>NW_026947509.1:11515766-21515766 GCF_034190915.1 Cavia porcellus
GCACTGGGTCAGACAGATCTGAAGGAGGACAGAGGCAGCAGGGGGGACCTGGGTCACAGGGGTCCCTGAAGTTAGAACGCATGCAATAGTGCATGGCGTGTTTCTCATCCGCTTCCCCAGTGCATCTGAGACAAGAGACAGGGTGAGTGAGCCCCCAGCACCCCGGTTCCCCCCGAGGCTGGCTCTGCAGACTTTTCTTGCCGAGGGTCACATTTGCAATGGATTGGTGAATGAAATATTGAAGCTTTGAAGAATCGCTGTTTGGATCCATTTCTGCTGTTAAGGATGATCAACTACTTTGCAGTGAGGAGGAGGAGGAGGAGTAAGAAGTTTTTCTGTGACTCACCTCTGAGTGACAGCCAAGCTGGGCTGGTAGACGGTGCGCAGCGGGACGGTGGCAGAGGGTCCCCTGACTTCCGAGCTTGCTGTTTTCCTCTCACCGTTGCGATGCTCTCACGATTGGCGCTTAGTTCTCCAAGTGTTACTTTTTCTGTTCTGCACTGTGGCTCTCTGGGGCTTGGTCCTAAGGCTCTGCTTGCCACCTTTGAAAAAATCTTTCTTTTAAATTTTTTTTTACAAATACCCTGAAGATTAAATGCTTTCTACTGGTGAGTTTGTTTTGTTTTGTTTTGGTGGAGTTGGGAGAGAGGGGGACTCTTGCTCTCATGGATATCCTTCTTAGCTGGAAGTGGATTTTGGGGTCCCTTTGAACTGAGATGGAGCCGAATTGGGTCCAATCTGTGGGAAAGGTCCTGGCGGAAACACCGAGCAGCAGAAGGAAACATGGCCCAGGAATGGCCCCGTCCTCTTCCCTGAGCTTCCTGTGCACCTTACCTCACCCACCGGATAGAGTTTTCCTTTTTTCACATGTGTGGTATTGCAGACTGATCCCAGAGTCCTCACACTGAGCTACGTCCTGTCTCTTTTTAACATGTTTTATTCTTAGTGAGACAGGGTCTCACTAAGCTCCTAAGTTGTTCAGGCTAGACTCAAACTTGCGATCCTCCTGTCTCAGCCTCCCAGAGTGCTGGAATTACAAGTGCGTGCCACCATGCCCAGCTGCAGCGGGCTCTCTGCTGGTTACTGGTTCTGCACTTTAGCTGTTGCCAGCCTACCACTCTATTCTTCCTTCCTTCCTTCCTTCCTTCCTTTCTTTCCTTCCTGCCCTCTCTTCCGCACCACTCTCTTCTTCTTTACCTTTTTCTTTTTCCTCATTCTCCTTCATTCTTCTTCCTCCTCTTCCTCCTCTTCCTTCCCCCTTCCCTCTCTCTGTCTCTCCTTGCTCAGATCCCACGTTCCCCAACAGACAGTGTTGTGTGTGTCGCTGCTTAGCTCTCTCAGCCACTCCATACGGTGACAGTGAGAACTCTGCATAGCTGGTCATGGCATCAAGTAATTCAAAGTTCAGAGAGTCGTGCAGCCTACCTCCTTTTCCTCCTAGTTTCATTTGGGTTCATCAATTTCTAATTACACGTCAAGTTTAAACTTATTGATGGTTTTCTTTCTCCACAAACTGCAAGATGCTTCAAAGTTGGGGCTGGCTCTGGGTGTGGTGGTACATGCCTATCATCCCAGCATACAGAAGGCTGGGGCAGGAAGATTACAATCCAAGCCCAGCCTGGGGGACAGAGTAAGTTCAAGAGCAACATGGACTAGATGTAAGATCCTGTCCAAAACTAGAAAACAGAAACAAAAGCAGAAACTAACACTTGGGAAACTTGTGTACTCTGTGGGCCAGACTCCCAGGGATGGACCTGAGATCTGTGGGAATGCAGGAGGAGCACACTGCATGTGTGCACAGTGCGGGGAGGGAAGGGGGGTCCCCTCACTTCCAGGAAGTGGCATGAAAGCAAACTCTGGTGGCTTTTGTCTAACTGTGGGTGAACTGCCCTGGACTGAGAAATTCCATGACCTGCATTCCTCGATTTTAGTCTCTGGGGTGGAGACAGGAGACTGAGACTCAAATTCTTGGCCCGCCCCAACTTGGCCAGTTCCACCACCCAGAGATTTTTCTTCTTTGTCTCAAAGAAGGCTCTGCCTAACACGGATTCCTTGCCCAGTGCCACTGTGACAAACTCTTGAAACCCTCAGCTGTCCTGGTGACGTCACAAAACACAAAAGAATGCCCAGGACCAAGCCAGGCCCACACAATCCCCGCGGCCAGTGATTCAGAACTCTGACAGATTAGGGGTCTTTCTTCTCCTCCCCCTCTTTCTCCTGTCCTCTTAAAAGGCAGTTCAGTTTACCTCTAAGCAAGGCATTAGCTCCGGTTGCTCCAAATAACATTTTAATTGGAGACTCAGTCCAAACAAATACACGGCCTATTTATGAACCCCAACATGTGATGTTTCAACTCAAAGCTGATAAGAGGGGACTCTCTCACCGAAATGGCCATGCGACGAGAAATGGCCACTTTGCCTGGATCAGTGTCTCTGTCTGACCTTCATTTGAACCTTCACTTCTTTCAACCATGCTCTTTATTATCAGCTCATAATTGTGGCCCAGTACTAATTTTCCTGATTTTAGATGTCAGTTTATAGCGGGATTTCACTCCTCCTTCTGCTTCCAAATGTAGCCATCAGGGCTTCATGGACCTTTATAGGAAAGGGAAGGAAATACTTACTCTTAGCTTTTTTTTTTTTTTTTTTTTGGTTTAACTTAAATAGCTACTCTACAAAATGCCTGGTGGAATTTCAGATTATTTCTGAGGTCCTCACGGCTCATGTGTCAAAAGAATACATATACTTCATTGTCATGAAAACCTAAAGAACCCTTGAAAACAATTACAAAGAATTTTCCTCAATAGACAGACTCACATGTATAAAATACATTTGAGACTCAGCTATTAGCTTAATAACTGAACAAAACAATGTATTTTTATTAGAAAACTTTAACCTTTTAGAGGACTGAATTATTTAGATAATTGCTTTAATTCCTTCGTTCATTTTCATGCTTGGGTATAATCAATGAGTAACGACAGAGAAAATATTTTTTTCCCCTTAATTATACCTTCTCAGTTTTTGACATTGGTAAAATGATCCAAATTAGGAAGACAAGGAATAGTACTTTATTCAATAACAATGGGAAAATGTGTTTCTCTATTTGGAGTCTACCTTAATATAGCAGAATGATGTAGCCAGAAAAACAGTGCTTATGATCATGTGCTCAATTAAATTTATTATAGGTTTTTGTCCTTTTTGGCATTACCATGAGAGCATATCAGTTATTATTCTTTATAACCTAATTGGAGGCTTTGTATCTAGTTACCCTGTGTTCTTTGCTTAATACAATAGTTTATTGATTGCAAAAATTGCATTTCTGTGACTTTAAAGTCCTAGAACTAGGATTGTCATTGTAAGGGGGAGATTGCAGCCCAGAGCTTGGAGGGCAGGGACCAGGCGCCCATGGGTTGGGGCGGTGGGCAGCTGAGAACAATCGTCCGCCCCATGCAGTGCAAGATGGCATTTGGCAGCATGTTGGCGTGATAAACTCTGCCTTCGTTTCACTGGCTCGAACAATGAGTGGGATTGAATCAGAGTTCTCCTGGATCATGGTTTATTATACGTTATTAAATTCCATTATTCAAGAAGTTGCTGCTACAATTATAAAACTTCTCAACATCTCCTGCAAGCCCCTGCCTCCCTCCCCATGTATTTTCTTTTATGTTTATCATTTGCTTCTCTCATAGACAGGGTTTCTTTTTCTTTCCTGTTGGTCCTTATTGGGAGAGCTAAGAGCTAATTTGAAAATACGTCTTTTGAAGGACAACAACAACAAAAAAAATGGGATGCGGGGGAAAAATGGATCAAGGTTCTTAATTAGTCCATTATTTGACACGCACGATTTAACATGGTATGCTTACCATTGTGCATTCCCCAAAAGAACAAGGCTCTTTTTTTATCCCAAACTTTAACTCCCTCTCATTCATTATATCCCTTCTTGTCACTTTCCATTAGCTGATCATGACATCCTTTGCTGGAAGGGCGAGCAAGCAGATTACTTCCAAACTGGTGTAAGTGACACTCAAAATACTGGCCTGCAGGGGCTTCTGTGATAGCAGCAAGCTCCCGAGCCCCTGGAGTTGGGGAATGTCACTTCAATAATATATTGGAGTCCCTTGTCACATTGTTTCTATAGCTAGTTGGTGTCTCTGCAGAAGTAGCAATGGGTCTTTTGTAGAAACTTCCAAGGGATCGTATATGGTGTACCACACCATAATAAAAGCATCGGTGACGATGGTGATAATGATGATGGTTCAGTGTGCATCTTTCCCTTTATAGATGAGGCTGATAAATGACAGAGCTCGGACATTAATTCAGGTCTGGTGGACTCCAAGTTCAGGCCTGTTTCTAAGAGAGCCCACAAACCTACTTCAAGGAGGCTTCGTCATTTGCTCATGCATCCGAAGGGTAAAGAAATGATCAAAAGAGGATTCACTCCAACACAACTGAAAAATGCCGTCTCAGGGGACTTCTACATGGGAGCAGAGGTGACGGCCTGAATGAGCCAGGGTCTCACAGACATGCATACATGGTTCCAAGAGAAGGAAAAGTGGGGAATTAGGTGCATGATCAGGTCAGCCTCAGATATATGAAGTGCTCGCCACAGTCCTCCTCTGTTCCTGACCATCTGACCAGGGAGCAGATCCTCAGCCCCCAAATGGAGTTAACGGTGAAGGGGGGCAGCAGCAGCTTTGGATCTGATCAGTCCTGGAACCAACCCTGGCTGACATCAATGTCTGACTTCATGTAGCTTCAGCTCCTAGAGAAACCAAATTTCCTCTGCTAAGCAAGTTTCAGCTTCTTCTCCCCATAAGCTTTGAAATGTTCTGATTATCAAATAGAGAATATGGGGATGTGTGACAATTGATGAGCAATAAGAGGGACACATTGGACGAGGTCAAAATCACCTGCTAACTATAGCATCTCATCACTGTGACAAAACGCTCAAGCAAAACCAGCTTCTACAGGGAAAGTCTACTTTAGCCCAAAGTGTCAGAGGTTCCAGTCCATGGTCCTTTGGCCTGTTACTCTGTGCCTGCTGGTGGCAAGGTAGAAAGAACATTGTAGTGGAGAAGAAACCACACGGTAGAGCCAAGCTGCTTACCTCATGGTGGCGGGGAAACAGAAAAGAGTTGAATCCCAGTATCTCCTTCAAGATCCAATGACTACTTCCTTCCCAGAGACCCCGACTCCTGCTGCTTTCACTTCCTCCAGACTGTTCCATCAGTGAAGACCAAGCTTCAACCCGTGAGCTTTCAAGGGTGTTTAAGGTCTAAAACTCCTAACCCTAGGGAAGGGTTGGTTGCCTTCTAGTGTCTGTCTTTCGAGTCTAGGTTATCCATCCATACATGGACCAGTTAAATATGATGCTGTAAGGCTGCACTCTGAATCAGGCTATCTGTATTCAAACCTGAATATTCCCACCTGCGGTGTACGCTGACCCTTCTGGACCCCAGTTTTATCATCTGTGAAGAATGCCTCTCATTTCTCAGCTCATCTAGCTGGATAGCTCCTGAGACACTTTGTCAGGGATCCTCCAAGTCTCAGTTCCTACCCACTTAATCATGGCACTTAAGCAGGGCTGGGCAGCAGCTTATTTCATTCTCCCTCCCATCACAGCTTACTGTGTTTGTGCTTACCCAGGCGAAACCTCCGCAGCCCTTCTTGCTCTCTGCTGTTCCGGACTCTCCATCCAGCGCCTGGTGTAGGCAGAGGTGAGATCAGGAGTTTGTGATCACAAAGAAAGGGGAAGCAACAGCACATTTCAGAATGTCAAAGTTCTGAGCAAATGCAGATGATACAAGAGCAGGTTTATTTGTTTAAATCATTTTAAGTGTAAAAAGGGAGGTACTTATGCAGGTTTTCTTTCTCTATTGTCTCCTTTAAAAGAAATTGTGTTTTTCTTTTAAAAAATTTTATTTTAAAGAGGTTAAAATTAAACAGAACAAAACATCAAAAGAAAACAATGTAAGAGACAGATTTCAAAGCAAGACAACAGGAGATCTTCACTATCATATTGTCTCTTGTTTGCTTCTAAATAGTTATCGGTGTCTTCATACACAATGAATTCATACAAGACAAAATTGTATTAAACTGATCAGAACAGAATGATGAAGGCATTTTAGGTCTTCAGAACCAGACAATAGGGAAGTCAACAATGGCTGTCATAATGTCTCTTGTTCTCTTTAAAATAGCTGTCCATACCTTCATGTATGTTGAAATTAAACAATAAAAAACAGACTAAAATCACTCTGAACAAAGAATAATAGTATTGCTGGATTTCACAGCATGATGCTATGGAATCAGCACTGGATACCACAATGTCTCATTTTCTTCAAAGTAGCTGTTCATTTCATCATGCATTATATAATTGATTCTCTTTTTTCTGCAGTACCAGGGATTGAACTCAGGACCTTGCGCTTGGTAGGCAGGTGCTTATGCCACTGAGCTAAATCCCCAGCCTATAATTGATTCTCATAAACTGTTTAGGAGAAGCTCTATGCATGTATGAGTCTCTACATGTACATCTATCCTTTTTGTATTAGAGGGAAGAACAAAACAATCTGGAAATCATCCCAAAAGTAAACAGCCCAAATGTTTGTCCCCGCTTCAAGATCAGAAGATCTGCTTGGAAAAGTTTGTCTGAAGGTCTTGGTGCTTTCTCAGGAGTGAGTGAATTGATTAGGGTGGGGTAGAAACGATTTGGGGTAAGTAGGAAAGCCCCAAAGAGTAGAAGAGCGGGTGCTTCAAAGATTGCAGGTAAGCAAAGGAGACTGTGATTAATTTTTAAGATGGGGAGTATGATGCTCTTTGACTTGGGAACAGAGGCAAGCATTTGGGATATAGGCTATCAATGATTTCCAGTCAAAACATACCAGGAATACATCTGTAATCAAATGCACTGTGCTTATTATTCATTTTAGATCAGCATGGGGAAATGTGTTATCTCAGTAAAAGGGTGTTAAAATTAATCTACTGAAAGACTGGTGCCTTACTTGAGTAATTTAAGTTAAAGTCTAAGGAAATGAATTTGCTCTAGGTTAGGTGCTGTCAAAAGTAGAGACAATTCTGTGATATTGGGAAACTCTACAAACATGCAAAATTGTTCCAATCCTATGAATGTAGACTATTTTGTTTCAAGAATTTATAGAATTGTAGCACAGTCATCTTAGCTACCCTAAGTGTGTTTATATAATTTTAGATATTTTTCTTTTCCCTTTCTTTTTATTTTTCCTCATTTTCTCTGAGATATTATTTTTCCCCTTTATGCATTATTATCCCTTCACTGTATTTATTGAGTTTTTTGTATCTTATGTACTCTATTTCTTACACTGGGGAGACTATATGGTATTTATACATGTGAGTTTGATTTATTTCACTTATGAGTATGGTCTTGAGTTGCACCCACTTACTTATAATATCTCAATGTGGTCATTCTTTATAGCTGAGTAGTACTCCATTGTATAAAAATACAACAGCTTTTTTATTCATTCCTGAGGTGGTGGGCATTTAGGTTGTTTCCAAGAGCTGGCTATTACAAATTGTGCTGCTATAAACATGGGTGCACATATATCACTGTGGTATGATGTTTTCAGTTCTTCTGAGAATATGCCCAAAAGTGAAATAGCTGGAACAAATGGGACTTCCAATCCCATCTTTTTTGAGGAATCTCCAGACTACCCTCCACAGTGGTTGCACCAGTCTACACGCCCACCAACAGTGCAGGAGAGTTCCTTTTTCCCCACAGCTTCTCCAGCATTTGTTGTTGGTAGTTTTCTTTATCCTGGCTATTCTTTCAGGAGTGAGATGGAATCTCAGTGTTGTTTTAATTTGCATTTCTCTAATGACCAATGATGCTGAATATTTTTTCATGTATTTATTTGCTGTTTGTATTTCTTTATCTGAGAACTGTGTGTTCATCTCAGATGCCCATTTTTGGATTGGGTCTTTGAGTTTTGGGGACTGATTTTTTAAAATTCTTTGCATGTTCTAGACAGAAGTCCTTTGAGGGACAGTTCATCCAGATTTTTTCCCAATTTGTAGGTTTTCTTTTCCTTATGCTGGAGATTTCTTTCAACATGCAAAAACTATTTAATAGGATAGAATCCCAGTTATTGATTCTGTGAAGTATTTCACATGTGGTTTTATTCTTATTCATGAATTCTTTACCTACTCCGTCTTCAAGATTTCTACGTACTTTATCTTCTAACAGATTTAGTGTTTCTGTTTTAATATTTAGATCTTTGATCCATTTAGACTTTATTTAGTACATGGTGATAGGCATGGGTCTAGTTTTAGTTTTCAGCATATGGAGAGCCGATTTTTCCAGCACCATTTATTAAAGAGACTATCTTTCTTCCAGTGGACATGATTGACCCCTTTATCAAAGATAAGGTGGTTGAGTGTGTTTATAATTGTAGTTGTATCTTCTAATCTATTCCATTGATCTTCAGGTCTGTTTTTATTCCAGAACCATGCTGATTTTATCACAGCTTTGTAGTATAACTTGAAGTCAGGGATTATGATGCCTCCTGCCTTGCCTTTGCTGCTTAGAATTGCCTTTGCTATTCTAGGTCTCTTCTGGTTCCAGATGAATTTTAGGAGTGATTTCCCTAGATCTGTGAGGTATGCTAGTGGTATTTTGATTGGGATTGCACTGAATCTATATAAAAGAAATTGTGTTTTTCAGTCTATCTTTCAGAGGTCTTTCCATCACTGAAAAGGAAAATCTATCTATCAATCTGCCTATCATCTATTTATCTATCAATCTATCCTATCTGTCTCTATCTACCATCTATGTATCAGCTATCAGTTATCTATCATCTCTGTCTTCCGTATTTATCTATCATCTACTGTCAATCTATGTATTATGTATCTATCTCTATGTTTTGTATTTATCATCTATTTGTATATCATATCTTTTCTACCTATCCTCTATCTACTAGCTATCACCTATCTATCATCTCTACTGTCTATATCAATATATCATCTGTATCTATCCATCCATCCATCTATTACTTTAAAACTGGTAGTGTATATTTGGAGAGCGAGTGGCCATGACAGGAATGGAGAAAGAGGGGATCACATTTAACACAGCTGGATGTTTGCATGGACCTTTCCTTTGAGAACCAACACTGATTTTAGATGCCAAAGTCTGCAAGGCGCTTCTCGGCTCCAGCTCTGCACTTCTCCAGATGGCAGATGCCATTTTGTGTTTTGAGTAAGTTCACTCAATTTGCTTGCTCTTTGTATTTATTTCAGAGGAAACCGTTTTCTGCTTTCAGTGGGACATAGAGCTCCTTGGCACTGGGGTGGTGGTGGAGGAGCCGTTGGGGGGTGTTCTGAGGAGAAGTGGGATTAGCTGAAGCTTCCCTGATGCCGTGGAGCCAAGGGGTTGGCGGGGTGTGGGCCCCTCTTACCCAGGGATGATGTTGGCTGTGCAGTGGACCCTCCCGGCCCTCCTCTCCCTTCCCCCTTTCTTCTCTTCATGGATGATGATTGGTTCCTGGTGTTCTTACTTTGTTTATTTTAATATCCTGCTCATTTGTAATTTTGTTCAATAATTTTTAATTAGTAAGTCCTCTGGGCCTCAGTTTTACCTGGGAAATAGAGGATTAAAAAACCCCACACCTTTGGGCTCTGTGAGGATTCCATGAATGAATCCACATAAAGGATTTAGAACAGGTTTTCGGCATATAGGAAGTGCTCAAGAAAACTGCTATGATTGAATTCAATGAGAATTTGCACATTTTCTTGTTTTTTTACTGATAAGTCACCATTATCATTATGTCCTTTAGGCTCTTCGGGCAACTTTTTTGTGTGGGTATGTGGGTCAGGGGAGTGGGCCACGACCTTTGCACCAACCTATGTTTCTAGTGTGTTTTAAATTTTTTACTTTGAGGCAAGGTGTCATATTCAGCTGCTACATCTCCCAGGATGGACTCAGACTTGGATTCCTCCTTCCTCAGCCTCCCAGGCAGCTGGGATTACCCCTGTCCACCGTCTTCCTCAACTTCTTTGGGTTGGGTTTTATGGAAACAGACTACAAATAGAGTGATAACGCTACAGGTTTTGCAGTCAGGCAGAGCTGAGCTAAAGTTCTGGAAGCCACACTTCGTATCTATCTGGTCATGTGTCTATGTGTTTGTGTATCTAACTAGGGGTATGATTAGCACCCCTCAAAAGCCCAGCAGCTTAACAAGTTAGAGTTCATGCCTCACTCAAAAGGTCTCAGGTGGACGTTGGTCTGCACAGTGATTCAGGACATCTCTGCATGGATTCTCAATCCTTGTATCCACTGATACACACTTAAGTTACTTTCATACTGTGGCTGTAGTGAATTCTATTGCAATGAACACAGAAATGCAGAAATCTCTTTGATATACTGATTCATTTCCTTGCTTATACATTCCCAAAAGGACAGTGGCTGTATCATATAGTATTTTCTAATGTTTTTCAGGAATCTCTATAATGCAAACTCAGATCTCTGAGCATACTGATTCTGAACTCAATACAATGGGGATCGTTCAAAAGGCGAGGAGCTATTGGGGTGAGAGCTAAAACCTTATTCTTTTGTCCTAAGTGCAAGATATAATGCTCCACATGGGGCAAGATGTAGGGAAGAAACATTTATCACAGGGTTGCCTTTCATGGAGTACTGTGGTATTGGCACATTATGAGACATTCAAATTTTACACTTTCAAAAGTGTCATTTCATTTTTTCACCCTAAACTAAAAAGGGATAGAAGTTACATCAGTGAATGAAGCAAAGCTTTCTAAATATTAATATTATAAAACTATTTTACTGTGTTACTGAAGAGTTGAAAATGATCCCACTCACTTTTGCCAGTTTCATCCAAGAATGGTGAATGGACCCTGCTAAAAATTGAACAAAGAATAAATAACTCAGCAATTGAATCGCTGACCGGCAAAGGCAGCGTAAAACTTTTAAAAAAATGAAGACCAATGGGGCACAGAAGTATGACAAATAGCAACAGCTTTACAAATACTGTATTCACTTTCTCGGATTTGTCTCGATCTCTTGAGTGGGAGGGAATGTGAAGGAGCGAGGTCCTCTCTTGGACAAAGTGGCAGTCCCTGCTTTTCTCTTGACTCCACAGGGAGAAGCTGCTTACAGAGTAGGTTATGATCAATTATGGTTAGCAGTCAAGCTGAGGAAAGTGAGCTCAAACAAGAGACAAAGTGCACATCAAAAGAAAAAGGAAGAAGCCAGGCATGGTGGCACATCCCGTGTAACCCCGGCATTCTGGGAGGCTGAGGCAGGAGGATTGTAAATTTGAGCCCACTTTGGGCAACTTCATGAGACCCTGTCTTAAAATGAAATGTAAAACAAAATCGGCTGGAGATGTAGCTCAGTGTGAAGAGCCTGGGTGAGTCCTCAGCGTGAGAGGGGAGAGAGAGCAGGGAAGGGGAGAGATGAAAAGAAAAGGAGGAAGCTGTATTATTTAAGGAAAAAGGAAATTCTGTAGCAGCAAAAGAGAACTTTAGAGTAATGTATCAAAGATGGCAGCTGACCAGGGAAGGAAACCTCCCCGGTCCCCATGTAGGCTTATTTCTGGGAAGTCATTGCTCAGCCAGGGTCGCCTCACATCACCTCTCTGCAGCGTCTCACTGGGCAATGCCGTGATAAACTTGGTGACATCCATGCAGAGATGGACAGCACAACGTCCCTGAGTCGCTGCACAAACCAATGTCCACCTCAGACTACTGAAGTGAGGAATGGACTTTTATGTGCTAAGCTGTGAGCTTTTAGGAGATGCTTCTCCTACCCCTAGGCATCACCCACACTAATGCTCACCCTGATGCTGAGAGGAGCTCTAGAAATAGTGACTTTTTCTTTCCACCTTTGCTTATCAGTTAATTATTTCCTATAATCTTCTTCTTGTATTCCCGTGCCAAAAACAGTCAATAACAACCAACACGTGGCACTTTTTATCTACAAGCTCGAGTCCGGTGGCCTGAAGTTCCAGTCGCTATAGGACATTGTTTTGCAGCGTGCTTTTCCATTGTGTGATCTCAGTCTCCAGCCTCCCGGTGTCAGCTTCTGACAAGCCCACACCCTGACCACAAAGCCACTGCTACATATTTCAGGGTTTTGTTATTGCATGTAGCATTTAATACCAAATATCAATCAGGTCATATCAGAATAGAGACTTGATTTGCTGTAATGGAACCACCCCATTTGTCCCCTTCAGATATAGATAGAGGGAGACTGTGGCCCCAATTTTTCTCGCAAACTATTTGGAGCCACGAGAAGCCTTTGTAATTGAATGTGAGCAGCTGGTACTATCTGTGATCCAGGAGAGAGGGAGAGTGTGTGTGTGTGTTTGTGTGCGGATGTGTGTACACTTTTTTTCTTCCACATCAGTCTTGAAGGACACGAGTTCCATGATCCCTATATATGATTGCAAGCTGGAAACCACTCAGTCTACATGGTGAACAAGAAATAACCTTTATTGTGCTGTATTATTCAGAGTTCGGGGTGTTTTATTACTGAAGCACACCTATCTAGCCTATACATTAGCCTATACATTAGCCTAATCCTGGCTAATGTATCCCATTTCAGTGAGGAAGGAACTCAATGTAGGGAATTGGAGGTTGTGCAGAATCATATGGCAGGCTAGAGAATGAAAGTCAAGGAGGGTTTCATGAATTTTCAGGGGACTGGAATGACAGAATCCCTGAGCAGCGAAATTGCCACCCATGATCTGGGTTCTAGCCCCGAAGAGGGCGATTTTCAGAACAATGTTCACAGGTCATGTATACTCTGTGCTTGCCATCTGCCAGGACACACACCCATGCCTGTACCTACTGACAGCCAAAGACATTATTTTTCTCTTCCATCATCCTGTGATTCCAATGGCACCTTTTGAAGACAGATGGTATCAAAAACCGTACTGGCAAGGGAACCTGGGAAGTGTAGTTTTCAGGCTGTCAACCCTTACTGTGTGGGAAGAGCTTGGGGCAGAGATGGTACTTATTCCTTCTTAATACAAAAAGTTTTGTTTGGCACAAGGGCTCCTTGTCTGTCCTGCAGGAAATTCAAATGGTTATCCCTCCACAGTCCATCTTTTTTGATAAAGCTCCTTGAATCAATTCCCTGTCTCTAATGCCAGACAACATCAATAAAATGCATCAAATTGATTTGAGAAGAATTCCAACAGAATAATCAGAGATGAAAAGATGTCCCTATTATTTAGGGTCTTCAGTCCATGAAACCTGATGTTTCTCCCCAAAGACCATCATCATGGATTCTGTCCCAGCATAAGTGGCTTTTCCTCCTCAGCTTGCTCAGGGTAAGTAGGCAGAGCTGCTTGCCCAACAAGTAGCCTTGAACTTGAGCTCTAGGTTCTGTCTACAATGCCAAAAGGAGGAAAATTTGTTGATTGTCTGATTTGTTGGCTCCACGGACATTGGCAACCATACATATAAAGATTCCAACTGCATTATTAAGTTGACTATACAGAGCTGAAGTCCATCTATATTTTATTCGTTTGGTCAAAACACAGCCCAAATCTCTTTGGGGACTGGGAGTCTATAGTTCCTATTGGGGCAAAGTGGAGAGTGTCCTAAATCAAGGAGGTGGGATGGATTTGTACATGAAGGAAAACCCATAGAGCCGGACCCAGTGGAGGGTCAGAGAAGGAGGACCAGATCTGGTTTGATTTCATCTGGAAAGGCACAATGATTAAACATATCCTCTTGACATTTATTTTCCTTACCAAAAAATCAAAAGGGCAAAGCTATTGTGCCTGAAGTACAAATGATGGTAGGGTGACTCAGACTTATTTACAACCATCAAAGAAATGAAAGATATGGATTGTGTCATAATTAATCTCCTTATCACCGTGAAGTGGCAGCCACGTCCCACCGAGGAGTGTCATGTGCATAACAGCACAATTATGTGATGATGTCACAGCTGCTAGCGTCCAGCACTTAGCCTCTCTTTTCCATCCCCACCTATCCATCCCCACCCACCCCGAGCCCTGGCTGTGTTTGTTTTGTAGCATTACCTGGATCAAAGACTCTTTTACAAAATTGCAAGAATAGAGAAAAAGGTTGGACCACAAGCTCCACAAAGCCTGTTTCCCTTGGTTACTCATGATCCTTGTGGGTTAATATATTTTCTTCTACTTTGTACCTAGAAACATGGCTGAAACACAATCACGAGTTTATTTTGCGTAAAGGGAAGTAGGGCACCGAGCAATCATCTAATGAATACTGTCAAGATGGTCAGTGAATTTGGAAAATTCCACTCTCAGAATAATGACTTTCTCTATTCTGTAGCAGATTTCCTCTTGGCTTTAATTATCCACAGAGTTGTCCAATTTTCTGATAGTCTTTACTATTGTTGACATTACCTGAATAGTTCATTTAATTTATTTCATTGGGTTCTTTTGGTAGCCTTTTATTTAAAATGGTTTCTTTTAGCAATCTATTTATTTACTCAGTATGCATTGGTATAACTGTCTGGTAGTGCTGTTAAAAATTATTCTAAATTAGTGATGTGATGAAACAATTTATTATTATCACTCCTGGTTCTTAGGGCTGGTGACTGAGCTGGGCAACCCTTATGTGGATTCTTTCCTGTGGTTGCTGCTGTCTGAAGGTTTCTTCACTCATGTTTGCCTTCTGCTGCTCAGGAGTTTCTCTCTGTCTTTCTGTCTCTCTGTTTCTGTGTCTGTCTCTGTTTCTTCTCCCTCTCAACACCTGGCTAACTTGGGCTTCTGTAAAGCTTGTGCATTTCTTGCTAATTAGATCTCGTACACTGTGACTGGCATCCTCCAAATGTTCTAGGAAATGCTGAGGAGGCTGCAGAGATTCTTAACTTCAGCTTTGGTGGTCACACAGACCATTTCCTCCATCTTCCACTTACCCAGGTGATCACTGGTGAACACAGATTCCAGGGACCAGCAAAACAGATTCTACATCTGGAGGGCAATGGTTTGTGCATTTAAAGAAGAAAAGGGGCTGGGGATTTAGCTCAGTGGCATAAGCACCTGCCTTGCAAGCAGGCAGTCATGAGTTCAATTTCCGGTACTGATAAAAAGGAAAAAGACAACAAGAAGAAGAAAAGAAGTGATGTGGTCCTCTTAGTGAGAAGCTATCACAAGCGTCTGCAGGTGTTGTGCAAGGGGTGGAGACCACATTAACCATGCAGGCATCACCCTTGTGGCCACTGTTTAGCTTAGGTTGGATTTGGCAGTCTTTGCATCAGGTGCTGAGCGATGCACATCAACACTGAGTCTACTTACTGAAGAAAATGCTAGCTCTTCTGATCATCTGCATCTGACCCTTTTGTCTTTCTCAATAATTAGACTAAGTGAGGTTTGTGAGTATCCACTCCATAATATGAAGGTCATGAACTGATTCATTCAAGTATTTTAAAGGAGAATTCTTTAAAATCTAGGCTGGGCAACATTGGGGCATTCAGCTCTTGAGAAAAATGTTGTGCTCCTGCTGGGCATGGTGGCTGAAATTAGTTTCTTAGGCTTCCTATGGAGATTAAATACAAAGCTGAAAAGTCAACTTCTGCTCATGTGCAGTGGTCAGCTTGTGACAATCAGAAAGCGTGCAGAGGGACTCCAGAGGAGAAAGGCAGCATTGGTTACCCTCCTGGACATTGTATTTTGGAAAGAAGTAATGGGTAGTTTGCCACAGTTTTCTTCTCCCTTGCACCACTGGAGGCGGGGATCTAAGTTTGCTAAGTAAAAGGAGATTTCAGGACAGGAATGTTAGCAGAAGCGCGGGTGGTGTTCAGCAGTTCTCAGGTCTTATCAGTTTTGGCATTGCTTTTGTCCGTTCCGTGACACGACGGTGAGGGGCTGGGGGGACAGGCTGATGATGACACAAGAGATACCTTGACATTTCAGAAGCAAAGGTCAAAGGCTGAAACAGCACGGAGCAGGCAGAATTCCTGGGGTGCGTATCAAGTCTGCCACCAAGCTAGCTTCGGCTTCTATAATCAATGTCTCCCACAGCATGAAAGGGCTTTATGGGAATATTTTCAATCAAACAGCAGCAGTAACAGCACATGCTTTGCTTTGCTTACCTGGATATTTCAAGCAGACTAAAACTAAGTGTGTTTTCTATCAGTTCATTAATGTTAACTTTTTGACTTTTACTAAATCAATAGTGGTCCTTTTCCTTATACTAGTGATCCTTGTGTCTCAGGTGATTTGCTAAATTCTTCTCATTCTTATGTCAGTTTACTTATCTGGAATATCATCCCTACTTTTTGTAGAAATTCATGGTAATTGGACTTGAATGACACCCAACTCTTCATTCTGCGGGCACAAATTTATTTGATACATTATTTGCTTCCTGGTGAAGTATCACTTTACAATTTTTCAGTGGACCTAGATTTGCCCACCCAGATAAGTAAACTGAATATCAGGAATTTGTCCACATACCCAAATACACATGTACCATGAACATAGACACTCGTAGCGTGTAATACGTGCAAAGGGCACAATTCCCAACAAGCGACTGTTCTCTCCACTTTTATTTTTTGTGGGTTAGAGTCAAGCAGACTGTTTGGCAGGTGGAAAGTGAACTGGAACAGTGCATATGTCTAACATGAAAAATACTAAACCTTCACATTTATGTTCACAAAGGTGAAAATAATCTAGATTCCTGCTCTCCGTATCCTCTGGGAAAATTCTTTTCCTAAATTCATGTCAACATACGCCCTTGAGCTATGCAAATTGTGATTATTTAGTGGCAAAATGAGTGTGTTTCTCGAATAATGAGATTACTGATCTAACTCCTGAACCTAAAGCTTCAAAGGCTTTGCCTCTCCATGCAGACCTGGTAGGAGTTTGTCCAGCTTCGTTTTTTGCTGTCTTTGAAGGAGCCACTTGCTCCCCGAGGACTTGAAGCTCTTTCTCTACAGTGTCCATCCATATTCTCGTCTCTTCCGACTCTGTCTATGGAGGTACGAACTGAGTGGAAACTTGAGGTCATTGTCACAAAAAATTCGGTAGCCAACATGTCACCCCACTGTTCTTTCTTTTAACCAATTTGCTGTCCTTAAATCCTTTTATTTCCAAAGTATGGTGCTGCCAGTGCATATTCAATTGATGAGGGCCTTCCTGATTTGTATGAGCTCAGGGCCGTCGGGAAACCTTTTCAGTCCTCCAGATACCGTGAATTATTTTGACATTCTTGATATTAACACAAAATAAAGCTTTCTTCTCATAATTAGGCATATACTTAAAATGCAAATACTGCTGGAAGCATTGCTATAATGATAGGTCCTCATTCAGAGGCTGGTAATGACGGGTGGCAGATCTTTTCCTGAAAACAGGTTTTGATTAGGACAAAGTAGTGAGTGAGTTCTGGAAAATGACAGATCCCTGTATTCTTAAAGTAGGGGTTCAGAAGGAGTATTTCCATGCTCCCCACAAAATCCAAAGCGATCCCTTGGTGTGCAGAGAGAAGATATTAAGCCTTCCATTTATTTTAAGTTTTACTTCATCTTAAATTGTGAATTTGGGGTGCATATGTTCTTTACCATGTGATGTCGTGATCCATGTCACATATAATATTCAAATGAGAGAAGGGACCTATGTTGTTGATACACACACTAGAGTAATACATATGTAAGTCATAAATAAAAATACCCAAGTTGAACACATTCAGACATTTTTTTAAATCAAAAGTTTGTGACCCAAAAGTTCAGAAGTCTCTGCTTCCAGAGGGTGAGTGTGGATAAGGTCCTCAGGATGCTGTGGGGAGGAGCGGCCACAGAACACATGTTCTGATTCTGCTTATTCCTGGTTCCAGCTCTTTGGTCAATAGGGAGTTCACTGACTCCCAGTCTGATGCCAGCACATTCCCTTTTAAGATGTCAAGAAATTGCTCAATGTTCGGATGTTGACCAAAGAAAGTAGATGTTGATCATGCTCTTTTCCCCCCCATTTTGTTTTCTCAAGGGTCTGCTGGAAAAAAAAAATTGAGGGAGTTGGCTGTTTGTGCAAAGGTGACTGGTTGACTAAGAAGACCAGCGGTTTTTTTTATCTGCAGAACAAATAAAGCCTGGTCAAAGGTAACTGAAGCGAGTGTCTCCCACCTTGTTCCTTTCCACGTCTAAGGGGGGTGTTTGTGCTCTGGGTTGCACAAGAGAGGATCCAATCTATGCATGTCGAGTGGAGGGGGTGCATTTTAGCGTATTACAGCTAAAAAGTAGTCACCGGCCTTTATTCTTAGCTTGACAGGCACCTGATGGTGGTGCTTAGACAACACCAGTGAAAAAAAGGCTATTTGTGGCTGAGATGTTGCTAAATGTACAGCATCTGGGTAGCTGAATTAAATTTTTTTCCTCTTTCCCCAAAGATAGGTACAATTGAGCACTGTAACATACTAAACTAAGTTTACTAGTTCTCAGGTATTGCTAGTCTGCATGCTTGTTGGTTAAGGATTATGGGCAACTGGATTTTCCTTATGATCGTTCCGTAATAAGTTATAAGCAAATATTCAGAATAGACAACCATTCTGAAAATGCAAATCATAGTGGGGGACTCAGCTGGCTTTTTTAGAAGATAACTTCCTAGGCATAAATATTGAAGAGAAAATGGAATGTGACTGAATGGCTGAGTAAAGTATTTGTTACTGGGGAAAATTTTTAAATGTGTGAGATCTCAGGGGACTTAATTACCCAGAGGTGTACTTAATAGTTTTCTTTATTTTTTCTACTGTTTCTTTTGGTACTAAAGGCACATACATTCAAGGAAAAAGGAGATTTATGGGGTACAATCATGGAATATGATAATGAATGAAGTAACAATCAATTATGGGCAGATATAAGTGAATTAAACAGATGAACCCTTTTTAAAATTAGGTTGTGGAGAGTTTTATAAACCTTTTCAAAGAAAGCTTATCATCAAAGCCTTATTTCTCAAGGAAATATTTAAGAAAGGGTTTGGAGATTAAGAACAAACTTTCTACCTAAATTTTGATTAAAAGAATTCTGATGGAACATTTTAGGTGAGGTGGAAAATCCACTGAAAATAATTTGCCCTTGGGAGGATGTACGTATAATCTGTATGCATATCCTGAGTATTCCCATGTATTCAGAGTATTCTGAGTATGTTCTGAATAATCTCAACATTTATAACGGAGCTTGTTTAAAATTAAAAATTGGAAAAAAACCTTTTCCAGGATGGAAAAGACAAGTTCCAGCTTCTGAGCCTAAGCCCTGCTCTGACCTATGGTTTGGAATTTCACTTATGATCAGCTATTCAAGTGGAAAAACTCATTATAGTAAAAACATAGGTTCATTATTTGGAAGAACTTCTATAAAGACTGAGATTCTGGGCCAAGTTGTAAATAGAGTTGGACTCTGTTAAAGCCCAAGGAAGACAGCCATCTCTCTGACTGCATGAATCTGTGGTTTTTGGTGAAAATAATAAAACCTGTGGAGGGTCTACGAAGCCCCATCCGTTACCCACTGAGGGCTGATGACATTGTGTCTTTTAGAGAAAGGTGGTGGCTGTGGGAAAGTGTGGATGTTGCAGGGTAGGCTGGACTGCAGGAGGGGAAACAACAGAATAGTGTGAGATTGAAAACGAGCTTGGAAATCAGAAGAACCTCCAAGACCAGCCAGTGAATAATAAAAGCAACAGTTAGAGACCCACGATTAAGAAGGCATTTGGTAAAGAAGACGGCAACACGGGAGCAGAAAGAGACACAGGAGAGAGACGGGAGAGATGAAGCTTGTCTCCCACATGCAGTGCACGGTGGCGGCCCCAGCCTCCCGGCCCTGGTTTTCCAATCTGGCACTGGGCTTGATGAGGCTGTTTATTCAGCGACTGTATCAGACATTCCCTTTTCCTGCCTGAAGAAGTCCCCTTTGAAGAACTGCTCTGCTGGGGAGCAGTTTCCCCTTGGACGGGCTACTCCTGTTTGCAGTCTGAAAGGAAAAGAACTGGAAATGCCACAAGAATGTTCTTTAAAGCGATATTCCAGCACCACGTGAGGGGAGGATGGAGTAGCTGGGAGAGATGTATTTCCTGGTTGAGGTACTTTTTTTCCCCCTCTCAGGAGAATGTGGCAGTGAACAAAGGTGTCCCACGAGTGGGCTGGGGGTCAGATGTTCATAAGCATCTCTGGTTCTGTATGGGAGGTTGGGGAGAGGGGTGAGAGCTACGGGGCTGGACGGGACAGCAGCACAGGGGTCCCTGTAGGCGTGAAGAGTGCCAGAGAAAACAGAGTAGACCTGGCAACCCAGGCTGCAATCTTTATCTGCAAAGGACTTGGTGGTGGGGACTTATCAGAGGCCATGCTCTACTTTCAAAGCCAAGGGGCAGATGCAATGTTCTCTAGAGAATGGTGGATGAGGTTCAGAGTCCAGTTAGATTATCCAGAGGGGGAAAATTTTACTTTGGGCTTTCATATTAATTGTGTGAATATGAGGGAGATTTTTTTTCCCCTTTTTCAAAAAGTTTTTCATCTGGTGCTCAGGTGACCTGTGTGATGCAGCTAGGGAGGATGACAGTCACCTGAATTCTCTCCTTTGGAAAAGCCTGTGGCCAAAGAAAGAGCCTTGGTTTCCCAGCTCATTACTGAAGGGCAGAATGGCAAGCCAGGCCTCTCGATGCTTGGGCCTGGACCCTTTGCTCTGTGTTCTTGGGACCTGTAAAAAGTGCCAGTGGGAGTCTCGGGGAAAGAAAGGAGGGGAAGGTGACATTCTCTACCTCCTCCCAGGCATGTAGAAAGTTACTGTGACTTTGAAGCCACTGCTTTGCTGTGCCCAAATGCTCTCTCTCTGGGACTGGCCTTGGGGAGGAGATTCAAAGCAAAACCTTCAGAGGGTAAGTCACATATTCTAGTCACTGGCTGCCCATGCCTGTGGCTGGTTTGTTCAGTCTTTACCCAGGCTGCAAAGCAGGAGTTCTCCAGAATGAAAAGCGTGCTTTGTTCCATTTTGGAAACGAACCCTCTGAGTCACAGATGCTACTTCCCGGGGGAGACCTGGTTTTCCAGGAGCGGGGGCAGGATCCGCACTCTCTCCCTGATTCCTTGCAGAGACCTCTGTGGATGCCCTCAGCTCTCAGAGCTCAGCCAGGAGATGGATGCTAAAGGGAACAAAGGACCCTGAGGGCACCTGGTCTATCCAGGAGGAAGAGGACTCAGCTCTCTTCTGGGGGTGGGGGTGCAGAGCCTCTTCTCAAAGAGGAAACCAGCTGCAATGTTAAGTACAGAATGGTGCATGGGGCCTTTATCTTTTTCTGGATGTTTGCCGTTTCTCCACGTAGAACTGAAGTTGCTCCCCATTTGAGCCATATCTCCCCATTATTTGTATCCTCTAAGGCTTCCTAGTGTTTATAATATCTGATAAGAATCCGTTTCCAGCCTGTAGCTGGAATCAGAATCAGTTGGGGGACAGACATGTGTGCTTGGAAATACATCCCAAGAGGAATCTCACGTGCAGCAAAGTTTGAGAATTATTGTTTTATCCCCTTCCCTCTGACTCTGGAGACTCTTGGTGACTTCAAAACATGCTGTAAGCATACACTCAGTCTCAGGGTAGGTAGGGCTTATGGTTTGCGGAGTCTTCATCCACATTTTTGCCTAATTTAGTCCTAGAGCAATGGGGCTGATGTAACACAGGCATCTGATGTTCAGGGTGAGAGGCAACACAGTGACAGTCGTGGACACACAGTCCTCCTCTGCATCTTGGGGCAGGGCATAGTCCCTGCCATCACACCTGCAGCTCCGCGCCTTTGTCAGGTGTAGCTGCTCTTTGGGTGGAAAGCGTCACGCTTTGCTTGCTGTCCGCAGGGCCGGGAGGGTGTCCATGATTCACACAGGGTTCCCCATGAAGCCCCCAATAGATAGAGTGGCTAAGACTGCTCCTGACGTACCCATTCGTGCATAAGCTAGAAGCCATCGGGAGAAAAGCATCTTTGTTTGCTATCAAATTTTGTAAAGCACAACTGAGAAGTGGTGATCATTTGTTCAGAGAAAGGGCAGTGCTTATCTGGTGACCTGTGACTTAAACCGTGTGTCCCAAACTTGTCTTCCTATCTTGTTTTACCTGGAGTAATGAGAAAGGGGGGGTGGGAAACATACCGAGATCCTAAAATGTACCCTGTGACCGGTACTCCCAATGATGGCAAGACCGACTCCATTGAGACAGATTGCTTTAGATGCTGCTGGTTTGTAGCCAGAGCCAGAAAAGACTCCTGAGCAAGTAGCTTCTGGGCTGCTGCATGGGTGAGCAGTCTGCAGGCCACTTAATTCTGAAGGTCATACTGCTCATGAGTTCACACGGTGTCCAAGGGAAGAGGACGCCAAGCTCTCGGTGACACTGTGGGGGTGGCTGAATATTCTAAATGCCAGCCGCTGCATGGTTGTGTATTCTTTGATGAGCTGCAAAGAATTGACAGCCACCAGAAACTGGGACTTGTCAATGGAAGGAGAAAGTAGGCCTGTAACTTCTGCTGCTCCCCAGTTCTCCTCTACTTAGCTGAGAGGGACCCTTTCTGTAATGATGGAGTACCAGATGATTGATATGAGTGTACCCTGATTAGAAAAGGTTTCATTTTACTTGTGCATGGTACATGGAATTAGTTAAGGGTTGCACAGGAAAAGAAGTGAAGGACTATTGTTCGCATTAAATTATAATGACAGCCTTCCTAACCACTGTGTATTTATTATGTAAGAAAAGAAAATGTCTGGTAAAATTCTGTATAGGTTAATAACACCTTCATAATATACTTCTTCTTTTCTATTGACTTGAATAGCCCTCCTACTGACTTTTAATGGATTATTAGAGTTAATTACATCAATTGCAATATAATTGATTCTTAAATACTATGTAGAAACCTCATACAATTATGGAAAAACAAAAGTTATCTAGACATCTCAAATCAAAAAAGATTTGGAATTCCTGCACATTTAATTTCTGATAATCACTAGTCAGTTTGGACATTAAGATTGCATGGTGTCTTGTTTTCTCTTTGCTAGGTTTTGACAGAATTGATAGTTTTACAACATTTAACTCAATATGCACGGAAATATAAGATTAAAGCTGTGAGTGCAAATTTTTTTTTTTCTAAAAAAAGATCACTTCATGGCTTAAAGCTGAAATGTGTTACCTGCCTAACATTGACAGAAACAAACTCAAGGGAGAATCAAAAGTGGATTTGATGTCAAGTTTTAGAAACCTCTTCTCCACAGGTGCAGAGATTCCCATGGGTCGTAGGCTCTGTTACCTGAAGGTTTTAAAATGTATCACAAAGATGAATCACCCAAAGGGGCCCCAAAAGTCTCTCCCATTTTATTATCTAGATGTTCTAATGGCAGCCCTCCTAGGTGATGGGTGTAACATCATTAATTTCTAACATTTGGTATCAACCTGATCAAAAGGAACCTGGAGCAGCATGGATTTAATGCAGGTTTTTCAACTTTGACTGATTTAGGGAATGGGCTTGTGGGTATGGAGTTTTCTGAGGCTCTCTTCTGCCTCACAGGTAAAGATTTCTGGATCATTCTGAAATGGCCAACTTGCCACTGACCATTTAGCTTGATGTTTAATGATTACCCTGCCTGGGCTTCCATGTCCTCCTCTGAATGATGAGAGCAAGTGAGGGCAGGGGACAGGAGACAGTGAGAGGAGAGAGATAGTAATTCCTGCACTGTGAAACTCCTGACTCTGGTCTCTGGAGACGCCTGTCTACTGGAGCTCATATCAACATCATGTGTACATCCACGTGCCTTACACGTGATAGCTTGTCTTATCTTCTTACCTACGTTAGAAGTTTCCAACCACAAGGCCCATGCTGTACACAGCTCTATTTCTTGTAACACACGTTCCAGTTCCTTAGCATAGAGTAGGGTATTTTTTACTTGATTGAGTAAGAGCTATTGCCATTGATTTCCTGAAGTCTTGATGGAATAGTGTAATTCTTGATGGAATAGTGTAATTACAATATTTGTCACTTACTGTGATGGCATATGTTTTGAAATCATTGGAAAATACATTGTTTTATTTTTGAAACCTTAATCGAGCTTTAAAATCAGGTAAATTTAAGATATAAGCATTCACCTGGTTTCTCTACAATTTGTAATACAGCCCTATTTGCAATGAGACTTTTAATGGAACTGGAGAAGCCTCTTCTGAAGCTGATTTGACAGGGAAATGCATGAAAATAGTTCTGCAAAGTAAAGCAAAAATTTCGTGTGAGTGGGGAACATGTCCTAGTATTATCAAAATAACGAATCCATCTTAAGTCATTTAATGCACAAAAGGTAGTGACAATGCAATTAACCAGAAAAGATTAGGGTTCAGAAGGAGACCTGGGAAGACAGAGGAAAATTACAGGTGGAGGGGAGGGGTTTCAAATCCGTGGCTGAAGAGTAGATGGTTCAGTAGATGGTACGGAGAAAACCAGCTGCTCATTTGAGCTCAGACCACACGTGAGTAAGTTTTAGATGGAATCAGGCTCTAAATCTAAGAGTCAACTCCGTGCAAGCATTACAGGCAAATATGTGTGAACCTTTTAAAAAATAATCTCAGGTTAGCAGGTCTTTCTAAGCAAGATGGGAAAATGCAGAGGCCATTATGGGAAACTGTCCCTTCATCAAAACAACTATCAAAAAGTTAAAAGAGGAGTTACAGATAGGGCCAAAATATTCTAATTATACATAACAGAAGAAAGAGTCATTATCCTTTATCCAAAGAGAGACTACAAGTTAATGAGAAAAATATAACTAACTTGCTTGAAAAAAGTGAACAAAAGATATAAAACAAGCAAGTCTCAGAGGAAATGAAAATAAGGAACATTTGAAAAATAGGCTCAGTCTCATGCATAAAGACATGGAAAACAGAGGAACACAAATTGCCGTTTTCTACATATCAAATGGGGGGAAAGAGTAGGGTAGCTGGATATGTAATATTTTGTGTAGACAATCAAAGACTACACAACTAACGTTTTCAGGTGAGAAAAAACACCTTGTAGATGATGGTATGTTACATTATGTCATCATAATAGTTTTAAAGAAAATGCATATCAGGTACATTACAATGATTATATTTCATTATACATACTTGATCTATTAGCACTTGTTGGGATGGTACTCAGTGGATAGAAGTATACTTCTGTGTTCTTTTGATTACTTTTTGGCTGGAAAAAATTTTTTTAAATTATACTTTATTTAGCATTCATTAAGCTGAATAACTGATGTTTAAGTGGTAATTTTAAGTAGTTCAGGGGATTTTGTTGAATCAATTATTATATAAATATAGAATAGTATTTTATGGACTCTCAGTCAATTTTGATTAAAACTTTCAGCCAGTGTTACTGGACTGAATGAGGTTTTGGTCCTTCACTGTGGTTTGATGGTATCTCGGGAAGATCTGTTCACTCTTTGGATTCTGCAGTTTTGCACAGGGTCTGTCATAGATCTGCCTCTTCTGTGACCTGCACTTGTCCTGTACAACCAAGGCACCTCCAATGTCCTGCACACTCCCAGTGTTAGCTAAAGCACAGCATCCTGGAAGCCAGGCCATCAGCAGGGTTAAATTTTTAAAAAGTCAATGTAAGTAAAACCCCGTGATTAATTTTAATCTGCTTCCAAGTTGTTAGCAAGTCACTAACAAGTTCAGATCTTTGCTCATATGGATCTTTAAGGAAAGCTTTTCCCCCATTCCAATAACTTCCTGTTCATGGGAAAATGAGAGGAAATGAAGCCCTAACGGGAGGATGGACCCACCCTTTTCCAGTCGTGTGGCTGATTTGTCAGGTGTAATATTGGCACCTGGTGGCTTGTGTTGGCTTCCTGCCCACCCATACTGGGGATGTATCCAAGTACTTGCCATAGGCGGTAGAAGACTTCAAAGCCATTTGTAGGAGAAAAGGATATTGTCATTAAATAACTTAGTGGTGAATACTCCCAATCATTAGTGATGTCAAGATAAAAGGAAAATTTTAAAAACACATTATCTAGAGTTTTCTCTGATGTGTCATCCGATCTGTTAAAACAAAGCAATGTACACTAGATTACTTAGTAACGCTATATATTCAAGGATATATGATATGTTTATTTGCTGAATGTTTAGTTTCTTTATTTTTGTGAGATTAGCAAAGGTACAAATTATTTATAAGAAGGTTACAAATTACTTTAATTCCTCTTGCTCAAATTCTCCTTTAAATAGGTATTGTCTTTTTGTCCATGACTGGAACTTTTTTTCTTGAATCAAAGGGGAGCACTACAGTAATATTGAGTGGATCTGATAAATACAAAAGGACAATATAGTTTTTCAGAATTCATTAGGAATTTTGGATGGGCATAACTGGTTCCATTCCATACCTCTCAATTTTCAGCAAGAAATAATTACTGCCTTTTGGACAATGATACAGTTCATTGTCCCACAATTCAAGGTAAATCTGTCCTTGAATCGGGATTAACCAAATTCTAATCAAACTCTATTATGGTCATTAAACCATAATACATTCTACATAACAATGCAACTTCTTTTAGTTTTTATAATTAAGCTAAAGGGTGATGCCTAGTGTGTTCAAAACTCTCATAACACCCTCAGCATTCACGGGCATGAAAAACAAGGCCATTCGTGTTTTATAATCTTACATATTTGTGTTGTTATCACTTGTGAACTTTCACCAATTAATGCTTTCTACCAAATGAGCAACAAGCATTGACTGACGTCTTATTGGTCTAACATGGAATCAGAAAGATTTTATTAATTGAAAAACTCTTCTAGCGCAGGATCCCATTGGATTTGCTCTGCAGCATGCCAGCTTCCCAAAAGGGGCTGAAAGAAATTGCACAAGAATCCCAAGAGCCAAAGAGTTGATGGCGAAGTGATTTTCACGTCTGCAGGGCCTTACAGTCTCCTGTGATCTACCTGGATGGCAAAATGCAGAGACACATAGTGATTAGAAATAGCGCTGTGTGATAGGAGCTGTAAGTGGGGGAAGAGCTGAGAAAGGGGAGATTAGGGTGGATTGAAATGACCCTTGAGGAAGAGATTAGTTAGCTGAATGTTAGGCACGAATGGTATTCAGACAGCCACAAAGGCAGCGCAGGGGCCTGCTGAGTGCATGGGAACCGGTTATGGGTGAGCAGAGTGAGCCGGACTTTAGGGGAGCCTCGGGGGACCTCAGCTCTGGCCTCAGTTTCTCACGGGAGATGGGTCAAGTGGTAATGCTGAGAAGGTCCCCTGGGCTGGCAGAGGAGCTTCAGTTCTTGAAGGGTGGGGCAGGATAAGGTGATTTAGATGGCCATGGAAGGGACAGTGGGAAGTAAACCCAAGAGAGACTGCAGGAAGGAAAGATGGGGCTAAGTGGAACTGGATACGGGGACTGGGAGGGCGAATTCTATGCTAGAAGCCTGGATGATTGCTAACACCACAGTCTCTTGAAGGAGGAAAATGATAATGGTGAGTTCTGTCTTTAGAAAGGCCAAGTCTAGGGCCGGGCCGGTCGGAAGCCGGGTGGTACCGGCTTAGAGACAACGTGGGCAGCGAGAGCATGGGGAGCGGCCAGGGCCCAGAGAAGACAGAAGCTCCCACGAGCAACCGCCACGCAGCAGCCTGCATCCGAGCTGCGCGGGCAGGCGCACATCCACGCTGCTGCGCTCTGGTCCTGCGCTTCTCCTTCACGCCCACCTCCAGCCTCCACCCGGCCGATCTGCACCCCTCCTCCTGAGCCAGAAAACTGCTCTTTTCCTTTTCCGACCCAAGTTTTGCTGTTTGTTTTTTTTCTTCTCAGAGCTCTCCCCTTAGATTTCTGGTAATTAGTATCTCTCCATGTGCCAGGACAGGCACAGGTACTTCTACATCACAAACATTGCTTCAAACCTCTGGTCCGTATCCTTCCCTCCCTCGCTTTAGCTTCTGAAGCACTGAGAAGTTGCGCTACTCCATTGGCATCCAATCATGGACAAGTCCAACATAGTTGTTCTCCTTGGTCGGGTGCTAAAATTACAAATGCCCCCCAAAAGGTGACCCCTGCATCAGTCAGGAATGCTACTTAACGGCTCAGAACGGAGGCTCAGGAGAGTGGCTTCGAGAAGCAGGCAGCGGGACTTTATTCCCATTATGAGGAGTGCAGAAGCAGCGATGCCAAGCAGGTTCGGCCTGTTTTTGTAAGAGCAGAGGCCAGGCCTTTGTGCCCTTTCCACTGAGCCCTCCTGCCTGGGCATTTGTCAGTTCAGAAGCTCAAGCCAGCTGGTTCTCTTCAAGTGCGGTGTCTGTGCCCTGCCTGGGGCCCTGTCTCTGCTCTGCTCTGTCTGTCTGTCTGTCTGACTGTCTGTCTCTTTGAGTACAGATCACCACATGAACATGTATGTGCATATGTAATACACACACATGCACACACACACACACACACACACACACACACACAATCCTCCCACCCACAGACACCAGCCCTCCCAGGTGTTCAAATCTCGTGTAGAAAATGCTGTACCCAATTTGCATCTAACTTATGCATCTTGTCATATACTTCACAGCGGCTCTAGATTACTTACAATAACTAAAAAAATGTAAATATTTGTTGTCCTGTATCGTCCGGAGAATAATGACAAGAAGGGTCTATGCACATTCGTTACACGTTTCTCCTTTGAGCATTTCAATCCATGGTTGGTAGAATCCTCAGATTAAGAACCTGTGGATGGAAAATTGTGAACAAGGCTTAATTTTTCTCCAGATTCTTGTATCTATGCTAGATTTGTCCATATATACGTGTGATAGATACTATAGAGAGAGAGATTATGCTATCTCTGTGTGTCTCTCTCTATAGATATATAGGAATCTATATTTTTATTTAATCAAGAATTCACATAGGTATAAACACATGAGTAGCACATTGTTCAAACCAAGCCCATTCAAATAAAGATGGCAGCAAAATATTAATCACCCTGTTAATTACCTGACTGTTATGGTCATTAGTGGAGTTTTTTTATATAAGTAACTTTTGCTACTATGTGTATAAAATTGAGCAACATTTTTCTACTGTTCTAGCAGTTGTTTTGACCCTGTGGTCTAAAGTCAGCATTGCTGTGGATGGGACCCTCTACAGACATTCATGCCCTCATTTTTCTCAGAAGCTAGAGTACTAGAAGTTAGTTATTTGGGGTTTAGTTTTCCCTTTGCTTCCTTTCACCGCCATGAGCTAACCAGTGGTCTTCTAATGGCACCTGTGACACAAGTTTGTACCTTAGCCTCACTGCCAGCACAGAGGAAGAGAGGAAACCCAGAGAGAGGACTGGGGGGCCTTGTGCCAAATGTCCTGCATTTGTGACCATTGAGGGTCCCACGGGGCCTGCGGAAGCACACAAACACTGGCCCTTCCCTTGCATTCTCTAAGGAGCTCCCAAGGACAGGGCTTAGTTTATAGCTACAGTTGTGTCTGGGACTCAGCTTACTTGAAGCTCCATCTACCAAACTCCTCATAAATACAGCATCAGCAGTAATTCTCATTTGTGGGGACACGCAGAGCACCCTGCCATACCACACCATAGCATAGACACGGTGGATATCGTCACCCCTTAGGGATGAAGGAGCTCTGTACAAACCTCAAGGCAGCAGTAGCAGGCGGTAGTGAGGGTGCTGCCTCCCACCCACGGCCAGCACAGGGGCATCCCCAGCCTGCCCACGTCTGACTGGTCGTCCTGTCATCCAGGCCAGCAGATCTGTAGCAGTCAGCCTTTTCATACTGTCACAAAGACCTGAGAGGACCAGCTTCTAGTGACAAAGGGTTTCTCTTGCCTCCCAGTTTTCAGGAATTTAGTACATGTTGGTTGACCCTGTGGCGAGGCAGACATCGTAGCAGGGAGCACAGATGGAGCAAACTCCTGGCCTCGTGGCCAAAAGAGAAAGAGAAGAAGAGACCAAGGTCCCCTAATCACCATTAAGATACCCTAAGGACCAGAAAACCTCTCTCCATAAGGGCTCCAGTCCCTTTGGATAGCACCACAGGCTGGGTCCCGGGCTTTTAACCCAGGGTCCTTTGTGGCACACTCCAGAGCCAGATAGTGGAAAGGTCAGCCATCGATCCCAACCGGACTCCTGCATTACTCTGTAGCGAAGAGGTGACTTTTGCCTGGAGGGCTGTTTCCTAGTTACTCTTCCTATTATTTCATCTTAGCGAATACAATTATGTCTTGGCAGTAAAACAGCCAAATCAATACGAACAGTTTACTCCATCATCTTGCCACATACCCTTGCCTTCAAGGTGGCACTGAGCTTCTAATTGCCCAAGACAACTTCCATCACTTAGGGCTTGGGCACATTGTGCTCTGCTGGCTGATGGAGCGGTGTCCAGCAGTTGTGCACCAGCACCACATGTGATCTAGCTGCCTAAGTGTGACAAAAGCAACTGGAAAAGGGACTGCTTCATAGCCATGAAGGAGCTGAGAAGGCTCAGAATAGGTAAGAATGCCAGTGAGGATGAACTGGACGTGAAACAGTTAAATGCAATGACATTAATTGGAACGTCCTTGTTTGTTTTCTTTCGAAACCTTTAAGTTATCCAAATGGAGTGTTAATTTAAAAAAAAAAAGAAAGAAAAAGAAAAATGTTTTCTGGGGAGTAGACAATATTTTGAAATGTTTTTAATTTATGAGAGGCTGTTTCCTTCAGGCTCCCAGTGCTGCATGAGGTTGAACAAATGTTAGCTGCAACTAATTAATTAAGTTTGCAGAAAGGAGCAGCAGGGGACTGGAAACTCGAAGTGGCAGTAAGCATGGTAAGTGTAAACATGTTGCCTGCCTGAGAGACTATATCTGGAGTGAGCAATTGCCGAGTTACCCAAAGAAACGCAGCATCTCTGGGAAACTCAGGCTCAGCAGGAGGAAAAGACCCAAGTCTCTTGCTGTCACATCTGAGCATTGGTTTCTTGGGCGCATCTTGCGTGCGTTGCTTCGTTCTGGCCAAGCACTGTTATTCTGCTGTCCTCTCCGAATTGCGAAGGTGATGCCACAGACTTGCCTTCAGGAGGAAGGGAACTCGGGTTTACCAAGGGCCTTTTCTGTGCCAGGCTCTTTATGTAAGGCCTTTCTTTGCATGGCGCAGATGTCATTTTCTCATTTTGGTGGACGAGGGAATCAGGACTCAAAGAACCCGGGAAGTAACACAGGCTCAGCTCACGAGCAGCTCACCAGCCATTAGGCCAGGCTGGTCTGATGCAGGAGCTTTCTCCTCCTCAGCTGTGCGGTACGAAGGGAAGGGCTGCAGGGAGTCCTGCCACTCTTTAAAAAGGGAACTTCTGATTGCAAGCAGAGCTCACCAGCAAGATGCAAGATGCTTTCTCTGTCTGAGGACCTGATGTCTTTGGCGACCATTATTCTGCCCCTCATAGTGGCTTGCATCAACTCCTGGAGGATGCAAAGCCCAGGCTCTGTCTCAGATGGTGAGATCTGAATCTTGGAGTGAGGCTTAGGTGTGAGTGTATTTAGAAATCTATTTTTAAGAGGTGACTATAATATATGTCTGAAGCTGAGAACCACTGGACGTGTACCTCACAGGGTCGAGGTAGCTGTGTGGCAGGAGGCCCCCACCGGACACTTTTGCTGCCTCTTAAGACCCCTGGAAGCTGGGCATGGCGGTGCACACCTGTAATCTCAGCACTTGGGAGGCTGAGGCAGGCTCTGAACAGCTTTGTGACCTGCTTCCTTCAATTTGCTGGCTCTGCTTTACTCCTCCTTGTCTACCAAGCTGAGGCTAAAGTCTCGGCACAGGTGTGCCACACAAGTCCATAGGCACAGGTGTGTATAGTGCTAACAAATTAGGGCAGATCAAACAGCTCCATACAAACAGGCATAGAGTTGGCTGCACCGGAAATGTAAGCAAAAACCTACAGAATGGGCACTAATGGACCATGGTGAGATTTTTATGAACAACCTAATGGGAGTCTGAACTACAAGCCACCCTCAGAGGCAGACTCTGAATCTGAAAACAGGCACAACACCCACGGCCTCTGTGGCTCACTACCTGATTTAGCCATAAAAGAGGCTACCTTCTTTTCTCACTGTGCCTACTACTCTGTGAAAACACTGTGAGGTTTTTCAATGAATGTGTTCCGGGAGAGACAAACAGGTGGCTAATTAACATCCCCCTGGTTATCAGTTGCTTTGGCCCTGAGAACAGACCTTGTCTCATAACTACTGCCTTGTTTTGGGGGGAGCTGTAAGGGAGGTCATAAATTTACTGAGAATTTGATAATCTAGCGAAAACAGCCAATTTATCAAACCTCAGTAGCTGTTTGCTTAATAGATTGACATTTTTAAAAGGCCGATTTGAGGGAAATTCCCAAGCCCAGCTCACCACTGGACCACAGGGGGTGATCTGGGGGCAGCCGTCTTGGTCTTTCCATAGGACACACTGTTCTCTGGGGAGGAAAAGATACAATTACTCCACTTTGGAGATGGCAGTCTTTTCCAGGTGAGACCTATTAATAGGCTCCATCCAGGAGGGAACATTGGTGGCACCTGGAAAATGTGGGTGCCATTCCATTTTTAGATACCCGGAGATTTTTAACCGGAAGTTCCTTGTGGATGGTTCTAAGGTCTACGCCCCAGCAGCCTCACACTCTGTGCAGTGACATGCCCAGCACAGTGTCCTGCTCTTTGGCACTCCTTGTAACTGAAAATCACCCACGCTGGGGCTGGATGTTGGCGAACAATTTAATGAAACAGAATGTTTTTTGGGGAAGTCTTACCATGTTCTTTTCTCTTCTCCTCCCTATGGTTACTGTCTTCTTGTTTCCAGAATCACTGATGCCTGGAAATTTCACATCTGATGGTGAACATACTAAGATGTGTCTATTTGCTAGTGAGTCTCCCTTTGGTACTCTTAATCTTGGGATGCTGGGTGGCTGGGTGGCCTTGTCTTCTGGGCCTGTGGTGCTGAGCCTGCTCAGATGCTCAAATAGGGTTAAAGGAAGGCTGCATTTCCTCTCAATAGAATGTCTTCAAGACTTTCTATGGAACAAATCCTTCCTTTTCCGAAACAGCAGTTACAGGTCTTCTGAATGGTAAGGCTTTCCTCTTATTCACACACCTCAGTGAGACCTGTGAGGCACATGGTAATCACCTCCAGTTCCTTCCTGCTAACAAATTCTGACTGTGGTCCCAACAAGGCCTTTCTTTTTTTTTTTTTTTTTTGTCTTTTTCCTTTTTATTGGTACCAGGGATCGAACTCACGACTGCCTGCTTGCAAGGCAGGTGCTTATGCCGCTGAGCTAAATCCCCAGGCCCAACAAGGCCTTTCTTATGGAATCAGTCGCTGGATTCCTTTTGCCTTTGACAAAAAGAAGGACTTCAAGGCAGTCAGTCACCCGGGGGAAGGGGCGGGAGCAGTGGCAGCGCCAGTTCTGCCACCTGATGTGGGCTGTGATGTCTGAAAACAGCCCAGGGCACTAGCACAGTCTCCCCTTTTTCTCCAAGGAGCAGCAGTGGTCAAGGCATTGGCATGCAAATACTTGCGAAGTGAGAAGGGATCTACTTCCCCAGCTCCTCTTCCCTGGCCTGGAGCACAGCCTGCCAGCCACATGCATGTTGGTTTGGCACCCAGACAAATGTTCTCTGGAGCATAGACTGAAACCACTAAACCGATATCACACGGGACTCCAGCCAAAGCCTGACCTCGCTCTCTGTAGGTGAGCAGCTGCGGAATTAACCTGTGATGGTCTCCTCTGCTCCTCTCTGGGTGGTGGTCTGGGCTTTTGTTTTTGGAGTTTTTTAAAATACCACATTTGAATCTTATTGCTCCCACTCTGCTGGTATCTACTGCTAGCCACAAAACCATTGTCCCGGTCTTGGCCTTTGACCAATGGCCAGCTCCGTACAATCCCATCTTGCCCTGAGCCTTCCCACCCTTTAGAAGGAAGGCCTGACAATGGGCTGCTTTGCACACGTGCCTCGTGCCTCGGTGGCAGGGCCTGCTCCTTATGCATACTCCTCTTCTACATCTTCCCCTGCCGTTCCAACTCTTCCCATCCCCCCTTTTTTGTTTCCAGCTCGCATTTATTCAGAGCTCCCAATGGCCGAAGTTTTGCATGAATTCAGGGCTTTCATTGAGCATGTGGGGTGCTGGCTCTTCCAGCAAGCTGCTTTGGTCATTATTTCCAACTTGAAGAATAAAGGGGCAGTGGGGTGCAGCAGGAAGAGTTGGGGCCAAAGCCAGAAGGCCCCAAGGACTGCTCCGAGCTCAGCTTCTACCCAGCGGCGGGGCTCCAGCTGGGCCATCGTTAGTCACAGACCTCAGTTTCCTGGCTGATGGGATGGGATTGCACCAGATCTCAAATGCACGTGTCATTTCATAGTTCTAGAGCTCACTGGGCTGCAAGATCAGTACTGAGCTGCTCACTGTCCCTTTTCCTTTGAAAATCTTTACAGTTAAGTGAATGAATGAATGTGAGAAGAATCCCCAAGCTAGATTCCTCAAATGGCCGATAAGGAAATCTATTTTTCAGACATCAGTAAGTAGCCAGAGGCTTAGAGCCTAGAAATAAAATTCCACCCCTTGACTTAAAGTGGGTAGCACAATTTCCAGCCAGGCTAAGAAAACGATCCCAGTGGTATTTTTTGTCATTTTTTAGGATCCTGTTTCTGAACTGTAGAATAAGCACGTACGATTGTTCAAGTAAAACTGTACTTTTGGAAGGAAAAGGTTAAAGTTGGCTACTGATATTCATCAGGACATGGATATTTAATCTTTAATCTCTTGTGCTAGCCCTCTACTTTGGATCAACCTATTATCCCGAATAAACAACGTGTCATTCCCATTATTTATGTTTCACTGCGGCCAAAGTGTCTGGACCTCGTTTTAGTAAGCACCATCATTTCGACCCATTCAGTATTAATCTCCCTGCTAACATCTTTCCTGTTCCATGTGCTGTGCCCTATTTGCCTTTATGTTTTCTGCAGAGTGTTCATAAAAGGATAATCTTTTACAAAGCAGACAGAATTTGTGTGTCTAAACCGCTCTGTTTGAATGCCTCATTGCTACACCATCTAAAAACCGAAGTGTTCAGCAAGATTAGCAAAGCCCCGAGTGATCGAGCTGGGGGAAAACGTGAGAACTGGTCCCTTCTCTGCAGGAGGCAGAGGTAGCGGAAGATGCCTTGGCTTTGCAGTAGCACCAAAAGCAGAGCTGTTGCCCAGCCAGGCCTCAGCATCCCTGGTTGCCTGGAAATATCAAGGGCACAAAGTGAGGTGCTTAGAGCTCACCAGGCTGGGTGGGGGAAGCATGACCATCCTTTGATACTTGGCTGAAATCTTCTTGGTATACCCTACAGCTCACACTGAGTCTCTGCTTCAGCAAAGCCCACTTAAACTTTTACAAAGCACTCACACGTCATTGCCCAGTGGCTTCTGGAGGTTACATCTCCATGTCATCCTGGCCTATCCTGTAGAAAAGGCAATAGGGACCAAGGAAGAGCTCAAAGGACGGGCACAGTCTCTTCCTGTCTCCTCCTCTCTCTCTCCAGGCACTGGGATCACATCCAAATAGCACCTTGCACACAGGAGGTAGGGACCGTTGCATTTTTACAATGGGCCAAGAAGGTTTCTTTGTGGAATTTTTGCATAGCATGGGGTCCTGAATATGCCACCAACGAAAAGCCTTAACAGATGGACTCTGAGAATAGGAATACATTCAAGAAAAATTAAAAAAAAAAAATCAGTGGAAGGGGGTTGTAAGTCTGGCCACTGAGGGAGCCGAGCACAGGAAGCAGCTCTGAGCAAACGCTTTGTACCTTAGGTGGGGGGAGTTCAGCTGGTAGAAATTTGTGGAGCATCTGAAATACAAACTGTGCTCGGGTTTGTAGTTGGCAAAGCTGTGGGGAAAACATCCCAAGATGCTCAGTGCCAAGAATTATACGTGCCTTCAAACAGTATTTTTTCCAACAAATTGATCACTTTGATTACTCAATAGCAAGGCTTATTTTCTGAGGAGCGACCTGTGTATACATGAAAAATTTTGCTTGATTTCTACATTTGTCAGGGAAAAGTTCAAAGCAGACACGTGGTCGAGCCGTTTCGATGGCACAGACCCTCAAATACAAAGGGGCTGCCAAATCTCCTGAAGATCTAAAACACTCAGAATTCAGACATCAAGACTCTATCCACAAGAATCACAATTTGGGATTGTGTTTTAGAAAAAGACCACCCCTGATGGCCACTTATGACAGCATTATCTCGGACAGATGCCCTTGCCTGAAGGAGAGGTGGCCAGCCAGAGGAGACCTTGCAAAAACCTGGGAAGGACGCGAATCCAGCTTCCTTCAGGTGCTGTGTGCAACCTGAAGATGACAGCCAAAGGACAGCTCATCCTTGCCTTCGGTTGGAGAGCTTAGTACCTGAGGGTGAGAGAGAGACTGGGAGACAGTGGGGAATTCTTGCAGTCACCTCGACAAATTGCAATGTCTACAGGAATAAAATATGGGGGTCGCTTGCAGGAAGCAACCTCTTGACTGCGGGAGAAGACACAGGTGACTCTGTCTACACTGAAGAGTCCACACTGAAGAGGGTGCAGTCAGAGTATCTGTGAGGATGTTAGCAGCATCTCCTTGTGAGCTCTGTTTTCTCCCATCCCTTTAAAAACTCTATACTTCTAATTCTACCCCTCTTTCTGTAATTGTCTTCACTTCCTCTGTCTCCTCCTGTCATCTCTTTTCTTCATCTCAGAGATACTGGAGATCATGAAGAACATGGGATAGGATCGAAAAATATGGTGAATGTTTAAGTTTTAAAAATCTATGATGCTAAAAGATACACGGCCATGAGCACCTCCCCAGCCTCCTCCTCACTTTGTGTCCACCGATCCCATCACTCTTGCCCCTTTCTGAAGCAGCTCGGACGAGTTGTGATGGGTTTTCAATCCTGTCTTTCCATCCGGATGGCACTTGGCGGCAGTCGCACTCCATACAGTCCCTCACGAAAGAGGATTTCCGGAACTGCTCCAGAAAGTGGCAAGGCCGATGGGATGAGTGTGTTTGGGAGGGATGTATTTTGAGGGGGCCTCATGGCACTGTGTCTCTGACAGTAATAATTTTTAAAATAATGTAAACATCCGCTGTATATTTTGGTCACTACCCATACACGATGTGACCTTTGGTTCAAAGGCTCCCAATGAGAGAATCTAAATGGGGTCCACGTGAAGATGTTTACCATGTGGACAGCAGCGGTGTGGGTGACTGCTGTGCCTGGACTCCCGTCGCTCACAAGAGGCTGCCCAGAGCCCTGTGCTGAGCAGACTCTCGTTTGGAAAGAGCTTGGAGGGAATCAGTGCTCTGATCAACTAGATGTGACAGCAAAGGACACCCGGAGAGTGGCAAGAGGAGCACTTGTGACAGACACTGGCCCGTCCTGGACCTGACTGTCCTGATGTCCTCGCTGACATGCAGGCTGGCTGATGCTTTGTTGTTGGGGGCTGTGTGGTACATGGTGCCCTACCTCCACCCTGCGGACAACAGTCCCCGGCCCCACCTCCACCCCCACAGTGTGACAACCCGGGCTGTCTCTAGACATTGCCAGATGTCCCCTAGGGGGTAAAATTGCCCCGGTTTTTAAGCCAATGGTGTAAATAATTACCGCAGAACTAAATAGAGGGAAGGAAATGGGAAAGTTACAGGCGTGGAAGGGTGCAGAGCTGGGAGGTGATGCTAGGTGGGTGGTAGAGGGCTGGTCATGGCAGGGAAGTTTCAGCTTACTGCTGTGGCTTGCCAGGTGTGTGCCAGGCCACATTTCCATGCATTGAAGGTCACACCTGTAGCTAGCCTGGAACCGGAGGAAGACAGCCACCTTCTCCAGGGCAGGCTGAAGTTGGGCTGTACGTGGATGTCAGATGGGCAGGACCCTGGGCCAAGCTTTGGATGCGGGTGAGCTGCTCTGTGCTGCAGATGCAAATAAACAAGCATGGTGCTCCTTAGGGCCATTCAGAGGGTGACATGGCCCAAGGGCAAGGGGGACAGGATGACAGTTCCCTTGTGGCCTCAGGAATCCTAGTGAGGGGTAGATTCTGGGGTGTGGTGTGAGGGGAGCACGAATCGTATCCATGCTAAACCTCCTTCATGGAACTGAGTTGACTCTGATAGTGTTGACTTCATGAGAGAACTGGCGAACAGCGAGCAGGCACCAATCTGTTCGATGAAATTCTCCAGTGGCCTCAGGACACTTTCAAAGCCTGTAAACCAATTCTGGGTCATTTGGGGTGATGTGTGAGGCAGTGGGAAGGTCAGGGTTTGCCTCCCGACTCCGCTTTTCTCAGAAGCTTAGAGAAATGAGCAAGCCACCTCCTCCCTTGGCCAGACGTGAGGATGGTGTTCACTGTCTCAAAAGTTTATTATGAAGATTAAGCAGCATATCTATCACATAAGGAATGTCTATTCCTTACAATAAATCACTTTATGAGCATGGAAGAGGTTTCCATGGCTATGGAGGCTGATACCTTCCAAGTTCTGCAGAGGGTGAGCTGGGAACTCCGCAGAACCAGCATTGTAAGTCCAAATCCAAAAGCCATCAGGTTTGAGATGCTGGAAGAACTGATGTTTCAGATCAAGACTGAAGTCCCATCGAAAAGCCAGGCAAAACTGGGCACGGCGGTACATGCCTGTAATCCCAGCACTTGGGCGGTTGAGGCAAGAGGATTGCCTTGTTTGAGGCCAGCCTGGGCTACAAAGTGAGCTCAAGCGCAAAACCCAGACAGTCAGAAGGAGCACCCTTTACTTACAGGAAGGTCAGCCTTTAGCTGGCAGGGTGAGGCCTGCCCACATAGGAAGAAGACCTGTTCATTCCATTTGCTGGCTTCTGTGTTAATCTGATCCAAAGTTATGTTTGACTGCCCAGCCAGGTTGACACTGTACCACCGGTTGTAGGTACTAGGGGATAAGAGTGCTTAGAGGGCTGATGAGAAGAGCCTCACTCGACCTCCCGAGCTCAGGAAAAGAGAGCGCATTCAACACACACGGTGATACTGTTGTTGTCACTGACCAAGCTCACAGACATGGACTCAGTAGCAGCTCAAAGACAATGAGGGCCTGGGGAGATTCTGAGGTGAGGTCAGGACAGGCTTCCAACAGTCACCCAGGCTCCTCAGCTTAATAGGGACCCACATCTGGCCGCATACTTTGCTGTGAGTATCCCCGAATCCCTAGGCATTTGCAAACCAGTAACTCTGCACTTGTATTTTGCAGTGGTCCCTGAAAATTACGCAGCTGGTTCTGGAGTAAACCCCGGAAGTCTGTTGTAAAAACGTCCCAGAAAGTGCTCACTGGTTCCTGGGCTCTGACATTTCAGGTTCCCTCCCCTCCCCCACCGCATTCCGCAGGCATGACAATTGCCACAAGACATTCATTTTTAATGACGGCTTATGGGCTTCTTAGCAATATATCTTTGGGTATTAAGGTGTGGACTGGGAGACTTAAAATGATTGATGTCTTTGCTCCACACGAGGGGTCTCCCGCACTTACCTCGTGCCAGATCACCACCGGGGAAATTTATGGGCACTCCTGGCAGCCTAAGCGGCCATCAAATATTAATCAAAAATATGTAATAACTAATATATACTTAAAGAATTGAAGAAAATTAATATTCAAGGGAAGCATTCAGGGACCTATAAAAATAACAAATGCTAAAGCAACTCCGTCAAGGTTGGCAGGTGCAGAACCCAGTCCGCGCTGACACCGGCTTCCTGCGCAGGGGCGGGCTGCTGGCCGGCTGCAGACCTGGGTGGGAGGGCTTCGGCCTCTTCCTGGGAACCTGGGGAAGGAACAGCGGCCCAGCACAGCACAGCGCGCCTGCCCTTCTTTCTTCAGTATGTCTTTCTCCCAGCACTAAGCACAGTTTGCAAATTATTTCTTCTTCTCCCCTCGCTAATCCCCTCCTTTTCCTTCCCCCTCCCCCTCCCGCCTCCCCCTCCCCTTCCCCTCCCCCCTTCCCCTCCCCCTTCCCCTCCCCTTCTCCCTTTCTTCCTTCTTCTTCCTCTTCTTTTCTTTTTTTCTTCTTCCTCTTCCTCTTTCTCTCTTTTTCTTTCTTCTCTTTGCTCTCCTTCTGTCTCTTCTTCAACTTCTGTAGTACTGGGACTTGAACCCAAGGTCTTCTCACTGAGCTGCGTCTGCAGTCCTTTTGTATTTTATTTTTTTAAATTTTGACACAGAGCCGCTCTAAGTTGCCCAGCCTGGGCTCCAGTCCTCCAGCTTCAGCCTCCTGGAACACTGGGACTGTAGGTGTGCAGGAGCTGGCCCAGCTGCAAGCAGGTCTTAAAGACAGACTTTCTCACTTTTCTTTCTGTCTTCAATACCTAGGACAGGGGCTCTCAGGAAGTATTAGGGTGAACCACAAGCTAGTTCTATTTTCATAGGTTATAAAGAGGTATGGTTATTTCATGTTCCAGTTTCATAAAAGTTAAATTAAAAAAAGTTAAGCATATTAGACCTTGCCTTTATAGCATAATTGAAATGAACTAAAGATCTGCATGAACCAGTGATGTAATGGTCACCATGCAGCAGGCTGGGGAGTTTCCCATAGCTCCTGATTCCGTTACTGGAACTTTGGCTGATGCTGTGGTCAGCAGTCGGAGGTCCAGTTGTCTCTTGAGGACATCTGACTTTGCCTTTCTCGGTCTGCTGGGTCCTCAGAGGGCCCCCTTGGGGACTGGCATGGTGAGCTCAGTTGTTTCTAGCTGATTCTTCTGGCCGAGAATGTCTACAGTCCTTTTCTCCCTTTGTTTTCCTGGTCTCTTTTTTACCCTTGGTCGGTCCTGATGGCATTTCTTAGATGCACAGCAAAGTTAAGCGATTTGTTTATTTTTAAGATATTTTAATATTTTTAGGAAAAAAGGAAACAGATCTTTGCAAAAGGAAGAGGACCAAGAGATGAAAAGAGGAGCAGGAAGGGGAAAGAAGGCCAGAAAAAATAAACTAAGATGGATCACACCCCAGTACCAACTCCCCATGAAAAACAGGATCATCATTACTGCAAGCATGAACTGATTTTTTTAAAAAAAAAGAAAAATACTTTGATTTTTAAACCCACAAGAAATGCATATTTATGTTTAACAATGTGATTTTGAATACAGGTATGCATTGAGAGATGATTAGATTAAGTCAATTAACATAAGCATTACCCCGCATACCAGTTTTGTATGTGTGTGTGTGTGTGTGTGTGTGCATGTAAAACAAAAATCTGGTTTTTAAATTTTGTCATTTTTTTTTCAACAAATTGAGTGATCTCTTTGTATTTACAAAATTGAGATTGTTTAGCAGCAGAACTCTGACTGACTCAGGGCTGTCCGGTGTGACTGTCTAGAGCTGACCAGGAGGACACGGCTGCTTTCCAGGCCCAGGAAGAGACGAACAGGAGCTGCAGATCGCGTGTGCTGGCCGTGTGTCCTGCTGAGCCGCCTGACCACCGTGGCAGTTGCTGGTCTCTGCTGTTATTGTGAAAAATCAGGAGCGGAGCCTGTCACTTGTCATCTGTTCTTTGAGCATAACCAACTTTCCTTCCATGGGCCATTTGGTGAGGCTGGGCATGATGGTTCCGGCTAAGTGACACCATCCGGGTGGTAAACAAGGCAAGCTGGAACGGGAGCCTTGGCTCGGCCTGTGTGTTCTGAGAGCGATGAGCAGGGGGTGCAGCACAGTCTGCAGGGACCTTGCCTGCGTCCCCAGGGTCTCCCCTGGTGTGGCCGGGGTGGAAATTCCAGAGCAGCTGAACACAGACCAAGCCCTCAGCATGAGTGACTACACAAACATCAGACTCACAGCGAGGCTTCGGCTGCTCCTGAAACGCAGTCCCTTGGCTGAATTTCCACTTTTTTTTTTTTTTTAAACTTTGGAGATGCAGGCTCAGAGGAGCCCAAAGCTTTGTCTTAGGTGCTGGGGTTGGTACTGGCAGGATCAAAATGGGGACCAGATTTTCTGCCCCCTAGTAATGTGCCCCTTCTATACCCTCTCACATCTCTTCCATCATCGAACCCTCTGTCCTTAGGTACCACTGTTTTACTAGTAGCTGTTGTTTTTTCTGAGGATTAGAAAGCTTTACTACTCTATCAAATGTACACCTGAGTTGTGCAACACAGATTAGTAACATTCCAGCAGACCGATGCGTTGAGACTGGAGATTTGTGGATAGAAAAGCAACTCCTGGATTTCAGAAAAGACTGAGCTCAAAGCCTAGCACTTTTACCTACTTCTGGGCTTGGGCAAGTTCCTCTCTATGTCCTTCTGGGGCTGAAACTTCCAGAGTTGATGTGATTAGTTAGCCGAGTTGTGTAAGACAGTTGGCACCATCCTTGGCACTGTTAGTCCTGCTACTGCTGTGTTTGCACATGCATGTTGCATTTGAGGACGGAGGGGGTCAGGAAAGACCACTGCAGTTTTTGGGAGAACTGACCTTAGACGGCATTTCCTGAGGTCTGCCCTGCTGCCATGGCCTTGGGTTTCCATGAATATTTGGTGGTCAGGCTGCTGGCTGTACCAAAATAAGAAAACGCTTGTCTATCTATTACTAAGTTCTCCTACTTCACGTACCTTTTAGTTATCTTTTCAGTATCCCACTGCCAAGGCACTGGTGAGGGTTCAAGGAGGCAGTGTGAAGTGTGTAGCGCCCTGCACTTGGTGTGCATAATTCAATGGGCATGCATCTGGCATGTACTAAGTGCTCAATAAACACTAGTGGCTGTTTTTTCTAATGTAGAACCCATTTTGGAGTCGAGTGGGTGCAAAAGAACAAGAGATCATCCATTTTGATAAATAACGCTTTGTTAGTCTGTCTAGATGGCGAATTGATCCCCCGGCATGCTCAGAAGCCAATTTGGAGAGATAAGAGACTTGCTTTCCATTGTACAGATGGAGCAATCCAGAGACCGAAAAGTGACATCACCACCAGGCGGTGACCTAAGGAGTTAGGGCCAGAACCAGGTCTGGAATACAGACTTCCTGGACCACGAGCCAGGTTCCCGTCTGCCATGCAGCCATCCCCGGGAAACTAGAGGAGCAGGGAGCATCTGCCCGCTGCCCTTGGGAGTTTATCATTCATCCACTGAGCGCTGACTGAAAACACCCTGATTCCTAAGGAGATTTCATAGGCCGTCCTGTGGAGAATTTTCCTTCTTTTTTTCGGTCAGTACTTTGCCTGTGAGATTCAAATTCAGCGGACCTCCCCCTTCATTAGGAGTCTGATAAAACATTCTCATCTCTATTGCAAACAATTTCTCCATCTGCCACTTGGCTGAGGAGATCAGACTCCAACACCCTCTCAGAGGCGACCGATACCAGGCAGAGGAAGGTGCAGGAATTGGCAAGGGTTTGTATCTGTTCTGCTGTCCAGCGGGGCCGATTGGTCAGCACCTCCAAGCAGCTGATTTTTCTTTACCCAAACAACTACATATAACACAAGCTACTTGGCCCTATTTTGCAGTGTTGTGTAGGGGCAGCTCTCTTAAGTGAAGTGCAGAATCTGTAAGAGAGACAAATTTGGGGTTGGGCCTGGGCACAGGCCGGTTATGGGAGGAAAGGTTGGGGGATGCACAGAATCAGAGCAGAGAAGCAGCTCCGGGAAAGGAAGAGCACTTGGTAGAAGACACAACTCACCAAAGAAGGCATTTGTGCTACCAAGAGTGTATGAAGGGCCATGCTGGAGTGAGCTCAGAGTGAGGAAGGCAGCATCTTTGATCTGCACTGGTGGGGGAAAGCCCCTTCCTTCTGCCCACATTCACTCTGTAAATGCCCCTGGGTGTGCAGCGCTTTGCTGGGGCCAGGAGGTGAACATACTGGGGATCAGAGACGTGGAGCCCAACCTTGTGGGTTTACCTCCTCCTGGGAGAGACTGATGAGGAAAATATGCCCATAACTTGCAGTAAATCCTAAGCAGGGACGAGCGAGAAGGCATGGTGGTAGTGCCAGGGTCCCTGGAGTGGGGAGGTGGTGTGATTTCGGATTAGTGGGATCTTCTCTCAAGAGCTGGCTTTAACCAGATATCTGAAGAGCTAGGAATAAACAGAGGGAATTGGGAATGCAGAGATTGGAGAAGAGAAATGACTCGAAGAGCTGACTGTGCAGTGGGGAAGAAAGGCCATAAAGCCAGAGCAGGAGGGGACTAAGGCTGGGCAGCAGGATGGAGCCAGGGTGGCCGCCTTCCGGTCTCTGAGGGCTGGGGTGTGATCCAAGGCTTCCACTGAGGGAGGAGAGGTGAGAGTCAAGCAATGCCAAGTTTCAGGGCTAAGCATTTGGTAAGTGATGGTGCTGCCCGAGGAAGAAGTACCCTTGCAAGGCGTGGAGGAGAGCTTTCTATGTGGAGGCTGCTGGTTAGAAAGGATTGTCCAGCTTCACATGCTGTCCCTGTGAGGCTGGACACATGATGGGTTTGGAGACCGCAAGGAGAGGTCTGGGTGAGCATGTAAGCTATTACTAAAAAGTAATAAGGAAAGGAAAGTGCTATGTGTATCTGGAGAATGAAGCAATGAATTCAGACTAGCGTGGGTGACTTTAGAAGCTAGCCAAGTTCGGCAAAGACTGTGAACAACAGAGCGCAGAGTGAGGATTAGAGGAATGCCTTTCTTTGTATTATGAAAGGAAGAGTCCGTGGTGTTTGATATAAGAAAGAGAACCTTCTCAGTCCTTCCCCAGATATAGTTATCCAGGAAAAGGGACCGCAGGAGGTCTGCTCCCTAATTAGGAGAATGAAACTGAGCACTGCAGCCCACACCTGTAACCCCAAACTCTGGGGGACTGAGGTAAGAGGACCCCAAATTCAAGATTAGCCTGGGCTGAGAGAGACTCTGTCTCAAGATAAAAAATAAGAAAAGAGTTGGGGACGTAGCTCAGTGTGAAAGTCCTGGGTTCAGTAGAGAGAGAAAAGGAGGGAGAGACAGCGTGAGAGAGGGAGAGAGAGAGAGAGAGAGAGAGAGAGAGAGAGAGAGAGAGAGAGAGAGAGAGAGGCAGAGACAGATAGAGATAGAGAGACAGAGGCAGAAAGACAGATTGCGGTTACCTGGCAAGGGAAATGAGGAAACTCTCTGGGGAGAGTGGCACTGTCCACATCTGATTTAAGTGAGATTACAGGGGTGCGAACAATGGAACCAAATGTTCAGAGTAAGCCCTCTGCATTTTCCTCTATGTAAATTATATCTCAATTTTTAAAACCTGGGTAGTCCTGCTCCGGAGCCTGCAGTCTTAAAGTACTTCCCAGTCTCTGTGAGTAAAACTGGAGGAGCCTGGCGCAGGCGTGTTGAAGTGGAACGGGGGCTTTCAGTTGAGCAGAAGCCCAAGATCCGCTTTCCCAGCGATGCGCAGCTCTTCCAGGCGGAGCCGCGCTCCTGCGGACACATTGGCTGTGAATCAGGCCGCTGCTGTCCTGATTGGTGCAGTGCACGCCACGCCCCAGGTGTGCTGTTTCCCATTGGCTCCTCGCAGTCCAGGACATTTGATTTCTCTTCCTATGGCTTCACTCTTCCCTTGACTCCTCTGTGCCGGGCATGGAGAAGTACAAGCAAACATTTATTGAAGGAATGAAGAGATGGATTAACGAATATGAAGTGAGGGCCTGAGTCTGCATGAATATGATAATTCAATGTCTGACTTAAAAAAGAAGACAATTGCCTGATTTGATATTGAAAAGATAGGAAATTTTAAAAAGCCTTAAGTATTTCTTTTCATCTTTTGTAAGTCAAAGAGTAAAACAAGTGAGGAAAATACAGAAAATAACATAAATGACTTCATTTTAGGGAGGACTGAAGGCTACTGCTTGGTTAGACTTTGGATGATTAAAAATATTTTGCAAGAAATAAGCTTGGCTTTTGCAAACCATGAGTGAGATAACTTCCTTTGTTAAGAATGACAGCAACAGTTGAAACTTCTGGGGGAAAACAATAACCAAAACAAGAACAAAAAATCCCTTCCAGTCTCAGGAGGCAACGGGATATGAAAAACAGTTAAATCCAGCTAAATATGCCAACAGATCAAGCCTTTGGAAGATATATTTAGGGGGGGATCATTTGTCAAAACTTACTAACCGCCAATATTTTTTACATGGTCTATAAAGTGACAGAGTAAAGCATTTAATGATTTTGTATCTGAAATATATTCATAGAAATAAAACAAATTAATTTAGATCTAAGAACTTCATTCCATGAATGCTTAGCACAGTTATAAAAGAAAGTAAGTTTAAATGATCACTGTGCTGAAAAACAGAATTCCACCATTCAGGTCAACACCCTTAAACTAAAAAAGAAAATCTATCCTAGTTATGTTCATTGGGGATGGCAGATAAATACTTGTTAAATATTTGGAAATTTTTAACAAAGTAAATGTTACATTCTGGTTCTAGAATTCAATAGTATGCATTTGCTGAATAGCATAGAATAAAATATAAATATTTCTAGAAGGATTAATAGAGGAAATAATGGGTGTAACTTATTTGTCTCTTGCCTTTCCATGGACTGTGTGATATTTTGTAGGAATACATAGTCCACCAGTAAACAAATGTTGCAGTCTTGAAAATAAAAATAGGAAGGCGGGCAAAGGCCATGTGTTACAGTGGGGGTGGGAAAAAAGAGTCATCAAAGCGGGAGAAATTTCAGATACGTGGGCTTAGTGACACTGAGCTGAAAATTTTGTTTTGAGGGTTCTTGTGATCAAGTCAGAAAGGGAAATGCAATTCATTGATATGGTTTATAACAAGATTTACAATCAATACATTAACCTTAAGTAAAGACTATCCTAATGAGAAAAACAAACAAAATTTTTAGGGCTAAAAGAGTTCCGTATACTGTGTGTGTGTGTGTGTGTGTGTGTGTGTGTGTAATCAACATATGTGTAGATTTTAAAATACTGAATAACAATGGATAGTTCTCAACAGTATCTATTTAGTGAATGCAATAGAAGGCTTTATTCTGAAATTTCTTCTCCAGTGCCAGCTCCGTATGAGAAGGCCAAGACAAAAGAGCCCACATACGTGGCTCTTGGATGGCTTTACTCTGAAAGGATCTAGTCACCTAGCAGAAAGAGAGTTGGTATTTCTTATGCAACTGAGCATGAGAAACGTGAGGTGGTCTTCAACAACCAGGATCAACTCTGGTGAGTTTGTGGTTACTAACTAGCTTTAAACGTCAGTTTGAAGAAGGAAAGTGTTGGTAGAGTAGGTAAAAAGGAGAAGCCAAACTAGGTGAGGACGTGGCCAGTAGGGCTGGGGGCAGTGGCTGATGACCACAGGGATGCCTAAGCCCAGCTGGCATGGAGTCTGGTTGGCATGCGTGGCCATCTAGATTCTTGGGAGTACTTCTGAATTGGCTACTGGAAGAGGAATCCCTTGTGTATGTCAATCTGCTCACCTCTGCTTTGATATTTAGAAGGTTGGTTTCTCCCGGTTCTCCTCCCAGGATGAAGAACAGTTCTAGACCCTCCCCCATCTCCCTACTCATGGGCTCTAGAACTGTGAATGACACAAGAAAGTGAGCCGGACATATTTGACCCACCTCTTCCCTCTCCTTTTGGGGTAGCAATAGCCCGTAAGAAGCAGGGGTTCATTTTCTCTTCTACAGTGGGCAGCCCTTCCATAATTTAACTTGACCTGTGCTAAGGAGAGTGATTCTGCCTGGTTCTGAGGCTCACACACTGAACAGTGTCTTCCTAGTTGGCCTTTGTTAGTAATAATGATTTAGGACTGGCCTACAGCTCCGGGTAGAGTGATTGCCCTGGATCCATCGCCATCACCAGAATAAACAAAGACAAATATTGCTAATAAGGATTTTACTTGACTTCTGTCTGCCACTCCTTTAATTTATTTATTGGGCTGTTCAGCTCTCAGAAGAGGGGTCCTTTTGTGATCTCCCTCCAGTGACCCCAACCAGATTAAGTATTTAGTCATGGTGTTCCCACACTGGTGTGAAGCTTAATCAAGATGGCGGCACAGCAGTGACATGGCATGGAGTGGGTGGGTGTGGAAAACTGCACTCTTGCTAATTGCCATGTTGGCCATGTTCCCCGCATCCATTCCACCTGGAAATGTAAGTGGAGAACTGACCACAATGGCCAGAATAAGACAGTTCTTTTTGGGGACACTGGGAATTGAACCCAGGGCCTTCAGACTGAGCTTTTGTTTTGTTTTTTAGTCTTTTGAGATGTCTAAATCCTGATATTGCTCAGACTGGGCTAAAACTTGTGATCCTGCTGCCTCAGCCACTATACTGCATCTTCAATCAATAATCTTGCCCCCATAAGAGAGTCACTAGAGTGCCTACACTTCCCATGCTAACCTGTCATCCTGAAGATGACTGACATGTTCTTTATGTCCAGATATCACCCTTGGGTTATGGTGTCTTGGTCCTCTGGGGTGGCTGATTATGGACTGAAACCATAAAATATGAGCTAAATAAACCTTTCTTTTTTCAATTTTGGGTGTCAGGTATTTTGTCTCAGCACTGAGATGGAAGTAACCAAGATAACTACTCAGTCAAGGACAAAGGGAGAATTCAGTAACATCCCTTAGTGACAGAGACTGGGGTGGGGAAGAAGAGAATACTTTTCCCATCCTAAGGGAACCCCCCAGTCCTGCTCCTTTGTGAGGATGGGACACAGGAATCTCATGATGACACAAGTGACCCTGCTCTAGCAAGCAAAGGCCCTGGGAGGCAGGCAGCCCCACACGCAGTCAGTGTCAAGGCTTAGGTAGCTGTGCACTTGAGGCATGGGTCCCCATGGCAGTGTTTGACCATACCTGACCTCATTCTGACCAATTTCCAGAAAGTGTGACAGGCTTGTGTGTTTTTGATGGGCCACACTTTTATTCTAAATTCCATTTTTACCTACCTAATAGAACGTCTATCTTTCCCAAGTTCTAAGCTGATAATGACTTAAATGTCACCCTGTCTAGGAGTATTTGGATGTCAGCAGGAATGGAAGCCTTGGGACCCTCAGGGTAATGGTGGAAGAGGGTGTCAGGCAGGGGAGAGAGGGTCCCTCTGGGACTCTGAGTGCCCCACATGAGATGAGTCCCAAGCTTCCCAGGGACAGCAAGGTACAGAGAAAGCAAGCAAGGTGGCTTGACTTCAAGTTGAGTTAGTGATGTTTGCTGGCATACGTGTAGTGACATAAACAAGATCCTGAAATAACAGAGCCATGACGGGGCTGTTTCTTCGAGTCGTGGCTGTGGAGTTCTGACTGGCACTGGCATCATTCTTTCCAGATGCTTCTTGAGCATGGCTTTGTAACTGAACACAGTGACCTTGCCCCTTGGAGACAGCAGAGCCCCAAGAAACTTATCACTGGCACAAGTAAGGAGCACACTGGGACCACCCCAAAGCCGTGTCTCACCTGGGACAACAAGGAGCTTTTCTAGAGCAAACATTCCCATTAATATGGGAACGACTTTTCGTCTCGCGTAGGGTGGGCACATCCCTGGGCATGCTCAGTTTGGGTTCATCCTTCATGCTGCATCTCATGTTCAAACATGGAAGGTGTAAAGGCCTCTTTGGTAGAGAATTTAGCATTATAATAAGACTACAAGGGGCAAAGTTTGTGCTAGGCCACCAGAAGAGGGACACAGCACTTCTGGATGGTTCTCTGTGGTTTTGTTTGAAGGGTCTTGTCTGAACTTGTAGGAGTGATGACAGTCACAGGAAGGGGAATCAGGCTGTTTCCCTGCAAGCACAGGTGATGGCCCTAAAATCCCCTGCCTAGCAATTGACAGCACGACTTGTGGTCCTGCTTTGCCTGGGACCCCTGCGTCCCTGCCCACTGACTCACCTGGGTATCCTGTCTTTCTGATGAGTGTGTGAGCTTACCTTCCAATACACTCCTTCCCTGTTTAGCCCTTCACAGACCATCACTAGCCAGGATAGTTTCTGTTGCTTGCAGCTAGGAATCCTGGCTGGTCCGCGTGTGAAGTCGAGACTCCTGTGGAAGGCTGTGTGCCCCTCACCACCTGCAAGTGGATGTGAAACACTAGCTCTTGCCATTTGTCAAGCGCATTCCATGGCAGGTGCTTCACCTAGATCCATCTTCTTCATCCTCAGAACCACCCCAGAATAGACACCATCACTGTCATAGTCATTTTATACACAGAAAGCTGAATTTTGAACTTCAAGTGTCCACGTCCTGGGCCTGTTGCCATCACGACCATGGCGGAGGCCTCGCTCAAGTGTTTAATTTCCACCAAAGCCCGTGTCTGCTGTGAAGCCCCATGACAAAATGACTCATTCTCCACCAAGCTTGCCCTGAGCACCAGGAGATCTTCCTGTTATTTTTAATTTTACCTCCACATGACATCTTCTCTCTACCCCATCCTATCAGGTCCTCATCTTCAAGCCAATCTGAGTTTTCAGATTCCTCTGACACCAGCCTCCTCTAACTGTACTGTGGACTCCTCAAGGATCCTCCTTCTGGCTGTGCCATTCATGAGGCCCTAGTCCCAGGCCACTTTGAGGATGGAAATGTGACTTTGAAGTGTTGCAACAGAGGGGTGCGGTCTCCAAAATGCTCTGCTTCACACCTGTTCACAGGGCACCAGACATCAGAACAGTCAGAGCTCTAAATAGCTGGGAAGGGAATGGGGTGAGTGTTCTTTGTAAGCTGTAGTAGCATGAAAAGCATTCCAGGCATTATTATTTTGATTTTCATGTCTCTTTCAGCAGCCTCAGAGCCTCTTATTCTCATGTATTTAATAAACCTCAGACGAATGAGTGGACACTCAGCTTGGCCCCTTTCCCCAGCTTCCTAAAGGTGGATGTCAAAACCCATCATTCCTTGTCTTGATTGAGTGATCAGAACTTGCGTTATCTCTTTTCTTATTTGATGAGTAAGAGGCTCAACGAACTTGCCTTTGAGTCTCGTATTTACACGCCAAGTGAGATGTCACACGCACCTTCAGACAGGAAGCTGGGGCTTTGCACTAATACTGAGGAGGCGGGCTGGGCAAGGTGACCCTCAGCTGGCTTGGACCACCTGGCTCAGGTGAGGCTCTGGGTGGTGTGTTCTGCTCTGTGCCTTCTCAGCAACGGCCTGGCTCCCTAACAGCTCTGCGTGGCAATCCTTCCCGGGAAGCAGCATCTCCCTCGGAGCTCCCCCTGGGCCAGCTTCCGTTGCTTGGAGCCCACCTACCTGCCTGGAGCTCAGAGTCTGGTGCTGAACGTTCTTTCGTCCTTCTGTTCGTCTTCCGTCTCTACCATGCCAACAGCTGCAGGAACACATGGCGCTGGCTTGGCAGCTGCGACGCACAGATGCTGGGCCCTGTAATGTACTTTTCCCCCCTCTACTGCTGCTCCTGAGTGCCTCTCTGGCTGCCTGGATGTCTTCGCCACTGCCTAGGGGAGGGGTGTGCTCCGAGGTGCTGGCGGAGTGTGAAACCTCAGGGACTGGCTGCTGAGCAGGCGGGATGGCTCTGTTCTTAGGATCCTCTTGGCCTTTTCTCACTCGCTGTCAGTTTTTAAACTGCTCTGCGTGCTGAGAATCTTTTCCAGCTTGCTAGGAGGGAGATGGGATGAGAGTGTCACATTCCCTCCACTCATTAGTTCCTGGTGGCCTTCTTGCAGGAGTCCGTCCCCTCCTGTAACTCCTCTCTTTCTCTGGATCCTGCCCCGGTCTCTTATTTCTGTGCTCCTGTCAGTGATTTCCTTATGACCATCCCTGACTGTGTCTCTTCGTTTCTCCAAACCTTGCAGCTTGTAAAGTCAAACATGAAACCGTCAGTGTGACTCCAAGTCCCTGCGTGACTCAGCTGCTCTGCTCACGCCTGGCTTCATCTTTGCTTTGGCCACATCTGTTTGGACCAAAACAAGGCCAGCTGTTGCTTAAAGTTGGTCTTGCACTTGTTCCTTCAGTCAAGGAGTTTCTTCCCCCTTGGCTTCTGCCCTGACTCCTTTGGAGCAGATAGGTTTCTGAGGCACGGTCTTCGGCGTTGGCCTGAGGCTGGATGGGCAGCTGTAGACATCACCGCCCCCCCCCCCCCCGCACTAGAGCCATCTCCCTACAGAGACAACGGTCTGGGCAGGGGTGCTGCTGGGGCAGCCTACTTGGTGCTGGGGCTGGGATGCCCACCTGAGAAGCCATAGTGTCCTCTCTCAAGGGATTAACAGATGGCTGGGAACGTGGCTGCACTGAAAGGCTCACAGTTAAACTGGAGAGGACAATGAGTTGTAGCAGGGAGAGAAGCACAAGGTCAAGTGGGGGCTCGGCCCCTCCCATGCACCCCTGCACACCCCAAACTTCCCTGTTTGCTGTTCCTGTGTTTTCCCTTGGTCTCCCCAATAGTCTCTGGGTTTCTCCAGGGCAGAGACTGGATCTTGTTCAGTTCTGTGTCTGTTCAGCGCCCCCAGCACGGGCAGGAAGTTGGGAAAAGTGGCAACCATGGCACCCGGAGTGCGTGTCCACCCGGTGATGCTGCCAGAAGCCTCACACTCCAGGCTGCCAGGTCCGGCTGAGGGGCAGCCCTGAGGGCAGGGCCCAGGACAGAAATGCGGGACATTGCAAGGCCTCTAGGTTCTGTCACTCTTCTAATTTGTTTTGGAAAATGAGCATCTGTCTTTCCATAAGACGCATTGGTCTGGGGACAGAGACCTGTGTCTCTTTTCTTGTTCTTTATCTTTGCCTCACTTCTGCTTTTTCTTTCTTTTTCTGGCCAGAGAGAATATACATTAAAGAAAACTGCATGACCAGGCATGGTGGCACATGCCTGTAATCCCAGCACTTGGGAGGCTGAGGCAGAAGGATCACCAGGATTTGGAGGCCAACTTGGGCTACCTAGTGAGCTTAAGGCCAGCCTGTATGGGAGAGCAAGACCCTGTCTCAAAAGACAAAAAATCAAAAAGGAAAAACTGCATACTATTTGAAAGTAATCTTTATTTACATTTAAAATACAGTGATTTTTATGTTTGCATTGTTGAGAAAGTAGAAACTTCTGACAGATGAGAAGAAATGAAGCCTTGAGAATTTCACCACCAGGAGCTGCCCACACCACTACGGTTGATGCTCTGGCACATGGATCTCCCCACTTTCCCTTACACACATCTACAGGGAAGCCCTTGGCAGCGCACTCTGGGTAGAGGCCACTGGAATGTTGGTGCCCTCTCCTTCATTTACCACCTGGTGAGCCGGATCCTGTTGTTTAACCTCCCTGCCTCAGCCTCCTCATGGCCCATTGGAGTTCACAGCGAGGCAGAGCCCCAGGCTGTAGGGAGAATGAAATGTAAGTCTGCCGGCTGCGTGGTGAGCGCCAGTTCACCAGAGAACACACGTGTATTGAGGGTTTTTGTGCCTGGTGCTATTTATTTGTGTATTTTTTCCGATACGTAATAAACACGATCACTGCAGGGAACTGGCCATGAACCTGTCTCATCTTGGTCTCTTTTACTTCCCTTTCCTTCCCTCCCAACTCACCCTTCCCAGACACCTTTCCTGTTTGTTTCTAGCAGGGCCTGGCGTCATGCATGGAGAGCAAGGACTCTATCCTGGGGCCACATCCCCAACCCAAGACCTGCTGCCCACACGGTTGATATTATCCGCAAAGAACCAGAACTACTGAGCTGAACAATGCGAGCTGTTCCTGCTGTCACAGAGAACATCCCGGCGTATTTTGTGGGAAGCTGCTTTTCTCATTCTAGTGTCTTACTATGTAGCATTACATTTTTCTGAGTCGTGAAACCATTTATTATTTTAAATGGCGATCTTGTATTTCATGGAATGAATATTATTTTACTTAACAATATCCTTCTGCTATGCATTGAGCTGGTGTCCTGTTTTTCAGTATTTTAAGGACTAAAAAGTTGCGAATCCTTTTATTTGCATCTTTGTGTACTAGGCTGGCTGCTCCATCAGGACAGTCTGAGAGCTGAGTTCAGGTACACACAAGATTAGGCTTTGGGTGATGTCACCTCACACCCAGTAGCTGCCACTAAGACAGTCCCACCAGTGCTGTAGAAGAGACACTCTGCGAACCCCAAATGCAACTTTAATTCTTTTTAACTTTTGCAGATTAGGGGAAATGCTATCTCATATCGTCTTTATTTGCATTCTTAACTTCTAGTGAAACAGGACTTTAACAAATGTAAATGCCGTTTTCCATTGGCTATTTGCCTTTCTTGTTTTCTCAGCTGATTGTTCCTGTCCTTTGCCACATCTGTTCCGAGTTTGCCAAGAAGATCTGAGATGTTGCTTTGGATCGAATACCTTTCGCTCTGTGAAAGACCTAGGTTGGGGTTAAGCTCTGGGAGGTAATGGTTTGCAGAGATGTATAACCAAAGCTTCTCCACTGCGTATTTGCATTTTCCACTAAAAATGTCTCACAGGTTGTAAATTTTCTGCACTTCAGCAGCAACAGGGTTCCAATAGTAATGAACAGTCCATGTGCACCGTCTCGGTGAGCTCAGTGGCCGCTTTCACACAGACCAAAAGAGACCAACGAGTGCCTGGAGTATAAGGCAGATGTAAGGTGTGGGGCACGCTGTGTGTTCCACTACTGGAGGCATTAGTGTGGCCCAGTGTTCCCGCGTGTCTGCCTGTACACACACGTGTACCCCGAGCTCAACACAGGAAACAAGGCAAGTATTTTGGGCCTTTGTGAAATTACACAAGGATCACTGCCTTTCAGTGTTCTGATTCCATCTCCCAAGGAACAGTTGGTTGAAAGTTTGCTTCTTTTAGGAAACCCACCCTGGCTACCTGCCCCACATCCAACTGTGTCTTAGTTATTTTTCCTCATTGCTGAGACAAACTAATTGACAGCCAGACTTAGAGGAGGAAAGGTTCACTGTGGCTCACAGTCTGTGGAGGTTTCAGTTCATCACTGGCTGGCCCCAAGGCAGGGTGGCATCACAGAGAGGCATTGCAGAAGAGAAACAGTCCATGGCAAGGCCAGGCAGGCACAAGGCAGCACGGGACAAGCAGGGGTCAACTTTCTGTCCCCTGTATCCTCTCCAGGGTACCCACACTTAGTGGGGGTCACACTCACACTCAGGGAGAGGCCGTCTTAATCCTAGCATTGCACCAGGAATCAATCCCAGCATCACACCTTTGATCCCAGCAGCACACACCCTAGACCCAGCCACAGCCAAAAAGCCCCACATAGGACCAAGTGAAGCTTTGGGAGGACATCTAGACACGAGCCTGACAGACCGCTTCCTTAATGCTGAGCTTCCTAAGCACGTGTATTTCTAAACTTGTCAAAGGGATCCTCGGTGTAACTCAGACACAGTTTTCCTCCCTTGAGAGCCCTCTTCCTGACTTACGGTCCTCAAGCTCAAATTTGGGCCTTTCCCCAAAGCAGACCCAAGCCATAGGCACTGATTTGGAACTGACAAGGACAACCGCGCATAATCTGTTCCCAGCAATTGATCAGGTGCAAGTTTCACCTCTTTACTCAAAGCTCCTCTTTCTGCATGGGCCTCAGCCTTTCTGTCTTGCTCTCTCTGTCTCTCCCTCTCTCTCTTTCTCTCTCTCTCTGTCTGTCTCTCTCTCTCTCCTTCCCTAAGGCAATCACTGGTTATCTCCTCCTACCTTTCACTCTCTTTGGAATTTCTCAAACTCTCCAGCTCATCCTGATGCCCAGGAAGATCATGACTTTTCCAAAATGAGTGGATGTCTTTCTACTGGAGCATGTACTGCTGAGTGGATTAAGGTCTTCTCCAAGTGGCCAAACTATGTCACACGGGATTGTTTTGTTCCTTCTTTTATTCCCCATTCGGCTTACATCCCATGTCAGCCTCTACTTCCTCACACTTCCTCCAGGGTTGTGCACAAAGTGGATTCTCAAAAGATATGTGACAACCAGCCAGGTTCCCCTGTCTGCTCCACTGCTAGTGTGGTGCTGGCACTGGTTGGTGTGTGAGTACTCACACAGGTAAGCAGTGGAGGCATAGTGCCTGCATCTCAGGAATGCAGTATGTAAGAGGTGTTACTTAATTATTTTTATTTCATTGCTGAGACAAAATACCCAATGCCCAAAATTAAGAGAGGAAAGATTTATTTATCTCACAGTCTGCAGAAGTTTTAGTCCAGAATCAGTAGGCTCCAAGGTGGGGTGGCATGTGGCAGGGGGCAACAGTTCAGGGTAGCAGAAGATACCAAAAGCAGCAAGAGCGGGGCGGGGGGAAGGAAAGGACAAGCCTCTTTTCTTCCTTTATACTGTATGCAGTATACCCGCCCTAGGGCAGGCCTAGCACTGACACCCCTAATTCTACAACTAGGCAGTGAACCAATCATAATCTCTGGATTCAGCTGCCTCCAGAAAGCTCCCTCCCACACACGCAATGCATGAGGCTTGGGGGGGACCTCCAAGCACAAACCATGTGTGTGAAAGCTGGCCCTGAGTTGATGGCAGCAGCCTGGTTATATATCAGTTCCTGGGGAATCAGTCCATTCCTCAGTTTTAGCTTTTAGTGTACTCCTTCCTTTTATTATTTTTCCTGATTGGCTGGCAGGGCCTTCTCCAGTTCCTTTTGTACCTACCTTTGTGAAGGGTCTGGACCAACTCAGAAGGGTCCCAAGCCCCAATTCCCACATAGCACCCTACACTCTACTTCATTTTTTCCTGGAGTTAGGTTGCTGTCAGCCTCTCTGACCCGGGACTAGAATTGTTTGTACTCTGCTTCTGAGCCTGCTTCTTCTTATTTCTCCACTGGCCTCTTCTGACCACACAGAGACTAGGAGGAGGAGGAGCTATACCAACCCTTCGGAGGGCTGTGGGGCTGGAGGGCAAGGTGGGAAGGAGAAGTGGATCTTTTGCACTCTGCCCTATGGTGTTTCCTATTGATTCTTTGCTTGTATTTTTTGAAAACACACAAAACGAAAGATTTGAAACAGCCACAAAATGCAAGGAAGGGCAGGAAGTCAGAAAGGGGATTTGGGAGATCTTTTTACCCAGCATCTAGGAAGGCCATGAGCGTGCCTTGCCTCACCTGGTGTCAGGTTGTACAGCTACAGGCTTGTCCCTTTCCCTGGGCTAACTCTTGTCAAGGAAACTGTGTCTTCCTCTTTACCACAGCCAGATCTTGTGGGATTCCAGGAGGTGAACCTTGAAAGATGAGCAAGCTTTATAGCATTTTTAAAGGCCCACAGGTATTTTCCTTTCCTTCTCCAAAAGCCTCTCATTGAAGGAAGCATCCAGCATGCCTAGATTCTCCTTGGCTCAGACCATGCACTGAACCTCTGTCCCCTCTCAAGACAGGTGCATGAAAGAGCTCATTGTCCTTGTCTACCTTTGTGCTTTCCAGGTTCTGGCCCCTTCCCTACAATCCCCTGGCCTCCTGGTCTCAGGGTTTTGCTCCCTAAACCAGTGGTGGTCCCTAATCTCTCCCTGAGTTACCCCAGGCCCCATTTCTGTCCCATCTGGCTTGGAGCTGGCCTACCCAGCTTCCTGCCTCACCCCTCCTGTCCAGTCTGCCCTGCTGAGGCCCCTGCCTGGCAGGACATGGCGCCTCTGATGACTAAAAATAGGAGTTGTATAAAAGAACGGTGGGACCCAAATAATGTCGGCAGCAGGAAATGTAATGATCCTCCAAAAATATGGCCCCTGTGTTTCCCCAGGAGCCCTGTACCTGCTTCAAAGCCTGTGAACTATCTTTATTTTGCATTCAAACTATCTTTTGGGGCCAGATTTCCTTCATAACACAGCTTATTGCAAAACGGATCTGAAACCCTAGGGAGTTTATCTGTAGTTAGGTTTTTTTCTTTTCTTTTCTTTTTTTCTTCTTTCCAGTAACTGTGGGTCGGAGGTATTCCAGCCATCACTAACTAAAGGACTACTGTGTTTCATGATATCTAATCAGGTGGATGTCCCACTGGGAGGACAGATTGTGCCCTTTTCCCCCCTCTGGACTGAGGAGATAAAGAGATAAAACTCATAGGTTGTTTTATTTTTTAACAAATCAACAGTGTAGCCCTCCTGTGAGATCTTCACGTTCGCCTGTTATGCATACAACTGGTGTAATGGGGTGGCCCGAGGGCCCGCGGGCAGGAAGCTTTGTCCTTCAGATGACTGGGCATTGTCTGGTCTGCAGAAGTTCCCATTTGGGGCCATCTTGGATCCTGGGGGTAGAGATGGAAGTGGCCCAAACTGACCTGGGCTCTCCACAGAGATGTTTGCTTCCCTGAGAGGCCAAGGTCACCCTTGCTTTGGAGGTAGAAAGGGTTTTGGAGTGACAAGCACTGAACAAGTAACTTCTCAGCGTTTCCGTTTTCAGCTGCATGGATGGGAGTTCAGGGTTCTGATAGCCCCAGGCTGGACGGTATGCACCGTGTCTAGCTCCAGTCAAAATCAGATAATCGTGGTTCTTGTCGTTTCCTTTCTTTTCTTTCTTTCCTTTTTCCTTTTTTTTTGTCCGATTTTCTAGCTGAGACAGCAAAATAAGTGGTTTATGTACACGTGTTATACTCAACCACAGCAGAGGGCAGAGCTAGTCCAGAAGGTCACAGCTCCAGGGTAAATGATCAACAGGATCTTTTCACTGGGAGCAAAGCTGGTCTCTTGGAAGTGATCCAGACAATCAGGTGGCAATGGAAGCTCTAGAGCCATCAAGAGATACATACTAGACAGTGGTTTGAATCCAACAACTTGTCCCAGCACCCTGAGCTCCCTCATTTCTGCTTCTTTGGCTTCTATGGTAGCCCGAGCCAGGAGCTGACTTATACTTCCACCTCATCTTTCTTCCCCCGATTCTTCTCCATGTGGCCATCATGGATCAGAGGTTCCCAAGATGCAGCTGCTAAGGCAGGAGCAATGGCGAGGTGTGGTCAGGGCCATGGTTCAAGCGATCTAGGGCCTCCCTGGCTTCCCGCCAGCTTGTTCTAGTCCCTGGGGGATCTCTGGCTATAAGAAATCCCTCTCTGAACCTCTATTACTTCTATCCACACCACCTTTTGTGGTAGCTCATGTCTCAAAGTAAGGTCTATGGTCACATGAATAATAGATGTGTTTGGAGTTGCTTCAGAATGTGAGCATCTCTTTGGAGCCAGGATCCCCACAAAGCCAGTTGTCAGTGAACGTTTCAGTGGTGCAATGCTGGGATGGCTCTGGGCATCACAGGAAAAGAAAGATTTCCAAATGGTAAAGAGGGATCTGAAAGGTAACAAATCTGGGATTGGGAATCGGTGGTGTGTCTGTGTTTGTCTCAGTTTAGAAGCTGTGCTGGTCCTTCCCAGCTTGCATCTGTCCCCATGACTCCACTCAGCCTGCATGGAGCTGGCCTGTATTTTGCTTTTGTGAGGGTCTCCCTGATTCTGTGCTCCAGGGGATGCCAGCCCTGTCCCCTTCTATATCCTGGGGACATCATGGGAGCCCACCAAATAGTGCACAGTCACAAGAATGACCGCAGTGCACGTGGGCTGACGCATGACAGTGGAGGTGCCTGCACTCTTGATGTCCTTGATGACCCGAGGGAACACTGAACTCCTGGAGCAGAGCTGGGCCTCCATCAGCAGCACCTCTGTGAGGCTCAGAAGACCCCCAGGGAGAACCTGATGCTTAGGGTGGAGAAAGGGTTACAAAGACTAACTCATCCAGAAGGTTTTCGGTTTGTCATGGTGATCCCTGCCCCAGAGCAACAAAGAGAAAGGATGCCCAGATGCCAGCATCTTATTCAAATCATTAATTAATTAAAAATAATTTTAAAATAATAAAAGGCTATCACTTAAGTAAAATGAAAGAGCCCAAGGGCTACTGGGTGTGAATCAAGAATTTTCTTTCTGTTTGACCAGGCCCCAGGAGAAGCAAATTCCTTTGGAAGCAGCCCAGCGTGTGGCATTTCTCTCTGAAGGCTACTTCTGTGGGGTTTTCACCGAGCGCCCCGGGATGGAGGAGAAGCTATCTTCTCAGCACAGAGTTCTGCCTTTTCCAAAGGGAAGGCAGATTTGGGAGGCTGGCACTGGCCTTGCCCAGATGGCAGCCAGCAGCTGCCTCTGGCAGGGGGAAGTTCTCATTCTCGGCTGCTGGCTGCCCAGCCCCTCCCTTCCCCAGCAGAGCAGGCCTGGCCCTTGGAAGGAGAGACTGTGAGCCGGGCCCTGCCAGCAGCTCAGCCACCCTGACCCAGCCACTCCGCTTGCTCTGGCTCTGGGCCTGGCCCTCCTGTCCCACGCTGGCTGTGAGCTGGGACCTGTGCTCTGTGGGCCAGCTCCTGCTGCGTGGACTGCGGCATGGACACGGTGCCGGGAGGCTCAGAGAGGGAGCAGCCTGGCCTGGAGACCGCAGACAGATTTGGGTGACAGGCTGCAGATGCCCGAGCTGGCCAGGGCACTCTCCTCCCTCTCCAGGACTGTTCTGTCTTCTGCGGACTCACTTCCGAGGGGCCTTTTGTCCCCTCCCTCCCTCCCGCCCTCTCCTCCCCTGCCCTCCCTTCCTTTCTTCCTTCCCTTCCCTACTTCCTTCCTCCCTTTCCCTTCTTCCCTTCCCTCTTTTCTCCTTCCTCCCTTTTTCTTCACTTCATTCCATTCTCATCTTTCCATTTTCCTTTCTCTTTCTATGCCTCTTCTCCTCCCTCCTCTTCTCCCTGTCCTCCTCTCCCTCCCTCTTTCTCTCTCACTTCCTCCTTCCTTTTCTCTTACCATCTTTTCTCTCCTACTTCTTTCTTTGCCTCTGTCCCTCATACTCTTTTCCATCTTACTTCGTCTCGCCCACCCTTTCTTTTGTCCTTTGTCTTTTCTTCCCCTTTCTCTCCCTCCCTTTGCTTTTTCGCCTCTCACGACATGTTTCTCCTGCTTCCTTCCTTCTCTCCCCCTTGTCTCTCTCATTCTTCAGACATTTGCTGACCACCCCTTAGAAGGGGTCTCCTCATAGCTTCTGGGAGAAGCCAGTGTGACTGTACTTGGCCTGCTTCTGAGCAATAGAGTGTGAGCACTATAAAAGCACACAAATACTAATAATGCAGAAGAAAGAGCCATTAATTTCTGCCTGACCCACTTTTGGGGAGCAGTTGGCTGGGGAGTTACCTTTTTTTCAATTTAGTTGCTCACTCTGCTTTTTGTGTTCCTGAGGTTTAACATCTCACAACCCGGGAGGAAAAACGAAAGGTTGGCCTTTGGTTTTGGTTCCCGCATATGACTCGGGGTTTGAGTAGTTAGTTATGCTATCTGGACCAAGGTTTGTTATGGATTTCTGAGTAGTTTGAACTCCAAATAGCCAGCAAGTATTTGTTTAAAAAAAAACAAAACAAAAACCAGAGCATTAGTCAGCTTTCTAACACTGTGAGAAAGGACCTGAGAAAGGTCTTATAGAGAAGAAAAGGTTTATTTTGGCTTTAAAGGTTTTCATTCATGGTTGGTTGTCTTTCTTGCTTTGAGCCTGTGGTAAGGCAGCACATCATGGTAGAGCAAAGTTGCTGACCTCGTAGGGAATAAGAAGTACAGAGGAAGAGGAAAGACCAGGTTTAACATCTCTTGAAAGGCCACGCCCCCCAGTAACCTCACTCCCTCCACCAGGCCCCACTTCCTGAACATTCCATTTGCCACAGGTAGGCAAACTCTTAACACTGGATCTTCAGGGGACAGTTCAGATCTGAACTTCAGCATCTGGTGTACAACTTTGTCATGTGTTGGTCTTTGGGCCGTTTCTACTTAAAGAATCATTTGAGATTTTAGTACAATATGCTTGCTTTCCTTCAATAACAATTAATGTTTCCTCTGAAGCACACTCCTTGTACATTTTCTTCTCATTTGGAAAAATCATACCAAGAAAAAATCCTTTTACCATGTAATTATCTCTGGCATTTTTTGGTGCATGATTTGGAAAATTCTCTTTGAAACTGGAAGCAGCTATAGAATCAACAGTGGAATCTCCAGAAGCCACCAGAGTCCAGTGGTTGTCATCTAGTGGATGCCAGCTAGAGCTCCCATTTTGCACTACATCTTGAAAGAACAGGTGTTCTGCCTTAGAAATTTAGGAAGTGGTACAGAGGTTTCTTTGTCATTAGCGTCACCCTGGTAACCTAATTAGTATGTATAGTTAAAAGCAAAGGGTAATCTTTAAGACATCAAATGGTCCTTTTCACAGTAGGAGGCAAGCAGTCTTCTAGGAGGCTTAGGAAAGGCTGCCCAACATTCTGCATGTCTGAGCTAACGAGGAGGTCAGGGTTCCAGTGTCATCTGGAGCAACCGGTGACACAACAGAATGTGACTATCACTGTACCCTGATCACTGCTGTTTTCTTGCAAGGGAAATGAGTTTGCCAATATGACCTACAAGTGCAGCCTATTGTTATGATTACTTATGGGAAAACTTGCTCACAAAAACCACTATAATTTATTGCAGCTTTTATCATAAACTTTGCTTTTTTATTGTTGTCATTTGATTTGATTTGTTGGCTTCATTTTTTTAAAAAAAAAAATCAGTTCTTTCTTTGGAGTACCAGAATCTGAGGGTTTTAACAAATGCACAGAGTGTTGAATGTATCACCCTAGTCGTGACATGACCCCAGATTTCCCAGGTCACCCTTTATATTCTACCTCTTCTTTCATTCCTGAGACCAGACGACTACTACCAATCTGCTCTGGGAATCCCATGGCATGCCCTTGGCAGAAGACCCTGCGACATGTCCCTACTGCTGCATGTGTCAGTGCTGTGTTTGCCCCTTCTCGTTGTTGAGCAGTATCCCCTGGGCATTGCCACCCTTTGCTTATCCATGTGCTTGGTGAAGGACCCTTGGTTATGTTCAGTTTGGGACTGGGACAATAGAAGCAGTGATGACCATTTTTGAATGACATTTTATGTGAATATAACTTTTCATGTCTCTCACTTAAATATCTATGGGTTTGGATTGCTGTTGCATGTGTTTTTAACTTTATAAGAAACTACTAAAATGCACCATTTTGCATCCTTACCCAGGAATGTTTGAGAATTCTATTTCTTCTGCATGCTGTATTTAACATGATCACATTTATTAAAAGAGCATTCAAGTAGGTATGGAATGATATCTCATGTTTTATTTTTGCATTAATGCTTAGTGATGTTAAGTGTCTTTCACATACTTATTTATTGTCTGGATATCTTCTGTTGAGAAATGACCTGTCCAATATTACAAACATGTTCTCTTATATTTTTTCCTATAAATTTTGTAATTTTACAATTTACACTTAGGGATATGATTTATTTTGAATTAGTATTTACATATATTTTATGTTGAGATTCTTTCTTTCCTTCCTTTGTTCTCTTTGCATTCCACCATGCACCCATACCGTTAGTTGACAAAGACTTCCCCAATGCCTTTGCACTTTTGTCAAAAGTGAGGTGACTGTGTTTGTGTGGGTCCAGAACTGGAACCTTTGAGATGGGGTCTCTGTGCTTAGCATGTCATCTCCCTGACTCTCTGTCTCTCAAAATATGTGCTTTCTCCCAGGACCAACAAAAGCCCCGATGTGGACCAGTGTACCTTAGCACTAGATTAAAGAAGAGAAGTTTGGGCAGGTTAGAACGAACTTTGCCACACTGGCATTGTGATTTTTGTGCTTAGGACTTTTTGACCTTGAAGAAAGGCAGGCGAGGCTCACTGTGAAATGCCATTCATGAAGCCCACGGCTAGGGGAGGATTAGAGTTTGCACCCTCAGTATCCAAATATTTGCATAATTCCTTCTGTCTCATTTTACAGTGAAAATATGGGGTGAAAGGGAGTGCAGGTAACTATAAGAAGTGGTATGCTATAGGATTATAAACTCTTTAATACAAAGCCTATTGTCTTAGTTACTTTACTCTGGTTGTTGAGACAAGATACCCAACACCCAAATTTAAGGAGGGAAAGATTTATTTAGCTTATGGTTTGTGGAGCTTTCAGTCCATAATCAGCTGGATCCAAGGCAGGATGGCTCATGGCAGAGGGCAACAGCTTATGGCAGAGGAAGACAGCAAAGCAACAGGAGCAAAATGGGAGATGTATGGAGAGAAGACCCTTTCTGTCTCTTATGTTGTATGTAGGCCACATTCACTTGGATGTAGCACCCACACCCATAATCCCAGCATTGGACCATGAGTCATTCACAAACCCTAGAGGCCTGCCTCCATGACAGCATGAGGCTTTGAGGGGACATCCAGACTCAAACCATAGCACTTATCTTCTTTGATTAAAAAGAAAATATCCTTTTCCTCTACAGTAAACAAGCAATAAATAGATCCTCAGCATCTCTTGTTTACTACCAGCTGCACTGGATTAAATACACACAACACACAAAATGTGTTTTAAACCTGAGTCCCCACTACATTCCTCTAGTTTTCCTTTATCAAAAAGTTTACTCTTTTACAATTTTGGAACACAAAGCGTGCCAAATGGTGTTTTTCCATTGCTTAGATGCCTTCTGCCCATGCCACTCATTTCTGATTTGTCATGGCCTTCAAACTACCATCTGTTAGGAGGGTGGGAAGGGTACTTGCGCTGTCCCTGCATGCTGTCCTCCAGCCCCAGACCTGGCCGCTCAGAGGCCTGCAAGTCAGAGCACTTTGGTCTCCAACTTTGTCTGAGAAAGATTTTCAGAGCTTAGATTCTATTTTGGAGATTTTATCTTCTGGGGAGACTCAGTCATTGCCTCCAGGAAATGTCTTTCACTTGATAGACAACAAACCTCCATTCATATGCAAATCTCTGGTTTATCCTGTGACAATGTGTGTGTGTTTCTGCCCATCCTTGCTTTCTTTTCCTTTATAAATCATTCAAACCAAGTCCAGGTACTAACACAGGGAAAGATGTGTGATTAACCTCACTCCAATCCAAGAAGCGATTCTTCCTTCCAAACTAGCTTCATGACTTTTCAATACACTCAAAAGAGTTTTGCCCAGAGCCCTCCTGTCATGTTTTCCTTAATGGCTTTTTATGAGGGACCTTATCAAAAGCTTGCAAGGAAATCCAAGTAAATTATGTTCCTTGGTTCACCTTTACCTACTATTTCATTAACTTTTTCAAAAACAATATGACATAGTTTTCAACATAATTAAAGGGGCTGGGGAAAAGGGAACTTTAACTACTGCCTGACAGTTTCTGTGCTTGCTGGGGAGAGAGCTGGGTCATGGTTTGTGTTCTGCCTCTGCATCAGGACACTAATTCATTTCCCAGGCTGTCTGGTGAGGTCAGTCACAAGTTCAAGGTGGAAATGACAGGTTTTTAGGCTTTCAAGTGTGCTGTGCTCAGCTCTCCCCAGAGAAAACGAAGGAAGGAAACCACAAGTTTATCCAGGGCTCTCCCAGAGCAAAAAGGAAGTCATGAGAAGAACCAAGACGGTGTGTGTGTGTGTGTGTGTGTGTGTGTGTGTGTGTGTGTGTAAGCTGCTCCTGGGGAATCTTGCACATTCTCCAACATCTCTCTGCCTCTCATATAAGAAGAGGAGCTGATGGTAGAATTTGGGGGAACATTCTGTGTTCCATTGGTAGAATGAGAAAAAAAAGGGTTGGAAACCAGTGAGCTCATACCACCACTAGTAGCAGCTAACATTAGAAATGGTGCTAATAACTGTCATGATAAATGTAACTGAGTTTGTTGAACCCTTTCTCTGCACAAATGTGAGTTAAGAAGGTGCTCATTACCAGGGTGGATATGATTATCCTTGTTTATAAATATGAAAAATAAAGCACAGAGAATGCCAAGGATTTGAAGAAGATCACACCATTACAAAATTATCAGATTGAGCTGGAAATCCACACCTAATTCTGAAGTACATGGAGTTTTGTGCTACTAACTAGTCAATTCTTAGTTCATACAGAGGCAAAATTTGCCCTTAAGGCAAATATTATTGGTTAAGTCAGTGTTATAAGCACTGTAAATATAAATTCCCAGTTTTCATAAACTAAGGATCATTTGTTATTAAAAAAAAAAGATGATATTCATTTTTATTAATGACTCACAAGGGCATTTCAGGGTTGTAACCCTCAAAGCATCTTCATGAATCTCCACTGCCACTTGTCTGAGAATTTGGAAGCGTTCACTTGCAAAGGACTCTGGCTGACAAAATGCTAGTAGCGTTGGCTCTTAAAGCAGAAAGGAACTAGTAAGGAAAAGCAGAAAAGCTTCCATTTCTTTCTGGCTTACTTCTTGGTTTCCACTGGCCCGATGCCTATTTTTCCTTATGTCCTAAGAAATGGGCCATGTTTAGTCTTTTCTGCGACTTCAGAAAACCCATCATCATTTCCCTCCCACATGCTTCGTGCTCCATGGGACGCGTTATTTAAATGTTGGAAAGCAATTTTGTTTTCAATGAACCCTTGATGACAATAGATATTTCTGGAGTACGGTGTGACATTTTGACGCATGTACACATCGTATAGTTATCAAATCAAGATGTCTAACACATCTAGTGCCTAATTCTCTCTTGTAGCCAGCAGAAATATTCAGTATGATGTTGTTAACCATAGTCACCCTGCTGTGCAACAGAACACCTGACCTTATTCCTCCTCCCCATGGTAAACTTTGTATTGGCTGACCAGTCTCTCCCTATCCAGCCTGCCGTCCTTCTGCCCAACCTCAGTAGCCACTAGTCTACCCAGTATTTCTATAAGACCAGCTGCTTTAGATTCCACATATAAACCAGGTTATGAGAACATTTTTAAAAGTGTCTTCCAAACACTGGCATCTTCTCCCTTGGTGCTCCTGCTGGCATCTGCACTCCAAGGGATCATCACCCTTACTTTCTGGTTTGTCCATGGTTCATGGAAAGCATGCAGAATCTAGGAGAGCAGGCTCCTCTACTAGGCTAAGCCACTCAACCAGGGGCCCAAACACCAAGCTCCTGACTTATTAAGACAATTGCCCTTCCAACCGTGAGCCCAAGAAGTTGTGCAAGCAGAAAAGCAACTTGGGCTTTTCTTGAGTGAATATACATCTTGATGGGAGCGAATGCACATGTGGCAGCCTGAAAGGAAAAGGGATTGTTCTTTGCAGCATCATGGCTTGGAACATGACAGAAAGAGAACAAATCTTGCTTCTTCGGAGGGGACATGGCCTGGGTGCGCAGCTTCACTCAGGTCAAGAGCAGTCCATCCAGCTGGATGGTTTTGAAGGAGGGTTTCCTAGAGTATGGGGTTGACACAGGTCTCTGTAAACTGCTGGGCAGGAGTGCCGAGAGCCAGGCCAGTGAAGAGAAGCTGGGCACTGTGTTCCAATGCAGCCCAGAATCTTCAAGCCTCAGTGACTTTGGATGAGTTGACTTCTACTTATCAGTTTCAGTTTTTCATCTATAAAATAGAAATAATGCCCAACTCCCATGGTGCTTTGAGGAATATGTACAGTAGTGTATGCAACATGCCTGACATTAGTGAATAATTTATTTCTCATATATTGGTTTTTTATTCACGATACAGACTTATAAAGATGTGTAAAGCTTTATGTTACCTATATTTTCTATATGATTGTTGCTAAGGATGTTACATTTCTTCAAGGAAAATATGGTCATTGCGTTTTCCCTCCAATGGCATGAAAAGAAATATTTTTATATTTGAGAATAGGTGAAAAGTCTTGCAAAGCTACCCAGCTTAGGTGACATTACATGAATTTCTATCTGACCCACAACCTTCCCCTTACAGGTCCAACCTGTATCTTGTGAGCTGGACATACACACAGAAGTTTTGTTACTTATGTACACTAGCTATATACTCCGTATTTTATATGTAGCTCAACACAGTTCCTTCTTCCTTGGTATGGGCCAGGCAAGCCAGCTATGTCTAATCTGTGGCCAGTGGTTGGACACCCCTGCCTCTTGGCCTCTGGCCAGTGATTTTGCATCATTAATATAGTCTGAGGTTAAAAATCATAACCACTATCTTCAGCTGAGTACAAAGGTCGGAGCATTTAAATTCTATAATATTGTTTTTGATCTTGTCCTCTATGTCCCTTGTCTTGTTGGCAACACCCTTTTCTGAGTAAAAATGCAGTATTTCAGAGACTTTCCTTCCTCCCTCCACTTGCTGGCTAAGATGGCCCCTGTGCTGTGCCCTCCTGGTGGTGCTAGGATGGGACCTTGAGTTTGCTCATCATCTCTGAGTCTTCGGTGGTCTTTGGTGCAGGCTTGTCTGGTCTGTTCTCTGGGTTCTCTAGGCTCAAGACCATACAGTGGCTTCTTTGTCTTGTCTTTTGGGGTTTACACTTAATCCTGCCCATGGTCCTGGCTATCTACTTCCAATGGTGCAGTCCATGTGGCTTGTGGCCATTTTGCCCTAGCTCCACAGCCCCACATCTTCTCTGGTTCTGCCTTAGGACTACACAGAGCTTTTGATTTCCTTGTGCGCCAAGTGCAGCCTTGGGAAGCTCTCAGCTCTACCCAGGCCCCTAAACAACCTCAGGGATAGCACCTACCTGACCTGGCACCACATCAGGAGGTTTCCATGTGAATGTGGCCTCCAGATTGGGTGCTGGGATTCTTCTGATGTTTTGGTGTGTTCACAGGAAACACAGGAGCCAGTCTGGGAAATTCTCAGTGTGGCAAACAGGAAAAGGGACCTTCATAACTGGCTCCTTTATGATTTCTGTGTCATTTCCATTTCTTTCTCCTTCCTGCGCCAGGGTGACCACTTACCTGCTAGGCAGGAGATCGGGTCCTCTGCCCATCAGGTGAGGTGAGGTTTTTCAAAGGAGAAGGAGTTGAATGACAGTTGAGTCTGACCTGGGGACATAATCAGTGCACTTAAGCTAAGCCATCTCCACAGTGAGGACCTGAATGGGCCTGGGTGGCTGTCACTTATGGGCAGTTCATGATTACCTTGCCCAGGTCACCCAAACTCCAGCAGAAGCAAAAGTTCTCATAGACTATTTGATGACTCTCAGTTGGTTTCTTGAGATCTCTCAGTGTTTCAGTTTAACCCATTAGTTAAAGAGAGGAAAGTATACTTGCTTTAAATTCCACATAAATAATTTTAAAGTACATTAAGCCTGTGTTTTAATATAAAAGTGTTTGCCCAGGCATCAAATTGGTGATTGAGAAAACGATGAGAAACTCTTCTCAGTCTGATCAGTCATCAATGAGTAATCAAGTAACTGAATGAAACGGTCTAACATAGCAGGACACTCACCAGTCCCACTGCCTGTTCCAGAGCATATAGAAATCACTACTGTCCTTCTTTTGCAATCTGGTTGAGCCCATATGACCGTATTCTCACACCCCAAATTAGGAGAGAAGTATGTAAACTACGTCTGGCTCTGCTCTATAAAAACAGTTAGACAATATTCTCCATTTCATTTCCCATTACGCAGTGAGCTTAGAGGGCAATGGTTTAAGATTCCATGTTCAGAAGATGAAAGAACTTTGGGCTCCAGAGTTATCATTTGAAAGATGAGTTTACAAAGAAAGCTTCTACACTCACACTGGATAGGGACAGGATGGAGAGATAAACCTGTATGTGAAACCTCTGAGGCTATTAGTACAACTGAAATTCATTGCTCTAATACAGAAGAAATCAGTTCCAGAAATGAGATGTTGACATAACCAAACTGTATTTGCCTGGTACATTACCCTAAATATGTCCCACAAATTTTAGAGTTCAGCAGCAGACACAAAGCAAACTAACACCAGAGGACAAAGAAATAAGATTAGCAGTGATAAATCATATAGTATAAATATTGCTATTAACAAGAAGTGGTCTGTTGGCCTACTATTATATTTAAGGGAAATGATTAGACACCAAAATTTTAGTAGTGTTACTAGCTACAAGAAAGAAATGAACCAGGAAAAAAAAATTTCTGAGTTTTCAAACACAAATAGAATAAGATACATTGCGTCTGGAAATGTGGCCTTATGCAGTTGGAAAAAATAAATTATTTTGGAACCAAATAATGAGGCATGGAACTAAGAAGAATTTAAGTGGCATATGCAGTGATATCTTAGTTCGTGAACTTAATTCCTTCCACTATTTGAGTCACAAACCAAACTGGACAAGAACTGAATCAAATTTCACCATAGGGTCAACATTGGGCCTAGTTAATGAAGTTGAATCAGTTCTCATTCAATTTGGTTTGTGACCAGAGTCATAGAAGGAATTAAGTTCATAGATCAGGACAATGCTACATTCTATAAAATTCTGGGTGGAATGAAGTAATTTGAAGCACACATTGGCTCAAGAATAAAGCCTCCGGACCTGTGATTTCCAACAGCCTCAATGCTTATGCTAAGAGAAAGGACCAAAAGCAAAGAAGCAAAAGAAAAACAATAAATTTGATAACAAAAATCACTAGAAAATACCTCCATCTCTGGTAACAGGCATACAGCCCCGACTGAAGACAAGCAGGTCACATGCCTTCTAAGATTCTGTGAAGTGTATTGCCAAGGAGTGCAGGGGCCTGGATTTTCGAACTTGTTTATTCAAGGCTTAAAACAAGTTTTGCTTTTCCAATCCATCCCAAATTGAGCAGAGACCAAGATCCGAGATTGCAGGAAGGCACGTCCTCCCACACCAACTACAAGTGACCAAGATGAAGAATAAATAAAGGAGCCAAATCCTGGAGTTGAATCCAAAAACCTCTGCTGTGCCCAGAGAAAAATGGCTGCCCCATGGTGACCCAGAGGGATGCAGCATGCCCGTGGAGTCGGTGCTGTATGCTGTGATTTCCTTTTCCATGGGGCATTTGTCCTGTTCTTTCCTCACTATGCTACCTGGGTAATAATGATGGGAAGAGGGGTACAGATAGTGCCTTTCTAACATGCACACCGAGGGGTGCCAATTCATGCAGTGGCTGAACACTGAAGAAGATGGTGGTGAATGGGACCTTGAGCTGTCTCCCTCGGGATGGGACAAGCGTGTCCTGTGAGAAGATGAGTGACATGGATATTTGGTGCCTGGAAGAGCAGATTATACCAGTGGACTTTTATCAAATCCTCACCTTTGAGTGTCTTTGGGGGCACATAAGACACATAGATCTCTTAGTCTCTTTTGCAGTTGGGCCAAAGGGCCCTGACCTCCAACAATAGAAGGAAGCCTGCTACTTCTAAGCGAAATGCACTAAAGGTGTTGTGTCTTCTCTACACCTACTCCTGTCTGAGCAGATGGAGGAAAAGCTTTCCAAGATGGAGGAGCCATGTGATAGGAGGAGCCCAGATTCCAGAGTTGTCAGTTGAAGAAAGGACACCCCCAAATCTCATGTAATCCAGACCACATGTTCATGGGTAAGTAGTGGCCTTATGGATTGAAGTACTTATCTTTGGGATTTGTATTACATTGCAAGCTGCATTGATTGCCTCAAAAATTTATAATTCTAAATGAAAAACTAGTTCTAAAAGCTAAGGAACCATTTATATCTCTTGACATGAGTGGAATCATCCTCTCAACCCATTATCATTGTCACGTTCATACATTTGATTCAAAGAACACTTCTTGAATATCTATAATGTGTTGGGTACCATGACAGATGTTGAAATACAGAAAAGAATGAAAGGTTTGGCCATAATCTGATGGGAGAATTATATGTATAAATAGATAATAAAATAAGGAATTATATCCTAACTGTGATGCCAGGACCATATGACACAAGTAACTTTTTAAAAGGTGGATGGTGAGAGGTGACCTGCATGGAGGTAATATACATAGCAGCTTTCAAAGGGCAAAGAGGGATTTTTATAAGCATATGGGGCAGGTAGAAGACTTCTAGGTAGAGGAAACAACGCATGTGGAAGAATACAGGTGTGAAACTCAGGAAAATGAAATTGACTTTTACAGTTGGGGATGAAAATAATATTTATTATTCTCATCACTGGCCTACCAAAATGTTTTGGTTTGTGTCTAGATGTCCTCTCAAAGCCTCATGCAGTCATAGGTGTGTGTGTGTGTGTGTGTGTGTGTGTGTGTGTGTGTGTGAGCTTTTCAGAGGAGGTTGAATCTAAAATTTATGATGGACTCATGGTCCAATGCTGAGATTAAAGGTATGAGTGCTATTCTTGCCCTACAGCAGGTAACCTGCATATAAAGTAAGGAACAGAAAGAGGCTTATTCTCTCTCTCTCTCTCTCTCTCTCTCTCTCTCTCTCTCTGTCTGTCTGTCTGTCTAGCTCTCTGTTTGCTTTTGTTGTCTTCTGCCACCATGAACTGTTGCCTCTCTGCCACATGTCACCCTGTCTCAGAGTCAGCCAGTTATGGACTGAAACCTCCACAACCTCTTCCTCACTAATTTTCAGTGTTGGATATTTTATTTTAGCAATGAGAAAAGTAACTAAGATGCAAAAATATTTATTAATTTCCATACCCATGGTAACATGGATTTGATCCTTATTCTCCAAAGAAGCTGAGTCCAGGGAATGCAAGTTGTAGATTAAGCAGGACCTTGTGAGTTAATCTCTGAAATTTATTCACTATGGGCTGTGGGCCACATTACTGGACTTGTCTTTATTTCCCTAGTGCTGCTGTACTGGAGAAGGAGCTCACATTTATCCTACCTGATTCATAGAACCTCTGAGAAAATCCAATGTGAATATGAGATCTGGTATAGAATGACATATATTTTTTAAAATTTTATTTTCTGTGTTATTTTATTTTATTGTAATGGGGGATTGAACCTTGGGCTTTTGCACTAAATTACACCCTCAAGCCTTTCTAAATTTTTTTGAGACAGGGTCTCAGAAAGTCAGTAAGTTACCCAGCTGGGCTCAAATTTGCAATTCTCCTGAGTATTGGGATTATGGACTTGTACCACCATGCCTGGCATTGTTCTTTGTTGTAATTTGTTTCGTGGCACTGAGGGTGCAATTCAGGGTCCCACACGTGCTCAGCAAGCACTCCATCACTGAGCTATGCCTCAGGCCTGCACTAAGAAGATAGTTCATGGAGGAGGGTTAGCATGGAGAAACCGTGGCTGTGACAGATTGTGTGACATCATGGTAGAGATTCATTTTACTTCTTTCTGGTGGTAGCTGGCCTGTGTCATCAAGCAGATTGTGCCTGGGTGGGATCCCCTGGGGCGAGGGAGCCCATGTCAGAGAGGGAGCATGCTGACAAGGAGAAGCCTAGGGGGCGGCTGGGCTGGCTGGGATACAGTCAGCACAGGCAGAAGTCAGGATCAGCATGTACGAGGGAAGTAAACATTTTGGCCTGAGAGTGACTGGCTTGGAGAGTGAGTGGGAAAGGGAATAGAAGGGTAAATAAACTATCAGATCTGTAGCCAAAAAGATAAGGAAGGAATAAATCATGACACAGAACATATGTGGAACTGGACAAGGAGCTTAGACCTGTTTCCAAAAGCGAAGGCGTTGAAGGCTGACATTTAGAGCCTAGGTGCAAGGTGAGGGCACATCTTTACATATGAGGGGTCCAGGCTGTGACAGAGATAGGGACCTCAGTCTTGACCCTGAACATCACTGTCAAAGTCACAGGGCTTGAGGACTCCAAGTGAAACCAACACTTAGCGGACGTTTCCTGCTGTCTGCCACCCTCCCTATTTCTCCAGGGTCAAGCAGGGACTCTTGACTTGGTAGTGGCGCTGACAAGGCTCATGAAGCAGGGTATAGATGCTATTTCTCTCATAATCAGAGGAGTGTTCCCCAAGCTGCTTCACTGTGTCTCAGTGATTATTACGCAGCCGTGATCCGTGCATACAAAACCTATGGAAGCCTATTTAGGTGTCATGTGCAAACTTGTCAGAACTTTCCCTCAGCATCAGCTACTTTGTGAAGCAAGACCTCCAGGTCTTTGAGCTCCTAAATCTGCCCTCATCAGAGCATAAGTGCTTCTTGTGTTTGGAGGTCTGATACACTGCTTCATTATCATCTATTGAGTGAGACCTTAAAGGCTGAGCCTAAGTGCAGAGCTTTATTGATGCAACCAGGCCAAAGTACCCAGCTGAGTGTTCCTGGTGGTGCACCTGAGACGCTTAGACCACATAAAACTAGGCCTTGAGACTCAGATGACATTGCCAGCCCATCAGTAAATCCTCAAAGCCTGAGCTCTGGTCCCCCCACCCCACCCCCAGCTTGCAATGCCCTCTCTTCCAGAAGGGTGGTGGAATTACTTTGCTTTGGCATTAATGGTATAAAGAGCTACCTTCTCATCTGAGTAATGCTAATTCATCCCCATCCCTGGTCATTTGCTCCCTGTTAGAAATACCCTGACAGCCTCCATCACATTACCATTGCAGCCGGTCCACCTCCCAAGAATAACCTTCTAAGGAGGATGAAATGCACACCAGTGGCATCTAATACCAGGGCATTCACATTCGTATTTTTAGCAGCATCTATCAGTTAGCCCACCCTTTAGTGTACTGTATGTACTTTTAATAATCTCCATAAAAGCCTGATTTCCAATCCCTAGGCTCAAGCTGACAGTGTAAATAAAATCACCCAAATCCACAGGGTAAGAGAAATGAAAATGACATGGATTAAAATTTGGTCAAACCTCTTTCTTTTTAAAAATTCTGCTTCCCTTCCAATTGGATCACGACCCTCTGTGTGCTCGGCTTAAGACCAGACGGTACGCTTTCACTTTTATTCCTCTCTGCAGCAGCTTACAGTATTTAGTGAGAGTCTGTAAAGAATGTGTGCTGGGGAGAGAGTTAATACCATAATCCCCATCGTTGGGGTCAAATGCTGAATAGAGCGAAAGAACTAGAAAACGTGGTACATGCAACGGCAGGAAAAGGCATCGGCGGGCTGCTCCGTGAACCTGGCATCCGCCACCCGGGAGCGATGGCCGTGGGGTGCGAGAGTGTCGATGCAGACATGTACTTGAAGTTTCTCAGGCACACAGAAGACTTGAGCAGAAGTCTGAGTACCCAGATACACCAAGAGGCATTTGTCACCATTCTTAATTGCATCTTTCCAAGTATCTGTCTGGATTTAGTTCCTAAGTAATACATTTAGACAATGAATTATCTCCCTGAGTGGAGGCTTGTGCTATCTTTCCACCATTCAGTGGCAAGTGTGACCAGTGAACTCTCTGGTAGCAATTTGGGGCACCTCAGGAAAGAGTGTCCAGTGGCCACCTTCCACTGTGTCTTGAGAAAGTCAATCAAACCTGCCAGGAGTAAGATTACCAGCCAATAAATACATTTTTGCAGAAATTCTGTGTAAAGAAGTGGGGTGTGTGTGTGTGTGTGTGTGTGTGTGCGTGTGTGTGTGTCTGTGTGTAAATGGTGGTTGTCTCATAAAGTTCCAAGTTGGGTCTATCTGGAATAACAACTTTCAAAGGAGTAACTAGAACAGATAAACATTTACATTTTTGTTTATTTTTAAATACACAGGTAATAAAACTCACACTTAGGGGTTCAGAATTCTATGATTGCTTTCAAATTCCTGCAGTGTACACATGTTGCCACAATCATGACACTCACAGGTTTATCACACTCAGCGCTGGGATGCTTCTTTGTTGTTACATTTTCTACCCCAAACCTAAAAATTACTGATTTAATTCTACAAATAAAATTGTGAGGTATTTGTATTTTAAGTCTGTCTTCTTTCATTTAGCAAATGCATTTAAGATTAAACCATGTTGCACTATCAATAATTTATTCATTTTTATTGTAGGGTAGTTTTTTTCCATAATTTTCAATAACATTTCAAGAATCATTTATTTTTCTGGTTTTATTGTGGTATGTTTTATGTATGATCAATGAAACCCCTCTAAATGTACAGTTCAATCTGACTGCTGTACGTCGCCTTGCAGGGGTCACAGTAAAATCCTGCACATTCTCATCCTGCCCCTCAAATTCTTTTGTGCTCATTCTCTCTTAGTCCTTATTCCCAGGCCAACAGATCGACTCTTGTCACATGGATCAGGAGGTCTTTCCTAGAATTTTTTCAAATGGGTTCCTATAGTCAGACTTTTCAGTGCCTGGATCCTTTCACTCACCCAGGCCTGTGAGACGCATCTCTGGTGTGTGTCTGCTGGTAAATTACTCCTTTTCCTTGCTGAGTGGGGCTCCACTGTTGCGCGACTATGCTTCAGCTGCTCATGAGCAGCAGCCTTTAGAGAAGACCTTGAGAGCATCATGTTGAGGTGAGTTCTCATTATAACCAATAGGAGCTGGGCTCCATGTAAGGCTGGGCCTGTTTTCAGCACTGTGTGACCAGGGAGTTTAGTAACAGAATCTGAGACTCATAAATATGATTTTGCATTGATGTATTTTGCAGAATGACCACGGTGATGGTCTGAAATCGTACCCTATGCACAACTAGTCTCACAAATATATTTTTGAGCAATTTAGAATAAGATTGGAACAAGAAAGGCTTTCCTGGCCAAAAAACAGCATCATCTGAACATTTTATATGAGAGTTTATATACGTGCTTTTGTGCAGACATCACGAATCGTGTGTCGACTGGAGTAAGCTGCCTTCTCCGATCACAAGAGGCCTGCTTATTGCTTACGTTCTTGGAGGGAAGAGGCCACACGATAGCCCACTGGTGCACCAGTGTGAACAAGTGTGCTTATTAAAGTCTGTTGAACTGATTATTAACCGAAGGCACCTGTGATTTTTACTGAATATTCTAAAAGCTCATGACAACCTTCATCTGAGATGTAGCATTCTCACTGTTGTAATTATGCCTTAAAGACAAGCAGGAAAGAGAGGTGAGGTACTCAGGAAAAGGAAATAGGTGCATGTGCACACGGGGTGGGGAGTGTGCAGATGTGAGTTCATGTCCCAAACCAGCTCGTGCAATAGATTAGTGGTGGAAGTCGGCTCTAACTGCCCGTGATCATTGCTCTACATGTATGATTAAATACCCAAAAACCAGTGGGTGTAGGCAGAGAAGTATTAGGAAAATTATTAATTAGGGCTTTAGAATTTTGATTGTGAAGGGTAATCTTTTGTTTACTTAATAAGACACCAAAATATGTGAAAATAACGAGGGGATTGTAGTCGAACCAGGAAGTGTAATACGTGCCCCCAGTAACTCAGCATACTATCTCTTTGCCACAGAGCACACTGAGGAAATTACTCAAGAAATCCTATTTCAAATAAACAAATCATTATTGTGCAAAGCAAATATCAACAGGCCTCAATTTGATGCGTTATCTTACCTAACGTCTTAGTCACTTTCTCGTTAGCGGGACCCGATAACCAGTACCGGTGATGTTGCAGAAGTTTCAGTCCATGTGCAGCAAACTTAAATACACAAATGGGGAGGCAGAGGGACACAGCAGCCAGGAACCGGAGAGAAGGGAGCAGCGCTGGAAAGGCAGACACACCCCTGGGTGTCACAGCCTCTGTCTCTGCCTCCTCCAACAGACCTCACCCCCCAGCAGCAGGTCAGCCTCTGATCAGGCCTGCGTGGTCAGTCAGCTGCCTTCCAAAAGCCTCCTAAGGGTGCATGAGGCCTTGGGGGACCATTCTTTATCCGAACCCTAACATTTCTCTTTCTGTTAGGCCAGAGTTAACCTCTCGGTCTTTTTGACAGCTACTCCTCCTTTACCCAACCCATAAATGCCAGTGCTCCTTTTCTCATAGTTTACCTGTTTCCATGGAGAAGTCCTTCATGGCTGTCATTAAACAGAGTGGCCGAGCTACAGCCCCAACCCTGACACAGATGTCAGCTTCCTACTTAAAATTTCTCCCAGGATGTCACACAAACAGCCCAGACTTACATCATGCAAAGCAGAGTCAATATCTATCTACCCAAATGGTTCCTCCTCCATAGAACCTACCATATGCGTCCATTAGCTCTTATCTAACTTCCCGTTTCCTCCACTGGATGGAGGGCAAGAATATGTGTCTTTCGCCTGGCACCTGGCCATGTGCCTGGCACAGGGTAGGCATTTATAAATATTTGTGGAAGGAGTGTGCGTACATGATACTCACATGCATATGAAGAGTGATTCATTTCTTCCCTAATACACACGAATGATTTAAATTAGTGGTGGCTATGATACCATAGAGCATTAATTCCATCTCAGCCGCCAACTGTCATGTCCGCATGAAAGCCAGGAGACAGACATGTCTTATATCACAGAGAAAACTGTTAATATATTTTACTTCTTTTTCCTATTATTTTTATTTTTATTTATTTGGTAGCAGGGATCGAACTCATGACCTTGCACTCACCAGGCAGGCACTTAGGCTGCTGAGCTAAATCCCTAGCCCTAATTTTTCTCATTGAAGTCATACGGTTTATGCAAACTTCCATGTGCTATTTCGTATCTTAGAAATTGGCAGGTACTTTTTCTCTAGTTGAATAACATTGCCTGAGAGGAATCCTTTCTTGTTTACACCAGAAATTGATTTTGAAAGATTGCGAAGACTTCATTACAGAACTTAGTCTTGGTCAACAGTCTGGTCTCTGCACCAGTGGGTTGTACTGTGTGGTCTCCGGCCTAGAACATCCCTCGGAAACTAATTAGAAATGCAAATTCTTGATCCCCGCCCCCACCTTCTGAGTCAGCAGCTGTGCTGGGCCAACACTCTGCACCTTAACAAGCCCCTTGGGTTGGGGACACCATGCTGCCTTTTCCAGTGACAGTCAACTTGCTCTGAGGCTCCTTCCCAGGCTGCTCCTCCCTTCCACCCAGCCTGTTACTCCTCAGGCCTCCTAGTTGTTCCAGATCATATTTGTATTGAAAAGAGCCATCTGCACTGAACAGCAAGTCTTAGAACAGTGCCTGGTGTCTGATACATACAACATAAGGCAATTGTTTTTCTTTAAAACTTAGATTTAGTAGCAGAAATGTTGTCCAAGTGAAATATTGTGCAGAGGCTGTGTGTGAATGCACCTGGGTGTGTGTGCATGCGTGTGTGTGTGTGTGTGTGTGTGTGTGTGTGTGTGTGGTAGGGAGTCCCTACAGTGGAATGGGCAGAGCTTCCTCAGCCCGAATCCTTTCTCCAGATCCCCTCTGGGGAACCCAGTTTGGAACCTTCTGGGCAGTGGGATGGGACTGGTTGGGAGGTCAAACTCTGGGTTGTTGTAGCCTCTTTCTTTGGCCGGTTTACGGTAGCTATAGCTTGGTGATATTTTCCTTACCTAAAAATGGGAATTAACCACAGTTTCTCTTCTAGTTGGACATTTACTTGTCTCTTTTGTGTTTTTTAGCTTCCCATAGAAATATGACCTATCTTTTTTTGTTTTTGTTGTTTTGTTTTGCTTTCTTGTTTATTTTGTTTTGTTTTTGTTATCATGGTGCTGGGACTGAACCCAGGCTAGGCAGGTGCTCCACTGCCAAGCTACATCCCCAGCCCAACACTGTCCATCTTCAAAGTTCCCCTTCTCGGTGACACGGGACTACAGGTGAGTTTTGCCATTGGCTGATCCTCTGTCTTTGTGTTCAGTATTGACTTAGAGTCATTAGAGAATAAACAGAGTCAAGCTGTCACCATCTCAAGTACCAATAAAGACAGGGAAAGCCTCTATGAGAGTCACCAAAACATTTAACAGATTTCAACCCCAGAATCCGATTGTGACACGGCCTGATGAAGAGGGAGGATGTAAAGAATTGTGAGAACAGTAAAACAGGGCCATCATGGTCTTCTCTGTCACCTCCTCTTTTCTCCTCTATCCTCATTCTCTTCCCTCCCCAACTTCTCTTTTCTGTCCTCCTCCCCTTTCTTGTCTCCCCTCCTTGGGCTCCTGAAGGACCTGCAAAGCACTGGCCTGGGTTCCCCCTCCCACTGACCACAGAGTAACCCCCTATGTTCATTTTTCAATACCCTAAGTCCAAGACCTCTCGTGGGTAGTGAAGCAGCCTGGTACCACAAGAATCCCGGGTGCTATCTCACCCCTTTGCATGCCTCTCTTCTCTTTCTCCCCTTCTTCCTGCTTCCTTTTGTCTTTTTTTTTATTACTTTATTAATATTAAGAAGAAAAGGTAAAACAAATTTTCACAACAAAATAATGAAAAAGTAACAATTGTTAATAAATTATACAACATTTTCTTTAGTCACTCAAGTACAAAATATGGGCATAAAAATTACTTCAATCAATATTAGCACAACCTTTCCTATTCAGTGAACTAAGTGTGCACTGTCTTTGTTTAGAGTGTCTTTGTTTAGTCACCCTGACCCTTCCTGGTGCTTCTTCTTGGGGACAACTCTATACCTGGTTACCAGGAGACTGCTGGAGGTCAAATGGGCAATAAACCCGAAGGGAGGTGTGCTGTCAAGTGAGGGGCAGGGAGCAGTAGGGAACCCGAGAGGACAAGTGGACCTGACCTTGTTCTCCGCTGAGTTTGCTCCACAGTCTCTTAGGAAGCCAGCTGGAAGGCAGGTCCCTCTGGCATCCCTCAGCAAATGGGCTGATTCTCAGAAGTCCAGAGAGAGTCCTATTGGTCACTCTATGGTGCATCGGAGATTTTGACAGAAATACCAGATGCACTTTAATTCAATTGGATTACCAAAAATGGCCCGGTAGGGAAAACACTGATAAAAATCTATGCTATAGAGTGCATTTTACATTAGACTGCAGTACTTATGAAGGCAATTATTTTTTAAATGGAATTTTACAAATGGAATCTGTATATCTGTTTTTTGTTTGCTTTTTATCTTATAAAAAAACTAAAGTACAAGACCACTTGGGTTAGATGGCCTATTGCCTTCCCTGGATCCTTTCCCCATCTCTCCCACATTTTTCAACTTCCCCAGTGCTCTGGGCACTTTGGTTTCAGCATGGAAATGGGTGCAACCTCCCCTGTGTTTCACCGTGATGTCCCCTTTACCCCCTGCTCTGGCTCTCTTTTGTCTCAACAGTTCTGATGGTTAAGCTTGACTGTGTCGATTTGGTGGATTAAAGAGCTGCCTAGGAGATTGCTGTGGTCCCTTCTGGATGTGTCTGGCTGGGTCACGGAGGCCCACTGTTCTTCTGGTGCTGTTCTTCTGTCCTGCTTTCCAGCCACCAGAAACTGAACATCTGTGCTCTGCCATGATATTTCTGCCTTGGAGCCAGCTGACCATGGACTGGATCCTCTGAAACCGTGAGCAAAACTAAAACTTTCCTCATTTAAATTGTGAGTGTTGGGTATTGCATCTCATTGATGGGAAAGCTGATTAGTACAATAGCCAGGTTCACTGAGACAGGAATATATACTTAGCATCTTGGAAGGTGACCTGCTCTTGTCCTCACAGTTACTGGTGACCTTCTAGCCTCCATTCCCTCCCCCTGGCTCCCACCTCTACCCCATTGCAGCTATTCTGCTAGGTCACAGACTTCAAATGCTTGGCCCCTCCCTAGCCATTACATGTGACCTTTCTAGGAGTAACTGACCCTTTCCTTTTTGACCCTTCTTCTATCCTTTGGGGGTCCAGGATCCCCTATGTCCTCCTGTTTCTCAGAGGTCCTAAATTTCTTTTTTCCAAATTTTGCTGAGCTTCTCATTGTTGACACTCTTTACTGTGCTCTCTCATGCCCTCTGCTTTTCTCCTTTATATTCTTCCTGGGCAAGATCATGTGGGCTGACACCTTTGGGATCCTGTCCTCATGCTCAGATCACCTTCAACCCACTCTCCAAAAGAGCTTTTCAAAATGACATTTCCCAATTCCACAGGTAGCTACATACAGATATTTCAATTTAAATTCAATAAAATTCAGGATTAGAGTCACTCAGCCACGTTTTCAGGGCTCAGTAACCCACATTACTAATGGTCAGTTGTCAAACCGTGCAGAGAGAGGGCATCTCTGTCACTTTACAAGGCTTAATGGGCAGCATTGTCTAAAACATGGTCATAGCAAATCCCTGGTTGCTTCTCTAATGATCCTCCACAGGCTTCAGACTGAACCCCACACTCATGGCTTGGCAGGCTCAAACCTGCTGGGCCCTCAGTTTGAACCTGCGCCTCAGCCCTGCCCATTGAACCCCAAACCATGCCTGCAAACTTCAGTTCTGCTGTTTCCTTCCCTCAGGAAAGCCATGTCCCTGTGTCCTTTGGATCTCTGGCTTATTATTCACAATGTGCTCAAGCATCACACGACCCAGGAAACTTTTCCCAGCCCTTCCAGACAGAGTGTAGGCTCTTCTGTTTACAGTTTTCCCTGACGCTTATACTATCGTGACATTCCTCATTCATTCAAAACAAACAAAACAAAACAAAACTATTCATTCATGGTAGAAGACTGAATAATGGCCTCCAAAAGATGTCTGCATCTAATTTCTGGAATCTGTGGATATGTTCTTTTAGATGGCAAAATGGACTTTGCCGATGTGGTTAATGATCTGGAGTACCTTGGATGGTCCAGGTGACCCAAGGAGGTAACCACGGAGTTCTTAGGAGAGAGGGTCAGAAGGGGCAAAGGGAGAGGCTGGAAAGCAGGAGGATGGGAGGCTGTGGCTTCAGAAGCTGGAAGGATGCACTGGAGATGAAGGGTGGAACCACAAGCTAGGAATGAGGGCAAACTCTGGAAGCCAGAAAGGACAGGAGAGATTCTTCATAGAAGAAACATGGCCTGCTGACCCACTGTGAAATTTGGGCTTCCAAGCAATAACACAACAGCTTTGCTAGTCTGTGGGAATTGTTACAGCAGCAGTAGGTAATACATGGTCCCCACCTTAACCTCATCTTGAATATGTCCCAAGACCCTGTGGATGCCTGAGACCATGGATCATACCAAACCATATGTGTACTATGTTTCTATCACATACACATATAATAAGATTAAATTTATAAATTAGTATAGAAGACTATCAATAACTTACCATAGATCTTAAGATCTCAACGTTTGATTTTTTCCTTAGGTCAATAATTACATATTTTCACCTGAAAGACGCGTATGATGGCTTCTCTTTAGCATGTCTGAATTACCACATCTGAATCATTACTTTTGCATTCTGGGAGAATTATTAAGTGAAATCCAGATTACATGATTACAACTGTGATACTGGGACAAACATAAGTAGCACACAAACACTTGCTACTTAGGATGGGTGACAGAAAATCCATCGTAGTCTGGCCCCTGATGGGTGATGTCCTGCATAAGATGGCACAAATTCTCATCATGCTACTTAAATGGCACACAATTTGAAACTGTGGAATTATTTATTTGGGGATTTTCTCATTTAGTAGTTTGAGAATGTGGTTGACCACAGATAACAGATGTCACAGAAAGCAAAGCTATTAATAAGAGGGGCTGCTACAAAACGTATACTCTTCCATCCATCCACTCAGGTACTTATGTCACCTACTGTTGAAAATCATTTCTGTCAGACCTACTGTGGCACTCAGATACACTGACCCAGCACTGCTGCTGAGAGGGGTTTGGGAGAGAAAAGGATTGGCAAGGGGACCAGATGATGACGGGTTTCAAGTCAGTGCTCAAAGTTAGAGTAGATTCTGCAGGACCTTGAAAGGTTTCTGCGTTCGTATCTCATGCTCACATCTGCATCTGACCTGGTTTGGATGTGGATCTGTGCTGGAGTCAGGGAGAGGATGCAGCTGCCGCAGTTCCCTGTGTGAGAGATGAGACGGCGGCAAGGGAAGGGGTCCAGTCATATCGAGGTGATGCTTCAAAGGCAGCATTGATCGGGCTTTGGGGTCAGTTTGATGCTGCGCCTCAGAGAATCCAAGATGACTCTGAGAACAGATGACTCTAAGCTCAGTGCCTGGCACACAGTGGATAAGAAACGATTGTCTTGAGTTGAATTGTGTGGCAAGAAGACAATGGAGTAGATCATCACTGGGAGGAAAGGATGATGCCAATGAATATGAATAGTGGAGGAAAATAAATAGAAGAATAAGTGTGTGTGCCTGTGTGTGCACGCATGCGCAGCGCTCTGGCAAAACAGGATGTGAGACCTGTGTTCTGATCCTTGCATGATTTTTAGTGTCCAACTTACACTTTTGCTCTATGATCTAGAATTATGTTCAGAGAGTGAATTTAGGAAACTGCACAACCACCTTGTAGATGCCGGATTTCTCTCCGTGACAAGCTACCGACTGTTCTGATCTGACATGGCTTAACCAGAGAAGGGAGGAGAAGAGGCATAGGTAGGTGTTCAGGGTATTTTCTGTGTCATTCTCAAATGAGAGCAGGGCTGTTTGCACCCCTACTCCTCCCATTGTTGCAGGGGAGCCTAAGCCCAGGAGTGAGATATGCTTTGATATTGGGGGTTTATATACCCTACCTTTCCCCAATACACATAGTACTAAATGTTTGCTATGTCAAAAGGAATATTGTGACCTCTGCCCTTCAAACTGCCATCCTGGTCCTATCATACTGATAGAGGAACATTCAGGATGATCTAGAAAAGGTCCTGAAGCCATTGTTCCCAATCAACCTTGCTACACTGGAGCCTGGCAACAATCCCTGCACAACTGACCAAGCTCTGCGGACATATCTTTGCTTGGCTTTGTGTTGCAGAGAATGTTGGTCCAGCAGCTATTAATTGTGACTTTGGAGATGGAGAAAAGAGGATGATCTCACAGCCTAATGAGCTCAGGAAATTTTGGTTTATACAAACATCGTAGTCTGCAGGGATCTTTACTCTATGAATGTGCCCTGAGAGTGTGGAGAGAAACAGAACTTTACATAAGCTCCTTTGTCTCCAGAGCCCTGTAAAGTGTATGGCACAGCAGTCCAGGCACCACAGCTTAGAATGCGTTGTCAGACTGGAGGAGAGGGGGCCTGAGTGTGCTTGCATGACTGACACATTCAGCAGAAGGCCACAACCAAGGCGTGCAACTATGGTCCACCGCTGAAGTCCCCAGTGAGCACCCATAGCCACCAGGGACACACCACAGGGCTGCTCAGACTCCGCTCTTCGTCCTGGCACTTGTAGTTTAGGTTTGAACTCAGCTTTGCTGATGAACCATGACACAGTTACATCAGAACTACTTCTCTCATGAGCCCTTATCCTGTGACAGTGATCCCCAATCATTTTTGGCACTGGGGACCAGTTTCACAGAAGACAGCTTTTCCATGGGCTGAGGGAGTGTGGAGGAGTTTAGGTATTATTATTATTATTATTATTATTGTCATATGTTTGTGGTAGCTGATGATTTCTTTGCCAAGCAGCAGCATTACCACCTCAGCACCACCTGCCATCATCAGGCGTTAGAGTCTCAGGACTCTAGATGGCATGTGCAGTTCACACTGGGGTTTGCACACCCATGAGACTCCAACACCGCAGCTGAGCTGATGGGAGATGGAGTAAGGGGTAATGCCCATTCTGGGGAGCATCCTCGCATGCGATGAAGCTTCCACTGCTCACCTCCCACTGCTTGGCCCAGTTCCTAACAGGCCACAGACCCCTCCCGGGCCCCAGGGTTGGGGGACCTTGGTTTATCACACTAAACTCCTTCTTTCCTCTCCCCCACCTCCACCCCCCATGCCACTACCTTCATGATTTGGAGTCTTCAGCTTTCAGAGACTTTTGTTACCTGTACTCTCACTTGAGCCTTCAGACAACTTCATAAAGGAGACACGGTTAAACCCTCTTTTACAGAAAAGGGGAACAAGCAACACCTAGAATTCCTACTCTGTGCCAGGCTTCTGCTAAGTGCCTGCTGCAGGTGAGCTGATTTGAAGTTCTCACCAGCTCCCTGTGGTAGGACCCGTGATCCTCAGGTCAGCAATGAAGACCACTGAGGCTCAGTGAGTCAGGTAACCTGGCCAGCAGCATGGCCTGTAAGAGCGAAGCCTGCTTTTCAATCCTCTGTTTGCTGTACCCCGTGAGTCACTGTCACCAAGGAAGCTAAGACCAAGCACAGCTGAGGTCTGCCTGAGTTCCAGAGATAGCATGAGGACCCAGTTCTCTTGCCTTTCAGGAACTTGCAAGGCATGATCTGATAATTGTCACCCACAGTGACTGCCCCCAAAAGCAAGGGGCAGGAGAAAGCAAGTGCTCTGACGTCACCATGCTCAGCTTCTGAGAAAAGCGCCACCCACAGTCCTCCTCTGTGGTCCTGTGGGAAGTATGATGGGGAGATTTGGTTCTAGTCACCTCTTTCAAATGTGCAGATTGCACCCTGCTCTACGGATACCCATCCTTCAGGCTGGGGAATCTGATTTAGAAGCACTGCTGTGGAATCCTGAGCTGAGGAGGGAGGGAGGCCACGCTTCGAGCAGCGGTCAAACCTTCTCCAGGGCTGCTGTCCAAACTGGGACACTGGTGAGAGAAGACAGTGTGGGGCACAAACTGGGTGGAAACGAGAGGAGGAGGAGGAGGAGGAGGAAGAGGAGGAGGAGGAGGAGGAGGAGGAGGAGGAGGAGGAGGAGGAGGAGGAGGAGGAGAGCTTTTACCTGATGCCCGCTGTAATCATGTAGCAGGGTGACTGCTTACCGCCATGGCCTTGAGGATGGCTTCCTGCATAGTCCGCCAAGTACACCAACTATGGGGTGCATTTCTGCCAACCTTTCCCCGATCCATGGCTGTTCCATGCTTTCCTTAAACCCATACTGGAACCCACGGGCACTCACGCACCTTTGTCCTGATTCCTCCCTGAGCACTCCTGCCCCGGGTTAGACTGCAGAGGGAAGCAAAGAGAGGAGTGGGGTTGTCTTTATTTGGGTGCCCAGTACCAGACCCCTTCTTGGGAGTGATTGCCTACATGGGCTGGGACCCAGGTGTCCGTTTCCACTCTCCCCTCTCCTTTTGAAGATGCAGTGGGAAGGAGAGTCTGAGCTGGAGTCCTGGGTGGGTCAGTGCTGGTGGTCATGATGTGTATCAGTCAACACAGGCTGCGGTAACAAAACAGCACCAGCTGGGTAGCTTAAACAACTGAAATTTACGTTGTAATTGAGTTTCCGGCAAGGACTCTTTTCTTTGCTTGGAGATAGCTGTCTTAATGCTGAGAGAGAGAGAGAAAGAGAGAGAGAGAGAGAGAGAGAGAGAGAGAGAGAGAGAGAGAGAGAAGAGAGGGAGAATAAGAGAGAGAGAACATGAGAGAGTACAAGGTATAAGAGTGTGTCCGCTTTCTGGACTTCTGCTCTTTCTTCTCCGGTATCCTTTCTTATAAGAACATTAGTCCTATTAGGTCAGGGCTCTTAAGACTTCATTCTACCTTATTTATTTCCCTAAAGGTCTCTTTTCAAAACACTGCCTCCCTGGAAGCTGGTGCAATGTATGAATCTGATATGAGCACTAACATTTTGGCTCCATCCGAATTGATGTCTTCTTCACATGCTAAGTCTGGTCACCCCACCCCAGCATCCCCCAAATCCTCAAACCATCCCAGTGTCAGTTCAAAGCTTAAAAGTTCCTCTGAATCAGGAGTGGCTAAGGTCGAAGGTGTAATTCATCCTGAGGCCAAAGTCCTCTTTCATTATGGACCTGTGAGACCCAGTGAGCTTTGTGTTTCCATGGTGTGACATGGAACAAGCCTAGAGTGGACACCCTCATTCAGGAAGGAAGAACTCAGGAAGGAGAAAGAGAAGGTGGATTGTCAGGCTGTCTGCAGCTCAGCAAGGTGGAGTCTATTAGGGCTAAGGAATAATCTTGTCTGCACAGATGCTCCCCCACCCCCAAAGCCCACGCGGGCAGCAGCATCACCCAGCACCGCAGGTCGGCCCTGCCCCTTGGCTCCATGGTGGATCTCAGCCTCTCAGTGCTGGGCCAAGAGCTTGACCTGAACCACTGGTGGCAGGGTGCTAGTCCCACAAATCCAGAGGACCCCTCGAGGCCTGTGTTGGGAGTCACAGTCTCCATCATTCCTGAATTGCTGTTGGTCACCCTTCTTTTCTTAAAAATAAAAACATTCATGGCCCCATAGCAGCAGCATCGCCTACCATGCCCCAGATAAACAACGGTCCTATCCCATAGTTTCTGTCCCCTTTCATCCCCTTCAGTCTTTTAATCACCACAGGTAACATTTCCTTCCTCTGTTCTTGGCTATAGCTGTGGAGTTGCTTTGGGAGAGATGTTGCCTGTCCCCTAAAGTAGAGGTGACAGGTGAGGTCATGAGCCTTTTAGGAGGTGAGGTATATTAAACTGGATGCGATAGCACACACATGTAATCCCAGCACTGAGGAAGCTGAGGCAGGAAGGTTGCAAATTCAACCTCAACCTGGTCTACACTGTGTGTTCAAGTCCAGCTTGGACTTGAATAGTAAACCCTTATCCTAGACAAATGAAAAAAGAGAGGAAATAGAGAGAGAGGTCCTCAGATCAACTAAGGGCTTGCTCTCATAAGCCAGTAAGGCATTTCTTTTCTTTTCTTTTTTTTTTTTTTTTTTTTTTTTTTTGTCTTTTTCATTTTTATCGGTACCGGGGATCGAACTCACAACTGCCTGCTTGCAAGGCAGGTGCTTATGCTGCTGAGCTAAATCCCCAGAGTAAGGCATTTCTGTGGGACCCTGGCTAGCTGCATAGCTCTCCTGAGAGGACTGTGGTTAGAGTCTGTGCCCAGCAAAATCCTGCATCTTTGGCTTTCTGAGTTGTAAATTCTCACTCTTACCTGCATGTCCAACACTGTCACCTGCCATCAGGTGACACAGTTAAAGGGGCTCTCACCTGAGCCTATGCCTTTCAGTTCCCAGAACTGTGAGCTAAGCAAACCTATTTCCCAGGAAAGTTAGCTTGTTCCAAGCATTTCACTATGGTAATGGAAAATGGGCCATAGCATGGCTGATAAATTTGCAGTTCACACGCATGCTAAACTCTTTCAAATTATTGTTCAGCCAGTTACGTTCTCTTTAGAACAAGCCTTCTCTCTCTCTCTCTCTCTCTCTCTCTCTCTCTCTCTCTCTTCTCTCTCTCTCTCCCTCTCCTTCTCCCTCTCCCTCTCTCTCTCCCTCTCTCAGCAAGATGAGAACCCTGAGAAGTTTTTCACATCTCCCAATTCTAGTTTCATGTTGCTTAACAATTATTTCAATTTCTCCCTCTCCTTTCACATTTTCCTATAAACAGTAAGAAGGAACCAGGCCAATCCTGTGATACTTTGCTTAGAAATATTCTCGACTAAATGTGCAGTGTTACTGCTGGTGTGTTCTGTCCTGCACCAAACGCAGGAGCACACCCCAGCTGTGTTCTCTGCTAGTTTATAGCGAGGGCCATGTTTCTTCCCATTTCCAATAAAGTGCTTTTTACGTCCATCTCTGCCCATCACCAAAACCACCGTTAGCATGCATGTGTCTACCAGGGATCCCTTCAAGCCAATCTAGACTTTTCTAGCATTAGTTTGCTCTTCTGATCTCTGCTCCACACCCACTTCTAAATCCATGTTTGCATTTTTAGGTATTTGTGAGAGTTTCACCAAAATTTATGGCACCAAAATTTGTTTTCTCAGGCTGCCATGACACAATACCATAGTCTAGGGTGCTGTAAGCAATAGTTCTGGAGGCTGAGGGTCCCCGACCAAAGATCTGGCTGGGGTGGCTCTCATGGGGGCTGTCTTCCGCACATGGCAGAAACAGAGAGGGAGGAGATGGGACAGAAAGAAGGATTTTGGATTTCTTCTTATAAAGACACTAATATTATTAGATCAGAGATGGACCTTTATAACCTCATTTGGGTTTAGTTACTTCTTCAGAGGCCTCACCGCTAAATGAAAGAGATGAGTTTGCAGAGAGATACGCAGTGGTGTCTATGGGACATTATTCTGATTACTTTCTTGCTCGTTTGGGCCATCGGGGTTGGACAGAAATGGAGTAGTCCAAAGGAAAAACCTAAAGCATGGAGCTGAAGTTGGAAATCAGGAACAGAATCTACTTCCGAATTCTTTTGGACTATTTTACTATCCATCTCTTTGTTTCTTCAGATGTTCAACAAGAATCTATCAATCACACCTTTCTTCTACAGTTAATAAAGTTTGAAGATAAGATTGGAATATGGAAAAGGGCCCAGGCTTCCCAAAGAAGAGGAGGCACCGCATAAATCCAAGGCAATTCCAACCCCTTGGGTTAGAAATTCCAGTAGGTTCATTCGCATTGGCCACACTTATGTGTGCCAGTGCCCAGTGATTTTCCCTCTTGCACATTTAGGCTTCCAGATCACTGGGCTGGGAGAAGTGAGTACTTCCCTTGAGGAAGTACAGAAACATTACTCCCTCCCCAACCCCCAGCCGCAGACTTGGGGATCTCAGACAATCTCTGGAAGGGACTTAAAAGTCATTCAGTCCAGCTGGCAGTATATTCCCTTGATAAGCAGACAAGTGGGAATACAAAATACAAGTGCAGTTAATTCTCAATTATTTGGACATAGATTCTTCACAGACACAGCCTGAAAGACGCGTGGCATGCATCTGGAGGCGGTGATGGGGGCCCTTCTTATCTTTTCCTTCTCCAAGCTACACAGTCACAGATCGTTCTGGTGTCCTCGGAGGATTGATTTCAAACTTTTGAAATCACATAAATTGAAGGCACCTTCATCTAACTATGTGGATGCTGGCTTCATTTTCATTCCAAAAACTTTTGGCCATTCCCCATTCAGGAGGGACCGACTGCATTTGAAATAGGATGACAGAGGAATTCCTCTCGCTGATATTACCCTTCAGCTACATCCCAGCACCGAGACTCTGCTCACTGCTATTGCCATAATGACTAGCAATCACGGTACAATCACTGAAATGAATTAAATTATTAATTTCAATAGCACCCCGTGGTGCATTTATAAATTCCACCATCTGGGGAACATAAATATGGAGGTCCGCATTCTAAACTTGGAGGCATGGTGCCGAGTGCCAAGGGCTGTATCTTTGAAGGCAGTAAAGATTTTTCAAGATACTATATGTGGAGAGGCAAGCTGTGCATTTCAGAGAAGCCTCTGTCCCTGGGTCTCTATTAGCATTGCCATTTATTTAAGGCTCCTATCTGTCTCTTTTTTTAACCAGTTCTTATCAATAGATCCAGTGTACAAAAAACTCTCTCTGTTTAGTAAGGACACAAGATGGGAAATAAAGTAACACTCCCTTTCCTCTTCCTTGAATTTCCTTTCATCTCCTCCCAGAGCCCCTGCTCTTACTGAGTAGCCCTGAATATGCAAATCTTTGTGTTAATAAGTATGTGAAACTGAGACAGCTATTTCTGGGTTTTGAGTGTTTTCAAAATCTACCTAAAACTCCAAGATAATTGTCCCTAAGGCAGAGGGGATGCAGGAAATAAGGGGGTGTAACTTCCTCCTATGAAAGAGATTTAGCTTTCTGTCCTATGCGGAACCATTTGACCAGATGTTGGGGTTCAGTGTGCCTTCTCTGTTTGCCATCTGTGACGTCCCCAAGGGCTGGCATGAGAGGGGCACTTCTAAAGAGCATATGTAAATGACTTCCATGGAGCCCTGCAGAGCACGGAAGGCCAGCTTCTTCTGCGTGTGGATTTCCAAGTCAGAGCCAAAGTGACAGCCCAGCCCTGGGCGGGCTGCTACACTGCCATGTCCTACTACCCAACGCAGCTAGGTTTCAAATGCAGGTGCTCCCTGATGATACAAAGGAGAAATGCAGAGCTGTCCACAGGACAAATAATTCTAGAGCCTGGGTATGAGTATGTTGTTCTGTGCCACCAGGACTTTGGCATAATTTTGTGCTTTTGAATTAAGGATGGTTATTTGTGTTAGTTGACTTTCCTGTCTCTGGGGGAAAAAAATCCCCTGACACCTACAATTTAAAGGAAGAGAGATTTCAGTTAGCTCAAGGTTTAGGGGGATTCAGTTCCTGTTCCCCTGGCTCAAAGGCAGAAGCATCATGGAGGAAGGACGTGGCAGAGAAAAGCAACCAGGAAACAGAGAAGAGAAGAGTCAGGTACAAAAATACACCTTTCCAGGTCGTGCCCCGAGATTCACTTTCAACCAGGCTCTGCCTCTTAACAGCAAATTTAGCCAGCCACACATTAATTCATTGATGAATACACCACCCCATGATCCAAATACCTCCCCAAAGCCCCACCTCCAGACATAAGAGGCTTTTTTTAAAAAAAGAAGTCACATGAGACTTTTGAAGTTGAGTCTAGATCTAAACCATCGCACTACGTAGCAGCGGGATTGCTCATCTTAGGGCCTTTACATCTGCACACTGAATTGGACAAGGTTAAGCTGACCCAGTAAATGCATGTAGGCTGCAGGCTGGTGCATTTGAGCTGAGACCCCCACCCCCACCTCTTGCCACTCCTGGCTGCTAATGACAGGTCATTCAGGTGTATGAGGTTATTTGAAAATATTTGGGGGTGGGATGTTTCCTGCAAGTCTCATGAGGGTGGATTCCCAGAAGAGAGGAACATCAGGGCATCTTAAGATATGATGGTCTGGAACTTTGGGAATGGGTGGGTTTGTGTCTGGGGAGAATGTCACTTTGTCCCTGTTTTAGATGCCATTCTTGTAACTTAGCCGGATTAACTCATTGTTAATTGTGTTAGAAGAAGAGAATAAATAGAACCTGATCTTCACGGCAAAGTCCTTGCCTAGAGCTTCCCTTTCCCGCTCTGGCTCATAAACACAAATGTACCTGGAGCTAGAGGAGCTGGTCCCTTAGGGGCTCCCTTGTCCTCAGCTTATTAATGACGATGAAGGACCCAAAAATCAATGATTTATGCAATTTAGCCATGGTTCTCCCCAGCCTCTGAGAGAGTTAGTAGAGTGGAATAATTACAGACTAAATAGTGATGATAAGGAAGAAATGTGCAGGGTTAGAGTCACAGGCTGAGAAAACAAATTTTCCTGAGACTGCTGCTAGTCTCAGGAGAGTCTGTTTGCCATGATAAATAAAGGAGGTGACTACAAGCAAAGAGACCTTGCTGTGATCAACAGAGTTCAGCACCATGGAGAGACTGTGTAAGCTTAACACAGAGAGTCTAAGGTGGGGATGCAAGACCCTTCAATATGCTGACCTCTGCTTAGCCTCCTGCTGTCCACCAGAGGCCACAGATTTCCATGCCACTGCTGGGAGGTCAGCACGGCTGTGCTTGGGAGCTTGAATCTGCTTCTGACTCCAAGGTGGGAGAAAACTACTCTTCCACAAAAAAGAATGGAGAAACTTCCCGTTTCAGAAACAAGCTGGGGCTGCTCAGCTAAGCAGCAGCTCTTAGTAATCATGGGGCTTCTTTGCAGAGCCTCACCGGAGCCTGCGTGGGGCTTGCCCTCAGCAACTAGCAGTTCTGCATGTGAAAGCTGAGTCCCTCTGAGGCCCAGGTCAAGGCCTGTCCAAGGTCACCATGGAGGGCCCAAGTATACCGTTGTCTCTTGGCTTCCTACAAGAGACAATGCCTCTCTTTCTCACGTCTCCTTGAATCTCTTTACCTGGGCAGACAACACTGTGTGACACTGCCGTGCAGCAAATAAAGGGAAAGAAGACAGCAGGCATTTCTTCCCGATGAAACCATATGGTGTCACCAAGGGGAGTGGGGAGAAGAATGCCTGGGAAGGTGCTGAAGTACGCTGGCTATGCCTTCAAGGACAAGTAGTATAAGAGAGAAGGTGTTTTCTCACTTCTTGGGCACTGTCTGCACAGCCTTCACCCCGGGAAGGGAGGATGTCTGCCCGAGTCTAGTGTGTTGGCTCTGAATCCACTCAGCACTTCCGTTCAAGGGTAACTACATACCCAGGCAACCCCCTTTCAGGTAAATTCTCCTTTAGAATAACATTTGATGGCAAATTTAATTGATTCCCAGGGCTACAGCTTAGAGAAATAATAAAAGTCTAAGGAGAATTATAGAAGGAAATATATATAAAAATCTAAAGAATTCATAATCCAGTGCCTTTAGCATGGCCACAGGAAGGTGTGCACAGGCTGGTAGGTATCATAATAAGATATACAGAGGACACAGTGGTTTTTGTGCCTCTTCCCTTTACCAAATACTTCATAAGGGTGGCAGTCTCAGGCCTTGCTTGTTCTGAGAAGGTCTAGAAGAGACTGATTTCTGCAGGAGGACTCTCTGGTGGCCCTGGGTCCCCTAGCTATTGAGTCTGCTCTGATACAGCTGTAGGATGTTCTGGTCTTGGTGCTTGGTGGGATTAGAGAAGGGCTCCAAATGCCAGAACCTTCATAGCTAACTCTAAAACTCCAAGGAAATTAAACACTTGCTCCTAGGAGTCTCATGAAGCAGAAGCATCTATGCCATTTTCAAACCAGCACAGCACCCTAGCTTCCGAGATTTGAACTCATCCCAAGACTCCATTCTTTCCAAATTAGCTCTCGTGGTGTATACGCTGTGCTAGGATTGAGAAATCTTCCCTAGAACCCCACTACCCTTGTGCAGTTGTACTTTGGTTCATGAACTTCATTTATTAATTTATTAAGACGGCCATGTTTGTGTTTATGTGAGGAAGAGGGGTGCAATTGTGTCTTCATCTGATGTGCAGTTTGTGGAATGGAAGAAAATGTTTTTGAACACTTTTGTCTGAGAATTGAATGGCTGTGAACAGAAGCGTTCATGAACTGAGGCATAACTAATTATATGCAGGGCCCAATTCTTAGCTTTCTTAGCAACCATCTAATTTTATTATCCTTACAGTTGTGAGTTTTCTGTACCTGTGAAACACCGGAGAACTTATACCTCTAGTTCATCCCTTCCCAATTCACCATCAGTGAGAATTTTAATAACTGTCCCACAGGAGCATTCCAGGAGGTTGTCAGCTGGCCAGTAAATGATTCAGCTGCTTCAGAAGCTCCTTTAGAGACTCAGCCCTTAGACCACTTAGTCATGTCTCCTGGGAGAGTCCTGGGATGAAGATTTGCATGCAGGTAGTTTATTAGAATTTGCTTTGGGACCAATGTCTATGAAGGAAGGTAGAGGCATCTGAGCAGAAGCACCTGGCTGTCACACTGTTGGGACAGGGGCCTTTGATGGTCCCATGAGATGCTCTGGAGATGGGGACAGACCCTTGCAGATAGTCCATACTGTGATATAGGTTCATACTTCCACATCAGTGAGCCACTGGATACAACTGTGCCCCTGGAGTAGGGAGCACACAGCTCAGGGTGCATTGCTGAGAGAATTACTATTAACAACACTCTGGGCAGAGGGACACACATGGTCTTGAGAGGGACCTGGGCAGTGCCCACCAGGTGGGTTCTCATCCATCCCTCAGCAGAGCAGCACTGGGTCTTCCTGCTGCAGCCGAGCCCTGTCTTGTCTGACCTACACTACTGACTGTCTTCGGTCTGACCAGCTGGGTTCTGACAGTACATGTGTATGCAAAACTATGCACATGTGTATGCATTTTGGGCAAATAAAGCTGAATTTCAGCAAATTTCAAGGATGCCAGAATTGCATTTGCAGAAAGAAAAAAAAATCAAGATGTCTCCTCCGGCCTTGTGCTCCATTCTAAAGGCCCCACTGCAGTGTGGACACTGCTGAGACTCCCAGAAGGGCTGAGAGCGAGAGGAGAGTGGGGAGCCCAGGAAAGAGGAGAGGGGGCCCAGGCAGCTTCTTTGGCCCTAGACGTAAAGAACACAATCATGATGAGCCCTGGTGGACACTTCCGCATTCACATTATTTTGCAGTGAGAGGACATGGAAAGAAACAACTGGATGGCAGTGTGGGTCAAGGAAATGACTCGAGCAGCTTGCTAACAATGCCCACTTCCTATGGCTCAACACAGGTGTCTCCCAAAGACTCATGCAGGGGTCTTGATCACCAATAATGCGGTGTTCAGAGGGATGCTTTGGAAGATGATTGGATCGGAAGAGTGTTAAGCTCTTCACTGGGTTAATCATTTTCAGCTGTAAAATGAATTTACAGCTGAAGGTGCTGCTGGGGGGGGGGGCGCTGGGACATGAGCTGGAAGGTTACTCTTGCCCCTGCTCTTTCTCTCTCCGTTGCTTCTCGCCACCCAAAGCGAGCAGTTTTCCTCCATCATCAAGTTTCTTCCTTTGGAGCCAGCTGACCACGGGCTGAAATCTCTGAAAGCGTGAACCAAATAAGCCTTTTCTCTTTTACATCCTGCGTGTCAAGTATTTTGCCCTCATGATGGAAAAATGACCGCCACATTATTCCAGGACCCACCTTGGTCATACAGAACGGAGGTCAGAGGCTGGAATGCCATCTGCAGCTGTGCCTGCTCTGTAGATCAGCCCGATGGAATCTGAAGGGGAAGCACTATCCTCTGTCTCTGACGCTGGGGTTCATCACAAAGCCCGCAGCTACCTTCTAAGGAACCTTCCACAGCAGCGAGCGAGACTCTCAGTGCAGGGGAAAGCCAGGCGGTTTGCAGGAAAGCAGGCTTCTGCTTTTAAAAAACTTTAGTGGGGTTTGGTGAATGTTTTCCGGGGGAATGGGGCACCCCAGTCTCACAGAGCAGCTTTGTCACAATCTGCCATCTTGTTCACTTCATTGGGTGACAAGGGGCTGCCTGCAGAGAGAGGGAGGAGGCAGATGGTGACAGCCCCGCTCTGTACACATTGGAGTGTTCAAGGCTGGGCCTCTGGGCTTTGAGAAGCAGGACTCCATGCAGCGTTAGTCCCTAGAGTGCTGAGAGCTGAGGAACAATGGCCACCAGGCATTTATCCCATGAGGCACCCCAAAAATTGTCCAAACACAGCCACTGAGTGTGACTCTATGGCAGCATGATACCAAAAGACATCTGGACTAGAACATTTCCCCCAAATACTCAGATATTTGAAAATTGGCAAAGACTGAACAGCCAAATAACTGATAGATACGTTCACTTTAATTTTTAAATGAATTATGTAATGTCTATCACAGGAAGAGTTGTGAATCCTAGAATTTAGATCTTTATGTCTTAAAGACAACAGACTTTTCAGTCAACAAACCAATAACAGAAGATTCCCTCTTTTGATCTCGTATAACTTCGGCCCTACAGGCTGGGTTTGATCTTCCCGTTCTGGCCTCTCAAAACAGAAGCCAAAAGAGAAACTGGCTTATCCTGGGACAGTCAGCAAGGATGGAAAGGTGAATTGTATAGCTATCCAGGCGGGGGGGGGGGGGGATGCTGTTTCCAGCCTGTTGTCACCCCAGTATCAAGATGCAGTCACCCCATGGTGACGGGAGACACGGAAGGCTACATGGGGGTGGGCGTACTGTTATAGAGCAGCTACGGAGGACTGGACAGGAAAAGTGTTCAGTTTCTGCTCAGGTCTTCTTTCTAGTGTAAAAGATGACAGTTTCCTAGAAGGGGAAGAGCTGGGTCTGATGAAATGTCTAATTTTAGTTTTTTGAAGAATCCCCACATCGGTTTCCATAGTGGTTGTACTGGCTTGCATTCCCACCAGGAATAGAAGATTCCTCTTCCCCACACCCTCGCCAGCACTTGCTACTACTTGATTTCTTGATGATGGCCATTGTTTCTGCGGTCAAATGGTTATTTTAATTTGCTTTTCTCTACTGGCCAGCAGTGTAGAGCATTTCTTGAGAACATAATGCTAAGTGAAATAAATTAGACACACAAGCTTAAATATCTTTAAGAAATGCAAACTATTACTAAAGACCAAAATAAAAGTTAGAGAATAGGAAGGGTGGGGGAATAGATCTTTCTCAAACAGAAAGGGACTCAAGAGATGGAGGGGGTATTTTGAGAAAAGAAAGGAAAATGAAAAAAGAAATTAAGATGATTATGTGCCAACTCCACACAAAGAATGTAAAGATTATGTATTGCAGATATGGACTAATAAAAATTTTAAAATGTTTTCCATAAATACTCAAAAAAATAAAATTTATACAGAAAAGAAAGAAAGAAAGGAAAGTATAGCTTCAAATACTGAAGCCCAGCTCTGGTTTCAGCCCTTACGCAGAACAGTCTCTGGAGTTCCTTAGCCTTTGGTGTGGCTGAATACCCCTTTCATACCCACCAAAGGCTGATGTTCTAGAAGTTTGGTCTGCACCATAACAGTCCTGAGAAGTGGTGAGATCTTTAAAAGGTGGGGGCTGAGTAGACCATGAATTGCTCAGTATAGTTTTTGAGAGATGGAGTTGGTTCTCTCCAGACCAGACTGGGTCTTGTAGGAGGGAGTCAGACCCCACAGGATTAGATCCGTTACCACAAGAGTGGGTTAGTACAAGCAGATCTACATGCACTGATTTTGCAGACACCTGCTTCCCTTTCTGCTTTCCTGCCTTGTTGAATCCCTCACCAGAAGCTGAACTGACTCTGATACTACCTCCGCCACTGTGAACCCAAACAACTTCTTCCCTTTTTAACTGACCCAATTTGCAGTGTTTTGTTACTGCAATACAAAATGAACTAAGCATCTCTGTGAGGCTGGTGACTGTTGGAGCTGAGACAGGACACTCAGTCGAAGTTTATGTCCCAGTGTCCTGTGAGTCAATCCCAGTCACTGTGTTTGTGAGTTTCCTATTACTGTAAGGGACACTTGAGATAATGAGCGGAGAAAGAACAAAGGCTTGTTTTGGCTCACGGCTCTGGAGGATTCAGTTCTAGACTGACTGGTCCCATTGCTTTTGAGCCAGTAGTGTGGCAGCACATTGCGGTGGGGAGCAAGTAGGATGACAGTGTCACTCACCTCGTGGTCAGAATATAAGGAAAAGAGGAGATGGGCTGAGCTCCCATTTTTCCCTTCAAGGGTACTGAGCCCTACATATTAAAGTTCCTACACACCTCCTGGAGTGTCAAACTGGGAACCAACCCTTTAGTATGCTGGTCTTTGGGGGACACTGCAGTCCCAGAGGCACAAATGTCAAGAGCCAGAACAGACCATGGGGAATCCTTGGAGCAGTGTTCACTTTATCCCAAGGTCCTCCTGGACTTTGATCTAGGTCCCCTCGTTCCACCCACTTCCTTTTCTTTTGATACAGTTCTTTCATCCACATAAATTATTGTGTCACTTTCTAATTTCTAGCCCATCAAGCTTAAAATACTCAGCCTGCCATGCTGGAAGAAGACCTACCTGCCCCAACTTGTTCTGACAGGGTAACATTCCTGTCCTCTCATGCCTGCCCTGCTTGCCTATCATATCTTACTGTAAGGACCTTGCTCTGGCCATTTCTCTTATATAAATGCATCTTTTTTAGCTCCATCTAATGCTATCCTTCTTTTAGGCCCTACATTAAATCTACTTTTTTGGAGAAGACCCCTTTGGCTTTTCCAAGCCATTCATCCCTCTCTTCTCTGCAGTCCTATGGGATCTAGAGGTGCATCAACACAACTTAACACTGAAGTACCTAGCGTTTCTTAATGTTTCCACAGTACTTGCATTAACTCTTATTGCCCTTAAAATAAAAGACTCTTTAAGGAAGGAAAAGACCCAAATCTTCATTCACTGCTGGGCACATAGCTAGCTCTTGTTGAGCACTAGCTGAGGGACTGCTCCTCTGTATCCTCAGCTGAATTCATGTGAACCAGCCATACAACCCCACTTATACCCTATGAGCTGAGGATACACTGAAGTTTCCACTGAACAACTCTACCCAACTGAGAAATATTCCACACACTGAAACGCTTGTCAACATTTGTGCAAGACCAGGCCTTGCTAGTTGTCACATCAAGTAATTTTAATCTCAAAACATCCACTCTCTGCTTTGCTTGGTGTCTGACCACACTGCAAGTACACTTCACTTCTGAGGACCCCCAGCTCCGAGCACTGTAGCAGGTACGGAACCTTTTCACTTCTGGTTAAGCATCCTTACCACAGTGTCTAGAGAAATCCCTCTCCAGAATTCAGGACAAACTTCAAGGCTGCCCCAAAACAAGGTCAGGAACTGTAGCACATTCCCTTATGATTCAGATTCCCCACATCCTCCGGCTAAAAGGTGAATTTTTGACCTTGATCTTATTTCTTAGACTTGTGCTCCACTTCCTTATGGATCCCCAGGCTGGATCCCAACTCATCCCTGTCGCATAAACGCAGCCAGGGCTCCATTTCATGTCCTTCTGAAGGCTTTTCTTACCTTGCACCTTCCCTATTGCTGGTTTCCCAGTATGGACCTCAGTTGGATTTCCCCGTAATGATTCCCTTTACAGAATATGTTGTCTCTTGATGCCAAACTTTTGGCTAATTTCTGCCTGCTGAATTCAACTTTTTTCAGGACTATTGAAAGATCTGGCCTTTCGTTGCTCCACTGTAGTTGTGGAACACACTCAAGAACCTCATCCTTCTCTGATTGCCCTAGGTTCTGCAATAATTTCACTCTGGCCTGCAATGTGACAAGAGGTATGGTCAAGAATATGACCAATGATGCTGCCCAGTGCCATCCAACAAGGATCATCAAAACACCATGGTGGGTCTCCTCCTAGCTTATTCACCAGATCTGGTACAACAGGCAACTTCTGGCTCTTTCTCAAAGTCAAAATGACCACAAAAACTACTATGGCTTGTGTCTAGATGTTCCCTGAAATCTTCATGTACTTGTGGTTGAGACTTTTGGGAGATGATTGGGTCACGGTGGGCATGATACTCACCAGTGGATTGGTCCACTGATGAGTTTGTAGCTAAATGTGACTGGGAGGTGAAGCCTGGTTGGAGGAGGTGGGTTGCTGGGGGCGTGGCCTGGAAGGGTGTGTCCCCCTCCCTTCCCTCACCTCTCGGCCTTGCTGTCCTGCCTTGGAGTCAGCTGACTGGACCAAAATGTGAGCTAACAGAAACCTTTCTTCCTCTGAGTGGCAGGGTCGGGTCTTTTGTCTTAGCAATGAGAAAATTAACTAAGACAAAAGGTAAATGTTTTGAATCCATTCAGGACATCAAGGCAGCCACAACAGTGCAGACAATTGCAAGAGGACTTTGGGCGCTGCTTCAGAAAGTGACAAGAATGACAGGGCAATGTGTCCGGGAAGCCGCAGGGAGATTTCTTTAAGGGTAATCCTTAAAGAATGCGCCTTTTACTGTGTGATAGATTTTTAAATTTTAAACATGGTCACTGTATTCTGTGGTCACACTTCCTATGTTCATCCCTGGTGGAACAGTCAGAATGGAGCACCTCCAGGTCTCAGGGGGCTCACAGTTGTTAAGACTGAACTTGGCCCAGATATGGGAGTCTCGGCGAGCAGGGACACTCCTGTACCCCCACCCCAAGCCTTCATCCCCTCGTGGACCGGAAACCACATGCACAGCAATCCTGGTTAAGTGGGCTAAGGAAGGGGAGAGTCCCAGAAACTGCTTGTGGGGTTCCCACCAAGACACCTGACTTCAGAAGCATTCTCTTCTTAGCAAACCTGGAGCATAGGCTTTCCTTGGTGCCAGGTGAAGAGGCGATTTCCTTCTCTGGAGCTGTGTGCATAATCAGGCTGTCTGTTAGCGGAGGAGAGGAGAAAACAATGCTAACAAGGTCAGGGTTCGGTGCCCTTAGGGGTCAGTCAGTGACTCTGTTCTTTGGCTGAAAATCTGCATCCCCCAACATGTCCAGTTACTATGATGACAACAGAGCCTGGAGAGCGCGAGAAAGCTGAGGCCCCTCGCAATCCCTCACAATCTGCTGCTTCTCACTCAAGTTCTTGTCTTTACATCAGCATGCTACCCTTGGGGGTGAAGGACTCTTCCTCAGGAAACTAAAAGCGGAAGGAGTGACTGCTCCTTGGGTCAGGAAGCCGCAGCTCCAAGACTGGCGGCGACAGCTGAGCCTCGGCTTGGATTTGGTGCAAATGGGAGGACAAGTGGGCAGAAGGATAATCATCGCCCGCAGTCAGTTTTCAATTTCCTATTAGGCAAAGGCCAACATTTTCTAGGCAACCGGTAAGAAGTAAAATAGACTGACTTGAATTTCATCCCCTCCTCCTGACCTCCTTCTGCTCTCCTCCTCTTCCTCCTCCTCTTCCTGCTTCTTCGACACTGTATTTCGAAGAACTTAGTGAGGAATAAAATGTCCATTGACGGAAAAAGAAGATGGTCTGGGTATTCCTACAAGTAAGACCTCAGCTCTTCCATCCGGCTTTCTTTCACCATTTGTGATTCTCCTGTGCTGTACACCATTTCGTCCAAAATTATCCTCTCTTTCGTAGTGCTCTGTGACGACATGAATTAGAGAGGGCATTACTATAGCATGATGGGAAATCTACGGGCTTCTGTGAGATGTGATAGAAAAACATGGTGAATGTGTAAATTTTAAACACTTATTCCAGGAAAATACACATCGCTTGGGACGCACTTATCCCACTTCCTGAAACAGCTCTGGAAGTGCTCTTTCATGAGTGTCTTTAGTTACATCACTGTAGCTGCCTTCATTTCCCGAACTGATTCCGAATGTTTTACCTCTTGTGGTCATTTTGACTTTGAGGCAAAGTCAGAAGTCATGTAATGCCAATGCCGTTGTCATTTAACCGTGCCAATAGGAGTAATGCTTAGTTCACAGCGGCTTCATTTGCATTTCCCTTAGAGCTAAGGATCTTGAGGATTTTTCACTAACTTGTCCTGTGCATCTTTGGTGAAGTTTTAAAATCCTTTGCTAATTGGGTGATTTGTTTTCTTACCAATGAGTTTGGAGAATCCTTTCTCTGCTCTAGATACTAGTGCTTGGTCAGATAGGGGCTTTGCAAAGATTCTTTGCCCATCTGTAATTTGTCTTTTTAGTGCCTTGATCACAGGATTTTATAAGCACGAATGAGTTTATAGGCTTTGCCCATTGGCTCCTTCACTATGAACTTACATGTTACTTTCTACATTTATAAACTACAAATAGTAATAATATCACACAGGATTGCTAGGAAGCTTAGACGAGATAATGCTCAGCCTAGTGCCAGAACATGTTAAATGTTCCATAGATGCTAAAATTATATTAAATTAAAATATCTGCCACTTGTAAGCTTTTGCTTAAATTCTTCCTTCTGTTTGGACTGTTCCTTGGCCCACACCCCAAGCTCCTTACCCCTGATTTCCATGAGTTTGTACCTGCCTAAGACAATTCCTACTTAGGGGACCCCTCCAGTGAGACCAGGAACCCCGGGGCCAGCACTCCTGCTGCACCCCTGTCTGTAAGTTCAGAAAACTTTGAGCAACTCCAGGGCACAGATCCTGTTTGCATTGCCTCAAATAATGCCCGTCTGCATTTGATGAATGAATGCAGGCGTATGTGCACCTATGTACGCCTGGATGAATAAATGACTGAGTCTCCCGCCTTGCCGAGGAGTTTCAGTGAACATTTCCTTTAAACACGACCGCATTCACCCCTTGAAGACAGCCTCAAATGCCACAAACGGTGGTCTGTGACTTATACCAGGACCCTGCCTGCCGTCAGCCAAAACCGACAGCACATCTTTGACAAGTTGGAAGCCAACTGGAGAAACTTGAATGCTTTGCATCTATTTACTTTAACCACATGCCATAAAAATTAAAAATACATTGTACCACAAATGCAGTATTTAGTGTCTCACTTTAATTACATTCAAGTGTGCTGCTAAATAGTCTTGAGGAAACCTTAATGACCAGCTGTTCTATCCTTATCCCATATGTCAGAGATGGTTTCTGAAATCACATTCTGGGACAGTAAGGTTGTATAATTAGACAGTTTATAGTTAACACTTCTAGATTTCCCCCTTAAACTGTGGACCCTTTACACTAACATATTGTGTGATTCTGCCAGTTTGGCGCAATACAATTAAAAGACGAGCCAAACGGCCGCAGAGATATGCAAACTCCATCCGACGTGTTATGATCGCCTCATTATCTCCTCATATCTTTTTCATCGCTAGGACTGTAGGCTTCGGTGTGTGTGTGCGCGTGCGCGCGTGTGCTATGCAATATTCAGAATGTACGGCTGACAAATAAACTTGGTAAAGAGGGCTGTAAATTTTTAATATTCCCTTCATAATGCCACTTATCTCATTAGAATTAGATGTGCAAGTGGTGGGTTCGTCCCTTCGAACAAAGAGCTATCACTCAAATATACTGCAGCCATTTAAGGAAACAAAGCAAAACTAAAATTCCCCATGGTTGTAACAGGAGGCGGTATTTGACATCGCTTCTGCTTTGGGACGAGGGGGCTTTCATCTATCCCCAAACCGGATCTGAGAGATAAAAGAAGTTGAATTTAGACAAACAATTGATTATCGTGAAAAGAAGCCATTAGTCCTTTGCTGTTGTTCCGCTCTGAGCTTAATGAGTTGTTTTGAAAACACAGTGATAATTTGTTTGATTGAATTTGGCTAATTCTTTGATTTTTGAGTATAGACGGAGACTAAAATAGAAACCTAAAATAAGGGGGAAATTCTATCAACTAGACAGTATTTTTGGGTTCTTCTCCTTCTTCCCCTTCAAAGAAAATGGCCTTGGTGTTGTCTTGAATCACAAGTCAAAAACGTGACTCTCATTTATGACCCATATAAATATGAGACCAAGTTACAGCGAAAGCTTTCCTGAGACTTAACGCAGCAAATTCATTTTTTAAAAAGGCTAGGAAAGAGCATCCCTCTTCTGATAAGACCGATTTACAACACTTTTCTCCTCTGGGCTTGAATTTGCAGTGACTTATTTAGATGTAAGCACTGACAGCTGTAATCGTGTTTTAAATCTTGCTTTGTGTCCTTGGTTATAATGTTGTTCAATTAATATTCAGAATAATGGAAGTGATGTGTCGTTTAGAAAAAGACTTGAACACAATCCAACGCTTTGGGAAACTGACTCTCCGGAGGATTAATCAGCATTTAAAACTTGCATTAATAAAAATCTGATCTTTTGCCATGTGGCATACATAATACTTTTCATTTTTAAACATTTTAGTTTAATAATATGCCATCCTTTGTCCTGATTTTTAAAGGGATTAAAAAACTGAGCTCCTTCTGATCAACACTGTCCTGCCCCTTGAACAGAATTGGAGATTTGCAGCATAAAGGTGTTAGGCTGGTCTCGTACACCGTGTACTAACCTGTTCCTATCACTCAACCTAAGGGTGATAGTGGATTGAATCTTGGTGCTTAAGGTTGCCTTTTGTCCTTCCAGTTTATACCCACAGTGGTTTTAAAGTCCTTTGATTTTCCAAAGCTCAGTTATCCAAACCCAATATTTGACAGAAACAGAGCTACATTTTGAAATAGTAAAAAATAATCCATAGAAACAGGAACTTCTGTCATAAATGGCCATAAACAATTTTTCTGATTAGCGGTTCTTGTTTTTATTTGTTTTTAAATAAGCATAAGTAACTCCAAGTCACTCACTGGTAAAGTAGGATGTGGATTCCCAATTTAAAATGGCGTAGTGGAGGACAAAGGGTGGACTGAGGAGTTTTTGCTTTATGGCTAAATGGGAAATACAAATCGAAAAGAAAAGTGACTGTCAAAGAAGAATAGAAAAAGAATTCCTTTTTTATCATAGTAATTCATTCCTGGATGACCAGAAGGAAAGGCAAGCAAAACGTGCCCCCATCTGTCTCTCTCCTTGGAAGGGCAACTTCTCCCCGCCCTGCGGCCCAGGCCTACACTTCTGGCCACCAGAGAGACAAAGGTCTCCTCCGTGGTGTGATGGTGGCCAGGAAGGGTTTGTGCTTCCCCTGCATGGCTTTGGGAAACTGGCTTCCTAAAAGGGAAGCCACATGATCGTTCTCTTGGTTTCCAGGCTTAAACAATGAGCTCCGCGAGGTTCTCATCCTGGCAGGGCTTCCTCAGGACGTTGGTGCCCAGCAAAGTGCCTGCAAAGCTATGGAGAGAGCCTTGGGAGGCACCTGCTGCATGTTCTGGGCTGCTGATTTCTATACTGGGAGCTCACATGTGTGGCCCACATTTCCAGCAGCTGGAGGCCTGGTCTTCTTTGGATCTCCAGGAAGTCTGCTTCTGAGACAGAGTGTGAGGGAAGTCAAAGAGGGAAACTGAGGCGCTGCAGAGGGAGCAGAGAAGGGCTGTGCCGGCCTGGCAAGTGCGGCACTGCTGGCTGCGATGAGAGCCAGGGACAGGGCAGGTTGTCCAGGGAGCGCAACACTGATGCAAGATACGGCCCAGTAGGCAGCAGCTCACACTGCTTGCAAACTCTGCCAGTGAGAAAGCTAAGATATGAAGCTCGAAACCCAGTGGAGCCCCCGGCAGCAGCTGGCCCCAGGTAGCTCCCCAGGAAGCCACAGGGGCCCACGTGTCCTTACTCACAGATGGAGCACGATGCCGGAGACCATTGGAAATGGCTGCGGCCAACTGTGAGGGCCACCGTGCCTGACTCTGACAAGCATCTCCTGTCCACAAAGTCTCTTCTCAGACTGCTGTGGTTCGGGTGTGGTTTTTGTGCTCTCCATGGGTCCCTGAGGATTAACATCTTGGTCCCCAGGAGGCACTGGTAGGAGGGGTGAGACCTTGCAGACATCGGGGGCGTGGAAGGTCCTTAGGTCAGTATGGACAGGAAGTAGTTCAAGTATCGCCCTTGGGTTCTTATAGGAAGACTGCTCGCTATAAAAGAAGCATGTCTGGTCCTGCTCATCGTATTTTCTCAACTCTTGCTGCAGATGTGACAGCTGGCTCCAGTACTCAGCACCACCACCATGAGGTCCTCTTCAAAACTGAGCCAATGGGGAGGGCCATGCCTTCCAAGCTCCAAAACTGTGAATGAAACATTTTCTTTGTATTAAGTCAGTTGCCTCTAGTATTTTGTTGTAGTAACATAAAGGTGATCAATACACAAACTATTCCTAAAACTCAGCTAAGATCAAGTCAATTCCTTGGTTTAACACTTAATTGGTTTTTCCCAGTCTACTAAGTCCCAAAACTTTAGTGTTACCTGCAGGACCTGCTCCCTCTGACCCGGCTCACCCCTCACTAAGGCAGCATCTACTGTTTTCCTTCTTCTATCCCTTTGCACCTTGCTGTGATGTCAGATTAGCCTGACCATTGCTCCTTAAACATAAAGTGCTTTTCCTGAGTCTTCTCTTGCTGGAACCCTCTCTATTGCCCCTTAGCTGCAGGGAGAACTCCTGTTCATCCCGCAATGCCCCGCCCAAGTGTAACTTCAGCTCTGTGGTGCTTTCTGAGCTTCCATGGTACTTTCCTTTCTGCTACTTTCTCTACCACATGTTCACACAAGAATAATTAACTGCACTTGCAGTGGTGATCCCTCACTGTCTTAGTTATTCTTCTCTCATCGCTGAGACAAAACACCTACCACTTTAAGCTGAAACCAGGAAAGGTTTAGTTGGCTCCTAGTTTATAGAGGTTTTAGTCATAATTGGCTGAGTCCAAGGCAGGGTAGCTTGGCAGAGGGGTGCCCCAGAAGAAAAACAGATCATGGCAACAGAAGGTAGCAAAAGGAACCAGACAAGTCTCTCATACTGTACGGAGCCCACCCACCCTGGGCAGGTGTAGCACTCATGCCCTTAATCCCAGCCTCCATAATCCCAGCATTGCACTGGGGATCAATCACAATCTAGATTCAGCCTCTGAAAAAAGTCCTCTGACCACAGAGGCTTTGGGGGGACATCTAGATACAAACCATAACACTCACCATATCACATCTATTGTGTATACTGCAGTCTTTCATCTCTCCACAAAATTCTGTGCTATTTGGATTAATATATTCAATTATTATTTCATGAAGTTCTGATAAAGTAAAAATGTAAGCTCTTTACACACATATACGTGTACATATATTAATACATATTTCTCCTTTTTCTACACCAAACTATCAAATGCAATGATGTTTTTCTGATCTCTTCAAAAAATTGAGCACCTAATTACATGGATTTCTCCATTTAGACTGTGGTTGTAGGACCTTTTCGCTTTCCTGAACTGCACTGAGTGAAGAGAAATTGTCCTTAGACAGATATAAAATGCACGACCGATGTGTCCAAGTAACAAAGCTTCCTTTATTTTTAACAACATTTTAAAAAGGGGCAGCACAAGCATTAAAGTAGGGTAATATTTGACCCTGTTTTTATGAAACTGTTGCATCAATGTCTGGCTCCATGGAAAGTGGCTGCCCAAGTTTGATAATTAAGCAGGAAGACTTCGTGGCGTGCTTGACGATACATGCCTGTCTTCACAGGAACACACGGGAAGGAGGCTGGGACGCTACGACCTGCAGTCACTGCACCCTACTTGCCAAGCTGCCCCAGCTCCTGTGACGTCTGATATCATGGGAACGGATGGGCTGATTGCGTGGGGGACACAGCCAGTGAGGTGAGGTTAGCACCACTCTGAGCCTGCTCCCCACCGCCTCAGCATTGCTGCTTACACACTCATGCTCGTGCCCCACACAGCTGAATCACAGAAAATATTGGTAAAAATATTACAGTAATGTTAAAAGTTTACGATCTTGTGGGGCCACATTCCCAGCCATGCAGGGCTGTGTATAGCTCTCAGGCTATGAGCTGAAGGTACCTTGTCTGATTGTATCTACTAAAACTCTTGCCTGAGAAGAGATTGGGATTAAATTATGGATCTCTGAAAAGTATTTCAGAGTGACTTAATGCAAGTATTGGAGCCATGATAAAAATAGTTTCCTGTACTACGGTGCAGAGGGTAAGACAGTGAGGGGGAAGTACAGAGGTAAAACAGAAGGTGTACCTGTCGATATTTTTCACCCACGTCATTCTGAAGCCTTGTTCATGATTCTAGGAATCTTCTAGATCAGGAGCTGACAGGCCACGTCCAGTACAAAAACTGTGGTCTTTGTACCAGTAAACCGACACCCAAACAGCCCCTCACCTCGCCTGTGACTGCTTTCCTCCCCCAGAGGCAGAGGCAAGGAGGTGCAACAGAGACCAAAGTGACAAAAACTAAGAATGTTGGAGGAGAGGCAGCATGAAAAGTTTGTGCTACTATTGATAGGAGAAATTTTGAGCAACTACTTTAAAGTAGCATGCAATGTATTAACTACTGTTATTCTCCTATTATTTGGTTATGAAATTTTGTTTTATCATCTTCCCATAAAATAATAAAAAGTTTACTTTCTCATTTGCTAATGCTAGACCTGAAGTTTCATTTCATTTTGAGCAGCCTGTATGTCTGTTAACAGAAAATTGGACAAAGGAAAAGTGGTATTTACACAGTGGAGCACTACTCTGCCATAAAGAAAGATAAGCTTGAGTCATTTGTAGGGAAACAGATGCACCTTGAGACCATAATTTTAAATGAGATAAGTGAGAGGCACAAGCTTCCATATTGCATGATTTCTCTTATATGAGAAACCCAGAGCAAAATAAAGAACAAAATAAAAGACAGATAACAGAAGTAGGGGGACAGATCTTTTGCAAAAAGGAAATGACTAAGAAATGGGGGGAGGACATATAAGAAGCTAAAAAAGAATTGAGATGTGTAATGTATGTGTTCCAGCTCTTCGTGGGGTGTGTAATCACTATGACCTGCAAACAGGCACTAATAAAAATAAGAATTTTTAAAAATAATGCAGACCCTGGTGCCTCATCTTAGCCTATGATTATCCAAAGGAATAAATGATGGTCACATATAGCCCTAAGAAGCTCCCCCAGTGGTTCTGATTATGAAGCCTGCATTTTTTCAAGAGTTATCCATAATTCATAGCAAGCCAACTGTCACAGCACAGGGAATGACCGTCCAAAGCAAACTACTGTATTTTGTTTCTCTTTGCACCCAGTGCACCTAATGTAGCGCTGAACAGTGTGGATGGTACCACACTGCTTCTGCTGCGTGAATGACACTTAGTGAATGAGTGGGGATGGATTGCAGATGAGCCCAGAATGGGCTAAAAAACCCACAATAGATTGAAAGCGCCTTCTCAAGCCTTGGACAGGTGCCCTGTTACTTTCTACTGAGATTTCTCTCTTTCTTTCAACTCCAACCCAACCTAGAGAAACACAAATATCACTGATTTTCTTTATGAGTCTGAAATTTAAGAAAAAATTTCCAAGACTGTCAAATGATGCATGTCTTGGTCTGCAAACACAGGGTCATATTCTCATTGCTTGGGACATGCAGAGGAAAAAAAAATCAGCTCATCATGAGAAATGGTACAGATGGTATATTTGGCATCACCAGCCCGTGTAGATCAAAGATGCATTTATTTACATGACTTTGTTTGCATTGTGACCATTTATCTGGGCCCTTGCTCACGTTTAACCTTTAAAGGGTCAAGAGGGAGTGAGCCATTTTGCCCTTGAGATTGGATGGAGTGAGCCCTCTGGAGGGGAGAATGTTTGCATTTCCTTCTACCTACAGAATATTCATTTCTTACAGCATCAGAAAACATTTGGTTATGTTATCTCGTGGGTCCAGGAGGAGCGTGCAGTGCGCCAAATTTAAGAGCCATTGCCAAATGCCATAGTCTGCATGATGTAGGCAGAGCTCGCCAGTGGAAGGGGCGCTGATTAGGAGGAGATTCCAGCCCTTGCTGCAGAAGTGAGGAATCCCTGTTAGTCATTTCCAACTGGGATCGTGCCGTTTGCCTTTGGTCATGAGAGGTCTTTGTTTCTGTGCAGAAACACTGTGTTTTGGGCACAGCCCATAGACTGCTCTACCTGACCCCTTTGGGGCCAGGACAGTGAGCTCTGAAAGCTGCAAATGGCCTTAGACACCTCTCCCCATGCGCATGACTTGGAGATGCTAACAGACAGCATGACACCTTGGGAAGGCCTGAGGCAAAGGTGCTAGGCATTGGAGGTTCATGTGTCAGTGTCTTTTGAGCTGGGGTGCTTGGGGTGCTTGAATTGGGGTTGGATAAGATCATGAGAGTGTCTTCCCCAAAATGGCATTAGTGGCTTTTCAAGAAGGGGACTAGAGACCTAGGCTAGCAGGGGTCTTGCCATGTGATGTCCCATGCCACCCCTCCAGAGAGCACCCACAGGCAGCAAGGCCCTTAGCAGAGGTGACTCAACCTCTCCTTCTGAGACCCTCAGAACTGGGAGCTGAACAGCCCTTCTTCTATAAACCGCCCAGTTTGTGAAATTCAGTTATTGTAGCTGAAAGTGGATGAAATCCAACTGAGATAATCCATACAAAGCAGTTGGCCTGATAACTGTACAGAGCAAGCTCTCCATTTTATTTTATCGTGTATGACTATCACAGTCAGCATCATTATCATCGATCCCTGTCTCTTGCTCAGTGCATATGGTGGTGGAGAAAACCCACTGATGGATGCTCACGTGCTCTGTGGATATCCAGAGCTGGGTGGATGTGGGGAATTATAATTTTAGGGGGAAGGAGAAGCAGTTGCACATCACCCTGGCTGGGCAAGCCCGTTTCAACAGGACATGGGACTTTGGCCTCGAGTCCCCGCCCTCTAAGGTTCCTTTGTGAGCACCGCTGGTGAGCAGTGGTGCCTACGGTGGAGCACAGCAATGACGAAGAGCTGAGGTCCAGCAGGGAAACTGTCCGAGCACAGTCAGCCTGTGCTTCCCACTGGGTGTGGCGTGCAAAGGAAGGGCTCCCAGAGGAGGGTGCTTCAGAGCCACCTCCCAGCACTGCACACAGGTGCAACTGTCCCTTGGTTCATGGGAAACTCTGTTCTCAATGGGCCAGTTAATCTGCCGGTTTCACCACACAGCTGCATATGTCTTTCCATTGTATCCAGACTGCACTGCCTCATGAAGGAGGCTGAGGCAGGAGAATAACAAAGCTCTGTCTCAAAAATAGAAAATAAAAAATAGACTGGGACGTAGTTTAGTGCAATGGTCCTGGCTTCAATCCCCAGTACTGGTGAAAAGAAACAGAGAGTGAAGAAAGATCCTTGAACAGTACACTCTACCAGTGTTCATAAAGAGCCCAAAATTCAACTGGAAGAAATCCCAGATGCTCAAAGTGATGGCCGCTAGTCATGATGACAGTGTCTCAGAAACTCACGTCTCCTGTTGGGGGGAGGCAGTATGCCACAGTGACCAGCCAGACCTGGTTCTCCCCACCTGACACTCATCTCTGAGCTCAGGAAGAAGATGGGTTCATCAGCATTGCCAGGCCAGCCTGTTTTCACACTGCCTCTGCCCTGGTTCCAGGCACCCGCCAGGTGTGCAATCAAAACGTCAGAGTAGTATGGTAGATGATGTTTGTGAAGCCTAGGGGCCTCGCCTTGATAGAAGTGTTTTATACATGTTAGTTGATCCTGTCCTCAAAATAAACTGAAAAGTATTTACACTCTTCTCATGTGCTTTGGAGTGAGGGAAGGCGCCTGTGAGAACCTGGATGACTTGTTCAAGATCACACAGCTGGGCATGACAGAGCCAGAAATGCAGTCCAGGCCATTGACTCAGTACCCCAGAACCATGAGCCTGTGCGGGAGCTTGGGCTGAAATAGTGCTCAGCTTCACAAAGGGCACAGTGTGAATCCCAGGGGAGGGTCCACTTCCACATGTCCTTGACAGATTGGTTGGATTTTCAGTCTAGGTCTAACACTTAGATTTTGTATAGGTATATCTTAGTAAAAATTGTGTGAGATGAGGAATTTATAGCATGTGGAATAGAACTTGGTGATTGATCTGAGCCATGAGAGAAATAAGGGAGGGAAGAAAATAGAGAGGGAGGGAGGGAGGAAGGAAAAGATGTGAAACTAATTTGGTGGATAGACATGAGGCATGTACATGTGTTTGCTGTAGAGTCAGTGAGAAGATACAAACATCTTTTCAGTGTGTAGTCTCATATGCTTTCTGTATCTTCCTCCTCCCTGTAGAGTGCTGCCCTCAGGGAGGCATGCAACAGTGATCCAGCCTATTCCAGCTCTCATTTCCTGAATGTGTCCCCCTATTCCCCAGCATGCAGGGGAGGGGTCCAGAGTCACAGTCACAGAGAATGGGTGTCCCCCTATGAATGTTCCCATTCTAGAACAAGAGGGAAGGGCCACTGGGCAGTGTCTGCAGCTTTGGCAGAGAACAAATAACAGCCAGGCTCTTGTCACCTGGCCACACCTCAGTGTTGGGTGTTTCTGCAGCTCAGCTCCTGGAGGTAATGGATGTGGGATAATCACGCTAAGATAGAGAAACTCTCTTTAACTGTGAGCCTGTTACAGCATGGCCTGCAAAGCAAACCCATGAGGGGCGGCACAGCTGTCACCATGCCAGGGAGGCTGCTGGGCACCGGAGACACAGAGCCAAGTGGCTGAGGGGTGGTGACCAGCAATGGACCCAGGACCACTGTCAGATAGCACTGCATGGAGGAACAGAACAGTTACCAACAGCTGGAGGATAGGAGAGAGAGGAAAGGGGAGATTTTAGCCTGAGAGAAAAAAGCATGGCACATGTGGGCCTGGAGAACAGAGAGACAACAGAAGACACCCCAGGACAGCTGAGGCTAGGCTCAGGAAGGGGCATGGGCTGTCAGGGGAGAAGGGGTGTACACTGCAACAGAATGAGCACCTCTGGTCTATGAGAAAGGTTATTTAATGATGGAGGAAAAGTCAACCTGGCCAAAGAAATCTCATGATTTGTTTGGAGTCACTGAAGCTGGAAATTGAACACATGTGCAGGGCTGTGGCATGGCTGGGTCATGGCTGACCTGAGAACAAAGAGACGCCTCAAAAGACAAGATAAGGCCACAGCTGAGGTCACCTGGGCTTCAACTCCAATTGACAAGATAGAGATTATAGCTGCAGGCATTTCACTCCTGTAGTGAAAGTCAACCTGGAGACTTTCTCCTAAGGTACTTTTCTTAAATTAACATAAGGTACTTCTAAATTTACATAGTCTGTTACTTGGAAAAGTCCTTGAACCACTCCCAAGGTCCTGCTCGGTTTTCTGCATTTTTTACTCTAAACTCTTCCTTGTTTGAAAATTAAATAAATATGGGCCACCCAGACATCCCTTGTCTCAGCCCCCAGAGTCTTGAACTGTTAGAGGTTTTGATCCTCCTGAAGCCCTGAAACCATACCACTTGTCTCATTTATTTAAGCCTTCACCATACACTCATTTGGGAGACTGGGGATCTTGGTCAGGTCCCCAGTAGTAATTTACAATGAGACTCAAGAGACAGAGTTGTCAGCCTCCCCAGCTAGCAGAAAATAGTGGTAGATGACATAACTTGGTAAGTCTTTTTCATAGTTGGGGTTTGACACTGGATGATTGTGAGTTAAGTACATAGGTGGGTGTATTTCTGTCCACATGACTATCTTGAGGGTGCTATGGGTTTGACTGTGTCCCCTAGAATTGATATATTGAAGGTCCAAACCCCAAGGGGACTCTATTTGGCATAAAGTCATTCAGGTTAAGTGAGGTCCTCATGGTGGAGCTCTATAGGATTAGCATTTCTCAGGTGACACTGTGCTTGCTGTCTGTCTTCTCTCTTCACCACATGTGGGTGCCATGTGAAGGCGACTGCCATGAGTCAGGAAGACACCCTCACCAGATACCCACCGGGCAGGAACCTGGATTGTAAACAAAATAAATTTCTGCAGTTTAAACCAGTCTCTGAGTAGAGATCTATGACAGTGGACTGGGGTGGGGACAAGGTTGGAGGCTGTGACCTAGGCTCAGAGACCGTGGCCACAGGCTGTGAGCCTGTAAGATCTTGAATTCTGTATAGTGCTGAGAAGTTACAATAAATGGTCTAAGTCCCAGGCTTTGCATATGGCAACTATCACTTATTCCCAAAAGTCTGCAAACTCTTTGTGTTATGAGGAGAGGATCATTGTTAAAGCAGAAGGCATGGAAAAGAGACCCAAGAAACAAAATGCTGTTATTGGCCTAGAGGAAAGAATTGCTGGGCCAGCTTTGGTATAAAACATTTCCTTAAAATACAGCTGCCATTTCCCTGAAAATCAACTCCACTAATATATATATATATATAAAGCTCTTCTTTAACAGTCAGAAAACTTAACTTACTTTGAAGCAAACTTCAGGTTTCATGTAAACTCTTACAAAGTGTGTGCTTATGTGTATAATCTCAAGAAGATGGGACACTTTTCAAAAAGAGTGATCTTATTCTTATATTAAAACTAGCAACCATAATTCCTCAATACTAAATTCTCAGTGTTCAACTGTTTTATTAATCATGAAATTTCTTGGTTTTACCTTGGTTTTTTGCCTTGAAGATTTCTGAGAACTAAGTGGTTCATGCTTCACATCTGAAATAAAACTCAACAATCTAAAAACAAGAAAACAAAGCAAAACAAAACCAAAAAAAACCCAACCTAGCTCCAAGTAGAGTCATACAAACTCAAATGCCAGAACCAGGAAATGTTTTTGAAGAAAGAGGTATTTTGTTGTTATTGGTAACTTAGGTTTCTTTTAAAAAGTATAAAGAAATGAACCCACAGCTTCGTTAGAATAGCCCAATAAATGGGCTGAGTGTGTGAACTTCAGAAGTGAACAGGGATTCTAGCTTCTGTCTGGTCTATGTGGAGGGGAAATGATTGTATTTTACTTATGCTCGAGGTAGGGACTGTCCCTAACTCTTGATCCATTGTTCTAGACTAATATGGACCCTCTCTCTTGCTTTCTGACCATCCTGATTTTCAGTTTTAATTTCTTTCCTTCTGTTTTTCACTTTTTAAATGCTACCTTTCACAAAATAAGACATGAAACATTTTAAACCAAGGGCCATGGAAAGAAACCATTTCAATTTCCCTTTTGTCAATTACCAGTACTGTAATTTAAACAACCAGGATCATCTGTGGTGAAAAAAACAGGGAGCAAGGAAGAGTGGAGTCAAATCACAAGTGAAGAGCATGGACAGACCAAGTGGTGGGTGGTGCTGAGATTGGGATTTAGGACATCGGGACCTGTGTCCTTTCTTCTGAGCCAGTTGGTAAAGTCACAATGAACTATTGATGGTGATGGAGAATTCTGACCACGCTGAATTTTGTATTTATGCAAGTCTTGAAGAGAAAGTAATGTTCAGTCAAGGAAATGCAGGAGAAGTTGTAGACATCACTAAGGGAAAGTGCAATTGAGTGAGCCCAAAACACACTGTCATGAAAAATCCCAGTTTCTCTTGCAGGGTAGTGTAAGCTCTCCCTGACAGGGAGCCATGGTGACTGTGAGCCATACACTAAGAGAGGCGTTTTAGGCCACAGTATTCTCTAAGAAACTAATCCTCTTTTAAGGATAGGGCATTTGAGGCCAAAAAAAAATTAAGGACTACATGAAGGTCACACCATATGGATGGTCATAAGGAATCATCTCTGCTCTAGCTGGGTTCTAGAGGAATGGAAGGCAGATGTCCCTCCCACTGCACTAGACTCTACCTTGGTCAGAAGCTCATGACTTGGTGGTTACTTCCAGCCCTACATCTTATGGCTATAAATTCAAGCAAGGGATTTGAGTTCCAGGCCAAGGCATAGTTGGCAGGAAATTCCATAAACTTACTGGCAGAATATGGGTTCACCACTATCTCCTGTGGCTACTGTCCAGGGAACCCTTCTGCTCCTAAAGGAGGTAGTCTAAATGCAAAATTGAGTAAATCTAAATACAAATTGGAGAGGAAAAGGGGTTACTGGGATCTCCCATTGGGCTGTTCCATGAGCTGACTGGCACTCCTTTCCTTCCCAACACACTATGGTGTCCTCAGTGACCCACAGGCAAAGGGTAAGGAAGTGTGTCAGGCACAGTATGAGCTACTGGTCACATCGGTTAAAGAGGGTGTCTTAGTTATCTTTTACTCATCGCTGAAACAAAATACCTGATGCCCAAAATTGGGAAAGGAAAGGTTTATTTCTTACAGTTTTTAGAGGTTTCAGTCCATACCCTGTTAGCTCCAAGGCAGGGTGTCATGGCGGGTCTGCAGTTCATGGTGGCTGCAAACAGCAAGGCAGAAACTGGCAAGAGAGAGAGAGACACACCTTTTTCCTGCCATTACATTACATCCTGGTTCCACTCCTTGGCCAGTGTAGCACTCACACCCCCAATCCAAGTGCTAGACAATGAATCATAAATGCACAGTGCAAATGCATGAGGCCTGGGGGCCACTGACATAAACCATGGCAGAGGTGATCTCTTTAATCTGAGATAAATGGAGGCAATTGCTAGCAGGCTGCTCAGGCTTATGTGTAGGTTTGCCTCTTCCTTTCTCTGTGTGTGCTTCTCAGAAGCAAAAATTGTGTTGTGTCTTCTTTACGCTCAGCACGGTATTCAAAAGTGTTTGGATAAAGAGATAAGGAAAGGACCACCATATGCTCACATGCTATTATAGGGAGGTAAATCTAAAAACGAGTATGTCCTATAGAGAAGCTGTGATATAAGTCTACACTAGGGTAGAAAACACACAAAAATGTGACTATCTTTGAGATCTGAGTGGTGGCCAGGATGAGATTCAGAGTAGGTGATTGTTGAGATAACGTTAAAGATAAATAGATGTTAAAGATAAGACATCTGGGCAGGAGGTGGTAGAAACAATATCAGTAGAAAACAAGACAAGTGAAGATGTGCAAATCATAGTGACCTTGGATAGCAGTGTGAATAATAGAGAAATGGAACCAGACAAAAGTGTGGTGACAGAAGGTTCTAGAAAACAGAATCTGTTTGCCCAGCCAAGGAGTTTGTGCTTCATTTCAAGGGTACAGAGCTGTTTTGAGAATTTTCAGCTTGAAGGTAATTTAAAAAGAGCTATTGTGCTTATAAAAAAAGATTTGAGTTTATAGCAATGTTCAGAAATGTATGGCAAGGTCAAGATCAGGGTAGACAAGATTTTTAAGAAGTAGAGAGAAAGTAGAAGAAATTTCTGAGAAGAAAGGCTTTCTGAGGAGACATAGGAGAGAAGATTGGGAGGCACTGAAAGTGAAGCCTGCAGATATTGTTCTGAGGTGCATCTGGGCTCCCGGGGAGTGGGGGGGGGGCGGGTCCAGCCTGTGCTGTGCAGCTCCAGAGAGACTAGGGCCAGAAATGAGACTTCTGGAGTCCAGAGCACATGGACTAGCAAAGAATCATGAAGGGAATGAAATTCCCGGGAACCACTGCATTTTGGGCTCCTGAAAGGAAATAACACTGAACTATAAAATCTGGGGTAGAGGAAGGGAAGGGCCAACGTTTAAGATGCAGGCAGGACAGGGCAAGGTGGTACATGATTGCAATCTCAGCTACCTGGGAAGCTGAGGTAAGAGGGTCACAAGTTCAAGCCCAGCCTGGGCAACTTGGTGAGACCTCATCTCAAAATGAAATTTACAGAACAGGGTTGGAGTGTGACTGTGCCGTGGAGAGCTTGCCTAGCATGCACAAGACCCTTGGTGACATTTAGGAAAAAAAAAGATTAAGAGCTGAAGGATAAGAAGATGAAAAGGGAACCAGGAAAGGAACTCTGGGTTTCTACATTCATGATAGAGACAAAGCAGTAAGAAGCTAGAGACACAAATCTAAAGAGAAAATCTTAAAGGGCTTTAAAGTTTACAAGTTAATGATGACAGGTTGAAAATACAGTAAGCACAGGTCCAAAGATGGAGGGTGGTGAAGAGTAGATGAAGGACAGAGGTATGCTCTTGTGAAACTGAAGGCAAGGTACAAACTAGGAAGAGGATAAGGAGGACTCCAGAGAGAGTTCTAGAGTGAAGTCTGGGAATTCTCCTCTGCAGTCCTTGGTTTTCTCAATAAAGTAAGATGCAGGTCCAGGTTTTAGTAGAGGGCTCTGGTGGTGGGAATGCAACTAGGAAACGGATGAAGGGGTGGAAAAGCAGCTTTGGGAACTGGGCAGAGACTGATGAGCTGGAAACACAGTAGGGAACTTGAGGGTCCAAGGGGTTCCCAACTACCTCTGCACTCCTGTGAAGGAAAACGTTTCTGACCATCAGAAAAATGACAGAAATTTCCAAAGCATATAAAATCAGCTAAAAGGCATATTTTGTTTTAGCAAAGTATGAAAACTTACAAAGTTTTAATATCAAGATAAAGAAAATGAATGCCAAGCAAGTAAAGCATTGGAAGATGTTAGGGCTGGAATTACTATTGTCCAAAGATTAAAGATACGGAGATGACACCATGGATGGGAGATAAAATCAATGGGAAGCTGTCCCCCTGTCTTAGTTACTTTTCACTCATTGCTGGAACAAAATCTCCGACACACAAAATGAAGGAAGGAAAGATTTATTTCTTATAGTTCTTGTAGGTTTCAGTCCATACTCAGTTGGTTCCAAGGCAGGGTGGCATGGTGGGGCCGCAATTGCTGGCCGCTGCAAACTGCATGGTGCGAACCTGCAAGAGAGAGAGACACACATCTCCTTCCCACCTATACATCATATCCTGGCTCCATCCCTGGGCAGGCGAAACACTCACACCACCAATCCAAGAGCTAGACAACAAACCAATCACAAATGCTAGATTTGGTCCAGTCCATAATTCATGAGGCTTGGGGGCCACTGACATAAACCATGACACTCACTAAGGAATCAACACATAAAAATACTTCATGCTTGAGTGCCAATAGAGGAAACTGCTGTGTTGGAAGAAGACAGGCTGGGAGATGATAAGAGCTGGGACCCACACTTCAGCTGCCAGGTGGGTGTCTAGTAGCAGATCCATGGAGCTATGTCATGATGGATGAATGACCTGCCTCACAGCAGAGGGCTCTGTGTCCAGGGCAGCAGGAGAAGAGGGCAGAGCCTCCTTTACTGGAGAAGCACTGAGTGCTGAGAAAAGCCAGTGTCCAATTAGAAAAAGCATTGTATCAAATGCTTGAGCATCTTTTTCAAAGTAATGCAGACAATGTCCTCAGAGGTCTAATCAAAATAGTAATATAGATGATAGATATGTCCTTACAGAGATAGATGATACATATTAAATATCAATCATCAATTTTTAAAAATCCTATAATCTAGCAATAGAAATGCTCTCTGGTGATATGATTTAAAATTTCTTTCTGAAACTGACAGCCAATATTGTACTACAAAGTGAAATAGCAAAAGCTTTTTTATTAAAGGCAGGGGCAAGATAAAGATGAAGGTTATCATGATTATTTAACACTATTCTGAAAGGGTAGGAAAAAGAAGCAATAAGCATTATTATTGGAAAAGAAAGAAAATTATCAATATTTACATACAATATGACTATCTGGAAAACCCATATAGAAAAACTGAAAAGTTATTTGGACTAATTAGGAAGTTTAAGAAGATAGTTACAAAATTAATATACAAAATTTTATGTCAGAAATTATTAAAAAACATAATAAAAAAAGCCCATGCCTACCAAAGTAACATAATGTAAAACACATAGGTAGATATAAATCGTTTATTCAGGAGCTACATGAAAGACCTTAGAAATCTTACTGAGAGACATTAATAAATCTTCAATGCACTGAAGCTCCTATTATGAACATAAAGATAAGATATAATATGAATAAGATATTGATAGTTCCTGAACAGACATATATTCATTTAATATGATTTATAGTCAAATTCCCAATTGTTTTATGAAACTAGTTAAACTTACTTTGATTGTACCTTCACAGTTGAATTATGAGAACAACTAGGAAAAAACTCTGGAAGAATGCGAGGAAAATTATGTCACGGAAGTTAAGAACTACTGTAAATATACATTTGTATGTTCATAGTTACAGCACCAGAACTGGACTTCAGTATAATTAGAACTTAGAATGCAGCAAGGCTGGAATTCAGGTTGGTGAAAGAAGAGTTGCCCGTTGCAGGAAACCAAGATCAGTGTTGAATGCTGAAGTCGTATTCGTCCCTAGTCCCGGCGCAGGTGCTGGTCTGTACCCAGGAAGCTCCGTCCATCTCCTGAGCATCGGCTGGGGTCCTCATTCAGCAAGGCTACTCTCCTGGCTGTCTCTGAGGCACAGCTTCTGTTGACCTCATGGGTCACAGTGGAAGCTACAAGCAGTTTTGTCTCCCAGTTGGACCCAGCTGAGTCCACAGAACTCAGATTTTCTCAGCAGTTTCCTGGAGTATTTGGATAACAGGGCTCCAAAGTGCAAGCTCTAGCCATTGGAAAGGAGGGTTAAAGGACCAGTTCCTCGCCTCTCATGCCCCCTGTATGCCATGGAACTGCGCTGGTTCCATCGCCCTCCTGGTTGACATCCTGTATGACTGAGCAATAGCTGTGTTTTGCTGTGAAGCAAGGCCAGCCTCCCCACAAGAAGGCACCCTCTTGATTCTCTTTCCTCTGTCTTTTCTCATTTTTCCTTCAACCTCACTGACCTGAGGCCCCTCTGCCTGCAGCCTTGAACTTGGAAGCTGAGCCTCCTGCTCTGCTCTGTAAGCACCTGGGCTTAAGTCACATCCATCTTCCTGCCTCGCACCAAGATGAGGCACAATGGACAGGAACATTGTAATGCAAAACAAACACGGAAAACATCAAAAGGAGCCACTCATTCATCTGTCTACAAACAGGAATGTCAGTGAGGTGTGTGACCAACCTAATGCAAGCATTTAATAGATTTGATTTTATGCAAGTCTAAATTCTCTGCAGTTTAGAAATACTACAAATGATGAAATAACAAAAAAAAGGGAAATACTTGAAATTTCTTTGGCAAAAATAACAGTGCATGTTAGTAAGTTGGTCCAAGTTGATATATACATGGTGCTTATAGATCAATTAAAAAGGCTCATAAAAGTAGACTAAGAGTTAGACAAGTGTATGAAAAAGATATTCAGGCTCACAACAGTAAAGAAATAATATTACAAAGAACAATGCTTTATTGTTTTATTGTAATATATTTGTTAAGATTAAAACCAAAATGGGGGGAGGGAGCTGTTGCAAAATACGGTGAGATCTATAAATTGTTGTACTCCTTCTAGAAACATATATAATATATACATGTATGTGTGCATATATATCCGTACATGTATAAGTAGTGGTACCTGGTTCATCCTACGATTCTAGAAAAGACGTGCTTCTGTTTGCAAACCAAATTGTCCACTGAAAGTTCATGAACAGAGGTACCACTGTATAGTAGTACATACCCAAGTGCTATCAAACCAAGACTATCAGAAAGTCTTGCCACCCATTAACTTTAAATAGACAGGCCTTTTAAATGTATTATTAGAAAAGTAATATCTGCTATCTTTTTGGACTTAGTGGTTAATGTAGGTATGATAATGTTTAGATAGATAGATAGATAGATAGATAGATAGATAGATAGATATTCTTACTCTTAAAGATGATAAATCCACATAGAATAATTTATATTAAAAATTATCAGAGAATTAAGATTACACCTAAGGACATTCAACAACATTTTATACAGTAGTAAACAATTTGATATGAGATAAATTCAAAGCAACATTTAAAAAAATAAGCAACCAGAAACAGGATAAATCCAAAGAAAGGGACCATCTAAGAACATTTTTAATAAGATATGATTTTGTGTATGTATTTCAAATTAATGTTTTGAAAATATGGAAGTTTGTAGGAAAATGTGTTTGAAACATGCTGGAATAAATAAATACATCTGCTCTCAAATTTCTGTGAGATAAAATTTTAAGTACGAAAAGCTGAAGTCCTTACCAACTCCCTTCTCTCCTTTTACATCCTATTTTAGACAAAATTAAACTAAACTAAGCAAGAACTAGAAGCACAAACATTGAAAAATTTATAGTAAATCTCTCAGATATTTTTCTAGAATAGTTTTTTCTAACTTTATAATTATAAAATATTATTTTTAAGTGATTATTTTAAAATAAAGTTAAATGTAAAACTATAAAACTTATAGTTATCTTGATTGTAGTGGTGGTTTTACCAGTACAGTTATCTTGATTGTAGTGGTGGCTTTACCAGTACAGACATCTGTCATGCTTCACTGAACTGTACACTTTAAATAGTTATAGTTAATAATTATAACGTATAGATCAGTAAAGTTAGGGAAATTGTTTTGTCCTGTATTTCTCGGTGAATGAAACCTACCCAATTTGATTACTCCTTTACTTTTCATCTCTTGTCTTATCTAATATTACATTGCTGAAATAGACAGGCACACAACTGCAACTGCTTCTGTGGTGTACGTGTGTGTATTATGTGTGTGTGTGTGTATGTTTGTGTAACAAGGATAACCAAGGAAGGAGAAATTAAAGGTTCCTAAATGCTAGGCTTTTGTAAAGAGAAGATCTCTAAGTCCTGGACTGCAGGCTCCAGGAGTGAGTAGGGTCCAGAACACAGTAAGGATAAGATACCGGGAAATCTGAGGTGGCCCCCCAGGCCAAAGGCAGCATGCTGACACCCCCAGAAGTTCTACAAATGTAAAGTGGGCTCCTCAGGGGAGGGTTCTAGATGGCGCTGGTGACTGAGGGCAATGGATTGTATCATAGAAATCACCTGAGAGATGAGTGGAGAATTCAAGAGAAACACAAGGGTTAAAGGCTATGCAGGAAACGCCAGGGCAAGAGGAGCCTCTGGTGTCCCCAGTGGCTGTTCAGCCCTTTTCTATGATACAGACGAAGGGGGCAGCTATTGCTGACCTTTGGTCATCCCCACCCCCATCCCACATTGGACTTCCCAGGTTTGTGCCAACCGTGCAGACTTCCCGCGTGGAGCGGTTAGGAATAAGATTGCCTGTGTCCTGATTCTGCTAGATCTCTGGCTTCAATAAGCCTCATCAAGTCTGGGTGCTCCGGCTGATGGAGGTGCAGTACCCCTGGTGTAGATCCATCTCCATCAAGCAACCTCCAGGGAGGTGATGCTAAAAGCTTACATCATTTTGCATATAATGTGTCCATTAAGGACCCTTGGCTTCCTACTGGCAGAAAATGTAGCTCTGCAGAGGATCCCATGTGCCTATGAGCGGGACGCAAGGTTGGAAGTGTTGCTGAGAAGATCTATGCCAAATAAATTTTATTATAATGACTTTGGTCTGTATCATCAGTCATAGATAATTGCGCTACAGCAGACATGACTTTTTTCCAGAGACAGACTGTGAGAATGCATGACACAATAATGTCGTGATTAATCTGACCTAGCTTTCACCAGAGGGTCAAGAGCTACCGATTCATGGGCTCCTGTAACTACTGGGAAATGATACATCTACATAGTATTGGAAGTGAGGCATCAATCCTAAAACACGTTGTTAAAAATGAATGCCTGGAGAGAGAAACGCTTGGGTTTCAGGACCTCTAATCAAAAGGACAATTAATAGATTATAAATGGTTACACCTCTGATATTTTAATTTGAGATTTCAGAACTTAAACTCAGGTTGCTGATAATCATTAGTGTTTCTTTACTGAGAAAACTGAAAGATTCTCCTCCCACACTACACTTTCTCCTGCTTTTTAAAAAATGCATAGAAAAAATAGGTATGTATTGGGTGTGATACTTTCCAAATATTAGTTAACACATCTCCGTGCAGTTCCTCATGCACTTGATTAACTTTAATTGCTGAAATAGCAAGAAAGAGCACCTTTGCTATTTTTTGATGTTTTATTTTTGATCATGGTTGTAAGTAGAACTGAGGAAAATAGGCTTTGAGAGAGAATAATTAGCCAGCTAATTAGTTAAAGTTTGCCTATATTTTAATTTTCAAGGAATTTGTTGGTTTTAACTCAAATATTCTATTTCCTTTGAAGATATTAGAGCCCACAAAGGGCTAGTCCAGCAAGGAAGTAGAGATGATACTTAAGCAGGGAGAGGACTGGGAATGGGGTTCATAAGGGGTGACTTTAATCTTGGCTGGCCTCTATCCTTTTTATTAAACCTAAGAATGTCCAAAATATTTGGGTTTCCTGGGGGGTGGTACAGATCCTGGGGCCTCCTAGAAGCATAACATCATATGTATATGGGTCAAGTAGGCTTAGGGCCCTCTGTCCTAAGGGTTTTACATTTAATCTTTACATCAACTCTATGAGAGGAATATTATTATTCTCATTTTTCACATGAGAGTGGTGAGACACAAAGCAATGTGTGGGTATTCTCAGAGCTAGGAAGTGGGGGGAAGAAAAATTTTGGTTCAAGAAATGGGGGCTGAAACTTATGTGGGTGTCTTGTGATTAGGTAATACATAAAATCAGAAGTTGTTAGGATGGTCTCCCCCATACAATAGATGCTTAAGAGATGTACAGAAAGTATGAGCATTAATTTAGTTGGACAAAATCAGTCAGTCCATAGATTTTAGGGTCTCAAGCCAATAAGAAATGATAACAGCAGAAGCAGAATATTCACAAGGTTTTTGTTCTTCCAGCTGTGGTCAATGCAGTTAATGTTGGACCCAATTCTGGAAGGCAAAATGACACGGATCTGTGTGGAGTTTGAAGCCATCTGTGAGGTGGCAGGGAAGATGAGAGTGTTCCCCAAATAACACGAGGATAAGATCTCAGCTCTTTGGTTTACCCTTGTAATTTTAAACAATCAGTTAAACTGATAACTTTGGAGTGGAAGTACAGAGATTCAAACTTGTTAAGCTTCACATTGAAAAGTAGACAAATAGATAAAACCCAATGACTTGGCCCTTAGCTTCCAGTCCATGCTTGTGTAATTAAGAAAGGCTTTTAGCTGGTTATGTTCTTGCAGGCTCAATATCCTTATTCTTCTTGCTAATAAGTTTATGTAAGGACAAATACTAAAGTGTGGCCCATTGATTGTCCTGTTTGGAGATGGGGAGAGGGCTAGGGGGGCAGAAGCAGTCTATCTAGAGAACTCAAGAATTTTCTTAGTTTTAGTCCCATACGCCTACATTTCCTAAAATGTGGCTTTTATTTGTTGGGGAGAGGAGCATCTCTAAAGTGCCTTGTACGGCTAGGGCAGAGGCAAACTGAAACATACCTTACTCAATTTTTACCTTTGTGAAAGGTGTATCTTGTTGGTCTCGTTTTGAAGAGCCATCCTGAGTGGTATACAAAACCATTCTTTTATTGAATTTGATACCTTATAGACCATCATCATATAAAGAAGCCCAGTGACTTTTCAAACAAATTTCCATTTCACTTTTATCTTTTTTACTTTTTAATTTTCATCTCTTGCTTGCAACTTTGGAAGACTGTTATCCAGGCTTGCATGGTTAATAATAGCAAACTAAAGCAAATAATCACCGTCTAGTACTTCTTTCAGCATATTCTAATTTTTTAATGGAGCAAATGCGTTCTTAAATTAAATATGCATAATAAGGAATACTAATAATAAGAATAAAGTGGAATATGTGAGAATGAATCTAGTGTTGTAAGCAAAATGCATTTGATTTTCTGAGGATAAAAGCTGCCTTGAATCAGTAAGACTCACTGCAAAAAAGAAAAGCCTCATAATGTTCATAAATTGTCCATAATTGTATGGATTTTAAATATAAAAGTTGGCAGTGGCAAAAGCTAAAAGCCATTAGGAGAGATACTATTGTGCAATACACCAGGAGCAGTAAGTCACAGTCGCATGAGAAAAAAAAGCCCTAGCTAGAGTTTTCTAAAATTTTGATAACTATACTTGAGATTTGTCTTGATGTTTACCACAATGCCCGCATTGTTTGGCATGGCATGGCCTAATGCATATATGATTCACATTTGCAAAGAGCTACTAATTAACATGAATAGTCTTCTTCCATGAAGGTCGTTTATTGCAAAGTTCTTTCTTTCTTTTTTTTCCTTCTAGCTGAATATCACTAAAGGAGTCCTCAACAAGAGCCATTAGTTTAAAAGACCAGTTTTCTGTTGACATTGGGTCATAGTTTTAAAGTCTTTTTCTTATGACAAGAACACAAAAATAATGTTTAAAGACGAGCGAGAGAAGGAGGAAGCAGGAAGAGAAAAATAATCTTTCTGACATTGTGGAGGAACCACCCCATGGATTCTTTCATCTTTATCCTAACTTCAGCTTCTTATTACAGTATTTAAGAATTATTTTGCCGAAATTATTAAACTTTATTTCAAATCGAACCAATTAAGAGGTTTTTTTTTTAAGTGAAACGTAGCAAGTTTCTAATACTAAATATTTTTTAATCAGTTGGGCCTATATGAAAGACTTGTGTTTGGGCCTATTTGCCTGATGGGATGCTACCAGATAAAGTATTTGGTAAGTACATACTGTGTTTGTCTTTACATTACTCTAACAGATACGTAGGCAAATCCTAGGCAAATCAAATCAAAAAGAAGAAAGATTTACTTTGGCTTACGGTTTTGGAGGTTTCTGTGCATAACTGATTGTCCCCATTGCTTTGAGCCTCTGAGGTGAAGCCAACCTTTCACTCCATGGTGTCACAGAAACAAGAAGAGAGAAAGGAAGGGGCCAGCTCCCAAAAGCCCCTGTAAGGCCACGCCCCCAATGACCTCACTTCCTCCTATCAGGCCCTGCCTCTTAAAGGTTCTACCACCTCCCAAGGGAACCCTGGGCTAAGGACCAAGCCTGTATCACAGAGGCTTTTGGGAATCACTCCGGATCCAACCTATGACACGTATGTCATTTTTCAAAGCCAGTCTGGAATATTAATTAGACCTGTCTGAGAAAACAAAACAACAAAATATCTGCAAAAATCAAATGTGGCTCCACTGATATAATTCTTCATCGTTTATAAGGCACTGTTTTGTATTCTTTTATTTTGGGATGTTCCCTTGGAATCACAGTATCACAGGGTGTATCTCTATAACATGGGGCCCCAGGACAAGATTCTGTGTGACTACAAAAGGTAGAGTGGTCGTGCGCGGCATGATTGGGAGAGGATGGAACCCTGGAGTGAGGCACAGGATAGAGGGCAGAGCTCGGTCCATGATGGACCGAGGACAGGATTTCACTGAGCTAAGCCCAGACAGACATGGTTGGAATATGGGCTAGGTCATCTTGAGCTCATTCTCAATGCAGCAGGGATTGTGGCAAAAAGGGTAAACTGAGGACAGAAAAGGGAGGACTGAGATCTGAAGGGACTTAGGTTGCAAGGAGTCATCAGAAACTTTTCCTGACGGGGGCACTGGCTGTGGTATAAACTTCTCTTCTCTCTCCAGAGCACTCCTTTGGAGAAGTCTGATTTTATTATTAAGAAAACTGTTCTTTAAAAGTTGGACCTTTCCCTCTCCAAATGAAATTTTGCCCTGCACAAAACCTGTTTGGGAGGGCCAGGCAGCTAGGAAAACCAGAGGGGAAGGAGGGGACAATATGAGGACAGGAGCTCTCCCACGAGCAGGAGCGAAGTGCTATGCTGTGTTTTCGTTTAGGAGGCTTAATTCTTCACGGTTTGCTTGGCTGTCAGAATGCTTCATGTTTTTATTTGTGTACACACATAGTGATCATCCTCAAGACAGAAAAATCTGATGGCGGGTCCCTCGGTGCCCTTGTTCAGAGCAGATGTTACATTCAGAGCTGGGCTTCCCATGATCACTCCAGAGATGCTGCAAATCTTAGTGAAACATCTCTCCTCCACCTTCCCATTCCACTTCCAGTTTGTTACTCAAACAAGAAGGATGAAGTTGAAATAGACAAGTCCGACCCATCCACGGAGCACTGAGACACTGCTCTCCTAGAGCACTCAAAATAGACAAATTCCCCTCGACAGCATAAGGAGAGAGACAGAGACAGAACAGAGAAACAGACAGAAAAAGAGAGACAGTGTCGATTACTTTTCTCTCATTGCTGTGACAAAATATTGAACACTCAAAATTAAGGAAGCAGAGTTTAACTGACAGTTTGTGGAGGTTTCAATCCGTAATCAGCTGGCTCCAAGACAGGGTGGCATGGCAAGGAGCAAAACTTCAAGGTGCTAGAAGACAGCAAAAGCAACAAAAACAAAAGGAGGGTGGGCAGGGCAGGCCTTTTCCTCCCTTATGTCCTAGCACTCACATCTCCCTGCCCTCCTGTTGCACAGGCTCGGGGTGTTTGCAAAATGAGGGCCCTGGCCCCCTGCTGAGTCACTCAGTTAAACTTCTGACCTTCTCAAATTGACAAATGAACAATATCTTAGAGCAGTAAGGCATGTTCTCTACACATTAAGATGTAAAAAGTGCTGAATTACTTATTTAAGCGTCTTTGACTTCTCATGTTGACACAAAGTATCAACCATTACAGCCAGAGACAGAGAAAGAGAGACAGACTCCAATCATCAGTGTGGAACAGCATGGTGGGAATGGATTCAGAACATGGAGCAGCTTGTTGCTTGCTGGGGGGACTGTTCAGACTCCATAGAAGCAACGAGGGGAGTACAGGACTACGTCTCCACTCACAGTACAGCAGGGCTCATGGCAATGCGGGTCCTGACCTGGAAAAGAAGTCTGTTCTCCCTTGGACAAGAATTCTCTCATCCTGCTTACCAGAGCAAGCTCGGCCCCCAGCATCCCAGCCCGGCTTGGCCACCTCACCCCTCCTTGAAGCCCCCAGTCTGCACATCCGGCTTGCTGTCTGGGCTTTGCGGGACAGAGCTGAAGTCAGGGTGGCAGGGTGGAAATTGGATAAACAGTCCCAGGGCCTCTGGGGAGATTGTTTTTCTGCAAACATCTGTTTCTTGAATTTGGCCACGGTGAGACCTGGGGGAAGACGGGCCGCCAGTGGATGAAATCAGGAAGATACGGACTCATTCTTCTTTTTCCAGTCAGGGTCTAAAGCTGTGTCCTTCCTGCACAGCCGAGGAAGAGGCCCTTTTCCAGTCTCCTCTGGTCCTGGGTGTGCACCTGGAGCCCTCTCAGGTGGGACCACGTGGAGGCTTTTTCTGGGACTTTGCTTAGTTCACTGTGTACTTGCTAAGGGTTTGGTCTATGAGGATATTCTGTCCTCCGTCACCAGCGTGGAGGGGAAACTTGGAACAGGTAAGTTACAGTGAAAGGAGCGCATTGCATTTCCCAGTTTGCATAGTAAAAGATGCACATGAAATTAATTTATGCTAGGAAACAAACGGCTTCCTCTGTGATGACAGAAGGGAGCACGGGTTACGTAGTGTTGTCAAAAGGGAGCTGAAAGGGATGGAGAGAGGGTCAGGATACAACAGCGTGAGGCTCACAAATTCCTCCGTGGGTGCTGAGTGAGTGGTAACCACAGGTCTTGTGCAGGGATCGTTTTTTCTGGAACTAGGAACCCATGCATGGCTTAGCAAACAGCGCCTTGTCTAGAGTGTGAGCGAGCAAGTTGTTCAATGTATTTTGCCCAGTGATCCGAGGAACTGGTTTGTTGTAGCCAAACTGAACTTAATGGAGATAGGGTGGGATAGAGGTGGGAGTCAGCTCCGTTAAATGTGTTCAGAACACACACGTGTATGCACATACATGCAGGCATGCATGCACGCACACACCCATGCACACTCCTGTAAACATAACAACCAGCCTGTGGTGCAGCTCACTCAACACCTTTCTGCCAGGCAGAGAATTCAGCTGAGCCTCCCCCCCTGCCCACTTCACAGCCAGAGGCCATCATCACACCTGTCCTCGGGGACAGTCGTGCAGCCCTGTCAGTGGCGAGCTGGACCGCTCGGGGACTTGTCCTGAAAGACAGAACAAAAAGAAATGATTAAGCAGGTTTCCCTTTGTGTGGTTACTGTTGTGCTTCTGAAGAGATAGGAAATTAGGAGATATGCCAGATGGGTAATTAATGTGATTTTAAATTTTTATAGAGAGAAAACAGAGTTGTAGCTTGGACTTCCATTTAAAAAACAAAAAAAGCTACTTTACTTTCATGCAGTTAAAAACCAATATCCTAAGCCAGGTAAGGTGGTACATAGCTGTAATCCCAGGACTCCAGAAGCTGAGGCAGGAGAATGGTGAGTTGTGGCCAGCCAGGGTTACCTGGTGAGTCCAAGACCAACCTGGACTGCATAGAGAGACTTGATCTCCCAGGTGATCAATGAATCAGTCAATCAAATGAAAAGCATCTTGCTCCTAGGCTTGCCATCTTCTAGATAGTGATGCTGACTGTGTTCAAGCCTCTATTTTTATGTTTATTGGTGGATAATCTTTGTTTGAACATCTGTGTGAATTACAACTTGCCTGATGGGACAGGAGAACTACGTGCACTGTTGCGGCCAGGGGACTCCAGAAAGCAGAGATAGAATCTGGTCCACACAGACCTTGATTTCATCACAATCATGATTATAAAAACACACAAACCGTGGAGTCCGCATCCCAGCCATTATTTCTCAGCCAGCTGAGACATTTACTTCCTCTTCCTCTCGTGTGAGGGAGAAGCCTACAGACCACAGAAGTGATTTTTTTGATGTGAATGAATTTGGTTTTGGGTGAGTGTACTGGGCAAAGTGGGTGACGTCTTCAGCCCCAGTCTCCCTGGAGGCTATGGTCACCTTAGATAGGCAGCAAAGAGCAGAGGCCCGAGGCGGTACATGTGAGCTGTGAGCCCCGATGCTTCGCCAGCTGCTGAACTGATTCAGAGGCTTCGGTCCACGTTCCATTTCTTAGCCAGAGTTACACAGAAAAGAACAAAATAGAAAGAAATTACAAATGCGAGTCAAATGCAGTAAGGGTATTATCCCCAAAAGTTTTGTTTTGTACTGGACACACATCTTTATATAAACCATATATTATTTTAAGCAGGACTGGGATGGAACACAGGCCTTTGCACCAAGTTACATTCCCAACCCTTTTTATGTTTTTATTTTTGAAACAAGGTCTCACTATCACAATCGAGTTCCAGTTTGTGATCCTCTTGCCTCAGCCTCCCAGAGTGCTAAAATTGCAGGCACGGGCCACTACCCGGGGCTAAATTACATTTCTTCATCTGGTCACATCAAAAAAGTTTGGAAACCACTGCCACAGGGTTAGATTAGAAGATGAGAGAGGACCGCGGCTACTCTTCAGCTCCCAAAGGCTCCTGGAAAGCTGTGCTGGGGAGGGAGAGTTGGGGGAGGCAAAGAAATAGTGATAGGAGGAGGAGGAGGAAGAGAAAAAAGAGGAGGAAGGCATGGGGGAGGAGGAGGAGGAGGACACAGAGAGTCCACACCCTTGTTAAGGCCTATCTGGGCTCTTCACACATCTCACTGTGGCTGTGGCATCTCTGCTATTGTCATATACTCTCCTGCATGAAGTTTGAACAACCTTTGTCACCTTCCACGTTCACAAACACCACCTGACGCTTTGCCTGGGTTGCACTACCTGGACCAGGCCCTCCAGAAAGCATCAACTAATGAGTTGAATTCCCAGACCCAGGCGCAAGCCTGTTTCCACTCGCTCAGGCCCTTCCCACACTGCTCAGCTCTCTGCTTGCGCTATTTTTCCCAAAGCACAAAGCACGGTACGATTCACTTTCCTGTCGAGAAGACTCGAGTGTCTTTTTAGATATTCTTTCCCTTTTTGCATTTTCTTTTTGCACAGAGCGTCAGCACAGGGCCCACTCAGCGATCCCATGGGCCAAGCTGTCTCCACACACAGCCGTGGGGTGACCAGGGATGCCACCTCCCTCCCCAGATGACTGCTGGCCTCTGTGACTGCTGCAGACCGAAAACACATCTCATGATCCGCAGGGCTCCCCTCGAGCTGCGCCTCACTTCCTGGGTGTTCTGGGCCTCTCCTGATCTTTCCTTCTGCCTGCACTTTCTCTGTACTGGACGCGTTGGCTTCTGTCTCCTCCCAGGAAGCCCCGCTCCACATCCTGTCCGGGCTCCTTCCTATCATATGACCATCAATTATGATTCCACATTCAACTGTGATTTGGGGGTTTTTCTGTACCTTGATGTAAAATGATGCTCTCTGTGCATCTAATCACTTCCCCTCAACATTTTTTTAAAGAAATCTTATATCAGGGTTTATTATCTTTATAATCTTATATCATGGTATCTTATACCTTGGTCTTTGCCTTGAGCTACTTCCAAAGCCCCTTTTCAAATTTTGAGATGTCTTACTAATTCACTAAGTGGCCCAGGCTTGCTTTCTTCTTTCTTCTGGTTCTTACTCCCTCCTGGCCCCAGCACTTACTGCAAGAAAGGGGAGACTCTGCCTGATGGCTGCTACCTCCTGCGCCCCACAGAAGCTGGAAACAAATGCATGGGGAGTTCAGGGACAGCCCCAGGGGAGGCTGTGTCACAGGGGACAGGACAGACTTGGTCCTTGTCTTTAGGAAGACTCCACGCTCTGAAAATGGCCTGCTTAGACTCAGGTGATTATTTTATTGCGCGCACAATGTGTGTGTGTGTGTGTGTGTGTGTGTGTGTGTGTGTGTGTGTGTGTGTGTGTAAAGTGGTCTATATGGTAGATAGCTCTTTGGAAATGAAGTCTCAAGAATATGTTTTAACTGTTAAGGATGCATTTTAATTGTTAAGAATATGTTCATCCTTTAGGATATTTAACCCTGAATAAACTAGCTCTATCCTTTTCATGAGATGAAAAAGCACGTTTAAAAAAAAAACCTGAGCATTGTAGTACATCCTTGGAGGCTGAGACAGGAGGGTCCCAAGTTTGAGCCCAGCATGGACAACTTAACAACTTAGCAAAGATGCTTTTTCAAAAGAAAAAATAAAACTGGGTTGTATACATAGCACAGAAGAAGTGCTTAGGTTTAATCTCCAGTAGTGGAAAAAAAAAGGAAGAAGAAGAAACAAAAGTGGAAAAGAAAAAAGAAAAAACATTGTAAAAATGTAGCTGAATAGCGTCCCTGTGGGTGTCACTGTGAGGACCCGCTGTGGGGTACTGAATCTGGGCTTAATCCGTCCAGGGTCGGAGGAATATTTGTTGCTCTTCCATAATAAACCATTAGGGATTGATCATGCTTTCATTCTTTGGAAATCAGTTTGAAAATTGTGAATTTAACATTATATAAAATCACTTGAAATTACCATTTTCCCCCAGAAAGAGAAATGGATAGTTTGATCCAAACATCGGAGAGTGAATGAGCCTTTCTCAGGAAAGTCCTGTGGCTGCCAGTGAAACTGAACATCACCCAGCCATGGGCTTCCCACCCTTGCAGTAGAGACTGCTGATCTGTTCTGTTCCCAATACCTGAGAAGGAAGGAGGCTCTGTGACTCAGTCCAAGGTGCCAGATTCCTGTCCCTGCCACCTGGGGACTCTGCCAGCTCTGGGAGCCAGTGACATTGCTGAGCAGGTTTGGCAGGGAGGAGGAAGCTCTCCTGTATGCCCTAAGTTGCTCAGCAGGCATCCAGGTACACTGTATTTATCAGGCTGCAGAGAGCCGTCTGAAGTAGATAGACCTGGTGTTGATGATGAGTGTGAAAATCTCAGAGCAGGAAGTAGGAGAGGGGACAGAAAGACACACAGGAAGGGCTGGCTGGCCAGGACTTTCTGAAGCTGGAAATGCTGCCTAACAAACAAGCACATGATCCTGGATGGATGTGGGGACAACTTTGGAATGCTTTTCTCTATGCTCAGAGAGACAATGAAGGTCCAACACTGGCTGACTGGAGACTATGCAGCCTCCTGCCAAGTGTTCATCAGGCACAGTTTTATAATCCTGCCCACAGCGTCCCTGTGTGGGGTTCATTTCAAGATCCTCACCTTGAAGTCTTCCTTCCACGGGAGTGTCTGGAATTGCTGATTATGCAACAAGTGCTTCAGGGAAGCCAACTATGTTTCCACCCATTGCTCCCCACTCTAGGGCTCTGTGAACCTGTAACATAGCTCCAGATCATACAGCTGAGACTTTTTTTCAGCTATGTCAAGAATGCAGAATTTGACCACATGCTCCTGCTCCATGCCCTGCCCTAATTGAGTCAGATCCTTCTCATCCCCACCCTGCCAGGTGGGAGCCAAGTTAAGGACTCACCAGAAGGGGAGTCTAGGAGTGATCTCAGTGTGTAGCAGCTGTACTGTGGACTGTGCCTTCTGATTCTAGAGCAGAATCCTCAACAGGGCAGGCAAAATATTCACTTCCTCCATGTGAAAGAGCCTCAGAAGTCATCCAATCCCAAAGTGACACCAAAACCACAGATTTCAGAGATATGATTGCATGCAATGAAAGCACTAAACTCTTGCTCCATAGACGGGTTTTGGATGATTTTTGACCCGGACCAGGAGAGGAGACCAAATGGATGGCTCTGGATCACAGTCCTCAGAGCCTACAAAAGTAGGTCAAGTTCAAATTCACCGTGTAGACACTACAACAGCCTGCCATTTGAGAATGGCTAGGCTGGACCCTGGGTTAGAACAGGTCAATCTGCAAGGATCTGGGTAAGAAAGATTCAGAGGAAACAGGTAGGGTGATGATGTCTCAGCATCTTCCTCCTGAGACTCAATTTTAAGATACAAGCTGTTAGGTCTTTATCATTAAACAGGTTTTTGAATTCTCTTAATTCCCATAAATGCCTCATGAAGATAGCTAATGATTTCTGTCATAGAGATGAGAAGAGAGAATACAGTAATTTCTTTATGTTCCTAGAGGAGAAGGTATATTAGTTTTCTATTGCTATTGCAACAAATACCATAAACTCAAAGGCTTAAAAAACATACATTTATTGTCTTATGGGTCTGGACATTAGTAGTCTGAAACCAAGGGTGTGGCAGGCCCTATCAGTGTAGATCTGCACGGAGAATGCATGGCTCAGTGTTTTTCAGATCCTTGTGGCTGCCTTCACTCCTTAGCTTGTAGCCTCATCCTTAACCACTTGAATCCTTAGCTTTTGTTGTCACATTTCCCACTATTGACTAATCCTCCTGTGTATACCTTACTAGGACCATTGGGTCTGCCTTGATCACCTCCCTATCTCAAGATCCTCAGTCACATCTACAAGGTCTCTTTTACCATGGTTACCGAAGTCAGCTCTTCACAGGTTCTCGGATTAGCGCAGAACTTTCTTTTCACGAGTGTTACTCTGTGTGCCTTAGGTCTGCTTTGGAAAGCACTTTGAGCTGGAGAAGTGAGTGACCAGACAGACGGGGGAAAACTGTTAAGTGTTTGAGGCTAGTATGGAGCAGGGAGAGGGACCAGAGACAACAGTCTTCAGATGCAGGGATTTCAGAGGAGGTGGCTGCAGGAACCTGGGTCTAAGTGTGGGAGGGTCACGCACAGGGCTCTCTGAGCTCCCCTGAGCAGCAGAACCAGGAAATATGGCGGCGGCGGCTCTCCACAACAACAGCATCACGGAGCTAAGGCGAAAGCTGAGAAGGACTATAGTGCCCCTGGCTTTCAGAACCATATGAGCTAAGATCCTTGTGTGACCCCACCAAGGACAGAGCAGGGGGACATAACTCCCCAAATGACACACGTGGATTATCTGTCTGGGAAGATGCAGAATTCAACCCATTGTGACATTGGCCTTGGTCTTGTGGTTGAAAAGTCATACTGCTGGTAGTTACTGATAGGTCTGTGCCAGCACCCCGGGGGGGCTGGGGGTGTCTCTCCCCGCATTCCCGAAATAAAGGTTACTTATATTTTATACTTTTTATCTTTTCAGTTCTATCAGACCTTATAACATCTTGTCTCTTTGTTTTTTCAGTCTAACCTACATGCATTCAACTCCTGGCACCAGCTTCTACCTAGACATCAACCGTCATCCCATTGACTCCCCTAGACACCAGTACGGCGCCCTCAGCCAGCAGGAAGTAGTTAAAGAGAGAAATCTTCACCCCTTTTCCTAATAATCATAAGACGGGATATGAAAGGGTTGCTGGCCCAGACTGGACACTGTAGCCAAAAAAAGCCTCAGCCGGAATTAGGGAGCTCCTGCCTCCCCCGCCCCTAGAGATTTACCTGTAACCCTATACCCCCACCCTTAGAAACCTACCTCTGGCGCCAAACTAAGACCAATGGGCTACCTGTACATCCCTAATACCCCCTAGGTTCCACCCCAGGCTGAGGCTACTTATGTGCCTCATTCCACGTGTTCCAGGGAGAGATCGCCGGCCCCGGGGTGGAGATGCTGTGCCCCGGGGGGCCGGGGGTGTCTCTCTCCGCATTCCCGAAATAAAGGTTACTTATATTTTATACTTTTTATCTTTTCAGTTCTATCAGACCTATCAGTTACCAGCTATGGCTGTGGCCATAGAGGGTGGAAGGGGCAGGTAGGGCAGGGTTTCTGGATGATCTTCGCTCGGAGCAGCCATGGGAACACATGTCACAAAAGGAGCCACCCCAAACCACCTGCTGGTGAATCTGCTCCTTCCACAGCAGATTCTGTCTGCATCACAATGACCATATTAATAAGTGCACCAGGCAGTGGGGATAGAAAGGTGGTAGGGTATTCCCAAGAGGAAAATTAATTTCTTTTTGTAATCTGCCATAGTTTATTTCACATATTCATGACCCGCCCAGTATGTTTTTCCTTTATGGTGAGCCATAAAAATGACAAAATACATTAGCCAAGTTTTTCGTTTCTGCTAAAATGACCATATTCAAAAATAATAACAGAGACTTGTATCAGCGATGCAAAAGACGCATGAAGTAATTGGGGCTTAATTTGTACACAAACTGTCAAGGCAGTTTTCCTCACGGCCTGCATCTTCTGAATTCATTAGTCTCTAATTACGGCCAGTGGGGACCAGCAGTTAGAAGGTTAAAGAGGTTCTGACAGGCCTAATCACTGCTCAGGAAGCTGAAAATGTATGCAAAGTCTCGGCAGATGGGGTGAGAGCGGCTTCTGCCAAGTGATAACTGTTATTCCTTTGCACCTCCAAAGCTGTCATCCTAATAGGCACATTTTAAATTTATTAATGCTCTAGTTACAATGCATACACAGTCTCTAATGGTATGTCATTCTGAGTATATAAACTGAGCAATTAACACATATTACCTGGTAATGGTAAAATTATTTGTTGCCTGTTTGATTTTTTTTTTTTTTTGAGGGGTGTCTCCTATTCTGGAAAGAATTGTCCCAGGAAAGCTTCCCTTTGTTAACACAGCATGAGGGCTGCACTGAGATGGATTTCTCTCCGTACTCTGGTAGCACAAACCATTCTGGATGTCTTCACCAGCGCTTCCTCCTCTTTATCCCATCAATCACTAGTTTCTGATCTCTCATAGCAGAATCTGGTAGCTAAAAACAATGCATGGTGAGATGCTTAGCTGAACTTTGGGAAAGACGCAGAGACCTTCAAGCTTTAGTAATAGGAGTCTTAAAGGTGGAAATAAAACTTACTTTTTGTAGGGTCTTTTTTCTCATTAGTGACTTTATACTAACTCATAAAAGTAGAGGTATGTGTGTACTTTCCAATTTCCAATTCTACGGTCATCAATATCTTACCCCTCTCTGGTGGCCTCCCTGACTTGAATCCTGATTGCTTTAAAGCTAACTAGTCACCAGTATGAAGTGCCTTTTCAATTTTTAAACAAATGAGGTCTCTTGTCTTTCCTGTGACTGAAGCTCTGACATGGGAAGGGCCTTTAATTAAATACAGCACTTAGTGCAACAATTGTTTGCATGTAGGAGGCTACAGAAATGGAGACAGCTGGAATGGATAGTCCCTAAATTGTAGGCTTCGTCAGGACTGCAAGATTCATACGCGGTCCTAATAGCATGATAAGGTGTTAATCTCAGCACCAGAGCAATTATCTGTCCACCACTGACCGCCACTCCTGCACCCACCAGCCACTGCAGCTAATTGATCTGCACTGCGTGGAAGAAATCTAACAGCAGCATCAAACGACAATGAAACATCTTGGAGACTACGTTAATTAAAAACTATGATTACATCTCCCTAGTAGGTGATCTGTTTAAGATTTTTATACCGTACTGGAAAGATGTCAAACTATTAGGTAATAAGTTTTCTTTGCCAGGGACCAATGAACTTATCCATCATGATTCCTTCAGCGGCTGCAAGCAGAGCCCCGGTTGATTACCAAACGTGTGCTGCGTGGTCCCGGGCATGTGCCCTCCTCTCGCTGAGTTTCGGCTCATCATCCTCAAGGTGCGGAGTTGGCCTAGATAACCTGTGACCTCTTTCAGTTCCGGAAGCCCACAATTCAATGGATGCAAGTGGCGCGCAGCCAGGAGAGGATTATACAATTGAGCCAGAGCCCTGTGAGTTAGGAGCAGGTCAGCTCTTTTATCTTCTGTTTCCCATTTTCAACTCGGACATTTAATCTGCTTTCTGACTGTTCTGTTTATTTATAACTTTTTTTTCTATACACGCACAGTGGATTTTTCCGGCCCCCTTACTGTATTTTTTTTTTTTTTTCAGTATGAGGTAGCCATTCATTTCTGTGTTTGGGATCACTTTAATGGGAGACCCAGGGAAGAACGTCTAGACATGCCCTGCGGTGGGTGTCAGCTCGCCTGGTGTGATGTGACACCACAGGGAGGAGGAACACCCTTGGGCTCTAGGAACCCTGAGCATGCAAGGTTGCCACATGTCCGTAGCCCGTGCAGGGAAGCATGGGCCGCAAGACGCCACTACTAAGCCTCCTGGCCTTTGGGGGTGTCTGCAGGGAGAATAGAAGCCGGCTGACTGCTCTCCAAGATCTGTTTCACCAACAGCGTGTGATGACTGATCCATTCCGAGAAAAAGGAACTTCCTTGAAATTGGAGCCTCAGAAGCCAACTGGTATTCACAGGAACCAGCAGGTGAAGAGAGAAAGAATGACCCTAGAAGTCCTTTATAGAAAAAAAAAAATTGCCAAAGAAAACTTCATCATCTCATAGGTGGCAGGTTATGATACGGGATACAGCTCTCCTCCAGCAAAAACCAAAAATATTAGTTAGAATTAGTAGCCCAAATAAAAAATGATAATGACCTTAAATCCTCCTGGCCTCTTGAGAGTTCTGGGGTGACCTTTGCTAGGTTCATCATCTGACTTGCCTGTGGGAGTGGTTTTGCAGCTGACCTAGGGAAGGGTGTGGTCAGCACTGACCTGCTGCTCATCTCTCCAAGAACAGAGCTGCTGGGTTTCCTCTCTGGGTGGTAGATGCAGACCTTCTACTGAGAAAGTGCGGTGGCCCAGCACAGAGCTCCTTCTGGGAGCAAGGTCACACCCCTGAGCTGGATGCCACGGTTGTCACAGGCAAGCACAGCTCTACCCAGAGGCCCTCATCTTCCCACATAAGCTGCTTTCCGTAGTTGAAGGCTTGTGGCCTTTTGGGGTCTGTGTCACCATTAGCCATGGCTTTAGCTATCAAGCTTCCCTAGGTTTTGAAGGCTTCACAGAGTGGACCTGTCTGAGTCAGGGTCTTCCCTCTGCTTTGGAGAACAATCACTAGAAACCATGCAGTGCAGGGATGGAGGAGAGCCTGGGCCTGGGGCTGGGGCCTGGATTCAAATGCCAGCACTATCCTGAGCCCGTGGAACCATGGCAAAACGCTTGCTTCTAAACTGAGGATTTCTAATTGGACATAGTATGAGTACTTCCCTTCTAGGGTTGTTCTACAGATTAAATGACTTGTAAAGTTCTTAGAAAGTTGCTAAGCAGAAAGTAAGTGCTAATTAAGTCTTAGCTGTGGCTCCTTCCAGATCCTCCATGTGCAGACCTGGGCCAGGGGTGACCTCAGTGGTGGCCAAGAGTCCTGAGCTTAGGCAGGTCTACATTTGGTTTAAGCTCTGCTTTCACTGTCTTGAAATTCTTAGCAACGTTTGACCAAAAGCCTCATATTTTCATTCTGCACTGGACCCAACGATTCCTAGTTCTGTCTACAAGGTCGTTGTCTCTAAAATCTAAAGTCTACATAATGCCCACCTTAGCATTATCTTATAGAGAAAGGCCAGCTGTTCGCTGAAGACAAAATGTTTGATAATTGGGCTAAGGTAAGTATCCACTACACATTTCCATGGGGCCATTGATTGCTCACCTGTCTTGGGACAATTGGGTGAAAACAGTGCTATTTCCACTGTGCTGGGTTCAGTGATAGCTGGATTTCTGTAGTTGGTCAGCATTGAAGTGGACAGTAATCATATCTTAAACTTTCACAGTAGTAATATGATTCTGGGTCTTTCATATTACTTTCTAGTTTTTTTTTTTTGGTTACAGATTGATTTCTGTCCTAAAGGTAAATGCTATGTATGTGTTGTTTTCTGTATTCTCCAAAATGCCTATGATGATGCTTGGCATTTAGGTAATTTTAGAGATGACCCATAAGATGATCCTATGTTATTTATGTGGGGAATGATGGTGAATATTTCTTGTGTAAAAGTAAAATTAATGTAATCAGCTCTTCCCCAATCACATTATTTCGCTTACTTTTGGTTTGGGCTTTGGAGCAATTTAAAGCCCATAAACTACTATGATTTAACAGGTTGCATGGAGGTGTCTACTATACCTGTATGGTAATTGCTAGAGTCATCCCATGATGAGCGAAGGCTTTCTCCTGACCGTATGCCCTGTTTAGGCTCTTACTGAATCCCAGAATATTAGAGCTGCACTGGACCCCAGAATTCACTTTCTCAGCATCTGATTTTGCAGGTGATGCTTGTGTAGGCTGTGATTCCTGAAAGCCTCACAGTTCACTGGTGCTTGGTGAAGGGTTCTCCAGTGTCGTAATGAGGGGACAGAGGATGTGTCACGGAGTAGGGCAGAGTCTGTGGCTGCTCCAGCCTGGGCGATCCATTGCTAATGGCTGGGGCCTTGGGCTGGCACAGCCTGCTTCTTACTCAGGACAGCAGCAGGACTTCAGTCCCGATTCAGCCTCCCTCCAGGCACAGTTCTCCCTGGGGCAGGCACTCAGGGTTTCCTCTCTCTTTGCTCTCTTCCTGTCCTGTTAAATCCCCTCTATCTCTGGAAGACCCTGCAAGTGTGTTTTCCAGCCTGCCTAGTCCACACCTAGATTAGCAGCTTTGCACATAATTTTTCAGCATCTGCAGTCTTTAGCATTTTGTCTTCACGACTGCAGAAAGTGAGTGCTGTCCTGCTGTGAGGAGGGTACTCTGGGTGCCTCTGAAGACAAATGGAGAAGGGTGGATTGGATGCAAGGCACATTAATTGATACTTCAGAAGCTTAACTGTAATTGGGGTGTCTGGCTCGCCCAGATACCCTGTAACTATTTTGTAAATTTCTGCCATTCATCTTCCCACTTGCTCTGATCTGCTGAGACAGCCCTCCCCACCCCTGGCTAGGTGGGAAGCGGGGGTATCTGTAGGGAGCAGTGCCCCAGTGCCTTGTGGACTATACTGAAAGAGAAGCAGGAGCATCCACACAGTCCAGTGGTGTCAATTCAAGGGCCCAGAAGGTGGACATCAACATGAGAGTCTAGGTTCGCCTTTATTGGAGGTGTAAATGCAGTGATCTTTCAGACGACAATTTTCTTTACTTCTGCCTGCCAGGTGAGGGGCTTGAGGGGCAGGAAATCATCAGGGTTCTTGTTCAACCGGTGCACCTGGGGTAACAAGAAATGCTGGGACAAATGAAGTGCTGCAAGGATTCTAGTTGTTCACTTAAAAGTGTGAGATCAACACATGCCTTTCAGCTGGGGGAAAAGAGGGCCAGCCCTGAGGGGGCAGAGGTATCACTGACCTGGTTACACTTTTAGTAGCATCATATCACATCAGTGGGGATCTGGAATCACTCTCTTTGCACAATAGAATGACCTTCCTGCTTACAGCCTTGTCTTTCTGGGATTCTCCAGAGTGTAAAGCACTTGAGATAGGAGTAAGGATAGGAGGGTGAAAATGAAACTATCTGTAGATAGCACCCTTAGAGATCAGATAGAAAATCGCTTCCCTCCCAACACTGATCCTCTCCCCTTACCAGCTGTGTGGACTTTGGAAAGTTACTGAATCTCTTGTATTGTTCAGTTTCCTCATCTGAACCTGGTGATCAAAAATACACCTGCTTTGTGGGGTTGTTAACTGTGTGAGTTACTTTCTCATTGCTGGGACAAAATCCCCAACACCCCAAGGAATAGGAGGATTTAGCTTAGCTCACAGGGATTAGAGGGTTCAGTCCATGGTCAGCTGCCTCCAACACAGGGTGGCCTGGCAGAGGAGAATCAGCCTGCAACAAGGCAGGCAGAAAATACCAGCCCACCTTCCTTCTCTTTTATTCCATCCAGGCTACAAACCTACTGCTTGGTGCCACCACACCCAAGGTGGGTCACCCTTCTTCAGTGATTCCATCACCCACACCCACAATTAAACTGAACCAGTATCACACACCCATGACCCAGTCAGGCCCCAAAGGTCTACCTGTAAGTGCATGAGAATTTGGGGGGACATCTAGCTATAAGCCATAACATTAACTCATCCAAATCACTTTAGAACAATCCTTGGTGTACACTGTGCGTGTATTGAGTGTCTGTGTGACTGTGTGTGTTTATGTGGGTGTGACAGCCACCACCAAAGATGCCATGGTGACTGATGAAGATGTAAGACACCATGTTAGGGGTAGGTGAAATGGAAGAGAGTATTTATCTCTTGCTGGGAGCCAGTCCCTTCCTGGTGGGGAATGGTGTGAGCTGTCATGTTCAAAGAAAGTATTCTAAAGATACAAATTCACACCTCAGTGCAATCTCAGTTTCATGTCATTGTTAAACTCCTGGCCTACGGTTCTCAACTATCAAGTGTGTACTGAGCTCTCAGAGGGTGCACATCTGCAAGTCTGGTACACTTATTCATCTCACCTTTCATTTACTAAATAAATCCTACTGAGCAGGCGTTAAGCACCAGTACTAGGAAAGGCCAACAAAGTCTTCGCCCTCAGAGAGCTTCAGTTCTGGTTGGGAGACAAACAACAAACACATAATGAAACAATTATATAATATACTACTTTGGTAATGCTCTGAAATAAACCAGGGCAAAGGGGTAAGTATTACTGAGGTTGGGATGGTCAGAAGTCTTTCTAGAGAAGGTGCTAGGGGTGCACGGAATGAGTGTATTAGGGATAGAAGAAAAAGGGGGCACAAGTCTTTGAATTATAGTTGATTGAAGAAACCAAAGCAGATAAAGATGAGAGAAACAGGCAGGGCTTAGAAGCAGGCAGAGAAAGGAACTTCCATTTTATTCTGAGTGTAATGCAAAGACACATGGAGGTTTGGGGGGACGTGAACGGTATGATCTCAGTTGTGTGCTGAAATGATCGCTCTGACTGCTGCGTAGGGGAAAGGCTTCAGGGTACCAAGACTAGAGGCACAGACCAGCCAGTGCTGCTGCATGGATCTGGGTGATGACTCTGTGAAGTTTGGCCCAGGATGATAGAAATAGGGGTGTGCAAGGTGTGAAAAGTGAGGTCAGAGTGAAGAAGACTTACTTCCAAAGAGAGAAGCATAGAGCAGAGGAGAGGGGAAGAGAGAGAGGAACCAAAGATGGCTACTGGGTTTTTGATCTGAACATCTGGGTGAGTGGGGTTGTCCTTAACTGAGGTGGGGGACTGGGAGTGGAGCAAATGTGGCAGGGACATCTATGGTCCTCCTCTGAGCTGCTTAGGTTAATCTGGAGATGCCTGTTAGATACCCATGACTATGCACCCAGTAGGATGTTGAATGAGTGAATCTCAAATTCAGGGACTGCTTGGGGCTGGGTAACAGATTTGGGGGTCACTGTACTTGCACCACTAGGTGAAGCTTTCCCCTGCTGTAGTGGCCCTTCTGCTCCTGGGCTGTCAGGGCTTGATCAGAGAGGAGTGTGGGGACAGAATCTAATGTAGCAGAATAGGCCCATTTGGAGTCAGAGGGCTTGGGGAGAGAGTTTGAGAGGTGGGATTTCCAGGGTCTCCCTCTTTGTGATACAGTAGCTGGCTACAGAGCTTACCTGTGGCAACTTTCTGAAGTAGATTCTCCACCCAAAAGCATCTTGTGGCATTTGCGTCTCCAAGGACGGCTTCCCATTCACAGACCTACACCTGCCTCCATCCTTAGGGTTATGGGAACCCCAGCCTCCTCTCTCAAACTTAGTCTTCAAGGTGTCAGAGTGCACTCCATGGTGTTCCTGGGTCTTCACTGCCAGGAACTGGGGTCTAGTTGGCCTCTCTGGAGGTGGTCTGGTGAAAGGACATGGTCACTTCACACCTCACTGGGAACTTCTGCTCAGGTCTCAGGCATTGCAGGCAGGGCAGGTCTCACAGACTGCAGGTCACCTTCCGAGCACAGTCTGCTTCCTTTCCTCCTAATGCTTCTCCCTCCTCTCGTGAGGGCAGTTCAACGCAAGCTTTCTCCAGGAGCAGTTTCCCTCCACCCTGGCATCAGGCCTGATAGAGGCAGCCTGGCTTCCCATGATGCCCTTGAACTCAAAGACACCCCCTAAAGTGCTAGGAAGGTGGAGGGTGACAAAGGAGAGTCAGGGCTTGATGCTCTTACCCTGACCGTGCTGTCTGCTGTGGCTTTCTGTGCAGACCCCTTTGACCAGAAGTGCTAATCTTCAAGAAGGCCCTCTTGGCCTTGAAGCCAGCTCCTGAGATGCCCCCCTGGCACATCCACCAGTTGCCTCCCTTTCCTACCATTAATCAGTGTCTGCTAATTAGAGAACAAACTCCCGTATCTCCCAGCACTTGGCAACCCCCACACCCAAGGCGGCTAAATGAGGATAAATGAGTCAGTCTTATTAAAAAATGATGTAAATTTATCAAATCTTATTTATGTTTCTTTTATATTCCAATTTTCCATAGATTTAGTAGCTCCAAATGAGAAGGTTTCAAGCTCTAGTAATTCATTCTTTGAGTAAAGCAAGGCTTGGCTGTATTTCAATAAAGTTCACCTAACAATTGCCAAGATCACCAAGAACTTTGCAAGTGCTAGGCGCCAGGTTTAGCTCCTTACATGCACAGTCTCATTTAACTCCTGGAAGAATCTCTCAGAGGTAAATATTATGACCTTATTTGCATTGAAGGAAACTAACATTGGCAAATTAACTCAGGCACCTGAGGTCACACACACAGGTGCTAAGTTATAGTTCTCCTAAGTGCTGAGCTCAGTGTTTTGGAGTGTGGTCCTTGAACCACTGAATCCAAAGAACCTGGAGACTTTGCTAAATTGCGGATTCCTGGGACCCATTCCCGACCAAGGAATCAAACTCCCTGGGGACCAGGGGTGCAAAAATCCCTGTGAACATGGCCCTGGAATCAGCATGTTAAACACGTTCCCCAAGCAACTATTGTATACCAAAGTTTGAGAATCACTCTGTCTGGCTTTAAGATGTTTTAAATACACAGTATAATTTAAATTGCAAAGGTACTGGAAAGGAAGCACATGGTTGACCCTGGGAGCCAAACTGATTTCCTTCTCGTGGAGCACAAGAAAAAACTGCGGGCAAAGCCCTGTGTCTTAGCGTTCTACAGAGCGCGTGTGATCTATTTCTTCTCTCTGGGCCTCCGTGTTTTTCATTTATAAACCAGGAAGGCTACTTTTCTTTTCCAGTCAGTCGTGAAGTTTGGAGGAATATAGAATAAACTTTTAAAAGCTGAAAGCGCCCTACAAATATCTGTCCTGACAACCGTGGTCAGTCTGGGACTGGGAGGAGCTGCAGAACAGTGTGTGATTCTGGGCACAATCGAAAGGGCACAGAGGAAGGGGGACAGCAGCAAACCCTCCCAGGGGCTGCACAGCTCTTCCAGTCTCCTGAGAAGGAGTCCTTCCCCTAAACTCAGGGGAAGTCAATGCTTTGGAGCCCAGTAAGCTTGCTGTCTCGCTGTGCAGGCCCTGGCTTTCCCAGCTGCTCCACAAGGGACTGAAGCGCCCTTTCTTCCCCAGTTTCCTCACCTCTTCAGACAGCAAACCGTGTCTCTCCCTAATCATATTCTCTGTCAGCACTGTTTCCTTCAGCCACAGTGATTATCTTCTACGTGCCAAGATTAGTGTTGCCATGGTTTGGATAAATGTTCCCCAAAAGCTTGGTTGCCAACCTGTGGTGCTACTGAGACACTTAGAAGGTAGAGCTTAGGAGAGAAAGTGGAGTCCTTGGGGGCCTGCCCTTGAATGGGACATTGAGACCTTGACCCTTTTTTCTTTCCCTTCCTGGCCTCCATGAAGTGGACCGGAAGTGAGGTCATTGAGGGTCTGCCCTTGAAGGAGACATTGAGACCTCAGCCTTTTCCTCTCTCTTTCATTTCTGGCCTACATTTCCTGTGCTGCACTACAGCAACAGAGCTCAGTGACCATGCCCTGAAACCTCTGCGATTATGACCCCAAATAAACCTTTCCTCTTTTTAATCTGATTACTTTAGGTAGCTGTCAGAGTACTGAAAATCTAACACAAGTATTATTTCATTTAATCCTCACAACAGTGCCATGAATCCACACTTGGGGAGCAAAAACACTGGGAACTGAATCAGCCTGAGCTAGGAAGCGGTGGACTCACCACCTTGTTTTTGTCTCACACTCCCAGGAAAGGCCGTAGGGGCAAGGCTGGGATCAGGGGTGCCCTGAGCTCAGGTCTATTCTGTGGCCTCTGATACAGCATCTGTGTTCGAAAGTGAGTCTGCTTTTCCCGGATTCTCCACAATGTGGCCTAAGTTATTCAATTAGGAAGGGAAATAATTGGCAGTGGAGAATGCCTCTAGCAGTGGTAATTACCTCCAGTGCCTTGTTGGAACAGTCAAGCTACATTTCAGTTTATGCTGTAAAACTTTAATTATAATATAAACAACTGCCCTTCAGCCCTGTGGGGCAGCGGCCCCCACCTTCCTCCTCTGGCTGGGAAAGGCGCTCCCTCTGGAGTGGTCAGGGAGGAGGACCAGCGGCAGGACAGGGCTTTGGGGAGAAGAAGAGCTGAGGATTGTGGATGGTGGGCTTCAGAGACTTAACTGGACACAGCTGTGCCCTCATCTTAGTACCCTTGATAACAGAAGTTTCCAGAAGTTAGAGGCCAAGCTGGTGGCTTTCTGTTGGGAGAGTTTGGTGTGGTTTTGGAGTGACATCCTTGTCCACATGCTCCTTGATGGGGAGAACAATCTTCCCTCTGCAATTCAGGCTCTGTGCTTTGGTAGGCTCCTGCTGGGTGCTCACCACATGCCAGGCCACGTGCCAGGCCCCACGCCACGTGTTTCCATGGGTGCCACACAGCATGTGGATATCTGAGGCGTGAGCATCCCGCTTAGCTGCTGAGCAAAATGTGTCTTTGAAAATTCCTGATGCTGTTTGAGATGCAAACCATGCCATGGGGAACTTGGGGTCAGGAAGGTTGACAGAGGTCATCAGTCATCTGTGTTCAGAGTAAGGCAGGTAGAGGAAGGATTGGTCACCACCAGGTTCCCGAGAAGGCCCAGGGACAGGGTAATGAGGAAACGAGGAAGAAGGCATTGAGACAGCAAGGGCTGAAGATGCTGGAAAGGAGGCTTATGTAACTCTCCAGGGCTGGCCCTGGCCCCCCGGGACAGGAGCATCTGCAAGCTTCCGGTCCAGATGGAAGCCACCAGGAGTCCATGTAGGGAGGTGACCATCAGATGCTTGGGTCTCTTTCCTGATTATTAGGGCAAAGGGGAAAAATATGAGGTTCTCAGTGGTCTTTGAAATTGAATGAGCAAGATGGTCCCCTAAAGAACAAGAATAGTTACTACCAATTTTTTCTTTTTTTGTATCAGGAATCAAACTCAGGATCTTGCACTTGCCAGGCAAGCACTGTGCCACTGAGCTTCATCCCTGGCCCAATTGCTACCAATTCTATTCTTTTTTAAAATTTCTTCCTTTTAATTTCTGATTTCCATATGTTTTATAATGGGCATATGCACACTAAGATGCTCTCCTAATTTGCATATGTGTACATGTATATCACATACACAATTATCTGATATATACATACATGCTCAAACATATTTTATCACTTGGGGTATCTGATCAAAATTTTGAAGTCGATTGGGCAACATACAGATATAGACACATGGCTTTCTACTTAAAAATAAAAAACAAACAAACAAAACCCAGCAACGATGATTGTGAGACAGTGACTCATTTTGATGACCTGGCGTCAATAATAACTCATCGTCGAGAAGAAGTGATAGTTTGCATTCCCAGTCCTGCAGAAGCACACCAAAGTGTCCGCAGCATGGAGTTGAAAGTCGGACTTTCTAACCCAGACTCTTGCTTCACCACTGTCTAGCTGTGTGACACAGGGTAACCCAGTGTGCCTTAGATGGGACCTCACATTGTACAGACTCTAGACTGCATCATGGGGCAGTCACAAGGATTATTTGAGCTCATCTATGTTTCTGGTGGTGCTTGGCTCTAAGTAACCATTCTGAAAAGGCCTGAAAGGTGGGATTTTCCCGATCCAAAGGCAGCTGTGGAGCTGTGAAGGAAGATCTAGCTTTTCACCTTGGTCTGGGGTGATCCTAAAACTCTGCACCTGGTGATCCATGGTGGGAACTGGTCTAAGTTCTGAGACAACCAGATGGGCTGAAGAAGGTACATCTGCTACTATCTCAGAGAATGCACTGTTCTAGGCTCCTGGCTCAGCTCATTCTGCCCGCATCCCAGCAGGACAGCCGCAGGTCCTCCACTTAGTAGCCAGATGCCCGCCACATTGGCCTCCCTGCTCACATCCCAGTGACCTGTGCCTCCATGTCTGATCCTTCAAAGCCCCATGCTCCCGGAAGGGATACTCAAGCCTCCTGAGGAGCAGCCAGGGCTGGGAGGATGTTGGGGGAAAAGATGGTACTGACAAGGACTTGGTGGCCAAAGGCACACTTCTACTGAGCACACTTCTGCTGGGCCAGGGGCATACTTCCATTGGGCCAGGGGCACACTTCCGCAGATTGTGCGGTGGGGTGAGGCTGAATACTTCTCACGTTGCCACCTCTTCTCACTGCCTTTCCTTGGGTAGAGCAGCTATTTATTGTGTATAAAATCCAGGAGCAGTGTCCTTGCTCTAAGGACCTCGTGTCCACTTGTGCAGGCTTAGCAACTTAATGGCATCTCTGGCCACACTCGCCCTAGCTCCTTCTCTGATAGTGGCTGCTGAGAGCATTTCCAGCTCATCCCCTCTATAAAGACCTTCGAACTCAGAAAGCTGAAGGTGGGCAGAAGTGCTGATCACTGCAGGAGGTAGGAAACCACCATGATCTGGCATCCTTTGTGCTTCATACCATCAGAGGCCCCCAGCAAGCAACTGTGCCCGCTCCCAGGGACCAGCATTGCCACCTCCCGCTTCCAGAACCATCTGCCGTTCTGCTTCTCCTGAACACCACACGTTAGACCTTCACCACCCTCCCCACCAAGAACACAGCCACTGGGAGATTTCCTAAGGGTTTTTAAAGCCAGAAGTGGCCAGAAACTAATAGTAAGTAAAATTTCCAGAGACATGTGGGGAAACTCACAATCTTTTAGGATACTTTGAACAATGCACTTGAAACACATTAGGAGTGAAATGTAAATTCTCAAGTGGCTTTGATATTTTTTAATTTCATATTAACCTGACTACAACTTTCCCCGTTCACTTCTTAGGAGCCCGTCTTTAATGACGAGCGCAAGGGAGGAGCCCCTGTTTACTCAATGGGGGACAGCCTGGGCTGGCTTCCTCTTGGGGTTCTTTCTGGTGGGCAGGACTTTTAAGAGAGAGTTGAAACAGCACTTTAAGAAATTTTCAGCCAATAAAAAGTTGCTTAAAGAGTTATACAAGCTCTCTGGATGTCAGCTTCCTTAACCTCCTAATCTCCGCTGTCCAATTATGGGTTTACAAGCCCCGAGGGCTGGCGGTGTTAAGTAAATGAAGAGGAATAGTCACATACACCGGGAGTGAAAATATGCAAGGCTGGGCGTAGGAAAGGAGCTACGCATTAGAGCTTTCATAAAAACCAGTCCCTAAAGTAGAAAGAATAGCTCCCTCCAGACTTGCCCCGTGAATTGCCTTTCATAGGGTGGTTCCTATTTATAAGCCAATTTGTCTGGGAATAAATCTTTTTACTGCACTCAACTAACTCCGAGAGGTGTGTCTCCTGGGAACCGACCTCCCAAATGAACTGTCTCAGGAAGGGATTTAACACCAGCTTTGCTAATCCCGGAATTTCTACCTTCAGGAAAAAAAGTCACTGTGATAGGGAAACCCTGAATATAGGGGCATTTAAATAAAAATTTCAAATACTAAAAATACTTCAGGTACTCAGCTGTCAAGGAGGTACCAAAGGAGGCAGCAGAATTTTGTGACAGGGTCCCAAAGCTTCGTAATGATCCATCTGATCTCGGATGAGCGGGGACCACAGCTGGCCTTGGGTCTGCCACATTGCTTACCTCTCATCAGGAAAAGAGGGCTCGCAATCTTGAAAATACAGTTTTCTTCCTTTTTTCTCTTCTTTATTTCTACCCCCCACCCCCATCTGTCATGTTCTTTCTCTCTTTTCTTTTTCATTTTTTAAAGATGGTCTTTAGGGTAAAGAATGTTAAAATGAAGTTTTAAAAAGATTTTTTGGTCTCGTTTTTTCAAGGGAACAGAAAACCACCTCCTCTCAACAATGGAAGTGTTTTTATTGCATATTTTTGTTGACATATAATCATATACAATAACACTGATTTACATAATCATTTGAAGTGATAAATAAGATTAAATAAAGTAATACATGTGGGAGTCCTCACACAAAACTTATCTCTGGATGAATTTAAATACGACATAGCTGCTGCTACTATTTCTTTGCATCAACCCTCAAGGACTCTCACTCCCAACAGCAATGTTTAAAATGCAAAGCTCAACAAATTAAGGCTCTTGATAATTCAACCACTCCTTTCATAGACTCATCAGCTGTTACCCTCTCTTGTGCACGGTTCCCTGGGCAGATGGGACTGGGCAAGTGGGAACTTCCAGAATTTCCCTTTGCGGCTCTACTCTTTCTGTCAAGGTTCTTCCTATCCTGCAAGGTCAGAAACCAACTCTTCCGTAAAGTCCTTCTGACTAGTCCCTAATTTCTTTTTCCAAGGATGTACTAGTCAGCTTTCCCTCACTGTAACAAAATACCTGAGATTAACAACTTCTGAGAGGGAAAGTCTCATTTTGGCTCATGGTTTCAGAAGTTTCAGCCCATTGTTGATTGGCCTGCTGCTTTGGGGCCTGTAGTGAAGCAACACATCGTGGTGGAGAGCATGCTTACCTCATGGAAGCCAGGGAAGGGGGGAAGGGCTTGAATCTCAGTAATTTATCTAAGGACAGCCCCCAATTTCCTAACTTCCTTCCACTAGGTTCTATCTCTTAAAGATTTTGCTACATCCCCATATGCCATAGACTGAGGACCAAAATTCCAACACATGAAACTTCTGGGGACATTTCAGATCCAAACTGTAACAACAGGCCTATTTCATTGTATTGTAATAATTCTAAGATATTTGCCATATTCTGCTTTGTACCAGTTCTCTCAAGTAGCTCCCTTCCTTCATGTAATTTGAATAAACATTCCTAAAGCACATATTATGTGGGATTATGAGCTAAATGGGAATGACTGGGCAGGGGGAGAGAGATGAGTGCTGGGCAGAGTGTTTGTATGGAAAAACTCATGGTTTGGCAGGAATCGTGAGGCTGCAGACTCCACCATGTTCAATTCTGTGTCTCTAGCACCATTTAAAATGTCCTAAGCATAGTACAGGAAGGTGTTCAATATAAACAAAGAGTATAAAAAATGAAAAAGATCAGAGTGCCAAATGTAATTGCTTCATTCTAGGAAAAGATGAACTCCAAGCTTGGATAGATTAAATAGCATTTCTCGAACTATCAGCACCTCCAGACTTAAAAGGACTATAAACAAACAAAGCTGGGACAATCAGGGACAGGGATTGCTCTTATTTCTAAAATTTAAATCTGTCTTTGGTCACAAGCAGCCCGTTTCTGCTGATGGCACTGGGTGCCATTTCCTATGAGATGTCAATTTTGGACCTGAGTAAAATTTGGGCTTGAGCTCTGGACCAGAACTGACCAGCTGAGTGCCCTGAGGTGAGACTTAGTACCTCTGAGCTTCATTATCCTTTTCTGCTAGATGAACATGGTAACCATTGTGTTATAGGGCCATTAGAAAGATTTCATTAATAATGAATTAAGCTAATGTAAGGAAAAGTGAGTTCAGACCCTGAACCCTAAAGTGCTGGTAGCAAGGACAGCGACAGCGGTGTTAGTGGAGGTGGCCATTGTAATTCAAACACACCTGAAAGCTGGAATTAACTTCTAGCTTACAGTGTTTGTTTTTGGTAGCAGCCACCTGCACACTCAGTCCACCAGCAACGTGGGAGAGATGTGCACTTTCACCTTCTAGGCTTCCCACTTCCAATCTATCAGCTGACTTCTTGTGGCACTTTAGTACCCTGGAAAGAAATCACAGTTCATCAGAGCTTTCTACGTCTTTTTCCTCTTGAGTCCAGGCCCTCGTCTTCAGGCAGGTGACCCTCTGTGAGGTCAGCCTGCAGCCAGGGAGAAGAGCAATGCTTCATGCAGGTGACCAGAGGGTGAGGGAAGGGCAACGTTTTGGACTTCTCTTCCTGTCCCACCGAACACATGCTTTTCTCCCTGTTCCTGATGTCCCAGGAACTCGTCTCTTCTCTGGCTTGCTAATCACATCTTCCCATGCATGGAGGCCTTCCATTGGCTGCCTCTGTTGCTTTACTGGTGCAGACCTCTCTCCTTCTCACCCATGCTTCACACTTACTCCATGCCTCAGTTTACTGCTGCAGGCAGCAGTGTGCCTGGTTCCACGCTCTCCGTCAGCAGCCAGGCTATCTGAGGTTTCTCCACTCCAGTGATGAGAAATCAAGCACGAGCGTAGATTAACGGCCATGTCGGTGTCCACAGTAAAGGGAAGAGACTGGCAGTATGTGTTTATATCCCTCTCACACCAATACATATAACACAACTGTACTCTACATAATCTATGAGAGAAAAATCCCCAAACTGCCCTCAACTCTATTTTTTTTTTAAGGACACAGAAAGTGAATACACAGGGAACAGACAAGGGGTTTACATTGGCTCTCAGGGTTGGCTAAGAAAACTTCCTTCTAGAGACTGTTACAGTGACAGCGGGTCCAAATCCACCTAACTCTTCCTCTTTGTTTCCCCACTTATTACGTGGTGATCTCTGAAGCAGAGGTCACTGACCTGTCATTGAAAAGAGCCCCTGATGCCTCCTGCATCACCAACAAGCAAATAATAAGAAAGCTCATTTTTCACTAAGCGTCCCTGTGCTATTAAAAATGCTTCTACACAGTTCCTTGAAATCATTTATTAGTGAAGTCCTAGCTGGTAAACTTTGGCCAGCTGGGAGATCCAGCTGGTCAGATACTTGCATCATTTAGAGCTGTATGAGTTTACAGAACACTACCCTATGCCAGCTCTGTGTCAGACATGCCAGGGTGGCGCTTCTTAGCCTGTGGAACTTGGAGCAGTCTAAGAATCTGCGCTGGGGGTGGGAACCCACTGTGCCTGTGTGTGTATTTTTCTATTGCTATTTCATGCTCCTTTTGCCACAAGAGAAAACCACTGCCCCCATCATCACCATTGTGAGTGGTAAGCCTGTGTGAGTGCGACAGTGTCACAGATTTTTAAAACATGGTGCCAAATCTTAGCTCATTTTCTAACAGAAAGTAGGTTAGAATTCATTGGTGAAATTCTGGCTTCCATTAAATAAATGCAAAGTTGTTACCTCCATGTTGGTGTTTTTTAAACTGTTGGAGAGCTCACCTCCTGGAGTGGTGGAGAATCTATACCATCCCCACTCCACACCATGAAAATTCCCTCATTCCTCTCATCACCTTCCGTTTCCCTGCCTCCTCTGCCATCTGAGTGTCCGGTTCCTCCCCTTCTCTCCCTCCCCACTTCTCCAGCTCCCTCTCAGCTCCTTTCCTCCGCCCTTGGCTGCGATCCTGCCCTGTAATCCACAGGAGCAGCAGCCGTTGGCCGGGGAAGCAGGCTCCTTGGTTTGAGCCGGCCCAGAACAAGGCTGCACTCTGATCTCCGCGCTCCTCAATAGACCCAGCAACAAAGGTGTGGTGAAAGAAGGTGTCTTCTAAGGAGTTCACGTTACGGCCCGTAGTAAAAGAAAGTGGTGATATTGTTACAGCCGCCGGTTTCTTCCCATTGTCTTCCTTGTCAAAAACATGCCCCCTCCAAAGGACGGGATGCGTTTCAGTACAATTTGAGAATGTTCGGTAACCCAATATTATCTTCATTTCCCTCCTTGTTTCATGTTACTTTCTGATCCTTGAGTCCTCCCAAGTTCACAGCGGTCCATGACATTACGGTGACTCTCTAACTTACCCATTATCCTCACCGTCAATGGGAGAACAATAGATCGTGTTATTCTGCAGTTCGCTTCCCTGTCACTCAGCGCTTTATCTCCGTTGATACCCCGGTACCAGACACAGAAACCAAAGTAGGTTGTCTTGTCTTCGGCGAATCTTGAATGGCTTTTGTTCAGAGAGGCGTTTTGTATTCATCAGTCAACTGAGGACTCACCCTGAAGAAGCCCTCAGTCAGCACACAGCCCCAGCGAACCAGAGAGCTTTGGCGGTGAAATATTCATAGCCCGGGACCTCTGAGGGGCTCACCTTTTGGCCCCCGCCAGCTTCCGAGAGCATCGCCAACAGGAACTGGCAAATCTTGCAGATGTGAACATTTCCCGGATGAAAAACTGCAAGTCCCATCTCCACTTTTGATATTAAACCTAGTCACACGGGCACATTTATCTTCCCACTTGATCTGCCAACCGGCTGTGTCAAACAGCTGTAATAAAAGTCCAAAGGTGAAGTGATATGATCAAAGCTTAACCTGATTTCTTTCCCCACTTCTTCGAAAGACATAATAGCCTCTCTCCTCTCTGAAACCTCACGTCTTTTAAATGCCTCTCAGGGCCCTAACAGACAGCACGGATGCAAAGTTAAATGACATGTTGTTTATGTTTCCAAGGAATAAAGTCTTACTGGATCAATATACACATATCTAAGTAAGAAACAACCCAAGAATCTAATGGCTATTAATTTGATGCCATCCTTAGATGACTACTGAGTGTCGAATTCAACCAGGAAGCAGTCTGCAGAATCCACAGCAATGCACAGAGCTGGAGGACAAACAGGGGAACAGGGGAGACAATGTGAAACACTGCTTTCAGCAAGGCTGAATCGCTTGGAGCTCCTGAGAAGAGCTAAGAACTCAGATTTCCAAGATTTGCACCAATCTTCTGTCTCATAATCTGAGGGAAACTCTGTTTCTATGTAGATCCAGATTTTTGTGGCAAGGAGGATCCATTTGGAAGGCAAAGAATGGAGAGGGACATAAAAAAGAAACAGTAGTGAATCCCTTATGTATCCCAGCTAAATTATAATAGGCAAAGGTGTTTAATCTTCATTGTCAGGTAACCACCTGGATATAAGAAGTCAGATACTACCCTTGACCTCTCATATACAAACACATGAGAGAACTTCCTGTTTCCTCTCTGTTTTCCAAAACATGACACTTATTCATTTATCTTTACTGTACATTTCATCAACTACTACTGTCTAAGATCTTACCATCCAGAGTAGATTCAGGCCAAGTCTACACTCAGCAGAAGAAATTCTTAAGAAAGGGTTGTTACAACTTCCTGGTACCCTGAAGAATGGCAAAGAGGACTCAACTTAAGATCTTTCAGAGCTCCTAGTTGCTGCCAGCTTGGAGAGAGTGTCAGATTGTTCCAACACTCACAAAAGAAAAGCAAGCAAACAATTGTATCTGCACTGAAGTAGCCAGTTGGCATGGGCTAGAGCCGTGGTGCAAAAGCTGATGAGGGTCTGATATTCCGAGCTTCTACCTAAGTGCTCTTCATTTCTGAATCTGTTTAACCTCAGAACACAAGAAAGGCTGCAAAGGATTATAAAATCATTGACTTTGTTGAGGAATCTAGATAGTAATTTCCTATGAGAGACCTAGACCTCTTGGGAAAGAAGGGCCCTGCCAATCCAGTGAATCAATAAAATGCAGCTCAGGCTTCACTTGTGAGTCTGTGTGTCCCAAAGAGGCAGAGTTCCACACTTGTAATCTGTGCTAGACCCACTGCGAAACCAGGCTGCACACTAACCAGGCTCCCTGTGCCTAACAGGAGCAAGTCTGGCACCAAAGAAAGCAAATAATCAAGCAGGTCATTAGGAAGCCTATAAAAGTACGGATATGCAGCTACGCCCTGCCGTTAACTTCAAAAGGTGACCAAAAGGCAGAGGTTTTTTGCAGCAAAGGAAAAAGCAATGGAAAAAGTGAAGTCTTGTGACACTCAGGAGTAAATTTTGCAAAAACCTGCAGCCAAGAGACTCCCCCTGTGCTTGGTTTTCTCTCTCAGAAGTCACCCAGGGTGACTTCCTGCCAGTGGGGTTAGCTCTGTCTCATAGCTGTGGCAGGGGCTGGGTTGTATAGGGTCCTGCAGATGGAGAGTTCCAGAGTTTGCCCTTGTCCTGACCTGGAGCAAAGCCGTGAAGTGTGCGACTGTGTTTCCTTCCTTAGAGCCCTTCCCATTCACATGCCCAGCGACCTCAAATTACCAGGGGTCTTGTTTGGGTAGGGGAGAAAAATCTATTAAACTCACTTGCACTCAAGCGTCGGTGACCCAAATATCCTATCCAAGTTGTTTGGAAATTTTTACAGTTGTACATGTATAGGGAAAGAGACAGTGGTAGAATTTTAGGTTGCCCCTCTATTTAAGGGCCAACATTTCAAATTCCTGGAAGTCTGTCTTTTCTTTTCCACGAATGATATTTCCTAGTCAGGGAAAAACACAAACCACCCCAATCCTTGGTAATAAAATGTAGACCCACAGTGCTAAGTTGGTCCAAATTCCTTGACCTTCTACATATCAGACTTAACTTGGACTCTCATGGCTGGGCTGGAGCATCTTGGTCCCAATCCATGCCCCAATCCTTTCCAATCTGACCCAGCCCTGGATGGGTAGATGAAGATGAGCTTGAAATGTCAATAATGGTGAACTAATTTGATGAAAATAAGGATATCCATTTAGGAAAATAGTCTGAATCTTGTCATTAATTCTGCGTTCTCTCTGCCCACCTTGCTGCCATCAACTGGAAATAACATTTCTTTGGGCAGTTTTTCATTTTTACAAGACCTGAGTTCTTTAGTGAAATTTATTTATCTAGCAGAGCCCTGATGTGATATAATTTTGAGGAAGGACAGCATCGAGTTGGTGTAATTATTTCTTAATATTTAAAAGCTCCCTGGCTTAATGTGTTCTCAGGGAGAAGCTGTTAAATCATTAGGGATGGTGTTTTGTGGCCTTTTTCTGCACAGAAACTAATGCTGCTTAAACTTTGGGGCCTGAAGACCACCTGGCCTGAGCCCCCATTAGCATGCTGGTAACAGGCTGATCAGCACCTCTCAGGTCCTATCACTAGACCTGTATTTGATAGATGTGCGATAATTGAACATTTTTATTTTCAAAAAGAAAATGAAGGGATGTTTCCCTGGCAAACTTTGTGGTATGCTCTGGGAGTTGAGAGAAGGAGAGGAAACTTTTGGAAGCCAGAACTGTCTGGAGTCGTTTATTACTCGTTTGTGTAAGGAAATCAATGGCGGCATGAGAAAAATTCATGAGAGAAGAACAGGATCAAATGATTCTGTTGTGGTTCCAGGGATGAGAACCAGGGGTGAGGCATGGTAGACAAGGTGAGGGGAGTCTCAACCTCCTTTCAGGGTGATTGTTCTAATAGACTGGCTGCTTTGTTAGCTTGAGCTGCTAAAAAAGATACCATGACCAGAGTGGCTTATCCAACAAGATTCTTTTCTCAAACTTCTAGAGAAGGAGGAACCAGCATGGTCTGGTTCTGTAAGAATTCCCTCCCTGTCTTATAGACATTTGCCTTCTTTCTGTGGCCTTGAATGGCGGCCCAAAGGAGCTCTGGTGAGTCCTCTTCTTACAAAGCTGTTAATTCCATCCTGGGGCTCTATTTTCTGGACATCATCTAAGCCTAAATACATCTCACAGACCCTGCTCCTGACACTATAACACTGAGAGTTAGACCTTCACACATAACACTGGCCGGAGGGTGAGCAGAGATGTTCAGTCCACAAGAACACAATGACCAAAGAGCAGTGTGAGGTGGCTACCATGGTGGATTCCTCCGGGCCGGGCTGCTGTTGATCAGGAAGAGGCAAAAAAGACAAGCCGCTGCTTTTGGAAAAGAAGTTCTCACATTGATAAGATGTCAGGATGGTTTGCTTCCAAATTTCCTTCCTCAGAGATTGCTCACTTAATTATTCTGTGATGCAATATGAAAATGGGAACAATAGGAGCCAGGGTTTAAGGTGTGTTACTCATAGGATGACCACTGCCATGGTAGTGGGCACGGGCTGGCTTGGTGGACAAGCTGGAGGGGCTCGCCTGAGACCCTGAGTGTCTGCGTGGCCCTGAGTCCCAGCCTTGCTGTGCTGCTCTGTGTGGCAGTCATCTGGTCACCTGCAATGAAAGAAAAGAAGAGTCACCCATCTAGAAAGCACACTATCTGGGTCACATCATCTGTCTTACTTAGTAGACATGAAAAAAGTTTCATTTTCTTCATTGTTTTAGATCTGCATTTCAGAAATTCAGTACCTACGATGATGTGAAGCGATTTCAATTTTTATTGAATTATTTACTTATTTAACATCTTTTTTGATTGCCATGGTGCAATTTCATCCTAGACCAGTGATAGTGGACCTCAGACAAGGTAGCTTCATAAAACGTACTTTGAAAGCTTTTGGAGAGATGGCAGCAGACTCAGCCTGGCTCTCACTGCCCTGGGATCCTCTCCTTCTGGGGCCTGGGGTCTGGGGTCCTGGAAGCCCCAACTTCCACTTCTTACCAAAGGGCTCACGGGAGATGTAGATTTGGGTTGCTTATCCTCACCTGGCTTCTCTCTGGTACAGTTGCTGTCATGTAGTCATGTTAGTGACATCTTAATGCAGCCCTATCTGCACGGACTTGTGACAATGACATGCTTATCATATTCATCCAAGAGGTCAAACCGTTTGCAAAAATAAAAGAAGGTAGCTTCAGTTCAAAGGGATAGACACAGACTTGCCCATATGAAGAAAGATTTGAAAGGATTCGATCTGCCTTTCATTTGTTGCATCTTTAAGACATAACTGTGGCTGTGTTTTCATTCCCAGGTGATGCTGTAGCTAACTCCTGATCAGTTTGGTGACCATTTGTATACATAGGAATTTAGGATGTTAATATACGCTACAAATGAAATATCTGAGAATGCACAGGAAAAGAGAAAAGAATGAAACCCAGTATAAATAACCTGCTTCGTAAAGGAAAAGGACTCGGGGAAAGTGGTTGAGCCCTTTTTGAAGCCTGACACATGTAATCTAGACTCCTATGAGCTGGGACTTTGGGAAGGGAATGGAATTACTTGGAGAGACGTGGTAGCCAGTTAAGTGTGAAATGGCTTAGTCACTGTGTTACCAATAAAAGAAAATACGTCCAAAAGACAACTACCCTTTAGATTACTCATCCCAAACTCAGTTTCCAAAGAAGCAAAAGCATGGAGCATGGGTGAAAATCACCCCTGTGTTCAGCTTTTTCTGCGGTCCTGGGGTTCTGGGTCCCTTTACCCTTCAGTGTGGTGCCGCAGCCTGGGAATTTGCACACGGAAGAGATATTTAGTAAGCAGGAAAAGGGATCTAGAGATGGAGGGAAGTGGAAGGATGGGGAGGAAGAGAGGGTGTATACTGCAAAATTTAAGAAACTTTGGGACTGGGGATGTAGTTCAGCAACACAAGCACACGTCTGGCAAGCACAAGGTCAAAGTTCAATTCTCAGTACCAAAAAAAAAATTAATTTTAAGAAAGGAGTAAAGCTACCATTCCTGCCCATTAACTGTAAAGAAGAATCTGTCAGTCTTCCCTAACATTTCTTAGAAACATAAACAAGCACTCGAGTGGGCAAGCACAGCCGTGTGCTAACTGTAGAGGGGGAGGTCCTCGTGCAAGTGAGCACAGTGCCCAAGGTCAAGGAAATGCTAAATGAATTCAACCCAGTTTAACTGCCACCCTTCTTGGCATGTTTTCCAGTCGACTCTGGCTGGGGAAAGAAATCCAATCAACACAGAAAAGGGGTACTAAGAAATCTGATCTACTGTGAAGTTAAAGATACACAGTTTTCAGACTATACTTGGTGCTAAAGGTTTTCCTTACATCCAAGAGTACTAACAATAGAAAATGAACCTGATCTCCCCGTTAGAGACAGCCTCTCACTCTCAGGGAAAATGTGGAGGCTCATCTCCTGCATGGAGATCTGTATCTCCTTTTTAGGGTAGATTTTTTTGTTGTTGCTTAAGGGATTATCATTTGACATTTGTTAAGTGCAAATCTTTATAATGGTGACCTAGAAACTGAAGGCATCTTTATAGTATTCATAGCAGTGTGATTTCTGTCAGAAGATCTTAAAGCTGCTTCTGGACTGTTTATTTTGGAATTGCCAGCTTGAAAGCAGGCTGGACCCTCAGATCTATGGACTGTCAAGAGTGAAGGGTCACCATCCTGGCTTCTGTCTCACACAGTGCTCAGGGAAAGCGATGCACCCCACTCTCACTGACCAATGCATGTGTGCAGGTCACCCTCCCTATCTAAGTTGGGAAGAGCTGGAGATATTTAACCCACAGCAGAAAGGATTCCTGGGAAAAAAACGGTTACTGTCTTCAAATGAGTCAAAAGAATTGTGGAAGGGGACAGCTAAGACAGCTAACTCTTATAGCATAAGTGCAACCTTAAAGGCCCCTGGCTTGGCCCTCACAACCTTATGAGGCAAGCAATTTACATAAGGAAACCAGATTCAGAGTCTTAATAACTGCCCAGCCATTGCTTAAGCGGCAAAGTCAGCTTCAACTAAAAACTAAAACAGAACCGGGCTACCCTTCAGTCCTTCTGTAACCAATGCAGTGGATTCGCTCCTCACTGAGCGCTCAGTAGGTGAGCAGCACCAGGTGATACAAGAGTAAACAAGAAAGGACAGCATTGGAGACAGTTCTCAAAGCAACAGGTCCCAGGAGAAAGAAATCGGGGGCTTTTATTGGGGAGACTCATACATCAGATGTAAGGACTCAGAGCTGGGGATGCTCAATTTGAATTCACACATTGCATGCTCAAAAAAAAAATGGGTGGAATATTGGTGGATGAGAGATTTGTTATAGAGAGCAGAGTTGATTCTATTCACTTAAGAAGAGTGACTCGGTGGTTTTGGTTGGTTCCTTCTGGAGGACCTTATGGAAACACACAAAACCACAGTTTAAAATCTTAAAGGAGTGTTTGTGATTGTGGAAATCGAGCCTAGGTTGCTTTGCCACTAAGCTACACCTCCAATCTGTTTTATTTTTTATTTTGTGACTAGGTCACACTAAGTTGCCCAGGCCGAACCCGAAACTTCCATCTTTCTACCTCAGTGATAACAGTTATTTAAAGCAGTGGCAGTGACCTCTACTCGTTAGTAGACCTCAGCCTCTACAAGCCAAGGTGACTGCCCCTAGAAGTTCTTTTGTAGCGACTAACATGCCCGTACCTAAGATTGCTCTGTGCAGTGCCGCGGGTGAAATCAGGGTCAGCAGACAGAAAGCCCAAGGCAGTAAGATTTTATTCTACTCGGTACAAGAGAGCGATTCCGAGCTTCAAAGTGGCTGGAAAAGCAAGACTGGGATGCAATGGTGGAGGGTGGGCGAGCTGTCTTTCTGGCAGCTTCTAACTCTGCCTGGATCGTCACTTCCCAACACAGGCCCTAAGAATCCTGTCCGAGGAGCGGCAGAGGGGTCAGGAAAAATGAACAGGCTGAGAAATAGGCTCTGTGGTTGAATAAATTCTCCAAATGTTGTTGGGGCAGGTCATTCCCCAGAGAATCTTTCTGAGACTCGCATACTAATGGTGATTCTTGAGTCTCCTCATGGGGATCTACAGAATAAAGAACATATCCAACCTGTGTTCCTCTTTCTCCTGGAATATCAGGAACTGATGCTCCAAACAGTGCCGCCAGAAAATATGGTGGTGGAGAACACCAACACCAGAGGAGAGGGAGGTCGGGGGCCTCCCAGCCACTGGCGTTTCTTTTGTTTATGTTGTCCACTCATTCACTGGAAAAAAGAATTTCCAGGTGCCAGTGTCAGAAGGAGACATTGTGGATACAAACAGAAGTAAAGCGTCATCTTCTGTCTCTCCCAATGCCATCGGGGTCCCCCACGGCTCCCATCACCATCACGCCACTCCAGCCCCCTAGGGCTCCTTTCTGTTGGGTGGCTGGGTGTCTTCATTCAGGGGTCCACTCCTGGGTCCTCGAGGCTCCTTTCCCACAGAGCTGTGTGGCCGCCATAGAATGTGCTGAGGAGCACCTTCTCAGGGCAGGCTAGCGCTGCTTCTCGCCTGGGCATCTCTGAGCCCCTTGCCCTGTGCCAACATTTTCCATATACTTATCACCTGCAAGCACTCTGTGTAGTTAACTTTGTTTTTATCGGCATCTTGCCTTCCCCACCAGAAACATAAGCTGCATAAGGGTAAGCATTTGTCCTGTCCACTGATCGATCCCAGTGATTTATAACAGCTCTGGGGCCATAGTAAGTGCTCAGTAAGTAGTGATCAAACCAGAGAGTGAATATACAGCTCCCATCCGCCTAGACAGTGATTCAATAAATGTCCAACTAGAAAACTCATGTGATTCATTATAAGAGTTTATATAAACAAAATCTCAAGATAGCCTCCAATTTTTAGATGATGCTCCAAGTTACAGATTAAAAAAAAAAATCAGGTACAAAGTTCATGTGCTTTAGAGGAGCCTCTACACTTTAAATGTGATGCCCTTTGTGCCCAGTGCTTACTGACATTGCCACTTGAGGTCTGGATTTAGATATGACCCGGAAGTGTAATTATGGTCTATTTATATTTTAATATCTAGGAGACTTTAGCCAGGTGGTGGTGAGTTGAGTCTAAAAATATCGGGATGCTACCTACTCAAAGGTTCCAATTAAATAAGGTAAAGTTTGCCCTGGTGTGAATATTCCTTGTGCCTTGACATCTGGACAAGAGTATTTTTACGGCATAGATGTTTGTGTTCTCCAGGTGAGACAGTCACATTCCACCTTCTCAGTGCAGAAAGGATCAGGGAATGCGCCCACCACCTGGGCAAGCTTCTGCCCACCTTGTCGCTGGCTGGCCCATCTGCATGTACATCTTCATGCTCCCGTCACCATCACCAGGTACGAAAACAACCCAGATATTTTCATGGAACTTCTCTTTAGACCAGTCTAGTTTTCAGCTGAAGGGAGTTTTCTTTTTTCCTTCATTAAAGGCTGCAACTCGAGCCCCCACATGGCTATTCACATTAGGAGCCACCTCGAGGATGCCAGCTAAAACCCAAACCCCGCTCCACTTGGTCTCTGAATACCTGTCCTTCTGATTATTATTCTCAGTGTATGACAAGCGAAGGGGCAGGGAGGTGAAGGATTTATTCCAAATCTGGAAATAAAGAGTCCTGCATTACAAGAAACAACGATCTCTTTGTTGTTTTTACCTTTATGCTTGTAGAGTGGTTATATTTTGTCTTATGTGTTTGTGGCTATTTAAAAAAAACATATAAGTAACAGGCTTTATGCAAATTAGAATACTTAATGTGGGATTTGAACTTGTGCCAGGAGTGGGCTTCGAAGCCAGGTCTTCCTATTTGCATTCTGCATTTATCCATTCCCAAACAGTAGAAGATCCGTCTATCAGATGCTGTGTAAATCCAGCACACAGATAATTTGTAAAAAAAAAAAAAAAAAAAAAAAAAAAAAAAAAAAAAAAGCTTTCTTTCAAAATGTTCTGTGGTTTTTCTAATCTTGTCACTTTTCTAATTTCCTAATCACATAACCTTGAAGTCGAAAGACACAGCCTGTGATAATCTGTGTACACTGCCTTCATTATTATCACAGACATTTCTAGGGGGAAAAAAAAGAAAACACACACACATACACACACATATAAAACACACACCAAAAAAAAAAATCCTTTCTGCCCCACACACATTCAAAGCAGCCTTTAAAGTCCTACTTTAGTCACAGTTCAATCAGAGCCACATTAGTCCTACTCATCAGACAGAAAAGTGTTCATGAGCAGAAGGGGGATATTGACTTTAAAAATTTACTGGTGAGGCATTCAGAGCCTGCAGGAATGTCAAAACTCCAACCTGCATTTTGATGTTTTTGCCTCCGGTTAGTCTTGACTGACATGCTTGGAGCACTTTGGTCTGTGCTCTGGCATCTATTAACTGTCCTTGACGCAAAGTTATCCCGGCCGTTATGGGCAGCCCGCTGCCTAATGGTTTCAGTGCATTTGATGCCCCAAGGTGTAAGGAAAATTCGAGCCCAGCTTTAAGGGATCACATTGGCTATTCTTGGCTTCATTAGGGGGGCATTGTTTGATCCTAAATAATGAGAGCCTGTTAATTATTATTCTGATAATTGGGCCTCATGTGGGAGCACGGCAGGCACCCGAGGTTTTTAAAAGGAAGCAAGTTTGGAAAAGGAGAAAGAAATGTCAAGGTTGAGGTGTCTTTGAGAGGAGTTTGTTTATATGCAGAGCATTTACACCTATGTGAGGACCCAATTCTGGATGGAGGGGAGAGAAAAGAGGCTGGGGCCAGCCCAGGTCTGTACTTACTTCAGCTAGAGTGGATTGCAAAATTACTACCTTGGACAAGCCACTGAAAAAGGCTCACCACTTCCACAACTGAACCTGTAATTCTATGTGAAGAGATTGGGAATTGGTTTCTCCAGAGGAGAGAGACAGAGACAGAGACAGAGACAGAGACAGAGCCTGAGGATGAAGGGCATGGATTTATCCCAGCTGCTTTCTGGAGAAAACAGGAAACTTTGTTTATCTGTATGCTCTTTTCCTTGCTATTATAAAATGACATCTAAGTTGACTAAGGGTCTTGTGATAAGATGGCTGCCTGTCCAGAATGCAGAGTGTTAGGAGTACCCAAGATGGCCGACAAGAGAAGGCCTCTGGGTGGAAGGAAGACGAGGAGTCTCAAGTGGACCTCTTAGATACCATGAAAATTTTGCCCTTTCAGGCTGCCTATAACTTAAAAGAACTATTTTACAGTATCAAATCTGGACTTGGTTTCTTTCCCCTCATCCAGTACTATGTTACAGCGTTTACACTCATTTTTAGTTTTGCATTATGCCACCCATGTAATTGTGAGAGAAAATTCCAGAACCCCTAAGTCTACAGCGTATTGTGTCTTTTTCAGAACCCAAATAAGAGCTCACAGAGTCTCTATTCACCTGAAGGAAAAATTGGGTTTAAACAAATATCTCTATTTAAAAGGAGGAAGGAGAGTTGGGGAAGGTAAACTTTCATTTGAAGCATTCACTGGGGTTTTTGTTAGACTTACTAATACTTCGAGTAGAGCTGGCCAGCTGAGATGAGAGCTGGCCTGCCTGTACACCAGGTGACAGTGACCGACAGGAAGAGAAGAAATAGAGAGAAGGTCCATACTCATTTTGAGTTCCAGTGCTATGTTCCACCGACTTTGCTTGCTTCTAAATCTCACTCTCCCAATTAAACTGGAGAGACTATCAAAAGTGCCTGTTCAAAACGGCCACATACCCTGGAGTTCTGGACTTGCCCGAGCCTTCTTCATACAGCTCTGTGATTCTCTTTTGTAGGTGTGAATGTTCTTTGAGATGCACCATGGGCTGTAGAGCAGGAGGAAAGGGTGGGAGGGCCCGGGCACAGTATTGGGGAATTGAAGAGTTAGTGGCCAAAACAGGTGATCTTGTCTGTGATCTCTCAACTGTTCCTAACAGCTTCAATGCAGCTCATCGATTCATCCAAATGGCCCCACGCTTCACTAGGACACAGCATACTAAGTACAGAGTCGCTCCGCTGCAGCGCCATCTTGGATCTGTGTACAGAGAAGGATCAAAGCCCGCACAGTCCAGGAGGTAACACCGGCAATCACATGGATAGTAGACCCGACTGGACCACTGGTCTGCTGTGTGACCTTGGGCTTGGTCTGCTTCCTCACCTGTGTGATGGAGTTAATTATATGCCTCAAATCTTCCTGAGTGTAAGGAGGCCAGACAAAGATTATAACTATGAGGTAATTTGTAAATGTGAAATGCTTTGTAAGCTTATGGTCATTTTGTGTCACTGTCAGATAGATTAGGACAGCAGGCATCTTTCTTTCTCTCTACCTCCAGCTTGGCTCCTTTCACACCCTGATTTCCTCATTACTGTGTGGGTCAGCCTTTTCATGAAATTCACATAGGAATGTAAGAAATTTGCCATACTGAAACAGAGTGATGGTGGCTGAGAAATGGTACCTAGAACAGTGGCCTACAGGTGCATGTTTGTTAGATTTATTATACGGTGACTCATCAAAGTTAATGTCAGTGCCTGGAATACTATGTGTTTATTAGTATAGTATTGTGCCAGATCTTGCCTTTAGAAATCAGACTGGCTTCTCTAAATTCCCTCTTAAAGAAACTCCATAAGAATTTTCCACTTTTTCTGTCTCTTTATATTTTCAGCCTCTATCACTCCTTGGAATTTTAAGTTCTGGCTTTCATTTAATGTTTTTCTATTATTCATCTTAGAGAAGCCACTTACACTTCTACAAAAGACAACAGGCCATGTGTTCCTGGGATTCTGGACAGGTGTGACATTATCTTGCTCAGGTCCTTATATTATATAGATTTGTTTCCATGGTAATCCAAGTTCTTGACTTTGCTGACTTAAGGATCCTACTCATTTTAGTCTGCTTCCAGACTTTGCATGAAGAGCCAACTGACACGTGTATAAGATGTTTCATCACCCCACAATTGTCACTGAAGCCGCAGTCTCTGCCTGAAGATTTCAATTTGTTAAATTAGACAGATTGGACCATGGGGTCACATGCACTCCTGACTGAAGACATTAAAGGAAGGAACATATCTCTATTTAATCCCCAGAGATTGCCTATTCCTAATAGACAATATCCTTACAGTGACGTCATCCTACATCTTGACATTCACTATGGCACGTGATGGCCAAGGTCTCTGGTGCCTTTGAACTTGTACAAATGTTTCCACTTCGGTGATGATAACACAGAAGCTGATCTCCACAGCCACCCTGTTCTCCACATAGCAAGGCCTTTGGGTTTCACAGAGGAACCCAGGATGAGGGACATTATACTAGAATGCTTTCTCTCTGTGTCTCTCTGTCTCTCCCTGTCTCTCTCTCTCTCTCTCTTCTTCTGTCTCTTGAAAGATTATACATGCTTCCTTCTGCTTCTTGCCTGGGGTGACATTGACAACTCTTAAATTTAGCATTTCCTGCCACACAAAATACCTAGAGTTCAAAATACATGCTCTTTTCTGAGTGCATTTTGGACAAGGTTTATGTCTTCTCTAGCAATCCTTCACTCTATCTCCTTGTATCCTGTCCAAAAAGGATAAAGAAGAGAAAGTCACAAATGCCACTGGGCATAGGCTCTTTGAGGGCAAGAATCACCCAAATGGTCAAGTAACCATGGAATAGAATAAAAGATAAAGTGAATATTTGGAATTAGGCATTTGAGTTGAGTAGGAATCAGCTAAAAGCAATGTGGAATTTAGTTTGTAGCCACCTCCATCTCCACCCCAGCTCCATGTACCACCCATATGTAGTCTGTTATTATAGAAAGTATCTCTAGTGATTCTCAATTCATTTCTTTCTCCAAATCCTCCTCCCTTGGTCTGCTTTGCATCCCAAGGAAAAGAAAGTAAACTGCTTACCTGAAGAGCCATTCTAAGCCTTTAAGGTCATTATGTTTTGGACTATTCATGCCATCACAGTATTTTCATTATAGATCACTGGGAGCTGGTAATATAAGGGAAAGTAATATAAGGGAAAGCTTGAATACAATATATTTCATAGTTTAGGTAACAAAAGACTAAGTTTGATGCATCTAAAAGTTTGCAGCAGACAGAAGTATGGGCGCCATCTGGCAGATTTGTGGCAATATTAGCATGAATCCTTTCCTCATTTCTTTGTCACCACCCTAGTAGATATAAGATTTAACTAGCAATTGGTCACATTCCACTATCAAATATGCTCAACAGAATCCCTCCTTATTGGGAGGGGTCTAGTTATATCCCGTCACCTGACTCGGAATGATTTTCAGAAGCTTCTATGACACTTTTGAGCAAACACGTGTGTCTCAACAGACGGACGAACTATGTGCTCCCATGGTGAGGCTGTTTCCAGTCAAGACAGATGACTCGAGTTACGGGTGTTACACCAGGCAGGTATAACCTTTGGTTCCACTTGCCAGTTCACGGAACAGCACAGGCTACTTCTCTAGAATTCTCTAGCACTAACTTCTTTCGGAGGCTGTTTGCCCACACAGGTTCAATGATTCAACAAGTATTTCACTTCAAATAAGAATGTGCTAAGCTCTTTCCTGAATGCTAAATAAGATGATGCAGCCACAGTCCCTGTCTTTCCTCGGACCTCTAAAAGGAAAGAAATATATAATTAGTAACTGACATGTGACTGAAGGAAAATTTCACAATCATTATTGACTGCATGGAAGTCAAGTAAATCAGTTTTACTGAATTCCGCTCCTGGTCATTGTTTGACCTCATTCCCAAGGCTCCTTTTCATTGAGTCTATGGTAAGGGCTGATTGTCCCAGACAGCCCGGCCAAGTCTCAGCCTTCTGGTCTCCTGTAGAAATGAGTTGAGCTCTTCTGCTCTCCTTTCATCTCCAAATGTTGTTTGAGAGGCAGAATGTCTTAGTGCATACATGTGTGTGTATGATTGCAGAATTAACTTTTGTGTCTTACCTGGAGAGTGGTGAGCTTAGAGACCACCTTGACCACTTCATATTCCAAATCCATGCACCTGCGCTGCCCAGGTAAGGCTGAGCACCCACATCTCCAAACTCAGACAGTTCCTTAGGAGGTTGGCTTGGAAGCCATGACCAAGAATGTGAAGAGAGACTCTGTAGCGTGGACCATCTATGTGGCATCAGATAAATGACCAGAACTGCTTTCTCTTGAGTATTTGTCACCATTTAGCATGATCAACTTTGAAGTTTCATGTAGTCTTTGTTTACATCCCACCTGCTGCATGGAACTGATAAAAGTGTACACAGGGCATGGGGATAAAGTCAGGCAAGAATGGAATTTCTGCAGGTTGGGTTTTGTCCTACTTTGCTGTTCTCAAACTTAGAAGAGATGCGTGATAGGAAAGAGGTCAAATTCAGAAGATCTTTCTGGTAGCCTGAGAGTTCAGCATCCTTTGATATTCACTGAAGTAGATGGTAAGCCATAGACTCTAATATGGTTAGCTTCTTCAACAAGTGGATAAATAAAATCTTTGGCACAGATTTACTATACCACCAAGGACTAAACCCCATGTGTCTTTCAACAGTATTCATTTTGTCACTGCTTAGGAAAATCATGTTCCGCAGGGTTCAGTCTCAAGTGAAGGGAAGTCTCACAGCCACTGTAGATCATTTCGACATCCTGGACCGAGACCATCATTTCTACATCATGACCCTGAATGTGCTGTTAGCCTGGTCAGTGTAGAAGAAAGTAAAAAACAAGCTTTAATGGAAAAAACATTCAGTCTGGTGGCCCCTTGTAAATAGTTCCTCTGTCCTCAGCAGACCAGACAGTGGGGACCAAGCACAGAATGGGACAGCACTAAAGTGTGTGTTCAGTGTCCTCTTACTTCTTATTCAGGCTGGTCCCTTGACCTGCTGTTCTGACCTCCACACTCTCATCATTGTCCAGTTTCTTACTGATACAAGGACCATCTCCACCCCTCCATTTCTGTTCATTTCCCATCCACCCACAGTTTGTGGAGCCCCATCTCTGATTCTGCACCAAGCTTTCTCTACATGATCTCATTTGCACACTGTTCTTATCTCCATTTGTCAGGTTTGCTAAGTGGTACATTTCACAAATGTATTATGTGTAAAGCGGAATTCTCAAGTCCTTCCTTTGAGTCAGCACCACGCATGGGCCACCAGGAGGAGAACCAGACACCAGACGTGGGCTGACAGACAAGAAGAGCCCTGCCACATGCAACCGGCTGATGGAGAGAAACACAGGCTGTAATGATGGTGGTTGAGGTAAAATGCAACTTAATGCTTGTAGTGTTTAGTGTTTCGCTGACTTTGCAGGTCTACAGCCGGTAGTCTGATCATCTATTTAGGGATAATAACATGCAGTGTAGCATCTATGGGGATTTCCATCTGAAGGTGGTAGCCATTGTTGATTCCCTGTATCTTGTTTTGAATTCCTGTATCATTTTCATTGTTTGATTTGGTTGGATTTTATTCTATTTTGTCTTCTTTGATTTTATTATATCTAATTGTATAGGCAGTTATTTCAAAGATAACAAGATATATTATGGTAGCCATTTTGGAGTTACTGTTATCTTGTTTTGAAGTCCCGTGTTGCATTCATTGCTCTGTTTTTATTGGTTCTGTTTTGTTTGATTTTACTATGTGTGGGAAGCTATTTTGAAGACAATAAGAGGCATTATGGTATTGTTGATTTCTTATTATCTCATTTTGAAATCCTGTGTCACACTGGTTTGTTTTGATTGGCTTTATTCTGTTTTATTTTGCATGGTTTTATTCTCTTTAAAATAAAAATTACAAAAAATAAATAAATGTAAAGCAGAATTTTCATCTCCTCCAAACAAATCCTGCATTCTTCATAGAACTTGCTCTCAAATGGACCCCAATGTCACCTGTGACTCCTCTCTTTCTTTCATCTCCAATCCAATCCAGCAGCAGAAGTGTCAACCTGGCTTGTAAAATCTGTCTTACAGATACCCTATTCTTAGAAACTCCACTATTATTTCCTAAATTTCAGGAAGAATTTGCGTTGATATTCCTTCTCCTTTGAATTCTGTTTGCCCGGGCTTTGTCCAACTTACAGCAACTCTTCTTTGAGTGTCAGCCAAACTGTCGCCTCCTCAAAGGGCTCATTCTCTTCATCTCTTCATCCTGCATTAATTATTTTTATGGCACCTTACACAGCTTTTCCTCGGTATTTGCTCTAATGTGTTTCTCTGCTTATTCTGTCTTCCCTGATAAAATGCAAACGTCATCAGTTAGGGGCTTAACTATTGCACCAACTCAAACAGGGCCTGGCATGGAGTAGATACCAGTAATACATAGCTCTGCCCAGTGTGCCCAAGCCAGCTCCCAGGAAGTGGGTCAGTGACACAGACTGCAAGTGGGTGTCGGGACTGGCGCTCTGGTCAGTGTCACTCTCACCTGGCACTGAACAAAACTCCTTTCTTCTTCCTCTCCACCAAAGCCCCCCAGCCCCCTGCTCTCTCTATTCCTGTTTCACAGCAAACCCAATGACACACCTAATTCTCTCCAAGTAAAGGTCGCACTCATTACAAGACTCTAATTCTATTTAAAAGATGCCTGAAGACACTCAGCTGGTCACCGGCAAAGTGAGTCCCTAGCTCTAATGAGAATTCTAATCACTAAGGAGGAAACACTGCCGGGCAGCAGGGGCCTTGCTAACAACAAAGAATGTTCTTTCCCAATCACACCAGGGAGGAGGGACCATTCACACTAAGGCCGGACTGACCTGGGCGCCCATCCACAAGTACATCAAAATGCACAGCCCACAAAGGTGTTCCATAAATACGTCCTACTCACTGCCTTCCCAACAGCGCTTTCAGGGTGGTAGGCAGTGCCTTCTCATGTCCACTTTGCAGAAGAGGAAACTGCTGCCGAAAGGCTGCTGGACTGAGTCTGAGGACACCCAGCCCGTGTCAGACAACGCAGGAGACAACGCCGTGTTCTGCGTTCCACCCGTTTCCACTGACCGAGCTGTGACAGAATCATACACTGACACTGTGCCTTTTACAGTGGGAAACAGAAAACGGAAAAAAAGAATATGCATAAGGAAATACGTATTTTTGAAAAAGGAGTAAACCATGAAAACTAGCAAAGAGGAAGAAATATCTTTGTACTGAAAACAGAACAATTTTGTTACAGGCAAGAATGCTGGAGCTATGGGTAAAAAACCACCAAGACTTCTGAAAACAAGCCTTCAAGGTTTTAGACACTTGGATGGAGTTATAATTTCCCCACCTACCTTACTCTCTGTTTCTCATGTGTCCTTCCTTCCTACTTTCCTTTCTGCCTTTTCTTCCTTCCTTCCTTCTTTGCTGGATTATAGAGCAGTAGAATAGGCATATTTTCTTGACTCAAAATTCCTTCATCTCATGCCCTAGAGAATGACCTCAATGCCTTACCTTGCTGTCCTATGGAAGGAATCTCAGGTTATTCTCTACGTCGCAGAGCTGGTACATGACAGAATTAGGTAACAAACCCATGCATGCTCCCAAAACTCATTTCCACTACTTTATCAAGTCTTAAAACTGTATGCATGCATGTATGTATGTATCTTCCCATTTATACAAGATCTCATTAGCCATTCATACTCTGAGCCCTGCTTCTTCTAACACTGCTCCCCAGGCCACTATCAGCACCTGGTTATGTTGACATGGAGCTAAAATGGGGCGCCACTGCTCCATTATTTTAAGTCATCAAAATGGTCCCAATCTTTGGATCTAGAGCTTTCTCATGCTTTTTTCTGAGGGGGTTAAATTTCTTGATTTTTGCACTCATCACAGCCCCAGTATTGGAAGAGCACAGTTACTGGCAGCTCCAAGGATGTGCTCCTCATGTGCAGCCTGACTGACCGGCTTCACCCCAAACCCACCCTATGGCGGAGGCTTTTGAGGTACCCAGAATCTGAGACTTGCCTCCGGAAGTGACTGCTTAGAGTCTGTGTTTGGTCATCACTGACAAGTTTAATTTGACGCAACCACCTTGTATAAAGAGCTACAACGCGCAGGACTTTTGAAGCTGTATCTAATAACACTACACAATAAAGCAGCGAGTTCGAGCTACTAGACCATACAAAAGAGGACTGGATCATCAAACACATTTGACTAATTTCAAGAAGATATCAAGCCACCAATGAAATGCTTTGCACTGAATAACTTCTTGGTTAGTAGGCTTCATCTGCTTTAGTTTTTAAAATTTCTTTTATTTACATTTCTTACTCTTTTGAAGCAGTTGTTTTCTCCACATTTAGTACCTTAAAGCCCTGAGAGCTAGGGAAGGAGGAGGAGGGGGAGAGAAACTTATCCCCAGTGGGATCAGGAAGTTGGCTTGGGAAGCAGATGGGAATCAGCAAACAGAGCCAGAGTGACATCTCTGGAATCACGTGCTCAGCCTGGGCTGTGGTGGCACCGTCCACTTCCCTCCCATTTCTCCTCTGTGGTGCCCCAAGGAGACAAGGGAATTACTCTGGGTTCCCACTGTGTGGTCTTGGTACAGCTCTGCCATCTACTTTCCGTGCAGTCTTAGCCAAGTGACTTAAACTCCACCAAATCTCAAAAGCCTCACCTTAAGGGTTGATCTCAACTCTCTTTGTACCCACAGCAGATCTTCTGCACGGTGCATTCACAAGATGTGAATAGGAGCTTGAGAGGGGAGGCATCAATATTTTTACCAAGTCCTTGGAAAAATCAAAATTACCAGACTGGGTGGTCCTTAAGAACCCCTGTGGCTCTTATCAACTTTGTGTTCCCAAGAGATCTGAGGTTGACAACAGCAGGTTTAGTTAGGCAGCTTAGAGCTGCCAGTCCTTGGGAAGGAGCAGGAACCGAGCTAGCTCTTCCTTGGAGAGAGTCGGGATGTCTGTCTGTCTGTCCACATCAAATGGGTGCTCCAAGCACTAGAAAATCCATGCAAGTGAACTGCTCATTACCTGAGTGGTGGCATGAGCAAAGGTCACTTCTGACATCTCCCGATAACATGATCTTCTTTTTCCATCTAGAGGCACAAAAGCCTTGAGATTTTTTTTCCGCCTCACTAGTCCTAACAACAAAAAAGGAACTTCTCAAGGAAACTCCAAAATGGAATTGAAAAGGAACAATAGAATCAGATTTGATTTGTTTAATTCTGAAATCAAGGTCACTAGAAAGTACTACCGCTCTTATTTGTGTGGATTTTTTTTTATTTTTGGCAACATCTTTCTTTCCATTTGATGGTCCTGTCAGCCCAGCACTGTGTATGTTAGTGATCCTGCCTGTATTCAAAGCTGTTATTAAGTGGACTCTTTTAGATTTTAGAGAAATGATAATGGTTCCAAAGATGACAGAAAGTGGCAGCTGGTGACAAAAAAAACCCTTGATAAGACGACAACAGTAAATCAAACTACCGCCACTTTTCCGTTTCATGTTTGTTAATACCACCTCGCCTTTTGAAGTTTAAAGCAAGGTTCAAAAAAGCCAGGTGCTGAATCATAATATTAAAGCAAGTAAGGAGCTCCATGAAAGCGCGGAGATCTGAGGGGGGAAGCAACAAACACAGCTTTCAACTGCCTTTTGTCGGCCTTTCTGCAGATGTCACCAGTGGTTATCCCAGCAGAGGCTTCGGCTTGTAGCAGCGCCTCTGGCTGATTCCCGCGCTGCGTTTCAAGTGTCAATCAAAAAGGAAGGACGCAGCTTAGGTCCTGGTCATTGTCCTGTGAAAAGAGCCAAGCATTTAACATTGATTTAGCTCCCTCAATATACAAAGATAGAGCCAGCTTTGTGCATGGAAAAGGGCCTTTGGCAAGGTTGCTTGTAGAGCAATTCCATCGCATCCGATGTGCCTTGGTGGAGCTGTCAGACTGTGGTGTCTGGAGCCCTCTGAAAAGTTATTCAGGACTGAGTGAGCAGATTAGAGAGAAAGAGCATGTCCCCTCCAAGAGGGGAGCCGGGTGTGGCGAGGGCCTTTCAGTAGCTCCTCGTCTCCACAGGCGTCTTAAATAACGATGATAACAACAGTAAACTGCCAGAGCTTTCCAGAGTCAGTTAGCGCAAGGAAGTCAGACAAGGGGGAGTCGAGGACCTTCCGAGGTGGGCATCTGGTCTACAGCCATCCCTCCAACTTGGTCCCAGCCTTGGTGGGTCCCTCGTGGTCTTGGCTGCTGACAGCTCACAGCTCCACCCTTATTCATCGTCCCGTTTCTTGTAAGCAGACACCAGGCTGCTCAGACGAGGGGCAATGACAGCGAAGTTGGAGCTGAACCCCGTGGCCTGGTCCTCTCCACATGTGCATGCTTTCTTTGCTCTCTCTGTCCTCTTGGCACCTCATTCTTCTCTCCTCTTCTTCCCTCTCTTCTTCCTCTTCCTCTTTGCCTTTCTTTTTGCCTCTGTTTCCTATGCAGTATCCAATTACAGAATTACAGCTGAGTTCCTGTGTATGTTCACTTCCCAGCTGCCTGAGCTGGGACGGTGCAGACCCTATCATTCCCAAGTCGTGTTATGCGGATGGTCTCCCTCTGACCATGCTGTGGTGTCAGCTTGCTACTTTATGACAGTAAGGAAAGTGGTACACATTCAGCAGGAATCATGCTTGGAATGTCGTGTGTTGTCTTCCCCTTAGCAATACGCAGTGGTATCCTCTCCGTGGTGCTGGGTTTCGGCAGGGAGTCACCAGGGTGAAGAACCAGCACTCTGCAGTATACAGGGGGCTTAGCTACTGTGTTTGGTAGGCTGGGTGTAAATGCATTTTTGACTTGCCGTTTATCAGGATGCAACCCCATTGTAAGATGGTGAGCATTCTCAAGCCCCATCACTAACAAATCAGGTTCCTTGAAATGGTGCTTGCTAAGTTGAACTGTTCTTCACTGAATGTCCACAGGCTCGCCTTCCTCTGCCCACTTTCTCTGCAGTTGGATTGGAGTCTCGGGATGAGTCTAAACTCTTGAGAATGATCATCTCTTTGGCTTTGAGATCCTAATAAATGGGACACTTCATCCACCCCATTCCCCATAGGAACTCTGTGCTGAGATGGTGTGTGTTTCCCTCCAGCAACGGGAGCAACTTAGCTTGCTGGGTGAAAGGGTTTGCCTGGGAGAGAGAGCTGACACCAGGAGGCTTTGCATGAGAAAGAGACAAGCTTTTGTTGTGTTATAGCACTGAAATAGTCTCACCTGTGTTTTTTTTCAATCCACCCAGTTTGCCAGCAATCTCCTGATAAAGTGCTCCTCAGCTGAGGGTGGGTCTGCAATCCTGGATGGACATCCAGGTTTTTCCAATAGCTGCCCTGACCTGTGTAAACACAGAGAGAGGATAAATGGAAAGACACCCTGAAAATAGTTTATTTTCCACTTGGCTAAAGTTCTGGGCCCTTGGCAATGAGTAGGAGGGATCAACTCCTGTTTCCACTCACATTCTCAGTTCCTCAGCAAGACTGTCCTTGACTACGCTACACCTTGACTAAGAATCGGTTCAATCATCCATCTCTTTCAGTCTCCACCCTAGATCAAAGTGACTTGGGGGAAACAAGTCAACCTCACAGGTAAGCATGGGGCTGAGTTTGGGTCTCCAGCCTAAACCGCCCCTCAAAACCAGTTGGCATCCTTAAATAGCTCCTTCTTTGCGTATCATAATGCTTCCAGTTACACACACACACGCACACACACACATGCACACACACACCTGTCTCAATTTCCCTAAAATTTCCATTCCTGCAATGTGAGCTTTTCTGTGCCTCTCTCCCTTCTCAAAGGATGTGTATGCTCATCCACCAATGACCCATCTACCTGCCTTCTAGATCCTACCTTTGAAGATTTTACCCTTTTTATTCCTGAAATTTCCATCTCCAGTTACTCCATCTCTCCAGCATATAAACCAAGCTCTGGCTTTACACCTCGAATGAAGTGCTGTACACTCACTGTCTCCTGTTTCTCATTCCCCATCTATTCCTTGATCCATGATAATCGCCTTCTGTCTTCTTGATTTAGCCAATTCTGATGAAAGCCATAAGATCTCCGTAGAACTGCAAATAGGAACTTTTATATTTTCTTCTTGCCAGTAGAATATAGACATTTAAGCCACTGATTTTCCCCCCTTTTTCCAAACTTGTTTTCCATATTTTTTTCCTCCTGTCTTGCCATTATTTTTTCTGGTTTTGTTTCTTTTTCTTTTTTCTTTCTGGTCTTTTTTTGAGGCATGTTTTCCCTACAGAATTGAGACTGATCTTAAACTCACTTTGTAGCCCAGACTGGCCTCAAACTCACAGCAATCCTCCTGCCTCAGCCTCCTGAGTGCTGGGATTACAAGTATGTGCCACCATTCCCAGATTCTCTGGCTTCTTTTATTCAACCTCATTTCTTAGATTCTTGTTTCTCTGAGCACCATCCCTCCCCTGAGTGCCATCTGTCAAGTCCAAATGTGGGCCACTTCACCCCCTGCTCATATTTGAAATGGTCTTCACAGTACGGTTCAAATAGAAAGGGCATGATTAAAATATTCATTGCCTATAAGAAAAGGAATATTTTTGTCCCAGACTGGCCTTGTGACACAATACCAATTCCTCTAGCACAATGGGATTGTACAATCTTGCAAGATGTGACTCAGATAGCACCATAATCATAGAACTTTCCCCAGTTATAGAGAAGTAGAAATGGGGACAGAAGAATAGTGTGGCCCTGGCTGTTGTTGCCCAGATGCACTTGAAAATGCACTTACTAACCTTTGAACTTGTGCACTCAAATGCAGGATCAAACCGTAGGCAATTGCATAAGAGATGAAACTAATATGTCTTCTGTTTTTCCTATTGCAAACGAACATGCCTAGGATTGCCTTGCTTGATTCCTTTTCCTGGTGTTTATTTTTCTACTAAAGAATTACTTAGTGCCTAGCAGTGATAATTAACTTCAGTTCACTAACTAGACACCCACATAGACTCGCACACGTACCGACAGAGAGATCACACGAAAGGTCCTGCCTCTGCCTCCTTCCGATCGCACACGTTCACTGCCTTGCTGTAAAGCTGACCCGATGCTTTATACTTGAGAGGGAGGAAGCTCAACGGTTCCACCCAAAGCTGGACTTCTCCGTGTACCTCCATGTCCACGCTTTAACTGAAACCGTCAGGGAGCCAGGCACACCAAGCCATGAGCATGAGTCCCTGTGGTTTCACTAAAACTACATCCAGGGATTCTATGACTTCCTTCCAGCTTCCTGGAGGTTCAGGAAGCCAACTCAGAAGCTTTGATTCCTGATCCACTCTCCACCATTAACAAGTTTTTAAACTACAACAGAAAGCAAAAGCAAGAAGTCTGTAGTCTGGAAAAGGTGAAGTCACAGGGCATTAAAAGAGAAACAAGGAAAAGTACCACGAATCCTTGGAGAAGCCAAAGCCAATGTCACATGACTCCGTCACTCCAGGACCATAGTGCAAGGAGAGCCTGGCTTGATGAGCTCCACGGCCTCCGGTGACAACTTCTCCTGCCTTTAGTGTGCTCCTGGAATGAGGAGGACTCACTAGATTCTCAGCAGCACTTGACCAAACCCTTGCTTTCTCTTCTCTTCTCTTTCCTCAAACGCTCAATTCCTCAGGTGCTAGGAATACAGACTCTGAAATCCAAGAGGAGAAATCAAGGAGCGAATGGGGGTCATTACTCTCTCAATCCCTCCAAACGTCCAAACCAGAGCTCGGAGAGCCTGAGAAAGTATCCAAAGCCTCCTGAGCCCTGACAAGGTGCTGAAGTTTTCCTGGGCTGAGTGGGACGGGCTAACAGTCCTCTCTCCAGGCAATGAAGCCCTTGGTCAGACATCACCGAGGTGTGGCAATGGGACCATGGGCTCTGCTTGTCTGTCATCTGAGCCCCAGGATTCACACTCATTGCCTTCCCTCGGTTCCCCGGGCATGTGTGGGTCTGGGGTCCCTTTGGTTTATGGTCAACACAGCCCGTAGCTCCTTCCACAAAGGATATTTGGTCGGTCTACCTGTCACCTAAACAATAAAAAAGGTGAATCTGTTACATACTTACAGTCACATAAATTTAAAAAAAAAAATCTCCCCACTCTTGCTTTTGTTACATTCAATCTTAAATCCCCTGAAGAGTAACAAAGGAAATTTCCATGGCAGTTGAGGAATAGAACATGAGAGAAGAAAAAGGAGAGAAAGGCACTTCAATCTAAGTCACTGCAGGCTGTGGCCGTGCATACCAAGACCTAGCCTTGCAATAAATCCTGGCTGATTTATTGCAAGTTATCAGAGCAGTCAAAATTGGTATGAAAATCTGCAAACCACATATCTGCTCTAGAATCAAATGCAGCTACCAGGGAAGTTGATGGATAAAATGTTTCCACTCTGGCTACGTTTGGCCTTTTCTATATCAATATTTGTTGATGCAATTCTCTTGGTAATTCCTTGATGACTTCTACTTTGCACCTCTGAAAAGCAACTAATAATAAAGATGCAGCCATCCAGGCCTTCCAATGACACTGCTGTGACATAGTATTGTGGGTGGCATTTGGGGTTCAGAATTTCATGGAACAGACCCTGTCCAGAACCCACCGAAGCCCTATTTCCCTTAGGCAATTAACCTCTGAATGTCTCAGTTTCTTCCACAGTATGACAAGGCAGTAATAAGACAGCACCTTTCTGGAGGGGTCACAGTGAGGGATAAGGACCCCTACCCACCACCTGGTCATTAAAGACAGCTTTTGCAATTTTATTTCACTTTAAGGTAAAATACTCAATTCTCAGAAGATAAGTACTTTGTTTGGGAAATTAAGAAGAGCCCATGGAAGATTAATCTATAGCAAAAATGTAACACACGATTATTATATAAAAAGTGGGAGTATAGAAAATCAGAGGAGAAAATTAAAATCATCTGTAATCTCACTTGCAAAGATAACTCATGTTAATATTAGGATGTGTGTTACTTCAGATACATAATTTGTACTGATGTGAATGAAAATATGCACATTTATATTTAAAAATAGTTTTATTGTGTGCACAAATGCATACACATTTTTTTTTTCAGCCCTGAAGATTAAAACCAGTGCCTTTGTACTGAGCTACACTCCCAGGGCTTCGTATTTTTTTTATTTTGACACAGTATCTTGCTAAGCGGTTCAGTTGCTCAGGCTGGGCTAGAATTTACAATCCTCCTGCTTCAGCCTCCCAGAGCCCTGGATTCTAGGAGTTTACCACGATGTCCAGCATATATGTTTTATTTAGTAGGGATTATACAATGTGTTGTTTGTTAAAATGCACCCATTTCACTTACGGAAGGAAGGTGCATTGTGGATTCTCCCCTGGACTCACTTCCTCACTGTCTTCTTTCAGGTATTCCATGACCCATCAGAGAGCCTCTCCACCCATCCTAGAAAAAACAGTATTCACTACCTTCAGTCCCCCAGGCCAGCTTTATTTCAAAAGACTCCTTTCCCTGCCCTGCACCTGCGTCTTTGCTCCAGGGTGTCATCACGCATCACACCTCCTACAGGCTGCCCCAGCCTAGCTCTCTGGAAGGCTGTGGGATGAATGCAAGCTCCTTGCAAATTCTCCCTCTGCTGCTCTGCAGCTTCCTAGTGCCTTTGGGACCGGGTTCTTTTACCATCATTTCATCTGCTCTGATGAAATGCAAACGAACTGAAATTTTAACCCAAACAAAGTATAAAAGGGAAGAGAATATTGCCAGGAGGCACCCACATGAAATACTTCACTGTTAGCTCCAAGGCATGTTTCCTGCCTGCAATTTGGGGGGCTCAGTGTACGATACCCATGAACCCTGCCTATGGATAGCTCAGCATACATTCATGCTTCCGTTTATCCACATGTTAGTGTCTGCCCTGCATTTTAACTCTCACGGCACCTGTCTCTCCTGTCTCCTGGCTATTTACCATAGGACAGAGCACCAGGGCCTCCTGGAAATTCTCTACTGCCAGGATTTTAGAGGGATGTGGCCAGAGGGTTTTCCATGTAAGGGAATCATATCACTCTTCACTTTGCATTTAGAAAACAGGCGAAATCCATACCCAGGCTGAATCACTGAGAATTCTAACATTAAACTCTCCTGCTCAGTGAGCTGAGAAGGGTCACGCCATAGCCCTTTTACTCTAGACAGTGTTATAGGATGTTGAACATAGTGTTTATGAGGGTAGTTTGAGGCCAGGATAATGAACTGCTTGTAGAAGGTGAGCTGCCGACGTCAATCCACAGGTCCTTGTAGAACTGCAGAAGTGGAACTAGGAGGCCCAGATGTTTGCCTCTGGAAGATGTAAGGAGAGAAGATACACAGAGAGGAGACAGCAAAAGCCACATACTTCTGGAGAGTGCAGAGTGAGCAGCACTGAGGGATGGTTTACCCAAGACAGAGACACAGGAGTTATCCAATGAAGACTGGTGTGATGGTTTTCTGTGTTGACTTGGTTATTGTAATGGTTGATACATTGTGTCAATTTGAGAAGTTCAGCAGTTTACTAAGTAAATCAGCAATTCCACAGCATAGGGTGTAGAGGACATGCCCTAGGGAGGATGTTTACAGCTAGGACAGTGTAATGGTTGATACAGTGCGTCAACTTGAATTTAGACGTTTAACTAAGTGACTCAGCAAGGGGCTGGTCCTCACTTTGCAAACATCCTAAGGTTGTACAAGAGGAGGGCATAGAGATGGTGTGAATTACACATCTACCCTGCTTACAATATAAGAGAGGGAAAGAGGCTTGCGCTTCCCCTTTCTGCTCTTGTTGCTCTGGCTGTCTGCTGCCTTAAATTATTGCCCCTCACCATGCTACCCTGCTTTGGAGTCAGCTGATTTTGGACTGAAACCTCCACAAACTGTGAGCTAAATAAACCTAAGACAGCTAGGCTGCAGTACCAGCCATTTAAACAATAACTGTTACTGAGGATATGTTTTTAAAATGTGGTTAACAATCCATACTCAGTCATCCTCAAGGAAATGAGGTTACCCTCCACACTGGGCTTAAGAGTTCATTTTCTGGAAACAGAGACATTGTACCCTAGAGTTGCAGCAGTAACTCCTGACTCAGTTGCCAGTCTGCCCTCCAGATTTTGGACTTGACTACCACCTAACTATATAGACAAATGCCCCAAACCAGCCATGTGTATTTATGATATGTCTGATTCTGTGCATGTGTATTCTGTGTACATCTATGTAGTGCACGTGAGTGCTTCCTTTTTTGTATTTCTCTGGAGAATCCAAACTGATACTTTGGTAGGCAGTAGGCTCAAAAGAGGAGAGAAACAAACTGGATGTAGTTACAAGGGAAGTAGGGAAGGAATTCAGACATTCCTATTACTGCTGCGCCGGATTCAGGACATGTAAGGTCTGGTAGGATGATTTGGACCCGTGAAAGAGGTCTGCGGACGTGATGTTGAACACAACACATTTCCCAGGGGATGAGGGGACTGACAACAACCATATGGACCAAAGCCATGGCCAATGCAGAGCATGGATGGCCAGGACCCTTCCTGCTTATGCCTTACCTTCCCCGTCATCACCCTCTGTCTTTGTGTCCCCCGCCCATTCTGCAAGCTGGCAGGCCCAAGGGCAACATGCTCAGTTCAGAAATCAGAAGATATGGTGACTCTGGGTGCCCATATCCGGGGACGTGGCTCAGCAGGGAAGGGTAACCCCGAAGATATCAAGGGCATTCCAAGCACAGCTCAGCTGAGGCGCATCTGTCTCTCACTGTCATGGCTCACCATCCCCTGGGAGGGACACTTGGCTAGGGAGGAGCTGTCTGTTTCAGAGCAGGCCTGGACAGAGGCCCTGCTGACAAGGCACTGCCCCTGAGGAGCATGGAAGGGAGAGGCTTTGGAGGACAGAGTCTTTCGAGGGGAGTTGAGCAGTGGCAACAAAAGTTACCCATCGGCAAAAACAGCTGGGGAGCCATCTGTCCGGGAGAAGCCTCCTGCCTGTTCCAGCTCCCCTCTCCGCATCTGTGAGTGGCCTGACCGCTGACACTGACGGGAGGCAGTTTACAGCAGAGGGAACAGAAGGAAACCAGTTGGCCCTTGGATAACCTTGGCCTCATTAGCATTGAACCAAAGCCCACTGTGCTATTGACTTCTAGTAAATATCTACCCATCAAGAAGATGTCCCCGAGCCCTGCTCCAGGGTGTTCAGACACCAGGCAGAGCCTTCTTGCTGGCTGCGGCCAGCTTTGTGATCCAGGAGGACTGCATGACCCGGTCCCCTCCCAGCCCACCGCCATGCAGGCTTAGAAACCACTCTATCTCCCTGTCAGGCAAAGCAGGACGACAGGGGAAAGAAAAGCGACAGCCACCCCCTCTCAGAAAGTCTGCCATTCTCTCGCTCCAAAGGGCCAAACAAACAAACCCTAGAAAGGCAGTTCAGCACCTGAAGTATGCACAATTATATTTCCAGCCGCTTTGAAAAACTTTTTATTTTTGTGCAGCAAATGACACATTATCTTTCTGGAGGTCAGGAAATAATGCTGTCAGATTCTTGTAACACTGTGCAAGTTAATATTTCTATTTGCCATTGTGTCCTGTGCAAAGAAAGGCGGCCGGTCAACTGGGGTTACCATATCGCCGTGCAGAGATGGTCCAATCCACCAGAAGTGCTTTGATAGTATTGGACCCCATTGTGTGGGTGGGGGCTCCCCTCCTTGCCCACACATCAGTAATGGGCTCCTGAGTGCCAAGGAGATAAACAATGCTATCCTTGGAATGTCAGAGGTAGAGTTCTCCAGAAGCTGCATTCATAATTTGCTCGAACTTAAGGACTTTGATTTTTTTAAATAGTAATTGAAACATATAATTCAATAGAAGTGTCATTCTAATATAATAATTGCCAAGGAAATTGAACCACAAAGAAGGACTGTCAATCGCAATTTACTTTAATCAGAGTGTGGGAGCTGGTGATGTTTTCTCATCCAGAAGACCCCTGCGTGTCTTCCCTTTCCATCTTTTGAATGTTCACGCTCACACATGCTCCCCTCTCCTGCAATACCTTCACTGCTTCTTAGATTCCCCGCTGCATCCCTGGCCCCTCTTAAAAATGCTTATCATTGCAGGGTGTTTATATTAATTGCTCTGTGGAAGTTTCATAAACTTCAGGCAGTCTCATTGTTGTCAAATGTCAGCTTTCTAACAGTCTATCTAGAACATTTTCTTTGCCTTGGTGGGTAGAAAGGACACAAAGTTGCTTTGTAGATTTAAAGGACTATGTAAATATAAGCTTCTGTTCCTGGGAGTCTACACATCTTTCTTGAAATGATCTTTATGGAGGGTTGTTATAATACCACTGAACTAAGTTCAGGACGTAGAGTGGAAAATAACACAAAACATTTTACTCTCCTCCGGAGGCACAGCTTGGATCCATCTGAATCATTATGGTCATTATTTGATCACTGATAGGCGGTGAAGCACTTCAGCTTCGATCCCTTGGAAATGCACAGCCTCACTTTTTGCTTCAGCCCCTCCGTTACTGAGCTGATCTCTCACCCCTTTCCTTGTTCTGGGTTCCGGTTCATTGTTACAACCATCGATCCCCTTCCTCCACCCACCTGCCTCAGTTCCCTTCTAGGAAGCATCTGGCACAAGACTGACCTACAACCAGAGACTTTCCTGGGAAACTCCACCCAGGCACCTTGCAAAACAAGCCAAGTTAAGTCCAGCCACAACCCCGGAATATCCTTATTCCTGGAAATCCTAGCCAATTTCAGATTCAGTGAAGGGAGGAGAAAACCAGAGGAGGGAGGGAACGTAAGGGACAAAGAAAGATGAACAGGGTAGTGAAGGAGAAAAAGAGAGTTGAGAGAAAACTCCAGAAAAGAAAACGAGTGATGTTGACCACACACAGCCTGGATAAAGTCTCTGATGCAGAGTGAGATAGCAGAGGTGGAACGCACAATACGCACTCATCTGTGAAGACGGGACGGTGCTTCTTGGCTGTCAATGTGGCTGCCTTGAGAGCGGAGCAGGAGGTTAGCAAAGCACATTCTGGGGGTGTCTGGAGGGTCATGGAGGTGTGATGCTGGCAACTACAGCCAGTCCCTGGCCTCTCGCCCCCATCTTTTCACTCTGCTTCCTTGGCAGCACTGAGGGGAGCGGCTTTCCTCCACCACACCCTTCCACCGTGATGCTCCTGCCGTGGAGCCAGCCAACCACTGAAACCTTGAACCAGAATAAATATCTTTTCTCTTTCAGTTATGCACATCAGGTACTTGGTCCCAGCAACAGAAAGGTGACTGACCCTCCTCCTTAGTGGGTGGCTTGTGCTGTCCTCTCTTAGACCCGCAGGCTGGAGTGATGAACTGACCTGGAGGTCTGTGATAATCTATCCAAAGTGACACGCTGCTCCCATGGGGCACATTGCTTATAAGTTAGGTGCAGCAGGAACCACTCTTTACAGCCCTCACTCGGATGGCTCTTTCTGGATGTGTGAACTTAAATGTTTTTTTAACTGAAAATTTTTCTCTTAATTTTTTTCCTTTACCAATTGCCTTTGTAATACAGGCAGTCCATGCACTGGACGTGGGACCACACAAAGGAAGTCTGTTCCTGCTAAAGGGTGGCACAAAGTGCTAACAGCATCCCAGTATCAGGGAAGTGATATAATGAAGGACAGAAAGCTTGGGCTCCGATGCCACCCAGACTTAACTTGTCACCCGTACTCGGCACCTGAGTGCCCCTGTACCTCTGTCATCTCCATGGACAGCTGAAGGGAATCCGCCCACCCTAGAAGGAAAGGGGCCACAGTGTCACCCACAGTGGTTCTCCCGGCCTTTGGAGCCAAGCATTTGTGCTCATTCCTATTTACTTGTACTGCACCTACATCAAAAGAAGGCAGAACGACAGTCACACTGGAGACGCCACTGCTTAAATCATAACCCTGGAAGGTTCTGGCCGTGCACAATCAACATCTCGTACAATCCACATACTTGACAAGTTCCAGCATGACAAGGAGTAGCCGGCTGCCCAGGCAGAGGGGCTCGCTAAGCCTGGAACAAGGAGTCCCACGTCCAGGTTCACATCACAGCGAGTCCGCCGAGTGACCATGACAGCACACTGCTTCTCAGGGTCCTCGTCTGCAAAGTGAAGGAAACAGTCAGAAACAGGACTGTTTATTCTGTTGTTTTGAGACAGAGTCTCTCCTGCTACGTAGTCCAGGCTGCCCTCAAATCTAAGGTGATCTCTTGCCTCAGCTGCTGACTGCTGGGATTACAGCGGGGCACCCCATTCCCTGTTCAGAATCAAGATTTTTTGAGTCGTACTTTAGCAGCTCTGCAGGGTTCAAATCAAATCTTACCCAGCACAGGAGGTTGTGGCCTTCTGACTTGGTGACCCCCCACTTCGTGCAGGTAGACTTTGAGACCCAAAGGGAAGACTGCAGGACAGAGGTGTGAACCGTGGGCCACTAAACAGTATTTCTGCTCTACTTCTGTGTATTTCTCTATCTACTGTGCCAATACCTGGTCACAAGGCATGACTGTGTATTTCTATAGACATTACAAACACCTGTCCAAGCACCCTCCTATCAAATAACTTTGTTCACTTTCAATCGGGGACAATTTTTAAAAATATTCAACTTACGATTCGCTGCAGTTAGTTTTATTGTGTCATTTTCTTTCTTTTTTCTCCCCTCTGTGTCTCTTTGCTTTCCTTCCATCTCTACTTCTTCCAAAGGGATCCCTTGAGTGCTGCTGGTCTCTCGTGGAATCCTGCAGCCTCCTTCCCGGCCATGAGTGCAAAGCCAGCCATGGGACGCAGCTATTGGGAATGGCTTTCTCTCCCCTGCCAGGTTTGTGTCCTGAGCTTTTTCCCTTTGCCCCAGGTCGTCCTCCATGGTGTCCCAAGGGCCACCAGCAGTGCCAGGCATGCCTTTAGAGGTCTTTGAAGTGCAGATTCCTGAGCCCCTATGTATTGCATCAAGCTCTCAGGGGCTTGAGTTTAGGAAAAGCACTTGATAAAATCAGCTCCCAATGTGATGTTTAAATTTCTAAAGCTATCTTCAAATTCCCTTCCCCAAACTCCATCCATCCTCCCAGTTCTGCGACTCCCGTCTCGGCTTCCTCCCCCGGGCTGTCATCTTGATTAGCAGCCATGCCTCTGCTACTCCAGCTCCTCCTGCACCAGGTCCCTAATCACGGCCATTGTCCTCCTCAAAGCTAAGTCAAGAATTGCTGCCTTTTATTTCCCTCTCTCCATATACATTGTGGAAGGAAGCAGGTCCCTGTCGTCTTTGTTGTCCCTACTTCTGGGCTGAGCTCCATTTGCTCACTCCCTCTCTAAACACTGCCACACTCAGCATCCTTTCATGTTGGTGCTTTTAAAGTAAATCTTTGGACAATTAAAGATACGAAATGGCTAAATAGAGTTCTGCAGGCGTTGTTCTCTCCTTTTTAAAGGTTTAATCACACTTAATGGCTCTCTTCAAAACTTGAATTTTCCATTTTGGTATTTTGACTCCTTTGAAAGAGTTTACTAATATTCTTTCAAAAGTGTTCTCTGCTCAAATGAGCTATTCAATAAAGTTTTATGCCATAGCATAGGATTTACACTAAATGGAGAATAATTTAAAGGGAGATCAGAGTTGGGGTGCCATTCCGCTCTCCAGGTTTTGTCAGCCAAACTGTAGTCCTCAATACAGAGTTCGTGGAAAGTTGGGGTGGAGGCACGAGAGTTATTTAGATATAAGGGAGACGATTTCAAATGCGATTTCAATACCTTCTTTTCCCTAAACATAGGTGATGGTTAGAGCTTGTGACTCTATAAATAGGAACTTGTGATAAATTCCTTCTCCTCCCACTCTTTTTCCTTTCTTTCTCCTCCTCCTCCTCCTCCTCTTCCTCTTCCACTCTTCCCTCCTGAAGAGGGTGGATCCACTTCCTGGCCAATCCTCTGCCTCACACTGTCTTGAGCACACCGTCTTGACTCTTCCCAGGCTTGGCCTTGCTGAGATGCATCTTCTTCTACTTTGTCCCTGTTGGGAGCGGGAGCCAGCTGGGCCCTGGGTTCCCTGTCTCATAGTCCAAGAGATAGACTTTGCTACTTGAAAGGCAAGCTTCCTGGAAAACAAAGGCCTGCCGTCCCTGACAGCATCTTCACTAACTCCAAACTCTCAAGCAGTCTGATTGATGCGGAAGTATACATGGCACCAGCGAGGTACCTGGGAGAGTTAGGACAGGACCTAGATAGACAAGGAAACAGCAGTCTGCCCTCTGCCTCTTCCCTCTTGTAAGTATCCCTTGAGTGCTTGCAACATGCCCCGCAGGGTGCTAAGCACCAGGACAACTTTCAGAGACTGGTGACCCACTCTTGGGGAATGTAGCATTTGGTGACAGAAGCAAGTGACACAGGTAATGGGAAAAAATGCAGAAGACAGGTTCAGATGGCAGAATCTATGATGCCATTGCGGGCCATCCCAGTGTCATCTCTGGAAAGACATTGTCCTTCTCCAAATCAGTGTTCCCTTTCCTCAAAGAGGATAGCTGAGGCTGGGTAGGACTTAATACTGCCCGAAAGGATTTCATTTGTCATTTTGTTGCTCCCTGGTAATTCACCTTGACATCCTCAGCACTTAGCACGGCCAAGGGACCTAGAGCAGATGCCCAGGAAAGAGTTGCTGAATGAATGTGTACCTGTTGGGGTTCAAGAAATCCTCATGAAGCCTGAGCTACTGGCCAGGGCCTGGATTTATAGGTAGGGTAGGATTTGCACTGACCAGAGGAGGGACGGGTGCTCGGGAAGATTGCGGCAGAGGTGAGAAGGCAGGATGACAAGATACTGAGGATGCCACAATGGGAGGCCGAAGCCTGCTCTTGAGTCATGAGTTGTACACCAGAAGATGTGATTTGTTCTAAATTCTGAAAGGCCTGAAAAGGCAGGATTAGCCCAAGGGACGATAGTAAAGAGTTTTGAGCATGAACGTTACATGAAAAAAAGGTTTTGTTGAAGGCGGATTAACCAGGCCATAATAAGGAAAAACTGAAGAGTTAGAGAAATAAATAGGGAGAACACTGTTACCATGGACATGCTGGGTGACAAGTCCTAAAGTAGGACTATGAGAACAGGAATCTGAAGGACTTCCAACAAAGGAAGAAGCCACAGAGTGGGTAACAGAAAGGAGCCGTTGGTGAGGTGAAGAAGAAGGCATTTGATACTTGGAGTTCTGGTAGCTTCCATAGGAATGGGACCAGAGGCCATTTTGAAACGAAGAACAGTGGAATGCTTTTCAGTTATTTTGAAGGGTTGGTAGAGCACACAAGCTGGGGAAAGGAATGTGGCAAAAGCCAGAGAAAAGAGATGTAGAGTCACCATCATGAAGGTAGCAGAGAAAATCATGAGAGGGGACAGGAGAAGGAGAAGGAGAGACCCAGAGGCAGAACTTTAGTAAACATGTGAGAGAAAAGGGGTGCAGGATGGGTACAGGGGGCACCAGAACACTGAGTGATCAGAGACAGAGACAGAGAGACAGAGAGGGATCACAAAGGGCTTTCTTCCTCAATCGTAGGGGATGGGCAACGATGACCAGTGCTCTGGAGAAGACAGCAAAGAAAATAAAAACATTTGAAGTTAGAACAGGCGAAACACTCGGGTTTTCTGCTGTAGGAACACATTTCACAAGGGGATCTGTCACATACTCTGCCTTTCTGTTGGGGAACATTCTGGAAAAGCCAATTTTTAAGCTCTTGGTCCATGTGACTGATTTCACCAGCCTGACAAGGACAACTGCTTTCTTGGCCCTGACACTTTCCATCACTGTTTGGTTTTCCCTTTTTCTGGAACATAATTTCACATGCTCATGCTGCACATTTTTAAGACTCAGCACAAAAAGCAATAGATAGTAAGCAAGTCTTTGTCAGGCCCTGGGCCTCTACAAATTCAGTTCTATCCCCAGAAAGGGGGGTAGGGAAGTTGGATTCCACCAGCTACTGTGCCAGGCTGACCCTTGGACATGCCAGGTGGCCGGGTGACAATGCACAAATGCTTGGGGTTTTATTTCAAAATATCACCACTTCCAAAGCACTTTCTCCCAGTCTTCTCTCGGTCTGTGCACCTAGGCTGGGAATTCCTCAAAGGAACAAAGCCACTGGCCCACAAGGAGCCCTCAGACCTAAAGCACAGAGACTCTATCGTGCCCTCATCTCCACCACTCCTTGGTTGAAATTAATCTCAAAGAACAAATGATTTACAGCAAACAATAAAATCCACAAGTGGTGTCTGATTTTGTTGCAGTGCCCCTGGAAGTTGGTGTCTGGGAACAGTTTCACCATGTAGCTGACTCAGTCTATCTGTGCCAAGCAAGGCAAGGCTGGCAGTGGAAGGTGGACGTGGGGACTGAGGTGCTGGAGGACAGACGGTGGGTGGCTCCATTGTCTGTTTAGATGGGGAGTTTCCTCAGTTCAGAGAATCCTGAATCCACAGCAGACCCACTGTGGGGCTGGATAGGCAGCGGTGAAAGCCATGCCTTTGCCCTGGAGGCTAATGGGAACCCAGGTTATTTTTTCCGAACAGAGGGCAGTGTCTAGGAAGAAGAGCTGACCATGCCCTGACCAGAGGTGAGCAGGTCACAGAGACTTGCTGTATATACAGCATCTCTTCTTCCCTGCAGAGCGATAGGAGGAAAGTTATACCTCCACCCCTGTAATTCCAACACTTTGGGAGACTGAGGCAGAAGAGCCTCCAGTTTGAGCCCAGTCTGAACAATTTATCAAAATCTAATTTCAAAATTAAAATAAAGAGAAGAAGGAAAAGTGAAGAAGAATGGAGACGAAAAGGAGGAGGAGGAAGTGGAAGAGGAGGAGAGTGGGAATGGCTAAGGAAGGTCATGCTTCCTGTTAGTACTTCCGGGTCAGCTCCAGACGCAGCCAGAAAACAAGCTGGAATACTGTAGCTCCCTGGCCTGCACCCGGGCGTTGGCATGATAACATCTATCAGCTGGTGGCAGTCGGGGAGGGCGTCTGCACTGTGGCCTCCCTCCTGGAAGTCACTTGCCAAAATGAGCCAGGGAAGGGCAGTGGGGAGGGGAGAGGGAGAAGGGGTGTCCCTGGAAGGAAATGACTTCGTTCTGATCAGCTTCTCCCAGAAAGCAGAAAGCAGCGGCTGGCTGCAAGCTGGAACAGGCCACCTGTGTTTGGTGAGAGAGGACCAATGCTCTGAAGGGACCTGAACTGGCCCGGCCCTCCCATTTCTGTCCCTGAGAGAGTCCACCGTACAGCTGCCCAAGGTGGCCATGAAAGCAGGCACTGGAGACCAAGGCCAGCTCAATTTTTTTGAGATAGGGTTTCACTGTTTAGTTCAGGCTGGCCTTGAACACACACTGATCCTCCTGCCTCAGCCTCCTGAGTGCTGGGGTTACACATGTGTGCCACCACACCAGTCCAAGCTGGGGATGACCCTGTAGAGCCAGAGCTCTTGAGTTTGCTGGGACTTGTGAGCTACTGGCAACCGCCTTTTGAATGTTGTCTCAACTTCACTCTGTATTCCTCAGAGTCTGAGAGCAGAGCCTGCCAAGCAGAGGGCCTGACAGGCACAGAAGGCGCGCCCTATGGGTGTGGGAGGAGGAGGCGCCCCAGAAGCACAGGGAGAACAAAGCTCAGCAGACAGCTCGGGAAATAAATCTTACTTCCTGCCGGCCCACTGCCCCAGCTGGCCAGGGTGAGGCCGTTCCTGGCTTTGGGAGATTCAAGGTCTAAGAGGAGATCCTTCTTGGTCCACTGAATATTCTTTTATCTGAGAAATCCTCTCTCTGTCTCTGTCTCTGTCTCTCCCCTTCTCTGCATGTTTTCCTCCACTCTCAGCACGACCGAGCAAGCCCACGAAGGTGACAAACCTGCTACTTCACTGGGGCTGTTTATTTCCAGTCGGCAAATATTGTGCCGCTGTTCCCTTCAATTAGGAGACGCATTTGACAATCGGAGTACTCCATCTGATGCCTCAGGGGCAAATTCCGGCTCTTTCAGGAAGGGACAGCCCAATAACAGATCCCTATGAATAAAATATGCAGGAAAGGACCGTCCAGCGGCAGCCTGGGAAACTTACCTTCTGCTGCAGAATGTCTGCAAGAAATAACACACACATAAATGAGGTGTGGGCACGAAATTCAGAGTTGGCGTCTGTGCCTGGCGTCCGGAAGAAGGGAATCAGGAATCAGGGATTTGGAAATCTGTGGAGGAAGATCCTTGCAGGAATATGAAACTCATTAGCAATTTTACAAGTTTATTGCAGTTTTTAAAAAATCATCCTGACAGCCAGAAGTTTCCTGGGCATCTAACTTTTCTCCTTTTGGTTGAGCATCCTGCTCCTTGGTCACCCTGAAGACAATCAGATCATCCGCTAAGCACCCCTTTCTACAGTCCCCCAGTGTCTTGGAAGGTGGAAGTCAAGGACTGGATCCCAGCAGCGAGCTCATCTCTAGATCCACATTTCCTGTCCCTGGCGGTCCAAGCCTGGGGTGTGGAGTGTGGGGACATATTCAGCTCAAATGCCACCAGCTCTCTGGATTCTAAGTTCCCAACAGGGAAGGAGACAGTCACTCCTTTCCTCCCCTTCCTGGGTTCTGATAATCAAGCTAGGTGACAGGAGTGGCAGGCAGTAAAGGCTGGATAGAAAGGAACCTTCCTCGCTTACTTCCTGTTTTCCGAGCTGACCTGGTCAGCAGAGAGGTCTGGGAGGCACTCAGCCACTGAAGTCAGTCGGCAGAAGCCAGCGTCGCCCTTAGGTCAATGTCGCTCAGACTGTGCCAGTCTAGTTCCCAGTTAGTTAAGCACTTTAAAAAAATTTTAAATGCTTATCGGTGTAAGTGTTTAAGAGGGAATGTACCCAGCTTGTGCATTCCTGGCCCATAGCATATGAGTCATTTTGTATGTTAATATAATAGCACATAGTTTCTGTCTCTACAAGTGCAGTGCAAGCAGCTCTCACTGGAATAGAAAGAAATCTCTTAAGCCTGATCATGAATTCTACTGTTGGTCCATTTCTACGACATATTTAAATGTGTCTGTCATCATTAGCAAATGATTGTAAAGCAGCTACTGAAATGAAATTTACTACAGGAGAGTGCTGAGGTCGTACTTAGATTTGATACATCTCTGGCCGCTGCGTGATTCCCTCATTTTCACTCATTCAACTCAACAACCCTTCTTGAGACCTGAGATGGGCCAGCAGGCCAGGGCAACCATGAAACGGAGTCCTGTGCAGAGACAGCAAGGCAGAGAGGGAAGCCTGAACAGGAAGGCAAGGAAGCAGGAGGAAAGAGCGCTCCCCTTGGTGCTGAGCAGTCCCAAGGCTCCATCTGAGGCTCCAGACAGGAGTCTGAACAAGTGGTGTGCAGGAGGGCAAGGCGCAGGTTAGGTTATGCAGAGGCACCAGAGACAGCAGGATGCTGGGGCTCAGAGCCCAGCCTAGCTGTCACCCCAGCCCCTTCCTCCCTCTACCTCTATCCTCCGTCTCCCCTTCTTTCTTCCCTTTTTCTCTTTTCCCCTCTTTCCATTTCTCTCCTCTTTCTCCCTGGTAATTTCTTCTTCATTCCCCTCCTCTCTTTGACTCTCATGAACAACAATAACTGTGGTCTCACCTCAAATCCAGATATTTATGAATAAATATAGAAACAAGAAAAACCTGTCAAAGAGCTAAACATCAAGGGATACCTCCCATCCACACCCAGATCTTCCGCCAAGTGGCTCTGAGACTCCTTCGTCTGTGAGGGGTCTCTGGGAAAACCACCGTCCTCGCCCTCATCCTGCCCACCTGGCTGCCCATGCTCTACACACCTGAGAAATGTCCTGAAGAACCCAGGAAGCCGACTAGAGGGCAAGCGAAGGGAACACTGAGCCATCTGGAATTCTAATAAACAGCCAAGCCCAGAAGTGTGGCCAGAAGCCAGGTACATATCCACCATCCTGAGCATTACCTGGAAATGGTGTGGACAGTCCGGTCAGCTTGGTAGTCTTGAAACAAAGGCGAGGTCAACAGGAAAATTGCTATGCAAGTCTAATCAGAGCAAAAACCTGTTTTAAATGATTGGGATTCTTCCCTGTAATCCATCCCTCACATACAGTTCTGGATAAAGGAGATGATTAAAATTCTACTCTCCCTGGACTGGTTTTTAAAAGTTTGCAAAAGAGAAATTGCCCCAGATATTGGCTGTTGTGGCCATGCCGTGCAACACATCCTCTGTCACCAAACTCATCTGGCTGTGCTTTTGAGCTAAACAACATGCCTCCTCAGACTTCATAAACGGTCATTACCCTGCCCATCCGGAGCACAGAAATTCATGACTTGATCTCAATCAAACAGTGTAAAAATCCAAACAAAAATACATCTGGACAGGCAAACAGGATGCCAGGTTTTTGCTTGATGAGAAGGGAAATAGTTCAATCCCGATCCCTTGAAATGAAGGCTGTCCCACTCCCCACCACACACATACACACAAAAGCTCGTGGACCCTTCACAGAGTTACTGAGACCAGCTTCCCTTATAATATTCAGCATAAACCAGATATGGAGCCCATTTCACCCAGTGCTTTGTGACCTGGAAAACATTTGGTTGGAGCCTTAAAAAAAAATTAGCCCATGTTCCTTTTTCTCCCTCCAGACACGATGATCATCATTATCTCTTTCTGGAGCCCAGGTGAACGGAAGCCAGGATGCGGGGACGGGGGGATGCACTCACAATTTCCTGACACAGTTAATAAGCCGTTCAAATCCTGCCCTGCCTAGTTCAGGGAATCAGAAGGCTTAGGATCATACAAGAAAAATAGATGCTCATCATTGTTTTGGCTAAGACAGATGCACGAAGTAGACTGAAGAGTAAAGAAGAGCAAAATATGATTTAATGGTCAGTTAAATAATCCATCACCCACCAAACAGGTTACTGATGCCAAGGTTTGTCTGAACAAGCATTTCCCGTAAGCAAACAGGTTCATCTGGTACTGCACAGGCAGGGAGGAGTGTGGGATATTGGGTAACAGAAGGAAACTGACCATTCAAAGCAAAATCAAAAGTTATAGAGCTGCACTCTCTAAGCAGGAGGGCAGTCTCCACCACTGGGGGGGGGGGGTCATATTGTTCCCCCAATTCCTCCCTCCAGGACTGACAGGGGAGGGACCAGAAGCAGTATGTATGCAAATGCTCCTTAACTGTGTCCCCACCATTAGTCTGTTGTGGAAAGCTTTAAGATAATTTACTTATATTCTTTGTAACCACTGTAAAGGAAACAGAGAGCTGTAGGTTTTGTGGCATGCGTGTGTGCATGTGTGTGTGTGTGTGTGATTTCTTCCTGAGTTATTTATCTGATAATGATATTAAATATTAGAACCCTAACAGCTGGTGTGTTTATCCTGACTTGAGTGTATTAACCTCTTTAGCCCTCTTTTCCAGGAGAAGGATTCAGCTTCACAGATTTGACTGTCAGCTGTGGTGCCTGGCGGCCCCACCGATTGGCACGCTGACAGAATCTAAAGTCCAGAGCAGCAAGTAAACATGGATGACATTGCAGCGGGCGAGGGGGGACAGCACATGATGACTTGAGGCACCTGCAGCTGCTTGCACCCAAATCAAAATACAGGCTGCACTCAGTGGAATGGAAAAACACGGAATTTACTGGGAGGCTGCTGGCTCTGGGTAGGTAAGGGAAGAGGGGGGAGGCCTGGGGAGGGCGCAGGAGGGGACAATGGAGCCCTGAGCACTGGCACTTTGCCCACTGACAATACTCAGAGAGCTAAAGCACCTTGGACTGAACCCCTAGGTCCTAAAACCCCTTGCCTTCCAAGTGGCCGGAGTGGTCAGTGGTGGCAGTGAGATGACCGGTCTCGGGATGAAGGATAGACCTGAGCAGGAGGGGCTTAGGACACCAGTGATGGCCAATCACACAATATGACACTGTCAGGCATGGTGGCGCACAACTACAATCTCAGCATTCTAGAGGCTGAAGCAGGCGGATCACTGTGAGTTCAAGGCCAGCCTGAACTACATAGACAGACTCTGTCTCAAAAACAAACAAACAAACAAACAAAAACAGAAAACAATAACAAACATGATTGTAGCTGATAACTACCTTATAGGGGCTGAGTGACCTTCAGGAAGTTATGTGATCTTCCGCCTCAGTTTCCACATGAATGCAACCAGTCCATGGCCACTGCAGTAGTCACTGTGGTGCATGGGCACAAAGACAGCAAACATACGAAGCACAAATATAAAAATTTCCCATTCCTTAGCCCATGGGAGTTGCCTTCTCCCTGCTCTCCACCAACTGCCCCTGTATTTGAAGTCTCTGAGGAATTCCCCAGTTCTGCAACCTGCTTTTCCTGTGGAGACTGAGTTATAGCACCAGATCCCTTCCAAGAATGTGAGCACACAGTCTTGGCCCCCAAGGGAGCACCTCGTCCTGTTGGGACATGGGGCAAAATAGTGCTTACATTCAGAGGAGAGATCTTCCCCTCAGGAGGGATGCATTCTATTTCAGGACCTCTCCAACCCTTCCTGTCATGCCGTGTGAGATTTGTGGGCATCTCAACACTTCTTAAGAAGACACATGGTGGCAGTTGGACCAAATGGACAGAGCGTAGGGCAGGGTGATGGTGGGGACCCAGAGAGTGAGACTGGTGACTTTAAAATGGCATGCAAGGTGCATCAGTAGCTCCAGAAAGCCAGGGCTACTCCCATCTATCACAGTATTTGGTGTACAGTAGGTGCATGAGTTGTTGAATGAAGAAGCAAATTGTTGAATAAGAAGTCTATATCTGCATCAAGCACAGTAGAAAGTACCAGCTGGTAAGGAGCATGTTCCGGGCAGGGGCTGTTCCAGCGGCCATAGCAGGAACCAGTGACAACCCAACCTGACCATGCACCTTGCCTCCCACGCAAGGAGCTGTCGCCCTCGGTGATGAGAGGCAAGCCCCATGAGTACTATCCTCTCTTCTCCTTCCAGAATGGGTGCTCCTGAGTTGGCATCTGCAGGACTCCAGGGGGTGGGTCCTGAGGTCCCATTGTACATTAGACTGAGTGGAGGCCACTTGGGCCTTTTCCCTTGTTTGGGCTTCTCCTTGTTTTCTGCCTCACACCCACTTTCCCTCTTTCCTATTTCCCAAGAAATTCCTTAATAAAGTTTTGCACCTTAAATGTAGTGGAAGACCCCTGGAATTTTTTTCTACTGCTTACCTTGATTGTACAGAAGTCATACATTCCTAACACACATCTACAGTGTGCGAAGACTATCTGATGGTGGAATTCCTAGTACTCAGCTTCGAGTACAAGATGGGTGTGTGGGCATGAAGTCTTTCTTCCTTTTTCCGGTCACTCATCCTGCATCAGCAAGCATCTGCATGTGAGATCAGTGTGTGTCTAGTTTAAGAATCAGCAAATTGTGGCTGCAGGTTGAATTCGGCAGTTTTTTTCTGCAGATAAAGTTTTAGTGGAATACCATCCATGTTTTTACTTCTTGTCTATGGCTGCTTTTAACCCTATGATGGCATGATGCTTAATCTTGTTTACTCAGTTGGTCAAGAAAAGGGTTGTGGAGCTCACATAATTCCATTCTGTACCTTAGTGCAAGTCGTGAAGCTATAGAACTTAATGTGTCCTGCTGGGCTTCCATCTCACTATGATCTGATTCTTTTCTAGGCCCCTATTTCTCTCTTTTGGAATGGTTCAATGCTACTGTATCTTGGGATTATGTAGCTTACTCTTTGAATTTTACAGAGAGTCACATCCAAGACTATTTGCTACTTACCTCAGAGAAGACTTGGATTTTTGAGCAATGCTTGAGCTGTTGAGACTTCAGGGAAAGAGTTAGAATATTTTATGTTATATGTAGGATAGTTATCATATTATTGTCATTAGTTGGAGATTATGGCTTAAGGAAATGTGTTTTACTGTCCAATTGACAAGGGACGGGCTTGCAATAATTAATCTTGATTGTCAGCTTGATTGGCTTGAGAGATGTCTAGGAGTTTAGTAAAGCATACTTCTGGGTGTGTCTGAATAGGTCATGGGGCATGACCTTGGGGACTATAGGTGGTCCCTGGCCCTTTGACTCTCAGATGCTGTGAGGGAAGCAGATTTCATCCACCATGAACTTCCACCATGATGTCTGGAACCAGCTAACCACAGACTGAGACCACTGAAGCCATGAGTCAAAATCCACTTCTTTATTTTTCAAGTGTCAGGTATTTTGTCCCAGCAAGTAAACTGACTAGTGTGGATGGAAAGGTTGAGTTGGTTGGGAAAAGATTGCATGGTTCAAAAAGCCTTAATATTTTACTCTATTACCCTTTAATAAAAAGACATGATAACCTTAATCTTGGTAAACATGCAGCTTAGATCCTCTGGAGTTTGGAGATCTGTGTATGGTCCTATGAGAACCTGCTTTTAACCTTCAAAAAATATTTTCTCTGGGAATTTGAACATGAAATGAGCGCTCTCTTCAGGTATTTCCAAAAGTAATACAGAACTAATTTTGCCTTAAAAGGCATTTATCAAAGATTTCTACTTGCATTATCTGATGTTAAAACCCATGATAACAAAATAGGGTAGATATTGTTAACTCAATTTCAAGGATTGTGAAAGCACTGCTTTGAGAAGTTAAATGACTTGCCCTAGGTCTCATCACTGGTAAAGGCTGGCACCGGAACTTGGACCAGGCCTGAGGTATGACACTTTTTCATTCATCCTTCCCACCATCTTCATAAGTGAGAATCTGCACCCCCTACTCCATACATAAAGTCTCCCCAGGCTTCATAATGGAAGCCTCACAAGGCAATAACAAGGGCGACAAGTGACCAGTCTCCACAGCCCTCAGGCTCTGGGAGGGAAGGCAGAGTTGCCTCTTCCTTGCAGGTGACCCTGCTCATCTCTGGGGGACATCCCTGCTCTGCCCCCTTCTACCAGGCTTGGGGAGCTTAGATCTCACCCTCCCTGTCCACATCAGGGCAGCTGGCCTAGCCTTGCAGAGTAGCAGGTGGCAGAAGGACTCTGGGTGTCTCAGCGGGAGGTGGGGGTGGCCGAGTGGACGGAAGCGTGGCTTGGCTGAAAATTGGAGAGAAGTGTGCTTTCTCAGCTGTTGGCGTGCTCTGGCACAGGGAAGGGACCAACGCTGGTATTTCCGGCTTTCCAACTTCCCCGTACATTGGAGCCACTGGGTCACAGAAGTGCCACTCCGGGCAACTGTGCCACCAATGCCACACTCTGTGCAGACTCTCTGGTTCCCAGCCCATCCAACTGCCAGGATGATCTGATCATTTTTGTAATGACTGTGTTAACTCATTATGTCATGGGCTCTTTGGGCCAAACGCGTTGTGATAATCTATTGTCTGTGCAGAAAATTCTTGGTGCTGGAGTTGCTAAAATTGCTATCTATGACTTCCTCCAAGACCTTCAAGACGCCCAGTCCTGCCACGGGGCCAAGTAGGAGAACAAAGAGCTATTGTTCGGGTTGCAGTGCTCAGCAGTTTAGGTTTATAATTACTTGTTCCTCCATTTTCTTTAGTTCTTCTCCCCACATTTAATTCTTTTTATGACTTCTTTGTAGGTTGTTTTGCCATTACTATCTTAGGCAGAAAGACCAAAGTGAAATTTGAGAAACCGATATTAAAATATATGGCTATAAACATTTTCCTGATGACTGATGTAATGCTCCGAATTTTTGGGGGAGAAGATGGTTGACTGGAGCCCTAACATCTGCAGGGAACCATGCAGATGGCATCATATCTTTGGCCCTAGGTGTCATTTCCATTCCCAAACCCTGGACTTGGATGAGTAGTTGTCTGGCAGATCTCTGCTCTGTGTTCTGCATAACGTTCACCCCACAGGTTCAGCGGAGAGCGACTTCCCCTCCTGCGTCTGTCACAGCCTCCAAGTTGGCCACTGGAAGTCGCCGCAGACTTTGCCCTTTTTAGCCCATATATCCATTCGCATTCCCAGCGTTCTGGCTGGGGTCCTCATCATCTCCCCTGGACTGTTACACTGGCCTCCTGACATCCCTCTCAGCTTGTAGTAACCAGCAGACACCTTGCCAAACAAGGACAAGCAGAGACAAAGATGTCAATCAAGAAAATGAGTCAACAGAGAGGGCACCAGGGCCAGCAAAGAATGGAGAACAGAGTTGCCGCTGGACTACCAGGGCAATGGCTGTTTGAAAACCAACCTGTACAAGAAGATGCACGAGCTGGAAGTATCTCCCATTTGGAGCTGGAAAGTCAGCTGAGAACCAGTTGGTTATGCTGCAGCTCCCTGCGGTCACAACTGATGTTTACTACAGGGTAGTCATAGGCACCCTGTCCCCCAAATAATGTAAACCCGTATTAGGAAATAAGCCTTTGGGGGCTGGGGATTTAGCTCAGTGGCATAAGCACCTGCCTTGCATGCAGACGGTCGTGAGTTCAATCCCCGGTACTGATAAAAATGAAAAAGACAAAAAAAAAGGAAATAAGCATTTGAGCTTGGTAGAGGCTGATCATAAAATTTTAACAAAAATATCAATTTTGACTAAAAAGGCTGTTTTCATTTGACATGTGTCTTACCCAGTGTTTCATGTTTGAGAAGGCAAGGCAGGTCTCGTCTCTGCAGCTCTAGAGAATTTTGCAGTTAGGTAAATAAACAAACAAGGACCGTGGGCCTGTCCCCCCACCAGCCCCCAAGGTCCCTCACCATCAGATCCAGTCACTCATGTGACTCATTCACCACCTAACATCATTATGATTCCAAGAGCAAATCTGGGGACCCCAGCTGAGTCCTCTCCTGAAGTTGCCCCCTGAATAAAGACGGTGCCAGTCAGAAGTGGTGCTGTCAGTAGGCAGCACACCCAAGGGCTGTGAAGTGGCTGGGGACACGGGAGGCAGGAGCGGAGGACCAGTCAGAGCAGGCGGGCTCCTGCCCATCTGCAGCTCATGGCAATGGAGATGGAGCTTGGACATAGCTTGGATTTGTCCCTGCCACACAGGCTGACAGACAGGTGAAGACCTGATCAATCAATCACCAGGTACTCTTCCACCTTGCTCTAGATCTGGAAATCTCCCACTCAGCCTTTCTGGCTCAGTCCTAGAGCCCCTCCCCTTGAAAGGGAGAGTCCCCTTCACCCCGCCTCCTGTGTCCTCCTCTCTGCTCCCTGCTGGTGGGCTGTACACGGCTTGTGAAGACACCCATTTAAGTCTGCAGCCATCCTAAACCACCAGCTATGTGAACTTCTTTCCTTTTATAAAAACATGTTGCATAGGGCTTAAGGTCTACCAGGACTTTCTTCCAGCTGGTATATAAACTTATTCTCTTCCAGGCTTCAGGAGGAGTAAGCTGTACTATGCGTATTTTTCTAGGGAAGAAAGCAAATCTTGAAAATTCCAAGTGTTGTCCACCTGGTGGACATTTTCATAGTCAGCCCTCTGGAGGCTCTGACTTAGCCTCTGAACCATAACTAAGAGTACTGGGTAATAAGCACCCACAGAGCTTCTCTTGGAGGAGCCCGAACCCAGCATGCTGCCCGTAATGTGTTAGTCAGAAGGAAGAAGGGAGACAATTTTGCTTGGCTTGTTGTGGACACATCCATCTGAAGGGCAAAGCACGTCTCCTTCTCCTTAGAACAGAGCGTGGAGGACTGCGGTGGGAAGATAGACATTTCCCCAGTATTGCCCCCACTGGCCTTTACGGTATAACATAATTATCTGTTCTGATCTTTCTTATGCTTCTAGAAGAACAAATAATTATATCTCACTGGACTCCCTGAGAAACATTCCAGAGTCCAGAAGAAAGCAGGCGCTTTACCTGTGGTAGGTATCACTGGGATCTCTCTCCATAATAGATCAGCAAGAGCTTTCTGTTATAACCAGGACACCCGAGTGCCAAAGAGGGTTGTAATTAATCTATCAGCTTTAGAGCTATTCTGGCCACTATGATCTGACTCAAAATCACCCAGAGAATATTCTGGGTAGTGTCTGATAGACTTCACTCCAAACTTTGCCCCTCAGGAGTCCTCAAAAATGTCCTCCCTCGCGTCCATTTACTCACTAGTTTGAAATGCACCTAAACATCAGGGAAGGAAACCCTAAAAGTACACATCACCTTAGGGGAGGCTTCTTTCAGGTTAAGGGGGAAAGGGAAGATTGGATGTCTAGCTAGGAGCACAGACTGAGGGGAAGAACATGGGAGGTGAGTCTCTCCTGTCCTGGCCCCAAGGCCTACAATGTCCATCTGTGAGCACCTCCAAATCACTGCTGCCTTTGTCTTGTTTTAGTACCAGACTGTAAAGAGTAGGGATGGATTTGGACATCTTGGTAATGGGCATGGCTCCTTGCACGTAAGAGGAGCTCAGTGAATAGCTTCAGAATCAGCTAACTTTTCCTCACCTGGGCAATAAAGTCACAGGTGGATCCAAGAAAGTTCACCCAAAAAAGATTCAAACGTTGTCCATAATATAACTAAACGCTTGTCTATGTCTTCTGAAGCCCTTGGGAATCAGTTGGTCAGTGTCGCCCACGGAGTTGGGCAACTGTGTTCTCCCTCCCTCTCTCTCTGTCCACCTATGACATTCACCCCTCGCTTCCATCATATTAGGGCCATTTCTATCAGGTGTGCCTATGGCTCCCTGGCTCCTTTTTTAAAACCGACTCCTAACTAGGATATAAAACCCTTGCAGGCAAAGACATAGTTGTTTCTGTTTTGATTTCTCCTTCTGTATCTGGCTCAGGACTGGGTACGTGGCAAATATTCCACATATTGTCTAGTTGCCTGCTCGCTGCTATACTTTTCTCCCATGGTAAACTGAAACCAAACCAAATAAAACCAAGCCAGACAAAACAGAAACTTACCATGGCCTTATTTCCCCTGCTGGTTGATGCTCCAACTCTTTGACCTCCTTTGCAGTGAAACCTTTCAAAAGAGTTTTCTATATTATTAGCAGTTCCTCTCCTCTCCTCTCCTCCGAGCTCCAATCCAGCTGAGCGCTTGCCTCTGTAGTCCTCCAGCCTTGTTCACGTCCACGAAACCAGTGAACTCCACGTTGCTCAAAGGAATGGCACTGTCTTGGTCCTCATCTCTCTGCAGCAATGTGTCTAGCTGACCCAGATTCCCTCCTTTACCTGGCTCCAAGAATCCCACCAACTCTTACTTCACAAGCTAGCTCTAACTCAGCCTCCTTTGCTGGACTTCTCTTTCTCTTAGTGTTGTAGTACCCCCAGAATCCTGTTTTCTTCTCCATCTTCATTCATCCAGTTTCGTGCACTAAAATAGCATGTGCTTGTAAAAGGTTCCTGCACTGATCCTGGAAGCACAGATGTCTCTCCACAGCTCTCGACTTACATCTCCAATATCATGTCCAACATCTCCACTTGGATGCCGTCAGGAGACATCTCAGACTCCATACACCTAAAACTAAACTCCAGATCTTCCCTGGAAAATTTCTTCCCACACAACTCCCAATACCTTCCAAACAAGCTCCTTGGCTCCATCTCCAAACCCTCTACTCTGCTGCCTACCCCCTCACTCTTCTTTCTCCTGCCCATCATCTTTGACCTTTCTTTCTAATGCAGCACCAAAGCAATCTCTTCTACAGTTAGATCCTGGGATTCTGCACTTTCAAATTTTCCCGTGGCTCCCATTTTTCTCAGAATCAGAGTTGACAATCTAATGGTGGCCCGTGATATGCTATAGGACCCCTTTGACTTTACCCATGACTCTCTCTTGGGCACCCCAACACAGTCTGGTTTAGTCACCCTGCTCCCTTAGTGTACCTGGGACCCCTCAGATGCTCCCTGCCTCAGATTCACAGTGCCCAGCAACTGCCTGTGCTTGGCCTGTGCACTCTGTTGTCCTTTTGCCCCTGAGTGTTTCACTTCCGGGTGACCCCTTCTTAGAGAACTCCAAAGAGCTGAGAGCACCTTGTTCAGGCCTCTGTTTCTCCAGCATAGCTCTTTCTCCATTCCTATAGCACCCATCACCTTACACCCTATGAGAACAAGCTTTATTGTCCATCTTTCTCCACTCGAAATGGGAGATCTGTCTCATTTCGGCCTCCTGAGGTCAGGTGAGCTCCTGGCATACAGTAAGTCTGATAACCATATGTTGAATGAATTAAACAACAATTAGACAATTCCTTGGAACCCAGAAGCCTGAGAGAGGCTCTTGTGTGGGGCCTACAGACCAGACCAAGAAACCTGGTGGGCTGGGGTGGGGGGGTCCTACGTACAGGAGCAGAGGACGATTAATCATTTATCCACATGGCCCTCTCCTGGTGACGGTGTAAACAGAGATTTAACCTGAGCATCCTTCAAAGCGCAAAGCCCTCCCAGGAGAAGCGAGTTGACAGAGTGTAGGAGGACAGCAGAGGCGCAGGACGAGACTTTGATTTGCGCGATCACAGTTTATGAGCGAGCATGTGGAGTCCTTCCCTTGTCCTGGCACTGGTGCCCTTTGTCCTTCCTCTTCCATCCAGGCCTCACAGCGACACCCCGCAATCAATCCTCTTCCCCAGGGGACCCACACCCCTCCCCATGCTGCTGAGATCAATGGCAGTGTTTGAAACCCAGATCTTCAGCGATCACCTCCTCCAGCAGCACTTTTCTCCACTGAGTGGGGACTCCAGGTGCTTGCCCCTCTAAATTGAAAGTGCTTTTTTTTATTATTTTTTGTAAGTCACAGTGGTGGGTTTCAGAACTGCAAACCAGAGAGGCGTTTTGATTCCACAAACAGCCCCCAGAGGAAACCATTTCAAGCCCGACATTTTTTCTTCTTTAGCCAAGGGACCCACAGCACCATCTCAAAACTCTCCTTCCCCCAGGCCTCCTCCATCCCTGCCACACACACAGAAAGAAAACACAGAATTATCTGCCTCCCACTGAATTAACTGAAATGGGAAATAAAATCGGTTCCTTCAACCTATTTTTTTTGACTCTGTCAGGATGGGGGGATGGATTTAAAGATGAGTTCTAATGACCTTACCTGCTTGGTGCTACAAACACCCGAGGATCTTATTAGCTGAAAATGTGCCTTTGTGCCAGCTTCAGCAGAGGCACTGCGGCGTGTTTGTGTTTGGACGGGGCCGCCCAGCCTCCTGGTGGCCTGTGGTGAGAGGCACCTTGAAGTCCCTCCTGCAGACATCACAGGGCCCTGGGCTGCTTATCTGGGCCAGCGAGAGCCCGCTCCCCACAGGCAGCTGAACACTTCTGGGTAAATGGAGTATTTGTTAAGAAGCGCATATTTGTTGCTGGGCTTTTGTGAAGCCTCCACATTGATGAGCAGCTCTCTTTCCCATCCCTAGAAAGACAGAGGAATCCGTCTGGACAAAGCTTCAGTGTCTGGCTTAGGCTGGGGTCCCAGGAGCCTCCTCCCTTAAGGCCCAGCTTTTCACCGTCTCGCCTGATAGAAACCAGGGGTGCTCGGAACACTCTTCACCTTTGGAGAGCACAGAGTCCCAGATGTCAGAGCTGGCAAGGACTCTGGAAGGGGCCCTAAATCTGTTTTGTGTGGTTATAACAGGATTCTTCAAGACTGGGTGATTTGGAATGGCTGGAGATTTATTTCTTAGAGTCTTGTAATCTGGTAAAGTCCAAGAGCATGGTGTAACACCTTGCAAGGACCGTCTGCTGTTTGGAGCAGGGCACCCCAGGGCCAGGAAGCAGCAGTGGGCAGGCTCAGGGCTTTCCCTCTTCCGATAAGGGATTTCCATCCGCTTCGTGGGGTGCCCCTTCATGTTCTCATCTCATCCTAGTTACTTCTCCAAAACCCCACCTCCAAATACCATCAACAGAGGGGTTTGGAGAAGTTTCCAGCACGTGAACTTATGGGGACTACATTCCAGCCAAGCCAGTAGTAAACAATCCAAACCTTCCTTCCTCCATGAAGAAGCTAGGGAACAGAGAGAAAAGGCTAGATAGGAAATGGGGTACAGCTGGGCCTACCTTCAGTGGCACAAGACTCCAGAACTTCCAGCAAGGAAAACTCACGGGTAGCAACATTTTGCAGGTATAAGTAGGAGGAATATTAAAGATCTCTTTGTACAGCAAACATTTCAGTGTCTGTTTATTTTCTTACCCAAGATGCATGTGTATTTGGAAGACCTTGCTATAGGATGACAGAGTTTGCCAGAGAGACCCGAGACACCCTTTCCTCAAGATCTCTCTGGGCCACCATACAATGCAGGAATTCTGTTTCCTAATCTTGGGTTGTATCTGTGACTTCTGACAGCTTTCCAGGAAGGCTGGAACAGAAGGCAGTTGGCAGGAGACCCTTCCACATTCCCTGGAGCTGTAGGCATGGACTGTACACTGGAATAGGTTTGGTGGTACCTTTTGCTTAGAACCCATTTGGGCATCTGGTGCCCCTTCAAGCTGCTAGGCTTCAAGGAAATAGATGTCAGTCATGTAAGTCTTGCTCAGAAATTTCTAAACCCTTGGCTAGACCTGGATTTTTACCAGTGTGGCGAAACCTCCTTTCTCTGCTGACTGACCATCCTTGGCATTTTCCATATGTGTGGCTCTCATAGCTCCCTGCAGGCAGGGAGCCTGTGGGCTGCTGTGTGTAGGACCCATACCCTGAAGAACTTGCCTCCTGGGCATAGCCCCAGGTAGGCATGGCGGCACCGCCCAAACCCATCCTGCCTGACCCTATACATATTGTGAACAAGAGGAGCCACTGCATGCATGCCAGAAAGTTAGAGCTACCAGTCCTTCTCCTGGGAAAGAGCTGTGAGTCCTTACCTTAGTGATAAGAAGTTGGGCATCCTGCTCATCAAAGCAAAGGTATTTGGTCACCATAATTCCTCTCAGCTAACACGTGCTCCTGTTCCTTTGCCCAAGGGAATGGTACACATCTGGAAAAGGTCTGCATTTCTCTGAAGATGTTTCATGGGGCACAAGCCTTATGATTTTTTTTTCAAAAGAAAAAAAGAGTCAACATCAATTAAATTGGACAACCTATCCCTCTCACCCTGCATCACCCAGAACAGTTCATCTTAACCTTGAATGACCAGCAAAGCCATCTGTTAATCAATTGCAACATACAAATTTCATACAGAATCAGGATCTTTTAGTGCTTATAAGCCTGTAGGAGCAGGGTAAGAACATGTTTCCCATCACTCTCTCCATAAGCATTTCGTTCTTCTCGGTTACCCCAGCATTTCATCAAGGTTTGCTGAAACTCGACTCCCTTTCTTGTCCCCTAGAGGTGCAGTGTCAGTCAGCTGCCCATTTATGTGACAAAATGCCAGAAATAATGAACTCAATAAGAATGAAGGTTTATTTTGGCTCACGGTTTGGGAATTCCCATCCATGGTTGTTTGGAGCCGTGGCTTTGGGGCCTGCGGTGAAGCAGAGCACCGTGGAGGTGAGCGTGTGGTGGGAAAGGGCTGCTCATCTCACGGACCCCAACAGGCAAAGTGAGGAAGAATAATGCCTGGGCCCCCATATCCCCTTTCATTGCAGGACCCCAAACACCGAGCTTCCTTCCACCAGCCCCAACCTCTTATAAACTCCAGCTCCCTACTACACCCCAGGATAAGTTCAAGGTCTTAGGACTTCTGGGGTACATTTAAAATCCAAACCCCAACAGACACCATCTTGTCGGTGTCTCTCCCGGCCGGCAGGAAGAACACGCAACAGATTCTGACGGTGTGCAATCTTGCCTTTATTTGTCTCCGCGTGGGCCCCGCGAGGCCTCTGCTCTGCCACCAGCCCTTTCTCGCCGGTGGACTTTATCTCTCTCTGTGCTTCTTCTCTCGTGGCGGGAGAGGCACTCACTTTTATAGGGTAACAGTGGCCAATCAGTTCAAAGCGCGCGATGCGGGCTGACTGGCTAACATCAGTTGTTGCTAGGCAGACTATCTTACAGAGCGGGTTGTTTAAGTCGCCAGGGCAATCAGGGGGCAGGAAGCAGGCGCCAACTTGGCTCACTCAATGGGAGGGGTAATCTAGCTCAGGCTTTGTTCTTTCTTACAGGCCTCACGTCCGCCAAGTAAGGCGACCGGGCTCGGCCACGGCTCCCAACACCATCTGCAGGCTCTGTATTCTTGAGAAGGTATTAACATTGGAGAGAAGGAAGAGAATATGATTCCTGACCTCAGTTTGAGTCTACAGCTGAAAACCGAAGATGGCTTTCAGAATGTGAGATTCACATCTGCTGCGTTCTCTGCAGAGCCAGGAGAGAGGGTTCTGCTGTGCGTGAAAGAGTGAGCAGGGTTTGTGTCAGAACGCAGAAGTTGTATTGGTTCATGGGCTATTGTTTTTCCAGCACTTGATGGCTTGAAGTAATTATACATTTTCTTAAAACAAAGGAGGAACTCTAGGTATTATATAAAGATCTTAGGACAAAAAAATCTAGAGCAGTGCCTTTCATTTATTCAAGAAGTTGGGTTAGTAGCTTTTGTATTAAGCACTAGAAGAAAGCTGCAAATATACATGTATTAACTGCTACAAGGCATTGTCTCTCATAGCAATAATTAAGGTTAATATAATAAATATTTCAAAATTTTTAGATAGGGGGCTGGGAATTTAGCTCAGCGGCATAAGTGCCTGCCTTGCAAGCAGGCAGTCCTGAGTTCGATCCCCGGTACTGGTAAAAATGAAAAAAAAAAAAAAAGATAAAATTTTTAGATAGTAAAAATTGAAATATTCTCATCATGCACAAAAAATAAGTGTGGTGATAGATATGTCTGTTAGTTTGAATTAATAACTCCATTTTGTAAATACATATACATCTGAACCTCATAAATATATACAATTATTATTTGTCAAATTTTTAAAACTTCCTATTGTTTATATATAAGGAAGAAGCAGAACCCCAGGATGTAAAGAAAAACTATAACTCTAGCAACAGAGTCTAGCAAAGAATTAACTGTATCAGTAATTTTATTAAGCTAGTAGCTATTTTTGTTAAGACTTTGGTCACCAAATCCCACAGATTTTGTTTTGTTTTGTTTTGTTTTTGAGACAGGGTCTCACTATGTAGTTCAGGCTGGATTTGAACTCATTACATAGCCCAGGCTGGTCTCTAACTCACAGCGATCCTCCTGCCTCAGCCTCTAGAGTGCTCCCACAGGTTTTAAGCCACCTGCTGAACCTAATTCTTCCTGTAAGCCCTATTATTATTACACAACTTTGTAAGGCATGAAATATTTCAAGGATGCTTGTATGACATCATAGCAGAAATACCTATGTTGGATTTCTGTTTCCTTCTCAGCAGCCCTGATATGTACCACTGTGATATTCTAGAGAAAATGTTCCTAGAGGTAACTTGAATTATTCCTTCCATATTGGACTGTCATCATTTCCTTAGGAATTTTCAAGTTCCGGGTCATTATCATCTCATCTATTAATTTCCCTTATTTATAGAAATGTCTTCAATTTCCACCTTTGCCTCCACCCAAGACTGGATGCTTTCTAGGCCTATGCAGAGCTTGTCTTCAAGCATAACGCATTTCTTTCTTGAATCCCACATTTTTCTTTGCTTTGGTATAACTATTTCTTCTACTGGTGTATATTCTTGTATTTTTATGCTACACAAAAGCATAAGGACATATTTTGGAACACTAGCATACCTAAAATAGCTCTATCACTAGACTTTAACTGAAAGTTTGATTGGGTGTAGAAATCTGGATTCAAAACATGCTCTCATTAAGACATTGTTCTGTTATCTTTCAACATCCAGCTGGGAGCATTCTGCCAAAATGAATCTTATTTCTGGTTTTTTTTTCTGTAAAGTTTTAAGAACCTTTTTATCCTTAGTATTCTAAAATTTCACATGCTATGTCTAGATGAAATTGTTCTTACTCTTATGCACAGCCCTTGATGTCTTTTTCCATTTGATGGACCTGGAAAATTCTTTTAATTATTGATGACTTCTCTCTTCTATCTCACTCTCTCTACTTCAATAACTCTTATTCATCAGATGGTAGCCTCTTGAATTAATCCTCACTGTTGCATATATTTTCTTATATTTCTTCCCCTAAAAAAAGATTTTCTAACTGTGGTGACTTCTGTATAGATTTTTATTTTAGCAATCGTAATCCCAAGATCCTTTTCTTCCTGTATTCTACATCCTTGTTTGCACTCCCACATTTCTCTTCCAAAATATGGCCAAAACTTTTTGACTCTCTGTCTTTCATTGCCTTTCCTTGTATAAGTTTATACCTTCTGCATATTTTAATGAAATGCATGGAGAACGTGCATCCATGGACATTTCATCGTTTGAAACATTGTGAGAACCAGAAAAGCATTCTGTCTACGAACTTGACAGCCTAAAGTCTTATGTACTTGAGCGAATTTGGCCAGCTAGGCTCCCAGAGTTATTCTGACTGGTGTGGTTATTCTTAGGACCAACATGCAACTGTCTGGGGCTTCAGGGAAGCAAGGTCCTCCTGTAAAAGTCTTCTACCAAGTAACCTTGAACAAGCAGCTTTGGTCCTTCAGAGACATTGTCTCCCACATTATTTCCAACCCACCAGGCTCAGTATGAGTTAATCAAGAAACACTGCTCAAGCGAATCAAGCTGCCTCATGATTAGCATTCCAAGATGTGAGAACTATTTATCAGCAAACCCACACTGGTGTCAAATGACAGAAGTCTGCCTGGCTGGCCAGGTGGAGAAATAAGTTATTACCCTGTGCCTTTTTCTTGCCATTGGGCATAAAGTTGTTATTGATTTGAATGGCTTATAGGACATGGCTGGCCACAGCGGGCAGAGCTGTGCTGCTCAGCAGCTTGGATCGCCTTCCCCAACACCATCGGAAACCACCACTCTGCTTGTCCACATTAACCTTGTCTTGTAATTTTCCCCAGTTGCATAAACTTACCTCCCCATGTGTTTATGAACTCTGGCTCTAAGAGGCTAGAAACTACCTTGAGTTGTATGCTGAAAAGATTGGAAAGATCCTGTTTTGGACATGAGCTTCATATTCATCCTAGGAGACTCACACTTGTCCTTGTATTGTTTGGAAATAACACACAGTTCTAACTGTGTGTCTAACCCACCGCCAGGTAGCCAAAGTCCCCACCTTTGAGATTTTAGTAACTAGTCACCTCGGATAAAGCTATCAAGTTGAGTGCAAACTAGATCGAGCTTGATCTTCCTCAATATTATTGGAAACCTCCTACAGACAGTATTTCGTATTTTCTTTTTAAAAAAATGAAATAAACAACAAAAACACTCAAATCCTCCCTTCCCACCCACCACCAAGTCAGATTTGTACATGTAACAGTTGTCCAAGAAGTACTTAGCTCTTTTGTGTGGTACTGGATTCTCTGATGCCTTTGTACATCCTGGCTCTCTCTATGTGAAATCAGATTGTTAAGGCACTGACCTTTGAGCCAGGAAACCATTCCTCCATGACAAATTATCCAGAACTTAATAGGGATGAGCAGACAGGGAGCTGGTTTGGAGAAACAGTGGGAGGGAGGCGAAGAACCCCACCAGTCTGACTCACCCACACCCCACCTCCTTTGGCTCAATAGTCTACAGAGATCCTCAGTAGAGGTCCTCAGTGCTCCTCAGAGAGCAGCAGTTCACCAACCTCTGGCTGAAACTTTTCACTTGTATCCCTAGGTCCGGGCCAGGAGAATTAAGTTCTAGGATATGGTGAGGTAGCTAACTGTTCTGGTTTTCCTGGACCTGAGAAGTTTCCTGGACCTGGAATGTGGGTTTTCGCTGAGAATGCTGCGATAGTCCCATGTAAGCTGGGATAATTGGGCATGGATTTACCTGGCTGAGGAGAGAATCCTGAGGGGTTAGTGGTCCAGTGCGATCCCAATGATATCACTTGTTGCTGTTCATGCTGCTCCTTACACCTCTTGCTGTAACTGTGGGCGGGACCTGTAGCATCCTTCTAAACCATCACAGTCCATCATGGAAGACTCCACGGTGGATCCTAAAGCTGGAGCACCTCCTAGAAGGCCTGGAGTAAGCAGCAAGGTGGAAAAGCCCACATGGCAAAGCACTCCTTCCAACCCACAAAAAGGGTCACACAAGGTCATGCAGCCTCAAGCAAATGAATTCCTACAACGTGATTGGCCTTGGAAACCTGTGCTTCCCCATTGGAAACTCCATGTGAGAACACAGCCTGCTGACCACTTATGCAATGATTTGAAGACTCCATCAAAACCTATGCTGAAATATAATCCCCATGGGGAAGAATCAAGAGGATACAAACTTGACTCTCATATGACTACGATAATTAGTTGATTATGATCGAATGAGTCCATAGGGTGGGGCCCCAGTCTTATGGACTTGTGGCTTAATGAGAAAAGAGACCTGAGTTATGATATTCAGTATCACTATGTGATGCCCTATGTCATCGTGTCACGCTGTAGAGTCCACACGAGCAAGAGGTACATCACTAGGTGTGGTTGCCTGATCTCGAACTATCCAGCTTTCCAAACTAGAAGCAAACACATGTACACACATGTACACACACACACACCCACTTCTATTTTTTATAAATCACTCAGTCTATGGTATTTGGTCATAGCAATAGAAAACCAACTAAGATAACTTATTGGCAGCTTTTGAAACCTTGACCATCAAACCAGTCAAGCTGTGCCTGGACCTGTGACCTTTGAAAACAGATAATAAATGCACATTGTTTCAAACAGCTAAGTGTGTGGCAGTTTATCATGCAACAACACAAACCCAGTGCAATGTGTTTTCAAACATGTTGGTAGGCTGAGAGCATTAGCTCATGCTGGAGAGGGTTAGCATACCCGCTGTGTGGTGTGACCTGTCCTGCGTACCCCTCTAAAGACAGTGCCCCAAACTCTTGCTCTGATTCTCTGTAGGCTGAGCTGTCTCCTCCATTAGCCCCATTTGTTGCTCCGTGGAGAAATCACCAAACCTGTGACTGCCTTGTTCTCAAAATAAGAGATGCAAGGTTTTTAAAACAAGTCACTTCGGGCTAGAATCTCTCTCCTCCTCCAGCAGTGACTGGGTTTCCCTTTAATGTTACATTCACTTTCAGCAAATCATAATGTCAGGATTTAAAGATCTCCGCCTCCAGAATGATCCTCTTCCTTCTTTTGTGTTTCTTTTTCTTCCGTCCTCCTTTTCTCTCCCCCTTCATTTGCACTGATTTCTCTCATTCAGGTAAGGTGGTAAAAGATTAGAACATGCAGCCTTGTGCCAAATTGACCTAACGGAAGTGAAAACCCTGCCACTAGAAAAGCCAGGAGGATATAAAATAGCATAACTGACAGTTTTCCTACAAGCTCAGTCTCAGAGCTCCTTTGTTTGATGGGCCTGACCCCATCTCAGAGAAACAGAACAGAGCAGCATATCAGCCTCCTGGGCACTGGACACCTCCAAGTCTCAGGATAAGGTGTGTCATCAGCAGCTGTCTTGGACACCACAACATAGCCACCCTGCCACTGACTGGCTCTGAGTAGAGTGGACTGGGAGAACTTTCTCCCGGGGAAGCATACACAGAAGCCACACACCACCTGGTACTCATTTGATACAGTAGTTGGTTTAGAGGATCAGTGCTGCGGGCAGGAGGGAGGGGACAGCTTCATCACTGTGACCTCTGATGCCTGGGCCCAGGTGCAAGGGTCAGTTCACTCTGGAGCTCAAATTTGCTCACACTTTGAAAATGAACAGATTTATGAATACCTTGTGCCAGTGTAAAATTCTCCTGAACCAAGCATGATAGGATGGTATAGCCAGTAGGCCTGTGACTAGGCAACATGGGTCCTCAGTCCATTTCCTACCGCTGGGACTGAGTCCTAATCTGATGGCCAGGAGCATGGCTTTGTGTTTTCATGCAGCTGTATGAGAAGGGTGACTACTACACAGCCTTGGTAAAGGAGAAGCCACACATGTGTGTTGCACACACACACACACACACGCACGCGTGCACATGCTCTCAGTGGCACTGTGGCTCTGGCAGCAGTAACTACACAGGGTCTCTAAGTTTCAATTCTTCTTTTTTTGGCCTTATAACCACATTAAGAAAGCAAAGAGTAGAACTGGGACCATTTTTCTACACCATCACCTGCCACTTCCACGTGGTCCTTCTGCTCCTGGGACTTAGATGGCAGTGCTGGAGACCAAGGCTGATCGGTGGCTGGAGGGCCGTTTCCTAATGTGGCCCCAGATATCCTGAGGAGGGCCGCGGTCATCTGGATGGCGTCATCTGTCATTCTCAGCCTCCTCCTCCACACGGCTGGTTTCTGGAGCACTGTAAATCAGCTACGCTGACTTTCGTCGCATGCTGCAACGTGGGTTATATATGAATGACAGTCATTTTTCTTCTGTTCTTTTTTTTTTTTCCATTAGGAAGATAGGTTTCTTCAAAGCATTCTGCCAGTTTCAGCTCTTGCTCAGAGTTGTTGGGAGTCTTGGCTCATTTACAGAGAGAGGATGAGCTGGGGTAAGGCTACTTCCCAGTTCACCAATACCTGTTAAACATGTTTTCTTCCCAAATCTTCACTGATGGCTGGGGTTAAATACTCCTGGGAAGAAACCTGGGTGCCACTGTGTGCTGTCCCAGGGATTGCTGCTGGGAGCCCAGGTTATGTGGAGCAGCTTCAGTGAGTGGATTTTAAGGTTGGTCAGTGGCTAAAGAATTTTCAAAGGTGAACATATAAAGTGGAGCCCATGAAAATATGGTTGAATTGATTAAACCTCATCCTTACAAGGATCTTCTGAGACTTGTCAATCTCCCTTACATCAGTGCTGCTATTGTGGAAATCGGTGTGGAGAGTCCTGAAGAAATGAAAGTAGAACTACCAGACAATCCAACAGTCCTGCTCCTGGTTATACATCGAGAGCAAATCAAGTCAGCATGGTGGAGACACCACCGCGCCCTCGTGTTGATGTTCTAGTCACGACAGCCAAAAGGGGCATCAGTCTAAGTGCCAATCAACAGACCAATGGACAGAGGAAACGTGAGTGCAGCTCAGTATTGCCTGGCTTTAAAACAGAAGGAAGTCCTGTGTATAGGACAGCACAGTGGACCTGGGGACATTATCTTAAATGAAATAAACTGGGTACAGAAAGGAAAATACCACGCGATCTCACTTATGTGTGGAGGGTGAAAAAATCTGAATTCCTAGAGTAGCGAATAGAATGTTGGCTATTAGTGGCTGAGGGTAGGGAAAGGGCTGGGGAGATAAAATGTATATTTATGTCATGTCAGTATTATACGCAAAAGGACACTGAGTCCCATGGCTTGTAGTTGGCAAAACCAGTATTTGGATCTGGGTTAGTCTGACTCCTTCATACCAAATCCATCAGGTTCTACAAATACGTGAGGCTCAAAAAATAAATCAACAGATCAAATGTGCAGACTGTTTTTACTATGTATCAAGCACTAGACGGGGATTGGGTTGGGAGAGAGGAGATTAAGTTATTGCCTATCTTAAAGTGACTCTAATCTACACCTTTAGATGAGGAAAATCAATTAATGGTGATATGTGTTAATCATCAAGACAGGGGCTGGGAATTTAGCTCAGTGGCACAAGTGCCAGCCTGACAAGCTCAAGATCATGAGTTTTATACCTGGTACCCAAAATAAAACAAAAAGCAAAAGCAAAACAAAACAGAAAAACCCATGAGCAGGCAAGACGAAGGGGTTAGCCCTGCTCTCCTCTCTCTGTAACATGCACAACCTGTAAGACTAATCCCTTACACACATTTTCCAGTCCAAAGCTACCCTTGGATTTGCTGCTGTCCAGACAGAGTCAAATCAGTGCATGGGGGAAGGTGTCTTCCTTCTCCCCATCAGGTAGCTCAGAAAATGAGACCATCTTGATTTGGAAAAGGAATCCTGGACAACTGTAAACAGGAGACACTTACTTTCCAAGTGGATTGATTTTTAGTGAAATGTGAGGAACTTATCAATGCATGTGCTATCTTTTTATTAGCACATGCTCACAGTGTGTAATGTTCACAGTCCTTGCATGGAGCTGGCACACACATGTAGGGCATCTTCATTTCTTTTCTCATCCCCTCTCAGTTTTCACTCTGTCTCTTCATCCCCTCCCCTTTGAGAAGGTTTATCTCCATACTGCCAAGTTTCCACCTTCCATTCTGCTCTTTACTTATACTTTGGGTTTCTGATATGAAAGCAATCATGAAAAAATTTTAAAACTCTTATTCATTATGGAAAAACAGAAAATTAAGAAAGAAAAGTTACACCACACACCTCTGCCTCCATGAGACAACCGATGTTGACATCTTGCTAGGATTACAAACTCTTCCCAAGAACAGATTCCTATAAATGCTTCCAGTTTCTAGAGCCTGCTTTGTGACTTGCTTTTTTCCTAGCATGTGCCTGGCTGGGATAAGTGTATGGGAATATCACATAAAGAGTGCATATTCCACTTCTGACTCTGCTCTGAGCTAGTCAGTTGCTACTGTTGGGCATGTTAGGTTACTTCCGGTTATTTGCCATTATAAATGATATTCTGCTGGGCATTCCTGTTCATTCATCTCTAGGCAACGATCTCACTGTTTCCTCAGGGTGGTTTCCAGCCTGGGAAGTGCTGGTTAAGAACCACGCTGCTGTGTTAAGAATTTTCCCTCTTCCAGGAAGCTCTGCCTTGTGGAAGGAGAGTGGGTGCCTTGCCCCACTTCTCCATCAAGCAAGCAGTGGATGAGACAAACCTTTAGGATAAACTGCGATGCTTTCTCCTTACTGATGCGTAATGCGGTGAGTCCTACTCGGCAGGCTCAGAAGATGGAACCGTTGCCTGGAAGCAGGGACCTGGACAGCCAGGGCTCCCACTCCCTTTCTGGTTTGAGGATTCTGCACACTGGTTTTCAAGGAAGGCTTTCCCCTCCCCATCTTAATGTAATAAAAGCACCACTAATCAGAGCTTTGGGGTCAGTTCACCCCCTAGGAAGCTGTTTTTGATCAGGACACAGTAAATGACCGCACCTTTGGAAGAGTAGCAACTGTTCTTGGTCCTTTGTTATGAAAATCACCCCACCCTCAAATGAGGGTGTAAGGGGTTGAGCAGGTTAAGGCCTTGACCCCAGGAGACCAAGAGGGTCGGCTAAGGTTAGAGGTGCTTGTCCTTGGTTATCAGAGGGAAAAGCTGTAAGATTGTCAGGCTTTCAGCCTCCAACTGTGGATGGTGAAAGGGATGGGGGTGGCCTGCTCAGTGGCACACTCTTCCCTGCTTCTGGGAAACGAGATCGAGACCTCAGTACCCAACTGTGTGATCCCTCAGAAAACTGTCACTCTGAAACCCACCTAGCATTAAGTCTTTTAAGGCTTATTACTCCCCCCCCTCCTGTCTTTTCTCCTCTTCTCACCTCCTCTTCTTCCTCCTTAGGCTCTGCATTAGCCTTTTCCCTAAGGTTCCACTTGCCCCTGGGGTTCAACAGGACCCCCTGGATAAGGAGTGAAGAAACCCCGTATCTGTTGCCCCAACTCTAAAGCAGTATCCTTATCTCTGACCTAGGGGACAGGACTGCCATGGAAACTAAGCAGGCAGAGGAGCCATTAGTCTGGACTGGACTGGCTCTCTTCCCCACTCACCGCTGCATCCCCCGTGGGTCCTCCGTCTGCCCCTTTTTTCTTCCCAAATGTGGAATACTTTCCCAACAGCACCAGCAGAGGCTTTGGCCCTGTCCACCCATGAGTGCCTCTGGCCTCTTGGCCTCATCGGACTGCAGTGTGAGTTCTCTTCCCACCCTAATTTACAGATGAAGAAACTGAGGTATGGGAAGGCAAAGGTGCCCTGATAGATGGAGCCAGTGTAAAAGTGAAACCAGCTACATGTCACAGAGCAGGATGTGGTGCCTGGAAAATACCATCGATCGACACCAGCCTGCTCTGCTTGCTCTCTGCTAGTGCTCTTGATTTATCACCCAGTGCTCTGTGAGATGGTCCTTAATGTCCTGCTGCCCATATGACACTTAGAAAGGTACAGTAAGTAGTGACCACTTTTATTAAAGCATAAACTGGAACTCGAATGGTTTGATACCAAAGCAACATTTGCCACAGATCTGCAGTCTCCAAATACTCAGGCAACCTTCCCCTGCCCCAGACGTGCAGCCTCTGCTATGGCTTCTCAGGGACTCGGCTCCCTCTTTCCTGTTTCTCTCTCTCCCTGGGCATCGCTTTTCTCTGCCTCATTCTCTGTCCTCTCTTCTCACTGTCAGCTTCTCAGGCACCCACAGTGGCTCCCCCTGTGCACCCAACTCCTCCCTGGTGACTTTCTTCCCTCCTTCCTGAGTCTGCTGCGTGCAGGGCCTGAAGGTCAGTGGACCACTTGGATCAGAGATTTGTCACCAGCAGTTGGGAAACAATTACTATGCTCACTACACCTTCGGTTCCTTGCTGACTTCCTCCATCCTCCCTCACAACTTTCTTTTTCTTTTGGTTCTGGGGATCAAACTCACGACCTTGCGCTTGCCAGGCAGGCACTTACACCATTGAACTAAATACCTGCTTCTTCATAACTTTCTGCATTGAAAATCTTCAATGTTTCATTGTCACCCCTTTTTGTTTTTTGGCCCTAAAAATCAACTTGAGGACGGCTATTACAGAATGCTCAAAGACATGGAAGGCTGCATAATCACTTTAATTTTTTCTTTTTCATTTCATGTCTTTGTCCTCTGGAAAAATGCGTGTGCTGGGAATCTCTGATCTGGCCGCTCACCTTCTTTTGTGGACATCCCTGACCAAGAAACACTTAAATGTTCCTGGCAATGTCCCCCTCCCAGGTCAATAAACCACTCCCGTGACTTCTCTGCAGCACGTTCCTTTAAGGACCTCGATTTCCACTCCCACTGGAAATGTTTCTTAATTGTTTATTTGAACTTCTCAGAATACATCCCATTGTCCTGTTGCTTCTTTTTGGAGTATTACAATATCCCTCTTGCAAATGGGAATCCATGTAGTCCAGCTATAATTGGTAGTTAATGCTGTCTTTCCTTTACTTCTAATATACTGTACATCCCTGACCCCCTCCCTGTCCCAGCTCAGAAGTCATATGTCCTGGTCAGTACAGCTCTTCTCCAGGATCCATGGCTTCTGTCTCCAGGACCCTTATAGATGTGGCAGACCTTTGAGTCTCTTCTATAAAATGGTATGGTATAGAATATGATTTATGCAGATTCTCCCTTATGCTTTAAATCATTTTTAGATTGTTTATAATAACCAAAACAATGTAGACACTGTGTACATAGTTGCTATACTGTGCCAGTTAGCAAATAAGGACAAGAAAAAACTGTATGTGTTCAAAACAGATGCAATTTTTTCTAAATTTTTTTTATCACTGATTGGTTAAATCTCTGATTGGTTAAATTGGGAATACAGAACCTAATATAGAAAGGGTCAATTATATTTGCATGTATGGTATCATGACCTGCAAGCTTTAAGTGGTTCTCAAAATGTTAGCTTTTGACCTCAGCTAATTCTCAGCCACACAGGTATAAATTTTGTGGATGGTGTATTCGTCTCTCAATGACCTCCTGTGATGTTCACCTAAAGAGTCTGTCTGCTCTCTCACATCCCAGCCCCTGCAGTTAGGCAGGGGCAGATGACAGAGTTGGCCAATGAGCCTTGGCTAGGAGGGATGTGTGCTACTGCCAGGTTAGGGCACAGAGGAGCCAGGCAATTCTCTAGCTGTCCCTTCACCTGCCCAGTGACTGATGAGAGCAGGAAATAAATCACTTTCTATGTAGCACATCATCGTCTACCTGGTCCTGATAGCCCAGCATTCTGTACCAGGTTTCCACTTATAGGCTGCCTTCCATATGTTCCCAAAACGTACAACATTTCAATGTTGTTTTATGTAAGATATAAGCAGCAAATATCAGCTACCATAGATGCACAGCCTGGATAGTAGATAGACCAATAGATACAACACACAGATACCTTCCCAAGCATCGTGGATAGGGAATATGATGGAAAAGTTTTAATATTCTTAGATGCTTGGGCCATTGAAATTTTAATTACTTAATTAAAGTGAAAGACGTCCGTTCAAGTAGACCCTAGATAGGTTCCAAAATCTGAGACACACTTAGTTTTTCCAAGCCTCCACCATTATCAGGAGAGAAGAATCCCTTTCTTCCAGCGCGTGGGCACAGGAGCCAAAGCAGCTGTTTGTTGTAACAGTGCTGCCTGCCTTTTGAAAATTGTATTTAAAATAAAAATTGTGAACAAAATTTTTACAAAAAGTATAAATGGAGAATTCTTGTCAGTGGAAGAAGAAATGAAGAGTGGACTGTATGAATGCTGTTGAAGGCACCAAAATGACATGTCATAAAAAATGTATAGATTCCAATTTAAATTTGGAATTTTCATGGACTAGAGGATGAGCCAAAAATTGGAGAAAGATATTTGCAACATGCAACAAAAAAGAGTTCAATATTTAGAATATATAAAGAACTTTTAAATAAGCAAAAGAGAGACTGACAAAAACAAAAAATGGGTCAAAGATATGATGTAGAGACTTTTACATATGGAAACAAGATAAATTCAACTTCCCTGATAAGTGGTATTATCCAGTAAGGTTGAATTTTTCTCTAAACTCTGATCATAGTACTAAGCAAAAGAAGTCAATGTCTCCACAGCAAATATTGACTTTGAGACAAGAGAGTAAGGGCTTTGGATTTCTATGCTAAGAAGAACCCATGGCAGGAAGAGAAGCTATGACTGAAGACACTGACCAAGAATTCCTTGAGAGGATCTGGGACAGTTTGACCTTGGTCTAGTTTATGTAGCTATAATGGAATCCCAACACGGGAAAATTATCATGGTCAGAATTTTTTTGGCTTGTGGTTCTGGAGGTCATGTAGTCCAAGATCAAGGGGCTGTATCACGTGCTTATGACCTAAAGACCTCACTTCAGGCTCCACCTCCCAACATTGTTGCCCTGGTAATTAACTTTCCAACTCATGCTTTTAAGGGGACACATTCAAAGCACAGCAGCCTTTGAGAAGTCAAAGGGGTCTCTCTTGTCCTCAGGGCCTATGCTGTCAAAGAGCCCCAAAAGCACCAGGAAGAACTACACATTAAGAGCTCCCTGTCACAGATGTCCTGAAGGAGACTTTATTGTAATTGGGGCAGCCAGGGAAAACTTCCTAGAAACTGTTGTAAAATATTTCATGCTGCTGTCAAAGAATGTGTGGATGGGCTGGAACCCAGGTTCTTCTTCATCGCTGCGGGCAGGCTAGAGTAGCTCGTACCTTGTATTGAAGTAATGAATTACAATTGTTGGGAAAATTTATGTTGAAAAATTTTGCATGTTTTAATATTGGCAGTCACTTATTGAAATAAGATTTATTAGTCTTTTGGTAAGATGTTACGCTGGCAGCTTTAGCAGAGAAAAAAAAGTATGAAAAACCATGAAAAGCAAATTTAAGCTCCAGCTCTAAGTGACCTGCCCTTTACTAGACAGCTGAACATGGTACAAACACTAATTATAACCCAGCTACATCAAGAAGCTTTGGAGAAAGTTAAATATTCTTTCCGAGCCTCAGTTCCCCTAACTGTAAATGCAAAGGCCAATAACACACTTTGGTCTGCAGGGAGGACGCATAAGAGCAGACACAGTGCCTGGCATGTAACCAGCCATCAGGTGATGTGAGCACCTGTTAAGAGGAAGACCAATGGGACTGCCAGGTTTTCCTTGGCACAGATGGCTGTGCTTCTGTCTCCTAGGCCACAGGGTGGACGTCTGGCACCCCAGCCTCCCCTTCCTCCCAGATCCTGGTCTGAGCCTGCGCTGAGACACATGACTGGGTGGGGAGGGGGATTCCTGGCCTTCCACCCCTGGTGCTCCCCACTGCTGCCCCTCCTCATGTGCCCACTTGGGTGGGTTATACGCCACCCTGGCGGGAGGTACACAGATGCTCCTTCTCCTTGACCCTGATTTAATTGCCTCCAAAGCCTTTATGAGTATTCATCATGCTGTATATTTTTTCTTACTGATTCTTCTCCTTATTGCTTCTGTCTGTCTCCCTGCAGCTGGATGCCAGGCAGGAGAGATGTGGGCCCTTTGTGTTGAGTTCACTGCTGTATCCCAGCATTTACTTCAGAGCTGGTGCAGTGCAGAACCTCAATATATCTGGCTGGGTGCACTGAATAAAAGGGATTTCAGTAAAGTCCAACAGTGCCCAAAGTCAGTGTTACAGGCTGAATTACCACCCAGTAGATTCACATGTCAGGGCCCCAATCCCCAGTACCTCTGAATGGGACTGTATTTGGAGACAGTGCCTTTAAAGAGATAATTAAAGTAAAATGAAATCATAGGCTGGCCCTAATCTGGTGTGATGGGAAGATTCCGTTTATAAAAAGAAGACAGTAGGACACACCCAGCTAGCAGGAAGACCCAGCCAGAAGGAGGGATCTACAGGTCTTGGTCTCAGACTTCCAGCCCCCAGCACCACAAGGCAATGAATTTGTAAGGTTTGGGCCCCTGGCTATGGGAGCTCTAACAAACTAACACAGGCGCTGTGCCAGGCCTCTGCAGCAGGGCTCCATCTGGGTTGCATTCACTCATTCTTAGGAGTCCACCCTTTGGGAGCAAAGAGGATCCCCTTACATGGGTGCGCAAATCTCCATGGCCCAAAGACTGGAGTTGTAGGAAGTGACAGCCACTTCCCCAGCTCTTGCTCTCCCCTGGGGGCTCCCCCTGTCATCTCTGTTTCCTTCCTGCAGAAAGCCTCCTCCCGAAGCTGCTTTGCCTCCTAAAGGACCCTCTGTGCTCATGCTGGGTCCTGGAGGAGGGAGATGGGAGAAGACAGCCCTTGCGTATGCCCGTCTGCACTGTTCCTGCTGTCAACACTGTTCCTGCGCAGTGGGAGATAAGGGAGAAAGCCGAGTTCTGCCTCTGGGGAAACCTAGAGTCTAGTGAGGATAATAAGACTTACAAACTTGAAACAAAGAGAAGTATAAACACACTCAAGGTAGACTCTAGGAATCTCCATCGTAAACCATACATGAAGCCAGACTCCAGTAATTCCGAGGGCTGGAATGGAGGGAACAGAGGCCAGGAGTCTGTGCCCTGTGACTACAGGAATGGGACTTGTGATTGGGATTGAAGGTTGCCCTAGAGGCACCTTAGATGACGTGGGAGGGAGGAGCATTCCCACCCACAGAGTTGTAGAAATCAATGTTCAAAGGTAGATCTGGGCAAGGAATCCATTTGCCATATCTTGGTGAGACAGAGCAAGACCGGAGGCCACATCCACACTAGATTTCTGGAAGAAATGGACCAAACATGAGGCTAAAGTTCACCTGCTCTGTTTCTGGCTTCCAGTCTTCCGCCCAAACTCATGCGGCCTCCTGCTGAGTTAGGAGAACTACCCTGAGCTGCCTTTCCTGCCCAGCTTCCATGCAGACCCCGCCCACTGGAATCCTAGCCTTAGCTGACCCTTGCCCACTGGAATCCTAGTCTTAGCTGAAGGCACAGGAAAGCCCAAAGAAAGGAAGTGGGCATAAAGGGAGGGTGCTTTCATTGTGGGGTTTGACAAGCTGCAGTCCACTAAATCAGCCTTCCTGGTCTTCTGGAGCAAGGTGCAGCCTCCAATCCACCTTTTGGCCCCAGGTGTATGTGTGTGGAGGACAATTCCAGATATTCACAGCATGGATTAGGAACACAATGTGCTACTAATACAATGTTCTTGGGTCTCTCAGCTTTATCAGGACTCCCTGATGTGCAGGAGTGGGTGGGCAAGAGCTTAAGATCTGGGGCAGTAGTGACCAGACTGGCCCTGGAGTAGAAATGTCACCATACACAGTTCCTGAGTGCAGAAGCAGGTATGTGAGGCTGAGTCAGGATTCAGTATTTGCCTCTAATACCAAAGCCTAAGCTCCACCTGCTCCCTCTCTCTTTTCCCTGGCCATGCCCAGGCCGGCAGAGCCATTTCCCTCTCTGTGAATCTATCTGAATTCCTTGTACCTGTAACGAGTTCTCTGACACTTCTATTCTTTATTGCCATGCTGGACAGCTGAAAACATGAATGCATTTGAGTTACTTCCCTCTTTCTGCTTGTAATCAAGCTGCAAGATATGTGTTAGAATTCTAATTAAGAACCTTTGGAACTTCAAAAAATTCCCTTAAGCCAATTTTTTTAATGTCAAGAAAAATTTGTGATGAGCCTCCAGGCTATCCTGTCGAGCACTCCAATCGCAATGATAGATGGTGTTACCAGTTTCTAACCTCTCCCCAGCTCCTCCCGATTGCCTGCATTTGGCTCAGCTCCTAGATTTAGCTCCTTAGCAGCCTCTGACCACATAGGTTGTTCAGTATAGTGGAAGGAAGACAGTCATGTCAAGTGACCTTGAGCAACACCCTCCTTCCTGCCTGCCCACACTGTCCCAGTCTGAGCAGCATATCAGGATATAAGATCTGCCCCAGTTGCTTCTGTATAAATCCTGAGGTACAAGGATTGCCAGAGATATGTGGGCAGGTGAAATGTAATGGCAGAAAAAGTAAAGATGCAGAAGAGAAAAATCGAGAGAGAAAGAGAGAGAGAGAGAGAGAGAGAGAAATTTTCTAATGGTTGTGTGCTTCCCAACACTTCTAAAAGAAACCAGTGGGTTCTTTTCTAGGTGCTCTTATATTTCCCACCAAAGATTGGGCACCACAGCCATAGATATTTATGTCTCAAGCTAACTCTGTGACTCTTTGACCAAGGATGCCCAGTCACAGATGGGAGCTTTTGCAAACATGGGACCTAAATATGAAGATAACTTGGGCTGTCAGACTCTAGAGAACTTCTAAGAGATTGATTCTCCACGTCCAGCTTGACCTCGAATAATTCATGGCATTTGCATGAGCTGCCTTGAAAATGCCCAGGTCAATGTTTTCACGTTCACAGAAAATACCTGTTTTTAAAATGGGTGATAGTGCACATACCCAGAAGTATGGGGAAAGGGGAAACATGGGCTCCGGAATGAGCAGGAGCTGATCTCACCGCTCCAGATCCCTGGGGGAGTGGCCTATTTGTCCCTTGGCCATCAACATGACTGAAGAAGATCACTGGATGACTTTATGCTCTCCTACTATAATCAGAAGTCAGATATGAGGAAATGCTTCTAGCCTTTCAATCTGTGTCCTCAGGACTCTCTGTGTGCTTTTTGGAAATGTGAAAAAAGGAGAGCTTACAGAAGAGGATGCCCACCCCTCCATGAGCTCGAAGACTCTCTTCACAACTTTCCAAGCCCTCCTTTTTTGTTGCATTTGTTTGTTTATTTGTTCTAATCATAAACCACTGCATACATGTTAGCCTTTCCCCCACTACTACTGGGCAAGATGAGTCTACAGGAAGTCTCATTTCCTCACTTCCTGACCCTCTCAATCTCCACTGCTCTGTTTCTTCCTCTGTGCTTTCTGTTGCTATGGCAAATATCTGGGATAAACAACTTATAAAAAGAGGTTGATTTTGGCTTCCTTGCTTTGGGGCTGTGGTGAAGCAGCGCATCATGAAGGGGACAGGTGGAAGAGGAAGTCACTCACCTCATGGTGACTGGGAGGCAAAGAGAGAGACACAAATGGGTCAGGACACCAGTGAAATGCCCCTTCAAGGACGTGCTCCCAGTGACCTCATGTCCTCCCACTAGGCCCTACTTCCTAAAAGTTCCTGCACTTTCCAACCACACCAGAGTCTAGGAACCAAGCCAAATACTTGGGCTCTGGGGCCACTTGTCCAAACTATCAGACCCTCTTTGCTCCCCACAACAGCAAACAGAAGTACATGTGGCTTCCTCAGAGGGTCCCCTGTTTCTTGGTCACAGCACAGAGATAGAAGCAAGCTCCCTGGTGTCCAGCACGGCTGCCTCCAGGGTTCTCCTTCCCCTCAGCCAGCCCATGGCAGTGCATAGCATTCACCGAGCTCCAGGAGGCTGTTCAATGAGCCACTGACCCTCAGCACTGCCTGGGTTGGACTAGCCCTTTTGCAGATCCCTGGTCAGGGCTTGCTCCATAAGGAAGAGGACCCTCTGTGGGTTTAGCTTTCTTCTCCCACCGTGGTTCTACCAGGACCAAGATTGGAGAAAGCTAAGACTCCGCATGCTCACAGGCCTGTCATCTCACTAGCAAAGAAAAACTACATTTTTCATCTTGCCCACTTGTTGTGGGAGGTGGAATAAGCCTGACTATGAAGAGGCTGGAGCCTACCATGGCCCAGCTGGATGGTTCTGGCTGCTGGCCTGGCCAGGGCCAAGCAGTGCTACCTTTCTGCCATGAGTTGTTGCTGGTGTAACAAAGGGCTTTCAGGGGCCTTTACACAATGTTTAAGTGCATCTTAAATAGAGAGCTAGGTAATTAAGCTCATTAGCAGAAAATAATTGACTCAGCTTGCTAAAGGTCAGTGGCTCTGGGTTGCCCATAGAGCACAGGAGGCGAATGAGAAGGAGCTGGAACAGAACAGGGGATGGACAGACTGTGCGTGCCAGGGCTTCCTCTCCCTTTCCTGGCCACTGCGAAGGGCTGGCGAGGGCAGAGGGGTTGCACTGGGGATCTGCAGCACGAAAGCAGTGGTGGATTAGGGGGGTTTCTGGGAAATCTGTCTGCAGAGCCATGAATGGAGGGAAAGGACTTCCCAAAGCTCCCACAGCATGTGGTCTCCAAACTCTTGTCTGCAGACCTGAAGGTGGGCCTTAAACACATATCCCTAAAACATAGTGACTATTAGGTTAAATGTCCATTCTTTGCTATGCATCACCAAACAAAAGAGAAAATACGAGGAAAACTTATTTACATTTGTCCTTCTCTTAGTCCTAGATAGCTCTCATGATTCAGAAGATGGTGTATAAATGCTTTTCTTGAATGTTTTTAAACTTGACCTGGAATCTTCCTTTCCTAGTTTTTTCCCTGGCCACTACACCCCTGCCATTGCACCCACATAAACTCAACCCTTCGGCCACCTAGAGCACCAAGCCAACCCGTCAGCCTGGCAGACTCTTACAGGTCTCATTACCTTCACACATGCTCTTTCCACTATCTAAAATATCTTCCTCTTTCCTTCTTGTTTGCTTTGTTGATTCCTATGCATCCTTCAAAGCCCATCTCAGAAGTTATCCCTTCTGTGTAACCCCTGATTAATGACATCTTTGAGCCACGCTAACCACACTCTCCTCAGACTCTTGCAGCACAGAGCATGTGGTTCTGTTTCACTCCTGATCTGCAGCAACCACCCCTGGGTTGTGAGTTCCTTGAGGGTACGGCCACATATTTTTCATTTTCAGGGCTGGACCCAGCACACATGTTTCTGAATGCAGCACAGGTTGTCATCTGGGCCATCAAGGAATTTTCTAGCATGAAGCAGGGAGCCCAAGGGTCCTGGCTCATAGACACCAGATGTGGCCCCCAGCAACCTCAGCCTGTACATTACAGCAGCACAGTGTAGGACCCCACCTCCACCCCCGTGCCGTTTGGGGTCTAAGAAGAGAGAGAAATCGAGGTCACACCTGAGACACTCCTCTGTCAACAGATACACTTCCTGTGTTGTAGACCAGCTCAGTGTTCATTAGGCGGATGCATTCAAATTTCAAAAAGAGAAAGAAATAAACAGCATGTCCCAAACCTACAAGGACAGGAGAGCTTGTAGTTTTTACTATTTTTACCGAGGCATTTCATGGAACTCATATACAATGGAATAATTTAGAAAAGTCTGGGGAGATAGAAGGAAGGACTCTAACTCATAGCGATGCCATCTCAAGGAAGTTTGAGTATCAGTGAACACTGGGGTGTCTGCGGGGGCTTTGGGAGACAGTGGGTGCCCTTCACCTGTACCCACCTGCTTCCCAGGAGGAAACAGAAAAGGTTTATGGGAGAATGCAGGGCTGATTTTTAAAATCCAAATGTGTTTCCTGGCTTTATTATATTTTTCTTTTCTTACAAATGCCAATAATGATGAAAACAGATGACGGACTAATCTTCCTGACCTAATTGTATTACTGGGGTGTAGGCTGATCTTAAACAACTGAAGAAACATGCTACTGGCCAGACTTTACCTCTTAAGGGAAGGTATCTTTGTTCTTAAAGCTCTCTGTGAGCTTTCAAACAGCTGTGATCTAGACCAATGCTGTCAACAAGAGTTCTGGGGGACCCAATTCTTATCACTCTGCTGGCTTCTTGCTTACCTGGAGGACCTAATGTTATGGTTGATACAACACAAAGGAGGAGAGAAGGCTTATTTCCTCCACCCTGATTTGCTTTTGTTGCTTTGCTGTCTTCTGCCACCTTGAGGCATTGCCCTGGGGCCATGCCACTCTGCCTTGGAGCCACCTGATTATGAATTGAAACCTCCATAAACTGTGAGCTAAATAAACCTTTCCTTCCTTAAGGAATTGTCTCAGCAGTGAGACAAAAGTAACTAAGGCACCTAACTAAACACAGTTAGAATGTGCTGTGATTTGGATCCATCTTTGTATCTCAGATATTAACCACCTTGCCACGTGACCGAGATGTGCAGAGAGCTTTCTGGGGCCCCACATTTCTCCAGAGGGATAGGATTGTGCTCTCAAATCTACCTCTGAGATCACCCCACATTAGAGACAGCAAGTTCCCAATAAAAAATAGAAACTGAGCTTTCTTATAACATCTCCAGCTGCTTCTGCAAACCACCGCATGTTCGGTTGTCCACCTCTTCCGTTACTCCTGACCTCCCGGCCTACCTTCCCTTTCTTGCCTTGCAAGCCAGTCCTAACCTCTGTGCTCAACACCGGCCTTGGCTTTTCTCCTGGGCTTGTCTGACCAATCCCTCTGGCTGTGCAGCCCCTCTGACGTAGAGAAGCATCTCATCGCAGCCCCTGGTCCTCTTAGCCCTCCCCATGGAAGCTGCAGGCTGCTCTCTGCCCCAGCACACTGTGCTGCGCCGCAGGGCCTGCACTGCCCAGCAGAAAGCCTGTGAATGGCTGCACTGTGGCCTCCACAACCCCCACCGGTGCACAGCGATATCTCCAGGCTGAAAGGCGAAACACAGGAAATACTCTCCAAAGAAATCAAGCCAATCTGCTGAGAAGGCCCTGGAGTTCCCAGGGTGGAAGATGATGCCTGAGAATAGGGCCCTCCTTGTTTTGGCATTGGTCAGAGAATGGACTCAAGTTTCTGAGAGACTTCCACAGTTCACAATACACCCTGAGGGAAGCCCACAATATATCCCGGGACAGAGGGCCCAGAAGCGGCAGAGGAAATCCACAGGAGCCAGCTATATAATCAGCGCAACCCTCCTTTCTTAATATCAGTGGGTACCAAGGATCTACGGGCAGAGAGGTAAATAAGTAGCAGGAAAGGGAAGAATAATCCACCAGGCTGAGCACGACTATTGAAATCAGTGTTTTTTCCTTCTTTCTTGAAGTCATTTGAAAGCAACTAAGTGAATTTTATAACCCAACAAATTGTATTTGTGGAAGAAAAACAGTATTAACAAAATAGCTAAGATTTATACAAATGCTTACCATGTTCCAAGCACTGTTTTGAGAAATATTCACACACTAACTCATTTGACCCCTACACTACAAAGTTGGAGATGACCGCTGTAGCTGTTTTGCTGATGAACCCACAAGAAATTAAGTATCCTGCATGTAATCACAGAGATAATGAATGGAGAGCTCAGTCTGAAAGTCAGGCAGTATGATTATGAAGTCCACGGCCTTAATTTCTGTACCCTGTCACCAGAGCGTAAGACGGAGACAAGCAGGCTTGTCCGCAGTTGTCAGGCTGGTGAGCGTACTTTACAGCAGGAGAGGGACACCTAAGTTAATAGTCAGACGAGGTGCTCAAGGAAGTCAAGGTGAAATAAAGACATCAAAATTGTGGCAGGAAGGGCATCTGAAGAAGGAAAGGCCTCAAAAACATAACAATGGCCCAAATTGCGTACTTCCCTCAGAGATAAACAGAACCAGAATGTAAAGTTATACTGGTATAAGCACCATCCAGTCCGTGAAATCCAGATATGTACCAGACACCCAAATGGGTGACCAGAATATCTAGATGCATCCCTTCTCAAGATGTCTCTGTTTAGAAATCATAGAGAAGTCAAGTTTAACGATATGATGTGAACCATGCTACGTGTAACCCTTGCTATGGGTTGTGTTCCACTTTCCTATTGGATCAAAATTAGCTAAGCAACTATTCTTGTCATCTTATTGGTTGACTATACTTGGACCCACGTTGGACCCACATTGTGAATTTGCTGGATAAATTTCCACTGATAAACGGCCATGGGGGCAACCCATTAGGACCTTCCTGTCCCTGAGGCGCTGTCTCTCAATAAACCTTTCCTATGCTTAGCCTCCATTGCCCTTTGGGATTCATTCTTCAGTTTCAGGACACACAAACTCGGCACATCTGATATCTAGAAGGTTGGGAATTATATTTGTCCTGTATCAGAAATATAGAACATCCTAAGGGCTCCATAGGGGCACCAGACAGCAGTGCTGAACTCCCACTTGGAGAATAAGAAAAGCACCTCAAATGCAAAATATATCTAACCTGAAACTCTTAATAATGATCATAAGGTAAACTGTTCCAGGAGCAGAAGGCCCTCTGTGTCTGACTGGCTGAAAGATGGAGAGGAAGTTGGGCTAGAAAAGAAATCTCTGGTGCCAGGCTGGTTGTCAGCAGGTAATCTGCTTCTGCGGCAGCAGAGAAATCCTTGGGTTATGCAAAATAGCCAGAGGTGACCCACATGCACACACCCTGCCCCACCCACAGACACCTAACTTTGTCCCAGGAAAATGCAAATTATTCAAAAGGTAGTAATTAAAGCGGTATTGCTAAGGATCAAAACAAAGGTAGCCAAGAATGAAAGCAGCAAATCTTGATAAATAATGGATAAAATGATTACTCAAAATTGATTGCTATGAAGCACACATATATTGTAAATAAGCATTTCTCCAGAAGTTGCAAATGGTTAAGGAAGCCATTGGCTCTGAAGAAGGACCACAAAAAAGAAACGCAGGGGCCAGGGATTTAGCTCAGCAGCAGGAGCACCTGTCTGGGAAGTGTGAGTTATGAACCCTGGGTGGGGGGGGGGGGAGGAGGAGGAGGAGGAGGAGGAGGACGTGGAGAGGAAGAAAAAGAAGAAGAAATGTAAAAACTCGGAGAAAATGTGGTACAGCAATGGAGAAAGGTAAACTATGAGCTTGTTGAAATCAGGGGAAAATGTTAACATGGACCACATGAAATATTTTATATCAAAAGTTGATCAAATATTGTCTGTTTTGTATGCTTTATTGCTTTCAATAATAGAAGGGAACATACAAAGTAAAACCAAGCCATCACAGAAATAAAAATTAAATTGGAAGGAGCATCAGAGATCATCAAGACTGGAAAATATAATAAAAGGCAAAAAAGTAATAACTAAAGCGAACAAAGTGACATGAAAATAAAAAGCAAAGAACTAAATAAAAAATCATACATACAAAAGAAAGTCAACATTCACATAAATCTAGTTTATCCTGAAGGAAACCAGAAATAGGAAATGGCACAGCTGCTTAAAGATAAAATATGGCAAAAATGTTCCTGAAATAAAATTTTGAATTTATGTATAGAAATGCATAAAGGAAAATGGACAAAAGATGTTCAAAGCTAAGTCATTATAGTAAAGTTTCAGGCTTTATCAGCACAACAAAATGATCAAGTCACTTTTGAGTGGGTAAAAGCAAGGATGACTTCATATTTCCATGGTAGCATCTACTGGCAGAAGATAATGACACTATCATCCAATAACAAGCACTGGACGGACTGTGGGGATAAAGGAACACTTCTTCACTGTTGGTGGGAGTGTACATTGGTACAACCACTCTGGAAATCAGTGTGGAGATTCTTCAAAAAGCTGGGATTGGAGGTCCCATTCAACCTAGCTATTCCCCTTCTGGGTATTTTCCCAGAAGAATTGAAAACATCACACTCCAGTGATATATGTGCACCCATGTTTACAGCAGCACAATTTGTAATAGCCAGATCTTGGAAACAACAAAAATGCCCATCAACTATAGAATGGGTAAAATAGAGGTAGCATTTTTATATAATGGAGGGCCACTCCACTATAAAGACAAACTCAAGGCTTTTATAGATAAATGCATGCAACTAAAGAACACACTCATAAGAAATAAATAAGACTTGCATGTGTAAATGTCATATTGTCTCCCTAGTGTAAGAAACTAAGAAAGTGAATAAAACACAAAAGGTACAATAGATATTGTGAAAGGGGAAGAAACTGCTCAAAAGGAAAGAACACTGGGATGGAGAAACAGAAAAGAAGAAAGAGAAAAAATACATATACATGAGATAGCTAAGATAATTGTCCTACTCTTTGTATTGGTTCATTGAAAAGAGCAGTCAGTGCTTATATTATTGGGTCAAATTTGCCTGCCCATATCTGGTAATCTGAGCAACTATTTTGAAAGCAAAAATTTGTAATTTAATAACCATCATCTTGTTTTGAAATTATGTATTTTTTATTGGTTTTTAAAATTATCTTTATAATTAAAATAAAACCTACAACTTCAAGGAAAAAAGTACTCAAATGTTTTCTACCCAGCTACACTGATATCTAGTTAACAGGGAAGCAGATTTGACCATGCAAAAACTCAAATAGTATTATTTCAATTGCTGCTCTTAAAGAAACTGAAGAAAATGAAATATGACCAAGTGAGTAATAAATGCAGAAACTCTAGTATAAGGCCTTATGCAAGCATTAAATATATAATGAAAGTGGATTCAAAAGTGAGGATTACAAATAAAAAAATGAGAATTCAAATATTGTTCTGACCATGCAGAAATGAAATTAGAAGAGTAGGGAAAAAATTTGAGAAGCAAACTAATTACATAGATTGAAAAAGTAAAATTACACTATTTCTTAGTGTTCAAGAGTCACAAACAATAATGCAAAGATAAATATAATAATGCAAAGATAATATTATTAACTAACAGCAGGCAATGGAGAAAAAAGGATCCCAGGAAAGAAAAAGAAATATAGTAATTTTATCATTGCTTATAGTGAACCAAAAAATAAGAGAATCAAACATACTACCCAAAGTTTCACCTACAAAGATAATCACTGTAGTATTATATGAACTTTCTTAGCTATCAGAAGAAAAATATATAAAAGGAAAATAAAAAGGAATATTTTAAAAGATGGAGGTGAAAACAAAATTTTAAATCATATGATCAAACAAAAATTAATCAAATTTATCATATTACAATCTGTGTGTTTATCAGACTGAATAAAGTTTTCTGACATGAATATAGAGTGAAACCTAACTATGAAGGAACATATTCACTAAATGAAAACAGACAAAAAGTAGAGGTTCTGAAAAGATGGTATTCAGGCAAAAATAATTAAATAAGAGTAAAAATGACAATAGAGAATGCTAAATAGTGAATAGTATAAAAATACCATATCATTAAGAAAGCAAAATTTCAGAAATTTTAAAAAAAACATTGCAATAGTAGAAGACTTCACCTCTTCTAAATCTTGAGAGATCAAATAAAGAAAAATATCTAATAATATAAGTAAATGACATAAAGGTTCTATCCAGGAAGACACACCCTTATCTTTTTCCAAAAAGATAAAAATAACAAAAGGGAAGAAAGAAATTAATTCTAAAAAATAATAGAAGAAAATTTTGCAGTGCTGAATATAGTAAGAACACAACTAAAGCAAACATGATTCTGTTGGTCAGCTTTTCATTACTGTGAGAGAAATCATTATAAAAAGATTTATTTTCCCTGATATTTACTGAGGTTTCAGCCCATTATCAATGGATTCCATTGCTTAAGGTACACAGCAAAACAGAATATCATGATGGGGAGCGTGTGGCAGAACCAAGCTTCTAACCTCATATGGCCAGGAACCAAAAATGGAGGTTGTTTTTATGACAGAGCTCCTTCTCTCAAACCCATTAGTCTATGAACCCTCCAGTGGATGCATCCACAGATGAGATCAGAGCTCTCATGACCCAGTCAGGCTTCAAAGGTCCCTATACCTGAATATTGCTGCATTGGGGACTAAGCTTTCATGTCATGAGATGGGGAAGGCATTATTAAACCATTCAAACTACAGCAACAATTAATGGAAAGGACACATCTAGACAAATCCTCCTTGGAAATACCAGAATACAATCATAAGCGTCTAAACTGGCATGGTGTTATACACCTATAATCCCTATCTTTCTGGAAGTCTAAGGCAGGAGGTTCACAAGCTTAATCCCAGTTTAGGGATTTAGCAAGACCTTGCCTCAAAATTAACAAAAAATTTAAAAGGGCTAAGGAGGCAGCTCAATGCAAAGGGTTCAGCTTCCAATGCCACAAAAAATAAAGAGAAAACATGTCAAAGTGAAAATGTAAGCTATCAGCAGAAGACTAAGAATTAGTTTTGCTGCGGTCAGAAAGTTTTGAGAAGGTTACCAATAGTCTCTGTCTTTTGGAGTCTGTGCCTTTGTCTAAGCCTCTTATTTTGAGTATGGACAGAACCTACGTCATACCTCCTCCCAACTGAATATAGCAAAGGTGATAGGATGTCACCTATGTGACTGTGTTACTTAGTGTGTGTGTGTGTGTGTGTGTGTGTGTGTGTGTGTGTGTGTATGTGTGTTTTAATAGAAGCAAACTTTCTCTATTGACTCCTCTCCTTGCATGTTTTGATGAAATGAGTGGCCTTTCAGAAAGCCCGTTTGTTAGGGAGCTGATTGTGACCTCTAACTAACAAGCAGGAAGACATTAAGGCTCTGAGCCTCATGACCTCATTCAGAATTCATTTCCGACAGGCATGATGGCTCATGCCTGGGATCTCAGCTAGCTGGGAGACAAGGATGATCACAAGTTTGAGTCCAGCTGAGTGAATTTAGAGAGACCTTGTTTCAAAATGAAAAATAAAAAAGGCAGAGAATGCATCTCAGAGGTAGAGTACCACTGGATTTGATCCTCCATACTTCCCATCACACATGGATGCACGCACGCATACACGATCAGAAGAACCTATTTCTGTCAACAGTAAGTGACCCTGCAAGCAGATCCCTGCTCAGCTAAACCTTGGGATGATACAGCAGCACTGGTGGGTACCACAGCCATATCCTTGGAGAAGAGCTTGAAGCCAAGCACCTTGCTAAGATGTGCTGGGTCTTCTGATCCTCTTATAGCAAGTGAGGATTTTAGGTTGCTAAGTGTGTGATGATTATACAGCAGTTGTACAACAAATAGATAACTCATATTTGGCTTTAGGCTTCCCTTCAAACTCTGTTTACAAGTAAACAGGTAGTCACATGAAACCAAGTAAAATCACTTTCAGATATTCAAGAATTCAGAAATTTGTCTCTCATGCATCACTTTTTTAAAATTATTATACTCAAGTATCATGAAGAGGGATTTGAAAAGAGGGAAGTACAAGATTTAAGAAGTAGTAGAATTAAAAAATGCTTTTAAAAGAAATCAAGCATAGATCACTGTACAGCAACTCCAGAAAACAAACTTTTTAGTTATTCAAGAAGTGCTATGATTAAGTAACTGAATGAGTGTAGTGATAGGAGGTTAAAGGACTTAACAGCTCCTCCATACACCACGGGTCATTAGAACCCTAGATTAATTAGGATGGCAGCTCCCTACCCTTATGCTTTTAGCACACAAGTACTTTAACGAGACATCTATGTTCTGTTCTCAGAATCTTATCATTTTTCATATACTACACTGCAGGAGCCTGTGAAGTTGTGTACAACTTAATTTACAGCACACTTGACGAAATGTCAGTGTATGTACTATGTTTGAGATTTATTTGTATCTCATGCTTGTCTCAGATTTTCTTGGTCTAGTCTCTATCATGGACCCCTGGTCTTTATTTCTTACTTTCAAGACAGTAGTAGGGCCAATGTGTAGGTTACATCATTTCTATCAGGGAACTATGCAGGACTTGGGCTTTGCCTGCAACCCAAGGATCCACATACTGCTTTCAAACTCTACTGAGTGTCACCTGCAGACTGAAATAGTTCCTCCTCCAAAGAATTGCAGGAAGAGTCCAGTATGCAATCAGGAAGTAGGAGAGAAGTAACACCCCATGGGACTGGACAAAGGGGACAGAAGACAAGATATAGGCATACTCTCCAGTTTTCCATTGGACAGCCTATTCTAGGGCATAGAATAAGGCCCATATGGCCATTCTGAGGGGTCCATAGTAGTTGCCAGGTTCCCCTGATGAGTCACATGTCTACAGCAGTTTATTATGGACAAGTGACAAGCCAGTAAGTCACCACTGCATTTACCCTCATCCTTACCTTCCTCAGGCTCTCTTCTAGGGTTTCTGGGTCAAAGTGTTGCTTTGGAAAATGGCATGTCTCTCTGGAGAAGACCAAGAGAAAGATTTTCCGGAAGTTCTTAGAATAGAGTTGTAGAATTCCAACCAGTCTCCCCTCCACTCAGTCCACATTAGGTCTATAAAGGAAGAAAACCTAGGCATGCAGAGAATGGTTCCACGAAGCTTAAATTGCCAAGGAAGTTTTGACAGTTTGTTTCTGGAGCAGGGATTTCCATATTCTTTATTTATTTTCTGGTTATCCTTGTCAAGTAGCATCTTAATGGGCATCTCATCTCTTTTTTGGCCTCAGGACCTCATGATAACTTTATTCCTGTTTCACGACTTATTTCATCCCTGCCATCATGTGAGGCCAGATTCTCACCTGTGAACAATAGAACTGTGTTATGATTTTTGTCTAGATATCCCCCCAAAGCTTCATGCCCTCAAAGATAGGACTTTTAAGAAGTGACTGGATCACAGGGCCATGATATTCATCAGCAGGGTAATCCACAGCAGCAGAGTAATTTAGCTGTGAGGAGTTCACAGCTAAATGTGATCTTGGGAGGTGGAAATCCTGGTGGGAGATAGGTCACTGGAAGTGTGACCTGGAAGCAGATATGTCACTCCCCTACTTTTCTCTCGACCGACCCTCTGCTTTCTGTTTGCCACACTCTAAGCAACTCCCTGCTACTGTGCCATCCTGGCTCACACCCACCAGTGGTTCGCTATGAGTCACCTCTACAAACTGCAAACCAAAAAATAAACCTCTCCTCCTTTAATTTGTATGTGTTAGGCATTTTGTCACAAGGAGAAAAGTGACTAGGTCACACTATTGCTGTCCTCAGTGCTACCTAGTTCAGACAACCAACCCCAGGTTCCTTCTACTCACCTGAATGTTTCTTGTAATTTCAGAAGTCTTACTTGCAAGCAATGGATACCAACCTTGGGTAACTTAAAAAACAAGGAATTTACTGAAAGTGATATAGAAGAATGAAACTCCTGATCTACTAGATATCCAGTATGAGTTTGTGTTCTCTAAAATCAAAGAATGAATTTTAGGAACAACAGAAGTTATGAGCAGAATATATTTATTGAGAGAAAGAAAGCTTCTCTTTGAGATAGAGACAGAAGGGGTCCCAAGAAGGTTGCTAAAGGCTCTTGTGTTTTCTAGGGATTTTTACAGAATAAAATCGTGAGGTAAGATAGATCGAAGATGGGGAAAACTCGGAAACTCACAAGGCAGACGGGCATGAGGTAGAGACTGAACTATGGTCAACCAATAAGTTTAATTGTTCAGGTAAAATTGACCAAATCAGGGACAAATGGGGAAGTGAATCACATACTCTTCCTATAAGACTCTTCCTGTAAGAGGCTGGGATCGTGGCTCCTGCATGCTCAAGGTGACCCATACCTATTTAGAAAATCAATCTCTCATGTTTACACCTACAGTGCGGGTACATTTGTTTTGCCTTTTTGTCTTGAGATCTGGCCCACAGCAGGAGGTGTCTGTCTCCTCCAAGGTCACAAGACATCTGGTCCCCCACGCTGGCTCTCTGGAGGGCCCAGCCCTATCTGACTGCCTATAATACTTCTATCTAACTCAGTTGCATGTAACAGAGGGATGTTGGAATACTCTGGAAAGGCAGACTGTCTGAAAGACCTAGACTCAGACCAAAGGCAAAATTCAAGGGAGGTCAGACCCAGCTAAGAGCTTGCAGCCTCTGTCACAGCCAGATACTTTTGAAAGTGTCCTTGTGGTCTCACAACTACATTGCTGGACTCTCATAGCTGCCACAAATGATCAAATCACTCACTCAGCTCCTATCACTCCATCAAGATTCAAACCACCAAGCTCGTCTCAATGACCTGGCTTCAGCAACATGCCCTTGTCGTCCTGTTAGGATACTACGAAAGAAATGGTAGGCCCACCCAGCCTCTGTGGAGAAAGAACCTGACCTCCACCTAGCTTTGGGTTATCCTGGGATGCAAAATCTATTTGCATCTGGAACAACGGAAGAAGTACACATTTTCAAAGAATGAAAATGCAACAGAAAAAATAAAAAGTAATCAGAAACCTCAAAAGTTACAGAAGAAAATCATGGTCCAATATAAATTCTAAAATGGGTAAATGGTGTTTGTACTTTGACCGTGGAACTCAAATTTTGAATAAATTCTAGCAAATGGAAAAACAATCGTACATCATAACATACATGTAATATATCAAATAAATGATAAAACTCAGATATTTATGGAGTTAAAAGAGGGGAGAAAAGTAAAGGAAACTGGGGAGATATGTGTTTCTCCAGTTGACTAAAGGTTGTGTAAAGTGAGTTATCAAAACATAAGCGTTTAAACATATGGTTAAAATTTATTTATAAAACAAATAAGTAGAACAAGGGGGTGGAGGAGCCTGAGTTAAACTAAGATTATTTTAAATTCCTCAAAATATTACAAATATAAGTCTTTTTGACCCAGTTATACCTCTCCTGCTTGTGTTCTCCAAATAATTAATACTATAGTAATCCATGCGTACCCATGTTCCTGGTATGGGTAACTCATAGTAGCTAAATTAGGGAAGAGCCTATATGCCCACAAAAAATGAATGAATAAAGAAAATGTGAGATATATACATATCATAAAAAATGTGATATATATATATGTCATTCAAAAAGATAAATTTGGGTCATTTGTAGGAAATTAGATGCATCCAGGATTCACAATACTAAGTGAAATCAGACACAGAATGTTAAATGTCACGTGCTTTCTTGAAATGAGAAACCCAAAATATGAATAATTTAAGAACAAAATAAAAAAAATATAATCAGAAACAGAGAGGTAGACTTTGTGGAAATAGAAAGAAGACCTGAGAACGGGAGAGAAACAGGATGGTGGAGAAGGGAATGTGAGGAGCAAGATCCAGTAGTGTATGTACCAGCATCCCACAACGAAGAGCTTCATTAAATTCCACAAACACATAACAATAAGCCTTTAATAGAAAAATTAACATAGTACCAAAAATTAGTAAATCAAAGACAAGATCACAAGCACATTAATCAGGTATATTGACAAATCACCACAACAAATGGATATTGGAAGAACCCCAGGTCCAAGGCAAGGAAAGATTCTGCTTTGACCTTTATACAGCTCTGCTCTGATTGACACAGGCACAGCCCCAGAGGGGGAGAGTCCTCATTAGACTCTGTCTTAGTTACTGTTCTCACTGCTGAGACAAAATACCAGACACTCGAAGTTAAAGGAGGAAAGATTTATTTAGCTCACAGTTTGTAAAAGTTTCGGTCCATAATTGGCTGGCACCAAGACAGGGTGGATTCATAGAGAAGCATCAGAAGGGAGATAGTTTATGGTGACCACAAAGTTACAAAAGTGATAAGGGGACCCTATCAGTGTATTTCTGCCCCTTTTACCTTATCTAGACTACTTAGGGTAAGTAGCACTGCCCCCCAAATCCTAGTGCCTTTGAGCCTACATTGCACCATGAATCCATTCTAACATCACACACTGTAGACCCAGCCACCTCTGAAAAGCCACATGAGGTTTTGGGGGGACATTGAGATACAAGGCATAACAGCTTTAGTCCCAATCCTGGGCAAGACCCAAACAAGGTATCTTAGTTCCTTCTGTGTTGCTATAACAGAGTGCCACAGGCCGAGTAATTTACAAACAATGGCAATGTAATTCTCATTTTGGGGGAGGCTGGGAAGCCCAAGGAGAAAGGGCTGCAGTTCTAAAGGGCATTCTTGCTGTGTCCTCCACAGGCAGACAGGACAGCTGTGTGGGCATGTGCCGAGCAAGTGGAGGTAGTCTGTGGAAGACACCATGTGACATATACCAACCCAGCTGCCTTAGAAACATCTGATCCACTCCACCAACAATGGTGGGAATCCGTTCAGGAAGACAGGCCTCTTCATCCTATCTCCCCCAAAGGTCCTACCTCAACACTGCTGCATGGAGATGGACTCCAGTACATTTAACTACAGCATAAGAGAATAAACATCAAGAACATCCCAAAGTAGGATTGAATGAGTCATGGAGAACACAGAGGTTCGAAGCTGCTCAAGGAGATAAAACACTCAACCTGCTCATCTGCCCCAGACCAGACATGAGAGGACCCTGTCCCCGAGGGGAGGAGCACAGTTCAAGGTCAGAGTCCCGGTTGCATTGTTTTGCTTTTTCTCAGTCTAAGCCTGCAAGTGCAACCTCTACACATAACCCCCTTGCATGAGTCTGTATGAGGCTCAGGTCTACAGCCTCAAATTTCTATAAAAGACCTGGTTTCGGTCTACACAGTCACTAAAAACTAGCTGGAAAATCAACAACTTAGGCCGTTCTTCATTTGCATGAAGATGAGGGGCTCCCAGAGTAACCGCTTGATGGGTTTCAACCCAGGAGCCTTAGAAACATCTGATAACTTGCTAGAAATACTGTAGTGCTTCCCTGGCCCAGGCTCTCCTTACTCTGCTTGAGAAGGTTTCAGCTGGAGATTGGTGACCTGCATTTTTAATAACTTCCTCGGTAATTACCATACACAGCCAGTTCCATGAATCCTTGGTATAGAACATAATAGTTATTCAGCCCCTGAAAATCAACCGTGAAAGGTAAGTGAAGGCAGACTTCCAGAGCTTTCTTCACTCTGTGCTCAGGTTAATCACAAGTTTGTGTGTGTGTGTGTGTGTGTGTGTGAATTCCCTTTTATTTCTTATTTCTAGGAGAAATTGCATAATTATGGAGATAAACAGACAAGAGGGGAAGGACTTTCCCCTTGATATCTTCAGCTAAACAACATTAAGGCAGCCAGCCTATTATATGTTGATTCATCCTATCTTAACCAAACAAAGAACTCTGAGTCATGCAAAATCCTGCAACCCTGAGTATCCCTCAGGGCCTCACCTCGGAACTCAAGGCTCAGCCGGTGACTCCTTCCCTCTGGTTTGGTGGACCCAAGACAGAAATCAGCATATGTGCCCTCTACCATTACGCATATTTATACCTACTGTTTTGTACACTTCTGGTACTATAGAGCCTTTTTTTTAACCAGCCATACTAATATTTCTGTTTAAACCATTTTCTAAAATGAAATGAGTAGATGATTCTTTTTCTAGAAGAGATGATTTCAGAACAATTTTCAGCACAGATTGAATGATTCATAATTCCAAACCCTTTTGCTAATTTCTGGTTAGTTGAGGAATAATGGTAACTAGGAATGATCACCAGAGATGCATGCAAACATGAGGTGACAGGTTTGCTTTATTGGATAACAAGAAGATTTGTAAACTTTTAAATAAGGTACACACTAGAAACTTCCCAGCCTCTGTCTTTGTTTCTCAGCTTCTTCCCTGAGAAGCTGTTGGCAGCAGCAGAAGAGTGGGTATATTTTGTTTAGTATGAACTTTTGGACTTTCCACCGTCCTCTCTGAGGAGCATCCTTCGGTGATTCAGTAAGTTGATGTTTCTTTCCTCATCAAAATAACGCATTTGGGTGGATGGGAATACTGATGTCTTTCCTAGATACAGGGCAAGATGGTAAAATTGTAAGCAATTCTCTGGCAGCAACCACCAATCTTGGATGAGGGCAAAGTCCCCAAGACAGAAGCCCAGATTGCTGAGTGCCCACTTGTGATCCTGTGTATCCTCCTACAGGACACTGCTCATTGAAAATAGCAAGACAAAGGAAAGTAAAAACTCTTTCTGAGCAGCAGGTTCCTCAGTCTTCTCAGTACAGGCCCCGTTTTCCTTTCCAGCTTCCCAGTCTTAAATTCCCATCAGTGTCTTTAGAGGCAGTAGGCATCAGCGGGGGTCCCCATGGCCAGCTCAGTCTGCTGGGCCCGGCTGGATTGTCCTCCACCTCTCTGCCACATTCCCAGTGACTGTTCCACAAGAATTGTGTCTACTTACCTCAAGCACTCCTCAATTCTGTTTAAAAACTAGCATCACTCACTGAGCCATAACAGCTACTCAGTCCTCTGCCCAACATGTCACCCTGCTCTGTGCCTACCATAGGACATGTGCCTCTCTTACCGGCCTCTTTCACCATGGTTCTTACTCATCTTGTGAGATTCACCTCCCGGGTCACCATGGTACATTCAACAGATATGTACCATGCATGTACCATGTGGCAGGCACTCATTAGGACTACAGAGAACACATCAGACAAGACCTCAACCTGCTTCCATAGAGGGTGGGCTCAGCACTCTGTGCATCTGTGCGTCCATCATCACATGAGGGGCCGGGGCCTGCACCCACACCCTTTTGTGGGGAAGCTGCCTTTTGCTTTTCCCTGCCTCTGTAGTATCTGGGACATGCTAGACAATCAATAGAAGTTTGTCAAACACAGAAAGGTTGAATATTCAACTTTTACTTTTCCTCCTCTTGGAATGAAAGAAAATTAGTAATTGTTTGGGGAATCTATCCTCTTCCACCTGACCATGTGTTGCCCTGATCCAAAATCATCTACCAAGTGGTAGAAAACCCAACTGAAGTTTTATAAGAAATAGATCCTTCACTAGGTTGCATGGGAGTGATTAGGTGGAGGGCAGGGAGGACCCCAGAACACCTAGCGGAGTGTTTTGTCACACAATTGCCAAATACATAGTCAAACTGTCACCTCCCCTCAAAAGAGGTATCAGCACTGTGTGCACAGAGATGGAAGTTTGAGATGAAACACCAGTGAAATTCAGGATTTTGGCACCCTCTTCTTTCTTGCAGCTTTCAAGCAAATTGTACAAGAATGTGACAAGCTTAGACTAAAAGTGGAATTGTCTGGGAGGAGAAACAGCAGAAGGAAGGGCGGGGACAGTTTTGTAGCAGAGGGGCTGTCTGTTCCTAGGTCTGTCTAGGCTCTGAGATCTGAGCTGATTAACAGTCCAATGACTCGAAGCCTTTCAGGGTTGAAAAAGCAGAATCCGCTGGCCTGAGATACAGTCAGCGGGAGCAGGGGCAGGAGAGTGAGCGGCAGATAAGATTGAGGCGAACTATAATCCTGATCCCCACCTTTCCCAGTACCTCCTGTGAAGCATTCTCCACCACACAAAGCAGACACTCTGCTTATTGTGAAGACACTGGCTGGGAAAAATCAGATTATGGGTGGTATCACCCAGCCAAGCCATTGTTTCCAATGGTCTCAAGGTAGAGGCCATTGAATGGAAGGCCAGAGTGAGGGGCAGACCCAGGGGCCAGATGGAAGAATTCTCAGCCTCAAGGACTTTATCTGGACAAGATCTTTCCCCAGTGGGATTGACTGAGAACAAATAGATTAGAAGCAAGCCTAGTTTCTAAAGAAATAATATATTATCAAGGGTTTAACCCATAGGGTTCCCCAGTCCCCAAATACATGCCAACAGGAAATGGGCTGCTGAGTATCCATGGATCCTAAAACAAAGGTATTCTTCTCAGAGCCTTTCTTTGATTGGCTTTAAGAGACAATGGGCAACAGTGATCCTTCAAAGAAGAGAACCAAGGGTGGCCAGATACCACCGGTCCCTGGCTCAGCCAAGGGCTGGATTGCGGTTATTCCCACCCTGTGGCCCAATGAACCACAGTGTATGCATCTGTTTTTCTTTTTTCTGAATGAGAGATTTGACTGCAGCTGTTCTACTCCTTACCAACCACTAGATGTTGGGTTTTATTTGTGGTGGTGGATTAACTAATGGTCAGTTTAAGTGGGAATGCCCAGCTGAGCTGAGTCTATATGTTTCTGAGTGTGGAAGACCCATCCAAGGATTGCTATCAAAACACCATGAAAGAACCAGAGAGAAAGTTGCACACTGCTGATTTCCCAGGAGAAGCTGGCTGGTTTTGCTGATATGAACTCGGCTATTCCCATCGGCCTCGAAGTGCGGGTCTTCACTGCTGCTGAGAATGGCTGTGTTTCTCTTTGGGGCATCTCTGGTCCTCACCTTGGGTGTCACTTCCTGGATCCAGTGCAGATCCTTCAGCCTGTAGCAGAGCTGCTTCACCCAGCCAGTGCAGACTTTCTAGCTTCTACCACTGACCTTTAGGCCTTCCCAGTGCAGATTCATGGTGTGAACTTTCATGAAATATTGCTATGAGCTCTAGGCCTTTGGCTGCACTGAACCCAGAGGACATTGCCATGGACTCTAGTTCTTTGGCTGGGTTCATGCAAAACACTGCTGCCAGTGGTCCAGGCTGTCAGCTAGATTCTTTGGGCCCCTAATGTTCTCTCATACTTTTCTGCATTTGATGTTCTAGATGAATATTATAAGATACTCCAATAAACTTATATATCCTATATCAAATCTATTCCCTTGCAAACCTCTGACTACAAAAGTACAAAGGACACATTCTTAACAAAACAAGGCACAGCTTCCTAGAGTCTGAAGGCAGAGGCAGACAAGTAATGGGCAGCTGGATTTCTGCACACACAGGATGAGCCAAGAGATCAGCACAGGACAGAGGTGAGAGATGAAGGCTTTCAAATTGGCCTCTGTGCTAAGCTGAGATGTAAAGGGTGAATGTGAGCATTGATCAGAGGCTGTGGGATCAGGAATGCGGGGAGAGCACAGGAGCCTTCTCTGGCTAATAGACTGGGAAGCATGGAAGTTGCCTTTCCATGATCCCAGCAAACATCTGAGCGAAATCAACTTAAAAGGAAAGGTTTATCATGGTTCACAGTTTGGGAGGGTTCAGTCATGGGGCAGTCACTCAGTACATCAAGGTGGGGATTGTGCTGGGGCAAGATGTTCACCTCATGATGGACAGGAAGCAAAAAGAGAGGACAAGACAGGTATCCCACAATCCCCATCGAGGGCAAACCCCCATCAAGGGCAAAGCCCCAGTGACCTACCCACCAGTGCACAGCCCTGCTCCTCCCCACAAAGAAAACAAAACACACTTTCTACCACTTCCTGTTGGTGCCAAACTCAGGATCACTTGGTTGTTAACACGTTGGCCTTGGGGGCACATTTCAGACCTCAACTATTGCAGAAGGCAAGAGAGGAGGAAGGCTAGAGACCAGCTGAGAGGCAGCTGATATAATCTAACCTTGAATGTCAGACTTCAGATTTTATTTGCTTTTTGGCATATTCTAATGACCTTGCTGAGCCCCTTAGGGCAGGGGCTTTGGACTTTCTGGGAAATAGCCCAGGAACAAAAGCCTCAGGGAAAGTGAAAGCAGGTCTTCTGCAGTGCCCTTGCCCTTGAGTCTTCCTGCCCCTTCAGGAAAGCTCTCCAGCCCGAAGGTCAGTACCTCCTGATTGCGGAAGATTTATTCTGATAAAGACTTGGGTACTGATAAGCATATTTCCTCACCCTTCTGATGAAACAGCCGTGATGAATTCCTTCCCCTGGATGCTTCCAGGACCCAGTTACCCCAGCTTTACATTGCCCCTCATCCAGTGCTAGAAAAAAATACAACATCCCTAGGGCCATTTTGTTCAGTGGGTCTCTTCCACCATTAGAACACAGAGTAATTTAATGTGGACCCCTGGGTCAATTGCACTGTTTAGAAGGTACTTTGGAGCAGAGGTACTTCTTGGAGACTGTGATTTCAACTAAAAGGAAATATATCCTTGAAAAACTGGCTACCCAGATAGCAGCAGAAGTTCCTAAAAGATGGAATCTAATAGAAAACCCTTTCTGAAATATTTATAAAATCTGCTTTAAGGGCACTTACCAAGCCACTAAGGAGTCCCTTTGCACAAATGCGTAATGCACGATTGCAAAGAAGCCTCTTTACTGGGACCCCAAGGTCTCTCAAGAGGAGTTTGCTTCAGACAGGAAAGAAAAGCACGAAGATAAGAGGATGGCGTATCCACTCAAGTATTTGCATTTGGAGGTTTGCATTAAAAAAGAATCTCTTTGTACTGCCCTGATTGGGGACATTCAGTTAAAGCTGTGTCCATCCCTTTTAGATAGATGGGGCAGAGCAAAGAATGGGGTCCCTCCAGGTGGGGTGCCCCTGAGCTAGAGGACTTCTAGGGGGTGAGCTGACCAGAGGACTGAGGCAGAATGAGCTGAAGGCCTTTTCTGGAGTTTGCAAACTTGGCTTATAAGAAAAGAGAGTGGGCAGCTCCTGAAGTGGAGACTGCTTCTGAAAGAGAAGAGAGTGAGCCTCACTCTCTGTTGGTCTTCTGATTGTGTCTCCCAGCAGATGGAAGGAAAAATTAGGCAGCCAAGAAGAAAGGGGTCATCAGGATGATAAAGAAGTTAGCAGCTCAGAAGTGCCTGAGACCTTTGTTAGAGTATCTGGTGCAATAGAGAAGCAAAAGTATAAAATGAACAAGTAAGGACATAGAAAGGAGCTCACAACCCATGGCAGTTGGGCTGTCTCCTTCCACCAGATACAGAGAGGCAAAGGGTTATATGACCTCTGATTGAAGTGGCACATGGGGCGGATATTGATGACGTGTGAGGAGCCAATTGGAATTCTCTGTGTGTGCAAACAGGAAGGGGAGTTGCAATTAGGGGTGAAGAAGAAGTAGGAAGTGGTAAGTGTTCCCGCTTTGGCCTTCCGCCATGTTAGACCAGCGTCACAATTGTATAGTAATTTATACTGGGGCAAGAACCTTTCAACTTTCACAGAAGCAGACAGCATTTCTTGTGTACCTTCAGCAGCCGGCATTTTTAATGCCACTCAGCCTTAGTCCCTGTGCAAATTGTTTCAACTGCATCATTTTACTTAACTCCCACCCCCAACAAAACTGCAACATTCTATTTTTTATCCTTATTTTCCAGCTGAGAAAACTGAGGTTCAGGGAAATTAAGAAATACGTGAAAGCTAAATTAGCTGGCAGCAGGTAGAGTTAAGATTGGAATTCCCATCTGCCTGCCTGCAAAGCCCATGCTCTAAGACACTGGTGCAGAGTATTCTCTTCGAAGGAGAAGCATTCCACCTTGTTCCCAGTTTGAGAAAAGAAAGGCAGAAATCCTTTTCATTAGCCAGTCAGTGAATTTGTGGACATGTTACAGGGAGGTTCCCTGGACAAGAAGCCATGAGCCTGGTGACGTATGTCACAGTACCTTTCGGAGAGAATAAGAAACATTCACAGCACCTGTTCCCTCACTACCCAAGAACCTTTGGATTTACACGCTGTTAGGAAAACGGCCTGCTAGATAGAAGCAGAAGGTCAGTTGCTCGGCATGCAAATGAATTGGGAATATCTTTTCCGCATATAGTCCTAAGAACTATGGGAAGAAACAAAAGAGAAGAGATAGGTGCCCTGGAGGACTTTGCTATGTGGTTAGAGTGATAAGACAGACAGACAGACAGTGTGAGCCATCCAGTGATTTTTGAGGAAGCTAATGGAAACAGCACAGAACACAAGAGCTGGCCAAAGGCCCACGAGTGATGGGAGTGAGGACTCCAGAGGAGACTTCTTGGAGGATGGGTGCGTGGAGATGGAAGCTGGAGTGGAGGTGGAAGGCCTTTTGGTAAGAGTTAAGCACAGCTGTGCTCTCTTGCCCCTGGGCCACATAGTTAGGAGACAGAAACACAGAGGCAGAGCACACAGGCTCCAGCTGCAGGTTCAGATGTTGAAACCCTTCACACCCAGCACACTCTGTGCCCAGGCCTTGGTTGGCTTGACCTTATGTTGCACACATCTCTGCCCCTGTAGCTTTGCAGGTGCCAGCATGGGAAGAGTTCTGTGTTTTGCTATACTCTCGTGTACTTTGCTGTGTAAGTGTTTTCTGTGTTCCGTCCAATCACTCCCATCTTTTGGCTCTGTCTGAGCTATTTAGTTAGTGTCAGCTGACACCTTCCAGAATTTTAATATGAAGATTCTAGAGGCTTCAAAACTCAAAGGATTAACCCACGGAAGTATTTGGGGGATAGCTGGGGATGTAGATCACTGGTAGAGTACTTGCCCAGCATGTGTAAGGCCTTGGGTTTCATTCCCAAGACTGCCAAAAAAGAAGGGGGTGCTGTCAACAACAAAAGCCATCAGCAGAGGGAATTTATGTGTGTTGAATGGCAGTGTCACCTCACTCTTTTTGCAGCACTGGGATGGACCTTGAAACCCCATAGAGCTGGTCCCAGGACTAGGAAAGTAGGTGAGATACAGAGGGGCAGAAATGAAAAAAGACAAAAGAGGACAAAATACCTTAGAAGGATGCAGAGAGAGTGATCATTCCTTGTTCTGGCCAAACACCCATCCACCTGTGCAGGATCTGACCAGGGTTACCACTAGTATGCACAAAGAGGGAGGAAAGGGCACCTGGGCTGGAGGCGCTCTCTCCTCTAGCCTTTTTCAGAACTCAGAAGATGACAAGCTTTCAAAAGGGACCTGCATCCCATGATGAATATTTCTAAGAACTGCTTGAGTTTTCCCACGACGAGATGGATTGTATGCTATCCTTGACTCTCCAGCCTTTCTTTTCTCTCCTTCTCTCCTCCCTTGACAAAGAAAAGTCACATTATTTAGAAGGAAGTAGGCCAGGCTGGGGAGACTCCCTAGAGAGCAGCAGTAACCAGAGATGGGTCCTTGGATCTTTGAGTGTGAGAAATGGGTTGGGTGTGGGGTATGCCACTAATCTCTTCTTGCCCCATTGTTAGTCTGGAACCAACTCCCGAGCCACAGATTTTATACAATACATCTGCCACTTCAAGCACAGGGTGAGGGACAGCAGATGGTAACTTTGGGGAATTTAATCTAAGGAGCTGTAAAGATGCGTTAGAAAAAGGGCAATATCACTTTAAGGCAACCTTTACCCATCAGGCCTGGCAATTTCCCCACTTTCCAGAAAGTTCTGGAAATAGAGGCAACAAAGTTATTTTTTTCAACTTGCTGCTTATGTGAGAGCATAAAAGCAAGTTGGTTTACCTCTGGGAAGGTCAGCAACAGCTTCTAGGCTGTTCCCACGCTGCAGTGACTGAGCCATCAGGGAGTCGGAGATCGCTCAAGGAGATTGGGGAGTGAAGAAGTTCAATTGGGCTTATAAAATGAAAGAAGTGATATGAGGATTATTTATGACATCTGGGAGACTGAGGATTGTCCCAGGTAGGATAAAGCAAGACAGCTGTAGATAACCTTGAGCTTGGGGAGAAGGAAATGGGAGGAACAGGAAGTGAGACTGGGGCAGACAACTGCCTTTCCCATCATTAGCCTCCTCATTTCACAGGCAGCTCCCCAAAGGGTGGGACCTGGTCAAACATTTCTTAAAAGTAGAAAGGGCTCATTTTCTCTGGGAGACACTGAAGAAAGAGGGAAGCTAATTAAGTGAAAATTGAGGAAGCTAAGGGCCACATATAGGCTGAGAGTGATACAGGAGGTAAACATCAAACACCATAAATGAGTCCTGACTCAGCATCTTCCTCTGACCTTCTCTACCTGAGGCATGTGGGATGGGATGGACTCTGGGACAGACTGAGGCCACTTCGTCTCTCATCATGGAAAAGGAGTAAACTAGAGAGTCAGAACTGAGCCAGATAAAGGTCACCAAGCAGAAAGGCTAGCATAAATTAGCCTGGAGAGGTCTATCTTGATATCCCTGGGAAATACCGATGAATTGTCATTTGCTAGTCAACAATCACAGAACTTTTTTATTGTACTTTTTATTTGTATTGAGACTTCCTTACTACAACACACACAAGTGCACACACACACACACAGTACACATGCACGTACACATGCAGACACACACATGCACACACACACACAGTACACATGCACATACACATGCACACACACACATGCACACATACACACAGAGTACTTACTGAAAGCCAGAAACCCACTATTGTATGTCTTCCTATCTTCTCATCCCTTCTTCCACTCAACCATTTATGGTTGTACTGCATACATACCTCTGGTTTTTTAAATCTTAAAACTCATTTTTTCTATTTGTGAGCCAGGACTCAAGTCATTAGCCAGGACTCAATTCTCTTGGGAATTTAAATAACTTACATAAATTATTTATGGAAGCTCTCTATTACAGAGAATTAATAGACCCTCCCTCTGAGAGATTAGTACACAATTAAATGATATAGTACAGACTCTCCCCCCCCCAGGACATCAGTGGCCTATGAGAGCATCAGTGACTCCTCCCCCATCTGTAGGAACCTGGGTGGGTCTGTAAGACACCAGGACACAGTAAGGCCTCAGCTGGGGTTCAAACCATGGACGGGGGACTGGTGGCCTGGGAAAGTCTGTAGCTAAAGTAAGAATATGAGCCAAAGGGTGACTCACTCCTAGGCTAGTTAGCCCAGGAAGAATTCAGGACTCACTCAAGTCCCTGAAGGTAGAATTCAGGTGACTGGTCCCTCCTCTACACTGTGGAACCTGGCAACAGAGTGAATGCCAGACTCACAGTAGGACACTGAGCAAGACACACATGATGGAGAGGCAAGACAGCTGAGATTGAAAAAAATCAAAAAAATGACAAGACGAAAAAGCGAAATGCAATCTTGGACCTCCAAAATAAGTTCAAGAGACATCAACATAGAATAAATTAGAATAACACAGCTAGAATTTCTGAAAAGACAACAAGTGAAGTAAAGGAACAAATCCGTGAGGCCACAGAGGAAATAAGATCAGAAATAATCTCTCAGGTCAAAAAAATAATGATACACTTAGTGAAGGAATTGCTCAGCACACCTAGAGAAGACACAGATAAACAATCACAGGAGTAAAGGAAAATGGTGGCAACTTTGAATGAACAATACAGGAAAGAAGCAGAATGCATGAAACAGATTCAAAGAGACACACTGGAAATTAAAAATTCCATTGAAAGCTGGAAAAACTATTTAAACAAAACTGAAGATAGACTTTCAGATCCTGAAGACAGGAAAGATCTCTTTAAAGAAAAAACAAGGGAAGCCAGCACTCTGGAGGCTGAGGCAGGAAGATTATTGAGAGTTCGAGTCCAGCCTTGGTAAGCTCAAGGCCAGCCTCAACTGCAGAGAGAGAGCCTGTCTCAAAAAGACAAAAGAAAAAGAAAAGGAAAAACCAAAAAAGAAAACACAAGGAATCACAAGATAACAATTCAACAGTTCCGAGACGATGCAAAGAAAAACAATACAATACTGATAGGTATAAATGAAAAAACCGAAATCAACACAAATGACATAAAAGTCATTTGCAGAAGTAATAGCAGAAAATTTTCCAAGCATGGGAACAGAATCTATATACAGATAAGTAAGGCATGTAGAACTCCAAACAGCCATAACCAAAAAAGAGAAAAGAAACAGATCAACTATAAAGGAAAGCCCATTAGAATCACCGCCAACTTCTCAACACAAATCTTCAACTCCAGAAAAGCTTGAAGTACAGTATTTCAAACCCTGAAAGAAAACAACCTCCAACCCAGATGGATGTACCCTGCAAAACTATCTTTCAAAATCAATGGAGAACTAAGATACTTCCATGACAAAGAACAACTGGAGAAATTCATGTCCACCAAACCAACCCTAGAAAGAGTACTGAAAGATACTTTAGACAGAGATAAACATGACCACAATTCCAAGAACAAAAATAGAAAGAAACTACCAGGCAGGGTAAGCAATTAAACAGAGAAGAAAAGCAGGGAACCAATAATAGGGAAATAATATGATGAAGGTAAGCTAATACACATCAGTTACAACTGCTGATGTTATAACACCAATGTAAATGGCCTTGATTCACCAATAAATAAAAACAGATTGATAGAATAGATCAATAAAATCCAGCATATGCTGTATATAAGAAACACATTTAACACAAAAAGAAACTCATAGACTGAAAGTCAAAGGATGGAAAATGGTGCTCCATGCAACAGGAACCCAGAAAAAAGCAGGGCTAGCTAATCTGTTTGCAGATCATGTGAACTTCAAATCCAAAATGATCAAAAGAAATAAAGGTCATTACATACTTGTAAGGGGGAAAAGTTCAAGAGTAAGAGATAACAATCATAGATTATGCATCAAATATGGAAGAAAAATATTAATAGACATGAAAAATCAAATAAGCAATAACACAATTGTAACAGGGAATCTTAATACCCCATTGTCACAAAGAAGTAGATCAACTAGACAAAAAGTTAGCAAAGAAATAAGAAAACTGAATCAAACATGTGAACAGATGGACTCAATAGACATTTACAGCGTTCCACCCAACATCTGAATACACATTCTTCTCAGCCACACATGGAATATTCTCTAAAACAGACCATATACCAGCCCATAGAACATACTTAAGTAAATGCAAAGGAATTAAAATTATCCCATGCATATTATCTGAATGTAGAGCAATGGAATTGGAAATTATAGCAAAAAAAACCAAAAAAACAAAAAACAAACTCCATGAATACATGGAAATTAAATAATATCCTCTTGAACAACCAATGGGTCATACATGAAATTAAAGAAGAAATTAAACAATACCTATAGTCAAATAAAAATGCAAATACAATATACCAGAACCTGTGGAACACAACGAAAGCAGTTCTAAGAGGGAGATTTATAGCAGAGAATTCTACATCAGTAAAACAGAACAAGCAAATAGAAACAACCTAATGCTGCACCTCAAACTTCTAGAAAGAGAAGAGCAAGTCAAGTCCAAAGTTCATAGAAGGGAGGAAATTATAAAGATCAGAGCAGAAACTAATGTAATTGAGACTATGAAAATAATACAAAGAATTAAGGAATTAAAGAGTTGGTTATTTGAAAGAATAAACAAAATCAATAAACTCGTAGCCAATATTATTGAGAAAAGAAAAAAAACCTCAAACTCATGCGCTGAGGAATGAAAAGAGTGCAATCATTACAGAGCCTGTGGAAATTCAGAAGATCATCAATACCTCTTTGAAAATCTTTATTCACATAGGCTGGGAAACACAGAAGAAATGGACAGATTCCTAGAAATGTAAGAATTTAAAAAGCTGAATCAAGAAGATATAAACCTTTTGAATAACCCAGTATCAGTCAATGAAGTTGAATATATAAATTAAAAATTTACCAACAAAGAAAAGCCCAGGTCCTGATAAATTCATGAATGAATTCTAGAAGAAATTTAGAGAAAATTTAATGCCAATACTCCTCAAATTCTTTTATGAAGTTGAAAGGGAAGCAATTTTTCCTAACTCTTTCCTGGAAGCAAGTATTACTCTGGTACCAAAACCAGAGAAAGACTGACCTAAGAAAGAGAGAACTATATAGCCTAATCTTCCTAATGAACAGAGATGCAAAAGTCCTCAGTAAAATGCTAGCAAACAGAAGGCAGCAAATCATCAAGAAGATTATACACCATGACCAAATGGGATTCATCCCAGGAATGCAGGGATATTTCAACATGCGGAAATCAATAAATGTAATATATCATATCAAGAGACAAAAGTCACATGATCATCTTAATAGATGCACAAAAAGATTTTGATAAAGTTCAACACTCAGTCATAATAAAAAAAACCTTAGAAAAAATTGAAATAGAGGGTCTCTACCTCAATCCAATAAAACCCACCTTAGACAAACCAACAGCCAACAGCATACTAAACAAACAAAAACTGAAAGCTTTCACTGTAAAATCAGAAACAAGACTAGGATGTCCACGATCACCACTCGTACTCAATACAGTTCTGGAAACATCATCCAGAGCAATTAGACAAGAGAGAGAAATAAAAGGAATAAGGATAGGAAAGGAAGAAACTAATTTATCATTTTTTTGCAGACGATGATTCTCTACAAAGAAAACTCCACAAAAGACTATGAGAGTTAATAAGCAAGATCAGCAGCATAGCTGGGTACAAAATCAACACTCAAAAATCAATAGCATTTTTATACACAAACAATAAACTCACTGAGGGACACATTAGGGAAACAACACCTTTCACAATATCACCTAAAACATGAATATTTAGGGATCAATCCACCAAAGGATGCAAAAGATCTATATATTGAAAGTTATAGTACTCTGAAAAAGAAGATTAATGTGGAGAACAGAAAATGGAAAGATATCCCTTGTTCATGAATAGAAGAACCAACATTGTAAAATGGCCAAACTTCCTATCTTAGTTATTTTTCTCTTGTTGCTGAGACAAAATATCTGACACCCAAAGTTAGGGAAGGAAAGGTTTATTTCTTACAGTTCTTGGAAGTTTTAAGTGCATACTCAGCTGGCTCCAAGTGGCAGGTGGCATGGCGGGCTGCTGTTCGTGGCTGGCTGCAAACAGCAAGGCACAAACCAGCAAGAGAGACACCATAGCACAGTGATATATGTGCACCCATGTTTACAGCAGCACAATCTGTAATAGCGATATCTTGAAAACAACTCAAATGCCCATCAACCACAGAATGGTTAAAAAAGATGCAGTATTTTTATATAACGGAGGACTACTCAGCTATAAAGAAAGATAAACTTGAGGTTTTTATAGGTAAATGGGTACAACTTGAGAGCATACGCATAAGTGAAGTAAATCAGACTCGTATGTGTAAATGCTGTACTGTCTCCCTAGTATAAAAACTGAAAGAGTAAATAAGATCCAAATATTATGAAAGTAAAAAGGGAAGAAACTGCTGGCAGAGAGAAAGCAATGAGGATATGGAAAAGGAGAAAAGACAGAAAGGAAAAGCTGTGTGTGTGTGTGTGTGTGTGTACACAAGATATAATTATACTGCTAATCTCTATTGGTTCATCAGAACAGCTTGTGCTTTCATTTTTGATCATTTTTTCATGCCTATATCTTATAATCTAGCAACTAACTTCAAGAGAACAATATACAATAGATTCACCATTGTTAACCTGCTGCATTTTGTTTTGAAATCCTGTCATTGTTTTCATTCTTTTTTCACTTTAAAATAATAAATATTATAACACACTTACATGTGTTAGAGGGAAGACTGGGAGATGAAAGAGAACAAGGAAGGAAGGAAAGCAAAGGAGAACGGAGGAAGAAAGAGGGAGGGAAAGAAGAAAGGAGAGCAGGAAGGAAAGAAGAGAGGAAGACAGATGGTGACGATGGTGCCCATTTAGACGTCTCCTTTCCTGATGCTCCACACAAACTGATTTCACAAACAGCTACATCCTCAGGCCATTTTCAGACTGGCTAAGTGAACTTCACCTGTGGGATGGGTGAGTGGCCAGGAATCTAGAGAGGCCGAGGCCACCAGGTGCTTGCCTTTAGCTACCTGACTTTGTTTTCCATCTCAGGGGTTTTTTCTCAGCCGGAACCAACAAGGAGCTACGGCCACGAGACAGTCCCCCAAGTGTGTGGCAGAGCGGTTTGTGCCACCAAAGAAGGCTGGCAAATGGCCTGTGGAGGCGAAGATGTCCTCCAGAGGACGTTATCCTGAGTGGATCTCGTTTCTCCGTTGCCTCTTTGCTTGGTGAGCTCGGTGAGTGAAGTGGGGTGGGCATTGTCACCCAGGATGGCTGACACAACCTTCCACCTGGGGTCTGCCAGGACGGTGCCCAGGCCAGCCCTGATATGGCTTCCCTGCACATGGAAGGGAAGGAGAGGCTTCGTGTCTCTGAGCTCCCCCTGAGCCGCTCATTCCTCACCTGGTGGATGCACGCTCCACTAACCAGGAACTCCAAAGGCAAACTGGCAAACATTTTGAAAAATCACAGCACCATCTAAATGCTCATTCCCAACTTCCCATCAACCTGTGCCTAAAGCAAATATGCAAGCAGTGCATTGTAGTGCACAAAAGGAAGTTGACAATTACTTTATCTATTTCTGAACTATGTTTGAATTTAACAGTTGCCAGATGCCAGTCTGAGTAATCTCTCTCATTAGAAAGCGTAAATGAAAAAGACAAAAATAAATAAATAAATAAATAAAAATTTTTTTAAAAAAGGACTTTCACACTCATTCCCTTATTTGATATTTATAACACAACGGCTTGAAGTCTTACCGAACGGGTATTTTTTAAATGACTTTCAAGGATGGAAAGCTATCCATTCAAGCCCAGTCGCCTCGAAGTAAAGATGTAACTTCACCCAGGTGCTCTGATTCCAAAGACAGGAGAGAAAGAAGAGAATCAGCACAGCTCCTGTTCTCACACGGCTTATAATAAAGTAAGAGGAAGATTATAATAAAGTAAGAGGATCATGTAAGGTGGGCGGCATTTTCATCTGTTCAGGCCAACAGAGGAACAGAGCCTGCCAGGGGATGCAGGGGCAAAGAAGTTAAAAAAGAGAATTTCAACTTCATCACAGTTCTGTTTTTGATGCAGGTGACAGAAATTCAGCTCAGCCCAGCACCTGAGAACTGGCTCACGCTGCCTCGGGCACCACAGCATCCAAAACTCGAGCACTTATTTCCAGGGCTCGGCTCTTGCATTGTCTCTGTTTTGCTGACTTCTCCGCTAGCTCTGCCATCACGCAGGACCTTTATGCTGTGGTAGGCTCAGAAACTCCGCGCTTACATCCCACAGATTTGTAAATCTCAGGAGAAAGAAAGATCTCTTCCCTTATATCCCAGCCCAGACCAGCAGCTGTGCTGGCTTTGGTCACCTGTTCTCTGAGCAAATCACTGTGGCCAGGGGCCCTCCCACTGCTCTGATGGTCTAGTGCTGACCATGGGATCGCCCATAAAGCAAGGAGATGAAGTCTGTTCCCTCAAAAGCCTGAGCTGATGGGATGGAAATAGTTCCTCAGTGGAAAGTTGGGATACTGTACCCCAAAAGAGAGAAAAGGGTCAGACAGGGGCAGAGCTGGGACAGACTCCTGGAGAGAAACCTAGACGGGTGTTTACTGATGAACAGTCACTGTGTGGAGCAGCAAAGAAATACAGGGAGAGGGTCACAAAGTCCTTGTTGTAATTCCAGATCTTTCAGCAACTACTGATGTGACTTTGAACAGGTCGCTGGGCCTCCCTGGCCCTCCACAATGTACCGGGGAGTAATCATTTAAATAATGGTAATAACAAAAGCTCCCCGGGCTGCTGTGTGGATCCTGATATGATCCAATTGGATGAGATCATAGACATAAAAGCCTTTTGAAATGCTAAGTGAAGAAGATTTATAAATATCAGAGTGTGTTTGAGGCAAGGGACTGGCATCAGCAGAGATATAAAGCCAGGGTAAGGAGGTGTGGAGGGGGAATAGTAAGCAGGTTGAGTTGTTTAGAGGGGGAAAATCAGCAGAATGAATACAAAATCTAGGTACAATGACCCTACACATGTGCAGGGTGGAATGTGGTCAGCCTCATAAGATAGGCTCTTCTTTCTGTCAGTGGTGCTGGGAGCAGGTTATTTGTTTGAGCTGGAAGTGACTGACTGGAAGAGCACCCCAGATCATTCCAGTTAATGAGGATGCCCCAGGTAGGGCCAGCTTTCACAGCTGGGAGAGATGCAGGCTGGCTTTGGCACTGGCCAGTGTTTGGATTCTGGAAGGCCCCATCCCCTACCTACCACCAAAGTGATCCCAGCAACAGGTGGGAAGTGGAACCTTGGGGAGTGCCAGGCCAAGGTCCCCAGAGGGTGGGGAGGGATGGGGAGGATTAGGGAGCAGCAGGTGGGACCCAGACAGTCAGGACTGCCCTGTGTGGCCAACCCTGATTAGAGAAAATCACTGCTGTTTGCTAACCAACATTTGGACCCTCCCATGCTGAGCTAAATTGCAGACAAATGGGAGAGGCTGCCCACACCTATGCTCCCAGGCTGACTTCTGTGAGACTCTGGAGAAGAGCAGGATGATAAAGATAAATACTTGCCTGCTGCCAGCTCTTATCAAATCACAAAAGAATTTCTAATAATTGACCTGATAGGAATTTCCCTGGGATACAGGCTAATGAGTTTGATTCCAGATGTGGTTCAGTAAGTGCGTGTAATCTGTTCAAGGTTCCAGCTCAGAATCCAGCTCTTCTCATTCCCAAGCTCTGGAGCGTGTTGCTGTAGAGAAGAAAGTCTGTGAGGTTCGCCTCTTCTCTGCCCAGGCTGGCCCTGCCTTTGGGGCACCCTGCCTGAACTGCGGAGCTGTGAGGAGGTGTGAGATGTGTGTCATCAGCTTGGATCTGCCAATCCTAAATCATCAGCTCACTTGCAGTGGGCTTTTGTTACGTGCAGTTAGAGGTGGCAGTGTCTACACTGCTCATCCTACAGTAGGACGCAGAAGGCTCTGTCGGAGGCAGTGTGACAGTCCTTTCAAGGGCTCCTCAGGCTGCTCCTGTTGCTGAGCCCCAAGGCTTTCCATTTCAAGTTACCCTGTCCTCTCAGCCCCAAGCCAGAGAGCAGCGATGGTGTCAGTCTGGGATCAGATCTGGGCTGCCCCACACTTCACAGCTTTTTTGAGCTGCCTGACTCTCTCCCAGGCAGGCTGCCCAGGAGCCCATTTTGCTGGAAGGATGAGCTGTAGAGGGAAGAGCAGCTCCACAGGTGAGCAGGAGAGACAGCCAGCTCACAGCCTTTAAAATGTAAAGTGCTCTCTTGAGAGAGTGCAAAGACCTGGTTTGCAAGAGATCAAAGTCGGAAATCGCAACGCTCCTCCAGAATCAAAGGCTCCTTGCTCTCAGAAACAGACAGCCAAGCTTCCCCCCTACAAGAAGAGCCAGGCATAACAATGGAGAGAGGTTGCCACCCTCCCCCAGGCCTGGACCAGCCTGGCTGTGTTTGTGAACATCTGCACCTGGGCTGCACCTGCCAGGCGAGGACAGAGGACCGACCTGGAAGTGGCCAACGCACCTGCTCTTTCCTTTTCCCATCATTCATCGGTGGTGGGTACTGCTCCACTGGATGTGGCAGGGCGGGGGCCAGCTCTCATTCTCAGCTCTTCCAGACCTTCCCTTTGGTACCCCAGGCAAGTTCCTAGCTTGCTCAGGTAACTCAACTTAGATTATTGTAGATTCAGTTCTCTCCTACTGACTCTCAAGAAGCTGGGGGTTCCATGGGAACAAGGAGCGGGATCTTATTCTGTGTTCAGGAACTGACCATTTAGGTGGCTTTGTCTGGAAGGCACAGAGGAGGAAGAAAACCTAAACCTTGCATCTCACCCATTTTTCCTGCCTTTGCATAGCACTTTTTTGTTTGTTTCATTCATCAAGAAAATTATGACCAGCCTGAAAGATGGTCCTCAACTTTCCATCCCAACCTCCAGCTGTACTGGAAGTGCAGCTCCATCCATCCTTTCAGTGCCAAATTCAGTCCTTTATCAGATCAAATCTCTTTCCTGACGCCACATTGAAAAAGCCTTTCTGCTTAGATCATCATGGGCCGTATGGTTCCTTACTCCTTTGGCCTTTTCCAGATCTGTGATTTATTACTCTTCATCTCCTTTGCAAGGATTTCTTCTTTGACCTACTCGTGAAATCCAAGCATAGACTCTGCAATGCTTTTGCCTTTGCACTCTGATGTTTCCCCTCCTACATGTACGGTAATAACTCAGTCATTTTGGACTCAGCGCTTCTCTCTTGTAAAAGCCACGTGGGCTAGGTAATGATTTTTAAGCTGGATGAACCGCTCAACATACTCAACACTCAACTAACTCATCATCCCTTTGCCAATGTTTCTCTCACCTTTTCCCCACTCTCATGCTGTCACCAGACTACAAATGGGAGAATTCATCTCCCACCACCCTAACACCATCCAACTATTGCACCTTCTAAGAAAAAATTCTCAAACTCTGTCCCATCCTCTTCACCTTCTTATCCCACTCTAATTCAGGTCTACTTCCCTTTCCCATAAAAACTGGCACAGAATGTCACTGGGTCTCCTTCCTTCTAATCTTGTCCATCCTTAGAGCCATTCAGAAAGTCCATTTAAATGCAGGTCTCACCTGGCCCCTGCCCCAGTTCAAGTTGCTCCTCCTCCTGTCATGGACCCTGGCCAGCTCCACAGACCTCCCCAATGGTTCGTCTGGAAGGTATTTTAGTCTCGGGTCCTACAGTTGTCTGCCTTCCACCTCATTCTAACTTGCCTATCTTGAGGTCTCAGTTACTTTCTTGTCACTGAGACACAAGACCAGACACCCACAAGTTAAAGGAGGAGAGAGGTCTCGTTTGGCTCACAGTTTGTAAAGGTTTCAGTCCAGAGTTGGCTGACTCCAAAGCAGGGCTGCATGGCAGAGGGGAAACAGCTTGTGATGACAGGAAGCAGAGAGAGATCTCGGGAGGTGAGAGGGAGCAGACTCTTCCAGGCCATGCCACTAGCAACTCCTTCTCCACTGGGATTCTCATCCCAACATAGTATTTTGCTATAAACTTAGTCATGTTTGACTCACAGATGGACTAATTATGACCCTATGATCCAAGCTTATGGAGGCTTTAGGGGAACACAGATACAAACCACAACATTTAAATCCATCTTGAGGTCACAAGTTGGATATTAGCAATGCCAGTGCCCACTGCCAAACAATGCCAGTGTTTATGTATGAACATGATGAAAAGAAAAGAAAAAAGGCAGAGAGGATAAGGAATTTTAAATTGTGTGGTCTATGTATTTCTTTATTCATTAATTTCAAGATATGCAATGTATTTATTTGTGCTTATGTTAGATATTGAGGATGCAACCATTAATGAGAAAGAAAAAGGTGGAACATACAAGTTGAGAACTCAAGTTACTTTCAAATACTTTTGCTTATTGATTTTTTCTAATAATAGTTCCCTGCAGGGGCTAGATCTCATGGATGAAGTGATACAAAACTACAATTTGGGAAAACTAGTGTTACCATTCTAAACTTAAGGTTTTTTAATCACCTGGACTTTGGTATCATGACCCCAAATTAGAATTATTTCCTGTCTCACTTTTTTCTCATTGCTGAGACTAAATACCTGACACCCAAAATTAGAAGAGGAAAACTTTATTTAGCCCACAGTTTGTAGAGATGTCAGTTCACAGTTGGGGGGCTCCAAGGCAGAGTGGCATGGCAGAAGGGACTGCAGAGGAGAAACAGTTCATGGCAGGCAACACTGCAAGCAACCAGCAACTAGCCATGTTCACAATAAGCGAACACACTACACCTCTTTCTGTTCCTTCCATTTTATCCAGGCTGCTCACCCTTAGGGCAGGTAGCATTTACACCCATTATGGCACTGTCTTAATCCTACCCAGAACTACCAGAACTGCCAAACCAGTCTGTGGACTAACTTATTAATCACACACCCCTGACCTCACCATCACATGCTCTAGATCCATGCCCCATCTATAACTACATCAGGATTTGGGGGATATCTACACACAAGCCATAACATCACTATAGGTTGGCACAGAGCCCATAATATTAATTCCTCATGCCCCAGCTGACACTGAACTGATTCTGAAGCTGATAAACTGAGTCAACCAACACCCAATCATAACAATGGTGCCGCAGCAGAGGAAATATAGGGGTTCTCCCCACCCTAGACCCCAAGGAAATCTTCAGAGTTCCAGAAATGGGATCCCAGAGGGACCTCCACAGAAGCTATATTGAGGTGGACAGAAGCTTGGCAAAAAGGTAGAGTTAGACATGGGAGATCCTCCCTACTGCCACCATGGACCCAAATCCATGAAACTCAAGTTTCAGGGTCATGGATATAGCTCAGTGGTAGTATACTTGCCTAGCATGTATGAGGTCCTGGGTTCCATCCTCAGAGCTGGACGATAAAAAGACTAAAGTTTCTATCTGGATCTGACCTGGAGTTCTCAAGCAGGGTAGAACATACCTGAAGTTCATATAGTGCAGCTATAGCTGTGGTCAGCAGCTCAGTGAGATGCCCAGCACTATTATCCTCATTTAAGAGACTGTGTCTATGTCACATCTGTCAGGGGATGAGCTAGCGTAAGTCCGCTGTAGCTAAATGAAGAGAACCCTGGAGAACACAGTCGTGTTTCAGATGACACTGGATTCCATTCCTTCTGCAAGGAATGACCTAGGTTTTCACTGTTGGTAAATCCATGCAGGATCCAGGAAAAGAGACAAGAGAATTTGTCTACCATGTAGGATCAAGACAGATGGCCAGACCTTGAGTGAGAGGTTAGTAGCTGAAAGTGATGGGGCTTTGACTCTACAGCTTGAAGACACAGCCTGACAGAGGTGATGGTGGAACATGAGATAGGCATGATCCCTGGTTAAGACCAGGGGTGTCCGTGGTTTGGTAAGTACCCCAAGAGCCCATGGCTTAAAGGTTAGGTCTCTAGGCTATGGTACTTTTGGGGTGGCAGAACCTTCTTTGAGGGGTGAGGCCTAGTGAGAAGTCTTCTAGTCACTGGGGCTACGCTCATGAAGGGGCCTAAGACTCCAGCCCCTTCCTCTTCTCTCTCTTGCTCCTCTGTCACAATGTTCTGCCTCTTCAGCTCAACCCAACCGAAACCAAAAACTGCAAAACTGGGAGCCCCAGGAAATCTTCCCTCCTTTTAAGTTGATTACTTCAGGTACTTTGTTACAGAAACACAAAGCTGACTAATTCACAATTACCTTTATCAATACAAAAGATGCAAATTCTGAGGTCAGAACATCTTTCCTGTAGAATAAATCCTGTGTGCATGTGTGTCCTGTAGGGTAATAGAAAGGAAAATCATCTTGTATGTTGTGTGATCTCAAAAATCCATGGAAAACCTTCTTCCTCTTAAGCTCATGACTCAGTCAAAATAGCTGTGTAAAGTTGTTTTGTTTTTCCTTTCTGTAATCTTTTTCTGGGGGGGATACTGGGGATCAAATTCATGACCTCATGTTTGCCAAGGAGGCACTTGTGCCACTGAGCTAAATTTCTGGCCTAACCTTAGCCCTTCTAACACATCCTGCCTTGGAGTGGTCTTGCTAAATTATACCTCTGTATCATATTCTTCTATAAGGCCTTTCAGGGACTTGTTTCTCTAGAACAACTTTCTTCTTGCTGCCAGGAAAAATCAGTTCAGCACACTTCTTTGCTGTCCTGGGTGGTGAGCCTCCTGTGTCCCCAGGGCACCAAGGCCTTTCTCTTAGCACCTCAAACATATGGCTCTTATTGTTGGTTCCCATCCTGTGTCCTAGATGGAGGGCTGGAGTCTGAGTAAAACAGTCACTCATCTTTGTGTTCCTGGACTCTGGAGGGTGCCTGTCATATAGCAGGTGCTCAGCTAATGTCTTGCTGTAAGTTTTGCCTGGAGTGGAGGAGAGAGAAATTGCCTATGTGGAGAAGTCTGAATGTCAGAGAAGGAGAGACAGACACTGGGAGTGTTTTACTTTGTGGTTCAGTTGAAGGTTGAGATTAAATTCAGTGATACTCAGTCCTGTGTCTCCCCCATCCCACTGATCCCCAGGGACCTGAGTCAGCTGCTCATACCACACGGTCACCTCCTCCTTGTCAAGCTCCATCTTCCTTTGTTGTCCTAGATGAGGGCAGTGGATGTGACCCATCAGGCTACCCTAAAAGTGGGGCTGAAATTGGAGCCAGGGCAGTGCTTCTGTAGCCAGATTTCCTCTCTCTGTGCACCTCACCTCCTCCAGCCTCTGTACCCCAGCTCATTCCTCTGCCATCAGGTTTCAAAAGGCATCAATAAAACCTCTTCCAACCTGAGCTGATCCTTCTGCTAATATAAAGTGGCAGCTTTTAAATAGGGTAGCCTTCAATTGTCACTTCCAATCATAGGCTCGGCTTGGGGAGACTTAGAAGGACTTAATCGTCTTAAGAAAACAAACAGAGGCCCTCGGCTGAAGAGCAGCATGCCAACAGATGGACAGATAGGAGCAGGACGGAAGCTGGGATGCCCCAGACCCTTCTTTAATCCAGTCTGTGCTGCTCCAGCACTTAGGGACCAGGCCCCTGCAGGAGAGGCTGAGAACACGGCCTGTCCCTTCTCCTTTTCAATTAGCATCTAGCCCCGTTCTTCCCCTGGTGCTGTCTGCCTCCCTCTGTGCGTCTGGCCCTTTTAGAGGAATGAGCTCTCTCCTGCTCCAGCATCCTTCTTCATCTCAGCTGACCTGGGGCCATTAGAACTTTGAATGTTGCAGCTTGGGAAACTCAGTGAGACCCTGGCTCCAAAAAACTTAGTGAGATCCTGTACTCAGTGTGAAGTCCCTGTGTCCAGTCCCCAGTACTGCTAAATAAATAAATAAATAGGTAGCCACCTAGGCTAGATCTCCTGCCAGTTCCTAGGGCAGGGGTGCTTCTCTTTTACCCATACATTAACATCACTCGTGGATCCTTAAAATTTTTAAAAATTAAATGGCCTGGATCCCATTGCCAGAATTCTGAGTTCATTGGTTGAGGAAAGGGGGTTGATGGATCCAGGAATCAGCATATTTTAGGAATTCTCCATGTGTAAGCAGTGTGGACCTAGAGTGCTGAGTCCCAGACTGTACCTTCTGGCTTCTCAGTGCCCTTCCCAGCCTGTATCCCACAGCTGCTGGGAGTGTGTGTGTGTGTGTGTGTGTGTGTGTGTGTGTGTGTAGAAAGGTAAGAGGCAGTGTGATTATGAAGAAAGCTGAGTTGCTGTCTATTGAAAAACGAAAGAGAAATCTGTAAGAATCTTAACTTGTGAGTCTTTATTCCTTCAGAAGAGTTTACAATTCTTTTTCCAACCTGTGCTACAGACCATTTTTGCTGGGCATGGAACTTGGTAGCAGGAGTTGGCCATTTGTATGAGGAGTTGTCAAAATGCAGACAAAAGAGGGCTGGGGATTTAGCTCCGCGGCATAAGCGCCTGCCTTGTAAGCAGACAGTCGTGAGTTCGATCCCCGGTACCGATAGAAAGCAAACACACACACACACACACACACACACACACACACACACACAATGCAGACAAAAAGGACCTAGTCCTTGATTTCTGGGATGGATGGCACCAGAAACTTATGCAAAATAACTTAAAACCTTCTTCCAGAAACCTGCTTCCCCCAGCTTTGACACACCAGCCCCGGGGTGAGAAGGTAGCAGGTCCAGGAGCCCTAACCTTGTGGGCTCACTGCTTAAAGACCCAGTGAACTGAATGCTGAGCCCGAGGTGAGGAAGCTACCAGAAGAAAAAATGCTCTGCTAGGACAAGGAAGCTGTGAACCAACCCACCCATAAGGTCACTCTCTCCACCTGTGGCTGGGCACATGCCCTAAGGCAGTCGCCTCACACCTGGCCGATCTAAAGACTCACCCAAGGGTTATTAAAAAGACTAACCCCTGAGTCACAATTTCCAAGTTGGTACCTGGTCATCAGCACTACTTTATAGGTACCTTGGGCAATCCTAGTGATCTACATAAATTTTTCCACCGATGGGATGGAATGCCTGACACCCGCAGTTTAAAAGAGGGGTTGTTTAATGGGGTGCCCACTTCAGGGGTTCAGTCCTGGTTGGGCAGTTCCAAGGAAGAAGCATCCTGGAGGAAGGGTTTGGAATTTCTTCTTGGAGTCACAGATTAAACTACTGCTTTTAGCTACAAGGTGACAACTTGCTGGCTTTCCTCCCTGGGTCTGTTTTGTCATTTGTGAAACCACAAAAGGTGGCTCTTGTGTGGGTGAACCTTTGCACAACCCTGGCAGCAAGTGAGCCCTCAATACTCAGAAGCTCCTGCTCTCTGAGTGTCCTTGCTTGGTCACCAGAGAGCACTCAGCAACTTGATGTCCAGGGACACCGAGGTTGAGTTCCTTCCTCTCTAGCACTGGACAGTGCCTGAGACATACCTGGGAACCAAGAGAAGGCAGTGAGGGTCTTGGCTTTATAAAGGGTCTCCCAGTGCCCAGGACAAGGCAAAGTATCACAGCCCTCTCGCCCTCTGACTTCTTGGGTTCCATTCCTGCTGCATTTTTTGTGTGATCAGCAAGGCCTTGGAACCAAGGCTTCCAAGTGTCCTTGAAAAGTGGGGATAGTAATGGTTTATGTCCACATCTTCACAGAGAGTTCAGGAAGATTAAAAGCACCTCTAAGTGCACTGTTGCTGTGTTTAAGGTGGCAGTTATTGAGTGTTTGTGACACTCGGGCCCCAGCCAAGTTGTGCATATGCGTGATCTCATGTGCTTTATCTCAGTGGGTGGAGAGCATTTCCATGGAGTACGACCCAGGAATGAGGTGAGTGTAAGAGACGTGTTGCCATGAACATCCCTCAGAATAGTCCCTCTCACTTCTAACACGTCGTTCTTGCACTTTCTGAAAGTCTTATTTCCTGACTGTCCTTTCATGGTTGCCTCAATGTCCTGAGTTGATTCAAATGTCAATGGCAGTTTCTGTCCATAAAAACATTATGGAATGTTCTTATCACCAGCAGTTCTGGCTCTTCCCTAAAGCCAACATAAGCTCAAAAGGAAACGTTTTGCATCAGTCCAGGACATGAAGCAACCACAATAGTACAATGAAAGACACTTGTGGAAGCAGACTCCAGAGCTGCTTCAGAAGGGACCAGAATGATAGGGTAAGCATGTCTGAAGTGAGAGAGTATTTTGGGGGTGATTAATAGCAATGTAGCTTTATTGTACTAATTTTTTTATTTAAACATTCATAGTAATTTTTTTTAAATAACACTTAATATCTCGTACCCATTTTACAGTCACAGAATGAAGACTTGGAGAAGGTGAGTGAGTTGGGAGGGATTAGAGCCGACTTTCAAACCCAAGCCTTCACGACCTCAGAGATGACCATTGTCACCATGGTGCCTGCAGCATCATGGTACCTCAGCCCTTGGTGACTCTTCCTGCTCTGGACCTAACCCCAGCCTCCCATTGCCCAGGAGGCCAACATATTCCCTCCCATGTCCAAACATAAGGCTTGCGTCCAGATTTTGAAGCTGAGGCCTGGGTCCACCCAGTCTTCTACTGCCTTCCTTCATGGTAAGACTTAAAACTGGGACCCAGGATGGAGAGGAGAGATCTTTGCCTCACACTGTGCCTTGCAGAAACCACACCTCATGCATTTAGCTTTGTATGTGTTCTATGCAATCAGGTGACTAAGACAGCACTTGGTTTACTGAGGTGCTTAACTGTAGATGTGCCCCCATCTAAGAAAACACGGTACTGTACGAGAAGCCATAGTGACCACATAGACCGATAGAGGGTGAATACTGGCCTATGAGAAAGGATTTGTTGTTAGTTTTCTCTTTAAGTGTTCTTTCCAAAATTGGCTTCTTTTGCTTTTGTTACATATTTGGCAAAGAGATGGAAATAGGGAGAGAGAAACAGGAAAAGTTCACATTAAAGAAAGCATCATGAGGGTCACCGTGAACAGAGACCATGTGTTTGCCCTGGGGAGTTATTTGCTATAATGAGTGCTCAGACTTGGACTCTTGCACAAAGGTGCCCGAAGCTTCTCAGTGTGGAGTCGGAGGTTCAAGCCATGACCCAAAGGGCTGGCCCCGTGGTCACGTAAGAAACCACAGGCAGTGTCAGTCAGCCGATACCCTCGGGTGCCAGGTACTGCTTTCTGAGTCCCAGCCTGGCACAGAGAGCCCAGAAAACTCACCAGACCCATCCTGGTGCTGAGCAAGCCGCTGGGGAGACCCTGATGTATGTTACCCCCTCCCAGGGACAGAGCTGCCTTTGTGGGAGTGTCAGAACTGATCAATGACTAAACAAAGCCACGGACCAGGGGAGAGGCTCACTCTCTTCAGTTCTGTGGATTTTGCCACAAGAAAAAAAAAATCACTAAGATCCATTTCAGCGCCTGACGGCATCAGCACAGAAGCCCTCGTACTGTACGATGCTTGGAGTTTAGGACTGAGACAGGATGGCCGATTTGACGGATGGTTCCAGGGGAAGATATATTTGCCCTACTGCGCAGTGCAGGTTTGAGATGCTGCTCAGGGACTTTTTGAAGTTGTGAGGGCCTGATCTGCATGGGAAAAGACCCATTTGTCAACTGCCTCTGTGCCTGGGCTCAAAATGGCTGTGTAAATAGCCTAGCCAAGGAGGATGGCAGAGCAAAGCGCTGGCACTCATCATGCTATGAAATATGCATTAATTGCATTAAACATTCAGCCTGAATCTCAGCAGAGAGGCCCCGCTTGTCAGTTTTTATAGAGCACAGACAGAGAGACCAGGATGAAGATGGCAACAGCCTTCTGTACAGACCCTTGTCACGAAGCACCCTGACCCTCTCCTCAGATGATCCTGATGTGGCCTGGGACTCCCTGCTCAGCAACACGGGGCTAATGAGGCCTGGGCCACAATGCCCTGTTCCCCAGGAGACCCCACCTCTGCTCTGTGCTGCAGACACCACCCACTGCATCTTGAATCACAACCTGGCACAAGGGACTGTCGTCACAGTGGTGCCGGGTGCAGTCTGTCTCCACCAGGGGAAAAGCGACTTCCCTCTGACAAGGGAAGCAGCCTTCATCCTTGTATGGATTTGATTACTGCAGTGGACAGCCCGAGATGTGCTTCCTGAGGGGAAGAAGCCTGTCCAGGGCAGGAGCCAGGTGAATAGGGATGCTGTTGCAGGGAAACGGTGAAGACAGAGAGGCAAGGGAGAGACCGCATTTGGAGGGTGTATGTGCCCAGGGAGTTGAATCTCGGGCTGTGCGGTGCCTTTGATCTTACTGTTTCCACAAAATCAGGTACTAAAGTCTCACTACCCTTCGACTTGCTCTTCAATCTAACCCACAGGCCTCACTGTCCATGTTTTTCCTGCTGGTAGCCAAACAGGTTGACATGCACCCCAAACTTGCTATCTCTAGCTTTCTGCCTCCAATTGTAATGCTCCAGCCAGAGTGGCCAAGAATCCCAGTTTTCAGAGAATGGATCTAGTTTTATGACCAAAAAGCATCACATCCCAGGAATGCCTCTGCTCAGCACACTGGCTGGTGGGTCACCACTGTCCCTCGGCTTAATGTGGGGGAGCTGTCGCTGCATCGTGGCCTGTACAATATCCACATCCAACACGGTCTTTGCCATGACCCATTCCCCAGCTCTGCATATCAGTTTCCCACCCTCTGCAAGCCACCACTGGACATACTTTGTTTCCGCATATCTAGGAGAGAGCACTCTTTGTGACAGGCTCCCTGCCTACAGGAGCTGACAGCCTGTGGAGGAAACCGACAATTCGGCACTAGCATACACACAGATTCCAGCACTAAAAGCAGCATAGCTCCCTATTAAAGTTTTTAGGGAAATTACTAACAAATAGTGCAAAGTTCTGCAAATTCTGCACATTCACCTGTATACCCATACTTCTTGATAGGTCTGAGGTGTTTGTCACTTGTATCCCTACATGGGACTTATCAACAGCATAGCTGGGAATTATTTTTCATGCTCATACATATTTGATATTTTTAAAAATATAACTTTATAATTCTATTTTTAGAGGAAAATCCATTTTTCTTACTTTCGTAATCATAATAAATGATTATTATTGGAAAATTATATAAATATATACTCAACCTTCCATATTTATAGACACAAATATATGCATGTATATATAAATAAATATTTTACATATATGTGTACATGCATATGTCCAAAAATGTATGTGTATCCTCCTATACTGTCACACAGGGATAACCGCTATTCATATCACATTATATAATTTCCAAACTTCTGATAAAACAAAGATCCATCTTTTAGAATGATATATTTTGCTATACATATGGTTTATAACCAAACTGTAAACTACATCTGCTATAGTTGTATTTATGTATGAAAATGTGTGTTGGCCATGTTATTTTTAGTGGTTTTTAATCACTGCGTGTGCTTCATTGTAGAAGTGCAGCACACCACCCCAGGACCGGGATGGAATCTGGAGCCTTCACCCTGAGCTACATCCTCAGTCCTTTTTCTATTCTGAGTTAGGGCCTTGCTAAGTACTAAGGAGCTGACTTGCCTAGGCTGGGATCTAATTTGTGACCCTTCTGCCTCTGGTGTGTCTTCAATTTTTTAATCAATTCTCTATTACTGGACAATCAGATCATTTTCCATTTGTAAAGTATAAATAATGTTGCAGTAAATATCCTTCAAAATACATACCTGTACAGCTATCCAGACTTATCTGTGGCATAAAAGCCCTACCAGTGGCATTCCTGGTACAAAAGTGGACATATTTGAAGGCACTGATACATACTAATGTTTTACCCATCTAAATTATGTTTTAGAAAAGTCTATTTTGCTGTGCATTTTGCTGGCCAATGTATGTTTTGTCACGTTACAATATCGAGTTCCCAGAGGGCATTTCTCTAAGTCAATGCCAATTTACATCATCGCCAAAGACACAAAAGCAAGAGGAATAAATCCAGGGGTGGCAGCAAACCCAGGCAGAGCCACAAGCAGTCTGCTCTCACAGCGCAGTAGTTAAGCTGTCTTCTTAAGCTCCCTCGATCAGAGTTATTGCCGCTTATTCATAAGGGCACCCGGCAACAGCTGTGCACCTGGCCAACTGCGCGCTCCAAAGAAAGATCCCCATATGGTGCAGGGAGGGGCGCGTGAGCTGCTTCTCCGAGAGCATCGCCTCTTTCCTGGTCTGTGTGCTGGTGGGCGCCCAGTCCATGAGATCAAGGAGGAGAAATCAGATCAAGGCTCCTCCGCATAGTTGTCCAGGGTCCCTAGGACACCCCCCCACCTCGCTGCATCTGTGAGGTAGACAAAGGAAGCAGGTTTGTAGGTCAGCTTTTCCCTTTGGTCTTTACAGGGTCCCAGAAGCAGCAGTGACAGAACCAGGTCTGGGATCCAAGGCTGCTAGGCAGGTGTTGTCACCCCAAGTGTCTAGCAAAACACCAAGAAGGCAGAAAGTTCTGTGAATTCACAGAACAGAGAAAATGGGGATAGAATTCTCCTTGATACTGTTGTAGGTGCTCAAAATATAGCTCTTTGGGTTTCTTTTTCTTTCTTTCCCCCTTTTTTTTCTTGAACTCATGACCTCATACCCGCCAGGTAGGTGCTTATTTGGTTAAGGTAAATCCCCAGTCCACCATCCTTTTTTTCATTTTATTTTTTATTTTATATTTTCAGTTTACTTTTTATATTTATATTATATATTTTATAAGTCTCTAAGTTGCCCAAGCTAGGTTCAAGATTGTGGTCCTGTCGCCTCAGCTTTTCAGATCGCCATGATTACAGGCCTGTACCTCTAAGCTACCTCTCCAATCTGGTTTCTCTTATCCTGGGGGAAGTATGCAAGGGCTCCCAGGCAAGAGATGCATGAACATGCATGTTGTGACATTCCCACAAGGTAGCCCTGGCTAGGAACTCCAGGCATATGAGTGGTCACATACTTAACACTACCTCGTGTTGCTAGATGAGTCTCAGTTTGATCATCTGAAAAATGGGAAAGAAGCAGGAAGTTCATTTTTTGAGCAGAAATTAAGTATCCAACAGTACTTCTGAGGGGCCAGGCAGCTCCATTGCCTGCCTTAGGCCATCAGCTTTTGTGAACAGGGACAATGTGGTTCCACCTGCAGCCCTCCTACCAAAAGGGGTCACAGTTAGGATTCCCTGTGTGTGCTTCCAAACAGAGGCAAGATGTGTGTGATTTTGTAAAACCATAATATAACATTATATAGTTTATCTTGTTATACACGTTTAATGTGCATGAAAAAATATAGTATATCAGAAGTTTCTACATAAATGAGTTTCTCTGTAACTCTTTTATTTAACAACACACTTGGACATCTTTCACCATGTTGGTGCATATTAATCTTCCTTACCTTTTAAATTGACTACATAATATTTTATGACGTAGAGCGTAACTATAAATTTGCTTAAATTTTCCTCCATTGTTGCGGATGTCTTAGATTTGTCATTTTTACAAATATTAGTGCCATCTTGTGTGCCCACACCATTTTCCGTGAATGTAAACACTTCTTTAAAGTCAAACCTCGAAGTAAAACTTTAGGTTCACAAGTCATGTATCTTTCACATTTTGATAAATACTATGAAGTTGACCTTGTAAAAACAATTCTAAAACATTCTCCCAAACATAAGCAAGTTCCTACCAAACTAGTAAAAATCAGGCCCAGGTGTTTTCATTTTTTTCAACTAGAGAAAAATTATATCTATGGTTGTTTTAATTGTAATTTATCATTTAAGTAGTAAGATTGCACATTTTGCTGTCATTCTGTACTTGTATGTGTTTACGTTGTTTAAGCTTGTTGTCCATTTTCTTACTTTTTTCCTTGATTGTTTTATTTGACTGTTTTGTATATTAAGGGTCTTAAGCTTCTGTAGGTTTTTGAGTATGATTAATTTTTGTAAAATTTTGACATAGAAATGTATGTGGAATCTTGGCTTATTTTGTACTTTTATTTTCAAGTGTTTCTTACTCTTTCTGAGTTTGGCATTGGGTTGTAATTGCTCAGTTTTGTCGTGGCCTAGTTATACATTATACGTCTGCAAAATGATAAGAGTTGATACTATCATCTCTGAAGTACTTTTAATGAAGCCCATGATATCATATGATGTAAAACCTCGTTAATTCAGGCAAAATCCACACTGGCCAGTATAAATTACTGAAAATAATGTATACCGAAGTACAGTATACATATTTTAACCAAATGTGTTACAGGTCATTCTTCTGTGTATCAATTGTAACCATGAATTTAGGAACAAAATATTGCCAGGCAGAGATTTCTTTGGACCTTTTATAGTGAAAAGAATCAAATCCACTGGTCCAATTACTTGGTTTTGAGCACAATACATCAGTACTACTCCTGGCTTATCCATTCCACAGCCCTCAGCAGCCAGGGCCCCCAAGGCCACTCTTCATGCCCTGGGTCACTGCCCTCTAGGCCCCAGACAACTCGGCCAGGAAGGGGTTGACCCACTGGCACCACTGTGCCATTGGCTGGATGTTGCCCTGTGGCTTTAAGGTTTATTTAAAACAACAACAAAGTAAATGCAAAAAGAAAAAAAACAAGCAGGGCCAATCAGATTTCTTTTTTAGTTATTTTGGAGCTGACTAAGTAAGCAATCAGCAGCCGCTTAGCACAGGGGCTGTCACACTAAGCTAGGTGGGGACGGTAGGCTCTTGCACACAGATGCTGCTGTTTTAGGAAGGCCAGCGTGGCGGCCGTGACCAGGGGTCACACAGGCCTCCGTGCTTACAAGGCCTCTGCTTCGACTGAGTTCTTCATTTGGTTTTTGAACCTGGGTTTTGCTAGTGACAGTGAACACAGGCTGTACCCCTGCCTCCTGCCTGGGGTTCTCAGCCCATCCACCTTCGTGCTCCATCCCCACCCTGTCCCTGCCACATCACCCAGCACCCCATGCCACCCTGGCTGCAGTGGAGAACTGTGACCCACGGCATGTGCAAAGAGGCACGATCAGTGCTGTCCCTGCCTGAGCTGGCCCATCATGGCTTATCTGAGAGGAGACCTGGCAAATCCTGGGCCTTGGAAATTGCTTCCTCCATGGATTGGGCTGTGGGCACTTGTGAAAGGGGTCGCCTGCCTCAGCTCCTCTCTCCTCATTAGCTTACAGTGTCTGGCAAGAAGGAAACAGCCACCAGACCCAGCACAAGCCCAGCTCCCAGGGGCCTGCGAGGGACTGTGTGTGCCCTGTGAGTAGCTCCATGGCCAAGGCAGGACGATGCTAAACTGCAAAAACAGAACACTGTGTCCAGTGGAGAAGACAGAAAGAGATAGAAGCAGAGAGAATGGGAGAGAAGGGATCTCCAAAGAAAGAAGAAACCTCCTCATTTAGTATGCTCATAGGCCTTTTGCCTGCATTTTATTTTCCTTTTGTAGTGGACCTAACACAGATCAGCAAGTTGAGTATCAAGTCCCAACCCCAGTCACCAACAAAAGCTGACACTAGAGAAGAGGAAACAGAGGCAGAGAGAATTAATAAGACCCAGCAAGAGGAGGAATTACTCCCAGAGCCTGAGGAGTCCTTGCTACCAGCCACGAGGGTCCCCACAATCAACCCTCTTCTTGTAGGGTAACCTAAGAAGCCCAAACACACCTACAAGGGTCCATAAGCCACAGCCCATGAGCCCAGCAGAGCTGAATGGGGCAGACTGTGATAAATAATAGTAAGAAGAGAAGCAGGTGACCTGGAGGATGCTCCTAAGGATGCTGCCCATATTAGTGCACTGAATCTTTGTAATACTCCCACAGCCCAGGAACTTTCAGTCTGCAGATGGGTGACCAAGGTCCAGACAATGCAGGTGGCAGCCTGAAGACCTGACCTGCGGTCTCAGAACAACTTCCTTAAAGTATAAAACTCTGAATTGTTAGTGCGGGTAAATGGGCTACTTTCACATGGAGAAATCCAGGAATACTTCTACGTCCGCTACATGAATGCGATTGGATAACTGATGACGGGAATGAATGGAAGTGGGTTGCACACCCATGGAGGGTTTGTGAAGGGAGAGTGATGGACGGGTGCCGGGAACCTGGCCATGGGGTAACAGAGGCGTTCGATAGAACCCGAGGATAATGAAAGCAGAGGCTGATTACGCCAGCAACCACGAGCCCCAGCCTGAAGGTCTCACACTGTATTTGATGAGTAATCTTGAGCCACAGAACATTTATAAGCAGGGGAGATACCATCAAAGTCATGCTTTAGAAAAGTTAATTAGCTGATAGTGAGTGGAATGGACCAGAGGGAGCAGAAGCAGAGGCTGGGAGAGAGAAGAGCTGCCGGTTCAGACAGGAGGTGAGGAAGGCATTCACAGGACACGGTACCAGAGTAAACAGTCGCGCACTGGAGCTGTGTGCAGTGGACTAGGAGTAATGACAAAAGATGCGTGCCCAGGGAACACAGCGCGGTAGCAGAAACACCGAAGTCATGCTGGGAGGAGACAAGGAGTCACGTTGAATCTCAGAAAGCTCTGGAAACACCAGGTGCACCCTGCAGTTAACAGAGTTGGTAAATGCTTTCTTGGAAATGTTTAGTCCACTTTTGGTCACATAATATGAACTTATTAGGCTCTACATAGCAAGAGTGTTCTGAAAACAACATCAGAATCATGAAATAAAAACTAATGAGATCTCAATTTAGAATTTATGATCCTCCTAAGTGGGTGAGCAAAAGAATTTACTTTTGTTTGAGCCATTCTATGTTCTGTAGACCAATGTAATTTGTAAGTATTTTAAGGAGGTATCTGTGATGTTTAAGAGGGTAAGACAATTCCGTGGCATTCTCCTCCATCCTTATGAGCATCACTTACAGAAAATGACTGTGTGATACTCCCCATGAGTCCCTCTCGCTTTTTTCTTTCGAGGGGTCCTTTCCATCCTAAGCAGGACTCAGTGTGCACACTTGAGTTATCTCGTGCTCTCAAAAGTAATAAAACTGCGTTTCTTAAACTCCTCCCCCAGGTCTGTCCCCTTCCTGATTCACAGTGACCTTTCCCATGCATCTCTGTAAAGAAATCCCCGCGGGGTTAGTTATCACAGCACGAAGCTGGTCATCTGAAAGTAGAGGTCAGTGCCTCTGTGTAAGGTCTGCTCACATGCTGAAAGGGGCTGCGGAAACCTGACAGGGAGCCCGCCTGGTCCGTTCCACCCCACCGCCTCCAGGGGAGCTTTCCCTGGCCCAGACTATATAGTCTATAGCTATCTAGTCTATAGCTTTTAACCCCTCTCTACCTGGGATCCTGACCCCGGCACTGGTCTCCGAATTCCACCAGGCTCAGTTCACCCAGTTCATGCACCTGGAAACAGGATCAGTCCCTCCAACATGCACTTACCTGTAATTTCAGAAAGGCTGCATGAGTAGCAAGAGTCTCCATTTGCTTAAGGTACAAAAAAGAAGGGGGCAGTTTAAACTCTGGTGTCTGAAATGAAATTACTAAATAGCCTGAGAGATTTCAGCCACACACACACACACACACAAACACACACGCACACACATGCACACAATTCCTTAAGATGAAGATTGTTCCAGGCAGAAATAATCAAACAGGGAAAGCTGGAGAAACTTATGCTGTCAAGGTTCAAACTCCCGAGCAGCCTCTCCAGGGCTGGTCCCTAAAGACGATATGACCCCAGAGGTCTAGCTGCAGGGCTCAAAGACTGCAGATTGGTATATCAGGTAAACATGCCCCTGGGACATAATCGAGGAGGATATTTTTCCAGTATTCAATTGAAACTGTTTGGGACACTTTATTGCCCTACTGTGTGCATCAGGGAAAACTACTGTTTTCTCCGCAGTTACCCGCAATCTTTAGACACAACTAGGTCACAGAACCATAGAATGAAGGGTGAGTAAAGGGAAAAATCCTGCAAGCTATAACAAATGGCCGTGACCCTCGTTCTGTTCTCCGATTATAGTCACTATTACAGCTTTTGGTGTGTCTGAGTTATTTATACAGCCATCTGTCTTTCCAAGCTCCTTAAAAAGAGCTACCTAGAATCCCTCAAGTTTGCCAGTTAGCGTTACACATAGAAAGTACTCAAGAAATAAATTCAGTTGGGCCCACAAGCAACAATTCCTCTTGGTTTTTCTAAATAACTTTATATTTTCCCGCAACCCTGAGTACTACTGAAGACTGAACCCAGGACCTTTGCACTGAACTACATCCCCAACGCCCTCCCAGTCCCTTTTTAAAAACATATTTTGAGATCCTAAGTAACTCTAAGTCACTAAATTGCCCAAACTGGGCTCTAATAAACTTAGAGTCCTCCTGCCTCAGCCTCTCAGGAGGCTGGGATGGATGTGTGCCCCACCCTGGCTGGCCTTATTCTAAGTGGGGATCTTAGTGAAAGTACTTGTGACTGTGAGGTAGGACAGAAGACATAAAGATGAGCAAAAGACGACAAGGAAAGTCAAGACAAAGGATTTTACAATTGTGCTTTTGGGGACATGACAGTTTTGGGACATGAGCCCAGCTATAAATTTATATTTTTTTCTCTTCTCCCAAGACACCCTTTCGCCTGCAGACTGGCCTGTTCCACTTGGGCATAGATCACCTCTTCTCACCCGTGAGTTACACTGCCTGCATCTTCAAGGAAGCAGCAGTAATAGTGCAACTTAATGCGTTCCAGACGTGACTCTGAGGCTTGGGGGAGGGGCACAGGGTCCCTGTGGGCTCACCAGCTTACAGTTCCCTAAGATCCTGGCATCGAACATGGCATCTGTCACTTTCCCTTGGGATACTGGCTTACACAGCACATTTCAATCCCTTTCCATTTCGTCTCCTGGTCAATCCAAGAAAGTGAGTTATCTGAACACGGTCCTCCGCATGTTCCTTTGGACACAAACCACACTCCTGGAGAGAGGGCAGCTTTACAAGCTCCTTGTTCCTGACCTCAGATGGCCCAGAGAACTCACAGGGGCCACTGCACCAGGGCAAGCTGCTCTCCTGGCCAGCACACCTGCCCAGTGGTAGGAGAAGCAGATTCCCATGTGAAATCACCCCAGTCTCCCAGCTCCTTTGCAAGCTGACCTTAAGGAAATACAGTACATGCTGAGCTGGTTGGAGGCATTATCAGAGGTGACTAAGGGAAGGAGGAGATAATTTGGAAGGTGAGATAAACCACTTCCCTTTTCCCTATCGTGTTCTTTTATTTTTAACTTGATTGATCCCAAAGTACTTATTTCTGATTCTGATGGGAGCAATATACATTTATAGACAGATATGTATCTCTGATGCAGTTACACGGAATTATTGTTTGGGGAATCAATATTATTGAAGCTCCATTGTAACAACCTGAAACTTGAACATTTATGCCAATGAGCAGTTTATAAAAACACAAATAGAAAAATTCTTAAAAGAACACAGTCTTTCCTTTGTATTTAAAGTTTGTAGCGGCTTTCTTTTGAGTCACTAATATATAGTTGCAACTATTGATTATCAATTTCATTCTACAAAAATGTTCTCCCGTACCTGGTAGTCATGGAAGAAATCAACCACTGGCTTCTTTTCTTAATTTTTATTAGTGCACGTTTGCAGCACATAATGATCATATCCGTGACGGGGAGTAGGTATGTCTTCATAACACAGTTTAATTCTTTTTCACCTCTGCTCCCAAGCTCTTGGTCCCCTTCCCATTTGCAAAAGTTTCTTGAATTTGTCTTTTCTATCACTAGAAAGAATTCTAAGAAAAAGATGGCCAGATAACGTTGACTACCTGGCTCCTACTAAAACCTACTATCAGAATCTCATGATTCGAGGAAGATTCAAATCAGTTTCTTCATAGCCAACTTTGCCACAACCCTGGATCTTTTCTTAAGAATATTAATCAAACCTAGGCACGCTGGTGCACGCCTGTAATCAAAGCACTCTCGGAACTTGAGGTAGGAGGATTGAAAGTGCAAGACTGCCCTGGGCAACTAGGCGATTTAGCAAGATCCTGTCTCAAAATTTAAAAAACAAGAATAAAGGGCTGGAGATGTGGCTCAATGCAATGTCCCTGGGTTCAGTCCCCAATACCAAAACAGAACAAAATTCAATGGAAGGGACAGCTCTCACTAAGCATGTGTGTTCTGCAGTGTTAGAGGTGGGATTGCAGAGATTGGTCAAAGTTAAACTCAGGACGAAAGTGATGCAGAGCAATGGACAAAGGCTGGAAGGGAAGAAGTCTTGGGAAGGATCTCCCTGCTGTCCCTGGACAGACGCTACTCACTGCCCCCGTTACAGTCGGCACTAATCACCCCTGACGTCTTCACAGTTCCGCTTTCTGTGCAATCCAGAACATTTATTAATGTGTCCTATTGCAGAACCCAGAACCTGGTGTCAGAGGCACTGAGTTTTATCTGCCCCTGCTCTCAGCGGCATCCTTCTCGTCCACCGCCTGTGGCCATGGCTTCCCTCCAGTTTCTGTTCCTGGCCCCCTTCCTTGCTTGTCCCTGCCCCAAATCAAATAGTGGAATTACCTGCCCTTCTCCAGCCAGCTCAGCCTGCCCCTCCTGCTCACCGGCCACCTTGCCGCCTGGGCACTCGGCGTTCAGTACTCTCAAGCGATATGTGCAGGGGCTTCCCTTGCTTTGTGGGAGGGAGCAAGTCCCCAGGTGTGCCGAGCTCAGTTCCTGTGGGACAATGTTCACCTCTCCCTGTATCTTGGGACAGAGGAGGATAGGAAAAACAAGATAGGCAAAAAAGGAGACAAGAAAAAATGTGGTTTTAAAATTCTACTTTTACTAAAAATTTCAGGTTCAAGACAAATCCAATAAAAATTTTCCTAAGATCCTCAAAGATACAATAAGTCTATGCTATGCCCTCTTACCTGTAAATGGTCCTTTTGGGCCAGCCCTTTGCATCTGTCAAATGGGCCTTTCCCTGTGGATGGACTCCAGCTGTCACCTGAGATGGCTGTCACCTAGGAATGGCCCATCACTCTTCCTCTGCAGAAAGAGCTGTCACTTTTCATCCTCTCTGCATAGATTCACTTCTACAGGTTTGCACCCCAAAGGTCCCATACACTTCTCCAGCTTGCTTCTTTCCTTTTGAGTCTGTACTTTTAAAATTCTGCCCAATAAATCCCTTTCTGCCTCTTGGAGATGTGTCCTGAACATTTGTTTTCTGTGACAGAGGTCAGCAAATGTACTATCTGCCCTGTGGGGAGGGTAAGCCCTGGCTTCTGTCTCCCCTTTGGGGACATCCTGCACCTCTGTCCCATGACAGGATCAGCGACACCACCGATATCCAGCTTCACTGGCAGCAGAACCCTTAGCATTGTGGAAGTCTCCCCACTTAGCAACCGCTCCTCCTAAAGAACCTACATTACCAGCACCTGACTTTGTAGGCAGCTCTTCTGACAGCTGCATGAAATAAAATAAAACCAAAGCTTCTGGAAGTGTCACTGAGTGGGGACCAAGGAGGTCCCCCAAAGTGGATATGGGATGCTAGACTCATCCCACTTGCAGACTTTTATTGCAGGAAAAAAATTTCAAGAGACATTGGGGAGAGAAACTTAAAGAGGTTTATTAAGCAGAATTGAAAGTAAACACTCAAAGAAAATCAAGTACAGACCCTCAAGAGAGAGATGAGCTGTAGTGTAAAACTAGGAATATTTCTGTTTTGGGAATCAGCGGGCCTTGTGAATCTACAGAAAATTTGGGCTTTGTTTACAAAGAATCGCTATAGCCCACTCATAGGTAGGAAAAATCTAGCTCATTTGCAGGGGAAGGGATGGCCCATTCTGTGGGTGATGAGCACAAGCTATTCCGCCATTTTAGTTTTTCACAGGCGTGATCTGTTTTCCCCAAAAACCACTCTTGAAAGTTTTGAACACATTTCTCTAGCTCAAGCTCACCTTTCTGCCCTTTGCCTTATCAACTAAATTAATTTGTAGACTTACAGCCATCTTTAAGGGATCTAGAGTGTGATGGAAGGAGAAACCAAATAACCCTTGGGGAATTTAGATGGTTACCTGAATTACAATTTTCCTCACCTATTTCTACCTATGATTCTTTCTTCTATCCTAGCTCAGAAGAATTGTGCTTCATGATTCTAACAAATATTCACGCTATTCATTTCCTCCCCAAAGCAGGAATTTGACTGTCCCAACCCAATAATCTCCTGAGCCTTATTTCCTGTGCTTCTAGGTCCTGGGGTAAGATGGTAGCCCTCGGCAAGCCCTGGAAACCTTTATGAAGTGAGCTGAGTGCATTCTCCCAAACTCAGACCCAGCAAGGCAGGGTCATAGGCAAAGTCCTAGTCATGTAGGCACAGCGGACCATGTAGCAGGCTTTCAAAGCGTGTCCATGAAAGGAAGATAGAAAGAAGACAGAGAAATCAAAAGGTGAGTCTGATACCATAGGAGTACTCATCATTCACCATAGGAATTTGCATTCCCCCAAAAACCTGGTTTTCAAATTCCCACTTTTTAAGTGTCTATTATTTATTATGCGTGTGTGTTTGTATGTGTTCTCGAAATTTTGTTTTGTTCCTTGTTATTTCCAAGTCCTAATTTCAGAATCTCACCTGTTGGCATGGTCTTGTTATTCTTCAGTGTTTCTTCGGTTTCCCCTAGGAAATACCCGTGGGTTTCTAACATTGTTCCCCAACTTCCTTACAGTTCAAGAAGGGAGAAAAAAGTATTTCATTTCTCTTAGCCACAGCTACCTCTTTTTCAAATAAATTACCTCTCCCGTGTCTTGGCCGCCTGTCTCCTCCGTGACCCATGTCCCTCACGCACTTGAAACTTTCCCTGTTATTTATCTAACCCTCCAGTGTAATCTCTTTCTCATGTGCCTTTGCCGTTCTTATCTTTTTTTACACTCTCTGGACTTTGTTCCATAATCTTCCCGGGCCGCCTCTATACCTGATGGCGGCCGCCTCGTCTGCGCCCCTTTCTTACTTCTGATTACTTCCTTTCACTTGTGCACCCCCATTGTGAATTCTCTGTATGCGACGTGACCCCTGGGCTCGCATTAATTTATATTTGAATACTTTCCATTTCCAGCCACAGTCCTCGCTTCTCCCCCGACTTCAGGCCACGAGGCTTCCCCTGGCCCTGGTGCCCTGCGCGCACACACACGCAGACACACACGCGTGTGCGCACACACACATACACACACTCATGCATGTGCGGCGCCCTGATGATGCAGGACAGTGACAGTGGGCTCCACTTCCAACCCGGCTACCTTCCTGGATCCGGAAAGCAACTGGAGGCAGGGAAGAAAGCGCTGCTCACTTCCCAGAAAATCTCTATCAGGAAGTGATCCTTGTAAACAGAAGGGAAGAAACTCCTCCACTGTGTCATTATCAGGCAGCCATCTGCCACCCGCAGCAAACATTTACAGAGCAAATCCAGGAAGAAAAGGGCTGCTTTCTGCAGAGGCCCTCCAGCCCCCCCGGTGACGGTGACGGTGACGGTGACACGGAGGGCCACGGCTGCTGTCCTGGCCCAGACCTGCACCCCGCTTGGTCGCTAACTACTTGTGAACTATCAGCTGCTTTCTCTTCACTGGCAAAAGAATCAAGGATTGAGTTCCATATTTAAGGATCCCGCCTGGGGTTCCCAGGGTGACCGCAGTGACAGTTTTCTCTGGACTCCTGTCACAAGAAACCAGCAAACTCTGCTCACAGCTAGCTCTCACCTGCGCTTTTGTGCTTTCCCCTCTGTCAGGCAGCTGTCCCCTTCCAGCTCTTCCTCCTCATTCCCTGCTGTCACACTGTGACTTTTGCAAGCCCTGCCCTCTCTCCAGTCCCCCAGAAGTGGTCCCTGAGTGTGATGGGCAGTGTGGGGGTGGGGTCAGACTTCCTGGCTTCAGGTGGGACTCTGTGACTGTGGCTGTATTTCTTGGCGTCTCTGGGCCTTGCTCCTCATCTACAAAAATGGGGACAACATTAGTACCTACGTCAGAGGTTCTGGGGAGGCGCAAGGAAGTTAATACTCTTAGAGCACCAGAAAAGTACCTGGCAGGAAGTAAACCCCGTAGGACACCATAAGCCAGAGAAAAATAAAATGTTTGTGTTTTAGAAGTTTCCAATGTATGAAAATTAAAAGCTGGGTTTTAATGAATCAGTTTCAAGAAACAGCAAACCAAGAAGTGGCAAGGACTTCAGAGTTTTGCACATTAAAAACCTCACACTAGAGAACTCAGGTCTCAGAATTATCCCTGATGAATTATTTTATATCTCAATTTTATTTCCCATAGAAACATTCATTAGGTTTTTTTTTTTTTTTTAAATCTCCTGGAACAAATACAGACTGCTTCACAGTGGTCCCTCCAAGAAGGAAGCCCAGCCAGAAATGGGTATGACACTGAGACCCTTTGTCTTGTTACAAATACGACTTGTAGCCAGGAGGTGACCTAATTTTAGATTTCTCTCTGCCATCAGAACTGGAGATGTATCTTCTCCACCAGCTAAACTTGGTCACCTCATAAATTTGAGCCTGTTTGCGGGCATCCTTTTCTACAGACCAGGGAGAAACTGACATGGGATTGCTTCGGACTCTATGATGTCACAACTCCTAGGAATCAGACAGCGATGTCCTGACCCAGGGGAATCAGTAACTGTTAGAACTGGGATCTCATCTTGTTAAAAGTTTTTGCACCCAAAAGAAATCACCAATACAGCGAAAACCCATGAATTGGGAAAAAATTTTAGCCACTGTCCCTCAAATCAATGATTCCTATTTAGAATGTATAAAGAATTTTTAAAAATCAGGTCCCCAGATTCAAAGACCTGATCCAAAAATAGGCATCTGATATAAACACACACTTCTCAGATGAAGAAATACAAATAGAAAATAAATACATGGAAAAAATGTCATTCAAGAAATGCAAATTAAAACACTGAGATTCCATCTCACACACAGAGAGACTGACTATCATCAAAAACCCACTCAATAACAAATGCTGGTGGGGCTGTGGGGAAAAAGAAACATTTCTCCATGGTTGATGCCAGTGTAGACTGGTGCAACCACTGTGAAAACCAGTGTGGAGAGTCCTCAGAAAACTAGGGTTGGAGGTCCCATTCAATCCAGCTATTCCTCTTCTGGGTGTTTTCCCAGAAGAATTAAATACATCATACCACAGTGATATGCACATCTGTGTTTATACCAGCACAATTTGTAATAGCTATATGTGGGAAACATCCCAAATGTCCATCAGTCAAGGAATGGATAAAGAAGATGTTCATACAATGGAGCACTACTCAGCTATAAGGAAGGATAGCCTTGAGACATTTATAGGTAAGTGGATGCAACTTGAGACCATATGCACAAGTGAAATAAATCGGACTTGCATATGTAAATATCAGATTATCCCCCTAATGTAAGAAACTAAAAGAATAGGTAAAATCCAAAGGTACAATACAGATACTGTGAAAAGGGAAAGAAACTGCTCAAAAGAAAAGAGCAACTGAGATAGGGGAAAGGAGAAAAGCAGGGGAAAAAGCATATATATACACAAGGTACCTAAGAAGATTGTACTACTCTTTCTAACAGTTCATTGAAAGGAACAGTTAGTGCTTATATTGTTGGGTCAATTTTGCCTGCCTATATCTGGTAATCTGAGCAACTATTTTGAAGACAAGGTATGCAATAAAACAACCATCATCAATTTCCTGTCATTCTGTTTTGAAATTCTGCATCACTGTATTAGGTTTTTTTTTCTCCTTAAAATAAAAATTAATTAGTTAATTAATTAATTAAGAGTCACTAGGATACATACCAGCCATGAAAGGTAAATCATGCCACTCGGCAAGGAGACTTTGTCCTAGGTGAAGTCATCCTTTGAAGAGCTTGGCTGTAACATCAAGGTTCTCAACTTCTGAGCACCTTATCGGAGATTACTGGCTGGTCACTTGGAAGAGTGGAGTTGTTATTTAAGGAAATAATATTGAGAAGGATCAGAGAGGAAGCAAAGACTGAGGATACATTTTTAAGGCTCAGTATTATTAGAAATATGACTTTTTTTCAAATATTAAAAATAAATCTTTACTTCCCTGCCTATTACCCAGAGTCCTTCCTTTAAATACCTGGATGAAGAACCCCAACAAACCCGTTTGCTTCGAGACGTTCCTGGAGTACAGCTGCCCTTGAGATTATGCTTTTGGATTACTTGAATAGAAATAATAAATACTTTCAGGGCTGACAGATGTAATGCTTTGGGTCGGATTTGGATTTTTGTTTCATTTTTGTAAAAGGTGGAGATTCAAAGTCGGCTCCTTACCCAGGAGGATATGTGGGATGTGAGTATAGTTTATTGCTCTCTGACCTACATTTCCTCCTTTTTCATCCTGTGAAAAGTTACTTGACAAGTTGACCACCTGCAGCCTGAAATTTCCAAACATCTGCCTGGAAGGAAGCACTGGGCTTCAGATTCTCACCTCATGATCAAAAGTGGGTTTAGCTTTCTCAGGTTAAACGGGATCAAGGGGATAGTGAGATCCTGGAGAGCCACATGAGAGAGGAAAAAATAGTTGGACCTGTCAGAAGGTTAACTCTGCAGCTGGCTTGGACTCAGGAAGACAACCTTCAGCTGAGACACAGGCATTCTGGTCCTGCCCTGGTTCCACCCCAGTTTACCCATCTGTAAAATGGGGACTCCAAGTCTCCACGCCACAGAGGAATGTAAAGTCTGCAGACACTGAAGACATGACCCGAGCTAGCTGTGCCACCACGGGATCTTATGCTATCCTTTGAACTTCACGTTCTGGTGAAAGAGAATGTTCAATGTTCCTACCACCTCCAGGGGTCTGCAACTCGAAATTGATAAAGGAAAACTCAGATATGAAGATAGTTTAACATCAAGCTAAACAAACAAAATTAAATAGATCCACGTATTTAATGTAGTTCAGAACAAGGGCTACAACCCTGAGCAAAGTTAGACTAGGTCCCCGCTTCTTTGAAGTCTAGGGTAGGGCGAGAGGACTTTAGGGCAGAACAAAGGACAGTTGTGGAGGTAACTTGTGAAGAACACAACACAGAGGAGGAAGTTTGGTGCCATCAAATGACTGTAACACAAACATATTCTAAACTTAAATTAAGATGAATTTGAAAGTAACCATGGAAAACAATTGTCCCAGTATTTTTTAATCACGTGTGTTCTGAAAGTCTGGCCTGTTACACGGACAGGTTCCATAAGGTGCTGTACAGCGAGCCAGCATCCTGCAGGCCGCCCCACTGGGCCAGCCGCTCTCCATCCCATGACGCATTCAGCTGAAATTCTTACCACCAATGCGCTACAGAGCAGACACCTTGCCGGGCACTGGGGCCACAACGGGAACAGTTCCTAGTGAGTCATCCTTTGCTGTGCAGCACATCTCACCAAAGCTTAGTGACTCACGGCTTACAAAATTAATTTTCATGGACCTGCAGCCGGCTGCCTCATTCTGCTGGCTCCACCCTGGTTTGGATTCCTTCTGCTGGAGAGGTAGTCTCACTTCTCCAATCTCCGTGGGTGGTTTCTCCAAGGTCTCACATGAGCTATACGCCAGCGTGGCTCCTGGCATAGCGGCCCTAACGCAGCATCCCAAGGGGAGAGAACACAATCCCAGAGCCCTGGAAGTCACACTTTTATGGAATTTGCTGATTCAAACAAAACACTCTAGCATCTTGTATTCAAGGAGAAAAACACTGCACCACGAAGAAGAGACCATGGTGGGAGGATTCGGTGGTCTTATTGATTTAATTTGTTTTTAATTTCCAGTGGTCTTATTGAAAGTTGGCCACACATCTTAATTGAAAGTATGGATTCCAAAGCCAAAGACTTCACATAGGTTCATATTCTGCTTGGTCAGCCCATCCATCACTCCCCAGCTCGGTCACACAGGATGAGTTCCTTTGCCTCTGTGTGCTATAGGGACACTAACAGTTATCACCCCCACAGAATGGTGGAGAGCATTAAGCAAGTTACTATATACAGGTCCCTTAGGTCAAACCAGGGTTCTAGTGAGCACTGAACAAAAGTTGACTGCGGAAATTGTGATTATGATTGTTATTATTAATGCAGTCTATCAGAGAGATAGACATTTGACAACAAACTACACACAGAATATTGAATTAGCTTTAAATACTCATAAATTAATATTATAAAATTAATTAATGTAAGTGCTAATTTATGCTAATAGTATAAATTGAAATTAATTAGTTAGCATAAGCACTGTAAAGAAAAAATAGAGTGCAGTAAAAATAAAGAGCACAGGGTGGGTTAGGAGGCCACAGTGAGCAGCGATGGTAAGCTGAGGCCTGGAGGGGGAGGCTCAGGAGTCCAGAGGCTCGCTGAGCGGAAGGGATTTCCAGGAGGCAGGAGCCTGGGTGGTGTGGGGTGGAGCCAGGCACATGAGGAACTGAAAATTGTATCTCTGCATTCTTTTGTGTCCCTGGCACACACGAGAATCGAATGTTATTCATTCCGTGATTTGTCAGCCTTTCCTTGAAAGTATAATGGACACTATTAGGAAAACCATCAAAAGGAACAGGAAGCACCCGCCTTTGGAATCAGACTGGCTGGTCCCCTGTTCTTCCTATGTAATCGCCAGTGCCAGCTTCCACAAGGCTTTGCACCTCTCTGATTCACAGCATCCTCACCTGCAGACCAAAGCGCCTCATCCTGGGGCCTGTGGTGACCAGCGCACACTATTCAGGATGTGGGGCAGTGCACAGATTCCCTGGGCACAGGTGCCAGCATCCACCACTCAACGTGTTTGCAGAGGCTTCAGGGTTCCCGAAATGATGATGCTGGTAAACAGCCGTCCTGTTACTACAGCTCCTGCCCAGCGTTCCCTTGGGTTCCCAGCTGTGGGGCTCCCCTGGACTCACATCTCTCATTTCATCCCAAGTCTCTGGGTGTCCAGCCCAGTACCCCATTCTGCTGGTTGCAGATTGGGGCTCCCTGGGGAGGCTGATTTGCCTCTGCCCCGTTGAGAGAGGTACACAGGGATAACACCTGCAGGGAGAGGTGGCTTGCCATTGGAAAGGTTTCAGCAAGACGAGGTTCCCCTTTCTGGGGGTCACTTTTCCTCTGAGGACAGCTTCAGGCGGCCTCCTGCCACCTTGCTCTCACTTTCCACTGTTTTCTCTCTCTCTTCCTCACCCCTGTTGTGTTTTTTTTTTTTTTCAACATGCAAGTTGCCATGAAAAATTTGTTAATGAAATATTTGCTCAGAAGTCTGCTCTGGGCTAGGCTGATAACCTATCTGTGTTTGAGTTTGGCTTCCCATATTCTAAATACTCATCTTCTGTCTGTTTAGCTTATTGATTGGTTTGGCAGGAAAAGAAGCCTTGTCATCAGTGACCAAGGTCAAACTAAACAGAAAGGAGGAGGGGAGAGGCGCTGATGGGCTCAGGAGGAGACAGAGACTGGTCCAAGTTTCCTTGAAGGGGCAGATCCCCGCTTTGAAGCGACCCCCTTCCTCCCAGGGTTCATATCAGCCTGCGCTGGCAGAAGAGGTGCTCTTGGCAGAGGGCAGCTGGACAGGGACTTGGTGCAAATGCAGGGAGGTGAGAGGCTAGCAGATGGTGTGAACTTCGAGGAGGCCACCTGCACTACGCCTGGGTGGGCATGTTAGGGAAACCAAGAACGGCAGCTCTGGCTCCTGACAGGGCTGAAAAGCTCTTCTGGAAACCATGGCTGATGTTCTGCTGAAGTCTAATGTCTCACCAAGGCTGTTTAGTTCAAGGAAGGCCGGTAATTAAATAAAAAAATAAAGATGGCAGATAGGTAATATTCGCAGCACAGACTCACAGCCCTGGCCAGTGGTGACCCACAGAGGGGTCCATATGCATTACTGGGCCTCTGTGTCAGTTTCCATGGGCTGACAGTGGGTTAGGGGGTGGCACGAGGGGTGCACAGTTGGGCAGTATAGGCAGAGCCTGTGCATACAGATGGGGTGGCACTGGGCTGGGACCCCGCTGTACCCTACCAGCCTGTGACCAGCCCAGGCTCAATTATCTCCAGCCTCCGAGGCCTTGGTTGCAAAACAAAAGATGTGAAATGTTCTCACAGCTCCTGTGAGGGAGAATGAGATGTGGGCGCACAACACCCACATGCTCAGGGCTCTGGAAGAGGCTGTCTAGGGTCAGGTGGCTGCTACAAGCCCATCACAAGGTCAGCTTGTCCATGCTGGACAAATGCTGTCTGCTCACCTAGACATGGGCTGTGAAGGTGGACCAGGTGTGTGCATCCTGGGAATGAGGAGACAGGGTCAGTCTTCCTTATCCCAAAAGCTTTGGACCAGAAGTGCCTCGGATTACAGGCTGTCTTAGATTCTGATCTATCTGCCCTTTCATATTCCCGGGCTGGGCTTGAACTTGCAAATGCTCCTGGAGTACTGAGATTGTCGCTGTGACTACCGTGTTCGTCTCCACTGAGGTCTCACATCCCTCTTCTACACAAAGGCTGACTGGTTGCTTTGTGCTCTATCTTAGGGCACCAGCATTTTGGCTGAGACCCAGCATATGAGGCCAGCAGCGGGGTAATTTTTTACTTGTGGTAGCATTGCATTGGTACTCGGAAAGTTTAAGATTTTGGAGTGTTTCTGACTTGGAAGTTTTGGACCAGTTTTGCTCAGTATACAATGAAGACCCACTCCTGGCTCCTGAGAAGCTGGCAAGATTCATGCGAGAAAGGTGTAGTAATATGGAGAGCGACTGGCCTCAAGTGCTGTGACCCAAAGGCCATCTGAGAACACACAGTGAGCGTCACTCCCGAGGCACAGTGGGGAGGAGGTCCAAAAGGTGTCTCCGAGGACACTTTGAAATAAGTGCTGTCTGCCAGGTGGGCAAGGGAGAAAGAGAGGGAACGGTGACTGCTCAGTGTGCCCAGGCTGCTGGGGGGCAGCGTGTTGGGTAGAGCGAATTAGCTGAAAGGGAGAGGATGGCAAGAGTCTTAGGGTGCCAGTGGGGCACAGCCATGCGTGACAGTCAAGAAATGAGACAGAAGTCCAGCAGGGTGGGGCACACCTGTAATCCGAGAGCACTAGGAGGCCAAGGCAAGAGGATCACATGTTTGAGTCCCACCTGGGCAACTTGGTTTAGAGAAAGCTTGTCTCAAAACAGAAACTGAAAACGGCTGGTGATGTAGCTCAGGGACAAGGCCCCAGCGCTGGGAAAGAAAAGGATGCAAGGAAGGAAGGCTGAATCGGTGCATCTCAGGGCAGGCAGAAGCTTCCTGATCAGGTTAACAAGGAGACTGATGGGGAGACAGCTGGTCCCCAAGAAGTCCAGGAGCAGGTGGGCTGGTCCTTGGGGCTGAGCCTGCTGGTGGGGAAAAGGGTACAACTTCCTGTCACATGCCAGGATCTCAATGAAGACTGGTGGTGGGTTTTCAGAATTTGCAAAGCCCAGGACGTGGCCTGGGGATCATGGCTGGGGATTAAGGGTGAAACTGTCTGGGTTCTAGAATGCCACCAGCAAACCTGATGGTGGAGCACAGGCAGGTTGTCACTGGGAAGATTACATCTGCTCCTCACAAGCAGGAAGCAGCAGAGCTTGCCCAGAGTTTTGTAAACTGTCTTAGTCTGTGATTGGCCCCATGGCGTCTAAAATTTTGCAGTGCAGAGGGGTTCATGGTCCTGTTAAAAGCTGGGAAGGGAACCTCCCGCATCAGTGACTTGGCCCTTAGTGCAATGCAGCAAAGCCACAGTGTGTGGCATGGTGTCTCTTAACTCTGAAGTGAAACACCACAACACACATCAGAAAACGCACACACAGGCAGTGTTATGGAGAACTAAAATGTTCCCCAAAATTTCACATATGCAAAGTTAGAGCTTTTGGAAGGAGATTGGGTCATGGGGAGCTTATAGTCATCACTGAATTTATTCATTGATAAGCTCACGGCTGAATGTGCTGTTGAGAGGCAGGACCTGGTCAGAGGTGGGTTGCTGGCAGTGGGACCTGGAAATGACAGTCCCTATGCCTGGTTCCTTTCTCCCCAATCTTTGTCTGCTTCCCGACCACCATAAAGTGAGTATCTGTTCTCCTCCATCCCTTTCTGCCATGTTGTTTCTGTGCTGGAGACAGCCAATCATGGACTGGAACCTCTGTCACCGTGAGTCCAAATAAATGTCTCTTCCTTCAAGTTGTGGTTCTTAGGTATTGTGTCTCAGTGATGGGGAAGCTGACTGGTACAGATGGTTTGAGGTAGTTCACAGTGGTGTTATAAATGCATCACATCTTTGCTATGTTGCTGGTAGTTGCTGTGATAAAAAAAATATACTATTTACAGATCAGTATGAACCAGGAAAGAGTGATGAGGCCCAGTGTTGGAGTCAGAGAAGTCATTTGGTGCTCAGCAGGGTCACACAACCATGAGCAAGTCAGTGGGGTTATGCCTGAATGAACGAAAACAGAATGAAGTTCATTTGTTCTGTTTTTTTCAAATGGCTGCAAGTAATCAGGATAAAAACAATTACTAAAGGATCCAGATGGACCTAATCACATAATAAATGGAACTTCTGTGCATTTCTTTAGGTCTGGAATTATGAAGAAAAAATAAATGAAGACACTAAGGATATTGTATGCAGAGAAAGTATGGGAGCCTTTGGATTATCATGGATGTCTGCTATAATTTTGTTCCTAATCAGAGATGGTCAGAGCTGGAAGGGACCTTTGAATAAAGTCTCTAAGTGAGCATGTGTTGAAGATCGGCCCTCAGACTGTGGTGCCCTTGGGAAGTGGTAGCCTCTAATAAGCAGACTCTAAGTCAGGGTCCTCAGGTCACTAGGAGTGTGTCCTTGAAGAAGATATCTGGTCCCAGCACCTCTGCTTCCCTGTCTCACTTCCCAGCCACAAGGTGAGCAGCTTGGCTCCACCGTGCGATCCCACCATGAAGGGCTACCACACTACAGGGCCAAAAGGAATGGGCCCAACTCACCGTGGACTGAAACTTCTGAAGCTGCGAGCCAAGAGGAACCTTCTCTTTTATGTCTATTATTTCAAATATCTGTTATAGTCATGGCAAGCTGAAGAACATGGTCACTGAAAACAGAGGACGTAGATAAGCTACTGGCAGGTCTTTGTCCAAGGTCAATGCTGTTGGTAGAATTCAGGTCTTATTCTCCACCTCATGTCTCCTCTTGCTGAAAACAAGGGATCTAATAAACTCATTATTTGTACAATAATAAAAATTAGGAGATTAATTTGCTTTTTCTCAAGAGCTCAGTTGAAAAAGTGGAAAATCCTAACTCAGGGTAGCACCTGGTGTCGCACTTCAGTGTGACCATTATTAATACTCAGACACATTCACTATGACACAGCTGCATTTCCTGTCATTCTCTCTGAATCTGTAAGTAAGTGAAAGCAAACTCGTTGGGCCAAGTCCAGTCTGAATGCTGAATATGGAATCAGTGAGCACCATATACTGTAGCGGACCACTTCCTCAGAACATCTCTAATCCTCAAATTCCAGGATAGGGTTAAGAACAGAATTCTTCTGCAAGCAGATGGCAAAGCCATAGGGGCATAGTTGAGGAGCAGTCAGGAAGGTATTACTGCCCACCACTCACTGGGAGGCGGGTCACAAATCAGAAATACCACCCATGCAAACATTTTTTATAACCATGTAAGCTAAGCCCAGCCCCAAAGATTGGAGGTTCCAGTGCCTCCCCCAGGATCCTCAGGGGCTCCTCGGAGGAGAAGGGCTCTGATGCTTTCTTCTTGCTCCTTGTCCATCTTGGGTGACCGGCTGGTCACTCTCTGCGTCTTGCCTCTCAGGGAAGTTCCCTCCTCTGTCTGTTCCAGGCGTTCCCAAGTGTGGACTTCAACCTTCTTTCTAATCTGGTCTCTCAGGAGAACAGCCACACCAAGACTTTCACTCCTGCTAGGGCGCTGGAGGGACAGCCTGGAGCAGGAACCAACGGAAATCACAGTACCAGGAGTCACCACTGTAAAGTCACTAGCAGTCTCTCTTCCCCGCTATGTGGCATTTCTTGTTGACCTTGGTCCTCTGGACTGCAGCTGTCTTCCATCTTGCAGATCACAGTTGTGTCTCTGGACCACTTCTTCCACTGCCTTTTGCAAAGTCCAACCTTAGTACCAGGAAGAAAATATCAAATTGTTCCATTTTAATGATTAAAATTTTAATTCCTTTATTCACAACTCACCAAACTCACCCAGAACCTCACTCCTCACAGAATAGAGGTCTCCAAACCAATCAAGGTATTGACAGTCCCCTCGGGATTGAAGGGTCATCACAAATCATGAAATTTCAGGATCACTCTGAAATACTCAAAATGCCCCTTGCTAAGGGGCATGCATTGCAAACTAACAGCAGATGTATGAAGCACAAACTGATTCTGCAAAATCTGAGCTACAAGGCAACTGTATTTTTCTCCCATGCTGCTGCAAACACTTTCCAACAAAGGTTGAGCTGTCCACGACAGTCTCAGGACCACAAAGGACACCAGAAGTGTGGTTCCCTCTCTTCCCAGAGGCGGGTGGCCTCCCGGAGCTCGATGGTGATAAGTCAGTGCTGCTGTTGACACAGGAAGCTTCAGTGGCCCAGCCAAACTGATCAAATATAAACCCAATTTCCCATTTGCAGGGTTGGGTGGGCTAACAAATTGTATCAGGCTTTGCTCCAAAGCTTTTAAGAAAACGGAGGTGTCGTCATGAATCCATGACTTTCTGCCCCCCCTTCGCCTAATGCTTCATCACCGCTGTTAACGCACAAGCCAGCCGAGCACACACCTTCCCCAGGATGAGTGGGTGACATAGGGGTGGGTGAACCCACCACAGGGACAGTAGTTAAGAGCAGTCATGGGTACATTTTGAAGAGCTTCTCTTTGGTCCAGGCACTTTTCTATACACTGTCACCTTTAATTCCCACAGCAGCTCTAAGAGGCAGCGAGTGTTTTTTCCCGTGGGTACTGAGAATAGTTTTATGAGCTATTTACCAATGGTTTTAACCTGTAATGGCTTTTATGTTCTAGTCATCTTCTGATTGCCCCAAATATGCATTGCCATGCACAATTCTCGAAATTGAATTGGGATGGTAAAAAAATAATCACAACAATGAAAAAGTATGTTGCACACTTAACACGCACCTCCATCACCCCTGTCACCTCCGTCAGCTCCGCCTCTGCTTGAGCATCTCTAGCTGTGTTCCTTGCTTTTCAGCATGGAGCTTACTGCAGGCAGGGAGGAGGAAGGACAAAAGACAAGAAGGCCAGGGACGAGGCCCAGTCTTGATTTATTGCAAGTTCTACCCAGTCTTTGTTCCAGCTCACTGTCAAAAAAAATCTCATGTTTACCCCTTCCTGCAAGGGATCCCTCAAAGTGCACAAGTAACTTTAGCTGGTCACGATGCCATTCCAAAAGAGAGATACAGATGAAAATCTCACTGAGGTACTTTTTTTGATTTACTGATTCAGATTCTGAAATCAAAATGTTTGATAACTCTGTGGAAAATAAGAGCAAAAAGATAAGAGTAAAAAGATGACACTACTGTAGGAGTATACATTTGTACAACTTTTTTTCATTTTTTTTTTTTTTTTTTTTTTTTTTTTTGGTGCCAAGAATCGAACTCATGATCTTACACTTGCCAGGCAGGCGCTTATACCACTGAGTTAAAGCCCCATCCCCCATTTGTACAACTTCTATGAAGGGCGATTTAGCAAAGCCTACCCCAATGGTAAACACATATGCTTTTGACTGAGCAATTCCATGCCCAGGTCTGTATGATATTATATCATATATACAGGTTCACAGCCGTGTGAAATGATATGTGTAAACATTTAAGCATCTTTAAAAATGTTTATAGAAGTCCACCAGAAAAGTAATGTTTAAATAAATTATTGCTAATTCCTACAAAGGCATATCATAAAGTCATTTAAAAACTTCAAAAGGAGTGAGTTTTCATACCACTGTTGAATGATCGAACAGATAAATTTCTAAGTATATAAACATACACTTACATATATAGAGTATATAATATATAAGATACATATTTATATATATATGTATATGCATGTGCATGTGTGAATAAATATATAACAGATTTGCTTATAAAATTAGAGGAGGTAATGCTATATGAATCTTTAAGAGATTCTACAAGCCACACATCAGAAAATTATATTAACAATCATTTCCAAAGAAATCTTACTCAACAAATAAAAACAACTAAAAAAAAAGTAGGTCAAAGACTTGAATACACAGCTCAGCAAAGACACACAAGCGGGAAATAGCCCTAAGGAAAAATGCACAGCGATGTAAGGCGTCAGAGAAATACAAACTAAAACAACAGTGAGACACCACTACAGTCCTACTACAGCAACCGAAGTCTGCTCTCCAGACAACACAAACATTGGCAGTGATGAGAGGTAACAAGAAATTCTCCTCCACCGAGGGAAGACCCGTTACACCATGCAGCCACTCCGGGTGACAGCCTGGCAGACCCTCACAAAGCTAGACACACTTGCCGTAAGATCTGGGAATCACACTGAATTGATAACTTACAGCCACACAGAAACCCACCGATGGCTGTTGAAAGCAGTTCTGTTTATAACAGAACCGGGAAGCCCCCAAGATGGCCCTTAGGAAAGGAAAGTGTAAGTGATGTGTGTTATATCCAGCAATGGAATTCTCTTCAGTGACTCAGGGATAAAAAGTGAGCCATCGCTCAGAGAGAAACAAAAAGGAGTCAGTCTGAACAACTGGGATTGTGACATTCTGGGAAAGGCAAAGTGCAAACAGTAAACAGTGGTGTTGCCAGGGCTGAGGGGTAGGTTAAGGGAGATGAACAGATAGAAGACAGGATTTTTAAGGCCGTGAAAGTAGGTTCTTTGGCACTGTAATGGTGGATAATGTCATTATATATCTGTAACCAAACCACAGAATGTATAATGGCAAGAGAGAGCCCTAATGTAAGGTATAACCTAGGGGTAACTGCAAGGTGTTAATGTGGGTTCATTCGGTTAACAGTTGTACCATGAGGGTGGGGGTTGCCCTCAAAAAGAGGGACAGTGTGGACAATATGAGAAAGACGAAAGGGAGTGTCAGAAATCTCTGTCCTGCTCAATTTTGCTGTGAGCCTACAACTTCCACCAAAATAAAATCTATTAAAAATTCTATGCATTTATATGCTTCCCTTGGTACACTTACTATAGTTTAAGCAAATATACAAGAAGCTGCAAATTGTTATTTCCTACAGTTAGGAAACTTCTAGTGTTAATACCAGATAAAAGCATTATGAGAAATAAATGTATAAGCCAGGCTCATTTATAAATACAGATATGCAATTTCCAAACATATTATTAACAAATTGAGTCTAGCTTTATACAAAAGAAATTCACTATGACATGGTGTGGCGTATCCTAGGAGTGCAAGGATGCTTCAGTATTCAAAAATAATAGGTTTAAAAACTGCAACTCTGAATAAATGCTGAACAATCATGTGATTAAATTTAATAGCATTTGTGAAATTTTAAAAGATATTAGCCATCATAAATACAAAGCATATGCCCAAATTTGATGTCTGCTATCTACTAGAATTTCCACTAAAATTAAAATACAGCAATGATCTTTTTTCTCCTAACTTCATTTAACATTACACTGCTATCCCCAAACTGCTGAAGGTACTAAGTACATTTAGTAAAACAAGATGAGCATAAAAAAATAACATCACCATATATCTATAATAACTAAGCTTAAGGCAAAAAAGAAATGATAGCCTTCAGAATAGTAGCAAAGCTATAAAATATTCAGGAATATACTTCTAAGATATATGCCAAATTTTCATTAAAATATAAATATAAATAAAAATATAAAGGCCATAAAAGGAGACCTGAATAAACGAAGGTATATACCATATTCATGGATGAGAAGACTCAGATTGGATATGACAATTTGCCCCAAATTAGCCCATATGTTTAATTCTAGTCAAAATCCCAATGATTCATTCATGAAATGTGCAAGGTTGACTGTCACACTCTTCTTAGCCAAGAAGTCCTCAGGCTCAGGCAGAGCGGAGGAAATTCTTCATTTTTCCTTTTCTTTCCCTTTTATTCTCTTGCAGCAGCACCACCATCACCTCCCTCTACTCCTATAGGGGAGACAGCAGCCACCAACAGCAGCAATGGAAGCCCGCAGCATCCAGAGCTCCGGGAAAGACAGCTTTCCTCTCCAGTGAGTGCCACAAGCCTTCCCCGAGGGAGAGGCCAGGCCCCACTCCTTCTTCCCTCCCTCCCTCCCTCCTTCTGTCCTTTCTAATACATTTTTCAGCTCACCCTTAATCTGCACTCTGACCCCAATAGGCACATCTAAAGCTTGGACGCTGAGCTAGCAATAGATCTCTACCCGGGTCCCAGAATGACCGCTTGGTGGCGCACACATAGGTCAGATAAATGCACAGCATTGCAAAATAGAAGCAAGTGGCCTAACCAGAATCTGCAAAGGCAGGTCGAAACTTAGGGTCTAGATCAAGTCATCAACTGCTCATTAAAGCAAAAATATCAACAATAGCATATGATTCAAACAAGATCCAGAATCTCATACTAGTCAATGTATCAAGAAGACAACCCCAAATTACCCACTATATGAAGAACCATAAAAGTCTTAACTTGTAGACATCTCCCAGGATAAAACAGATACTGAAATTACCTGGGCATGACCTGGAAACTACTATAAAAATTTTGCTCATGAGAGCAACATGAAAACTCCTGAAAAAGATGTTAAAAGAGGACAAAGCAGCAAAGAAATAGATGAAAAAACAAAATGGAACTTTTAAACAGAAAAATGACAAGCAAAACTTTTAAACTAAATGAGTGGACTCAGGAGATTGGCAATGACCAAGGAGTCAGCAGTTTAGAGAGATCAGAAAAACAGAAATAATAATAATAATAATAATAATAATAAGAAGAAGAAGAAGAAGAAGAAGAAGATCATCATCTCAGGAATCTGAGGAATGGTCACAAAGAATCTAATATTTGTGTGATTCAAGTCCTAGAAAGTGAGAAAAGAAAGGAAAGTTTTGAAAAATTTTAAAGAAATAATGCCTAGAAACTTTCCATCTTTGGCAAGAGGCAGAAACCCAAGGTTTAGGAAGTTTAATGAACTCCAAAGAAGACTAATCCACAGAGAACCACACCCAGGCAAATCATAATGAAAGACAAAGAAAAACACTTCAAAGTGACAAGAAAAAATAACACCACTTTACTGTGGAGAAAAACAATGTGAATTATTTCAGATTTCCTACCAGAAATCACGGAGGCTTGTTTGAAAGTTTGAAAGAGGTGGAATGAAAGAGCTGCCAACCTAGAATTCTATTTCCAGCAAAAATGTTCTACAAGAGTGAAAATAAAGACATTCTCAGATGAAAGAAAACTAAAACAAGTCATAGTCATGGGCATTCTCTAAGAGAAACGCTGAAGAAATACACATTCAAAGGAACTTGGTCAAGTTCTCAATAGGTAATTTTAAATGAAATACTGAAAAGTGTTCAAACAGCCTAAAAGAGTACAAGAAAGAACAACAGATGAATTATGATTGGGGGGAATAAATAGAATTAACCAACCAGAAGATGAAATGACCCAACTACATGCACCCTATGACAAATTTGATTTATTTTTTGGATTAAAAGCAAAAGAAATAAACTTAAGCCATCGAAACACAAACCAAATAAGGGAGAGTGATGTACTAAATACTAATTGTTGCATATGGATTATCCCAAACTCAATGGCTTCAGAATATGCACAATTATTATCTAACCTTTGCTGTGAGTTAGGAATTCTGCTCTAATTTTGCTGGGTCCTGCTTCATGGTCTTTCTCCAAGTTGCTTACTGTGAAGGTGTTAGCCCATGATAACACCTTTTGCTTTTCCAAAGGTGAAGAGGATCCACTTCTAAGCTCACTCACGTGGTTGTGTCAGGATTCAAAACCTCAAGTCCTACTGGACTGGGCACTTTCTCCCCTTGTCTACTGTAGGTTTGAGACCGCTTCTGTTTCTATAGAGGAGGCCTCTCCACCAGAGCAGCTGGCTAGAGGGAAGTCACCATGCTTTGTAACCCAGTCACGAGTATGACATCCCATCCCCTTTGCTATACCCTGTTTGTCAGGGCCAGGTAACAAATAGTTTCAGTCCATGATCAAGAGGAGAGAATTATATAAGAGCATAAATACTAGCAATCAAAGATCACAGGGTCGACCTGCCACAAAAGATTTTATTCATATCTATCAAAGAGACTTCAGGGCAAAGAAAATCCCCAGGGTATAAAGTTGTGTTATGTATTACTAGAAGTGTCAGTTCACCAAAAAAAAGACAACATCTCCAATGTGTATATGCACAATAACAGAACTGCCAGAATAAAGATAGTGAAAACTCACAGAAATAAAACAAAACCCAGAAGTTAGTGATTAAAGTTGCAGCTTTAATACTTTTAGTAATACAAGTTACAGAAAGCAAACCATTGAAGAGAGAGAACTGAACTGACATCAACTATTATTATTAAAATTAATTATAAATTAATGATATTAACCCAAACCAGAAGAATATACCTGTTTTCCAGTGAGCAAGAATTAGTCATCAAGATAGACCCTATTCACAGTCATAAGACAAAAATTAAAATGTTTTAAAGGATTGAAATAATGCAAAGTACATTTTATTATCATAATAGAATCATGTTAGTCAATAGTATAAAAGTAACCAGAAAATCTTCAAACACTTGGAAATGTAAAACACTGGAAAACAACCCATGAATCAAAAAAGAATTCTCAATGGAACTGCCTGAAACAAGGAATGTAACATCTGAAAATCTGTGGGCCACAATTAAAGCCTGATTTGGAGGGCAAGTCATGATTTTAGGGTGCCTAAGGGGAAAAGAGAAAAAATCTAAGCATCCACTTGAGCAAACTAGAAAAATAAAAGCAAAATTAACACACATCAAGTGGAAGAAAGTAAATAACAGTGACAAGAAAACGAATGAAACTGAAAGTGAACTTGGCAGAAAAAAAAAAGAAATTTAAAGTTGATTTTTAGAGAAAAATCAACAGTATGGATGGATGTCCCTAGCATGACTGACAAAGGAAAAACAGAAGCTCCAATCACTGGGGCTAGGAGTCAAACGGGCTATCACTACAGGTCTCACAGACATTAAAAGGATTGCGCAGAACTTCTCTATGCCCAGTAATCTGACTGTGTACACAGAATGGACCCTTAATTCCAAGCCACAAATCACTACATGAATGAAGTACTACTCAGCATGAAATGGATAGCCTAAATAATTCTACAACCACTAAAAAATAGAATTTATTGTTAAAGATCTTCTAAAAAAGAGTCTCCAGACCCAGATGGAATTCACCAATATTTACAGTGGCAACATCACTTCTCCACGCTTTCAAAGAGAAAATGAGAGAGGAGGACCAATCTCTCAGCTCGTTCCAGAAGGGCAACCTCATACCAATGCCACAAAAAGGCAGTACAAAAAGAAAGACTAGCGATTCTCAGAAATGTGGTGAGTGAGAAGTTATCCTCAACAAAATATGAGTCAGTGGAACACAGAAATCTATAGAGTAAGTCTCCACAGTTAAATGGGGCTTTTCTGAGGATTTCAAGGCTGATTTAATAATTTTTTTTTAAAAATACATCAATTAGGGTTGGGGGTTTAGCTCAGCAGCATAAGTGCCTGCCTTGCAAACATGGGGTCCTGAGTTCGATCCCTGTTACAAAAAAAAAAAAATCCATCAGTTTAACTCATCATTTTAACCATCTAAAGTAAAACCATATCACCTTATCAATGAGGACAGGAAAACATTTAATAAAATATAACATTTATTCATGATAAACATCCTCAGTAGAAAAAAAGTGTGGGGGGGGGGCGTTCTCAGCTTGATTAGAGACATCCACAAAGCAACAAAACCAACCAACACCATGCTTAATGGTAAGCCAACATCCTCCCCTTCCTGGCCACCACCCACCCACAACTCTACCTTTCACTGCCGACGTGATTTTCTCTGGGCTCAGGGATTGGGAAGAATTCTGTAGTATTCATTCTTAGCACTTCCTTCCTTCCTACTTTCTTTTCTTCCTTCCTTCTTTCCTTCTTTCCTTCTTTTTCTTTTTTAAACTTTTTCTGGTGCTGAGGGCCAAACCTTGCATCTGTAGGCAGGTGCTCTACCACCAAGCTAATCTCCGGACCCACACTATCTTTCAACATCATACCAGAAGTCTTGTCCAGTGAGCTGATGTGAGAATAAGATCTGAAAAGCAGGTAGGTTTGAAACAAAGAAATAAGATAGCACTTAGGGCAGGTGGCACCGCAATGCCGGGGGCATGTGTGGGAGCCAGGGGTCACTTCCCTAGGCAGGAAGCCAGAAAACTATCCAGGAGGCAGGCTCGTTCTTGGAACAGCTCTTGTTTTTGCAAGAACTTACACCAAGTCCCCAGGCAAGGCCCCTAATCCCTTCAGGGGGGCAGCACCTCTAATGACCTAATGACTGCTCACCAAGTGTCACCTCTGAAAAGATTCAGTGTCACTCATGAGGACACTGAACCCTTGGAGCCATCCTGCATCAAGCATGGCCGTACATCACCACTTAGGCACATGAAGAAGAATATGCCCTAAGTACCCACACAATCATATGACATACAAGTCACATACAAAGCTTAGGAACAGTACCTCTGAGGACAGATAGCATAGTAAGCATCCAAAGATGTCCTGGACTTTTTATTCTCTTTGTTACATTGAAAACGTTTTAAGGCATGACTCGTGTGATAAAATTAACCTTTTGAGAGAAGGAACATACCCTGCCCTTTACAGTGACTGTCCATGCCATTGCCCCCATTCATATGTTGGAACCTGGCTCTCAGCACAGTGACAATTAGAGGTGACATTTTGGGAAATAGAAGCTCATGGGGATAGAAAAGGACCCTCAGCAAGCACCAACTCTGCCAGCACTTTAATACAGACTTCTGGAAGTGTGGGAAATCAACTTCTGTTATTTGTAAATCATTCAAGCTAGCAGCTAGCAGAGACCAAGACACTAGAACTGAGAAAGAAAGAAGCTGGCAACTGGCAGGTGTGCTGTCATCTGAGGAATAGCGTGAGACGCCAGAGAAATGCGGTCACCATGGGGTGGGACTGTGGGCAATGGGCTTGAGATGTCAGAGCAGGCTCAACCCCACCCATGCAGGAGGCAGGGAGCCCCAGCCTCACTTTGAGCCCCAGAATCTCCAGGAAGAAGACATGAAAGGACCATGCTGGTTAGGAACAGGACAAAGCATAGCTGACTGCTAGGCCTGCCTCATTCTGGTCCCAGCAGCACAGTGTTCAAATGCTGCCTGGCCTCCCCCTGCAACCAGGGCCCTCTGTTAAGGGCAGTGCAGAGCTGAAAGCTCTTCAACCATCCCTTTGCTTTTGCTGCTTTGTTTTCTCTGCCTGGAATTTCCTTTCTAAAGTCAGCAAACTCTGGGAGACAAAGCATAGCAGAATATTATCATTTATATACAGTAAAGCGTTGGGTTACAAATACTGTGTTCTGTGAAGTGTTCCACAGGATAAGTAAACTCAGTTTAACTTGATAAATGAGAGATGCTTAATAATATAATAGTACATACACCAAATGTCACATGGCCTGCTTGCAACTGAGCCTCCTCTTCTTCCTCTGTCTCTCCTGTCTCTCTCTGTCTCTGTCTCCCCCCCCCCCCACCACCTTCTTCTCCCTCTCCCTTCTCACCTTCCCCTCCCTCTCTCTGCAGGATTGTACATGATGGTCTCCCATCAGCAAGTGGTTATGGAAGAGATCTCACCTACAGAAGATGAGGAGAAAAAGGTGCAGTCCTCACTTCAAATGAGATTAGGGAGAGGAGTGGGAAGCAGTGCAAAATTTTGTAGAAAAAAACCATCTGAATAAAGCTGTAGCAGCACAAGCAATGCATCTGTTTAACAACAATGCAATGCACAATTTCCATGAAATCTTCAAAAAGCCTCGAAAGCATCCTTAGATGGGCTCCTGTTAAAGTTGTATGAAGGGGCCGGGGATTTAGCTCAGTGGCAAAGCACCTGTCTGGCAAGTGCAAGATCGTGAGTTCAATCCCTGGTACCAAAAATAAATTAAAAATAAAATTGCATGAAAAGGAAAATTCCATCAAGTGATTCTGCTAGCAATAGTGAAAGTCATCCTACACAATAACCCTCCTCTCCTGTCTCCCTCACATCAGCCATGAAGCTTTTCAAAGAGAAGAGGAAGTTAATTTTATTTTCCTTCATATTTTGTATGTTATTTATTATTTTGTATTATAATATTGTGATCATTTTTATATGAATATTTTTGGGCTATGGAACAAATCATCTGAATTTCCATTATTTCTTATGGGGAAATTCACTTTACTATACAAGTGCTTCAGGCTATAAGTGTGTTTCCAGAATGAACCACGCTTGCAAACCAAGGTTTTACTGACTATGAAAAGGAGTATTTTCTGAGTCCCTAATACTCTAATGCTTTTACTCCGTGTTCCTCTAACACCCTACACATATCCCCATGGAAACCTGCAAGTACCTCATCTGTTTCTCTCCCAGTGCATGATGGGAAACTCCTTTGGGCATCAAATCCACCCCTGTATTCCTGGCACCAGTGGAAACCTGGTTTATACTGAATGCAGAAAAGGGAATGTCTTTAAATGAACCAGGTCCATGATGAGAGCTCTGATCTGATCTTCGAGGTGACATTTTTTTTTTTTTTCTTTTGTGGTCCTAGGGACAAAACCCAGACTCTTCATTCTGAGTGCTATCCCAACACTTTTTTACTCTTGATAAATTTTTAAGTTGCCCAAGATGGGCTCAAACTTGGGATCTTCCCATCTCTGCCTCTGGGCTGAGTCTGCAGGTGTGCACCACCACGTTGGGCTTGGAGGTGGAGATTCTGTCATGCCCGGATGTGGGGAAATGACCAGGGGCAAAGCATGCCACAGGTTGGTGGATGACAGGATGGATGGATTAATGATGCTGGAAGGAGGGATGAGGATGGGAGGATGAGAGGGTGGATGGGTGGGTAGATCAAGGGGCTGATGGGAAGATGGTGAGTGAATATGTGTAATAGCTGACTGCCCTGTTACTAGTCACAGCTGCCATTCACTATGCCTTCCCATGCCATTGCCTCTGCCTGGTATGTTCTTACCAATCCTCCAACACCCAGTCCAAGACCATTTATTTGAGTTTTCAATCAGTCCTTATCTAATACTTAATATACCTAAAATGTGTTTTTAAGTAAGGAACTACCCTTTGGGTGACAGCTCCCTTTTCTGAATGTCTGGAACACTTTGGGTCAGCTTCTTTTGTTATACGTGTGGTGGTGCCTGGTGTAACCTATTCACACGTTTGCTTTTGCCACTACACTCATTAGACTGTAACTCTTAAGGGTGACTTTTTAATACATCGCTATCTCTCTTTCTATTTCTAGCATCCCTCTAGAGCGGGATTTTGTGGCTAGTAAGGCTCAGTGGGTATTTCTTGGTTTGACTCAATTGACTAAATTGAATTAAATGGCCAGATAAAGGATGGCTGAATGAAACTATTAATACACAGTTCTGCAAATCTCCCCACAGTGGCCAGTCCATAGCTCTTCACAGAATAGACCTTTAGTTTGTGCTGTTGACAGGCTGATTGATGTGTTTGAAAACGAAGAGTGATTCCTGGTGAGTGAGAGTTTTCATTTGCTCAATATGTTTTGGCTTCAAACCCTAAAACAGTCATACCCGAGATTTCAAAACCAGAGCTGCAATCGCCTTCCCTCTAGAGCCAGGTTGCCACAGAGAAGGGGCCTAGAGAATCAAATGCTTCTGAATGGACCGATAGAGGCACCTCTGAAGATGGAAATTCCAAAGGTTTTGCTGGACTGCCCATGGGACGGGCCCTATTGTTACCCTCCTCTGGGAGGCCTAGCTTCTGTCTGGCCTTGTGCAACTGAAATGAATTTGTCCTGGACCCATGCCGTGGCTTTGTCGGCCACAGCCACTTCCCAAAAGCCAAGTCCATTTGAGAAATGAGGGCAGGCCAGTGGTCTGCAGTGTTAGAAGGCGTTTCCCCTGACACGGTGCCTGGAAAGAACGAGCCGTCCACAGCAGGGCTAAGAGAGAGGAGCAAAGCCTGGTTTGGGATGTCCAGAGGTGGCTTCCCAGTCCCACCCTTCTAGCAGCAAGACCTTCCCTGGATCAAGGACCTGTGGGGGCTGGGGGAGGGACTGCCTGGAGACAGACATGTAGGCTACTCCAGAGGTGTTATCTCTGGAGTGTGTCAGAAAGTGTGTCAAAGACAGGACAGCTCAGGACTGCCCACGTGTGGGGTGTGCATTCTGAGCCGACTCTGGGGAGCCCCCTTGAAAGGAGACACTGACAATTGCACAATCCAAATTGTGCAAATCCAAATGGACTTCTTGGGGATGCTGTTGACTTCCACCCTACTACCCAGGCCACAGAGACCCCAAAGCAGAGAGCGGCAGCCTCCAGGACCGGTAGGGTAAGTGCATCCCCACATCAGTGTGACCTCAAGGGCTCTGGGCAAAGCTCTCAGCTTAAGAAAAAGAAATAATGCTTTTCCTTTGATCCAGATAATGCCTGAAATTCCATCATTGCTTTTCCTGGGGGGGCCTTAAATATTTGTAAAACTGCAAAGATGGAGACAGAAACATTCCCATCAGCCTGTCCCCTCCCAGTGTTGCTCAGGCTGACCCTGCAAGTCATTGTTAGCTGCATGCATAGCTGCATTGAAAGAACTAGATGTGGTCAGGTCCTCAGAGCCAGAGCCAGCTTCATGGGCACCAAGCTGTGCCCTGGCCCAGGGCCCTGAGCTCAGAGAGGCCCCACACTTGGTACAATGCTCTAAGACCCATATTTTCATGTGATATTGACCCTGCAAATTATGTAGCTTGTCCTACTCTTAACTAGTCCCTTGCAGATTAAAAAAAAGTCTCTCAACAGAGGTCATTTTAACCTCCCAATTGTCTTTTCATCAGACATGTTATTTCCTTGGGTTTATTTTTACACACCAGGAGAATATTTGAAGGAATGTCCTTAATTCTGAGCACTTCAATTCACCTCCACCAACTAAGCCTCTGTGAGGGTGACTTAGGCATCATGTGACCCCCCTATTATTAGCACATGCCTAGCCAGCCCAGCCTCCCAAGATCATACGTCCCTTCTCCTTATTTATCTCTGTCTCTTAGTAAAAAAGTGACCATGACCTCCCTGCCTCAAGAACACTTGGCACAGGTCTTCATTTCATAGTCGCGTCTATTGTTCCAGTGCAGAATGACACTGCTTCTGTACGTCGTGCTGACATTTCTGACTTTTAGTGGGAAATACCATTAATCAATCAGCTGCATCTGTTTTGGAAAAATTACATTACTCAAGTCAAGGCAAACACAGTAAATAATCCTCCAACAAGAGAAGCATGGACAGAGAAGGCAGGGTTGTGCCTTCTCATTATCTGAAATGCATTTAATCTGTGGCTGGGTTCTCTCTCCCCAGGCTCAGGTTACTTACTGGGCAAAGAAAGTGACCAAAAGCTTTTTTAAATTGGCATCTACACTAGGGTTTTAAAAGTGTAAGTGTGATATTCAGTGCACATCGTGGAGAGTGAGTGAACCACCAGGAAACCCGTGAAATGGTCCTTCCCTATGGCTGAAGACCACAGAAGCATTCTCTAGTTAACTGTTTGACCAGCAACTGTTTGACCACTTCCTTGTGACAGGAAGTCATAGTACAGCCATTAAACGTGAGTCCTGGAGCCAGACCAGAGTCCATTCCAGATTCTCTCACTTACTAGACACTGACTCGGGGAAGCAATTACACTACATGCCTCTGCTTCTTATCCTTAATCATTTAATAATTGCCTTGTGGTTATTGTGAGGTATATTAGTCACTGTCCTGTTGCTGGACAAAATATCCAAACCCAGAACTTAGAGGAAGAAAGGGTCATTTGGGCTCACGGTCTTAGTGGGTTCAGTGTATGGTTGGCCTGTTCCGAGGCAGAATTAGCATGGTGGTAAATATGCTGGGGCAAAGGCAGCCCAATGGCTGCTCTCTCTGCCAGCCAGAGAGAGAAGGAAGAGCTGGGACAAAAATATACCCTTCCAAGTGGCATGCACACACGGTGACCCGTCTCTTCTGACCACGCCCACCTTCTAGCACATGAGATATTTGGAGAATGTTTTAGATATAAACCAGGAGAGAATGAGAAATTAACTAATACCTACTTGGTAAGTTGAAAATGGCTAAATTTAAAAAAAATTCCTCCCAATGACAGGGAAAGTTTTACTCCCTCTCTTGACCGAGGGCTGGCTAGTTACGGCTTTAACAGAACAGGGTAATGGAGCATTTGCCAGTTTAAGCCTAATCCCTAAGAGAACCAATGGCTTCCATCTTAGCCTCTGGGTCTGAGCCAAGAGGTCTGGTTGTGTGCACAGAGAGGCAGTGAGACTGCAAGGGGAAGAAGAGGTCACAGTTGAGCTCAGCCCTGAAGCCACTCTAGAGAGCACCAGAAGTGTCTGTAAGTGAAGCTGCCTTGGAGCCAAAGACCAGTCCAGCCAGCAGCTGGATGCCATTGCATGAACCCAGCAAATGCAATAGGAAGCAAAACCAGTGCCCCGAAAAGCCCTGCCCAAACATCTGACCCACAGCATAGGGACCTGGTGTTCAGGTTCTACCACTGTGCTCATAACCCTAAGATAAACAGTCTATAGGAGGAAGAGTTTATTTTGGTGCACAGTTCTGGCCCGTGGTCCCTGGTTCCCGTGACTTTGGGACCTGTGGCTTTGGGACCAGCACAGCACAGCAGGCACTCACAGTGGAGCAAAGCCAAGAAACACAAAGAGGAGAGAAGCAGCCAGTGGCTGTGCTCATGGTAACCCACCTTCCTTCTGATTCTACTACATTCCCTGGAGTCCCACCACCTCCCAACACCACCACAGGCTGGGAACAACTCTTGGGCCTTTGGAGGGCATTTAAGATCCAAACCATCACAGGGATGTCATAAAATATTGTTGCTTTAATATACTTAGCATTAAAGTAGATTGTTAACAGTCATTGAACATGTCTAGCCTTAGATATAGGACAACCTATAGGGTGGCACATAGAACTCAGTTAGTATTTAACAAGGGTTAGCTCTTCTGAATGCTTCAGGGATGTACTCACACTGGTAATATTGGGTGGATTTTGTTTCTGATTTTTTTTTTTTCTTTTTACTGGTACTGGGGATCGAACTCACAACTGCCTGCTTGCAAGGCAGGTGTTTATGCCGCTTAGCTAAATCCCCAGCCCCTATTGGATGGATTTTAATGCTTACTAATATTAATATTTTGAGACCCTGGGTACTACATCTGCAGCCCTATGCTCACTGTGGTTAAGCAGCACTTTCCACTCATGCTGTCCCCTATTTGCTGTCTATGATCCACCTCTCAAGTCCTTCGCTGCCCACCCCAATTCACACTCTGCGCCACTGCTTCTCCTGCACCAGAGTGCGCTCAGTCCACCGGAGGCTCCTGATTCTGACACAGGCTGAGTTAGTGAAAGGCCCCTGCAAACCCTCTGGACTGCTAAGAGACTACTTTTCTTTTCATTAGTGCTGGAAAAGACTAGTTTCACTTCAAGGTCTCCTCTTTCTCTTTATGACTTAGGTAAATTTTGCATAGGTGGGCAGGTAACTTGGGAGGAAATGTTGGCAGAAGTTTCCCAGAAAGTTTTCTTCAGTGTGAAAAAAAGAAAAAATGGACTCCGATGAGAGAAACTGTCCCGATGTTAGTGGGTTAGCGCATGATGCCTGCAGCAAGTGCAGGCATCCTGTGGTCATGAGGGGATCTATAAAATGTACCAGACTAGGATGGCAAAGTGAGAAGATGAGAACAATCTACGCCTTTGTCGAGTCATTAAATTAACCAATTTTGGGTTTTCCTACATTAAGACTTCTTTCCATTTCTGTGGTTCAAGCCAATTTGGTAAAGCCTTCTGTCCCAGGTGATAAAGGGCACCCTACCTCCCACTCAAACATCCGTCCTTTCTTCTGCCTGTGGCCTGTGCACACCTCTTTGACCTGCACTTTCCACGGTATCCTGTGATTCCCCATCAGCCTTCTCTAGTCAGGCCCTTCGGCATCACCTCCACTAGCATCAGTGGTCCAGGAACACAGTCTCATTTCAGTATTAACCCAAATGAGACATCAGTAAGGAGGTTGCAGAAAGGCCATGTAACTCACTCTCACACTGAAAATCATTTTTAAAGTCATTATAACGATTGTCCTGAGCTTTGCATTTGCATAACAACGGCTGCCACCAGCCACATCCACAGAATCCTCCCTCCAGGATAAATAACTTTCTAAGGGTCACGTGGTCTGGGAAATAACACAGGCAGGACTTGAACTGCCCCCCTGCCCCTGAGCTGGGTTCTTCCCATCCTGCTCCCTGAGAACCCCGCCCTGGGCCCCCCCGTACTCGCTGAGGGTGTTTGTCCCTTGATCCAGGGGACCCAGGAAGATCCAGGGGATTCAGGGGATCCAGGGGACCCTGGAAGGAACATGGCAGTGATCAGTCACACTGTTCCACTATTACTCACACTGCCCACTAAATATAAGCTACCCTGGGATTGTTACAGAGCTTGTTTCTCCTCCAACCTACATGTCATTGTTTTTTAAAAACCCATTTCAAACAACAAACACTTTCCGAAAGGGAAAATAACCTAACACAACCAAATTGGGGAAGTTTGTTTCAGTGGTGAAGAAAAAAAACATTAAGTTGGCTCAGTCTTTCACAGCGGCGTGTTGATGAGATGCCAGGCATGAATTGTGGGGTGAATGAATGAAATGCTTCAGAGTGAAAAAATAAATCATGAGGAAGAACCAATTCCCCAAAGAAACAAGGCTGCAGAGAGCAGCTCCCTAATTTCCAGCCCCTCTGACATTTTTCATTCGGAGAAGACCCTCCTGCCAACACCGCTCTGATGGACGCCCTGGCAGTAAGAGTGACAGCATATTCTACCCATCCTCCTCCAGGCCGGGCTTGCACACAGTAAGACGCCTTTGTCCCTGTGAACCATGTGGTCACCGGGAATGAACTCGTCCTTGGGGAACAAGAACAACACAGAATCACCCACGTTCATGTGACTTTTCCTTTTCAACCTCCTCTTTAAAAATAGAAAAAAACTTTGCATTTTTAGAATGATTTCAAGTACACTACATGTGTTTTCGTAACTCACTCCTAACAAGTTTGCCTTGGTTAGCTACTCAGTGGGCAAGTGGCTGTGTTCCTCAAATGAAAGCACCTAGCTGGCTTCATTCTAAACATGAATGACACACTCAGCAAATACTTTAATTAAACAGATTAAGCCAGTATGTTCGTTAGCTTTCTGGCACTGTGACAAAGTGCCTGAGACACACAACAACTGAGGAGAAACATTTTGGCTAATGATTTCAGAGGTTTCAGTCCACGGTTTTTGGCCCTGTGGCTTTGGGTCTGGGGTAGCACAGTGCATTATGGGAAGGGTGTATGGTAGGGCAGAGGTAATGTTAAACTCATGGCAGCCAAGAGACACAGAGAGAGACAGAGACAAGAAAGAGCAGGGCTCCCAATGTCCTCTTCCAGGGTCTGCCTCAGTGACCTAACTTCCTTCCACTGGACCCCAACTCTGAAAGGTCCCATCCACTTCCTAATTCCCACAGGCTGAGAACAAGGCCTTTAATATGTGGCCTCTAGGGGCCTCTCCAGATCCACACCACAGCATCCAGGCTGCTGCCTCACCCATCTCTCCTCTCCCTGTGTCAGTTACAGGCACTTGGCTCACACAGACTCAGTTTACCTTAGTGGGACCAGGTCTGGTGCCCCATGGAGTATGGTTGTCGTGGGAACACCCCAATCCCAGAAGGGCTGCAATGCAGTGATCTCATAGGAGGCCCCAGCTGACCCCCTGAGGCGGGGTGAATTCACAGCAGCCTGTCATTCCAGAGAAACAGAAATGAAGCAATAATCATCATAAAAGCAATCTTTGTTGAGGGCTGAGAACACACCAGGCTCGTGGGATTAACGGACAAGCAATGGACCTGACCGGTGATCAATGGACCTCCTTTTCTCACAGAGAAGGAGCCCCCAGAGGTTGACAAGAGCTCACAGCCTGGCCACTGCTTGGGGCACCGGCCTCCAGGGCTAGGGGCTCCTGATGGCCTTGCCTGCGGAGGTGAAGCCTCTGCCCTCACACATTCTACAGCAGCTGGCCTGCTGGTACTCGCTGCCCTCGAGGTGTCTCCTTTGTGCTCTGTGTGTCTCATCTGTCATTCGAAGATGACTTCCCTGAACTTTAATCAGCTGGACATCAAGAGTCCCAGTGACTGCTTCTTCCTGCCCTGCTCCCTATCCCGTGTCTTCTGCACCAGCACGATGGTCTCTCCCCCTCCATATCCAGGGTCCTCTCCTGACCCCACCTTGGACAGCTCCTGCTCTCTGCCAGTGCCTCTCTGACAAGTGCTTACCTTGGCAGCGCTCCGTGTGCAGGGTTTGGCTCCTCACTCCCATGCTCAGGACAATGCTGGCTTTCCACATTGTTTCGTTTCATTTTCCAGTACTGGGGATCTGTATCCTGAGCCCTTTTTTATTTTGAGACAATCTTGCTAATGCACTGAGTTCCACAGATTGGGATCCAACCTGTCATGCTCGTGCCTCAGCCTGCCAGTGTGCCAGGGTTACAGGTAGGCGCCACCACACCCAGGTAACTTCCCATTATTTTTAGTCTATTCACCTGATGGGCTTGTGAGCTCCTTTGGAGGCCAGGTTCTGCCTCACACTTCGCTTATCCTGCTTCCTCCACTCCCCACACTTGCCCTTCCCCACACCACAGCCTATGGCTCCAGGGGACTGGACATGCAGGACCTCAGAGGACTCTCTGAAGCTTCTGGCCATGCAGTGCTTTGCCTTCAAGAAAGAACTAGAGTTGGACAACCAACTGGCCGCCTTTTAGGACTCACTTAATCCCTCTCCTCCCCCCATCAAACCTGTCACCAAGGTGGCATGCCTGTCCTCTCCCCCACCACCACCCTTGCTGAGCGCTCTCTTGAGTCCCCATGGAGACTGACAGAGCCCTCTGCAGAGAGCCAGGCTGGCTGCCTCCCCTGGACTTGGAGTACATCCTCCCGGGGACACATTCTGTCTTAGCAGCAGCTCAGCTGGCTCCCCAAGCCCCCGCCATCTCCAGCACCCAGGCCCCCAGATGGCGTGTTCTGTGCAATGTGCAGTGACGAAGGGAGGAGAGATGCCTGAGGGCTGAGTGCCACCAAATCATTGGTCCCTCTGGCCTGGCCCTTTGCAAGATGCCTTGCTCTTAACAGGCACCCTGATGGTGACAGAAAGCCTCTGCCACGTCCAGCCTGCGAGCCTTGGAGGTGGGTGGGCAGGGGGAGGCAGCGTTCTCCTTCCTCAGTAAGCCTTCCTTCCTCTCCCAGGCTGAGTTGGAAAGCTCGTGAAAGATAGCAGATTGCAAGCACCGAAGGCTGAAGTCCTCTGTTTATCCACAGAACGAGGACATCGGCCAATGCGAGGGGCCTGTACTGTTCCTTCCATGTGTTGTTGGCGCTATAGCCCCTGAAGCAGCCCGCCGGGTGGTGGGGCTCCAGCCCCCTCCCCTCAGCAACCTCCCACTCCCCATGCTGTCGCAGAGGGGGCTGCAGATCTGAGAGGGTATCACGTACCAGGGCGTACCTGGAAACTGTTAAAATGAAGCAGAATAGAAGGACCATCCGTGTAGCACACCTAGGAATCGCACAGTGCAAAAGGCTTCACACACAGACATGAAATGCATTTTTCACTGAGAGTCACGATCCCAAATGTTTCAGGCCTTTGATGAGCCCTGTCTTGGCCTTCATTCAGGTCTTGGACTTCTAGAGCAATCTGGGACACACCTTCAAAACTAACCAGCCCTCTCCCTTTGCCACCACTCAAAAGGAAAGCCCTGCTCAGAGGAAGCCATGGAGGTGAGGACACGGGAGACCAGGAGAAGAGGAAGTGATTTCCACCCTCTGAGAATAAGAACTGGGGACAAAGACAAAGCCAAAGCAAGGCAGGCAAACCAAAATGTGAGACACAAGCTGTCTGATAACCAGGTTGCAGGAGATGCAATTCCCATTGCCACAGAGCTCTGCAGAGTGCTGGCCACGACCAAAGTGGTCACGGTGCTTGGCAGTGGACTCAGGCCTTGCTATCAAAGGCAGAGCTCCCAGAATCAGGTGCCCTATGTTTAGGACACCTCAGGTCCCCTACACTGAGTTCTTAGTCTCCCAGCCATGATCTGCAGAAGCCATAGTCAGACATCAGGCTCTCAAAAGATGCTCCTTCACCCTTAAGGAGTCTTTCTCGCTCTGGGGATCCTCGCAACCATGCAATTCCTAGAAAAGCCAGAATGAGGATGAAGAGGACTAGTCTTCACTGCTAGGACTGACACACTCCTGCCATCAGACTTCAGTTGCACCTGTCACCTATCACCCCATTGGGAGGCAGGCTCTTCAGCCCCACTGTGGAGTGCATACAAGTGTGGCCGCTACCAGTCAATGGCTTTGTGACCAAGTAAAGCTTGGTGAGACAGACATATGCCCAGAGGGACGAGGGTTAGACAGAACCCATTGGATTGCCCATTAGAATGGAGAGATCCTCTCCTCCTTGACCCCAATAAAATCTTGTCCCTCACTGTCTTGGATTTTAATTCCCTACAGCTGTGATATGGGCCCATGTTAGTGGGGGATACACAAAGGATTATGAGCCTAACCAAATTGAAGGAATAATGCTGGCTGGGGTGAACAGCCCCACACAGTTGGGGTGGCGGTGTGCTGTGTGATACTCAGCCCATCGCTCAGGGTTCACTGTGCCCGACAGCATGATCCCAGCTCAGGGATGGTGAAGCACTGTGCCTACCCCACCCCCCAGCAGCCAGCTACGGCTGTGCCACAGCCTTTGTTGCTGGTAGATTTCATGTACATTGCAGGTCACCATTAGGAGATCTCTATGTCCATCGTCCCATCAGTCCTAAGGCCAGGGATAATGGCTCATGAAATTGACATGTTCCCTATGTACTCTGTTTTACTCCTTTTAAAAACCTTTTTGGCCAAGGATATAGCTCAGCAGCACAGCACCTGCCTGGAAAGCATGAGGTCGTGAGTTTGATCACTGGTATCAAAATCAATAAATAAATATAAAAACCGTTTTCATGTTTTTGTCCAAATTCTTTTTGTGATAAATCAGCCTTAAAACTACCCCACGGTCCCCACTCTGACCCTTATACTTATTCTAACCTTGCTCTAGCCCAAAGTGTAATCAATTAGGAGACAGCTAGTGACCCGAGGGACCTTTTCATAGTGTTTGGCAAAACGTGACAAAGTTCAAACTGCCAGAAAGGTGATCTGGCGGCCAAGTATCCAGCACAGTGATGCCAAGATTATGCTTTCTGGACACAGAAAATTATCTCCAATTATTCCACCCAGGGGCCACCACTTCCTCTTACTGGAGAGGCCATGTTTGCTGATTTCTGTTTGTGCCAGTGGCTGCCCCAGTGAAAATGTACTGACACCCGCTTGGCTGGAGGACACCTCAGCTCCAGTTTACCCAACAGCCACCGTTGATCCACATGCACAGGGTCCCTCTCCTGTAAAACGCACAGCCTAGCAGGGTACAGCACAGAACACGTGCTGCAGAGGGGCAGCCAGGTCCCAGGAAGGAGGAAGGAACAGCTCTCAAGGTTCCCAAGCAGACGGGCCACTCCTGCTGTCCTGGAAAACGGGGACTGAAGAAGCACAGAAGGGAAGGAGGTGGGAGGAAGTTGCCCCTAACCTCATGGCCAATGGGGTGGGGAAGAAGCAAGGCCAAGGAGACCTCTCTATGCTCTTAGTTGCTCCTGCTGCAAATGCAAGTGACCCCCAGCTCATCCGATGCTCCGAATCCTACACAAATGAGTGGTTGCGCAGAGCGCAGGGGGCCCTCAAAAGACAACCTCTGCATTTGCACCTGAACCCCTCATGTGGCAGTCAGCTGACGATGTAATGCATTGTTTTCCTGCCCTTAAACAATTACCTCCCTGGGGAGCCTGTCACAGACCATAATCACCTGCCGAGATGGGAATAACCATCAAGGTCACAAGCCAAAGTGTATTTTCCTGAGGGAGAAAGGCTGAATCATTATAGAGGAAGCCCTAAGACAGCCAGGGGTCAGGAAGCGAGGGGGCTGTGCTTCCTCTGGGGAAGCAGAGCTTGCATCCGGGATGGCCTTGGCTTCCGCCAGCTTCTCCTCCTGCTCGTTCCTCTCGTCCCCCTCTGGGGGCCTTTTGGTGTTGCAGTGCTTCAGTCCAGTGGTCTGGACTGGCGGTGGGGACAGAGCACACTGGGCTTTTCTCTGCCATTCAGTGGCTTCCAGTGCCAGACCTGTCTCCTTCTTTGAGCCTCCTTGCCTCTGTGGAACCCTTCTCGTCAATAGTCGTCAAGGCTGCGCAGACCAGAAAACAAACGAGTTTGTGAACACACGGAATCCCATCGCCCTCACTGGGCTCCATGGCAAGAGGCCAGCTTCTGCTTTCCCACGAGTGGAACGAACATTTGAATGCTCGGTGCAGTTCAGTGGCTGAGAAGGTGGCAAAATCTCACTGAGAGATGTTTTACGACAGTTTTCTAACCATGATAAGACAGCATGTACAAAACACTCTTATCTGCTGCACGCTTTGACGTGTGTGTGTGTGTGTGTGTGTGTGTGTGTGTGTGTGTGCACAGACGGGCTCAGCAAAGCTGCTGCAGGACACACTCTTAAATGTTACTGCTGGTTTTTTCTTTGGATCTCACCAGTGCATTGGACTCAACCTGCCTCTCTCCACAGGACAAGGACTCTGCAAGGCCACAGGGACACTCCACGAGAGCTCCCAACTCCTCCTCCTCCAAGTGCACACCAAGGGATCCAGGATCCAGGACCTGGAACTCCCTGGAATTCAAACGGCCTCTGGGCCTCTTCCTGGCCACTCCTAGATCCTGAGTGTGGATGGTATAGCCGGTGTGCACCCCAGTCCTGGGTGGTCTGAGTTCAGACTGGGTGGGACCCATAGAGTGTCCTGGGGACCACATGTGCACACACGAGGGCCTCATGGTACAGGTTGGAGCTGGGCGGGGGGATTGGGACAAGCACACAGCAGACTGAGAGATGAGAAAGGAGATGGCCTTGGGCCCAACACCAGCTCCCCACCCCGATACCACCTGATTCTATCCCTAAGTTCCCAAGAGTCCCAATTTCCACACTGCATCCTGGGCTTTCTGAGTACTACAAAGGTGAAGCCAGGATACATCTCATTTAAGAGTTTGTTGATGAGTTCACAACTTCTAAATCTTTAAAGATACGGTGTGTGGGCCTTCATTTATATTGTGGCCTCAGATCACAAACATGTTAGGGCTGGGCCTGCTCTGAAGTATAGAACGAGGGTGATTTTAGCTCTCTCCTACCTCAATTTCAGCTCGCTCTCTCCGTTTATATGCTAGGAAATACACATTATTGTTTTAGAAATTCTGTATTTATCAATCTAGTATAAAAAACAAGACAAGAAAAGCTTAGCAAGGTTGACAAATATTTCTATACCTAAATATGAGAACAATTTAAACAGCAGCGAAACAGTCCAGTGAATCATGGCACAGCTGTGCCACATACTGATAAATATATTAAAATTAGAGTAATGAAATCATTTTATATTAATGAAGAATTTTAGTGAAAAATGATCACAATGTTTTGAAAAGCAAAGTACAAAGTTGTAAATATACTGTGATGATCCTATACGTACACATGCACATACAAGAAAAAAGTCCCTCAATATACTAGCTGTGTGGTTGTTTCTGTCTGGTAAAATTCTGGGATGAGAAGTATTCCCCTTTTTAAAATATGTTTTTCTACAATGATCTGGAATTTCTTCTATGATCAGGAAAAGCTCATTTATCCATCAAAACAAGCCTGTCCCTTGGTCCCTGCCTGGGTTTCCCTGAGGAAGTGATGTCCAGTGGCCTTGTACTTCGGAACAGACAGGTCCCCCCGCCTTTTGTTTCTCTAGGGCTGATCCTCTTTAGTGCTTTCTGAGGTTCACCTGCCAGTCTAGCCTGAGCATGAAGGCAGCCCTGCCGTGGGCCACCAAGAAAGGGATTCTGGGGTTCAACACAGAGTACTTACAAAAGCCATGCATTCCTATCTGCTCCTGGCTAGGCCTGGTCACACTGGTGCCTGTGTTGCCCCCAAGCGCCATAAAGATGAACTCTGCAGAGCTGTCTGTCACCCGCTTCCTCCCATGACCCAGCACACGGAACTTTCATTCTCGCTCACTTCCTGGGAGAAGATCTGCTCAGCTGCAGACACAGTCACCCATCTGAACATCTTCATTTCCAGGAGAAGGATGGGGAATTGGACCCAAGAAAGTGTCTCCCAGGTGGCATCACTGGCAGGTGACTTCAGAATGCAGAAGACACCTGGGGATAAAAGCAGGAAGCAAAGCAAATTACATCAGTCTCCAGCGTTCCCTTTTCAGGGAGGAAGGATGAAGAAGCCCTACTCTATGTATCATAAACCAAAGCCAGAAGAAAAGCCCGGGGGCCCAGACCCGTCTCACTCCATTTAGGGATAAGAGGTTCAGAGTCAGACCGGTGAGCTGGGGGCTTCCAACCCCGATCTGCACAGGGCACATCTATGTATGAGGAGAAAGCAGAGAGGTCTATGTTTCGCTGTTAGCGTGGCTGTCACTTTTCTAAAATCTAGCATCATAAAACGTCCTTCCCCAGTGGGTGCTACCTCTTGCTTTTCCCCCATCACCTCTGAAGGCCAGGTTTGGTGGGTGTTTAAAAAGTCTTAGGCAGGCAAGTTAGGGCCCTCCAGGAAATCTGGGAGTTAGTTATAAACGCTGGAATGCAGGCAGCTCTCTCACTCCCTGTGACTTGACAGTTTCGGCTTCCATCTTCTTATTCCAAGGAAGATTATTCTAAATATCCAAATCCTGTATTACTTTAAGACCACATAACACAGGATCTAATATCCTATTTTCCTTGTAGTAGTATCACGATACTCCAGAACCCTTACTGATAAACCCTTGGATTTATTTCCAGTTTGGCCTATCCAGTACCCAACTTGAAGCTTTGTTATTTTGAGTTAGCGTTGGCTTTCCAGTAAGTTCTGTGAAAGAGGACGGAGAGAACATGCCTGATTCTTCTCCATGTGATTCTTCAGTGCTAGAAAGATTGAGTGCATAATATGGGGACTCGATGGGGTGAGTGTAAGATTTCTGCACTGCTGTGGGTAAAACCTAGGCATTTTGAATACTCAGCCCCAATATTGCACGATGGCCCTTCCAAGACCTAGTGAAGGCAATTTAAAGGCAGACATTGTTTCTGGAAATTAAATGGATCCCCTATCAGTTTCCTTATCTGAAATGGAGATAATTCTACCCCTTTCATTGGTGTTTCATGAGTTTAAACGAGATTACATCAGGATGGGTGTGGTGGTACACACCTGTAATCCCAGAAGCTGAGGCAGGAGGATTGCTGTGAGTTCAAGGCCAACCTGGGCTACAAAGTGAGTTCAAGGCCAGCCTGAACTGCATAGCAAAACCTTGTCTCAAAAAGACAAAATAAATAAGTAAATGCGATCACATCATACATGAAGCATTCATTGTGATGTCTAACACAGAATAAGGACTTAGTTGCATCAGCTCTTATTTTTGTTAGACCTAAGAATTTCTATTCTTTGTGCAGGACAGAATCTAAGACCATAACCTCCACCATAGAAAAGCAAGTCCCGCTCTGCCAGAGAAAGTCTGAAGTCCCTGGGAAACACCTCACCAGACTCCTCTCCTGGGCTGCTTGACCTCAGTGCTATCCCCTGGCTCCCATGGCACAGGGACAGCTTGGCTTGGTGCCCCAACTGTATTGGCACAGTCACACAGAATGATTTCCCTGTACACACTCCCCCAGAGCGGTTATTGTTTAAGTGTTTCCCTTATTTCTCCTTTACCGGAAAACAATACCTTACAGAAATCAGCGGAGGAGACCCTAATAGGAACTTCAAACACACAGCCTTCTGTTGCCCTGCCTTGGCAGAGAGACCTGTGTGGAGCCGCCCACCCAGACCCAGGAGCAGAATGGGACACAATCAGTCCCTGGGGACCAACGCAGGCACCAGACAGTTGGCAGCTCTGGGGCCAGCAGGGCCAGCAATAAGAAATTGGTTTCCAAGATTGAGGTATCACTGGAACCCTGTTTGCCAGCCCCAAAAGGTCAGAAGCCGTGCTATGAAAATAAGATTTTCTTCTCCTTCCCACCCACCCACCATGCCTTCCCCAGTCACTCCTCTCTGTCCCTTGGGAAATTCGTGTCTTTGTGGGATCTGTCCTCTGCCCTTCTTTTGTGAGCATACCAAGGCAAAGATCCATTTAATTTCCAGAAACAATGTCTGTCTTTAAATTGCCTTTGCTAGGTCTTGAAAGGGCCATCGCGCAGACGTTCCTCATGTCCAGGAAGCATGTCTCATTATCTGTCTTGACCTCTCTTCGAGTCTCTCTCCTCCTCCTCCTCCTCCTCCTCCTCAGGCTTTTCTTATCCTGCCCTCCTCAACCTAACTCTGCAAGCAGCACGTCCTTCTCTGTTCCTGGCACTGCATCCCTCGGATATGTCCTCTGCCGTGTCCTTGGTCACCTTCTTCTTCATCCACCACAGCCTCTGAATCCATGACTGCTGCCTTTGCTCAACCCAACCCGGCACTCAGGCAGAAGATACTGTTCATCTACACAGCGCCTGCCTGGCAAGCGCAAGGTCGTGAGTTCAGTCCCTGGTAAAGAACAAAAGTAACAATCCAAACCCAGCACAGGGGCTCCTCGGTCTGCCTTTCCTCCAACTTCACCTGATGGAGGAGCCCAGGCATCAGAAGGCTCTATTCATCCCTCCTCCTGGTTCTTCTTTGTTGTATGATCACCACTGAGTTTTTATTCATTGATTACCATGCACTGATTACCATTGATTACCATGACTGATGCACTCCTTACCCAAATGGGGCTTACAGTAGAAGCAAGAAGAGGTGTGTGAGGTAGAAGGGTCACAAGCTCAAGCCCAGTCAGGGCAATTTACCTACTTAGGGAGACCCTGTCTCAAAATAGAAAATTGAAATAGGGCTTAGGATGCAGCTTTATGGGAAGACACTGGGTTCAATCCACATTACGGCAAAAAGCTGAGACAGAGAGAGACAGACAGAAACAGAGACAGAGAGACAGAGAAAGGAAGAGAAAGAGAAAAGAGAAAAAGAGGAGCAAAGCAAAGAGAAAGAAGAGGAGGGGTGCGGACGGACAGGATCTGGTGGAAGGCACAGGAAACCACACCATCACAGCAGCACACGGCCCTCCAGGGGCAACGTGAGGACACCACAGCCCTCCCAGCCTCTGTCCCATGCCAGGAATGATGAGCTCAAGGCGGCAGACATTTCAGCATCAGACCGCAGTGCATGCCTCCCTCCGGATGACGTTACATACGTAATAAGCTACATTTTCAGCAGTTACTGTGATAAAAAGAAGTCACGTATAGGAATCGGTGCAGTGTCCTCTATGATCAGAAGGCTTAAGAAAATGCACAGCACCGAAGAGTCTACCCATGCATAAGCAGTTGTGGTTATTTCCAAGTGAATTCAAAACGCCCTGTTTTATTTTTCAGACAGCCTTAGTTAACAGGCAGAATTGCTTGCTTCTTGGTTCCTCTCCAACGACTTAATCAGGGTGCCTGTTCAGGATTTCTTGTGGCCTCAAAACTCTATGAACCACTGCTGACTCACAAAGCCCAGCATGACACAGAAAGTTGGAGAATCTATGGTTGAAGCTGGTGGGAATCTGTGATTGAATTCCTGAAAGGAATTTGTGAGTCAGGCTGAGGGTGAGAGAAAGAATGTTCCAGATCAAGCCTGGCACAGCCAAGGTTGGCATTTGAGAGAGAGCAGGGTACACTGGAGAACCTTAGGTCATCTGGTCCTTGCTGATCTCTGGAGCAGCGGCGCTGCTCACTCGGTGTCACCTGGGCCTACACTGCACGGTCGCATGCCTGCCCCTCCCTGAGACCCTGGTCCCGAATCCTTCCTCCTCCATTCAGGCCTCCAAGGCTGCACAGGGAAACTTCAGACCTAAAGACGTGCTCAGCATACTGGAGTGGACTGGGCAGTGAGGCCTCAGGGGTACAGGGTCAGGCAGGCATTAGGGGGACTGAGCAGCCACCTGGTGGGTAGCTCTGGCACCAGGACCTGAAGAAGCAATCAAGGAGAGCCTGGATTTGCAGGGACTGGTGTCCAGTCCCTGGAAGGAACTGAGGCTCTGAGCAGGAAACCAAGCAGGGACATTGTTCCCAGAAATGGGGCACAGGGCAGGAGACTGATGACAAAGAACAAGGTAGGAACCCAGTTATAAGAACAGGTACCAGGGCGAGCAGGGCCAGCTGAGAGGAAGCGGTCTTTTTATAGCAGGGGACCATCAGAAACAACTTTCATGTCCACAAGCAGAGGATCAGTAAATAAACTGGTAAAACCACACTGCGGAATTCTGCACAGCATGAGAAAAATGTTCTGTAGGACCAGGTGACAAGATGGGGAACTCTTCTATCAGGTGCACTGCGAAGCTGGAACAGCAAGCTGCAGCCTGATTTGTAAAATAAAAAAACAAAATGCCTGTTTGATGTATATACTTAGACACAGCAAAGAGGAGAGAAAAAATGACTGAGAAATGACTACAAAGGTAGGGAACTAAATATGATCCACAGGGATGAAGTGTAGTCAAAATTTTTTTTCATTCTCTGTATTTTTCAGGGTCTTTTTAATTAAAAAAAATATAATATGGCTCTAGTTTCCTTAATGAAACAAAGTAAAAGTCATTGGCAGTCATAAACTTTTACAATTCAGGCCAAAGGCATAAGACACATTCATTTCCCTAAATGGGCTCTCTCTACACACTGGAGAGTGGGGGATACATGGCGATCTGCTACACCAGTCCCAACTCTGAGACAACTCACACCTGAGTTCATTTCGTCTTCTATAAAGTAGGGAGAAATCATCGCATCTGCCCCACTGGGTAAATGTGAGGCTCAGAGGAAGAGAATGCCAGCTGTGCGCTGCTAACAACAAAGAGCCACACATGCACCAGGTTTATGGTGATCACCTGCTGGTTGCAGGTGCTACCGACATGACGCAGCATGGCATGACGTGTCATGACATGTCCTAGAACACACATGGAACTTTCACAGCAGCAGACCACTTGACCATGATCTCCAGGGAGTGAATGGTGACCAGCACCTCTTGGGGGTCATCACAAGGGAAAGTCCACGAAATAGACCCCCATAATCTAGAACTATAAGGGAGTTAGAGAGAACCAATGGGGACACTTGGTGATCTGCGCCTAGCAGCCCGTGTTTCTACGATAGACACTGATACATCTGTGCTTTCTTAAGTCCCTAATCTTTGAGAATCAGGTCATGGCCTGAGAAATAGCCTCAAAAGATGAATAGAAAAATCAGGTCTAAGATGACATCTACTCTCGGGGGGGGGGGGAGAATGGAGAGGAGAAGAAGGGAAAGAAGTAGAGGAATGAGGAGGAAGATGAGGAGGAGCAAAAGGATGTAGAAGCAGGAAGAGAAGGGGAAGAAGAAGAGAAAGGAGAAAAAAGACAGAGGAGGAAGGAGAAAAAGAGGAAGGGGAAAATAACGTGGAGGAGAAGGGGAAGAAAGGAAGGGAAAGAAAGAAGGAAAGGGGGCTGGCTCTGTGAGGACTGGAAGTTTTATTTGGAAAAATGAGAACTAGTCTCTGGCCTCCTCAACACTAAAGAGAGCATTAAGCCAGTGTTGTCATTTCACCCAGCCAAGCAAGCACACGCACAGGACCGAATCCACTGTGGAGTCTCGGGGTTTTGAGACTACCAACCTGATCCCAAGTTTCTCCCCCAAAGACCTTTGCCCTGCGGCAGGCACATGCAGTTAAGGGAAGTTTGTCACCATCCCGTCCTTCCTGCTGTGTTTCCTTCGCAAAGAACCCCAGCACCAGTCACCTTCCTCAGATCTGAGTTCTCTCCCAAGCCAGCCTCAAGACCCCCAATTTTGTCCCCCTTACCTTGAGCAGCAAGTGGTTACTAAGCTGGGAGCCAGCCTGTCCCAGCCCTGGCTGAAAGCAGACCAGCGGCGTTCAAAGCCCCCACACCGACAGGGCAGCTTCTCCACCCTGGCTCCCCGGGTTTGCAGCGTGAAGGCCTGTGACTGTGACTGTCTCCTGAGGCCTGGGCTATTTAAGACGTTCTCATGTGTCTTAAGGACTTTCTTTTAACAGGTTCCTAAACATTCAAGCCCAAGAAAGGAAAAATCGGAACCACTGCTTCAAATTTCATTCATTTTGACTGAAACCGAGTTTTGTTTTAGAAAAAGAAAATCAGGTTGCTTCACACAGTTTTTAAATGCTTCTGAAAATCCTGGATCTGGTACCAAGTCACGATGTCAGAGCTGCAGGGTCTCCTCTCGCTTCTCCCTTCTGGTCTCGCCATTTTTCTCAACCTGGGGAAGCCAGCTTCACCTGAACGCCTCCTGCTCCCTCCCAGCCTGGACGCCAGGAACCTTTCACAGTCTTCTCCCAGAGCAGCCAGCATTTGGGTTCTGCAACATCTCACCACTCATTCATTCATCTGATTGACAAATCTTGCAGAGGAACCACCACGCACCAGCTATGGCATTTAAGACTAATCTTATCCTGAAAAGCACTCTCAGAAAGATACAAGCTAGAATTGCTTATTTTTAAATTCCAGAAACTTCAGGTCAAAACTCTGGTGAATGTCCTCCTGCAGAGAGCAGGGGGAACTTAGGGGTGATTCCCAGTGATCTCAAAATAAGGGTAGGTAAGCGACAGCTCTTCAGACTTTCTAGAGAAGAAAAGACAAAAGAGAATTTGACAGTTGCAGGCAAATAGCTCAGAAGTGCTTGAGTGCCCTTAAACTATCTATTTCTGACATCCCCCATTACCACGGACTTGGCCAGAAAAACAAGTTATTTCCCCTAGAACAAAATCACCAAAAGTCCAGCAATGCCTCTTGAATCACAGGCATTTTCTTCACCATGACCTTCGGATCCATAATTTGAATCAAGACAGTTTGGTGCAAGTGACAGATTTGAGAGGAAAACAGGAATAATGCAAAACAGCCAGCTAGAACAGATTTTCCCAGGACTGAAGATGGCAATAATAAGACAAAAGACAGATTTTTGCCTTCAAGAAACTCTCTCTTCATCGCAGCCAAAGCAACACAAAATTCAAGGCAAACATTCCGCTATTTTCCCCCTACTGTTTGGAAATATGAAAAAAGAAAATCTTGCCATGGTTTTTTTTTTCCTGCCCAGTTCTACCAGAAGTGACACTTTTTTTTTTTTCCTCCAGCATTAACAAATGCCTGTGTGTGATTCTTCTGGTGCTTGGAACGGAGGAGCGATCCAGCAAAGGAAAGAGCTGGCTGGGAGGCAGTCTGCAGGAAATTGCAAAGCTGCTAAGAAAACATAGCCTCCCCCTGACAGGCTTCTCCGCAGCATTAGTCTTTTTGAATATGAGGAAAACATTATCTGCCTTATTGATCACCAGCTCCTTAAACAGAACAGAGCTGTTTATAACAAATGCAATCAACAATTGCAAATGTGCAAAAGAAACTAAAATAAAATTGCACGCTCTCCTCAATCCTAGTTACCTACCCACTGTCAATTGTGAGACGGGACAAATGTACATTTTGATCCCATGAAAAGTAGGGAAATCACAACAATCGAAATCATCACCAGATTCTAAATGTAAGATGTAGTCTGTCTGAAAAGTTGAATGAGTGAGTCTCCAAATTAAGTTTTTCCAGGAGAGTTGTGATTTTTCCTTTTTTTTTTTTTTTAAATTTTCCTTATTGCTAAAGTTGAAGACGGACATCAGAGATCATAAGTCCGTGTGCTTGTTCTGGAGCCGGGGAAACTGAGAGTCCTGAGGGGACTAACTTCCACCAAGGTCACGCAGGTAACTGACCGCAGGGCTGGGGGTGGAACTCAGATGCGCTGGCTCCTCCTGGGTAGACGAGCCAGAAGCCGGCCCAGGCCCCACTCTGCCGGGCACTTCACCCACTGCCGTCACCGTCACCGTGCGGCGTGTGTCTTTCCTAATGGTCCCTCGGCCAGAGCAGTACTGGCTTCCCTGTGTTCAAGAGACTCAGTGCAGCTGACCTGTGAGCATTTACAGCTCAGAGCTGCCTCAGTCACTAAGTTCGGTTCCACAATTCACTTGGGTCTCTAAGAAACATGACGTGAAAGATTCTCTGATGTTCGGTTGTCCATCCCGTCTCCGAGTGTGTCTGAGAGGGACTGTCCTGTTAGACTTGGCATGGGCATGTTCTTTTCTCTTGTCAAAACCCCTCCCTCTGCTCTGCAGTCTCTGCCACTCTGTCTCTGGGTGCTCTTCCCTAGCTTGTCTGTATTTCCTTCTCCACACCATCTTCCTGTGATGACCTCCGAGCCTCTCCCTCTCCCTCATTCCCTCTTCCTCTCCCTCTCTCTTTCTCCGAGATGTGGCTTGAGTCCTGATTCACTCACTCCTACACTTCCAACAAAGCTCAAACCTATAAGCCCTCCTGTCTTGACCCAATCATCAGTCTGCATCCCACTGTTTCTTTGCAAAGATAGAACTTGTATATGCAATTATCACCATCACATTTTCTCCATCAGAAGAAAATACACATGAGTATTGATCTATTTCAAATAAGTGCATGGGAAAGGACTCTACAGCTAAAGGCAAAGGAAGCAACCACAAAGGAAGAGATTTAATCATAAGGAAAGACTGAAATACCCATGTATGAAAGAGAAGAATAATCCCTGGGCCTCCATTCCCTTCCAGGCATGCATCCTCCTGGCTCTTGGTCAGCCCAGTCCTACAAGGAGTCATCTGGCCTTGACCTCGGCTTGGGCTTCCCTTTGAAAATGCCTCTGTCCAGTTTAACATGGTGACTCTGTCCCCACAGCCACCCTGGTAGGCGGGGTCAGGTGTGAACAAACTGACCCCAGAGAGTAGCACCTAACGGGTGGTTTACTCCCCCCGTGCCTTGATGTTGACTGTGGCCTCTGCTCCACACAGAGTGCTGGGCTCAGGCTTCAGTTACCAACAGAGCAGCAGACATGAAGGTCAGGAGGCCTAAGAGAGCAAAACATATCAGAACACAGCAAAGTCTGCAAATCAGCTGCTTACGATCAGTGCTGACAGGCAATGACTCAAAACTCTGTAACCAAGCAAGTCTGGCACAATGGCAAAACTCATCACGCACAGAGTGGCACGGTACCACCCCAGAGTCCCTTTCTGAAGAGGCGGGTATGCACTGATACATTTTCTCTGTGCAAAATGTCTCTTCCTTCTGTTGCAGTTGATCCATGGTAACCCACCTTACAGGAGCTGCTGTCCCTGCCTCCTTCTGTTGTCGGCCTTCTCTTGCTCACAGTGACCCTGTTTCCATGGCTGGTGGAGAAAGAGCCCTCCAGAAAGGAAGGCGACACCACACCGGGTGGACTGCTGGTGCCAAGGATCTGGTGAAGCCATGGGGTGCCACATCCCTGAGGTGACTCCCCAGAGCGTGACCAAGGAGGATCAGAAAACTCTTCATCCACTTGCCAAATCACCCTGACTCTTTCTTTCTATCCTCTCCAGGGCTGCCTTGCTGGACTTTCTGAAGTGGCTTTCCTCCCCTGATCAAGTGATCCCCTGCCGACACTCAGTTTTTGGAACTCAGTCCTAAGGTACCTGGCACTTACCATCAATTTACCCTCTGCAATCAGTTCTCTTTGTACTTTGCTCTCAGTATTTCTACCTTTCTTTCCAATATGTAAAAATGAAAACCAAACAAAAAACAAAAAGCATAGCAAAGACGCCCTCAATATAATAAAACTCCTAGGGAACTGGGCATCCTGCCACGTTCAGTGATTGCCCGGGGATTGCTAAAATGTGGACGCTCCCACTGGGCTCCATCTACACACTACACTCAGATTATTACTAGGTTATAAGCTACAAAATTACTTTTTAATTGGGAGTGGAGGGGATCCTAAGGATGGAACCCAGGGCCTCCTATATGCCAGGCAAGTGCTCTACCACTGAGTTACACCCCCAGCCTGAAATTACTGTCCTGTTGGATTGAAAACGGTTGACTATTGAGAAGGCTTTGTGGTTCAACGTTGAGCTGCACACACACACGGTGCAGGGTGGGTTTACTGTGATTCCCCAGCAACAGACATCATGTTTGCACACTACAGAAAGGCTGCCGTGGTGTCCTGAAGCAGCGTGAGCTGTGGCACTGCCAAGACAAAGACAGCACCTTCTGATGGCAGCTAAGGAGGGTGTGAGGGACTGGCTGGTCTGTGTCCTGGCCACCTATGGTCAGGAAGTGGACACCTGTGTGCCTGTCTGCTCTTCTCTCCCGCCTACTGTTTGCAGAGGAAACACAGCTGTATTGTCTTCTTGCCACAACAATGAGGAGAAATGGACATGAGGCTGTTCCATCACCTTTTCCTCTGCCCCGATGCTCTGCTGGGTCCAGAGAGCAAGCATCAACTATGTTTTGGAGGCTGCCGGAGGAAGTCACTGTCATTAACCCAATGTGGGTCATTTACTCCGGGGTACAATGGCTAGAGGTGGAAATTTCAGCAGGAAAGGAAGAGGGAGTTCTCTGACCCGTGCACTTGCGTCTGGGGCTGGAAGGCCACATGTGTACCTTTGTGTCACTGTGTGTGTCCCAGATAACGGTGGAGCTTCACCTCGCAATGCAGCACAAAGCGGAGGAAGGGCCTGGAGCTGGCGTCTGTGGGCATCACTGCGGCGCAGGGTACAGCTCCATTTTATTTCAGTAAACAGGAAACTTTTCTGTTCACAGCTGAAGGTGAGCAGCACTGTTCAGGGCTGGCCCTCTTCTTCCTTCCGTGTGTGGGTCCTGAGGTACGGCCCGACCTTCTGATGGGTGAGGGGGTAGTTGGGTTGCATTGTTTTGCTTTGTTTTGTTTGCAACAAAATCTAGCCCCAGGTCACTATTCCGAGCAGAACGAGCTTCTCTTTGACAACCTTCCACTCCATTCGCTCCCTTTCCAGGAGGAATAGGGCCCCATTCTAGTGGTCACTGGTGCCAAAGGGTCTGTGCCGTGATCCCCACTCTGGGAATTAAATGTGCACATTTGTACATATGTAATGTACTAGGAGCAGCATCCGGGCATGTGATAAGCATTCAGAAACCATGAATTAAGCGCATCAGAGGGGCTGACGAATTAACCAATCTTGTTATGAAGCTTGAGATGGTTCAACCAATCCCTACTTGAGAAACCTGATGAAAAGTCAATTTTAAATTCTCAACAGAAAATGTCCAGGAGCTGGCTCCTCACCTTGGTGCTCTAGAGCAGATGAAAGTCACATAAGTTTTCTAATAATGACATCTTAAAAAAGGAAAAAGGCAAAATTCATTTTAACAATGTGGTTACTTTAGTCATGTACCCCAAAACATTATCATTTCAACATGTAATTGGTGTATAATTATTTATGAAATATTTTGGACTTTTTTGGGTTGGGCCATCAAAGGCAGCTGTGTGTCTCATACACATACACACACCAAGCATGTCTCAGTTCAGGCACCAGTTTTTCCATGATCAAAGTCAGATGTAGGTGAAAGTTCCCAGGCAATACAGCTGACTGGAGGTACCTGGAAAGCTTCCTTCAGCACAGAGAACCCAAACAGCAAGCTCTAGCTGTTTCCCTGAGGCATGTGAGGCAGTGTGTCAGCACGGTGAGGTTACACAATGGCTTTTTAAAGAAGGGACCTGGATGCACGGCATCCATCTTCCCATTTCTCAAGCTTCAGTCTTGAATGAAGAGACATCATCATAGGGGGAGGGCTGCAGTAAGGGTTTGCAAGGGAAACAATTTAATACAGGAAACAAAATTTACAGAATTGTTTTATAACAGTCACCCAAAGAGTCAAACATGAAAAGTGCAGGAAATCGTGTCTACACACTAAACAGCCCAAAAAATCCAGCTGAGGGCCTAGATCCCATGGCAACATCCTGCATGAGTCCAGTTGAAGACCTAGAGCCTGTGACAATGCCTCATGCAAGTCTGTTTCATGGATCTGCACTGGGAAGGCCCAAAGCCAGAAAGTCTATGCCAATGGGATGGAGGATCTGTGCCAGTAGGTTGAGGGTTCTGTACTGTAGCCAGGAAGTGATACTCAAAGAAAGGACAAGGGTCCCTCCAAAAAGTACCGCAGCCATCCTCAGTGACAAGGTCTTAAGCTCCTCCAACAATGAGAACAACCCAGTTCACATCGGGAAGCCAGCATGACAAGCTTCTCCTGGAGAATGAGCAGCACACATCTTCTGCTCCAGAGCCAGGTAGCGGTAAAGACTAGAGCTCCCCTAAAGTGAACCACAGCCACTCTCAGCAACAAGGTCCCGAGCTACTCTGACCATGAGAACAGCTGAGTTTATATCAGGAAAGAAGCCTGACAGCTCCCCCAGGAGAACCCATGGCAACAGGAGAACCAACAGCACCACACAACAACCACTCTTCCTCTACGGGTCTCCTCTTTATCTTGACAACAGTCCTCAGGCGGGCCCTCCACACTCAGCACCACGCTGGTTCAGTTCAGCCAATATCACAAGTTGACCACCAGTTGTTAGTCTGCCACGGCGGGGAAAGGGAAAGCAGGGGACAGCCACAGTCTCCAGTCATACCACGAGCACCAAGGTCTAATGCATGCAGTGCCGACTACTATACAGCTGGCTCAGGCCCTGAGCTCAGTCTGGGTAGCTGCCAGCTGACCACGCCAGCGACACTACCCCAGGGAGGGCTTGCCCATGCCGAACCATCCACAAACCAGGCCATTACCCCAGGGAACCACGTTAGTCCCTGCACACATGGGGTCCCTGAAGCCCCACTGCCAAGCCACTTTCCTTACCCTTAGGAAGCACTTGGACTACTCAACAGAGGGGCTCAGCTGCAGAGTCACCATAAAGCAGTCAGGTACCCCAACTACCTTCTGTCCCAGGAGGAAGCCAGTCACCCAGGGTGACTTGGCCCCCACAGATCTAGAGGAGCAGATAAACCGTTCTCCCCGTGTATCTGTGACCCGCCTCTGCGAGCAGCCAAGCAGCCTTTCCTGGGTAGCTTGGGCTGTTCAGGTCCTTAGAAATAATCAGACCCCTCCCATCCTCTTGTGGCCTTAAGAAGCACTTGAGGAGTCTGTTCTGAGAAGCCCAGTCCATGAAGGCCCTCAGGAGTAGAGGCTCAGCCATGCTGACCCAGCTCAGCAGAACCAACCTGAGCAAGACAGTCCCTGGGGGTCCCACAGAATCACCTATGCAGCCCTTAAATACTGACAGGCACTGCCCTGTGACCATGCACACAATACCACAACCATGTGGGTCCACCAGGATGGCTCTGCCCTCACAATGCCTTGGAAAGTGACAGATTCCCCACGCCCACTGCCACACATGCATTGTGCAGAGCATCCCAGAAACCTGCCCACGTAAGGGAGCTGCAACCCAGCTGGTAGTAGAACCCCATAACCTCTGCCCCCCAGCCATGAGACATTTGCGGATATTGTCAACACTGAGACCAGCTGAAGGAGCTACCTGGATGCCACACGAAAGTGCCCTGGAACAAAGCCAGTGCAGTCTCTCCAACAACACCATGGGACACATTGCCAAGAAAATCCTCTTGCTGTGAGAGCCACCTTACGTAATCAGCAGAGGTAAGTGACCCACAAATACCAAGATGCACCAATACCAAGATGATGACACAAGAAAAAATAAACCAAGGAAATGAGACACTCCTGAAGGAACACAGCAGCACTCTAGTGGACCCAAAAGAAGAGGAAATCAATAAGTAATCTGACAAAGAAGTCAAGAGGATGATTTTAAGAAAACTTCATGAGATTCGAGAAAATACAAACATCCCAACAAGATTAAGAAGACAATTTGTAATACGAAAGAGAACTTTAGCAAAGAGATATACTTCACAGAAAAGAACTATTTATAGTGCCATAAAACAACAGAACTCAATACATGAAAAAATTTATTGAAAATGCAGTTAGGAGCCACAGTGGCAGAAATGATCAGGCAGAAGAAAGAATTTCCAAGCTTGAAGACAGGTCTTTTGAAATAGACGAGTCAGGTTTTTGTCTCGTGTTCTTGTGGAGTTTACATTTCAGTGTGGAGGGCATAAGAAGAGATGGAGGATTCCTGGCTCGCAGGTAAATCCCCTGCTACCTTCTCATAAGGCAGAGAAAAGAAAGAGCCGCGTAAGAGTAAGATCACTGTGCTTTTTCTTAGAAATATGTGAATTCTATTGTTATCCCATCCTTGTCTTTATGGGTTTCTGCTTTTTAATTATTTATTTTTACTAGCGCTTGCAATAAGAATGTGTGCACTGTTGGCAGTTGGTACCCATACATACCACATCTTAATCCTCTCTACTGTCCCTTCTCCCCTCCCTTCCCCCTTCCCTCACTCTATCCCTGAAACTCCTTCCCACCTCGCCCTTTTCTACCCTGTATCTTTCATTTTGCTGGTTATATTATTTATAAGTTGAGTTTCCCATACAAGAAACCTTGTATATTTAACCTTCAGTGTCTGATTTACCCAACTTGACATGATAGTCCCAAAATACATCCATTTCAGTTGACTCCAAAATATATCCATTACAAATGACTCAAGTTTGTCCTTTATGACTGCAGTAGTTAAAGTAAGAAGAAAAATTAAAGCAAAAAACAAAGTCTTTGGGACTTAGCGGGCATCATTAAGAGAACAAATTTATACATGATGTTTCAGGAGGAGTAAAAAAAAATAGCATAGAATATCGTTTCCAGGAAATATTTAACTTGCTGGAACTTTACAAATCAAAAAGATGATAAAGACGTCCAAGTCCAGGAAGTTCAAAGTTTCCCTAATAGACTTAAACAAAATGAATCCTCTGAGGTGTATTAAAGTCAAACTGTCAAAAGTACAAGACAAATAAAATTCTAAAAATAGAAAGTGTCAAGTTACTTAAAAAGGAATCCCGAGTGGACTAAAAGATTTCTCTGTAGAAATCTCACAGACAGGACAAAGTGGTACTTTTAAAGTACTGAAAGAAAACAATTTCCAACAAAGAACATTCAGCAAGACTATTCCTCAGAAGTGAAAGAGAAATAAAGACCAAGACAGGCAACAACTGAGGAAAATTATCACCACCAGATTGGCCTTGCAAGAAATGCTTAAGGAACCCCCACACTAAACGCACAAGGATATTAGTACCTTCATATTAAAAAGGACAAAACTCAGTAGAGCAGATATACAAAAGAGAAAGAAAAGAGTAAGAAATTCATCAATACAGAAAACCACCAAACAACAAAGATGAATAACAGAAGAGAAGGAAAGAGAAAAAAAGAATATATAAAACAACCAAACAAAAGTGTAATAGAATGAAAAGTATCCGTGTTTACTCATCAACTTTGATTATAAATGGATTAAATTTGCCAACTAGAATATATGCAATAGGATGATTTAAAAAAAAAAAACTAGACAGTGTGATACACTGAGTTAAAGAACCTCAGCTCACCACTAAAGACTGGGAGGGGAAGGACTGAAAAAAGATAGACCAAACAGAAACCCAAATTTTTCAGAAAAAGTTATATTTATATCAGAAAAACTAGACTTTCAATAGAAGGCAATATAGAGACAAATATGTCACTATATAATAATAAAGGGGTCCATTCAACAATAAGAGGTAACAAGTGTAAATAAGCTCATTAAATTCATATAAAACAAAATTAAATTTAAATGTACTTCAATACAACAGTAATGGAGAAGTTCTGTCTCAACCGTAGACAGAACATTCAGACAGAAAAATCAAGGTAACAGGATTAAACTATATTAGAAAGATCTAATAGGCATTGGTACATTCTAAATATTAATCACTTGTCAGATGGATAGTTTGGGAATGTTTTCCATTCCAAGTTCATGGAATGTCTTTCCATTTCTTTGTATCCTCTTCAATTTGTTTCATTTGTGCTTTGCTATTTTCATTGTAGAGATTATTTACTTCCACGGTTATACTTATTCCTAATATTTATTTATTTGTGGCAGATCTAATAGGCATTTACAGAATGTTCCATCCAATAACTGCTCAGCATACATTCTTTTCATCAGTACATGGAGCATTCTCCAGGATCAATCCAAAAAACAAACTTAGCAAATTCAAACAATTGAGGAAATGATAGCATGTATTATCTCTGATCATAAGAAAATATGGCTAGAAAGAACTTTAGAAACCATACAAATACATGGGAATTAAATATCATTCTTCTAAATGACCAGTGAGTCAGTGAAGAAATCATAAAAAGAAACTAAAAAATTTCTTGAAACAAATGAAAATGAAAACACTACTCGATGCAACTTATGGCATATGGTGCTCATTTCGGCAGCACAAATCCTAAAACTTCGGGCATACAGTAAAATACCAAGCTTGGGAGTAAGACATGCCTGTACTGAAACCATACAAAGATTTCAAATAAATGATCTGATGGTGCAAGTTAAGGAACTAGAAAGCGAGATTAACCCCAGCCCTAAATAAATGGAAGTAAGGGAATAACAAGACCAGAGGAGAAATAAATGGAGTAAGAAACAAAATAAGATATCTCAGTGAAATTAGTTGATTTTTTAAAAGAAAAGATAAATAAAATTAGCAAGTGAGTAGCTAGACTAATCAAGAAAAAGAGGGTGAAGACTCAAAGTCTTCATTACAACTGACACCACAATAATATCAAAGAGACCCAAATTTTTCAAAGATTCTTAGATTATTATCAGCTATAAACCCACAAATTTGATAAGCTAAAAGAAATGAACAAAGTCCTGGACACAGAGCGCTTGCTAAGACTGAATCATGAAGAAATAGAATACCTGAACAGACCAATAGTAAGCAGCAAAAATGGATCAATGATTAAAAAACAAAACAACAACAACAACAAAACAGAAAAATCTCCCATCAAAGAAAGGACCAAGACCAGATAGCCTCATTGCAGAATGCTAGCAAATTTTAAAGTTCTTAAGTTACTAAAAGAGGAGGGAATTCTCCCAAACTCATTCTATAAAATCGACATTACCTATTTGAATACCAGACAAGGATACAATAAAAAGAGAAATATTCTGCCCATCTATATAACATAGATGTAAAAATTCTTAAAATATTAGTACATTAAATCCAATAGGACCTCAAAAAGATTACAAACCATGGTCAAGTGAGATCTATCCCAGGAATGCAAGAATGGTTAAACATATACAAAATTAAAAACTAGTATATCACATCAGGCAAATGAGGCTAAACAGTATACAATCCTCTCAATAGATACAGAAAAAGCATTCAATCAATTCCAACATCATTTATGATTAAAACCTTCAAAAACAGGTATATAAGAAATGTACCTTAATACAATAAAGATACACCAAACTCACAGCATATATCATACTTGGTGTGGGAAAGTGGAAATCATCTCCTCTAAGATCCAAAGCAAGAGAAAAGTGTCCATTTCCATCACTCTTAGCACACTGAAGTATTGGACTTAGTCATAGAAATAAGCAAAAGTAGAAATAAAGGCCATCTAACTAGGAAAGGAAAAGGGAAAGTTGTCCCCGTTCACAGAGAGACAATTTTACATCCAGAAAAACCTAGAAGTCTCCACCAAAAAAAATCATTAGAACTGGTCACAGGTTACAAAATCAGCACATAAAAATTACTGGCATTTGCCTTCACCAATAACAAAATTTCTGCGACAGAAGTCAATTTCCTTCGTAATAGCCACAAATAAGTAAATATTAGGAATAAATATAACCATGGAAGTAAATAATCTCTACAATGAAAATAGCAAAGCACAAATGAAAGAAATTGAAGAGGATACAAAGAAATGGAAAGACATTCCATGAACTTAGAATGGAAAATATTCCCAAACTATCCATCTGACAAGCGATTAATATCTAGAATGTACCAAAAATTCAATTCAGCACCAAAAATGCCCCAAGTAGTCTAATTTTAAAGCCAGCAAAAGTTCTACATAGACATTTCTTTTTAAAAAGGATAAAATAGCCCAAAAATATACTAAAAAGTGTTCAACATCATCAGTCATCAAGGAAATCAGATTAAAAAAAAAACAATAGCATCTCATCCCAGTTAGAATAACATCAAATAAATAAATAAATGCTGGAAAGGGTACAGATAAAAGATAACTCATATTATGGTTGAGAATGTAAGTTATACATTTAACATTACATTACAGAAAAGAAACATTACAGAATAAACATTACAGAATATTGTATAAACATTACAGAAAATTGTGTAGCACTTCTTTTAAAAAAAACTCTACAGGTATTATGTGATCCAGCTATCCCATGGCTGGGTGAAATATCCCAAGAAACTGAAATCACTATTTCAAAGAAAATCTGCACTCATCCGATAAGTGCGGCTTTGTTTACAATAGCTAAGATATAGGTCAACCCAGGTCTCCATCAACACATGAATGGTTAAGAAAATGTGGTGTGCATGTACACAGTGGAATATTATTAATCCATGTGAATGAAATTCTGTCATTTGCAGCAAAATGGATGGAACTGGAGTACATTACGTCAAGTAAAGTTATGCACAGAAAGAATGATGATGTGTGTGAAATTTTAAAAGTCGATCTCAAAGCAGCAGAGACTAGCACAGGGGTTACCAGAGCCTGGGAAGAATATGGGCAGGGAAGGGAAGGAAAAGAACGGGCAATGGCTGCAGGGGTTAGCTGGACAGCAGGCGTAACTGTACAGCAGGATAACTGTGGGTTATTGAAATATTTCAACATAGTACAGAGGAGTTTTGAATGTTCCCAAATGCAAAGAAATTATATATAGTATGTCTGAGGTCATAGATATTCCAATCACTCTGAAATAAACTCTACACATTGGAAACGTGTATTAAAATGCCATACTGTGCCCCATAAATTTGTACAATTACTATGTGTTGATTAAAAATAAAAACATATTTTTAATAGTCAAGCAGGATCCCACCATACGGAATCTTGGAGGTCCTGGCTGCCACCCCACTTCCTCTACTGGCCTCTCATCTCCTGCCCACCTACGGCTCACCACCGCCCATCCCAGCGGGCAATGGCCCCTCACCCGTGCATGGTTCCTTCCTGCTACCTCCACTTCTGTTTACACCTTTCCCTTTGCTTGGAAGGTCTTCTCCTATTCATTCAGAGCACTTCGTTAATTTCAAGGTCCTCTTTCTCCTAGAAGCATTTCCCAACAGCTCTGCCCTAGGACTTAGCCTTCCCTTCAGCTCATGTGCCCAGGGCTGTGCTGTGTGCAGTATAAATTATTTCATGTATCAATGAGATTTGCTCGAAACACAGTGAATGTTTAAAATTCATTATGGTACAAAATGCATTGCCATGGAAATCATAAAATCATCCCCCATGCTTTGGACATACTCATCCCATCTTCTTCTCGCTTTCTGAAAGCAGACCTGGAAGTCATCATTCACAAGGTTCATGGCTGTATCAGTGTCCTGCAGTGATTCAAAACATTTACCTTTCTGGTTGTTTTTACTTTGAGGAAGAGCTAGAAATCACATCATGCCTTCTATGAATGAGTTGAGTGAGGATACCTTGTAATGTTTTTGTTTGACAGAAACCTCTATAAACATTTTGAATGATTCAGGACATCAAAGCAGACACGAAAAGACACTCACAAAAGAAGACCTCCAGAGAACCAGCAGCAGCTCCTGAGATCCACGCCATGTTGGAACTTAGGACGCTGTGAAACCAAACAATCAGGCTGCCTCCCTGCTAAGCGATAGTGAACCTACAAAATTAAAAAAAAAAAAAAAAGAAGACCTCCAGAGCTGCTACGGAGAGTGGCTAGCAGGATGAGATAGAAACAAGGGGGAATATTTTGCAGGTGATTAATTGGCAATGTGTTTTTTACTGTCATAATTTTTAGGTTAGGCATTCATTGCACTTTTTGAACACACCTCTGTGTGTGCATCTGATTTCCTAGCTGGGTCACTGACTTTCTGGAAGAACATTCTCTTACTCAGACCATGACAGTGGCCTCCTGACTAGTCTCCTGCTTCTTATCCTAGACTCCTCAAAAAATCTGTCCTCAGAACCAAAAGATGTTAATGTTCAAAACACAAATCAGGGCATCTGCTTCCCCAGCTAAAATCCTTCCAATAACTTGCGGCATTCCTTGAAATAAAATTTAGTCCTTCCGCCTAACTGTGGGCAGGCCCTGTCTGCTTCTGCAGCACCCAGCACCTTCCCCCTGGCCATGCCCAACCACAGTAGCCTTCCTCCTGCTGTCTGAGTACCTAAATGCCAGTGCCCTGTTGGATCCCTGTGTCTGTGACACTTGTCCTCCCACCCACCATTGCCAGGCTGAGCCTCCCGTTATTTCCCCTCCCACACTCACTCCCACACCTCCACAGTTGGCTTCTCACGTGCTGACATTTTGCGCATCACTTCGTGCAGCTGTGCTGTTCCCTGGCTGCTTGGTTGATTCAGTGTCTGCTTCCTCACTCTTTTTAAGCACTTGTTCATCAGGTGCTTGTTCACCCTCAGGTCTATAGGTCTAGCACCATGGAAACTCTTAATTAATATTTCAAATTAGATAATCAATAAGAAATCCCAGGGAATGCTCACTGTGGGTAAAACCTAGTGACATATTGAGTGCTAAATCAATATCACTAATTACAAAGCAGCTAAAACAGTGGTTGTAAACTCAATCCCTCTTGTCACAAGAATAAAGCAAAACGATATCCACATACAAATGTGAATATCAGCTCAGTGCCCATCTTTTAGCCCACTGCTGGAGACCTCAAGACACAGTCATTCTCCATACCATATGGCCAGCAGAATGTTAAGAAGGCAGGCTGGGTGATATTACAGAGAACATGATGACCTGGGGCAGAGACCCTGGCTCCAGGCGTGGTTCTGCCCTGGTTAGCTCTTTTTAGGGGTGATCTCTGTTTCCCCATTTGTAAAAGTAGAAGAAGAGCCCTTGACCAGCCAGCCGTGTCCCCAGGAATATCAGTGGACTAGACTGACCCTTCTGTGTGGGAATTAATAGAAATGGGGATGGGGACACATCTGGGAAGACACTTTTCCCCTGGAATTCTCTCCACTGACATTCTCATAGCCTGAAGGACACTTCTAGAGTTTAACAAATGCAGCTGAGAGTAATGTGGGGATCCCAGGCCTCCTTGGAGGCTTTGGATGACTCAGGCCTGTGTCCCCAGTGGAGGAATGTCACATACCCAGGAAGGAGGTCTCTGGAAGCATCAAACCTCCTCTGCAGCCTCCCTCCTCTGCCAGAAGAGGCCAAACTCAGGCTAGCCTTCTGCAGCTGCTTCTCAGTGTTCCTGATAGGACCACAAGAGCATCCTGCCTCTGAAACCTCCATTCTTTCCAAGGATCCTCTGTGTCACTCAACACAGAAGATAGTGGGGATGACACGGGAGCCAGTGGGGACAACGAAGAAGCTGGTGTAGATGACCCCTCCCCCATACTGCCCATGACTCCAGTCAAGGTCAGTGCATCTCCTGCAGGTCCTTACTCTTTACAACACTTCCTTCCACATGGTGTGGGCTTTAAGAGTTCAGGGAGATGCTGCTTTGAAGGCAAGGGCATGAGAGATGAAACCACCTCCTATGGTCTGTATGTTGGTGTCTTTCTCAGACCTGTATGTCACAACCTGACACCCTCATGAGCTGGATTAGTTTCCTTCCAAAGCAGACCTAAAGGAACTTGCAAGTCTTTTCCACCCTGTGCAGACCCTCAGACCATTCCATATGAACAGAACAGACCTCCATCGGATGCTAGATCTGCTGGTGCCTTGACTAAGGACTTCCTAGCATCCAGAACTGTAAGCAGGAAACTTCCCGCTGTTCATAAACTTAGTCTAAGGTGTTTTGTGATGAGAGCAGGAAGAGAAAAAGCAACATCTATTTGGTGAAGATTTCTCTCTCTCTCTAGTTGATGGTAGAGAAGAGATGTTCCGTGGACTCTAGGATTCAGGCGATTTGGACTTTTGCCTTCATATAGGATGACTTCTAACCCCACACAAATGAGCATTTATTTTTTGAATGATCTTCAGAGATGGGGCCTTCTCTAGCTCGCAAAGATTCCTTATGTCTGAACACTTTGAAAATCCAAAGGTCTCCTGCATAATCACAGTTCCAACTGCTTTATGTTAAATCTGTTCAATCTATTCACTTTTTATTTATCAAATGCCCCCACATACAATGACCAAATGTTAGATTAGATTCATTTCTCTTGCAGAGCCATGGATGGCAGTTGCACATCATCCACCTTATGAGAACCCTTCATCGTAGAGGTTTCTTTCCAGAAAACTCTCTCCAGCCTTTCATCCTTACCCAGCATCTAGGAAGCTGGATGCTTCCTTGGATATTTAGAATATGAATCCAGAACTTCCCGCCTTCTTGTCTACTGCCACCCTCTTATGGAGCATTGACTTATCCCTTTGGGTGTCCAGCATGGATGTGGCCCTCAATAAATATTGTCCTATTCCTCATACCATTTCCTTTCCTTCTCGGGGCTCCATTGGTCTGGCAGCAGGTTCCAGAAAGCATAAAGGCAAACCTTTTCCTTCATACATACATCTGATGGGAGAAAGCTGCTGGAGAGCTGGTTCATTGCTGCAAGTTTCCTAGATTGCAAGCACAGACATCCAAGAAACCCAGCATGGACTGCGGCACTCCCAAAACACCTAGTGACTCAAGACCCACCCTGACTCATGAGAACAGGAAGCCTGGGGACTGGGGTCAGCAGGCACACACCCGACACCCTCCATAGACGGAGTGTGGGAACATCTACTGGGTCAACAAGGCCAGTGTGGGAACCTTACAGGCACAGGGGAGGCAGGGGGCAGAGACTAGGCCATGTGACCCTGCACAAGGCCACCACCAGGACACGCTCAGTGCCTGCCACTTCCTGCCCACGTCCCAGGAACTTGTATCACCTTGCTCTTAGTTCTGAGCTGGAGTTGCTGGGAGGGAAAGGAAGGAACCACAAAGCCAGAGGATTAAGAGCTTGGGGCCTCAGAGGGATGGTGGCCTTCCCCTCATCCGTCTCACTCTTTTAAGTTGGAGTCTCTCCCGCCACTTTGCTAATAATGTAAAGTATCAGCGAAAAATTGCAATGCATGCATTTCATTTGAGTTTTATGGCCCTAACAGACAGCATTAGATTACAAAAGAGGACATTTTTCTTCTCAGTTTTAGCTTATTCTGATGATTTATGATTAGATACAGCAAGAGTTCATAAACTTCCCTGACCTGCTGACAGTTTTTACAGGCTCCCAGATTTATTTCCAGCTCCAACTTAACAGCTTTCATGTGACTGATATTCCCAGCGTCGCGGCATGGCTGAGCCAGGGGCTGAGAGAGTTCCTCTAATCTCCATGTTACTAATTTAAATGAAGTCTTGGTCTGTTGTTTAAAAAAGACATCAGTCATCCTGGGGAGGTTTACAGATCCTCTTGTAATGTAATGTCAGCCCCTTCTGAGATATGAGGTTTATAAAGCCTCCTGATGGTGAGTGTTGGCAGACTGGCCAAGGTCACCGCGGATGGCAACGGTGATGGAGGAGGGGAAGGCTCTTCAGAGGGGAGCCAAGAATTCCAAAGGAAGCCTGTTCTGGGGAGCAGGATATGACTGCAGAGGGAAGAGGCTGCCTGGTGTCTGGAGAACAGAATCTGGGAAAGTAGAGGTGTGTTGTGATGGGGAGACCCCTTGTTTTGCAGTCAGCATGCCCGCTCTATCTGAGAAAATGCTGGAGATCCTTTCTGAGCACCCACCCATTACCCAGGATGCCCTGCAACTTGGGCCAGGCCATGGGTAGGAGAAGTGTGCTTCTTCCCACCTACAGACAGTCTCGTGGGCAGGAAGGTCAGGAGAGAGGAGACACCTTCTTCTGGCCGTGGAAGCCCCAGACATGCCAGGTGTTGGAGCTGGGCCTGCTGAGCTGTCCTCACACATTTGCATGCGCAGGTGTCTGAAGGTCCACTTGTGATCAGACCTTCAGACTGGCCAGGGGGTGGCCTCTGTGTGACTTGGAGATCAGATAAGAGGTGACAAATAGCAACAGGCTCTGGCTCGCTGTGGAAACCACTGAAGGACAGAACGGCTGTGGAGGGGGGCACTGTCATCACCCGGGAGCAGAGGAGGGTGTGGATTGAATGAGAGGGGTGGAGGGCCCATCTCTATGCATCCTGAAGGCTGGGCTGTGCTGCCTTGAGCGACACCAGCCTGGGCCTCCAAGCTCTGCTGTGGCACTTGCTAAGTGCACACTAGACATGCGATTCTTTCAAGAAGCCTGGTAAATCTTCACAGCCCTTGAGAACGGGAGAGGGTAAAAAGTGGGTGTCACAATGGCCATTTTACAGAAAAGGAAACTGAGGCCTAGGATGCTATGGAACAAGCCCAGAGCTACACAGCTAGTGAATGGAGCAGCTACAGGGCTCAAGCTCAGGTCTAACTAGAAGGCGAGGTTCGGATGCCTCAGGACTAAAACAACTACTTCTAAAATATGTATGTACCCATCATCTGTTTTTCGGTCTATAAAACTTCAAAAGCCAGTCAGTTTCTTCTGACTTACTTCTCATGGAAAAAGGCTAAAAAACAATAGTTTGCTGCAGTGATTCTCAAAGTGTAACTTGAAGCCCACCACCATTGCCTGCAATGACTGAGTTCTTTTTTTTTTACAAAGTGTGATAGATACTGTGAATGTTTGAGGGAAAAAAATATATTCTAGTAAGAGATTGCCATTCTCTCCCTTCAAAACACTCCTGCTTACTCCAGCACACATCCCACCATTCTTGCCACTTCCTGAAGTGCTTCTGGAAGGCCTTTTTGTCTATACAAGGCATGAGTAAATTTTGGTGAACGTTGCTGCCAAGGGCCAGCCAACAGGAGACAGTGTCCTTAAAGTCACTGGTGTGTCCTCATCCACCTGTTCGCCAGACCTGGCACAGCACTGCATCTGCTGGCTCTCAACCAAAGTCCAAGTGATCGTGAAAGGTAAATGTTTCGAACTGATTCAGGACAGAGGCAGCCACGGCAGAGCCAGAGAAGGTTCTCATGAAAGAAGACTTTCAGAACTGCTTCAGAAAGCGGGAGAACAAGTGTGTTTGAAGTAAGGGCAGAGATTTTGAGGGGGTCCGTGACAATGTGTCTCTCACTGTACTAAATTCTGAATTCAATGTATTTTTCTACCACTCTTCATGCATGGGGCGGTGTGGCTTCCTGGTGGGAGCCCCCGTCCCCACATCTCCATATTAACATACACCCTAGGCAATTCTTATGCACAGGACATTTGAAAACCATTCATCTTTTCAAAGTATGTAGTTGGTGTCCTGGAGGAATTAAGCTACAAGGGAAGTTGTGCAGTTACACTGCCATTCCTGAATTTTCTCCTCAAAAATGTACTTCCCTTGTTGGCCTGACGTGAGTTCCTGGAGCATGACATTAGGAAGAAGTAGGAATAAACATACATTTCAAAGTCACTTTACAAAGACTTGGAAGTGGTCCATCCTTCAGCATCGTTCCCCTCTGCATCTGGAGCATCCATAGATAACAGGGATACAGAAACAGCTGGCCCTGCCAGATGCTGGCATTTGTTAACCGCAGCCACTTCCCTGTTAGAATGCCAGATGTCCCTATCCGCAGGGATTTTTCTCTGAAAACTCTGGTGAGCTGGATAGCACATAGAATGTTCTATGGACCAGCAGTGCCTGTATATTCCGAGGTGCTTGCTAAAGATGCAGATTCCCAAGCTCTGCTCCAGAGCCACTGAATCACATCGTCTGGGGGCTGGGGCCCTGGAACCTGTATTGTAACAAGCTTCCCAGATTACTGCTACCTGTGCCAAGTTTGGGAACATACTACAGCAGAAAGGACCCTGTGTTTCCAGTCAGAGGACCACAGCTCAGAACCACCACGCTCTGCTGCCCGGGGTGCGAGATGGCCCCAACACTTTTAAAAGCAGCTTGATAGCATCTTACAAAATTAAACAAGCACACTACAACCCAGCAACTCTATTTACTCAAGAGAAATAACAGTGAGTTTCCATAAAGACTTGTGCACAAGTTCATAGCAGCTTATTCACAAAGCCTCAGAGTAGGGAGATTCTAAAGGCCAGTAGAGGTGACTGAATGGACACATGGAAACTCCACACCCTGGAATAATACACAGCAAGAAAAACAAGCAAAGGATGAAAGGCGAGGCCAAGCGGAAAAAACTCAGATGCACAATCTAAGTACTGTAGGACTCTTTCTAAATGAAACTGCAGAAAAAGCAAAACTAATCTATAGTGGCCGGGGGCAGAGCAGCCAGAAGTGGAAGGCACCTGAGATGCACTGCGAAGAGGACTTTGAAGATGATAAAAATGTTCTGTCTTCATGTTGGTAGTGTCACAGCTCTCAAAACTCACCTAACCGTACACCAAAGATGGGTACGTTGTGTCGAACATAAGTTCTGCCTCAATGAACTTACATGTATTTTAAGTTTAATGAATCTGCAGTGTTTACAAGCTATGTGACTTTGACCGAATTCCTTAATTTTCCTATTTCTTTTCCCTCTCTTCTCTCAAATCCAGAACCGTTTCCAGTATTTCCTGAGCCTCTCAGTCCAAAACCACTCTTCTCACTCGAAAAACCTAGACGCGACATAGGTTATATGAACTTGTCTTTGTTGACTGATGGTAAATATCACAGTTAAAATGTATATATCAGTTCTCGAATGTTCCTGATAGTTTTAAGGATGTTTGCCATTGATAATGTGACCCTGGATGACAAAGTGTAACGGTAAGGTCAGAGGCAGTCAGTAAGGATTTTAGACGTTTCTGGCAGGTGGTAGAAGTTATCTTTGCCTGCGTTTCATTTTTATTTGGCAGGAGGATCCCTCAGCCACCAGAGAACAGAGATCATCTGGGAACGCTAGAAGTTCACATGCTTTATGGACAGTGAGTTAGAACACGGAGGAATGAAGCTACATATGCAAAGTCACCCAGGCAGGAAGCATCCTCTGTGGGAAATTGGGGTTCCCTTTTATCTTCCAATCACATCCTAAAACTGCCTCCTAGCTATGGGTGGGAGATACTTTTGTTTGAATTTGAGCTCTAGAGCGCCCCATCAGGATGAAACTGGAATCACACTCATCTCAGAGCATGAACTATGTAGACCTTGTCTTTTTAAATTTATATTTATTTTTTATTAGTAATGTTTTCATTCCTTATGGTGGGGGGCGGTGCATGTACATAACACAGCTTAACTCCTTTTTTATCCCCTTCCGTTCTCCCCTTCTCTCTCCATCTCTTGGTTCCTTCCCCTTTGAGAAAGATCTGTTACCATTTCCTGTTACCTATCTGTTATTTTGCTCTTTATTCATACATTGATTTCCCATATAAGAGAAGCCATGTGATATTTAAGCTGTGTCAAGTGATTTATTTTATTTAACATTATGGTCTCAAGGGGCATCCATTGTCATATAAACAATTCAATTTATCCTTCTTCACAGCAGAGTAGTGCTCCATGGTACAAATACAATATTTTCTTTACCCACCTGCCTGCTGATAGACATGCAGGTGGCTTCCAGGACTTAACTCTATGAATTGTGCTCTTTCTGCCTTAACATGCTTCCCTCACTTGCCTACTCTTTTACAAGCATCTGCTAAGAGTTTATCTTCGATACATATGTAAGAATCTCCATGCTATGCTGTTCAAGCAAAGACAACCTGAGAACCCAAGTGGGAAATCCTGTGCTTCCTTCTCTAGATAAAGTAGCAAATGGCAACTGTGCAGCCGTGCCCTAAAGCATTGCCCTGCAAGCTGTAGCAGTGCAGGAAAAAAGCAACATTACATCATTTAGGTGACAGCTGAGGGAGGAGGGGGTAAGGATGAGCAAAAGAGACCTCACGAGGCCAAATCTTCTGGAGAGGGTCTTGAAGCCCAGCCCCTGCTTCTTTAAAGCTGTGGGCAGAAAGAGACACCTTCTTGTCTCTTTCCAAAAGCATCCGCTGAGTCCAGACCACTCTGCCCTGTCTTGGGACATGAGTGGGAGATCAGAATTACCCATCCCCATCCCCAGTAGCCATCCTGGAGGCTCAGCTCGTTTGGATTCTGGGGACAGAGGACCTCAATCCCATCTCACTCCTGAGAAGCAGATCCGGCTGCCTGTCCTTCTCTGTGTCTACTTGCAGTGAGCAGAATAAGGACAGAGCTGAGGATGGGTGTCCCCCCACTCAGTTTAGTGCCAAGTGTCTTGGGCATGTCACCTGCAGGAGGGGACAGAAGAGGTGTTCACCAAGAGCGTCATGCCCCAGTGGGCCTGTGCCTTCCCTGCTAGGTCCTGTGTGTGGCGGGTAGATCCACTTGAGGGTCTCATTGGCTGTGTTACCAGCATCGCTGCCATGTTTGACCTAAAGTGCCCCCACAAGCCTCATGTGTTCAAAGGTGGGACTTTGGAAGGTGATTGTATGTATGATGGCAGATTTATCCTGGACAAGTTCTTAGCTGACTGTGCTTTTAAAGGAATAGAACCCTGTTAAAGAAGGTCACTAGGGACATGACCTCAAAGGTATGCTCTTGGCCATGGTTCACTTATACTCTACCTGTTTCCTGGCTGCCATGATATGAGCAGTTTTTCTCGCCACCATGTTCCCACCTTGGAGCCAGCCATGGACTTAAATGCCTAAAACCGTGAGCCCAAATAACCCTCCTCATTCAGCTCTGCATGCCAGGCATTCTGTCCCAGAAGCTGGAAGAAGACTAATACAGTGGACCTGGTGGACACTGAGGATAAGGACTTCCTTTCCTCACTCAGGGGTGACAGTAATCATCACAGGCACTGGCATAACAAGGGATGCGTTCCAGATACAGATCTAGATGCGGATGACTATTTGCATCATAATATGACCATGCCTTGGTTTATCCCATAAATGTTATACATAACAATCATTGGACTTTTTGTGCTCTCTTCCTTGTTAGATTGCAAGCTTAATGAAGGAAAGTGCTATTCATTTTATTCATTTTCCTGTAGAGACCTCCCCTGTTGTAATTCTAGAACAATGAAATTTTGGCTCCTCAACACCTAAAGTTCGACCACTAGAAAGTCATTTTTGTGACCTATATTTGAGTTGTTTTAAACTGAAAATGCCCACAAAAAGAATACCCAATCAAGTATTTCTAGTTGTTTATTCTTAAACCAGGTAAGCTGATAGGTTCTACTCTGACATCAGAATTTGAGAGGAAGGAAAGAAAGAAGAACAGAGACATAGGCGAGTACCCAACGCAAGGATCAGAAGAAACAAATGTCATCAAGAGAGGAGGGGAGCACAGGAAGGAGATGCGGTGCTGGCCGAACAACCTACCCACCCCGTGAGTCCTGCTGTTTCCAGAGTGCCCTGGCCCCGCCATTCCCGTATTAAGCTCAGCGTCTTGGCCAAGGTTTTCTGAGACCTGGGCTCCCCCTCCTAACCTTTGCTCCCCACCCACTGGGAGATGATGCACAGGGTGGGGCCTGGGGCATGAGTTGCAGTTGGTCTGTCTGCCTGTGCCCTCTGCAGTCCTGAGTCCCCAGCACCCCCATACTTCTCCCACGGGGACTCCAGGCTTCCATGCAAACCAGGCCGCTGGGGTCCTTCCTACTATCTACTGTTCTGATGCTTTCATTTCTAAGAACAAAGGCTCTCCTCCTCCCTCACCCCACCCCTGTCCCTTCAAAGGACACCACGTGTAGCAGCAACAGAAGCACATCTTGGTATCATTTCTGATATCCATAGGTTTGGGTAATCAGTCACGGGGTTTTGTTCCAGGCAAAAAGCAATATTCTTTGACAAATAAGCCACTTGCCAAGCAGTCGAGATGACATTGCAAAGAGTGACATTACAAACCTACGTGCCTGCTTCCCTGCCCCTTCTCCCTGGGAAGCTACGAATGCCCCAGATAAAGAGAGCAGCTCTCCTGTGACCAAGCCTGCACTGTATAAACAGCCTCAGGAAAGGTGGCCTTGCTCTGTCCCTCTGGCCCAGAGGGACAACAGGCTCCCTCGCCTGCTCCTGTAGTCTTCCTAACTGGCTTCCAGCCCTAAAGGTTTCCCCTCTTGCTACCAATGTCTCTCTGTCCTGGAACCCCGAGGCCGCGGGCAGGCAGGGTGTTCTCCGGAGACAGATGTCTGCACCAGCAGGGGGAAAGAAAGGTCTGTTTCTTATTGACGGAACAAGCATGTGTCACAGAACTTCAAAGATACGAAGCCAGATTGGGCAGGCAACATCAAACGCCGGTGACTGGCGCTCAGGAAACTTTGTATTCTGACACACAAGTTCTTATCTATTCTGCTCCAGACTTGAGAGCGGGAGGCTGCATCTAACCAAATCTCATTGTTTTCCCTCCCAGCTGCCAACTTGGAAAAATATCAGGGCACAAAGGGACCATTAAAAAAAAAAAAAAAAAAAAAAAAAACAGAAAGAAAGAGAGAGAAAGGGAGACATGTTTTTGTTAGTTTCTAAGCAACACAGCATGGCCAAGATGGAAGCTTTTAGGCAAATGAGGAGACAGAGGCTGCGCTGTCTGCAGAGGCCATCGGCGAATCCCAATCTTTACCTTTTTAGAAAGAAATGAACAGTGTGTACGTGGATACAGCCCTTGTCTCCCCCACCCTCCGTACCTCATCAGCAAGTCCCTGCTTCTTTGATAAGGAGTCACTTTTAATGAGGCCAAATCAATGCTTAATGATATCTAACCTCAAACAATGAAGCTATTTCCTGATTAAAAAAAAAACACTAAATTCATTTATGTTTCAAATTGTTTAAAGGACTTATAATTCACTTTGGATTACCTGCTTTTTCCATTATTAGAAAAAAGAAAGGCTTTAAAATGTGTTTCATTTCGGTGTAACTGGCCCATAATGACATCTCCTGAGTCTGGGGACCAGAGAGCATCAGAGCGGCCACCTCTCCTTCAAAGCCCCGCGTGAGGCTGTTTCACCGGGCCCGTGAAGGAAATTGGTCATAAGCCTGGGAGTTTCCTCTTGCATCAGGAACACATTTATTTAATCAGTGGGTCCTGTCGAGGGTCTCGTGTGTGCGATCTGGGATTTGCATGAAGCAGAGAGCGCTGCCCGCCAGCGTCTCCAGCCTGAAAGTCACCGCTCCACCTACAGCCCCAGCCCAGCCCGGACTGCCTCTGGCCTGTCTGCATGCCCTAGAGACAGATGGGTGCTGTCCTCAACCGGAGAACCCTCAAAAAGCCTCGAGGTCACTGTGAGGCCTCCCAGCCTGTGGGCAGAACAGCAGCCCCAGAGCCCTGCTGGTCTAAGAGCAGCCCAGGGCTCAGCAGCTTGGGCATCTCCAGAAATACAGGTTCGCAGGCCCCACCCTGGAACCACCTTGGCTGGAACAGGATCTTCACACTCCAACCCCGAGATTCCAGGGGTTGTGTCTCAGATGTGGGATTCTGCTGTGTCCAGAGTCTAAGGGGCAGCAGTTTCTGCTCAAAGCATCCACCTTTGGAGTCAGAGAGAGGTGCGAAAGGGATCAGGACCTGGTGCCTTCATAGGGTCCTTGGCCCAGAAAGCTCTGTTCCTCTCTTCTCTCTGCTCCCCAAGCTCTGTGATCTAGGCTTGTGAAAGCATGGCTTGCCTCTGACACCCAAGGCTCTTTCAGCCTCCTATCACACCCAGATTGTAATCCCTTCCAGACCTAAGTTCCCTAAGCCGAGAGGTCATAGCTGTCCCGTCCCCACCAGAGGCTGGCTATGTTCCCTGTGTGTGGATAAGACAATAAAAATTATTTGAAGGTACGAGGCATATGGGTCAGTGATGGTGGAGCACCTCCCTATGTGTGAGTGACTGGGTTTAAGCCCCAGCACAGAAAGGAAGAAAGGAAAAAAGTAGGGAAGGAAGGAAGGAAGGAAGGAAGGAAGGAAGGAAGGAAGGAAGGAAGGAAAATAGACTGACATAGTCAAATTGAAGCCATTCTCACAAATTCTTTTCAATGCCATTTGTAAAAAATCCTTCCATTATACAGATTGAGGCAAGGCAAAGACAGGTCTATCTATTTAATATTAGTCTGTAAAGGCCACATCTTTGCAGGCAAAAAGTAAAGCTGTGGGAAGCCGCCTATGATGGCGCCCATTTCCTGCTTCCGGGTTCTTCCCGGCCTGAACAAGCCCGCCAAATTGTCATATCTGCCCAGTTACCCGTGACGCTAGCCTATCAGCTTGTTAGGCGCGCTTCTCTGTGATTGGATACTGCTTCCCCTTATAAGAGGTTGTTCCTGCCCCCAACGGGCGGAAGAGGAACCAACGTTGAGGGTGGCGGACCTTGTCAGGTCCGGTTCGCTGTACGTAATAAAGTTTGAGAGCTGATCCTGCTCGAGTTTGGTCTCCTGTCTCCCGCGGCTCCGGTCATCTGGTGGCCCCCGTACGGGGAAAAAGGTAAAAGACTCAGTGATGTGCCTCTTCGGCCGGGAGGTGCGATTGCTGTCGCCTGCGGTACGACGGAGGACCTGGCCCAATAACAACGGAAGGCCGCGAGCACCTCTTCTCTTCACCCTGATCAGCTACGTGAGATACAGCGGTTCCCGGGACAGGTGAGTACTGGGTCACCTGGGTTGGGTGGACGCACCTAACAGATTTGGAGCGCCACACGAGTGGACGCCGGTTTTTTTTTTTTTTTTTCTCTTTTCTTTTCCCTTTGCATCTGTTTTGCTTTCGCTTCGCTAATACAGCCCGACAGGCTTTTGAGCTCGATCGGAATGCTCAGAGGAGCCCGGAGCCACTGCCGATTGTGGGTCTCCGGAGGACCCTCAGGGCTCTAATTCTGATTCGGATTTGGAAGGCTCAGAAGAGGAGGTCGTCTTTGCTAAGCATGACCCTCCTACACCGTTAAAAGAGGAACTTAGGGCTCGGGAAGATAAAAAGGGGAACCAAACACCACCCTGCCCGAGCTACTCCGCCTTACGGGAGGAGCTTAAGCCCTTCCGCCCTTTGGCAAGTTCGCGACCCATGGTCGCCCCCTTCAGGGCGCCAGGCCCCACGGCACCGCCCTGGTTAGAGGGAGAGCTACTTCCTGGGTTGCCTTCTGCGCCCCCATCTGGGGAGGGAGGAGGACGTTCCTTCTACCAGAGGGTATGGTCGCGGCTTCCCTTTGAGTGTTCCGGTCTCCATGCATTCCCGGTACAAGTAGGAGGCAGGGGAGGAGGAGGATATTATGAGCCCTTAGAAATTAAACAACTTAAAGCTATCAAGGACGCAGTTTCAGCTTATGGGCCCAATGCGCCATTTACCATGGCGCTTTTAGAGGCATTGGCAGGTCTGCTTTTAACTCCTGGAGATTGGACCCAGCTGGCACACGCCTGCCTCTCCCCCGGACAATATTTAGATTGGAAGTCCTGGAATGAGGAATTCTGTGTAGAGCAGGCGGCAGCCAACAGGGAAAATAACCAGAGAGAGTGGAACAGGGATATGCTATTAGGGCGAGGAGCCTTTGAGGAAGATCAAACTCAATACCCTCGCCAGGTTTATGAACAAATTAGCCGCTGTGGCCTCCAGGCCTGGAGACGGCTGGCTGGAAAGGGAGAACATACGGGTCACCTTACAAAAATTATACAAGGGCAGGGAGAGCCATTTTCAGACTTTGTGGCCCGCATGCTTGAGGCCGCTAACAGGATTTTTCCAGATGCTGAGGCGGCTCACCCTCTCATAAAACAATTGATTTTTGAACAGTGCACTAAGGAGTGCTGTGATGTCTTAAGAACTAACAAAAATAGGTCCTTAGAAGAGTGGACACGCCTGTGCCGTGAATTGGGTGGCCACGGCCTAACGCCCAAAGGAAGAATATCATTGGCACTCTTTACCATAAATTTTTTAAACCTTAATCACAATAATCATTCCCCTGCCATGGAGCACAATAACCCGTCCCCGGCCGACAAAGGGCTGGTGAGATGGAAAGATGTCCTTACAGGACAATGGATGGGCCCGGATCCAGTGATTAGCTGGACCCGAGGTGTGGTTTGTGTCTTCCCACAGGAACCAGGCTGCGAACCGCTGTGGGTCCCGAAAAGATTGACGCGAGCAGTAAACTCCCCACCAGTTCCTGATAAAGCACAGGAAGATAAGCCCGCGGACACAAGTCAACTCGACCCTTCTGGGACCGACGCTCAGCGCCCGAGACCATCTACAAACTAAAATGTCTGGTTTGGAGCTTTTTCTATTCTGTGGGTTCCTATTAATCACCCCTGTGATATGCTCAGATTCCACAGAACCACCACAATATCTTTGGGGTCCTTGGCACCACCCGCCCACATTGGCACCTTTTTCGGCGGCCTCGCCCACCTCACCCAGGGTTTATCCTAGTAGGGCTTGTGGTTATCAAATGCTTGTTAGATCGCCTCATACAAACTCAGCAGCAGGTTAAGATCACAGCCATGGCAGCCATGCAAATGGCAGCAGGTGGCCCATCAGGCCAGCAGGCCGCCGCATATCTCCTTCACATTGCAGAACATCAGCTATAAGAGCTGAGTGGGCAAGCCAATGACGGGTAAGACGGGAAAAGCCCTCCCGGTCAACCTAAGACAGGCTCCACTCAGATATACATGGCCTATAAGGCCAGGGGTCCCTTCTGGAGTCAAATTATTGGCATTGAGATGCGAGACCAAGGGTACTGCAGTGCCATCCGCCTCAAAGGTTGGGGGGAAGGCAGGAATGAATGTCTATATGCATCCAGGTTCGGTTCACAAAAGCCTGGCCCTGCGAAAAAATGAACCACTCACCTTGAGCATGGTCCTGGCGCAAGGATATGCACAAAACAGGGTGATGCACAGCAGGGTATAGACCTCTACATTCTCTCATGCCTCAGCCTACAAGGTAGGCCCACTCCTAGGTGTCTAACAGCAACAAGGTCATAGACACCTTGGAGGGACCCACAGACCATCCTATTTTAATAAATAAAAAAGGGGGAGATGTGGGAAGCCGCCTATGATGGCGCCCATTTCCTGCTTCCGGGTTCTTCCCGGCCTGAACAAGCCCGCCAAATTGTCAGGTCTGCCCAGTTACCCGTGACGCTAGCCTATCAGCTTGTTAGGCGCGCTTCTCTGTGATTGGATACTGCTTCCCCTTATAAGAGGTTGTTCCTGCCCCCAACGGGCGGAAGAGGAACCAACGTTGAGGGTGGCGGACCTTGTCAGGTCCGGTTCGCTGTACGTAATAAAGTTTGAGAGCTGATCCTGCTCGAGTTTGGTCTCCTGTCTCCCGCGGCTCCGGTCATAAAGCAGACCAGTGAAGCAACTCATCTATTCGGTGAAGCAATTATTAGGCCAAAAACCTATAATTGGGAGACACATCAGCATTTAAAAACTAATTTATTTAGCATATTCTGCTGTCAAGCCTGATAGTGTTAATTATCAGACTATGACATTATTTTAACTTTGGTTTCTGACAGAGAGTTATTTTGTGGACTCTTTCCCTCACTGGGGCCTTAATAAAGGAAATTCAATGCAGCCCCACTCCCATTAGGCTGGTCTCCTGGTGACAAGGAGAGGAGCTGTGCTGGTGAAGGGGCGATGGCCCCTGAAGTGGTACAGGGTGGAGCTGTTGCCCCAACTCATTAGATAATTTCTCCCTGGGTCAACACACTCTTAACTCACTTGATAAAAAGTGGACAACAGCCCTGGGTGACGCACAGGTCGGAGATACTTGCCCAGTGACCCAGAGGTCCCATTTCAATTACAGAGGCAACTGGGAGTTCCTCACTGGCAAAGAATCGAGTGTTTCCCAAGGGGCAGAATAAAAAACCTGGGTAGCAAACGGTCTTCTATCCCAGACAGGAAACACTATTATCTCCTTAATTCCCAGGCAAAAGTGCATTCTTTGGGTACCATGAGAAAACCTTGTGTCAGGCACACAATTAGTGCCTCAAAGCTCCGGACTTCTGAGCAGGGTTTGATCCCTGTAAAGACAGGGGTGCCCAGCCCTTTGCTGGAACTCAAATCCTGGGAATCATAGCCATTCTCTTCTCTTGAGTGTTCACTATGTGCTGACCATCTTGCATATGGTCTCTCTTTTATGCTTGCAGTAACGCCAAGCTGAGTACTATGAGCATTGCTTTTTTCATGGGGTGACATGGGGATTGAACTCAGAGCCTTTGCACTAAGCTATCTCCTTATTCCATTTTTAAATTTTAAGTTTTCAGGCAGGGTCTTGCTAAGTTACCGAAGCTAGGCTCGAACTTGTGATCTACCTGCCTCAGCCTCTCAGCGTGCTGTGATTTGACTCTTTGACAGTCGAGAGAACTGAAATACAATGAGATTAAATCCCTTGCCTTCGATGACTCCTCTGCTATTGGAATGCAGCCCTCAATGTCCACACTGCATCCTGCCTGGCCTGGTCCAGGCAGGGGCCAGCAGCAGAGCAGCACTGCCTGCTTGTCTGCATTCTGGTTGCTCCTTCAACCAAGTTGCAGGGGTCCAAGGGTCCACGCTCCTTGTCAGGCCAAATGCTTGGAGAGACCACCTCACTGTTCTGCTATTAACTGATCTAAATACGCAGTGACTTCAGTTAACTTCCTCTGAAGAGGACTTGGGCACATCCAGGCTCCTTGAGGCTGAATTTCTCTGCAGCCCTGCAAGCCCTTGGATAACGTCTCCACCTCACCTCTGGTCCTCAATCCCTGTTTGTTGAATGATGAAATGAGACAGTGACCACTAAAAGCTATTCAAGTAGTGATTCCACGCACCCACCTTGGCCACAAATGATCTATTTAATTGATTTTAGTGACTCCACAATAGCTGTTATATTACCTCAGGGCAAAACTACTCATTTCTTGCTTCTAAGACCTAGTAATTTATATGCTGAACATGCAATAATCTATTATATCAAATACTTACTCCTCCTTGGAAAAAAATAGCCTGCTGCCAAGCAGAACAGCCCTAGATACACAGAATAAGTACAGGTGACTTATGAGTTTACACAAAAGAGCCTTCTGTTCTGCATGCAGCTGTTTCAGAGAAACACAGCTAAGAGTACAGAAGGAAGCTAGGTAGGTAAATATTAGGAGAGGCCTTTAAAAGCAGCCTTGATCACTGGGTCCTGAGGATATATTTGTTAGGTAAGGATGTCCTAATGGTGCTTAATATTGATAAAGCGTTCACAGTGCAACAGACAGGCAATGGGCAGGCTGTTTTGCTGAAGATCAGCAAATGGAAACATGATAGGCCAAGCTTGGCCACAGCCCGGGCAGCAAGGGCCGGACTGCAAGTGCAAAGACCCAGCCCTAGAGCCAGGGGCTGCCTGCACAGCAGAGCAGGAACAGGAAGCCTGTGTCTCCCAGCCCTGCGTCCCTGACCATCTCCCACCAGCACTACAGCGAGTAGAAGCATGTTGGGGCAGGCGAATTAAAAGGAGTGAGTGTGGCAGAAGGCACCCAGGCCCTCCTGCCCTTTTCCCTGAGTCTCTCGTGCTACAGCAGGAGTAGCTGCCTCTGCGATGCCCCACTCAGGGTGCTGGACCCAGGGGCTTGTGCTGGTTTGCAGAAGCTGCCTCATCTTTGTTCTTTCCCCCCATGACTCATGGCCCCCTGAGGGTGCTGCTTTGCATACAGAACACCTGTCCCCACGCTCTTCCCAGGCCAAGCAGGAAAATCCCTGGCTCTGCAGTCCGGCCCATCTGGGCTTGAGTCCAAACATTGCTCTTCGCAAACCTGTGACACTGAGCAAGTGCCTGAATGCTGCAGAACTTTAGTTTCCTTCTCTTTAAGACAGCATCACAGGGGTACAGCCGGCTACCCAATCGGGTAGACTAAGAAACTAGCCAAAGGCCTGGCACAGGATAGCACACTCTGTGAATCACCTGTTGCCCTCTTTGTCCCTGTAAGCCGCTCTGTCCTCTGTAGGGGTGTAACTAGGAACAGCTGGGAAATACCTGATGAGGTTTTACTTCATTCCATATGTCTGTGAAATGAATCTTCTGTCCTCGGCACTCCTTCTTTCATTATAAACTCCTTTCCTTTCATCTCTGGAGAAATCTGGAAACCAGAGAATCATCCAGCCTCTCCCAGAAAGCGCCAGTCCTGATCTGGGTGAGGCTACCCCAGAGCAATCTGTGGGGTGACTAACAGAAGCTGGTGGATCCAGAATTCCCCCAGTTAGCACGGTACATCCCAGGGGGCCCCTCATCCCAGCAAACCAGGCTACTGGTCACTCAAACCTTGCGCAAGGCAGCTTTATAGTCAACAGTAAGCTCATCACTTCTCCAGCTTGCAAACAAGAGCAGGTGGCTTCAATCAAAGTCACTAAAAACTCAATATGAAGTTCTGGAATTCCAGGCTGCTCTTATCAGGTAGCAGAAGGTCGCTGAGAGTGGTCCCACATGGACTGTGAACAACACTCTTCCTGCCAGCCCCAGGGAGACAGGAAAGGCAATGGGAGAAATCCAGAAGACACCTGCATCATGGGAGGAGCACCAGAAGCTCTGCAGGCCTGATGCTGAATGACAAGAGAACAAATGCGCGCCCCAAAGCACAGTGCATACAGTACTAACTGACCGGCCTTGCTGACCAGCCCACCCAGATTAACCTTCTCCTCCAAGAGGGGAAGTTCTCTACCTTAGCAACACAGGTGGGCAAAGCCAAGCCATTGGACCCATTCAGATGCCAAGGGAATCCTGACTTGGCTGTGAATTTATAAAGGAGTGCACAAAAGCAATCCACAATGAGAAAGAGCCAGCAGACATAGCAAATAGAAGCATTCTGACCACTGAGAATATCCAAAATTAAGCTAAAAAATAAATACACTTAAAATGATAAATATATAAGGGAATCAAAAGGACAAGAAGCAATGAATTAAGAATCATATCAGGAAATGAATGAAACAGAATTTTTCTGATAAAAATATAAAGATATATTAACCAGTAGACTAAGTAGAAGAGAGAATCAATAAACAGGAAAATGGAGGTGAGGATGAATCGGCTGCAGATACCCTAAACTGCTACATCCAGCAAGTTCCAGCATGAAAAAGCAAGGAAACAGGAGGGAACTGGTAAGACAAGGATGGCAGGATAGGAAATGGCATTCCAGGTCTGGTGAGGATTCCAGAAAAAGAGAAAAAGGCAAAACTCTAAGAAATAAGGGGTAAGTCTTAGCATTGAAAAAAAAATGTAAGCATATGAATTCATTTCACACTACAGTGAAAGTGCAGAAGACACACGGAGACAGAGACAGAGACATGGAGAGATACAGAGATACACACAAGCAAAGATACCAAACAAAACTCTGGGAAAGCACAGATTCTCTTTTTTAAAGAGTAATTTTTAGGCTGATAGCAGTCCTATTTTTCTAGCATGTCATTATAAAATTTTGAAACACAGAGCTGAGTAGACAGAATCAAGAATGGCACATATGTACTTATATAATCGCTAGTTACATAAATTAATATTTTCCCATATCTTATCACATATTTATCCAGTCTTGCAAACTCTTTTAACTCTTGCAAACTTGTCCTCTATTGGCACTGAGCCATCTGGCTAGGGAGAAAGATCATCCTCAGAGTTCAGGACTGAATTCACAAATTGTGACTAAGTAGAGTGGTTCCAGGGCTAAGGAGAAATAAAAAAATTTTTTTGTCTTTTTCGTTTTTTTATCGGTACCAGGGATTGAACTCACGACTGCCTGCTTGCAAGGCAGGTGCTTATGCCACTGAGCTAAATCCCCAGCCCCAGGAGAAATAAATCAATAACAGACAAATATTTTATAAGCATTTAGGAAAAAATCACACCTAACCTAGAATTCTAAACCCAACTAGTCTAGCATTCAAAAGGAAAGGAAAATAATCACTAAAAATGCTTTCACTTTGTTATATTTTATATACATGCATGAGAGAAACTATATAACACACAGGTAAATTGGAACTTTTTCTGGAAATCAAAGACTGAGACTTTATTATTAGTCCATCCTCAGTGCAAGAACCACTAACATATCTCCCCTTAAGAAGGAAAAAATTAAATCTACAAATAAAAAGTGATAACCTAAGAAATTAGAAAGCTTTGGGTAAAAAAAAATAGACAAGGAAATTTGTCAGCTTAGAAGTAAATATAAATAAGAAAAAACAAGACATCTAGTGATAAAAATAACACCTGAAGTATGAAAGTAACAGGCAATTAAAATATTGGACAAACTTATGGGAGTTTAGAAGAAATGATCAGAGTTAAAATGTGTCAGGATTTTTGTTTTAGAAAATGGACACAAATTAAGTCTTTATCCATAAATCACCCAGAAAACAATATAATTGGCCCTCCATGAAAGTGTGCAAGGCAGCCCCAGATGACACTTTCTAGGTCAAGTGTCCATGCTATATTTTTAAGTTCACCTCTAAAGATGAGAAATAGAACGGAGAGCCTTAAAAATTAGTAAAACAGAAAAAAGTCAATAGAGAAAGTTGGTTTGCCCAAAATAAAGTAGTAATGGAAAGGAAAAATAATTTTTAAAAATCATAAGTGGAAACATACAACCTTTGGAAGAACTAAATCTAAACTGACATTAAGTACAATAAACATAAATGAACTAAATTTTCAAAGCAAAAGAGATTTTCTCATTCCCTTTCAAAAATTCATCTATATAATATGTAGGAAGCAAAATTTGGTTGGAAGGTATGAAAAAATTTAAGCAGTATAATAATTAGTGATTTTCCAAAGGATTCTTGAAAATAAATAATATAATTTCTGTGGTGTGAAATTTCATGGTAAGGATAAAAAAATCTAAGGAAGTTCATAAAGGGCAACAATGGGGAAATAATCTTGAACAATATTGTCCATTGGATAATGTCCCTGAAAAAACAGATAAAGCATGGGGACTAGACCCTGCCCGAAGATAATGTCCCCTTAAACACTGGCCAGACCTCTCCAAGACTTCATTAATATTTTTTTAAAAGAATGTTAAATTTTTTATTTTTGCCCATATGCTCACTGTACATATTAGTAGGGTTTGGTGTGATATTTCACAATGCATGTAGTGCACACTAATTAAATTAAGGTGAATTAGCATGTCACTCTTGTTATCATTTCTTTCTGTTTACAGACTTGGGGCTCTTCTCTTCTAAAATTGGTTATTGTGAACTGTATCCATTATCAGCTTTTAGGTTTCCAAACAGTCAGCAATCATTTTGATGAAGGATCACAGAGCCTAAATCTCAATTTTCCAATCCACCACTCAACCCAATACCTCTTTGGTACTATCTACAGCTATGCAGTTAAGTATGGTGGTCTCTACCATCCTGTGCTGGAAATACGGTTAGTGTACACTGAGATGAGCTGGGAACACACAATCCAGGGATACTTCTTCCTGGTTCTCTTCTGCTACCACATTTTCTTTCTTTTTGCTTGGTATGCCAACAATTTAGCATTTCTCAGGGTTATGATTTCAGTGAGCAACCCAAGGAGTGAGAAAGTATTTTCTCCCTTTGAGACAAAAAGCAGGCTTCCTCCTGCTGGATTAGGATATTATAGTATGTTCTGTCAAGCTCAGGCATTACCTACTGCCATACCAGCCCACCGCATATGCAGCACCCATTTGCATATATAACACCCTCCAGGAACACTTGAAGACTAGCTGTGTTTCACAGAGTAACAAATTGTCACCAAATCTGCAGCTTAATATCCATTCATGAGCTTGTAGCTCAGTGGGTCACTGCCCAGGGTCTCCAAAGCTACAAGTGAAGTTATCACCAGGCTGAATTCTCACAGGGGAGCTCTGGGCAGAATTCCCTTCCACAATCACACAGACATAATGCCTCACCATTGTATAAGTGAGATCTCTGTGTTCCTTGCTGGCATCAGCAAGGTCAACTCCCACCTAATTTGTGTCACGTATTCCCTTCCATGTGAAGTCCAAGAATGAAAAGTCCCTGCTATCAAGTCCCTGTGACATTTTTACTCTGACTTCTCTGTCTTTGATTTAGGGCCCAGATCGAAAGAGGCCTTGGGATTAAGTCCCTACTTAATCTCCCTCTTTTAAGGTCAACTGACTTGAGGTCTTAATGATATCTACAAAATTCCCTCACAGCAGTTGGAAAGGAGCGGCTATCAAAGGGCTGAGAATCACTGGGACCATCGTACACTTCTGTTTGTCACAGGCTGTCTGTCTGTCTGTCTTCTGGGGTAAACAGAAGACATAGTCTTTTATCTCTGACCTTAGAAATTCATCTCTCCTATGGTCCATGAAACAACTTCGAAGAAAGGAAAAGTCAAACCCTGCTTACCAGATTTGGAAGTCTTGGTATACACAGAAGACTCCATGTGCAAAACATCCCATTAATAATTTTATATTGACTACATGTAGAAACGATGCTATTTAGGCATATTGGGTTAAGTGAAATGTTTTATTAAAATAAATTTCACCAGATTATTGTCACTTTTTAATGGGACTGGCGGAAAAAATTAAAACAACATAAATGGAAGAGGCTTGCATTCTATTTCTGTCAGACAGTGCAGGTCAATATGCCCAGCTTATATATTGAAGTCTGGGTCTCTAGGCAGAGTTGTCACCTAGCAGCCCAAGAAGCAACTGTGTCCTAGGATTTCTTGCTTCCTTAGCACTGTACCCAACTGTGCTAACGTGAGTGCCTCCAGGTGGGCTACACATCTTGCAGGGTTGCACGGACCTCAGGGCTCCCCAGTGTCATTCGCATGGCTTCCGGGCACATTTATTTGACCTAAATGGATTTGGTGAGCACTCGCATTCTGGTGCCCTTGCAGTCACACTTACACTTTTGTCGGGCTAGAGAAAGGAAGGCTGCAGAAGGACAGTTAGCTCACAGTTAGGTCTCCAAGGATCAGAGGAGTCCTCACTGGGTAGGGAGGTGACCACAAGCCATCAGACCCTTCCTAGATCAAGCTGTGCCACTGCCTTGGTGGGAGACCCAAAGCATGTCAGGTCCCCACATAAGCTGCTTCCTCCCTGGCTAAGTGCAGGATGGACACAGAGGACATTCGCCTAAATCAGAGAGCTACATGGAATGGGAAGACCCAAAGATGCTCACTTCTCTGTCCTTTGTACCAGTTGAGCATCCCTTAGATGAAATGCTTGGGACCAGAGGTGTCTCAAGGTTTTTGAGATTTCAGAATATTTGCATATGCATAATGAGATATCTTGGGAACAGACCCCAAATCTAAACACAAAATTCACTAAGGTTTCACATCTCTCTTCTATGCACAGCCTGGAGATAATTTTATGCAGTATTTTTAGTGCACTTGAATTTTGACCACAACCAGTCTCATGGGGTCAAGGGGTGGAGTTCTCAGCTTATGGTGTCACATTTGCGCTCAGAAAGTTTCAGACTTCAAGCATTTTGAATTTTGGGTTCTCAGGTTAGGTATGCCTTACCTATACACCATTAGCCTTGCAGCCACTGGCCACAAAAAGGGAAAGAATCAAGAGGAGATTTCACAGCTCTGCAAAGCTAAAGTGTGGAATATGATGGAGAGTGGAGTCAAAACACTGGGCTACACAGTTGCTCTGCATTCTCTACAGATTCAGGTTCCAGGCCCACACCCCAAATGTAGATAATCAAGAGCTGGCAGCCTCTCGATACCTGTATCTGCTCGCCACCCCCTTCCGTTCCCCACAATGCCATTTGTCGCTGGCTGGGGTTGAGTGAATGTGAGCCGGAGTTTGTGGCTGGCAAGTTCCCTCTCCCTCTACCCATGACACCTTTTACAGAACCTGAATTTCTTTTTAAAAAAATCTGTCAACTCCTGTTATCGATGAAGATGTACCATAGCAACTCTCTTTGCAAGACTCTTTTGTAGCTGATGCAAACAGGTGGGAAAAAAAGCCTCTGCAAAGCTCAAGTTTAGAGAGGGAGAAGGGAAAGGAAACTCCCCAAAGCGCCCCCAAGTGCACAAACATGCAAGCGCATGCACGCGGGTGTGTGTGTGTGTGTGTGTGTGTGTGTGTGTGTGTGTGTGTGACAGGGAATGCAGACAGGCAGATCCCTCTTGAAACTCACTCTTCCCCTGCCCACAAAATTCCCCTGCTTTATCAGAGAGTGAGAGGAACCAGGGAACACAGGTGCCATGCCTCTCATGCACATGTCCAAAATAATGACCCTGTGACAAACCCAAGACACAGAGCAAGGAGCTCGCTGACTTTCAGCCTTGCTTGTTAGGACTCTTGCACTTTGAGCAAAGCAAGTCCAACTGGCTCTGTAGGAAGAGGCAGCCGGATCCCTGCAGCCTTTGTCCTCGACCCCTGAGCAGTTACTTCTGAAGGAAGGGAAACCCTGCATGATGATCTTAAGGACAGATGACAGTGGCAGTCTTGAGCAGGGGCACAGAGGCTATGTACTCTATGTCCACCATATCTGTTAAGCTAACATGTTAAAACAGGAATGTGCATAAGAGAATATTTTCTACCCTACACCTTATAAAGGGCAGTTGCATTTTGAGCCTTCTTTGAGCTCTCAGAAGCTCAAAAAATCAGACTCAGGGTGCACAGATCAGCCTGAGCTCCATGGCTGCCCCTCAGTCCATAATAGCTGTCTTGGGCTCAGCCTCATGACCTTGCGGCCTCCAGGAGCCAGGCTGAAGTCTCTCCTTTCAGGGCGTTCCCATGGCACACGCCCTCCCCATGGCTCATGACAGGCCACAGGACTTCACTAATGCCCTTAAAATAATACTTGTTATTTTTTCTGACCGCAGAAGTACAGAAAAGGGATGTTTTCCAAGGTGGGGGTGACACCTGATCTGTTTCAGTAGCTGTCCTTAGGCAAGCCCCAAAATCTGCAACCAGAAAATCACTTTTTTCAGGGAAGGCTGAGCATGGATCTTGCAAGGCTAATTGCTTGAAGATTCTTTTCTGTTCTTCACATTTGCCTTCCTGCAGACCGCGTTCATGGAGGCCACTCCTCCCGCTCTGTGGCAGTCCAGGCAAGCTGCTCTTCTGCGGAAACAGCCTTCCCTGAGCAACCAACAGCCTTCCCTGAGCGGATTTTTTTTATGACAACTACACAATGTGATTAATGCTGCCTTGTTACATAATAGACACATAAACAATGCATTATTGCTTAATTTCTTTCCACTTTTTGTTAAAAGGTTAGAAAGCAAAAATAAATGCAATCAGCTCCTCTTCTCTCCAAATTTCTCCACTTTTTCATCCCACTCTGCCTCTCCTCCCTACTCTTCTGCACTTGTTCCAGAGCAGACTGAGGAAATGGGAACTTCATACCCAGTGTGTTCTTTGTTTCAAATGCCAATGAATCTGGCTAAGGACAAAACAGTTACACCAGAGGTACAAACAGCATTCACTGGATCCTTCTGCTACGAGCTGTCAAATATCCTAATTTTCTTCCTATGGCATCCTAATGTCACAAACCATAAAGACTTCATATAGTACTGGGTGGTGGTTCTGACTTCACAAACAGGATGTTAACTTCAGAGAATAGAGGACCTGGGGTCTTGTAGGCAGCCTGGCCAAAATGGTACAAAAATCCCACACGCAACCCCAAGTATTCCTAGATAAAGGAATAGAGGAAACAAAGCCAAAGAAGTAAGTTCAACAAAAACAATTCATGGCAGATATCTTGGTTACTTTTCTCTCATTGTTGAGACAAAATACCCAACACCCAAGATGAAGGAAGGAGAGGTTTATTTAGCTCACTGTTTGTGGAGGTTTCAGTCCATAATAAGCTGGCTCCAAGGCAGGGTGGCTTGGCACTGGGGCAACACTTCAAGGCAGAGCCAGCAAAAGCGGGGAAAGCAAGCCTCTTCTCCTCCCTTGGCACACAGGCCACCCTCCACCACCACCCCTCCCCAGGGCAGGTGCAGCACTCACAAAATCTTTGTGCCCTCCTCTTGCACAGGAGGAAGGTATGTACAAAGTAAGGATCCCGGCTCCCTGTTGAGTCTCTTAAACTTCTAAACTGCTTAAGTTGATACAATGTATCAACCATAGCAGTAGAGAATAAATTATTTAACTTGGAGAGAGATAAGAGGAATGTGTTTATAGAAAATCAAAAATAGCATCTCCTTAGATTTTAAAATATATTTGGAGTAACCACATTTCACAGTGTCCAGCACAGCAATTCAGCACATGCCACCTATAATCCTAGCACTCTGGGAGACTGAGGTGGGAAGATCACAATTTCAAGCCCAGCTAGGCAAGGTGGTGACTTAGTAAGAATGTCTCAAAAAAAATTTTTTTAAGGGGGGACTGGAGATGTTAGCTTAGGGTGAAGCCTGAGATCCACCAACCAGAAAATAAAAGATGAAAAAGGATAAACATTACTATTCATAATTAGTAATCAAGCTAACAAGGAATAGCAATAATAAATTAGTCTGCTGCCAGGAGCAGGCTGGGTTGGAGGGAACCGGGCCCTAGTTCATTGACTCTTCAGTAACACTCCCAAGTTGCAATATTTTCAAGTAGCTTTTCTTTGACACAGTCCTTCAGAGGATCTTAGGAAAACTCTCTAGGTAAATTGTTCTTAAAGCAGTTGAACACCTGATTTGAGGATGGCAGTTTTGTTCTATGAATAGATGGCTTGTAAGCAACCATCAGGGATAAAATACCACTTCCTACAAGACTCAACATCTCTTGCGTGGCTGTTTTCTACATTTTACGCATTTTTCTTCTTTTTTCTTTTTTCAGTCTATCCCCACAAATATGGAGGAGTGAATATTTCAAAATTCAGCAATAAACTGGGCATGGGAGCACATATGTGTAACCCCAGCACTCTGGGAAGCTGAAAAAGAGGATCACAAGGTTTGAGCCCAGTCTGAGCAAATTAACAAGACCTGTCTCAAAAGAAAAAAAAGGGCTGGGTGTGTAACTCAGTGTGAAGGCCCTGGGTTCAGTTCCCAGAACTGCAACAACAAAAAGTCAGCAATAGAAGCTCCAAAAAGAGGAGACATTAAATTTTACTGTGCTATGATGCAACGTCTACTGGACTGTTTGTGTACGAAAAGAGAGACCCTAGAACACATTCTAGAAGGTGAGATAAGAACAGAAAAACAAGAGAAAGACTGGATGAATGTCTCTATGTCAGGAAATGACGATTTTTTTTTTAAAAAGCAAAACAGAAAAAAAGTATAAAAATAGTACAGAGTTTCAAAAAAAAAATAAGAAATCAACTCTAGTTAATATATTGCTATCTTAGAAGTAGTTGTTTTTACTCATGATCCAAAAGGTGATTTAGCCAAAAGGCTTAGAGACTAGAGGCCATTCAGGAGATGCAAAGAAGTCGATGAGGACAATAAAGTAGGAAAAGAGCAAGTCAGCAGGGAGAAAGAAATGGAAGCCAATCACAATTCCAAGTGTTGGGTATGAATGAGAAACTTTTAAAAATAGTGACATTTAGTATTACTTTTTAAATTGTTACATTGACATATAGATGTCAAATAAGCTGAGGAAAAGGTGCTGGGTTTCCATATGTGATTAAGGAATTGCAAATTAAATCAACAAGGTACCACTACACCTCTTAAAATGGCTAAAATACAGAACACTGACAACATTAAATGCTGGCAAGACGCGGAGCACCAGGAACTCTCCTTCCCTGCCGGCAGGAATGCAAACCGGTTCAGCCACCTGGAAGGCAGGAGGGCACTTTCTTACAAACACAAACGCACTCCTTCCTTTCCGTCCAGCCCTCATGTTCCTTGGGGTTTCCTCCATGAACTGAAAACGTTTCTGCACAAAAGCCTGCACAAAGATATTTTCAGCAGCTCCATTTTAATTTCTGAAATTCAGAAGCTACCGTGATGGCTCTCAGTAGGTAAATAACAAAGCATGGGACATCCATTATTACATGTAAATGTTATTACATTTAATAACCTCCATTATTAAACAGTTGACGACTATTAATAATGAAAACAGAAAAGCCATCGAGCCACAAAGAGACAGGAAGGAAACTTAGATATGTATTAGCAAATGAAAGACGCCACCCGAAAAAGACTACATAGTGTCTGATTCCAAGTACATGAGCAGGGAGAGCTTTGGTCACAATAAAAAGATGAGTAGTCACCAGGGGAGGGAGGGAGGAAGAGATGCAGCACCGGAGAATTTCAGGGCAATGACATTCTATGTGATATTAGAATGGTATCCAAATCCACAGGATGTAACCCCCACGAAGACTTGGGGTGTCCATGATACACCAGAAAAGGTTCATTGCATTCATTGACGGTGCTAAACGTTGGTAATGTGCAGGGGCAGGGGTGTAGGGATCCCTGCATTTTCTACTCAGTTTTGCCAATCCTAGCCTAAAAATCACACACACATGCATACACACGCACACTCTCAAGTGGAGGACACAGAACTTTCAGCTGACTGACACTTAGGCTAAAATACCAACATTCGTGATAAACACAGAGAAAGAACTCTCAAAGGCCCAAAGCTCCTGAGGAATTACTTTTACCTGTGTTCCCCAGGACAGCCCGCTTCTTTACTTCCACACACATGTGCTCACCCTTTTGTTGCTAAACTGACCATGTGACCCGCCCCAGCCAATGCAGCGGAGGTGGAAATGGTTTAGGTCCCGTCCTTGCAAAAGAGCTGAGTCATCAGTGCCTGACCGAGCGGGCCTCTCTAGCCCTGCTGCAGCCAGAGCGTGAGCGCCCCCTGGGACGGAGGCGCTAGAAGGTCCTTGCTGCCCAGGCTGGCAGGGCTCAATACCCAGAGTGCATTTTTTTTCTGGAAAAACAAGATCTAAAACAGCCTTTGCATCAAGAAGAAATAAAATTTGACACCGTGTGCAGCCCCTGAGGGTCATTTGCTACCACCATTTCCAGTTCAAGTTCCCCAAGGCCTGACTAGGGCCCAGAGCTCTCTTCCTTGACAGCAAAGCCAGGAACATGAAAATGCTGAGCCGGTGGTGGAGATAGCATAATTTTGGGGTAAACTCAGTTTCGAGAGTCTTCTCTGAAAGAAGCGATACTGAAGTGCGGGTTACAGGGTGCAGCCTGCACCTCCTGGTTTCCTGGAGAATGTGGTTTTAGGGGACAGCGGCGATGGCTGTCACTCATCACCTCGGAAAGTCGTGAGATCCACAGACAAAGGACAAGCATCCTGACAAATCTCACCATCCGAAAGTCATGGCTAATGTTAACCGAGATGAGCAACGCTGCGATTCCATCAAGATGCCCTGTTATTTATTTAACTTTTTCCATTTTCATTTTTTATTTGGGCAAGATAATTGCCTGTGATAAGCCTCGGTGTGAGAACTGACGCATACAGAGTGACCAGGCAGCAGAGTCCGCGGTCTCAGCGCACACTGGGGGATCGACCATGTGTTAACACATTGCAATGATCTCAATTAATGTCCTGTAGCAGTTTCTTCCAAACACAGGGCCTCTCCAAGTAAACGGCTATTTGCACCCACAAGAAAAGTGGGAAGATAATGTATTTAACAGCTTGAGGAAAGAAGATCTCTTAGGAGTACTCTTCCTAAGAAAGAAAACTTACACAGCAGTGCGCCCCCGCCTCCCCGGAAAGACACTGGAGTGCGGCCCTGCACTGTGCTTCCTAACACCCTACCTGGGCCTCCTGTATCTTCTAGCTGGGCCCACACTGTGTACTGAAGTGATGGCTTTAGCGTGCAGTTGGGATCATCTCAGAGACAGCAACCCCGGCCTCAGGCCCTGTGCTTGTGCTGTGCTGGCTCTCTCCACATCCAGGGATGCATCCCTGTCTCTCCACATCCTGGATGCAGCCCTGTCTCTCTACATCCCCCATGTCCTGCTCCCTAGCATCCTCTCTGTTCTGTCCTGAATGACCCAGAAGCAGAAGTAGAAGGACAGCTGGACTTCTGCAAAGCTAGTAATGCTTTAAAGTGCACTGGAGGGTTTTGCTGTACAACAGTGAACACAGCCACTGGCGCCCCGTGGTGCTAACAACAAACTTCAGAGGTGGTGTTGTTGCCGCTTTGCTTTCTTTTCCTCTTTCTGTCTTTCTTTTTCTCTTTCTTTCTTTTTTGTACTGAGGATAGAATACAGGGCCTTCACACTGTCCTGCTTCCCCCCAACAACCCTCTTTAATTTTAAGACAGAGTCTTGCTAAGTCCCTATGTTTCCCAGACTAAACTTGAACTTAAACTCCTCCTGCCTCAGCCTCCCAGCGTGCAAGGACTACAGGCATTTCGGTCATGCACACACCCAGCTCTCCTTTTCTTCACATGAGAAACTGAGGCTTGCCAGGTGTGTGGTGAGCCCAGAGTTGCACTTCAAAAGCTGCTACTGAAAACCAACAAGAATGTGGGGGAAAGATGTTGCAAAAAGCATTCTCTTTTCCCTAACATCTTCTGCCTACTGAAAAATAAAATACCTGCCCTTTTCCTGTGAACTGAAAGGTTAGAGAGAACATTTTTATTTGGTACTTCCTTAGACTCTTTCTGAAGATAATTACTGACCTCAGCAAAAGACATGACCCCAAAGAGAATTCAAAGAATTAAACAATATGCAAAGGATTTTGCCCCTGTGAGTCTTTGTTTGGCTAAGCTAATGGATTGTTTCAGACCAGCTGAAACCTTTGCTCCTCCAAGAAGCCTCCCTTGGCGAGGCTGATGTGGAGCGATTTCCCTGCCATCTGAGGCCCACAGACCCTTCCTTTGCCCTTTGGACACTGCTCCAGGAACCTGTTCCCATACCCCCACCTCACAGCCTCACCCCCACTCTGAGAGCTACCCCAGCAGAAAAGGGAGCACCAGAATTTGGAATAAACAGAGGACTTTTCATAATGTATAGCGTATATACATTAATGTGTGCTTAATGATAATAATGTACCAGTACTGGTTTATTCATTATAACAAATAATCCAATTGATGCAAGATGCTAATAATAAGATAAATCTTGTACAGGGGTGGTGGTGGGAACATAGCAACCCTCTGTGTTATCTGTTCAACTTTTTTTAAACCTACAAGGTGTAACTGCACATTTTAACTTTAAAGTTTTATAACAGTGAAAGACACACTGCCATCAATCCCCCTCAGACACAGCCCTTTATTTCAAACACATTTACCCCACCCTCTGCCACTTTCTGAGGCACGTCTGAAAGTCCCCTTTCGTGTGTGTCTTCACTTGCTCTGTCATGGCCACCTCTTTGTTCTGAATCCATTTAAAAGGTTTGCCTTTCGTGTTCATTTGACTTCGAGAAAGGACCAGAAGTCACATGGTGCCAGACTTGGTGACCAAGGTGGACGAGGAGACTCGGACATGCTTTTATGAGCCTGCCTTTCCACAGGATGGCTCTGGGCAGCAGCAATCACTGTATTTTTTATCACACTTCATAAAGAAGACTTCTAGAACCGCTTCAGAAAGTAGCAAGAGTGATAGATCACTGTTTTCAAAGTAAAGAGGAGTATTTTAAAGTGAATTAATGAAAATAGCCTTTTCCTGTAATAAATCTTTAAACAATTGGGGCTGAAGATTTAGCTCAGCAGCATAAGTACCTGCCTTGCAAGCAGACAGTCGTGAGTTCGATCCCCAGTACCGATAAAAATGAAAAAGACAAAAAAAAAAAAAAATCTTTAAACAGTCACTGCACATTTTAATCACAGCTCTTAAGGCTTTTCTAAAAGAACTAAAGTCCATTAATTTTTCAACAGACAGTGCAACTGAAGGTTCCCCTTCCCTTTACCTTTCCCAGGCTTCCTGTCTCCTTTGTTCCCTATCAGTTTATCCATGCCTGCCACATAAATGTGTCTTTATTATGATTTTTCCATTTCTTTTTCTCTTCTCCTCCTCCTCCTGTGCTATTCATTTCTTCCTCCTTCTCTCCTTTTCTCTCTCCTCCTGTCCTCCTCCTCTCCAAGTATGTGTACACTGATGTGTTCCCTAGGATACACTGCAGATGACAAATGACTGCCTGCTAGATAATGTGCACTGAGATGGGCTGTTTTGTTAGTCGGCATTCTGTCACTATGACAAAAAACCTGGGAACATCAGCTTACGAGGAGGGAAGATTTATAGGCTCATGGTTTCCAAAGTTTCAGTCCATGGTCCTTGGCTCCAGTGTCTCTAAGCCTGAAATGAAACAGAACATCATGGTGGGAGTGCGTGGTGGAACAAAACTACTCATCTCCTGATGGCCAAGAAGCCAAGAGAGGGAGCTCACTTTTATAGCAAAGCTCCTCCCCATAACCCTTTAACCTGTGAATCCATAAGTGGATAATCCATAGATAAATCAGAGCCCTCAGGATCCAGCCAGCTCCCACAGGCTTCACCCCTGACCACTGTACTGGAGATGGATCCTTCCACACATCCAGACCCAAAGCACAATGGTTATCATCCCTTCCTTCAGAATCACCTCAGTGCTGCCCGAGTTTAGTTGCTAAGTGAGATCCTTTGTAAAACACGTGTTTTACAATGTTCCCTCTCAGCCACGTGGGAGCCAAGTTCACACTCTGTGTCTGCAGGAGGTAAAGGAAGCAGGAGAAGGAAAGACAGTAACTCACACAAAATAACCACAAAATAACCACAAGCCACCCCAGCTGAATTCTGTAGAACTCAGGCCAGAGTGGTTCTCTGTGGAAGAACTGTCCCAACTGGCATGGATTCCTGTGGGAGAGAAACGCATGGTTGGTGGTTGCCCTTATGAGAATTAAAAAGACTCTCACCTACCCTCATGTTTAAATTTACCACGGATATGAGCTAAAGATGGGAAGCTGGATTTACGGCTTCTAGGGGTCTTCCCAACTCCAGTTATCAGAATTATGCTTAGCTGAGCAGACTCTGCCCCAATCCCAGCCCACCCTGGAAACCTGTGTCCCCTGGGTGAGTTCTCCCCCCCACGGGGCCTCAAAACAAGCTGTCATTTAGCAGATCCTACCCTACCTTTTGTCCTCCTGAGGTCTGAAGCCTCCTCCTAACCCTTACCCTCCCCACTGCCTCTCCTGGTTGGCTCCCGAGTCACTGCTTGTCTCAATCACTGTCATGGCCTCCATATGCCAGACTCCAGTCCATCCTGTGCTGCTGCCTCGGCAATGCCATCTTCCTTGTCCTCTGGTCACTGTGCCCCTTCGGTTATCCCTGCCCTCTCAGCTGAGCCCAGCCTCTTCCCCTTCCCCTGACCACACCCTTGAGAATTCCTCTGGAATGAGCTCTTCTCCTTGACTTGGCATTTGCTGTGTCTGTCACTGGAAGGGCAGCCACACTGTCCTCACTGACTATTTCCCTGGCTCAGCTGCCCCTGTTCCCTGTTTCCCTTGGGCGAGATCTTCAGCACAGCTCCTGCCCACTGTGGGGAGGAGCTGGCTTGAGTCCTCCTCTCCCTCACCTGGTATTTGGGCTGCCCGAGCTGCAGCTTACAACTGAATCCCTATGGAATGTGTCTGCTTGCTCATGCCAACAAGTCATCACCTACTGCTGAGGAAATAATATTCAAAATAATAGCTATCATATTGTGCCATACTTTATTAGAAAAGCTTATGTTAACCAACATTATGGAAATAGTACAATTTCTTAACAATGACAGCAATCTTTGTGCTGTTGCCCCAAATACATGAGGAGACTCTTAAGAAGAGCTTGTGTTTTATCTTTCATCTTCTCTGCAGCTCCTGATGCCTGGCACAGGGAAGATACAGAGAACTCAAAGTCAGAAGCTTGGTGGAAGGGACAGTGTCCCTCAGAGAGGGAAATGATACAATGAAGACCAAGATGAGGGGCTTCTGTTTCTGGGAGCCCCACCTGTGTTGGATCCACCCACCTCATGCACCTGAAGATGGGGACACTGGCTCACACTCCCTTGTTCTCCCTCAGTGAGAAAGGGACTGTGACATCAGAGCAGAAGACCTGGAACAGGCATAGCAAATAGATTCCCCTCCCTGCTGCGTCTGATTCAGCCGCTTAGAGCCCTGTGCTGAGAAGGGTTTGAAGGCTGCACTAGAATCCGGAGAACCATCATATTGTACCCATCACGGGCTCCCTAAGGCTGGTAATGGGGATGGTGGCCCCTGCCCCTCAGATTCGCTGCCCTAACCTGGAGATCCCATAAGTGGCTCAGGCATTCCTCCTGATCCTTCAGCACCCAGGCTGGGGTTACACTAAATCCATCTTCTGCAGCCAGGAAGGACAGAAGGGTCTTAAAGACAGGCCCAAAGCGGAAGAGGGAGCAAGGCCACCGCCCATTCCCGGGTCAGGGACACCTCCATGGACTTGGCCTGCAAAGCCTGCTCTATCAGCTGACACGCTCAGCCTGCAAGACAGGTTCAAGGTGAACTTTCTGCTCCAGACTCCTTCTTCCTAAGCCCCTCACTGGAGAAGGCTGGGGGAGTTATGCGAAAGCAAGACTTAATTCGGGATTTCCTATGTCTATCACTTGCTCCAAATAGTACAGTTGCAACCTGTCCCTGGTGTGCGTCTGCTTCCTGTCACACTTGGTGGGGACACCACAGGCAGAACTGAGCGATCCATCTGGAGCAGACCCCACAGAAAGAAGATCTCAAAATCCTATTTCCTATCCAACTGGAATAGCACATGAAAGAGAAACTGCTGTGCTTCGGGTCAGGCGAATGAGGTGGAGCCACGGCACCAACCACAGAGAGAGACACTCATTTGTCTAATTGATGGGAAGCAGACAGCGTTTCAGAATGAGCTTATTTTTCTGCAAGGAAACCAGGCCAATTTATTCACATGTTTACCGTGTCATGCATTTGTGAAACGAAAGTTTTCTCTGGGCTGCATCTGACAAAATGCTGGCCACTAACTTCCGGTGGGTGGCCCTTTGCTGGGAAGCTGGATGGGGCTCTAGGACCGAGATGATAGTTCCAAGGCTGATAGTTCCGCAAGGAAGAGACAAAGAGAAGCACAGTGGCCTTCAAGCAGACTTCAGACTGGAAGAAGAGGCCCGTGAACAGTCAGGTGATCACCTTGAGACTTCAGCACTCCGACCTGAGCACATACTCAGTACACAGTGCTCAGGGCAAGAGTTGAGAGCTGCCCTTGGTTGAACACCTCAACTTTCAGTCACTGCATCTGTAGAGTGGGGTAATAATAGCTGTCTGCCTCCATCAAAGATCTGTGGAATGGATAAAATAGCTAACAGGTGAGCACACTGAAAACTGTCACCTCACTACCATCACAGCACCCTGTTGATTTCCTCCTAGTCCTTAGTATGATGTAAAGGAAGTCTGTTTATTTATTGCTGCTTTGCTTAACATCTGTCTCCCCAGCAGAATGCAAGCTCAGGAATCTAGAATGGTGATAGCTATACGGAGCAAACTCGTGCATGATGAGTACCGCCCTCCTCCAGGCTTACATCATCCCTGCATGCTTCACACATGTGGGTCCTCTGCTCCAGACCCTATGCTTCCTAGAAGGGCTACTTTGTTGCTCACTCACCCTTCTCTAAACATTTCCCTTTGGTTGGGCAATTCTTCACTACACGCTCAGCATCCACAGCCAGGCACATACTCACATGCACACTCAGCCCGTGAGGTCAGTTCACACATTTTTCTGTCCTCCTGAACCCAGTGAGGTACTTGGCTGAGCTCTGATTCTAGTAGTACTCTACTGAGATTGTACTGCCTAGATTTCTCATCCAAAGAACAAGCAAATCAGTCCTAAAATAGAAAAGTAATAATAAAAAATCTTAAAATATATAGGCTTGTAGGAGATGCTAGTTTCAGGAAATATTCTGCACACCTGTTGAGGAATTCTTACCTGCTTCTTCTGGCTGTTATCTTGTTGCATAAATGTATATTAGACTCCTGGACCTGAGACCCAAGGATTTTCCCAAAGAAATTCATTCATTCCCACAAAGTGCCAGCGAGACTGTCACACTCAGACTGTGCGCTTCCAGCATATGGGCTGAAACTCCTGCACTCTCCTGCCTCAGTCATCTCATCTCACAAGGTCTTTATTCATCAATGTACATTTCACATTTGCTGAAGGCTTACTATACCCCAGCATTGTCCTAGACGCTAGAGGTCATGCAACATAAAGAAAAACCTTCACCCTCATGCAGCTTCCAGTATCATTATTCGAAGTTGTTTTGCTCAGTTGCTGATTCTCTGCCTCTCTTCCCCTTCCCCACCTGCTGAATGTATAAATCCCACCAGAGAAGGGGCACTATCTTCCCCATCATCGTCCCTCCTGTACCTGGAACAACTCTGAGCTCCCAGAAAGCGTTCTGGACATTGCCTTCACATTGAATTGTTCATTTGGAAGCTTTTCCCTTTTTGAGGCATCACCTCCAGTGCTCAGTTCATGTAGTCACTTTTAAGCAGTATAAACAGACTTGCAGGGTGGAAACATCCTGTGCCACTTTTGCTAACTCTGAACTTGATAGCAATGTTCCGAACAATCTGCCAGATTCTTTGGCTTCATCTTACATGTGCCTGTAGCAGATGCCTCTTAAAAACACACAGATTGAATTGGAAATGTTTGTAGCATTTGACAAGTGAAGTGAACACCGGGGAGAGCTTCTCAACACCCAGTTCCCCTGCTCAGGCTAACAGAGCCCGAGTTGTGTTCTTTTGTCACTCTGCTCCAGACAGTTGAGTCCTCCTCACCACAGGACCCCAGAAGGAAATAGAAGGAGTCTGGGGAGATCACCATTCCCAGCGAGTGGTTCAGGAAAAAGCATGTGAGCTGAGCCTAGCCAAGGACAGAAGAGGGAGAACCCTGCAGCCTGAAAGAGAGCCACACAAAGAGATGGACCCTCTACTGTCCTCGGGCAGCATAACTGGAAGTGGATACCTGGAATTCCTCCAGCCCTTTGGTGACCAAACCCGAGAACAGCTGAGCAGAAAGATGGAAAGAACCTGGCTTCTTAGAGACATTGCTAGGCCGTAAATCAAGAGCACTGAAGTCACGATTCTGAGAATTCTCCATTTCATTAAGGAAAAATTTGCGTGGAGGAAAGAGTTGGAACGAGGGAATATGCAGACACAGTGTGGAGAAACACACAGGCAGGTCACCCTGAGGAGCTCACAGGCCAGCCAGGTGTGGTAATTGCGCTTCTCATGACTCAGACCAGGTAGAAGGCCCTGAAGGGTTCCTACAATATCGATACTCTCCATCCTCTGCTGGCCATTTGGAAGCCCAGCCCCAAGCCTGTGACTGTATCACAGTACTTGCTTCCTCCTCTATATCTGAGTCAAGATTTTCTATTTTTATTCTATTCTGCTAACCATATTGTATACGGCCACTTTAGAATCTCCCAGCAAAGGGACTTGGTAGAAATAAATAAACCAATCACACAGCCATGGGATCCAGGTCTAAAGAGGAACAAAATGAACCTCCAGAGGGAGACTGCTGACCCAAGCCAATTGGCTTTCTCAAAACAAAATGTACAAATCCCCACCATGTGGGGCCACGAGGTGGTTTCCAGGGTCACAGGACATGGGATGGCACCTAGAATGCCACTCAGGGTTGCCATGTCATCCTCGAGTGAACTTGTACTCACTGTGGCTGCATTGCCATGATGCTGAGTATACAGAGAGGAAAAGATCACCCACAGACTGGGAACAGACTGTCCTGGAATTGGGACGCTGCAGCAGGTGAAGTTTAGGGGCAAAGTGGACCTTCTGTGTCTCAGTCCAGACTTTCTATGACATTCATGTCACTGGCCAGCCTTTCCTCTGCCGAAGTATGAGATTCTGGAGGACAGTGAGTGGCACTGATATGGATTTGACACATCAAGTCCTAGCTCAGAGCCTGGTATATCCTACATAACCGTTTCCCCCTTAACACGAGTCTTCATTTCTGTCCAATTTCAAGGCACACAACTAGGAACATGAGGAAGCTCACAGCTTTACAATTTCACAAGAGGAAAGAGCTCTGGGCTGGGAATCAGGAGACTGGACTCTGGGTTTCATCAGTAAGGGGCTGTGTGAGTCCCAAAAGACAGAAAAGCAGAAAGTAAAAGACACTGGTTGTCACACTGTCTGGATCTGAACCCTGGCTCTTCTCCCCTTCGTGTCTTAGGTTGCCTTTAGGCACAGTCAAAATACACAGTGAGCGCTTCACCATTTTAAAAACTGTTCACAGTAAAAGACACGTTGGCGTTAACCCCCTGAAAATTTGCTTCAATTCCAATGCATTTATCCTGTCATTCTGGCCACTTTCTGAAGCAGTCCTGGAAGTCCTCTCTCCTGAGTGTCTTTGCATGGCTGTGTGGATGTCGTGAGTGGATTCAAAATGTTGATAGCAATTTCTGGTAAATAAAGTCATTATTGTACATGCTCATTGAATTTAGTCACTGGATCTGACACTGTCATTCCGGCTCTTCCCCAAAGTTGAAATGACCACGAAAGGTGAATGTTTTGAATCTATTCAAGACATTGAGGCAGTCCCAACAGTACTACTAGACATTCATGAAAGAGGATTTGCAGAACTGCCTCAGAAATTGGCAAGAATAATGGAATAAATGTATTTGAAGTAAAAGGACTATTTTGAGGGAGATTAATGGCAAGTGTCTTTTACTACAATAATTTTTTTGAGATTTAAGGGTGCATCCTATTTCTGGATCACTCTTGTATGAAGTGTTTAAAGTACATGTGAGCACATACGAAACATTCATGTTAGCTTGTCTTATCTTGGAGAAGCCATTATGTTTTTCTAAGCCTTAACTTTCATATCTCTCTAGAGTAGGTTTGAGTAGGATGAAAGATGTCCGATATGCAACACTCATCTCTACTTTCACATCCTCCATCTAGGGCAGACATCACTAGCTGATCACAGCACTCCCTTCCACCAGTCCAGTGGCAACCTTCGAATCTTCCCCAGGACAATACAGAAGGCAGCCACTCTTAGATTTTCAGATGTAACACAAGAAATCAAATCTGTCTGCTCCCTGGGAAATGACAATCTTAAAGATACTGTGATTGTCCAGAAAAGGGGGTTTAAGATAGGATGGGGGCAGCCACAGGAACACAAAAGTCTCCCTGTCCCCCTAAGACTTGCTGTGCTCTTCCAAGGCTCCTCCTGCTTGATAGGCCCCACTCCACACATAGCTCTGCGACTCTGCTGTCCCTCAGCCTCCCCTGGGACCATAGCTGGACATTTTTCTCCCTATGTAGTATAATTGCAGTGATAAAATGGTGTGTGGCTAATTGCTGGGTAGGCCACAAACAGAGCAACCCCACATGTAATTTCTGACTGGCAGAGACTGTAAATTATTCAACATGACAACCAAAAAATTACAGCAATGTGGGGAAGTGGAGAGAACACTTCAGGCAAACAAGGGACTGGCTGTCAGGTAGGGGCTGTCCTAGGCACCTCTTGTGAAAGGGAAGATGACCATACTTGGGCAGAAAAAGCTTGGGCTGCTGGGCTCAGGCCTGGCGAGGTCTACGTGTTCACATTTGCAGGGACTTTGGGTTCCTTGTAAGAATAGCAAAATCTCCAGAAAATCATAGCTGCCTGTGTCCTAGAGGAAAAGGAATCCACCCATAGTGCAAAATGTCACACACCTGATGGACCAGAAGACCTAAAAGAAAAGTCTGCAGCCAGCCAGGTGCCTCCTACCTGCCCTTTCTCACCCAGCTGTGCCATGGTGCCCTTACTTAAGCCTCCTTTTGCCACACCCAAACCCCCATTCTTCCTTCATGAGCACTTTCTAAGGCAGGGCTCCCAGGCTGCTCATCTCCCTTCTCTGTGGTCACTGCTCTCACTCAAAACTGGACCATCAGGCTGTGCACAGCCCTAATTCCCCAGCTCTGTGTCCTGCTGCGCATTGCTCTCTTTCCCTGCCTTCTCTGGGCAGGAACACTCTGATCAAAGCATTTCTCAAGGCCTCCCACGACTCCACTGCCTGAATGGTGAAGCCTGGGCTTCCTGTAACACATGCAGCTCCACCTCCCTTCCCACCACTTTCTCTACCACCCCGTGCTCTCCCCTGATGGCTGGTGGGCACTTCCTGAGGTTCCTGGGATGCACTCTCTGCTCTTGGAAACTATGTGGCTGGTACCAACTGTGACAGCCCCTGCAGCAGGTTCATTGGCCAGATCTGGCTGGTTCCCTTGAGATATGTGTTATTGCCAGCCATCACATCTTGAGTTCTGAGTGCAAGCACAGGCGATCAGATGATGGGCACACTGTGCAACCCCTGTAGGGCCCACAGGGAGCCAGTGCCACCTGCCTCATAGCCCCTGGCCTGCACTGCCAACCACCCTGGGACAGGCTCCCCCAGTCATGTCCCAGAACTCGCCAGTCCTGGCCTGGTGGCAGTGAGGATCCCCAAGTTGGCTATCAGTACAGTTGGGTGTGGCAAAGAAGAAACTGGCAGGGGATGACTGTAGGTAAAAATCCCTTTCTTTCTTTACCTCCTGTCATCAGGGTGCTCCCTGCCTCCTCAAATTCCCATTAAGGCCATTAACATTAAAGCCACAAAATTCTGTGCATTCCAAAGAGATGTTTTCCCCCCTGGGTAGCGGGTTCTGGCCACACAGAACGCCCCTCCCCCGCTCACTTCTGTCCTATAAACGGAAGGTGAGCAGAGTTTTCCTAACACGTTCCCAGTTGGAAGTCAAACCCTCGCCACCTCCCCTTCACCACCTCCAGGATGGGGCTGCATTGGCCGTTCCCCACCCTTCTGCCCATCTGCTGGGATGGCATGGTGCCCGCTCACAAGTTGGTTGGAGCCTGCGGAGGTGCCAGGCAACAATGTGTTTTGATGGGCGGCCTGCAGAAGGTGGCAATTGCCATCTCTTATGAGTGAAGGCCATCGCAGTGCCAGCCCTGGCATGCAGGTCTCTGTACACTTGTTCACACCTGTTGACTCTCGGGTGCCAAGAAAAGCATACTTGAGCTGGGGACCTGGGTGGGGGGAAAGGACACACACACAGCTCCAACCTCCAACCTCCAAGGGTTTCTTCATGGGGCAAAGAACCTGGAGCAAGTCGGTCAGCCAGGCGCGGCACCATCCCTGTGTCCCACCCTGGGACTGCTCGTTGCCCTTTTGTCCTTGACAATATTGTGTCCTCACTCAAAGGTGAAGGGGCCCAGCTGAGAGACCATGGCACAGGTACAATTCAACACAGGCACAGTCTCCTCTCCAAGCCAGGGAAGACGCCAACGGGAAGCTAGGCGGTGTCAGGCCAGCCCTGGTAAGATGTGTCCCCGTCACCTGGCAGCTCTCGCCTCCTCTTCTCCACCTGCCCTGGAGCAGTGCTGATTTCTAGACAGAAAGAGAGCCTCACTCCAGAGCCAGCCATGGCCCTGGGTGGTCTCAGCCTAACCTGCCGACCAGCTGTCCTGGAGCAAGTTACAGACCTGTGAGCCTCACGTGTCTGTCTCTAAAGTGGGGGTAACTGTACCTGCCTCCCCAAGTTGCCACAAGAATCAAAGAAGACACAGAAGTGTGCCAGGGCTGCCTGACACACATGGGTCCTCAACACACTGGTCTCCTTTCCTGCCCTGCCTTATCTGCCCTCATATTCTGATTCAAATAGGAAAGGTATTTGGGGGAAGAAATGCTATTACTGACATCAAACTAGGAATCAGACATGGGAACTAAAGAGCAAAAAAGACTCAAGGTAAGGGCAATGGAGGAAAAGAAAGAAGAGGAGGAGATGAAGACAGGGCAGGGCTCCCCTGCTGAGCCACCCCTTAGTCTCTGCCCCCCAGAATGCCTCATTCTAATGGCAGCTCATGCCCCGAGCGCCACCCTGCCCGGCTCTCCGTGTTTTGCTGCTCCTCCACAGTGGCAATGACAACACAGAGTGAGAGTTTGTCATCCATACACCCCACCCACACACACATGAGGTGTCCCTACACAAACCCTTGTTTTCCTCATCATTCTGCAGTGTTTGCAAAATGCCAGTGACAGTGCTGGGCAGGGTGAGGACCACACAAGGCAGGCCTGTGCTATCCTTCGGGCTCTTGGTCTGAGAGTCAGAAAGGAGCTCAGGTATCCCTCACAGGCCAGGCTACACTGGAGCTCCCCGCAAGGCATCGACGCAGCTCGGGGAAGTAGAGTCAACTCATCTCTGCCCTCTTCACATGGCCAGCGCTTGTGTGTCAGCTTCCTCCAGCCGATCTGCCTCCAGTCATGATGCCCTGGACAGTGAAGCCCACACACAGTCCAACAAGGGGACCCACAGACTGACCCACAGCCTGGTTCGCATAAGAGACCATGAGAGGCCATGCAAAGCTCACTGGGGTAGCACAAACCCCACTGGATTTGCAGAGCCCCCACTAGATCCGCAGGGCCTGTGCCCTACTCAGGGTAGACCTGAAAGCCGGAACGGCTCAGGTAGGCCCAGGATCCCCAAGACAAAGCCCTGAGTCCTGGGAGAGGAGAGGGAAGGAGGTTGGTGGAATATTGGAAGGAGACACACAGAAAGAATTCTGGTGACTTTCTTGGTCAAGGAGCTGGGGAAAGAGGAGCTCTGGCATGGACCAAGGAATAAAGATGGGGAGTAAGCCTTGGAAGTGGAGGAAAATTCTTATAGATGTAGATATATGAGGCTTTGAATGAATTTTTAAAGATCTAAAGAGCACTAAAATAGAGTAGATTGGACAGGTTTCCCAATCTCAAGCAAAATCTGACTTCTACCTCCACAGGACACCCAGAAGCACACTTACTGACCAGAAACTAAACAATTTAACTTGCAATGACCTGATGAATTCTTCCCATGGGCCTTGGGCAAGGGTCCAAGTGATTATCCCAACCTCACAGAGCTGGGCACAAGCCCTGTGTTCAGTGCCCAGCGGCCCTGCCAAGGAGCTAGCCAAACTTGCACATGTCTTCCAACCTCAGTTTCACTGTCTGTGAAATGGGAATAGGAGGCATCCAGGAGCCAGGGGGCTGTGGTAAGAATTCAACCAGGGTTCTCAGGAAGAAGCTTAGCAGGGGGTCCTGTACAGGGCAAAATGAATGTTCACAGCAGTGGTTGTCATTGTCTTTGATGACTTTACCATGGTCACTATTTTGTATTGTTAGTTTCCGAGTGTGGTGGAAGAGACAGAGACCAATCAAATACACAGGCTCAAAATGTGATTTCAAACTAGGATAAGTGGTCAAGCTATTAGCAGGGTGAGTGGAAATCACTGTGGTCCTTAGAGTGGGAAAAACCAGTGCATGACCTGGTCACAGGTATGATAGGGGCTGCCCTGCAGAAACAGTCTTGGAGCTGACACCTGAGAGCTACCGAGGTGTTAACCTGCCCAGGGGTGGGGTGGGCAACATGCATGTCCCTGGCACAGGAGGCCACTTCTGCAACATCCCTGAGATGAACCCAGAGTCACAGCAGGAAACCATTCCACAAAGGAGTGCTGGAGACTTGGAGATTCTGGTAGGAAGCTGCCAGAGGCAAGACGGGGCTGAACGAGGGTCCTGGTGATGGTGGAGGAGCTGAGGAGAGGCCAGAGAAGCAGCTTCTGCCCGTGGCTGGCCAAAGGCCGCCAGAGACGCCCCACATAGCTCCACGCGATCTGGATCTCGAAAGCCACCTACACGCCAGCTGAGCCCAGGCAGGCAGCCAGACCTGGGAAAAAATAGAACTGTCCACTCCCCTCCCTGCTCCCCACCACCACAGAGAAGCCAAGCCCCTGCCTGCCCTGGCCAGTCGGCTCCGGGGTGCCACCTCTTCTGTGTCACAGAGTCTCCCAGCTCATCTGTTAGGTCTCCCCCTTCCCCAGAGGAGCTGCCAACTCCCGCCCCAGCCTCGGTACCAGGTCAGTGGTGCACAGCTAATATGACTGTAGAACCTGCTAACCTTCATCTCAGAGAGGAAGTGCATCCCAAGAAGCGATGCTTGAGACTTTCCTTCCTGGTTCACCTGAGGCCTTGGGCATCTCCTGCTTCCCTGGGTGCCTATCTCCTGCTTCCCTGAACAAAGAATAGGGCTCAGGGTATCAAAGACTAAAGAACAAACCCCATCTGTACCACTCTCTGTGCCTAGCAACCTGGAGGGTGGATTTGCCACTGGGTGACCAGGGACAAACAGGTGTGGAGAGGGGACCAGGAGTCCCGATTTTAGGTGGCCCTGGCTCTCTAGCTTGAGACCCACTTATCCCATCATTCTCGACACTTCCTGATGCAGCTCTGGGGACTTCTTTGCGAGCAGCTTTAGCTGCACTGTCGAGGCTGCTGCAATGTCCCAAGTCTATTCAGAACATTTCCTTTTCATGGTCATCTGGACACTGGGAAAGAGACAGAGGTCACACAGTGCCACATCCAGTGAATCAGGGAGAAGCAGGGAGATGTTATGCTTTACAAGCCTATCTTTCCATTGGCTGGCACTCTGCAGAAGAATTCATTGTATATTTGGATCATATTTCATAAAGACACTAAAGAAAGAAGATTTCCACCCTGCTCTGCAAATGCCAAGTGCAATAAAATAAATACATTGGAAGTGAAGGACGTATTCTAAGAGAGGTTAATAACAATGCATGTTCTACTGCAATAAAAATTTCAATTTAAACATTCACTGCATATTTTGACAATCACATGGAAGTAGAGTCTGGTACTCTGAGTCAGTACCAGGTGGGAATAACCAGGTGTATTTACAACCAGGAAACCGAGAGGAGTTCATCAGGGATGGGTGTGGATAAAGAGGCAAGCCCCAAGACCCAGGCTTCAGAGCTTCTACATTGAAAAGGAGAAGGCAAAGTGAAAGCCAAGAACAAAATCAAACACTGGCCACAAGGGTGGCAGGAGGAAGACAGAGAAAAAACATCTCCAGTCACCAAGGAGGCAAAGGGAACAAGTGTCCACTGCGCAGATGCAGGAGCTGTGGCCCCCAGAAGATGAAAGTGAACCACGGATCTTGTCCCTGGCTGTGCAGGGACACTGGGTATTTCCAAAGCACTTCTTTGGCGGAGTGGTGGGGGAGAGCCTGACTAGAGGGGACCCAGAGAAACCGAGGAGGGGGAGTAGACACTGTGGGGGAGTGGCTTCTTGAAAACTGGCACTGCCAATGAAGAAAAAAAAGAAGACTAGGTCTTCTGAGAGGTGACACAGAGACCAGGCAGGAACTTAGTGTTCGGGGTGAAGTGGGGTCTTTATTTCTTCCTTCTTAATGGGAGAAATGTTTGGCCAATAGCAAAAACAGCCCAGTAGAGAGGGAAAGCACAGGAGAAAGAGAGGACGGCTGTAGGAGTGATGGCCACAGCCAGCATGAGAGAAGAATGCAGGTGACCCAGTGAGACGCAGTGGACTGAAAGGCATGGTGGACCCGACATCACATAGTCTCCCCACTTGCCTTATTATCTCAGCAAAGCAAGTTCTTCCCCAGAAAGTGAGGGAGACACTGGGCAAGGGAAGTGTGGCAGACAGGGCTGCTGGGGAAGTGGAGGCTCATCCCAGCACGGCCACTCGTGATCGAGCAAGGCAATCACCACAGTGGGGGTTTTCCTCTCATGAGGTTTACCTGTCTGAGGGAAGCGTGGACAGAGAAGAGACCTGAATGCATCTGGCTGGGATCCACCCTGTGACAGAATGGAGGGAACAGGGGAAGAAAGTGAAGGCCAGGAGCTGCTGAACCCCGCATCCCCTCTGCTCCCTGAGCCTCCAGCCCACCATCTACAAAGCAGGATCAGAATCTCCACCTAGACCTGCTCCAGGGTGGGAGGGTGGCTGTGCGGTCACCCCTGAGACGGAGTCACTTAGGAGACCGCTTCACCAGGCCATTTCACCTTCCTGCTGGCTCCTCCGAGCAAGACAGCAACATTTCCAAGTCACCCCCGGCCACCCACCTGCATCCCCCCCCCCCCATCTTCTTTTGGGTCTGGTAAGGAAGGAAGGCGGACATGAATTAAATTTGACGAAAAGAAGGAAGGGACCAAAGAAAGAAAGAAAAGATACAAGGAGACTTCTTTTATTTTTGCAGGAGTGGGGTTATAGTGCGGGAGAAGGTTAGAGAGAAAATGCTTCATACTCAGCTACAATCTCTACTCTTTTTATTTTTTATTTTTATTTTGAGACAAGGTCTTGTTAAATTGCTAATCTGACTAGGCTGGGCTCACACTTCTGATCCTCCTGACCCATCTTCCCAGAATACTGGCCTTACAGGCATGTACCACCACATGCAAGTAGGGATACTTTCTAAGTCTCTTTCCTCCCCCATGTCCTTGCAAAAATTGCAAAAAAGAGAAAGTCAGCAGGAGGGAGAGAAAAGACGGTGCCCAGGCATAAGGCTGTGTTGGTCAACCAGATCCTTAAAACGCTAGGAAGCAAACAGCATCACCCCTACCCTGATCAGGTGCCACATCTTGGTTTGGATTCACCACGCACATTAGCTCAAGACAGGGACTGAATTCTTCATCTGCTCTTGTACAGCCAGAAGCAGTGTGACCCACAGGATCACCACCACCCCGCCTCTCAGCGTCCTCATCTGAATCCTGGGTGAAATGTCCCAGCTCACCTCGCCTGAGGATCCGATGAGATCCTACATAAATAAAAGTATTGTTCCCACTATAATTGATATTATTATTGGCCCTCTAGTGCCTGAGCCGGGCAGACAATGTTGCCTGTGTGAAGCGCAGTCATCCTGGTATCCAGCGGTTACCATGTGGGTTGCTCTATGGATCTGCTCGGAAATGGTGACTGCGGAAATCATTTCAGTCCCATTGACAGATTTTTAAATAACTGACTGTATGCAGGGGAGAGGATTTGGCTGAGGGGAGGGGTGGTTGCTAGTACCACGCAGCTGCTATGGCTGTGAAAATTTAACCTCAAGCAGCCTAAACACTCATTTGACAATGTACACTGCTGATTACTTAATTATGTCTAAAATATAAGTCAGACACACTACAAACCCCAGGGAGTAAATTACACAGATCTATGAAGCAACATCTACGCTGTCATTCTGGTCTCACATTTCTGAATTATCTTTTCCCCCCAGTGGATTTGCAAAACCTCTCCCTTTTCTGCAAAACGTATGGCGACCACAAACACATGATCATTTTCTCAGCATTACTAGCTCAGCGTAGGCGATCCAGTCTTGAACCCCACGTAGGAACTCTTACCAACAGGTTCTTATCTTTGTGTATATTTGAACTAGGAGATCTACATATGCTTGGTCTCAGCATGAACCTCCGTGTGACCTGATTTTGTTTCCATGGTCACCAATTAGATGAGTCCTGTTGACTGCAGAACAGCAGTGAAAGGATTTTGCTAAGTTACAGGGTGGAATAACAGTCAGATTTCTGTGCATGGGTTCTTTTTCCTGTTTGTACGCCTCAACGTCTACCTCCCTTTACCTGCTGAGAATGCAGTCATCATATTAGTTATCAGTAGCTGCCGTAATAAATTCTCACAAAACTTATGACTCAAAAAAAAATAGAAATTAATTCCTTCACGATCGAGAGCAAGGAGTCGAAAACCAGGGTGTCATCTGGGCAGCACTGCTCTGGAGGACACCTGCCTTATCTCTTCTATCTCTTGGGGGTCCGGGAATTCCATGGCTTGTAACTGTAGAATTCCAAACTTGGCCTCCGTTTCTACAAAGTCTGCTTCTCTGTGTCTCTGTCTTCTCTATTTCTTCCGAAGATATTTGTTGTTCAGTTGAGAACTACTGGGTAACAGGGTGGCTTCAGTTTGAGATCTTTCACTTAATTAATCTGTGAAGGTTCTTTTTCTATGTAAGGTCTATGTAAGGTAGGCAAGGACGTATATTTTCAGGGACCGCCATGCAACCACGACAGCGAATGTTCCCTTGAAGGTGTTATAGAATTCAACTGTGTGTCATGCCAGGTACTCATTACCTATTTTGGATAATTCAGGTTAATCTTCCTGTCTCAAAGTTCTTAAGTAATCCCACCCACAAGGTCCTCTTTGCTGTGTTAGGTTACACATTCATGGGGTCCAGGGATTAGGACAGGAGCCTCTGCTATGGTTTGCATTAAGAATGTCCCCAAAGGGGCTGGGGATTTAGCTCAGCGGCATAAGCACCTTCCTTCCAAGCAGGAGGTCATGAGTTCAATCCCTGGTACCAATTTAAAAAAAAAAAAAAAAAAGAATGTCCCCCAAACTCCTCAGGCACTTTGGGAAGGGGAATGAAGCTTGGGGGTGCTAGGGCCGACTTGCTCTTAGGAGGTGGGTCTGGTGGGAAGAGGCGGTAGCCCCCTCTCTTCTTTCTCTCCACTTCCCAGACAGGAGCAGCTATCCTCCACCAGACCCTTCTACCACGCTCTTTTTGCCTGGAGACAGCCAGCTACAGACTGATGCCTCTAAAACCCATGAGCCTGAGGAAAGAAATCCCCCTTTCCACCAAGCTGTGGGTCGGGTATTTGGACCAGCAGTGAGCAAAGTGACCTGCCTCCAAGACAACATCTTTCGGGCACAAAGCAGATGAAACGTGGGTGACTCCTTGCAGGCTCCCCACAGGTCACCCCTCTTGGTCTGGACATAGCTTCAAATTACTGCTTATACCTGGCAGGGACAGTTGCACCAGTAGAGTAGCTGGAAGGGGGAGGGGGTGGCAACTGTGGCAAGGTGGCTAATGGTCAGATCATTGGCAGCTGAGTTTCTGTAGCTTGTGAGGACGAAATGACTTCTCCTCAAATGGTGGCTATAAAAATCCCACCAAGGGCAATGAAGAAGTGCAAGTGTGCCTCTTACCACTAAATGTTGCAGAAGGAAATCTGCTCTTACCTCTCTTTGGTAATCTGTCCAATCAAGGAATCCCAGAACAACCCAGCAGCCACCCCCATCCTGCTGGAGCTCCACTGTGCGTGCCCCTTAAATGTCTTCTGATGGGCACATGGTTGCTAATGTGCTAATAAACTGGGCTTTAACAGCATCTCAGATGGTAATGGGGGGAGCTTCATGTCTCTAGCTGTGCCCCTGAGAGTGAGCCGAGTCTTCCCAGTTCATAAAAGATCTCAAATCAGACAAGAGTGTTTTCCCCTAAGGGTTGATTTAGTTGGTGGTGGCGGAGCTGTGGTTGATGTTGACAAAGGAGTTTTCCCTTCATAAAGATACTCACGCTGCCAGGTTCCCTGCCAGGTTCTTCCTTGGGGCTTTTAAATGTTGGTTTATAAACCGTGACTTGCTTCCAGAGAGACAAGAAACATCAAAATATTTGAATGGAGTCTTAAGACATGCTCTTTAAAAATCAATCAGGAATGCAGATGGAACCTCATTACAGTTGTAATGTGTATGCCCCCAAACACAACCAGTTACGAGTGCAAACGAAATCAGGGTAACATTAAAAACTCATTAGCGCCTTTACTATCAGTAGTCAAGGCCCTTCCTGTACACTCACTTAAAAGGTGTAACTGAGCAATGGAGAGTGGAGGGAAAGTGTGGGCTGCATCAGAAAATAAATGGGCAAAACACTATGCCACCCTGGAGCTTGGCAAGGTGCGGTGGCACATGCCCCTAATCCCAGCACTCGGGAGGCTGAAACAGGTGGATCATCATGAGTCAAAGAGCATCCTGGGCTGCATAGTAAGACCCTGTCTCAAAAAAAGAATCCTGGAGCTTGTGTGAGTGCAGAGCCTTAAAAAAAACAGAAACAGGTAAATTATCTAATGCATTAGAAGATTCGCAGAAACACACATATGCAGAGGGAGACAGAGCAAGAGAAGGCGAGTTAGCAATGCTGGAGTGATGGATCTTAGTGACAGAGACTACATGGAGAAGGTGGCATTGGAGCAAAGGCCTGAAGAAGATGATAAAATCAGCCAGGGGGAAATCCAGGCACGGACAATAGCTAGTGCAGAGGTCCTAAGGCAGGAGGACAGAGTCTAGGTCACTTGAGGAAGAAGGAAGTCCATGCAGCTAGAGAAGGGAAAATAGATGCAGATACGTCAGATGCCGAGGCAGCTGGGATACGGTAGGGACCTTGGCCGTTCCTCCAAGAGAAATGAAGTTACCAGACGATTCTGGACATAGGAGTGAAGGAGCCCTCAACCTCATATCAAAAATCTCCCAGTTGTTTAGAGAACCCCAAAGTGATACCCACACGGTTTGTTCTCGGGGTACCATACACATCAAGGAAACTCTCCTTGCCTCCACCACCAGTGCCTCGCTGTTTCTGGCACGCATGAATAGCCAGCCCAGCTCTCCTGAGTGGGACTTTGGGGTGTGATCTCCCTGCCCCCTGAGAGCTTATTTCAAAGCAACACAACTCTCCCATTCTGGAAACTCCTCTGGTGACAAGGAATATGGTCTCTTCCCCAAACACTGAACACCAAGTTTTGCACATAGTAAACTTATTAATTTGTTAGTTCTCTAGGACCTCAGCCTGGAAAAGGTAACAAATCAGTCACAAGACAAAAGACACACACACACACACACACACACACACACACACACACACAATGTACATGCATGTGCAAGCTTATAATGTTTGATAGGTAAAGACTGTCCAGGAAACAATGGCAAATAATGGTATAATGTGATGAAGTTTGGGTTTAGTTATTGAAACTCTGGCTCCTATGAATTCAGGGAGGAACTAGGTGGCATCCTCCAGTGCAATGGTTTCCTAGCAAAAACAAGATTCGAACCACAGTCATTGATGGAGTCCCACGGGCATAGAACCTCATTAAAGGGGAAGATGTGGACTAATCCACAGCAGTAATTTGTGTTGCTCAGTGATTGCAGGTCTTGTTTGCTTTCCATCACTTGATTAAAATCCCTGAAAGAATCAACTTAAAAAGAGAAAAGGTTTATTTTGGCTCATGGTTTTTAGGGTTTCCATCCATGGTTGGTTGATCTGGTGGCTTGGGGCTAGGGAGAGGCCACAAATTATTGTGGGAGCATGTGGCAGAGGAAGTGTTCAATACTCAGTGGCCAGGAAGCAAAGATGGAGAGCAAAGGGCTGGGGTCCCCGATATCCTCTCAAGGCCACGCCCCTGTGACCTAACTTCCTGCAACCACACCCGCCTCTCAAAGGATCCACTGCCTCCCAATAGCCTCACAGTGTGGTGATGAAGCCCTGATGCATGAGCCTTTGGGGAACGCTTATCCCACTCACAGTAAAATCCCTGGAACTACGTTTAAGCAGCTTCTTAAAGCCTGGGATTTATCTAGAAAACACTTTCTGGAGCTCACAACATGAAGTCAGGGCTGCAGCACAGAAACTCTATCAGTGTTCTCTCCACTACACAGTGCCTACCTCCACCATCGAGTTTAAATGACAAGGTTAAAAGTGTGCCTCGCTTTTGAATGAAAGAGGTCAAGCATTTGGGGACCCTGAAAGCTGTGTTGTGTATGCTTAGGATCTGGTGACTGGCACTAGGATTTACCACAAGAGCATTACAGGAGAAAACCTGTTTGCAGACAGAGTACACAATGTGAAGGGCTAAGGAAGTAACACAACATGTCACACAAGGGGACCCTGCCCAGCTGCTGGCAAGAGGCGTGATGATGCTGTGTGTCGATGTTGCTCCAGCCCATGAGTAAGCACCCCGGTCTAACTCAGGAGGAACCCAAGACACGGTCAAGAAACAGGCAGCGCAAGATAATGGAGAAAGAGCTGAGAGAATCAGTCCGCTCAGGTGGAGAGGAGGCCAGATAGCCTGTGGATTTGTTTGTTTGTTTGTGGCACTGGGGATTGAAGCCATGGACTTTATCCTGAGCTACATCCTCATTCAATTTTGTTTTGTTTTATTTTGGAGACAGGATCACATACTCAACACTAAATTGTTGAGATTGTACTTGAATTTGGCATCCTCCCGCCTTAGCCTCCCAGGCCTGCTGTCTGATAAATGTATAAAATAATGAGTTTATCAATTCTCATCTTACATCAATGAAATAAATTTTAGTACATGTGCTTCAATAAAAGAAATCTATCTATGGCCCTAAAGAAAGCTGAAAATGACTGCAGGAAATATGAGCTGTTAGTATATAAACTGGCTTTTTAAGAAAGGAAAATAATTTTGATATGGTAATATTAAAGTTTATAATGTACAGGTATTGCTTACTGCCTGTGAGAGCATAATAAAGTTCATTAGTAAAGGTCCTCCTTCCCTCTAATGCCTAAAGTTTTATTGGTTTGATTCCATGAGCATAGATAAACCATCTTCCATAAAACTAAGACAGTGCCCAGCCTCAAAAAAAAGTATAGAGAGACCTACCCCAGGTTACTGTGGTCCATCCTCCTCCACTGCAATAAGTCTCAGCTAGCTTTGGCCTTTAGCTCTGTGGTTTCAGGGTGACCTGATGTCCTCAGTTGCCCAGGAAAGTACCGGTATGCACCTGCTGTCCTGGTTATAATGACTGAACACCTCAATCTTAGTGATGCTGCATACAAGTGATGCTAAGGAACCAGGAACGGGCTGTGTTTTGAAATTAGCTAGAAAGTTAAAAGGCAGCATTCTTGATGTTACTCACATGGCCTCCAAGTATGGAAGCCGCACCAGCTCTCTCACTACTTAGCAAAACCTCCGTTCCCTTGGGGGTTGGTACCCAGGACTCGGGATTCCAAAGTCCAAGCTGTGTGAGTCCTTTGTATAAAGTGAGGTAGTATTTCCGTACCACCTAATCACACCTTCCTCACACGTTCTGCCTTCTCTAGATGACAGTGCCAAACCATGAGAAGAAAAATGTCTACATTTCCGTACAAACATAACTTTTAAAAATATCGTTGGTCTGTAGTCAGCCAGCTCAAGCCTTTGGGAGTGAATCTGCCGAGTTCGCATTTTAATCCCAAATCAAATTCTTACCACCATCTTCCTCTCGCCCTTTGCATCTACTGGGGCTCTAAGCCGAAGTGTACAAAATTAGACATAGTGGGTATAATTTGCAGGGTAGGGACTTAGATCTAAGAGTGAAACGTTACTGATCCCTCGAACCGCACCTCTCATGATAGAAATCCTTAGGCATACAAATGTTAGATTAGGCAATGATTCCGCATCATTTATGATGTCCTTGAACTTGAAATATATCTTCCAGGCTTAGGGAAACTGAAGTTAAAGAAAAAAGGAAAAACTCATTGGGAACTTGGCCTCGTGGCAAATCCAAGGTGTGTTCAGCTATTTCCACTCATAACACCCCGTCCCATAGCAGCACAGGTACACACACCCGTGCGCACACACACACGCGCACACACACACACACACACACACACACACACACACACACGACACCCTTTCCTGGATATAGCAAAGAACCTTCAAAAGAAATACAAATTCATTCTATACACGTCCTATTTTCTGGCTCTCCACTTTTTTATTCTGTGCTGAATTGGTAATGGAGCTAATAAAGGTTCAAGATTGCTCTTTCTGGGGGCCAAATTTGTCTTTTTCCATGTCATGCTTTTTATTCAGAAAATAATTTCCTTTGCATTGTTTTCACAAAAGCCTTCCAACACCCCCAAATAATGTGGAGAAATTGGCTTTTATTTTGAACAGGCTTTTTCAATGCGCACTGTATCTCTCAGCATATCTATTATATTAATCCCCAGCCTTAATGATACAATGGGTAAAAACAGTGTACGGATCCGTATAAATGAAAAATTTAATAGATTTCCCTCTTAATGTAATAGAATTGGCCTGAGGCATTGGGAACAGGAGTGGAGGTAGTCACTCAAGCATTGTGTTTACATGATATTTAAATACAAGTGGCTGGGGTGTAAGTACCCTAAGTACACCTGAAAGGCAGGGTGCTTCCTAATCATTGTTTCAGCAATTGACAGTTGTTTACACAACAGCAGCACATTCGCTGCTGATTTGAATAATAAACATGCTTAAATACCAGCTGGATAATAGAAGGATAATTGAAACATAGTTTAAAGCTCTGATTTACAGGCATTGTAGCAACACTTTTATTTGCTGTACAATGCCACACTTCTGTGCAGACTCTGGAAAAAAAATTTAAGGCATTGTTTCCAACATTGGGGTCTATTAAACTTGATTAATACACCCAGCGTATGTATCCGTAGCTCAAGCCGTGCCTGGGCATACTCGAGACAGCTATTGTGCCTTGTGTTTTAGGGAAACACTCGAAAGCGATAATAGGACCACTGGAGTGGCCCACAGCGGGTCGGGTCCAACAGAGCCTTGAGCGGAGGCTGGGACACAGGTACTGGAAAGGGAACCAGAAGGAAAAATAAGGGAAAAATAAGAGGCCTGACCCGGACCCTCTCTGATGATGACACTGCACTGAAGCACAGATCTAAGCCAGGTCAAACAAGGCCGGCACTTTTTCCTCTTCCAGCCTGCTGCTTTTAGGACAGTCCCAGCCAGTTTTACCCCGCACCTGGATCACTGCAGGCCTCCCCTGAGCGCCCTCCCACCTCCCTGCTTCAAGCCCACCCCATCACCAAGGCAAGGTTCTCCTTCGGGATGGGAGCGCAGAGCACGGCAAGCCCTCTGCTGGCCCTGGCTCTTGTGGGTAAGCAGCGCCTGGCAACATGGGAGCTGCCACTTGAGTTCTCAAACTCAGGGATCTTGAAGCGCAATTGGACCTGTTCACCTGGAATGGGTCACACATGGGGAAGTGGTTCATGTAACCAAAATTAGCGGGGCTAATTTATAAACCAGAATGCTGATATGTTCATTGATTTAGCAATTTGCCATGGGAGATATGTCTCACAGGATAATTTACATCGGTCGTTCATAGCACTCTCTCCTGGCTCAATTGCCTTGGAGGAGCCCATTACATGTCAGAAAGTTGCTTAATGAACATAAAGTAAGAGCACAAGGAGGAGGATGAATTGCTACTTTCCACTCCAGGGAAACCAGGCCAGACATCCATCACCTCTAATTCTTTTAAAATTCCCCAGGAATTACTATTCCCTCTTAACTGTAAGGGACTGGTCTAAGGCCACACCATGGTTGAATGATAGCAGTGAAACCGCACTATTTGCTAACTAGTTACTGGTCATCCTATTGCTGACCCACAATAACTGTAAGGCACCGGCACACTGATATTAACATTGATTCCCCCTCCAGCTTGACTACGTGAAAACAGACAACAGTCTCTGTTCTGACACCATTTCTAATAGATCACCTGCCTCAATGACAGAGACTGTCTTCTACATCCTGTCTGATCTGATGGGTGTCCCACTGATGGTGAATGTGTCACTGAGTAAAAGTGTAAAAGAATATTCAATGACAGTTACTTAACACCACAGCATCTTTGAGAATTCAACTTGGTGCCTAAGAGAGTTTAGACAACTACTGCATGTCCAGTCCATTAAGAGATCTCCTCTGGTAAGAGCTCAGATAAAAACTCAGTTTCTGTCACAATTATATCCTAAAATTTTAAAGACACATCATCAGCAATGATTCATGCATGAAATTCATTTCTTTCATCATGTTACTTACCTATTCCAAACCAGGAGCCAAGCAAGGAGATCTCTTTGCAGAAGGAATGCCAACAGGACCAGAGGCTTTGCTGCAGTGCAAGACAGCACTTGTCAATCATGGTGGGCAAGGGATCTTGGCATCAGGGTCCCTTCTAACGGCACGGGCACGATCACCTTGAGGGTGGTAACTCTTTGCTCCCCGATGGCCCAGGTGAGCAGAGAAGCAGCCCTGATCCAAAGACAACAGATGCAGAGGGCGGCCAATACCCTATGACAGGGCTGATGTGAAAGCAGTCAGGTCAATCTCCTTCTCATTAGTGGAAAATCAGACAGTTGCAGTGAAGCCAGAGGCAGAAAATCTGCACAAAGCGAGAAGCCACGAGGTAGAGTCAGGAACACAGGGGACTAAAGCAAGTTGTGGTCCCACAGCAGTGAGAACCTTGAGATAGACGAACCCCAACTACAGCACAGTAGTGTGACCTAGGCTGTGGACTCTGGCACTTGGCAGCCCGGTTCAGATCGTCACCCGTCCTCCTGCTCACATAAGGTATTGGCTCCACTCCTAACAGGGCTCAGCCAGTGGAAGTACAGTGCATATGGTGGCACATTGAGTGTGACTTCTGACACTCAGCTTTGATCACAAGCACCCTTGACGTCTCTGCACCCTGTGCCTAAGGTGCTAGTGGGTGACGGACCCTGTATGTCTTAAAACTTCAAGAGAGCCGAGCCGCAGCTGGGGCTGCTCCTGGACAGGGAGGTGCATGGCTGGACACTGAGCAGAATCTCAGAAGACCCTGACATGGGCACTGGTGGGAACTGCCCAGCGGCAGTTGGGGTGGGGCAGTGGTGCAGAATGCTGGGCTTTTATTCAAGGAACCCAGAGCCACAGGCCTAGAACCCACCACAGGGCAGCTGGTAGGGCTCTTGGTGGTGGCATCAGTCCAGTTTCTGTTATTACAAGAAATACCTGGCCGGGGCAGTGGCACACACCTGTAACCCCAGTACTTCAGAGACTGAGGCAGAAAGAGCACCACAGTCTGAGGCCCAGCATATCCCACGTAGTGAGTTCCAGGCCAGCCTGGATTACATGGAGACGTTGGCTCAAAAACTCAAAAGGAAAAAAAGAAAGCAAGAAAAGGGAAGGAAAGAGAGAAATACATGAGACCAGGTAACTTTATTCTGAAATATGTTTATTATTACACAATCGACCACATAAAATACATGAAATAATCCAAATGATAAAACGTTGTCATTGATCAACAAGGAACAAAGTAGGAAAATCTAAAGAAAAATAAAATACTGTAAAATATTCCAAAGACAAAGGTGGGCTGTGCCCTTTTGGGGAGAACAGTTCTGGAAAGAACATGCTGGGGCAGTTCCAGGGAAGCAGGGCTGGGGGGCCTGAATGTCGAACACGCATAGCTAACCCTGCTCAGGTCCTGCAGCTGCTCTGATGATCGCAATGGGCTGTGAATAGGACCGGAGCAGGCCAAGGGAGAAATCGCTGGAATTGTGTATGTGGTTACCCAGTCTCCATGTCCTCTGACCAACCCAGGATTGTATCCCACGCCAAAAACAATCATGAAATTACTCCTAAAATAACTGAATGGACTGAAGAGAAGCAGGACGGTGGGGGAAGCCGTTCTCCAAAGTGCCTGCCTTAAGAGGAAGCTGGACAGACAACAAACTCAGACACTCAGATGCCCCTGCCCAACCCACATTCCCACCACCCAATTCTCAAACAAATGGACAACCAAGGACTGTGGGTACTTGGAGACAGGCAGCAAAATGAAAGAGAAAAGTCCAGAGAACTAAGAAACATCTGTGCAGAAAACAGGTAGTTTCATGATAGATAAAGAACTAAATCAAAACAAAAGCCAATCAACCAAAAAAACCTATCTAATATATTAAAAGTATTTGAGAGGAATCTTAAAACAGGGATGGGGAGCTCTTTTAAAGGACAGGAAGTGAGTGCAGGAAAGAAAACTCTCCTCCTGTGGAAATTAAATGGATGATGGATGAAATTGAAAATTCAGAGCAAATTCAAAAGATAAAATCAATGATGAGATTGCCAAAAATAATTTTAAAAGAAAGATACAAAACATCAGAGAAAAGATAAAAGAAGCATACATCAGTCCAACAGCTTCAAAATCTAATTAATAGAAATCTCAGTGAGAATAGAAATCATAGAATAAATGTCCTCACACAAAAGGATCTAAAATTTTGATAAATGAGTAACACAACAAATAAAAAAGGAAATGTACATGTAAAATTTTATATCTCCAAGGATTAATAAAGATTCTACAAGCTTTCAGGGGTGGGGGAAAAAAACCCAAATTCCTACCAAAAAAGAAATGAAAATAAAATCAGCATCAAATGTCCCAAGAGCAATCCTGCATGACAGAAGATAATGGAGAAAATATACCCTTCAAATTTCTGAGGTAAAGAGCATTTAATGCCCATTTTGATTGTCAATTAAGAGTGCCACTTTCAGACAGGTAAAGATTCTGACAGTTTATCTCTCACGTCCTGTGTTACGACATTACTTGAGGGTGTGCTCCAGCAAAACAAAAGAATAGCACAAGAAAGCCAAAGGCCTGCCCGCTGCCTGCAGGGTGCTGCCACTAGAAGGCCTTTTCCTTCATGTGCCCAGCACAGGTGGAGAGAACCAGAAGAAGACCTGCCTCTGCCTGCCACGCGCCACTACTGTAAGGCCCTTCCCTCTTCATGCCCAGCAGGGGCCAAAGGAAACAGACAGATCCACTTCTGCCTGCTGTGCACTGCCACCAAAAGGTCACGTCTTGCAGGTGACCAGTGTGGGCAGAGAAACCAGCAGATCCACCTTCACCCTCAGGGAACTGCCACCAGAAGACTCCTTCCTACAGGCAACCTTCAGGAGTGGGGACATACACAGCCAGGTAAGCCCTGTGCATCCATAGGCCACCATTTGAGGCCCTTGGTTCCCTCAGACAGCCATCATCCACTAGCAGAATCAGATAAACATACCCTTGTGTGGCTGCCACCATTGTGGGGGTCCCAGTGTAGACACACAGGCTGAGAGAAGCAGCCCTACCTACATGCACCCCTGATCATCAGGGAAACCCCAGTGTCGCTGCATAGCTCTGGAGAAGCCCACTCCACATGCTGCTGCCTTCCTGTAAATCTGGAATTAGAGGAACCCAGGTGCCTGTCCCATCCCCTTACACTGTCTAGGGGCAGCCAACATGGGAAGTCCCTGGGACTCCACAACCAGCTTGTTGGGAGGAACCCAGGAGAATGTCAAGATGAAGGAGCAAAATGTTTTTAGAAGGAACAGGGCACGATGGTGCACACCTGTAATCCCAAGGGGCTGAGGCAGGAGGATTGCTCTAAATTCAAGGCCAGCCTGGGATGCATAGTGAGTGCAAGACTGACGTGAACTACATAGTGAAACCCTGTCTCAAAAAAAAAAAAAACCTCAAAAAAAGTTGTTGTAATTTTAATGGACACTTTCAGATTATTTTCTCAGAAGATTTTAGCAACTCACACTCCATCAGTCTGCGAGCATAACCACTTTCATATATTCTTATTATGCTGCTTATTATTTTTTTCCTGTTGCTTCTCAATATCTTGCATGAAGTTAGTATCTGATCACTGTTTTAATTTTTGCAGGTAGACTTTAACGTCACAATCTGTATATATAGAACAGAATGAGGATGTGGCTCTATGTCATAATTAAACCTGCACAGGCAGGCTCATCACTTTTAGAATAGTGATAACAGGAAGTGTGAGTGCGTGGGCAGGAAGAGGTGAACTGCACTGCGCATGTCAACCGCAGCGGTAGCCATGACAGCTTCCCTTCGTCAGAGGATGTGCAGAACGGCAATGTCGTAAAACCTGGCGTGGTTTTGCAGTGGGCGCGACCCCACAACCCTGTCAATTAAACCAATGAGGAAAAGGACACACAGGTCCTCAGCAATCTCCAGCATGGCTCAGTGAAAAGACTGGGTAGGCCACCTGGGTTTTCAATCTCAGCACATGAGATTGAGGAAGTATGAAAAGAACCATGTGGTTGGCTGTGCCAGATGAACCATGTGGCCAAGCAGTAGAGTTAAGGATCATGGTGATCCCGTGTTACAACACGGCTGCAGTGACACCGCAGAGACAAAGCAATGGCAGGGGCTCAAAATGGTGAAGTAAAAAAGAGAGATACTATCACAAGAGGCAAAGAACAAAACAAACAACTTGTTAGGGAGAGGGAGATAAAGCCTACGCCAAAAGGATAGCAGACCCTTCTTAATAAGGCCGTCTGATCATGGGCAAAAGATGCCCCACCCCTTCTGTCAGCCTTAATTTCTAATGCTTTCCTGGTTCCTTGTTTCTGTTCCCATTTCAGTCTGTGCTATAGGAACTTTATGGGTTGTGTTTTCTTATCACAAAAGGAATTCAAACTTATTGTAGAATATTTAGAAAATGAAAATGGGTGGAACAGAAGAAAATAAAGCTCCATCCATAATTAATTCTACCCCCTGAAGATAACCACTAAACACTATTCACCTTTTATTCTACTGATTTTAATAGTACATTAAAAGTTTCTGTTACTTTGTAAAATTTTTGTGATCATTTTTATAAAGTGATTTTTAAATGCTAATAATAGTGACCATACACAAGATAATAAAAATGTTATCATTTTAAACATGGAAAATATATTTTAATAACTATATGATAACAATTTGCAGATAGGTCAAATTTATTTAACCCAATTCTTACACCTTGGAGACATATAATAATTTAATTGTCACTAGAGGAATAAATATCTTTGTACTATCTTTTCCTATAATCTTTATAAATTTGACATGCATACACAATATCACTTTTAACTTTCATTTAGTAAATTACCAAGGAGGCTAAACCTTTAATGTATCAATTGACACTTTATATCTCCTTTTAAAAAGTAATATATCATTTTCAGGGAGTTTGTTTTCAATGAGTAGCTCATTATTTGTTGAGAATATTAACCATTGTCTTATACAACAAAAATAATTTCTTCAATTTATTTAGAACTCCCTTTTGATTACTTGTTATCAAACATCCAAAATCTATTTGAAATCTCTTACCTTCCTAGCCTCTTTCTTTGACAGAGGATAGAAAACACATTTTTCCAGATTCTCTTGCAGCTAAACTGGCCATGTGATCCATTACGGCCAATAAGATCTTAATTCAAGTAGCTAGATTAGAATGTAGGACTTTTCTTTAATAATGGATAGTCTCTGCTGTCATGCCTTTTACAGTTTTTGCCTTTTGCTCCTTTCTGGCTGGAAAATGAATATGAGCCTAGTGGCACAGCAAAAAACATACAACCTGAGGTAGGCCAAAGGTCAATACCCTAAGGCAGGAATGAACAAAATGGAGATAGACCAACTTCCACACTGTGTATTGCTTGAGATATATAAATTATTATCCACTTAAGATAGATTTGCCAGGTTTTCTGTTACTACCAGCCATGGTTATTTCTAATGAAAAAATGTGTGAGCATTTTGCAAACATAATTTTAATGTAATGAAAACTACACATTTTTTTCATTAATAAGCCTCAAAATCAAAGAAAGCACCAAAAAACAAATGAGTGAAAGATTTATGAGCTTTGTCAACATTCACATATATTTGCTAATATTTGCATATGTTTTACTTTTTATTCACATATATTTGCTAATATTTCATTCATATGTGAATAATACTTATTCACATATATTTGCTAATATTTGCATATGTTTTACTTTTAAACAATCCACCTGAGAGTTTGTGTTATGGAGTAAATTGAGAGAATCTAATTTTTTCTCTAATTGATGATCTAATTTTTAAAATACAACTAATTGAATAATCTTGTGTTTTTATCTAAGTGTTTTCTCTTAAATTGACATCTTACCACTTTAATTGTTCAGGCTTTATAACCCCTCTATATCTTGTAAAGAAACTAAGTTTTAAGAATGTTCTTAAAATTCTAAATTATTACCCCATACTTACTCACTGAGTTAACTTTAGAATTATTTTTGTTACATTCCAAATATATGTAATTTTAATTAAAATTGAGTTTAAAAGATCATTGATATCTTTAAATATCGATTCTCTTCATCAGCTAGATTTTTTATGTTGTTCAGTAACATTTCATAATTTTCTTTCCCTATGTTTATTCCTAGATTTTTTTTTAATAGATTTTGTTGCTGATGGGACTTTTCTTGTTTTCTAATAGTTTCTGTGGTAGATATCAAAACAAATGAATTTTTTTGTTTTCTTTATATATAGGCACCTTTCGGAACCCCCTAAACTCAGTCTAAATGTTTTTAGATATTTGTATTTTTAGATTTGTAATGATATCTTCTGAAAGAAAGGAAATTTCTCCAAGACCCCTCCAGCTCTATACATTTAGCTCTTTATCTTGTTTTATGCTTGGTCTATGTCTGGAGAACAATTGCAAAATAAAGGCAGGAATAGGCATAGTGTCTTTAGTGGTTCTTGCTTGACCTCAACATCAGTGTTAGTATAAAACAAGTCAACTTCAACACGGAAAGAAAACATGTTTCTATACTCAGGAATTGCTTAATTTTATCAAAGGTCTTTCTTTGTATCCATTAAGATAAATTTTCCCCAAAACTATTATGATTACTTACATTAACAGGTTTCCTAATACAGAAAAACTGTGTGTAACTGAAATGAAAACTTTTGGCTATCAGACATTTATTTAATTCATTTGCAACACATCACTTGCATTTCTTTTAGATTATATTTATCCTAAAAAATATGTTCATAAAGGATATATATGTCCATAATGGATATGTTCTTAAGGAAATTGGTTCCTAACTTTGGTGTTTGGTTTTTTGTTGGGTTACTGTACAAAATAACGCTTACTCGGGAAATGAAATACAAATGTTACAAATGTTTTCAGGGCTAGATGTAAATAAAAACATAGGAATAATCTTTTTAACTGATTGAAATATTTAACATGAATGATTATGAGCCTTTTTAAAGATTTTTTATTAAAAAAATTTTAAAAAGGAGATTAAGATAAAAGAGGACATAACAACATAACAACACAGGTCAGAACAATTTAAACAGCATAGTGTTTCACTACAAGATAACCCGACATAACAGTAGTTACCATAGTGTCTCTTTCCTTGAAATATTTGAGTGTAACTTCGTCTACTATAGCATCAAACATATCAAGACAAGTGTAAAACCATTCAAGAGAATGAAGGTATTACAGGGTATTTAGAACCAACAGAACTGAGCCTTTTTTTTTTTAATGTAACTGATTGGTCATTTGAGAGATACAAATTAAAACAACACTAAGATTCCACTTCACTCCAGAAAGAATGGCTGTCATCAAGAAAGCAACAAATAACAAAAACTGGAGGAGTTATAGGAAAAGGGAACATTTCTCCACTGTTGCTAGGAGTGTAGACTGGTGCAACCACTGTGGAAATCAGTGTGGAGGTTCTTCAAAAAGCTAGGCTTAGAAGTTCCACTTGATCCAGATATTTTCCTTCTGTTTATTTTGAAAACTTCATTCCACAGCAGTATATGTGCACCTATGTTTATAGCAGCACAATTTGTAATAGCTAAATCTTAGAAACAACCCAAATGTCCATCAATCAAGGAATGGATAAAAAGATGTGATATTTTTATACAATGGATTATTAGTCATAAAGAAGGACACATCTGAGACTTTTATAAGTAAATGGATGCAACTTGAGACCATGCTCACAAGTGAAATAAATCCGACTCACATGTGAAAACATCATATTGTCTCCCTGGTGTGAGAAATTGAAAGAGTAAATAAGGTCTAGAATGTACAGTAGATATTGTGAAGTGGGAAATAACTGCTTAAAAGAAAAGGGAGGGCCTGGGGTTTGGCCTAATGGCACAAATGCCTTCTTGGCAATCATGAGGTCATAATTTCGATCCCCGGTACCAAAAAGAAATAAGGTTGGGGGGAAGAATTAGGAGGAGGAGAAAGGAAAAGGAAGGAAGATAAAATAGAGAAAAATGCAAAGTAGCTATACTATTAGTGACTTTTAGTTCACTGAAAAGGAAGGTTCATTCTGATATCAATTGAGGAATTTTTATGCCTGTATCTTGTTCTCTGAGTAACTACTTTCAAGGTAACAATATGTGATGTATTAACTATTGCTATTTTCCTATTATTTTTTATGAAATTGTTCTACCTTTTTTCAATAAAATAAAAAATACTTTTCCAAACATTTTAAGCATTCAATTTTATCTTGAACACAATTTTCATACAATTAGTATGGGAATTTAACTAGAAATTTCTTAAAATTTTAAACTTTTATAAAGCTAGTTACATCTCATTCTAATTCCTACATGTGTTTTTTTTCCTTTATTGTGTTTTTCAAATGTTAGTAATTATTTGTTCTTCTCAAAATCCTAGATCTTAAAGCTACTTAGTAACTATACTATGTTTTACTGTTAGAGAATTTATTAATTTCTGCTTTTACTAATTCCCTTAACCTGCTTTCTTTGGGACTATTTTATTAATTCTTTCTAATTTCTTGGGTTGAGATACTATTTGGCTGGCTGACTGGTTGTTAGCAGTGCTGGGGATTGAAACCAGGGCCTTACGCTTGCTGGGCCAATGCTATCACTGAGCTACAGCCCAGGCATATTTCCATTAATTCCTAATATGAAAAAAATGACCTCTGTCCCTCCTCCCTTACTCTCTCTTTCTGATTCTCACCGTCATGCCATGAGCTGTTTCTCCTCTGCCAGGCCACACTGCCTTGGAGCCAGCTGACTATGGACTGAAATCTCTATCAACTATGAGCTGAAATGGACCTTTCCTCCTCACACTGGTGAGTGTCAAACACTGTGTCCCAGGGACAAGAAAAATAACTAAGACACTCACACAACTGAAGATTCCTGTAACTAAGAGCAATTACCTTAACTTCATTTGGAGCCCCAAACTATAATCCCTTATGAAAAAGGGAGAGAGGTGTTCTTCTGGAAGCGGGCTTTTACACTACACGGGAGGCGACTGTGACAAGTGAGCCCCTTTGCACTTTCAGACCCCCAACATCACACAATAGCCACGACCACTGTCTCTGCCACTTCTCCCTCCACCTGACTCCTACCTGTGGCTACTTAACCAGCCCACCCCGCTTGGTGATCTGGCTGCTCTCTGCTGCCCGGACAGGACGCAGAATGGTTTCACAGGAGAGATACACTTCCCGCAGAGTATTCCAAGGACATATAAGACTTAGGAGGGAAAAATGGGGACAAAGGTTCTCAGGAATTGTTCACAGACGGTTTATAAAAAGGAAGAGAGAGCTCCCAGGAGAGAGAGATGGCAAGCACGGGTGTTCAGAAACACGGAAAAGGACATTGCTCTATCGATGACAATGACTATTATATGGCATTCCATCACCACAAGTGCTATTCAGCTGCTTGTAAGTTGCAGTAGGTGAGTAAAAACACTCAGCTTTTTTTGTCAGAAGGGAGAAAGAGGTAGAGAATCCTTCACACAAAGACCTACTCGGACTTAAAATACAGGCTAAGCAGTACTAGAAATCTGCGTGTCAAAGCCTACCTATTAAGATTCGGATCAAACACGGAGCGTCCATATTACAAAGCACCATTGTGCATATGTGGTTAGTTATGTCAAGGACACTAAACAAAGCTGCTTTTCATGTGTCAGTTAGAGCTCTCCGTGTCGATAACCGCGGCGACTCCTGGGTCACGACCCTAAACGGGCCGCCATTGTGTAGGAGGAGACAACAGATGGCCCAATGCAGATAGCACAACCAGGAAGCTGGGCTTTGGGCCGCCTGAGTGGGGTCTAAGCAAAATTCAGAGCAGACGAGGTTCTACATTGGAGTTTGGTTGCTCTACAAGCACACAACAGTCGCCTATCCCTCCAGCTCTGAGTCTCAGCTGGAACCACGATCTTCCCAGGCAAGGCCCTGCTGCTGCCCCAGGTGCCCACGAAAGGTCCCCCACGTGCCAGCCCGGCAACACCCGCTTGAAGCTAAGGCACTGATGGTTGCTCGTAGATGAATTAGGCTTCTTACCTGATCACAGGTGCATCCTGGTCCCAATAAAAGTAGCATTTTTCACAGCACCCTTAGATGCCTAACACCCATGGTCAGGGAGGTGAGCATCAGGAGGGTGAGGAGGAAGGTCTCAAGTCTTCCCAAACGATGGCAGCCTCAGACTGGACTCCAGAATGGGTCCGACCCTCCCTCCACCCCCATCACATTGCAGAGTTGGGGACCGGGTCCCCAGGGTTCTCTACTTCTTTGTGATTAGCAAGGACAGCTGAGACTCTGGACAGAAGGCAGAAAAAAAAGCAAAGCCCCGCCCAAGCCACCCATCTCTTCCTGGAAAACTCTCTCCTCCCCTGGAAAACAAGCACACATGCTGCCACCTTTTAAGATCCTGCTTACAGCCAGCTTCTTTCAGGGACCCAGGACAGCCATTCATGCTCTCTTAATCTACCGCCTGCCACCTTGAGCCACATCCAGGACTCCCTGGATACAGCGCTGTCATCCAATGAGGCTGAGTGAATGGAAGTCTGGTCAGAGGAAACAAAGGCCCACCTTGCCTCGCCTGGAGTCAGGGATGGGGTGGGAAAAACAGCCTCTCCAAGTCCCCCAGCCCCGCAAAAGGGCACTAGATAGTGTCAGATTCCTCAGCCTGCACTGCTCGGAGCCCACATGCGCACTGCTTTCCCAGGAGCTGCTTTCAGCTTCTGTAGAGGACGAGGGCTAAAGGAAAGCAACCCATTTTCGTTCAGTAGGACTGATGAGATCAGGAGTGGAAGAGCATCTGCAGGAAAGCACGGATGCCGTGTGAGGCAGGTCTTCAGAAATAACCCCTTCTCCATGCCAATGCTCAGGCCCGTTCCAAGCCCATTGTCATGCACTTGCCGGGGTTGTCACAAAATGCCTTTTGCTGACTAAGATCCCTGCCTGGGTTTGTTGTGACCCTTTTCCGTCCTTCACAGCATTTCCAGAGCTATTGTCCTGGAAATAAACATGACTGGACTGGACTGGACTGCTTCCTTGTTGGAACCTCCTACTGGGTTCTGGTCTGCAGGATGGGGTTAAACACCTCCATCAGGTTCTAAAATTCCCTCTCCAACTTCACAACCAAATAATCCCCATTTCCCCTGAAAGCTCCATGCCCCACATGTGTTAAGTTCGTTAAACCCATTGCTACAACACTCATTCAGGACATTAAGAAAGGGAGACATTTCTTTTGCATCAACATACCTGTGTGCCTGTGATGTGTCTACACCCTCTGCCACCCCTCACCTCCTCTGTGGTGTCATCTCTGAGCCCCTGACGCCCAGGTTGCCACTACACACCCCTCTGGCATCATCCACAAACTAAGTTGGTGTGACTCATACACACTGGGACCCCAACTCCACAACCCCCTCTCCCATGATGTATTCATCAGCTTTCTTATCACTGAGACACAGTACCCAGCATCCATCACTTAAAGGAAGAGAGGCTTCATTTGGCTTAAGGTTTAGGGGAATTCAGTCCGGGCAGCTGCATCATGGTAGAAGTGCATGGCAGAGCAAAGAGGCTTAGGTCAGTCATGGTGGCCAAGAAACAAAGCAAAGGAAAGTGCCTGCCAAAAAAGAGTCCAGACACAACACATAAGTATCCAAAGCTGCAATTCCATAAGCCACACAGACACACCCAGAAGTGTGCTCAGCCAATCCCTGGGCAGAGCCCAAAGCCAATCACTTTACACCCCGCCCTAACCACCGTATGTGGATCCTCTCTCCTGCAGGTCTGCCTGCCTTTCATCCCCAGAGCAGCCTCCTTGGGCTCTTCTGGGGACCTTTCTGCACACCAACTTCATGCAGAATAGTGCTGAAGATTCACTTTCTTCCCAGTAGTCTTTCTAAGCAATTGCCAGTCCCTGTCCTGCCAAATTAAGAGCCCTTTCACACTATGCCCTTCTACTCTTGTAGTTCCTGAAGTTTTTGTGAGTGTTAGTTTTCCTTGGATCTGTGCCTGCTCCAGATCCCTGACTGGTGCACAGGCTCCCTGAAAGTATAGACTTCTGAATCGTCCCACAACTTCTCACCCAGTGCTTGCTACAGGTGTGATCATGTCAAGAAAGAAAGGGGAAGAACACAAAGCCATCTGCTCTTTAGTTTAGATTCAATTTGAGGATAATGATCTGAATCCCAAAAGAATACACTATAGTATTACACTTTTCTAAAGAATTTCAATTTTTTTATAGTGTGCAAGGCAGAGAGCTATAAGGTAATTCAAGTGTGAGAGGTGCCAGCCAAACTCAGAGCCATTCCAAATGAAGATAAGAATCTTTGGAAAGATAACAGAGGTTTTGAAAAGACAAACAGGATTCTCTAGTCCAGAACTGTTTTTTAAGTTATAATTTTGCAGGGAATAAAATATTCTTGGAGCTTAGACTCCAACTATTATATCTCCAAGGTGTTCATGTAATTTTTTATATTCCTTAGTTTATCTCCCTTGGGTAGAGTCAGCCTGCCCCAGAGGCCATGTGAGTTCTTTACTTTCTTGGCAAAATTTTACTCTTCCAAACAGTGACCAGAATCTGCTAGGCATGGAGAAACAGACATTGCAACAGAACAGACAGCCCAGTAATACCAACAAATCTGACCCCCAAGGCTCCTTCTGCCACTGGGAAGTCCACTGGAGAGCTCAGGCATCTGTGTGGGACACAGTTTGCTTTGGTGAACACAGATGAGCCTTAGGGCAGAAGATATTTGAATGCCCATAGCAGGTTACAATAGTCCTACTATTGCATATTACACCACACTATGGCATCACACACTAACTCATTTGTCCATTTGCTAGGCATCTTGCATGAGCTGCAGATAATGAATGATGGTGAATGCATGATGCATCCCTGACTCAATGGGCTTAGATCTTGCTGAGAAGTTGTCATGGTTTATGTCTGTGTCCACCAGGCCTCATGAGTTTGCACTGTGTATTTGTGAATGGTTTACTGTCTAGTGCTTGGATTGATGATGTCAGTGCTTCATCCACATAGGAGTGGAGCCAGGATGTGATGTAGTGGTGGGGAAAAGGTGTGTCTTGCTCTTTTCTGGTTCTGGCTTGCTGTTTGTAGCCACCAGGAACTGCAGCCCAGCCATGCCCACCTGCCTTGGAGCCAACTGAGAGTGGACTAAAACTCCAAAAACTGTAAGAAATAAACCTTTCCTTTTCCAACTTTGGGCTTCAGGTATTTTATGTCAGCGATGAGTAAAAAGTAACTAATACAGAATTTGGTACCAAGAGTGGGGTCGTTTACTGTTACTATATCTGACCATGTTTTTCGAGAGGCTTTGGAAATGGCTTGTGAGCAGACTTTGAAAAGGTTTGGACATGTCACCTGGATGCATAGAGCTAGAGCAGCTTAGGCTGTTCTATAGAGGAGATTCTGGTCAGAGCTCAGGAGACCAGAAGGCTGATAAAAAGCCTCATGGTGAAGACCAGGCTTGGGAGATTTCTGCTGGGAAGAAGGACTGCATTGGTTGTTGGACTCCACATGATGTGTGTTATGGCTTGGCAGAAAGTTTGTCTGCATTTTGTTCATGCCCAGAGACTTTGCCTGAGACTGAGACAAAAGGCAATGGACTGATTAATCTTGAAAAAGAAATTAAAAAGCAATCAAAAATTGAGGCTGTGGCATGGCTACTGTTGGCTTTCAGCCATCTTTATGTTTTAAATCAAGAGCAAAGAGCCCAGCAGAATAATTCACAATTCTGTGAGTTTGGCCAAAAGGAAAATTCCAGGAAGGCTGTGGATTATAAAGTCACAGTTGTGATTTTGATTCCTAAAGAAAAACAGAGAGATAAAAAGATGGCCCCGGGGCATCCCAGGAAGCGGGGCGGGGGGGGGGGTGTCCCCACCCTGTGCAGCCTCACAGCAAATGTCAAAGAATTTGCTCAGAGGAAAAGGCTGCAGAGCACTATACTCCAGAATGGCTACAGAGGCCATGTGAGGTTCCAAAATGGCGACAGAGGCCACATGAGTTTCCAAAATGGCGGCAACACAGAGAAGCATTTTCTCACAATCAGGCAAACAGAGCCCTGCGATACAGGCAACTGACCCCTACAGCCAAGAGAGAAAAAAGCCTGGGTACTGCTTCAGCTGGCAGCAGACCTTGGTGGCATCCACAAGGTGCTGATTTTAGGTGCAAGGAAAATGCATAAATTCTGAGGGTAAGACGGCTTCTACCTCAATTGCAAAGGGCCTGGCTGGCCAAGCAGTGTGCCCCTGAGAGGGCAATTTGTGAAGATGTAAGGGTAAAGCCAAAGGTGCAGTGGAGACCCCAAAAGTTTAAAAAAGCCAAAAACGTGGGTAATCCAAGGAAAGCTACAAAAAGCGAGCAGAAAAGTTTTAAGAGAGAAACTGCGGGAGCTGATATTCCTGGAAGTGCCACTCAAGCCTTTTGGAGCTTGCAACCAGATTGCTTCAGATGCTGAGCGTGGAACTTTAGGACTTAATGTTTGCCCTGCTGGATGTTGGACTTGCTTTGTTTCCAATGCTTTCTATTCCCCTGTTTGTAATTTTTGGAATGGTAATGTTTATCTTGTGCCTTTGCATTTCAGAAATGTTTAACCTTGTTTCATTTGTACAGGGGGTTACAGTTAAGAGTTTGCCATAGATCTATCTTGGAGGAGACTTGAGACTTGGACTATTCAGCAATGCTGAAACTGTTAGGACTTTGGCAACTCTTGGAGGTGGACTAAATGTCTTTTGTATAAAGGATGTACATGAGTCCTGGGGGCCAGGGGTGGAATGTCATGGTTTATGTCTGTGTCCCCCAGGCCTCATGAGTTTGCATTGTGCATTTGTGAATGGTTCATTGTCTAGTGCTTAGATTGATGGTGTCAGTGCTACACCCACATAGGGGTGGAGCCAGGATGTGATGTAATGGCAGGAAGAAGGCGTGTCTTGCTCTTTGCTGGTTCCTGCTTGCTGTTTGCAGCCGCCATGAACTGTGGCCCAGCCATGCCCGCCTGCCTTGGAGCCAACTGAGTGTGGACTGAAACCTCCAAAAACTGTAAGAAATAAACCTTTCCTTTCCCAACTTTGGACTTCAGGTATTTTATCTCAGCGACAAGTAAAAAGTAACTAAGACAGAAGTAATCACAAATGTAATGAATGATAGAGAAGAAAAATGTAAGGTGCCATTGGCAGGGATAAGAGGAAGAGAAAAACTGGTCTGGAGAGGGAATTAGAGGACCTGGAATGTGTGACTCTTAAATTGAGAACTAAGGACTATAAGAATGTAGTTAAAGAAGGGGAGGAGAGTGAGGGGTAGAGCTGGGAAAACAGGGAGGCTGGAAGCTAGCGAGAGAAAAGCAACAGAAGGAATGGAAGAAAGTCAAGTCCATGTGGAGCACAGCGTAAAGGAACATGAAGGAGGAGGCAGGAACAGGAAAAACACTTTCGTATGCTGCCATGTCCCCGATGCCAACCTAATGTGTCACTTATCCCTTCTCACGGAATCTTCCCAGTAACCTTAGATACCTTTATGATTCCCGTACCACTGAGGATGCTTGCGGCCCAGAGATGTTGTAACTCTTACTCATGACCGCACTGCACAGAGCAGAGGAGCTCGGATTAAAATCAATGCAGGCAGAATGTAGAGGTACTAACCTCTGTGCCCTCCTGAGGGGTCCATACAGGGCAGGGTCTTGTGGAATTTTGTCCTAAAAAGAAAGAGAAGAAATTGAAGAGTTGTGATCTAAAAAATTGCATGACTATTCTTGGGTCTCAAAAACAAACAAACAAAAAGTCTCGCAGTCTACTGTCTTGAAAATGGCCTGGAAAAAAACAAAAAGCAGTGAATTCAGGAGGACCACTGAGAAGACTAATTGCAATTACCCTAAGAAGAGATGACAGTGGCTTGAATCAAGTGAAAGCAGTGGTAGCAGGCAATGTAGACGGGCCCAAAGGACATTCAGGTGTGCAGGTGGTGGAACTATCAGGATTGACAGGACATAATCAAAAAGCAGAAATAACCATTTTCTAGATGTCCTTATATCCTTCAATACTGCCAACAACTCAATGTATTTATCTAAAAGATCAGAGAAGCAACTGCTAAACAGAGAGCTGGAACTCAGGTTGTGAAGCTTTATTACACAGAGGGCTTATCTTTCCTAATCGCTGGTGGCTAAGATCATAACTTGGTCACCCGGTGTTCTGAGCCCATGAGGCCCATGCTGGTCACATGGCAGGAGCTCTATAAATTGTTCAATTAATGAGCAAGAGGCAAGATGTCCATGGGCTCTAGCTGCGCCCTGACATTGTCTCCTATGATATTATCACACAGGGTGTAGATTCCACCAACCCGGCGAGTATCATCCATAACTTCCGGGTCTCATAAGCAAAGAGCTTCACCCAAGGACAACCTTTCTTGCCTACCTGTCAGGCCCCCGATGGTGACATCCTCTCTCATTGGCTGCTCTCATCTGACCACCTTCAGTCCTATGTCTCTACTCCAGAGCCTAGTTAACCAAATTAAGCTGGGCAGCTCAGATATTTAAGTTCCTCCAAAGTCTTAATAAATTTCACAAATATTTAACAAGCAAATTAATTTATGGAAAGATCTGTACATATTTGATAAACTTGAATCAATTTAATAAATCCTGTCCTGTTTTAATAAATGGTGGATTAGGGTTAGACTTCCAACAAATAGTAAATACATAAGGAAAATATTTGTGATGCGTGCATGTATATTGTACCTGCTTTTTAAAAGATCAAGGAAAGATTATCTTTGCCGTAAAGATGTGAATCCACTGTTTTGTGCGTGCTTGTTGGGAAGGAGAGAGGAAAGTGAGCCAGGACGTGTTCAGACTGCCAACCTGACAGGAACTTCATGGGCCAGATGGAGGGCTGGGTGAACACCCAAAGCTCAGGCTACACAAAGCTTCTAGAGTGGACCGCGAGCAATGGTAAGCTCGAGAGGGCCCAGAGCACATATATTCGCTTTTTATGAATGGCAAATGCCTCTGCTCCTCACTTTTTTCCCTTCAACTCCTCCTTACATTATCTAACTCATAAATTCTACCACATACACCTATTCTTTGTCTTTAAAGGCTTTAGCCCGAACACCTACTCCTGTCTGAAATCCCCCTCAGCCTCTTTTTCTACCTGCAGGCCAAGTTGGCACTTGCTTCCTGTGATTATCTACAAGACAGCACTTCTCCTTCTCTTGCAGTTAGTGAAGTGACAGCAGTCTCCCTCACTGCTGCTTTGTGACATTACTGTCAGCAATCTGTATTCTTTCAACAAATATCGTCGAGCACAGTATGTGTTAGTGATACACTAGGTCAGTGGTGGCAGGCCTATGTTTTTCCGTTCAAACAAAAGATGTTAATGTAGAGTTGCTTTTTTCTAAACTAAAGCCTCAGTATTCAGGTTGAATTATTAATGAATATGTTGGCATTTTGTGATAAATAAGTGGTTTTGGATTCCATTTTGGGCACTTGTCTCTAAAAGATTCACCATCACTGCACTAGGTATGGATGACAAGCATATGGTTCTTTCCTTTATGAAGTTCACCATCTGACTGGGTATAACAGACACTGTTGGTGTTTGTGTTTGTCAGCATTCCACTACTATTACAAAATACCTGAAATGCTCAACATTACAGAGAAGAAAGGTTTGTTTGGCTCACAGTTTTGTAGGTTTCAAGTCCATGATTGGTTAGCCTGCTTGTTTGGGAGCTATAATGAGGTAGTAAGTACATCACAGCAGGAACACATGGCAGAGGAAGCCTCTTCACCCATGGTGGCAGGGAACTAAGAGGGGAGGAAACCAGCACCTCTCAATTCCCCTTAAAGGGCACATCCCCATGACCTAAAGTCTCCACTAGGCTTCACCTCATACAGGCTTCTACCACCTTTCAATAAGACCAAGCTGAAGACCAAGCCCCTAGCACATGGGCCTTTGGAAAGACAACAAAGATCCAAAGTATACCAGCATTTTACTGATACCCTTTTAACATCTCTCTCCACCAAACAAAGAATTGGGCCAGGGATTTGGGGTTTGGAGGTGGGGTAGGTTCTTAACAAATACTGCGCAAGCAGAAGCACCAGAGAATTAATGCCCCACAAAGCAGTCATCAGTCGATGGTGGTGAAGAGCCAGTAGAGAAACCACCACTTCCTCGTAGCGTGCTCGAAAGAATGCTGGAGCACATTCACACTGCTTCCCAGAGCTTCCAGCTGGATCGAGCTCTGCTTGCCCAGAAGAGTAACCTGAATGAAAACATTTAATAGACCTCTTTCTCATCTTCCTCAGTTGCACACTTCCTGCTAGCATTTCCTAGGATTATCTCTGTCTGTCCTTCAAAAACTATTTGCAGTTACTTTTTTTCTTCAGGATCTGATTCTGAGGAAGCCTGGGTCACACACTACAGGACAAACAAGTTTCTAAGAAGGTGCCCACCCTCCACCTGCTGGGGTCCGTGCCCTGTGCCATGCCCATCCACATGCCTTTAATGTGTTTTGATCTGCTGGCTTGTTTCCAGCGAGCAGCGTGTGACCCCACTCCTGAGATGAGGCTGTAAGAAGACAGTAGTCCAACATAGGTACTCTCACTGTCTCTGGGGGACAGCAGATGCCGTGCTGTGCTGCCACACTGAGAAGTCCACAGACCCATGGACCTGGGACTCACAAGCAACCCCATAAGTGAGGTTGGAAAGAACCCTCCAGGGGCCCATAAATGGACAAGTGAGGTAGCTTGGGAGAGCACCCTTCCCCTGTCAAACCTTGAAGTGACTACAACCCCAACAGACACCTTGATTAAAACCTCATGAAGGATACTGGGCCAGAACCTTGCAGAACCTTGATCCTTGACCAGTGGAAGATAATAAATGAACATGACTTCCATTTCCTAAATTCTAGATTATATTTTATGCAGCAATTGATATCCAATACAAGTGATGTGAGAGAATTCTAGAAGATGGCAGTGTAATCATCTCATAGACTGTCTTCCTTTTCTTCTCTCTCTCCCTCTTTTATTAGTGTAAAAGAAAACCCTTAAAAATACTTGTATATCTCTTCTACATAATTGATGATTTAAGTTCTGATGAAGACTGATTCCTGAGGATGGAGAAGGAAGGGTGCCACTGCTCTACCTGGAAAACGCCTTCTCCCATGACAACATTTTAGAATACCCTCGTCACACCTAAAAAGCCTTAGGCTCTACATAGTAGGCAATTAGAGAAAAAGACAATTCATTGCAAAAGAGAATTTCTGATAGTTGTCCACCGTATTTATTGGGCTCCAGAGCCAGTAACTCCACAGCTGCCTGTTCATTTGAAACTTATAATACATACTGTGGTCTCTGTGAAAGGGAGGTGTGGAACTGGAAATTGATCACCTATGCAAAGCTGAGATAAGAACAAAGAGCCCCTAGGGCAAGCCACGAGAAGCTGCTTCAGCCCAGAGAAACACCAAGCCCCTAGACTATCCAAGCAATGGTTTGCTAGGCAAAGGGGTACCACGATATTGTGTTGTTAAATGTATAAATAAACACACCTACAGTAAGGAGGCAGTTCCTTACCCATCAGGAGGGTAAGAGCTCCACTGACCCCAGCTTTTGTCTCTTCAGTATCGTCTCATCCTCTCTCCATCCTTCACCCTAGGAACCTCAAGGGCCATGCGGGTTGCAGCACCTCTATGAGCGTCACTGTTGCAGAGATGCTGAAGAGGCCAGGGAAACTCACCACAGCTGTTGTCCAGTGGAGGTCCTCTCTGGTCCTGATGCTTTTCCAACAGCCTCAACATCCATGAAATTCTTGGAAAGCCACAAACTACCAAAGCTCACACAAGAAAAAAATGGAACGTCATACCAATAAATACCAATGAGATACCTATACATCCCTAATGCCCCTCAGGCTCCACCCCAAACCTAAGCTACATGTATGCCCCTACTCCACGTGTCCGGCGGAGAGATCGCTGACCCCAGGGAGATGCTGGACCCCAGGGGGGTCAGGGGTCTCTCCCCGTATTCTTAAAATAAAGGTCATTTATATTTCATGCTTCTTATCTTTTCAGCCACCACCACAATTCTATCAGTCCACAATGAAGAAATCCTTCACATTGAAATGATTTATCAATCACCAGATGGAGTAAGGAAAGATTTAATCTTAAAAATACCAAATATCAAACAGAATAAGAGGAGCATTCAAAATTTAAAATGTATGAAATTCCTCAAGATCAAAAATAAATATCATGTAATTTTCCAGATAGATAAAATTAGCAAAAATATATTTTTAAAAGATACTTGAATTCTTATAAACAACACTTAAAGAAAATGAATAACTTTTAAATAAAAAAATTTTAATACCTTAAATCGAAGGCCTATCATAGAATTCCTTACCCAGTGTAGCAATTAAATATCTGTAGTAAAAAAAGAAAGAGAAGAATTCAGATTTCACTATTATGTCTGTGAAACAATTACTGGTGAAAATTTCAGATAAATGCAATGGAAATTCACATGAAGACCTCCTGAAAGAAGAGGACATAATATACAAGAACTAGTTGTGTATGTGGCAGGTGCAGTTCTGTGTAGAGGACTTACCTAGTGTGAGCAAGGCCCTGGGTTTAAGCCTCAGATATGGAAAAATATTATTGTGATATGAAAATAAGAATAATCACTTCTAAATAAGTTTGGATGATGTGGTTATGAAAAGAATATTTTTTAAAAAGGATGTAATATTTAAGAAAAAATAAATACCAGTCTGGGAATAGGAATTTATAGTTTATGAAATTCAAAAACAAAAAGAAAGAAAAGTATAAGCCTAATTTTTATCTAAGAAGACAACTTTAACTCATGAAATAAAAAAATACATTTTAAAGTATGTAAAACTTTAAAGTATGTAAAATTTTAAAGTATATAAAAATGTTGTCATTAGTAGAATACAATTAAGATGCTAAAACTCCAAATCATTTTATGAAAGAATAGAAAAGGACAACAAAGAAGCAATACTGTACAAAAAAGAAAAGAACATTAACAAGAGAAATAAAAGACAGAGCAATACCAGACATAACAATTGTATCAAAAGAATGAAGGTTAATGAGTTAAATTCTTGTTAATACAAGAATTTGTTCAGACAAAGATTCTCCAGTTATGTTCAGAAACATGAAACCAAATTAAATATACACCCTTTACAAGAGGTTTACTTGAAATGAAATCACACACACACATTTAGAAATGAATGGATCTGTAATTTACATTTAAAGCTTTTTACTATGAACACAAAAATACATGTTTAATTATGTTTTAAAAGACATAATTAGACATTAAAAACAAGCCACAAGTAGAATACAATCATTCCAAAGATGGAGAAAAGAGAGTGAAGCCAGAAATTTAAACTTCACAAAATCAAGAATAAGATCAAAAGAGAGAAAAAAAAGGCGGGGGGGGGGGGCAGCATTGATAAACAGAAAAACATAACAAGATGGTAGACATAATTCACAACTTATATGTAATCATAGTGGATTTGAATGAATTGAATGAGCCTATTAAAAAATAAGAGCCTTGGGCTGAATTTTTAAAATTAGCAACAAAAAGGTATAAACTTTAAAATTTTTTGAAAAAACAAGAGATGAAAAAATATGTACAGGAAAACACTAACCACAATTAAGTTTGTCAGAGTTTTCTGGCACAATAAAGGAGCAAAATATAAGAAAACGTAAAGGCAGACTTTTATTTAAACGGTTAGGAGAGGAGCCCACAACGGCAGCAGTTTGGCTTCTCCTCTGCCTGGATATGGGGGTATGGGGTATATGCGACCTTTGACCAGGGGTGGTGCTTAGGGCGGGCATTGATGACGTGGGAGGAGCTGATTGGAACTTTCTTAGCAGGCACTGGGAAAAGAAAAAGGAAGTTGTAATGGGGGGGACGGGAGGAAGTGACCTTCAGGGAAAGCATCCCGGATCTGGCCTTCCACTATGTTGAACTATCATGATAATGTCCTGTAATTTATTCTAGGGCAAAACTCTTTCAAAATTGACTTAGCATTAGTTAATATCACCAATTGAAATGGGATTTGGAGTATAAAACTGTATTAGAGCTAAAGAGAAGTAACAAGATATTAAAATAAAAAACAATACATGGATTAGATTTAACTGTCATGATTCCTGAGTAAAAGGACAAGTCTCAGGAAACTGGTCTTTGTCCCTCCTTTAATGTATGTACTTGAGAATGACATTTCATTTTGTTATACTCCATCAATTTTATATTATGGCAGCAACTGAAGTTCAATGTAAATATATCTGTTACATTTACATCTGCATTTCCTTTTCTTGGAAAGTTTTTAATTGGCTGTATGACAATAGTTTCAGAGAACTGATGTCACATAAACAAATCAACTTTAACTCAGAAATAGAACATTTTACATAATTTGTTTAAGGGAAAATAAAAGCAAGATTCTCCTATTTACTACATTACATGAGACCAATAGAGCCTTGAGAGTGCAAACAATAAATGATAGAGCCTAGAGTAATAATGTAGACCTATCTCACAAATGAACAAAGACAAAATTTAGCAAGTTGAATCCAGTAATATATAAATACATGTCACTGTCAAGAATTTTTCCCAGGAATCCAAGGATGGTTACATTTCTTTCTAATGTAAGACCCAGATTAATAGCTTGAAGGATAAAAATGCATGTGATTAATTCAACACATACAGAGTAACATTAAACACCATTCATGAAAAGTATTTAGTTATTGAGAAATAGGAATTTGCTTAATATATCTGCCAAAAAAGCTATTTATTATATAATCTAAAGTAGTAGGAGACAAAAGGAAAAAAAAAACAAAAAAAGAGTGGAGGAATCTCCTTTTTTCCTGATTTTAATGAAAAGCATCAAAATTTACTGCAACATTTTCCCATTACATGTGAGACATCCTGTAATTTTTAGTTTATGCCTTTTATAAGGTAATGGAAATTATCTTCTATTCCTGATCTATTAGTTTTTGTCTAATATTAAATTTTAGCCAAAGTAATAAGACAATAATGGAACAAAACTGTTTTTATTTGTAGGTAAGCTATTAGTGATATAGGGAAATGGAACCCCCGACCTATTGTGTCCAGCGTGAGACTGTGTTCTCTAAAACTGAAGAACGAATTTTAGGAACCATGGAGGTTAAGAACAGAATATATTTATTGAGAGAAAGAAAGCTTCAGTCTGAGAGACAGAAGGAGTCCCGAGTGGGTTGCCAAAGACTTCTATAGAATAGAATCACGGGGTAAGAGGGGTTCAGGGTGAGGAAAACTGGGAACTCGCAAGGCAAGATGAGCATAAGGTGGGACAGAACTGTGGTTAACCAGTAAGATCAATGACTCAGGTAAAACTGACTAAATCGGGGACAAATGGGGAAGCCAGTCACATAGAAACTGGCATTCTTAGGGAGCAATGACTCTTCCTTAGGGGTTTGAGATGGTGACTCCTGATTTCCTCAAGGTGATAGAGACCCATTTAGAATACCATCCTTAGAATGTGGGTGCATTTATTTGATCTTTTGTCTTGAGTCCTGGCCCAGAGCAGGAGGTGTCTGTCTCCCCCACACTTGCAAGGTATCTGGGCTTCTGCCCTGGCTCCTTGGAGGAGTCCTGTCTCACTGCCTGTAATATTTCTAACGAACTCAGCTGTCTGTAACAGTAGGACTCATTAAAAATACGCAGATTTCTAGGCACTTGATACACACAAAAAATCAGCAGCATTGAACACAAGTGATAATCAATATGAAAATATAGGAAATGAGATAAAATTCATAGTAGCTACAAAAACATAAGGAATCTTAACAAAAGATACTATCAAAGTGAATCCAACAAAATATATGTATAACTTTATGGAAAAATATCTAAAATGTTATTGAAGAACAACAGAAAATCTGATCATCTTCTCCAAATTATTCTATAAATTCAATGTAATTCCAATTCAAACCCCAAGAGAATATTTCCTGGAAATTCTTACGTTGTTAAAAAATTTATACAGGAGTATAAATAAGTAAAATATCCAAGGCAATATCTACATAGGATAGCTTTGTATAAAACAAAGGAGGCATAAAAATTAACAGAGAAATAATGAAGTACGCATTAGGTTTAGTTGGAACAATAGTTTTTTAGTTTAAAAACGCCTACCTCGTATCACATACATTTAAAAAATCTGGTTACATATCTAGATACAAAGAAACAAATCTTTAATTTTAGAACTTAAAATGTTTTAGAATATAGTTTATTCTTTATTCCAGATAATCTTTTTAAATTAATTTTATTGTACACTTTTGATATACATAATGATCACATTGATCACAAGGAATTTGTACCTGTACATAATGTATCTTGATTCTTCTAATTTTCCCCACTCCCCTCCCCTCCTTTCAACCCTTCTTCCCCTCCTTATTTACAGAAGATTTGTTTCTATTTTATTCCTTCTGCCTTCTGGTTTATTCCAGGTGGGTAAAGCACCTATTATTATTGGTAATGACCCTTACTTTGCTAGTATTTCATATTCTTTGCTTCTTATTTGTAACATTTTGACAACACAAAATTTATTTTAAAAATACAAAAATAATTCCAGTGAGTCAACAAAATAAGACAACAGAAAATGCACCAAAAGTATAAATCAGCAATTGACAAATGAAAGCATGACCAATAATTTCCATACAAACTTTTCTGCACAAAAATAATCAAAGAAAGGTGGATTAGATACATAAGCAATCAAAAAATACAGTGAGATGCGGTTATCATTTTCAGACTGGCAAACCTAAAACTCTGACCACAATAATTATTGGTAAAAATATTTTAAAGACTAGAAACCTCACACATCATTTGTGTAAACTGACACGGCTACACTAAAAAGAAACTTGGCAGTACCTATTATAGCTAAAAATACTCGCACACATTCTAGTTTTATACACTAGAGAAACTCACACAAACAGAATAAGAAACTGAAACTTTATTCATAAGAACAAAAAAGTGAAAAGTAATTCATATATGAAACATAGAGAATGGTTATAAAATATGTGATATATCCAGGTGATAGAATATCCTACATCAATTAAAATAAGTAAGTGAATTCATATATATTAACATGGATAGGACTCTTAAAAGATCTATGAAAGCAAGGTCTTGAAATTTAATGAGCAGTATGAGATATTTCAAGCCATTTTTAAATGCACAAAGATTACTATGCATTATATAGGAATATGTGTAGTAAATATACAAAACTATATGCGCATTGCACATCAAATTCATGATAATTATTTTCTTTGAAGATGGAGAGAGGAATTATAATAGAGGGGAAGTTGGGGCAGGGGTTAAAGACTATCTTATCTCTTTAAAAACAATTTTCCATAGACGAGGAGAAAATATTTGCAAAAGACACATCTGATAAAGGACTGGTATCCAAAACATACAAAGAAATCTTAAAACTTAAAAATGAAAATATCTGATTTTCAAATAAGCAAAAGACCTGAACAAACACTCACCAAAGAAAACACAGATGATAAAGAAGCACCAAACAAGATGCTCGCCAGCAAGCATCATTAGAAAACTGAAGTTTAGAACAGTGATATGCCACTCCACACCTATTAAAATAGCTAAAGTACAAAATAAAACCCCAAATGATGGCCAAGCTATAGGGTAGCAGGTCCCTCACTCACTGCTGGTGGGAATTTAGAATGGCACAGCTGCTTTGGAAGACAGCTGACAGTCTCTTACTAAACTAAACATTCTCTCACAGTGTAATCCAGGAACTGTGCTCCTTGGTATTTATTGCTGCTTGGCATTTACTGAAAGTTTATATCCACACAAAAGCCTATACACAAATATTTATAGCGGCTTAATTATAACTGCCAAAAACTTGGAAGCAATAAGACGCTCTTCGGTAGGTAAATGGACAAACTATGATATATCCAGACAGTGGAATATTATGCCATGCCAACAAGGAATGAGATATCAGATAATTTTTAAAAAGTGCAGAGGAAAGAAATGCACATTATTAAGTTAAAAGAAACTAATTTAAAAAGGTTATCATATGATCCCATGTATATAACATTCGGAAAAAGACAAAACTACAGACACAGTAAAATGATCAGTTGTTACTAAGAATTAGGAAGGAGGGATGGAAGAGGAGGAAAAACCTGGAGCATTTTTAGGACAGTGAGACTTCCCTATGTGGCGCATTAGCTGTGGGTTTGTATCACTACAGATTTATCCAAACCCATAGAACACGCTACACCAAAAGTGAACCCACATGGAAACTATGCACTTTAAGTGACAATAATATGCCATGTTAGCATAAGATGTACTGTTCTGATGTGAAGGGTTAGTGATGGGGGAAACCATACGTGTATCTGAGAAATCTCTATACTTTTCACTCAGTTTTGCTGTGACTCCAAAACTTCTCTAAAAATAAAATCTACTATATTTTAAAAATCCGTATTACAGATGAACAATGTTAACATTTATTTGTTTTGGGTGGTGTCTAGGTTTTATTGTATTATCCTTTATGGGTTGTTTGTTTTTAATCTTCATATAAAACATTGTAAAGAAGAAGATTAAAAATAAGTATCAGCAACTTAAAGTAAAAATGAGTATCTTATAGTGATAAAAGGTACAATTTGCCAAAAAAAAAAAAAAAAGTGAGCATCATTGTAAACATTTTCATTTCCAGAAAGTCAGAGGAATTTATAAAGTAAAATCTATTAGAAGCAAGAGGAAAACACCTCCATCTTGGGAGACATTAACTTGTATTCCAAAAAACTCAACAGATGAAATACATCAAAAAGAAAGAAAAAAATATACTCAAAGATCACCATTATTAGCCTGATTTGATAAACAGCCTGATTTGAACTTTTTAATGGCAAACAAAATACTTACACTTTTCAAATATTCTTGAAACTTTTTAAATTGATTATGCAAATCAAAGCACAGCATCTCTTTGCCCAGGTTCAAGCTCAGTAGGACGAAGTCAGGCTCCCAGAGAGGTCTCCCCTTGCCACACGTAGCACCAGAAAGCCACCTAGCACAGCCCTGGCCTCTTACCTGGCAGGCAAGGCTCGTGCCACTCCGAGGCAAGAACCATTGTGTCCCTCTTTGGAGAGAGTCTTTCCTGAGAAGGAACAGCAGCAGAGTTGAATGGACAAAGCCACAGTCTGAATTCCTCCTGATCCAGTGTACCTAAGTCCTAAGCCCTTTGTTTCTCATAAATCTAAACTCTGTACCTTTTCGGGCAATAGATAATGATTCTCTGTTGATCCTTTGCTAGTTAAATTTTCCTTCAAAATAGTTGGATTTGGTGGAGCCCAAGAGGCAAAATGGCAACAGAGCAGAGCAGGGAGTGAGGTGATGGTGGCTCTCAAAAAAAAAGCCGGAGGATTCCCGTTAGGAAACCCAGTTCTCCTGCTGATTTAACCAAGGTCAGCTGGACTTGCTCACCCCTAGAAGCAGTACGAGCCAGGTTTCTATGGCCACGCATGAAAGGACAGCACAGATGAGGTCTGCACCCTCTCCATAAACCCGAGTGAGGGATAGATGGGAAGATTTATAAATGGGAGGGAGGCACAGTTCTTCAGCTACATTGGTTTAAAGATGGTCAAATAAATGAGCTAAACCATTCACTCAGGGTGCTTCATGAAGCACATCTAATGTGCAGTTTGGTGACCTGATGTGACTTTAACTCCTCAGTAAATCAAAAAGCTTAACAAATATTAAGATGGCAAAGATTACCTGTGTGGGGCAGATTTGATCTTCCATCCATTATCATTTAGGAAACAAGGGCTCCTGCTGTCACGTGACCAAGGGACAGGTGGAAGAGGATGTAATGCCACTCCCAGGAGCCCCCTCCCAGTGAACACTGACTTCCGATGCTCCAGGAAGGATCTGGAGATTTATAACCAAGGAAGGTTCCAGAAAGTGAGGTGTTTCCCTTTGCTGAGAGTTCCTTTCAGCCTCTGCCAGGCCAGTCACACCCCAGCACCTGCCACCATGGATCCCAGATTCAAAAACAAAACAAAACCAAAAACCACTGCTGGTGACCCTGTTATGGTTTGGATCAAATATCTCCCCCCAAACACTCGTGTGTCCAGGGGTGGGGCTTGGGAAGGTGACAATGGTGGCATTGATAAGTTCCTATTGAATATGCTGTCAGGGGGTGGGACAAGGCTGGGGAGAAGGGTTGTGGCGCTGTGCCTTTGAAGGCTGTGTTCTGTCCCTGCCCTTCCTTGCTGTTTGGCTCTTCCCTGCTCTCTCTGCTTCCAGCTGCTGTGGGATGCATAGCTTTTCTGCACGCCTGCCATGATGTTTCTGCCTCCAAGGTAGACCAGTGACTAAAAGTGGTGCCCCAAATTTCTTTCTCAGTACTAGGGATTGAACCCAGGGCCCTCACAATGAACTATAACCTCAGCCTTTTCCAAATTTTTTTATTTTGAGTCCAGGTTTCACTAAGCTATTCATTTGCTCAAGCTGAGCTCAAACTGTCCTTTCTCAGTCTCTCAGAGTGCTGGGATTACAGGTGTGCACCAGCACGTCCAGCCAAATCACTCCCATGTCTGTGAGGGGTGAAGTGGGAGCGGAAGTCTTCTTCAAGTCCAAGGCAGAACCCGCCTGCACAGGTTCCTCCTGTGCAGGGGTCACAAATTCATCTGAGATGTCAAGGTCCTCCGCTGCACACCCCCATTACTTATCTGACAGTGCCCCCGCAGGGACCTGGTCCCCAACACTCCTTCTGTCTGCACAAATGCTTCTGGAATCAGTGCTCAGAACTTGTCAAATTTCTCCTCCTCCAACAGCGTCCAGGGGCCCCTGTGACAGGAGACATTTGTAATGACAGGGCTTGGAGGCCTCAGCTGTTTCCCAGAGCTCAGGAGAACACTTTCCCTGGTATCCAGGACTCCCACCTTCCCCGCCTGGAGGGGGGCCTGCCTGCATTCAAGGGAGACAGCTGAGAAAGAAACACATAAGTTGTGGAGGGTCACACTGAACTTTGCCCTGGTATCTAACCAAAATGACTGTTTTCTAAAAAAGAATTTTTAAAGGTATTAGTCTCCATTATTATTGTTTGTCTGGGAGTCCATAATAGGCTCATTTTATTAGATCCAAACTTCCTATTTAGACAACAGAGCCTAAGAGCCTCTTCAGAACAAGTAAATAATATGCATTTTCCAAAGTGATTTGCAGACACAAATACATATGCGGGTTGCTCAGATTACCAAAAGGACAAAATCACTACAAAGAAGATGATGCTGTTTCATAATTTTGAAAGTAAATATTTTCCCACCCCACCCAACAGAAATACCTACCACATCCTGGAAAGGTTCCTCCAGCCGGTGTGATAAATTGCATCTATTTTGCTGCCTGCTGAATGCTGTTTCTGATGGCTTTGGAAAAGCAGCAGGAGAAACATCATCTTCAAACCTGGGAGCACCACCTTCCAGACTCGATTTCCCCGCCATCCTCCCACTCCGTAATCAACCCCATGAAGCAGCCCTGTGCCTGTGCTCACAATCATATCTGGAAAGGAAGTAGAGTGTGGTGTGGTTCACAGCGAGGGGTGGGTCACTGCTGTGACTGTGCCCGGGCTCAGCTCTGATCAGGACTGGCCTCTGGACCACCAAGGGCCCAGCTGATGGCCAAGGTCCGGCCAATGCCCACAGGCAGCCTGAGAGGAGAGCAGCTGCTCATCCACACTGAGCCCACTAAAGGTCAGAGGCCTGGGTGCAGGCTGCTTAGAAAAACAGGGGGCACAGGAGAGGAAGGGGAGAACTGGCTGGAAGACTAACTTTGGAGAAACACCCCGAGTATCTTGAGTTCTTCTGAAAAGGAGGAGGGAAGTGCAGGGTTCTTCCACAAAGGCTGGGTGGCAGCCATCTCCAAGCCTTAGAACCAACCTGGGGTCAGCAATTCCACTGCCTGGGAAGAGGGAGTCAGGTCTGTGTCTGCCCCAAAGAAACCCCGTAATCGACACTCTCAAGCATCCCTATGTACCGAGGAAAAGGAGACAAAGCCAGCCCCACTCCTGTCTGCTAAATCTTCCCCATCAGGCTCTTCAAACCTCACCTACCTTCTCTAGGGAACTCCACCACAATAACCCTGATCCCTTTGGGAAAGCTGAGGCTTTGTAACTGTGGTCCGCAGTGTTCACAAGGAGCTGAAAGAGGAAGACCTGAGAATGTGTAGAGATCACTCAAGACTGAGGTATACAGCCCAGGGCCGTGGGTGAGGGGTGGGAATGTGCTGTTGAGGGCTAGTATGTGCCCTGAACTCTTCCTGACAAATCATGTGGGTTCAGTTTTCCTCCTAAAAATGTTCATAAATCAAAGTAACCACCCTATCCATTTATCTCTGGGAAGAAGTTGAGTCCTTTATCAAAGCAAAAAAAAAAAAAAGCAGATATGGGCACCAACTTCAGCAGGTGACAGCTCCACAGTTGACATTCTAGTGTTATCCTCCCTCTTTGGCCGCAGCCTTTGGGCACGGACAAGAAAGAGAAGCCAGGGGCCAAGGTGGGGAGAAGGACACCTCGTCTTTGATGTCGCAGGGCAGCGGGAAGTCTTACCATTGATGCAAAACCAGAAAGGCCCCAGCTACTTTTCTTTGGCACAAGTGCTGGCTTGTGTGCTGGTGACCAGTGAGAGAAGGGTGAGGCTGGCCACTGGTGGAAACTTGTTTGGCACTGGTTGTTGCCATTATCAGATTAAGTGGCATCACAGTGGGACAAGGCAGGTCAGCTTCAAGGGTGACATTGCCCAGTCACTCTTTATGGAAAAGGAGGCCCAATGTCCTTGTTGCAAAGGCAGGGGAAATGTTCCACCCTCGGTCTTTAATGGCAGGTGTCACACTCTGAGGGCACCTCCCACAATGGACTTCATTGGGACAAGAGTCCCAGTAATCCCGGGTTAGATTGCTATGCTGATACCTTGAGAGCTGACATTCAGGGAGATGCATTCTGATACATTCACCAAGTACGCGGTTGTGGAACCCAAATCATACTCTGGTATATGAATCCACAGAACTGCTTCTAGTTAACCATATTTTAATATCTTAGGATGTCCTTTGCACTGCCTTGTAAAGCTCTTCAATTTTCTCCGGAAGATTGTGTGCATCCCTAAGAAAGGACTCTGGATTATTTCTCCTATAGCCACTTCACTGCTTACCCATTATGGAGTCCACAAGTACCCTATAAATGGGCACCCAAAAATAGCTGATTGACATCTGATGGCACCTTCCCGCACTTGAGCTTGGTACAGTTCCCACCCAGCAAAGATGCGTGCAAACAGGACCAAGCTCCCTGAAACCCAGGTGTGGAGAGGGACCACGGACAAACTTCAGCTAGCTCTCATTTCCCAAAGGCTCGCGGGATACAGCAGAAGCCTGAAGAGTCACAGTGGCTATTTAACGGTGAGACCACTTTAGTGTTTTCATATTAACACGGTCCAATGTAATGTCAAGCCGGGAAGAATAAAGGTTAATTTATTCTATTAGTCCCAATTGTCATAAGAATTTTACCCAACAATATGGTTCATTAAGTGCTGAATCTAACAATTATGTTCACCATAATAGAAATTATTCAGACAGATATGATCTGAATAGTTGTGATTTATTAATTTGGACACAAATTTAATTAGCGATTGATTTCCATTGTGTCTCCCTGTGAACAATAAGTTTTGAGGAAAAGCATCCTGGAAAAATATTAACTGAGAAATATCAGGTAACAGTGACAGAAGCAAACACTCTGGTTTCAGACGTGCTGTCAGCTTTCCTCTCAAAAGTAACAACAACAACAAAAATATATCATCCCTAGACGCTTGGAAAGGTGGCTGTTTTTTCTAGCTGAGACATTGCTCCTGACACCAGAGGTAACAACATTCAGGGAAGAAGGATGCAAGAGCCCCAAGTCTTCTGGCTCCCCCAGAGACCCTGACTCCAGCCTCAGGTCCCACTTCTGGTCCCCGCCTTCCACATGACCTCAGGCTTCTGCTATCACACACTTGGAACCAAAATCAGGCTTTCCTTTTCGGCATCAAACACAATTCAAAAAACTGAGCTAGAGAGATAGAAAACCAATGGAATACTTTGTTTCTAAAAGGGGCGAATGGAATTTTCCTCTCAGTGGCTCTTTAATCTATTCCCTCTAGGCTACCCCATACCTGCTCAAACTCCAGCTGATAGGCCAGTGTGATTGCTCATTTAGTGAAGGGAAACACTGCACTTTGATGATGCTCAGGGGTTTCGAGGAGCCAGGCCAGGGGGATGCGAGCGGTAAAAGACGTACTAGAGCCGATGTCTGCCATCGAGTCTTCTTTTCTCTTTCCACTGGTCTCAACTCAACTATCTCCTCATGCTTCTCCTGCACCTTGGTCTACCAAAGACCACTGATTATATTCCTTTAACAGCATTTTTTGTTAATAATAGAAGTAGACATTTAGGGTTCTGGATCGAAATGTTCTTAACACTGAGATTTTGGTACCTAAATATAGTTTTCCAGTAAAAAAACGACTGCTGCTTGATAAAGCAGCCAGCTCCAACTCTGGGGCTAGATAGAGAGATAATCCCAGCCTGAGTAGTCAGGCTAGGCAGCAAGGAAGGGGGTCAGTGCCCGGTTCAAGGAAGCAGGTGCAAACTACATGGGGATTTAACTGCAAAAAGTTGGAACCACCTATTAAAATACATCAAATGCATTAGAAATTCATTGTTTCCTAATGATACAAAGAAAAGAACATACAGTAAGCAGCTCACCACTACCTCATTGGTCACCTTTGAAGAATAAAAGAAAATCAACTCATTCTGGAAATTGTCACATGAGAGGGTGGATTTATCTGCCTCTTCTATATAAACTGTACATCAGGGTAAACACATAGTTAATGAGGAGGCAAATAAAGGAAGAATAGTAACATTTAAAGATCACTATTTTTTAACCCTAGAAATAATGAAGCTAGGCAGTGATCTTCAGTGGTAACCCACATCGTAGAATGAGGCTGGATAGGCCACACTTCCAGTTGGGTGTACAGAATATCATGAGATGCAGAAACATTCAATCTGGCAAGCCACAAGAGTAAGTCCCAGTTTACAGGACAGGCTGGAGGTAAACGAACACAGATGCTGTTTTGAATGCAAGAACCCCAGTTTTCTGGCTAAATTAAGAATGTGGAAACCTTTACAGGACAAATTGCTGGTTTTTCTTTTAATGAAGCACATCTTAAGGGATAACAAGCTTTCCCAACATTACACAGCCCCACTTGAACTGCCCCTCCCCCACGCCTGCAACTCCTCCTTCTGGTTGTCTTTCAAGGCTAAGTTAATTGCTTTGTCTTGCTTCTGTACCCTGTTTTGCACACTCCTTTCCCAGTTCTCAAGACCAGACCCCTTAATAAAATGCATCAAGACTGGAGCCTTCCCTTCAGAGCTCACTCGGCCACACGGGATAGGAGCCCCCATTGGGCCAGGGATGCACCTAATACAGTCCTGTTGCTTCCCTCTTGGTCTCTCTGATCTCTTGAATTGTGCAATATTAACACATAAGTTTCAAGGACAATGACATATAATAGCAACAGGAAGAGAGACAGGGAAACCAATAGACAGAAAGAGACCGAGATCTCTTAACCAAGGGTGATGGGCAGGTCTTTGGATCCTTCTTCCACCAAAGCAACCTTGGAAAATTTTATGAAATAGCCATGGAAATTGGAACACTGACAGAGTATTTCATGACAGTAAAGGATTTTTTTTTAAAAAAAAATACAAAGCAAGAATGTAGTGAAGTGAGGTGTGGGCGTTTTGTTTTAATTAAAGAATTCTTGTCTTATACCGGTACGCACATACTCAACTACTTACTAGTCAAATGACAAGGTGCAGGACTAGCTTGGGATGTGGTAGGCAAGACACCAAGGGTCACACTGAAAGAGAGCTCACTCAAGGATTTAGCTCAGCCGCCTAAGCGCCTGCCTTGCAAGCAGGCAGTGGTGAGTTCAATCCCTGGTACCAATAAAAATGAAAAAGACAAAAAATAAAATAAAAATAAAAAAAAGAGAGCTCACTCTGATCCTCAGGTCACACAAAGTCACAGACAGTATCTGGGAACAACTATCCCCTTCCACGAGCACCCTGGACACCTGAATTTTCCCACCCGACTTCCAGCCCTCTTGTGTCACCATGGATAGGCTTCAAAATAGTCCACTAGAGGGGACAGATGGGTAGAATGTACATGAGATAAAATTTGGAACTTTTTATAATAAAAACATAATTTTGAAAGTCCTTAATCATGGAAGTGGGCATTTTCTGGATTTAAATCTTACACACAGGAGCAGCTAGACCATAAATAAACATCACTTTGTTTGCCTTGTTGCTTTTGTCTTATATCCACTATTCTAGGTCTCTGGTGCACAATAAACTGGACATATTGCCAGGTATTAGCCACTATATTTGGAAAGTTTCTCTGTTGGCATCTGAGAGACAGGCTCTTTATGGATTAATCCTTACATTCGTGTTAATCACAGTTCTGTTGACTTCTGAAGTCTATTCACTTGTGGAAACCCATTGAAACTGGTCTATTTAACTTCCTCCCTGCTTCTGAACAGGTTTGGCAGAGAATAAAATATGAATGAATCTGAGTCTCCTTCATGCTTTTCCACAGCTTGAAGTGAGTGGCAAGGTGGAATTAATCACGGTTGGCAGGACTGGAAATTGAACACAGCCTCTTCGTACCAGTGACAGGAAGTCTTTGCAATTTGGCTTCCTCATTTTGTTTGAAATAAATTTTTGGAATGTCAAACATTCTTTTATTCAAAGACAAGGATATATATCCCAAGGCCAAATAAAAATATCTTGTGGATTATTTGACACATTTTATTACTCTTGATGAGGTTCCTCTGACTGAGAGTCTATGATCACAATTAAAACTGTACTTAATGCAGATGAATGGGAAAGGTAACTGTGGGGGAAAAAAAGAGGTTCAAAACAGCTTCAAAGAGGAAAGTACCTAGGTCTACAATTTTGTGTGCAAGGACTTTCACCTTTTAGGGGAATAAATAATCTAGTTTGAGGGCTTAAAAGAGAGGACCCTGGAGTGTTTCCTTTCTTCATTGTTTACATTTAATGGAATTACAAGGGCATGTTAGCTATTCCAGACTGGAAAGCAACTTAATAGAAATGTATGCACACTGGTGGCATTGGTATGTTAATGCTGGGCATGAACGCAAAGCCTTGTGGGAAATGAAGGCAAAAGAAGGCGCCAAGAGGCTTTGCTGATCAATTCACATGGAATCGAACTGCAGAGAAAACCTGAGATCTGCAGGTTTTGCATGCAGGGAATTTAAGGTTGATGGAAACAGGGATACACAGGCTGGCATCTCTGTGGTCGGAAGCCACCACTGAAGGGAGCAGATCTGCACAGCTGGAATTTACACCTGTGCCCTCAGTCCCAATCTGTGTCTTCATTTACATGTATATTCTTCAGCTCATCTTCCCTGATTAACCTATGCACATGTGTCATCCCTCTTGCTTTCTATTTCCATACAGAACTTTTGCACATGTTGATATAGTACCTTGAAAAACACAATTTGCTTCTATATTGTTCCAGATCATTCATCTGAATATTTCTGTATTCATCTGAGAACTCAGGTGCCTGGAACTTGTCCCTTTCATTTGGGAATTCAGGTATAAAGTCAATTTTCTGTAATTGTTTGTGGCAGTATTCCCAGAAGGGACTCTATTGGATGACATTTCTATCCGAGATGAAAACTGACCAGCCATTCAGTTTAAACACAGCTTGGTCACTGGAGTCTCAACTCAGTTGGTATCATTTGTATTGATTCTTCCCATATGCTCTTTAATCAATTCCCAGTATCTCCACTTCCTCCTCCTGCCCTCATATCCACAGACTATGCAAACAGACATCTGTTCAGAGGTGGTCAGTTTTGCCAGCGTTAAGGAGTTTCACACCCACATAAACAAAAGTAAAAATAAAACAAAAGTTTAAAAGAAATTAGTGGGAAAAAGATTCTGATTCATTTCCATAACCTCTTGGAGCCCCTTTCTATTGTTTGATGATTGATTTCCTCCCTCTGGTCATTTATTTTATTGGCTGATTGGGCATTTGTTTTTTTACATGGAACCAATTGGGCATCCCCCTATACGCTACAGGAGCCCCCTGCTTACACTCTTATTTTTAGCCCAAACTCTTAGGAAAAGGGAGTCTAAGACTCTGGACCAGAAATAGTGCTGCTAATAATAATAGGTATCCTAGGAGTGACATGAGCAGTGGACTCCAAGGCCCTCTGGCATCACGCATAGTTGACTATGAGCTTAGCTCCATTCATTTCCCTGTGTGAAGAAGCACCAGCATGTGCACTGGAAGCAGACTAGATAAGGGCTCAGGTCATCTTTGCTATTCTTCTGATGCCGCCTTAAACTGCACTCTCACAGCGAGGTTCTTTTGGCAATGCTAAGACAGATGAGCATTCATTCCTGAGCATGCCATAGCATCTCTAAATCATGCCCTGGTGCTGACTTCCATTCATTCAAATACATGATGCACTGGACCTTGCATCACACTGTGCTCTCTGAGGGGAGGACCAAACTCATATTCAACCCGTATCCCCTTAATTACCAAAATAGTATCAGTAAATATTTCCAACTTGTTTTTTTGCTTATCTTGCATGGTATCTCAAACAAAATATAACTAAATAAAAACTATTAGGTAAGAATTGATGAACATTGTCTGCAGAGCAGTTAAGCAGGAAATCGGAATTTGGAAGTTGGGATGTATTGAGGGGAGCAGTATAAAAGAGAAGGAAAGAATGAACAAATCCATCCCTATCACTTCCTCTTCACTTCTGGGTATTTTCCCACCTGAAATCTACCCTCAATCACCACCAGAAGCAAGAGATTTTTCTCTTTCTCAGAAGAGAGGGCCTGATCTCTAAAGAAAGGATTCCATAGAGCCAGTGCTGAAATGGGAATGGGGGTGTAAGGGGTGGACAGGAGAACCTAGCAGAGTCTCTTAGTTTTACCTTCATATTTACTGGGTTAGAAAAACAAGGTCCAGAGAAGATGAGATGAGTCTAGGCCATGCAGCTCATCCTGGGAAATGCAGGGACTGGGATACAGGTTTCCCAGCTCCTGGTTCTGTATTTTCACAACTAAGTGTATTTCTTTAGCAACAGTGGTATTAATAATGGATGCAAACATCCAAAATTAGTCTATGAGAGGTGGAGATTCCCACAGGTTTTTTTTTTTTTTAACTCCCATTTAGAGTTAGTCCTGGAGGAAAGCTGCACCTAGCGGGTGATAAAAGTACACCGGGAAGAACGTGAAGTCCACTGCTGCTGGGGGCAGGGAGAGAACAAACGGACACAGCCACTTCAGAGTCTGGTAAACATGAAGATGCTTACGCCCTTTAGCTCAGCAGTTTCCCGTCTCAGTTAGAAACTCTCCTATATGTGCATGTGGAAATGTTCATAAAGTTAAATTACATTAGAAGCAACAACCAGAAGTTGGGTTTCCTGGATCAAGGTTCCCAGCAAATTCACTCTGAGGTGCACATCTGTGCACAGGGGTTTCACGTAGTTCTCAGAGCCACAGCTGAGGGATGGAGGACAGCAGGACTGGGCAGAAGGAGAAGCCGGGCCAGAGTGGATCAGTAACAGAGGACTCCAATAGTCCTAAGGAGAATTCTGGCCCTTTATTTGTCCCAGGGGGAGGCATGGATGTCAGGACTTTGTTCCCCTCATGATCAGTCATGGGATGCAATCAAAACCTGCCTCAATGGCTTTGGGTGAGCAGTTTTCCTTTAATGGAGGGCAAAAGCTAAACACTGACTCAGAAGTAATTCATTGGCAGACAATATTCTCTCAGCTCAGGAGAATGAACACCTTGGTCCTGCAGGGAAAACAGAGTGGCATGCCCCAGGCCACAGACTGGAACCAGTCATGGCCTCTTGGAAGTGAGTTACATGGAAGTTACATGGAAGAAGGTGAAAAATGAAGCTGGTCAGAAGTGACACTGTATCTGTGTTTATAGCCACTCCCATCGCTCACATCACCATCCTGTCAGACCAAGAGCAGCATTAGATTCCCATAGACATGTGATATGCAGATGGGAGGGTCTAGTTTGTTTGCGCCACATGAGAATCTGATGCCTGACAGTACGAGGTGGAGCTGAGGGGGTGAAGCTAGCAATGGGAAACAGCTGCAAATAACAACAGCAGAGAGGCCTGACTCCACAGAGACCATACTGAGTCAATTGCTTGCAGACTCATACCAAAACCCTCTCAGTGAGTGGCAAGTGACAATTAAACCTTACACGGGGCAGGCTTTGTAGTGGCAAGAGACTTGACATACCTCAGTTGTAGTGCTGCCCCTCGGGGCAGGCTTTAAGTCAGACTCCGATGCCTATTTTAATCAGTGCGTGACCTCCCCATTTCTGCACTGTGGACTTAGCCATAATTTTGGTAAGCCTACAGACTAACCCTAGTTAAAATGAGTTTAAAAAAACAAATGTCACTGTAAAGCATCTTTTAAAAGGGGGACAGACCCAATAAGAAGACTCTAAGACTGTCAATAAAAAGAAAGCTGAATTTGAATGAATTCTACTCAATTATGAATTAGTTGCTACAGATGATTCACATTCTCCAAGCCTGCTCTATATAATATGTGGTGCTTAGCTCTACAGCAAAGTCATGAAACCTTGAAAACTGCTTTGCAATATAAAGACAAGATACCTTGCATTAAAAGACAAGCTTCTGGAGTTTTTCAAAGGAAAAAAATGTGAACATGAAGCACAGACACAATTACTGGATGCCCCACTTCACCAAATGTGTCTGCATGACAGCATAATCCTTATTGGCTAACAGCATTGCTAAAGTTAAGAAGCCCTTTATTATTGGAGAAGCCACTAAAGAGTGGCTTCCATGATTGGAATGGGAAGCTTTCTTTGTTATTAGGATCAAAGAAGTCTCTTCTTAGTGTGAGTCTAGGCACTGTATCATCCTAGAGAAACATTGGCAAGCTGAAAAATGACAGTGAACTGACCAATATTTTACAGGATGTGATCAAAATTATCAACCATATTACAGTACATGCCCTTAATTCACTATCTGTGAAGCTCTTGAAGAGCATGCCTACCTTTTCTTATACACAGAAGTGAAATAGCCTTCTAAAGATAGATCACTGAGCAAAGTTTTTGAGTTATGGGAGTTTCTTTAGAGATTTCTTTTAGAAAAACAGTCACCATTGGCATCTCATTTCAATGACACAGAATGGATTGCAAAATTTGTTTATTCATGTGACATATTCAACAAAATCAATCTGACACTTCAGTCAAGTCAGCAGGCAAAGTGGCTCCATTCAAAGCCAAACTGGAATTAGAGGCTATAAGTGAATACTGGGAGTTTTTGATGTGTTTCAAACATTGGCAGAGATTTTGGAAGAGACCAAGTCAGGGTCTTCTTTCCCAGGTGATTCATGATCACCTACCTCAGCTTTCAAAAGAGTTTGAACATTACTTCCCAATGACAGAATACCCCTAAATGGGAGGGAATGGATCCACAATCCACTTGTAAATAAGCCAACTCTCTGTACTAGAAGAGAATCAACTGCTTTAGACAGCAAATAATGGTGGCCTTAAAAGTATGTTTGAGGCAACTTCAGATCTCCACACATCCTGTACCAAAGTCAAGGGAATATCCTGAGATGGCCTTTTAAAAAGTACTGAAAAGTCTGCTCCTATTTTCAACATCCTACCCTTGTGAAACAGATTTTCTGGCAGTAACAGCAACTGACAAAATTACAAATTAGAGTTGACATAAACAACATACTTCGGGTGTCATTGTCTCCCATCAGCCCCAGATAGGACCAGAAAATTGAAGGAAAACAAGCTCAACTCCCACTGACCTGACATTATGATGAGTTACATAGTTATTGATTATGTATTAGCATGCAATAATAATAGAAATTAATGACACAATAAATATAATGTTCTTGAATCATCACCCCTAATCCATCCTTCACCCCTAGTCTATGGAAAATGTTTTTCACCTAACTAGTTCTTAGTGCTAAAAAGACTGGGGATCAGTGTTACATGGCACCCCATGTCCCCAAAGATATGCATGTAGAAATGCAAATGTGCTTTTGAAAATATCTAGAATTAAAGAAGTAGTAAATATGCAAAGAAACACTACAAAAATGGGAAAAAGCAGACTATGAAATCAAAATTAATGGTATGCATCCTAAATGAATCTTAAGCAAATGTATGTCCTCAAAATACATTTCACAAAACATGAGCACTTACTGTATGCTACACATTGTTCTAAGTGCTTTACACAAATCTACTCTCTTAATCTTCACAAAAATGGTATGATATATGAATTCTTATTATCCATGTTTTTCAGGAAAAGAAGCTAAAACAGACTTAGTTTATTTGCCCAAATCACTCAGCTGATTAATGACAGAATTTGAGTTCAAAGCCAAGCAGAACATAAGGTTCACAAACTCCTGAGGATGTGGTCCTGTACTAGCTGAAAACCCCACCACCCCCACCAAGAATGTCAGAAAGTTCCTCCAGTGGGGGTAAAAGTTCCTCATATTTTTAATAGTGACCACCTTGAGCCAGAATGAGATTAAAATAGTAATACAAGGGAGCTTCAGATTTGTCTGCATTGTTTGCATGTTCAACAAGAATAAATTCATTTATCACTTAGGAATGCTTAAGAAACAATTCAAATTTAAGGGTAGTCATAGGCCAGGAAGAGAACCAAGAAGCTAAGCCCCTCCCATGAACCAGCCAGCATGAAGGCTGGAAGACGAGAAGAGCCAAGCCCCACCCCACAGCAACTGGCTGACTTGGAGGAACATAGGCTGAGATGATAGCTACTGAAGTAAAAAAAACAAAAGCAACCACCAAAAAAATTTAATGCTTGTATCATTTGATCGGCTTTGCAGGCCTAAAGCCTGTAATCTATCAAGACGATAACAGTACACAATATAGCAACTACGGGAGATTTCCTTCTGTTTCATTTTTGAAATCCAACATTGTTCTGTTTTGTTTGGTTCCATTTTATTGTTTTGCTTTATTCCATTTAAAACAAAAAAAAATTAAAGGGAAGTGACTGTGGTAGTTTGCCTAAGTGTTCTCCAGGGCCTATATATCAACAATATACAGGTGGTAGAACATTAAAGAGACAGGGCCCAGTGGGAGATGCATTCTCCAAGGGAATCGTAGGATACCAGTTTCATCCTCTCACTCTACACACAGCCCTTCCATGCTGTGCTGACCTTCCACAGTCCCAAAACAGCAGGATCAACCCACCATGGACTGAAATCTCTAAAATTATGAGCCTTTCCTCTTTATGAACGTTCATTATGAACTTTTCCTCTTTTTAAATTGATTATCACAGGAATTTTGTTTTAGTAACAGACAGCTGATCAGCACAATAATAAGCCTTACTTTAAAAAAAAGTTTGAAATGAAATAAAAAGTAAAAGCTTAATTCATGGTGGCCTGTCCTATAACAAGAAAAAGCCTCTACATAGAAATATACATATACATATGTTCACATATAAATAAAATCAAATGGTTTCTAGAAGTAAACTCAACACTATTTAAAAATCTCTCTAGTAAGAAGTGAAATGTCCCTCATATTTATGAATTTGAGGGACTCACATGGGTCTCAGACTATATCTTTTGTGTATGTCAGATTTATCAACTTAAAATATATGCAAATACAAAAAATAAGTTATTGAACCAAATGTTCTTTACAGTAGACATAATACTGAGTTAAAATCACCCTATTCCCAAATACATTGTTAATATCTACAGTACAATATGAAAGTTCACTTTTACTCAGAGAGAGATTGAACAGGTTCCTGGTTATCTTGAACCGTATCTACAGCCCTATAATTAGGCCGAGCTAGAGGGTTGATAGTTGAATCCAGGAATGTGTTACTCAATCAACCAAGCATAACCACCAGTACCAGTCAGTACTGGTCTGGCATCCCCAGGGAGCACAGGTCAGCCAGCTGGCACAAGGTTGCCAAAGCATGGAGTTTCTCACACAGAGCTCGCAACTCCAGCAGGCAATGTCTTAAATCAGAAGCGGACAGCTGGAAAGGGCAGAGAAATTGCATAAAGACTCCTGGACTGGACCAGACCTTGAGAAGTCATTTAACTCTACACCCCAGCCTTCAAGATATAGGGTGACCTCTCCTGCCTTTTCTTTTTATAATTATTACAAATATTTTATAGGAAACATCCCATGATCTCCCTGTGTCAGCTTGGGAAATTCTTCCCAAGCTGTAGCCCAAATTTTCCTTGAGATGTTTGGAAACTGTCTTTTTATCCCTAGAGGGTTCAGAGATAAAATATAAGCCCCTCCACCCTGCAAATATGACCAACTTCCTAAGACTGAAAAGAGATCCACACCCACTTTAAGACACTATACATAAAATTGTGTTCTTTTTTTTTTTTCAGTGAAATTAGTGCCTGCTTCTTACTGTGAATTGCCATGGTGTGTTCAAATGATTGTTTACAGAATAGCAACTGTTTCACAGTAAGTCTTCACAGGCAAATGGTTAGATTACCTATTGCCTTCTGTGTATCTACATACCATACAAATGTGTAAATTCACAGGTTAAGCTCTCTCCCGTCTACCTTGCTAGACCATGAGTCTTGCTGGAAATTCCATGCAGACGTCTGAGAGGGGAGCAGTCCAGAGCAGCCAGCTCAGCTGGGGAATCAGCAGTCTGGTCAGAATATCTGAAGAAAGCAGGTGAACAAAGATGCAAGGGTGACCAAAATGTACAATGAAGCTGGGGAAATAGCTCAGTGGAGGCGTGCTTGCCTGACACGCACAAGGCCCTGAGTTCAATCCCCAGTACCTCCTCTTCCAAAATATATGTGGTGAGTGTTTAAATGTTTTAAATTACAGTAAAAGACGCATTGCCATCAATCCTTCCCAAAAATCCTCACTCTCACTTCAACCACACATATCCTACCATTCTTGTGCTTGTCAGCCTCTCCAAATAAAAGGATCCAGGTCCTTCTTGTCTTGAACAATGAATTGGATGAGACAAGCCAAAAATGGTGCCCAAAATTTATTTTAAAAAGAAGGGTAGAAGAGAAGGGGAAGAACTATCTCTGCAAAGCAAGAGGCCAAAAGGAGGAAGAAAAGGATGACAAGAAACAAAAGTACATCCGGGGTCTGGGAGACCCCGGAGGGTCTATGTGCAGGGTCACAATAGCAGGTTCCTCGTGTGTCTCCTCTCTTTATGCCTGGGAGCCCGCAAAAGCTCTGCTCAGGAGGTCATGAGAGTTCTCTGGCCCCGCCCTAGCATCTTGTAATTGACAATGTCCTGCTTTTTACTTCTGGCTTGTCTCCAAAGGCAAAATGATCATTTTGAATTGATTCAGGACATCAAGGCAGTGCTAACAGCACAACTAAAGACACTCACAAAAGAGGGCTTCCAGATCCGCTTCCGAAAGTGGCAGGAATGATGGGATGGTGCACTTGAAAATTTAAAAAACATTTTAACAAGACCACATTTGTGTGTTATGCTTGTATGTGATTGACACCCTCCAGGTATATGCTTAGACAGAAAACAATATATTCCAAGCATGTTTTAGACTGCCACATTGCACTGGGAGAGATCGACTCTGTCCTTTTGAACATGAAGATAGATATGTACAATTTTTATGAATAATAAATCTGTTTCTCTTTCTCCTCTAAGAATAAATATTAAACAGGTCTTTTTTCTAAATAGGCTTTTGGACGACTATCATGCTGGTATCTATTAAGAGTACAGTATTCGTATAAAGACTTTTTATGGGTCCTGATCTTCTTGTTGCTGCTGTCATTGTTGTTCAGAAACTTGACCTTTGCAGGGATGCAAAGCACTTACCTGTAAATCAAGAGCAGCCGAATGTCCAGTGGCTTCCAGCCTTCCTGACCGTGATAGCACAGGCTCATCATTTCTACCTGCACCTTCACAAGCTCCCAATGGCCCCATCTCCAGCCCTCCCACCACCCCAGCCCTCCAGCCTCAGCTTCCGGGTCTAGCCACACTCTCTGCCTTTCCACTCCTTGACTCCCTCCAGCTGGCCTTGGTCACAGGTGACCTCCCTACTGGGAACGGCCTCCTCGTGCATCTCCTCAAGTACTCCTACCTGCTGTCTACCTCTCAGCCAAGAGAGCTTGTGCTCTGTACCGCAAGAAGTGCCCGCCAGTTTTGCCCACTTCTCTCCCATTGCAACACTCCTGGTGCTCACTATAGGTGTGAGCACCTGTGGTCATGGCTGGCTTTCTCCAGCTCCAGGGTGACTTTGGAGCCGTGTCCCCAGCCCCTCGTACAGTACCTGGTACACAGTAGATATGGAAGAGCTATGCCTTGATTACATGAGCCCCATGGTAGATTGCCTCAACTTACTAGCCAGGAGGAGAAATGACTCAAGATTCTCTGGTTTTCCTGGATGCTTTGAATGGATGAAGACAAAGCAGCAGAAACGGCGGGCAGCCACCAGCCCAGAGACACCACATGCGAATTACCTTTGTCAGATGCTTCTGCTCAAATTGGTTTCCCTTCCACACCACAACGTTCCTTGGTGCAATGCATGGACATATTGAAACGCTAACACTATTCACCCAAGCAAAGCAGAAAGAGCCAGGTAAATCTGTGCTGTACAATCCACAGCAGGCATTCCAAAGCCAAGTGGAAATGAATATTGGATTAGCCCTCCACTCATGCGGATAATTGAGAGGTAGGCCAGTTTGGGGTTTGTTTGCTCATGTACTTTTAAATCCTGGACATGGGCCCCTGCCAGCCTGGAAGGACAGTGCAGCCAACAAGACAAAGCAGGGAAAGGCCAAGCCTGCCACAGAGGAGGAGGAGGACAACAGGTCAGCCACACTCTCTACTGAGCAGCCTGCTGGAGTCCAGTGAGTGGGGACCCCAGAGGAACTAGTTCTGTTCCCCACTTTCTTTATTTCTCTCAGTCTAGAGAAAAGGTGGGATCAGAAAGGGCTGGCAGCCATCTAATCTAGGCACAAGCTGCTCATACCAAGAAGCAATGAAAATTTTATTAACAAAAGCACATTGTCCTCTAAGAGAAAAGAAAAAATGGGGAAAAAAAAGTAATCCACCCACCGTGGATGCCAAGCTGCAAAATTTAATTAGGAAGATAAGGATTGGGGTGGGAGATTGGGTGGATGATATCCCTTTTTTCCTCCTAGTTATGAGTGCAGCGAAAGGAATGAGAGAAATAATTTAAGCACAGAATTAACATCTTCTAATAATCTTAGACAAAACCCAAGTCTGTTTGGCTTTGGTTTGTAAATTAGCTCATGATTAAAGTGTCTCTTCAGCCCGCGCCAGTCTTCACAGCCTGGTTGCGGAACACCGCCTGACCCCACCGCCCTTGTAGCTCAAGTACAAGATTTGAGAGCGAAAGGGAACAATTATTATAAAGCGAAGTACTTGCAGTTTTGCTGCAAAATCAATGAACTTTTCGCGTGATTTTTATCGTATTTTGCAGCTGTTCTGTGGTCTCCTGAGTGGTCCTCACACTGTCAGCAGCGGTGTTCCTGAGAGGCTTGTTCATCTGGTCGCCTCCACTTCTCAGAGAGTGGAGGGCTGCCAGGGGGTCCCCTAGAGGTTCCCCTGACTTCTGCTGTGACGCGGTTGGAAGCAGTTCTGGCCTGGGATCGTGCTCCTGCTCAGGTTGGCCTGGCTTGGGAGAGAAACTCAGAAATGCTGATCTTGCATCTTCTAGCAAACACCGGGAACTGATGGGGATGCAAACACGCTTTTCCTGTCATTCTCGCCACTTTCCAAAGCAGTTCTGGAAATCTTTCACGGGAGCCTTTACAAGAGATGATAAAATATCACCGTGTGTCTTCACTCACTGCACTCACCGGCCCTGGCACTGTGAACTTCTGGCTTGTCTCCAAAGTCAAAATCATCATGGAAGGGAAATACTTTGAATCGATTCAGACATGGTGCCAGCCATGACAGCACAACTAAAGACACTCACGAAATAAAGTCTTCCCAAACTGCTTCCGAAAGTGGCAAGAATGATGGGAAAAGTATATTCAAAGCACGGGAGAGGCAGATTTTGACGGGGATGCTTGGTGATGTGTCTTTTTTTTTTTTTTTATTAGTACTGGAGATCGAACTCATGACCGCCTGCTTGCAAGGCAGGTGCTTATGCCGCTGAGCTAAATCCCCAGCCCCTGGTGATGTGTCTTTTATCATAAAATGGGGTTTTTTGTTTGTTTCAATGCACACTATATTTTTCATTCAAATCTAGTACATCACAAAACAGGTTCCATATCATCAACGGGAAGCCGAAGCTCATGGAAATTGGGGGTGTGAGCAACTGGAGTACCCGAGATAGAAAAGCAGACTTTAAAAAATGTTAAAGTCAGCAGACTGACTCCGGCACAGGGGCACAATCCAAACCCAGATAGTGATCCTGCTGTCCCAGGAGGAAACCAAGCACCCCAGCTGGGAGTAGAAGCCAGGGGGAGGACAGCCCTGTGCTGTGGCATCTTCTGCCTGGAAGGAATGGAGTTTGAGGACACAGAGGAACTAAAACCCCACAGGAATCTTTACTTAACCCCATTTGGATCCTTTTCTTGCATTCACAGAGAATCCAGGTGACCCACATAAAATACTGAAGCTTCAATGTATGGGTTTACTTAAAATGACTCTAAAATGGGCCGATTTCATAACTTTAAATAACACTATATTTAGCTCTGATACTGAATTAGCGAGAAATTCAAAATATACCATGTCCACTCCTCCCCTAATGGTTCTGAATTTGGAGGAACTCTCATTCACCCCAAGAGGAGTCAGAACTGCTCTTTTGAATATGGGCTAAGGGGGTATTTTCTCCAATAAACTTGCCTAACTGGTGCTGACCAACAGCCAGTTAGTTAAAAAATAAATAAATAAATACTTCTGCTATGTGCTCAGCCCAATGGTAAAGGTCCTGAAAGTATAAAACTTAATATCTGACACCAGGAGACAACTGTTAAGGCTCAAACTCCATGGCAGAGTCCAAGACAGGTTGAACTTGGGTTGGTCTCTTGGGATGCCTGAGATTTAGATAAGGATGGAAGACTCATCCACACTGAGGATCAGCCCAAGGAAAGGTGGGGTTTGTCAGAAAAGTAGAGGGCGTAGCACCCGACTTGGATTATTTCAAAGACCCACCTGAATTCAATAAAGCTGAAAATGTGTGCTAATTCTGGGGAGAATCAGAAAGTTTATTATTGTCATTCCCCAAAAAAGTGTCTACAAACTCAACTATTGCTATTATCTTTTATTTAACCTGCTAGTTTTGAGAAAACCTAATAGCAAATCATAGAAGTTATCAGGGTTTGGTTGGTTGTTGGGAAGAAAGGTTGGCCATGATAATAATGAACACCTACTGAGTTCCTTCTGTAAGCCAGGTACTATACTAAGTACTGGACCTCCTTTAAGTAGCTTCTCACTTAATCCTGACAGCTACCCCACAAGGCAGGTATGACCATCAGCTCCATTTTGCAGAAGAGAAAGAAGAGTCCTAGAGAGATTAAGTAACTGCAAAGATTAAGGCAACTAGTTCTTTTCCCACAAGAGGGTAGTAACAGAGAGGTAGACACGTCTCCAAGAGAGGAGCTGAGAAATGCCACATGCACAAAAATCAGCCTTTATATAGTTGCAGAATCACTTCTGAAGAGCAGAGAAGGGGAAGCATTTCTAACAAAATTCACCACAACCCATAAAACATGCTCCAGAACACCAACAGGATCAAATTCACCTTGAAAGGAAGCAATGAGCTGGGAAGCAAAGATTGATCACAGAGGCAGGTAAGAGAGCAACCTACAGAATCCCAAGGCCTATGTGGCAACAAGCAGAAGCCAATTTAAGGATTGCTGTGAGCTGATCATATCCCTCCACAAGGTACAGGTTGACATCCTAACCTTCCACGCGTGCATTTGGAGACAGCGCCTTTAAAGAGGTTCACAGTAAATGAGTTCTTATGGGTAGAAAACTAATCCAATAGGATGAGGAGGTGGGAGTCGGGGCACATGCACATGTGTAGCGGAAACAGGGCATTTGGGGATGCAGACTGCTGTCTACCAGCCAAGGAGAGAGGCCTGGGATGCAACCAAATTTGTCAACACCCAAACTTGGATTTCCAGCCTGTAGCACCATGAGGTAATCAATGTTTGTACTTCTGGTCCACGGCACGTTATTGCGGCAGCCCAGATTAACATCATGGTGTACTGAGACACTGCACAAAACATGAAATCTGTCTGGAAGTGGGCTTTGGGCTGCTGGGGTTGGTGACAGAACACAGCCCCACAGGAAGCTAAGGAGGAGGACAGAGGTAAAGGCCTTTGTTTGCTTGCAGAAATTCTGGCCTGAAGGTTGATTTAAAAGTTCCAAGCCACATAGGAAAGATCCTGGGAGGAAAGCTTCTCGGAGAGAGAAGATGACAAATTACAAAGGACATCTGTGATGATTTATATAAGGAAACTGCTTCCTATCTCGTCCAATCACCAAGACTTCCCGAGTTGAGGCCACTGGGATTTCTATAGGGAGCTTTAGCCCAAATCGCAGCAGCAATGAACCCTGGGGGTCAGGGACAAAAAATCAATACACGCACTGCCTTTGAAAGCTCAAGATGTTCTATAAAAGCTTTGAGCAAGGACAAGAAAAAATAGAGTTCCTTTGGCTCTAGAGATTTTTTTTTTCTTTTTTTTTTTTTTTAAACAGATTGCCTGTCTGCTCCAAGAGATGGAAATTGAAAAGTCTTATTCTCTGTGAAGGATCAGAGGAAACCTTGAAAATCTAGGATCCTAGAGAATTCACAAAGGGTCTCAAGAAGAAGCAGGACCATGTGGGACCCAGGCTTGGGCCCGCGTGGCTGTCACAGGGCTCCCCACCGGCACTGGGACAGCATCTTTGAAGTCAGAAGAGATGCCCTTGTTAGGAAGAGCCACCAGGCCTGTGGCTCTGTCTCTGGACACAGAAATTTAAGGGACTACAATAAAATATAAAAATAAAACAAATTCTATACTCCTTGGTGTTTTGGCCTAGTTCTGGAAGGTTCGGACATGGCAAGCCTGATGCTTTCTGGGAGGTCGCTAAAAGGACAAAGCCCAGCACCCACTGCTCAGGACTCTGTCTCACTCACAGACCAAGAGCAGAGCTTCATAAACTCTTTTCTGGAAGACCAGTTTTTATTTCCTTCCACTCTATTGCAGGTGGAAAGGTGTTAGACATCTTATACACACTACAAATGAATTCATCCAAAAATTCAAAGGAGACAGAACACAGGCCCCAGGCTTTCACTGCACTGCTCTCTAGATGATTCCTTTGAATGAGAGAGCACTGGGCACAGGTAGGCAAGGCCAGGTCTGGACACCATGCCTGGAGGTTTTCTTAGAGTCGCTTCCCCTCGACACACGCTGCCCACTCCAGTCCCACCCTGGCAATCAGTGTGCAGCTGCTCAGTGCTGGACTGGGAGAAGTGTTCGTCCAAGTCGGTGCCACCCCCATGGTGGGCGTGGGGCACATGCGGCTGTGTGGCTCTTGAAACGTGGCCTGTCCACATCCGCTCTGTGAGGAGGACTCACACGTGGCATGAAACTGGCAGACACACAGAGGACAGGGACGACAGGTCTCAAGTCCAGCCCCTGCATCTGAGCCGGAGGATGCTGCAGAGGGGTCCAGCGCCCAGTGCTTTATCTGGTGGCTTGAAACATGGAACAAAAACTTGGCCCACATTCTGACCTTGGCTGCCCTCTGGATTTGTGGGTTCTAGGAAACACGTGGTCCTTCTGTTCCCTTCACTCTCTACACAGTGTGGTCACGAGCCTATCCCATCACTCTCACCACCTTCTGAGCAGTTCTGAAAGTCTTTTTTCATGAGTGTCTTTATGAGGTATGATCAAAAACACGGTGATTGCTGCTGCCAAATCCCTTTCAACAGAAGGTCAAGCTCATAAAAATAGCCCAGTGCATCCTAACCCATCTCACCACAGCTGGTACCACGTGATTCCTGGCTCTTCCCCAACATCAGAATGACCCTGAAAGGTAAACTTCTTTAATCAGTTTGGGACACGGCAGCAGCTACAACTGTACAACTAAAGACATTCCTGAAAGCGAATTTCCAGAACTGCTTCAGAAAGCGGCAAGAATGATACGGCCGCGTGTCCAGAGGGAAGAGGAATATTTTGAAGGTGATCAATGGCAAAATGTCTTTTAGTGTGATTTGTTTTAAATTTGAGCACTCACCGTCATTTTCTATGGCACCTCATTTTAGGGGCGGGACTGTATTCCTTCCGGCAAGCAGAAAGCCTGATATATAGTAAAACGTCAGCCAAAAGCTACACCAGAGGATGGATCAAGGGGTGAGCGGCAGGATGAATGAATGAGGAGACTGGAGCACTGGTGAGAAGTATCTTCGACGCATGTCAGAATAGAGAAAATCACATCTGCGTGTGCAGGGCCTCTCTACTTTTATTTAATAACTCAAGGAGGAAAATCAGGTGGGAAGGAAGGAGAAATTGGGCTATGAGTAGGCCTGCCTGGATGCACAGAAGAGCAGCAGCCACTTGCAGCTTTGGTGGCAGCCAAGGAGACCCAGAGGGAAGATGGAAGGAGCAGCGGTGACCAGGAGCCAGTGTGGAGCCCAGCAGGCCCTTGCGCGGGCTCATTCCAGCAGCATGAGCCTCTCCAGGAGACTCCGAGAGGCAGGACGGGCTGGGAGATAAAGCTCAGGTTTGGATGCAGAAGGCCTGGCCAGTGTTCGTGGCACGGCTGTCTCACCCCGTGCCCGCCAAGGGTGGGAGGGGACGTGGGGCTCGGTGCAGGGGCCTCTCGGTCTGCAAGAGGCAGATAACACCTCCCATTAGGATGGGCCTGGGCGGCTTTGTGTGCCGTGAATGGAGAAGGCGATCAGGCAGCTGGAGCCAGACTCCAGCTTCGCAGTCAGCCCACCGCAGATGCTGCCTCTGTTGCCTTCCAGAAAGTGCAAGCCACAATGCCGAGGGTATAGCTTCTGGAAACTTCATTTCCAGCTTCTGTGGCTTTTGTTTTCCCAGGGAAGCACAGGCTGCGCTGTCCCTCCTGCATCCTGGCTGCTCCCCCAACGTGCAGCCAGCTGGGCCCTGCCTGTGCTCAGGGACACTTTGGTCCCCCCGCCCCTTCCCTGCCCAGGCTGCCTGCACTTCATCGGTGGCCCTGCCTGGGCTGCTTTTCCTGGCCACTAAAAAGATCGGTAGGACAAGGCTGCACTGCTGGACAGAGCAAGATCAAGGTGGGATGATCAGATTTGGGGTTGCTGAGGCCTTGGGCTTCTAGCATATGGACAAGTTTGCAGAGGCGAGGGGACAGTGCCTGTTCCTGGACCCCATGGACCACAGGTGTCCCAAGGGCAGACATGGCGTCTTCTCTGTTTCTTCCATCAGCTTCATTCTTTCTGGGTGTCTCTAATTGCACTGTCATGGATACTTCAGTGTCCTGAATCAATCAAAAAGTTTACTTTCCATGGTTATTTTGACTCTGAGGAAGAGACAGAGGTCACATAGTCCCAGACCCGGGGATAAGGCAGGTGAGGAGACGGCATAATGTCTCCACGAGCTGCCTTCCCATTGGATGGCACCTGCAGCAGGGTCCAACGTCACTTTTGATGATAACTTCTTGGTAAGACACTCGCTGAAGAAAACCGGAACCACGTCAGAGGGAGAACAGTGGGGTAAATGTATTCAAAGTGGGGGGGACCCCGCGGGGGGTCCACGGCCATGGGTCTTATTGTAATACTTTTCATTTTAACATTTACCATATATTTTGATCATACTTCATCTATGAAGCCAAAAAACAGTCACATTCCTTTTAATTAAGCAGAGTCACTTTTCCCCCAAAGCCTCAGTGTCCTCAGCTAGGGAGATCTTTTACAGATAGCCCTAGGACCACCACGCACAACTGAATCACTCTGGACAAGCTGCTACTTCACCCATTCATTTGGCACATAATTAAGTACCAGGCACTGCACTAGTCCCTAGAGATACATCAGCTGGTGACATTAACACTGTGGGCATTGTTCTCACTAATGGTAGCCATTTTCATAGATGTGAAAAAAGAAACACGACCCTAGGTATCCACTGAAATCTCTTAGTTGCCCCCAACCAAAGAAGGCAAAGAAATGCCTTTCTTCTTCACTGCTGGGCCAGGAGGGTGGCAAAGGCAAAAAGACTACCGTCAAAGTCTGGTCCCTGTTTCCTTGATGTGGTTGATGTCGTTTTCACAGACAAGTTAAAGACACCTTCAAGATGACCAGAGTATTGTCCTCAGATATATTTCTCCCTTTATTTTCCCCATGTTGCCGAGGGACATCAGGTTCAAGTGCTCCGTGAAACACAGATCCCCGTCTGTGGGTGAGAACTATGGTCTCTACAGTTCCTTAAAAAAATAGACCTCCAATCACCATATCATTTGAGAAAAAACCTCATACTTGTTACCAATTTATTTTCAGAAACAAAACACTCTTCTTGCTAAAACTTGCACCTCAGACTGCAGCTCTCACAGGGATTTTGATTACCCAAGAGGTCAGTGGTATCAAAACCAGCTAACTGGGCTCACTGCACCCACATCACAGATAAACACCCCAAAGGAGTTACGAGTTGAATTGTGGTCCTGCAAAAGCTTTGTAAATGCCACCCTACTACCTGTGAAGTTTGAAGAATCTGCGGAAATAGGATCTTTGTAGAAGTAATATGGCTAGGATTGGAGTCTTCAAAAAGGAAAAAGGTGGGGTGTCATGGTTTATGTTGGTGGCCCCCAGGCCTCATGTGTTTGTATTACGCATTTGTGATTGGTTCATTGTCTAGGGCTTGGATTGGGAGGTGTGAGTGCTATACGGCCTAGCGGTGGAGCCAGGATGTGATGTAATGGCAGGAAGAAGGTGTGTCTCTCACTCTTGCCAGTTTCCGCCTTGCTGTTTGCAGCCACCATGAACTGCAGCCCCACCATGCCACCCTGCCTTGGAGCCAACTGAGTATGGTTTGAAACCTTCAAAAACTGTACAAAATAAATCTTTCCTTTCCCAACTTTGGGCATCAGGTGTTTTGTCTCAGTGACAAGTAAAAAGTAACTAAGACAGAATTTGGGTACACACTGGCATACTGGAAGAGCACCCCGTAAAGACAGAAGTCACCTTGCCACAAACAAAGGGACACTAAAGACCAGGAGTGAACCCCTAGGAGCAGGGAGGCAGGCTAAGCCACAATCTCCCTCACAACCCCAAGATCTTGGTCTTCTAGACTCCAGCACTGCAGGATGACATTCTTCTGCAGCTAGAGCAGCTGGGCAGTGGTGTTTGTCACAAATGTCCATGAAGACCACCACAGAGGAAAAGGGTTCCCAGGTGAGCAGGCAGGCCACGCTGATGCAGCCTTGTGACACGTCCCAGGCCTGGCTGCACTAGGCTGTGAGGCCAAGGGTTATTTTGCCCCAGAATGAGTCCCAATATGAGTCTCCTAAGGCTCCTCTATACCAGCCACTAGCAAAGCCACTTGAACACTTAGCAAGGTTCACCATTCAAAAACTCAAATGTACAGTCTCACGCTCTGTATGTGGCTGTCAGGAGCTAGGGATCAAGATCTGTGAGAAGGGAATGGAGACAGGCAGAAGTGTCCACTGCTCCTGTACCATAGACCCTAATGCCCAGAAGTCCTTGGAGCATCTAGGACCCAGGAATCTGATGAGGACCCAGAAGTTACTATCTTAGAGGTATATAGATGAAGCCTCACCAATTTGTCTGTTCATGCTTCCAAGCATATATGTATTCTACAAATTTAGCAGTGCTTCCTATATCCCAAATGCTATGTTACTATGATGTGACAACTCTGTCAATTAGGAATCTTAACAGAAATCCAAGTCAGGCCAAGGAGGCATTGCGCCAGTACACAGAACACTGCAATTGGTTGTGGGATTTATGCACTGTACAACCCCGGAAGGCAGCATGTGAATATCAGGAGGTTCAGAAATTTGTATATGAGCTACCATCATTTAATAGATGATAGTGATGTCTCTAACATAAACTCAAAAGTCTAACTAAAACATAAACAGATAGAATCCAGTGATATATAAGAATGAAATTACATAACAATCAAGTCATTTTAAGAATAAGATATTGATTTAAAACTGGAACATCAGTATACTGACAAAAATGAAAAAAACATAATCTCTGTCAATGCAGTAAAAACATTTGCTAATATCCAACACTTTTTCATAATGTTTAAAAATGTTTTAGGAAACAAGAAATCAATAAAAAAGAACTCCTTTAATTTAGTATAGGTAATCTTTTAAAGAACAGTGATAATGTATACCATACTTAACAATGAAATATTAAAACTCTGCCATCAGGAGCTAGATAAAGATGCCTGTGATCACTATTGCTGCTCAACAACACACTGCTGGAGGCCTTAGTCAATGGAATAAGGCAAGAAAAAAGATATTAAAAACCCTAGATATACCAGTAGATTGCAATTGGTTATATACTAATTTCAAAAATAATCTACAGACAAAATATCCAAAATAATAAGCACATCAAGCTCATTTATTAAAGGAAAAAATAAAAAGCAAGCTGTATTTTTATATAGTAGAAACAAAAGAATAGAAAATAAAATTTTTAAATGATCCTACTTATAAAAATAACTAAAATTTCAGGTACCTAAGAAGAAATTTAATGAAAATGTTTGCTGTGAGTCAAAAACTGGTGGTCCACTTAACACTAGGTGAATTAAATTGGCATGGTGCTGAGTGTATATGGCCCACGTGAGGAAAAGTTGCCAGCGTAGAAGGAAATATGGAGAGGAAGGGTGTGGCATTGTGGGCTCTCCCTAGTGTTACGTGGAGCTGTTGGGTCTCCTGGAGAAGCTTGTCATGGCTAGCTTCCTCAATATGAATTCAGCCATTCTCATTGTCAGAGAAGCTCAGGACCTCATTGTCACTGAGGGTTGCTGTGGTACTTCTGGGGGAATCCTGATCCTAACTTTGAGCATTGCTTCTTGACTCCAGTGTAGAATCTTCCGCCTGCTGGTACAGATCCTTCACGCTGCAGGCACAGACTTCCCAGCTTCCACTGCTGACCTTTGGGCCTTACCCAATGCAGATCTGTAAAACACACTTGCATGAATCATTGTTGCGGGCTGTAGGTCTCCAGTTGGACTCACAGGAGGCATTGTCATGGGCTCTAGGTCTTCAGCTAGACTTATGCAGGACATTGCTGTGGGATCTAAGCTCACAGCTGGATTTTCCAGGTTTTCAGTGTTGTGGGCAGATTTCCTGCACTTTCTGGTATTTAACTCTGGGTGATCATCACAAAATAAAATTATAAACTGTGGCCTGTATATAACTGTTCGCCTTGCAACTCCTATGACAGCATTTGAGACAATCCAGATAACTATAAAATACTATCACAAAGAGAAATTAGAGACTAAATAGTGGAAAACATAAGAATAAACCATTCATAAGTGGGAAAAATACAAACATGTCAGTTCTCCTCAATTTCTGTATAGAGTCAATGCTTTCTGATCAATGTCCTATAATGGGGTTTCTTTCCCTTAAAATTGTTCAAGTGTTTCTAAAAATTTAAGGGAATTACAGAGGTCAAGAATAAAGAAGACAAGGAACACCTGTATTGAAAAAAATGTTGAGATTTAATTCATACCATACACAATGATGACCTGGTAATTTTTTGTAAAAGAGGAAACCATTCTACTTCTGTGACAAGATTTTCTAATCAAATTTTCTACAGTGATAAAAGTGGTTTTTTAAAAATATCTACACATCCAAACGATATAGACACTAACCACATATGGCTATTGAACACTTAAAATATAATCAGTGTTACTGGGGGCCAGAATTCTTAATTCAATTTAATTTTACTTTATTTTATTTCAGTTCATATGAAATAACTCAAATTTAAATTACTACAAAAGCTGTTGCTGTCAGCCAAGAAGGACTGTGAAGCCAGATTTACCCTCCCACCTGAAAATAATCCAAAAAAGATAAAAATATGAAGGGATATTTTTCTACACACAGGCTATCAAGCCACAGAGAATGCTGAACCCTGAAACATGGGAAGAAAACAAGGTGGGCCTTGTTGTTGCCTCAGCATAGCAGGGTGAGAGACTTTCCAGGATGCAGTGCAGGGAAAGGGAACACAGGCAGATCCTGAGGGCTTCATGAGTGGAGGAGATGGAATTAAGACTCCAAGAAAACCAAGCCACTAGAGTTGTGAGAAAGAGAACTAGAGGTGGGTGGTAGGAGATGGGGTGAGGGCGGGGATAACTCTACATGGAGAACATTGTGGATCTGCAGAAGTTCCCATCAGGCATTTAACAAAAACTCATCTTCACACATGTGAGGACATTGTCTAACCCCAGGGAAAGAGCCAGAAAAGAGAAGTATGAAGAACAGTATCTATATTCCTATAAAGATGAGACTGGCACCCGTTCCCACCAGCCAAACTGGAAAACCTCAGGTCCCCAACCCTAGCCACAGACCAGTACCAGTCTATACAGGAAATGGGCCACACAGTAGGAGGTAAGCATCAAGCAAGATAGCTTCATCTGTATTTACACCAGTCCCCCCTGCTCACCTCACTGCCTCAGCCCTGCTCCAGTTCAGATCAGCAGCAGCCTTAGATTCTCCCAGGAGCTCAAACCCTACTGCGAATTATGCAATTGAGGCATCCAGATTGTGCAGTCTTTTGAATTATCTTCAAACCATTCCCCACACACATACAGCCATGGAAAAATCATCTTTCACAAAACCAGTCTCTTGTGCCAGACTGTTGGGGACCACTGAAGTAGGATATTTATAAGGTATTGTCTCATTTGTGAGAAACTATTAACTTCAATTTAACAATACCTTTGTTTCTGACCAACAAAACTTAAGATCAAAAATTATCAAACTACCACCCAATGAAGAAAGTCTGTATCCCACATAAAGTTAAAAATCACCAGGTGTGCAGCCAGTAGGGTAAAACTACTGATACTGAAAGTAAAAATTATTCAAAACAGACCCATAATTGCATAGATGTTAGAAATAGCAGACAAGGATATTAAAATGGTCATTATGATTATATTTCATATGTATGAAAGGTAGAAGGCTGGAAGATATCTAAAAAACAAATTTTGAAAGAGAAAATTATAATATTTTGGACAAAAAAATATACCAAATGAAATTAAAAGCAGAATAAGCATACAAGGAAAAAAGATCAATGAACCTGAATACATAATAATAAATATTATCCAAATGAAACACACAAAAATTTTTTTAAATAAAGAAAGTACCAATAATTTGGGACTAAGTTTAAACATCTTTACTAGCTGGAATTACTATACTGAAGGGAAGGAGAAGGGAAGAGTGAAAGTATTTAAGAAATAATGGCTGAAAAATTCCAAATATGGTGAAAATCATAAACTCACAGATTCAGAAAAGTTCTACAAGCCTCACAAAATGCAACATAAAGAAAAATGCATCAATACACATCATGATCTAATTGTACCAAACCAGCAACATAGAGAATATTGTTAAAGTGATCAGAAGAATTAGAGCAATTACATAGCAAAACAAGGATGGCAGCAGATTTCTCACTAGAAACAATGAAATAAGAAAACAATGGAACATCTTCTTTAAAGTACTTGGGGGGGGGTGGCTGTTAGCCTAGAATCTGAACCCATGAAAATATCTCTCAACACTGAAGGTGAAATGAAGATATTTCAAACATATAAATGCTGACACAATTATCACCAGGAAATCTATACCATGCAAATTATAAAGGGAAGTCCTTCAAGCAAAAAGGAAATGCTACCCAATGGAAACAGGATCACTACAAACAATGGAAGAACTATTGAAATGGTTACCAAGAATGGCAGACCCATGCACTGCATAACAACTCAGTCAATACTAGACACAGTATACAGTGAGACCCCATAAAATTGTCATGGACCTGAAAATTTTCTATTGCCTAGTGACATCTTAGCTGTTATAATATGGTGGCACAAAATGATTTATATTGTTGTGTTGGCAATGATGCAAACAAACCTACTGCACTGCTAGGTATATATAAACATAATATATATAAACTTTGAGCAGGAGGAGCAAAGATGGTGGACAGATAACAACTGGCTACAGAAGATCCCTGAGATAGTCAACTTAGAATTCAACATAATACAGAGTGGGGAGCCCCAAACAGAGGGAAATGAATTCTCTCATCCCAAGAAGAAATTAAGGCGACTGGCCAATGCTGTGACTTGCTGGGCTCCCGCCGTGACTTGCTGAGCCATCCAAGGTCCTGCTAATTCGACTCACTGGAGGCACAGTTACATTGAGTTTGGGGGTCAGCAAGCCAAATGGAGAGCTGAATTGGCCAGGAGCCTACAACAACCTGTGGTGAGTGACAAGAGTGGAGCCATTCCATAAATAGGGGGGGCCCCCGGCAGATGACATTCTGGGATCGGGCAGAACTGGCAAGTACAAGGGGCAGCAGTGACTTCAGTCAATTTTTCCCTTCCTGAACAGGATTGGTGGAGTGAGCTACACCTGTCACGTGACCTGGCTAAGGCCCAATAGGTTATCCGAGATCAAGTCCCTGCAGAGGTGTAGCACACTAACCACACTGGCCCAGCGGGGCCTCGGAGGTTTGGCTGGTCCAGAGGGAGGCAGCACAAAGTAATACAGTAGTGCAGGCCACAGCAGCTTGACTAATCTGGAGGGGAGGGGCCAGCATATGCTGTCCCTGTCTGAAACTCACTAACACACTGCAGTGTGAAGGGTCATCTAGCCAGCGTGCTTCAGAAGAATTGTAACCAACAAAGAAAGAAACTGGGGCCTTCCGGAAAAAGCAAAAAAAGATAGGAAGAGGAAGCAACAACAAAAAGTCCCCAAGTCCCAACCCTGAGAATATTGACGTAGGACAGGTAAATACAAAGGAGAATAAGAACACAAACATGCCATATCAGACACAGCACCAGTGGACATAAAGAGAAATATTCAGGACCTCATAGATGAGTTCAAAAGTGAGATATTTAGCCAAATAAAGCAAGATATAAGAAGATTAATAAAAGAGATACTAAGCACTCCTCAAGCAGACACAGATGGAAGAAGGGAGGAATTCAAACACAAGAAAGAACCATTTGGTGAAGAATATAAAAAAATATATAGAATACATGAAGCAGATTCTAAGAGATCACCAGGAAATTAAAAACTCTATGGAAAGATAGCAAATCAGCTTGAAAGAAAATAAGGATAGATTATCTAAACTGGAGGACAATTTTGCAATGTGGGAGTATGAAAGGGAAAACTTTTTAAAAACAAGTAAACAAGCAGTAACAATACAAAGGCTAGAAGATGACAAAAGGATCTATAACTTGAGAATAAAGAATGTAAATGAAAAAGCTGGGATACAAACAAAGGAACTACAAAGGTTATTCACAGAAATAATTAAGGAAAACTTCCCAAACATAGGAAAAGGAAATGATATTCTGATATATGATGCATACAGAACTCTAGCCACCTACAACCAAAACAGAACTACACCCAGGCATATAATAATCAAGATTCCAGAAATTCAATATAAGAACAGAATATTAAAAGCTGTTAGAGACAAGAAACAAATAACCTACAGAGGAAGGCCCATCAGAATAATGGCAGACTTCTTGATACAAACCATCAAGTCAAGAAGAGCCTGGAGTGAAATATTCCAAGCCCTGAAAGAAAATAACCTCCATCCCAGATTGACATACCCTGCTAAACTGTCTCTAGAAATTAATGGAGGAACAAGATGCTTCCAAGACAAAGAGGAACTTGGGAAATTTGCAACCACCAATCCAACTCTACAGAGAATACTGCAGGGCATTCTAGACAGAGAGAAAAGTACTAAGATTCCAGGAACAGTGGCAGAGAGGCCTCAATGAATGGAGCAGAAAACAGAATGAAGAAGATAAGCAGACAACTGATGGCAAAAAAGAGCATAACAGAAATGAGGCAGAGAAGATTTTATTCAAAACTGATATGATTGATAGTATCAAGTCAGAGTATAGACAACTACACTGAAGAAGACAAGACTCAACAATACACATTCTGGTTTGATAACTGCCAGTTTTTGAAGTTTTATACTATATACAAAGTTGTGTTTTTATTAATACTGTTAGGTACTGACATATGCAATTATACTATATCTGATGATATAGCCAATTCTATTGGCGATAACAAGAGACAACACAGGAAACATGGTAGAACGATTTGTGCAACAGTCTTATATGTTTATTTCATTTCATGTATTTATAAGAATTTGTTTTGTTTGCTTTGTTTTGTTTCTCCCTCTAATATAGAAAGGAAATACATGTTAAGACTCATGCATGTGTAGAATCTATAAACAGTTTATGAGAACTGATCATATAACACATGATGAAATCAAAAGATACTCTGAAGAAAAAAGAGACACTAAAATACCCAGTGCTGGTCCTGAAGTGTCATAATGTGAAACCCAGCAATAGTATTCTTTGTTCAGAGTGATATTAGCCTGCTTGGGTTTATTCAATCTCAACATAATTGAAGATATGGATAACTTCATGTATGTTTAAGTGTATAGAACTGATAACCATATTTCTAAGTTTTTGTTGGATAGTTGAACAAAACTGGTTGCAATCTCACTGTTTGAATCCCTACTTTATAAGCTCCACTTTAGTATCTTGAATACTATTTGTAAGAAAACAATCTGTAATCAACTAGTGATTGCTTAATGTTTATTTTTTTCTTTGAAATTATGTATTATTTCTACCTGTTTTCTGTTTTGTTTAATCTTTCTTTAAATTAAATTTTTAAAAAAGACACTACAGTACCAGTGCTGATCATGGAATGTCATGATGTGAAATCCAGCAATACTATTATTCTTTGTTCAGAATGATTTTAACCTGCTTTAGTTTGCTTAATCTAAACATAAATGAAGCTATGGATAACTGCATGTATGTTTAAGTGTATAGGATTGACAACCATGTTACTAAGTTTTTGTTGGACAGTTGAACAGAACTGTTTGCGGTCTCATTGTTTGAATTCCCACTTTACATGTTCCATTTTTGTATCTTGAACAACTATTTGTAAAACGACAATATGTAAACATCAACTAGTGATTTCTTACAGTTCGTTTTTTTCTCTGAACGTATGTATTATTTCTACTTATTTTCTGTTTTGTTTAGTCTTTCTTTAAATAAAATTTAAAAATAAACAAATTTCTACAGATATCTGCCCCTAAGTTTGTGCTAATTTATCATGGATGCAATAAAAATTAATGTCTGATCATAGCAGCTTGATTGATAAAAACTGAACACAGCCCAAATGTTCATTGAAAGATGAATGGACAAATTGTAATATTCTGTATAAAAGACTATTATTCAGCTTTGAAAACAAATGAATTATCAGCATAGTAACAGCATGACAAATCTCTAAAAAATCCTACTAAAGAAACAAAACTGAAAAAAGATTACATGCTATATAATTCTTTAGAAAATTCTATCACTGTAGAAATAGAATCTGTATGAACCTAGAAATTTTCTGGGGTGACACAAAACATGTCTCCCTAGGGAAACTAAAGAGAGAGGGAAGGTTTAAAGGCAGAGATTACAGAGACATGAGGTATCTTTGGGGGCTGGCAGGTGTGTTCATTATCCTGGTTATGGAAATGGTTTTGCAAGGATACATATATCAAATCATCTGATTGTACATTTGAAAATGTGTCATTTATTGTGTGTCAATTTCACCTCAAGAAAACTATTAAAAGAATAAGTACACTACCCAATGTCGCTATTCTAAAAGATAAAGAAAGAAAAATAAGAGACTACAATCAGGTTATATATATGAGTAAATATTTCCTAAACTAGAAGCAATAAATACAAAGGAAATAACCATAAATTGAAGCATTATGAGGGTAAACAGGATAGTCCCAAGGAGAAGAAAGATACTGCGTAAAGATTAACAAATGTGGAGCAATTATACACAGAAATACAAAGAATAACTAATCAAAAAAGAAAAGTAGAAAATCCCTTTTTAAAAAAAGAAATGGACAGCAAACTTGTACTAGAGCTTTTCAAAAGACCATTCAGTTAGGTGTGGTGATGCGTAATCCCAGTGGCTCAGGGAACTCAGGCAGGAGGATCACAGGCTTGAGGCCAGCCTGGATCACTTAGTGAGATGCTGTCTCACAGTAAAAATAAAAAGGATTGAGGGTGTAGTTCAGGGCAAAGGGCTTGCACTCAGTCTCAGAAGCAGAAACAGAGACAGACAGAATTTTCAAATGATCAGCAAGTGCATAGGGAAATGATCATTAATCATCAGGAAAATAAAATCCAAACTGCAATAGTATACAATACACAACCACCGGAAGCTTAAATTTTTAAATGAAAGGGACAATACCAAATGCTAGTGAGGCCACCGAGCAACTGAAATTCTCATGCACAGCTTGTGGGAGTGTAACTTGCTAAAACCACTTGGAAAAACTGCTTGGAAATCCTTACTAGACCTACAAACATGAAATCCTGGTAAGTCAGTACTCACATCCTGGGCGTGTGCCCACACGATGCATGTGTGTCAAAAGATTTCATAGGAATGCTCGTAACCCTGCTATCCATAACAGCCAGCTGCCCGGATAAATAGGAGTCAGTATACACACTCATGCACACGCACAAGTGCAGGAGCACAATTCAGCACTGAAAATGAGCAACAGCCTGTCGCGTGGGTGCTCTTCAACGTGGGTGCATTTCACAGACACCCTGCTCGTGGAGTGATAGCGACAAGACCCTGCAGAGTGCTCACTGCACAGTGATGAAAGTCACAAGAGCAGGGGTCTTCCAGGGGGTTCTCAAGAACTACAGAAGATAAGGAGGGGTGCTCCGTGTGGCTGATAAATTCTTCTGATGTGTGTGACAGCCACACAGCTTTGCTTACTTTGGAAAACATCGTTACCCTGAACATCTGTTCATCCTGTTCCCTTCTGATACTTGTTACACTTGAACTTAAAAGTTACTATTAAAAAATTTTCACTTAAACTAAAAACCAAATTGAAAGAAGAAATCGATGCCCTGGCTAAATTCCCACCATGGAATTCTGGGAGGAAGACCAGGAATAAGCCCCCACCTGGCACCTGCCTGTCCCCCCACCTGTCATCCCAAGATCAGGTATTAAACAGGCTCCCCAGAAGAAAGAATTCGTTGCAGCTGCGCCATCTTTGACTTGAGACATTCCTGGTTTTCCACCTAATTAAACTGAAACTCTCCCCACCCTATTTCTGTGTCCATTTCACTGGACTGAAACAGCATCGGGCAGCAGATTCAGGTGGAACACACAGGCAATTATAAAATAGATCCTTGCAAAGGCATGGCTGCCATTTGTGCCACCTGAAATATTATCCCTTATGAGTTTTCTCACTGAATTAGTGCCACTTAATGTGTGCATATGACCAGGGGGGAAATATAAAAATTGATCAACGAGAACAGGAAAATTACTCCGGAGAATCTTTGTGGCTTTGTGAATTGTTGCTTGACACTGTGGTTTTACCAGATATAATGGCATGATTTACAATTTACTACAGGGCTCGGGGGATATAGATACAAACATTTTTACTTAAAATACCAGGAGCAGATGGGGAGAAAAAACCAGACTGGACTTCATCCAGATGCTGAAGATGTGACACATATTCCGACTCCTACACGAAGGCAGAAATAACACTGGTTCCTCGTCATCAACAGAAACGCAGGAGAGTCATCGCATAGGTAATCCAAACAGTAGACAAATATGAACTAATTTCTGCGTATCAAATTACTGTGGAGTGTATTGCTACAATCTGTGGTTAGGATTGCTTTGTCTTGTGGGGCTATCTGATATCCTTGTTATTTACAATATTGTGCTCAATATCGTGCAATTGCACCCTGAAGACAGAATTTTAGAGGAGCCGGGAAGCTATTATCACACTTTTCAGCTCTGCACACACCTCAACTCTGTACATGCAGACTGATAACAATCATGACAGGCGATAAAGATTCTGCATTCTTGTATCTGAGGTTTTCTCTAAGTGTCTCTGTGACATTTGACAAGTCTCTTACCTGACCAAGAGCTTGATGTCCTTCCGCATCAATGAGCCAGGTAGAAGATGCTAGGTCACTGCCAAGCCCCAGCTGGCTCTGTGCCTCCCAGGGTCCATCTGAGCAGAGCCCACTCTTCCCCCAAGGTCGCTCCCTCCCCTGGCTCCAGGGCCTCCCAGTAATTATTTTCATCTGAAAAGTTTCACTCTTCTAGTTCCTGTTGAACTCCAGTTTCAGTGGCAGATGGTAATGGCTATAAAAGCAATCAGGAAATTAAGTAAGCAACAGAGATGTTAACGAAGAGAGAAAAGCAAGATTTGCCAGAGATAAACTGCAGCATAATCTACTTATAATCAATTGGAAGTTGGCTGTGTTTGCAATTATCTGGGTATTAGTATGATGCACTCCTCCTCTGAGGAAAGACCCAGAGGAAATGGAATAAAATGGAATAGTCAGGATAGCACTTGGGGACAGAGAAAATCTTCCTGAGATTTGTCCAAACTAGAACAAAGTCGCTACTTGAACCCTGTTTGGTGCAGTTCTCCCAGGGCTCTGCATGTTTGGAAAAAGGTGATGATGATCTAATTCTCACAGGAATTATTCCTATTAAAAAGCAAATAAGTCATAGAATTCAGTGAGTAATTAGCAGCACAGGTGTGGTGGCACACACCTGTAATCCCAGCACTCAAGAGGCTGAGGCAGGAGGATCGTTGCAAATTTAAAGGCCAGCCTGGGCTACAGAGTGAATTCGAGACCAACCTGAACTGCATAGTGAGCCCCTACCTCAAAAAAAAAAAAAATGTTAGCAAAGGAAATAATAATGTCAAACAATTGCTATGACACCCCTAGTCCCAAGAGGTACCTGCTTCCTACACTATGGGAGCCCCTTCCCACGAAGACTTTGAAACGAGACCCCAGATTTTTTCCCCACTCATGCTTAGCAGGACAGTGAGACAAGAAAGGCTGCCAGCTAGAGGTGGCCTCCCTAGAAGACAGCCCAAGAAGTGGGCTCCTAGGGACCTCGAAGGGCTGTGGAAACCTGCCCAAACGGTAGGGAAACTCCGGTCATGTGCTTCAAAAATGCAGACTCAGCTAAGCTGTCCAGGCCACAGCAATAAGAATCGTCCCCTCCCACAGCCACGTGCCACTGTCCAGAGAACCTGATGAGTCTGAGAGCCACCCAACCAGCTCTGCAAGTGGCAGCCCACACACCTGTCACCACTTGGAAACCTCAGCAAGCAGCCAAGCTGACCCGGATGAGGAGGACCCAGTGCCGTGAAGGGGAGAGGAAGGGAGGGGAAGGCAGTGAGGGAAGGGGAGGGCAGAGGGAGGAGAGCAGCTAGGAGCCCAGGAGACTAAAGTCAGATGATGCTAAGGGGCTCTGCAGACAGAGGATGCAAAATCTCACGCGGGCTAAAACGGGAGCTCGGTCCAGGCAGCAGCTTGGACAGGTCCTGGCCTCTCACTACTTGCTCTGAAAGAAGGCAGCCTAGGGTGGCTCTTGGGACACTGAGACACAATGCCTGTCCTGTCCCCTCGGTGCTCCCTCCCAAGCCACTTCTCACCTGGACCTCAGGGCCCTGAGGAGGCCCCAGCACCACTGACTTCCAAGGCCAGCTGAAACCAGGACTCATCTCTGCCTGGGCCTCTGTACTGGATGCTGCTCTGTGATGCAGACTGCTTAGCTTTCTAGACTTTCAGGACAGTGAGAAAGCTGTCAGGAAACCTAACAAATTACGTGCACCTCTCTAAGAGGCGTGGAGAAGTCAGAACTGATCACAGGGTAAAGAAATTATAGCAGATTTCGTGGCTAACATGGAAACACCTGGAAAGACTTGTTCTCGGAACAGTAAAGGATTTTTGACTACATCAAATTTGTGTGACTCTGGTAAATGACTTACCCTCTCTGCTCTTCAACTGTACTAGAACATTTTCCCAAGAAGCACTTAACACTCCAAAAATGCATGTGGAAATTCAAAAGGACTTAAGAGAAATAAATATCTGCAACAGTCAGAAAATATTATTTACAAAGAGACAAAAAAGTAATAAAGTTTTAGTGACATTAGTATAAAAGATAAAAAAAATCACATAGTCCTTTTAAGCCAATGGATATGGGTAAAAATTAGGCTTTGAGCTTCCCAACAGCCATAGCAAAAAAGGAAAGATGATTAGCAAGTTCACACAGTGCAGGGAAATTCAAACTTTTCTTTAAACAGCAACCTGGGAAACCTTAGAAAGTCTTCACACTAACCCTATGTGATGTAATAACAGAATTTTCCACATACATGTGGTGTTCAGGTCCTGGATTTTCTTATAGATGGTGTGGGGAATTATCTCAGATCAACCAAATTCTTTAAATGAAACATTATAAAAAGAAAGAAATAAACGTGGACTTGGATTTCAGACACTGTGGGACAGCAGCGATTTGGCTATGGGTGGCTCTGCCCTTTGAACCACTGGCAGCTTTAACTAGACAGAGTCCTGAGACTTTGACTTGGGTAAGAAACAGATTTGTCTGTTGTTTGCCATTGAAAGTTATGCAAATGGTCATTGTAACACACACACAGTAGGTGTTGTAGTCAGGTGTTTAGAGTTTATAATATTGTTTTATGATGGTCACCCAGAGTTAACACAAGAAACTGCAGGAAATCTATCTGTAACACCAAAGACATAGAATATCCAGCCAAGGGCCTGAACCTCACAGCAATGCCTTGTATGAATCCAGATGAAGACCCAGAACTCATGACAATGCCTCCCACGAGTCCAATTCGAGGTCCAGAGCCCACAAGAAGGAGTCACACCAGTCTCTTTTATGCATCTGTGCTGGGAAGGCCCAAAAGTCAGTGGTGGAAGCCAGAAAGTCCATGCCAGCGGGGTGAAGGAGCTGTGCTGGTGGGATGAGGGTTTATGCTGGAGCCGAAAAGTCACACTCACAACAAGGACCAGGGCTGTCCTGAAAGGCACCAGAGCCATCCTCAGCGACACGGAGGCCCCGAGCTCCGACGACGACAAGCACAGTCGGATACATGCCAGGAAGCCAGCGTGATGAGTTCATCCTGGAGACCAAGTGGCACACGTCTTCCCCTCCGCAGCCAAGCAATGCTCGATGTGAGGACCAGAGCTTCTCCAGGAGAACCAACAGCTCAAACAGCAACTCGTAGGAGAACCCACAAGGCCTCCACGCCTCAAAGACTTAACGCATAGCTTCTCCTTCTCCACATCTCTGTTTATGCTGGCAACTTTCCTCAGGTGGAGCATCTATGCTCAGCACTCTGCTGATTTAATTCAGCTGGCGTTAAGTTGACCACCAGTTTTTAATCCTTAACAGTAGGGTTTTTCAATGTTTTCCTAGGTGCTAGGATATGTATGTAAATTTGTCTTCTCCTAGCAGTTCAACATTAGCTATCAATGAATCTTTCAAATGACAGATATCATAATTAAACTGTGACCATAACAAAGTCAAATGTATTACTTTTCTAGCCCAAAAAGATGCACCCCATTTACTTTTTCACCTCTTCAGATCCCAGCAGCTCTGGGCTACACTTCTCAGCCGTTAGATGACAAACGTTGGTATGCCAACACACACCATTTGTCGACCTGAATGAACAGTGATCATCAGACATTAGTTGTCAAATCATGTGTCCATTTGTCCTCAGAAATTTCACCTGGAATTAGACTGACCTAGAAATTATACAAGCAACAGTTAAGCAGTTAAACAGTTCGAGGACTCCAAGTACTCACTTAGGTCGGCACCAACACTGCCCCTTCAAGCCACCCACATGCCCACCTCCCTCATCCCGCAGGGCGCCATCCATGCCCACCTCTCCTCCCAGGGGACAGAATCAGAGACACCAAAGTCGCATAATCTTCAGACAGAAAAAACACCCTACAGCTGCAAATGGAACCAATGGGTGCACAGAACATGGTACCAGCCACAAGTGAGCCAGAGGGCCCAGTGACAAGCTAGCAAGCACTCATACCACACCCTCTGCAGTACAGAGGCCACCTCCAGATGTCCCCGTCCCCAGATAAGCAGTGACCCTGCACCCCAAGGGCTCATTTTTACCCATGTGGGGAAGGGGTGCCCAACCACAGAAGAAAAGGAACAAAAAAGAGAAGTGAGGCCCTGGGCTCGCACCTTGAGGATGGTCTCTGTCCCTCTGAAGGACACAGGCCAGGGGACATTCTCCCCTCAACACGCTCATCTCCTGCAGAGGCCGCAGGAGGCGTCCTCGCTTCTCTCCTGCTGGCCACCATCTTTCAACACTTGCCACGGCCACGGCCACCACAGCAGTGGGGACAGCGATCCTGAACAGGCCCCCCAAAGTCCTCCTAATTAAAGAAGAATAATTAAACACAGCCGGGCGGGGGGAGGCTGGCAGACCCCCCTGCATTGTGCAGCCACCTTGGCACCGAAATGGTTAGAGCCCATCTCCCTCCACGTCGCCCCTCTCATTGTGGTGGAGAGCTCTTGAGAACGTTATTAGCTGGGTGTGCGCCTTGCCGTTTTTCCACACGAGGCAGATGGGTAATTACGAAGCTAATAGTCTGATTGAGAGAAATCAGATGCAGTGGTTTGCCCAATTAGATGATACATTAGCTTCCTTCTTTGTAAGCAGCTAATGTGTGAAGCAAAGTGGTATTTTCGAGGGTCAGAATCCTTAAACAAGTGCCGAGTTGCAGATTATTGTATCTCTCTTTTTTTTTCTAATGGAGGAAAAGTGCTAAGTCTTCATTACTAAAAGCATAGAAAATGCAAATCAGCTCCTGAAACAAAAGAGAGAAGGGACAGGCGAGAATATTTGGTGTCCGATGTGTCAACCTACAACATCAATTACATTGAAATGCAGTGCGTGGCAGCCTAATCAAGGATAGTATAATTGTAATAATTGCGTGCTTTTGTTGGAGAGCTGCTGCTGTTGTTATTTGTCCACCATTTGTTCCTCTCTATTGTTAAGGGGGGGAAAGATTTTTTTTTTTAATGTAACTGAGAAATTGGGTAGGTAATGGGTGAGCAGCCGGGCGGCCGTCCTCAGAATGCGGATGAGGGTCTCGCGACTCAGAGACCCAGTGGGCGGCTCCTTCGTGGCCCTGGTGGGCTGCTGGGATAGCAACAGGGCACGAGGAAACCAGGTGGCTGGCCATATCGGGGTGGAATTGAGTCTCTGTGCACACTGCAGTGTCCTGGGCCTGGGACAAGCTGAGCGGGAGGCGTGAGGTGGCGAGCAGCACACTCCCTTCTCAGTAGCAGATAGAACTGGATGCCCGGTGTCGTGCTTGTCCCACAGACTGCTCCGCCACTTTCTGTTGCATGAAGTTTGGGCCTAAGAAAGGACTTGCTTTCTTTTTGTAGGTGACCCTTGCTTGCAAAACCTCCATGGGAAGGAGGGGGATTTCTGGGTAAGTCAACAGAAGGAAAGACCTGCAAGCTCATGTGCCAGCCAGAACAGTGCCGTCCCCCAAGTTACAGATGGGATTGTAGGGCCCAAGGCTCAACTCCAAGTTGATCGCCTGGCCTCTTCACAGCCTCCTTGTCCCTTGGCATAGCACAGGGGCATGAGCCACCCCAGAAGCGCCATGCAGAGGGTCGCCAAGCTGAGGATGCACTTGAGTCTCGGGCAGACGGCAAGAGCTCTGAAAACAATTTCTAAATTCTATAAACAGTGTCTTCTTCTCTCTCTGCCAACTACTTGATTTCCATGTGCATAGATGTTTCCTATATATATGTACTTACAGGGAAGGGAAATACAGGGAAGCCAGCTAAACAGCCAAGTCTGGAAAGAAAACGCAGACCCAAACAAAATAAAACAGAGATGTTCGCAGGAAGCCAAAGTGGAGCTGGAGAAAATTCTTTGGAGCAGCTCTCCTTGCATTCAGATCAGATAAGAGGTTTATTTTCTCACTTCAATTGGTCTTGCCAATAGGTTGAAACAGAGGCACAATGGAAACAGGCTAAAACATTTAACAGAGCTGTTAAATCTCATTCTCCACAGCTAAAAAAGAACAATCCCAGACCGTCTTTACCAAGGGGAGGCTCCATGGGCTGTGGGGGCTTTGAGTGTATCCCTGACAATCCTGTACATACTCCAAAACTCACACTAATTAAAAGCAAATAATCAAATACATTCAATTTGAAAAGTTGGCAAACTCGCGTGTATTATTGCGTTAGCACCTTGGCATGGAAACGTTCACATCGCGCTAATCTCGTTGTGCACAAGAGCTCTCGAGCTCGCTACGCAGCGGCCCGTGCCCCCTCCTCCCGCTGCCCATCCCAGGCCCCCTGCTGCTCCCCCGCAGCCTCTCCCACTTTCAGGGCACAATAAGAAAAGAAACTGGGTCCCAAGGCGGGTATTTGCTTTCATTTGGAGCCAACAGAGGTGTGATGGCTAGAGATGTCCTTTTGCCTTGCTGGCTTCTTATTTATCTACCTGCAGAGGGAGGCCAGGGAGATGCTGCCATTTTCAACAAAGTTTGCAGCAGGCAGGCTTGGCTTAGATGCTGTCACTGTCCTCGCCCCCGATGCCACCCTCCCGGGCACCATCCTTGTCAAACTGGTGGCCAAATCTGAGCGATGAGCTGACAAAATCAGAAGGAAGCCTCCAATCCAAGCCTGCCGCCTCTGGGATTTGAGTTTCTTAGGGGCTAGAGGAGGGGGAGAGGAGGGAGTTGCCCAGAGAAATTCAAAACTCCTGCCATCCAGAACCGGGCGAAATGAGTCCAGGCTGGGCAGAATTTTTCTGGCAGATCTGCTACCTGAGGCGCATTTGTCTTCTGTCCTGGGCCGCTGCCAATCACAGCCTCCCCACATCCAGGGCTCGGAGGAAGATGGGCAGCTTGTCCCCAGCTCCAAACAAAAGAAAAGCAAATAAAGTCACATTCAGCTGCATGACATTCGTGTCAGATGAAAAAGGGGTGGTCACACAGGCAGTGCTGGTAGCTGGGTTTGCAAAGAGCAAACCCCTGAAGCAGACAGTGGGGTCTAGAATACTCTTGGGAGCAGCCACTTGAGCAAGCCAGGGGATACCCACAGCGCAGCCTCAAGAGGCCTGTGGAGGAGGAGGAGGAGACCTAGAGACCTGAGCCCTGTGAGGCTCAAAGTCCAGAGCAGTTTCTAAAATATCCTCCGTGGTCACAGTCACTAGGTAGGAGTGTCAGTCTATGGCTCTGTCTGTGATCTGGAGAAGAATTTCTCCAGTGTCTTGGTTGAATGTTTGTTGATATACTAAGGACAGTTTTGCACAGCAGGACCATTCCCGTTCCTGCCTCCTGATCGGGCCCACAGCAGTCCTCTGGGTCCTCTCCCGTGGAAAGGACCCTGTCTTGCTTCGCAGGTTCCTGTTTCTTCTTTCATCATTATCCAGTTGATTCATCCTACCATTCATTCTTTAACACATTCGTTCAGCCAACGTTTATTAAGTGATGTGGTTCCGTGGTCCCATAGGCGGTCACTCAAGGAAGATTGAGAAGGGGACTTCTTTGAGGCTTTGACACCATCCCCTTGGGGACCCTGGGGGTTGCTCACAGCAGAGGACCCAACAGCAGGGAGTGGGCATCACGGTCTCACACAGGTTCCCTCTTGCCCCACAAGCCTGCCCCAATTTCTCGCCTTTCCTTTCTCAGGGAGCGCCAAGACTCTTATCTTAGGCTGGACTCCCTCTAGAAAGCCAGGACACACAGGAGTTTAAACAGAGCCCAGCAGAGCTTTCAGGCCTAAAGCAGTGGACCTGGAAGCCACAGTGCCTCTCCCAGTCCCACACCCAGCAGTGAGATTAAGCAGAGGCCTTTGCAAAGGAACTCCGGGAAAATCCTGATAAATTGAAAAGCGATCGACAAACCTTTGAGGCTCCCTCCCTGAGCTCCACCCACCCTCCCAAATTTGCATCAAATCCTTTCTCTTCTCCCCCACAACTAAGCCGGTGTGTGAAAGGAAATGTTTTCCGTGCATTAAAGAAAATCAATGGAAACATCTCAAAAACAATTTCAAGCTCCTCTTCCTCCCACGGGGTGGCAAAGTCAGACCTGCTGTGCCTCACGGGGGTCCCGAGGAGAGCCAAACCCATGTGGGTGGCAGAGTCGAGCTGGAACAAAGCCGTGGACTCCAGGCACTGGACTCAGTCGGCTCTCCTCTCCGATGCAGTGCCGTCTGCCTGGGGTCACCAGCTCTTGCCAGCCCTGCAGCTCTGGGCTGCCCCTCTGTCCACACTCATCTCTCTTCCAGGACCTCGGTGATGGAGCATTGTGGGGCGCAACTGGGTGTTAGTGCTAGGGCGCTATGCAAGGCGCAGGCTGATGAGAGGGGCGAAGATCTAGAGTCCGTATGTTTAGGCTGGATACAGGCCCTGCCCTCTAGGCAGCTGTGCATTTACAGTCACTCAACCTCTGTGACTCTCAGTTTCCTCCAGGCCCTTTTTTAAAAAAATGTCAAGTTTTTGACAGTCTCTCTAAGTCATGAATTTATCCAGATTGGGTTCAAACATGATCCTCCGCCTCGACAGGCGTATGTCGCCATGCCTGGCCAGCTTCCTGCTCTTTAAAGCCAGGATGGCCACACAGATTTTACCTGATTATTGTAAGAAAAGAGAGGGGACCTAAGGCTGTCACCCTTCCTCTCTTCCTTTCACACGCTTTTGTGTACAAGTCTTGCTCCTAACCCTGGTAATTGGGCTCAGCACTAAAACAGGGAGAGAGGGAACAAGAAAGACTTGAGACCAAAGTGCACCGAGACCCAGCAATCTGCAGCCCCACCAGGGTGGGCTGGGTGGAGCCGTGTAGCTGAGAGGGGGCCAGGTAGCGCCTCGGGCAGCAGCCTCAGGGAGTAGGACCTTCTGACAGACACAGAACACGGGGCAGGCCTGGGGGACAGGGAGGATAGGGAGTCACACTTGGCAGATGCATTGGCTGGGACTGAAGAGGTCCTAGAGAATGCACCAAGGGATTGAGAACCAGGACTTGGGCTCAGTTCAGAACAGACACGAAGTGAGAGCAGCCTGAGAGGTATCCCTGGAGACCCAGGCTGGCAGCCTCTGCCTGGGGCCAGGGCCGGGATTGGGGGGAGCCAGGCCAATCCGCCAGGCCTGGAAGCCCTGGCGCTTCACCTGAGAGGGCTGGTAAACCCTCACCCCTGGGGAGGAAAAAGAAGATGGGATTTCTCCTGGGGTCGGAACAGGAGCCCGCCAGCCAGAGACAATAACTCCAAAAGCTCCACAACTCCGCCCCTGCTGATGAGGGAACTCAACACCCGGGAGATCTGCGTGTGAAATCTGTGCCGGGAAGACAGTCCTCATTTAGCAGAGAAAGTGCTGCGCTATCTATGTGTGAAAGCTTTTTTAACACTGTTCCCTGCTCTCCATATGGCGAACTTCGCCCAAATTAGGAGGAACTGGCGAACAAAGCTCCAGCAACTCGAACTTGAGAGAGAGGCGCCAGAGTCCATCCCAGAGGCAGCCCCAGTGGTGTCGGGGGATCTGGAGCCTCCCTTCACAGCCCAGAGACCCCAGCCCCCCAAGGCAACCCAGTGCCCAGCAGGTTCTCCTCTCAGGAGATGGGATCACCTGTAGTTAAAATGATAGCACACAATTGTGCACCCACTGTGCGCCAGACACTACTGTAGGAGCCCTGCACCTAGTATTTTGCTTAATACTCACAAATAGCATCTTGACACTTACTTCAAGTTGGCAGGATAGAGAACCAGAGGGTTGTCTTTTGCTTTTGCCCAAAGTCCCACAGGGAGATTCAAACGCAGACCAGCAGCTGTTTCATCAAGGTCATGGTTGTGTGATTCAACACCACCCTCTGCTTCTCCAAGAGTAAGCCCCAGATTGGGAGCTGGGGTTCACCCCAGTGGAAGCCAAGGGGCAGCTCCTCTGCAAACATGCTGGGAGGGGGAGCTGTCCTTTCCCCTCAGCAGGATCCAGTGGCCAGCATCATGAGTAATGTCACCCCAGGAACTTGCAGGGGCAGCAGAATCAAAAAACACTGGATCTACAAGAAAAGTTCACCGCGGATATCACTTTCTCACGCAAAATCCAAGATTCAGATGGTAAACAGAGCCACAAAGCCTGTTATGTTCATAGAATAGCCAGGACCCAATCACGCTGTGTTCTGTCTCTGGTACCTTAAGGGCTTCCAGAAAAAAGACAAACATCTCCCATTCCTGCTAGGCTACCCCCTTGGGTCCCCCCAGAGTTTGGGGGCTGCACCTTCCATCTCTGTCTCCTTCCTTCCAGCCTTGCAGGCTGAGTAGGGCAGGACACAAACCACATCTTGATGCAAAGATGTTTAGAATGTTTATCTCAGTTATTGTATTATTTACAGCAACTCCGCGCTGCGCCCCGGGCACTGCGTGGTTTGAAAGATGCTATACAAACTAAAATTGTGTGGCATTGTTCGAGCCTCCACATTCTGCGAGAGAGAACCAATCTAGTAATCACTGTTTTTCCTCCTCAAATCAGGGACGCTCCATTTTGTGTGCATGGCGACTAATCTGGAAATAAAGATTCATAGCAAATATATAAGGAGCTCTGGAAGCAGGCGGGGCAGGGAGAAAGAAAGAGATGAGGGCAAGGGAAAACACAGTCGAGGTGAGGTCGACACGGGCCCTGCAGCACCCAGAGGAGGGACAGCAGCCTGTCCCTGGGGTGGCAGGAAGTGCCACATCACATATCTGTCCCTGGCAGACAAAACAGGCCCCAGGGAGCACTCTGGCTCAAACCTGGACATGCCCAGCTGCACTCTGCCCACAAGCGTCACTGTGGCCAGGTCTTCACCCCAAGGTCCAGTTCTCTGGCTCTGGGTTGACTGACCCTTTCTAAGCATGTGCTCCCAGGGGAATGGGGAGCAGAGGAGAGGACTGTGCTGTGGGAGGGAAGAGCAGTCACGGTCCCGAGGCCCTCTTGAAGGACATGGCAGGAGGGGAAGAATAGGACAGTGCTAGGCACCTCCCTGGTTTCCAGTGCAGTGCTCCTGCCTCTGCAGGCTCAGGCCTGTATGCCAGAGCACAGCCTGACTGACTAGCTTGGTCACCTGTGGCAGGACACCAGCAGCAGGCATGGAGCAGGAGACTTGGCATAGGGGAGGCCAGCATGAGAGCCATCTCCTTAGGATCAGGGTGTCCTGGGATGTCACCTCCTGTAGGTCCCCAGCACCCACACTCTCTCACTGCTGAAACCCCAATCCCCGGTTTGTGTCTCCCTAAATCTTACCCCTGTGACTTGGAAAAGGAGGTATGGCCTTACTGCAGGCTGCATGCAGGTGTGTGCCCCATCAGAACCCCAGCTCACTGTCAGTTTTGCTGACAGCTGCACAGCCATCCTCTCTGCCTCCTGGTTCCGATCTGGGTAAGCGGCACATAGGGGAGTGGTGACCCATCAGCTTGGGGCCCAAGACTTCCCTGCCTGCCTTCCTGCCTTCCAGACACTTTTAGCAACTTCCAGGTTGTGCTAAAAGTGAACAGTTCCCTAATAGTTCACATCCTCCCCATTTGCCAAGTTTGAGTCTACAGTCTGCCGAGTTAAATTGAGGCCCAGTTGCACAGCAATTTAACTGGTCTGGTACGCGAGGTCCCATCGCCCATTACCATGAGCATTTGGAAGCGAGGTAATTGCAGGCTGCGCTCCTGCAGCCTGAGGCTGCATGGCTGCCATGCTGAAGCTGGTTGGAGTAACGGCAGCAGGGAGCAGTCCCAGGACTCCATTTCCACCCTCTTCCAATTGCCAGTGAAGAGCCCCACAGGAAGGGTTGGGAACACCATCGCCAGACTCAAGGTCAACTCCACCCCCAGGAGGAAGCTGTGGGCAAAGCCACCTTTCCTTCCTGAGAGGCTGGGCATGAAGCTGCCCAAGGGCAAAGAAGGTCCCTTCTGGGTGTCCTGTCCCCAGCCCAGCCCCACCCCTGACCCAGGTTGTGCAGAGAAGCCAATTCCCACAGCTGAAAAGAGGGTCAAGTCCTCCCTCGGTCCAAGATGAGTTGTAGGAAGGGGAACCTTGCCCTGAACACATGCAAAGGGGGACTGGCCAGGAGTGAACTGCTCAGGTGCCACCTTTAAAGTCCAGATACCTTCCAAGGAGACATCTGCTAGGAGATGTGATAGGACGACCAGCCCTGGACGAAGGAGCAGAGTGAATCCCGTCAACTCTCAGAACTGCAGCCTTAGGAAAGAGCATTCGATGCCTGAATGCAGTGCGGGAGTAGATGCTATAAAGAAAAAGACGTAACCACACTCAGTTCAACCTCGAGCTAACAATCTAGTTCATTAATCAATGAGCCACTTGTTGATCAAGTCAGCAGGTGCCTCATTAGCCAACACAGGCCCACTTTTGCCACTTTATCTTTTGGATAGAGCAGGCCAGTGTTAAACCCTCTGCCTGGCTCCATCCCAGAGTACGAGCAACCTCAGGAACCTCGCTGCTCAGATACAGAGCTTGGTTTGGATCTAAAAATGTCCCCCTCAAAGCCTCACGTGTTCAGAGGTGGGGTTTCAGAACGTGATTGGATCATGTGGGCGCTATGCTCATCACCAGATGAATCCAGAGCTGAATGCTGTTAGCAAACGGGGTCTGTCAGAAGAGGTACACCTGGGGTGTGGCCTGGAAGGGTATGTCTCCCTCCTTGGCTTCCTTCTCCACTCTGCTTCCTGGCTGCCATGATGTGAGCAACTTTCCTTCCAGCACACCCTTCCTGTGTTGAAGCCAGCAAGCATGGACTGAACCCTCTAAAACCATGAACCAGAATACACCTCTCTGGCTTTAAATTGTAGGTGTTGAGTGTTCTGTGCCAGCAACAAGGAAAACAACCAACACAAGCCCCAAGTGACTACGCTGTCCTCAGGACTTCTGAGTTATGACAAGTCCATGCCCTCTCAGGGGCACCAACCTTGACCCCCACTCCTGCTTCCCATTACCCATCTGAACCCTGGACAATCTTGGAAAATCTTTGAAAGATTTTATTTTCAGTCCCATCTGTGTTAGTTTCCTACAGCTGCATAGCAAATGACCACAAACCACGTGGCTTAAAATGTCAGAACTGTATTCTGTGCACTGCAGAAGGTCGGAGGGATGAAATCAGGGTAGAGCAGGTTTGTCCCTCCTGGGGTACCAGGAAAGAGTCTGTTCCAGGCTTCTGTTCTGCTTGCTGGTAATTGCCAGCCATTCTTGGTTCTCCTTGGCCAGTAGATGCATCGTGGCAATCTCTGCCTCCATCTTCCCTTCGCCTCATTCTCTATGTCTTTCTGAGCTTTTGTGTCCTTTATGAGGACACTCTGGACTGAGGGCCCCCCTTATCCAGTATGTTTTCATTTTGATCCTTACCTAAATTATATCTACAAAGAGCCTACTTCCAAATAAGATCATTCTGAGATTTCAGGTGCGCTTGAATTTTGGGTGGACATTAATTACCCACTTCACTTTCCTAGAGCAAAACCACAAGAGGAAAACTTGAAACCACCTTAACATGAGGCAATTCCGTTGGTCATGAGAGGTCCCATTTGGACAGGGACTGAGGGATTCTGCCAGTGACCAGCTGACACCTGCCTGCCCCAAGAGTAAATGATCAGAGATGGCTTCCCTTGATCCAGCCCTCAGGGTCTCCATCTCAGCCAATAAAAATAACAGGAACAAACCAGCCAGCAGAGCCATTCCAAGTGCCTGACTCCATAAAATGGGCAGAGAGTAGAGTTCTAGTGTCGTTTTAAGCCACTGAGTTTGGAGTATCTGTTATGCCTCAGGAGGTAAGAGCATCTCTTCAGCCACTTTCTCATTCACTCAACAAATACACCAATCAAAAGGAGGTGGACACTCTTGAAAATAATTTTTTACAAAGTTAACATGGTTCCAGGTCTAGCCCCCTGCTCACCCAGGCTTCAGAGGGTAACAGTCGATGGTGGTAGCCATTCTGTACCTCCTATGAAACTAAATGCAAAGGTCAGTATGAGCAAGACTTTAGACACCCACAAAAGGTCCCAGGAAGTCAATACGACAGACTATCCCAATACGCAGATAATCAGCTCACCAAGCCCTTTGCCAACCCCTGAAGAAGTCATGCACTCACCCTATGCCCATTGGTGTGGTGACCAGCTCCAACTAGGGAATAAAATGACCCAGTGTGGTCTGACCTGGAGTTGATAAGGACATAGCAGACTTTTTATTTGATAGAAATTGCCATCAATACTAGATAATGAAGAGCCACCATAAAATACGGTGAATGTTTAAAGTTAAAAAAAATTACAGCAAAGGACACATTCACATTCCTTGAACCACTCAGAATTCTCCTCCTCACATGGAACACACCTATCCCAATATTCTTGGTCATGTGTCCTTCAATGTAATAAGCTTATTTTAGTTTAAATATCTCTGGTATCTTTCCATCACCCTTTGTATTTCTCTCTGGAGAAGATCTCTCTGGAATCTTAAGCAAAAGCCGAGTGGCCTCCTGTGACATAAAAGCTGAGGGCACCCTCCCTTGAGTGGCCTGCAGCAGGCCAGAGACTCCTCTTCCAGCTCTTCCCTGCGCTCTGCAGACCCCAAGCTCAGTTTGTGGTGGTTTTGTGTTTCTTCCTCTCTGCTGTCTGTCTGCCACTCTCCTGGGCGCCCTTGAAATCGAGGCCTCCTCATCGTCACACATCAGGGCTGGAGCGCTAAACGTAGGTAAATGGGTGGGTGGGAAAGAGGTCCATGGAGGACAGCAATCAAGAGGAGGGGAGAGAGGGAGGGCACGTGCTCCGACCCCGTTGTCACTCCCCCTCGTTTATCTGGCTGATCCTGGTCCTGTCATCCTCCAGGGGGACTTCACAGATAAAGGACAGCCCTTCAGCACTACAGCCTGGCATCTCTTGACCTGCTCTGTTCCATTGCCTCTGACCCATGCAAATCCCCACCCACCTGTCACCATGTGAGGACAACAGTCACCAGCTCTGAGCGAGCCCTCCTATCTTTACTTCTCCATTCGCCTTTAATTATTTTTTAATTTCATTGACACTTTCTGTCCATGACAAGTTAATGTCGCTCCATCTACCAGCTCGCTTCTGGCATCACATCCTTCCCTCTCTCACTGAGTCCTCCCACCCCCTCCCTGAGCCCCTCCCTCACCCTTACCTTGGCAGCTGCTTCTCTGAGGACCACACATCCTCTCTCTTACCTTTTCTCTTCCATCTGATGAATCCTGCTCATGTTCAACTCTCTCCTGTTTTAAACTCACCCCTCCAGAAAGCTTTCATCCCTACCTGGAAATCAGCTCCAATTGTGACTCCTTGGTCACCACCTGTATAACACTGCAATGTGACGAAACCTCACCTCTCCACTTCCTCCATCACAGTGAAAGCTCCTCAAAGGCAAGGCCATAACCTAAATGCAATACTGGATATTTTAACACTTTCTAGAACACAGCAGACACTGAACGACATTTTCTTGAATGAATGCTAAATGTATAAATCTGTGATCTTAGTATATATAACTGTCTGGACATGGTTTAAGAGTGTCCTGTAAATAGTCTTGTGTTGGAAGCTTGGTTCTCAATGTGGTGATGTTGGAAGGTGGGCCTTTGAAAAGGTGGAGCCCAGTGGGCCATCCTTAGGTCCTTTTGGGGCATGTCCTTGGGAAAAATAGGGGAACCTTTGTCTCTCTAGTTTCCTGTTTTGTGATTTCTTGTTCCTGTCCAGGCCCGCAGTGCAATATTGCTATCCCCTCACCAGAGCCAGAACAGTGGGGCAGCCTAGTCTTGGGTTCCCAGCTTGCAAAACAATGAATTATATGAACCTTTTTCTTTATAAAATTAGCCTACCTCCACAGTTCATTAGAGGAATGAGAACAGACCCCGAGACTGTAGCTACAGACTCTTTAGGCCTGTGTATACCTCTACAGCCCTTAGACACTCCAGTCCCTGTAATACAGTGCACACATTAAACTTGTCTGACATCAAACAGACTAGACGGAAATAGGGAAAGGCATTCATTCATGGGGCTCTGTCATTTTACTTTCCACGTGATCGAAGATCTCAACTTCAAGTTTAATTCCTTTCTTACCCAGGTCCACATGCCATTTGTTTCTCCTCTTCTTCCAACCCACAGATCAACCAAATTAAACAAGAAACACACTTTCAAAGCTGCTCGAATGTATCTCGGGCTCTTTTGCCCCTGTGGCAACGCTGGAGCTGAGACCTTTCTCAGGGACAGTCTCTACAGTCATTCTGCTCAGAGGTGAGTTGTCAGTCAAGTCCAGTTTAAGTGATGCCACTATGAAGGCTCACCTGAACCTCTCACCCACCCACCCAGTCAAAACCATCACTCCTTCCTAGTAACCGCCTTGCTGATACTCTGGCTTGATGTCACCACTCTGTGTGACCTTCTATAGGAAGAAGGCAAGGCTCAGAGAAACCCGGAGAAGAAGGTTACCATGGACCAGTTAGAGTCCCAAGAACACGTCTCCATGACCCACCCAGGTACACCTCCATGCATCCTTTCCTGACCCCCAGGCTCTCTTAAGCCAATCAAGGTAACAATCAAGATTAATCATCACAAAGCTACTCCTGTCACAGCTCCCTCTGATCTCTGCTTCTTCAATATGCTCCAGAAGATTTCTGCCTGAGGAATTCGAAGTTCACCTCTTGAGCAAGCAAAGGCCTTCTCAGTGAAAGGACAAGGATCCCAAGGGGAGATGGAAATAGGGATGTGACACTTCTGAAATGAAGTGCAAATACCTTGGCAGGAAAACCACCCTCTTTCCTTCTTTGGCTCCTACATAGCACAGTGCTCAGTATACCTTTCTCATAAATATCAAAATGCATTGATCAATGATTATTATTAAGCAATAATATAACTCAGTCCCTCCCCATGGAACTATGCATGAATATTTCACAGGACATACATAAAACACCCCTTCATGTCAATCAGGATTTTCCAAAGAAGCAGAACCAGCAGTACAGGAAGCTGTTGAAGCTGGAAATTGAGCACAGGTGCAGGGCTGATGCATGGCAGTCCCAAAAACAAAGAGCACCCAAAGCAAGCCACATGAAGGAGCTGTTTCAGCCTAGAAGAACACCACACTCCTAGATAATCCAAGCGATGGGTTGCTAGGCAAAGGGGTATCACATGATACTGCGTTGTTAAGTGTATAAATAAATGCCCCTACAGCGAGGAGGCAGTTCCTTTCCTCCCATCTGGAGAGTAAGGGCTCCACCTGACCCCCGCTTTTGTCTCTTCTTTATTTTCTTATCCTATTGTGGTCCTTCACCCCACATGGCGCAGCAAAGAGAATTTCAAGGAGCTGGCTCATGAGTTCGGCAAAACCGGCAAAAAATCCACAGGCCAGACAACTCTGAAGTTTGTAGTTCATGCTGAAGACTCAAGATCTGAAAACCATTTGAAACACATTCTTTTAGGATCTTCAACTCATTAAATGAGAAACCCAGATACATTTTCAAGAGTGATTCCCTTTACTTCAAGTCGACGGGCTGTAGATATAAACCACTTCGACAGAAAACTTTCAGAGCAATGCCTAGGTTAATATTTAAGTAGCTAGGTTCTGTGACAAAACCAGTGACACACAGAACAAGCTATCTCATGATGGCAGGACATGAAGTGACCAATGGAAACATCCAAAGGGCACAGAGATGTGCCACTGACATCATCTCACCATGAAGGAGTGTGTGTCCATCTCTCCAGCTAAACAGACTACAAAGCTGAATTTTAATTTTCAGTTCTCCACCAAGCATTTTTTACCAAGCAATATTGTGGCTGGACTTGGAAAAGATTAGCCAGTTTTGAAAAGAGCCCAGTGGGCTGTCAAATTATATGGACCGAAGAGTCAATGTTGTGGTGTCTCCTTGTGCTTCCAGCAGCAAGGTGCATCCCGATTCAGGCCACAGAAGGGGCTTGCAGGTCTGCAGCTTCGGAATTTATTCACTCAGTTTTTATTAAGCATCTCCCAAGTTTAGGCACTACTCTGTGGGCCAAATATACAACCACGAATAAAAGTGACCAAGTCTTTAGCTAAGGGAGCTTACATCGTGGTGGGACAGTTTCTGCCATAATACGCGACCTGTGTGGCCCGCAGGACTTTTATTCATCTCAAAGGGCCAGACTCACCACTACAAAGCACAAAGAGGTCTTTTCCTAGAAGGACTGTTCACAAGAGAGACTTCAGAGTCCTGCTACCAAAGATGAACTCGAAAGGAGCAATACTAAACAGGCAATGGCTTATAATCTCAAGCTATCAGTCAACATGCCAAGGAATATTTGTTAAGCATCTCAATATCCAAAATAAATAAAGTTCCTGTGATCGGCTTCCATGCAAATATGTTAAAGCCTGGACAGCAAAGGTCAAACAATTTCATGTCATTCTAAGGCCCCCCAGGTGGTGAGCTGGCGTCTGCTTCCTCATAGTTTCTGTCCCTTCCTTTTTGGTCCTTAGTGGAGGAAAGAATGAGGAAAGAGCTGTGAGCCCTCCCACCGACTTACCGGGAATTCCCAGGTACTCAGCCCCGAGGAATCCCGCTGCTATGCCTGCCCTCCCTTCCCCTCTCTCACTCTCCTCCTGCATCTCTCCTTCTCCTTCTATCTCTAACTCTCCATCTCAGTCTGCATCTTGTTCTGATGGACGTGTACATCCATGCACATGTACATACTCACAACACACACACACACACACACACACACACACACACACACAACCTACGTCCTTGAAGGCTGGGGCCAGGGGAGGAGCCCAAGACACTGGCTTGGCCTCAAGCGCTGACCCCTGGTGGGACAGAGATGCCAGGCCTCCATCTGGGGCTTGAGTAGAGGAGACTCAGACCCAGGTCCCCTCAAACATAAACAGATCTGGGTTAAAATCTCTGCTTTCTGTGACTCTGGGAAATTTCAGGTCATCAAGTCTCCTTTTCACCTCTCATAAAACAAGAATGATCACCTCCTTCTCGGAGTGACAGCAGACTTAGTGTGACACCATAGGGGATGCACTGCCCATGGAAGGACTCCAGACGGTGAGGCTGCCTGAGCAGCCACCTAAGCCACCGCTGCGGTCAGACATCCAGTGCTGTGCGAAGGGCTGTCAGTGGCAGGGGTGCAGGGGCAGCGACTGCTGCCGGCTGAGACCATCAGCCCCCCAGGCAGAGCCACGCTTACCCAGTACGTCCTGGCTGCCATCTAACCAAACAGCACTCTCTTCTGGGGGTGAGCAGCTCACCTTTGACACAGGACCCCAGCTGCAGGCCTCTGACCCACCTGTCCCCCGACCTCCTGGAGAAACTTGGAGCCGCTTAGCTCAGTCACACTGGCCGCAGGTCACGTACTCACAGGTCCTCTCGGGTCCATTGAATTTCTGCCCAGGTCATCTTTAATGCAAATTTATCAAAGAATGTGAACAAATAAAAAGCCAATCAGACAGCCCTTTGTCCATCGCTGTCATTTAACTGCAGGTTTAGCTTGTAGGACTTTCCCCAGCAGGCTCCCTTTAAGCATCTCAGGCTCCCTTTCCCCCCAGCCTGTTTGCAGCATGCCTCATAAAAATTTCAAGCCAGGCATAGTGACAACACCTGTAATCCCAGTATTCTGGGAGGCCGAGTCAGGAGGAGCATAAGTTTGATCATAAATTTGGGCCCAGCCTGGACAATTTAGCAAGATACTGTATACATTTTTTTAAAATTTAAAGAGGCTGGGAATGTAGCTCTAAATAAAGGCCCTGGATTCAATCCCCACTTTAAAAAAAAAATTCCAGGAGGGTCACATACAAGCTGACCCCACGTGGAGCCTGTGGAAATTCACAAGCCCTGTTGCTGCTCAGCGGGGTCACTGGCCTCTCCATCTGCGTCACCTTCGAGGGAAGGCAGCTCCCACTTTCCAGGCTGTGTGCTGCGACCCCAGGGAGCCCACACCTCGGGACCTGTAATGTCACATTCCAGCACGGCCCTTGGCCAGGCTCCAGCCCCAGCAGGTGAAGAGTGACCCCTGACCTTCCCAGGGTGGGGTCAGAGGAGGTCCCCCTGCACTACCCCACATGGTCACTGCTCCCAGATCCTTGCCCCTCTCCTGTCCCCACCCACATCTGACACCACACACCCTTTGCTGCCTGGGCACACGTCCTTCTGGGAGAGGAGTGATGGAGTGACAGACACTGGACATCCACTTTGTGGGAGCCCACGAGATCCCCAAACCTCACGCTCTTGTCAAACCCTCATCCGAAGAACCAGATTGCTGCTGCTGCTGCTGCTGCCGCTGCCACTGAAATTAATGGAATCTGGCAGGAAAACCTTTTGTTTTTCCAATCCTGGATTTTGCCAAGCAAACACAGGGATCTTGTGAAAATGGCTGCTGTGGAGGAGGGGACTTCGGCAACACAGAACGCTCCCTGCCACCCTGGGTCACATAGGCACACGCTGAATCCTCGCAGGGCCTGAGAGGCTGGGACTTTTTTTTAATGCAACTAAAATGTTAAACAGGAAGCCTTTCAGGATTCCTGCCACGGACAGCGACCTATTGCCAAGTCCTTTTCTCTCCCATGGCTGCAGCTCCAGCCCGACATTTTGTGACTTGGCGATGCTGCTTACAGGTTTGGAGGACCTGAGCCAGGCACCCTGGAGAAAATCCTGTCGCCTTGAGAAAGATTTTGTTCCCCTCTTCCCAATACCCATCAGTCCGGCCCAAGGTGCCGGGGCCCCAACAGTGGCCCTCGGGCACCGAAAGTCTTGCTGGACCCAAACATGGGCTGCTTCGAAGGGCCACTATCTTTCCCAGGTGAAAAAGAAACCACTTCCCCACACCTTGAATGGGCCAAACCCGCCCATCTCCACCTGCTCTGTCCCCCTGGTTTCATCCACAAACAGGGCTGAAAGGCAGCTTGGGTTTCGGCCATGACTTGAAAGGCAGCATTTGTGTCTCTAACCCCCTCATCACTGTCTGTCCTCACCCCATTGTTTTAGGGTGCAGAGCGCCCCCCGCCTTCCGCCGTTCCAGGGAGGCTTTTGTTCAAACAGAAACTTTGCCTGGCAGAAAAGGAACTGAATTGCACTGAGCAGCTTGAGAAGAAAAGGAGCAAAGGATCAGCAGGCCAGGAAAGGAGAACAGGAGACCCTCAGCCGGGATGGGCCACTTCCCAAGTGGCTCCGGGCAGGTGTTCTCCCTTTCCGCCTAGCGAGGTGACCCCGTCCTTGTGATGTCAGATTCCTCTCAACTCCGGGGTGCAGCACCCAAGTCACCTACCCTGACCAGCTGGGCAGCCCGAGAAGAGTTAACCAGGGCAGATGTCCCTTCTTGGCCCCCATAGCAGGGACTCAACAGATCTCCATGGAATGAAGGAAGGGAAGGAAGAAGGGGGAGAAGGAGGGAAGAAGGATGAAGAGGTAAAAACAGTCACGATAGCCACACACTCGCGATGCGTGGCTGGGGGAGCATGACCCAGGAGACAAGCAAGCTCCCAAATCGGGAAAGTTGCTCAGGTCGCATGTGGGAAGCAGTTTAAGGAGTGAGCAAGACAGAGGAAATCCCGAGGGGTCCATGTAGTGTCCAGTGCTGGGCACAGAGAGATTGTTACTGCCTGAGCCCTGAGGGAGAGAGGAGAAGGTGTCTGCAAGAAAAGAGGCAGACAGAGGCAGAGGAAAATGCCCCAGATGGCCCCACCAGCCCCCCACCTCCCCAGATGCCCACTTTATTCCCCCTGCTGTGATAGAGAGCAGAATTGCAAAGGGTGACCAGAGGACACGGGGACAAACAGAAGCTACTCAATGTTTTGTTTTGTTTTGTTGAATTTACATTTCTTCGGATATTTTTAATGTTCCAAGTGTATTTTAATAGCCCTAGGGTCTGTTCTGGAACACAGGATGGCTTCCAAACCTGTGATCACTGCCAACTTCTCAGATAAGGACAGAGACCTGATGAGTTCTCGGAGAACGCAGGCACCCAGATCCAGCAGTGCATTCCATGGAACTTGAGGTCTCCTCCTGCCTAACCCAGAACCACGGTACCAGAAAAACATGAGGTCCTCAGCTCCCCTCGTCACTCCCAGGCTCACCCCAAGCATCAGGATCTTCCATATTTTAAATGGCATTTTGGTCTCCGTGAGCGGTAATCTAGAGAAGCTGGCTCAGCTAAAGCAGAGGCTGGTTTCATCAGAGAGCTCAGGGAGGTCTGGGCCTCGCTCTCAGGACTCAGCCACCTCCAGGGTGGTCCTGAGCGGCAACTGTGTCAGCACTGGTGCCTGGACACAAACTGGGGTGACTGGGCTGCCCAGGTCACCTGGAGCCCTTGTCTTCCCCTCCCCTAGCTCTAAGGCAAAGCTGTGGGGTTCATGGGAGAAGAGGGGGAGGGTTAGATGAGAGATTTCCAAGAGGGGGAGACTTCGGGGGAGGGGAGACTTCTGGAGAGACTTGGGGGGCTGTGCATTTCACTTATTAGTGACTTCTGGCCCTTCAGTCTTTCTTGCCTCAGGTTCCAAGCTAAGCCACCCTGCAAGAGGACACAACTCTGAAAAACAGTGCCCACTGTACCATAGGGATGGGACCCCATGGCAGACAGACTTGTCATTTGATTTCAAGAAAAACTCGTGAGCGCTCAGTGCGATCTCAGCCTTCAAACTGGAAAGGTGAGTTGGGGGCCATCCCGACAGGCTGGTGTTGCTTCAGAGATACCCATGTGCGTGTGCCCACCACAGTATCTTCTGTGTCATAGGTGCTCAATAAACGACAACCCCTTCAAGCAGAGGAAACCTGCAAAAAGTACCCAAGAATGAAAGTGTCACAGGTCCTAGACTCTAAGTGTGGCCCTGACCCTACCCCTCCTGCTCTGTGCTCATGATCAAATTAAAGTAAGAATGACAGGTAGACCACAGACGTGTAGAAAAATATGACCTTTGCTGTTCCTTCCAGGCTCAAGGCTTCTGTTAATTTGTGTGATCTTGGGCACGAAGTCACTTAGTCCCTCTGGGATTCAGTGTGTCTCCCTCTGATGGGGACCTGTGTTGGGAGCCGCGGCCGAGCCCGGTCGCCTTACTTGGCGGACGTGAGGCCTGTAAGAAAGAGCAAAGCCTGAGCTAGATTACCCCTCCCATCGAGTGAGCCAAGTTGGCGCCTGCTTCCTGCCCCCTGATTGCCCTGGCGACTTAAACAACCCGCTCTGTAAGATAGTCTGCCTAGCAACAACTGATGTTAGCCAATCAGCCCGCATTGCGCGCTTTGAACTGATTGGCCACTGTTACCCTATAAAAATGAGTGCCTCTCCCGCCACGAGAGAGAAGCACAGAGAGAGATAGAGAAAGTCCACCGGTGAGAAAGGACTGGTGGCAGAGCAGAGGCCTCGTGCGGCCCACGCGGAGACAAATAAAGACAAGGTTGCTCACCGTCAGAATTTGTCGTGTGTTCTTCCTGCCGGCCGGGAGCGACACCGACAGAACTGGAGAGGGAGTCTGGTGGATATGAAAATCTCCCCACCAAAAATTGCAAATGGTTATAGTTCTTAGCAGATGGAAGAATACATGGGTGGCCGTAGTCCATCCAGGCCTTCCTTGGAATTACAAATAACTGCAAGACCAACAGGAAAGTTTCGAGATTGCATCCCTTTCCACCTGCTCGCTTCTGTCAGGCCCCGTCAATGTGGTTTCTGTGAGTCAGGGTTTCTCTGTGGTCTTCCTTCCCTCTCCGTTCCTGGAGTCAACCCTCAGGTCACCAAACAGCCAGCTTCTGAGAAGGAATGGGGGACAGGATTAAAAAGAAAAGGCCAGGATTCCACGGAACCAGAGGCTCCTTGTTCCCTCCCCACCCACCTCCCTTTCCTCTGAGTCTCTCAGCAGGGCCTACTGATCTTGTCAAACTGGGCATGGCCTGCCCCAACCAGGGTCCCCACTAAAAATATCCTACATTCCTCAGGGACAACAGCAGCCCACTCTTCCAGAGCAGGGACATTGGGTTAAAACAGCAGCCGGCAGCTTCAAACAGTACAGGCGACAAGGTAGAGGGGCCTGGAGACACAGCCACCCCACACCATCCCCCAACTTGGACATGCTGGTGGCAGTGCTGGGTGGCTGGGTGGGTGGAGCCCAAGGCTGTGTGCATCTGGGGTTGGAAGAGCCGCACTGCCTGGGGAGGACGGGTGAGGGTGCCCACTGGCCCCCATGCCATCTGGCCCAGATCTTTTCAGAAGAGGTGATGCGGGCAGGGGAAGGCAGCAGGAGAAAGCTGTGCAGTCCACACAGAGGTGTCTGGGAGTCTTGAGCAGGTTCAGGAGTAAACACGCACCCTTCTGCTAAAACAAAACCCACCATGATGGATAAGGATGAGAATGTTGGAGGCGTTCAAAGACCAAGGGCTGAGATCCATGTCTTCCAGAAAGAGTACAAGGCTCTGCACTGCTCTGCTCTAATCCTGCTGGCCTAGCCAGCCCGAGTCCTGAGCTGTGTCCCGCCCATCGGTGCCCTGGCCCTGCAAGCTGCTCCTTGCTGTTTCCCTGTGAACTACATGCCAAGCAGCACGGTCCTACAGGAGATATCCCAGCTTCCTGTGTGTGACATATACTCAGCAGTGCCTTGAAATGGCTGAGAACCAAGCAAAACCTCTCCACTGATGACTCCCCTATGAGCTCGGTTCTGTTGACTTGAATCTCTTTCGCCAACGCCTTGAGACTAAACTCTCCTAGAGGACTGGAGCTGGTCTCTCTTTTTTTCTTTTTTTAATATATAAACACATACAGCCCTTAGGGCCCAGGGTTATTGGGTCACATTTCATGCATGGATTTGCAAACCAACCTATGGTCTCCCCATGTACATTAATTCAATTTAAAATAGGGATCGCTTATTAAATTATAAATCTGATTTCTGAAGAAATTGAGGTGGATTATCTATGCAGGGAGATTAGGAAAATAAGGGCAGAAATTAGACTGAAGACCACGTAAGAGAGAAACACAGGACGAGGCCAAGAGTGAGTTATAAATAACAGGGTGCCATAGCGTATGTATTTTTAGGAACGAGCTGCTATTTGATTCTGTGCTTCCAAGGAATAAAGAAAGCATGAACAATTAAACAAACTGCAACTTCCAACAGTCAAATCAGTAAATAAAGGGAAGCCTTTGCATGCAGCATGGTGGGCATGGGGGAGCCCAGCTAAGCAGGAAGTGTGGGGGCTCCACACACCCCGCTTCCAACTTTGACAGTGCAGGCCCAAGCACACGTCCCCACCAGTATGAGGCAGAGGTGTCGTGCCTGCCACAAGCATGGCACTCACTGCCATCGGAAAAGTCTGTGGGGAGAAGGCCTCGAAGCCTGTCATTTGGTCAGTGGGTCGCACCCACATGTCCCCTCAGGCCTGGCACCACACATCCATCCCCTTCTTTCTCCCCACAACAGGAAACAAGGAGGGGATGAGACCAGCCTGGGACCAAAGCGACCCAGCATGTGTGCTGCAGGCCACCTGGGCCCTGTGGCTCCTAATTACCTGGGGATCTCCCTCACCCAGCTCGGTGAAGCTCGCGTCCATCAAGTACTTAAACACCTGTCTGGGTTCTTCTCTGCCCCTCTGCCATGACCTGCAGAGTCCCAGGTTGATCCCTGACCCACTGGGATTCTGACTGCCCAAGCCCAAACCATGTGCATGTGTGTGCATGCATGTGCGTGGGTGTGCGTGCACGCTCATGTGTGTGTGTGTGAATTCCTGATTCCTTAGCCCCCAGCCCACAGACATCTTCTTGTTGCAACACAATTGCTGGTAAATTGGAAGCAACCCTGTGTTCTACAGGCTGAAAAGCAGTGCAAAAAAAAATTTTTTTAAATGAGAATGAGCCAATGTTTCTCTCTCTCCCTCTCTCTCTCCCCCTGTCTTTTGGAAAATGACCTCAGGACATTCTTCCTGAGCTTCACTCTCCCTTTTAATTCTTTGAAACAGTGTGTAGCCAAGTTTCTAAGTTGCCAAGGCTGGGCTCAAAGTAGGAATTCTCCTGCCTCAGCCTCTCAAAGTGCTGAGGTTACCACCACGCCCAGCTGAGTGATTTCTTACACCATGATAACTACTAAGGATTGAGCAGTGCCCCTGGGAGCCCTCTACAAGTTTAGGAGGCGAAATGGAGGAAGGGGGAGAAAGAGGGCTCCTAGGGGCAAAGAGATGAGGAGAGAGAGAAAAAAAAGAGGGAAGGAAGGTGAGAGGGAGAGGAGAGGGAGGGGAGAGAAAATGGAACAACTCTGGGAGAAGGGCAGGAGGAAGGAGCACAGGGACCAAGGGCACCGTCCTCTGCCCTGCATCTTGCAGCTCTAGAAGGACTGAGATGTGTGGTTCTTGCTGTTTCCTGTGTGTGTTCCTGCAGCCACTCTGCAAACCTCGCTGCAAGGTCTGTCATACGAGGGTCTTTTCTCAGGGTCCTCTGGGTCCAGCTAATGTGGATGCTAATTATCAAGTGTTTAGGAAATTTTCAAGCCATGAAATAAACCATTAGCAGCCTGAAACTAGCCATAGCGAGGAGATATTCACACTGCAGAAATTGGCAGCGGCCACTGCTCAAGACTGCTTTTCCCCCTGGAATTCTGATGGTCACTCAGTATACACTGCTGTCATTTATGTGTTTATTTAGTTAGTTTTGTACTGGGGGTTGAACCTAAATCTTCACATTGAGCTCTATCCCTAACTCTTCTTTAATAATTAACTTATCTTTTTGAGGCAGATTCTTGCTAAATTGTTCAGGCTGGACTCCAACTTGCCCATCCGCCCGCCTCAGCCTCCCAGAATGCTAGGGTTACAGGCATGCTCCACCCTGCTCAGCTACACTGCTGCTTTTAATTCCTGCTTCCCAGCTCAACTCCTGCCTGGATCGTCACACCACGAAATGAGCTCTTCCTGGAGTGGTGGAGTGGAATTGCGGAGACCTTGGCCACCGTCAGAACTGTCAGAAGCCAGGGTTCAGGAAGGCTCCCCCACGGAAGGAAATACTGAATCTGCAGCCGATCTTTGCAGTCCCCTGCTGCCCCTTCGGGGGACAGTTTTTGAGATCCCACCACATGCCAGACCCCTGACATACATGTCACATTTAATCCTTCACAAAGAACTTGGAAGCCTGATGACTTTATAGGCCCCCAAGGATACGAGGCTGACAGCAAACCCACATGCAACCCCACATTCATAGCACTTTGCTCTCCGTCCTGGCCCCTGGCCTGCAGACTTGTGAACCTGTGTGTCCTGAGTTCTAGATTCCTCCAGTTTTCATGTTGGCCGGGGCTTCTGTGAGCAGCATGGCCAAGGGAGCTTGGGAAGACTCATGGGACCTCTGTGGAAGAACAGACGGAAGACGACCCCTCCTGGAAGCCAGCTCTGCGGGTGTCCCGATCCTCAGCCTCTCCTTCTTTGCAGTATTTTGTGGGGCTGGAGGGATGAGGTGGCGCGGGGAAACTCTCTCTTCTGCCGCTGTGCAGGCACAGAGATAAATAAAGCCAGCATTTGCTAGACCCACCAGTGAGCACAGCGCAATGGCGCGTCCCCAGAGAAAACCGTGCACAGCACAGCACCACCAGCAATCGGGCACCCGGGCCCCAGCCATGGTCACCCATGCCCTCCACTCCAGACTGAGGTCTACAAGAAGCTGGGGCAGAGGTCAGCAGGGCCATCACAGACACTGGAGGGGGAGAGAGCAGGGCACCAACCAGGGCCAGGTGGGGCCCAGGGGTTGAACGTAGCCGGGCACTGTGAGCTGCGGCTGCAGAGGCCCAGTCTGTAGATGCTCCATTTGCTATAGTGTAAACACCGGCCACCAGTTTCAAGGCACCAATGACTCCACCTCTGGTTTGCAAATGTCCTACGGATTTAATAAGAACACCAGCCTGAACCGGATCCAACAGAGCCCTGGGAGGGACAGGAGCCCGGGGTAACCTAGCAGGTCAGACTTGAATGCAGGCTCCAGGACGCATGGGGAAGTAAGCAGCGGCCGCCACCAGCAGCACCCCTAGCTGGACAGTTCCATCCTGGCAGGAGGTCACTGTCCACCCCACCTCCCCTGACCCTCATACCAGCAACCAGCCTGTCCCTCCCTATGCCTTCCCCGGTCACTTGTGTCCCCTGTTGGGCCTCAACCCTCCTCTGCTGCCCTGGCCCCTGTGACCTCACCACATCCTGGGGCTCCTCCTCTGCCTCTACCTTCCCATCAGCACCTGCGCCTGCCATGGTGTCTTCTGTCTTATTTAAGCTGATCCCCTTGGCCCTCATCCCACTCCCAAGCCCCATCCTCTCTTCCCACCATAGGCAAACTTCCTCAAGCAGCTGTCTGTCCATCCTCACTCCCACTCACTCCCTGTCTCTCTACTCCCTGGCCCCTGTCCCCTCTCCCCTGATCCCCATTCCCCTGAAAGCTCAGGGAAATGCCAGCGAGGACTCCCCGCAGATAGGCTCCGCCCATTGGCCTGCACTTCAAGGACCACATGGGAAAACGCATAAACACAATGTGGGTAACCAGAGCAGGAGAAGACAGGTGTCCGAGTCCTTCCAGAAAGACTGGGCATCAAGACGTCAAGGACACTCAGTCTTTTTGCTTAGCAGGTCTGTAAGTTACCCACAAGAAGCAGGGTGGCGGCAACTGGTGATGAAACCGTGTAACAGAAGGGGAAGAATTGGAGGTTGGAGGAGGGAGGGCCAAGGCACCGGGTGAGCGTGCACCAGCCCAAGTGAGTGCGGAAGGGAGAAAAGGGGACTCAGCGGAGCGACTGTAAAGCACCTGTGGAAAACCCTCCTTGGCCTCAGGAGGCATCTCGGGGTGACTGGGAAGTATGTGAAGTCAGCCCTCTCTAGGTCTCCCCTGGACACCCTCACTAAGTGCCGCAGGGCTCCCTAATGCATTAGTATGAGTGGGTTGAGGGAGGAAAGCTCAAAGAGAAAAATGAGGGGACAGCTGACATCTGGGTTACACCAGCTACAGCAGGGAGGAATGACAAGTGAATTCAGCAAAAATGTTGTATTTCCACATCTATTGTCAAGCCTAATTATTGGTTGAAATTAGAGGTTCTGCCCTGATCATGGCCATGAATAAATAAAAATATGTTTGAATTTCAGCAGATGCCATTGATCCCACTTCTCTTTCCCTTTCCAGAAAGGAAAAAGATGCAGCAATCACCTTCAGACGCAGGCGTGCATGCTGAAGGTGCAAACGCCTCGCTGGGAAATGACTTAGCTAACCTAACCAAGGGAAGTCACGGCCAATTCCGGAAGGCCCTCCAGGCTGCGGGAGGCGCCCGCATAGCTCAGCAAGAGAGCGGCGGTTCAAGGAAGCAGCCTTCCTTGGCACAGCACACGTGTGCGTTCTGTTCATGTATTCAGTCATTTAACAGATACTGCAAGAGCCAGCTCCCCGCCAGGAAACGTGAGGGGTACAGGAGAAAACACAGAGACGGACAGGACGTGGATTTCATCCTAAGAAGTCACGAGCTGACGCCCATCATTGTCTGCAGGTCCTGACAGTCCCGTCCACAGGTTCTGTATCCACAGATCCTATCAGCCCAGGATGGCCAAGCAGGAGGGGGACTGGGTGTGCACTGAACAGAACCAACATCTTTCTCGCCACTTTCCCCTAACAGTCCAGCAGCACAGCTACCTCTGCAGCATTTACAATGTATTAGGTTTCAGATAACCAAGAGCTGGTGCAAAGGATGTGTGTGGGTGGTACATGAACACTGCACCATTTCTAGAAGGGCCATCATGGGGGGTCCCGGAAGCTGTCCCCACATCTGGCATTGCATGTGTGACAAGCTCTTATTAGTCGAAAGTGAATGTTATTATGACGCAGTCCCTGGCCCCGCAGACTTCGCTAAGGCTCAGCTTGACAGCGGCACTGTCCCCACCCTGAGCATCCTCCTCCCACCCAACTCACACTGGGCAACGTGGACCCCTGTGCTGCAGAGCTGTGTTACTGTCTCACCTGCTCCTCTGTCTCCTCCCACCGTAGCTGGGCGTGTACCCTGCTGTCTACCTCACCCTGGTGAGAGTCAGCAGCCTCCTGAGCTGACCAGCAATTCTGCTGCTGAAAGTGCTTAAAAATCTAGATGCAGTGGCTCAAAAGAACCAGGCTCCCCACTGCATCACGGACAAGACATTTTCTACATGGGGCACTGTGCCCAGTTAACTGCTGACTGCGTATTGATTCACCAAAGAGCTTACACCCCCTATGGCCAAACCCTACTAAGGCTTTTGAGGTGGACAAATTTATTATATTCAAGAAACAGATAACTAACCACAAGAGGACACACAGCCCAGCTCTTTTGAAAAAGGCCTCCTTCTTAGTGAAGAGATAAGCATCCTCCTTGTCAAGAATGACCCGGAGCAGGACAGCTAACACACACTTGGTCTTGCACCTTAGACAAGGATAGAAAGGAAAACCATGCAAGAAATACACAGAATGAGAATGCTTCATCGTTTAAATTAACCTCATTTTAGTATGTACTTGAATTTAGGCACTGAGCTACATTCTACTGTTTAATCTTCCTAATGATATAAATCATGACCCTACCCATTTCACAGATGTGACAACTGAAGAGAGTAAGACCAAAGATGCTGGCTAGTAACAGGCAGAGCCAATACTTGACCTGGATCCAGAATCTCCTCCTGCCTCCAATTCCTCTGCTCCTGTTCCTAGGTGGGGCTGCAATGCACCTCCATCCTGATCAAAATGTGATTCTGTTGTGTCAGTCAAGCCAAGAGCTCATGACACATTTGGGTGAAGTGCCCCATGTGTTAACTCCCACCTGCTCTGCTGCTTAGTCCACTTGCTGAGGTGTGACCAGTCCACCAGGGAGAAGTGCTGGCCATGTGCTCTTTGCTTCTCATGAGCAGACCTGGCCACAGTACCCCACCCCGTGCCACGTTCCCTCCCTTTCCCATCACAGTCTTCACTCACGTGTGCAGGCCTCAGGTCTGCTGCTGGTCCTGTTGTGTATGTAACAGTGCCAGTCCAGACTCCAGAGAGCCCAGGAGCAGAGACCACGGTTTCACCTTTCTTCCCTCCCAAGCTGCAAACGAGTGGCCCTCAAGAAATAAACTCCAAAAGGCTAAATCTCCAGAGGCGTTGAAATCAGAAGCTGAGTATAACCATGAGGTAGCCTACAATGACATGTAGATTGACATGCCCCAAAAGTACATCTGAGCCTCCTTTTTCCTTTGTGTCAAGCTGTTTGAGCAATGTGGGATCGTGGTCCTTCACCTCCCACATACGCTGTAACTTTTCACCACACCTCCCCGGTACTCCATGTATTTATCTGCAAAAATAAAAACCAAGGTCAACGCAGCTTTGCTATGAGCCTGCAATTCCCAGTAGGGCAGGAAGTAATCTTTCCAAGCAAACCATAGCGCCCTCGATTCATGAGGTCTGGATAGATTCTTTGCAAAGTGCTTGTTTGTGTCAAGAATATTCCAGCCCAATGAGAAACCAGATGGGTTGATGCACCAAATATTGAAGGCAGGCCTCAAGGCAAAGCAGACACATTCCCTCTCTAGTGCACACTAAACTCAGGAGTGATCCTCCAGCCATTACGAGCAGAGAAATGTCCCACCAGAGTCTTCCAAATAGCAAACTCTTAGTCCAATGATTGTTTCTATCATTTGCCATATTTTCTGTCCAAAAGCCTCTCTAGTTCCTACATGGTTAGCAGCTTTTATAGCCCAGGATAAGTGTCCATCCCTTTTAATTTTCATTGTTGCATCTGGTTTGCCATTTCTCTGCAGCAGGTTGTATTACAACGGAAGGATTAATGAGGAAATGGCTGCAAACATTTTTATTTCAAATAGCAGCTCTCAGACAAGATCTGGAAAACGGAATCAAGCCATATGATTGTAAAAGGAAAAAACCCCCTCGCCATCCAGCTATTGGGCATTTTGCCATTATTTGTGAATAGCATGTAAATACAAACAACTTAACTGGGGTGGGGGAGAGATGTACATTTTTCATTTGTGTCTGGCTAATCATTTTTTTTATTATTAATTTGGTCCCTTTTATTTCACATAAATGTCATCTCAAGCACCAAACATCAACAAATAAGATCATTTATCTTGCTGGGAAAAGCAAAACATTGCATTGCCATTCAGAGAAGGCAGCTGACGTCCCCGGCGCACCACTAATAAAGAAGGCCTTCAGGAGGAAAAATAATCATTTTCTACTACTTTCCATCCTGTCTCATCCATAAACACAGGGTCGCTGGTAATTGCATTTAGCGAAGAAGCATGCCCTGAGTATTACGATTTCCTGAGATGAAAAAAACCCCAAAGAACACTCCAAATAGAGGGTTAAGGTGAGGAGCAGGAGGAAGACCTGGTTTCTCTTTCCTTGAGTACTGCTGTACCAGGGTGATCAGAGACTATGGTGAATGCATAATTTTTTAGAAAACTTACCGCAGTAAAGGACGCATTATCAAGAACTGTGAGCGTGTTCACAGTTGAGGGAGTAATTCAAGGGGGATTAGTGGCAATGTGTGTTTTAATGTAATGGTTTTTAAACTTTGTACATTCATCATATTTTTGATCATTCCCTCAGTGAGCAAACGTGTCCAGCAATTTCTGTCAAATAAAATCACCAGTGCGCCCTCGACCCCGTTATGCATTGCATCTGACACCGTGTGACTTCTGGCTCTTCCCCAAAGTCGCAGTGATCGTGAAAGGGAAGCATTCGGGACTGGCTTGGAACATGGAGGCAGCCACAACAGTGCCTCTAAAGACACTCGGGAAAGAGCACTTGCGGAACGGCTCCGGGAAGTGGCAGCAGCTGTGGGATGAGTGTTTGAAGGAGGGGAGGGTTTCCAGGAATTAACAGCAATGTGCCTTTTACTGCTAAAAATAATTTTTTTGAAATTTAATATTCAGTGTATTTTTTATCACTTCTCACATGCTCCCCAAGGACCAGGGGAGAGGGGAGGGAGGAGGACGTTTTCCTGAGATCTTTCGTTTTCCTCTCCTTGGGCTGATTGAAGAAGAGCAGCCAGAGATGCACAGGAAAGAGCAGAGACCGGGGGGGGGGGGCAGAACCGAGCCGGCCATGGGGAGGCCAGTAGTCTAGCAGCTGCTATCACGCACAGCTATCAGTGACCACGAGGGCTCAGACACGCGAGGTAACCGTGCCCACGCGTGTGTGTGTGTGCGCGTGTGTGTGGTCCCGGCCGGGAGGCCGCGTGGCTGCACTGATAAATCCAACGCAGGCCCGCAGACTGGCGCTTCCCTGTCGCCGAAGCATTTGGCTGGCCTGCCTGTGCCGCCAGCACTGCCAAGCAAGGCACTGACTCCGCAGGAGAACCGTGCTGTCGATCTCGGCAGGAATATAAGACCTTTTTTTCCAAGTAAAATGTTCCCCAACTCTGCGAGGGAGGTTGGCAGTACATCTCCAACTCTGGCCTGTCTTTTTAATACCCCCACAATAGCTCGGTTGGACCGAGACCAGCTGTTGGTACATTACCATTTGTAAATGCTTAAAACAGCTACTCCTTGTTTTCTTGGCAACACTGACTGTGAAAAAAAAGAGAGAGAGAGAGGAAAAAAAAAAAAAAAGGAAGAAAGCAAGCTAGCTAGCTCCAGCCACTCATTCAGACGTTAAGAACAACTGACTGCAGACGCTGGCATTCAGTGGCCATTGTCTGCCCGGCCCACCCTTCCCCACGAAGGAGAAGAAAGGTCAGCAGAGAGAGGCCCAGGCTCCGTGCTCCTGAGCCGGTCACCACGGCCACAGACACAGGACGGAGACAGAGGCGCCCAGGAAACGCTGTATTTGCTTCTCTCCTCTATCCTGTCCCCTCCCTGCCCAGGCTGGTCATCATTCTACAGCCTTGGCCATGACCAGCATCTTACAGACCACTGAGAGATTCTCCCAGAGTCACCTCCCTCCCCTTCCAGGTGTCTGGATGCCCTGCCTCTATGTCACCTTGTCCAGGGCTAGCAGAGGTCCCTGGCAGAATGGAATCGGGGTCACTAGGGTCAGCCACAGTCCCCTCCAGAGGAGGCCGCCCTGGAGGACAGCGTTCGCTCTGGTTCCACCTCTCATTTCCCACCCAAACCTTACGGCGCCTTCAGATTCCCCGAGTCGATACTTGGGGAATTTCAAGAAGAATGCAGGGTCCCTGGCCTATCCCACTCCCCATGCCCCCTCCCTCTTGGTACCCCTGCCCCTGGCCACCATTGGCAGTGGTGGCCTCCAGGGCCATTTGCCCAGTGCCGGCCACACGCCACATGCCTCAGGCTATGCAGCCTGGGATCACAGGCGCTGATGTACCCGGTGCTGCCGCAGCAGGGACAATAAGCTTTGCGTGCCATGGCCGTCTGTTCGATGGCCTCCCCCAGCAAGGGCAGGGGTGGCTGCATCTGTCCTTGCTCCTTTAGTGGGGTCCTGGCAGGAGAAAGAAAGGCCTGTCGGCCTCACGGGCACTCCTGGACATGAGTGAATTCAAGTAGCCAAATGTCTCGGCAGGGTTGAAATCCCGCACAGCAGCTCCAAGAGGAAGGAGAGACTGGAGCTGGCCCAGGAAGACGAGCTCTTGGGGAGCAGGGTGGAGGGGGACTTGGCGTGGGATTTAAAAGTTCTGTTCCAGTTTAATGGAAATGTGACCCAGCTGTCCCTTACACAGAGGACAGGAACGTGGGACAGATGAGGCAGGGCACAGACAGTGAGGATGTTTGAGGGCACAGGACAGAGAGCATTGGACAGCAAGCCCAGGCTCTGTCCCTGGCTGGCTCAGCCCCTAGAAGCCTTTGCGCTGTGTTCCACAGTGTAACCACCTCGTCTGCAAAGTCTAGGTGCCAAGCAGGAGGCTACTCAAAGACCATCCATTCTGGGCTGCTGTGCTGTCTGCCCCCTTCCTAAAGGTCTTAGCCTGAGGTCAGGTGTGCCTCACACAAGCACAGACATCACACACTCAGCTGAATGTCCCAGTACATCTGAGGTCAGACTCGAAGAAGTCCATTTATGTTTGTCTTTCCAGTAACGTGTTATAGAGCTCTTTGAATGGGGGCTTTCAAAGACCTGACACAACCCTGCACTGTAGGCTCACTACAGATAACATTTGGTTTAGGGACTTTTTTTGTTTGTCTTGTTTTGTGGCAGTGGGAATTGAATTCAGAGTCTTTGCACTGTGCTACATCCATATCTCCTTTTATTTTTATTTTGAGACATTCATTTAGGAAAATGTCCACCCTGACTTCGAACTCTTAACTCTCCTGCCTCAGCCTCCCAGAGTGCTGGGCTGACAGGTGTGTGCCACCACACCCAGCTAGGTGATACTTGCTGATGGGACCAATCTGATGTTGCAAAGCATTGTCCTCAGGAAGGCGGCACAGGTGACGGAAACCCCAGTGGTGAGGATGGCTCCACCTGAGACTGGGTGTCTATGAAGTGGATTAATCACACGCAGCTAATCAGAAGCCAAGCAGTTAAATGGAAAATTTAAACCTGTGGGTTTTTATCAAACTCTGCAATGTACTTATTCTAAGACAGGAACAGGCGCTAAGGGCCCCTCCAGCACTAGTCCATCTGGTGTATCAGATGCAGGTCCCTCTGGGGACCCCAAAACTGAGACTACTCGGTGGAACTTTGTCTGGCACCTCCTGATCACTCCTGCAGCTCCCAGACCCTCTGGGTGCTGCCTTCAGGGTCCCCCCACTGTGGGAAGCTCCTGGTGGGTGAGGCCCACATCCAGTTTGGCCCTTCTGTGTCCTCACAGCCTTGTATGAAAAGTGCACTTAGTCCTGTGAGCTAGGAGCCTGATGGCCTTGATGGCTTCTCTTAGCTGTGACAGGACCACCGCCTGGTGCCCGGGAACACAAGCAGTGCTTAAGAACCAGGCCAGGCGGGTCCTGAGCTCAGCTCTCACACAAGGCCACCAGCCACTGCCTCTCCTGTGGGACCAGAGAGGAGCCCCAGGGAACCGACCTCACAGAGTCCCCAGCATCTGCCATCAGTGATGAAGCGGCCATGAGAAAGGAGACAGATGAGTTACACTCTCCCTGACAGTGTGGAAGGAGGACAGGGGAAGCCACAGCCATGGTGACGAATCAGCTGTAAATGCAGGACTCTGGGCTGCTAGGACACAAAGAATAGCCAGGAATAGCCAGGCAGCAGCCACCATGTGCCCAAGCACCTCATCATCCAGCCCTGTTCCTGCCCACGATGAGGGGAATGGACCCATTAGCCATGCTGACATGTGGGGAAACTGAGTCACAAGGACCCATCCAGAGTCCACGACAAGCAGGCCAGCAGAGTGCAGGGTGAATCCAGAACCCCTGATCTCTGCACCACACGCTCTCACAGGGAGCCACAGCGAGCAGAGCATGGCAAGGAGGGCTCACGAGCCCTGCGGTGTCTGTGCAGGAGACCCGGGGCCTGGCAGGAGGGCCCCAGTTGCCACTGTGGTGCCCCTGTCCAGCCGAGGTCTGCTGCTGCCTATTGGTTTACTCCGCACTAAGCTGAGGAACCAGAACCATGCCCAGGCAAACCCCTCCTCCAAGGCCTCGACCCGCCAGGGGACGCACACAGCTGGGTTCTTCACTCTGTCTACAGGCTCTTCTGAGTGGCTCTGGGCTAGTTTCTCAGCCTCTCTGTGCCTGGATTTCTTCATCTGCGACATGGGAATAAAAGTAGTACCAAATTCCCAGGCTGGTTCAGAGAATTCACCTGCCACCATCTCCCAAAAAAACCACAGCAACTTTCCTTGGCATTTGTGCTGAGTACTGGGCTGAGATTCATATTTTCATGTCATTTAATACCCTTAGACAGCTTGAGTTGCTATGACCAAACACCATAGGCTGGTTTGCTTAAAAAACAGACATTTAATGTCACAGCTCCGGACCTTGGCAGGCCAGAATCCAGGTGCCCGCTGACTTCATTTCCCAAGAGGGCTCTCTTCCTGCCTTCTCACCGATCCGCAGGGTCATTGCCAGTGTTTGAACCCAGGGAAGAGTGCGGAGATGGGATCAGGAGCAAGCTTTCTGGTACCTTCTCTTAGTGAGGACACCACTTCTATCCACCCTTACGACCTCATTTAACCTCAATTTCTTCCATAGATGCCTCGTCTCCAAATATAGCCACAGTATGCGTCTGGATTCACTGGATGGGTTTCAGGGTACATATGACCCTGAATCCAAAACATTTCCCAATAACTTCCTTAGGTGGGTAGCAGGTTTGTTGCTGAGGATGTGGAATGTTTCTCCTGGGTCACACAGCCCGCAGGTAGATGGTCACCCCGAAGGTCTACTTTCCAGGAAAGTGTCTTGGGCTGGCCACATGGTTGGGCACAGAATTCGCCAAGAGCCTCTCGAGGGCTAAGGCCTCCAGGAGGACAAAGGGGTTCTAGAGGGATAGGAGGTTCCAAGGAACCTCCCTCTTGCCTTAGATTCTTAGCCAAGTTGCATATAGCACCTTAAAAACCTGTTTTAATCATGAAAATACCTGTCTACCTAATTCATTCAACAAACACTCAGAGAATGCCTGCTGTCTACCCAGCATTATTTTTGATGGTAGGCTTTGATGTGGACAGAGAAGACATGGTCCTCACTCTCAGGTGACTTACAGTATTACTGAGGATTGAAAGTGGAGAGCAGTGGAGACACAGTATCCAATGTCTTGGTCTGTTTTCTGTTGCTGTGACAAAACACCTGAAACTAGTGACTTCTAAAGAACAGAGGTTTATATTGGCTCCTACTTCGGGGGGCTGGGAGGTCCGGGGGCACAGCTTTAGCACCTGCCCAGCTTTTGTGAAGGCCTCGTGTCACCTCAACGTGCAGCAGAAAGCAGAAGAGCAAACGGGCACAGATGGGAGAGACAGACCCCAAGAGGCAGCTGCCTCCCTAACAATTGCTCCTGAAGTAACTAATCTAGTTGCAGGAGAGTCAATCCAGCTACCCAAGAAAGGCATTAATCCCACTAAATGACCTGATCAGCTTCCCAAGGCCCCCCCTCCCAACACTGCCCCAACCGCTTTGAGTTTCAACATGAATTTCAGAGCCACACTGAACCATCACACCCAGCCTGGGGACTCCACAGGGCTCAGATGAGGAGACTTTGCTCACCCACCCCTAGTGGCTTCACTTTGCAGTGCTAACCTGAGTCCCAGCCCATAATCAAACCTATGCGGTAATCAAAATGGCCCTGCCATCACACGATCAGTTTGGCCATTAGAGCAGAGGTGAGCTTGCGGAGCCCTGTTGCCCTCTGGACAGGGCTCTTACAGAATGCTCACTGGCTGTGTGTCACTAAGGCTCATGGTGGACCCTGGAGAGATATTTGGGGACATCACAAAGAAAGGTCCTCCTAACAGGAAACCAGCTGACAGGTCACCAGCACAGTGACAAAAAGGCCCACGCTTCTGATCTTGGCAGCTCTTCTATGAGACGTGAAATCTAACTCATATCTTAGGCTCGACCTTGACATAGCCTGCTGAAGGTCGGCAAGCCCTCCTCCCCTCCCATCCTGAGCCAGAGAGGTGGGAAGAAAAAATCTGCTTATACCACCCAGGCCACGCCTGCCAAGTTCCCCTCAACACCCATTTCAAAAAAAGAAAAGAAAAGATGGAGTGAAAGGGAATTGGAAAAATGGAACCCCCTACATCCCAGAAATATTACTTTCATGAGCTGTATGAATTATTTAACAGACAGCTGAAAAGACAAAACTCAACAGAAGAATACAAAAACACAGCTCGCAGTGCAGACACCTTCCCCGAAGCCCATGACAATGAAATGTATTTTATGCCCCAGATCAACATGCCAGAGAAGGAGGCATCGGAGACAGATGCCCACCGGGATCATTAGCCCCTTATCTCTGAACCCCTTGCCACCAGCTTCCAGATCCCGAGCCTGGGCAGCCCAGGGGAAGAAAAGCTGAAAAGTGTGTATATTGTAAGTGTTGGTTAAACAACCCCACCGTATTCTTATTTGCTGGAGGTTTTAGGGAGCAGATGTAGAACTGGCAGGGCTTGGAGCTGGCGATATTGTTCTAGCTCACTCCCAGCCAACACGGAAAGGAAAAAAGCCACACATGCAAACACAAAAAGCTGCATTTGGTGCTCGCGCCTGGGAGTGCATACTTGCGGCTGCGCCATCGCCTGGTCCAAGGCTCCTTGGAGTCGAGCTGACCGCTGCAAAACCAGCCTTGGGGCCTGGCCAAGAGAAATCGGACTTCTCCCAGAATCTGTGCGCGAGGGCGTCTCTGCAAGGCTCCCCGCCTACGGACACAAGGGGGCTGGGACGGCGATGAGCCCACCGCAGGCTGTGCATATCGGTTGCTAGAGAAAGGGCAAACAAATGGAGAACCAACCATACAGGCGGCCAGCAGCAGACAGGCAGCACTGCAGCTGCCAGGCAATAACTTAGATAGTTACAGCTGCCATCACCTAGTTCATGCAAGCTTTTTAATATCTTTTGGCAGCTCTCAGTGTCACAGCACAAAGGGAGAGTTGGCACTTCGCAGCACACTTTGTTTGACATAACTGTAGGCAGGACCCAGCTGATACCTTCAGTAATGTGCATGGCTTTGCTCTTAAGGTGCGTTTTTAGCAGATCGAACCAGAGAGGTTTTTTGCTCCCACCTCTCTCTCCCCTCCTGCCACCTCCTCTGTGTGCATTCAGAGCGTGCAACATCCCTAAATCACTTGTTGGGAACCAGACCAGATTAATGGAAGGCTCAGTGGGTGCCCAGCATAAGGTTGGCCCCATAAGCACCCAGCTAAGAAGGGGAGGGAAGCAATTCACAGAAGACAGAGAGCAGAGAAAGGAAGGGGAAACGAGGAAAGCAAACTGGTGTGCTCCAGAACTCATCCCCAGCCACACAGACTCAGCCCCTGCTTCTTCCCCTGGGTCTACAGAGTTTTAACTAAACCACAGCGCTGCCATCTTGCTTCCTGCTCCTTGCCTGTAAGTTATTCATCCCTTGTCTGCACACCTTCTCCTCATCGCACAGGAACCCAGCTGGCCCCAGGTACTCCCTGCCCTATTGTGACTCTTCCGAGGGCCAATAGCTCAGGAAGCAGCTTGCACAAGCACCTCCCTGGCACAGGGCGTTGGCATGGCCATTTTCTGTGATCCCTCTGCCAAGCTAGGCATCCTTGCTTGGGGGATCCAGGAGTCTTGCTGGGGATGGAAATGGTCTTCTCAAAGACCCCTGGCACAGATGGGCATGAAGAGAGCTTACAGGCATTGAAGGAGCAGAAGGTGAATGGGGCGGGGAGACAGAGGGGCAGTGGGCAGACATTCTGCCCAGGCTGAGGGGTAGGTAGGTGCCAGAGACTCTTGGGCAAGGAGGGGGACTGTCACTCTTCTAGTCTACATGCCCAGGCCTTCTGCCCATGCATACTTCATGGTGCTTCTCCCCAGGCAGTGGTTCTGGCTGCCTGCAAGATGGAGTTACCTGAAAGACATCAAAAAAAAGTCTTGGAGATCATCAAAAATGACCATGGGCTCCTGTATCAGTCAGCTCTCCATTGCTATAACAAGTCTCTGAGATAATCACCTTATAAAAAGAAAAAGTTTCCTTTAGATCTCAGTGTTGAAAGTTTGCCCATAATCAGTTGGCCCTGTCTGTATTGGGCCTGTCACAGAACAGCATGTCATGGGTGGAGCATGTGGCAGAACAAAACCACTCACCTCATGGCTTGGAACCAAAAAGACAAAAAGAAGAGGTTAGGGTCCCAGGATTCCCTTCAAAGCCACGCTCCCAGTGACCTACAGACATCCCACAAGGGACCAGTGTCTTCAGGTCTCCAGCACTGCTCAGTGGTCCCTCACTGGGTGCTGAGCCTCTGACACACAGGCGCGACCAGTGACAATGGCTGCTGTTGGATGCCTGTTCAGCTGCTGGAGCTGCTGGGACAAAGAACCCACAGTCAGAGACTTAGATGGCGGATACTTACGTCCCTCAGTCATGGACGCTGGAGTCTGAGGTCAAGGTATCAGCAAAGCTGATTCTTCCCAGGGGTTCCCAGGTAGAACCTCCCTAACTTCCAGTGGGTTTCTGGAAACTTTTGTATTCTTTGTCTTACAGAGACCCCACTCCAGTCTCTGCCTTCATCCTAAACAGGGTTCTGTCTCTCTCTCTGTGTGTGTGTGTGTGTGTGTGTGTGTGTGTGTGTGTGTGTGTCCCAATTTCCTCTTTTCATAATGACACCAGTCATGCTGGATTAGGGGTCTCCCCATATCAGCACAAACTTCTCTTCACTAATTGCTTCTGTAATGACCCTGTCTCCAAATAAGGTCACAACTGAGGTTCAGGATCCCAACACACAGAATTAAGGGGGCACAAGTCAACCTGTACAGTTGGGCACCTACAACATGCATACCAGGCACCGTGCTGCCTACTTTTATTTCTAGACCTTTCCAGTCCTGAGACGTGGATGGCGTCAGCCTCAGCTCACAGACACTGCTGCACACCTCACCAGGCGCCCTCAGCTGGGAGGTGTCTTCTCTGAGTCTCACAAGCCCCGATGGACGGTGGCCTAGCATAGGGCCCCTGGGTCCCACAGGTCCAGCAGAGGGCCCTCCCTGAGCTGTGTTTCCTTGACAGTGACCATGGCAGGTGGTCCACAGGTGTGGTGCGGGAGGCAGGGTGTCTGCAGTGGCTCTATGTTCACACTGTCCATGCTTGACAAGACTCTGCACTTCTCCAGACCTTTAGAGGACACCAAGAGCCATGTGCCTCACTGTCATACATCATTTAGTACCCGGTACCCACTTAATATTTATTAAATAATAAAGTGGCGGTGAGGAGCCCGCTACATATTTGGGTGTGGTAACATCCGTTTCCTCCCTTCTTCACGGTGTCTCACCAAACTTCCGCTCGCTGGCGCCACTGCTCACTGCTCAAGGGTCACAGCTCACTGCTCTCCCAGAATGAGCCCAACACCAAAGCAATCCAGTAAGCAACGCTACCTGCCCAAACTGCCCAGGGTCTAAACAATAAATACGTAGCACTTAGCTGACCCCTCCCGCCATACCAGGCAGTCTTCTGACTGTATTAATTATACTATGTGCCAGCAATCTCATCTAAACCGCCCAGCAGTTCGGTAAGGGAAATCACCATCCATTCCACTTCACAGAGGAGGAAACTGAGGACAAGGAGCTGTAACTCCTCAAAGCTGAGTACTCCAGAGCTCTGCTTTTCTTTTATCAACTCCAGTTTTCCTCTTCAGAGAGAGATCTAAATTAGGGAAAATGATAGTCCTGGTTGTCTTGCAGGAGCTGCACGTTTGCCAGCTTTCAACAGCACACTTCCATCTGCCCCAGGTGACAACGCACCAGGTCCCCAGTGAGGCTCTGCGGAGCTGCCCTGTGCACAGCTGAGGACGGAGTTCTTTCAGGGGCACAAACTCTGCTCCCACTGTCGTAATCTCATCACTCTTTATTTCTCAAATGCTTCTCTGGGTGCTGTAAAGTGCGGATCAGTAAACCAAATGCTGGTTTCTTTGTAGAAAGTCCAAGTGAGCGAGGTTCCCTGGTTTTTCAAGATCCACGGAGATTCCCTGTGGCCAAAGGTGGAGTCTCACCTTGCAGGTAAGCACCTCCTTCTATCCCAGACCTTTTCCTCCCAGATCAAGCAAGAGTAATTCTATTTCCTATTTCACTCCTCCCTGGAGCAAACGCAGCTTCTCTCAGCCCAGTGGTGCTGAGTGATTCCAGCAGTTTCCAAAACAAAATTACATGTAGCCCCAGCCTGAGAAATGTTCCACCTCCTGAACTGATGGCATTTACGATTACTATTCAATTATTATCATTCAAAACAAAGGAGGAAGATAAAACATTGGTTGGAGTTACTCCAGGACAGAAGGAACTGTAATGTCTAATAAAAACCATAATATTCCACAAATAGTATCAGAAAATGCAGAAAAATAATGACAGGGGACATTCTGCACCTTCCCCCAAAACAGATCACCTGAAATAATACAGCAGCTCTCAGTGTCCAGCAAACCAACACAGGGAACAACTTTTAGGGCACTCTTGCTTAAACCTCCAAAAAATAAAGCTTACACAGAGCGTCACCCAGAGCAGGACCTGCCCTTGAGTTCCCTTCCCTCTCTTGCAGCATTCTGTGGAGCTTGCTTATAAATTCTCCCCCTAGGGAAGAAAGATTATCACCTGAAGGAATTCTTCACTCTCCACTAGAAAATATCCAGTGACCCCACATTCAGAAAACCTTACTCTTCTACCAGGGACCTTGAACACCAGATTTCAATTGGAACCACTGTTCACCTCTCACTTGAAACATCAGGGGTATTGAAAGCCACTCACATTCCAAGATTGATCTTCTCAGAGGAGAACGTGGCAGGTCGGCTGTTGGATGACTTGTTGGGTCCCCCAGAGGAGGTGGTTATGAATGTCACACAGATGGAAACACATTCGTTCTTCACTGTGCCCCTCCTGTCCTGGTTGTCCCCGAGCCTGGAGCTTCCTGTGCTGATCTAGTAGAGACCTAACTCTGCGGGGTGGGGTGGAGGTGCTGACCTCTTTCTGTAGAAGGGCAAGTTCACTTTACCTACATCTGTCCCCAGAAAGAAAATAGAGAGAGCCAACCGGAGGCCCCCAGGGGACCAGTACACCTGTCTTCTTGTCCTCCCTCTTCCAAACCGCTCAGCCGATGACTTCCACCGCCAGTTTGGACTTAGGTAGACGGCCAGCTGAGGAGGGAAGAGTATGGGATCCAGGACAGTCTGCAGCAGCTCTGAAATGGGGTGCAAGACTGGGGGACCGAATCCTATTTTTTTAGTTCACAATAATTCGTGCATGGACTCAGGAAAAATCTCTCATCCTAGCATTCCTAACACTCCCAAAAATTGTTTTAAAAATGGAGACAACCTACATAGCTAACGATTGGTACATGTTGCTAAGTAAACCCAAGTTGCTGAGGACAATGTAATAAGTCACAATGCTGGACCGAGAAGAGTGACACATAGAAAAGGAATCTGCACAGCACTGTTTTGGACTCTACACAGAGTTTGAGGGCCGGAGACCTGCGGATGGCATAATGTTTGGCTGTGCACGGGATGCATCTACCTTCAGTTTAATCTCAGCTCCATAAACGAGGAAAACTTAGACAATACTCAGTATTGTTGTCTAACAGTATCCCCATCCCCGCCTTCCACTTCCAGATTTTCTGAGAACTTCACATACAGGCTTGCGCGTACACACAAGGACACATAGCCATTTGTCACAAGAGGAACCACCATGAACAATGTGGCTGGCTGCTGGCCACTATGGATTGTTCCAGGGTGGACATCTGACTCAAACCTGAGCAACTGTCTCCTTCTCCAGTAAGTCTGCAACTGGAACCGGAGAACTTTTTCCCTTCCCAGCAGGAAGGAGCGCCCGAGGTTGCACACGCAAGCCCATGCGTGTGGCCTGCCCCTGCGGCCAGAGCCACTGGCTGCAGATCCAGAGAGGAACAGAAGGAAAAAGCCACAGCCAGAGCGGAAGAAACAGGAAGCTGAGGCACGTGAGTCCATCCCACTGTTCCTGGCCCCGGGTCCAAGAGACAGAGGACCCCAGGTTCACACAACAAAGCCCCGCATTTATCTAAGCCCGTCGCACTGGATTTCTGCCACTTGGAACTGAAAGAAAACAAATCAGTATGTGTCCCCTCGAATACCCAGTCACTCGTACACTCCCCTTCCACCTCAAAGGAGGAAGAGTATGTGTTTGTAAGTGATTTCTTTTGCTCTGAACTTTCTGAATTTTCTGTTAAGAACCTTTTTATAATCTAGCATTCCTACCACTCTAACTCACTTACACACAATATACATACTGGGTAGAAGGTTAAAAGAAACCTCCAGCATTTAGAAAATCTGTGTTTACAAATCTCTTGCATACCTGTGTAGAGCATGCGTGCTATACATGCACTCAGCGATAAATCTTCATGATGGACCTAGAAATCAAAAACCCTGGTGGCAGTCTTGTACATTATTCCAGTCCCACTTTGGGGTCTCCATTGAGCCCCAAGACCAAGTCCTCTGAGGGAGACCCTGTCCCTGCTGTCCCCATTGCCATGGTGACCTGGCTTTCTGATCACCCTTCCCATTCCAGCCACTCTGAGGTCTCTACCAATTTGTTACCCAAAAGTCAGCTACTTCCAAGTGTAAACAGAAAGGGCGGGGAGCCTCTCCCCAATGTCCTGCTTGGTGTGACCATTTCTCTGTTCTTCTCTTGCTCCTCAAAACCAGTGCCATTTTGGCCTCTCCTGGGACCTGCCCTTTTCCCATGGTGCTGTGGAAGCTCTGCTCTGGGGAAGCCCACAGCCAATCTGGTTTCTGACGGTCAGAACACTTGGCTGGCACACCCCCTAGTGGTGGCCTAATGAATCCCCTCCGCTACTGTGGGGTACAAGCCCAAGGGTTTCTCAAAGTGTGTTCCATTGGACCCTGGTACCACAAAAAGTAACCAAGGAGAAAAGTACTTTCTACTTCAGTTAAATTTGAGAACTCTGGGGTACATGCAACCAATTTATTTGCTTTATTAATGTACACCTCCAGGCCTTTAATATACTGATAAACACTGTAACTCTTTAAGACTTTAGCACGCAGTGGAGTCCAGGTTTATTTGATCAAGCTTTTGTAGCATAACTGAATGGCTACCATTTACCGAGCACAAAACACCAACATCCCATTTCAGCTTATAGATTCAGAAACCGATGCCTAAAGAAGTCAAGCAGTTTGCTTCTGCTCAGCTTCGATGAGCTGGATCTCCACGGTCTTGACACTCACAAGGTCCTGGCTTTGTGTTTGTTCCAAAACAGTGCTGTGCAGATTCCTTTTGTATGTGTCACTCTTCTCGGTCCTCGTATCACTGGTCACTTGTCATGAAAGAGGAAGTGTAGGAGCCACAGAGGACAGCCAGGGAGGTCTCCCTCGCTGCCCTCTGGAAGCTTCTGGTGGCCATGGTGAGAGAGGCAGAGCCGATGCCTCATTACCAAGAAAGCCTCCTTGCAATTCTCAGCAGAGGGAAAGTGATGGGAAGCTGTGTCGGGACCCGGGATGCACACTTTCCAGTGAGACCACAGGAACTGCAGTAAGCTACACGTTAGGTTTTCTAAGAGATGCTGGATTCCACTTGAGTCTTACGCACTTGTTTCGCTGGCTTTATAAGCAGTAGGATATTCTGTTTGCATATCTGCTATGCCATCTGGTCAAGTGTAAGTATACATTATGCTCAAAAGTTTAACTCTGAAAGTATGGGTTTTGATTTTCGTAGACTTGGGTGGCTATTGTCACCCCCCCAACCTAATTTTAGCTAACAGAAGTGGAAGGAAATTTCCTGACTCACTTAACTGGAAAGTCCAGCCTTCAGGCACTAGTGGTCATAAGGCTCAAATGAGACCATCGTCAAAGCTGTGTGCCTGGTACTTGTATTTTTAATGAAAGGGAATAGAATACAGTGCAGTACAGTGTCTTAGGCCCTAGCCCTGGTTGACCCAGAGAGACATTGCCAGAAATATCATGCATGCTAGGAACTGGGGACTGACCCCTCCTTGCCCCACAACCCTGAAGCTACTCTTGTTGAGTACCTGTGTAGACACTTCATTTTTCCATCTGAAAAATGGACACAATACTCCTTCTTTTCCACTTTGGTGAAGACAGAAAAAAAAAGTTAAATTTTCAAAGGTTTTCTTCCTAAGAGGATTAAATCTTATGATGTTGTTATTAATGTTCACAGAGATAGCACTTTATACTGGCAATGGGTTTTCCACATATTTATATACTTTATAAATTTATCATTTAAAACTCTGTAATTAGCCTGGCCAAAAACATATACGTTCAACATCACAACCACAACTTAAAGTCCACCAAGCCACAATGAGAGGAGTAGATGTGTGTGTGTGTGTCCATGTAAACACATTTGTATGCAAATATATATACATATGCATATATATATCAATATTTAAATTCATATAGTGTGTTTTTGCAAGACACACAGAAATGGCAAATAAGGAAACTTTTTAAGAAAAGATAGATGGATGGTCCCAGATTTTAATACCACCCCCAAGGTAGAACAGGTGGTGAAAATATAATAAAACATGTTGCAAGGAACTTGTCATGAATTTTAAAAACAAAAACGCCTACAGACCAAATAAACCACTCTGACATGGCTAAATCTGAAGTTCCCAAACTATTTTAAATGACAAAGTAGAAGTTCCCAAGGGAGGCAACCCAGAAATGGTTTCGGGGCAATTGCTGCTGAAGTCACTCGGGACAGAGCTCAGACACACAGGGAGGGGCTGGGCTGCACCCCGCCACGTGCAGGGGATCCCCGATCCCTGGCCAGGACTGAGGAGTCTGAGGGCAGGGCTCCCTGCCTGGTCAGTGACTTCGCCATGGACCCCAAAGCAAAAATGAGGGACATTCAGCCAGAAGCCGGATTCAGGCTTGTCACTAACCACTGCCAGATGCTGTTTGAATGCAGTTGAGGTCCCCAGCCCAGGTGGTGCACACAGCCACCTTCCCTCTGTGGCACCCACCCACGCATCCATGGCAGCTACCCACGGTCCTTTGTACCCATCCCCAACTGATGAGGAGTTCGAGCTCACATCCTCTGCCTCTATTATGACAGAGCCCCAAAGATGATCACATGAGCATACAGTGCTGTAGAATGTCTTAGTCCCTTGTCCTGGTTGGCCCGGAGAGATACTGTGAACAACTACATGGATGCTAAGAATTTGGGGACCTGCTTCTCCTCAACACACTGGCTCTGCAGCTATCCTTGTTGAGTACCTGGGTAGGGACTTGATTTTTCCATCTGGAACAATGGGCACAATACTCCTTTTCCACTATGGTGAAGGCCAAAAAAACTTTCCAAAGACTGTTTTCCTTAGAGATTTGATCTTGTAATTCATTGTTGTTGCTTTTGATGTTCACAGAAATAGGACTTTACCCTGGCAATAGATAAGGGAGAGAAAATGCGATTTTCCCAAAGTCTGGGAGATGCGGAGACAGCCCTGAATTCCTGACTCCTCATCCAGTGCTGCATCTACAGAACCTGCTCATGAAGATCACCAGGGACAAGGAGGGGCACGGCTTTGCGTCCTGGTTCCTCTCTGCCAGGCTCCCAAGTTCAGTGCCTAAAGAGTTCAGGGGAGCAGGGCCACACATCTGCCTGCTCCCTGCTTCAGGGCCCGCAGCTGCCTCTGGGCACCAGTGATCACAGTATGCAGAACTGATGAGTGAAGCCAGAGGTCTGACTATGTATGTAAAATGTCCTGATTTTTAAATATCTTCAAGATTCTCAACCACTAGAATACTACCAAACAATCACAAAATGACAAGAAAAATAGGGAAATTGGAGCCCTCGTACACTCGTGTTGGGAGGGTAAAATGGCATGGTCACCATGAGAAACAATCTCAGTTCCTTAAACTGTGCAACCGTAGAATTGCCAAATGGTCAGCGCTTCTGTGTCCATGTCCATCACCCAGAGGGAAGTAAAGGACGCACAGGTATTTGCACACCCCTGTTCACAGAAGCCTGGATCACAGTAGCCAAAAGAAGGAAGCAAGAGAGGTCCATCAGTGGGTGAATGGAGACACAAAATGTGGGGTGCACACACAATGAGCGGTTGCCCTGTCTTACCAAGGAAGGATTTTCTGACATGCACCCCAGTGTGATGAACCCGGAAGACATTATGCTGAGTGACACAGCCAGGCACAAAAAGACAGACACTGTGTAATTCCACGCATCTGTGGTACCTTCCATTCTGGATTTCATGGAGACGCAAGGGGAGTGCTTGCTGGTTGCCAGGAGTTGAGGGTACAGAGGGAATAGAAGGTTGCTGTGTAATGGGGAGAGTTTTCAGTTTTACAAAAAGAAAAATTTTTGGAGGTCAGACACATGGCAGTATGAACTATGCCCTTTAAAATGGTTAAAGTGAGTTCTTGTTATATTTATTTTGCCACAATTAAAAATCAGAACCAAAGACATCATTATATGCATCTAACAAACTCACTTACAGACTGCTTTAGGACACAAGTTTGAAATGTCTGCCCCATTCAAATGCTCCGTCCCATTGTGTGTATACATGGGTTGTATATAGGCCCCACCATCTCCACCGCCACCGAGGTCAAGAAGCAATCACCAAAAGAGGATGTGGTGGCACACACGTGTAATCCCACCTACTCAGAAGCCTGAGGTAGGAGGAGCTCAAGTTCAAGGCCAGCCTGGGAAAGTTACAAGACTCTATTTTAAAACATAAAAAGAGCTAGTGGTATAGCTCCATAGTGCAGTACTCCAGGTAAATCTCCCAACCTGAGTTTGAGTACACAAGTACTGTTCTGGAGGGATGCTGAGGAGCTGAAATTGCCCAGAGAACAATCTGAATTATGCAAAGATCAAAGACCATGTCAGTGCCACACAAAAGCAGTTAAGAGAACTGCCAGTGTTTCTCCTAGCCAGAGGAGGACTTGGAGACCATGATCAGTGACTTCAGATATCTAGAGAGCTTTCATGTGAAGAAGAGATTAATCTTGTTCTGGAGAACCAGAATCACTGAACAGAAGACACAGAGAGACTGATGTGGCTCAGGATCAGCAAGAAGTTTCTGACCGCCAGAACTGTAGAAAGAAGGGCAAGTTGCCTCAGAAAATCTGTGAATTCAAAGATTAACAGATGGCCCGGGCAACTTCCTGGGAGGCTGGGGGAGGGTGGACTTGAGGCCTAGGTGGCAGCTGGACTTCCATGGTTGCATGACTGACTAGCTTATAGTTCACGGAGTCTTCTGCTCATTGCCCCATTACCTCACAGCTCTTTGGAATATGCAGAGTGAATTCCCGAGAAGAAAATGTCATCAAAGTTAGACCAGGAAGATCACCCGAGGATCCCTGCTCCCCAGACCCCCTCTATGGGAGAACCCCTTGAGATCCCTCCCTTCTGAATGAGAGACTCACAGGCCAGGGAAGATCCACATAGGTCACCAGGCAAGAAGCCACTGACAGATGGTCCAGCCTCTCCACGTGTGTGTACCATTCTAAGAGACCCAACCACAAGGTCCTTTTCCAAGTTCAGGACCAAGGTTCTTGACAGATGTCAGCAAACTGGAAAAGGTGGGGCAGGAATCCCACCTACCTCTACTTGTATAAATAAAGTTTTATTGGAACATAGCCTCATCATTTATTATCTATTGTCTGTGGCTATTTTCCTGTTGTTCAGGCAGGGTCCAATATGCAACAGAGGTGTATGGCTGACAAAACCTAAAGGATCCACTCTCCGGCCCCCTACAGAAAGTTAGCAGACCTCTGCACCAGGGTAGTGTGGACACTAGCTTCTGCTCTTGATGGCAAAAATAAGAGAAAAGTCTGATAAGACTTAGAACACAATCCAGGATAAGCTTTAATTTTGTAACTTGAACAAATATTTCTAAGATGACAATATGTAATCTATTAACTAGTGATTTCCTACTGTTTATTTTTTTTTCTGAAATTATGTATAACTTGTACCCTTTCTCTGCTTTTTTTTCTTTTCCTCCTTAAATAAAATTAAAAAAAAAAAACACACAATCCAGGAATCAAAATTCCTTTTACAGCCTTTCCTGATGTAAGAGAAAGTACCAAAGTCTCTTATAAACCAAAAGTTATTGGGATTTGTTTGTTTTTCTGGGGTGGGGGATTGTTTGTGGCTTGTTGTTCGTTGTTTTTTTGGTACTAGGAATTAAAGTCAGAGCCTTCACACTAGAGCTGTATTACCAGTCTTTTTTTTTTTTTTTTTTTTTTTTTTTTTTTTTTTTGGACAGGGTCTCACTAAGTTGTTAAATTGCCCAGGCTTGTCTGGAATTTGCAAGCCTCCTGCCTCAGCCTCCTACAATGCTGGGATTACAGTCATGCACTACCTGCCTGGCTTAAGCAAAAAGTTTTTACCTTGTGTGTCTTGAGTCTTTACACACTCCTGACCTAGGGTACAGCTTTTATGGCCACTTAAAATGCATATAATAAACCAATTGTTCCATACCTGTGAATGTTTTTAACAAGCACAGGCAATGTGTTACAATCATAGTTATGGAGAAGAGCAATGTGATTCTGTGAATAAATATTAGGACTTAATTAGCCACTGAGCCCAGGCTGATAACAGCTTATCACACCTTTCTGCCCTAAGAAAACTCAGATGGAGAGAGAGAGAAAGAGAGACAGAGAGAAGGAAACAGTTAATTATGATAAACTGGTTTCCTTGGTAACTGTTTATCACTGCAATGATGCCGCCATATCGTTAATGATAAACACAAAGGTCTGACAGGAGATTATACAGTGCACACTGTCTTGATGCTGGTTCTACTGTAGCAAAGGTGCAGCCAGCTACAGATTTGAAATTTTGTCAGGCTAAGACACGAGAGAAGCTATCTGCAACCCCCACCGCACACATCTGTCATTCCTTTGCTCTGAGTACCAATGAACTAAGAATATGGAAGCAGACATTTACAGTGCTCAGCGATCCTCAGGTGCCCATCTGTCCTCAGACTTTCGGTTACAGAATTCTCAACTCTGTGCCCCAGCAGGAGTTCCCTGGGTCATCCGTGATGGACTGGTGACTTGGGAAGGGGTGGGCAGTGAGTGACACAGAAGAGCGCTCCCTCTCCAAGAAAACTGCCAGCCTCAGGACTGAGCCTGGGTCCAGAAAATCATCACACCACCTTCTTCCCAGCATCCTCCTCAGGGATGTCTGCACCCACATCTCTGAGAAGTGATTGAATTGCGAGGGTGCTATCAGTAAGTGAAACCACTGGCAAGATCACAGTTTGATGGTGTCACTGGGAGGCAATGGAAACAGGAGGAGGGAGTGGGCCACAGGAGTAAGAAATTGGGGGCCATATATGACCTGAACCCCTTCCTCTCTGGTTCTTTTCCCTCTCTCTCTTCTTCCTGGCCACCATGCACCAAACAGCCTCACTCCACTATGCCGTTCTGCCATAATGCTCTGCCTGGGGCCAGCCAACCATGGACTGAAACCTCCGAAACCACAAAAGTCAAAACAAACCTTTCCTCCTCAAAGTTGTTCTCAAAGTTGGGTATTTTGACACAGTGATGGAAAACTGACCAACAGTGAGTCAGCAAATAAAAATATCCATTACACCACAGAGACAAGGTAAGTTTCCAGCAGGGAAAGTGGGCAAACAGGAGTTCCCAGTGGTTTGTCCACATGAGAGAGCCTCATGCATACTGGAAGCACTGTATAAGTCATCACTCATGTCACTGTCACTTGTTACTGCCATAATTGGCCAGCAGCTCCACAACCAGAGTAGGTGACAACAGCAAGGTCACTGAGCAGCCATGAACCAGGTGAAACTCAGAGCACTGCACACAGGACCTTAGATCTTGCAACACACTCAGGGCCAGTCTCATTACCTTCTGCTCTGCAGATGAGGAAACTGAGATTCAAAGTATCTTAGCAAGGAGCCTACAGTAGGAGTAGAACCAAGGGAGGGGTGTTTTAAACCTGTCTGGCAGACTGTATTTGTATGTTACTAAAAAAGCAGACTTGGAAAAACTCAGATACTGGTTCATCTAAGGGAGAAAGGATTGTGGTTGTAGGAAGCCCGGACAGCAATTATAATGGGTCATCCTATTTACCCCGGGGCCTCTGCAACTGCTGCCCCCTCTGTCCCTCTCCATCTCCTTCCCACCACTCTATGGAACCAGCAGCACCTCTAATGAATCTCCATGAAATTTTTTTTCTGTCCTTTTTTAAAGTAATGACTCCCCTGTCTACGTAGTACAAAAACATTGCTTGTGTTTGTGTCTGGTCTCCCCCACAAGTTGGAAAGCTCACTCCTGAGAGATCATAATGATTCAATGGGCTGAAAGGAATGTTCAAAGAAGCTCTTGAGTAGGAAAAGTGACTTGGCCAAGTTGCTTCACTTCTGTCCTCAGCCAGCACGTGTAGCTTTCATGCCGATCTGACACCTTGGCCTGGGCAGGTGGCATGGCAGTGAGCTTGGTGCAGGGGCCAGTCAGCCTCCAGGAGACCCTAACAAGTCTCTTACTTCTCTCCACCTCAGTCACCTCATCTACAAAACAAGAGGATCACAGGATTCATCAGATGAGCTGTTTAGGGCTGGCACCTTTGGTGTGAGACATTCATGCTGCAATTGCTGTGAGTGAAGGAGCTGGAGAAGCATGCTATTGTGTTTGTGTTCAGCCATGGATGGAGGCCTTTAACGTCATTCTGGGCCAACCATTGCTCGAGACACTCAGGGTAACAAGATCATGATCGTCAGCCTGCAGAGCTTACACTGTAGCGGTGGAGGCAGCCAGCAAACATAATAAATTAGTAACTTCTACAGTACAAGAGGGCAGAGCCATTATAGAAGTTCCAACAGTTGTCATCTTTTGAGTGCCTGTGGACAGCTCTCCCCTCTCACTTCATGCTTATTTCCTCCCAAGCACTCACCTGGAGTCCTAAGGATGCTCAAGGGGAGGCTGATTGATGGATTTTAAATACATTTTCCTAACACTATGTACCTTGCACACCTTAGGGGTCAGTGCCATGATGCTAATCTTAGAGGAAAGCAACAAGGTTCACAACTGCATATAGCAGTGCCCACCTGGGCACTGAGACCTGCTCAGTGATGATGATGGTGATGGTGGTGGATGTAGTGATGGGGGTGATTTTTGCCCTGGTCTTGGTGGTGATTATGGTGGTGGTGGTGATCGTGGTGATATTGGGTTTGGTGTTGGTATTGGTGTTGGAAATGGTGGTAGTGACACTGGTGGTTGTAGGAGCGGTGGTGGTGATGGTTGTAGTTGTGGTAGTGATTATGGTGGTGGTGATGGTGATGTGATGGTGGTGATGGTGATGTGATGGTGGCAATGGTAATGGTGGTGGTAGTGATGATGTGATGGTGGCAGTGATGGTAATGATCCAAGCCTCCTTAATTCCTCAAGTTGGCTTTCTCTTTCTGACCATGACACAAAGAACAGAGCTAAGGATGAGTCTCAAGTTTGGTGAGCTTTTAAGCAGCAAAGAATTTATGTCATCCCAGGGACACCTGACAGTCAAACTCAAGTGAACTAAACCAAGGCAACAGTTACCTTCTGGAACTGTTTCCTCCCATTCCCGTGCAGAAACTGGAGATGCTTCTAAGAGCCTTCTTTGTGGGGTGCCTTTCCTTTCACTCCTGTGATTACCTTGTTTAATTTATTTTTCTCACATTTGTATTATCACATTGGGTTATGCAGACTAATGGGCTTCCTTTTGGCAGATCTGTATGTGCACATGACATGCATTAATCACTCCGCACCTCCCCTTCCCTGGCCTCCACGGATCACCCCCCACCACATACAACGCAATAGCATAAAATTTAATATGTCAAACAAACATATTTAATTTTTTATCATTTGCATATTTCAACTAATAATTTGTACTTATTACCCAATAGGCAGCTTTTATGATGTTTTTATTTTTTAAAAGAATCCTCTTAGTTCAAATACTAACAGAGAATGTTGGAGGAAACCTAACTTCCGCACACATTGCTTTTTCATCAATGAACACCTTCTTTGTTACAGGGGGAATTCTTCTTGCTCCTGCAGGGCTAACAGAGGGAAAGCAAGGGAGGCAGATGGGGAGAAAAGAAGGATGAAAGCGAGGGAGGGAGAGAGGAAGGAGAAGGAAATCGGTGTCCTCGGGGCTTCAAGCCAGCTCCCTTGAGCCTGCCTCAGTCTCCAGGTACCCGGGCTCCAGAGGTCAGGGTCCCTTTGCTCAACAAGTGACGCTGTCAAAATGGGCAGACGTGTCTATGCGCCATGACTTTGCCACCTAATGCTAGACACGAAGACCACTCTAAAATGACGAAACCCAAAGAACACCTCTCATTCACACACTCATTTGCTAAAATCCTACACGGTCTACATTTTTAGCCAGTTGTCACTTCCAGGACAAAAACAAAACCGCAAGGTCCCCTCTCTGCTGGACAACTTAGACCTCTGTCTCAGCTCCATAGCTGTGCTCCCTGAATCCCAAAACTTCTTGTGTCTTTTTGGGATCACGGGTTTGGGTTAACACAGTTCCACGTGACCAAACAGTACATTTGTGCTTCCAGTCAGCCTTCCTTCAGCATTTAGCTTTTATTCTGACAAATCTTCGCTTCTAAATTCACTTCATATGTCTCCACCACAATCTGGCGAGAACATCAAAACACAGTCAAAAACTTGGCTCTGTAATTCTCCTTCTAAGACTTGATCAAAAAGAAATGACTGGAGTTGTCCAGGCAGATTTGGGTAGAAAATATATCACTGTAATATTCATTATATAAGTAAATATCTACTTAATTAAATATAAAATAATATAGGAGTAGTCAAATGGCTTGGGGGCTGTTTTGTTTTGTTTTGTTTTGTTTTGCAGGACAAAGTTTGCTGAGCCACTAATTTACCCATATTGGGGTTCAAAATTATCCTCCTACTCTAACCTCAGGCCCCCAGAGGGCTGGGCTTGCAAGTGCACCCCACAACCCCCAGCTGCAAGTCCATTTTTGCAGCCCTATCAACTGCTATACCATATAGTCATTAAATGTTACAAAAATCCTGACAACAAGAAAACATACATCCAGTTAGACACAAAACATACACCAGACAGGAGGCAAAATGTTATACGGGACATGCACCCGTGTACAAATACATACATTATATGAACATATATATCATTGATTTTGTTATATATGTTTGTGTACATAGAAAAAAGACTGAAGGGCTGGGGATTTAGCTCAGCAGCATAAGCACCTGCTTTGTAAGCAAGCAGTCGTGAGTTCAATCCCCGGTACAGATTAAAAAAAGAAAAAGAAAAAAACTGAAAGAAAATACAACAAAATGTTAGACCCAGGTGTTTCTGGGTGGTTGGATAAGATGCTTATATTGTTCCTTTGAATATTTTCCAAATTTCCTATAGCTAATTATGTATTACTTCTATAATCTGAGAGTAAATATATATTTAAAGCCCATTCCAATGCTATAATTAACTCAGCTGGACTGCCCTGGCTCTCCTCCGGGTCCCTGTGTCATCTTTAAGCAGTATCCAGTGGGTACAGGACTTCCCAGCTGTCCACACTGCAGGGGGTATAGGGCTGCCCAGGTGTTTACTCTGGGGAAATCTGATTTCTGCCTTCTCGGGAGCAGTGCGCCTACCTGTCCCCTCTCCCTCTCTGCCACGCGTACCTTGGAAGCATGAGTCCTGTTTCCTGGAGCCCCTTCCCTCCCTTTGAGTAGGGCAGAGGCTTCTGGTGGTGCCCCAGGTGAAGCCCTCCTGATGTCATCTGGCAGCCCCTGCCTATGAGGAAAAGAAAGAACAAGTCGGTTCCCATCACCAGGCTGCACGATTAATCTCTGGCTGGATCTTCATCCCCATGTGACCCCAGAGGTGAGATGCGGGGCTTCACGTAAGAAATAAGAGACAGAGAGTGGGGAGAACTAGCAGGTCTCGGTGCTGCTGCAAGGGAAGAGAACTCAGGATCAGGGCGTCAGCAAAAGGAAGTAAAATCCTACCCCTTGACCTTTCCCCTGGAGTCTAAATCCAAACCCACAGGTTTTCCAGGAGGGGCAGTACGGAGCCCGGGAAGGGCAGGATATACAGCCTCAGCCTTCAGCCTGACATCGTCTAGCACACAGCCCAGATGTGTGCATTTGCCTCCTTGAGGTTCTCTGACTCGGAACAGAGCTGCTAGTGATCACTCCCTGGCCACTAGCACAGTGATCCCTAGGAAACCTTGCTACAAAGGGCAGGGGGGCTTTCCAGCTTTCCTTTGGTACAGAGCACTGCCCCTTTTCTTCTGTGTCTGAGAAGGTTTGCAGGTTTTACACATTTGGGTTCAAAGGAGAGATGAGAACGGACCATCAGGGATCTTCAGGGCCAGTTTGCCAATCTCTGCTCTTTCTGAGGGTCTTGGGAACATCAGCCAATGATGCAGGCTGAGTTCTGCCCACTGCAAGCAGTGTCCACTGCAGAGTGTCCAGAAATGTGGATGTGACATACGCATCAAGACAATGCCCCCCACCTGAGTACCATGGACCCCAATTCCATCCTCCTTCTCCCTGCCACCCAGGCTGGTGATGTGTTACCCACACCCAGGTCACCTCTGGAAGTGCCAGTGGGAAGGGTATAAACAGACAGAGAGAAAGAAAGAGTACTTTTCAATGTCCAGCCCGAATTTTTTTAGGTTATGTTCAAACTGCACAAACTGTGTTTTTAAAAGGGTAAAATAATTGATTCTTCTCTTTATTTAAAGAAAAGAAAATATCCAAAAGACGTGGTTTTAAAAACATGTATAAATACCACACTTTCTTTTTCTATTCATCTGTCAATGGACAGAGAGGCCACTTCTAAGGTTTAGTTGTTGTGAATTGCATTGCTCTATGTGTGAGGATGCATGGATCACTGACTGTACTATGATGTCTTTCACTCTTCTAGATACCTAGAGGGAGAATAGCTGGGCCAAACAGAAAATGTGGTATTTATACACAGTGGAATACAACTCTGCCATAAAGAAAAATACAGCCGCATCATTTGTAAGAAAATGCATACACCTTACAAATACAATGTTAGGTAAAATAAATCAGACAAACAAACTTAAATAATGCTTGATTTCTCTTATATGGTCAACCAAAGTGTCAATAAATTAAAGAGAAAAATAAAAGGTAGATAATAAGAAAAAAGAAGATGTATCTTTTGCAAGAGGAAGACCGAGAGATGGAGGGAGAGGGAAGGCATGGGGGAGAAGGGACACAGAAAGAGTTAATATGTGCTGTGTACATGTAGCAAGTCCCTAGAATGAATGTAATCATTACGACTGCAAACACGGGCTCATAAAAATAAAAATTAAAAAAGAAAACATTCGCCCATATGGACAACACCATCTTAAGTGAAATAAACCAGACATAAAGGCAAAATTTAAAATGCACAAATAAGCCTGACGTGGTGCACACCTGTGACCTCAACACTGGGGAGGCTGAGGGAGGAGAATCACTGCAAGTTCAAGACCAGCCTGAGCTGTAAAGTGAGCTCAAAGCCACCCTGAACTGCATAGTGAGACCCTGTCTCAAAAGACCAAAAAAAATAGTATAAATAAATAAGTACTCCTTTCCCGAGTTAGTAGAATTTTTTTTTTTTAAAGTAACAAGTAACAGCCAGATAGATGCCCAAAAGAGCTGAGGTGAGTTGCAATCCGAATTTGAGAAAAAGAACCCCCAGGAATGAGGATTACTGAGTTGCTTCACAGTCTCTCAACTAATCCAACCGCATCACACACAAGAAGCACTTAGTCTGTGCAGACACGGGGGTGATCCCTCAATCTTCACAAGTCCGCTCCACCGGGCTTATTGTACATGGGGAGGAAAGTCCAAGGCACAGCGCTCTGCCGTCTCACCGGAAGGAGACCAAGGATGGATTTGGAAAACTATGGTCTGTTTCTGCCACACCCACAGACTTCAGTCACAAGTTCCAGAAATACCAACCCCAAGGGCCTGCAGGAATTCATCACTGCCCTAGCGGGGATGGGTGAGCTCGGAGTGGGTGGGCACCAAGTCCATCTCATTCCACCTCCTCTCGGCCCTCCTCGGTGCTGGCAGCCTCCGCAGGACGGGGGTACAACAGCTGCTGTACCCAGACAAGCACTTAGGGTTTTCATTTGTAAGAGCAAGGAGACTTTCATGGAGGCACCCTTGGAAGGTTCCTTTGCGTGTCTCATTGGCCAGATTCAGTCCCTGGCCCTACCCAAAACTGATGGGCACAAGGATAGAGAATCAGGCCGTCTTCCTGTGTTTATTATCTCAGTCCTCTGCGTCATTCTCACCCGGGCCAGCAGGCAGGGACTGGAGACTGACTCTGGAGCCATCAGTGAGATCAACTGAGAAGCCCAAGAAACCCTCAAACATACTGACTCAAAATATTTTGGATCCAAAAATCTACACTGCAAAAAACCCCACCCCAATTATTTCTATGTGCAAGGACTGAGTTGTTTGTTATTTGTGTGTGGGGTTGGGTTGGGGTTGGGTTGGGTTGGGTTTGGTTTGGTTTGGTTTTGAGACAGGTTCTTACTATGCAGTTCAGGCTGACCTTGAACTCACTACATAGCTGACAGTAGCCTTGAACTCACTTTGTAGCTGATGGTAGCCTCAAGCTCACTGTGGTCTTCCTGCCTCAGTGCTGGGATTACAAGCATGCACTACCATGCCCAGCTAAGAATATTAACCTATTCCATCAGCTCCAGTAAATAAGCAGCTCAATTCCCAGCTCTGCTGAGGGGCTCCCACCTTCCCTCTTGTCTGTCTCTCCCTCCTTGCAGCCACACTGATGCCTAGAACACACCAACCACATTCCCACTGCAGCCTCCGCACTGACATTCCCGGGCTACCAATTAACAAGCTCCTCTGAGCTGGCCCATCCTAAGCCAGCAGCAATAACGGTGACTTTTCATGGGGATGAGGACTTTGCAGAAGGGATTAAGCTACATCTACTTTTTTTTCCCTTTCCCATTTCCTATCCTCTACAAGATGGATAGAGTTTTGTTTATGCCTTCATTTTTCTTCTATTAATTGGAAAGCTGGAATTTTATTCATATTATTATAATTACCTATATGCTTAAATATACATTAACAACACTATTTTCCTTGTTTCCAAGTTAATGTCTTCAATTTTATTTGAATTAAAGCATGAGCTGTTTACCTCTTTTTTATTGGTGCATGTTTGCAATATATACTAGTTACATAGCAATTACTTACATACTATTGCATCCGGCTTGGAGACTGGCCCTTACACGTGTCTCATCCTGATCATGTTCACGCCCTTCCTCCCTGCCGGCCTCTCCTCCACCTCCTTCCTAGAGCCCTCTTCTCATCTCTACAGTCTGCCTCCCTGTTTCTTATCATTCCTTTTATTTTGCTCTTTAAATTATTTGTATTTTGACAAACTTTATTTTTTGAAAACATAATTTTTCTCGTCACGTCTCCTGTGAAATATTTAAAAACCTTTTACAATAATTAATCTTATTAGAAGTCAATATTAATTTTATTTTCCACCATCTGTATCCCATTCAATTCCTTCTCTCCAGGGTCGCTTTTCTTCTCTCTAGTACACTTACTAAGCTATTCTTCAAAGGTCTGAGCAGGCCAAATTTCTGGGATTTTGTACATGAGAAAAGGCCTGTGTATTATCTCAACCTCAAACATTATGAGTTTTTTAGCTATGGAATTGGGGTGAATGACGACTGTCACTCCCACTGAAGATATTCCAGTTTTCTGGTATTTGATGTTACAGGAAACACATCCTCCCTGCATTTGTCACTCCTGACTTCCGCCTCCAGTACAAAGAAGGGGTCTAGGTGCTTCCGGTTCAGGCCCAGTGGCCTGAAAAAAGTTTGTGGGGCAGTTCTGTAACGTCCTCTCTCCTCTCTACCCAAACTAGAGGTGAACCTCAAAAATCAAGGGCATATTCTCTTCACAAGACTGCAAGAAACACAAGAGTTCAGCTAGGTTTGCAAAATCATACTGCATATTTACAAATGCACACACATTTCTCATGTAAATAATATCACCGAATATATTTTGGTGGGACCCCTTTTCTTGTTCATATGTGCTACAAGCATTACACTATATCAATATACAGAGATGCTGTTCCATGCAGTTTTAAAAAAATTAAGTCAGCTTTAATTTAAAAAGTAACATACTAATACCCTCACCACCTTCTAGCAGTTTATCATAGATGACTACTTTTAGCTTTCTACTTTTTCTGATCAGTTGCATCAGAAAATGAATTCTGTGCTCCTGATATTGCTGTATCTTGCTTTGAACTTAACAACATCGATTGATCCCTTTATTCTTTAACAGATGGGAGTGGTGGCACAGGCTTGCAATCCCAGCAGTGAGGAGGCTGAGGCAGGAGGATCACTGTGACTTTGAGACCAACCTGGGCTACATAAGAGAGTTCAAGGCCAACCTAAACTACACGGTGAGACACTGCCTTCAAAAATTAATTGATTAATTAAAATTAAAAATTGTAGAATTTAATTCCCCTATCTCACATCTACCCTAGAGCTTCACTGGTTGTATTTTTATTGTTCTAATGGTTACCTTTATAATATGAAATATCCAGTATTCAGTTTAGTGCCTTCTGTATTTGGAACCAGAGTGTTTCCAAAGGTCTGGGTGTTAAAGGCTTGGTCACCAGCCTGTGTGCTTACTGCTGGGAGGGTGGCATCTTTAGGAGGTCAGGCCTAGTGTGGTCTTTTGAGTCATGGGTCTTGTTTTCAAAGGACACCACGGGGCCACGGTCTCCTCTTTCACATTTGCATGTTGGCCATGAGGTGAATGGAATTCCTTGTCATGCAGTTCCACCATGATGGCTGCCTCACCACAGGCTAACACAAAGGCACCAACCAGCCGTGCACTGACCTCCAGAACTGGGAGCCAAAATAAACCTTTCCTTTTTAAAAATTGAGTATCTCGGATATTTTGTCACAAGAATGAAGTGCTGCCTAACACAGCACTTCATGAAGAAAATACCATGAATATTTGCGGAGTTCAGCAATCAGCCGACTCTATTGTAGGACACATGAGTTGGGAGCATAGAAACAGACCAGTCCCCAGTACAGGCCACGTTAGGAAAAGCTGTGTTCTGAAACATGAAGAGCCACATAAAAGCCTGTCCAGCCAGTCACTCAAGAGTCCGAAGAGAACTGGTATCCGTGGATCCAGTAGTACTACCGCTCATCACTCAGGAGAACATGCATTTAAATTTCTTTAAAAAGTTCAAAACAATCCATATACAAATCTGGTAACATATGAGACGAGAAACTCCTCTAGTAACCATTGGTAGCCAAATTCTAAGGAAACAGCAGAGGATGGCCAATAGCAGCACAGCCAGCTCAAGGGGGTGGCTTCCCTCTAGAATCCTCTGCAGAGGCACCATCCGTCCGTGGACTGGGTGGCATCAACCCCATGCCCTGCACCACATTCAGATGGCAGAGAGGGCCACCTGGTGCACATGAGCACACTGCAGACAACGGCAGGGAGCAGAAGTGAGGAGCGAGCGCAGGCAGGAGATGAATCCAACAGAGAAATGAGCGAGCACTGCCACTGGGGGCAAGAGGAAGCACTGACAGAAGAAGCCCTTGCGTGCGTCGGCACTGAGCGAAGCTCTCTGCCTACACTATCTCACGCAATACCGATGGCTGCCACATGAAGGGGGTACATGGTTACCCCATCTTGCATTTAAAGAACAAAGGTTTATCCTAGTAGTGATGTACAGGCCTGAGAGCCAACTGTTATGGGGCCTGAGAAAAGTTACTTAACATCACCGTGCCTCAATATTCTCCTGCATCAGACAAGGCAATAATAGCATGCACCTTGTAAGATTGTCACAAGATTAAATTAATGCAGGCCATCTTTAAACAGCGCCTCCAGTGTAGTAGCTGGTCAATAAATGCTTATACCTTTACTGTTAGAAGAGCTTAGTAGTAGAGCTAAGACATTAACCCCAGGTGTCTCAGACTCCAGGGCCACACTCTTGCCCACCTCTCTGCACTGGTGGTTACACGGTAAGAGACCAGGAGGGCCCAGACATGGTTCTGGAGCCTCAGCATTTCACTAACTACCCACTGACTGGACATTTCAAGGTAAAGCAGGAAGTGAAAACTTTACTTGCTGTTAAAATGTAAGTAACTCCCTCATCCACCCTCTCCAGTACTTGGAGTCGTGTCAGTCATGCTTGGTCTGAGTGAGCTCCAGATCTTTGCACAAAACCATCCAGAACTGGGAAGGTGTGGGGGAGGCTTGATGAGCATCTGAGAGAGGCGAAGACAGACAGGAAGCTGAAAGGAGCAGAAGGCACAGAGGTCCAGGACCTGGCACTTCAAAGACAAACTTTGGCCAGTGACACAGGACGGCGCTCAGCCCTGTATTTGTCGCTCCTTACAGCTCCTGCGGCAGAGATCACTGCCATCCCTACTTGCTATGATGAGGAATCAGAGGCTTAGAGTTACCAAGAGGTGGGTTGACTGATAAGGGACAAGTCCGAGACTGGAGCCCAGGTCTCCCAAGCCCACACCTTGCTGTGCCCAGGGCGCTCCTTGCTCGTCCCCAGCCCTGGCAGTGTCTGGCCCTGGTTTTCTTGTGCCCACACCCACACAGATAGAGCCAGGTGGGGCCCGTGGACCTCACATCCCGCACTTCTGTCCATTCACTGCGAGCTCCCACACCAGGCCCAGATTTGTCAAAATAGAGGAAAGGTCACTGTTCCCAACCATTTGCAAGAATATCTGAGTTAAAAATGGAAGATTTGTCATTTGCATGGTGAAGGGAGGCGGGGGAGAGGAAGCATTGTTAGGTGTTGGTAATGTAAAAACATAAGTATGCTGTTATTTATGTAATTAGTTATTGCTTTCATTATGGGTGCAGTCTTAATGGTTATAGTATTTATGTATAATTACCTTAATATTCACTGAAATTTCCAAGTAGCTCCCTAATTAACTGTCTCAAATATATAATTACATTGCATCTTTACGCAAGACTTGCCTAATTAATGTAGTTACACCACTTCTTTTGTGAATGTGCATTATTAAATGCTCTTTGCATCATTCTTCTGACTTCTTGTAATTCACGCTTTACAAAAATTAAGACCTCGAATTAGAAACCTTCACAAGCAGCCTAATCCTGCAGCAAAGCGGAGGCTCAGAGCAACTCAGGAAAAAAGCAGGGACTTGCTAAGCCTCATTATGTGTTTCTCCTTATCCAGCCTTCCCCGTGGAGGTGAGAGAGGCCCGCAGTGACAGAGCTCATTAGCACAGGCAGCCTCAGAGGCAGGCCCTCGGTCTCAACTTTCCTCGTCCAGCTCTGACTACTGCCCAGGAAAGGTCATCATGTGTCCTGGGATCTTTGCATGGCAGTGGGCTGAATCCTGCATCCTCTTCCAACTGGTACATTTGGGTTACCTCTCTGAACCTCAATTTTCTAACATATGAAATGGCCATGGTGAAAACTGCCTGTCTCCTCAAGAAATTCTGTAAGAATTAAAGGAGATACTAGACATGAAAGAGATTTGAAGTACATAATAAATGCAGTGAAGGGGTGAACGGGATTCGTTCTAGAAATATTTTGCCTTTCTACCAACATGGTCTTCCAGTGTGTATTGGTTGAAGTCAAAGGCTTAGAACTCTCCCCATGTTGTGTAGCGCATTGTGGTGTGAATGAACTTAGGATCAGGCAGGCTCAGCTGGGCCATCTTTCTGGTCGGATTCAGGATCAACTGTTCTTGCTGGGCTCTCTCCAAGAATGCAGGAATTCAGGGAGGTCTTCCCAGTGGCCCCATCCATGTGACTTACACACACCTCTCACATGCACACTCATGCATACACACAGCCTTACCCGTCAGCGCCCCCTTAACCAGCCTCATTGTCTTCAGAGAAACTGTCATGAGCGTATGCAGCAGTGCACAGTTTTGTGCTTCTTTGTGCTTGTCTTTCTGGCTTCCCTTACCCAATGGGATGGTAAGCTGCATGAGAACAAGGACATGGCCCATGTTATGTGGACCTGTATCATCCATAACCCCAATATCTCTGGTACACAGCAGACCTCTAATAAATGTCTACTGGATGGACAAATGAGCACACATACACTGTATGCCAGGAACCAACCAGCTGGGACCAAGCAACACCAAGAAGAGCATCAAAACCCATAGCTGGAGTGATCACGAACTACCGGAAGAACTGCCACTCCCAGAGTACACTGAACGAGGCCAGCCAGCCACCTGCTGACCAGTCCCCACGTCCTCCAGAAGCTGATGGAGCAGGCACATGGAGCATGTAGTTCATGCTGTCCAGGGACACGGAATCAGATGCACACATCTATGAGCACAGCCATCAATAGTGACGGAGCATCTGTATCCTTCACAGAGGAGAGAAGCAAGGGCCAAAGACATAAAGGGACTTTTCTAACACCACATGACTTGTTGGTGATGAAGGTCATGCTCAAACTCACGTCTCTGGCTTTAGGTCAAAAGTTAGCCCCCGGCACTTTTCCTTCTCCAATGTACAGGCCGGGAGTGAGAACTGAGATCTAAGTGGTATTCAGGTTCCCCCCACTTCCTGAGCCTATGGTCTGATTGGGGAGACAAAAACAATACACGTGACTCTACTGGGGAACCCCCTATAGTCTGTAGGATGCAATGCAATTCATTCAGCAAAATCATTTCATTTCCTGTCTAAGTGCCTAAGGTACAAAGATAAATAAACTAGCGTACTTTTCCCTCAAAGAATTTCCAGTGGGAGAGAGACCACCACCCTCTCCATGATGCCAAGCACCCCATTTACATTGCAGTTTATGTTTTTTAATGGGAAAAAAATAAAACAAAATTTCAACACTTAGTAATGGGACAATAACAATAGTTAATATATTGTGTATTGTTATCCCCAAAATAGTTACCCAGTCTAAGGCATTAAAAACTTCTCCAAATGATAGTTTATATTAAAAGACTGAAAGGTAATTCTACAGAGTATAGAGCAGATGGAAGATTCTAGAATTGCAAAGAGAGGAAAAGAGTAGGCATAAGGAAAACTCAATAAGCAAGATGATAGCAAAGAATAGCAATATGGATTTGGAAACAAAAAAGAAAACACCATGAATCTAACTGCTGGCTCGATCACTCGCATGTGTCCTTGAGCAAGTCATCCAGGTCCCTGGACCTCAGTTTCTCCATCTATAAACTGGGAATACAAATATCTGCTGTAATTGTTGGGAAGGTTGTTGGAAGCATAAATTAGACAAGGTATGTGAAAGCCCTTTGCAAACAGAAACTGTCAAGCAAATGTTAGGTATTGCTATTTGTCTACACCAAAGAACAGACTCTCTGAATATCAGGGTCTGTATTGGCCTGAATTAGACACCACTCATCATCCAGAAAGGTCTTTCATTTATCACAAGTAAGTGCTAGTACATCTCAGTGCCTGAAGACATCCAGGAATGAACCCAGAGGGACTCACATCTGGTGAATATTGGAAACTACAGCCCATATCTATTCACTCTTAAGTTTGTTTTAGTCCCTCTTTACCACTGTTTAACACCAGGGTGCTGACCAAATCAACTCACCACTTCTGGTGGTAGATTCAGCCTCAGGAGTCTCACTGTACCGTGAGAAGCTGGGGCCACGTCAGTCATTTTCCATCCCAAGTTGGAAGAGGGTCTGAAAACACTGTGTTGAATTTCAGCACTGAAAGCTACTTATAAACAAATGAAAAACACACAATTAAAAATATTGTGCATCAAATATCAGTAATTAGAGACTTTCATATCTGAACTTGAGTTCTTGGTGATCGTAAGACAGTGCTGCGTGGTAAGTTCAAACTGAAGAAATCAATTTTAATGTTATGGTACTTTTATGTCTTACGTATTTCTTTTGGAAAATGAAATATAATAATAAAAAGAACTTTGCAAATCACTATGCTGGACAAGGCTTGTGGCCTCTGCAGCCTCTGAAATATCTTTACTTCTGTGGGTGCACCAAATCCTGCTTTCAAAGAGAATGCAATCTTCCTGAGAAGAAGCAAAACCGAATCAAATACAGCACCATTGTATAAGCTGTCCCTTGATATCATTTCTGCCCTTTTTTCAGTGTCACCTGCATAAGTGGTGGCCTAGAATTAAAGTCTATGTTTCCTACCAATGTCCCTGGCTTCTTGATATGGCCACAGGATTGAGTTCTGGCCAAATGAGATTACAGATAGGAACACACAAACACACACACACACACACACACACACACACAGAGTTCTCAGTAAGTGTACTTAAATCTGTTTTCCTTTCCTCTTCACTTTCCACTAGTTGAATGCCAGACCTCATAAGCTGGAGCTATAGCAGCCACTTTGAACCATGAGTGAGAAGTTACAGGTTAGAAAAGCAATAAAACTGAGGGAATTTGGCCCAGATCATAGTGGCCCACCTTGCCTGTACTTCCACACAAATCAGAAATAGTCATCTGATTTAAATCACTGTTATGCAGGAATTTCTTTCACTCACCACAAAACTAATCTTAATTAATGCAGCAGGCTACCATTCACGTGCTTACGTTCCCTGAGGAGCTGCAAGCTTTCTGCCATCTCATCCTCTCGTGGTCATGAAATGCGATAGGCACGGGCTGTCATCAGCCCACGTGAATGACAAATGACTGTCAGAGCAAATCCTCCCCTATGCATGTCTTTTAGACTCAGTTTCCATGTGTGCAAAATGGGAATTTAATTCCTATTTAATATGATCGCTGTAGGGAACGGTGGCATGGGGAAAACATCCTGCTACCATATCCTTCGTATGTGTGTTTGCTAGCTTTCCACAGATGTGACAAATTGCCTGAGAAAATCAACTAAAGGAGGCAAGATTGACTTTGGCGCATGGTTTCAGAGGTTTCAGTCCATGGTCAGCCAGATCTATGGCTTTCAGACCTGTGGTGAAGCAGAAACACCAGCACAGGGAGTATGTGACCAAGGAAAGCTGACCTGTATAATGGTACTCTTCCCCAAAGCCACCAAGCCATGAACACACAAACAGATTAATCCATTCACACGGAACCCTCAGTATCCAATGATACATGAGATTTTGGTAAAGCTTTCATATCTAAACTTCAACACCGTGTGTGTGTGTGTGTGTGTGTGTGTGTGTGTGTGTGTGTGTGCATGTGTGTGTGTAAATGCCTCATGACCGGGAGCAAATTCTTTGTAAAGCTAAGGAGCAGAAACTTCTGGCCACTCCCTCATGAACAGCCTCCAAGGGCCCTGAGAGTGGCCCTTACCACGTGTTCATGTGAGAATGTTTTGTAAAAGTTGCAAACTTGAGCTCTTTGGCCTTGGCTGGTTAAGATCGCTGGCTTCCTCTCTGACGTTGACTTCTCCTCCCACTGTCCTGTTGTAGGTAGTTGCAGATGCAGCTAAGGCAAAATTGAGCTGCTGGTACATTTAATTTGGGGTTTATAGCACGTATGTGATTGGGCCACAGATCCTTGTATACTTGCTATTGTTGGCCCTAATTAACAATGGCTACCAATAATATTTCTGGTACTACCAATTCACAGAATAGTTAAGAATTATATATGAGAAAAACTTAATAGAGGTGTTTCCAAAATTGACAAAATTTAGAACCACTTACATGCCCTTACACAAGCTGATCAACCTATGTCTTGGTTACTTTATCCACAAAATGAAGATTGTTGTCTCCCTCATGAGTGGTTGTGAAGATTAACAGTTAATTCAGACAGACAGGGTGGCACATGCATGTAATCCCAGCACTCTGGGAGGCTGAGACAAGAGGATCATAATTTCAAGCCCAACCTGCTGAACTTAACAATTTAATGAGATCCTGACTCAAATAGATAAGGAGAGGGTAGCTCAGTGTGATGGCTCTGGGTTCACTCCCCGTGCCACACATTTAAAAAAAAAAAAACTTATTCATAGGAAGCATGATGAATGGGAGCCTGACCGCAGCAAATGCCACCATTACTGCTTTTATCCAGAAACTGGAAGAGCTTTCTAGCAGCTTCCCCAAGAGGAGCCCCCCCCCCGGCTCCTGGTGTTCCCCCAAGAGTGTCTCCAAGTTACTATGAAAAGATGGATCTTTCACATATAGGAAGGGAACCAAAAGATAAAAGGGTGCAGGGATGAAGGAGAAGAGGACTTCAGAATTAAGATGTGCTGTGCACATGTGCCAGAAAGACTCTTCTTTTTACTGACCTGCAAGAGGGACATAGGAAGGGGTTCGCATGTTTCTGCACCCACACTGCAGAAAACCAAGCAACTAACCAAACACACACACACACCCTGACCTGCACCCTCAGCAGAGCACAGGGGAACTCAGCATGGCTCCTTCCACCACTGGATGCGATGATCTTGTGGATCACCCAGGCCTCGTGTGTTTAAGGACAGTAATGGACACAGAAGTGTCCACTAGACACAAAATAATCACCGTTGGAAAATCTTGGATACAAACACAGAAGATACCCCTCGGTTTCCCCTCACTCACTCACAGCCTCTATCGAATTCAGCTTTCAGTTTTTAAAATGTAGATGTCTGTGGAGTAAAAGACACACAGGGAACGGTGGGCACAATCACAAGAAGAAGCGTGCAGGAGTGCTTGACTGCTGCCTTCCTGTTACAGTGGTCTGTACCCAGCACAAGGGAAGGGCTGGGGATGCCTGTTCTCCTCACATATGTGATTGCTGGCTGGAGAGTCAGCGCACAGTGTGGAGCAGAAGATGTGCACCTGAGAATGGCTAGGGCAGTGGATTCAGTCACTTGAATGGCTGGGGACGGGGTACACGGGACAGGAGCAGGAAGAGCCCTGGTTAGGTGTCCACACCCTGATTTCCACCCACGGCCCCTTCAGCTGGCTGCTTGGCCCCAGGATCCCCAAGTGTCCTTCTAACCACACGGCGTCTCCTTCACCTGGTCACAGTGCCTCCTGTGCCTGGTCACACAGCAGCAGCCACCAGAGCCAGTCTCCTTTTGGTCAGTTGTTATCCATCAGCAGTGATACCTGCATCCTTACAGTGACAGGTGCCATGCAGTAGTGTGAAAGGGTCAGCTGTCCTGAGGTCAGCCTTCTGAAAGGAGGTGGCCTAGCATCAGAGCCAAGAAAAGCACCCCCTCTGCACAGCCTAGCTCTGCACCGCCATGGCCACCAGCAGAGGCGTGACTAAATAGTTTCGAAGGAAAGCATTTCCCTACCCGCAGGGTCTGGCCCATGCCGAAGTAACTAATGAGACTCTTCCTATAGCTTCACTCAGGCCAAATTCCCGGGCACTGCTGGCCGTCGTGGTGCCAGAGATCTATTAGAGTCCCATCGGAGCAACATATGTCTTCTTTTGCTTATACAGACAGGCATGGCTGCCGCTGCCATTGGATGAGACTGCCGCGTTGGAGTTTGGTCGTCGTCGTTGCTTTCGTTGTTGGCCGTTTTCAAAATGACAGGTAGGAGAGAAAAGGTGTGAGAGATACAAATTTAAAATAACACCCAGATTCTATCTTACTCCAGAAAGAATGGCCATCAGGAAGAGATCAAATAAAAACAAATGCCAGTGAGGCTGTGGGGGGAAGGAGCTCTTCTACATTGTTGAAATAGTATAAAATATGTACAACTACCATGGAAGTTAATATGCAGATTGCTCAAAAAACTAAAACTAGAAGTTTCATTTGGCCCTGTTATTCCCCTTCTATGTATCTTCCCAAAAGAGTTAGAGATGGCACATTATAGTGATCCGCGCACACCCATGTTTACCCACAGCTGAATCTTGGAAGCAGCCTGTGTGCCCATCAACAGATAAATGGATGGAGAAAGTGTGGAGTTTACACACAATAGAGGACTACTCTGCCATAAGGAACTCGAGGCATGCATAGGTAAATGGATGCACCCTGAGAACTCACTGTTAAGTGAAATAAATTAGACACGCAAGCTGAAATATTATATAGTCTCATTTATATGAGAGCTGCAGATAAAAAGTGAAAGAAAACAGCTACTAGGAAGTAGGGAGATAGAGATTTCCCAGATGGGAAGGGGGTCAAGAGATGGAGGGAGAGGAAGAGAAAGGAGGTAAAAATGGAAACAAGATATGTTATCTACATGTGCCAGCTCCACACAAGGAATGCAAACACCGTGCATTGCAAACATCTTCCAAGAAAAAAAAAAAAAGAACTACGAACTCTCACACCTAAAACTGAGTCTCCAGAGAAGGTCCTGAGCTCACAGCGCTAAACTGAACCTCCATCTCCTAAGAGCCAGGGAAGTACAGATGTGCCGCTCAGTCTGGCACGAGAGGAAGGAGTTGTGCCTGTGCTAACAGGACCGACCACATGCAGTCGGTGTCCTTGTGACAACACCCAGCTGACCCCCCTAAACATCAGGATGGTCTGTTATCCAGCCTGGGACATGCTTATGGAATTTTTTTCCCAATATATGTTTTTTCCATTGTCTTTCTTTCTTTTTTTTCTTTTTTCAAGATCTTGTGATGCCCAGAGAGTTACCAAAATAACCACTGGCTGCAACATCTGGGAACCCAAACAAACACAGGAAAAATACAGCAGAAGGGGAAGATCCATGAAAACAGGAAACGTGGAGAGGACAGTAAAAACGATGTCAAAACAAAGGGAGGGTGGGCAGGCACCAAGGGAGGAGGCCAGCAAGAGAGGCCACGAGTTCAGTCCCTCAGGAGTCTGCAGAGAATGGCCTGGGTTCATGTAGGCTTTTCACCTCTGTTCCATGCCAAAACAAAAAACAAAAAAAGCCAGTAACGCTGTAGAACCGCCACCAACTTCCTGTCCAGGCCGCCAGCCCCAGACCTGAGCAGGTGTGCAGCGAGCACACAGGTGAGGGACCTCGTCTCCCCTGCACCCAGCCTCATCCCAGAGGCCCCCGATGCCCTCCCTCGTCTCCTGCACCCCTGGATCCCTGCATCTGCACTGGGCCAGGCCTGTAATATCTAGGAGCTCAATTGATAATTGAATAATCTAAATTAAAAATAGGTTTGCCTCGTGGCCCACTACTCCTGCAACAGGCATCTCATTTCATGGCCCAGGTTTTTAGGTCCAACAAGAGAAAAACGCCTCCCCACTGCTCAGAGAGGCGACCTCAGGGGCCTTTCCTGGGTGGTGCGAGGGCTTTCAGGGTTGACTGGGGACCTGAAGTTGAAGTTCGCCTTCTTCCTGGACACAATCCTTCACTCTTCATTAAGTAACAGAGAGAAACTTCAGCTCACAAGACCCCAGAGCCGGAGCAGCCAGAAAGAGACACCTGTCCACCTAAATAAAAATATACCAGCCACCACTGCTTCTTTTTTCTTCTGTCTTCCATGTGACAGAACAAAAAACGCCACTTTTTCATCCTGCTTTTCCAGCCATTTCCTTTACTTGACAAAGATCTGATCTCCTTGTGCTTTGGACACACATGGACATCACCTCTTCTGAGAGCAGCTACCAATGCCGTGACAAGTATCCCCTGGGAACCAGGGAGCACAGGCAGACACAAGAGCAGGACATGAACACTGTCACACCCTCAACTGTCCCTTTCTCAGGACAAGCAGGGCTCATGGAAAGGGAAGCAGACAGCACCCTGTTCCTACAAGTCCACAGGAATTTCCTTCTGGACCCTCCAGCTGCTCGCCACGTTGGGTTAGTTAGTTGGCTAGGGACTAAGGGAGGACCTTCCTCCATAGCTCCAGGGTCACACCAGCTTAATTTTACCACCATCGCCACCCTTACCTTTGAACCCAAGAAGGGCAAGGCCATCGCTTGCCATCGGTCATGTGGATTGGCAACCTTTGATTGCCCATGGCGCAGCCTGGGCCCTCTCCGGGACAGCTTCCTTCTGGGAACTCGGATGCAAGCCTCAGACATCCGGCCACCTCATCTGGACACTGTACACTCGCTGTCCGTGTGTCTTTCTGCCCTACTGGACCCCAGCTGGACAGTGATTTAATTTCCTGATTTTCCCAGCGTGCAGCAGTAAGTGTGGCTGCATGCTAAAGAAGCCCTGCATGCAGCACAAGCAGAGCTAACCGGCCATGAGGGGAAGTGGTGCGTTTTTGAGACTAAAATCTCCCTCTAAAGCTCAAATGCGTGAGGGGGAGGCAGGAAGAGGTTTCCCCTGCATCCGCATCCCACGGGAATCTCTCCTGCGGGCTGTGCCAGCAAGGTCCAAGGAGCAGCGTGGACACAATGCCCAGCGTGCAGGGCTGCCACCTCTCGGTGCCCCACGGGAGGCCCTGGGCCCAGCTGGCGGACAGGTCTGTGGCGGGCGGGAGCTTGGGCACAAAGCGACCTCCCTCTTGAACCCGTCTCACTTCAGGCTCCTTTGAGAGGATGCCAGGGCTTCGCTGGCTGGCTCGGAGAGCAGCTCCTTCCTGTGAGAACCGGGAGACAGGAGGAGATTTTGTTGCTTGGGCGACTGGGAGGGGCTGGGGTCCAACGGTGAGACCCCGGTAGAGCAAGGACCTCGGACAGCTGTCTGCCAAGGCACAGAAGCACGTCTTTCTTACTTGAGGAGAAAGAAAACAAACAAACAAACAAAAAGATCTAAGGAAAAGGGAAAGAAAGGTAACCATGGAGCTTTTACCAAGGAGCCTAAGACAGCCATCTCCGCCAGCCGGGGGTGAGAAAGCTGAGCTTTGTTCTGCTGGAGGGATAGGAGGCTTATTTGGACCAGAAAAGAAAAAACAAAACATCAACTGAATAATCAGATGCCTCTGGACCGGCTACAGAAGCCTCTATCTGGTGGAGTCCATTCTGCCTGCCGGCTCCCCGTAGAGATGAGAGGCTCCCCAAGACGGCTTCCTTTCTCCCCAAGTCGGGTTCTTGGCATGGAGTGGGGCCCTCAGGAGCAGGGATTAGGTAGTCTGGGGCCTGCTCGGCCTTCCCCTGCCAGCTCCCCATGGAATTAAAATGCCCAGAGCCAAGCTGCCCAGGGGACCCATCCCCATGCCATCCCCTACCGTGGCTCCAGGGGGCTCCCAATGCTGGAGATGAGATTGAGTCCATGGGGACAGGGCTCCCTGAGGTTCCTGGGAGAAATCGCCTCAAAGACCAGGGAGAAAAAAATAAGCTCAAGACAAACTTAATTTCTAAAATAGTCTTGGTAAGTTGCAGAAAAAGAGAAACTTGTTTTGCTTTCAATGGCCCAGGTGACATCAGGTCAGCAAAGAGGACTTCTTCTGCTCCCTGAAGAAAGCTTCAAGACACCACTGGGGTCCCAGGGACAGAACAGGGGGTCTTGGGGCAGCTGGAACCTTGGTCTGTATCTCCACATTAGCTTGAAAGGGCATGATCAAACCAGAGGGAGGGACACTGACCTGTGTGGCCCTCTGGGCTTATCCAGCTCCTGAAATAAGCAGTTGATCCATGGCCACGTGTTTAATTAGGACCAACCTGGCCTCTCACCTCCATTTCAGCCACTGTGGGGTTCATTCTCAGCTGCTTCAGTGGTACCAACAGGCAGCACAGGACACAGGTGCCATCTGACCCTGCCTGGCAGGAATGCTTTTCCTTTCTCCTGTTGTCTTCTACCCTCCTCTCCTTCCCTCACCCCAGGCTCCACACACTGCTGAGACCTCCCCGGAGCCCCACCTCAGCAGAACTACACCGACCTGTAAAGATGCCGGACTCCCTGCTCCCGCTAAATTGGCACAAGACAGTGACTTCAAAAGGCAGAAACGTCTGTTCTTTCTAAGAAGTCTCTACCTTGCTGACTCCCCCAGTGATCACCAAACTTAAAACAGTGAACAGGGCGGGATGTCCCTGTACCTAGTGGATATCAGTGTTAGCTTTCAGCAAATTTTGTTAAGGCTTCACAGCGCAGTAAAAGAAGTTGAGCGATTTTCCTGGGTTAATCGTTAGTGTGACTGGACCTCTAGATAGCAATAGCTTCAAAACTAACTTATTTAAATAAGAAAGATTTGTTGTATAACTATGAAGGTCAGATGCAGGTCTACACACTGGGGATGAGGGACAACGTCTCTGCCCTGCCCTTGTGAGCCCACCTTGCTAACGGGGACAGTGGCTGGTGCGTGTGGAGGAAAGAACCCATCAGTAACACTTGCAGGCAGAAATGGCAGCCAATGGTAAGAGCTCTACAGGCAATAACTATGGGGTAGCAAAAGAAGGTGGGGTGGAAGGGGACCGATCTCTGACCTTTGGGGGCAAAGCCGACTCCTCTGGGGACCTGGGACTGATGCCGAGACCCGAGTATGGGGGTGACAAGGTTTGGAAAGACGTAGAGAAGAAATCCCAGGCAGAGAGTGCCACAAGAACTTGAGAAGTTTGAGGGGGGATGTGTGTGCACTGACTGGAAACCCACTCAGCCCAGGAGTGGCCAAGGGAACCCCAACAGTCTGCTTTAAGGCTGAGCGCTTTGTCCCTACTCCAGATCCGAATCCGCCATAATTCCTTTCCTCATTTCTTCCCAGCCGGGCCTCTTGTCCTGCACTGACCGCTTCCTGCCTCTCCCCTCCTCCCCCAACACACACACAGGCAGGAGAGCTCCACAGAGAAAATGAAGTTCCTTCCTCAAGACCTGAGACCACCCATGAGCGAGGCACATGACCAAAAACCTGAGCAGAATGTGCGACTCAGAGGGAAGAGAGGGATGCGTTTGTGGGATGGAGACAGCAGGTTTTGCTTCCTCTTCTTTGGTTCTATATGAGCAACACTAGATAGGACTGCGTGTGTGGCTCTGTGTGTGTGTGTGTGTGTGTGTGTGTGTGTGTGTGTGTGTGCGCGTGCGTATGTTCCAATAGATTGAGTTAGTCCGAGGCAAGAGAGGTTTTGCGGTGTTTGGAAATGAGAGCAACTTTATCTTTCTTTCTCTTCCCCTTTGAACCAATCCTTCCCCTCCTCCATCTGGCCTAGGGCTCGCAGCTCCGCCCAAAGTTTCTGTACCATCTTCCCTCGCTGCCTTTCGCCTTTCATGGGAAGGAGCATTCAAATGTTGCACAATATGGCTTTAATTCAACTTGATCATCTTCTGAAAAAGAAAAAAATTTAAAGGATGAAAAAAAAAAAAAGAAGAACAGAAGTTGGGAGAGGCCAGACTAAATGGATATGATCTGAATGCATATTTGTGTTACAACTCATACAACCAGCATCAGAGAGGGACCAAGATCAAATAAATGGTAAAACCTGACAAAGAGAAGAATAGATGGTATGTGGAGCCATCTGTTTTGGAGGACACCCAAATCTGTCTGAATCTGTGAGGCCAAACTACCAGCTATTCTAAGACGCCCCATTCCAAGAGTGGCCTAATGCGTAGCTACACAATCAGTTTCTCTCACCATCACTTTGGCTGCAACTTTTTTGTGCAATTAAGTAATTTATTCCTTTCTTCAGCCTCCTGATTCTAATGAATCTGAGCCACAAACAAGCCTCAGTTGCTCCTATTCAAGGAGTCTGATTGCATCTGGCAGTGATTGCTGGAAATCCTGAAGAGGAAACGGGGACGGGAAGCATATTGTTTGGGGGGGTAATAGGTGAAGACCTGCCTCTCTTGACCTATAATACATTAGTGTCAGTGAACATTTGGCAGCCTTCAGATGATTAGCAATGAAGATGAATCAAGCAAAAAAGAGGTAGAAATCTGCCTCATCTGAATCACCAGAACTGCATACATTTGCATGCTGATTAGCTGTTCTTTTGTCTGTGTTCCTAATTATTATGACACATTATGTCTTCATCATGCAAGATTCTGATCTGTCTTGTTCAAAATGCATGTAGAAAAAAGTGCTGTTTATTGATTCAACATGTAACTTTTATTTTTATGTTTGCTTTAATTAAATACATATTTGATTGCCTTTGCCTGCTGTCCTTTTTCCCCCTTTTCTCTCTCTCTCTCTCTCTCTCTCTCTCTCTCTCTCTCTCTCTCTCTTTTTGTTCTTATTTATTCCGTCTTGTTGACAAACACACAGGTAACCTCCCTTTCTCACACTGGGAACATTCGGTGCCCACGCCTCTCCCCTCGGCCGCCCTCACTGCTCTCCCCCTCCTCAGGTGCGCACTGGCGTCTCCTTGAAGGGGCAAAACAAAAGCAGAGCAGAAAACCCAGACAGCATCCAGGCACAGGCGCTCAGGCTTCGAGGTGGAGAGGTGTGGGCAGCCGGCTCCAGCCCTCACATGAGCAAAGAAACCTTTGTGATGCTGCAGAAGGGCTTTCCAGCGGAACACAAGCACCAGAAGGGGGTGAAAGGCAACCTGAATCCATGAGAAGGAGTCCCTCTGTCATTCCCAGTTGTCCTCACGTGCACTATGCATACTGAGGGTTTATGGATGGGGTATTTGTGCCTGTCTCCCTGGCCAGCTCTCCACAGCTCCCATGTGGCCCCATAGCTCTGCTGGATGTCTGGGCAAGAAGGGCAAGCTGCTTCCCAAGGGGCTCCTCAGACCCACCGAGCCCCTCCTTCTAGAAGCATAAGAAGTGAAGGACCCACCAGACTCCAGAAACCTCTCCTCAGCCGAAGCATCAAAAAACCAGCATCCCAGGGCAAAGGCACTGGACAAAGAGCTCTGGAAAGAAGGAAGGGAAGAAAGAAGAAAGAAAAAAGGAAGGAGGGAAGAAGGGAAGAAGGGAGGGAGGGAGGGAGGACTTCCTGAAGACAGGAATGTCGAAGCAGGCCCCCCACGATCTGTTGCCCCCCACACACACAATCCTCAAACTATTGGCGATTCTTTTTTGGGACGCATGATGGGACCACCGGGAAGGTGTGAGCAAAAAAGGAAAAGGCAAGGTGTCTGTTTCCTGCTAGCTATAGCCACCCCAAGCCCTGATGTCCTTATCACCCTCCACCCGGGGACATGCTGAGCAGCTGGAGTTAGCACAAAGCTATTTGGCGAATTCAATCAAGACACTCAGAAAGGGAAAGAGCACCACAGAGGAAGAGCCGGATGCAGGAGTAATTGAGTGCTGAGAGTCCATACATGCTCAGAAAGAAAGCAGGACCCAACCAAATGCAAATGGCTCCTCACTGAAGAGGCATAATGCCCACCGCTCTTCCCTGCTAATGGGCAATGATTGGCTGGAAATGTAATCAACAGCTCTGCCCCCAACATCCATCCCTACAGTGCAGGATGATGGAGATCCATATTCATGAGCAAGCAGGCCGCTGGTGTTTACTGGGTGCAGAAAGGGGGCAGGGCTGGCCTGGGTGATCCCGAGGTCCTCCGAGAGGGATAATGAGGCCAGGAGGAAGAAAATGGGGGTGTAAACAGCACCCACCCTGGGGGCCACAACCTGCTTCTTGTCTTTCTGCTCCTAAGTGGACACACATCCACTGAGTCCGGTTCTAGAGAGAACTCTCCATGTGGTGCACCCACCATTTGCCCAGGCAGGGTGTCTGTGTATGTGCCCAGCTCCTCCCAGCCAGGACAGAGCCAAGGGAACAAAGGATACAGGTAGGACACAGCCTTCTGGAAATCCACTATCTTAGAAAAATCCATCTTAGACTCCATCTCCCACCATGCCTGAGTTAGCTAAGATGTTTTTTTAAGGCCAGCAGGCATTATCCTGGGTTTCTTGGTGTCTATCCCAGTTTGTTAGGGTCACCACCACAAAGCGCCACAGCCTGTGTGGCTTCAATGCAGATGTTCATTTTCTCACAGCTCTGGCACCTACAGACTTAAAATCGAGGCCCCCCTTTCCTTCTAGATCTGCTCCTTTTCCTGTCTCGGACGCTTGCATGTCCTACCAAGAATGAAACAATGGCACTAGAGATGGAAAGAATTTCTCTAATGTCCATTCTTAGCGAAACAAGAAGCCGGTGACCCTTTGGCTCCAATTAGAAAATAAAAACACAGGATCCATTAGTTCCTCCAAGAAGCTTCTCCATGTCTCCCAGCACTTTGGCACCAATGCAGAAATCTCACATTTGATTTTTCCCTCCCTTTGTTTTGAGCCCTATAATTGTCTTCTGATTCTTTTCAAATACATTACAAACTCACAGGGAAGAGGACCAGGTCTTCTTTCCAGAGCTGGGAATCGAACCCAGGACCTCAGGTATGCAGGAAGGAGCCAGGGACCGCCACCACTCCCAAGACTGTGACTTCCAACTTCTGTTTCTACTTTTAGATGGAACAGAGCAGTGCGTTCAACAGATGCCCAGTGAACGCTCATCGTAGGTCCTCGGTGCATATCTGCTAATGGATGATCACTCTGCCAGGCTCTTCTCACAGCGTTACAGTGATGTTACTCCTGGCTCCCATGGGACCTCGATTAATAACATCAGTTATATCACAGAAGCTAATAGGGCACTAAGGGCCAAGCACAGTGGCAAGCACATTACATTCATTAACTCAGTGTCTTAGTTACTCTTCTCACTGCTGAGACAAATACCTGACCCTTACGAGGTGAAGTCAGCAAAGTTTGTTTCAGCTCACATTTTGTAGAGGTTTCAGTCCATAGTCGGCTGGTTGCCAGGCAGGGGCATCACACAGGAGGCACAGTCCACAGCAGGGTAGGCAGAAGCCAGTGGCAACTACAGCCCTGCTGTTCCCTTTATCCCGTCCAGGTCCCAAGGCTTTGGGGTCCTCCATGATGACGCTCCATCCCTTAGCCACACACAGAACTGTGGTAAACCATCACCAATCACTGCGCTAACTTAGTTATCAAACTCTTAATCCATACTCACACACCCTAGATCCAGCCACCTCCGAAATCCTCATCTATGAGCACATGAGGCTTTGGGGGCATCCGACCCTCAAAGAACCCCTTCAAGGGTTAGCAAACTTCAAACCATATGCGGCATGATCCAAAAATACGGTGTGATTAAATTTCTTTTCTTAAAAACTACTTTAGTAAAAGCCACATTGCCATTAACCTCCCTCAGAATCCTCCCCCGCACCACCACAAACGCACTTCTCCCCCTGTTCTTACCACTCTCCAAAGCAGTTCTGAAAGTCTTCTTTCCTGAGTGTCTGGAGCTGCCCTGCAGTGGCTGCCTTGATGCCTTGAATCAATTCAAAGTGTCCTCCTTTCAGGGTCATTTGGACTTTGAGGAAGAGCCAGAAGTCTCGCAGTGCTGGATCTGAGAAGGTGGAGGAAGGCACAGCGTGAAGTTTTTAGGATCTTGCCTTTTCCTTGACTGACTTAACCTGATTTTCTATCACATTTCACAAATCAGGGAAGATGCCTTCCAGGACTGCTTCAGAAAGTGGCCAAGATGATGAGATTCATGAGTTGGGAGCAAGGGGGAGGATTTTTAGGGGATTAATGGTAATGGATCTTTGCTGTTATTTTTTTACACCCCATATTTCAGTCACACCTCATAGGGTAGGAGCTTCTAATTTCTTAAGTTCCCAGCTTGTTGAGGGCAAGAAGAACACACTGTTTACCAGACAATGCTGATGCCACCCCCAAAAGCTTTGATGAAAGCTTTGACTCCATCACCTTCTGTTACGTTCTGAAAAGGAAGCAGCCAGAATTTTATTTTTAATCCAGCCCCACCTGCTAACACGGAGAGAGGTGGGATACATGTCCGGGAATGTGGAGAAACTCACGAAAGTATCACACTTCTGCTCAAAGCCCACCCTGTGAGAGCCTTGGGTTCAACCCAGCTTCTGCCAGACCCAAGTGCTTGGGTTGACAGCAAGATTGTGAATGGTCACTGAGGAGGAGAGGGAATCAAGGCCACCAACATGGGGGTGCCCAACCCCTTGCTCCCCAAAGGCTCACAGATGGAGAAGTGCACCGCATGACTCTACAGTCAGGTGGGTCAGACTCCCCAGAAGGAAGACCTCTTTCTGAAGCCACTTCACTCACACATGTGGCCATCCCTGAGGGGACGAAAAGGAATCCCCAGGAGCCCACATTCCGGGTGGGGATTCTCCTTTGTTTGCAATTGTAATCGCAGTGGTTGCTCCAGTCAATAAACAAACAAGAGAAAAGAGTCAGCGAGGTGTAAAAATAGATTTGCACAGGGCAGACAAGTGCACATCGCATTTATTTACGTCCTCTAACAAACCGATACCTGGGGTGACATTTATTAATAAACGGCATTACCAGGTGCCTGATATGTGGCTCACGGAAATTAATTACCCAGCCCATGGTAGAACCATAACAAGCCCGTGGCGCTGTAACATTTGTGCTAATTGAAATGAGATAAGTGCTGGGGGTGCAATTTGCATTCAATGCAGTGTATTAATTATCTTTAGTTCTCTTCATGATAAATACACCTGACTGAATGCTCTCCTAATTCACTGGGTAATGGAGTCGGAAGCGGATTCCCTCGGGTAACCAAGGCTGGAGTTGTGTGCAGGACGGAAGCCCTCTGCTCTTTCGCCTTCTTCAACCAGGTGAGCTCAGATGCTCTTACACGCCTCTCGGTGCTCCCTGGAAGGCCGGAAGTGAACCCATCACCTTCTCCCAAAGTCCCAGTCTCGGGCTCAAAGCCTTCCCTCCTCTTCCACTACACAAGTAGACTGTTCTAGAAGCCAAGAGAGCACGCATAACATTAACGCATAACATCAGATGGGCTATATGTCAGTCATTTAAGGCGGTGTATTATCTCCGCAAGGAAGGTCACTGTCCCACCCTGAAGTCAGGACTTGCCTGCAAAGGGATTGTTATTTGCGCCACAACAGCAACCAGGAAAATGTAGATTCCAAAACCTTGGGTAGTTGCAGCAAACGAAGGCTTGGAGGTGCTAGGTCTGGACAGAGAGCCCCTAAGATGTGCCACACAGCTCCTAAGAACTACCCGAGGAGAAGTGAGAAAATCCCTTAGGGTCCTGAGTTGGAGCTGTCCACCCCTCCCCTGCTGGGCATCTGCAGAGTCCTTCTCATCTCCTGGAACTGCTGCTAATGTATTCCTCCCACCTTCAGCCACCGAGAGCACACAGAAGGGAGAGACGACCATCCCAGGCACAGCCAGAGTAGTTTCCGTGAGTTCTGAGTTCATCATGTACCGGGCACCAAGATAAAGACTTCACTTGCACCGTGTAAACTAAGTCTCTTCTTCGCTGTCTGCCCTGTGCACTCTGCCTGAAGAGCCTCGTGCCCAGCACACCGCACCTGGACTCTAAGACAGTCCCAGCTTGCACCTAAGCCGGCACTTGTCCAACCTGCAGTCACCTTGCTTAGCTGCCCATCTGGGAGATGGCAGCGCCTGCTCCCTAATCCTCACATGAGCTCCTGAGCAGGAAGCCCGAGCCCTTCACCTGGCACAAGCTGCATCCTCAGTCAAATCTGTGGAGCGAATCTGAACTTTAAAACCCCCAACATGGGAGGACTGAAGTGCGGCCCGAGGCTCAGGCCAGGCAGCTGCTGAACACGTCCTCAAGTTAATGGATCAACAAGGTACGGTTGGGAACCCCGCAGCGCCAACCTGATTCTAGGCCTCCAGACATGAAGAGCAAAGCGCAGGGCTCCAAAAGGCTCCAGAGGATTTCTGATTCTCAGGAAGATGCTGTTCTGCGTCCAGCCATACAAGCTTGGCCCGAAAGAGGCCTCCGCCAGTGGCGCATCCCTGCAAATTAGTGGGGTGCTGCCTCCAAGCCCGCACAGTCCCATGGGGTCACAGCCGAGTGGAGGAGCCTGGGCTGGAATTAGCACTAAGCACTCATCTGTGTCACACACGGGTCCCCAGGCTGCCCTGCGGAGAAGATGCAAGCAAGGGCTTCCTTCATAAAACCCCTCAAGCTAAAAGAAAACACAGCCAAATCACCCGCACAGGGACCCATGTGAGGCGTTCCACGGTCCCAGCTCTCAGTGCCCGGGAGCTGCTGCCCCACCTACTGGCACCAACTCCAGAGGCCAACAACCCCACCACTGTGTTACACTTCAGGATGACAAAGGACGGAAGACACTGCGCTTCTCGGCACTTACCGTAAGAAAAAGAGTCTATTCTCCACTCGGGCAAAAGGAATAGCACCTCTTTTATTATGTCACTTCCTGCTCCAGTGTAACTACTTGGGGACTGGAGCTTTAGGGAGGCAGTTGAGGTCACATGAGAAAGAATGAGGGTGCACCTTGACCCAACGCGCAGTGTGTTCAGAAGCAACAGGAGAAAACGTCCTCTGTCTCTCTGTGCTGCGAGGGAACACGAGGAGATGGCCAGCTGCACACTCACACAAAGGCCCCAGCTCAGGGAGTGGTGCCTGGACCGTGGCCCTCCAGCCTGCAGAACCGGGCTCAACTGCTGGCAGAGAAGGTAACCAAGGCACTCCCTGGGCATGGGGTGCTCAGCAGCCCTGGGAGAAGGAGAGTGCGTCGTAGGGCTCAGGGAAGGAGAAGGAAGCTAAGCAGTGATGATCTTAATAAGCAAGGACATGAAGTTACATTCATGGTTCAATCGAATACATTCTCTACCCAGTAGGCAGGTTGGTCCAGGTTGTCCTCTGGATATGGAAGTCACTGCTCCACTCAGCAGCTCCATACACCTCACAATAAAACCTCAAAGGCACACCATGTCCCCACACACTCTCCACACACTCTCTGACCTCATTCCCAATTATCCTCTCCTTAGTGCCCCTTACCCCAGCCACACTGGCCTCCTATAGCTTCTCAGATGTCACCAAACACACCTGCCTCAGGACCTTTGCATCACTGCTATTTATGCCTAAGGCTCCTGTTCTTCATTCCCTATCTGTCTCTATTCCATTACCACATTACTGGGAAGCCTACCCTAACCATTCTGTAGAAGCAACTCACAAACCCTGCAACACACACACACACACACACACACACACACACACACACACTGAATGCCCTCTATACCTCACCCTACCTTGTTTTTCTCCGTAGTCATTCTCAGTCCCTACCACACTACTTGCTCACTAATTTGTTCACTGTCTGCTTCTCCTTAAAACAAAAGTTTCACAAAGACAGAAACTTCTTTGCTCTCCTCATATCGCAGCAGTTTCACTCAGCTGGCTCACAACACACACCAAGTAGTGACCTCTTAGATGACTAAAAGCCATGGTGAGCCGTGGCAGGCAATGTCAGCAGCAGAGAGAACAACTAAGCTTTTGCATGCATTATTAGTATGTAGACTTGCCCTTAATGTAATCGCTTACACACCAAGACCAGAACTTGAAGTACATGATCTTACTCAGCTCTCACAAGAACCACTTGGGGTAGGTGTTATTATTCCCATTTTGCAGGTAGGAAGGCTAAGGCTCAAGGAACAAGCCATCCATCCCAGCCCACGGGGTGGCAGGGAGTGGAGTCCACAGGATTTGATCACAGGTAGCCTGACCCAGACTGTTCTTAACTGTCTATGTGCAGACTGATGCTGATCTGAAAGATACCGGGAATATTTGCTATTCAAATGAATTCCAACTTGGATATCCTAGGACACCAAGAGCTCTTCAGCAAATCGCCCTCTGAAGTACCCACCTGTCACCAGGAAGTCAGCTTCATTACACCAAGACATGCCATGTTTCAAACACCATTCTCATTTCCCTTCATGATAAATCGTGCGACATCTTTACCAGGAAGCTGACCTGCCTGAGGAGACTCTGCTCTAGCTGGTACCAAATGGACCCACCCAGCCCGGTCACCCCATGAGCAGAGGGAATGGGATGGCCTTTACACGCTTGCTAAAAATCCCATCTGGAATTGAACCAGTGCCAGAAAAGACACATAAAGCCCTCCATCAGGGTCCAAAGGGTCAACATGAAGACTTTTGTTGTGGTCAGAAAATTATCATCATTTTGCTTCTTTAAAAATAAGCACACAATCCAGCCTCGCTCAGGCAGCTGAGCGTTTTACCGCAGCACTTAGCATCCTTGTGACTGAAAGCACAGAATAGCACAAGGGCTCGTGGACGGCACTGAGGCTCCCGGCTGAATTGCTGAACTCAAAGAGTAATTAGGTTCTGTGCGTTTGTAAGATACACGCTTGTCCCATTTCAAAAGAGAAGACACATCAGCCCGGGGCTGGCAGGGCCGAGGAGTACAGGCCCTGCAGCTCTCCAGCCACCTCTCCACTGAACGTATCACCCAGAATCATGGCTTTGAAAAGTCCCTTGTATTCTGCAGCACCCGTTTCATGCTGTACAAAATAAAAATTAACTGAATGTCGTATTATTTTGCTTACCTCATTTGGCGCAATTCATAGGACAGGAACGGCATTCAATGGACCCACGTTCTCCCAGATTATTTTCACTGCTGTTAATGGAAGAAACTTGGAGTAAAGGAAAGAAAAAAAAGTTCCTGTGTTCCAAAAAAAAAAGTCTGACTCAGTCAAATGTCTTCATAGCAAGATTCCTCGGGCCTTTCACCGCCCCAACAGTGGTGGTGAACCTGGCACGCATGCTGCAGCCAGTTGTTTGCTATCACTGAGAGCTCTGAAAGGTTCGTCACTGTCCTGGAGGGAAGCCGGGAAATGGAGAAAAGATGACCAAGAGACACTAAGTTAGGAGCAAGACTACGGATAACTGTTAGCTTTCCATCTCTGTAACAAAATACCTGAGATCACTGACTTAAAACACTGACTCAAAGGTTTTGCCCATGCTTGCTTGGCTCTGGCCCTGTGGAGAGACAGAAAATCACCGTGGGGAGCACACTGTGGTAAAGCAAAGCCACTTACCTGACGGTGGCCAGGAAGGAGACAGAGAAGGGAAGGGCCAATGACTCCATATCCCCTTTAAGGCCACACCTCCAGTTACCTAACTTCCTCCCGCTAGGCACCGCCTCTAAAAGGCTCCACTTCCAAACAGTGCCACAAACTGGGGGCCACCCTTTTAGCACATGGCCTTTTAGAGGCATTTAAGATGCACAGTATGGCAACAGTGACAATGTGATACACATTTCAAAAAGCTATGTGAAAGTTTTCATCATAAAGAAATGACAAATGAGGAGGCAGATACGTTCATCTAACATAAACATCATGCAACATATACACGTATCCAAGCATCCTGTTCTTCCATTAACAGGTACAGCTTAGAGTTAATTCTATTATGTGAAGTCACCTGGGTAGGATTTGGTTAGGATGGCATTAGTGACCTCCCACAGGGACTGAGAAGCAGAAAGGACACAGCACATTACAGTTGTGCCCTGAACAGCCCAAGGGACAGGCAAGGGGGAGGACGCTGGACATACAGAAGTGTCCAAAGGCGGAGGTGGGCGTGAGGATGACTCGCTGGCCCCCAGGGTGGTCAGGGATGGCTCAATAAGAAAGCAGGAAGAGAGGAAGAGTAAACACCATGAGGAGAATTAAACACCCAGAGACAAGTCAGCTGAGTGACCAGAAGAGACTGGCGCATACCTTTCTGGAGCCTTCTGCCCCTGGCCCACCTCTCAGCCCAGAAAGCATCAGTAAACCCAGCAGTCCATCAGAGACACCCCAAAATAGTCTTGGAAAATACACATTATTTCCATTTCTGTCATCTTTGGATTTCTGGGTCAGTTTACGCATCATGAAAGGAACCTCTAAAAAACAACCGCTAATAATTAATAATTCTAAATCAAACCTGTTACTGCATATAGTCCTGGTTCAATAGGAAGACTCAGAATAGAACAATGACTTCAAAAACTTTGGAGTAAAAATCTCCGCGGACTGAAAGAGCAGTTAAGGGTTTATGTGGGGGAAGGGAAGGGAATCAGGAGCGCCCTAACTTTTAGCATGAAATACATCTGTTAAATAGACCTCCTAATGGTGTTATTGCAGCTAAAACCGAGACTTGAAAATGTTGTGTACATTATTACTGTCATTACCCACCAACTGTAAGAATGCTATGTTAAAACTAACTCCAAACACCTCAGCAAAGGTAATTGCTACTAATGGATCTGAAGTGTGCAAAATTGGACATTATTACCCCATACTCACGTCGCCAGCAAGGAAGCAGCTCGCTAGACTGTCGGTGGGCTCCCCGTCTTTCAATCAGGACAAGGCTTGAGGAAGGGGTTGGGCTCCCTTGTGTTCTGTGGTGCAGATTCTGCCCAGCACAACAGCATCAGCAAGTGTTGACCAGGCAAAGCAGAGGGCAGGAGACGGATTTCAGCCCCCACCACCAACCCGGCCAGGACAGAATCTCTCTACCCCGAGCATCTCCTGTTAGACACCAGCTCCCCGATCCACTGCCACCAAATGAGTAAGTCTTGCTGGCTCTGAAACCAAAGGAGGAAACAGAATCAAAAATCAACCAGGAGGGGGCTGGGGATTTAGCTCAGCGGCATAAGCACCTGCCTTGCAAGCAGGCAATCATGAGTTCGATCCCTGGTACCGATAAAAAGGAAAAAGAAAAAAAAAATCAACCAGGAGGCATCTTCTGTACCCCAACATCAGTGCTCCCCTGGGAAGAGAGATCCCACCCAGCCTCTCTTGGGGTACACACTCTGCTCTCCTGGGGCACGGCCTGGCTTTCTTCAGCTGTGACCACTGCTCCCTTTGGGCTGACTCCCTTCAAGCCAAGTGAAGTCCCCCTACTCCCATACTAGTTGATGAGAATTTTTTAAATCTTCATTCCTTCCATGGACCCCAAACTTTCAAAACAAATGTCCACAGAAAGCACACACATATCTACCTCAAGCATCTCTCCCCTACCTAAGTCTCCATTACAGATCAAATACACACCCCGCATCGTACACCCTCACCCTGCCACGCACTGGCAATGAAAATTCAAGAGAGCTGGGTGTGACCAAGGACTGCAAACTCTTCCCACAGCCAGCATGAATGTAGGTGAAATTTCCCACTTCCTTTCTGGCCACAATATGGGAATAAGGAGCCAAAGGTCCAGAATTCATGCCAGTAAACACTGATCAAAGATCATCAAGCAAACTCTAAACAGAAGAAAAAGTGAAATTGTCCCCCCATGCAAGCTGCATCTCCCCGCCTGAAGGCTCTGGGATAGCTGGCCGCTCAGCATCCTTGGAATTCTGAGCCCCTGTGGTTCCCATGAGCCACTTTACCCCTCAGATCACCACCCTGTGATGTGCCCTGGTGCCCTAAGTGAAGCTTGGTATAGGAGGTGACTGGGGTTCACACTGTGCAGGTGCTGCTGGGGAGATTCCAGGATCCCCAGCCAGGGTTTGGGGCACTCGACAAACTGTTCTGATATTTTTTGTCTTTTAGAGAAATAGCCACTTGTTTTTATTTTTGTTTAAAGGCCTGAACTTAACTGGTGAAGGGGTAGGTGGAAATGTTAAAACAAATTCTTACAGGATATTTCAACACATTTCTATACTAATGTTACTTATTTCTTCATTAATTCAAGAATTAGTTTGGAGTCACTGCGACAGTGTTTGAACAGAGGCTACAAACAAAAGAGACACAGATGTCTGAAGAATAAGGAGGAGGCAGATTACACAAAAACACATCATCTGTCCTATGCAGAAAGGTTCAGCATAATAGAGCAAAAAAATAAGTGCTTGGGGCCCTGTGACAAGAAGCAAAGAAGGTGAGGTTCCTGGGGAAGCACCTTCTGCAAAGGGAGGAGGACACAAAGGGGCTGACTGAGGGCAGGAAGGGGACAGCACAGAGGCCCAAGCCTGCACCCAGGTGAGACCAAACAGCTGGCAGGAGAAGACTTGCCTCGGCCTTCTAACTTCAAGGAGGACTCGGGATGCTACTTTGGGGTACAGAAGAAACCATGAGAGATTCGAGCAGAGGAGGAATGGGGCCAGACCTTTGCAAAGGATCTCAGTGACCCCAGGTGGAGGACAGAAAATAGAGGAGAGGGAGAGGAATAGAGTGAAGAGAATACTCCCAAGTCACCGCTACCATCCATGGGGCAGAAGAGGAGGCTGGCTGCAGGAAGGGCCAAGGTGCAATGTGGTCAGAGTCCCAGAATCCTTCACAAGCCAAGCCACCAGAATTCCCTAAGAGGGGAGGAGTCAGCCACAACTGTAAATGGCCACACACATTAGCAAGGACAGTGGGAGCTCATGCAGCATTTCTGTCCCCTCTGGGACCGCGTCTCCAAAATGACACAGCTGGAGTAAAGATTTCTAAAGCTCCTATGAACTCAGACATCTCTCCTGTCACTTTTTACACGAAGTGAGATGATAAACACTCACCTATTACCTTAGCATTCTTTGATGCAAATTCCACCTGTGGAATCATCATCCATTTCTTTTTCTTCTATGATTTTTAATTAACCAGGATCTGCCAGATCTCCAGTTGTCAAAGTCTTTGGCAATAAAGGAGCCATTATCCAATCACTACAAACAATGTTGTAAAAATCTGGGTCTTCTAAGGATTTGTGATTTTGTGTATTAGTCAGCATTCTGTTGCTAGGACAATATACCTGACATCTGAAATTTAAGGTGGGGGGGTTTATTTTAGCTTATGGTTTCAGAGGTTCCAGTCCATGGTCATTTATCTCTAAGGCAAAAAACATCATGGTGGCGGGAGAGGCCTGGCAGAGGAAAACTGCTCACTTCATGGTGTCCAGAAGCAGAAAGCACCGTCAGAGTCAGAGACACATCTTCAAAAGGCACGCCCCTAATGCCCCGCCTTCCCAAACTCAGCCCCACCTTCTCACAGTCTGCTCAGCTATGAACTAATCAATGGGTTAACCCATTGATAAGTATAGTGTCCCCATGATTTAATCAACTCCCAAAGTCTCACCCCTGACCCCATGACACCTTTCTGATCCAGACCATACCATTTTGCAACCCATTTATACTTTATTTTGCATTAAAGTTTTCAAATGTTTCCTGTCCCCTAAATATTAGCTAAATGAGAGACTGAGAACTAAAGGTTTCAAAAACACTGGCCGATGGGTAGAGCTAGGCAGTGTGAGGCGCCAGGGATGTTTGAGTAGAGACTGATTTTTGTAAGTGGTTGCATTATTGCTGACTTTCCTTGTTAGAATGACTTTTCCTTCCATATGCAACTGGAGACTCAGATAATGAGTACTTTGAGAACAAAAGGACCCTCAAACCAATGGAACAGTTGGCTTCGCAGTTTCTCATAATGGGCCTGAAATGTCTTTTAGCAGATAGGCATGATGTGTAACATCTAGTGCCAAATCTGATTGTATTTATTATTGTAATTATGAATACTAGACTTCACTGGGTCCCCATAGAAAAACTGTTTTGTACAACCGACTCCTAGACTTAGCATACTTATTATACAGTCTCAGAGATCAATAGGAGGAAGAAAGAAGTGTAAAAATATATTCCTTATTTTTCTTCAGGGATGAATTCATTTTCTTCTTCCTTTTTAACACTGCAAGAGTCCGACATCATTATCCAGCCCTGTTCATACTCAAAGCTGCCACCGCCCTTGCTTTGCCACCCACTGCAGACTGTGAGATGCTTTCCAGCAAGTCCTGAGCTCTGGAATGGTGGGGACACCAAGAGGGGCACGAAGAGGTGATGAGCGCTCTGCTCCATGCAGTGCTGCCAGGTCCCTGGTGCTGTCCGTCACTGCCCTCAGGACCCACAGCACAGACCCTGCCATGCAGAAGCCAGCCTAAGCCCTGGCCCGAGGATGAGCCCCTTGGAGATAGCACCTGACTGTGCCACTGTGCAGCATGAAGAAACCAGGCAGCATTCAGAGGAGAGAAAACTGATATCATCCTAATTTGCTACAATAAGATTTTTAAGGAAACAGAAAATTCTGGGGAAGGAAATGGAAGCTAGGAGCTAGTGATTAAGAGAGAGCAGAGTTTGATATGGACACCAAGGAATGAGCGAGGGAGGGAGAAACATAAAAGAGGCCCTTATTGCACCCTCAGTGTCCTCCAAAGCACAGTCATGGGGAGGAGCACACGGTCAGTGCTGTGGGACCATCCCACAAGAGGAAGATGCCTCCCCTGGGAGCACACAGGAGTGACACCACTTAGGTCTGCACTGCCTGGCCACTGCAGGGTCACAGCAGCTCAGGGATAACAGGGTGAAGAAAACCACCCGCCTGCACATCCCACACCTATGCACACGTATGCACACCTGTGCACACACCCCACAGCAGGTGCTGCTACACTATCTCGACACCCAGAGTACCGCGTGGGCTGCAAGTATCAGTGGTTGGTATCGTGCTCACTCTGTAGTTGATGCTTATAAACGTTTGTTGAGTGAATGGATCACTGTGTTCCTCCCCATTCAGCCCAAAGGCTCTGGAAGCATTCTCCTCACACAGCAGCAGAGTTACTTCCAAGCTGTGTGCTGTTGATCACCTGGAAGGGGACACAGATGGAAAACCTACCCACCACCCCTTCACAATAGCTCAATCAGAACCCCTTCCTTTACATGATATGGTTTGTGTCTAGACCGTAGGCGGTCAATCCAGCGTCCCTTTGAGCTCCACCATGAAATCCAAGTTAATCTGACACAGTTGTTTTCAGGAGGAGGCAGACAATTTCACAGATCTGTAAACAACAGACTCCATCTGAGACATAAGCTTATATAATGGATGCTCTTATAAGTCTGCATTTATCAATACTGCTTGTGCAGATTTAATAATTATGCTTTCTCTCTAATTGCTATGTTTCAAGTTTATTTGAATTTGTTCTTATTTTTAATAATTCAGGTAGTCAAAATGCCTCCTGAAGCATTCACATATCTTTCCTTTCTGGATGTACAGAGAATCACACTTTCCTGACCTCTGGCAATTAGCCAGGACGAAGGACACAAGCTTGATGACAAGGCTGTTAGCTGTGGGTCACTTCTGACAGAAGCACTCAAAAGACAATGCACCCGTCACCTAGTGTGGTGCTATAATTTGGATCTGTCCCCCAAAGGGTGATGTGCTGATGGCTTTATCCTTAGCCTGGCACTATTGGGAGGTGGTGGAACCCTCAGGAGGGGGACTTGGTGCAAGAAAGTTTGGTTACTCGGGGTGTACCCTTGAAGAGGTTACTAATACACTAGCCCTTCCTCTCTTACCCTTTTGCTTCTCCATCATCATGAGGTAAGCAGCCTCCCCTGCCTTGTTCCCTGCCATGAAACACTGTGCCACCACAGGCCAGAGTAATGGGGCCAAGGAACCAGGGACTGAAACCTCTGAAGCCATGAGCTGAGATGACTGTTTCCTCCCTAAAAAGTGAATTACCTCTAGTATGCTGTCCCAGCGATGCAAAGACAACACACATGGTAATCCCCAAATCCTGCCTTAAGATCAAAGTGCCACAAACCCAATCAGACTCCATCACTGAGCCTCCTCTAGTAGAGGCCAGCTAGACGGATGTGAAATACACTTGATTATGTAAAGGAACTAAGATGTTGGGGTTGTTACCATAGCAGTACCCAGCCTATCCTTATGAATGCAGTGATAAACTAGGTACCTCAGTTGGGATGGATGCCTGACCCTGACCTTAGCGCAGTGTAATTTGGTAGTGGAGACTACATTTCCAAAATACACGGTTAAGACGGTTAATGGAAGTGCAAGTTAGCTGCACAGAGTAGGTGGACAGAGAAAAGACAACAACTCAGGGGAGAAGACAAAGAAAGACTGATGGTAAAATCCATAATTAGAAACTTACAGGACTACATTTGGCCAGTGAGATCCATCTAAAAGACCAGAAGCCGTCTCATTGGACCACAGCCCTCACTCCCACCCCCTGGCCCAGTTCAGATGCCTCCTTCCTGTTCAGTCATTGCCACCACTAACGTTCTACTGAGTTAAAATGAGCATCCCAGAATGCTGAGATGAGTAGGGAATTTTAACCCTACATCTTTTCAAAGAATTAACTGGTCCTCAAAAGCCAGAGCCAAGTAGAACTTTTCTTGAGGTCCTAGTTTGGAAATAAACAAGAAGAGTCTTCATCTGAAATTCTAACATGATTTTACATGAATTTCAGGCTGGGGAAGGGTTCCAGAAAAGTGATTGTGACATTAACATCACCTGTAACAGCAGAAATTGGAAATGGCCTGAGTGGTCAGCAAAAGAGGAATCATTAAATAAATAAATAAACAAACAAACAATAACACCCCAGACAGAGGACATCCATATAACAAAACAGTAGAGCAAGACAGTACTTTCGAAGAATGTTAAGAGGCATATAGATATGCTTACATCATGCTAAACAAACATAAAGATGCAAAAATTTCTGTATGTAAGAATCTCAATTTTTATACCACTAATAAAAAAGAACTAAAAGAAAATTTGCCCCAAAATGTCAAGATTATCATAGGTTAATGATAGATTATGGCCAGTTTTATTTCTATTTTGAGTTTCTACAGTTTTCAAATTCTTTTTAGTGAATACATATTACTTGAAATTAGGGAATGATTTTTTTATTCTAAGAAAAATAAATTTACATAAGGACTTCAGTAAGTTTAATTATCCTTTGGTTCAACCATTTGTGACCTCTAAACTCAATCCTAAACAAAAGTCATTAATGCTTCGTATAATGGCTCTAATGAGGGGATTTCTTAAATTTCTCAGTTGGTATATTATTAATTAAATAAAATAGTATTGTAACACTATTCAGATCCTTGTTTTTAAATTATCTATCAAACCTCTTGGTAATATGAAGCTGTCCCCAGTTAGCTCATTTGAAATCCTAAAGAGAAGTCCTCAGAGATTCTTAAAATGATCTCGCGTGACTGGGGAGAAGGTTCTGGATTCCCAGGATTTGGGCACATCCTCCACTCATCTTCATCAGGGGAAACACAGCAACACACCAGCCCTCAGAGATGTCCCTGGCTCAGTGGGGACCAGGTGGCCACACAGGCATGAAATCTACTCTACAACCCAGGTGACCTCAGAGCTAGGAGGAGAGGAGGAGGTGTCAAGTTTCTAGGCTTGCTTAAGGAATAGAGAGATCTCAAATGTTGATTTCAGTCTTCAAAATCTTAAAATGCATCTTGTCAGAAACATGAGATATCACTAATGGTTTTCAAATACACTAAATCTGCCAGGCAAAAGCAAGGATTCAGCTTCTCCTCCCCACACCAAACCCATCTGCCACCATGGAACTGGTTAGGAGGAGCTCGCTGCATGGAGACCCCTCTAGGTGGCTGCAGCCTGGCTTGCTGAACATCTAAGGTGACCAGCAGTCAGCAGTAAGCACATATTTACCAGGAAGCCAGCCTGTACCAAGCCCTGCCATGGCACAGACAAAGTTTAGCAGTAAAGAGCTGAAGAGACAAACAGTGCAGGGTTCCTCAAACCTGGGGATCTTGTTAAAAGTTCAAATCCTGTTTCAGTAGTCTGCATCGGGCCTAAGACTGAAGAGCTTCCTGGTGATATTGACACTTCCAGGACATGAACAATATTTTAAGTGTCAAAGAACCAGTGGACAAAATACGTGCAAAAAAGAAGTTACTGCTACCAAAGGCCAAGCATGAGAAGCACTGTCCATGAGCTTTGTCCCCGGATTTTTCCTAAAATGATCTGAGCCAACAAGGGTCTGGAAGAACACTGAAGCCTCTTGGGCAGATAGTTGATGCTATGGTCAGCTCTGTGCCCACATGCGGATGCATCAGTTAGACCAGCAGACACATTGCTGTCCTGCTGCAAGGCTACCCCACCCTTGGGATCTCAGAGCGAAGATACTCACCCCCTCGGCGAACTGGAGCAAGGCGATGCTTAACCCCCCAGGATTACTCACTTCTTTGGTCCTCTTGCAAGCCTGAGTAGAGGCCAGTGAACATCACAGATCTAGACACCTACAAACAGCACCTAGCCATCTACTGGCCAAGTAGAGACTGGAAAAGCACAGACAAGCAGATGGCATTGCTCTTATCCAGGGTTTGTAAAGAAATTCGTATTTCATGTTAGAAAGTTTCTCCTGTTTGCAGTGAGAATAAAGCACCCAAGAGAACTCTGTGTGGAAGAAAAGTAAAGGTTATTTGTTCATAGACTCTCAAGCCCTAACCCAGATCGACTACATATTAGTCAGCATACAAAGTGTGACAAAATACCTGAGACTAACAACTTATAAGGAGGAAAGGCTTATCATGGCTCATGGTTTCAGAGGTTTCAATGCATGGATTATTGGCTCTGTTGCTTTAGGGTTGTGATCGCACAAAGTATCATGGATGGGAGCACGTGATGGAGCGAAACCACTCACATCACTGCCACCAGGAAGTGGAAGAGATAAAGAAAGGAGCCAGGACCTTAGTGTTCCCTTCAGCACCTCCCCAATCACCTAACTTCCTCCCACTAGGCCCCACCTCCTAAAGGGTACACCACCTCCCAGTAGCACCAACCTAGGGACCAAACCTTCGACACATAACTAGGGGGACATGCGTGAGCCTGACTGCAGCACATGAAACAGAATTTTCACTGTTAATAAATCCCAGGTGAGGCACGTACACAAATCCTAGGAAGTGCTGGCAACCTGCTTCTCTGCCTGCCTTGCTCACTTCTGCATCTTTAGAGCCACAGCAATGTTCGGCATGGACCTACTTAACCCAGTAAATATTTATGGACTGGTTGACTGTCGACTGCTGTCTATGAGTAACTTGTGAATTCTAATACGATTAATTACATACCAAAATTGTGTGTCTGTGTTAAGCACTCTTATATAAAGACTCTATAGAACTGAAAGATTTTCACTGTGATCCTCTTAAGCTTGGCCTGTAACTCTTCCTGTCCCTTGTGCTAAGCCCGAATTGCCCGCTCGTGAACTGGTAAACACAAGGATGACACCTGCCACCTCCAGGAACTCTCTCTGCCCAGCTGTTCCCAAGGTTAGCTGAGCTACTGCTTTCTTCTTACTCCCTCCCTTCTTCCCCAGGCAGAACACGCCGCGGGGTCCACAGCCGCAGCGGCCCCAAGAAAGTCTCATGTTAATGGTGCTCTGGTTAATTATCTTCCACCATGCTTGATGCCAAGACTCTGAACACTTCCTGGACCCTCTGCTGCTCAGCAGGCCACTCTGATGAGGAGAGATAAGGCAGGGGAGTCCTTGAATCTTATCTGGAAATGCCAAGGACTGGACAGGAGGGTCACCCTGACCCCTAACCTAGACTTTGCTGTCTTCGCTGAAGCACCACCTAAGCTTTGGTCTTCCTCCATATCTCCCTGAAGCAAATACTTTACTGGATTAGCTTCCCAACTCCAGGCTCTCATCAAGATGTACACACAGTGCTGCGATTCTGAGGGTAATCAGGTAATTAATTGCCAGTCATTCAAGGGACTCCAAGTCTCTCTCTCCTTACCTGTACAAACACCGTGCCAGGGTTACTTTGATTTCCATGTGACAGTATCACTATTGCCTTACTGTCTGTTGTCTTCTACCAGGGTGCATCTCTTAGAAGGACTTTATGTGGTATCATTAAATATAAAAACAGCAGTGAAAATTTAAGATATCACCCTATGGATTCATGATTCCCAAGGTATCACACTCACACCCACATCCTGGTTCTCCACACTGACAGGAGGTCTACAACTAAAGCCACATGGATCCTTCAAAATCACACCCCTGGATTACACTGGAGACACTTTTTCTGTGAATGTCAAATCAGGCCACAGATAAGTTTGGCAAGGACAGCTAGCTGCTTTTACCCATGACCGCTAGACCTAGCGCCCGGGCACGAGGAGCCACAGATGGCCACATTCTCAGTTGTATCTTGTCTTTTCCCTCATAACTATCCCTTTCCCATCCCAATTGGTCTGACACTTTGTGAAAATGAAATTCTTAAAATTTCTTCCTCTGATCGTGTTATTCCAGATGTCAGAAATTAACCCTTGGCAAATCAAGACGATGAACAAAGTGTTGGGCAAATCTACTTCTGCCAAACTTCTCTTCCCCCTGGGCTGAAGCTGGGGGTCTTCTGGGCTGCTCCTCGGAGGGGCAGGGTCTTGCCCATGGTCTTCTGAGAATTCTGTTAACATGTGCTGTCTTTGTTCTCTGTGTTCTCTCTAAAGTCATAAATGCTACTCACTCAAAATGATCATCTACTCACTCAAAAATGACTAGAATTCAACTACAAAGGCAAAACTCACAGGAAACTGCTTCCCAGCCAGTCCAAGACTGCAACTGACCCGAGTTATGTAATTCTGAGTGAACAAATCAAAATCCGACCCCACGAGATTGATCTCCCTCTTGACCAGGAAGTAAGACTCTAAGGGATTGAACACGGCCCTTGTGACGGCTTCTACAGCTGCTCCCCCACCCCTCTAGATAAAACCCGCATTTCCCGTCTAATGAATAGTAGGCCACAGAATAATGCCCCCTGTTTCAAGAACTATCTTTGGCCAACTATTACCAAAATTAACTGGGCTTTGGCTGACTTCTCTCAGTAAAAGTACACAAAAACTTTGCCCTTCCTCAAGGCAGAGCCCTCTCTCCAGGTCTCCTCATGCTTAGCATTCCGAGTAAAATGTGCTTACTGGTATTCTGGTTGGTTTCCTTCTACACCAGCTGTGGTTTCAGTGGCTAGCAATTTTGTGCCCAATTTAGACAAAGAATGCAAGAGGCTTGTTAAAAATTAAAAACCACCATTGTGTTATGGTAGTGAGATTACTAAGAATTGCTTCCTCTTTCACAAAGTCTCTAAAGTACAGAGATTTTCTTAACAGCATTTATATCTCCTGAGGTAAAGGCAAGGGTGCATTTCTCAGTTCCTCCACATATATAATCAACTTCAGAAAGAGATTTCTAAGAACACCTTTAAACTCTCAATATCTTCCAGGAAGATACTTGAGATGAGTTGTGAGTCATCCGGGGTATTGGTTTCTTTAAGCTTTTTCTCTACTTAAAAAAAAAATTTATATATATATGCCCATTTCTTCGACAGACATGTCAGTATTTGGTGTAGAGATGACCAATCACTCACAAGGCTTTGATTACTGCCACCTCCATGTCTCCAAAATGCCAAACTAACACGTCTGATCCCAACCAAGGAAGGCATCCACAGCTAAAAATGTCTTTAAAACGGAGGTAGGGAGAGAGGGGGAAAAGCAGGGGTAATTTTTTCCCAATATGTTTGTCATTATTATAGGTTATATATACGGAAGGAAAGTTAATTAAGCTTTAAAAAAATCCATCACACATCAATGGCTGCATTTTAATGAGTACAAAAAGTTGAGGTGTTTACTACCAATTAAAGTGGTTTTTAAATAAGCATTAATTAACACAGAAATTCAGAAGAAAGTTATACCTTGTCAAAGAAAGGCCAGTGCAGGCTGTGCCCACTCATGCTCCCATTCATACTCAGATAGTAATTACCACCAACCCTATATTTTCCATAATAATGAGGAAAAGCTGTCACGGTTGTCAAACAACCACATACACACAAAAGTGCTGGGAAGAGAAATTCTCAACCTGAAGTAAACTTTTCAGATTTTTTTCTTTCTGGGTTTTTCCCTCATCCCTGTCAGAGTTACTCAGAGAGGAGTTTGGCCTGCTGGTCAGGGCGAGTGTCCTTCTTCTGCTCCCTCACAAGGAACACGGTGGGAGCCCTCACTGCTAGGAGAGGCGCCATCCATGTCCACTACTGTGGATCATGACAATGACCCAGCTGTGATTTCAGAGGGCTGGTGATTCTTCTTTGGTTTCTTCATGATTATGTTAATTCCATCATCTAACCCCCACGACAGAGCATCCTTTTAGGAAATCCTACTCTAAGGAGGGGAAAGATACACAATCTTTAAAGCCTCTGAACTAACATTCAGTCTGACGGTTGGTCTTTGTGTGAAAAGCAGTGGGGGACATGCTGGAATTTTGGGGGCACTTATGGAGATGCCTTATGGGTAAGGCAGAAAAGGGCACCTCAGAGCAACAGGTTCCAGACTGGTCCTCAACCTCACAAATCAGATGTTGGACTTGTGCACTGGACTACATTCCCAGCCCTTTGTGAAATGTCTGTTTTGAAACAAGGTCATGGTAAGCCACTCAGCTGCCCAGGCTGGCCTCAAACTTGTGATCCTGCTACCTCAGCCTCGCAGAGTGCTAGGATGATCCTCTAGCTGGATACTGGATTCTGTAAGTGATGATCTCTTTCTAATCTTGTTGATCAATAATCAGTATGTGAATCTCCCGATCAAAATGGAAGGGTGCAGTTATTTCTCTTCTAGGGTTTGCAAGTCTCAGGTGCCTCACCCAGGAGATCTTTCTAATAGCAGTGTGGTTAGAAGCTGAGTTGCAGGCACAAAACCACACCAGGAGGCAGCGTGGTGTGGGAGGATGGGGAGATTCCGCCCTGGTAGCTGCAAGGCGCCCATTTTGAATGAAGGTGTTCGCTGTTGGTATCACTGCCATTTTAGCTGATCCCTAGGTACAGGAAGAAACTGTCTTTCAAGAACAGTTTGTGCATCTTAGGGAGAACAGTGCAAGTTGCCAAATGTGCTGTCACCTGGCCTTGGCTTCTCACGCCTCTCACGGCCGCAGCCTTCCTGGAAGGTGCTGCTTTGGGCACCAGGGAACCTGCAGAGATGGGCGTTCTGCATTTCCCCATGGAGTAGCTGCGGGTGGCATGCCTTCCTGGTCAAGGCTGGCAAAATGAAGTGTCCTTTTTTTTGGAACCCCTCAGTTATATCGTGCCCATTGTCTTACTTTATTAAAATGGAAAGAACTTCGCCGATGTGCGTTACATTCTGCCATTTATCCGAACGGGGATAGATGGTGCCTTTCCACTCAATTTGGACAATGAAATGAGTTTCATTTTTATTTATGGGCTTCATAAATCCGTTTCACTTGCTGCTTTTCATGCCCCAGTTCCACGCTGTTGTATTGGGATTTCCCACCCTGCCAGGCAATTAAACCAAAAACTCAGGGAAGAAATTTTTTTTCTTTACAAAACTCTTTTAAATTCAAAGTATACATAAATCATCTCCATTCCAGGTCCAGTATATTTAAAGGATGGGGCCTTAAAGTTTTCTTTTTGAGTACCCAACTCCCCAGATCCATTTTTTCCCTGTCACCACCAAGCCTTCATGTCAGTTGAAAATTCCAGGATGGAAAAAACTTTTAATTTTAGACCCTGTTTCCAGACCTGGTGCCAGACCCATGAAGAGACAGCACAGGGGCAGTGTAGCCACCGGGTCTGGGAGCAGAAGGGGTCAGCACCTGGCCATTGACGCTGAGAGCAGCAGGAGCCTGGGAAACACTTGAGCAGTGGACCGAGCTCCATGTTCTACAGCAGATTAGAACATGGGCAAACACACAAGCCCCGAACCAGCCAGACCAGCCACCCAGACCTCACCTCTAAAGGAAGGGTGGAGAGGAGTGGCCCTATTGCTGGGTATCCACCCCTCACAGGAAGTTTCCACTGATTCTCTAAATACAGAACAGAACAGCAGGCTTCTGCCTGATAAGGCTGCACCCAGTAGGATTCCACAGATCCCATCCAGTCTCATGGGGTTTGTGAACTGGGTTCAGGCATAGTTCAGCCCATCACACAACAATCCCAGGACAAAACTCAATCAAAAACTACCTAGACAGAAACTCAGGTATCTGAAATTTGTGAAGGCCAAGACATAGACCAAGCTGAAATTTATTTTGTGTTTTCTCTGATTCAGTTACATCTTTTCCCTCCTCTGTATCTTCCCATCTTTCCATCTATCCATCTATCTATCTATCTGCCTATCTATCTTTCCATCTATCTGTCTATCTCAGCTAGCAGAAGTGTGAAACAAATACTTACATCTGGCCCTGCCAGGCTAACGGTGCTTAAGAGCAGGAACCTAGCAGAAATGGAGGTAAACACTGAAGGCTGTAGACTGACAGCTGCTTAAGATCAGGACTCATGGTTGGCTCCTCCGGGTGTCAGTCTATGGAAGGCGCCCAGTCCCTGGAAGGCATCCTTGTTTGTAATGAAACTGTCTGCAAGGTGAGCTGGCTGCTTCCACCATCATGCCACCGATGACAAGGGTTGACCCAATGTGCACACTGACAAAGAAGGAGCTCTTCTTCCCTCTGTGTGGAGCCTGGGAAGACAAGCTTGCAAGCAAGAATTGGTAAGTGTGTACAGCACGATGTTGACATGGTTGACACAAGTGCTTTGGTCCAGCTGGCAGGTATCTCCCCAGAGTGGAGATGGGTGGATCAGGATGTGATGAGAGTGTCACCAGCTATTAGGATCATCCATCTCCCTTCTGGCTTCAAAGGTACTTGCCTAGGAGGGAGAGAACAGAGCTAACGTAAGTACTACTCTGCTTCATTTAGCAGTTACTATTATTATGAAAAATTAATAAACTGCCATCCTGATTTATATCACAGTCCCTTGAACTTGTGCTAATACGGATCTATTCCCAGAACCAGATGAATTAAGGACTCAAGTTCTGTACCTGGCCAAAAAGAATCCAGAGCCCAAACTGTGCGAGCTGCACCAAGGCTCCAACACTATGGAACTTCCTGCCTCAGCTGCCTGCCAGCTCTGTGAAACATTCCTCATACCGCATAACATCTCAGGAAGTGCTTAATTCCACCTCCGGGACACTGCACGCTAAAACAAGCAAGAGAAATATCAGCTAGAATAGCACTTTCCCTATCCCACTGGATTGTACAATGGCACTGAAGTAACATTCCTCAAAGAACAAAATGGTGTTTGAAAAACATCCCCCTCCTTAATAGCACTCAGTGGAGAGGAGCTTGGACCAACGAGGCCATTTCATGTGGCTGTGCCACATGCACACTGCACGAGGGCACCATCCAGGAGGCATCCTTCACAGCACAGGCACTGCAGAATTTCCTGTCTACTAGCGAATAGTGGTTAAGTATCTTGAAGAAAGGTGGCCTTTTTCTAAATCGCATAAATGCACAAGTAAAGGGTAGTGGCCATCCTGTAGATAACATCTGGTAGAGACAAGGCAGCCTGCATCTATCACGTGTGTGTATCTCTGTACATAAATGTTCAGTTTATGATCAAAATATATGGTGAGTGTGTAAGTTTCTTAAATCTATTACAGTAAAAAACACATCACCATTAGGCTCGATCAAAACTCCCCTTACTCCAAACATGCTTACTGCATCATTCTTGCCACTTTGAGAGTAGTGCAGGGAACCCTCTTTATAAGGTGTGATATGAAATGCAGTGAACACAGCTGCCAGGGATCAGGGAGAGAAAGGCAGGCGGGTAAAGCAGGACACTGCCCCCAGCCACTGCTAACGGGAGCCAGCGCCCTGCAACTTTTCACTGCTAAATCAAAATGGCCACGAAAGGTAAACATTTTCAGTTGATTCAGGACATCAAAGTAGCCATGATGGTGTAAGCAAAGACACTCATGAAGGGAGACTTGCAGAACTGCTTCAGAAAACAGTAAGAAGTGTAAGTGTGTCTAAAGAAAGGAGGAGTATTTGAGGGGAATTGACGGCAATGCGTCCTTTGAATTTTTAAAACTTAGACTTTCACCACACTTCCTGAGCACACCTCAGACACGTGTATGTCTGTGTACATGCACATGCATTTATACACATACACATGTATCTACACACCTATCCCGGCAAGTTCCGCTAAACCTCTCAGTTATAGCCACCCTCCCCCAAAGTAACAGCCATCCTGTTACAATTATCACTTCTTTGAATTTTAAAAATAACTTGATCACCTAAATATACATGTATAAGCGCTACGCTCGGCCTTCTTAAAAATTTTTGACATCTTGTAATCCTACAGGTTTATGTCTTGATCCTGAATCCCCTGCTGAAGGGCCGGGCTGCAGGCCACACAGTTCCTGCAGCGTCTGGATGTTTCCAGCTGTGTGGTCATGGAGGAGTCCAGCATGGTCCTCACTCACCCTTTCAGCTTCATCCCAGATGGGGGCCTTGAGCAAGACTAAGGCGGTGGCTGGCCATACCCAGGGTGCGTTCATCTTGTTCGTTTCATGTCGTGAGCCTAGCAGTTACTGATGATTAGCAATGCCGGACTCCAAACACTGGGCAAAGCAAAAGGGTGACACTGTATGTGGTTCTCATTCTGTAGCTGGAAGAGTTTGATAAAAATGCTCTGTCCCTCACTGAATATTTGGGACCCTATGAAAATAAGGATAAAATGTTTAATTCTTTCTCTTTATTTCCCTTTATTCAAGATAACATAATTGATCTCTATAATTCTCCAGAGGTAATCAATTATTTAATGTCCATTATCAAGTCATGGACTTAAACATCTGGCAATTAAGTTTTAATACTTATCAGTTTCAAAGGTCAAACTCTCTCATCTTTATCCACTAGAAGGCTCTAAACTTTTTTGAGATGCCCTTAGAAGTTTTTCCAGAAGACCAGAAAACCTACAAGTCTTTTCATCACCAGATAGAAACTGCTACAGCTTGGTTTGGCCAACTTTACATACAAGACTTATTTCTCTAAGAAGTTCTAATTTCTTTTAGAGATAAATAATACTTTTAAAACCATAATCTGGCACTAGAGATACTTTCTGGACATTTTCCCCTGGGATTTTCAGTGGAACAAACTAGGAAACATTAATTCAAAGTCATCATTTTTATATTTTTATGTAATAGTTAAAATACATTTAAATTGGGGCTGGGGATTTAGCTCAGCGGCATAAGCACCTGCCTTGCAAGCACAGAGTCATGAGTTTGATCCCTGGTACTGATAAAAAAAAATACATTTAAATTAAAAGGCTAAGATTAAGAGCAACACATAAATTTATACTGAGAATTTCTATTGAAATTCAACAATACAGAGTTCTTATTTAACCACTTCTTTACAACACTGGGATCTCCTTTCTTGCTTTCTGAGACTACTGATCCTTTTTAGTGTGGTACCTTTTGTAGTACTTTTTTCATGGATTGAACCCAGGACTTTTGCACTGAGCTACATCTCCAGCCCTTGTTTTATTTTTTATTTTGAGACAGGGTCTCATGAAGTTGCCCAGGGGTGGCCTTAAATTGGCAATCTTCCTGCCTCAGGCTTGCAGGTAGCTGGATTATAGGCATGCACCATTTTATCCAGCAAGAATCCTAGTTCTAGCTGGGGATTTAGCTCAGCGGTGTAAGCGCCTGCCTGGCAAGTGCAAGGTCATGAGTTCAATCCCTGGTACCAAAAAAAAAAGAACTCTTAAAAGCAGAGGAAATGGTACAATTATAATTTCCCAGTATTACTTGCTCTAGCCCACACCTCTTACCCTGTCCTGGCTCCCCTGGTAGAACAGCATACCTTTCACTGGGTAATTTATAAACAACAGAACTACGCTGCTCACAGTTCCCGAGGCTGGGACCTCAGGAAGTTCCAGCCCAAGGCACCAGCAGGCTCAGTACGCAGTAAAGATGTTCTCTGCTTTGAAGATGGCACCTTCTTGCTACTTCCTTACAGGGTGGAAGGGGCAGGCAATTTTCTCTCAATGTCTTTTATAAAGACACTAATGCCACTAGTCACCTAGTCACTTCTGCAAGGAACCTTCCCTTGTACCCGTATCACATCAGGCATTAGCTCCAATTCACGGGTTTTATGGGAGCACCAGCATTCAGACCATAACACCGTACACCACACAACGGTCTCAGCAGCCATACGTTATCACCAACACCACCACCTAAGCATTCCAAACGTTCTGCAGGTTCTCTCCCTTCCTGCATTTTGGAATGTAGTTCTCCTGCACCCACACTGACAGCATGCAAGCATTACACACCATTCAGTACCCTCTCCTTTCAGTCCTCTGCTACTCACAGCTGTGTAGGGAAGTAATTCTTCAGTTTTTACGTTGAAGTCTTCCTCCTCACCTTCAGTAATCTGTGATACATTCTTTACCAGACTTCTGGGTCAGAGCTCCTGTGGACTGTTAAATGTCTGTGATCTCCCCCTGCTTGTATTGAACTCCCTCCAGCGTGATGGCATTAAAAGATGGAGCTCTGGGGAGGTGACTTGGATTTGATGAGGTCCTAAGGGTGCATCCTCCATGAGTGGGATTAGTGCCCTTGTAGACTCATGGAAGAATTTACTTCCCCCCTCTGTGCTCTTTCTAATTGGAAGCTTGTTTTGCTGGATAGAAAATCCTGCTCACTTTCCTTGAGTGTTTGAAACTTTGTTGCATTTCTTTTACCCTCAATAAATGCTGCCATTGACAGTTTAGTGAAAGTCTTTGCCCCTTAGAAACCCCTTATAAATCATGCTCCATTTTTCTTCTAGAATCGCAAATCTCTCTCTTTTCTTTCAATGCCACACTGTTGAGACATTCACGCATGCAGCGTGTTCTTTCCATAAGTAGTTTCATGGTTTTATTTTAATCTCAGGATTGTTTTCTTGAATTTTTATTAGTTCAGTTCCCTTGCTTTGGTGTCTCTGTGATCTTGCTAACCACAGGCTTCATGATTTTACCGACCTCAATATCTGGCACTTTTTCTGGAGCCCTCTTCCCCTTTAAATTTTCCTAATCGATTCCTTATTTCTATTAAGATTCTGTTGTTTTTCTTCACTTTTTGAGCCCCTCCAGTTTACTCTTCATTTCCTAATTTTTTCTTTATTTCTGATCTTTCTTAAATTGTCATCTCATTTCTGACTAATCTAGTTACAATGTTTCATGTCTTATATGATTTTCCTAATGCTTTTCGGCCCATTTTGAAACAGTGAATTAGTTTTGATGTTTTTGTAAGCACATCCTCTGGAATGCTTTTAGTGTGTGCAAGGACATTATTCATTCTTAATTTTTTATTATCTTTGCATGGGACTTGACATTGACATTTTTGCTGCACATTTTTATGTGAAATTGGTTTTTCTAAACTATGAGAATTAATTTTTTAAGTTTCTAACTTCACAGAGCTCCCTCTTCTGTTGTTTTTGTGAAGTGTTTTAAAAAGAAAAGAATGATATTTTGCTTCCTGAGGCTTCTGACTACTCTTCCCTTCATTTGCACTGGGCTTGCGTCTTCTTGTCCCTGTCCTGCTCACTTTTGATTTTGTTCCCAGCAGTTTCTCCTTCCTTTAATGGAGGGCCCTGTCCAAGACAACAGTCCCACCATGTCACTGTCAAGAACCTCAAAGCCACAGCCCTTGCGGCCCTCTTCTCCTGAGCTCTCTGCCCTCACCAGGAGTCAGGGCAGGAGACCAAGTGTCTTTTGCTAGCAGCTTCCCAGTGAAGGCCAGTCAGTGACCGGGGGCTCTGCTCTCAGGGCCAGTCTGAATCCACACGCGCTTCTTTCTGTCCCTTATATACCATGCAATCTTTGGCTGGTGCTTTTTCATCTCCAACTACTCTATTTTGTTTTCTGTTACTTGGGGGGAGGGAGGATTTGTTTTTTTTTGCAGACGCTGTCTATGAGCTTCTGATCCTGTTACTTAGGTTCTGTGTGCATCAATATGTAGGACTAGAGACGTGGGCAGGACACTGTTACCATCCTCTCTCTCTTTCCAGGACCATCATCTTTTAATTCAAGTTAATTTTTGCTTCCTCTTGATTCTTCCCTTTTGTGAATCGTGGGTGTCTGTTTTGCAAAGAAGCCCTCTATTATATGGTCTGTGTGTGTTTGGGAAGAGAAATGTGTGGACAGCTGGCCATGGATGTGGAGAGGTTGCTAATTGGGGGCAGAGTTGAAAAAAGTCGAAGACACCTTCCCTGCTCTTAGGAATTTATAACAAAGAATCCCACGCACCTGTGCTCAGTAAGATAGAATTATTTCACCATGATCCCGGTGCCAGCCCTCTCTAGCTTGCTATGCCAACTGGGGTGAGTCACCTTCTTGGGACCTTCATGTCTCCATCTGCAAAACCTGGAGCATATCACTTGCCCTGATCAATCACAGCCTGTGAGGAAGAATAAAATAATGGAAGCATTTGTGCTCTGGTCACCAATGACCTATATTTTTATTCTTCATCTTGTCTCTGCTCCTCCATGCTGTGGACAATAAGAACTCGACACAGTCTGAACACCCAGGATTTGCACCTTGAGGAAAGCCGTTAAAACCCTATTATGTGACAATTAACTTAAAAGGCTCCTCAGCCTCATCAACGATGACAAAAGTTAATGTGCCCATGGTTGAGGGTCGGCTTCCGAAAGGACCCTTCACACTGAAGAAGTGGCCTTCACTTCAAAAGTCAGCCATCAGAAGACGAGCAAGGGTTGAGTTTTTAAAATGCATTTTTCATTATTCAGCCTTCAGCAGAAATGTCACCTTTCTAAAGCAAGCTGTTATCATGCGCTCCCCGTGCCAAACAGGCGCCTCTGAGGAGCAGGATTTTATCTCAACATTTTTTAGTGATTTGTGTTTCTCTTTCAAGGAGCTCCATGCCTTAAGGCACCTGAAACACGAACAGCACAAGAAGGTAAGGTGACACGACGAGCCGGCTCCCAAACACGAAACAGGCATGTCTGCAAAACAGGTCGAGGGTGGCATCAAAGCAGTGGTCTGCAGTCACCTGGCCACTAACGCGAATCCTCTCCTCGCAGCTCCTTGTTTGCTGATGGACTCCTTGGTTGAGATCAGATTCTCAAAGACACTCCGTTTTGTCACAAGGCCCCCGTCAGCAGGCTCAGCCACATGACAGGCCTAGTAGCAGCCAGCACAACTGCGGACAATGCTTGCCAATAAGCCAGATGCTGCCACATATTGGCATCTGGGTCCTGGAATAGCAACCATGTTCTCAGTCTGGCTAGGGATTCTGACCCCAGCTACGGAAGGAGACAAAGGAAGGAAAGAAAGAGACGGAGCGGGGTGGGGGGGGGCTGGAGGAGAGTCTCTTGGTAATTTCCCTACCACGGATTTAGAGCTCCCACAACAAAAGACCCGTTGGAAAGCTGCGACCCGCTGCAACGGGCAGAAGAGGTAGAGATGGGGAGCGTCCTAAGCCCTGCGAGTTGTTTTGGCACCTGGGAAATGGGGGCAGCTGATTCAAAAGGAGACAGCTGCAGCAGGCAGCAACTGCTCTCCCTCCTCTCCCCCATCCATGATAGCCCACAGTGGAGCTAAGCTACGGGCTACAGCTTCAATTTGCAGCTCGGGGACAGCGGGGCAACACCAGGATGGCTGTCACCCCCACTTTCTGGATGCCAAGATTTACCAGAGAAGAGCAAAGCCAACCAAACAGTAAGACCGAGGTCCAGGCTCCAGATGGGGGATGCTACAATCAGGGGTGCTCTGATCCTGGGGAAGGGGTTCAGTGGTGCCATCTCCTGACAGTGACTCCTGTTACTGTCACAGCAGGTACAGCGGGGCCAGCAGCTGTAGCCTGGAGCTTCACTTAGGGCTCGACATAGGACACAAGAGAAGAAGCAAGGCACAGCTCTTTCTCAAAACAGCAGACTCTACCTGGTTCTTCTTTACTTCAGATCATACGGCTGTCCAGTGCTGCGCAGGGCCTTGCCCTTGAAGGGCACAAGCAAGTGCAAGGGAGAGGTAGCTCTGAGGGGGAACAGCCCCAGCACTGCGATTCCCTGTGGGTCACACTGGCTTCTCTGTTCGCCTGACACCCTACCCCAGGTGCCCCGGTCGTAATTGTGTGTTTCTCTGTGGGTGGACACATGCGCGTGCATGGCAGGGGACCTGAGGAGGATCCTTTGCCCAGTGCTTGGAAAAGCAGTGCAAAGCCTGTCCTATCTGAGGTAATTTAGGCAACAGTGTCCTTCTTTAAAAGGACAGTGCATTACTACAGGTGAGTCTTGGCAAAGCCGAGGCACACAGAGCAACTATGGATACCAAATCCCATCTAGTGAAAACAAAATTTTGCAGGTGCTTTTCCAAAGTCAAATATACATTTGACCAAATGATATTTTATTACCAATCTCAGCTGATACTCTTGGTGCCAAATAAACAAGAGAGTCTGGAAGTGGAAAAAATCCCAGATCATGCACATACCCCTCGCCCCCCACAGTTAACCTTCAGGATCATCTAGTTTGACTTCGCTACCATGAGCTCGAGGCCTGTTTGACAGTTAAAAACCAAGCCTACCCAGAAAGCACGCCTGGCTGAGCTCTCCAGTTCTAAGGAGAACACAGCAGCAACACTATGCAGTCAGAATCCGATGAGAACATTCTGGTAGCCTTCCCAAACTTGGCCGCGAGTCTCCGCGTTCTGATTTCGAACAATGCAGGGACTAAATACTGAATTTCAGCTGCAGCTCTGCTTGAGAAGGAGCCCAACAATACACAAGTAACCAAAAGAATTATAATTTTAATTTGATGTTTATGCCATCTCTTGCAAAATGGACCAAAGATAACAGAAGCTGTGAATAAAAGATAACTAAGAGTGGGGCCAATCTCTGCGGGAACCCATCCACTCCCCACCCCAGCTCCTCTTTGGCCCCGCTGATTTTCTCTTCAGCTGCCTGCCGGTTCCTTCTTCACCACCCACCTTCTATCCAGCGCCTTTTCTCATTGACACGGGCCCTCCCAGAGCCAGCTCCTGGGAAACCCACTGTAGGAATGAATGTCTGCAGACTCAAATATCCAGATGCCCCCGGAAACACACAACATGAACACGGTGTGATCAGAAGATACAGTGAATGTTTTCTTTTAAAATTCATTGCAATAAATGATACATTACAGCTGACCACCTCCAGAAGGTTCCCCCTGGCTTTGAACAGGTTACCCACTGTTCTTGCCACCTTCTGGAGCAGCTCTCTGGCGGGCCTCTGTCACGTCTCCATGGCTGCCTCAATGTCCTCAGTCAATCTGAAATAGCTACAGCAATTTCTGTCTCATTAAAACATTCTGGTGTGTTCCCAGCCAGCTCATACACCCAGCTGGATTCACCAGATCAACTACCGTGCCACTTCTGGCTCTTCTCCAATGTCAAAATGCAAAATGACCACAAAGGATAACATCTTGAAACCATCGAGACACTGGAGCAGCCATGAGAGCACAACTAAAACTACTCCCAAAAGAGGATTTCCGGAATTTTGCAAAGTAGCAAGTATGATGGGCTAAGCGTGCTCCAAGCGAGGAGGAGATTCTGAGGGGGTCAATGGCCCTGTGTCTTCTACCCTAATAAACTGATTTAAACACTTGGTGTAGTTTTTGCTTGCACCATGTAGTGGATGGAAGTGATGAGCTCAGTGAAGCCAAGCCAGTGGTTCTCAGACCCAGGCGGGCATCAGCACCCATGGGAAGACCTCGTCTACACACAGAGCTGAGTCCGGGACACAACTAGGACAAGGAGGAGACCTCGCATCTCTCACAGCGTCCAGGAAACGCACCACGTCGGTGGTCCGGGGAAGCCCTTGTCTGTGTTATCCTAAATCTTTCACTGTCAAGCAATTTCAAACTTAAGGAAAAGCAGCAAGATGAGTGAAAACCACTGATTCTCTTGACCCAGATTGGGGACCACTTTTGGAAAATTACTGAGCTAAGTCAAATTGTGTCAAAAGTCTGATACAAAGAGCAAAGTGACCCAGCAGGAGGTAAAGTCTTCTAAGAGCAAAGATCAGAACGCAACCCAACATAAGGAAAACCAACCCTTTAACAGCAAAACGTGGGAAGAAGAATCACAAAATGACAAGCAGGTGAGCTGCCTGGGGGCTGCAGCTCCAGGTATCACTGTCCCCTGGGGGGCAGCGGTGGAGGAGCGCCGCTGGGCCTGCTCCTTGGGGGCTCCTGGGGGGAGTCTACAAACAATCCATGATCTCTCCGTGCACACTGGCTTCAGGAGGAGAAAGGAAAGCAATTATTTGATAGGGAAATTCTGCTCTGTATACTGGAGAGAGACAGGCAAAAGGGCGATTATAGGTCCTTCCTTTATATTCTCCCACTTCATTCAGGACTTTATCTCTTACCTGAATTTCTGCAAAAACTCCTACATGCTCTCCTTGCCTCTAATCTCAGTCGCTCCAATTTATTCTCCACTCTAACCCTAAAATTATCTTAACAGCACACTGTCTAAGAAACTTCACCAGTTTCCCACGATCTAGTGAATGAAGCCCCAACATCTTAGCAAGGCGTCTCATGTGGCCCGAGCTACCTTCCATGTCTGTGGACCTCCAGACCAGGCACGAACACACCCACAACCCAGCCCCGCATACAACCCACCCAGCTTCTTCCCACCTGTGCACACCACTGAGGGGCTTTGGTTTTTGCTTCATGATGCCCTGCAATCTTTCCTTCTCCTCAAACAAAACACAGCAAAGGTCCTTATGTTTAAAACTCCTATTTCCACAGCAAGGTCCTGCTCAGCACAGGAGGGCTGCCCGCAGCTCCTCACATCTCTGCTTGCTGTGCTCACCACCCTTAGAGCAGACCTCGCAAGGCTCGCCACGCTCTGCCCTACTTGTTTCTGCCCTGCTTTCTTCTCCCGGGGTTTTATGAGGTCCGTGAAGGCAGGGAACACATCTTCTGATCCATGATCATGGGGGCAGATGAAGAGGAGATGGAGGGAGGAAGATGCAGCAATGAGAAACAAAAGGAACTAACGGGGAAAGTCCAGTTTTAAAGAAGCTTTTGTAGAATCTTTTTGCTAAAAGCAGATCCTTCAAATACCTAATACATCTTCTTTCTGGAACAACTCCAAGAAACTGAAGCGTTACACAACATCTTCAAATTTTTTTGGCCAACATTAGACTTCCTTTCTCCCTCATCTTTTTGTCTCGGCTCAGTCACTTGATACATATATATATATATCCTGCGTGACCAGGATAGCACTGCATTTTGGTCATTACTGGGCCCTGAAGTGTGATCAATTTCCTCTAAGTTCCCTCCAGATGAGCTGCTTTTGGTAGAGGGCACATGCTTCTGCCTTCTGTATTACTCACATTAGAAGAGTTAACCTTTTTATATGAAATTTTGAGGTTTACCAAAACAGGATGCCAGTGATCCTCAGGTCCAAAGTAGGTTCTCTCGTCATTCTTCCTCAGCATATTCACCAAGAGGTATCCTGCTGCAAAGCCCTCCCTGGACACTGGCCTCTCCCTTCATTCCAGGTCATCTACCTTTAGGAAGGACGCACGGAGAGAACTGAGTGCGTCTGCAGGTCACTTCGTCCTTTCCAGAGAAGGCCATCCACTGCCTTTCCCAGGACAGCAGCAACAGTTCCAGCGCCCGACTCTTCCCCAGGGAAGAGCAGAGCCCTGCACTCTGGATCCAGCTCAGCGAAGCTGCCTCTTGCTCCAGACTCCAGGGTCGACCTCTGGCAAGCACTCTGCCCGGCTACACCAGCCCACCACACTGGGGTTACTGTCTCACTCACCCTTCACAAACCACCTCTGCTCCGTGGCTCCAGGGAAGGAGTCACCTGACAGAGACCTAAAAAGCAAAGCTCCTTACACAGCGCTGTGACCACAAATGCCACCCAAAGGCAGGCTGCTGTCTGGTTTCCTATTACCTGTCCTTGAGAGAGTACGTGAGGCCACTTCACAAGGGCCTGGAGCACTTTGCTTCACATTATGTTTACAATTTTATTTAGAGAGGTGGACTTCACAGCTTCTGCCACTTGGTAACCCTTCAACACAAGGGCTTAACGTGAATCCTTAAAATCAGTTGAGTAGATGTCAAACACTCAGAACTGCAAATGACTCACACTGATAGAGGTTAATGTCCTGTGCTAAGCAAGAAGAGAAAGTACCCATTTGGCCTTCTGATTCCATCTGCAAGTGACTGAGTCAAATAAACCCATAAATGATGATGGCAGGGGGGTAACGGGATGGGATACTACAGCAGCCCCAGAGAAGGGCTGGAGCTGCCAGCGCAGGGCTGCTCCTCCATCCTCCTTCCCCGCGCTGGACTTCTGTCCGGACTGTCTTCTCTCCTTTCCCAGCACAGATCTAAAAGAATCTGTTTCTAATTCAAATAACCACCTAACGACCAAGGACTACGCTCCTGAGCAGGTAAAATGCAGTGACCCAGGCCTTGGGGATTACTAATCAGTTACTGAGAAGAAAACAATACAGAGCCCATTTAAGAGTTTCATCAGCCTTGTCTTCTATAGCCTTGTCTTCTCATATTAGTTCACTCAGACAAACAGAAAAGCCATCATATACTCGTGGAGCTTAGAAGTCCCCTAGCCTGTTAGTCCACAGGTAAGAAGAGACACAGCATGGTGCTCCTGGGCTCAGGCTGCATGCTGGTTAGGGACAGAGCCCCACCCAGAACAGCAGAACAGGGCTTTCCACCACACTGCCAGACTCCAAGAAAGAATTTGAAATACCAGGCTCCATTACCCAGAGCATCTGATGGGCCAGAAGTTACATCAACTCCTCTTCCTCCTCCTCCTCTGCCTCCTCTTCCTCCTCTACCTCCTCCTCCTCCTCCTCTTCTGAAGAAAGCTGCCCAAGCTTAGGCTTTGGCCTTTACTATGAAGTTAGCCCGAAGGGAGTCTCATGAAGATGCTGTTAAGGAGCCCACAGGAGGCAAAGAGCCTATCAGTGCTATAGTCCTCCTGTTTGGATTCCAAACTCACAGGTGAGGGACTTCAACCAAGGCACATGAAGCGTGTGGCCTCACCTGCAGCATGAGAGTATGACCTTACACATTCCACTCCTCAGTTCACCGCATGAAAGCAAAATTCAATCTTGGTTCACACAGAGTGTGAAGTAAAATAAGAAAATCTTGAGAGTCAACACACAATAGGCATTGTAGCTGTTTAAAGACAGGTTTAAGTATATTATCAAAGAGTTCAGATAATTCACAGAAGTAGAGAGTAGAAATGTCAGTGACCAGGAGAGGGAGAGGGACAGGGCAGGGGAGAGGCTGGTGACACCAGATGTAGGCTCTGGTACTTCGCCACACAGCACTGGGACTGCAGTTAACGCGTACTTCAGAGATTCCAGAGAGAGGGTGGAAATGTTCTCACCACAGATAAATGAGCTGAGATGAGGGATGTGCTAACCACCTTGACCTGATAATCCCTCGGTGTCCATGTACTGCAGCACAGTACTGTACTCCCTAAATACGCATACTCATGTTCTCAACTAAAAATAAAACAAAACTCTTTTTAAAAAATGAAAGAGTTCCATTACTAAATAAGCCAACAAAAAATTTATATCTCAAATAGCATTCAACTCCTGTCATGGTTAAAGAAAGCTGCAGAGATGAAGGCCTTCTCTTCACTCTAGGGAAGCTACCTGCGAAGCTACTGTGACCCCACCACCCGTGAAGTAGCAATGGATGATTTCTGTCACACCTTAAGTAGCACTGTGCCATGATGGTACTGCAACCAGTCTGAAGATGCTGTCTGTAAGGAGCATGGCAAAATAATCATCAGCCACAGTGGAGACTTTACAGAAGTAAACAAGGGAGCAGACACACAGGCAGACGTCCACGTTCCCTGAAGGGTGTTCACAGGGGCTAACGGCAGAAACGACCTGCCGTCCTCTGCCGATGAGTGACCACACAGCACGTGGTATATGCTATATACAATGGAATGCTACTGAGCTTGCAGGAGGAATTCTGATACCTGCCACAGCACGGGTGAACCTGGGGAACCTTCAGTATGAAGTGAGCCATACGCAAAAAACAAATATTACACGTTCTACTTATGCAAAGTAGAACGGATGGGGCGATACAAAGCAGCTCTGGAAGGTTGTGACGATTGCCCAAAAATGTCAACATGCTCCATGCCACTACTGAACTGTACATTTAAAAAGTCAAAAATATATTATATATTTTACCATAATAAAAAAAATCAAAGGAAACTGCCACTCAATGGTGAGATGATTATGACTCAAGGCTCCTTTGTTCAAGCAAATAAAATATGAAAAAAACAAAAGCAAAACACCCAGAAGCCAGTGTCACTCATACCACTTTATATACACAATCAAAGAAAAACAGTCTGGGTTTCACCCCACAGTCATTTCTCCTGGTGTTTATCGCTAAAATAACTCAGGGCCAGCGTGGCTGAGTGACATACGAAACACTAAGCCCTCACTGCAGTCAGACACGCAGAGAGAAAACACAAGGGGAAGCCAAAGCCATGGGACTCTGTCAGCAGCCTGACATAGCAACATCTGTTGACCCAACAATCCTTTGAATCCAGGGGCCTGACCATGCGGCAGGGCAGGGATCTTCACCTTGGCTGTGAAGTCCTACTTTCGTGTCACAGGGCACTTCTGGAAGGAAGTTCTGTGACGGCCAGCTCGGGGGACTTGCAGATTTCCTACCAGTCCTACAGGATGTCACTCTCGTGTCTCACCTGCGCGAGTTCCTGTTATGAGGCCAGGCTGGTGAGCTGAACTCAGATCCAGGGAGTGATGTCATCAGGACTGAGACATGATCCTGGTGACCTGCTCCCCAACCTGGTGTTGTTGCAGCCCTTCAGCTGGGGTTCAGGTTATAAGGGGACCAGAAAGGAAAAAGGGGAGTAGAATAATAGAGAAAGGAAAACTGCTTGCACATTTCCTTTGTTTCACTAAAGCGCTTTCTGCTTCCATGGAACTTGCTGGGAGGACCTGGCTGATGGCAGATGGATCTGTACAGAAGCTTACGGAGCAGGGGTGGGCTCCGATGTGTATCTCAAAAACGCAGGAGAAAAATTTCAAGGACTGGGGATATAGGTCAGTGACAGAGAGCCTGCCCAGCATGCATATGGCTCTGGGTTTGATCCTTAGCACCACACACAAGAAAGAAAAGAAAGAAAAAAAAACAAGACAGGGTTGGAAAGAGAGAGAGAGAGAGAAACTTTTACTATTTTGAGTGGTGTGGCCACTAACTTGGATAGTGTCTTATTTTTCCTTGAAAAAAGTTAAAAATTGACAACACTTTTTAAACGTTTGTAGATCTTTCTGAACAACGCATGACAAGAGTTATCTTGGTAACATAAAGAAAAAACAAATACAAACGTCTGGAGATGCTCGCAGCCTTCTACATAATATCAAGTAGACAAGGAGCTCGAGTCTGAAACCGTTATCGCTGAAATAAAATGCCTGCCATTCCATTCCATTTAGACCAGATCCTCTGGCGCCTTTTGGTCCACTTACCAAAAAGTAAAATGAAGTTAAATATACACAGCAGCAGCAAAAGTTGACAATATTCTGAAAAGGAACAATAATAAATTCTTTGGAAAATGTTTTAAATATTTAAAGCTGTCAGCCAGTAAAGAAGGAGACATCTACCTGGTTAGCACATTTATTTTCTGTCATGATTTCTTAGTCCCCACTAAGGTGATACAATTTGTGAAATAAATACTCTGTTCCCTTTTTTGCTGCACACGTGCTGACAAGAGCAGAAAGAACAGAATGAGCAAAGGGTGCAAAAAACAGAAAGAGGAGGAAAGAAAGAGGAGGCTGAACTGCGAGAAGAGTTTACAGTTCTTCCCCTAAAGCACTACTGAGCCCAAAGTCCCACGCCGACGACAGTGATTTCTCCCTCTAAAACCATGCAGAGCCTCATTTGAAATCCCTCACTATGCAGCGTCTCGGAGAGGGTTTCCTCCTAGACGTCACGTGTGTCTTTTCTGTTACTTCTTGAGCCCCATCGATGACACTGTTCATCAAGCACTTTCCATGCATTATTCGCAAATAATCTGACTGTGCAAACCAAGCTTGGTTAGCAGACGGTCATCAGCTGCCACGGCAGGTTCCTTCTTTCAAGTGAGACAGCTTCACACTCAAGCTGTGAGGCAGAGGGACTGCCAGAGGAACCTTCCTGTTCCAGCCGATAGCACACAACAAACCTCGCCTGCAGTGCCACCTTGGTTACAGGTATGTACACAACCGCTCCTGGCACAGTCAGCTGGTGTCTTGCCCAGACGCTAAGTGTATGTGAACGCTCTTTTAGCTCCTCCCCTCGGTCACTGCCAGGCCTCCATCCAATGCTTGCTGCCCCGTAATCACTGTGATCAGGGAGATCACCATGTCACAGAGCTCAGAATGTGCGCAGGCAGCCCTGGGCGGTGCTCAGCTCATCAGTTCTGTCCAATCCACAGGGGTGAAAAACGGGTGAGATTTGATGTCTTCCACACCGGCCACTCCAGCACCCAGACGCTCCAGGGGGTTGAACTGCAAGAGCTAAAGGAAAAGGATTTAGTGAGCCACAGGAATCCAACCAGGGAATCAAAGGAAAACCAAGGGAAGAGACTCTCAACAGACAAATTGACTTTATCACCGACAGTGTTTTCACGAAAGACAGCAGTGTCCAACATCACTCCAGCCGTGGGGTACAGGGTGCATCTCACTGAATTTATGGTTTTCAACTGTTCTGAAAGATGACCTTGGGTGATTTACTTAATTTCCCTCAACCTCACCACACAGTACACAAAGATTAATTTCCTATTCCCAAGGTGCAATAGGACATAATTAGATGTTGCATTAAATTCGTAATTCATATGTTTGGGGGCACAGTATGTTTTAATTGGTAACTAACTACTACAGTGGTTTGAACTAAACTTTACCTAGAGTCTACACAAGCTAATCTGTATCCCTAAATCTTTTTTTAGGGACTGCTGGCTCAAATGAAATAATTTGATTCAATGAATGAAACAGGTTTTGATTTCTTCAGAAACATAAATCACATGTAAAAGAATTGTTATATGAGCAGGATTGTTAGTAGTGGAAAACAGAAGTAATCTTATACAATTATCTCAGGGCCCTGGGCGTACTGAAGGAATCTTGTCTTGAGATAAGTCATGCATCCTCAAATTCATACGCTATGAAATTCAACCACCATCAACAGATACAGTTGGGCGATTTTTTTGGTTTTGTAGTAAACGCAGAGATGTGTAAGCCCCATCACAATCCAGTGCTAACACACCGATGGCCTGAAGCTTCCTCCTCCTGGTCTTCTGCAGTTCATTCCCACCTGCCAACCCCACCACGGCACCGCCAGTCTGCTTCCTGTCTCTATGAATTTGCCTTTTCTGAACTCTCCATGTAAATCTAACCAAAGAACACATTATCTTTGTAGCTTCTTTTCCTCATTCAGCACAATGCCTTTCAGATTCACCACTCTGGCAGTACCAGCGTTTTGTGAATCGATCCCACTGTTTGATACGCCACATTTTGTTAATCCCATCACCGATTACAGAAGCTCTGGATTTCCAGTTTGAGCTGACAATGGATAATACTGCAGTTAACATTTGGACACATTTTTTCATTTCTTTGGGGTACATTCCTAGCAGCAGAACTGCTGGACCACATGGGAAGTTGTGTGTAATTTTTGAAGAAATTACCAGGCTTTGATGCAGTGCCCGTAGGCGTGGGAGAGGGCTCCAGTTCCCCCAGCGTCTCAGCACTCGGTCTTTTTGGTAACAGCCCTTCTAGTGCACACTAGTGATACCTTATTATTCTCTTAATTTGACATTAAGCATATTTTCATGCTCTTATTGTCATTCACATAGCTTCCATGGGGAAATAATGTTTTGCCCACTGTAAACTGAAGTTAGCTGTGATACTCATCAGAATTCTTTGTACATTCTGAATTCAAGTCAATACATTTTCTCTCAGTTTGTGGCTTGTCTTTTGATTTTCTTAATGCTGTCTTTTTAAGTGCTCAAGTTTTTAATTCTAATGAAGTCTACTTTATCAATATGTCCTTTTATGAGTGAAGAGTTGGTGTCATGCCTAATTAGTTCTTTGCTTAACCCCAGGTCAGGGAGACTTTCTTCTGTTTGCTTTTACAATTTTTACACTCCTAGGTCTTATGTGCAGCTCTGTTGATCACCCCAAGTTACTATTTTCCCCCTATGGTATGAGGGGTCTTAATACATCCTGTTTTTAGCATTGTGAATGAATATTTGACTTCCTGCCACCATTTGTGAAAAACACACTCGTCTTAATTGCCGTCACGTGGAATTAGTATTAGCCCTCCACCTTCGCCTCGTCCTTTGACAATTGTTTTTGGATATTCCAGGTCCTCTGGCTTTTAGAACACTTAGGAGTCAGCTGATGTTTCCCAGTTTTGCTGATCTTTTCAAAGACTTTGTGATTTCAGTGGTATTTCTTTCCTGTCTTACTGATTTCTGCTTTCTTCTGCCTGCTTAGGGAACCTTGCTTTTTATGCTTTGTTTCTATAGTTTCTTATGCAGGCTTAAACTTTTGAGATTTTTTCTTTTTTCTTAGCATACAGTTAAAGACATAAACTTTCCTTAGTAACTGATTTAGCTCCATAAATACACTGTTTTCATTTTCATGCAGTTAATACCATTTTGTATTTTTTCTTAGAATTTCTTTGATCCATAAATTCTTTAGAGGTATGTGGTATAATTTTCAAATATTTGTGCATTCAGCAGCTCTCTCTTTGCTGATGATTTCTAACAACTCTGTGATGGTCAGAGCACAATGTATGACTGCAATCTTTTTAAACACTGAAGCTTGTTGTGTGACCTACTCCCTGGTCTACCTGGGGGAGGGCTTGCTTCACATGTGCCTTCTGCAGTCACTGAGTGGGTGCCCCATGTACGTCAGCTATAGGTGTTTAATAAGACTGGAGTCCTCTCTGTCTGTGTGATTTTCTCTCAGTGACCAAGGATGGAGTACTGATGTCTTTCTTTATTATTACCGAACTGCTCATTCTTCCTTTGAATCCAGGTGTTGTTTGATAAATTCTGGGGCGATTATGAGTGCGCATACATCTGTAACCGCTACGGTTTCCTATGTGTTGATCCTTTTATTGTTATGAAACACCTGTCAGGCTCCACTATAAAGTCCCTTGTTTTAGAGCCAATTTTGTTTCTGTTTAATACAGCCACTCCGGCTCTATGGTTACTGTTTGCATGGTTCATCCTTTTCTATCCTTTTTCTTTCAACCTACTTGTGTCTCTGAATTTAAAGTGTGCCTCTCGTACACAAAAAAGAGCTGACTCTCACTTTTAAAATCATTTTAACAATATCTGCCTTTTGTTTGGCTTGTGTAGACACCGCTTTGTAATTACAGGCACAGACCTACATTTGCCATTTTGCTTTGTAGATCTGCTGTCGTTTTTTGCCTCCCTTTATCGACTCTCTTGTATTAAATACTTTTTACTGTACCATTTTGTTTCTTTGCTAATTTTCTTTTACTGTTCTGTTTCTAGGAGTTTTTGTTTGCTTTGGTTTGGATTTTTTTACTGGTCGCTATAAGGATCACACATGTATATTAATTTGCAGCAATCCACTTCTGGATAATACTATCTTAATTTCAGTAAAAGGTGGAGTCTTTGTACCATAAAGTCCATTTCTTTCACCCTTCTTTTGTCTACTGTTGTCTTTCCTCAGTATCCACAAGGATTGACTGTATGACCCACCATGGGCACCAAAACCCAAGTCTCTTATATAAAATGGTATGGTACTTGGAAATAAACTACACGCTTACCCTTTAAGTCATAACCCTTAAATCATCTCTAGATTACTTATGATGCCAGATGCTATGTAAATATTTGCTATACTGCATTGTTTAGAGAATAACAAAGGGTAAATCTATATGTGTTCACTACAGAGCAATTTTTCTCCAAATAGTTTTGACCTGTAATTAGTTCAATCTGATTACAGTCAGCAGAAGCTGACTGTATTTACACACTGCATCTGTGCATTATAAGCCCCAAAACATGGTTTTATAATCGTTGCTAAACCCCATTTTATGACTTTTTAAAGAAGCTGGGAAAATACATGTATAATCTTTTCTATTAATGCACAGCCACCATTCCCAGTGTTCATTTCCTCTTTGGGTCTGAATTACTGCTTAGTGGTGTTTCCTTTTGGCCTGACAGAATTCCTGTTGTACAGCATAATGCGGGCACGCAGCAATGAATTTGCCCAGAGTTTCTTTATGTTCGTGTCATCTTCTTTCTCAAAAGGCTTGTGTTCTAAAGTGTGACTTCCTCAAAGACCCCGGTGTCTGTGCCCCTTTGTGTCAACTAGTGAGTGAACTGAGGTTACGTCCGGATTCCTAGGCCACTCACGCTCTTATGCCCTGCCCATGGGTAGCAGGACACGCCCTGTCCCTGTGCCCATGTGAGCAGCCTCAGGCTTGGTCCCCACACCTGCCCACCTGACGAACCTTTACACCTGATCCAGCGTGGAGAGGAGGCCCGGAGCAGATTGAGTCAGGAATGTCCGAGTCTCCCTGTTTTTCCTCAAAGTCTGGCTGTTTCTCACTCACAAACACTTTTCAGATTACTGTAGCCTCTGATCCATTTCCAGAGCGCTCTAGTGACTGCTTTTTTTTTTTTCTGTCTCACTTACATACTTCTGAATGTCAACTTCATCAACTTCCTTATGCAATCATGGCCACTCAAATTTGATGCCAAAATAGATCATTTTTCCTCAAACCACACCCAAAGTGCACCTGGAATATTTCAATGGTTTCTTTGCACCATTACTGGTCTTACAGATACAGGACCAAATTCAACCAAACTTTCTGTTTCTTCTCTTTTTTATTTCTACTGGCATTCATGATTCATTAATCCAATTATGTGTAGAATGCACAACAGATTGCCTGCTATGTGTCAATCTAGTACTTTAAATTTTTTTATTCATAATACCAGCAGTTGTTTCCCTCTTCCATTAGCAGCCCTGGAATTCAAGTATTTGTTTCACCACAAACTGTATCACGAAGCTTCCACAACATCCTATCAATAATGACAACACTTCTATAACACTTACGGTGGGCCAGGCATTACTCTGTGTGCACAGGTTAATTCATTTAACTCACTGTTCCTCTACAAATAGCTGCTATGGTTTTTCTACAGATGAGGAGAGAGAGAGAGAGAGGCTCCAGGAAATCTGTTGAAGATCACAAAGGCAGCAAACAGCAAAGAAAGGATCTGAATTCAGGCTTTCTGACTCCAAACCCTTCATTCCACTGCACTACCTCATCGATCTGAGACTGGCAAACACCAAGAATCTATTACTTCACTTTGATATTCCCGGTCCACAAGGGGAGAGAAGCAGCTACTTCAAAGGCCTACGCTAACGGTCTTTCCACTTGAAATTATTATGTCTCGCACTCAAAATGACCCACGTCCTGTTTATTAAAACTAGCTGCTCAAAGAACTGTTATATATATCAGAACTTGCTAAGACGTGTCAAAAAGCTCTTATTATAAAACAAACTTCATGGGAATACCTTAAGTGCATTAAACTCATTTCCTATGGACATTCCATGCCTGATTGCAATGTGAAAAGCATCAGGTATTTTAATATAAATTTAATATCAAATATTGCTAAGAATTAACCACATCCCATTATTTCAGGAATACACATAACTATTTGAAGAAATAAATATGTATCTTTTCTTTTTCTTTCTCTTCCTCCCTTTCTTTCCGTTTCAATTGGCCTTTTTACTCAACTCCTTCCAAATCTTGAAAACATGATTTCAAATACAAAATTTGCATTTTGATGAGTCCCTTTACTTAGTTCCCGGGCTCCTCCCTCCGTTGATTCCTAAGTACAAATCTACAGGTAAAAGTCTGTTTTATCTATGACTTTCCGCTCGAGGCCTCCAGAGATCACACAAAGATTCTACTGTTCCAAAGACAATGACAGCCAGCGTCACATTCAAGGCCATGAATCCCAAGGCTGGGCATGGTGGCACGCGCCTGATCCCAGCATTCCCGAGAGGCTGAGGCAGGAGGACTGTCGTGAGTCTGACGTCAGCCTAGGCTACCTAATAGGACCCTGCCTCAAACCCTCCCTGCCAAAAAGAATTATGAACCCCAGATGGCCACTGGCACCCTCCCTGCTCAGGAGGAACAGGCGCAGAGCTGAGCAAGAAGGCCCGGGAGCCTGTGTTGAAGGTCTGCTCGCTGCCCAGTATCTTTCACCTGGCGAGCACCTGTGTCACAGGAAGCTAAATGTACACTGTAAAGACAAGTGTGCAGGGAAGATTTTTTTTAACTGCTAAATGCAAAAAAAAAAAAAGTAACTGTGTTTACTTTAGCATCATTCGCTTGTCAGGGGCAGATGGCTGAACCCTGAGTTCAGGAGATTACAAAACCTAGGAACAAAGCAAGGAGTTGAAAGACCAAAGTGGAGAAAATTTGCCCAAAGCAGAATAATTATTGCCATATAAATCATTTTAAGATTTTTTTAAAATGACCCCGGTGACCTGTGAGGTAGTGGAAGAGGAAAGTCAAAATGACACATTGCTAATCACGCCAAGAGACCCCTTTCCCTTTCCTGATGCCGTTTCCTCAGCGTGAGTGGCAGCTTCCTCGCAGGCCGGCGCGGGGCTGATTTACCGTGAGGCTCAGGGCACCAGGATGCAGCAGCCTGGCCTGCTCTTCGGTCCTACGCACCTCACAGCCAGGCCGAGGCAGAGCTCGGCAAACGGCCCAGGGAAGCGACTCGCCATTATGCAATGTGACAACTTTAAGGGAAAAGAAATAAAGCAGCATTTGTACCTTCTCTAAACTATTCACCTACTCAATTACTTCAAAAGTATTTTGTGCCATGCAAATAGGAAGCTGCTCTTCCACCACCCCGCTAGAATTAAATTTTGACGTGTTAGTCCACAGAGCGCTGAGTCTGCTCTCAGTTCTCCTAACCTGATTGTGTTTCTTTACATTTCACAACTCAGGGCAAATGAACCTTCCTAAGGCTGACTCTGACCCTGTCTCTTTTCTGCATGGCTCCACATGTCCAATTTTCAGTGAATCATGTCCCTTCACCTTGGGTGAGACCCTGTAAGAAAACCCCAACTCACCTTTCTTTACCCCCTGCCACTACTACCCTATATTCATCCCCCTCCGGATAAACCAGACTTTTCATTTCCCACTGGGTCTTTCCAGTTGCTTCTTGCCTTTGTTCAAACCGTTCACTGGCTCCCACATCCAACCCTGCCCCGCTAAAATGCTCTCTAAGACCCAGCAAAATAATATCCACACACAAAACTTTTCCTAACACAGCAGTACCTTCGGTTCACGAACTGAATTCTTTTCATGATTCTGGTCATACACCAGATCAGACCAGAACCAAATCAAAATTCCCTATAAGGCCAACACTGAACCTAACTATTGAATTTGTTCTCATTCAACCCACTGGCGACCAGAATCATGGGAAGAATTCAGTTGGTGAACTGAAGTGCCACTGTAATGTCACTGCACTGACTGGAACCCTGCACTGCTGCCAACCTGAAAACATGTTTTCTAAGCCTCTTTGGCTCCTTTATTAAGTCCACCTTGCGGCACAGCTATTGGACTCTCACTGTTGAGGGCTGAGAACATTGTGCCCTGCATGTAATATTTGTTGAATGAAACCAAAACCATTCTTTCAGAGAATACAAGGCCATTCTCTTCTTAATATATATTTCCTTCCCCTATACTGTCTTCATTTTTGTTTTTCCTATTAAAAAAAATCTACAATTCATTAAATAATTTTGGCTCTTGATCTTTTCCAGGTAAACTTCTCCTCCATATTTTTTATTTGTTTCATTTCTCAAAACAGTGTCTCTCTGTGTAGTTTAGGCTGGCTTCGAACTCACGGGATCCTCCTGTCTCAGCCATCTGAGTGCTTAGATTATGAGTGTGCATCACCACACCCAGCTTCCATACTGTTTTTCATGGACATACAGGGACCCAGGCCTGACGATTCTTGCAGAGCTTCAGTGCCCCATCGCACCCAGGAACACCACTCAGCATGCCAGGAGCATAGGCGGGGCATTCGTAACCCAAAAATCTGAAACCCTCAACTCAGAACTCAACAGGATAATCAGAAAGTTTCAGAAAGTTTCAAGTTTTGGAACATTTCAAATTCAGATTAGGGCTGCTCACTCAGGAAAGTCTTTGGAAATATTTCAAAACTAGAAAAACACTTCTGGTTTCAAATATTCCAGATAAGAAGTACTAAACCCATATTTTAAACATAGAAATCATCTTAAAACATGCGCTAGGGTTCTAAGACTGTCCCTGGGGTAACAAACCTTAATTACCAATAGTGTCTTTCTTCAAAGCCACTCGAACATACTAATTGATATCACTGCAAATTCCGTCAACTGATCAGGGATTCAAGGGATTCAACTTGACGAAATTTTCTGACAATTCTTCTCTGCTCCACAGCCTGAAGTGTCCATTATTATTTATAAATAAGAATTAAAGAGGTGAGAAATATGTTGTCTGTTATTTAAGCAAAAAATAAAGAATGAAGTTAGGCATGGTGGCACATGCCTATAATCCCAGCACTCGGGAGGCTGAGGCAGGAGCACCAGTGCAAACAAGTTCAAGACCAGCCAGGGCTACAAAGTGAGCTCAAGACCAGCCTGAACTGCGCAGAAAATATAAAAAAAGTGAAAATAGTCCTCGCTACATGGTTATAAAACACAACAGCAAAAGCAGAGCAGTCCCAGAAAGCTAAATGCAACACTCAAATTTTCCATCTATACAAATGCGTGGGGCTGACAAATATTAACTTCAATTTTTTGAAAAAAATTATTTTTTAATCCCAGCAAGTTTTACCTACCTTTTCTAACCCCACCAAAACTCTTGACAGTAGCAGAAATCTAAAAATACACAGCATTCATTCTGAATGTGTAATGATAAATGGATCTTTCTTGCTCAGCACTAATTTCTCTAAGGCTCTGGGGCTGCAGGCTGTAAACGCTCAGCCAATAAAGGTCAGTTCAGTTACCTGCTGAATGAGGGAGCGAGCCTCCTCCGAGACGCTTTCCGGCATGTTCAGGGTGGTGTGGGTATTTATCCCCGCCGGGTGGCACTCAACCAAAGTCTGAAACGATCAATCAGGTACACATCTTACAGCACACTCTGCTGCAGCACAGGGATCTGGGTGGGGTGCAGGCGGGTCAGGGCCACCTACGCAGTTCAGGCCATGCACCTACAAAACTAACTGACACCAAGGCAGCCCATACCACGACCACAGATCATAGGACAGGCCCTGTCTCTCCCCTCCCTCCCTTAGAAAATAAGGGCTCCTAATGAAAAAGCTTCAATTACACACAAAAGCCAAAGAGAGACTTGAAACCGTTGACACATTTTAATGTTCTTAAAAACCACCTTCAAAGTGTGGAATCTGTTAGAGATAACACTTCACGTCTATGTAACACTTTATAGTTTAAACACATGAAAAGTGCTTTGTGAACTTCACAACAATCTTCGGTCCGTATTTACATAGTTAAGGCAGACATCTGCAAAAATGTAACTTCGTTCCCTCTGTTTTCTTCCCAGGAGGCAATCTGCCTAACTAAAGTCTATTAAAATCAAACATACTTAAAAGTTATTGATCAGAGAGACTATAAATCCTTGTCCTTAAGCTAGAACAGATAGAAAAATTTAGTCCTAAGAAAAAAGATGTTACCTTTAATAGCTACACTAATTTTCTAAAAATTAGAATTCCCTCTCTGCTTCAGCTAAGACGTTAAAGCCATCTAGAAAAAATCTAATACATCCTTATTATAAACTTTACAGATCTGACCCTCTTACAGTTGAATCAGGAAAACAAAGGAGAAAAATACACTATGAAACACTGTGACATAACAGAATTTTACCATTGATTTATTCAACCAAATACGACCCTATTTTTTTTTAAATCCAGAGTCTTGGTAAGTCTGCATTTCTCTTTTCATTTTTCTTTGTGTCAAAGCCTTTTCTTACTTAGTCTCTGACCTAAAAACTAAAGGCAAAAGCTAACGCTCCCAACTGGAAGTCAAGGTGGCAGTTGGACACATTTATTAAACATCCAGGTCGCTGCTTACCTTGCCAGTGAGAAGTTCAAAGAGGACAGCACCCAGGCTCCACCAGTCACAGGCTTCCGTTTCCTCTGTGATTGCTCCAACCTCTAAACATACCAAAAAAGGTTGATATTAAAATTCCAAAGGTCAATTAAACTTTCAAAATTAACATGTATTAGCAAGGTGACCTTGTTAATGCTGAGCGAGCAGATACTAAATACTACTGGGCTTTCAAAATTCCTGCAAGTTACTTATCCCTCTGGTCACCTACTGTGGCTGCATTTTTTTCTCTGACGCAGTCATATATTAAATGGAGACATTTGTTCTTTAGTTGATAGAGGGACACCTTCAAGATGCTACTCTTAAAAGTTACATGAACTACGAGGTCAGCGCTTTGCTTCAACTTTCACATTCGAAGCACTGCAGCTGATTCTATCTTCCAAACGCTAAAGGCATATGTTAGAAATAAAAACTCTTTTAAGTTCAAGAGAAGCTTCAAAACACATCTAAGTCAATGTTCATCATCCTTTTACTTGCAGGTTAGAAACCAGAGGAGTGAAATTCCCTCAGTGTCACATGGCACACGAAGACCTGGTTTTCAATTTCACCTGCCCTTCCCTATAGAAGTGATCGCTTTTCAACTAAACAAGTTGTGATTGAGAAACAGCCAGAGACACCGCGCTCAGTCACCACTCAACCTACTGGCTAAAATAAGGATCTTCAGAATACTGTTTAGAAATTACCTGTTGTTACCCTATCTCCAGCACAAGTTCCTGAACATAGTATCAGTTTTTAGGTGCCATCTTTTAGCTTCTTCCACAAACCACCACCAACTCATTGCCCCATTTTTGAGGCCTGTGGCCCGTAAGCCATGTTTGCTTTCTTGTCCTTTCCTAAAGGCATCCTATCAGTCACTAGGTGTGCCAATCTTGGCCCTTTCGCCTCAACTAAGCAAACAGACCCTATTTCCTGACTGCAGGGAACCCTAACTTGGAAAACAGTACATGGCCAGGGTGCCCAGGTGCCAGCCCTTTCCACCAGTGCTTAATGTAATGTAACTGCATCGTACTGAGAGCCGCAGTTCTTCAGATGCCCTGAGCATCTTAAGGCTTGAAGCAAAGGTTGTAGACAGCAAAGGGGTAGGGAAAGAGACATAAAGGTCCTCTTATGTAAAATACTGAAATCACTCATTTCGGCAGCCCTTTCCACACACCTTCCTCTGGCCTCACAGCCGTCCTCCTCCAGAGTTTCAACCCAAATAATCACAGCCTTCATTTTCTAACTAGCTGCCCTCAGCTAGGTAGTAAAAAGATAAGCAACGTTAACTGATTCAAACTATTCAGTTTGGTTAACTGAAAGACTCCAACCTTCCTAGAACCATCTGCACTAATTAAACAGGCGCTTGTTTAGATAACTGCTAACCACCAATCCAGTAAGAGGGGTTCAGTCCTATATGCTGTAGGGTACCTATGTAAAGTTCAATCCTGTATGCTCTAGGGTACCTATGTGGTGGAATGCTACTGTATCATTTTAAACGACACCTTCATATACAACTAAAGTATATCAGCGCATTTTTGTATGCATTATTTTTAAAAACCTATAAACAGAGTGGAGGATGCAGTTCTGTGGTAGAGGGCTTGCCTAGTACGTGCAAAGTCCTAGGTTCAATCCCCAGCACCACACACATACAAAAAAAGGAAAAGCTATAAAACAATAGCTTTCTATTGTTTAAAAGAAGACTGGTAAGAAAATATGTAGTGATTTGCTTCTGGGATGATTTATACTTATTAGTCTACATAAACATCTAAGTGGTACAATTAAAGTGTGGCAAGACTTTGTAACTTCGACAGGTGAAGGGTTTCCTTTGACACAGGGAAGCCAGAGATGTGCAGGCAACATCTGCCCTAAGAGTGTTCGGCTATACAATTTTCTTCACAAATTTAAAGTCTTTCATATTAGAAGAACAAGGAAGTAGGAACCAGGAATTCTGGGTTGAGTCTTACCAAAATCACCTGATCTCACCCGTTTGCTCCTATCCCGTTACACTGTAGATATGTTACATCCTAGCTTACACTGAGCTCTGCATCCTATGATTTTTGATATTTAAGGATTCCCTACCATGGCAGTTGAGAAGGGCAACTTCCTGAGGTCTCCCTTGTGAGGTGTGCATGCCACCCCTCCCAGATCCAGATTCAAAGCCCCCTTCCTCACCCTACCCCCCCCAGAGCACCTAGAAATGTGTGCTCAGAAAGCTGAGAAAGGGTTTATGTTCTCAGAAACTTTAGAAAAGTAAAAAGGAAATGTACCACATTCCTGTCAACAAACAGGATGGTTTGCACATTTCCTCGCAGTCGAAACCAAGCAATAGATTTTACTGAAATAAAATTCTTTCATGCCTTCTAACGGCCATCAGCTAACATTCAAATGTCTGGCATGCACAGAGAGCCATTCTCCATCGTGAAGTCTCAAGCTATGGGATTCACCCAACCCAAAACAGCAAACAGCATGAACTAGGTCCCGGCGCTGTGCCTCCATGGACTCTGTGCTTTTTACAGTCAGTTTTCCCACTAGCATTGTCAATGATTGATCTTTTTGCTCAAGAATTTCAGTATTCCATTTTCTTTAATCACCCAGCAAGTCATGTGTACTTCTTAGTCTAATAGTTAACAACTCAAGATCCAAAGTGAATGGATCAGCACTTTGGTACCACCAAGAAGCTTCATTTAGCACAAATGCTTTATAATGACATAAGGAATCGTGTTAAATGCTTTTCATGAATTATTTAAAATGTCCAAGCAAGTTTACAAAAAACACATGTGAGCAGAGTGACTTTGGGAAAGAGAATACTGTATTTATGCATCCAGGGAGGTGAGAGCTATCTGATCCAGACCAATGGGAAATAGAAAGTGGCTTTTGGGATCAAACACACCCCCGAGGAGTCCTGGAACCTTACCCCAAGTCTCTATTCATAATGAAGCTCCTCGTTAGAAGTGAGCAAAGCGTGGCTGAGATGGGTCTGTGTAATTAACACAATTCGTAAACATGCCTTTCAAATTCAGCAAAAGCCCCAGTGTCATCACCACTGTAGCTTCCATCATGGAGAGTGATGTTACACAGTGCTTCCTCCACACCCCTCCCAAAGCTGTGTACCCCAGCACAGGGCATCAGTGTACAGGGTGTGAGGGGTGTCCTGAAGCCACTCTGCAAACACAGTGTGCCTTCCTGAGCTTCAGAGGTATTCGTATGTACGGGAGGAAGTGAGATATTGTTTTATTATTAAAAAGAAACACAGACCATTTATGGAACACAATGTAAAATTTGCATGGATTTGCAAGATAAAAGGACTTCAAAGAAACCTCGGAGCCTGTTCACTGGTCCCCTGAGATGCCCATTTCATATCACCTCTGCAGTCAGAAGCAGCTGGGTGGAAAAATGTGAGAGGTTCCTCAGGAGAAGAGCAAGGTGGATTCTTTATTGTTTTCTGCAGACCTGCTCAGCTCATCTAGCTTCACTGGCTTCTGCTGCTTTTAAGTCCTTGGTAACTTTCAACTGGGCTCCTCACCAAGCAGGCAGTGACCCTCATGCTGCTTCACAGTAGCTTCCAGTGCGGGCTGAGCCCACCCAGGGCCCACTGTTCTCCTTCAGCTTGGTCAGCTGCAAGCTGCCGCCCTCCCTCGGTCCCCACCTTTTCTTCCCCCAGCTGCTGGGCTTCTTTCCTCTCTCCTCATTTTCTCTTCCTTCCTTCCTCTTGGATGCAATGAGCTCAGCTTTCTAATGACTCCCAGGCCTAAGGAGCTTGTTGGTCCCATCCAAGAAAAACTGCTTCCCAAAGCCTGAAGACAGCTAGGCTGGGAGCCAGTCACGGGACCACAGCTATAAGAAGGTAACTGTTTTTCACTGGGACATAAAATACACTAAATGCATCTTCAAGGTATCCCCTTAACAACATAGCCTGAAACTCTTCAGAATGACTTTATATTAAGCAGAGACTCACTAATTAATGTGACATCATAACTGCGGTCCCTGATTTTCATAGATGACTCAAAGCTATAATTGAGGGTTCTGTACTTAAGGAAGATATAAAGAAGAACCTACTAACAGCCAGGCAGCCTGAACATCAGAAAAAAGTAAAGCCCTTACAGAATTTCTTCTAGGTTTTAAAAGAGAAAAAAAATTTTTTAGATTCTCACAACAAATGACTTCAGCTGTCCTTTTAACAGCCTTAAGGAGCAATAATTCCAATTTTAAAAATGTTAAGACATGCACTGCAGTCACACTGCTGAAATGAAACCTGAGAGAGTCTGGTTCTGCTCTAAGCCTGCTTCATTCCCAAAATCAATTTAAAAACTCAAGCACGCACTAAGAGCACTGACTCATATATAAAGCTACAATGAAGTTCTACACCACCCAAGTATAACATCCAAGCCTAACATCCAAAGTACAGAAATACCAAATACCTCTGTGAGGCTATTAGTTTAAAGGATATGCTCCACTACTGCTTTATCAATGCTCAAAATATTTTTCCCAGACAACAGAAGGTGTTAATATCTGTGCAACACAGCCCCCACCAATATCCTACACTTGCAGTTTCCAGGTTGAATTGGGTAGTATCTTTACTCCCCACAGGGGCGGTGGTCTTGTAAGCATTAAGCAAAGTGATTTGGGGAAAAATTAACTACTGCCTCTGAAAACAATTTCTCAGGTTACCCTGCCAAAACCCGAAGGAGCTGGTGATATCCAACAGTGCCTGATCTTCACCCTCTCCATGTCCCAGAGCACAATGGCAGGGTGACTGCTATAAGAGCTCGCTCGGCTGGGGACATCGCCTAGCCTTCCTGAAATGAGGGCAGCCAGCCGTCTTTCCACCGCTTGGAACCTTCATTTTATCATCCTGAAAAGTGCTTTCAAAAGCACTCATGAGTCTTTCTCACAACTTCTCCTCTGTCCATTAATTTAAGGCGCCCGAAGAGTGAAATTATGCTAAGCCGAGCAGCCAGCATGCGTGAATCTTCTTTCTCCTTCCCGTCTGCCGCCCAGCCCTTCCCTGAGAACCCAGAATGAGCACTGCTGGCAAATGAAATGCAGCAGTGTCACCAAATCTCACTGTCTCCATCTTTTAATGTAACGGGGACACAGAAGCAGCTCCAGGACAGATTTTAACTCATCCAATAAATTCTGGGGTCATCGAATATGTGCAAATAGTTTAGTAAAATTAACAGAGTTTCACTGTAGTGCAATCCACTCTGATACTCCCTAACTACGCTATAGAATCTTACTGATTCCTACAAACGATTCAAACTGTCACATCTCATAAGTGAATAAATACGTTTAAAAGTAACAATAAAGATATCAAGCATGAGGTGGGCCTTGCCTCACTTGGACTGACTCAGATTCAACACCTCACAGAACGCTCTTTCCCAAGCCAGGCAGGGTATGTTTCAGGAAAATCACTCAGGCTTGGTCACCCACACTGCCCACGGGCTCCCTAAAACACAGCACAAGAGTATCTTTCAGGCCATAAGACAGCCATGCATCTTGTCTTCTCAGCTTCCCTCTGAGAGTAAGGGCTGACAGCATTTAACCTGACTCCCAAAGGGATCAATAACAATAAGCCGGCACCTAGAAAGTAAGGAGGGATGCACAGAGACATGAACTCGAACCAGAGCTCATCTCTGCACCCGGGAGCAGAAGCAGCTAAATGCGCACAGGAAGAGGTGTGAATGGAACCCTGAGTCCCAGAGGCAAGCCCAGCCTTGTAAGACTACGTGGCGTCAGCTGCATGGGTTTAGCAAAGATGTGGCTCAAAAATAAAAGCCAAAATACAGCTAAAAATCTGTTGGTAACTGTATTCAAACATGGAGAAAACTGGAAAATGCAAGTTAAACCCAAGCTGTAAATGCAAACCAGTCTTCTTATAAAGTTTTATAAAGATGACCTTAAGCAATATGGTCTTGAGACACCCCAAATTCAGCATGTCCTTTTCCTTTCGAAGATGCTGCTGTTAAAATGCTTTTCCGAGATGACCCATCCCCTCCCCCACAGCGCTGCCATCCTCCTTCCAGGATGGGAAGCACAGCAAGGCTCGGAACTCTTTCCGGAGAATTCCACAAGGACAAAATTCTAACTTAGAAGAATGAAATATTTCTCTTAAACTGTTTTGCTTAACTATACTTTTTTAAACAAACTGAGTCTTAGAAGTCTTATTTTTTTCCACTTTCAAGTTACAATAAAACTCAATGAAGAAGCAGCAACTACCACAAATAATGTGCTTAAGTAACACTCCAACTAGGCCAATGTTTACACACAGGAACAATTTATCACATAAATAGCATAAAACATCTTATCCAGACATCAAAATGATAATTAACTGTAAAGTGACAGACCTATGCATTCAAGTGATAATTAACAGTAAATATACTTTCCAAGACAGAAAGAAAAATACAGTTTTGTGATGTCATGGAAGTTTTTCTTGTGTAACAATAAAAAATTAGACTTTAAATGTCTGAATTTGGCTAGGGATGCAGCTCAGCAGTGCAGCACCTGCCTGGTAAGTGAGAGGTCCCAAGTTTGATTCCCATCACCTCGCAAAGGAAATCTTAAGGATTTTAAAACTGTTTTGGAAAAGATACAGAAGTAAAGAAAAATATTACCTTTTAGGATGGTAAGTAAAAAGATATGCAAATAAAAGTGAATTTTTTACAGCCTTAAAACCAATCACTGTGTATACTTTCATCAAAAGGAAGCTGCGGTCTCTGAATGTTCCATAAATTCTTTAAGTGTTCAAGAGCACTTAAGATGCCATTACAATTGGTCAAGAAGTTAACTTTCTGCCAAGGGAACCAAACTTCACTAATGGACTTAGGAGCAGAAAAAGGCAAGCTTTTAAAAAACCTAATCGGTCATTAGCCACACACCTGGACCAAGGAAAGGAACATCTTTCTTCTGCCACGAGCATCCCACGTCAGCCGGAGCTCGGAAACATTAGTGCTGCGCTCCTACACAGACAATCTTTCCCCGCAGCATCTGCTGCTAATTGAAAGGGACTAGAATTACAAAATCCTAGTCAATTTCTCGCACCAGCTCTTGCTGTGTGTAAAGATTGTCTATGCAGGGGCTGACCATTAGTCTTCCACCACAGCTGACGACTAGAAAGCAAAGAGAAAGAAACACTGAAGAAAGCATGTTTTGTGTCCAACAATATATGGAACTGAACTGTGGGGTGGACAGTTAAGCACGTCTTTTATTAGCTCAGCAAAATATCATTCTATAAATGTAACTATTCACTTATAAAAGTGTATTAATACCCTAGTTAACGGAAATGTCTTCTGTTTGAGTAGTCTCTTTTTGATATAAAACTTCAAAAGTAACTGTCAATATTATACCAATTATGTCTTTTGTTTTAGGCTCCTGGGACACAGGAGGCATTTAATAAATGTTTGTTGAATAAACACCCCAATCTTGTATTTTATAGCACTGTTCCAAGGCGTTCAAAGGACCTACACAGGCCTCCTGTTTGTCTTCTTTAAGTCTCACTGAGCATATGGATCAACATCAAGGCCTCTGCACTTTTACACACGTTCAAAATGTTATCTAAGCATAGATAGGGGAAAGCCAGAGCAGAGGTCAGCTGGATGCTGACTGCAGGATCCCAGGCAAGCCATGAGCTCCAGGAGTGCAGAGGAGGGGACACCAGTGTCCCCTCTGCGTAGTGACTGCCTTTGCTGCTACCTCCAGGGACAGAGATGGGAGGCTGAGGGCAAGAAGACGACAGGATCAGAGATAACCCAAAGTTTCCCATGTCCCAGTTCAGCATAAGGACTCTAATTCCCCAAAATGTGCTACGACACCAGCTATAATACCTGGCTGGTTTTCTGGTGAGATCTTTAGCATCAGTTAGAAATATATTTTAAAGTAATCCAAAATAAATTCACATACCTGCATTATGGGACAGCTACACTACCTCACTTTCCCTAGGGTACTGTTATAAAGATCTATTTTTCAAATTTCCATAAACAAAAAATGGTACTAAACTAAAAGCCCTATCATCTATGAGAATAAAATTTCTTTTGGTTTTTGCTGTTTTGGTTTTGGCTTTGTTTTTGTAGAGAAGTGCTCCACCACTGAGCCACACTCCCAGCTCCTGAAATTTTACTTTAACTTCAGGTCTGCATTGCCCCTCTGATGCCTATGAAATAAACAGTCAATGCTTAGCAGTTTCTAAGTCTGATGATGTACAGCCATTCACGGCGAGCCCACACTGGGAATGAGTTAGTATGAACAGAACAGAACTTACTCACCTAAGGTATCAGGACTTCACTAAGCCACATCTTAATTCTTAGCATGAAGACTAACTGGAGTCTAGAATCTCCACTTCCCAGCCTGCCCTTTGCAATGAGAAGTCGGCCCCTTTTTTCTTACATTATTTCAGAAAACGTGAGCTGTCCAAACCCATTCTCTGCTTGACAAAGCCCTCCAACACCTATGCAACTGCTTATTCATGCGCAGTGGGAGAACCATTAGAAAGTTCGCTGAATCCCATCTCTCTAACTGGTCATTGGACGTCCAGAGAAACTGACCAACTGGGCGGCAGAGACTGGTGCTTTCCACACTTCCGCTCCCCTCCAGCTCCACCTCTATGCTCTGCTTCTGCGGCTCATCCAACCTCGCTGCCTGCCACCTCCTCGTTATTAATTCAGCTGGTTTTCAGGTAATTCAATTACCTGCACCCCTGGGGCCTCCGTATTGTGGGGAACTGGATGTGAGCTCCGACGCCGCCACGAGCTAGTTCAGATGAGGTTGGCAAAGTACCTTGTTCTGCTTTTCCCCCACCCACCACCGGCTCCAAATTTCTTGTTGTCGTGGTGACCTGGCAACCATGTTCCTAGCTTTCCTGTAATTAATCTGTACAACTTGGGTCAAAACTCCTTGATTTCACTTGATTCAGCACTCCAGGGCCAAGAACTATTTACTCAAGGTACCATTACAATACTGTTTTCTTGTGAGATAAAATAAGAAACAGATAACTACCACAAGACTTATGGTTGACTGATTATAATTCTGAGCTCCATACAGTCTTGCTTACTCCCTCAGCCTGCATTTCCAGGAGAAAAAAACCAACAGCAGGCTCCATTTTCCATTGATCATATCACAACAACTCCATTCTGAATAGCCATCGGGTGTCACCGTGTTACCCAACCAAAGCCATTAAAGCTGACTGATGAGAAAAAGGCTAACTGAAAATTGTGAGAGCGACAGGCACCGCTTTCTCTGCTGCTCTGCAGCTATGCTCGGCAGGCAGGCAGCAGCACGCACGGTTATTAAAGGAGCTTCAAGAACCCTATTTGCTTTATCATCATTCAGTTTTTAAAACCTTAGCATTTTCAAACATTTATAGCAAGAAAATACTTGTGAAGAATTGCTCAGAAGGAGTAATCCTGGTTACATCACAGAGACTAAAACCGACAAGATTTTAGGGGGTACAGGAGCAGATAATTTGATCAAAGTGGCAACCCTACTGCAACAGGAAATAATGTTTAAGACTCAGCACTACATCACCTTTGCTAAATATAAGGGGCAAAAAGAGTCCACTTTCTTCTGTAAAATAACTCAGTGGTGAGGCAAATTAAATGAGTTGCCAAAAATCAATTTAGATATCAAAAATAAGAAGCCTTACTCTGTAGCGATTGCTTTAAACTATAAGTTCACTCTCATATTCTTCTGAACATAGAATTTGCAGATCATAAAGAAAAAGGGTTGGAGAAATAAAAGGTTAAAATTAACCTCCCTTTGATAATTTAAGTGTTGATATAATCCCCTGCTATAGTTTGGATCTAAGAGGTGCCCCAATGACTCAGTTCTCAGCATGGCAATATTGAGATGTGATGGCACCTTTAAGAGGTGGAGCCCAGTGGGAGGTCTCTAGGTCAGTGGGGGCGTGGCCTCAAAGGGGTCTGTGGGACCTTGGGCCCCTTCCTTTCCCTTGTTTCCCTGTCCAGAGCAGAGTGGATCTGCTCTACTATACCCCACCCCACCAGGATGTGCTGCTTGCCACTACACAAAGCAACAGGGCCAAGGAATCATTGTGTATCAGCAGCTCCAAGATGGAGTCCAAATAAACGCCGCAGGCCTCTGTTATGAAAAGCTGACCACCACAGCCTTCCTCCACCAATACTATCAGGAATCATCAGGAAATGACGAAGACGTTGTATTTCACCCGTCTGTATAAAAGCATTATCAATTCACCAACCTTGGGAATGTTCTGGTTCTAACAGCTGAAGAATTTCTTCTTGGGGTGGGCTAATGCATAAATAACCGGGAGTGAGCTCTGTGCCATTATCCTGTCTTTCTCACCACCGGTGACAAATCACATGCTAACCTGACACAAGAAGTATGAATACAGAATTGGTCCATTTCAATACAAAACGATCCTAACCCAGACGCAAAGTGAACAGACAACAGCCAGGATCTGGGAGGGTCTAGAATACATCCTATCTAGGGATGGAGCACGGCCTGGGGATGCAGATGCTCAAATTCTCCTAGACACACTCTCATTTTCTTTGCGTCAGAGTGGCCTTGCCGGGTTGAGGTCACACTTCTGTAGATTTGGAGCCTTTTTTGCTTATACTCTACACTCATCACAGGCTTTGTCAGCCTAAGAGGGGAAATACATCAGGGAATTTCCTCAGGATAAAATTTCCACTACTCTATAGCAAACCTGACAACATAATGGTTCTCCTCTAAATGAAACAGAATTTTAATGATGATAAGAACCAAAAGCAAATGATTAAATATACTTGCTAATCATTCAACAAAAAACACTAAAATGTCTACTATGTATACAACAGCTACTGCTTAAATCAAATAAATCAAATATATAAATCAATCAATAAAGTCTGCTTAAATCAAAGAGATAAAAGTTTGAAACATAGGGGCTGGGGATTTAGCTCAGTGGCATAAGCGCCTGCCTTGCAAGCAGGCAGTCGTGAGTTCGATCCCTGGTACCGATAAAAACGAAAAAGACCAAAAAAAAAAAAAAAAAGTTTGAAACATAGTATGTCATTATTACTCACAACTATTGTATTCTTTTACAATTATATAACTCCTTCTCACCTTTTTCTTTCTCCTTTAGAGAAAAAAAACAAACTAGGAATAAAGACATATCTCTTAGTTACAAAATTATTTAAAAATATAAATCTGTATTATTTATTTGCTTTCTCTATCAATTTCACCTTCCTGAAATTAGATTGTTGCTTTGTTAAACTATCCAGGACTCACAAATTCTTATACCTAAATAATCCTTCCTTCTGTAAACAATTTTGTCTGTTGAGAATATTGGCATTCAATTTTCACTTTATTCAAAAAGCTAAGATTCTTCTTCTACGTGAAAATATTTTCCATAAATTATGTACAAACTCCACAAATAAATAAAAACATACATTTAAAAGGTTCTTCAAACAAAATAATTCTTTTAACCTTACTAATGTTCATTGAAAAATCAATACTTATCCTTGGGGGAAAATATTTTGCTTTACTAAGACAAAGTTGAATTTTGATTACATTTTGTACAAAAAGGGTTATCAGATGGTTTCATACTGGTGATTTTATTTATACTCAACAAAAATTTACTTTACTACTGTTAAACTAAGGCCCATAAAATCTTTAGTAACTTTAACATCATACAAGTTAATGCTTGCTGTGGGACAAATAGCCAATTTGATAACTCCGAATGCCATTTAAATAGTCTAACCCTTAAACTTCTGAATGTCTCAAGACATTTTAAACCACCCATGCTCTGAGTTCTACTTTTAATTATAAAATACCTAACATCACACAGAATACCATGCTTAACAAGAAAGAAATCAAGCAGAAAGCATGTTTATGGAGAAGGGCAGAAGAGACTAGCCTCGAAAAATATATTCATGGGTATTTGAGCAAAAGACGGTAGTAAACAAAGTCATGCTCTGAAACTGAATTTTGCAGATACTCTTCCGCATGGTTTTTCTATGTTTCACTTTTCCCCATCAGCTGTGAGCTGTTTTCAAGTGTGAAATCACCTAACAGAGGAAGCAAAGCTGTCATTTGACATCTGGGAGCGTGGAGATTGGGCTGCAGTGAAAAGCATTATGGACGTCTTCAATTTACACACATATTCACCCAGAAATTCTGCAGTCTGAAAAGCATTCAGGGAAAAATAATATTGTAAATTTCAAGCATTTAAATTAAAAGGTTCATAATTGGGTAGAAAATAAAATTGAAGACGCTAATAGGCACCATATCAACTTGCTGAAGACCAAAATGGGAAACAAATGATTATAAAGTATTAGCAAAATAACATAATTTTACTCACTTGTGTTAGGGCTTATATTAAACTTTCAAATATAGTCTTTTGTGCTTTATATGGTTAATAGTGTGAAACTTATTTTTCTGGCTGCTTTTTTAAAAATGAGAGTTAATACTGGTCAGAAAAAAAATAGGGGTAACCAAAAAAAAATTAAGTATTCCCTTGACATCTTCTTTTATTTTTCCTTTATACTTAAGTATCGTAGCAAAGATTTATAGTATCAAATGATAAAGCATATAAGATCCTTTGGTTAAGACATGCCTGTGTGTGTGTGTGTGTGTGCTCAAACAGAAATAAAATTAGAATAATTATAAGCAAGTTCTTAGGAAAATAATATATAATGTGGCCCAGCTTTTTTTCCTGTGCTCTCACAATAAAAAAGAACCTGTTTAAGTCTCCTAATAAAGTATCTAAGAGCCTCCTAACACAGCAACTAGCCCGTATGTGTTTACACTGCCACGCCACCTAATTTGCCCCTGCTTTGTGGACCATTTCTTTGCTTCCTCTCTTCTTGAACTCCATTCTGCAGTACAAGAGGAACCATTTACCACTAGTGATGTTTATTTAAAATAAAGCCTTCCTACAGAACCATCCTGCATCATCTAAGCATACAAAGTGGACCTAAAAGCAATGGGTTCGCCTTTGAAATCAGGGCTGAGTTTGATCATTGAATTCGTATTCTCGAGGCCCACTGGATAGGTCTGCAGCTGCAGCGTTTAGGTCCTGGCTTTTCCACAGATGTAGACGCAGACAGTGCCATGGCTTTTGTCTTTTTTCTGTTTGGATTTGTTTTAATATTTAAAGAGGCAACTTTGTGAAAAGGTCTCAGGTTTGTTGCAGAAACTTGCGAACACTGGACTTTGTTGGCCATACGCGGTGCTGAACTGCTCAGGACGTTTTAACAGCTAAGAACACAAAGTTGGCAGAAACTGTTCTTAAACAACAGAAGGTGATCATTTGCATTTCAAAATTTATCTGTCTTGCTTTTCCCCTCAATTAGACCAAAACATGTTGATTCACAGGTTTCTGTGTGTGGTTTTTTCTGTTTTAAACTTATTTATAGAGCAGAATAATGGCCCCCCTGCTAGTCTGGCATTTGCTCAAGTTTCTGTCCATGTAAATCGAATCTGTTACTGGAAATTTTTCTCAAAATATAAAGGCACATCACCCACAAGATAAAGAGATATGCAGCTGCCATTATAAAGCACAAGGCAGGTGGGTAATGTTTTTAGGGCAAATATGTGATAAGGGTTCCCAGGAGGGAGGGCTGGAGGGGAGAGGCTGCATGCTGTTTAAACAGAAGCCGGGCTTCTCATCAGAATCTTGTGACAACTTTACTTTCCTACCAAACAGGAGCCGCTTACTTTCACAAAATACTAACGTTAGGGTGGGTGGGGGAGGCCTGGGAGAGGAAATTAGGTCACCCCCTGCTGTTTCTAAGGATATATCAAAAGAGAGTTAAGTATCCCACTACTTACTAATTTTTATAATTTTTACTTATCTACATTTGTAGTACTGGGAATTGAACACAGGGCCTTCACACTGAGGAACATCCCCAGTCATTTTAAAAAAATTTTATTTTGAAACAGGGTCTCATGAAGTCACTTAAATTGCCCAGGTTGGGCTCAAACTTCGACCCTTCTGCCTTGACCTCCCAGAGGGCTGAGGTGACATTTAAACACTGAAATACTGTCATTACTGCCACCACTTAAGAAAAGAGAAGAAGGCCTACTTACAGTGTTTGTCAATTGCTATTTGGTCAGTTACAAATTTTCAGTCCAACTTTTATAGGTAAATGGATGCACCTTGAGAATATACTTATTAGTGAAATAAATAAACATCATATTGTTTCATTAGTGTGACAGGCTGAAAGAAAAAACATTTATATATGTATGTATATGTATAAAAGATAGTTAAAGATAGTTATACTGCTGATTTCTCTTAGTTCACTGAAGAGAAAGATTTGTACTCATATTGTTCAGACAATTGAAGGCAGATGTCTTGTGCTCTGGGTGAATGATTTGGGGATGACAATGCACTAAATAAATAAATTTCCGGTCCAAATCTCCTAGTATTTTAAGCAACGGAAAAGTGGACTGAATCTCTAGAGTTGTGATCACCTAAATTAGCATACTGGTATTACTTTTCTGTTAAGGCCATCACCGGTTTGAGTTCACTTTGTTGCTAAGTTAAGAGACCCATAGACAGACAAAACTTTCCATATGATTCAGTGCATGCCATAATACTAGAACACTTGTGAAACTCACAAAGCACAAAGGACAATTCTTTTATGCAAACAAGTGTAACAAAGCCCCTCTTTAGACTCCAGGTTTTTGGTTTTTGTTTTTCTTTCATTCCTAACTGCTACTGAAGGACAACCTGGAAGAGGACAGAAAAGGAAAAAAAAAAAAAATCCATTAATGGCACACTGCCACCTGCTGGTACACCATGAGAAGCATGATTTGGAACTTAAACTCTGTTTCAGTAGACAAAACTGAGTGTGTATCCACTGATGAATGCAGTACTGTGTCACCCCACACATATTACAGCTCTCAGGACGCCAAAGTACTCTGAATATTAACCAAACTCTGCTTAATACTAGAGAAAAATAATCTGCTAGGATGTCAAAATACATTACGATTTTCAATATAAAAGTAACAAGAACAGGAAATAAGGGGTCAGTTATAAATATAATATCCCACAGATGCTTGGTTTTGTTCTACATTTTACACTCACTTCAGCATGCAATAGGCTCCTCACAAAAGAACCCTAAAATTTAATTTGGATCTTAAAACCTCCAAATTTTTGTAATTAACAAGTATTTTTATGTATGTTGACCAATACCTAAAACATTATTTCTTAACAAATTAGAAAGTTGGGGGAGTTGTAAAACAAGAGTCAGAAAACTATAATAAAGTGATTTCACTTCAAAGTTTTTTGTTCTCACATTAACTGCATCTTACTAATAAGGTTTCAAGACATGGCATCATGTTATTTATTTGAGAAAAAATTATAGGAGTGTTTTGTTTTCTCTAGGAAAAATTAAAATCAAAGAGTTCTACTTTGAGAAAAGGATAAAGAAAAAAACATGCAAAGAACTCAAGGGAGTGACAGTTCCCAAATGATCGTTTGGGGAAAGTTTTAGGATATTTGCTCTGTAAGTTGAAAATTTTTGCCATTCCTCAGTACAGAAGTAATTCTTAACAATGACGATTATAGCTAAAAAGAATCCTAATTATAATAATTGCCTAATACCAGAACTGAACAAGATTAGCTGGTGACCACTTACTGGCCGGCTCACAGCCATTCGATACTGTACTGAAGCCAGGTGTGGTGACGCAAGTCTGCAGTCTCAGCGGCTGGCCACTGCAAGTTCAAGGTCAGCCTGGGCCACTAAGCAAGACCCTTGCTCCAAAGGTGAAAGCAGCAGCGCTGTTGCTAAGCACTACAGCACTCTGAGTTCAGTCCCCAGCACTCTGCCCAACAACACAGATCAAAAGCCAAGATCGCCTGAACATGATTAACTTAAGACTCCTTTAAAGGTCTGGGGTGATGACTCTGGTCGTCCAAAGAGGCTAAGCGCTGGGCAAAAAGTGAACAAACTTTCGATTCAAACAGATCACAATCTGCACTCATAATGGAAAGTAACTCAAACCCAGTTTATATATTTAAGCTGCTTAAAACTGTCAACGTAGGATCAAACGTGCACAGCAAAAAATCGCTAATTTTAAGAATATAAACACAGGGCTGGGGATTTAGCTCAGCAGCATAAGCACCTGCCTTGTAAGCAGGCGGTTGTGAGTTCAATCCCTGGTACCGATTAAAAAAAAATTTATATATATATATATATATATATACACACACGATAGTAACGACAGGAGAAACCTGCTGTGCCATATAGCGGCTACACAGGGTACTTTTTAAAACAAGGACCTACTTCCTAGTTACCTGAATATGGAAAGAACTCTTTAAAATAGGTTCTGAAATGCCAGGCTGACCCATCACTGAAATCACATGCATTTCCAACATGCTTCACTTTTACTCATTTTTAACCTTATGAATTTTGCTCGTCTGCTACTTCTTGCCTCTTATAAAAACCATCCATGTTAAAAAAAAAAATCCATGTAAAAATGTTCAAGATATTAAACGGTTCTTTGAAACACTAGGTTAAGACATTTTTAACAGCCCACCGCAAGGGAAGTATGAACTCTTAGCAAGAACGGCAGATATATATATACCCATATATACATATAAATATGTATCTGTGGATTATGTAATGGTTTATCCCGTAATTTTCTTTTTTGCAAGATAAGAAAAGAGACAACCAAATCCAACACACATGTGGACGGCTAGTGAAATATATAACTCCTATAAAGAAACGAGAGCTGCCGAGCCACTTTTTCAAGTGAAACATTTTAGGAGATTGCTCTAACCTGGGGCACAGTACATTCTCTCTATGGCATCGCTGTCACAGGAATCTTCAACCTCACTCCACCTGCTAAAATACGTTAGCTGAATGTGTCCTAAAAACAAAACGACAGGAGAAATCAAAACATTTTTCTCTTCCATTTTCTGCAGAAGTGAACTGTAATTACTCCTTTTGTAGCTAAAAACAGTATCATTAAGAATAATGGCATCATTAAGTACTAGAAGCTATTACTGGGGGTGAATTTGCCGCACTGATAATGAAGCTCTAGACAGGAAATGAAGATACTAATTACAAGATAAAACGCCTACTCAGTTAATTGGAAGCAACAGCGAATAAAAAGAAATGCATTTGCAGAAGTTCCTGACCTCTATCATTCAATAAGATGTTGTTTGGGTTCAAATCGCGGCACACAATTCCCTCTCTATGTAAAGCATCAAGGGCTACCACCATTTCAGCTGCCCATCTTTGAATGCAGCCCTCTGGGATATAAAGCCTGGAGTTTAGTGCTAATTTTTTATCAAGGTCCTCAAAAATCTGATGGATTTCCTTGTCCTCTTCCAGTGCTAGCCCACGCTCGCCCTCAGACTCTGAGTTTCTTTGGAATAAAGAAGCAGGTTCCTCTTTAGCCAAGTCATCGATGTGATCTGTGAACAGCAATACTTCTTGTGTTCTGAAAGTGTCTGCGTTGGCACTGTATTCGTTAGCACCTGGGAGTGGGTTAGAAACACGGGAGAAGCTTCCTTCCGCGCTGTTTGCGGTTAATGCTGACTCAGCTACTCCAAATAGTCCAAACTTAGGATCTGAGCTGTGTGATAAAGACGGGTCTTCAGAATGGCTGCGGTTAACAGCTGCTACAAATAACACCCCCAGATCCTCCTGGGCATCGCGTGTCTCAGATACGCTCCAGGACCTGGGCCTAGAGGGACCACGCAGGTTCCCCGAGCCTTCTTCTTCAGGGGTGTGGCACTGCTCAGTGCTGAGCCTGAGGCCTAGTACATCTGGGGCCTCCAGCAGCTTGTTTTCTGCTCTGCCTAAGGAAGTCTGTGTAAACTTAGTAGGTCCCATGGCTGCAGCTTCGTTCGGTGGCTCCAATTCACCAGGCAAATTTACAAGCAGATCGGGCCTTCCTTCATCAGTACCAGCGATATCATCAGACGCTGCATCTTTAAATGAAATAACTGGGACTGAGTCATCTGAGCCCCTGCTAATGGTGTCCAGGGCTGTAAACTCGACTCTGCTTTCACCGGCAATAAAATTCTTAGAAGCGCAGTCTCCATCAGGAAGACCAAAGAAAGGCTTTAAGGGTTCTGATTTCAGACTGTACAGTTTTTCACCAAAATCAAGTCCCAGAAACTCACTTGTGCTGTCCTTGCTATCTATCCTGAAAAACTCCATGGGACTGTTCTTTGATCTGCTAAGGGAACTGGATGTTCCTGGAGAAGGAACCGTCTCTGGGTCCTCATTTCCAGGGAAGAACTTGAGCACATGAGTTCCTGGCCGGGTGCTGGAGCCATCACCTTCGGCGGCAGGGCGAGCCGGGAAGCTATGGAGGGCTTTGGCATCAACATCCCTCCCTTCTGTCTTCATGAAGGGCTCCTCGTTCAAAGTTCCTGGTTCGATCTTTTCCTGACCATACTCATTGCATAACGTTAAGTAACTAGTAGTGCATTCTTCTTCGGAACTTGAGCCAGAATCAGGCCACTTTGGAGAGCTGTCTTGGCCATCGTCTTCCTGGTTGCTGTCCTCTTGAGAACTGGGAGTGAGACTAGTCTTCAGAGGCAGAACTCGGAGCAAGCCTCCCCCATCGCTCTCTCTGGACTCCAAGCTGCCGCTGTCCTGAGGGCTGGCGGCGGGCTGCTGCAGGCGAGCTTTGGAGAGCCCGCACTGTTTCACTTCCTTAGTGTCAAAGCTCTCCTCGGGACTTCTGTTCAGAAATCTACTGATATACGACCAGAGCTTGCCACCTGTGAACAAGTACAACAAACAAAAAACATTAAGACCTTCAAACTGGCATTTATTTAAGCCATTCTAAAAAACAGGTATTTTCTAATAATCAAACACATCAGTGATGTTCATTAATATCAATCGTGCTGTAAGACAGAACGTTTAGTAAAATGTGATATAATTTTAAAATTTTGTTAATATCTGTAAAGTATGATTTCAAATATATCTTCTGATATCAACTATTTTTAAAATAACAACCTATTTCTTCTGAAGGGAAATCAGTTATAACCAATACTAATATGAAATGTCACAGCTAAAATCTTGCTTTCACTATTACTTCATCTTAGAAACAGATAATTATGTTCTGGTCTGCTAATGTAATAATTGAGCAAGCAGCAATATATAAGGTGGTTTAAAATTGTGGAGTACAGCTTTTAAAAAAGCTAACAATATTATTCCACTTTGAAAAGGCCCACTAGAGAATTAGAGGGGAAATGTGTACATGCTGTGTTTTTATAAATGACGTATTTCCCTATCTCATGCCCCGTGAGACATGTCAAGTACCATAAACCAGGGAGGACTAATGGGGCAGCCATGAATGGGATAAGCTGTTACGATCCTATACCACGATATGCAGCTACTAAACTAAACTAATAAGAACTGGACACTGAAAACTGTACTCATTAAAAACATCATAAAACAGATACAGAAGAAATCAGTGCTCTCTAAGATCCAGAGTAAGTGTACACAGGCATTTGTTTACATCAGTCAACTGATTTACCAAAAGGCAGCAATAAAGAACTGTTCTCCTTTGTAAATTTTCAAGTTAAATATATCAAAAAAGTATAAAAAGAAAAAAGTACATTTGATCCAGAAATCTCAAAAACAATAAATGCAAAAGGCAAGTGTGATGGCACACATCTGTGATCCTCGCACTTAGGAGGCTGAGGGAGGAAGACCACTGTGGGTTGGAGGCCAGTCTAGGCTATGTAGAATTCAAGGCCAGCCTGAAATACATAGTGAGACCCTGTCTCAAGAAACAAAAACAACAACAAAACAACAGATGCAACTATAATAAAGCACCTCAGCCAATGTTTAACATAGAATAAATGCTCTATAAAAGGTAACTGTCACAATACCAATCCCAGGATTTTCATTCCCACATCTCTTTCGGCCAGTGATCTAGTTAGCAGTCTTTCCCCTCGGTAATAATGGTACAGATACAACTTTTCCCTCTCATTGTTTCTTAGAGGATTGCATTCTGTCCTCTTTAGAACGTTTTACAAATCCCTGTGTTGAAGCTAATGATTAACAACTGACATTAAATTTTCAGGCTCACTCACAAAAAACAGCTAGGGATTTACTCCCTAATTTTTTGTCTTCTGACAACAAAACCACATTCTTCTCATCACAAATGCCTACACTGTGGCATTCTAATTAAAAAAAAAAAAATGCCTGAACCTGAAACTGAAATTCTTATGCAATCCAAACAACAGCACTGGTGGTTTCTCTTAGATGAGGACAACATGAAGGAAAGGACCAAGTTCTTTGCCTAATTACTATTCAGGGTGCAGGGCATGGCAGGCGCCTGCCCAAAGCTGTCACATCAAATGACGACACCTCAGGAGACACGCCATCCCACGCAGACACCACCTGCTTTCAGTAGTCGGCAAGAAACACTACCTAAGAAAGTTCAAAGGCGAGTTTCATTTGCTCTTAGGCCACCTCCACCTGGAGCTGCTGAAATCTGAAGTTCAGTGCACTTAAATTATTACTGTCCCTCAAACTGGATCAGACTTGGATCGCTTCTCTTCTCTGCTCTTCCTGTTTGACAAGTCTCCAAGTCCTGTAGGACCTACTTTCAATGCCTCTTGCAGACTTCCTGTTCTCCAAATTCTCTGAACACGCTGTGCTTCTTGGGAGAACCTGGAGGTCCAGCTAGACCCTGCCTGAGGTGCCTGCTTTCTATCACATGCACTGCTGCTCACCTCATCTTCCGCTTTGGCATCGATTTGACTATACCATCTCTCCACTCAGGAACGCAATCCCCTCTACCCACTGAACCATGCGCCAGCTCCACACTGGCTCTCAGACCTTTCAGGACACAGTATTACCTCACGCCTGGATCCTGCCCTTATTACATCATTCTGAACGGGGTTTCCCCACAGACTCAGGCTGGGCTTTCCTTATACTACACTGAGCAGAGAATTTTTTCCCTACTAATTTCTCCAACGCGTACTTGTCAAAATCCTACCCATTCTTGAAGGTGCTTCAGAATTTGTTCTCTTAGACCAGCTTCTTTGTTTCCTCTCGCTGCAGACAATTTCTGTCTTCTCCGAGTCCTTTATATTGCTTCATCCCTCCTATGACATTTACAACATTCTATTTCACATGAATATGACTTCCATGTTTCTCTTATCTCCTTTACCAGACTGCAAGGTCTTAACAACTGCAAGCAGGGGATTCTGTCTACTACACTAAAATAGATATTAAATGAATATTTATATAAAAGGATGCCAACTTTACAAAAAAATTTTAAACCTTTCAATGAAGAAAAGCTGTAAGTACTAATAATGTCATTTTAGGAGAGGTCAAATTTTCATTCAATTTTAAAACTAACAGTCGTATTGCAACATTTTCAGAAAATACAGAAAACTAAAAGACAAAAATAAAAATCATCCATAATCCCACCACCTAATGATAAACATTATTAAACCCTTACTATATTTATTTTCAGTTCCTCATTCACAATTAACATCCGCTCGTAAACATTTTCTAATTTTCATTAAAAAGTGAGCTTCGGTGGCTGCACTGCATATCCACAATGTATTTAAATGTTCCTCTGTTGGACATTTAAGTTGCTTCCAGTCTTCTACTATTAGAATTACAATAATAAATATTTTTACACACAAATATTTGGCATCCCTGATTATTTCATTGGGACAGAATCCCAGAAATGAAAGTACTAAACCAAGACGCATGAATATTTTTAATGTGTTTGCTATATGTTGCTAAAATGCTTTAGCAAAATCGGCTCCTGTAAGTGATTCATAGCAGTCCCATCTTTACAGCAAGCTGCCCGCATCATACGTGGTCTAGTAACTGGATTAATCAGAATGGCAACCTATCTAATTTCCAAAGCTTTCATTACTAGATAAAAATTTTAAATTTGATCACTGGCATTTTCTTTATGGAATCTGCTCCCAACCTATGTAAGTACCCTAGCATAAATTATAAAAACTGTTTTCAAGAGGGAAAAACAGACTGTTTTAGCTCTTTCTCATTCTCTGTTGATGCCCAGTGAAACTTAATGCTCAATACGGAACTGAAGAAACAAAATTTTGGTCACACCCCATCTTTTCTCAGTTGTAAAATCATGAAAATCCAAATCTACAGGGATGCATTACTCACTTTAAAATTTCTCAACCATGAGAGCTAGACAGGCTTTTACTGTCTACAGAGTTAACATCCAGCTAACAAACTTACATATCAGCATTATTACTATAACAATACCAATGCTAGCCTTACAAATTCTGCTATTGCCAAATCACAAAATACAAATAGGAAACACCTGAAATATTTGTAGTTTTAATTTTTCTAAGCCCCTTTGAAGCATTCAAAATCGCAATTATTGAATCACCCTAAGCTTCAAAAAACAGTAATGTGTGAGGTTTAATTAAAACTCTTTTGTCTCTCATATTTTAATTTACTGATTTTCTACAAGATTACACAGTAACTGTGTTAATTTGCTTGATCAGAATTAAGACTTAAAAAAATTCAATGCAAAAAAAAAAATTCAATGCATATAATAAAATACTGGTATAGCAATGCGAACAATCATCTTTTGACCCAGAAATTCCATTTCAACAATCTGTTCCACAAAAAAATTAAAAAGCAGAGGGCCCTATCTACACCTCAATGGGGGGAACTATGTGTTCTTTGTTCTGGTTCTATATTGTGCTTGGGGCAAAATTTCAGCTGGGCTGTCGGTGGGGAGAGCTGCAACCCCCTCTGCTGCTACACCCTGGGAAAGGGAGGGACACAGCCACAGCGCCTCATGCCTGATGGGAAGCCCAGAACTACCAAACCCTTTCATACCTGATGAACCCAGCAGGAAGGAAATGCCCAGCCCTGTTATTCTGGGGAAGGGAAAGCTACGCAGAGGCCTCATTCTCTGGAATCTATTTCACTAATGGTGTTGTTTTGGGACATGTTACCAAAATAAAAGATGTCTCTGTACAAAACAAATAAATAAGCACAAAGATATTTATGTATAAGTAGTGGAAACAGTTTAAATATCAATTAGTAGAGGAGTAAATTATGATAAAACACTTTGTATCTACTCAAGAAAATCATAGCAATATTTGCAAATGCATAGCATTCACCACACTCCACGTATGAGTCTAAATACTGGATACATATTGGCGGTTGAAATCCCACATTGACCTGACAGGGTAGCTAATTTTTACGTCCTACTTTACAAGGAGGAAAGAGTGAGTAACTTGCCCAAGGTCTCCCTACTAGTATCAGCAAGCCAGCATTCGCACCCCACGACCCGGCTCACCAGGCTGCCTCCCTGAACACCAAGCCGTGGGACGCCCCTGCTTGGACCAGCTACTACAAAAAGCCGCATGAAGAGCCACTTATCATTAAAAACAACACAGAAACAGGTAGGGGTGCATGTTTACACACAAAAAACTGTTAAAAGACAAACCCAGTACAAGTGTTTAAAAAGTGTTTGTTTCTGGGCATGAAGGCGAACAGAGAGGAGAATTTTATATACTTCTACAGAGTTTGAATTTATTTGTTTACAGATTAGCTCTATAATTTTATAAAGTAGCTAATAAAAAGGGGATTATTTTGCCACTTTAGTCTGTGTGTCTAGGAGGAAACTCCTTCCCCGCTCCCTTCTGGTGCCCACATGCTGGCTTCCCCAAGCCCAGTCTCCCCACCCTGGTCCTTTGGCCCCTCTCCAGCTGGAGCCAGACCCGCCCCCTGCACACTGGCCCCTTCTGCAGTGCTGGCTGAAGGTTACAACCTAGGCCCTCATTCTAGATGCTCAAATGCTCACGTCTGTCCGAATATGTTGGTCCCTCTCCCTTTTCCTTCAAACAGACTCACAGTAAGAGACTCCTTAAAAGGAACCATAAACCTCTCTCCTGAAATCTTGTCTGTTACCTCCCACTTCCTGCTCCACCACTTGGTTTTTTAACAAGGATCTCCAACTCCATCTCCAATGCAGATTCTGATTTTCCTTCTAAATCTACGTTTCCTCAGCTTAGTAAATGGAAACTCTGTTCTTTCAATATTTGGGCCAAGCCAGACATGGTGGTGATCCCCTGTAATCCCAGCACACTGGATGGCTGAAGCAGGAGGGTGGCAAGTTTGAGAAGAGCCTAAAGAGTTGCAATTTAGTGACTCAGAATCTGTGCCAAGACCATGCGGACACACACACACACACACACACACACACACACACACACACACACACACAGGGCTGGGACGTAGCTCAGAGCAAAGGCCATGGGTTCAATACTCAGTATCACCAAAACATAGAGAAAGACAGAGCTAGAGAGAGCAAGTACCCTGGAGTCATGCACGGCAGAATCACATCAGTTCTACCTTCAAAATTTTTTTAGACCCCCAAAAAGCGCTCACCACAAACTCTAACAACCATTCCTCTCCACCACCACTACTAACGCTACTGCGGTCTAAGTGTGTCCCCCAAATGCTCATGTTTTGGAAGCTTGGTCCCCAGTGTGGCTTTCAAAATGGAGCCTGCAGGAGGTATCAGGTCATGGGTCATGCTCTCAGAGCGGAAGGGATTCTGTAGCTCTCGGGGGATCCAGGTGGCTCTGACCTCCTGTCCAGCCGTGTGATCCCTTCCTCTCTTACACACTCCCACGGCCAGGACACCACTCAGCACGAGGCCCTCATCAGAACTGAGCAGATTCTCACACTAGGGCCCGGAACCTCCACAACTGTAAGCTGAATAAATCTCTTTTCTTTACCCAGCCTCTGGTACTTTGTCATACTACTAGAAAATGAACAAACTGGATGTCCAAACGCCATCACTTTCACTTGCTTCACTGCACTTCCACGCTGGCCTCCCTGCTGCTGCCTTCGGCTGCCTGGCTCCTGTTTTCCACGTGACAGCCCCATACTGTCACTCCACTGCTCGGCACTTGCCAGGTGCTTCCTACCTCGCAGAGTGGAAGGCCAGTTCTGACAGCGGCCTGTAAACCCCTGCCATGAACCTGTGAGTAAGGCCACCACTCTACACAGACTGCCCTCTGGCGTTTCCTTCCCCCTTCCTTTATTCTTCTGCATCACACTTGCATGGAGTCTTGTCTGCCTACTGGCTGTTCCTTCTCGATCGTTCAGTTTAAGTTCCGTGCAAGTGAGTCCTCCTCCTTCATGCATACCTTGTTATAACTATGCCTGTCCCCCAGTAAGCACCCAACAAATGTCCAAATGAATGAGTCAAAAATAGAAAGAAAACGAGTCTATGAGATTCCAGTAAATCAAAAATATTTCTGTAAGCAGTAGGAACCAAAGCTACAAATCATAAATATTCAGCCATCTGTATTATGGAGGAACAATTGTTCGAGGTTTACTCTTTCAGTAATAAATATTTACACATATGAAAGTGGCTTTTTATGAGCTACACGACAGTCCTAGCCCATGATCCTCCCAATCAAATGCCACTGATCTAATAAAGATAACACCCTATTTATCATCCAGTTCCTTCCAGTGTTCACACCAGGTCAGGGAAATGAGCACAGATTCTTCTCTCCCGGATCCTGACCATCACAGGGCTCACTGGAGCTACCCCAAGGCCTCTGCACTAGGACCCCAGAAGGCCACGTATCACCATCCACGGGCCACTCACAGTCCTCCAGCTCAGTCCCCGCATAACACTAGCACAACCTTAAACACTACATCAGATCCTATCTGGTGGTTTCCCAATGTCCCTGGACAAAGCCCTGCCCCCGGGCTCAACCTGCTGTCCAGGGCTCTGCTGGCTTCCCAGTCGCTCCCAACCACTGGTGCCTTCCTCTCTCGCACTTCAGCCAAATTGTCTCCTTTCTCGCTCAGCAAACACTGCGAGTTTGTTTCCACTCTTCTCCTGCACTGGACTTGAATGGCTGTTTCTCCTGCCACTCAGAACTTCTATGAACTATCTCCTCCTCAGACAGACCCTGGATGACATGGTCTACGGTGGCCCCTCCGCTGTTCTCTGTTACATCGCCCCGGGTTACAGACGAGGACCATCCCTTTAGAATCTGTTTTATTTTTCTGTTTGACCTCTGGAAAAAGAATTTCGATTTCAACATGGTGATTCCTGGCTTATTCACCTAAAAAAGAGTACATGCTCAATAAACTTGTTGAATGATAAATGTATTGGGAGTTTCTATTTGCACTCTAAGCTACAATCTTTATAAAACTTCTTAAATTAAATAATAGACACCTCACCTGAAGAAAATCAAAAGAAGTATCCCTCCCAAATTCAAACTATGGTCACTCCAAGTCAGAAACGGTAACAGCAAAGAGTCTTGGTAAAGATGATCTAAAACAGTGACAAACTTGAATGTGCTATGTCTATGACATGAAGACATAACACAGTTCAACCGCATTAAAGCCAACTGGAGAATCAGCCCTCGGAGGTGTCAGGCAAGGCGAGCAGATGGCAGAAGAGAAGCAGAAGTGTGGTTTGGAAGGAAGAGGAAGAAGAGGAAGGTAGAGCCACAAATAACAGAGACAGGCTAGGATTGAAAATTGCCAGATAATCTCCAACATGAATAATCCACCTTGGGTAATAGACTATTGACTATAATTACATTCATCCTACTGACCTTGTTCTAAATTATTATGGATTATTACTACGCAAGTTATTTTGTTCCACACCAGAGGTGGCTGTATTTCGCTATCAGATGACATGACCTCTAATTCAATAATGTCTGTAATGCACTGGTATCCTCAGATAAAAGCTGTCTATAATGTCTGAACAAAGGTGAATTAGTTATCCAATTCACACACGCAATTAACTCTCTTAATACCTGTGAGACCACGGAGCCCCTTCTGAATTTCCTATTAAATACTGCATATGGAGATTTTCCCTCCATCTGTAGTTATCTTGTGCTGTACTTCATAATAAACAATATTAATAGTTTATTGTCCCCATCAAAAATCTTGCATTAGTTGTCATAAGAGACCTTATTCCAGAAAGCAATGACTTCTTTTCCCAAGAAAATGCATTAAATTCAGATATTATGTCTATTGGGAAAGCAGATTTCTTTATTCTCAGTGGTAATAATTCTCAGTGATAATAACACAATCATGAAACACACCAAATAATTTTTCATACTATTTTAAGAATACCATTTTCAAGGACCAAAAAGCAGTATCTATATATTGCTATATATATATATATTGTGAATTTCTATTTATGAGCTATATTTAGTCATTCTAAATAAAAGACTAAATTCGTGTGTTAACAAGCAAAGCCAAATCAAAACATAATAATTTTTTGCCACCTGTTCCCTCTACCCAGAGCTGCAGTTTCATGGTCGGAAGGCAGAGGAGGGCCCTGTGCCTCTGCTTTGTACCCATCTGTGATGCCAGTGGCTGTGTTCACAAAGACTCGGATCCGCAGAGCCAGGTAATGTCAGATGTTAAGCAAACATCTTGCCTTCTATAAAAAGCAGATAATTAATTAACTCTTCGGGGGATGTTTTTCTTTGCATCACCTAACACAAATGTATCTTTTTAGTAGAGATGAGAGAACAAAATAAAATCCTTAAAATCCCACTTTCTTAGCATGCAGTCACCCACAGGTCCTCGTCACATACACAGATCCCACGACCCGGGTAAGGAAGGGAGTGGATGCGGTCTAAGTGGAATCTGTCCTTCGTTGCGTTTGTCATTTCCCTCACAACCCAAAACAAGGGAGCAGGCAGAGGGGTGATCAATGGTCTCCTAGGGGGTTCACATATTTTGTCTACAGAAACCGGAAGGCGGCAGGTGCGCACTCCGGGCAGAGACGACGGGCCACCGACCTTCAGCATGCTGCAGCACCAGGAACACCGACTCCTCCGAGACGATGTACTTGTGCAGACACACCATGTTGGGCACACAGCGGGGGATGATGGTCTTTCTGTTCCTGCTGGACTCGCTGCTTTTCCTCAGACCCTGACAGAGAACAAAAAGGTCAGTTGTACCCTCAGCTGCCTTTGGAGCCTGCTGTGCTCTGTGTTTATCAACCAAACTAATCTATCCGAGTTACTCCGGGCTTCAGAGAAACCACTCATCTGCTGCTCTATGCCCCTCGGTCCCTGGAGGCTCCGCTGATGGCATCTGGCATGAATCCAGAGAACGAAAGATGCCACAAAGCTGCCATTAAAATCAATTACGTGGGTCAGTGTTTTTATTAGAGATGCTCTCAAACTAAGTCATCAGGATGACACGCAGTTATTTCTCTATGACCTTTTAAGTTTTATTTTACTTATGTACATCTTTCAAAGCAGGAGATGTTGTGAGATCAATTCACATGCCAGAGACACAAAAGGTATTCCTAGATTAAGCCAGCAAATATAAAGTTCTATTTCAAAACAGAACCAAGATTATGACAGTCTCCTCCAAAAGAACAGGTGTGTACATTTGGTGGGGTCACTCTGGTTTTTAAAAAACTGGGAAACGTCAATGATAGAGTATATTCTTAATAGGAAAAGTGTTTTGGTACATGTCAATGTGACCCACTGTCAAGCCTTCTCAGCAAAAAAAAGAAAAAAAATCCTCAGAAAATGAAACACAAAATTAATCAAGTCACCTTCTGGATACTACGGAGATGTTTAAGTTAGGATATTTTAGAATATGTACTATCACAATCGATTCCAAAAACAATTTCAAAATTATAAAATTGAGTTTTTATCTTCTCATTTATTTATAAACTATTCTATATACTGAATCAAATTGAATTTAGATCAGAGATATAGATAATGTTTTCCTAAACACCAATAAAATTTCAGTTCTTAAGAAATGCAGTCATGTGATCATCTCAAAAGTAAGAGTATATGTGATCATCACAAACTATATGAAATGCATTTGAGATGTAAACTACAAAAAGTGATCTTCCACTTATCCAAATTATTTCCTCCATATTCTGTGGCATAAAACTATTTTTAAATGTATTCTACAGCACATATATCAACTGCGATAAAAGTACTAAAAAACAGAGCTCATCATAAACAACAGTCAACCATCCATGCAAAAAATATTCAATATCTTTTGTTTCAAAGCACAATTTGAACATAAATTTTAAAATTCATTAAACATACAAATCCTACTTACTTTTAAGATGAACGTCTGGTTTGTCCTTGTATCCATTACAAGTAAAACCTATATAAATGATATGAGTGATAATTTAATCATAACATAAGAAAATAATAACTTTTGGAAATGAAGAGTCGGGGGATAGAATTGAATACCCCCATATTATTCATTTCTGAATAATTTTTTTTAAAGTCAAAAATCACAGGCTCAAAAGTCTCACCCAAAATACTTTATTATGATGTCTTTCTCTAAAGGTGCCATGCTTTTGCTGTGTTAAAAATGCATTTCTTGAAAGTAAAGGGAATATAACTTGTTCACGACACGGCCGTAATTCAGATGCCTGACTGCCAGGCGGCTCTGAGCCACAGCGGCACAAGCATGATGGTCCCACAGGGAAGCATGGACAGGCCCATCCGGTGGTACAAGTGGCTGCCTGGTGGGACAATTGTGGATGTACCTCCAGTGGCTCAAGCAGGTCGGAACATGTTAAAGAATTTTTTCTGCATGGAACTGAAAAGATGAAAAGGAAGCAGTTTTTAAAAACTGTTTAAGCCCCAACTTTCATCTTGAAATCTCCTATGTAGGCACTTGCCGTCCTGTGGGCTCAGCAACTAAGGTCTCGGCTCTGCCTAAACATCCCTAACTCCTCTTCTCACCATTGGCAAATCCCATCGGCTCTATCCCCAAAACGCACTCAGAGTGCACTCAGCGCCCCACTTCCACTAACACCCAGATACAAGTACAGCCCAAGGCTCCCCTCGCTGGGAGCACTGGCCTCCCACCTGATCTCCCGGCTCCTGTCTTTGTCGCCTCACAGTCTCATCTCAAAATAGCAGCCGAGGTCTTTTTCACACGTAGCTTAGATCACACAGCTCCTCACTTCTCACTGAGCGGAAGACTCTAACTCCGTAAACTGTAAACCAGCTTCGAGACCTTTCACAAACTCACATTCTGCCCCCACCCCAAACTGTCACACACCCCCAGCCTGATGGCCAAGACAGAACAGAGCTTAGAAATTACCCTACCACATATCTTTTTAATTATTATTTCTACATGCCATGGCAAAGGCTGGCAAACTTTTCAGCAAAGGGCCAGATGGGAAACACTGGAGGTTTCATGGGTCCATGCAGTCCCAGCTGCTGCTTTTCAGATCTGCCCTTTGTAGCACAAAGGGAGCCATGAAACCCTGCTCCTCCTCCAAGGTACTGAATAATGCCACCCTCCACACAAGTCCTAAACTAAGGAGGTCCACCTGAGGTGCCACCTGAGGTCCCCATCTCCTACACTCACAGACAGTGACTGAGTCAATTCTCCCAAGCACCTCTCTTCACCACTCTCTACACTTTCACCCACCACAACACAATTTGATAATTTCACCACTCCTGTTCTACACTTGGTGACACTGTAGCTTTATAAAGCGTAGAAGCTATAATAGCAGCTAATATCATGTACCATTTGTGAGGATTCAGTAAGGTGATCGTATAAAACCACAGCCAGTGATTATTATTATCCCTGTTACTGCTGTCTCTCTCTGGAATGCCCTCCTACCCACTTAGCAGGTAAGTACTCATCTCTCCACATTCTGTGCAAATATCCCTCTGTCTCTCTATAACACTGGCAGCTTCCTTCCTTTATTCTCCTACTTAACACAGTACTGACTTCCTTGTGGCATCTCTAGTCCTTTAAATTGGTTTTATTTGCTCACATGTCTATCACCCAGCCAGACTTCAAGCTCTATGCAGATATGGGTCAAAGACTCTGCAGATATACTCAGAATAAATTACCCTGGATTATCTTGACGGATTCCATAGAACTATCTAAACCCCTACAAGCAGAAAAGTATCTCCTGCCAGAAGAAAGGCAGGTAGGTAAATCAGAGAGATCAGAGTATGAGATGAGTGCGTGGTTGCTCGCTCTGAAATCTAGAGACCCACGAGCAAGAACCCACAGGGAGGCATGTGGGAACCCAGTACAAGCGTGAGAAGGAACCCAGGGAACTTCCAGGAGGAAAGGTCAGCCCTCAGCTGACAGCCAGTAAGGAAGCTGAGTTCAGACCTACAACTAGAGAAACAGAATTCAGCCAGGACCTCAAAGGAGCTGGGAAGCAGGTTCTCTCCAGAGACTCCAGTAAGCCATGCAACACTTTGATTTGCAGACCAGTGAAACCATCTCACATTTGTGGTGTCCAGAACTTTCAGATAACACACTACGCTGTCTTAGGCAGCTAACTTGGCAGTGATTTGTTAAGAGAGCAGTGGAGCAAAAGGACTATTTCTTCTATCACATGATGCTTTGTGCAGACATAGTTAACATTCAAAAATACGTAGCTAGGAGTACAGTTCTGAAAGTTTAAAAGTCAGATGGCACTATAGGTATGAAGCTTAGAGAATAAGGCAGAGCTAAATTTCTGTATCTGGGCATTTTCCACGGGACAAAAGTTGAAGGCATGAGATTGACCCACGGGCACCATTCCTTTATTCCAAGACACTGTGCTGGGCCTTACAGAACAAAACCGCACAATGCTCTCAATAACCAAGTATCTTTTACTCCAATTTTAAAAAGGAGGAAACAAATATAAAAGTTGACTTACCCTGCTCTCAACACTAAGAAGTGGACAAGGTAAAATTTAAACAAGGCAGTCCGGCCCCAGACGCCTTCCTCTTTAGCTGCTAAGCTACGATTCGTGAAAAAAGTACTACCTCTAAAGACTGCAAATCACACATAGTTGGAATATTGTGGGTGGATCCAAGAACCCCCTAAAGTGTAGTCAGAAAAATGCAAAGAAAAGCATGAAAACACAGCAAGTCCGACTTCAGGGAAAGAAAACACTTCACTGAGTCGTCACCTGTCCTTTAAAGCCCCAAGAGACACCCCCGGACTGACGTGGGGAGGAAGCCCCAGTCGGCACTGCTTTACACAGGGGACTGCTGAGTCAGTAAGGAGTGAATGCAGTTCTACATAAAAATCTTTGCATTGTGAAGGCAAGACAGAAGAAGGAACAAATGCTATAACTAAAGTATTAGTGAGATCGTCTGTCCAAAGAAAGGTCTGGATTCTTATTATTGTCAGAGAGGGCAGGCTTATTCTCTATCTCCCCTGTGAGCTACACTCACCATAAAGCTTAAACCTCCGCAGCACAGAGGCACATCAGAGAATATAAACCTTGAACGTGAAGTTACTACAGCATGAGTGCAAGCGGAGGCGCCTTGCCTGCTCTCTGCAGAGGCAGGCTCGAGAACACCTGTTGAATCTGGGACGATATTAGTGCTCCTTCGATCTCACTTATTTTGACATCAAGTTGTAACTCTGTGAGGCCACTCACCAGAAAGCCAATGATACCTGACTAAGACACTGCTGTATGAAATAGGAAGCATCTCACTGGGCACAAGGCACTGGAGCCATACGATGAATCGAAGCATCTCAGCTGACTGAACAGAACATCCCAGCATAAATCAGGAGTGATATCTCTTTGCTGGCCTCACTTAGCCATGAAGCATGAAGCAGATTAGATAAAAAGGCCAAATTAAGATGGATAAACGGGGCTGGAAAGTGCTGGGTTATTTACATTTACTTTCTTCTCCTACCAAGTTTGTTTGCAACGAGATGCCATTCACATTGAGGCAATAAACACAAGAACATATGTGATTTTTTAAAATGTGCCCTTTGACTGTCAATTTCTCCCAAACAGGTGTTGGCTAAATGATTATAAATTGGCCTCTGGATACACCTCTTCAACTGAGCCGTACAGGGCTGGCGATAATATAATTAGACCTAAAAACATCAGGCTGGTGAATGCTTTCCATCTGTTTGGCAATAATGTTTAGTTAACAATAGTCTTTAAAAGAAGCACCTTCAACTTCAGTTCTTAAAGTTATTTATAGAGCCATTCTTAACACACCAGCACTCCTGCTAACAAGAGCTTTAGCCACTTGGAAATTATTAGCCATGCAGCTGTACACAAAGAGAAACGACTGCATTTAACATCTGTATCTTTCTAAATTTACACGCTTCAACCTCATTTAAAGTCATTTCTTAATGAACAGTGCGATGGCGCTGCATAATATTGTACTTGCATGCACAAAGATCGTAAGGAGCCAAACATTTTTTTAAATGCCAACAGTAGGCCAATCTGTAATGAAGCTGTCAGCATAAAGGACAAAATGATAGCTTCTTTAACCCTCAAACAGAATTTGTTCATTTGTAGACTAGAACACATCAATTTAAAAACTGCTCATGGGTTTGCTCACCTTTGTAAAGACAAAAATCTAATTTGTACTAATTTGATACAATTGTCTTTCCAATAAAAGGCTCCTAAAACCATCTTTCATTTCACAATAAAACAAGTACTACAACTAAAACTGTCATGAAATAATTACCTTGCACAGTATACCTTATTGAACGGGTATAATTAATGCATTTCTTCCTCTCATTTTCCACACTTATTTATCAGCACCGTATTAGCATATGGTCCAACAGAAGAGCTTACTCTATCTTTGCCCATGCCGAGACAGAGAGGGACTGCTCCCAACGGGGAAAAGGGCAGACAGCTTACTCTTAAGGACCAGCTTCATTTGATCCTCAGTTCTGCCCTGACAGTGAAACTAACTGCCTTTCCTAACGTAGCAGGAAAAGTTCCAACACATTGGGAGGGCTGAATCATTTTTGTTAACCAGAATAAAAAAGACCTAATATGAAACCAGATACCACCCTGCAAAGACAGGGTGCAGAAAGTACACAAAAAGCATCAAATGATTTTTTTTTTTTTTTTAGGCCTGTAAAACAGAAAAAAATCCAAGAAAAGGAAAGCAATAGCTACCACATGGATACACAGTGAATATGGTGAGGAGGTAGGAGGAGTCTCCCGCAGCTGGGAACGGACTTCTACCCCTTCATTCTTGAAGCTTTATAGATAGTTCATTTAAATGTTGACACTGGAAGCCTGAAAGTTCTGAAGTGCAAGAGCGAGAGCAAAAGAGAGAATGAGAGAGAGAGAAAGAGAGAGAGAGCAAAAGAGAGGACAGGACAGGCTTATTCTCTATCTGCCCTGTGAGCTACACTTGCCATAAACCTCCGCAGCACAGAGGCACATCAGAGAATATAAACCTGGACCTGGTCAATATGAGGGAACATCTGTCTCTGTTTTGAAGGCCGTTCACTGTATAATTAATAAAAGTTTGAAAGAATGTTTAAGAAAAGTCTGGAGGATGACTGCACTTGACAAACAAGGTCTGTCCCTTCTTGGTGTCAGGACACTGTTCGTGTTTGCTGGATATAATCGGAATGGGACTTCGGCTGTGTAAGTTCCACAGCTGGGAATTTACATCTAAATCAGCATCCTGGAAAGGATGAGTAAACATGATACACAAGCCACAAGGAATGTACAAGCTCAATTCTGCACAGAAGACAGGTTTTCTTAACAGAGTTTCAGAGGAGTAAGATGGCACTTACTGAACTCTCTTTGAAAATCAGCCCATACTCAACTTAACTATTGTTTGATGAGCTCTAACTAACCTCATGTTGGCATTGTAAGAGCTGGTAATGTCACCCTTCTGCAGAAATGGTTAACAACACATGAGACTACTAACACTATGCTTTCCACCCCTGGTACCATGTGGTGATATCAAATGTTATTCATGTTTTCTGCTCTTTAAAAAATCCATTTTTCATTCTTATGAGAATCAAAATGTGTTTTTAACTCCACATCTTATTCTCACAAGGCATCCCTTATAAACATGTGGCCACCAGGAAAGATCAGTGTTATGTGACCTTCAGTACCAACGACCCTCCCCACAGGGTCTCGCTCACTGCAGGGCTTCAGGAGACCAATGTGTTCCTCATACCACCGTACCACCGCACAGTGACTCTGAAAGCAAAGGACGCTGTGCCCACAGATCTGGTCCATCAGGAGGCGCAGAGGCGAGAGCACCAGCATGATAGACTGTGCCCACGCTTCTCCTGCGTTACGCCACGAAGCCAATGTATTCTTGGTTTCACGGAAGTTGTTTCCCTGATGATAAGTGACGTCTGGAGGGTGAAACCTGACATGGGCACTTATAATGCTAGCCTAAAGGTTACTGTCACCTGCCATCCTCAGCAATCTGTTTTCAGTACCAAAAAGCATAAGGGGAACCTCTAGGGTTTAAGGTGAACAACCACAAAAACCAAAAGTAAGCACCCTGGGAATCTTGCCAGCGCTTTATGTGTGCTGGAGCTCCCAACATAGCACATTATCAGGAAGTAAAGACTCTAAACAGGTATTGCCTTGACAGTGGATGGGAAAGCCAAGACTCACCAGGGAACTCATAACAAAGTGAAATGTTTCTCACAGGTAGGTTGAGTTTTTCAGGCTTCTATTTAACTCAGAAATATCTTCAAAGGTCGAAGATAACAGACCAAATCTATCAAGACTGTATGGAGACAGCATCCCAAATCTATGATTCTTTTTAGTAATTAAAAACCCCCAAATAACATAAGGTATACTTTAAATATTTATCCAAGCTTCTAAAAATATCCCCTATTTCAGTTTATCTAGCTACCTTAATTTCTTAACTACTGCCAAAGTGGGGCAGGGCCACAGGAAAAATCCAGTTTAGGAAGAATAAGGAACATAAATGTAAGTTGGTAAATAACTACTTTATAAGAAAACAACTCATTTTAATTTTCCTTAAATGCCCAGACATTTGCAAAAGGTTTGGGTATGCTAATTTTTTAATTAAAAGATATTTCAGCAGTGAAAGTGCTTTCATATGCACTACCGATTCTTCATCAAACGTCAACTTTCCAACTTAACACCAGTATAGCCGGTGGCGGCCTGAAGGTTTACCATCTGCTGCTACCCAAAGTCACTGTGGCCACCTTCAGAACATATGCATCAAAGCCCCGAGATAAGAGACTGAAGAAATCCTGCCTAAGTCAGCATAAGGGGGACGATGAGCCCAGAGGCAGGCAACAGGCAAGCGACCAGAAAATGCAGCGCATCAGGAGCCAGCACAGTCGCCCCCAGAAAAGGCACCCAAGGTCACAGGGACTCCAACAGCTGAACAGACGGGCAAGGGGAATACCGGTATGGACGCAGCACAGGGAGGTCACTCAGTGATGATGTTTCTTTTTAAAAATAAAGACAAGTCAGATTTCAAATCAGTTTTACTCAAAACAAACATAAGCTGGGTACAATGAAATATAAGACGTCTAAAATATACATAAGGCATTTATTTAATCTATGGGTAATAATAAAGGTATATATTGTCCATGCAATCACAAATAGGGTGCATTCCTCAAAAGACTTGTTTCCTTAGGTTATCAAAATATAATTTTAAAAACTTAGTATCTAAATACTCAGGATGTTTTCTACTTAAGGTAATGATCACATTTGCCACGATACCTTCTATAAAACAAAATACTACTGTGGTTTATAAATACAGACTCTCATGAATCTAACTATTTAATTATTAGTAATGAATAACTGAAATAGTCATCTTAAAAGAAATTAACTAATATTAAATTTTCTTACATTTCAACTTTGCCCTCTGCCTTTTAAAAAAGTATTTTAAATGCAGCTAGAGGAATATCCATATACAAAATATTTTTTTAAATTATATAAAAAATGTCTTTTAACTCTTGATCTTGAAACAACAGATGTGTTTAGCTTGAGTTAATTCCAATCTTAATCCAGATTTTTCCCTTCAAAACTTCCGAAGGGAATTAGTTATAAATTAATTTAAAACCAGGGCATTATTAAAACATTCGTGTACCATAACAACTATCATAATAAAGCCCATTTGTCCTATCAGCTTTTTAAACTTCAGTAATGTAAGTGTAACCCGCCGAGTGCAACCATACATGCTTTCCATAATCTAACACAATACTGGATTGTGTGTGAATGCCCCATGTGAACTCAGCTGGTACCTGTGAATGCTTGGTAACCAGAATAATAATCACAATGTTTTTTAAAGATCACAGTGTGTCACTGGGATAATGGCTAAAAATAGTGTAAATGCTACCAGAATAACTTAGCTTCCTGGATGGAATGAATATATTATGAGTCATAATATTAGAAAAAGAAAATAAGTATATTTTAATACTGTTGAAACAGATTTGCAAATATAATTTACTCAAAATTCAAAAGCTAGTCATTCACACATTGTTTCATTACCCCAAAGGGCACTAAAATATATTCACAAAGTTTGTCTCTAATATTAGAGTCAAAAAAATAAAGAGAAATGTTTAATGTTTCTGATTCTAAGGACACATGGAGATGTGAGAGGCCTAGGACAACTAACACAGTATCAAGGGAACAGCAAAAACAAGAGGACTGACACTGTCTAGCTCCATGACCAGGACAAAGCCTAAGCAATTAAGATGGTGTGGTACTTGCTAAAGAACAGACAAATAGCCGGGGGTGTAGCTCAGTGGTAGAGCACTTGTCTTAGATGCATGAGGCCCTGAGTGGTACTCCATAAATACATAATTGTCATGCATTAATTATAATTTTTAAATGTAACTTTTAAAATGTGGCACAGACTAACAGACGCCTCACCAAAGAAAGTATAAAGGTGGCAAATACGCATCAGAAAAGATGCTCGACATTATACATCACCAGAGAAGTGTGGATTAAACCTCTACACAGAATGACCAGACTCTGGGAGACTAACGCTGAACGCTGAGGAGCACACAGAGCCACAGAAGCTCCCATTCATTGGAGGGATCATCACGGTACAGCCACTGGGGAAACAGTTTGGCAGTTTCTTACAAAACTAAACATGATGCAGCAAGTGTGTTCCCTGGTGTCTACCTAAGGAACTGGCACATCTATTTGAAAATCTGCACATGGCTGGTTTATTCAATATCACCAAAACTCAGAAGCAGCCAAGATGTCTTTCAGTGGGTACATGAATAAATAAACTGTGGTGCATTCAAGTAACAGAAGACCACAGAGCACTAAAAATCAAGAGCTATCAAGCCACAAAAAGACACAGAGAAACTTTACATGCCAATTACTGAGCGAAGGAAGTCAATCTGAAAAGGTTACACACTGTGTGATTCCAGCTCCATGACATTCTGGAAAAAGTAAAACTGTGGAGATGGTAAAAAGATCAGAAGCTGAGGAAGAATGAGGGTAATGAGTAGAGAGAGACTTGTGAGGGCGGGGAAAATATTTTGAATGACAGATACTATACGGTGAGTGCAGAATCATCACACACTTGCACAAACATATAGAATGTGTACATCACCAAAAATGAAACCAATGTAAACTACAGACTGCTCAAATTTGAACCCTTAGGCAAATTAAATTCAACAGAGCTGAATGATACAAGGAATGATTCAAGAAGCAGGCAGCCTGCAGAACCAGAAGAGGTCAACAGAACTGCACACAGCTCGTGCCAAGCAGCACACACAGCGAACAAGCAAGTGAGGTTCCGAGGCAACCAGAGTGGTTCCAGCCCAGCACAGTCTCCTCACCTGGCCTTCAGCAACTGGCTGAAGTCCAACTGCTGCGACTGGCTGGGACTCAGCTTTGCATCACAGAAGATGCACGTTGAATGTAGTTTAGTTCTTGAATCCCTCCTGCAAAGCCTAAGTGTTAGAACTTCATCCCCAGCCCAGGTGTGGTTGTGGGGGTGGGGTGGGGTGAGATTCCCAACAGGTGGAGGGGGCTAAGATAATGGGAGCGTCTCATGCTCGGGTCGCCAGGACCTTGCTTCTTTCTATTTTCCTTTCTGCTTCCCAACTACCTTGAGTTGAAGACACCCCCTCCACCACTGATCTGCCATGATGTACTGGGCTACATACTGGCCCAAAGCTTTGGGGCCAACTGACCAAGGACAGAAATCTCTGAAACTGTGAATCTAAATCAATCTTTCTTGTTTTTAAATTGATTACCTCAGGTATTCTGTCACAGTGACAAAACATTAACAAAGTTTACTAATAAGTTACTCTTTCAGTCTCTTTCTGTTCTATCAGGCTGCAGTTCCTTGTATAAAGACTCAGGAACAGAGGCATCCTCAGGCCAAACTTAATGAGACTTTGTGTGACAATGATACACCAAAACCAACCTGGGCGTGCAGTTTTAACAAAGGCATCGCTCTGGTGGGGAACTTTGAGAATGGGGGGAGCTATGCACGTGCAGGAGCGGAAATGATGGGGCTATCTCTGTACCTTTCTCTCAATTTTTCTGTAAACCTAAAACTGCTTTAAATAAAAAATTTCTATCTACTTCCCATCTAAAAACTGTGAATCAAACCCCTAGATTACGGGGCAAATAATTAACCCAACTTCTCCCCTAAACTTATGCAAAATATGGGTTATTCTCTAGTAAGTAATCCAGGGAGTAATTATTTCTTTTTTTCTTTTTTTTTTTTTTCTTTTCTTTTTTTTTTTTTTTTTTTTGGAGTAATTATTTCAACCACAAACACGAATGGAAATCTCTTACATTCATGTGAGTCAAGTGTCAATGAACGGGAGCCGTTCCTCCCTGAGGCCTCTTACTAGGAAGTGAGGTTAATGACTTAGTGAACAATAAATCTATCATGGAAATGTCTTTTATAGATATGAAAAAGGAGTTTTACTTTGTGTATTTTTTCAAATCCTAGCCCTATACATCTACTGCTTCATAAACCTGCTTCCAAAGGACATGTTGTTATCTTTGTAAAGAAACTGGATATAAATGCAGCAAAAGACAGAATATAAAAGACAGAGAACTTGGGTTTAAAGCAGAATTGCTAAAGAGCTAGGAAAAACAACCACTTAGGCTCTTCTCAGATCCAAATGCTTTAAAAGCTAGATCTCTACACCTTTGTCATTTTCATTTTGATTGTCTGTTTTCTGTTTTTGTGAAGAACTTGCCCAAGGCCACAAAGAGATTATGTTAGAGGTTAAAACTCTATAAAGTTCTAGGTTTGTAGGCCCAAGTTCAACTCATGCCATTCAATTCCATAGTGAATCCATTTATTCTATTTCTCTGGCTTAGATTCTTAAATCCACTTGAGATGAAAACTTGACACATATTTAGATGAAAAATAATTCAATTAAAAGTATCATCCATTGCACTTAGGTTTAAGTTCTTATTTGCATCTGTTAGAAAAAACTAATACTCTACTGCTGCTGTAAAACTATCTCACTGTCCATTTGTAGCCTGGTTTAATATTTTTATTCTCATGGTACAGGTGCTCTAAAAATGTTTGTATCAGTTAGAGGAACTGAAAATGAAAATAAGTCCTTAAAGAGCAGCAAATATACCCAAACGATTCTCTTTTACATAGTGTTGTAAGGGCACTGTGAAAATAGATAATTAACAGATGCCCACTTCTGATGACCATGGACACAGAGGCAAGGATCACAGGGCAATCAGTACAGTAACCGCCACCAAAGCTGCCCAAGTCAAAGGTAGCGCGATTCCAAAACAGAAGAAAATGCCTCCAGGGCAAGGAAGTTTTCAACACTATTATTTTAAAATGTTTTTAATGAGTTTGTATTTCATAGCAGATGGAGCTAAATGTCTGGTATTGATTAAATTTTAACAGTATTTTAATACGACCTAAGAAATGTGTTCATGTTTTTGAAAAATTCTCAAATATTTCAAAGAACACAGGAAACACAAAGGTATAACACCCCAATCTGATGATCTCGCTGGCTGCAAAGCACCTGCTCATGATAAGCAGGTGTGCTCCTGGGAGAGCTGTGCCACCGAGGGGAGTGGAAGGCTCTGCCAGTTTTAGAGCCACAGTGCACCGTTCTCTGACTCTGAAAGTGCAGCACTGATTCACAGATGACTCACAGTCTCAAGGCACATCCTGTACTCTGTCTCCTTCTGTTCCCTTCTACATGACGCACAGCCAGTCTGCTTAGGGACCAGGGACGTAGCTCAGGGTAGAGGGCTTGACTGGAGCGTTCAAGGTCCTGGGTTTCATCTCCAGTATCACCAAATAAAAGTAAGTAAGTACACACGTGACTTTAAAAAAAAAAATACAGTGAATGTTAAGTCTTTTAAAAAATGTATTACTGTGAAAGACACATTGTCATTAATTTCCTTCAGAATACAGTGGCTTTGAACACACACTTTTCCTATCATTTTTGCTACTTTCTGAAGCAGTTCTGGAAGTCCTGGTTTGCAAGTGTCTTTACTTGCACCACTGTGGCTGCCTCAATATCCCGAATCAGTTCAAAACATTCATGGTCATTTTGACTTTGCATAAGAGCCAGAAGTCACACAGCACCAGATCCGGTGAATAAGGTAGAAGAGAACTTATCATAATGGTATCAGGCGCTGGCCTGTTCAGCCGGATGGGACTCAGCAACAGTACTCACGGTATTTCACACTGTATGAAGATACTTGGAAAGCAGACTCACAGAACCGCTTCAGAAATTGACGAGAATGGCCCAACCCTGCTGGCCTGGTGGTGGAAGCGCAGCACAGCATCCCTCGGTACCCCTGGGAACACGGCACTGTGAGTGGCCGGGAGTGTGCTGCCCAGCAGCTGAGGGCAGGCTTTGCACAGGACACGCTTGGCATCTAGCGCCTAACTTCAGAGAAACGTGAATGGACAGCAACAAGTCATGTATTGAGACAGTGGGAACCCGCAACCTTGCACCGAAAGCTTTGGGAGATGTTTGCTGTCATCTGCCTGAAGTTGGGACAAATCTGAAAACAGCAAGACAAGTCTGGCCCTTCGGGAGGTGTGACCTCGGCCAGCAGGCCCTATTCTCCCTCATCAGGAGTAACTGAAAGTAAGCAGCCCTGGCAGAAGATCCAGCGTGCATCAGTGACTCTGTTTCTGGAGAAGCTGGCTGGTAACGATGACACTGACCCTTCAGAAACAGACGGACTCATGGGCAAAGAAATGTATGAGGAATGCAAAAAGTGCACCGAGGAGGGAAAACAGCACCCCTAAATAAACCAGCATGAATACCTTTCTTAAAAAGGGCCAAGACGAATGGAGTGTGCTTGACGTGAGGAGGGTATTTTGAGGAGGATTAAAGACACTCCCTCTTTTAAGGTAATCAATATTTTTTCTTTTACTTATGCACACACCATGGTTTTTGATCACCCCTCGTATGTTTGGGCATTTAAGGAATCTGAAGGCTGCTGAAGGAGGCACAGGTGTATCACTGAAAACTACTGCCCAGTTGGATAAACGGTATGACAGGTGAGTCAGAGTAACTAAAAGGACAGAAGCAAAAGGTAATTTAGAACAGAGCAAAGAAAAGCAAGTGAGGCTTCTAAGAGAAGACAACGATGAAGGAGGAGAGAGAAGATGCTAAGTGAGGAGGAAGCAGCGAGAAGACGCACCTGGGAAGAGGCGTAAAACACCTGCGCGTGCAGGCCTTCAAAACCGCGGCTCAACAAGGCTGCGTTCCACTGCATGGTGTGGGGTGGGGGCGGCTTAGGGCGGAGGGGCCCAGCGGAGCATCAACAGAAATAACAGAGCCGTCAGGAAGGGCTGCACAGGCTTGCTTAGGAAGCTGACCTCTGTCCTAAAACCCACGTGAAGGTGCTGTAAGATGTTAAGCAAGACAGTCATCAGTCTCATTTTATAAACCATCAGTTTCATACATGGTTGTGGCAGCACAGTTAAACAGAAAAGTCAGACTGGAGGAAAGTAATAGGAAATATAGGAAAAGAGTATAAAGGTTAATCTTACAAAAGATTCGAGATGCCTGAGCTTTAAACACAGGTAAAGCATTAGCCCAGGCTGGTCTCAAACTTGCAACAAGCCTCCTGCCTCAGCCTTCCAAAGCTGTGGAGTAAATTACAATTTTTTAAAAATAAAAAAAATGGCTCCCGAGATCCGGCCATGATGGGACTCAAGCAGCTTATTCACCCGCCCTCTTGGTAAGCATCCATGGCAGGGGCCAGGAAGAGAACCATTACCTGTGAGCCTACTGCCACACAGGCTGAAAATCAAGCATCCCCCCCCCCAACATAGCTACTGGGGATGGATGTCTCAGCATCTCTTGGGAGGATGACCATATGCAGTATAGCAAATATGGGGGATTTCCTTCTATCTTCTGTTTGAAGGCAAAGGTTGTTTTCACTGTTTTGTTGTTTCTTTTGCTCTATTCAGTACTCTCAATTGATTTTATAATGTTCTATTTTTGGTTTGATTTTGCTATACCTAATTGGCTGGACAACTATTGTAAAGTAAGAGATATACCATAGTACCTATTACTACCATTCCAATATCCTACTGTGAAGTTCTGTACCAATTTCACTGCATTGTCTCGATTGGCTTTGTTTGTCTTGTGCTGTTGCATTTTTACTACTTTCAAAATAAAATTTAAAAAAAAAAAAAAAAAAAAACCACAGGTAAAGCAAAATGGGTTGAATATAACCGCGAGTAACCCGAAGGCAGGGGCTGGGTCTGAAGTGGTTACATTAGCTGCAGTCACCAACAGGACTCAGCCACGCCACGTTTTTAAAAGTCAGTTCATTAAGGATTTACAAAAGGTCAGCAAAGACACTGTTGACCAAAATTATGAACAGCATGAAACCGAGATGGCAATATAATATGTTAAATTTAATATTCCTTTACCTAGACCTCTGGAAACCCAAGACATGGAGTCACAATGAAAACGAAGAAAACAGAAGAGACAAAAAAGTTGATGATTATTTTGTAAGACAGAAAACAAAACGTTTTAGTGTCTGTAGACGGGAAAGCTAACAAAAAGCCAGCCAGGACTCACGCAGAACCCAGAGAGGCTTATTTACCGCCTGTGAATAAGACAGGAACCTCTCTCCCCAAGGTGTCCACCACCTAGTCCCCTTTCTGGCCCAACAGCATTAGCAGCCTTCCAGACTACGATGAAAGGGGGGACATCCTTGCCTGGTGTTGCTCTTAGCACGAAAGTTTGTAATTTCCCTACATTAAGTGTGATGCTAGCTCTAAGTTTGTTGTTGCTGTTGTTGTTGTTGTTTTAAGGAGAAGAAAAAATAAACAAACAATGAAACCAAGTTATAAAACAGGTTAGTAGGACAGTTAACAATGTGTATTGTCATCTTCCTGGTAGTTATTCAGAGTACAGAATAGAGGCATGATATCTTGCCTAAGCAATGTTAGCACAAAACATTCTTATAGATGTTTTTTATCAAGTAGAGGAAGTCCTCTTCTACTCTTTGTTTGCTGATAGTGTATGTATATTACAAGTTTCTACATATTTATTGTAATAGTCATGGTGATGATTTTTTTAAAGATTACAATAGAATAATGCTATATTTACCAGAAAATATGGGGCAATATTAGACTAACTCTATTTTGTTGTAATATATTATCAATATGGTACAGAAAGAATTATTAATCTTCATCCAGCTTATCATTAGTTTCATTTCTATGTCTTTGTTTCATACTACTTTAATTCTTCTAGCACTAACTATGGAAGAAAAACAGAAATAGTTGAAATTAAAACCAAGGAACACACGGCAGCACAAACAACATAAACCAAACATCATTTTTTTAAAGTTACTTTAAAATAATTTTGAATTAAAAAGAAGCTGCAAAGGTTGTACAGTAAAATCCCATGTACTCCGCACTGTTCGCCCCAATAGTAATATCTTACGTACCTACAGCACACTACTATACCCAAAACCACATCAGCGCAGCGTCAATACACAGTCCTCTGCCATCCTCAATCACATGTGCACTTTCCTGTAGCCACCAGGAAATAAAGATACAGAACTATTCCATCACCTCAACACTTATGGTCAGACCCACCCCCCTCCTCCCCCATCCGCGAACACTGGCACCCCTTACTCTGTTCTTTCCTCAAATTTGCTATTATCAGAAGCTAAATAAGTGGAATTGTGCCAATGTAACATTAGTTTCTCATTCAGTATGCTCCATTCCAGCTAATGAGTGCACCAATAGTTAGTTGCTTTTTATTGCTAAATAATACTGTTATTAGTAAGCCATAATTTTAACTATTTACCTCCCATACGATATTTTGGTTGTTTCTGGCTTGGAGCTATTACCAATAAAGTTTTCTAAAAGATGGGTAGGGATGCTGTGGTCTTCTTTTGCATTTTTTAAATGACTAATGACGCTGTGGACCTTTCCATGTGCTGCTTTGCTATTACTTCATTTAGTCAAATGCTTTGTCACATCTTCTGGCCATTTTCTAATTTGCATTGATTTTATTGTTAGGTTTCAGAGTTCTTTACAATATTCTAGATGAATTTTTGTCATTTATCTGATTTGCAAAAAGATCTCACAATCTGTTGCTTGTCCTTTTATCCTTATAATGAATCTTTAGCAAATCACAAGTTTTGAATCTGTATCGATGAAGTCCAACCTACCAATTTCTCTTTTTATGGATCACGCTTCCAATAGGAAGACCTCAACTATTATAAACCAAGGTCTATGCCCTGGCATGTTTGTTTGTTTGTTTTTTGTTTGTTTTTCTTGTAGATTTTACAGCTTGACATTTAAATCTTTCATTCATTTTGAGCTAACTTCTGTATAAGAAGTAAGAATCAGATCAAGGTTCATTTTGGAATCAGAGGATACCCAACCACTATAGCAACTTGTTGAAAAGACTCCCACTGCTATGGTAAACTGCCCTGCACCTTTGTCAAAATCAGCTGGCCATCCCATGGGACAGCTTCTGCATCCTCTGTCCTGTGTCACTGACCTGGCTATCTCTCCATGTACAGTCTTGCTTATTGAGCTGTAAGACGTAAAATGAAGTTCAGTGACTACAGCCACTTTTTTTCTTCAGGACTGCTTATAGCTAGTCTAGTTTCTGTAATTTCCCATGTAAATCTTAGAATAACATGATCTATTCCTACAAAACACCTTGTGAACTTGAAGAACTGTGTTAAAACCATGTATCAGTTTGAGGAGAATTCACCCAGGCACTATTTTGATTATGAACATGTTTCCTCAATTATTTAGAGCTTTCATTTCTTTCATTCATATTATGAAATTTACACAACACAGGTGTACATATCTTGTTAGATTTATGTCAAGTAATTCAATATGCTTAATTCCAATTTTCATGGGCTGCCAGTATGCAGAAATAAGCAGGTTTTTAGTGCCTATCTTGTATTTTGAAAGTTTGCTAAATTTACTTTCTGTAGATCTTTGGCTGTTTTGTTTTGTTTTATTTTGGTTTGGTTTGGTTTGGTTTTGGTGCCAGGGATCAAACTCATGACCTCGTGCTTGCCAGGCAGGTGCTTAAGCCACTGAGCTAAATCCCCAGCCCCTTGTTTTGTTTTTTGATACAAGGTCTTACTATGTAGTTCAGACAGGCTTTGAATTCACGATGTAGCCCAAGCTGGTCTTAAACTAGCAGTGATCCTTTTTCAATCTCAATGTCTTTTGCTTTCCTCTTTTATACCACTGTCTGGAACTTTGGGTCCTATGTTGAATAACAGTATTAGCTTAGAGATAAAGCATTCAGACATTCATCATTAAGTATTTTGGAGCTCTCTTTACCAGGTTAGGGAAGTTTTTCTCCATTTCCAGTTTTGGGGGAGGATTTTTTTTTCATGAACTGGCTTTGAATTTTCAAATAGTTGCTTTATCGATGTGATCATGTGACTTTCCTTCTTGATACTGTTAATACAATTTGATTAAGTAGACAGGTTTTCAGATACTGAAACAGCTTTGTATGCAGGAACCAACTTCACTTGATCATAGTATTTAGTCCTTTTACATATTGCTGATTTCTGCTTTCTAATATTTTGATGGAAATGTTTTATCTACATCTATTAATAATAGTGTATTGGTCTGTAGTTCTCTGTTGTGCAGTTTTTATCTTGTTATCAGAGTAAAACTGGTCTGTTAAATGAATTGGAAATTGTTCCCACATCTTCCACTTTCAAGAAGAAAACGTGCAGAATTGTTTTTAATTTGTCTTTGAAGGTTTGGTAGAATTCTCTGGTGAACTAGTTGAGCCTCAAAATTTCATTTTAGGAATGTTTTAATTGTACGTTCTATTCCCTTAACAGTTCTAGAGCTATTCAAATTTTCTATTTCATGCTGCCTGGCAGTCTGTATTTTTCTATGAATTACTGTTTCATCTAAATTATCAAATTTACATGTGTAGGCTAGTTTTTAACAGTCCCTTGTTAGATTTTTGATCTCTGCATGATCTTTCCCTGTCTCATTCACAATGATGTCAACTTGGGTCTTTCTTTTTCTCTTTTTGTCTTTTACTGTTTGTCAGTTTTGCCAGAAGTTTGTCAATTTTACTGATATTCACAAAGAACAAGCTTAGTGTTCCACTGATTTTTCTCTATGGTTTTTATTTACAATTTTTACTGATGTCTGTTCTGACCTTTATTTTATTCCTTGTGCTTAATTCAGGTCTATTTTCTTCTTTTTCTAGTTTCTTAAGTTAAAATCTTAGACTACTGATTTCAGACTTTTCTTCTTTATTGACATGAGCATTTGCTACTATAAATCTCTCCCAGCACTGCTTTATCTTTGTTCCATAAATTTTGGTATGTTCTGCTTTTATTTTCACTCAATTATATGCATTTTAAAAATTCCCTTTGAGGATTCCTCTTTGATCCATGAATTATTTAGAAATGTAGCCTTCAGTTCCTAAGTTCTTGGAGTTTCCTATTATCTTTCTGGTAATAACAGTCTAATTCAGGTGCAGTCAAAGCATACACTCTGTAATTTCAATTCTTTCAGGTTTGTTCAGGTTGGGTTTGGGTCCTAGGAACTGTCTTTGTACACCTTCCAAAGGCACTTAAAAAGAACAGTATTCTGTTGCTGAGGGGAGGGTGGGGGCTATATAAATGCCAACTGTGCCATCTTGTTTGCTGTTACCATTAGGTTCTTCTAGATCCTTGCTGGTTTTGTATCAGGTTGTCCTATGAGTGGTCGAGAGAGAATGTAACATCTCCAATTATTCGTACGGATTTACCTGTTTCTCCTTTCAATTCCGTAAGGTTTGCTTCATATTATTTTATAGCTCAAACATTTGGTGTATTTGTAAACTCCTGTGTCTTCTTGGTGGGTAGACCCTTTCACCATACAATGTTCCTCAGTTTCCGACCACTTTCCTTGCTCTGTATCCTTCTCCATCTAATATTAATTTAGTCACTCCTATTTTCTTTATTAATGTTTACATGGGGGCTGCAGCATAAGCGCCTGCCTTGCAAGTGGAAGGTCCTGAGTTTGATCCTGGTACCAAAAATAAATAATGTTTGCATGGTGTTATTTTATACCCTTCTAGTTTCAATCTTTCTATATTATATTTGAATGAGATTCTTATAGGCACCATAGAGTCATATTTTTTGAATACTCTACTAATCTGTTTTAATTGGTATATTTTTCTCATTTATATGTAATGTAATTATGTGTGAAATTTGTGTCTTTTTCATTTGTTGTTTTCATTTGTTTTCTACTCTTGCCTTATGAATTATTTGAACATTTTAGAATGTTAGAATTCCACATTAATTATCTGTAGTGTTTTTAGTGTATCTCTTTACAAAGCTTTATTTAGTGGCTTCTCTGGTTAATATATAAATATTTATAAAATGTATATAAATACAAATTGTGATTATATAAACAATCACAATCTATCAGTTATCATTTTATCACTCAAGCTAAATATGGAAACTTTTTCTCCCTTATGAAGATATCTCTTTACTCTCATTTACATTTTCTCTACATGCAGAACTACATCAGATATTACTACTTTTGCTTGAACTATAATAAAATATAATTTAGAGAAGAGAAAGAAAGTCTATTTTATTTACCAATATTGTACCCTGTCCATTGTCCTTTTTTCTTCCTAATGCTCCAAGATTCCTGCTTTCATCTTTTCTTTTCTACTTAGAGGACAGGCTTTACTCTTTTTAAAAGTTTGTTAGTAGCAAGTTCTGTTTTGTTTCTTTATCTAAGGATACTCTGATTTCCCCTTCATTCCTGAAAGATATGAGATGCGATAGAAAAATATAGTATGTGTTCAAATTTTTAAAATTTATTACAGTAAAAGACACACTGACACTAACGTGCTCCAAAAAGTGGTTCCTTGCTCTGAATTCACTTATCCCAACCTCCTCGCCACTTCTGAAGCAGCTGCGCAAATCTTGTCTAATGAGTGTCTTCAGCTGCACTGCTGTGGCTCCTCAATGTCCCGCATGGAGTCACATCTACCTTGCATGGTCATTCTGAGCCAGAGACACATAGTGGCGGATCCGTTAAGTAAGGTGATGAAGACACAATGTCACGTTTTCACAAGTCTGCTTTTCTGTCAGGTGGCACTTAGCAGCGAATTCACTGTAGTTTTTAACACACCTCGAAAAACTACCCAGGAAAGAAGACTTTCACAACTGCTGCACAAAGTGGCAAGAATGATACACATCCTGGAAGCATGAGTATTTTGAAAGAGATTAATGGCAACATGTCCTACTGTAACAAATTTAATTTTAAAATTTGTCATAGTTTCTGTTACCTTTTGTACTTTTGCAGGCTATAAAATCTGGGTTACAGTTCTCTTCTTTCTGCACTTGAAAATATTGTACCATGTGTTTCTAGCCTCTGTGGTCCCTAAAAAAGGAACTCGCTGTCATTGGAACTGGGTTCTTTTGTTCATTTGTTCGTTTGCTTTGCTTATAGGTAAAGCGGTATTTCTCTCATATTGCTCTGAAACACATTTTCCTTACCTTTAGTTTTTTCACGTGAGATTCTGATGGGCCTTGCCATGAATTTCTTTGTATTCCAGCTTGGGGTTCACTCAGTTTCCTAAACTTGTAGGTTCACATGCACGCAGCACTCCCTCCAGCACTTTTCAGTCCCACGGTCCTTTCCTTCTTCTCTAAGCCTGATGACAGTCACGCCATGCGCCTCCGGCTCTGCTCACTCTTTCCACTCTACTTAAACAGACCAAGTTCTCATGGCCTGTTTTCAAGGTTAAAAACTTCCCCGTCTTAGCCACTTTGCTGTAGAATTCATTGAGTATTTTTTTTCTTACTTTATTCTTCAGGTCTAAAATTTACATTTGGAGACATATATATTTTTATATATTGTAAATTTAATATATATTATAAATTTGGAGATACATAAAGATTTACATTTGGAGATATATATATTTACACATACATGAATTTACACATATATATAAATTTACATTTGGAGCTATATATATCCTCATATATACTTCCTATTCCTTACTAAGACTATTTTTTCATTGTTTCGTGTGTGTACCTGCTCACTGAACCACTTTCACAATGGCTACTGCTGGAGTCCTCAGACCCTGCCAACACCTGTGTCATTTCAGGGTTTGTACTATGGGTTTTCTTTTCTGGTTCAAGGTAAGATCTTCCTAGTCCCTGTATGACAGCTGACTTTCCACAGAAAGCTGGACTTCTTGGCATCATGTGATTAGACTGGAGATCTTATTTAAGTGTTTATCTCAGAGGCCGCTGCCTCTGCCATCACGCTGATGGGGCAGGGGATAATCACTCTGCTAGCGGACAAGCGCCTGCCTGGCAAGCGCAAGGTCGTAGGTTTGAGCCCCAGTATGGGGAGCGACCGGGGCCTCTGCTACTGGAGTTCGGGTTTCCCATTCGGTCTTCATTGCTGTCTGAGGAAAGAAACAGGAACTCTCAGTTACTGCTCCACAAAGGGAGAGGCTCAGCCCTTCAGTGATACAGCGCAGCCACAAACAAGGGGCTTCTCCTCAATTGTCTTCACCCCTGGGTAAAAACACTACCATGTCAAGGTCCTGAATCTCCCGGAGCTTCCTCTGACCCTGCAGCAGCAGGGACTCTGGGGCACCTGGCTCCATCCTGACAAGGACAGAGGAACAGAAGCCCCACTTGGCCACTGTTAGAGGGAATGGAAACAGGCTCAGTCTCTCTGTGGTGCTGGCCTGGAACACAGCAGCGACTGTGCATTGTTTTGGTTAAGGTTTTTTGTCTTACTAAGCTTTGGCTACAAAGCACAGGCTTTTGTTTAGAGGGTTTTGTCCTGTTTTGGTCTGTACCTCTTGGCTTATCCAAGTTGCCTATTTCTCCAACATCCCATCTGAGAAATAGAAAGCACCTTGTAGTGCTTTAGCTCAGCAGCCAGGCTTCCTTTTCCTCCCCACTTCTCAGTAGCCTTATCTTTGTTTTCTATGTAATATTCAGAGTTTGTCCTATTCAGCAGAAGAAATAGGGCAAAGGACCTCTACTCTATTTTCCCAGAAGGAAAAGCACATTTTATTGTCACATGATACCATTAAAGTCACTAGGTAACCTTCTGGCCACACTATTTAGATGAAGCAAGGATCCTTTCAAGTTGACTAGTTTAACCTAATGACCCTTAAATGAGAAAATAGCCAAATACTGATGCATTATTTCCATAGAGGATACTGCTTGGGTACCTTAAGGAAAGCAAGTGCCAATCTTTCAAGAGCTACTCAATTTTAAAAAGCTCCACAAATTTTCTCACTCATTTTTTAGTTACAAAATGGAAGCACCAGTATATGCCCAATGACATGCTAACCTAAAAACTGCCTCATCAGATAAGACCTCAGATAGTTAGAGGCCCTGGACGCAGTAAGCAGCAGGGGCTTCCTGTGTCCCTCATTTGCAAAGCAACCTACTTAAGTTATTTCTCACAACGCAGCCACATCTTCACCACTCTTCCACATGAACACTCATACACAGGACGACACTCCAGTAACACTTAAACCAAAAGCGTTAACTGGCAGTGAAGGCACAAATCTTGGCATAATTGCTGTGGCGTTCAAGACAGTGTTCCCTTCAATTTTTCTTTAAAGCTCCTTTTAACTGACAGGAAGTTGCAACAATAGTACAAAGAGTCCCATTTACCCTTTGTTCAGCTTCCCCCAAGAGAGACATCTTCTATAGCTATGACACAATATAAAAACCAGGCAACTGATAATTGGTGCATCACTGTTAACTGCACTATAGGTTCCTTTATGCTTTCACAGGTAAGTTATTTTACACAATAGTGAACTTTCTCACTGGCTTTTGAGTGTCCTACTACTGGTCAAATGACCAATCTAGACTTCCAGTCCAATTACAAATTAACCTAAACATAAACAATCCTTATATATAAATCCATAAACACAATCCAAATATTCATATCACATACACAACACAAAAGATTGCAACTAGATACACAAAAACCTGTATTAAAAAAGTAATGCATCCTCCTCACTTCAACATTGTTCTAGCACTAATTTCTTCTTTCCCCTGCTTTTGAACATGAAAACCACGTATAAATGAGTCTGAGGGCTTAAAGAAAGTTGTAAAAAAAAGTTATCTAATGTAAAAATACACCAATGTTTGAATTCCCACCACTGACCTGCAACCTTCACTTGAATTATCTCTACTGACAAGAAGCTTATAAGAGCTAAAGAAATTCAGCCTGCCTTTTTGACCAAAGTACTAGTTGGGGTGGGGGGGGTGGAATACAGGGCCTCATATATCCTAGGCAAGCATTCTACCACTGTTCTGTATTTTCAGACTCAAGACAGTAATTCTTCAACAGTATCTTTCTTTTCTTTTGGGGGACAGGGATGAAGTTTTTGTTTGTTTGTTTGTTTGTTTTACTTTCTTTTCCTTTCTTTTTGAGACAGGGTCTCCTTATATAGTTCAGGCCTTGAACTCATTTAATGTATCCCAGGCTGGTCTCGAACTCACAGTGATCCTCTTACCTAAGCCTCCCCAGTGCTGGAAGTACAGGCACGTGCTATCATGCCCAGCCCAAAAAGTCTTTCTAATCGTAAGCAGAATTCACTGTTCTTGAGCTTGTACTCCTTAGCTGCATCCTGCTGATGATTTTAACAGTCAACTTCCACTACTGCCTTCCTCCCAATGAAATCTGGCATCCTAATTTGTCTGAGATGATCCTAGTGGCCACTTACTGCTCCAGCCAGCATAGTTAATAAATCCTCTCACCCTGCAGTTTAAAAACATGATGCAGTCCCTCTATCCAAGACAGCCTCCAAATATTTGAAGCCCCACTTGGAATTATCAGGTTGAACATTTTGTTTTTTAGCTACTCCTCCTATGATATGATTTTGAGGACCTTCACTGGCCTGATCATTTTTATAACTGAATGCACACAAGTTTCCTTATTTTCCAAGAGTCTTAATGCTTAAATCTCTTGTTGTATAACTACATTAATGAAGGATTTTATAATCCTAGTTAAAGAGTAGGAAGCTATTTATTTCTCTTTGAATACTAAACCAACACACAGCTATGGAATTACTGCCCCTCTGGGTAAAGAAACCTACTGAGTAGTCAGTCAGCTTGTACGGTACTAGGTAGCAGTCTCATGTTACACCAGTAGGTGTCACTCTATATATGATATATTTTAAATTATTTCAACTCATTTATTCAAGATGTATTTATCGGTACACATTATGTCAGATATTCCTCAGTATAACAGAAAGGGATTCATTCTGAACAATTCCAATTTTTAAAAATCTACCCACCCCTGTTTTTATAGACATTGTATTATAAATTCTGAAAGATTATATGCAAACCTTATTAATTTCCAAGACACATATTTCCTTAGTTCTACTTAAAAAAATGTCATCTGCTAACCACCAACCACATTTCCTAGATTAACAGAATAATGAGTAAGGAATTAGGCAGCAGTATGGAATTCAGGAAAGCCTCCACCGCCAAAAGCCTTTAGACAAACCTTCATGCCCATTAGCCGGACTTCAGGTGATTTGACGCTTACAGCATAGCAATGAAAGGTCACATCATGTTAAAGACAAACCTCAGAGAGAAGGCAGAAGCTGCGTAGCAAGGAAGCAGAGCTATCTGCATAGATATCCAAGCACTAGCAACTACTCCTTTACTATTTTGTCTCCGTACACTGTCAAGCAGGATGTTTTCACAATGAAAAGGCTGCAGAAAAAATGGTTAAGGGAACATTTCAGACTCTTTAACACCAACAAAAAGTCCAACTACACTGCTTAGAATTCTTAAATTCAAATGTTCACTATATAAATTAGAAAAAAAAGTGATGCTTGTGAGAATAAAACAATGCTTCATGAAATATGCTACCTAACAGTTCCTTTAGAACACCACAAACCATTATTTATCATCCAAATTACTCGAAATGTACTACACAGTTCTGATTTTAAAGAAGAATCATATGTATGTTTAACAACACAAGAAGTGTTACAAATCAACAAGATGCTTCAGAAAAGATGTTTAATGATGAAAAACATCTAAATAAATTAATTTACAACTTAGTATTAAATAAGGCATTTCTTTTACCATGATGGTAAAGTGGTAGATGATCAAATACATTTAAAATATACTTACTACTTCTGGATATTAAGTTATAATCATCAACTATCAAAAGGCATAGAATTGCTACTTTTGGGCATACCTGAGATGTCCCCAAACATGCATGTACTTAATGGCAGACCTCAGTTGCTTAGTATCATTTATTGCAAGTATAAGAGTATGTATATGCTTGCATGGTTGTTTGAACCCTGGAAAAAAATCACAGTTTGGGGCTTCAACAAATATTACAGTTTAAATCTCAGAATTTCCCTAAATGAGCTGTGTGACTTTGGGACAATTGCTTAGTGTGTTTAACACTTTCTCACAAAGATGCAAATACTGTAGTTGGATTTTGAAAAGAATTAAGTAAACTGTTTTATATGCAATGCCTAATATAAGATCTGGTCCACAAAGGTAGTCAATAAGAGATATCCAACACTACTTTCGCTTTCTGACCATTTGAATGATGATACCAATTAATATTGAACAACACTGACTCACAAGTTTAACACAAAATGTCTTCCTGCTGTACCATTTTTATAAAATAAAACCCCTAATTCAACTGAATGCCAACAAATATGCACCTTCTCCTTCTGCTCAAATATATTTTGCATGACCTTACACGAATTGCTTAGATAAAAGCTTTTTCTCTTATGCTTTTGTTATTTTAAAGTGCAGATGCATCTGAGTCATTTTCTCCTTTTGTTTCATATCCTTAAGATCCAAAGCTTCAAAGACAGAATGTCAGCATGCAGTCGGGTTTATGACTGGACTCTTGAAGAGACACTGAAGAATTACCTTGTCAATCACCCCAAGGACTCTGAAGGCCTTCAGCTCCTCGGCAGGGCTCCTTAGGTTCCAAGGGGGCCTTGAACTTAGTGATCCTGGAGGCTAATGGAAGATATCAAAGATTACACATCAATCAGGGAGGTACTTGAAGGAAGACTGCCTGCTGAAGCAAATGCCAGGCCAAAGGAAACTCAATTTATCATAAATCAGAGAATGGAAAGATAAAAGAAGGAAGTTTCTATTTGTCTGTAATGCAAAATAAAAAAATCAAAAGTAAAGAAAATCAAAAAGAAAAAGCAAGAAAAAAGTTGCGAGTAAATAAATCATAACATGGAAAACAAAAACTTTAAAAGAAACACTAGTGAGCTGACTGCAATGCTTCCATTTAAGGCCATGCAGCGATCAGGAAACTCTGTCAGTAATGGAACACTGGGCTAATAATCAATTACAAACTACAATTTAACCCCAGATGGCTCAGCAACAGGAGGGGGAAACTAACAGAGAATGAATGGGTAGATCTGAAAAAGGAAGAACACGAGCCATCCTCTCTCTTCATGAAACTAGAGTCGTTTAAGGTCACTTTATAAATTCATGCCATATTGTCTTCAGACGAATTGGCAGATTCAAGTTCAATCTGAAAAATCACCATTAAGAAACTCCATCATGTAACCAACAATTACTAAAATTACGATATGTAAGAGATGCTTTACAGGGGAAAGAAATTTTTCTTTGAATAACTATGATAAGGAAAAGTCTGTTACTACAAAAGACACCAAAATAAGATCCATAAATACAGGCAGGGGTAGTTGAGTGACTCTCACAGCTACAAATAATCCTAACTTCCATTTACAGCTTTAGTTTCTCCCTTTGGGCAAAGTAAGCTATTAAATTTAAAAAAAGAAAAACTTTCTCTAAGGACACCTCCATTTGGCATTTGCCACCTGACAGTCCTGCTATATAACCCCTTATACTAAAACTACGAGACTGCAAAGGACAAAGAAGGGATATAAAACATCATTAGCTCCTTAGAGCAGAACTTATTATCAAAAAACTATTAGTATACAAAGGAAACATTTTGGCCCCATGAGTGGAAGACAAAATATCTTGATTGATCAATTCCATGAGGACAGAACTACTAAGACACCATTTCAGATTATTACTTCGAGTCCCTGTACAGACCAGTGAGCCACAGAGGGATCCCCCCCCACCCCACCCCACCCCACCTCCTGGCAGGAAGCGCACTCTCCCCTTTCACACTGAAGACTCACGCATGGTGCCTGGCATGCTACGAGGGTCTGGTCAGCTGGACGGAGTGAGGGAGGACAGGGAGGAGCAGGAGGAAGAGGAAGGCTGGGGCATAAATTAGCGTTTACACCTGGGAAAACTACCACCTGTGAAATTTGCTACACGTGGCAATCCTAATTGCTTTCTGGGGTTTTTGTTTGTTTTTAGATTTAGCAAGCAAATTGTAATTGCACTGTACATAAAATGATGATATTCAAAAAAAAGGCACTCCATGTTTTTAAAGACACTTAAGAACACTGGTAATAATAGCTACTGAATCATGTGCTAACAATCTTTGAAACTAACTCAATTGAGACTTTTTGGATATTTCCAACAACTTATTTATTTAATGTCTCCTTTCACAAGGTACTAAAAAGCTTAAATCTAAGAGGAATATTTGAGGATATAAAAGCATTTATCAAGGTATTTTAATACTGTACATGCAAACAGACATAGAGCAGAAATATTTTCTCTATCTTAATTTACACTGTATTATTTCACCTTTACCCCTTGCCCACCCTGCTGGGGTGCATACAGGAAATGTCTGTTATGGTCCCTGTTACGGTCTGTGTCTAGATGCCCCCTCCTCACTCAGTCATAGAATTTTTTCAGAGGTGGCTGAATCTAGAATGTGTGACTGATCTGGAGTGCTGGGATTAAGGGTGGGTGACGGCTGGACCAGTTCTCTGACTGAACTGGTACCGCCCTAATCCCAATAGACTGGATACAATCAATATAAGGAAGAGAGGCTTGTCTCACCCCTCTCTTGTTGCTTTTGCTGTCTTCCACTGCCACGAAGTACTGCCTGTCCACCTTGTGCCTCCCTGCCCTGGAGCCAGCAATTATGAACTGAAACCTCCACAAACCATGAACTAAATAAAACCTTCCCTCCCTTAACTCTGGCTGTTAGGTATTTGTCTCAGCAACTAGAGAAAAGAAACTAAGACAGTTCCCATCTTATAGATAAACAAAGGGAAGCTCAGAACAGTGCTGGGCAAAATCCAACTCCTCCTCCCGGTGCTCACAGTCTTCTATCACACAGCATATTCAGAGAGCTAAAGATGCTACTGCTGCCACTGCTGCTGCTACGCCTCATTAAAAAGGAGTGAAAATGGCTTGGGATTTTGGCAAAAGCAATGTCTGGGGGAACTTACGAAGCACAAAGAACACCTCATATTTCATCCTTGAGGCTTGTCTTTGAATCATGGCCAAATGCCTCTAACATACCTCACTCCTATTTAAACCTTGATATTCCCTGAGACCATCAATCTTTCAGTTTCCAATGAAATGTATGTACTTCAGCAACTCTAGAGGTAATAAAAGCAAACTACAAAAATCTCTACCATTCTTTTTAACAAACAATTCCTCCACACCTACTATGTGAATTGTAGCTGCACAGGATATAAATCATCAAACAGCATGAATGATCCCAAACTTCTAGAAGTTCACACTTATTTGAAGAGACAAGCCAGCTACATGAAAGGATAAACAAAAACAAAATATTCTCCTAAAATACAAGACTACAGAGATAAGTTATTAGTTAGGATATAAGAAGCTGGTGTCAGAATTAAGTGGCACTAAACATGACTTTCAAATGCAATGTGGATTTTAGTGTTTAACACAGTTAACCATACTCAGTTTTTGTTCATCAAACAGAATGGTTTGTACTGTCATTGTCTGATTGTCCACTTTTTGTGCTTTGATTTTGTGACTTAAGCAAAGTGATTTCTTACCTTTTTTTGAAATTCTGTATTATTTCTATCCTTTTTTCTGCTTTGTTTTTTTTCTCTAAATAAAATTAATTAATTAATTAATTAATGCTATGTGGAGCCAAGCATGGTGACACATGCCTATAATCCCAGCACTTTGGAGGCTGAGACAGGTGGATTGCTTTGAGCCTGGGCTATACAGTGAGCCAAAGTCAGCTCGAATACACAGCAAGGCCCTATTTCCAATAAAATAAAATCTATGTGAAAAATAAGTGAAGAAAAGGCACTGCATATAAGATTGAAAAAGGTATTGCCTTGTGGAGAATAAATATTGAAACTGGAGAACTGCATGAAATAAAAAATATATTTAGGGTCTACCACTATAGGTCTTGAATGCTAAAAGAAGCCTTGAATGCCAAGAAGAAAAGCCATTAAGTTTGAGAAAGAACCCAAGGATGACTCAGGAGACTACACTAGCAAAGACAGGACTGGCACAAACAACAGCATGTTGTAAGAAAAGACCAAAGGCCAAGTGATTATCAAACTTCTTTAAACTTCTGTAAGTTTAAGATCAGACTAATAAAGAAAGAAAGATCATGAAATAAAGTCATCAATAAAAAAAATCGTGTATTTATTATATGTAGCATTTAAATTGCGTAGAATCCTATAGATGTATTCTTCCTCTTCCGATGGTGAAATCCACAGACTTTTGAGAACAGAAAGGGAATTTAGAGATCAAGCCAAACATGGGGGAGGAGGGGACTTTTTTTTTCTTTCATTTCTTTTTCCCAGATGAGAAAACGGAGAAGCAGCAAATTAAGCAATCTAAAAAGGACAGTGACAAGGGAATTAAATCTGACAAATCTGACTCATGAACTACAGTCCTCAGGGTAACTCAAACCCAATGTTTCAGAAGAGGAGGGGCCAACATGGCTGAGTTCCTTAATGAAAAGAGTAAGGCTTTCCAGTTATATTTATTGGCCTTTGTGCCAGACGATGCAGAGAAGAAAGAGGGTTGCATTTAGCTACACTCAAACTAAAAACAGTGGTAAGCACAAGTTGTGAGTCCCAGGACCCAACCACCTTGACAGTAGTCAGGAGTGGGGGGCAGGAGCAGGGCTGGGGGGGTGCGGGCAGGGAGGGTGAGGGGTGACCCACACCACTCTCCAGGTAGAGGACATCTCTGTCACCCCACCTTCCCCCCCCACCCAGAGTGCTTTCTGTTGTCTGTAGCAGCACTGAAGTTCAGCGCACCAATGCGGGCCTACTTAATAGGCTAGGTGAAGCCTACCTGTTGTTTCTGGATTGAGCTTTCTTTGGTTTTTTGGGTTTGGGTTTCATTTTTGGAGCTGCCATGTAGCCTGCCTCAGCCTCTTTCGCATAGTGTCCTGTTCTCATTGAGCACCATTTCTCTTTTACCCATCTGCCTGTGCCATGCATCCCAAGCTGTTGTGCACCAGCGTCACTTGAGGGCCTTGGGAAGACAGAGCTTTGGGCCCAAGGACTGGTGGGGCCCAGGATCCTGCATTTTCCAAAGATGCCCCATCTTGCTGTTTCTGGTTCACAGCCCTATCTGGGCAAGACTCCTCTTTGGCACACAGGACAATCGTCATGAGCAGGGAAAATAAGTCATGAAGCCCAAAAGGAAAACACAATAATAAAGTACCAAAAAACTTGAACTCAGACCCTGACGTCCCAATACACCAGAATTGCTCAGCTCAACTTAGCTTCTTGCATAGGTTTTTCACTCTGTGCCTACGAGCCCCAATACCTAGGCTCCCAAATACAGGCTGACTGAAGGTCTGAATTAGTGTCATTTTATAGCTGGGGGAGGTTGGGTACAGAAAGGGTCTAGAAAAGAACCAAGAAAAAGAGAAAGCAAACCCCATGTTATTCTGCATCAGCTGGTTGGCTAAGATTGCTCTTCCTTCCACAGTAACTTAAGAAACTTACTGATAAAAATCCAGAAACTAAAATTCTTAAACACTTTCATTGGAAATAAAGCTGAGAGACAAGCCAGCAAGAACTCGCTAAAGGAAATGCAGAGCAAAGCACAAGCCACACCTGAGATCCACGCTCAGGCTGCAGGCTCCGGGAGAGGCCCGAGATGCTCTCCACGCGCAGCAGGTACTCCGCCGTCCTCCGCTTCACGGCCTCGCGGCGGGTGGGGCTGGATTCTCCTGGGAGGATAAAGAGGCAGTCTCAAGGTTAGCATCCGTTCACGTTCATGCAGCGGCCTGCTCCTTTATAAACTGCTAGCCGTAAAAAAGAGATCCCTACAATTGGGAGGCACGAAAACCATGCATTTCAATGAGATCTAAATATCATCCCACCCCAAGAGCTTCATTTATCCCAATTCTGCTACTGTCCTGTTTAAGCAGGTGTTCAGAACTTAGCAGAAAGCGCTACAGGCAAAGGCCAGCCTAGTCCAGACAGCACACAGCGTCTGCCTCAAAACACAGAGCAAGATGCCACAGATGCGGAAAAGCTGGACGGGGAACTGGCAAGGGCGGCTCATGTGAAGGCACCAACAGCACTGGAGAATAAGACTATTTGGGTAATTCTGAATTTATACTAATTGATTCATAAGCGTCATGGTTTTTTCATTAGCAACAAACTACTGCTCATCTTATAAGTGAAAAGGGAATGTGATAGAAATCCCAGTACTATAAAATGATGTGAAAGAGAAGTCATTTATCCTGTTTGGGTCTTGGTTTTCATAGACAAAGGTATTCAAAATAGCCTCTAAGAAATTCTCAAGAACTCAAGAAACAAGTAGTTATGCTCATGGGTTCTCCCCTTTCCAGAATGGTGTGATTTTACACATTTTATATGATTAAGACAGCATTTCATCTGAAGAAAGGATTCCATGGTAGAAACTCAAAAAGCCTGAAAACTCAAGTACCATATAATCTGTTTCCCTCTATAAATACTATTAGTATATAATATTCCATGTGATTCATGACTCATTTACCAAAGCACTTACAGAAATGTTACACTTATAATTCACTCTTGCCTCCTCTGAATGACGCTTACCAAACAGCAAGTATCATATGGTGGGCAAGTGCCCAGCACCACACTGGGAAACTGGTTAGTAAACTGAATTTGGGGTCTGCCTCTCACTAGTCACATAATCATCTCAGCTCTCCAGACCTCGTCCTCCCTCCCCAGGTGGAAATACACACCTCTAATGATACTGCAACTAAAAGAGACAACATATTTAAAAGGTTCTATAGACATAAAGGAAGCTCTAAATTGTGAAGTTTTTAAATCTCTGCATTTCTCCAAAACTAAACCCTACAAAATGATGTCTCCTGGATTGCCGAACTGAAGGGAACTGAATGATAATTAACTTGGCATTTTTTCTCAAAAGACCACCAGTGGAAAAGCTGTCTTATTCATTTCCGCCTGCACAGCATCGTCTCCCTGGCTCCCAGAACCAGCTCTCCGCCCCTTCAGACCCTCCTGCTGGAAGGAAAGCTGCAGGGCTCAGCCTCCTGTCACTAAGGTCACTGAGCCCGGGGTGGGCTTCCCTGCCTACACCGGGCCAATCCCAAAAGGGAAGGAATCCACGCAAGACAAAACTGGATGTGATGCTGCCTGCTACTGAAGCCGGAAGGTGGAGCGGAAAGGGCCAGCCACGGGTTTCTGCCAATGCAAAGAGAAGAGACTGGACCCAGAGGGGTGCCAGGTACAGCAGACCAATTAGAATAAGCAGACGTGAGAAACTAAAAACCAGAAACCCTGGTCTTCCTGGGTTTCCTGATTTCAGGTCAATCTACACGCTTGCCCTTGTTTACCTAAAGTAGTTCAAATTTAGGTTTCGACGCATATAAACCCAGCAATCCTGACCGAATACAGACCTCACGGTAAACTGCGGCAGAGCTGAGACTGCAATTTTGCTAAATAACTTAGCCAGCTTTCACGTTACGGGTCCATCTTTTCTGTCCTTCCATGAGTAGCCCATACAGACAACTGGTTTTGCCTATAGAAGAAGAAGGAAGAAGGGGAAGAAGGGGCTCTATTGCTTTTCAATTATGGCACCCTCTAGATTTATTAATTCTCCAACTCCTCAAGCCCCAATGAAAATGTAAGTCTGCTGCTACTTTTTCTTCTTCTTTTTCTTCTTCCTCTTCCTCCTCTTCTTCATTCCTCATTTTCTTAATCCAAGAGAGGGATGATTGGGAGATTGGGATGATTGAGAGAGTGGGAGATTTTCCACCCAGTTGGAAAACAGGCATAAATAACATGTGAAATCACCTCACTAGCCACACCACCGCATCAGTGAAAGCCACTCACCAGCCTCCACACCAGGTCCTTCCCATCCCTATTTGCTCTTCTGGGCTCTGTTACTCCTGGTCGTTAGCCCCCCCCACCCCCGTTTCAGTCTACACTTTCAACTCCCAACTTAAATTCCCATTTAAAACTAGTGGTTCAGAAACTGTGGTTTCTTTTTTTGTTTGTTTGTTTTAATTCTGAGTATTTAAACTATGTAATAAAGCTTTAAAATCTGCTGTATCAAAAAAATAAACTTGCCTCACAAAATACCTTCAGGTTCAAAAATCCAGTTATGCAACACCTAGCTATGGTTAAATATGACTGTACCGATACTTCATAATTAACTTACAGGTTTTTAAACTTTTGGCTTTCCTGCCACTTTCTAGGCAGTCTCCATGGTAACAAACAAACAAGAACCAGAAGCCAGCAGCAGAAATGGACTCCTGCAGGGATGCTGCGTCCACTTCCATGGAAACTACAATCATATCACAGAAACACTGGAAGGCTTTGGAAATGTCTTCACATACAAACACACACACATAAATACATACATGTATATATAGCTCTCCCTCTCTTGTGCCCTTTCTCTCGCTCCCTCTTTCTCTCTCCCTCCCTCCTGCCACAGTCTTCTTTATCAGTCCCTTAAAGGAGCGAGAAATCACTATTGATAAACAACAGCAGCCAAGGGGGAAACCACCTCTTGTAGACACCTGCTGCTGGATGCTTCCTGAGATTTGGAGGTTCCAGAGCAGAAAGGTATCTACAGGTACCCAGGAGAGTTGTAACTCACCAAATGATTGACCAACGTCACTTCAAACTGATTTTAATGAATTTTAAAATGCTTTATTCCCTCTGTTCTCCTTGATTTCTTATTCTTTGTTCATAACTTAAAAACATGTACAGGCACCTATAATCCCAACTACTCAGAAGAACTGTAAGTTGGAGTCTAACCTTAGCAAACTCTGCCTCAAAATAAAAAATAAAATGGGCTGGGACTGTGGCTCAGTGGTAAGCGCTTAAGTGCACAGCCACACAACACACACACACACACACACACACACACACACGGAACCATAAGGACTAGTAGTCAACAAAACTAAGGACCTAAAATTCCACCATCAACTGCACATTAAGTCATCTCACTACTACTTCTTCAATAATGTGGCCAGACAGACACTTAAATGCTTCACAAAATGGATGCACAGTTTACATTCCATCTAAACACAAATCAATACCCTCACTGAATTTCTCCACGCTTCAGATAGGGGAAGAACTGCCACAAGGCTGGGCACTGAAAAGACAAAAACCACTCCCATTATTCAATGCCTTTCTGTCAAAAAGTTCTAAGTGGACTGTGACAACCTCGCTTCCCCTTCCAGATGCCTGATCAGGAGGTGATTGGGAAGGAGGACACAGGCTGTGAAACAATCAGGCACACTTGATAAAGGTGAGAAGGAATTACCAAGCTGTCCCTGAAATGTCAGTCACTAAGAGAACTTTTATAGAAGACACAGTCTACATGTAACAAAAACATGAAAATTCTACCTTGTCCAAACAGCCATCACCATTTGGCATATCATTATATCTTATGTATTTTTCCTCTTTTATAATCAAGAAAAGCAAAATTCAGGAATTGAGATGTCTTTGTCAGTTATACAATAAATACATGGGCCTGATTCTAAACCTGGTCTTCCATCACTCTCTGGGGTATTTGCCATTGTACTAAACCAGCCTCTAATAAAAATAACAGTAACTGTATCAGAATTCAATTATTAGCCTATTTGACTGAAACAAGAAAAATTCAGAACACAGGAAAATAAAGGTCAGTTCTATGACAAAGATGAAGAGAAAATAAACATAAAAATCCAAGGCAGGGGCTGGGGATTTAGCTCAGCGGCATAAGCGCCTGCCTTGCAAGCAGGCAGTCGTGAGTTCGATCCCCGGTACCGATAAAAAGACAAAAGACAAAAAAAATCCAAGACAGGGAACCATGAGACAACACAGGAGAATCTGAACACAGAGAGACACCCGAAATGACAGGTGCACATGTGTGCGTATGCAGGCGTGCACACACACAATACCAACACACGGGAAAATCAGAGCTACAGAGAGATGTGCTGCTCAGTATGTAACAAGAAATACAAAAGCAATTCAGAGGAACACAGTACCAACGTGTCACTATGAGACTGAAAAGAAAACCCATAGCCAGACCAGTGAGGGAAAGATAGAGCTTTCTGCACAAAAACTAATCTTTCACATTTCTTTGTAACTCAAGGATTTGAAAAACAAAGATACTCTCTCATTTACCTATAAAAGAACAAAGACACATTTTTACTCATGGAACTAATAAAAACTGGTTTCACAACCCAAAATAAAAAGCAGTTCTTCTAATTCTGGTCTTCTACCCTGAGTCACTGAAAACAACATAGCAAATACCCTCATTATTTATTTGGGGGGAAAAAAGGCACAGAGGAATGCTGGACAAAGAACTGGCCAATTCATTGCGACTTCTTGAAAAATAGCGTGTTTATATCCATATTTCACGGGAAACTGTATGTGACTCTAAAGGTTATTTTGACAATATTTTCACCACATGCACACAACTTAATCCACACATAAAGCTTACTAGTCAAATCTTGTATTCTTTCTTCTATTTCTCTCCTCTACAAGTAGCTTTTCAATAGGATCTGTGCTGCTGTGCTTGGTTCAAGCAAGTTTGATTTTTTTACGCATTTGTCACTTTAGAAAGAACATCGAACTCAACCTGGACTTGCTGGAATGAAGTTTTGTTTGTTGTTGCTTTTTTTTTTTTTTTAACTTTAGTCTCATAAAAGATTCTCCTGTTTGAGATGGCCTTGGTAGTTATAGTTTTTTTAAGTGCTGATTTAGTATATTTAATGGTACTTTGTTCTTTTCACCTATGGCCTTCCATCTCTGCCTTATGCTAAGTGTTCTAACAACAAAAGGCAACCTTGAGGAGAACAATGATCCCTGGTTCTACATGTCTAGCACAACACTGAAGCCCCCAGCTTTTCTGTGTGTGACATTAACCAGTCAGTTAGGAAATCTGCTTTCTATTTGCATTCGGCCAACCCCCTATTAATGTTCTTTCAAAACCAGTTGTTGTATGACTGCTAGGTGTTCAAAAAGTCAACAAAGAAGACTAAAAGCAAGAGCCGTGATAATATTCATGTGCAGGCGTGGCCTCAATTGATTGCTTGCAATGTTATTTAGCAGTTTTTCAACTTTAGGTAATGCTGAATGAAAATTTACACCATTAGTTCACAGGGTTAAACGCCTACAGAGAGCCTCCTTTAGATTCCACAATTTCTTTCTGCTCTGTAACCTATTTTTCTTTGTTTTGCAATTTTCAAAGAAAGTACTCAAAAGACTATCATCTACTCCTCTCAAAACACCACTAAGCCAGTCTCTTACTGATAATAAACTCCTGTCCAACGAATAACAGTAACTACAGTCTGCTAAGTTTCCCCTATTGATCTAAAGTTCTAAAAAATTAAGATAAAAAGATCAGGCAAGGAGGGGAAAGGGATGTAAATCAGCTGCATTCTGGTGAACCTGTTTTTCCAACTTCTATTTGGCCCACTCTGCAGAGCCTATTTTTTCCCCATACCTTTAATACATTTAAGACTTTGCCACCATTTATACTTGTTACCACCAAGTCTTTGGGACACACACACACACTACTGCCTCTAGAAAAAGACTGTAGTACCCAAAACCTGGTAACACATGTACCAGCTTCCCATGATCAGTTATGTACTACAAACGTGTACTGATAAAAATAAATTTAAATAAATAAACTGCCCTCAAGGGGGAAAAAGGATTCAAAAGAGCTAATAGGAAACGCTGAAATTAAGAAGCATAAAGAATCAAAACAAAAAAGCTAAAATTTTGCCTTATGAAATGAATTAAAAACCAGGGACAATCTGGGAATGAAAGTCTATACAAATTTAGAGATTTCATCTGCCACTCTGGTAAACATGGAACCTCTTCCCACCTCCAGAAAGACTCCTGCTCTCTTTCACATCTACATGAGACATCTGAAGAACATAGCATCTTAAGAGAAGCAGCAAAGCTATGAAAGAAGCCAGAATCCAATACCTGTTTTATTGATGTCATTATACTGAGATATATTTTCCTCTTAGATGATGCACAGTGATCAACAAACTACTAACAGGTTCTAGAATCTGGCTTCTAAGTTCTTTTATTGCATCTCCTACCTTAAAAATTAAATTGATTGGCTCCATTCTATCTTTCTTCAGTCTACTTTAACATGAAGGTAGACCCCTCCACATTTAAAGAGTTTAAAGAATGTGTCGACTAACACTTGAAGCCAATCTTAGGAAAACAGGAATTTCCTTCCGAGTAGTTACCTTTCTTCACTCAGTGAAGAAGCTCTCCCACACCATTTATTTCTGCGCCTCCTGCCCCTCCAGAAGAGATGCCCAATGTGAGCTCTGTAGCTAGCATGTTGCAGGCACGCTGTCACCCCAGCACTGCCACAGACCAGGACGTATAGAAGAGTCTTCATAACATTTTGTTAAACAAGTGAGTAAGAAGTAAATTCATTACTTCTCACCACACCTGCAAGGTCTGACTAACATTACGGTAGTCCTACCCCACCCCCAGTGTACAAGGGTATCAGATCCAAGGTGTCCACAGATGCCTGAGACCTTGGATACAATGAGTCCCACGAATAGTACTGCAATACTGTGACAGTCAATGGGATAACCAAGATAGCTACCAAGAGACCAATGGTGTACCATGAACATGCTGGACAAAGGAACAACTGCGTCCCTGTGGGATGGGTGAGACAGCAAGGGACACCAGATTTCATCATGCTACCAGAATGGTATGCAATTTAAAACCTCTGAATTGTTAATTCCCCGAATTTTCCACTTAATATTTTCAGACCAGGCTTGACCACAGGCAACTGAAACCATTGAAAGTGAGATCAAAAAAGGGAGACGAGTATCCCTCCACACCTATGGATGTTTCGATGACCTCTATCTGTAACTAGCACCTTTTTCTAACAATAGTGACATACGATGCATGCCAGAGAAGATCTACAAACTGTCTTAGTCATCTATGTAGCCAAAATGCATACGAAAGGAACACAATCCAAAACTGCCATGATTGGGCTAAAAGAGTCTAGTTATGATGCAGATTTACGAAAAACTGTCATAATATCAATGAGGGGAAGACAGAACAGATATTCTGAGTAATATAAACCACTGTGTAAGCAGAATGAAGTCTACAAACTATCCTTTTCCCTGTTTGACAGACAGTTAAAATTTTAGAAGAGATGTTTCTTAACAGTTTGTAAGTACAATACCTCCACACAGTGACCTGGTAATTTTTCAAATGACAAAGAATGCCAATGCAGTAAGCTTCTGAGAGAAAGCAGATTTCCATTTTCAGTATTTCAGAAGGAAGAATAGATAAGGTGAACTACTGTGCAATTTATACGTGGCATGGTTATTATTATTATAAAGATTATTAATATTATTATAGATATAACAAGGTATAAATTATAAAGATGTAACAAGCTATGAATTACATATTACTGTGTAACTCAAGCAATTACAAAATAATGTGTAAGTCTTTCTCAAAGTACCTAATAACCTGTTAGCACTAAAATAACCCACTTACGGATTTTTTTAAAATTTCATTTGGTTTACTTTGCTCATAAGACATCTACATTTCTAATCAGAATCAAGGAATTTTCAATAATCACAGGGCTAAAATCAGCCTCTCAATTTAGTGTTTTTAAGCTGTGTTGCTAAAGATATAAAAATGTGCTGATACAGATGACAGAGATTGTCTAATAAAAACCCTTCGAGAATCCTCATCTCTCTCTCCGCTTTTGCCACAGAGCAGCTGTGCCTCACACAGATTCACATGAATAAAAATATTTAGCCGAGAAACCACCCACTTAGTTTATTTTCCATATGACTTTCCTGTAATTATTTTGTAAACTGTTCGCACAACAATACATAAAAACATCTGCAAAAACAGGTAATTAATGTGTCAAGCCAAACTAATGCATTTTTATGGTGCCCATGCTTCGTCAACTGTAATTATAACTCTTTTTTAAGCAAATGATGATGTGTTTGTTGCAATGTGCAAGTGGTTATTTTGGACGCTCTGTTTACTGTTCATATAATCTGAATATAAAACTCCACAGCTACTTTACCCCACATCAATGCTTTACCTAGCATTTTGCTGCAGGAAAGTGGTTCTCTTTCCCAAGCTATAATTTGAAGTAAACATTTTTGTCATTAAAACATGAGAGTCTCAGCAAAAAATGTTGACATCAAAAAGTAGCCAACAATTCAAGAACCTATCAACTCCTCATCCAAACTTTCTTCAGGTGTAACACTGAGAAAAACAGGCACATTAAACCATGGCACTGTAGGCCTCAAAAATCGCCAAGAATCAAAGGTTCGTGTAAGTTTTAATGATAGCGTCCATTCCATCTAGATGTGCCAAATACAAATACCTGTAGCACAGCCAATGAAGGGCAAGCCCCTCCCCAAACATACTGTTTTCCAGTTAATCTACACTGCTTGAATCTCGATCACAGGAGAGATCAACCATCACACTTACTAACCACTTCTGCTATCGTTCTAAGTTGACTAGTATTTTATTTATGTCATTCATCATCCTGATGGGCACTCCTGGTGGCTCAAGGCCTGTGATTTCTAAGACAGTATTTCCAGAGCTAACAACAGCTAACGTTAAGAAAGAAGCAGAGTCCTATACTATTTTTCAAAGGCTCATTTTCTATTTAAAACAAACATATAAGTATAAAAGGCATTTAAAAAAATATATGTGATGACTAAATATAGTACACAGAAAAATGTAGGTAATAAAAACCTCTCAGAGAACAAAATTTTCTGGTTTACTTGGTTTTGTTTTTCAATTTTTCCATGTTTGCAATATATAATGATCACACTCCTCGAGGGGCACGTGTATGACACATCTCAATTTTTCTTCTTCCCCTTTCCCTCTGTGCTCCATCTCTTGGTCCCGTTCCCATCTGCAAAAGATCTATTTTCCCTGTGCTTGTTATTACACTCAAATGTTTAGAGCTGCTGAAAAATCAAGCATTACAGGCTCCAGTTCAGCTCTTTTATTTTGACACAAGTCTTCCTCAACTGAGCTACTCTGTTCTTAAAGAAACCACATTAAAAGTGTTTTAATAACATTTGCCCTATTAGCTACTGTGATACTCCGCAGGGATCTGTTTTCACTCTGCTCCCACAAATATTAAGAAAGTACGAAATCAAATGGCAGTTTCCCAGCTCCAACCCTGGACTTCAGGTCAAATGTTTTAGGGGAACTTAAAGATGGCATCAAACCAAAAGACAACAGAGGAACGGGTGACCAAGATGACGAATGAGAACAAGCCAGGGCTTATTAAAGTAAAAAATCAAGCTGGGTGTGGTGACCCCGGTCTGCAACCCCGCTTCTCAGGAGGCTAAGGCGGGAGCGTCAAGTGTCAGGCCAACCCAGGTAACTTAGCAAGTCCCTGTCCAAAAATAAAGTTTAAAATGGACACACGTAAGTGGTAGAGCACTTATGTATGAGATCCTCAGTTAAATTCCCAGTACTATCAAAAAGTAAAAGACAAAATCAAGGTCAGATTATCAAGAGATCTCAAATTCTGAGCTCTACTAATTACACAGCTATGGATAGAAGTGTAATAACGCCTATCATTAATGCTAGTTCAAGAGCTGAATTCTACATATTGTCAAATTTTATTAACAAACATACAAGTGTCTGTGTAGAGAACTAGGATAAACCACACAGGAAGATTTTAAACCTATTTTGATTTTTGGAAATTACCTTACTGACTTACTGGCCCTCTGCTGTGCAACCGCTGTGTTCAGCTCATGCACGAAGCTTCCCTCCAGGCCTTCTCCTTGCCCTGGACCAGGCACCCATCTGTATGTACTACAGACTCGCATTCCTGCTTAAAACCATCTACAGAGAGTGCCCCATGTACCAGGCACTGTGTAGAAGACGCCATGAGGAACAAGCCAAGGCCTTGCCTCCAAGGACACCACGAGTAAACAAAGTGAGTTCATTCAGTACCAGCACAAATACTCAATGTGCTGTGAATACACGAACTTGAAGACAGAACAAAGGTCAGGAGGACCATTCTCCTCCCAAGGAGAGGTGAGGAGAGGCTCTAGAAGAAACGCCATGGAAACTGAGATGTGATGATGATGGGGTTCATGGGCTGGAGAAGCACAGTACAGCACAGCTCACAGGGCAGTGGCCGCAGGGAAAAGGCCAAGGTCCTTTCCCAAGGTAAAGCAGGGGTGTGACTAAAGAAGAGGGCGGGCAGAGGGGAGCCAGAGGAGGCCACGGTAACTGGTAACTACAGATTTTCTTCTAAAACCAATGGGGCTTTATGCAAGGGAATGACAGGTTAGATTGCATTCTTAAAATATCAGCCAGGCATTAGGAAGAGAAAAAAATGGATAAAAGTAAGACTAGAAGAGTAAAACCAATTATGAAGTTGTTATGAAAGACATAATGGACGGGACTTTCAGATGTCTAAATGTCTCCCCAATAAAAGCAAACAAAATTAGCAATAACATAAACTGGAAATTGACTTTAAAAACTGAGAAACATGCAAAAACCAAACAGGAGTCAGTGGTGTCTTAATCCAGGGCTTGGGCCATCTGCTGTGCTCACATATATCCCCCCCCCCCCCGCCCCAGCACAGTAGGAGGCCGAGGCTGCTGAAGCAGCTCATCAGATTTGGACCCTCACCGAAAGCTGGAGGGGAGTGGGGGGGCAATCAATGCAAGTAGAGCACTTTCTGAGAACCCAGATAGACCAAGTGTGTTCTGCTAAGCTCTCTCAGCCTTTCTCCTGGAGCCCTGAAAAGTTGTATGGGCGCGCACGCGCGCGCACACACACACACACACACACACACACACACACACAGAGGTCCCTGGTGAATGGAGGCCTTTTACAAGCAGGGAATAAGGTCAGAGAAGACTTGGAAACTGCCTGATCCCTGAACACACACAGGTAGCTCAAGAGCTCAACTGCTTAAGCACATCCTCTGAATCAAAGGACACTCAGGAATAGCAGGGAGGCAGAATCTAGAGTTGCTGTATTACCTAAAATGTTACATTTTGAACAAACAAAATGAAGTATGCAAAAAACAGAAAACATCTGGACCATTCCCAGAAAAATAAATACACAGTCAATAAAAGTTACCTCTGAGTGAACACAGATACAAATCTCAAAACAACTATTAAAAATGTTTAAAGAAGTTTAAAAAAAAAGACATGGTAAAAGAAAGTACAAAGACAATGAGCACAGATCAACAATATACAGAAATTATTTATTCCAAAAAAAGGAGCCAAATCAAATTCTGTAGTTAAAAATTATACTATCACACATTGAGCTGCCAAAAAAAAAAAAAAAAACAGCAAACTTGAAGACAGGTAAGTAGACGTTACCTACTCCAGACAACAGTAAACAATAAAAGAACAGGAAATAGAAAAACAACAGCGGCTCAAACATCTGGGAAACCATCAAGTACACTTAGACAGAATTCAGCCTAACAAATAGAGGAGAGTGGGAAATAAACAAATACTTGAAGAAATAATGGATAAAAACTCCCTGAATGTGACGAACACTGATCTGTACATGTAAGAAGGTTAACACGCACTGAGGACACAACAAATGCCAAGAAGAACCGCTCAAAGAGACCTGCAGCTACCAACAAAGCATTCAAACTACTGAAGCAAAAACAAGGACAAAATCTTAAGAGGAACCAAAAGGAACACATCACCCGTCACAAACTAAGAAGGGTCAGAAAGATTAAATGAATGTCAGAAAATGGAAAAGTCGAGCGGCTTCTGAGATCCGGCCATAGTGGAACTTAGGCGGCTGCATAAGAAAGCAATTCGCCCGTCCTCTTGGTTGGTAAGCGCCGTGGCGTGAGCCAGGAGGAGAACCAGCCAGACGCTCCCGTGGGCCTACCTACAGGACGCGGGCTGAAAATCAAACATGCCTTAACCCGTTAGCAATTGGGGACAGAGGTCTGAGCATCTCTTGGGAGGATGACAGTATGCAATATAACAAATATGGGGCATTTCCTTCTATCTTCTGTTTGAAGGCAAAGGTTGTTTTCACTGTTTTATTTTGTTATTGTTTTGCTCTATTCAATATTCTCTTTCAATTGGTTTTATAATGTTCTGGTTTTGGTTTGATTTCGCTATACCTAGTTGACTGGACAACTATTGTGAAGATAATGAGATATACCATAGCACCTATTACTACCATCCCGGTATCCTGCTGTGAAGTTCTATACCAGTTTCACTGCATTGTCTCGATTGGCTTTGTTCTGTCTTGTTCTGTTGTATTTTTACTACCTTCAAAATAAAATTTAAAAAAAGAAAAGAAAATGGAAAAATCAAGAACACAAAGGAATAGCATACTTAAATGCTACAGGGGTGCAGGTCAACCAAGAATCCAATATCCAGCAAAATTATCGTTCAACAATAAGAACAAAAAATGCATTCCCAGATGAAAATAATCTGTCACTAGCAGATCCATCAATCAAAAGATACTTTGAAAAGGAGAAAACAGAGAAGCCAGACATGCTGCACACACCTGTAATTCCAGCATTGAGGAGGCTAAAACAAAACGATCCTGACTTCAAGACCAGCATGGTACAGAAAGTCAGAAAATGGAGGGGAGATGTCTCAGAAAGTCAGAAAATGGAGGCGAGATGTAAATGTAAATTCATGACAAATACAATTTCCCTTAATTCTTATCCAAATTTAGAAAAAAAAAAAAGTGGGTTATAAAACTATACCGTAAGGGTTATACAAGGATACATGGATTATGTAAGGGAATGGAAAGGTGCCCCACTGGAGTATCCCTGGAGTTAGGATAATTCCGCTGTGAAGCCAAAAATTTTAAGTTAAGAGCTTACTATTACTCAAATTGTTAAAAAAAAAAAAAAAAAAAACCTAGCAGACCAAACAGTAGACTAGTACATACCTATTTACCACAAGAAAATAAAAGACATAAAAGATGAGACACAAAGACAATAACAAGATGGCAGAAATAACTCTAACCATATTAAAATGTATATTAAATGTATGCTGATTAAATACTCAAATCAAAAGCAAAGACTATTTCTAAGACAGGATTATAAAACACGAACAACCACAAGATACAACTATACCCTGTCTATACAAGACACACCATGATTCAAAGAAATAAGCAAGTTGAAAGTAAAAAAAAGTAGAAAAAGATATACCAGAAAGTAATTATAAGCTACGTAGAGTAACTATGCTATTATGCAGCAAATATATTTTTAAGAAAAAACGTTATTGGGCACAAAAAAATCTTAATGCAAAAAGGTCAATCAAGAAGATATAACAATCATCTACGTGTATGCATCTAATAACAGAGTCCCAAAACAAATGACAAAAAAATACAGAAATAAAGAAATAGACAAGTCAACAATATTAATTAGATGTCTCAATAATTGCTAGAACTAGAGAAAATTGGCAATTGTGTCAAAGAATTGCACACTATAATCAAGCAACCTGAGCTGACATGTCAAGAATACTCTACCCAATAACAGGTAATATGTGCTAGGCCACAAAGTAAGTCCAAAACAAGTTCTAATAAGTATAAATGAATCAAAGTTACACAAATTATATCCAATAATCTAACAATTAAGCCAGAAATCAATAACAAAAGAAACTTTGGAAAAAATCCACAAATTTTTGAAAATTAAAGAACACATTAATATATGGGTCACAGAATAAACTACAAAAGAAAGTGAAAATTATTTCAAGCTGAATGAAAATGAAAGCAACATATCAAAATATATGAGATGCAAAAGCAGTGCTCGGAGGAACACTAATTATAGCTCTAAGCATCTACATTGAAAAATGATCTCCCCGGTACCGATAAAAAGGAAAAAGACAAAAAAAAAAAAGAAAAATGATCTCAATCAATAAACTAAGTTTCTGTCTATTCAAGTGAAGTTTAAACAATAAAGAATGAACTATACAGAAAGAAAATAGGAAAGAAAAGAAACCATTGAAACAAAAAAGTAGACAAATACACAAAAGACAAATGAAATAAAAACTAAGTTCTTTGAAAATATAACAAAAACAACAAGCCGTTAACTAGACTGACCCAGGGAAACAGAAGACAGCACAGTCAGTGCAATGAGAGAGTACAAATTTCAATTAGCAATTGTTTATTTTGCCTTCATTTTTGAAAGGTTTTTTTTCACTAGTATAGAATCCTCAAAAGGCATTTCTCCTTCCCCTGCATTAATCATTCTTCTTTCAGAAATTCTTATTTTTTTAATTTAACTTTGTCTTTTCTTGTTTGCAGTACATGGACTTCATATTCCTCCTGAAATGATTCCTCTTATTTTCATGTACACTAGAACATACCTATGAAACCTTGATGTCATTCTTACCTTTGTTCTGTAATGACCATTTTATCTTCTGCCACCTTTAAGATTTAATGTGCTTTGTGTAGTTTTTGTTTTGTGCTTTGAGTTCAAAGAGCTCCTCGGACTTGTGGGTTGTTTTTTTCAAACTTAGTTTTCAGGCATTACTTCCTCAAATATTTTGTTTCTCCCTCCCTTTTCAAGAGCTCCAACTATACACCCAAAAATTGTTCTATCATTCATTGATATCGAACTAATTTTCCTTCTATTCTTTTTCTGTGTATCATTTTGGATAGTTCCTGTTGCTGTGTGCTGAAGTTCACGATTCCTTCTGTAACAGTTAATCTGCCACCAATCCTACCCTTTATTTTTCATTTCTGATACAATAGCTTTCCTCCCTAAAAGTTTAATATGGGTCTTTTGTAATTCTCCCATATTTCTACCTATGGTAACCTTTTCAACATAACAAATGAAGTTATAACTTTTAACATCCCTGTCTGATAATCCTAACATCAATATCACTCTTGATTGGGTTTGATTGATTTCTTTTTCTTCTCATTTACGGTTACACTTTTTTCTATTTCTTTGCATAAACAGTAATTTTTATTGAATTACAGCCAAATTTTACATTGTTGGCGAGGATGGCATTTTTCTAATTCCTATTGGTATTCTTGAGCTTTACTATAGGATACAGTTAGGGGTTTTGTTTGTTTGTTTGTTGTTGTTGTACCAGGGATCGAACTCAGGACTTTGCACTTGCCAGGCAGACCCTTATGCTGCTGAGCTATAACTCTGGCTAGTTAGGTTTCTTGAAAACAGTTTGACCCTCTGGGGTTCTGCTTATATGATTTGGTACAGTGGGCCTAGAACTAACCATTATTTCTTCTCAGTATTCAGCCTGATTCCCATGACTGCATTTTTTCAGCGTACCTCTCAGAAGTAGATACTATTCCAAGCACTGCATCACAATCCAGAACCGTGTGCCGTGTCCCTTCAGTGCTGGATTTGCTGGCCGGGGCCAGTTTCCCCATCACTGTGCTGCTGCACACTGCAGGGCTGCTCTGCCATCTCTGTGCGTGGTCTCCTCTCCAGACACGAGTAAGACACCTCACATCAGACAGTGGTTCTGTGTCTCTGTTGTGCAAGCTCTGCTTGCGAACTCCAGCACTGGTCTTCCTAGCCTCTCAACTTCATCTCTTTAACTTGGGGTTCTGTGGGGACCCATATGGCTTATGTCTCCCTGCACCACCACATAGAAAGTCAAGACAGCAGGCCACAGCCATTATTAGCATCACTCAGTTTGTCTGATTTCTCCCAGAAACCACTGTCTTTTGTTACCCTGTGTCATGCCTTGAAAACTCTTGTTGAAAGGATCTGGTCATGTAATTTTAGTTTCTTCCTGAAGTATGGTTAAGACAGTCTGTTTCCCATCTGGCCAGTGGGAGAAACCCTATTTGTAAAGTAGCTACTAGAAAAGTTAAGATTCCATACTTGTCTCATGATGTATGTGTCTGTACAGCGCTATTTTGGCTAGCTACTGAAGTCATCTAACTCTGAAGTAACCAAAGAGACTAAAAAGGCTGAAAACAAAAGTCTCAATGAGCTTCAGTGCTTCAAGATCAAGGGGAGAAAGATGGCAAAGCAAACTCAGAAATGTCAACCTAAGAATTAGAAGACCAAGAAAGTATGGAGTCACTAAAGTAACTAGTGATATGGGAAGCAGAGTCTGTATAAAATAGTCCTTACGGTTTGTGGACCTGTGAGTCAAGACTGAAGGCCTTGGGGGCTGGGGATTTAGCTCAGCGGCATAAGCACCTGCCTTACAAGCGCACAGACATGAGTTTGATCTCCAGTACTGATTAAAAAAAAAAAAAAAAAAAAAAAAAGACTGAAGGCCTAGTACCAGTGAACCCATGATGGTCACCATAGCTGGCTTCTCGAAACACACCAGTTCAAATGTCTGCCAGGGTATGGAACCCAACTGACCTGGCTTGCCCAATTACAAAGCTTATCTATTTCCTATATCACCCGATCATCTCATGTGAAAGAATTGTTAATACCTATATCACATATCTGCCTCCTGATTATTCATTCCTTCTGATTACTTATTCCTTCTAATCTTACTTCCTATTGCCTGAGTAATGATAGGCCTTTAATCAGCAATAGATCAGGGCATTACTCATCTCCAACTACCAAACCAAGCAACTACAATAAACTCCAGTGGAGGAATCTTTGTTTGTAACCTCTTCCTTTTGCTTCGCCTGTGTATTCAACACATGTTGGCCATTGCTCTCCATGGTACTTTTGTAGAGGAAAGTGTTATCACTGGCCTAGACTCAATAAAGATTAACTATTTTTTGGCAGGGCTTTATTAGGTTTGATGGTTTTTCCCATACAAATCAAATAAATGAATTAACCAGAGAATAATTTAATCACACCAAATATAATGCAAAATCAGCTTCAAGAAATGACCAAAACTAAAGTTGAAACTACTACAAAGTGAGAAAATTTCCTAACATGAAAAAAGCAGTGATGCTATAGACCACTATTAGTATCAAGCACCCTATTTCAAAGTTCTTTAACAAAATGATCAAAAAGTCTGAGTAGTTTAGCTATAAAACCTCAACAAATTTCAAAAACTAAAATAATTCAGAATAAATTCTTTAAACAGTAAGCCATTAAGCCTAAAAATCAGTAACAAAAAGATAATGAGAAAAGCTACAACTGCCAAAAAATTAAACAATACATTTATGAAGTCTTGTAAGTAATTCACAGGCGCAACACATAGGATAATGAATGGATCCTTAAAGACGCCAACCGTCTATGCCTACAGTCTATAAAATATACTGCATTACTTGGTTAAAGAAATTTTACAAATGTGACCAAGATTAAGATCTTGGGTTAGGGCAGTAATTCTGGATTACTCATATGGGCCCAACCAAATCATACCCTTAAAATCAGACAACCTTTCCTGGATGAAGGTTAGAGTGAGACGTAACTATGAAAGAGCAGTCACAGGGATGAAAGCCTGCCAGCTCTGAAGAGGAAGAAGCAAACTCGCCAAAGCCAGAGGCGAGACAGCAAGGAAAGGCCTCCAGAAGCTGCAGAAGCCCAGGAAACAGACTCTTTGGGAGTCTCCAGAAAAGATGTTCCTGCTCACACCCTGACTTTTAGCCTAGTGAGATGTGTCAAATTTCTAACCTCTAACCATAAAGTAATAAATTTGTGTTGCAAATTTATGATAAGTTTTATAGCTGTGGCAGAAAACTAATAGAATGAGATTTTTTTAAAAAGACTCAAAATAGAAAGGAGAAAATATTTGAACTTCTCATAAAATATATCAAAGCCTATAGAATGTAGCTAAAGAAGCAGTTAGTAAGAACTCTACAATCCTAAACGTATATAGAAAAAAAGGCCAAAGCTGAGCTGGGTAAGCTTCTAGCTCAAAAATAAAACGCCCAGCCTTAAAGAAAGAAACAAAGGAAAAGATCATAAAATAGGAAACATACAATAGTCAAAAAGAAGCCAAGAGTTGATTCGTTTAAGATTAATAAAGCTGTCCAATCCCTCATATGATTAAAAATAAAAGAAAAATACAACAAATTACCAATTTCAAAAAAAGACCCTACAGAAGTCAAAGATATAGAATATTAAAAATCATGCTACAATTAAATGTAACCATTTGTGTGAACCAAATTCCTTAAAGGATACAATGTAGCAACACTGACAAAAAGAAATATATCTTTTTAACATATATCCAATTTTACCAGTTGGTCTTCTAATAATAAAAAGTGAACCCACAATTATAATGCTTCCCATACAATCTTCTCAAATTTGTCAAGTGTAATAATTGCCGCTCTGTGACTGTTTAGAAAAATAATCCTATTTTTCTGGCACAATAAACTATGAGATAAAGGTAATGATGTCCATAATTTACTTTTAAATTCAAAGAATATAAATACACTTGAAAAATACACATATATAAAATTATGCACAGATTAGTCATCAAATTTAATAATGCATAAAATAATAATATATGTTACAACTGAACAAAGTTTTTAAGCAATTTGAAAACAATACCCGTGGACTGCTAGGCCTGGAGAACAATGGTGGCCACTCACATTCAAATCTCCCATGTGACTTCACAAAACTCAAGACAGTGAATAAATCCATGTGACCCATATTTTCAGTGCTATCGGGAAACAAAGAACCATGACGTCCAAATTACCTATAAATAGGGAAGAAATCAAATGGCTCCCTGAGCCCCCATAGCACATCCTGGTAGATTTGGAGACCAGGAAAAAGAAGCTTAAGTGAATAATCTTGAAAAGTAAAATTTAGAAGGAGGGGCACAGGAGAATCCAGAGCACAGGGGGAAACTGTTCCTAAGAAAAAGCCCAACTGAATGCTAAAACTCAGAACGGACAGGGAGTTGGTAGTTCAAAGCTTCGTCATAAAGAAGGGCTTGCAAGTGAATGGAATCAAAAATCAGAAGCTCAGTAAAACTTGCTTCCTGGGAAAGAGTCAGACATTGGGCAAAGGGGTGATCCCTCTGGAAGATGTGGCAGAAAAAGGCAAAGGCCATGAGAGAAAGATAGGGAATCTACAGAAATGCAAGAGAAATAAGACACCTGCCCATCTCTGTCACATCCCTAAAAGACATTGCACAGAAGAGGGCCAAGCCAACAGGAAGGAATCCGGTCGCCCTGCAGGAAAAGAATACAAAGACCAAGAAGCCGGCCTCCCCCAGGCCACAGGAAGGCAACAGGAAAAGGAGATAAGGAAGTATCCAAGGTGCTGATCAAATTCTACCTCTTGACCCAGAGGAGTTTTCCAAGTGTGAAAATATATTCAGCCATACACTTGTGGTATCGCCTTTTCTATATAAGTAACTATACTTCAATTTGAAAGCCTTTCAAAATAGATACAATGCAGGATGTCTAGAGAATTATAGCCTGGAAAACATATAAAAGAAAATTTACAAACAATCAAAGCAATCTTATGTTTTTTAAAGATGGGGGAGAGGGGTATAATAAATGACATTATTGAGTCAGGAAGGAAAGGGTGACATTTTGATTGGCTTTGTTTGTGCCTCGTTATGGTTTACTCCTTTTACACACTACAGTTATGCTGTTCAGTTCACATGGTTCATAAGGGACCTTGGCTCATCCACCCTCCTTCCCACAGAGTATCAAATAACTATGACACCCAGGTTGGGAGCCCAAGGCAAAAACACATGACCCACGCCGGGCCCATCCTATCTCAAACATTCATTGCAGCAACAGGGAAAAATACCCTCTGCCTCCAGATCCGGCAAATCAAATCAGGGAAAGGAGACAGCAAGTTCTGAGAGTGTATGGTGACAGGGGAATTCGAAGTCCAAGACCAGGTGATGTTTCCTGAACATTGAATTCAGCTATATGTAACCGTGAACCACACTCAGTTTTGTGAGAGCTAAAACATCCTCTTCTGTGTGGGCTGCTTTGAGTTGCTTAGGTTTTTGTTACCTGTAACTGAAAGAGTCTAGTCTAACACAAAACCTGAAAGAAGGGCTGACCTGAGTCCAGGGTAACTTAAAAGGCAAACCTTTTCATTTGTGATCATCGGGAACAGAGAAGCTGAAGTGTTCTCTCTGAACCCACCAGACAGTTCCTTCCGAGTTCACTGCATTAGTAATTGCTTTCTCCTGTTGGAGAAACTAAAGAAAGGGAAAACCACGAAGCTGGTGGAGAAGGAAGCATGGAAGAGTAAGCGACATATTTAAATCCCTTCAAATCTCTTTTCAAAACCCAATTCTACGACATTAACCTGCTTTCTACTAAAAGGAAGAAGATGTTTTCAACAAGGGCAATTTTCTGAACCACAGTAAAGAATTCAGATTCTATTTTAAATCAGAAAAGACTGTAGAAAATGTTCATAATATATTCTGAATTTTTAATAGTACTTTCCTTTAGAAAGAGCTCATCTCCAAGTTAAGATAGATAGGAACTTCAGACGTCAAACGCCTCATACAAGAATGGCCCAATGTAAGAAAATCTATACAGCACTCACATTAATAGGCAAAGGAAAAAGATGGTCATTTCAGTCGATACAAAAAAATGCACTTGATAAAATCCAACAGCTTTTCATGATGAAAACATCTACAACCCAGAAATACAAGAGAACATCTTTGACATGATCAAGAGCATCTATGAGAGTCAGTAATTAACATTATACACAATGGTAAAAGATTAAAAGCTTTGCTCTTGTCATCAGGAATGAGACAAAGATACCTGCCTTTGAAATAGTCTCCACTGTACTGAAGCCAGGGCATTAGGCCAGAAAAATAAATAAAAGGTATTTGAATTGAAAAGGAAAAAATAAAACTATCTTCATGGATAACATTATTCTATATATAGAAATCCCAAAGAATCCACCATAAAAACAACTAAAGCTAATAAGCAAATTCAACAAGATGTAGGGTAAAGATCAACACACAAAAAACAGTTGAATCTATACACAATGGGAATGAACACTGTGAAAAGAAAATATTTATTTAAACTTACCTTACAATAGCATTCAACAGAATAGAATGCCTAGAAATAAATTTAACCCCACAAGAAGAAGACTCATGCACTGAAAACTATAAAACATTGCTAAAAGAAATCAAAGATGATGGATATAAATAAAAAGAAATCCTGTTTCACAGATGAGAAGACTTAAAACTTATACTGCTTTAATACAATTCTGATCGAACTTCCAACTGCCCTCTTTTTTTTTCAAAAATGGAAAGGCTAATTCTCAAATTTAGATAGAATTGCAAGGGGCCCCTACATTATTATTAAAATAACATCAAAAAAGAAAAAAATTGTCAGAGGGGCCCACAAATTTTAAAAAGCTGAGAGTCAGTGCATTAGAAATCAAAAAGGTCTTATCTCCACTGCGCACTGAAAACACAGCTTGGGATTTCAGTAGCCTTGCACTAACCACCTGCACTTTACACTAATCAGAATGACACTTTAAAGTGAAATAGAAAATGTTCCATAATACCTTATTAGTTAACAAAGACTGTAAATAACTCAAATCAAACACTGTGATGGTAAAGAAAAATTTCACACCTGAAATCCAACAATAGGACACTATCTGGCTGTCTTTCTCAGGTATCTGTCCATTCGAAAGTATTACCCTCTAGGTTTCCAAATATTCATGTAACTCTCGATCAAAGCAATAAATCAATGACCCCAGGTGCTTTCACAGCACTCAAGTTTATGTAATGTACATGGAGACAAGTCATATTTACAGAGCCTAGACGTTCTAAAGTCAACCCTACAGGAATGGCTGAACTCCCACCGGCTGTGTCACAGAGCAAATCCCTTAATTTATGTAAGTCATAGCCCCTCTATCTGAAGGAACCCTCCCATCTGGAGTCAAAGTGACAACAGAAACCAAGAAGTACACATGGGTTTGTGATATCAACTGGAGGAGACGTCAAAATCCAACTACAGTCTCTGTTTGATGTGTGTGGCAGCACCTGAACACTCAAGGTTACAGTTTTTGAAAAATGCTCGGACATCTCTAAAGGCCTGGGACACATGTGCTCAGGGTCAGGGTAAACTAAGAGAAGGAGCGTGGAACTGCTCATTATACCATTTACCAGAATGAAAATGGTGGGAGACAGTTTGCATCTGTAAACAGTACTAACATTACAAACAGTCTCACCACTCAAAAATATCAACAAAACTTTCAAAGAAAAATTAGATATCAACAACACACTGGAGGTCTTTTCATTATACATTTAGTTCATAATGTGCTAGAGATTTCAATCAAGTAAGAAAAGAGGAGTGGAACATATGCATTATTTCTACCCATTTTCTGTTTTGTTTTGTCTTTCTTTACATAAAATTTTAAAAAAAAAGACGAGTGGGAAGAGGAGGACAAGGGGCAACTAGGGGAGGGTAGAGAAGACGGGAGGATTAGAAAATTGTGGCATAAGCAACAAGCTAAATGAAAAGCCGCGGGTTTGGCTAATGTAGCAAATCCACCAAATACTTTAAACAAGATAAAACTACATAATGAAGGAACATATCATTGTGCTAGAGTTGGCAAAAATAGTTCATTTTAAAAGATCTAGATATTTTTTATATTTTCACCAAGAACATTTTATACTCCCTGTCACAGTGCTTGGTATATATGAGTAACAAGCACTTGAGGATCAGTTAGTAAGTGGTTGATTACTGGAAATAAATGGGAAATGGAAAAAGAATGAATATTCAAAATAAATCTCCAGTATCTGATACTACAGACCTGCTGCTTCTCCATTTTAAAATGAGGGTTAATGTGTGAAAAGTAACATGGCAGAGTGAAAGACAAGACTTGGATTTGGACAGACTCAATATTAAAATCCTGGCTTTACTCTTAGTGGCTTTGTCCTCAAAAACATCACTTAATCTACGTAAGTCTTAGTTTCCTCCATCTGTGAAATGGGGACTGCAATATCCACCTTATAGATATAGCAAACCAATGATTTTGGCACCTGGAACAAACTATACAAAACCAGCTCTCAAATCAATTCTGTAATTCATAATGTGGCACATGCAGATGGGTGTTACTAACAATGCTCACCATCTGGTAGCTTCCTGTTTTAAATAATTATTCTTGCTAAGTAGGTGCCAACTTTTAGAATCATTATATTAAGTGTTTGCACCCTCTAAATTTTGGTATTCTTAGACAAAGCCCAGTACGACCAGTCATAGTTGAGTTCTTAAGGTTTATTCTGAAGAATACATTATTCAAAATAAGGTAAGAATCACATTTTGTGCAGTGACAGGAACATGACAGACACCAAGTCGTTACTATTTAACCCCTTTGCCACTCTCTATAAAAAAACTATTCCAATAAGACTACCCTGCGATAAAGCTAATTCTATCGGCCGCTTCCAATAATATATAAACATGACAGGAATAAAAGGGTAAGTGCTGTAACATTCCCTTAAAGATTCATGTAGATTTCTCCGACCTTGACCTCTGGGTCTTCTCTCTTAAATCCACAAAGACCTGAGAATTTAGAAGAGCACCTTCATTCCAAGAAGCATTTCTAGACTAAGAGAAGAAATGAATTGCCAAGTTCAAAAAGAATCCAAAGTTACCCCGACCAAGGCGTGCTTCTCTGACCAGGCGGGCACAGAGAACTGCTGCCTTTGTGCTTCGCACCGAGGCTCAGCTGCACCAACGGGAAGCGGGAAAACACCAAGCCACCCTTACAGACCTCCTAACAGCCACATAGCTCCTTTTTCAAGAACAGTCCAGCAACAAAATAACACGGCAATCTCTATATAAAGTGTTCCTACTTAACTGCAAAAGATTTCTTTTCTAGATTATCAGACATCCAGAAATAACTATTTATTATAAAGTGTGCCAACTCAACCCAACGTCACAAGAACCACCATTAAGAGAGTTAAATTAAAACCATTTATGCATATTATCAATTCTAATGATGTCACACTAGAATGAACTTTCCCCAAGGAAGCATCTTTGCTGAGCATAACTGTCAAATCAAGCTCACAGGCCAGAATCCCCAACTCTCCCACAAATTAGAGGACGATGTCATATGTCCACTAGGCAGTGATAGAGTACTCTCAAGTAGAATCCAGACTGCAAACACTGCTCCAACTGCACTCTTTTCACACAGTACAGCATATCACCATCAGGACTGAAACAGATTCTTTTATATGTTGACAAAAAATTAAATCTGAAGACAGGAGATAAGTGTTTTAAAAATCAGAAAGAAAAAAATTAGAATTTTGTGACTGTGATTCACATACTCTGTCTAAATAAAACTGACCACATTATGAACAAACAATAAAAGACTAAAAACAATAAATCAATTATTAACTTTCTGGATTTGATGGCACATTAACAAAAAAACCTAATCCATAGCAAGAATGGGTACTGTGCTGGGGATTTAGCTCGGCGGCCCAAGCGCCTGCCTTGCAAGTTCTCAGTCCTGAGTTCAATCCCCAGTCCCAAAAAGAAAAAAAGGCTGCAGTTTTAGGAAGACAGATGAACATAAATAGGAGAACATGTTTAAATGACTAACACTCCTTAAGACAGAAGTCTAGTAGGTTTAGTATCAAGTTCCAGTGGAAAAATAATTCACCAAATACAAATCAGCAAAAGAACTAAATGAGGTATTGCTTGTTATTTGCTGATATGCGTGTATAATCTTCATTGTGAAACGATTTTTATTTTTTTGGTGCCATCAAGTGGTAACATTATGAAATGTTCTAAGATTAATGTTAGACAGAAAGATGTCAGACCAATGTGTTTTGCCTGTGTCAATTAAATAGCAGGGAAAATTTAGCACATAATTATCTGGAAAGGGGGAATCAGAGCAGATTTTTTGCAACTACGCCTCATTTAAAACCCCAAGCCAAGATCAGAGATAAGGCAAAGAATAAAAGTAAGTGGAAGTTTGAGACCAGAACGCTCCACTAGCAAACAAACACAACAGACTATGAGCCATTTCTAAAACAGAATCAGGAGAACAACTAGCTGCAGTATTAGATTTCCAATTAGAAACCTTACCATTTATAGCTACAATTACATAAAACTTAACAGGAAATGAGTATTACAATCAATTATTTGAAATTATGTGTTAATAGATTATAAATGATTATATATCAGTACCTTCAGTAAGACAATAATCACGAACAAAGAAACAAATAACAAGATCTATTACAAAGCATTCAAAGCTTTTTAGTCCCCAGGCCCACTGAAATACCTGTAGACAGCAATTGTGAATCTGAATTTCCAGCTAACGATGGCAACTTGAATACATTCATCTAGCTGTGTCCCACCTGAAACCCTACTAATATGGGAACATAGAATGTGTTTAAGGCAAACCCCACAAGAGCACAAAGAATGAGGGAGAAGACAGCAGCAGGGAAATTCTAGAAGCTAGAAAATACATGAACAAGCGGTAACTAACAGCAGAGCCAAGACACTGACTGACTTATACGGCACAGTAGTAGCTATGAACGCAGCAGAGAGAGCTAGAAGTAGGAGATTTGATCAATAGACTGCTTAAGAAGCAGTTCACAATTCACACACGCATGCGCACACCCTGTTCCACAGCCTGGTGTGCATCCTTATGCCATGGATGGCATAAGGAACTGAAGTTCACGCTTAGGAAGAATAAAGCAGAAGGCTAAATAGAAGCTGACAGGCAGGGCATCCTGCAGTAACACGAGTTAATAAAACAGGAGACTGTGGTTATCTGAACAGCAATGACAAATCAAAGACCACTGAACAATGAAAAGGATGCTCTTTCTGGAAAGAAAAGCACTGGAAGAAAGTCCTATCAACCTCTAATTCCTGTGTCCAAAAAGTCACTTACCTAACTGCAGCATGCTTCAGTCAAAAAACAAAAACAAAAGACCATGCTTTAAAAAAAAAGTTCTACTTTTTGACACTGAGTTACATTTAATTCATTATTATTATTATAATCTAAATTAATCAGATGTGAATTTACTGCAACTAATAAAGAACTCAGTGGTATATAAACTCAAAGACATTTTATACTCTTAGTTTTAAAAGCCCATTTCACTTTCTTTCAGCTGTTGAGAGCAAAAGCGCTAGAGATTCTCTGTCCGTCCTGCTGCCGAACAACATGGTCACATCAGGAAAGACAGTTATTCATCCATGCAAAGGAGTTGGAGATGTGTTCGTTTTTCAACGAACCTCACTTTTGTAGATCAACTGATCAAAGTATTAAGTTCAACACCTCTGATAACGTCACCTAGATTTACTAATTTCTCATGTTCAGTGTTGTGTCAACACAGGATTAGGAAGAAGACATAGTTACAGACTCATGCTTTTCTGCAGACACCGACATAAGAGCATGTCACAGCATAGCGACATGGGTGAGCTGTACCTTGAACACCTTCCAGGAGTAGGTCGACTCCCTTCCTGTAAAAATCAGAAGCAGCTTCATAGTCATCTTCCTCTTCCTTTTTCAAGGCCAGTTTTATTAGTTCTCCAGCTTTCTCCAAATAATCTTTCTTGCCAAGTTTAGGTTTTAAACTGCCAGGAAAGAGGCTGCGACTCTCCCGTTCTTCTGTTTTGTTCTGTTCACTGTCAGAAGCAACGGCCCCTAGTGCTGAAGAATCCGAAGAAAGACTGAGGCCAAAAGTTCTAACGGGAGAATTGCGATTGGAAGCCATTCCATCATCTAACTCGGCAAGAGAATCCACATCAACAGTGAGAGATAACAGATCACTGTCACTGGAGAAGCCTAGAAATAGGACCACAACAGCAAACATATTAAATTCGCATCAGCCAAAAGAATACAAATCACACTGTTCATTTTCTCACACTGTCCAAGTCAATTAGGAAGACTGTAACCTACTGATGGGAGTCTGTGGCCAGCAACTTGCTTTAATCTAGTGCACTAACTTTCATATCGTCTCTTTATAGCTGAGCAATAATCTCGCCTTAAGCACCTAACTAAAACTGAAGACAAGTCTCCACCCAGCCCCACAGTCAAAAAGAGTCTTTCAGTCAGGCGTGGTGATGCCCACCCGTAATTCCTGCACTTAGGGGCTGGGGACAGGAGGATTACCAGGAGTTCCAGGCCACAGTGAGCTACACAGAGAGACTGTCTCAAAAAAACAAAAAAGAACTCTTAGCACAAAATCTTGAAGACTGTTTACAAAAAACAACTTCCTGAACACACAGCTGCGTAAATACCACTCCATTAAAGGGAAAAGAACAAAAGCTTCAGAGTAAGACTAAAGAAACAATTTTAATCTCAGCTCTTAAAACTTACAGTATGGCCCACAGTAGTAATTTCTTAATATGAGGAATAAAGCTAATGCATTTAAAGCATAATAGACTGTCATGAAATTATAACTGTTTATGCCAGTTATTTAATAATTAAATGTAATGCATCCCCAGAATTGAGCCTTCAGTTCACCATCCTTATCTGGAAAATGTACGCTATTTACAATTTTTTTTTTAAGGATTGAATTTTAGAATTTTTGTTTCGGCCTCTTCCACAGGCTTTTGGAGAGAACTTCAGATTAGACTTACTCTTCAGTTTTCAGACAGAAAATGAATAGTAGGTATCAAAGAACTATTTAGCAGTGAAAATTACTTCTATTTCATGTGACTTCATGGTGGATAAACACAATTTGTAACAACAGATGGCAAATCATGTGGTCTCAGGACTTCTCTTTACATTCTTAAAAATTATTTAGGACCGCAAACAGGTTCTGTCTATGTGGATTATACCTGTAAATATTTGCCAAAATTATACTGATTTAAGAAAGTGGGACTAAAACATTAAGGAGCATTACATATTAACATAAATTTCATGAAAAATAACTATTTGCTAAAACAAAAAAATACTGAGAGAAGTAGCATTCTTTCACATTTTTGTAAATCATGCTAATGTCAGGCTTAACAATATGACTACAGGTCTGGGGATTTAGCTCAGCGGCATAAGCACCTGCCTTGCAAGCAGGTGGTCGTGAGTTTGATCCCCGGTACCGATAAAAATGAAAAAGACAAAAAAAAAAAAAAAAAAAAAGAATATGACTAGATTCGCATTATCTGACTGGGCAACATCCATCATCGTATGTTATTTTGGTCAAAAGATACGAAGAAAATATCACATGGATATGAGAACAAGCATTTCTATAGCCTTGGCAGATAACTGTGGATATTCTTGTTTGATTCTACACTAAAATTCACAAGAAATAACTTCTTAAAGCTAATTGAAATATGGAATACAAAATCCTATTAATGAAATTCCTATTTCTGTTACAGCGGAATCCACTGGTCCGTCTTGTACACAAGATGGATCTATCACCCAAGTTGGAGTTTGTAGCACAGGGGTCATTTTAGAAATAGCGCTTCCCTGAGTTACAACACAGATCTTCCAAAAGCTGACACAACATTTCATTACTACAATATCCCCGAAAATCACATTTATTGAAAATACCACCAATCTCATCAGAAAATTATTTAAATACTAAGCAATTCTTGAACTCAAAGTTGTAGAAGTCACACAAAATTCCTCCTGTGAGGCTGAAAACTCATTAGCAGCAAACACTATTAAACTGTTTTCCTGAAAGTCTCCACTACCTTCAGTCACTTTCAGGAAGAATGAACCGCCAAATACCCAAGTTTCAGTAACAGTAGTGTCAACTGTTCCCAGCAAAACGGTGTCCCACGAAACAGTAGCATTTTATGTATACTTCCAATTCTTCACACAGAATATTAAACAGACATGCATCCAAAGGACAAGCTTAAATAAAAGTCTTTACTGCTTGCGACCGTTCTGAGGAGAAATTAGCACTGGTTTTGCTAAAAGCACGGCAGTGCCTAACTGCTACCATTTGGGGTCACTGTCCTGACCCCCAGGGACAGCAGTTTTACTCCCAGGGTTTCTGATGATAAGTGCAAAGGTCAACAGGGTGAGAAGGCATGGAATGCCCTGGTATCATTATCCAAACAGTGTCTGCCCTCTGCTCCCCAGAAAGACCTCAGCAGCACCCAGAGGTCTGAGCACCACACTCGCATACGCTTAGATTTACAATTCAAGTTATGTACAAAAATAGCTGGGGAGCAACTACCGATATGAGACCCCGTCACCCCGACTATTAACTGCAGGGTTTCTCAGAAAAGAAAATGATTTCCTCGGGGCTAGACACTGACTCAAAGCTGACAGTGGATTAGACTACACGATTCCACCGCTCTAAGATCAGGGATCAGCTAACGCTTGTCCATGAAGAGCCTGAGCATAAGTGTGCCCAAATCCATCACCACATGGTGTCTGTCACAGCCATGAGACAGAACCAGGCGGAAACGCAGGGTGTGTCTCAGTAAGACTTTATTTAGCACGCTAAGATTTTAATTCCATGTCATTTTCACGTCATAATACAATATTCTTGCAGGGGGAAGGTTTAACCACTGAAAGAACGTGAAAACTACTCAGTGCACAGGTCACCTGGAACAGGTAGCTGCCGGAGTGGCCCCTGGGCCCTGGTTTGCCTCCCTCTATTACAGACCCAAACTGCTCACTTCATATGAACAGAGTAACTTAGGGCCAAAACCTGTAACCAGCAGCTAAGCTCAATTTTCCAGTCAGTTTTAGACACCACTTTGGCACCCTGTCAATATACCCTTATTTTCACCTTTTTTCAAATCCTTAGAATCCCCATAAAGAACTGATTCTCTTCCCCAAAACCAACAGATTTCATTAGCCCACCACCTCGAATGGGATTCACAAGACCTAGGGGAAATCATTTTGTTGTCTGTATTCCAGCCTGCAGGCAGAACTTCATACTCAGAACCTGTTACAGCAACATCAAAAGTTACTCATCCACTACTGTGAGAACTATGAAAAACTTGAAGAGATTTTTAAAATGTTGTAGGTGTTTCAATGCAAATTTGGTTTTGACAATGGTGCGATCATATAATGTAACACACTGAAATTAATACACCATTTAATTGGAAAGAAGTTCTGGTTTATACAGCTAATCACAAAGGAAACGCCGCATTACAGACCTATTGTCTGTTCTCCGTGTCTTGCACTGTAACCTGCACATCATCTATCACATTGTTCTATTTCACGCTGTGCCTGATTTTCATTTTGAACAAGAACAATACTAGCAAAGGGCAAAGGGTAGTTATGTGGACTCCGTTTCTTGGCTTTTGACCACAAACATCTAGGAATCACACTTTCTTTTACCTTTGTAGCCTTATTTTATTAACAAAGAGAATCATTAGTTAAACGAAATTATACGAGAAAAGTATGACCACCAAATCATCTAGGGAGAAAGAATGTGAATTTAAGTAAATAAATGTTCTATACAAAATATTTCCTTTTCAAATTCTACCTGATTTCTAAATGAAGACCTCTTTACAAGCAAGCAAACAACAAAAAAATGCAAGAAGGTCAGGAAGAGACACATTTTTGCCAAACAGTGAGAAACAAAAGGAAAAAAGACTTCTGATTAATCTTTTTGGAGGACAACTTGGCAATATATATCAAAAGCAGGAATACTACTTTTATCTCTAACCTGGAAATTCAGCATTTACACCAAAATCAATCATAAATATGCAAAAAGATCTATGTACAAGAATGCTTATCAAAAAATGAGAAAATTTGGAGATAAAATTTTTGAGATAACCAATTTCTAACAATAGGCAAATAACTACAGCACCTCCCTATGATTAAAAGTTATACAGACATTAAAAATCGTACTATGGAAGAACACTTAATACTACAGTATTCATGATATATCATATAAAAATGTCACAATGCAAAACAGTATGTACACCATCACTGTAATTTTAAAACACAAACACACATGGGGAAAGAAACTAAAAGTATACACTGTTAATAGTAATCTCTTGTTTGGTAAGATTGTAGGTGACTCTGTAACAAGAATTTCACAACATTCTTTGTATGCAGTAAGCCCTTAAGCTCTGTATCTGAAAAATATCAAAGGAAATGATACGATGACTAAAACTGAGAATTTGCTTGGGACTAAAGTTAAAAATATTACTAAAAACATCTCCTTAGCCATACACCACAACTAACTGTTTTCCAGTACAAGCTAATACCATTTTTTCCATCTTTTAATTTCTCAATTCCTAACTGGAGTGTTCCCCAGAGTCCTCATGAAGGGTTTTGGTTTGTTTTGTTTTTTCCTTTTGGTGCTGGGGATCAAACACAGTGCCTCACACATGCTAGGCATGCACTCTGCAACTGGGCTCAGCTAACCCACAACCTCAAGACGACATCCTGCTATGCCTGGGAATGAAATGTCCCCAGAGGCCCATGTGCTAGACGCTTGGTCCCCATCTGTGGTGCCTCTGGAAAGAGGTGGAAGAGATTAAGTCGAAGGGGGCCTACTCTGAAGGAAACATGAGGCCTTCGCCCCTTTCCCTCCTTCCGTGCTCCTAGCTGTCATGAGGTAAGTGCTTTCCTCTGCCACCTGCTCCCACCATGATATTCTGCCTCACTGCAGGCCCAAAACTCAAAGTCACTGGACCATGTACTTTAACCTCTGAAATCGTGAGCCACAAAGATAACTCATATTTTAAAACTGCTTTCACCGTTATAGCAATGAGTCCCATTTATTAGCCAAATACCCAGACCTAATGTATTTATCTTATATCCTGAATACACTTGCTTAATACAGTGGTCCTAGAAATAATGATCCTGAAATTCGACTTGTTTTATACAGAATTACATATAAATATTACATGAGGTGGACACTCAACCCCAGAAAAAAAGTTCTGAGAGACAAGGAAGCCGCAGGTTCTCAGTTCAGGGAAGCAGGCAGAGTAAAGTGGACAGGGCAGGCAGGACCCTTCTGCTACCTGACATAAGACAGAGACTCTCTGCCCAAAGTTAAGCCAACCTGAAGTCAATGCCTCCTTCCAGAAGCCCCGAGGCTGTCACAGAGTAAAAGGTGCAGCCTCCACCAGCACCATCAAGTCAAACACCTACAGCTTTTTGGAAGTGATACAAGGGGGAAGTCAGAGGTTCTATGAAAGCACTCTGCCTCCAGGTTCATATCACAGAGATTCTAGTCTCGGGATATGAGAGGGCCCCAGGTGACTTGTTAGAAAGCCGCCACAGACACGAGGGGTTTATTTAGCATCCCGGTTCACCTACCTACCCTCACCTCTGCGCTTTGAACTGCTTGGAGTAGGGCAGTATAGCAGAATCTGTCTAGGACACCGTGCCTGAAAGGCCCCAAAGGAAAAGGTTGAGCTGCCACAGAAAAAAATCTTTATACCAAAAGCTATCAGAAATCTGTATTTGAAGACCATCTGTAAAAAGAGATCAGTTTCCTTTAGAACAACAGGCGGGCTCTCATGGTGACTATATATAAAATCCATTGCCTCATTACTATTAGCGGATAGGCGTCAGTGAACTCAGAGGTTCAAACATTGCCATAGTCAACCGAGGAAGTGTCTACTTGTCCTAGTAGCAGGGACTCACACTTCGTGCACAAAGCAAGACACCTATCCAGCAGAACAAAGGCTACTCCGAGGCAGAACGAACACGAATCAGTTTCCATTAAGAAGCAAGCCCAGTGTAAAGCCCAACACCACTTAGGACTCCTCTACCTGACGCCCTGGTCATCACTCAGGACCCACGACTGTCACGATGAAAAGCTGCTCTTCCGATGCTTCGTCTTATAGTGATGTCCTTGGGATACACTTGTGCCTCACACTTGCACAGTTATGAAGAGAGGATCGGAAGGTCCGCTGTATATTTGGTGAGAAATACAGCAAGTTCCAAAAAGAACATGTTGGTCATAATTACACTCAAAACTGTGACTGTGAACAATAAGGGTCTATCGCTTGGCTTCTCTCCTCCCCACTGAGCTGGATTCCTGCGATTCTCCCTGCAGCTCTCCGTAACCTCCATGCTCTGGGGCTTCAATCCTGCTACCAGAGTGCCAGGAGCTCACACTGAGCTTTCTATGCCAAACATGAGTCCCCTGCCCCCTCCAAAATGTAAATCTCTCCACTGCAGAATACTCCTGTGTATTCCTGTGAATGTTACCTGCAGTGTTCTAGATACAAGGCCTGCCCCTCTGAAGCACCGGTGTTTTTACCTATCAAATAAGGCATTTACATCATTTTTACCGTTCCTTATACCTACAGCCCTGATCCCTACGACATATCATACATGTTTTATTTGCCCCACCTGACCTTTAAACTCCTACTGTCCAGGATTATCCTCAAAAGACCTGGAGTTTCCAAGTCCCTGAGTATAGTGTGTATCACCTGTTTCATGTACATCCACATGCACACACACACAATACTCGCACTCTCATTTGTGTTCGTATTTTCTATTTATGTTAAGCTCCCTTACTGAGGCAAATTTAACTAACAAGAGGCAGCTAATAAAGTTGAGTAAATAAGCGCTTAACAGGAAAAAAAGTTTCTTCAATCTGAGAAAGTAATAGATACTCTTAACTCTAACACAGGAAGGTTTAGAATCATCTCAGTCTGGAGATTTAGAGCTCTCGTGGTGCCATCTAGCGGACATTCATAGAGTAAAAATTTTACTTTAAAGTACTTTTAGATTTTCTACGTTATTACAACCTGTGTTACATAGGCTTTAAGTTAATCTTAAATATAGATTTAGGGTATTAATAAATCAAACAACCACAGAAAGTTTCTGTTCAAAATGACACTACCTCCAAGATATGCAATCCACTAAATGAAAAAAAATAATAGAAAATGAATCATATATTGGTAACAGGCTTTTATCAAACTTAAATACCCATATACCTTCCTGATTAGTCCCCCAATGTTTTAAATATAATCAACACTATTCAATTCAGCAGTCTACCTACCATCTCGGTGCCTGTCTATATGTATTATTACCTTGCCATTAAATAAACATATGAATTTGGGCTGTCGTTTTAAGCAATCCCTTAAGAAAACCATCAATGCACGCTATTCTCAAATGTATACCTCATTTACCCCTAAAGTGGTAATTCAAGACAGCTTCCTGGTCTCCACAGTTATTACAGTGTGCGCTTGGGGAGCTCTTCATCTATATCCTACATGCCCACCCCCTAAAGCCAGTCGGTGTTACTAATTTAGCCAGCAGGATGAATACTCACCCTTATGAATGGCTACATATTAGAAGGTGATCTCTCTGTCTATATCTGTGGTTATGACTACCAAATTAGTTTATTTGCTGTGTGAGCCTGGAAAACATTCCTCCTGAAGCTGCAGTGGAAGTCAGCAATGTATTAGGAAGAGAAAATGACACAGGTTGCCAGATGAGATAGGCCCAACATCAAAGGCACCAACATTGGATGGCAGTAGAGCAAGGCACATCCTTCAAACGGGCCCACAGGTGAAAGAAACATGTGAGAGGCCCTGTCCCCACATGCCACTCCAGGAAGGTTCCCGCAAATGTCACCATAACTTCAGGGCTAAGTTCAAACCCAAATAAAGACTGAAACTTCATATGGAAGATATTAACAACCAATGAGAGACCTCCTTTCATCTCTAAGAAAAACATAGCTTCAGGAATTTAGCTCAGAGGCATAAGCACCTGCCTTGCAAGCAGGCGATCATGAGTTCGATCCCGATACGGATAAAAAAAAAGAGAGAGAGAAACACAGCTTCATGTTTTGGACAAAGGAGATAAAGAGTAACAAGCATTTTACTTTAAAAACATAAAACAATGGTAACCTTCTATCTAAGTACCCTGATTAAAATTTGTAATTTCCAGTTGCATACTAAAAAAAAAAAATTTAGTTCCTTAAAAATTAACCACCAAGGGGCTGGAGATTTAGCTCAGCGACATAAGCACCTGCCTTGCAAGTGTGTGGTCGTGAGTTCAATCCCTGGTGCCGATAAAAAAAGCAAAAGACAAAAAAAAAATTAACCACCAAATTACCATCTTTAAGAAATCCCAAAGGGGTTTCTCAATTCCACTAAACTATAAAGTAATTTTCATTTCAAAACAAAAATAAAAATCACAGATGTCACATTTTCATCAGAGCCTTCATTTCAATGTAAAGTAGGAAGTGCTGACTGCGTCTTTAAGGAACTAATGAAAATGACAATGGCCCAGCCTGTGCATCTGTTCTCAGAGCAGTGGCAAAGCTGCCTCCACTCCAGCCTGGAGGTGGCACTTCAGCCTGGAGGTGGCCAGGCCCCACAGAGGTGGCGGAGGCGCGGCGGTGACAAGGCTACAGGAGCAGCAAGACATGCGACCTACTGAGATAAAACTAGGTCACTGGGGACAGCACTCTTGAAAACCAATGCCATCCTCCTGTCTCACCCCGTGATCCCTTTTGCACACAGCTATTTCCCGTGCTTTCTGCTTATCTATCATGCTGTGATGTAGCCAAGAGGCCCCTCAACAGAGGCCAAAGAGATGAGCCACTCTCACAGCCTCCAAAACCATGAACTAAATACACCTCTTTCCTTTATGAAGTCCTTGGTCATGGGTATTTTGTTACAGTAACAGAAAACAGACCAATACATCATGTCATTCTAGCTGTAACTAGAAGAGAGTATGCATTAAGATTTGTCCCTCTGGCTCTTTCTACTAATTCACAAGTACGAAACATGGAATCTGCCTTCACAACATCAGTCACAATACTGCCCTCGGAGGCACCGTTACAGAATGAATTACTTCACATTTCAGCTTTAAACTCAAACCACATGCATTTATCAGCACAGTCTCTCAACAACCTCCATTTCACTGCATGCCTGTGGGGTTTGGGTCACTGCCGGTGCTCCTACCCTTCCGCTCTCTCTCCCTGGGTCACCGCTGTGGTTTCCATACCTTCTGATACTAAGTACACCTTCCGCTTTCCCACTATGCCAGACAATCTCATAATACTCAAGCTACTGTTTGTTCCTCTCAAATACCAACCAATGTGCAAGCTGTCTGACATGTTCATCTACCCATATTTGTCAGTGAGGTGTCATTCAGTAGGCTTCATTACCCAGGCATAAAGTCTGGGAGGGGCCACAGCATTAACAGCTTTTCCATTTCCATGCTGTTCACTCCTTATGGACATCCCCAGTGTGGTTAGATAGCTTCGAGCTTAAAAATTAAACTGACAGGTAAGAAGTCATCATGATGGTGCAGGTCTGTAATCCCAGCACTCCAGAGGCTGAGGCAGGAGGCTCACTTCAAGTTCAAGGCCAGCCTGGACAACAATGTGAGCTCAAAGCCAGCCTGAACTGCAAAGTGCAGCCCTGTCTCAAAAAGACAAAAAAAAAAAAAAGTAATTGTTAGTTTTAAATGTCATGAATCCTATTCTGTCTTTTTAGCAAACTGTTTGTGCTGATTTTGCTCATAAAAGAAATTTGAGAGATTAAAAAAAAAGCAACAAGCTCTACAGGGATCACTCAGCTTCCCTACATCATGCTTGTGGTTTGCAGACATTATTAACACAGCATTAATTGTGCTTTCCCAAAGTACATCAATACATGACAAACGACAGGTCTACCCTCACTGGACCTCTTTCAACACTGAAACAACCACCTGTTCCCCCTGCACAGCCTTCAGTCTTTCAGGAACCACGCTAACAAAACCATCCCTAGTGACTGTGCTCCTCCCCTTCTTTCATGAACTCCCACAGCAGACAAATGATCTGAATTCACACTGCTCCCATTGGTGATTCCTTAACTCAAAACAGGCTCCGCTCTGGATGCTCATCCGGTGAGCTCCCACCTAATGATAAAGACTCACTGCAGACCAGAACATCGCCACTCCCTCATCACGCAATCTTCACCTCTTCTATCATAAAGATCAAAAGAGAAAGAAAGCTCGTCTACATTTTGCAAAGCCCTAGCAGAGGTCTCTGAATAAAACAGATCATGGAGAATAGATGTTATCTCCCAAAAAGCATGACAGATTATAAAATTATTATCAACAATGTTTTTCTATGATCCTGCAGAATCGGGACGGAGCAAATGGTACCGGGGGCTCACAGGAGGCCCTGAGACATATGACCTCCTTACATTAAACAGAACTCTAGACTTAACCAAATGGACTTTGCTTGTCAGTCAAGGAGAGGCACAAGGGGAAAAAAGCTAAACTAACAATTCTCAATATGGCAGCACCGAAAAGAGGAGAGGAAAAGACTAAGTGTATCATCCAGCACGTAGGACTCGCTACCTTTACCAAATCCAGGTATAAATGTTCTGCAGACCTGTATCAGCGTGGCTATCACACACACACACACACACACACACACACACACACACACACACTCTCCGAGATGGCACCGCAGTGAGACCGGCGAGCTCCTCCATCAGTCATAAAGCATCGTCCTCCACCAGCAACTCTCAGTCATGAAAGAGATCAGCAAATATCACCTAGTCTGCTGTCTTACCTTTAACAGATCAAACCTAATCTTCTTTGAATAAATCTATTTTCTCTTTAAAGATCCACCCTTATCCTCCAATCTCTCTCTCTTTTAAAATTCCGTAATTTTCTCAAAAAGAAAATTAGTTACAAAACTCCAAAGGTTAAAAGGCACATATTAAAATCTTCATGTAAATTCAAGTACATGAATTCAAGGAATAAAACAATATTAAGTATTCTTGAATTAAGCTGATTAAAAGCACAAAAATTGCTTTTTAGTTATTACAAGATATATCAAAAATACTAAAACTGCCTTAGGGTTTTTTTTTGTTTTTGTTTTTGTTTTGGTCTTTCTGAGACAGGGTCTCACTATACAGTTCAGGCTGGCCTTGGGCTCACTTTGTAGCCCAGGCTGGTCTCAAACTTGCAACACTCCTCTTGCCTCAACCTTCCAAGTGCTGGGATTACAGGAATGCACCACCACACCTGGCTATTTTCTTTTTTTTTTTTTTTTTTTTTGGCACCAGGGATCAGACTCACAACCTCAGGCTTGCCAGTCAGGCCTTCATGCCACTGAGCTAAATCCCCAGCCTCAGCTTATTCTCCTTGGGTAAATGACAAAATTTTCAAAGCCAGTCTTGAAACTGAGTGTAAAAGTCAAGTTCTGCTAAACAAACTATCACGGCAGGCTTAGAGCCAAACTGTACTGCCTAGCACAAGGGAATGCTTTACTCAATTCTAATCTGCTCACTATACCATGTCACCAAATCTAAGACACCATTAACTATAGGGTAAACTGCTAATTTATACACTTCTAAGAGAGAAAAGAAGCTGACAATTACACATGAGCCCGGTATCAGTGCCCCCAAATCCATGCTGTTAAAATGGGGAGGAGAGGGCCTAAAATCAGTGAAACATCTTCAAATTCCTATAGACATGGTTCTTGTCGTTGCTGGTTTTTGGTTTTCAGTTTTTTGGGGTTTTTGGTTTTGTTTTCTTTGCAGTGCAGATATGATTGAGAGTCTTCTGCAATCAAATCTTTGAAACACAACACCGTAAGCCTCTTCTTACCTTCGGTGTTACACTCTGGAATGGAATCAGCGAGGGAGTCCGAGCAAGCTTCGGCAGGGCCAATTAATTCAGAACCATCGTTCACTATTCCACCCTACAAAAGATCAGAGCCATTGCGTTTCCTTGTCATTGGGAGCATGAAAAGAATCAAATAACTATTCGTTAACTCACATGAGTACAGTATACAGATTACAGAAACTGCTAATCTATTAAAGTACATTACAGTTGCTTTAAAAAATCTCAGCAATGGTTCAGCAATTGTAACAAATGCACCACACCACTGTGTGACATTAGTAAGAGAAAAGTAGGGTGTGAGTCGCGAGGGGGACAAGGGGAAACACTTATTTTCTGTTTTTTTTTTTTTATTAAACCTAGGCTATGCTAAAAAAGAGTCTATATTTAAAATTCAGAAAAAGTGTTATCATGTGAATGTGGCTTTTAACGAAAGTGTGTTATTTTAGGTAGAGCTTTTGTTGTTGTTGGTACCAGGGATCGAACTTGTGACCTCGTGATTGCCAGGCAGGCGCTTGTGCTGCTTTGCTATATCCCCTAAAGTGTGTTATTTTAAATCTGTCAAAAGCACTCATACAGAAGCCCCACAAGGAAAAAGCCAGCAGCTAGAGTCTTATTCAGCGTCCTCAGGGACTGGCTGTTCAGTGGTACCTGATGGAGCCCACAGGGAGTCACTGAGCTCCAACAAGTCATAAACAGCAAAATCACATAATAACAGCCCAGCGATCTGAGCAGCCACTGAAGTCAGAATCACACAGCATTGGGGAAATTAATACAATCTAAGACGTCTTCAGTAAAGAAACTTCTTTAAAGATACAAAAATAAATGTGAAACTGATGCCTCCAGGTGACCATCGCTTGAATGATACTAGGTTTGCAAGTCTGGGCCTCAATGGCATCTTCTGCTACTCTCTACCTGCAACTAGAGAACACTGTGGTCACACAAGCAGCTGGCGTCTCTGTGCCATGGCTTCCCTGACTGAATACAACAGTTAGCTCAAAGGAGCTTGCAGCCCTGGAGCAATTATCAATATTTAGAATAATAAAGCTTCCACTCTTTATTATCATTCATCCTGCCCTCTACCAACAGTTCTATGCCCTGAATACTAAGGAAATATGTCCCAACAGATTGTCAGGAGACCAACGGTTCTGTCCGACAGCTTCTATTTCTAAACTTGAGTCCAGTCCAAAATAAGGCTTTTTAAGAGTAATAAACAAATAAGATCAAATTCAAAAAAAAAAGCTAAGTGTATCATAAAGGAGTACTGTGAACAGCTTTATAACAACAAAGTACATAATTTAGGTGAAAATTCCTAAAAAGACCTAAGTTACCAAAAAGAAAGCAGAAAATTACAACAGACCTGTTACACTAAGTTGAATTAGAATTAAAAATCTTCCTATGTCAATTCTCTCAAAAGAGAAATGAAAACACATGTTCCTGTAAGAACTATCTGCCAATATTCTTAACAGCATCGTCATAACAGCCGAAGGAGAACAACCCAAATGTGTACCAACCAATAAATGGTAAAACAAACTACAGCACAGTCAAAGCCACAGAACGTATTATACAGCCATAAAAAGGATTGGAGTTCTAAAGCAGGCTACAACACGGATGAGCCTTTAACATGTCATAAATAAAAGGTCCTAATTCTGTTCACTATGAGCATCACAAGATTAAAATTTTCAACAAAAAAATTAACACAAGAAGCACAAAAATTATACCCCGAAGATTATAAAACATTACTAAGAGAAATGAAAGGATATCTAAATAAATGCAGTCATTTCGTGTTCACTGATTAGGACATAGTATTATCAAGATGTTAATTTTCAAAATGAAGTAGAATTAAAAGTTCCACGAGAAAAGCCAGGCGTGTTGTCTCACACCTGTAACCCCAGCCCAAGGGAGGCTGATGCAGGAGGGTCACTGAGAGTTCAAGGTCAGCCTGGGCTACAAAGTGAATTCAAAGTCAGTCTAAACCGCATAGTGAGACCCTACCTCAAAACACAAAAAAAGTTAGCTAACAATGTGGGGGGTTTTGGTTGTTTTTTGGTTTTGGGGGGTTTGGGACTTTTTTGTTTTATTTTGTTTTGTTTTTGTCTTTTTGAGACAAGGTGTCACTATGCAGTTCAGGGTGGCCTTGAGCTCACTTTGTAGACCAGGCTAGTCTTGAACTTGCAACAATCCTCCTGCCTCGGCCTCTGGAATACTAGGATTGCAGTCATGTGTCACCACACCCAGTTGTCTTTCATTATAAACAAACTGATAAAAAAAGTTTTTATATAAATTTAAAGGACTCAAAATTACCTTAAGAATTTTGGGAAAGTAAAAATAAACAGGACAAACTTAAACTGTCTGATTTCAAAACTAATCACACTACAGTAATCAAGACAGTATAGTACTGGTGTAAGAACAGGCACATGAATTAACAGAGAACAACAACAGGCCAAAAATAAGCCATTACATTTACAGTTAATTTACTTTCAACAAAAAAGCCAACACAATTCAGTCTTTTTGACAAATGGTGCTTATTCATGTGCCAAAAGGTGGATTTAGATCATTTCTTTTCCCACACACAAAAATTAACTGATAGTGGATCACACACCTAAATACAAACTTCTAGAAAAAAACATACAAGAAAATCGTCATGCACTGTACTACTCAAAAACTAGACATGACAACAATAACATGATCCAACAAAAGAAAAAAACTAATTTTTATATGACATCAAAACAAAAGCTTTTGTGCTTCAAATCACACCACCAGTACAACGAAGACATGCTACAGACTGGAAGAAAATATTACAAATCACATGTCTGAAAAAATACTTTTATCCATAATAGATTGAAAAGTCTTACAACTGAATAATTCAAATTAACCAATCAAAGCAGCAGGGTTTGGGGGTTGTTTTGTTGCTTGCTTGCTTTGAGGTTTTTTTTAGGGGGGTGTTTTGTTTTGTTGGTTTTTTGAAACAGGGTCTCATTATGTAGTTCAGGCTGATCCTGACCTCACTATGCAGTTCAAGCTGGCCTCCAATTCACAGCAGTCCTCCTGCCTCAGGATCCCGAGTGCTGGGATTACAGGCGTACACAACCACATCTGGCTAAAAAAATAGATTTCAAGAGGCCTTTCACCAAACAAGACACATGAATAAGTGCAGGAAAATATGTTTAGTATTTTTAGCCACTATGAAAGTGAAATCAGTAATTGTGTTCAGTGATCCAGGGCCTTCTCAGTTACACACCTGGCCCCTTTATTACTTTTGATTCTGGGACAGAGTCTCACTAAATTGCCCAGGCTGAGCTCAAACGTCTAATCCGTTTTGCCTCAGCCTCCCATAACGCTGAATTACAGGCATACACCACCATGCCCAGCTGAAATAACTTTCACCACAGTATACTGTGATCACTGCTCTATTTTCTTACTTATTGCTGCTAACCTCTTACTGCCTGAATTATAAACTGAGCTTTATTTTAACTGTGAATAGAAAAAGAACAGCATATAGAGGGTTTGGTTATTATAGATCATTTCAGATCTAGGATACCATTTTTGAAACACACCTCCCCACTAAGGGTGAGAGGCACCTGAATGCAGTGTTAATCAGGAATATGAAAGTATATGATATATGGTGTATCATATGGTATGTGATATAATATGGATGAACTCAAAAACATTACAGGAAGTTAAAGAGACAAGAACAAAAGACTGCTTACTATCTAAATCTGTGCATCTGAAATGCTGACAAAAGCCACAGACAGAAGCAGGTGCCTGCCCAGGACTGGGAATGGGGGAGGTGATCACCAGGCAGAGGGCACAGGGGGCCTGTCTGAGGTCATGGGAGTGACGTATAAATGTTCAGTGGGGATAGCTCCTTGACTCTGTCAGTGCACTGATGATCAGTGAAATCGCTCCTATGACTGCTAATTTTAAAGTGTCGATAAGGCTATCGTTAATAAATATATAACCATATATATATCTGTGATGGGAAAGTACCACATGTGACGGCAGTGCACTGCACACATGAAGGAGAAGGACTGATGACAGGAATGCTCAAGGGAAAGTCAGGCTGACCGACTGACTGTGGTATCAGCACTATGTCTGCAGGGGAAAACGACACTGCGCATACCCTATGAACTGGCTACTCAAAGTCCCACCCTCTCGTCTCTACCCACGATGAGAACTAGGAAGCTCGGAGCCCCTCGCCATGCACCCCACAGCAAGGCCCTCTGACCCCACTCTGCTGAGTCACATGTGAGGACCACCTCCCCAGGCTGCCTGGGAAGCATTTCAAAACTGGCTCACTTCTCTGACCCCTTCCTCTTATACCAGCCCCGCCATCTAGATCCTCAGTTGGCCACTAAGCTCTGCACCAGCTCCAGACAATCTCCCTTGCCTAAGCAGGGGGTGGTCAAATAAAGCCCTTTCTGACATTCAGATGGCACGTTTTGGTTTGAGGTGTTCTGTTTTGTTTTGCTTGCAGAAAAACAGCTCTCAAGACTATGTCTTTTTTCTCTATTTAAAAAGACTAAACACCACTGTTGCAATATTCCCAAATCAATATCCGGCTCCTGCTCAGCAAACTGCATGAAGCAGTGACAGGATATTTCTACAATCAGCTTCACTCCTAAACTGTCCAGTCTCGCCAGGTGTGGTGGCAAACACCAGCACTGGGAAGGCTGAAGCAGGAGGATTGCCACAAGTTTGAGGCCAGTCTGGGCTACACAGTGAGTTCAAGCCAGCCTGAAATACATAGCAAAACCTTGACTCCAAAAAAAAAAAAAAAGCTACCCAATCTTTCACAAGTTCTACAAGCAAGTGTCTCATTCTCCTTTGAAAGTCTAAAAGTGGATGTCTTCTAATAGCAATTCCAATGAGGAACTCAGGCATCTAAAACAAATACTATAGCGAACATGTAACTCTCATTTCCATTATTTGAAGTCTATGATCTACCTTAATCCTCAGATTGGTTTCCTTAGCCCTAAAATGTGAGTTAATTTGCCTTTTACAATTTCTACAAAGCAAAATTTCTCTTGCTGAATAATAATGCCTTCCCCCTGCAAGCCTAGACCTCCTGTCAGACAGAAACACTGTGACCAAGAACAAGACAAGCTGGACACCGTGTCACCTCAGCCTTGATGCAGAAGATCCCCTCTGGGCCGTAAGCAGCAGCCACATTTATGTCAGCCTAGCTTATAAAGTAATGAAAAGTAAGCAATAAGGTCAATGATAATTGTTACTGCTTGTGTCTGGGTGTCGCCCCAGGACCTCATGTAGTCATAGCTGGGGCTTTTCCAGAGTGGCTGGATGTAGGGTTTGTGCTTCTGGAATCAAATACGTGCTGCTGGGTGGGGCAAAGTTAAGAGCAGGGGTGTGAATGCTACCTGCCCTGAGGGTGGGTGGCCTGGGTAGGATACAAGGGATGGCAGAGCTGTAGTCACAGCTCACTGCTTGTGACTTGTTGCATGCTTTGCTACCTTCTGCTGCTACGAGTGTTTCTCCTGTGATGTCACCCTGCCTTGCAGCCAGCCAATTATGGAGTGAAGCCTCTACAAACTATCAACTAAATAAACCTTACCTCTTTTAACTCTGAGTGTTACATATTTTGTCTCAGTGGTGGGAAAAGTAACTAAGGCAATAATGGATAACACTGTCACTACAAACTTTATTTTCACAACTTCTATTTCCATTACTCTAAGTCACAATGTCTTTCCAAAGATCAGCTTTCTCTAGTAAACTAAATGAGGTCATAGAAAATGAATTTTCTGTGTAAATCCACTAACATCAGGAAAATTAAATTTCTTGCTACTCATATATCTTGCTGCTTAAAAAGTCTAAGAAACTAAATTTATATAAATGGGCATATTTTCAAGTAAAGAAGAAAAGAGACAACTATGACACAATCACCCTCCCTTTTCCTAGAAGGCTAACTGTATGTAACTGGGAAAATGTGATGATTTAAAATTGAAGGCTACTAACAGTTTGTACAGGCTCCAATTTAAAGTAAATTAAGAGCTGGGGATACAGATCAGTGGCACAAGTACCTGCCTGACAAGCACAAGGTCCTGAGTTCAATTTCTGATACCAAATAAATAAATAAAATGATAAAGAACTTAGAATTAAAGCACTATATGCCAAGAATTTTAAAACACTAATAGGCAATGATGGCAGATAGTATAATTTGCATTGACTTACTGCTGTAAAACTGTTCAGTGACCATTTTTGTTATATCTTTACACAAATCAACATAATTACAACAAATGTAATATGTATGGACTTGTAGTGCTTTAAATTCCAAAGTCTTCCACTGAAAGAAAACTCAAAAGTGAAAATAACTAGAGAAGGTTCATAATGCCTAATATTTCTATTATGAGGGGAGAATTAGATAATCCCTACAGCCTCTGCCCTTTTCGGGGAGGGGAGTAGTAGTGGGAATTGAACTCAGGGCCTCTGCACTGAGCTATGATAATCCCAAGCCCTTCTTTCTTTTTGAGACAGAGTCTCACTAACTCTCTAAGTTGTGCAGGGCGGGCTCAACCTTGCCATCCCCTCTCTTGGCCTTCCAGGCTGTTGCAATCATCAATTTTTTAAAGCCTAAGCATCAAAAATCATACGTATTTCTACCCCAACATATATAGCATATACCACTTATGCTTATCAGCTACGACCTTGCTCAGTTAGCTACTAACTCCTATTTTCTTAGTGGATAACGGGGAGGGTTTTTGCTTGTATTTACTAAAAATTAGAAAACAAAAGTATTTAATAAGATACAAAACATTCCAGTAAGAGAAACAAACCTTGAAGAAATCTTCGAGCTGTTTGCTGTTGTAAAGGGCAGGAATGTTGGCAGAGAACTGCAGCAGGTCCTCAGCACACTGTCTTCTCTCCTCTATGACGCTGTCATCGAATCGTCCTGGAATTTAATCGAATCAACACTTAGGCAGAGAAGAATCAAATGCCACTTCGCGACATCTACACTCAGAGACATAAAGCACAGCCGACCACCGGGTATGCGCTGTGCTTGTGCAAACTTCTGAAGTTTGCTCTATCACAATTAGAAGCAGCAAGAAAGAAAAATAATGTTTCTGAGAAACAAGAGGCAGAAGTTACCACTGATGAAAGAACAGTGCATTCAGTCAGTGTAAGATACTGACTGTCGGAGGCTCTGGTGATTCAAAACTAAGCTGGAAAGATAATTTTAAAGAATTCAAATGATTTGCTCTAGTAATTTAATGTTGCAATTACGCATATTTTTTCTTTCTCTTCTTTATGATGTATAAAGTGACTGAAGAGAGGAAATTATGAGAATATCTATATTTCAGATCAGCAAAGACCTCAGCTCCAAACAGCTTTTCTGCCAACTTCTGAGGGTGACAGCTGCTTGTGAGAAGAGAGGGGACACTGAGCCCACAAGTTCCACGCTGTGAGGTGACAGGAAGGCAGAGAGTCTGAGTGCTGGTAAGATTCTGTCAAACATGAACATCCTGTGCAACTCAGGTGAGATCACTGGTCTGCGTCTGTCACACGCTGGCTGCAGTGTAAATTTTAAAAGTACAGAAGCAAAGGGCGGCATCATCACATCCTCAAATATTTTAATTGGCCTTGCAAAGAATTAAAAAAAACTAAGGCACAGACAGCTTCCTGTTACATAAACCAAGGCAATGAAACTGAACAGCTAAACCCCTCTGTTGCAGGTGCCCATGGGCTACAGAACGCTTATTTCCTCAGATGTTAAAAAGGCCCTGGGCTTGGACCCAGGTTCAAACAGGAGCTCCACTGTGCACTGGCTACGAAACCTCAGGCAGACGACTTCCTCACTGCACAACAGAGAAAATGAACAACTTAACAATCCCTAGTCCGCGTCAGCCCCAGGGCCAGTGCTTAACTGATGATTCTGGGGACCCTGAATCTCCAAGAGCTGACATAGCAACTAACAGACAGAGCTTGCTAGAAGACATTTGCTGACTGTGAGAATAAATAACGAAAACTTCCAAAAATCTGTATCACGGTGAAGCTTTCTAAAGGGAAATCTTAAAAGTGGGTCCACAAAAACATTCCCAAGGCTTGGCATGAAAGTAAAAAGGCGGCTATTGCTAGGAAAGAGGAAGGGTTAAGTCTGGGAGGAAGAAGAGACAAATGGACCTGATCAAAATATGTCCCATGCATGTATGAAAATACCACACTGGAACCCAACATTGTAAAAAATTAACAGGAACTAATACATTTTTAAAAATAAAGTGTGAAAAAAAGAAACAAAGTGGGGTGCAGAATGATATATACATGTTTGGTGAAATCACAGTGAAACCCATTAATTTGTAAAATTATTATCAACTTATTCTTATAATAAAAAGCTTTAAGAACCCCCCCCCCCCAAAACACACACACACACAAATGCAAACCCTAGGCAAGGACACTCAGCCAGACTTCAGAGACAGAATCCTACTGCAGAATCCTACATGGGCAAGCGCAGGGTCACCTGTCTAGAGAGGCACCATGGCTTTTCTCAACATCTGCGAGGAGCCCAGGGCCCCTAGGGGCATCAGCAAAGTGGCAGCCAGTTCCAGAGTGGACCCCGAACACGCAGGGCTCTGCTTCAACTATGGAACAGGCTGCCAGCTGCTATTCAAATTCCTGTTCTTGCTTTGACCCTGAGCAAGATTTGCCTCAATTTTAACCGGATACACTGTACTCCATTAAAAAAAAAAAAAAGAGTGGTCAGACTGCCTTGGAGTTTCATGCAGATCTGGGCCAAGTTCATGTCAACAGCATACAAACAAAGATTCAAGGACAGCTTCCCAGAAATCTGCTTAAAGACAATTGATACAGACCCTCCACCCCACCCCTGCCACTGTCCCCTCCTCTTTCCAGGAAGGACCGGAACTAGATGGCTGAGAAGGGCACAGCCACACAGCAGGAGCAGGGATTCCTGATCACCACCCAGACCTTTGAAACCAAAACATCTTGTGGTGAGATCTGCCCAAGAAACCGAGCCTAGCATAATCCATTCTGCTAACTCAGCTTTCCTATTAGTTCTCCATTCATATGCACCAACTAAACTCCACTCTCCCAATATCAAATTTAAATTGACACTCGTAGCTTCCTAATGTTACCTACCTAATATTATCTGGAAACAAACTTCCAAAGAATTCCAGGAACTGGAGCGAATTCTCTGGCCTGAAAACAATCTAAATTATTCACTCTTGGGAAAAATCTGCCAGTCAAAGAGGTGAAGTGCTCACTACTCCTCCTGTTGTCTAAAGAAAGAGGGATCCGTGTTTATGATTACAGTCCAGTGTAATTAGACTTGTACAAAACAGTCAATTCCAGTGCCGGTGGATTACTATCAGTAATTCTGTAAACATCTATAATCTTGGAACAGAAACCCAGAAAAATGCAAACTTTTTTTACACTTCAACCCACGAGACTATCCCATATTATCTTTAAACACATTAACTACTTGCTGAGACATTTTAATGGAACACTTCTTCATAATCAATGATGGCTAAAAAGATTTTATTTCTGTTTGAAACAAATAGATAAAAAAATTTGAGGCTTTAATCCCAGTATGATTCATCTCACCTCTTCATTCACCTAGACTAAATGCTTAAGCAATGGAATATATAAGTCAAAAGCTCGTCTTTGTTATAATTCTATTGATCTATGCACTTCTATTTCAGTAAATTTGGACAAGCAGAGATGAATTAGAATTTTTTTCAAAGTGGAATACAACCAAAAATAGCAGCTTACGCATAAAATGCTTCAATTATATCAAATCCTATCATCAGAACAACAGATAAAAGAACATGTGTTCTTTTTTGTCCTGTACCTTATTAAAGATTTCAGAATAACAGAAGAAAAGTAGTATCATAAACAAAGGGATACAGATGATTTTAATGTAATAACTACTGGCCTGTATGTACACATAGAATGATACCGCTTAGTCTTTTAATTGTCGTGAAAAGGAAGCAATAGCCCCTGTCATCCTAATCGCAGACAATACACCTGTAGCCAGTTTCAAAATCTCTCCTGAAAGGCAGCAACAGCATGAGAAATCAGGCAGGTGTTTTTCTCACTGATACTTTCTATTTCCACTAATAGTGCCAGTGCTTATTTTCCTGTGACCTGAGTAAAAAATTACAGGCAGAGCCAGGTAACACAAAACAAATTCTTCCTGTGCAAGATGATATATATCCTGTATCCTAAGGTCCACATAATAAATGGAAGTCATTTCTTTCTTCACTACAAATCACCCCACAATGATTTGTTTATTAAAACCTGTGAAAGAAAAATTAAATTCAAATATCCTAACTAAACTGGTTAATCACTGGAAATAAAGCCTCCGCATCTGATCGATCAGTTGCCTTTGCTATTTTCTTTGAGTTTTATTTTTAACTATTTAGAACAACTCCTATATAGCAGAGTTTACAACTTCTTAAATATTCAAATGTCAATGATTAAAAAACCTCTCAGTTACATGGAACCACTCAGCCTTGACCAACACGAAGCCACCCCAGACAGCGGACGCTGATGATTGACTACGTCAAAAATTCATTCACTGGGGGAACAGAAAACAAGGGGCCAAGGTGCTCAGCGTGCATTCTCTCCAGCCCAGAATACCAAGGGCACTGCTGTGGTTAAGGAGGTGGACCCACTTCCCACTGCAGCAGAGGAAATGCTCACTCTGCGGAGCGGGAAGCGCTGCACCAGGAAGGCCCCGGAAAGGCCTTACAGGACTGGGGTTTACATCAGGTGTTCTGACGACAACTTCAAGGCTTCAAGGGAACGAAGTTTTACCCCAGCCGGATGCTGTTTAGGAAGTGAAGGGAAATCTAGGAATCTTCGAAATCTATGTAATTCTGTGAGTCTTGACTCAAGAAGAATAAACCGAGGCGAAGACTGTCATTTATAAAGAAGCAGAAGGTCCTCAAGGTAGGCAGGACCTGCGTAGGTTTGATGATTTGGGAGACTTTAACTATTCATGTTTTCCTCATTCAGGTATGGCTGCAGGGTGGTCTTGCTTTTTCTTGATCCAAGCGCCTGGAGTGATTTTACCACATTCTGGGAAGCAGTCTATGCTCCATAGGAGAGTACATCACAGCGCAGGTGTGCAGGGCGGGCCAGCTCTAAGAAACACCAAGGCCGCACTGGCGTCCAAGTCCTCACTGAGCTGTCAGGAGCTACTGGTCTCTTTCTCACATGAAATTACCATCTGGTAACCGAGAAAACAATCAGATGGCTTCATCGTGGAACGTTTTACAGAACAACTGCTCTGTACTCCTTAATGTCAGTACGTTGGGAGGTTGAAGCAGGAGGATCACTATGAGTTTGAGGCCAGCCTGGACTACAAAGTGAGTTCAAGGCCAGCCTGAACTGCCTAGGGAAATCCTGTCTCAAAGGAAAAAAAAAGTCATTGTCTAAAGGACTTGGGGCCTAGCTAGTATAAAAACACTTGCCTAGCTTGCATAAAGTCTGACTTTAATTGCCAGAACACAGAAAGAAAGAAAGAAAAGAAGAGAATAGAACAGAAAAGAAAAGAAGAGAAACTGTCAAACAACATAAACTCAACACTCAGGAAGTCAAGACAGAGGAGCACAAGTTTAAGGCCAGCCTGTGATAAAAGTAAGTCTCAAGGAAACAGAACAAAAAGATTTGCAGGCAAGCGGGAACACATGAATGTGAACTGCCTATTTGATAATATTATCGCATCGATGTTAAATCTCATGGGTGTGACACGATATTGTAGTCATACAGGAAACAACGGAGAGGGGAAATGTCACGGTCCCTTTTTATTCTTAAGTAATTCAGAAGAAAAACTTAGGAAAATACACAGAAAAAGACAAAAGGTGGCAAATGTCTACAGTGAACTTGGAGAAAAGGTTATGAAGGTGTTCACTACAATATCATTTTAGGTTCTTTACTGTAAATTTGAGAATTTTGCAAATTAAAAAGAGCAACGAAAAATAAAACGAGGTAAGTGGCACATTGACGAGCTGCACAACTGAGCAGGAAAGTGTAACTCAGCCAATGTGGAGAACTCGAGGGAAGAGGAAACCTCTAGATGTCTAAAAGGCTAACCAAAAACTTCACAGTGGAACAGCACAGAACCAGAGAGAGATGAAAGAGAATGTGAACAGTGAAGGGGCAGTAAACCAACTGAGCGACACACAGTAATGAATGCCAGCCAGCACGTACCAAGCAGGAGCCAGACACACCACAGATACAACCACTACACACTCTCACTAAGAAGAAAACAGGACGCAGACGTTAATTTGCACAAGATCACATTGCTAGTAATTACAGACTCAGATTTGGGTTTTCATTTATCTGGGGACAAACAGTACTGCATGTCCTAGCACTAGAACAGGAATACATCTCTGATGATTCTGGAATTACAAGACTTCTTGACTGCTGAGGCTGCTTACTAAAACCGAGCAGAGCTACAAAGATGGATGATTAACCGGTGTCTCCCTCCACACAACTGCTGCCTGCAGGGTTCGCTATAGTTATGAAGTATTACAAATGAACTGCACCATCTATTGAGAGAGAGAATGACTTGGTTAAGATTAACAAGAAACTTCCAATTTATGAAATGGAAACATGCAGAAACAAACTGAAGATTAGCAACAGACAAAAGAAGCTAAGAACATAAACCAAACCAGAAACCACGCCCTTTTACCCAGTGTCAAGTCTACTGTTTAAGAAAGTACCAGACAAAAGTTAAAACCATCTCTCCTCCTATCTATCCCAGAAGTTACAAACACTACACGAATACATGCAGGTGTGTCTTTACACAAACATGCTTGTCTCCTTACACATAAATGGGATCTGATCAAACATATTGCTGTACAACAGGTGTTTCCGTTAATTTAAACAGTATCTTATGCATCCTTCCAATGTTATCTCGAATAGCTGCAGAATTCTATTAATGGCTAAACTATAGCACACCTGTATGGTTACATACCAAAAAATTCAGATCACTCAAGAGGTTTCTTCTACCGATGAAACATCCGTGTGTACACTTGGGTCCGTGGTATGTGTATCCATTCTCAAAATATGTGTATCCATTCTCAGATTAGTAGGTGAACAAAACTGTTATAGTTTAGAAACAGATGTCACCCAAAAGACCCATGAGCTCACTGGTCTTTGGGGAGCTGACTGGACTGTGGGATGTTACTGTGGGCTGCTGCTAAGAGGTAGGTTTGGCTACAGAGACCGATGGGTCACCGAGGATCATCTGGGGAGCTCCCAGGACCCTCCCTTTGCTCTCTGCTTCCTGCCTTCCATGACGTGCACACCTTTTCTCCACCAGGTCTTTCCACCAGGCCACCAACTCTACAAGAGCCAAAACTTCTCAACCACGAGCCAGAATAAATCTCTCTTCCTTGGAAGTTGTGCATGTTGGGTATTTTACCCCAGATCTGAAAAAAGTGACTAAGACAAAGGTCAAACTCATTCTCACAATAATATTAAGATAGTGATTGCGTTTTTCAGCCCCATGACATTTGCGCTGATAGTCTAAAAACAGTGTCAGGAAAACCACCGACCTATTTGCAGGAATCAGAGCAGCAGCACCACTACACTTGCCAATAATCATTAAATCTCTTACTGACAGTCACTCCTATTAAAAAAAAAAAAAATCAATGCCAGATTCATTAATCCCAGCATGCAGGACGCTGAGGCAGTAGGCTCACCACAAGTTCAAGGTCAGCCTGAACTACACAGTGAGACTCTGTCTCAAAACAAACAAACAAAAAAGAACACCCTTAATGAAGCAGTAAAAAGCATTAGATGTACTAATATCAACCCCTGGGAATATGTCTTAAAAGTCCAAAAAACAAATTTATTCAGACTTGAATATCTGGCAGCTATTTTCTCAAAAACATAAAAGAGAGGGAGAGAGAGAAAGAGAGAGAGAGAACGAGTTTAATGCTTCACGAAAAACTCCAGGGGTATCATAGTTAGCAATAAAATTCAGCTGCCAAGTCACCTGCAAGCTTGACAGCAGTTTCCAATACTTTACTTTTTCCTTTAGAGATCTATAACCACCAAACATTTCTGAGTCAAAGTCTGCACAATTCAGGGAACCCACGTTTTTCAGATATCCGGTGCAAGACAGCTGGCCCCAAACCCCCAGGCTTGAGCTGTCTTCCTCCGGCCTCCAGAGCTGCTGGGACTACAGCACACACCCCTGTCCTGTTTCAAGTCAGGCATTAATATATAAAGGAGCACTACTCTTCTCAGGCTTCCTTTTGATTTAGAATTGTTTTTCATAAAAATGTTATTTTATGATAACTGTACTTATTTTCAATGTAATATAGTAACTTTCTAAAAATTTCTGGTATAGTAAATATTGATAGCTATAACTCACATAAGGAAAAGTTGTCTGAAGTCTTCAATAATTTTTAAGAAAAAAAAGAGGATTTCTAGGACCAAAATATCTAATAATCATTGATATATTTCCCTTATGTAGATATAAGATGTACTATATAAAAAATTTACTGAAAACAAAACTGCTAAGAAAACAAGTATTTCAGGTTACTCTTCAAAAAGTGTAAATCTGTACCCTTTTTGTTGCATACTACTTGCCTATACTAGGTGTAATCATTTTAATATTGACCTTAGAATTATCTTTCAGATGATATGATCGTCTATAATTACTCTATCTCTTAAATCTTATTCATTCATTCATTCATTCATTTTATTCAGTTTTGTTTTGTTTTTCTGAGCCTAGAGATTGAACCCAGGGTCTCTGTACTGAGCTACATGCCCAGCACTGCCCCCCTTTCTTAAAATTTTTTTGAGACAGCCTTGCTAAATCACTTGCTTGTCAAGGCTGGGCTCAAATTTGCAACTCTCTGGCCTCAGTCTCCCAGAGTGCTGGGATTACAAGTGTGCACCACCACGATATGGCCTGTTCAGTTTACTTATTAAGCCTATATATGTCAGGCATGGTCTTACACGCTAAAAATATGCATACTGAAGCAGTCTCTAAATCACAGTTTGTCAAGGAACCAGAAAGAAAGGCAGCAAAAAAGAGTTAAATATAGCATGGGGGAGAATTCTTATTTTTATTTTTTTGTTGTAAATTTAGAGGCATGATTCAAACTGGTGACTTCTCAGAACTATCCACCCCTTCATAATTAGATGCTCCACAGCCTTAAAAAATCTGACAGTGGGACTGGGGTGCACTGGAACACACACATAGCATGCATGAGGCTCTGGGTTTAATCCTAGCACCGAAGCAACAACTGTACTGTGACCCCACAGGAAGGAAGTCACATCCCAGGGCGCGTTCCTGTATTAATGCTGGGTCCTGGCCCTCACTTCTTCAACCACAGACTCAAAGTTTCTTAAAGAACACGGGCTAAGTCATCAAATCCCCAGTGCCAGGTTTTTAAATGCTTTTTGAATTAAACATCCTATATAAATTTCTACACATTTAACAGCTGGACTTAAACTCATCAAAGACAACACCTTTAATGAGATTTCTGGCATGGAGCCACACTTGCTAGGCAGAAGAGCGTCACAGCAGTGCCAGCAGTTGTACTGGAAAGAGTAGCTACAACGTTAAACAGGAAAGGCACTGAGAAAGACGCAAAGGACAGTCACTGTGAACAGAAGACAACAGGCAGGCGAAGGGCCACAGCCCCGCAGCACAAAGACCAATGCAAAGTCATGGACTCGCCTGTACTCCTTAGGAGAGGAAGGATACAGAGATAAGTAGGCCAGCGTCAGCCAGGGAGAAGGGTCCACACAGCAATGCACAGGGAGCAACTCAGGAGACTTACTAACTACCACACAGGATCGACTTCCAAGGGAGAGAACTTAAGGAGCTGGGGATGGAGAGGGCAGAGCAGGCAAGTACGTGAAGCAAGTGCCTCCTCTCCCAGGTGGATCTGAGCTCTCAACAAGGACCGGGTGGCTGCAGCCCACAGGGCAAGAGAAGCTAACTGGGGTTCCCCAACCACAGCTGTCTACACAAGGCAAAACTCAGAGAACAAGGAACCCCGACTGGGACTGGCAAGGGGGAACTCTCAGCTGGGTGCCTGCAGGCCCAGGCTGGAAGACAGTAAGCCACAGACATGAATCAACCACAAAGTCTGGTAGAAGTGAACACCACCCACACCCCCAGGCAGCGCATCCAAATCCGACTCCCTGCAGACTCCTCCATCACCCTCTCCTCACTAAACTCACCACGCCGACTGACCACGAGAGGAAGGCCACCAAGCAATGCAGGGAAGACCTGGCACTAAAATAAATCAGTAACTGGCACAGCCTCTAACTTCGCCCCCCACAAGAGGCAACTGGGCTCCTTAAAGAAATGGAAGATTGCAGGGATCAAGGAGAATGAATTCAAGATGAGCCCTGAACATCTGGTTATGTCTCAAAATAACACCAAAGCAAAAAGAAAGAAGAATACAGGATCAAGTTACCAGACACAAAAGTCAGCTTTAAAAAGTAGGTCAAATGAAACAATTTGAGCACCAAAATGAATGAATTCTACGCTAACAGGGATATAAATGGACTTATGAGTCCCAATCACTAAGGAACAGATAGACAAATTCAAGGACGCTGACAAATAGACACAGATGCACACAGGCACTGATACACACAGACACTGAGACGAGCAAACAGGTGCACAAAGATGAGAGCAACAAAGATACACAGACACGGGAGAAGGGAGGCTCCCCGCAGCTTTGGAAGGGTTCGGGGTAACCACTGGAAAGTCGTTACTTTATAACCTTCACATAAACACTACCTCACACAAGTATCCTCAACGGAGGCCCAATTTCGGGGGCAATTTTGTAAAAGAGCATGACATTTTCCTATCTTGGAAGTTGCTGTTCAGGGGCTATTTCCCAGCAAACTACAAAGGTACACACACACACACACACACACACACACACACACACACGTGCACAGGTGCACACACATGCTTGCATTAAGAGGTGTGGGGCAGTCTAAAAAATGCTTCACCAAAGCTCTCAGATTCCAATCTCCAGAACCTATTTATATGGAAAAAGTCTTCACAAATATGATTAAAGAGCTTAATATGGGCAACGATCCTGGATTACCATGGCAGGCATTGAATACCACCACACACATCCCACTAAGAAGGGTGGAGACAATACAGGGGAGGGAACATGCAGACAGAGCAGAAGGGTACCTGAAAAGGAGGGCTTTGAAGGCTGGGGTGATGCCACTACAAGCCAAGAAATGAGGGCTGCCACTAGACCACAGGACCACAGGATCACGGCTCTGCTAACAAGCTGATATCAGCCCAATGAGGCAGATTTCTGATCTCTGGCCTCAAGAAAGGTAAGAAAATGAGTTTCTGATCATCTTTAGTTTCAAGCTACCAAGTATGTGATAATTTGTCGCAACAGCCACAGCAAACCAATGCACAGGGGAAGAGCTACACAGTGTCTTAAACCACTGACACAAATTCCTCTCTCCCTGAAGGGCAGAAGGATGTCATGTGCTTTTCAGCTGTGATAACCTGAGGACCCGCTAGTAGTTCTAGGAAGAATTCACAACCTGAAACTGACCTCGAGGGAGCATCAGAGAACCTAACGTGAAAATCAAGAAATGGAGGGCAGATCTGGTGCTAAAATACAATAAATTAGTAGCTGGTATCACCTCTAGCCTCACTTCCCACAAAGAGCAACTTAACTCCCTCCACAAATGATGGACAGGGAAACAGGAGAATGTATTCTTCCAAAATGATGACATTATGAAACACACACACACACACAAAGGCTCCAGATTAAAGGGGATTAAAAAGATGCAACAACCAAATGAAATACCAACTCTAGAATGGAGATGCTGCATGGCACAGAGGGGGAAAGCACATTATCAGGGCAAGCAACAACACTGTAATAGAGAGGGCCGACTGGATCACGGTATTGTACCAATGTTACACTCACTCAAATTAACAACTAAATTCTGTTGCCATTATTGAAAATTCACATGAAATGGTTAGAAGGAAAAGGCCACTTTCCTGTGGCTCAGGGAAAATTATGTGCATGCATTTTATGTATGTGTGTGTGAAAAGAGACAGCAGCAAGTGACAAAGCCAAAGGGATGAAAACTCAGTAACAGGTAAATTCGTTTATGCAGACACTGGTGTCCTTGGACTATTCTTCAGTATGTTTGCTTCCCTATATAGTGGCATTTAACCCAGGGCCCCAGGAGTGCCAAGCATCTACTCTACCACAGAGCTACATCCCCAGCCCTTTGTTTCTAATTTGAAACAGGGTCTTGCTACACAGCTTAGGCTGGCCTAAAACTCACGATACTCCTGCCTCAGTCTCTTGAGCAGCTAGATTACAGATGTGTGCCACAACACTCAGCCATACACTACTCTTATTCTAGCAACTTTCTGTAAGTCTGAAATACGCTCACATCCTCAGCCTATCTTGGTGTTATCATAACATTACAACTGGTTTCTCACAAAACATGTGATGAGAAAAAGAGGCACGTTTTAAGGGGAGAGGGACCAGCATGCTAGATACAAGTTTCAGGTGTTCACAACCCAACCCTGAACACAACATGCTATCCCTCCTGCCACATGCAACTAGTCATACATCTCGCCATGGCTCACCGTGAGGTTAAATTCACTAAGGATGTGATACCAGGAGGCAGGGACATTTGGGGACATCTTGGAACCTGGACACCAAAGGCCTCTCTGTGGATTCACAGGTGCAAGATACACTCACCCTCCTCCTAGAGTTCTTGAAGTCTCGTTCCATCACAGCCAACAGCCTGAAATCCAGAATCTCACCATCTGCATCAGGTCCAGTACTGAAGGAGGCTGCTCAGCTGTACTCTTTAAAGATAGTTCCTAAGCCTTCCTCCCAAAAAACTGCGCTTTCTACACTCAGTATGCAACAGTGGGACAGGCAAAGGAAAACTGATACAGACCTTCCTAGGCAAAGGCAGGGGAAACAGGAGACAGGATGATCCAGATGGTCTATCGGGATTTCACGACCCAGCAAGGCACATGTTACAAGCTCTGAGATTAAGCGTGGGAAAACTCCACAAGGCCCTGGCTCTGTCTTCTGGGCAATGGATTCTGCCCTCAGAGTCACAACTCCTTTCCAAAGAAAGGGGGCGGGGTTCACGGCTGAGCAGCTGTACACATCCACGATCCCTGTTATTGGGAGGCTCTGTAAGACATAGCCTTCATCTCCTTAGAGCATATTTTGCCTAAAGAAATCTTTCCAAGCTCTAAAAAGACTTTTGTTCACAGTGGGCTTCACTGTTAAGAGTATGTTTGCCTGGTGGTGTCCTGGATTTGTTATTTGTGCAGAAATCATTTTTTTTTTCTACTGCTGCTTGTTACCTGGGAAAACAGCCTTTTCAAAATAAGTCTTAGACCTTTTCTGTTTAATAATCCACCTCTAGTTTTTCTCTCTCCTCTCACATTTTACCACAAGCAACAAGAAGGAATCACACCACATTTTAACAACACTGGTTGGAAATTTTCTTGGCTAGGTGACCCAATTCATCTGGTACATTTTGTGCTTCCCACAGAACTGTAGGCAACAGTGTTGCTAAGCTTTCTGCATCTATACAAGGATACTCCGTTTTGCTGGTTTCCAGTAACATCTACCTAACTTTGATGCAAATCCTCACTTAGAGTCTTGATCCCTCTCTTCACACTTCAGGTGCTCACACACACGGCACCAAGCCCATAGCTCTTTCCAAAACACCCTACATCCGTGGGTTTCACTAAGGAAGCACCTCGATTCCAGGTGAAAAGAGGAGTCTATTGAGTAGTTATTGCTGTTCAACCACTGGCCAGAACAGTCACCTGTGATAGCAGGTTTTACTCGAGGGTCAGGAAGCCGCAGATGCCTTCACTGGTGGCTCTAGCTCAGGGCACCTCAGGTGGCTGCAAATATCTGCCAGCCTGGACGGTGGCCGCAGGATGAGGCAGGGTGCACATGCAGTGGCTGCTAGCTGGAGGCATCTGTGTTGTCCCCCTGTGGACCTGTTCACAGGCTGCCAGTGCCCCTACAAACAGGAAGCTGGCATCCCTTGGGGCAAGGTGAGAGAGAGAAAAACACCCTCAGCAGAGAAGTCACAGGCATTAGGGAGCAAATCTTCCAAATGACAGACCATGGCTTTTGCTGTGGGTCACACTGTCCACCCTGGTACCATCTGGGACAGGAAGACAAAAAGATGCAGATGCCAGAAGACAAGAGTCCCAAATAAAACCACCCTGGAGGCTTGCTACCATGAAGCCACAACCTGAAAAGTCAGTGAACTAACATTCATTAAATCAACTCAATAAACTAATTTGACTTAATGATGTAATATAAGGAAGAATATTTCATTTAAACATTTTTCTTATTTTGGCACAGTAGTTGTCATAATTAAGCCCTAGAGAACAATATGTAATTATGGTACACCATCCAACTTTGTAATGAACACTTCATTTGCATAACCATAATAATGTAAATGATGTTTATTAAATTCCAGCTTTTAGAACCCCTATAAAGTTTCATTATAATTACTGAACATATTGATAAATATTAAAATGAGTACAGATTTCAAAATCTATGTGTTAAAAGAAGGCCGAGGGCTGGGGATTTAGCTCAGCGGCATAAGCGCCTGCCTTGCAAGGAGGCAGTTGTGAGTTCGATCCCTGGTACCGATTAAAAAACAAAAAAAGAAGGCCGAACAGTTTGAAGGAAGGACAAAAAGGCCATCAGAATCTTCTTACAAAACCCAATGATATTATCCTCAACTACAGAAAAAAAAAATAGTACCTTTAACTATGGAATGAAAAATAGCAATGTAGTCAATACAGAAACTAAAAATATTATGCAATAAATACTGCAGAACAAGGTAAGAAAGAAATCCACAAACATCAGAGTACCAAATAAACAAACAAAAAGTCATTACATGAAGAAAGAATAATATAAACTTAACTTTACAAATATGGAAATAAGCAGGTCAAAAACAAAAAAAGAAACAATTAAAATTCAGTTATTTCAACAAGCAAAACTGAATGAGAGGCTAGGCAATGTGGGGAAACATTTTTATTGCACATTTTATACTACCTTTGCTGTGGGTTTTGGTTTTATTTTTCTTAGTGATATTCCTGCATTACATTAACTATTATTAATAATTAATAAAAAGGATGTTAGTGTTAGAACAGTTAAAAACAATGAGACAAGTATTATAAAAACATGCATACCCTTTAAATACACAATTCTGTTCCCAATAATTTATTCTAATTAAGGAGCTTTATATCACATAAGAATATATAAAAGATATTAACTGTGGCATTGACTATAAAATAAAAACAGTAGTATAAAAACTGGAACCCTATCAATCTTTTAAAATTAACAATGCAAATCCTTTTATTGACACAAAAAAACCCATAATAACATTCTTTTATATAAAGAGGTTATAAAATCATACCTAGCAATCCATTTTTGAGGCTTTAAATATGGGGAAGGAGATATACACATACCCACATGAAAAAAAGTACCATGCACACTCAGTGTAGAATAATACACTGAAATAGTATACTACCCAGGATTAAGGTTGAATTTTCATTTGCTTTTTAAGTATTTTTCTGTATCATTTATTTGCATTTGCCACTTCTATAATCTAAAACAATTATCTACCTTAAAAATGTGTATATACTTTGCAATTTCACATGCAGAAATTTCAAAAAAGATGAAATTTCTGTCCACATAAGAATATTCATGGTAGAGTTATAGAGAAAGAAAAAAAATAATACTTTATACCTTATAGTCTGAAGTCCAGCTGGGACAGAAACCCACTCCCAGCTCTCTAAGTTGAATAATGCCTCCCTTAGGTACATAATTTTCTTGCTGGTGTACTAAGACTGAGACTGCCCAAGGATCATAAACAATACTATAGGCCAATGCCAAAGAATAAGGGGCAGGGCCAAATAGGCAGCAACTTCTCATCCCCAATAAGTTGAAGAGGTAGAATCTCACAACAAACTCAAAACCCAAAAGCCAGCTATACCTGGGAGACACTTCTGAGAAGTAGTCATTTTCTAAGGGATCTAAATAATAGCAATAAAGCTACTCTCCATAAGCAATTTATAATCATCAACCCAGAAATTTAAATAAATAAACAGATAAGACACTTAAGCAAGATGCAACTCCAGACTTCCAGATCACCAAAGGCAAATCCAGAGGGAAACAAGGTAGAACAATTCAAAAACCACCCAGCTGGACTCTCTAAAGTAGTACACTGCAAATGGATGAGACTCTAGGAAAATTCAACTCAGAAATATTTTCTCAGATAACTACAGAGATGGTAACCACAATGACAGACATGGTTAGTGACACGAGAGTAAATACAGATAAAAAAAATTGAGATGCTTAAGAAACTGATGAAAATCATGAATGCCCAACACAGAAAGAAATTGGCATCCATGAAACAAATTCAAAGGTATGCAGGAGATTAAAAACTCCAGAATGAGCCCATGTGATGACATAATTCAGATATAGAAAACAAGATTGTGGTTAGTGATCATTAAAAGAAAGATTCCTTAAAAATAGCAAACAACCATGAGAAATCAACTCAGCAGCTGCTAGATGATACAAAGAAGAATAATATAAGATTGCTCAGAGTCAATAAAAAAGCAGGAGATAGCACAAATGACATTTTTTAAAAACCTGGTCAGCCAGGCATGGTGATGCACACCTGTAATGCCAGCACCAGAGGGCTGAGACAGAAGTATCATTGCAAGTTCGAGACCAGCCTAGGCTACAAAGTGAGCACAAGGTCATCCTAAACTGCATAATGAGACCCTGTCTCAAAAGACAAAATGAAATGAAATAAAAATAAAATAAACCTGTTCAGAGAAATAATGGGAGAAAACTTTCCAAGCAGGGAAAAAGAATTTGATTATACATATAAGTCAGGCATACAGAACTCTAATAAGCCATGATCAAAAAATAAATAAATAAAAATCTATACCAAGGCATATAATAGTCAAGATTCCAGAAATTAAGAACAAGAAAAGAATATTAAAACCTTTTAGAGAAAAGAAACAAATTACCTATAAAGAAAAATCTATCAGAACCATGGCAGACTTCTCAACACAAATCCTCAAGTCTAAGAGCGTTTGGAGCTCAACTCCTAAAAGAAAACAACCTCCAAGTCAGACTGATGTACCCTGAAAAACTATCTTTTGGCAATGCATGGTGATGCATACCTGTAATCCCAGCACGCTGAAAGCTGAAGCACGAGGATTGCTGAGTTTGAAGCCAGTCTGGGCTACACAGTGAGTTCAAGGCCAACCTAAACTACATAGCAAAACATTGTCTTTTAAAAAAAAAAAAGACTATCTTTCTAAATTGATGTACAGAGCTGGGGATATAGCTCAGTAGTACAAGAGCCTACCTGGCAAGTGCAAGGTCCTGAGTTCAATTCCCAGTACAAAAGAAAAAAAAAAAACTGATGGACAAATAAAATCTCTCCATGAGAAAGAACACCTGAAGAAATTCATGACCACCAAATCACCACTCCAAAATGTTCTGAAGCACATTCAAGAATGAGATAACAAAGACGACAATTTCATGAAACTCAACTGAATAAACCAACGAGGCAAGGCAAGTAATTAAATAATGAGGGGGAAAAAAGGGGAATCTACAACACGAATATAACATGACAAGGAAAAGTCAATATATGCCAGTTAAAACCATCAATTTACATGATCTCAATTCACCAAACAAAAGAAACAGACAGCAGAATGGATAAAAAAGATCCAACAATAAGCTACATACAAGAAATACATTTAATTCAAAAAAAGAAATTCACAGACTGAAAGTCAAAGGATGGAAAACAATACTCCACATGACAGGAACCCAGAAAAAAGAAAGGATAGCAATTCTATTTGCAGACAAAGTGAACTTCAAATCAAGACTGATTAAGAGAGATAAAGAAGGTCAGTACATCCTCATAAAGGAACAATCCAAGAGGAAGAGATAAGAATCACAAATTATATGCACCAAATACCAGCACATCCAACTATAGAAAACAAATATTAACACAGGAAAAATCAAGTAAGTACTAACATAATTGTAATGGGGAACCTCAATACACCACTGTCACAATCAGATAGATCAAGAAGACAAAAAAATCAACAAAGGAACATTAGAATTGAAATAAACTTCTGAACAAATGGACTTAGTAGATGTCTATACAATGTTTCACTCCACAACATCAGAATACACATTCTTCTCAGTTACAAATGGGACATTCTCCAAAATAAACCACATATGAATTCACGGAACATGCTATCAGACCATAGTACAATGAAATTGGAAATCAATAACAAAACATCGTATACAAATGGAAATTAAATACACCATGCTCCACAAGCAATGGGTCACAGATGAAATTAGTTTCTACCATTAAACAATAATGACAATACTAAATACCAGAACACATGGGACACAATGAAAGCTGTCCTGTGAAATTTACAGCAGTGAATTCCTGTTTCAGAAAAACAGTGAGCCTAACATTGAACCTAATGCTGAGTCTCAAGCTTCTATAAAAAGAAGAGCAAGTCAAGGCCAAACCTCATACAAGGGAGGAAATTATAAAGATCAGAGCAGAAACTAACATAACTAAGACTAAGAAAACAATTCAAAGAATCAATGGACCAAAGAATTGGTTCTTTGAAACATGAAATAAAATTAACAAACCCGTAGCCAAATTTACCAAAAAAAACACAAGACTCAAATTTATGCAATTAGAAATGAAAAGGATGTAGTCACACCAATGCTGCAGAAATGCAGATCATCAATACCTCACCCAAGAACTCTAATAAGATAGACAACTCTAATACTCTAATAAGATAGACAACACAGAAGAAACTGACAGATTCCTAGATACATATGAATTACCAAAGCTGAATCAAGAAGATATAAAAACTCTAAATAAAACAATATCAAAGAAATTGAAGATGTAATTAAATGCCAACCAACAAAGAAAAGCCCAGGCTGTGACGTGGATTTACTGCTGAATCCTACAAGAAATTTACAGAACAGAAAAAAAGAAAAGAAAAGAAAGAAAAAAGAAAGATTGAAAAGACCTAATGCCACTACCCCTCAGACTCTAATGAAACTGAAAAGGAAACAATACTCCCAAATTGATTCCTAGAAGCAAGTATTATCCTGATAGCAAAACCAGAGAAGGCCCAACCAAGAAAGAGAACTACAGGCCAAAATTCCTAATGGACATAGATGCAAAAATCCTCAATAACACACTAGCATACAGAATGCAACAAATCATCAAGAAGATTATATACCAGGACAAAGTGATTCATCCCAGGGATGCAGGGATGGTTCAACATATTCAAATCAGTAAATGGAATACAACCATTGTTGACTTCCTATTATTTTGTTTTGAAGTCCTGTTTCACTTTCATGTTTGTTGTTGTTTTGTTTTGGTTTTGGTTTTAGTTTTTTGGTAGTGCTAGGGATTGAACTCAGGGCCTCATACATACCAGGCAATCACTCTACCACGGAGCCATATCCTAGCCCCTTCATTGTTTTGTTTTGATTGGTTTTATCGTGTTTCATTGTTTGGTTTTATTCTCTATTAAATTAAACTAAGAAAAAATAATGCAATATACCATATTAACAGAGTCAATGACAAAAAAACATATGAACTTCTCAATAGATGTACAAAAAGCATCTGACAAAGTCCAACACCTATTCATAACAAAAACTCAACAGAGGGGTTCTGGGGATTTAGCTCAGCGGCATAAAAATAAGAAATAAAAAATAAACACTCTGCAGAGAATTAGAATAGATGGTCTTCATTTTAATCTGATAAAAAAAAACCCCATCTATGACAAACTAACAACCAACATCACACACTAACTGGACAAAAACTGAAAGGTTTCCATCTAAAACCAGGAACAAGACAAAGATGTCCACTCTCCTCACTCATAATCAATAGAGTTCTAGAAACATTATCCAGGACAATTACACAAGGGAAAGAAATAAAAGGAATAAAGACAGGAAAGGAAGAAGTTAAGTTATTATTATGTGCGGGTGATATGATAGGAGAAGATCCAAAAAAAATCCACCAAAAAACTGGTAGATTTACTAAGGAAATTCAGTAGCACACCTGAATACAAAGTCAACACTTAAAAATCAATTGCCATCTTGTACACAAACAACAAACTCACTGAGAGAGAAATCAGGAAAATAACACCTTTCAAAATAGCATCCAAAAAATGAAATACTTAGGACTCAATCTAATAAAGAAAGTAAGAGACTTCTCCATTGAAAACTCTATAAAAGAGATTGAAGAGATTATCAGAAAATAGACAAATATCCCTTATTCCTGAGTACGAAGAACTAATATAGTGAAAATGGTCAGACTGCCAAAATCATTATACAGATTTAATGCAGTACTGATTAAAATTCCAATATCATATCTCACAGAAGTAGATTTTTAAAATTCCTACAATTCATTTGGAACCAAAAGAGACTTAGACTGGCAAAGGCAATTCTGAGGCTAAAAGCCAAGGCAGAGGGCATCACAATCTCTGACTTTGAGACTGTAGTACAAAGCTACTGTCATAAAAGCAGCATGGTACTGGCAAAAAAAAAAAAAATAGACCCAAGGATCTATGGAACAGATTAGAAGACACAGAAACAACTCCAGACATACTCAGCCACATTATCTTTGACAAAAGAGCCAATCACCTTCACTGGAAAAAAAGATAAGTCTCTTTAATAAATGTTCTGGAACAGCAGGCTTTCCACATGTCAAAAATTAAAACTAGACCCATATTTCACCCTGCACTAAAGTAAAACTGAAATGGGTCAAACACCTAAATATTAAAACAGAAGCACGAAACCTGCTGAAGACAGAAATGGTACAACTCTTGAAGACATTGGTGCAGGCAAAGACTTTTTTGCCAGCTCTTCCTTAGATAAAGGATTACTATTTAGCATATATAAAAACTCTAGCATATATAAAAAGTGCCTGCCTGGCAAGTGTGAGGTCGTGAGTTCGATCCCCAATACAAAAAAAAAATTTTTTAAATGAAAAGATGAAGTAGAAATGGCAAGTAAATACATTACAAATGTCCAACATTACTGATCATTTGAGAGACGCAAATTAAAACAATGCTGAGATTCCATCTCATCCCAGAAAAAATTTTACCAAGAAATCAACCAGTAACAAATATTTGCGGGTCTATGGAGAAAAACGAACCATTTTCCACTGTTGGTGGGAGTGCAGACTAATGCAGTCATGGTGGAAATCAATGTGGAGACTCCTCAAAAAGCTAGGACTAAAGGTTTCATTTGACTGAGCTATTCTCCTTCTTAATATCTTCCTAAAAGAATTACAATACTACAGTGACACATATACAGCCATGTTTATAGCAGTACAGTTTGCATTAGCTAAATCTTGGAAACAACCTAAATGCCTATCAACCAATGAATGGAAAAAGATGTCGGCTGTGCCTACAGTGGAGTACTACTCTGTCATACAGAAGGACAGGCTTGAGACATTTCTAGGTAAGACCCTGTTTTTAAGTAAAATATAACAGACACACATGTTGCAATACTGCATTATTTTTCTAGTGTGAGAAATGGAACGTGTAAATAAGGACCAAAATGTATGCTACTGGGAAATGGGAAGAAAATGTTCAAGTGGAGAGAGGAACAAAGGAGGGAGGAGAGAGAAAGAAGGGAGGACCAAGAGAAAAAAATGAATAGAAGGAAATAAATGGACACAAAACTTGTAAATGAGAGGAAGAGGAATTAAAAAGGGAGGAGAGGAAAAAGGGGAATAACCGGAAGAAGCAAATTGTATCACGTACAGGTACAAATTCCCTATGATGAATGCTACTATGCATATCTAAAATGTACCAATAAAATAATAAATAAATTTTTAAAAGTAAGAAACAGGCTCAGGTATAGTTCAGCAGTAGAACACTTGTTTCCCATGTGGAAGGCCCTAGGCTCATCCCCAGAACTGCAAAACTAACCAAAGGACCCTGAGCAGCTTATAGGCAGAACCCAGGGCTCGGAGGGGTCTGCCACAAGGGCGACATGGGGGAGGCTGTCCCACAGTGAGACTCTTGGAGGTACCGGAAACCACCGCTGCTCCTGAGTAAGGGCAGTGTCAGGGAGAAGCCATGCGCTAGGTCCGTGCTGACAGGGCCAAGAAGTAAACACAAAACAAGCAAGTCTCATCATCCTGTGTCCCAGCCTCCCCTGCATGTCACCCTGCCAGACACTAACAGAAAACCACTGCACAGAAGAGACCAGGATTACAGAAGAGGGATCACAGCAGAAGTTTAACCTAGGACACAACAGATCCATTCATCAGTAAAAAACAGTAAAAATGACAAACAATGACCAGTTTGTGAACCCTAAGTAAGTATCAACCACTGCTAAATACTTATACACATTACCTATTTAGTCCGTATATTGTAGGCCCACTTTAAAGACAGAAAATATGGGCTAGAAAAGATCATTCCCTTGATGAAGACTAAACACACAGTAAGTAACAAAAGTAGAATTCGATTCTAGGTCCAGTGATTCCAAAATCTGTAGTCCTAACCCATTAAAACCAAGCCAAAGGCCCATCCAAAGGATTGAGGGGTAAGTAAATCATGATAAATCCCTACATTTACCACTAAAAAGCAGATTTTATTCACATAGGAAAATATTTCCCAAAAGTGAAATGTTTAAAAAAGACAGTAAATACAAGTTTTTAATTAACATGCATACAAATGAACCACACTAAGTAAAGTCTGCTAAGACATCATCCAAAACAGTACCGTTTTTGTCCTTGGGTGCTTTTTGATTGTTGCTATTATCATACTCTCTGTATGTTTTTCCCATATTTTCTACTTTTTCTATATTAAATATATAACTGAATCTCATCAAGTATATTATCTCATTTAACTGGCCTTAAAACATAGCAGAAACTTAACAATTGCAAACCAATAACATATTCAGAGTACCATGCCAAAGAATTAAGAATATGCAAGAATAACTCAATTTTTCTTCTTTTTTTATGAGTCAGGGTCTCATTATATAGTTCAGGTTGTCCTCAAACTCATAACTCTCCTGCTTCTGCTTTCCAAGGCTGGGATTGCAGGCATGTGGTATCAAGCCCACCTAAGAACCAAGTGAGTATCTTTTATTAGGTTCCTAAAGATCTCTCATTTGTTTGGCTGCAGGTGGAGTTGCTGTTTTATGGAAGGAAAGGTAATGTCTTCCGAATGAACAAAATCATTCCAAGAGTAAGGAAACACAACTGCAAGTGCTTACTGAATAATATGATCTAATCATAACAGGTAAAGAGGCTTTGAGCTTCGCAGAGTGGTATGTCAGGTTTTAGCCCACATTCACAAGCATAATTAGCTAATCATCACATTTTTCAGTAACAATTTCAAAATAATCACTTACCAAATACTATTCCTTTAGCAAAGGGAGGAAACAGTTCGGAATGACGGAATAAGTGTTTGTGAATTTGCCATAGCTCTTTGTGCAATTTCTTAAAATCACTGTATCTCTTCCATACAATTATCTAAAAAGAGACAAAAGATTAACAGTATGCTTCAGAGCAGAGTCATTTAGGTTCTGATAAATGACAAGAAGTTATCTTCTCATTAAAGTGTTCAAAATGTCAAGCGGTGCCAACCTATGTTCAACCAATAGGGTTAACCATCTGAAATTCACTAATACTTGCTTTAAAACCAGAAAGCATGAATTTTTCCTCATTCCATTCTGTTTTGACTTTTAAATTTTATTTTAAGTAAGTACAGTTTTATGCTTCCTGGGAAAATATTCAGCCTGGTACAAAGAACTTCTATACTACATAAACTGTCAATCTAAAAGCCAACTGCCCTTGTCGTAGGAAATTAATTCAATTTCCAACATGTATTCTTTCTCAAAAATAGCATGCTTATAAAAACAAAATAACTAATTTGAGTAATTTTTAAACACAAAGGACATACTCAACATTGGCCTAAAATGATAAATTGAGTAATACTGAAGAAGCAATGGCTGTGTAGCAAGTCATTAACAGGAACCGTCCTATTTCACAGTTTTTTCTTAAATCTCTAAGAAATAAGATCTCTGGGGATAAGGAATGCTGATCACAATATCATTAAAACTAGTGTAGTGCCAAAAACCAAAACAATACTTTAGGTAACATGTGAAAGTGAGTTTGCCTTCATTAGTCTGAATTATTTAATCTTACTCAGATTCAATTGGACAAAAGAAAACTTTGCAAAGAGAAAGCATTTAACACACAGCTTTAATATCACTGAGCCAGCCCTTCAGTCCCCACAAAACAGGATGAAACTCAGGCCGGGACATAGCTCAGCAGCGCAGCACCTGCCTGCAAGCATGAGGCCATGAGTTCAATTCGGGGAACCCAAAAAACAAAAGTAGGATAAAACTGAGTTTTGAACTGCTACTTTAGAGGCTGGGGATTTTTAGCTCAGCCTGTCTGGCAAGTGCTAGGTTGTAAGTCTGATCCCCGGAACCAAAAAAAATAAAAACAAACTGCTACTTTCCTTGTGAAAAGCTTACTCATTTCCCTTCTAAAGAATTCACAGTGGTGAGCCAGCTGGACTGTGGACCGGGAGAACCAAGAAAGAAGCTAAGCCCCTGCCGGTGAGCCAGCCAGCACAGGGCTAGGAAAGGAACCACAGCAGCCCCTGCCCTCACTCCCCACTCCATCTCCCACCCCGGGGCAACCAGCTGACTCGGAGGCGCCTACGGTCTGGCTGACTCTGAGGTCTAAAGCCCATAGTCTCGGCAGCTATTTAGAGGACAATGACATGTAATATAGTAAGTACTGCACAGTGACTGTTGTAGTATCACTGTTCTGATTTGTTTTATTGTTGTTTATTCCCTTTAAAATTAAATAAAAATAAATTTTGAAAAAAGAATTCGCAGTGTTTTCACATACACAGTATGATGCTAACAATTAAATATGGCAGGGCAGCTAAGTGATTTAAGAGATTCTTGCCAAAACCCACCGTGTTACATGAAACTCCGTACCCACATTTGTCATGCCACTGAGAAGTCTACCTTGGTCTTCCTTGCTTTTTATTGAGTTATAACCCTGGGAGAATAGCAGATTTAAAGCAGCTGCCTCCTCCTGAGGCTTCCCTTGATGTTAACTAAACAACACAAAGCCAGCACTCGCGGCCCTCCTCAGGGCAGGGCCCCAGCCTGTCGCAGAGGCTGAAGGAATGACACGCACGGGGCCTCCCTGCACACCCAACAGGTCAGCAACACCAAGCAGGGCGCACAGTGCTGAGGCCGGCGACGCCCGAGACCCCCTCTGCGGAACACGCCGCTGAAGGGAAGGAAGGAGTCAGCAGAGAAAGAAAATACAGGGAGCCCGGGATGAAGCGTCGACAAAGGAAGGTGCCGGAGGTGTCACTAGACACTCGGCTCTCGCTCCTGGCCAACGCGGCCGGGGAAGAGAATTCAGCTGGTTCGGAGGCACTTGGCAGGCACCTCACTGGACACGGGGCTGAGGAGTGGACAGCAGGGCACAGGCGAGGAGAGGAGGAGTGGAAATGGCCAGACAGAAATGCTGACACCAGAGACCAGGCAGGAGGAGCAGGAGATTACTAGGCGCACAGTGCCTGGCCACGCTACAGGCGACCACTGAGAAAAGGACACTCTCCTTGAGAATGAGGGGGCGAGACACGGCTGACAGCGAAGCAGCAGCCTGGTGCCCCGCAGAAGGGAAGAGCCGAATGCCGGCCGGCCGGCCAGCGCTGGGGAGCCGACGGGAGGCCCGGAGAGGGACGACAGCCATCACATGTTTGGCTTCTCAGCAGTTTCTAATTTTGATGCATGAACATAAGCCTGCCATGAGAAAAGAAGTATTTTACATACTTTAAAATACATCGAACTGCAGTAGCACTGCACTGTTCGGGGAAGGGAGGAACCGGGCAACAAATGAAAGTGATCTTACACAAGGAGAACAGCCCAGAACTGGGGTCACACAGGTGAAGGCCATCAGGACGTGCACAGGAGAGCATTCCTGAGACTTTCAGAGCGTGGAAACAAGTTTGCTGATAAAGTTTATATTCTGGTTAAGATCATTTTCAAATAGAGGATGACTCGAGAGGCAAAATTTAGCAATTTAACCACGACAATGATTAAAATGCCAGAGTACGATCAGTCAGAGCAAGAACCGAACCGCAGACACACGGGCCTGCGTGTCTTGGCCGGGCCTTTACTTACTCCCCACACACCCTTCATCCAGCCCAGGCTGCAGCCCTGACACGCCTGGAGCTCTGCCCCCATTATCAAATCCGCACTCCTCCGAAACCTTCAGGCGGAAAGCTGAGGAAAAGTACAATGCCAGTCCATCAGCAAGCACTGATGCTTATATGTGGACTACACAAAGTTCCAAAGACAGACGGAAAAACTGTTCGCAAAATGCCTGATATTTTCCTATTAGGAAAAAAAAAAAAAAAAAACATGTACTATCTATTACTTTATTGAACCAAACCTGCATAGACTTCTTATTCATTAAAGTCTCTCTGAGGGGGCTGGGGATTTAGCTCAGTGGCATAAGCACCTGCCTTGCAAGCAGGCAGTCATCAGTTCAATCCCATGTACTGAAAAAAAAAAGAAAAAGACAAAAAAAAAAAAAAAATGCAAATAAAGTCTCTCTGAGCCAGGCGTGGTGGCACATGGCCATAATCCTAGCACTCGGGAGGCTAAGGCAAGAGGATCGCTCATTGCAAATTCAGAAACAGCCGGGCCAGGGCTGTGGATTTAGTTCAATAGCACAGCAGTGACAAGCCTGAGGTCCTGAGTTCAATTCCCAGTTACCCACCCCACCCCACCCCTGCCAAAAAAAGACCAGCCTGGGCTACAAAGTGAGCTAACGGCCAGCATGAACCGCACAGTAAGACCCTATCTCAAAAACACATAAAATAAGTAAAGTCACTCTGAAGAAAATTTATCAAGGAAATGTTAATTTAATGATAACCATAGATAGACTACAAACAATAAGACTTTAATTTCTCATTAGAAATATTCTCTTAAATATTTTCACATACAATAACTACCTCCTTTTCAGATTATAAATAATGACATCAAAAATTTTTAGATCCTATCCTCATAGAGCATTTAAAACTTGCTGGACCATCTTTTCTAAAACATGCCACTACCATCCTACTTGCTTTTTATTGTTTCCCCTCTTTTCAAAACCCCCTTCACTCCTTTAATACATTTCTCTAAGTGTGCACTTATTTTCAGAAACCTATTTATGAAAAGACAAAATTTGGAGATTTCTGGTATGATACATACATAGAAAGCTCAGCTTGGGTCTTTTCCATCCCCAGTTTCACCAGTGAGATATGCTACCTCTCCCAAAGTCCGGCGGTCACCATGAGGAAGCTGGGGGAGGATGGAACACAGCTCTTCCTGCCATCCACAAGCGGCCCATGCTCCAGACCAGCGAGGGCAAATCTAAAGATGAGTGCCCGAACGCAACCCGAAACTCACGTACTCACCACAAAGTGAAAACACTGCAATTAAACCTGAACACTGAGGCTTTCGTTTAGGAAAAAACAACTCATACATTAACATCTTTTGTCTTAAAAACAAGTAACACACGAGCCATAGTTCTGCCACCACTGCTCCAGACCATCAAGGGAATGAAGCCAGCTGTACCGCTGCACAGTTACTCGTGTTTTTTTTAATAAAAATTTAGAGATTTTAAAATCTTTTTATGGAGAAGGCTAACCTGGGTAATTTTAATTTATTTACTCCATATTGATACTTTTTAGCATTCTTAAAAAAAAAAAAACATTGGTATCTGATTCGTGCCAAGATGTAATAAAACAAAAAGACCACAATTTCTCCAGTTTTAGAAAGAATACCAAATTATTGGTCCTATATTTAGTTAGAAGGACAGTACATCTACTACTGCTCAATGGTTCTTACAAAGCTTAACTATATTCTAAAGCAGTAAGTAAACTAGATAATGGAGAGCAAAAAGGAAAGGAAAGGAAATGGAAATAAAGTCTAAGTAGCCAATTCCCTTCCTAAGTGAAAATTCCACTGTTTAAATGGGATAAGTGAGAAATTTAAAAAGTATAGATATAGGTAATTTTAAAATTATTCCATAATTTAGGAAGCCAACTGGACAGGAGACCTTTTAAAACTTTTACACTATTTCTAACAAAGGACCATGCAATCATCTACCTAAAGGACACTTACAAGAGTTTTGTGATGAATGGTTCCCAACTGTTGTTATTATAAAAGAGCTTTCCCCAAGAAAGGATTAAGGAAATGGTAGAGAGCATGTTCATGGATGGGCTGTTTCAGGATTCCCCCTGGAAAAGCGGAACATCAAGCTACAAACCACAGCACAGCAATCAGACAGTGCATGCAAAGGCAACAGAATCCATTTTCAATTCTAACAGAAATTCTCAAAAGCAGAATACCCTGGTATTGACTAATTCAACAAAATTAACAGAAATCTAAAGAATAGTTCAAAATAATCAATTGATACTTAAGCAAAAGTTACTTTCATTAAACAATGCAAATAACACAGACATATAGAACCTTTTCTTCCAAAATAACAATATTCTCCCTATTGTGGGGGAAAGGAAGAGATCTTAAAACTCATGAGGAAAGTAATATGAAATCTTCTTTAAATGTGTCTCTTACTAAATCTTTTAATCACAAGACAAAAACAAATATCAGATCAGACACAATACCTTAAGGAATTATAAGGTAAAACATTTAAATATTTTCTAAACCAGAGGATCACACACTCAAATCAACTGGGACCAAATAATCAACTCAAATGCATGAATGGAGCCAGGTATGTAAAGGAGAGTGGGGTCTGGCTTAGCAGAGAAAAGCTCATACCCTCAGGGACACTCAAATCAATTGGGGAAGAATGGTAACAGGTTGCAGAATCAGCACTGAAAGTAACTGCTCAGCAAGCAATAAATCCCCAGTGTGTGTGTCCTTCTGGTCTTAGTGAGGATGAGCAGGGGTCAAATGAAAGTAAATCAAGAAACATTAAAGGAAGTCAGGACTCCTAAAACTGTGTGACAAGCACAAAGTAATTACAAATAGAGAATGCCACAGTTTTAAGCAACAACGTAACAGGCTGGCACCACCACTTCAAAGAGATGGAAAGGAAAAACTGCAAAGAGTATGCAAAAAGAATTACTTGAAAAAGTTAAAAAAGAAAAACCTACATCTAAAACAGATTCTCAAGATGTCAATATATCAATTCCAACATATAACTGGAAGTAGGTAGAGACCCATAATTTACCACTATAATCTTTAAAATTAATAGTAGTTACCAAATACTTCTACTGTATTAAACAAGCATCATGAACTTGAAATAAAGGTCCTCAATTAATAGAAACTCTTAACAGTATTACTTACCTGAACAATTATCAGAATTAAAAAGCACTATAATTCATCAAATTCTTATTTATATAATTTAATACCTACTTAGTAGGTCTGAAATAGGGGATTTAACTACTATTTTAGGAAGCTGAAGACAATCTTTATAAAAAGACTGACAAATAATTTAGGCAGTTTCCTCAATAAAGTATTTAAATTTTTGTCAAAAACAGAAAGTGAAATTTTCATATAGTTAAACATGTTACCTCCTGGACATCCTCTGGGTTTCTCCGTGAAACAACCTACAACAAAACACACACAGAAACATCTAATCATTATCAAAATTTAATATTTGATAAATACTTCATATTTGTATAGTTATTCAACATAAAAATTTTAATTTGCTTAAAAAATATTTATCACTAAAAAATTCAGTCATACGATAGCTTCACTACCTGAAATACTAAATTTAAAGAAAAAAAACAGGTAAAATTAAGTACACATGCATTATATTCATAAGAGAATCTCCCCGCCTTCATTCTAATTGTAATTCTAACAGGCTACCTACCCTCCTTCCTGGCTTAAGTATAAATCAGAAGCACAAAGAGGGGCTGGGGATTTAGCTCAGCGGCATAAACGCCTGCCTTGCAAGCAGGCAGTCGTGGGTTCGAACCCCGGTACTGATAAAAAGGAAAAAGACAAAAAAAAAAAAAAAGAACAGCTGCATTTAGGCAAAATATACAAGAGATCTCAATATATTATTTCTGATAACTGTATGTGAATCTGCAATTAGGTCTATAAAAATCTCAATTTAAGAAAAGGTAGCCACAATGCTCAACACACCAATATCCGTGACAGGTGATTGCTGGCCATCTAATAATGCAGAAATAAAATAAATAACAAAAAAATTAAATACAAACATTCAGAAACAAACAATTCTAGCAATACTCTTGAGCAAAGGCTGGGGGTATAGCTCAGTAGTCGAGTATGTGCTTACCACACACAAGTTCCCAGTTCAACACCCAGCACCAAAAATATGTGTGTGTGTGTGTGTGTGTGTGTGTGTGCATCCATCTAGAAGAGATGATTCTTTCAAACTTTCAAAAGTACAAAGGCCAAAAAGTCCAACATCACATGGAAAGACTGATTAAAAGACTTCAGGAAAGAAAAAAATAACATTATAAAGTGGGAAAACATCATATTAGATTAGTATATGAGGGGACTGGAGGTTTAGCTCAGTGGCATAAGCACCTGCCTTGCAAGCAGGCGGTCGTGAGTTCGATCCCGGGTACCGATAAAAATGAAAAAGACAAAAAAAAAAATTAGTATATGATACAAATCTATATTATATAATATCATCTATATAAGTGTAAAACTAATGAACCTGAGGCTACAATGCTGTATCCTGCTAACCTAGGCCAACAGATAAACCCATTAACATGACTGCCTATGTGTATATGCCCTATGTCCAAGTTGTCTATGACAGCCAAGAACAATATACAATACTACCACTGGGGCAAGAGCAAGTCTATGTTATTCTTGAAGTCCAAAATGATGACAAAATATAACCGATTTAAATTCAGGCAATCTTTGGTTCAAATTATGTTCCTGAAGTTAAGGCTTGATCCCATCTATAAAATGGGACTATACCACCTTCCTCACCTGGCTGTCCTGAACACCAATATAGTAACATAGAGAACTGTGTGAGAGTTTAACTCACCTAACAATTTCCTGTCATTTTGTTCTCCAATTTTCTTTTTCTTTTTGCTCTTTTTCCTTTTTACCAGTACCGGGGATCGAACTCACGACTGCCTGCTTGCAAGGCAGACGCTTATGCCACTGAGCTAAATCCCCAGTCCCCTTGTTCTCCAATTTCCAGGGTATACAAATTTGGTACACTCTCTTAGCAATTTTCATTAATTTAGAACAGGGCAATCCAGCAGAACTTTCTGGAATGATGCAAAGAAATGATCCAATCTGGACCATTCAGCACAGCAACCATTGCCGCGTGTGTGTGGCTACTGAGCCCGTGACACAGCTACCCAGCTAAGGGACTGAATGGTAAATGGAGACCTTTTGGCTCAGTACCTCCATGTGGCTATTGACTACCACGTTAGACAACATAGATATAGAGTAAGAGCTGTGCATTATTCAGGTATTTCATTTTAACTGTGACTTTCAAATACCAGCGTGCAGGACTAAGGATGTAGCTCAACGGCACAAGCACCTGCCTTGCAAGCAGGCAGTTGTGAGTTCGATCCCCGGTACCGATAAAATTTAAAAAAAAATTTTTAAAAAGACAAATACCAGCACGCTCTTCGCACACGTGCACCTCTTCACATAACTAAACGGACAATATTTTAGTTAATTAGTATGTCACACAATTAGATGACTTAGTTTTCCCTCATATAAATTTTTTATACGTTTTCAAAATGTACTAATCAGAAGAGAAGTCACGGACAATCAATCCTCCAACAATCAACCAAAAGTAATCAACACAAGATCATTCACAGTAAGGCTTAGGCAGATGTATCTGACATTTCCTAATTTATATTAGATAACTTGCATTTAAAAATGTACTAAAGTATCTTCCTATTTTAAATACTCTTCCTTAACATATGCAGGATAACATATGCACATATCTTTTTGTGACAGAAAAATATTTCTTTGGTATCCATACTAGAAGGATCACATTGTGAATTTTCTTCATATACACCACACTTGGAAATCAACCATATATGTTCTACACATGCAAAATTCATTCATCATCCCCTACCAATATACACAAATGGTACCAAATTATCACAATATCCTCAACTGGCTTATCAAAAATAGCCAATCTGCTGGCGACATCCCAGCCACCTTCTGAATACCTCTGATCTGCGCAGTTACATGGAGACCCCTGGCTCATGGAACTCACGGTCCACTGTACACAATGACCCGGGGAGTAGGGTGAGTTTCCCAAAGTTATTTTCCAATCTCTTAAGCAGTAGCTTAAAAAGCATTTTATCTAGACTCTGACCGTGACATCAACTCTTCACTGTTGAGTGCTGTGGGACTTTTCAAGTTTTCCTAATAAAAGTAACTGATCATTATTTCCAAAAAAATACAGAAAGTCAAAGCTGTAACATTCTAAAACTACTTAGATGAAGCTCTGCACTCTAATTTTAGGTACAGTAGAATTACTACTCTTAGCTCTCCAAATATATCCCAGATGAAAAGGGAAATATACTTAGAATATTTTATCAAAAGCTATGTGTTAGGTATTAATGGTCTCTTTTCCCAGCAAAACAAACAACGCCCAGAGGAAGTCACGGCTGGAAAGTTGCACTTTAAGGATTCTCCTCTTCCCTCTGGGAGCTCCTGCTTCTCTCTTTCACATTTTTCTTTCTCCTTCTTTCCCTCACCGCTCTGTGAGCACCCCAGCTGTCGACTGCATTTTTAGCCCCTGTTTTATCATACCGTAATCTGTACCTGTGCTACCTAACTCTATGCAAAACACCATGCGGGAAGGGTAACTGTGTGCATTCACATTCGCAAAGCTTTGGCGTGAATGGCTCATTTTATTCCTCAACAACCTGAGTTGGGTAGGAACAGTTACTGTGAGAAGACCTTTTACAGCCAGGGAAAAAAGGTAATAAAGAGACCTGTCTTACGTTATCTGTCTTCGGATTTAGGATTTGAACCTCAATTTTCTGACTCCTGGTCTAGTGTTCTCTCCTCTGTACAATACAGTCTATTTATCTTGGATATTTTCAATAATAAATAAGGTTACTTCCACAAAACACTACCACCATTAGATTTCACTTATTCTTTCATTTCTGCCATGTGTATAAAAACATAATCACTTTCCCTATGCCATACATACAAAAATACAAGACTCCCCCAAACACACTACCACGTTCTACCAGCTGGAACCTCACTGTAAGGGATTCAGTACGCCACCACATGTAATCTCTCAGAAACTCTCTCAGCATATAGTCTCTACAATGGAAACCAAAAACAGAAAGTGTCTACTAGTAATGAGTGCCTATTAGTAACAACTCTTTCTATCTGTAATTCTCTCGGAGTCACTGAAAACTTTACGAAAAATAACAATCAGAAATCCAAGGGAAGAATACAACCTTACTGAAAATGATTATTTTGAACCCTCAAATTAAATCTGTGTAACTTTTAAAATATTAGTAATTACCAAAATAAGTAACAATTCTGTAACAAAAATGTTGTACGTTTACTAGCTTGTGAGTACTTCATAATTTATCTTTGGATAAGCTTCAATAATCATAAAGTTCACCCAACAAATTCCATAAAAGCTGGAATTTAAAGCGGTATTTCCTTTAAACTTCATACATTTCCACTGCATGCATTAATCCCCCCTGGCTCAGTAAACCACTGTACTTTTCTGAAACAGCCTCATGGTATCTAGAATTTCACCACAAAGTCACCTTGAAAAGCATCTTCCTAGGTACAGCTTCACTACCCATGTCTCGTAAACTATCAGCATTTGTTAAAATCCATGCTCTCAAGTGAGGGGCTTGATAATCCATTTTGGTTTACCTTTATCTAAGAAAGAAACATTTATACAGCACACTTCCTCAAAGACTTTAACGCATAAATACGCCTAGCAAATCTCTACAAGGAAGACATACTGTCTGTGCGGTATTTCTCAGAGTCATCTAACCATTCGATACCATCATCACTGCTTATTAAATGAAATTTCTATTAAAATTTAGAACCCAGTTGGAAATGCGACAGTTTTTTTGCAGCCCATCTGTCTTTGTTCACATCATTAAGTTCTGAATTTAACAAAACAAGTGAAGACTCAAAATGAGGGTGCCTATCTCTTACTGTACGAAGGAAATTTAAACAATATTGCACAGCTCTCCAGAGTGCTAAAATGAGATGACCAAGCCCATAAACATAGTCAGGCAGTAACCGTGGCAGGACTGGATCTCACAATTCCGTGATCCAGAGCGGTCTTTTTAAGACACAGCCGCATCAGCCCTTCTAGAGACTAAAATGTTAGTATCCAGGTAACCTTCCTAATGCCTCTAGGTGTATCTATTTTGTCTTTTACATACAAATACACTAATCAAACAGGAGAACCTGGAGAAGTACCTTGGCTGGGCCGGAAGAACAATGTGCACAGCAGCGGGTTTGAACAGCGGCTCCCCGAGGGCACCACCCGTGAGCCATTTGGAGGAAGCTTCGTTTGCTTTGTTTTTGCCAGTTCAGTACTAACCCAAACGCACAGCAACCTTGAAGTGAGTCCAAGTCAATCCTCTTGCCTATTCCGGTGGTGGCTGAGCCTCACTCAGGCCAATAATAATCAATAGATCACAATGTTATCAGGTCCTCTATATTAATGCCAACTTACTTTGTCTATTTCTTAATAAATATTACTTTCTTTAAAAATCAAGTAAACTACACTCCTTTCGGGGGCTGGGGATGTAGCTCAGTGGTACAGCACTTTGCCTGACAGGTCTGAGACCTTAAATTCAATCAGTAATGCTGGGGAAAAAGAAGAGAACTCTTTTACCTAATTACTCTCACAATGCCTTAAAATCACCCTCTTAGACACATACAAGAACTGCTTCTCTCTAGAGAACAGCCACTAGTTCTGAAAACAAAACTACCAATATTCAACCCTCATTATTATACTGATTACAAAATAAGCCCCTTTCAGAAACCAGTTATGGACTCACAGGTATTCATTTGAAGGAGCTATGTTTATGAGCTTTATTGGCAGGGGGTGGGGAGCAGGATTTATCGGTGGCTATGATTAAAGAGGCAGCACAGTGTAAACCCTCAGTAGTGCCTGGGCCTGCTATATAAGTAGGGGACCAAGACTAGGGATGTATATTACCCCATAGCAATTAGGAACAAGCTGTTTTTGAGCTACCAAGTCCTCAAATTCTTCCATGTAACCCTTGGTAATAATCCAGGCTTTGACATCTAGATCTTCTGGCTTTCAGGGAACTTGAACTTGGTCCTGTAGAAGGTCTGAAACACAAGCTCTCTGTTCTATAGCCTGGTACGGATGCACAGTGATTGGCCAATGTGACCCTTGGCCGCCAGGCCCTGGACTCTCTGAAGGCACCCCATATATTTGTGTGGAGCCTAGACTCAAGGTCAGAGACACGAACATCCCTTGGAAACAGCTGGCTGCTGTTCCCAAGGTCCCTCAGGGCAACCCACGCAGCAACAAACAGGCTGTGTCTGCTACCAATGACACTGCTGTCCGCCTTCCCAGACAAAAGCAGCCCAGCTGGCTTCACAGGTGCACAGGAAATAATTTATGGTGCTCCAAATTTTTTGATGGCTGCTAGGTAAGGGTTCTAACAAAGCAAAAAAGACAAAGTCATGAAGTAATACATATTTAAATATCAATACATTTATTATTAATATTTTAATATGTCAAGGTACAAACAAGTATGAAAAAAGAGGGCCATACCAACTCTTCATTTTTCACATGTAGGGCAGGAAGAACAGGATATACAAAAATGTAAGGCTACCTTTAACCCTACACTAAACGTTTCTCATCAGGGCGACCAGGTCCACTGAGTAGCACACTCATCAACATGAATACATGCAGTCCTGACATTCAGACCTTCATTTTTGGAAAACCCATAATTTCATAGTGACTACTGAAACTGACTACTTCAATTGCATTTCTCATACACAAACACACATTAACAAAAAAATCACAACTCCAGCAGGAAGAACAGGTCCCTCAAAGCACCCAGCTCACAAAGGCAATGGTCTTCCTACTAACCTCAACCTTGCTCTCACCCCATCACCTGCTCCTCTCTCCCCCTGGGCTACTCAGAGCTGCAGGTGTCACTAGTTGGTGGGAATATTTGGGCTGGTTTTTACCTGCCATCCAGTCCATACAGACCACACCTACACTTTGGGGGGGGGGGCAGGACCAGGAATCAAACTCAGGACCTTGTGCCAAGCAGGCACTGTACCAACTGAGCTAAATTCCCAGCCCCAAATCTACACTTTTTAAAGACCTTTTAGTTCTCTAAAGTATAAGAAGCCCTATGTGCAATAAAAAGGTTAATAGGACAAATTTTATATATGCAACTTTCTAATGCATTTTAATGAAAACAACAGGTAGAAAGTAAGTACTATCAATTGAATGTTTGTGTCCCCCAAAAGCTACTGTGTTGAAGCTCTACTCCCTAGTGTCTCAGTATCTGGAATTAGAGACTTTTGAAAGTAGAGATTAGTATCCTTGTAAGAAAAAGACAAATGATTTCTCCGTCATGAGAAGGTAAAGCAAGAAGGCGGCCATCTACAAATCAAGCAGTGGACCCTCACCTGAAACTCCACCTGCTGCCACCGCATCTTGGACTTTCCATCCCCGAACTATGATCAATAAATGGTTGTTGTTAACGCTACCTCATTTATGGTGCCACACTGTACCCACCCAAACTGATTAAGACAAGAAAGGATTCCAACTCTCTGCATCATGAAAAATCTTAAGAATGAATTTTTAAAAAAAGCACCTTGCCTATAGGTAATAATTCTTTCCACAATAAATTTTACCAACTGCAGCATCATTCTAAACTATTTTCCAATCAAGCTTCAAAAAAGTAAAATCCTAAATGTAAAGAAAGTTGGCAGTTTAAAATAAAGAGGGGGAAAAGCAAAAAGATACATATATAGGTATATGTGTGTGTGTGTGTGTATACACACATATACACACAAGATAGTTGTACTATTACTACAATAGTTGTACTACTAATTTCTCGTAGTTCATCATAAAGAAAGATTTGTGCTAATATGGTTTGGACAATTAAATGCCTATATCTTTACTCTGAGTAACTAATTTAAAGATAACAAAATGCAATGTATTAACTATTATTACTCTATTATCCTCTTTTGAAATTTTATTTTTTCACTTTAAAATAAATTAAATCTTAGTATCTTCATATACAAAACATCAATACACAAGATAAAACCAAGAACTGTTTACATTTTAAAATCCATTTACAGGGCCAGAGATTTAGCTCAATGGCATAAGCGCCTGGCTTGCAAGCATGTGGTCATGAGTTCAATCCCTGGTACAAAAAAATAAAGCAAAGTAAAATAAAATAAAATAAAATCCATTTACAGGGTGGAACTCAGGTGGCGGAACAAGAAAGCAATTCCCTTGCCCTTTTGGTAGGCACCCCTGGCGTGAGCCAGGAAGAAAACCAGTCAGCAACTCCCGTGAGCCTACCAGCACATGGCTGAGAATCAAACATCCCATCCTCCTTCTCCCATCCCCCATTAGCAACTGGGGACAGAGGTCTGAGCATCTCTTGGGAGGCTGACTATATGCAATATAGCAAATATGGGAGATTTCCTTCTGTCTTCTCTTTGAAGGCAAATATTGTTTTCACTGTTTTGTTTTGTTTTGTTATGATTAATTGTCTTGCTCAATTCAATATTCTGTTTTGATTGGTTTTACAGTGTTCTGTTTTTGGTTTGATTTTGCCATACCTGATGGAATGGATAACTATTGTGAAGACAACAAGTATACTCTGGAACCTATTATTGTTTTCCTGGTATCCTGCTCTGAAGTTCTGTACCGATTTCACTGCATCATCTCAATTGGCTTTGTTCTGTCTCATTCTGTTGTATTTTTACTACATTCAAAATAAAATTTAAAAACAAAGATAAATGAATTTTTAAAAAATAAAATAAAATCCATTTACAAGTGGTATGTGACTATTTGGTATGTGACTTTTATACTTAGCAATATACTTTTATACTTTTTACTTTTATACTTTTATATTTTTTAACTTTTGTACTTTTATACTAAGCAATTTTAAGAGTCCAAAATGAAAGAAGAGCAAAATAAAACTAGATAGATTCTAGGGGAAAAAACGTGAGAGCCATTTTTCAAACTTTTTAAGTACAGATACACTTTATACCACACTAATCACCCTCCCTATCCTCACAGTTATTCTATTATCTCCAAACTAAGCCAAAACCAATATCTCTTCAAGAAATCTTCAAAGACTTAACAGTTAAAAATTATTCCAGGGGCTGGGGATTTAGCTCAGCGGCATAAGCGCCTGCCTTGCAAGCAGGCAGTCGTGAGTTCGATCCCTGGTACCGATAAAAACGAAAAAGACAAAAAAAAAAAAAAATTATTCCAGTTCTTTGACACTGTACATTTGCAATAATGAAAGAGATTAATAATTTAAAATTTAGCACTTTCTTCTATTTCCTTCAAAATAACAATTACGGGGCTGGGGATTTAGCTCAGCGGCATAAGCACCTGCCTTGCAAGCAGGTGGTTGTTAGTTCGATCCCCGGTACCGATAAAAATGAAAAAGACAAAAAATTAACTAAATAAATAAATAAATAAAATAAAATAACAATTACTGAAATGTATATGAATATGTATTACATTCAAAATTAAGAGCTAAGAAAGCTAAAATTTTAAACATGTGTCCTCTCACATAAGAACTCTACAGAGGTCATCAGAACAACTTATAAAAGACTGAATGCATTTACTCCTAAGATCAGGAACAAAACAAGAATATACCCACGCTCAACACTCCGTTAAACACCATGCTAGATGTTCTAGCCAGTGCAATCAAGCAAGAAAAGGACTGGCATAGTGGCACATGCCCATAATCCCAGCACTTGGAAGGCCGAGGCAGGAGGAATGCTGCCAAGTTTGAGGTCAGCCTGGGCTACAAAGTGCAGTCAAGGCCAGCCTGAACCACTTAGTGAAATCATTTCTCAAAAAGACCAGGAAAAAAGACAAACATACTTGAAGGAAGAAACATAGCTATGCCATTTGGCAAACAACATAGATTATCTATGTGGAAAAAAATAACTCTACCAAAAACTGCTGGGATTAATAAGGCAGTTTGGAAACATCTGAAGATACACAGTCAACACAAAAATGAGTTATTTTCTACATGCTAGCAAAGAAAAACCAGTATTTACAACAATTACAAAAAGATTAAATACTAAGGAATAATTTTGATAAAACATGTGTAAGATCTATATGCTGAAAATTACAAAATGCAGATGGAAGAAAATCAAAGAACATCTAATAAGTATCAACAAACACTGTATTCATCAATTTAAAGATTTAACACAGTGAACATGTCACTTTTCCCCAAATTTAATCTATAAACAACACACTCCTACACAAAATCCTATCAGAATTTGTTTAAACATTGGAACTAATTCTAAAATTTATATGGAAAAACAACTAGAATCATCAAGCCAATTTTAAAAAAAGGATAAAGTTGGAGAAATCATACTACATAATTTTAAAACAGTATAAAACTACTCATCAAGACAGTGTGGTATGGAACAAAATAGAAACTCCCAGAAACAGATACATATATATATATATATATATATACACACATATATACATATACACACATACATATATATATATATATATATATATATATACAAGGACAACTGATTTTTACAAGGTACAAAACTAATTCAATAAAGAAAGGAAACAAATGGTGTTTTCTTACAACTGGATATCCACATGCAAAAAATGAAATTTATAAACCTCACTTCCTTAACAAAAGTAAATTCACAAAAGATCATAGAGCTAAATATAAAATGTAAAACAATAAGACTACTGGAAGAAAACTTTAGAGAAAGTACGTGCAACCTAGGGCTAAGCATAAGGTCTTTAGGCATTATCCTAAAAGTATGCTCCATAGGGGCTGGCGATTTAGCTCAGCGGCATAAGCACCTGCCTTGAAAGCAGGCGGTAGTGAATTCGATCCCTGGTACCAATAAAAATGAAAAAGACAAAAAAAAAAAAAAAAAAGTATGCTCCATAAAGGAAAAAACTGATTAACTGGTCTTTACCAAAATTAAAAAATTTTTACTTTGCAAAAGGACACAGTTACAAGAATAAAAAGGTAAGAAAAAATATTTCTGAAGGACGGATCAAATAAAAAGTTATATCCAGAACATAAAGAACTCTCAAAACTTGATAGAAAAAAAACCTGAACAGAAAAAAATAAATAAATAAAGGACAAAAGACAGACTCAAAAGGTAAGGGGTAAGGAAAATCATGTGGAAAATGGGATACATAGAGAAGATATTTGGGAGATTATGGTGATGGAGACTATACAGGTGTTAAGATTCATGGAATTATACAAAAATTCAATTTTACTATATGTTAATTTTTTGTGATGCTAGGAATTACTGTATATCATTTTTTTAAAATAACATTTAAAAGTAAACGTGTGTCTCTTCCTAGCTCCTCTCAAATCTCTAGTGTATGCAGGACCCCTGCTAGGCACCAAGAATACAGTCTCCCAACAGCAAGTACACTAGGATAAAGGCTTGGACAGAGGAGCTCGTAAGACACACAGCTATGCTTCAGAAGGCTTCCGGGGGAACACAAAGCAGAGCTAACGCTTGAAATGGGCAAGACTTACAATGACAAATGGGGGAAGCACTACAAACAATTCTTTCTCGAGCACAAGCAGACTGCTCAAGAATACAGTCAAGAGTTGAAAGCAGGTACCATCGACTCAACACACAGTGTTTCCACGTGAAGTTTAGTGATGGCAGTTTTCAAGGATTTTCAAGTCAAACTCAATATACTTCTACCAAGCATTTCCTTGCCCACCTCTGTGCAAATCATCATAGTCATTACATTACCCATACAGCCACCACTCAGGAAAAACCACAGGAAGGCCCTTATGGAGACACACAGGGATCCTCATGTACATGCAAAGCACCTAACTAAATGTGTTTTATGAAACAGGTATACAGCAGCACAGCACTAGGATGAGAAGTTCTGTGACTGAGACCAGTCGATCCAGGTTCATATGTAGAGGACCCCACTTACTTGTTATGTGTCCTTAAGCAAGTTACTTACCTTCCCTATACCTCAACTGCCACCTTAGTGACCTGAGAAAAATAATGGTAGTCACTGTGGGCTGCTAGGACAAAGGTGTTAATTCATCATCCACTCTTCACACCATCCAAATTTTTGCTATTACCTAATAAATGTTAGCTATGCAAAATAAGGATATATACATTCTCACAGTCTGAAAATTTCATTAAATATATGCAAGACTTTCTGCTAAAAAACTCAGACCACTGCTGACACTGAAGATGAGCTGTACAAATGGGGATTTATGCGTTCACAGACCAAGAGATTTAACACTGTTAAGATGTCAATTCTTTTGTAATTAATCCACATTTCTTAGATCATCCCAATCAAAATCAGGGCAGAATCTTTTTTTTAGGATCCGACTAGCTTATTCTCAATAGCCAAAATACAAATTTTGAAAAGATTATTTGTACTGATTTCAAGATTTATTATGAAGCTACAGTACACAAGATAAAGAGGTAGCAAGAAAAAGGAAATCAAATATCTCTATGAAGACCTGAATATAAATGTTCATAATAACTGTGTCCATAATCACCAACCATGGTGTCCATCAACGGGAAACACGTAAGATAACCATGCAATGAATACTAGCTGAAAACACGTAAGATGGATGACTCTCAAATAATTCTGCCAAATGGACGAACCAAACCAAAAAGTGCATACTGCATCATTCCTTTCCTACAGAATTCTAGAAAATGCAACCTACTCTACAGTGACAGCAAACCAGTGTTACAGAGAAACCAGGTGAGGAGCGGAGACTGATGACAAAGGAGCACGAGAAGCCTTATTCCCTGACTCCCGGAGCAGTGATGCCATGGTAGCGGCATGTACTTGTTAAAACACAACAGCACATACTTGTTAAAACTCCTCAAATCGTGTATTTAAAATCAGTGAATTTCACTGTATAAATTATGTTCCAATATACATAAGCCCTAAGGCAGCAAGCACTGTCTTTTAAGAACCAAAGCATACCTTGTGCTTTCCACACTCATGAAAAGGACACATGCAAGAATTAACCATTCACGTAACATTCTTGAGAAAGGTTCATTACAATCTGTGAATTTTGCAAACTTACCATGACGAAACAACCACAAACACGGCTATTTTACATCTGTGTCTCCTTTAACTAATATCAAAGAATATTTATGTAAGAAGTTTCCAGTTCTGAGTAAGATTACTTATTCTAGGTAAAAATTAAGAAGCAACCAAGAAACTATTAACATGCTTGTAACTAGCCACAAAGTTATCTAAGCCTCCAGTTCCAGAAAATTACCAAAAAAAGTACAAAAGTGATTTAAAAAGATAAGTTTTTACGCTACCTAATATTTCACATTGGTACGTCCAATGATTCTAATTCTAGTCCTATAGAGATAACACTGCAAAGGTCATGAGTAACAGCACAAAAATTGTTCCTTAAAGCTAGAATTAAATCAGTAGTAGGAAACATACAGAAAACCCTCCTCATTTTTATCTCTTGAAGTTCTCAGGGGAGTAATGCTTACCAGATTAATTCTCCTGAGCAAACATGTTTTTCTCCTTAAATCTTAAAACATAATAAGTATTTTACTTGTTTTATAAAAATAAGCACAGTTATTTTTGAAGTAGATCTCCATGTTGACCCTCAAGCTTTACTTAATTTTTTTTTAAATCTGTAACTTAAGCAATAAATGACGACATAAACATTTACAGGGGAGAAAAAGGCAGTGTGAGCCATTTTCAAGTTCAAATAGCCACACAATATGTAGCATCCATTTCATATGCATTTGGTTACTTCTAGGGCAATGCACTGTTTCCATATTCTAATTTATCTTGTCATAAAAATCAATTCAAAAAATAGTTCACAGCTTAAGATATTTAAGAGCTGAATTTGGTTAGCTTTTACTTTTGTAAAGCAAAATACAAACAATTATCATACTCAGTGCTCCCTACAGAGTATGAATCTAACTTCAGGGCTTCTACCTTCTGTGTGTCTCTCTCTCTGGAGTCTTTCCATCTTTCACTACTTCTCTTATCTGGTACATATTCCCTGACTCCCGGAGCCAGAAGCAATCTGCCTGCTGAATTTCCACAGCTCTCCTCTGCATTGTGTGGTAACACTTAACACTTTCCTGTACTATTATACTTCTTCAAGTGCTGGAAATTCCGTTCTGCCCTGAGTAACCCGGAAAGGCAGTTCCATCTCTGTCAGCTTGTATCCTTCAGAGTGCTTAGTGCCTGGTTAAACTAAATACTCAGTGGGTACCCTGTCTACAATGGAAGGGCTAACATTCAACCATGCTCTTAGGCACCCCCATGGGCTTGCCTCAGTGAATAAGAAAAACTGCCCCAGTGATAGAGATCTACTTGAAATCTACTAAGAGACACCAACATGCAAGTAGACGAACAGGATTCTGCTAAGTGTTACACTAAGGAACAGAATGATGCTAAGAGGAACATCATGTCTGCTGAACTTTCTTCTGATCCCATAAATCTGCTATGACGCTTATTTATGAAGGTCTCATTGACTCAAAAAGGTTTCAAGACGGTTTAATAAGCATCCCATAATATCATACAATTTCATACACAACTTGCAACTAACACGCCACCTATGTGGTCACCTTACTTGCAAACAGGAAGCAGCAAAATTCTCTGTATTCTCAGTGAAGCGACCTGCCAGGTCGCCTTATCTTTAAACAAGTTCGCTCATCATACCATCTCATCTGTCTGTGCATCATTTCCATATACCACGTACCATCCCCAGGGTCCAGACCTTCCTTACCCATATCTGCTTAAGCTTTAAGGTTTTTCTCAAAGTCTATTTCCTGAGCTCTCTATTAAGCAGGAATAGCGACATTTTTCAAAAAGACACGTGGGAGTGTTATTACTTAATTGTATCTCTCTCCCTTAAAAATGAGTAATATTAAAATTAATTTGTGACATATTCTGTATCCTGCAGTTAGGTGGAGATGGTTCTAAACCTCACACCCGCTATTGTGTGTGATGCAAAGTTGGCAAATTACTAAATGTCCTTGAAACTCAACTTCCTCATCAATAAAATGAGAATTAAATTGGACGATGTGTATAAAAAGCTCAGTATTATTCATTACATACATAAGCACTTATTTGATGTTACTATTTTTCCTCTTCTGTTAGAAAAATACAGACTTTACAACTCAAGATGAGCAAAGATAAACCAAAAAGTAGTACTAAAATTTGGATCCGTTCACGCAAAGCAGCCTCACAACTTTTAAATGTCCCCTCACATACTGTCCGCTCAGAACATCTTATGGCTCTCCTACTGCAAAGCCCTGGGAAAAGCCCTAGGCAGACACACCGCCCACATACACAGGTCTATGGCCTAGCACAGATATTTTTCCCAAGAATGTAATGAGCCTCCAAGCAAACCGGACGCTGAAATAAATAAGTCAGTTTTTTAAAGTGTGCCTTATTCCTGCATTCCTGCAGTGCAAGCAAAACTACTTCTGCAAATTTCCTAGCAAGAGAAAGTCCAATTGGGAGAGCGAACTGAGTCATCAATTGAAAACCAGAATGCGGAGCTGCACCGCGACCTGCTCCAGCAGAGTTAGGCACCCCGCGCGCGGCTACTGCCACCGCCCTGCCCGTTCCCCACGCGCGTCCCGCCGCGAGGCGCACTCAATCCCCACTCCCGGCTCGGAGCAGAGTCCCCGAACCTCAGCGTCCTAAGCCCCGCGCCTCTAGCCCCGACCCCGGCTTCGTCCCCAGCCCGACCCCGACACCACCACTCACCCGGGCGGTGACCTTATACACAGTGTAGCCCCTAGGATGTCGCCGGGGCTCGGTGACAGTGTAGAAACGAGCCAGGTCGGCACTGCGCTCCCGGGGAGCTGTCATCGTCCCTCCGTCTCTGCCGCTGCCGCTGCCGCCGCCGCCGCCAGCCTGGAATCATCGGGGCGACCCAGTGCCACCGCGGTCCGGGCACCCACTGGGCCGCCGAGCGACAAGGGGGCGGTGGCTCCACGGCGGCGCCTCGGCCGCGCTGTTCTGCTTCCGGGTCGGGAGGAGCGGTTCCGGGTCCCGCGTCGAGGCGGAGCAGACCCCGCGCCAGCTTCCGGCGGGGCTCGGCCTGGGATTGTGGCGAGGAGGGAGTCGCGTCTGCACCTCCGTGGTCGCTGAGGTCTGAGACGTCCCCACATGTCTCCTTGTTCGCTCGCTCCGTCACCTTCTAGATTTGCTGGGAGCTGCTGTGGTCGCGCCTGGTACCCCTCCATCCCTGCACCCGCAGGGCCCAAGGATGGAGGTTACCCGGCCTGGCACCCTCTTTCTTTGCCTCCCCAGGATCTGTCATTTCAGGTATCCAGCGCAGCCTCGGCCCCGGTGGACACGTCCCTTCCTTCTTCATAAGACGAATCTTCCATCCCTAACTTACACACACACACACACACACACACACGCACACGCACACGCACACGCACACACACACACACACACACATATCCCAGAGTCTGAGATCTGGAACCTGCATCGGTGGGGGTGTGGGAAGGATGCCACTCCAAATTCACAACAGTTTGCAGTCTCAGCAGGTCTCTGTCCACGGCTTGACAATTCCTTTTTGACATGCTCTTGCCTGCTTGGGAGAGTAAACGGAGATTACTGATGATACTGTTTGAACTTGCCCACATTCAAGGCAGGGATTATTAATCAGACGTGTAAGTTTTCTTACTTTTTGAGTTGGGGCTTGTTAATTAAAACAACACCTCACCCAAGAAAGTATAGCTAGTATCAAGAAATCAAGCAATAACAAATGCTAGAGGAGCTGTGGGGAAAAAGGAACACTTCTCTACTGTTGGTGGGAATGCAGACTGGTGTAACCACTGTGGAAATCAGTGTGGAGATTCCTCAAAAGGCCAGGTCTAGAAGTCCCATTTGACTCAGCTGTTTTTCTGGGTATCTTCCCAAAACAAAACCATCATACTACAGTGATATATGTGCACCCATGTTTATAGCAGCACAATTTGTAATAGCCAGATCTTGGAAACAACCTAAATGCCCATTGACTGAAGAATGAATCAAAACAATCTGGTATTTTTGTACTACTCAGCCATAAAGAAGAGTAAATTGGAGATTTTTATAGATAAATGGATGCAACTTGAGACCATACTCATTAGACTAAGACACGTGTAAACATCATATTGCCTCATTAGTGTGAGAAGCTGAAAAAACATACGTATATGTGTATGTATATGTATATTTAAAAAGAAGATAGTTATACTACTGATTTCTCAGTTCAGTGCAGAGAAGGATTTGTGCTGGTATTGTTTGGACAATTGTAAGCAGGTGTCTTGTGCTCTGGGTGAATGATTTGGGAATGACAATGCACAATTTATATACCATTGCCCCCTGATTGACATGGTTTGAAATTTTGTCTTAGTTTTTTTGCTTTTTTTTTTGTTTTTCTCCTTGAAATAAAATAGATTTGAAAACAAATTGGGGTTTGTGTTGTAGTTTCATAAAATAATTAAGTTAAAATATAAAAAAGGAAAATTTAGTTCTTATATGCATTAACGAGTTATATATTTTACGTGGCCCATGGCGGTTGTTCTTCACTCAGTGCAGTCCAGGCAGGCCAAAATGACGATGGGTACTCATTTCCTGTAACTTTGATCCTTAAGTAAGTATTAAAATTACAATAAGGGAAAATGATGAAGGAGCTCCAGAGTTCCACTATTCGCTATATGCAATTTTAAAAACTGGCCAGAACTCAGATTCTACTCTCTCAGCTCTCTGGAAATTAACCAAAGGCTGGTAGCAGCTCAGAAGCACTTACTCAAGAAAATGTGCTAGATGTTTAAGAACAGCAAGCTTTGTGGTGTTTCTAAGTCACTGTAGTCTCATTCCATACTCCTCAGCTTGAGTATAATGCTTGAAAATATCCTACATTCCTGGTACCAGGACCAGAGGTTGCATAAGAGACCTCACAGAGTATCAATTGTTTTTACCCCTCTAGTATCTCCAAAGTTCAGATTTTGTGTAACCTAACCCCAGTATTAAAGCTTCTAACCAGAAGGCATTTTTCAAAAATACTGTATGTACAGGTAAGTATTTTACTTACTGCTGCCTGGGGGAGTAGATAATTCAGCAAAGGGTAGGCTGCCCAAGAAGCCTAATAGGAAAGACTGGAGAATTAGAAGCAAAGATCCACCATATTCCTGAGAATCTAGAAGACTATGCGCATGAACAGGGCTGTGCACATGCTCCAGCAAGCCCTGAGAAGGCCTTTAAATGGTCTTACCTAGCTAACCTTGAGGCATAAGCAAAAAGAGGACACAAGGCAAAGTTGTAAATTATCTCACCGAGTATAAAAGGCAATCCCCAACATGCAAATAGAACCCTTCTACAAAGACCAAGAGAGTTTTTATTGTTCTTGTTCCAAGCATCTAAGAAAATCTCTGTCTTTGTCTACACAAAACAGATTAGAAAATTTATTTGGAAATTCCCAATCATATACTGGACATGGTAATAACACATCTATAATCCCAGCACTTGAGACACTGAGGCAAGAGGATCCATGCAAGTTTGAAGTTAGTCAAAGTTACATAGTAACTCCAAGGACAGCCTCGACTACGTAGTGAGACCATCTCAAAAAAGAAAAGAAAAAAAAAAAAAACAGAAGAAACTGTCAATCATTTCAAACTCAGAAACTACAAAAGTAAAAGGACTTTTCTCTCAGTGGTAGCAACTGCACCAGAGGTACCCTTCATTTTAGACTTTTCTTTGTTTATATACTATATTTTGGGACAGGATCTCACTAGCCTACCAAAACTGGCCTTATACTTACAATCCTTCTGCTTCCACATCCCCAGTAGCTGAGATTACAGATCTATGCAACCGTACCTGGCTAGAATAATTGGGGGGGGGGGTGCTTAGGAATAGCAACTTGAGAAACATGAACACGATGTTGAGATTTATGTCTAGATGCCCCCCCAAAACCTCTTGCAGTCATTGGCTGGGGAGTGGGCTTTTCAGAGGTGGCTGAATCTAGAGATTGTGATTGATTCATGATCCAATGAGATTAAAAGTGTGAATGCTAATCCTCCTGGGGAAGTAACCTGCATACAATATAAGGGACAGAAAAAGGCTTGCCTTGTGCTCACTTGTTGCTTTTGCTGTCTGCTGCTCCCATGAACTGTTGCTCTCTTCCATGTGCCACCCTGCCTTGGAGTCAGCCAGTATGGACCAAATCTCTACAAACTGTGAGCTAAGAGGCTGAGGGTCTAGCTCAATGATGTAAATGCCTGCCTGGCAAGTATGAGGTCATGAGTTTGATCCCTGGTAATGAAAAAAAAAAATGAAACCATGAGCTAAATAAGCCTTTTCACCTGTAACTTGGGTATTAGGTATTTTGCCTAAGCAATGAGACACATAGATGTCTCTAAATCATTTTCTGAGGAAGACAGGAAAAGTAGGAGTTTATGCATGGATGGGCTATTGTATGTTGGAAAGAAACAAGGACTGTGAGCTGAGAAGACGAAGAAAGCTCTGTATACAAGCAAAATGGACCTGGCCATAAAACAAGAGTTCAATTACCTCTTGATATACATCTTGAGCTTCTGGGCACAAAGTAACTGTTCACTTAGATCATTCTAGGTGCCTGTGATAGAGATGATCAAAGTTCATATTCCAGGCAGCAGTTGGATATGCATAAATTCTGGCTCCATCATACCCTATGACTCAATTTTGAGAATGTTTCACTGTGACTTTCATTGCAATTTTCCTTTTATTTTTCTCAAAACTCTCTAATCACTACACTAGTTTGTACAGTGAGCCCTGAGGAAGAGAGGAAATCTAATTTTCAGATTTTTCACATTATAAAACTCAGAATGTCCATTTTCCAACAACAACATATAAGGCAGGAAGGAAGGGGGAAAGTAAATTTCCATATACAAGAAAGAAAGAAATGATCAAAAACCATACTCATGAGAAGCTGGTAAGCAGCTGTGGCTCAAGCAAGCGGTGAGCGACCTAGGGAGAGAACCAGGAGCCAGCGTCTCCTGAAATCCACTCTACGTTGGAACTTAGGATGCTGGACAACAAAGCAACCTACTCACCTCCCTGGTAGGCAGTTGTGAGCCTACCAGCATGCGGGCTGAGAATCAAATATCACTGCCCCCCACCCCTACCCCTCATTAGCAAATGGGGGCCAGAGGTCCGAGCATCTCTTTGGAGGGTGATTGTATGCAATATAGCAAATATGGGGGATTTCCTTCTATCATCTCTTTGAAGGCAAATATTATTATCACTGTTTTGCTTTGTTTTGATTAATTTTGATTAATTGTATTGCTCTATTCAGTACTCTGTTTTGATAGATTTTATGATGTTCTATATTTGGTTTGATTTTGCTATACCTGATTGAAAGGACAACTGGTGTGAAGATAACAAGATATACTATGGTACCTATTACTGTTATCCCGGTAACCTGCTGTGAAGTTCTGTAACAATTTCACTGCATTGCCTTGATTGGCTTTGTTCTGTCTTGTTCCATTGTATTTTACTACCTTCAAAATAATTTTAAAAAAAAAGAAAGAAAAGAAAAGCACAAGAGGCAAAGATTTTATACTTGACAAAGACAAAGATTTTCAATCAGCTATTTCAAATACGTTCAAATAGCTTGGCTTACTTTTCACATTGCTGGGACAAAATACCCAACACCCACAAGTTAAAGGAAAAAAGGTTAATTTCAGCTTACAGTTTGTAGAACTTTCAGTCCATAGTTGGCTGGCTCCAAGGCAGGGTGGCATGGCAGAGTGGCACCACAAAGAAAAAACATTCCATGGCATAGCAGGCAGGAGGCTGTGAAGCAAAAAGCAAGCCTGTCTTCTCTCTCCCATTATATTCCATCCAGGCTATAGCTCTATAGGTAACACCCACTTCCAGGTTGGGGCATCCATTATCCACACCCAATTTATTTATCACATACCCCAGACCCACCTGCCTTCTAAAAGCTCCACCCATATATGAGCCCATGAGGCTTTAGGAGGACCTCTACATAAGAGCCATACTATAAGCTGGGTGTGGTGGCTCACATCTGTAATCCCAGCACTAGGGAGGCTGAGGCAGGAGGATCGTTGTGAGTTTGAGACCAGTCTGGGCTACCAAGAGAGCCCAAGTCCAGCCTGAACTGCATAGAGAGACCTTGTCTCAAAAAGACAAAAAAAAAAAAAAAAGAAAAAAGAAAAAAAGAAAGAGCCATACTGTAGCTAAAGAAAACCATGTGTAAACTAACCAAAACCAAAACTCACTCAAGAAACAAAACCTAAATAGACCTACTGTCCGGAGCCGCTTCCGTCCCGCGGAATGGAGCACACGAACACTCAGCCTCTGCAAGCACCTTTATTGACTGGGCAACAACCTCAATACATGTCCATCCTCGACGGCTTCTTCCGTGTTGTGCGTAGGGCACTTCCTATACTTGGGCTTATATAGCTAATGTTATCCAATCATGGGATTACACGTGGGGACAGGCGATTGGGCGGCAACAAGGAAGCAATCAATCATTACCATATATGGTGGGGACAGTAAGCCGAGCAAGAACCAGGAAGCAGCATGTGTGTGCCATCTTGGGCACACGATGGGCGGGGGAGCAGCGGAGGCGGCGGGCAGGTGCCATCTTATGAATATGCTCTCATGAATAACATGGCAGGCTCCCAACAACCTACAATGTGTTAAATCAAAATTATTGAGATTCTGAAATATAAAGATTTATCGAACTGTTGCAGATATCAGTCAGAAAAAAGATCACTTTCTGGGACAGGATTCTACAACTATCAGTGCTAAAAATATTTTCCAACCTTTAATAACAGAAATTTTGAGAAAGGAAAACATTAGCTGTTGTATTACACAAAGGGCAGAAAGCTTTGAGATGGAAGGGCAGCTCCTAAAGAGAATTGGTAACCATTACATTTAAATAGATTGGGGTTAACAGTCCAGAAAGTTTATATGTAAATGGGACACGTGGCCCTGATGCTCAGCCATGAAAGGATTTATGTCAAGGTGTCAGTATATATTCAAAGATGTGAAACAGTCTTTTTGTTAGTTCTGTCCATAGTGGTTAACTGATTAACTTCCCTAATCTCGTCCAACCTCCATTTGGTGGTCCTTGCTTTTAAACTTAAATTATCCTGAGAACTTCCTTTTATTACCAGGAGTAATATTTAGTAATCAAAAAATGTCAACACTAAAAAGCCGGGTTCTGATGGTTTCCCTGGTAAATTCTACCAAATATTTACAAAATTAATACCAATCTTTGTCAAAATCCTTTTAAAAAAAATAAAAGATGAAGAAACTCTAATTGATTTTGTAACGCCAGTATTATCTAGACACCAAATACCAAAAAAAGTCATTATAAAAAAAGATATACAGAAATCTTCAACTAAAAACTAACAAATGGATTATGCAGCTATGAAAGGATCTGAAGGAAAAGTAGAAGAGAGGGAAGGGGGAGAGTGCCACAGTTTATGTCTGTGGCCCCCCGGGCCTCAGACATTTGCATTGTGCATTTGTGATTGGTTCATTGTCTAAGTGCTTGGATTGATGGTGTCAGTGCTACACCCACATCGGGGTGGAGCCAGGATGTGACGTAATGGCAGGAAGAAGGTGTGTCTCACTAATTTGCCGGTTTCTGCCTTGCTGTTTGCAGCCACCTTGAACTGAGGCCCCTCCATGTCAGCCTGCCTTGGAGCCAACTGAGTATGGACTGAAACCTCCACAAACTGTAAGAAATAAACCTTACCTTTCCCTGGTATCAGATATTTTGTCTTAGCAATGAGTAAAAAGTAACTAAGACAGAGGGGAAGCAAAAATAATCAAGGCAACATGCATATCTACCAATTCCTGAAGATGAATACAATTTTTATATATTACACAAATAGATCAACAATTTAAAAATATACTACTCAACAGAATCTAGAAACACATTAAAATAGATACCATGATCCTATGGAATGTAACTGAAAGGTTTTGGCCCAGACAGGACACTGTAGCCAGGAAAGCCACAACCGGAAGCAGGAAGCCCCATCTTGCCCTGCCCCTAGGAAGTTACCTGTGATGCCATCTTCCCGCCCCTGGGAATTTACATATGGCGCCAAACCTAGGACCAATGGGCTACCTGTGTATCCCTAATGCCTGCCTTAGGTTCCACCCCAAACCGAGGCTATTACAGGCCCCCACACCGTGTGTCCGCTGGAGAGATTGCTGGACGCCAGCGGTGGGGTTGCCGGTCATCTCTCTCCGTGTTCTCAGAATAAAGGCCGCTTTTTATTTTATATTTCTCATCTTTTGTTAATATTTTTCATCTTTTGGAAATAACTCTATCATTTGGTGCCGTGACTCGGATCGGCAGGCAACTGACTCTTGGGCCACATACCCAGAGTTTCCTAGCCGATAACCAGATAACATCCTGGATTAATCCCGAGCTTTTTCCTCTCCCGAGACGTTCCTGTCGCCAGCCGCCTGCACTCCGCATCGGCCAGACTGATTTCAGGTGAGCACTCCCCGGGGAACTTTTCGCACTGGGCAGCCCCAGTGGAATGTTCTCCCCGTCTGCGTGGGTCTGTGCATTTTCACGTCCTTAGGACCGCCCAGGGCAGGGTTCTTTCTGGGCAAACCTGCGCCCACAAAATCTCTCACATTCTTTGGGTTCGGATAGCCCAAAGCAGAGATTTTTGGGACCGCCCACACTGAAAGAATGCCTCACTTCCCTTAAAGCCTTGCGCTTTCACGGGCAAAACTGTTACTGACCCCACGTAGACTCCATTCGTAAATCTCTCAGTGACGACTGGAGTTTACGGTTTGGAACCGTAGCCGCCGCGTGGTACCACAAATAAGTGACGACTTTTTCTGGACCTCCGGTTTTTTTTCTTGCCTGGGGAACGTATTTTCTAACTCCCAAAAGACGCCTTTACAATGCCTAATTTCCAATTTACGTACTCTAAAAATTAAAGGTACCATAAAAACTAAACAACTAACTTTTTACTGCCAGGAGGTCTGGCCAACCTACCCGCTTATCGGCAAGCCTTGGCCTCAGCAAGGAACATTTGACCCCTGCATTCTCAGGAACTTGTATGATTTTTGTCAAGCTGGCAACAAGTTATTAGAACTCCCTTATGTCCAAGCCTTTCTTATTCTGAGAACATGCCCATCTCTCATTAAGTCTTGTGCTCCCGCTGAGATACTTTTAGCTAACTCTACCGCGCCACAAACTTTTCCACCCTGCCCTCAGGATTAGCTTGAGGACGTTCCTCCGGTGTTTTCCCGGCCGCCGCCTGCCTACCACCAAACTCGTTACCTCCCACCGGGCCACTCTCCCCTCCCTCTATGCCTGATTCTCCCAGCAGCTCTAATCCCTCTCCGTCGCAGATACCTCCCGCTGTGCGATCGTCTCCCTCTCTGCCTTCCGGGACCCATAACTCTCCCAGCAGCTTTAATCCCTCTGTTAGCGCTTCCTCGCAGTCTCCGACTTCCTCTCCTGAGAATTCTGTATCCCCTACAGCATTCTCACTGCCCGCCCACCATACTAGGTCTCGCTCGCTATGTCCTTCCAGCAGGTCGCGTGATTGTTTCAGCTTGCACGGGGAACAGTCGCCATGTTGCAACCCTCTGCCACGTGACAAGGCGCCGCCATGTTCCCAGGCGCCGCCATGTTCCCAGGCGCCGCCATGTTTTGGGTCATGTGACAGGGCGCCGCCATGTTTCCAGGGCCTTCACTGTCAACAGGCGTCTCCTTGTGGCTCCTCTTGTGAACCACAACAGCCGCCCTGTTGCAGTGCACATGATGCTTCATTGTGCTGCCGACAGCAGTCCTCTCACTGCAAGGCACACAGTGAGACGCCATCTGCTCGTGTTTCCCAGGGTGACCGGCAGCAGCTCTGTAGCCGCTCTACAGATGATTGCTCACATGCGCCTACCGGAAGGATGGCTGCTCAGTGGCCCTCTGCTCTGGAATCTCCTCAGGCTCTGCTTCCACTTCGGGAGCAAGCTGGCCCCAAGGAGCTTGTTAACATCCATGTGCCTTTTTCCCTTTCTGATCTATCTCAGATTACCCTTAAATTAGGTAGCCTCTCTGTTGACCCACAGAATTATATCAGGCAATTTAAATTTATTACTAATTGTTATGATTTACATTTTAAGGACGTTTATAATGACTCTAGGCCTATAGCTGTGCCAGAGCAGGACAAGCATACTAACTATAACAAACTTTTAAAACAGGTCCAGGAAGCTAATCAAAACCCAGCTGTGTTCCTAAATTGGCTTTCTAATCCTCGCGCCCTGCAAGCAGTTCCAGCTTCGCGCACTGTGTCGGGCCGCCTCCCAGCCCCTCCCCCATGCGCTGTCCCAGCCCCTCCCTCCCCTGTGCGCCGTCATCGCCGCCGCTGCCACCTTACACGTTTCCGGGGGCAGTCTGAGCCCGCCCCTGCGCGCTACATCCCAAGGCTTGCCCCACCCACTGGGCGTGCTCTGCCGGAGCGCCACGAAACAGCAGCTCAGCGGCTCTGCTCAGGCATGCTTTTTTTTACAATGTGGCTCCGCTCAAAAGATGCTTTTTTATTACAATTCTCAAACCATTTAATCAAGGTTATTGGCCACCTGATAATTTTACCAGCTTTGTTTATCAATCAAAGCCTTCATCAATCTTCTGTTTAACAACTAAGGTTATAAATTCCTTTTTGCTGGGAACCACTAGCTCTATTTCAAGACAAGGGTTTTCTTCAAAGTTTTATTTTATTTGTCTTGGTTCATACTACTGCAAATAACAACTTTAAAAGTAAATGTGTTCAGAATTTGACAGTATTAGATCAGTTTTGATTGACTTATTCATAAGATTGCTAAACCTTTACTGCAAAATGTTTCCATTAAAGCCTTGTTTGGCAGACTAAAGCTTTTTTGTTAATTCTACGTGTCACCCTATAAAAAAAGCGGTATGCCATCCAGATAAAGCCTGCTCTCTAATCCAAAATGCCAATATTAAATTCCTGCATACTTACTTAATTCTACTATAGTCCAAATCCCAAACAAAAAGGCAAACCTTGACCTTCAAACCTTAGAGAGATCTTAATATGGTTTTTCATATTTTTAACACTTGTGACACTTGGAGTTCTGAGACAGGTAAACCTACACAAGGTGGAGCTGCCTGGCCTCCCCATGGACCACGCTCAAATGCAGCAGAAGACATTGGGCACCAAAATGCCCCTTCCTGGCATTCTTTGAGACCTTACTCCAGGGCTACTGGACTGTCCTAGCCACCAGAGAGTGGGTAAGTCATCCTAAGTAATAGCCCTTACAAAAAATGTCGACACTGCCAGATTCGTCACCGACATAAAATCGCTGCTGGAGGCTGAGGGGGTTCAGGGCAACAACAGCCCCCTTTAAGGTGTCCGTCTCAGATTCCAAGTCGCACTAAAGTCTCAGGTAAGACATTCTCTATATTTGTGGACATAGAGGCCATATATACAGAGGTCTTCCTGAGTATTCAGGCTGCTATATTAAGTCCTCAATCTCTGGGGGTATTGATGGTCAACCTATGCCATTTACAAACAGGGCCTATTTTATGCAGGTCCCAGTCTTCTCACTTGGTTTATACTTTTTCAGGATACATAAAAGCCTTTCTCATACTTGCTAAAGTTCTGTTACAGCAAATCATTCCAAGGACTACAACCAGGTTACAGTGACCCATGCCTAAATCAAAGTTGCTAGACTGCCATCCTGGTTTCACATCACTCAGGCTAAGAGATGCCCTCCCAGCCCTAAATCTGATCATTCTGAGTGGTCATCTCATCTTCTGTCGCCTAACCGTCTCCGTCTCACAAAGGCCGCGCAGCCACAGTTAACAGGCTAAGTCATGTTTTGTTATCCACTTTGGTTCCTAATTTCTTACATTCTATTAATGATCATTTTTACAGCAGGACTCTTTAACAGTATTGCCTACAGACTCCAACATCATGCATACCAGAGACAAGCCTCACCAACCTACCGTCTTAACTTCTATGCTTTCAGATGGGGGAGTAATCACCTCTCATAACTCCACTCCTCCTAACCCCACGTTTAATTTTCAGAATTCTGCCTCACCGTGGAAATGTTTCTACCTCAACATGGTCCTGATAGAATGATATGTCTAAATCAAAGGCACCTTTCCTTCTACCTCACCTGGGTCCTTAAATATGACAGTGCCATGTCTCCTCATAACATCTTGTCTCTTTGTTTTTCCAGTCTGACATACGTATATTCACCAGTGAAGCTGTCCTGGCCAAAACACCTGGTACCAGCGTCTACCTGGGCATCAACCTTCATCCTGTCGACTCCCCTAGGCTCCAGTACAGCGCCCTTTGCCAGCAGGAAGTAGTTAAAGAGAGAAATCTTCGCCCCTTTTCATAATAATAATCATAAGACGGGATATGAAAGGTTTTGGCCCAGACAGGACACTGTAGCCAGGAAAGCCACAACCGGAAGCAGGAAGCCCCATCTTGCCCTGCCCCTAGGAAGTTACCTGTGATGCCATCTTCCCGCCCCTGGGAATTTACATATGGCGCCAAACCTAGGACCAATGGGCTACCTGTGTATCCCTAATGCCCGCCTTAGGTTCCACCCCAAACCGAGGCTATTTACAGGCCCCCACGCCGCGTGTCCGCCGGAGAGATTGCTGGACGCCAGCGGTGGGGTTGCCGGTCATCTCTCTCCGTGTTCTCAGAATAAAGGCCGCTTTTTATTTTATATTTCTCATCTTTTGTTAATATTTTTCATCTTTTGGAAATAACTCTATCAGTAACCAAAAATTGCAGTTGCTTCAACATAAGAAAACAAATCAATGTAATATTCCATATGATATATAAAAGCATAACACCTTATTAGCAAGTAGGAGGTTTTACCACAGGAATTCAAGATCGGATCAACATTAAAAATCAATCAAGGGCCAGGGGTATATAGCTCAGTAGCACAGTGCTTGCTTGGCAAGTACAAGGTCATGAATTTGATCCCCGGTACAAAATACATTTAACCCATATGGTATATTGTCTCACATTAACATCACTTAGTGGTAAGAGACTAAACACTTTCCTGCTAAGATTAAAAATGAGGGCTGGGGATACAGCTCAGCGGCACAGTGTCTGCCTGGCAAGTGCACGGTTGTAAGTTAGATTCCTGGTACCAAAAAAAGAGAGAGATGAAAATTGTCTACTCCTATCAATTCTGTTCAAAACTGAACTGGAGGATCTGAACAGTAAAGAAAAATTAGCTTATTGGAAAGGAAGAAATAAGTTTGTCTTTGTTTGCAAAGGATATGATCAAGTTAAATAGAAAAAATGAGACTTTAAAGATTTTTTCCCTCCTAAGTCAATTAAATATTTGAAGCAATTTGCTTCCTTTTTTGATAATTAAATTCATCAGCACATAACTCCTGATCTGAGAGTCTGACCAGAATCAAGTAACAAATATAAGCCTATTAAAAAATTCATACAATCCCAATCAAAAACAAAGGTGCTCAAATTTTTGGTGAGCTTTTGCTTTCTGGTGGACTTCAAAGGTTTTAGCATACCTTTAAAATATTACAATAACTCAAAGATTCCCTTACATCTTTTTTAATCCCCAATATCCCTGACAGCCCAGGTTAGATATCAAAGAACAAAAGAGTCATTAAGCAGAATAAATAGATGCACATGTGCTAATTTTTTGAATGTCTCTCCAAGGCTTATTCCTACAGGAATGCTGGGAGGAGAAGGCAGCCTTCAAGTCGAGAAGATGGAGACTGGGAAGAAGGTCTAGGCCATTGGGGTGTGCACTTGAGGACTGTCTCATGCTTGTCTCTACCCCTCTCTCCTCTTCCCCACTGTCATGAGGTGACAGCTCGCTGCGTTATGTACTCTCCACCTCAGTGTACTCACCACACACCCCAAAGCAATGAAGCCCCTAAACTGTGAGCCAAAGTACACCTTATGTCTTTTTAAGACAATTATCATAGGTATTTTGTTATAGTAATGGACAGCTGACTAACATAATCACTTACACCTTGATGTTAGCTGTCATGACTGATTTTCATGTTCTAGTTTTAGCATAAGCAGAGTCAATACATGGAGAAGGCATCATTGGTCATTTAGTCATTTTTTTTAACCAACACAGTACCCTCAAGTGGATAATCAGGCAATCAGATAAAGTGTTTTTGTTTTGTTTGTTTGTTTGTTTTTCTGTAAACTGGAGATTAAACCCAAGGCTTGTGCACTGAACTCTTTTTATTTTTATTCTGAGACAAGATTGTACTAAATTACTGAACTTCCCGGGCTGCAATGCTCCCAGAGTGCTGGGGTTGCAGGCATATGCCACCATACCCAGAAGTAATGGGAAAAAAGAAAGAAAAGAAGGATTCTCCACCGTTAAGAAGTGGGAAACTACTACATGGTCCTACAGGGGAAAGACCTATGTCACCATGACAACCTGAGATATTTTTATTGAGAGTTGGTAAAGCATTTTCCAGAATTTCCAGAAAATAAAGAACATGTGTGGGAGTTGAGACACTTCAAATTTTATTTTCATCCTTATTTTTTAGCTTTTCCTTGCAACCTACATACCTCTAAATCCTGTTTTATAAGAGCAAAAGGTCAAAATAGTTTTAGACCCTACAATTACACATGGATGTTGTAAATAAATATATATGTACACCTGTGTAACTTTGCAAATTTGGGAGATTTTCACAAAGGATATTTGGTTTGTTGAACAGCAGAAGTTTATATCACTAGTTCAAAATAGATTATTGCATAGTAGTGCATACTTCCTTGGCTAGAAAACCTGAAAATATCAGGTGAATATATAGTGACTCAGCTCACAAACACTTTTGCTTGCAAACAATTTGGTTTGGAAACAGAGGGGTTTGGCAAAATTTTGTTGTTGTTTGCAAACTCTGCATCGGATGACAGACACAACCATGGTCATCTTTTTCAAAATCATAGAACAATGCTGGGCATGGTGGCGCACAACTGCAGTCTCAGCACTTGAGAGGCTGAGGCAAGAGGCTTGTTGCAAGTTCGAGACCACCCTGGACTACAAAGTGAGTTCAAGTCCAGCCTGAACTGTGTAGCAAGACCCTATCTCAAAAAAGACAAAAAATAAAACAAAACCAAATCATAGAACAAATTAAGTTCATAAACCAAAGCACCACTGAGCTTCCTTTCTGTACTGAAATTATGCTATATTAGCTCTAGTACCATTTTATGCAATTTTTGTCTTTAAATTTTACTCTACTCTTTGCCAAAAAGTTTACACAAAGCTTTGTTACCCGTGTATTATCTATTCAATATATGCCCACTTACTTTTATATGTTCAAAATTTTTCATACTACATTGATGAAAATCTTAGCCTTTTTACATCTATCATTGTGTGTGTGTGTGTGTGTGTGTCTTTTTCCTTTTTACTGGTACCAGGGATCGAACTCACGACTGCCTGCTTGCAAGGCAAGTGCTTATGCCACTGAGCTAAATCCCCAGCCCCTACATCTATCATTTTATTCTCAATGTTTCATCACTTAACTATTATTATACCCATTTTATAGATCACTGTGACCAAAGAGTTGATGTATATGCCACTATCATCGCTGAGAAGTACACAGTCTGTGTTAATGCCCACATCTATTTATATATTTGATCTTTGTCCCTACTTGCTGGTATACATTGTGATCTATCATGAGAAATATGGATTTGGTCTTGGTAGCTGTTTCCTGACACTGCTAAAACCCTTAGAATGTCTTTAGTGATACTAATGAGGTGACTTGCAGCTGGGGACCTCTGCAGAGCATCGGGGTGGGGTCCAGTTGCTAGAGGAATATACGATTAGATGATGAGAACTTTCAGTCCCATTCCCAAATCTCGGTGGCAGGAGAAGCTTTGAAGGCTGAGCGGAACTCAACCTTCAGTTGATTGTATCAGTAACCAGTGATGCAAATATCATACCAATATAACAGAGCCTTTATTTAAAAAACCTAAAAGACAGAGCTCAGAGAGCTTTCAGGTTACTGATCACAGGGAAGGTTCCGAAGGGTGGAAGGCAGGAGAGGAAGGCACGCCCCTTCCTACATACTTTGCCCTGTGCATCTCTTTCATCTGGCTGATTCGCTGATCTTTTGTAATAGAGAAACTGGACCCGCTTGGAAGTATATCCCACAGATAACCACGTTCGTAAATTGTCCTTCAGGTTGTGCCTCCAGAATCTACTCAAGGGTGGTTGTGAACCAGCTTTTCAGGAACGGACACACACAGAAGAGGCCAGCTCATCCGACCAGTTACCTGTTGACGTCACAAGCTCAAATTCATGGTGATGCCCCCTCAAAGAGACATGCAACCTTTGAAGAGCCATAATGGCATGGAAGACCCTTAAAATTTGCCTTTCTTGTCATCCTGTCAACAAGCAGCTTCTTCTGTCTCTCTTCTGATATATAAATTCCCTCAATATCAACTGATCGGGAAGGCAAATTTGGACATTTTTTCTGCTCTTGTCCTCTTTACTGACTAAAGTTCCTTTCCTGGACCAAAAAAAAGGTTCCATAGTGTTAGTTTCTCTGCATGTCAGGCACTAAGCCCTGGCTCCATAGCAGTATCCCTCATCATGAATGATAAATGTGAGAAAGGTTTGTCCTTGAGCTGTGTAGCACATTAACTTAACCAGTTTGGGGGCTGACAGGCTGCTTTTACTAAAAGTACTGACTCTTCACTTAGACCTGTAGATGTCTGAGGAGTAATGGAAAGTAGGATTAAAGTTTGGCATCTCTGCCTGTATTTTGCATCCGTCTTTTTTGCTCTTTTAAACTTTGGGTCAGATCCCTACACCACTCTGCACACAGATGTGTTAGTCATTTAAAGAGTGTTCCTCTAGGGCTGGCTTTAGCCCAGCAGTTCCTTCGAGTCTGGCTTCCCAACCGCCCGGGCCCATTGGTCCGGTGGTTCGAGACCCGCGGGCACTGTCCAGTCCTTTAAAAAAAAAAAAAAAAAGTGTTCCTCTAAAACTGATCAACCTCTCTCTTTGTGTCCAAAGTCACCAAGCTAGGAGTTCAACATTTGCTGGAACATCAAATGCAGCAGATTATCAACTGCCAATGTTTGCAACCCCCTGTTCTAGAATGTTACCCATCTTAGGGCAAAACCCCCTGCTCTAGAGGTCCCAACACACTAGGCTCTGTCACCCTCCAACAGAGCAATTAAGGAGATGAGCAAGGGTAATGAGCAGAAAGGGACTTTGATGGGTACACCCACACCAGGATGAACAGAGGAAGAGGTTTAGTGACTTAAGACCCTTACTGGCCATTCGGGTTCCTATATTTAGATTGGTGTGTTTGCTGCGGGTGAAAACAAAGGAGGCCATTTATTTTGGTAAAAAGGAAAAAGAATTTATTCAAAGCTAGCTCCAGGGGCTGGGGATTTAGCTCAGAGGCATAAGCACCTGCCTTGCAAGCAGGCGGTCATGAGTTCGATCCCCAGTACCGACAAAAATGAAAAAGACAAAAAAAAAAAAAAAAGCTAGCTCCAAGGAGATGTAAGGGTCCATTCATTTCAGATCACCATCCTACCCTGTACAGGTGTGAAAGGGTTTATTACAGCAAGTTTGTCTCTTCCCTTCCTGGTTCTCACCTGGTCCTTCCTAGCCTTTGGAAATGAAGCCGGACTCTGGCCTCCTGGTGAGAGCACATGCATGTCTCTGTTTTATCTGGGCTGAGGATGGGGTGGCCATCCATGCCCCACACCTCAGGAAGCCTGGAAAAGCCACTTTTTTCTAAAAAAAATCCAGCTCTTCAAGTTTCATTTTGGCACACTGGCCACAGTTCACACTGCACCCAAGTCCAGCCCACAGTCTTGAGGGCCTTAAGGAACCGCATCTGCTGGCTAGCTGGCTCGTGTTGGGTTGGTGCATCATCTGTTCCACGAAAGGTAGCTGGAGCATAAGCAAAGGGAAGCCGGATGCTTGAACTTAAAAGAATATCAGTAAAAATTGTGAAATCAAGTACAAAAGCTAAAAACAGGAGCTAGCTAACGGCTACACATGCTAGAAGTGCTTTCTGCAGAGGTTTTTCCTAATCTTGCAGCTCTGTTTTTAATAGGGTTGACATACACGACTCTTTCAAGGTTATAACTTCCTCCTGTTGTCTGTTTTCTATTCTGAAGGCTTTACCAATTAACCATTTGTAGCCAGGGGTGCCAAGGTACCATTCCCTGGTGATGTCAGCCTCCAGCATGCAGACACCCTCAGCACATTTCCTCCTCCTACTCTGGCTGACCATCATAAGCCCATCTTGTAATTTCTTATAATTTGTATATCTTGTGTTATATCTGTTTCTCCAGTAAAACCCTAGTGCAGTTATACTGAACTACTAGGTAGTAGGTCACATGGTAAGTGCTCGTGGAAAGAATAAAGATTTTTTTAAGAAGGGATAGATCTGGAGGTGTTGGTCACTCACCAGGGCAACTGATGTTTAAGTAGACTTTATTGGATCAAGTGTTCTTGTTCTTTGGGAAAGTATAAAGGCCTGATTGTTTCATCTTTATCTTAAGGCCTGGTCTCCAGCAAATGGGCCTCCCCCACAGTTGAAAGTGTTCTCATCTTCTGCACTGACTTCCCTGAGGGGCTAGCCCTATGTGACTGACTGCAAAATTTCCAGCTAACTTAGCTGTCTACCACACTTTCATCTCTCATGCTGTAAACGACTTCATTAGTGCCACTTGCCCACTTTTGTGAGGAGAGGAATACAGGGAATTGAATCCAGCCAGGGCCTTCACACTGAGCTTCATCCAGCCCCTTTGGATTTTGAAACTGTCTTCCTAAACCACCAAATCACCCAGTTTGGGCTCCAACTTTTGATTCCTCTGCCTCAGTCTTCCAGCATGATGAGAGATTACAGGTGTGGCTCATAATGCCCAGCTTTTCCACATTTTTACTGATTGTTTAAAAATTGGAATGGTCTCTAGCACAACTCTAGGAAGGACCTGCTGCTGCTTGATAAGCATAGAAGTCAATGCTGTGACAGTCTGCAAAACAAAATAGTTTTATTGTGCAGCTGGGCCAGCAAGGAGGCCAGAAGCTAAAAATTCAAAATCTACCTACCTGACCAGTCTTGGTAGTGGAGGAATTCACAGGAAGGTAAGGGGAGAAGCTGTTGGATGGATGACAAGAAGGCATCTATGTCTATGTGACAGGGAGTAGTTATGTCCTGTAGAGGTGATGTTGTTGACCGTGATGACAAGCTGGCTTTTCTGTTCAAATTTGTTCTTGAAAAGCCAGTTCCAGCTCCTTAGAAGCTGCTATAAAATGCCTAGGGCTTACCCTCAGAGACAAATAAAGGAATTTCTCTCTGGCACCTGGAGCCCCCCATCCCTGCTGATTTCACAAGTAAGTGTTCCTAATTCAAATGATGTAATTTAGACAGAAACTTAAATTGCCAGATAAGATTCCTCCCCACCACCAGGGATCGAACTCTCGATATCTTGCTAACCAGGCAGGTGCTTATATCACTGAGCTAAATCCCAGCCCCAAATAAAATTTATTTAGTTATGGATTGTAGTGCCCTCAGCGTCAGCCCTCAGTTCAGTGTTAATTAGCAATAAAATAAGAAATCTTTAAATACTTTAAATAGCAATACCCATAAAAACAAATTATGTACTGATTGGATCATCACCTGATTAGAGGCCCATAGGAACGCAACCCTGTATTTCCTTTATGACTAAGTAGTCATTAATTCAGTGTTCCCAGCAACTTTATAGAGCCTAAACACTATGAAGAATGAGAACAACTATACAATGAGGGAAAAGTAATTTTCAAACTCAAAACAAGGAAACTCACAAGTTTCCAAGAAAACTCTTTCGGTCTTCTACCAAATACCCCAGAAAATCAGTAATCCTGTCTCCCCTCTCCACTTTATTCTCTTTCAGTGTTCTCTCTCACTCTTCCCTTCAATAATTGTTACAGGAAGCTGAGCTAGTTAGAAATATTCTAGGCAGTCAGACAGGGCTGCCTCAAAGGAGCCAGTGTAGAAGTTCAGATACCTTGCAGCCTTGGAAGAGACAATCACCTCCTATTCGAGCAAGATCTCAAGACAAAAGGCAAAGCAAATACAACCACATCCGAAGGATTAACAGTTCAAATAGGTCTCTGTCACTGTGAGGAAGTCAGGTGCCAGCATCCCCCCGTACTACAGGAAGGGTCTCTGCTGTTAAGTTTGCCCTTTTACTACGTGACTTGCTCTCCTATTTGTTCCTAATTTAATCAATTTTACCTGAGCAATTAATCTTATTGGTTGACCACAGTTCTGTCCCACCTTACGTCCACCTTGAGTCCATCTCACTCAATGATTTTGCTCTATAAAAGTCCCTAGAAAAGACAGAGTCTCTGGCAACCCACTCGGGACCGCTCGCTCTCTCTCAGGCAGAAGCTTTTTTTCTCTCAATAAATATATTCCCTTGTTCCTAAAATTCATTCTTCGATTTTAGAGAACATATAGTAGGACATAGGTAGGGAGTTTCATTCCCCTATATCATAATGTTTTCCAAAAACCTATAATTTTACACTAGATTTGACAGTGATGGATCCTCAACATGTGGGTGCATTTTCCCAAAATCCGTGAGACACAGTTCCACAGGAACCCAGGGAAGAATATTTTCTTAATTTGAAAATTTCACTTTTGAATCTTCCCATTATATTAAGAAAAAGGTAAAATTACATACATTATATATAATGTATAAAAATACATTTTCGCTCCCACTATATTATTGAGGTAAAATTACATCACCTATAGTCTATCTATATCTGTGATCTTAGCTCTCATACACTAACCTGCCCATAGTTCTTAATAAAGTTGCCCATTCATTTGTTTCTGTGAGTATAAAACTCAGGTCGGGAATCTTGCCCTATTTGGAAATGGTCGCCCGGCTTCACACACACACCGTGCGCATGCTCTGTGATCGCAGGGTGGAGTTTTCTGAAAGGGTTCAGAGCCGCTCCCTGGGCAAGATGGCGGCGGGACTGCAGCTCCCAGCATCCCTTGCAGCCGAGCCGGGAGCCGGGACTCCGAGCGATGGGGACCCTGGGGAGATTTAGGCTGGCAAGCGTGCTGTAAAGGCTGTGGCCGAGCCCGGCCCCTGGGAATCCGACCCCCGCGGCGGGGAAGATGGAAGCGTGGCGATGTGTGAGGAGGGGCTACGGCCGCTGTGTGGTGGGAAGAGGCCGGTCAGTAGGGCAGTGGCCGGAGGAGGAGGAATGGGCGGGCGGCCTCAGGGCCGGGGCGGGGCGGGCGCGGCGGATGGAGGCGGAAGAGGGTCCGGGACGCGGCCGCGGAGACCCCGAGGGACCGAAGGACCCGAGACTCGCGCGCCCGCCTGCGCGGCCCGTCGTTCTGAGGCCGCGCGCGCCCTCGGCCCTACAGCGCCCCGGGCCTGGGCTCCGGGCTATGTGGTTTGTGGTTGTCCTCGTGTCCCGCTCTGCTTCCCTGCGCGCCCCCTTCGCTACCTACGAGCTCCTGTTGCGTCCGTGTGGATGCGTTGGCGGGTTTTGTTTAAATTGATCGCTAAAAAAAAAAAGCACTCTGTGCTACCTACATTAACGTCACCCTAAAGGGCGCTCGCAAAATCTTGGACTTGAGGTTTCCATCCTAATAAACTTTTAAGTATTTGAATGCTAAAAATCAAAAAAGTTAAATTGTGTGACCTGTGCAATCTACGGGTTGGAGCACGGCGCTGTTACATAAGTCATGGGAATCTGCTTTGAGTCCCGAGGGCCTGGGGCGAGGTGGACGTTGAGGTCCCAGGGTTTCCTGGGCGCCGGCTGCGTGCAAGACACTGTGCGAGGCCGTGGGGAAGGGACCAGAAAGGAAATAAGACGCGGGGCCCGAAGGAGCGCAAAGACATCAGGATAGACCACTGTCACATACAAAGAATAAGTGTTAGGTCTGTTGTATTCCATAGTTCTGTATTTCAATATGATAGTTGAAGTTTTCTATTTGAACATGGTAGCTTTTTAGGATAGAAAATGCGGACCATGAGCTTCAACCCGATTGGCTTTTAGAATTGTCACGAAGCTGGACAGAGTGCCCATGTCATGCCTTTAAAGCTTTATGATTAAATTGTTTTTGTAGAACAATTTTAGACTACACTGCAAAGACGTGATAAAAATTTAAACGCTGTCAGAATGAGCAATCATACATAAAAGTCAGGTAACAATATCTGCAATTTAACAAAATCCAGTTGGTGAGACAAGTGGACGTTATTGACACCATCTGTGAGATGTACTGGTGATGAATTCCAGAGGAGAGGCTAAGAAATCCATCTCTGCATCCTAACATTTTGCCAAAATAGTACAGTACGGTGGCCCTTAAGCTTCAGTGTTTTTTGGGAGCTCGGTGGCAGCATAGCTATTAAAAATAGCCTTAGCACTACTTTGTGGGTATTTGGAATACTGGGTAAATTGATGGTGTTGGATCCGGAGTGTTAAGTTCGCAGTGAGTAATGCCTACCCTGTTTCATTTACTCCGGAGAAGAACCTACTTTGAGAAAGAGGAGTCCACCCAATGATTAGCAAAGGAAGTTGCTTTGTGAAGTAATGATAAACGTTGTTAAAAGTGTTAGGGGAAAATCTAATCTTAGCGGAAGACAAAACTGTTCAGAAACATTTTTATTCCCATTCCAGGGCTGAAGGAAAGATTTGCTTTAATTGTAGTCCGGTGTGTGTACTGCATCGCAGTATTAATATTTGCTGTGGCTTACAGTTTTCCATTGAGGTTTTGGTGCTACAGAGCTACTGTGAACACTCACTGAATGGTTGGTTGGTAGCTCTGCTGGGCTGTGGACTATTGGAGGAGTAGGTGGCATTTGGGAGCCTTGGTGGCATTTTCCTGTTGAGTATTTAGAATACCATTTGAAGGTGTTTAAGGGGAGAGGATTGAGGTGTTGATGCTGAAAGCTAAACTGTGGGTGCTTTCCTCTCCATCCTTCATAGATTTACAAGTCAGATTTTAAGTATTAGATGAAGTGGTTGTAGATTTTTGTGTACTATGGTTGGACAGAGAGTGTTGCCTCAAGGAGTATGTTTATTTCTTTTAGATACTCTATGTTTCCCCATCACCCCAAGAGTCTGGGCGGAGACTGGACTACACCGTGGGAGAATCTGCAGCGGTGTTGCTGGAACAGACATATTTCTAGTTGCATGAGGTGGCCAGGACACTATTCTCGTGCCCCCTACCCATACTTCAGTAGCAGGTATTTCGCACTGAAGTGGAGGCCACCTTATTTGTTTGCGTCTAGAACTCAGTTTCCGTACTATACCTGGAGACCTGACCACCTGAACCAGACATCCCTGATTCATCTGTCTAGTTACGTCATGAACACAGAGGGAGATGAGCCTTCGTCAAAGCGAAGAAAGCACCAAGGTAAAAGTGATGGTCATCTTAGTGAAGGGCTAGACATAAATGATAGACTTAGAGGTTTCATGTTGAATCCTTAAAAGCCTCCTGTAGGTGCCACGGGTGTTCGGTGTTAGGAAAAAAGAAATTGGTTTTGAAATGAAATCTTTACTTTTGTTTTCAGTGGTATATTTCTGGCTACAGATCTAAGAAGTGACTGTACAAGTGGAATATGGTTGGAAAAGAATATAGAAAATAGATTGAAACCCTAACTTTAAGAACAATTTTCATATCCAGTATTTTTACACTGAAGTCTTTTGATGACTTAGAAGTCAATGAATGTATTCTTGGAAGTCAATGATCTGAAATAATTTAATTTTGTGTTTTGATGTTTGTTAACTTTTTTATCCCAACCTGGTAGTGCATACCTGTATACCCAGCTACTCGGGAGGTTGAGGCATGAGGATTCACTGTCAACCTGGGCAATTTAATAAGACTCTGTTTTTTAAAACAAGAACTGAAAGCATAACTCAGTAGTAGAGTGGTTGCCTAGCATGTGCAAGGCCCTGGGTTCAATCACCTGTACTAACAAAGAGAATTCTTTTAAGTAGAAATGATCATAAGTGAAAGATTTTCCCTCAGAGTAAAATTTTAGTTTATTAAATCTGTATTTCTCAAATGGAGGTCCATAGGTAGACCATCGAGTCTGTTGGAAGAATTATCTTTTAGGAAAGGAATCACATCATATTCAACTTTTTTTGCATATTCTACTTTGAGAAACAGTTTTAAAATATGAAGACTACGTCTGTTTTTTCTCGTATTCTTTTTACTCTATAAACAATTCACTTGGCTCCTTCCATGCCCGCCCCTGCTCATATCTGCACCCACTCCAGCCCCTCGAAACTCTAAGCGTAAGTAGAATTTGGACTTGGCTTTCTTACCGAGTCGTCGCTTCCAGTGACGGTAATGCCATTCAGGATAGTTGAGAGCGGGCTGCGGGGGAAGGCATCAAAGAGGACTCGGAGAGGGAGTCTCAGCCAGAATGTAGAGCTGGAGGGCGAGCACAGACAGCTGGGTTCCTGACACAATCACTGAACTAATATTCCAGTAAATGTGTAATATATTGCTATACAGTTACAAGAATTTAGGGAAAAAGGCATGTAAGGAGAGATTATAGTCACTCAAAAAGTAAAAGTCTGTTGCATAGCGCTTAACCATTGCCCATGGGGATGGTGGGTGGAAGGTGTGTTTGGAAGCTTTAAAATCAGACCCAGTAGGCATTCATGATCCGAAAGCCCAGATCTGCGCGACAGCCTCAGACTGTGCTTCACTTCCGTGTCCGCTGTTCCTCGGGTCAGGGTGCACCTCCCCTCCGTTTATCCTTTCTAAGTCTGAGGTGGCCTCAGATGGAGCCACCCTGGTGACGTGAGCATGGCCTTAAGTGCTACTCTGTCCCTGTTGTCCCACGCTGGTTGTGTGAATTTGGAAAGGTCCCTCGGCCCCTCTGCTCCTTGGTTTCCTAGGGTAAATAACTCCTGCTCTGGGAGGCCGCTCAGGCTGCAATGAGGGGCAGCAGAGTGCCCAGCACACGCGGGCTCCGTGGTCAGTACGCAGAAAACCATGCCGCTGCTGTTTTCCCTTGAGCCGATGGGGAATGACGTTTACAGACTGATCATCTTTGCCTGCATCCTGACTGTATGTATCCGTTCTTCCTAGGTGTTGGGACTAAGGAAAAAGGCCCTGCGTTAAGCCCTATTTGTGACTTCCGATATTTCACTAATGCTTTTCAATCAAGAAAACAGCATTGCTAAATTACCTGTCACTTAACAGTGGTATTTGAAGGATTTGTGTGGCACAATTATGACCTTATAAGTAGGTGCCCCTCAAAACCGATCAGGCCTATTGCTTCCTTTCTTTGGTTCATCTGTCTCCTCTGCTGTGACCACCTTGTTCCTCCTGACATGGAAGGTATATAAGCTTTTGTAGTGTGCACATATGTTGTAAAGTACATGGAGGCCAAAACTATTCACTGTGTCAGTGCTTTTCAAATCGTCTTCCATGGAACCGGTATCAGAACTCATCATGTATGTTTATGAAAAGCAAAGGTGCTCAGGGCAAAATCTGTTTACACCCTGTGCCAGGTCTGGTGTTCCAGGGCATGAAAAGCAATGGCAAAGAGTTCTACAAGCTGTAGAAGTTTGAGAGTCACTGTATTAATCAGATAATCCAATAGTCCTGTTTATTTAAAAAATGCAAAAAGAATAGATTTACAGATTCCTTACTGGCATAAAAATCTTAATGCATTTATAAGGAACTATGAACAAGTTATTTTTACACCTTTGTCTTTCATATTTTAATATGTCAGTGAACCAGGATAGTGCTCTCTTTGTGATGGTAGCCTTTATTTTGTTTGCATGACTAAAGCCCTTTCTGTCTTGTGACTTTGCTTCGTGGCAGACACCCCTTAGTGGTATAATAACCATTTAGAGAAGTCCTGTACACTTAGCTTAGTTCTGAGCCTGCAGAGGCTGGGAAACTGTGTTCAGTGAAGAACAGGAAGTGGGACAGTTTCCTTCCCTCTCCCGGCACAGGAAAAGCTTTAGGCAAAATTCTGTACTACTGAAAACCTTTGATTTAGTTTGGTTTTGTTTCTTTACATATTTTTTCTTTGACCTTCGCGTAGAACCTTCATGGTATCATAAATCTCCAACTGCTTTTGTTCCATCAAGACCTCACTAGTCATACAAATTGTCTTCTTCTATCCTCTGGTCAAAAGTTCTGTTCTTCAATGCAGCAGATACCATATACTTACTGAGAAAAGTAATCTGATGAAACTTAAGAAGTTTTTTGAAAGTTGTGATTTCATTTGCATTTTTATATGGTAGATTGATATTTTGATTGTAAATGTGGCATTGGAAAAGACTCGTACAATCCTACTAAGATATTTTTAAAAATACTAGTGTATTTCCTTTTTTTTCACCTGTGTGCACGTAGAATATTTTAACTTCAATTTAATATTTAATTGGTAGGATTTTATGCATTGCAATAAAGTGAAAAGCTTCATGCAGGATAGAGGAAGATAGTGTAGCGTTGACTTTTCATGTAACCCAGTCACGCTTGGAAGTCCATGTCCAAATCCAGGTTCTTCCCATTGTTTTCTCTGAAAGTTCTATGTTTTTCTTAATAGCTTCCAGAGCAGTAACCCCCTTTTAGTGATGGAGACACAGATACAAGATAAAAGATGAACGTATGTGTGTGTGCATGTGTGTGTACACACATGTTGATAATTTCTGAGTTGAGGACTACCCACAATTGTAAAATTTCATCTTTTTTCTTTTTCTGGTACTGGGGATCGAACTTATGACCTTGCGCTTGCCAGGCAGGCACTTATGCCACTGAGCTAAATCCCTGGTTCTCATTCTTCTTAAACTTCTCTTTTTGTCACTTTTTCAGAATACATGTTGTCTGCAGAGTATAAACTAACACGTTCTTGTTTTTTACTCGCTGAGTTTGTCAGCCAGCCATCATTCACTAGCATTTTGTAATCGTCTCATTTAAAGTTTGCTTTTGTGTATATTAAAGAATTTCTTTTGTTCACTTTGTTTGCATTGTCTGTCTTACTGTTCGAGACTCGAAATACCACCTCTGTGCCTTGCCACCGTGCCAGCTTCATTTATTGTGTAAACAGAATTCTGAACTGAGAGTTTTTTCTTGACCTCATCAGATCATCTGATCATCTTACTAACAGGGAGTCAAATATAGTATGAAGTCATCTCACTGAGAAGCCAGCTGTGACATATATCCTGTGGTTATAAAGACAGTGTGTGTGTCTGTAGTAGAACACTTCTTAACCAGAGGCACTGAGAAAGCACAAGCTCCGTGTCATCTTAGCTTTATTAGCTCTTGGTCTCAGTCTCCAGAATGGCCAGCCAGGTCCTTGTAAGCCTGTTATACACCCCTTGATCTGTCACTGTATCGTTTTGCTGCCTTTGTAATCAATTTGATGACAGCCTCAGTTGGTCAGTGCTGTATTGCCATCTCCTAGGGAAAAAACATTTTTACTCACTGAGTATGAGAATTTTTAAAAGCAAGATACTTCTACACAAGAAACTACATGATCTCTTTTTTTATTAATTCTTTATGCTTTGTCTACTATATTTTAACAGGCATGATAAAAAGGAAATGGGAATATGTATGTAACCATAATAAAGAAAATGCCAAGATCCAGGGAGATGAAAATGTTGATCCCACATGTGAAGACAGTGAGGACAAGTTTGACTTCTCAGTGATGTCCTATAACATACTTTCACAAGATTTATTGGAAGATAATTCACACCTTTACAGACACTGCCGACGGCCAGTACTACACTGGAGTTTCAGGTTTCCCAATATTCTGAAAGAAATTAAACACTTTGATGCGGATGTAAGTGCAGAGTATCAAAAATTTACACACAAGGAAAAGTTGGGTTGAATATTTGATTCTTGCCTTTGGGAATAATATGGCTTTATACATTGTTTGTGGGGAGGAAAGAGAAGAGATTAAAGAAGGGTAGTGGAACAGTTCTTAATGGGGCATTGTGAGTTCAAGCGAGTCATTTGCTAGTGGTTGGTTGTATAAATAATCATTTGACTTTTTGAAAAGGATCTCAAGGTTTTCAGTATTGGCCAGTTTTAAGATGAACTGGCAACATATTGAAATTTTAATAATTTATGAAAAAATTCTATCTGAATGATAGCATTTAAATCTTTTTTTTTTTTTTTTTTTTTTAGTCTTTTTGAGATAGGGTCTTACTAATGTGGTTCAGGCTGACCTGGGGCTCACTTTGTAGCCTAGGCTGGTCTCGATCTTGCAATGATCCACCTGCCTCAACCTCTAAAGTGCTGGGATTACAGGAGTGCACTGTCACATCCAGCAAGAAGTCAACCTCTTAAGACCCAGAGCATTAGTACTAATTAACATGTAAACTTAAGAAACATAGCCTGACATATAAATTGAAAATATTTCTTTTGAGTTAAAACAACTTTTTGGATGGTAAGAGAGTGCCATGTGATTAATGGGCCAGGGTTTTGAGACTGATCAAATTTGGAGGCCTTAATTTGATCTATAAATAACAAGAAGTATTATAAGTTTTTTTTTTTTTTTTTTTTTTTTTTTTTTTTTTTTGTATTTTTACCAGTACCAGAGATCAAACTCACAACCACAGGCTTGCAAGGCAGGCACTTATGCCACTGAGCTAAATCCCCAGCCCCTAAAGTATTATAAGTTTTTATTTCAATTCTCAAGTTCGGAATTTGAGAATTTTTTCTTCTTTTAAAACAGATTTTATTGGGGGCTGGGGATTTAGCTCAGCGGCATAAGCACCTGCCTTGCAAGCAGGCAGTCGTGAGTTCGATCCCTGGTACCGATAAAAACGAAAAAGACAAAAAAAAAAAAAAGATTTTATTGGTACATTTTAGATATACATAGTGTGAAGTCATCTCACTAAGAAGCCAGCTGTGACATACAGATATATCCTGTGGTTATAAAGACACTATGTGTGTCTTTATATTCATTCATTGTGGAGAATTTGTGTATATGATATAACTTGATTCCTTTTCTATCCCCCTACTTTCTCTTCAACCCCTTTTCCCTTCCCAGGTTGCAAAAGCTTTGTTTCCATTTTTTCCTTTTCTCAAGAAGCCTGTTTTTAAAGATGAAAGTACTAGAAAATTCACATTTGCATCTCTGTATGTTAATCCAAGCCATTTTTTTCTTCCAAGGTACTTTGCCTACAAGAAGTTCAAGAAGATCATTATGGAAAAGAAATCAGGCCAAGCTTGGAATCACTGGGTACAGTGGAACTTTCAGTTTAGCTTGATGTACTTTTGAAAATTTGTGAGTTACTAAAGCATAACTTGCTAATCAGAGATATATGGCATATTTGGGCTAAAAAAATCTTAATTTTGAAAATGCATCTGTTGGGGCTGGGGATTTAGCTCAGGGGCATAAGCACCTGTCTTGCAAGCAGGTGGTCATGAATTCGATCCCTGGTACCAATAAAAAAATAAAATGCATCTGTTAAGGTCGGGGAAAGAGTGAGGTATTGCATTTGGATATTGCTCCTTGCCTGCCCCTCCATGTCAAAGGCTCTGAGCTATGTGAGTGCAGGGACCGTTCTGCCTGATCATCCTCAGAGCTGCAGGCTGTGATGAAGCCTTTTATAAAAACGACATCCGTAGTCACATGAATTTGAGAAATGCACTGTTTTGCATTCATTCAATAACTAATTTTTCAGCGCCTGCTGTCTACCATCTGCTGTTCTAGACAGTTTTGCTGAAAGAACACTGGGCAAAACAAGTAAAAAGTCTTCTCCTTTATGGAGAAAAGCTGACAATAAACCAAAAAAGTGAAGAGCATATCTAGCAATGATAGTTTTCTGCAGAGAAGCAGGAAGGTGCAGTGGGAGAAGTTTTAAGCAAAATAATCAGACAGATTGACATTCAAACAAAGACTTAAAAGAGGTGAAGGAAGAAGCTAGGCCTAAGGAAGGAAGAGCATTCTTTGCAGCCAAAGTTGCTGGTGTTGGAATGTGTTCGAGGCAGAGGAGGAGCCAGAATACTCTAAATGAAGGGGAAAGAGGTAGAGACAAAGAGACCAGAGATTCGGGCTGGGTGGAGTGGTGGATTCTTCTAAATCTGCGCTGTGAGTGCCATGACCAAGTTTCACTCGGTTGGAACGAGAGAGACTGATACACACAGGTGTACTCCGGGCGAGAGTCACTGGTAAAGGGGTCTGTTAAACCTGGTTCTAAACTTCTCAGCATCCCCTGTCACTAATGGGAAAACGATGTTCAAAGACGGTAGAGCTGCGTCTTGACGTGGGTCTGCTGTGTTAGACCAGTCCCTCATGTAAGGCTCGCTTCTGTCTCCCAGGTTACCACTGTGAGTATAAGATGCGCACAGGAAGGAAGCCTGACGGCTGTGCCATCTGCTTTAAACATTCCAAGTTCTCACTCCTGTCAGTGAACCCCGTGGAGTTCTACCGCCGCGACATCCCTCTGTTGGACAGAGACAACATTGGATTAGTTTTACTCTTACAACCCAAAACAGCCTGCGCCACCTCTCCTGCGATCTGCGTGGCGAATACGCACCTGTTGTACAACCCGAGGCGAGGCGATATCAAGCTGACCCAGCTGGCCATGCTGCTGGCCGAGATCTCCAGTGTTGCTCACCAGAAAGACGGCAGTTTCTGTCCCATTGTTATGTGTGGTGACTTTAACTCTGTTCCCGGCTCCCCACTCTATAGTTTCATAAAGGAAGGAAGGTTGAATTATGAAGGACTGGCTATCGGAAAGGTAAGTGGTCACTTCATTGTTACCAGGAGCCAAGCCTCCCTGCTGTGCGTCCTAGTGGGATGATGCCTGTGTGTCTTGGAAACCTCAGATGCCCCAGGGCCTCGCTTTGTCAGGCTGAGGCTCCTCCGGAGCTTGCTTTGACTTGACCTTTACCCTGCGTGGTGGCAGTGTTCTGCCTGGAGGAATTAGCAGGCAGTGGGAAAGTGGAGGGCATTCGGGGAGAAGAAGGCAAAAGCAAGGCAGACCTGGGCTGCTTGGAAAGGAGGATTTCACCAGCGCCAGGCAGCGTGCGGGTTTGCTTGATGGCGATGGGCAATGCGGTTGGCAAAACTCATTTAATATTATACAAGTTTTTCTTTGAAGAACAATACATATTTTCATTTTCTAGATTTACATAATTTAGCCCGTATAGCCAGGCACATGCCTGTGATTCCAGCACTTGGGAGGCTGAGGCAAGAGGATTGCTTCAAGTTTGAGGCCAGCCTGGGCTGCATAGTGAGTTTGGGGCAGCCTGAACTGTCTCAAAAAACAAATAACAAAAAAATAATAACTTAGCCCATATTATTATTTTTTATTGCTTTCCTCTGCTTACTGTAAATCATTTAATTCTCAGTATAATTAACCAAAATAAGCTCTTCCTCCCTGGAATTTTCAAAGGTAGTTTTAAATATTAAAAGAGTTGGATCTCTGTTAGTATTTGATTAGTTCAAAGCTACAGACCATTTTAGTATTCAAATTAGAAGAAGAGGGTAGGGGAAGATTGTGATTTTTATGTAGGCAGTGCTTTCTGAAGTATATTTGAACATGATTTTATATGCACAAATAATTACTGAGCAAAGAAAGGGTAATATTTACCAGTCTTAGACCACCTTTTATTTAAGACATAACTTTTCAATACATAAACTATTTAAAATTATTCACTTAAGGTACCTGTTGAAATTTTGTTTAGGTATCTGGCCAAGAACAGTCTTCACGGGGACAAAGAATTTTATCTATTCCTATTTGGCCCCCAAACCTAGGTATCTCCCAGAACTGTGTGTATGAGGCACAGCAGGGCCCAAAGGTAGCCGAGTCAGGTAAGTGTTCGCAGAACCTTGCAGCGGCAGTGGCTGGGGAGCAGGGTTCCCTCTGGAGACTTGAAACCACATTTTTAAAGGGGCAGCATCTCAAGGATGAATATGTGTAGTTACTTGTTCATTCCCTTGTTTTTTTAAGGGCTCTAAATTTACTCCTTTAACATCAAACAGCTAACAGTGTCTGTGCATGAGTTACTTGCATGTTGCCCTGGAGTTGCTGCATTTCATTTTTTCTCATTCTGGAGACCAGCGAGACGCAGGCTCCAGGAGAAGCATTGTGAACCTGTCTCCATACCTCTTGACTGTTGCTAGGGTAGGAGGGCTGTGCTAAGGCAGATGGGAGCAGAACAGTTAGGAGGCTAATATGTTTCTCTCCGGGCTTCTAGATGGTGGCTTAACACAGACACAGCTGGAGAACACAGAGGTCCTCGTAACAGCTGAAAAGTGAGTTCTGGAAAGCAGCGGCGGCTGTTTCCTGATTAGTTGACTGAAAAAATCATTTCTCAAAATCATTTGCATTAACAATGAAGGTTTTTGTGTTGGGAGAGTGTGCTGGCTTTCAGTTTCATACCTTTCATACCTTTGTATACCTTGTTTTGCAAAAATATTCTCCAGTAAAAACCTAGTAAAAACAGAAGCAATGTTTAGTGTTATAACAGTATTAAAAAATTCATGATTAGACCTTTAAAATATAGCAAACATTCCCCTATGAGTAATACAAAAGACAATAATATTTTTTAGTAATGTTTGTCTTTATAATAGAGGGTGATATAAAAGATAACTTTGTATGTAAATATATTTAGACATATAGCGTTTATCTATGAAAACTGATAGTCAGGTCACGGTGGAGAAACTTACATTTAACGCTGTACATGAAGCTCTTGGACTGGCTGGGAAGTCATTTCCAGGAAGGACCTTCGTTCACTGACAACGGAGCTGCTTGGAAAGCAAGGTGCACATCTCTGTCTGTCTCCTCAGTACGTCAGACAGACAGACAGTGCCTTTGCAGATTTTGATAAATCTTTGTTCAGTAGATTTTAAAATGTCCTAAAATTTTTATTTTCCTTCATGGCAAGTGACGCTTAAAATTCATGAGGTCTGATTAGGAAATGACTCATTTCAGCATGGAGTCCGTGTAAAGCATCGGAGACACCATCTTGAGATGTAGCACAAAATTGTCTTCTGATTTCTAATCAGAATTAGAATTCTAATTAGAGCAAAAAATAACACAGATGACACCCAGACTTCTGAGGTCCAGGGAGTGACAGGTAGCCTTCCTGAATGCTGTTTGTCCACTTTGATTTTCTTTCTTAAAAACACCCCCAAAATGCTAAGTCATTTTACAATGCATGTTCATGAAGTGCCGGCTCTGAAACATGTCGTAGATAATTAAAACTCATTAGAGTGCTGATAACTGAGTTTTTTGCTCCCCTCCCTGGGTTGCCTCCTGGGAATCTCCGCGTGATGTGGGTGTCACAATGGGATGTGGTCTGTGTGACTGAGAATCCACATCTGGCTTTAGGCTTGGTGGTAAATGAGAAGCTACTTTCAATAGGAGAAATTACAGCAGTCGTGAAAAACTTACCAATTCTCAGTGCTTTCTCTTTTCAATTTAGGTTACCCTCAAGTTTACAGCACCATTTCAGCTTGTCGTCTGTTTACTCACATTACTTTCCTGACACTGGGATTCCAGAAGTGACCACCTGTCACTCCCGAAGTGCCATAACTGTGGATTATATTTTCTACTCTGCAGAAAAGGAAGGCGTTGCTGGGCACCCAGGTACAGACTCTGCATAATCTTCATTCTACTTGAGAGAACAGGAGCTCTAACTCCAAGGCTGACGTTGAACAAGTTAGCTTCATGTAGATGACGTTCTTGACGTAGAAGTTAAAATGTTTTTAAATAGATGGATTGGTAGCATACATGAAGAAATAAGATTGTTGCCTGCATCTGATCAGGACAGAGGTGAAACCTCCCCAAAGCAAATGATTACCTAAGAATTAATCCTCAGTGCTTGCATCAGCTCCAGTTAGTTCTGAATTGCAGGTCATTTACATTGCCCTTTATTTTTATGTGCCCTTGTGTGCACTGTTTGTCCATGATAGGAACTGAATCCGTTAATGGTCACCATGTGGTGTTTTTTTTTTTTTTTTGTCTTTTTTGTTTTTATCGGTACCAGGGATCAAACTCACGACTGCACACTTGCAAGGAAGGCGCCTATGCCACTGAGCTAAATCCCCAGCCCCACCATGTGTGTTTGTGGAGCAGCTCCCTGAGTTCCCTAAGCGCTGCCTTCATCGTAGGATGGTGTGGTGCATACATGCCAGCCACGGCAGTAGTGTTCCGCTGCCCCCCAAATGCTGGCTCTTTCTGCAGAGGAAGAAAAGTATAATATTATTGTGTGTTTGCAAAAAGAAAAGGCGATAACACTTTTCCTTGTATGACTCAATGAAAATCAGATTGAATAAGCAAAGAATTTAAGATGAGGGGAAAAAAATAATTGGAAACCTAAAAATATTCAGAAATTTTTCAAGTCCTAAATATGGGCAGTGTTAGGATTTTGGCGCGGCCAAAAGATGAGAAGTCTGAAATAAAAGAGGCCTTTATTCTGAGAACGCGGAGAGAGAAAAACAAAACCCCCCCACCACTGAAGTCTGGCTTTGTAAAACTCCACCGGACATGTGGTGTGAGGGCCTACATGTAGGTTTGGGGTGGTGCTTAAGGGGCATTAGTGATGCACAGGTAGCCCATTGCTATTCATTTCACGCCACAGGTAAATTGCCTAGGGGCGGAGAAGATGACCTCAAGATAGAGCCCCTTGGTTCCGCCTCCAAGGCTTTACTGGCTACAGTGTCCCATCTGGGGCAAAAACCTTTCAGGCAGCTTGTTTTCTGTTTTCTTTTTGTCTCCCCCCTCTTCCATTGTTTTGTGCTAGACCTTTTCTTCTTGCCTTCCGTCTGGGGGTTACCGTATTAGTAACACTCAGGAAGGGGAAGTCTGAGTGCTCCTCGCACTAAGTCACCTGTAGAAAGCATGCTTGCTCCTCTCACTGTGTAGTAAGGTTCCGGGAGATGTTATGTTTACAGACGTGCGCTAGGTGGCAGAAGAGAGCCACAGATCAGCCACTCAAATCTCAGCTTGAGAGCCCTCCCCTTTCATTCTGCTTGCAGGGATTTGTCTCCACTCACCTTGTAAACTACTCACATGACCGTAGTTGGAACTGTTCAGTTTTACAGAATAACAGAATCACTGGTAGGTGAATTAGGTGGCTGTCAATCTCAAAATATTTTTAAAATTTACTTTAAAAAATTTTTTTAGGTCCGAAAATTTAGTTTAGCAACATAAGTGCCTGCCTGGCAAGTGCAAGATTGTGAGTTCGATTGCCGATACTAAAAGAACAAAAAATTTTTTTATTTTTAGCCAGAAATGATAGCATACACCTGTAATCCCAGCAGACAGGAGGCTGAGGCAGGATGATTGCCAATAGTTTGTGTCCAGTCTCATCTACACAGTAAGTTCAAGGCCAGCCTGAACTAGATGGTGAGACCTGAGTGCTGGGATCACAGGCTTGTGCCACGATACCTGCCTCTAACTATTAAAATTATTTTATGTGTTGCATTAATATTTTCTCCTAATGATTATTTGCAGAACATCTGAAATACTGTGTAACTCTCAAAACTAATCCAAAACCTGCATATTACTCTTCTGGAGCAGGTATCAAGTTCCATTTCTTCCTTTTTTTTTTAAGACAGAGTCTCACTGTGTAGTTCAGGCTGGCCTTGAACTCACTATTATAGCCTTGGCCTGCCTCAGCCTCCTGACTGCTAGGATTACAGGTGTGTACCACCACACCTCACGTTGTTTCATTGTTGTTTTAGAAAAAAATATTTGTATAATTAATTTGCAATAACCTGTTGGACAGTTTCTCTAAATCTGTGTGTGTTTCTTTAACATAGGAGCTGAAGTTGCTTCAGCTGGTGGCTTGAAACTTCTAGCGAGGCTGTCGCTTCTCACAGAACAAGACTTGTGGGCTGTGAACGGGCTTCCCAATGAAAACAGCCCTTCGGACCACCTGCCTCTGCTGGCTAAGTTCAGACTTGAGCTTTGACTCCTGTTATGTACATAACTTATGTTCCAACTTACGTCCTTTTCCAGCACATGGAAAGCTGCTGAATGTTTGAACGTTGTTTATTTTTGTGCTATGGCATAACAGGTACAAGAAACAAGTTTATAATCCTTTTCTTTTTTAATAATGAAAAATATTTTCCTGATAAGACCTAAATACTCTTTATTGTAAAAGAGGTATAAATATTTTTTTATTCTAATTCTAGTAAAATTGACAGTGGTTTTTAAATGTAGCATACCTTCTTTAGTCTGCACAATGAAGAATTCCGATCCCTGTGCTGGGCAAGCTTTGCAGTGGATGCAGACCGTCTGTCTGGCTTCTTGAAAACCACAGGTTGGTTCCTTTCTGCGAGGCCTGGTTTCTTTGGGGAAGCCCTTGAGTCCTAATTAGTTCGCCTGAGAAATCACTTAGTCATTCTCCAGTGTCTAGCCATGCCTGTTGCCCAGGGAGTGGCACTGCTTTTCCAGTGAGGCAGCAGGGAAGTGTGCTGTGCTGAACTTGCTGAGGGACAAATCCTTTCCAGGAGCACACACTTCCCGTAGGCAGTGAGGGGTTGGCCTCACCGCAGTAGAGATCGGGGAGCTGGGCTGTTGCCCTAGCATTTTTTTTTCTCTTTTTAAAATCAGTTGCGGGGCTGGGGATTTAGCTCAGCGGCATAAGCACCTGCCTTTAAAGCAGGTGGTTGTGAGTTCGATCCCCGGTACCGATAAAAATGAAAAAGACAAAAAAAAAAAAAAAAAAAATCAGTTGCAAGAATTACTTCCTGGGTTAAGGGCGACATTTATTTTACTATTGACTTTATTAAGAAAATTGTTATTGGAACAAAGTGGCAGCTATGAGATCATTTTGGGTATAGCTCAGGAACTCGAGGAAGCTGTGGAACTTTATTGGGGAGGCGCTGACCTGCAAGCCTGCCGCTCTTCTTGCAGGAGTTATCAGAACTGTTGAAGGCTTTTCCTTTGTTTCTTGGATGTTTTGTTGTGTTTCACAGTGATACACCGTGCAAGGTGGTGCTAACACTTTTTATGAGCTGGTTGGTTATGAGCAGTTTTCATAAAGCCTGCAATGGACTCTAGATAAATGTTTGAATAAAAATTTTGGAAACAAAGTAAGTGAAAATGTCCTTTTTTTAAATACTAGGTTCAGGCATTTTTATTAAGTAGACACTTCACTGAACTATGAACATTTTTACAGTGCGTTTTATTAAGAAAATGTTTTATTTTAACTTGGACTTTAAAATTTTTGTACCAAATCACTTGCAACAATTATTTTTAAAAATTAGATCAGACAAAAGAAGGCATGCAGTTTATAAAGATTTATCTAGTAAGAGTTGTGATGAACAAGTACTTTTAAATGTTTGATTTCTCTCTTTAGTTTTTATTTATAGGATTAAGTACATATAGTTCCCAGATTTTCCAGTTTTTAATAGTTTGTGGAATATCATGTGTCTTGCAGATATAGTCATCAATTTGTAATAATACAATATCCCTTTTTAGTATTGGGGAAAGAAAAAAAAAATCCACTTATTACTTCTTTGAATTAAGTGAATTTGTTAGCAAATAACTATTATGTATAGTTCATTGTTAGCAAACTAACATCCCTGAAGACCTCTGACAAAATTACTTTATACCTACTGAATATATTGTCAGTTTAGGCTTGTTTCATGTTCTGGACGTGGTAAGAATCCATAAAATTGATTGCATTCTGCTTCAGTTCATCAGTGGAGTGTGGCTGTGGCCCTGCAGCCAGCAGACTGGTGTTACCTCCTTGCAAGTTTCTGCAGCTCCACAGAGAGTGATTATTTAAGTTACCTGTTTATCTTTACTTTTTTGAACATAAATTGCTAACTCTGCTGGAGCCTCATTTTTATCTGCCAGAACCAAATCCTATTAATTGCAGAAACAAAATTTCTTGGTCTTACATGTTTTACAATCGAAGCTCCAGATGCAAGCAGGAATCATAATAAGATGTTGGTTTCACTATGCCTTTGCATAGCAAGATAATACGCATGTTTGATTTTTTTTTTTTTAACTTAGCCACTATCTTGAATTCAAGGACTTGGGGAAACAGGAGCATGATGTCATTTGCACTTTGTATCTGTGAATTATGTAAATAAATTATTGTACTCATACGTCTGTGTCTGCACGTTCTGTGGTGGGGTGCTAAGCTATGTATGCGGGACTTGTGCTCTCCTATAAACTTTCCTGTTTTCCGCCTGTATTATGTAAAGTAGTGCTAAAAGACATGTTCATTAAGATGCCAAAACAATGTTCAGTAGTTTAGAGTGTGGAAATAATGTTTAATATTTGAGTTTGGAAACTGTGAGAGAAGAGGTAGGGATAATAGTTTATTAGAACATGTGAAATAAGAGGCCAAGAACCATCTTACAGTTCGGAAAGAAGAGAAGCATACTCCTTAAGTTGCCAGGATGGTTTTATTAAAGTCCCATGCTGTGTATAAACATACAAGTGATGCCGGAAACAGTAACTCAGAACATGCACTTATCTGGCGCTCTCTAAAATACCATTATACAAGTTTTCATTTACTTAGAAAAATACCCACTAAAACAATCACAGTTTTTCTTAAAGGTTTAAAAAAAATGTATCGGCCAGAACAGAGTCCAAGAGAATAAACAAGATTCTGAATTGTATGTCAAAAAAAACTGTACAAGGTTGTACATAAAACTATAGCTTACAAAAGCCTTGGGTATAGTAAGAATACTGAATTAAGATTTCCAAAGTTCTATTTACCAATATCGATTAATAAAAACCTTATGAAATAATTGACTTAGTAAAAGTGAATGTTCATGATTTCAGTATATATAGAAAATACTAAATACCATTTTCTGAAATAAAGTGTACTCAAAACAGCACAATCAGTCTCAAATCAAGATTTCTGTCATTCATTTAAACTTTGCATACATTGCCAGTGGTGGCTTAATCATAAAATCTCTTGCATAATTACTTTAAAAACTAGATTCCAAATTCATAGTTTAAAAAAAATTGTTATAGCCAACCTTAAAATCAGTTTTGGGAAATAAAATATATTGGTTTTGTTGTTTAGTTGGGTCATTTTTGGGTTGCTGGGGGGTTTTAAATCCCATAATATTAATTGTATTATTGCATTAGAATTTAGGAGTTTGGTGATTTTCCTATATTTTATAGAAGTTAATTATTCTGTGGGCAGTAGAAATAGAAGTTCTAAGAAAATTTTAATGTTTAATTTTCATGTTTCTGGGACTAACCCTTGCTTTGGGAACAGTAATCTAAAAATCAAGGTATGTTGAAGAAATTAGGTTCCTAATTGAATCATTAAGGCTTATACGGCAGCATATCAGCAACAGTTTTGTACTCCTTTTTTCTTGTAGGAAACAAGAAGCCCTGCAACTAGCTGACCTTCTGTGTCTTTGATGGACTGGTCCTTAAGCAGTGCTTGGCAGGGGCTACTCCAAGCTCTTAGAGAGGCTACATGTTTAACATTGTCTACTTACTGATACAATAAAGTTTCAGGTGGAGAAAAAGAGCATACATGGGTACATCAGTATTGTTTCAGAGTGAGGAAGAAATGATTCCCTGCCATCTCAAAAATACCAGTACCTGTGGCCATGCAGCAAATGGGTATACGGTGTCAAGACAGATGAAAGTGACTATGAGGCTGGTGACGGAACCTGGGACCTCACGCATCTAAGCACAGGCTCTGCCGCTGGTGCATCTCCAACCCTAACAATTCATCTTAAACTGACTGATAATCCTGCTCCTGAGGGAAATGATCAAGTTCAGAAGTTTAACTTAAAAGCTGCATGTTAGTCTAGGGTACAGCTGGCTCCCTTCCCAGGAAAACAGTACTTCATTCATAGCGCTGATTTTCACAGTAAAGCAAGCTCCTCTGCACACAGCTCAAGGGTCAGGTTCTTCTCTCATCACCTCCAGACTGTCAAAGAGCAGTTTTTTAGCTTTTTTTATTACTTTCCTATAACCATCTTCAGTCAAATCCAGAAGTATTGAGACTGAAGTAACATTGTTCACTCGTAGACTTCATTTAGGTCTTCTTTGGTCTCAGGCAGCTGCTGAGATAGTAACAAATGGAACAGAGGCTCTGCTCCCGCTGTGTGGAATGTGCAGTCTGTGTGCGTCCTTCATAGTTATCCTGTCTCCTGCAGCCGGAAGCTACACCATAACCAGAACACGCAGGCTCAACGGACGGGGTGTGATGAGATGCAGCGCTGGACAAGACAACTGCCATTAAAAAAAAATCCTGCTTCTCTAACGTATTTTCCAGGACTTCCTAAAAACGTCCTGAAGGGTGACATCTAATAGCATGGAACTGGAAAATACAGATCACATTTGGCCTTAATAGATCAGAACCCATATTTCAGACAGCGAGACCCTCAGGATGAGAGCCTGACTCACTTAAAAATCAGATTTAAAAAAAAACTATATATATATGACATAAAGCATGAGCAGAAAGGTTACTTGGTTCACAAGACCTACTGGTTCGCTCCTGGCTGCCCTGGCTTTCCGAGTGTCATTTTCCAGGTGATTGTGACACTGCTGAGCCAGTGTTAACAAGCACGTGACCTCTTGTGCTTTTTGCTGGACCCCACAAAGTTTAAATGTTAGCGACAGAATGAGACTAGCTTCTGACTGTGCTTGTTTTGTACGAACAGAAATCGCCATCAGTGAATGCTCTAAGAAAGATTAAGAACTCCCAGATCCTAAAAATGGTTTCCCATATTGCCAGAATTCTAGTGCTTCTTTATAAAATCTTTGCATATATTACTTTAATCTCATCACATATGTGCACCAGGAAGAAATTCCAAACTTGTGGAAAATCCCATGGGAAACAGTGGAGAAACAATACAAATAGAATATAAAAAACCAAAATGCCATTGAGTTTGCATATCTGATGTAAAAATGCTGAGGTAATAGTAACTGCTTTAAAAAAACCTACCCATCTTTGCTTCTGTTATTGCTGAAAAATACTGATGGAGTGAGCTTACTATACCAAAAAGGACATTTGCTACTGATGAGGCTAATGTTCAAAGCCAGGAACAGAAGTAAATGAGGAAGTATAAAACGACAGTTAAGGTTTGTTATCCTTGAGCTCCTGAGTGAGGGGACGGTCCACTCCCAGCGGGGTTTATTGTGTAGCCTTTTCATGGTTGCCTCTTCGGGAGTTTTTTAAAGCTAATTGTTCCTACCCACTCAGGTTCTATTTCCAGGTGCAGCTTTAGAAATAAAATTCACAAGTTCATAATAAATAATCACAGTTCCTCCTGCTGGGTAAAGTGCAGAGCGAAGCACCACAAAACCCTCTTGCTGGCTGCTGCAGCTTGGCTAGATTCGGATCTGATAGCCCACTTCATTCAGTGTGCTGAGGTCCACCGCCTTCTTCTCAGGCAGGGCAGGCCTAGGAGAGACGGGAAGCCGGAGGGGAGAGGACAGGACAGAGAAAGTCAGCACTGCGCAGCCACTGGGCTGTCCACCCCACCCACTGAAAAGTGTTCCTCAGTCCACCCGCCGCCCACTTCGCTCCCAGCTCTGCTTGGGTCTGAAGTCCACCCTCATAGGTGTTGGGAGTTTTCTAACAGGCCGTCAATGTGGACATCAGAATTTCTAGGGCATTGAATGAACTTTCACAACTTGATGCTTGAATTTGGTCACACTAGAACTTTTGAAACCCATGGTCTGTCTGTTCACCTTGTAAGAAAAATCACGCATACTATAGGATTATAAATCAGATTTCTCCTGGAAATCCTAGAAGTTGTGCCTGGGGAAACCCAGGACTTACTCGGTGACTCAAACTCCCAAAGAGGTTCTCGGTTTCTTTTTTCTTGAGCACAGGGATTGAAACTTGGGCCTCTAAACTGAGTCAACCCCTGCTCCTTTTATATGTTGAGACAGGTCTTGCTGGGTTGCCAGGCAGGCCTCTAACTCGACATCCTCCTGCCTCAGGGGTCCAGGGTTGGCAGTTTCTGTGTGTGAGGGTTAATGATCCAGGCTTGAATGTATAAAATCAAAGTGACTCAGTTAATCTGGAAAAGCAGGTCATTTCAGTGGCAAAACATCTCTCTCCTCTAAAAAATGTTTTGTAAAGTACTTTTCAATATAAAACATGTTGGCATTTATTGGACGTCATGTAAGAAAGTACTTGAACTTGGAGAAAAAAGTCATTTAGGAGCACATGAGCCATGTTCAGAAAAAACTTCAAAAATGACTTCCTAATATAACTATGCCTCACGTGTTCATGGCTTAAGTTTTTCTGTTCCCTCTTCTCACCTGGGAGAAGAGATAACCAAGGTCACAAGACAATAAAGGCATTGTTGATTACATATGAACTCTATTCTTAAGCAGTTTTTTAGGTTGTTTGCTTTGCTAAGTGTTAAAAATAATTGTAAGAAGTTTCTTAATGCGTATCTTTGAGAAGTTCTGGACTGCAGATAGTTTTCCAGATACGAGAGCGGTGCAGCTCTTTGAGCCGGGAATGAGCAGCCAGCCTCTATCAGCTCACTCCGTGTCACTAGTTCTGCCCTCTCCTCTCTGCCTCTGAGAAGGGACTCTGGCCACTGCTGCTCTGTGATCGCTCGTCTTGCAAACTTGACCTCAAGGTGGATAAGAAGCTTTCCTTGACCTACTAAAAGAATACTCACAATCTTAATTCTCTCTGGGTTCCAAGGGGCTTATTTCTCTGCTCGACCACGTGTCCTGATTTACTGGGTCAGGACCCACGCCCCGTCCTCTTTGTGTCCTTTTCCCTTGGCTCCCGGGACACACCCATGATGCTGAGAAACAGCTGACAATGGTATGGAGCCCAACCCGGGTGCTGATTCCTGCTCCATGTATGAGAGCACACCAGACCTCTGGCATCAGGCAGTGGTGTCCCCTGGACCAGCCAGGCCCTGGACACTCCCAGGCCCTTTAAACAGGGCTACTGCTGGCCTGCAAGTGGCTCAGGAGCTTGTGAGGACTCTTCCCAGCCGGCAGCTAAGGGGAATTCAGTGATGTTTGAAAGCTTGGGCTTGTAACTCTGTGCTACCCCTCAGGCCACAAAGGTGGGCGGAATGAGGGTTCTTGCAGAAAAGCCAGGTTTCAGCGCACTCATTTCATAAAGAGCCCAGGACGCAGCCTCTACTTTGTCTCTTTGCCTGAAACGGGATCATTTTCCAAACAGCTAATGTGAGACTTTTCTCCCTCCAAGTGGACACTCCAGATGTTAGCACCAGCCTGAGGCACGTGTGATAAAGGGAAGATGATTTCTCCTCTCCCTGATGAGCTGAACATAGAGAAAATGCAATCATCAAACTTCAGCCTAGGGTGGAGCTCAGTGGCAGAGCACTTGCCTAGCATGCTTGAGGCCCAGGACTCGATCCCAAACCAAAAACTCATCTGCACGCATTCTTTGCTTTAGAAAAGGATTAAATGCAGGTCATTTTCCATAGCAATTAGAATACGCTTTCCACGCCCCCTTTCTGTATTGTAACTGCGAAGCCTCCTTCTCAGAGATAAACTACACTCACATCAGATGACACCACAGGTAAGTGGCCTGTCAATATCCACTTTCTCTTTGTTTGGGACTCCCCCCACCCCTGCAACTTTTAGTCAATCACATGGCCACGTGGAGTACAAACTTTCCCAGGCTCCTAGGGGCCAGCCCTGGCCCTGTGGGTAACAGGTTGCCCCTGTGGGGGGCACCAGTCACCACTTGAAAAGACAACCGGCGTGGGCCCTTCATGGTTTTCTTTCTCTTCTCTGCTGCTGAGAGGACGGGGAAGTGATGGTGGTGCTGGGCCTTCAAGGTGGTCACCAACACTGCAGACAGGTGAAGCTCGTTAGCACCTCTGCCCACAGCTAATCAAATCCCTCGGCCCAGGAGCTAGTTCAGCGGCATGGCGCCTGCCTGGCAAGCTAAGATCCTGAGTTCAATTCCTGGTGCAAAATAACCACCAAATTTCCTGCTTCTTTCCCCACTGCCCACCCTCCCCCTGACGACACCAGCTCCTATGCTCATGAAAGCAAGGTTGGGCTGCTGGAGGAAGGTTCCAGAACTGAGAACGGGCTCCTAGCCAGTGCTGATTCCCCAGGAGAAATGGCCGCCCGAGTCGCTGGCCTTGGCCATGGTGCTGCAGCTCCGGGACCCAAACTGTGGTGGTGGCCCTTAATCTCCTGTTGTCTCTGAAAAGTACACATGTCCTGTGCACACCCAGGGAGCCTCTGGCCCTGGGGCCCTGCCGGAACTCCCCAAGCGGCTCCCCCATTCCTAAGCCTTTTGGTACGTGCTTCTTCGTGGCCTGGCATCCTCCTCTGCACCGAGCCCCACCTCTCTGCCTGATGCAGAGTAAGGAGAACACTGCCCAGAAGTCGCTGGCCTGCTCTTCCCAGCCCCGTGACAGGCAGCCGATCCTGGGGTCCACGGCCAGCCCAGGCTGCAGGGGACAGCTTGGCTCCTGGTGTCTAGAGAGAGGCTGCGTGGCAACCACCAGCCAAGCCCACTGGCCACCTCTGAGGGGAGGGCCCATGTGGAAATGGGTGCTATTTAATTTAAATGGGTGCTATTTAACAATCCTCCTGCCTTAGCCTCCCGAGTGCTGGGATTCCAGGCATGCAACAGAAATTACTTCTTTATTTATTAGGCCAGACAACCTGCCAGGCTTTGAGTTGCCGCTAGCCTGTGTGGTGGTCCTGGGACTGTCCCTTGCACAGGAAAGGCTGCAGTGAAGGTAGCAAACTTGCTCAAAGCCGATGCATAGTTAGCAAGCGGTGGCATCACAGCTGGTCCCCAGGACCTGGAGCTGGGCCCCTAACGGCACCATTAATTGCCCCGTCCTCCCTGACCCGGATTAAAGTACCTCCCAAGCATCCAGGAAGGCCATCACGGCCATCTGCTTCTGTTCCTTGGCTTATGCTGTACTCCGTCTGGACTGCCCTTCCCAAGCCTTACCACCCTTGCGGTCCTACCCAAATGCCACCTGTGCCCCTCATATCCACTACTTTGCACTGTTTGCTATGTCCACCTGTTAAAGGACCCTGCTGATCCACCATTACCATGCCTGCTTTGGAAGCTGCCAATAGGTGGAGAGCAAGAACCAACTGAATTCACCTGTGAACCCCACTGTTGACCATGTAACTCTCAATAAAACTTGGGCAAGTTCTCACTAGTGCGTAAATGACTGATAGAGTTTCATGTAACTTTTTTCCTGGGATATTTTACTAATAAAGTCCTAAGCCAGGAGTTCAAGGTACTGATTTAAAAATCAGCAAGTTAGAAAGAATATTCTTTTAAAAAAAAAAAGGTACAGGGGAGACCCCCCCCCCGCCTACACCTCTAACACAAGGTTGCCTCCCTACTGCGTCCTCACCCTGCCCACCTCCACGAGGTGGCAGAACCCAGGGGACCAAAAGGCTCGCACTGTGGAACAGGACCTGAGCAGCGCTTCTCGGACTGTGTCACTTGTGCACGTGGGATTTCGGCAGCGGGCAGGTGCGGGCGCCCCTCAGAGGCCCTTCCGAATGAGGCCCTGAGGTTAGGAGAGTAAGCGCCCCGTCTCGCCTGCTGCTCGCTGCTCTGGCAGGAATCAGCCAGGCTTGGGCTCAGTCCCACCGGTGCCCTCCGCCCACTCCTCTTCCTGGGACGCAGGAACCAAGGTGGCCAGGAAGCTGCATCCGCAGGAGCTTCACTGAGTCACGGCCATGCGCCCTGGAGGGCTCTCCGCCTGCACCCCAAGCCTCCCAGGCCACTGCTACAGCCACTAGGTCCCTGAGGTCACCACCCGGCGCTGTGGCCCAGCATCCCTCGGCTCAGGAGCCCCGAGGGAGCCCTGGCAGACCCCGAAGGCCTGCAGCTCATCCTGTGTGATGTGGTCCCTGCTGGTGTGTCCCAGCGCCCAGCTTGGGTCCCAGGCCCAGGAAAGCATGGAAGCAGCCAGGTCAATATTGGGGTAGAATCTGCTTCTCCGCGCCATCTTGGATACCTGGTCCCTCTGAAGCTTTCCTAACTCCCCACCCGCTTTTCTTTATTACTTTTCTCTTTCATTTCTGTCTCTCTCTCTCTGAGACAGGGTTTTGCTATGTAGCCCAAACTGGCCTTGAACTCACAGAGATCCTCCTGCGTCAGCCTCCCAAATGGTGGGATTATAGGCAAGTCTCACTACCAAGCCTGGCTTCCCTCATCCCCCCTCCCACCTTTTTTTCCTGGTTTCCTCTCCACCTTTCACCAGAAGGACGTTTTCTTCCTTCTGCTCTTTCTTGTTTAGGGGTTAAGGACAGTGACTCCTTTGAATGACCCAAATGAACACCCCCCCACCCCGTGTCACTAAACCAGGGATTCAAATGTATCCTCTGTGACTTCATTAAATAGCCGCTGTCCCCATACAGCGAGTGTCACCCTTCCTGACACAGCGCCCAAGGCCCACTGTCCAGTGTCCAGCATGTGGTCCTGGCATGAAAGGTGATAGGGCCCTACGGCACTGAGGTCCCCAGCAGGCCCTCCACAGAGAGGATCCAAATCAAAGAGCAAGAGGGAAGGGAAGGAGACAACAGCAAAGGACAGAGGAGAAAGCACAGAGGTGACAGAGCTGCTGGCCCCGGGAAGGACAGTGTCCTGCAAGGCCACTCCAGTGGTCAACACTGGTGGTAGCAACTTAGCCAGACCCCAGCTCAAAATAGAAACTCATGAAGGGCTGGCAGTTGCATAGCTTAGTGTGAAGGCCCGGGTTCAATGCCCAGTAACACAGCAAAACCAAACCAAACCAAACCAAACCTCCTGCTGCCTGCTCCTACCTGTGCTCAGGCCTGGGGCCCAGGCAGTAGCCAGGTATTGTGACCAGCAAGGAAAGGACCCCAGAGCACCCCATGCTTCACAGCTAGGTTCTCCACTGGGCAGGGTGCTGAGGGCCTGGCAGGGCAGGGACCATCCCCAACCTCCATCAGCATCTTTCTCTCAGAGCCACAGGGAGCCCCTGCCCAGAGGATGGTGGGGTTGGGGGGCAGCCCCCTGCCCCTGGAAGCCTGGTTTTAGCTAATGCCCTCATCTATGCCGCTGCTCACCCGCCCACTCAGCTGGCTGTGTCAGCCCAGGAACACAGATCCTCCTTGCTAAAGGGATTACTCAGGCAAGTGTAAAAACAGAGCAGAATTCATGGCTGGCAGAGGTTCCAACTTTGAGGACAGAAAGCCACTAAAATTAGCCCTGCTTGGTTCAGGAGCTGGACCCCCCAGCGGATGGGATGGGCCTCTGCTCTCACCTGTCAGGGCATTTCCCACCCTCTGGCCACTCTCCAGCCTCCTGACGATGCTGATTCCTTTAGAAGTGATGGGGTGGGGAGGACCGGCACTGCTCCTCACCAGGGTCCTGGAGTCCAGGGCTCCAGGTCAGTGCCACCCCTATCCTGTCTGCTTTCCTTGCTAAAAAGCAAAGTTTCCCGGAACAAAGGCTGCTTGGTGAGGACCACAAGTGGGGTGGGGGGACCCTATTCCTGCCCAGGCACGGCTCTGGGAGCCAAGCTGCATCTGGTGACATCTGGAGAGGGAGGGCCAGCTCGGGCCTCCGGTCTCCCCACCATCCCGCCATCCCCACCCCTGCAGACCTTCCTTTGGTTCTCATCTTCTGCATCTCTTCCCTCTTCTCCTCCACAGCAGTCCCGGCCCTGAGGCTCAGGGATCAAGACCGAGACTGGCCACCCTGTCTGCCTCCCCCCCCCCATCAGCTCCTATCCCAGGGTTCTTCCTGTGGCCTCCTCCCCCAGCTCTTCCCTGTCCATCTTACCAGCTGTGGTTGCAGTGTTTCCTCCTGAGTAGCTGGCTCCTTTATCCCTGTCCTCCCACTCTAAGGTCTACAGTCACAGTAGTTTCTAGAACATTCTCCCTGGCGGCCCAAGAACCTGAAATTCCACAGTCTAAATTCAAACTCGCCTTCTTCCTGATTTCTCAAACCACCACCACTGCACTCTTGACCTTATCCTCCCCAGCCATTTTCGGTTTTCTTTTTTTGTCTTTGAGACATGGTCTTACTATGCAGTTCAGGCTGGCTTTGAAGTCATTTTATAGACCAGGTTGACCTCAAACTCACAGCAGTCCTGCCTCGGCCCCCCAAGTGCTGGGATTCCAGGTGTGCACCACTAGGCCAGGCAGACCCCAGCCAGTTTCTAAGGTGGTCACCGCCTCGGGCAATCATAAGTAATGTTTCCTGGCTGAAAACAAGCATGCCTTTGCCTGCAAAGTCCCCACCGGTCCAAGTAAAGTTGACCTCACCAGACTCATCTTACAAACCAACCGCATGGCCAAGAGGGGCTCCCGGCTGCTCCGGCTCTGACGGGAAGGGGTGCGTCTTCACTGAGGACCAGGGCTCCGAGGGATGACCCAGCCCTCTCGGGATAAGAAGGGCACAGCTCAAAAGGGGGTGCTCTCCCCGCTTTATGAATCACCACTTGTTGCAGGGTCATTCACCTGTGCTAATGATCCCCACTCCACCCCCAAACTGCCGCTTTGTTTGTTGACAGCAATTAATGGCTGCCTGAATGAGAAGAAAAGGGGGAGTGGTTTAGAAGGGGGCCAAGGTCGGGGAGCCAGGTCCAGGTCAGCCCTGGGAGAGAGACAGAGTCAGGAGGAAGGTCGGAAGCCACCCGGTTTCCTGGAAGGTCAAAGACCTCCCAGGAAGCCCCAGTCTTCGGGCTCCCACTTCCTCGCCTCCGTTTCTGGCCCTGGACACTGGCCTTGGTGGCCAAGGCCCTCCTGGGGTGGACAGGAGGACGTGGAAAGGGCCAAGAAGAGAATCGTCTGGGGAACTGAAGATACTTTCTCCTGCTCTGTTCTTCCAAAAGCAAAAGTAGACCCTCATCCTGCCTCCGCCCTGCCACCTTCCAGAAACCAGGGACCTGTAGTTCCAGCTCCGCACCCCCACCCACCACCACCCCGGGACCCAGGGCAACAAAGTCAAGCCTTTCTGTATCCTGGCTTCTTCATCTGAAAGGAATGTGCCCAGAAAAATGTGCTTGTGTGAAGGCAGCTCACCCCTAACCAACCGCAGCTGTCACCGGATCAATTTGATCCTTTCGGTATTTTCTGAGCTAAGCAGGGAAGTTTTGTTTTGTTTTGTTTTTTGGACACAGGGTCTGGCTGTATAGCTCCCACAGAACTCAATATGTAGCCCAGGCTGGCCTCCAGGTACTCAGTGATCCTGCCTCAGCCTGCTGGGTGCTGGGATTACAGGTGTGTACCACCACACCTGGTCAGGGAAACATTTTTATTCTCTTTCATGCAGACTAAGGATCCCTTAGGACCAAGGACCTGCCTGGCTGCAGGGCTAAGACGCTGTGGAGCTGGGCCTCAACTATAGGGCCTGTGCAGCAAGAGATGAGTGTGACCCGGCTCACACTGCTGCTGTGAAGGAAAGCCAAATTCCCTCCCCATCTAATTCCAGCTCTCGTCTCTGCCAGCAGATTATCACAGGTTTCTCTGGGCACCTTCAGCAGCTCCAATCTGCCATTTCTCATGGGGTCATTTGGACCAAGAAGTAGGCAAAGAATCTATAACCCTGGGCTAAGGCCGGCCAGGGCGAAGTTAGCCAAGGACGAGGGTCACTCAGGGGATGTATCTCATGCCACCACCTACTGAGAACAATCACATGTCACTGGGCACAGAGGAGGCAGGCTTTTAGGAGATCCATGAATTCTAATAATCCCGTTTTAGGGGTAAGAAACTCCATACGCAGAAATAGCACAGGACACAGAGCTCCTATACAGCTGGGCTGGTTCCAGGCCCAGGTTCTTAACCCCAGGCCCAGTGCTCCTCCCGTGCTGCCTGGGTGGCAGGCCAGCCGGCTGGCACTCATCCCCCACACGTGGGCACGGCCAGATCTTTTAAGGGGGAATGTGGGGTGGTGTTCACCTTTCCTGCAGGTGGCCCCCGATGCAGGTGGCCCCCTCGGAGATCACCGTGCAAGCCCAGGACAGCTCTTCCCCACCAGAGGACAGTTCTGCGAAATGTGTGCACAGGGCTTGCACTAGGGAAGAGGAAAGGCACTCACGACTTGTCTCGCCTGCCGAGCCTCCTTGGAGGGCTTGCTGGTCTCCTGCGGGGTGACAAGGATTTCCCCCGGCTTCTCACCTGGGTTGGAGAGTGGGAACTTGCAGGCTTCAAAATCTGGGGGAGATGCAAGGGGTTAGTAATGGTGCTGGTCCTCAAGGGCCCCACCTCCACGCCTTCCTACAGCACGGGGTGCTGCAAACCCCTGGCCACCACATCCCTGAGGTGCAGTGGCCAGTGGGGGACAAATTTAACAGTGTCCTGGCAAGCCCTCAGTTCTGGGCACCCTAGAATGATGGGTCACCCTGTTACAGAGACAGAACAGAGTATAAAATGCATACGATATGACTAAGATTTTAAATCTGACTTCACAGAAGGAGCTGAGGCCTAGACAGAGCTGTGACTGACACCCCTGAGTTCGGCATAGACCTGGTTTTTGAAAGATGGTCACCCCGGAGGTCCTAACAGAAGACCGACTGCAGGAATCCCACAGATACTGAAATCCGCGGATCTCCATGCAACTTACACAATCATCCCACAGACTTGAAATCATCTCTAGATCCCTAACATAACGTAATAGATCCCTAACATTACGTAATAACGTAATTGCTGTGCTTACCATTTAGGGAAAAGAGAGAAAACAGACTCAACACGTCCACCACAGATGAATTTTCCTTCCAAACACTTTCAATCCCCAGTTAGTTCACGCTGCGCACACAGAGCCGGCAGAGATGAAAGCCAACTGTAGCGCATGCAAGGGGACCTTAACCGTCTGTATGAAGTAATGTCACCTACGTCTTTTGTAATAGGAAAACAATAAGAGAACAGAGAGAGGAGAGCGAGAGCGCGTTCTTGCATGGGTCCCTGCTTGTCCTTGTACCCACCTTCATCCGCATGTCCCTGGCATATTTCTCCAGCTCCTTCCTAATGTCAGCCCTCAACATCTTTGAGACATTGAGCACCAGCTGCTTCCACTCGATGGGCTGGAAGCTGTGAGGCTCGTGGGGGACGTACAGGCCAATCTTGACCTTCTTGACCGTGTGCAGGTACTTCTTGTAGGAGTCCTCAAAGTCAAAGACAAGGTCACTCAGAGTCCGAAAAGTCAGCGGCTTGTCCATCAGCTCGGCCCTCCGGCTCATGCCCAGTGAGCCGTAGCGACCATTGCAGTATATTCCCAGCACGACGTGGTGAAAGTAATTTCCTGAGAAGTAGGTTTTAAAGCTGATGGGGAATCGCTCGACCGAAGGCTGCCCATTGGTTAAGTATCTTGCAGGTCTGAGTTAAGGAAGAGACATTAGGCCTTGGGAATCCAGAGTTCCCTAAGGACTCGTGTGTCCTTTGCAGGGAGTTTTGAGTAGCAACTACTTGGTTCATCAACAAAGCAAATGCTCCAGAGTCCCCTAAGGACTCGTGTGTCCTTTGCAGGGAGTTTTGAGTAGCAACTACTTGGTTCATCAACAAAGCAAATGCAATACAGGACATAAAGAAAAATTTGCCATCTTCCTTAGACACCACATACCGAACATTAACCTTGGAGAGGAAGAACTACTTAAGGATTTTTATTTATTTTTTTCTCAATCACATGACCAAACTGCCCAGTACGAAACAGACCAGGAGCTGATGCCCTGTGTTGGTCCTGGTGAGAAATGAAAGCCAGAATCTAGGCACTGACTGGAGACATGGAGGCAGGCTGGTGACGTGACCCAAAGGGACAGAGAGGAGTAAAGGGGTCACTGTAGTCTCCTTGGCCCTGGCGCCCTGTGCCTGTGACCTGGGCTCCCCTCTATTCCTAGCCTAAGGGCACTATGCCTTGACTCCCCCCACTCACTGGCCTGTTGGATTTAGCACCTGCCTGTCCATCACTAGCTTTTGGCCCAGCCATTCCCCAGGCATGGTGTCAAGCACCTATCCCCTCACCTCCAGGCCCCAGAAGGAAGGACACGAGGCAGGATGTCCTCTAGCACATCCTGTAATTCCACACCAGCCCGGGTCAGGCTGCTGAGATCCAGGACCCAGCTTTTCTGCACAGGGAACCCAGAAACTCAGCGTGTTGCTCCTCTGCTCAGAAGCTTCAGGGGCCCCAGACTGTTTCTAAGCTTAGCACTGACCCTGGTACTGGGCCTTGAGCTCCATGTGTGGCACAGGCAAAGGTGCAGTCCTCCCCTTTAAGGATCTGCCCCCACCATCACCAACCCCACACTGGCTCTGCAAAGCGGCCAGAATGACCCATGAAGCCCAAGCTTGGTCTACACTACTCTTCCATGCTCATCATCTCCCGGACTTCATCCAAACCCCACGTCAAAGTTGTAGGGAACAACTTGAGTGACCCTTGAGTGCAGATCAACCGCTGCAGCCCTAGTTAGATGGAGGCTTATTTCCTGGTACTGATGTGTACAGAGCTGGCTATGGTGTTTGCTCCCTTCAGCTGGCTCTGAGCAATGCAAATAAGGCCAGCTGAGTACTGATGTGGAATCCTTGAGGCCAACCCGGCTGACTCCTGTTTCCTCACAGAGCACTCTCTGTAAGGATCAAGCGCTGTGGGATGGCAGAGCCACTCAGCTCCAGGAATGTCAGCTAGGCACAGCCTCAGAGGAAGAGGCTATGAGTCCCCAGGGCACAAAAGTTTACATATTGGAAACTGAAGCAACAGCCTCCTAAAACCATTCAGATGCTACTATCCAACTGAGTTACATAGACTGAGCCTTCTGCTTGTCTTTCTCCCTGCATTTTGCAAAGATGCTTTTCTCCCTACCTGGCCAGCCAGCTCAAGTTACTCACTGTCACTCACCCTCCAGCCACCCCTTCTTCTTGAGATAATAGATTCTGGAGAGGCCTTGGGTCAGAGTCTTTGTCCAGATATCCTCACAGGGATTGAGCTTAGGACCCCTTGGCTGCCTTTAGCTTTGAATGTATCTCGAGGTTTTACTCTCGCTGTGGGTTGCACTGGAGGTGGTAGATTGGAATTAATGTGCCAGAATTCCTATAACATTTTAATGGGATTATAAATATAACTTTCCAAACTGTGGGGAAGATTAGAAAAGGAATTATAGTACTTGGATTACAATATTCAGTACTGGGATTATAATGAAAGTCCAGAACTACTCTGGCCCCACTCAGCGCTCCCCAGGAGACCCCTTCCTCATGCCTGGGCTGGCCACCAACATGCAGGACACCCTGGGCACGAGAGATCTCCATCATACAAAGTCCAACAGAAGTAAACCTGTAGGTGACCTTAAAATGACCTTCACACCATACTTCTAAACACAAAACAACCTATATCATCTTCTGTCCCTACTGCAGAAATAAACTGCGGTTCGTTCACACGTCAGCCATAAGGTGTGGAAGATTTCACCCTGGCAGGTATCTTCGGACCCCAGCAATGGAGGGGCTGGGGGCTTTGCTCTCTGCTCCCAAGTTTGTGACCTGGCCTGGGACAGCCTCACAGCTGGCTCCCCATTTCTGAGCACCATGCCTGCCTGACACCTCTCAGCCTCCCCTACAGTTCCCTCCCACCTCCCCTGGGAAGGATGCCCATGCCGCCTGGTGCTTGGTGCTTGTGCACCCTGCACTATGACTGCCCCTATCCTGGCAGGGCGGAGGCTGAGCCGGCATCCCAGTGCCTGCTGGAAAGGACTGTGTAAGGACTGTGCAAGAACCTTACCCAGGAAGCACACACTAGCTTCTGCCTGAAAGACAGCACTCAGTAGAGGGCAACCCCAGGCACCCTGAAGAGGTGGTGGCCCACACGACTAGCTGATGGTCCGGGACAGCCCCGTCCCCTGCCCTCAGCTCAGCCTGAGGAGAGGACTTCCTGAGTCCTCTCTGCCACTCTCACTGTGAAGTTCCTCAAGCCCTGAATGCAGGCTGTCTTTGGTTGCTGAAGCCAGTGTGACATATGCCTCAGTTAGTGTGGTCAGAGTCCCTGTGCCTGTGGGCTGCTGCTGTGAGACCACAGATAAAGAAAGCAAACCTCTCTGGAGTCACACTCACAACGGGCATGATGTAATCCAGCAGTAAAACAGAATTAGCGGGGCCGTGAAATTCCCTTCTGGGTATGGACTCAATTAATGGCAAACAGAGGCTTCAACAGGTTATTCACAAACATGTTCCTAACATTAATCACATCAGCTGTAAGAGAAACACCTCAACCCCATGGTCACATAAACAGATAAACAAAAGGGGCATCTCTGTAACAAGGCACGATGATGCAGTCTGTAAAAACAGGTCCCACAAGCCAGGCGTGGTGGCGCATGCTTATAACCCCAGCACTTGGGAAGCTGAGGCAGGAGGATCGCTAGGAGTTCGAGGCCAGACTAAACTACACAGTGAAACTGTCTCAAAATGAAAAAAGATCCCAAGGTGCACCACAACATGGGGGAGCCCTGAAGACATTATGCCAAGTGAAATAGGCCAGATACGAGAGGAGGGTTGACTGTACGATTCCACTTACCCGAGGTGCCGAGAGGAACCAAATTCTAGAGTGGGAAGGTGGAAGGGGCTGCCAGGGGCTGAAGGGAGGAAAGGGGAACTGTTGTTTAATGAGTGGACGGTTGCAGTAGAGAAGATGGGAAAGCTGTGGAGGTGAATGGTGGGCATGTTACATGAGACTGTGGGTATGCCACAGTCACTGAATAGGACCCTTAATAATGCTGTGAAGGTTTTACTAAAACAAAGCAAACGCCACATGATGTACGCTGTAAGAGAGACAAGCCCAGAAATCTCTGACAGGAGAGGAGGGACCTCACCTCAGCCACACCAGAAGTAGTCTCCTAGATGGGGCGGCAACAGGCAAAGCCTTGGGACCTTGGGACCCAGAGAGAGCGGGGAAGAGGAAGTCAGGTGCCAGCTGGAAGTTGGCAGGGGAGCTGTCTGAGCTTATCCAGGGAAAGGGGCAGCAGCACCCCAAACCTTTGACTCATCTGCTAGCACCCAGCCTCTGGGGACATGTAGAATCTGCCTGTCACACACACACACCCGCTACTTTAATCAACCAGTGCTTCAGCATTACAAGCAACCATCACCATGGTCTGAGAGCCCCTCCAAAATAGTTGCCACAATTCAGAAAATAATTAGGAACCAGAGACTCTTGCATCCAGCATGCATGCAAAAGTGTGTAAGTGCACTTAAGTGAGATAAAAAGGGGTCTTAGGGCCGGGGATATAGCACCTGCCTAGCAAGCGTGAGGTCGTGAGTTCGATTCCTGTATAAAAGGGGTCCTTCATGAAGAACTCCTGTGCTAAAATACAAAGAAAGAAAATGCCAGGAGGACAGGTAAATGGACCAGGTGCTTATATGGCCGACTGACCAGCTCCTAGCTGTCAAGCATCCCTTCGTCACAGGACCTGCAAAAGGGCCAGGGAGGGACAGAGGAAGGAAGGCTCAAATCAGCCTTTGCTAGCTGGACCCAGAGTGCAGACTTGGAGCAAACTGCAGACGAAGACTCTGCACCTTCTGCAGTTTAGCTTTGTGTCCCTTGTCCGAGTCCCAGAGTCAGATTTCCCCACATTCAGCAGCTCGAGCCGAATCTCTCTCTACCCTCTCCGCTGGCCTTGCACTTTTCTGAAATGTCACATGGATAAGAAAAAAGAAAAACCAAAGGAACAGCCCGCAGGCTGAAGCAGGTCCCGAGTCTCTTCCGGTCCATCTGCAAAAGTCACAGGTAATTCCTGTGACACAGTGCTTGCTGTATTCACCATGCAGGGCCACGGTGACCTGTGCCCAGGTGCACCCACATGCCCAGCAGGGGTGTCTGGGGTTAGCTTTGCCTCCCAGCCAAGGGCCCCTGCTTGTCTTCTCCCCTGATCTCAAGCAGACCCCTGGCCAATGGTTCACCCCATTAAACTTGCAAGAGGCTCTGCTGAACAGCTGTGACACCAGGAGCAGGGGGCCCTGAGCCATCTGCATGCTGACTGGGGCCAGGCCTCCTTCGAGGCTCCCCAGGAGAGCTGGGGAGGGTTTGGGAGGCTCGAGTTTCCACTTTTCCAGCGTCAGCCCAGGCACCTGTGGACAGTCCTGCTTGCAACCAAGCCAGTAACTGCTCAGCAGATGACGGTGACGCACAGGCTCTCCTTCCCTGGAAAGCGGTCAGGAGACCAGGCTGGACCAGCGCTGCCCCCTTCCGCCCACGGCCACCTCTCCTTTCCCACCCGCCTTCCTCCTTGAGTCCCTTCCTCAGCCTTTTTGTATCCAAGTGCAGAGAAGAACACTAGGGTTTCACCCTTGATCATTTTCTCCTTAGCAGCCACATCCATCCCTACACTCACAGACCCCAAACTCGTGCTCCCAGCATTGGTCCCCACTGGGATATCCACTCTCCAAACGCCAGGTCCCAAATTCCACACCGCAAATTCAACCTGTCCCCACACATCGGATCCCCCCTTTACTTCGGGAAATGTGGGGTCACTGCTCCCCCCTTTAGCACACTTCTCACTGCTGATCTGCTTCCGGCCCCTCCTGTCCCCTCACTGCTGTGACTCAGTCCAGGCTGGCATCAAAGGGAAGCGTCTGTGACCTTCCTGTCACCCTCATCCCCTGTCTCATTCTCCCCCACAGTCTCCCAATCAAGAAACCCACGTTAGTTGACCGCTTGTCGGCAGCAATATGTCTTTACTGTAATACATCTTTAAAACTTAAATATTCAACATATTCTGATCACACTGCGTACTCTTCTCAGGCTGCGCAACCAAGAGGGGGGTGGGACATGCAAGTGAGAAGGGACAGACTCTGTGTCAGCCGTGTCCATCCCCCGGGACTCACGGCCGCCACCACCTGCTCCTCTATTTTCTTAGTCCCACCTGCCCCAAATGTCTTTCCACACCGTTTTCTCCCTCTCGTCCCCCAACTTAGAATTCTCCTTGAGACGAGAGACCTGAGAGCAGGCCTCGGTGGGGGCAGCAGTCAGGACCCCAGGACTGACGCTGCCTCGAGGAGCCCAGCTCAGGTCTGGCCCAGCCCTCACCAGGGAAAGGGAAGGGAAGTATGAGGGGAGTTCAGCTGTTTCCTCCAAAGTGATGGTGGCTGGGCATCATCGCTGTGAATTTAGGGTGTCAAAGGCACAACCGGCCCCACAGCAAGGTCCCCGAAAATGCGGTAAACATAAACACACATAACTTCCAGGATACATGCCCAGGATGACGGCTTCGAGGCATTTGATTGGCAAGGACTCTCGGGTCATTTCCTTTGCTGTTTCCATTAACCTGTTGGACAGAGCACAGCAGAGCATCTCAGGAACCATTTTGATTCTGCAGTCAGTCTGTCTGTCTGTCAACCCGCCAGCTTGCATTCTCTACATCAGGCACCACATGGGGACACAGGGAAGCCCCCAGAGCACAGCTGCACCGAGCAGAACCGAGTTCCCATGTCCCCCACTCCCTGCCCTCCCTGAGAGTCAGTGCCCACAGGTTAGGGCCACATCCCACAGCATCCTCCCACGACCGATGACTCTTCACACCTAGGCGGCTGCCTCGCCGACTCTGTCCTCGACCTCCGCTCCCTGCATTCCAGGGATGTGGGTGCTGAGACTCGGGGAGCAGAGGCTGGAAGAGCCAGAGATTTCCAGTTCATAACTCATGCACCACTTACCCGCTCAGCGGTCTCATCTTCCTAATTTCAAAGAACTGGGTCCCTGTGTGATTATATCTGCGTGAAGTACGTAAAGGGAAAGTGACAGAAAACTCCAAATGTCCCAGTCATCTGGCAGAGGAAAACAGGCACCCTGATTTCTCAATGGGATTAGAAGATAGGGCTGCTTTGCAGAAGCGGCCCATGCCTTAGAAGGTAGTTGACAGCCTCTAATTCCTCACCGCTCTGCCCTGGAAATCTAATTCTTAGGCCCCAAAGCAGCTCAAACGTTTGGACAGCTCCTCTTAATCTGCTCTGTATTCTGGCTCATTGAATAGATGGTCTTATTTACCTAGTAGACTGCAAGTTCTTTGAGAGTTGGAGGCATTTTTAAAAAATCACTTTTATGGCACTCCTAACGCTTGGCAAGTTAGCAAATATTATTAAATAAGTGAGAAGTGAATGAATGGATGGGTGGATAGATGGATAGCTAAATGGGGGAATGGATACACAGATGGGAGGCTGGTGGGACAGCGAGCTGAGCAGAGGGAGGGACGGACAGAAAGGACTGATAGAGATGGATGGAAGGCAGGACGGTTGAATGAGTGGTACACAGTTTGCCAGCATACGAGTGCAGCAGAATTGACCTTCTTTCCATGACAGCACTGGACGCTGGTCACTAAACCTGAAAAGACAGCACTGTTATCCATGTTTTGAATTTAACTGACTGCCCAGGAGGTCACAGGAATGGCAAGCCTGCTGCAGGTCACTCTGGAAGAGACCAGAGACTCTCTGAGGCCCTGCTCTCTGAGACTGGCTCTTGATTTTTCTCAGCCTAGAGAAAAGCTGCTTTGTGTATTTTGTGCTTACAAAATTGTATTTTTAAAAAGCACAAGCTGGGAGGACCTAATGAGGTATGAATTTGAAGCGGCTTGGAACCGCCTCAAGCCCAGGCAGCTCAGGCCTAGGCAGGCATCTGGGATGCGCGGTGTGCGCTACACTCAAAGAGCAGCTATGTGGAGACACTCCACACCCCACTGAGAGGGTCTCCTCAGATGTGCTTGGCTCTGCAGACTTGGGGACACCTAACAAACATTTATAGAGCTCACAAGCAGATTCTAGGCACCACCCCTGCAGCCTCAGGTTTCGGGCCGTGGATCCTGAGTTCTGGGGTGAGGACCACAGGCTGACCGTAACAAGCTCACCAGCTTGGGAGTTAACACTGTAGTAATCCCTCACGGTACAAATGCCTCAAACTCCTGAGATCCACCCTACAAAACCTTAAGAGTTAAAAGAGGAAAACAAAGCCGGGTATAGTGGTGCACACCTGTAACCCCAGCACTCGGGAGGCTGAGGCCACCCAGCCACCAGACGCCCGTCCCTGCCCCCGGCTGGAAGGATACTGCAGCGTCTTCATGTAATTCTGGATCGCTTGGAGCCAGTCTGGGATCGTCATGGAAAGCCTGTAGTTTGGAACCTGGGGTATTGAAGGCTGTAGGAAAACAGAGACAGGGGTCTGTTCATCCAGGAGGCCAGCGCAGGGCTGTCATCCCCCAAGAGCAGAAGGCCACCCTGGCACAGCCATCTGTCCTTGCAATGCCTCCCTGGAGCGGCCTGGCCATCACCGAGCTTCCCCTCTGGAGCGCTCTCTGCACAGGTGCCTGTCCCCAGCTCCTCTGGACCCTGAGCCCTGCTGGGCATCCTGTCAAAGCTCCTTCTTCACCTGTCTCTTGCCCTAATCAACAAGTGTCCACCACGGATTGTGCAGACTCCGTTCCCACATAGAGGATGAAGGACCCTAGACAGATGGGCCCTGGGAAGGGAGAGAGGGCGCCTCTTCCCAGAATTTAGGACTCCGACTCCTCTTCCATTCTGAGCAACCCCACCTGGCGTGGTAGGCAAGAGTAAGATAAGCAGGGGCCATTGATCAGGCCACTCCGGGGAAGCAAGGGACACCAGCCAGGCTTGGGTTTGTTGTCTGTACACGGGGCTTTCCGGCTGGCTGCTTTGGTCTGGTTTTGATTTATTCCCCGTCGCCCCCATGTTTCTGACTCTCCTGACTTCGGTCTGTCTGGTGGTGTGCAGTGGGCTGGGGTCACTGGTGACTGAGATACTCAGTTCCCCTGGGCCCAGAAGGAGGGAGGAGGCTCCTCAGGGTTGGGCTCTTAGGGAGCCGCAAAAGAGGCTAAAGGGAAGATTAGCTCAGCCTTGGGAGAGACAGGGAGGGCAGCCCTGGGGATTGGGGCTTAGCAGGCAGAAGAGGAAGCCGCTGATAAACAGGCTCTGGAGCCCTGGGCTGGGGGCTGCTCCAGCGACCCTCCTGACGCCCTCCTCCCTGCCTGCCAGGCATCAGCTCTGCAGAAAGCAGGAGCCCAGCTGTCCCCAAGCTGCCCCTGGCCCAGGGAAGGGATGCCGGGCTCCCTCCCAATCCCCCAGTTCACTCCCTCACTCCCCCACTTCACCATGGCACTCCAATGCTCCTTCCCTCTCCTGGTCCCTTCAGTCTTTCTTGGCTCTGAGACCCCAGCATCCCAGCAGCTGCCCCCTCAGCTGCAGGAAACCAGTCACACTTCCTACACGAGAGCCAAAGTATGCGTGTGTGAAAGTGTGCACAGCTATGTGGGCAGACACAACCGCTCTGTGGGCTGTGTTTTCTATACAACACCTCCACTTGTATAAATCACATTCCTGTCTGGGAAAGTCATTCGTGGGCGTGAAACATTCCAGTTTAAACACACACACACACACACACACACTCTCTCTCTCTCTCTCTCTCTCTCTCTCTCTCAATCACAATAAAAGGCTCGCAGGGCACGGTGGAATGTGCATGCCTGGGATCCCAGCTATTTGGGAGGCTGAGACAGGAGGATCATGTGAGCTTAAGAGTTCTGGGACAGCCTGGGTGAAATGGTGAAATTCTCTCAAAAACAAAACCAGGAACCCTTGCGTGTCTGCTCAGCAATGCTAGCCTGGGAACGACCTTTCCTGGGTCAGGGTCCCTAGGGGCCCTGACCACCACATCCTTTCAACTTTCCTCAGTTCTCTGAGCCCACAGAGCAGCACTCGGTGGGGGCAGGGGGAGCAGGCAGCAGCTGGGGCTCAGAATAGCAGCCCAGTGGCGCCCAAAGGCTTTGGAAAACAGCTGCACAGTTACCTCAGCCAGGCTGTGTGGGAAGCTGGGGAGCATTTGCTCTAAGCAGGGAGGACAGATGGATGCAGGTTCCAAACCCCAGCTGGAAGCCGGGCTGGGTGGAAAGGACCTGATGCCAGGGGTGATGGCATCAGTGCCACCTGCCCCGGCCACTGGCAGAGCTGGCAGGGGCTCTGGCAGGAGACAGCTCCCAACCAGTCCCATAGGACGCCTGGCTCCCCCAGGCTTTTGGAGGAGACCCCGCCCCTCCAGTTCTGTGGGCTCCAGGTTCAAAGCCTGCTCCATTACCCTCCTGGCCTCCTCCTCCTCCTCCTCCTCCTCCTCCTCCTCCTCCTCCTCCTGATGAAAAGTCTGCTGCCAAGGGCATCCGCAGAGCAGGGCCTGGGGCTTGCTGCCCCTTGGGTTCGAGCTGTGTTAATTATCAACAGTGACACGTCACTGGCACAGAGTTGAGAGAGGCCCATGCTGCATATATCAATCAGAAACACCCCAGCCTGAAAATGCCACCTCACCCTAAGGAGCATGAAAATGTCAACTGTCCCATGCAAACAGTGAGTTAATACCTTTAATTCATGAAGAGGCTACACAAAGTGATAATTCGCAAGCCTCAATTTTAAAAGTGGCCCGCAAAAGTGGAATCTATTCAAGCAAGGAATAAACAAAGAATGGTATATCCATTCAATGGAACATTAGCCACTCTTTAAAAAGGACAATTTGGCACATGCTTGAAGATGGATGAACTTTGAAGACATTTAGCTAAGTGAACTAAACCAGTCACAAAAGGGCAACTATCCTATAATTCTTCTTATGAGAGTCTTCTCAAATTGTCAGACTCAAAGAGACACAGAAGAGAGTGGTCACCAGGGGTGGGGTGGGGCACTGGTATTTAACGTACACAAGTTTCAGCAGGAGATGGAAGAATTTTGGAAAGGCACCATGGTGACAGAGGCACGGTATGACCCTTAAGGGGGGCCTAGAATAGCAGATTGTACATATATCTTACCCCAATAAAAAGGTCACAAAAAGGCAACTCCCAAAAGAAGAAATACAGATAGTGAATAAATATTTGAAATTAATATTCAACAAAATTCAAACTCACTAATGATTTACAGGGTACAAATTGAAGCTAATGAAAAGCAACATGTGGCAGCGCAAAGCTGTAATCCCAGCACTCTGGGAGGCTGAGGCAGGAGGATTGCAAGTGCAAGAAGAGGGCTTGGGACACAGCTCAACGTGAAGGCCCTGGGCTCGATCACCAGCACCATCACCACCAAATAAATAAATACATAAAATTTTAAAATTCACTGAAAAATGTCACTTTCTACCTCTCTGGTTAGCAGACATTCTGAAACCTACGTGCCCCGTACTGTCGAGGGTGCTTAAGTATAGCTCTGATATGACCTAACTGGGTGTGACCTTTCGAGGAAAAGCTCTGGACCCACCCTTTCTCGGCTCCTGACCATGGCTCTGCGCTGCCTCCTGCCTGGAATTCAAACCTGGACACCTCACTTCCTGTCACCAACCAAGTCCTGCCCGACCAGGGCAGAATCTAGAGAAAATGGAGCAGAACTGGCTGTTGCTTGCCGACCAGGGTGGGGCCGGGCAGCCCAAGCGGGAAGACGATGAGGTCAAAGAGGACCATCCTGGCCCCTGGTCCACTTTGCTCTTCCCAAGCATGAGTGACCTGTCAGAGGACATGAAGGACGAGGAGGCAGCAAGCAGCCAAGTGCCAGGTGACTTTGACAAGAACGAGGAGACTGCTGCTCTGTGTCCAGGCGCCAGGCACCACCCTCTTCCCGGGAGGAGCACTGGGTCAGTACCTGAGGGCTCAGGATGGGTCCTGCCTCCTGCCCTGGGGCAGCCAGGGTTCTGCTGAGATTGGTACAGAAGTCTAGTCATGGCCATCTGTGGAACAGGATGGACAGACAGGCCAGTGGACAGATACCCCAGGGCAGTGGGCCTCAAGGTGCAGGTGATCCAACCTCCTGCTGCAGCGAGGCCTGAACTCCCAAGCATTGCACGTTTCTTATCTCTCTTTATCCTTTATTCCTTCCCTCCTTCCCTCCTTCCTTCCTTCCTTCTTCCTTCTTCCCCCTCCTCTCTTTTTTCAGCACTGAGGATTGAATTCACGGCCTTTACCTGAGCTACACCCCCAGCCCTGTTTTTAATTTTGAGGTAGAAGCTCACTAAGTGGCTAAGCTGTCCGGGTGGGGCTTGACTCGCCACCATCCTGCTTCAGCCTCGCAGAGTGTTGGGATGACGGGCGTGCACCGCACACCTAGCACACCCACACCTCTCTACACTCTCACTTGGACAAAGCTCAGACCCCTAAAGGTGAATTCTCTCCCACTGTGGAATCAATGAGAGAAAGGCACAAACCTGCAAGGGCCGCAGGAAGCCAGGTGTTTCCTGCTGAATCCACCGAGTTTCAGGCCATGCTGTCTCCAGTGGGCGAAACAGAAGTGTTTTCTTCTCCATCCACCGGCCATGCTCAGCCCCTCCCTTTCCATGCTGTCAGCTTCCCAAGATGCTTGCTATTTTCTTTCTTTCCTTGTTTTTTTTTTCTTTTGGTACTGCGGATCGAACTCATGATTTTGCCCTTGCCAGGCAGGCACTTAGGCCACTGAGGTGAATCCCTGATCCTCTTGCCATTTCTTAAACAATCCCTGAAAAGGCCTGAACTTGGGCGCCGCGCCCGCACCCCGCACCCCGCCGCCCGCCGCCCGCCGCCCGCCGCCCCGGAGAAGGCCCAGTCGGCCTGAGCCGCAGCCCGGAGCCCCAGCCAGCCCAGGGCCCCGCCATGGAGACCCGCTACAACCTGAAGAGCCCGGCTGTTAAACGTTTAATGAAAGAAGCAGCAGAATTGAAAGATCCAACAGATCATTACCATGCGCAGCCTTTAGAGGATAATCTTTTTGAATGGCACTTCACAGTAAGAGGGCCCCCAGATTCTGATTTTGATGGAGGAGTTTATCATGGACGAATAGTACTGCCACCAGAGTATCCGATGAAACCACCAAGCATTATTCTCCTAACAGCTAATGGACGATTTGAAGTCGGCAAGAAAATCTGTTTGAGCATCTCAGGACATCATCCTGAAACTTGGCAGCCTTCCTGGAGTATAAGGACAGCGTTACTAGCCATCATTGGGTTTATGCCAACAAAAGGAGAGGGAGCCATAGGTTCTCTTGATTACACACCTGAAGAAAGAAGAGCACTTGCCAAAAAATCACAAGATTTCTGTTGTGAAGGCTGTGGCTCTGCCATGAAGGATGTCCTGTTGCCTTTAAAATCAGGAAGCGACTCAAGCCAGGCTGACCAAGAAGCCAAGGAACTTGCAAGACAAATCAGTTTTAAGGCAGAAGTCAATTCATCTGGAAAGAGTATTGCTGAGTCAGAGTTAAACCACTCTTTTTCACTAAATGACTTACAAGATAACATACCTACAACATTCCAGGATACCACGGCCAGCACCTCGTATGGAGTCCAGAATCCCTCAGCAGCACCCTTTGAACAACCTACCCAACCTGCAGCTAAGAATACCTCCATGAGCCCTCGACAGCGCCGGGCCCAACAGCAGAGTCAAAGAAGGTCATCCCTGTCACCAGATGTAATACAGGGCCAGCAGCCAAGGGACAACCATACGGATCATGGTGGATCAGCTGTACTGATTGTCATCCTGACTTTGGCATTGGCAGCTCTTATATTCCGACGAATATATATGGCCAATGAATACATATTTGACTTTGAGTTATAATATTATTGTTTTGTGAATTAAGAGCTGTGACTCAGCTGCTTCATTAAACATTCTGCATTGGGTATAATCTAAAAAAAAAAAAAGAAAAGGCCTGAACTTGACAAGCTGAGTGCTAACTTCAGTCTCAGAAACACAAGGCCTAAAGTCACAGATTTGGGAGCAGAGGAAACCTCCTGTCCCCAGCCCAGGAGAGATATCTGGGCCTTTAGGCCAAACCTACCAGGGGCACTAAAGTCCTGTCCTCCCAGACCCTTGAAACCTTCCCTATGCCTTTTTTGGTGGGAGGGGAGAGGCGTCTTTTTGAAATAGATTTTCACCGTGCAGCTCAGACTGGCCTTGAGTTCACAGCAATGATCCCACCTCAGCCTCCCAAGTGCAGTAGGTGTGTGGCACTGTGGATCATGAGCAGCCTCTGAGATGATGGGAAAGGGGATAAGGCAGAGCTCCTGCTCTGAGTTCGCAAGGTGACTTGGGCTGTGGAGTCCCGCAAAGAAGGTGTTTACGTGACCTTCGAGCCACTGGGAGAACAGTATGCAGAGGCTGCTGTCCTGAAGAGGGACACGGCACTCTGCTCCAGGAAACTCAGCAAGGAGAGATCTAAGTTCTGAATCACTCAGACAACACCAAGATCACTGCGTTTCAGAGGTGTGTGTTTTAGGGGACTGACTGATGACAAAGTGGCAACTGTCCTAGAAAAGATAAAAGGCACCCCCATGGACAGAGAAGACTGACAGAATGTCCCAGTGATCAGCATGAGACCCAGAGACTCATGGGTCAGAGCAGCATGGGATTTTACAGTGGGAACCAACCCTGCACCAATGTTGGTCCAGTCCCATTTTATAAAGAAAAGGATGGCTGGAGATCTGGGGTAACCTGGCCACAAAGCTCCAGAGGGCACACAAGCAGGGCTAGAATTCAGTCACGCTGTTGCTCCTTTAAGTCCTTTCTGCCTTAAGGACACTATCTGGTGGCACACAAGGTGTCTGTGAGGAGCAAAGACAGGATAGATGCGTGTTCCGACTCAAAGGCCAGAGGGAACTGGTGGTGACCTGTGGCTGCGGGGTGGGGAGGAGGCTTCGGGTTTGGTCTAAGGAAAGCACTTCCCCAGCTCGGATCTGGGATCTGGTGCGGCCTGGTGTCACCTGTGCCGGTCCTTCCTGTGCCTGTCCCTCCAGCAGAGAGCCCCCCAATTCCCAAGCCTTCAGAAAGAGGCCAGGCTGCGGGAGACCGTCTGACCAACACTGAGTCCAAGATTCTCAAACAGAGCACGGGGTCCCCTGCACAAGGGTGCAATCAGGCTGGAGAGAGGCCAAAAGGCAGTAGGGAGCCACTCACCAGGCCTCTGTCCCCTGCTGCCACCTCTACACAATGTAAGGACCCTGACTCCTTGTGTAAATAAAGACTCTGCAGCCCTGAAACAGGGGGGTTGGTGTTGCAGGTCCGGGAACAGGTAATTAAGGCTGACACTCAAGGGGACAGGCTTCTGGCTAGGGCTTAATGATGCCCTCCGTGGCCAGCAGGGTAATGAATCCCTGTAAGTGAGCAGCAGGAAGCTGACAGAGGCTCTGTCGCTTCCCCAAGGGTACACAGCCTTGAAGCCTGCGAGCTCAGCTGCTCAGCTGTCACCAGGCTGGGGATTCAACCAGATGGCTTTCTGGGCCTCAGGTGTGGCATTCCTAGACCTGCTTAGGAATCTCTCGAGCCATGCCAGTGAAGCCAGGGCCCTGGGGACATCATCATGCCACCATGCTGTCTCCCGGCTCAACAGCTTGGCTCCCCAGAGTGCACCCTGATATTTTATGTAAGGCAGCTACTCCCACCAGGGGCCACATCCCTCACAGTAACACATCCTCTGTGGCCAGGCCCAACCAGCCTGCTGGCTCCTCCCCAAGGTAAAAAGAGAGCTTGGCTCCCAAGCCTCCTCTTTCATCCAGGGACCAATTCATCATGCATACTGGAAAGTCCCTCATAAGCCACAGCCAAACTTCCTCCCCCCACCCCTTGGAGCCCAGATAAGCTGGGAAGTGACAGTTCACTGTTTTTGCAAGTTTCAGAGGTGAAAGTCACTGCCGGGAAGAAAAAAAAAAATTGGCAAAAAGTCTAGAAATGATTCACACTGAGAAGTCTGACTGGTTGATTGCAAATTCATTCACAGCTTCATAAATCACTTTCTAAGGGGTCTGGGGGAGGAGCAAGAGATTCTAAAGAGGACAAGCAGGGCGGGATCCTTGGGGGTCCTCCACCCATTCTTTAGCTTGGCAGTGTGACCTGGTGGTTCTGGCTTTCACAAGAGAAGGGGAGCTGAGAAAAGTGTGGCATGACCTGAGCATATGGGGTGCAGAGCATCAGGCCTCCTACCTGCCCCACCCCCACTTCCACGGCTTCCAAAGCAAACTGCGTGAAGGAGGGAGAGAGGGGCAGCTGCTGAGGTCGCCCCACCGCCTGGCTCTCCTGGAAGCACTGACCTTTGCCAGGAAGGCCGCGTTCCTGATGGCCCCCACCATCTCTCCGCCCTTCGGGTGCACCTTGGCCACGTGCATCCACATGCGCTCCCAGGTGTGGCTGTCCATGGGGAAGCCGCTCTTGTTCACGTGAAACAGCACCCCACCGTCTTTGTCCTCCTCCTCGGAGCCCCCGCTGGTGGCAAGGCTCACTGGCCGTGCGTGGCTGCTCCGGGACCGGGTGCCTTTGGCACCTTTGGCGTGGGGGCAGCGGTGAGTGTCGGCCGCCGAGCCGGTCATGGTGGGGCGTGGGTGAGCGGCAGAGGTGCGGGGCCAGGGCGCAAGGATCAGCGCCCGGCACGCGTGGCCTTCTCCATGCCGCTGGTGCCGCAGGACGCACCGAGAAGGAGCGCGGCCAGGCTCCCGCTCACGGCCCGGGCCTGGAAGCAGAGAGAAAACAGAGGCGGCGCTGAACGGACGTGTAGGGGTGCGAGTGGAGGCCCCGGGTGTCCCCGCGTCACCCCCCCCCCATCCTCGAAGGGGGACGGATCCCCTCAGCCCAAACCCCGCACGCGGAGGACCTGAACCCCAGCTTCCAGCCTTGCGATCGCCTGAAAAGGCGGCTCGGAATTTGAAACCAGGCTTCACACCCACCTAAGCCCGAGTCGGGGATGCGAGGCGCGAAGGGGATCCGTAGTGGACCGTGTGGGCAGAAGAAAGACAGCTCCTGTGGCGTGGAGGAATAGGAGGTTCCCGCAGAGCTCCACACGGTCCTCGGTCCCCAGATGTGGTCAGGGCACAAGCCGAGCTCAGAACGCACCGGCACGTGAGCACCCGGGGCTGGAGCGGGCGCTGCAGCAGCCTCGGCTTGCAAAGGAGGCGCGGTTTCTTCCAGAAAGCACCCCCGCCCCAGATCTTGGCATGCGAAGGGGCGGCCCCAGCACCGGGGAAGGAGACCCTCGCCCCTTTCTCTGGAGTCCCAGCCTCGGGCATCAGAGGGGAGCGGGACACGTGCGGGGTGGAGGACCCACCTGGGGGCAGCGCGCTTCATTGCGGCCGAGCCTCTTCGGGGGTTGCGGGCCGCGCGGGCCGCTGCTGCCCGGCCCTGGGCTGTCACTGCTGGGGCTGCGGCGGGCGTCCCCTCATTCCAAGTCCCATTCTCGAATGTTATTCTGTGACATATAACCGAGTCACCCGGGCAGCCGCCGATGTTCCGAAGATGCTCATTGGCCGCCGCAACAAAGAGGGGCGGGGCCCAGGCTTGGGACTCCGCCTCTCCGAGCTCCACCGCTCTCTGATTGGCTCCAGGCTCCTCGGGCGGGAGGGTACCGACGGTAGTAGGGAAGCTCGGCGGCCAAGAGAAATCCGATCGCGGTCGCGCCCCGGCAGCCCGGCGGGGCCGCAGAGGTTGTCTGTGAGTCTGAAGATCCAATTTCCCCAGGGATCGTGGCCTGGGGAGGGTTTGCATCTTTGGGAAGCAGAAGAGAAGCAAAGCCATTCTAGAGAGACCTAGAGGCAAAGAAGGGCTGGACATGTCGCCTGTCCCTGTTAGGGATGACGGAGAGTTCGGAGAGGTTCTGGTTCGTATGTGTGTGAAAAATTGAGTATGTTTTTAAAATTCTACACGTCACCCCAGATTAACAAGTGGGCACAGCCTTGGACCCTCTGTGGTTAGTCATGGCTAATGGAGTCTCAATAAGCCCAAGCGGCCGTGCAGCTCTGAAGTCAGAAGGTGAGACAGGCCCTGCTCTGCTCCAACTGCTCCGTTAGAGGAGGGAACAGAGAGGCTACACAGTCACAATGGAGTGGGCCACCTCCCACACTGCCCACTGGCTTGCCTTTGCCCTAAAGGTGAAGTCTTTTTAAGAAAGAGAAGGGTGAGGAGAGGTGGAAAAGCACTACTTACCTGCAGGCAGATTCTTTTGCTGAGGAGGTTGGCACTGAACAAGCCATTTCTCTGTGCTTGGTCTTAGCTTCTCTTTCCTAAGACAGCAGACTCCACACCCTGGCAGTGCTGGTTTGCAGGATCTGTGATTCCCCAACTTGCTTCCCATGGACATTTGGAAACCTGGCTAAAGCCTTCTGCACCAGGCCAGTGTGCCAGCTTCTCGAGGACCAGACAGCTGTGACAGCAGCGAGTTAAGCCTTTCAGAGCACCCTTGGGAAGGAGCACCCAGAGAGTGGCTTCTGGATGCTTAGCCCCTCCAAGGCCTGAAAAGCATAAGAAGTGATCCTTGGGTGGGCACCAGAGGCCCCGTATCTGCGGAGGCCCCAGGCACAGCTAAGAGCCAGGACTCAGGGTAGGAGACCTGGGTTCAGGACTCAGCCCTGGCTGGCACTGCTCAATCGCTCAGAGCCCAGTCAGCAGCGAGAGCAGCAACTTGGGTCCATAGAGACAGGGAGGCTGGCAGTTTGTGCAACTCTAACTAATTCAAGTGGGGTAAGCACACTTGGGAGAAAAGTCTGGAAACTGCAAGAAAAATTTCCTTTCACAATATAATTACTTTAGTTTTCACATTTTGAGTAGAAGAAAACATGCCTCAGAGAGTGACCTGTTTCTCATTTTGAATATTCTCCTTCCATTTTTTTTTTTTTCATTCATCTCCAAATCTAGCTACTCCCTGAAACCTCCCTTGGAGTTCCCCATCCAGGAGGGGATTTCAAGATGAGGTAGATGGGAATGTGGCCTGACAATCAAATAGCACAGTAGTGAATGTGGAAGAATGTTAAGGGTCACCCTCCTGTGCTCACTCCCTGGTTCCCAGGCAGGCCAAGTGCAAATAACTTTGATGACCTTGTTTAAACCTGCACTGCAGTCCCACTTCACCTGCATGAAAGGGTGTTCCTATTCTTAATATCTCACAGGAGCATATCTGTCCAGGTTACTGGCAGAGGCTGTTGCTCAGAGTATCCCAGTCAAGGAAGGAGAGCTTTGGTTGTTCATTTCCAGTATTCCTTTCATCCTTTTTCTCCTTTCCCAGGAGTGGGACAGGCAGAGAACCAAGTGATAAGGCATATGATGGCAGTTGTGAGACTTGGCTATGCTTCCAAAGAAGTGCTGTGAAGGCCTCTGAAGTGGACTGAAGTCCCGGGCAGACACTGGACTCAGGAGTCTTGCTCAGAATTCCTTTGCACTTGAATGTTGCCCAGGGTTGCATGGACCAGCCAACACAGTTTGTCCTTTCTGTGTGTATTCTGTGTTACCTGACCCTGGTGTCAGCCCAGGTCATAATAAATGTTAGAGGTTTTGAAAGATCAATGGTAAGAGCGACATAGTCATAGATATGCACAGTGGGACAAGGCCAGTGATCGATTTGAACAAGGACATGTGGTGACAGGATGCTCAGCCTCTGAGAGCATAGTGCTGTCTTTCCTTGCCATTGTGACCAGCATAGCTGAGAAGGGTGGTGGAAAGTTTTGAAATGAAATGAGCTGGGTTCAAACAGTATCTCATTATTCACGTGTCAAGTGCTGGAATCCAATGATAAATGACAACATCTGACCCCCGATGGATCCTATTTCCAGCTCCACCATTTGTTGACGGCACAATTTGGGGAAGTTACTTAATGTCTTTGAGCCTTGTTTTTGGAGCAGTCTAAAACTGCTCGAGAGGAATGTGAAGATCCAGAGAGGGCAGCTATGTGACAACACACTCGAAGAACCCCATCTGTGTTACCCAGGGCTTCCTCTGACGCTGAGACCATTCCAGTCAGATTCAGAGACTCCCTGTTCCCAAAGCAGAAAGACCGAGAAATGGCTTCAGTTGTCCAGAGAGAGAGAGACATATTTCAATCATGGCATGAGTGTGTGGAGGGGAAAAGAAGCTGGCGGGGAGCAAGAGGAGAGGTGGGTACAGGGGACTGGCAGAGTCTCTGCCTCCTTTGCCAGCACCAAGGGAGACCCAGCCGGTTATGGGTGGGCAGCAAGCCTGTGTCCCTCCCCGAAGTTCATCTGCTGAAGTCCTAACCCTAATAGTACCTCAGACCGTGACCTGACTTAGAAATACTACCACACATGCGTAATTCATTCAGGTCAGTTCAAAGTGGCTGAGGTCACAGAGAGTCATCCTGTGGAGATGAGCACTGTCTTGGTTACTTTTGTTATGGTTGACACATTGTGTCAGTGTGAGAAGTCTAGAAGCTTAACTCAGGGACTCAGGAGCTCTGCATCTTGGATGGTAGAGGACAAGCCCTTCAGGGTCTAGGATGTTGATTGTGTCAATCTGAGATGGACAGGAGTTTAACTAGGTGATTCAGCAGGGCGTCAGGGTCCCTAGAGGAGGGCAGGCAGATGCTGTGAGAGCTACACCACCCAGAGCAGCCTGCATACAATGAAAGGCAAATGAGGAGGGCCCCATGGCTGCTGCTTCACAGGAGCCCCAGCCTTCGCCTCCAGCTTGGACCTCATCTCCTGGCTTCTGGCACAGACTGTTGGGCTTCTGCCTGGGACTCCTCAGCCTCTGTCACAGACTCTTTAGCCTTCGTCGTAGACTCTTCAATGTTCCATCACAGACCCATCGCCCCTGATATAGACTTGCACTGCACACTGCAGTGAGCTCCGGGCCTTGGGCTGGACCCTGCAGCCTCCCATGCACGGACACCCTCTGCACGCTCCCTCACCCGACTCGGTGGCTGACCACTGTGAGCCAACGTTGTAGTTTCTTATATATTTGTATATCTTGTAAACCCTGACTGATACAAGCACCAAGGAACTCACGGAAACCAGGAGAAAGGCTTGAACCAGATCTGTCCCTAGAGCCTTCAAAAGGAGCTCGGCCCTGCTGATGCCTTGATCTCAGACTCCAGCCTCCAGCAGCGTGAGCTGGTACATCTTTCTGTCTGCAGCGCTCAGCTGGTGGCACTTTGTTCAGAGAACTCTGGCCAACTGGACACACTCCAGATCGGGGGTCAGGTCCCTGGAGTCAGCTGGTGCTGTTGGGAAGTAGACACCTTAAGAGTGGGGCCAAGGAGGGTGTTAAAGTCATTGGGGGTAGCCTTAAGGGGGCTGTGGTGCCCTGGCATCCTCTTTTGTTCTATTGGGCTCCCTGGCCACCAGGGAAGTGGTTTTGCTCTGCCCTGTGTACTTGCTGAGATGTGCTGGCCTCCCCCAGAGGCCCACAAGCAACAAAGCTGCCCAATCATGGACTCTAGCCTCCAAAACTGCAAGCCAAATAAACCTTTTCTCGTTGAAAATCGACAAATGCTATTGTCTATTGGAGCTTCAGTTCTCAGTGGACCTAGGCATTTATAAAAGGCTCCTCCGAGGCTTCAGTTTCCACATCCAGTGTGTGCTATACAGAGTGGCCGGGAAAACTCAGGTTAGAAAGCAAAACTCTAGGGCCGTCAGGTTGTAACACCCACCCATAGTGGGCTGGGGACGGCTGAGGTCCTTTTCTGGACCCAGGCTGGCTGGGAAGCCTGAAGAGCTCAGGCAAACAGAACTCACGGTGAAATATTACCAACTCATGCCAAGCATGGTGGCCCATACCTGAAGTCCCAGCACTCACAAGTTTGAGCTCAGCCTGGGCAATTTGGTGATTTAGGAAGACCCTGTCCCCTTCTTTGTGCCAATTCATCCCAGAATCGAATCAAACCAACAAAACCCCAAGTCACGGGGAGGCAAGCCACCAAAACCATGAGTGAGCATAAACAACCAGCACTAAACCCTGAAAGACTTCACAGACAGCAATAAGATGCAGAATAGCAAAAGTGTTTTTGTTTAAAATTTTGACCGAAATGAAAAAGAAATATATCAAAAACACAAGTGGCACACCAGAGAAAAATTAAAATCTACCAGATCTGAGAAAGAACCAACTAGAACTAATATGAAAAGGGCAGTCATTGCAAGTGAAAGCCTAGGAGGCGGTATGGAAGTCAGGATGGCCTAATTGCAGAAGGATCCAACAAGATTTTTGTTTCTTTGCTTCCACTGCAGGTTGAGGGAGCTGGTGGGGCAGATTTCTCTATTAGTCATTTGGAGACTCGGTCGGACTGAGGTGCTGACATTTTTAGCACCTGGCTTTTCAGATCTCCCAGGGTGTCATTTTTATTTCAGCGATCAGAGAGGGAGAAACACGAGTGCATGCCGGAAGTGTTTCATGGGTCGGGCAGAAATGGGGGCGCCTCTCCTTCACTCCTGACTCAGGAAGGAGGTGACTGGAGTCCGTCCTCTGACCTCCACAAAAATGAGGACCTGAAAACGCAGAGGGAAAACACCAAGAAAATTCAACAAACCACTTGAGAAGAGGTAAAATGGTAGAAGCAGAGAGGTGCTTGTACCCTGAACCCTGAAAAGGAGGTATTAGAAAGTCTACTCCAAGGGTGCAGGAAGCTCCCTGACCGGAAGTTGATTCTGTTCCCTGGAAGGATTCTTTGTGCTTAGGTATCCATGACTCCTGACTCTGTAGTCTGGTAAGTTCTTTACCGTCCATGACTCTTTAGTGACACATTCTTGTCATGATAGTACAGATTTGTGGGTACTGGGATTGTTTGAAAGCTTACAAAGTCAAGCAGGGCACAGTGGCACACACCTGTAGTCCTAGCTGCTTAGAAGGCTGAGACAGGAGAACCCCTTAAGCTCAAAATTACAAGGCCAGCCTGGATGACATGTGAAGACTCCGACTCACAAAAATAAATTTTGTGGCAAAGTTGAGTTTGTGATTTCTTTATAATCCCTCACAAAATTTAGCAGGCTCCTAATCTGTTTGTTTCTAGACCGTTTCATATGCCACAAGCACATTGATAGTTCTCTCCTAAATGACATTCTCAAATCTGATTAATGTCCTTGCTCCATGTGCTTTTAGTTCACCCAACAATGATTATTTTGAGCCCATCTGAAACAACAGGCTTGGGTCAAAAGACCCTCTCGATATATCCTCTGGCTTGAACTAAATCACTTTGTTTTTGCAAGATATATCATTGGCCTTAGTCACTCAGGACTTTTATCAGAACCTGTGTGAGGCCTTGCAATCCATTCCCTACCACCACAAGCATCAGAAGAAAACCAAAACAAACAACAAAAGCTACCTTTTGTCTGCTTCACTTAGTACTGCCTAGGATTGAGAAACCATCTCTTCCAACACTTCCACGGCCCAAATGTCTGGGCTCAGTCTCTTCTTTTCCATGGTAGTTAATTCTTTCTTGTGATCACACTGTTATCTAAAGCTTGGCTAAACCCAGCAAGAAGACACCAACAAGTGTTCACTAACACCACGACCCTTTCCAGCAGTTTCCTTTACAACAGCAAAGTCAGTAGCAGGCATTTGGTCTGATTTGGAAGTCGCTGTCAGTGACCATTTTGCCAAATGTTTTGTCATGACCGTAGGTCTCTATCTTTCTTGCCTATGATGTGTATTTCTGTGCTGTGTGCACCAAACTGTTATGATGGGACCACGTGTTTTAAGTTAGAATCCCATTTTTTAGTACCAATAGGAAAGGCTAGAGAAAGAAGTTACAAAACAGAACTGAGCAGGGGGGAAAATAAGCCAGGCACTTCCTGTGAGTCAGCGCCATTTGTGGGCTGCAGGGAGGACAACCAGACCCCAGATCCTCAGCAGCTGGGAGAGAAGAGCCAAGGTCCCCTGTCCCCATCCCCCTCACCCTACCCGTGAGTGACCAGCTGATCTGGAGGAACACAGGCTGAGGCGACAGCTACTGAAGTAAAGTGCAACTTAGTGCTTGCCATGTGTAGTGTTCCACTGAGTCTGCGGGCCTAAAGCTGCTGGTCTGATCATCTATTCAGAGGATACCAATACATAGTGTAGCATCTATGGGGCACCTCCTTCTGAAGGTGGTAGCCTTTGTTAAGTCCCTACTGTCTTGTTTTAAAGTCCTGCATCATTTTCACTGTTTGGTTTGGCTTGGTTTTATTCTGTTTTGTTTTGTTTGATCTGTTATACCTAATGGCATGGACAGTTATTTCAAAGATAACAAGATATGGTGACTATTTTGGATTGACTATTATTTTGTTTTAAGCCCTGTATTGCGTTCATTGTTTTGTTTTTATTGGCTCTCTTTTGTTTGATTTTCCTAAGTCTGATCTATGGGCAGCTATTTTGAAGACAACAAGAGGCATTATTGTAGCCATTGTTGATTTCCTATTATCTTGTTTTGAAACCCTGTATCACTTGCACTGTTTTGTTTGCCTTTATTCTATTTTATTTTGCTTGGTTTTATTCTCTTTAAAATTAAAAATTAGAAAAAATAGGAACCAGATAAATTTAAAGAAAATAAAAGGATAAATAAGTAACAGATTTAAAAATATATATATAGGAGAAAAGACTAATAAACCAGAAGACACAGAAAGACTAAAAAAGAAAGAAAGAAATGATGTAAGCAAAAGTAGGAAAAAATGCGGTTGGAGGAAGTACAAATATAACAAATTAAAAAGATAATAGATCTGGGTGCCCGAGGCAGGAGGATTCAAGTATGAGGCCATCCTGGGTAATTTACTGAGAACTTCTCTCAAAAAATATAAAAGGGTTGAGTATAGAGCTCAGCATAAAGTCCCTGGGTTCAGTCCCTGACACCAGCAAAAAGATAATAGAATACTATGAAAACCTCATGCCTGTGAATTTGAAAACAAACAAAATTGACAATTTCTAGGAAAGTATATTATCAAGACTAACTTGAAAAAGAAAAGAAAATATCATTAGCCCAATAACTGGTAAAATTTATCATCCAAGAAATTACCTGACATGGTGTCTGGGCACACAGCTCAGTGGCATAAGCACCTGCCTGGCAAGTGCAAGGTCCTGAGTTCAGTTCTGGTACCAAAAAAGAAAAATATTACCTGACACTACTGATCAATTTTTTTCATTGCCAGGACAAAATACCTGATATCACTCCTGGTTTCAGAAGTTTCAGTCCATGGTCATAGCTGGCTCCTAGGCAGGAACGTCATGGCGGAGGTGTGACCGGGAATGGTGACCAGGAATCAGAGCACAGGGAAAGATGCAGCTTTCAGAGGCACACTCTGGTGACCTCCTTGTTCCAGCTGGGTCCCACCTCCTAACAGCACATTCAGATGGACCAGCAAATTAGCCGACTAATAAATGTAGTATCTTCACGATCCCATCGTCTCTTCTAAAGTGTCAGTACAGCCAAGTTGACAAGAGTGACTGGCACTCTGATCCGGATGTCTTACATAAGTTATGCCAAACTTTGCAGAAGTAACTCTGATACAAAATATTTGATAAAATAGAAAAAGAAAAACCAGTTGTTATACAAACTGGAAAAATCTTGATATCTGAATAAGACAAGCAAAATATGAAAGGAAAATTAGTGGTAATCTCTATGTTGAATACAAAGGAAAATATTCTAAACAAAATATCCTCAAGTTGAACCTAGCAATGTATGAAATTTATTACCCACCTTATCAAAGTTGAGACCAGACTACTGCTTCCCACCATACAGAAACATTAATGCCACGAGAGTTCACCAGTCTTAAAATCACTGCTATGGTTCTTATGGTGCCATGTCACTGTGGATTTGTACAGCTGAGCCCAGGAGGTACGCTTACTTCAAAAAAATTGAACATGACTACGAAATGTGTGAGGTGACAGGGCAATTCTAACAAATAACAAAGAGCTTTTAAAATAAACTAATTGACGACAGTAGGGAGCAACCAGTGAAATCTAGAATGTCGGACCAATGATATCCTGTCCCTAACAAATCAATGGCCAATTAATGGCAATGAAAGAAGAATAACATGGGGTGGGAAAGAATCAAATAGAATTAGAAACATTTAAGATATTTAGCAACCAAAGATACGGATGTACGTTGCTTTGAGTCTCTTTAAAGCAAACAACTATAAAGCAAAAAACAACACAAAAACATGAAAGCAAAAACAAAAAACCTGCTTGAGAAAAGACAGGTGGAACAGCTCAGGGATACAGGTCAGGGATACAGCTCAGCAGCACAGTGCCTGCCTGGCAAGTGCTAGGTCATGAGTTCAATTCCCAGTAAAAAAAAAAAAAAGCAATTTGAATATAGAACTAGACATTATGTGATATTAAAGAATTATCATTTTGTTAAGTTTGATAGTGATATGGTGGTCATACACAAATGTCTTCAGACAGATAACAGAGTTTGGGTGAAATGATTCAATGGTAAGGTTTTACTTTACAATGTTGATATAAGAAAAGTTAGCAAAATATAATTTTTGAGCTGAGAACAAGGAATTCATTTGTTTAATTTTTGTGTTTGAAATTTTCCATATAAATGAAGATATGCCTGAATTAATAACTAACTTTTTAAATTTTTTTGGTGGTACCAGGGATCGAACTCATGACCTCGCGCTTGCCAGGCAAGTGCTTATGCCGCTGAGCTAAACCTCTGGCCCAGTAACTAACTTTTTTTTTTTTTTTTTTTTTTTTAGTAACTAACTTTTTAATAGATGCTTTGGATACATCTCATATCCCACTTCACCTTTCTTAGACCTAATCTTAGCTGGAGTCAACAGCAATCTCCATGGTCAACCTCATCTGTGTAATCAACCAGTGACCTGGGACCCAGAAGTGCCTTTTCTGTGGGTAGTGGGTCGCAAGTGGCGACCCACTACCCATCAGCCATCCAAGGGGCTTGATGACACAGCCTAGGAAATCATTCCCCATAGGGAGTATTTTGACAGATGAGAAACAGGAAATGGCAGGGAGTTGGGAAGAGAACCATTTCTTCTTCCCTCCAATGGACTGTTCCAATTGAAAGCTTTCCAATATGGCGGCCTGGAGATGTCCCACATGGCTGGGCAGATATCCCTACTGAGCTGCGTGCTGCCTCTCTGCAGTGGGCATGAAGCAGCTGACTGCCTCACACGCCACCTTACATTGCTTCTTATTCTATTCCCCCTTATTCCCCTTGTTACTTACTCTTCCTGTGTCCCCCAACCAGCATTTAATCCCTTCTTCAGGTTCTGTTTTTAGAAAAACAGCTAAGACAGCTGGTTCTACAAGTAACTCTTGCAAGCAAATCCTCAAAATATATTTTGAGGTCATAATTCCTACCTACATACGATCCATAGAAACATTTTTGCTAGTAATCAGCGGGATGCTAATAATCCTGCTACACAGCAGCACCCTTGCTTCACTAAGGTTTAATTGGGTAGAGAGCAAGACATTAGGACATTCATTAGGTGTTGCATTTACTCAGTTTGGAAACAATAATTGTATAGTACTAGGGAACCTTTCCGCCTAGATGATGCTGAACGTGAAGAAGGAAGTCCCTGTCCCTCCTAAATCCTAAGCCAAAGAAAGAAGAGGGTTTGAAGGCCACACAGGCAGTACTGAACAATAACTACAGCCCCTCATCACCCGCCTCCTGGCATCCCAGGACACTGAGGCTCTGCATGGCCTACGTATCCCGGCACCCCAAGAAAGACACAGGCAGCCACGATGGCATCATCAAAGTCCCAAGACCATAGAGTCAGCCATGATGAAGACAGAAGAGCACACTGTGTTCACTGCAGGTGTCCAGGGTAACAAGCACCGGAACAAGCAGGCTGAATAAGCACTGTGACGTGGATGTGACCCCAATCAGGCCTGGGGGAGAGAAGAAGCCTCTGGTCCACTGCTTCCTGATTGTCATGCTGTATACATTGCTAACAAAATTAGGATTGCCTAAATTGAATCCAGCTGAATAGTTCTAATTTTTTTTTACCGTAATAAAAAAAAATGGTAAGGTATGAGAGACTGGGAAACACACAATGACAGGCTCAGGGCAGTTAATTATGAACTCCTGAAATGCCCTACGAAACTGTAGCATCTTTAAAGGAAAGCATTCTTTCCTGAAGTCATAGCCGAAACTCTTAAAATCAAATGCCAGGTCTGATCACAGTGCGCAGTACAGCAAAAAGCAAAGGAGACTACAGGCATGGCCCCAGCAAACTGTCATGTCATAGTCAGGGTCCTGAGAAACCGTAGGATCCCTGAGAACAAGGGATATTTTGTCTTCAAAATCCCTGAACTCTCCTGCTGTCTCCAGACCCCTTTATGATTTTTTGTTTTTTGTACCAAGGATTGAACTCATGACCTTGAACTTATCAGGCTGGCACTTATCAGGCTAAATCTCTGCCCTCCAGACCCCCTTATTCATGACTTGGTCTCCTTAAGCCCTGCCCTGCCCAGCCCACCCATCCCCTCCACCAGTACCCAGAGTCAGGCTGTGGCAGAGCCTGCATAGGGAGCAAAAGAGCTGCTACGGAGAGCACAGACACGCGTCCCAAAGTCTGGGGGACTTGTCTAGAGAGCATGGGCGGGAGCTGTGACAGTGTGAGTGGGTCCCTGAGGATGTAGTGCAGTGAGTCGGGAGTGCAGTGTGGCAGAAAGCTCACCTGGGAGGACTCACTGATGGGGGGTCCTCCTGCAGAACTCAGGGTTTAACACGTTAGCAAGACTGAGTGGAGCTCATTCCAAAAACTTGCTGGGAAGCCAGTATGAATCGTGGTCTTAACAGGGCTACAAACAAGATGGACAAGCCAGGTTTTTTTTGGATAGGATTGAAAAGTTCCAGAAGACTCAGGAGGGTATGTTAAAAGGTTTTATTCAGTTGGGTTCCTAAACCCACTCTTATCTAATTCCTGGAACCTTCCCAGGGCACTCCTTTCGCTAAGGCAAGACAGAATGCATTTGCAAGGAGGCGTTTGGAGGACTTGGCAATGACCATCTTCATAGCCCAGAGCTGGTGAGGAGTGGGGGAGGCTGCTGAATGACTGAGCTCCTGTTGCTAGTGGAGAAAAAACGCCAGAATTGCAGGGCCAGGTGGGAGCACATAACTATAAAGGATGAAGTGGACATTCTCACCACAGTGGATAGCCAGGTGGAGCGTGACTTTCTCTGCTGGGGCTCACAGCGCTGGTTAATATGTCATGCTGTTCCTAGGGGAAGGGTAACCATAGAATTTATTATTCAAACTGAGCTACTTCTGAGAGCAAAAAAGGGTGCTAAGAATGACTACAAGAAACAGAGGGTAAATACCAAGGCTGTCTTAGTCAAACTGATACATCTGGTCACTACACCAAACTGAGATACAAAGATAAGTGTATGCACATACATTAATATAAGTGCAATACATTGGTTTGCTTCCTTGCCCATGAAAATCAACCATTGAGAGCTTTCAGAGTATCTTCTCCATTAACATGTTATCCCATGAGTCCTCAGAAAGGAAGACGTACTTTACAGTAAGGGGGTAATGATGGGTTCGTGACCATGCCTGCTGGTCTTAGCACGTACCACAGCCTCAAAAAGGCAACCGACCTGTTAGTGCAGTCGAAAATCTCACTGAAACTCAGATAAGGCAAAGCTAAGGGACATCTGCATCTGCAGCTTTATAATATGCTTTGAACAAATGACTAATCAATAGCTAGAAAAAAATGAATCCAAATACACGGGGTGAGAGTATAAGGGGCTCCCTTCACTCTAACACTCTGTGATCCACTTAATGAATTCGTGTTGTTTTTTCGTCCCCAGGACTTTGGACTCAGTCGTGGTAGAGGTGGTGGTTTTTAAGGCGATACTTCTGCCAGTCAGATTCATTGACCTGGAAACTGGCTATGACCTGGCTGCTTTGGACATTTTAGACCAAGGGTCAAAGCAAAGAGTTAAAGTATAATTATAAATTCTGCAAGGAGCCTGGATTATTCCTCCTGGATTGTGGGGAACCCGAGGATTCACAGGGGAATCTAGTTCTTCAATGCCTGGCATTATTATTACCTAGATTTATACTGGAAAATAGCACCCAGTTCGAAGCGGTGCATCCCTGGAGCATGACCTGGAAGGTTATATTTCCCTCCTGAGTGCCTGCCTTCTTTCTCTGTTTCCTGATGGCTATGGGATGAGCAGCTGTCCTTACCTTATGGGCTGAATCTTCTACAACTGGTGAGTCAAAATAAACCTTCCCCTGTAACTTGTGGGTTTGAGTATTTTGTCCCATTAGTCAGAAAGTGACTAAGACAGATATCAGAGTGTGATATCAGAGTAGTAGGCTCACTGCTGTGGCTGTACCTGGCCATGTGATTTAGAGGCCTTTGGAAGGCCTCTAAAATGATTTGTAGGGTGAATTTGGAAAGTTTTGGAGACGTTAGCAGAGAAGGCCTAAAATGCTATAAATTGAGCTTGATGAGAGATCTGGTCAAAACTCAGAACACCAGAATACTGATAGAAATGCAGACAATGAAGGCCAGGCTCAGGCAATTTCAGTTGGGAACAAGGACTCCACTCGCAACTGAATTCAAGACTGTGTGTGTTATGCTCTGGCAGAAAGTTTGTTTACATTTTTCTCATGCTCTGAAACTTTGAGGGAGACTGAGTTAAAAGTGGCAGACTAATCTGGCAGCAGAAATGTCAAGGCAGCACAGTGTTCAAGACATGGCATGATACTATCTACTTTTAGCCAGATCTATGGTGAAACAGATATTAGGAGCAAAAGAAGTGGAAAATGTGCAGCTTCAACAGAGAAAAAGTGCCTGCAAAGCTGAGGCCATGGAGCCTGTGGTTGCTAAAAGGTTAGCATTAAAATGAGGTAAGCCAAGTCTTTGGCACTGGGACAACAGGAATGATACCTTCAGGGAATTTCAAGAATCAGCAAGATCCCACTCTGCAGGTTCAAAGATGCCAAAGAGAGAGTTTTTTCTTTGACAAGAAAGCACCAGGGAGCCCAGCACATCTAGAAACAACTAGGAAAGAAATTCCCAGAGTTCAGCCATCCAGGTACACAGAGGCCCCTGCAGCCATGATCCTAGGGGCTTGGCTACTGCTCAAGTTGATAGCACAGCTTGGTGTCATCCACATGGTGCTCATTTTCAGGCACCTAGAATGCAACACTAGTAGACCCAGCTACACTTCCACTGAGATTTCACAGAAAGGCCTTGGGGATCAGGCAATGTGTCCCCAAAAGAGCAGCACCTGAATGTGTGACAGTAAGGCCTAAAGTGCTTTGGAGACCCCAGGAAAATGGAGATGCCAGCAACATAGAACATCTGTTAGAAAAGCCCCAGGTAGTGAACAAGGCCACCTCAACAGAGTAGCCACGTGTGCTACGACCAGAAATGCTGTAGCAGTGTGGCTGCCCACGTACTGTGAAACACATCTTGCCACGGCTTGTCTCAGGTGCTGCAAGATTTAATGTTTGCCCTACTGGGATTCAGTCTTGTTTTGGTCACATTCCTCATTCCCCTTAAAAATGCCATGTTTACCCTGTGCCATTGTATGTTGGCAGTGTTTAACTTTCTTTTTGGTTTTTACATGGATTCACAGCCAAAAGTTTGCCTTGAGTCTCAGAGATTTTGGACATGGACTTTTCAGCAAAGCTTGACACTTTTCTGTAACCTTGTAACTGTTTCCAAATGAAAAGTTTAAATGAATAACCAGAAAATGCAACAAATGTCCATTGTAATAATCCTATAGGAGGGGCTGGGGATTTAGCTCAGTGGCATAAACGCCTGCCTTGCAAGCAGGCAGTCGTGAGTTCAATCCCCGGTACCGATAAAAAAAAAAAAATCCTATAGGACAAGTATTTCTGTTTCACAAAGGAAAAATGCTGCAGTTTGGAAAGGCTAGGTAACTTGTGTAAGGTAATCCACCCAGCGAGTGTTGAAACCAGGGATTAAACTTTGATCCAAAACTTTCTCATTTCTTTCTTTTTAATAGCAGAAAGAACAAGCATGTAAAACAGTAATCACAGACACTTCCCAGGTGCCTTGTAGTGGAAGAATTTTATTGTCCTGTTGCTCCAAACTCCCCCCACCCCAGGGAAATGCCTGGCGATTCAGATTCAATCTTTTCTCTCGCCCTGTCCTTGAGAGGATGTTGTAGCCAGGGGTTGTAAGGAGAATAATTACAATCAGGACATAGAATTTATATTATTTCACAATGGTTACCCAGCGTTAAACACAAGAAACTACAAGAAATCTATCCACAACACTAAAAACCCAGACGATTCAGCTAAGGGCCCAGATCCCATAGCAATGTCCTACGTGAGTCCAGATGAAGACCTAGAGCCCATGACAGTGCCTCTCACGAGTCCAGCTGGAGGTCTAGAGCCCATAAGAAGGACTCACACCAGTCTCTTTTATGAATCTGCACTGGGAAGGCCCAAAGGTCAGCAGCGGAAGCTAGAAAGTCTGTGCCAGTGGGGTGAAGGAGCTGTGCCAGTAGGTTGAGGGTTCTATACTGGAACCAAGAGGTCATACTCAAAATAAGGACCAGGGCTGCCCCAAAAGGTACCATAGTCATCCTCAGTGACATGGAGGTCCCAAGCTCATCGGATGATAAGAACAGTGGAGTACATGCCAGGAAGCCAGGATGACAATTTCCTCCTAAAGATTAAACAGCACAACATCTTCCCCTCCAGAGCCAGGAAGCAATGCTTGATGTAAGGATCAGAGCTCCCCCAAAGTGAACCACAGCCACTCTCACCAACAAGGTCCCAAGCTCCTCTGATGGTAATGGCCAAACATGTATTGGGAAGCTAGTCATGACCTGCTCCTCCAGGAAACCCAGCAACACTTAGGAGAACCCACAATGCCCCACTCTGCCTCTCCACGTCTCTATTTATGCTGGCAACTTTCCTCAGGTGGGCCATCTACACTCAGCACCACGCTGATTTAATTCAGCTAGTATTAAATTGACCACCAGTTGTTAATGCATAACAAAGGGTGACCTGGGGGCCGGCGGGTGAGTCCGCGGGGCAACCAGCTGGAGGAGGAATGGGGATTGACAAAGGCAGGGCAAGAGACAAAGAGAGACAGAGACAAGCTGAGGAATTCCAATCAAGTCTCGTTTATTGAGGAAGTAGTCGCAGCTTTTATAGGGCAAGGGTGGGCAGGTGGGACAAGAAGAGGCTACGGGGTGATCTCTGATGGGTCATCGTCACATCCGTATACATGACCTGAGCAGGAGAGGATCATGATTGGCGTAGACACACTATGTGCCTATACAAGGGAGAGGCAGGGAGACAGCAGCAGGGCGGTCGCGCTGCTGTCTACAAAAGGGGGTGCAGTGGACTAGAGGAGAGTTAGAAACTGATGATGGAGACCTGGGCAAAGGACCAGGCAGTGCCTCGCTATGTAGTTCAGGCTGGCTTTGAATGTACCATGTATCCCAGGCTGGTCTCCAACTCATGATGAACCTCCTGCCTCAACCTTCTGAGTGCTGGTATTACAGGTGTAGACCACCACGCCCAGCATCCATGTGAAATACTGTGCGGTACTGCAGATTATCGGTTGCTTACTGTCTTTTGGTTATTTATGCTCATGAGCAGCTGTACTCACACAAGAGCACACCATGTGTTTCTAGATTGAAATGCACAGTTCAGTGTATGGATTCCACTGAATGCATATCCATTTTGCGACTTTTGGACATTGAAAAGTTGTAAGCTGCGGACTGTCTGCCCTGGCATTTGACCTTTGCTGGGCTTCTCTGAAGCGGTCAGGAACTTGGAAGTGGGCAGGGTTTCGTGAGCAGCTCCTTCTGCCTTCCCAGCACAGTCCTCGAAGTGAATTAGACAAAGCTTCCATGCCCCAGAGGAACACAGAGACCTGCTCACACAGGCGGCCCAGCAACGGACCAGACTTAATGTGGTAGCTATGGAGGCACATGACAACGATGGTCCCCAACTGTACTGGGCCTGCAGTCGAGGAGCTCGCTTACTATCAAGGGACCCTCACACCTGCTCAGTGGCCCTACATGCTTGGTGAAATCCAGGGGACGTATCCTCTGGATATTCATGGGTTGGAGCTGGATGGGTGAACGCCCATCATCCCTGGCTACTGAACAGAGTTCTCTGGGTACAGATTTCTCCATTGGCCCCCAGAAACTAGGGATAAATCAGGTCCCCCAGTGTCAGGCATGACCAAGCAGGAAATGAGAATGTTAGGAAAAGGATTAGGGAAATGCATATTTATTTTTTAAAGAGAAGAAAATAACATTTCAAAACATGATAACTGAGGGTAACAATGGTTAATATGTTGCATATTGCTATCTTTAAATTAGTTACTCAGTGTAAAAGATGTCTACATTCAATTGTCCAAGCAGTATTAGCACAAATCATTCTTTTCAATGAACTAAGAGAAATTAATTGTATAACCATCTTAACTATCATTTATATATCATGTATATATATAAAATTTCCTTCAGTTTTTCAGTTGTTACCAGGGAGACAATACGATGTGTACACATGGGAGTCTGATTTATTTCACTTATGAGCTTATGAATATGGTCTCTAGTTGCATCCACTTAACTATAAATGTTTCAAATTTATCCTGCTTTATGACTGAGTACTCCATTGTATTAACATACCACATCTTTTTTATCCACTCTTTGGTTGATGGGCATTTGAGTTGTTTCCAAGATCTAGCTATTACAAAATGTGTCGCTATAAAGATGAGTGCACATATATCACAGTGGTAGGATGTTTTTCATTCTTTTGGGAAGATATCTAGGGGAATAGTGTGTCAAATGGGACCTCCAATCCTAGTTTTTTGAGGTGTTACCACACTGATCTCCAGGGTGGTGGCACCAGTCTCCACTCCCACCAGTGGTAGAGAAGAGTTCCTTTTTTCCCCCTAAAACCCCTCAAACATTTGTTATTGGTTGATTGCTTGAGAATAGCCATTCTTTCCAGGATGAGGTAGAATCTCAGTGTTGGTTTAATTTGTATCTCTGGAATGACAAGTGATGTTGAATATTTTTTCATGTATTTATTTGCTGTTTGTATTTCTTCATCTGAGAAGTGTGTGTGTTCATCTCAGATACCATTTTTGGATTGGGTCTTTCAATAGGAAGTCTGATTTTTTTTTTTTGAGTTCTTTATATGTTGTCAGTACTAATCCTTTGTTCGAGGAGCAGCTGGGAAACATTTTTTCCCACATTGTGGGTTGTCTCTCTTCTCTATTTTTTGTTTCTCTTGCTGTGCAAAAAGCTTTTTAGTAAGATGAGATACTAGTTGTTGATTCTTTGTGATAGTTCCCATGCAGTTGAGGATTTATTCATAAACTCTTTGCCTACACCAATGACTTTAAAGAGTTTTATCTACTCTATCTTTCAGCAGATTTAATTTTTCTGTTTTAATATTTAGATCTCTGATCCATTCCACCTTTAGTTTAGTGCATGGTGAGTGAAATGCATGTTCAAAGTACAGTAACAGAGAAACAGACAGGATTAAGGGAACCATCAAGGGTGGCAGAGCATCCAGGACTAGCAACCCTGGTAGTTGTTCTATCCTAGGCTGAGGGTACCCAGAAGAGAGAAAGCCCTGGGAGCCCAGTTCAACCAGGGCAACTTTCTCGGTGCAGAGCAGAGTACATCATAGATTTAAGGGGAACTCAGAGATTATCTAAGACACTGGCAGTCTTCAGGACACAGGTACAAGCCTGTGTAAATTGTACAAGGCAATTTTCCATATGGAGACTAAAATGAAAAACACATAAGATTTAAGAAGGGAGGGCCCCTGGACATGGTGCACATGGTCGTGACTTCTATCTAGATGTTTCCCCAAAGCCTCATGAGTTCATAGGGGGGCTTTTCGGAGGTGGCTGGATCATGGGTATGTGAATACGGATTATCGGTGCAGGATGACTAGATTAGTTGTTGGGTTAGAACAGTTCTGGATGCAGCTAAATGGATTTACTGAAAATGGAAGTCTCACCCAGGATGGAGGTGGCACCAACACATAGGCCTGTGAACTGAATGTAACAAAGAGGAAAGGGCGGCCCACTGCTGCTGCTTGCCGCCTCCTGTCGGCCCTGCCATGGACTGTTTCCCTCTGCAGTGACACTCTGCTGAGCTGCCCTGCCTTCCAACCAGCTGACTGTGGACTGAAACTTCTACAGATTGTGAGCTAAATAGAGGTTTTTTTCCTCCTTTATCTTATGGGTGTTGGGTATTTTGTCCCAGCAAAGAGAAAGTAAATAAGATACATATTAGAGCCTGACACTTCTGCCTCGACATGTTGAGGGAGACTGTGGCTCAACTTCTGTCCTGAAACTCTCTGAGTAAGTACCCAGCATGAGAACAGGGTGAGCATTAGGAATGTGCCAACAGTTACACCTTCCCCTCTTCAGCTAGCCCTTCCCCAGGCCTCAGCAAAGCAGTCTGGGAGGTGAGGAGGGTGCCATGACACACACATCTTCTGGCGGAAAGGAGACTGCAAAGAGAAAGCCACTCCATGACATCACACATCATTCCTGACATCTCCTGCGCACAGACTACACCCGAGGTGCTATGCTTATTCCTTTCCATGCATTTCTTTGTTCTTATAGAACAACTTGGGACACAGTGCTATGCAGATGGATGGTTTACGATATCCACGGATTTGTACATGGAAGTCCTAATTTTCAGTATGGCTGTGTTTGGAGACGCAGACACCAAGGAAGTAATTAAAATCCAGAGAGGTCGTAGGGTGGGGCCCTGATCTGATCTCCCTCCCTCCCTTCTCCCCCTGTCCCTCCCCCATGTGCATATACCAAGAAAAGGCCGTGGGAGGACACGGCAAGGTGACTTTCTCCCTGCAAGCTGGGAAGACAGGCTTCTCCGAAGCCAAATTTGTTGGTGCTGTGACCATGAACTTGGGCCTGCAGAGTGGGGCGGGGAGGCTCATGTTCTGTTGTGGGAGCCACCAGCCTACGGACTTCACTGTGGTGGCCCCAGCAGACAAACATAAGCACTATTGAACATCTCATCTTCTATGAGGTGTGATGGAAATTACGGTCAATGTTTGATTTACTAAAGTAAAAATCACCTTGCCATTAATCTCCCTCAAAGACTCATCCCATTATTCTGGACACTTCCCAAAGCCGCTCTGGAAGTCCCCTTTTGTGAGTGTCTTTTTGTGCTGTTGTGGCTCTGTCACTGTCTTTGAACTGATTCAACACACTTATCATCGTGGTCTCTTTCTGGGATGAGCCAGAAGCCGCACGGTGCCAGGCCTTGTGAATCAAGTGGGTAAAGACACATAGTGACATTTTTACCAGCCTGCCTTTCTGTTGGGTGATGCTCGGGGGCAGCCCTCACTGTGTTTTTGATCACATCTCATAAAGACAGTGAAAGAGGAAAAGAGGCAGGAATGAAGGGGCGAGGGGAAGAATTTGGGGGGGAATCCGTGGCAGCGTCTTTTATTGTAATAAATTCCATCATATGTCTTGGTCATATCTTGCAGATGAGGAAATCGCAGCACAGGGGCGTTTTGCCCAAAAGCTGTTTCCCAGGAGCTTTCTCAAGTCACCCATTCGCCTCTGTCTTTGATCTTCTTACCTCTCAGGGTCCTGCTTTCCTCATAGAAAGAAAGTGGCCAGATCCAGGTCACGGGTCAGAAACTCAAACGTCAACAGGGTCAGAGGGAAAAGAGAAACAGGGAGAGTGGGCCGAGTGGAGAGGCCGCAGAAAGGACAGGTCCCCTGAGGAGGCCACTGTCAGCTTCGGGCACCTGCAGGGCACCAGGGGTCTCGAACCTCTAAGGTCTCAAGCAGACTTGGAAGACTGGGCTTGGGGGCGGATTATCCAGCTTTTCCAATTCTAAAGCGGCTTCCGACACGGAGCCGCGTGATGGAAAACATCTGCGTTCAGCATTCAGCGTCTGCTCCGGTCCTGCCTGGATGCTTCTCCTTTCCGCTTCTCCCCAGCGGTGACTCTTTCTCTCTGCCTTGGGCAGAGACCCTGTGTGCAACTCCAGGTCCCCACTTTTCAGGGAGATGAACCCCTGACTCATCTAGCACGATTCTGAGGTACAACCAGAGCAAAGCATAGACTCAGCCAGCTCAGGTAACTAAGCCTGGTTCCTTTTGAAAACTGGTCCAGAGCACCAGACAGTTCAGGAAGCAGCAGCTATAAGCAGCGATGAGCGCACCAGAGGCCGTGTTCTGGGCCCGCGCTCTCCACGCATGCTGGGCCTCAGTGCTGAGCGTTTGAGCGTCTCACGCACACTGGACAGAGGGTTTTGCTGGTGTCACATGCTTAAAATGGAAAGGACTGGCATAGTCCTCACAGGCAGCAGAGGACTCTGCAGATTCAGGGTCACAGCTGGAGGGAGGAGGAAGGGTTGGCTGCGACAGAGGGAGAGCAGAGATTTCACAGGAGTAACCCAGCGCCTCTGCTCACAGGGGCTGGGGCTGCACGAGCTGTGAGCTGTACACATGTGTTTGTGATAATAACGTCCCAAAAGTTCTATTCCGTGCGGTGGCTGCAGTGAAAATTCCTGCAGCTCTGTTTTTAGCTGGAGCTAATGAGGGTTAAATTCTCCATCACCCAAAATACTCTTGGAGGCTCCCCGGCAGGGTGCTATTTATTGCTTTGCTGATTAAGGAATAGTTTATCTGCTTGGGATCATCTTTCTCTAAAGACTTGATAAGTGCGGGGTTTCGGTTCTTTTGGTTCTTTTTCTTTTTTCTTTTTTTTGGCTGCCGGTGTGTTTTTTTTTTTTTAAATAAATGAAAGTGATTATTTGTGTTTCAAGGCTGACTCAAGTTCACTCCCAGCTGTGAGGAGGAAGATGTAGCAGGTCCTCTTGGGCAAGCCTCCCTCTCTCCCTCGCAGAGCTGGAGGGGCGGTGCAGCCAGCAGGGACGAAGGAGGGCAAGACAGTGCACCTGCCTGCAGGTCTGGCTGGGGCAGCTCGTGGGGCAGGAATCTCCCGTGGAGAAGACTGAGTGGGAAGGGGAAGAACAGGTAGAGCAGGGGAGGCCTGGGAGCCAGTGCCTCAGTGTCTCCCCCAAGAAACTGAAGAGCTCACTGGGCGTGGTGGTGCACTCATGTAATCCTAGTACTCTGTCTGAGAGGCTGAGGCAGGCGGGCTGTTGCAGATTGGAGCTGCAGAGCTGAGTCCAGGATTTGTCTCTGCTGGCTGCCCCTCCCACAGGTCCTCAGAAGCGAGGCCAGCTCCCAGGTCTGCTGTGCCTCTTCTCAGGGCAGGAGTGGGTGAGTGCTCCCCGGAGGCCTTGAGAGGCAAGGAGCAGGTGTAGCCCGGGCCTGAGTTTGCATCCTGCCTCCGCCTCTGCCTGTGTCTCTCCCAGAGCTGGGAGCATACGCCCACCTCTCCTCAGACCCCCGCTGCCACGTGGGGGTGGTAATCCTTCATCTTCTAGAGTGCAGTGAGGAGTAAACCAAGCAGTGAAGCCCTGGCGGGAGGTGACAGTCCTGGCTCCTGGCGGGCAGGGATGCTGTGGCGTGGATCCTGAGACCCTGAGACCTGTCCAGGACTTGGTCCTCGGTGCATGGAAAGTCAGCTGGGCCTGAGGAAGGGCCCCGTGCACTGCCCCCCGCTGGGCTGCTTCCACGGAGGCAGCTGGGATGAGACAGGGTGTGGACAGTGATGTAGGAGGCTCTGCAGGCCAGGTGGGCCCCTGGCCAGTCCTCGGTCGGCTCTGCAGGACTCGGGGAAACTGCCTGGTGGCCTGGTCTCCCTGCTTCCAGCCCTCAGCACACACTGCCTTGTGCAACGCATAGCCCGCGTCTCCTCCAGCCCCTGCCTCCCCGACCTTCGCCTGCTTCCTCTCCTCTGCCCTGGTGGCTGCCCTTATTTCTGGAGCTCGTTAGCCCATGCCAGTGTTAGGTCTGGGAGAAGGGGGAGGAGAGGAGAAGTCCGCGGGAGGAATGGAGCGGAGTAGACGGCCGTAAAAGTAGTGGTCAGCGGTGGCTTTATTCCGGGACTGCGGGGAGGGGCCCCCCGCCGCCGGCCCCGGGCATTTCTGTACCCGGGGCAGGTGGTGTCTCCGGGAACACGGGGAGTGGAGACTGGCGCGCTGGAGTCTGGCGAGCTCTCTCTCTCTGGCGAACTCTCTCCGGCGAACTCCTCGGCGAACTCCTCGGACACGTGGCGTGGGGGATCTAAATAGCTTAAGCTTAGGGCAGTGCCCCAAAGGCCATTAGGGATGCACAGATATCCCATTGGCGCACAGGTCCTTAAGGATGGGGATACAGAATCACAATCAAGTCCATAGGGGGCAGGGTGGGGGAGGAGTTTAGCTGCAGCCTTTTCTGGCTACAGTGTTTTATCTGGGCCGGCAACTCTTTCACCAGAAGGCTGATGAGACACTCAGCTCGGAAGCTAGTAACCTGTTGAAGTGACACAGCTCGTAAGAAGCAGGGCAGAAGTATTCATGCCCACAGTCCCAGCCCCCGGCTCCGCGATGGGGTCCCAAAACCCTCATAGAGACAGGAGAGTGCTTCTCACTGCCACCTGGTGGCCAGAGAGGGAGAAATCCCCAACAACCCGCTCTGGGGACTGCTGCCAGCACTGTGAGGAAGCCAGCCTCTGAAGGCGATGGACCTCACAGAGCCAGGTTTGCCCAAGTCTGCTGGGCAGGCGGCGTTTAAGACTTTAACCAAGTCCAGCCCAAAGCCAGCCTCAAAATCTGCTTCCAGAAGGGCCAAGGCCTTGCATTTCATGGGCACCAATGACCACTGGGAGTCAGGCTCCCAGATGCTGCCTCTGACCTAGGGGAACCAGGAGAGGCAGAATCCTCTTTTCCTTGAGAGTTCAGCCAGAAATCCAGAAATCCGCCCACCCACCAGCCTCCGTGGTCCGCAGGTGGGAGCTCGGTACAAACGCACATCCTCAGGCGGTACCCAACACCTGCAGACCCAGACCCACTGGGGCTGGAGACTGTGTTCTTTCAAACCTTCTGGGTCCTGGCCACCCGCAGGCCTGAGCTTCCCAGTTAAGGGGCCTTGTGCAGAGTGGGGCAGAGCAGCCAGCGAGGGAAGAGCATCCTTGTCCCTTGAGGGTGACAGGAGACAGGAGACCTGAGGAGTAAGGGCCGTGCTGAGCCTCCCTGACCCAAGAGCTTGTTGTACAGATGGCTGCTGCAAGCCAATGTCACAGGCAAGGCCGCTGTGCACTCTGGAGCTGTCGCCTTGCAGCCTGGGCCTCCAATTAGGATCTGTGGTCCGCAGGGATTAGGAACAGGGAAAGCTGAGTGCCAAGCTGTCGCTGTGCCCTTGGGGTACAGAGGGGCAGCCTCTATTGCAGACACCTCACTCTTTCCATTGGGCAGTGTCTCCTTCCCCTGTCGGCTAAGCCACAGAGCACTCTGTTATTTCACTTGGATGGGACACGAGGAACCTGAATGGTGGTTGCTGGCTAATGCTTCATCCAAGCCGTGCTTTCACCTGAGGGTGAGGGGATGTATGTTCAGGATGGGGCAGAGGTGTGTCAGTCCAAAGCTATAGGAGATATACTAGGAAATCAGTCACACAGTCTAGATCCAGCCACCTCTGAAAAAAACTCTATGATCACATGAGGCTTTGGGGGACATCTAGACACAAACTGTAACACCATCCGTTATTCACTAGGCCTGGGCCACTTTCAAAGGCAAACACCATGTGTCCTTTGTGAAGGACAAAGCTGCAAGGTGAGGGTGAATGCTGGGCAGGACAGAGGCACAAAGGGCAGAAAGGATGGAGCTGGGGCCTCCTGAGTATCCCAGTCCAGAAGACAGAAGCCAAGCCTGGGCCAAGCAGAGAGCTGGGCCTGCTCTCCTGTCTGTCCTGCGGTGAGCCCTCCCTGGGTCTCCCATGGGTACACACTCTGCCCCAGTACTGTGCGCTGAAGCAGCCTGTTTTCCTCTTTGAGCAGGAACTAGCTTGGTATTTCCAGTTCCTCGTGAGTACCCTGACCAAACCACAAATGCTCAGCAAATGTTGACTGCATGAGTAGCTCAATGTCCACGTGCAGGGAGCCCCAAGTGTGCTGCGGAAACGACTGATTAAGGCTTTTTTTTTTTTTTTTGGTCTTTTTCCTTTTTATTGGTACTGGGGATCGAACTCATGACTGCCTGCTTGCAAGGCAGGTGCTTATGCCACTGAGCTAAACCCCCAGCCCTGATTAAGGCTCATTCTGAAGCTGTACAGACACGTGGGAAATGATCACAGCTGTGTTACAAGTTGCATCTGTCTGTAAAGTGTGTGTGTGGGGTGAATGACAAGGGAACAAGGGGAAGTGGAAAGTGGCTTATGCAGGGCTGGTGGGTTTGTCAGAGGCTTCTTTCTTGTCTGTTCTTTGTTGTGGGTTGTGCAGTGCACATGGAAACCATTTTTGCCTCCCCAAAGGGCAATTCAGTTTCATTCTTTTGATGCTCAAGCCCTCTACTCACCTCGTTTACTCAGCTCTTATCTCCTTCAAATTCATTTTTGCTTCCTTGCACAGTGCTGGGTGCTACAGCTGCATGCAGGGGAAGTGGCCGCACCCTCTGCGTGGTGATGGTCTCAATGGCAGCGCACAGGGACAGCACTGAGCTCCACACTGCAGCAGCACCACGTCCTCCCAGCCGCCGACCTCTCTCCACTGTGCAGTATCGGCGTCAAAGTTCTATTAGGGCTGATTCTGAAAATGAGAGGTTTTACACATCTGACTTGCTGAGGGCCTGCTGTGTGACATCTGCTTAAATTTGATCCTCGCCACAAACCTACAAGATGTCACTCAGAACTGAGCCCAGGACCTTCGGACTAAGCTACATTCCCAACTCTTATATATATATTTTTTGAGACAGTCTTGCTGTGCAGTTCAGACTGGCCCTGAACTCACTATGTCACCCCAGCTGGCCTTGAATTTACAGTGATCTTTCCGCCTCAGCCTCTGGGGTGCTGTGTCGTGAGTGTCTAGGGCACTCTGAACTCTGGGAAAGGTAAACACGCAAACACGCCTGATCGGGACACGGGGGGTACAGTGCTCGGAAAAGACAGGAGACACGGCACCTTTACTGCCTGCACCGCGTTACACTGCACTGTACCCACAATCTTTATTTTAAGATTCATATATAGTAAACCGGATCAGTTCACAGAGCCCAGATAATTAAGTGAAAAGGCATTCTTTGTGGCAAGCTACAACGTGACAGACTACAATGTTTATTCTAAACTATCTAAGTGAAGTAAATAACCACAACCAGTTTTCATAACTTCTCTAGCCCAGGAAGAAATTTATTAGCTCAAGAATGTTGTTAATTTGTCTGCTGTTAGTGTCACAAAGGGTGGCCAGCCACTTCCTCAAGACTTCTGCAAAACAAAGCCAGCTCACAGTATGGATTCCAGAGGGTGAGGGATCTCACTGAGAACAGGCATTCCTATTCTACCTCGGTCTCGCATACCAGGGGGGCTATTGTAAATTGCAGGTTAGAGGGGGTTGGGCCTACAAAGTGACACCTCATCCCCCACAGTGCTGGGATTACAGGCATGCACCACTGCACTTGGCTATTTTTAAATTTTGAGACAGGGTCTCATTAAGTCACTAAGTTGCCCAGGCTGAGCTCAAACTTGCCGTTTTGCTCAGCCCCAGAGTATTGGGACTATCTTGATTAATAAAGGAACAGACAAATTCAGAGGGTTTTAATTACTTTCTCAAGGTCACAAGACAGTCGAGTTTGACATCTAAGATATGCAGCTCTCCACGGCCATGTGCACACATCCTGCATGCCATGATGGGTGGTCTCCAAAAGACTCCTGGTGCAGCGGAGGCAGAGATCACACATGCAAACAGCAAGGGATCTAACCACGCAAGGAACCTGCCTTAAGAATACAGTACAAAGGGCTGGGGATTTAGCTCAGCGGCATAAGCGCCTGCCTTCCAAGCAGGCAGTCGTGAGTTCCATCCCTGGTACCGATAAAAACGAAAAAGACCAAAAAAAAAAAAAAAAAAATGAATACAGTACGAGTAGAAAGCATTACACAGGTGCACTGGACAGCTTTGTGTTCCTCTAACGAAGAACCTAAACTAATTAATACATAAAAAGATTACTTTGATGCATGGTTCTGGGGTCTCCAGACCTCAAGACTGGGCAGCCCATTCCCTGGGCAAGGGTGGCGTGACTTGGAGGGAGCATGTGACAGAGCAAGTTACTGGTGTCACGAACCAGGAAGCAGAAAGCACACATTGAGTGAGAGTGTCAGTCCCTTTCCAGTCACGGCCCTGGTGACCCAAGGACCTCCTGCGAGGCTCCTCACCCTAAGGGTTCACTGGACCTTTCCCCAGCTCCACCCGTGAATGAAGCTTTTAATAGATGGGTCTTGGGGGCACTCAGTGTCTAACCCACTGCAGGGAGCAAATCTACGGCACGCAGGAAGCACTGAACCCCAGCAGACGGATTTAGCCTGGCCATGCGGCCGCGCCTATCCCTGGGCCCGCCGGTCCTTCCCCCACCGAGCTGCTCGATGCTTTAGCCCTGTCCATGCAGCTGCTGTGATTGTCTTCAGCTTAAACAGTGCGCTCAACTCCAGCCTGGACCCCCGACTCCTACACTGGTCCTCCTGTGTGTGGGCGGTCATCAAAACAACCATTTCTGGAGGAGGACAAGGGCGGGAAGTTCCTACTCTGGCCTCCTGCCGATGCCACTCTCTGAAGTTATTTTTAAACGAATAAAATATTTTAGTGGAGGCCTTTGTTTCCCTGGGTTCCGTAAACGACCTCTTTTCCTCCTTGGCCCACTGTGAAATCATAATCCCTTTGACTCCGGGTATAACTGATTACCGGAATTCTTTTAAGAAGGTATATACAAAGTTAGCATTAAAAAAATAAATTTATTTTAAGTCTGAAATAATGAAGAACAAGCATATGGACAAACTGTAAAAAGAACAAAATGAGAACATGAATAAGGTTAACCCAAGCATTCGTCCAGCTAATACACAGGAACGTATTTTCACAGACAGTTCAAAAAGACTTCTCTAACAGTCTCAGAAAAACAAAAGCTACATTTGCAACATTTATAAATGCAATAGTTCCTGAAAGCATCCAGGGTTTCTTTAGGCATCTGATTAAAACACATACAAGTGATGATCACCTATGCTATTTTTGAAAGTTACAACATACAATTATATGACATTCTTATTAGACATAATTTACACAAAAGTACAGAAAATTATCAATTCATTTTACATTCGGTCACTCATTTCACTTCCTTTTAAATAAGGGCAAATAAAACATGTATGTATGTGTTTTAGAAATAAAGTACTCCAACTTTCATCTGTAATTTGTTTAAAACCTCAAACTCAGTAAGCATGTGATTATTCTAAACAGTAAACATAATTATTTGGGAGGAACCTTAAGATACATTTTTGTCCAACTTAATCCATTATGTAAATATCAAGAGAAGCTAGCGACGCAGCATACTCTGTCTGAGCCTCTACAGACTGACTAAAAGGAGATCTGAAATCCTTGCTATTCACAGACTAAAAATCACAGTTGTTCACTCAACTGTCCAGGGAATTTTTCCTACCTATATTTGAGTTCCTGTGGTACACTGATTTAGTCTACTCCATAGTGAACGGTATTTAACATAATAAAAAGATCTATGAGCTGGGCGTGGTAGAACATGCCTATAATCCCAGTACTTGGGGGAGGCTACAGTAGGATGATTGTTGCAAATTCAAAACCAGCCTGGGCTACAAAGTGAACTCAAGGCCAGTCTGAACTGCATAGCGAGGCCCTGTCTGGAAAAGACAAAAAAATAAAAAGATCTCTGAGATCAGGAAAATCCTGCCTGGAAAGGGTAAATAACTTGTCCAGAGTTACAATGACTAAGAGAAATACACCCAGAACATGGAACTAGGGCTCCTGATTCTTAGTAGGCCCTTTTGGTGGCAGAATACATTCTTTAGGGTCAGATTCTACACAGTTTACAGCCATTTGATTGCAGATTACAGATAATCAGCGCATATATTTCACTGAAAACCGTTATTCACGTGAACATGTGTGTTACCTGACTGGGTTTCTGGTGCGCATAACATACTGAATACCATGGTGGCACAAACATCACAACTGTGAAGACAAGTCCCCACAGCCTGGGGCGACACTGAGGTTCTCTCTATGACAGGACACAGAGGCGGGCACTGTGGGGTGCACAGGATCTTGCTCTCTGGGCCTGCGCACTGGGCAGGGCAGCCCCGCACAGTGCTGCAGATTGGACCCAACCGCGGCTGCTGGGGCGCACCCTCCCAGGGAGCACAGTCACAGGAAGGTGCCGCGTGACAGTCACGTCGGGACAGTCAGGGTTTCCAAAGGTCCCCACTAAGTGGAGACACCCAGGTCATGGGAAGTCACAGATCTTCGAGGCAACAAGGCAACCTTGCAGGACCTGACACAACACATCATGAGACCATAAAAAATATACATTGAATTTTTTGCTAGAAAGTTACGTCTTGACAAAAGGCGGCAGTAAAAAATGACACTGGGTATAAAACTCCTCTGTTTCAAGCTGGACCGGAAGACTACGTGTCAGCATTGATCCACAGAGGGAGGCAGCACACTGATGTGCCCTCCCTCGCATGGTTCGGATGCAGTTCCACGGCCACAGCCCGTCTGGCCACGGTACAGGACGCGGATTCTGTGGCCTCTGCCACGGCGTCTCCTACACAGCACTTTGCGAAAGAAGTACACGAACGGAGCAAATGGCACAGTGACCCGGAGCCCGCCCTGCGAGGGCACAAGTGCTGCCGAGCCTGTAGCAGGACTCCCACGCTGTGCTGTTACCCGTCGCGGTGCTGGCCCTGGTCCCACGAGGGGTGTCATACACAAACCACATGCCCTTTTCTGGGTCTCACAGGACCGGGCCCCACTGCGTCACCACAGAAACTCCTCCAAACCTCCATTTTCTTAAAAAAAAAACAAACCCAGGGGACTGAAGGCAGGGCTCCTGCACACAGGTAGGGGCCCCAGGCCTGCTCCGCTGGGCCAGGGAGGGACTCCCTAAGCTGCCCAAACTGGCTTCAGACTTAGGATCCTCTGGCCTCAGTTTCCGAGTAGTTGGGGTTCCAGGTGTGCACCACCACGCCCGGGTAGAAAATACTTCTAAAGGAAAAGTGGCAGGTACGGTGCTGAAGCCTGTAACTCCAGCACCTGGGAGCTGAGGCAAGAGGATCACAGTAGTTTCAAGGCCAGCCTGGACCACACAGCACCTCAAAAAAAAAAAAGTCAACAGATTCTTACAGGCACGATGCACGACTGAAGACGGGTCACCAATTAGGGAATGGTAGTGTTAACATGATGTAAGCAAAAATATTCTAGGTAGAATATTACTTAAATAGTTAAGCAAAATAATAACTATTTATTCTGAGCTCATAATTTTCAAGTAACCGTTCGCCCCTATGACTTCTCCATGGAGTCCTCCTGGTCACTTCTACCCGCAGGTCATCACGCCGCATGCCAGGCCACACATGGTACTCTCCCTTCCACTTCAGATTGACGATTCTGACTGATCAGACAGGGTGATCACCTTTGGCTTGTGATCTGTGGGGCTGTCAACTGGCACCTGGGAAAGAATCAGAACAGTCGATGTACAGCACCTGGCAAGCGCTGTTTTAATAGATCAACAGCTGACACACCGAAAAAGCCCGCTGAGAAGGCCTCACACTCGAGGCAGCCTTTTCTCAACAGTCTAATCATAAAAGCAGGCGGTACTTACAGCTTTAATCTCAGCACTTGTCACGCCGATATTTATGTTGTGTCTTCTCAGATCAGACTTGATTAAGGCTGAAACACAGAATGATAAACAGAGTTCCCATGAGTTGTATTATGGTTTCTCCACACAGCAGTCTTTAGGCATCAACAAACAGAGCACACAATAAAGCGGTACCATTTAGTAGCATCCTTGCAGCCTAGAAAAGATACCGCTGACTATCTTATTAGCAGGTCATTCATTAGTGAACAATGGGCATTCTTGTCACTAGCGCAGGTACACACCAGTACCATTGCACCATCAACTGCCACGCTGTAGATCAATACCATGCATGGTGGGCACCTGGGAGAAACAACACCTCTGCTGGCCAAAGGGCCCCAGAGAAGGCTTGGCAGAGCCACCCAGAGACCTGAGCGACACTCCAGTCCCATCCCGTGGGCAGGGCGGAGTGACAGCAGTATGACACTCACAATGAGTCCCACGGCCGAAGCACAGCCTCGAGATCATGCTGCAGGGAGGGCGTCGGGCCCGACGTGGTGGACAGGCCTGCAACACGTTAGACTGGAACTGGGAAGATCTGGGGGGTTGATGGGATACAGAGAAAATGTGGAGGGAGGAGGAAGATGGGGGCACTGGTTTCCTCGAGTATACCATTGAATGGATGGGAGCCCTAGCGACTGAAACTGCAAAACCAGGACGACAGCTGTGATGGGAAGATGGTGAGTCCAGCCTGGGTTATGGGTAGCCACAGGACACAAGGTAACAACCGAACGCTCTGGTCTGAAGTGTTGAGGGAGGTCAGGGTCTGGATACACAGATTTCTAAGTTGCCAGTGTTAGAGCTGTGGTGTGAGAGCCTTGACTTTAAAAAATCAGAAAGATCAAAACAAGTGTAAGGTAAGACAGAGGTTTGTAGGCAGTAAATAAATCAGCCATAAAGCAAAGTAGAAACAGAGACGAAAGCCAGCGTAACATGACAGTCATGCATTACCGCCAGACGATGGAGCCAGTGGGGTGGTGTCCACACAGTATGTCCCATTATCCAGTCCCACCCATGCTGCCACAATGTCAGGGCTGCGTTCTTTCCAATGGCCGAGTAATAGTCCATGGTGTATAGATACATTTTCTTTATCCATTCATCTATACTGATGGAAATCTTGATTGAATTGATATTGTGGGTACTGTGAATGGCACTGCAACAAACAGGATTTCAAATATTTTTTACATACTGATTTTTTGGATACACACTCAGTGGACCTGCTCTACCTGGTTTTCTGAGAACTCCAGTTTCCCATTATACTAAGTGCAGTCCTCTCCACACCCTCTCGGCGGTGTTGGCTTTGTCTTCTTGGTGACAGCTATTGTAACTGGCGTGCGATGACTCTCACTGTGGCTCCGACTTCTAGTTCCCTCTTGATTAGTACCGTTCAGCACTGTTTCGTATACTTGGCCATTTATCTTCTTTAGAGAATGTATACTGAGATCATCTGGGCGTTGTTAATTGCCATTCTGCTGTTGCACTGTCTGTTTCCTCTGCCTGCTGAGCCTGATCAGAGCTCTCCAGCATCTTCTCCTGTCCTGCAGGCTGCCTTCACTCTGCTGTTCACTTTGTCCTACAGCGTTTTAGCTTAATGCAATCTCACTTAGCAATTTTTGCTTTTGTTTTCAGTTTTTGGAATCATAACCCCCCCCCCCCCCAAAAAAAAGTCTTTGGGGCCAGACCAATGTCCTGAAGAACTGCTCTTGTGTTTTCTTTTTGTAGTTTTATAGTTTTGGGTCTTACTTTTTTTTTTTTCCTGGCAACACATTTATGCAACAGAAGATACAGTCCTCCGACTTCACCGAAGGGCCCGACCACGTCCACCACCAAACCCGCTTCTAAACCGGACCTTGGTGGCTGATCTGGCCCCGGCCTCAGCCTTGTCACTGGCACCTGGGGACACGTGCTGGGTCCACAGGTGTCTCTGCCGGGCTCCCCTCATGTGAGCCTCACGGATCGCTCACCCTGCACAGCTCGGGGCCAGCTCTGTAGTCCTGGGCCTGCTGTGAGACGGGTGACAGGCCCGACCTCAGGGGCAGGTGGAGGTAATCGTGGAGGCGCTGCATGCTCTCACCGGTCAGGTACCAGAGGCGTCTCTAGGCAGACTGTCCCTTAACGCAGCATTGGGGCTGGTGAGACTGCGTGGCCTTCAGGTGTGTTTCTGCCTGCCGGCTCCAGGCTCCTGGACACGTACATGTTTTCCTCCTTGGCCACCAATACGCCCTCCCTAAAAAACAGTTCGTAATGCTGACCCAGATCTTCTCAGGGATCAGTATGGCAGTGGCCGTGGCGTCCGAGACCAAGGCTAGAAAGGAAAGGTGGGCCTTATGCCTAAGTCTCTGACTCCCTGTCGGGTGGTTTTGGTCCATTCTGCATCCTCGCACACGGACGCTGTGTTCCCAGCATCCCTCACTGAAGAGACTTCCTTTCCTCAGCGTACGTCTGGCCGTCTCTATTGGGAACCCTCGGGCTGCAGGTGTGTGGCTTTATCTCGGGGTCTCTGTTCTGTCCCCACCGTGCCTTGCAGAATGTGCAGAAGTCAGGGACCGTGAGGCCAATTTCACTCCTTTTGCTCAGTACTGCTTCAGTTCTTGGGGGATTTCTGTGGTTCCATAAAATTTTAGGTGTTTTTCTATTTCTGTGAACATCACTGTCTTGGTGATAGCACTGACTCTGTAGACTGTCTTTGGCAGTATGTACGTCTTAATGTTAATCCATCCAATCCATGAGCACATGGCCTCTTTCCCCTTTTTCATGCCTTCTCCATCTCAATCAGCATTTTAGTTTTCGTTGCATAGCTTTCTTTTCTATTTATTCCTAGGTATTTTACTTTTTTGTAGTTATTATAAATTAATGTCTATAGATTTCTGTTTTATCTGACATGAGCATAGCTACTTCCGTTCACTTGCAATTTTTGCTTATACTTTACTTTCTCTCTGCGTCTGTCTTCTGCCTGTGGAATGAACTTGTAAACAACATATTACTGGGTCTGTTAACACAATAGCCCCTTAAATCCATTCAGTTTATCTAACCCTTTTAATCGAGATTGTGATCTGTTTATAAAGTTACCATGGATACTAACAAGCTATTCCTGCCATTTGTCAATTATTTTCCTGCTGTATGTATATCCTTTGCTTCTTCCTTGCTTCCTGTTATTCTTGGTGGCTGGGTAGTTTTCTATGGTCACAAGGTCTGATTCCTTTCTCTTTCTTGTGTGTCTACTGTACCGGTGGTTTTAATAATTTTGTGTTGCAGTATGAGTAGCTGGTGTCCTTCTGCTTCCAGCTGGACACGTAAGTATTAAAATTTCTTCAGTTTTCATATATCTGGCACCATGTCCCCTTCATTTCTGAAGGACGGCTTTACTTACTGGGTAAAGTATTCTTTCTTATTTTTTTTATTTTAAAGAGAACAAAATAAAACAAAGTAGAACAGAACAATGCAAGCAACACAAGACCACAGGACATCAACAGTGGCTACCATAATGTCTCTTGTTTTCTTTGAAACACTTAACCACACCTTCACACAAAATAATAGCAAACATGACAAAATAGTATAAAATCATTCAAGAGAATGAAACATTAAAACCAGATAACAGGAAATGAACAATGGCTACTATAATATCTTGTTTTCCTCAAAAAATTGTTCATACTATCACACACAATCAAGTCAAATAAAACACAACAGGACAGAACCAATCAAAACAGAAGAACAAAAGCATGGTGGGGGAGGGAGTCTGGGAAGATGGTGGGACAGTAAGCAGCAGAGTAAACAGCCTCTCTGAAAGTAACAGTCCAGATGCTGGAGTATAGCATTCTGGAGAAGGCAAGAAGGAAAGAAATGGGCCCCCTCAACCCAGGAAGAAACTAAAGTGAGAACTGAAGGTCACTGAGAGAATTAAAAAAAAAAAAAAAAAAAGAAAAGAAAAACTTAAACAGAAGAAGGCAGTAGCTGGCAGCACTTGCACCGGAGCCAGAACCACCGTGCCAGAAGCGCTACTGGAACCCGGAGATGCACGGGCACAGTGAAGCTGGTGGCTGGCAAGCCCGAAGGCCTTAGCAGGGAGGCGTGGTGGCGGAGGGGAGCAGCAGACCAGAGAACTGCACTGGCTGGTGGTGAATGTGTGGGACTCAGTTCTCCCGTGCAAGTGGGAGATTGGCGGGGCACCATTTTGGAGTTGGGCAGGAAAAGCCTGGAGACAGAACTGCAGCCAGCTTTGTTCAGCCACTCCTAGCTCAGAGCAGACTGGTGGAAATTGCTTGGACTGAGTCCCGCCCCTCTGCGCAGTTAATAGCCATTGCGGAAGTTTCCCTAAAGCTATCCCTAACCAACCCCACCCACCCGGCTCACACTACAGTGGTGAAGACTCCCTGTGGTTAACCAGCTCAGAAGGCAGGGGCCAGCCTGCCCCGCCCCTGCTTACACTCCAGTAGCCACCAGCAGACTGGGGAAAGCAGCAAACAGCAGAAATCCCTAGCCAACACACTTCAGAGTAATTATGACCAGTACAGGAAGTGCCAGGGACCCCACTACCCACTTGTCTTGTTTTGACTGACGTTATTTGAATCTGTTATGTTTGATAGTATCAAGTCTGAGGGTATAGGCAACTACTTTGAAGACAGTAAGATTCACTATGATACCCATTCTGGTTTGACTATTATCTTCTTAATGTCTCCAATATTTCATTTTTATTGGTTTTGTTCTGTACTGTTTTTTCAATTTGTTATACCTGATGATATGGGAAGTTCTTTTGAAGATAGCAAAAGGCATTATGGTAACCATTGTTGATCACCTCGTATTTTGTTTTTACATCATGTACTATGTCCATCCTTTTGTTTTGACTGACTCTATTTTGTTTTGTCACATTTGGTTTTATTCTCTTCAAAACAAACTAAAAAAAGTAATAAAAACTGTAGGAGTAATAAAACCCAAAATGTGGGTTGTAAAAAGGGAGAAAAAGAAAATGCTCTAAAGGATATAACTGCATGTATGTTCAAGTGTGTAAGATAGATAATGATATTACTAAGTTTATATTGGATCATTGAACAGAACTGTTTGCAGTCTCACTGTTGGAATGTCCACTTTGTATGCTTTAATTTTGTAACCTGAACAACTATTTCTAAGATGACATTATGTAATCTATCAACTAGTGATTTCTTACTGTTTTCTTTTTTAATTCTGTATTACTTCTACTCTTTTTTTCTGTTTTGCTTCTTTTTGTCTTTAAATAAAATTTTTTTTAAAAAGCATGGTAGGGCTTCAAAGCAAGATGATAGGAAATGAGCAATGGCTACTATAATGTCTCATTTTCTTCATAACAGCTGTTCATAACATCACACATAATAAAACAGAATAAACAGAATAAGCCAATTAAACAAATGAATGAAAGCATTATAAGTCTTTAAAGCAATATAATAGGAAACCATGATTACCATAATATATGCTCAAAATAGCAACCCCTATTATCAGACAGAGTAAAACCTAACAAAACAAGACAGAACAAAGCCAAACCTAACAAAACTGAAAACAATACACGAGTTCAAGACAAGACAATAAGAAATTAACTGTACATACTACCTTTCCCTACCTTTCCCTCCCAGGCGTTCCTCCCGTATCACTCTTACAATAACTATTTTGCTTTTGGATCCCATTGACTCCGTTGGGTTCATGCATATAAGTTTAGACTTTTTTGCCCATGAACATGATCTCCCGTTGGGTCCATTTACCTACAGAAGCCTGAGATTATTCTACTTTATAGCTCGGCAGCTTTCCATTGTATGAAAATGCATTGTGCAATTGATGGGCAAGTTACCCTTGCCTTTTTTTTTTTTTTTCCTGGTCTCCTGTCACTTGCAACAATTTTTTCTCTCCTTTGATTTTCAGTCTATGAATTTCCTCCCAGTTACATGTGTTTCTTATATACAGTATATCAATGGATCTTGTTTCTTGATCTACTCTCCATGGGTTTCTTTTTATTGCTGACCTGAGGCCATCTACATTAATGGTTACAACCAGCATACCTTGGTTTGTTTCTGCCTTGCTATCCTGCTGTATATGGCCCTTCACTTTTCCCCTTTATTCAACTGCCTGTTTGACGATCCTTTTCTGCTGCTGTTCCTGGAACCATGGTCATCTTTATCTTTCTCTAGAATATTCTTTGGCACTCTCTGTAGGGTTGGTTTGGTGTCATGAATTCCTTCAGTTGTTATCTTGGAAGTATCTTATTTTTCCATCTCTTTTTTTTTTTTGGTCTTTTTGAGACAGGGTCTCGCTATGCAGTTCAGGCTGGCCTTCAGCTCACTTTAGAGCCCAGGCTGGTGTCGAACTCTCAACATTCCTCCTGCCTCAGCTCCTGAGTGCTGGGATTCCAGGCATGAGCCACCACGCCCGGCTTTTTCCATCAATTTTGAAAGATAGTTTTGCAGGGTACATCAATCTGGTTAGAAGTTGTTTTCTTTCAGGATTTGAAACACCTCACTCCAAACTTTTCTTGATTTGATGGTTTGTGTGGACAAGTCTGCTGTGATCCTGATTAGTTTTTCTTTATAGGTGATGTTTCTTTTCTCTAACAGCTTTTAATATTCCATTCTTGTGCTGAATTTCTGGGATTTTCATTATTATATGTCTAGGTGTAGATTTACTTTGGTTGTGGCTAGTTGGAGTCCTATATGCCTCACTTATCTGCATGCCAGATCCTTTTCCCATGTTTGGGAAGTTTTCTTCTATTACTTCTGTAAATAGCCTTTTAATTTCATTTGTGTTGACTTCTGCTTCTTGACCAACACCTATCACTCTTAAATTATGCTTCTTTGCATCATCTTGTAGCCATTGTGTTATTTCCTGACTCCAACTTGTTTTTAAGAGATTTTTCTTTTCATGATCACTAGCTGCAATCCTATCTTCAAGGCTGGGGATTTAGCTCAGTGGCATAAACGCCAGCCTTGTAAGTGCGTGGTCATGAGTTCGATCCCTGGTACTGATAAAAAAAAAAAGTCTATCTTCAGTCTCTTTTAAGTGGCTTTGCCAGCTTTCCACTGAATATTTACTTTCCTGGATCTGTTTGAATCTGTTTCTTGCATTGTAATTCCTTTCTATATTCATTCAAGGTTTCTATCATTTTCCTATACTACTCTGTCTTGTCTATGTCTTCTTTAGACCTGCTGAACAATTCTTTCAGTATGTTTGTGATTTTTTCTTTTATCTGAGACATTATTTCTGTTTTGACTGCTTTTACAATCTCATGAAGTTGTTTCCTTACTTCAGCTGCTATCCTTTCAGAGATTTCAGGTGTGTGACTTCTTTTCTTCCATGACCATATCCCCCAGACTTATTCTGTGTGGGCTGGAGGTCTGAGCTTGCCTGTTGCTCCTTCATCTTGACATTCTCCTGGTTTCCTCCCAACAAGCTCGTTGTGGGGCCCCAGGTACTTCAAACATTGGCTGCCTCTTCATGTGTAGGAGGATGGAACAGGCACCTGGGTTCCTCTAACCCCAGATTTACAGGGAGGTAGCAGGGTGTGGAACAGACTTATCTAGACCTGTGGAGCTTACACTGGGGCTTCCCTGATGATCAGGGGTGCATGGAGGTAGGGCTGCTTCTCTCAGCCTGTGTGTCTACACTGGGACTTTCACAATGGTGACAGACACACAGGGGTGTATTTGTCTGATTCCGCTATCAGGTGATGGCTGCTCGAAGGAACCAAGGTCCTCCAATGGTGGCCTACAGGTGCACAGGGCTTACCTGGCTTTGTGTCCCTTCTCCTGCTGGCCACCTGCATGAAGGAGCCTTCCAGTGGCAGCTACCTGCAGGTGGAGGTGGATCTGTCTGGCTCTCTCTGCCCATACTGTGCACCTGTAGGAAAGGGCCTTCCGTGGCGGTGTCCCACAGGCAGAGGTGGATCTGTCCGGCTGTCTCTGCCCCCACTGGGCGCCCACAGGAAAGGGCCTTCTGGTGGTGGTGTCCAGCAGGCAGATGCGGATCTGGTGGCTCTGGGCAAAGTATTCTTAGTTGGAAGTTTTTTCTGTTTTGTTTTCTTTCAACATCCTTGAATATACCATTCTATTCCTTGCTGGCTTGCAAATTTTCTGCTGCAACACCTGCCATTAGTCTAAGGGAGATTTCCTCATTTTTCTCTTGCTACTTTCACAATTCTTCCTCTTTGACTTTGTTACCTTAATTATAATGTGCTTGGAGACGACTCTTCCAGTTGAACCTAACTGGAGTTGAACTTCATAGATCTGCCTGCCCATACCTCTCCCAAGACTTGGGAAGTTTTTAGCTTTATTTTGTTAAATATGCTGAGCCTCCCAGAATGCTCCACCACTACTGGCAAGGTTGCTTGTTTTTTCAGTGGTAGCTTTTTGCTGAATTTATCTTTCACGATATGACTTGCTTATATTTTCTTCTGTCTCACTGAGCTTCCCTCAGATCACTAACTTTTCCTTATCAGACATTTTATAAATTTCCTATTTATAGAGAATTACTGCATACTCTTGAAGGTTTTGTATCTCCTTGTTTTCTTATGTCTTGTATCTTTGTGTTTTATGTCCACATCTTCTTTTTTATCTTTTTTTTTTTTTTTGAGGAAAGGTTCAGTTAGCTCAGTTTGTAGAGATTTCAGTTATAATCAACTGGCCCCAAGGCACGGTGGCTCATGGCAGTGGAAGACATCAAAAGCAACAAGAGCAAAAAGGTTACATGCATGCATCTTAAGCAACAGGCATCTTTTCCAATTTTATGGGATTCTGAAACTTTTTAGGGAGAGCTCTTCCCTGTGAGGGGTGCCAGGCTGTTAGCGGAGCATGGTTATGCTAGCTTTGCTTCTGGGAGGATTCTGTAGTGGTCTCTGTACAGTTCTCAGTTACAGTCCTTGGCAGCCACATCTGTGGTTGTGCTGGTGGCCTAGGCTATCGGTGTTTGTGACCATGGGGACGAGGCGTGGTTTTTCCAGGGCTGGGGTTGCTGCCAGATGGCTGTCAGGGTGGGTGTGCGTACTTACAGGTGCTGCAGGCTGGTGCTATGAGACAGCTCTTTGCTGACTGGGGCTGCCATCTGGCCGGTTCCCGGCCATGTGTAGGTGCCTGTGGGTTTGTGGGGACCACAGGCTTTGTGCTGGGTTCTCCTCTGTGCTCATCTGCCTGTTCCCTTGGAACAGGGACCACATGGGTTTGCCTTGGGCTCTGGTTCTGAGCAGCTTGGGTTGCATTACTGCAGCCACTATGAGCTTGGTGGAAGGATGGTGGGGTTTCAGGGACAGAGACATGCTATGACTACCAGCCATCAAACAGAACACACTCTTGCAGCAGCTATGGTTTCCAGACGGTGCCAAGGCCTAGCAGCTTAGGTCACGAGCCTCGAGAGTACATGGCGGTGGCGCGCACAGCACACAAACTGTGGCAGCTCTGTATACTTTACTCGGGGCCCATGACATCGCAGGCTGCTGCACAGCCACTTGCCATGGCGGTGGGATTGTGTGGGTCTGTCCTGCCCCCAAACCCATCTGGGCAAATGAGATGAGTAAGGCAGGGCACCACTCTGTCCTCCTTTATCAAACTCTGTACGGACCCTGTCACTCTGCTGCCACTCAGTGCACTTCCTGTCCCCTCATATAGGGCTGGGATTGTGGCTCTGGTCTGTGAACTGCACACATGCCACCCACCCCAGTGGGAGAGACGGGAGGGCCCACTTTTCTCCCCTGAGGCAGGGTCTGGGGTGCGATGGGCTTGGGCTTTTCCTCTCCCCAGGTCAGCTGGGATCAGGTAAATCCTGGCAGATGCTGGTGAAGTAGTCTCTCCTGTGTGCCTCTTGCTACGAACAGACTGCTCTGGCCTATCCCAAAGAGGTTCCTTTCCCCAGGTAACCGGAGGTAATTTCCAAGGTCTGAGCCCTGTGTGCAGGTCCCGCTGGGGCACTGAGTCTCCAGCACCTCATCAGGCACAGGCCTGGCTTCCTCAGGCAGGGGCAGCGCTGCTTCCCCTGGGTCCCCTCCTGGGTTTCCATCCTGATTCTCCAGGGTCCATTCTCACCACACTGAGGCGTGGTCACACTGCACTCTCACCTCCTTCCTTTGGATCAAAGAAGAGCTGCTGGGCTTTTCAACCAATCAGCTTTTCATTTGTTTTTAGTGTAGAGTAGCAGCACTCTGGCTTCTTATTTATTTGCCAGACTAGACACTGGAGGTCCAGTGTTTTCTCTCCAATCCACCATGCCCGTCATAATTCCACCCCATAACTGGTATCAGAATTTTAGAAAAACCCTTAATTTAAATTAATTAGCATTTGTAGGTGGTAAAGGCATCGATGTAAAACTGGTGTTAGACTTTTTATCACTTTTAAACGCTTGATTTGTTTCAATTAACATTCATGAATTTCATATAAAAATAACACGAGCCAGGCATGGCGACCCACTCCTGTGACCACAGCACTCAGAGGCAGGAGGGTTGCAACTTTAAGCTTTGAAAACTTATCAACTTGGCAAAATACTAATGTTATTACTGCTCATAATACGAAAAAGCCCTGGGTTCAATTCCTGTCCTGTGCCCCCACTTCCACTCCCTGACACTGTTCTCTTTACTTTTAGTGCAACAATAACACTATTTGATAGATACTTGCTTCTTGTCTGGAAATTAAAAACCAACAGATATTTATGACACGGCAGACAGTATTCATATTTCACAGTTTTCTGTGTTTTGTTTTGCTTTGTTAACTAAAGACAATAGGATAAACTTTCCTTGGGCCAGGACATCACTCTGGGAACAGACACATCCATTCTGTCGAGTGAAGTGGGGACTCAGTGATACCTTTGGATGGTTGTGTGTACCCAAAATAAGTCACAGGGAAGATTTCACGATACAGCTCAAAAAAAAAGGCCAGGCAATCAAGCATAAGGCTTTAATTCATACCCTCTTACATATTCTGTCCTCAAATTAAGTTGGTACCAGTTTGTAAAACTTCCTCTTTGAATATCCATGGATTCTGTCTCTCACATTGGTAGAGATGCAGAAAGGAATTCACAAAGCAAAAGAACAGAGGGCAACCTGGGCGTGAAGACATCCTGAGCATTGTCAGAGGGTACCAGCGGAGTCTACTGCAGAGCCCTGAGCTCGAGGGTAGGGAGAAAATCCCACACCTTTGGGGTTACGTTGGTGAGCTGCACTGTGAATTTACACTAGGAAAGACAGAGTTTTTCCTTCTGGATTATTTTCAGAGGTTAAGCAGCTAGTCTACAATCACACAGCTAGAGAGTACCAGAATCAGAATTTGTAGCAGGGCCTGCCCACTTCAGGTCTTTGTTACTCTGTTACAACAGTTTTGTTTCCTATACAGTCACTGTTTTGATTGTGAAAACTCCAAAATGAATCACGATGTTTATAGCTTTAGAAAGAAAGAAAGGATCTGCTGCTTTTCACTTTATTTTTAAACTGTAAGTTCTGCCAAGTCATGAGGAAGCAAAATACATAAAAATTAAATTTATAGGACAACACAAGGCATATACAGGATAAATACCCTAACTCACCGGTTAAAATGGTGCCCACAAACATCCAGAAGCAGAGGAAAATGTTCCCTATCCTAGGACCATAATCTGTTATGAGCTTCCCTTGAGCCAAAGTGAACAAAATCCCAAAAACCTGAAATAAGAGAAATGAATTTTTATTAATTTTCCTTCTTTAAAAGACGTCTACATTTTCTCCCAGAACCTTTGAAAACTAATTTTCTTCAAGTGATTTGGCTTCTAATAATATTCACTGAAAAGTGAGATTTTTTTTTTTTTGGTACCAGGGATTGAACTCAGGACCCCCCCACTTGCAAGGCTTATGCCACTGAGCTAAATTCCCAGCCCAAAAGATTGTTAAACCGGGTATGGTGGTACATGCCTATCATCCCAGCACTCTGGAGGCTGAGGCAGGAAGATCTCCTTGAGCTCAAAGCCAGCCTGGGCTACAAAGTAAGCTCAGGATCAGCCTGAACTGCATAGTGAAACCTTGCCTCAAAAGGACAAAAAAAGTGAGCTTGTTAAGACAAAATCTATGGTCAAACTCATTCATTAGACCATTTGGTAAAAGCCATCAAGACTTAAGAGAAGCCAGAGGTTTACCTGGGCAGCAGCATTCAGAAGACCAGATGAAGTGCCCTCGGACTCAGGGTAAGTGATTTCCACAGCAAATTCAAACCCCAGCGGGAGGTAGCCAGTCATGAAGAAGCTAGGAACACCAAGCGAGAATCACAGAAAGAACTGTCGGCAGGGGAAATTACAGTGATGAACCACTCTGTATTTCAGGCCTCTTCCAATGATTAAGTAAACAGTACTTTGAGTGGGAAAGTGAGGAACTACTATTAGAACCACCAGCCCGAAGTCACAAGAACAGAGCAGCAAAACAATTCCCTGTTTCCTGAGGGAAAATCACCTCTACTTTTTAAAGTCAGTTGTCTTTATAACCAATAAAGTTATGTGGGCTCAGTAAGGTTTATACATTTTTCATCCACAGTGTACCAAAAAACGATTTTAAACTTTCTTTCCTTTTCTTTTTCCCTCCTTTCTTCCTTTTGCTTTTCTTTCTTACTGGGGATTATATCCAGTGCCTTTGCACTGAGCTGCATCCCCAGCTCACCTTAAAAAATATTTTTTAAAAGAAAATGTTGAGACAGGGCTGCCTAAACCACTGTTTCCTAGGCAGAGCTTGAATTTGCAATATTTCTGCCTCAAGCTCCCAGAAGGCTGGGCCTATCATTGTGCACAAGCACACTTGGCTAAACTATTGTTGACAGTTTTGATGAATCATATGTTTATATGCACACAATGGATCTTTTAGAGTTAAACTACTAAAGAACCTATGGATGAGCTTAAAAAATTAGTACATCAAAGTAATAACACTTCAGAATTATAACAGTATGGTATCATTTCTCCTAACATATCTGACACTTACCCAAGAATCCCTCCAGTAACAAACACGATGATAATGTAGTCAAGGTCCAATGTGAAAGTAAAAATAATCATTCCAATAAAAGATAAAATGTAAACTATCAGAGTAGTCTGTCTAAAAGAAAACAACACAACTGTTAGGAATTTTTCTGATTCTCCTAGGCATATAAAAATCTTGTAGCTTGCCACTGTTCTATCCATACTATTTTTAAAATTCATCCCTTCTTGTCTACAGAAAATATATTCACCAAAACAGACTTAAAAGCCACAGTGTGGTCTTTAAATTATGGGAGAACTATCCTGGAGAATTTCAAGATCAGAGCTATTTCTGGAAGCGTTTAGGATACGGCAGTATAAACACAGCCGGACCTTCAAAGGGGTACATGGCAGAGTTCCACATTTCACTCACTGAGCTTATTTCCCTCTATTCTCTTATTCACGAACAGTTCTGTTCACTAATTTTCCCAAGCAGATGAGAAGTTCTGGCCTTCTAAGAGATGTGGCCTGGAAGAGAAAGTGGCTATTCTTTGAAGGCCAGATCAGGAGAATGCAGCCACTGAAACCCTCTTCTGGTCTCCTGGTTGGCATCAATTCCTCCTTCTTTTATGTTAACATTTTGCTGTGTACAGGCACAAATAAAATAACATTTTCACACTATACATTATATTGTAATTAAATGATACTATGGTTTAGGGCTCTATATACTGTTCAAAAGTTTTTACAAAAACAGAAGTCTTTGTTTTTTGTCTTTTTGAGACAGAGTCTCACTATGCAATTCTGGCCAGCCTTGAGCTCACTTTGTAGCCTAGGCTGGTCTCGAACTTGCAACAATCCTCCTGCCTCAGCCTCCCAAGTGCTGGGATTACAGACATGCGCTACCATACCCAGCTAAATAATTTTGTTGTAAGAACAATATTTTGTTTGTTTTTAAGCCCACAGAAAAAGAAAGCAACAAGATCAGGTCAGTCAAAAGTCACAGGATTCTCAGAGCGAGCTTTTTCAAAAATATAGATGTGGGTATTGTTAGAGAGAGAGAGAAGGATCAGAAGGTATCCAAGTTCTCAAAGCTGAAATAACTATGGCCAATAAAATAAAACAAAACGGTATGTAGATTTCTGAAACACTCACTAACTGGAAGGAACCTGCGAGTACTTGTAACACTTTAAGTCCTACAGTCCAGGCCTTCCGCTGCCCTGTCACTCACTTGTATGTTTTGGTGTAGTCTAGCCACAGGCCACACAGAATGGAGCCCAGCATCCCAGCCAGCACTAGCGTGAGCCCAATCCTCCCGGCGTTCACTTCCTGATCCTGCAAAGCACGAGCAAGAGAGGCTGATCAGAAGCAGACCCTGCACACCCCCTCCCTGCATGCGGCGGGGACGATAGGATCAAATGAGGCACACTGTGTGGCTGAGCTGGGAGGCAGGGGCAGGTCAAAATCAAATAAAACCAGAAGAAACAAAACAAAATGAGAAATAAAAAAGGAAAAATTTCTTTGGTCTTCCATGGTTAAAAGTACAATTTTTGTTAGCCTTCAGGAATTTACAGATGTCTGAAAAGGGTTTTCTTTTCTGCGCAGAAAGGAATCGGAACTTGGCACCTGCTTCTTTATATTTATTCTGCTCCCTGTGAAGTGGTTTACTTTTTTCCATATAATTAAAAATTTACTTCAAAACCAAACAAAATAGCACTGTCACAGTGGTAATAACTCTGCTTCTGGCTGCATGGCACAGCACCTGCCTGTGACCCAGGGCTGCAGGAAGAGGACTGTAAGTTCAAGTCCCACCCGAGCAACTTGGCAAGTTCCCATCTCAAAAAATAAAAGGACTGGGGAGGTAGCTCAGTACAAAGGCCCTGGAGTCAATCCCCAGTACCACCAACAGAAAAAAATTCTGCTTTCGAGGTTTCATGAATTGAACTAAACGTGTTTAATAAAAATCATGGTGCTCCCAGCTTGGGATTTAGCCCCACCAAGAGACCAGACCAATGCAGAATGGATCACCTGTGTTGGATGACAGAGTCGCGGTGAACTTGAGAATGGGCCAGGAAAGCCAGTGCTTGGCCTCATCAGGAAGCAGTGGTGTGATGGCTGCCCACACTGGGCCCTCCTCTCTGCGGCTCCTGCCTATCTCTGCCTACAGAGCCCCTCCTTACCTCAGCACGCAGAGCCTTCCATGTCAGGAGGGACACTGCCTGACCACACCAGCCTTTCAATATGATGAGATTTTGTTTCACAAACGCGTTCTCATTTAAAAGATATGTAAATTTGTTACATTGCTAAGATTATAACCCTAAATCTTATGATTATGCTAACAGGATTTACATGGAGTAAAGAAAAATCACAGGGTGTGCAGTATTATAAAAGCAGAAGTATACTATAATCCCAGCACTTGGGAGGCTGAGGCAGGAGGATCACTGTGAGTTCAAGATCAGCCTGGGCTACAAAGTGAATTCAAGCCCAGCTCAAACTGCGATGTGAAACTCTCTCTCAAAAAAAGTGGGGGTGGGGATTTGGCTCAGCAGTATAAGCACCTGCCTGGCAAACTCAAGGTCGTGAATTCAATCCCCAGTACAAAAAAAAAGCAGACACTTACCTTATAATATGTCAGGATCATTTGGTTTAATAATGTTGAGACTGAATAAAATGCTCCAGTCATGATACCTACGATTAATAAAGAAGAAATTATATATGTATCACTTATCAGTTCATCAAGTGATCTGGAGTGCTATGTGACAGTTTGAAAATATGATGCATTTTTTAGGCAGCTGCCAAAATTAGTAAGGACTGCCATTCCCTTTCAGGATGTGTGCTGATCAATTTAACCCGAAGTTTTCGAGGCATCAGTGCTAAGGTTGGGTGTGGCCCCCCAAGGATTATGTGCTGGAGGCCTTCCCCAGTGTGGTGGGGGCTGGGAGGTGACCCCTTAAGAGGCAGGACCTACAGCCAGGTTATTAGGTTGAGGTAGGGGGGCCTTCTCAGAAGAAATAGACAATGGCCTCGCAGGAGCTCTTACACAGCCAAGGAGCCCTTCCATGTTGGCCCTTCAGCTTGTGGCCATTTCCCGATTGCTTCTCTCCCATGCTTGGACTTTCAACCTCTAAAACTGAAGAAGTTAAACGGACCATTTTTCTTTATGAAGTTCCCAACCTCAGATATTTTGTTGTAATAGTAGAAACTGCTCTAATATGCTACAATATTAGAGTTCTGTCGTAAGATCGCTATTACTTAGATTCAGATATACTGAACATAAATCATATCCCCACATTCACCACTACATGGGGAGCTCGCAAGCGATGGATTACTGAGCATCCACAGTACACACAGACAGCAAAGGTTAAATGTTGGAGACCACTACGAAGCGGCTCTGAGCAGGATTTCAATTTTACTAATTGGCTTTCTATGTTTATCTGTGAGTCTGTCCTAGGCCTTGGCCCCTTGCCTGGCGATGGGAGCTGATTCACAGTAAGTGAACCTCTATGAATCACTGGTCCTGGCCGAGGCCTGTAGTGGCCTGTGAGGCCAGAGATACTTCAAAGGCCAAGATAAGGCCACAGCTGTGGATACTTGGCTTCAACCCCAATTAAGAAGACAGAGACTGCAGCTGCAGAAATCACTCCTACAGTCTCACTTTTGCCATGTCTTCATGATAAGACAGTGCTACTAAATTGACTTGATTCATTACATGGAGACGTCCTTGAAGTGACTGCCAAGGTCCTGCTCATTGCCTATGCTTTCCTCAGTTTCCCTGCCTTTTGTCCTTGGTCCTCATAAAAGTGGGCTGATCCAGAGAAGTCTTTGTCTTAGCCCTCGGAGTCTCGAGCTCAATTAAAGGGTTTTGACCCTCTTGGAGCCCTAAAACCATACGATTTGTCTCTTTTTATTTAAACCTCCGCCGTACACTCATTTGGGAGATGGGATCTAGGCCAGAACCCGAGAGCTAAAGTGTAACAGAATCCCTGTTCCACGGCAATTGCCTTTGTATCAGATTTACAGGGCGATTCATTGCACAAGGCAATATTAAAGGAGTAATATTTTAAAAGAGAAAAATAAAAACAGCAGGAGTCAGCTGAGCAGGTTTACACCCTAATGTATCCTGGCATGCACTGTATGAATTCTGGTAAGCTTCTTAACCTAACTGAGATTTAACCTATTTTTATATGTTTAATCTCAATCTCTCTCCCTCTCTCATATTGCAGACACACAAACACTACAGAGTAATGTAAGAAACAACCGTCCTCATCACCCAGCTTTGTCAAACATTAATATTCTATCTTCAGATTCACTTTTAGACCTTTTCCGATCCCATTTTTCTCTTCTTTCCCAGTAGTAACCCTTATCTTGATCTTGGTGTATATAATTTTATATTATTGTATATGCATTAAAATAATTCGAAACTTTATGTAAACAGGGTATTATTTAAATCCATTTTTAACTTGCTCTTACGATGTAACTATTATGGCTTTGTGCTGTATGTTGAAACTTTTTGTTCTAGTTCATTAGTTTTCCCTGTTTGTTCCACTGCATGAGCATCTTTAGCTTTAGCTCTTTCTAATTCTTTCAACAGACATCTAAGTCCTTTTCCCAGTTTTCTATTATTTGAAACAAGGTTGCAGTGAGTATTATGTTTTTGTTCTTACATACAAGGGTTCCTCCAAGACTGTACCTAGAACTACTTTTTATGTAATTAAATCACTTTTCAATAACTGTATTCATACATACTACTAGCAGAGTTTCCATAACTTCATCTTCTAGTCAAATTTGTCTTGATCAGGGTTTTCGTATTCTTTTGTTCTTGTTTTCTGGCGGCCTGAATCTGCAGATACTCTGTCTTACTCTGGCTGTGACGTCCTTTATTCTAGCACGGTTGAGCACAAAGCCTAAACAACACACACATACACATCTGGACACTCTCTGCTTTTCTCAGAATGACTTCTTTTTTAACTGATCTGCAAGAGTTATCTTTATGTTAGGATACTCACCAATCCTGTCAGTTACATACATTGCACTTTCTCATCGACTGCTGTTCTGTCTTTCATTTTTAATGGTGTCTTCTTAGAAAAGGCTAGTTGATATAATTATGTTTATCAGTATTTTTCTTTAGGATTTATGTTAATTGCATTAAGACATTCTTAAGAATATAAGGACAGTCTGCATTATTTATTCCTAAAATATTAAAGCTCTGAGTTTTACTCTTAGATAGCTAATCCTACTTACTTTCTCCATATGGCCAATTCTCCCATGAAAATTCACTAAGTAAGTTCTCTCCTGCCAAATATCAAGTTTTTGAGTATTTACAGGGTCCGATCATTGGATCAGTCTGTAAACATGTTAATTTTTCCTTTTCCAGTCATAGCTGTGTGACTTTAAATGTAAACAAGGTCAGTCTGTCTATTTTCTGCCTCAGTAACTGAGCAATTGTGTAGAGATGTCAGACTCTTGAGCAGAACCAGGTTGCCAACTGATACTGAATACGAAGGATGGCAAGAAATACAGTGGTGATACATCACTGGACTGTTTCTGACAGGATTTCACTGCTGCAGCATAACGAGGCCATTACAAGCTATGCACAGGTGACCCCGTGCTCCCCACTCTGGCCCAGGGATCTACCCCTTGCTGATTTTGGGCATCTCAATTATCCCAGATTTGTAAATCCTGACACCTGAAGAGGACTCTCTCATCTGGTTCTTCATCCAAACTTTCTTCACTGTTTTTGGTCCTTACTTCTCTCACAGGAATTTCAGAATAGTCACGATCTATCACAATTCCTGCCTAAGATTGCAGGAGAAAATCTGCAGCTGGTCTAAATAGGTGCTGGCCTTTGCTAGCTACTCCGCTTCCATGGAGCTCATGGATGCACCTGGACAGATGGGCTCACAGGGAAGGCTGAGGGTGCACGAGGTGCAGGACCAGGGCTGAGCACACCCTCCTGCATCACATGCTGCGGGATCTGGAATGTAACCCGGACACCAGGAGTTTGGACAAAGGTCTCTTGTAGTAAGGCAGCCTTTGTGGTCTAAATTTCAAGGATAGTATCTGCATTTCAGATAGCAAATGGCAATAGCTGGGGAGAAATATTTTTCTCTCGTCTGACCTTGCCAGGTATGTTGGCACACACCTATAATCCCAGCACTCAGGCTGAGGTAGGAGGACAGCTGTGAGTTCCAGGCCAGCCTGGACTATGTAGTGGGCTCAAGACCAACCTGAGAAGCAGCAAGTGGTGGGCGACCCAGGGAGAGAACCAGGAGCCAGCTTCTCCTGAGATCTGTTCCATGTTGGACTTAGGGTGCTGGGCAACAAAGCAACCCGTTCACTTTCTTGATAGGCAGCCATGAGCCTACTGGCACACGGGCTAAGAATCAAACATTGCCTCCTTGTGCTCCACCCCATTAGCAAATGGGAGCCAGAGGTCTGAGCATCTCTGGGGAGGATTACTGTTATGCAATATAGCAAATATGGGGGATTTCTTTCTACCATCTCTTTGAAGGCAAATATTGTTATCACTGTTTTGTTTTGTTTTAATTGTATTGCTCTATTCAGTACTCTGTTTTGATAGATTTTATGATGTTCTGTATTTGGTTTGATTTTGCTATACCTGATTGAAAGGACAACTGGTGTGAAGATAATGAGATGTACTACGGTCCCTATTACTACTATCTCAGTAACCTGCTGTGAAGTTCTATACCAATTTCATTGCATTGTCTCGACTGGCTTTATTCTGTTCTGTTGTATTTTACTACCTTCAACATTAAAAAAAAAAAAAAAAAAAAGACCAACCTGAACTATATAGTGAGACTCTGTCTCAAAATCAAAAATAAGCTGGGGATATAGCTCAGTTTCACAGCACCTGCCTGGCAAGTGCAAGGTCCTGAGTTCAATTCCCAGTACAAAAAAAATCAATCAATCAATCAATCAATCAATCAATCAAAACTAAATAGATAGCCTGATCTCAAAAATAAGCAGACAAACTTGTCCTTGTTTGATTCTCAAGTTGTAGACTCTATGTAAATAATTCTGAAAAGCTATCCTAGGGGTGCTATTCCTAATCCAGATTACTGCATGTGCAGCCTTGCACAGACGGGGACAAGCGTTTGCCCAAAAGACGTGGCATTGCCTTCTTTGAAACATTATGCTACCAAGTTCTGCGCCCTTCGGTGAAGAGTAAGAGGCAAAGAAACTGCCCATCCAGCTGTAATGGAACTACAGCTGAGCTCTCTGTATAAAGACGCAGAGGATAAAACATCACAGCAGGAAATTACAGAGCCTGGAATGAAGGTGTCTGCAGTGGAGGTGTGTCTCTGAGCATGACTGTGATGGGGACTGGCGCCGAGCGTGGCTGAGAGTTCTGTGTTGGAAAACAGTGAAGAGTAAAAGACCAATACACAAAAGTCATCTTCAATGACAGCTGTAAGAAATAAACTTGGTGAGTTGGCCATGGTGACTCAAGCCTGTACTCCCAGCACTTGCGATGCTGAGGCAGGAGGATCACCATGAGTTGGACACCAGCCTGGGCTACATAAGCAAGTTCAAGGCCAGTCTGCACTACACAGCAGGACCCCATCTCCAAGAAAGAAAGAAAATTAATTTGGTGTCACAGATAATAGCGAGCCACGGTATTTTCTCTGCTTCCTATTTTTGAATTTTAGGTTTAACCAAGACAGAAAGATTACCAACAGAATTAAGAAAGTATTCACAGATGAGATGACATAACATCTGAGATTCACTTTAAAATATTCCAGGACAAAAATAGGGGAAAGAGACAAAGCAAGAATAACAAAAAGCCGGTGATCCTTGGAGCTGGGTGACTGAGGGCACAGCTGATGAGTGCAGAGGACTCACTGAGATTAAAGGTGCTAATCCAAGGAAAAGAACTTGGAGTTCAAGTTAGGACACGACTTGTCACAATTTTAAAATGGTAGGTCCTGGGGTGCACACCTGAAAACAGTGGGACAGCAGCAAGTGACTCCTGAAGGCAAGCAGTCACGTCTAGTTTTGTTGAAGCAGCAAAATAGCAGCTGCACGTGGTGGAAGAAGGGAACTGTGACATTTCTGACATTTACAGCAGCCATAAATTCAGTCATAAATGGGCAAAAGGACGCTACGAGAACTCACAAAAGACAGCATTTCTCCGTTTGAAATCTCTTTCCTTGTATTTTAAAACACCTAAAAAGATCTAAGCATTTTTGCTTTTAGTGCAAAATGTAAGTTCATGATTCTGCTATGGAGTTCACAGAACAATCTCATTAAGATTCAAAACCACCATGTTAAAAGAATTTACAGTGCTCGAAGACTGGAAGTGACTTCCAAGACTTCAATGCAAGCCCACTTACCATATGAGATCAGCAGAAGGACAAAAGGTACGTTTTTAAACAGGTTTCTTATTGATTTCTTATAGGAGTATTCTTCAGGAGGACTATTTTGAAGAGCTGCTTGAGCCTGACTTGGTGGGTACGGAGGTTTCTCTTTGAATGCTAAGTATGTGCATAAAAATAAAAAGAATTACATATAATTATACATGAGTAATTGAGTACATTGCAGCATACATAACTATAGGTATATTTCTTAGTGAGCAGACAATTCAATTTAAGTTTAAAGAGTATAAAAGGCTGTCATGGTGAGGTTTTCATTTTCACTAATTTCCAAGTGAAAACTAGTTTGGCATTATCATCTCAGCCCACTAAAAGAGAGATATGGCTGAGCTGCAAAACCATCAGTAATGTGTCACTAGCTTAACCACTGCTTATTCCACTTTTACTTAATTAATTTTTACTACATCAAGGATTCTATTACTAAATTCTGTTAATTTATAGTTAGAAGTAGACATTAGAGTAAGCCAACAGAATGTTGAACTTTTAGAGGTCTACCTTGAATTGGTAACTATTTGCTTCTAAAATCTGTATAAAGTTCATCATCTAATCCATTTTGCCACTGGGGTAGAAAATGTTTAGGTGAATTCCTGCGGGATTCCCTAGGTTTCCTGCGGGATTCCCTATGTTTAGGTGAATTCCTGCGGGATGCAGCTCCCTAGAGCTGCATGTGGGGGAAAATATGGGGTAAAACTAAGAGACACTAAAGTGTGCGATGCCTGATGCTGTAAATGCCATCACTCTGTGGTTAGAGATTTCATAGCATTCTCAGCCAGACACCAGAGACCTCCCCTGCTTAAAAAAAAAAATCCTACTTATTAATACTCCACCTCCAGCCCCAGAGACCCCTCCTTTAGGTGTGCAAGGAAGAATGTGACAACCTCCCACAATCAGGGCGAGAGGGAGACTTCGTGAGAATCGATGGTATGCTGTGGAAAATTGCCCCACGGGTCCAAGTATTAAAAGGCTGGGTCCCCAGGGTGGCTAAAGGCTCCCCAGAATGGGAAACTTTCCGAGTGGGACGGTATGGGACCTTTGGTTATGGGATGTGCCCTTAGAGAGAGCAGCAGGACCCCAGCCCCTTTCTCATGGTCTCTTTTGCTTCCAGACTCATGAGCTGAGCAGCTCTCTGCACCACAAGCTCCCTGCCATCACCACTCAGCACACCTATGAGAAGCCCAAAGCAATGGGTCTGGCTGACCATGGAGGAGAGCCCCCAAAATTGTGAATCAAACTACACATTTCTCTTCATAAACTAATTCTCTTAGGTGTTTTGTTATAGTGGCAGAAAGCTGACTAACATAGTTAGCTGATCCAAATTATGAATAAGTAACAGAAAAGCTGAAGAGCTGAAGTGATAGAAGAGAAGGTATATCAGGAATTAAAATCTGGTTTTTGTAACAGCCCAAATTCTAAACTGTTCACTCCAAATTTTTTACTACAAAGGAGGAAAATACTGTACATGGAGTGTAAGATACCTGCACTCACTGATCTTGTAGCAGCAGGCTTCCACATAACCAGGTCTTATTACCACAAATGTTAAATGACACTAAGAAGCATTTTGTTTTCAGAGATTGCATGAGCAAGTATATTCTTTTGGATTAACAAAATAGGACAAATTCAAAAAGAAAAAACAAGATAAGCATCCAAGGGGAAAAAACTAATCTTTTTGGGGAAGACTTAGAACTTCTGTTTTTCATTCTGATTTTTTTCTTTTTGAAAACTGTATATTCCTGCTTTCCCTCTTTTGTTCATGACAATTTCTTTCTTCCAGCAAGTGAGGCCCATCGTATAGTCTGACAGAGGGCTAGGGTTCATGAACCTAACTGTTAAATGGAAGCATTTGGAAATTTAAATGTAATTCAGATTCTGAGATTGTACACCAGGTTCAATAATCAGAACCTCTAGTATGTAACTTGAAAAGTGATAAAGGATGATCGAAAACTACAGCGAATGTTGGAAAACCTTTTATTATGGTAAAGGATGTTGCCAATCACCCCCTCAAACATTCTCCCTTGTTTTAACACACCTATCCCATCATTCTCCTCACTTTCTCCAGCAGTTCTGGAAGCCTTCCTCTACGTCTTCAGTTGCGCTGCCCTGGCTGCCTCAATGTCCTGAATTTATTCCAAACGTTAATCCTTCATGGTCATGTTGATTTTGAGAAAGAGCCAAAAGTCACTCAGTGCCAGATTCGGGGATAAGTGGTGAGGCCACATGGTCATGTTCTTAACGGGCTTGCCTCTCTCTTGCCAAGCAGGCGCTTATACCACTGAGCTAAACCCCCGGCTCCTTGCCTTTCTCTTGAATGGCAACAGCAACATTCACCCAATTTTTTCAGCAGCAACACTGACCCTACTTTTGATCACAGCTTGCAAAGACACTTAAGAAGACTTCAAGAAATGCTTTAGAAAGTGGCAAAAATGTTGCAGTAAGTGTGTTCAAAGTGAAGGAGAGTATACTGAGGGGATTAATGCCAATGCATCTTTATTGTAATAATTATTTGTAAACATCCATCATCTATGTTGATCACACCTTGTATATGAAACACAAAATTGTTCACATGCTATCAATATAGTAATGTAACCTTATTACTTCCACAAAATAACGTGATTCTCTAATTCTATCTGGTAATAAAAAAGAAAATTCTGTGCTGACCCAAGCCATTAATTATGATATCACTAAATCTTACCAAATTAAAATAGACTTCTGTTTTTACAGATCTCTCAACTAATTCAAGAGGAGCTATAATTCCTAAGTATAGACTACTTAGTATCCTTACACTGAAGCACCGGAACATGTGAAACCTTCAAGCTCTTCCAAGTCTTCCCTTTCTTGTCCTTTTACCCTGCCTGCTCCTTGTACTGCTAGGAAGTGTGGTGCCTTCTCCCAAAAGTCTCTTTGTATCCTATTTAGGGACTTCTCTTTCTATCACCACTGGTAACACAGAACTCCCACAGTTGTACACAAAGTGTCAGACTGTGAAAACTGCTCACAAGACAGTCATGGGTGTTTCCTGACCGTCCAGCCCCTTTCCTAGGTTTTTATTTTCTATGGTAAAGTAAGTCTAAATGGCTCAAATCTGACTCAGAATTTCCTGCAAATATGAAAAAAATTCTTACCAGTCTTTACTAGATTTAGTTTCTGAATACAAGTATTACTCTTCAGTTTCTGAACCTAAGTATTATCTCTCAGTTTCAGATGACCTCTTGGCAAAATCAAGTCTCTATCTAGCAGCTACATACTGTGGTAAAGTCATATTTAAAAATAGTCTGTGTGAAGAAAAAGATGAACAAAAAGTCACTGATCTGTGACCTTGCTGCTGGTAAATAACAATGATGAAAATGATTTTTCTGCTCTCCTCAAAACTGAAAATGATAGCCTTCTACTCTTCTCCCCTAAAACATTTGTGCCACAAAAATAAGTACCTATGGAAGTGGTCACCTTCCATCCCGGACACACAGTAGACAAGCGACTCTTGCACACCATGTTTGAACTTCTCCTACATGACTGTGTAGCATGCCACTTCTGTGTACTTTCTGAAATCACGTTGTAACTTTACCTTTGGATTTCACTTTGGGTCCTTGTGTGGTTCAAACATTTATACATATGCTACCTTGTTTTAGGACAAATGTAGGTTTGAGCCCTATTCCACTGTGTGACTTTGGGGAGTCAATTCCTGTACCTTGGCTTTTAGCTTTCTCATCTATAGACTGCAAATCATAACACATTGTTATGAGGATTACGTGCCATGAAATATTTGAAAGGCTTTTGGAATTATATAACAGATGATGCACAAAATACATTCCCTTTCTCAAGAAATACTATTTTTAAAAATTAGAAACTTTGCCACACTCAGGAGCTTAAAATTTTACTGAGTAAGTAAAATATATTTCTGTTAAAAGTTTATAGTTGGGGGCTGGGGATTTAGCTCAGTGGCATAAGCACCTGCCTTGCAAGCAGGAAGTCGTGAGTTCAATCCCTGGTATCCATAGAAACAAAAAAGACCAAAAAAAAAAAAACAGTTTACAGTGTGTGCACAGTCGCACCTTTTGAACAGAAGACTGAACATTAAATTGTGCATGCATGTTCTCTACATCTGGGCTTAAGTACAGCAGTAGTAAGCATTCTGCTGGCACCACCTTTGGTTTCTGCCAGTCACGTACTGTACTGAATCAGGAAAGGACTTTAATGGACACTCCTGAGGGAAATGTTAAGTTCACTGCGCTGCTGCACAAGACAGATTTTACATACAACAGTACCACCACTCGCAGAAGAGGAATGTGAACTGGAACAGAAAGCCAAGGCCAAGGAAAAGTTCAAACGATCTATTTTTTTGTATATGGGGATACAGTGCCCAAGTGTAAATCTGATCTTGAGTGTTTATTAACAGTGATTCTGAGCAGATTAAATGTGTCTGACTGCGTTTCCTCATCTGTAAAATATAAACAGTAACCAAACCTTCCTCAAATGCATGTGTGGTCTGAGTGAGACACGCACATCTGTGCCTCCAACCACACTTGGTGCCCAGCTGTGAGAGGCACGACAGAGCTCGCCCACAGGAACTGGCATGCAGCGGAAAGCCCGGGTTAATTCCTGCAACTGCTGGACAGCGCCCATTCACAGACATTCCCCAAGGGAGAGGAAAAGATGCCGCAGTTTGAACCATCCAGACAGGATTTCACAGAGACTGCTGGATATCAATTCAGTACATGTCATGTAGGGGGAAACGATGGCTAAATTAAACCATTTTATAAACATCTGATTGGCTTTCCAAAGTAATTAGGGATAGACTTTAGAGGGATATGGATCATCTCTTAGTAATTAAGCAGTTTTAAATAAGTAAGGATCTTAAAAATAATAAAAATTTTCCTCAACAGGAAGTATGATGGAAACAAGTAGATACTCCATTTAAATGTCACAATTTTCAATGTAAGATGTTCATATCACAACTGTGTATTTCCTTGTTTTTATACTATGTCCGCTAGTATATACTAAAATTAGAGATTATAAGACAAACTCCACAATAAACCCCTTTTCATTCTCTTTCCAAGTTTCTTTCCATCTCTATTTCCACTTTGTACTCCTAAGCTATATGTAAACAACCAATTAAGTATAAAAATAGCTCACTTTTAATTTCTCAAGTAATAGAACAATATGCTATAGTCCAGACCTATTATTAGCATTCTTTTTTTTGTCTTTTTCCTTTTTATCGGTACCGGGGATCGAACTCACGACTGCCTGCTTGCAAGGCAGGTGCTTATGCCGCTGAGCTATATCTCCAGCCCCATTATTAGCATTCTTTAGCCTGTTCTTTCAGCAAATAAATATCTTATATTAGTACTACTGTAAACAACATGTACTTATATATGGTATATATTTAATTTCATACTTTTTCATAACTTACATATAGCTCATTACTCTTTCTAAGAGACAATCAAAGGCAAGAAGATTTTACACTTTAAAAATCCTTCAAACCAGCATTACACAGTGACCCAAGCCTATAACCCCAGCTGCTCAAGAAGCTGAGGCAGTAAGCTGTTAAGTTTGAAGCCAGCCTGGGCAACACAGCAAGGGCTTGTCTATAAAAAAATCCTCATGGGCAGTCCATTTATGCAACTTTATAAACAATAATTCCTCTTTCATGAAGCAAGTCAAATATAGCTACCAGAAAAAGAGATTCAAGAGGGCTTCCCGCACACAGTACAGACTTCTTTTCAAACTATTAAACTGCTAAAATGGGACAGGGATAATTAGTCCTTTTTTCAGCAGTTTGTACAGTGCAAATATACTACTCCCTGACTTAGCATAAACAGCAATAATAAGCAGACTGACCAAGTCAGAATACTTCACCTGCTACCACAGAAGTATTCTGTCCATCATCTTAAGGGAAATTACACCTGGGTCCTGCAGCTCACCTACCATCATAGTCTCTACTGAAGTATTCTACAGCAGTGATGGCGAACCCATCAGAGCTTTCAACGATACCAACGGCTACTGCAGTGTGCGTGCCACAGATTCGCCACCACTGCTCTAGAACCCAGCACACATTTCTCTCCAAACTGCAGATTTCGCATTTGAGAATCACAAAATACAAATTTTTCAGTACTACGATAGCCATGGTAAAAGTTGATGTACATACTTAAGATTTCCAACTATAAAGCACTTTAATTATAAATTTTAATGAAAAGATGGTTTTTCAGTTTTATACTTCATTTCCTCTTCAACCTCATTTAGGATACTGAGTGCCTGAAGGACATCATTATAGTTAACTTAGCAGCTCTATTACTTAAATCCACCTTACCTATCATTTATCCCTGAAATCGAAACTGCTTCCCATTAAAAACAAACTGAAAAGAGCAGACCTTCCCAAAGCTTCTTCCAAACTGGTGATGACTGCTTGCAGCTGATTCTGACTGACTGCTTCAAGACAGGCCCAGGCGAGAGGACTCAGGGACCGGTGGCAGCAGCCGAGCCTTGCTGGAGTGGCCTACCAAGCAGACAGTTGCCACAGTTTGAAATTCTGCCGGACAGCTTGCTGCTACCTAGGGTCATTGCTGGTCAACATTTTCAGGCCCAGTTAATTCTAAAATGGGGACCCTCAGGAGGACTTATTACTAAAAGGAAGATGGGCGCCTAGCTGAGTCATTTCAAAGCATGACAAGAACTTGTTTCTGGCTAGGTGGGCTTAAGATCCAGCCCGTGTAGACGAACATGGGAAGAGGAGGCAGGAAGTATGTTTGAAATCAACATTTATCAGGAAAGAAAGTTAGTAGGGAGATAAATGAAATGGATTAGTCTTTACAATATTCAAATCATGTAGTGGACCAGAACTTACCCCAAGGGGTGTACAATTCATTACCTAAGCAGCAGTACCCAGCAAGAATGAAACAAGCAAATGCTATTTCAAATGTTATCCGTAAAAAATTCCAGGATTAGTTCTCTTATCGGATTGTCATGCATCTACCCAAACATTGGGGAAATTAATTCACTTACCAATTGCTGTTAAAATAAATAAAAATGAAGAAACACCTGAGGTCCCATAAAACATGGTGCTGATACTACGAGTCAGGCGATCTGTGTCATTCTGTGTGTTGGGCACTAAAACGGGTGGCAGCAAAAAGCCAACTGCAGTTCCAAGCTGCAAAATAAACAGTCCTGTTATCATTAGAGAAACAAAGTAAACCCTGGTACTTCCCAGAACATGAGGACAAACAAGTGTTTACAAACTATGTTTAAGCCGGGCGTGGTGGCTTACACCTGTAATCCCAGCACTCGGGAGGCTGAGGCAGGAGAATTCTTGCGAGTTCGAGACCAGCCTGGGCTACAAAGTGAGCTCAAGGCCAGCCTGAACTGCACAGCGAGACCCTGTCTCAAAAAGACAAACAAACAGGGGCTGGGGATTTAGCTCAGCGGCATAAGCACCTGCCTTGTAAGCAGGCAGTCGTGAGTTCAATCCCTGGTACCGATAAAAAGGAAAAAGATTAAAAAAAAAAAAAAGACAAACAAACAAAACCAAACTATGTTCAAATGTCTTTGCTCCTTAGTACATTCTTAAAAGGAGACTGCAGACAAACCCCTTTCCTAGTTAACAAATACTGAGTTCACACTGTCTGAATGCTTCTAGGAGTGCTGTGGTAGATGTAGTCTTGGCCCTTTAGATGCTTACAGTTAAAAAGAGAAAAAAGAGTGCATGAAAGGGCTGCAAAAAGAATGGGAAAAATACTTGCAAGTCATGTATCAGATAAGGGGCTAACACCCAGAATCAAGAATTCTTACAGCTCAACACCAAAAAGACAAAAAAGTCTAATTTAAAAATGGCTGAAGAACTTGAAAAGACATTTTTCCACAGAATACAAAAATAGCCACCAAGCACTGCTGCCTGAATAACATCAGTCACTAGAGAAATGCCCATCAAAATGACAGTGAGATTCCCCCACCCACAGGGAGGGTTACAATAATGGCAACCAGAGAAAACCCCAACTGGAGGGAAGAACAGAAAAGCTGGAACCCTTGAGCACTGGTGACAGGACTGTAAAACGGGCGGCACCTCTGTGGACGACAGTTTGGCAAACCCACACAAAGTTTTACCACAAGACCTAGCAATTCCACAAGTAGGAATATCCCTAAAAACCCGAAAACAGGTATTCAAATAAATACACATGAATGTTCACAGCAGCCCTCTTCACAATACCCAAATGTGACAGTGTGGCAAATGTTTATTAGAAGACAAATGAATAAAGGAAATGTAGTATAGTTACACATAGGAACAGACCGAAGTACTGACACAGTGGAGCAACGTCAACTTTAAAAACACCAAGTAAAAGAAGCCAGACAGAAAAGGTCGTACACTGTACAGTTCCATTTATGTTTGTTTTGGTACCAGAGATCGAACTCACGTCCCTGTGCTTGCCAGGGTGGCACATTGTTGCTGAGCTACATCCCCAGCTCCTTACAGTTCCACTTATTAAAAATATTCAGAGGTAATATGGGTAAATCCACATAGAGAAAGCAGACTAGAGGCTACCAAAGGAAGGATGAAGGAGAGAAGAGCAAATGACTGCACAAATTTAGGGACAGATAAAAAGATTTCAGAATTACAAGAAGATGACAGTGGCACAGGGATATCTGTGCACCCATGTTTATAGGTGCACAGTCTGTAACAACTAGATCTGGGAAACAACTCAAATGCCCATCAACTGAGGAATGGATAAAAAAGACGTGGTATTTTTATACAATGCAGTACTACTCAGCCATATAGAATGATACACTTAAAATCGAACAACCCAGGTTAAAACCATTGCAATTAATGAGTTGATCTTACTATATTTTACTATATGCGATCGTATAAACAAAATTTTTTATAGGCAAAGAGATAATATAGAAACTGTTGTTCGTTTTCTATTAGCTGGTTCTAAATACTCTGTAATTCTTTCATTCTCTTGAATGGCTTCACACTGTCTTGATATGCTTGATGCTATAGCATACGAAGTTATACTCAAATAATTCAAGGAAAAAGGCACTATGGTAACTACTATTGTTAGATTATCTGGTGGTAAAACACAATGATGCTCAAATTGTTCGGTTCTGACCTGCCTTGTTCTGTTACAATGTCCTCTTTTATCCCAATCTCCCCCCCTTTTTAAATTAATCTATTTTTTCTCATTTTTTTTAATTAAGGGAAAATTAAATTTAAAAATAGCGGGATATATTATAGTAACTTTTTTGTTTTCCTATTAACCTGATTTGAACCCCAGTATTGCTCTCCCCATCTTGTTCTGTCTGATTATACTATATTCTATTTTGTTTGATAGTATCAAGTTTGAGGGTATAGGCAACCACTTTGAAGGCAATAAGATATACTATGATGCCCATTATGGTTTGACTATTATCTTTTTTTGAAGTCCTGTAAGGTCTCCAGTGTAGGTTTTATTGGTCTTGTTCTGTACTGTTTTGATCAATTCTATTATACCTGATGATATAGGCAACTCAATTTAAAAATAGCAAGAGGCACAATGGTAACCACTTTTGATCACCTGGTATTCTATTTTTGCATTATGTACTATGCCCATCCTTCTATTCTGACTCTGTTTTGCTTAGTCATGTCTGGTTTTATTCTCTTCAAAAAAAGTAATAAGAACTGTGGGAGTAATAAAACCCAAAAAGTATAATTGTTATTGTAAAAAAGAGAGGAAAGGAAGGTGGACTAAGGAATATAATCGCAGGTATGTTTGAGTGTGTAGGATGGAAAACCATATTACTGAGCTTTTGTTGGATCATTGAACAGAACTGTCTCCAATATCACTGTATAAATGTCCACTTTATATGCTTTAACTTTATAATTTGGACAACTGTTTCTAAGACAATATGTAACCTATTAACTAGTGATTTCTTACTGTATATATTTTTTCTTGATATTTTGTATTACTTGCACCCTTTTACTGCTTTGTTTTTTTATGTCCTTTCTTTTTTCTCTTTAAATTAAAAAAAAATTAAAATTTTTTTATGTCCTTTCTTTTTTCTCTTTAAATTAAAAAAAAGAATGATACACTTGAAGTCTTTATAGGTAAATGGATGCAACTAGAAACCATACTCATAAATAAATCAGACTCGCAGCCAGGTGTGGTGGCTCATGCCTGTAATCCCAGCACTCAAAGGATCTTTGGGAGTTTGAGACCAGCCTGGGCTACAAAGTGAGTTCAAGTTCAGCCTGAATTGCATAAAGACCCTGTCTCAAAAAGATCAAAAAAATTTTTAAAAAAATAAAAATAAAAAAATAAGTCAGACTCGCATGTTTACACACCATGTTGTCTCACTAGTGTACTAGTGTAAGAAACAGAGAGTAAATAAGATCCAAAAGTTACAATAGATATAGTAAAAGGGAAAGAAACTACTCAAAGGGAAATTATATTGATCAATCTTGTGTGCCTGTATCTGGTAACCTGAGCAGCTATTTTGAAGATAACAATATGCAATATAACAACCACTGTTAAATTCCTATCATTATGATTTGAAATCCTGCATCACTGTTGATTTTGTTGTTGTTGTCATCGTTCTGCTATTTTTCTTTGTTTGCCTCTTGATTTTTGTTTTTTCTCTTTAAAATAAAAAAAAAATTAAGACAGTTGCCAACACTGAAAACGTACTAAATGATGATGAAATGAACACTTTAAAATTGTTAATTTTATGTTATGTGAAACTTATCTTAACTAAGAAAATAAGGCTATGATAATCACAACACGAGAAGTAAAATCAAAATAGTAAGACAGTTCAGTGATGGGAAGTATGATTTTGTTGGACCTGGAAAGACTCCAAGGAGGCTGGGGTAGAAATGAAACCATTTACCAAATATCCTTTTGCTCCTTTACAGAAAAAGCTGGACAGAGACAAACAGGCAATTACAAGAGAACCCTGTGATAGGGAAGTAGAGAGTTCTAGCTGGGGAAATCACGTAATTGATCATCCAATCCAGAACGCTAAGTAAAAGGGACTCCCAGACAACAGACACTTATAATCCCAGCACTCTGGGATGCTGAGACAGGAGGATGACAAATTCAAGCCCAGGTCAGGCAATTTAGCAACTCAGGGAGACCCTGTCTCAAAATAAAAAATACAGAAAAGGGCTGCAATTGCAGCTCAGTGTGAAGGCCCTGGGTTTAATCCCCAATAGAGAAGAGAAAGAAAAAAATAAAAAGAATAGGAAAGAGTTTCTCTCGAAAGCAGAGCAGACTGGAGTTCACTAAGTGAAGCAGAGTTCCAAGCCAAGAGGGCGTTATGCACAAAGGCTGCCAGGGACAGACCGGGTCATGTGAGAAGCTGCTGATTCGCACGGTTTGGGTCAGAACAGAGACCTTGCATGTGGAGCTGAGGGGCTAGCTGCTGAGGCATGGCAGCAGGCAGATACGGAGGCTCCTCGAGGCATGTTAGAGAGCCTGGATTCTACCCTAAGGATAATGGCAGCCACTGCGGGAGGCAAGGAGTGCCCGCACTGTAAAGACCCCACTGGAGGACTGCGCAGAAAAGAGGCAGGGAGAGGCAGGTGGGGAGATCAGCTGAGCTGCAGATGGCCAAGCTAAGACTGCAACCAGACAGGTACACAGGTAACAGCCAGGAGACACTTGGGTGGGTGCTGATGAGACCCCAGGCAGAAATGCTCGGCCAGCTGGCTCTACACAGGTCTGAAGGGCACTCACTCACCGACTGTTATCTTTACAGAGGTTTGCGAGTGCCAGGCCCTGTAACAAGTGCTGCTGACACAGTATGTGCACTTAGTCCACTGCCTATTGCCTTGAAACTCACAATCTACAAGCGGGGAAGAGATGAGCACTGAACAACATTGGGCATAAACATGTATACAGTAACAGGAGACAATGATAACTGCCACTCGGAGAATTAGAATGTAGGACGTAGTAAAAGTGGACTGGACAACACTAAAAGGAATCAGGAAATGCCACTGGATGTTTAAAAGGAATTCAGAAGTGACACTAAGAATGTAGGCATGAGGTTCTGTGGAGAACATTCCAGAGGGCTGCTCAAGCAAGGCCAAGCTTAGTAGGCCTTTCAGTAAGGTTTGTAATTCAGAGTAAAGAGTTTACACTTTAAGAGTTGGGCGCGGTGTTTCATGCCTGTCATTCCAGCACTCAGGAGGCTGAGGCAGGAGGACTGTTGTGAGTTCAAGATTAGCATGGGCTACAAAGTGAGCTCAAGGCCAGCCTGGACTGCAGAGTGAGAGCCTGTCTCAAAGAGACAAAAAAAGTTTACGAAAAGTTTACGGACACCAGTGGCAAGCTCAATGCAGGGCAATGACATGGTCTGATTTGTTTTGAAAGGGTCACAGACCTGTGTAGAGCCAGCTGGCCGAGCATTTCTGCCTGGGGTCTCATCAGCACCCACCCAAGTGTCTCCTGGCTGTTTCCTGCATAGAGACTGACAGTATAGATATGAAGTTAAAACCTAGGCATCAGAAACCGAATAGATTTGAGTGTGAATGTCCACACTAACTAAGCTGCATGACATTTGGAAAATACTTCAACCCCTTCCAGCTTCAGTTGTCCTATCTATCCAATGGGAAGACTAAGAGTTCAGATTAGCATATTAAAGTAAATGACCACACACACAAGTACTCCGCATATCCCCAGGTCCTTAGCGAGCTCTCATAAGACTGTGTACTATTCTGAATGATCCCTATACACTAGGCTCAAAATGCTTCCTTGGGGCCAGGGATTTAGTTCAGTGGCATAGAAGCACCTACCTGGCAAGTGCGAGGTGGCGAGTTCAATCCCTGGTACCAAAAAAACAAAACAAACTGCATACCTGGAACTAGGTAGAATGGTACATGCCTGTGATCCCAGCCCCTGGGAGGCTAACACAGGAGCTCAAGGTCAGCCCCGGGAACTTAGTGAGACCTTTCTCAAAATAAAAAGATCTGGATATGTAGCTAGTGTAAAAGCCATAGGTTCAACCCTCAGCACAGGACAAAAAATAGGGTGCATAGCTTTTGCTATGCACTTCTGGCTGACCTTGAACTCATTTTGTAGACCAGGCTGGTCTCGAACTCATGGCGATTCTCCTACTTCAGTTTTTCAAGTGCTGGGATTATAAATGTGCACCACTGCCCAGCTTGGTGAATACATTTTTAACTGGTATCCCTTATAGTTTAATAAATGAACACTCAGTATTAACTTACATAAAGTGTCATAAGATCCCATATCTAAATTACAATAAGGGAATCAATCTTCAAGAAACACACACACACACACACACACACACAATATTTTACCTAGTAATGCTTCTGAAACACTAATGGCATTTGAGTCTTGGTGTTGGGAAAGACCAGGTTATTTCTTAGCAGACTTGCCAAATTTAGCTGCCCTTGTACAACATACTCTATGACCACTAATTGTTGTGTAATCCTACTAACAAAAATCAGTAACTGGACCTAGTAATGCTGTTAAGTCTTTATCACTGGAACATTAATTTAATGCTCCTTCACATATGTCCACTATGTGCAGCTTTGTGCTGACTGCTAATATATAAAATTAAACAAGGATTGTTCACAGTGACCACTCAAGATGGAAACAAATTTCCCAGAATCCCATATATCTTAGTTTTGCAAAGCACACATTTCGGACAATGATAATTCTTGTGCAAGCCTGGCTCACTGTTATACTGCCAGGTTTTCTCTAACGATGTTCGTATGCACAGATCAATAGTTAATTATTTTATAGGTAATTTTCAAAGCAAGATGACAACATGGTCACTTTAAGCTAGTTTTAAAAGTTCTGTCCTTATTAAAAAAAAAAAGTCAAAAGCCATCTTTAAGATTGCCTCTCTTGGCTGGGGATTTGGCTGGGGATTTAGCTCAGTGGCATAATCGCCTGCCTTGCAAGCAGGCAGTCGTGAGTTCGATAAAAACGAAAAAGACAAAAAAAAAAAAAAAAAAAAAGATTGTCTCTCAGCATACATGGTGATGCATGCCTATAACCTCAGCACTCTGAAAGCCTGAGGCAGGAGGATGGCAGGAGTTCCAGGCCAGCCTGGGCTAGGTAATAAATTCAAGGTCAGCCTGGACTGACCCTGTCTCAAAAAGGAAAACAAACAAACAAACAAAACCTCTCTTATCTTACAATTACTCATCGCTTCATATAGAAGTCTCCTGGCACCCATTCATACACCTAACTCACAAGCCTAAATCGCCTTCCGGTCTTGTAAAGCGTGCTTCTCCCCATCCTGCCTCCAGACCTCACCTGATTGCCCAGCACGGCGGTGGCACAGGCTGTCGACACCTCTTTGGGCCCAAACCACACCGAGGCGATGCGGGAAGGCAAGCCCAGGATGAAGACCTGTGCCACGGAGCACAGGCACTGGCCCAGCATGGTGACCCAGAAGAGGTGCCGCTGCACGCTGCCACACTTGACCCAGGCGCCCAGGCAGTTGAGGCCAGAGCCCAGCAGGGCGGTGAGGCGCAGGCCCCGCGTGTCCAGCAGCCAGGTGGCCGGGAAGATGAGCGGCACATAGGCCAGCATGTACACCATGGACAGCCAGTCGATGTGGAGCAGCGACACCCCGTAGAAGCCCTCGAACACGTTGCTGATGATGCTGTACTGGATCCACTGGAAGGCGTTCACCAGCGAGTAGAGGCAGAAGATGAGCAGCACCACGAAGCGCCGCGCAGACAGCGCCGTCCGGGCCGGCTCTGCGCCCTCGCCGCCCGGGGTTCCCGCGCCGGCGTCCTTGGGCAGCAGCCGCGCCTGCGTCTCCGTCTCCTCTTCCGGGGCCCGCGGTGTCTGCGCCCCCGAGGCGGCGTCCACGCCCTGCTGGGAGACCCCATTCAGCGCCAGGCAGCGGGCCTTGGGCCCGTTCTGCTCGCCATGTCCCTCCGGGTCGGGGGCTCCTGGGGGCACCAGCAGGTAGCCCTTTGCAACTGGGTGCCCGGGCGCCACCGCGGGCCCCTCCTCATGGTCCGACAGCGGCATGTCCCTGGGCTCCCCGCCACCGCCGCCTCGCGCCCCTGCCCGCTCGCCGACACCCCAGATTCCACCTCAGCCCGCCACCCGCGCCCAGGGCCCGGGGTCAGAGCGACCCGGGCCGCGGTTCACTCAGAGGCCTAGTCCCCCATGGCGCGCGGCAGCGCGGGAGCCAATCCGAGGGCTGCAAGTGTGAGCCAATCCGTAGGCTTCAGGAGTGAGCCAATCTGAGGGTTTCTGGAGCGAGCCAATCAGAGGACTACAGAAGTGAACCTGCCGGTAGCTGCTAAAAAAGCCGGGTTGGGCATTCTACTCAAAGGGAGCGTGAAGGGCTCTGAATCCAGACACGCTACCTTTCAGTACTCCGTGCAGTCAGTACAGAGAGCAGCCAGAGAAAGAGTTCGTGCAATTAGAGTCCCCCTCCCGCCCCACCCGTTGCTCCCCGCGGGCTGGACCGGTTGGGACCTGTGTGCCGCGGTCGTGCCTGTGGCCCCTGCTCCCCTATTAGTAAGTGAACGCGAATCCAGGAGTTTCTGGGCTCCACACTTGTTTCCCACATGTGCCAGATGTTTATATGAGCTGAGGAACTAAAAGAATAAAAATGGAACCAAGTACTTTCCTCCAGAACTAGAACACAGAGCTCTGGGGTACTCGTGGTCTAGAGAAAAAGCTCTGCTTCTCTTTGGGAAGCTATATTGAAAAAAAAAAAAAAAAAAAAAAAAAAAAAAAAATATATATATATATATATATATATATATATATATTAAAGCAAAGTTGAAAGTAGGTGCATATAGGATTCGTATTACAGATCTGATCTCCAAAAGTGCTGCTATCTAGAACCTTGGAACATTCATGCTTTTATTGCTTCTACCGTTATTATTTTAGTCGTATATAAAAATGTATCAGGCATCTCTCAGGACAGACTCGATGCTACTACGGCCCTAAACTCTAAAGGACACCTGTATCATGGTGTCTTCTTTAGCCACCCTGTGAAAATTGCTCTCCCTCGTCCCTTTTCCCTGCTTAATTTTTATTTTTGGTACTTCGTCACCTAAAATGCCCTATATTCTTCACCCCACCCCCGGTTATTTTCTTTTTCCACTAAAGTGTAAGCTTGGACTGTTTTGTGGCTTTCTGCTTTGACTATTTTCTGAGAACCTGTGAGAGGACTGAGTGAACAGTAAGTGTTCCATTTATTTACTGAATCAATTTAGCTAATGAGCCGGCGTTACTCTTAAATGTTTTAAATTATTTTGTAAGTGAATATTTCTTTTTAAAAATAAAATCTTGGGGGCTGGGGATTTAGCTCAGTGGCATAAGCACCTGCCTTGCAAGCAGGCAGTCATGAGTTCGATCCCTGGTACCGATTAAAAAAAAAGACAAAAAAAATCTTATAAATCCCATCTCCAATATGATTTTCTAAACATGATTGGAAATTACTGAACAATATTCTCTGAACAAAGTAACAAACATGGGAGCCAGAGGACTTAGAATTATATATGCGATTCTAAAATGGTGGCAGTGTTCTTGATGAGATTGTTAGGAGAAATGAATGGCTAGTAAAGCACTTAAGCAGAGCTGACCTCTTCTTATCTATATGAATACTCAGCAAATATTACTCACTAGTGCTATTATCAGCTCTTTGTATGTTGAAGGGGGTGAGATGTACAAGGGATTGAAACTAAGACCTTGCACTAAGCTATGTGATGCCATGGTTACAGGTGTGAACCACTATGCCTAACTTGTTATCAACTCAGATTTTTGTATTTCACAAAGTCCTGTTTCATCTTCATTGTGTGAACTTAGGCTTGATCCCATCTTGTCTATTTATTTATGCAGTTGTTTACTCCAAACTCATTCAGATTGAATTTATGATTATAATGCCCCATCCATGGAGGATGTTCCCAGGGCAATCAAAAAGGACAGTGCATGGTGGCTTATTTGAATTACTGTTGGTCTAAATGAAAGAGAAAAAGTATACAAGAGAAATGGTTCTTTTAAAAACTTAGTTCTTTTGAAACTGTTCACTCTGTAACTGTTTCATGGCTCTGTAATTACTTTCTTGACTACTGTAACCCTAAGAGCATAACTGAACATACAGGATGCTTGATCATACCATCGTACCAAGAGATGATCATTATCTGCCCTTGTAATTGATGAGCTCTCTGCCAGCTAATGAAAAGAACTGCCAGGTTGTTCTGTCTCACCTTTGCACCTCCTTTGTACCTCCTGGTTTTGGATCATATAAAAGTTCTAGACCACCAGAGATCTGGGCCTGATATTCTGGGAATGATCCCGATCAGTACCTGCTGATGCAAATAAATCTGCCTCCAAATCCTGGGTGTCATTTTGGTATTTCTTCTTACCACTGCATCAGAAGGGGTAATTTTCTTATCATCAGAGGTGATCAATTGAGTGGACTTCCACTTAACATATCTAGACAATTAAATGATCATCTATGTCATCCCCCTTAAACGTTGCAACAAATGTGTCAAAGCAGGTATTTTGTGGATAGGATTCCTAAATTTAATGGAAAATTGAGGTGTATGAGATCTAAGATTGCTTCTGGCTTTGTAACTGTGTCTTTAAAAATGTGTCCAATGAAAAGATTAGACAAAATTCATGTGCCTAGTTGAAATAGTGGGGCACAGAAATTGAATGTGGTGGTGCATGCCTGTAATTACAGCATTCCGGAGATTGAAGCAGAAGGATCCCTATGAGTTCAAGGCCAGCCTGAACTAGGCAACAAGACCCTGATTCACAAAACCAATAAAAAATAAAAAAGGAATGCAGCCCCAAAAGGTAGACCACTCAGTGGTACCTCATAGTTTGATGCTAATTCCTAACCTTGTCTCTGCACTCTTAGGAACTTATTAACTGGTTTAAGTATGAGTCCTTCTTTGTATGATGTGTTTGGAGGTATAATTTATCTTGAGCCTTAATCTCTATCAGACACTGCTAGGAAGATCACTCGGAGAAGAGTTAATAAAATAGTGCTACAGGATGAGTGTAGAACTCCCAAGTCAGATTTAAGTAAGTCACAACTCAAAGGTAGGAGATCTGAACAGCATATAGGAACCAAGTCCAAGGTGCCACTAGGAGTGATGTGGCTGACCCTAAGCAAAGGTTTCCTGCAGCCTAGGAGCTTCAGAAAATAAGATGTAAACACATGACCCATGATGCTTTGCAGGGAGAAAGGTAGATCTGGGCCACCTACCTTCACTTTGCATGACTGTCACTGTGCTCTCTATACCTGGGCAGCAGAGGTTGCCCTGCCCCGATGTGCAGAAAGATCAAGTCAGGAGTGGAGGGCTGGAGGAGAAGACTGGAAATCAGAATCCCCCATGTGTACTTCCCCCATAGAGGAGTTTCATTTGTTTTCAACTTATTACACTCTTAGGGGAATATAGTTCCAGGGTTTTCCCTTCTGCGTATTTTTTGTTTTCTTCCTTTTAGTTCGTGATGCCATTGGAGGTTGTTAACACAGGGAGACCAATCTGATGAACAAGAGCAGATTATTCAACCATTTTTCTAGATCTCTGAGTTCCACATCCGATGCAGGGCCCATTACTCCATGTCATGTAACCTGCCTGTGAGGTTCATAAAAAGTTTTCGAACTCTAGGTTCATTGATGACTTCAAATGCCTTTACACATTTCAATACAGTTCAAGCTTAAATGCATATAGTCCTATTCCCTGCTGATTCAGAAATATATCATTTGATTTATAACTAGGCATGCTTACAAACAGTAGTGCACTGGCACCAGCTTGCCCAGGTTTGAAGGAGCTAGTTGGGCTCTCGTGACATCACCATTGGCTGCTTAAAATTGTCCATGATGAGAGTGTTATTTACATAGTGGAAGTTTGCAAGTTCTACATTTACCAATACCGTGGGAAAGCTAACTAAACCAGTCATTTTCTATGGCTTAGATCCTGACTGTCCTCCAAAAGCTTGTGCTCCGACCTTGATCTCCAGCTCATGGCACTGTCCAGAGACGGTGAAATTTCAGAGATGGGGCCTACCAGAAGGAAGTTAGGTCACTGGGGCATCTGGAAAGGGACGCTGGACCCTGTTCCTTCCTCTGTCTCTGTACTTCATAGCTACCATGAGGTGAGCAGTTTTGTCCCATCCTATGCTCCCCACAATGAGGTTCTGCCTAGCAATAGGGCCAAGGGATCATGAACTGAAACTCCTGAAACCATGAACCAAAACAAACCTTTTTCCTGTTAAGTTGATTTTTTTATTTTGTCACAGGGACAGAAAACTAACATGGCATCCAAAGCATCTGAATGGCTGCTTACAAATTTCCAAAGAACTTTTAGAGGGAAACTGATTCTCCTTAGCAGCAAAATACTTTTTTTTTTTTTTTTTTTTTTTTTTTTTTGGTGTGTGTGTGTGTGTGTTTTTTTTTGAGACAGAGTCTCGCTATGCAGTTCAGGCTGACCTTGAGCTCACTTTGTAGCCCAGGCTGGTCTCACAAGGATCCTCTTGCCGCAGCCTCCTGAGTGCTGGGATTACAGGCATGAGCACCACGCCCAGCCATATGTAACATATCTTCATCACTTTTGATCCACTTTACCCTCTCCCTGCCCTTTGCTTCTTTCAGTTTTCTTATAGAGTCATTTATTCAAGTAAGGGAACAGATTTCTCAGCTCAGTTTGGTTGAATTAGTGACCAAACTCCCCAGGCAGGAATTTAGAACCTGAGCCTTATATTCCAAGTTGATTCCTCCCAAGACACAGTACTTTATGCAAAATTCCTGGACAGCTATTTTAAAGAGTACAAGAGATATTATGGTAGCCATTGTTGATTTTCCTATTGTCTGGTTTTGAAGGCCTGTAAGCTTTCATTCTTTTGTTTTGATCAGTTTTACACTATTGTGTTTTGTTTGAATTCATTGTGTGTGAAATATGGACAACTATTTCTTTTTTCTTGGACAACTATTTCAAAGAAAACGAGACATTATGGTAGCCACTATTGATTTCCTGTTGTCTTGTTTTGAAATTCTGTGTTGCTTACTCTTGTAATTCACAAACAAAATGGGGCTGGGGATTTAGCTCAGCGGCATAAGCACCTGCCTTGCAAGCAGACAGTCGTGAGTTCAGTCCCTGGTACCGATTAAAAGGAAAAAGACAAAAAAAAAAAAAAATTCACAAATGAGGCCCCATACTTGAGTTTAAAAAAGTGAGGCAAAAACATATTTTAAAAAGCAGCACTGATTTATTTTATCCTGGGCCCAGCGACACAGTGCAGTTGGAGATTGAAAAAGCTGTGTGTCGTTTCTCTACACTTGCTGCCCTTAAGTACACATCACAATTTACAAAGTAAGGGGTTATGGGTGTGGATCAGGAAATGAGAAAATCCTTGATCTGCTAAGAAATGAGGAAGACCTTTGTTCCACAGAGAAATCATGCAGGAATTTACAATTCTTTACAGAGGAGAGCACTGATTAACATATCAGTTAGGTCACCCAGAGGAAAAGAAACAGGCATATAGAACAGTAGGCCACATTACAGGTATTTTGGTATAATATAAATATAACGAAGCTCTTTTTGATAGTGTACAACACTTACATTGCTTTGTTCTGAGCTGCTTTGTTTTATTCTCTTTGAAATAAAAAAAATAAAAGAAAAATTCCTTTCTTAAAGTTCTAACAGCACTTTTAAAACCCACATTTTCTCTATAGTGTTCTTGAAGTATATTTAATTACCTAACTTAAATTGAAATTTGTTTTCTTCTCAAGCTCCCTATGCCCTGGGTTTGGTCCAGGTTTTTAAATTATCTTGGTGAGGAGTGAAGAAACTGACCTCAAAATTAAAATACAAATGACATACAAGACCTTCAAAGACACTTTGAAGCTTAAGCCATATTAACATTACAATAAATCTCCCTCTGCAGACCCCTCCCATCTAAAGCAATTAAATCTTCATTGGAAGAATTATGCTAAAAAGATTGTGCAATCTTTTTATATGTTACCTGCACTGACTCACTACTTTGAAATTCATTTCCTGAAACCATAGTGAAGAGCCTGAGCCAACAAAAACAATTCTCTAATCTCCCTCCAGTCACAGGAATCTTCAGGGCTGTATTTGCTGAGAGTTGAGCAAATAATTCCTGAAATTGTTTGGAGCAAAGGCCAGGTGGAACCAGACTGATAGAACTGTGGGGGACAAGTGGCAGCTGAAAAGATAAGAAGTATGAAATATAAATGACCTTTATCTTGAGAATGCAGGGAGAGACACCCCCCCATCCTCTACCCCTCCCCAGGCAACCTCTCCATGGAACACGTGGAGTGGGGGCATATGTGTAGCTTAGGTTAGGGGTGGTGCCTGAGGGGCATTAGGGATGCACAAGTAGCCCATTGGTATTCTTTTGGCGCCATAGGTAAATTCCTAGGGGTGGGGGAGATAGGAGCTCCTTGGTTCCGGCTGAGGCTTTTCCAGCTACAGTGTCCCGCCTGGGCCAAAACTCTTTCACAGACCATGCTGAAGTCAAGCTCCTAATCCCAAACAGTCTTGGCAAAGAAAGAGAAAAGACGAAAGCCCAGAGAGCAGCTACATGGGACAGCAGATTTGAAATAAAGAGTAGATAGTGAGTGGATTGGGTAGCTCTGAGCTGACGTGTGAGCAGTGGTAACACCAGGGCATGCACAGACACACACAGTGTGTCCTACTTACTGTCTCACTGGTGAGACACATACCCAACACCCACAACGGATGAGGAAAGGTTTATTTTGGCTCACAGTTTCTTTTTTTTTTTTTTTTTTTTTTTGTCTTTTTCTTTTTTATCGGTACCGGGGATCGAACTCATGACCGCCTGCTTGCAAGGCAGGTGCTTATGCCGCTGAGCTAAATCCCCAGCCCCTGGCTCACAGTTTATAAAGGTTTCATTCATAATTGCCTGACCCAAGCCAAGTTGGCATGGCAAAGGGACATTGCAAAAAAGAAATAGCTAATGGCAGGGCTGGCAGAAGCAGAGAAAAATCAAGAGAGGAGTAGGGAGATAGATCCTTCCAGGCCATACTCCCCAGTGACCCACCTTCTGTATCTAGGCTTCCCGCCCAACACCACACACAGCTATAAACTCTTCAGTGGAGTACACCATAGAGAGCATCATGCCATCATGATGCAGTCTCCTTCCCAAGCCCCACCATGTGTGCATGAGACTTTGGGGGACATCCAGATGCAAACCATAACACAGTATGCTCAAAATACACAGTAGGTCTTTACATTAAAAATTATTATGATAAGTCAGGTGTGGTGGCTCATGCCTGTAATCCCAGCTCTCGGGAGGCTGAGGCAGGAGGATCGTATGTGAGTTTGAGACCAGCCTGGGCTACAAAATGAGCTCAAGGCCAACCTGAACTGTATAGCATGAGACCCTGTATCAAAAAAGGAAAAAAAATTATTACGGTAAAAGACATTGCCATTAATTCCCCTCAAATAGTCATTTTGGAAACAATTAAGAGTTTATAAATATGGCCCGCTTTAAAGACACACTTACCCAATTGTTACTAATACTTTCTGAAGCAGTTTTGGAAGTCCTCTCTCAAGTGAGTGGTTTACAAGGTGTAATAAAAATTACGGCAAAAGCTGCTGCTGAGTGCCATCCAACAGTAAGACAGAACTCAAAAAGCACTTCAGGTGTCCTCGTCCACCCCATTCACTGGGTCTGGCACCGTATGACTCCTGGCTCTTCCCCAAGTCAAAATGACCACAAGAGTGAAACATTTTTAATTGACTCAGGATATGGAGCAGCCACAACAGCATAAAGATGTGGAAAATGACTTCCAAAACTGCTTCAGACAGTGGCAAGAACAACAGGATAGGTGTGCTCAAAGAGAGGAAGATTTTGAGGGAGATTAAGGGCAATGTGTCTTTTATAGCAATGCATTTTAAAAATATAATCATTTGCTGTGCTTTTAGATCATACCGCACACACACTGGGTGACATCCTTTGTGACTGAGAAGCTGAAGATAGTGCCAGCCCTGAAGGTGCCAGAGTTGTGTCCAAAGAATTAGGCCTCTAAGGAGCTGGGGATTTAGCTCAGCGGCATAAGCGCCTGCCTTGCAAGCAGGCAGTTGTGAATTCAATCCCTGGTACCGATAAAAAACGAAAAAGACAAAAAAAAAAAAAAAAAAAAAAAAAGAATTAGGCCTCTTGGTAATTTTTCTGCATTATCTGGAGAGCTTCCTTGAAAACAAGACAAAAGACCATGACAGAATCCTCCTGTCCTTAGCAAGAGCCCAGCATGGCCCACTTAGCAGAGTTGGGGGGGGGGCCTCCTGCACTGTGGCAGGTCTGTCATGTTTTGTAGAATTAATTTTTCTGGACTTGTGAAGTGCTCTCTTCAACACCAGCCTTCTTTCCTCTATCACTAGTTCCTGGAAAAAAATTATGGCTTTTGTACTTGTAAAATTTATTTTGTCTGGGATTTAGCTCAGTGGTTATAAGTGCCTGCTTGGCAAGCACAAGGTCATAAGTTCAATCCTGGTACAAAAAAAAAATGTTTCCAAAGATTTTTTTTAAAGCTATAATCCTGCTGGGCATAGTGGTGCAAACCTATAATCCCAGCATTCAGGAGGCTGAGACAGGAAGATCTCCATAAGGCCTGCCTGACCTGCGTAGTGAACCCTGTCTCAAGAAAATAAAATAAAAGCTATCATTCTCTTCTGAGAAAATAGATACATTAATGAAAAACTTCTCTGTGTAAAATAAGAAGATTTTCTTTTTTTCATTTTTCTGATGGAATCTTGTTGCTATCAGGCTGGTCTCCAACTCAACTCAAGCCAAATTCCCACCTAAGCCTCCCAAGTAGTTGGGACTTACAGATGTGTGCCACCACACCTGGCCTGAGGTTTTAATAAAATTAGTAAAACTAACTATCATTTACTGAGAAGCTACAACAAGCCCTTGTATTAAAAGATCAAGATATAACCTGTATATGTACTAAGGAACATATTTAATATATACTGTAAACATATACTAATGAAAAGGGTAAAAAAGAATAATACCCCAAAAAAGGTTAGATTCCTTCCCTTGAGGGCAGGTATTGTTTATCCTGGGCAATCACAACAGGCAGAGGACAGGTCCACAAGAACTGTATGTGCGCAGTCAATTGGCGGTAAGCAGAATGCACAGACACCTCCTTTAATCCCAGGTCCCTCTACTACTGGCAACATACGCAAACATACCACTTCAGGAAACGAAGAAACTAACATTAAGAGAGTTCAAATCATTTATCAGAGGACATCTGACTCTGATTCCCAGATACCTTCTGTGTTATAACTTGGGCCCCGGTATAAAATCCAAGGAGGCAAGAGACCAAAAATTTAGGTGGCAAAGGCTTTATTTCCAGGCCTGGCGACCAGTCTCCGGGAGCCAATTTGGAGACTGTGTCCCAGAGACTGAAGGGAGGACTTTAAAAAGAGGCTGGAGGAAAAGGGGGGGGGACGACAAAGAAACCTGCAGAGCCATCAAACTTGTTGACCCGAGTCTGGAAACTGTATTGCTGTCCACTTAGCTCTGACAATCTCGGGAGTTCCTGGTGTTTCTCAAATTACTCCCATCCTACAGACTGACATTATCTCGGAGTGGCACATCTGCAGCAATATTTGGAGAAGAAAGTGGACAGTTAATTATCCCAGGACAGCTTGTTTTCGCTAATGGGTGCAAAGGGGTCAAGAGTTACAAGAAGCTGAAACTTAAGTTTTACAAAGATCTGATATCTAACTCATTTGATGCATACAGAACAAAAGGAAAGCACCGATTGGGGTTTGGGCCATAGTATTTCCCGGTAATTTCTTTGAAGCTAAACAGTTCTTAAAATTGGGGCAGGCTCATTTTATGACAGATCATCACCGGGTCGGGAAAAGGTCACTAGAAACCCAAATTCTTTATGGCCTAGATAGATAGGTGAGGGGAGAAGGAGGCAATAAGGCGCCATACGGAACAGAGAACAGCGGTTATGTGTCAAGGTCAGGTAAAGGGTTAAACTCATATGCAAATCTCTGCACACAAGCAGGTTACTTTAAACAAATGTAAATTAATGGGCCATTCTAGTTTTCTTTAGCTCTTTAGCGGAGAATAGAGGCGCCTAACAGTGATTAACAACCCTTGTTAGCTTGTTTTAGCACAACTTCTGTAGTTTGTAGAGTGCAACAGTGGTTAACACATCAGTTAGGTGAGATTCTTGCAATTCTTTACAGAGGAGAGTGTTGCTCAACATATCAATTAGGTCACTTAACATATCAGTTAGGGAAAAAGGATAAAACAAACACATTTAGTAAGCCACTTTACAGGTTTGCTATAATACACATATAACGAAGCTATTTTCTTAGAGTACAACATTCTGTTACCCAGGGTTCCTTGGGAGAACAAAGCTGGGTGGGCCGGGTCAGAATGTTCCATTGCCATGGTGACTGCCTGGCGGCAAATCAACACCGCAGACTTCACACAGGCTTCAGATAGCTGGACGTGAAAGGTGAGTAATGGTAGTTCTTGCAGGAAAATTAACACATTTGTTCAGTGTAGACAACCAATTCTCATACGGGGGTAGTTATATTCCAGGAAACCACCACAAACACTGAATTAACGAACAATCATCGTTTCTTGGGGAGGTTAGGTTCCTGCAAGCCTGTGGTCACAAGATTTTTGTTAAACAACCAATATGTGATTTTGTTTCATACAAGCTTCTAGGGTGCTGTTTTGTTTTATTACTAGTTTATTTTGTTTTGAGAAGAGGTTATCACTGTATTCCCCAGGCTAGCTCAGAATGCCTAGGATCAAGAGTTCCTCCTGTCTCAGCCTCCTGAGTATCTGGGATAACATGTATGTACCACCATGCCTGCCTTATGTTTCTGTTTAAACATACCTTCTCTAATCCGTGCTCATTAACTCATTAATTATTGATTGAGTCCAATCAGTAGCACAACAGCTAGTGCCTGCACAGAGCTTAATGTTTCTCCCAGGCAAGTCACAGCTTTCTTGTGCTCATAAACAGTTGAGAGCACATCAGCACTAACCTTTGGAGCTCTTTTAAACAGCAAAATCCACCCAAAAACCCCACAAAAAGGTGAAAGTTATGACACTGCATAGACCATGAAAGTACACATGTATAAAGCCCATGAGTTGGAACAAACAGGCAGAAGGAGCCCTGTCAACCAGAGCTGGGAATGAAGCACCGCCCTTGCTGCTTGGGACCTGGTCTCCACTAGTTGAAGGCACCACAGATATTAATTTCATGGAGCACATTTTAGTAAGTGCTTGTTTTGGGTGCTTTCCCTTGCCTGGTACACAATCGCTGAGAGCTGATCAGACCCCAGATACCTGTGGGGGTAATGGCAGGGGACAGAAAGACGAGAGACAAATTTAAGGTACAAGGACCCAGGAGGAACCTGCCTCTGTGGACAGCTACCCTGAGCTCTGTGGTTCAGGCGCTCTTCTTAGCAAGCAAGGAGCTCAGGGATGGGGGTAGAGTTCTTTTCCTGGAACAGCAATGGTAGTAAATGGAACCAGTTAACGGAGAACTGTCCTTCTCCTATCTTTAGATTGCCCTCAGCAGATGTTATCTTGCCCCAGGGATGCTGTGGTTAGGAGCTTTCTCTGAGCAGCCAGGAAGCAGGGGCCTTCCGTACACTTCTCTCTTCCTAAAGCAAGGTCACAGCAGCCACCAGACCATGGGATTCCAGTCATGTATTATTTCATATCCCCAACAGAAAATACCTGCAGTTTAAGGGAGGAGAGTTTTATTCTGGTTCAGAGTTTCACTCCATACTCGGCTGGCTCCAAGGCAGTAACATGGCAGCAGTGGGCCTGGTGTGGGTTAAGGTGCTCAACCCATAGCAAACCCAGTGGAAAAGGTGCTCAACCCAAAGCAAAAAGAGAAGGGAGGAGTCAAGTGGTATGCTTACTATTTCCAGATTCTTTTCCACAGCCATAGGTTATGCACACAATTTGTCTCCACATGAGAAACTGTAAGCAAGGTGAAGTTGCTCGGACACCGAGCTGTTCCTGTGTCATACCAGGGCCACCTTCCTAGGCCCCATTCAGGGCCCCATATGCAGAGGGCCTTACACTGGATACAGCTCTGCTAGCACCTTCTGGAAGTCTGCACCGTTTTTGTTTCTTTCTTTCTGTCTGTCTGTCTGGTTTGGTTTGGTTTTTTGAGGTAGGATCTTACTACATAGTTCAGGCTGGCCTTGAACTCATATGTAGCCCAGGCCAGCCATGAACTCTTTTTTAAAGGAGTGAAACAAAACAGAACAAAGCAGATCAGAAGAAAACAATGTAAACGACAGGATTTCAAAGCAAGTGGCCTTGAATTTGTAGCAATCCTCCTATCTCAGCCTCTCAAATGCTGGGAATACAGGCATGTACCACCATGCCTGGCTGGGAGTTTCAACTGTTTTCTAAAAAAGATCTATCATTTCATTTTCACTGGGCTCATAATTATGTCACCATGTCTCATCACACAGTAAGTGAACAGATTAGTAACTCAATAGTTCTCAATGTGTGTACTACCATCTGGTCCGTAGACACTCTGAATTGGATATAACTTCCACTGAATGAAAAAAACAGACCCAAAGAAGGTAGGTAACGCAAACAAAGTGAGAGTAGGTAGCATAACTAGTAGTTGAAGCAAATGATTCCCATTCTTTTATCACTAGATCCTATGGCTGAGTAATTTTGGCTCCAGTTCTCAAGTTATTTATAGTATGAGTTTAAATTTCCTGATCTTCAGATCTCCAGATCTGAGAATAGACCCCAGGGTCTCATGTGTTTTATGAAAGCTTTCTACCACAAAGCTCCATCTGACAGTTTAACTGAGTAGCCCAGACTGGACTGGAACTTGTGATTCTCCAGCCTTAGCCTCCTGAGTAGATGGGATTAGAGGCATGTGCCATCACACCCAGATAAAATGAACTTTTAGCAAAATATAAGTGAGCTCAAAAACACATAAAAGATAATTAACATGCATTTCTTTTCCTTTCCTTTAGTTATATCCCTGCTTGTTTTTCATGCATAGCTTCTCTAGAGCAGAAAGCAAAAATATTAAAGTTTAATTTCTTTTTTTTTGTGCTGGGGATTGAACTCATGACCTCATGCTTGCCAGGCAGGTGCTTAAGCCACTGAGCTAAATCCCCGGCCCTTAAAGTTTAATTTCTGGTGAATTAGTATTTTTAGTAAAAGAAAGTTTAAATTAATGACAAAAATGAGACATTTGGACTAACTGTATATTTATTCCATTCATACTATTCTTGATTTCACTATACCAGATCATTAATTGGTGCTTGGAACAATGAGCTTTATTGAAACCAACATAATTCTTTAGTGCTGATTGAACATCTGAAACATTTTGTCACCTTTGATTTAAACTTGTTAGATCCAGTGTCAAAAAGGAGTCTTTTCATTTCCGTGATTGACATCTAAGGATGTCTAATTAAATCATTTGAATATCAAGAAGGTCTTTTCAAGTGGTTTGAAGTTTATCTTTTATATTTATGCAGAAATATGAACTGATTTATATCCTTAAGAAAGTCAGTTTTTCAGCTGCCTCTTATTGGGGTCCACAATTCTACTGGGTTCAAACTCTAAAAGGTGAGAAAGATACAGCTCTGAGCTCAAGGGTTCCCAAGGGAGATGAAAATATAAACCTGGAAAGCTTAACATGCTATAGATGGAAAAATTAAACCATGGTTCAACAGTTTTTAAAAAGTTTCATTCTTCTCATATGTTATTGTCAGAGTTTCTCTTAATTTGTTCAAATTCCCAAGAAGAAAATGAATATAGGACAGGTTAGTTCTGCCTAAAATACTAGATTAGAGAAAAAGTTTTTCTTGTTTCTCCTACTCCCACACTGATCTTGGGAGCAAAGCCAAGGTCAACCCACAAGCAGGAAGTGAACCCTACTGAGGTAGGAGATTAGGGTGTAGCAAAACTGGCTGGGGAGGTAGGCGTGGCCGTTAATATAAAATCCCAAACATATGCGCAGAACAATTCCCAAAACCCTGTGTGTGGACTTCTCAAGAAATTCAAGCAGACTTTGAATAGGATGGCCTAGACTGATGTCATCCTGCAGAATGTGGTCCCAGCTCTTCTCAGGACCAATATGTAGAAGTGCTTGAGGGTTTCCTGAAGGTTTGGACAGCATAAAAGGATACACCCATGCCTTAAAGGATTAGACTCTCATTTTCTGTGATGGTCAATGCTGCGTTTCCCAGATGCGGTGTGTTCTTTTATCTTTGCTCTTACCCTCTTTTTCTATTTGGTCTAAGCTCACTCTGCTGAGTCAATGTCTGACCCACTCTTCATAGTTTTTGCAAATGTCTGACACTGATTGGGCACTAAAATGCATCTTTAGGATAAGATGTCCCTCTGGCTATTCTGGGTCTAATATCGTGAATCACCTGAGGGCAGCAGCCAGGCAAGCCATAAACTGGGCCAGATTTTCATCCCTATTCTGAGTGTTTCTTTCAGTTTTTCAAAATTCACTGCCTTATTAGCTGCTGTGTGAAGTCCCTCTGTTGTAGAGGAGACCATGAGATCTCAATTGGCTATATCCTGGGCTCCTGCTGTGTCCTCCTGGGGAACATCAGTGCCCTGAGGAAGGTCATGCTAAAAGCATTTGCATTCCTTCCCATAAGGCTGGGACAGGGAGGTTACCCCATTTAACTTGGGAGAGAGTAAAGATAACATTTAAATCTGCCCAGGTGGAATTATATTGTTGGGCCAAGTGCTGCATTTGTATACATATTGCATGGGATTGGAGAAGGAACCCAGATGTTTTCTGGTGCCGGGGAGATGGCATGTCTCATCCTAAATTTTCTTTATGGTTGTCTGTTCTGTTGCCTGAGGGCGGCATGGCCTTTCAGTGGTTTTCTGTTGTTTGTGGAGGGCAGCATGTTTGCTGAGAAGGTCTGTCTCAGGCCAGACATGACAGGTCAGAGCAGAGGCCATGGTAGTGGGTGGTGGAGTTATTCTGCAGAAGGAGAAAGAGGATCTGGTTAATATCATAGTGAATACTGGCTTCTAATATGTAGAACTTTTTGTTTGTTTCCAGGGCAGCAAGAACTGGTTTGTTAGCATAATGGCAACTATGAACAGAACCAATGAAAAAATGAAGAAACTTCTAGGAAGGAGACAGTATCTCCTGAAGGAGATCAATGAAAAGCGTGAATCCAACTGTTTAGTAGAAAGAAGCAATCAAGTCAGCTTACTGAGGGCTCAAAAGAGGCATTTCATCAATGCCTATCAGCCCCTTGCCTCCATCCAGGATAAAGAACCTGTTCCTGACAGTGGCAGGAGCTCTTGGGTCCAAATGAGTCACATTGTTCACAAAGAGAGAAAGCACTTTTCACCAAAAAGTAAGATATCATAGTAGGATTCTTACTCCACCAATACGAGAGATTTATAAGAAATTTATGAAGCATTTCCTAAGAGGTAGCTAGGTATGACCCTGGGGTAGTTGGAATCTGGAAGCAGGGTTCAGTAATGCTAGCACTCAGGAAGCTGAAGCAGGAAGATCATTATGAGTTTGTGGCCAGCTTTGGGCTATATAATGAGTTCAAGCCCAGGCTGAATTACATAATGAGACCTTGTCTCCAACATCAAACAAGCAGACAAACCAAGAAATGTAAACTTTTTTTTTTGTCTCTTTGAGACAGGCTCACACTATGCAGTTCAGGCTGGCCTTGAGCTCACTTTTGTAGCCCAGGCTGGTCTTCAATTCGCAAAGATCCTCCTGCCTCAGCCTCCCGAGTGCTGGGATTACAGGCGTGAGCCACCACACCTGGCTCAAAGCTCCTTTCACAGTTAGCCTGAGATACTGTCTTTTCCACGCCCCTGCTTGCCTGAGAGTAACAGTGTGTGAGGATATCATCGCTCTGACCACTGGTGGAATGTGAGCTGAACTTGAGTATTAAGAACTTCTGAATTTTAGGGGTTTCTGGGGTGTAGCTCAGTGGTGGAGTACTTGCCTAGCGCATGTGAAGCTCTGGGTTCTACCCTTTCCTGTTTTAATTGCTAATATGATAAATATCTAGAAATATTAGACAAGATCTTGATAGACTACTAAGTGATATTTAGGAGCATAAAGGACCCTAAAACTAAAAAGTTTTGAGAGTTGTTGGTTTAAATAAAATATAATGAAATATATATATACATATATATAAAATGATTGACTCAGTACTATACATTTGTAAAATCCTGTTAAAAATTTCTCCATGGTTTTTCTCAATTTTTTTCTTGAAACTTGTAGCACTCAGTTTCAACTCTAATTCTCATCAAGAATAAAAAAGAGATATTGGGGTTTTATTTCCCTGTTGCCACGGTGGAAAGTACCTGAGAACGGAGAAGGGCAATGGTGGTTTCACTTCTTTTTTTCAATGCCTATTTTATTTTTTCAGTGCCTACTTTATTCTGAATTTTTCAGGTTTGAGAAAATCAGTGACAACATGTTCTGTTCCTAATCTGAGTTTAGAGCAAATGACAGATAGGTTGAGATAAAAATGTTGACTTCCATTATTGAAAAAACAAGTCTACATTGGAGGAATTGACTAATGAGCACTTCATCCTAGACAGAATTTGCCCCATCCCAAATCCAAATTTCAAACCCACTGTATCAGACTCTGAGAGATAAAGCACACTTTCCAGGCAGCTGCTGATGCAGGGAAGGCTCTTGTTTGTAAAATTAGATGAACTTATTAGTCTGGTGGACTCCCAATAAATTGTCTTAAATGGCATCGTTCAGTATGAAATAGCCCTCCCCACAGAGTAGATCACACTCCTCTAACCTTTGAATGTCGAAGAACATCAAAGCTCAGTACTGGCCCTTTTACTCTGTGAGGACTTAACCTGTCAGAGCACTGAAAATAGATCTCTGCCCTTTTCCATTTCTATTTTCAGCTCTGAACTCTCTCTTCCAACTTCCAGACAAGGAATCAAATGTGCATATCAGATTGTCTTTTTACCTGAGGGCATCTGCAGGTTCCCATTGATGAAACAGTTCTTATTCCTCATCGCATGTCTTAGTGACTTTTGTCTCATTGCTGAGACAAAGTACTGGACACCCAAAGTGAAAGGAGAAAGGTTTGTTTGGCTCACCGTCTGTAGAGGTTTCAGTCCATAATCGTCTGGCTCCGAGGCAGGTTGGTATCACAGAGTTCATGGCAGCCAGGAGTTAGCAAAGCAAACAAAGGAGGGGAGACAGCCACTTTATGTCTCTTGTATCCAGCCTACTGGGACTTAGGGTGGTGCCAGCCTATCAGTGGGCTGATCCAGCAATCACCTACCCTTAATCCCAGCACCTTAATCCCAGCATTGTCCTGTGAATCAATCACACTCTCTAGATTCAGCCACCTTTGAAAAAGCCCCATCTAAAATTGCATGAAGCTTGGGGGACATCTAGACACAAACCGTAACACCCCAAACACAAACATGTCATCATTTAACTTCATATGTCTCATCTCAGAAAATGGCAAAAGACCTAGAAGGACCTTTGAGCCTCCTCCTTCCCTCATCCAGCCAGTCAGCAAGTCCTGTCTATGTCTCCTCCAAAATCAGTCCTGAATCTGATCACAGCCACCACCTAATACAGTCCACGATTATCTCTCCAGAGGTGTAGCAGGGGCTTCCTGACTGTCCCCAGCTTCCCCCATACTCATTGCGTCAAACAACAGCCTGAGTGACCTTTTAAAAACATGCAGTAGACTGCTCACTTGATGCTTATACACTCCTGTGACCCTGAGCCTCATGGTCCACCTGTGTGAGGAGGAAACAACTCTTTTTTTCTTTTTCTGGTACCAGGGATCGAACTCACGACCATGCACTTGCCAGGCAGGCACTTATGCCACTAGCTAAATCCCTGGCTTCTTCTGTATTCTTTATGTGGTCATTCAATATTATTTATGTGTGCCTTCTTTATGTCGGGCAGCATAAGAATGAATTAAAAAAATCCCTGCCTCAGAAAGTTTAGATTTTATTGGGTAGATCAAGGTAAACAGTTTTTAAAAATAGATACTGATGTCAGATGGTGATAAGTGGTTACAGAAGCTGAAGTAGGAGCTCAGAAAATGTTGCTTGAAAGAGAAGAAAAGGTTGCATGGAGAAGCATTGCTGCCCAAATAGTACATACATAAGGGTTAGTCTCCAAGGCATAAGAAGTAATGGTCTAACCCAGTTGGTGTTCTAAACTGATGAGGAGGTGTGTTAAGCTCAACATGAGCTTCTCACATAATACTTTTAGTAGGCAGCTCAAATGTGTCATCTTCTGCAATGAATTATTCATTCATCTACCCATCCATTTATTCAGTAAGCACTGAGTGTTCAGTGCCAGACACTGGGAAGGATGATGTGAATAAGCAATCATGGGTCAGCTTTCTGTTACTGTAACAAGTAGCTGAGATAATCAACTTATAAAGAGAAAAGGCTGTTTTAGTGCTGGAAATCTAACTCAGAGCCTTGCACATGCTAAGCAAGGGCTCTATCATGGAGCTGTACCCACAGCATGAAAATGAGGTTTAGAAATACCAAGTAACTAAAATTATCAGGCTAGCTAATGGCAGTCTGCAATCAGGCAAATGCATTGCTTTTGGGCCTCTGGTAAGGCTGCTAGATAGGAATGGAGAGGAGCACGTGGTGGAGCAAAACCGCTCACTTCATGGCCAAAGAGCAAAAGAGAAAGGGGTCAGGGTCCTGTGGAAGGACACACTTGTAATGACCTAAAGACATCTGCCTGGGCCCCACCCTTCAAGGTTCCACCACCTCCCAGTGGTGCCAAGGAGAGGGGCGAGGTCAAACGTACATGTAACACAAGGGCCCCTAGAGAAATTCCCAGTCTAAACTACAGCAAGAAGCCCTGCGTGTTGAAGGTGGGAGGGAGGCTGGGATGTGCTAAGAGCACTTTGCACTCCAGTAGCTCCCTTTGCTTCTCTCTGTAGTGATGTCAATACCGGGGACAGAGTTTTCTTGGCCAGAGATCTCCAAGCTCTGTCTTTGAGTCTTCTACAAGGAGATTTGGAGGCTGAAGGAAATAGTGTTGCTTAGACATAAACCTTGGAGAGCAAAAAACATGGTCCAAGTTCTGCCTGTGCCATCAACTAGTCTCATGCAGTTTGTCAGTTATCATCTCTAAACCTTGGTTTCAGGGGACAGTGGTCCACCATAGAGCACTGCTCAGCAAGCAGGAGGCGCTGGGTTGGCTCTCTAGCACTGCAAACAAAACGAAACACTCTGCTTCACCTTAGTTTTTATATCTGTAAATTAGTATTTATCCCATCTGCCCTCCATGTTTTGTGTTTTTGGTTTTTTTTTTTTTTTTTTGGTGCTAAGGATTGGAGTCATGACTTTGTGCTTGGCCAGGCAAGCCCTTGTGTGGCTGAGCTAAATCCTCGGCCCCTCCATGTTACTTTGGAAGCTACAATACAGTATTATACAGCATATTACATATCTTTTTATTTTTTATTTTTCAGATAATGCTATATTCGGATAAAGTGCATCTCCAGAGACACACAAATATATGCTTTGAAACTTCAATGCCTGTGCAAATTATTTAGAAATATTAATCACAAAAGAAGCTAAATGAATTAGTTAACCGGGCTATAAAATGTTTGAGTCCTATTAAACATACATCTTCATTCATTCCATTGCATCCTTTAGACTTCATTTTGGGTATCTGACAGGCTCTGGATCATTAGAGACACTTTCAAAGGTGAATTACCTAAAGCTTATAGTGATCTAAATGTTTACTGATCAAAATGTTTTAGTGTTAGTTTAGTTTTGTTTCTGTGAGTCACACCAGTTAGGTTGCAAGCTAAGTGCTCAGTCAATACCTCCAATTGTTTAACTGCGTCACTTTGTCATGATTTAAATTACTGCATACTTGATAGGCCCTATAAGGTGTGCATAGTTAGGACTTTTTATTACATTTTGTTATATTTCATTGCCCTTCCTTAAAGTGAGCTTAGAATCTTCTTGTGGCCAAATCCCATTTGGTTGCCATCACCTTGACCTCATGGCTTCCTAGATAGCAGAATTTCAATCTCAGCTCAGTTTGGGTTCCTCTTGGAACAACGTAGATATTCTATAGGGTAGGTAGAGTGCTGCCTGGCCTAGGACCCAGTTGCTTCTTGGGACGTGTCTTTACATCAATAAAACATCAACCTGTATTTAGTTACTCTCTGCCCCTGTATAACCCTGTGACCCACGGAAAGTCAGCACATTCTGACGTGAGAAGGGATCTGGCCTGTAACCCTGCCTCAGCCACCTCAGTCCCATGGCATCCTTGGATAAGCACAGAAATACCCAGATCTTCAACTTCCCAAAAGACAAATGTCTAATTTCAAGGACAGTGAAGGGGGTTGGGCTGCCAGCGTTGCATAGGCAGTGACAGAGATGAGACCCCTGGTCTCATGACCAGCAGCTTGAGTCCTCCTTGGTCCCCACCTTCTCCAGACAAAGCCGCACACACAGGCTTCAGCTACAGCTAGGCATCCCTGGGTTGATGAAACCCAGGCTTTGCTTGGAAGATGTCTTTACTGCCCCAGCCGGAGGGTACACTGCCCATGACCCAGAGGGGACTCTCTCGCTTTACTACATGCAGAAGATTTGAGCACCCAGGTGGTGAGTGTGAGGTGCCCCCTCCCAGGCCCACCTCCTCACGTCTTCTACCAGCCCAGCCTGTTTCCTCCCCAGCACCTCTGCCTTTCTGGAACCACCTGTGGTCTCTGGAGTTATCTTTTTCTCTTACATCTCCTTTACCTGACTTCACCCTTGGCAAGATTTGAGTGAAAGAGAAGTCCCTTCGGGGAAGACTTCTCTGGTGTCCCCAAACCCCACCACCGCACATTTCTGCCCTGTCCACTGTATACCCTGCAACAGACTCAGGCCAAGACCAGAAACTCATAAGTCACAAAACAAGATGTGGGCTTTGATCCCACCTGCAAAGGCAGGAAGTCCAGCCACCCTCTCCCCCTATCAGGAATGTTTGGTATCTGTCAGGGCACACTGGGTCCCCAGCTTCCTCCTTTTCTGTCTGGCTTCCGGTCAGGCTAATGCTGGCCCTGGAGGCTTCCTGAGGAACCCAGGTCCTCAGAAAAGGCATCAGCCCCCTCCTCTCCTATTGTTGCTACAGTCACAGCCTGCTCCCCAAGAAGTTCCTGCGGGCCCCTTTCCTGTCACTGTGTGACAGTCAGAAGCCAAGCAGCATCCCTCTGCCTGTGGCCATCTACAGAAGGCCTCTGAGGTTTTTGTTTTTATTTTGGTACTGGGGACTGAACCCGGGGTCTTTGCACCAAGCTACATCTTTTTTATTTTGAGACAAGGCCTTGCTAAGTCCTTAAGTTACTCAAGATGTGCTCACACTTGAAATTCCCGTTTCAGCCTCCCAGAATGCTAGAATTACAGGTATGCACTATCACACTTGGCCTTCAGAACAAGAAGGGCCAATGTAACAGGAAGACTGGATTGTGACACCCAGAATGAAGGGCTCATATGGGCAAGCTGAAGACACACTTACCCAGACCTGCCCTTTTCTGTCCTGTCTCCAGAAAAGTGGATGAGTGAAGTGGTCCGAGGAGGGTCAAAGACCAGAGAATGCTCAGAGTTCCTGTGGCAGTTTTAATACTGTGCCCTTTTCCTTTCCAGGCCCCACTTGCTCATCTCTGAGGCTGTCTCAGCCTCCCAAGCAGCTGGGAATACAGGCCTGTGACACCTTACTCTGCAAGAGTAAATGTTTGTTGAAAGAATAGGTGTTACAGATTGGATTAAAGTGACTAACCAATCTGTACTCCTTCCAAATTCAAATTGCTTTATTTACAAAGAAGGTAATGCCTGAGTGCAGAGGAGTAAAAAGAGTCGTAGATCACTGAGTTTCTCTTCAGGATGGGAATGACCTGGGCCTGCCTGGCAGTTCTGTTGCCCACACTCACTCTCAAAAATCCACCCCAGGAAGAGAGCTGCACGCTGCTCCAGGAAAAAGTGCACAGCTTTTGGCTGGGCGTCATGGCTCACGCCTGTAATCCCAGCACTTGGGAGGCTGAGGCAGAAGGATTGTTGCAAGTTCAAGACCAGCCTGGGCTACAAAGTGAGCTCAAGGCCAGCCTGGACTGCATAGCAAGACCCTGTCTCAAAAAGGCAAAAAACAAAAAACAAAACAAAATAAAAGAAGTGCATAGCTTTTCTCACTGGTCTTTCTAGAACACTTTCTCACTGGACGTTTTTTGTCTGATGAAAACGAAATCTTTACACTCATTAATTCTAAACCTCATTTTCTTAAAGCCTTGCTTGCTTCTTTGTTCAATTTATTTTCACCATCATTTTTAGGATTAGGAAGCACACATCTTATTTCTTTGGGCCACCGCAGAGGACGGGCTCACCATTTACCAGTCACACTGTGCAAATGTGGAAGGAAATCTTTACATAATTATGCTCGAAAATAACCAAAATATTTTGTCCCAAAATACGAAAGATTGTAGAGCTGAAAGGAATCCAAATGCAGAGGAGCTCTCTGTTCTCATTTGCCTAACCGGGACAGAGATTCATGAAGACAAACAATCTCTCTACTCATGTGTCTTTCCTGCCTAAAGACAGAGATATTTTTTTCAGTACTGTGGATTGAAGGTAGCAAAGCAACAAGGGGGACCACAGTTCGCTCTCCCCCTTATATCTTATCCTGGCTGCTAGGGCAGGTGGCACTCACGCCTTTGACCCTTGTGCCCTTGAAGCTAGCTTGTTCTCAAAAGTCCTGCGATGTTAAAGGTAAAAAGCACAATCACAGCGATTACACTAAACAGGACTGTAAGTGTCACCAGCCCAGTAGATAACACTTGGTTCTTCGTTGCTACAGCGTTTTTCACACTGAATTGAAATGACTTGGCCATCTGGCTGTCTTACTGTAAGGGTAAACTGAGGGAGGACTGTGTCCTATTCCTCCTGTAATCCAGGTGAGTGGGCAACCTACAGAGGAGCTCAATAACTATGAAGATTAAAGCAAAGGCTCAGGCTGGGGATTTAGCTCAGCGGCATAAGTGCCTGCCTTGCAAGTGTACAGTCGTGAGTTCGATCCCTGGTACTGGAAAACAGAAAATAAATACATAAAGTGAAGGCTTGAGTCTCTCACTGTCTCTGTGTCTCTCTGTCTCTCCCTGGTTCAACAGAATTTACTTCTATGTTTTCCATTTTCTGTCCCATTTGAAGGCAAAAGATAGTTTGTATTAGTTTCTATAGTACAATACTGTATTTTAAATTTATCCAGTAAAGTAAGATGCAGCACAACTTTTATACAATTTAAATATATTTTTTAAAAAATTCCACAAGAGAAATCAACTCAGCAGGCCCTAGAATTAGCATTTTTCTTAGAATATAACATGTATAATTGCATTAACAGTAGTTTTCAAATATCAAATTACACCAAATTCCTTCTAAAGGTCTGCTTTGCTCGAACCAGTGTGGCCAATTCATTGCTAACTCTGGGACATGAATTTTTGGGAAATGTTTATGGCTTTACTTTCTTTGTTAATCAAAAGCTTTTTATTTTATTTTAATTTTTGGTGGTACCAGGGATCAAACTCATGACCTCACGCTTGCCAGGCAGGCACTTAGGCCACTGAGCTAAATTCCCAGTCCCTCAAAAGCCTTTCAAAGTGCTGGAAGCAGCAGGATGAATTGCATCAGTTCTCTGTTCATGTAGAGGTGCCAATGTAAAATCGCAAAAGGTACAGTTTAACAGTAATAATGCACAAAGAAACTGCAACACGTGGCCTCTGTGCAGAGCTGGACAGAATCAGCTCAGTTTTGTCTATATTTGCTCAATGGTAACTCATACAGGAGCATTAAAATTAAAGCTGGAGATTATAATAGGTATTTAGAATCAAATTTGGGGAACTTTCCTGATAACACAGAAACATGCTCTGCTTAAATTAGAAATGAGGGGCTGGAGGTTTAGCTCAGCGGCGTAAGCGCCTGCCTTGCAAGCAGGCAGTCGTGAGTTCAATCCCCGGTATCGATAAAGACAAAAAAGACAAAAAAAAAAAAAAAAAATCCACAATAAATTAGAAATGAAACCACTGGGCCAGAGATGTAGCTTAGCAGCACAGTGCCTGCCCAGTAGGCACAAGGTCAGTTCAATTCGCAGTACCAAAGAAAGAGAGGGGGGAAAAAAAAAGGGACTCGTCATATTAATCAGTTCTACACAGGTAAAGAAATAAGTGGCAGGTAGGCCAGGAGGAGAACCAAGAACCCACCCCCTTCCTGTGAGCCAGGGGCACACAGGCTAGGAGGAAGGGAGGGCTGAGCTCCCCTCACCCCCTGGTAAGCAGCTGGCTCATTTGGACAAACACAGGTGAGCTAATGCCACTGAAGTAAAAATAACAACTTAATCCCTGTATTGTTTGATTGACTTTGCAGGCCTAAAGCTGGCAGTCTGAGCATCTACCGAGAGGGTAACCATATGCAATACAGTCACTATGGGGGATTTCCTTCTGTCTTCTTTTTGAAATCCAATATTGTCCTTACTGTATTGTTTGGCTCTATTTTAGTGTTTTGTTTTATTCCCTTTAACATAAAAAAAAAAGACAAAAGAAATGTGACAGTCTCTTGCACTGAAATATACATCACACCTATTTTGACATTTTTACATGTATTTACATGAAGTGTTATGTGTTTTAAGTTTTACATATAATATCCCTATAAAAACTTTTAATTGCTTTTCTTCAATTTAAAAATTTGAGGAATTAAAAGGGAAGGTAGTCAAGTACAGTAACCAAGATCCAAAGCTTCTGTAGTTTCCAAATGAAGGATCTTTCTTTCTTTTTTCCCGACACCTTAAAACTTACGGCTCTTAAAATTTTTCATCTTTTCTACATGTGAATGATAATCAACGATGAGAAAAGTCTGAAACTGTCATCTACTGTCCGTCATCCCAGCATTGTTCAGCATTGGCTGAGACGCTTTCCTCATATTCGCATTTGTTTTCCTGATAAAACTGGGCTGACTGGCCCCTGGCTGGATTGTTTGGACTTGGTTTATCCAGAAAGGACTAAACTGATGTTAGGAGATACATTGCATGTCAGACTCTATTAATGCTAAGGGTAGCCAAAGGCATGCTACTATCAGCGTGCACATTCAGATGAAACATTTTGGATAAAAGCCTAACAGTTCACAGCTTATTGGGACATTCTTCCGAAAATTCTGTTACCTTGCTGGGTGGTGGCACTGTAACTGCAGCACTCAGAAGGCTGAGGCAGGAGGACTGCTGTCACTTCAAGGCCAGCCTGGGTTACACAAGCAAGTGCAAAGCCAGCCTGCACTATATAGTAAGACTTTGTCTCAAAAAAAAGAAAAAAAAAGTAGAAGAAAACAAAAGGAAAAAGGAAATTCTATTACCAGTTTGAAAATACCATCTCCTTCCAGGGCATGCTGTTATTTTCAGAGACAGCCCATAATTGCCAGCAATCCCACAGGCCTCCTCTGCACGGGGTTGGCACACTCCTCAGTTGGCCCACAGTTAGTTGGAACGGAGAGTCCCCAGGTCCCAAGCAGCAGCATCCTCCCACCCCCGATCGTGTGGGTCACGAGCAGCCAGGAGTATCAACTTGAGAAGCTTTCGGACCTGCCTGGGGATTAGTAGAACACACTCCTGAATGTGTCTTGGAGGATCACAGAGGTGTGGCCTTGGAGTCCATTGCTGGTCCCTGAGCCTTTCCTTTCCGGCACTGTTCCCCTGCTCTGCTTCTCTGCTGCCATAAATGGAGCATCACTAACACCGTGATGATCCTGCCATCATGGACTGAACCCCCTCAAACCATGAGCCAAACTCAAGGGTTGCTCTGAAAAGAGTATTTAAATTAAAATAATCTTTATAGTAAAAGTCAATTACTATTAATCCCTCCCAGAATACTCCCCTTACTTTCTAACACACTTATCTGATCATTCTTGCCATGTTCTGAAGCAGTTCTGAAAATCCTATTTTTTGTCTTTTTATGGCTACCTCAATGTCCTGAATTAAAAATCTACATCCATTTCAGTCAAATTAGAACAGTCCTGTGTCGTCCTCTACCATATGCACAAAATAGGACACCACACAGGACTTCTGGCTCTGTCCATAAGTCAAAATGACTGCGAATGGCAAAGGTTTTGAATTGCTTTGGAATAGTGAGGCAAACGCCAAGGTGCAGACAGAAATGCCCAAGAAAGAGGACTTGAGGAATGCTTTAGAAAGTGGCAGGAATTAGGAGATGTGTTTGGAGGAGGGGGAGGATTTTGAGAGGAATTAATGGTAGCGTCTTTTACTGTAATCCGTTTAAGTATTGGCCACTGCATCCTCTTCTACCTCTTCCCCTTTCACCTGGGCTGGCCCTGCATCCCCACCACAGGGAAGCTAACAGAGCAAGTTTAGGCAACAGGTGAAACAGGCAGTGGGTGGCTAAGAGGGAAAGGCAAGAGCGCTTTTGAGGGACCCGAGAAGCTTGTCTGCCTGGGGAATCGCACCAAGGAAGCCATTTAAATCGGACCTTACAGATTTAAAGGTGAGAGTCTGACACAGGAAATGTGGGTAGCAAGGTGGTAGGAAATAGGGAAAAGGAAAAAGAGCTGAAAGAGTGCTCGCAAGATTGATTTTCATGTAGCCTCGAGGAAGGCATAGGCATTTTGTCTGTAATTCCTATGGTGATGCTCATGGGCAGTAGTATCACCTCTGTGCTATGGCTTGGGTCTTAAATATCTCTCCAAGGAGTCCTGGTACCCAGCCTGAAGTGCTGGTGGACGTTATGAGGTGGGGAGAAGAGGGAGGCTTTAAGTCAGTCTCTTCCTCTCCGATGCGTCCATCAGGTGACTTCTCTGCTCTCTGTGCTTCCTCATCACACCCAACATCCGGAACTGGACTTCTGAAACTCTGAGGCAAAATCCACCTTCTCTTTAAAATGTTGTCTCAGGTTATTCTGTTACAGAAACAAAAACTACATAACATACTCACATAGTACCCTATTGTTTCTTAGTTGCTTTGGACAATGTACCCTAACTAATAGTTTTGATTCTTCTGTAAATCAATTTATTTTGAAATGTCTACTGAAGATCTGTTAGATAAAACTGCTTTCACAGGAAGCCGATTTTCTTCTCTAAGTATGCTTTCCAGCATTTGCTGCTTGTACCAGTATTACCAAGTTGCCTACATTGGGAGACTCCTGAGAGCTGGCTGGATCTGAGTGGATTAACCCAGTGGTGTTCGCAGCTGTGCTGTCAGGACACTTGGAAGTGGATCCCTGGAAGGGTGTAACTCTCACTGATGCTCTTCCCCTGTGCTGCTTTATGGCCACCAGACCCTTCTGCCATGATGTCCCTAGCTTGAGGCTGTCCGATATGGACTAAAACCTCTGAAAAAGTAACCCAAATAAGCCATATCCTCCTGCAAGCCTGGATGTCAGGTTTTGGTCCCAGTATTAAATACCCAAGTGTTTGTACCAGCATAACACCCAGGAAACTGCATGTATATGACCTACCACCTTGTCCTTTCCAGCCTGGTCCTGGCAGAATGGCCCCACAGAAGGCTGGCAAGAGCAACAGTCCTTGTGCCATTAAGGAGGGTGTGACCCAAGACTGTATCATCACCATTCATGGACACAGGAATGGAGCAGGCCATGGAGCAGGCCTCGATCCTGAGCGTGCCCGGGACACCCAGAGATCTGAAGATCTGCCACAAAGGAGGCGGAAACTTCAGACACACATCAGTGCCAAAGCTCCCTGGCCACAGGAAGAAGGAATGGCCCATGTGGTAGTCACGAGCTACTGCCCAGAAAAGGCAGTGAGGACGAAGATGCCCCACACAAGCTCTGTGCCCTGGTCATCCATGTTCTTCTTAGTGCTTCTGAAAATCTCCATGTGAATGAGGACTAAGCAGTGGGTATCAAACAAGTTAAGATGAGCCACAATAAATAAAATTCACCATCTTGACCGTTTGTAAGTGCACATCCCAGTGGCTTTGGGTATGTTCATACGGCTGAACAACTCTGCCATCTCAACTGTGGAAGTTTTTACAAGGAAGATCTTTTAAATGGAAAAACTTAAAAGTACTACTGCACACCCGAAAAGTCAGATATTTTCCATAAAGCCATTTGTATTTTAAATATGTGACTATTCAGGATAGAACTTCAGAAGCAGTTTAGAAATTAAATTTTTTTGGCCTGGTAGTTACAATGATTAAAAAGATCACAGTGAAAACCTTGTATATTTGTAGAGAAATAATTGAAAGTATCAAAAATTCAGTTTTACAAGCTCTGAAGAGATTCTGGAGAGTGTAACTACACTGATACTGCCGCTCATGAACTTAATTTGTTCCAGAATTCTGGAAAAGATGGCCCTGACTGTGTCTGGGAAAGGTGGCTTTGGTCATGTTCGTCACCAACGTTCAGTTTGCAAACAAAAACAAAATTCTGCCAAACGCCTGTTTGTGAGCCAAACTGTTTGCAAACCGATGTGTTCCTGAACGGAGGCACCACTGTCAATGTGCTGCACGGCCTGGGTAAACCCTGTGGCAAGAAAACACAGTGCGGAGGACCGAACTTCCGCCTCAGGATGGGGCGTGGCCCGGGCCTGTGAGTTCCCCTTCCTAGGAGCAATGGCTTTGGTTCCGATGGTGGCTCTGTTCAGTGGGGTACTGGGGACATGGCAGAGACCCCCAAGTGCCTGCGTGAATACTGCCAAGGGATGAATCAGAGACAGCCATCTGTAGTGGGGCTGGGGCTCAGTGCCTCAGGACCCGCAGAGACCCAGACAGGCTGAGCTCTCCACCAGTTATTACCCAGTGCAGGATGTTCTTCCTGCAACAGCCTAGAGGCTGTGGACAAGTTAACATCACCAAGGAAACAAGTCAGGGTCCATCCCCACCCTTGGGTGCTCATCTCATTGACTAGAGAAAGGCGATTCCAGCGTTCCCAAACCTGGCCCAGAAGGCAGGCAGGGCAAGGAAAGCCTAGGACAGAAACTGTGTCAGTTTACAATTCTGGGTCCCCAAAAGGGGAAAGGCAAGAAGCATCAAGTATCATTTTCCTCATCTCCTGCCAGGCCTTGGCTAACAGAACAGCAGCACAGGGACAGAATCAGAACCCAGCTGACTTTCAAAACCCAACCCAAACCCCCCCATCAAATTCACGACTCTGCACTTATGCCACTGAGTTAAATCCCCAGCCCCACAGCTCAGGTTCTTAATCCGAACCTTTCTTTCTCTCAAATGCTGCCCTCCCCGCAGGTGACTTGGCCCGGCGACTCCTGGCTTTGAAGCTCTTCCCGGAGTAGATGCTGCAGCTTGGGAAACAGTTTCAGCGCGTTCTGTGTGGTCACTTGGATGACTTCTTCCACGGAGACCCCTTTCACCTGAGCAATGTATTCTGCAGACATGGAAAGGTTGCAGGGCTCATTTCGTACCTGAAACAGAACACAGCAGACACTAATTCCAATGTGACGCTCAAGAAAAGGGTCCTGGAGACCATGGAGAGCGTAGATGAAAATGACCGATGATGAGCTCCTGCTGGAGACCTTTTCCACAGCACCCATCATCAGGGATCCGGTAGTAAGTGTTAAGGCACATGGTGAGAACGAAGAGCAGGAGACAAAACAGTGGTGCAGCTGGGATCAGGGGTGACTGCTGCTCTTGGGGAACAAAAGGCCACGAGGCGGCCAGAACCGCGACACTGACTGATTACGTGGAACACGGTGGGTGAGAGGCAGTGAGCATTTCCAGGAACAGTAACGGCAGCTACGGCGGGGAAGCATGAACAGAGCACTCCTGTAAGGAGGAGACAGGGACAGCAAGGAAACTGTGCTTCCCAGGTGCCTCGTCATCTGCAGCAGGCCTCGTCTCACCTGGTAAGCTCCTTACACAGGACATACGTTGTTTTTCTCAGCTTCTCACACTAGTGAGACAATGTGATGTTTACACATGTGTGTCTGATTTATTTCACTTATAAGTATGGTCTCAAGTTGTATCCACTTACCTATAAAAGTCTTAATTTATCCTTCTTTATGACTGAGTAGTCCTCCATTGTATAAAAATACCATATCTTTTTATTTATGCCTCAGTTGATGGGCATTTAGGTTGTTTCCAAGATCTAGCTATTACAAATTGTGCTGCTGTAAACATGGGCGCACACATATCAATGTGGTATGTTTTTAATTCTTTTTTTTTTGTTTGTTTGTCTTTTTCCTTTTTATCGGTACCAGGGATCGAACTCACGACTGCCTGCTTGCAAGGCAGGCACTTATGCTGCTGAGCTAAATCCCCAGCCCCGATGTTTTTAATTCTTTTGGGAAGACACTCAGGATGAGAATAGCTAGGCTGAATGGAACCTCTAATCCTAGTTTTTTGAGGGCTCTCCACACTGATTTCCACAGTGGTTACACCAGTCTACATTGCCACCGACAGTGGAGAAGGGTTCCTTTTTCCCCACATCCCTCCTGCATTTGTTATTGCTTGATTTCTTGATAATAGTCATTCTTCCTAGGGTCAGTGGAATCTCAGTGTTGTTTTAATTTGCATCTCTTGAATGACCAGTGATGCTGAACATTTTTTCATGTGTTTATTTGCTGTTTGTATTTCTTCATCTGAGAAGTGTTAAAAATTTATTTATTCAATACAGGTTTATCACCTACTTTGCACAAGACACTATGCCACAAGCTCACAGTTCTTTCTGACAGCTAGATACAGACTGAAAGCCAGAGTTACAGCAGCATTCAAGTTACTCTTGTTTAGAGACAGTAGTAGGTCCCTTTTGTTCTGTTTCACACTAATCGAGATAATTCTATGCCAGTCGATGCTCAAACACGAAACAGCGGAGTTATGAACCTTTCTCATTCCTCTTTTTACATTCTTTTTTTTTTTGAGACAGGGTCTTGTTATGCAGTTCAGGCTGGTCTCAAACTTCCAGTGATCCTCCTGCCTCAGCCTCCCAAGTGCTAGGATTACAGGCATGTGCCACCATTCCCTGCTGTCTTTTACATTTTTTTTGGTACCGGGATTGAACTCAGAACCTCACACTTGCCAGGCAGGCACTTACACTGCTGAGCTAAATCCCTGGCCCTCTTTTATGTTCTTATAAAAGCTTATTTTATTTTATTTTATTTGGTACTGGGGATCGAACTCATGACCTTGTGCTTGCCAGGCAGGCATTTATGCTGTCGAGCTAAATCCCCCGCCCCTAAAAGCTGATTTTAAAAAGGTATAATTATTTGGATATTATTATCACATTGAAATCACAAATAATCATAGTTTATTAATAATCACATAATAACCTCTATTGCTTCTAAACCTCTGAATTTTGAGTGCAAGCTGTCTGAATTTGGCAGATATGGAGACTCTGGGAACTACTAAAGGAGGTACCTGCCATACACACTATCTGAAATACTATAGATACTGAGGTTTCCCTTCAAAATGTTATAATTTAAAATAGTAGCAATATGAAAGAGTATATGAAACTTAAACTGTAATACTGTATGGCTTATACTACAATAAAATACTACAGCAAAGATAGCGAAAAGAATTTATGATTATATCAGTATTTGTACTGAAAGAAAACTTCACTATAACATGCTAATTAAAATGAGCATTTATTGATCACCTACTGTATACCAGCCACTGCTATGCACTTTCACATGCATCACATCATGTAATCTTTAAAGCATTTTATTATTTAACTCATATTTCATAAAGGGAAGAACAGTCTCAGAGAGATTTACTTTAGTTAAAATCAACTAGTGGGTAAGAAACAGTTGAAATCTTTCTTCAGATACTGTACTTTTTCTAGGCTCTAATTATTACATAAACTAGGATGTGTTCCTTATCAAATATCAAATTATATTCTCTGCAGCACAATAGTTATATTTAAGAGAAAAGATTAAATATTAGCCCTCAATCCAGCTTTATGATTCCACTGTATTTACACTGTACTGTGTAGGGAAACCCAGATAACTGAAAATACCTCAAATAAAAGATACAGTCTAAATAAGATAGATATTAAAAATCACACACCTGTTTTTCTGGTCCTAGTGCAGGTGAATCTGTTTCTAAGCAGATAGATGTCAAAGGTAACTGTCTCACAAGTTTCTGCTTCTTGGGGCAAAGAGAAATCTGGTAAGTTTAAAACGTGAAAACACAAGAACCTATATGATAATGCATTTTATTCCACAAGACTCTTAACATTTATGTTTCATACTCACTTGACTAATGATACCCAGGTGCCTGCTATATTCCCATCATTCCACTATTAACAGTTACATTAAAATATAAACACTCCATGCCAAAAATTATCCACAGCTTCCATTGAGCCAAAAAATAGTAACCACAGCAAAAATGAAGTACACCCAGCAAGAAATCCAAACATCTGGTGTCAGACACCCACCCAAAGATCCACAGAAAAGCTCTGTTATTCCCTACCTCCGCTTCACTCAATTTCTTTCTACCTTTCTCCTTAAGTCACTCAAAGTCTTATGAATATAAATCTAAAGACACTTTGCACCTCTCAGTTTTAGACCGGGTAGTGGATGCTGCTGCTTCTTGTTTTATAATTGCTTTTTTTTGTTTTGTTTTTTAGTACCAAGCATTGAACTCATGACCTCATTACGCTTGCCAGGCAGGTGCTACACCACTGAGCTAAATCCCTGGCCTCTCTTGTTTTATAATTCTTAAAGTATGGGTTGTCAGGACTGTGGTGAGCTCAGTAAGTTTTATGCTGAGAATACAACTGTTTTGCTGACACTGCATTTGATGAAATGGGAAGCGGATGTGTGACACATAGACGATGGATAAAATAAATGATTTAAGATATTTTAAAGTGCCAGGAGTACAGTTGTGCCTAACATTCCCAGACTGTTTTCTTACAAAAAATACCTACTTAAATCCTTTTGCCCATTTTAATCAAGCTTATGTCTTTGTTTTCTTTTTTTTTTTTTTTTTGTCTTTTTTGAGACGGGGTCTCACTATGCAGTTCAGGCTGGCCTTGAGCTCACTTTGTAGCTCAGTTTGGTCTCGAACTCACAACGATCCTCCCACCGCAGCCTCCCGAGTGCTAGGATTACAGGCATGAGCCACCACGCCCGCTATGTCTTTGTTTGCTTACAGTTGAATTATAATGATGCTTTATGTGTTCTGAATACTTGGCCCTTATTGAGTACATGATTTGAATATTTTTTTCTCTTTCTGTGGGTTGGCTTTTCACATTACTGACAGTGTATACTGAAGTAGAAATCTTTTTATTATTAAATTTAGATGATACCCGACTTACCTATGTTTTTCTTTGCCTGCTTGGGCTTTGGTGTCATATCTAGGAAACTACTGCCTAATCTAAGATCAAAAACTGTAGACTCATTTTCTTCTGAGAGTTTTTTAATTTTAGCTCTTACATTTTTAGGTACATTTTTCAGTTAATGTGTGTGGGACAGTGACCCAAGATGACTTGTTCAAATGAAACTAGAACAGTAGTATCGCAAGTATGTTGACAAAGCTTATTTTAAACTGTGTTTCTCAAAGTGTTAGCTGTGCTTTAATGAAAGAACCTACCTGCCCACTCCTTATGACAGATGGTGGAATTGAGAAGAAGTACCCAGCTCTCACGCCCTCCATGGCTACAGACGGCCGACCGTCAAATGCATGCAGCAGGACCTTGTCAGCATCTCCGAAAATCCAAGAGAAATCAGAGTTCATTTCATTTCCTTAATAAAAGGCTGCCCCGTCACTCAAACTGAACAAGCACAAATCTGACATTTTAAATAAATGTTGGACATGATGATAAAAATGAGATTCTATGATAAGCATCACAGAGATAGATGATACATTTTTCAATGAGTAGAATAAAAATAAAATTCTTTTTTGGAGGATGAGGTTTCATGAATCAAATTCAGGACCTCATGCTTGCCAGGCAGGCACTGCGCCACTGAACTAAATCCTTGGTCCCTAAAAATAAATTCTTAACCTTTGAAATAAAAATTATTAAGTATAATTCAAATGCAAATTTTGAAACTATTCCTTAAATTTCCTCATTAGATCTCTTCTAGAAATCTGTGAACTTGTCATGATTGTCCTATTAAGAAATTTTTAGGCAAATTGATTTTCCCAACAAAAATGCTAGTGGAAGAAGAAATGGAAGACTAAATGACTCATGAATTAAGAAGCCAGAGTTGGCTTCAAAGGACCAACTCCAGTTCTGACAGGATGGTTGCTCGCCCTGCACAGTGCTTTCTAGCTGCAGGTGATTATCTTTACTTTATTATTTACAGTGTTTTTTTCAAGTGGTAAGTGTGACAAAGAGTGAGTTATAATACTGAGTTAGGAAACCAAATTAGGAGCAATGTGTGCATAAAAGCAACCAATGTGTGCCTTTATCTACCCATATTCCTATACACAGACACACAACTAAACACTGCATAAAACTCCACTCCATTTTATTTATGTGTGTGTGTCTCAAATGTATTTCTACTGTGGATGAATAATGCTGTAAGACACACTGTGCTTTAGGAACAACTGGTGAAGATGACAGCGCATTTTATACGTGATGGCCACAACCTGTCGGATGCCATTTTCTAAAGGAACGACCAGGAAACAGGCTAAACAGTGGCCCGGTGTGACTGCCCTTAGCTGCCTAGTTTTTTCTTTTTCTTTAATCAAGGTGATTAGGAAATAAGAGCTGCTAATTTTTAAGTATTGTAATCCCTTTTCCAGACTTCCTCATAAGCCAGAAAGTTGTATTTGTAATCCCACTGAGACGTTATTGGAATCCCAGCAGGTTAATTCCAATCTAGCACCACAACGCAACCCACGGAGAGAATAAAAACCCCAAGACCCATTAAGGGAAAGGCAGCCAAAGGGCCCTAAGCCCTACCCCGTGAGGATGTGTGCACAGAGGCCCCACCCAAGGCCTCTGCCAGAATTTATTATCCTGTGAAGAAAGGGATGCTTGGAGGATGAATAATAGTGAGGACGGTGGGAACTCTGTGAGTAACTTGAGCTGGCCAGCCAGGTAGGAAAAAAGCATCTTTGTAAAATGCCGGGAGAAAGACACTGCAGAAGGATCAATCTGTGTAACTCAGTTGGGTAGCGTCTGAATGACTCAGGAGGCAGTTCTCCGGTTTCCCATATGTAAACTTTTGTGCCCTGGGGACTCATAGCCTCTTTACCTTAAGGCTCAGACACAGTTGACATTCTCGAGGCTGACTGGCTCTACCAGTCACATATTTTACAGAGAGCACTATGTGAGGAAACAGGAGACTGCCTGATGGCTTTAGAGATTACATACCAGTACCTGGCCAGCCTTATTTGCAATGCTTCGAGCAAAGTGAAGAGAGAAGGAAATACCATAATCCCTCTGTGCATATCACTACATGGAAATAAGCCTTGATAGAATCAATGTTGCAAGGATGGTTCTGTATTCATGGGGAGTGGCAACAATTGTCTCCCACATTAAGGACTCTAAACTGGTTCATTTTACTTGCTCTGGCCTCACCTGATAAAAGACCGCAATTATGAGGACTTAGTGAAAATAGCCGGATTTGCAAAACCACCTCAGTATTTCCACCTCCACTCTGGCCCAATTGCTTTGCCTTTAACTAATCAAATTAAAACATGGTTTGCTCCATGAGAACACACTGGCACTGTCAAACTTAAACACCACTCATTTCTTTCAGGAGCCTAAATACCTTGCTCACGTAGGAGGTTGATGGTAGGTCTCCCAGCAGAGCGTGAATGAACATTTCTGTTTAAGAAGAAAATTCCTTTTAATATTTTTAACGCTTTAAGTCTTATCTTTTGTTCTATAAAATAATTCAGACCAAAAAATGATGTACAGTTCCATTTTAGGATGTAGAATATTATTTAACTTGGTCTGCAGCTATTATCATAAAAAATTATTAATTAACTTACAAAGGCAAATTTAGTCGTTTGGCTAACTGGATCTGTCTGATTAGGACTTGTCTTTGTTCTTCCTTCTGTTCATCAGTGCCAGCAAATCTGGGAGAGAAATCTAGTCCAACCTATAGCAGGAAAATAAAACAGTTACATACTTAACGGTTTAATGAGGCCCAAAAGAAATGCTATGAATCAGTGCTGTAGCCACATGAAAAATATTAACAAAAATAGGTGGAATTAATAATATTCTTTAACCCAATGGATTAAAAACATTACTCTAACATATAATCAATGTAAAAAATGAGTTATTTATGTATGTGTATTCACACAAACTTCTGCATTTTTTTGTTTTATACTGAAGCTTAGGTTGTGTGATTTTGGGGGGAGGGGTTGATCTGGTGTTTTGAGACAGGGTTTCACTGTATAGATTGGGCTGGCTTTGAACACACTATGTAGTTCAGGCTGGCTTTGAACCTGCAGCAATCCTCCTACCTGGAAGAACTGGGATTGGTGGCATGCACCACCATGCCAGGCTTCCTTATCTTTTATGTTAAAAAGAAATGAAATTTATTACCGGGTGATACATTACCATTACTAATTATTTAATATGCTGTTCAAAGTATGCTTTTAAATTATTTATAAGTGTTACACATACTATTTTAACTCACCAGATATTTAAGCAAGAATATTTAAGCAATAATTAAGCAGAAACGACATTATTTAGCAATACAATTAGCGTAGTTTTTTCCCATGAAGATAAGCTTATCTAGAAGACTTGGCATTGTTTTATCTTCACACACTCCTGTTTACTGAGGAAGCATCAACAAATTAGTACTCTGCTGCACAGGGTGAATGTAATCATCCAAGCCAGTTACAATCACCAACACTGAACTAAGGATCATATAGAGGTCTGTTGTTTGGTCTGCTAATGGGTCTTTACCTCTCCAATTGCCAGCAACTGATCCTTGTAATTTTCAATAATAGGCAAAGCTGCATCCAGATCCTAAAGAAAAAAAGTAAATTTGTTACTATGGAAGAAAGCAATTAAAATTTCACAAGTACCCATAATGGGCCAAGCTCTATACTCAGGTTACAAGAATATGAGTTTTTAATGAAGATTGCCACTGACACACTGCCTCCTGTTTAGGGGGAGGCAGGCAGTTAGGAGGCCTGCCTCGGCTTTCCTGGAATAGCTCAGAAAGAGTAAACTGATGTGGGTTTCCTGGAATAGGAGAGAAAAGTGAGCCACCATGTGGTCATCTCTGTATATGAACTTCTGGCATTATATTGTATCATTTTCTCTCCCTAGGGTACCACTGGTTTATAACTTTCTAACAGTGATAATCCAGCACAGTACTTCCTTTGCTGTCTTTTGTCTTTATAGTCTTACAATATTGGCTTGCCTGTTAACTACCAAAGTAGCTGTGTTACCTGAGTTTCAATGGCACTACCTTTTCCATTTAAGAGAAGGTGCTGTGTGGGTGGTTCCCTTCTAAGGTAAGGAAAACTTTCCAGATAGCTTTTAAACTACTTTATGGATTTCAGTTTGGGACATGTAAATTGCAAAGTACTTCTGATGATAATGAGAATAACAGAGAATTAAGAAAAGGGAAATAAAACAGATAATTAGAGGGACAGGAGGAAGGGAGGGTGGGGTAGGCAGGGAAGTAGAGGGAGAGGGAGGGAGAGGAAGATGGAAAGAGAGAGACCTCAGAAATATATTCTAGTGGACTTGATGAAGAATTAGCATTGTTGTGGCCGGGGATATGGCTCAGCAGCAAGCACCTGCCTGGCCAGTGCAAAGTTGTGAGTTTGATTCCTGGAACCAAAGGGGGAAAAGTAAAAGAAAAAGAAAACAAATTAACACTGTCACAAGAAGCAATGGGTATATAACCGTGGATATCAGAGAAGCTGCCTGACAACCAGCTGGATGGGTAAAAATCATGTCAGACAGGCTTTTCCAAATCAAATATCCAAACTACTCCCTATCTCTCAGATCTGGAGAAGTGCATCTAGTCTTTATCAATTATTTTAGTAGCTGTAAAAATACTAATAAGGATACTCATATCCATTTCTTATTTGTTTGTTTGAGACAGGGTCTTGCACATAGTCTTGAGTTCATTGAATAGCCCAGGTTGGTTTTGAACTCGCAGGGATCCTCCTGCCTCAGCCTTCCTAGTGCTAGAATTACAGGCATGTTCCATCTCACCTAACCACACAGGTCTATATCTGACCTCATTTCTGTTTCCAGTTCCCTATTCCCACATGGTCTCGAGTTCCTTAACAGATAGTGGTTCTATTATAGGTTTCTAAAACAACATTCCTTTTCCCGTATCCTATGCGTGGAGAGTAATAAAACTATTTAATTATTAAACATTTATAAATGAGGAAATTGAGACCTTGCCACAGATCATTGAAGTTAATAAGCCAGGTCTCTCTGGCTTCAAAGTGCTGCTGAAAGAAGAAGGGAGCAGAAAAATGGGGAGTCAAGAGGGAAGAAAAACTCTGCGTTCACTGGAGAGAGAGATTTATGCCTGTATTGTTTGGATAATTGAATGCAGATGTCTTGTGCTCTGGGTGAACGATTTGGGGATGGTAATGCACAGTGTACTACTGCTATCCCCTGACTGACATGTTTTGAAATTTTGTTGTGGTTTTTCCCCCCCTTTTCTTCTTTTTATCCTTGAATACAATGGATTTGAAAAAGAAAGAAGGAAGAAAAGAAGGAAGAATGCGAAGAAGGAAATAGGACAAAAGGGAAGGAGGAAAGAGATTTATTCTGAATGATCTTTAATTACAAATCTTTTCAACTTTGGTACAGGGGTCAGGCGTTTAACAGGAACAAGTGGGGTGTGACAAGTGTAGCAGTGACTGATGTACGGGTGACACACTGTGTCAACTTGAGAAGTTTTGAAGCTTAACTCAGTGATTCAGCAGAGGTCCAGGGTCCTCACTTTGTAAATCTCAGCCTGTGCAACAGGACGGCAGGGAGACAGTGAGGGTGACAAGGACCCACCCTAGGCGGGGGCAGCCTGCTACAGCATAAAGGAGGAAAAGAGGCTTGCTCTTTTTTGCTCCTACTGCTTTTGCTGTCTTCTGCCACCTCGAATTGTCACCCCTGTGCACGCCACCCTGCTTTGGAGCCAGCTGATTACGGACTGAAACCTCCACAAACTCTGAGCTAAACAAACCTTTCTTTCCTTCATTTTGGGCATTGGGTATTTTGTCTCAGTAATGAGAGAAAAGCAACCAACACACTGGAGCACACAGGCCCCTCCTGTGACCAGGGAACTGAGGTGCACCAGGGAGTCTGCTGCCTGTGCTGGGCCGGGAATAATAGCTACTGACTGGGTGAGAGTTCGGGACACAGCAACTGGGCTGAAAAGCAGAGAAGACTTGCTGTCTTTTTTTCCCCCTTGGCTTTCTAATTATTAGCTGTGCAGAAACTCCATGCAAGCTTGTGGTTTCAAATCTTGAGAGAATGTAATACGCTCCAAATGTCCCGATAAAGTCCACTGCCCCTGCAAAGTCCAGACCATGGGTAAAGGGTAAAAAAAACCTGAAGGCTTCAACACAAACTAAATGGAAACGTCCACCTCGGGAGTAGACAAGGACCTTCGTCTCTGCAGAGGAGGCCAACATGGCCCATTTTATCTGGGCAGGAACGATGACCTCTAAGGAAGGAGAGCACGTTCCTCGGAAGACCCAGTTCACATAAATGTCACCTACAGGCGTGGTCAGCGCAACTGTCTTTTTGGCACTTGCCCACCTTCATGCTTGAAGCTGTACTCTTTCTCACTCTGACAATCTATCACTGCACAATAAACTCTACCTCTACTCCACATGTCAGTCTATGTATCTTACTTAAAATCAGACACAAAGAATCAAGGTGTCTGGTCCGTTCTTTGCAATTTTGGGACCTCACCATGCTAGCACCCATCTTCCCAATAGCACTATCTTGAGGTTTCCTTTTTGTGTAAGTGTGGGCTGTCTGCTCCATCTAGATTCTTGATTTCCAGAGAGGGCTCTCTCTCCAGTGCTGAGAACAGTGGCTGGCACAGAGTAGATGCTCAGTAAACACCAGCTGACTAAATAATGAATGCCAATGGCATAAACATCCACATCAACAGTACAGGTCCTGCAAAGCACATAGGGTGCTTCTGCTGATTCTCAAAACTTCAGGGATTATACCTCTGTGGCAATACCATTAATTGTATCACACTCAACAACTCAGGAGAACAACAGGACAAGGGTTTTTCCCTGAAGTGATTACAACTTTTGTTTTGAAATAAGCAGAACTGGCCAGACATGATGACATATGCCTGGAATCTCAGCCCTCTGGGAGGCTGATGCAGGATTACAAACTCAAGCCCAGCCTGGGCAACTTAGCAACTAGTGAGCCCATATATCAAAATAAAAGATAAAAAAGGGCCGGGGATGTAGCTCAGTGAGAAGGCCCCAGATTCAACCCCTAGATCCAAAGCAAACAATCAAACAAACAAACAGGTAAACACAGAGCAGTGCCAGCTACCTGCAGGGGAGGACAGAAACACATCATTATAAAAGATAATGGCCTGGATCTTCATTTATTCATAGGTAACAGAGTAATTACATCTTTGGAATGGGACTATCAATTCCCATAATATTATGTAATAAAGCACCCCAGAAACTGAGCATCCTTGTGGTGTTAAGTCAGGACATGAGCGTGAAACACAAGCCACATTAATGGCTGTGAGTCACTGAGATGGTACAGGGACTGTGTTTAGAGTGCATAAATACAATGTAATTTGGTAGATCCAGAGCTCTCCTGCGGGGATGCCCCCACCTTCAGAGAAGAGACCACGGACTTGAACTCACCCGTCCTGTTATTACAGAGCATCTACAAATCCATACCTTTCTTTTCCTAATTGATCCCTTTTTTTTTTTTTTTTTGCAAAAGCAGTAAGACTACAGGACAAAAAACTGTGGAAAATGTCACCTAAAATTCCAATAAATCATGATAATTATGATCATTTCTGTTTTTTCTTTCCAGTCTTTCCCTTTAAGAACTATGTTTTTTACACTTTTAATCCCTATTATGATAAACATTGTGTATAAATGCCTTCTATTTAACACTACAAGTTAGCTAGCGATTCCTTTATTTCTGATGTCCTAAGCTGTTGCCATTTTTCTCTATTACAGATAATGTTGCAAACTGTAAAAGAAGGTAGTACTTTTTGGGGGTGATTTTCTTAGATTATAAATGAGAAACAGGAGGATTGCTAGGCCAAAAATTACCATTTTTTTTTAATGGTTTTTGGTTTATCTGTTACCTTCAATGTGACACTTCTTTGGTCTTCTAGTGAAAGCCCTTGTACGGGGTGAACACCTAAGCAGGGGAAGATGAAGCCGCTGTACCTAAAAGTGGAGAAAAAAATTAAGAGGAATAACCAACGAGGAGACTATGATGTCATTCTGAAGAATAAGCAAAAATAATCTCTTTCTAGGCCATGTTAATAGAACTTACTGTCTTTAAAGTAGGTCTCTGATATTATAAATCTTTTTTTTTTTTGGGGTATCGGGGATTGAACTCACAAACCTTGTGCTTACCAGGGAAGCACTTAAGTCACTGAACTAAATCCCCAGCCCCTGATATTATAAATCTAACATCATAACCATGTTCTTATTAGCAACTCTTTAAAAATTCAACTAAAAGCAGCACCTTTTGGAAAGCTGAATAATCTTTTCAAATTCTCCTGAATGTTCAGCAACTGCCACAATGGCCACAATATTAGCCTGAAAAAAAATACACATAGTTAAGAGTCTCAGATAACACAGTTAATATTACCACACTTAATCTACATAAACCCACGAGTTAGGGTTAGAATGTAATCAAACAACTTCCCCAAGACCATTAGGCTTATGTGACTCCTAAGTCCATAGGTCTAATTAACCTAAAAGTTGCTCTGTGTAAAAATGTATTCACAACAATTTCTGGCTGTATACATCAATTTCTGAGAAGTCTACAAAATGCTAGCTGCAATAGATTTCATAAGCACTTCCAAAAATTAATAATTTTTCCTAATGAATCAAAATGTTTCAGAAAACATGAATAGCAGGCCCCATTTCTCCAGAATACTATGAATTTAAGGACTAACAGAGGGACCAATTTGTACCATAATGCTGACAACCAGGTTGGCCTCAGGAATACACTTGGAATCTGGATGCTGCCTCTATCACTTCCCTAGAGTGTGTCTTCAGATCTGTCATTAATCTGCTGGCCTTAGCCTCCTAATGGGGGTGGCTGTGGCTACCTCAGAAGACTGTGAAGTACTAAATGAAGTAGTTTAGAAAGAGCTTAGCTCAGCACTTAGCACATGGTAAACACTTAGTAAATGCTTTTTTTTTTTTTTTTTTTTTTTGGTACCTAGGATGGAACTCACAACCTCACATATACCAGGCAAGTGCTTGAGCTGCTGCGCTAAACCCCAGCCACCATAACTTACTATTAACTATGGAAGCAACATCACCATAGAATATATAAACACTGCACATCTAAACAACACAGTATGCCAAACTAAGACAACTTAATGTTGGTAGGAAAAACAAAAAAGGGGCCACTATAGGTACTGATTTACCTTCTTGGCTTTCTCCAATACATCATCCAGATCCTAAAGTAAGCAAAAGTAATCACCATTATTATTGTTTTTCTTGGTACTGGGGATGGAACTCATGATTTGATGCTTGCCAGGCAGGTGCTTATGCTGCTGAGCTATACTCCCAGCCCCAATCACCATTATTTTACATGAGTAAGTAATTGCTCTCTGGGTACATATATCAATGCAACTGAGATACCAAGAATGACAGTGTTATCAAGGAATGGAGTGGGGTGGAAGCAAAAGCCTAAGCTGATCTATTTCCTATGTCTTATTTTCAGTAAGGGCTGGCTTCTTTTCCCACTGCACTAAACAGAAACTTCTATTGTCATATATAAACGACATTTTCCTGCCCCCCCCCACCCCTCATTTGCCTACTTTTTAAATATTTTCCATTCTTGACTTTCCTTCTTTTTTTAGTTTGTCTTTTTGGGACAAGGTCTCACTATGCAGTTCAGGGTGGCCTTTAGCTCACTTTGTAGCTCAGACTGATCTCAAACTCTTAACAATCCTCCTGCCTCAGCCTCTGAGTGCTGGTACAGACGTGCCCCATCACGCGTGCACCATCACGCCTGGCTTCCTCTTATCTATATATCGCAACCCTTCTAACTGATTTAGCTTCCACTCTCCTCCATTTATTTGCGACAGAGAGGTAAATCAGTCTTCACAGGGGTATTCATATGGGTATCCGATGTTGTGTTTCATTTAAAATCGTCACGTTGAATGGATCAAATCTGTGTTTCTTAAGCAATCCCAATTCCTTGCTGACCTATCCCACTGATCTCCCCCCAGCCTGGCTTTCCCGAAAAGGTCGCCAGTCCTGTTTCCCTCCTCCTCCCAGCTCGGCTGGCTCCACCAGCCTTTTGGTAACAGGAATGGGCCTGCTTCCCTCATCACCGTAATTCACCTCCTTGCTTAGGTGCCTCTGTCTTCCCAGCCTTAAATTCATCTCTTAAGAAAGGTTTTCCCAGAAACTACACGTCTACTCTGCCTTCTCTATTTTAGCGTTTAGTTTCCAATCAAGCGTGTAAACCGGTGTGTATGCGCGCGCGCGTTTTTTCTGCTCGCCTCTCTATCCATCAGGACTGGGGAGCCCGACCCCGGGGCAGTGGAAGGAAGGACTGCAGGAGCCAGGAGCGGCCACCATAAGCTTCGTGGAGACGGATGCTTTACCCGGTCAGGGAGAAAACTCCTTGTGGCTGAGGTTAAATAAGAAATCCGGCGGGTTGCAAAGGGCAATAGACAAGGGCCTGAGAAGAATGTGGGGCTTCGTGCAAAAGGAGAAAAGAAAATCTGTAGGGAAAAGATGGGATCTCCCCACTCCGTTAACTCCCGCCGCGCGCTCACATACGCCGTCAAAGTCCGGGTCCGAGAGGTGGCAGTGACAATCCACCAGCCCCGCTGCCGCAGCCCCCATGGAACCCTGGAACGCTCCCGCGGTGGCGCAGCAAGTTTCCCGCCGGAAGCATAGCTCGCTGCACCCGCGAGAACACGCCCTTCCGCTCCAGAGTCCCCGCCTTCATTTAACCGGGAAAAAAATGGCGGGGTTTTCTGAATCAGTGGTCATCACTCCTCGGCTGGACGAGGCGTTAGCACCAGGAACAAACAGCCAGGCCTCCGGCCTCACCGCTCCAGAAGAAGATTTCCGAGTGCGCTGTACCTCGAAGCAGGCCGTGCTGGAAATTCTAGGTCTGTGCGGCCGCTTCGTGCAAAACCTCGGAGACGCGTTGCCAGAGGAGATTCGGGAGGCCGCGCTGCGGGATGTGCAGTGGGTGAGCCGCCTCTTCATTTGTCACCTCCCTTACCCCCCAGCCCGAGACCCGGGCCTCGGCAGAGTTAGCAGTATCCCGGGCTGTTAGAGAAGCAACCGGAGAATCGCTAGGGGGAGGAGACGTTGGTGTCAGCTGTGCGCGCCCCTGTACTTAGACTAGTGCCGTGGGGTGGAAGTTCACCGCGAGCATCAAAAGCAAGAGAGGCGAAATTAGCTGAAATGAAGTGTTTTCTTTAATCCTGTCTATCCAGTGTACCATTTTGACCTATAGAATAATGTATAAACGGATGACCTATTTTTACATTCTTTTTTCGCGCCGAGCTTTTAAAACCTGGCGTCGTGGTTGCGGCACATCTCCTTTTGAGTGAACCCGTATTTTAAACCTTGGCTAAGTAGCCAGTGGCTGCTGAGTTGGACAGCAATGGGCATATAGACTTTCTGAGGGATTCTGGAATGGATAATCCTGGAGGTCAGTCACCCAGCAGCTTTTGGTCTTTCGTTGGGCCAGTTTTAGAATATCTCATAGGGTAGAATAAGGATATTTTCCTTCTTAGTTTAAAATAGGTGAAAAAGCTGTCTTGATTGTAAACTTCACATTTTGACTTTTATAAAACGTTTCCTCTTCCTTTCTCAAATAGTTTGAAGCTGATAGTTTTGGGGGAAAGACACTAGAAAGTGAGGGACTGAAGGAAGCACACAATCTATATGCAGTGGGAAAAGTTTAAAAGCTATATACACTCTGGGTTGTAATTCCAGTTCCAGTTGTGAATACAATGACTCACTTTGATCCCTCCTGGCAAGCAAAGCAGGAATATACATATGCCTCAGGATATTTTTAGTAGGTTTTTTTGGAGGAAGGACTGCAAGATTAGGATTTGTTGGATTTTAGGTACTGTACTTAAGCCATAACAAAAAGAATGTGACTCAACCATTGTGTCCTATTTAATGAGACCCTAAAGTGAATCAAGATAAAAGATTTGAAAATTTAAACTAAATACCAAGCGAATTCACTTGTGTTCTATTTTAAACATGCGTAAAAGGCAAAAGCTTTATGTGTCTCGAAAACTGCATACTGTAGCATATATTTTAAAAAATAGTATTGATAGGACTATGCTATAAATATTACAGAGACAATTTGTACTATCAGTCTATGGAAATGCATACATACAGTACATATTTTACTTTATGTAAAATCTCTTTAAGCATAGAATATATAACACATAGAGTAAATGTATTTTGGGACGTGCGAGGCAGGTGCTTACGCCACTGAGCTAAATTCCCTGCCTAGTAAATGTATTTTGTCATAATTCAGGTATTTGATTTATGCTTATTGTTAATAGTACAAATGGGACAAAATACATACGCATTTTAAAAATTTAAATGATAACATAAAGCAATACACATTTTTGAGTTTCCCTTCCTCATCTTCCAAACTTCCTGGAGATAAGTCACTATTTTGGTGTTTTGTTACCCAGCAAATAAACTTTCCATTCCTTTTTATGACTCTGTCTGCCTATTTATTTAGTACTCTGGCTCTTTGCCTATTTAACATTAATAGTGTCATGCTGATTGTTATTGACTTGCATTTTTTAAAAAATTAATTGTCTTTGACTATGACTTGTTAGTGTTTTGTATAGTTATTCTTTTTAAATACCACAAGGTATAGATTTTTTTAGTTTGAATTTTACTTTTATTTTTTCCTCAATTTTTCATTATTTGAAACTGCTTAAATATGCTTCATTCCAGAGTCCATCCTCTTCACATTTTTAAATGAGAATAAAATAGGATATAGTCCTACAAGTGAATATTCATTTACAAGAATATTTTAAATTTGTGCCTCAAACTCTCATGGGTCATATAATGGTGATCACAGCCAAAATGTAGATAGAATCAATGAGAGAAATGAAATCTTTCCATTGAAAGGAATAACTATTCTGCTAGGCTAGTCTACTATGCTGCTTTGTGTCTCTTACAAATTTGAAATTATTGTCAGAGCGTGTGAATTCAGTATTTCAAATTGTTTTAGTGACTTAACTATGAATTCATTGCAGACTTTTGAATCAGCTGTACAAGACAATGTGAGCATTAATGGGCAAGCTTGGCAGGAAGCTTCAGATAACTGTCTTAAGGGTATGTGACTTAACCTTTTTCTTCTATCACCAATTCCTGAGTTACTTTTTGTAAGTAATTTTATTTTGAATGCTGTTTTTAATTCACTTATTTTAAAAATTCTTTACTGGGGGAATAAAAAGAAATTAACATTTGGAGCACTATTAAAGTCATGATCTGAGAGAAACACAGTAGGTACCTTGGTATATGTGCAAATCTGGCATTTTAAACAGGATTTGGATTCTCAAAGTTACCTTTGTCAGTAGTTCAGTGGGAAGTACTATAGAACTATCTTTAGATGAAGCACAGGTCCAGAAAATTCTGGTCATTCTTTCTAAGGCAAGTTATAGTTTTGCAAGTTATCCCTCTAGGAATAGTGAGGTGCTTTTAGAAGTGTGAAGTTAGAGTGGACAAGTACTGTGCAAAGGATGAGATCAAATAACTGTCATAGTTGTCCTAAAAAGACAGACTGTTTCTTGGGCTGGAGAAGGGAGAAGCTTGCAGCAGTTGGGCTGTAGGGAGTTTATTCTAATAACACAGCAAAAGATGGTGAAGGCTTGTGCTAAGACATTAGGACAGAAAGAGGTCCTAGAGAAACCTGAAAATAGAATTTGTTGCTGATTCAGTGCCCATTAGCACTAAGATTCACAAGGTAGACGTGTTTTGTCTGTTTTGTTTACTGAGATTTCCAAGTGCTTGGGACCTGACATTGAATAAATGCATGAGCAGATGAACATATAAAAATGAACAAATGTGTGAATTATATAAATAAAACAAATCTCTTCTTTGCCCTGTAACTGCCGTGAAAGGATTTGCCTGAAAGGAAGGTTTTCGGGCAGATTTAAGATTTAAAATTGTTAAGTCCTGTGAAAGAAGGGAGTGTATGTTTTTCTCCATCATTTTTAGCACAGTTTGACATGTAGTAGGAGCTCATTAAATATTCACTAATGGAGTTGATTTTTTGCTCATATTTGTTTAAACATTTCAGTTTTGCAAATTTATCCTTAGGTGGTGATAAGAAACCTTTTCCTCCTTATACAGAAGATTCAGCTGGGAGATTTTTTCAAATGGTTGTAAGCTAGTGATCTAATTTTTCAATGGATATATTAAAATTTAGAGCTGTGTATTTAAATAAGTATTAAAGTAAGAAATGATTACCTCTCTGATAATACCTACAAAAGATGTAATTTAGTTAGATTCAAAGAATGTTTGTTATATGATTGAAAACCATACCTTATATACTTCATTAATCCTTACTTGCTATATATGTATTTGCTAATTATATCAGCAGTTTCTCAAAATATTTCAAAAAAATGCTTCATACTTAAAGCATTACTTAAAGATTTACTTAAAGCATTAAAGCATACTTAAAGATTTCATACTTAAGCTTCTGCTCAATGAAATAGATTTATTTCTAGTGTAGCCTTTGACACAGCAGAACATACATGATGCAAACCAGTTAAGCTGGAGACCCAGTTCTTTAGTGTTTGTAACTACTTCATATTTTTACTCTTTAAAATGATTTTCAAAATAAGATTGAATGGACCATTTGCATTCATTTCATTTGGGGTATTTGATGTCTATGTACTGTCCTAAACCTATTGAATCAAATGTGTGCACTTGTGCACTTTTTTTTCGGTGGTGCAGGAGATCAAACCCAAGGCCTTGTGCATGCAAGACAAGAACTCCTCCACTGAGCCACATCCCCAACCGCTGTGTGCTCTTTAACCTTCTTCCTAGGTGCTTGTCTGTTAAAGTTTGAGAATCATTATTTTTTTTTTTAATGTATTGTCTTTTTGAGACAGTCTCACTATGCAGTTCAGGCTGGCCTTGAGCTCACTTCATAGCCCAGGTTGGTCTCAAACTCACAACCATCTGAGTGCTGGGATTACAGGCATGGGCCACCACGCCCAGCTAAGAATCATAATTTTAATCAGACATCTTGTATCACTGTGGTTACAAATGAATTCTTCATTTTTATCAGTCTATTTAGTAATGAAATTACTAAAACTGCCTGGTGGCGCAGTCGTACCACCAGTGATTTAAGCTTCCTTGCAGTAGGACACGAACTACGGTCCTGACATGGCTGTGTTAAAACAGAGGAAAGCATCTGACTTTAACTCAATGGAAGAAACTCTGAAGTCATCATTCTTTCAGCTTTTCCTGTTGTCTATCCAGCTGAGTCCTAGTTCAGATCTAGCACTTCACTCACTGCTTCTGCTACAGCTTTGGTTTGACACATATTAAAGCTAGAACTTGGTAGTATCCCTGATATTAAATGCCTGTTATGGTCTAGTTCTTATGTACATACTTTTATCCCTCTTTCCTTTAGTTATCTTGTAGCCATGTAAGACTTTCCTGTTTCCCAAAGATTCTTGTGATCTTACATATAACATTTATTCTCCCTATAATTTTTTTCTGAACAGTGTTCCCTCCATGGATTAGCATTTATGTTTGAAGTTCAAACTTAACTTCATTTTTAAAGTTTTAAATTCCCCAGGATTATGTAGTCTGTTGTTATGTCCTGATAACATTTTGCTCCAACCTCTGGTGCATCTTTCGAGGTGTAATTACTGTTTCTTGGGACCGTGTTACCTTCACCTTTATATTTCTTTGTTTTAAAGTTAGCTTTCCATAGGTGCAAAGCAATTGATTGTTCAGTGAGTAATTAATCACCAAAGACAGCTATTAACTTGCTATATTTGTTTTCTTTGTTTCATGTTTTCTAAATTTCATTTATCAACATCACATTTCCTTGCAAATACAACATTTTACCATTTTTTTCCAAAATAGATTCTGACATCAAAGTCCTTGAAGATCAGTTTGATGAGATCATAGTAGATATAGCAACAAAACGTAAGCAGTATCCCAGAAAGATCGTTGAATGCGTTATCAAAACCCTAAAAGCACAACACGAAATTCTGGTAAGATGACTTAATTTTAAATTTTTGTGTATGTTTTATTGTAGTAAAAATGTTAAAGTGTAAGAACCATATGGAGATAGATCATATTTTATGTCTTTCTGCCTCAGTTAGTACTATATTTTGTGAGACTTTCCTGTCCTAAAGTTTTTTTTGTTGTTGTTGTTAGTACTGGGAATCAAACTCAGGACCTTGCACTTGCCAGACATGCTATAAACAAAGTCTTGAACACAGTTAATATTAAAATTGGAGATGGAAGATTGATGGTGAATTTTAAGATTCTCAGACTAGGAAAAGAAAGGAAATTTTATTTATTTATTTATTGCTGCTGGGGATTGAACCCATGCTAGATCCCTAGTCCTAGAAAATGTATCTTTTGAATATTTTCTATTTGTCATTATTTTTGGCACATTATTTATATATGTTTGTATATTTTGGAAGACATAGATGGAGAAAATTGTTTGAGTATTTGTTCATAACACTGAAATTTGCTCTTTGAATTGTGTAATGTGTTTTGCTTTAAAAATCACAGCCATCTCAATCAGAAGGCCAGGAAGTCAGCCCCTCAGCCTGACCATTTTAGGGATGCAGAACTGTAGGCTTGCTTTTTGAGATTACTGTAGATATCAGTGGCCAGCCGTGTGATACCCTAGTCTTTCAGGTTTATTTTGTCTATAGTAAAACTGAAATAAGTCCACAACAATCAAATCGATATCTTGCCTTGCAGGGTATGGAGGTTTGCTGGCAATGATGTTGCCCTGCCATGGGGCAGATATGCTGCTTCTAGATTATTTTAGAATAGTCAACTTTAGTTTTTGAAACTAGCATATTATATATATAAATCTTCCAGGTGCTTCTCCTTCAGGAATTATTTTAAGGAATTAACACCCAAGCTTTATACTTATATCTGAAATATTTTAGTTATTCTATGAAAAAATTTAAGCAGAATGCTTTAATTTCCCCTTCCAATGTAGTTAATCCTCAGAGAAGCACCCTGTTTGAAAGTTTCTTCAGGAAGAATAAAGTATATTTACTCTCCACTGTTTCCTTTTGTTCTCAGAAAAGTCCCTCAAAGCTGCTGCATGCAATAAAACAGGTGGCAGGCCTTTGCTAGTTAAAAGTGAACAGAAGCGCGAGCTAAGGACACTGACTGACGCGGTCTTTTGTTTCTTTGAATTGTGTGGCTCCTGTTGCTTTAGGCAAAGACAAGGAAAGTGTTTTCCCCTTTCTGTTTCCTGAGCTGTGCCCCAGCCCAGTGCATTGCAGGGTGTCCAGGCTCCGTCTGCTGGTGTGCAGCGCAGCCATTGGTTTCCAGTGGGGTCTCTGTGGAAATAGAACTTGGGGTTTCGAACACTTGTCCTAACTGAACTCTGGAGGCATAGTTCATAACTTGGAGACTCCTTTCAACACAGAATTTAGTCTATACTTGTAATTTGCTGCTGCTTTTTTAAAAACAAAGATTTTTTTGCTGTTTCATAGTGTTTGCAGTAGGTGGCAGTACATTAAAAGGAATAATTCAGACAGTCTACCCTAAACTTTTTCTCCCTTCTCTATACTTCAGGACCTTAAAACAACAGTTATTTCCGTAAAAGAATTATACTGTGGTAGTGGCTGTTTATATTTGATTACATTAGGTGAAATACATTGAGGCATTAAGTGATTAACTCTGTTTTGATCTGTACTGAGTTTAGAAGCAGTACCGCCCTGTTGTACAGCCAATGGACTTGAAATGTGACCCCGATCCAGGTGAGTTGTTGTTTATTTATGATAAAAATGAACAATCAGTTTGATATTCATGAGTTCTTATTCTTCTGAAGTTTCCAGCATCATCCTGCTTTTTGCTGCTTTAACTCATTCCCAGTCATCCATATTAGGTCTTCATTTAGAATTATGAGAACTTGCATCAAACCTGCTGACTCAGAATCTCCAGGCGTGAGACCTGGAATCTGAACTCTATCAGGAAGAGGCTGATATAATATTATCCTTCTCTGTCTGTTCGGATACTGTTCATTCTTTGCCTTACAGCTGAAGTTATCTACTAAAATATTCTCTCATAATCTCCTTTCAGTAACCTTTGTTGGTTTTGCCTTGTTTATAGTCTAATAAAAACCATATTGAATTTAGGAGGTAAGCTGTTGTGGTTCGTGTCTAGAGGTCCTCCCAAAGCATCACGCTGTCTTTGACTTTTTCAGAGGTGCTTGACTCTAGAGTATGTGTTCCTGGGATTAAGGATGTATGGTTAGTAAATCAACCCACTGATTGGTTTGGTATAGTTCTGGCTGGGATTGAAGATGTAAGTGCTACCCACCCCAGGGTAGCCTGCATACAGTATGAGGAACAGAAAGAGTCTTGTTTTAACCTGTTGTTGCTTTGTCTACCTTTGGAGCGCTGGAATGTTTCTCTGTGAGGCCTGTCTGCCATGCCTCACTGCCTTGGAGCCAGCTGATTATGGGCTGAATCCTCTATAAATTAAGCCAATTAAACCTTTTCCCCTTTAACTTCAGGTGTGGGATATTTTGTATCAGCAGCAAGAAAATTAACTAAAACATGCATATATACAATATGACCTTGAAACCAATTCTGTAGCCATTTAGGTACATTATTAAAACAAAGAAGTGTTGATCTATAGGAAAGGGAAGGAAAAAATTGATAACATATCTAAAGCTATTAACACACCTGGAGTTGCTGAGGAAAAAAAAGGTCACATTTATTTTTAAATGGCTGTATTCTCCCATTCAATACTTTTTTTTTTTTTTGGTCTTTTTCCTTTTTATCGGTACCCGGGATCGAACTCACGACTGCCTGCTTGCAAGGCAGGCGCTTATGCCGCTGAGCTAAATCCCCAGCCCCGAATACTTTTAACATTTTTCTTAAGAGACCTTTTGAAATTTGTCTTTGACACTAAAAATGCCATTTCTAAAATATTGAATAAAAATTAAAATAAGTTAATCTTATAAAAATCATATTTGTCCATCATATTTATATTTGTAGCTTTGAATACCTTGTTGTTGGATTCTGAACTACTATTTTTTTAATGGTACTGAGTATTGAATACAGGACCTTGTACATGCTAGGCAGGTGCTCTACCCCAGAGCTGTGTCTCCCTACCTTTTTAAAAATTTTATTTTAAGATGGTATCTCACTATGTGACCCAGGCTTGTCTCAAATTTACAATCCGCCTGACTCAGCCTATGGCTTAGGTGGGATTCAAAGCATGTCCCTCCATCCTCAGCTTACTGAACTATTTTTTAATATAACAGCATGACCTAAGCCAGAGGGATCAACTGAGAAGGGTAAGTACAAGCATCAAAGCTGAGGGTGGTTAAAGCATAGCAGTCTATCTGACTGAAAACTGTCTATGGCCCTCCTGCTTAATCAGTTATCAAGATTCACTAAAAATGTAAAGTTTCCAAAATGCGGTAGTTGACATATATTTATTTTGGTTTTGACCAGCATAAAAATAGTGCTTGAAACTTATGCCATCATAACATACTTTTTAGAGTTTATTTTTTCTAAACTTGATAACTTTATCTTAGTAGGGAAAAAAAATTTACTTGAATGATTCTTTGAATGTATGGGTGGTTTTACTCTCACTGTTGTAGTTATATAGCATTAGTAGAAAAATCTGTATCATACGGTTGTGATTTCAGAAATTGGCAAAGGAGCTGGATGTGGTGGGATATACCTATAATCCCAGCATTTGGGAGGGTGAAGCAGGAGAATCATTGCAAGTTTAAGAAGTTTGAGACCAGCCTGGGCTATGATGTAAACTCGAGGCCAGCCTGAACTGTATAGTGAGACTCTGTCTCAAAAAGTCCAAACAAAAAGCAAAAAATAATTAGTACATATCTTTTGGATACATTTGAGATTTTGTCATTTTCATAATCTTTACAAGTTTAATCAACAAACTGATATTTTGTTGACAGCAAAATTAACTTCTAATTATTGACTTCATATCCATGACCAAACTACTTTACTTCATTAAGTTCAATCTCTTTACTAATGAAATGGTAAGTCATTTATTTAAATCTAAGGGGCTGGGGATTTAGCTCAGCGGCATAAATGCCTGCCTTGCAAGCAGGCAGTCGTGAGTTCGATCCCCGGTACTGATAAAAACGAAAAAGACAAAAAAAAAAAAAAAAAAAAACAAAAAACTGATGCTTTAGGTATAAATTCCAATTCTGTTCCTAAATATTACAGAATTTCCCACCTGTGTGTTGAGGTTGTTTTGTAGATCAAGTAAGGAGTTTTACCAACAATAGCTAAAGAAATATATAAGTACTAGTTTATGGGCTATACTATATAATATTATATATTATAAATTGCTTTATAATACTTTACAGTATTGCATATTTTATATCTAACTAGTAAAATTATATAAAACAAAATTAGATAAAAGTGGTATTCTAAATTTTATTGTTTTTGTGATTTTACTCAATCTAAGCTTGATTGAAATTTTAAAATAATTAGAAATTTAAGCTGGGCCTTTAATCCTAGTACTTGGAAGGCTGAGGGAGGAGGATTGCCATGAGTTCAAGGCCAGTTTGGGCTCCTACCCTGAACTACACAGCAACACCGTATCTCAAAACAACAACGATAAATAAATAAATAGAAGTGAAACTGGGCAGGATATAGTGTACACCAATAATCCTAGCACTCTGGGAGGCTGAGGCGGAAGGAGACCCGTAAGTGTTAAGTCCATTGGAAACAGTTTAGCAAGACTTTCAAAAAAATACTGTTTTTAAAGGGTTGGGGCTATCTCTCAGTGTGAAAGCTCCGACTTCAAAGTACCAAAAAAAAAAGATACTACACCATAGCCTCTCTTCCCGAGTCTGCCTGAGCCACAGATCTTCAAAGTAGGCAAAGCTGCTAGGAGTTTGACATGTCTAATTTTATATCTTTATCAGTGTGTTTTATACACAGGCAGAGGCAGAAGTTTGTGCATTATTTATTGAGACAGGACCTCGCCATGTAGTTCAGGCTGGCCTTGAACTCACAGCAGTCCTCCGGGCTCAGCCTCCCAAGTGTTGGGATTACAGCTGTGTTCCAACTCGCCTGACTTGAACATTTGTTATTTACATAAATATTATACAGTACATGTTATTCTCACTTTTTTTCCATTCAGTGACATTGTTCAATTTCATGGTTTTATTGATAATTTCTTCATACTTAACTGTGTATTTGCATGCAGTTATTTAAATGAGATTACACACATACAATTTCCAGATTTTGCTGAGAATTATTTTTGTTCCTTGCTTCCTCCCTACCATCACCATACTAACTTTCAATCTGTGGGCTCCCATCTACTAGAAAATCACTACCCTGGTCCTTCAGTTTCTCTTCTTTATCAGGCTTCTTTTATTTTTGTTATTCTTTTTTTTGTTTTTATCGGTACCAGGGATTGAACTTACGACTGCACACTTGCAAGGCAGGCGCTTATGCCACTGAGCTAAATCCCCAGCCCCTATTTATTCTTGTTTTTATTTCATGGTGTATGTTTCTCTTACAATGTGTGTTATTTTAGCTGTTGGAGTAATTTTCAGACTGCTCTATTTCGATTTCATCTGCAGCAAATTTCTCTCCTTGGCGTTAAGTTATATTGGCTGTCTGTCAGAGTTTTCCTGTCCTCATGTATTTTAGAGTTTGGAGTTGCAAGCTCTCACTGACTAGAATTTGGCCTGTGCTTATTTTCCTGTTTCACCCGTGTGTGTTGGCATCCGTCCCCTGCACCCCATCCCGCCCGGTTGCTTTCCCTGCCCTGAGTCATGGTAGGTAAGAGCTGTATGTCGAGTTGGCAGCAGAGGGTGCGCCCCCATGCCGGGTGCATACTGGGGCGAGTGGGCCTCACACATCGAGGTCCGGGCCAGGCCCGGAAGGGTTAGCTGCCCCCAGCCTTTCTGCTGAACCTAAAGTACGCCGCTCGCGCTAGTCCCCGACAGCCGCAGATGGCAGCTTTCTCGCCTGCTTTCCAGGGCGGGGAAACTCAGGTCAGCCCTCTGTTCAAAAGGTAAAGCTGGCACTTCGCGTTCTCCTGCTCTAGAGCACATTGAACCCCACTGACTTTTTCAGAAGGCAGGCACTTGGCTATTTCTGCAAGGTGACGATCTGTAGCTGTGCCTGGGGTTACAGCCTTTTTTTATGTTTTGGGTTTTTGTTTTGTTTAGAAATGTCTACCTTGTTTATGCTTTGGTACATGTCTATTTTAAAAAGGGTTTCCATATTTGGTAATGTTGTTTTGAAAAAAGGCAGGGAGTTTTGTGAATTTCCAAAGCCAGCCAAACTAATAATCATCTAGATTGCTTTTTAAAAAAGCATAATTTTTTACTCCTTGCTTAAAATCCTAAGCTCTTCCAGTTCAAATACGAGTATGTCCACCAAGCTTTAAACTTGCCAGCATCGCCTCACACGGACCAGGTATGTTTCAAGCAGCTGCCTTTTTGCCTGAGTCCCACTGCCCATCTTTTGGTTGTTGGAAAATGCCTCCCTTACATGCCCCTTTCTAGACTAATGTTTTAAAGTTTTCTTTCTCATTTAAATACCATCATCTCAGAGTTTTTCATTGACTACCCTAATTAGAAACACACCCATGCAATCCAGCACTAGGAAGGCTGAGGCAGGAGCATTGCTGAGATTTCAAAGCCTGCCTGGGCTACATGGCGAGGCCCTGCTCAAAAACAAAACAAAACAAAACAAGGTAAAGAAGAAATAGACTGCCCCTGGCTCTTTATCATAAAATCTATTTTCTTAATAGTATGTGTTGCAATTTAGTTATTGTCTTTATGTCCTTGTTCATGGTCTGTCTCTCAGACACAAGACTCAAAGCTCTGTGAGGTTCCCCCCAACATATTTACATGATGTGTAGCCAGGATTGTTGCACCAGGCTTCATAATACTTAGTGAGTGACTGTTACTCATCTGCCTGTTTATTCAGAGCATGGAGCTCACATGGCAGCAGTGACACCAAGTTCTTGCTTTGTGTTTACCATCTAGTGGAAAAGGAAAATGGTCAATAAATATAAAACCATCTGTACATAAGTGACACCACCACCGGGGCAGTATGTGTAGGCGATGAGAAGTGCTTTTCCCAGGGGATGCTGCATCTGGCCATGATAAAGCTGAAGGGCCCCCCAGGCAGAGAGGAGAGATGGAGCAAAGCATCTATGTCAGTGGTGAGCGTGAGCGGTCTGTGAATGGAGGGAAGCAGCACCCCGGGTTCGAGCAGCATGGTCAAGGAGGCAGGTCTGGGAGTTGAGGCGCTCTCGGGAGGGAGCTGCACTGCAGGGGGCGCCGCGGGGCAGGTGGGAGGGGCTGCGGAGGGTGAAATCCGCCAAGAGTGGCCTCCACGCGTCTCTCCGCGTAGATCATAGATCGCAGCTTTTTTTTTTTCATTTTCACCAGAGATGCTCTTTTGTCATAGTCATAATTCGTGGTTTTATTTACCGCTTTAAAAACTAATTCAAAGCAGCTGTCCTCTGCAATGATGGTCACTTGTTCACACTCACAAAATACACTGGAAACAGAAAGGAAGTACTCCCTTAATACATCTTTTGCTGAATTTCTGAATTTGTGCAGGCCTTCAGAAGTTCATGTTTCCTTGTTTAGTCAGGGCAGAGACCCAAGAGCCAAACTAGGCTGATTACTCAATCTTTCGTTTCCACTTTTTCATTTCCCTGTGTTTAGAAGGCAAGTGACTGGGGAAGGCAGTGTTCTCAGGGGTGCCTAACTTCCACATTTTTAGGAGCAGATTTTTGTTTTTTAAGTAACCTTGCAGCAATCTACTGATTAGCTGTGAAACAATATAATCCAGTAAGATGTGGTTCTCGTTTATCAGTAATAGCCTTTTATAATTCTATTCATATAATAATTGCCACATAATGTCTTCTCTTTTGTAAAGCCCTTAAGTTAATTGAAGAGATTCTCATTTTTTTCTTGCTCTTCACTAATGTAGTGATAGTGAGGAGCTATTTTAAGTTTTTTTACAGTAGACTTAAGGGTACTTCCAATCCCCGGCTGACCCCACAAGCAGAGGCTTCAAGGCAGCTCCTCCTTTTTCTCCTAATGTGTCTTGCATGAGCCACTGCTGTAGTACCTGCAGGTAGCACCTGCTTGTAAGTAGTTGTATTTTAAAGCTTATGTTAAGTCTGAGCTTTGGAATAGGAAATGTACTTCCTCTTGAAAAAACTATAAATGCTGTATGTGGGCAAAGTTTCTAGGCCCTTTTAAGAGTCTGTTTGACCTACATTTTAACTTGAATAGTACACGTTTTTTAATGAAAAATTCCAGGGATAACACATTTTAGGTGCATTCTACTACATGTTTAAGTAGGACTTTAGAGGCCCCGTTTGGATATCTAAACACCACAGTTTATAGTAGTGGTGCCATAGAACTGTTCCTATCAAGGCTATAAAAAGAGGACTTGGAGATCACTGCAGGAGCCCACTCCGTTTCCCTGCGGGCCTGGACAAGCCATCTGCACGGGAGACACTGTTAAGTCAGATATTTGTGTATCAAGAGTGCTGGATGCTCTCAACTAGTTAGCTACAAAATGTGAAAAGTTCATTTGGAATAATCTTTTTTGTTTGTTTGTTTTTGGTGGTACTGGGGATTGAACTCATGACCTTTAGGCTTGCCAGGCAGGCACTTAGGTCACTGAGCTAAATCCCCAGCCGTGATTTAGAATACTTAGGTCACTGAGCTAAATCCCCAGCCGTGATTTAGAATAATCTTAAGTAAGGCAGCATTTTAAATTTCCTAAGTAGATATTAATGTTGGAAAGTGACATTTTTGGTGCATTTACAGAATCGTATTCACATACTTATTGATCATTTTGTGTCCCATCTTTATTTTTAAAAATATTTTTGTTCTTTTCCTAAAATTATTGATACTTAGATTTAAATGTGAAGTATTTATTTAAATGAAAAGGTATTATAAAATGAACAGTTAAAATAGCTACCCCTATAGTTGTTCTATTGTTAATTCTTCAGGCTTATTTTTTATTTCTAGAGATCTTCATTATGTTGAAGCTAATTTTCTACCACTAGGTGGCTTATATCCTTATGAAGACAGTGTAATACCTAGCAAAATAAAGCTCTAGACAGCTGTATATAGAATGTAGAAGAACGCATGCTTTGGGTTCTAGGAGATGTGAGTTCTAATTCTATTCAGTTATAGATTCACTTCTTGACATCCCTTTATCTATAAGATGAGACTGATGATGCCTCACAGAGCTGCCAAATTTGTATAAGATGGATTGGGAGTGGGTTAAGAATGCATGGTGACCCGTGCTGCTAAGGGTCAGTGGAACAAGCTTTCGTGGCTTTGTGTTTCTCTCCTGAACCCTTCTTTCTGTTCACAGCTGTTATTTCCCAAGAGTCATCTAGCCTTGCCAGCTTTATTTTTAGTCTTGCAGTCACTCTTACTGAAAAACCAGTAATATTCAGTATTTATATTACATGGTAAACTATGTAGATGCTTTTCTAGCTGAGTCAGGTAACTACTACTATATTTTCTTTTATTTTTTGGTACTGAGTATCAAATGCAGGACCTTGTACTTGCCAGGCAGGTGCTTTGCCACTGGCTAAATCCCCAACCCTTTATTTTAAAGAGGGAAGAAAAAATGATACAGAAGTTCAAAACAGGCTAATAGGGGATTTAACAATGGTTAATATGTTGCATATTGTTATCTTCAAAGTAGTTGCTCAGATTACAACATACAGACATGAAAAATTGATCAAACAACATAAGCACTCAAACCACTCTTTTCAGTGAACCAACAGAAATTAGTTAATTGTCTTAGGTATCTTGTGTGTGTGTGTAGTTTTTTCTTTTCCCTTTCTTCTTTCCTTTTTTTCTCTATCTTAGGTCTTTTAATCACCTCCTCCCCCTTTCACAACACCCATTGTGTATTTTGGATCTTACTTACTCTTTCTGTTTCTCACCCTGGGGAGACAGTAGATGTTAACACATGTGAGTCTGACTTATTTCACTTGTGAATATGGCCTCTGGTTGCATCCGTGTATCTATAAAAGCCTTGCGTTTATCCTTCTTTTACTATATTTTGTTGAACAGCTTTCCCGCACCTTCTGGAATGATAATTGCTTATTTTTCTCTTCACTTTGTGTGCTGTTGTGCCTACCCTGTTTCTTTCCCAAGCACTTGAACAGAACTGTAGAATTCTTCTCCGCTTCAGCTTAGCTGTGCAGTGCGCTTTTGAAGCCTTTTTCTTTCTCTTCAGATACTCTCCTGGGAGGGAGCCTCCGCCTTCCCGTTCCGGAGGCCGCACTGGCTGCACTCTAGGCCTGCTGCAGGGCTTTCATCCTGTCTGCTCCTTTCATCATCTTCTGGGAATTTCCTTTACTTCTCGCCTGTTTGGATCATGTTTCCTGGTTCCTGTTTTTTCTTGTTTCTTGATTTATTCCCTTGTTTTGTTAAAATCCACCTTCTACTCGTACTTTTCCCCAGCCTATTTAGTACCAAATCCTCTTTTAAGACAACTCTTGTAGAATGCCTATTTTCCTTTACTTTGTGTCCACGTCACCCTCTCATAGCTTGCTCCATCGTAACTGTTGAGCACCAGCTTTTATGTGCCAGGCCCTCTGCTCATTGCTGGAGAGCCTACGGTGAGAAAATGAGGTTCTGGTGAAAATGAGGGAAATTCTGAAATATGCACAAGAATTCCTGAGTTCCACTGGAGTCCACGCTGCCCCCTAGTGGCCTTTTTGAGAAAGCGGGAGGAAGTTTTTGGTCACTACAATAATAGAAAGGCTGCATTTTGTAGTTGGGCACTACCTACAAGTGACCTATAATATGTCCTGCATAACTGTGGAACATTCCAGTAGACATTCATGTGTTTATAATTGTGCAAGCTTAGGACCTAACTCCATTTCACATACAAACCCACATATAAAAGTACTTTTTTTTTTTTTTTGTCTTTTTCCTTTTTACTGGTACCGGGGATGAAACTCACGACTGCTTGCTTGCAAGGCAGGCGCTTATGCCACTGAGCTAAATCCCCAGCCCCCCCCCACCCTTTTTGTCTTTTTGCTTTTTATCAGTACTGGGGATCGAACTTATGACTGCCTGCTTGCAAGGCAGGCGCTTATGCCGCTGAGCTAAATCCCCAGCCCCATAAAAGTACTTTTAGTACTTTATACATTGTCATTGCCTGTGCGACACATAGAAAAGAATTATTGTTGAGCCATGTGAGTTTATTAACAGCAACATGAGGTGTTTCAGGAATTCTTTATATTAGAATTATAGAAAATGGCTTCACAAATCACTAACTACAGTTATTAATGCTGTTAATAAAAATATTAAATAGGATCTTTTTGGAGATAGATAATTTTATAAGCAATATCTATCCTTCATTGTTATCAGGGGTTTATAAAAATTTTAATCTATTACCCAAGAGATTTTGCTTAATGTGTGTGTATGTGTGTTTTTGTGCGTGCCCGCGTGTTGTGCTACAACACTGAGTGCACAACCTGATGAATTTGTACACACACCTTAGGTGCTTATGTCACCACCACCTTAATCTGGATGTAGAGTTTGTCTGCAGGTGGAAAACTTAGGATACTGATTTTTAAATACTATATCTTCAAAGAATGTGCCTATTACATTTTTGTATGTGCAATAAATATGATCCAGAATATCCAGAAAATCTAGAAGCGTAAAGAAAATATTACATTGTAAAGAGAATATTTATTGTATTTTTGTTGCTTCCAGCTTTTTGGACACCATAGCATTTCAGTATACAAACACTTTCCTTATACCCCTTCTTGATTGTTATTCAGTTTCTACCAGAGGTGACCACTGCTCTAACTTACAATACACAGATTGGTTTTATCTGTTTTGTTGTCATTGCTGGATTTTTTGTTTGTGTGTGTGTTTGTTTTTGAGATAGGGTCTCACTATGTAATTGAGCTCAATTGTAATTCAGTTGACCTTGAACTCTTTATGTAGCCCAGGCTGGCCTCAGACCCACAGCAGTGCTCCTGCTTCAGCCTCCCAGGGGCTGAGATTGTAGGTGTGCGCTGTCACACCTGGCTGGTTTCATCTGTTCCTGGATGCCATAAAATGTCCATTGTGCATTGTGCTGTGGAAAAGTTTACCCTTTCACTTTCAACTTGTGAATCTAAGTGAGTCTCTTGTAAATAAAATACAATTGGATCATATCCCTATTCATTTGCTAACTTCTGCTTTTAATTGGGGAGTTTTTAATCATCTGTATTTAAAGTAATTACTGTTACAGAAGGACTTTTCTTCTGCCATTTAGATATTTACTTTCGGTATTTGTTTAACTTTTTGTTCCTCAATTTTGTCATTACTGCCTTTTAAATTTAATTGATCTTTTGCAATATAGCATTTTTCTTTTCTGCATAACTTTTAGTGGCTTCTCTGAAGATTACAATACATGTCTTAAATTTATAACAATGTAACTCGAAACAGCCTAGTTTCAGTACTACATAGTTTCAGTATTACTTAATTTCCTCTCCTATCCAGCCCTGTCCCTCTTCCTTTATGTTGTCATTGTCACAAAATACATTTGTATGCATTGTTTGTTCATTACTGCAGATTTATAATTACTGTTGTGTTCATTTGTTTTTAAATCATACAGAGAAGAGCTATGGTGGCTTTTTATATTTACCTTGGTAGGTACAGTCAGTGGTATTCTTTATTTCTTTCCATGACTTTCAAAATACTGTTGTGTTTTTTATTTTAGCTTGAAAACCACTTTTAATAGCTTTGCAGTGCAGTTCCACTAGCGACCGTCTCCTCCAACCTTATCTAGGAAGGCCTTCGTTTCTACTTCACCGTTGAAGGGTATCTTGAATTTATAGCAAATTCTTGGTTAGCAGATTTTTTGGCACTTTAGCTGTGTCACTTACCTTACTGCCTTCTACTCTTCCTGGTTTCTGATGAAACACTGGCTCTTGATTTTTTGGGAGCCTTTATCTATGATAAATTTCTTCTCTCATGCTGCTTTCAAGGTTCTCTTTCAACCTTTTGATTATGCCTTGATGTAGCTCTTTCTAAGTTTACTCTACTTGGAATTTGTTAAGCTTTTTGGATATGAAGATTTGTGTTTTTCAGCAAATTTGGGGAGTTTAATGGCCATCATTTCTTTAAATACTGTTTTTGCCTTTCTTGTCTAAGAGTTCAATTATGCTTGTACTGGTGTGCTTCATAGTGTCTCTGGGGCTCACAGGCGCAGTGTATTATTTTTAGCTACCGTTCTCTTTCTTCCCTTCAGACTAGGTGCTCCATTTGGCCTGTCTTCACAGTCAGGAGTTTTCTTTCTTTTGCCTGTTGAAATCTGCTGTCAAAATCTCTAGTGAGTTTTTCATTTCAATTATTTTACCTTTCGGCTCCAGAATTTCTCTATGTTTCCTTTTTATAATCTCAGTCTCTTTTTGATGAGACACATCATTCTTGCTTTCCTGGCAGTTCTGTCCAACCCGTTACATGCCTGTATTATATTAAAAAAGTAACACTTTTGTTACCTGTATGCATTAACTGTTAATATATGTTCTTTACATGAGCCAAGGGAGTTCCTCTTCAGTCAGTGCAGCCAGGTGTGTAGTTCTTTGTCCCTAGAAATTTCATTTAAGCAGAGGCCTCGGCACAGTGTGACTGTATAGTCTAAGTTGAAATAATGTTTTGAATTTTTAAAATTCATAGTAATACAGAAATTCAGTATTTTCATCTATTTGTATAAACTTGTAACGACAGTGTTCAAAGACACTAACCACAGTGGTGGATGATACATAGAATGAACATCGGGCTTTCTTCTAGGCACACACTTTCTTGACTATGAGAGAATGGACTCTACTATTTACACTGGTAATTTTTGCTCTACTGTTTTAATCATCTCATTATCGTTTCACTTAACTACATAAATGTAATAGAGTACTTGTTTTACTAGATTACAAAATATCCTGTTAGTAGATTATAAAATACTCTCAGAAAGATGAAGCTAAGGTAAATAATCCTAATAGAGTTCTGTCCAGATAGTACCTGCATACCTTTTATCATTTTCTGTTTGATTTTTTAAAAACTGAAATATTATTTGGCTGTTTCTTTGTAGCTTCTTGTTTGGAAAATTTGAAACACAGAGGAGAAACGATAGCTAAGGAGATGAGTGAAGCCATGAAGGTAACAGCTGTGTGCTACAAATTCTAAAATGAACGAATGTGTGTGGCTGTATATTTGCTTTCAATGTCTGTTTGAGTTTTAGTCTACTGTAATATACATTCTTAGTAGTCTTTTCAGTAGATCTTTTTAATACATTTATTAAGCAGTAACATTCACAGTGCCGTTTATCAGGCACTTACTAGTATGTACCAGGTATTATAGCTAGTTTTAGGGGTTGGTTATGTTTTGGGGATTCTGCATATTAGCTGTCCATTAAATACTTTTGGATAATAGTAGTAGCCAACATTTATTAAGCTCTTGGTGTAAACTAGGGAGCAGCTAACTGCTTTTCATTTACTCTTTTAATCTTTTATTCTTTATTCTAAGCCTACAAGATAGGTACTGTTATTTCTCCATTTTGGATATGAGGAAACTGAGGCGCCAAAAAGATAAGGAGCTAAGCGCAGGGCTTTAGGATCTATTCCCACCTTTTCATGACAGGGTGGGGCTCAGGGCCTCAGTACACTAAACACATGCTTCAACACCCGCTACACCCCGCCCCAGGGTTCATGCTTTTACCACCATGTTACACTGTTTCTGAAGAGTCTAAACATTACAATAAACATGTTTACATTTTGGTATTTTACCTAAACAAGAAAGCATGTGGATTTGTAGTATGTGAAAATTATTTTTAAACTCCTTCAGAAACTCCTGTTCTGACATTAATTTCTTGGAACGTTTTGTGACTTAGATTGATTCTGTACTTTTCTGGTGCTCCTCTGTCTCTCGTGGGGCGTGCTGGTCCAGGCTAAAGTTCAGCTCCTTTTTGTAAATACACTTTATTGGAACGCAGCCACACCCATTCACCTGCTGTCTGTGGTTTCTTTTGCACTGTACCAGCAGAATTGAGTATTGATGACAGACACACCATCCCTCCTGAGCCAGAAGTAATTACTGCCTGGTCTTTCATAGGGAAAATGTGCTAATCCCTGCTGTTAAGATTTTTAAAGTGCTCCTTATCCTAAAGTAAAGAATTCCAGACATTAACTCCTTAGCTCTAAGATTCTAGTACTCCTGGGTCATTACCAGCAGTTGTGAGGATAAAATGTATCTTTTTAGTTTTAACTTTGTAGGTAGAATTTCTCAGCTGTAACTGTTATTTTGAAGATTCAAGTAAAATATTCCTGACCTCAAAAATATAGATCTTAAAAAAAGGTTTGACCTAAGGAATTAAAAATGTAATATTGTGTCTGTTTCTTTAAATTTTTTTCAGACTTTGCCTGTACTGATTGAACGAGCTGATGGATTTTCCCAAGTTTTAAGGATGCAGCCTATTATTCAGCTCCAGAGGATCCACCAGGAAATCTTTTCCAGTTGTGATCAGAAACCAGATGCTAAAACTGAGAGCGCTGTAGCACAAATAGAAGCCACACCCACAGACAACGCTCCTTGGCCAGCCTCTAATATGGTGCTGAAAAGAAGACGGCCTCCAGACTGCCCCCAGAGAAAGTGGTATCCGCTGCGGACCAGGATGCAGCCCAGGAGAATTAATCTGCACTCGTAAGGCCTCTTGGCTCATTTGGGGAGTGGAAAATAGGATCTGTCAGCATTTACAGTACAGCCTACATGCCTAGGCAGGGCTTCATGTGAAACATTTAAATAACTCTTACCAAAATGCTAGGATATGACGTAATATATTTTTTCTTTATCATTTGATCTGTAGTAGACAGAGTAGTATTTTTTTATTAAAACTTTTAAAATATTGGCACAAAGCCCATCAATGGACATTAAAGGCAGATTGGTACTACCTTTAAATGCCATCACCTCTTTGCTGCCTCACGGCTTTTGTGAAATTCCATGAGAAACGTATTCTGCTGGGTTTCCCTGATAGACATCTTTCTTTCCTTAAAAAGGGAAGGGCTGCATATTATTTAGTGCTGAAAGCAAACCAGCTCTACACAACAGCGGGTGTTTTTCTCTAGGTGCAGCTGTTTTGTTTGTTTATGGCACTGGGTTTTGAACTTGGGGGTTCAGGCGTTCTGGCATAACCTTTACCCCATCCCTAGATACACTTTATCAAACTGACGTCCGGATGCCAAGACGGCTGTGGCTTGGTCAATCTAAATTCGGCTCATTTGCATCTGTAGGATGAATTTTAATTTTGGGTTTCTTTTTTTTTTTTAAGAATTACTCTGGGACCGCGATTTAGCTCAGTGGCTTAAATGCCTGCTTGGCAAGTGCAAGGTCATGAGTTTGATCCCTCGTACCAAAAACAAAAAATTACTCTGAAGCATAGGCTGGTATCTCTTGCCCATGCTTGTTTTCATGGACCTTTGACTGCAAGCTGACATGGAGCTGGTAATTCCTTTTTAGGAGTCTTCATTTCTAGCTAGGTCTTTCCACTTGAAAGTAAGTATCAGGTTATTACCGGCAGATTGTCGGCAGATTGTCGATGTGCAGCAAAGGCACTCATACTGAGCTGTTTCACATTTAAGGTATTTACACGTTAAATGTCTAATCATGGACAGAGGCCCGAGGAGCCGTGTGCCCACACTTGGACCTTTAACTACAGTGTCTGATAGTTTCACTGAGTGTCTTGCACTGTACATGTAGGCGAGACACCTGATTTACCAGCTGTTTCCCCTTTTGATGCCTATAATGCCTTCATCCATTTTCAGAAGAATTTGCTAATCATGGTTTAGAAAATCTGTACTTCTCAGGCTTATTATCATAAATGTCTGTATTTGTCTACTCAGTCTCACTGAAGAAAACTTACCATGCCACTTTATTATAGTCTTGCATTTCATGTTTTAATGTTACATTTCAGACCTGTATATTTGTATATAGCAGTGTTCTTTTTTGTATTAAAATAATGTACAGAGACCAAGACCTTGGAGCTGTGTATGTAAGTGTTGTTTTGGGCGTTCTTGAACTCCGCTTTCGAGGCCAGCGGCCAGCACCTTCCACAACAGGACACACTGACTTCGTTTCAGAGCTCTTCTTCGCGTCCCCACGGTGCTTCAGTGCTGCCTCAGGTGTAAGATTTACAGCTCTGTGTTTGTTTTACTTCAGACTTGCCAAACCAAGCAAATGATAGTTAATTCTGTAATATTTTAGGAGAGAATTACTTTTTGTTATATAACCCTCCCCCTGTTAAGGAATGTATATTGAGACACATAGAATTAGTTTTAAAAAAAGTAAAGCGCCAGGCATGGTGGCACACACCTGTAATCCCAGCTGTGGGAGGCTGAGGCAGGCAGCTGGCAAGTTTGAGCCTGGCCTGGGCAACTTGATGACTTTGTGAGACCCTGTTTCAAAACAGTAAAATGGGCTGGGGATGTAGCTCCTTGTGAAGGCCCTGGGTGCAATTCCCAGGGCCAGAAAAAGAAAAAGAAAAAATAACTACATTAAGCAAATGTGGCAAAAATCTTGATATTACTACATCTTTGTGATAGACATATTCTTTCTTTCTTTTTTTTGGTACTGGGGTTCGAACTGATGACCTTGCACTTACCAAGCAAGTGCTTGAGCCACTGAGCTAAACCCCGGGCCTGTGACAAAATTTTTTTTCTACTTTTGTGTCTGAAAATTTTTTAATTTTTAAAAGTATGTTTTATTATACAACCAGACAACTTGAAATCTTGAGAGCCCAAAGTTTTACTCCATAGTTAAGCAGAGTTTAAATAAAAATATCATTGGAAAAGGCAACATCTGAACATTATTAGTTGAGAAAAACATGACTACATCTGTAATACGGAAGAAGTGTGCATGGTAAGAGGGGCCTTGCATTTTTGCATAGGCCAAGGACCACCAAGCAAGGGTTGAAGGTAAAGTCAGTAGTTTCAGGGAATGTTGGCAAGGCAGAAGGAAAGACTGACAATGAAACCTTGAATTGGATAGGGTATTCAGCTTCTTTCCTGGGGTGATGGTGTGTCCTAGGGGGACAGCATTTGCCTAGCATGTGTGAAACCCTGAGTTTGGTCACAGGACCACACACAACAAAATCTCAGCAAGGAATATAATGGTCCAGTCCAGTCACCAGGGGCAGAGAAGGGCACCCAAGGGGTGATGGGAGTGCTGTCAGATCGGCACTGGTAATGGTCACTTGCTGGGGGACTGTGCTTGTAAAAGAGTAAGAGGCCTGATAGGGGAAGTGTATCTCAAATCAAATGACAAAGTAGAGATGACACACAGATGCTCGGCTGAAGGTGACGGGGTGCTGTGGTTCAGATGTGGGTGTCCCCAAGGTGTGTTGAGGCCTGGTCTTCACGTGACACTGCTCAGCAGGCCGTGGGACCCGTGACAGGTAAGTAGGTGGGGTTTACCTTCTTGAAAGGATTGGCGCAGTCCCTTCAGGACTGGATTGTTGCAGAGTTTGCCCTCCCCATCCTGCCCTCTTGCTTCCTGGCCTGCTGTCGGACCTCTGCACAAACCTGCTTGCTCTTCTACTTCCCATCAGACCTGAGGAAGCACAGACCCTCACCCAAAGCCAAACCTGTGCCATGTGCTTGGCCTCCAGAACCATGAGCTAAAATGAGTGTCTTTCCTTGATAAATCACTCAGCCAAAGATGATTTTATTGCAGGAATAGAGGACAAAGACATCAAATCTGCAGAAGGAAATGACCCACTGAGCATTAGCAAGTGGAATAAAAAAGACAAATATAGAGATAAAAATCACCCTACCAAGGCATGTTATTGAAAAATGATAGACAGATAGACCCAAGCCTCTCTCCGTGAGTCAGAGCCATTCACAGTCTGGGGGAGAGAGAATAAGACCACACCAGCAAATAAGCCCAGTATGGGAACCAGCGCCATGTGCAAGCCGCTGCCAGACTGGGAACAGCCAGGCTCACCTTCCGGTGTGCGGACTGACAAACAAGAAGTGCACGTCTCCCACCCCTGCTCCTTAAGCGACCGGCTTATCCAGAGGAACAGGCTGTGATGATCGCTATGGAGGTGAAATACAGTTGGATGCCTGTGGTGCTTTGGTGCTTCACTAACATCACAGGTCTAGGGCCAGGGGTCTGATCGTAGGTTCAGAGGATAGTGGTACACAGTGTGGCATCTAGGGGGGAATCCCTTCTGAGAGCTGCAGCCATTGTTGATTCCCTGTGATCTTGTTTTGGAAGTTCTATATCATTTCCATTGTTTTGTTGGGTTGGGTTTTACTCCTGTTTTTTTTTATGTCAAATCTGATGGCAAGAGCAGCTATTTCAAAGATAGCAAAATGTATTATGGTAGCAATTTTGGATTTACTAAAGGCTTGTTTTGAAGTCCTTTATTGCATCCATTGTCTTGTTTTTATTGTTTCTATTCTATTCTGTTTTGTTTCTTACTATGTCCAAAGTTACCTGTAGCTATTTTGAAGACATCAAAAGGCATTAAGGTATCTATTGTTGATCTCATAATGCTTTGAAGTCCTGTACCTCTTACATCTGTTTTGATTGGTTTTATTGTTTCATCCTCTTTAAAATAAAATAAATTTTAAAAAAGAGAAATAACACCAGGGATAAAGAAAGGTTTTTAAAGTTTCCAGCAGAAGAAAAGGATAAAATAAGAATTGAATTGGTACTGAATTACTAAACTGTTCTAGAACCTCCAAGACCCAGAAGCAATGCAATTTGGAAATGGCATAAATGGCTGGCAGACGTGTTCCATCCTCAGCCAAGCTGGTGTCAGATATGATCATTAAGGGCTCCAGAAGCCATTCTCAGATATGCAAATTCTGAATGCGAATAAAAGTACCTTGAAAGAAGCCTGTGTGGAGACACTACTGGGGACATGGCCCACTGCGAAGGCCAAGCAGAAAAGCTCCCATGGGAGCTGGGAAATGGACATCCCTGACACAGCAGCCCCAGTCAAAGTCTAACTACTCAGCTGGACTGGAGAGTGATCCTCTGAGACCAGATTGAAAGCATCTGTATTTTCAGGAGGAGAAAGTACAACTGACAACATGACTGCCCTAACCCCTTGGACATTGTGGTGTATCCTATGGCATTGTTTAGATGCTTAAGGAAACAAAATATCAGGCAGGTTACTTGTTTTGTTTTGAAACAGGGTCTCACTATGCAGTTCAGGCTGGCCTTGAGCTCACTTTGTGGAGGCTTTGTGGAGCAACAATCCTCCTGCCTCAGCCTCCTGAGTGTTGGGATTACAGGTGTGTGCCACCACGCCCAGCTAGGCAGTTATTCACTATGGTAAAGCACAAAACTACACAAGGAATATAATCACAATTTATTGGGTCCTGATCTATATCCCCGATCTCCCAAATGAGTGTACAGCGGAGGTTAAATAAAAAGAGGCAAATTGTATGATTTTATGGGCTCCAGGAGGGTCAAAACCCTTTAGTTAAGCTTGCGACTCTGAGGGCTAAAGACAAAAGCTTCTCTGGACTGTCCACTTTAGTTATGAAATCCAACAACAAGGGGTGGGGAAACTGAGGAAAACACAGGCAATGAGCAGGACCTTGGGAGTCACTTCAAGGACATCTCCAAGTAATGAATCAGGTCAATTCAGTAGCACTGTCTTATCATGAAGACGTGGTAGAAGTGAGACTTTGGGAGTGATTTATGCAGCTGCAGTCTCTTATCTTGTTAATTATGGTTGGAGCGAAGTGTCCGCAGCTGTGGCCTTATCTTGGTATCTCTGTGGCCTTTGAGGTATCTCTGGCCTCACAGGCCACTACAGGCCTCAGCCAGGACCAGTGATTCATAGAGGTTCACTTACTATGAATCAGCTCCCATTGCCTAGGACAGACTCACAGATAAACATAGAAAGCAAATTAATAAAATTTAAATCCTGCTCAGAGCCACTTCATAGCAGTCTCCAACAATAGTTACCAAGTGGTTCCATGATGAATGATATTTACATAGACATGATAAAAGTTAGAAGGTCCTATCATACTGGGAGGCTGAGCGTGGGAGATTAGCGCAAGCCCCGCCCTGAGCACTCAAACGGACATTGCCTGAAGACTTCTGGAGCCCCTTTAAGTGCAGAGTCCAGGTGCATCCAGATGCCCTGGCATGGGCCTCAGCAGCCAGAGGAGTAGGAGGTGGCAGTGAGGAGGCTCATGTACCAACAGACAGTTCGTGTGGTTGTCCCAGTGTGGCCATCCAAATCCCGAAGTGGGAATATTGGGGTGTGGAAGCTGTATCCCCCACTACTGAACACCAGGGAATAATCCCTTAAATAGCTGAATCAAGGGACTCTACGACACTGATATTAGTGAATACCAGTGTACTTATCTGAGAGGACTGGGCCAGGGACTTATTTGTTGTTGTTATAATCTTGGAGATTTCACTTTTTAAATTTCATGCAAATAACAGAAGTATAGATAAACTATCACAAGTAGACGTGAATTATTTTCTACTCACCATATCCTTAAAAAGAGCTAAGTATTTCAGCTGTCTCATGCTCAGAACCAGCTTGACATGATACAGAGTGGGCAGTGATTAATATTAATAAATCAGCACAAAAATAAATTGAGAGTCTGTCTTAGACTACACGACTTATGGCACAGTCTGTGGCTGGCTCACAAACAGATTAATTTTTAAGCCAGAGTTGAGTCCAGCAAATGGTGTGTGAAGTCCTGGTGCCTCAAAGCAAAATAACATGGCAGCTGAGGACTGATTCCTTCTAACTCAGTACTTGCAGTTAGCAGACAATCCGGTTGCTAGTTAACTATTATCTCCTCCTGTGTGCTTTTCCAAAAACACGTGGTGCCTCAATCCTTAAACCTGACCTCATCAGCACCTCTGATGCCGCAGTTCACCAGTACACCTCCAATCAAGCTGTGCACCTAACAAAGGCCAAAGACACCATGCCTTGTGGTCTTAGTCCTTACTGGGCTTTGACCAACCTGGCGCCTTTGTAATAAATATATATCTTATCTGTGTTTTATTCTGTCACCATACAACTGAGCAGGAGGAGATCCATGGGCCTAGACCAGGGCCCTGAGCGACAGTCTTGGGATTTCAGTTGTGTTATCCCAGTATATTTCAGATAGGATTTGTAATCTCTGTTATTGGTTGAGAGATACAGTTTTGGTTTCTATGAGGTTTTTTCCGCCTCCTTGACCTTTTGTTTTGCAAACAGATTCTGTTGTCAAACCTCTGTGTACAGAATGGGAGAAAAACATAGCAAAACACTGAAGTGATCTTGGGGATTTTATATGGAATAATTGGGGAAATTAACATTCATCTGAAGCTTAGGAATGAAGAGTCCTGTAATTAACAAAGAACAGAACACTGGGTTACAATGGCCCATCCCATTACTGTAAATTTGTATTGCAGCATAATAGTAGCTGGCGGCCCATCTCAGTAGCTGCACTTGGGGGATACAGGAAGCAACCTTCCTGCTTGCCCACTTGATATGACAATGGCAAGGTGTGTGTGTGCACGTGCAAAAATGTCAAACTGGGCTTTTTACTGACATAATCCTCCATCTAACAGGTTTTTGTGTTTGTGTAACCAAGCATCATAGGGGTAAAATATACCCCCACCACTTTTGTGTTCTGTAAACATGTATTTCACCACACGTGGAATGTGGGTGGGACTCGTAGTAGCTGCACCTGGACCAAGAAAAAGCCCTTCTGTGCATTCACCCACTTGGCAGACACAGCAAAGTGGGTAGAGAGCTAAAGCAGCACCAGGTGACTTTTACCCCTGGACTGCTCATTGCTAGATTTCTGTGCATTTAGAATTTGGTTTTCTTTAGATTTTTTTTCTGGTAGAAGTACCCTAATTCAGTACATTGGAGCATGAGAAACCAGATTTGCAAGTTTTGGAGGTCAAGAGTGAATCATTATATAATTCATCAAGGATGATGATGATAATGACTTGATGTTGGTCATGTGAGCTGAAGTTCTTGTGACAGTGAAATGGAGCAGGAATTGATCAAAAAACTGGGCATGGTGGCACATACCTATAATCCCAGTACTCAGGAGGAGATGGAGGCAGAAGTTTTGCTGTGAATTTGAGTACAAAGTTTGAGCTCAAGTTCTGCCTGAACTGCATAGTGAAACTCTGTTTCAAAAAGACAGACAGACAGGGGCTGGGGATTTAGCTCAGCGGCATAAACGCCTGCCTTGCAAGTGTGCAGTCGTGAGTTTGGTCCCTGGTACCGATAAAAATAAAAAAGACAGAGAGAGAAAGAAAGAAAAATTAACCAATACAGACACAAGGAATGCAGACCTCCTGATTCAGATGACAAAATAGCAATATAAGTACATACATATTTGATTAGTTGAAATGTTGTGAAATGGCTATGAACCAAACAGAAAGATCCAATGTTGAACTAGGTCTGAAAATATAGGGAGGATGTTGGTAGGGGTGAACCTGTTGAACAGAATGCCAGCTGCCTTTCAGTGTTGGAAATTGTAACAGATGAAATGCTACAAGATGTCTTGAAGCACACAAATGCTGACATACAAGTGGCATGTTCTGTATGCATCAATGTGCATGCTCAAAAATGCATTTATTATGACCCCTCACTAGCTGAATTGAACACATACACAGATCTGCTGCACTTGGGAGGGCTTTCTATTGGTAATCACAGGAATGTAAAAGACAGAAAAGCAATGGGTGTGTAGAATAAACTTTAGAGACTAATGATGACACTGAGGAGATTGGAGTTTCCTTCAAAATTGCCTGAGGTTTGATGACAAGAAAGAAAAAGAACCACAAATCTGGCTGTTATCTGCTCATGATTTGTGGGTGATTGTCTGGTAACTTACACACCATCTGAAAGATGACTATTGATGAACATCTTGCAGCATTTCATGGTTGCTGTAGCACCAGGCAGTATATTGCTCAAAATCCTTCAAAATGTGGCATGAAAATCTGTGCCTTTGAAGATGTGAAGACTTATTAGGCTTTCAACTTAGAAATTTTCCTGGAACAGAGCTATTAGGTCCTTATTCATATAGTAATAAGCCAAATGATGTGGACAGACTTCCTCCCATCTCCCCAACTAATCAAAACTTGACATTAGACAATTGGTTGACCAGTTTCCAACTGATGTTATACTTGCTAAAAGAGCACAAGTTGACCAGTGAAGGAACTGCCTGCAGGAACAAAGCAGAAATTATAAATGAAATCTTGTAATCTCAAAACAGAGAATTTTATAGTACAATCTTTGAATTTCAGAAAGATATGTTGACCTTGTATATGGCAAGGAAAAATAAAGTGATACTGCTGATGTCAACATTGCCCCATGATGGGAATAATGATAGGGAAACACTGACAAAGCAGAAGCCCTAGATGGTAACTTTCTACAACAAAACCAAAGGCGGAGTAGATGTTGAAGACTTGTGCAGCAACTATGATATCACTTGAAACATAAAGTGTTGGCCAATGGTTGTGTTTTGCTCAATCCTAAACATATGTAGCATAAATAGTTTGAGAGTTTACAAAGAAAACAGCAAATGCAAAATATCACAGAGAAATTTTCTTAGAAGATTGGGGTGGGAACTCAGAAGAGATCATTTACAGCAGAGGACAAACAAAATGTTTCTACCTAGGGAACTATGCAAAATATGAAGCACACCAGTGAACTGACAGGTGAACAGGCAGGCGCAGCACCCCAGACACCTACAATGACAACAGGAAATCAAAAAGACATCAGCTATTCCCTCCATGACAGGACAGTGTTATGGTTTGTATCTGGATGTTCCCCAAAGCCTCATGCAGTCATGGGGGCAGGCTTCTAGAAATTGTGACTGGTTCATGGTCCAATGCTGGGATTATAAGTGTGAGTGTTACACTCACCCTAGGGTGTGGCCTGCATACAACATGAGGAACAGAAAGGGTCTTGTCTCCTCACGTGCTCCTCTTTTTTTGACTCTTACTGTTTTTGCTGTTTTCCACCACCGTGAACTGTTGACCTTTGCCATGAGCCACTCTGCTTTGGAGCCATCCAAGTATGGATTGAAACCTCCAGAAACTGTGAGCTAAATAAACCTTTCCTTCCTCAACTTTGGGTGTCAGATATTTTGTCCCAACAACAAGAGAAAAGAAACCAACACAGCCAAGAAAATAAAATATATACGTTCTCAGTGTAAGGAGTGCTTGTGTAGCGAACATACAGTCTTCAAGAGTGAAGACTACCTTGGGTATGCTTTTTTTTTTTTTTTTTGGTACCAGGGCTCGAACTCAGGACCTTACACTTGCCAGGCAGGCACTTACACTACTGAGCTAAATCCCCAGCTTAGGTGTTACATTTGAAGCAAAAATCATGTGGTAGACCTTTGTCTGTAGTTCATGTGAGTTTTTTTTTCTGATGTGATGTTTTAGGTATTGTAAGCAAGTGCACAGATGATGTGAAAATGTTGATGTTTATTCTGAGTGTGCAATACATATTAAGAATTTATACTTTATTTTGTTGCTGTCCTCTATTCCTGTTAATCATACATTATATAATATAAAAATCTCCTGAAAAACAGCAAGAACAGCAAGAGTATGTCTTACAAAATCAGGAAATCGAAACACATGTGTTGTTACTATAAGCTATATGTGTCTTTGGAACGTCCGCCGTAGGTGTGATAATTGAAGTAAAAATTATTTGTATTTGTATTCTTATTGTAGTTCATACAGGAATTTATTTCTGTGGTTATTTTTTAATACTTTGTACACCAAAAAAGTCGATGTTGAAAATTGTGATGCTTCTTCTTTTTCTTCTTTTTGGTACCAGGGATCAAAGTCATAACCTTGCGCTTACCAAGTAGGCACTTGTGCCACTGAGCTAACCCCCTGGCCCGTGATGCTTCTTTATAAACAATAAATCTTAAAAATTCAGTACTTAATGTTTTGATGTTTTTTCCTGTTAAATACTCATTTTTTAATACAATAAAACTCATATAGTTTAAAGTCACCAATAGAAATAGCCTAGAGATAAACGCAGGTGTTATGCAGACACACAATAGTGTGGCTTTGCGACAAAACCAGCCTTATGCCACCTCATTGCAGCCTCTGTGGTTTGCACCCCTTGGGCCCTCTATTACTGTTAGTGGGATAAATTAGTTCATATTGCCAATTTCCAGCTTGTCAGTTCCCTAACATCACTATCCCAGACATTAATAGCTTGTGCGTTTGTGTGGATTGATCATTAAGCTTAGATACAAGCTTGCTATTGCAAAGGAGGGGAGGGCTTGGTTCTAAGGACAGAGGGCAGAATCACTGGGAAACACCTGGACTCTCCTGGCTCCCACAGCTGAAGTGTGGATCCTGTGGGGCACGGCAGGGTTGGCACTCACACCCTCAGGTCCACCGCAGGCCCCCAGTGGCTCTTTGCTGAATCCCTTGGCCTCTGGTGGCCTGGAGTCACCAGATAAGAAAACTCACTTCCTGGACCTCTGCGCTGAGTCACAGGCCTGTGGAAGGTCAGGCACTGGTGTCTCTCCTGGTGCCACAGTGGTTTCAGCGTCCTTGGCACACAGGCCTCGTGTCTACATCCCCTGAGGGCGTAGACACCCCAAGAGGATGCTGGCAGGCAGCTGAGCTTTAGTTAGTTTGCAGCACCCCTTTTTCCCAGGTCCTACACATCCCAGTTCCAGGGTCTCATGACCTTTTCCAACCGCATTCCAGACAATCCTGGAAAAGCAGTTTCCAGGCATGCCATCTTCTATTGCATAAGTACCTCCAAATAGCATGCAAAGAGGTGTGTGGGCACATGGCACGCGTGTAAACCAAGGCACAGACCCTGGCCATGCACGGTGTGATGTGGTCACAGAAGCTGTCAGGGAGGAGTGGGGGCCCCTAAGGGAGCACATCGAGAGCTGAACAGGGTGAAGGAGCCTGGAAACCGCACCTTGCTCCCAGAGGGAACAGGAGAGTGAAACTCCCTGGTGCCTTCTGTGGAATTCACTGGTTGCAGGATGGCTTTGTGTTTGTGAAAACCAAGTCAGCACCCAAGAATTCCTGTCAGTGGTTGGCAAATTCTGATATTTCCTGCAACTCCTTTTTGTTGTAAGCGTAACCCGACACTTCTTTAAAAAGTTTCCCCCTGATTTGTTTCTTTAGAAATAGCCTTTACCAAAATCACACCGCATCACTTCTTCACACTCAGGGGGAACAGAAGTTCACACACAGAAACCAACCCTGCTCTCTGAGAGCCCTCAGCCAGGCTGCCCTCCCTGAAGCCTTCAAGGAACCCCCTGGGGCTGCAACAGGGGGCAGGGTCAGGTCTGGCCACTCTGGCAGTGATAGGATCCCACCCTCTGGGAAGTTGATGACCCCCGTAGGTGACCTTTGTCCCCTCTGCCCTCAAATACATCCGGTCAGAGCTTCTGGATTCTCAGAAATCATTTTCTTCCTAATAAAACTCCACTTCCCTTTCATGAAGATATTGTTAAAACACCCACGGTGTCAGATTCATCATAGCTGCATGAGGTCACCTTTCATTTCACTCTGAGTAGTTCAGGGTAAAAGTTATCCGCTGCCTGCCTGGCAAGCATGAGGTCCTGAGTTCGATTCCCGGTATGCCTCCCCCACCCCCAGAAAGTTCCAGTTTCATCCAAGAGGCTTTGATACAAGGAACAAAAAGCATGAAATTAAGGAAACATCTTTTTGGTTTTTTTAAAGAACAAGACAACAAAGTCCATCGAGACAGTGCAGTGAAACTGATACAGAACTTCACAGCAGGATACGGGATAACAGTAATAGGTACCACAGTATATCTCGTTATCTTCACAATAGTTCTTTCAATCAGGTATAGCGAATTCAAACCAAAAGCAGAACATCATAAAACCAATCGAGAGAGAATATTGAATGGGGCAAAACAATTAATCATAACAAAACAAAACATCAAAGAAAATCACAAGTGGAACAAAAAACCATGAAAACAATATTTGCCTTCAAAGAGAAGACAGAAAGAAATCCCCCCTATTTGCTACAATGCATATGGTCGGCCTTCCAAGAGAGGCTCAGACTCTGTTCCCAGTTGCTAATGGGAGCCGGGGAGGGGGAAGGATGGGATGTTTGATTGTCAGCCTGTGCTCCCAAAGGCTCATGGGAGCCGCTGACTGGTTCTCCTGGCTCATGCTGGGGCGCCTACCAAGAAACACCATTTAAATTTTTAAAAAGATAAAAGTTTCCTGAAGAAAAGAAAGAGATAAAAAAAAAAAAAAACATAGCTGCAAGGGTAGCAAAAGGTGGTTAGTAGTGTCTATTACAAAACTGTTTAAAGTATATGCATTATATATTATGTATATACCTGTATTACATCATACATTTTATTATATATATAATTATTATTATCTGGACATGCAATCTCACTGTTACCTAAGCAGGTCTTGAACTCTGAGATTCAAATGATCCTCCTGCTGCAACCTCCCCAGTAGTGTGGACTACAGGCAGGTACTGTGCTCAAATAAAACAGTATATTTTACTTATTTATTTATTTATTTTGTCTTTTTGAGACAGGGTCTTCCTATGCAGTTCAGGCTGGTCTTGAGCTCACTTTATAGCTCAGGCTGTTCTTGAACTTGCAATGATTCTCCTGCCTCAGCCTCCTGAGTACAAAGATCCCATGTGCCACCACAGCTGACTGTAAAGTGGTATATTTTTAAAACGGCATATATCAGGTCCCCAAAATTCAAAGACCTAATCCAAAAGTGGTCATCTGAGATGAATACATATTTACCAGATGAAGAAATACAAATGCCAAGTAAATATATGAAATAAACGTTCAACATTATTGGTCATTCAAGAAATGCAAATTACAACAACACTAAAATTCCATCTCACCCAAGAAAGAATGGCTATCATCAAGAAATCAACCAATAACAAATGCCTGTGGGGCTGTGGGAAAAAAGGAATCCTTCTCCACTGTTAATTTGATGGCAGACTGGTACAAACACCATGAAAATCACTGTGGAGATTCCTCAAAAAAACTAGGATTAGAGGTCCTTATTTGACCCAGATTCTCCTTCTAGGTATTTTTCCAGAAGAATTGAAAACTTTATATCATAGTGATACATGTGCACCTGTGTTTATAGCAGCACAATTTGTAATAGCTAAATCTTGGAAACAACCCAGATGCCCATCAACTGAGGAATGGGTAAAAGAAAGAAGTGGGTTTTACAAAAAATATGATGGAGAGCTACTCAGCCATGAAGAAGGATAAACTGGAAACTTTTATAGGCAAATGGATGCAACTTGAGACCCTACTCATTCCTAAGTGAAATAAATCAGACACATATGTATTTAACATCATATTGTCTCACTAGTGTGAGAAACTGAACAAGTCAACATACTCGGAAATGTATACTAGATATTGCGAATTGGGAAGAAACTGTTCAAAAGAAAAGACAAAGTGTGATGGGGGAAAAGAGGAAAGGTTGGAGGGCCACCTGGACAACTCTCCTTGAATACAGAGCAATCAGCAGTTCTTTGGCTCAATTTAGCCCTGTCTCCATGCACTGATCTGCACAGAGCTGGCCACGCTGTTTCCTTTTCCCTTCCATTGGCTCTAAGTGATGTAAACAGGGCTGGCTGAGGCGCTGAAGTGTGATCCTTGAAGCTGGGTGGCAGTTGGTATTTCCCACCCCAGTGTCTCACGGCTGCAGCTGGGTTCAAGATAAGAGGCGATGGCATTGCAGGGCAGAGAAGCCTGTGCATCAGAAGCTAGAGCAACTGGCGTCCTGAACATTAAGCACTCCCTGAGCTGTGTTATGCAGCCTGGTCTTTCCGCATATCCTCCTCTCTGGGCATTGCAGAGGTGCTTTCTGGTCTCCTAGCTAGCTCAGCTCACGTTACTCCTGAACTTCCTGCTATTCCCACAGTCACGCAGCCTTCTTCACGAATTAATAAAATCTGGATTAGGCCCCAGGTTGTGGCCTTTTTTCTGTGAACCCTCATCTGGACCGGACTCGGGACGCTTTGGCCCGCCATAATTATAGATACATTTTAGTGTCTCTATTCTCACCATAGGTTGCACTAGAAGTGGTGACTCCCCGGAATGCCAATCACTTTTCCATGGGATTACAAATATAAAGTGCCACAAGAACAGGAAGGGGATTTGTAATCTATAGAAAGGGAAAAAGAAAAAAACATATACACATGACCTTGAAAAGAATGTTTTGTGCTCATGTGGTGTAGACAAGATATCACGCCTATATCCTGTACTCCAAATTACTATGAAGAAGGTATCAGTATGCAACATATCAGCTTCTCTAAGAGTCCTACTAACCTGTTTCGTAACTTAGTTTCATTCTTTGTTTATCTTTTTTCTCCTTAAAATAAAATACAAAATAAAAACAGCATACAGAAGATTCCCCTACAGTTGTGCAAAAATACTTCTTTTTTTTAATCGATACCGGAGATCAAACTCACGACCATGCACTTGCAAAGCAGGTGCTTATGCCGCTGAGCTAAATCCCCAGCCCCAAAAATACTTTTATAACTGTTTAATATAATATTTGGCAATTTAAATTTAACATAATATTTGCCAAAAGCCCCATTCCTTCCCATGTGTTGGGCGATCCCTGCGTGCCAAGCTTCCCAGTGTCTTCTCACACAACCTTCAAAGCCACCAGGAGGATGGCACAGGCTGTTATCAGCTTCATCGTGGGGTGAAGAGCAGAAGAGGAGGAGGACAGGCAGGCACCTGGCGCCTTCCTCACTCTTTACAGTCTCTGCACCAACCACGGCTGGCCTCAGCCACCTGCACTGTGACACCACAGGGGACTAGCAGTGTTCCGGCACCCCCACAGTGGCATACACCAACATATGCTAACATGTGTTTCTGAATGCCTTGAGAGTTAATGAGTAGCTAAGGCAGAAAGTACTCAGAGTCCTCTACAGGGATCATATCTCAGTGAGGTTAAATACGCGCCCTGCTGTGCATGGTTTGGGAGACATCATCCTGGTGGCTTTGAAGGACCCCTGGTCCCTCGGTCGTGGGCCACCGACAGTCCTCACTGTGCAGGGGAGGGGGAACAGGTCTGGGAAATTCCAACTCGGTGGGATGTGGATTAGAAAGGTTTCAAAGCAACTTCCGAGTCCGAGGGGACCCAGGATGGCTATCTTCTCCTGCTTTCCCTGCAGTCCCTCTGATGGTCCCCCAGCTCCGCAGCTGGCCCCATAGCTCAGGGACCTGAAAACTGCAAAAGCAGACACTGCCAGGCCTTCTTGATGCAAGCCTGGAGTTGGCTCATCACGTCTGTCCTGCCAACTAAAGCAGATCTCGGTCAGCTTGGCTGCGGAAGGGGTGCAACAGGAGACAGGGCGGGGTCACCTGGGGGGTCAGTTCCCTGCAGGCCAGCAAGCAGATGCCTGGGGGGGAGCACGCACTTTGAGATCATAAAGATAAGTGAAATAAATCAGTGGCAAGAGCTTAAATACCTAAGGGAGCCAAGAGACAAGGGGAGGAGGGGAAGGTGAATGCACCCTTACCTCCTATGATGAATGTAAATATTATGTGCTGCAAACATGTGCTAATAAAAATTTTAAAAAAGCAAACCTTCCAGTGGTACATCACAGGACCTAGCACACACCCTGCTGGGCTGTCTGTAAACATTTGCTGAATTTGCTGAAGCATCTGATTAACAATGCACAAGAGGAGCCCCACTAGCAATGTAAATATTGGGGTTGTATGCATGCGTACACGTGTGTGTGTGTGTGTGTGTGTGTGTGTGTGTGTGTGTCTGTGTTGTGCATACATTACTGAGGACTGAACCCAGGGCCTTTGCACTGAGCTACATTCCCAGCCCATTTTTAAAAAAAAGTTTCTAACTTTAAGATGAATTCTCTAAATTTTCGAGTTCCCCAGATCAAGGCTGCCTCAGTGCTCATCCTGGCTCAGCCTCCTGGAGCACCGGAGTCTCAGCCCATGCACCACACCTGGCAGAAGCCCAGGTTCTCCAAGAGCTGCTCCCTGCCACGCGACAGAGGACCTCGCTTGCTCCTCCACTGCGGTGACAGCTGGCGATGCTCTGATTTCACAGTGGTGAGGTGGATGCCGCCCTTGTTCTCATAAACAAAGTACAGAATTTGTATTCTGGGAAAACCAAAGGGAAGTGTCACTGTTCGGGGGACCCAGGGAGGACTTCCTGGAGGAGGTGATTTCAGGACCACTTTGAATGACAGGAGAAAATGAACATGCACTGGGGGTGTTCTGGGCAAGACATATGAGTTTTGAAATAAAAATAAAATAAAATCAGAAGCACAAGAGCCAGGTAAATAAAAGGGGAATAGATACAAGGACCGGAAGGGTGTTTGAAAGAACAGTCCGGGCACTGCCGACAGAGCTGCAAACCCCCATATAAAGGTTGAGGTTCGAGGAGTCCGGGGTCTCAGGGCAGTCACTTTGGCCCTGCACCCCTGGCTAGGGCTCAGCAAGCCTTGCAGGTCGTACAGCTCAAGACCTCAGAGAAGCCTTGGTGAGTACTGTGGGGCCGAGTCTGAGGCCTGAGTGACCATGGTTGTGCAGTTTAGGTTCACAGCACTGGTGCCCAGCGAGGCACAGCTCAATGCCACCACACTGCCAAGTGGGCGTGGTGAGGCACGGCTGTCATCCCAGCACTTGGAGGCTGAGGCAGGAGATCCTTCGTTGGAGATCTGCCTGGACTACGTAGTGAGATCCTGTCTCCAAAAACCCGATGAAAGAAAAGAAAAGAAAAGAAAAGAAAAGAGGCTTCCTTGGAAAAAATAAAAGAGGCAGTGCACAGGGATGTGCAGTCCGCCTGGAGCCCGGAGCTGAGTCTAAGCAGCTCCTGAGCAGTCAGGGGCCCTTGAAGGGCAGAGTCCCCAGGACATGTCCCCAGCCAGGGACACATTTCAAGGAGTCTCTGGGCCCCCTGCCAGCTCTGCTGGGGCTAGTGCAGGACAGTAGTGGGGAAGCGGGCAGGAAGCCTGTGTTAGGAACCCCACCTGATCCTCCACCAAGAGACCTGAGAATTGCTGGAACTGCCCTCAGATTGCTGGTGGCTCTTATTAGGAGCCGCAGTTTTGAGTCACAGATCCTGGAAGGCTTGCCAAGTCTGCTCCAGGCAGAATCTATGCCAGGTGCAGACTGCGGGCACCTGGGCCACAGCTGAGCAGGACAGCTGCCTGCCCTCAGGGAGGGGACGGTCAGGTGAACTTCAGGGAGAGCGGCTACTGCGAACTGGTGAGAAGACAAACCCCAGGAGAGGTGTCCGGTGGCTTCACCCCAGGAAGAGCCCATTCAGAAGCTGGGGCTCAGGTCTAAGGAGGGTTCTCAGGCAGAGGCAGAGGTGAGAGGCAGAGGCTTCCTGCCTTTGCTGCAGGAGAAGAGGAAATGGATCTAAAGAGCAGCGTACAGAACCAAAAATAAACGCAGAACTGTGCCCATCAGCATTCTGAGGTTCCAGAAACCGGGGCAGCTCAGAGCCTTCCTCAAAAACAAAAGACAAAACCAAACCAAATGACCAGGTAGAAGCTTGGTCAAAAACAGCGAAAAGGCAGGCAAAATCTCTCTAGGGTCTTCTGGGATCATCGGCAGCTGTTTCTCGGTCACAGAGGTTGTGAATTGGATGAGTGTGCTTTAATTATTACTAATTAATATGTAATAGTCCATGATGGTTAAGTTTTATGGCTATTTTCCATGGCGTGTGATTTTCTATAATAAACATGTTTCATTTTTTACATAAAGATAAAAATCTTTGCCTTTAAAAAATCTCTGCGAGTCTTTTGTGAATCAAAATTTATAGTTCAGTTTTTAATAAAGCCTGGGATTGCCAAGGTGAAGCAGCACCCATGGAAGATCGACAAACTCAACTGTGCTGTCGTGGAAATACAGTGTGTGACCCTCGCTTGGACTTGCTTACTTTAGGAATGGCACAGAACGTTGTCTACACTTAATCTAACTGCTTTCCTATGGTGCAGTCCTCTGGAACCACCAAGTAGCAGCTGTCACTTGCAAATCTGCGCGATCAGCTATTAGCTTCATGATAGAAAAGTCCAGCAGCAATCAGTGGAGCCTGCTTCCACTCACAATAAAGCATTTCAGATTATTTACTTACACATTTATTTCGTGGTCCTGGGATTGAACCCAGGGCCTTTGCACTAACTGACATACCCAGTCCTTTTATATTTTATTTTATATTTTGAGACAGGGTCTCGCTGAATCTCTAAATTGTACAAGGTAGGCCCAAACTTGCCATTTTCCTGCTTCAGCCTCCCAGTGTGCTGAGATTACAGGTATGTTCCACCACATCTGGCTGACAGTTCAGAATGTTATGATTTTTTGTTTTGTCTTTTGGAGACAGGGTCTTCCTATGGAATCCAAGCTAGCCTTGAACTCACTATATAGCCCAGGCTGGCTTTGAACTCAGGCAATCCTCCTGCCTCAGCCTTCCAAGTGCTGGGATTATAGACATGCACCACCACCCCTGGCTTCAGAGTTTTATGCTTTTACATTTTTATTTTTTTGGTTATTTGAGAAAAAGTTTCATTGTGTAGTCTAGACTGGCCTTGAACTTGCTTAATGTAGACTGGCCTCAAAGTTGCAGTGATCCTCTGCCTCCTGAGTGCTGGGATTACAGATATGTGCCCCTATATTTTTAAAAGTACAATAAATTTCTTATTAATGATACTTTATCTCCCACATCCAACTGATATATATGCATACATTGGGGAATCATGTCATGGCATGATTTTACCCCTATTCTGAGGTTGTGATGGTGATGTCTGCTCAAAAACTTGGCAGTCTGCCTCATGCACTACTGCTTTGGGTAGATCTAACTCTCTGAGATAAAATCATAACCATGTTTGCTATATGAGCTAGAATATTAATAAAGAAGAGGCATTTTGCCTAAAGTAAAAAAAAGAAAAGATAGCTGTGTTAACTTTCTATCACTATAACAAAATACCCAAGAGAAGTCACAAATGAAGAGAAGAGGCTGATGTAATTATTTTGACGTGTGGTCTTAGGGTCCACTCAGGGATCAGGTGGCCCCATTTTCTTGTCAGTCCTGGTGAGGCAGGGGGTCCTTTGCGACGGGCAGAGGGCCATACCACGAGCATCATGGGCAGGAAGCGAAAGAGTAATAGGCTGGGGCCCACAGTGCTCTTCAAGGATGCCTCCCCCATGATCTGAAAACAGTCATGGAGCCCCCCAAATGCCATCACCTCCCAATAGTGACACCGTGGTACCAAGCTTTTCCCAGGAAGCCTTTGGCAGGGGACGTTCGGAGCTCGAGCTCCAGTGAGACCTGAAGAAGCAGTGAGAAGCCCTGGGCTGAATGCTGAAGAAGCCTCCCAGCTGCTCTCCAGATGTGTGCCATGCAGCTGTCACAGGCAGCTGCTTTAGGAGTAAGGGACACTTCCGGTCAGGATGATCAAGCAAGTTACTGTACAGGGAGCATGTGGGCCACATTCCAAACACAGATGGGATTTAGGATCCAGAACTCAGCAATGCCACCAGCAGACGGGATAAGGTGACATTTGTAGAATACTTTACCCAACAACAGATGAATACAAACTCATTTGAAACTTCTTTGGATCATCTTCCAACATAGACTGGATCTGGGACCATAAAATAAACCTCCGAGGCCCAAAGGAATTAGAATCATTCTGAGGGTATTCTCTGACCACAACAGAATCCAACTAGAAATCAGTAACAAACCACTCTTTGAAGTAATCTATAGGTCAAGTAGGAAGCTTCAAGGGAAATTTAAAAAATAAAACAATCCTTGAACCGAATGAAAGTGAAAACCAAGTCTGCCAAAACTGGTTTGACTCAGCTGAAGCAGACAGGAAAGTTTACGGCACATCGTGGCTCAAAACTTTTCCCTCAAGAACACAGGAAAAGAAGAGCAAAATCAGCCTAACCCAAGCAGAAAGGAGGAAGCAACCCACAGCAGAAATCAAAGAAATCAGAGGCAGAAAAACAATGGAAAGTGACTGGTTTGTAGATCAATCCTAGGAAAAGATCAATAAAGTGAACGAAACTTTAGCGAGGCTGGGGGAAAATAATCAGAGATGGAGATTACAGATCACTAATATCAGGAGCAAACACCACAAAAGAACTTCCAGATATCGAAAGAGTGAAAGAGCCCTGACCCAGCCTCCGGGAAAAGCCTTTCTGCTTTCATGCCTGTTGTTCTGTGACTCGCTTCTCCATCTGATCCCAATTTAATCAAGTTTACCTGAGCAATGATGCTCGCAATCTTATTGGTTGACCCTCGTTCCGTCCCACATCACACCCACCTTGTGGTTTCCTGTTTTAACCCCACCTTGGACCCATCTCACTTGTGATTTTCCTCTATACAAATCCCTAGAAAAGGCAGAGTCCTTGGCAACCCACTCGAGACCCCTTCTCTCTTTCAGACAGAAGCTTTCTTTCCCCAGTGAACAGATTTTGCTTTTAACCTGTCTTGGTTACTTTTCTCTCATTGCTGGGACAAAATATCTAACACCCAAAATGAAGGAAGGAAAGGTTTATTTAGCTCACTGTTTGTGGAGGTTTCAATCCATAATGAGCTGGCTCCAAGGCAGGGTGGCAGGCACAGGGGCAACACTTCAAGGCAGAGCCAGCAAAAGCAGCCCCAGTAAAAGTGGGGAGCAAGCCTCTTCTCCTTCCTTATATTGTAAGTGAGCCCAGGGTGGGTGTAGCACTCACACCATCTCTGTGCCCTCCTCTTGCACAAGCCGAGGATATTTGTAAAGTAAGGATTCTGGCTCCCTCTACTCTCTTAGATTTCTAAACTTCTCAAGTTGACACAATGTACCAACCGTAAGGTCCCCATTGTTCCTAGAATTCATTCTTTGATTTTATAGAACACCAACTCCACCACAGAGCTAGCAGGTTGGGAGTTTCTCTCCCCTTAATCATTGGGACAGCAGAGCTGTTAGTATCGTCCCCGGGAACTGCAGTGCAGCCACCAGCAGAAGTTATTCACCATGATCAACACTCGGATCTGTACCACGCAGGTGATCAGTGCTTGGAGCGCAGTCCTCGGAGCACAAGATTTTGGTGACGCCTCCTGGGAAATCACAAATTAGTTGTAGGGTCAGTCTTTTAGGAAATGAGGGAAATCATTTTTTTAAAGTTTTGTCCCAAAGGACAAATGTCACAGTCATTGTTTTAAGAGAATAGCAAGCAATCTCCAGGTTGGAACCCCGAGATTCCTGTGGTGTGCAAAAATTGGTAGACACTGGCGTCATTTTGCTTGATGTCTTTCCCCGGGACATGATGGAGACAGCAACAAAAATTGATTTGTTAACCTTTGTAAGAAGAATGCCACTGGGATGCTTGTAGAAGTCATTAAACACCTCCCTCTAGTACGTGTCAGATCTCTTTGGGAGCCAGTCCTCCATCTAACCCAAGTCCATTATCACTGATGAAACCTTTACTCTGCCTGTTTTCTGGGTGACCTGAGAAAGTTCCTTAAAGCCTATGCTTTGACTCCCTTGTAGCCAACACTGGCTGCTGCCCAGCTGCACTGGGCGGGCCTTGGCCCTCGGGGGTTATAATCTAGGAGAGGGGACAGATGGGAAACCCAGAGAAAAGCAATCACCGCTGCACCCAGGCTTGGGAGTGGTGACCACACTCTCCACTTTCCAGGGTCAAATCCTCCTCTTTATGATGCAAATACACATTCACAGGTGTCTTATCAAACACAAATTTAAACCTTACAAAGAAATAGAAAATAGAAGGAAATATGCAGTTGATTCCACATGAGGGAAATCTTTCTGGAGGGAGAGAGAGAAGCTCATGTTGCTTCTCCAAAGAGGAGATGTTCACTTTGGAGGTGCAGGTGGAGAAAAAAGAGGGAAAGAGAAAGGAGAGAGAGAGAGAGAGAGAGAGAAAACTAAATTATCTTTCTAGTCTTCCAAGTAAATGACTTTCAAAGGTGGTTGCTAAAGAGAGAACTGAGAGGCTGGGAGTTTAGCTCAGTGGCATAAGTGCCTGCCTTATAAGCACGCAGGTGTGAATTTGATCCCTGGTACCAGTAAAAAAAAAAAAAGAGAGGTAACTGAAGACTGTGTAGCCAAAAAATGCAGGAAATAAAAGTCTTTGGAACATATGGGCATTCGTGAAAGAAAGAAAAAAGATCCTATTTTCTAGATTTTTGTCATCGTGGCAGTACTTTGCTATTTTTTCATTCTAATTAAATTTTAACTTTAATATCCACATATGAATGCTATTTCTTTTTTTTTTTTTTCTTTTCTTTTTTTTTTTTGGTCTTTTTCCTTTTTATCGGTACAGGGAATCGAACTCACGACTGCCTGCTTGCAAGGCAGGCGCTTATGCCACTGAGCTAAATCTCCAGCCCCTGAATGCTATTTCTTAATAAAGTGTGTTGTTACTGTTGTTTTGTTTCTTGCCATGTAGCTTGGTCAGGTGGTGAACTCAAGATACAGCCCAGGTTGGCCTTGAGTTCATAGTGACCTTCCTGCCTCAGCCTTCCAAGTTCTTGGACTACAGGTGTGTGCCAGCATCCCTGACTTGAATGCTATTTCTTAAGGGCTGTGGAATGACTTCCGGCTCCACAGAGCTAGGGTCAGCCCCTCATTGGAGCTATGTCCTAGATGTGGTTTTGCAGTTGGCTTTCCTGGTGCTGGGATAAAGGAAGAGAGTTTAAAGGAGGACAGGTTCATTTGGCTCACAGCATCAGAGGACTCAGTCCATGGCGCAAAGACGGAAGCATCGTGGTGGCGGGGGTGGTGAAGCACAGCTGATCACTTCGTAGTGACAAGGACAAGGACATGGTATCAAGGGTTCCATTTCCACATCCCTCCTGGACAGACCCAGGAGTACGCTTGCTAGTCCCACAGGCGGCTCTCAGTCCGGCTTGTTATTTACTCGTCAGCTGGGCCGGGTGTGGGGTCCCTCAGGAGTGTAGTCTCACCCTCTGCCTGGGTGGCCGGGGCTGGTGCTGGCCCCCGAGATGGAACCACAGAGGGGTAGATGACAAATTTAGCACTGCCCAGGCTGAGCCCCTGAGGTGACAACAGGGAATCTCAGAAGAGGCCAGGAGGGAGGTCCAGGTGCAAATATGGAGAGACAACTGGCACTGACCAGAGCAAGAAACCAGCCACTTGGACTTCCTAGGCTCTAATCCAGAACCTTCCACGGCCTGATGGAGTCACCGGCTGGCATCCCACCTTGTTCCTTCTCCTGCTCCCCTTTCCCTTCCCCTCCTCCAGCCTTTTTCTTTTTTTCTTCCATCCCTTTTCACGGCCATTTCAGGGCTCAAGGACAAGAGGATAACAACCTGAAATAATGTGACTAAACGTCCTCCCAAGTCACTCCGGGGCTTCTACAGCTGTCGGCTAAAGTCCCGACATGGAGACTTGTCCTCTGCTGTGGTAAATGTGTCTTCGACACTTCTTTCCTTTTAAAGAGCAACCCGAGTGACATAAACATCAAATTCAACTCACTTTCCTCCCAGTCTTTGCTCTCGGGGAGCTGGGCAGAGATAAGTCTGGCAGAGGGAAATCCTGGGGGAGGTGACATATTTTGGGTTTGGCTGCGGGACCCAGAGAGTCAACCTGATCACCTGGGGCTCTGTGGAAGCCAAATTGCTGAAAATAACTTCAAGTCTTAGGTTTGGGGCAGGTCCCCACCTTACAGTTATCTGTTCTTATCAGAGGTCAAGAAGTGACCTGAGAAACAAATTCAGCTCTTTGGAGTCTGAAATGTAACCCACTGAAAACACAAAAATAGGATTTTCAACTGGCAGGATTGTTACTTTGTTGAATACCTTGAAAATACAATATTCCTTTTCATTGGCAATTTTATTCCCAAGAATGAAATCTAACACCATAATCAGGTCAGGGCATAGGTATGCAGGTACAATGTTATTCATAATATGGAAAAATTGAAGGCAACAGAATACCAAAATAGAGATTTATTTAGATCAGCTATGGGATAGCTCTACAATGTGAACTACTCAGATTTCAAATAGTGACCTAGATGTATATTGTCAAGAAAAGACATTTAGAGCATTCTTAAATGAGAGAGCGGGTTAGAATACAATTTTACGGGTATAAGTCTAGAAAATTATTTGCAGAGGAAAACATGGGAACACAAGTAACAAAATAGGAATATTTATCTCAGTGAGTGGTTGGGTTGTACATAGTTTTTGTCTTCTATAAGCTTTTTGAATGATTCCAGATTTTATTACCACCTATGACCAAGTATCAAAAATATGAAAGGTTATAAAGTTAGTTAGCTGCCTGCCCATTCCAGCTATTGCCCGAATTGTCAGACTGTTAAATCACAGGGCTGGAGCTAGGAAGGTAAATTTCTTACTCTAAACAAACAAAGGAAGAAAAATAAAACAAATTGCAAATTCGAACAGTTGACAAATCCCCAAAATGAAGAAGAATCAAGAAAAGTACTGTATTATTATTAATCAGTTTTCTGATGTAATATTTTCCTTACACTCTGTTTTCTTCTCCTTCTTCCTCTTCTCCTTCTCCTCCTCCTTCTTTTTTGGGTACCAGGAATTGAACCCAGGACCCCATGCTTTCTGTTTTCTTCTTTATAAGACAATGACGAGGCCATTTCATTTTCTATAAGGACTAAAAAGGGGACTCAGTCTTTCCACCAGAGAAGATGGAAATGGGTGCAGAACTGGGTTTTGAGAATTAGGCAGAACTCTCTTCAGCCTAAACATGTCATGGGTATAGGCACTGTCACGTCACTTTAAACTCAGCAGATTTGGAAAAAATCTGTTGATTTTCTGAAATACGAGTTGCGCGTTTTCAGGGTATTTTGTGCTTTCTTTTCCAGGGGTTCTCCTCACACATCCTCATCCCTGACTCAGTCCTCCCCCATCACTGGGAGCCTGGCTGACGTATTCAGACAGCAGGGACGGTAAATGTCTCCCTTTGTGTTTCTGCAAGCCACTCTGCCTTAGCACTGGGCGACTTCACAATCCTGGAACCTGGCCATTGTTTCCCTTTGACATTTATTTTCTCGTCTGCATCAGCTATGTTACTTCTGATATAAACTGAATTGTTGTTATGATTCTGCTAAGGAGGTCAGAAAATTTTCTACTGGTTTCAATTGCTTGCCATTGTCTCGTTTTTACATTTCCTCAACTTTCTGTATTTTTCTTTCAATTCTTCCATACATAAATAAATTCACAGATGCCAAGGAACGGTACTGTAGACTGGATGTGGTGGCGCACGCCTGTAACCACAGCACTCAGGAGGCTGAGGCAGGAAGATTGCTGCAAGTTTGAGGCCAGCCTGGCTATAAAGTGAGTTCAAGGCCAGCCTGAACTGCATAATAACACCTTGTCTCAAAAAGACAAAAAAAGAAAATAAGATAGTGCTCTTCGTTCAGATCAGGACAAACTGGGAGCCTGCCATTTCTAATTTGTTTGTTGAAATGTTCCACAATACATTTCCAAATATCAGTTAAAATGCTGCCTTTCAGCTCTGTGGAACACACCATTCCTCTTAACAAGACAAGGCCCTTCTGGTGCATCAATGATGGTATGAGCCGAATTGCTGATTTGGGGCGATTCCTTCTAACTAGGTGTAAACACAGATGGACTCTTTCCTCTTGGCCTCCCTGTGGCCGCTGATGGGAAGCCCTTTCACAGACTGTTTGCTGTGCATTTGAAATCTGGTTTCTCCTCTGCTGCCCACCCATCTCTGGCGCCAGGCAATGTAGCGCGTGTTTATGCTCCACGGTCACATATGCTGCTGTGTGGTTTTGCACAGAGGGTGGCAGGAATAATCCTGGAGATGGGACAACTAGCAAAACCGACTCTACACAGGAACGGCTGTGAACAGCACAGGTCTGTCCTGTGTGGCCAAAGTACTCTTGGCAGGCTCCCCAGTGTGGGCAACCACTTCCACACCACCAGATGCAAGGAGCCGGGGCACGAGGAGGGACTGGGGACAGTGGTCTTAACCATCTATGGTTAAATATCCTGTGTTTGCAAATGTCAATCAAACAGCACAGGTGAACATTCTCAGGGCCCCTCAGGGCTGGGCAGGACTGGGCCCGCACAGTGAGGACCCTGCTCTAACACTCCCTGACTTCTTGCAAAACAGATCAGCTTTCAGTGCGTGTGTGTTTGTGTGTGCGTGCATGCGTGCATATGAATGGCAATAATGGCACTAACCTGGGCCCTTAGCACTGAACTACATCTGCAGCTCTTTTCACGTTTTAAGACAAGAACTTGCTAAACTGCCAGGTTGGCTCTGCAAAGTGAGATCCTCCTGCTTCGGCCTTCCAGAGTGCTAATGTTACAAGCATGCACCAATACACCCTTTCATCTCCCTGTTTAAAGAGCGAACCCCTCACTCTTCTCCGTGTCTCATTCCTGCTTTAGATTCCTCTGTGGAGCCTGTGATCAGTAACACACAGCATTCTGTCTCCTGCCGCTGGGACCTGAGCTCCCTTAGCTGTGGCCTTTCTGTCCTGGGCTGCTGCATCCGGGGGCACAGGGGAGCTGCCCCTGCTGCAAATGGCTATTCCCCCGCGGGGGAAGCTCCCAGGACCGCCTCCTAGAAAGAGCAGTGAGAGTGCCCTTGCCCTGAGGTCAGTTTCAAGAAAAGAGAAAAGCAGAGTGAACCGCGGGGAGGTCTTCCAGCATCTGGGAGTTGTTTTGGTAAAGAACCGTCTTCTTATGAAGTGAATCACCAGAGGGTTTGATCACCAAGCTATAAATCCCTGCCTCTCCTTCGCTAAGCAGGGTTACCGTGGTATTCATAGGAAATTGCCAAATCATATCATCTCACTTCCCAGTTCAAGGGGGAAATACAATAAAACACAAGATGGGGGAAAAAAAAAAAGAGGGGCATTTTAAATGATTGCTCTTGTTGATCATTTCTTCATTTTTACTTTTCTTTCTCCTTCTGACTCACAAAGAATCAAAGAAACCCGAAAACATTGCACCAGGAAAGGAACCCGGTGGTTAGGAGCTCATCCCTCTTGGTCAGGGATGGCCAGGCACCATGAAGCAGTCAGTGAATTTCACAGCAATAAATGAGATGCTACTTAGAAATACAAAATGTCGGGGGAGCTACCACGAAACAGCTTTTCAAAAAGTTTAAAAAGACAGGCACGAGAAGTTATGATTCTACCGTCAGGAAAGAAAAGCTACCACTTCGGTGTTGTCCCCTGATCCTTTTCATATGCATGGATTTTACACGCATGTGCTTTTTGTGTCCTCTCTTTTCCTCATCTGCCTCATATCAAATAAATCTTCCCTGTGACAGAATACACTCACTGGTGCTTGTAATTTTAGGGATGCATAATATCCAATTCTAAGTGATAACATTCACTAAGCCAGTCAGCTACACCTGGACAACATATATGTTGCTTACAAATTTTTTTACTCTTAAAATGTATAAGCTTTTAGTGAAGGTAGTATTCGTCTCCTGAATATATCCAGTTATCCTCCTAGAATGAATTTCTACAAGTGGAAATACTGAGTTGGAAGTGATGAATCTTTCATGATTCTTGAAAGTCATAATGCAATTCTTTTTCCAACAGATTTGTACCAATTCACAGTGATGTCAGTGAATATTTACTAATTTCCAGTAAACCTTTGGCTAGTTTAATATTTTAAAGGGATCCTTACTGTAGTATGTGATTTTTTTCTGTATCTATTTTATTTTCTCCTTGTCACTTATGCAATTTGACGGAGCTGTCTCAATATTTTATTCTTCTTCATGGGCTATATATAGCAGATTTCAACCTGCATTTTCCCCGTGTTTTAAATTTCTGGCCGTCATAAAACAATTTAGCACGTATACACACATCGTTCAGATATTACCGATTTCATTCCTCGTATCATGTGTAGTCTTAGAAAATCCTCTCCATGTCCAAGGCTTTAGCAAGGCTTTAATTCTGTTCGCTGCCTAATTTTTAATTCTGTCTAATCCATTCGTTTTGATGTAGACGTAGTTCAAATTGATCTCTTCCCTAAAAGCTAACTAGTTAATAAACCTCCTCCTTTAAATATGTTGGAAGAAACCCTTGCGTAATGTAAGCAAGACTAAGTCCCCCGGCAGAGCTCTGCGCTGGCACCGTCCTGGTTCTGCGGGGTCAGACACAGAAGGGACAGCCCCGGGGGACTGAGCTCGTGGTGAGGCTCCGCAAGAACAGAAGAGGCCACAAGCAGAAGAAGCCGGAATGCACTTAAATGCCCAATGGTGCCCCAAACTGGGTCAGTGTTCTTGTTTTGTTAGTCTTAGATTTTTCAAATGCGAAGGTGTCCGGCTGATCCCCTGACCGAGCACAGGGCGCAGAGCTGGCACTCTGCAGACGCTCGGGATGCGGTAGGAATAACTCGGTCGGTTATCCGGACCGAGGAAGCAGAAGGGGACGGGAGAAAGGCGCGAACCCAGCGCACCGGCCGCGCCGTCTCCGCTCGTGGCGCGCACACTCCGGTCGCGCAGCCCGCGCACTCCCGCGGTCCCCCGTGGCAGACGCCCACCCGAGCTTCCCCAGCCGTGCCAGGCTCAGCGGCTCCTCGCCCAGCGTCTGCGGGTCGCATCTCCGACCCAGGCGAGAGCCTCAGGCGCCGGCCAGGGACTCGAAAGGCGGCCCAGTCCCGGCCCGGCCCGGCCCCATCTCTGTCGCTTCCCCGGCCCCGGTCCCTTCCCGCTCCCACGCGCCCATCCGGGCTCGCGCTCCTTCCCGAGGCCACCGGTGCGCCGGCCGCACATCAGACCCGCTAGCTTTTCCTCGCCGGGCTCCGCCGGGCACCGGAAGGCAGGTGGAGGAGACGCGCCACCCCAAGGTCGCCCACTCCACCCGCGGTCTGCATCGCGGAACGGGGTCCGGTCCGTGATGGGCGGAGGCCCTGATCCCGCGTCTGTCCCGAGTGACGGCCAACGCGGGGTGTCGCTGGCTCGACCCGGGCTACGGTCCCCACACGTCTCGGCTCACTCGGGATCCTCAGGCCCTCGGCGACAGGGAGGAAAAGTGACGCTGCTTGCCGCAGCCACGCGCGCCCGGGGCGCAGGGGGCGATCCTCCCGAGAAAGTCCCCGCGGCCGCGCGCACGAAGACGCCGGGAGACCGGGAAAAGCCGGTGACCCCGAGCCACCCTCCAGGGTTGCTCAACCCGAGCTCCCCGAGCGCGCCCCCGCGCCCCGCGTCGCCTCCGTGGGTGGGCTTCGCGCTCCCGCCGGGTTTCGGAGCCACCACGTGATTTCCACGAAGCTCAGGGCAGCAGCGGAAAGGCGACAGGGGTAGGACGGGGGACCCCGAGGTGCAGCGGGAGGGCGAGGGGGGCGCGAAGGAGGCGTGGGGGAGCAGCAGGGGCGGGGCGGGAAGGACCGCGGGGGGGGGGCGGGGCGGGGCGCGGACCCGGCGGGCGCGGGAGCGCGGGCCCAGCGGGGGCGGGGCGAGGTCGGCAGGTGCGGGGCGCGGGGATGCCGACTGCGCGCCCCTAGGCAGAGCCCGCGTGCAGGGCCCGCGCGGCGGCGGCCGCTCCCCGCGAGGCTGCGCGCGGGCGGCCGGGCCGGAGCAGAGCAGCGCCCGGGATGTCGCAAGGGCTCCCGGCCGCAGGCGGTGTCAGCGTCCTGCAGAGCGGCGTCGCAGCGCCCGGGAACGCGCCACCACCGCAGGTAGGGGGCGCGGGCCGCGGGGAGCCGAGGTGGGTGCGGGGCGGAGCCCGAGGCGGGCAGAGGGCCTGGGTTGGCGCGGGCTCGACGTGAGACCCTGCCGCGAGCCCTGTGTCCGCCGGGTGGGGGTGGGGACCGCACGTGGGGTCCGCGCCGTCTTCCCCCTCGTTGCTGCTCGATCTGGGGAGCAGAAGCCAACCCCAGTGCTGCTGCAAACCGTCACCCCATCCGGACAGTTGCCTCCCACGACCCCAGCGTGTACGCAGGACCCGCGGGAGAGACAGGCCAGGGCACTTGCACAGATGGCAGCTGGGACACTGCACGCGCAGCCGCTTAGGGACCTGATGGGTTTTTGCATTCTTATGCTCCCCACCCCCATTCGATCCCAGGTACCTGGTGTCACCCAGTGACCAGGTGTCACACATATCAGAATTGGAGTCTTGGCCACATGGGCTGAGTAACCTTCATCTATTGGCTTAACTTTTTGGAGCCTCAGTTTCCCCATCTGTAAAATGACTATAGCATCAATCACTCCAGATTTTTATGAAGACTGAGATAAGGCTAATGTGCACATATCTCAAGACTTTGCACACCTCTGTCTTGTGTAAATGTTTCTGTTGGCTTGACAGGTATGATCATGCCTGATGGGTTATAAATTCAGTTTAGAGTGGCAGCCCCTGAGGGCAGGATGTGTGCAGCTCCTTTGTGTCTTGAGATGTTTTTGATTATGGTGTATAAAGAGGCTAGCCTAGTGACAAGAACGATGGGGGATCCAATCAGAAATTGCAGCAGGCTTCACGAAGACAGGTACCTGCTGCACGGTGCTGTGCTGTATCAGGCTAAGCCTTAGGCTGCCAGCCAGAAAGTGCCCGTGGTTTGTGGCTGGTGTCCTCACTGGCTAGGAGAGAGTGTGGCACATGGTCCGTACGCAGTTAATGCGTAGTGAAGGTAGGGATGAATTGCACCTATGATAAGTGAGGAAACTGAGAAACTAGAGAAGTTAAGCTGTTTACTCTGGGCCACACTGATCATGAGAGACTAAACTAGGACCTGCGAGACGCTAACCCTCTATCCAGCATGTCCTGGTTGATGCTCCACTTATGTGTCTCAGGACTTGTCTCTGGACCCACACTTTGCCACCTGCAGACCTGTCTGTCTCTGTTCCCTCAGCCGTGCTGTCAGGCCTCTGTTTCTCCTTTATGCTGGCATTTTTGTGCATGGGCTAGAACCCCTTACCTGCCTACCTTGGGGAGGGGAGGTGTGTCTTTCTTATGAGGGGTACGAGACCACAGAAAAAGATAACTAAAAGGGTTAGTTTGTATGATCGATGTTTGCATTTCATTAATATTTGTGTTCAACTCGTGTGTGTCTGTGCACGCGCCACTGGCTCTTCCTCCTCTTCATTATCCATCTTCTTCGCCTTTTTCATCTTCTTTGGAGGCCTTAAGAGTAAGGCCAGGGATTTAGCTCAGCAGCTTAAGTGTCTACCTGGCAAGCTCGAGGTTGTGAGTTCAATCCTGTGTACAAAAAACACTAGTATTTTTTTCCCTCTTTTGAGATCTTCTCATGGGGTCTGGAATGCAAATACTTCTGTGTTTTCCATGTTTTTTAGAATACACAAAGTGTATTTAGCACGGCAGGTACATTTTCCTGTTTACCTGTTTCATTTTTATACCTGTAAAATGAAGAAGGATTTGATGTATTTGGCACAATTCCATTCATAGCTGAGTCTTCTTTTTTCTTTCTTTTTCATTGCTCTGCTGGGGATTGAACCCAGGGCCTTTTCTTGGAGCCGGACCCCGGTGCTTTTTGATTTTTTTTTCTTTTGAGACAGGGCCTTCCCGGGTCACTCAGGGGTCCAGGCTGTCCTTGAAGTTGTGATCCTCTTGCCTTGGCTTCCTGGAGTGCTGGGATTATGTAGCTTGAGTTTCAGGTCACATCGTACATTTGCATTTTGACTTACTCTGTCCCCTGAAATGAAGCGTGAGTCAGGCAGTGTCCAAAGAAGCACTCTGTCGGCACAGCTTTCTGATCACTGTGTGGGAGGATCACCCGCGTGGCTTAGAGCAGTGCTGGGCGTATAATCAATCACAGGGTGACACGGCTTCCAGGGTACCTGTATGTAAGTGGGGCCCTAAGGGCTGGCCGCACAGCAGGTTCGAAATAGCAAAGCCGCCCCCACTTTCCCGGTCTCAGATGAGCAGCAGAACACCACAGCCCTTCCTGGCACACGCCCTGTGGGGTAGAGGTTTGTGAACGTTGGTTTGGAGACCCAGCAGACCTGAGTTCCACTTCCCGCTGCCCGCGGGGAGTGCGATACCTGGAGCAAGGTTTTAGCCTGAGTTTCTTATTACTCATCTTTTAATTTTTTGCTTTTTCAGGCAGGGTCTCAGTGTGTAGCCCAGACTGGCCGCAAACTTGGGGTGATCCTCTCACCTCAGCCTCCTGAGTGCTGGGGTATCAGGCATGTTCCTTTGTGCCCAGCTTACTTTGCAAACTTGTGGTGCTGGTGGGACACAAGCACTGTACCCCGAGGTGTAGCTGCAGCCCTCCTGCTCCCATCCCGGGGATCAAGGACACACGAGTGTCTGTGTCAGGGAGATGAGGGGGCTGTGATTGGGTCCCTGCTGCCAGCCAAACATGAACTGGTGGAGGTCAAGGAGCAATGCCCAGTGAAGGGGAGGGCAGGGAAGGGTTAGGTGAGGGATGTCTGTATCACTGTCACCCAATGTCACCCCCAGAGCCCTGAAGATGATGACAGGAAGGTCCGAAGGAGGGAAAAGAATCGAGTTGCTGCTCAGAGGAGTCGGAAGAAGCAGACCCAGAAGGCTGACAAGCTCCACGAGGTGAGGCTGTGGTTGGCAGCGCCACAGGGAGGAGCCACCGGCGTGACAAGGATGTCCCCGTGGCCCTCAGTGGGCGGCACCCTCCAGGTCCTTCCCTGCCCGGTGGTGTTGAGTCTTCACTCATGGACCTCTGCGCTTCACCCCAGAACACACTTTCATGACAAAGCTGAGCAGAGCGAGGCGCCGCCCTCCACCCTGATGCCTGTTAAAACCCTGATGCTGCTTCTTTCCGCATCTCACTTCCCTGCTGCTTAAACCGAGTAGTCTTCACCTGGGACCCCGGAGCCCAGTTCCGAGTCATTCCTCAGCGCTCCGTGCCTTAATTGCCAGTCCTCCGCCTCCACCCAGCACATGTGTGTGCACAGGTGTGTGTATGAGTACACACACACACACACACACACACACACACACAGAGGCGCTTTTAAGGAAATTGTTTCCAGGGGGCCACCAGTGCCCAGGCACCCTCTTTCCAGGGCCGTCTTTCTGGTCTCACCATGCTTGACCTTGCTGGAACATTTTCCTCCAAGTCCATCCCTTTTTGAAGTTTTTCTCCTTTTGCTTTGAAAGACCACACTTTCCAGTTCTCCAGACCAGCTTCACATTTGTTTATTTATTTACTTATGGTGGTCCTGAGGAACCGAACCCAGAGCCTGTGTGTGCAAAGCAAGAACTCTACCACTGGGCCACAAGCTCAGCCCCACCACTTTTTAATTCTCGGTGTTGGTGTTGACAGCATTTCCCACGCTGCCCCCCCCCTTTAATCTCACCCTGGAAGTGGGAACTTGTTCATCTTTCTCCTGGCATCAGCTTCCAACAGAGTTCCCCAGGCAGGCAGGGCCTCCATCCTGGACCCTGGCACGGCACTGTCTGCTTAGGAGTCTTCCTAGATGGCAGAACGCCCTGTGTTCAGTGACTTTCTTCTCCCAGGCCTCACTGGTAGCTCACGGTGCCCACCACCTTCCTTCCCTCTCCTCAGAGCAGGTGCCTGGTGTCTGGGTTTGTTCCCTGTGCTCTTGCTGACTGCCACATTGATTTGACTCGTGGTTCTGGGGCTGGGACATCCTGAGGGCCAGCTTGTAGCTTTGTAGCATGATAGAGGGCGTCCTGTGGCCAGGATGGATGGATTGGGGACCAAGATTCCAGCACATCCTCTTCTGGGGGACACATGCAAACCATAGCATGGGAGTTTCTCTTCCAAGATGTTGTTTTCCTTGATCTGTGGCATCATCCCTCAGCTGGACATGAGAACCGCTCCGAATCAGGAGCTGCCCTCGGGAGCATTCAAGGATTTACCCAGAGAATCAGCAGCAGGTCTCCTCTTGGAGGGTCGGTGTGCACAACAAACGGTTTTGGTTTAGCTTTTTCCTGCCGTGCTTTCATGCTTTCCTGTCACAGGTTGCCTTAGCAGAGCCAGTCTGAGAGGTTGACACACAGAGCCTCCGCTGTCAGGTGGAGAGAAGGGCATCTCTAAAAACTAGCCAGCAGTGAGCTCAGGATGAATTTAGAACACTCTTAATCCAAGGAGATGGTGCCAGCTCACTGACACCAGTTCCCAGCACGGTGCACGTAATGAGTCCAGATTCCTTCTGCAGACCAAGGCCTCCGACCAGCAAGGAGGCCTCCTCGGTCCTTAGTAGTCCTCTGAATGCCGGCACAGAAGATGCCAAAGCCCTTGCTTGCTTTCTTCTTTACCTGCTGCTCCCAGGGCCGCTGTGCTTCTAGGTTTGTGTTTCCAAAGAGCCCCAAAGAGAACTTGCAACTCACAGTTACACCAGGCCCCTGTGTTCAGACTGTGGGTGCCGTCTGGACAGGTGAGGCCAGACCCGGAGGGAGCTTCTCGGGCCTCATCAGCCGTCCAGGTGACCAAGTGTCTCGAACAGGATCTTTCGTGGAGCGAGGAAGCAGGTCCATCCTACATTTACTGGGTACTCTTGTAGGCAGGGTGTCACCATCGGGTCACAGAGAGAAGAGGGAGATCTCGGGCCTGTCCTTGGCGCTGCGGAGAAGGTGTTTCCTCATTCGCTCCAGACTCTGGAAGCTTCTGTGTTCCTTGGTTTATGGTCGCCTTTCAGCTCCAAAGCCAGTGACGGCTGGTGGAGCCTTTCTCATGCTATGTTCCTGTCATCCCATCCCATCTTCCTTTCCTGACTCCTTATCCATTTATGAGTTCCCCCTGGTGACACTGTGCTGCTCCTGGGTGACCCATGACAATATGCCCGTGTTACACTTCTTAACTTGATCACATCTGCAAAGTCCCCTTTGCTGTGTCACGTGACACATTCGCAGGTGCCATGATACATAAATACTCATGTAACGTTACTAGGTGTCAAAAAAAAGTCCACCTGGATGACGTGTTGCTCTCTCTCTCTCTTCCTGTCATTTTCTGATTTGGTAACCAAGGAAACCAGGTGCTGGGAAGTTAGGCCCACATTTCCTCCTGCCCCATGCCTCTTAGATGTGGAGGGCCCCCTGCAGGGCCTCCTGTTCTCCTGGCCATCCCCCGGACAGTTACGGCGCCTGCCCCCTTCCAGAATGGAGAGGGTGGCCTTGAGGTGAGCGCCCTTTGGGAAAGGACACTCCCTTTTCCTCTTTCACTTGGGGACCCTGCACCAGTGGCAGATTAGGAGCGTGACTCTATCTGTATTCAAGCATCCTAGCTATAACTTTCCTTACCCCTTCTCATGGCACCCAAGGGTCGCTGGTCACCATGGGTGTGAGGGGCAGGCAGTATAGGGAAATGGAGATGCACCCCAAACTCTGCAGGATGAGAGGGATGTCACATCTGGGTCCAAAGGTGCCCCATGAACAATGTCTTCGCTGTTGCTTGCTGCCTGCTTGTGGGAGGTGTTCTGTCTATGGGGAGCCTGTCCTTTGCGTACTGGAGGTGGGTGACTGGTTTAAAGATGGAGTGAAAGGTACTTGCCCCGTGCTCCCATGGGCCGATGGCATGACACATGGCACTTTGCTATGGGTCACATTAGAAAATTCCTAGCCAGGTGTGGTGGCACACACCTGTATTCCCAGAACCAGGAAGGCTGAGGCAGGAGGATCGCCACGAGTTCAGGGTCAGCTTGAACTACATAGTGAGTTCAAGGCCAGCCTGGAGCTTGTCTCTGAAAAAAAAAAAAAAAGAAACTCTTGGGGACCCCAGAATTCCTGGACTTCATCTAGGACAAGAAAACAGAGCAAGATCCTATGTGTAGAAACCTCCTCATGCCTGAGTGTCGAAGGGCCTCACTCTGACCTGCTGGTCGCTAGAAGCAGGAGGAGCCCATCCATCCCAGCCCTGTACCACGGGGCAGAATTCCTAAACACTCAGGTAGTTCCAGCTTTTCCCGGATACCAGTGAGGGGGATGCTTACAGAAGGACCAGACCCCCTTTTCTCTTTGGCTCACATTCTTGCACACCCCATTTGTCCTTGAGCCCTTGTCACCTCCAGCACCCAGAAAAGCCTTCTTCAGCCCTGCTGTTGTGAGTTTCTTGGCTGCTCTGGGAAGGAGGGATGGGCAGAGTGGGGAAGAGCGGTGTGGCTCAAGCCCAGCACAGTTCTCCCCTCCAGCTGCTGTCTGGGCAGTGACACTGTGGGGGTGGGGGAGGGGGCGACTCCCACCTCTGTTCAGCGCTGGATGGCAAGCGCTGGCCAGAGTCCGCATACACAGAAGGAAACCGAGGTTTAGCACCAGGGTCTCTAAGGCAACCGGAAGGAAGGTGGCCCAGAAGTGGGTCAGGCACCCAGCGATGTCAGATCGAGAAAGAATCTGAGTCAGAAGAGAGAGGCCGTGGTACCATCCTTACCAGCCCCACGGGCCTGGAAGTGACAGATGGCTTGGGCAGTCCGGCTGTGGTTGGCACTGTCACTTTTGATTTTCAGATAGTGTGTGTGCTAAGACAGTGTTTCATGTCAGTACTGTCACGGGCCGAGGGACGGTGACGTTCATCTGCACCGCCCTGGCTGGTGACAGAGTGGCTTTGCTGGGAAGTACATCAGCTTGAGGCCCCGGGATGGCTGAGTGGTGAAGTCCTGTGAGCATGCGGCCTCCTTCTGGTAACCACCTCGGGGAAATTCAGGCCCAGACTCTGCCGATCGCCTGCAAAATCTCTGATGCTGCCTGGGTGTCACAGTTGACTTTGACATCACGGCCCAGACCCCAAGCTCCGTGACCCTGGAAGTGTCATGCCCCTCTCAGCTGCAGTGCTTGTGAGGTGCAGCTCCGGGTCCTGCTGGTGGCCTTTTCCTGCCTCCCCTTTATACCTAGAGTGTCCCCTCTATTGCCCAGTACCTGCTTCGGCTTCTCTGCCAGTCCTCAATCCTGTCCCCAGACCCAGGGGACCTGGGGAGCCTCTTACTTAGTCCCAGAACAGAATGCCCAAACCTCAGCACTCGGGGAACCCAGGGCTGGCTGCATCTTTGAGGGGCAGTGTCCTGCAGGACCCTGAGCAGCCTCACTGGCCACCACCCACTGGGGACAGCATTGCCACTAACCTATCTGTGACAACCAGAACTCTAAGACACCATCATCTGTGCCCAAGTGTCCTCAGCGGGGGACTGCCGAAGTCTCCCCCTTTGAGGACCACCAGAGGTGACCTCATTTTGGAGGTGGGACTGGTATTGGCAGTGATTTCACCACCTCGGACTTTCAGGTGTGTGCCCTGACACTGTATTCTGGCACATTCTCTGGGGTGGCAGCTTGGTGACCCCAAATCCCATCCCATGACAGAAAATTCACAGCTTAGTCAGATTTGAGCCATGAATTTTCATGCCGAAGTCAAACGCTGGAAGTCATCAAGAGCCGGTGTCCTCTGTTTATCTTTTTATTTATGTTAACGCTAGAACTTTTTTCTCAGTGTGCCGTGGATTTCATTTTTGCCTTTTGTTCCCAGTCAGTATTCTCTGACCTCTTGTTCCTCCCCTGCCAGCTCCTCTTTTTATTTTTATGGAACTGGTCCTCCCCTGCCAGCTCCTCTTTTTATTTTTATGGAACTGGTCCTCCCCAGAGATGTTTATTACTTTTCTTCTTACCTCCTCAGCTCAGTAAAAGTCCCTCAGCAGATTTGGGAGTAAAACTTAAATCCCAGCTGAGAAAGTCCCTGTGGAGAGGGCAGCTAGGTGAGGGGCCTCCCTGGCGGCCCAGCTCCGGAGTCTTTCCACGTAGGGCTCTGGAGAGCAGTGGTGCCTCAGGGCAGCAGGAGGCCACAGGGCTCCCCGGCTTCCAGAGGGGCGCTCAGAGGCTGTGAGCATCTTGCTGCGGTTGGCAGACGTAACCAGGCAGTTAGGAATATTCTGCCTGAGGGAGCACTTTCCGTCTTGGAGCCAGGTAACATGTTAGCTTAGAACCATTCATATGTTTCTCTCGAGTGTGTGGGGCATTTCTGGTTGCACTGTGGAGCAAATGTGTGTGTGTCTGTGTGTGTGTGTGTGTGTGTGTGTGTGTGTGCACACGTGCATGCTTGCCCCTCTAGTCTCTCCTTTGTGCAAATTTTCCATGAGCCTGGGCCTCTGGTCCCTCCTCCCTCTCAGACTTTCTGCTTGGCCATCAGGGGCTTGCTGCTGGGTTTGGACACTCACTGCCAGTTTGGGGCTGGCACTGGTCAGGCCAGAGGACATGATGAGGACCAGGTTGGGAGGCGAGGAGGAGGACATGGAGGCAGCAGGGGCTCAGCACTAACGAAGCCATACTGGCCCAGGGCGGCCTGTGTGTGTGGTGGGGGAGGGCCAGGCCTGCTGTCCCTGGGAACTTCCTGCCTGCTGGTGTGGGGGACTGGGACAGCCCCTGCCTACAACCTGTCTGAGGTGCTGGGTCCTGAAAGAGAAGAAGGTACCCTGGGGGACAAAGGCGGTAAGGGAGGACAGAGGACAGGGGATGAGGGGTCAGGAACACAGGAACGGGTGATCAAAATATACAGTGACTGTTTAAATTTTTAAAAATAGTTATTACTGACAAAAACATTGCTTTTTAAACCCCCTCAAAATACACTCCCCCCCCCATGATGAGTGTGCTTTAGACACACTCATCCCATCCTCCCTGCCACTTTCTGAAGCAGTTCTGCAAATCCTCCCTCCTGAGTGTCTTTACGAGGTGTGCTCGTAAGTAGAGAAAACACTGCTGCCTGGTGCCATCTAGCAGAAAGGCAGCCTCGTGAGAGCGTCACCCTGTGCCCTTATCCACCTTATTCACCAGGCCTGGTACTGTGGGACTCCTGGCTCTTCCCCAAAGTCGGAGTGACAGGTAAATAAATGTCTGAATCAATTCAGGAGATGGAGGCAGATACAACTGAAGACACTCATGAAACAGGGCTTGCAGAACTGCTCCAGGAAGTGGTGAGAATGATGGGATGAGTGTTTTCAAAGCAAGGGGAGATTTTGGAGAGACTTATCGGCAATGTGTCTTTACTGTAATAATTAAATGATAGCTATGTTTTTTTATCACACCTTGTAGACACTGGCTTTCAAATAGAGCAGGTCAGAAGGACAAAGCCTGACCTTTGAAGGTGCCAGGGCCCCACCCCAGATCGATGCATGAACTAGAACATTAAACAGGTTTCTAAAAGGGAACTCTGACCTCACGCTCACCTCTCACCCCAGGTCTGAGCCTGGTTCCTGATCTGGTGGGAGCTTATCAGTTAGTGCCAGAACAAAGGCGAAGTATGTTTGCAAGCATTTATTTGAACGTAACACTTGTTATGTTCCAGGTTCTAAGTGGTGAAGGTGTAGCCAGGAACCTAGCAGAAGCCTCCAGAAAAGCAGAACAGCAGCGTGGAGGTGGAGGTGGGGAGGGACGGGTGCAAAGGGGACTTTTTGGGGTGAAGGCAATTTCTGCATATTTATCAGCACAGGTACACGCATCTGTCGGGCACTCATTGAACTGGATGCTTAAAATAGATGCATTTTATGTAAATGACGCTTCCGTAGAGTTGATTCAAGAACACAGCCCTGCCCCGGCTGGCCGCGCTCGTCCTGGTGGGAGGAGAGTGACCCAAAGCCGAAGCTGTAGCACATAGTGATGAGCTTCCGGCGGCGGGCATCGGACTGTGGTTCCAGAAAGGCCGTTCTGTTCCCACCAGGAGTACGAGTGCCTGGAGCAGGAGAATGCCTTACTGCGCAGGGAGATCGCCAAGCTGAACGAGGAGCTGCAGCAGCTGAGCCTGGCGCTGAAGGAGCACGAGAAGATGTGCCCACTGCTGCTCTGCCCCATGAACTTTGTGCCTGGGCTGCGGCCTGACCCAGTGGCCAGCTGCCTGCCGCGATGACCCTCGAGGACCTCCTCCTCTCTCCACCTTTACACCCTGAGCCAGGGTCCTGCGTCCTGGGGCAGGCACCTGGGTCCTGCCACCTCCTTCGAGGAGCTCTGGGCCTCTGCACTGCGACACTGCTGCTTCCCGCGGGAGAAGGCTGGTATCACACCTGACCCTCAGGGACCTGGGGCCAGGGAGCCAACGAGAAGCCACTCACAGAAGTCGCAGCCAGTGGGTCCTGCTGTTCTACAGGATATGTTCTTTAGGTTTTGGGTAATAAAAATGGTCACTGTCTTGCCTTTCTCCAGATTCTTGGGATTTAGGGGCACAAGGCAGCTTCTCTTCCCTGACCCTATGGTGGGTCCCACCTGTGTGTCACCCCCACGGCCTCATCCATGGTGGACCGGAGAGTGGCACTGTGCCGGAGAGTGGCACAGTGTTTTTCAGTTTTCTGCAGGGCAGAAAGGACCCAGCCAGACCTGACTTGTGTTTGGCCAGGCTTTGTGTGACCCTGCACTTGGCCCTGCCTCATGCTGACCCTCATGAGAGGGTCTCTTCCAAGTGGTTCTCCCCTCCTCCCTGCAGTCCAGATCACCTTCCCGCTCTGCAAGGAGCTCATTGGAGGACAGAATTACTTTATGTTAGAGAAAAAGGAAATTGCTCCCCTTATTTAAAAACAAATATTTGGGTAGATGAGACAAGGAGGAATTTCCTTGTCCAAGTCCATTCTCTCAGGTAAGATAGACCCATACCAAGCTAGAACTCGGCCACTTGGTAAGGTGTCCCCATCCTTTTCAACCTCTGTCCCTGGAGCGGCAGGGGTGGTGGAGGGCGGGGCTGTCCCACTGTAAAGGGAACAAGAAGTGGGAACAGAAAGGAGGTATTTTGTTGTAAAAGGTTAAAAAGAGAAAGAAAAAAAAAGAGGGCGGCCCTCGAGTTAGGGACCCTTAGGTGTGAATACTGGCTGCTCCCCACAAACCTGCTTTGCCGGGAAGGCTTCCTCTTCCCCTTGGAGTTCAGCTTGGCTTATCCATCTCTGATAGGCTAAAAGCTGCAAGACTCCTGCTTCTGGCAGGAGAAGGCAGGAGTTGAATAGGGCTAGGACCTGCAGGGAGCCCTGGTCGAAGCTTCCCATGAGGCTGCTTCAGGACTGGTTAGGAAAAAAGGAGACTGCAATTCTTGGGCCTGTCCCTGCAGATGAGGGCAAGGGGCTTGCTCAAGGTCGCTGCAGACCCCAGCTGGTCTGACTTTGGGTTAAGGGGGAAGTCAGCAGGTGTCTAACTGCAGGGATCAGTTTGCCCCTCAGAGGCTGGCCAGATGCACCTGGCAGAGCGTACTCGGAGCCGCACAGGGCCTGCGTGGCCGTAATGTGCAGTGAAGCCTGTGTGTGTAGGTGTTTGGCTCCAGGTCGTGCAGAGGGCTCTGGCTCTCAGCGCCATCCTAGACCCCTCGCCTGACCTCTAAATTCCAGCCGTCTGGCCTGGCTGCTATCCTCTGACCTACGGTCACTGCTGTTCTATGCTACCCCCATGACACTACACAGCCAACCCCAGCTGTTCACACCTGCCGGCCCCATGGGTCTGATTTTCCTTCAGCCCTGACCAGCTTGACCTCATGGAAACCCCTGGCTCCATACCATCATGCAGTGGCCAGTTTCCTTCCCTTCCTTTGCTCTGTGCCATCAAGGCCTTAGAGTCCCTCCAGATCCTCTAGTTTGGCAGGCTGGGGAGGAGAGATGGAGTGAGGGCTGTGCCCTGGAGGTGACAGGACCCCTACCCACAGCCACTGGCCAGAAGTCAAACACATAGCTTGGTCCGTATGAAGGGAACTAGGTTTGGTAACTGTTAGTCTCTGACCTAAGTTTGAGGCTTCACTCTTACCCCCTTCTGGGAATGGCCCACTTGAAGGTTGCCAGTAAACTGCTCAATCTATCGGGGACATCTTGGGCTTTGTCTCATCTGACTCCTAACAGCCTAAGACACCGGTTGGAATGAGTCTTCCTCTGTGTCTCCTGCTTCTTGGCAAGGTAAAGGGGACTGCTTCCTGCACTATCCCTGTCTGGTACCCACCTCCCCAAACATACACAGACACACACACATCCAGGGCCTGAAGTCAGCCCTGTAAGTCCAGACTCCCATAGAGCTCAGATCTGCTCAACGAGTTGCATGCTCTGCTCCTGACCTCAGCGTTTTACCTTCAAACTTGCCTCTGTTCTTATCTGTTTATTACTGGGTGCATCATCCAGGGGCTCAGAGACCTACTTAACCCTCAGTCTCCGAGATAATCTGTAAATCCTGAATGCTGTCCCTGAATATTCCCCAGATCCATGCAGTTAGTTCAGTACTGGATTGCTCTGTCCGTTATCAAGAACTTTATTCAAAGCTGTGCATGGTGGTGACACCTGACATCCCAGGTGCTCTGGAAACAGGCTAGAGTATTGCAGTTTTGAGTTCAGCCTGGGCAGTTTATTGAAACCTTATATCAATGTTTTAAAAAAGGACTGAGGCCCTGAGTTCTATTGCCAGTGCCAAAAAATTATTCAAATTAGCTGGCTGTTGTGTTTTCTTTTATGGTGAGCCTGAACGTCAGCAAGACCCACCTGTCTCCACTTCTGACAGTAAAGCAGTACAGCACGGGGTGGGGAATGCAAGCTAAGGTAGCCCGGGATGCTGGGGGTCAAGGGCCCTTCGAGGTCCCTGCAGGTGGGACAGTCCTGCAAGCCAAATGCTCGCTGAGGTGCATCTATCCTGGACAAGTAAAAATTCTATATAATCCTAGAGACAAATTACATTTTGCCAGGAGGGACAAAGGACACTGAGGGTGGGATTTGCGAGGATTGGGTTTGCTTGGCTTGGAGTCATGGCTGCCTGCTGGGCCTTTGACTGCAGCCTTAGAGTGTCTGTCTGTCTCCCGGGCGGGCGGGGTCAGGGAGGCCCCTGCGAAAGAGCCCTCAGCATAGAAAGTGTCAGGGTGGGAGGAAGCTCTCCCCTCTCACCCACAGCGATGCACCACTTCCTGTCCGCAATCCGCCCCATATTGCACCAGCCCAGCCCTGACGCTTGGAGTTTCCCTGCACTGAATCAGACCCCGCGTTCAGAAGGATGACTTGGCTGGACAGGAAATCCAGAGACTCAAAAGCCCCTCTCTTCTTACTCGGCAGTGCTAGGGTCTTTGAAACCCCGGGTTTATTTACTGACAAGAGGCTGTGGGCTTTGCCCCAGCAACAGCTAGAAGCAGAGGGGAGGCCCCAGCTCTCCCTGAGGTGCCTTCCCAGCCGATAGATACCCAGGAAGTCCCGCAGGGTTGTGTCTGCAGGAAGAGAGCTGGGGAGCAAGAAGAAAGGGGGTGTGTGTGGTGGGGAGCAGGAGAGGGGACAAAAAGGAGAAGAACCAGGAAGAGGGAGGAAGAATGGAGGAAGGGAACGAAGCCCTCGCCCTTTGCTCCTGCACCATCCCTCCTGCTGGGGAGCTTATGCTGAGCTAGGGAACCCTCTTGTCCTTGGAAGCTCTCCAGGGCCACGTACACAGTATGATCAGAATATGCCAGGAACGCTAGAAATTGTTAAATTACTCCAGTAAGAGACACACTGCTGTTAGCCCCCTTCAAAACATTCAGCTCACTGCAAACACCTGTTCTCTTCTCCTTGTGACTTTCTGAAGCAGCTTTGGAAGTCCTTCTGCCTGTCTGCAGTTGTGCTGTCGTCATGACTGCCTTGGTGTCCTGAATTGACTCAGAAGCTTTATAGCAATTTCTATCAAGTGTGCCTTCATTTATTAGGTCTGACACCAGGCAACGCTGGCTCTTCCTCAAAGTCAAAATGACCGTGAAAGGTAAACATTTTGAATTGACTCAGGACATCGAAATAGCCACAACCGAACCACTAAAGACACTCAGGAAAGAGGACTTCAAGAACGGCTTTGGAAAGTGGCAAGAACATTGGAATAGGTGTGTTTGAAATGAAGGGGAGAATTTTGAAGAGGATAATGGCAGTGCGCCTGGTACTGTAATAAAGTTTTTAGAATTTCAACATTCACTATGTAGTTGGGGGCTTAAAAGCCAGAACTCTGGAAACTACCCCGTGCTTGGGGTCTTGGGTACTTTTCTGGACTGCCCATCTGGAAACTGACCACTCTGATGGGACCCTAATGGATCAAAGGAAATCAGTGTGGTGATCACTGCCACTGGGAGCATTAGCACCATTACCGTGACCGAAAGTCTGGGCTTACAGGTGGCAGTGCACTTGGTGTGACAGCTGAGCAGTGTTCTCTACTCCTAGAGATAGCTCACCTGCACTTTGGGGTGTTCTAGCATGACCTTTTTCTGCTACAGTATTCTTAAGAAAATCAGAAATGTCACCACAGATTCAACCAAAGGCTACTAGCTCAGAATTGTGACCACAGCCCTGAGGGGAGGGTTTGAGGGAGAGTCCAGTGTTTGCATCCCGAAAGGCCAGAGATGTACTTGGAACTTCCCTGGTTTCCCTTAGTAATCTGCTACCTATCTAGTCATCATTATTCAAGGTTCTTCTGGAACAGGTGTGCATTTTCAGTTGTTCTGTGCGAGGTAGAACGTGCCCTGCTCCAGATTCATCCCCTGTTGTCTGAACTGGGGCTGACAGGTTCTTGGATAAGGCAGTCACAGGCATCACCAGTTTCCCATCATCCACAGCTTTCACAGAGGTTTCTAGAAGTCTTCTAGATGAGCAACAGAAAGTACCTTGTAGAATGTCAGACTGACAGAAGGCTCTATGCACCAGCTAGTTCTCTTGGAAATCGAGAAAGCAAGGAAGTTTGAGAAATGCTGGTGGCCCCGTGTCCTGAGACCTGAAAGCATAAGCAAATTTAATTTGTCAATGAGTTTTCAGCAAATTATTTCTAACTTTACTGTTTCTTCTAATAATCAATTGATTGCAACAGACAAATAGATTTTTGTAAAAATAAATACTAGGGGTTGGGAATTTAGCTCAGGGGTGCAGTGCCTGCCTGGCAAGCCTGAGGTCCTGAGTTTGATGGCTGGTACCCAAAAATAATTAGTAAAATGACATTTATAAAATAAAAGGGCCAGGGATTTAGCTCAGTGGCACAAGTGCCTGCCTGGCGAGCATGAGGTCATGAGTTCAATCCCCAGTACAAAAAAAAAAATTAGGAAATAAAACAGTTACTAATGATTAGTTATTATTACCAATTATGAGTTAACTATGATTCACACTATTAGTGGCTAAACACCTATTTAGTGGGTAGGGATCAAGTCCAGCAAGAGAAAGACTCCCAACATACACACCACTCAAAGGGCCCATTTGAAGTGGAAGATTAGGGTGCAGCCAGCTGGTTGACTAAGTGGATGTGGCCAGCCAATCACATAGATCTAGGACAGGTGCACAGAAAAAAAGTTCCCAAGCCCTGCAGCTGGGACCAATCAAAAAGCATTATCTTCAATTTTTCTGGCTTGAAATCTAGCACGCTTTTGATAGGCCTGAATCTGACATTAACCTGCAGAATGGGGATGACACAAAATATGGTGGTCATTAACTTGCTGGCCATTGTGATTTCTCTTTTTCAGCGTCCGGTTCTTCCTCTGCGGAGCGTACTTTTTTCCCTACCTTTAATAAATGTAAAACCTTGCTTTCTCTTTGGCATGTCTACTAGTTCCTTGTTCAGGATAAGCACCTGGAAAAAATCTCTAGGAAGAGCCCACAGCACCCCTTAACCCTGCTACTTATTGTACAACTTTTCAAATCTTAACCTCCAGGTTGAGCAGAAGTCTAATGGTTTCCCACTAATGATTTATGTAATCGTATGTTCATCCGGGTCAGTGTGCCTGTTATAAATAAGGAATTCCCAAATCAGCAGTGTAGGAGCTTGTGAAACGCCTATCATTAATAATTCATTGATAATAAATAATGATGATGGACACCCCAAGAACTAAGGAAGCAGGAGATAATGGGTAGAAATACACACAGATCTCTGCTATCCTCAATTCAGTTCAAATGCTGTAAGTACTGTGACATTTTTTATTGGTTCTACAATGATTACTATTTAAGTCCTTAATGTTCGCCTAGGCCCACGTTTTCTTAATTTGTGCTGTGCACTCTAAGGGCTTGGATGCACAAATCACCCATGGTCCCGACCAGAAGAGAAAAAAAGACAATTTGACAGGCTGAGTTTGTGGGCAAACAGTTCAAGGAAAAACTATGCACTGTCTGGAGGACAATCCGTTTATCTGATTATAGTCTTTCAGGTGTTTTTGAGCTATTTGATAACACTATAAATTGTAACTGGCAGATAACAATGCAAAATAATCCTTATCTACAGACATGCAAATTATGTCCTGTCTAAAGACTACCAAAGTAGTTTTTTCTTTTCTCTTTCTCTGTCTTTTCTTTCTTTCTCTCTCTCTTTCTTTTTCTCTCTTTTCTTTCTTTTTTTTTCCCGTTCTCTTCTCTTTTTTTCTCTCTTTCTTTTCTTTTCCTCTTTCTTTCTTTCTCTCTTTCTTTCAGGATGTTTTTGTTTTGGAGATAGGATTGAAACAATGTCTCAACTGTGTAGCCCAGGCTGCCCTTGAACTGGGAGCAACCCTCCTGCCTCAACCTGAGTGCTAGGATTACAGGCATGCATCACCATGCCTGGTTTTTGCCAGGGCACTTTCTTACCCTCTCTCTGGTTTGTCTCTATTTGCACACTCATTTCGATAGCTCAGATCTGTAAATACACCTGCCTGTTCTGCAGTTTCTTCTTTGAACTGGTTTTGACTACTTGGTTCTCTTAATGATCCTCACTAAACTCCTTTTCCGTGCTGAACAGTGGACCTTGCACTTGGTAGGCAAGCACTTGCCATTGAGCTACGTCTCCAGCCCTTTTAAACATTTCTACTTTGAGACAAGATCTCGCTAAGCGGCCTGAAACTCTGGATCCTCTTGCCTCAGCCTCCTGAGAGCTGGGGTGACTGGCAGGTGCTACTGCATATGCCTCACATAAATAAAAACATTAATACCTGTTCAGTTTGTATCTGAATAAGAGCTATGCTTTTGCCTTCTCTTGAAATTATGTTGTTGGACAATGATAAATTCTGCCAAGGAGCACACGAACACCCAGAGAGCCACGCAGCGGGGTGAGAAGTTCCATTTCAGGGGTCTGAGGAGCTCACCTGTCCCTCTGTGCTGGGGTCCCTCACCCTGCATCAGTCTTCATATTTGACTGCCTTTCTTCCCTCTCATTTCCTAGCCAACTCCTAAGCATTCTCCAAACTGCAGGGTGAACGATTTTCCCTAGAAACCTGTGTTGCCCAACAATTTGATTGAATGCACTTTTTAGGCGCTTCTGGTGACCCTGCCCACCACGCATCTCAGACTATTCTTTTTTGCTTTTTTCTGGTACTGGGGATCGAACTCACAACTCACTTGCCAGGCAGATGCTTATGCTGCTGAGCGAAATCCCCAGCCCCTTTTAAATAATGAGTGTTGTTTTATTTTTCTTACCCCAGCCTATTCTTACCCCCAGCTTATTCTTATTTTAAATAAGTGCCTACATGAATGACTGGATCCCTCTATGCGCTAGACACACAGTTATGTTTTCTGCATCTGTTCTAGGATCTGCTTCCATGAGAAAACTTCTGGGGCTTAAAGGAAATCTGTGGCAACATCTCCCATCCTCCGCCTGTGGACTTGGCACCTTTTCTTTCTTTGTTGCAGATTTTCCCATGCATGGAGACCCTTCCTAACACACCACAGCCACCTTTTCTTTGTCTTCTTTTTCTCTTGGTCTCTCTTGTCCTCTCTGGTGTCCTATCTTCTCTAATCAGCTCTGCAGAATGCATACCTGAACCTGTGCTTGTGAATGAATGCTGTGAAGGCAGCGAGTTCCCAACCTCTGACTGTTGTCCCTGTGGTCAGGGCACCGAGGAACCAGGAGCTCCTTGAGGCCCTGAAGCCAGGGAGCCTGACACCGGCGGGCACACACGCAGCTCCTCTCCAATGAGAACCAAGCTCTGCAGCCTCTGAGTCATCTGACCCCAGAGAAAACCAGGAGAGTAAAAGCAGAAAGACATGGGGGGCACGGAGCAGACTGAGCCCATCTGTGCACCTGCCCGGACCATTCTTCCCATGAGGAAGAAAGATGATGCGTTTCAGAAATAGCGGGACCCCCTTTTCAGCCCAGAGTTTCAGAGAGCCTCTGTGGTGCACCCGCATCTCACCCCCCAGGTTGTGCACATGCGGTTGGTGGTCACTGAAGTCTCTCTGCTTCCAGCTTATTGGGTGAGAAAATATGGAATCCTGTGTCTTTAAGAACTGAAACCATCTAGAAACAGGATTTGATACCCTGTAGGAGACTGGAGACTTCCCTTTTGCTGTTTGAGTTTCTTCTTCAGTTATCAGGAACTGAGTGGGGGGGCCCAGTTGGGGAGCTGCAGCCACGCAGCTCTGCAAGGCTGCCGCTCTCTGGAGATGAGTGCATGCTGCTTTCTTTTTGAATGTGCCTCACCACAGTGAAAAGTACGTTTAAGAAAGTCCCTGGTTGCCTCTGCACGTCCCCTGGGTTCGCTGGAAGAGGGGAGCCCTAGATGCTGGCCAGGTTCAGGAGCCCCTCACCCGGCCCCAGGCATATCCCTGTCTGCCTGGGCCAGATCACTGACCATGCAGCCCAGGGTCCCTCGTGGGGAGGGCTTGGGGTCACATGGCCTGACCCGCTCCTCTCACCACTGAGACCAGGCCAGGCCAGGATGCCAGCCATGTGTGCCAGGGACAGTCCCTGTGGGGTAGGACTGGGGATCCCAGGACCATAGCTGGGCTTTCTTTCTTTTTTTTTTTTCTTTGCCATACAGAGTTACTCGAATGTGTGGCTGCCTGACACAGCGACACAGCTGTTCCAGATGTGGCACCCTGGTTTGGCTGCATCGCCCCGAAAGCCACACACCCGGTGCACTGTCCACCTTCTCTCCCACACGCCCTCGTGGCTGCCTTCCAGCCCCACAACTAGAGGAGCTGGGGGGTGCTGGGTGCTGTGTGCTGCGTGCTCCTCCCTCCCCCACGGGAACCTGACTGAGGAAAGCCTCTCCCGGGTCAGGTGCCTGCTCTGGTCCCGGAACCCCATCTTCTCCTTCAGGCCTAGATGGGGCAATGGCTCCCCACTCTTGCAAGGCTCTGTGCGACTCAGCATCCTTTGTTGCTTCCCTGACATCCTTTGTTCGTTCCCTGAGTATGTTTCACTTTACCTTCCTCGATCTGTAGGTGGAGGACCTTCCTGGAAGGGAAAGGAGGAAAGAAAAGGCAAACAAAAAAGAAAAAGTGGTTTATTTTATTTAAGATCTTCAAGTTCCAGCCATATGCAAATGGCAGTTGGTTTTGATGCCCTCTGTCCCTTAACCCTGTGAAAGTAGGTTTTCTTTCCTGAAGACACTGTAGGATTTCCTACACAGGCGATTGTTTCCTGTAAATAGAGGAAGTTTTACTTTTCCCCTCCCAACTTCTGTGCCCTTTCCGTCTCTGCACACCTTCTGGCTGGCCAGGCGAGTGTAAGGTTGGCAGATGTGTTAATGTTTGTCTCCTGGTGTGCGGGAAATGTCTTCCACCAGAAGGACACTGTTAGCTCCTGTGTTTTCCAGTTTATCGTTTGAAAAGTTTTCTTCTGTTCTTTGTTTGTTGAGAGTTTTTAATCAATATTTAATTTTGTTGAGAGTTCTTTTCGTACCTATTGAGATTATTTGATTTTTATCGTGTATTCGATTAATTGGAAGAATGACATTGATTTTTCTTTTCTTTTCTTTTTTTTTTGATACTGGGGATCAAACTCATGACCTCGAATTTGCCAGGCAGGTGCTTGTGCTTCTGAGCTAAACCCCTGGCCTGACATTGATTTTTGTTGTTGTTTTGTTTTTTTTGAGGGTTTTGCTATGTAACCTAGGCTGACCTTGAGCTTACTATATAGCCCAGGCTGCCTTAACTCATAGTGACCCTCCTGCCTCAGCCTCCCACGTCTGGGGATTACAAGCATGTGCCACTATGCCTGACAGAATTACACTGATTTTTGAATGCTGAATCAGCCTTTTGTGATAACTTTCATGTGGTCATGAATTACTCTCTTTTATACTGCTAGATTCGATTTATCATATTTTGGCTAAGAAATTTTGTGTCTATGATCATGCCGGATATTGGTATGAGGTGTGTTTCTTTGAACTGTTTCTGTCAAACTTTGGCATAAAGATCTTTTTAAAATTAAAATGTTGTCCTTAATCAAACATGCATAAAGACACAAAAGTGCTAGGTGGTTTTTGGAGCAATTAGAATTATTTTCAGCTACCGATAACAGAAAATTCCCCGATAGTTGCCTTAAGGCAAGATGTGTGAAATATAAAAGAAGCTGGTGTCAGGCTGGGGTCAGCTCTACCGCGTCATTAGCACCCAGACTCATTTTCGTTTTCTGTTCATCCTTCAATAAAGTCGATTTTCTTTCTCTTTTATTTGCATCTCTTGACGCAACTGAAATTAGAATGCTTCACTCACTTTGATCCTTGCTTTCATCTTTTTACATCACAAAATGTTTCCATAAATATTACTTCCTTGATCTTCATAATCATAACATTTTATTTTATTTTATTTTATTTTATTTATTTTTTGGTCTTTTTGAGATACAGTCTTGCTGTGCAGTTCAGGCTGAGCTTGAGCTCACTTTGTAGCCCAGGCTGGTCTCAAACTTACAACAATCCTCTTGTCTCACCCTCCCAAGAGTTTGGGATTATAGGTGTGTGCAACCATGCCCAGCTCATAATAATTGTAACTTTAAATGACCGTGTAATCCTTTGGGAGTTTAGAATGGAACGTGTGTACACATACAATTAAAAAATTCACAAGTAACCAAGTAACACAGAATAGAACTAAGTCTCCCCCTGCAACTCTGTAATTAGACCCTTAATTAGAAGCAGTGGATTCCAGTTTCTAGCACATATAACCGGAAACATCCTATGCACAGACCCACATACATGAGAGGACTTCCCCCTCCACGCTTAGCCATTTCTGAGACGGTACTCTACACTGCTTGCCCACACGAAACATCTCAGACACCGCTGGAGTTCATTCATATGGTGTCAATATTCTCTAACTTACTAAAGCAATATTGTTAAACACATAGGGTTTCCCCAGTTTCTTTTGTTCCTATTAATCATGCCGTGGATGTCATGTTTCGAGTTTGACTCAGCTACCAAGTTACAATAAAGGCCGCCTTCCAAAGGAACTTTTGGGTTGTACACAAACTTTCTCAGGAGAGGAGCTAACAGCTGGCTGTGCTGCTGCGCACCTGCTGAGGGTGGGGGCTGAGATGAGTCTCAAATTCAGGGCCAGCCTGAGCAATTCAGGGAGGTCCTGTCCCAGCATACAGTTCTGGAGCATCAGTTCCTGGTAGAGGGCTTACCCAGTGCACTAGCGCTGAGTTTCATCTTTGGTACTAAAAGAAAAAAAAAGGAAAAGAACTTGGTTGCAGGACTAGTGGGACCTCTCCGTGACACTGATGAGGGCATAAGGGGTGGGAGCAGAGATTGTCACAGAGCAAGACATCTGTGAGGGCTTCCTCCTTTCCCTAGCATCAAGAAAGAGGAATTCAGCGGGTCACTCAAGACTGCTGGCAAGGTCAAGATGCGTCACCCACCCACGCCTGGCCTCCAGCCCCAGGTTGTGCCCTCCCTGCACCACCCCAGCCTCAGGGAGGCTGTGCTGGCCGCCCTTAGGGTGCAACCTGGAGCTCAGAGGGAGTCAGGTCCTGGGAGCATCACCGGGGGCAAAGTCCAGCTGGCAAAGTCTTTATCTAGCAAGAAGTGTCCAGCACGGGGCTTCTCCAGCCTTCCTGCAGTGCCACAGAAGCTCCAGAGACCTTGCCTCATTGTAGGTCCTGGCCCCGGAGTCAGGGCCTAGGGTAGAGATTCTGTGTTCCCATGGCTACCAGGGGATGCCAGAAGCTGTTTACCCAGGGCCCAAACTTTGAATGCAGAAGATTCAATACATTCTTTTAGGTCATCTCAATAATTTAGAATAACTGAGATAGGGAGGGCAACCTCAGTTTCTTTTTTGAGACAGAATTTCACTTTGTAACAGGCTGGTCTTGAACTCACTGGGATCCTCCCGCCGCAGCCTCCTGAGTGCTGGGATTACAGTTGTGCACCACCACATGTTTGGCTGCAACCTCAAGTTTTGCAAAAGTAAATTAAACATTAAAAAGTGTCAGGGCTTTGCTTTCTGTCAAGGTTGTGCATAGTTTGGGGATCAGGAGTGCAGAGCTAACATAACCGTCACAGTGCAGGCACTGGGGCATTCACTCAGTGTCCACCTGTTACCAGACAAGACACAGAGAAAAGGCAGTGGAAAGGCATCTTTAATGAAGGTGGAAAAGAAGTGCGTGCTACAGAATAAGAGCTGGCGGTGAGAAGACACTCGGCAGCCCACGGGGATGGAAAGGGGCTCTTCTGTATCCAAAACTCCGGGATTGGCTTCTCTCAATGCAAATAAGGCACCATGACAGTCATCCAGTTAAAACTCCCTTAGCCTGGAACCAGATGTAGACTGCTCCCTGCAAGGCCTCACTGGGCTTGTGGCCAGATGCGAACAGGAGGACTGAAAAATAGCACTTTTCTGATTGGCCCTGCACAAGCCCCTGCCTCCAAGGAAGGACTGAAAAGACCACTTTCTGACTGGTTCCTGGTACAGTGCTCCGGAGTCCCGGGGTCCTTTTGTGCCCTGTGTTCTGCACATGTCCTCTGTGTTTTACGACCTTGCACTCCTTTCCCACCATTAGTTGGCCAGTTTGCCCCAGCCATCTTCTACTATTGCACACCCTGGAGCCAGACATGAAGGAAACTGGCAAAGCCAGCCTGGGCTTAAGAGGAACCAACAGCCTGAGTGAGGCAGGAGCAGAAAACACTGAGGACCCTTGGAAGGAATTTCCTTGCCGGGCCTCGGGGATGGGGGCTGAGTAGCAAGAAGGTGCTTTGCCCCGGGGAGGGCAGGAGGGCTACCTGCACCCAGCGCCTGGGCTCCTCCCCCAGTAGCAGGATCAATGGTCCCTACTGACCCGGCTCCGCTACTTGGACGGTTAAGTGAGATAATGACCGTGGAATGTGTTAGAAAGTGCCCTGCTCTCAGGAATTATCTCTGCTCATCAGGTGAAACCACAGATGGCCAAGAAGGCATCTGGGGTACACAGCTTCCCCCCCACCTCTCCACAGTGAGGAAGACCTAGCCTGGGCTCCCCAGCCCTCAAGCCTCGGCTTTTCCTTGGGATCCAGCATGGCGACGAGTGGCAGGAGAGAGCGGAGGTGCCTTAGGGGCAGCTGAGCGGCCCACGTGAGTGCAGACCTGGAACACAAGCTGCTTCCTCCCAAAGACTCACACCAGCTCTCCAGAAACGTCTCCAGAGCGCTCAGGGACCTACCTGCTGGGTGTCACATCATTCTGCCAACCCAGGGTGCAGGGTGGCCGTGCTACGACTTTGGCTCCACGGTCTCGATCTTGCCCTGGGGATGTCTGGCTTTTCCTATCATTTTCCATTCTTGCCATTTTTTTTGCTTTACTTCTCTTTAAAAAAAATAACAATAAAATCTTCTTGCTGGATTATTCCTAGAAGGCAGAGAACAGACGAATCCCACATGTTATTTACTTTTCTGGTAGTTTTCATGGCAAAAAAAAAACTATAAATTCCTTTTTTTCTGAAAACCTTTGTTTTTCCCTTAACCCTTGAGCCATCTTTTTCAAGCCTTAGTTCCCAGGAATTTTGTTTGTAAACCATCCCTCTGCTCCATGGAAACTGAAGTGCATGGTATATGGTTTTGGTGCAAAAATAAGGAAGTGAAAACTTTTGGACCATTTGCTTGTTACTGGTGGACATTCAGTGCTAGGGAATGAGCATTAGTTAATCACTAACAGGAAAGACCAGTAAACAAAAGTCCTGTTTCCCTTTCTATTATGTTAGATAAATTATCTGTGAGTTTCAAATAACAGTTGAGCCTTAATTAGTACTCATGGAAGAAAACAGAAGTAATCCTTAGATGCAGGTCTTTGATGGGAAATGTCAAAGAATAAAATCCAACAATAGTTTTGAAACAGAATTTTAACAATCCCTCCCCATGCAGCGAATCCCTTGTGGCTCAAATTGTTCCCACTTTCTCATCTCTCTACTTTTTTCCTGTCCCCACCCCACTGATGATTGAGCCCTTCACACCGAGCTATATCTCCAGTCCCTTTTTGTTTATTTGATTTGACTTGGTTTTGAGACAGAGCCTTACTAAATTGCCCAAGCTGGCTCACATTTGGGATCCTCCTGCCTCAGCCTCCTAGCATGCTGGGATTAGAGGTGTTCTAGGATGCCTGGCACCTTTCTTTCTGTGTCAACCCTCTCTCTGCTCCAGTCCCAGCTCCCTCAGGAAGCCTCAGGTGACCCACCAGGTCCAAGCCTTCCTTAAACATTTCTGAGTGTTAGGAGGTGGGCCTGGCTCCCTGGGGGAGGGGCTGGAGGTCTGGGCCCTTTGTTCAGCCCATGGGGCACCCCAGTACCCAAAGTTATTACTCGCTTTCTCCTTCCAGTGCCTGCTTCTAAAATAATAAAATTTATATCACTGTGTGAGTAGAAAAGAGGTTCACTAGTATATTAAAACACTTGCTTTTGACCTAAAATTCATCTTTTTCTGCTGATCTTAAAAGAACTTAAAATATTTTCCTAAGCTCCTGGAAGTGGTATCCTGGGCCCTGGGCTATTTATGTGGATTTGGATATTTTACTTATTTTCTGGCTTTAAGATTCTAATTAGTAAAGCGAGGGTACTAAAAAGGTCAAACTGCGTGAGGTATCAGCAATTACGCTTTTGATTGCATGATTAAAATTTCCAAACCAGCAAAGGATAATAGCTTTTTAATTTCTTACACAAGGATTCCAACGTCACTAGTTTTGGGAGAGGGAAAAAACACTGGTTTCGAAGAAAAAGCATTATAAAAAAAGAAAGTAAACCGAGAGTTCTAGGCCTCCTGCAAACAGCTGCACGAGGGCGGGTCTTGAAGGAATGTCGGGACCGAGGTTTAGGTGCCTTCCCCACCCGCAGGGTTAGGACCCCGGCGAGAAAGGACGCAGCCCTGGCTCTTTCCCCTCTGGCCGCGTCCTCTCCGGGACAGCAGAAGTCAGCGGGAGCCCGCGCTCTCTGCTCTTTGCAGCTGCGCGCAGAGCCGGACGCGGAGGACTGGCTCTCGCTCCCCGGTGATGTTTTCCAGGAACTCGGCTCGTTTCCCGAGAAAGGCCGCTGGCCGCTGGCTGGAATGTTCCCCGCTGCCGGCAGGGGAACTCTGGGGTGACTCAAGCGAGGACCAGAACCAGGAAAGGGTCGGTTAGGGCCTGAAACCACACCCTCTTCCACTTTGTCAAAGGGCATCCTTTTCAGGGACAGTGCCACCCCTCCTGCACCCCGGATGCCCTCCTCCCGCGGGCACCAGAAGCAGCACTTTCTGGAGCCTGGCCTCTCACCCCCGACGCTCATTTGCATTTGTGGTTAGCTTTTTAATAGTGTCAGGTGCACCGTGATGGGGGCCTCTGAAGGAAGCCAATGTGTTCAGTGGCAGTGTCTTTCAAGACCTGAGTCAGGTTCAAGTTGATTAAAGGTCCTGGAGTCAGTGTGTTGGGTATTCAGTCAACATACATGGCATGAATGTGCTGCAGGCGCAGGCCAAGGGCCAAGCAGGCGAGACTGAGCCATGTTGCAGAAAACCTTACTCCTAGATGTGAAAAAGCAAGAGAACTGGGAGAGAAATCGTCAAAGAATTTCAGACGCAGATGTTTACAGACTCGTCACCTGCAGGCCACACACAGCACAAGCAAGAGTTTCACACTGTCATTTGGGGTCTAGAACCAGGTTCTCCCCTGCTTTAGCGGCCTTGGCGGGGAACCAGCGCCTCTCTAGGCTGCTAGAGGCTCATCCCTCCCTGCTGCAGACGACTTTTGGTCTAGGAAGGTAAAACCCTGGGGGCCCCTCGGGACCTGCTCTGCGTCGGTTCAAAACATTCACCTCTCACAATCATTTTGACTCTGGGGAAGATCAGCAGCCCCGAATGGCAGATCCTGGAGTAGGGTTATGACGAGCCTTTCTTTTTTTTTTTTTTTCCTTTTTTCTTTATTATCGGTACCAGGGATCGAACTCACAGCTGCCTGCTTGCAAGGCAGGCGCTTATGCCTCTGAGCTAAATCCCCAGTCCCCATGAGCCTTTCTATGGGCCTATCCTTCAACAGGCCTGTCCTCCGACCAGCCTGTCCTTCTGCTGGATGGTATTTGGCAGCGGCCTTCCACATCTCCTGTGCTCATACCTTGTGAAGATGCAGTAGAGGATTCCCAGAGCTGCTTTAGACAGTGGCAAGAATGACACAGTAAGCTCGTTCCAGGCAAGGAGGAGGATTCTGAGGATTCATTGTCTTTTATGGTAATAAATTTTTAAAATTTAAGCATCAACCGTAGTTTTAATCACCCCCTGCAGACAAGAAGCCACCAGGGAGCAAGGCCGGAGGAAGGCAGAACTGAAGCCAGCCATCTGTGCCAGTCACCAGGGCCCACTCTACTTAGCGGGCAGCAGGCTAGGCCCGTGCTGGGAGGTCCTGAGGACAGAGATTATTTGAGGCCCCGATTTCCACGGTGGGAACTTCTTTATGTCAGCCAGAAACACTCAGCCACCACTCAGCCAAAGGCAAATGACGAGTGTACAGGGTGCTAGAGGAAAGGAAATGATAGAAATATTCACAGTTGCCAGGCGTGGTGGCTTACAACCTGTAATCCCAGCACTCAGAAGGCTGAGGCAGGAGGATCGTTGCAAGTTCGAGACCAGCCTAGGCTACAAAGTGAGCTCAAGGCCAGCCTGGACTGCATAGGAGACCCCGTCTCAAAAGACACACACACACACAAAAATAAAATAAAATAAAATAAAAAAATAAAAAAAAAAAAGAAATACTCACAGTTATTAAGCACTCTGAGTCAAGGGGATATTCTGAATGATTTATACCCAGGGAGATCAACATACATGGCGGGTGATCAACATATACAGAGAATGTTAAAAGTTTCTTTTACGGTAAAAGACACATTGCCATCAAATTCCCCTCCCCAAAACCCCCTCCCACATTGCTCTTAGCAGACCCTCTCACCATTCTTGCCGTGTTCTGAGGCAGTTCCTGAAGTCCTGTCTCATGAATGTCTTTACCAGGTGTGAAAAACAGTACAATGACCACTGCTTGCCCAGTCCAAGCCCTGGAATGCAGGCTCCTGAAAACACCAGCGTGTCCTCATCCTCCTTGTTCATGAGCTCTGGAGCTGTGGCATTTCTGACTCTGGCCTGAAGAAAATGACCATGAAAGATAAACACGCTTAATCCACTTGAGACATGGAGACAGCCACAGTAATGTAGCTAAAGACACCCATGCAAGAGGACTTCAGAACTGCTTCACAAAGAGGTGAAAAGTGTGTCTGAGCGAGATTAAGTGGTTTTTGTTTTGGCAATCGAGTTCATGACCTCACACTTGCCAGGCAGGCTGAGCTACATCCCCTGCCTGAGATGGAGTATTTTGAGAGTTGATGAATGGCAAGGTATCTATTAGTGTAATTAATATTAAAAAATTTAATTCAATTGCACCTCGTAGGTGCTTAATCTTCCCATCCTGGCTGTTACTACCATTCCCATCTTATGGATGAGAAAAGAGAGGCTTTAAACGTGGCTTCCACCTTTCCAGGAGCACGCGAGCACACACAAGTTCATGCCCATATGTGTCGTTTGTTAAATGATGGGAAAGACTTTGGGAAAGCGGTGACTGCAGTCGCGCGTGGGGCTCTTTCTCCTATTTATAATTTATTTTGGGTAAAAAGCTGAACTCTGATGGCTGGGTTTTCAAGGAGGAACATAACTTACAGCAAAGAGGTCATTTTTATTGTTTGGTTGCATAATGTTCAAAACCCACAAATTACAAGCGTGCTTTGAGCCTCGAGGGGGCTGGGACTCCGAGCCCAGCTGGGAGGAGCCAGGAAGGAGGAGCGGGCGGGAGGTGCGCCGGCCCGTCGCCTGCAGTCCCCGGTCACCTCTGGGTCGTGTGCTCCGAGCCGCAGCTCCAGCCGTGAGAGCAGCTTAGAGAAGAGGGGGCACCCTCGGCAGCCGCAGCCCAAAGCCTCGGTGTCGGCTTGTAGGGGTAGGGCTGTGGGGTCCCCGTGGGTCCGGGGCCCGGTTCCTCGGTCCCCGAAGGGTTCGGAAGGTCCCCGGGTCGCCTGGCTCACAGCGCCACCGCGCGGCCGCCGGCGCGCCTACCCCGAGCGAGTCCCAGGTTAGGGCCTGAGTTGCCTGACTTTGATGTCTTCTGGTTCCGTGCAGATTAGTGAGAAAGCAGCTTCAGGGTCGGGCCAGACCCTGTTCCTGGCTTTGACCTTTAGCACAAAGACTCTAGGCCGCGATGTTCTCCTACACCATAAGGCCCGGAGATAGGGTTTACCCATGTTCCAACCCCAGCGCCCACCCCACCCTCTTCCCCCAGAGGCGTGATAATACGGGTGGGAAAGAGGCATTGCCAATCCCTGTTCACGCAGTAGGAACTCCATACGTTATGGATTGAATCGTCATCCTCAGTCACCACACCAAGCCTCAGTGCTCTGAAACTCCTGCGTGTGTATAGCGCAGGAGTATTTGAGAACTGGTAATGATACCTTGTGGCTCACACTCGGCAAAGGGACAGTCCGGGTGCTAATTGGCCCTATTTGTATAAATGACATCAGTCCCGCTGGTCTTGCAAACCAAGTAAAATAACAATGGTTCCATCCAGTGACTCTTGCTGCCCAGGGGCTGCCTGTTCCCCTGGGAGCAAAATCCACTTGAGGGAGGTTTGCAGTCGTGAGGGGAAGGGGGGCAGTGGAGGGGGCTATGCAGACCTGGGGTTCTCTTGATGACCTGGGGCTAGCCAATGGCTGCTCCAACCCCACATTCCTCATCTGTAAAGATATTAATTCCCACCTCCTAGGCCTTCCGGGAATTAAATGAGGTTTTTCACCTGACACTGACTGTGGTGTTTTGAGAGTGCACCCGCCTTACCTGGGCACCAAAGATCATACCAGTTGAAGGGCCTGACCCTGCATTTCTGACTCAGCACCTCTGGGGTGGGGCTGAAGTATCTGTATTTTTAATTTGCATCTGAGGAGATGTGGACCCAATCTGTTCAGGGACCAACTGTTGAGAAAGGCACCTTCAGCGTTCAGTGAACTTACACCGTCATTTCCCAGCAACCACCCAAATACAAGCCAACGAGATAAACAAGGAGGTAGGAAGGAATATTAAACCAGATCCAGTGGAGGAAAAGGTGCGGCTTGGCCTCAAGGTCCCGATAGTCACGTCATCAGTTCCACATAAGAGTGAACAAAACGACTTCTTTCCATGTCATCCCCCTAAGGCTTTGGGGACACTTTGCCCATGTGCACCAGTTGGTGCTCATGGAGCTCTTGTGCCTCGTGTGATGATCTGGATTTTACAAATGAGGGAAGAGCTAGAGTCTGTGACCTGGGAGGCTCTTTCTGATAGAGTTATTTCCAAAAGATGAAAAATATTAACAAAAGATGAGAAATATAAAATAAAAAGCGGCCTTTATTCTGAGAACACGGAGAGAGATGACCGGCACCCCACCGCTGGCGTCCGACGATCTCTCCGGCGGACACGCGGCGTGGGGGCCTGTAAATAGCCTCGGTTTGGGGTGGAACCTAAGGCGGGCATTAGGGATACACAGGTAGCCCATTGGTCCTAGGTTTGGCGCCATATGTAAATTCCCAGGGGCGGGAAGATGGCGTCACAGGTAACTTCCTAGGGGCAGGGCAAGATGGGGCTTCCTGCTTCCAGTTGTGGCTTTCCTGGCTACAGTGTCCTGTCTGGGCCAAACCTTTCATATCCCGTCTTATGGTTATTATGAAAAGGGGCGAAGATTTCTCTCTTTAACTACTTCCTGCTGGCAAAGGGCGCTGTACTGGAGCCTAGGGGAGTCGACGGGATGAAGGTTGATGCCCAGGTAGATGCTGGTGCCAGGTGTTTTGGCCAGGACAACTTCACTGGTGAATGCACGTATGTCAGACTGGAAAAACAAAGAGACAAGATGTTATGAGGAGACATGGCACTGTCATATTTAAGGACCCAGGTGAGGTAGAGGGAAAGGTGCCTTTGATTTAGACATATCATTCTATCAGGATCATGTTGAGGTAGAAGCATTTCTACAGTAAGGCAGAATTCTGAAAATTAAACATGGGGTTAGGAGGAGTGGAGTTATGAGAGGTGATTACTCCCCCATCTGAAAGCATAAAAGTTAAGACGGTAGGTTGGTGAGGCTTGTCTCTGGTATGCATGATGTTGGAGTCTGTAGGCAATACTGTTAAAGAGTCCTGCTGTAAAAATGATCATTAATAAAATGTAAGAAATTAGGAACCAAAGTGGATAACAAAACATGACTTAGCCTGTTAACTGTGGCTGCGCGGCCTTTGTGAGACGGAGACGGTTAGGCGACAGAAGATGAGATGACCACTCAGAATGATCAGATTTAGGGTTGGAAGGGCACCTCTTAGCCTGAGTGATGTGAAATCAGGATGGCAGTCCAGCAACTTTGATTTAGGCATGGGTCACTGTAACCTGGTTGTAGTCCTTGGAATGATTTGCTGTAACAGAACTTTAGCAAGTATGAGAAAGGCTTTTATGTATCCTGAAAAAGTATAAACCAAGTGAGAAGACTGGGACCTGCACAAAATAGGCCCTGTTTGTAAATGGCATAGGTTGACCATCAATACCCCCAGAGATTGAGGACTTAATATAGCAGCCTGAATACTCAGGAAGAACTCTGTATATATGGCCTCTATGTCCACAAATATAGAGAATGTCTTACCTGAGACTTTAGTGCGACTTGGAATCTGAGACAGACACCTTAAAGGGGGCTGTTGTTGCCCTGAACTTCCTCAGTCTTCAGCAGCAATTTTCTGTCGGTGACGAATCTGGCAGTGTCGACATTTCCTATGAGGGCTAGAACTTAGGATGGCTTACCCACTCTCTGGTGGCTAGGACAGTCCAGTAGCCCTGGAGTAAGGTCTCAAAGAATGCCAGGATGGGGCATTTTTTTGCCCAGTATCTTCTGCTGCATTTGAGCATGGTCCATGGAGGGGGCAGGCAGCTCCACCTTGTGTAGGTTTACCTGTCTCAGAACTTCAAGTGTCACAAGTGTTAAAAATATAAAAAACCATATTAAGATCTCTATAAGGTTTGAAGGTCAAGTTTTGCCTTTTTGTTTGGGATTTGGACTATAGTAGAATTAAGTAAGTATGCAGGAATTTAATATTGGCATTTTGGATTAGAGAGCAGGCTTTATCTGGATGGCATACCACTTTTTTTATAGGGTGACACGTAGAATTAACAAAAAAGCTTTAGTCTGCCAAACAAGGCTTTAATGGAAACATTTTGCAGTAAAGGTTTAGCAATCTTATGAATAAATCAATCAAAACTGATCTAATACTGTCAAATTCTGAACACATTTACTTTTAAAGTTGTTATTTGCAGTAGTATGAACCAAGACAAATAAAATAAAACTTTGAAGAAAACCCTTGTCTTGAAATAGAGCTAGTGGTTCCCAGCAAAAAGGAATTTATAACCTTAGTTGTTAAACAGGAGATTGGTGAAGGCTTTGATTGATAAACAAGGCTGGTAAAATTATCAGGTGGCCAATAACCTTGATTAAATGGTTTGAGAATTGTAATAAAAAAGCATCTTTTGAGCGGAGCCAAATTGTAAAAAAAGCATGGCTGAGCAGAGCCGCTGAGCTGCTGCTTGAGCTGCTGTTTTGCAGTGCTCCGGCAGAGCACGCCCAGTGGGTGGGGCAAGCGCTGAGATGTAGCGCGCAGGGGCGGGCTCGGACTGCCCCCGGAAACGGGTAAGATGGCGGCGGTGACGAGGACGGTGCATGGGGGAGGGAGGGGCTGGGACAGCGCATGGGGGAGGGGCTGGGAGGCGGCCCGACACAGCGCGCGAAGCTGGAACTGTTTGCAGGGCTCGAGGATTAGAAAGCCAATTTAGGAACACAGCTGGGTTTTGATTAGCCTCCTGGACCTGTTTTAAAAGTTTGTTACAGTTAGTATGCTTGTCCTGCTCTGGCACAGCTATAGGCCCAGAGTCATTATAAACGTCCTTAAAATGTAAATCATAACAATTAGTAATAAATTTAAATTGCCTGATATAATTCTGTGGGTCAACAGAGAGGCTACCTAATTTAAGGGTAATCTGAGATAGATCAGAAAGGGAAAAAGGCACATGAATGTTAACAAGCTCTTTGGGGCCAGCTTGCTCCCGAAGCGGTAGCAGAGCCTGAGGAGATTCCGGAGCAGAGGGCCACTGAGCAGCCATCCTTCCGGTAGGCGCATGTGAGCAATCATCTGTAGAGCGGCTACAGAGCTGCTGCCGGTCACCCTGGGAAACACGAGCAGATGGCATCTCACTGTGTGCCTTGCAGCTATAGGACTGCTGTCGGCAGCACAATGAAGCATCATGTGCACTGCAACAGGGCGGCTGTTGTAGTTCACAAGAGGATCCACAAGGAGACGCCTGTTGACAGTAAGGGTCCTGGAAACATGGCGGCGCCCTGTCACGTGGCCCAAAACATGGCGGCGCCCTGTCGCCATGTGGCCCTCCGGAACATGGCGGCGCCATGCCACGTGGCAGAGGGTTGCAACATGGCGACTGTTCCCCGCGCAAGCTGAAACAATCACGCGACCTGCTGGAAGGACATAGCGACCGAGACCTAGTATGGTGGGCAGGCGGTGAGAATGCTGTAGGGGATACAGAATTCTCAGGAGAGGAAGTCGGAGACTGTGAGGAAGCGCTAACAGAGGGATTAAAGCTGCTGGGAGAGATATGGGTCCCTGGAGACTGAGGGGGAGAGGATTGAACATCGGGAGATAACTGCGACACAGAGGGATTAGAGCTGCTGGGAGAGTTATGGGTCCTGGAAGGCGGAGAGGGAGACGATCGTACAGTGGGAGGTATCTGCAATGGAGAGGGATTAGAGCTGCTGAGAGAATCAGGCATAGGGGGAGGAGAGCGCGGTCCGGCGGGAGGTAACGGCAGGGAACAAGTTTGGTGGTAGGCAGACGGTGGCTGGGAAAACAATGGAGGGCAGGACGGAAAAGTTTGCGGCGCAGTAGACTTAGCTAAAAGTATCTCAGCTGGAGCACAAGACTTAATGAGAGATGGGCGTGTTCTCAGAATAAGAAAGGCTTGGACATAAGGGAGTTCTAATAACTTGTTGCCAGCTTGACAAAAATCGTACAAGTTCCTGAGAATGCAGGGGTCAAATGTTCCTTGCTGAGGCCAAGGCTTGCCGATAAGCGGGTAGGTTGGCCAGACCTCCTGGCAGTAAAAAGTTAGTTGTTTAGTTTTTATGGTACCTTTAATTTTTAGAGTACGTAAATTGGAAATTAGGCATCGTAAAGGCGTCTTTTGGGAGTTAGAAAATACGTTCCCCATGACTGATTCAGGCAAGAAAAAAAACCGGAGGTCCAGAAAAAAGTCGTCACTTATTTGTGGTACCACGCGGCGGCTACGGTTCCAAACCGTAAACTCCAGTCGTCACTGAGAGATTTACGAATGGAGTCTACGTGGGGTCAGTAACAGTTTTGCCCGTGAAAGCGCAAGGCTTTAAGGGAAGTGAGGCATTCTTTAAGTGTGGGCGGTCCCAAAAATCTCTGCTTTGGGCTATCCGAACCCAAAGAACGTGAGAGATTTTGTGGGCGCAGGTTTGCCCAGAAAGAACCCTGCCCTGGGCGGTCCTAAGGACGTGAAAATGCACAGACCCACGCAGACGGGGAGAACATTCCACTGGGGCTGCCCAGTGCGAAAAGTTCCCCGGGGAGTGCTCACCTGAAATCAGTCTGGCCGATGCGGAGTGCAGGCGGCTGGCGACAGGAACGTCTCGGGAGAGGAAAAAGCTCGGGATTAATCCAGGATGTTATCTGATTATCGGCTAGAAGACTTTGGGTATGTGGCCCAAGAGTCAGTTGCCTGCCGATCGAGTCACGGCAACAAATGATAGAGTTATTTCCAAAAGATGAAAAATATTAACAAAAGATGAGAAATATAAAATAAAAAGCGGCCTTTATTCTGAGAACACGGAGAGAGATGACCGGCACCCCACCGCTGGCGTCCGACGATCTCTCCGGCGGACACGCGGCGTGGGGGCCTGTAAATAGCCTCGGTTTGGGGTGGAACCTAAGGCGGGCATTAGGGATACACAGGTAGCCCATTGGTCCTAGGTTTGGCGCCATATGTAAATTCCCAGGGGCGGGAAGATGGCGTCACAGGTAACTTCCTAGGGGCAGGGCAAGATGGGGCTTCCTGCTTCCAGTTGTGGCTTTCCTGGCTACAGTGTCCTGTCTGGGCCAAACCTTTCACTTTCCAGTCTCTGGAATGCCAGGGTTCCCTCCTCCAGGCTCTGAACCTATCTGTTGGGTTTTCATGATTGATAGAGAAAACACAGCTTTAGAGCAAAAAGACTAAAACACAAATGGAACTAACCTCAGCCCTCTGTCACTGAAATTCTGGCTTGCTGCATGGTCTTCAGGAGCCTGTCACTTCCTGTTAGTTTCCTCATCAGCATAGCTGATGAACTTCATGAACAATATCCGACTCCCTTTGGGCTGCTATAACAAACTGCTATAGGCTGGGAGCTTCCAAAGAACAGAAATTTATTTCTTATAGTTCTGAAGGACAGGAAGCCCAAGGTCAAGGTGCTGGCAGATTCAGTGTGACCTGTCATTGTGACCTCACAGGGTGAAGGGGTGAGGATTCTCCTGGGCCTCTTTTTCTTCTGATGGAGGACCTGGGTACTGGGGCAGAGGCAGCTTGTCTAGGGATGGGTGCTCAGGGTAACCACCAAAAGCTGTGGTGGCTAAAACAATCTTACGGCCCCTGGGCTGGCAGCTAAGCTAATGGCTTTTGCAGCTTTGCCCTGGAGGTGTGAAGAGCCCTGTGACTCACTGCTGTACTGGGCAGGAGGCTGGAGCCTCCTCCATCCAGCAGCCTTTGATCTTAGCACTGAACGGGTTTTGGCCCAGACAGGACACTGTAGCCAGGAAAACTTCAACGGGAAGCAGGAAGCCCCTATCTCCCCCGCCCCTAGGAATTTACCTGTGACAACATCTTCCCCGCCCCTGGGAATTTACCTATGGCGGGAAACCGAGGACCAATGGGCTACCCGTGCATCCCTGATGCCCTCTTAGGTTCCACCCCAAACCGAGGCTACTTACATACCCCCCAAGGCACGTGTCCGCCAGAGAGATCGCCGAACTCCAGCGGTGGGGGGTGCCGGTGTTCTCAGAATAAAGGCCTCTTTTTGTTTTCTATTTCTCATCTTTTGGAAATACTTTTCATCTTTTGGAAATAATCCTATCAAGCACCTTTTGTCAGATGTTTGACCATGCGTTTATTCATTCACACATTCACTGCTAACACTAGCCAGGACCCCAGACTCTGGGAATACAGGTCTGGAGTGAGAAAGACAGACTTGAAGGTAGGGAGACCAAAGATGGGTGTTCCCCATTCTCCCTGAGCACACTGTCCTCACTGGGTCCAACGTGGGCTGGGATGAGGGCAGGGGGACCCACAGTGAGTTCCCTGGACACTCTGCTCTTCTCACGAAACCGTGGGACAGGCTGAGGCTGTACCTGAGGCTGGCTGAGAGGATGGACCTCTTGACCAGGCCCAGAGGAAGGTGGGGGAGGCTTGTGCTTGGGCGCCTCTGAGAGAGTTGCCTGGAAAGACACAACCTTTGTGGCCCAGGCAAGCCCAAAGCCAGACCTTGGGGAATCTGACAAGTACCCAAAGGTATGAGTTCCAAGCAAACTGTTTTGGCTAGAAAAGGTAGCGACTCAGGAGTCAGAAGTAATTGAAGCCAAGTTCTGTCTATCTAACCTGCACACTGATAACCCAACAAAGGATGAGTGCAAAATTTTCTTATCAAAATGTGCCAAGTACCAAATTCAATGAGTTCCGAAGCAGTTGTGTACTAAGGGATAACTGCTAGGGAGACAGATAGGACCGATCAGCCATCACCCACGGGCTTGTGCCAGGCAATGTGTGCACAAATGGGAACTTGGGGTCCTGTCCATGAGAAAGGGAGAGGAGCGTTGGATGCATCGCCAACCATCTCAATTAGAGGGACACTTTCAGGGGCCAGAAACCAAGATTGCCTTGTTGTTTTTGCCAGGAAAGAAATTCATTGAGAAGGTGGTCTGGAGGAAACTAGGAGGAGAGAAGCAGGAAGAACAACAAATGCCTTTGGCCAGAACCCTGGTTTGGATTCCTCATCACCAGGAAGAATCCTAGTGCCTCTGGGCTTCCTGTTACTTATACAAGATTGAAGCTTGGTGGAAGTGCGGTACTGAATCCCAGTGCGATGCACATCTGTGTCTTGGACACCTAGCTGCAGAGAGAAGGAGGGCCTGGCAGTTTTAGTCCCAAATACCCACCAATGGGACGGTCCTCTGCAGGAGGAAGAGCAGCTGGACACTGCCCAGCCCAAACAAAACTGGGTATCCCTGATAATACCCAGGACTGCAAGAAGCCTTTCTGAAGCCAGTGATTGAGGCAGAACTGTTCCTGGGAATGCAGTGACTGACCTCCTCTTCCTCCACTGTGGTGAATTACCAGGAAGGAAATGCAAAGTGATGACTTTGCAGCTCGCGTCATTTTGCACGTCTTATTAACCATTGCATAAGCTTAACTTCATCGCAGCACGAACACCCCTTTTTGTCAGCCAAGTATACAGCGTGGGTTAGCTGTTTATAATTCGTAGAACTGTAAGGACAGAGTTAAGAAGTAAAGTCATTAGAAAGGACCTGGCCTCTGAGGAAGCTGCGGAGTGTGACCCACGGCATTCTCTCTGCAGGTCTGGGAAGGATGAGCCCAGGGAAGAAGACACTGATGGGAGCGCAGTATCTCAGGAGTACTTCTGAGATGCAGGGTTGCATCCCCCTGGTGACCTGGACGTGGGTTGAGTAGATCAGACAGGCTGGACTTGGATCTTGCAAGTTCTGCTACACTGGGGCAAGACGGGTTGTCCACATTAAAATGAGTCCAACACAGGTTTGTGCAATAGCAGTTCCCCTACATCTTTGGCCTGAGATGGCAACTCCCCTAAGAATAAGGTAATATGGTGCGCCTACTAGAGATGCACATGCACACACAACCCAAACCTGTATGGGTGCATGATGTCATCTTCCTGGGCGGAAGACAACTATGGGAAGGTGGCGATGGCAGACGGATCCAGCCCTGGTGCCAGCCAGTGAGCCTGAAAAGCCCAAGCTGGCTGCTCTTGGTTGTAAAGATGGCAAAGACACAGAGTCTGTTGAGGTGATTGCCTGTCCTTTGATGGAGGGGCTCCCTGGTTGCAGCTCCTCAGCAGAGCCATCAGCTAGGACACAACGAAGCCCTCACCCACAGGTCTGTGGTTCAGGCCCTTCCTATACCGTGGTCCCCCGCACGGTGCACACCAGTACCTACAGAACCCACCAAGGTGATTATTGTCCCATCTAAAGTCTTGCTCTAGTTAAATTCATCCTGGAATATTCACTACGCAGTTTTAATTGTCATCTTTATTTTTTAAAATTTAATTTAATTTTATTGGTCTTTTTGAGACGGAGTGTCCCTATGCAGTTTAGGCTGGCCTTGAGCTCACTTTGTAGCCCAGGCAAGTCTCAAACTTGCAACGATCCTCTGGCCTCAGCCTCCTGAGGGCTGGGGATTACAGGCATGTGCCACCACACCTGGTTCTAATCATTTTCTCTAAAACAAAACTCCCTCTTCCACAGATCATCAGGCCTACTCGCCTGTGTGACCCGAGGGAGCACCAGTCTCCTGGGGGGACTGCCTGGGTGGGGTGGGCCAGGAGGCTGGAGGTGGCTCTGGGGGAATGGGAGAAGCGGGGAGGGGCGCCCACCGCATTCTGCCTTCCAGGTCCCTCTGTGTCTCAGTGTCCTCCAGCTAAAGTCCTCACTTCCTTCTCCCTACCCAGGCCACACTCGTCCTTGCCCAGCCATGTGACAGCCCAGCGTCCATCTGCCCACCAGGCGCCACCAGCCACTGGCTCCTAGAAGGCCTGCTCCCGGGGTGGCCTTGCCCAGCCTCTGCCACTGCCGGACTGCGCTCCTCAAAGCAGCCTCCCCCAGCATCCCCCCAGGCCAGGGCTTCCCCTGCCCTGCTCCCCATGGCGATTCCCTGAAGCCCTGGCTTCACAAACCTGCACAAAGAGAGTGTTGGACAAACAGCAGCCGTTAACCCTGCCCTGCAGCAGAGCTCTGTAGAGCTTATTCCTGTACAAAAGTATGCAAAAATGCCTTTCCAAGAACTACTCGGTTCCTCGTGGCCAAGCTGGGCTCAGACACTGAGGCAAGAAAGTGACCAACACATTCTGGACTGCAACAGGCTTCTGAACATTCTTCAAGACTGTAAAAATAGGTCTGGAAATAATTTGAATCCTGTATGTATAGTATCTTCTTTCTACCACCCCTGTAAAGGAGGGCTCTCTGTCTCTCTGTCTCTGTTTCTGTCTCTGTCTCTCTCTCATTCAGATCTTCATGTGTTACCCAGGCTGGCCTTGAACTCCTGGGTTCAAGTGACCCTCTTGCCTCAGCCTCCGAGTAGCGGGGGCCACACCTGGCTGGGAGGAGCATTGATCTGAGGCTCCTCCATATTCCAGCCACTCAGAAGGAAGGGCCCCTCCTGTCCTCTGCCTGATTTGTCCTCTTCCTTTTTCTCCACTTCCTAAATATGGGAGTGGGGGACACAGACTGTGGAGCCCTGCCCCTGGCAGAGTGACTTGGAGTCTCTGGCCAGGCCCAGGAATCTGCTTTTCACCTGTTCCTGGTAAGTTTAGGAGCCATTCTTTTTTTTTTTTTTTTTTGGTACCAAGGACTGAACTCACGACCAAGCAAGTGCTTATGCCACTGAGCTAAATCCTCAGCACCCGGAGCCATTCTGAGCTCCTCTGAGTTTTACTTTGCCCATCTGTAAAGTGGGAAAATTAAACAAAGTAACGTATTGAAAAATTGTGGAACTGTATCACTGGCGGATGGTGTGGATTCGATAGATACGGTCTCCCACCAAGGGAGCTCTGCAGAGCCATCAGGGATAACTGACCAGGCAGACCACCGAGGGTCCCTCTCCCAGCAGGCTCGGCCTTCTAGGGCCAGAGACAAGGTGTTCAGGCCAAGAGCTACTTCTCAAGCATTGACCCTCTGTGGAAATGTTGGTGGGGAACGCAGGGTCTTTTTAACCCCTGGAAAGTATTCCTGGAGGGTTTGCTACCTTAATAGAGAATTCTGCAAGTCTTTGCTCATTCCTTTTCGTTTCCTACCGATAACACTGCTGCTTCCTTTTTGAAAAATCAGGGTGATCTCGTCATGATGGTGCATGCCTGTAATCCCAGGATTCAGGAGGCTGAGGCAGGAGGATTGTGAGCTGGAAGTCAACCTGGGCAGATGAGCTAGCCCCATCTCCAAATAAAATTTTTAAAAAGCTCAGTGCTCCCTGGGTTCAATTCTCAATGAAAAAAAAAAAAAAGATCAGATTAGCAGACTCCATCATGCTAGACTACTGGTTAATCTGAGCTTGTGTTTGGTAGAGTGGCAGCTGTGTAACTTTGAACAAAGAACTTTAGCTCTCTTGGCCTTCATTTCTTCTTTTGTATAAGGAGAAGGACACACATCTAATGGGACTGTTGTGAACTTAAAGGAGACAGTCACACAACACCTGCAGACACAGTATCTCTTCCAGTTTACATATACAGCCAACCACTTTCCCTTCCTGTGCGCAAAGCATTCCCCCAATACTGACTTGTTGAAAGTTGGTCCTGGGCGACCTTTCTGCCCAGGCAGAGGTGTACCGTAGGTGGGCACACACATCTCCTGGTTAGTTGGGTGGTCTCTCAAGGAGCCACGAGTGCCCTGAGTCTTGGGGGCTGAAGATCTTTTCCAAGTGGATGCTAGGGATTTGCTGAGTGTTTCCTTGACAGCCAGGAGCAGCCTGTTTGCCTGCAGGAAAGCACAGGGCGAAACGACTTCTGGGCAGCACCCTACATTTGTGTTAATGTAAGTAAAGGACATTATGCAGGGTGAGTTTGCTGCTGGAAACAGTTTGGAAGCATCTTTCCTGCTCTTGAGAGCTGCAGGGTCAGCTTTTTTCTCTTGGGGTCACTCAGTACATCTCTGTTTATGGAAAGAATGGGTTGTGACTTCTGGGGCCCCCTCAACTCTCTCCCGTTCTTTCTAGAAAGAGCCCTTTTCTCCCACTTCTGGAAGTGAAGTGCCTACTCTCACCCTTCGGGCCCCAGATCTGCCCTAGAGCTGTTCTCAGAGGTCTCCTGTGTGAGGCCATCCAGGCCACCTAGTCCCCCTGGCCCAGTTCTAGAACATTCTGTGCCTGAGAGCAGCCACGCCCAATGAGGGCCCAGTGAGGTTCGGGCGATGGAAGCGGGAGAAGGGTGCCCAGTGTCTCAGGAAATGAGATGTAAATAAAGAGCCTGTTTCCAGAGAGGAAGTGCCCTGGTGCTCGCCGATGGGCAGTGAGCCCGGGGCTGTCTTGGCAGGACCTGAAGCTGACCCAGAGCTCAGAAGCAGGAGAGGGGAGGGCAGGAAGGTGCGGTGCCCGATCGCTTTTTTCTGCTCTGCTTTCAGTGAGGTGGCTGAGTCATGGATGTGGAAACCATTGCCTGCCTCCAATGACTTCCTCCGACGACTTCCAGCCGCATCCTCTTCTATTTTTTTTAAGTTTCAATCCTTTGCTTGTTTGTTCTGGTTTTTTTGAGACAGGGTCTTGAATGCATCACAATTCATCTTCCTGCCTCAGCCTCCTAAGCACTGGGATTACAGGTGCCTGCAGCTGCCACTGTACCCGCTTGAAAGCCATTCTTTTAAAGTTTCTTTTGTGAAGGTGATTCCAAAATTTTCCTAAGTCTTCCCATCAGGGAATTGAATTATTTCCAGTAAATCCAAGGACACTAGGTTTTCTATACTCATTTGCATTTGGTTTGCATAAATTAGCATAGCAGGGACTCAGGCCTCTGAGTCAAGGCAAGTCAGGGAATGAATGCAAATAAGCCCCCCTCTTTGCGTCCCGGAAGTGATAGAGGAAGGCAGCCCTGACTTGTCTGCGAGGGGTTTCGTCACACTCCCCCCACCCCAGGACGCATCAACCTCGACGTGTTGGAGTCGCAGAGAGGGAATGGAGTCCTGGATGGGTTTGTTTGCTGGCATAGGTGTTGGGGTGAGGAGAGATCTTGGGTCTGAGTAGGAGGAACAGGAAAGAGCAAAGAACTGAAGTAAAGCAGGGGGATAGAAAGGGACAGAGCTGGGGGCAGAGCTGAAGCTGGCCCTTGGGGAGGGGAGCCCTGCGGCAGGAAAAGGAGAGGTCAGGAGAGGTCAGAGGGGCACAGGACTCGGTTGAGGAAGGAGTCCCGAGCAGAGGTTGCAGCTTCCGCAGGAGCCATTCCTGTCCTCTCTGGCCGGACAGGTGCTGGATTTGGGCTTCTTTCTGACACTCACTCCTTGGGTCTGTCCTGGGACCACATTGTCATGAAGAGGCTGAAAACGAAGATCGCAGACTTTAAAGTGTCTCCCAGCCTGGTTACAGGCCTGTGGCAACAGGATAAGTCTCTAGGTTGCTTTTCCAGGCCCGTATACCTGCAGCTCATTTTGCCAGTGGCCAAGACAGTGGAGAGAAAGGCAGCCCCATGACAGCAGTTGTGTGGTGCCCACTATAGTCCTTAGTGCCCGGGACAGGGTGGACCTGGTGTGATACCCAAGTACCCAGACCTCCCAGTCAGCCACAGACTTGACTGACTGCTGACTGTGGACTGGCCACTGGCTATAGTAGAGGTCAGGTGCCCCTAAGTCCATCCCCTCCACGGAGACAGTCCCAGGTAGGGCCAGGAGTGTGGGCACCCATGTGGGCCCCTTCGGGTTTAGTCTTGGCTCTAGTGCTGAGGATCTTGGGGAAGTGCCTAATCTTTTGTGCCTCAGTTTCCTAGTCTATAAAATGGAAACAATAACACCTACTTCACAGAGTGGTGGAGCAAGAACTAACCACGGTAAAGTCCCTCTGAACAGTGGCTGGCAGAAAGGACACACTTGTCACACACATCACAAGCGGATACACTTGTCACACATGGCCCCAAAGAAGGTGTGACAGAAAACTCGCGGAGCCTGCAGAGAAACACGGACCTGGCCAGGGTGCTGGCTGTGTGCCAGTGTGCCAGCTGGGCTTGCAGCGTCAACCCGAGCTCCCCAGCTGCTGCAGCAGCAGCAGGCTGTGTAGGCAGGGGCCGGGCATGGGCTCTGGCTGACCACAATGACTGTGTGGACTGATGCTTCGCCCAGCATGCTGATATTTCTTCCTTTTACAAAATTTCCTTTTTGTGTGTTTTTCTCTTCCTCTCCAGGAGAGGAACATGAGGAAAAGAGATTGGCCCTCTGTTTGATTGGCAGGGAGGAGGCTAAGGGCTGCAGAGAGGGACCCCAGGAAGAAGGAGGAGGGGACCTGGTCCTGAACCTGGGCACAGAGGGAGGCAGAACCCACTGGCATCTCTCTGTGCTCCAGAGAAGAGGATGGGTGGAAGGGCTGTGTGGCTTGACCACAGCAGTGCCTGGAGACATGCCCAGCAGGCCTTGAAATGCTTCCGGAAATCCAGAAGCAACAAGCCACAGCCGCTCCCCGCAGGTGGGTGCAGGCTGTACCAGTGAACGTTGGCCAGCTCTTCTGATCCAGAGGCCCTGCCACACTCTCAGCTTCTGACCTATCCACAGGGCTGCTCACAAATGTGGGCTGAAAGCAATGGAGCTCACGGATTCAGGAGGTGCGGGAGGTGGTTAGCAGGTGGTTCTCTGCCTGGTTAGCTACTCAGACCCCGGGACAAGGGGCCAACTCCTACCTTTACCCCAGCCCTTGCTGTTATCCTTACGATCCAGCTGCTGATGGGGTGGGGCATCTAGGGGACCAGTCTGCAGTCCCCCCGGGCCTTAGTTAGCTTCCTCCTGTTTGGAGATGTGGTAGCATCACAGAGGTGCTATCTCTGGAGCTCGGCCACAAGCATAGCTTCTTGGCCTAACATTATCACCCCGATTTGTTCTCAACTTGCCAAGATGCCTGGAAAATTTCAAAGCTAGTCTACAGACTGCTTGTTCATGTGGAGTTCAGAGAATGTTTAGTCTTCGTGATCAGAAAACAAAAACAAAAACAAAAACCCAGGGCTGGTGGCATGGTAAGGCGTGGGGTGGCTGGCTGACCGCCTGCCAGCCGCTTTGTCCATGCTCAAGCCCTAGTCCATCTCGGCCTGCCTTGGTTTCATTCCTTGACTAAGAGGCCCAAAGATCCCTGAAATGATGATGTCATGAACCGGAAACAGACACAAGCAGCTGGATTCCAGGCAGTGAGAAACAGTCGTTCTTGAAGGCCTCATTAGGAGCTATGTTTTATGCTGCGCCAGCCAGAACTCGGCTATTTACTTGAAGTAGGACGATGGGAAAGTCCCTGCTATAGGCCTCAACTTCCTCATATGTAAAATGCATTTGGGATTAGCCAAGACCCTCTCGGGGCGCTGCGTTGTGGTCTAGGTGCCCAGTAATCTCGCCATCTCCCAGATCAGAGTTTTAAAATCCACGGGGAGCAACATGAGGAAGAGACTGGGAAACACCCCACGGGTGTCCTCATGAGTGTGGCTACCTGAAAGGGCAGAGGAAAGAGAGAGAAAATACCGTGAAAAGCAGTGACCTCAGGGCTCCTCTGGTTCACCTGGGCCAGGCTGACTTTGTTAGGGCTGGTGCTGAAACTGGGGCATGGGATATTGTATTTTCTGGAGTCCCAATCGCACATGAAACATGCTTTTTTCTGAGTTGCTGTTGCTATTTGCCTCCAAGAGGAATGTGGTCCAGCTCTCCTCTCTTTCAATTTGAGGCAGCCTTCACTAGCTCAGTGTGGTGAAAATTTTCCAAGTGGACCTGAGGTTCAGCCAGAAGCAGCTCCATCTGGTTACTTTGGGACACTCCTGTGCAGAGGTCACATGTCAGCCTTCCCAGGACAATCTACAGAGTCCACCTTGTAGCCATTTCCCTCAAGGCACAAGGTGTAAATGAAGTGATAGAGCCTGACACTCCAGACCAGCCCTGGCTGCATCCCTGCATCGAATGCCCCACTGTGTAGCCCAGGGAGGGGAAGAGATACCCAACTGAGTCCTGCTCAGATTCCTGAAGCAGAACCATGAGAAAACAATGGTTGCTTTTGGTTATAAGGTTTTAGAGTACTAGTTATTATAAAACAAAAGGTACTGGAGCAGGATGGTAGGAGAGGTTAAAATAATCAGCCTCTTGTTTCAAATATTGATGAAAACCTCTTAAAAATATATGTAAGGGGCTGAAAATTTAGCTCAGTGGCACAAGTGCCTGCCTGGCAAGCTTGAGGTTGTAAATTTGATCCCTAATACAACATAAAAATAAAGTGAGAAGTGAAAAACTAATTTGGAGGCTGTTATGGATTAAGAACTGGTGGTCAATTTAATGCCAGCTAGATCACATCAGCATGGCACTGAGTGTAGATGTTCCACCTGAGGAAAGTTGCCACAATAAATAGAGAGGTGGAAAAGGAGAAGGAGGGTGTTAATGCGTTGAGGCATTGTGGCATTGTGGGTTCTCCTGTGAGTTGCTGTTTGAGCTGCTGGTTGTCCTGCAGAAGCTCTGGTCCTCACATTGAGCACTTCTTTCTGTCTGTGGAGGGGAAGACTGTGCTGCTTGGTCTCCAGGATGAACTCATCATGCTGGCTTCCTGGCATGCACTCGACTGTGCTTGTGGTTGAAGGAGCTCGGGGCCTCCGTGTCACTGAGGATGGCTGTGGTACCTTTCAGGACAGCCCTGGTCTTTGTTGTGAGTGTGACTTCTCGGCTCCAGTGTAGAACCCTCATCCCACTAGCACAGCTCCTTCACCCTGCTGGCATGGACTTTCTGGCTTCCACTGCAGACCTTTGGGCCTTCCCGGCATGGATCCATAAAAGAACTTATGTGAGTCCTTCTTGTGGGGTCTGGACCTCCATTTGGACTTGTGGGAGGCATTGTCATGAGCTCTGGGCTTTCATCTGGACTCATGTGGAACATTGCTGTGGAATTTAAGCCCTTGACTAAATATTCTATGTTTTTTGGTGTTGTGGACAGATTTTCTGCATTTTCTTGTGTTAATTCCCGGTGACCATTTTAAAAATAATATTATAAACTCCATGTCATGATTCTAATTGTTCTCTGTGCATAATCCCTGACAAACAACAGAGGCCAACTTTGATTTCTCTCTCAAGGGACATCCAACCAGGCTAACATCTAGAAGTGCTGGGAATTGAACCCAGGGCCTTGAGCTGCTATACTTGGGGGTGGGGGGGAGAATCACATTTCACTATAAAAGGAATAAAAGCCATGACCTCCAGCTAGGTGTGTTGAACAGTATTATGTGCTTAGCATGCAGCAGCCCTAGGTTAGGTCCCCAACGTGACACATGCATACACATACTCACAAAGAGAAAGAAAAGGGAGACACCATTGCCTTCCACCACAACGCCTAATGTGAGGGGGAGCAACACCCAATGCTAGCAGGATGTGGAACAAGCAGGGCCCCCCAGTTTCCTACGAGGAGTGTGAAATGGCACAGCTACTTTGGAAAATAGCTTCATGGCATCTCCCAAAGCTGAGAATATGTATATATTTAATTGCATTCCTAGGTATATACAAAACAGAAATTTATGAACATTTGCACATTTTATTGGCACACACCCGCAGTTCCAGCGCTCCTAGAGACTGAGGCAGGAAGACTACAAGTTTGGGCACAGCCTGGACAACTTAGCTAGACCCTCTCTCAAAAAGAGGCTGGCGTGGGGACATAGCTCAGTGCAAAGGCCTGAGTCCAATCTCCAGTACTGAACGAATGCTCACAGAGGCACTGTTCTTTACCATCCCAGACCAGGAGAAACAGAGATGCCCATCAGCAGTGGAGTGAATAAGGGGTCTGTAGGATGTTTGTACAAAAACACGCCTGAACAAGCAGAAAAATCATGGACAAATCTCATAAATGCGATAGCATGCTCATTTTATAATTCCATTTATATATATTTGGAAAGGAAGCAACACTAACAGATGGCCTTTGAGGTGAGGACAGAGGTTCCCCTGGGGATCAGTGCTGGAGAGAGAGGATGTGACGGGTCTGTGGGATGTGCTGGCGACCTTGGTCTTTACCCAGGCGCTGGGTCCATGACATATTATTGAGTGAGATTCTAGTGGCTTGGGCATTTTTCTGTGCATATCACACTGCAAAAACAAAACACTAAGAAGCAGATTCAGCTTTGTGGAAAGTTTCATGAAAAAACTCACTGTATTTGTCCTCTTTTTGCCTTCAGCGGGCACATGCTGCATGACGGCAGTGCTCCGGGCTGCGACGATATTGGTGGGGAAAGAAACGGGGTGGCGTGGGGGGCACCACTTCCCCTGCATGCGGCCACATCTGGGAAGATGCTTCCTAAATTTTTGCAGACCAGGGCAGCTATATAAAGTGACAGCCCGGGGTCGGCACCAGATGGGGTTCTTGGGACCAGCACTGATGGAATGTTGTCCACCAGCTGCCAGGGTGTCACCCCTCAGTGTGGGGCAGGTCCCACTTAGTACCTGGAGAAGTACGTGGGTCTTCATGGCAGTCCAGGTTCTCTGAACTGGCAAAGGGCAGAGACCAGGCTTCTTTGCCTTTCTGTTCTTGGAGAACCCATGTGCACCCCGTCTCATCCCTGGATTGAGTCCCACTTATGGTAACAAGGGTGGAGGGCGCTGGGAGTGACAGCATGCACCTGTCATCCTGGCACTTGGGAGGCTGAGGCGAGAGGATCTCGAGTTTGAAGCCAGCCTGGGCTACACAGCCAGACCCTGTCTCCAAAAAATAAAAATAACCTGAGGGTTCCGGAGAGCCTTTCGGGGGCTGTTAGTGCCCCTTCCATATTTTGTCACCCAATTACTGGTGGGCTAGAGCCACGCAGCTGCCTGGGTGAGAGACATGGCCTCGTTACCAGCGCCTCCTTTACTCTGCTTTCGCCTGCTGCAGGAGTGGCTTTGGCCTGAAGGATGGGCTGGTTATCAGGAATCAGCGAGAGGCAGCTCGCGGTGTGACCAGGGGAACGGTGACTGCAAAACAACTGGATGGTACCCCCCCCCACCGTCAAGCACAACCTGCAGTGGTAGCACATGGCCACAAGGGGCTCTAGTGGGCGCCCTGAGCCCGAAGTCCAGGAAGAGTTTGAGGCTTCTGCCGGCAAAGACCCCTCCCAGGCTGCTCACCTCTGCTGTCGAGAAGTTACAGGCTTCTTCTGCTTTGAAGCACCTCGCTTCTGGCACCCCCTAAAAAGATGCCTCGGTTTTCATTAGTCCTGCCACCCGTAGACCAGTGCAGCCCTAAACTGTGTAGTTGTGAGACAGGAGAACAATTGTCCTGTGTCATTGCTTTCACATCCCCTGACTCTGGCCCCTTTCACTCCCATCAGCAGGTTACCCTCAGTTACAGGCTCCCTGTTTCTGGCCAGGATTCCCAAAGGATCCCCTGGAGCCGCAGGTTTTTACTGCCATCGGAGACCGGCCTTCAGTCTTCACCCTGGGTGGCAGCCAAAGGCTGGGACAGTCACAAGGCCCCGCAGGCCCCCAAGGGCCCCTGGCTGATCCTCCTGTCCCTCCTCACTCCTGGCCCTCCAGCCGTCCAGGCTGAAATGCGGGATGTGGCAGAAATATATAGCAAATATTTAAATTTTTAAAAATGCATTTCAGTGAAAGACACATTGCCAGAATCTCCCTCCAAATACTTCCTGCCCCCGCTTCAAACCCACTTAGCCCGTGGTTCTTGCCATTTCCTGCAGCAGTCTTGGAATTCTTCCTTCGGGTCATAATTGATTCCAAACGTTTCCTTTGCGCGGTCACTTTGACTTTGGGGGAAGAACCAGAAATCACGCAGTGCTGGCTGCAGGGAATAAGATGCTCCAGGGGACACAGTGTCACGTATTTATGAGCCTGCCTTCCTGTTGGCTGTCACTAGGCAGCAGCATCACTGTATTTTTGATCGCATCTTGTAAAAGCACTCAGCAAAGAGGACTTCTAGAACCTTCAGAGAGAGGCAGGAAGAGAGGAAGGTGGGAGGAAGGTGTCCAAAGCAAGGGGCAGTACTTTGGGGAGGGCTAATGCCATGTGATGTGCCTTTTACTCTCAAAAATATTTTAAACCCTCACACCCTACAGCTTGATCATACCTCACACTTGACAATTGTCTCAGCACCCTGTGACATCTCAAAGCCTGTGTACTTTGGACATCTCTTTTCCACAGCCTGATCCTCGCTCTCCACCCTCCCTGGGCATCTTCTCCAGCCTTACCCTCACTCCTTATTGCTGCTATTCATTCTTCAAAACTGCCAGCTCCTCTGGGAAGCCTTTCTTGACCCATGACTCTTTCCCACACGCCAGAACCCCCGACCTGTGCACAGCTTCCCTTCCCTAGCATGCATCTCTCCTTGCATCTGTCCCCCGGCATTGTAGGACTGACCACCACCCCTACCCTGTCTGCTCCACTGGCTCTGTGGGGTTGTGGGGGCCCCAGAACCAGCCCACAGTGGGTGCTGCATGAAAGGGGTGTGCTGGGGTGGCCCCCCTGCTCCTTGAGCAAGTCCCTTTGGAGCAGGAACTTGCTTGCTGATCAGCTAAATGGAGAGACGTGCGCTTGGAGGAAAGCAGGTACATTAAAGAACTTCACAGATGACTAAGTGCTAGGCTGATACTTTATTGCATTGCATTTTCCCCTTCCAGACTGGTATTTACCTACATTGGCCTGTGTGGAAATCTCAGATGGAGGAATGTAGTATGATCCTTTGTAATGGTCCCACCTTTCCAGCCAAAGGAAAAAGGCAGTCAAGAGTAAACGATTAATTCTCCTCCCTGACACCCCCCAACCCCACCCCCTGCTCGGAACTCTGGGTTAATGATTGTGAGGCTGTTTTCCTCCCAGGGCTGATTGGTATCTAATCTCTGGCATGTTCCCTCCTTTCTTAAGAAAAACTTGACTCACTCCAGTAATTCCTCATCCTGGGGTCAGGAACTTCGTTTTATGGGAGGGGACTGTGGATATGGGAAGTCCTCCAATGGGGTACCCACGCCAGCCACCACCACTGCTCCCTCAGGGGACAGAAGAGTCCTCTCCTGGCCCTGTGCTCAAGTCTGCGGCTCCCTCCACAGCCCCTTTAGGAATAACGTAACTTCAGTGCTCACAGCCTCCAGGAAGTCATAGGGCACTCAGACCTCCTTTGCATGAGGTTGATTTGTTCTGGGGAATCACCAGAAGAAAGCTCCTGGAGATCTGGCATGGAGAAGGATTTGGCCCTGACTTTTCCAGAGTATAATTGGTGACTGGGGAGGACGGGGCTGTGGGTGGAGTCAGGAGTGTCCTGGGGCCAGCTCAGCCTGGAATCCCTGCAGGAGTTGTGTTTATAGCTGCGTGGAGGTGAGGTGGGCAGGCACAAGGCCTGAAGGGCCTCTGCCGCATGCTTGCGGCCCCAGCTGCCAGTGGCTCAGGAGTCTCCCTGCCCCATTGTCCTCGACCTTAACTTGGTAAATTCAGGGGCTCGGCTCTGGAGAGACTTAAGTTTCTTGTGGCTCTGTCTCTCTGCCCTTGTTCGCTGTCCTCCTCCACGAGACTCAGACTCTGCTTCAAGAAATGGGCTGCATGACACTGTGATATTGTACTGCAAAGGTCCCGCAGGTGAGAGGGCAAGCTACCACCTTGAATGTCCTCCTCTGTGAAACAGAGGTCACCCTTCCCTCTCTCAATAGCCAACCGTGGCTTCTCGTTCACGTCCTTTAAAATTTGAGCCCTGACAAAGGAGTGTTCTGTGTCACTGTGTGCACACACAGGGGAAAGGAATCGAGTCAGGTGTGCCAGGAGCGACAGCAAGTTCATCTCATCTGTCACTGCGATGGTAGGGACAGGCCACACCGATTTCAGAGATTCAAGAATGTGCAACAGCAGAACAATGAGCACCTGACCCCACCTCTTGCCTAACTAATGAATTTCCAGCACTGCCAGGCATCTCGTTGCCACCACCTCCATCCCACTGCTGCCTTCTCCTCCCTAGGGAAAGCCACTGGTCTGACCCTAGCGCTGGCCACGTCCTTTGACTCCAGGTTTACCAAACAAGGATGCAACACGCTATTTGACCTTGCCGAATTATATCCGGAGAGGTCTCTATCACGATGAACAAATGTATGTGTGCAGACATGTCATTGCCCCTCATTTGTCACTGAGTGACTGCTTGTACCCCACTGTAATGTAAGCTCTGGGGTGGGAACTTGAGTCTGCTCCAGAGTTTTGCTACTAAATTATTTTGCTATAAACATTCTCACACGCATCTCCTAGGATATATATATGTGTTTCTGCAGGGCACACACCCAGGCATGGAGTGACTTATCAGATAATGTCCTCTCTCTTCTGGTCTTCCCTGCCCCCTGCCCCCCAGTAGCCCTACTCTCCAAGGAAGTTTATCAAAAGGGTGGAGAACCATGGAGGTAGGACCATGCCTCCCGGCCGTAGCCCAGGGTTACCAAAGCCCTGAAGGTTCCAGGCAAGCGGGAGCAGTCACATCAGCTCTGCTGAGCAGGTGAGGGGCTCCCCTTGACTGGGTCCAGCCCCTCAGCACAGCTGACATCACAGAATCCTCTGTGAGGTCACCGCTGAACTGATGAGCATGAACGATCACACAGATCGTGGCAAATCATTCTCAGGTTGAATAGTTCTTTATTTCACCTGCAGTAAAGAAAGCTAGAATAGGCTCTCTCAGGGTGCTCTTGGGGGCCTTTGTGGCCTCTGGCTCGAGGTGCTGTTTAATGGGTTTCAACAGTCACCGACTCGATGACTGCAGATGTCACAGAACCAACGATCTCCACTTCCTGGCCATTCTCTGCCGTCTCCACGATGGCCTCCACGTTGGTGGTCTCCACTGTCTTGGCCACAATGTCCACATCACCACCATGCAGTGAGACCGCACCCTTCGTGGTGAGGTTGGCCCTGAAGGTCCTCAGGAAAGAGCTGAACTTGCCCAGTCTCTTGGGTGCAGACCCTGAGCTTTTGACTGTCTTGGGTGCAGACCCTTCGCTTTTGGCCTTCTTGGGCGTGGAACCTGAGCTTTTGGCTGTCTTGGGTGCGGACCCTGAGCTCCTGGCCACTTTGGGCGTGGACCCCGAACTCCTGGCTGTCTTGGGTGTGGAACCTGAGCTCTTGGTTGATAAGCTCCTCCTGGATTTGTGTGAGGTTTTGGATTCTTTCTCAGTGGAGGTGCGGCTAGTGCCTTTGGGGGTGCGACTGTGCCTGCTGCCCCTGGCACTGCGGTGGCTGCCTTTTTCCTTTTTACCGGCTCTGTGTTTTCTGCGGCCGGATGAGGACCGACTGAATGACTTTCGGGCCATCTTGTCCCCTGAGGCTTTGTGGTGATCTTCGTGGGTCTTGTGGTGATGGTGACGCGAACCCTTACTCGTGGCTTTGTCCTTCTCTCTCTTCTTTCTTTCCTTTCGTTCCTTGTGGGCAGCCTGGCTAGCCTGGGGGGCGCCCTGCTGTCTGGCCTCTGTGTCCTTAGGACTTTTGCTCACTGCCACTTCCGAGGTTGAGGTGTTGGCCACTTCCCCAGAGCCCTTGTGGGTGGCTTCTCCTCCTGCAAATGCTGCGCTCATGCTGTCTTTTGGGGAGGCGCTGGGAGGCTTGGGCTCTGACTGCTGTGTCACAGTGCCTGCCACAGCGACACTCAGGCTCTTTGCCTTGTCACTGCCTGCCACAGGGCTTTTGCTTCTGCCTTCCCCTATGGCACCTGCCCCTGCCAGAGCTGCGGTCACCTGTCCAGAGCCTGACTTGCTTGCTGCCACACTCAAGGTGCCTGATGCTGTCCCTGATGCTGTCCCTACTGCCACTGCTGCTCCATCTCCCACTGTCGCCCCAGCTATTGCCACCTCTGTTTTTGTCTCTGATGCTGATCCTTTGGCAAACTCTGTGGATCTCATTTTTGAGGTGGATACTTTGGGTGTGGCAGTGGGGGAGTACTGAGAGCCAGGCTGAATTCCCTCCCCACCAGCGTAAGCAGCAGAGGTGGTCCTCGTCACTTCGGGGATCACATGGAAACTCCGGATGCTGACCTGGTCCTGGTCACCTTTGCCTTGGGAGTTCGAGGCAGTCGGGCTCGTCCTGCCCTCGTCTGGCAGCGCAGGCATGCACAGGATGTCCTCGGCAGGGGTGGCGTAGGTGCTGCTGTTACTGTCCACAGGTGGCCGTAGGAGGTAAATCAGCTTCTCCCAGTAGGTGAAGAGGTCTTCGGACGTGTCGAGGGGAGGGCACAGCTGCAGGTAGCAGGATCGGCCCGTGGCGAACTTCAGGCGCAGCTGCTGTTTCTCTCGGTCATGTACAGAGATCCTCACGAACTTCAAGGGGAGAAGCCTGGTGAGCTCCAAGGGCTTTGCCGCCTTGCGGTTTTTCCCCTTGGTGACCTGTCCAAGTCCCTCGATATCTTCGCAGTAGGTGGCCGGCCGGGCCAGGAGCATGACGTCGGGGATCAGGAGAATGGGGCTGGTACAGGCGATGCCCACAGTCACCATGCGCACGCGGTTGTGCACATCAATCACCTCCCCACGCTTGGTGATCTGGATGAAGTCGCTCTCGAATATTGGGGCATATCGGAACATGTCGTACTCACCCTTGTGCAGGTGCCGCTGCAGCTTACCCATGGTGGTTTTAAACATGCCGGCTCCAGAGCCGCTCTGGGCTGTGTAGTAGGGCAGCACACACTCACTGTTTGTGACCATCTTCTGTCATGTCAGGGTCGTCTGCCCCAGTGTCCTTGGCGGATAAGGGATCCCTGGTGTTCCTGGTCCCAAGGGTGGCACGACAGATGACCTCTCCGCTCCACCCCAGCCCAAAGGCCCCCAGAGCCTCAGAGCCTCCCAAGGCCAGGCCAGGCCCGGGAGCAGGGACCATGGACCAGGACCACTGGAGGGGTCTGGACCTCAGATGGGCTCTCGTCAAAGGTGCAGCGTATGTGGGACCCTGGGAAGTTTTCTTCTGGGTCTGAGCCCTCACCTCCAGCCGTGATATTGCTTAGCTCGCCAGGAGTCTACAGACTGCAGTCCTAGCGGGAGACAGGGCCACTCTCTTTGGCCTCCAGCCCTGCGATGCGGTATTTATCCTCTGCTGCCTTTGTGACCTGTCACTGTCACATTCTCCTTTGTTCCCATGTTCTGGTTGCCCCCACAGAGGACAGGATCACGCTGGCAGGGACTCAGGTAGGCACCAAAATACCTTTTTTTCTTCAAAAGGGAAATTTTTGTATGAATGCTTCCCTGTTCACTCCAAATTTGAAAGAATGAACTGCTAGCCAGGGATGTTGGCACATTCCTGTAATCTCAGTCCTCTGGGAGGCTGGGGCTGGAGGATCAACTGAGCCCTGACTGGACAATTTATTTAAGACTTTGTCTCAAAATAAACATTTTTTAAAAGGTCAGTATGTAGCTCGTGTAAAGGCCTGGGTTCAATCCCTGGTACAAAAAAAAAAAAAAAAAAACAACAACAACAACAAAAACAAACAAAAAAACCAAAACAAAACCTCAACCACTAGACAAAGTACAAAATGTAAGATGGTGGGGGTAGAGTTGAACCTTCCTGGTTTAATTTTATTCCAGAATTTTATTTAATTCTGGAATAATGCAGAATTGATGATCTTGTTCCTTAGCCTACCCTTCCACAGATCTTAGTAAATCCTGATGATGGATGCACTTTAGTAACAACCCTAACCTTTAATAATTAATATTTGAGTTAATAATTAGGCGTTGCTTTTCCTAGATGCTGCACTGTTTTGCATATTACTGTGAGAACTCACTGAGTTTGTTACTGTTGTTACTGCTCTAACCCTACAAGGAAAAAACTGAAATTGTATCCCAAATAATGCTGTTATTCAAATCCAGGCCCAGCCCATTCCAAAACTTCTAGCTGGCTTTAGACCTCTACCTTGCAAAGACCTCAGGCCAGTTAAATGCTTTCAAAGAGGACTGATTTAATTCCCACAAGAGATGAGTTTGATTTATTATGAGAAGTTGCATAACAAATTGTGTGTGTATGTGCGCATATGTGTGTCTTTGTGTGTGAGATGGAGAACCCAGCACCACTTCAGACTTCGAGTTGGGGGTTATTTAGTGGGTCCCCTCAGTTCTTCCCCTCCATTTATACCCAGCAGGCAGGAGCCCAGCTATTCTCTTAAATCCCCCAGTTTTTCTCCCCGTTTTCCCATCTTCTACTCAGTGAAGTGCTGGAGAGAGGAGGTAAGACTGGACGTGTAAGTTTAAATTCCAGGAGCCTGGCGAACACCCTCTGGTACTAACTTCCCTGTGCACAGCAATAGTTTGGCGAGAATGTGCTTTGGCGAGAAGCGTGTGCCATTACGCCTGCTGCCTGGTTGCCATTCTGCACGGTGAGCCGCAGAATGATGACTTTGAACTGTTCATGGAATCTCCCTACTCTCCTCTCCCTGGTGATTGTTATGCCTGGTGTCCCACCTCAGTCCCTGCTTGAGGACAAAGGTTCTCCCTCTGTCCACAGATGGATGGATAAGCAGGGTACAGAGTGTCTGCTCCATGCAGTTATTCAGCTGCTGTGAACGGAGACAGAGGGCTGGTGTGTGCACCGAACAGCAAGTTCAAGGAAAGAAGGCAAACACAAAAGGCCACAGATTGTAGGATTCTATGTCCTTGAGATACCCAGAACAGTCAAGTGGCAGCCAGGACTGGAGGAGGAGAAAATGGGATGATGGCTCAAGGGCTGCTTGGAACCGTTATGGCTGAAAAACAAGCTTCTGTTTTAGAAAGGTCAACCTGTGACCTTGAGCAAGCTGCTGCTCTTCTTTGGAATGGGGATAACAGCTGTGGTGAGCACCTACTGGGGTGCCAGCGCTTGGATCTAGAGGTCTCTTGAAGGGTGGCTGTGTCATGGCTTAGTCCTCAGCATGGGGCTGTTGGGAGCTGTCCTGGAGGGAGACTGGTTCTCTAACCGCTTCTTCTGCACTCCCACTCCTGGGCTAGCATGGAGCCGGCCATCCACCCCCAGCACAATGTGCCACCTCCCCACGGCCAAAGCAAGGAGTTCAGTCTACCACTGACTGCAACCTCCAAAGCTGTGAGCCAGAATAAACCTTTCCTCTTTATATGCTGACTCTCTCAAGTATTTTGCTATATATTTTTTTTCGGTACTGGGGATTGAACTCATGACTGTGCACTTGCAAGGCAGGTGCTTATGCCGCTGAGCTAAATCCCCAGCCCTAGTATTTTGCTATAGTAACAGCTAATTAACATGTGGGATAATGTGTATAAAGCACTAGCACATGGCCTATTTGACAAACATGAGCTACTACTATTAGTCCTCAGCAGTACTTTGCAAAAATTCCTTCCCAAAGGTGGTGTTGCGTAAGGGACCTGGGAGGGCTTCCAGGATCAGAGGCACCCCGAGACACAGAAGGGTACTCCGTGCACTGCTCAGGGCGGGGAAACAGAGAGTGTAGGGTAGAGGAAAGAGGAGAGAGCTGGATGTGGGTTTGGGAGTCAAGGGTTTATTCAAGGATCGTGGGAAGATTTAAGGATCCAGCTGGGAAATGGTTACCATTTTCCTGCTTGACAGCAAGGACTTGATTCCAGATCCCCCATCCTGAGCCAGGGCCTTCAAACTCTTTTATTTTGAAACAGGTGAGCGGACAAATCTCCTGGCAAGGTTCAGAGAGAGGGAAGGGGATTTTCTAGGCCCTGCCAGTGTGATGTCACCACAGGAGGCAGCCGAAGGCCAGGTCATTGTCACCCAAGTGTTTAACAATTCTGGTGGCATCTGCACCTGCATTTATACTCCTTGTCCCCGGCATCCTCCTCAACTTTCCCTCTCCTCCAAATAGGAAACGAGATGAACCAAGTGACTTGGTGGTAAATGCATATTCATCTTTTTGTTTATTAAAGTATCAAAACATAAACTTGGATACATAAAACAACGAATCCAAAAGCATTTGTTAAAAGAGCTTATGGTCACATTAACAACACAGTGCAGTTCTTGGGTCAGGTCTTCTCACCATCACCAGCTCTCCCTCCCTCTCTAGTCCACTGCTGTCCATGGCAGCTTACAATGGTCTTGCATGTCATAGTGGCTGGCAGTGCCACTCTACCCATGACCAGAGGGTTAATGAGGGTGTATAAGCCTTCCTGGAGACGGACCTCAGCACCCACAACTGAAGGAAAAGAAGTTAATTTGATTCCTGGATTCAGGGGATGCAGCCCATGGCTGGTTGGCTTTAAGGGAGAAATCTCACGGCGGAAGGGTGTTTAGTAGTGCATGGCAGTGGGGCCGCCAGGGAGGCAGGGGCCAGGGCTCAGATACACTCCCTAATTTCATACCTTCATGACCCACCCAGACACACCCAGGAGTGTGCTGTACTCATCCTGGGGTGACTCCCAAGCCACCCAAGTTGACATAATCAAAGCTTAACACCAGAAGGGGACTTTCGCCTCCACCAAGATAAGGAACACAAATGTACACAATGATAGAATGGCCAATGGTGCTAACAACCAGGTGACTCTACAGATGAGGGACAGCCCCTCATGGGACAATTAAAGCCGCAAAAATAGTAAGTCTGTGTCATACGCCCAGTCCATCAGCGAGTTCAAAGAAGCAAGCACAGCATTCGGGTGGCAAATGTCGTGTTTAAGGAAGTTAGTGTCTGTGGAAGAGCACAGTGAAAGATGAAGAGTGGGCACCTGGCACCTCGGCCTGGGCGTGGTACACAGCGCCCCCGTAGACAGCCAGGGAGCCTGTTTCTACGCCAGCCCCGAGGGGTCATTTGGCCTGGGAAGTCCAGAAAACTAAGCAGAATTCGTTTCTTGGAACTACCACATCCATCTTGCTCAAAACTGTTCTCTTCACCTGTGCCTCCTCCCATTCTTTTGTGATATCTATGATACATTCATGACAATGAGACACACATTTGGATGTCACGGCCCTTGTAGTCCAAGCAAATGACTCTTCCAGGGGAGCACTGTGCCAGAAAGGAGGGAGTCAGACAGCAGGTTGACAACAGGTGTTTTAGGGACCCGGCCCTTCAGAGAAACTGGTAGTTGTAGCACTCAGCAATTCAGAGTTTCTATCTCAGTACCGAAGAGCTGCCCTAAAGCCTCTACTTGCTGCTGTGTTTCAGGGTGTGTCAACGAGAAACTGAGCCTCAGGTATCGCAGACTGAGGAAAAGAACTGTAAGTCAATGATTCCTCCTGATGGTGCCCCAAGAAACAAAGACTAACACCCCGAGATATTCAAAGCAAATCGCCCTCCACACGGAGAGGTGACATGTGGGGAATGACTAGGTTTCCATCAACCACAGATTTAGAAAAACAAGCCAGCACAACATTTACATTTACCATGTCTTGGTTCCAATATTTATTACACTGACAGGAATACTAGGATAAATAAGTCATCTTTTCTCTTACAGAAAATTGTAATGATACTATCGAGTAGGATCAAACACTCTGAGGCTTTCACAGAAACATCAGAATTTTAACAGACATTAGCCAGAGTCCTGTGGCCAGTGTGAGTGAGTGAGTGACCGCTCACAGCTGCAAATGCTCTGGGCCAGGTTTCTTAACACAGCTCCATGACAAGAAAGACGCATGAACCTCCAGTAATGCTAAAACCTTGCCATCACTGGCTTCCAATGTATGTCTCCACTGACTGGCTTCTGACCACCAGGAAAGGAGAATGGAGTATGTCTTTGGCTCTTCTGAAATAACTCCCAGCCTGAGTGGAGAGTCCTAAGCTCTTGCAAGTTGAACTTTCTTTCCGCTTTCTTCCTATGACACTGAAACTGAGTTTGCAACAGGACCTGTGGCCATGCCCCTGGCTGCTCCTTAACACCAGGGTGCCAGGGGAATGCAGCCCCCACACTCCTGGCCTGCAGGACAGCTCTGCTCTCCGTGGTACACAAATCTTCCAGAGGGACACTGCCCAGGGCGACAGACCCCAGACTCTCTGACTTTGATCTGAGGATAATCACCAAAAGGTGAGGCATCAGAAGAGCAGGACGCCTAGTTCTGAAACGAATGCCTTGCACACAGTAATTCCCAAACATGACAGCGTATCTGCTAGAAAGCACAGCCCTGGCCATCGCACAACTTCAATGCCTGTGGCTCTCACTCCGTGTATCCCTCAAGGAACGTGGCTGCTGCGGAGGAGACAGCCCCGCCCACCCGAGGTGTAGACACCTCTGCGTGAGGCCTAACAGATGGGCAGGACCCTAACTGGGGGCCATCTGGACATCAAAGAATGGCCAGGATGTTAAGACCTAAATCCTGGAGTTGAGGCAAAGGATGCTCTCGCTCTGGTCCAAAGAGGGAAGGCCCAGCAGGCTGCCATGGGCCCTCCCACCTCGATGGTTCTTGGCTGCTGGGATTCTAGAGGTGCACAGGAAGTCTGCTTTCCAATGGTTGCAGGGTTTTGGGTGGAAAGGGAGGATTCGACGAGGACTCCCCAGTTGCCCCTACACCACGGCTGCTTAGCTGTTCAGCGTTCCTTCTTTTATCTGCTGGATAAACAGGTTTCTCTCATCCTCAGGAGTCCGCCCGTTCTGAGCCCGGACGATGCAGGTGGGCCGGTGCAGGTTGAGCATGTATATCAAATGCTGCTTCTCGTTCTTCAGCTCCTCGATCTGCGCCTTCAGCTCGGCATTCACACTCTCCAGCTTCTCCGATTCCTGGGGGACGAGCGACAGAGGCATGAGGAAGGGAGCCACCTCGGGGCCTGTCAAGCTGGGGGACCCTGCAGAAGGAACCGTGTCCCCCACTCCATAAAGGGGAGCACTAGGGAAGGGAGAAATCTTTGAGGCTGGGGCCTCTTCAGAGAAGCTGTGGAGATGCTGCTGAGGCCACTTTGATGCTACTAGGGCCAAAACAGAGGACCAAGAGCCCAGAGATCTCTGTGTGGGTCCAACACGCAGGTGAGGACACCAAGGCCCAAAGCTCACCTTCCCAGAACAAATGTACTCAGTGACACACAAATTTCTTATTTCTAGGGACCCATTGAAGTGATCAGCAGGGGCCTCCAGGCTCTGTGACACCTGGGCTGACACTGTGCTCCGTCCTGTCCACGCAGGGGGAGCAGGGCGGCCACTAGGAGGACACTGGGCTCCGAGGCCCACGGGGGCTGCCCCCCTGGTGTTCTGCCAGGAGCCACCACTGCTGCATGAGGCAGAAGATAGGAACCCACAGAAAATGTAACCACTGCTTTCAGATCCAGGAAATAATGTGTTTAAGGAGATAAATAAAAGTTTTTTTTTTTTTTGTTTTTTGTTTTTTTTAATACTGAGCCAAATAAGAGCTGGCAGTTTCCTTCCGGGAAAACGGGCTGGTGAATCCTCTTCAACTGCACTGGCCTGGAGGCTGCTGGGAGCCTGGCCATTAAAGATTGCCATTCACACACCTGCGACCCTCTCCCTGCGCTAACACTGCGGCCACCTCCTCATCCTGCAGCTGGCGTTTCTGCTGCCAGTTACAAGGCCCCTCCCAGGAAAGCATTAAAGGGGGATGTGTGACTCCCCTTTTGATAGGGGTGTGGGGCTGGTGGGGGACAGGAGGGCGGGCGGCTGGGAGCTCTCACCTTCTGCAGGCATTCCGTCTTCTCCTTTTTCTTGTTCCGGCACTTAGCGGCTGCGATCTTATTTCTTTCTCGTCGCCTCTTTTTCCTTTCGTCTTCTTCAGGGGCTACCTATAAAATCCAGAAGGCTCACACTGAATGCTCACACCACGCAATGACACCCACTTCACAATACACTGTCCTATACTGCCAGCAAAATCCAGCAGAGCGGGGCGGCCCTGATGTTAAGGAAACTAAAGCCCTTAGACTCTGACACAAAAGCCCTTAACACAGGCACGCAACTGAGACGGAGGAACAAAAACCAACCATGCAAACAAGATTATACTGGCAATATTAGTAAAGTAAAATCTTAACCTATTCTAGAAATGGATTTGGACTTCGGATGTGGATAATTTTTAGGATCAACTATAATCATTTAGAACAGGAAACAGATTGGTAAATATGTTCCTTCTCCTAAACGCAGGGTGATCTCAAGACCACTGCATGGCTGCCCTCTCCTCCTGCCACTGTTTTGATCCAAAGCCCAGAGGCAACTGCATTCTCCTCTGTGTTCACACGTGGCCTTGTGGTAGCAACTTCCTGAATTTGGGAGATGCCCACGGACCTCTTGGAGAAGAGGAAATTGAATCCCTTCCAGCCAAGGTAGGTGGGGAACTACAGGCATCCATTGACTGGCCAATAAATCAATCGTGCTCTCCAATCCTGTGCCTCACCCTGAGGCAGCCCGGGGCTCCTGGGAGAACAAAACCCTGTCCTGCTGCTTTGGGATGTGGCAACCCCAAGGCACCCCTTGTGCCCAAGGCAACCCCTGGTTTTGTCCAAACTGATAAGGAATTGGCAGCTGGCCACGGGACTTGGCTTAAGAGACCAAAGAAGAGCTGGAGTGAAGCACTCTTGGTGAGCCGAGCACCTGACAGTTCAGGCTGCCAGTGTCAGACCCATCGCCTCACTTGTCCCTGCTCTGGGCGAGGGAAGAGGGTGGGAGTCCTGACAGCTGTCGGGATTCCACAGTCACCTCATGTCACTCTTAACTATTTCTCTGTATTAGATGACACTGGCTTTGCCTGGACGGAGGTGGAGACCTTGTAATCCAGAGAGGCAAAGCCCAGAGGAGAAATGGGGGAAGAAGAATTTCTACCTTTCCCATCGTAGATCTCAGGGTGACATTGGGAAGCATTCAGGTTTTAGAGCCTTACTCGCTGGAAGACTATGGACACCTTACTCTCCTGAGCCTCAGTTTCCTGCTTTGTGAAAATGGGACCAATAACACCACCTACCTACATGGTTGCTATGGGAACCAAGTAAGTTAACACACGTAAAAAGCTTTGATGGTATTTAGCTCGTAGTAGATACCGCATGAGCTTTCACTACTACTATTAACCGCAGCACCGCTATCTTTCTGAACACTGCCGAATTTCCTTTGGAGCCTCACCGATATTCTGGGTGGGCAGGAAGCAGTCAGCGCTGAAGACAGAGAAGATCTTAGAGTGTTCAGGACAAAGATAGCGTCTGCAGATCATGTCATTCAGTCTGTCGCAACACTGATGAAGAAGCAGGATGCAGAGTTGCTCTGTGCCCAGGGAAGCCCTAAGAATCACCGATTCACTGGTACCAGAATAGGAAGCCAGGGGCTTGTTCCCTCCCTGCACTGGCTCACAGCCTCAGCCGCCTTGTTCTATCCTGTCGCCTTCCCGAGGGCGCTGAAATCTGGGAAGCGGTCTCATGCTGCCCAGACACACAGGATGCCTGTGATCCTCAGAGGCTTTTAAGACAAGAATCAGGGTACCAGGGGATCTGACACTTGAAATTTCCCAGAGTGCCCCATGGTCTGCCCTGCACTGTCCAGTACTGGACTGGGACCCGGTTAATACTGTGTGGGTCTATCTGTGATCACCTCTGAGATTAATTTGGGGCACAGCCAGTGCCCTTAATGATGCCAATGGCCACAGCCCCCTATAGCTCCAGCTCGCATTTATTGAATATCAGGCCCCCTGCTGGCTCATTCACAACCGTCATCTCATTTCACCCTGGGATCAGCCCTAGGGAGGAGTAATTTCAGAAGCCGAGATTACCCACTCACTTCCCTTTTGTGTGGTGCTGGCACATGTGAGGCAAACATTCTAGCGCTGAGCCACACTCCTACCCCAGCTTTTTCCTGATTCACTGCCTTTAGGTTGGTTCCACTATCTCTTGCCCAAAGGCTGTAATATGCCAGTTAAGCAAGCTTGAAATATCCCTGTCTTCCAACCACGACAGGAAGGCAATGGCACTGCACGATCTTGGCTGTGACACTCTTGAGTCACCACATTACAAGCAGCCACTCCTCAAACTTCCCCCATGTCTGTCGTCGCACCTGTCCTGTGAAAGGCTGCCAAGTGCAGAACAAGTGTCTGAGAGGCAGATGTGACCCAGGCAGGCGCTGGAACCAAGGCTGTGAGCCTTGCTGCAGAGACGTGTGGGACGGACTGCCTAGTCCCTAAGGTCCTGGCCATAATGAAAAAAAATCACTATACTCCATGCTCCTCCAGAAAGTTCAACACAAAATCCATCCTTATGCTGCTGGCTTCCAATGGTGAATCTCTGGCCCCAACTCTGTGAGGCACTCCAGGGCCTGCAGGCAGCTGCCTGCTGGACACCCCGAGGGGGTTAAAAGAGCACAGCCTTCTGCAGGCACAAGCTCGGCAGCCAGAAGCCACTCCACTCCTAGTGCAGCGCGCACTAGAACACTATCACCCTTGGGTCCTCTCTGTCTCCCATACCCTAGATCCAGGCTCTTTGGAAAGCAGTGAGATCCAGAAGCACCTACTTCTCAGCACCTGCAGGGTCCTCCCTGACCCAGCACAAGCTGCCCTGCTCCACTTTTGCCCACGCACCAATCCCTGGGGTCCTGACTCTCTTGCCACGTGGCTCTCTCCCTCTCCTCAGAGCCCCTGGTTAGAAGCCTCTCAAGGGGCAGACAGTAACCCCCACTCCTACCCCTCCCCCACTTCTCCTTTGCACCTCTCCCTTCCAGTGTGCAAAGCATTCATTTATCGTCTGCATTCTCTGTAGACCAAGACCACAGAAGGCAAGCTCCATGGAGCGGTGGAGTTTTTGTCAGTTTTATTCCAGCTGCAGCCCAGCAGGTGACAGGTATGTAAAGCCCCCGTGCAAAAAGAATGAACACACATGGTGGAACTTACCTCGGCTTTCATGACGGACACCTCCAGGGGTCTGTCGCTGACGGTGACCGACTCCAGAGCAGAGGACATCCGATGGCAGAGGTGCTTGTTCTGGATGGCAAACCGCAGCTCTTCTTTGACAAACGGTGTCAGGTTAGCAAAATCCTCAAACACCAGCGACCCGGGAGGGGACAGACAGGGGACGATGGCGGAGGCACTGACTTCCGAGGCAGACACCTGGCCTGGATGTTGAAGCATCATTTTGCTGAAAGACACATTGAAAGCCACACTGCTTCAGGGGCTCTGGGAGTGGGGGTCAAGAGATACCCCAACACAGAGCCCCGCCTACCCCTCAGCTTTCTGTTGGTTTTGGTTCCATGCCATCCTCATTTGAGTAAGATTTCTTAAAATACGGTGTGGTGAGAGGGGCTGGGGATTTAGCTCAGCGGCATAAGCACCTGCCTTGCAAATGTGTGGTTGTGAGTTCGATCCCTTGTACCGGTAAAAAATAAAAAGACAAAAAGAAAAAACTATGGTGTGGTGATGTGGTGAAAAGCCTGGTTGAAGCCTGTAAGGGTTGACGCTGTGGGCTATTCTGAACTCTTATAACAGCTATTAGCTTTGGCTGGTGTGCACATTCGCAAATGTGACCTTGGTCCCGAAAGAGGAACTTAAGAAAAAAAAAACCAAGATCGTTCTGTATTCCCATTTTCAGCCTTTTTTCAAAAAGAAACTTGGAAGGTCCTTGAAATCAAGTTGAATCTATTAGTGAGTGGAAGTAAAAGCAAGAAGTGGGGGACCCTTAAACCTAACACACACACACACACACACACACACACACACACACACACACACACATACACATATGTATCGTAACTTCTCCACCCGGAAGAAGGTAACAGGTGTCGGGAATGAGGAAGGTAACTGCAGCTGGGTGTTTTTTTTTTTGCCCCAGTCCTTGGCTGGGGCTGGGATGGCTGGGACTCAGGTCCTGTGGGGACAATGAGCCCTTTCCAATCTGCAGTCAGTGATGCAGAGGACCTCAGGGTATAAGACAAAGTGAAGCACTAAGATCTGGATCTGTGAGGGGGTGTGGCTCAGCCTTGAGGTGCAGGAGACGCCTGGGCTGGCAGTAGAGGGGGAGCCTGGCTCTGGCTCAGGCACTAAGGAGCAGGTGATCTGGGCCAGGACTTCAGCTCAGAGCCTCTGCTGTGGTTGAATCCAGCATCTAGCTTGCAATGTGGGCTACCCAGCTAGACTCTGCCCGGCTGAATAAATGAAAGAGGAAAGAGAGGGTGGAATCAAACGGCCTCTTCTGAGATCCCATCCACCTGCACCATTCTAGGTCAGTGATCCCAAAGCCATGACACAAGGGAAAGAGCAGTTCTAAGGTCTCCCATAAGTCCCTCCCTGCTGCTGTGACCACTCCCCTGCAGTTGAGTCTCAGAAGCAACACATGCAGGGATTGTCTGGGCCAGAGGTCCCCTGGGCTAGAGCATCCAAGAGGTTCAGGGATCTGTGGCCAGCCAAGCCCAGCCAGACAGGAAGCCCCCCAGCAAATCTCCAACATTTGAGGGTCTCCTTCATATTGGAAACCTGACATGCGTTATGTTACCTCATCCTCATGAGAACCCATTGCTCAGTTCCCAGCCTGAGTTCATGCACGTGCCGTGCCAAGTGACATTCAGACCAGCTAAGCAGCTGGCCCAGAGTGGCAGAGCTAACATGGAGCAGTACCAGGATTTGGAACTCTGGCTCCAGCATTCATGCTCTTAATTTATATACTACAAAAGCAAATACATTATTTCACATTATAAAAACAAACAAAAAACAGCAATTTTTTTGGCGAGTGCAGGGGTAGGTGGGAGGTCTGGAACTGAAATAGGAAGCAGAAACTAAGCAAAGATTCACAGTGTGAACACGAACTGTGCTTGGTGAATTGCCAGTCTCTCTGTATCAGATGCAGGTGGGTCGCTGCCTACATTCTGGGAGTGAGTTTGTTTTTCTTTGTCTATGTACTGTGTAGTACTAGGAATGAACCTAGGGAGCTCTGAGCTACATCCCCAGCCTTTTACATTTTGAGAGAGGCTCTAAATTGCCCTAATTGACTTTGAATTTGCAGTCCTATCTCAGCCTCCCTTGCAGCTGGGATTACAGGTGTGCACCACCGCACCTGGCTGCGAAGACGTTTCAATGGGCTTTTTAAAAATGCATGCTGGTTTCAGACTGGGGTCAGAAAAATCAAGACATTTTGAAGAGCTCTTAGGAATGAGTCTTCAGTGCACATCCCAGCGGGCTTTTCTTTAGTATAAAAGAGGCTAGGACACTGCCCTGTCTCCCTAGGTGTGAGAGTGGAGGAAATAAATACCTATGCCCTGAAAGACATTCTGGAGTCACCAGGACTCCCAGCCATCTCTAGCCCAAGGCTGGCTCTGTCACAGAGGCCCTGAGAGGGCCAGGTGGAAGAATGGCCAGTCACTCTCTGATCTTAAAAGTTTCCAAATAGACAACCCAGGAAATGGACGCAATTCTCTCTTAAAAGCGTCCCAAGTCACAACTTAAATTTTTCCTCTCTACCCTATAATCTTAGGAAGCTGGGATGACTCCTCTTGGCTTCCAACACCAGAGGTTTAAGACTTTCCAATCCGATCATGCTCCCCTCCCAGGAAAGGAACCCACGGCCACCAGGACTGGCCTTTGTTTGGAGGACTGAATGATTCTCTCCTCTACAGGTAGCTTGAATTGCACAGTAGTTAAGTGGGTCCATCTCACCACTAGCTCAGCTTATTAACGAGCCCTCAGGGCTGGGGGCTGCTGTTTGGAATTTTTTTCTCCTTATAAAGTCAGCAGTTCTAAGGAAAGAAACTGGAGAATGTCAATGGCATGGAATGTTTTTATGAAAAGCATCAGATGAGCTTACTTGGGGACTGCAGTGGGTTGTAAAAATGGGAACCGGCTCTCTGAAGATAAGGCAGCTGTCTATATAGCAAACCGGGCTTTCTCTAAGCCAACGCTGAGTTTCCTGGCTTCCCAGCTTGCCCGTTATCCAGTCTCTCAGGATACAATTGAGTCTAGACTCATACCACGTTCCTACCCAGGAAACAGTTAAATTTTCAGGCAGTTTTAGAAAGCTGAGACTCTGACATCCCCTGCATGGAAGAGAAACAATGTTTTGGGGACTTTCGATCATCTGCAGTGGCCGCCTACACTGACAATAAAACTGTTCGCACCGCTACAGAAGACGCTGCACCCGCTTTCTTCTCCTTATTGCCAATCAGAAATCGTCACATCACAGGCAATGTCATCACTTTCAGGAAAGTGAAACCTCACTCGTGTATTTCTTTAACTGGAAGTCCAGCTCCCAGGCTTTTACTTTCTTGTAACTACCATGGCTTTGGATTTTCACTTTTAATTTCCATCTCTTGCCACTGAGCGCTGTTCACTAACCAGTTTATGGGACATGGTGTCCATCCTGACCCTTTATGAACTCTTTTCTTTGTCTTTTTGAGACAGGGTCTCGCTATGCAGTTCAGGCTGGCCTTGAGCTCACTTTGTAGCCCAGGCTGGTCTCGAACTCCCAACGATCCTCCTGCTTCGGCCTCTCAAATGCTGGGATTATAGGCGTGAGCTACCATGCCTGGCTTATGAATTCTTACTCTCTAGGTACTTGTCCTAGGCAGTTTGAAGGCTGATGATGGAAAGGTGAGCCTTCACGTTACTAGCTAAGCACCACCCACAAGCCACTTGACTCTCCAGGCCTGGGCCCCCCTTTTGTGAAATTAGGTCAAGACTGCCCACCTCAGTTCTCAAAAGGTGAGGACATACGAGATTCACGCACACATCATTACTGTGACTCCACTGCCCCCTGCGTAGGGGGCGCTAACAGCCAGGAATTAACTGGAACCCCTGGGAACTTCAGGTCAGCCAGTCTCATCCTCTGAGTACTCTGATTAACCTCTCACTTTGTACTCTGATTGACACCTCTCTCCTAAGACCCAGGTAAATTCCACCTTGCTCTTTGCTGACACCAGTCTTTCCTCACTGCTCCTCCATACGTGAGAGATTACCAGTTCTCACCCCTGATACTGTTTCTCCTTGAAGAGTTTCTGTGACTGTCACCTGGCTTGGTCTTTCTTCTTCTTCCTCTGGCAGGACGGCACCTGGAGCCGTCTCTTGTACAAAGAAGGAATCACAGAACCATCATCTACATTAGCACCACATAGGTCAGATCTTCATTTTGCAATTAAATAAAGGGAAGCCCAGGAGGGCGAACTGACTTGCCCAAGGTCACAGGGCCAGAGCGTGTCATATCACATCACACCATCACAACTGGGATCCAGAGGTCAACCAACCACAGAGGCAAACGGCAATGGAGTCATTAGCCAGGGAGCCAAGAGGGGGCTTTTATGATACCCACCAGAGAGGACTTGACAAGACCAGGACAAGGAGGGCTTATAGAAGAAAAAGGCTAAGAGAGAAAGAAATCAGATAATGGCTAAAGAACAAAGAAGGAAAGTTTATAACAATAAGGCCCACAGGAGGCCTGGCAGTGGCCTCTGCTGCATCGGGAACCAACCATCCATCCGGACAGGCTCAGTCCCATCCCCACCCCGCTGAGGACCCTGAAGCCACAGCCTGCTTGTCCCAGCACAGCCCGATGGCAAATGGAAAAGGCAACACAAGCAGCACAGTCCTTGCAGTTTCTCCTTTGCTTTCAGTTGGGGACAGAGAAGATGGGACAGTCACCACACAGACACAGACATGAGAACACCCAGATTTTCTAGTTCTTGATTTTTTTCCCCCAGCTCCATGAAGGATCTGGCAACTCCTTTCTTTGAAAGAATGCATATGTGAGCTACCTAAAGAAACCAAGGAAAAGAAAATGGTTGGGAGGAAAAGCCGTGGGTAAAGGAGATGAAAGGCAGTGCAGGCAGGGAGGTGGGACCAGCTCGGTGGGAAGAGAGGAAAGGGCAGAGATCCCCTGTGGAAAAGTCCCCTTCACCCACTGTCTCAGAGATTAGTCAGTGCCATTAGAGACCCCTCATTTATGGCCCCTCAATGGCTCCTTTCAGTTTTACCCATCTAAGGTTTGGAAATTTTCAGCTAGAAAAGGCTTTTCCTGGTCGGTGGTGTCTGCCTGTTCATATTTCCCAGCTAGAGATTCTGAGGCTCATCAGTACTGTGTAAGCCCTGAGTCCTGGATCTAGACCGAAAGTTCATGCTGTCTCAAACGTCCCTACGAGTGTCTCCACACGCTCGCCGCCTCCCGCCTCCCGGCGCAAAGCAGTCAAATCCGCCGACCCGCCAAAAGAAAGGTCAGCGTGAGCGCCACAGGTAGCAAAGGAAAGCGCGTGGCAGACCGGAACAAGAAGTCCCGAGCGCCGGAGCCCGACGCCAGCAGGGAGCCCTCTCCGCCTCCTGTCCCCGACATCCGCGCTTGTCTCCTCCAAATTTGTCCCAAAGAACCTGCTGCGCTCGCGGCTCCCTGGCGAGCGCGCCGAGTGCGCAGGGCGACCCCCAGCGGCTGCGCCCGCGACCCCATCTCCCCGGTCCCCTTCCCATTCATTGCGCACTGCGCCGGGGCAGCGCTCTTGTCCGGGTGGTGGGTCCCAGGTGCGGGATGGAGGGGGACGGCGGGCCGGACAGCCTCGGACAACCCTCGCTTCCCACCTCGCGCCCAGTCCCCGCCACGGCTGCGAGCGCGCGGAGCTCAGCGGCGGAGGCGGGCGCCCAAAGTCCCCGGTCCTTCGCGCTCTTTCACGCCCCAAGTCAAAAGAGAAAGTTTCGTTCTTTCACTTTGCCAGAAACTTTCCGGAGCGCTCAGGAGCAGGCGTGGCCCGGAGAAGTTCAGCAAGCGCGGTTCCGCCGCCGAAGGTTGGGCGCACGGATTGGGTGGGCGCGGGGGTCGGGGACAGACAGGTCACAGGGGCGCACATAGGGGACGCAAGCCGGGCGCCTGTCTTCGCGGCCGGCAGCGCTCACCTCGAGTATCCACGCGGGGTGGCCAGGATCCGGAGGGCGGGCAGGGCAGGCCGGCCTGGGCTGGCTGTCGGTCCGTGCGTCAGTCCGGCGGTGGCGCGGGGAGAGCGCCGTGCAGTGCGTGCCTCGCCGAGTGCGACTGTGGCTCCGAGTGCGTTGCATCACCGTTTTTATAGCTCTGGCTCTGGCAGCGCGCCCCTTTACTCTGGGTACCAGCCCCAGGCTGACGTAATGCTATTAATAGCTTCCAGGAGAACCGGCCAGGCAGAGCTCAGGAGGGATGGAGGAGGGGCGAAGGCGGGGCGCACGAGGGAGGGGTGGGGGAAGGCGGTGATGCAAGCTCGGGGCGGAGCCGGCGGCTGGGCACCCCGCGGACACTCACACCCTCCCGCCCTCTCGCTCCATATCAGGCTGGGAGCAGCCCGGGCGCGCCGCCAGATGTGCGTACTGGCTGCTGCGTGTTCCAGGCATGAGCCAATGGTGCCCAAGCCAGCGGCATGACTCCACCGCGCTGGCATTTCTCCCTCCGCTAGGTTGGGGGGAGGGGGTGGCGGGGCGGCGGATCCAGGCTGCGACCCGTACTAAATGAAGCTGGTAAACGGTACGACCTTTCTCCAAAATGTGTGATCAAATGTGAGCTTCAGGACAGTGTCCTCCCCACCTCCACCCCGCTCATGCCAATGACCTCTTTCTAGGGCGCGGTGCGAGGTAGGGGTTATAACGTTCGTCTCCCGAATGGCCGAGGTGCCCAAAGTCATCCTGCCGAGAATCCACTAAGTTCCTCGCTGGTGTGAACCTGGTCCGATAACGAGGACGCGGAGGGCGTCGTTCGGGCGCACACGCTGAGCGCCTCCAGGCCAGCTGGGAACCCGCGGCCGTGGGACTGTGCCGGGGCCGCGTGTGATCGTTTGTTTTTGTTTTTCAAAACAACCACAGACCGTTTGATATTCACGAGGCGGTTTTTTTTCATAGAAAGCAAGGAGAGCGTGGAAAGGAGAGACTTAGAGAAATTAGAGGCAACCTGGAGGGGCTAGGAGGGAGCCGAGGTGTGGGAAAGAGAGGGCTTTGGTCTCCAAGGGCAGGGCCGGGCTGGCAGTCGCCCGCTTCTCGGACATTGTTTAGGAAAAAAACTCCTCTGCACCTCTCGCACCCCGAAAGGGTTGGGCTGGGACCCGATGGCCCGGACTGCATGGCTACACACGGATCCCACCCAGAATGGAGCCCCTCGGCTGAAATTCCCTGTGCCCTCGAACTCGGGGGTCGGAAAAGGCAGGTCCTGAGTGTCCAGCTAAGAGTCCAAGAGAAATGGATTTCAACCTTAAAAAAACCATTTTCTGGTTCCGATTCCTTGGCTCCAACAGGGCGCTGAGAGCAGCAGAATCAGGTCCTTCCCAATACATAGCCCACGGAAGTTTGGAGGTGGACCCAAGTGTAGCCCGGGGACTTTCGCACCTGCCTGAGAGGGAGATCCGCCCGCGCCACGTGCTGTAGGGCGCGGCCAAGGGCGGAGACACCTGCTTCCACCTGCCACTTAGAGGAGGGGATCAAAGGTCATGGTTTGTTAATTTGGGGGTGAGAGCTAGAGGTGTCTTGGTCCCATGTCTCGCCCAGCATCCGCACCTCGCAGCACCCGAAGAGTGGCTGTAAAGATCGTAATGGAGCGTCCTGCTGATTCCTCTATTTTGTCTTCCTCCCCACCGCCACTCCACGCCCAGGAGGGGTCAGTGCCCCCCCTCCCGGGGGGGCAGACACATCCTCAGAGCTCCTGGTAAAATCAAGTTCTCTGCACCCGGGTTCCTGGGGTTGCAGCCTCGCCCAGAACGTCCCTGTCTTTCCCTGCAGCTTCGGGGCTGGGAAGACTGTGGAGGCCGTCGATGCCTCACCGCCCGGACGGCCGGGAAACCCTGGGGTGGTTCCATCCAGGGATCCCCGGAGATCCTGCTCTGATCAATCTTTGATTTCCAGCGGTGGCGTCTTGCTGGAAGCGTGGGGTTTGTGTTTTGCTTTGCCTGTCTCCCTGGTAACGGCTGTCCGGGCCCCACCTTCCTCTCCCACGCCCACACCCGGCTCCACACCTCCACGCCCCGCCCTGGGGCCGACGGACGGGCAGGTAAACCCCGGGCGTGTCTGCACAACCCCAGAATGCAGAGCGAGCTCAGGTGGGAGGGAGAATTTTGCATTTCAGTGAAAGTCATTTGAAAAAACGGCACCACGATAAAAGTGAGCCCATAGGACTGGGGGGGGGGCTTTTCACTGCCACTGCGAGCTGCCTGCAGAAATCTTGGTCTAGTTTTCCGGCTTAAAATGGAATTCCACGAAGACGCTCAAGCCAGCTCGGTGGAGTTTTGATCCAGTCCTTCTGGGGAGATTCAGTTGAGGACGCTGAGTTAGCCATTAGCCACACTAGCTCCACAAAACCCAAGCATTGAAAAATACACTGGAGACCAGAAGCCCACGACACGGGCTCGGCTCATTTTTACCACTGTGGAACCATTTCACTTCCCTGTTCCTCTTCTTTTGTTCTAATAACGCTCAGTTTTGATTCAACAAGTGGTACCTGGATAGCAGGGCTGTCAGCCACGCACAGAAGTCTGAGCTTAGCGCGTCCTGCGCTTGCTTCGCCTGCCGAAGAAGCCCTGGAAGCCCTAAAGTTCTTGAAGGCGAAGTCAGCCCATCCGCTCTTGAAACACCCGAGGAAAACAGCACCTATCCCAAACTGCCCTCCCCAAGCCCCCAGGAGAGCTAGCTGTCAAATGCATGCCGAACTGGAAAGAGCAAGAAGGGGAGAAGCCCCCAAGGTCTGCGCCCCAGGAAGGCGTCCTGGGAGTCCAGACCACAGTGGCACCAGCGCCCTGCGGGCACATTGTCAGTGCCGCGTGCAGAGGGCATGAAAAGCAACCTGCACCGCAATCGCTTTTCTGCAGGAAGGCGAGGGTGCCTCTGGCGCCTCAGGAGGAAGCCCTGGCTCCGGTTATTGCAGGAGCTCTGCTTACCCCTAAGGCAGGTTAAGCAGAGAGGGGGCTGGGGCTGAGGTCTCACACTGCAGAACCCCTGGGGGATCCACGTCAGGGTCAGCCTCGGGATGTTCTGTGGAATGAGATAAGGGTTGGAGGCTTCGTGCTGGGGCATGAGAAGGGGGAGGGAAGGAACTAGACAGCTAAAAACAGTCCACTCGTGGCAACCGAATCCAAACACAAAAACAGTGTAAGGAGCCAAAGGCTAAAAAAAAAAAAAAAAAAAAAAAAAAAAAAAAAAAAAAAAAGAAGAAGAAGAAAAAGAAATTTCACAAGATATTTAAAGATTTTAGTAGTTTCTTAGTCCAGTACACAGTTCCTTCCCACATTCCTCTCCCCCATTATTCTGTTCTCCCAGGTCCCAGATTGTGTTTGCCCACAGGGCTCTGGAAATACAAGTTAAACACAAGTTAAAATCTGCCAGGGAAATACTGGGGCACCAGTAGCCCTGTCTGCCTAGCTCAACCCACTCCTTCACCTCCGGGAGGGGCGGGGTGGACTTTTCTTCCTTCTGCTTTGCAGAGTCCACATTTTCTACAAAGTTGGTTCGAATGTGGGGGTTACTAACTTGAGTCCCCGAAACAGGCACCCTTGGGTGCCAGGGAAGCATCTACAGCAGGCGATGTAGTGTGAACCGTGCTCTGGTTCTGGTTGAGTGCTGAGCAGCTGTGTCCCCTTTGGTAGTCACACACCGGCCGGCATTAGTGTCCTCCATTAAAGCACAGCACTGTTTAGGGCATCCAATGCGTGGGACTCATTAGGGTGGGGCATTCAGTAAGGGCATGGCGTGGTGTTACTAACTTCAGATCTGGGGTGCCCCTGAATCCCCTGAGGCAGACTTTGTCCCCCTCTTCAGTGGTAAGTAGTTGTAGGTGAAATCAAGAAATATAGAGGGAAGACAGTCACCAGGAGAGGAGGTGTGAGGCCGCAGAGAGAAGACAGAGCTGTCCTACCCTTTCACACAGCAGCCCTACTGTGCGGGTGAGTGGCCCCCAAAGCATCCCACACTGGTTACAGTGGATCTGAGCTCTGGTCTGGTTTTGGCTGTGGTTTTCTCCAGCAAAGCACACCCTCTTTCTAAGTGTCCCTCATGTCTCTTTTATGATGTGAGGCGGGGGGGGGGGGTGGTGGGATGGAGTGGGGGGGGGGTGTGTCACTCTCTCAGGGCCTGAATGGATGGAGATTCTCTTGCAAGCCTCTGTGACTTCTGAGGACTAAGGAGAAAGAGTCAGAAGGAAGATGTCACCATCAAAGGGCACAAGGACAGACCTATTTCAGCAACTGTCCTCCAAAAACTGGACAAGAAATGTTGTCCTCAGACACAGACTGCCCTTTCTCTCTCTCCCTTGCTTTCAAGTCCAAGAATTTCTACCTGCATGGACTTGGTATCTTGCAAGAGAGGAGGTGGCCAAGTACTCCAGGAAGGGACTGTATCTTTGGGGACATCTCATGTCGTCAATCATCAACAGCCATACACAGCCTGTAGTACCCCCAGGCCATATCCAAGTGGCAACTATTCTTACTAAAGAGGGCAGAGCCTAGAGCCCTTGGAATCTGGGGTGACATACTGGAAGTCAGAGATCTGGCAAGGCTCTGGCGACCTGTGGGCCACCCATAGGTGGATCTCCAGCCAACTGACTGACCAGGAGGGTCCTAAACATATTGTCTTAAGTTTTGTACATTACAAAATGGAATTACATAACATCAGCTCTCCCTAAAGTGTTGCTCTGAGATACAAATGTGATAATAGATGTGAAAGGGATTGAAAATAATGAAAAGAATCTCATGTTTATTTAAAAATTCCCTTGAAGAAAATTTTCTTACAATTTTTTTTGGCCATTATGAAAATTGGGGAAACGAGGGGAAAAAGTAAAACTACTTCATCAATGGGATTTGCATTTTGCTATTTCCCTTTAGTTTTTTGTCTCATGCATATGATTGAAAAATATGGTTCTGATTCTAGATTGCATGCAGCTTTGAAGTTTGCTTTTGGCTCACTGCTTGAAAGAGTATGTGTTCCTTGTTTCCAGCATTTTTCTTCCTGAAAATATAACATCAGAGTGCTCTGCAAGTTTAAATCTTTGTTATGGGAGAAAGGTATCAAATCCCAGCCTCGCTTGGGTGGTTAAAATGAAGTCACAGGTGGGATCTTGGTTTCTGTCTTTGAGTGCTATGTAGGGGCCAGGGGAGGATGGAGGGACGCCAGGGACTTCGACCTCCTGCACATCTTTCTTGTTTGCTAACATTCCAACAATAAGTAAGTCCCTGAGGCACTTTCCCCCCTGTGGAGCATGTCATGGATTCCTCACCATCCTTCCTCCCCTCCGTCTTCTGTTTGTCCACTGGGGAGCAGACGGGCCAGCCTGCAGCACCGATGAGTGGGGTCCAGGTAGAACATCCTGCCTGTGCTTCCTCCCCTGCCTGCAGGCAAAGCGCTCACGGGGCTCAGGCTGAGCCTCAGTGTTGGCATCTCTCAGCCAGGCTGGTAGGGTACATGCATGGCTATGGGGCTGGCAGCCACTGGGTCCATAAGTCTGAAGAATTGTGGTGGTGCTTATTTTCAGAACAGCAAGATGACAGAGCCCAGAAGGTATTCGCGTCCATCTTGCAGGATCTTGCTACGTAACTGTGCATCAGAGCCACGAAGTGAACCACAGGGATCAGGCTGGAGCATAAGTCTCAAGTGTTAAGTGTTTTACTCACTCTTTTATACTAATCAAAGGGGAGGACGTTGAATTTGAGTTTAAGTCATGCAAAAATTTCTAAGGAAAAAGGAGACCTGAGATACATTCGGTGCTTGGAATGGACTGAAAATTATATACCATGAGAGCCCTGAGGGGATGAGTTGTTTGTCTTCTTCCTTTAAGTGTTAAGATAATATCAGTGAAAGCTATTACATAGTGCTCACAGCACTGCAGGCTGTGAACTAACCTTTGCTTAGAGCTAGTGCCTTTTATCTTCATGATGACCCTCGCAGGTAAAACCTGCACACATTTCTGTGTGGCAGATGAGCCACAGAGTGTGAATAACTTGCTAGGGAGCAGCAGGGGCAGAAGCAAGCCTGGGTGGCCTGGCTGCTGAGTTGGGGCATTTAGCCCCAGTGCTCACTGATGCCAGCTAGGAGCTCACAGGAAAACTTGGGGTGTTCAGGGGCGGCTCACTGCCCTCCTTTGAGGGCCGAGGGACAGCTTAGAGGGGAAAGTGGCTCTCGGGGTCTCAGAGTCTGCAGTTCTCACACTTAGGGCACCTTCTTCTCTTTATCCTCTTTAGAAGAGGTGCTTGGTTTGCTGAGAATGAGGCCACAGTGAAGGGAAACTAGAGGAAGAAGGGGGCGCTGTGACACCTCAGCCAGCAATGCCAGATGTCTATTCTTGGGCCAGCCACAGGGTCTGATACCCTGGATGATGGAAAGGACCACACTCAGGAGTTCGCGCCCTCCCATGTGAGCGTGAGTGGGTCCTGAAACCTTGTCTTTTTCTGTAAAAGCAGGAAAATATCCATGGCCCAAGGTGCTATTGAGAACTGAGGAACAATGCAGCCTCCAGGGGGCCCACAAGAGAATAAATGTTATCCTCCCTCCCTTCCTGCTGCACCCTTGAAGTCAGTGACCCCAAAGACACCCGAAGTGTCGGACATGTCTGGACCTCAGTGGAAAGTTCCATCTCCCAGATTTATTTCCTGATTAGAAAACAACATTTTAAAAAAATCAACCCTCAGCCGATCGTATATAGTAATTACAATTTGCTGAGCACCTGCTACGTGCCAGGCACAGTAGTAAGCGCTTTTAAAAATCCTTGGGGTTTTATTTCATCCTTGTATTAACCCTTAGGATAGGTATTCTTTTCGTGGTTTTACAGATGAGGACCAAAGCTCAGAAGGCACTCGACTGAAATGCAGCTCTGGCTTACTTCCACATTTATATGCTGGTCCATTGCCCTGCACATGTTAGAGGCTGCAGCTCTGTTTTTCTTTACCCTGGCACCCTTGCCTCCCCCAGATCTCTCTGAACACATGGATGTTTCTAGAGTTGACCTTACCAGAAAAGTCCTACTCCTGAAGTCCCACAAGATTCACCCTGGACAAATTCCAGGTCCCTGTGCCTTCTGTAATACTGTCCTCCCTGCCAAATTTGCCATTATTCTGTAATTTACTTTGACCACAAACACAAGCCCTGCTATTGACTGAGTAAACTGAGTAGGGCTTTTCGGACTTTTATTCTGTTTCCCAAAAAAGGGTGAACTGAAATCATCTGATGATGAACCTGTACTTGAAACTGGAGTGGCCGAGGACAGTGTGAGTCACTCCAAGGAGTTTGTACCTGTCACTCAGTTAATCAGATCGGGTCCTATTGCCAGACGCTGTGGTCAGCAGTGTCCTTAGACACCTCACTGTGACAAGGGCAGCACAGGAACACTCCTTAACCTTGAGGAGTTTAAAATCCTTAGGTAGCAAATGAGCGTGCATGGAACAGTGTCCACCTTGCACATAGTAGGTGTTGCATGTGTGTAAGTAAACATTTGCGTGAGCACCCACTGCGTGCTGCGGGCACAGTGAGGCACCCTGACTTCCGGGTGCCTGCAGCTCATGGACAGACAGGTTGGTACACAGACAGTGACAGCCCGGTGGAAGGGGCTGAAGTGGACAGGCAGCCACGGCTTAGAGAGAGGCGGCTTTGTGCTGCTATTGGGCCGAGCATTTTCTAGGCGAGGGGAAGAGGGAAGGTCTTCTAGGCACAGAGAGACATCTGAGGGGGCTGTGTGCATCTAAAGACAGAGCTGGCCCCCTGCAACGCTGTGGGGCTCATGTTCAGCTCCTTGCACAGGCCCCAGCTCCTGTAAGGCCCACAGCAACTATCCCTGCAAGGAACGGCAGTATAGAACCTTGAAAGCGTGGTGCATATTTGGAAAGTGGAGAGGCACTAGCCCAGAAAGGGGGTAGAGTCAGGGGACAAGGGAGGAGGAACAGACTGTGACAGGAGTTGAAGGCTGTGATCATCCATTTGGACTGTACCCCAGGAACAAAGGGGGTCTTTCAGTGGCACATGCTCACAGCAGATGTCTGGGAACACTGCTGGCCGGGGGAGAGGGTACACTGCGTGGAAGCTGCCCACAGGGCAGGTGAGGCAATGGGAAGGCAGGTGAACTCTGTGTGCGTGCGTGCGTGCGTGCATGCGTGCGTGCGTGTGTGTGCGTGCGCGCGTGTGGATATGGTGTGTTTGTGCTCGCATGGTCCTTTGAAACAAAAATTATCTCCAAAACATCATATTGTTATGTGTGCTGAAATTAAAATGGACTTTTTCCTTTAGATTTTTTCATTGCAAAATTCAGGATTCTTTCATGAAAGCTCAGTTTCCTTTTCACCTATGGGGAGGTCCACATCTCACTGGTCCTCTAAGCAGGTCATAGCAGTCTTGGGGTGAACTGAGGCAGGGCTGGTGAGAGGAACAGGAGGGGTGACCCAGGGAACTTCCAGGTAAATGCATCTGGATGTGGGGACCAGCTAGGGCTGGGGCTGAACACTGTGCCTCAGGGGTTCCAGAGCCCAGAGCCCAGACTGGCGAGCAGTGGGTCAGGTGTCTGGGATGGGAGCAGATGTACGGTTTCATTTTGGAACAAACATGGAGCTTAGCAGTGACATCAAAGAAGGGCACAGGTGCTAGACATCAGGGAGTTGAGGTTGTCTGAGTAACAGAAGCAGGGAGAAGGGGGAAGCAGCCAAGCAGGGCCCTGGGGTCAGCAGTGCCCACTGCATTGGTGGTGGAAATGTGCTGCTTCAGTCTAGTTGGCCGGTCACAGCTGGGCTCTGTGGCTTCCTTTAGACCTCTGACAATAAGCTTTCCAAAGGAGTGGTCACCAAGGAACCAGAGAGGCTGCTGGTCTTTGGCCTGGCATAACTGAGAATGGACAAGCCAGGCCATTAGTTGAAGACCTGTCTAAGAAAAATGGAGTCTATGCTTTTCCATGCTATGCCACTATTTAAGAGGTTTTTACAAAAGAGTTTCTAACTTAGAGAATGCTATTAGGGTAATGTGAGTTTTTTTTTTTTAAAGCGAAATACACAGAAACACAACTCAATAAAAATGACCCAAAAAATGTAAAACCATAAACAGAGAAAAAGTTGCCATAAGTATTGTAAATGCTTAGTTCCTGGGTTTTTTTTTGTTTGTTTTTGTTTTTGTTTTTGTTTTTGTCTTTTAGAGGCAGAGTCTCAATATGCAGTTCATTCTGGCCTTGAGCTCACTTTGTAGCACAGGCTGGTCTGGTCTGGTCATTGTGATTCTCCTGCCTCAGCCTCCCCAGTGCTGGGATTACAGACGTGCACCACCATGCCCAGCTTAGATCTTGTTATGGAAATACAGATGGGTGATTTTTCCCCCTCCTCTATGTGTATATGTCTGAATTTTCCAATTTTTCTATGGTGGGAACATGTTAGATTTTAAAAGATGGAAGCCTAAATTTTATATTATAGTGAATGTAAAAACTGGCAAAGCATTGTGCCTTTCAAAGGACTTTGATGACTTTCTCAGTTCTGTCACTGAAGGATATCAAGGACTCAGATCCTATCCAAACAAATCCTGGTTTGATGACGTGTGTCAGGCACTTACTGTGCGCCTAACACCTACCGTGTGCCAGGCACCAACAAGAATCCAGGAAAAAGTAAGATCATTTCTAAGACGGGAAACAGGGTGACTAATTAATCCTCAGTAAACTCAGTTTTTGTCCTGCAAAACCTAGCAGTGACTAATGTCAGTCACCCAGAAAGAAACCCGCAGCACCTCAGCCACACGGAGAACCCAAGGTACCTGGAGGGGATCTGGGGTTCGGGAGCAAGCTGCCGTCCTCACCCACAGAGCCTGGGGTCCTCCTGGTTTTCAGCAGCTCTGGCAGTGGGCCAGGCTCTGCCCCCGATGGCCTGGGACATAGAAAATGGAGTAAGACTTGCTTTGGCAGAATGATATGTGATGAGGGAAAGACAGAGACAGCAAAACAGACAGAGAGAGAGGCGAAGATACAGAGTGAAAATAACTAACTAGAAAACTTCAAATTATCAGTACATGGGAGCTTCCATTATATATATCCTGAAATTCTATGTTGTACTTTGATTCTATGATTTTAGATAATGATGAAGATAATGACCGTGATGGTGCTATACTCTAAGAGGACCCATTGCTTTGTTTGTATTTGTGGTACTGGGAATTGAACTCGGGGTCTTCACATTGCACTATGTCCCCAACCTTTTAAATAATTAATTAATTAATATACTTTTTTTTGACAGGGACTCTTTAGGTCTCCAAGTTTCCAAGTCTGGGCCCAAACTTGAGATCCTCCTGCCTCAGCCTCCCTGAGTGCTGGGATGCCAGGTTACACGTCACACTTAGTTTGAGAGAGTCTTTTGTCATTCTTTATTAAACAAGAGCTCTGAAGACACATCTAGCTGGCCACACAACTTAATTGCTGAGGAGGCCCCTGTGACCTCTGTCTGTGTTAGACATGCCTGGAGGGACAAAGTCTCCCTCAGCTTCCAACATTGAGTCTGTTTCCTGATCTGAAAAGTCACCACTGCTCTGTGGGACTTCCGGGGGAATAACCCCACCCATCTGCTCAGGGGCCACAGCTGGACCCCCGCTCCAAGTCAGGCACAGTTGGTTCAGGTGCTGGGAATGTAAGAAGGAACAACCCCAGCCGACCTCGTGCTTCGCAGGTAGGGCACATCACCTTCTCCTCTTATGTTTAATTTAAATTCAGCTAAGTTTGCATCAGAGACTCGGAGGCCCTCAGTTCAGAAGAGGCCGCGTTGTTTCATCAGCACTGCCTGCCTGCCCCCTTCCTGGGGCTTGAGCCCAGGGCCTTGAGCCCAGGGCCTTCGAGGGGTCCCCTTTTTGTGTGTTTTCTTTGAGATATGGTCTTGCTAAATTGCTGGGACTGGGCTTAGTTTGCAGTCCTCCTGCCTCAGCCTCCAGGAGTGCTGGGTTGACGTGTGAGCATCGCCAGGCCTGGTTAGTATTGCATTTCTTTACAAAATCTGAGGCCAAAACCTGGACTGTGGCAAGCTCCAGCCCTACGCTGGAGGAAAGCCACGAGGTCCGTTTCCGCCCTCCAAAGGGACAGCCCAGTCAGAGAGGTCCTGTGCTTTGCTCTGAGGCAGGTCGCCTTCCACACTCCACACAGCGCCCCTGAGCCTGGGCCGCGCCCCATGCGCAGACGTGCAGCACCGCAAGGAAACGCAAAAATGAAAGTGAAACGAGCGTTCCACGCGCTTTGCTGGGGCTCCCTCATCCCCAAAGCAATGAACTCCCACACTGCGGCCGAGGCTCGGCTTTATTTGGGTTTGAGCCATCAGCACATTACCCTTGTTCTAAAGTAAACAGTCGGCAAACGCGTTCTTAGAAACATCCCTGTGATTCATAACCCGGATAGTGAAATCACAGGGCCGGGACAGCCGCTCTGTTCACATCACACACTGGCGATAAGCATCGGAAACCCAGATGTTACAGCCTGGGCTGCCCCCCGGCGTGTGGGTGAGGCGGGGAGCCCAGCGGGCTGCTTCCTAGTGGCCGGATGATCCAGGTTAAAAGTATACAGCACTCTCCCTAGCCTGGGAACTCGCTTGTTATCTACTGATTGGTTCAGCCACACCCACAGGCGTTTGTTTGCCCCAAACCCTGGCAGTTCCTGTTTCTCTAAGCCTTGTGCATCTGCCTCTAGCCCACCTTCCACCTGCTTAGGGTGCTGGGGCCCGAACCCAAGGCCTCGGGCATGCTAGGCAAGATCTCTGCCACGGACCTGCACCCTGTACCCTCACATCCTGCTGCGTGCATGCGTGCGTGCGTGCGTGAGTGTGTTTTTGCACTAGGTTCCATCCCCAGCCCTTTTTATTTTTTATCTTGAGACAGGGTCTTGCCAAGTCATTACTTTGCCCAAATAGGGCAAGAACTTGCAATCCTCCTGCCTCAGCCTCCCAGAGTGACATCCTGTGTTTTTACCCATGCGGTTTTCTCTGCCTGGAATTTCCTCTTTCTCCTCCTCCCCACTACCCTAAAGGCTCCATTTGGAAAACAGTTGCTTTTATTTTTTAAAATCCAATTCCAAAGTCACTTCCTTGTGTAGGTAAGGTAATGGAAGACACATCCAGGATGCACTGGGTCACTTGCAGGGCCGTAAGAAAATGAAAATGTGGAGTCTCTACTTCAGAAAGTATTACGATTTCAAGCTGGGATGGCAGAGGACAGGACGGCACAGGTCACATCTTTTCTGGCCTGCTGTCATCCTTTGTGGATATCATGACTCCTACCCACCCCAATTCAAATAATGGCCCCTCCCCAGAGCCTGGAGTTTGTAGGTGACTTTGCCCCTCGTTTGTGCGCTCTCTGGGGGCCTGTGGGCTGGTCTGTCATCTTACTGTCTCCAGGGCTTGGGGTATTACTAAAATATCTTTTAAAGTCCTAGGATAATTTAATTGTAGATAATAAAAACCAGTTGAGGACCTCGTCCCTACTGCCCTCGGTTCCCGGGCTGTAGAATGCAGTTGGCCTAGGTCTCCACAGGCTCATTCAGTACATGCTAAATCGGGTGCTGGGCGATCGGGTGACCGGTCAGTGCTGCTCACAGATGCCCCTGACACACTCCTCTTCCCCGCTGACCCAGAGGCTTGGGAGGGCTCTGTAAACTACACCTGCACTTTGCAGCTCCTGTCCTTCGTCATAACTCTAAAGGGGACCTCGACAAGGAGGACCATGTCCATGTCACAGGCTGGAAACAGACGAAGCCAGAACCACGCTGTCTAACATGCAGCCACTTGCAGCACACAGCCGTGGAGCCTTGGAAATGCGGCTGATTTGAGCTGAGATCCACTGGCAGTGCACTTTGCAAAGACTGTCAGATATGACAACAGGACCATGCTGAACTGATTCTTCCAATGTATGAGATTCAGGAAAATACACTGTCAAAATGAATTTTACCTGTTGAGTTTTGGTCTGTGGCTGCCAGGACATGAAACATAGATGCAGCTCGCACTTGTGGCTCACATTTTATTTCTTTTGGATGTCGGATCTGTTTCTATCTATAGCCTTCGCATCGCATCTCCTCTGCTGGCTGCCACGCTCATCTGAGACTTCTGCCCCAGTGTCCCCGCTGTGCCTTTTCCCTCTTGCTCCCTGCTCCAACACCAGGAAGGCAAAACAGGAGACAGAGAGCTAGATCTTTTGCAGTGGGGAAGGCAACCATGAAACAGAGGAAGGAAGGGAATTAAAATGTTTTAGGTGCATGTACCAACTCCCCATGACAAAAATAATTACCATGTGCTACAGATGTGTACTAATAAAAACAACAATTTAAAAAAGAATATTTAAAATGAAAATAAAGGAGCAGGATAAAGGAGAGAGAAAAAGCAGATTGACTTTTAAAACTGCAACCTGTGGCCTCTGCTGATTTAGAAGAGCAGAAAATAACACAACAGCAGCTCTCAGCCTGGGGAAATCGTCTTTTGCTTGCTTGCTTTGTTTTTGTTTAACTATAAGTTTTTCATATTTAAGTTTAAAAGCAAAACAGTGAACCCTGGCTGGGAAGTGACCATAAAGCCTATTCTGGTCCTCGATGATCTTGCATTGAACCCACTAAGCAACGCGGGGTGCATCCCAGCCTGTGTGTCACCAGCCTCGTCCCTTTGCAGTCTGCTGGCCAACTGCACTTTAGTGCCACTGAGCCTTGCAGTAGAGGGAGTGGGTTCCCCTTTAGGAAGACACGGGCACAGGCCAGCAAGGTGGGCTCAGGACTCCCTTCCGGGGGCCGGGGGCGTCTGTGTGAGCACACGTTCCTAGGCCCCTTAAGGGCTCAGCGGAAATAGGGCGCTGTCTCGGGTGAGGTCCAGGTGCTTGGGGGTGTTGGTGGCTGTTGAGCACCACACAGAGCCAACCTTAGATTTGTAGAACAAAGAGAAACCAGCCTGAGAGTTGAGGACGGCAATAGGTTTGACCCAACAACTCCCCTTCTACGCATCTTTCCAAAAAACATCTTATTACGGTAACCCGTGTGTCCCCACATGTACAGAGCTCAGCTCATCAGAGCTGGAAGCAGCTTACAGGTCTGCCAGCAGATGCATAGATAAAGGAAATGTGGCAGCCATATACAGCGGAGTACTACTTGGCTGTAAAGAAAGATAAATTCGAGGCATTTGTAGGAAAATAGATCCTCCTGGAAAACATCACGTTAAGTGAAATAATCCAGACACACAAGCTTCAAAACTGTATGGTTTCTCTCATTTGAATAATTAAAGTATGAATAAAGAGCAAAATAAAAGACGGATGAAAGGAAACAGAGAGAGAGGTTTTTTTTTTTTTTAACAATTGGGAAGGGGTATAAGAGATCAAAGGCAAAGAGAGTGGAGGAGGGCAAGATTTAACCTTTATAGACACGTGCACGACACTCAGAATGAATGTAAACATTTATATGTCATAATATTAACTAAAAATTATACCGATGATGGAGATGGGGGAACTCGGCCTGGAACTGGGGAAGGAGAACGTAGAGGTGGAGGAGGAGGAGGATAAGGAAGAGTGGAGATGTGTTCTGAGCACACAATTGCTCCCTAACATGCTAATTAAATTAAAGTTAAACAGAAAAAGGAAGATGGGCCTCGGAGGCAGCCCTTAAGGAGGCCAGGGAAAGTTCTGGGGTGGGGAACCGGGGTGGGGAACCAGGCAGGGAATGACTCCCATGAGAGGCAGGGAACGCCTGTCCCTAACAGGCAGGTGGGGCAGATGAGGGTGCCGCTCAGCTGTGGTCAGACCCCAGCGGTTTGGTCTGTCCCGGGGAATCTCAGTTTGTGACACCCTGAGAGCTTACCAAGGGCTCCGGCCCCCTTCGTGTTCTCCTGAGAACTCTGACCAGGACCAGAGGGGATCAGGGGAACCGTATTAACCATGGCACATCCTGAGAATGTGCGGCTGTGAAACCCAAAGCCGTGGGGCTCACCCTGAGTCTCCCATCCTCCTTTAAACCCAGAATCGCAGATATAAATCGAACCAGAGAAACTTCTCCACTGAGAGTCCGGCTAAGTGGTTGCACACTTAACCAGAGTCATGAGTGAGAGCAGTGCAAATTCATCCTCCGGCTCTTCTAACACGGCCACCACGCAGGAGCTGCTGCCTTCAACTGCTTTTTAAAAAAAGTTATTCAGATGATGAACTTCCTGACTCCAAGGAGTAGGCTCTTGTAAGCTTTTTAAAGTGAAAAGTATCTCGGACATTCTTCACCTATGTAAGATAGGGTTTAGCCGCCTTGTTTAGCTCCCTACCGTGTGGTTTATAATCTAGTTTTTCTTTCGTTTCTCTTCTGTACATTTGAATGTTATCCGTACTCTCCTATTTTTCTCTTCCATCTACAGAGACTTTTGACTTCTCACTCTTAGTCGAGGATGTTAGCATTGACCCTCTCTCCCTGCCGCACCTCTGTCCCCTTCATCTGCTCTTTGTCCCTTTAATTTTGCATCAGGAATGAAAACATTTGCACTCAGCTCTGCCCAAAGAGCCAAGCCTCCCTTGCTTTGAGCTTAGATTGATTTGAAGCGAACACTAGTGGGCAGGGTTTGTGTGCCTATGGCTGTAAACGTGGATTACTCCTCGGGCCTGGCTCATGCTGGGGCCAGTCCTTCCTCTCCTGTTAGCCAATGCCGCCGCTCTTGTGCTATCTGGAGATTGTACTCCACAAAAGCAGCCAGGTGGGGTCTGTGTTATGACTTCAGAGTTATGCTGTGTTTCAGTTGACTTCACGTTGGGGCAATTTTCTTTCTAAAAAGACAAATATGGGGAGGTAAAAATGATCAAAGTATGTAATATGCACTGTACAGATCCTCCAGAGTGAAATCCATTATTACCGTGAGTAACTAATAAAAAGGGAAAACTGCCAGAATATATGAATATGCCTGCGTATTCACAGAAAAGAATTCATATACATCTACTACTTATATTTCTGAAAAGCAAGTTGTTGCCTAAATATGAAGGCAATTAAGTGGAACATCATTTTGAGAATTTGTAGAGAAAGGGCAGAACCCAAAAAGTCAATAGACAATGTCCAAAATGGAAAAACAATCAGGAAATTGTATGCACAAACTATTCCTAAATATGGAGCAGGAACAGCTGAAAGAATAAAAAGCAGTTGCCTCCAGGCCGTGGGAGGCAGGGTGGAGCCATATAGGATGGAAGATTTGCATTTTCCGTTTGAGCCTCGGATTACTGTTTGACTTTTAAAACTTTATGCAGGCATTGCCCGGTATTGGCTAAAAACAAATTTAAAGAGTAAGGGTCCCTCGGCCCCACCTGCGAGGTGATGAGGTGATCGTTGCTGACACCGTTTGACACCTAAAAAGAGTGAGGGGCCAAAAGCGGACCCAGGCTCCTGGTGATGGGGAAGAATCTGGCTACCTCATGGTGACCCTGGAGGGTGCTGGGAAGTTGCCATGCTTTGGAGAGAGTCCTCCAAAGCTCGGTCCTCAGGGCATGGAAAAGGCTGGGGACCTGGAGGAAGAGGGGACAAGGAGAGGTTCTTGGAGGCCTCACAGGGGATTTTGGCAGTTTGGCCTCTCTGCTTCTCTCTCTCTTTCTCACTCCAGAATTTGATGGCTTGCTGTGATATGCATGCTCTGCGATTTGTGCTGCCATGTGCCATTTCACCAGAGGCCCCACCAGCACCTACTACCCTTACCCAAGCCCAGACCTCGGGCCTCTGAAACTCTATAAAGTCAGTTGCCTTGAGTATGTCATTACAGTCACCGGTGCACTTCTTCACTGGCAGACCCCGATACTGGCAGCCCCAAGTCTTTGCTCCTGGCCTGCTGGCTTTTGACTTCGCTCTGGTGGGGTGAGAGGTGCTGTTTGGTGAGACCTGCTGGGATGTGAGGTGCTGTCTGTGAGCAGAGGTCCCAGTATCCCGAAGTTCAGAAGCTGCAGTCGTTTACCTTCGGTAAGCCCACACCCCATCTAAGATCTTCTAGTCCTGAGCTGCTCAGGGTTCATTTCTCTTTAAAAGAAGAAGGCACATACTTTAATCTAGCACTCGGGGAGGCTGAGGCAGGAAGATAGCAAATTCAAGGCAGCTTAGGCAATTTAGTCTGGTTCTGTCTTAAAATTTTAAAAATTTCAGGAAAGAGCCAGGGAAGTAGCTGAGAATTAAAAACAAATAAATAAAAATTTAAAAGCTTTCAGGCAGGAGAAGTAAGCACCTGGTTAAGGGGTTGGAGAAGAAGGCAGTTACTGTGACAGTCACCTTTGCTGGTTCACACTTAGCATCTCGAGGTCTCCACCCTCCCGTTGCCACCCCTTCTGCCTGCTGGGACTCTTTCTGCTTTGCTACAGTCATGGCATGCCCCACCCCACACATCCCTCTCCCCAGATTCCTACAAACTCCTGTCTGCTGTTGGCTGCCCTCCTGTCCTTCCTGTCCATATAAATTAACACACCGTGTTATCTCTTTGGTGCTATTTTCAGAGGACTTGTAAAGAAAGATCAGACACCGGCATGCATGTATGAATGAGCATTGCATTGTTTTACTCCAAGTTAAAACTGATGTTAAAAGGGAAAGGCTGGAGTTTGTTCCTCATTTGCAGCCCTCTGCTGTGAGTTCAAGCTGGCCGGCCACAATGGTGTCCTGTCAGCCTCCTTCTGTCTCTTGGCCAGCGGCCACCTCCCCAAGCCCAGCCTGTGGGTTTCCAAATGTGTGGGTTGGTCACGAGAGGGCCAGGCTGGAGACTGTGGCTTGCGTCACACGAGTCACCCCTTGGCATCAGTCCCCCCAACTTCTGCAAAATCCACCTGCCTGTCACTTGTTTGAAATGCAAAACATAATTTCCCCATAGAAACACTACAATGAAGGAGTATTTTAGCTCACGGGTCAGCTTTTAATAGTCTGCTTCACTCAGGCAGGGCTCGTGGGCGTGAAGATTCTTTATTGATTAAAATCTTCGCCCTGAGCATTCATTGAGCACCAATCATGTGTAACAGGAGTGCTACTTTTATCTGAAGACACTATCAACAGGATCTTTTAGATATATTACTTTTCTCAATGGTTAGTGTCACCGTTTTGACCTTCCAAGTGGTCAACTCGCTTGCCCAAAGGTTGTCTCTTTCCCCTAACACTCTCATTCTACCCTAAAAGCACAAAAGCAAAGCGTGTGTGGAATTGAAGAAAATGTTCATTCGTCAGGGACGGAGAGTCCTTGGGGGGCTCCTCTGCCCTGCGGAGGGTGCAGCCCAGGTCACCAAGAGCAGCTTCTTGGAAGGCACCATGACTTGAGCGAAATTAAGAATTAGGTCTGCGTCAGCTGACCTTGGGGTTCCTAGGCTGTGGCACTAACATGAACCAGAAACCACTTTTAAAGCTTAACACCGGTAACTGTTGGTTATTTTCTGCCTTCCCATAAAATTCCAAGCTGATTAGAATATTAGAGCTTCATATGTTTAATTATTATCTTTTTGTTTGTTGTTTTGTGTGGCAGGGTCTTGCTCTGTAGTCCAGTCTGGCTTGATCTTGGTGCATAACCCAGGCTGGGCTCTAACTCATGATCCTCCTGCCTTGGTCTCTGAGTTCTGGGATTATAGGTGCACGCCTGGCTGCTTGTTTATTTTCTCATATATAAATTCCTGTCTGCATTGCTAAGCATTTTGTGATGGAGATTTTTCAATCTCACCAAATTAGGTTTCCTGGCACACTCTCCAAGGTGGATTTGGACAGGACTCTCATTCAAGACAGCGAACTCTTGTCTCATTCACTTGGTTCCTCCTTCATCTCCCAGCCTCAGGTTTGATGCCTGATTCCTGCCTGAAACCCACGAGCTCCAAGCACATGCTCTGCACCCTCTGGGTAAGCATGAGATTAGGGTTTTGACGGCTGAAATGCTTCAGGGGGAGGCTCAGTGCCATGGGTGGCTCTTCCCTCTCAAGCCTGTGTCGGGAATTTCATGGACTCCACTGAAACACAGCAGCAGGTGATTCTCAATGGGTGCTAAGCCTGCGTTTTCTCCAGCACTGAAGCTAGTGACTGAGTTTGAGAGCCACGAATCTGTCTCTTTTTGTTTTATTGTGCTGTTGATGATTGTGATGGTGATTTTTTTCTTTCTTTCTTTTTATTTTTGGAGCCCAGGATCCAACTCACAATCTTGCACTTAGACTTTTTTTTTTTTTTTGGTGATGTGGGGTGCAGAGCCTGGCACAGGGTTGGCAAGCAGGCTACTACCGAGCTACATCCTAAGCCCAGTCCCTTCATGAGCTTTATCACATGTAAGTGAAAATGAGAACATGAGCTGATACAGAGTTTATCTGTTTACAGATTCAGGCTGGCAGATTCCCCCCTAAGATAACACAAAATGGAGGTCAGCAGAGCAGGTGGAAAGAGTTGCTGGACTGAACAGGCTGTCCAGATGAATCTGAATTTCAGACTGAGGATTATTTTAGTGTAAGCATCCATACTTAGTATATGCTAAAACTTCTTTGTTTTATTTGCATTTAATGGACACTGTGTTTTTATTTGCTAAATGTGACAATCTTATAGGCGGGGATAAGGAAGATATTTCATGGGCTTAAGGTTCCATTGGTTCATATATTTCAGAAGCTTGTTTTACTCAGAAACTAATACTTTCTTTTTGGTACCAGGCATTGAACTCATGACCTCACACTTACCAGGCAAACACTTGAGTCGCTGAGCTAAAACTCTGGCCCCACTAATACTTTTTTACAAACTGTCCTATTATGTTCATTAACCACTTATCAGTCCAATTATTTAACTACAAGATGGTCCAAAAGTTGCATATATTTTATTTAATTTTATATGATAATATTGCGCATACCTATAATTCCAGCACTCAGGAGACTGAGGCAGGAGAATCATTGTGAGTTTGAGACCAGGTTGGGCTACAAAGTGAGCTCAAGTCCAGCCTGAACTTCATAGTGAGACCCTGTCTCAAAAAGACCAAAAAAAAGGTAACATATCAGGAAATACAGAAGTGACAATTTTATCAAATCTATTCAATACAAACGCTTAGTACATAAGCAAAGGCCCCACCCCAGTGATGTTTGGGGTAAACTGCTAAGTGGTTAAAATAGGACTCTAAATAACATTTCATTAGCTGAATTCTTATTTTCAGGTTCTAGGAAACAAACTATTTTCCAATACCAAATCACTGCCAAGATGTCATCATGTATATGGAAGATACTGCATATGTGTAAAGTTAAGCTTGCCTTTGGCGATGCTTTTAAACATTTCTGTGGCCTGGGTCATATTTTGTTTATGCTGTTTGTCTCTCTTTTAACCTCCTATCAGGCCCCCCTTGTAATTGTTTTGCTACCACCCAATAGCAATGGAGCCTTTATCACATGGGTCTTTATATCATAAGGTTTAATTTTTAGTGGTGCAGTGTCTAGAGAGTCACAGATAACTTTTGTATTTATAAATTCAACAAAGCCTGCTTCCATTGGCAAAAATAGCAGCACTGATGACAACAACAGAAAACCCCTAAGAAATCCATTAGAAATGCTATGGGAGCCCAGCACAGTGATACACACCAACTATCCCAGCATTTGGGAGGCTGAGACAGAGTGTGTGTGTGTGTGTGTGTGTGTGTGTGTGTGTGTGTAAGATGCCACCAGAATCATGCAGTTTTTCAGGGTACTGCTAAACTATTTTTAGATATCAACTCATAACTGACTTTTCTAGGTAGTTGTGGGGAGCAAACTTGAAAGGTGGTTGTATCCACTGGGGACTCACTCCCAGAACAGAAAGAAGCATAAACAAAAACAGATGCCCCATGGCAGGGTGAGGAGTGGGAAGGGTGTCCTCGGGGTGGGGGCTAGCTGCACACCCTCAGCCCAGGTCGCTGTGCTGTGCCATCCAGGTATATAATAGTATTCTGTGTCCTCATAAAAATTTAAATTCTGTTCAAGTCAAAAGTTCTGTTTTCCCAGCCCTCCCCAGAAAGAGTGCCATGGCACTTTTAAATGTGTTATAGTCTTCAGAATTCTAGACAATGTGAAAATTCCTACCAAAACTTGGAAACCTGTAAGTGTGGGACAATGACTAGCTTTTAATATCCGTCCTTAGTAGTGGAAATATACCGCTATCACTCAGGGGATGATCACAGCATACGGTGTGTTTTTAAGTAAAGTAAACATTTTTATACAGTTAAAGATGCATTGCCACAAACCCCCTCAGCAGACGCCCTCTTGCTTCTAACACTTAATTCCACTGCTCTTGTCATTTCTGTAGCAGTCCTGCAAGTACTTCACAAGTGTCTCTGTAAGATCTGGTCAGCACGCAGTGGATGCTGCTGCTGGGCGCCATCCAGCAGAAAGGCAGCTCCTCAAAGCCTGACCTGTGCCCGCAGCCACTGTGTTCACCAGATCTGGCACCCTGTGACCCCGGTTCATTCTCAAAATGAACACGAAAGGCAAATGTTTTGAATCAATTCAGGAAATCAAGGCAGCCACAGTGATGCAACTAAAGACATGAAAGGGAGACTGGGAATAAACAAGACTCCAAGTGGAGCTCTGGATGCGTAGCCCCTTGGAGTCTGGTGTGTTAGTGATCCGCTCCTTTGCTGGGCTTGCTGTGTGTCGGTTCATGCAGAGGGGTGCTGGTGATCAGGACTCGCTTTCTCTCCTGCCCGAGCTCATGGTTTTGTCATGAGGAGGTATCAGTTTCCAAGTCAGGAAGAGAAGATGGACATGCTGCAACAGAAGAGCGCTTCTTGGGGCTGGGGAAGTGGGAGACCTCGGGGTGCAAGAGCAGGAATGGGTCGCCTGGGCACTGGAGTCACAGCACAGCACTGAAAGATGTGGGTCTAGACCAGGGGGGCTGGAGGGCTGGCGCCACTGCTGCTACCTCGGGAGAAAGCGAGGACGACGCAGGGAGAAGGAAAGGCAGGGGAGAGAGGGAAAATCCCAGCGGACGGCTCTCCAACTGAAGCGAACCTGCAAGCCCAGGTTCCAAGTTACACGGAGGAATCGAGCTCAGAAAGACAGATGACAAAGTCAGGCATGGAACAGGGTCCTACTCCAGACAACAGCTGGCTTATGCATCGAGCAGCCTGACAAAGAAGTTACAGTAAACACAGCTGAAAACAAACCACCTGCAGCTCTCAGGAATGAATGATGTAAATGCTGGAATTTAAAATGCACTGGCTGAGGGTGTGGGGTGAGATACACAGAAAGAGACAAAGCGAAAGAGGGGCGGGCAGCCACCACTAGCTTCTGTTTTCTAGTAGGAATTGTCAAAGAACAGAAAAAAAGAAATGCCAGGATGGCAATATTTAAAGAGCTGATTGCTGAGAATGACGTTTTCAAATTAAATCTACATTCAAGGGCCAAACATGGAAATAAGAATAGATTCATGCCCAAACACATTGTAACAAAATTGCACAATGCTAAGGATAAAGAGATTTTTTGGAAAAGTTAAAAGCTAAACGATGGATTGCCTACAAAGAATGAAAATTAGTCAGATCTCGCACTTTTCACATAGATGCCAGCAAGATTCTAGAAGAAGCTGTTCAAAGTAGAGGGAAAATAATTGTCAGTCTAGATTTCTATACCCTGACAAAGAGTTAGACATTCAAAGATCAAGAGAGCTTAGCAACCACAGACAGTTACCAGTATTGATAAGCATGATCAACTATGGACTTAAAAGTCAATCTTTTTAATTTTAATATTTATAAGGGTAAAACTAAGCCAGAAGAAAACTAAGACAGGAAGATAGTTCAACATATATCTCAAAAGTGAGGGGGCTGGGGATTTAGCTCAGCGGCATAAGTGCCTTCCTTGCAAGTGTGCGGTTGTGAGTTCAATCCCAGGTACCGATAAAAAAGGAAAAAGACAAAAAAAGAAAAAAAACAGCAACCAAAAAACCATATATCTCCAAAGTGCTAGGGCCCTGCTGTGAGGAAAACAGTGAAAGTTTTACTTTTTTTTTTTGTCTTTTTCATTTTTATTGGTACCAGGGATCGAACTCACGACCGCACACTTGCAAGGAAGGCACTTATGCCACTGAGCTAAATCCCCAGCCCCCGAAAGTTTTACTTTTAAAAATATATTCAATAAAAGCAAAATGAAAAACCTGACAAAAGTATGATATTAAACAAGTAAAATGTTCAATTTAAGAAGTTAGACAAAGAACAAAGAACTCTATTAGAAGAAAAATGAAAAAAATTGTATTTAGGGGAGATGAATAAAACAAAAAGCTGGTTTTTCAAAACAACAATTTACAGAGACAGATAAATTCCAAGCACAATGGGCCAAAGAAAAGGGGGAGGGGGGGCCCTCCTCCAAATAGGAATAAAAAGAGATATGGTGGAGATTTAAAAATGCATAAATAAAATCAAATAGTAACCTTAATAAATAAGGAAACTTAGAAGAAATGTATAATTTTCAAGAATAAATTAAAATTGGTACTTTATTTAGATGAAACCAGAGTAAAGCCTTAGTCACTAAATAAATTAAATTGTTATTCAAAAGTTCTCCTGCCTCCGAAGACAGTAGCCAAAGTGATTTTATCATACCTTCAAAATATGGGTAAGCTCTGCTTTCCTACAAAAGCTGTCTGGCAGAGTTGGGGGCACAGAGGATGGTCCAATTTATGCTCTGAGTTACTAAGCCAGACAGACAAGACTAACAAAGAAAAGAGTTTACTCTCACTTTTTATGTAGATACAAATACTTTTTATATGCTTTTTTTTTCTTTTGCATCTTAGTCTGGCTGTTAATCTATATTTGTGATGATTAACTTGATAAGGATTTACAAAATAAATTAAGGAATCTGATGCTGGTAAACAAAAGATAGAAAAAAAAGGAGATGGAAAGGAAAGATTAAAAAAGAATTAAGATATGATATATACACATACTAATTCCCCCATATTGAATATGATCATTATGCACTAAAAACATGTACTGATAACAACTAAAAAAAGAAAAAATTGCAAAAAAAAATCATGACAAGACAAAGTAGGCTTTTAACTCAAGAATGAAAGTATAATTCAAATATTTAAAGTCTATTTGAACAGAGAAAAAGGAAAACATTTTTTTTTTTTTTTAGTACTGTCTCAGAAAAAGCAGCAAAAACATTTGACAGACTGAAGTATTCATTCATGGCTTTTAAAAGTCTTAGCACACTAGATATAGAAGGCAACTTTCTTAACCTAGAAAGGCCATATTCTCAAAACTCCACAAGCAACTACGGTATGAACTGGTGTTATTTTAGAAACATTTCCATTAAAGTCAGAAATAATATTAAGAATGCCAGTTATGGGCATCTGTTTAGCATTATACTGAAGGTTTTAACTGGTGCAGTATAAAGAAGGGAAAGAGAAACAGAAAGACTGGAAAGTGAAAGAAAACTGCTCTCATTTGCAGAAAATGTGATTTTTTTTTTTTTTTTTATCTAGGGTCTCAAGAAAATTCAGAGAGCTAGAAAGTTTTCAGTGAGGGTACCAGATATAAAAGTCACACAAATCAAGAGCATTTATTAAGTCAAAATAGAAGAAAATCTTATTCAGAGTCATAACAAATTAGGTGATACCTGGGAATAAACTTGTTGAAAGATACATAAGGCCTCTGAGGAACACTATGAAAACATTAGTGAGCAATATAAATATGATGGACAAGAGGAAATCCTGTGTTCACTGACCAGGGCAGTCGGTAGAGAGAGGCTGTCAGCGACTTCCATGCTGATCTGTAGGCCTGATGTAGTCTTAGTTTTAAAACATCTCAGCTGTAAGCATGTGATTCTTACCAAGCTAATTCTCAAATTCCCACTAACGGAGCAAGGAGGCTAAGATAATTTTAAAGAAAAAGAAGGTGATAGGATTTGTTTCAGGAGATATTTAGACTTATTAAAAAGATAGTAGTGAGGCCAAGCAGACACACAGGTAGATGATGGCTCACTGGAACAGAAAAGAAGCTCAGAAATCTGCCCACACCCAGGAAAAAGACACAGCCCTGAGGCCTGAAAAGACACACATCCTGAAAGCCATGGGGTGGGCTTCTCAGAAGGAGGAGAGGAGAATTATACCATGCTCACATCAACCTAAAGTCTAGAGGCTGGAACAGGAGAAGTCAAACTTTGGCAAATATTACATGAAAAATATAGGAAAACACACATATTGTCAAGAAGTAGAGCAAGATTTTTTTATATGACCTACAAATAATAAATAGGAGTATACATCAGATTATATTATGACAAAAATCTTACGAGCAAAAAAAGATAGTTAACAAGATGGAAAGAAATTATGCCACAGGAGAAGGGATTTGGGCACTATTTTAGGAAGCAGAAATTATTTGATCACAGGGAAATACAACTAGTTATTATAGTAGAAATTAAAGCAAAATCTAAGGACAGAATAAAATTAAAGAAATGAAAAATTAAAGCATAGGAACTGAAGTTAGAGGACAGTTACAGTAAGAACCAGCCACAGCAGGAGTTATGAAATGCTGTTAAAACCTACTGCAAAGTAAATTTATTTTCATTGTTTTTAAGGAAAGAAAAATGGAAAGTATTCAACTGAAAAATTTAGGACAATAACAACAACAAAATCTCTAAGAAATCAGGAGAAAGAAGAGAGGCAAACTAAACCTAAATGAACTAAAGTAAAGGAAAATTTAGAAAATTAATTCAAGTATTACTTTTTTTAAAAATCAATTAAAATAAGCTAGATTTTACAGGAACTAAATAAAGACTAAAAATAACCCAACCCTCAATAGATAATAAAATTAGAGAGGGATATTCAGTACCAGCTAAGGAGGAAATATTTTAAAGTAAGACAGTGATTTGCAAAATTGTGAGTTATAAATTTGAAAAGCTAGATGAAACTGTAAGTCTTCTATAATATATACCTTAGCAAAGTTATACATATAAACCTAACTATATCAATAATAACTAACAGAGAAGAAAACAGAAAACTGTTTCCTTATAGAGAAAAAGAAGTGTTTAGGCCTAGAAAAGTTTATAGGGGAAATTTTTTCAAGTCTTAAGAAATGGACAATTACACTTCAATAGTTATTTCAAAACTTTAAAAAAATATGGAAGATTTGCTTTTCAGAGATAACCCTGATGTTAAAGTCTGAAAGGGGAAACTCAAAACATAATAAGCACTAAATTACAAATATAGAGAAGAAAACCTAAATATGGATAACAGAGTATCAAAAAATAATCCACATAGAGTTTAGCCTAGAATAAAAAGTTTTTATGTCTTACTGTCTGAAAAATTCAGTACTATAACATAGCATATTCATATAATAAAAAAGAAAAGCTCAGTAAAATTCTCATTGGATGCAAAAAATACATTAAAATTTAATCTGTAGTCTTTATTTTAAAATACAAAATTAAGATGTCTTGAGAAAAGTATTTACTTGAAACAGAACCATCAAAATGAAATATTAGGGAAATATGAAAATCATGTTTCCTTAAAACAGAGGGACAAAACAGAAATGTAGCTTATTGACATATTTATTTATTTTTGATCTGGAACTTGTGTCCAATGCAATAAGGCACTTATAAAAATAAGATTCAGAAAAAAAAATAAGATTCAGAAATAATAGACGAGGGAAATATATACTAATTATCGAGATGATATAATTATATTCCTGGAATCTCAAAAGAGCAATCCAACTAAAACTTATTGAAACTGATATGTGTTTAAAGAAACTGCTAAATATAAAATAGATATAAAAACCATTAGCTTTCCTATATAGAAATTTTCTATGCTTTCCTACATGAAAATACTGCCCAGTTAGAAAATGTAAATTTTCAAAAGATCTATCACAATTGCAAAAGTCAACAATTATGACACTGAACTCTCTATAAAAGGCTTTGGAATAGCTTTAATGATAATGTGAAGGGCCCACATAATAAAAACTGTAAAATGCTATTAAGAGCTGTAGAAGATTTCAATACTGCATTCCATGGCAGTGACATAGTAATTTTCAAATTAATTTGTATGCTCAATAAAAATCTCAATAGGACTCTTTCCAGAATTTTACAAGACTCATACCGCTGCTCACTGAAAGAATAATTAGGCATAAACAGCAAAGGAAATGTTGAACATCCAAAGGAAAGATCAAGCCATCGACCATTTTAAAGTGCGGGTGTCAAAAAATTAAATTAAGATAAAAAAATAAAGTGCATATGTCAGTAAATCAGCACAGTACTGATAAAGACCAAGGTACAAGAGCACAAATGGGTAGCATGGAATAGGTATTTTGAGACCACATGATATATTAAAATCTTAATTTTTGGTAAATAAAGCTCCACAACTTAACAGAAATAAAACTGTCACTTCACAAATTTGGCTTGGTTGATTTGTTATTTAGAAAATTAAATGATAGATTTACCTCAAATCACAATCAAAATAATTTTAGAGGGATAAATCATTATAGCTAGCTGTAAAACATAAAGCTATTAAAATAACAGTTTAAAAAGGAAAAGGACATAAATTTATACAAATACATAAGATAGCTAAGATGACAATACTGCTAACTGTATTAGTTCTTGGAAAAGAACAGATAATACTTTTAGGATTAGATCCATTTTGCATGCCTCTATCTGATAATCTAAGCAACCCTTTTGAAGGTAACAATAGGCAATATTACAACCAGTGTCAAATTCCTATCATCGTGTTTTGTAAGCCTATACTGTTATTGTTTAGGGTTTGTTGTTTGTCTCTTTTACTTTTTGTTTTTCTTTTTGTGTCTTTTTTTTTCTTAAACAAAAAAAACTTTAAAAACCCAAGAATATGGAAAAAATGTTGAATAACTTTAGTGATTAAGAAAACGCCAGTCAAGCCTTTCCTAAGCCACACTGCACCCCAGAAGAAAGGCTAAAATACAAACACCTGCTAAAGGCGAACATTGGCAGGGATGCGGAGCGATGGGAACCCTGATTGGGGAGTGTAAAATGTACTGACACTTCGGGAAAAATAAATCCAGCAGTTTCTTATAACTCAACATCTCTCTACCCTATGACTCAGCAACTCAACTGTTGGGTATTTAGAGAAATGAAAGCTTCTGACCACACCAAAGGCCATTTAGGAGAATGTGCAAAGCTCCTTCTCCTAATGGCCCAAGCTGTAAACAGCCCGTTGGTGGAGAATGGGTAAACAGTGATGTGGGCTCTGGTGAAATCCTGCTCTTGGCAGAGAAAGACACCAAGTCCCCCGCATGCACCCACTCAAGAGGGTGGATTTCCACAGCATCCTGTTCAGCACAGGAAATCCTGCACAGAAGAGCCCGGGCTGTGCGTTTCCCCAAACAGATAAATAACCTTTGGTGAAAAATTAAAAATCACGGTTGCTTCCGAGTAGAGGAGGAGAGAGGACTGGCTGGGAAAGGAGGCAGAGCGCTTCCTGAGGTGGTCTTCCCCCTGCTCTCCTCCCTCCCTCTCTCCTCCCTCCCTCCTGTCCTTCCTTCCCTTTGCTTCTATTTCTTTCTTTCCTTTCTGTCTTTCCCCCTTACCGCTATATTCAGGTGTCACAAGCTACGTAACTCATTTTAAGTGTTCAATTCATGTTTTGCTGTATGAATAAATATGTAAAACTGTCCCCCTCAAAGGAAACCCAGACCCTTTGGGCCTCTGTGTCTTCAGGAGTGATTGTCTATTATTTGTCAGGTCTTATGGAAAGCTCCAGTTAATATCTGCCCTGTTGCTGTAAATATATAAAATATGTCAATTTTATTTTTAAAGTTATTTGTATTAGAAGAAAGTATGAAATAATTTCCAACACTCTATATGGAAATCTCAATCTTTAAAAAGGAAAATATTGATAGACTAAAGTCTTAAGTATCAAATATATATGTATGCTTTTATATAGTTATATTTTATATGTCATATATTTATATATATTGTTATAGATAATTCATAGTTCATACATGTTTACATAAAAGATATAAATGTAATTGACATTAAAATATAAATATCTGGCCAGGGAATTATTATTAAAAAATTAGACAAGTCTTTTTTTGTATATTTTATAAACATGTAAAGCATTCTGAATCATTATAAATAAGATGCCCTCAGATATATGAACAAACAGAAAATCCATAAGCAGGAAATTAAATTTGTCAACATATGAGACATTTATTTGTGTTTATAAAAATTGAAATTGAAATTACACCAAGCAATACATATCAAAGGCCCTAAGATTTATATAATGACTAATTTACTTTTAAGAAATGTTTGTTCTGCTTTGAGTATATATATATATTTGTAGTAAATGAGAGTGGCTATACACAAAGATTTAATTACAAAAATGTTTATGTTAGCACTATTAATAACATTGTTGATTCAGACATTACCCAATTGTTTTACACAGAGGTTAGTTAACTAAATGACAATACAAAGATGTTAGATTAACTACCCTAAGCCATTAAAAATGATGTAAAAGAATACTTAATGGTGTGGGAAGATGTTTGCTTCATAGAATTTTTTTAAAAGGCCAGCAATGGAGGAAAAATAAAACACATTTAAAAAATGAAAACATTTTAAAAAAGAAAGGCAAAAATATTGTTTTGGTTGATTTTTCATGTTGGGAAAAATATATAGGTGCATGATGAAAAAATCAGTCAAGAGTGCATATAAGGAAAAGTCTCCCTAAATCCTGACACCTTAATCCATTTCACAACAGCTTCTAGACAACTTATCAGAAAGACATCAGCGGACATGGAAGCACATGTCTGTGATCTCGGCACTCAGGAGGCTGAGGCAGGAGGATTGCCATGATCTCGAGGCCACCTGTGGCTGCAAAGTGAGCTCAGGGCCAGCCTGGACTACATAGTGAGACCCTTTCTCAAAACAAAAAAAGGGAAAGAAAAGAAAGACATTGCACAGAAGCAACCAACAAATGAAACACACACACACACACACACACACACACACACACGCATACACACATGAAAGTAAAAAAGGAAAGGAGGGAAGAAAAAAAGAGCGATGGAAGAAAGAGGGGAAGAAACACAGGAAAAGGTACAGGGAAGACATGAATGAGTTTGTTTTAGGAGGATTCCAGATACCTAACATTTAATTCAGCAATGGGCTACAAACTTGGTAACAGGAACAAACGTTAAATTCTCTCTATGTATTTAGAAGATCAGAGAATCAGATCAGAAGCAAGGTGCTTTTTCACTTGAGTAACAACACGCTCATCAAAAGCTAACTCAGGGTTCCTGGTCTCACAAGTATTGTGTTCCAGGTGAGGCCAGGAACTAGGTGACCTCAGGCCTGCAGCTTTGAGGGGAATGAGTGGAGGAAGTAGAGGCCTTGGAAATACCTGCACCCTGGACTCAGGCAGTGATGCCAAATGACAGCCCCTGGGGAGGGCTCATCTTCACCTCTTGCTGCCTGCTGCGAGGTCCAAGCAAGCCGGCATTGGTGTGCCCAGCAGGGGAAGCTCTGTGTGGCCCAGGTCATGCATACAGCACCCCAAGCCTCCTGGGCCCTTCCTGGGGTTCCTTCTCCTTTCTCCACCGTGCAAACATTGGAACATACAAGGGATGGGGTTCCAAGACGAAATTTGATAAAATTATTTTTTTTTGGCTCCCTCCAAGACATTCTTAAATGAAACAGGAATTATTTTAGCGTGTGATTCAGTCTGATGGCTTATAAATAATTATCAGTTTATTTGTGAATACTTCCCGTAGACGTCAGTTTATAATTAGTAGATGACTTTTCTTCCTGTATTTTTAGAAAACTCCCTGGATGGCTGGTTGGAGAGGGGCACCTTGCTAGGTGCTCTGATGAAGTCGCATGGACCAGGGAGTCCTAGCTGAGGAGGGAGCAGGCTGAGAACAGAAGGGGACAGAGGTGTCAGCTTAGGGATACAGGGGACCAGAAAGAGAAGAGGGAGAGATGCCAAAGCAGGAAGACACGAGAGAAGTCATCTGCTTCAGAGGATTGTGTAAAAAGCCATTGCTATATGGTACTCACAGATGCTTATCGAAATTTAGAAGTGTGCCCTCCCCTGTAAAATCAGTTGTCTGTTTTTCCCATTTGAAAAAGGACAAAACTAATTTTTCGCCATTCATTTATGCCTCTACAAGTGGATCTGAAGTCTGTAACCCATACCCTCAAAGAGGCTGAGGCAGGAGGATTGCCATGAGTTTGAGGCCAGCCTGGACTATAAAGAGTGAGTTGAAGACCAGACTAAATTACATAGTGAGAGCCTATCTAGAAAAACAAAACAAAACAAAACAAATGTGTATTTGAGTAGAACTTCTGTTTCTTTGAGGTGTACCTGACCCAACTATTCCTTGCCCTCAATCTGCACTCACACGCCACACATGGAGCTGACTGTGTTATCGCTATGACTTTTTTCATTGATGGTTTTATGTTGGAGACCAGGAATTCACAGTGGCTAATTTTGCATCCTTCTCTAAGGGATAGATGGAGGTCTGGGATTATGGTTTCACCCTTTTAAGATTTCTCGTTAAATCTTAGAATGAGCCATCCTCTCCCACCCACCAAGGCTAAACTAAGACTACTAAGATGAAAAAGAACACTCTAGAACAAAATCCTTCTTAGCGTAAAATCTCCATCCTCTTTAGTTTTTCTAGGATTTTTTTCCAGCACTGCCTGCTGAGCTACCCACCTCTGAATTGTCCATCGCCTCCTATCACTGTAGACACTCATTGCATTGTACACACACAATAAACAGAGGCCGGTTTGGAGGGTCTGCGTCTTTGCCCCTCCTGAGGCGCTGACCTCCCAGCCCCATCATACATTACTAAATTTGTCTCTGTTTCTTATTTTATCCTTTGCTGTACCCTTCATACAGGTAGCTGGGGATCTTGCCCAGGTCCCCAGTAGTTTCAGGTCAAGAATCAGCAGGTGAAGTTAAGTCTGCCAGTTCTGATTTTGCTTCTAGCACGTCAGCAAATGTATATCCCTGCGTTCCTAAGCGGGCCTATGTGAAGGGGCATTCCTGAGCTGAGGTCCGGCTCGCATCTGAGTTTAGCATCTTGTCCCCAAGGAGGTGCAGGGATTTGTGCTTAGGTATACCAATGGTGCCCCTGTCAAGCCCAGGGCCTGGGCGGGAAGAACCGAAGGCAAAAAGACCAATCACACACAAGTGCTCTCACAGCTTTCACCTCAGTCATGAATGCTGTGCACTGAGCACCTACTAAGGGCAGGATCCAAGTCAGATGCTGGGGGCTATGGTGGCCAAGCAGACCCCCCCCCCAAAGATGGGAGCTCTTCCTCTGATGTAGGTGGAGCAAGCATCACGGACATTCCCAGGAAACTGAGGCCAACGATCCACTGTCAGCTCTGCATAGGACTGGCCACCTAGCTTTTCTCTCTTAAGACCCAACTACCCAGTATTGTGTACTGAACAGCTCTCAAAACACTTACAGTTAGTAGACACAGAAGCTGTAAGCCAGCCTCTACCTGCCCCACCACTCATGGGATTCTGCCCCTATCTTTAAAAATTGGGAGAAACCAGGGATGGTGGTGCACACCTGCAACCCTAGCACTCTGGGAGGCTGAGACAGGAGGCCTGCATTTTCAAAGCAGTGCCAGCAATTTATCCTTGTGTTACAATTTTAAAAGGGGAAAGGCACGGGGGTACAGCTCAGTTTGAAGTTCTTGGGTTTTAAGTGCCTCCTTAAAAAATTAAAACATAAAAACTGAGAGTTACTGTGTCCTCCTTCCGATCTAAGGAGCACAGCGCACTCCTTTATGTAACCCTAGAGCACTGCTGAACTCCTGCCTGCCGGCAGTATTACTTTACAACAAGAACTTTTCCTTGCCGAAGACTTTAAATCCATCCATCCCTAGAGGCGAATACAGAAAAATGAGGACACCGAGGTCTTTTCCCCCCTGTAAAGGGATCCATCAGATGGACAGGTGTTCAGAGCCCTCCGCCTTGTCCTTGGCATCTTCCCAGAGCTTTTTGTTGCTCGGCACGTTTGCATTCCCTAACCCTTTCTCTCTAATACCGCGCATTACTCATAGTTTGAAAATCACTTTGACTCCTGCGAGGACGGCGGGCGCGTAGCTGTGTGAATGTCAGATGAGTCACCGGGGGCCTGGTGCTGCAGCGCGGCCTCCTCCCGAGCCCGGTGCGCCTGGGCTTCCAAAAGGGGCCACTGCGGCAGAGAAAGCCCCTTGGGGTGCGGGACGGACATGCACGCCCGGCCTGCGGTAGAGCCGGGCTTCCAGGGAGCGGCTGGTTTCGCTTTCAGTGCAGCTTGAAAGGGGGAGTGGAAGTCAAATCGCTAAGCGCGGGGTCACTCTGTTTAGGGGAAGCATCAGCAGCAGTTGGGCGGTTTTCTTTGAAAAACTGCCCCCCACCCCGGACAGTGGAGCCCCCTGTCTGACCACTGTCCCACGGAGATCTGTTATTCCCAAGGCTGCCCTCCAGGTCCTGTGGATGCCAAGCCTCGGAGAGGAACAGAGCCCTGGACCTGGCATGGCCCCTCCGCCGGGCTCAGGGTGCTCTGTCCACCTCCTTGGCTTTTTCGTGCTGTCAGCCACCTTCCTGCACTGTGTCAGCACCAGTTAGAAGCTGGGCTGGGGGCTGGGTGTTTCTCAGCCTAGCTGGCCATGATCCCACCTCAGCCAGTCTGTCTCAATCCCTGCATTCCTAGTCAACTCAAGGTGAGCATCCCGGAAGAGGCACCTAGCCATGTCCGGTCCACCATAGCCCACCTTTTATAACCAGGAAACTGAGGCTCAGAGCGAGCGGCTCTGTCCAGGGCTGCTCTGACAAGATAGGCACACATATCTTTACAGAGGAGGTGAACGTTCAAAATCTACAGAGGGACAATGACCTGGCCAAGGTCACACAGCTGGTCCACCAGCTGCCCAACAGGCCCTCCTGTCTCCCCGCTCCAGGGTCCGTCCTTCTGACCTCTCGACTTTCCACTTTGGACTTCTCCAGCCCTGCTGCTGGAAGCGTCAGTGTCTCAGGCCCACCTACATCAGCGACGCTGTCTATCTTACACTCTCCACACAGGCTGTCCATCCCTGTGCACTGGGACTCCCGGTGAGGAGAAACAGCAGCAGGAGAGGCCCCGGAAGGAAGGGGTTAACCAATCTTGCAATTCCCTGTGACCAACATGGTCACCAACAGTGGACTACAGCGCTGGCTAGTGCTGTCCTCAAACCACCACTTCCTCCAGGATGGGGTGCTCTGGCTTGCTGGTCGGCACCTCCTGCCCGGACTCCAGTGGAGGGGCAGCTGGAGAGTCTACTTCAGCATTCTAGCTCCAGGTCTCTTGTGTCCCCGCCTGGGGACCCCTCTGTGGCTGCCACAGAGACGTCTTGGAGCTGGAGCACCAAACTTCTCACTTGCCCACCTGTCTTGTGGGTGACACCTCCCCTATCCTGACTGCAGGGCGACATTTCCCCAGCCAGAGGGGTCTTGACTGAACACTTTCCCCTGTGGGCTCTCAAAACATAGAAAAGCCAAGACTCACATTTTGGGGTGATGTGGTGGCACTCCTTCTCAAAGTGTGGATCATCCACAGGGAGGAGGATTTTTCCTCTTGTCAGGTCTTACCCTCTGTCTATCCAATTTATCCTAAGGCAAGGCCAGTCAACAAGAGCTGACCCCACCCATGCCCCCCAAAGCAACCAACAGCTGTGACTATATTGAGTGGTAATATGATGTCACACCATAGGTGACTAACTCCCCCAGGCTTCTCTGCGAGCCATCACCTAAATATGACGGCCTTCCCTCATCCTGACCTATTCCTGGGACAGCCAGAGTGGGGGCTTGACACTGACTCCAGGGATCGAGTGGCTGTCTTAGCTTCTGGGGACACACAGCTATCCCCCAGGGGCAGATCCCCTTGCTAGGAAAAGGAACACTGTCATCTAGACAGCTTCCCCCACTGGCCCGACTGGGAAGTCAGGGGCCGTCAGCACATGTGGCCGGGGTGTTTAGAGGGGCTGGGGTCCGTATCACTACCACGTATGGGTGGGCACTGTGTTCCACTCTCTATGTACAGGTTTGCATTTAGTTTTCAAGATGCCCCAGGAGATCATTACAATCCCAGTGGAGTTAGAGAAGCTGAGATCAGAAGGGATGAGTAACTTTCCCAAGGTTACGGAGCGGCTGATGGACCAGCTCGGATTTCAGCCCAAGTCTGTGTGACTCTATACACAGGTTTTGCCATGGCCCTTGTGTGTGTGTGTGTGTTTAATAGACTTTATTTTGGAGAGTAGCTTTAGAGTCACAACAAAATAAAGCAGCACATACAGACTCCTCAAATACCCTTGTGCTATACCTGCATAGCCTCCCTTCTCCCCCACACCGGAAAATCCCCTCTGCTCTGCTAACCCCACCCCCAGTTCCTGGTAACTCTGATCTGTGTTCTGTCTCTGAGTTTTGCCTCTTTCCAGAACGTCACATAGCTGCTTGGCTGCTTCCAGGAGCCGAGTAAAGGTTTCAGGTTCCTAGATACCTTTCCGTGGATGGACAGCTTGGTTCTGCTTAGCACTGAGCAATCATCCACTGTCCATAATGGTGGATGTGCCACAATTTCTGATCCATTCACCTGCTGAGTCACCTGACTTTTCCCACCTCATTCTGGTGTGATGATTACTGAGAACACAAATGGCCAAGGGTCTGGTCCTCTCCCTCTGGGCCCCATGCCTATTCCTCTCTCCTGCTAGTCCATACTGCCTGTGGGGTACCTCCTCTGGGCCTGTCCCCCGGGATGGTGCTCCAGGGCTACACACGGTGCTGAAGAAGCTGGAGGAACCCTTGTCTATCCACACTGATGTTCCTGCGTTTGTCCTGCAGGCAGCAGCGCAGCCGTCCTCAATACACTGATGTGGTTTCTCCCCAGTTTTCACATGGGGTTCTCTTTTTAATTCTGTCCATCTGCCTTCCACCTAGAATTCACTGAGCAATGCCACTGGCTGGGCGAAGACTGTATGTTGGTCCCAATGTGATGCTATTAGGGTGGGAGGTGGAGCCGCCAGGAAGGTGATTAGATCTTCAGGATGGGGCCCCAGAATGGATTAGTGCCCTTATAACACTGGGAAGAGTCAGAAGAGCTGTCTCTCTACATGGCCACACACCTAGGAAAGGCCACCTGAAGACACAGCAGGACAGTGGGTCCAGAGCTGCCCCTCACGAGATTCTGAGTCTCCCAATGGGACCTTGGTTTGGACTCCAGAATATAAGGTATCGATGTCCATTGTCTGCTCCAGTCTTCTTGCCCTCACGGTCCAGGCTAAAACAAGTTCCTTCCATACACTGGTAGGGCCTTCGAGGACAAATCTGTCTATGCCAGTGTTTGTGCAGGGATGTACTAGTCCCACCACTTCATTCATAAACACTGCCGGGAGGGAAGGGGACATGTGTACCGAGCGATAAGCATAAAGCTACAGACTGAAAATAGGAAGCCCACAAGGCCCTGTGAATGAATACTGGCCGTCAAGTCATAATTGTGTTTATCGTGCATACCATATTATAATTATCAGGTTATTATAATAAATGCTCACACTGCACTTTCTGGGTTTTAGGACCTTAGCACTTTTACATAAATGGTAAAAGCTACTTGTTGCCTGAAAGGGCTGTACAGGCTGAAATATAAATAGATTAAAGTAAGTTTCAAATAAATTCCTGGAGGGCAGATCGGTAAGGAGTTATTAAAGTGGAGTTAGGCGTAATTGGGGCACATTCCTAACCCATGACAGTGATGTCGTGAGGGTGAGTCCCATAATCCAGCCTGAGCCATCTTCTTGGCTCCATTTGGGCAGGGGCTGACCCTGAGCCCCAGCCCAGAAGCAGTCAGAGGACTGGGCTCCATGAGGGGTCCTCCTGCCAGCCTCACTCACCTGCCACCTGTCTCGGGAAGGGGGGTCCCCCAAAGTAACAGTCTGCTTTGTGTCAGCTCTGAGTCATGGGCACAGCTGGGAGCAGACCCAGATTCCTGCTCTTTTGCTTGCTGCAACTATCTGCCGGTCACAATCCTTCCACATTAGTGGCTGTCACATTTATGGCTTTAGTGACATTTAATGGAGCTTCAGAGATGGAGAAGTACTGGGGAGATAAACAATCAAAGGCTGCAATGACACACCAGAGCTTTATCACCGAAGGGTTAGAAATGGCCATGCATCTCTGTGTCACTCCAGCGGGGACTGACTCCTTTGTTGGAGGAGGACAAGCCTTCACCTGTCTGGAAACCACAAAGGGGAGAGGAGAGAAGACAACAGCAGCCAGCAGCACTTGGAAATCATGTTCTCTGTGGCTTCAGCCCCATCTTTGCTTCATGCCGTCCCCCTTGTGTACAATGGCGCTTGCCTGTAACCCTCAAGAGGCTGAGGCAGCAGGACTGCATTTGAGGTCACCCTGGTCAACACAGTAAGACTCTGTCTCAAAATCAAAATAAAAAGGGCAGCAGTGGAACACATGCCTAGCGTGTGCCAGGCCCTGGACTTAATCCCCAGTACGGCAGAATTTAGGAACTGCCAGTTAGAAATACAGCAGAGTTGTCCCGGTTGGCTGGAGGTAGCATTGTGTCTAGGCATCCTGTCTACGTGCCTGCCCCCGACACAGGGAAGAAGGACCACCCTTGCAGAGGGGTATATGCAAGGTGGGAGCTACCACTCCCAAACCTGGCAGCCCCAGAAGGCTCAGTCCATCCACACGGGGTGCAGGAGCACAGGACAGAAAGGACACAGGTGGTGCGGTGGTGGCTTGAGCCTGAGGAGCGGGCAGGAGCTGGTTCCAAACGTCCCCAAAGGTAAGCTGGACGAGCAAGATGCTCCTGCTACCCCGGACATGGTGATATTCAGCTGAAGATCAGTAACTAACGTCGGTCAGAGCCTGCAACCATCTGCCCACCTCGCTTGGTTTCCAGGACAATCTCCACCATTCTGTTCAAAACTTTGAGAAGTTGTTGTTGACTCCACTTCTTTCTCGGCACGCTGTTCCCATGGGGATTTTCTGTTGTCATACTGTTGAACGTGGATCGTGGAGGAGAAAGAAGGTGTTTCTTCTGCACTTGGACAGCTGCGGCCACTGGCAGGAAGGAAACCTGGAGTCCAGGGTGGAGTTGGCAGGGCCGAGGAGGACGAGCTGGCCTTCACATCCCAATAGTGGGATTCTGGAGTCCGGTTGACCTGCGCGCGCCCTGCAGCTCGCCGTGCATTAGCAGCTATGCCAAGACAAAAGGACTTTTTCCTTTTGTGCACTGAGATTGAGGCTGTGCTATCAACCCTGACGGAGTCTTGTTCTCATGGAGGCTTCTGCATGCATCGATAGCACAGGAGGGGCGTTTGGAGATGTTCACGATTGGTTGCAGATCTCATGACTACGGCAATGGTGATAAATGCACCTCGCTGGCCCAGAAGCGATGGATGTCGTAAACATCGAAACCACACAATTTTTCCACCTGCGCAGATACAAGCACGTGCTGAGAGGCTGACGCTAAGAAGCAAGGGATCACAGCCTGGCAAACTCTTCCCAGTGGGTCGGGATCACTGGGCAGCCGGTGTAGTGGTTAATCCCGGAGGGCTTCCAAGAGGCGGCTCAGGAACTTCAGGGAGCCTTCGAAGTAGGCTGTGGCTGTGTTATCCTCACCACCCCAACAGCCAACACTGTCCCGTACACAGGCTGTAAGGCCGGGGTCTGAACGCAGAGGGTGAGAGCGGCCCTCTCTCCCCTGACCTTCTCCTCCTCAATCCCAGGCCTGGTCCCTTTAAGGCATCGAAACTCCATGAACATTCTACGCTCAACTTCCCCGCGGCGCGCTGACGTCACCCTTCGGTGAAACACTGACGTCAGCGCGCTCTCCGCGAAGGGGCGGGGCCGGTGACTCACCGCCGCCGCGCCCTGGCCCCGCCCCCGGCCGCGCGTGCCCGGGAGCGCGTGCCACGCTCGCGGCTGTGTTTCGCTCCACCAGAGCCGTGCGAGGGGAAGGCGGTTGGGGGGCGCGAGGGTCCTAGGCCTTCGCTGCCCGGCCGCCGGTTCTGGAAAGTTCTTCAATGAACGGGCGCGTCCCTCGTGACCTTGGGCGGAGAGGTCGCCGCGGGCCCCTCTGGGGTCAGGCCGAGCGCGGCGACCTGAAGGTCACCAGGTACCGGGCCGCGCGGATGCCCCCAGCCCGAGCCGAGCCCCGCGCGACTGGCGACCGTGCAGGAGCCAGGGGAGGCTTCATCTTGCAGAGCTGAGTGCCTGGCACTTGGCGACCTCGGCCTCCGGACTGCGCCTCTGGCGACGCCGAGGCACCGCGGAGTGGACCGCGAGGTGACCGCGTGTCGCTGGGACCCACATCCTCGGTTTGGGGCGCTGTCCCCGCAGGTGGCCCGTAAAAACCGTGTCTAGAGAGCTTCCGACCTCTCAGATGGTGTTGGAAAACGCGAGATGATACAATGAGAAACCCGGCAGTGAACCAGGAGCCCGGCAACGTTGCCTAGCAACCCGTGGTTAACATTTCCTGTTTCAAGTTTGTAAAAGCTGTGACCATAACAACTTGCAGGTTCCTTTTCCGGAAGGGGAATATGGTGGCAGTGCTTTGTGGGGCGTAGGTAGCCTTGGTGATGATGACAAAAATGAATGACAGAAGTCCCTAAGCAAAATTTCCATTTGCGTTCTAAAAATAGCTCCTTTGGCCTTTGGAAATGAGACATTTTTCAGGGGCACGTGAAACCCAGGGCCTCTAGAACTTTGTTTTTCAGTCAGTATTTAAAAATCTGGGAACTACAATCTCACGCTGGTATTTGCAACAAATACACGCGGTAGTGTGCATCCCGGTTTATGTGATTCGCGGACCGATAGCTGTCTCTCCATCCTAATTTTGTAAGAATGCAAGCCCGTTTTCTTCAACATAGTGCCTAAATTAAGCAGGTGCGAACAAAGAGGAATTATGCTCTCACACTGACCTGATTTCCCTTTGTGTGGGATATTTTGTGTGTATGAAACATAAAAGAACTGTAATGTAAAATTTTTTGTGTTCAGAAATTTAAGTTTTGAGCAGAAACTTAAGTTTTTGCTTTAAAAATCCTTAACCTTGGAATGAGCCAGCTGGATCCTTCAAGCGGACAGCAGCTCTGCCGAGCCTTCCTTGCCCCCAAGTGGGCCTGTTTTCTTGGAACACAGTTCTGTTTGTTATTCAGTCATAGGTCACAGTGTTGGGATTGTTTGCTTGTTGTGTTTGTGTTCTTTATATCTCTGACATCTAGAATGGGCCTACCGGATAATGACTACTCCCCCCCCCCCCAGTTTTGTTTTATTGAGTAAATGTGATTCTGGAACCAGATTATAAGTTTTGGAAAGAAAGGGGTTTTTTACTAGTTAAGAAAGATTGTGCTGCAGACTTGATTTACAGAAGACACCCCCACATTCCCCAGTACCCCCCCCACCATCAACAAACCATCAATAAGAAAGAACAAAGGAAAATAAAACCAACAAGTACACTCTAAATTATTTTGTGTAGGGACAAAATACTATTGTTGTAGGGACAATAAAATGTAACTCTCAATCTGTTGGATGTCTGATATGCTGAGTTTGTGTTTCCCATAATCGAAGAATGAATTTTAAGGAATAACAGGTGAAGAAGAAAATTTTATTAAGACAGCAGGGGCACAGAAAATGGGTTATTACAGACCCCACTTTATAACAAGTTTTATAGAGCAAAATCATGAAATGGGAGCAAAATCACAAGGTGGTTGGAACAGTACAAGGTAGGTACAATGCAGGACAAAACTACGGTCAACCAGTAAGATTACAAGTTTAGTCATGAAGGCAATACTGATCCAGTCAGGAAGCAGTTCACATAGCAAGTGTACCTGGAAAGAACCAGGGCCTTTGAGGAAGAGATGCATCAGGAAGTTTTGGCCACCCACTGGGTGACTCATTAATTGACTGTTTCTCTCTTGGGGAGGCATATAGGCCTGGTCATTTTGTCTCTATCTTGAGACCTGCCCTCCAGCTCATGCACCTCCCATCACAGTTGTAATGTGTTTTTATCTTCCTATTGACTCCCTTGAGGGCCTAACCCTGTCTGATTGCCTATGATGTTTCTTCCCTGGCTTAGCTGACTGAAGAGGTGCCCCTGACTGCTGTGAGTGGGCAGTGGGTGATGACTGTTTTAGTTGCTTTTGGCCAAACAGGGTCATAGTTGTAATCAGCAGTCAGATGTTCTACAGAGGGTCTATCTAATATGTCAGGCTTTCTTGTCTTGGGTAGGCGTATAGCTTTACATCTGGAGGAGACAAAGCCAAAGACACAGGTAAGTATGCATGGGCCAAAGAATAAGATCAACAAGACTGTTTTGAATACAACCAACAAATGATTCCGCCAGGAAAAGCCAGTGATAGCCTCCTACAGAGAGAGTAAGGAGAAAGTGCAGGGAATTTTAGAATGTGACATGGAGTTAACCTGTTGTTTAATATCGTGAACTGTCATTGAGATGATAGAATGATCATTAACATTAACTTTTATAATTGCACAAGTTCTCGTGCTACTGTTAGAATGTCTAATATCATCTGATTTTCGAGGACATCTTGTCTCATTAATATTTTTTCATTTAGAAGAGAAATCACTTGAAGTGTCAGTGCAGGCCCATTGAATATAATTATCCAAGTCCTCAATATTGTGTAACATCTTCTAATCTCAGGGAAGGGACAAAGAAGCCAAATGATCTGCCAGCAAAACATACTTTTAGACCCCCATTGTCAGAGACAGGGTAAGTTTACATGTTGATACTTTTGATATTCCTGCCTTGTCCTTAGTGTGTATCTTTCTATCTCAGGGGTATCCAGGGCCACAAGTTGGTTCCACAGGACCAGTGATTGTTATCTGGGGCTCTTCGTCTGATTTTAGGATGATTAAACCAGTCTGCTGTAAGCCAGTCTTTGACCTGTATAATTATGGTGTGTATATACTGCTTTTGGAGGGAATTCATTTCAAATCAGGTCGATGAGAATAAGAGTGATATTTTGTTTTTAACATGAGACCTTTTTACTAAGTTGTCTCAGAGTTGGAGTTAACCACATATAATCATCTCATACCTGAAAATCACCATCTTTATATCTATGATTGATAACAGTTAGGACCCTTACTGTCACTTCATAGGAGTTTTACGAGGCTGTGGTGACATTTTTAGAAAAAACATTGATTATGCCCAGGATCATTAAGGGCATATTTTATAGGCTACTCAGTCAACCTCTGAACTCTTTGGTGTCTCATCACTGTAGTGCTGTGGCTTAATCGTCTCTTTGAAGTGGGGACACCTCTCAAGGAAGTCCAAAGCACTTGACCAGGGGAGTGGGCCCCACATCCAGCGCAAATGTTTGTGTAACGACTCCACATTTCTGTGCAACATTTCTTGTACCCTCTTTTAAGTGGTAATTAGTAAGAGGCCTAAGAGTAATATCTCAGACTATTTGCCTGAGGTTTTTCTTTTTAAAAAAGAGTTGTAATTGTCCTGTGGCTTCACAGGGATATTTGGATGCTTGTTTACGTTTGGCATCGGTCTCTGGTTCCCAGGGTTTGAGCCGGTGTTGTGTATCCAGGAGTCCACCTGCCACCTTGCCAGATGATGGAGTCGTCAGGTGTGGCCCCGCATTGGTCCTGGGGAAGGGGGGTGATGAGGGAGGAGACTTTACCAGTACTGGGTCTCCGGGTGACATATGCGATATCCCTTCTCTTTAGGCTCTGTTAGCTGTGGAAGAGTGGGTGGGAATGTGAGGTGACTTTTAGTGAGAGCCTCTCTTTCTCTAGTGAACAGAAAATCATTAGTGAGAAAAGGGCATCTATAAAACACTTTAAAGGGACTGGAGCCTAGAATTTGAGGTGTGTTTTTACTTGGCTGAAGAGCTAATGATAGTCGGTGAGGCCACTGTAGATGGGTTTTAAGCCATTTGGTGAAGAGGTCTCTAGGCTGTCACTTATTTTCCTTTTCCAATGATTGTGGCCTTTGTGCACAGGGAAGGTGACAGAGGATGCCCAGGACCTGAGAGACACCCTGCATAGGTGTTGTTATAAAGAAGGCCCATTATCACCAGCAGCTCTTAGGAAACCCAGTTCTGGGAATGATTCTTAAGACCAAAACTTTTATCACTTCTTGTGTTTCGTTTGTTCTACAAGGAAATGCTCGATCAGCTTGTGAAAACATCTGCCTAGACTGGTATTGGGGCCTCTTACTCTTTGGCATATGAATACAGTTGAGTGGCCAGTCTCTTCCCTGATGGCAGGTCCTTCACTGAAAATGGGATGAGAAAGGCAGGGTATACAGCAGTGACCCTACATCAGACACTTCAGAGTTCCTCCCCTGCCTCTGAGACTGGTTCCTAGCCAGCAAAACTCAAAGCTCTGACCAATCAAGAGGATTGGGGTTTTTTTTTTTTTTAATGGTAGCGCTCACATGGTGTTGTGCTGTCTGAGAAAATCTCTTTTTTATGAATAACTTTGAGGCCATCTGGTGGGTCTTGCCTCTCTCCAAGTGAAAGATCTGATGTAAAGATTTAATAATTCCCCATTTACTGGCACCAGCAAGGAACAAGATACCATCATCTGATTATAACCATCCTAATAGAAGGAACCAACACCCTGGAAGAGACCTCATTTGATTTTTGACTGGGAATATTTGGATAGAGTATGTCAAGGAACCCCTCCCCGATCAGAAGGGCCTGAACGCTGGAGGACTGAGGAGATTTTTTTTTTTTTTTTTTTTTTTTGTAGCTGCATCAGCCAGTTGATTATCTTGAGATACCTTGTCAGCTTTTTTGTTTTTGTGTGTCCTCTGTAGGGAATTATCGCTACTTTGGAGGGTACATAGCTGGATGATGAAACTTTTATCTATCTCATTGTGGTACTTTATGGGAGATCCATTGGCTGTCAGGTCATTCCTTTTATGTGGCTGTGTAAGCAGGTAACACTAGGAAAGCATACTTTGAATCAGTATAAATATTGACTTTTTGTTTTTTACTGAATTATAAAGCCCTGCTCAGAGCTGTGAGTTTTGTTGGCTAGAAATTAGTTTCAGAAAAGGGCATTTTCAGTGAAGGACGGCCATCAGGGAAGAGGATCAGGGCAGGGCCAGTAGAGGTGGGTCTAACAAGTCTTCTGGCTGTGTAGGTGTGGAGAATTATCTGTGTGTGTTCGTGTCTTTTGGCCTCACTTTCCCTTTTCCTGGTGGAAAGCTGGTAAGTTTAAGGAGGAACATGCCTATTGTTTGAATGGCTGGTCCCCTTGGAAGAACAGCCTGGTATTCAAGAAGCTGGTTGTCTGATGGCCACGGGCTCCCTTTGGAAGAAAAGTCGGGCAGCACTGTGAGGTGTGTATGCAGGGAGGGCTGTGTCTGAAGGCAGCCTGGATGCCACTGGGCCAGGAGAGCTACGGCAGGCAGCCACGGCTCTCAGGCATGCTGGCCACTGCTTTGCTGCGGTGGCCAACTCCTGGCTCAGATTCCCTGTGGGATGGTGAGCAGGTCCTCAGTCCTGCCTTCCCTGGATCCTGCAGATCCTGCAGATCCGAAGTGCTCCCAAAGCCCTGTCCTGTCTTTCATCAGCATATAAATTGAAATGGTGTCCTGTCTATAGGCTCAGTTTAAGCCTCTGGAATGCAGTTTAGGAAAATGTGGTTCCCAGGTGAAAATGTGGGTCTCCAATAAGAACCGTGGGAGCAATGAAACCCAAAATGTGTAATAGTCATTGTACAAAAGAGAGGAAAAGAAAGTGCTCTAAACTATATAACTGCATGTATATTTAAGTGTATAAGATAGAAAATGATATCACAGAGTCTTATTGGATCATTGAACAGAACTGTTTGCAGTATCATTGTTGGAATGTCCACTCTACAAGCTTTAATTTTGTGACTTGAACAATTATTTCTAAGATGGCAATATGTAATCCATTAACTAATGATTTCCTACTGTTCATTTTTTTCTTCTGTAAATCTGTATAAGTTGTACCCTTTCACTGTTTTTTTTTCTTTTCTCCTTAAAAAAAAAAAAAGAAAAGAAAATGTGGGTCTCTGTCTTCTGATTTTCTTTTTTTTTTATTAGCTGATAGAGGAGTCTTGGATCTTACCTTGTCTTATTATTTAAAGGTGACAAAAGCCTGGAATTCTTAGGAATCTCTTTAGCTGTTTTAGGCTATCGGAGGGAAAGTGCTTCCCCCAGATACGATAAGTATTTTACGTCAAGGCTGCAAAGTTGTACCTGAGATCTAGGGACCTTATAACCTCTGTCTGCTAGAAGACTCAGCAGAGCTCCATGCCTGGGCTAGCGAGCTCTGAGAGGTCACATAGTATGTCACCTACAAGTTATAGAATCTTGATTTGGAAAATTCAAAATATTCCAAGCCATGGGAAAGCACCCACCCAAAAAGATGAGGCCTGTCTGAGTCCTTCAGGAAGCACGGTTCAGATCAGCTAAGAGGTCTGGCCATGAGGATTTTTAAAGGCAAAAAGAAAGTGGTGCCTGTGTGTAAAATATAGGATATTGCTAGATTCAAGAGTGGAGCTTTGAGCGGGCATGGTGGTGCACTCTGTAATCCCAGCACTTGGGAGGCAGAGGCAGGAATATTGCTGCAAGTTCGAGGCCAGCCTGGGCTATAAAGTGAGTTCAAGACCAGTCTGAACTGCATAACAAGACCCCGTCTCAAAAAGACCAAAAAAAATGTGGAGCCCTGCAGCGCCCCAGTCCCTAACTGTAACCCACATAAGGGCTGATATTAGTCAGAGCCTTGTCACATAGGAGCTGGCAATTCTTCAAGCTTAAAAAAAAAAAGTACCTTTCTGCGGGGGGTGGTTAAGACTGGTTGCTAAATGGGGTGTTTACAGTTAAAACAGTAACATTTCTGTGCAATGACTCATGGCCTAACCTGAAATTTAAGGACATAAAACAAAGAGATCCCACTTGTTCTCTCTCTCTTTCTTTTTGTTTAGAGAGAAAAAGCAAAACAGAAAAAAAGGGTAGAAGTAATACAGAAATAAAAATACAGTAAAAATGACAAGTCAAAAAATTGTTACAACTAGTTATTCAAGTTATAATATCAAAGCATAAAAAGTAGACAATCAATGACAGTGGAAACTATTCTGTTTGATGAACTAACAAAACTTAGCATGGTTATCTATCTTGCACACTTATACATAGTTATATCCTTTAGAGCACTTTCCCTTTCATTATGACAATATTTATTATACATTTTGTATCTTATTCTCTTAAAAGTTCCGTGGTTAGAGATTTTTGCTAGTCAGACTTAACAAGCTGGAACTGATGCTATGCTCTGTTTTGTTTTGTTTTTGAGACAGGGTCTCTCATTAAGTAGTTCAGGCTGGCCTGGAACTCACAAGGTAGCCCAGGCTGGCTTTGAACTCATAGCAGTGCGCCTTCCTCAGCCTCCCCAGCCCTAGGACCATGGGCATCACCATGCCCAGCTACCATGTTCAATTTTATATAAGACAAATGACAGCAATATAAATTGCTATCAAAAATTTAACTTTAAAAGTAAATATATAGTTACAGTGGTTAATATACAATAACCTAGTGCCTCTGCAAAACCCTGAATCAGCTCATATTTTTCAAGTGATGATGTCACGCACCTAGTGTTGTGTGTAAGATTTAAATGAGGCTTTGGAAAGCACTGGAGCTGAATTTTCCCATTAAAGAATTACACAATGAAACAACACAGCTTTCACAGAAATAGGAAAAAAGATGAAAAGGAAAGAAGCAACAAGGAACAATTTGCTGTGACAAATGCTTCCTGCTCACTTTGATACCGCCCTCATCATGTATCTTTAAGCCTGTTTCACCTAGGAATCTTCAGTCTCTGTAAATGAGCCTGCTAAAATAATAGGATTCATTTATTGAGCACTATGTGTCAGGCTCTCAACTTAATTCTTTGTGTAGCTGTTTTAGTCTTCTTACCATCCTTTGATGATGGACTATTTCCATTTTACAGGCTCTGGGAGATGAAGGGAACTGAAGTCACACTGTTAATTAACAAATGGCTGTGTTTTGAACCTGGGGCAGATGCACAGAATTTGTTACAAGGAATTGATTCACACAATTAGGGAGGATGGCAAGCTCCCCAATTTGCAGGCTGAGTTGGCAAGCTACAGACCCTGGAGATCTGATGATGGGGTTCCAGTCTGAGCCCGAAGGCAGGAAAAACTGACACACAGTTAGAAAGCAGTCAGGCAGGTACTTCTTACCCTGGGGACGGCCAGCCTTTCTGTTGTATTTAGGCCTTCAAACTGATTGAATCAAGCACACCTGTATCCTAGAGGCATCTTGCTTTACTCACCACTTTAAGTATTAATTTCATTCCAGCATACCCTAACAAATACCTGGGCACCCTGTCGTCTGGTCAAGTTTAACACATACAATTACTTATCACCCAAATCTGATTTCCAAAGATCTTACTCTTGAAATGATGTCATAATACCCCCCCCCCCGCCTCCCAAACATGCACACTTTAGGGTTTAGGAAGTAGTTCTAACACAGGGGGTCTCATTCTTTATCTGTGATGTCTGGAATGTCTACCAGAGCTCAGCCAACACAGACTTGAAAAACAGTTCAGTACTGCAGGTGTTAAAATATCAGTAACCAGCTCAGAATTCCCAACAGCACCCACAATGTAGCCGTTTCCTTCCTGGGAAAAACTTCCTAATTACACCCCAGGTTTTTTGATTCCTCATTCCAGTTTTCTTTCTCGACCCCTCTGAAGGATTCCAGGGTTCCCTTTTCACTCAGCTGACTCCTGAGGCCCTTCCTTCTTGCTTAGTCTTTTAAAAATTTTATTGGTACATATTTGCGATACATAATAATTACATTTGTCTCTGGGAGTTGGCACACACAAGACACTACTGAATTATCTCCTCCTATATTCCTGTGTTAATAGCATTTGTTTTTTAAGTCCACCTGTTTTGATATTTCTTTTGCCATTTTTAAAGCTGAACTATAATTATGTTTGAGGAAGAAAACGAATCTATCAAGGAATGAAACTAGCTGGTAATGCTTGGTGATTAGCTATGAAACAGAGCCTTGGGCATGTCACGTGAGCAGTGGTATAGTAATATTCTTAGGTTTAAATCATTGCCTTAGAGTGTTATTTTCTGTGAGATTTTTTAAATATAGTATTGCCTCAGCACACCATAGTTGTAATAAATATCTTGCAATCCAAATGCTTATCTTTAAAAAGTGCCTCTTAACACCTTCCCTATGTCAAATGTAAAAGTATCAATATGTTGGATTGCTCGATATGAATTTGATTATTACCTTTATAAGTAGCTATTACTTGACTTCTATCACTCAAGAAAATAAAGTTTGCTTTGCACCTAAATTGGGCTGCCAAGTTCACGGGTTGGGCTGCCAAGTTCACGGGTCCTTTTTTTTTTTTTCTTTGTCTTTTTGAGACAGGGTCTCACTATGCAGTTCAGGCTGGCCTTGGGCTCACTTTGTAGCCCCGGCTGGTCTCGAACTCGTAACGATTCTGCTTCAGCCTCCCGAGTGCTGGGATTACAGGCGTGAGCCACATGCCCAGCTCACAGGTCCATTTTTAGTCTTCACCTTTTCAGGCCTCCTGTTTGATTACTCCCTCCTTTTTGAAATAAGTTGCCTCCCTAGACCTCCTATACACACATCAACCCAGCTTCTCTTTATTGGGTCTCCTATTCTCGGCCTTAAAATGTGATCAGTACTGACTCTTGGGCTCTGACTTCTGTCTTTCTTCTGTAGATTTTTTAAGAGCTCATCATGTGTCACCACTGTACTAACCATCTCCAAAGTTAAATCTCCAGTCTTTCCTCCAGGACTCTCCCTCTTCCTACTGGCCTATTTACTCAGCATCTCAAATTTAACCTGCCTAAAACAGAGCTGTTGATGCCCCGTTGCCTACTACCTCACGTCCACTCAGCCCTCATGCTTAGCACCAGCGGTCACCCTAAACCCCTGTGCGTCCCATTCCTGTCTTCCCAGCCCCAGGCCTTGTCCGCTGGATCTCCAAAGCGCCTCCAGAAGCTGACCTTTGCTTTTCCCAGCCCGTAACACCATCATCCCTAGTCTGGATTTCTGTAAATACCTGCTTCTGGTTTTGCCATGACTGCCGGTTGTTCGTATAACATCGAGAGAGATTTTAATCTGTGTATGTTATGTCAGTTCTTGTTCACAACTTAAGCCAACTGATGGCTCCCTGTCATGTTTAAAACAGATTCTAACTCCTTGTCCTGCCCCGCGTGGCCTTTTTCTCTGACCTCATCTTGTGACTCTTTTCACTGCTTACTGGGCTCCAGTGACTCTCTCTGCTGTGTCCACCCCACACCGACTCCGTAACTCAGGGTCTCTGCACTTAGTTGTGGGTCAGATCTAAAATGTTCCCAAAGCTTTCACGTTTCCAGAGGTGGACTTTCAGAGGGTGACTGGGTCCTGGAGGTGCAGACTTGTTATCCTCGGGTGAATCATAATTCAGGGGCTTTATGGGGAGGGGCTGGGCACCCGGGTGCTGTGGCCTGGTGGAAGAAAGAGGGTCAGGGGGCTGACTTTGGTGGATCCATTTTGTCTCGGCTCCGTTCCCTGATCTTTGCTTCCCGGCTGCCACGCAGTGGGCAGCTTTCCGTGCCCTGTCCCCCTGCGAAACCTTCTGCCTGGCCTGCAGGGGGATGGTGGGACCTCTCAATTCATGCAATACTCTCAGCTCAGATGCGGTCTCAGGATTACTCTGGGTATGACCTTTATGTTTCTTTTATTTGAGAAGCTACTTGTAAAGAAAAGAGTTTTTTTTTTCCCTTCCAACTTCTGCAGGATCTCTGCCGGCTGGGTTGAGGCCGCTTTGGGTATCCTGGTGGATGCCAGTGGTGCGAGCAGGCATAGGTGGAAGAGATGGCAAGACCTCAGCGTGAGGTGGGAAGCAGAGGGACACTGGCTGGGGCCGGGCTCTGGCTCCGGGGACAGCCCTCTGTGCAGAACAGAGCAGATCACAGGAGAAACGCTGGGATGCCTCCCCAGGACACTTCCCCGGGGACCAGGGACCTCCACTAGGTGCCCCCTCTTCTGGTTCCATCCACTCCTGTGTTGCCACACTGGGACAAAGCTCCCAACATGTGGCTCTGGGAGACAAACCACACCCCAAACCACGTGTGCATGCGCCATGTCACACCATGAGTTTCCCAGTGCTACATCCTTCTACCGAGATGTCACCTTTACCACCTGCATCACCACCTGATGTCACATATTCATTTGCTTTGGGGTTTTGTCAGTTTTTTTCCCTGGGATTTAAGAACCATGGGCATTTATATCACCTTTGCATAGAAGGATGCATGGTTCATACATTTTTTTTTTTTTTTTTTTTTTTTTGTCTTTTTCCTTTTTATCGGTACCAGGGATCGAACTCACGACTGCCTGCTTCCAAGGCAGGTGCTTATGCCGCTGAGCTAAATCCCCAGCCCCGGTTCATACATTTTTAAATTAATGAATCAGTGTTTAAGAGAGAACAGGTCCAAAGCGATGCTGGGATGAGAGTCTGAAAAACATTTAACATTTTCCCAAAATGAATTTTAGGTGATTTGAAGTCACAGCTGGCCTCTGTTTGAAGTTGGACAATGAAGCCTTGTTGTATAGGAGAGGAGGTTGCAGGTGGAGGACACCAGAGGCCTTACAGGATTAGGATGCCATCATAGGGCACCAAGTCACATGATGTTCTTCCTCTGTCACCCTGGCTGTGCCTTCTCAGTGCCACAGACAAGGAGGTCGAGATGGTCTTGTGACGGTCTTGTCCTGTCTGTGGGGGTGACGTCCCATGTGATGGTGGCTTTATCCTGACCCCTTGCACGGGGGCTTCTGCAGAGCTCCTCCTCTGCCCTGCTCCCAGCCTGCTGAGGCTGTGATGCTCTATTGGTGGTAGCTGTCTTTTTCCACCTAGGATCAGGCTCCCTTAGGAAGCTCACCTTAGAGCTGGGGATTTAGTTCAGTGGCATAAAGTGCCTGCTTTGCAAGCGCATGATCGTGAGTTCGATTCCTGGTACTGATTAAAAAAAAAAAAAGAACCTCACCTCACACATCTTCTTATTGCTGGCTTCTGATAGTGCTGTCACCCCTGGCTTCTGGGCTGGGACAAAGAATGAAGGATTCTTGCTCTAACTGCTCCCTGGCCCTGGCTGTTCTGTATCCCCAATTAAATTTCCTTAACCCAAACCTCACCTTGGAGGACTGGCACTGAATCCAATCATTTTAATCGTACTGGGGGAGTCAGTGAGTTTGAGCAAAGCTGAACACACTCATTTCCTGTCCATGTCTACTGTTCACGAAAAAGTTTGATTAGGACCAACCACAATGATAACAAACACTTTGATGTCTTGTTTGCTTATTTGTTGTTTGGTTCTGACACTGATAAATGCACTAGATTAGAACGCTAAGTAAAAATACATCAAACATAAAAGAGGACTGTTTCAGGTCTGTGCTGTGGCCACTGAAGTGGGAAGGGCTAAAGACAGGAATACACAAAAAAGGAGACAAAAGTGACAGGCAAAGGAAAAGGGAGGAAAAAACCTCCCCAAGGCTGAGGCAAGTGAATGATGCTTAATATACCAGGCTAAAATGCTAATTTTATTTTTTTTGTCTTTTTCCTTTTTATCGGTACCAGGGATCGAACTCACGACTGCCTGCTTATGCCGCTGAGCTAAATCCCCAACCCCTGAAATGCTCATTCTTTAGTTCCACATTACCCTTAGAATCCTCAGAAGTTACCTTGAGGACCTCACAGCTGTCCAAGTGGAGGACAGAATTGTCTTTCAGAAGGCAGACACGGGTGCCAGAAGCTGGCCCACGGGCCTGGGGATAATTACACTCCTTAGTTATCTGTAGGCTAGATACAGGTTTCATATATTGTGTTTCTCTAGGGAAGGAAAAGAAGAATGGTACCAGAGACAAGAAAAGAAACAGAGATGGTAAAATTGAGAGAGAAATATTTATCAAATAATGAATGAAAGGTGCTGAGTGAACAAATAAAGTGGGAGAACAAAGCACTAAAAAAGAATCCCATTGTCCCATAGACTGCAAGAAAAAGGCATAAGCAAGTTATATAAACCACACAGGGAAAATGAGTATCTAAATGTTTAGAGAAAAATAAAGTAAAAATATAAAAGTTTTCTTTTATACAGTGGCAGTTAAATGTATAAAACAGTAATAAAGCTCAGAAAGCAGTGGTTTGGAGTATTTAGCTATTTCACAAGCACTATGGAGCAGCTAAGTTGTTTACAAATGAATATAGTGAACACAGGAAAAGGTATTTCTTCCCCACATATTCCCAAACTATCAAGTGTAACATAAAGACAATTTCAAACACGCAAAGTGTTAGAAAAAAGTTCTCGTTTGCCCTTTCTCAGAAAGATACTGGAACAGGACACTTTGTCAAAATGAGGAAATAGACCAAGAAGGTAGGCTGAAATAGAAGTGTAAGGAGTATAGAGGAGACAAAGTATGTAAGAAAATACAAGCTAGAGCCGGACGTGGTGACTCACACCTGTAATTCCAGCACTCCGGGAGGCTGAAGCAGGAGGATTGTTGTGGGTTCGAGACCAGCCTGGGCTACAAAGTGAGCTCAAGGCCAGCCTGAACTGCATAGTGAGACCTTGTCTCAAAAAGACAAAAAACAAAACAAAATAAAAAAACCAAGCTAGAGATAAGAGGATGAGAAAAGTATTCTCTGAGAGAATATTTAATTTGTACATCCCTGAGAAACACACTGCAGATCTGTCTCTTAACTTCTGTGGTAGCCAAAGCGATGCACACGCTGTTTGAACATAAATAACTTTTATTTAATATCCTCAAAGTGGCTGCTTCCCAAAAGACCTTTCATGGATCTTAGGATGTTGCTCTTAACTTTATCCCTACAATAGATTGTTGTGCTTCATGGGATGGTTTTTATAGTACACCTGTGCTAATCAGCTTCACGTTATGGAAACAAAGTATCTGAGATAATCAGCTTATCAGAAGAAAGGTTCATTGTGCCTGTTTTGAAAGCTTTGGTTCCTACTCAGCTGATCCTGTTGCTTTGGGCCTGTGGGGAGGCAGCTGTCAGGGCAGGGAGCACAGGGCAGAGCAAGGTAGTTCACATCATGGCCACAGGGAAAGAGAGAGGAGGAGACCAGTGTGGCAGCCCCCTTCAGGACACACCCCTGAAAGGTCTTCCTAAGCCCTCCCTGCCTCTTAAACCTCTCACCACTTCCAAATAGTCTTTAACACAGAGGTCTTTGGGGAGCTTTCCAGATCCAAACTTTAGCATTGCCTCAGGGCTCCTAACACTATGACAGCAATTCTGTAAAGGTTAAATCATGGTTTTAGAGGAGGACCCAGGGCAAGGCAATCGCTGATGAGGTTGTTTTTAAGGAACACTGCATGAAGCCTTCAGGAGAGGCCAGGTAGAAGATGACCAGAGGCAGAGTAGGTCTCTTGCACCTCAGCACCCCTTACAAGCAATACGAGGGGTGTCAATTTGTCCTCCCCGGGAAATAGTTCTATGGTCACAGAGCTTTTCACTGAGGTCTTGCTCCTCACCCTATATCGATGGCTTGTCAGAGTGGAATGTCTTAATTTCCAAGAGTTTTGGTAGACGGAATTTCTCTAATGCCTTATATTTCTTTTTCCTTTCTTTCTTTCTTTTTTTTTTTTTTTTTTGGAGACATTACAGGACTTTAAAAGAAGATAATAGTCAACCAGAATAGGCGTCATAATGAATCTTACTGTCTTCACAGTTATTGCCTATGCTTTCGAACTTGGTACTATCAAGCAAAGCAGAATAGGGGAAAATCAGTCAAAACAAGTTGGTGAGGGCAATACAGGATTTCAAATCAAGTTAATAGGAAATCAAAGTAGGTTACTATAATGTATCCTGCTATTTTTTATTTTTCCCTTAAAAAGGGAAAAATTAATCCTAAATAATTAATCCTAAAAAATCCCATTAAAAAGATAAAAATAAAAAAGTAAATAATTTTTTTAAAAAGGTAATTGAGATAAAAGAGGGCATAACAACAGAACAGCGCATGTCAAAACATAACCATTTAAGCAAAATAGTGTTTCACCACAAGATATCCTGACATAAAAATAGTTACCATAGTGTCTCTTTCCTTGAAATCTTTAAGTATGACTTCGTATACTGTAGCACCAAACATATCAAGACACCATAAAACCATTCAAGAGAATGACATTATTACAGGGTATTTAGAACCAATTAACAGAAAATGAACAATGGTTTCTGTATAATCTCCTTGTCTATAAAAGTTTTTGCTTATATTATCATATATAATAAAATCCAATAAGATACAACATTTTAAGACCGATGGAGACAGAAGAATACAAGTTTGATGGGATTTCAAAACAAGATGATACTAAATCAGCACTAGCTACTATGATGTCTTGTTTTCTCCAAAATAGCTGTTCCTACCATCCGATCTTCTCTGCCTCATTTCTGTTGAGCTCTTTTCCTGTTGTTTGTTGTCAGTTTGTCTTCTTCATTTCACTTTCTGCTCCATTCATTGTGGCCTCTCTGCCACTATTTCTGGAATCTTGGTATTTTCCTTTTTTAGAATATCCTGCAGTATTCTCTGTAGAGTTGAATTGGTGGTTGCAAATTCCCCTAGTTCTTCTTTATCCTGGAAGCACCTTGTTTTTCCATCAATTTCTAGGAACAGTTGTGCAGGATATATCAATCTTGGCTGGAGGTTATTATCTTTCAAAGCTTGAATTATTTCCCCCACAGTCTTAGTGATTTGATGGTTTGTGCCGAGAAGTCTGCTGTAATTCTGATGGGTGTTCCCTTGTAAGTGATCTGTTTTTTGTCTCTGATGGCTTTTAATATTCTGTTCTTATATTGGATTTCTGGAATTTTGATTATTATATGCCTGGGTGTAGCTCTGTTTGGGTTGTAGGTGTAATGCCTTATATTTCTAAAAAAATTTTTTTAGTACATTTAGACTGGGTGTGTTGTCCCTTCCATTAATTGTTACCTATGAATCCATTCAAGATAGAAAATCCTGGTGACTTAGGTCCTTGCCCAGGAAGAATTCGGCATATCACTGCCTTTAAGCAATCTTCCATATCCTACAACCAGGCATGTACTAATAAGTAAGAGTTTTTGATAAAAACTATCAAATTGAAAACAGTGACTTGAATTTTAGTTATCTATCATATATTATCTTTGGAACCACTGTTGAGAAATTACTGTAGACTTTTGCAAAAGTCAAACCTGTGTACTTTGGTGGTTGTTGTTTTGAGACAGGGTCTTGATGGCCATGACCTCAGTATGCAGTCCAAGCTGCCCTTGAAGTCGCAGCAGTCCTCCGCCTTAGCCTCCCAAATGCTGGGAGTACAGATGTGCACCACCTCGCATGGCAAACCCAGGACTTTCATCTGATATACTTCCCATTAATAATTTTTAGAAAACCAAGCATACATTTTCTAACTCAGTGAGTGTTTGTCACTTTTTTTTCTTTTCTCAAACAGAAATTTACTGGAAATTTTTTCTTAATTTTTTTTGCTAGCATGTGTTTGCAATGCATAATGATGATATTCAACAGCATTATTTAACCTATAATGTACTAGCTACTGAGGCAGGAGTCAAAAGAGATGTGGTACCAGGATCAAACTCATGACCTCATGCTTGCCAGGCAGGCACGAGTCCCTGCATCCTTGTTGGCTTCCTCGTGGGTGAAATGAGGAGGCTCCCTGACCTTTAAGATTCTCTGCGAGTCGATGGATTGAATGACTTTTAAATAACAGAGGAATTGAGTTGCCCAGACTTAAGCCTTTGGCCTTTCTTTTTTGCTTTGCTCTGTCTATTGTGCTTCACTAAATCATGATGACACACACAAGAGTTTTCCAGAATTTCCATTTTTCAGCCGGGACCATGGGGCGTATGGCTCTGTGTCACTCCCGGATTGCCCAACCTCGTATTAGGCAGTGTGTTTGGGTGTCACATGATGGGAGAAAACAAGCTGGTCCCTCAGGATGGAGGAGGTGATACCCTGATGCAGCCAGCCCCTCCTTAGCTTTGTCCTACATGTTACAGTGAATAATTTCTCTTTTCACACTTTCCCCCTGTGCCTCTCATTCACATGCAAACAGGCCAGTGTTTTTTTTGCTGTGGTGTAAAAGTCCCTGTCCACCATTCAGGACATTCCAAGCACCTACCCTAACTCTCTGATTTTTTCCCGAAGATCTGCCACCTTTTGTTTGTTTTTCTGTATGAACTTTCTCTGTATTCTTGGTGTTTATCTCTCCACCCTGAGAACTGGCTCTCCACTCCTCCCTTCTGTTAGCATTTTAAATGCTTTAAGGGAGGAATTCCCAGGTTAAACACTAGGACACTAAACGTTACAAAACTACATATATTCTTGGCCGGTAATCCCAGTACTTGAGAGGCTGAGGCAGGAGGATTGCTATGAGGTTGAGGTTAAGAGGTGCAAAAAATAAGGCTTTCTTTTCTCTCTAGAGCCCAAGTCCCACTCAGAAGTAATGTTTTTGAATCTTTTGCCACAAGTAACTTTAACAAAAAATTATTTATTATCTTCAGTTTGAGCTTCCTTCTCTAAATAAAGGCTGCAATTCTGTTAATCAGTATATGTAATCATTTAATATCACTATAAACTATCTTAATGTGTAAGATGAGTAATAGATAAAAGTCAGAATATTTGAGTTCAGATAAAAGACAACCCAGCTGGAAGCAAAGCTTTGGTTTTGGCCACAGGTCCTATCACTTGAGTAAAAAGATTCTACAAGACACCTCACTCAGCAAATTCTGTGATTCTGTAACTTTTTTATCCCTACAGATAATACTGCAGTCATCCATGTGATTCTTCTGCTAAAAAGAAAGGAAAAGAAATTCACATTTTTGAGAGCCTAAATTATGCCAGATCTGGGCCAAACAGTGATTCCTAAGTATTTTATTTAGTTCTTCAAGAACTTTAGGAGATAAGCAGTTTCTTGGTTGATGATGTAGAATAACCTTCAAGATAACATTTTTAAAAACATACAGATGAGCATGTATAGATTGACCTTATGAATTTGAAAAGTGAAAGTAGTCCTTTATATGCCTAGAAAAATTCTGCAAAGCCACACACACAGAGAAATATTAACAATTGTTAATTCTGATGCATATTGCTGGAGTTAGAAATACTGCTTTTCATTGGCAGGTGTTAACCTAATCTGTATACTTCATTCCAGAAAAGAAGGCAGGCAAAGGTTTGCAGACCTAAGAGAATCAGTATTTGTGGTACAGTGTGCTGTTTCTCCGTCTGTTAGGAAGGCATTACAGTATTAGATGTAAATACAACTGCCTTAAGTGTAGCTATTGGGGCCGGAGTGGGGGTCCAACGGGCGGCCGACTTTCGTGGGTAAAGTCTCTAGATTAAAGAATGTACTTGTATAAGGCCTTAGTAACACCAACAGGCAGCAGGGCATAGTAAGAGCAGTCTGTGTGTTTATTGTTTAGTTTTGGTCTGTGTTGTTATCATATATGTATGTCTTTGTGTGTTGGCTTTATTGGCGCGTGAGGTTTTATAATGTCAAGCTACGATTCTATAAGTGTATCTCACTCTGCGCCTGTGCTGGACGGCAGGTTTATGTCTTTAACACATCTTTAGGTGTGCTGAGCTTTGATGTCCAAATGGGTTCCCACGTCTCATCCCCTTGAAGGTCAGGGAAAGCTGTTTTTCCTGAGTGACCTACACAGCGGACCCCTGAGTACAAAAGCTATAACAACAATGAGGGAGCAGCGGGACACTATGAACCTTATTACCATTGTAGCGTGGTTTATGGTTGTTTAGCATTAGGTGGGTTTTAATGGTTTTTATTATTGGGTAGGGAGGTCTTATTGTAGGCCTTGGGTGGTGGATATTTTTTGATTTATCTTCTGTAAGGCTTTTTGTATCTGTGTTGGGTGGCTAAAGCTATAACTGTAACATTTCATATGTAAAACAGCATAAGTTTTGTGGGTGTTGTAATTAGTAAATTAAGAGTTATGTGGTTTTGTAAAACCACCTTTTTTAGTTGAGAAGTTTTATCTATAAGTCATATTAAAGCCTGGCATGTGACATTTAGGGCCCGGTACATACGCAGAGCAAAGATTTTAACTTGGAGTGCTAGGTTTATGGGGTTTGTTTATGGCATTGTTAATGCCATTAGATAAATCTATTAGGCCAGTTGTTTAGTGTGACATCATTTGTGATATACAGTGTTTTAGTATGAGGATGTCTCTAATGGATTTGATAGTGTTTTTAACCATATGGAAATCTTTAGGTGTAGCATTTTATTTGGTGTATGAGTAGCTTAGGGTGTTATAAACCTATAATGTTTTTGTGATGGGCCAATTGGTTGGCACTATATTTATGAACTTATGGTTATTTTATTGTTTGTTTGCATTATTTATTAGAAATGTTGGGTTACATAGGTTGGAGCATTTATTTTGTAGTTTGGGTTCATCTGACCTCTCAGCTTAGCCTACTAGCCTTGGGTTTTCATTGTTATTGGGGCTAAGGAAGTTGGGGCTAAACTTATTATCTCTAGGAGGATGGGACAAACAGCCACAACATTATTAATTTTTATTAGGATGATGGTTTTGGCATCAGGTGGGGCATATACCAAAGTCTTTTAACAGCCAAGTTGAAGCTTAGGGGTGTATTTTATAGTATGCTTAAGATTTCTTTTAGGGCTCCAGAAAGAATAGCTAATTGTCTATTAGAGCTTCGGTAGGCTAATTTTAAATTTATTGATAGCAGCAGCCTTTGGGTTGTATGGGCTTGAATGAGGGGAAGGATTAACATTCTTGTTAATCACCCTAGGACCCTCTTTTGTGAGTTGAATATGTAGATGAACTGCTGTGTTTTTAAGAAGTGACCCGATGGGCTGTTATTTGTATGTTAGAGCTAAGACCATCAAGGCAAGACCCATACTCATTTAGTGCACTTTGGAGTTAAGTAGGCCAATTTTAGGTGCCTGTTGTATCTTTTAATAATTATATTAGCAGCCTGTGGCCTGGTAGGACCCATAAAAGTACATGTGATACCATTGTTTTGGGTCTATTGACACTGAGTACCGCTATCCTCTGAACCGATGATCAGACCCCTGGCCCTAAATCTGCAATGTTAGTGAAACACCAAAGCAGCACAGCATCCAATTGCATTTCACCTCCATAGCTACCATCACAGCCTGTGTTTCTCTGGATAAGCCAGTCGCTTACAGGAGGGGTGGGGGGTGGCAAAGGGGGGTTGGTACTTCTTGTTTGCCAGCCCATGCACCAGAAGGGGCCGGGGTCTGTTCCAGCCCAGCAGCAGCCCACACATGGCACTGGTTCCCAGACTGGACTTGCTTGCTGGTGTGGCTGTGTTCTCTCTACCCTCAGTCCACGACTTTTTTGAAAAGGAGCTTGTGCTGCGTTTGTTTAGTCTCATATAGTAACTTTTTGGATAATCTGATATACAAGGCATAGTTAATAATTAGGTATGCTGTGAACATTTGTTAGAAATTTAGTAAGCCTATAGATATCTGTAACTGGCATGTTGTCATGAGTTTGAGTAGGTTTGCACCTTATGGATAACAGTATCAGGAATTAATTTTGTTTTATTTGACCCAATAGTACCTAAGAGTCTGACCGACAAGCCAGGTCTCTGGACCTTGCCTTTGTTTATGACCTACCCTCAGATCAGCAAAGCTTTTTTTCAACAGTGTTTGACAGCTTTTAAATCTGTAAGGCAATTAGAGGTAAAGATAATATTAGTAATGTAATGAAATAGTGACATAGAGTGTGGCTTGGTTAGGTGGCCAAATCCTGGGCCACCAAACCATGACACAAAGTCAGGTTATGCAAATAGCCTTGTGGCACTACCTGGGAGGTCTATAGTTTATCTTTTGGGGTGAAGGCAAATTGGTCTTGACGGTCAGGTGTAATAGCAATGGAGAAGAAGGCATTGGCTAAATTAATAGTATAATGGTACTGACCAAGGGTCAGGGTGAGATGATCTATTAAATTAGTAACATTAGGCACCATCGCTTGTAAAGGAGGAGTTATTTTATTTAGTTTTTGGTAATTAATGGCTATTTATTATGTTTTATCTGGTTTTTGTGTGGACCATATTGGGAGGTTGAATGAGCTCTGTCTAGGGTGTATTATTCTTTTTTTTTTTTTAACATTTTAAGATAGTTTGTTTTATTTTTATGGCCTCTAGATAGGCATGGAACCCATGTAGCTAGTGAGAGAGGTCGTAGGGTGTGGTGTCGATGGTCTTGGTTTTGACCACACAAACTTGCAAGTGAAATGTCCTCTGCATGGTGCTAAGCTGAGTGGTTAGTGCGTATTTAGTATATATTTAGTCACCAGGGAAACATAAATATTATACAGGCATGGAGGCAAGCCCTGATAGCTCGTGGTGTCTGGGCCATTTTTGACTGTGACTTAGTGATTTTTATATTTTTGAATGTGCGCAGTAGGTCTCATAAATGGGTTGCTATATATTAGCATCGGTTTGGCTCTGGTATTTATCAACACTAGAATATGCTGTACATTTTGAGGGGACTAATAAGTAATTAATTTTAATGTAGCCTCTGGTTTTTAGGAATCTAATCGAGATGTGTGGCCTGTCTAATCTGGGCTGATAGAAGCCAGTGTTATGTTTTGTTTTGTTTTTTCTGTTTTATCTGTGTTGTTCTGGTCTCTGGGCTGGAACCTATTGGCTGGTGACCAATTTATCAGCACAGGGGCTGGGCATTTAGCTCAGCGGCATAAGGCATAAGCACCTGCCTTGCAAGCGCGTGGTGTTGAGTTTGATCCTTGGTACCAATAAAAAAAGAAAATAAAATAAAACAATTTATCAGCATCTGCTGATCTGTCTTTGGGGCTGTCTTTTGCAACCCTCTGGAACCTGCCCACAGAGAGGGTGCTGTCTATGCTGACAACTCTGTGGACATAACTGTGCCACCAGCCCTGTTGTCCCATTGCTAAAGTAGCCTTGCGGGTACTGTTTTACTCACCTTTTGCTTTAATTGTTTCCTCAGCTCTTGCAGCTCCACGGCTGTGCAGGTTGTGTCTGGTGTGTGCTGGGCAGAGGCGTGCGGCTCTGTGTTCCTCCTCCCTGGGCTAGGAGTCCCTCTGTCTCTACCTTTCGGTGACTATCAGCCTATGCAAAACCAGGGGATTAGGTGTGTCTCTAGACTAAAGAATGTACTTTTTTTTTTGTCTTTTTGCTTTTTATCGGTACCAGGGATCGAACTCATGACTGCCTGCTTGCAAGGCAGGCGCTTATGCCACTGAGCTGAATCCCCAGCCCCTTAAAGAATGTACTTTTATAAGACATTTGTCACCATGGTAGGCAGCAGGGAGCCGGGTGGAGTAAGAACAGTCTGTGTTATATTGTTTTATTGTTGTATATGTTGTTATCACATGTGTATATTTTTGTGTGTTGGCTTTACTGGCATGTGTAATTGTTTAATGTCAGGTTACGGTTGTGTCTCTTGCTCTGTGCCTGTGCTAGACAGCGGATTTGTGTCTCTAACGTGTCTTTAGGTGCCCTGAGCTTTGAAGTGGTCTGAGTGGCTCCCCTCAGCAGCTCAGCCTGTGAGCCTTTCCCTTACCCAGCTAAAGGTGAAAAGCTAGTTCGTCCTGGTTCTGTCTTTGGAATCTAACCTTCTGTTTATTTTGGCAAGCATAGCTCAAAGATAAGTGCAGGTGGAATGAAATGATGCAGATACAATTGCTTAGTTCTTGTACAATACAATAGACATGGGCCCGGTATTTAGCTCAGTGGCTTAAGTGCCTGCCTGGTAAGCACAAGCTCATGAGTTCAATCCCTGGTACCAAGAAAAAACAAACAAAACAAAAAAACCACTCACAATACAATAGACATTCATTTCTTTATTCTTTGCTTTGATGTACTGAAGGTGTTTTGCATTTGTGATGGACTAATTAATGGTCCGTTTAAGTGAAAATACCCAGCTGACCTGAATCAGTGTGGTGCTGGGTGTGGAAGGCCCACTGAGGGTTATTGCCAATGGCATAAAAAGAGAACGGGAGGGGGGAGCACTGTTAATTCTCCTGGAGAAGCTGGCACAGGCTGCTTTTCCTGATAGGAACTAGTTCTCCCGCTCGGAGGGGCTCGGGTCCACATGGTTGCCAGGGATGGCTGCAGTTCTCAGAGAGCCCTGGTGCTCACCTTGATCTTCACTTCCTGGCTCCAGTGCAGACCTCTCTGCCTGCTGGCACAGATCTTTCGCCCCTCAGACGCAGACTTTCTAGCTTCCACTGCTGACCTTTGGACCTTCCTGGTGCACATCCTTGTACGACTTGTCTGAGACACTGCTGTGGGCTCCAAGCCTCCAGCAAAACTCATCTGGGACACTGCTGTGGGATCCAGGTCCTTGGCTGGATTTTTTGAGGTTTCTAGCATGCAGACAGATCTCTTCATGTAACTTTCTGGGTAAATATTATAAAATAATCCTAGACATCACATGTCCTCTATTAAATCTATTGCCTTGCAAAGCCTGATTACAACAGCATGCCCTGAAACATAAAAGAGCTGAATCTCTACATCAGTGTGTCCCACCTTAGACCTTGTGGGTCACACATAGCCCCAGATAGCTGGTAATGCAGACCCCCAAGATCGTAAGCTTTTAAACATTACTCTGTGATTTCTAGCAATATTTTTCCTGTCCCATTTTCATGTGCATCAGAGGTGACCACACTCTGAGTAGGGGAGGGTACCGTGCCCTGCTAATTCTACCCCGCTATGTCCACCATGCACAGTCGAAGCAAAGATCTATTTTTTTCGTTGTTATAAAAACAAAAGCTTCATTACTTATATATATTAACTCTATTATATATTTTATAGACAGCCTAACACAGTTCCTGTTTACTCAGTGTAGCCCAGCAGGCCACAAGGTTGGACACTCAGGTTCTCCGTGATGCTCGTGTCCTCAGATTCCTCTAAAACACAAAGATAACCCACATGCAGGGTTGGCTCCCAGCCCTAATACCTGATCTTTATTGGCTCAGTTCAAATGAAATGGAAGTACCAGCCCTAGTGCCTAGCAAGTCACCTCTGCCCTGTGCCCTGGGTTTAGACTTACACACACACACCTTTACACACATTCACACCCACATTACCATGTGGTGCCTTTGTCTCGGGATCTGGTGCTTAGCTTGGACATGATGTAAACCGTAACCCTAAATGTCTGCTCTAGTAATTCTGATGACAGGGAAGTCTGAGTTATACTGCTCCCCACACCAGAGTTAGACTTTGTTTTGGGAGGATTAACTGGAAGAAGCACTGAGGAGAGAGAACAGACAAATGGAAGGTGTCAACTTCTCAGATTCTGGGAATGCAATAGATTCTTGCATGAGGAAGCACTTTTCCCAGGAATGCTAGAAATGAGGTCCCTTGCAACTTGTGCTCCAATGCATGGTTTCAAAGGCACCCGTATGCTAGCCTGTTATTCTCAGTATATGGACATGGCATCTGGGGGGCATATTGCCAGTTAAGTAATTCAGAGCACTCTTTAATTTGCTTGAATGTGGAAATCCCATTGAGTCTTTCCGTTGGTGACAAGATGAACAGTGAATGCTGGAATTAGGAGGTGTTATTTCAATTAAAACATAATATTTAATTACAAGTTCAATAAAACTTTATTTGAATAATTTTATTTTACATTTTCATACAAGTATATGTCACATGTCATTTATATATCATTTTGGATGTTTTATGAAAATATGTTTTTGAAAATATAGGTTCACTTGACATAACTGCATTCTATTTTTAATCCTTGGTAGTATTGGTACATATAGAATAAAAATTATGTAAAAATCTTGGTAACAACATATGTAGTGATTTCAATCAAAAAGAAGTCAATTATGGGGCGGGGGTTTAGCTCAATGGCATAAGCACCTGCTTGGCAAGCGCAAGGTTGTGAGTTCAATCCCCAGTACCAAAAACAAACAAACAAAAAGTTGTTTATGAATTCTGCATGTATTTATTAGTTATTCAGCACTGCCAGTTCATTAACAGGATATTCACACATGTCTACTAAGAGGGAATTCTGTTGCCTCTCATACTTTAATTATATAAAAAGATCACAGCTTACATCTGTTTTTCAGCCTGCTGTTAGGAAGAGGTACTCGCTAAGGTAGAGTGTGGATCCCGCTTTATTTTACAGTTTGTTCGCTCATGGTATAACTTTCCCATCATCAGCCATGGGTTACATGGCTCTCCACTTGTACCTTGTTTCTGGACCCCACAAATAAGGCCAGGCTTACCACAGTTAGTTAGTGAGCATTACAGTTTGCAGCTGAGCATGGCGTCGGCATGCCTAGCCCATGTGAGCACACAGAATTCCCAAGTTGAGTACGTGTTTTTCAGTGGAGTGATCTGTATCACAAGGTGGTGAACTCCTGTCTCAGAGACTGTTCAAATCGAGTGCTGTGCTTAACCGAAAGAACTCGACTCAGTCTAGGTTGGAAGAGTCACGCTGGGCCCTAGCACAAGGGTCAGGTACACGTTCAGCAAGCTTCCTCCAGCCTGGAATCCCGTGATGATTCTGTCACCTGGAAATACAAGCTACTGGGGACTCTCAGTCACACCCTTTAGAAAATGGTACTGTTTCTGTGGATCCTGGAATCAGGGACTCTCTCCCAGGGTAGTCAGTCTCTTCTGAACATTTGTGTAACATCTGTATAATCTTTCCATCCGCAGAAGTTCTGTTTTGGAGTTAGGGGTGCTTTCAAAGACAAGCAGGCTTTTGGCTCTAATATTTCGAGTTAAGCAGTGAAACTGCTACTTACCAGCAAAGGTCGCCAGAGGCTTTTCCTTCTGTAAATGTAGTTCTGGTAGCCTCTATTTAACCCAGGTAAAAAAATCATAGTTCTTAAAGAGACAGTGCTACGAAATTTTACCACTCTCTAGAAAATAGCCCATCTGCATGTGGGTGGGGAATCATGAAGCATTAGTTACTGAGATGTGACTTGGGAAGGCAGAGGCACTGATGGAGCTCTGCACCCTGAGTCATCTTCTAGTAGTGGGAGTTTTCTAGATTTGTACAGGAAAGGAAAGGAGTGTGTTGCTCAGTAAATTGTAAAGCATGAGCAGTTTAGAGGGTGTCTGCCAACCCTTTCAGTGCATCCATCAGTAAGGAGAGAGTTAACTGGCCAGCAGCCACTGAAGACCTGACTGGGGAAAGAGGCCCAGGTCTCCTTCCTGCTCTTCATGGGTGGTTTTCTTAACATTGTTGTCACGACCACTGCATGGAGCCACTTAGAAGCTGGATTCCTAATAATAAGGCCAAAATGGCCTTATTCTATTTTAACTAATTAACACAATATCCAGTGTCGTGATGATGATTTCTGAGTTCTACTAATTCTGTGTATTGAAATCGTAAAAATAATTAAAAGTATCTCTCTTTATTTTTGTTTCTCTTTCCTTTAGTAAAAAAAAACCCCTCTGTAGGCACTAGAATCCTTTTCAATAAAATGTGCTATTTTTGTGTAGCATTTAAATTAGGAAATTCTTTTTGTTTGTTCTTGAGACAGAGTCTTGCCATGTAGTTCATTTTGACTTCAAACTCGTGGCTAACCTCCTGCCTCAGCCTCCCAAGTGCTGGGACTACAGATGTCACCATGCCCAGCTAGAAAATTCTTTTTGAAATCTGTTACGGCTTAACTCTAACCAATGCGCCTCCATCTTGTTCTACATGCGCCATCTCGATAGGGTTAAGTTTCTAATCCTTGCAAAAGCTTAAGTTTCAGCTTCTTGTAACTCCCTACCCCTTTTCACATGTTATTGCTAGTGAGCTGTTCAGAGACAATTAACTCCCCTACCCTCTTTCCGCATGTTATTGCAGGTGTGCTATTCTGAGATGTTTAACCACAGGGTGGGAGTAGCGAATGCACCAAGAGCTCCAGATGTTATCAGAACTAAGTCAACTAAGTCAACAGTTTTATAGCTTTGCAGGTTTTTTAGCTTTAAATATCCCTCCCTTAGTCTGTTAGGCGCACAGTCTCTGGTTTGATCCAAAGGGGGCTGCGTTGCCAGGCCTGGAATAAAGCCTTTGCTCTGAATTTTCTTAATTTCTTGCTTCCTTGGATTTTATTCCGGGGTCCAAGCTATCTCAAAATCCAATCTAGAGGGCTCTGAAGAAAATCCCTTTTAGATAAGTATGGATATAGCAAAAAACTATGGGCCAAATAGGAACCCTTTGGTGACAGAAGGAGATGGGCATAATGAAATGGTACTTGCGAGGTGCAGACCAAGTAAGGAACTGAAACACGAGGGAAAGGTTTCAAACCCGAGCCTGGTTAAATCCGCCAGGAGGAGAGTGGAGGCTGAGCAGAGGTGAAGGCTTAGGGTGATAAAAGAAGGAAGTCCCAGCAGGAAATGAAAGTCAAACGACAAAGACAAAAGGAAATTAAGAATACTCTACAAGGATAAAAAGGAAAACACTGCCATATTAGGAGCTGGCAGGGAGCAGACACTGTAGCCCGGGTTGGTGGGTGGCACAGGATTGCTAGGATTGCCAGGGAGGCAGGACCCCCCCCTCAGGGGGACAGCAGGACGGCCCTGGGCTCCTGAGGTGAGGAACCCTCTCACAAAGCCCCGGCTTGCTGAGCTCAAGTCAAGACAGTAATGCTGTCTTCCAGAGAGATACTCAGACAGTGTTTATAAAGTGCCTCGCACCTAGTGAGCCATGTGGGAGCTGTTGTTCATATCATCGTAAACATATTAATCCAAGTTTTCACCCTTTCCTCTCACTATTATTTATTGTAGACATACTGCAGGCATTTTATGACCTTCCAAACCACAGGTAATTACCTCTCTGGCATTCAACGCCATTTGTGGCTCTTAAGGACTTCTTTCGTTCACACTCTTGATGATGGGCTACTCAACGTAAATATTATCATCTCAAACTTATAAACAGGAAACAAAGGCAGCTTAAACAATTTCCCAACAAGGGGGAGCAGGTCCGTGGCTTAACTGAGGAGAAACCCTGCATCTTGGGTCCAGTACTATAGCCAGGACATCTCTTAGGACAAAAATAGCCACTGAGTGATTGGACATTCTTGTTTATAATCTGTATCATGAAGCACAATCTAAGCAGTGGTTTAGACTGATTTAATTATGGTAACTCTACTTGTCCAATGGTATTACACATTTCTTAAAAGGGTTGCTTAAATAAAAAGTTATGCCTGCAAAGAATTTAATATTTAAAATATATTCATATTGTAAAATCATTCACAAATCAGTGTGCTCTCTGGGAAAATTCTCCATGTTTATCACCTTTTAAATGCATGAGTTTTATCAATCTGTATTTTCTACCCCCCTATAATACTAATATAAATATTAAAGACATTAATATTAATAGCCACTATTTATTTCTGCTTCTTTACTCCTTCCCTCTCTCACAGGTCTCTAGATTTCAGTGTAAGATCCCACACAAAAGGATCTATAGCAGCTGGGGAAGAAGCTACAAAATCAGCATAATGTACCCATCCCTTTTGCTGTAGGAATCAGAAAGGTTAGATGACTAAGCTATGAATATCCAGGCCAGACGTTTCCAAATGTAAGGTTCAGAGCTTAATAAAAATGTCAAATAATTGCAGAGATTGGTGGCATTGAGACACCACCCTTTAACTTTGCCAAGTAAGGACATTTATTGTTAGTCACATGCTGCCGTTACTTTATACTAAAAGTAAGGGCATGTCAGCTTGAAGAGAAGTGCAAAACATGTCAGAATAAAGGCGCAGGGAGTGATAGATGACACCTTTATCTGCTTCACCTGCTAGAGTGGTAACACTTACTTTTTCTCCTGTTCCTGGAGACCAGTGAAAACGGCCTGGCGTTATCCTATGGAGACTGCTCTTAGGCGGGTCTAGAGACTCCTAAAGAATCTTTAGGCGGGTGAGATGAGGGGAGAATACAAAACTAAGCAGGTGACTTTTATTGAGGGGTTCCTCTCCATCCAGGTCCCATGGGAGTGCTTCGAGGCCCTGAGGAGGGACAAGTCCATGAGAATCTGCAGCAGAGAATCTGCCCCCACTCTTTCCTGGTTTACCTCACCATGAAAACCATCACAGCCCCAAAGACTTCACGGGTGAGTTAGTTGACCTCGCCACAAACACGGTCACTGTGTGAATCTGAGTCTGACAAGGGCTGGCACAGCCCTTTGGAGGCCATCGCAGCAGGGACTGACTACACTGGGATTCGATCCTACTTTCACAAAGGGACAGACCTCGTCAGGGGTTTTGCCACACACTTCTGTGCCGTGACAAAGCATGGCATTGACCAGTGTGCTAAGCCTGGCTTGAGACCACAACAACCAACTGATTATGAAAGCCAAAAATACCCCCACAGTCTAAATCAAGACAGGGAGAGTGACCACCCTGAGTCACCCAAACTCATTTGATACATACGTTATTTTTAGATAACTTCAGTGGGGGCCAGAAGTGTCTCATTGGCTGGTTCTGCTCTCCCAATGAAAGCACAAAGAAAGGAACTAAGTCTGCGGTTTTTGTTTTTTTTTTTTTTTTAGTTCACCATGAAGGTTGCCAACTAGTAGAGAGAGTGTGATTCTTCAGCTCTGGGAAGTCGATGGCTAACTGACCGCACTGATAACATCTCCCTGAACTAAACTATGAAAGAGATCTTGCTTTACGATCTGTTGTGTAAGATCCTCCCGGCAAAGCATGTTATCTTTCCAACATCTTTCAGTAAATGGGAATGTTAATGTGGAATAAAGTGAAGGAGAGAGCTTATTTGCCTAATGCAGGCTTATTTCCTGTCTAATGTAGAGTTTACTCTGTAAATGTTTACAATTTTCATTGCAAATATTCTAAGTGTATTTTATCTTTGCAACTGTAATGTGACCCCATCTTTAACAGCTGAAGATTTTCCTGAGTACCTGTCATCCACGTTTCTCACCCTCTTCAAGTGCTCTTAGACCTCTAAGCTCATATCTGACGGTCCTCTTTCCATGTCCTGCTCCTCGGCATCCTCGTGGTTCAAGGAATGTCCCCGGCTCTTTTCACTTCCGTGCCTTTGCTTGGATGTTCCCTCTGCTGTGATTTCTCTGTCATCCTTACCTAGCTGATCTCTTCTTGACACTTTCACTGTTGTTCCAATATCTCTCCTCAAAGAAGATTCCAGACCATCTTGGTTGAAATATCCCATCTCCACCAGTTACTTTCCAATATGTCTTATTTTTTTTTTATCTTCCCAGCACTTAGGAATAGGTGAAAATATCTTGCACACTCATTGACTGACTTATTTGCCCTCTCATGAAAACTTTGTATGCTTGTTCCTGTAGCCCAGCACTGGAATCGTGCCTGGCCCGTAGCAGCCCTCAGTAAATGTTTTTTGGAATGATGAATGAGTAAAAAGGTAGAAGAATTGATGGACGGTTTCATATTTTGTCACCTTTGTCCCTGTGAATTTAAGCCTAAGTGGTGCAGGATCTCCATAATTAACAAAGTTAGGGCAAATAACTTAGTGTTTAAATTGTGTGGCTTGGCACTCTGTAATTGAACAGTTGCTAAATTTGTCAAATAATCCACTTCAAGTAAATTTGTAACTCAGCCTAAGAAACAACCCTGTAAGGGTATCCATAAAAATGTAATATAAAAAGAAAAGATTAAATACACCATTGTAGTTTATATCTAGGGGTCCTTCCAAAGCCTCCTGCAATTGTAGGTGTGGCTTTGAAAGGTGATTAGATTGTGGGCTCAATAGCTGGCTTGCTGTTAGGAGGCAGGCTCCCTGGGGGTGTGGCCTGGAGGAGTTTATCTGGGTCCTCTGCTCTTCCCTTGCTTTGGCTTCCGGTCAGATGCCATGGGCAGCTTTTCTCTGCCATGCCCTGCCTTGGAGCCTCTCATTTAAATGGGTGGGTGTCAAGTATCGAGCCCCAGTAATGAGAGAGGTAACTAAGACGTATATTGATTTAGAATGGGCAAATACATCTTACAAGTATATATTTTATACCAGTAACTATCATGTTAAACACTAATAAGAAAAAAATTAAAGGCAAGAGTCTTCTTTTTTTTTTGAGACAGGATCTCTCCATGCAGTTCAGACTGGCCTTGAGCTCACCTTGTAGCCCATGCTGGTCTCGAACTCACAATGATCCTCCTGCATCAGCCTCCTGAGTGCTGGGATTACAGGCGTGCGCCACCAAGAGTCCCTTCTTCCTCTTTTAAAAAATACATATTGACCTGGACGTTCTGGCCAAGGCAATAAGATGAGAAAACTAAAGAAATAAGAGAACTATTTTAAAGTAGCAAGAAAATTATCTTCACAGGTAATAAATATAAGGATATTCAAGTCCTTTTAAGGGCTAATAAGAACATTAACATGAAATAGAGACAAAAGTAAGCACATAAAAGGTGATAAATTTATTAGAGAGCAGCAAGCGTTACTTAAGAAACATAAAAGGCAAACTGAACAATTTTATGAAATAATATTCTAACTGAAGTTCTTTCTTGATATCAAAACATGCATGAGTCTAAACTGAAGAATAGGGCTCTGAATTTTAATTCAATGTTGTAATTTCCTATTAAAAAGCATAATTTTTATGTTTTTATTCTGTCAACATTCATACTCTTCTTTGTATAGCTCTATACTAAGAATAGTGGAGAAAACAAAGGGAAAGGGAAAAGAAGGAAATATTGTCCTGCCCCTCAAAGTATAATCCCACGGCCAGGGATGTGGCTCAGTGGCACAGTGCCTGCCTGGCGAGTACGAGGCCCTGAGATTGATTCTTGGTACAAAAAAGAAAAAAAAGTGCAGTCCTATTAGAAAGAAAGAATGAATGCATACTAAACTACTGGAAAACCATTTCTGACGACATGTATTTAATAAGTTTCTCTGGGCCTCTGTAAGGGGACGGTCACTTTGCCATCAGTGCATTGGAGCGGTGGGTGGACTCAGCATGATTCTTAGATGGGAAGACAGGTACCATGAAAAGGAACTGGAGGGAGAACCAGGAGCGAAGGTGGGAGGTCAGGGCCCGGGTGAGATTCCAAATCCCTAACTGCTGAGTTGTGTCGGTATCCACGCAATCACATGGCCATCAAGGGTTTCTAAACCAGGATGTTTTCAGACAGCCCGTTCTACACAATAGACGCAGAGGGCAGAAGCTCTCTTAGGAGACTTTGGGAAAATGGGCAGCAGGGACCTGAACAGTGCTGCACCAACCTCAAGGCACACACAGGTGGCATCAGAAGTCTTTGAACCCCAGAACAGTGCTTGAACTTTGCTGAGTTGTCAATAAATCATCATCAAATGAATAAATAATTTTTCTGTTCTCTCCCTAAGTTCTCAGTGTAGTATACAGTGTTCTTCCCAGCACTGTTCACACTTAGGTTTTCAAAATAACTTGTAAATTGTTTCTTTTCCCATAGCCTTGTCTAACATCTGGCTCGAAGGTTGAACTTACCTGTGTCATAATAAAAAAATTTAAAAATAGGGGCTGGGGATTTAGCTCAGCGACATAAGTGCCTGTCTTGCAAGCAGGCAGTCATGAGTTCAATCCCTGGTACCGATAAAACCGAAAAAGACAAAAAAAAAAAAAAAAAAAAATATATATATATATATATATATACATATATATATAAAGAAAAAAATTAAAAACAAAGGAAGTGTTGTTATTATATACATTAGCTATATTATATATTTTCTACATGGTGCTCAGTATGGTCCAAGCAAGCCAAAAGGTTGGATGCCCATGCTGTACACATTCGACTGCTTGCAAGATGGCCACTCATCAGGGCCAAGAGTTTGTCCCTCCGCTTTCTCTCCGTCTCTCTGGTTCCCATCTCCTTTATGTTTTGCATACTGCATCTCTAGAGTCTGGCATAAAGATGTTTAGTGAATGCTTGGTAATAGCTTCTGATTCCTTAGCTGCAGGATTGAGAGAGACAGAGGAATGAAAGATGACTCAGGTTCAGATTTTATGTCAATGTTAGTGCTAGGTTGTCTTTAACAGATATTCATAGGAAAGTTAGGAAGAAGGGTTGTTTGGGAGACAAGATTGTTGGTTCATTCTTAATTTGCTGTATTTGAAAGATGGGGAGGATTATCCAGGGGAGGCAATTCAGTAGACAGTTGAAATAAGAGACTCAAACTCTGTAGTTAAATTGGTTGCGGGATAAAGATCTGGGAGTTACTTGCCCAGAATCATTCACTGGGCAGGAGGAGTCCTCGAGATCAGAAAGGAGGGGCTCATAATGCAGAGGAACTGGGCTGAAGTCAGATCTGGGGACACACCTGTGTTTTAAGCATGGGGAATGAAGTGAATTAGGGTTGAGGGCCATTTGATGTTCTAATCACTCCAAAACAAGTGAAGAGAGTTTTCTAGGAAGAAGGTAGTTAACAGCTGCATGAGCCTCATTAGGAAATCAAGGAGAATAAAACCCAAGGCAAGCTGTGGCACCCCCCTCTGGCAGATACAGTGGGCAGTAGAGGTGACTGGCTTCTTAATAGACACCCACTATTAAGGGAAATAACTTGTGCTACTCACCAGTCCTTAGGGTCATGTGTCCCAGAACTTCCATGACACATCCTGTCCCAATGGCTCGTCAACAAGCAGTTTCTGATGACCCCTTTGAGCAGCAGCACAGATGGGGTGCGGTGGAAGAAATGTCCATAGAGGGGAAGGCAAGAAATAGAAGTTTGGGAGAAACTACATATGAAACAGCAAAGGGCCACAGCATGAGCAGAGCTAAAGCACTCAGCTCGGTTTGGGAGCTTCATGGCCTATGATTCTGTGCCAGGCACTGGGATCTGGAAAAGGGGAGAAGGAGATGGATGAACAGGGTGCCTAACAGGGAGATCAGTCTATGGATGGGTCCTTAGCTGGGTTAGTGAGGGCCTGGGAGGGCTGACTTTGAAAGCTGGCTTGAGCTACAGTATCCTAAAGTCAACAGAAGTGTGAGGACTGCCTTCCCACGGACCAGTGAAATCTTCCTGAGGGCAGTGAACATGTAGGGACAAAAGACAGAGGAAATTCCAGATGTGTTCCTAAAAGCCATGCACTGACCTTACTCATAGAGGTCTGGAGTTTTTTGTTTCTTCCACACCATTTTTCTGAGCTCAGAATAGAAATACACTTCTGTGTCAGGATCACACCAGTGGTTAGGAAAAAATGTGCCACTAAAATAAGAAAGAAACCCTAACAGTCTGTGATCCTCACGTGAGGGACCTTCTCAAAACCAGGCAATGGCTGGCCCTCACCTTTCCAGAGAGGAGGAAGGAAGAGCACCCCAGAGTCATCAGAATTAACCCACTCTGTCACCCACAGATACATCAGAAACAAATAGACTTCCCAGATGCCTTGTCATCTTGTGTCATCTGGGTCATGAGACTAGAGAGAGTGTCTCTCAAACACACATGTGACTCAAGATCTGTTCCAATGACAGTTTCAAAAAATCAGTTTCCAAATACTCTTGTTTTATGAGCCACTTTAATTTTAATATTGGATTTAGACCAAGTGACTTCTAAGATACCCTCCAAGTTAAAAGCCTTACAAGGCTGTGGACTTGGCTAGAGGACTCTTTCAGGATGGGGGACACTGATAGATTGTTTACTCCACTACAGAAAGCTTATAATACAGAAGAAATAGGCTTTCCATTGCTTAGGGAGAATATGATTATAAGGAAGTGACCCCCTAATGTTTTACAAAAAGCTGCTGTTTCCCTGGGATAAATCAGTGAGAAGCAAAGAGAAGATGTCCATGGTCTTTGCAGATCACAGGTCAAAGCAGATATTTAGAGGACCAAAGAGATGCCTGTCACCTATGATGTTCCAGAGTGACTGTCCTTGAGTTTAATGCAGCATTTTGTACATTACCACTGATTAAAAATTTATAAATAAATACAAATTTGCAGAAAAATCCTGTGTTGGTTACTTTTCCTTGTTGCTGAGACAAAATACCCACCATCCAAAGTTAAGTAATAAAGTTTATTTAATTCATGGTATGTGGAGATTTCAGTCCATACTCAGCTGGCTCCAAGGCAGGGTGGCTCATGGCAGAGGGCAACAGTGAATGGTAGTGGAAGACAGCAAATGCAACAAGAGCAAAAAAGGAGGATAGTGAGAAGATTCTTTCTGTCCCTTGTATTATATGTAGTCTACACACCTAGGGTGGGTGTAGCACTCATCCTATAAGCCCAGCATCAGACCATAAATCAACCACAAACTTTAGAAGCTTGCCCCCATGAGTGCATGATGCTTTGGAGGGACATCCAGACATAAACCATAGCATTCTGCCCTTGCCCTCCAAAGACTTATGCTCATCTTTTATGCAGAATGCATTTAGTTCATCTATGAGTTGCCAAATCCTAACAGTTGCAGCATTGCTGAAAAGTCCAAATCCCAAGTCTCCTCCAAGATTTAAGACAAACTCTTATCTATAAGCCCCTGCACAAATGAAAACCAAGTTAAACACTTCCGATATTCAAAAACACAAGATAAACATTACCATTCCAAAAGATACAAACAGAAGAATACAAAACATTGGGTCCTAAGCAAGTATAAAATCCAGCAGGGCAAACATGAAGTCCTATAGTTTCATGTGGAACATTTGAAGCAATCTGTGGTAAATTGTGAGCTCCAAGAGACTTGAATGACTCCGCCCCAAGGCACTTCCAGTGATTGTAGCTCCCAAAGCTTCTCTCTTAGGCCCACTCTGCTCAATCCTTACAGTTTCCTTTAGATGATCCACATTTCTGGGTTTCCCAAACTTCTGGGTTCTCCAATGCACCTTTGGCGTCACATTCATGACTTCACATATTGCCCTAAGAGGGGCATACTGCCTGACCTCTCAGGCCTTCTGAAATCTAGGTGGAAGCATTTTTAACCTCAGAACTCTTACATTCTTCATGCACCTAAAACTAGCACTATGTGTATGATGCCAAGGTCTGCTGCCAGCTGCAGAGTAGTGAGGCTTTCCTCTCTCTTGGTTGGGGGGGTTGAGTGGCTGGATCACTGAGCACTCTGAATCCAAATCTGACGAATAGATTATCTATGCTGCCCCCATTCCAGAACCTGGTGTGACCATCACCATTCTGGTGATGCCCTGCAACTCTTCTCAAAGCAAAGTCTTTCACTTTTGCAGTTTTAAGGCTGTGAAATGTGGAGACTTGCTGTTTTTTGTGATGCCCTTCCACTATCTTTTATATTTTTTTATTCCTTCTCAGCAATCGAGATCTCCTCAGCTCTATCTTTGCTGTCCACAGCCTTATTATAGCGTCCATTATAGCCAAACTTACAACATTTTAAATCATTCTGCTGGGCATTTTGCTTTTGATTCTCAACATACATCTGGCTAATGCCCTCCCCCAACAACAGTCATTCTACGGCCTCAATATTTGAACGCCTTGAAATTTCTTCTGCCAGTTTAATTAGTCTTCTGTTCTTAATCTTAGTCTCAGGCAAAGTCTCTGAACACAAGCAAAATGCAGACAAGCATTATGCCAAGCCATGACACACATCATCTGGAGTCAATAGTCAGTGTAGTTTTTCCCAGCAGAAACCTCCTGAGCCTGGTCATTACTGGCAGGATTTCTATCAGACTTCTGGTATTCTGAGCTCTGACCAGAATCTCTCATGCAGAACAGCCTAAGGCATTTCAGTGCTATTCTTTCAGGCAACATCTTGGAACCTTTCAAAACTCTCCCCACAAGCCATTCCCAGCAAAGACCCTTCTTCTCTGGTACCAAATTCTGTCTTCATTACTTTTCTCTTGTTTCTGAGACAAAATACCCCATACCCAGAGTTAAGGAAGGAAAGGCTTTTTCAGCTCACAGTTTGTGGAGGTTTCAGTCCATAATCAGCTGGCCCCAAGGCAGGGTGACATGTGGCAGAGGGGCAACAGTGGAAAACAACAAAAGCAAAGAGGGAGGAGTATGAGAGAAGACTCTTTGTGTCTCTTATATTGTATGTAAGCTACTCACTCATTGTAGCACTCACACCCATAATCCCAGCACTAGACCATGAATCAGTCACAAACTCTAGAAGCCTATCCCCATGACTGCATGAGGCTGTGTGGGGGGCATCCAGACACAAACCATAACAATCCCTGAGGACTTAGAAACCATGGAATTGGGCTGATGGTCCCCAAAGACTGGCAAGGATGCTGGCACCCAAGGAACCTGTAATATTCATGAAAGGGATGTGCTATGACAGCTGTGCTATGACAATGGCCATTCCAATGAAGGGGTGGGCTCATGAGTTTTAAACAAAGCACGTGTGGTGTTTCTTTTCCCGCTGGATCCATGACTAACTTTTAGATGTTCTCTCTTCTCATGTGGACGCTTTAGTCCACAAAACCAAAGGGCAGATGTAGGAAAGGCCTAACTTAGAGAAGCAAAAGCAGCCCAGTCTCAGGTACCTCGATATATTCATCTCAGCTGGTCTCTGAAGATGGCACAAATTAAATGTGCATTTGTTTTGATTCTTCAAACTTGGCAAACAATTTACAGCGAAGACTCAAGGATAAAGAGTGTAACTGCACTCCAGTGATAAGCACCCTGGGAACGGGGACAAAGAAGGTTTCTTCCAGGCATCTTTTCCCCGGGGTCAGGTACGCAGGTTGCTGTGGGTGAAGTGAACGATGCACTTTGTTAAAATTGATCACTGTTCCCAGGAACAGCCTAGATTCCCTTTGCAGGGACATAAACCAGGAAGAAGTCTTGCTTTTATTGAAGGCAGTTCCTGATTCCTTTACTTTTTAAATTTCTTCTCTGAGACTACAACAAAATATTTGGCAACAGCCAAGCGTAACATAGGGACCCCAGATGCTCTCTCGTTAATGGGTGTTAATGGGTTTTCATGGCCTCCCACGCTGACAGAGGAAGCAGGAGCAGAGGCTGCTGCACAGGAGAAGCTCTTAGACACACACAGTCCTTCAGCCCCACCCAGCCCTGCCAGCCTTCCCCTCCCCATTCCACTGACTCTCTCCTGATCTCACGTTATGTGCTCCTCCCCATTGGTGCTTGAAGTTTATTTTAACCGTTTCACTTAGATATACCTGTTACTAGAAATTAAGCCCTACTTATAGACTTGACAACTTGAGTTTCTTGCCTTGCCCAAATCTGGAATCTAAAGACCAACAGAGATAGGTAGCAGGAATAGGTCTGCTTTGAAGGAAGCTTCCCCATTGGCATCAAAGGTGACTCTGGGGTTGCTCCCACCACCACATCAAGACCAGGCACTGGACATTCACCTTCCCACCTACCTCTGTAGGTTGTACCTGACAATGCCACACTACTAGGTCTGAGATCTGCATATAAATGCGAATGTTGAGGATTTCAGCTCCTCCGTGAGATACCCAACCAGTGTAAAAGTGGACAGGAGCCCCCCCCCTCCCTGGGGGCTCCGATGAGAACCACAGCCTGGCAGGGTGCTTCTCCAGCCTTTGCCTCCTCTCCAGCTCTTGGAAAAAGCTGGGGACACTGTAAGTACACTGTGACACATTGTCCCCCTGTGGCGAAGAGAATGCCTGATGGGAAATGACTTCAGCTTACTGTATTTTCTAGCAATCCTGTGATGCCATCCCAAAACAAAAAGCACCTGACTACTCGTAAGCCCTCGGCACGTGAAAGGGAAATTGGATTCTGCTCAGAAGATCAGGCTGTAAAGCTAATCGCCCTGATCCAATAACATGGCCCTGCAGAGTGACATCATCAGATCCAGGACACAGAGAGCAGAAGGAGGAGGAGGCCGAGCAGGGGACCGTGCAGCTGCTGCACTCTGCAGACTCAGGCCAATGAAAAATTCATAAGGAGATGTTTTATAGCCAATGTCTAATGCCACTGCTGGGTCACAGACTGATCAGAGCCAATCAATAGTATTCATCCTCCTAAAAGGAACTAGTGATCGCATGCTTATGAGAACCGGGAGGTTTTCCAAGTCAAGGCCAGTTTCTGGTTACTTGATATGTGTCACTCTTAAAAAATACAGAACTTGTTTTGAAAATGGAGCCCACGACCTTTTAAAAAATTGTAGTGGGAGAGGAGGAGGCATCCTTTTCCAACTGAAGGGAGAGAAATCCTTGAATTATTTTTTTAAAGTGAACCCAAGAATTTTAAAATCAAAGCAATTTTTCTTTGGAAAATATTTGAATTCTCATTTTTAAAGTCAACCACGGGCTAATTTTCAAATCAAACCATTTTTCTGTTGCTTCAATCTTTGGTGGTTATTTTTCATACATTATTTCTTTTTTTTTTTTTTTTTTTTTTTTTGTCTTTTTCATTTTTACCGGTACCAGGGATCGAACTCACGACCGCCTGCTTGCAAGGCAGGTGCTTATGCCGCTGAGCTAAATCCCCAGCCCCCTTTCATACATTATTTCTTTCATTGAGCTCAGGAATTTTTAAAAATAACATTTCAGGGTCTGCACAAACTTCTCTAAATGCAAATGCAAATCTATGAGAGTGAAATCCTAAAGAGAAAAACATGTGAGTTAACTTTATCATTGTCTGTCCCTGGGAACCAGGTTGGTTAGATTTTAAAAAGCTTCAAAGTCCTGGAAACTTCAGCACGAGCCCAAGGGCCTGCTTTCTGCTTAGGGAGTGATTGAGAGGCACAGGGGATGAGATGGTAGGACGAGACCTACAGTAGTGTGCTCAGAAATCTGTCGAGGATTTCGGGGGAAACCACATAGCAGCCTGGTGAGGGTGGTAAAGCTCTGAGAAATCTAGGGCTTTCATGGTCTGTTCCAGGCAAGGTTAAAATAGAGCCTTTCTGGGGCTGGGGGTTTAGCTCAGCGGCATAAGCGCCTGCCTTGAAAACAGGCAGTCATGAGTTCGATCCCCGGTACTGATAAAAAGCAAAAAGACAGGAAAAAAAAAAAATAGAGCCTTTCTGGAAGTCTTTAAAGCACTGTCTCTTGAGCCATCTCTTCTATCTATACCAAAGTGTTTTTGAATATTAAAGTGAACATCAGTGTTACAGGAGCGATAGCCTCATGTGACCAGAGACATGAATTCTCAGGCCTTAACCATGACTCGCCGTCCACCAAAGACAGAGGTGACCCTTCTTCATCCTCCTTTGCTGCCAGTGTATGGAATGCAACCTCTCCTTAGCCTGCTCTCCTTGTAAGGTCCAGGGGCACTGTGACAGCCACTGATCCGTATCCAGACCCAGTGGGAAGTCACCAGCTCTGAGCTGCTAATAAAGCTATAAATAAAGCTGGTCCTGCTCTTTTGACAACAGGTCAGTCTCATTATTGAAGCTGTGGCTCTCCTAGCTCCTCAAGCTGAAGCCCCGTCCCTATTTCCCCCTTACTTTCTACCCTGTATAACAAATCTGTCTTGTGTCTCACTGATAATGTCCTAGAATCCTTTTTCTATGACATGAAGTCGTAGAACTCAAAGATGCTACTTTATGGTGCAGGGGAAAGTTGGGAGGCCTCTATCTCTTTAGGAGACTTCTTCAGACCCTGTCTGGCAACTTGCGGTTTTGTGATTTCTGTACAAGTTGAGCAAAGAAGCCATGTCTGATCTGGGACATGCAGGGCCCGCAAATTGAGAGTCATGGACAATCCTTCTGTGGGGTAGGAAGACAAGAGTAGGGTAGGGTCTTCCTAAGTCTAGGAGACTGCTGTTCGTGACTGTAGAAGTGTGGCAGGATCATTGTGCTTGACAACTGCAGAAAACACAGCAAGGTAAAAACAGGAAAATCAAAAATCATTCATGAGCTTTGTGCTCAGAAAGATCCACTTAATGAGGAAGTGTGCTTCTCTAATAAACACATGAATAATACACACACATCTATGTCTCTGCTAAGGTGGAGGTGGTGTGTTAGAGTATACGGCCTTCTGTCCTGAGTTTTTGATGTTTATTTTATTTCATAATAATTTTCAAATCTCAAAGTGGTCGGATTTGATATTCTATGGCCTGGCTACTGCTCACGAGAGGAATGTGTCTTTCCTCTGTTTATAGACAGCCCTGCAGTTTCAAGGCCCAAGGCTTTATTCACGAAGCCCGCGGCCTGGTTGCTGGCTGCTCTTGTCTGTCCTTGAACCCTTGCTTGACTCTGGTTCCAACACTCCCGCGCCCAAGCCGCCTTGTTTCCCACTGGGATGATTCACTCCCGGGAGCAGAGTGCACCAGTCAGGGGTGGGGGCACCAGCTCTGATGAGCCTAGGGCAGCGCTTTCCACTGTGACCTCAGGAGGATTTCCACGCCATCTTCTGTCTCCTCACCCCTAAAGTGGGGGTGACACCCTTACCTTGCTGTGTTCTCACAAGGGTGAAGTAGAAGGTGTAAGTGTCAGTTTTCTCCTGTCTGCCCTTTTTTGGATTTTCTGGTTCACCATAGAGCAGCTACAGAGAAATGGCTAAGAGCTTGATTGGGCTTCAGCATGTAGCCAATCTCTCTTACCTCAGTTTCTTCATCTGTGTTATGGCAACAACAGTTCCGATCTTTGTATTCATAAATGTTTAGGGAAAGTACAATCAGATGATTGCTTTAAGGTGTAAGTAGGAGCCCAACAAATGTTGACTTGTTTGTAATCTTAGGGAACTTTATTTTCCAGGCTTTGGGGAATACAGAGTTGTGGGTTACAGAGGTGTGGCCTTGAGGTCTATATCTGGTCCCTCACTTGTTCCCTTGCTCTGCTTCCTGCCACCACGACCGAGCAGCTTTGCTCTGTCACATCCTCTGCAATGCTGTTCCCACCTTTGAACCTCCTGACTATGGACTGAACTCTCCAAACCATGAGCCAAATTAAAACTCTCTCCTTTAGGTTATGAGTGTCAAGTATTGTATGCAGCAAAGGACAACCTGATGAACACTCCAATAATGGGACCCTATTTGCCCCCAGAAAGTGGAATGTGATTTGCCCCTATGATGGAGTACCGTTTACCTCTCCACCCCACGCTCAGCTTCTACCATTCAACCAACTGCAGATCAAAAACGCTGGGTGGAAATCCATCAGCACAGGCTATCGTCTTGCCATCATTCCCTGGATGACACTAGATGGCAGCTCTTTTCATGGCATTTACATTGCATTAGGTTTTATCCATAATCTAGAGATGATTTAAAATGTTCAGGAGGATTTGTATAGGTCGTATGTGAATATTGTGCTATTTTATATAAGGGATTTTAGAATCCACACAGGGTTCTGGTCACCCAGGAGTACTGAATAAGTACATGATGTAGCCATTTACACTGAGTTTTCATAAAGCACTCGGTGTTGAGGGAGAAAGATATCAATACAACACTAAGTGATAAAATGGGTACAAAATAAATGTATATGGAGCATAGAGGAAAATCTAGAGGTAAACACAACATGTTAAGACTGGCATCACCTCTGGATGATATTAACAGAGTATTTGTTTTTCTCAGGCTTCCCATATTCTCTCTCTCTCTCTCTCTCTCTCTCTCTCTTTTTCTTTCTTTCTTCTTTCTTTTTCATTTTTCAGCGTTTTGGTAGTTTGTGCTTCTCTATTAGGAACACATATTCCTTTTACAACCCGACTAAGTGCAGTGACACTGTGTGACCTTGGAGTCATCACCTCACACTCCATCTGCCTCCCTCTCCATCCTGGCAGCTCTCGAGGACCCCATGCAGTGGGCACAGCAGGACTCTCAGCAGCCCTGAGGACCCCAAGTGTATTTTCTCTTCTAATTGCCATTTTATGGCGTTTTCATCAAGAATCCAGCAGGCTTGTTTTGGCTCTGACGCGCTGATGGCAGGGGCAAGCCGAGCTGTGGCACCTGGAAAGGCAAGGTGTGACCACGCCAGGCCCAGGCTGCAAACAGGCAGGGCGGGGGAGGGCCACAGAGGTGGGGGGAGGGAGGGGCCACCTGCGCTTTCTGACTCAGACTCTCAGCAGCTACAGGTGGGCACACTGGGGAGAGAAGACAGCAGTGCGACCCATCGAGGACCCTCGCCCTTCGGAGGGTCTGCGTGCTGCTGAAGCCCTGTGTTTGTTAAGCAGAGGAAAATGAAGCTTCACTAGTCTCCGGTCACCCAGACCCTCGGCCAGAGCAGGCCAGGTGGCCCAGGGCCTGCAGGACTGGCGAGTGGATGGAAAGGGTGCGGAACCCCTGGGCTCCAGTCCCGCCTTTCTCACCAAGCAGCCAGGTAATGACACCAGGCGCTTCCCTGGCCTCCCTGGGATCCGCTGCCCTCCTTGGTGATGGCTCTGTGATGCTTCCGTGAGCTCACACAGGACACTTGTAGCTCTGCCTCAGTAGTCCTGAGGTTCAGAGAGGGATGGAGGCAGAGGCTAGGACCCAGGTGAGGCCTGGAGGGGAGGCAAGACCTGCGACCACTCGCCCAGGGACGAGGCTGGCATCAGGTACCACTCCAGTTGGCAAATGAGTGCCATCACCAGCCTGCCCAGCGCTAACCATGGGACTAGGGAACAGAGGGAGGCTGGGATGGCCAGGAGGTGGAGGCTGGCTCACTCCCCAACAAGCAGAGCACCAGGACCCAGGGACAAGGCGATGCCCCAGTAGATTAGGGTCTCCCTGCTGGAGGTGACATCTCCTAGAAGAACTCACCAGCTTTTTGCTAGGGTCCCAAGACCAAGGAAGACTTTGGTCACAGGCTACTGAATTCAGTACTGGTCCCTCGGGTTGCCATGACAACCCAGGATCTTCCAAACCAGGCGTTTCGGAGGTGAGCAGTGGTGACCCCTGCACACACAGTGCCTCTTCTGACATCCGGCTCTTGGCACAGAGCTTCCGGGTTGCCAACCTCTGCCCTGGAATTGCTGAGTTTATCCTAACCAGAAGGAGTCCTGTGCTCCTCATTACCCAACGGAGCCCATGGTTCCCACTTGGGACTTGGGCATGGTGCCACCGTTCTTTTGGTGAATGTAGCAAAAAGCATCCTTTCTTCTCCCATTGTTTGTTTGTTTGTTGTTTTCACAGTAGGAGATCAAACCCAGGGCCTTTGAGTTACATCCTAAACTCTTTATTATTTATTTCAAGTCGGGCTGGGGCTCACACTCAAGACCCTCCTGCCTCGGCCTCCTAGAACACCAGGATTACAGATGTATGTCATCATGCCTACCCCGTGCCTGATGTTTTATAAATGACTACTGGGAAAACTTCCATCAGTTTTAAATCAGTAGTTTGCTTTGGTGGTTCATCATGATCATTCCTTTATTTTTTTCTTTTTAAAATTAATTTTATTGGTACATTTTAGATACACACAATGATCACATTCATCACAGAGAACTTGCACGTGATATATCTTGATTCTTCTTTTTCCCCCAAGCCCCTTCCTTCCCTTCAACATCTTTTAAATGTGCATTCAGCTTTTGAGAACAAAAATGCTTTCAAAGATGCAATGCCATGGTCTTTTTCCAAACAGCTGGAAAGTTTTCTTCGGTTCTCATAGTCATCCCTAACCCCAGCCCTCCTCCCCCGTCCTCATCTCTCACCCCTTTGTACACCATCTGCCTCTGACCACATCCTGCCTGGGCTGGGGTCTCCTGGCCCCCTGGCACAGGTACATCGAGCATTCTTTGTCTCCACGCTGGGCCTGGCCTCTCTGGGGAGATGCCATGGGTGAGTGGCTGGGCGACCAGTGGCCTGCTCTTGACCATACCAACTGGGAAACCCTTTCAAAAACACATCTATGCCAGGTGTGATGTGCACATTTATAATTGCAGCATTCCAGAGGCTGAGGCAGGAGGATCGCCAAGAGTTCAAGGCCTGCCTGGGCTACAGAGCGAGGCTCTGTCTCAAAAACAAAAACTAACATCCAGCTTTCACTTTCTTTGACAGTTTGCATGTTTATTTACAGCTTGTCCCTTATTAAAAACCCTGTTTATGGATGGGAAGACAGCTGTTGTGTTTATCGAAAAACTACAACTGTGTAAATCTTTTTTTAATTTTTTTTTTTATCGGTACCAGGGGATTGAACTCATGACCACACGCATGCAAGGCAGGCGCTTATGCCGCTGAGCTAAACCCCCAGCCCCCAACTGTGTAAATCTTGATCTGCATCTGCATAGCCTATAATTAAGACTGAACAAAGCCCACGTGTGAGACAATGCCTGGAAATAACTGACTTCTTGCTTCCCAGCCCAAATGCATCTTTCTCCCAGTTCTCTCGCCTCAGTCGGGATCCACCCAGGTCCCAGAGCCAGAATCCCTGGCTTTGTCACCTCTGCCAACACAGACCCTTCAGGCCACAGCCCAGGAGTGAAGGAAACAAACTATCACAAAAATGCACAGAAGCTGGGTGGGCGGTGGTGCACACCTGTGGAGGCTGAGGCAGGAGGATCACAAATTTGAATCCCATCTGGACAACTTAGACTGTCTCACATTAAAAAATAAAAACAGGGGCTGGGGACTTAGCTCAGCGGCATAAGCACCTGCCTTGCAAGCAGGCAGTCATGAGTTCGATCCCCAGTACCGATAAAAAAGGAAAAAAACAAAACAATAAAAATAAAAGCAGGCTGGGGACTGTAGCTCAGTGTGAAGGTGCTGGGTTCATTTTCCAGTGTGGAAAGAAAATTTCAGCTGAGTAGCGCGGATGGGCCTTCTGTAACAGAGAGACATAACAGAGCTTTGTCACCCACCCACGGCTCATGGGAAAGTCATTCATTCTGCTCAGATTCCTGGAGCATGAAACCATTCACAGCCCAGGGCACCCGTGACTCCAGGTGAGACTACTTTGTGCAGATTCCTTCCGCCAAGATTTCCAGTCCGTTTTTTATTTCTATTCATTCAACAAACAGCCGTAAAAATGGACACTAGTGTTCTCTTAGGCTGCCCCTGTCAACAGATACTTGGGGCATGAGAGAGATCATGACAAGAAAATGAGGGGCTGATTCTCCCCGCAGGCGGAAATTATGGGTGCAAAGGCTCAGAGATGCGATGCACACACAAGGCCCAGAGATCCAAAGATGTGGCCAGGTGGTCCTGAGGAGCTTGCGGCCCAGCCCTCTGCCTGCCCCAGTCCTTCACTCTGCCCTGCAAGTGCTGCCTGTTCTCAAGACCTCTTCCTCCATGAAGGCTTCTCGGACCTGGCATCAGGTGATGGGCGGCACTCGACTCCTGTTTTGGGCAGTAACCACAGATTTCCTGACCACTGTCCTTTGCCTGGAAAACTGTAAACTCCTAGAAGGTGAAGACTAGGACACACACTTATCTTAAGTGCCTCGGGGCATCCAGGCAAAATCCCGGTGCTGCTCTGTGATCGTGCACTGGCCTGGAACTCAAAACCTCAGAGCTGGCCGTGAGCCCACAACACGCCGCTTCCGTCCTCGTGCATCTGCTGAATCATGGGTTTGTGGCAAGAGTCCCTTTGATGCCTTTGACCTGATTTTCTGATTCTTGGAGAAGAGATGAGTAATCACGTTACAGGAATTTAGAGGATTCCCACTCAAAGTCCCTACCATGAATCCACCTTGGAATTTACTGTTAATTAAGGTCTCACGCAGGGAAAGTAACAAATGGTGGCCCTCTGTGAAGTCCTGGGCTTGCAGATAGAAGAACCAAGACTGTCCCGCCTGCCGGGGTCAGCCTGTGACCCCAGACAAGTCGTCGATGAACTCATTAAAATTAGGATAATAATATGTCGCAGATTATCCTAAGGACTAAATGTGGGGATGACATGAAATGAATTGGTAATCTGTGAAATGTCACTTAAGACTCAGCATTTGAGTATTACAAGCTCAGATTCCCTTGCTTCTGGTCTATCCTCGGCCTCCACGATCCACTCACCAGCTCCTCACTACTGTGCCCACCTCCGTGACTTACAAATGTGATCATGAAGTCCACCTTACTTAGGACCACAGAGCCCCAGGGCAGGCAGCTCCGGCAGCTACCCAGGCTCAGCTCTCAGAAATCAGTTTTTCAGAGAGAACTCTGCACTCCAGGGAGTCCTCTTTAGAAACAGAATTCTGCTTCTTTTATCTTTCCTGGTGGGAGGTGTTAGGAATCGAACTCAGGACTCATGCTGAGCCACTGAGCTAAATCCCCAGCCTGAGAATTCTACTTTTCAGGAAAGGTTTGGTTAAACAACAGAAGCCACAAAAACAGGCCCCAAATCAAGGACCCCAAAAGAGAAGGGGTCAGGGGACTATGGAGAGAGCAGTCGGGTACACAGGGTAGGCACCAATCTAGCCAGCCGACAAGCCCCGGGCTCAAACCCTGCCCATCACTGGTATGAACTGGCCGGGTGACTTTGAGAAACACCCAAGAGCTCCTTGTCTATGCAAATCTGAGCTCTGTAAAATGAGCAGAATTACACCTAGCAGTTGTTAGTGTTAAGGGATTAAAACTGGGGGTGAGGAGTGCAAACGTGCCATCTGTTTATAAACTGTAAGTGATCATTCAGGCAGCCCAAATGGCTCATGTGCCCCCGGGGCTCCATGGTGTCTCCCTCCAAGGTATCCCCCTCCAAGGGGCCTTCCATGCAATCCCAGGACCTCCCCCAGGTGTGAAAGTCTCTCCTGCAGATATGGGGTACACTGTGGTAGTCAATGGGGTTCCTCAGTAGTTTGCCATGGCATCGCCCAGGGGTGTACCCCATCACCCACCTACTTGCCTGCTTTGTTTGAGGTGCTTCTCCAAGCCCTTCCACTCGTCCTGCCTTTTTGACCTGGCAAAACCTCCTGTCTGAGTCACTTTTCCATGGCTGGGGCAGAGTAGCCACCAGCACAGCTTAAAGCAGCGGAGATTTCAGCCCGGAGCTAGCTGGCTCCCAGGCAGAAACGCCAGGGCAGAGGAGTGCAGTGGAGGAAAAGCTGCTCACCCTTGGTGGCCAGGAAGGAAGCCCCCAGGACGAGAAAGCACCCTTCTGGTCACATGGCCAGTGCCACGTCCAGCGGCCACCTGTTGACAACACATTCAGCTACTGAACTCGTCCATGGGTGAATCCACTGAATAGCATGGTCCCCACGACCCAGTCACCCTGAGCATCTGGGACACTTTCGATCTAAACCACAAACTCAAACACATTTTATAACAGTTTTCCTGAGGCCCCAGGAGCAGCACTGGGTCTTTGGCCTTTGCACTCTGCAAACCCCAGCTCAGAGGCTCAGCTGAGATTTGAACTCAGCTACTTACAACCTTGCTCTTCCCCAGCCCAAGGCAGGAGGCCAAACTGAACAGAAACCCCCAGGGGCTGCTACCAGAGTTTATTTTCTGGCTTCCAAGGGGATGCAGATGCCTGCTCTTCACCTGGTCCTCTCTCCCTGTAGGGAAGTAGGCCATCCTTCGGTGGCCCCGTGTGGTGATGGATGGGCTTCCTTGGGCCAGCAGGCAGTGACTGAAGCCCTGCAGACACCATGGGCCATTCCCCCGAGGCGGCAGCCGGCTCAGATGTGATTAGCTCCGTGTGTCACAACACTTGGCAGCAGTTCCGGGAGCAGCAAGACCCTGGTCGTGCTACTGTCCTGTCAAGTGGCTATGATTTCATTCAGCTGCCAGCTCACCTGACCTTCTACATGACCCCAGATGGTCTAGGGAGGCCCTGCGGTTAAGGGTTAATGCTGGACTCATCTTCCCCCAAAGTGATGTGGAAAGGTCCCTCTGGATGATGAAAACATGCACCCCATTTGAGGAGGGAGACTCCTGGGACCTTCATGCTCCTGCAGTGCAGAGGAGCAGAGACCCCAGGTAGCCTGTGACCCCGGCATTCTGGGCTAAAGAGTGAGAGGGATTCAGACTTCCATTCCCTCCACGCGTTGGGGTTGGGCGTGTACCAGGTGCCAAGCAATTCTGCCTGTCAACCTGCAGGTCACAGCTTCACTCCTCCATACCCTCCAGCGCCTGGCCCAGAGCTGGTCCCTGGCCTTGACTCACCTGGCGGCTCTCGGGGCCAGCTCTGTTCCCCAGCCCCAGCACAGCTGGCAGGGACTACCAGAATGGAAGGACCCCAGAATCCCCCACCCTTGATGCAGGAGTGCCCCAGCCATCCAACCTGCTGGAAATGTCCCTTCCCCACGGTTTTCCCTCTCCTTCCCCTCAGATCAGCTGTGCAGATCTACACTGTCCCAAAGGGAGGCCGAGGCACACACAGACTGCAGACAGAACTGACAAACGGGCCGTGAGGAGGGGAGAAGCTCACCCGGGGCTCAGTCCTGTGCACTGTGGGATGATGAGGAGCACCTCTGACCTCTGCCCACGAGGTGCCAGTGGCACCCCAAATTAGGACAGCCCGACACATCTCAGACATAGCCAGGTGTCCACGCCCTCGAGAGCCACTGGCTCACCTCAATGTTCCTCAATTTGTTGGACCAGGACGTGCTGGTTTTGTGTTTTCCTTTGGAACAACAGTTAACACCACCTGTCCCCAAGCTTTTTTGTGTCCTGGAAGTGCTGCTCTCCGGACCCGCCCAGGCTCCTCACCCCAGGCCAGGGCCCTGCGACCAGCCCACACTGTGTGTCGCTAGCATCTTGACTTTGTGCTCCAGGAAAACCCAGCCACGGGTCCTTGCCTCACACACTGGTGTACTTTGGGGGTCCGGAAGCCTTTCCCACCTGTGCTCGACACACTGACTGGTTCACCCTTTAGGATGCCAGCTGGGCCTCGTCTCCAGGGATACAGCTCTCCAGGCAGCGCTGGGTGGCTGCTCCAGGCCCGAGTCCCCACAGCCTCTCAGCCTCTCCCGCCTCAGGTGCACCATGAGGGACCTGAAGCTCGGTGGCCCTGGAGTGTGGTATTCGGGTTGAAGGACCTTTCCTCCCACTTGACCTACAAAGCAGAGACCCCATCTTTCCAGAGGTGGACACAGCATCTGGCTCAGAGGAGGAGGCGCTCGGTGAGAGTCACACTGAGATGCAAAGTCACCTGAACACAAAGATGAGTGAGATAAAGATGCAGAAGATTCAGGGAGGCGTCCTTCCTCTGCACTCAGGAAGGGATGCTTAGGGGGTCCCCCTCCCACCTGCCTCCCCACCCCCGGGGGGTTTGAACACTCAGAGCAGCCTTAGCCTTTAATCCGCATCCATCTCACCCTCCAGCCCCCTCCTCTCCTCCGCCTTGGCTCCCTGCCCTGCTCAGGGTCTCTGGAGTCCTCCCCTGTCCCTCGAGTTCAGTGCCTGGGTTCAGAGCAGCAGGAGCCCATCCTGGGTCCCTGAGAGAAGGTGGCTTCCACCTAATTAGCCTGATGACTCCACAGCCCTCTGCACCATGGGGTCCCCAGCCTCAGGTGGTAGAGGGGAGCCCTGCCTGGGCACCCACGAATTTGAATTATTTTTCACAGAGAAGCAGTGGAGAGAGACTGTACTGAGGGATGATGCCAGTTCCTTCCCTTCCTGTGCCAGCCTCTTGGGGGTGCAGAGTGCTGGGGGGCAGGGAAGAGGGAGTGAATTATGGGGAACCCCAGTGCTCAGTAGCTCTCCTGACTGAGAAGACAGCACTCGGGCTCTAGGTTCCTTTCTCCCGGACAGGCCTGGGGACACCAGCTCCATTCCACAGATCTCAGACCTGGGAGGGAATGATCCACAGGCGGGCTGCTTCCAAGGTGGTTCCTGAGGAGGAAGGAGGTGGTACCCAGCACCCCACAGCTCCACTTCCGGTGCCATCTCCGGCATCAGTAATGGCGAAGGCAGTGGTGTAGGGGCAGAAGCTCTGAAGTCACTCGAGTGATGCAGGCCCAGGATGGCACAGAGCAGACTTCAGCTGCTGGGCTGCAGCACCCCAGCAGGCCCGTCAGTCCCCCTGCCTGGCAGCAGGGGGGACTGCTCAGCCCCCCTCAGCCCTCAGGCCCAGCACCCTCCTGCTGTGGTGCCCACGGGGGCTGCCAGCTTCGGACCTGGGTGTGTCCATCAGCCCTCGATCAGTTGTTTGTGGCTGGTGCTGCTCTGGCTGGCAGGGAAGAGAGTGTGGCGGTACCCTCACTGGCATGCCACTCTGAGGAACTTGCATGGTAGCCGGGGGTCCAGTGAGCACAGAGTTTAGTGACAGCACCCTCTGGCTCCTGAACGTGGCTCATCCTTTGTCAGTGTCCCAGCTATACTGTGGGCATATGGGACAGCTTGGACATCAGCGGTGGCTTTGTTGCTTAAGTGCCTGTCCTGCATCTTCCAGAGGAAGTTCTCCTCCTTCTCCTCCTCCTACTCCATCCTGCACATCTCCTGGGCCAGACCCTGGATAGTGAGCTGCCTGGGGAGAAGGCAGTGACAAAGATACTTGGTTACTTCAAACCCAGTGTCCCTCGTGACAGCTGGTTGGTGATGAGGGGCTTCCCCTGGGAGCCAGTGGTTTGCATAATGAATGTGATCTGATCTAGCCTGGCTCTGTCATGCCCCCAGTGGTGGCCATGGAGAAGTCACCCAGACCTGCTCAGCCTCAGTTTCTGCCCGGACCAGGAAGACTATGACTCCCCCCTCCCCCCATGCTGGTTGATCTGTAACACGGCAGGCAGGACGGCTGGAGACACAGACCCACTGTAGCTGAAAGAAATGACAGGAGCCCTGGGGAGATGGTCATCAGCCACCAGGAGTGGCAGCCAGATCATTTCACAGATGGGGACTAAGGCAAGATATGAAGAGCCTGCCTAAGGCCACCCAGCTCCAGGATGGCAGAGCCAGGACCTGAACCCAGCTCTCTACCACCAAGGCCTGGCTCTGAACCCCTCCCCTGTGCTGCCCAAAGGCCAGGACCTGTCCCAGCTAGGCCACTGTGGCTGAGGCATAGTCCTCTACGTGCTATCTCCCTTCGAGTCCGCTCCTCATCTGTGAAGTGGCCACGACCACAGCAGCTCCAGGCAGATGTAGTGACACAAATTCTGTGGCCATCAGCAGGGACAGGGGATGCTTTGTAAGCAGAGGAATTTATCTCCCTGCCTCTGCCTCCAGCCAAATCTTGGGAGTGGTTCAGTGACAAGTGTCTATTATGGAGAAATTTATGATACTTCAAAATGAGTCACCAGTAGCCCCTGTGCCCAATGCCCCTCAGATATACCCAGGCCACAGAGTGGCCATTTCCCTGGGGGCCACTGATACAGACAGCCACCATTTGCAAACAGCTTGAGGCGAGCCACGTGGCAAAAGCAGCCACCGAGCTGTAAACATGCAATCCACAGTGTCACTTTTGGTGACACTCACTACCCAGCCTGAGGGGACAGCCCACCTGGCTGTTCCTCAGATCCTAATGACTCAGTCAGGATTCAGACAGAACTTTACTCTCACCCTGCCAAGTGACACAAGGCACACACAGTTTGGGGGCAGCGACCTCTCTCAGAACCTGGTGGGAGTTGTGAGCTGGAAAATGCACACTCTGAGCCCCGGCAGCACACCCAGGGCACCCAGGTGTAGCACCGAGCTGTGGAGCTTTTGGGCGGAGGCCTCAGAGGAAGCCTTGAGAGTGGCCGCGGCAGCTGTTCCCACATGGACTGGCTCCCCCTGTGGCACTGGTGGTCCTGGGCCCGCATGGTGCTGCTCGTCAAAGTGTCTCTGGGCTGACTGTGCTGGGTGCTGTGACATAACCCAGAGATGCTGAGCAGATCACCAAAGAGACATAGAAATGTCTCAGGGACCCCAAGGCCATGCTTTTGTACCAAACAGTCCACCACGTGCGAAGGGAAAAGAAAAACGTGTTCATATAGGCAAAAGTCAAAGTCACAAAGAAAGAAGCCTCAGCCTCTGGAAGGGGGGTTCGAGCCCAGGAAAAAGGCAGAGGGAGCCTCAGAGCAGACCAGAGAGGAGCCAGCCTGGCTGGATGCGAGACTGAGCCCTGGACAGGTGACAGGGCAAGAAGGGAAGAATCCACAGATCCAGAGGCACAGGCAAAGGGCGACAGACACGGCCAGGCCTTTGCTAGGTCCAGAGATGGCAATAAATAGAGACAAGCAACACGAAGGGGTGTAGATTCTTCGCTTTGGGTGGAAAACTGAGATGGGGCATTCAGATGAAACTCAGTGAGTCGTGTTTGGGAGGAGCCGGGCGCACAGTGCAGGGGTGCTGGCTGCTGGGTGTCACCCTGTTTCGGGGCCTATCTGATTCTTTGTCCCCGGTGGTGGTGGTGAGGGACCCAGGGCCTCACGCACACACAGCACGTACACTACCGCTGAGCTGCACCCCCTTTGGAGTTTCGAGCCAGGGACACGTGTCATTTTAGTAAGATAGGTGTGAAGTTTTTTTTTTTTTTAATCCAAAACTGGTGCACAGGCTCTCGTGTTAGAGAGCCTGGGTCCAGCAGCAAACCCGGGCCAGGCCACCGATCTGCAGAGCGACAGTTTCCTTACCTGCTTTGCTCCCCTGGGATGAGGACTGAACATAATTTCTCTGTAGAGTGTCATAGGATGTGAGCTCAATACACTATAGCCACCACAGGTTTATAATAAAGTTTGGGGAATTCTACAGTAAAGAATCAAAGCAAACTCCACTCTCCTAGGTTTGGGAGAAGTCAAGAAAATCTGATTGAAAGCAAGAAGGAGAGAGAAGCAAAGCCTGGTTAGAAGCTTCCCTTTCAGGGAAATGTTGATAAATACACAGTGGAGTATTGCTCAGCCATAAAAAGGAGCAGCTTTTTTTTCCATATGCAGGAAAATGGGTGGGCCAGAAGGGTGCCGTGTTGCATAAAATAAACCAGACCTAGAAAAGCACCTGTTCTTCCTAATATGTGGAATCCGAGACACATGACAAGGGAAAGTGGAAGGGAAGCTATTATTAGACAAGGAGAGGGGTGTAAGGAAGGGGAGGTGACGGAGGAACAATACCAACAAAATCACATGGAGCCTCCGGAAAATGTGGAACTAGGGGTGGAGGTGGGGCAGGGAAAGCAGGAGAAAGGATTCAAGAATGTTATGTGCTGAACGAATTTGCCAAAATGAAACCCAGTGGTCTGCAGAGCCGAAGTGCACTCATTTTAAAACATGAGGAAGAGAGAATCCCCCTACCCCGCCCAGGCCCAGGTGCGTTTGTTGGTGAGCTCTCCAAGGGCCCCTGGGCTGCAGATGTTTGGCCAGCCCCCCTCCAGTGTCTGGGGTATCAGTGGAGCGCTGGTAGCTTTCAGAGTCAGCTTCTAGCAGGGGGTGTGGTACAGAATGGCAGCTTTGCACATAAAGGCCTCTTTCATCTCCAAACAGCAGCCGGCACTACTAGCTGCCTCCGGGGCAGGGACTTCCAGCAGATGTAAGAGAGAAAAGGGGAGGCAGGCACTGAGGTCCCCCACCGCCCAGCACCCTGGGCTCAGAGCACCCAAGAGTGATCTTGTACCCTTGGGTGCTCTTGTGGGGCATGGCTGAGCATTTGGCCTCCCAGCCTAAAGAATGTGCAGGGATGAACAAAATATACCGTGAACACTTGAATTAAAAGAGGAATCCCAGGAAAGACACACGGCCATGAATCCCTTCAAATCCTCCCGCTCACTTTGAACCCCGTATCCCACCTTTCTTGCCACTTTCCGAAGCAGGTCTGGAAGTCCTCGCTGTAGAAAGACAGCGCTTCTATTTAAGTAACTATTTACGAGGTGTGATTTTAAAAAATACTACAGAGAAGGCTGCCGCCAGGTGCCACCCAACAGAAAGCCAGGCGAAGGAAAACACGACGCCTTGACCTCAGCCAACCTGCCTATGGTGGCTGGCCCTGTGTGGCTTCTTCCCGGCTCTTCCCTGAAGTCTAAATGACCATGAGAGGCGAAGGCTTTGAATCCACTCGGGGTGGGACAGCACAACATTCAAGAAAGAGTTTTCAGTCGCCCTTCTATATGGTTATGGAAACAGAGCTACTGCCTGGGGAAAGTCTAGAGAAACGGGCTCCAAAACGTTAGAACGTTAGCCTCACTTCCCTCCGGCTGGTAGACCGGGCTGCTCTCCATTCGCTCTTGTGTGGTTCTAGTGCAGACAGTGATCCCAGGTTTGCTCGGTAAGTCAGATTAGCAACAGCAAAAGAATGCAGCACAGAATCCCTGTGGAGCTGGGGAGGGTGAGAGGGAAATGCCCAGGGCCCCTGAGGGCAACCAGCAACCTTCAGCCCCAGAGACACAGTGTCAGCAGGGAAGTTGTCACCTGTCCACCAGCCAGAACTCTTGGGATTCAGAGAGGCCAGGGCGGAAGGCAGGCAGGAGGACAGAATAAAAAAAATCAGCGAATACCTCAATGTCACTAGACGTCAGCTGCCCTGAGCCTCATGTGACCTGGAAGAAGATGGTCTGCATGTGACAGATGAAAAACCAGAGTGCAGAGAAGTTAAGCGCTTGTCAAGGACGGTTACAGCTGGGACCTGAACCCAAGCACCACATGGTCAGGACCTTGAGAGAGCTGAGTGTGTGTGTGTGTGTGTGTGTGTGTGTGTGTGTGTGTGTGTGGTGTTGGTGGCTGAACCCAGGGTCTTCTCCCTGAGCTGCATTCCCAGCCTTCTTTTATTTTTTTATTTTGGGACAGAATCTCACTAAATTGCTGAATTTCCCAGGCTGGACTCAAACTTGCAATCCTCCTGTTTCAGCCTCCCCAGAGTACTGACGTCGCAGCCTGCACCAGCACACCCAGCTGAAAGGCCTCCTTTTATTTCCAGAGGTCTTCAAATTCCCCATTATCTTATTGGCTCCCCCTCTCTGCTGGCTACCTGGCTCCCCAAGGACAGAACCAAGTCACCACCAGGGACCTAGAGACTAAGCACCATAGCTGGGAATGTGGACTCCACAGATCCCTGCAGAGTGCGCCGTGTAGATGCTGTCACAACCCACGCTGGGGTCCTTCTCACAAACTCCACATCAGACCCACCCCGACAGCTGGCCTTCTGGTGTTTGTTTCTCATTCCTTTTCCCATCTGTCATACTCTAAGTTCCGTGAGCCCGGGACCTTGAGAACCTTCTTGATCTCTTATCCCCAGCACCCAGGACCCTGCCCTGCATCTTGCTGGAGTGGGGGGGGGGGGCACCAACCATGCCCATTTCTGCCAGTAAAGAAAATCAGACTGGAGACTTAAGCAAAAGGAATGAGGTCCCACAACAAATAAGTCTTGGCCTGGGCTCCCAGCCTGGCTTGTGACCCCAGGATCCCCTGGAGAGTCCTGTCTCAAGACACACACATGGCCCCTGGGAGCTGTGGGGGCAGCGGGCCAGGCTGGGACCGCCGGGCCATGAGAGGACAGAGTGCTCAGGGAAGCCGAGAGCCCCTGGCAGCAGAGCACAGAGCAGCAGCCAAGGCTCGGGCTGTGGCCAAGATGCCCACGGCTCTGGCCTGTGTGGTAACCATGACCCTGGCAAGGGAATCTCATTGAGCCTCAGTTTCTCATTTGGGAGCCATGGCTCATGGCTTGTCATGGGAGTGGACTGGACGTCTTTCAAGTACACAGAGTAGCAACTGGTGAGAGCCAGTGTGTGGTGCAGGAGCCTAGTAAAGAGCACATGGCGGGCAGCTATCTACAGAACGGTGTGTCCCTGCCCGAGACCGGCCACCTCTGCCGTCCTGGTCACCGAGTGTGTGCCACAGGCCACCAGAAGCCAGGTGTCCTGAGTTAGACTTTGCTGGGTCAAGGGCACCCCATAAAGCCCAGCTATGCTCTTGCTTGTGATTCTTAGTGAAAGAATTATGGCCCAGACGGGACACTGTAGCCAGTGAAGCGTTAGAGGCAAAACCTAGGAGCTCCATCTCCCCCAACCCTAGGAATTTACCTGTGACTATCTTCCCTGCCCCTAGGAATTTACCTCTGGTGCCAAACTAATACCAATGGGCTACCTGTGCATCCCTAATGCCCCCTCAGGCTCCAGCTCAAACCTAAGCTACATGTATGCCCCCCACTCCACGTGTCCCACGGAGAGATCACAGACCCTGGGGAGATGCCGGGCCCCATGGGATCAGGGACTCCTCCCCACATTCTTAAAATAAAGGTCATTTATATTTCATACTTCTTATCTTTTCAGCTGCCCCCACAATTCTATCACTTAGCTGGGTGCTTTCTCTGTGGGTGTCACCTGGGCCCTCTCGTGGGGCTGCTATCAGCAGGAGGACAGCTGGGGGTCTTGGTCAGAGGCAGGGCTCTCAGCTTCAGCACCGGGACACGCAGGGTTGATCACTCTTTGCTGTAGATAAAAAGACTGTCCCCAGAAGAACTATTGGAAACTCAGTCTTGTTGTCACACAAATCCAGAGAACAAAATCACAGACTTTGTGAGAGTTAGGAAGTGTTTATTAGGAATAATAAAAAGGAAACATGCCTGGCTTGAGGGGGGACTCCTTCCCCTCCAAGGTGTTATTTTGGTTTCATATCGATAGGCAGAGTACAGAAGCTGGTTTTAAACAGATGGCTCTGTGAGTTTAGAATCACTAGCTGGGGTTTGAGCCTTGCAACGAGAATCAGCAAGTGCTCTGGTATAGTTCAAGGGAAGCCAGTCACCGCATTTCCAGGTCCCTCCAGCTCCAGCTCCAGCTCCAGCCCAGTGGGAGAGCGGAGCCCCCCACGCTGCACCAGAAGCATCTTCCTGGGAGGAAGGCTCCTTATCTGCCCACCCTTGCCCTACCTTTGAATCCTTTCTTCTGTTTTGCTTTTGTATTTTTTAAGCTAACTGGTTCTTAACTCCCTGGCCTCTCTCTGCCCCCTAGATGCCAGAAGGACAACAAACACTATCTCCAGACAGTGTCAAATGTTCCCTGGGGACAAGCTCATCCTCCGGTGAGGACACCAAGGCCCCAGGGACACTCTGCTCCTGTAGTGTCCTCTTCCTGTGGGTTGGCCTGGATTCCCAGAGAGCACACACTGGCTGATGTCCCAGTGGCTGAAGGGTGGGGACCACACAAGGCTGAGGCCCAAGAAGGTGCACTGCTGGGAGCCATTGGGGATGGTCTCAGCCACAGGACGCATGCTCCATGGCAGGGGCCTGACCCTTACACTGCTCTCTCTCCCTTCCTGGAACCTCATCTGGATGATGAGGAAAGGGCTTATTTTGAGCAGTCCCTGGGCCAGGTGGCTCAGCGCTGAGTCCTAGGCTGTTACAAGGGAGATGACTGATTCCGCACAGCCAGCAGGTGTCACTTTTGCAAGACCATCCCCGGTCCCAGTGCAACCCCTGAGCCACCATCCTGCAGCCCTTCCGAATGGTCCTTCCTGAAAAATGTGAACCTGGGAAATGTGGGGGTTTAGAATACGAACAGAATAATACACATTATAGCCTTCGAACATCTCGTATCTCTTAAAACTCTCCTTACTGTTGGGAAAGATAGGGCGTTCAAGCCTTCAAACTGAAGGGGTTACATCTTTTTTTAGCTTAGGGACCAAGACAGGTACTCCTGGCGGGGAGAAGGGACCCTGTCACTAGGGAGCCTGGCTGAGAGAGTCACCCTGAAAGATAACATTTTCCTGGCAGACAAGAGAAAAAGCAAAGACCTGCATGGGAAGCTCTTGTGGGCCAGGCCTGGGGGAGGCTGCCTCCCTCTCCCCCAGGCTGGACCTCAGCAGACACTGAAATGAGGGTTCGATGAGCCAGGAGAAAAGGGAAACAGGTTTACTTCTTACCTTCCCAAGATCCTAAGAAGCAAGGGACTCCCCGCTGGATGACGCGGTAATTTTAGAGGCACAGCAAGAGCTGCAAAGACAGCAAATAAGGCCCCGTTGTAGACCGCAAAGGTCCCCAGCTCCCATCTTAGAGGCCACCCCATGACAGTCCTCAGAAGCATGATTTTGTTCTGATAGAATCTTCCATGGTCAGTTTCGAACTCAGCGTTCACCGGCCAGGAGGCAAGACGCCGTCTTCTCAACTCCCCTCAGTGTTTTGGACTTCTGTCTCCAGGCCTTTGTTCAAGCAGCTTCCTCTTCGTAATTGCTACCTCTTCTGTTTCCATCTGTGTGTTCACCCTCTCTGTAGCAAAGCACAGCCCGAGGGCCACCACTCCATGATGGAGTCTTCTTCCCTCCGAATTCCTGTCATTCTCGCGTGGTGACACAGCTCTGTTGCTAAGGCTCTGCTCTGGGGAGAGACTCCCAGAGGCAGCGGGAGGTGGTCCTGGCCCTGAGGGTCTTGCCGAAGGCATGCTTGGAGCCCAGCAATTGGGAATAGACAAAAGCCTTCAGGACAGACCCAGAAGCAGCTCTGGGGGCTGCAGGGAGCAGGGAGGCTTGCAGAGGAGGGACAGGGAACCAGGTGGTGTGGGGACCAGCAGGTGGTGTGGGGACCCATCTGGTCCCGAGGTGAATTAGGTGTCCTCTGAAGGTGAGGCTCCCAGCCACTTCTCTGCACCTCCCCAGTGCCGTTCCCGGTTCAGGACACTGTCCTAGCTCACAGCGACGCCACAAGGCCAGCATGCGGCAGGGACAACCAAGCTGGGAGCCTGCCTAGAAGGGACAGGGAGACTGAGTACAAACCTCAGCTTCCTCTGTGATTCTGGGCAAATAAATCAGTCAGGTTCCTTGGCTTAAAAGAAGACAGTGCTGCAGTTCACAGCCAGAACCTAAGCAGGGTGCAGGGCAGGCAGTGGCCCGGATCCTGGGGTCTTATTACAATGAGGTAAGAGAAGACCAGAGCCTGGCGCCCAGGGCGATACGGAAGTGTTTTTCTGATTCTTCAGGGGCAGGAGAAGTGGACACAAGTGTCCCTTAGAGGCCATGTTCCTGATCTTTGAAAAGCACAGGCAGGACCATGGGTCGGGTTAATTCTCTTTTTGGTTCCAGTCACTGAAGAACCCAGAGGCTTCTCTGCCCACAGCAGAGACCCCGGCTGTAAGAAGAAGCCAGCTCTGTCTCCAAGGGCCCTGCCCAGTGGCCAGGAGCTCTGGGAGTGGAAGCTCAGCGGGTCCCTCCACGGTGGCCTGAACCCTTCCTGGTGACCCAAAGGGCTCCCAGGCAGGGCTGCTGTCACAGCTGCTGCCCCTGTCACCACCTGCTCACTCCACTCCAACCACGTGGCCTCGCTGAGAGGCCCAGCACCCCATGCCTCCTGGGGGCTGGTCTCCCCTCTGCTTGGGGCATTTGCAAGACAGAGAGGTCCTCCTTGACCTTCTTGGTTAAAACTGCATCCTTATTTCCCATCACTTTTACTTTCTTTCTCTTTCTCTTTCTTTTCTTTTTTTAGGATGAGGGGAGCTGCAGTAAATGAACTAAAGGTCACCTTGGAAGGCCCAGCTGAGCCCAGTCAGCAGGGTGCTGGGTGTGGAGGGTCACCCAAGGATGGCTGCTCATGGCACCAAAGGAAAACTGGAGGGGAAGATGATGGCTGTGGATTCTCCTGAAGCAGCTCGACAATTCAGCTGTTAGCGGAGCTGTGGTCCTTGCTGTCGCTGAGGATGGCTGTGGTACTTTTCAGGGGAGCTCTGGTCCTTACCTTGAGCACTGCTTCCTGGCTCCGGTGCAGAGCCCTCAGCTGCTGGCTCAGATCCCTCCAGCTGGTGCAGACTTCCCGGCTTCCACTGCTGACCTTTGGGTCTTCCAAGCACAGATCCCTGACACAGACTTGCACGGGACATTGTTGTGGACTCTAGGCTTCCAGATGGACTCATGCAGGACACTGCCGTGGGATCCAGCTGGATTCTTCGGGTCTATAGTGTGTGAACAAATTTCCTACACTATTTTGCATTTGACTCTTTGGATGACTATTATAAAATAATCTTATAAATTATGTCTCCTGTATTAAATCTCTTCCGTTGCAAACCGTAGCTACAAGAGCGGTGGTGGGGATGGAACCCAAGCCCTTGAGCTTGCTAGGCAAACACTCGCCCTTTTTCCTTTTGTGATAAGGTCTTGATAAGTTTCCCAGGTTAGTCTTGAGCTTGGCATCCTCCTGCCTCAGCCTCCCAACCAGCTCGGACGGCAGGTGAGGACACTAGGCTCAGCTTTCACTTTCTTTCCCTCTGTGACACATCTCACTATCGGACATGCTGTGTGCCTTGTGTCATCCTGGTTTCCTCTCACCGGAACGCACGTTCCCCGAGAGTAGAGACTGTAATTCAGCACCTAGTAGTGCTCAGTGAGAATTCGCGGAGAGACCCAGTGAGCAGGACGAGGCTCTGCTCTGCTGTCGGAGCCTCCCAAGCGCCACCGTGCTCCCCACATCTGGACAGACGGGTGGGAAGATGTGTTGGACCCTTGAGTCCAGCTGCTGCCTCCCCAAGGACTGGCTGCTGGGACCCGGTCCCCTCACCCTCCGTACACAGAGCCTGTCCGCTGTCCCCAGCCACCCACGGCCAGCAGTTTGCAGTCTCCTGAGATGTTAATTTAGAACACGGAAGCCACCGGGAAAGACTCAGAGGCGTGGGCTGGGCTATTTTGGGCCTCAGTCACAGGCAGCACCATCAGCGTGGCCAAACATAGGCCCGGAATCAGGAAGCCAGTGTGGTGCGTGGGATGACCCTCTGCGGGGGAGGCTGAGTGAGCTATTGTGACACACAAGGTTTCCAGCCCAGAGACAGTGACAGATCCAAGGGAAACTGGTCCTGCAGAGTCACTGGACGCTGCAGCCCTGGCCTCAGGGGCTTAGTGGGCATCTGAGCAGTGAGAAGCACCCATGGGACCCCTCCCAGCCCAGTGCCTGACCAAAGCTTCAGTGGAGACAATCTCCACCTTCTCTCTTGATGGGGACTTGGAAGTGGGATCTTGAGCTAAGGGCTGGAGCCCCTGCATCCCCACTGGCCTCCCTGGCCTCAGAGTTCTTTGGTCACCAGGAGCTGCCCCAGACCTCAGGCCAAGCCTGTGAGCACAGGGCGTTTCCCAGGGAGCAGTAACTGTCTCCATGTGCATCTCACTTCGTGCCACACCTCTATGATGTGGGAAGGATTTTGTCACCTCCGTGCTACAGTTAGAGACACTGAGGCAGAGAAAGGAGAATCCACACAACTCACCACTCAAGGGGGCCTCCCTGCAGTGGCCGAGGGCAGAGTCCAAGCCTCTGTGCTGTCAGGGCACTTCTAACCTCAGCGATGCTGGGAGCCTTTTTTGAACAGGATCGTGCTGTGCGGCGCTACTCTGAGTCACAGAAATCCCCCTGCCTCAGCCTCCTGAGTGCTGGCATCACAGGTGCACATGATGACCCACATCAGATTTCTGCTGTTCATAAGCAACTAATTTTGCAGTGCTTTGTCAGGATGGACTCCCCCTGGGACAAGAACACTGGGGAAGAACAGCATTCCTTCAGTTAAGAGATGCAGTGAGGTCCGTCCAAGGAGTGCAAGAGGCGGCCCTCGGGGAGCTGAGGACCCAAGGACTGAGCGGGCAGCAAGCCTGGCCTCTCTGCAGGAGAAAGAGAGGCCCAGCGAGAGTGGGGAGAGCTCAGCCGGGGGTGAGGGAAATGGCAGGGGACCATGCAGGCTGCTCTGTCTTCCGTGCCCTGCTTTGCCCCATGATGCCCTGTGCACCTCAGAGTCCCAGCAACCTCAGAACCAGGCACCGGTGAACCTCTCGTCCTCACAAGTCACCCGGCCTCAGGTGATCTGTCACAGTGACAGGAAATGGACAGAAAGGCCTCCCCAAGGCAGAGAGGAGACCAGGTGGACAGGAAGGGCCCCTGGTCTTTGATCGGAGCAGCTGTGGATCTAGTTTTCCAAGATGAGGCAGAACACCAATTGAACAAGGACTGTGTCCCTGTCCTGGGGCTCAGAGCTTGAGGAAGACAAACCTGAGGTCAAAGGATGTCATGCCGGAGTGAGGTGGTGGCAGCCTGCACAGCTGAGGGACAGACTGGAAGCGACGGGAGAGGGAAGCTGCTGTTCTGATTTTTCAAAGTCTTTTCAGACTCACCCCAGTACCACCCAAACAGTGCAAACGACGCCCGTGTGCGTTCCACTCACGGCTCCCCTAGAGTAACATCTCAGCAATCCGCGAGGACAGTCATCAAAGGCGCCCTGTTCATACCAACTGTGAGCTGTGTTTGATTTTTCACCAGGGTCCTCATCTGGCCCAGGAGCCATCTGGGGTCACACAGAGAGGTGGCCGCCCCGCTCCCTTTATCTGCGTCACCCTCAGGTCTCGGAGGAGGCCGAGGCAGTGATTTCGCAGTGTCCTTCCCTCAGGGATCAGCTGGCCTTTCTGGTCTTAAGCGTTTTCACAAGGACAGTGCCGAGGTCTGAGCTGTGTCCTTCTCCTGCGATCGCGGTGCTCGGTCATCTGCCATGGTCACTGTTGAAGCTGGTGTCTGCCACCGTGAGGTCACCATGTCCCCCTGGGAGGTCCTGAGTGTCTTCCAGGGAGCACCTCAATGTCACCACACCCGCTCCATCCCACCACCACGTGTCTCCAGGGCCGTGCGAGATCAGAGCGAGCACTTCCGCATCTGCCAAGTGGAATTTTTGTATTTCCGTGGTGCTTCCGAACACTGGTTAACTGAATTCTCTGCTGAGAAAGACCCATCCGCTCCTTTGTTCATTCATTCAAGCCAATGTCATTGGCTGACATCGGAGGAAGCGCGGTTCCCTTGTCTGTGTAACTCAGCGCAGTACTTGGGTGTGACTGTGACACCCTCCTATACGCCAGCTCTTTTCTCCCCCATGTTAGGGAGAGTATTAGGGATGGAACCCAGGGTTCTGCACTGAGCAACCACCCCATTCTTACTTATTTTTTAGCTATTGAGTTATTTTAAATTTTGAGACCTGGCTTCACTAAGTCCATGAGTTGCCAGGCTGAGTTCAAACTTGGGATCCTCCTGCCTCGCCTCTAAGGGTGCTGGGATTGCAGGTGTGGGATGCACACCTGCATCCCACAGGTGGGTGCACTTGACTTGTTTTTCTCTTTTAAAGTTTCAAAATAAGCTTAAACTAAGTTGTACAAGGCTGGGGATTTAGCTCAGTGGTGCAAGCGCCTGCCTGGCAAGCATGAGGATATGAGTTCAATCCCCCATAACAACAAAACAAAAACACAAACTAGGTTGTACATTTTTAAACAATGCAGAGGTGGCCAGAGCTGGTTGCGGGGGTGGCCTGTGTCAGGGGGCGTACCCCCTTTCTGCAAAGGGTGTGCCAGTGGGTATTTTCCACTTTTGGGGCCAGAGGCCCCTTGCAACTGCTCCAGGTGGAGATTTGGAAGCGTGGAGACCCCTTACTGACTTACAGTTCATTCCCAAAAGGATTTAATGAGTTCTGCACTCACTCCCATAACAAAGTAAACAATCAAGCAGAAAACCAAAGGAGCCATTTTTAGGGTGGAGAACCTCTTGTTGGGGAATCCGGGGTGGGTGGACAAGGCAGGGGATGGGAGGATGGGGCAGGGAGGAGGGGAATCTCCAAGAGCCCCGGGCTTCACGCAAACTTCTAGGGTCCCAGAGCTCGGTGCTGCCCGGTAGTCGCTGTGAACAGCGCCCCCCTCTGGGAGGGGCTAGGACTGCATGCAGAGCTGCATGCAGGGTCAAATGGTCCCTTAGGAGCTGGTGGCATAAGGAAGGACCCTGCCCTCTCTGACCCTCACCTTCCACGCCTGGGCCCCCAGGGCCATCAATCCTACCTGTGAAGGCCAGCCTAGAGATCCAGGGTTCCTCTGATTTCATTTATTACTGCTATCTGTTTTTTTGAGACAGGATCTCGCCGTGCAGTTCGGGCTGGCCTTGAGCTCGCTTTGTAGCTCAGGCTGGTCTCAAACTGGCCATGATCCTCCTGCCTCAGCCTCCCGAGTGCTGACTGCTGCCATTTTTGTCCCTGAGGTCAGTGAGGGTGTCGTTCACTAAATCTGGACGGCAGGTGGGAACATCAGTTGTTTCATGTCAGTGAGAAGATGGGGTTTATCCTTGACCTCAGTCTGATAACGCTCAGGGTGGCTGGAAATGGCTGTCACCACCCAGACACATCTGAGGCCGTTGTTTTGAGAGGAACACATTTCTTTTTTTCTTTTTTGAACACATTTCTTAAATGCTCCGTGCTCCTCCTTGGGTCCCAGCTGCTGCTGAACACCCCCCCACCCAACCCACCCCACTGTCCTAGCAGGCGACAATGGCCCTGGAGGTCACTGGAATCAGAGGCTGCGCTTAGGGCAGCAGTGTCCTGGCCTCAGGTTGCCCTGAGTGACCCCGACTTGGGTGTAGACGCTGAGGTGGGCAGTCTGTGCGTCACCCAGCTCAGCCATGAGGCCTGAGTTAACAGGAGACTGGTTCCTGCTGGTAAAGCAAACACCACCGGTGAGCCTGGGGAAACACCAGCCCAGACTCTGACCGGTCCAAGCTTCAGCGGCCTCCTCCAAGACACGAAAAGGAGAGACCTCGAGGCACCAGCACTGTGCCTCTCTGTACTGAGGGGCCTTGGCACGGCCTCTAAACTCATAAGTGGCAATTTTTTTCCTCTACTACTAGGGGATCAAACCTAGTGGCTCTACTACTGAGCTACAGCCCCGCCTCCACACTGCCCCCCTATTTTTAAACTTTTGAAACAGGGTCTCACTAAGTTTCCCAGGCAGGACTCGCTCTTGAAATCCTCCTGCCTCAGCCTCCCCCAGTGCTGGGATCATAGGCTTGTACCACTGCACTCACCTTGGTGATTTTTTTTATTAGCACAAATTAGTCGTTTACAGTCTGTGCTTTGCAGTTGTTTACTCCTACAAACAAGACACTATTATGGAAGTAACATTCTGCCTTGACACTTGTGCCCAAGATGGACCCACAGGGACAAGACACAGGGGAAACTGCTGTGCTGGCCAACTTGGTTTTGTATCTTCTGGAACTCTTTCCTCACCAGCAGGATTTCAGTGTGAATTTTCTCTGCTCTCTGGAGTCTTTCTCTACATTATCACCTTACCTGTTCCTAGGAGCTAAGCCAGACAGATGTGATTAACAGCCCAGAAAGGAACTTTCTTAAGTAACCCACTGCATGCAGCCCTGTTTTGTGACTATGATTTCGCTTCCATAACAGCCCTTTGAGTTGGAATTTTTGTCTCCATTTTGCAAATGTGTGGATCGAGGCTCAGAGCCTACAAAAAGCTTGCCCAAGGTCACAGAGCTGCCAGTGACTTCCTGCCAGAGTGCCACACAGGCCTCATCCCGGGAGGACTGGTTCTGCTCGGTAAGCTCGCTCCTGGTCTTTCCTGAGAGGAAAACATGGAGGAGAAAAACTGTGGCATGAATTGCAGATTTCATGGTGACAGGACAGTTTCTGTTTGTGTTTGGGTTCTCTGGGCAGAAACCCTGAGCTCAGAGGGGAAACCCCCACCCACGTGACCAGAGGTCATGTGACCCGTGACTACCAAGGTCTCTGTGAGCCAGCGTTTCTCTGGGTGACATCACCTGCTCTAGCTGATTGCCCAGGTATTTCGTGGCCTCCCGGGGCCTGCAGGAAGTTGCATCATCTCCATGCTTGGCTCTTAATTTGTTTGTCTCTGGTTAATTGTCAACCTGCACCCGGGTACTGAGAGGTTGCCAAAACAACCAGGCAGCAAACACTTCCTTACCGGGAATTTGGCGGGCTGGGTCCGGACTGCCTCAACCCTGCTGGACTGAGACCCTGATGTCTTGGGACAGAAGTCAGGCTCTGAAGCTTTCCAGACCCACTGAGTCCCAGGCCCGTGTGTACCCCTGGCTTCCACCCACAGCTCCTACGTGGAAGAGGAGGCCAGCAGGGCGACCCCCCTGGGGACCCAGAGCTCACGGCTCAGTTGCCCCCCTTGCCCACCCCTCGTGCTGCCCTGTCACTGAAGCCGAGTCCTGACTCACAGGCAGCCACGCAGAAATGCAGGTTGAACTTATTATAAAGATGATACAGACAGCTAAGCCTAGAACTGAGAGGGAGGACAGTTTGGGCTCCTCTTTCTGCACTGAGGAGCTATTCCTGGGGCTCAGGAAACTAAATTATGATGCTCATCAGCCTTGCACTTAGAAGCTACCGAGGCATTGCAGGACGTCTTCCTGTCCTTTCTGGGTGGTTGGTGCTTCCTCCATCATGTAAGGAGCTCAGGAAAGAAATTCAAGGAAGCAAAGTTCTCCCTTTACACAGGGCCCAGCCCAGGGCAGGAGGTCTTTAAGGAGCATTCCCTTTCCTGTGCCACTGGGCTGTGGGGGTGCTGTGTGCCTTGGTCTGGAGTTCGACAGCCGGGGTGTCAGAAGGTCCCTGCACAGCATGTGATCTTCAGATGATGGCATTGTGCCCTCTGGGTTGCTTTGGGTCCAAACCAATGGTGATAAATGGGTTATGGTGATAAATGGGTTATGCACAGAAGCTTCTGTTCTTACTTACCTGGCATCTTAAGCGGTTTTGGACTTCACCTCCTGCTCCCTCAGACCGGCTAACATCTAACACCGCTGCCCCTCTGCCACCTGCATCAGAGCAAGAAGTGGGCCCACCCTACCAGCTGCAGAGGAGGACCTCGAGCCAAGAGTCCAGAACCAACTGCAGGATCACCTGCAGAGAACCCAGAACAAACTGGTTCCCCACTGCACCCCAGTTCCTCCCTGTAGCTCTGGGGTGGGGTCGGAGACTTGTAGGCCAGCACACTCTCCTGAGACACTCATGAGGCTGGCTCAGGGCTCCAGGGGATCCAGCTCTAACCCACAGCCCCTGGGCAGCTCCTAGAGTCACCGCAAGGGATCAGAGGCTTTGTGTCCTGAGCACCCAGAACTGGAGAGACTCAGATACACAACTTGGGAGAGGGCAGGTTTCCTCCTGGAGATTGCCAAATGCAACCCAGGGACAGGGTTGCATAGAAAAGAGCAGCCAGAATTCTCCAAGACTTCATTCCTTTGTTAAAAATTTCTTTGTTTAAAAAATTGTTGTGTTGCATTGGGTCGTGTTGTGTGTAACAGGCTCTCGCCATGCCTTCCAGGTTGGCCTTGAATTCTTGGCAATCTTCCTGCCTCAGCCTCCCCAGTATGGGCATGAATCACCTGTCCAGCTTAAAAAATTGTTTTTGATGGGCAGGCCATGAAGCTAAAATAGCTCCTGCAGAATTCGACAGCGCCCAAATGTAAACAATAAAACAAAACCAGAGGCAGAACCCACCCAAAACCAATAAGCATCCTCCACCCAGTAACTCTCCTCAGATCAGAAAAAATGAGGAAAAGTTTCCATCAGGAGCCCAAGCAGGGATTTCTTTGTTTTGTTTTGTTTTGTTTTCAAGAGATAAAAACAACAATGGTACAGAATTTCGAAACAAGATAATAGGAGACTAACAATGGTTAATATATTGCGTATTGTTATCTTCAAAGTAGTTGCTCAGATTACAAGAAACAGACATGGAAAACTGATCAAACAATAGAACCACAGACCAATCTTTTCAATGAACTAATAGAGATTAGTAATGTAAGTACCTTAGCCATATATAGATATATAGACTTTTCTTTTCCTTTCCTTTTCTCATTTCCCTTATCCCAGTTATTTTTTTCTTTTGAGCAGTTTCTTCCCCTTTCACTTTCACAATATCTATTGTACATTTTGGATCTTATTTACTCTTTCAAATTTTTACACTAGGGAGACAATCTGATGTTTATCCATGCACGTCTGGCTTATTTCACTTATATATATGGTCTCAAATTGCATTTGTTTACCTACAAAAGCCTTGAGTTTATACTTTTTTATAGCTGAGTAGTTCTCCACTGTATGAAAAGATCGTATCTTTTTATCCATTCCTTGGTTGATGGGACATTTGGATTGTTTCTAAGATTTAGCTTTTACAAATTGTGCTGCTGTAAACATGGGTGCAAAGATATCACTGTGGTATGATGTTTTTAATTCTTTGGGGAGAATATCCAGAAAGGGAGAAACTGGGTCTAGTGGGACCTCTAATCCTTGTTTTTTGAGGAATCTCCACACTGATTTCCACAGTGACTGCACCAGACTGCACTCCTACCAATAGTAGAGAAAGGTTTTTATTCCCACACCCCTGCCAGCATTTGTTATTCATTGATTTCTTGATGACAGCCATTCTTTCTGGGGTGAGATGAAATCTCAGGGTTGTCTTAATTTGCATTTCCGGCCAGGCGAGGTGGCTCATGCACATAATCCCAGCACTTGGGAGGCTGAGGCAGGAGGAGATCGTTGTGAGTTCAAGACCAGCCTAGGCTACAAAATGAACTCAAGGCCAGCCTGAACTACATAGAGAGATCCTGTCTGAGAAAGACCAAAAAAAAAAAAAAATTTGCATCTCTTGAATGACCAGTGATGGTGAGCACTTGCTTGACTATAGCCCAGCCCTGGGCCTCTTCTGATTCCCAGTGCCCAGTGATTCCTGATTTATTCTTCACTGACATCAGCTCTGTTAAGTTTATTTTGTCTGAAGTTTGTTGTTGTTAATATCTTATCTGTACATTGGAAACAACTACCTGACCCTCACCCAGCTTACAAAAATTAAATGAAAAATCACAACTGAATCACTTACCAAGTATCCAGTATAGAGTTAGTGCTCAGAAACCTTAGTTATATCATTACACATCTGTGAGTTGTGAGAATCTGCATGTTTTCCTCTCCAGAGATGATAAGCTTCTGTGGAACCGCTCAGGATGCCTTAAGGGGCTAGACAGTTTTGGGGGTCGGCTGGAAGAGGCGGGCCCCTGTGTGTGCACCCTGCAAAGGTTCTAGCTCCCTTCCAGGGGTGTCCTTCCTCCACACCCCTTGTGTCCTGGATATCTTGATATGAGCTCTCTGCCAAGCCACCCTGCCTTTGAGCCTGTCAACTATGGACCCACACTTCTACAAACGTCAGCCAAAATAAACCTCTCCTCCTTTACACTGTAAGTGTCAGAAATAATTAGGGGAGTGCCCCAAGGCTGGGTTCCGATGAGGGCAGAGGGTTCAGTCAAGGTGAGGAGGGGTCTCATCCTAAAGGAACAGGCCCAGCAGGGAAGAGGAGGTATTTGGAGCATGTTGGGGGAGGGCTGGGTCTGAAGTGCACCTGTTTAATCTTCGGGGAGAGGACACATGGATGTCCAGCCGCTCTGCTGAACATTGAGGCCCATCCCCACCCACAGCCCACATCCATAGCCCCTCTCAGCCCCTTGGAGCTCTGAGCATGGAAACCAGGGGCCACTTCTTCTTTATTCCCCACCTTGTACAGGACAGGACCCATCGAGGCCCGAGGTGGACACACAATGGGCCGCTCAATGACTCAGGTTTTTCCACAGTGGAGGTGTGGGCTGGGTATCACCGGTGCAGACTTGTAACTACCCAGACTTCCTGGGCTAGAAGGCAGTCGGTTCTGGTGGCAGCGTGTTCCACAGAGACAAGACTCACAGGATTCAGGCTGACGGGACAGGAAAGGGCTGTTCCCAGCCAGACCTGCTCAGCCCACCTGTCCTGCAGACTCCCCTTGGAAAATGTTTTCTGGTTGCTATGACAGCCGAATCACAGAGCTGGGATTTGTTATTGTTCCAGAGGGGAAAAAAGGAAGGCCCGCATGTGTCAGTGGGCAGCTGAGTCACCCTGCCATGGTCTGGTGAGTCCACAGAGTCACTTTCCTGTGGTCTGAGGCTCCCAGCAGCCACCACGTGTGGGCCAAAGCTCGGTCCCCTGTCTGCAGCTTCCAGTGAGCCCAGGTAATGGACACCCTGGCCTGAGCGCCACCAGCAGCCAGCAGGTAGACAGGAAAGTCACTGAAGAGGATGCCGTCCTGCCTCCCAGAGGGGCAGCCGAGGGGCACTGAAGTGACCGCTTTCCAGCAGCCTCAGGTCCTGAACCCATTCAAATATTTACCTTTCTTGCCTGGTCTTTCCAGCTGGGGAAAAGACAGACGTTGTGGGATTTCTGACCCAGTGATTCAGCTGGATGAGAACCCGCCCTCACATATTCAAGAGTCTCCCTTTCACCATCTTTTTGATCATACCTCGTAAAGACCATCATGTTTCATGGACTTCTGGAACTGCTTCAGACAGTGGCACGAACAGGAGGACAAGTGTATTGGAGGGGAGTTGGAGGCAGCCTATCTTCTCCTGTAATAAATTTTTGAAATTTAAACATCCCTATGTTTCAATCACCTTGTATTTCAACAACAGTTTCCTGAGTTGCCTTCAACTTGGCTGGTTCTTTGAGCCCTCCAAGCCTCTGTCTCCTCATGCAAGACAGACAGGAACAGCACTGTCTCATTATGGGAAAGAAAAGAGAAAGCACCAATAGTGTTTACATGGTGCCTAGCTGCTTTGGTTTATAGCGAGGTGTCCACAAGGCCGCACCGGCGAGGCGTGTGGAAGTCTCACAGCTGACTTGCTGTTGGAGTAGAGGGCTGGCCGGAAGGGGCAGGTCCCTATGTGTGTGCCCTGCAAAGGTTCTCTCCCCCTTCCCAGCCTTTTCTCAACACCCTCTGATTCCTAGGAACCTTGATGTGAGCCCTCTGCCAAGCCACCTTGTCTTGGAGCCTGCTAACTATGGACTGACACCTCTACAAACGTGAGCCAAGTAAACTACCCTGGAGGCCTGCATCTCACACCGAAGGTCCTGCCAAGGAAATGCCACACACTGTGACGGCCCAGGCCAGGGTGGGCTGTGCTGAGGACAGCTGGGTAGTACAGTGCAGTGGGCAGCTTGCTGTGTCCACATCTATGTCTGTGGCTGTGTCATGGAATTGCCCCTGGCCAGCTGTTGGGTCCCCTGCATGACACCAGACAGCCCGTGTTTGCAAGGGATACGGGCCGAAGGTCAAAGGTCAGAGGAAGGAGGGGGACAGCTGTGGGAGAGAGGAACAAAGGGCCTGCGGTCACTGACGCCCACAAGGGGCAGTTGCCTCAGCTCCTCGAGGACAAAGGGCAGAGTTCTATTTTGAGCCCCGTAGGCGCGGGAGAAAACAAGGTTCTTGTTTTCCACACGCTCATGGGTGGCTCACTAGTCCACAGACTGCTGGCTGCTGCTTTGGGTGCCCACGAGACTCCCTAACCTCGTGTTCAAGGACACTTCCTGTGCCAGCGTCACCAGGCTGGAAGATTGAGTGTCCCGACAAGAGGGCTGTGTGAAAAAAAAAAGGGGGGGGGGGAGGGAGGACAACAATCAGTGTCCAGGTAACAGAGAAATTTCGTTTTGTCTTGTTGTTTCCTTGGGCAACAAAACATCCCTGCCCTCTGCAGGCCGTCTTCCTCCTGGTTACTCATTTCTCCCAAGGGCGAGCTGTTTACTTGGCGGTTAATAAAGCAGAGAGCACTTTGCCCTTTGAATGCTTCTCTGCCTCCAGCATCTCTTGGCCTCTCTCTGCCAGGACTGGGGAGGTGGCTCACAGACCCTAGACGGCACCCCGTCCTCTGCCCCAGCCAGGGACCTTGGGCTGGATCGTCCTGCAAGATCCTGAGTCCCGGGGACACAGCTCAGGGATTTTCCTTGTGGCACTGGGAATTGAGCCCGGAGGCCTTCACCCTTAGCCCCAGCTCTGGCCCTTTTTCACATTTTTTTTTTTTAAATTAGGAGACAAGGTCTTTCTAACTTGCTGGTGGCCCAGGCTGGGTTTGAACTGTGATTCTGCCTCGCTTGCCTTTCCAAGTACAGTGTAGCTACTTTTCTAGTTCTCAGTGTGAAATGAGAGATTATGAAGGTACAGGGGAAAGGGAAAGTCCCCAAGAACTGGAGCAATCAGTTGCATCAGCCTTGACCAGTGATCTGTTGAAACCAGAGCCTCAGGGTCAGTTTCTGGTTGGCACCACTAACCGCTAACCGTGTCACTGACCACTAATCTAGCTCGCAGTCACTGACTGATAGCCACTCTTTACAGCTCTTTACATGGTGCTCCTCCCTCCCTGCACCTTGCACCCCGATAAATGGACAGAGACCCCTTGGAGGGTGAGTGCTTAGGGATCATTTTTTCCATCTTCTGCAACCCCCTGGGCCAGGTGGGGCCCTGTAACATAGGCACGGGGAGAAAGAAAGAATCAAGCCTTCATCGCAGCGGAGAGAAGGGGGAGGAAAGAGCAAGCGAGCACTTCTCACAACTTTCATTGTCCAACTTTCATTGTCTGCTGATAGCCCCAAATGAACCCAATATCCCCCAGGAAGACTGCCAGGGTTATGCAAATAAAAGCATAAATAAAGAAGGGAACAGGGGTTTCCCTAGTCACAGGACCCTGACACTGAACGCAGCGGGTTTCAGGCCAATCCATTTTCCTGCTCTCCAGGGACACCGGACACCAGGCTCTGCAGTGTAAAACCCAGAGTTAGCTGGGACCCTGGTGAAGCCCACTCTCCCTGACATCTGCAGAGACTGGCTGCCGCCTGCCCTGCGAAAGCCTCCTGGGGAGCCACAGCTCCTTTCCTTCCCGCCTCCCCCCAGCCCTCTGCTTTTGGGGTGCCCTGAGAAGGGACCATTTCCAAGCCACAGATCATGGTCCCGTTGTGGGGGATACCGGTGGCCTAGGTGGGAGCAGGGCTGGAGATGATGGACAAGTGCCACCCGTCTCTCTTCACCCCTACAACAAAGCAGCAAAGGGCTCCTGGGATAACAAGTGGAATTCCCACGCGCGTCAGAATGAGCTCATTAGGAGAGGAAGCAGCATGGCTTAACAGAGGCTTCTGAGGGTTTGCGCTGCTCACACTCAGGCCCCCTCCCCTGGGCGGCACCCAGGAGGTGGCAGGGAGCAGTTGATCCTCTTGGGCTCTCATGCTCTGACTCCCTAGGATGGCTAGAGAGGGCACACAGCTTCAACAGAGGCCCAGGAGTCCAGGAACTGGTGGGAACAGGTAGCAGCACCAACACAGCCTCCCAACTCTGTTTTCCTGAGCCTGCTCTGCCAGAGTGCATGGGTTCTGCCAACATCAATGTCTGTTCCAGTCAGCGTGCTCTTAGCTTGAGGCAGCCCGAGAGGGATCCAGCTGTTTGCAGCAAGTGCATCCATCCACAGGCCACACCTGCAGGGTGCAGCCTCACCCTGGATCTCACTGCCGTTGTCTTGGACTTCTCTCTGCTAGGTCCCAGCGGACCCCACAAGGTGGGGTCACTTAGGCTAAGCATCACATAAACTACAAGAAGGCAGGAAAATACCCCAGACAGACTAGGTTTTCCTCAGAACAGGAGAGTCATAGCCATTGGTCTGAAAGGGCCCAGTCAAACTGAGCCAGTGTCAGACTCTGCTTCTGCCCTGGCAGGAAGTCACTGGTGACAGGCAATGCCTCTCTGTACTATTCTGTTTGTGTACTCCTGCCCCAGTGACCACGGAGAGCCCTCTGCTCCCAGGTACCCCAGACTTTTACGCTTTCTGAAAAACACTGATGCCATGGCAGGTCCTTCTTCCTAGGACACAGATTTGGGTTGTGCTTCCCATCACAGTAAGCGCTGCAGCCCAAGAATGTGAGCAGAAGCTAGGTCCCGAGCTCCTCGTCTGATGACAACAGCCCCGTTCATGTCAGGACGCCAGCGTGACAAGCTTCTCCTTGAGACTGAACAGCACACATCTTCCCCTCCGGAGCCAGGAAACGATGCTCAAAATAAGAACCAGAGCTCCCGCAAAATGAACCACGGCTATTCTCAGTGACAAGGTCCCAAGCTCCTCCAATGATAGCTGCCGAGTTCATGTCAGGGAAGCCAGCACAAGCTCCTCCAGGAAAAGCAACAACTCTAAACAACAGTACTACTTATGAGAACCCACCACGCTCCTCTTCCTTACCAGGTCTGCTTTTTATGCTGGCAGCTTTCCTCAGGTGGACCATCCACACCCAGCGCCACACTGATTCAGTTCAGCTGGTGTTTAAGTTGACAAGTGGGTTTTAATCCACCACAGGGGGGAACTGCAGGGATAGAGCCATAAGCCAAGGACACTACAACCCCTAAAGCTGGAAGAGGAGGCACCTGCCCCCTTCTAGAGCCCCTGTGGGAAATACAGTCCTGCACACCTTGATAGCAGCCTTGCACAAGTGTGGGAGGAAAGATCTGGGTTGTTTTGAGCCACTAAGTTTGGCGGCTCATTACAGCGGGAAATCTATGCACCTCACAGAACTCTGGGGTCCTCAGGACAGCGGGACTGCATGGGGGTGAGGGTGGGAGCCAGGTTGACTGGGGAGGCACCTAGGACAGAGGAGGGGCTAGGTAGCGGGAGGGTCCACAGGCAAGAGGAGGCCACTTCAGAGAGCGGAATGGGAGGACCGACACCAGCCTCAGAAGAGGAGCTGGGCGCTGATTTGTGGTCTACAGGTGCAATCTGGAATTTTCCTGTTTTGCCCTATTTTGCAATGCACAGGCATTTTCTCTCAAGTTAGAGTTCTGGCTGCACAAATGTCGGCTGGCAGGAAGTTCAGCTCGGGCATGCTTAGCCCTCTATCCTGTTCCCAGCCACTCCAGATTCTGCTCCACCTTTGAGCAGGGACTGAAGGTACAGCCCAGAATGCGAAGTGTGGGGTTCCTAGGTAAACAAGGGGCCTCTGAAGGTTCTCGAGGAAGTGTGGTTCAGGCAGGAAAAAGGCTATGGCAATGATGGTCCCAGAGGACTGTTGGGCCAGCTCTGCATAAAGCAGTAAAAAATGGAGTTGCGGGGCTGGGGATTTAGCTCAGCGGCATAAGCGCCTTCCTTGCAAGTGTGCGGTCGTGAGTTCGATCCCTGGTACCGATAAAAAAAAAAAAAAAACAAAAACAAAAAAACCAAAAGAACACAAAAAACAAACAACGGAGTTGTGAGTCCCTCGGTGGGTTGTGAGCTGTTTGCTAGAGACCAGGCAAAACTTCTGAGTGGCATCTGCGCTGCTCTGCGCGCCACTGCCCCCCAGCGGCCAGGCCTGGGGTGGCGGCTCGCGGCACGTGGGAGCCCGGAAGAGCTGGGGTGCTGTAGTCACAGGAGCAGAGGTCACGCGGGGCTTTGTAGAGATTGCTCGTGACGTGGCGGCGTGCACCGAGGAATCCAGAGGACTGGGCCGCCGGTGGGGACAATAGTGAGGCTGGACCTAAGCAGCCATGGACTCGGGAGGGGAGGAGAGAACTGGGGCGTGGAGCTGTGCCGCTGCACCCAGGTGTCACGCACCCCAAATCCTGACAGTAATTCAGGGAGACCTGCGACAGCCCAGGAGGAAACCATGGAGAGAACCGACTGTACACTGTAAGAACTGAACAGTGAGATGAGTCTTTTCTTCTTTACGTAGTTCCGGGTATTGAACCCCAGACCTTTGCCTTGAGCTACATCGCCAGCCCCCCTTCCTTTTTTTGAGCTAGGGTCTCCCCCTTTACCCAGGCTAGGCTTGGACCTGTGATCCTCCTGCCTTAGCCTCCCAGATTACAGCTACGATTCCAGCTGTGAGCCACCAATCCCGGCAAACCATGGGCCTGAATATTCATTTCTTAAACCTTATTCAAGTCTGAAGACCTCTTTGACTTTAAGCAGGAGTTTTGAATCCCACCTCTGCTGTCTGGGGTCCGAGTACTCCATTGCCCTGGAGACAGCTCAGGGATTTCACGATGGGCAGGCATCTCTTGTCTGCTCTCCAGGCATTGGTAGTTTTACAACTTTCTTGTTTTACTCCGAGAAATACGAAGGAGAACATCAGTCCACCAGTCTACAGCCCTGACAAGCAGAGGAACCAAGGCCAAGCTGGTCCCCTTGTCGACCACGGAGCCTTCTTTCTTGCTGGGCATTTGCATGGCTGCTGTATTGATTAGGTCACAGCCCTAAGAACTGCTCTTCTCCTCCCATTTTATAGATGAAGATATGAGGCATGGAATGGTGGATTCCACAGAGACAGCCTGACTCCTCAGCCTGTAACCCTTTTTCTCATTCTAGCCATCAGTATTGTGGCACTTACACTTGTTTATGTCAACTTGACTGATTTGGGAGCCACACAAGAGATTGGTAGAGGACACTTCTGGGTGCACCTGGGTCGGTCGTGGAGGTGTGGCCTTGGGGTCTATGTCTGGTCCCTGCCACTTCCTCTTTGGCCTGTTTCCTAGCTCTGCTTCCTGCTGCTGTGAACTAAGCAACTTTGCCCCCCGCACCGACCATGTTCTCTACCATGATGCTCCTGCCCTGGAGCCAGCTGACCAGGGACTGAACCCTCTGAACCATGAACCAAATCAAATCTGTCCTTTAACTCGAATCCCAGCCAGGAAAGCTGATAATACAGTCACCGTCAGCTAAACTCATGCTCTCTACGCTGTGAGTTACCACACACCAGTGAGTGGGTCCTGAAACAATGTAGTGCCTTTCAAACCACACTCATTTTGCTTAAATTGAGTGAAACACAAAATGTCAGGTGTATTTCATGTAGTATAAGGTTAAGAATGGTTTGGTAATTTTCTGACAGCTCCTCTATGGTTATGTGTGTACATACTTTCCTGTAATACAAAATCTGTTTCTTACTATGGATCCAGTCCAAAAAAGTAAAAAGCCACCTATCTCAAAGTTTTCCCCATTGGGCTTCACAAAGCTTGCATATGGTAGTTTTACAAATTTCCCGCTTTACTCAAAGAGCTATGAAGGGAAATTTCAATGTACCACTCTACAGTCCCCGGACAAGCAGAGGAAGAGAGACCAAGCCGGCCCCTGAGGGAACCCCGTTGCTCCAGACACCTGACAAGGCCATGATATCACTGACCTCACCCAACTCTGGGAGCCAGGATGGGCCATTCCCCCACCTGCGTGCAGTCTCGGAGTCCCAAGACCTGGGCAGGGACCAGTAGCTCAATGAACGCAAACCCAGCTGGTGCCAGCCTGGCGGCAAGTGGAAAATGTCCCAGCACGTTATGAATGGGGTGGCCACAGGTCGGTTAGAAGCATAGTTGTCTATAGTGACCAAAGCTTTACATTTGTAATCAGCTGAAACAATCACATTATTTTCCTGGGAGTGTCATGGTTGGCCATACAAGCTCCCCACCTCCGCCTCTGCTTTTTTGGCTGATGACCTCACGAGCCCTGACTTCCATCCTTCCATCCCCGGCAGCTGCCCTCTGATCCTTCGAGGGTTTTCCGGGCGCTCCGCATGCAGCTCTTGGCAGAAGACACTGAGTCACATGGCAGGTGACTGGTGTTTTCTGACTCATGGGATGGAAAGAAATGCGACACATAGCGGCAGCACAGAGGGCCTCCATTGCCAATTGAGGGAACCTCTCAGATGGGAGGTGACTCATCTGGACGGCCTGGCCTGTTCAAGTGCAGCTTCCCAGGGGACACTCACTCCCCAGGGAGGAGAGCGGCTTCTCAGATGCAGCCCAGAGCCAGCCCTCCAGGGCAGTGGAGCCCTGGTCCACGGCAGAGAGGTGCCTAAGGCCAGCTCGGTGCAGAAGGTGAGAGGGCAGACCATCCAGATTGGGAGAACTGAGGGGGAAACGAGGCACGGGGTTCGGGAGAATGTGGTGGAGTCCTCTGCAGACCAGGACCTGGGGGTCTCACTTCACACCACTCACAGGGTCCTCAGGAGAGCTCGTGACTCCCACAGCCCCAAGAGAGGGTCTGTAAGTCCATTTGCAGACAAGAAAATCCTGCTCGGGGCTGGGGATTTAGCTCAGTGGCATAAGTGCCTGCCTTGCAAGCAGGCAGTCATGAGTTCGATCCCCAGTACCAATAAAAAGGAAAAAGACAAGAAAAGAAAAGAAAATCCTGCTCAGAAATGTAAATTCACTTGCCCAAGGGCACGCGGCGGGGGAAGGAGGGTTCCACCCCACCCGGTCTGCTTCCAGGGGCTGTACTGTCAATCACTGTACAATACCTAAGCCAAAGGTCCCACTCTGCCCTTCATGCATGCGGGACACACTTCACCTCGCTCAGGACTCCTCTCCCATCACCCTGTCCCTTCCCGGAGCGGCTCTGAAGTCCTCTCTCATGAGTGTCCTTGGTTACGCTGCTATGGCTGCCTCCACATCCCGAATCCACTCAAAACCTTTTGCTTTTATGATCCTTTCGACTCTGGGGAACAGCCACAAGCCACGAGGAGCCAGACCTGGGGAATAAAGCAGACGAGGCCTCCCGCGGTAGTCCATAGCCTGCTGTCCCAGTGGCTGACCCTTGGCTGCAGCGTTCACCACGTTACTAATCATGCCTCGTAAAGACACTTAGGAAAGAGGATTCCCAGAACTGCTCCAGGAAGTGGCAGGGACAGGGGGTGAATGTTCTGAGGGGGACTTGTGGTGATATCTTTTATCGTGATAAATCTTTTAATGTAAACATTTGCCATAGATTTCGATCAGCCCTTGTATATTGTCTGGCTTGATCCTCAGGGTAACAAGGCAAGGAAGGTATAGTGTCCCATTTTAAAGAAATAGAAGTAAAAAGACTGAGTGTGTTCCCCAGAGGTCAGTGGAGGATCTGTACAAGGGCATCCGTGTTGCTGTCGCCATCGGGGGTGGTGGCCCTCTTTTCTGAGTCCCACTCCACCACCTCCGTGGCTTGCATTGCTTGAGTCTGACTAAACAGCAGGACCCTCTTGGCTGTGTCCCTGTGGCTGAAGGAGAGGCTGCCCAAGGTGGACAGGGGGCGGGGGGCACCACACAGAGAGAGTTCAGCCACCGCCACCCCAGCTGGCCAGGGGAGTCAGACTGCAGGCGTCAACCTCACCCTCCTCTGCCATGGCTGGGAGCAGCTGAAGTCTTGGCTTCAGGTGGCCTCTGGGGTGAGGATCAGGAGGGAGACGGGCCAGGGGCAGGTGGGGCAGCCCACGCATCTTCCATTAGGTCGAGCTGCTCAGCTGGCCCCGGCAGGAGGGGGACAAGCGAGGGCAGCGGGCCTTTTGCTTTTCAGATGCATGCACATCATCTAAAGCTCCTGAGCCCCACACAGTCCCACCCTGACGCCCCCCAAAATAAATAGCCCTGGAATCTGATGACCACCCGCAGCTCTGTGATGGCTTTGGGCTCTGAGAATCCAAACTCCACCGAATTTATGCCGGAACCGGGCGAGCTCAAGAAGATAACCAACCTTTCCACCTGTGCTAACTCTTCCTGAATCACGGATAAAGCCACTTCCAGGTACAGAACTGGTCACATGCTTCGGTCTCCCCGGGCCTCCAAAGTCCTGCATGCCCACATGCATGGAGCGCGATATGTTGCCTGCATGGGGTCACAGTTAGGAACTGTCACTTGGAAGTGTCACAGACACACCCACCGGCAGATCCCGGTGACCTTGCTCCCTCTGCCTTCCCGGATTAGGACCCTGAGGCCACCAGGAGAGATGAAGCTCACCCGAGCTGCTCTGGGGCTCGCATGAGTCTCCCGCCAGCCGGAGCCTGTAGGGCTCATCTGTTTCAGGGATTTTTTTCTCAGCAGCCCCTGGATCTTGGTGTCCCCTCAGGGAGACAGGCAGGGGACAGCTTGGGGAGGAACTGTAGTCCCGGCCGACACCCCAAGGACCATGGCCAGATCCTGACCTGCCACCTGCTCTTTTCCATCTGCTGGGGGGCATTTTCCAACCTATCACTAATGGACACTTGTCTTGTGTCAGAGGCGCCTTGTTCTAGGCCTCTTGCTCATCTGGGTCCTGGCAGGCTGGGTCACACTGTGCTGTCTCCTGGGAGGAAGCCTGGTCTCCACCTGTCTTGGGGCAGGACAGGCAAGTTAGCTCAATGGCAAGAGAGTGGAAATAAACCAGCACATGTCCTGGGCTGGCACCCGAAAACAGTGTCCCCAAGCTCCCAGAGCCATCTGTCCCAGGGTGTCCAGCCCACCTGCCCCTCTCCCCCTGTATACTATCCTGAAAGCCCCATGCAAGGATTTGGTGACCTGTCCATGACTGAGCTGGTGGCTTTCCCATTCTTTGAAACCTCAGCTCAAAAAAATGAGGTCAGTAGGCCAGGAGTCGTGATCTCTGTAATCTGAGCATTCTGGGAGGCTGAGGCAGGAGGGTCACTAATTCGACCCCAGCCTGGGCAACTTGGAAAGACTCTCATAATAAAAACAAAAAGGGCTGGAAATAGAGTGCAATGTGAAGCCCCTGGGATCGATCCCTGTAGTGCAAACAAATAAACAAACAAACACAAACAGGTGGGTGCAGCCCCCAACCCCAGGGCAGCCCTGGCCCTTGTTCTGGCTAGGGACAGTCACCACTTTACATGCAGACAGCACCCGACAGTTTCCAAAGCCCTTGACAGCTTCCCAGGATGACGCCTTGAGGAAGGACAGGCAGAGCCACCTCCACGTACAGGTGGTGAACCTGAGACACCGACCTGGGGTCCCTGTGTCCCCTGGCAGTGAGCGAGAGCCAGATCAGGATGGGGCCTCTGGAGCCCTGGGTTACGGCTGTCCCTTGAGAGAGTGGGGCTCTTGGGAGCTCTGGAGTGGGGGCTGGGGCAGCACCTGGGTCCTGTCTGTTCCTGCCCTGCCCGTGGGCTCTTGCGGGCACCTACAGCCCTGAGCCACCCCTGAGGCCTGCAGTCTGCAACCAGGAACAGCTGCAGTGACTGACAAGGGACTAGGGCTGGGCCCTGCTGCTGTGACCTTGGGGACCCTCACAGCAGGGTCTAGAGTACCCCACAGAGGCAGCCAGGGTCACTGGCTTCCCCACACAGTGTGACACCCCCCTCCAAGGCCCCTGGTGGACACTCCCTTCCCATCTAGGTCTCTAGGAGGTGACAGACGAGAATGGAGGTTAGGGAGGGGGTGGCAGGAGTTGGGGGCTCCTCGGATTCTCCCCCACTGGAACTCCTGCCTGGGGCCCTTGGCGTCCATCCCTGTGACTCCAGGACAGTTGGCAGGGACCATAGATCTAACACTGTCCTCAACCCCTGTTCTGCGGCAAACGTCAGATGAATGAGGGTGAAGGGGCCGGCGACCCACTCAGCGGGCTGAGTCCTGTCCCTGGAGGAGGGAAAGAAGGAAAATCATCCCCCGATTACTGGCTTTTTTCTTTTCTTCCTTTTTTTTTTTTAACTGAATAACTCCACCAGACAAGCCTGAGCTGGAGAAGTCAGATGTCCGTCTCCGAGGTGCCCAGTCAGACTCACAGCGCAGATGGCTTTGAATCCAGACAGAGCTGTGGGCTGGTGTCACCGGCGCAGGGACTGAGGTGTCTTTTGAGAAAGGACTTAGCCTAAGAGGAAGGCAGGAGTCGGCCTCCGGAGGAGTGGGGCTGTGCGGTGCCAGTCACCAGCTCGGCGTCTTCTGGCCTGGTGGGAGGTCACGAGGAAGGCCACCAGCACAGCAGACTTGGTGAGACTCAGGAAGCATGTGCCACACTGCGCCAGAACTGCCACGTGGCGGGGACAGAGACGCAGAAGGCAGGGGCCATGCTCCATGCTCAGTATGGGCTGTGTCCCCACCCAGCCCCTGGTGTGTCACCCTCTCAGGCTTCGGAGGCACGGACGGCAGCTGCTGCCGTGTCACCTCAGACCCATGGGACGTGGGGAAGGTACCCGCTCCCAAGGCCAGCGGGAGGCTTTCTGGGACCAGGCCAAGGGGTCCCCGCTCGGGGCGAGTGCAAAGCCACAGGATGATTGCAGGTGCTCACACGTGGGGCCATCTTTACCCCTGGCTGTGTCTCCAGTCCTTGAGACTGCTAAGCTGGCAGCCACCAAAGAGTCTCGAAGTGGTGCAGAAAGACAGACAGAGGTTGTTTTCAGTCTCTGGCAGAAGAGAATCCACTAGGAGCTGGGACCAGGTGGTTCCAAGGTGGGGACGGGACCCCCTGTGAGGCTGGGCCAGGTGGAAGGGGGGTCCTGGAGGAGGGGGCGGCTCTCCCTGCAGCCACACACACGCTCGGGGTGGTGTTTACACTCCCAGCGGCTCTTTCTGTCCTCAGAGCACCATGCACACAGGGTGTCTGTTTGCGTTGAGTAGAGAAACTGTATTTTTCCATATCCACAATAAGCAAGATATGGAAGCGACCCAGATGTCCATCAGCAGATGAATGGATAAAGAAAACGGGTGCTGTGTACAATGGGGCATTGTCCCCTTAGAGGAGGAAAGGGCCCGCCAGCAGCAGCAACACAGAAACTCTGCAGGACGCTGTGCCAGGTGCAGGGGAGGTTACTGTGTGAGGCCACTTACACAGGCAGCAGAGATAGGGACAGTGGTTGCCAGGAGTGGGGCAGAGGAGAAAATGTGGAAATTTGCTCAGAGGGTATAAAGATTCTGTTCTGCAAGACGAATGGGTCCCGGGCTCTGCCACAGGGTGCGGGCTTGCTGGTGACAGCAGGGGCTGTGCTTGTGCCCTTTCCAGCGGATTAAAATCTGCTGTGTTCAGGGCTGGGGATTTAGCTCAGCGGCATAAGCGCCTGCCTTGCAAGCAGGCAGTCGTGAGTTCGATCCCTGGTACCAATAAAATCTGCTGTGTTCTTACACGAAACACACATGGGTGCACACACAGACATGGGTGCACACACACGTGCACACACGTGTGCAGGAAGATCATTGGAGGGGATCCGTAAGTTCTGCCCTTTGGTTGTGGAAATGGTGTCACAGGTGTGTGACCAAACTCAGCACGGAAAATGTGTGTGACTCTTTGTGCATTAGCTGCACCTCAAAAAAAGCTTTAAATTCATCAAAACAGAAACCAAAATGAAGTGGGATTTTCCTTCAGTCCAAAAGGAGGATCTAGGACTCAGGGTCCCGAGCCCTCCTGGGGTCACCTGCTCCCACCCCTCGTGTGCCCCGGGAGCCACTAAGTCAGTCTCAAGGGGCATGTGATGGCACAGAGTCCCAGCGTCATCCTGCCATGCAGCCATCCTTGGTCTGTCCTGGGTCCCTTGTCTTGTCTTGTCTTTCCTTTCTTGGGTGAGGCAGGAGGGAGGAGTCTTGCAAAAGCACACTCGAAACACTTCGAGGAAAAGGGGTTTAACCCCTGGGGAAGTGTGCCTGGGGAACAAGCTGTCTCCAGCCCGGCATCCCCACCACCAGCCTCTGCCTCCCAGCTCGGCCCAGCTCTGCTTACACTCCAGGAGGCCATGGGCACAGCCAGCAGGGACAGTGGGCCAGGGAAAGGCCTAGATGGCAGGGAAGCAGGCCTGGGAGCAGCGTGCTAGAGACGCAGCCACTTGTCTGGTCTCCTCTCCCACCTTCTTCTCTCGGTAGGGCTGCTGCCAGGCTGCTGGGAGAGACAAGCTCTGTGACTTGTTAGCGGGACCCCTGGGGGGCGAGGATGGGGACACTGGATGGCTCTTCCTGTGGGAATCCTGCTGCTCTGGAGAGGCCCCACTGTAGTGCAGGCAGGACACAGGGGGCAGGACACACACATCCCCACCCTCCTCTAGTTACAGGAAGGCCCAGGACTTGCCTGGCTCAGAACCACCGCCCTGAATCTGTTTTTTTTTTTTTCTGAAACAGGATCTCAATATGTCATGCAGGCTGTCCTTGAACTCACTGTGTAGCACTGGCTTCAAATTTGTGCGGTCCTCTTGCCTCAGCCTCCTGGGTGCTGGGATTATAGGTGTGTGAGTCTGCATTGGCCTGGGGATCGTGTCAAGGTGCCCATCTCTGGACCCCCACCACCAGTTCCTACCGATCTAGTTCTGTGTAGCATGGGGTCCCCAGAAACGTGAGCTCATATCTGGACTCTGTGTGTGCTGTGTGATCTTGGGACACAGACCTGAGCCCTCTGTGCCTTAATCCCATCGCCCATGATACGGGGACAGCCTCGCCCTCCTGGGGCCAAGCAGGTAAAGCTCTGGGTTCAAGGCCCGAGCCAGGGTGAGTGCTGGTTAATTGTGGCTATTATTGTCATTATTATCTCAGCAGCAGGCATGGATGCCACCCAGGCTCCTGACGCTGGGTGCAGTGTTCTTTCCAACACGTCACTGTGTTGTCCATGCAGCCTCCCAGCTCTGCCAGGCCAGCCCAGCTGCTCTGGGGTCCTTGAGCCAGAGAGATCTGACATGTGCGAACAAGGGCAGGCGTGACCCTGGGGTACAGAGAGCCGGGGAGCATAGCTCAGGTCCCCTGGCAGCCATGCGGCTCCTCCTCTTAGCTTTTCATTATGGAAACAGTGGGAACCGAAAATAGAAGCTCCGCAGACAAGCCTAATCCTCCGGGCTTTGCCCAACAACTGCCGGGGAGTTCAGCACACCCGCCGCCAGGGGGCGCCGTCGTCCCGCGCAGATAGTCTCAGGATTCCGGCACCTGCTGCCCCAGGGCACCCTTCGGAGACCCCACTGACAAACAGCTCCGGGTCTGGGTCCTGGAGCTTCGCAACCCAGTTCACTGTTGCCCTTGGGAACCCTTAAAAGCAGGACGGGAGCTGGGGATGGTGGTGCATACCTGTAATCTTCAGCACTCTGGAGGCTGAGGCAGGAAGAGCTGAGAGAGAGCCCAGCCTGGCTCACTGAGTGACTTAGTGAGTCCCTTGTCTCCAAATAAAAATAAAAATGAGGGCTGGAGATATGGCTCTGTGTGAAGGCCCTAGGTTCACCACCAGGGGGCAGGGTGTGTGTGTGTGTGTGTGTGTGTGTGTGTGTGTGTGTGTGTGTGTGTGTGTGTGTGTGTGTGTCAGGGGGCAGGGTGTGTGTGTGTGTGTGTGTGTGTGTGTGATTCCTGCCTGTGTTTTCCAGCCCAGCCCCAGGACCCAGCTCCCAGCTACGCGCGCGGGATACACCGCGGGCACAAGACATATGCATCTGGCTGTTTAATTAACAGACTTGTGAAATCAGCTGTAATTCATAAATTGCAGAAAGTACCAGGGAATAAAATGTTAATGAATTGGCTTTTACAGACCTAATTAGCTTTCATCAGCGGTTCGTGAACCAGGCAGGGTCCAGAGCACGCGGCTCGAGGACGGTGGTTTTAAAGGCATCGCGCCGCCTCCTGGGGTCTATTGGGCCTTGATTGCTCCGCAGGGCAGAGCTCTTAGGGTAACTGCTCGGGGTTGGTCTGGTGATGCAGGAGTGAGTGTTAGTTAGTGTTAGTTAGCATGAGTGAGTTAGTGAGTGTTAGTGTTAGTTAGTTAGTGTTAGTTAGCATGAGTGACTCCATTTTGGTTGTCTAGGACTCAGCTCGTCAGCAGAGCCACATGTTTTACTGAGAGAGGAAACCTCCTGACCTGAGGTAAGAGGGTGGGGCTGGCAGTTTAGGGAGGGGCTCAGGAAAGTGGGGCCAGGGGCAGCAACAGGGCGCTCTGGGTGTCTTCACAGACAGCTGCCACCATCAGGCTCATAGCGCCCCACACCAGCCCTCTTCCCACTGCCCCCTGGGGTGATGTCTGAGTCCATACCTTAGTCCCAGGGGTCTCCCCGAGGGCACTGTTGTGATCAGCAGAATCCTGAGAACCCTGGAGCACAATAAATGCTTGATTAATAAAAAAAAGTGAATTGATCCACATGTGGTGGATGGTGCCCATCCATAATTCCAGCACGCTGGGAGACTGAGACAGAAAGATCACAAATTTGATCCCAGTTTGGACAATTTGGAGAGACACCCCCTAACCCATCTCAGAATAAAGGCATAGAAAAGGCTGAGCGTGTAGCTCAGTGCAAAGGTCCTGGGTTCAAGTCCCTAGTCTAGGGCGAGGAGGAGCTGGAAGAAGAAGGGAGGAGGAGGAGAAAGAGGAGGAGGAGGAGAAGGAGGAGGAAGAGGAGGAGGAGGAGGAAGAGGAGGAGGAGGAGGAGGAGGAGGAGGAGGAGGAGGAAGAAGAAGAAGAAGAAGAAGAAGAAGAAGAAGAAGAAGAAGAAGAAGAAGAAGAAGAAGAAGGAGAAGAAGAAGAAGTCTCGCCAAAGAACCTCACAATGCCTTCCTGCCCACAATTTCCAAGCCTCTGCCAGGGGGTGGGGTCCCCCAGAAGACTCACCTTCCTCTATATCGAGGCAGAGTAGAAACAGTCAGGGACAGAAGGGAGGTGCGTGTGGAACCCCTGCTCCTGCATCTCGGGTGGTCACAGGTCCCCTGGCCTGTCACTCATCCTTCCTACCACTCACTTTGGCCCCTGTGAATCAAATGCAGGAGGCCACACCCAGGACCAGAACATGCCTCGCAGCGCTCAGCCACACTGGAGTGGGCAGCCAGGAAGCGATAGACTCACTGGACCTAGGGCAGAGTGGGGCTTAGGGCACAGGAGGTGACAGGAGCAGGGCCCCTCTGGGCTCCAAAGCAGGGGTTCCCAGGGAGCCACCAGGCTGGGAGAGGGAACTCTACTGGCACCCGAGCCACCAGGGCTGGACACTGGCCAGTGAGGGCAGTGACTGTTTTCCGCCTGCTCGAGGCTTCCTGGGCCACCCGTGCTGGTTGCAGGGAAACCACTTACTATTTGTACATGCTTGTTTTCCAGATGAGGCTGAAGTGACGCTCAGACCAGGCCGGCCCAGTAGGGATCCTGCACGCAGTGCCCAGGCGGGTGCTGCAGAGACCTGGGCACAGCAGGGCAGGGAGCTGCCTGGCATCCCAGGAGGTGTGAAGCACCTGGGTGTAGGCTTTCACAGGGGACAGACCCAGAAGGAAGGGGTGCGGCCAGGGCATCATGCCTTTCCTGTGTGACATTCGTGCCTCTCCTTGGGCGATGAGGTCCCTGGGTGGGGACACAGCAGCTGTGAACCAGCCATACACCCTGCCTGGCTGGAAAGCAGAGCAAAACACACCAGCAGCTCAGCAGTGGCCGGCTGCAGGTGGGAGAGGCCTGGGGAAGTGCCCTTGGTGGCTGCACTGTTGACCAAGGGAGAATTTTGCATGCAGGCAATGTAGACAGGCCTAGGGGACCATCCAGGCAGAGGGGTCAGCAAGTGCAAAGGCCAGGGGCACAGAGCACAGCAGAGGCCAAAACTGTGGGGCCCTGGGAGAGGGACTGCTGGGGAACAAACTGTCCCCGGGACTCTGAGAAGCCTGGACACTGAGGAGGGAGCCATGGAAGACCCTTGACCCAGAGATGGTTGGAAGGAGGCCAGGTCAACCCCCAGGAGAAGCCCACAGGCAAACTTTCAGGGGTCGTGGGGATGGGGCATTGGCAGAGTTGGGGCTTTGCAACAGGGGGCCACACCCATGGGAGTGGGACCAAGCTGCTCAGAGAACACAGCGTGGGTTTATGGATTTGCTGGTGTGGGCTAAAGTCTGGTCACTTCCTTTGGCCAGGGGCATGGATGTAGCTGGTGCCGCTATCCAGCACAGAATGCCCTGGCCAGCACAGAATACCTGTCAGGTATTTTGGCTGCCAAAGAGGCACAGGGGAGGGGCAGAAAAGAGGAAGAGAAAAACGGAAAGAAAATATATACCAGCTCCAATGAGCAATAAGCCGAGTTCACACTGTTACACTTCTGAATGAAACATTTTTTTTAAACCTGGGAGATGAACCAGGGCTCTCGCACTGAGCTACATCCCAGCCTTTTTATTTTGAGACAGAGTTTTGTTAAATCACCCACACTGGACTCAGATTTGGGTTCCTCCCGTCTCAGCCTCCAGCAGTGTTGGGACTTACAGGCAAATGTGCCCAGTTAAATGGCACAGGGCGGAGGAAAAGAAAGATACAGCACGAAAACAGAGACACAGCTCCTCATCCTGTTCTCAGTCACCCATCAGGGACCTGCAGGCCCCAGCGAAGCCCAGGCTTTAGCCAACGTAGCCTTCAGGGTTCTGCAATGTAACCCAGGCTGTCATCGTACAGCAAAGCGAGGGCGAGGCCGGTGACGAAGTGTGGTCCAGCTGTGGCCTCCGGAACAAGTCTGCCACAAGCAAGTGAAGCTAGAGAGTGAGAGTGCACCGGAGTTTGGCGTCCTGGGGTCCTGCTGGTGTCTGAGGACATTAACGTGTCTCAGTGTGAGTTCTCCCCCAGAGCAGAGGATCGGATGGGGTTGGGCGCTGGCACACTCGTCTGGGAAGTGATCCATGGGACCTGGCACTGGGGAGTAGAACAAAGGAACTGAGAAGCGATCTAGCCACCCCAAGGGTGTGCTGTTGAGCTGACACCACGGTGCGCAGTTGGGTTATGTTTGAGGGCTTGGTCCCCAAAGGCAATGGAACTAACTAACCATGGACTGAATGCTCTGAAACCATGAACCGAAATGAACCTTTCCACCTTTAAAATTGACTGTCAGGTATTTTGTCACAGCGGCAGAAACCTGATGAACACAGACTTCTGGTATCACCTGAGCCCCTCTGAGAAGGCACAAAAAATGAGTTCTGGGGCCATAGGCAGGGTTTGCTCACCCAGGCGCCTGCCAGCTGGGAGGGTCCCCAGGGATGCCGATACCCAGATGGCTTGAGCAGCCCAGGGAGCCCAGGGGAAAAGCAGAAACAGGCATTGAGAGACTGCATATGGGTGGGTGTCAGGCTGTGAAGGTGACCCAGAAAGCGGGCATGAAGTAGACATTGGATGTCCTGGGCGGGACTGTGGGGACAGCTTCTGCCTGTAGTACTGGACCTTTGAAAGCAAGATCCAGGTTGCAAGAAGCCACCAGCAGCCATCAGAGGTCTCCAGCCTCACAGCCTGGAGCCGGGTACTCACTGCTTCCAAGGATAAGGCTCTGAGCTCAGATTCCAGGTGCAGCCCTTCCGGAAGTCCCATGGGCAGCTAGGGCACTGCAGGCCACACATTCCAGAGACTGGACTTAACAATGCCAGGGAACCGATGCAGAGGGTGGGCTGGCTCCACTCAGACCTTTCTTCCTCCTGGCAGCTGTGGAGGTAGCGAGGAGATCCCAGAAGCAAGTGCCGGACGCAGGTGCAAGGTGTGACTCCAGGAATCTGCAGGGCTTCGCTGGGAGAGGCTGGGACCCGGCCCCATGAGCTCTAAGTGACCCTGGGCCTTGAGGGCCTGGGGGTGTGGTCGGGCTGCCTCATCAGCCAAGGCCCTTCGGTAATTAGGGGTCTTATTTTAATGGCTTTGCAGTGGTTCTATGCTTCTGGCCTTTGTTGTTTAGCGGATTTTTAAAAACAATTTCCTCCTCCCAGACATTTTCTGGGATGCTGAGGACCGAGCTTCTCCCAAGCCGGTACAGGAAGGCTGCAACTCAGCAGAAAGAACTTAGATTTGGGCAGGAATCTCACAGATGACAGGGATATCAGCAACTCTCCATGTGCTGGGCTCCGACTGGAGGCAAGTGTCAGCGTCCATCAGAGATGCTGGTCTTGGACCTGCGTGAGGACAGGTACAGTGTCCAGCCTGTCCACAGCCCCATTGTTTCCCTCAGCCTTCTCTTCCCTAGGAAAATAACCACAGCTGCTTCCTTCTCTTGGAGGTGGGGGGGACAGTCTGGCCCTTCCCTGGTCCAGCGGCCATTACAGGTCAGTCCCACAGAGCGTGTCCAGGACCCAGAGGGAAATTGCTATGGTGCGGCCAAGGGCGGGAGTGGTTCTCTAAGTGCATGGCTTGAATTTGGAGACCTCACCCTGCCACACGGATCGGGTCTAGGACATGGTGATGGGAAGTGGTGAGCGCCCACATGGAAGAGGTCCTCTTTCCAGAGGCCCCGAGGGCTTGGACACCATCTGTGCTCATTCATGTATCACCTGATGGAGGGCAAAATGTCTTGCTGCAGGCTAACTGGGCTGCACGAGCAACCTCTACAATCCCTGGCCAGGGTCCTATCTGCTAAGTTCTGGGCCCATCACTCTTGGGTGCCCACGAAGCATCTTGAGTGGCACCCAGGTGTCTGCTCCAAGACTCCCCAGCCCTGGATCATACTAGCTAAGGAGAAAAGCAAAGGCGGGGCTGGTGCTCAGGAAGGGGCCAGGCTAGTGCTCCCCGAGGGGACCTGTGGGTGTCTCTCACCACGCATCCCATGCTTTCCCAGGCTGCTCACTAAAAATGCGGTTCCCAGAAACACTGAACCATACACCCAAGGGGCAAGACCCAGGAACTAGCATAATGGACTTTCTTCTGCTTAACATGAAATTCTCTTTGGAGAAGGTGGTTGCTATTTATGTTGTAAATACCAAGGTGTTACAGCCAAGGAAGCCACTGCTGCTGTGGAGTTGCTAGTTCAGCCTAACGCAGGGCATTTCAGCTTCTCCACGGCCAGCATTTGCACCAGGTTCTCTATGATGGGGGTTGGGGGGTCTTGTGCATTACAGAATGCTCCTGTAGTCATGAAAACCAAAAATGCAAATGTCTCCAGACCTTCCCCAGTGTCCTCCTGAAATCCGATTGCAGCCCAGGATGTGCGTCACCATTTTTGGAAGGACCCTGGCCAGGCTCTGCCCTGCCGGGCTCTGGCTTCCACACCTCTTTCCAGCCACAGCCCCCACCCTTCCTCTCTCCCTTCCCCGTCGCCCACCCTCCCCACCAACCCCTCTCCTCTCCCACCATCCTGATTGTGCAGGCCCTGATACCAGGTCCCTACACAGACAGGGGGACAGGAAAGCAGGACGACAGACAGGCAGATGTACAGAGGGTATCATGAGTCCCCAAGGAGGTGGCTCTTGCAGAACGATTCTATTTTTGTAACAACAGGAAGTTTATTTTTGTTCTTATTATAAATGGGATCGCATAGAAAACTTGCCAAGTACAGAAAAGTATAAAAAAGACTCAAAGGTCACTCAGAATCCAGTGCCCAGGTGGCCGATGCTGATATGCAGGTGGTGGCTATGCTGAGGACCCTGCAGTGTGCAGGCAGGGACGTCTGGGTGGACAGCGCTCTTGACCGAGGACTGTAAAAGGCAGCTGCCGCTCTGGGCCAACAGCTGCTTTATTCAGACTGGGCCGACGGGTCTGTGGGAGATTTAGCGCCTGTCCCCCCACTGTACCTCCCAAGGAGCCGCACCCCCAATGGGACATCAGAACTCATCCTTGATGTCAAAATGGGGCTGGTCTTCGGGTTTGAAGTCCAGGTTGGGGCTGCCGTCCTCGTTGAGGATCCTCCGGGCTGTGTAGCCGACGATGGGGTACTTGGCTTTGTACACTGTGGTGAAGACGTCTTCCAGGGTCTCCAGCTCCTTGTCTGTAAGCCCCGTCTTGGGAAGAAAAGGGTCCAGGAAGCACAGGGATGTATGAATGAGTTGTGGGTGACAGCTACCGTTCCTCATCCCCGCCTTGTCCTCTCCGTGCCCAAGAGCAAGGGAAAAATATCTCAGTGACAAATAATGGACAATGGGCTTTTTAGAAGAACCCAGTGTGTGCAGATGGGGATAGTGTGGGGGAGCAATAGCGTCATTTTTTGTTGCTTAACTGATCCAAGAATTAAAAACCAGAGAACACTCGCCCTGGGGTGGGCTGGGGTGTGCGCTGGGCGCTCCTTCCTGGTTAATCTCACCACACTCTACATTCCTATTATAAGTCACGGACATTTCTTGCTATAGTCTGGACCTGGAAGATCCCTGTACTAGGGGTGCGTGGGCTCAAGAGGGCGCTGTTGAGCGCCGAGGGACCGCTAACAAGCAGGAGGAAGTCAGGTCACCTGGTCCCTGAAGAGGATTATGGGACAAGAGCCCCTCCTCCTTTTTGCTTCCTGGTCATGAGATAAGCGTTGTCTTGCCACAGCTCAAAAGTAATGGGTTCAACTGATCATGGACAGAGACCTCTGAAACTGTGAGCCTGAATCAAATCTTTTCTTTTTTTGAGGTAATCTTATTTTGTTACAGGAATGGAAAGCTGACTAAAACACTTCCCTTTTCATAATCTGTTTCTGTAATGTGACTTAAGAGTTCAGCTCATTTCTATTTTATTGCAATGTCAATTTAACGCTAAGCCCCATTGGGATGAACCAGCCTTACTGTGGGGTTTACTTTTTTTTTCAGTGCTATTTTCTCTTCTGCAGAAATACAGACATGGGAGAGACCTTGCTTCTCAACTTGGTGCATCTACTCAGCTATCAAGAGTGGCCCGGGAGTGGGTCTCAGAGATAACGAGAAAACCTGACAGGGGTTGGGGGAGCCCCACCAGGGTGAGGCTGTAAGGACAACTGGGCCACCACGGCAGGCTGGGGCCAGACTGTGAGGACTGCGACCTAACAAGCGTTTGAACATGACTCTCGGCAAAGGGGAGCCATGGAAAGTTCCTTAGGAAGCATTCTACGCAAGATAATCTAATTCAAGAACATGGTTAGCCAGCGCCCCAAGTGGGCCAGAGGGAGATAGGTTAATTAAGAAGCTTTGCAATTGCACAAACGTTAAAAAAAAAATGGCCATGGCTGCAGGTAGGGGACACAGTGACAACAGCTCAGCATCCAGCTCACAGTGTCATGGGTGAGGTCCGCAGGGTCCAGTGACATCTTGGCCACCCCTCTGGTGGAGTCCTTCCCAGCCAGGGCATTGTAGGGGGCTCCTCGCCCATAAAACTCTGGAGTGGGAGGAAGGAAGAGCGTGGGAGTGCGAGTACGGGGACTCCAAGGTCCTACTCAATGCCGAGACAGGCTCCAGGCCTGCGGACAGACAAAGGGATGGCAAAGACAAGCCCAGCCCCCCACATCCCGCAGGCTGGGTTCCACAAACTCAAACTATGGGCTAAGTCACAATGCGGGGCTGAGGTGATTTTTAGAAAAGGTCAAATGCAAACAAAAAGAATATCCAGCCTTCTTAAATGCCGGTGGAAGTCAAGTCTGCTTCTATTCAACAACAGAATAAAAAAAGACAAACATTACCAAACTACTTCCTTTGTAGGTTCCAAGTTAGGGAAACTGCTAAAGGGCATTAGAATGTTCTAGAATGTCTTCCTATGCCAACTCCTTGCTGAAAAATACTTTCCTCAGAGCTTCACCAGAGTAAATCTTCAGATCTGAATTTGACTGCATAGGCAGTGGAGAGCCATGTTTGTTTTTTTTTTTTTTTTTGTCTTTTTTGAGACAAGGTCTCGCTATGCAGTTCAGGCTGGCCTGAGCTCACCAGCCCAGGCTGGTCTCGAACTCACAGCGATCCTCCCAGCTCAGCCTCCCGAGTGCTGGAATTACAGGCGTGAGCCACTATGCCCGGCTGGATGGAAGACTTTTGAATAGCAGCATGGCATTAATGAGGTCAGGTAAGGGGACAGAAATAAACCAGTGACAATGACAAACTCAATCTGGCCACTTAAAATGAAAGAAGAACCTGCCCAGCATTCCCTCTCCAAGTGCCCATGCTGGCTTCTGAGTGCCCCTGAAATAAAGATTCAAAATTCCAAGCCACTTACCTTTTCCAGAAGTGACGTCAAACACCACTCCCTTCACCGCCAAGTAGATGGGCTGATCTTCCTAGAAAGCAGAGGAGAAGCCATGGAGATACCCCTGAGGGCCCCGATTCTGCGGCAGAGTCTGTAAAGCTTCTTCTGGGATGGTTGAAGGCCCCCACCCAGTCCTTGGTGAGCTCACTACCTACTGGGCAAAGCCCTGGAAAAGGCACAGTGTATCACAGCAAGAAACTGACAATCGCTCTTTTAAAAGGACCAGGAACTAAAGCAACTTTATGCAGATAAAATTCTAAAGAATATTAATCGACAAGAGGTGTCAATCAGCCCACAGTCCCGCATCTGCAGTGGACATGCATAGCGGCCTTCGGTGTAGACGGCCACTTTGTACTTCACTCTGCAGCAGCAGCATCACCTCACATAACATTCCTGTGAGCTGGACACAGCTGTCACTCAGAGGGCCACCCGGGACCTCTCTCACGAGTGACTCCGCACCTGCGTCAGTAGCAGATTCTATTTTGGGTGTTAGGGTGATTCCAAGTCTTTGGAACTATAAATGGCAGCATTATGAATATCTTCCTACAAATTACTATCTAATTTGGGCAGTGACTTCCTTGAGGCCTAGTTCAACACTTGGAATTCCTGGGCCAAACATTACATATGCAATGTGACCACTTCATGCCTGTCTGTTTGTCCTTCAGAGATATAAACAATGTACAGTACTGAAAATATAAGCTATATTAGCAGGTATAAAACGTGACTCAGAAAGCCTACCACTACCACTGAGAGAGAGAGGGAATGAGGAAACGGAGGGATGGTTGGCTTTTCTAACTCTTATCACCGTGAGCTCAGGCCAGGACTGGTCTCCCATCTCAGCCCCATCAGGGTGCAGGGACCCAGGCAGGAGGCTCCAGTACAGTACAGAAGTCACTGCTGGGTCTCCATGAATCTTGGGTTCATGACTTCTCTCTGGGTGGCCTTCCAGTTCCTGCTCTCGATCTCGAAGCTTATGGCCAAGTGTCCTCATGAGCACATTTAAGAAAGGATCCGAGGCCAGAGAGGCTAAGCAGCCAACTCAAGGAACCATCTCTCCTGGGCGCATCACCTCCAAGGCCTCAGTTTCTCTAAGTGTCCCAAGATGCCACCTACCTACCCTGCAGGAGGGAAACTACTTGTCACCTGGCCCACACAACAAGGGGGCTCCCACAACAGCCCCCACAACATCCACTGACCTCACCCAGGCTGGCTTCTCCTCCTCACAGAGTAATTTTCACATATGGGTCACAAGCCAGCAGCTGCAGTTGTCTTTGTGAGGATTTACTGCTCTCCTCCTCCACTGTGACTATTTATATGTGTTTATAGCAATTTAAAAAATAAGCTACGGTTGTCATTTAACTGTGGTGTTCTGTCTGCTTCCATTCTCTGCTTTTTCCTTGGCCCTTAGCACTTTTCTATGGGCTGAACAGGAAAGGGGTGACATTCAGGAACAATGTTACCACTGACCCTTTCCACCTCAGTGTCATGTCCCCATCACAGTGGATCAGGGAGAGAGGGCTCTGGACCTTGGGGGTTTGGACCTCTTGCCTGTCTCACCATGCGTGCCCTTAGCAGGTTACATTGAGTCTCTGGGGAAGCCAATCACCCAGAAAGACAGGGAGTGGGTCAGAGATGCCAGACGAGGAAGCCAGGGCCACTGCCTGGGAAGGAGATGAGGGCCTTCTGTCACCTCTGGATGTTGGGGTTGCTTGGCCAGCTGAGCCGCCTTCTTGTCTGTGGTCAAGCAGAGGCCAACAGGCAGTGCCACAATAGCCATGTGGACACACAAGCAGAGGAAGCCACAGCCAGAGCTGTGGGCAGGGAGGTGATCCAGCTGTTTGCCAGAGGCTCTGAGGCTGCAGCACCCTCAGCCCTCAGCGAGGACAGAAGGGCTCCTCCAGGGACCTCTTCTCTTCAGAAAAGAGGGAAGGTCGCAGATGCTCTTTGTCTGCAGGAGAACCTCTGCCTTCTAATATTCAGCAGCTAGGTTTTCCAACTACGGATGGTGTTGGTAACCTCTTCAAGGATGTTGAGGTTTATCAAGGGGTGAATTTATCAACAGATTTTCCACAAGGAAGTAGAAAATAATAGACAAGACTGAGATGGTTTCTCCTTTGATGCTCTCAATTAGCTTTTACAATAAGTTAATAAAAATAACAGCAAGTAATATGTACTAGGGTTTGCTCTGCTAAGCATTATGCCAGGCCTCTGCCTATCACCGTCTCCTTTAACCTTCACAGACTGCCTGTCGAGAGCAGGAGCCCTTGTTAGGACCACTGTGACAGTCAGCAGTGTGTGTCACTTTGCACAGATGGTGTGGGGGACACCCAGTTATTCCATGAGACACGAGCCCTGGTGCAGCTGAGGAGGTATTCTGTAGACGTGGTGGATCTCTACCCTCAGGTGCCTTTATGGAAGGGGATTATTGCAGACCATGGGGGTTGTGGATCAGGTCATTTAGGAACCCATGAGTTTTCCCAAAGAAGAAGAAATCCCACCTCCAGGCTCCAGCCGCAGCTCCTGCCTGAGCAGGTGCAGCCAGCCCTTCCTTGGGGCTGCCCTGCAGGTTCCCAACTTCCCTAGCCAGCCTCCAAGATCACGTGCACAGTTCCTTGCAGTAAGTCACATCTCTGCCTGTCTGTCTGTTCTCTGTATATCCTTTGGGTTCTGTTCTCTAGCAGAATTTTAACTACCACAAGCACCTTGCAGATGAAAACATGGAGACCTGGTGAGGACACCTGGAACTCCAGCTCACATATGACCCAGCGGAAAAGGCCTACTGTAGGGGAACCCCATCATGCAATATGCAAACTGTGGCAAAGCCCAGGTGGATAAGACTGGAACATCTAGGACAAAGGGCCGCTCCATCCACCCCCAACACACTGCTCCGATTGCCACCTCCTCCCTGTGGGCTAAGGCATCTTCAGGGCTCCACCCCTAAACAATTCATTCCTGCAACTGCTTCCCCTTCAAGCATCTCTCTCCTTGCTTCAGTTAAGTATCAAGCTATCACATCAACATCAGAATACGCGGCACTGTTGAACTCTCTCCCCCTTGTACTCTGGGCTGGGGGACCACTCCCCATCTGAAGAGCTCAGCACGTGGCGGAATGTGACAGAATCCATGTGTGAGCCCCTTTGGGCTCCTTCTCTCCCTTGATGACACTTTTGCTCCAGCAACACAGTAAGACAACCATGTGGGCTGTGCTTGTGATTGGGGCACCCTGGAGACTCTGCAAAGGAGACTGTAAATATAAAGAAAATCTTAAAACTGACAAGTTTTACTTGTAAGTCGGCCACTATTTTCAAGGATGGGAAAGGCAGGCACAGCCTGGTCCCATAATTAGAGAACGGCAAAACTCGGCTAGCCTTGGCGTTCCAATGCCAGCTGTAGCAGGTAAGAAAAGTCTAACTCAGACCAGACTGCACCTTGTCATGCTAACCCGTCCCAAGGTTTCAGGGGGACATCACCCAGAGGCAGCTCGGCTCAGTCTAAGATGTAATTCCTTCCGCTCACCCTAGCCTTCACCTTCCTACTACAGAACAGAAGATCCCCAGTTAACTGACCTGAGCCAGAGTTGCCTAGCAACATATGACAATATGCAACCAACCATAAAAAGTCCTGTTGTCAGCCTTTTTAGTATTTCCTGCTAGTTTCTTGTATTTCCTGTTAGCAATATATATGTTTTACTAACCCCAAGATGGGACTAGTGACTTGGGACTGAGATGCCCATAGATCCGCCAGTGTAATAAAGCTATTTGCCTTCCAAGCCCCTCAGTGCTAAGCGTCTTCCATCTGATTCAGTCCCACTTTTCCAACACTCAGCACCCAAGATGTTTATGGGGGAGAGGCAGGATGCTGTGATGCACCATATTCAACATAAAATACACTGTCCCTGCATCCAGCCTGGGCACAGTGAGCCTCCCTCCTAGACAGGGCAGCTTGGGAACACAGGAAACAAAGACACCAACCAGGACAGGTGCTTCGGAGACAGCAGCCTGCTGAGTGACCTCTTTTCTGCTCAAAGCCCCTGACTCTGCACCATTGGGTTCCCTAAGCTGCTCCCAGAGATGTCCCTTAACATCCACTCACAGGGTGTCACAACTCCTCCTCTCCCCAGGTCCTCAGACCCTCCTCCACCGTGTGGTGCCTCAGTTCCCCATCTTAAGAGCAGGAGACTGATTCCTGTCAGCTCTGAAATGCCATGGTACAGAGACCGCGTCCTCTCCCCACCAGAGGGGACCCTCATCCCACACCCCCAATCCCTGGCACTTCTCACAGCAGCCCAGGGGTCCTGCACAGATAACCACCCCGCTAGGCTGGCTGGGGGCAACGGGCTGTGATTTTTGAGAGAGAGAGAGAGAGAGAGAGTGTGTGTGTGTGTGTGTGTGAGTGTATGTGTGTGGGGGGCCTTTATCTCTAATCTCCAGTTTTCCCCCCTGGCCTGGCTCCCAGCTCAGATCACCCCCAAAGACACAGACATGAAATGCGGATTGGAGGCGGCCTGGGAAGGAGCAGGAAAAGGAAGTCAGGGAGGGCCTGACTCCTCCCCAGCCAGGGAGTGGCGGAGTGGCCGCCTAATGAGGCCACCTTGAAAGGCCAAGGTCACCAGCGAAACCGCGGCCGGGCGGGGCGCGGGGCGCAGGGCGCAGGGCCCACCACACTGGCCACTGCAGGCCCTGGAGAGCGGAGGCCAGGCCCTGCCCGGCTCCCTGCGGGCGCGGCCCCGATCCCCGCGGCCCGGCCCCCGCCGCAGCCACCGCCTACCTCGGTGCCGCCGTAGCGCGCCAGCTCCTCCTCGGTGAACAGGCGTACCGGGGGCCCCCGCTCGGCGGGCCGCGGCGTCTGGCCGGCCTGGGCCGCGGGCAGCCCTAGGGCCAGCGCCAGGACGACCAGGGCCAGCGTGGCGAGCGGCAGCAGCCGCCACCCCGGCGCGGACCCCGCCATGGACCACGTGGGGCGCACGGCTCGGGCTCCTCCCGCGGGCGTGGCGAGCGCCCCGCAACCCCGCCTCCTGCCCCGGCTTCTGGCTGGAGGTCAGCGCTCGGCCGGCCGCGTCACTGCCCGGGTCGCGCCTGCATCCAGTGCGTGCGTGACACTGCAGCGCGTGCGGAGAGTTTATTTATAAACTGAGATCTCGCTCCCTGCCTCCACCCCTCCCCCATTCCCAATGGGATTAACATTTATGCAAGTCTAACCTCATGCGTTTATTCAGAAAATGCTCTTTTCTGGACCCCAGAGTAGACTATCAGCGGCCTTCCCAGGCATCTTGTTCCCTGTCACTCAGCGCGCAGCCTTTCTGATCGAGCTCTTTTTCTCTCTCAGTTCTGTGTGGCAGGACCCTCTTTAAGCCAAGAGGTCCTCAGTTATTTCCACCGATTACCTGCAGCTGCCCCTGCGCATGCTGAGGACAAATCTTTAGGTGAAGGACAAGTTCGCAGCCCCTGACTGTCGGTTTCCACTAGTCCACACATCCTTTCGTTCAGAGCACTTGGAATCAGTCAGTCATCTTCGAGGAAGACAGAAACTACTCCGGGTAAAGCAGATTGGCTGTGACACGGGAGGGTGGCCACACGGCTGATGGAAGGAGCTGAGGGCACAACCCGAGGCAGCCTAGAGGACAGCGGGCCACCGGAAGCTGCCATCCTGCCAGTGGGAGGAAGGAGCTGGATCACCTGGCTGAAGCCTTGCCGTGAGGGGTGGAGCCAGGCAGGGTTGGCAGCTGCATTCTAAGGCAGGGAGAGGAGGTGTGATGGTTGATAGTGTGTCAATTTGAAAGGTTTAGAAATTTAATAATGCCCAGCCTAGTGGCACTGGCCTATAATCCCAACACTTGGGAGGAAGAGACAGGAGGACTGCTGTGAGTTTGAGACCAGCCCCCCACGAAAAAAAGAAAGAAAGAAAGAAAGAAATTTAACAAAGCAACTCAGCAGGGGACCAGGGTCCTCACTTTGTAAATATCTTGTGCAAGAGGAGGGCGCAGAGGTGTGTGAGCACTACACCTGCCCTAGGGGGTGGACTGGTAGCCTGCTTACAATGTAAAGGAGAGGAAGCTTGTTCTTCCCCATTTTGCTCCTGTTGCTTTTGCTGTCTTCTGCCTCCTAAAACTGTTATCCTTCTGCCACGCCACCCTTTGTTGCAGCCTACTGATCATGGACTGAAACCTCCACAAACCTTCCCTTGAGTGTCATGTATTTTGTCTCCGCAAGGAGAGAAAAATCACTAAGACAGGAGGGCTCAGGAACTGCCTTGGTTTCCTCTACGCCTAACCCTGGGCAGCATTTCCTCTTGAAGTGCTGAGTCCAGCCCATCAGGCCAGTTCCTGCAACCCTATGCTGAGCAGGCTAAGGAAAGGCTGGATCTGGGAGCAAATAGGCCCAAGAGCAGCGTGGCCCAGCCTCCTGGTTCTGGCCCCTGCATTCCTTCCTGTGTTCTTCAGCCACCCTGCCTTCTGCTTGTGCTCCAGCCTGGGGCCTTTGCACTGTGCCCAGGCCCTCCATGAAGTGAAAGGCAACATGTCCTGGCCCCTTGTCATTTGGGCCTCATTCAAAAGTAACCACCAGTATGAGGCCTCTCTCCCTTTCTCTCTTCCTCCTCTTCCCCACCACCATGAGGCTCCTCTTGATGCTTCTCAGATAAATTAATGCATCTTGCTTGCACCTGTTCTATAAATCCCTATCATATATCTGTATATTTTCTTTTGAGTTCTTGTTGCTATGGGAAGCTGTTTTGTCCATTTACTTAGTTCATAACAATTGGAGCTACTTGTAAAGTGAAGTAGTATCTGAGGCACTGGGGTGCAGCAGTGAACACATTGCCTAACCCCTGTCTTCATGAAGTATCTATTCTAGTGAAGGGAGATGGAAGAGAAATTGGTCAGAATATGGTGCGAGGAAAATAGAGCAGAGAAGACAGAAGTACTGCAGATGGAGTTTGCAGCCTTGAAAGGGCATCCAGAGGAGGCACATTATGGTTTAGACCTGAAATGTTGCCCAAAAGCCTCCTATGCAGAGCTAGGGATTTTGGAAGATGATAATAGCAGTACTATACTTATCCGCTGATGAATTCACAGCTGACTGTGCTGTTTGGCAGTAGAACCCAGTCAAAAGAGGTAGGTCACTGGGGGAATGACCTGAAAGGTTGTATTTTTTTGTCCCTGGCTCCTCTTCCCATCCTGTTTTTTGTCCACCTTGACACGAGCACCTTTACACTGCTATGCTTTCACCATGCCATTATTCCTTGGTACCTCCCAATCATGGAATAAGCCCACTGAGACTGAGTCAGAATAAACCTATCTTCCTTCAAGTTATGAGTGTCAGGGATTTTGTTCCAGTGATGGGAAACCTGACTAATATAGAGAATTGGTACCAGGAGTGGGGCCATTGCCATGACTGTGTCTGACCATGTGGCCCAAAGCCTATGGAACTTTATTTGTAGGAAGAGTTTGGGAAGATTTAGAGATATGGGTGATAAGCCCTAGAATACTGTAAATAGAGCTCAATAGGTGATTCTGGTTGGAGCTCAAAAGATCAGAATGCTGGTAAGATTGCTGTCAGTAAGGGCCAGATCAGGAGTTTTCAATTGGGAACAAGGACTCCACTGGTAGTTCGACTGGAAGTCATGAGTGTTACACTTTGACCAAAGGTGTATTTACATTTTGTAAGACATATATCTAAGACTTTGCATGAGGTTGAACTTAAAGGTAGCAAACAAATTGACCTGGCAGAGGAAATTTCAAGGCAGCCGGTGTTCAAGCTGTGGCATGGATATCATCAACTGGTTTAAGCCAGATTGATAGTAAGGATCAAGAACAAACAGCAGAGATGAGTGATATGAAGTTTGATGAAAAAGGAAGTGACTATAAAGCTGGGACAAAGGAGAGTGTGGTTGCTGAAAAGATTAACATTAAAAAGAAGGCAAGTACTTTACATCAGGACAACAGGAAAGATGACATAAAGTCATGTCAAGAATCAGCAAGACTCCACAGGCTCAAAGGTGCAAAAGTATAACTTTTCATTTGAGAAGAGATCCCCTGGGGACCCTTTTCCAGAAGGGATCCCTAAGGAATTTGTTCCCTAGGATTATTTTATTTCACTGTGCCCAATCATACAGTGTCTTGGTTACTTTTCTCTGATTGCTGAGACAAAATACCTGACACCCAGAGTTAAAGGAGGAAAGGTTTATTTAGCTTATAGTTTGTGGAGGTTTCAGTCCATAATTATCTAATTATCTAATTATCTGACTCCAAGGCAGGGTGGTGTGGCAGAGGGACAATAGTTCATGGCAGCAAAAGTAACAGGAGGAAAAAAGGAGAGTGCAGAAAGAAGACTCTGTTCCTTGTATTGTATGTAGGCTACACACCCTAGGGTAGGTGTAGCACTCAAGCCCATTGGACCATGAAACAATCACAAATTCTAGAATCCTGGCCCTATGATTGTATGAGGATATGCAGAGACAAACCATAATATGCAGGCACTCAGAGGCTACTGGAGCCATGTCCCAAGGTGTGTAGGTTACTGCTTGACCTACTGGTAGACCTTGGCATCATCCACATGGTACTAGTTTTTTAGGCATGCAGAATGCAGCAATTGTGGCATCATGGAGGCTTTCCCCCAGATTGCAAAGGAAGTTCTGTGAGGCATAAACAGAAAGTTGGAGATGCCAGGAATGTGGAATGTCTGCTCGAGTTAGATCTAGCAACGTCATAAAGGTAGAGCTACTCAATCCTGTTGAAACTCATATCTCACACCTTGCACTAAATGTTGGATGTGCAGCTCTACAATTTAACAGTTGCCCTGCTGGGTTTTGGTCTTTCTTTGGTATTATTTGTATCAATTCCTGTGTTTCTCCCTTTTGGAGTGGTGCTGTGTCTTAGTTACTTTTCTCTCATTGCTAAGACAAAATACCCAACACCTAAAGTAAAGGAAAGAAAAGTTTATTTAGCTTACAGGTTGTGGAAGTTTCAGTCCATAATCAGCTGGCTCCAAAGCAGGGTGGCATGGTTGAGGGGCAACACTTCAAGGTGGCAGAAGATAGCAAAAGCAGCAGGAGCAAAAGGGGGACGAGCCAAGTTTCTTTTTTTCCGTTACATTGTAAGCATCACCTAGGGCAGATGTAGCATTCACATCTGCCTGCCCTCCTCTTGCATAGATGAGAATTTTCACAAAGTAAGGACCCTGGATCCTTGCTGGGTTGATTAGTTAAACCTCTAAATTTCTCAAGTTGACACAACGTATCGATCATTAAAATCTAGCCCTTGTCAGCTTGGCAAGGGACACATTTAAATTGGTCTCCAGATATAAAGACATGCTTATTATCATTTCACAGCTTGAACATTATAACACAGGTTTAACAATCCTTATGAACCAGTATTAAGTCTGTCAACATTATATTACATTAAGACCATAATATTTTGTCCCTGGTGCCCCAAACCCTCATGTACATTCCTTTATGCAAAAATCATTTAGTCCATTGGCAAGAGTTAGCAAAATCCTGATAATTTTTGCAATGCTGAAAAGTCCTAGTCCCAAGTCTCCTCTGAGATGTAAGGCAAACACTTAGCTGCAAGTCCTGTACAAATGAAAACAAAGTTAAATACTTCCAACATTCAGTGGCACAAGATAAACATTTTCATTCCAAAAGATACATTGGGATGAAAGCAAGTCCAAAATCCAGCAGGGCAAACATTGAGTCTTGTGGCTCCACATCCAACATCTGAAGCAATCTGTGGCAAACTGGGAATTCCAAAGGGCTTGGGTGATTCTACTCCTGTGGCATTTCTTGTGGTTGTAGCTCCCAAAGCTTCTCTTTTGGGCTGGCTTTACTCCCTCCTTGCATGTTTCCTTAGATGATCCATTTCCTGGATTTTCCAAACTTCTGGGATTTCCACTGCATCTGTGGTTTCACTCTCACAGCTTCATGCATTGCCTTCTCAGGGGCACACTGCTTGGGCACCTAGGCATTCTGAAATCTGGGTGGAAGCCTTTTAAATCTCAGAACTCTTGCATGCTGCCTGTATGTAAAACCACCACCCCTTGGATGATGCCAACATCTGCTGCCATCTGAAGCAGTAGCCAGACTTTCTTTGTCTTGGCTGTAGGGGTCAAGTGCCTGGATCACTGGGCATTCTGAACCTGATTCTGAATGACAAATTCCCTATGCCGCCACCATTCTGAAACATAGTGTGGCAGCTACCACTCTGAGCATGGTGCTCTGTGGCTTTTTCTTCAGAGCAAACAAAGTCTTTCACTTTTGCAGTTTTGAGGCTGCAAAGGGTGAAGAGTTGCTGCTTCTTGTAATGCCTTCGGGTCATCTTTTATATTCATCTGTTCTTTCTCAGAAGTCAAGATCTCCTCAGCTGTATTAGTGTAGTCCACAGCTTCACCGGAGCTTAATTTCTGGCCAAACTCACATTTTAAATTATCTTGCTGGCTCTTTGCTCTTGGTTCTTAACATAAATCTAGCTAAAAGCCCTCATAACAGCCATGTCACAGCCTTAATATTTGACTGCCTTGAAATTTTTTCTGCCAGATTACTTGGTCTGCCATCTTTAATCTTATTCTGAGACAAAGTAGCTATATACAAGCAAGATACAAACTTTTTGCCAAGCCATAACATACATCAGTTGGAGTCCAGAAGTCCTTCCCTGCAGAACCCTCCTGAGCCTGGTCTTTACTGGCAGGATTTCTATCAGCCTTTTGGTCTTCTGAGTTCTGACCAGAATTTCCCATGAAGAAGAGCCTAAGATGTTCCATCTATACTTCTTCAGGTGACAGCCCTGAACCTTTCCAAATTCCTTGTACAAGACATTCTCAAAGGCTCTTAAACTACATGGACAGGTATAGTCACAGCAATGACTCCATTCCTCTGGTACCAAATTCTGTGTTGGTTAGTTTTTGCTCATTGTTAAGACAAGATCTGGTGGCCAAAATCAAGAAAGAAAAAGTTTATTTAGCTCACAGTTTGTGGAAGTTTCAGTCCATAATCAACTGGCTCCAAAGCAGCATGGCATAGCACAGGGGCAACACTTCAAGGTGGCAGAAGGTGGCAAAAGCAGCAAGAGAAAAATGGGGAAGAGCAAGTTTCTTTTTCTCCCTTACATTGTAAGTTGGCTACCATCCCCTAGGGCAGATGTAACACTGAGGTCTCCCTCCCCTACTCTTGCACAGTAAGGACCTGGGTCCCTGCTGGGTTGTTTAGTCTAACTTCTAAATTTCTCAAGTTGACACAATGTATCAATCATTACAATTTACCCTGTGCCATGCATGTTCTAAGTATTTAACTTTCTTTTTGATTTTCATAGATGTTCTCAGCTAAGAGTTTTCCTTGAGTCTCAGAGAAGATTTTGGACTTGAACTTTTCAACAGTGGTGGAACTGTTGAGACTTTGATAACTCTTAGAGACAGAGTATTTATATCTTGCCTAATGAGATGGTCACGAACATTTTGGAGGCCAGGAATGGAATGCTTTGATTTAGATCAAAATATTCCCCTAAAAGTCTCATTTGCAGAGGCTCTTGGAAGGTGATTGGAATATGGCATAACTATACTTATCAATGGATTACTCTGTGAGTTCATAGCTTACTGTGCTATGTGGAGGTGGGGTCTGGTTGTAAGAGGCAGATCACTGGTGGTATAACCTGGAGTTTTCTGGCTCCTGCTTGTTTTTCTCTGCTTTCTTGATGCCACGTTGGGAGCAACTTTCTTCTGCCATGCCCTTTCTGCCCGGGCACTTTCTAACCACGGACTAACCCCCTGAAACTGTGAGCTAAAAATAAATCTCTCCTCATTTAAATTGTAGGTGTTGGGTGTTTTGTCTCAGCAACAGGAAAGCTGACTACTACAAAGCATCAGTGCTAAGCTGACCTTTGGAAAAACAGCTAGGTGGTGGGAGTGAGCCACATGCATGACCAGAAGAGTATTCCAGGCATAGGTGACAACCAATGTCTGACAACCAAAAGAGGTAAGTCAAGAGAGAGGAGTGTTGCTAAATGGCTAAATAGTATGTGTTCTGCCTTTAGGAGCTGAGACGAGGGCATAAAGGAATAAAAAGGTGGTTTCTGGGCAGGACAGATCCTATCCCTAATGCAAGGGCACTGTGGGGACTTTGGCTTTGGAGGGGTTACAGTAGTAGGGTGCCATGATCTGAGTACTAAGTAAGTTTTCCCTGGTTGCTGTGGCAGGAAAAGCCTACAGGGTGGCAAGAGCAGAACAGACCAGCTTAGAGACTATGGAAAATAATGAGAGAGAAATTCTAGTGGCTTACACTAAAGCACTAGCAGTAGAGATGGTAAAAAGTGCTCAGATTCTGAATACATTTGTAAAGTAGTGCCAAGAGGATTGGCAGATTTAGACGTGGAATATAAGAAAAAAAGGAAGAAATGAGATGACTGTAAGCATCTGGACCAGAGCCCAGGAGCAGATAGAGTTTAATACATTGAGGGACTGTGAGGGGAGCAGATTAAGGGTAGGAAGAGCCCACGTTCTGCTATGAACCTGACGATAACCACAAACATGACCCTTCTGCTTACATGTGCTGGATGACTTTCTAAGTTTTTTATCCAATAAGTCATTTAATCCTTGCAGAGCTCTGAGAATGGGTAGCAGTATTGCCATATGAGATAACTGAGGCATACGGTGATTAAATAAATTCTCCAAGATCACAAAGTCTGTAAGTGGCAGAGCCAAGACTGAACCAGGTGGCCTGGCTGTGGGTTTGAGCTTCAATAACTGCACTCAGCAGCTGCCAGGTGGCCACCCTGGGGTGCAGTAACCCAAGCAGTTGGGCATGAGAACCTAGGTCTCAGGGGCAAACTGGAAGCTGGAAACCATGAGTTTGTATACACTTTGGAATTATGTTAGTTTCTCCAGGCTGTTCCACCAAAGAACCACGAATTTTTAGATGGTTTAAAAGAGCAGAAACTGTGTCTCTCAAAATGCTCAAGGCTGGACATGTGACATTAAGGGTCATAAACCCTAGGAGTCTCTGTGGGTAGACTCCTTCCTTGCCGTGTGGTAGCTTCTGGTGGTGACTGGCAATCTTTGCAATGTGGCCTCTTATTGGTCAAGGGCTGGAGCGTGGCTCCTGGAGCTGCCACCTGTAAGAAGCAAGTGAGTGACTGAAGGCTCCTTGCTTACACTTGCATCACTGCACTCTCTGCTTCTGTCATCACACAGAAATCTACCGAGGTGCCTGTCTGCGCATGATTGTCCATCTTTTTATACGGACTCATAGTGGAATAAGCGATCACCTTACCCTAGTGTGACCTCATCTCAACAATTTACATCTGAAGTGACACTATTTCTAAGAAAGATAATAGTCTAAGGACCTAGAGCTAGGATTTCAACACATTTGTCAGGGGCAGCATTTGACCCATAGCAGGGCTCTAGAGTATAGATGACAGTTCAACCCCTGAGACTGGCTGCTGGGCAGAAAATGGGAAGGAGATGGAAGACCTAGCTTTGGAAAGGCCGTTCTGTAAAGCTGAGGTGAGGAGAGTGAGAAGGAGCAGCAAACGAGGTAGGAGGAAAGTGGGAATAAGCAGGTTCTGGAGGCAAGGGGACAAAAGAGTATCCCCAGGGGATTGCTGAGCCCAGTCCAAAGCAGTAGGTAAGTCAAGAGAGAGGAGTGTTGCTAAATGGCCATCTGATTTGACAGCAAGAGGCTTGTTGTGACCTTGACAAGCTCTGTTCCAGTGGAGAGGGCTGAGGTCTGATGGGTGTGTGATCACGAGGGAATGAGAGAACTGGAAACTGTTTACATGTTTCCAGCTGCCCCTGATCACTGGTACGGAACAGCCACAGGTGCAAGGCTACTGGGGTAGCTCATTCATTTCTGTACTCCAGGGTCTGGAACATTATATTTGTTAAACCAAGTTAAATGTTGTATTAGCCAATATTTCCTCTAATGGTAGAGCCCTATCATTTTCAACTTTAGTTACAGCAACAAGGAAGAGAGAAATGATAGGGCTGAAATAGGGTTTTTTTTCAGTTCAAAAATTCTGTGATCATGTGGCAAATGATATAAATCACCCTTGTATTAATATGGTAAGGCATTTAATTCATTGCTTGTTGTATTTTTGGTTTGGCACACAACTCAGCTGGAATAAGTGTTTCATTCATAAACTTACTAAATGTGGAGGGCCTACGATGTGTTACACACTGTCCCATTTGATGGATGTCAGGGCAGTGGAGCTGGCTGGAGAGGTGACAGACTTCCCACTGCTGACTCCAGGAGGTCCGGTGCTCTGATGTGGCCTGGGTGCCCAAGCTTGGGCTAAGGAGGGAAGAGGCCAGTGGCTGAATGGAGGGGATTGCACAGCTGCAGCTGCCCTGGACACAGAGCAGCATTCACCAGGCACAATAAGCAGCCTCTTATCAGCCTCACCACTGAGTTGCCCAAGGTACCACCCGGACAAACTGTTCAGGCAGTGAGAAGAGAGGAAGCCGTGGTCCTCAGGTCCACCACCCAAGTTCCCTCCACCTTTAGGGGTCTAGGCTTCTTCTGTGGTTGAGCAGCGATTTTGGGGTTCAGTGCATGAGCCATTTTCGGGTTCAGTGCATGGGCTCTAAGGCCCTGTGAAGCAGGCAGAAGTTAGCAGGGCTCCAAGTATTGCAATGCCTGTGGGTGGTGTGTGTGGGGGGGTGGGGGGTGGGCACAGCCTAAACCGTAATGAAGAGTTTGGATCCTATCTGTAGACAGAAAAATAATATTCCTGAATCAAATAATATTCATTTTGTTCACTGCTTCCTTCCATCCTTTATAAAACAAAGTGCCTCGGTCTCATCTTTACAATCAGGAGAAAAACGTTCCCCTTTCACAGGGTTCTTTGCAGGATTAAGGGCATCCTGTTCACGACACATACTAAGCTCTCTCCAGACACTGATTATGGTTATGAACTGCCAGGCCACGCAAGCTTCCTCTTGTAATTACACATTAGGCGTGCTTCCTCATCTGGCCAGGCCTGCCGTTTCCACTTCACATTCATTTTCTCCACCCGTACCCCAGCAACAAAGAGAGGAAGTCAGCAGTCGCAGGCACGCGCCTGTCTGGCTCAGCTTCGCACCCCACCCAGAACTACATTTCCCGGAGACCCCCGCGCGGCGGGGAGCCATGCGCATGCGCCGAGCGCTGCCAGCCCGGGTCTCCGGGACAGCGCTCAGAACCGGAGTAGCCACGCGAAGCCGGGGCGGTCCTCGAGCTCGGCAGCAGTGTCTCCTCCGTGCGCCTGCCTGGCCGCGGCGGGCTCAGGTGCGCCTTGGGCCTGCTCAGTGCCATGATCCGGCAGGAACGTTCCACATCCTACCAGGAGGTAGGAGCGCGTGGGGCGCGGGAGGAAAGACTCTGTGGGGTGTGGGGTGTAGGGCGTGGGGCGGGAGGGGCGACTCGCGTGCTCCGAGTCCGCCTGGCGCGGGACAGAGGAGGGTCCGGGCGGCGGCGGAGCGAGGCTCTCAGCAGCAAGCGGCGGCGTCTGCGCCCTGAGAGCGGATGCGTGCGGGGCGCCGCCCCCCAGCCCCAGGCCTGGGCCCCTGGCCGCGGAATGACAGGGACCCGTCACCCCGTCTCAGGGGCCGCCTTCTGCCCCCAGCTGCTGCTCCCCGCTCTGGGTCCTTCGCCCTAGGCTCACCTCCTCCCGGGACCCGCCGTGCACTTGCCAGTCCTTTGTCTGTTGTCTGCCCTGTGCTACGGGCACACGCGGTTCCTTTACACAGCTCTTCCTCCAGAGCCCTCCGGTCTCGGGTCTCTGGGGACGCGGGCTCCTCTTCCTCTTCCCCCGCCCCCTGCTCAGACCTTGGTCCCCTCCCTTGTGCTCCCCTTGGTTCGCCAAGCGAGGCAGTTCTGCAGCTATTTGCTGCAGAGTGTGATACTATGTTGCCACCTCTCCCTGCAGGGTTTTCCAGCACAGATCAGATTTGCTTTGAGGCCCTACCAGGTCCACAGAGCAGTTTCTGTTCGTAAGACCTGATGCTGCTGACCTTGGTCTGCCCAGAACGGTCCACTTTCCCGCATAGCCGCGTGGCCTGATGCCTCATCTCCCATTACCTGGGCATCTTCTCATCTTCCGGGGCTCTAGCCACACTGGAAACTCACTGTGCAAAAAAGAGCTGGGGTATGGAAAGTGCCAGCAAGTGCCTGGCCTCGAGATAGCAGCCGCTCAGGATGCGGGCAGTGCCAGCTTCTAGGGAGCTTTGGATCCTTATTTGTCAAGATCCTATCTGGTCCACTGCTAGCTCCCAGTCTCCGCCCAGCACGGCTCAGGTTTACAGGCAGGGATGCCGCCGAGCTGGATGCCCATGGTTCTGTCCCTTGGAGGGCCCCCTCTGTTTACCTTGTTCAGTCCCATAACAGCCCAGAGAATGTCCTGCATCTCTCTTAATGAAATCATTCTGAGCATGGACCTGGTTCTGAGTTAGGCATCTTTGCTGAGAGAGATTTTGCTTTGGGACATGGGGGATGCTGGGGATTTGGCTGGGGCCAGGCAAGTTGGTGGGCCTGGTGTGGCTTTCAGGGAGTCAGGAGGGGAAGTCAGTGGGCATCTGGGTGAGGTGGGCATCGAAGAATGCTGTTTTCCTGGGACTCACATTGTTCTCTTCCTTTGGTTATTGAGGCTTTGGGGTACTACTGTGTGCGCTGCCACGAAATGACCTGTACCTCCTGGGGCCTTTCCTGGCCTCTAGGCCCTCTCACATGTGTTGGCTTTTATGCTGGCGGGGGGTGGGGGTGGGGGGGTGGGGGGTGGGGGGTGGGCTTTAAACAGGAGATTTCACCTGAGTCTAAGGGGCAGAGTTGGAGATGTGGAGAGGGAGAGGAAAGAAAAATAGATGCATGACAGCTGCTCTTCTGCTGGAGTTGGATCCCCAATTGAAATGAAGACCTGAAATGAAGACGCATGAGCCTGAGGAAATCTTGGGCACCTTATCCCTCCTACACCCGCACAGTGATAGCGCCTCTGCCAGTCCCCTCCTTTCAACCCCAGAGACTGTTGATTATCATGTTTGCCTTCTGCCTTCCTCAGTGGCACAGCTGCCCATGGTACAGGTGAGGGCCCTGATAGCGAGATTACCAGGCTGCTGATTAGCGCAGTCCCCTGGACTGCCCACTTTCTCTGTCAATTGCAGCCCAAGTTGATGTTTAATCAGCCTTCTCCAGAGCTCAGACCAATTTCACTCTTTTTTTTTTCCTCCCTCAGCAGACTCAACCACATTTCCTTTGGCTTTGGGAAGTGGTTAAGGTCATGGGCTTTGGAACCGGACTAACAGGGGACTTGTTTTCTAGCTCTTTCCTGCCTCTGTAGCCATGAAAACAGTAGTGAGTTGAACCCCCTACGGTGCACTCCTCCCCTAAAATATTCATTGAAGTTCTAGCCTCCAGTACCTTAGACTGTGGATGTTTGTTTATTGGTACCAGGAATCGAACTCAGGACTTTACCCTTGCCAGGTAGGCGCTGTATGTGACTCTTTAGAAATAAGGTCATTTCAAGTATGGTTGAGATCATGTTGAAATAGGGTGGGCCTCTAATCTAGCATGACCAGTGTCCTTAAAAAAGATGACTCTGGAGGGTCACAGGCACAGGGAAAATGTAAAGAGGAAGACAGAGAGTGGAGACAGAACGTGGAGCATTGTTGTTGTCATCACTAGGAGCTCAGAGGGACACATTGAGGATGTCCTTCCTTAACTCTCAGGAGCAGCCAACCCTGCCCACACCTTGATCTCAGACTTCAGCCCCCAGAAGCACAGGCGAGGACAGTCCTGGCGTTGGTAGCTGCTCGCTTTATGATAAGTTGTTTTAGCAGTGCTGGAAAGGAGTAGGCAGGAAGTTCCTTGTGTTTTCTAAGCTTCATTGTCCTGATCTATAGAATTGGCCTAAAACACCCCATATCATTGGTTTTGTGTGTGTGACAATTACATAAGTAGCAGCTTCTGCTTTCTCATTTTAGTCTAGGAAAGCAAAGACGATGCCACCAGCCTGTTCACCCACTTTGCTTCTCCCCATAGCTGAGTGAGGAGTTGGACCAGGTGGTTGAGAACTCCGAGCGAGCGGACGAGCGGGACAAGGAGGCCATCGAAGTCCGAGGTCCGGGTGCTGGCCCAGGTGAGTGGGTTCGGAGCCTGCAGTGGGTGTGCTGTGCCGTGCCTGCAGCTGGAGGCCTCGGTGCAGACGCCTTGCAGCCCTGGGAGTGCGGGAGCCCCTCGCCACCTCTGCCCGGTGTCAGGTCTCAGGTGTTGCCCTAGTTCTGAAGCCATGCATATTTCACTAGCCCGAGACGGAGGACGTGGCGGTGCCTGGGCTGATGTCTTCTGATTCCCTCATTGGAGCAAGCGCTGAGGCCAGGTCCTGGGACACAATGGCACGTGTTTTCTTCCCTAGGAAGCTGCAAGCATGTGGGCCTGTGCTGTCTGGGTGTTTCCCGGCCCCAGTGCTCAGATCTGTGGGGTGAGGAGGTTACTGTCATCACTGGGGGCCTCCAGGCACCTCGGCCTCCTTGGTCCTGAATTCTGTACTGCAGCTGGCCTGTCTTGCCCTGGAGCACGATCCCAGGAAGGCTGTGTCCCAGCTTCTCCATCAGTCCCATTTGTACCCTGTCCAGCCCTGGATGTGGAATGTGTGCTGCAGGGCCCTTTTGTCCCCATCCGTGACCTCACGTACGCCTGTTCTGCTGCTTCAGTTCCCTGAGTGTCCCCACACTGTTCTCATGTCACACAGATATTCCAGACTTCCACACCCCGCGTGGTCTGCTGCTCGGGCCGTGGCAGTGGATTCCTTCCCGCCTTTGGACCCTTCAGTTGTTTCTTATTTTATTTTTCTGCCCGCAATGTCTTTCCATCTTCGCCAGTTAATGCCTAATCATTCTCTAGCTCTCTGCTGGTTGTTTTTTTCTGCAAGGCCTGCCTGACTTCCAGGCCATGATGTCATTTCCCATCCTCAAGTACACTCTCCATGCCCCGCTCCTTTGCCGTGGTCACTGCTGGAATGTGTGTGTGTTTGTGCATCACTTGCAACTTACGCCTCTTCTGCTCCAGCGGGGCTCCTGGAGGGCAGACACTGGCTATGCAGGGAACTTTGCTGAGTGAAAGAATGAATGAATGGAGACCCAGCCAGACTTCGCCTCTTGGGTGTGTTGGGGATGCCGAGCTCCATTCCTATAGTTTCCTGTGTTGGTGGGGAAGAAGAATAAGGCATGAAATTGTCATCCTGTCTGCTGTGTGACTGGGAAGGCTGAAAGGCAGCTGACGTTTCCTAACGCTGCCCGCCCTGGCTGGCTCTGTCATACCCACTGCTGCGTTGAGCTGCCCTCCTTGGCTTCTGCCTTGTCCTGGCCTGTCCTCTTCAGGGTGCCCGGTTCCTCTCCTTTTCCGTGGAAGTCCCTCTTCTATTGTCCTGCCCTCCCCACAATCTTTTTTGTCTCGCTGTGTGAGAGGAAGCCTGCTGTATTTCATTTCTTTTTTTTTTTTGTATTTTTACCGGTACCAGGGATCGAATCACGACCACAGGCTTGCAAGGCAGGCGCTTATGCCGCTGAGCTAAATCCCCAGCCCCTGTATTTCATTTCTTTCCAGCTTGTTTTACTTACTGTGTCCTCCACCTCCACCCGTGTTCCTGCAGGTACACGGTTTCTTCCTTACATCTGACTGCTCCACCACCGTGCACAGACACCGTGTTTACTGTACCCCTACGTCTGTCAGTTGCCTCGGAGCGGAGTCCACGCTTCCTGCCAGCAGTAGCACAGTAGCCAGGGTGTGCGGATCTCAATGTCTTTGGGTGTTTACCCAGGAATGGGGCAGCTGGATTATGTGATGGCTCTGTTTTTAGCTTTTTGGGGGAATCGCTGTGCTGTTTTCCGTAGTGGCCATAGTCATTGACATATCCACCCTCAGTGTATGAGGGTTCCTGTTCCCCACAACGACAGCCTCAGCAGCATGTGTGTCTGTGTGTGCTTAATAACAGCTGCTCTGATTACAGTGAACGCTTTTCTGATGACTACAGATATTTAATTTTTTTAAAAAAAATTAGGTTTATTTTATTAGTGTGCATTTGCCATACATAATGCTCACAATCATCCCAGGAAGTTGATGTCACATGACCAAAGCTCTGAACCATTTTTCCATCTATCTGTTGACCATTTCACTTCTTCTGAGGAGCGTGTATCAGAACATTTGCCCATAGTTTGATTGTATTACTTGTTTTTTGTGTTAACTTTTTGAGCTCTTTATATGTTCCGGTTATTAATCTTTCCGTCTCTCCTTCCTTTATGTGTGCTTTGATCTTTATTGCTCCTTGTACTGATTGCAGGTTGAGTTCTTGTTTTCTAAGACCTTGAGATGTATCATTACATTACTTATTTGAGATCCCTTTTTCGGATATACGCACTCATTTTTTTAAGCCATCATTAAACTAATATTTAACTCCACCGAAGTTTTAATGACAGTGCAGTTGTCTAGATGCTGTTTATACAGCTGGCATTCAGGCAGCTCGAGTGCAAGACTCAGTAGTACTTGCTTTTGTTTACAAACTCTGCTCAGAAGTTTTAGATGCTGGAAAACAGCATAAGGATTTTCATCACCATATAGTACAGAAGTATTTTTCTTAAAGGAAGTTTTCATGGCATATAGTTAATGGGAAACAATAAAAATGGTATATAAACAGTCTAATAAAGTCTTACTTTTTGTATTATGTATTGTTTTCTTTAAAACGCGTGCAGATTCCGGAGATGTTTCAACAAGTAGGTCCTGACTTAATTTTGGATCCTAGCTGTAAGGAGTGCAGCTTCACGTTCAGCAGCATAGTGGTTTAATTCTCTGGTTCCACTTTCTTGCTGCTCTTGCTGCCTGCTGGTCTCATGCGTCTGTATTCTCTCATTTGAAGGCCAGGGCATGAGGTGGGAACCATTAAGTTGCCTGGCAATAGACCTGGCTGAGTACCACCTGCCAGTACAAATTCCAACCCAGGCCACTGCAAGAGGCCTTGCACTCCTGCAGGTCTGTTTGCACAGGAAGCTCATCACTTATCTCCTCCACCCCTCAGTCCCTTCTTCTGGACTTAGCAGTGATCTTGCAACTTGCAAGTCCTCCAGACAGATCTCCTGATCAACTTCCAGTTGTACTTTCTAAGACAATCCTTGAGATTTCAGTTCAGGTGTTTCGTCTCCAGATCTTCAGTTCTGCCTGCCGTCTGACTTCTCCCTTTGGCTCCTGTCTGTAGAAAAAGCTGGTTAACCAACCCTGGCTGGGCAGGGACGCAGGCCAGTGCCATGGTTTAATCTGCTGAATTGTGTCTTGCAGTTTCTTCAGTCTCTGTATATCGTCCTGCTTTACCACACTCCAACAGACTCTCTTCTCCACGGCACTGGAGATTTGCTACTTCTTTTTTCTTTTTTTTGAGGTTGACTATTACTTGCTTCATCTTTTTTTTCTGTAGTTTTAAGTGTTTCTGTAGTTTTCATAGTCAGTAATTCCTTACGTGTATTGAACCAGGTTTTTGGAAGCTGTTCCTTTTTATCTGCTTGCTTTTCTGTTGTAACTTTTCACTTGGACTTTTTAAGTGCAAGTCTGATGCAGGCTACTTCTAACAGTCTTCAGCCTGGATCTACTATCCGAAGGGGGTTTCAAATTGTTTAACTTCTCATTATATTGCTCTCTTCTTCTCCTTAACTGTTCTTTATTTTTCAAATACAATTTATACCCTTTCTACTCTTTTATCCTTGTAAGCAAATCTCAAATTGCAGAGTTTTCATTTCTTTTTTACTTTTTCAAACTTTAATTGATTTCACTTTTATTTCTGATAGTCCCCTGACTTTGTTTTCCATTTTTTCAATTTTTCTTCTAAGTACTTCATAGTGGCTTGAGCTCTGTTAATTTATGGCATGAATGAGCCCTGTGTTGGTTACTTTTTTCTCGTTGCTGAGACAAGTTACCCGATGCCTAAAATGAAGGAAGGAAAGGTTTATTTAGCTCACAGTTTCAGTCCATAGTCTGCTGGATCCAAGACAGGGTGGCTCATGGCAGAGGGCCACAGTTCCTGGTGGTGGAGAACAGAAAAGCACCAAGCAAAAGGGCAGGAGACAGAAAGCAAGCCTCTTCCCCTCCTTTTTATTGTACGCAGGCTACCCGCCCTCACACCCATGATCCCAGCATTGGACCATGAATCAGTCACAAACTAGAAGCCCACCTCTAAAACACGCCCAAGACTGCATGAGGCTTGGGGGAGGGGAATCCAGACACAAACCATAACAAGCCCCATCCTGGATTTGCACTGGGCTCATGGAGTCTTTTCATTCTGGGAAACCTGCTGTTGTAGCCCTGACTCTCCTCAGGCTCAAGCCTGTGGGTTTTTGTGATTGCCAGTGGGAGTAGGAGGTCAGGGGTCTCCTGGTGAATGGTTGATGCTGGCTTTGCTACTGAAGGGCCCCTGGCCTGACAGCCCCAGCAGTGAGGGTGCCTCAAGCCTTGTCCTTGACAGTCGATGGTGAGGGCTCAGACGCTGTAGGAGAGGTAGTGACAGGAGCCACAGTACCTAATCGTGAATGCAGTGTTGTCACCCAAGATGCAGTGTCAGGGTGGCAGTAGAAAGCATGGTGTTCCTCTCCTGCCTCGGTGGCAGAGCCCTTCAGTTCCCTGCTTGTCCTGAGCACAGGGTGAAGTGGGGGCCTGGTGGGAACCTCATGGACACCTACCTTGGCCTTGCATGGGTGTGCGTCCTCACATGGCCCATCTCAAGCAGACCAAGCTCCCTGTCTGCTTGGACTCAAGTGTGGTATCCTCCACTTTCTCCTGTGTTACATTGCCTGTCCCCTACCATGCAGGTGGCCCAGTGCATGGGCTTGGGTCAGTTAGTCTGTGGGACCCAGGGGATTCTCCCAGGCAGGGTGGTGGGCTGTCGGGTCCAGAGGTAGGAACGTACAGGGGTTCTGACTCTGAGCACAGCCCACACTCAGCCAGCAGCTCCTTTTGCAGAGGGCTGGTGGCTCTGTCCTGGGGTGTCCTGGGAGATGATTGTAGTCCTTTTCCAAAGTGAGGCTGCTGGGTGGATTGCAGCTTGCTTAGTTAAGTGGGCTGCAGCCTGTGAGGGTTGGAAATGTCCCCTGAGCTGTGCTGGCTGGCACCCACACTGACCACTGTGGGGTGGGGGTGGGGACACTTTCATCCTTGGCTGTAGAAGGAAGGCCCCTCCTGGGCCATGAAGCTGGGGGGCAGAGGCTCGCATATTTTGCTTTTCTCCTATGCTTTCATCCCAGGTCCCCAGATCACACAAAATTCCAGTCTCTGTCTTGCTGACTGGACTGCAGAATCTCCCATGACCACATATCTCGGTGTGCAGCTGTGCACACGTGCTTTGGTTCTCTGTGGAGGCAGGTGCGGGCTGGCGTGCTCTTTCCACTGACCTGTTCTTCTGAGGATTTTTTAGAGAGCACCAAACCTCTGTGAGCACCCTCCGATGGGAGCCTCGTAAGCCACAGGCAGCGGTGCAGCTGCCCCAAGCCCCCAGGCTTCTGGGGCAGCGAAGCCTTTGGTATCTCCTTGCATTCATTTCCTTTTGTTTCCATAGCAAATTGCCACAAACCCCCTGGCTTAAAACGACATTTTATCACCTTCTGGTTCTGGGCTAAAATAGGTGTCACTGGGCTAAAACTAAACGTCCATAGCGTGAGTTTGTTTCTGGAGCTCTGGGGGACAATCCGTTGTCCTGTCAGCTTGATAGGGACTTCCTGTGTCCCTGGCTTGTGGCCTCTTCCTCCGTCCTCAGCCATCTTTCTCTAGTCTCATCTCTGAGCCACCCTCTCCTGCTCCCTGGGTAATCCAGTGTAGTCTCTCCTTGCCCTCCCCATCGCCCTTCTCCTCTCCCCTCCTCCTCTCTGTTTTTGGCACACATGCCTTAGGCTCACCACCACTGCACCGGGATGCATCCTGAACCACTGAGGTTAAATACCTTGCTCTGAGCTGGTACGTAGTGGTGCTCCTGGTGTACCTGCTGGAAGTTGAGACACGCGGGGAGAGAAGGCAGGCAACCACGGACAAGCTCCTCCCTCCTTCTCTTGAGCCTTCCCTGGCCTCTCTGATGAGACCCCCTTTTCCCCAAATTCATGTTTTCCTTTGTAGCACTTAGCACAGCTGACAATCAGAGACCCTGAAGATGGGTGACATGGGCAGGCAGGGTGGGGGAGCCAGAGGCCCGCACATTCAGAACGTGGTGCAGATTTCGTGTCTGGAAGGGACTGACCGCCCCCTCTCGTGATCTGCTGTGTGACCGTAGGGGATGCTGGAGATAAACCAGATTACGGAGGGGAGTGGTTTACTTTGGCTTTTGGAGATTTCAGGCGTGTGGTGAGGAAGCGTAGTGGGACACTTGGTAGAGGGAAAGTGGAAAAGAGGAAGAGGGGCTGGGGCTCAGCCCCCCCCCCCCTCAGCCCCCAGCTTGAAGTTTTCACCCCCTCTCTCCCAACAGCACCGCTGTGGGGCACACGGCTTTAATATGGGACTGGGGGCACATTTAGATGACAGCACCTGGTGATACCGCCACAGAACCTGCTCAAGAGAAATGAGAAGCTGGGTCCATGTTCAAATGTACACATGAACAAACACAGCAGCGTCATTCCTAAAGCCAAGAGGAGGAAGTAACCCGAATACCATCAGCTGATGATTGCTGGATAACAGAAATGTACTCATGCGATGGGATATTGTTCAGCAGTGCAGAGAGATGCAGACTGGTTCTTGCTCGCAGCATGCAGGACCCCCAAAAACACTGCTTGACGCGAAAGAAGGGTCAAAGGCCACACTTGTGATGCTGTGTGTGCGAATTGTCCGGAGCAGGCAGTGCATAGAGATGGGAAATGGGTTAGTGTTTGCAGACCCTAGGAGAAGAAGGACCACTAATGGCCAGCCTTTTGGGATGGCTGAAGTGTTCTGTAATTAGCTGGTGGTGATGGTTGCACGCTTCATGAATGTACTGTAAACTACTGATCTGTTTTCAAAAGCATACATTTTATGGTATGCAAATGCAACTGACACCAAGCCCCAACCCACCATATCCCTGAAAAGAAGCCAGAGATGTAGGTGAAGCCTAACCTGCTGTTCTCTGCGAGGTGCCGGCTCCCAGGGTTACAGGCATCCAGCCAGGCGCCTTCCTCTGTAGGGGTCCCATGGTGCTTTCAGAGACCAGATTGCCCTCTGAAGACTCCCTGGGGGCTGGCTGACAGCCTGTGGCAGGGCGGGGCTGGTGGAGCAATTCTGTCAGGGATCCGCACAGTCTCCCCCAAGTCTTTGGAGTGTGAAGTTCCGTCTGCTCATTGCTGCCTGTGGTTATCTTGGTGTTGGTTCTTTTTCCCTTTACTGTGAGTCACAGTTTCTCCTTTCTTCGGTGTCTGGTAATTTTTTATTGAACACTGGCCATTGTGAGGTGTGTGCTGTAGAGATTCGGCACCGTTATACCCTCGTGAAGATGTTTTGTCTTAGTAGGTGTTAGTGTGGCGAGTCTCAGGCTCAAATCCCTGTTGCCCTGTATTAGCAGCAGTGAAACCACTCAATTCTCTTTCTGTTTTCAGCTCCTATTTTTTGCCTCTGACCCCACTCCCACCTCGACCCACAAATGACTTGAGCATGTTAATTATTCGGGAGTTTGTCCCATCTCCAGCTCCTTCCCTTTCGGGCTTTTTCTTCAATCTTGTGACTCCTCTCCCAGCCTGGACTCTGTCATCCTGAGCCCTGTCCCTCAGAGATTGGCACGTGTCCTCAGGCAAAAGGTTACAGATTTACAGATCTCACCTCTCTACTTCTTCTTTTCCAAAGGTGGACACTCCTCTGGTTTACCCCGATTTTGATGGTATTCAGATTTTATCATTGCTGTCTGTGGCAGGGGAGTACAGCTGTCATGATTGGAAGACACAGGCCTTTGGGCTTGCATTCAGACTCCTCGCTTGTGCCAGCCTTGTGCCAGCTGTGCTGTGGAGGCAGGGCTTTTCCTCAGGTCACCTCAGGCTTACACAGTGGACGTGCACAGGAGGCTGATGCCCAGGGTCAGGACGCCAGCTGCAGGTGGCACCTTGCTGTGTCCTCATGTGGCCTTTCCCATGTGCACATGTTCTGGGGTCCCTTCCTCTCGTAGGGATCAGGGCCCCACCCTTACAACCTCACTGAACTGTAGCTCCCCAAAGGCCCTGCCACACTGTCAGAATTCCACGCTGTCAGAATTCGGGGTTGGGGACATAATTCAGACCACAGCAGAGTGGACTCAGCTCAGGATGGTGCAGGTGCAGATAGGGAGGTGGAGCTGCATTTCAGGGGTGACATGAGGATACGATTAATCAATCACCATGTGGGGCAAAGGGCCCCTGTGTCTGGGAGCAGCGGGCAGCCCTGGGATTCGGTTGTGGGCAAGTATGACTTTGTGCTAGCCCTTATGAGCTGACAGCCTGGGGGAATAAAAACTTAGGGATATTGCTGTGGGATGAAGTGGGGGACTTACAGATGCCCTGGGGACATTGAGGAAGGGGCACCCACAAAAATGAGCAGGTCAGGGAGGACTCCCTGGAAAATACCTTCCTAAATCAGAAAGCATAGGAAGATTGGAGCAAAGGGCAGGGACACCTGGGTCGGCCGGCCCTTGCTCACAGGTTCCTGCTGCCGGGAGCCCAGGCCGTGTGGTGTCCTGCCCTGCAGGGAGGGTGCAATGTGGCTTCCAGGGACCCTGTGTTAGGACGTGGCCATGGGGTAGCCTCGCCTTGGCCCCCTGCCCCAGCAGCTAGGTCAGACCCCAAGGCTTTGCCGTTTCAGGCCTGGACAGCGAGTCGGCCTCCAACAGCCTGCGCTTCAGCAAGGCCTGCCTGAAGAACGTCTTCTCTGTCCTGCTTATCTTCATCTACCTGCTGCTCATGGCTGTGGCTGTCTTCCTGGTCTACCAGACCATCACGGACTTCCGTGAGAAGCTTAAGCACCCTGTCATGTCCGTGTCCTATAAAGAGGTGGATCGCTACGAGGCGCCAGGTAGAGCTATAGGCGGGCAGGGCAGGGCAGGGCAGGGCTAGGGTGGGGGTGTGGGTGCTGGGGGAGCCTTGTTGAGAAGTGGGGTCATAGCTGGGCTTGAAGAGCATGTCAGGCCGTGGGGTTTGTGGTGGGGGAGGAGCTGGGCAGGGACATGTGGTGCTGTGGTGACAGTAGGTTGGGGAAGGGTGGTAGAGAGGAGGGCCCTGCCTGGAGAGGGACTGCAGGCCACAGCGAGTACATCTCCTGCCCTGGTGGGATGTCTGGTCCCCCATGGGCTGCCATCCCTGCCCCAGAGTGGACCCTGGAGTCACGAGGGAGGGGCAGCCTGAGCTCTATGGCTCCAGGCCTGTGCACCGGGACGTGCCACCTGCCCTGCCCAGGCACACTGTTCAGCGGCTGGGGCCAGAGTTGGCGGACCCTGCTGCCCAGGCTCCCTGGCAGCCTGGCCTGCTGTCTTGTGTCCGACCCCCCTCTCCCATGTCTGCTGTGGCTGCTAAGGTGTTGCTTGCCCACTGGCCTCTTGTCCCTGTGAACATCCACCTCTGCTGTGGGTGCTGCTCTCTGCGTTTCTGCCTCAAGTCCAGGGCATCAGTGATCAGGGAGCCGGGGTGGGCACCTGGCTGGGCTGGGGCCATGCTCCTGGGCTGCCACCTGCATGATCAGAGCAGAGATGAGACAGAGGTGGTTCTGGGCTTCCCATGACCCAGAGGTGCCCAGGCCATCCGTGGTAGATGATGGGCCAGGGGCAGGTGCAGCTGGGCTCTGACACAGAGCTGACTGTGGAGGAGGGAGGGAGGGAGTGTGGGTGGCTGCAGGCTGAGGTGGGGTGGGGCCCTTTTCCTCCACTAGACTCGGAAGGTGCAGGTGTGGCTTCCTCTCTGAAACTCTTCCTGTCTCAGGCTGTTTCTGGTGGCTGTGAGGTGCTTTCAGGGGCGTGGCTGGGCACTGTGACTGCAGATGCTCACTTTCCTGTATGTGCCCAGGTATTGCCCTGTACCCTGGGCAGGCCCAGCTGCTCAGCTGTAAGCACTACTACGAGGTCATTCCACCGCTGACAAGCCCTGGCCAGCCCGGCGACATGGACTGTACCACCCAGAGGATCAACTACACGCACCCCCTCTCCAATCAGACCGTGGTAACTTCTACCCCCACCCTGTGCCCTGAGGGCCCGTTGTCCTTCTGTGAGGCCTTCTCACCTCTGCGGGCATGGGAGCTGGGAGATGATGCCCACTGGGTTCTGTGTGAGTGCGGGGACTCCTGGCAGTGGGATGAGCCCAACGCCAGGACTGAGGGAGTGGCTGCTGTGACACAGCGATGTGTGTCCCCTGCCTGGCCACTCGGCAGAATCGGATACTTTCTGGAACCCTAGGTGTCCAGGTGAGAGTCCAGCTGAACCATCACTGCTGAGCCTGGGCCCCGGGCCCCACATTCTGAGCCAGTTTACGAGTGAAGAGGACTCCTGGCCTCGCTGTCACCCAGCAGGGTGATTGGCTGGGGGCAGTGACGGGATGAGGCTCTGGGTTACCTGGCGGAGTGGCACCTGCTCAGGGTCCGAGTTGCAGAGGGGCTTTGTTCAGGGTGATTTACGTCCTGACTGTGACCTTCCGGCATCACATAGACTGGCTCCCTCACTTGTCCCCTCTGGGTGTCCTACTGACACAATCCTCATTTCTGCAGAAAGCATAGGAACAGAATAGGATAGGGGGACGCTGACCCGCACACTAAGAAGGGGTCACAGGCAGACAGAATTTTCAGGAACTGGTGCAAAATACAAGCAGCAGATTGGGTTGACAGAGTCAGCAGATCAGAGAAGCCCCGGCCCCAGGCCACTGCTGCCCGGTGCCAGCTCAGAGTCGCACAGTCAGAGAGCAGGGCTGCGCAGGCATCCACAGCCTTCACCCTCGTGGGGTGACTGTGGAGGTGCTGTTCCCCAGTGAAGCCCTGCTGCTTCACTAGGTGGCTCATGATGGCCCCTGCAGGCAGGCGAAAAGTACAGAGAAGCGGGCCAGCTTGGGGAGACTGCATCCTGATGCTCGTCACCCACACCTTTCCCGCTGTACCGGAGCAGCGAAGTTGTGGTCCTGTAAAGCCAACAGCAGAAGATGAGGACCATGGAGAGCAAGCCAGGTCCTCTCGGGAAGCGGGAGACTGAGGAAAGTGGTGTGTAGGGGTTGTACCTAGAAGACACTGTCACAGAGACTGTCAGGACTCACAGCCACCTCCCTTAGGGACACCTCCCTGTCCTCCAGCAAGGATGCTCTGAGGCCTCCAAGGCCTCTTTACCCCGTGACATAGCCGAGCTATCCAGGAGCTGTGTGATGAGGGTGTAGAGTGATCTCCCCAAGAGAAGGGGGTGCATGAGGTTGCTGCTCCAGAGCCATCCTGATGGGCTGGCTAGTTTCTTCAGTTCCTGCAGCCCTGCTGTGAACTGAGGAAGAGCTCCTCTCCTCCCGTCTGTCCTGCCCACCAGCTCAGCTCCTCAGGAGGAATTCAAGGCCAGCCTGGGCAATGCGGCGAGACCCTGTCTCAGGAAAAAGTACAAATGAACAGGGGAGGACTAAGGTCTGAGCATTCCAGCTTCCCTGGGGCAGGGGAGGGGTGAGGTGGGCCCTGCCACCTGCCGGGAAGCACTGCTGCCCCAGACTCTCATGCTCTGGCCTGGTCCTGATCCCAGTGGCCATTTCTGCAGTGACAGGAGGAGCCCTGCTCTGCCCATTCCCACTGTGTCATTTGGAAAGTGATTTTGAGGTTGAATTCACAGACTAGGAGGGGCTTGTGACCCCATCTGCTCCCTCCCGAGGCTGTGCAGGGAGCAGAAGCGTGCAGACCACACAGCCCCATGGAGGTCTCGCCATGCTGAACTCTATTCATCTTCAGGCTCCTGTTGGCTCTCTGGCCTCTCATGCTCCTGGTGTAATGGTTGTTCCCTGGCCTGTGGAAAGCCCTGCCTTTCCAGCCCACGAGATCTGTGTCTGTCCCCGCACCGTAGCTCACTCTTGCCCTGCCACCCAGTGGGAGGCCGATGCCGCATCTGGCTTTTTTGCTGCCTTAACACACGATTCCAGGTTGTGTGGCCCAGAGCCTAAGGTAGGCCTCGTTCTGGCGCAAATCACGTCCCGGACACAGTGGCTGACAGGAGAGAGGCTTCTCTTGTCTCAGGAGCAGCCTGGGCGTACGGGCAGGGTGGTGCTGTGTCTGGCAGTGGCTTCTCTATGTCCCTGCCAGGCCCTGGGTGTTGTCCAGCTCCCTGTGGTCGGCATTGGAGCCAGGGAGGTGAGAAGTGCAGGGTGAGTTTCTCCCTGCTGAGGAGATGGTGTGGACCATAGGGGTCGCCTTCCTTTGTGACCTGCAGTCTTGGAAGGGGAGGATGATGGAAACAGGACCTTTAGCCCTTTTTGTCACAAATTTGTCACAATTTTGCTAAAGCAAATACCATGCAGAGGGTAGAAATAAATGGACAGATAAGAACAACCTGAAGGATGGGCAGTGACATTGATGACAGCCCTAAGAGCTGTGTCCAGCTCAGATTGCCAGGAGGCTCAAGCTCTGTCCACTGAGGTTTAAGTCACGAGTGTTTTTGCACAGCCCAGAGGGTGATTGTGGATTTCAACAAAACTTGTCAGAAACAAGCAATGCTGTTCCTTCAGTGTGGTTTTAATGCCCCACACATCTTCAGATCTTTTCTTTTTCATTTTTTGGTTCCGGGATCAAACTCATGACCTTGGGCCTGCCAGGCAGGCGCTATGCCTCTGAGCTACATTCCCAGCCCCAGATCTGCAGTAGGAAGCATGAGAATTAAATGCCACATACAATCCTCAGTGTGGTGTATGTGTGAGTACAGGTGTGCGTAACATTTTGTGAGTACACTTTTTTTTCAGTGATTCGTAGAGCAGTTATAAAGGTTTTCTCACATTAATCCATCGGTTTAGTTTCATCACGGTTCAAAGTCCTAATAGATCTTTTTGTGGACCTGAATGAGCTAAGGTGCATTTATAAGAGCTCATGTACAGAAATGACCTGGACACATGTGAGGGAGGCAGGAGCCACAAGGAGGGGAGCTGCCTGTGAGTATCACCTTCTAGACCGTGAGAGGACGGTATCGCGGTGGTGTGTTGGCACCAGGACAGGTGCACATGTGTGGCAGGCAGAGTAGTGCATGTGGACCTCAGCATCACTTAGGATAAAGGAGAGGGGCATAGGGGCTGAAAACCCGGTGTCCTGTGTGCTGGTGGGAGTTAGACTGCTGCTACGCACTACAGACAAAACCAAAGTCATAAAAACTCGCTGTGTGTAACAGTGGCTTATAAGAGTGCTATAAAGAAATAGCGAGACTATTGATCTAATTTTGACTTGCTTTAGCAAGCAAAACCCAGCAGCCATAAAGAAAGACTTCATGTATTAAATGTAAAGCTTCCGTGTAACAAGTGACATTGGAAACGAAGTATGGCAGCCTGCAAGGAAGCATTTGCACCCAGAGCAAATGAGTGACCCTCCTCACTGAATGAAGCCCAGAGTTCCAAGTGCAGCCAGCAAGCCAGCGGGCAGAGGTGCAGTGTGGGCACTCGGGCGCCCATGACTCCCCAGGCTGGCCCGCTCTGGCAGCAGGTTCTGGCCGAGGTCTCCGCAGGCTTCGAGGCCACGGCTCTGGGCTCCCTGGGCCGCCTGGGGTACGGGTCTGCGTGGCGCTCCTTGTGCGGAGACTCTGGCCTTTGTCTTCCTGCAGAAATCTGCGCTGGTGGTTCGGGGGCCTCAGGAGGTGAAGAAGCGGGAGCTGGTCTTCCTGCAGTTCCGCCTGAACGGGAGCAGCGAGGACTTCAGTGCCATCGACTACCTGCTCTTCTCCTCCTTCCAGGAGTTCCTGCAAAGGTGGCTGTCACAGTGGACAGTGGCCTGTCACTTTCTTAAGGCCCTTTGCATGCTGGGAGTGGAGGGGGTGGCATTGGACCGGTCCCCCTGGCCCAGGGACTGATAGCCTTAGCTCGGCTGCTCTGGTAAACTGGGATGGAGGAGCTTGGCCGGTTGGGTGGAGCAGGAGCTGCTCCCCACGCTTGGAGCCTCCCCTCCTCAGACGCTGCCCTTTTTCTGCATCTTCGCAGACAGCAGGGAGGCCATTGCCTGCTGCCCCTGGTCCTTCCCTCCCTGGAACCAGGGCCTCTGTCCTCCTTACCCTCTGTGCCACCCACAGCCCCCACCCTGCGCTGCTTAAAGCCTGTCTGTCCCGTTCCTTCCTGGGGGACTTTTGAAGCACTCTGGGCCTGTGCTTTGCACTGAGGTCCACGTGGTGGGTGTCCCCATGGCCGGGTTCTCCGAAACCTCTCCTGAGAGGCCAGTGAACGCTGCTGTGGACTCTGCTTCTCTGGAGTCCTTCTTGTAGGTCCTGAGTGCTTTGCACACACATGCATTGCTACAGCATGGGGATGGGTGGGCGAGTGGAGGGTTCTCCCAGTGGGGGCACCAGCTGCTGCCCTCAGGCCTGCTCATGCGTCCCCTTCTCTCCACTGCCCTCAAGCCCAGACAAGGCGGGCTTCATGCAGGCCTGCGAGAGCGCCTACTCCAGCTGGAAGTTCTCGGGGGGCTTCCGCACCTGGGTCAAGATGTCACTGGTGAAGACCAAGGAGGAGGACGGGCGGGAGGCGGTAGAGTTCAGGCAAGAGGTAGGCGGCTGGAGTCGGGTGGCGTCATGGAGCAGGGTCCAGAGGGTGAGCAGAGGGAACCCCAGGAATCTGTGCCTTCTCTAGTGGCCCAGCTGGGCAAGCAGCCACAGTCACTGCGCCCTGTGGGAAGGCCAGTCTCTTGTCCGTTGGTGTCCAGTGCCTGGCTGCCACACCCATGGCCCATGGTGCAGCAAGTGATTATTTGCAAGGATGAGATTGGATCAGCAGGGCCTTGAGCTGTGTGTGATGATCTGCGGGGAAGCCGGCAGCAGATCCTGGCTGGCTTCGTGTGTTTATTGTATCGTTTTGTTGTTGGATGCTTTCAAATCCGTGCAGCACAAGTACAGTGATAGCACGTGTTCTGTCACTTGTGCAGCCCTAAGCGTGTGTGTATTTGTGTTCAGATGTCTTCAGTAGCGGGCAGTCAGATCAGAAAGCTTTCAGTCCCCTTGCTTGGCACCAGGAGTCTCCTGGGGCTGGGGTCTCCTGATGGATCCTTGACACCTGGGCGTGGGGTGTGGGAGATATGCCTGGAGCTGGGATGGTCACCTGGGTTTGTGTCCTACACACTTGCACAAGCCCTCACCTGGCCCCACCGAGGGTCTGGGGAAAGAGGTGTTGATTTATTTACCTAGGGTTCAGGTGCAGCCCACCTAGCCTGGCTTTCCTTTTTTTTTTTTTTTTTTTTTTTATTTAAAGAAAAGGAAACGAAAAAAAAAAAAATACATGGAGATTAAAGAATAAAAGGGTAGAAAAATAATACTAAATTACAGACAAACAAAAGGTAAGAAATTGCCAGTTGATAAGTTACAAATTGTCTTCTTCGAAATGGCTGTTTAGGTTATAGAATTAAAGTATTTAGAATGACATTCAAAAAAGTGACCCTACAAACCATTCTGCTCTATGGCCGAACAAAAGCTCCGTAATATGATTATCAGTCCCACCTATTTGTTTTACATCTCTAAGAGGATAAGGTTAACCATATCAAAACAGAACAGAACATTAAAAAAAAAAAATAAAAAACAATTTAAAGAAATACAGATTTCAAAGCAAGTCCACTGGAGATCTACCTTATCTAACTGTCTCTAGCTTCTTACAGATAGTTGTCCCTAACTTCACCCACTTTCTATACTTATTGCATATTATAGAACTAATAAAATCATTACAGGATGATGGAGTCTTTTTAGGTCCTCAAGTTCCAAATTAGGGAAGACATTTCCAACTACCATCGCGTCTCTCATTCTCTTTGTGATAGCCGTCCCCATCTCTGCATATGCTGAAGTTGAGCTGAAGAAACCAGTCCAGAGTCATTTTAATCAGCAAGCAATAGATTGCTAGAATTTATATTATAATGCTACAAAATAAGCCTCGAGTTTTTCAGGTCTCTTCCTCAGAGTATTTGTTCCTATCTTCTCTGTATTATAGGGAAAACCAATTCATAACAAGACAGCGAAACAATTTCCTAGATAAACATGCAATGGATAAGACTTACAAAACTATAATATAAATGATCTTCCGTAGCTACTATGTTTTCTCTTGTTATTTTCAATAGATTTGTCGACAACACTGGCTTATTATAGTTAAATATACTATCACCTATTTTTATAAAAACTTATCTTTGACTGCATTGTAGTATTTGAGAGCTGTTACTGATTCATACCAGTATGGATATCCTTTACATCCTGTCATGCTCAGAGTAGTTTCCTCTACTTTTAGGGTTGATTCTAACACGCATACGGATTTCAAATATAGCCTGGCTTTCCTAATGGCTCCACCTGTGATCTGAGCGAAAAGGCTGAAAACACCGGCAACCCTAATCTTAATGCCGTTCAGTATTGACCAAGTTGGAAGTTGTGAGCTCTTTTGAACAAAACTCAAGGATGTTCTTACCTGTGCTTCAGAGTTTGGGATCATTCCTTGGCCCTCTGCGCTGAGGCGCAGATGACACGGTGGCCCTGTGCTTTGGGCTGGTCTGGCTGGGTCTGTGTGTCCTGTTAGCTGCACGGCCAGTCCAGGTCGTGATGCCAGTATGCACAGTTCACCTCCAAGTGCTTGCTTGTAGGGATGTTTAGCTGAGTGGGTCTGGGCGTGGAGCTTTGAAGGGTTGAAATACCCAGCTCTGAAGATAAGTATTCTAAGATTTGGTGTTTTGATTGCTTTTACTTGTGACCCTGATGTACCCCTTACCAGTGAGTGTGGATGCCTGATCACACGTTTCAGTGACAATCCCAAACTCCTCCTTCACATCCCAGATCTAGATGTTTCTCAGAGAACCTGAGAAACCATGGGAAAATGTTAGCTTCGGTCCCAGCTCAGGATCTTGTGTAACTGAGGATTTTCGGTGCCCGCCCGCCTGCTCCAGAGCTGGTGTCAGGAGAGCCGCAGTATGGGACTCTTTTCCTGTTCCCTCCTTTCTGGGACCAGGCAGGGGAGGGCCCCTGGGTAACTGTCTCCTTTGTGTCTAGACCAGCGTGGTTAACTACAATGACCGGAGGCCGGCCGCTGAGAAGAGCGCCCAGCTGTTCTTTGTGGTCTTCGAATGGAAAGATCCTTTCATCCAGAAAGTGCAAGACGTGAGTGTCATTTATGATCACTGGGGCCCGTGCCCTGTGCACTGTCCACGGGCTCCTTCCCGCAGGCTGTCCACCTGCTGTCCTTGTCTTCTTAGTGTATGAAACAGCTTGGAGCTCATGACTCTGACGTCGCTGTCATTTGCGTGTAACTGAGTGCTGCTAGACTTGTCTCTGGGAAGGTGGGAACCTTGCTGTCCCCTCACCATGTACCTAGTATCTAGCAGAGTGCCTAGCACAGAGTAGCTGCTTAATAGAGATATTAAATTAAGCAGAAAGCATTACTGTCTGGATGACTAGTAGAAGTCATTCTTTCTTACAGTCCTCTGTAGGACAGGTACTTATCTGTGGGCAGCCCAAGCAGAACGGTACAGATCATTAAAGCATCAGTTAACGCCGCGTGCTCAGACTCTCAATCTGGGAAGGGGAGGGAGACTTGGAAAGCTTTGCTAAAAGAACATTATTAATGCGGCACCCAGTGGGCCAGTCCTTGGTAACTGGCATTCCTGTTATCACACACCTGTATTTTTTTTTTTTAATTTCTTTAGTTTTTCTTTTTTCTCGTGCCAAGAATTGAGCTCAGGACCCTGTGCTTGCCAGGCAGGCACTCTGCTGTTAGGACAGTGTCTTGGCATCAGCATGGCGCTTAGATACGTGAACAGTGGACCCAAGGTGGAATTCCTTGGAGATGAGAGTCATATCCCTGTCCCTTAGCTCTGCGAGGGGCATGGTTGGCCAGGTGCTGACCTGCAGCCATCTCTGTGGAGCCCTGAGCGTGAGGTGCCTGCAGGGGCTGTCTCTCAGGCCTCAGCAGGTCAGCAGTCAGTAGTCAGTCGTGGACCCCCGCAGTGCCCTGCCTTAGGAAAGCACACAGCATCAAGTGTGCGGTCTTCTGCTTTGAATCACTGATGCCAGCCAGTGACTGGAAGGAGCCTGTGGGCGAGAGCCCTGCTGCCCCCAGGGAGGCCCAGGGGCCTGGTGGCTGGAGAAAGCACAGAGCACCTCGGTCTGGACTGGGCCAAGGAGGGGAGGACAGTGCCATGGGCAGGAGAGGGAGCCGAAGCAGACCTGGGAGTCTCAGAGACGGCAGGAAACTGAGGTAGCTGTGTTGGGAGGGGAAGAGAGGAACTGACCACCTCCTGGGCAGGGTGCAGTTTGAGGGAAATTTACCCCAAAGCAGAGCCGCTTATATTTGGATCAGGCAAAAACAAACAACTCAGTACTAAATATATTTTTGCAGAGATTTTCAGGAAACCATTTTTGTCTCCCGGAACCAGTGTTTTACAGGGAGGGGCTCATAGCTGCTCCTGGACCAGCTGTGGCCTGAAAGGTAGACGGAGGACAGTGACAAGGTTTGCAGCCCAGGTGTTTTCCTGGCAGTGGCGATGGTCCTGAAGGTGTCTGGTGAAGCGAGCCAGTGACCTTGTTTCTCTTTCGCAGATAATCACAGCCAATCCTTGGAACACAATCGCTCTTCTTTGCGGGGCCTTCTTGGCATTGTTTAAAGCATCCGAGTTTGCCAAGCTGAGTGTGAAGTGGATGATCAAAATTAGGAAGCGACACCTCAAAAGAAGAGGTCAGGCGACAAACCACATAAGCTGACACACCTGCGACTCCCAGACCTGCCCACGCCCACGGAAGTCCTCACCGCTTCCACCCCATCAGCCTCAATCCTGTACGCACTTGAAGCAAGGGACCCAGCAGGGAGCAGCAGCCTGTCCCAGGGGACGCTCCAGCGGGCCGGAGAGAGAGACCCCCGGGACAACCTGGAAGCCGTTTAAGTTATTGACGAACATTTATAGAGTTGCCTTGCATACTTGTGAGGAAGTGCTCTTCTTCCCATTTGGTTCACTGTGTAGTAAGCTCTGGCAGGGTAATTAAGACCTAACACTTTCTCCTTAGTTTTTTCTTTTTTTAATGGTTTTTCAAATGGAGAAGTGATTTTCTTTCTCCAAAAATCATAGCAAGCTGTGTGGCCCCGCTTTGGAAGCTCGCACTGTACACAAAGGAGGGCAGACCTGGGGCTGACGCTTGCCGTCTGTTGTCCAGGCTCTGACTGAGACTGTACGGCCACTGCAGGGATTGCAGTTCTTACTGGGCAGACCAGCGCCTGCCCGCTGGCTGAGCCTGTGTTGACGAAGGTGAGTTTAGATAAGTGATGCATCAGAAGCAGTAGGAGAGAAGTAGACAGTGGCACCTAGCCAGTGTACCTTGATGATTTCATTAACAGATTAATAAAGGTTGGCTCAATGGGAAAGGAACGCGTGTGCCAAGATGAGGATCTGCCAGTCGGCGAGCACCAGGGTCCTGCACCCACAGCCCCGCCTCCAAGCTGGGCAACTATGTGTGGGGGTGCACACGGCGACCAGTGACAGGTGGCTAGGAAGAGGACGGGCCAACTTCATCACTAAGCTGGCTGCAGGGCACTGTGTCCTGCAACACCATCAGAAAGGGCTACCTGGTGACCCCCGACACTTTGGCAGTGAGCACCTGTGACACTAGGTGCTGTGCATGTTGTCTGCTTCAAGTTTTAAATTATTTATGTGTATGTCCACTGCATCCAGAGGATGTGGCAGCCTTTCCTGAATTTGCAAATGGGCTTTAGTTGATACAAAGAGGAATAACTTAATGGGTAAGTATGGCTTTTTTTTTTTTTTGTAAGCTCATGTTTAACAGCATCAGGAAGCTTTTTTTTCGGCTGAATTATTATAAGTGAATGTGTAAAGCAATATTAAAGCCTTGAGATTTTAGCCTGGTCTCTCTGTAAAACTGACTGCAGGACAAATGCAAAGCCAAGCATGAGAGTGTACAGGAGCTTGGGTGTGGCAGGCTCAGGGCAATGCCAGCACTGCTCTGGGAGGCCCCCTGGCAGGGAGTGGAGAGCTGGGCAATTCAGTGCAACACTATCAAAATTTAAAACAGGACAGAAGGAACTGGACGCAGCTCAGCCAGAAGGCGCTGGTTTCATTCTCAGTGAAACCAAAACAAAGGCCCATTACATTAACCATGGAACAAGGTTTTTATTAAGCTGCTCTTGAGGCTGGAGGTTTGTTTCTCTGTACAGCACATGCTTAATATGCGTGAGAGGCCCCAGCAGGAACAGACCTCCCCTGAACCTCCCAAATCACTTTACTACTAAGTAGCACTGAAACGAAATTTGCTTTGATGAAGGCACTGTTTACTGTGGGAGGTGAGAGACCTAGTCATCTGCTTTAGGTCGGGAAGGGGGCCTTTTTATCTGTTCAGAGAAAAATAACACTTATTAGTGCAACCTGTCACAGCCCACTCTGGCTGCTCTCCAGCAGGACAGCACTTGCCCTCCTCCTGCCCTTTACCCTGACCCTGTGTGATGACAGCTTGTTTGGAGCCTACACGTGGAGCCTACACGTGGGGTGCTGTGGGGGTCTGGGAGGAACCACTCTCGGCCTGGTGAAAATGGCTTTGTTCCTGCTACTTGAGTGCAGGTAACAGCCTTGTCACTGTCCTGGAAGGCCTCAGGGCACAGCGGGGCTACTTTCCTGATGCCCTAGTGCTTCGGGGCGTGGGCTGGGTTCTTGCTCCAGGGTGCAGTGACATCTCACCCCTACTGCTGCCTGGCCTCCCTGCCCCGAACAGGAAGCAGTGAGCCCAGAGCTCCGTGCAGGGAAATGGCAGGTTTATGAATACATTCTGTGAAGCAGTCTTCGGTGAGCACACAGGCCTTCTGTGTTTAGTTAGAGTCCGTCCTACTGTTTGTCTGAATTTCGTGTAACCAGGCTGTGCATGTGCATGAAGGGGGCTGGCTGCTGGATGCGAACGCTAGGAGCAGAGTAAAGCAAAGACGACGTAAGGCAAAATACAAACATAGACTTTATTAAATGCTGCTCAATCCCCCGAGGAAGATCTTTCATTACAAAACAGTTTCCACACAACTGCAAGTTAAAGAGACTGGAATGGTAGTCTGGTAAGAAAAGGTGTGAGAAAACCTGACCAGGTAGAAACATACACGGGCTCTACGGGGTCAGCCTTCAGCGTGCTACGAGGAAGCCTGCTGCATCTCCTTTAAACAAAGCCCGGCAGTGCCGGCTGGCGCGGTGCAGTGCTCTTGTGGGACCCGGGCAAGGCGGTGAGGACCGAGAGGCGCTGCCTGCAGCCTCCGGGAGGGAAGGGACCAGGGCAGCCAGGGCAGCCGTGGCCCCGGCTGCACCGTGTGCCTCTGTTCACCCGTGGGCACTGCAGGTGAGGGGTGTTGTGAGGAACACTCAGGAGTTTTGGTTTACTTTCCCAGCTTTTATTCATATTTTGTGCTTTAAAAGCCTGGAGACTGAAGGTTTAACTCGCATTCCAGAGCACAGGATCCCCCCTCTGACGGGGGGTGGGTGGGAAGGTGCAGGAGGGTCCCGCCACGCGTGGTTCTGGGAGACGCAGGGAGGATGGTGCCTTAGTTTACTTTAGGAAACTCTCTGTCCTAGGATATAACTAAGGTTTGCAGTAATGTGAAAAGCACATTATAGAAGGAAAACTATACAGAGCAGACTACTTGATCTGTGTGCAACACAATCAAAAAAGAATTCAAGTCATAATTCTTACCACTCCCAGAATTATCTCACTCGTAGATGATAAAATTCATTCATTGCTGTGAAACTTGAGAAGTGACACAATACACATCGATGATTAGACAGAGGTTACAGCATACTGTGGCCAGGGTACAGCACAGGGCTACGTTTAGTCCATACACGCTTTCATTTACAGTCGCCAGGAGAGACTGGCTTGTACTGTGTTATACTGATGAGGTTGCTCCGCAGTTTTTCCGGGTGACACCATGCTGTGTGTGAGCACTGCGCCACCACGGGGCGCAGGCCGCCTCTACTCGGCGCTGGCGCTGCTCAGGAGGCTGTGCATGTTGTAAGCACTGTTCTGCTTTTCTAGAGCTTTCTTTAGCTTCAGCTCCTCTAGTTTTTTCCATAATTCTTCACGTTCTAATTCCTTCTTTTTCTCTCTGTAGAAAACCAAAATTTTGTGAGTTCGATCCCCGGTACCGGTAAAAAGGAAAAAAAAAAAAAAGTGTAAAAAAAAAAAAAAAAAAAAGAAAGAAAACCAAAATTTTGTAATTAGAAATTATTTTTAAAAAAACTATTTGAGAAGTGGAAGCCAAAGTGCTGCCTGGCAGGCAGCTTGGAACACAGCGCGGCCCCTCACCAGTCCCTCCCGCCGGCTGGGAGCAGCCACAGTGCTGTCCACTGTCCTGGTGTGGGCAGCGCCCCTCCCCCAGGACCTGTACCCAGGCTTTGCTGTGGACGAGGGACTTCCTGTTAACTTTTCATGTCCACCATACGGACAGAAAGGCCAGAGGGCAGCCCGAGGGTAGGCTGGCACCCCTGCCCTCAGGACTCGCCCTTCTGCCCACCCCTCAGCCACCGCCCACCGCCATGTGCATCTAACTCTCTTCTGTCTCCCACGTACCAAATGAATAACCAAATCATTTTGTATGTTGCATCAACTACTTCGTTTTAATTCTAAGGGAAACATTTCTAAGTAACTCAGACCAGACTATTCTCAAGGCTGTGCGAAGATACAAAACATGGGCTTGTTCTTGTGTGGTTAGGGTTTAAAACAATACAACTGTTTAAAGGATTTGATTTACACAGGTAACATGAACCAATGGTTATATGAAATATACATTCTCAGATTAAGTCTCCTATGAGCCTAATCTTTCTTCTTGCTGCTTCCTGTGACTCAAATCAAGTGCCCGTTCCCATTCCTGCCTGAACACTGCTACTGAAGAGAAATAATGCAGGGAGTTAGTTTCTAGGGTGACCCTGAGGAAAGGCCAGCTCCTTTCTCTGCATGACACAAGAAAACAGTCAGTAGGGACTGACAGAAACACATCAGCTTTTCTAAACAGAGCAAGCAACGCTCTTACTAAAGTAAATGCTGGTTATCTTTCAATAGTGGATTCAGGTCCAGTGTTACTGCCCATGGCATTATGTTTTATATAAACACACGAGAAGGAAATGGTTTTTAAAAGATTATTTTATAGTAATCTATGAACTTCTCAAAGCCGTGTTCCTAAAGGCTGATGTGGCCTATCCTTTATCCTCTTAAAATGTGCATCATGCGAGGAACCACGTGGTCACTAGACCCTGAACCAGAGCAGGTCGGCAGCTCCTCTTCCCAAAGAGGAGCGGCACCTACCTTAAAATACCACCTTCTGATAACTACAGTATTGAGTTGGAAAAGGTGGAGAGTCTCGTGCTCACGTGATGCTCATAATATAAGAAATCAAATGTAGGGGCTGGGGATTTAGCTTAGCGGCATAAATGCCTGCCTTGCAAGCAGGCAGTCATGAGTTCGATCCCTGGTACCGACAAAAAGGACAAAGACAAAAAAAAAAAAATGTATAAACTGGTTTTAAAATTCAGCACAGACTTTCATGATGCAGATGCTACGATACTGCTGAAATCTAAGGCTCTGAATGAGATAAACAGGATTTATGATCCACGTTAAAACTGTCATCTAACCATTAGGGGAAGTAAATTATGTAACAGCTTTAACAGCTGTTTCTGCCTTCCTGCCTGATGAACTGGTAAAAGCCTCAGCTGGCTTATGGGAATGACTTGGGTCCTAGAGACCTTCAGACTAGGCCTGCTGTGACGGATCTCATAAACACCTGGTGCATGCACTCACAGCCAGCTAACCAAATGTTAACGCACCGCACATGTCAGGTACCTTTGTCTCTCAGCTTTATAGGAGCTGGTGAGGTCATCGAACAGCTTGCCATTCATCTCCATGAGGGTTTTCAGCACATTGTACACCAGTGCTACAATGGTCCTGCAACGAAAATGCACCAGCGCTGCCTCACTGCCGGCAAAGTGCTGACTTACTCACTGAATGCATTTTAAAGAAAGCTGATGTTTAAGAGGTTTGTGATGTGCCCGAAGTCATGCAGCAGCAGTGACAGAGATGCTGTGATTCCCAAATTCACTTCCTTCCTGTGTACCACACTAAATTCTAGCTAACCTGCATCTCTGTGCTAGAGTCTCACATTTAAAACCCTGAGTGACAACATTAAAAGAAGATAAAAATTATCCAATTACCACTACTTGAAAGAAAGAACACCAGAAAACAAGACAAGAATGTTCTACAGAGACAGCATTCACTCTGCAGAGCCCCCTGGCCTTGGACTCTCCTCACTGGGACACTGTGGCCTCCAGAGGTGGGGCTGTCCTGGGTGTAGACGGGACAGCTTGCCACTGCCACACAGCCGGCCATCTCCCAGCCAGTCTTGGCTGGCGTCCTCCACAGGGGCTGAGCACAACAGATGCCCCAGCTTTCGTCCCACTGACCTCCATCAGGGAGGTTTCCAAAAGTCACCTGAATTTTAGAGTGTACATACTCAAACTACCTAAAAGCTATGTGTATATAAGAGACAACAGAATAAAATCTCTGTGATGTTAACCATTGGTGTAAGCTCCAAATCTGTATAGGTTTCATATAAGGAAACCAAATGACAGAAAGGTTAAAGAGAATACAGGAAAAATATGAACGACATTAAAAGACTTACTGGTTCCAGTGTTCTTTGGAAATTTTGTACAAACTGGCAAACATTATTGGCAGTATTTTATCAATGTTCTCCTCAATCAAACTAAGAATATATTCATTATTCCAGAAGTACAATGCTCTTTCTGCAACCTAAAAGACATTCAGAAATGTCAAAATTCAAAGTGAAAAGAAATTATAAAATAAGAATAATGTCACTAAAAGCATCCTACCTGAAAATGAGAACTGGAGACACATTTGGATATCTGCTTAAAAAGTGGTTCTTCAATTTTTTTGAACTGTGTTGGCTCAATGACATCTAAGATTTCTTCAATTTCTCCTAAAAACATCACCTAGGGTAAAAAAAGTTCTTTTAAGAAATGTGACACATTGTATCACTTAACACCGGAAACCATACAGATGCATGACTGAATTATAAATCCAGTGGGAGGGAGAAGCAAGGTCTGGCAGGCTCCTGCGTGTGTCCACTCCGCAGCAGAGGGCAGAGCGGGGCTTGCACAGACGCAGCCTGAGACAGGTTCTCTCGAGCTGCACTGCTTTAGTCACAAAACCTACCTCCTTCTGACTGCAGGTTTTTGGCCAAAATTTCAGCAGTCCTCTGATCACCTGCACAACAGGAAATGAATGAGAGATTGAAACCAATCCCAGGACAGTTTCAGTAATTGTGAATGTGTCACTGTTCATTCTGAATAAACAGACATTAGTATCTAAGTGTTTATCCATCTTTTTTGGTTTGGTTTTAGGCTTTTATTCATTTGAGTTATTTACTGAGTTCCTAGTAGCCGCCAGACACTGACATGAGTCTATGAGTTGATGTTCTACTGGGGAGAAGTGATTAAGTGTGTAATAAAATGATTTAATAGTAGTAAGTGTTACTAAGAAAACAAGGGAAGATGGTAATCTGGTGGGTGAACGAGGGAGGTTTTTTGGGGAGGAACCTTGAGAACAGTCAATTCCCATTACTTAAACCATTATAAAGCAGCTGGGCGTGGGTGGCGCATGCCTATAACCCCAGCACTGTGGGAGGCTGGGGCCAAAGGATCACAAATTAGAGAGCCCAGCAGGGCAATTTAGCAAGACCTCAAGATAAAAAAGGGACAGGGATGGACCTTGATGCAGAAGCTGAGAATTCAATCCCCAGTACTGCAAACAAAAAGAGCCAATTTCATGGCTAGCATAATGGAGCTAACCAAAATACAATAAAACACAAGAAAGGGACCATGTTATTTCAGTGCATATTGATGCAGAAATAAACTGAATCCCAAGTATACCGAAAAAGTACACAGAACATGGGTAATTACAGTATAACTTGTAGAAATAGCAGGATGGTTCAGCTACTTTTTAAAAATAATTTTAAACAGTTATTTGCTATTTCAGGTAAAACTAAAGAATCTGTTAGAAACCATCAACAACCATTTTACTTAATTGTTTCTTAGAAATCAACTAAAAACCCATCTTGGCCTTGTAAGTGCTGGGGGAAGAGAGCTTCGCCAGCTCCTCTGGTTACTTAGTACCAGGTCCAGCCCTGAGTGAGGAACTCTCCCTCATTCAAATGAAGACTCGGAAGAGCACTGCTTTGGAGCCGTTGTAACAGAAGAATGCGGTAAATAATATGGCAGGGAATATCAAAATCACACTTACTCGCTAGCTGTATAATATTTATACATGTCCTAAAGTTTAAAAAACCTAACAATTATTAAAATGCGTAAGAAAACTCAATATATGAACAGATAAAATATGTAAGTCAATACTTTTATTACCAGTAAAGAAGTGAAAATAAAAAGATGCTTTTCATAACAATTGTACAAAATCTATTTCTCTTGTACTTAACCTATAATTTATACATTATATATGCATAAAAATGTTTTGGTTTGGTTTTGAGACAGGGTCTCGCTATGCAGTTTAGGCTGGCCTTGAACTCACTTTGTAGCTCATGGTGGGCTCAAACCCGCAGTGATCCTCCTGCCTCAGCTCCCAAGTGCTGGAATTACAGGTGTGCACCACCACAGCCAACCCTATACATTTGATATACTTTCAATCAAGTGCCAACTGGATTATCTTTGCAGCTAGAAACATTCATTCTACAATTCATATATGTAAACAATAGTCAAGAGTTTATTTGGGGGGATTAATGGGATAGAACCTGCAAACTACTATTAGCAATTAAAACATGGTGTTAGCACAAAAACTGACAGGAAAGATCTATGTATATATGGATGTTAACACACGACAAAAGTAGATAGAACTGAGTATGTCTGAAGTGATTCTGCTGATACCCTGAGTTTGGTTTTTTGGCCTCCAGAACTGTGAGAGAACCCATTTGTGTTGATTTAACCCATTATGTTTCTATTAATTCCCTACGCAGGCCTTCAGATAAAGATGGAAGAGCACCCTGGCGTGGTGGCTCACGCTTGTAATCCCAGCACTGGGGAGGCTGAGGCAAGAGGATCGCTGTGAGTTAGAGACCAGCTTGGGCTACAAAGTGGGCTCAAGGCCAGCCTGAACAGCAGAGTGAGACCCTGTCTCAAAAAGACCAAAAAGAAAAAAAAAAAAAAAAAAAAGATGTAAGACCAAAAGGTAAACCTGGAATATACTAGAAAACAACGAGAAAATGTAACTAGAAAAATAACTGGAATGTGTATCCTAGAATACTGTATATATATACTGGAGAATATTTTTAAATTTCAAGAAGTAGATTTTTCTTAGCATGACATCAAGAAATATACTTAGGACATACAATTTTATATAGTTGAGGCAAAGATTAAAACAGTATATTCACAATTAAAAGAGAAACTCCACATGAATGAAAAAAATCTGTAACACAACAGAAAAAGATTAGAAGGCACAGAAATACAAATGACCAATGAGATATAAAAAAGATGCTCAATCCTTATAATAATAAAATAGCAAATTAAAGTATTCACAGTATGAGATGAGCAAACACTTTAAACCTTGGCTGCTTTTGTTTGCTTTAAATCTTGAGAGAAGCCCCTGTTAAGTCAATAGGCTGCCCAGGCTTGAGCCTCTGCCCCAGCCTCCAGGGTTCTGGGACACAGCAGGAGCCATCACATCTGGTTAAGAGCTGGAAACACAACACTCAGCACTGACTGGCTAGAAAAAAACAGGTGCCTTTACATTCTGGGGTAAAATATTAACTTGTGAATATTGATTAGGTAACCTTGCTGGAACACAGCTTGGACTATGTCACCGTCACAGGTACTCAGCCACGCGGTTTCCCTTTTGTTTCTAGTTTCTGTGTTTTCACCCTTTCTTGGTGTGTGGTTCTGAAGGCTTTAAACATGCTTAGTTTGTTTTGTTACACACCTTTCACTCAGCCCCTGTTCCTAACAGTAGAAAAGCTGCATAACTGTCCAACAACAGAGGGCTGATAAACGGTAACCCAACACAGTGGAATTCTATGCTGCCAATGAAAAACAGACTAATGTAGGACGGTATCTACATTATCTTAGGTGACAAATACTGTCCTACTACTTATGCATTACACATGTTTGAAAAATGTCTAGAAATGTATTCAGTAACTTAGTGTTTATCTCTAGAAGCCAAGATGTCAGAGGACTTTCGCTGTGCTTCAGCACTTTGTAATGCGTGAACCAACCTAACACACAACTGCTTTTACAAACGGAAGTGACAGAGTCATTTCCACTTTAGAAACTACAATCATTTCAACGCACGAGTCAGCACAGAGGAACATCATAAAACAACAAAAGTGCTGCTTCCTTGTCACGTGTCCCGGGCTCTGCTCCTCAGCATAGGCTGGGGTTGTATCCCAGTACGCCCATCCTCCGGCTGACGTGTACTGAGCCGAGCGCACTGGTGGCCTGACGGGCGGATTGCTGTCCACTGACAAGGGCAGCGCTTTGGGAGAGCGCAGCACTGCACTGCACGGAGCTGGCCTTGGAAAAGGATCCCGACTCAAAATGTAATGTGTGGTTCTACCAAATCCACACTGCTTTCACACCTACTGTAAGGCTGAAAAATGCTGAGGTGAGCCACTAAGTCAGGGACTGGTATCAAGGGTCAAACCCTGGTAATAAGGTCTACTGGCGATGGAATGAATACGGAAGGTGGAAACTGCAAAATCTGTAGAGATCATTACGAACTAAAACAATCTTTTAAAACTGTTTGTGGGGCTGGGGATTTAGCTCAGCGGCATAAGCGCCTGCCTTGCAAGCAGGCAGTCATGAGTTCAATCCCTGGTACCGATAAAAAGGAGAAAGACAAAAAAACAAAAAACAAAACAAAAAAAAAAACAAAAAAACTGTTTGTTTGTTACTGAGCAGGCAGGAACCATGATATCACTCGTGTTTTTCTCAAATCGAAGAGGAGCTATCATGGATTTCTTCTATTAATCTCCTCTAGAAGGTTATATATTTTCATGTGTAAATATCAAGCTTCTATTTTTCCTGATTTAACTGTAAAAGCTGTTTTCATAAAGAACTGTGAACCTAAAAGTAAAAAAAGCTGAAAAAAGCCAGACTGTTCTTTTATAAAAGGCAAACACCAAGCATACGTCTCCCCCAGCATCACAGGGACAGCCTAGCTCATCTTTCCTTCAGCTACTGATTTTCCTAATAACTATAATTTGCTCTCCTGAATTTTCATTTTATGGTCAAATAATAAGCAGCAGAATCCAAAGTTTAAATTGCTATGTTGATTCATACAGCAAACAACCTTTATTATAAGTCTGTATCTTAATCACAAAAAGCAGGAAAATGTTTTCAGCCCTATCTTGTGGTTTATCATTAATAAAAGTCAAAATGCTATATCTAAAAGTGAAACAAAAGCTTTAAGGGAATAAGTGGGGACTCTTACAACACACTTTAATTCTAAAAGGTTAATGAAAAAAAGACTCCCAGTGAATTTGCGTATTCACTGTGCCATCAGATCCAATCATCACACACTTCTACCTCTCTCTACCAGTGTTACTGGTCACTCCTGACACACCCAGTAACTCAGAAGCCTCCTCCCCTCCCAGCTCTGTTCTCTGAAGGTGGGTTAACCCCACATTCTCCCAGGAAACGAGACTGTATTGAAAGCTACAGGGAAATACTATGAGTGCGTTAGTACTCCAGACACACAGGGGTGAACACTAGCAGAACACTTACCGGCTCTGTCAGTGTTGTATCTTTCTCCAGGAACTGTACAACACAGTAAGCGAGCTAAACGGGAAGGAAAAGTTTATAAACACTAAATATTACTGAGTGAAATACAGCTTAAAGAGCCAAGTCTTTTTCATGTTTAACCAACAAAAAGACTATTCTGACAAATTTTAGTTTAGTTCAATGTATAAAAAGAGTAAACTCACAACCGTGTAATTTGTTAATCTTGAAAGTAGCTTCTAATTTAAAGACTGTTCTTTGTTTAGCCTTTTTGGGGAAGGGGTGTCTACTGGGGACTGATCCCAGGGCATGGCCCAGAGCTACACTCCTAGCCCTTTGTTAACTTTGAGAGGCCAGGCGGCTAGGTTGCCCCGGCTGGGCTTGCACTTGAGCCCTCCTGGCTCCGCCTCCCAGGGTGTCAGGTTCCCATTGTGGCAGCAATCTCTGAGTATGCAGTCCACCAGGTAAGTCTTCAGCGTACTTCCCCATGCATGCCTATGCTGATCTATTATTCTGTAAATACTAATAAAGGTGACCAGAGGCTTTCTAATTAGGATGTTAATGAACAGAAGAGCACTGCAGACATGGGGGATTTATTCAAAGTCACACAGCGGATTAGGTCTGGATCAGTACATAAGCAAATTCAGTGATATCTCTTCTGTATCTACACTTAAAGTCCCTGGTCTTACTTAATAGGTAAATATAATACTTAAACCTTCAAATAAACATGTGCTTTGGGCAATTTAGAAAGCAAACTGTTTAATCATAATACCATCCTCCAGTATTTCTCAACTTCTCTGCCTTCATAGCGTTCCTTTGAAATTTCTGACACTTACCTGTGCATGAAACAAAGCTAATCCTTTCGCAGTATGCATAGGAATAAGAACCTTCATTAGAAATTGTTTATGTTCTGCTTTCAGTGGCAACGCAAAGCCATTGATAATACTGGAGGGGAAAAAAAGGCAGGGGAAGTATTAAGTGGTTACTACTTTGCTTCTAAACCCTAACATTCATCCACCAGTACATGAGGATCAGGGCTCTGACCAGTCCTGGGACGCGTGACTGTTCATTTTCAAACTACTTCAGAGAGGCTGTTACTGTTTACCACTAGTTCCTGTAAATCACTCAGTGATCTCAAAAGAAAATGAGCACTGGCAACTAAAGCCAAAGAAAATAATTTGTACTTCCTAGAAAGACTACCCACTGTTGCCTTTATTTTTCTCCCTAAAGCTACAGGCGAGTCAGTGTCACCAATATGGACAGATTTTCATTATTTTCTGAAGTAAATGGATTGTTTCTCTTACTTTGCTGGATAATCTGAAATTAAGTAGTTCTTACCACAGTAATTTTCTAAATAATAAAGTAGATTAAAATAATTCTCTAGACAGTAACACAGGGTCTTAAATCTTCTGAAGTTAATACTACACTGTATGTAGAGAATAAAGAAGGCAATACATCCATGCAAACTAAAACCAAAAGTGACGATTCTTTCAAAAAGAACTGATGCATCAGGACCTGTCCACATGTGGGTGTGGATCCTTGTACCTCTAATAAGGGTTCACGCAGCTTATCACATACTGCTTTTGAATCAAAATTGCAAATTCCCGCCGCACTGTAGTGAGGTCAGGTATAAAACACACAGGGCTCTGACACAAAGATCTTGAAGGGCAATACTGATTCCAATATGCCGACCCCTAAAACCTATAGTAACATTTGAGAACCCCAGTCTTGTGTTCTAATGTTTGTTTATTGTTGAGCCAGGGCCTCTTGCATTGTTTCTAGACTTAAATTCTAAAACACGAAATAATTTCTTCAATCTGCTCCTTTAGTACATAAGCAATATTCAAAATTACTTACTCTTTTAAAAGAACACAAAATCTGACTTACCTTCCTAGAATTTCAAGGAGTTCAGCAACACCATTGAAATGTTCTGTTTCATATATGAACCTGAATTTAAAATAAAGGTAGATGTAATAAAATCAACTGTAAGAAAACTAAGAAAAAGGCAGGAAGATAAAGAAACCAGCCCAAAGGCAGCAGTAGAAAACACACAGGCACGTTTCACATTTTGTCCTAAATCATTTAATTCGTACGAATCTTAACAAAAATATGCACTTCTTATATAATTTAACAGTCTCATTTCCCCTGGGAATGGATATACATGTTTTCTCAAATAGATGCTTTTCAAAGTAGGAACTCTTCACTGACAGAAAATCCACGAAGAAAGGAGCTGTATCCGCCACCTTTGCTCAGAATGGCTCTAACCTCACACGCTTAGGCCGCTCAGCTTCCCAACACTAGGATCTTCTTTAATGCCTGGATCATAAACTCCAACAAGGCTGTGTCATACACAGCTGACATGGACTGAGGAGACGACAGCAGAGAACTAGAGGAGAAAGGCAGCTGGCACTCCGCTCTCCCGGCTGCAGCAACAGGGGCGCCAGCCTCATTTTGCCAGGTCTTCAGTTAATTCAGACAAACTCCAAATATGGACACTAATGTGAAAGCTTCTGACTTAAGTCAAATATTTAAAAAATCTTAATTAGCCTTGTCAGAAAATTTAAAGAAGTACCCCAAGAGCTGCTGGTATAAGGAATACTTACAGAAACAATTGTAAACATAAGGCTCAAACAGAGGACTTGATAAATTATCCTCTTAATGAATCTTTTTTTTTGTCTTTTTCCTTTTTTTTTTTTTTTTTTTGGTCTTTTTCGGTACCAGGGATCGAACTCACGACTGCCTGCTTGCAAGGCAGGCGCTTATGCCGCTGAGCTAAATCCCCAGCCTGTCTTTTTCCTTTTTATCGGTACCAGGGATCGAACTCACGACTGCTTGCTTGCAAGGCAGGCACTTATGCCGCTGAGCTAAATCCCCAGCCCCCTCTTAATGAATCTTAACTAAAGGAATCATGGCATCAAAAATCGTCCTCATTAACACTGTCCACTTAAGACACAAAGTCAGTTACAAGTTTCTAAAAAGTTTGCAATCGATATCCACAGTATCAACTATAAGTAACTCACACTCATGGATTTCAAATACTGAAAATTAACGCTAAACTAAGAGGTGTACAGGAGAAAAAAGAAAAATGCTACAAATGAATATATGATTAATTTACCTGAGGAAAATGTTGTTAATCTGTTTTCTGATAAATGCTCTTAATCCAAGAAATTTCCCGTAAATTCGGTGCAGAACGGTCTTCAGGAAGTCGCGCTCTCTGGGATCTTCACTATCAAAAAGCTCCAGGAGCTTTAAAAAAAATCTGAGAAATTACTTTTAAAAAATAATCGAGCTAAAACTTCACTTTATTCTAATTTTGATATGAAGATTAGCCATGATTAAAAACTGGTTTCAGGATTCGGCCTTGTGAGATTGGCTTGCTAAGTAAATGAAGCCAAAGAAAAGCCTGGGGAGTATTACTTTTCCCCAACCTCCATTTCTTTCAAAATGGCATAAGTAATAGTCTAAACATTTCAAAAACAGGACCTTTTTCTTTGCCTTGCCACTGATTTTAGAATTCTAACCAACTTCTGAGGCTAATCATAGCTTATAGTTTTTAGAGAGTTAAACGTAAGAGCTGTTTAATGCTTTTTGGTCTTTGTTTTTGGTACCAAGAAGCAAATTCTGGACCGCGTGCTTCCCTCAAATCCACAGAAAAATCCAGTACCTCAATCTCCAGACTAAGAAAGCACTAAAGGTTCTCCCTAGCCTGCTACTGTCTGAAACGCAGTTTAATGTGGCACCACAGGAGTTCCTGGGCATCTCCCACATGAGAACCACACAAGGCAACGGGCATTCATTTGAATTACCTAATTACACATCTCCATTTATGGATTTTTACTCTTGACAGAGATTATATTCTATTGCTAACATACACCTAATAGTTTTATAAAACTAACGATATCCTGCATTTATCAATATTCCACAGCAACGATCACAAAGGCTAGGGTAGTTATGAATGACAAAAATGAGCTCCAAATATGTTAAACTCCTGTTTGTGGAATCTTATCCACAGTAAGCACACAAGGTGGTCTGAAAGACAGAAAAAGTCCTTGAAATGATTTTAAAACTGGCTTCAGCGACGAATTCTTCACGAGTTTTACACACCAATAAGTACATCAAGAGAGAAAAATGGGTCTAGAAAGATTCAGTCTGCTTCATAATTTTGTTTAGTGCGAGGCAAATCCAAATATTTAAAAAGAGGGCTCCAAACTGTTCAAAAATTATGAGTATGTAGGTTCTAAAAATCAGAGCTAATAACCACTTTATGAAAAGAAAGAAGAACACCTATTGCATGTTTTTCTCTCTACCTCTTTTTCTCCTTAATGATCCTATTTTACAGGTGGTCTAGGAATTTAGGTGGCAGGGAAAAGGTGGGACGGGAACAGATGCTTTCTGCTAGGAAGGAGCCTAAAGCCCCAATTTTTTTTTTCCTCCTCCCCCCCCCCCCGCAAAGTCCTCAAATTAAATAAAGCCCAAATTCTTGACATGATTTAATTTCTTTCTTCACTCCACTCTGTTAGTCCAAAGTTCTAATGCTTGAAACACATCAAATTCAATTTCAAAGATTTAAAAATTTAAAACAAACTTCATCTTCAGATTTCATGGTTAGACTAAGTTTTCTTAGTTATGATACTGCAGAAAAACTAGCTAGAATGATCTTTATGGGAATTTAGGACTCAGTCAGAAGCTCACTCCTGATGAAAATACTTTTGTATTCTCAATGCTATTTCACATTTTTATAATAACTGTCTAGCAAGAATGTTAAGTGGTATCATACTCAAATAAACCAAGTTTTGAACCAAATTTTAATCATGAATTCATAAATCACTGATAAGATAAATTTAAGAAAATTTAAGACATAAGAGTTTCTTACCTGTTGTACAAATTTCTGATCAATGTATCGCTTTGCAATACTAGGCTGGAAATCAGGACTCTCCAAAAATCTCAAGAAGAAATCATACACCAACTATGAAAGAAAGTCAAATAAAAGCTAAGGTGATATCTGTAATATTCTACCATAAATTCTACTTCATATAAAAAATTCACTTCCATGCCAAATTAACAGGGAGATTTCTGATCTCATGACAAAAAATACTGAGTTGGTAAATAGTTTTTAAAAATGGTGGCACACTTCTGTAATCCCAGCACTCAGGAAGCTAAGGCAGGAGGATCACTGCAAGTTCAAAACCAGTCTGGGGTACAAAGTGAGCCCAAGGCCAGCCTGAAATGCATAGTGTGATCCTGTCTCAAAAAGACAAAAAACAAAACAAAACAAAGTAAAACTACATATTTACAGTTTGGTCTTCTAAGCCACTGAACTATGAGATTCACTGCATTGTATTACTCACTGAAAGATGCTGAATTACAGGATCTAGAAAATACTGACAATGCCTACAGAGTGTATAATCTAAAAAGATGATTTTGCAGTTCACACCAGTCAGCAACATGTCCCTTCTTCAGTGGACTACACCTCAATGTTACCTCTAGGGTTCCTTAAACACAAACAGGGATACGAAGGGGCAGTGTGTCAACAATTTAAAAAGAAAAGAAAAATGTCAAGTCTTTCAATAAAACTATGGTGTGAAAAATTTAAACTGAAAGCGTATCCTAGCCATACCTGGAAGTAAGCCGAACTATGTAAGTGCAGGGCTGGGGCAGGAGTGTGCACACCGCAGCAGGTGAGCTAGAAGGGTGAGCAGCCTCTTGTTTAACAAGCGTCAAGCAGCCTAAAAGCCACTGCAGAGTAAACACCTTTCACCACAGTCAGCATGAAAAGGAGTGTTGGTAATCTGCCACCATCACACTTACTTTCAGGAAAAAAATAACTATAAAGTTTTTTTTCCTTTTGAATGTACCCTAATAGCTACGAAAGGCATGAGATTAGCCCAAAATGTATCTTCCTTTATTAATTATTATTTTTTTTGTCTTTTTCCTTTTTATTGGTACCGGGGATCAAACTCACGACTGCCTGCTTGCAAGGCAGGCGCTTATGCCGCTGAGCTAAACCCCCAGCCCCTCTTTATTAATTATTAAACATGTCAGCTTAGCACCCTAAAGATAAAAAGGGAAGATCAGACCCCAAAGTAGAAATAGTCATTAAATCATCTCTTCAGGGAGTCAGGCCATAGAAGGGAAGTAAAGAAAAAAAATTACATCAAATGTGGACCTTACAGCATGTAGAGCATTACAGATGTGAGCCCTATCATTCACCACAAGACAGCAAAGTTTTATCACTATGAATTAATAATATGTTAAGGCTAACAAGAGCGCTGGCACTTGAGTAAACATGGTTTTGTCTGATACACCATCGCTCAGCTGTACAAAGGGAATGACAGTGAGCCGGCCTATTACTACCTAACTTTGTTTTTGTTGTACATTAAGGATATAACAAGCAAATAGATGTCAATTATGGATAATTTTCATATTGACCAGCAATATGGGTGATTTTGCTTTGGGATACAAATATGCAAAAGGTCTAAAAGAACGAAGCCCAATACCCTGATTGTACTGTTCCAAAAAGCCCACTTACCAGTCAGAGAGGTCAGATAGAACTGAAAACATAAAGTGTACACACAAAATTCATGTGGCACTGACTACGAATGCAGGAGACACCAAGCAAAGGGCCACAGCCCTGTTCAATGAGCCCGCAAGAAAAACTTTGAGGGAGCCCTACCATTTGCACCCTGCCTTGAGCTCAATTCCAGATAAGCCAGGAAGAGAAGAGGGGGCCTTTCAGAAAGGCGACTCGTGTCCCAGGATGAAGAGGGTGCAAGGCACAGGCCGGTGCCTGGTATCTTAGTTCAGTGGGAAGAAAGATTCCACGGCAAGGCAGGCCAGGTTCCGTGCCAAACACAGCCTGTGCTCAGAAGAGCTGCGTCGGAAATACCGTGCCCACGATTTAACGGAGTCTTCCTTTGGGGACGCACCACATACACAGTGGGAAGGCGTGTCGTTCACAAACACCACACATGATTTCTTAAACCTTTTTCATTGACGTCATTTAGCTGACACGGTGAGCATGAAGTGTTCAGTTAAGGTTAACACAAAACGCGGTTATGTGGCCAGCTCAGAACCACTGAAGAGACGCTGACCCCTATGGAAACGTGTGCTCAGACGAGTGGCAGAGACACAGTGACCTGCAGAGCTCAAGTCTTAAAATGGCATGAGATTATGTTTCCATAAAACTGAACCCTGTCCCATGTCGTGTGCTCCTAAACCCTTCTCCCACATCACTGCTTCTGGCCCTATCACTCTGGCTTTATTTATTCATTAATTCACTATTATTACAAAGGTGTATGTTGTAAAGTATGTAGTTTTTTAATAGATGTAAAGGATTCTGCTTAGCTCAGTGCTTTACCGTCCGTGGTTTGAAGGTCTGGCACACAACAGATGCTCAATAAATATTTACTGAATAAATTAAAATAGGGCTGGGGATTTAGCTCAGTGGCAAAAGCACCTGCCTGCAAGTGCAAGGCTGTGAGTTCAATTCCCAGTACCAATAAATAAATAAATAAAAATAATGTCTAATTACTCAAGTTTCTCTGTGTTCTACATTAAGAAATAATTTACTCCAAGCATCCAAAAAAAGTTTTGCAAAGAGTAACTGACACTTCAGCAATGGAATCACTTCCCTGGTAACACACCCTGCAGAGGACAGCTGACTAAGTGTCTCAGGAACGGAAGGTACTCTTCCTGTGCTGCTCAGGGCTGACCATAACCTCCCTAAGACAGTTACAATAAAATATATACAATTCTGCTCTTCACCACATTAAAGACTTTAGAGAAAGTATGACAGAAAACAGCATGCATCTGTTTTCAGTATTTGAAAATAAAACTTATATAAAAAGCTAAAGCAAATGGAAATGTTTGGCCTAGATAGGAAAAAAACGTGAGAAGCAAGTGTAACAGTGTATGAGTAAACAAAGCCTCTTTCTGAGGAGCATGGTGACCACGTACTTTCAACCTCCATGAAGACAGTAGGAGGAAAGTCTTTTTTTGAGAGGAGGTTACTGGGAGTTGAACCCAGAGCCTTCACACTGAGGCATATCCCCAGCCCTTTTTATTCTGAGGTGGAATCTCACTAAATCGCCCAAGCCAGGTGTGAGCTTACAATCCTCCTGCCTCTGTCACTCAAGAGTCTGGATAACAGATGTGTGTCACCATGCCTGGCTGTGTAAAGAAGTTAAAAAACTGATTTAAATCTGAGCAACTACTTTGAAGATAATATGTGATCTATTAACCAATGTCAATTTCCTATTATCTTGTTTTTGAAATTATGTATCTTTGTTTTTATTGTTTTTTCCTCTTTAACATAAAATTTAAAAAGTTGATTCAATATATGAAAAAAGAGGAGAATTAATCTATATAAAGTTACACAAACAGATATTATACATTAAGTGTACAGGTAATTACCAGGGACACAGTAAATCCCACTACGTCTCTGCTGGGTGTGGCGGCTCACATCTGTAATCCCAGCTGAGGCAGGAGGATTGTTTCGAGACCAGCCTGGGCTACACAAAGTGAGCTCAAGGCCAGCCTGAACTGCATAGCGAGACCCTGTATCAAAAAGACAAACAGTACTACTTCTCTAAAGTCTGTTTTTTCCTGTGTATTACTTATGAAAACAACGGATTCTACGTGAATTGTGAACAAACATGGTCAGCCTGCATTTCTTCCTCTTTGCTCTTTACCCATAAAAAGATGCCAGATGTGGTAGAACACATATGTGGTCCAGTTACTCAGGAGGCTGAGGCAGGAGGACAGCATGAGCCCAAGACTCAAAGACAAGTTCAGGAAATCTGGAGAGACCCCATCTTAAACATACAGCGCGCGCGCGCACACAAACACACACACACACACACACACACACAGAGAACTAAAAAGACAGTTAATAATAAACAGTTACCATTTAAAATGTCAAAGTAATAAAAATGTTTCTTGACTTTACATGAAAAGATAACCTTTTAATTTCTGTGCCAATGTTAGTCATTAGGCTACGCCCCTATCACTGTCTTAGTACATGGAAATATTTAAAAATACAGAATCTGGCCAAAAGCTGATTGAATGTGAAGGTGTATACTGTAAAATATGTATGGTGCTAGTCTAAATTTTAACTACAGGCAACACAGACAAGATCTTTCTGTTCCTTAAAATACGGATTATCATAAAATGGCGTGTGGTCCCATCAGTGCCCCACACAGCTGCATCTCCTTGGGCTGCGGCTTCACTGCCCTGTGCAGTCAGCCAGGAGTCAGTGATTGGCCTGGGCTGTGCAGAAAGGCCCTGTCCTGGTCACCACCTGCCTCTGGTAACCAGGACTACAAGTACACGTGATTGCACCTGGTTTCGCAGAGTTAAATCTTATTTATCTATGCCACCAAGCTCATTACTAAGAGAAAATGAAAAGCCTATATGCAACGTAGAATCTGTATTCAAGCTAAAACTCTACCTAAAAGTAAGTGAGAAAATTACTATATTCTTGGTCCTTAACAAATAGAAAACAATAACCCTTAGGGAAGAAAAGAGAAAATAATTCAGAACCATTGCACATTAATAATTACTATTTAATACTATGGTCAGTAAATTGAAAGGTATAACCTGTCCCCTGGTAGTGGGAAAATCTTCATTTTGTTCCATTTTTGTCTGTCTTTATTCCACTGCTTATTAGTATATCCAGTACAGTGTAAAAAGATGTAAGAAGAGAAATTAGCATTTTTAGAAAATCCATGAGAAGGATCAAAGAAACAATGTTTTGGAAAGTTTTGAGATTATCTGATTATTTCCCCTCACTAACATCTAAGCTGAATGTTTATTTTTCTATCTTATCAAACTGATTTCTAGCATAAGAATTTGATAAGCTAAATATAAAATGTAAACTTTTAGTACAAAACAAAAAAAAAAATCCAGGCAAACTGACTCAAGCACATTTATTATAGGAGAGGCAAATTTCCTCACTGTGATAAATCTATGCAGTCTCACTTATCAGGCAGGCTTTAAAATTTCATTATACAAAACTTTAAGTATGCAGTCACAGATACTGACAAGTCCTGTGAATCAGCTCAGGGTTGACCATTTAATTTCCACTTTTAAAAACCGTATGCCAAATTTTAGTAACTAGAAAGATTTTTAAACTATACACATAAATACTTAGGTCAAAATCTTTTAATCAAGGGATCTTGGCTGAATGAAAATTCATATCTTCCCTGTTAATGACTTAGGTAAGATACCGCTTTTCAAAAAATTAATTTTGAAAGCAATTTACCACACCTAATACAGTAAAATCACTTGTTTCAGGGAATTTAAATGAAACCTCAAATTTTACAGTGAAAAACAGAAAGTATATCATTTATTTGGATGACTTGCACTGCTAATTTGCATGAGCAGGTGGGTGCAGTGGCCGGCACTCTGGAAAGTAAAGGACAATCACAAGTTTGAACCCAGGCCAGTCAATTTAGTGACTCAGTGAGACCTTGTCTCAAAATAGAAAATTTTTTAAAAAAAAAGAAAGAAAGAAAGGCTTGGGATATAGCTGAGTGTGAAGGCCTGAGCTCAACTCCTAGTACTTAAGAAATTCTATGACATAAGCATGTAAAACTATCCTATCGGAAAAACCATATTTAAAAAAAAACAGTCAGGCATGGTGGGACACCTGTAATCCCAGCATTTGGGAGGCTGAGACAGGAGGACTGCTTTAAGTTCAAGGCCAGCCTGAACTGCATCGCAAAACTCATCTCAAAAAAGACCAAACAAAATAAAATAAAACAAAACACAAGGACTCAGAACTATTTTTTCAGACTATCTACACATGATAAAAAGGTATTATCAGCTAATGAGACCTTTTTGCTTTTAAATCCTTTTAATTATTAAATACATTATCACTAATTTTAAACCAACTATGGCAAGAAACTTCAGGAAAACTTGTGGATAATTCGATTAAAAATAATTTACCACTTCAGATTGAGAGGGGGTACTAGGTATCGAACTCCCGACCTTGTGCTTGGCAGGCAGGCACTTATGCTGCTAAGCTAAATCTCTGGCCCAACTTCATATTTTTTGTGTAGATGTTAGACAAAAAGAATAAATTAATAAGTAATTAGGTAGCTACTGCTTAAAACGTCCTTGGTGGTATAAAATGTAATTCTCGGGGCTGGGGATTTAGCTCAGCAGCATAAGTGCCTGCCTTGCAAGCAGGCAGTCATGAGTTCGATCCCCGGTACCGATAAAAAGGAAAAAGACCAAAAAAAAAAAAAAAAAAAAAAAATTGTAATTCTCTTTGTCTTCAAAAATAAAATGCTACGGTCGCTAAAAATTATTAATACTTGTCCCTCCCCCCAAAATAATCCCAAGAAAGCTTCCCCTCCACACTACACCTTCAGTCAAGCTCCTCCTCTTCCTCCAGGGACTACAGGGAAAGTCGCTGAATCTGCTGCTCATCCCAGGGGAACACAACGCTTCACATAAAACAGACACTGCCTCCACCACCCTAGCCCTGCGGCCACCGCTGGTCCTGCTCACCAAACACCCGTTCTCTGCCCGGCCCAACCCTGTCTGAAGCAGCCAACACTAGCCATTCGCTTTCAGCCCACTGTGTAAGGGGGAAAACAGATGCAAGGAAAAAAATTGAAAACCACGCCCAAGACAAAAGAAATGTTTTTGATGGTGTTTAAGGCAAAGTAAGAGACACAGTAGCAATGATGGGTCAGCACATGAATACCATGCACGCTCAAAAAGAAAAACAAAGCAGTTAAGAGCAAGATATACTAAAAATTATTACTGAAGAAAGTTTTCAGAACCACAGTAAAGGCAAAATTTGGAGCGAAAGAACATTAATCAACTGGGGGAACTGACCAAGAAAAACTAGCACTGGCAAAAGCTCCAGGAAAGCAACTGCTCATCAAAGGAAAAACAGCCTTTGGGTATTCAGGCAAAAAGACTAAGTCTTTGTATAAAGTAAAGAAAATCACATGCAGATCAGAAGGTGGAAAAGCACTTATTCAAAGGGAAGCTCAATCACGGATTTTACATTAAATCAAGTTCCTCTTTCAAAATAAAGGCTATAATAACTGCTATTAAACATGCAAGGACTCAGGGAATAATATTCTCATGGCCCTTTCTACTAAAGAACAGGCTCCAAATCACCAAGAAATGATGGGAGAAAAGTGGGACCAAGGAGAGAGGGCAGTCATCACATGTATCACCCACAGAACCGAACCAATGGGGGCAAAGGGTGACAGAGCGCGGTACACTTAGCTGCCAACACTCTGACCAAAAGTGCTGAGTTGGGATGGGGCAGGCTGTACAGAAAGGAGGAGAAGCCTCCACACAGTCACTGTGACAATGAAAGGGTGCGACTTTGCATCAGATTAGATGTGGGCAGAAGGCGCAAAGGGAAGAGATCTGCCTTGTTATTCTGTTCTCATAGGGGACCAACAAAGTAGCTCCACAGACAGACACAAAGGTATCCTGTAAACACACTGACTTCAAAGGCAGTCATAAGAAAGAAATACACTTCTTCTAAAGTTCCAAAAAGAACGCCTTTTACAGAAAAAAACTACAGTTTTCCTACATCATCCCATTCAGTTCCCACGTCTTTTTATCCGTTTGATAAAGGAGAATGCAGGTCTCACTCAAAACCAGAACCTGGCTAGAGACTGGCGATCAGAACACTTTTCTGGGCTGGGGATTTAGCTTAGCGGTATAAGCTCCTTCCTTGCAAGTGCACAGTTGTGAGTTCGATCTCCAGTACCGATTTAAATAAAATCCATTCTCGTAAGTTGAGGTAAAAAAATAATAATAAAAAAATTTTAAAAATTTTTTAAAAAGTGAAAAAACAACACTTTTCTTAACCTACTCATTAGAATCTGTGTATATAAACTCTCATTCCACACTTAAATAAGGTGTACATAACTCAATCCTAAGCGCTAACAAGGAAAACGTGATAGCCAGTTAAATTCCTTACAAAATCTAATACAGTACACTAATGTTTCTATGATGCCAACATGGTACTAACTAAACTCTTAAGAATTTATATATAACTATTTTAGGGCCACAGACTATCACTGTATAGCATCACAGAATCTACCTGAGAGGCAGCAAAGCTTTTACTCAAAGCAGCAATTTGAGTATTTTGCCAATATTCAAGTTGTAAACCTGATTATGCCACTTAGTACTGTATTTGTATAATCTTGGGCAAGTTTCTTAATCTCTTTTATTTAAGTTTATATATAAAATATAAATAATATTTATAGTGTTGCTGAAGGGGTTAAATGAGATAATGTATATGAAGCAGTTACTATCTTTAGAACCAGGACATACTTGATAAAGCACCTATTGTCACTATGCTTTTATTAGGTAAAGAACAATGGTCTAATAAATAAACATAATTGGTCATATGAAGGCAAGTATGTTAAATTCTTTAGAAAAACACTTCACTGTGCTTGCTTGCAGATTTTGGGACATTAATATTATCTTAAAAATATAAAAGACATTATATGTTAAGCATTATTCAAGAGCTCTCTTGACCTGCTTTTAGTTTGTCCCTCAGAGCTTTGATTATTGTAAAAATAAGAAAGTATCTCTCAACTGAACATACCACTTGAATATGATCAGAGCATTTTTATTACATATTTTTGGAAACAAAAATAAAACCCAAAGTATACTGTTACAAACATCAGAGACTGTAAAAATATATGCAAAAGAAACACACAAGTAAGTGTATTTTATGACTATAACGGAATTTTTATAACAGTTTCACAACACAGCACAAGTGGGATAAGGAGATCTAACCTGAACCCTAATGACTGGTATGTCAGGAACATTTCAGAGTGATGCTACTGTGTGACCTCTGGATGGTACTGTGTTAAAGTCACATACTTGACGGTGCTGGAATGAAGCAGCTGGAGCTAGACAGGATCAGTTAGCGGAGGCGGAATGAAAGAATTGGCTCTACCTATACTGTAAGTTTTACTAACAATTTCCCAGGGAGTAGCGGGTAGAAGACTTTCCACATAATAGCACACAGGGGACCATCAGTCTCAGCCACAAAGATGTGTTTGAGAGATGAACTTCTGGAAAGACAGAATGAGGACTTGGCGACCTTGCATCCTCATAAAAACATAGGTAAAAATAAATTACACATAAATGTAATTTTATTTTTATTTTCCTTATCTATAAGGGAGCCATACAAAGCAACTAATTACAAGACCATGGTGGGGGGAATATAGTGTATAAAGGTGTATATACAATAACAACAGTAATACCACAGAAGAGGGAGTCGATGGAGGACCCCAGACCAAAGATTTACATACTACTGAAATCAAGTATTAAACCAAAATAGATGGTTTTAGAATTCTAACTGAAATACTATGCCACCCCCAAGAAACTAACCCCACAAAATACAGTTAAAGAAACAAAGAACTCAAAATGATACCCTAAAAGATATCTATTTAATATAAAACAGGTAAACATGAGGAAGAAGATATTTAAAAAGACAGAAAACAAATGGTAAAATAACAGCTGTAAATCCCACCTTATCAGTAATTAAATGTAAATGGGTTAAGCACTTTAATAAAAAGGCAGAGACTGTCAAAATTGTTTTTCTGAATGAGCCAACTATCTACTTATATATATATACACACACACACACACATATATATATATATACATATATATACTACTTTGTAAGAGACACAGTTCAGATTTAAAGAAACAAATCAGTTAAATGTGAAAAGATGGAAAAGATAAACCCCGCAAACAGTAACCAAAAGAGAGTGAAGTAGCAACATGAATATCAGACAATATAAACTTTAACACAGAAATTTATGCTAGAGACAAAGGACATTTTTAAATTATAAATTTATGCACCTATCAGCTGGAACTCAAGATACACCAAGCAAAATCTTACAGAGATGCAGGGAAAAATAAGCAATTCAGTAATAACAGCTGGAGACTTCAACAGGCAGAAAACCAATAAGGTTAACAGAGGATTTGCCCAGCACCACATACCAACTGGGCCTAGCAGGTTCCCACAGATCACCTCACCCAACAACAGAACACACACTCTTCTCAAGCACCGCTGAGACACTCTTCAGGATAGACTGTACACTGAGCCACGACCCTTAGAAGAACTGAAATCGCACAAAGCATACTATCCAAAAAATAAAATTAAAAACCAGTAACAGGAAAATTCGACATCATAAATAGGTAGAAATTAAACAGTATATTCCTTAATAACTAATGGTCAAAAAGAATCACATAGGAAATTAGTATATTATTTTAGATGAATGTAAACAAATCACATATGAAATCTTAAAAAAAAACACACGTTCATGAATGTTCATCACAGCTCTAGTCACAATGTGGTCAAAGGGTGAAAACAGCTTAAATAGCATATAACTGACAAAGGTGTAAAGGAATGTAGCATATCCACATATTGGAATATTTTGCAGCCATACAAAGGCACGAAGTGTAATTCATGCTACAACATGGATGAACCTTGAAAGTACACCTAAGAACAAGACAGAAAAGGCTACATATTATGATTCTATTTCTATAAAATACACAGAGTAGGCAAATCCACTAAGACAGGAAGTAAATGAGTGGGTATGGGGTAAGAAAGATGAGGCGAAGAGCAACAACGGCTGAAGGCAAGAGTGTTTCCCTGGAGGCCTGAGGAGCTGCAGAAGCAGACAGTGATGACTGCGCTTACTGTACTAAATCACGCCCTCTGAGTGGCTGAGCTGATGTTACACGTATTGTGTTACTGTAGACATGGTATAGCCTTCCTTTCGGCCTGAACCACAGTCTCCCAGTGTTGCCAAAATGAAGAATAGAAAGGGCAAGAGGAGGGGCCCCCGGTATACATTCTCTAAGCCTTTAGAACACATAGGGTTGGTCCTCTGGCCACACATGTGCAGATCTATAAAAAGAGTGATGCTGTAAACATGAAGGGAATGGGCACTGTGCAAAAAGGAAAGATGCACAAATGTCACCATGGCAAAACAGGAAATCTACAGCATTACCCAGAAAGCTAGTGGCACTGTCGTCAGTAAGCAAGTGACGGCAAGACACTTGCCAGGAGGGTTAATGTGCACACTGAGCATATTAAAGCTGGAGAGTTGTAAAAGCATCCAAAACCTGTCAAGGGAAATGATCAGAAAAAGAAGGAAGCCACAGAGAAAGGTAGCGGGGTTCCACTGAGCACCAGCCTGCCCTGCTCAGAGACATGCACTTCATGAGAAGCAAGGGGAAGGAGCCTGGGTCGCCAGAACCCACTCCCTGTGAGTTCAGGGCATAGGACGGGGTGCAGCTCTGCCCTTCAGCACCCACCTGGCGGCCAAGTGTTCTGGGCCCTAGTCAAAAAAAAAAAAAAAAAAAAAAAAAAAAATCACCCTGTGTTGTAAGGATGGCTTTTTTAGGTGTGTGGTACCCTTACCTCAGAAATAAATATTTGGAGCAGATTTTTACTCTCCCTAGTTAACTGTGTTAGGCTTTTACTCTTCAGTGTTTTTCTTGCTGAAAGATACTGCTGAGGTATTGTGTGGGTGTATATCCAAACGGCCAAATAGTTATGAAATATTTATATTGGCTTTGAGATCCTGTAAATCAACATGAGCAAAAAATGTATCAAAATAAAACGGAAGCCACTTCAATTAAATAAATGGAAGTCCATTTATTTATTTTCAGTTAAATAAACTGTTTAAAGCAAAAAACAAAAAAGTATTTTGGGGAAGATAATATGAAGAACATACTAAAAGTCAAATACTTTAAAATAATACTTAGAATCTAAAAAGAGAGAACCATGACTTCAGAATACTGATCTGTAGAAACTGTCAGTGCACAATTATGTTTCATACTTGTATGTGAGGCCAAGAGGCTTCAAGCGTGGGTTCATCCTCTTCTGGATCAAAATCCGGATTATCACTTGGAGGAAGAATACGGAAGATGTTAGCACTGATCTGTAAAGAAAAGTAAATTTAGATTTACATTCTTTGTTGTACAACTGAATTTCACAATGTAAAATATTTTAAAGAGTACTCTAAAAAAAATGTTTAATTTGGCCCAGCCATTCCTTCTGGGTATTTTCCCAGAAGAATTAAAAACATCATACCACAGTGATATATGTGCACCCATGTTTATAACCCCAAAATTTGTAATAGCTAAATCTTGGAAACAACTCAAATGCCCATCAACCAAGGAATGAATAAAAAAGATGTGGTCTTCTTATGCAATGGGACTCAGCCATAAAAAAGGATAAGCTCTTGACCTTTGTAGGTAAATGGATGCAACTCGAGACCATAATCAAAGGAACCAGACGCACGTCTAAACACTGTATTGTCTCCCTAATGTGCGAAGCTGAAAGAGTAAATAAGATTCAAAATGTACAATAGATATTGTAAAATAGGAAGAAACTGTTCACAAGGACAGAACAACTGGAACAGGAGGCGAAAAGGAAGGGAAAAGAAAAAAATATATGTATGTCATACACATAGACACATACACACACACATATGATAGTTAAGATAGTTATACTACTAATTTCTCTTAGTTCATTGAAAAGGTTTGTACGAATATTCCTGGGACAATTAAGGTCTGTATCTTGTACTCTGAGTAACTAATTTAAAGATAACAATATATAATGTACTAACCATTGTTACTCTCCCATTATCTTGTTTTGAAATTTTGATATTTTTTTAAATAAAAAAGTAGAAAAAAATGTTAAAAAAAAAAAAAGAAAGAACAATATTAAGTTGTGGTTATGAATTTAGTTCAAAACCTGGAACTCTCTTTAAGCTATAAGGGAGCAGAGTTTGTCTTTTCTGCCCAGTAACTCTGACTTCCTTACACCTTACTGCTAAAGATTTGAGATGGCATCTACAGACCTTTCTTAAACTACGAGTTATTCTTTCCAAGACTTGCTTAAAATGACTGAAGGGAAGAGAGAGAATTTGGAGGGAAAGGGAAAAATTACTAATTTCGCCTATCTCTTAACTTGATTCTTATCACATTTTCACAATTGTTGCCATATTCTAATGCAACAATATTCTATAGTTATAACACAAGACAAGGTGGTAAAATACAGTAGTACATACATATCAAACTGAGGGGGAGGAGAGGGTGGCAGAAAAGGCTTTCACTATTTTATACTGCATTTCATCTACTCTGAGACTTTTTAAAAACATATTAATCTCTCTGATATCAGGATATACTCTGATATTCACTGCAGACTCAGTGAAATGTGGTATTTATAATTTAACTGTCTGTATCACCTATTTCAGTACCAAGGTAATCATATGTTCTTCCTCACCAGCAAAAACAGACTGGGGTCCCAACCAACAATTCTTTTAATAATGACTGACTGACCAAACAGGTCAGTAAACATTTAAGGTGAAATACGGAGGGGCTGATCACTTGAAATAAAGTCTCCAGGAGCCATGTTTTTATAAACAGGATTCCAACTACTCTTACCAAGCAGCTATAATGGTAGACAAACGACTGTAGATAGTGTTACTATGACTAAGACTCAGAGCTTAAGAACCTAGAATTTGATCAGTTACAACTCAAAAGCCAGTATCTACAGGTAAAACCAATAAACCATTTGATGCACACCAATTTCAGTAAAGTCACAGAAAGAAGTTGAAAAAAGAAATGTATCTCACAGTTGTCAGTAGTAAAAAAAAAGTTAATTTTGTAGCCATGAGTAAAATTATCTGTATGCAACAGATATTCAGAAGGTCTTTTAAAAATTTAAGTGTAGATGGCTAAACTCTTAACTAAATATAAAGTATCCAAAAGTTTAAAAAACAAAAAGTAGGGGCTGGGGGTTTAGCTCAGCGGCATAAGCACCTGCCTTGCAAGCAGGCATTCGTGAGTTTGATCCCCGGTACCGATAAAAAAGACAAAAAAAAAAAAAGTACACATATGGGTAAACTAAATCCTATAATTTATTAATCTATACAGAGTAATATGACTCAAATACTTAAGAACTTTCAGTGCCTATGGACAACTTTATAAAGATGAAAAATAAAATATCCTCCTTTGATTTTTAAAATTCCTGAACAGAAATGATCTGACGAGGCAGGAGGATCACTGCAAGTTCAAGGCCAGCTTGGGCTGCACTGTGAGTTCAAGGCCTGTCTGAACTGCATAGTGAGACTCCCAAAAAAGACAAAAACAGCAACAAAAAAAACAACCAAACCATTTGAAATCAGTCACAGTAGGAATACTATTTTATATATTTATTTTTAAATAGGAGGTCCATCGAATTTTTAATACTTATATTCTCAAATGCACCACCTTTTTATAATTTGTGGAGCAAAGGAAACTAAATTTATTTTGATTAATGTTCTATTTAGAGCTTGTCTTTTAAAAAATTTAAGGCTTTTCTTCTAAAAATACACAAACTTACCTAAATCCTTTGGACAGACCTTTTAGTGTGATGAAAGAAAACCTAGTTTGTTAGCACCAAATTTACTTTTCCAATCATGTACTTTGCTCTTCCCCTAGGACATATACTATGGAAGGGGAAAGAAATGAAAGCTGTGGGGGCTGGGGATTTAGCTCAGCAGCATAAGCGCCTGCCTTGCAAGCAGGCAGTCATGAGTTCGATCCCAGGTACCGATAAAAAGGAAAAAGACCAAAAAAAAAAAAAAAAAAAAAGAAAAGAAAAAAAATGAAAGCTGTGAGCTGTGTAGGTTATACTTACTGTTAGTTTCTATTTTCTGGGATAAGTTTAAATTATGTATTCTGCAACTCAAATTACTCCAGATGAATTTCTGTATTTTATTAGCATGCAACAAAATACAAAAATCCCAAATATTAAACCAACTTCTACTGTTTGATGAAGAATGAGGAAGAATTACTAATCAACAGCATCTTAAGCAACCTCACATCCATCACTAGCTGTGACCAATTCCTGACATTAGACATTTATTTACACAGGCTGAGTGTCCCTCATCTGAACTGCCCCGAATGAGACGTATTTCGGACTTTGGAATATTTGCATATATCTTATGGGATATTTTGAGAAAGGGGCCTAAGTTTAACTACAAAATTCATTTATGTTTCATATGTTCCTAATACACATAGTTTGAAGGTAAACTGATACAATATTTTTCTGGTACCTTTTTGACTTTAACCTGTTACATGAGATCAGGTATGAAATTTTCCGCCTATGGAGTTCTGTAAGTGCTCAAGAAGTTCTGCATTTCAGATTCTGAACTTCTGGACCAGGATGTTCTATTATGAGTATCATTTTACTTTTTAAAGGTCCTAAATTTCAAGTTTTATAATCTACAAGTATGATACTAACGTATTCCAAATAGGATTTGTTTTAACCTCTCTTACCCTGCTTAGCTATGCAGTGCCAGTTTTTCACTGGTCTTTTCCTCCTCCTCCGCAGGCTTCCTCAGTGAAAACTGACCCCTTCCTCCCATGAAATTATCATGCAATTCTGAGCCTGTAGCTTTCCCCAGCGGCTCAGGAACTGCGTGAGATGGCAGCCCCTAACCACTCTGGCTACCGAATTCTCAAATTCCTGGAAGCAAGGACTGTACATTAGTAAATGGATGGAAAATCTTCCTAGGGGGATTTTAAAAACACCATTCTGTTCATTATTGTAACCTATCATAAATCAGTCTCAGTTCATAATTATTCCTCAGATCTTACTTAGAATTTATGTAAATCTGAGGAACAGAAGTCCAGAGGCTTACCATTTTTACTATATCAGAATACGCTGATTCAACAATTACACCACGATTAGTTGAAACATACTCAACCAGTTCATTTAGGGTTGCTCTTTTAATTTCTTTGCTCTTCAAGTCTGAAACAGAGTCCATGAAATCAAACAACACACAACACTGCTGCAACTTCTGGCAGAAAAGCTCTTGTTGTTCATTTGAAGTGGCATCTATAAATAAAAAGAGAAAAATTCTATTAGAAGTTACCTTTGTATATAATTTTATACAAGTTACTCATGAAATAAAACCTCAGAAACCTACTGGTAAATTTACCCATTTAATCCTACCATTTAGGGATTTATACTGGATTTTTCTCATTGCCTACAATCAAACATGAAATGGTACTGATTCTTTTTTTTTTTATCGGTACCAGGGATTGAACTCACGACTGCCTGCTTCCAAGGCAGGCGCTTATGCCGCTGAGCTAAATCCCCAGCCCCGACTGACTTTGTTTAACATACCTGTAATCTATCCTTTTCTTATCATTTCCACTGTAATTTTAGACACTCATCATCCTTCATCTGGATATAACAACACTCTAATTGTTCTGCTTGCTCAACCTCAACCACTATCAATCCCAATTTATCTTCCAAGCTACTGAAAAGACTAAAGTCTTACTAAAATCCGAATCAGTATGATCACACTCAATACTTTGCAGTGGCACTAAGAAATTAAGAGAATGAAGTTCAAAGCCCTCTGGATTGTACACCACGTACAGCTACACACGAGTAAGTCATCTCTCAACTCTTCGCAACAGCCGCTCCACCCTGGGTAAACCAATTTCCTGAAGACTGCGCGCTGCTTCCTCTGCTGAACACCTTTCTGCATTCTCATCCTGGGAGCTCTATGCATCCGTGACCCTTCTGTTTATTAAGTTCCTTCCCAGCTTTCCTCATGGAGCTGAAGCTAAACCTGCTGGCTGCTCCTGCACTGGGAAGCGCTTCAGCTGCACACCTCTGTACTGTGCATCATACACATCGTCTTTTATGGCAGTTACACGTCACATGTCCAGCTTACCTAGACTCTGAGGCCAGGCCCCTAAAGGCAGGAACCAGACTATTTATCTTACTCTCTCCTCTCTTCATAGAGTCTAGCACTGTGCCTAGTACATCACAGGCACTCAATAAAGGTTCATGGTTTCAGTTATTTATTACAGAAATATGAGCACATTATTTTAATTTGATTCAAACAAATGTATGACCACTTTTTGCTTCCAAAGTTTAAAAAGATAACAATTTGAATGTGAACCTTCAAATTTATAAGCAACAGCCATCAACTAGCTTAACTACCTAAATTCCTAATTATACTACTGAGATTAAATGTTTTAATCCACACATTTTCAAGCTCACATTATGCAAAACTAATCTCTCACTAAAACTAGTACCCTCTCTTTTATGAAGACACAGGTAAAAATCTTCACAAAGATGATAACGTAATATATACTTTTTAAATTTCTCTGGGACAGGAAACTAGTAAGATCACTGAGCAGTTGTGCTCACGTTGTGGTCCTCAAACTGATTTAGACAAGGTATAGCTAAAAGAAAGTAGGTCAGCTTTTCTACATTAACTCATCCAAAGTCAGACTACAGACACAGGCCAAGCACTTCATTGGTCAGTTTTACTACATAGTTTGAAACATATTTTGAGTATATTATAAAGAACTGTATAATTCCTTGGAAGAATTATGAATTTTAAAGTAAAAAGCAGAGGTTTTAAATACAGTTTGAATTTGCTGCAGCCCATCTATGGTTGTGCCAGTAAAACCTTCTTGTAAGTTAGCTCTACACTTACAGAGAACTTGTCCATTATCTCTTCCAAAATCCACAATGGACCTCTGGTACAGGTAGGCTGAGGTCTACTCTCCTAAGACTGGCACTTACAGACCTTGTAGTATTGATTAAAAGGACATGACATTTTGACTATTGCTGCGATGTAAGTTTTTGACACAGAGCCACCTTCTTTGAAGCTATTTTGAAGTGGGAAGACTTTGGTGTACCCTTTTGTAGAAAGACCATTAGATTTGCATCTATGTTTTAATACTGAGTGGCCCCTGCACTGAACTTCACTCCATCGGGGGGTGAGATGACGCCTCATTTGATACATACACACATAACCAGCCTCGTGCTCAGGACCCTCAATACTATCAGTCGTTTGAAGCAGAATCTGCTCATTTTCTGCTACATCAGTTGTGTTTCAAGCAGCCCTTTCCTTAAGTCTTTTGGAGTTTTTACTTCCAAGTTAAAAGTTACATGCATTTAATTTCAATTAATAAAATATCTTCTAATATTGACACCTAGCTGATTTTGACTAATAGAGTCTCCTTATTCTTGATACTTTAGAAAAACCAGAAAATAGACATTACTGCTTTTTGTAAGCTCCTTATATATTTTATTTAAAAGGATGTTACTGGGCACCTAGCTCCTGGGTCTTCTCCAAGTATAAATTAATGGTTTTCATAACTTTTTATACAGTAATCCATCTCTCAGCCTAAAGATTTGAACTTTTTTTTCCCTCTAACAACTGCATCTCAGCATTTCTCTAATTAATAAGTTGGACAGGTCACATAGTATTTTTCCAAACATTAGAAATATATAGAAAGGCAGTTAATATTTTACCTTCTTTGTCTCCTGGTTAAAATAGGAGTTTCCAAATCTAAATTACAGAGTAAAAATCTTTTCCTATCTAACCTTTCCAGTAAGTATACAATCGCTCCTGGGCAGTCCGCTGTGGTATATAATACAATATAGTGCTATCGCTAACATTCCTCCATGACAAGGTTCACTTGGTTTGTTCTCAGTCACAGTTTTATCTTCAGGCAAAGCATATGACATTCTGCTCACAGCCACTGCCTCGCTGGCTTTTCTCACACTGCTGTCTCCCCTTTCTTCCCTTCCTCTTGTCTAGTAACAGTATCCTCTAAGGGTTTTTATGTACTAATTTAATTAACACTCACAACCCTTTGAAACAGGTTCTGAAAATTAGAGATGATTTCCTATCCTCAACAGATTAAAGGCAGCTGGGAAGACAAGATAAAAACATAATAGGATAATGCTGTCAGGCAAAATGCCAAAGATACTGCCATTTACCACATATACGATGAGTATGTGCCTATTCTGCACACAACCTGGCATGAAAAACATTTCATTTTAAGAGTGTTTACAAGATCAAATATACACAAAAATCCGAAATCAAATCAGAATTAGCTAAAAGAAGGAAAGTGACAATTACAAAGTATCTGACTGCTGTATTGAAGAGGGGAGGGGAGAAGGACGAAGGAGAAAGAAAGGAAAAAAATAAAGAAAACTACATCTCTGTATTTCAAAGTATGAGTTGCAAATGACTGGCATACAGGGAAACCATATCAGTGGGTAAGAGCTAGAGTTTAAAAGGAACCAACCACGCCTGGGTATTATTTCATTGACTTGTATATGGGAATAGAGTTAGGAAGTAAGACGTGCTTTATTCTGATGTCTGTTATTCTGTTTATTCTGATGTCTGTTATTCTGTTTATTCTGTTAGAAAAAAAAAAAAAGCCATTGTTCTACAATATGTAAAATATTACAAGGGCTGGGGTTGTAGTACCGTGGTAGACCACTGCTCAGCATGTGTGAGGCCTTAGGTTCTCTCCCTGGCACCACAAATAAAATAAAAATTCAGTACTACAAGATCCCATACTATACAATGTGCCTAAGATCACAAAGCCAATTTGAAATAAAGCTGGGACTCACACCATCTAAATGCAAGCATAGTAAGAATACTACCTCTGAAATAGCAAATTTTCCTTGTAAAGCTATATTCTAAATCCTTATCCACTCAGAGAATCACAGTGCACTGTAGTTAAAAAAATGACCCTGGGCCTGGGGATTTAGCTCAGTGGCTTAAGCGCCTTTCTTGCAAGTGTGCGGTCATGAGTTCGAGCCCTGGTACCGATAAAAAAGAAAAAGACCAAAAAAAAAAAAAAAATGACCCTTTTGTTTATCTCTTCCCTTTCCCTTTAAAATGACAGTAAACAAGGAGGGGAACATAAAAATCTACAGTAACGGAACAGAAGAAGTCCTTAGCAAAAGATTTCAACAAATTTCTGGAAGACTCAAAGGAGAAGTAACTGAGACAACCAAGACAAAGGCAGTCACATGCTAGAATAAACAGAAAGGGATTACAGACAAAAGTCCTAACTAGATTAGTTCAAGACTAAGCAGTATGGAGCTAACCAGAGGGGGGATTAAGACACAGGCTGAAATACTTGAGATAAACATCTGCATGTACTCAACAGTCATTCATGCTCTAGGTGGAAAAAAAAGGCTTTTTCTAAATTGAAGAGTCCTAGTTAACATGTCCAATTACTCTCAGTAAAACTAGCCACTCCAATTCCAAAAATAATTTTTTGTTTACTTGTACATATTAATGGAAAACAAAGGATCAACAGACATCGAAGAACACCTTGGCTTGTTAGAAAGACTTTTCTAAAGTTTCTGATTTGCTTCAGAATACTCTTAAAAGTGTGCTCCTATCATGTGGGTCCGTGTGGAATCAGTGTTGTGGCTTGTATCCAGATGTCCCCTCAAAGCTGCATGTACTCATAGGTGGAGCTCTTCAGAACCTGGGTCCAGGGCATGTGGAGAACACATGCTGAATTTTTATTTTATTTGTGGTGCCAGGGAGAGAACCTAAGGCCTCACGCATGCTGAATTTTTATTTTATTTGTGGTGCCAGGGAGAGAACACATGCTGAATTTTTATTTTATTTGTGGTGCCAGGGAGAGAACCTAAGGCCTCACACATGGTGAGCAAGTGTTCTACCACGGTACTACACCCACAGCCCTTGTAAATCTTTTTAAAATCTTTTTTAAAAAATAAAATGAAATAAACAAAAACTGACCCAAAGGGACAATTTAATACATCACTGTGAAAACGCAGACCTGCACAGGTATTGCAGTCCTCAGACCTGGCCCCACCTCTGGCGCCCGACTCCCGCATCCCGCATCCCACAGCTCTTCCTCCGCCCCCACAGTGCAACCCAACCATGAGCAGCACTGCGTCCAGACCCACATGGCACACGCTCCCGTGCCCAGCTTCAATACCTGCTCCTGCTCCACTCTAGCCCCGGCATTCTCCAGACCTGACTTTCCTGGTATGAGTTTCTAATTCCTAGATGCCTACATGACTTACAGGACTAAGCCAAAAAGTAAAGAACATGACTTCCAAGCTGGTTCTCTTCATGGGAAGGTTAAGAGTCACAAAGTCCTCAAGGATCACAGAATAGCAGAAAAACAATGCAATGCACACAGTTGAGTACATAGCAATCTCCCCTTATCACTGTCTCTGCTGAGATTTTTTACAGTCACTGTGGTTCAAAAGTATAACATTCAAACAAACAATAGTTCTGAGTTTTAAATTGGTCACTATTTTTACTGTGATGACATCTGTTGAGACGTGAACTGACCCTTTATCCAGAGTATCTACACTGTGAGTGCTATGTAACCATTTGGCGGCCATCATGGTTATCAGATTGACTGCAAGCTACTGCAGGGCTTGTTTTCAGTAATACATCATGGCGGCACCAACACATAAGTACTGAGCTGACAATCCAGACACACGGAGAAAATGCAGTGAGTGGTTCCTTAAGGGAAAACAAGAGAGCCCTCAATTGAAGAAAAAAATTGTACTCTGAAAGTGCTAAGATCTACAATAAGAACAAACCTACCCATGAAATTGTGAAAGGAAAGAAATCTAGGCTAATTTTGCTGCTGTACCTCAAACTGTAAAAGTTATGGCCACATTGTGAGCAAGTGTTTATGTAGGATACAGAAGGCATTAAACGTGTCCTCTCAAGGACAATGTGTTACACTAGAAAGCACTGTGCCTAATTTATAAATTTAGCTTTTTAATAGGTGTATCTAGTAAAAACATAGTATGTACAGGGCTTGGTATTACCTTGGTTTCAGGCATCTGCCTAGGAGTTCTGAAACATTCTCCCCAAGGGTAAGGGAAGCCGGCTGCACAGCCTGGTTGTCTCAGTCACTTTTCTCATTACTGAGGCAAAATACTGGACCATTGGTTAGAGGAGGAAAGGGTAATTTCAGCTCACAGTTTGTAGAGATTTCAGTCCATCACTGGCTGTCTTCAAGGCAGAGTGGCAGAAAGGGGCATCACAGAGTTTTGAAACAGTTCATGGCATGGCAGGCAGATGGCAACAAACAGCAAGCAGCTAGCAGACAGCCCGTCTCTCCAGGCAGGCTACCCGCCCTCTGGGTGATGCCACCCAGAACTGTGCCAATGTCAACCAGTAGACTAATTTAGTACAACACATTCTTAACCCCAGAACCACATGCCCTGGGCCCAGGTTCTGAAGAGCTCCACCTATGAGTACATGCAGCTTTGGGGGGACATCTGGATACAAGCCACAACACTGGTTCCACACGGACCCACATGATAGGAGCACACTTTTAAGAGTATTCTGAAGCAAATCAGAAACTTCAGAAAAATCTTTCTAAGAAACATGACATTGCATTTTCTGGTGTTAATTTATAAAAACTAATGAAGAACAGTACTAAATTAAGAAGTTTTTGAGACAAGTTTGGTCTCCTATCCCCCAAACCATGTAAGTTAAATCTGACTATAGAAATGTTATGGAAAATGAAAACTCACTCTCAACCCCACTCTCAACTCATCCTCAGGAGAGATGAGCCAGTTTTTCCTGGTGCTCATGATGGAACTGTCAGCATCTGACTCTATTTCTCTGCCTTGTAGACTTAGGTAAGCTTTTTAATCATATACAAAGATAAATTAGCCAACCTCATAAGAAAATAATACTGACATTAATTTAGGAATTACTCCCCTATACATTATATTAAGATATTCTAATTATGTATCCCTACAAGTAAAACTTGTAAGTCAAATCATTATCAGAATGATACCTGGTGTATGCATTTTCTACTGAGTAAAAAAGCAAATAATAAGTAAATAATGAGTTATCTTTAAAATTCAGAGACTTAAAATAATAATTATTATCTCATTTTCCTGGGGCAAAATTTCAGACAAAAGACAGCATGGAGAGCTTATCTCAGTTCCGTGATGGTTAGGCCTCAACTAAAAAAAGAGAAAGCCAAAGGATTTAATTCTATGAAGCCTAAATTATTTGTATGCCTAGCAGTAGGCTCTAGTTTTGGACACAAGCATTTGGTGAGGATAGTACCAAAACCGCTATGTCATCTAACCTTCCTCACAACATGGTGACTTCATTTTAAGGGTAAGAAAACTCAAAGAGGTCTAACAAAATACACAAGACTTTTAATGAAGAAAATTATAAAACCTTCAGAAATAAGGACATAAACAGAGATGTACCATATTCATGGATGGGAAGATTCAACATCATCCCCAATCAATCTATGTAAAGAATGAAATCTGGATCTAATTCTCAATCTGGTGTTCTGATGGCAACAAAGAATTGTTCTTAAAAATTCACTTGGGAAAATAAAGAGCCAGAAATAGCCTAGATGACTTTTAAGAAGATAATAAAACAAGAGTCACCTTACCATATTAAGTAATTAAAACTAGGTAGTGTTGTACAAGAACAGGCAAAAAAAAAAAGAACACTAGGAGGAAAAGAGGGCACTCAGAAATAAACCACAGTACATATACAGAAGGTTATTACATAACAGATTTTTTAAAAAGTTTTTAAACAATTTATTCAACTTACTCATAGAAAAATAGATTCTTCTCTCTTATACCAAATTCTAAGAAAACTGAAAAAATAAATGTAAACAGGAAAACTGTTAAGGCATTTAGTTTTATAACCAACAGAAGACTGATATCCAGCACATACAAAAGAACACCTAGAGATCAGTAAGAAAAAAAGCAAATAAAATCCACAGGAAAAAAAAGCTCATGGTACACAAATGACCAATAAAGATATAAAACACATTCAAGTACACTGGTAAACTAGGAGATGTAAATATATATAAACAGTATATATAAATCTATGCATAGAATGTCATACAGCATTTTATACCTACAGGGTAAAGATGACAAAGGAATTTGAGTGAGATATCTTCTAGGACTAGACTTCCCACTGTAAACTACTAAAAACTGGACAAAATCAACTGTTCTCAAATGGTGGGAAACAGGCAGTTCACAGTCATAATCCCTGAGAGAGAGAAAACAGTGAGCCCAATAATCACATCCCACTGTCTCTCTAGCAGCACTTTCTACAGAGACAGAAACCTCAAAAGACCAAGCAGACCAAGCATCTGTCTCAAAAGACAGACAGACAGAAGTCAGGGATACTGAGACAACTGGGACTTGCAAAGAAAAGCACTGACATGAAAGGCACTGAGAGACAGGAGATTAGAGTGTGGCCAAACTGGCTGAGGTAGTAGATGTGACCTGCTAAGTACCAAATCCCAGGCCATGGAGCTCCAGTGGGCCAATCAGTTAGGGTATTGACTTATACCAAACCCCAAGACGCATGGCACTGGATGATGCCTAAAGCCCTCTCGGGGACCTCTCACAGGAACTTGATTAGGTGACACATAGAACGGCCTGGACCCGACATCAGCCTGAGGAATAGGTGGCAGTCCATGTTAGTTTTTGCCACTGTGTCCACTCTCCCGTGGTGGCCACCCTCATGCTGTAGCGTGTACAGTACCTTTTTCCTATTTTTCATGATCCAAACTTTGCAGAGCCTTTACTACCTCTAACAAAACTGCTATCATTTGTGCTGTCTTGACTAATGCTTTACTCAGGACAGAAAGAAGATAGAAACCACCTCCAGAAGGAGACTCCAGCACCCCAAAACCCGGCAAAAACTGCACAGAAAAGAACTTTTAATTTGTCTATACCGAACTGATACAATTTTTTTTCTTTTATTCTAGTCATGTAGTAAGTTGCTTTTGAATGTAAAATAGCTTTGCATTCCTGGCATAAATCACAAAATGATCATGATGTACAGTATTATCCTATTTATATATTTTGGTATTCAATGCAATTAGTTTATATAAGATTTTGAAATCTATATTCATGAAGACTATGCCTACAATTTTCTTTACTGTTAATGTTCTTGTCAGGGTTTTTTACTTATAATTCAAATAAACATCAAATATTCCAACCTTTGTTTCTTCTTGGCAGTTTTAGAATGCTGTTTATTTAAATGAATTTTCCCATTTCCCCTAAGATTTAGAATTTATTTGCATGATTCTATGCATTTGAAAGTGTGAGTTTTTAAGTAGGGTTAGGTACTAACCATTATTACAAAACAAGCTACAGCTGTAGTCTAGAGACAGAGACAGAGTGGGAAAGGAGCTCCACAGACTTGCCCTTCAGGGAAACTGTTTAAAACCACCAAGGAAAGCCTCTGGAAATAGTCCCAAGGGAAACTTCGAATGAGGAAACATCTACCCTAGGGTATCTATGAAAATCTAGGAACAGTAAGTCTGTGGTATCTGAAGCAAATGGCTCCTCTCCCCTGGCTTAGCCAAGTAGGCTACAGGTCTCAGAGGTGCACTCAAGCACACAGGGACCCCTCTTCCTCCAGCTCCCTGATAAGTTTCCTTCAAGTGAGGAGCAGATCCTGGCATTTCTCATCCTGTCCATAGCTACCTGTCACCAAGGCTAACAAGGTTCTAGGCGAGGGCTTTCTAGAGGGCTTTCTAGGCCTTCTTTTGGGAGGTCTCCATGTGTGGCCAGATGTAGGCACCGCCACTGGGAATTGTGGGGCTCCAATTTACACTAGCCCTGGAACGTCCATAAGCCCTTGGGCTGTTGCTTTCCTTCTTCCCCATCCCCTAAAAACACCTTCTCATCTTTTCCTAAAGGAACAGAACTTCATTTGCCACAAAGCATAAAAAAGTTCAAATCTAAAGATGTCCTAGGGGCTGAGGATTTAGCTCTGCGGCATAAGCACCTGCCTTGCAAGCAGGCGGTCGTTAGTTCGATACCTGGTGGGGGGGTGTCCTAAAAAATAGCAAAGATCATGGTGGAAGAGAACAAGGAGATTTCTAGAGTCAATGAAGGTACAGGCTCCACTGCAGGCCAACTACAGGAGAAGCCGGAAAAGCTGCAGCTGCAGGAGCCTTCTGGTGTCTGAATAAAGATCAAACACTGACCTTAGGAGTGACTCCTTCAAAGCCTAAATTTGATTGGATTAGTCAGTAGAACACATTGTGCCCCACACTGCTGAGAACAACCAAGTGTCAGCTGGAGAACAGTGGAACTCAGCAGTTGGGAGCACAGTCAGAAAAAGACAAAGAATCCTGCCAAACCACTGTCATCCCAGGGGGACTGCAGGCACAACTAAAGCTCCGGCTCTGAGGGACATCACTCAGTGACTGAACAAGGAAGTGACAGAAATAAGCCTCACGGGGCAGGATCATCACCCAACACCGCCACATCACTTAAGACTTCTAGTTACGCGCCATACACAAAAACATAAGCAAAGCAGAGAATGGCTCACAGACCAGAAGGGGCGTGGGGAAAGGCAGTGAAAACTACTTGTGGGTGATCAATGTTGGATCTAACAGACTGTGACTTCAAAACAGCCATTACAGATATGTCCAAACTAAAAAAGCACCCCATCATTCAAGAAGAAAGGTATGACAACAATATTATATCAAATACAGGTCATCAATAAAGAGCACTCACAAATGAATCGAAGTGCAATATACAATAGAATATTCTGCGTAAAAATGAACTACTGACATGCGGCAACAAGGATGAGCCTCGAAAGTACCGTACTAAGTAGAAAAACTCAGTCACTAAAGGACACTCACACGAAATGTTCACAACAGGGAAATCCAGAGGGACAGAAAGTAGATTCCAGGTTGCTTAAAGCTGAGGAGCAGAGAAGGTGGGGACCCCTTAGAGGGTGACTGCTGAAAGAGGTGGGATTTCTTTGTAAGATGGTAAAAATATTCTAAAATTGACTATAGTGGTTGCACACATCTATAAATATATTAAAAGCTACTAAATTATATGGTTTAAAGGGGTGGATTATAGGTATGAGAATTATATCTCAATAAAACTTTTAAAAACCCGTAGTTTAGTACTGGTTTCTAAGTACTTTCATATCAAATACCCAAAACATTACTGAACGACAATAAAATCAAAGATCATTTGTGGTAATGCCACTGCCAAATAAATAATTTCAGTCTACCACAAATGTGTATGGAACAAATTTAAATCCCGTTTCTCTTTATGCTGCCTATAATTTACACTGTTAGATAAAATTCTGAAACATGTAAATGAGAATACCAAAACCAACATGTAAAATGAGAAAGAAGTAATAATATTCCATTAATGTGACTATGTAGGGTTAGTTTCAAGAACGTTTCACTTATTGAAAAAATTTTAGTAAAATAAGGTAATTTGGAGTTTTCTGCTAATGTGGTTTTGCTGATACTATCTCTAGTGCCTCTTACCAGGAAATATAGTCTACATTTATATCTCTGAAGATTTTAAATACAAGTAGGACATTGAAATTTTATTAAGCTATCATAAAGCCTTCCTCTTCCTGTCCATCTTCATTAAAGTCAATGTGGGAAGTTAAAACTTCTATCAAGTTATTCAAATTGTTCATTTGTTAACACTTTTTAGCAATATCTTCATTTGTAACAAAAACAATAGTATAATGGGTATACTTTTCCTTAAAGGAAAAAGTATTATAACCGCTGCTCAAATATTTGAAATCTAAAGCTAAGATCTCATATAAGATTCATGCTACAAATTATAGAACAAGCACTGTATCATAGCAACCCAGCAATACCACTACAGTGACACGCTGAGGATGCAATCCAAGATTCTAATTTAAGAAACTGGCACAGAATATAGGACATGTAGCTTTTTTTGGCAATACCGTTAGAACATTAATAACTAAGAGTCTAAAATCAGCTTTTATTTGAAACTTTAGAGATCAGGCCATTATAAAGTCATAATGGAAATGTTTATTAACAAATGACTCACAGCACTGTGACTAAATATGACTTAGTGAAGGTTCTAGGATTTCGCTAAATTGAAAATGGGGACAAAAACTGCACATACCACATTTTAAAATTTTTGAACACACGTATACTATCAGTTTGATAATTCTAATACACAAGCGTATATTATTTCAAGAAAACACCTAGAGTACCATCTAAAACTTTTAAGAATATAAATATTGGGGCCAGCATAAGCACCTGCCTGGTAAGCACAAGGTCGTGGGTTTGATTCCCGGTATAAAAAAAAAGCATATAAATATTTCTATACTTTAATCAAGTATTCAAGTGTAGGTATAGTCACAAGTATTACATCATAGAAAGGTTAAAATATACTGATCAAATTTTATTTCAAAAAGTTCTGCTACCTTTTGTATTAAAGAGCCACTTCTGATAAAGCAGAAAGAACAAAGATGAGAGTGAGCTACAGGGTTTAACAGTCTATATGTTCTTATTAAAATAATAAAACTATTATAAAATAAATGGTGTAGTTAAGAATGACATATCTTATTGTATATTCTTTAAATGAGTTTATTTTAGAAAATCATGAAAACGAAGACTCACTTATGACTCACAAAAAAGTATTGCACCCTAAAATAGTCATTCCTATTCCATATATGCTACTTCTCTAGACCTTTAAAAACAAGTAGTTCTCAAAATATGTGTAGGTCATCCTGGTGATCCAAATTAAAAAGATTATAAAATAAATGAAACACAAAACCATTTCCCGGATAATCTGGTATTTAGGTAAAAGATGGGTTATTTTTTTACCTTTTTTACATGAATAATTGAAATTTCACAAACAAAGGCAATGTGACTACAGGAAATAAATATACCTTAAAAGCAGTTAATTTGTTGCTACCCTTGGTGCTTTAGTTCCACTTTGGATTCTGTTAGGCTGGTTCATTCACTTTTCCAGAAGCATTTGGAAAACTGCTTAAGGAAATGACATATTAATTGCCTAATTTTAATGATCTCGAAGGTTTAGTAGAATAAAATCAATGAAGTAATACACTGGTAACTTGGGTCACAAACTTAATTCTTTCCACAGTTCTGGTCACAAAGCAAATTCAACCAGAACCAAACCAAATTCCCCTATAAAGCCTGCAGTGAACCTAACCACTGAATTTGATCTGGTTCTTGTCAAACTCAGTTTGTGACCAGAACTGTGGAAAGAGTTAAGTCTGTGACCGGAGGTACCACTATAATAAATCAGTCCAACAGACTCTCACACACAAGTGTCTCTGATCTTGCTCCAACTTATTTTCCTCTCAAATGAGGAAAAATTCAACAAAAAAGAAACTGTTCTGCTAATGTCTACACAGTGTAAGAAAACTTTTCGAAATCTTATGTAGGACAATGAAGTATAACCAGGATTTCCAAAAGAAATATAAAAGTAGAGTCTAATCAGTGCTTGATAATCCATAGTAATTTTTCTGTGCGTCTAACTGCAAATCACTGTAAATTTAAATGTGTGGTAACTCCAAATTAGAAATCTACGATGACACAAATGTGTTACACAACCAACAATTTACCTCATCTTCAGAAAAAAACTTTAGGGGGCAGGAGACTGTTGAAAGGGGGTCCACAAAAAAAATCAACAAAGCTTATTAGAAGAATTTAACAAAGATCCTCTACTTTAAAGGTCTTTAAGGAAAAAACCTTAGGGAAAGGGGAAAAAAAGAAAAAGAAAAAAATTTATGTTCATAATGGTCTACCTGCCCAGCACCTAAAGAAACTGTATCTCCTTTGGTGAGGCTTTTCAGTTCCAAATATTTCTCTTTTGCATAAGGTGCTCAAATCTGCTTTAATGCACTTAATACACACCTTTAGGTTAATACTATAGAGAAGGAATCAGTAACCAATTTCAAGGGCTGGGGATTTAGCTCAGTGGCATAAGCGCTTGCCTGGCAAGTATAAGGTCATGAGTTCGATCCCCAGTATCCCAAAACAAAAAACAAACAAACAAACAAACAAAAAAACCAATTTCAAAGATCAAGCTGTTCATGGTATACACAATGCTGTATAACCTACTAGGTTTGGGTTTCTTTGCCTACAAAATGCTAAGAAGTCTGACATATACAGACATCACTCAGTTACAAATCATTTTAAAATTCTGAAGTACATGTTAAAATGGTATTTTCTTTAAATCAGTTTAATAGGCTTTGCTCCATTATTTCATTCAGTAAATAGTAAAACAACACTGACTTCCCAAATGTTGTGCAGGAAGACACAGATGATCAGACCTCAAAGCACTGAACTTACGGTTTCAAGACAGAAAGCAGGCAGTGAAGCCACACTGACCCTATTCACACGCTTCTCTTCACAAAGAGCTGCTTCACGCACATACCACAGACATCCTGCTACGGGTGGACATGGACGATACTGCTGAGTGGCGGAACAGATAACTCCAGCCTGGCTCTGACCAAGTGGCCAATCACCAAATTATGTACACCTTTTAATAAGCAAAATTAGAGTCACAGCAAACCATAATGTAAGAATGCAATTTATGTTCAGAAGTCACAGAAACACCAAATGGTACTCTGATTCACATACTGAAAGTCTACCTGATATTTATAACTGGATTTCCAAAAGAGAGGTCAAATTTAAAGTTTCCAAAAATAAAAATCTGGATTTTTTCTATATCCCGTTCCTTCTCTAGCATATTCCTGTCTCCGCAGGTGTGCACCCCCTATCCAACATGACACTCTAAAACACACCTGGGAATCATGCTTGATGTTGTCCCTCTCCATCTACTCCTGCCCCCTAATAATTCATGTCGCCCTAAGAGATACCTCGAATAAATCTCTCTTCCTCTCTACTGCTATCGCCTTAGACTAAGCTACATCATGTCTTCACTAGCCCACTAAAATAAGCTCTTAACTGGAGCTCCTTCAAAAGTTTGTTGCTCTAATCCACTCTCCCCTCCACAGCTACATATACTTTAGGATTGCAAACTTCCTAAAAGAGCTGGTCAGACTTCCTGACTCACCCTTTGCAATTCCCACTTACTGTTCACCTCGAGCACACTGTGTGTACTGTGTGTCAAGTCTCTCCGTCCTCTGAAACGCCTGGCAGGTTAGCAATGACGCATAAAGATTCCCAAAGCCCGGAAACCTTGGGTTACTTGGCCTGTCTACTCTTCAGTGCAACTCTCCCTCCCCGCCAGCCTCCAGTTCTCAAACTACTCTCCTCCTTTGATGGCTTTGCCCCCCAAACCTGGTCTCTCGCTGCCTCCTGGTTCTGTCTTTTCCTTTGACCATCATCTAAATGTTGGAATTCCTTGGCCTCTTCTCATGCTATACAATTTCTCTAGGCAGCCACTTCAATTTACATTGCTTCAAATGCCACTTACAAGCTAAAGGCTTATTACCATCTCTAGCATAGATCTATTTAGTTCAAGACCCAAATTATGTAACTTCCTGCAAGGCAGCTTCACTTCAATCTCTCACATGCACGTAAACTATCTCACAAAAAAAAAAATCATTATTTTGTCTTCCTAAACATTTAACCTTTTTTCCCTTTCAACTAACCATCACACATCCAGGTGCCCAACTCAGAACTGCATTAACATCGATTCCTTCCTCTTACGAAGTCCTGCCTGTGATGCCACCCACCCATCCCCTCTTGGATGAGCCACCTTCGCCTCCTGTCTGACTGCAGGCCACATCCTACCGAGGGCCACTGCTCCGCAGAGTGCAGCACGCACCCATACCCATTCTCAGCGTGGAACACTGTGAGAAGCCCGTCTCCTGCTGCGTTCTACATCACAGCGTGGGAACTGCTGACAGTCAAGGCCAAGGCAGTTCTGACTTGGGCAACACGCTACACAGTCTACACGAAGACCCCTTCACATTCTGGCCCGACACTTGCAGGCCTTTTAGGTCTCAGTTTACCTATCACTTTCTCCAGGAAAGCTTTCCTTCCCTTTTAGAGGAAAACTAGGTTGGCTCTCTCACAGCCTCTCCTAAATTTTATAAACACTTACCACACTAACTGAAACTGCCTGCTTACAAATCTGTACTCCTTATCAACTACAAGCTAAATACACCTACTTTCAAATGAAAAAGCATTTGTTGTCTTTTTGTTTACTAAGTGAGTAGAGTTTCAATCTCCCAACAGTTCACCTAAACTTTAAGCAGTAAGGAAACCAAAGTACTAACATTTTTCAAAGTAAAGAATGCACCTAACTCCATAGTGGGAAAACAAATTTTTTTCCATTGACCATTTAAAAGAACAACAGTGCAAGATACACATTTCTAAAGAAACTGTTTTACTTGTAACTTCAACAGATGTTTAGCTTTAGAAAAATCTGATTAAAAGGTCAAGTTATAAAAACCTATCCAGTTTTGTTAATCAAAATACTGTACAGGGTTACAAGATCTCTCTCACATTCACTTTTACCAAGTTTGGAAGCTCAGGAAGTAACACTGAGGTAGAATAATCTGATTTCTGATAGTGAGTGCCCTTTACCAGTAACTGAAACAAATACAAAACTAAACAGACAAAATAACCATTTTTGAAGCTATATTACCATTTGGTATTCTTGACTGCAAGAGCCAGGCCTAGTCATCAAAAAGCTCTTATTCTGGGCATTTGATCTCTTCGGCCACTTCTGCGCTGTTACTTGACAACTAAGCAAAACCTGAGTGTAGCTAAGAGCTAAGCACCTTGTCTTCTCCTCCTTACTTGAAAGCAAGCTTCTCCAGTGAAATTACTAGAAAGTTCTTTATTTAGAACAGCGAGTGACACAAATGTCCAAAAGAAGATACACAGAATGACTTCTGAGGTCACAAGCATCAGAAGCCAAAGTCAAATACACTAGGTGCAATGAGAGTCACCATTCCAGCAGGAGGAGTGTGTTCCCCAGAAATCTGCCTAGCAGCAGGCAAGCAGAAGTCAAAGACAGGTTCTCTGAAAGTCTCCTAAGCCTACCATAGCCGGCAAACAAACACAAAATTCCAATGGGTTTCTTTAAGAAATCTGAATCAAAATTATAGGGTTTCTAAAATTTTTCATTACTCACCAAAAAGCCCACACGAACAAATTCCTTCAGGGGAGAGTTCAAAAAGACATACATGAAAAATAATCTTGAAACTGCTTATTAGTAAATTATCTTGCCCAGACAAGCAGACTTTATTTTACATAAACTCAGCCTGTCATGTAAAACTCTTTCAGCAATTAGGTTCCTTGTTATATAATAATGCACTAAAAGTAATTATGTATTTTAAATCTGTTCCCTTCATCTCCTTTAAGGACATCCTTGTAAATAAAGACTTTACCTCAAATTTAAAAGTTAATGTAAACTAATTATTTGTTTATTCAGTTTTAAATATACACATGTCCATGTCTGAGAATCGACCTGCTATAACTCTTCCACACAAACCTTATACATTAATTATTCCCCAGAAACAAATCAATAATGTAAACTATCACTCAAACTAGTCACTGGAGAAATACAAGAGCAAACAAGCCTTTGTTTTAAACCCACATTTACTATTTCCTATCAAAGTGTTAAGAACTCAAAATTCATTTACTTTAAATAAGCTTGAGCCAGCTTCCGGCATAAACATACTAAAACAAATAGAACAGAAAAGAGTCAATCTCTAATAGATAGCATCAAACATCACCGCAAAAAGCACCATCAATGAGAGGTAAAGGTTGACTTAAATTAATAGGTAATTTCATCAAAACAGTGATTTTAGAGCTGTGTATGGCGGTGCATACCTGTCTGTAATCCCACCACTGGGGAGGCTGAGGCAAGGAGATCACTGCAAATTCCAGGCCAGCCCGGACTACATAGAGAGTTCAAGCCCACCTGAACTGGAAAGTAAGACCAGGACTAAACTGCATACCTATAATCCCTGTATTCAAAGGGCTGAGCCAAAAGGGATTACACTCCATGTTCAAGGTCAGCCTGAGCAATTTAACCAAACCTGTCTCAAAAAAAGTAGGACTCGAGGGCAGGGTCTGGGGATGTAACTCAAAGGAAGAGCCCTCATCCAGCAAGCCAGAGGCCTTGAGTTCAATCCCCATACCACCCACCACCCCACCCCCAAAGTTACTGGCTCTAAGGCCCAGAATGCTGTATTTAGTACTATGGTATAATGAATTTGGAAAAAGCAGACAGCTGTCTTCACACACATTTCCTTTTGGAGCAAGAACATAACTACATCAAGGACTGAACAACTTACCCCAAACAACACATCAACAAATACCAGCAGTATTCAAACTGATGAAAAGAAAAGCCAAAGACAAAATCGGAGCATGGAATGACAGGAACCCTGGGTCCTCACTGCCCTGCCTTCAATAAAAACCTGTAGTCAGCATTAAGACATACAAACACTGTGGAGGAAAGTATTTCTTGATACAAAGCAAATATAAGGCGTGGCCCAAACCACAGCTAAGTTCAATAGTTTATTTGGTCAATGGCTTTTATTCAGTATATCCAATAGGTCTACACCGGCAAGAAGTAGAATACATTAAGTTGAAGACATCAGTTTTACTCTCCAAAGTGGTTGTGGTCAACACCTGTATTCTGAATAATGGGCTTAAAACCAGGCAAATCATTACCAAATGTTCTCAAAGTTACCTGCCCCGTTCCTCATTTCTAAAAATCAGGGAAAAAACCAGACCACTTGGCCTTCAATGATAATAGCTGGGCTTTAACTACAGTAATACAACAAAATCTAGTAGACAAAAGCATCTCATCATACCTAAACTCCAAGAATGGGCAGCACTGTCCCTTTCAGGAAAGCAACTGACTAGCCACAGGGGGCAGCAAAGTAAAGAGTGAAGTGTAAATACTGCAGGTGAAAGGGCAGGAAATGTTAATAAGCTGGGTAATGAACCATGAGAATAGGGAGAAAAGGACGACTTCTCATTTAATGAATTAAATCAAGAGACAGATAACGCTGAATCCATGATTCTGAACTGACCGCCAGAATTCCCCCGGGAGCCGTTAAACCTACACATGCTTGGATTCTACCTTCCAGCTATTAACTTATAATCTTTCTGGAGTGGGGCCCACATATGGATATTTTCAAAGTTCGTTAAGTGTAAGGCAAGTAGAATCAGAATGCCAACCACATAAAAATAACCATGGCCTTTATGTCCAGATGTTACAATGTAAAAAGCTAAACTAAAAAAAAGCACAAAAATCTATTATTTTTAACTGTTATTAATTTTGTTGATAAGCTTGTCTCTGAAATCCAAAGGGGCAATAACTCATTAGAGGCTAATTCACCTTTGTGATTTTTATCAAGGGAAAAAATTCTATTTTTGTAGGTGAAAATGATTAAACAGAAGTTCAAAAGGGTTAAACAACCAGCCCAAAGCCATTATGAGTCACCACGAAGGAAGAAGATAGTGTAAGCCTACTAGTAGGAATTCACAGGGTTGGGTGCCACTCCAAGAGCCATACCAGAATGCCAACACACATTCCTGGATTATCACTCTACTCAATTAGACACTTCATTAAACAATCCAAAATTAAATGAAGAAACAAACAGGTAAATGCGTGACTATACGACCCTAAATTAGGAACTCTGAAAATGTTAGACGGAAGCACAAGATTTTCCTTCATGCAAAGACTAACATTAGCCACCATATTTAGCAATTTCTCGAAGAAGTACATACTAAGAAAGTGAAAAGAAAAAATTAAATCTCCCAGAAGAGCTACAACAATAGTCCTAAAAGAAAACAGTCCTAAAAAGTTTTACTTTGCCCTCCCCTCACCCCCCATGAGAACTGAACCCCAGTCTTTCCTGAACTACTGTATCTCCCCACCCCTCCACCCCACTGTGGTAGGTTAGGCAGAATAAACTACCCACCCTGGCTGGAACTTGTGATCCAGCCTCCTGGAGGTGTGCACCACATCTGGCTAGAAATAAACTTCTTAACATGAATTTCAACTCTCCCTTAATCCCATCCAAAATACAAACATGGCCCTGTGTTTAGATGAAATGACACTAACTTTGACATCTATGAACCTTAAAAGCTAAGTGGACTAGTGTTTTGTCCTGCCAAAAAAAAAAAAAAAAAAAAAAAAAAAGTTACAGAACTTCAGATGTTATCTGTGCTCTTGTTCCACAATTAACTCAGAGAACACAAACCTCCGTTGAACACACGTACATCCCGCCTCGGCCCCCCAGTGCTAAGCACGGCACTTCAGTCAGCAGCACTGGTACCCAGCTTCCAAGCAGGGGCCAGCAAAGGAGCTGAGTGATACTTGGGAACTTCTTTACCTTCTCTGACGAGGACTCCAATCTCAAAAGCAGTTCAGCCTGCTCTTTACCACTGACTGGCTGTACCCGAGGAGACAAGCCCATTACACAATTTGCTTGGTTTAAAAAAAAAAAATTCTTATGGCTGCTTTTAATATTACCAAGTCTGACTTTATCTTCATTTCTACACTCAGGTTGAAAAAAGGTATAGCTCTACCTCACTCATGAAATCACATCTGAAAACATTATCAATAAAATCCTACTTCAAATACACTGGGAAAGTTTCCTATTTAAGTAATCCTACTAACAATGCTTCATTTAAAATATTTTAAATCTGGATTTCCAAATATCAAACAGAATGGGAACTAACATTCTTTACCTATTTTTAGACACTCAAATTATTTCACTTAATCCCCTCAATCCTGGAGTTAGAAGGTATTATCCCCTTTTATAGATAAGGAAAACAACTCAAAAAGATTAAAAATTTACCTTTGACCCAGGACTAACCCCAGGGACCCAACTTTTTCTATCATATTGCTTCAAATTTATGTAAAACATGTTAACAGCAAAAATACTGAAATCATCTGACTGAGTCTCAGTATCAGTTGCAAACCATCCAAACAAATAATCACAAGTCTGAAACCAAACTGAACCTCAGCTTTCTCAGCAATAAAATGGGAGTAATATTAGTCTTCAAAGAAGATACTAGGATGACCCAATAAAATACAATATTGATAACAACACACTGAGACATGGGATATAGTAGCATTCCTTAGCAGGTATGAAAAAGCAGATTACAGATACCAAGTTACATGTCTTTGGTCTGTCATGAGGGTTACTATTTTACAATTAAAAATAAAAAGGTAAAATAATTTGAACATGATAAACTGCTGAACAAATACAAGGTTATCAACTACTTTTCCAAATCAAACCTTCCAAAAACTTAAAATGGGTTAGACTAAAAACTACTATAACAGATTTCTTAAGATTAAGTTTTCATACTTGTTGCTCATCAGATGAAAAGTTTAAGGTGCAAAATTTTATGCAAAAATATTATTGACACAATGTTCCTAATTTTATTTTCTAGCATCTAGCTCTCAGAGTAGCTTATATAATGAACATAATGAAAGACAACATCTTTGTGGGGGGAATCTAAGCTTTAAAATATAATTTAATTTAATTTTAGGACCTATATAAATTCTTTTAAAAAAACAAAATTGAACAAGGCTTGTTTGTTAAATACTATGACAAAACAATTTATCTTCAACATCTTTACCATTAAAATCTTGTGATTCACTTACTAAATGATTTTACAAAAATAAACCTCCTATAGAGGAAAAAATTGGATTATTTTGCTAATACTTACTCACAGTATGCTTTGAGGAAAACTAGTTGGCACCTTCCCAGCCTAGACTCATGTGGACAAAGTGTAACATAAGCAAGTTGGTATAAACACTTGAAAGATCTTGGATGCCCAGAGATATCCGAATTACTCCACAGTAAGATTATATTTCAGCACAGGAAGAAAAATTCTCTTTCATACACATACTAAAGGGCAGTCTACAGTTTTTTGTCAAAGCCACAAATGGAAAAAACTACTGCTGACAGCAAAAACACACACACTCACACACACACTCACACACACACACACACACACACACACACACAGAGCACTGTGGTATTAAGTACACTGTCAAGGACCAAATGAAGCAACTGAATTTAAAGAAAAAAAAAAAGCACTTTTCAAGCATTTTCGGGACTTGAAGTACAAGTAGTTTTTCCCATTAGTGGGTAATACAAGCAAGGGTGTCTTATATCCTTAATTAAATCTACATAAGTTATCCTGAATAAATTTATCTTGAATAATTTTTCTTATGAAGACTACTACATGTGCATATAAGTATCTAGAATCAACCTAAAGTTCCAATTTATTTTTTTTCTAGTGACCAGACACTGTAAATAAAAATTATGGCAGCTCCCACTTGTTGAACTAAACACTATATAAGTTAGATGACTACAAATTCTATACATATTATTGACAAGCTTTTAAAAATAAGATGTATTAAAGACACATCCGGTTAAAATGTTTGATATTGAATTATTTTCTGAAACAGAAGTGAATATTAATAGTACAATATTGAGAACCAGAATGTCTTACTAAAAATTGTAAAAAAAAATGCAAGCACCAAAAGGAAAAATAATTTGATGCTCAACAAAAAAACCAAAACCATCAAAGTAATTATGCTTTAAGTGTAAAATTTTATATCTATGAATATGTAGTTCAATATCCTTACAGATAAGATGATATTCTCTTATAGCTACAATATACCTAAAGAATTAAAGTCTTTAGCAATGCCCACCACCGTAATCTACCATAGACTATACCACATGAATTATAATACTTTTGGTATGCTAAAGAGCAATCAAATCATAAATGCAATAGCACGAACTAAATATATCTTAAAACCTCTTTTCAAAAACCAGTCTGATTCTGGCTATGAGATGTCCTTGATTTGGAAGCACCCCAGGAGGCAGTGTAATATAGGGTGTGAATGAGGTTCCAAAACTACTGTTCGTCAACCGTGATTTGATCTGGGGCTTTCTTTAGATTCCGTGCCAAACTGAGGTTGGATTCATAAACCTAAAGACAAATCAGAACCAGATTGGCCTTGAAAGGGATGTTGGATCTTTTTCAAATGGATTGAAAAGTCTGCTTGACATTCATCTATTTTTGCATGATCCTTCTATTTCCTGGCCTTGTCAAACAGATGATCTAGATTTTTATCAGATTTCTTTTATTGCAAGGACTCTAAATGTCTAGAGACATAATCATCTCGTTCCATAATGACTTCTACCTCATAAAAAGCAACAATGTTAAAATTATAAAGTTAAAACCCAGTGTTTCCTGCAGAATAAGCAAGAACACCAGGAAACAACTTACTGAAAAGCCTTTCAACCTAGTGGAAAAAGTAAGTGCGCCAAAGAGTGCCAAGTTCTTCTGCAAGGCATTAGGCACGGATAACAATTTGAATTACTGTGCAAACCCTACAAGTGAGGTAAATGCCCATCCCACTGCAAAACAACACTCTCTGATGGTTCACACGCCTCCAAAGTGACCCGTGTGTACATACAGAGTATTTTCGTGATCCTGTAAGTTTGATCTACGCTGGCCCAATTTTTTTTTTTTAATTTAATAAACACATCTACAGACCAGCTAACTCTTGCCTGTTGTTTGCATGTGGATTCTGGTCTGACTCTTTTAACAATCAGTGGGGATGGGGATGGGGAGTGGGTGCACAGAGTCTAATACAAAAAGTGAAGGATTAAGAGCGATCGAAAACAGGAGGTATGACTCGGGAAAGCGAGGGTCGGAGGACGACTGGCGACGTCCAAGCAAGAGAGCCAGGCCCGGGGGAAAGTGCAGAACTCTGCCTCGCGGGCCGGGCCGCAGGAGTCCCGAAAGGAAGGGCAGGTTAGGCAAGCGCGCAGGTGGGAAGGGGTGTTGGCCTCCGAGACGCTAAGAGTTAATGCGAACCAGGGAGCAGACCGAAACAAGACTTCGCAGGGAACCTGTTTGAGTCAGGGCTGGGGACAGGCGCGCGCCCCCTCCCCGGGCTAGGGCCCGACACCGCACCCAGTGATTACCTTTGAGCTGGGGCAGGGGCTGCAGCTCCGCCTGGCCTCCCTGGCTGCGGAACTGCGACGAACCCTGCGAGCGCTTCTGCCTCTGCGCCTTGCGCACCGATTTCCGGGTGAAGCCGTCCACTTTCTCCGAGGCCGAGATGGCGGCGCTCGCAGCCCCCGCCGGCGGCGGCGACGACGACGACATCTCCGCGGGCCGGGCGCGCGGCGGCGGCTCCGGCTGCTGCTTGCACCGCGCGGGCAGCGAGGCGGGAGGAGGAGGAGGCGGGGAGAGGCGCGCGGAGCCCCCGCCCGCTCCCCGCGCCCCGGGCGCCGCCGAGCCGGTCCTCGCCGCCCGACAGCGCCTCAGCGCCGCATCCCCGCGCTCGCCCGGGGCTCCGGGTCCCCGCCACGCGCCGAGCGTCCGGGGCCGACGACGGGAAGAGCAGGGGTAGAGGGGGGCAGAAGTTGTTGACTTCGGGTGCGCGGGGCGGGTAGCCGAGAGCCTGAAGTTGGGGCGGCCGCGGCGGGGGCCCCTCTCGTCCCGTCGGCCCCGCTCGCCCGCCGATCAGCGCCTCAGCGCCCGCTGGCAGCGCCGTGTGCCCGGCCCGGAGCCTCCTCCTGGCGCGCTGCCATCGCGGGTCAGCTCGGAGCTCCGCCGCGGTGCTCTCCGGTCCCTGTCAGCGCCAGCCCCACATGGTCCCGGACGGCGACCCCCGCCGGCACGGAACGCTGTGCGCGCACACACTCGCTCAGAGCAGCGCCGCGCGGTGCGAACGCCTCCCCCGCGCGCCCGCCGGCCGCCCACGGAGAGCCCCCGGCGAGCGACCGCTACAACTTGAGAAGGTGGTTGGTACGCGCGCGGGATGGGGGGGGGTGTGCGTGTGCGCGCGCGCTCCAGGGCGCGCGACCCGGGGAAAGGCCTGGCGGGGGGCGGGAGGAGTTTGACTGACAACTTCCGCGGGGTCCCGCCCGCCTCTCAAGGCTCCGGAGGGGGCAGGGGATGGAAAAGCATGCCAGCAGCCTCAGCCAATCACAGGGCTAAGCGGCTGAAGCCGTGTGAGGTGTGGCCTCTAGGGCAGTCCGGAGGCGCGAGGTGAAGGCTGAAGAAGGGGGCGTGGCTGTTTGATTGACGGACTTCAGCTACAACCAATCGCAAGTGAAGGCGGTGAGCGGGTGCCATCTGCGTCACAACCGTGTAATGAATTCTCCCGGGAAGAAAAGCTCGTCCAGCAGCAGGCACGTTTGCACGCCTGCGCGCAGCTGCGGTTATAGTTGCTCTCCTGTCAGCTTGTGAGAAGAGTGAAAAACTAGAGGGGGCAGTACAAAGAGCAAAATAAACCATCCTTCCCTTTTCCTCATCCCTGCTGGTCAATGAGGAACAGAAGCGACGGGTGGGGAGTTTAAGGGGTAGAGTGCAAAAGAGCGAGCACCGCATGTTACGTCACAGGGGGAGGGGCGGCGGGGCGGGCCCAGGAGCAGTGTGATTAACAGGCGAAGGAGTCTCGGGTTTAAGCAAGGAAGTGAGTTTACCCAATCAGACCGAGGTGCTGCTCTGCTGGGTGGGACTTGGAGCCTTGCTAGCTCTAAACCTCATGATTGATAGTTCAGGGACAAATTTTTAGTTTAGGCATTGCAACTCTCTGAGAGCAACTCTTGTAGGGTTTGAGCAGGTTAGCGGTTACTTGAAGAAGGTCTGCAAGTCCATGCCCTCCAAAAACAGATTTCTCATTTCTAGAGTAGTCGCGAACTAATTTTCACCCCTTCTTCAGCAGAAGGCCTGTAAGAACTCCAGCAACAGTACAAAGTACAAATTCGGTGATCGAGGATTTGTAGATTTTAGATCTAAAAAATTTAGATTTTTCTTGGGACTCTCTTCCTTGGAGGGGCCGTCTAGACATTAAACTTCTCAAGGACTACTATTCACCTTAAGTTTTGTGTCTGTGCTTCCCGTGTAATTGTACTTAAACCTTAAGTGCTCTGAGCAGTTTGCCTTTGCCCTGGTCCCAAGATTGTAGTCCTCTTCTACGAGGTCTATTCCTTCCGACATAATAAAAATAATGCTGTGTGTTTAAGTAAAGCGGCTGGATGCATGTGCTCAGAAGATTCCAGTGTTCTAGACTTACACATACTTAGTACTTAAAACACTTCTTATACAGCATGTATCATTCCCAATCTAGAAGGTTCAAACTTCAGCAGCCTGGTCAAACTGCAAGTCATGTTGAATTGATCTTCACAAAGGTTTAAAGCGGCCTTTCCTGACAGTTTGGGTAGCGGAGCCCCAAAGATGGTGCCAGACTTTCAAAGTCACTGCCAAATTGGCCTTTCCAAAGGTCGTTTGGAAGAACCACCTAGTTTGAAGAACCACCCAGAGCCTACAGAATACCATCCAAATCACGGCTTCAACCTGAGGCCTAATTGTCTTTCTCGGTATAAATCCTAAGTGTCTGCATAGTCCTCTCCCTCCCTCTCTCCTTTTTCTTTTTTCTTTTTTTTTTTCTTTCAACTCAGACGCAGCATTTTCACTCCTGATAACCCAAAGCTTCCTTGAACTTTGCCCTTGCTGTTCCAACATTTGAAATATCCTCTCCCTCCAGCTTGTTAAAATCTATTTTTTCTTCAAAATCTAACTCAATCTATCTGTAATGAAACTGATCATGATACTCTGGCCAGAAAGTGAGGTCTTCTGTCCATGGGCTCTTAGGCAATATCTCTTTCTCCCCTAAAAATTTGTGAAGACCAAGACATCATGAGCTCAGATATTTAGCACACCTGTACTGCCTGCTGAGCATAGGACAGATATCTCATATAGGAAATCTGATTCTCATCTTTGAATTGCAAAGTTTCTAGAGGTGTGGTTATTAGATCACCTGCATCAGAATCCTCCAGAGTGCTTATTAAAATGTAGAGTCGTGGGCTTTGCCCCTGCTATGTTGAATTTGAACATATGAGAAAAGCAGCAAAAAATCTATTTTTAAAATAGATTATTTTTAACCTAGGTTATTCATACACAGAAGTCTGAAAGCATAATTTCATAGTCATCTGAATATAATTAAAATATATGGCAAATGTCCAGAAGCTGAAAGTAGTACTATTTGTAATAACCATAATTTATATATAACAAGAAAAGGTAAGAAATAAACCAATACAATAAAACTAAAATTTATACTGCAATGTAATAAATAGTGGGCACTAGAAAACAGATAATGGAAAAAATAGCTATTGGAACTGGGTATGGTAGTCCACCTATAATCCCAGGACTCTGCAAGGCTGAGGCAGGAAGATAGCAAGTTTGAGTCCTGCCTAGCCAAATTAGGGAGAATCTGTCAAGTTAAAAAAAAAATGGGCTGGGGATGTAGCTAAGTGTGATTTCCAGTGACACACACACACACAAATAGATACTGGAAATAAACTTTTGGGAGGTATTAGAAAAACTATTGGGCTTTGTCTAAAATGGCCTTCTGGGGAAGCAGTATGAGCAAAATTTTAAATAAGGAGTGAATCAAAACCCAAAAAGAGAATGGCATTCCAAATTCAAATCACCAGATCTTTTAGAGAGGAAAGAATACTCCGATATTCAAAAAGTATGACTTTGAGTTATGTAGCAAGTATGACCCATCACATCACTCCACCTGCCAGCCTTACTCTCCACATTTCTACAGTGGGGGCTGGACAGACTTATTCACAAGGTTGACTTGGGCTTTAAACATAATAAATGAAGGACATAGTTGAGGAGTGAAAATTATGCAGATGACAATTTTATGCACATTTACTTGTCAAACACTTGTTTTCTACCCCCTACCTTAAATAACTAAGGTATCTGGATCTTAGACATCTGGTCTCAAGAACTGTCTAATAGAGAACTTCCTGATCAGTGCTTACCTATGTGTTTCCCGGAGGCAGAAAGGGTCACAAGTCCACTATGAGGATCTTTGTCATAGATGCAATTCAGAGGCAAGATGAAGCCACTGACAAAGTCCTTGACTGGCTCTCACAAGATTTCACCTCCTCATTCCATAAACACTTATATGCATACTTTGTGATTTTCTTTTTTATTCATGATGCTAAATTTATTGTAGGAAAATGGTTCACAAAGTCACAATATCCATAATACCAAAGTGATGATCTACTAATGTTTTATTGTTTTGCTGTGCTGGGAATCAAACCCAGTGCCTCCTCATGAAAGCACTATACTGAGCCACATCTCCAACACCCTTCATGGTTTTACAGAATGTGTCAGAGAGAATGTTCCACTCAGATCACTGTGAATTTCTCTAACATGTACCCAAGCAAAACACACTGTCGCCATTCTCTTTACTTAAGTGCTGGGATTCCCGTCTGGCACATTGACAGCCTGTAAACCTAGCTTCTCAGGAGGCTGAGGCAGGAAGATTGCAAATTCAAGGCCAGCCTGAGAAATTTGGCAAGATCTCATCTCACAATAAAAATAAAAAGGAGCTACTGATGTAACTCTGTGCACAAGCCCTGAGTAACACTCAATCCCTAGTAACACTCAAAAAAAGTGATGAATCCAAAACTGAGCTCCAATCAAACATCAAACCAAGGTGCTATCTGTAGAAGCAAATAACCAACTAGGGCTGGGGACATAGCTCAGTGGCATAAGCACCTGCCTGGCAAGTGCAAGGTCCTGAGTTTGGTTCCTAGTACACACAAAAAAAGTAGCATTTTTGAAATACACAAAAATAGCATTTCTCCCTTGTATCTGTTTTAAAATACTTGGTTTTTACTGCCACTTTACTATACCAGAATCTAAATTAAGGTAATATCCGATATATCATAATATTAATGCTACTGCCTCATTTTTATTTGAATATATTCATATTATTTAGAATTCAAAAGGAGTAACGAGGTAATAGGAAAGTCTTACTCCCACCCCTGTATCCTAACGTTTAGTCTCTACTCCCAACCTTGATGGCAACCAATTGTATCAGTGTCTTAATGATCCATATGAATAATCATTCAGGTTTAAAATTCACATTTTAAGAAGCTATGTGTTATGGTTTGTGTCTGGATGTCCCCCAAAGCCTCATGCAGTCATGGGGGCCGGCTTCTGGAATTTTGATTGATTCATGGTTCTGGGATTCTGAGTGTGAGTGCTACACCCACCTTGGAGTGGCTGTGGCCTACCTATAATATAAGGAACAGGGAGTCTTCTCTCTCTCTCCTTTTTGCTCTTGTTATTTTTGCTGTCTTCTGGCCTCCATGGACTGTTGCCCTCTGTCATGTGCCACCCTGCCTTGGAGCCGGAGACTAACCATAGATTGAAACCTCCACAAACTGAGCTAAGTAAACCTTTCCTTCCTTAATTTTGAGCATTGAATATTTTATCTCAGCAACAAGAGAAAAGTAACTAGGACAGGGCAAGACTTAAAGCAGGGGTGGGACTTTATCTTCAAGGCAATGGGGCCACAAGGAAGCGCTTTCAGCCCAAGAGTGGTGTGATCCAATTTGCATTCTAGGACACTTGCACTATTGCCTTGTGGAGGATGAGGTGATTGCAGAAGCTGAGGCCAGAGGCTGGGGACCAGCAGGCCAGGTGAGGCATAGTGAGCACTGGCAGAAGGAATCTTTGGAAGGGTGTACAGAGATCAAACTGAGCTAGGACAGACGGGTAAAAGACTTGGCGAGTCACTGGCTGTGCATAGGTGGCAGGGACAGAGAAGAGGAAAGGATGACTCTGTGGTATCTGCGTTAAGTGATTAGTGGACAGCACTGCCATTCAGAGAAGGGAAGAAGAGGTGGACACTTTACAGTTGAGAGACGCACAGAAAGCAATTGGATTGTGCAGTTGGGCAGGAAAGAGATCAGAGGGAGGGTAGTGATTTGGTAGTCATCAGGACACCGAGAATAAATGGAGCTCCAAGAAAACTATTGCTCTCTTGGCCAAGTGTGTAGGAGGAGGAGGGAAGACTGAGAGACTCCGCCCTCCAGGTGCTCATGTTTGTGGAAGCAGCAGAGAATGAAGGTGGTACGAGATCATAGATAGGGTTGTACCTGGTCCTGAGGAGAGAGGGGAGATGCTGATGAATGTTTGAATGAAAGATGTTATGCTCAAAGTCTTTTATGCTCAAAGTCTTGGTTTAAGAACATTGGGTGGGAGAAATGGAAACCAAAGGGGCTGGTTGGAGATGATTCCATGGTGCGGGTGTCCAGGGTGTGGAATGAGTAGCTAGCTGTGTGTTCAGCAGGTCCCATAGAGCTTTCTTTTGTTTTGTTTTTCGTACTGAGGATTGAGCCCAGAGTTTTCATGCTGAGCTACACCCCTAGCCCTTTTTGTTTTTTCATTTTGAGACAGTCTGTCATTAAGTCCCTAAGTCACTCAGGTAGGGCTCAAACTTGTGATCTTACCTGTGTCAGCGTCCCAGAGTGCCAGGATGACAAGCACAGACCACCACGCCCAGCCTCTCACGGAGATTTGCCCCACCTCCATCCCTAAATCCCTCAGGAAAATAAGAATCTTGAGGTGGAAAAAGCAGAATGAGTACTTTGGGGAAAAATTTTTTCCTAACCCTGAAAGATCGATCCCCCATTCCTTGGTGAGGAGGGGCTTAAGCTAAGTCCGGCCTTGGAAATAGATGTGAGGAGATGTTACACCAGAAGCACTAGGGAGTTTTGATTAAAGATAGGGTTGGAGGAGGCAAGTGAGAAGAATTAGAAACGCAAGAAGAATTAGAAACGATACCAAGGTTTTGAAGATCAAATGAATTGGAAGCCTTGAACAAAAAAGCCCGAATGTGGAGACAGGTTTCTTTTGCAGGAGGTAGAGGAGAGGGATATCAGAGGAAAGGGGAAAAGCGAGCAAAGCTGAAGCCAAGGTTATACATGTTGAGTTCACAGACTTTTTAAGGTCGGGAAAGCTGGAGAACAGAATCTTTATTTTGACAAAGAAGTGATGACATGTATATTAATTTGGGGAGAGAAGAAGACTAGACTCGGCTGACAGCATGGAGTAGGCCAGAGCAGAGAAGGAAATTATACAAACAATACGAGCTTCGTGTTCCTCTTTAAGGAAAAAAAAATCAAGTTACAAATAGATGTGTGCAAATGTGTGGACACTGAGTCTGAGGGTTTTATCACGCCTAGCGGTCAGTAAGGCTGCACAAGAGAAAACCCCGAGCCCAGAGCACCTCTTATCTACCCACTGCTGTGGCAGTGGCCAGAGCCAAGGAACAAGGCAACCAGCCCTCATTATACACAAACAAGGCTGAGTGACCTCTCTGGATATGCCACAGGCTTACACATGAACACCTCCATTCACACACACACCCTGTTCACTCACCTTCCTTGTATTCCTAATTCCTAACCACCATTCAAACATTCTTTTCATGATCCTCTTACAGAGGAAGCAAACTCTAGCTTTCCCAGACTCTTGATTAGCTCAGGTCTCATGCTGAGCTCAGTAACTGCATCCCCTCCCACACTGAGTTACAGTCAGGGTCTTTCTGGCTGACTTGGGGCGAGGGTATGGAGTGAAAGCAGACAATGACCTCGCTCTGTGTAAGATGTAGTTCAATTCCTTGCATGTTGGACTCTGTATTTCAACAAGAACTATGTGAATGTTGGTTTTGTTAAAGAGAGAGAGGGCTACAGCAGTTCAGTGATCTCACAGGTGTTAGGAAGAAGTTAACGAATGGTGAGAAGGAAATGGTTTATGTGCTCTTGGAGTTTATAGTTTCATGGGTGGAAAAACCAAACACACAGAGACTCATGGGATAATTCAAGAAGGTATGCACCGAGACAAAGGTAGGTCAAAGAAGAAAAATAATATTCTGATTTAGGAATAGAGAACAAGTCACAGGGAAGAGCTGAAAATTTAAATTTGGCTTCAAAGAGTGCATAAACTCTCAGTGGGTAGATATGTTGAGGGAGGACAATAGAAGCAGAACAAGGTCACTGAGACAGGAATGCACGTGGCCATTTGAAGAACAGTAAATAGTTTAGTTTGGCTGGGGTTTAGGGGAGCAGTAGGAGATAAAGTTAGGAGCATAAGTTGGGGGGCTATGAAGAAGGACTTTGAATGCCAAGGTGAAGACTTTGGGTGCTGGGGAGCTATGGAAGGCTTGGAAGGGGGTGGCCTGGATCAGACCTGGCCCTAAGAGGTTTAATCCTGCAGTGTTAACTGGGAGGGATGACAGGCAGAGAAAAACTTTAGCCATGTGGGTTTCAACATTTCTATGTCTCTCCAGGTGAGAGTGCTCATTAAAATTCGGAATGAGGGTCTGGTATTCAGGAAGAAAGTACAGTTAAGATCTCTGTGGCCTTAGTTTCTTCATCAGTGAAACAGGAACTTGAATGCTTACTTTGAGGATCATGTGGGGGACCAGAGAGAACGCTTTACAAACACACAGAACCCGACTCCTACTAGGCACAAGGCAGTTAATTGAGAGTAGCAGCATGCAAGGTGGTGGATTATTATAGTCCTTCTTTGTAGCTCTTTTGTTCTTGCCGGGATTTAGCCATGAGTTCAGGAAACCAAACCAAATTGCAAAGTTTTACTGTAGCCAGAATCACCCTTCCCCTGAGGCGACCGGGTGCTATATATACTACAATATACAAGGCTGTATATTGAGACAAGTGGTCATAGGGACTACTTTTCCCCCTAAGGTAACCTCTCTCCTGGGAGAGTCTGTAATCCTGGTAATTACAGCTCTTTTGAATGTCTCTTTGTTTTGTTTTCTGTGTCCAGACACAGCAGCTCAGAAAAGCAACTACCTTAGATGGATAAATGAAAGGAGCTAAATATACGTAAAAATACTGCTTATTACTTAAGGTTATACGGAGACTATAAATATGTGTACAGATACATACATGTAAAACTTTATATGTCTGTGTCCCCAAACAACACATACACACACACACACACACACACACACACACAGAATGGGAATTAATTAAAAACATCAAACTCAGAAAACTGGTTACTTCCTAGGAGGAAGATGGGAAGACAAATACAAATGGAAGAGATGCCTTGAGAGTTCCAACTATATCTGTAATGTATATGTTTTAAGCTGCATATAGGATGGGTAGATATTTATTATGTTATCATTTACACATTTGTATGTAGGAAATAAATCATATAGTTCTACACCTATGTATTTTTACATTTTAAAATGCAGAGAGTAAGGTCTCTATTTCAGAAACGGTGAGCTTGAGGAGCTATTTGGGCTCTTGCCCAAAGGGAAACCAGCTATGGAGAGAATCCTTTGCTGCCTGCATTTGATTCAGCCAGCAGACAGACTGCCAACCCTCAAGTACTAAATAGGGATTCCCAAAAAGAGCTGGGTAGAGGAAGAGAAACAGTCTTGAGCACCTCCCTAGAGGATACCTACTACAAAAAAAGTGACAGTGAAGTAACACCAGCAGCAGAAAAAGCTAGAGGAACAGATGGGTTGCTAAAAATGAAAACAAAGGAAATGCAATTTCTTAGGTTCCTGGGGAGAATGAAAGCATGAGCGAGGAAGTAATCGCCTGTGAGGGACAGCAGGGAAGAAAGTAGAAAGAGAAGACAGTTTGACTTGTCCAGAAAAATATTTGTACTGATCGTAGCGAGAATAAATTTGGCAGGACCAAAAAAAAAGCAATTTCTGTGAAAAAACTTCTACTTCCAGACATGAACTTTGCCTGGAATTGAACTTGCCCTTTCACCACTAAATAGCTAGAAAATTGAGCAAAATGTGTGAAATAGTTGCTTTCTTGAGACAACACACGCTGCAGGATTGGGATCCTCAAAGAAGAGAAAATAAATGAAATGAACTCTACAGTACTCCCGGCTCTCTGCCCAGAGGCCACTTCTGGGCCAGAAGGAAGGAAATCCAAGTAGACAAAGATGTTTTGCTGAGATATGGGGAAAAGTATCAGAGTTTGGGGAGACTGAGGTAGCTGGAATTTGTAAAGCATGCAGAAAAAAAGACTCAAAGTCTTTTTTTTAAATATGAAAATTTATTACTAATGTCTTTTCATCATCAAAATTTATGATCTCCATCTTTGCTTCTTGCCTTTGTAAAGAGCCAAAAGAGATACACTGGCTACTTTAAGGAGCTGGGAATTTAGCTCAGCAGCACAAGTGCCTGCCTGGCGTGCATGAAGCTGTGAGTTAAATCCTCAGTACTCGCAAACAAAAACAAAAACAAAACAAAGCCTTAAAATGATCTCCAGAAATGGCCCCCAAAGCATCACCTTTGTGACCAAATCTAGCAACCAGAGCTTCATCATTTTCCTCCATAAAGTTCAAGTACCCATTATTAGAAACAAAAACTGATTTTTATGTTATTCTCGATCATTTGGATCCTAACACATTTCCTGACGCTGGAGTCATCCAAGCAAAAGTTATTAGAAATCTAAAGAAGGAAGAAAATGTGGTTTATAAACAAAACAAACACAGTCAATATAAACAGAGCAGAAATATTACGGAGTATGTTATTGAGTGACAAGGTCATAACCATACTATTATAAATTGCTAAAGAGTGTAACAAAAGCCGTAAGAGTAGAAGAATCTAATAGAAATTCTAAAAAAAAAAGAACCAAATGGAACTTTGGGGACTGAAAAGTACAATATCTGAAATGAAACATTTACTAAATGGACAATGAAGAAGAGACCAGTGCACTCAAAAATACAGTAGCAGAAACTATCCAGGGGCTGGGGATTTAGCTCTCAGTAGTGTGAGCACCTGCCTGGCAAGTGCAAGGTTGTGAGTTGGATCCCCGGTACAAAAAAAGAAAGAAAGAAAAGAAACTACCCAGACTACAGAAAGGAATACTAAACATAAAAAATTAATAGGCACATGGTGACCCATGGGAATATGACAGATTAACACAATTTGATTGGAATCCTAAAGGCCAGCAGATAAAGAAATAATAACAGAATATTTTCCAAACTTGATGAAAACTATAATCACCTAAATTGAAGAAACTCAACCAACCCTAAATAGGGTAAAAATCAATTGAGACAGAAAGTGCATTCCAGAGGCCAGGGGCATGACTCCGTGGTTGGATGCTTGCCTAGAGAGGATTTGATCCTAGCTTTTCCAAGACCCTGGGTTGCATCCCCAGCATCACACACACAAAAAGTGCATTCAGAATTTTCTCGTAATACAGAGATTTTATGAATGGCACTAGTTCAGTAAGGAAAGGGAATGTTTTGCAAAATATAGGGAAGGATACAAATTGGGGTATGGAAAAGTAGAAATTTAGGAGGCCCAAACACGAAAAATAATAGAGAATAAGAAGAGACCCATCTGGAGGAACCAAATACTGGAATGTGCAGACAAATTGCGGAGTAAGAAAAGAAACTCAAGGGAATAAAGGAGCCTGGAGTGGACCTTTACATTTGCTAGGAAAGTAGATTAGTTATCCCAGGAATGTCTTTGTTGTAAAAGCAATCTCTCCAAGTATAATCTCCTTTTTAACTCTTTTCTTTTCTTTACCCAGGAAGAAGATAGGAGCCATCAGGGTATTGCAATTCTTGATTACATGGAGATTTTAATTACATATTATGGGAACTCCAGTGATCACGTTCTGGTCTGCCTTCCAGAAGAAGGAACAGGTAAGAATTACTGCATCTGACCCTGTGAGTGTTCTCTTGTTCCACTTCCACTGTGCCGTAAACAATGTTGGTGCCACACTCTCAGACATCCCCACCTCCCAAACTGCAAGAAATACATTTCTTTATAGATTTTCTAGTCCATAATATTATGTTATAGCAACAGCAAACAGACTAAGACAAACGGCAAGTGCAATTTTTAAAAATCCTAGACATAAAATGGATAACTACAGGAGATATTTTCAGCAAATACATCATGAATTTGATAAGAAGTTTCTTTTCAGTAGTTAATAGACTCAATATTAGTTGCCTGAGATGAGAATTAGCTACCCAACAAATATTATTTTTTAAAAACTTGAGCAGGATCTGAGCTTGTAATGTTGGCAAGCTATGCATAAGAAAACTTGGATTCTTATATTTTAAAAAAAGCAACCATTTTTAAATGGAGAAGAAGTAAAAAATTACTATTTTAGCTGTGGAATTTTGTTGGAAAAGTATAAGAAAAAATTCGAAAGATATTTTACAAATAGTGAAAGCTTGGCACAGCCATTATGGAAAACAGTTTGGAGGTTCCTCAAAAAATTAAAAGTAGAACTACCATATGGTCCAGCAGTCTCACTTCTGGGTATATATTCATGGGAAGTGAAACACTGTCTCGAAGAGCTATCTGGACACCATTCATTACAGCGTTATTCATAATAGACAAGATATAGAAAGAGCCTAAAACGCTTGATGGATGAATGGGGAAAGAAAATGTGATTATATATCGTATCAAAAATATATGCTTCAGCCTGAAAAAAGAAAGAAATCCTGCCATTTGCTAAGTTGGAGGACATTATGCTGAGTGAAATAAGCTAGGCACACAAAGACAAATACTGCATGATCTCATATCTGGAATCTAAAAAAGTTAAACGCAGAGAACAGGAAAGAAGTGTGGTTCCTGAGGATTAGGAGGTAAGAGAAATTAGAGATACTGGTGGAAAGACATAGGCTTTCATTTATCAGATGATTAAATTCTGGAGAGCTGATGTACCACGTGATGACTATAGTTAATAATATATCGTAGACGTGAAATTTGCTAATAGACTAGATCTTCCGTATTCTCACCACACACACACACACACACACATACACACACACGCACACATGGCAAAGGCAGGGGAGTGAGAGGATGACTATTTTACTTATTTGGTAATCATTGTATTTCACAATGTGTATCAAATCATCACGATGCACATCTTGAATATATGTGATTTGTGTTTGTCAATCTGACCTCCATAAAGCTGAATGCTCTTCCTGTAAGCACCTGAACGATTGTCCACGGATTGCAAAATCACCATCGATATCAAAGTTCAATTGATTTAAGGTTGAAAACTCGTAAGGACTTTCCTCAGCTTAGTTACTGAGATACTGCTCATTTAATACCTGGAATGTGTTTTATTGGGGAAGACTTTTTTTTCAAATTAATTTTCTCAAAAAGCATAATTTTGCAGCCTATAAATTGAACTCATCCGTGTAGGCACTTTTAAAAAATCAGTCAAAATCTTAAGCCAAACATGAAAAATGTAACTTCCATCATAAGGAAGAATGCTGTAAGTATGTTAAAAATCTGGATTTATTAAAACACACACACACACACACACACACACACACACACACACACACAGGGCCTGGGGATATAGCTCAGCAGCGTAAGTGCCTTCCTGGCAAGTGCTAGGTCATGAGTTCGATCTCTGGTACCAAAAAAAAAAAAAAAAAAAAAAAAAAAAAAAAAAAATCTGTATTTATTGTAATTTTGGAGCAAACTCCCCCACAAAACTGATCTTTTGTCTATTGCTTTGATCCTCTTAAGTGACTCATACTGAAGATATCTGTATTCAGATGTTTTAACAGTGCTATAGCTATGGTCATTAATTTTTTTTTTGGTACTGAGGATCGAACTCAGGACCTCGTGCTTGCCAGGCGGGTGCCATGTGGCTGAGCGACATCCCTGGCCCTAAAATTGTTTTCTAGACATGCAAATGCTATGAATCATCCCCTTGTGGAATTGTTAAAGGAAACAGAAGAAAGTTAATATGATGATCTTGTGCTCTTTGCCAAGGTTCACTGGTTAAATAGAGGAATTTTGACAAAGATTTATTATCCTGTTACTTCTTAAGATTTTCTTCAAACAAAGGAGTATTTGCCAAATATTCAATAACCAAAGACAGCAGTGTGATTTGTGTTTTCTCACTACTTTCGCACTGCATATGAATGAGCTAAATTTGAAGTTCTAAGAGAAGGAAAAGCCTTTGGGTGACTTAGCTGATAGGTACAAGAATTTTTGTTGAAATTGAAATTTTTAATACTATCCATTGCTATCAGATTTACACATTTTTTTCTTTTTTTGATTCCAGGAATTGAACTCAGGGCTTCACACTTGCTAGGCAGGCACTGCACTGCTGAGCTATATCCCCAGTCTCAATTTCAAACATTTGATTAGCACAAATTAATTGGCAGGTTTTCACTGTAGTCAAGACCATTATGCAAATTAGTTGCAAAGACAAAAATGTAGGAAGGACACATTAGTCATACGGTATTGATGAATTTATTGTTGCTTTCCAGCTTACGCAACACGTTCTTGAATTCAGTGTTAGTAATACTGACTTGGTCCAAAATTTAGCGAATTACTTAAACATAATTTTTAAAATGATAGCATTTAGCTTCAAAGTTAAGCCAATTCTAAAATAATTGGATCTGACAGTATGGATGCAAATATTAAGACAAGAAAATTATTTTTGGTACTTGACTCAGTTATTGGAAGACTGTTAAGTACATTTGGAGTAAACTGGGTATGTGAATCTACTTTTTCAACTATAAGTTATGCGAAATATAAATATAGATCAAGGTTTGTGATGCAAACTTAGTATTTGAATTAAAATATGCTTTCAATTTAAAAATATACATTAATTTAGAAGAGAATATTTTACATAAAAAGAATGTAAATTAAGTTTGTAATTAATAGTTTTTGTATTGACTATATGTTGAAATGATAATATTTTGGGGTTTTTGGCTAAATAAAATGTATTATTGAAGGTGAATTTTACCTTTTAATGTGGATAGATAACAGAACATTTAAATTAGGTGTGTACTCACACTATATTTCTGTTGGCAGTTTTGTTTCAGAGCTTCAGAGACTGTGGTCTGAGAGTAGACAACTTGAATCAAAGGTCTAGTACAGTGAAAATGAAATTACAGCACACGTGTACCAGCGGGCTGTTTGTTATCATCAAAAGCTCTAAAAGCTTCGCCATCACTGGTCTGGTCTATGACATTCCTTAGTTGTATATACTAGACAAGTTTAAAAACATATCCATTTTTTCCCATAGAAAATGGGGCTAAGAATAATTCTTACAGAATTTTTAACTGGGGGTGTGTGTGTGGTACCCATCTTGATAACCCCAGCACTCTGGGAGGCTGAGGCAAGAGTCCAGCTAGTCTGAGCTCAGCCTGGGTAATTTAGTGACTTAGTGAGATCTTGTTTCAAACTAAGAGATGAAAAAAGACTGGGGATGTAACACAGTGCAAAGGCCTTGAGTTCAATCCCCATTACTGGAAGAAGGGAGGAAGGAAAGAAAGAGAGAACAAAATGAGAAGAGGAAGAAAGAGGGAAGGAAGGAAGGAAAAAGAAAGAAAAGAAGAAAAAGCAAGAATGACAAAAATAAAGAACGCTTAGTTTGGATGCATAGTAATTACTGTACATAATTGCTATTATTATTATTATTTGTTATTATTATTTAATCTCGAGAGATTCTTTAACCATTAATTAACTCAGGTGTAAAATTATAACATCTACCTTGCAATATCACTCCTTGAATTAAATGAGATACTCTACCTCTGGAAGCTTGGGGAATCTGGCATATGGTCACTGCCCTTTGGACATCTCTATAGTCCTGCTCAGCTCACCACTCTTCAATAGTGTGTGGGAAAGAAATGGTCAACCACGAGGTGCTTTGGTAACTAAATGTTTGTTACCATTCTGCATGGTGCAGTTCCTCTCGTGGGTACATGTTGGCTGAACTCAGCTTGCTTGGGGTCTCTCTAGCTCCCCTCCTACTATTTGTCTATGAGCCTGCTCCGTGCACTCCAGCCAGGGCATCTCTCTCTCCACTAAGCAGCTGAGACATTTCCTGCCCCTTGCAGGTACAAGGCATTTAGTCCTATGCTTCCTTGTATGGTTGTTTATAGAATTTTTGTGTCCATCTCTCTGTTCAGATTAGGGTTTTAAAATTTGTAAACTCCCCAATGACACATGATAATTGCTCAAAAAAAAATTTAGCCAGCCATGGGAACATTTGGAAAAACGAAGGGGGAAGAGAGGACTTTGACCTGTGAGATCCTGGTATTCTCTACAAAGAACAAAAAGCATCACAGAAGAGAGGAAATTCTATGTAAAAGCTTGAGCTGCTCATGAAGGGGCTGATAGGGACACTGAGACAGGCAAAGGTGATGGGTAAGGACAGAGTCAGAGAGCCAAGTGGACACCTGCCTGCAGGACTGTCCTGGAACTCAGAGCAGAGCTCCTCCTTGGCCGCTCCTTCCGACAGCTATTTTTGGCCACACTCAGTTTTAGAATCTGCCATGAGACCTCAGCCAGTTCTCTGCTGATCTCAGACTGTTTATTCCCAGGGCTTCCTTCCTCCTTCCTGGAGCCTTCCCCATACCTAGGTATGTAGAGTGCTGGGCAGTGCTTCTTCCTACAGGAAGTCGGGGTGCTCTACCTGAAGACACCTTACCATCTGGTCAATGCCATCCCTAAGCACACTGCCTACCCCGTAACCACTAACTGATTGAATGTCACAAGATTCATTCTCATTTGGAGGGAAAACCACATCCAACACGGAGAGAAATCAGCTACTGCCCAACCATGAGGTTGAGTCTCATGCACAAGATTCAACTTTGTGTTGTATTTTTATGGCTCCCACGTTTTGGTGAATTGGCAAGAAGAAAAGGAGACAGCCTGGAAAGGTGTGATTCAGCCACAGTGTGAGTTTGGGCCAGGAATCAACTCACTTGGGGTTGCAAATTACGAAGGTACCTTCCCACCTCAAGATTCTGTTATTCTGAAGTTAACCTCTTGTCGCTGGGCACAGTGCACCCACAGTGATCCTGGGGGAAAGGATCACTAACTGGATTCGGGGAAGTAGGACACAGCAAGCTGGCCAGCCTGGCCCCTAGGCTCAAGGGCAAGGGTCTGGCAGAGCAGCACTGGCGGGGACAGACCCACCTGGTTCCCCACTCGCTCAGACTTTCTCTCCATCTCACCAAGTAGTCGGACCCCGTCTGTCTCTTCTAACTTCATTTCAGTTCCCAAGCCAATATCTGTTTGCATCACTAGACTCTCCGTAAGCGTTCTGAGATGCTGACTTTTCATGAACTTGGGCAGTGTTACTTCCTGTTTGGAAAGAGAAAAATCTCCTTTTGACGTTGTCCCCTAATACCTACTGTGTGGGCCACCAAATCAGCATTTTAACCATTTTAAAGAAAAAGCAAGGATGCAAGTAGGCTGAAGTCCTTACAGTAGAGACAGTAAGGACAGTGACTGGCAGTCGGACGTGACTGTGAACCTACACTAGTGCTGGATGACCTGTTTGCCTTTAAAGCTATTCTTCCTGCCTGTCCTCAGCTGTTAAGAGCTAATATTAAAAAGCCACCAATATGCTGACTCCTACTGCCTCATTTTATTTTTTTTTTCCTTCTGATGCTGGGTGGGGATGGAGCCCAGGGCCTCAGATAATGTTAAGCAAATGTTTTACCACTGAGCCACATCCCCAGCCCAGTGCCTGACATTTTCCTGGACTTTGAAATGCTCAGCCAGAGATGTCTGGATGAGTTTGAGTGGCATCTTCCTTGCGAGTCACATCTTGGTCTCCTGGGTGACTTTTGGGGACCTTGAATTGGACTAAACTATAGAAATTCATCTACGCCAGGCCTGCTGGTGTTCCTCTGCTGGAGTGGGGTCATGCTGCCTTCCAACATGCTTGGTGAGTGTCCTGAACAGCTCAAGGTGCAAGAGAAAGGGAGACTCTGGGGTAGTGGGGGACTAGGAGAAAGGGCAGACTCCATAAAAGACTCTAGCTTCTCACCCTGCAGGATTAAGCACAGACTTATTTCTCTGCTTAAAACCTTTCATACCAAGGATGTTTCCCATTCAATCCTTGGTTTGAAATTCAAATTAAATCAGATCCTTCCTGAATCTTCAAATGTTTTTGCTCAATCCCCTGCCACACCTAAATATTTGGAGTTCCCCATGTGCTCTCTCCTTTTAATGACATTCTAGACTGAACTCTCTCTCTGTCTCTCTCTCTCTCTGAGTACCTTCTCTCATTTTCCTTACCTTCCATGTTCTTTAAGATGACTCAGGTGCCACCATCTCTGATGCCCTTTGGAGCTTGGTCTTCCTCCCATTACCTCTCAGCCATCCAGACAGGTCCCTATGTAGCCTTTATTACAGGGCACTGTCATCATCCTTTTCTTTTCTGTCTCCCCAGCTAGACTGGACCCTAAGTTCTTTGAAGTGGTGACTACATGTTAATCATTGTTGTATTTCTGCTGCCCTGCACAATGCCAGTCATTTGTAAAAGCTTGATAAAGGTTGGAGAGTTCGTTAAATAGGCATAGGCAGGGATAGAACCACACCGACCAAATGGCATCAGCATATCGCTGTGGAATATAACAGGCCTCATCTCCAGGCTTCTCCTGGGTATGCCCCGGAGCTCCAAAGGCACCCTAGGAGCTGGGCACCGTCCACACACAGACCCACATTATTTTCTCCACCTACACTCAACTGTTCAACCCTGAACTCCATGCGCTCCCTCTTTTTCAGGTCTGTACCCTTTAGAATGCACGTGGTTCTTTCCCTTCCTCTCTCTTCCCCGTATCATAATCTGTGCGGTGTCTTGGAGATGTGTTGCTTCCGTGTCTGTTTCCGCATGCATGGGTGTGTGCTCCCCAGGACTGCGCCAAGCCCACCACAGTGCTGTGTGTGCGTTGGCGGTTGCTTCCTTTGCTCCCCAGAGCCTGTTTTGGATTCATTCATACTTCCTACTGTCCACAGCCACTGTGAAAGAGGCCAATTTTCACAGCTTTTCTGCGTAGCTATTAGATTCCCACTGTTTCCTTAGCTCTGTACCACGCTGAGTTATGCACCCCTGAGATTTCACTTCTGTCTCTGAGACAGAAGTGATGGGAAGGTGGTTTGTCCTGACTGCCGCAAACTCAGAACAGGAAAACAGAAAGTGATATCTCAACTCAGCTGGAGCACGTCTGCCGTCATCCTAAATTCCTCCTGCAGGAGGAGGAGTAAATTTGGAATTTGGTTTTTCAGGAATGAGGATTCACTGAATCACTCTCTGCTTTGCAAATGGAAGCCATTTGTAGAAAAGGTCATACTTCTTCACCATCTATCTACATGGCATGTGCTTTCATGGGGTACTTATTTATCTTTAAAGTAATAATTAGAGGGCTGTGCTAAACTATTTTTTCACCCAGTGGCCTGCACTTGAGAAATGCTGGCTGTTAGGAACACCGCCTGTGAGGCTGGGATAGAAGGAATCAGCTTTATGACCTTCGCCCTATTACCACAAAACCAAGTAGGATGTGGGCCCAGAGGCCTGGTGACCATGGAGCTTGGCTTTTAGGTGGATTGAGAAAGAATTAGTGCACTGCAGATGACCAGGGACAGGTGCCCATGGCTCTCGGGCAGCCTGACCCTTGGGCCCTGGTGACCAGATTCCCTCTAAAATGCCTTCTTGTTGGAAATGGTCTTCCCTTTCCACAGGTGATGATGAGCGACCAATGCCTTCCAAGCAGGGTGTGAGCATGGTTCAGAGCAGGGGCTGGGACTCAGGCTGACAGAACCTGCCTTCCCACGCTGTCATGGCGCTATCTCGCTTCAGGCAGGTTGCTTGACCTCGCTAAACCATACTTCCTCACGTTTCAGAGGGGATGGTGATGGCACCCACTCCACAGGTTCGCTGGGGTTCACTGAGAAAATTGAATGAATTACATGGAATAAGCTTAGCTCTGTGCTTGGAAGGCAGCAGACATTCACTCAGTGGTATCTATCTGTTCTTCCTACAGTCTCTTACAAGAGAAAGCCATATGTAAAGCAATTACAAGACAGGCCCCACTTTGGCCATACCTTGGACCACAATACCAGGGACTCCTGCCTGCCTTCTCCCAAGGTGACCCACTGTGGCGATGCCAGCTCTGTCCAGGGCTGGGGACTGAAGTAAGAAGCTTGGCCAGTGTCCAGCTGCCTGACCACGACCCCTGGACTGGTGCCAGGTTGTGGGATGAGGAGAGAAGGGCAGAGGAGGAGTAGGCTGTTGGTGGGGAGGCTAGCACTCTGGGGAGGAAGTGGTTTGTGGCGGGTAGAATAAAGAGTGGGCAGAACTTGAGAGGTTTTCGACCAGAAGGAAGGAAGTTGAGAAAAAACCCACCTTATGTCTTGTTGGCCTGTTGGTGTCATTTTTCTGAAAAGAACAAATCAGGAAGAAGAGCCGATGGTATGGTTTCTAGAAGATCACAAAGCATCGGCCCTTTGTCTGGTTTCTGTTTGTGTGGTGGTGGTGATGGTGGGGTGCAGATCATCAATGGATCTGCAACTCCATGCAAGGAAAAATGGGGTTTCTTACAGACGGGTCAGACCATCAGATCAAGATCGAATGTCCATTTTCACCCAGAAGCCTGATTGCACAATGTAGTGTGATTTCCACAGGCAACTGAAGTAACTCTGCTCTCGAAATCTTGCCCTATGGAACTGTTTTTTTCTCTTGTTTGTTAGCTCAGTGATTAAATGGTCATGACAGAAACACAGCTTCCCAGTTCTGAGTGATATGAACCTGGGAAGTCAGAGGTACCTACCGAGGCCATCTTGAGCCCTTGGGACAGGGTCATAGAGCTGGGCCACCCCCACAGGGGCTGAGACCGAAGCATCTGTCCCTCGTGAGCTATACAGTTGTGCAAGCGCTCCAAGCAATGTGAGGAGAGTCTTCCAGCACAGCAGGAAGCAGAAGCCATGGGAGAGCAGAGCCAGAATTCCCCAGGGCCTGTGGGGTACCTGGCTGCCTCCTGTCCATTGCTTCCCCCTCATCTCTGCCTGACCACTCGCTTTCCCCTGTTGTTTTCTTCAAGCTTTCATCAGGCTTTATTTTGGGAAGGGAGAAAAGATCTCACTAGGTATCCACTGATTCTGAGTCTCCTCATCGCCCCCCTGAAATGGCCATTGTGGGGAACAGTCGGTTGTTGGAAGTATCTCAGCAGGGTTGTTCTGGCCTCTCCAGATTCTGCACATTCAAAACTAACCCCTCACCCTAATCTCTCAGCGTTTACACAGCCTTTCAAGTTCTCTATGCCTCAACCCTGCCGGCTTCATAAATACCACCAGTGGCTTCTGCTGATGCTTGGTGCATCTGAACCGCCACACTCATCAGCTGTCACCCCTGCCCAGTGCAGGCCTTTATCACTCCCCAGGCCTGGACCAGGCTGAGAGCCCTTCATCGGACCTCTGGAATTTATGCTTTCCTGCTTAGCACATTCACACTCAGCCTCCCAGCCTAGCCTGCCTCATTGTTGCATGCACAGAAGCCTCAGGGCTGCCGAAGTCTAAGATGCAGCCAGGCCGCCCTGTGAGCCCTCACCCCTCTGCTGTGTGCCTGTTCGGTTCCCCCATCAACCACCCTGCTCCCTACCAAAACCCCTAAGTGCTCTGCAGCTCTGCCTCGCTGCTTTCAATTCTGCAGTTGGTTCTAAAGTTTGGAGAAGCTAAGACACAGGAGCGGAGAGAGGGAGGAAAGGAGGAAGGAAGTGCACAGCTCCATCACCTGCACGGAACTTTCACCAGGGCTCCGGTCCTCATCACGGCACCTTCTATGAACTCCTCCACCATCAGTGTCTGCGGTGCTCATTAAGACCAAGCAAAGCCAAACCCTTTCATTACAACCATTTCCAACTTACATTAGAAATGATTCATGGACCACTGGCCAGCTTTAGTAGCCATCAGCGGGGCTGAGGGTGTAGGTCAGTGATACACCCTTGCCTAACATGGGTGAGGTCCTGGGTTGCAGCCTTATACGCATGCATGTGCACACACACGCACACACACACACACACACACACACACACGCAGTCATCGCACTTCACCATAACTATTGCATTTATTTTTCTCTCTCACACTCTCTCTTCTGGCTGGAGTATCTTTAAGCAAATTCTATTCCAGACATTGACTCGATTTACCCCACATATTTTAGCATAAACAAAGGGCGTTTGCATACACAGCCACACTGCTATTATTACATTCTGCAAAAATGATATTGAGCCCTTCTTATCAACTCTGATTAGTCTCTATTCAAGTTTCCCCAAATTATCTTTTTTAAAATATCAGTTTTAGAGGTGAGGATTTAATTAGGATCCAGAATCAGACTCTTATTCTTTACATTCAGTGATGTCAGGTTTCTTTTAACTTTTTTGTTTGGTTTTGTTCTCTTTTCATGGGTGTTTGGAATGGACCCCAGCCCTGTCCCCCCAGGGCTAAGCAAGCCTCTTCCCCCAGAGATGCAGCCCAGCCCACTGTTGACTCCTTTTAAACTAGAATCATCTCTCTTCTACTTTTCCTCTGATGCTATTGACTAACAATAAAGCAGGTTAGCTGTGCTGTCGTGTCCTGTGTCCTGGTTGGTGGATTGCTGCCTGTGTCATTTATAGCTGCGTCATTGCAGCCCTATGCCTCGCCTTGCCCTGCCTTTGACCTGACTTTTGTACACGAATATGTGGCTGCTTACAGTGGAAGACTCCCAGAGAAGTTTGGTGCGTGTATGCACGTGTGTGTGTGTGTGTGTGTGTGTGCCTGTATATGTTTCTGTGTGTCTGTGACTTCTTGCTAAATGAGATTTCCACAAACTAGATTCTCAACAAGCACCTGCTAAACCCATTTATGGAGCTCTGCAGTCTGCAGGCTTGCATTCTAGGGAGACAGACATCCAGAGGAAGGCTCCCACCCTTGGTGTTTCCAGTCCTGTTAACTGTGTGGGATCGGAGCTCTCAGTCTCACACACACACATCAGAATCACCTGGATGACTTCTGCACACACAGAATGCCGGGCCCCACCCCGCAGTGAAGGCTAGGGTGCCCCTGAGGGTGTCCTCTTCTAGCAGTTTCCCAGGTGCTGGGCCGGCTCAAGAATCAATCTTTGAGAATCGTCACCGTCAGAGGGGAGCTCCAGTACATGGCCTGCAGCTTTGATGCTGTACAGATTTCCAAGGCTTCCCCAGCTGAGGTCTGGGGGTGGGGGGTGGGGAGCTGGGTCACAGCCCTTCATGGGGAAGGAGCTACTCTGAGGACCCCTTTGGTCCTCCTGATGCAGGGAGTGAGGCCAGGAGCTGCTCCTCTGCCCAGGAGAGGGGTCAGCTGCCTTCCTGAGTCACCAAGAGTTTGAGGAGAGGGACAGCAGGGGGACCTCCTCAGAGTGGGTCCCCGAATGTCCTGAAAGGGCCTCTGGGTGTGAAGCGTGCCTATAGCCATGCCCCTGGGAGTGACTCACGCTGTCCAAGGACCGGCGTGGGACCGGATGTGATGGAGGCACTTGGCCACCATTTCTGCTCCAGTGTCTGCCATCCAGATGTGGAACTCAGCCTCCCCACTTCTCACCAACACACTTGCTGTGAGAAGCGGCGTCTGTTTCCACAGCCTCCCTCTCACAGGTGCCATCAGGCTGCCCTGCTGGTGCCCGGCCGGACCCCGCTCTTAATGGCCCTGTCATTTTCTAACTTCCTGCTGGGCGCATCTGCCCTGTGGCCCTGGGCTCCTGGCACTGAGTCCCCTTCACCCATCCCCTGTTGCCCAGCCCTGCACTGCCCCCTTATCCCCTTCCCTCACCGGGTACTTTATCCCCGTGCTCTCTCCGCATCCCCAAACCCGGTGTGAACACCACCGCCATCTCTCCAGCTGCTCCAGCTCCACCTCAGGAATTCTCTCCAGCTCTCCTTTCCTCACCCCCCTCTCTCTAACTGCTCACCAAGCCCCAGCCTTTCACTCCTGGAACAGCTTTGTGACCTGTGCTCTCCTCGCCATCTCCCTGCCTTTGCCCAGCTCCAGGCCTCCTCATGTCTTTCCCGCAGCATTGCAATGCTCTCTGTTATCCGGGGAGCGCTCACTCTTTGCCAGAACTGTGAGCAAACTTTTACCTTGCCTGATTTAATCATAAGCACATCTTACAGAGAAGAAAACTGAGGGCTTTAAACATTGAGAAGTAAACTGACAAGTAAACTTGTGGGTAATAGCCAAGCGCCAGTGTACTTAGCCACTATGCCGTCCCAATCTGAGTGGTAAACCAGAATCACCTGTGGAGCTTTGAAAGCCTACACCGTGGCCAGGCATGGTGGTGCACACCTGTAATCGCAGCACTCTGGAGGCTGAGGCAGCAGGATCACTGTGAGTTTGAGACCAGCATGAGCTACAAATGAGCTCAAGGCCAGCCTGAACTATAAGGTGAGGCCTTTCTGTCTGTCTGTCTGTCTCTCTCTCTCTCTCTCTGTCACACACACACACACACACACACACACACACACACACAGCCTACACTGTGCACAGTGCACAATACTCCTGTGCTGTAAAGAAAGATTAACTTGAGTCGTTTTAGGAAAATGGATGCACTTTGAGACCATAAGTTTAAATGAGATAAACCAGACACATAAGCTTAAACATTGTGTGGTTTCTCACAGATGAGAAACCCAAAATAGTAATAAGTTACAGAGCAAGATAAGAGACTTATAATAGGAAATAAGAGATGGGCCTTTTGCAAAAGAGAAGGTGACTGAGAGATGAAGGGAGGGAGGAGGGCAGGGAAGAGAGGAAGGAGAAATAAAAAGAATTTCCAACTGGTGTGTGTATGCACCAGCTCCCCGTGAGGAATGGAATCATGTACGCAGACATGTACAGATAGAAACAGTTCTTTAAAAACCACATTCCTTCATGTATTTATTTGCCATTTTATAGAAGACTGGTGCAACCACTATGGAAATCAGTATAGAGTGTTCTCAGAAGACTAGGTTTGGAAGTTCCATTCAACCCAACTATTCCCCTCCTGGGTATTTTCCCAGAAAAACTGAAAAGGCCAGATCACAGTGATATGTGTGTACCCATGTTCATGGCAGCACAATTTGTAATAGCTAAATCTTGGAAACAACCAAGATGCCCATCAGCCACAGAGTGGATGAAAAAGATGTGGTATTTTTATACAATGGAATATTACTCAGCTATAAAAAGGATGATCTTGAGGCCTTCATAGGTAAACAGAGACAACTTGAGACTATCCACATAAGTGAAATAAATTAAGAATCATATTTATGAATATCACATTGTATCTCTAGTGTAAAAAGTAATAAGAACTTTAGGAGTAATAAAACCCGAAGTGTGTAATTGCTATTGTAAAAAAGAGAGGGAAAAAAGTGCTCTAAAGGATATAACTGCATGTATCTTTAAGTGTGTAGGATTGATAATCATATTACTAAGTTTTTGTTGGGTCATTGTACAGAAGTGTTTGCAGTCTTGTTGTTTAAATGTCTACTTTGTATGCTTCACTTTTGTAACCTCAACAACTATTTGTAAGAGGACAATATGTAATTATCAACTAGTGATTTCTTACTGCTTTTTAAAAAATTATGTATTATTTCCACCCTTTTTCCACACTGTGGCTGGGAATGGTAAACCCCAGGGGCTTCGAAGGCTGAAGCAAACTCTGCTCCCCTCTCTTCCCTTCCCTCCCTCCCTTCTCCCACCCTTGTCTATCTGCTCTGTCTCTCCCTCTCTCTGTGTCTCTCTCACTCTGTCTCTCTCTCTCTGTCTCTCTCTCTCTCTCTCTCTCTCTGTCTCTGTCTCTCTCTCTCTCTCTCTGTGCCTTTCTCTGCCTTGTTAAAATGTGCCTCCACAGATTCCCAGGTAATATGAATGGCTTCTCCTCTGAATTATAGGAATCTATTTCCATATTTATCTCCCCCAAACCTGTAGAGTCTCAAGAAGATCCGCATATTGTTCATAATTCCTCCCATGCCCCGGGCAGGCCAGGTGCTCGGTAGACAATGAATGAATGAGGGTGAACTCTGGGCCCGTTGCCCAGTCGTGCTGCCCCCCTTGCTCAGTGTGCACCCTCAGCTCTTTCCAGAGTCCCAGCACCATGATCTCTTATGAGGCAGTGGTCATGACCACGCCCTGGAGTTGGCTGGGCCCAAATCTTGGTCTGCCCTGGTAGTACATGGCCACTCTCTGGAGACTCATTATCACCTCTCTCTAGGGCTTAGTCCCCCCATCTGAAAAATGGGAATCAGGATAGCGCTGGCATCACGGAGTGGCCATAGACAATTAAGTGACATTGATCCGTGTTGAGACCAGTAACTGTGCATTCTTACATTAGTATTATTACTTACCAAACAGCCCTCCGCTGTATGGGTAGCACTTATGGAAAATTACAACTATATATGTTTGTGTAGAGATTTAGGGAAAATGTTTACTACAGTGATGATAGGGTGGTTTCTTACTAATATTTACTTATATGTTTCTTTATGGCTTGACTGTTTCACTATAGATACAGATTTTTATATATACACAACTATTTCAACTGCCAAAATACACACACCCATCCACGCACACAAACACACCCAGCCCCAAGGCACACGTGCAAACCCACGAGTCCTACAGAAAGTGACACACACACACACACACACACACACACACACACACATGCCCTCGGAGGCAGACACTCTGGTCCAGATGCCACCCGACCCTGGGGACATTGAGAATGTGCCTGTGAGGAGAGCACGTTGAGACCGCAGCCATCTCTGCGCAAGGCCAGCAGAGGAGTGGGCAGGCACCCCGCCAGCTCTGGAACCAGGAAGTGACATTCCTGCTCCTGCAGCCTCCGTGTACACACAGCCTGGGGACACAGCCTGGTGGGATCAGGCCCCCCCTTGAAATGCAGATGCTGCTGGGAGGTGAGGAACCTGGGGCTGGAGCTCCACCCAGCAGCACACGGAAGCATTGGGAAGCCAACTGCCTCCCTGACCGTGGCTTTCAGAGGAAATGGAACTCACCACTATCAGATCACGATTTAATTTTAGCCCTAAAGTTTAGGAAATGCATGAGGAACTGGATGCAGGGAGCTGAAGCCTACATTTTTACTGGAAGTTTCCTTTCACTTCCATGAGCCAAGGAAGCTCGCAGTGGCTTTGACCAGGCCTTGGGTATTCAGGCCTCCGCTTTGCTGGAGTTCAAGATCGACTCTGTTATCATGCAGCCAACTCCATGTTGGAGCCTGCAGGACCCAAGAAAGATCAGGTGTCACATTGATCTCAGAAACCAAACTTGCTTTCTTGTGCAGGGGATCAAATGATGCTAAGAAAAATTAGGACAGAAGTGAGATAAACTTCTGGAGCCAGGAACCAAGCTTGAGTGTGGGGAAGAATCTAGGGGAGACTAGGAGCGGATAGAATAGAACTATGCACCAGTTCGAAGACCCTCACAGGGCAAGCTTGGTACCAGACCCTGGTCTACGTCCAGAGTCAGGTAGGGAGGTCACAGTGTCAGACAGCACCCACGTTAGGGCAGGAAAGGAGAAAGAATCTCTTTGCCTAAAAAGACATGATCTCTACTCTCAAAAAGTTTAATCATGGTTGAGGGAATGAGATGGGCACTGGGAAAGCAATGAGCAGAAAGTCTCCAATATTCTATCATGGGCAGTGGAGACCCTATGGGTTGAAGAAATTCAAAAAATACGTAAGCAGCCCAGGCCACCATGTATGGCACATGTACATGGAGGTTGTACCGGGCATAATCTGTACAGCTGGGTTTCCTTCAGCATTGGGGTTTGTGTGGCACAATTTAGCACTGGTTCGCCCTGCCTGACATAGCACCAGAGGCCCCATTGTCACCCACCTAATGGGAGCAATGTTGGCAGCAAACAAGGGTGCAGGAGTGACACGACCAGCCAACACTTCACTTACCTGCAGGCTCCTCTGGTGACTCAGGACCTCAGCCCTTTTCTTACAATCCTGAGGTTTTCTAGTTCTTTGTTTTTTCTTTTTTGTTTTGAGACTATACAGTTCAGGATGGCCTTGAGCTCACTTTGTATCCCAGGCTGGTCTCAAACTTGCAGCACTCCTCCTGCCTCGGCCTCCTGAGTGCTGGGATTACAGGCATGCATCACCACCACACCTGGCTTTAGTTCTTTCTTTCTTTTTTTTTTTTATTGGTACCAGAGATCGAACCCAGGACCGCCTGCTTGCAAGGCAGGTGCTTATGCCGCTGAGCTAAATCCCCAGCCCCAGTTCTTTCTTTTTAAGTATCACAAAATTTGAAGCACGAAGCCAGTGACTTTGGTATATTCATGAAGTCATACAACCAACACCGCCATCTAGTTTTGGAACATTTTTATCACTTAAAAAAAAAAATTCATATCCACCATATCACTCCTCACAGCCACTGGCCACTGTGGCTGGTGTCCTGGTCTTGCTGCACTGGCCATTTAATTTATTTTGTTGTATGTATGTATGTATGTGAGTGCTGGGAATCAAACTTAGGACCCTGAGCTTGCCAGGCAGGCCCTCATGCTGCTGAGCTGTATCCCCGGCTGGCCATTTCATATAAATGGGCCCATGGGTGCTGTGGCCCACGGTGTCCGGCTTCCTCCCTTAGCAGGATGCTGCCAGGCCGCATCCATGCTGGAGAGTGGGCCTGTGCTTCTCTCCTCCCCAGTTATTTCTGGTGTCCCGGATGGTGGTTCCCATGGGCGCAGACACTGAGTCTGCCGTGGACATGTGCTCCTGAAAAGCCACCGGGGAGAAGCTGCTGGCTCTCTGGTTCTCTTTCCTCTATCTCATCCTCTGGGATTCTGCAACCCCATTGTCAAATGGCATCCAGTTCCCATCAGTCCTCTCTTCCCTGCTCTGGGGACGGATTCCATGCAGACCTGGGGATGTGGTCTCTCTCCCTGCCCGATCACTGCCCTTGTTCCTGGTCTTCAGGAAGGCACCACCTTCAGCTTTTCATCACAGCTCTCTGGCACCTGAAGGGAACCTGGTCTCCACTCTTCTATGTCTCCCACTTACTCTGATCCCCTTGGGCTGGGAGCTGAGCCTAAGAATGAAACCTTGCCTTTGGCTGGCTTTCCCAGAAGCACATTCTAAGACAGGAATTGTGAACGTGACTTTTTAAGGATGTTTCCAGGAAAAACCAGTAGGGGAGTGGGAAAGTAGGACAGAGAATAAGCAGATTCCAAAAAAGGATGTAGCCTCCGTGGAAATCCCACAGAGGGTAACTTGAGCTCGGCCCCGCAGGGCTGTGACAGCATAAGTCAGACGTCAGCGTGCCTGTCTGTCCTCTGCACCTGTCAGCCACTGGTCAGGGCTGAGCCCTGGATCCCTTGCTCTCTGTGGCCCGAGGTGAAGGGGGTCCTCGCAGCCCAGAGTGGCCCTTGAACACAGGCGTTTGGATGAGGCTGTTAGAAGTGAGGCACCAGTTCTGCTACGTCAGTCTTAGGGTCTCTTTTCCCACAAACCTAACATCTGATCTGTCACCTCCAGCATAGCTTCCCAAAGGGCTGAGCGCTCAGTATCTGCATAGATAGAGAGAGAGAGACAGAGAGAGAGGATGATGATGGACAGTCAGACAAACATATGCAGACAGACAGACTTCCCTGCAAGCCTAAAGTTGTTTTCTGTATGGTCATCACTTAAAAAAAAAAATGCCTAGCAAACTGTTTTCCACTTAGCATACCATTTGGCATGCATAAAAGAAAATGAAACCAGTTTGATTGTTTATATAAAAGAAGGAAACTTAGACCCTCGGGGAAAGCTGCTCCCTGAAGTTCCAGGTTACCGACTCCATTGTCAGCAAAGCGTTCAATGTCTGATGAGCCGGGGTGCAGGCTGGTGTCGCCCTTGCTAGAGGATCCCCTTTGGTGTCCTGGTCTTATTCATAGTTCGCCGGCTGCCCTGGGCATGCTACTGACCCTGCTTGGTCTTCTGTTTCCTCAGTTGCTCTGCTCGGCTCCCAAGGTGCTTGAAAGTTGACATCAATGGTGCAGTGGACGTGAAAGGGTTTGGAGAAGGACAAGGAGCTCACGAATATAATGTATTTGCAAATGACTTTTGACTGTTTATTTATTTATTTATTTATTTTGCAGTCCTGGGCTGGAGGAACCCAGAGGCTTCACACCGAGCTACACCTCCGGTGCCTTTTTATTTTGAAACAGTCTCAAGTAACTAAGTCACTAAATTGCTTGGATGGGATCGGGGACGTAGCTCAGTGGCACCGTGCCTGCCTGGCGAGCATGAGGTCCTGAGCTCGACTCCTGGTGTCAAACAAATGTTTGGATTTATGATCCTCTTGCCTCAGCCTCTGAAAATGCTGGGATACTGGCATGCACCCGGCACCTTTTGAATTTTTAGAAGAAATCAGGGACCACTGAGAAGAGATTAAAGAGTGAGGTTGAGAAATTTCCCTCAGGGAAGTCTGAGTCCTAAGGAGGACTTCACCGTGACACCAGACCTGGTCTGTGACTGTGCCTTCATGAACCCGGACATTAGTAGATGCTGCAGAACTTTGTGGTCCCAGCAGGACTAATCAATAAAGGTGCAGAAGGTCCTTAGCAGAGCTGAGCTGCTGGGGAGAAGGCAAATGGAAAGCAGAAATGAGAGACCGAAAGGTGGCCATCCTGGAGAGTGAGGGACACACTGGCAGCGGCTCCTGCAGTGCCCACAAGCGTGGACCCAGGGACCTGGGCAGCATCTCCATGGCGGTCTGACCTTGACCCGCAGGCCTCCTGTGGGCCTCCGGCAGAAGGTGGCCAGGCAGCCCGGAAGCAGAGGCCCTGCCGAACAGAGGGCTCTCAGAGCCTGAACGGCCTCTAAACCATCCTTTTGTTTTGCAGGCTTTAGCGAGCTCGGCTTGATTTCATGTGACTGTGCTATTTCAGGAGGAGTAAATATTGCCGGCGGTCTGTTTAAAAAGGCCAATGACCTGAAATTTTTTTTTTCTTTTCTATTTGAATTATCTCCAAGAGGCAGGCCTCCCTGAGGATCAGGAGTTTTAACTCCTTGGCTTTCAGTTCTAACTTTCCCTTTTTGTCTTGTGCTATGCTGGACAGGCAAACAAAAGCCAGCAAAGATACAGGGACAGCGGTGCAGAGCTGACCTAAGAGGCGGAGGTGCTGGGGTGTAACTCGGAAGAGGGCAGGGAGCCCGGACTTTCTGCTGCTTTTGCTGCTTCCAGAGTTAGTGTTTGACCTGTAATTACAGCTTCTTTTCTCTGATTTCCTCTGTGAAAATAGCAACATGCGGGCTAAGCACAGAGTGGCGGAAAAGGCACTACATAAAGGATCGGGAATTTATAAATACAGTTAAAATTACAGGATTGTTATCCTGTGGCTTAGTTCTGTGACGAGAGGGCTGGGAAGAGGGAACACAGCTCTTCAAACTTGACTTGGGCCTTAAAATACCCAGGTGTGACACTTTAGGGATCCAGCCAAGGAGAGATTCACTGCAATTCTTTTCCAGTGGATGTGAAAACATTGGCAGAAAAGGAGAAGAAGAATGTGCCTGGCCAGGATTCTACTTTTGATTTCTTCAGAATTCTCACCGTCTGATGGTTCTCACAGGAGACAAGAGGCCAAAGTCCCAGCTCAGCACAGGAAGCCTCTGCCTCCTGAGCTTTTTACCTCCTCTTAGTCGGTAAACTCAATTTTCCCATGGGTTTCATGAACTAATTAATGATTTCTCTCTTTTGCCAACACTAAGTCAAGTGGGGTTTCAGATGCTGGCAACTAAAGTCATGACTGACACCGTGGGGGCCAGGGGTTCTGCGGGAACGCGGACCAGGAGATGTTATCAGAGTAGCATCTCAGTCCTGCAAGGGTTTAGGACTTACAACTCCACTTTCCAGAAAGATGAGTGGAGGGAAGAGTGAGGCACCCCAGGAGTCCTTGGGATCCCAGAGCTGAGGAGGAGAAGAGTGAAGGCTTGCGCTCTGGCCTCTGTCTTCACCGAGAGTGCCATGCACGCTCCCCTGGAGCAGATCTCCTGAAAAGACTATGGCGATCACCTGCCACCTCCAACCACAGCGATCTGCAGGGGCTCAGATCCACGGTTTCCCACTCAGCAGAGCCTGGGGCAGACCAGCTGTCTACCTTTCTGTGCCGAGCTGACACTCCACGCTTGGTGACCCCTGTCCTGTCTGGTGTCGTCCAGGCAGGTGCAAAGCCCTGGAACGAGCTGACTCTGCATTCAGTTCATCTTCTGTTACTTAGAGAATTGGGCTGGAGACCCTAGGAAATCCCTTGCAGCTCTCTTCTCATGACTCGAAGGTAAACTGCTGCCCAAGAATCATTCTCCAAGGTGAAGAGTATTTGCCTTCCATTTCTTTCTTTGTATTGAAGGGGAGCTGGCCCATTTTAACAAATAAAGGTTATTTCTCACATGTCATTGGAACTGAAAAAGACAGGCTTCTTATATAAGAAATGCACATTTTTCTGTAGAAAATTATAAATGTAAATAAGCAAAAAGAAATTTCAAGAACCTATAATTCTTTCTAGGAAAGATAACTTGTATTAATATTTTGTGCATAGATGAGGATATGTTTCTATATGCATGCTATGGTTTGAATGTATCCCTCAAATTTTATGAATTAGACATTTAATTATCAAAGTCCAATATTAATTACATTTGGAGGCAGGACCTCTGAGAAATAATTAGCACTGGGTGAGGGTGAGGCCCCCATGTTACGTTAGTGGCTTTATAGGGAAAAACAGAAGTCAGGTGTGGTGACTGTAATTCCAACACGTGGGAGGGTGAAGTAGGAGGATTATTATCAAGGTTGTCCTGAATTACACAAAGGGACTCTGTTTCAAGAGACAGAGAGAGAGAGAGAGAGAGAGAGAGAGAGAGAGAGAGAGAGAGAGAGAGAGAAGAGAGAGAGAGAGAGAGAGAGAGAGAGAGAGAGAGAACAGAGTCACAAGCTAGCTAACATGAGTTATTCCTTGGTTTCACCTTGTGATGCCCTCTACCATGTAATGATTCAGTGGGATGCCAGGCACATTTGGAGCCATGCTATTAAACTTCCAGAACCATGAGCCAAATAAACCTTTCATCTTTATAAATTATCCAGTCTATGGTATTTGGTTATAGCAACAGAAAATGAAATAAGACACATTTGTCTTATAAAATTGTCATACTGTCCATTCTATTTTTCAAGCTGATCTTCACATTTAACATCTTTTTATGTTAAAATTAGACACTTTACAAACATTTTTATGAAATTGTACATATATAGCTTCACCTCTAGTAGCTATGTGGTAATCTGATATTACAGTGCACCTGAATTTATAGAACCAGTTCCCTATGGCTGGGTAGTTGGCCAGATTTATTGTTCAGTAGTATCAATAATCTTATAAATATACTTCATGCAAACAAATGTGTTTTTTAAGGCTTCTAGGTGAACAACCAGCCACAATTCAGCTGATCAGGGACGTGAAGAAACCAGGCCCCTTTGCTCTGGGCTCAGAAGCGCTCCTGGGTCACAGGGATCCATCTGGTTCTCCTCTTGCACACAGCCCCTACCTCTGCGGTCACAGCTGATTGCGCTGGCATCCTCTTTTCCCTGCAAGGCAGCCAGCAGGAAGCCAGCCAAAGCCTCTGAGGGGTCTGGCAGGACACCCATTGCCTAAGAGAGTTTCCTGTGCTAGAGGGCAACAGGCAGGCTGAGCAGATGGCCCCCCAGGGGCCACCATCAAGGGTAGGAGCAGGCACGGGGCATGCTGTGGGTTAAATGCCACCCACCGAGGTCACCTGTGGTCCCCCAGAAATCTGAGAAAGGAAGGAATCTTTCCCAGGGTTATTCTCAAAGCCCCCTCCCTTGCCCCAGGTGGTTAACTCGGGTGGGTAAAGGCGTGAAGGCTCTGGGTGAAGCCCGGAGCTGGCTCCATCATTTTTTACCTGTGTGATCTTTGGTTTAGCCCTCACCTTCCTGCTCCTGAGTCTCCCCAGCTGCAAATGAGATCCCTAGTACAAAAGGTGCAAAATAAATGCCAAGTGAATAAGTGAAAGCCTTCAGAAGCTTAGTCTAGAGCAGGCATTGTTATGCCTGCCTAGTAAGCGGGCTCCACCTAGAACTCAGGAGTTCCGAGTCTCAGGGGTCAATGCTATCTGCAAGGACACACTGATGACCTCAGAGATCCTATTATTAGTTTGCTGTGTGAGCACTGTCGTTTCCTCCAGCAGGCTGGCGAAACCCTAGAGTGCCTGGCCCGTGTCTTACACCCCACTGTGCCCGCCACCATGCCTTGCACAGACCAGGTGCTCGGTCTGTGATGGGTTCTGCACACTCATGAATGCCTTTTCCTTGAACACCCAGCACAGCCGGTTTGGCCTGGTGCTGCGGGCAGCCAGGCCAGCAGCCTGGCTCCGCTTCCTCCTGGCAGGCTTCCCTGAGCCGCTTTCCCTGAGGGAAAAGCACCAGCAGCCTCTGCAGCAAGCAAACATTGTATGCACAGCCAAATCCTGGGCCCGGAGGTTGTGGCCCCCTCTTGGGTTTGCAGACTTAGGAAAATGTCCCCCCTGACCCCTAGCACTAACTTAGAGCTCCTTTGGCCTGTCCCAGAGCTGACAAAATGTAGAGGTGCACTCTGTGGTGGCAGGGTGGGGGACACCTCCTTCCAGGGGGTAGGATGCCTGTCTGCTTCCTCAGATGGTTGCCCACTCTGAGTTCCCTCTTTGATGTCCTTGAACCTAGAACCCCGAGCTAAGTAAAGGAATGAAGCTTGTCCATGTTGTTGAACCTTCCTATCCCTTTGGTCTCTTCCGGACACTTGTCGACCTAACTTGGGCCTAATTGCCCAGCATCTACCAGTACCCCAGTTTCATGTTTGCTGAAGAGAGGTCTAGGAGATAGGGAAGAGGGACAGGAAGGTGCCCCTCCTAGTCTTGCAGACTTGCAGCAAAGCTAGAACTCAAGGTACCAGGGGACAAGGGCTCAATTTTCTTTCTGTTTAGCATTACTTACCGCTGAGCCTGCTTGCTGAGTAATAACACTTCCAGCCAAGACGGGGAGCACACACCTGCCAGTGGCTATGCCAAGCATCTTACACATATAAACTCAGTTCATCATGATAAAAAGAACTTTGAGATGGGTAGTGATATTCTCCATTCTTGTCCAAGATGTCAGAGTAGCCTAATGGGATATCTGGTTATGCACATTGTCCTTCCTCGAAAACTTTTCAGTAAAAGTTGCAAAAGCATAGTGTATTCAGGTGTATGTTTAATTCTTAGAGCAACTCAATAAGTGGGGAGAACTTGGCCCCATTTCAGAGGTGAAAAAATTGAAGCCCAGAGAGGTTAAACATGTTTAAGTTGCATAACTAACAGGTGGTGGACACCATGCCAGGCCTGTCTGGCTCCACTCCACCCCGCTGTGGAGAGAAGACCTTGCAGAGTGACAGAGAAAAGCCTGGTGGACTTAGCAAAGGGGACAATAGCAAGACCTCAAGAGTCGGCATTGTGCGAATCAGGTCTGCTGGAGGTGGCACTCAGGGACGGCAAAGGGCAGGGGCTCAGGAGCCAAACCTCTGGTCACCTGCCACATTGCTGCTTCCAAGCTGCGCTGATTAGCCACCCTGGCTGCTTTAAATCCTAGAGCAGCTGTTTTCTCAGGGCCTTTTAGACAGATGAACCTTGTAACGCTGACAAAACTCTGAACACCACCAAGTGTCAATTGGACACATTTTAAGTCTTTTGGCACCTTCCCTGTGCACCTTCTAAGCCATCTCATGTTTAATTTTCTTTTGTCCTCTCCCTCTAGGAGGTTTTCAGCCCAGTTTCAAGCTGTCTTCAGCTCCAGGTTGTTGGGACCCAACTATCAGAGACCTGGAAAGAACTCTGAGGATCCAGTGGCCGCTGTCTGCTTTAAAGCCACTTAAAGATGGCCCTGTGCCCTGGCTCCTGCTGCCATGAAGAGCAACCCAGCTCCTCACTGGGGAGGATGGAGGGGTCTGCCCATCTTTCCTGAACCCACAGGAGCTCTCGGGAAGGTTACCAGGAGTACAGAAATGAATAGCATCTTTCCGGGGCTCACATACAGCTAAGGGCAATACTACGAGACTGCGGGGACAGGCACCTGCAGGGAGTTTCATGCAGGCACTTAAAGTAGAAACTACCTGCACCCTGTGGGGAGCAGAAACCTCACCAAGGAGGAGACCCCGGCAGGGAACAGCAGCCCAGGAAGCTGCAGACCTGGGCAGTAGCATGGTCCCTCCACTAAAGGCAGGCCGTGTGAGTGTTGCTATCTGGCTTTCCCTGGACTACAATCAGTGACACACCTTGACGTTCCCAGGCTTTATGTCACTGTGCAGCTGCCTGGGTGATTCCCCACCCTGAAGAGGAAACGAAAGATGACTATAAATTTGAATTATGCCTCCGATCGATCTTTACAATCCTCTTTAGTCCCTAAATGATGGCCCAACTCCTTTTAGGTTGGGTGACTGAGGTCTGACCAAGGCCAGCTGTGGCGCCAGTGGGGCTCTAAGCCCACAGGAACAGCTCTGTGACGGTGGCACCATCGGGGACACCAGGACACTGATAATCTTAGACCCACACTAGTTGTTTCTCCATAGAAGCTAACCGTGAATATTAATTAAATGTCTACCAAGGGTCAGCTGTCCTGAAGAGAGCCAAGTACACATTACCCAACAAATCAGGAATGTTATCTCCATCTCGAAGATGAGAACATCACAGAACGAGAGACCAAGTCCCTGAGCCGTGCAATCCACCAAGTGGGGAGCTTCACAGAAGTAAAGATCACCTTCTCCTGGGCGTCTCCCAGGAGCAGGCCAAGGAGGGAGTCCAGGAAAAGTTCTTGGCTGGGGTGCAGCTCAGAGGTGGAGCACTTGGTTCCAGCCCCAGCACCCCAACCCCCAAACCCTGCATGGATGAGGGGAATGCACAGGTACTAATGGTGAAGGACTCTATTCTCCCAAAGAGAAACAGAAATCAAGGAGAGGAAGACGAATTCCAGACTACCTAGAAAAGCTGCGACCATCAGCAGTTCTTTAACCTTCTCTTTCTTTCTGTGTTTATCTCATCGAGGGCTTTGAATGGGAAGTGTCCAACTGCTTCATGGGTGTACGCACCAGTTGCTAATTTTGGAAACCTGTGAATCCTGGGCCCAGAGTCCTGACCAACTCTGTGAGCCACACTTCCCACGCAGGGCACCCTCCACGAAGCAGAAGCAGAAGTCACCAGCACGTCCCAGGCTGCGGTTGCTTCATTTTACTTTCCAAAGCCACCGAGGAAGTTGTGCCAAGGGAGGACCCCAGGCAGCTGCAGGCCGCTGGGCTGGTCCCCTGCCAACACCGCAGGCTCTCCTGGTGGCCTTCTCCGGGTGCTTCCTCCCCCCCCCCCGGGGTGTCATTTGTGAGCCTGGAAGTGGCAGGTGGTGCGACACCTGCCCGGCTGTGACTTTCTGGCGGCCAGGTACATAAAAGAACCAGCCACCAGGAGACAAGTTAGCCTCTTTAACAAAGAATACGTCTCATCTTGTCCACAGAGAGAACGACTTGGAAATACAAGTGCCTCCAAGAGAGGAAGCACATGGATTTAAAGCCATGCAAAGGTGCAAAGAGCAGGTGCAGGAAGAAAGCATAGTTCAAGAATAAACTAGGTGGAACTTGCTTGGCACCGTCACATACACCTGGGTGCCTGCAGTGCATCTCCCTGACTCCCTTTCATTGTTGTTATTTGTTTGTTTGAGACAGGATCTTGCTACACAGTTCATACTGGCCTTGAGCTCACTGTGTAGCCCAGGCTGGTCTCGAGTTTGCAATCATCCTCCTGCCTCAGCCTCCTGAGTGCTAGGATTGCAGAAGTGCACCACCAAGCCTGGTTGTAGTTTTCAAAACTGTTACCAACTCAATATTTTTTATAATGAGATCAGAAATCTCCTGATCAATTTGGCATACTGTACACAGAGAGTGAGACAGAGACAGAGGCAGAGACACAGAGAGATACACAGAGAGAGAGATCTGGTCTCTACCTCTGTTAAAAGGATGCTTATCCACCCATCAGGGCTCCACCTCAGGGTTGCATCTGAACCCAGTTACCTCCCAAAGGCCTTCCACATTATATCACGGTAGGGCTCCAACTTGAACTTAGGAATTTTGGGGACACACAATATGCAGTCCATAACAACTACAAAACTAGCAGACTTCAAAGAATCTGTTTCCTCATCTGTGGTTTTCCCTCCCAGGTTTTATGTTCTTGGCTAAAATTGTTTAAATGCACTATGCTTATACTTTGTAGGAATGAAAACATTTTAATTATGCATCTTCACAATCAATAGTGTGATAGGAACGCAGTCCATTGCTCTCCAGGGCCTCTCAAAGTTGCCATCTCTGAGGGGCTGTGGTCTTAAAGTCAGGTCCAAGACAAGCTTCCCTGGGGATTCAAAGCAAAGTGAGCCCTTAAGAGCATGGGTCCAAGAGACAGGATGAACTGGGCTCAGATGTGGCTCTGTGACACAGTTAGAGGGTCCAGCTCTGTCTCTGTCTCTGTCTCTGTCTCTGTCTCTGTCTCTGTCTCTGTCTCTATCTCTCCAGTTCCCCCTCTCTGCTCGGCACCTGTGACTTTTCCAAACTTTGATGTCCCCATTCAAACTGTACCATCTTGTAGTCATTGCGAGGGGTAAAGTAAACAATACATGAACAGCCTTGTCACTGAGCAGGCAACCAACACACAGTAGCGGTTAACAATGTGGAGCCGGTATTCTCAGACATGGTACTCATGTCTTTCTGGGACATCGATGCCCTTTCTCCGGGAGGGCTGAGACTGCCTAGGAACAGGGACTAAGCTTCTCTGGATAGACTCTTGGCACCTTCCTGAGATGATAAGGTCCCACTTTAAGTATTTGGGGGGCAGCCAATGTCAGGGCTCTGCCCTCAGAGGGTATAAGAACTCTCATGGTCACTTGCATTTCTGCTGGCTCAAAGAACTCCGCCAGGGTCTCCAGCTCCCAGCAAGACTTACAGCACACATTAGACCTCGTTTTGTAGGAGGCCAGGAGTCCCGGCTACACGTCCACATCTGAAGTCCTCCACCTGCAGACCCCATTCCCAGGCCTCGCACGCTGTTCCCTCGGTCTGGTTCTCTTACACCACTTGAGTACATTGACCGGCTGGGCCCTTCTTGTCCTGCAGCTCCACCCCAGTCAGCCAGCCGAGGATCCCCTCCTGGAAGCTTCCCACCTTCTCTCCCAAGCCAAGCTGGATTAGGGGCCCCTCCTGGGGGCAGGGTCACCTCCTCACCTTGCAGCCTGGGCTTATTTCTGTCCTTGCTCATTATATTGTAATGATCTGTCTCCCTCTGCCCCCTGCCCCCACTACACTGAGTTCCAGGGGGGACCAGGCCACGTGTTCATCTCTGTGTCCCTAGGACCAAGGGCTGTGTCTGGTGCACAATGAGTATGAAATACATGCTGAAGGAAGGAAAGGCAGGAGGAAAAAAAACAAGAGAAAGATGGAAAGTGAGAAAGTAAAGAAGAAAGGAAGAAAAGAAAAAAGAAGAAGAGGGAAGAATAACAACTTTAGGAAGAGGGGAATAATAATAAGCTGGACCTCATTCTGCAGAAAAATTCCCAGTGGCTCTGGGCAGTGAAGCTAAAATCCACCCTCCTCTGTATTTAATCTCCCAACTTCCCTCTCTCTGTTATTAATATAAAAATAGAATGAGTTTATTTGGACTCATTAAAATTGTTGGCTAAATAATTGTGATAGTTCCTGGAGCCTTGGGCCATCAACAAGTCCTATAAAGTATTCCCTGCTGACAGCTGGGCATAAAACTGACCTCAAACACAAACACTCAACCTTTTCCTGGTCACAGATACTGGCTCCACTCCATGGCCAAGGTCAGGGACTTCTTGTGTGCATGATCCCTGCACAGCTGACAAACACTTCCACTCCCATCCCAGGAGGGGCCAGGCCCCAAAGGCCTCAGGGGTTCACTGGGAGTAATCACCCTGTAGACGCCTCCTCCAGTGGAGAGGATCGGGAGTCCAGAAAAATAAACAGTGAAGCAACACGGCCAGATAATCAAGAAAGTATCCACGTGTGCTCACGCATACACACAGGAGCACAAGGGTGCAACTTCCCGAATAATGTTTTGCTCAGCTTAATAATTAAATAGCCCTGTGTATTTTGAACAGAAGCCAAGGGCTCTGCAAGGAGAGGTGACAGAGGAACAAACAGACGCGGTCAGCCTGGAATGAAAAAGAGCCGGTCCACCACGCCAATCAGCTAGAGATTCTTGTGTTTATTCTCTGCATCTTCTCAGGTTTTTTTTTTTTTTTTTAACTCATTGTGTGAGTCACGTTTTTGTTGAACTCAAAATGTTAGAGACTTCTTAGAGACAAAGCATAGAGAAAGTTCATGGTATAAACCATGTGCCGGCCAGTCTAGCTATTGTTCTCTCTACAGGGAACTGAAGCAGGCGTTTGACCCTGAAGCCTGAACCGGCCGTGGCTGGCTGTGTTTGAAGGGTAGCTCCTGAGGCTTTGGGCTTAAACCACCAGTGCTCTCTCCTTATAGCAGATGGTGCCCTGAAGGTGCCTCGCCAGCCCTCTCCACAAAGAGCGTGCGTTTCTTACCATGTATTTTGTGGTTAGGAATTTCATCACCACATGTAGAAGCCATGTGAGAACTGCTTTCCAGGGTATTGGGAAATTCTGTGACTTTGGAGGAAAACATAATCTGCTACAGATTACTCTGTGTGTGTGAGTCTCGGGTTTGAATCCATGGGCTTTGCATTGTGCTATAACCCCAACCCCTTCTAAATTTTGAGTCATGGTCTCAAAAAGTCACTACTTTGCTGAGGCTGGTCTCTAACTTGCTATCTTCCTGCCTCAGCCTCTGAGAGTCTTGGGATTACATGCCTGTGTCACTATGCCGTATTTAGATTGCATTCTTAATAATGTCACATGTCAATCTCATCTCTGGAATAAGGGGGAGAAGATCAAAGTTAGCTGAGTGTGAGGGGCCCCGCAGTCCTCAGGCAGGCGAGGCAGTGGGTCCTGAGGGCTGTGACCTCATGGGAAGTGGGGAAGGAGCCTGCAGGAAGGAGGCAGCTCGGCCACTGAAGAGAGCCACCATCCCCAAATCAAAGAGGGTACGTCCCATTTATGAGTCACCTGTGTATTAAGGGCAGTGTCCAGACAAATAGATAAAAGCAGTGTTCCTAACCTCAAGTAATTAAGTAGCAAAGCTAATTAACAAACCAAATGATGCAACCAGATCACAGGGCCTGCGTTTATTGGTGTGGCCTGGGGGAGTCTGGAGTCATTTCTATCTGGCAGCCAGTGGTTCGTGCAACTGATTTCAGTAAAATGTGGTCTTCGAAGTTTCGCCACATCTATGATATATATCTATATGGGTGTACAATCTAGGTGTTGCATTTCTTTCAACTTTTCTACCTTGTTTGATATTTTTTATAATAAAAAACTGAGAGGGCTGGGGATTTAGCTCAGCAGCACAAGCACCTATCAGGAAAGCTCGAAGTTATGAGTTGGATCCCTGGGACCAAAAATAAACAAACACCCCAAAAACTGACAACTTGTGAGCATGGTGTGAAGATATATGTGGGCCCATCACATATAATAAACAACCATAGATAACATTGCTCATGCGCCAGCTGGTGCTGGGAGCTACTGTGCGGTTTCTCCCCAGTCTGCAGAGTATCACTGCCCTCCTCCTGACCTTTACAGAGGGAGAAGCTGGGGCGTGGCCAGGCGAAGTTCTTTTTTTTTTTTTTTTTTTTTTTTTGCCTTTTTCCTTTTAATCGGTACCAGGGATCGAACTCACGACTGCCTGCTTACAAGGCAGGTGCTTATGCCGCTGAGCTAAATCCCCAGCCCCCTAAGGCGAAGTTCTTACCCCAAGGCACACAGCTAGTACCCAGCAGAGCCAGATCCCAGCCTGCTTTGATCTGTTCTAGAGTCCCTGTGTATTAGGATTTGGATCTGGCCTGTCCCCCGAAGATTCCCACGAGGAACGCTTGGTCCCCAGCTCAGCAGTGTCAGAGGTGGGACTTTTGGGAGGTTACTGGGTCATGAGGGCTGTGACCTCTGTAATAGATTCATCCAACAGGGGGTCATAATTTGGCGGCATTGTAGGGAGGGGATGAAACTTCAGAAGTGGGGCCTCGCTGAAAGGAATGGGTCCTGGGGGTGCGCTTTGGGGCTGCATCTTATCCGTCTCTTCCTCCCCAGCTCTCCTGCTCTCTGCTTCCTGGCCACCACGAGGTGAGCGTCTTTCTTCTGCCCTGCCTTCCGCTGTGATGTTCTGCTTTATCTCAGGCACAGGGCTATGGAGCCATACACCACGGCCTGAACCCTCTGAAACTCTAGCCCGGATAAACATTTTCTCTAATTTGATTTTCTCAGGTATTTTGTCACAGTGACAAAAAGCTGACCAACATACCATTCTTAACTGCCACTCTCCACTTAGAGCCTCTAGGGAAAGCCTTAAAATGCAATGTTTACTTGAAAGGATGGCGACAGGGACCATCAAACAACTGTCACAAGGACCTTTTCAACTTTGCTAGGGGAATAAAAGGCCTCCCATGGCTTCCAGGGGAAAAGAGGCCCAGAGAATGCAGGAAATGCCCCTGAACCAGGAAGAGGAGAAGAAGAATGTGGCCTCATCTTATGGGCCTGCAAACTGAAGCCACAAGGCAGTCTGAGGGGGCCTCATTCATGCTAGGCAAGTTCTCTACCACTGAGCTACCCCCACCCCAAGGCCAGTTATTTTGACAGGAGCAGCTGAGAAAATGTTTTCTGTTTAGTATAAAAGTTACTACCATTGCTGCTCCAACTCACTGGTGAGGGCCGGAGAGAAATCATAGCTGAAAGGTTTAGTGGTGTTTCTTCCCAGAGAATTGCTTTAGCAAGTCTCATTGCATCTGAAGTCCCCAGTACTGATGCACAGATGCAATTTAAGAGAGCGGGAGCTGCTGGGAGCTATCTGTCCTCTCACCCAGTTCCCTTTCTGACCTGGGCCAGGGAGAGCAGAGGGCAGGGTGTGCCCAGCCAGCTGGACTTCGTTGGAATTCCAAGAGGGACCTCACCTCATTTGCCCTTGGTGCCTGTGCCCCTGGCCAAATCTAAGCCATGCAGCCAGCCTGGCAGATCCTCCGTGGAATCATCCATCCCAGACTAAACTGTGCTTTGGTCTCGGTGTGTGAAGTACAAAAATCAGAGAAATATGCAATGTCAGGAGGGTGCAGGTATTGCTAGTGTCAGTCTCCCAGGGACTGGGCATTAGAACACACTTTTTGGTGGGGAGGATATCAGGAATCAAACTCACCACTGCACGCTTACAAGGCAGGCGCTTATGCCACAGAGCTAAATCCCCAGCCCCTAGGCATTAGAACACTCAACACTTCCTCCTGGGGCCCTTTTTCTGGGAGACAGTGCTACTTTGTAAAACCTCCATGTAGAGAGACCTGAGTAGGCCAGGACAAACCATTATACAGTGGCCGAAGTGTCCCTTTGCCGGCAGTGAGCCAATGGCCCTGAAATTTTCTTTTTACACAAACACAACTGTGCCAGCTGATCTCAGATATTTACAGAAAAGTCACAGTATTGTGACAATCGCAGACTTTCCCTCCGGCTACCAGGGACGGCACAATCTGCAGCTGGTCTCGGAGCACAGGAAGACAGAAAGTTGCCGTCAACGCTGATGAGTCCCATGAGGCAAAATCCATTCTGATAGAGAGGAAAAGGAAACTGCTTCCTCTAAATTCAGCAGGTCACAGAAACAACAGCCATTTTCACAGCTCCAGGATGAGAAGTGCTTCTGAGAGGGGAGAACCGAGTAGTGGACGAGGATTTTAAACGTAAACAGCTTTTGCAGGACATTTGCTCTCGAAGGTCTCCCTAACGCTAAACACCACTTTGTCTCTACCACAGCGTGCGCCTGGGAGCGTCCAGGGCTGCTTTGATTTCCTGGCTTAAAAGTCTCTGCTTGTTCACCTCCAGCTAATTCACCTCCTTCCACAGCTGGGCTCGCTTCCTCTGGCCCCTGTTCCCGTGAGTAACTTTTCCAAAGTGAAAGCATCGTCCCATTGCTTTCTAAACCGTGCCCAGTTCTCAGTTTCTAACTTGACAAAGCACACGCACAGGCCCTGGTGATCTTCGTCCTGCCCACTTGGTACAGACCTGCCTGTCACCACACCTCTGTCCCTGTCACACGGAATCTATGAATCCGCATGCTGACCTTCAGCCTCTGCACTGCCTGTTCCTCCAGTCTGGAATGTTCTTCCTCCAGGTCCGCAGAGAACTGAGGCTTTGGATGCAGTGCAAATGCTACGACCTTAGTGGCATCGACCCAGAACTCTGTCTGTCTGTCTGTCTGTCTCTCTACACAAACACACACACACACACACACCACGTCTCTTGCTTATCTCCTCAGTCACATGACTGACACACCCTTTTCTGGGGCCCTCCTCTGTTCTCCGTTCTCACGTCAGCTCACCATGCTAGAGTGTGAGCGCTTCCTTCGTGACAGAGCTGTAAAGTGTTCATCTCTGTGTTCCCACTTCTTCAGGCAGCAGGAGCCCCGTAGTCTAAATCCACCAACCAGTCAGGCCAACCTCAAATTCTGCTTTTTTCCAAGTGTTCTTCAGCTCTGCACAGGAAAAATGTCAGTGCCTCAGAACAACATACCTCTACTGCCTATCAATCATTACTTCTGTCTTCTTGAGCTTTTTTCCCTCCTAGAATTTAAAATTTTGTTCTACTAAACTATAATGTGCTTTAGACATTGATACTTTTTACTTTGTCCCTCCCTTCCACTGGCCTTTGATTTTTTTAAAAAAAGTAATTGCTAATTAATAAATCAGTTGGTTGTTCCTTTAAGATGTCAATATGGATTATTTCTAAATCTCTTAGTTTATATAAAAATTTTAGCCTAAAGGCTGGCTCCACTTGTGCCCACCTCAGAAGCCGAGAGTCTCCGTAAGATGGATGTTGTATATTTGGAAGTTGCCAGGATGTGATGGCCCAACGGGATAAAAGTCTGGCATCATGCCTGGCCACCATCCCCATTGTCTGTCCTCCTGCCTGGCATCTTCCCAGGCCAGGCTCTGCACTCCCTTCTCAGGGCCGAAGGACTCAGAGGCAAGCCCAGGTTTACACACTGGAGTCCTCCTCGTTTTCTTGGTGTAACCCATGTGGGGCCTGGCTCACTGCTGTTCTATTTCTTCAGCAGGACCAGCAGCTCCCTAAATTTCTATGTCTCAGTGACCATAAGGGGGAAATGAACATGCATGGCTTCTTGCAAAGCAAACTTGGAAAAACTTTTTCCTTCCCCCTGTGTCACCCTTTCAAAACTTCTAAAATGCAGAGCTGGTGAAGAAGCAGGATGTATAAAAGACTCTCCCTCAGCCTCCCATCTGCCACTTTTGTCGCCAGCTGCCTGAAGAGTCCAGGTGCACCGGTGCCTTCAGCCAGGACGGCAGAGTTCGAGGCATTGTGCCCAGCCAGCCAGTGGAGTGGCTTTCAAAATGGCCCTGGGGCTGGAGCTGGCCAAGAGGAAAGAAGCTTCTGTCTGCATCCATCACTCTCCCTGCACCCCAAAGACCCTACCTCGCCTTCCTATGGCCACTCTGTTACAAACTGCCCCTCAGAAGCCTTGAAAGAGGCTCAAGGATTTTGGTAGTTCAAGGAAGAGTTGGTTTCCCATTAGACCATCATTGGTAAAGGTTCCTGAGCCTCCAGGCCTGTATCCTTCAGATTCCAAACTTGAGTGCTGGGGGAACAGAAATCTAAATCCATGTAGCTATGCAGGGTCAAGGGGCGGCAGGTGTTTAGGCCATGAGGGCAAGACCAGGGACTGTCACTGGAAAGGTGGACACACATGGGAAGACCAATGCGACTAGATCACTGTTAACCAAGGATGATCCAAACCAAGTCTAAAGCCCTGAGAGGTCAGAGGCAGGTACAGTCAAGCAGCTAACGGCATCACAAGGGTTTCAATGGCAAGGTTGGGGATGGAGGCTGGAGGTGTCTGTGTTTGGGGGCAGGAAGTATAATGTTGGAGCTCAGAGAGGGAACACTAAATTATTCAAGGCAGGGGTTTGGTCCTGGTACTACAAAGCAGATTTGTTACTAGGCAAGCAGGATTCTGCCATCAAATCCTACTCACTGGCTGACAAGCTGCCACATGGGGGGCTGCAGGCTGAGGTGTCTCCTCCTCCTCTCCCTGGGATAGGCCTGTCCCAGATCTGGGCAGGACTGACTTTGCAGGTGTTGAATGACTGGCATCATAAGGACAGGGACTATCCCTAGTTCAGTTTGCCTTCAGTGAGCAGCTGGCATACAGCAGGTGCTCAAGAAGCATTTACAGAGTAAACAACCATTGTGTAAGTTGTAAGGCGACAAGATGGGATGCCTTGCCCAGCTCCTCCCCCTGGAAGAGCAGAGGTGGTCTTGGTCCTGTGGGTGCTACCTTCACCTCATGAACCTTCAGTGGCTTGGGTGTGTCCCCAAAGCCCATGCGTCCCTTATTTCTCCAGTGCTGGAAGGTGTTGAGGTGGGTCACAGGGGAAGGGCTCATCACAAGTCCACGTCCTCGCGGGAATGGGCACACGACCCTGGGGATTGGGCCCCTCCTTTCTTCCGTGTGCACCTGTTTGCCCTTCTGCTTTGTGCAGCAAAGTGAAGCACAGAAGATGCTGGCCTCTTGCTCATGGTCTTCTCAGTCTCCCAAATCATGAAGCAAAATAATTTTCTTTTCCTTATGAATTGAATTATCCAGGCTTGGGCAGTCTATTCTAGCAACAGAAAACAGATTAAGACAGATCCTGCAGAGTGCTGGCCTCCAGATTAGTTTTGTTTTTGATGAATCTAATGCTTGATGCATCTCAGCAATGTGAACTAATTTAGTTCTCAAATAACCCTTTGACGGGCCGGGTTGTAGCTCAATAGAGCACCTGCTTGGAATGCTCAAGGCCGAGGTTCCTGCCTCAGGACTGCAAAACCAAACCAACTGACAACAAAAACCTCCAAAAGTCAGTACTTTTACTTGAGGAAGTAAATACAGCCAGCGAGTAAAAGGGCTGAAAATGAAGCCAGGCTTTCTGGCTTTAGGATTCATGTTAATACAGACTCATATAGAAGCTACAGGTTTCTGACTCACTCTAACCATGGCTGGGAACATGTACATTCGTCTGTGACCCTTGGGAAGCCATTCACCACCTAGAGATGCTGGTATGACTATCGGATAAGGGAAAGAGTCCACTGCCTCTGCATGCTCCGAAATGCAGCAGTGACACATGTCAACAACATTGCCTTGTAGGACAACTCCCTGAGGCCGCCTGGAGTTGGCCCCCTTTACACACAGGGTGACACAGGCCACCGATTTCATGGGTGGTGAGCAGAGAGAAAGAGGGCTCCTCAGGACCCCGGCCTGGTTTAGCGCATTACTCTTGCCAGCTTGAACCTGCCAACAATTTTTGAACCAGGACTCTGGGCTTTTTCTTTTGCACTGGCCTTGCCCATGGGTTACCCGCTCCTGCCTGTGTTTTTGTGCTATCAGATTCCTCCTGATTTTCTTCCTCTGGCATCCCTCTCTTGCCCACAGGAATCTGCCTCTTACAATCTAGGGAAATTCTTGTCATTCTTAGGTGTTAGGAGAGCGTGCTGGTCAACTCCAGTTCTGAAGAGTCTCTTAACTGTAATCTGTTTCTCCTGAAGCAGATTAGGAATTTTTTTCCTAAGATCTGAGGACTCTGATACTCACTGCAGTTCTCCCGCCCCTCTCTCAGTCTCAACTTCGCTTCTGGTCTCTCAGCACTTGCCTGTCTAGGGACAGAATCACGGCCACGAGGGCTGAGGCCAGCCCCAATTAAATAATGTTCGTGATCTAGATTAATAAAGATTTAAGAGACACAGCACTAACGTGTGGATCTTCTTTAGATCTTGATTCTAATGAACCAACTACATAGAGATATTTTTTTGATGATCCAGAAATTTTGAATAGGGACTGAGTAGGAAATGGTTTTGAAGAATTATGCTTTGTTTTGTTGGATGTGGAAAAGTTTTGCAATTATGTAAGAAAGTGTTCTTATTTCTTTCAAAGATGCATATGGAAAGATTTGGGGCCTTATGACCTGTTGTCTGAGGTTTTCTCTAAAACCCTGTCATAAAGAAATAGAGTCAGAGAGACAGTCTTGGGGAGAGAGCACAATACACAAATATGGTAAAGCACCGATGCTTGCTGGAGTTGATGGTGGGATTTCTCGTGCTCACCTTTTTGTGTATGTTTGGGAGTTTTCATAATAAACGGTTAAAAGTGAAAGACATGATGGGTGAGAGAGAGAACTTCCAGACCACAATGTTTTCAGAAGAGGAGAAGCAGATGTTGGCACTCTGGGCTGTTTTATTTAGTTCTGCCTCTCCTCTAAACAGAATCTTCTTAGCCGTTTCGGGGACGGGAGGAGCGGTTTCTCCAGCTCATCTCCACCGACTTTCCTGCCAGTGGCCTCTGGGGGTCAATAGCTTATTTGAGGAACGAGTCTAATAAGAGCTACATACAGTCAAATCCATGACTTTGACCTATGGGTCTCCTTCCCCGATTTCGCTGCATCCAAATCCCGTTCTTCCTCTGGACCCAGCCAGTGCTGACCCCAGATGTGGCCCAGCCTGGTCCCTCCCTGGCATGTACAGTTTAGCATCTGGCATTTCATTCCGTTTGGCCCAGAGCTACACTTGAGTCATCCCGTGCCACCTAATCTCCACTTCCCCACCGGCAAGTTTCCCACGCTTTCTGCTCAGGCAGGCCTGCTGTGTGCTAGACACACGGAGGCTGAGCGGTCCTACAGCCACTCGTTTATTCTCCATAACTGAGCAGCTGCTGTATGCTGACCCCTGGGCCAGATGCTGGGAGCTCAGTAGAGAACGACACATATACTCAGACCGCACTCTGGAGCTCTTTCAGTGAGGGGGAGACAGACGTTGTTAAACAAGTAATTGCACAACAAAGTAATTCTGGACAGCGGAGGTGTAAGTGCAGCCCCCATGCAGATGTTGTGTGTGGCCTGGGAGACCTGGCCTGGTGTGGAGAGCCAGGAAAGGCTCCCAGAAGGAAGAGATTTTAGGAAGGGGTTTAAAGGAAGGACCCTTCCCCCGTAAGAGGAGCCTACTTTTATTGGTATGTGCAGACCGTGGTTGGAAATAAGTAGATTCTTCTGGAATAAAGATGGGTTTTGAAGCGCCTTAGCTCACTGGCAGCTGGATTCTCATCATCAGCTGGTTAGACAGTCATGGTCACAGCCTCTGATTTCTTCTTGTCTCCCTGCATGCCTGCTCTTTTGCAATGTGACTTTGTCCCTCTTCCTGATGAGCAGGAAGGTCTATTTTTCTATGCACTGAATCTGGGCTTGGTTGAGGTATGATCTTCTCTAAATGTGACTCAAGCAGAAATTCATGTTAAGAAACCTCTGCCACCATGTGAGCAAGAAAGGCCCCACCAGCCTGAGGATAGAAGGTGATATAAGACAAGAGTTTGGGCTGGATCCAAGGCCCCTGTGTCTCCAGACATAGGAGAGAGGCCACCCTAAACACCTAGCCCCAACCTACCAGACCAGTCCAGAAGAGAAGAACCATGCAACCAACCCACAGATTTGTTGTGGGCCTTGTGTCCTTAACAATTCATAGGTTAAAATTCTGCCTCCTAATTTGGCGACCTTAGGAGGTGAGGCCTTTGGGAGTTAATTGGATTAGAGGAAGTTACAGAGACTGAAGCCCCTATGAATTGGATTAGTGTCCCTGTAAATCAGGCCGGGGAGCTCATTCTTCTCCCAAGAGAAGACACATTTGGAAGGAAGAAAGCCCTCACCAGACACCAAATCGGCCAGCACCTTGACCGCAGACCACTCATCTTGAGGAACAGTGGAAAACCAGTCTTGTTCAAGCCACTCCTCTGTGGGATTTTGTTACAGCCACCGCGGATGACTTAGTTATTGTGTTGAGAAATTGGTGGGGGCTTGTTTTGAAAGAAAACAGATACATCGTCTTACATCTGCACGCCCTTACTGGACCTCCTAGCCATATTCGTGTTTTGTTGTTTTTTCTTTTTTTGTGGTACTTGGATTGAACCCAGGGTGTCACGGGTGCTAGACAAACACTGTACCACTGAGAAACATCCCCAGCCCTGCAAGTCCTGCTGTTATTATTATTATTTTCAATTCGGCAACTCTAGCGAGAGTGTCAAACTCAAACAGCTACCAGGGACCAGGAGATAAAATAAATGAGTAATGCAGGAGGGTGAAAGGCAATAGAGAGAAGTGGAGCACTGCAGGCCAAGAGCTCACTTGCTCTGCCTAAAGGATACAGCCGTGGCCCTTGCCCGATGTTACCAGTGAAAACGCAGGTGCCAGTGCCCAACCTTCTGCTATGCTGGAATTTTGAATTTTTACACGAAGTCTCCTAGTTATTTAATGTATTAGGGAATATTGTCATATTTTGAAAACCATGCGTGGGTCAAATAAATCATATCTCAATTCCATCCTGGTTTTTGATCTCCGTTAAGTGGAATACTTGAATGAAGATTTTTAATTATGGCACCAGGCCTGTAACAAACTCAAGCAACAGTAGAGAATGAAGGTAAACAGGAAAGCTTCCCTTCCCTTGCTTCCCTGTTCCCTCCTTGCAGTTCTGGGGCTCATATGCTAAGGATGTGAACTGTATTCTGCAGCCTAGAGGCTGGAGAAAAACCAGAACCCAAAAACTACATATATATATATATACGTATATACATATATATATATATATGTATTCTAGTGGATCATGTATATAAATGGAAATCTGTGTAAGGATGTTCACGGCCTTGAAAAACTGGAAATATCTTAAAAGCTCACTTTAGAGATCTATATAAATAAACTGTGTTATAATCATAGGACAAAATACTATGCAGCACCAGATTGGATGAGCTAGATATTTATGCATCTGATGGCTGCTCTCAAAAACATCAAACAAGTGTAGAAAACATATAAAACAAAATATATGAGACAAACTTATTTTCTCAATGTCTGTATAGAGTCCCAGCATAAAAATAATGACCAGAGAGAAACTCACCCTGTACGACATGTTAGTTTCCTGCTGGTGCTCTAACACAGTTAGCTGCTTGAAACGACACACACGTGTTACACATTCTTGAGGCCAGGAATCTACCAGGGGTCAGCAGGGCTGTGCTCCTTCTGGAGGGCCCAGGAGAGGATCTTTTTGCCTTTGACAGCTTCAAGAGGCTGCCTGCAGTTCTTGGCTTCTGGCCACTGCTGTGGTTTGAATGAGTGCCTCTAAGATTGCATGCTAGAAACTTAATCCCCAGTGCCACTGAGCCGAAGTGGGATCTTTAAAAGTTCATTAAATCCGGAGTGTTCTGCCCTTGTGAGTGGATTATGGGTTCTTGATCATGAGAGCGCATGCCTGACAACAAGCCCCAACCCCCTGTTTCCCTCTACAGAAAGATGGTGCATCAAGCAGTCCCTTGCCACAAGCGCTGTGGGACTTAGGATGCCGCAGCCTCCAGAGCAATGAGAAATAACCCTCTATTCTGTTTACAGTGTCCAGACTCAGGTATTCAGTTATAGCAGCAAAATTGGACTCAGATAAAGGCATTATACCAGCTGTCACCAGCTTCCTGCAACATGGGCACATCTGCTCCTTGACTCTGGCCTTCCTGCTGCTCCCCAAAGTTCTAATTAAGACCTTTGGACCCAGCTGGCTAATCCAGAATAGTCTCCCCATCTCAAAATCCATTTAATTCAAAATCCATTCAAATTCATTTAATCAGATACACAGAATCCTTTTGTCATGGGGGCGATACATTCACCGAGTTCAAGGGTTAGGGCACAGATATCTTTGGGAGAGGAGTTAGTCATGACAGGGTTTATCTGGGGAGAAAACAGAAGGAAAATAGGACTGGGGAGATGAACTAAGAGAACACCACCTGCCAGGTTTTATTTCTTTAGTTTAAAAACTTATCTGCAACAAATATATCAAATCGTAATTTTCTAATTATGAATAGTAGGTGTTCTCTGTTAAGTTTTTTCCCCAAAACTATAAAAAAGGAGAAATGAGATTAGAAAATGGATTTTTTTCTGCCTTCTACTTCATGTCTGCAGAAGGTGTGTTGGGCTGCAGTATGAATCTAGAAGGAGGAATGAGTCTTTCTTCTTGAGAAAGAGCAGAACATTCATGGCTTAGTGTTAACGGTCTGCCCGGCCACGGTCATCCAGCTGTCCTGGAAAACGGCCTGGGGCAGTGCTTCAAGGGGCTGCTGCGGCAAGGCAGAGACTTTGGAAATTCCTGTTAGTTCAAATGCCACTGCCGTAACACAGTCCCACAGACTGAATACCTTATAAACAGGAAAGTTTATTCCATTTGCAGTTCTGGAGGCTAGGAAGTCCAAGGTCCAGGGGCCACATCTGGTGATGACCTTCTTGCTACATGGAAAGGTGGTGAAAGGGCCAGTGAGCATGTGTGAGATGGGGTGAAGAGCAAGCAAGAAGAGGGGACCAAACTCCCAATGAACCCACTTTCTCCATAAAAACCCACTCCTGCAACCATGTTCTCACCTGGTCAGCTCTTAAAGGTCCTGCCCCATGCTACTGCAACCATGGCACCTGGGTGTCCATGCAAGTTTGAAAGTGGACTTTCAAATCAGAGCATCCTCCTTTGCTCAGCCCTCACACCCTTCCTGCGGGCAAAACCCCTCTGTTTTTACTCGTTTGTTTTTTTATGTTGGAGCTCCACAGATGCCACCTTCTGAAATGATCTTCTGTCCTGGATACATTCATCCATACACAGAGACGTAACTCTAAACACTGCGACTTCATTCCTGCCGTCAGTGGTGTGCGGCTGAGAAGTTGGAGACAGATGAAGTGACTTGCTTAATGCTGAGATTACATAAAAGGTGTCATATTGCTGAGTAAATCTCTTTTATTGGGAGGTCGAAGGCCATGCTGTTGTAAACCCACAGAGAAAAACCTTAAGGCTTTCCAGTAACTGGGGGGTTTTATCTGAATGTGTTTCCTGTATCGGTGGGTTCCCAGGGTGGGGTGGGGGGGAGGACAGAAAAGAGGGGGTGCTTCTTTGGGAGGTGATCTTTTGTTCATCCCTGCCTCCAGAGGAACAGAGAAACTGCTGAAAAGAGGGCTGTTAGGAAGAAGAGGGAAACTAAGTTTACATTTTACATTTAAAGGAGTTTTAAAAATATTGATTCCCTAGAATTGCAGGGCATGGAGAGATGTGTCTCCTTTCGCCTCCTTTTATTCTTCCTGTTTTTGTGGAAGTATGTTTTCCTACTTCTGCCTTTCTGAGTCTGACTCTGTGCATCTCTTATTTTACTTTCTTGTTTATGATTTTCCATTTGAAATAAACAGAGAAGGCTGGGTGTCATGGCTTCCCAGATGCCTGTAGGCTCTACACCAGAGGAGACTTTCTTTGTCAGTTAGAGAAGAAGGTCCTATAGACATTTTGAAGCACCAGCACAAAAGAGAACACCACCAGTGGCCTCTTGTCACTACAGAGCAGAGGGACAATGACCAATTCCCCGACACCCGCTTGGCAGTGTGGCAAGCAGCGACAGGGCAGTGTCTACATCTGGAGACTGCCACCTGGGAGGTTTGGAGAGTGTTTTCATGACACCTGTTAAATGACTTGATTTCTAAGTGAAGAGGCACATGAATATGGTGCCCTCAAATCAGTTGGTGTCGGTGAGGTTAGAGCACAGTTGAGAAAATCAGTGGTCTACACCCGCTTGGTGCTAATCTCTTGTCGTAGGGATTTGCAGCCTACAGTGGAACCTGCTGGTGGCCTCCTTGGCTTCTGTTTCTCTTTTCACCCTTGCAGTTTTGTGCATAAACTCCGGTATTGTTCATCTATTCTTTCCTTTAGAGGCTTGGAGGAGATGATCTCATCTGCAGTTCCAAAGGCAGGCATTGATTAGCCTAAGCCAGTCGTGATATTTCCATTTCCCCTGCCAAGGACTAGGTTACAAAAGGTCACGTACACAGCTCTGGCCAATGAAGCAGAAAGAAAAGTCTTGTGGCAGGAGGTTGGCAGAGGTTTTGGGAAAGAGACAAAAGAAGGGGCGGTCTTTCTCTCTAGGTATTTGCATCTGGATGAGATTTTGAAATTGCTACAGTCATCTTGTTAGCCTGAGAATGAATATTGGCACCTAAAGCCCCGGAGCTGGATACTTCTGTGCTAATATGCAGTATGATGAATCTTAATGCTTAAACCATGTTAAGTTGGGAGTTCTGTCATGTCTAGTACAAACACTGCAACATGGTAGCCTCTTTGAATGAATTAGTTCAAATTCTAGGTTTATTATCTTAAACTACTTGCTTAGAAATATGCTACTACTTTGACTTTCAATTCTCTGAAAAGTCTCTCTTTCAATACTCTGAAAAATTCTGTCACTACCAAATCCGAAACATACTTGAAAATACTTTTTAAACTTTTAAGATGGACTGTTGAGCTGGTGTGCATGAGCTGTGGATCTAGAATGTCCCCCAAAGCTCTTATGTGCTCAGAGGCAGAGCTTTTGGAGGGTGGTTGGATCACAGAGGTGCTGTGGTTCCTTCTACCTGAGTTTCCCGCTGGGAGGTGGAACCCGGAGCAGCTAGCCCGAGAGTCAGTGTGTGAAGCTGAAGGTGCAGTGGACACTGCAGGAAGCTAGAGAAGCCAGGAGGGTGCAACATCTGAGGAAAGCCACAGGCAGTGAGCAGAGCCAACCCAAGAGAGAGGCCATGAGGGCTACAGCCATTGACGCCCTGGGATTGGGGCAGCTCAAGCCTACTAGAGCTGTGGAATTAATGTTTGCTGCACTGGGTTTCAGTCTTGCTTTGGTCCAATTTCTTTCTCTACCTTTCCCTGCCTTTTGGAATGTGAATGTTCATGCTGTGACATTGTATATCAGCAGTGCTTAACTTTCTTTTGATTTTCACAGGAACTCACAGTCATAAGTTTGCCTTGAGTCTCAGAGGAAAATTTGGACTTGCACTTGTCAGCAATGCTGAAATTACTAACACTTTGGAAATTGTTAGAGATGATCTGAACGTATTTTTCAAAAAGAGATGCACATTAGTTGGGGGGGGCCTATGGGTGGGACACTTTGGTTTAGATCTGAAATGTCCACCCAAACACCCACGTACTCAGAGATGGGATTTCTGGAGGGTAACTGGATCATGGGGATGCTGTACTCATCAGTGAAGTGATCTGTGGCTGAGTGTCTGTTGGGAAATGGGGCTTGATCTGAAGAGGTGAGTTTTTACACACACACACACACACACACACACACACACACACATCCAGAAGCCAACAAGCAAACAAAAAACAATAACACAAATTTAGAAGTCACTGAATGCTAAAGAGAGCAGAACTCTCAGGAAGATCTATCAATTTCTGGAGACCACAGTGCCCAGAGAGGCTGATGGATAAGACCTGAAGTCTCGGCGCAGAGCTGGGACTTCTAAAGGCTGAAAAGTGGTGGGAGTGGGGAACCTCACAAGGGACCTACAAAAGAACCACCTATCATGGCTCTCTGTTTAAGAGAAAAAGTAAAAAGTCCCCGTGAGATATGTGCCTCTCTAAGCCAATTCCTCCTCAGGTTTGGGTCCAAATTCATTCTACATGCATATTCTGAAAAATTTTAAGTTAAGAATTTTACCTAAACTGACCTGTACATACAGAGTGTGTGTGTCCACACATGTACACAAATAACATGTATATACACCTCAGGAAAAGAATAATAATATAATTTTTTAGTACAATATTTTTCTCAACAGAGGGTGTTACTGTTACATAGCCCTGGAAGATGCTGTATATCACAGAAAACCCACTACACTGCGGCCCTTGGAGAAGAAATTGAAAATGTGTGTGTAGCACTCTCAGTAACCTAGGTGACCCAAGCAGCAGTTTGCCATACTAACCACTGTCTAGAAGCTCATGGCTGCCACTCTGAGCAACTCTTGTCATTGTAGAGGCCAAAGGTGTCTTGTATTAACCTCATGATGTCTCAATAAATGTAGTATTAAAATATTTATACAAGTTTTTCTTTTCCTGAAGTGTGTATACATTATTTTGGTGGACTCTGTATATTATTCTGAGCACCTAGATAAGGTGAATGGAAATTTCTCTGGGTGAATGCTCTGCCCTCAGCAGACCTGAAGCTATTCCAGCTGTTAAATTCCTAACAAATACTGTAGGGGCGGAAAACTTTTTCCTCTAACACTCTCTTCTTCAGTAGCTGTGGCCAACAACTTAAACCGGCAGAGGCCAGATTAAAGCAGAAAACACCAGAGTATATTCATGGGTGCAACACGTATATGCATGGAAGGGATCTATGATCAGCAACTCGGAAGGGGTGGCTGGATCTGGGGCTGACATAAGATTTTAGTAGGTGAAGGGAAGGAGGAGAAACACCTCTACAGAGAACAAATCACCTCCGGAAAAGACAGATGAGTTCTCAGAACAGACAAGAGAAAATACAGTTGGTGATAACATTTATCTATATAGTTCTGCAAAGCTTTTCTGTATTGTTGACCTAAAATGAGTAGCAAAAAACTAATCATCAAAGCAAGGAGAAGATTTGGGAATAGTAGAAGTTTGCAACAGGGTTTTATGTGCCATGTGGGTGGTCATAGGCATATCCATGAATACAGGGTAGAGGAGGAGATTTTAAAGACAAAAAGAAGTCCGTGTGAGCTGTTCTGAAAGAAAGACTATTGGCAAACATGAGATCCTCCTGCCTCAGTCTACTGAGTAGCTGTCATGACAGGTGTGAACCACTGTGCTCAGTTTCTGGCTCCATGTGTTACGGTTTGACCCTCGTGACTCCATCTTGATACGGATAATTTTCATCATTTCCCTCAAGGCTATAAACTTCTGTGGAGAAATGATTTGGGGCAGGGGTGATTCTCCCTTCAAGGAGGAGATCTGAGCTGAGGAATTTATAGCAGGCATATTTCCAGAAGTTGTTGCATTCAATAGGACAAAGGGCACTATAAGAAAGTTTGTTTCAGCTGGGTGTGGTAGTGCACACCTGTAATTCCAGCACTCTGTCAGGCTGAGGCAGGAAGATTGCAAGTTCAATTCCAGGCTGTGCAATTAGAGATTTAGCAAGGTCCCGCCTCAAAATAAAGCATAAAGAAGGGCTGGGGGAAGTAAGTCCGTGCGGCGGCCCTGGGTTCAATTCTCAGTACAGAGGGGAAAAAAATATCTTGTTTCTTGAATCGGTGGATCTTGTGGATTTTACAGGTTCTTCAACTTAAAATAATCTTGATGCCAACTTGGGAGTTCTTCATGTTTTCCACAATATAAACTCACAGTTTAAAAAAATTACAAAACTTATAGGGAAACAAAGCACCAGGAGAGTCCAAAGACACAACAAACGAAGCATCGAATTACAAATACCCAGCTGACATCTGATAGCTGCTCCAACTGGAATATAAATTAAACACATTTAGTGTCAGTGAGATGAGGAAAAAAAGTCATAGGAGCAAGGAAAAGATGTAAAAATGAAGTGCTGGGCTGGAGTGTGTCTATATATATACATATATAGGACTGTGTGTGTGCATATATATATATATATATATATATATATATATATATAAATATATTTGTCTGTGTATATATATATTGTTTTTAAAGACAGAGTCTCCCTCTTCACAAGTGCTGAGATTGCAGGCATGCACCACCACGCTCAGGAGTTTGTATTCTTACATGTAAAGATTTTAACAGTGCAGAATGTAAACAGATTTTAAACAAGCTTGTAAAAAGGATTGGATACCTCCCACAGAAATACATGGAGCACACCGATTAGGGTTGTCTGATTCTAGATTTTTATTACTTTCTATTTTACCACATCGTAAAGGGTGAGAACAGATAGCAATGCAGAATAATTCTTGTCTATAAAGATGCAAACGAGTTTTGTCCATATAGCTTTTCCCCACCCTGGAAAAACCTGTTTTGCATTCAGTTCAGTATTTTTGATCTATAAAGGTTGTCTGTCCTTTGGATTCCTTTGAAACAGTTGCAATGTTGTTAAACTAATTTTGGCCTAAGGATGCCTCTGTAATTGCTCGAATCCTTATGAACTCCATCTCAGTATGCAGACTAATTAAAAGCCTAAGGTAAGAGCTTAGTTAATTATTATTATCTTATTTTGGTGCTTCTTCCCGTGCTACATGCCGGGCCCCAGAAGTAGACTTTGTAACAAGTCTCAGCCAATCACAGTAGCTGAGCTTCAGCCAATCACAGGCTGTAAATTGCTCATACATATAATTGGCATATATATGAATATGCCAAAATTGAACTGTAATCAATCAAGCTTCTGACCACAAAATGTTGCCTGACCATGTTGCAGACCAGATCTCTGAACTGTGCACTCCTGCCCAATTCATCATTATTTTTTCTAACAACATATGCCAAGTAATCTCATAATAAAAATCCTTACTTAACACTTGCTCATTTTATATTTGTAGGCAATCAGGATTTTACTTTTTTTTAAGGTTGTCCTTTAACGAGAAGTACAATGAAACACTGAATCATGAAAGGCTTTCCTGAGGGCTTGGCAGTGTCAGTCTCGTTTGGTGCTAGACTGGCCAGGTTCAAGTCCTTGCTCCACCGGTCAAACAGGAGGGGCCAGGAGCAAATGACTTACAACTCCTGTGCTTTGGGGTCAGCATCTGTAAAAACGAGAATGATACAACGCACCTGGGAGGGTTCTTAGATGCATTCAATGAGCAGAACATGTAAATCTCTAGAGTTAGGGCAAATTTATGGGCAAGGGCAGATTTCGGCTCACACTGTTACTCTTCCTGTGTGTCACAGCTATTAGAATACACAGATATTTGAGACTACGGTCTTTGGGATCCTTGCATAGGATAACAGAGATTACACTTGATTATTTCTCAAGGTTCCTGGAGCTGGTGACCAGCACCATGTGGTGTGAATGAGGGCACCCAAAGATGTAGGCCATTCATAGAACAGCCCATGGGTGTCCTGCAACCAAAGGGACAACTTCCATACATCAGTTTTATACCCTAAAGAGGGGTATGGGCTGCGCTTGCAAAAGAAAAGCACGCAGAACACACCACGCTCGCTGTCAGTGAAAGTTTCCCTTCTTTGCGCTTCCTTGACAACGCTCTTCTTACCACCAGCACACAGTAGGCGCTTTATGCATTTAAACCCCAACAATCAGAACCCACCAGGAGTGTTTTCGTAAATCTTACCATCTTACCATGTTTTCCAGGAACAAACGCATAAATGGAGCTCCCGTAGCTGGAGTAAGTGGCCGAGGGGAGGTGCACTTGGGAACTGGAAGGTCTGTCCCTTGAATTTAGGTTTTAGGTTCCAAAGCTGGGTGTTTGCCTGGCCTGAGAGAGGAACGAGGGAGCTGTTGATTTTTCTCCTCCCACCACTTTCCATTTGCCCTCTGTCCTGTCGGGGTGCAGATGCACAGAACTAGCCTTCCCCTCTCAGACCAGGGCTGTGCTGAGCCACTCACACTGTCCCCAGTCACGGCTAAGAGCGGGGACGTAAAGGGAAGTCAGACAGGTGAGAACCCGAGAGGTGGGGCGTGTGCCCCCAGAAACGGAACTGAAGGGGCAGCATCCAGACTGCAGGCCAAATGCTGATGAGAACTCAAACACAAGAGAAGCCGGGATGTAAGGCAAGGACAAGTTACAAAAAGTCCCTGAGGGCTAAGTTTGTCTAGTAAGCCCTCCTGCTCTGCTCCCATTCCCAAAACCCCGCTGGAATGTCTTGAGCTAGAAAGCTCTTGGTAACACCTGGCCACGTCTTGAGAGAGGGCGCACCAAGTGCAGTGGAGGAGGTCCCCTCGGAGGGCCTCCTCCTCACCCTGACTGAGAGGAGCCTCTGTGGGGTGGAAATGAGAAACAGGCTGGGGAGAATCAGTGTGGAGATGAGGCCTGGTATGGCTTTGCATCCTACTGTGTGCAAATTTGTGCTTTTTGGGGGGGGTGGTAACCAGGGATCGAACTCATGACTTCGCACTTGCCAAGCAGGCACTTATGCAGCTGGGCTAAATCCCCAGCCCCTCAAATTTGTGCATTTGAGGCTGAGAATAGATCATCCCATCGTAAGGCTGCAAATCAGGAAGGGCATGGAGCTTCCCCTGGTAGGCTGGGAGGGAACACTGAGCTACCGCCACCGTCACCCCCCCCCCCCCAGCAGGCCAGGTGCAGGTTTGTGTATAGTACTCATGTGATCTTTCTAGGAATCCTACTTCCCTCTTTAAAAGGCTCAGCCTGGGTCTCACGTTTTTATCCCTCTAAACAGAGAGGGGAATAACCCTTAGGTGAATACAGTGGCTCTTAGCTAACTAAAAAGAACAGGAGCTTGTTTTTCAGTGAAGAAGCCACCAGTGGACCCCTCCCCACTGTCACCTGGCTTCTCCTGTTTCTGAGTCAGCTGCAGTCCCCAGCACTCTGCCCATTGATGGCCTGCAGCTGTTCCTCCTGCAGAATTCCGTTCCATCCACTGCCAGGTGCATGGCTGAACCACGCCCTAGCCTGGGGCTCTCTGAGGAGCTCTGTTCCCCATCTCGGAGGGCCTTGGGGCCCAGTGTTCCATCTTGATCACACTGGCTGACCTTGAGCACTGCCAGCCTGCAATTAATCCTCACCCCACACTCAGAGAAAACCACTGTGATATCTACTACACATATGGGTAAACTGAGGCTCAGAGGTCATACAGCCAGCAAGTGATGGGTTTAGAGTGTCCTCACACAGTCAGATGGGCATCTGACTCCAGATTCCATGCCTTTTCCACTACATCTCTTGGCCTCTTAGTACTTTTGGCACAAAATGGATAGGGACTTAATATTCCAGTACACAGCACCAGCTGAGAAGGGTGACAATTGGGACTTGTTTGTAACCCCTCCCCCTCTTGGGAAAATAAGTCTGTTTTGTCCCCCAGGGTTTCCCATGGAGCGCAAGGCTTGGACCCTTGTATTTTAACAAACTTTCCCAGTGACTGTGAAGGGAGGCCCTGGTGCGAGGCCCCTGTACGAGGCCTTCAAGCTCTGCACACCACTGAACTAGTGAGTGCCAGCTCTCCAGGCACTTAATGTTCTTTGTTGTCTTTGATTCTCCTGGAAACCCTGGCAGGTAAAATTGTTTTTATATCCAATTGAAAACTGAATCCAATCTAAAGCAGAGAACTTCAGTGTGACTGTCCAACATGCCACAGCTGGAAAGTGGCAGAGTAGTGCATGGATACAGCCAATATGGCGCCAGGGCATGGATATGACCAATATGGCGCCAGGACATGGATATGGCCAATATGGCGCCAGGGCATGGATATGGCCAATATGGCACCAGGGTGTGGTCCAATATGGCGCCAGAGATTGCAGTCTGAACTGCTGCTCTTGACCGCCCATGGACCCCTGCTCAGCTGCAGAAAATGCTTTCCTGCTGGTAAGATGAATTACATAGTGGGAATAACTTGCTAACCAAGACTAAAGTTGGTAGAATTTTTTGAGACAGACAAAATTTTTGGACATTTCCCCCTCTCCCGCTAAATCGGATGCCACAGATACCCCAGTTCCCATGCAGACAGCCAGCCCCACTGATTCCTGGCATCCCCCCACCTTACTTTTTTGCTGAGTCTCCTACAGTTTCTTTCCCCCTAGAAGTTCACCTGAAGTAGTAGGTGAGTGAAAAGGCATAGCCAAGAGAATAATCAAGAAACAATTAAGAAACTTTATGGGGAAGCAGCGATATTGTTTTAGATCTTCAAATTTGCCTGAAAATAGACCATTGAGCCATGCATATTATATTATATGCAAACACCAAACCTCCAGTGCAAATTTTATGTACAAGTCCCCACACATTCTCAGGTATTGGGAGATGGAGTGAGACTGTCCTAATACATCCCAGTGGTTAGGAGTTAGCTGTTAACAGTCCAGAAGTCCGAAGTGTTAAGCACCAGCTCTGACCTCAGACAAGTTCATGACCCCTATGCCTTCCTTTACTCCTCTGTAAAGTGAATTGATCAGGCCCTGCCCGCAGGCAGCCTGTGAGGCCTCAGTGGCAAAAGCATTGTGGATCTAATTTAGCAGTAGCTCTGGAAGGCACACGGGACCCCAGTGGGAACCATTTCTTCCCTCTGCTTCCGTCTACCTCTGTGGTGATGACTTACCTCCTTCCGTCCCACACAAGGCCACCTGATTCAGTGCAGTCTTTTTCTCCTTCACGGCACCAAGCCCAAAGGACTTGCCTCCCTTCTTGTACGTGGGGAGCTATGTCCTTGGCTTTGGGACAGATTTCTTAAATTGTCTTCCGCGCAGTTGCAAGTGACTCAGCCGTTGCTTAGAGATTTAATTAACTGGCAATGGGAGGCTTGAAAGAGACAAGGCCCTGGGGACTTTCTCCCTCCTGGGCTGGCTGTAAGCAGGGTGCGAACAGAACAAGAAACTAGAACTGCAGTGTCCAAAATGGTAGCCCCGGCTCCAGGTGGCTATCAAGCACTTGAAATATAATTGTCCAAATTAAAATGTAAGTATAAAATAGTCATCATATTCGAAGATTCATATATAAAAACAACTCAGTGGTTTTTATATCTAAGTAGAAATGATGTGTGTGTGTGTGTGTGTGTGTGTGTGTGTGTGTTTGAGACAGGGTCTCACTATGCAGTTCAAGCTGGCCTTGAGCTTACTTTGTCACCCAGGCTGGTCTTGAACTCACACCGATCCTCCTGCCTCGGCCTCCCGAGTGCTGGGATTACAGGGGCATGCCACTATGCCTGGCTCTAGAAATGATATTTGTGATGTACTGAGTTTACTTTTAAAACTACAGCCACTATGCCACTTAAGATGATCTCTAGGGCTGTTGGAGGCACTGTTTCTGTATTCACAATTTAATAATGCTTAATAACATTCAATACTTTTTGAAAGTCACTCTAACCTACGTGTGTGTCTTGGTCTATTTTGCGTTCCCCTAATGCAATCCATGAGGCTGGGTAATTTATAAAGAGATAATTTTGCTCTCGTAGTTTTGGAGTCTGGAAAGCCCAAGATCAAGGTGCTGATGTCTGATGAGGACCTCGCTGCTTCTCCCAGAGGCAACTGTCCTTCTCTGGACCTCAGAATCTTCACTTGCAATAAAGGAGGCTGACTCGATTAGAATTTAAGGCTGGGAAACTAGTATTCTGAGGGCCAAATATAGCCATGTATTTGTCTATTTGGGCCATCCAACAATTTGTTATGACTTAATTTGCGTATGTTTAAGGAGGGAACAGGTTCTCCATGACCAGCCTGAAGTCCCCGGAGACATCTGAGTTAGCAGCTTCTGGCTGGAAGTTTCAACTCTCTCTAGATGCGATGCTGGCTGTGCTTAGTGGCAGCAGGAGAAGAAGGGCTCTGAGTGGTGGTTTCCAATCAATAGATTTTTGTTTCCCCTTTTAATCCTGTTTTTGTATGGCATTTCTATCTTGAATTTCCAGTAAAAACAGTACTGTATCTTCCCATAGAACTACAGAATTGTAAACTAGAAGACAATTTGAAAATAATTTATTCAGGGCAAATCTTTCATTTTACAGACTAGGAAATCAAGAAATTGAGGGTAGTGTAGTTTTTACACTTGCATAGTATGTCACTGATTTTTATCATCCATCTTGGAAAATAAGATACAAAGGGAGGAGAGGAAAAAAAAGGGGGTGCAAAAAAATTAAGATGTGTTACTTGTATGTACCAATTCCCCATCACGAATGTAACCACTGTGTTCTGCAAACATGCAGTGTAAAAATGAAAATATAAAAAGAACTAGCTGACCACACCTGCCCCAAGAAACCTTCTCATGGGTCTGAAATAGGAGTGGATGACTGTCACTGTTCACATGATATCGTGCACATAACTCTACCATTGCAGCTGTATTATTTTATCAATTATTTCATACATATTTATGTGTGTTCCTCTGGATGGAGGGCCACTTTTCTTTGCATTCCCAATAAAATGCAAATTAAATATTTCCTGGAAAAAGAAGTAGAATTATTATTTATCCATCTTTATTTATATGCAGTTCCTTTCCATAAATTCCTTTTTTCATATCTAGGTAGAATGTTCTTAAATAAAAATTCAGTGGGGTGACTGCTTAGAAAAAGAAAACAGTAGTCCAAAACTTTTTCCCTCAACTTGTGATTAGGCTATATAAATCTTGCAACAAAAAATAGGTAAATGTAACCCACGCAATGAAAGCAAATAGCTAAAGAATTTTAACGCACTGAAAGAAGTCTTTTTGTAGGGATAATGGCAATTTGGATGTGAGCTACTGCTTCTGCATATTAAACACAAGTCTTTGTCTCTTTCACCTCAGTAGGGAAAGAAAGCAAAATCTGATTTGATGGGAGAAAAGGGAAAGACCTTCAATAAAGGGGAGCGTTGTTTTCTGGGACCAATCTTCCTAGTGGCATTCCGCCCAGAAGCACTTTCTTCTTGGCTAAACCAGAGAGCCGGATAAGCTAAGTAAGGATGAATGATCCAGACTCCAGAGGCTTAAGAGAGATCACAAAGTTAACCAAGGCCTTCAGGGGCCCAGCTTGAGCCAATCCTCTCTCTGAGGCTACAACGGTCAGCACTGCTGTTACAAAAGCCCAGCCGTGAAAACCCAAGTTGAGATCTCTTTCTGGAGAAATCTGGGATGCATACAGGTGAGACGCCCTGAAATGAGCCAGGGGTCTCTAAAGGTGCCATCACTACGGAACACTTCTCCTGTTACCAGGTTTCGGAGTGCTGGAGTTTCCTTCTAGAGGAAGGTTCTGAGTTCTTTCTGTTCTGAGCAAAGAATTGGTCAAGACAAACACAAACAGTAGCAAGGTTTTTATATTTATTAAAGGCAGGAAAATAAACAGCTGTGCAGAGCAAGTTTAAACCAAGTAAAGTAGGGAAAACACTAGTGCGTCCTACAGTGTGAGGGTGGCTGCTGGGAAAGGACATGGTCACAAGAGCTCAGGGGCGACTGTCCTTTTGTACCCCCTTCTCCCCACGCTGATGTCAGGTCCTGGCCGTCCTATCACAAGCCCGCTCAAGTTCTCTCAGGAACTCCACATGCAGGACTTTGGGAACTTGGGGATCTGTAATCAGGGGGGCACCCCTACTTCCCCAGCCAGCTCTGCCCTGCCCTGCCCTGCCCTGTCTCCTGCCTCATTCCCAAACATCTCTTGCTATACCAAAGTCTAGCCTGGCGTATAAGGAGTAATTCCCTCCATTTTCCCCAGAAACATGCCACATTGCAATATGACATCTACAACTAGGAAACCAATGTCTAAAAAAGGAGAAAAGACAGACCTGTTAGTCTCCTATAGACATCTGGGAAGGTAAATGTTGCTTTAAAGAGCTGGCAAAGTGGTAAAAACCAATTTAACCAACTGAAGTTCAAGAGACTATGAAAGTGAAACAATTTGGGAGACACAGGCTTTCTCAAAATGCTTATATAGTTTATCTTTAGCAGCACAATCTTAATTCTTTCTTGATTTCTCCAACACTACCCATTTTTCAAGGTTTGTCAGGACCCTACTTCTTCCATGACATTTTCTCTAACTCTCTAACCACAGAGTGTCTGCTTTTACCATCTATATTATTCATTTGCTGACATACTTAAATATGGCCTTGAGCTAACTTTCAATATATTTATATATGTATACCTCACCTTCCTGACTAGGCTTCAGGCATTTCTCAAGCAGAGCAGTATGCATCACAGAGGCTTGCTGAGTTGAGCACAGAAATTAAAAAAAAAAAAAAGAAAACAAGGAGAGCAACCTCTCTGGCAGCCATAACCCTAAATCTGTTTCCCTTTCCCAGCATTCCCTGGGTCTCTTTGCTTCCCTTTCCCAGCATTCCCTGGGTCTCTTTGCTTCCCTTTCCCAGCATTCCCTGGGTCTCTTTGCTTCCCTTTCCCAGCATGCACTGGGATTTTTCACTTATTGAGTCTTTGCCTAATTCTCTCCTTGGCCAGATGAAAACTGCATTGGTATTCACCGTTTCTTTCCCTACCAGAGGCCTGGGAGAACAACCCTCTTTACAAAAGATAAGGTATGAGAGAAACAACTTACCAGCTGTGTAGGGGGATTTATGACAGCACTCACCATTATCCAGATTGTTAGGATTTTATTTGCAAAAGAACTCTTACTGATAAAGAGAGCTGAACCATTAAAGAAGAATCTGGGTATAGTTACTAGGTGTCAGAAGACTTTTATTTAAAAAAAAACAAAATTGAGGGCCAGGGATTTAGCTCAGTGGCATAAGCGCCTGCCTGGCAAGCATGAGGTTGTGAGTTCAATCCCTGGTACCAAAAAAAGAAAAAAAACCACAGTAGATACGTATATATTGCATTTATATAGTCCACAATCTAGAGGGAGGTAGATGGGTCCATGTAAGAGGAATTAAAGGTAAAAATACAATCTGTTCTGAATTGTACACCTAAAATTGGTTAAGGTGGGGGCTGGGGATTTGGCTCAGCGGCATAAGCACCTGCCTTGCAAGCAGGCGGTCGTGAGTTTGATCCCCGGTACCGATAAAAATGAAAAAATAAAATTGGTTAAAGTGGTAAATTTTATGGTGTATATATTTTACTATGACTAAAAATTTAAAAAGAAAGATCAAGCATTACATAAAGGTAGCAAGTAGCAAATGGGAAATGTAAGCACAAGCTTATGGTGGGAGCTGGGCTAAACTATCTTTGTTTAACTGAAGGATAAGTGAAATCAATACCTATGCTATGCCACAGTAGATAGGGAATGAAATGGTCATTAAAACTCACCACAGAATAAAAGTAGGCATCTGTGGAGAATTTAAAGTTGTACTTGGAATTCAAATAGAATTGAATGTATAACTAAATGCTATATTCACTACATGTCTGCTTTTATTTATATATCCTCTGCCTCTGAAAGAAAACATGAGGTGGAACCAAGAGCCATAATAGTTGAATATATAACTTCATCCTCTTTCCCTAAGTTAGAAGCTAGAACGTGCCAAAGACATAAAATTCCAGCCAGGCAAATGAGGTAAGGAACAAAGGAAGGAAATGGCCAGCTTTGGCTGGACCTCTTTGATGCGCGCATTTGCAGAGAAAGTCAAACTCTGGAGGCGTATCCTCCCTGCTCACGCTCTTCGGAAAATCTTCCCCATTGTTTATCTCAGCACCTTAAAAACGTATCACTTCAGAACACTTTTTATATGTAACGCTTGGAGGAAGGTCCCTGGGGGAGCTTATGGGCTACATCATTTCAGTAACAGATCCACTGATACTTATGTGCCAAGTGTGTCTTTTTCCTTATGCTATAACAAAATACTTGAGAGTGAGAATTTTATAAAGAATAGCAGTTTTTTTAGCTCATAGTTCTACAGACTGGGAAGTCCAAAAGCATGAACTTGGCCCCTGGTTAGGACCTTCCTGCTGCCTGGAACATGCTTCACAGGATGTGACGGAGCAAACCCCTTAGTTTAGGTCTCTGTTCTCACAGTCACTGAGGCCATCATGGGGCACCATCCTCAGGACCCATCTAATTCTAACTACCTGCCAAAGACTCCACTTCTGCTGTTAAGAATGCTGTTTGCAACTGTGAACTTCTAGAGGACACCTTCAAATATAGCACATGCAGAGGAGGACGCTCTGCCGAGCACCTTCCCTCTGACGCCACATTTAATCCTCAGAGCAAGCTGCAAAGCAGGCATTGTTGATATTCTCTGTTTTACAGATGAAGACACATAAACACACAGAGATTTCCTGAGGGTCACAGAACTAGCAAGAGTCTGCATCTGAATCAAGGCGGTATGACTCCAAAGCTGAGGGGCGTTCACCACTATTAATGAAGTGAATATTGGTGCCCCTCCCCTCAGATCCATATGTTGAACCCTGAATCTCAGAAATGAGGGGATTTGGAGATGAGGCCTTGGGGAGGTAGTAGAGTTAGATGGGGTCATGAGAGTGGGGCTCTTCATGTGGACTTATAAACTTTCACAGTACCCCTCAAAGGAAAGACACTTGAGAGCTGTTCCACCCCAGAACATGCACTATAAGCACATGGGAAGATGACAGCTGCCCGTGAGCCAGGAGAAAAGGACACAGCCTGCTGCACGATGCTGTGCTTCGATCTCAGATTTCTCAGGCCCCAGGACTGAGTGAAAATACACTGTTATCAATTATGCCACCAAACCTGTGGCATTTTGCTTTGGCATCCCAAGTGGATTAAAACAACCTCACACCTGCCTTGTGCCTACCACAGAATTTTAGGGAGCAGGTGTGTAAACGTCATGCCAATCAGCATAGAAACATATGCTGAAACCACATAACACCATGTCTCAAGAACAACCAGCACTCTTCCTTAAAGGTCCCACTATGTGCAGGCCACCACACTGGTGCGAACGTACAGTTTCTAAAGGACACCAGGGCAAAAAACCATGTGAGTGTGTTCATTGTTCTCTTAAATAATTCTTATAATGGTTTTAGATTTACAGGAAAATTGCAAAGTAGCATCTTAGTTACTTTCTCAACGCTGAGGCTGGTGCCTGACACCCACCACTAAGCAGTAAAGCTTTGTTTTGGCTCACAGTCTGTAGCAGTTTGAGTCCACAGGTGGCTGGCTCCAAGGCAGGGCAGTATGGCAGAGGAGTCTCGCAAAGGAGAAACAGTCCATGGCATGGCAGCAAGAAGCAGAGAGAGATCCAGGAAGAAGGGAGACGGACTTTTCCAGGCCACGCCCCCAGTGACCCACCTCCTCCAATCAGGCTTCACCTCCCATATCACATTCAGTTATAAACTCATCAGCGGACTAATCCAATCACTACCCTAAAGCCCCACTTACGAGTGCATAAGGCTTGCGGGACGTCCAAGTTCAAACCATAACATATAGGATAGAGTTCCCAACATATCCAGTTAGTTTCTCCTCTTCTTAATGGGTCACATGAGTATGGGGCGTTTGTTACAACTAACTAGTGAACATTGTCACACTACTGTTAACTAACACCCATACTTGAGTTCGTTTCCTTAATTTGCTTAATGTCCTTTTGCTATTGTGGCATCCCTCCACTACATCATGTTTCTATGTCTTTAGGCCCCTCTTGACATGACAGTTGCTCAGGCTTCTCCTGTTTTTGATGACCTTAACAGTTTCAAGGAGTCCTGGTCAGGTATGCTGTAAAATATCTCTCCAGTGAGATGTATCTGTTGTTTTTCTCATGATTAGACTGGAACTATGGGTTTTAAGGAGAAGGACCATAGGGTATGAAGAATACACATTATCAATGGGATTTATCACTGTTGATGTTGGTGCCAGCCTTAGTCACCTGGCCGAGGTGACTGGCAGATTTCTCCACTGCAAAGTTACCCTCTCTCCTTGTTTTCCACAATGTACTCTTTGGAAAGAAGTTACTGTCAGCCTGCTCCTCCTCCTTACAATTAGAGCACTCACAACGATTATTTGAAATTCTTTTGCATGAGAGATTTGTTTGATGTCCATTTATTTATTTATTCACAAACTTTAGGGGTCTTTCCATGTGTACATTTTTTTAGAGTAGGGGCTGGGGATTTAGCTCAGTGGCATAAGCACCTGCCTTGCTAGCAGGCGGTCGTGAGTTCGATCCCCGGTACCGATAAAAATGAAAAAGACAAAAAAAAAAAAAAAAAAAAAAAGATTTAGAGTACCAAAGGTTCATAGCAAAATTGAGCAAAAAAAAAAAAAAAAAAAAAAAAAAAAAAAATGGAGTTAGTTAACAAAAACAAAATCCAAGTAATCTCATTAAATGAGGCCCAAAAAACATTAAAAAACAAAAGACACACAAAGGTCCCAGGGGCACATGTAAAGCTCCCCCACATCACTACTGCTTAGAGAAAGACAGATCAGAGCCATGATGAGCTGTCACCCCACACCTGCCAGTGAGACCACGGATAACCAACAGTACAACCATTATGGAAAAAGAGTGGAGAGATTTTGCAAAAACATAAAAATAGAGCTACCATGAGACCCATCATCTCATTTCTGAGGATATATCCAGGGAAGACAGAGACATGACCTCAGAGAGATGTCTGCATCTTATGTTGTGGCTGCGTGGTTCCCAATAGTCAAGACGCGGATCCCATCTAAGTGTCCATCGCCAGGCGGATTTTTTACTCTTCTGGCTCAGCACTTGCTGGGCTCTCTTCTTTCGTGTGCTTCAGTGGAATCTCAGCACATTCCTGGCAGTTTCTCCAGCTGCTTTTCCAGGTCTTTCTGCCTCTGCCCCAGACTCAGCGGCCCCAGCTGGTGCTACGCCTCTGTGTGCAAACTCCTGACGCACTCGCCTTTCTGATCTTGGCAAGAACCCTTCTGGGGCTGTGGCAGCCTCTTCAGCCAGTTCCATGTGGCAGGAGAAGCTATTTATGTCTTTTGGAAACCCCATCATCTGGGCAGGAAGTGACCAACTTCCTGGCAGGGAAGCAAAATCATCTTCCCAAAGGGAAGGTGAAAACGCGGATCTGTGATGTGCAGTTTCCTCTCTTTTCGTCTGTCCTGGCTCACCCAGCCTCATAGTGCATGGCTGAAGGCCTCTACTTGGGACAGAAGCCCACCCCGGGTGACCCACTCAGGCTCAGACCTGCACCTTGAGTGTGGCAGGGATTTATACAGCTTCACTTGAATCAAGGGGAATTTCCTAGGGCTGGAGCCCTGTTCCTGTCTACTTTCTGCACCTGTGGGTCCTTTCTTGGTTAACATATCTTTTTTGCTCCAAATGAAATTCAGTGTGTGTCAGGCCTCTGGGTCAAGGCGGACAATGCCATGGATACTGAGAGGGATGCAAGCTTTCTTCTAGAAAGAGGAAGCAAAAGTACATTGTGGAGCTAGCGTGTGCCCCCACCTCCCCCACCAAGCAAAGTGAAAGCTCCTGTGCTGGCCTGAGCACCCAAGAACTCAGGGTCAGGGACGGGGAAGAGATGGGGTTGGGAGTCAGCGCACGGCGTTTCTCCAGGGCGATGCCCAAGAACGTGCTTTCCCTATGGTTGCTGCAGATGCTGTCTGTGAGACCTTGCTATAATCCAGCAAAGGTGACAGGTGCAGTGACTTCCGGCTCTGCTGTCATTTTGGTTTTACAATCTTTTTTCCAAGAGGATCATACTCCATTTTACCAGTCAAAGCTGTGCCTCCAATGTTTACAGAGACCCAGAGTCACCCCACTATGTCCCTATGGGACACTCAGCATGACTGGCCTCAAGGACAAAACTGAAACTCGAGAGGGCCGGGCATGCAGCTCAGTGGCACAAGTGGCTGCCTGGCAAGTGTGAAGTCACAAGCTTGGTTCCTGGTACCAAACAAACAAACAAACAAAAAACCTCAAATTCTTGAGTTGGCTTTGGAATGCAATTCCCTCTCTCCGCTATACTCTCGCCAACCGCTGTTGCTGGCTTCACCTCAACAATGCCAAACGGGCACTCACTGTTCAGTCACCCTTCTCCTGGGATTAGGGTTCCCAGGCAGAGTCAGGCCAATCTATCCACCCGCTCCAGGCTGACCCACTCCTGGGACTGGTTCTCTCTGCTCAATGTCCATTTCTATGGGAGGTTCAGAAGAGCCCTCTTTTGGTGCCCATGAGGGGCGGAGATGTTGACAGGCTGGCGAACCTTGGTGTGGTCATTCTTCTGCCCTGGTCTGGCATGTGGGCTCTGCCCTCTGTGCCAGTGGTACCCTTCTGTGCTATTCACCTGACACACTGACCTGGTGGACTCTCAGATGACAAACCAAGGCCCTAGTGATAATATTCAAGAAGGCAGTGTTGGAGGAGCTGGGGTCCCCACGTCACCCTCTTGTGACCCCGGCTGACCTTCATTTCCCTGAATGAGAAGGTTGGGAGACCTTATCCCAACTGGGTTGGAAGGTGTGATCTATTTGTTTGCTGTGCGTCCCTTCTGTTCCTTTTCTTTGTCTTCTTTTGGATTAATCATTCCATTTCATCTCCATTATTGGCTTATTCGTGGTGTCTTTTTTTTCTTTTTTTGATGGTTGCAGTCTGTAGTTTCCAGCACACATCTTTAACTTACCCCAGTCTCTTTTCAAATGATTTTATACCATTTCTCAGCTAGGGAAAGCATCTTCCATCAATACTTTTCCAAGCCCTCGGCCAGCCTTGTGTTATTGTTGTCTTACATTTCACTTCTGTGTATGCTACAAGCCCCAAGATAGGTTGTAATTATTATCACACTAACCACTACCCTTTTAAACAGCTTTAAAAGCAAGAAAATTTTCTTTTATATTTACCTAATATTTATCGTTTCTGATGCTCTTTATTCCTTTGTGTAGCTCCAAATTTTTGTCTAGTATCATTCTCCTTTTGCCTAAAAGATTTTTATTTTAAAAAATTATTTTCTTCTAGTGCAACAAATTCTTTCAACTTTTCTTGGTCGAAAAAGTCCTCATTTTGTCTCTCTTTGTGAAAGATCTTTTCACAGGGCATGGAATTCTAGGTTGACAGCTTTTCTTCTCAATAAAGCAGAGATTTTGCCCTACTCTCCTCTGATTTACAACATTTCTCCCAAGAATGCTACCACTCTTGTCTTTGTTCCTCTTTGATGAATGTCTTTTCTCTCTAACCATTTTTAGGGTTCTCATTTTTATTACTGCTTTTCAGAAATTTGACTGTGAATGTTGCGTTTATTCTGCTTGGAGTTTATTGAGTGACTTGTATTTGTGAGTTGATGGTTTCCATCAGTTTAGAGAAAATTTCAGCCCTTAGTTTTTCAAAAAAATTTTGTTGCCCTCCTCCCTCCTGTAGGATTCAAATTACAGGTATATTACACAGCTTGGTATTACGTTGCAGGTAATCAGACTCTGTCTTTCATCTTATTTTCTTTGGACAAGTTCTATAGCTATCTCTTCAATTCACCCATCTTTTCCTTTGCATTGTCTGATTTTTTTGTTAATCTCATACATTTTTACTTCAGATATTGTATTTTCTTCTGCAGTTTCATTTGGGTCTTTTTGTATCTTCCATTTCTCCTTTTATTGTGTTCCTGCTCTTCTGTATCTTCCTCAGCAAGTGGAACATGTTTATTTATTTATTTATTTATTGGGCTTTTTCTTTTTTATTGGTACCAGGGATCGAACTCATGACTGCCTGCTTGCAAGGCAGGCGCTGATGCCGCTGAGCTAAATCCCCAGCCCCGTGGAATATGTTTATAACAGCAGATTTAACGCTCTTCTCTGCTAATTCCATCACTGTTGCCATTTCTGGGTCTATTTCTACTGGCTGATTTTTCTCCTGGCGGGAGATACTATTTCCCTATTTTGATGCAAGCCGGGAAGTTCTGACTGGTTGCAGGCTATGGTGAATTTTACATCGCTGGCTGTTGGGTTTTGTTGTAGTCCTGGGAATACTGCTCTCCTTTGTTCTGGTATGTAATCAACTCACTTAGAGTCAGTCTGATGCCCTGAAGACTTGCTCACAAGCATTTTTAGGGTGCATCTAAAGCAATAGTTAGATTAGAACCAATTTACCCCACTTCCTGGCCGGTGGCTTGCTAAGGACTCTGCAAGATTCTCTGTCTTATGAGGTCTCTTCATGGTGGCTTATGGGAACAGAATTCCGTGGGCTTCAAGAATTCGGGGTGCATTGCTTTCTAGTTTTGAATGTTTGCACCCTTTCCTGGTGTCCTGTTTTCTCTCACACACGTGCAGATCAGTATTCACCCACTGTGCCTCGGGGCAGGCGTCTCCTCTCTAAGGTGCTCCAGCTGGCTCTCTAGCCTTCTCGGTGTCCCCCATCTAAGTGAGACCCCTTCCCCCGGGCTCTCCTCCATCCCCCTCCCCCACACTCAGCCTGAAAAGCGCCTACCGCCAATCAGGTGAAGCAATCCCGGAATTCACCGTGGATTTCTGCCCTAGGCTCAGCGTGATCGCCTGTGCTGTTATCCAAGCTCTGATACCACGTGTCCTTGGGCTTGCCAACATTTTAGTTAGTTAAAGAAGACAGAAGATCCCTGGAGTCTCTGGCATTCTGTCATGGGCAGGAGCAAATTAATTCTATACCATGGTATTTAACATTAGGATCATTTTACTGAATAGCAGATTCTGGTCAGTTTTGAATTTTATGACACAGCTTACTAAATATCTTTCAAAACTGTGCCCTTGTTCATTTATTTATCACACAACTGTCTGTTCTCTCCTTTGCTGCAGGATACGAATAAAGCAGGGAATGAAACAGGTAAGGTCACAGTCTCAGAAGCTTTTACTCGAGCAAGGGAAGACAGGTAGAATATAAAATAGTAAATACACAACAAGCCTTGGCGTGAGTGCATCGGTGCTGTAAAACAACATGTGTTGGTGAGCAACCAGGGCGGCTATTTACGAGTGTTTAAGGAAGTCCTCCCTGCAAGGCTGATGTGATCGGACTCATCGGTCAGAACAACCGTGTGCACATCTGGGCGTAGCGTGTTCCAGGCAGAGGGAACAATAACTCATCACAGCAGCCCAGGAAAGTAGCAAGCTTGAACTAGTGGAGAAGCAGGGAGAATGGTTTGGTTGGAGTAGAGTGAGCTAGGGAGGCGAGGCTTTGTGGGGTGAAGAGTCTTGAGCAGTGTGTATGGTATTGGACTCATTATACGTTAAATAATGCACTTACTTAAACCTATCCTACGTTAGGTTTTTATTTTTAAAATGCTCTATCATCATTTATACTGCAACAAACATTTGTGTTATGTTCTGTGTTTAGAATGATTTTAATGGGCGGAATTCCAGGACTGGAATGGAAGAATGTGAGGCTGTTGGTGGTCCCAGGACCCCTGCTACACCACAGTACCCTGTGGACGCTGATGGTGACTTACACTGGGGACTGGGGGGCACCTCCCCAGGAACCTGGGAGGGACACCCATACATAGCACTAGTCAAGAACCACGTGGGATATAAAGCACTGGCCTCACAAGGCACCGACATTCCTGCTCACTGTGGGACATGGCTGGGTGCTTTTTCTACTCTTGAGTTCCTGGAAGGATCAGGTTGAGGCCACATTTCTGGGGACACCACATTCCTGCTTGGCACCTCTCCTTTCCCGTCTTACTCCTTCCCTGCCTTTCAGGTTTCATCAGGTCACCTGCATCACAATGCCCCACCTGGCTCTGCCCCCAGGGAGACCAAACTAAGACAGAATATAAACTTTTTGAAGACTTCCAATTTCTTAAATTTCTGTTACTAGAAATAACACATCCACTGAAGATGATTAGAAATGTGCCCAGTCACCAAAAAGGACAGAAAGCATTGGAGGTGTGGGAGGTGGCAGGTGGGTAGTGGAAAGATGAGCCAGGATCTCAGATGAAGGGAGAATTGTAACTTCCTGTAGACTGAATACCTTGACACTTAATCCCCAGTGTGATGTTGGGGCGGGGTGGGAGGATACGAATCATGAGGGTGGGAGGTGATCAGGTCATGAGGATGGAGCCCTTATGAACAGGATTTGTGCCCTCTATAAAAGAGGCCCCAGAGAGTGCTGGCCTTCTGCCACATGAACACACACCAAAGCGGCTTCTTTGGACCAGGAATCAGGACCTCACCAGACACGAAGCTGTTGGAGTCTTGATCTCGGACTTCCCAGTCTCCAGAATGGTGAGAAATAAATTTTAGTTGTTTATAAGCCACCCAGACTGGTAGTTTTTTAAAGACGCCCAAGTGGACTAAGGCAGAGCTGATGGATACACAGAATATGCACATGTACCACTCAGTTAAGTCTGTGATGATTTAAGAACACCAAGACCCCCCTAAACCCAGACTCACCCTCTTGAGATCATCCATAGGAATTTGTTGGCCATTTTTTGGAGCAATAATGACAGCCTGCAGGTTACCTCCCTGGTCTCAGAAGGCATATTGTATTTTCCTCTCAAGGACTCTCCTGTTTGTTGCTGTGTCCAGTGTCTCAAGTTCTAAAGACAAGAGAACAGAAACATGAACGTCGAGGATGGAAGAGGGGTAACAGGAAAGAAGGGTCAGTACACAGCCGCGGGCATCGGGGAGACCAGCACCCTGGGAGGCTGAGGCAAGGGGCTGCAAAGCTGAGCCCAGCCTGGTGAGTCAGCAATGGAGGGAAACCCTGATTCAAAATAAAGCATGAATAAAGAGCAAGAGAAAGAGAGGAGGAAAGACAGAAGAAAAGAGGGGCAGATAAAGAAAGAAGGGAGGAAGGAAGGGAAGGAGTGGAGATGTGTTAATGCAAAGGCTTGGGTTCAATCCCTAGCACCACAAAAGAGAGAGAGAGAGAGAGAGAGAGAGAGAGAGAGAGAGAGAGAGAGAGAGAGAGAGAGAGAGAGAGAGAGAGAGAGAGAGAGAGAGAGAGAACTGGAAGATGCAGACCAGAAAAGGAAAACTTGGGGCATCCTGAAACTTTAGCCGTAATTGTTTTTTCTCTCTGTTGTCTTCTAAGAGAAAAGATGATTAATGGTAAAGCTGAAGATCAGCTGTGGCCATCATACGTGTGTGTGCGTGTGTGTGTGTGTGTGTGTGTGTGTGTGTGTGTGTGCCTGCGCTTACCTGCTTACCTCGGTGAGGCTGCGGGCTGCCACCCCATCGTTTCCCCCCACCTGTGCCTCTCTAGCCTCCTGCCTCCTCCCTGCCTTTGAAGAAAGGGTTTTGGGGAACAGAGCCCAGCGGGGGTGACTGGGAGAGCGCTCTCACTGAGCTTCAGAGGGATTCCACCCCAGCCTCCAAGGCAGACTGCATGGGATTGCCAGGTTCGGGTTCCTGAAGAGGCTGAGGGGGTCTCCAATCACTAACACCCTCCCCCAAATGTGGGGGAAAGGACAAAGGACTGCATGCAAGAGGGGGTGGCCTCACCCTGGGTTCTGCGCTCTATCTGCAGAAGCCTCTGGGGGCACCCCTGAATGTCCCTCTGGGTGCCTTCGCAGTCTAGGCAGCCCGCAGGCTCACCGAGGTAAGCAGGTAAGCACAGTAATAGCCCACAGCTCATGGGCTATTGCAGCTTCCGAGCTGCTTTGAGAACACTGCTTAATGATTAGGCCGCTGCCTCAGGCTGTTCCAGCTGCCCTAGCAAGATCCCAGGAGCAGAGTCCTCACAATCAGCAGGGATAGATCCTGTAATTCTGGGAGCTGAGAAGTCCGGGATCGAGGCTGGCAAGGGCTCTCAGGCCGACCACTGGCCCTTTTTGCTGTGTAAGGATCATGGGACCTCCCCTGGGCCCATTTTACAAAAGCTCTGGTCCCCTCCCCGGAGAGGAGGGCAGACTTCCCAAGGCCCTGCCCCCTCCCACCACTGCCTTGTGGGCTCTAACTTCAACGCTGACTTAGGGGGAGACACAGGCTTTAAATCGCAGCGGCCAGGCCTCTGTAAAGTAGCTGCTCTTATTTTTGGTGTGGTTTCACTTTCTCAGTGGAATCCATTGACTGCCGGAGCGATTTAACTTCCCCCAGCTCCCATCGGCAGCCAGAGGCCGTCCTTGTTTGGTCTAAATTTTCTAACCCTTTCCTCCTGAGTCTGAATCCTGCCCGGCTCACTCTCCCCTCCTCTCCCTCATCTTATTCTCTGATGCTTTTCTGTCTTGATGTTAAGGGTTGTGATTTCTAAGGCTCCACAGCGGCCAGTGGGGATCTGGCCAATAGGATGGAAGGGAAACTTTCCATCCCTTCCTTTCTATGGTAGGCTGCGTCTCCCCGCCTCCCGGACACCAGAAACGGTTTTTTCTCTGCCTGGTCTGCTGCTCTGCCACCCTGGGTTTGGCAGGCCTCTCTACACCAAGGGGAGGATGGCCAGAGGAGTGACCCTGCCCACGGGAGCATGCACTCAGCAGGCCGTGTGACCCCACAGCCCCAGAAGGTCTGAGTGTGTGTGTCCTGCCGCTCTGAGGCTGAGCACATTGTTTTAGGGCCCTGCCCAGTGCTCCGCTTCTTTCCCCTTGCTGGGCTGCCTAGCTAACAAATCTGGGTGGTGGAGCGGCATTTCTTTCTCTCATTACCCTGAATTAAGCATCGTTAGGAAGGCAAACACTCTGCCCAGAACAAATAAATCACCTGGCACATTCCAGAGGCAATTTTAAATTATGCTTAATGACCTTTCCCTTTGGATTATTCCAGCCACGATGCTTCCCCTGGCTGGAATAATTGAACACTGACTTGCCAAGAACTCAAACCGCCTTTCAGAGCAGCTAGGGAGCTGCCGCGATGACGCCCCATGGTGATGGCTCTCGGGAAGATGCATCATCCCCAGGGACACAGTGGTGGTGATTGCAGCATTTATAAGCAGTGAATCACACAGCAAGGCATGCTGCGCCAGGGGGACAGACCCAGATCTGGATTGGATGGTTTCCCAAGCCAGAGTCACCCAACAGGCCCGGGAAGCTTGTGAATCCTCTCCGGGGGTGTGATTACCAAGGCCAATGCACGCCATGAGCCAGCACAAATGCCCTGCTGAGAATCCAGGCCGGGACATGTGGGGACAAGACTTGTGCTCAAAGGGCTACAGCAGAGTCTGTGGGCCACAGTTCCTGCCTGTGCTGCTCCCAGCACAAGAGGAGGCACTGGATTGTGGTGTGGTGGAGACAACAGGGACCAGAGGCAGGAGGAGTGGCTTGGCCCCAGCCTCAGAGAAGTGGCGCCATGTTGCCATTCCTTGGCACAGAGAAGCAGACAAGTCTACTGGAAAAACAGAGGTCCCTTGAGGTGATAGAAGCTAGAAGATTCTGCTTCCCTGATCGATGACACTGAACCTTGGCTTGGGAGGTAATGGATCAAGGATACAAGGAACAAGAAGCCCCCAACCCACCCCACCCCAGGATCTGCTGCTGTAATGCAACTTCAGGGAGTCCCCTCGTCATATGCCAAAGACACTGAGAGATTGGGAGCAGTGGTGGAGGTGCTCCACGAACTAAAGGGCTCTTAAGTTCCTCTCATTCCTGTCATTCTGTGATTCTAGTTTAATGTGCAGACAGGACAAACATGGCTCAAAACTACATAAGCAACAAGACACGGGGAGCAAAGCAATGGGGTACTACTCACCGAGACATGAAGTGGTCAAGTCGAGCTTTGCCTTCCTGCCTGGAGCGTGACCTTTATCACCTGTGGTCCTCAGCCAGGCCACAGACAGCTGGTGGCAGGGTCGAGGATGGGAAATCAGGGCTGAACACAGAGGAGGAGGGCGTGAGAACAGGCAGAGGAGCCTTCCCGGAAGTTCAGAGAGCTGGGTATAAAAGAAATTGGAAGGAGAAAATTCTGAAAAAAGCCTTTTTTTTTTTTTTTTTTTTCTTTTTTAAAACTGAAAGCTGCAAATCTTTTCTCCCTGGAAAGGGATACTGTGCTGTTGATTCATCCAGATTTGAACTTCATGAAAGCTGAGATGATCCAATCTTTGTCCTGCAGAGAAAGAGCTGGTGTGAGGGAGGGGAGGATGGAGAAGGTTCAGGGCCCCCCTGGGCCTTCTATGAGCCAAACCCCTATCCCAGGTCCCTCTCCTGTAAAAGCACGAGCGCTTGCCATGTGGATGCACAGGAGCTTCTTCTATGAGGGTTGCTCAGTGAGCACCTCTGGGCAATCTTTGCAGGGCCGGCCAGGAGAGGGAGAGGTTTGTGCGGTCTCCTCTGGTGGCTGGAGCAGACTGAGGGTCTGAGCAGGTTCACTGAGCACCTCCTGCCTGGGTTCTGTTGTTCAAGTCCAGCCTGGGCCACTTAGTAATCATGACTCCTTGAATAAGTTGCTTGACCTCTCTGATCTCATGTGATGCTTGGTTCTCACATGGGGTCAATCACTTATTTAAACAGGCTTGGACTGAGAATCCAGTGTAAGGCCAGAGGTGGTGCCTTAACCCTGAATTCGTGTCTTCTTGTCATCCAAGTTATAGGCAAATGAGTGAAACTGATTTCAAAAAGTGAAATATATCATGTGAATAAAATTTCTAGTAGATTGACTTTGACTTTTACCACTTTTCAGTATTGTTTGTGGATGTGCATATATGAGAATATGTCTGTCAGGGCTGAACTGTGTCCAACAAGAAAGAGAAACCCAAGAAATCAGAAATCTGGGTTCTGACTCCAGACTTTTTAATGAGAGAGATTCTGGGCAGATCCTTTAATCTTGTTGAGTCTTGATGATCTCATCTGTAAATGGGGAGACAAATGCTTCTCTCCAAGGGTTGTGGTGAGGATCAAATAAAATCACGAGTGTAAGGGCTCATACTGAACCACAGGGGAAGCGATACATGTAGAAGCTGTCCCCGAGCCGAGCATTTAGCTCAGCAGCACAAGCGCCTGCCTGGCAAGCGTGAGGTCTTGAGTCTGATCCCCAGTAACTGACCCCCAAAAAAGAAGCTGTCCTGATCTGCTTGAAGCATCTAGTAACTGGGTTGACTTCCTAGGCCATGTGATTGATATCTTGGCAGACATCTGAGCTTGCTTCTCCTCCAATTTTTCAGTTTCTCGTTCAGTCTCCCCCTTCCCCAGGCCTTTTTGACCTTGTTGTACCTAAGAATGGTTCCGAAACACACTCTTGCTCTGAAAGATCAGAAGGACACGGGAGCAGGACGATTCGCTGCTAATGCAAGGCTCTCTCCCTGCTCGCCTTCCACCCCATCTCCAGACTTGCATTGCTCTAGCAAAGTGCCTTCCTCTTCCCTGCTTTGTGCTTACCAAGTATCAAAAGGAAAAAAAGAAAAGATACTTGGGACACAAGGAACTGGGACCTCTAAGTTGCCCCATCACAAACGTGGCATAAATCACCCCAATGCAACAAAGAAGAACCGGGTCTCGCCCTCTAATGCTCCCTCTCGCTCTTCTCCCAGGCACCGCCTCGCACATTGAACAGGCTGTGGAGGTGGTCGCTGCCGTGCAGCTGGGAACCAGAACAGGAGCTGTTCCCGGCCCACGCGGGTGTGTGTGGACTGACTTCTGCCCATCTTGCTTTGAACATAAAATACCCGGTCAGTTTTTCTTAGGGGGACTGAAACCCTTTTCTAAATATAAAACCATGTATATCATATCATATAAAATTTGAAAATAAGGAAAAAAAACTATCCACAATTCTTCCGCTGCAACATCTAGAAGTTTTGGAGTCATAAATATAGATCATGGGTTTGTGCGTTTAATGTGCTTTTTATACCTAACGTAACAACATAAGCAACTTCCCCAACCTTAAAATCTTCAAAAGAGCAGAGATTTTAAAGACAGCAGAATGTCATCATACAGGTGAACCCTAATTTATTTAACAGATTCTGTATTGTTTGACATATTGGCTGATTTCTTTCTCTTTTTTTTTCCCATTAGGGAATACTGCTATTAATATCCTTGAACATAACTATTCATGTCTCTGATTATTCCCTTAATATGAATTGCTACAAATAGAACCGCTGGGTCAAAGGGTTGGAACATTTCTGAACATCTTGATACACAGGGCCAGACTGTCAACCAAATATGTCCCAGCGTCCTCCCCAACGAAGTGTGGAGAGGATCAATCACTGCACCTCCCCCGGCGCGGCTGGGCGCCATCTCAATGTCAACCTTTGCTGTCTTAATTAGTGAACACTTACTTGCCTTATCTTTGTGTGGCAGCCCTCTCTTCCCCCTCCGGCCTCAGTACTGTCTTGCTTGCTACAGGTTAGTTGCGTGTGTGCCATGCCTACTCACAGACAGAACCTGAGGGGCTCCAACTGAACCCTAAGCTCTTACAGCCACTAATTTCCCTCCCCTTTAACCTTTGTTAAAGGCAATCTACTGGCACAGTAGATGTCACATAGCCAAGTTTGATATGTGTTTGGGGATTTTTTTAAACACACAAAAATAGAAAGTATTCTCTCCTTTGCTGATGCTGATAGCTCCTCTATATAATCTCTCTCCCAGTTCCCATTGCTGTTATAGGGGCTATTACGTAACTCCAGTTTATTTCTACCTATGTATGATTATAGTTTGTTAAAAGATAAAAAACAAACAAAACTTCATTTTCTCAGCTGGATTATTAGTTGCTCATAGGCAGAGAATACAACTTTTCATTCTTTTAGAAGAAATGAATCCAGTACATATGGACAGCTACTTTTTGCTTTCAATCATTTACTCATTTAACAAGCACTGTTGAGTGTCTGTTATACAAGATCTAAAAATGCAGTGAATTTTTGGAAAATTTATTATAATATAAGACACATTGCCATTAATCTCTCTCAAAATACTCCCCTTTGCTTCAGACACGTTTGTCTCATGGTTCTTGCCAATTTCTGAAGCGGTTCAGGAAGTCCTGTTTCGTGAGTATCTTTAGCTGTGTTGCTGGGGCTGCCTTGATGTCCTGATCAATTCAAACGCTTATCTTCCATGGTCCTTTTGGCTCTGGAGAAGAACCGTAGTCACATGGTGCCCGAGCTGATGAACGGGGCCACTGAAATGCCTCAAAAGCCCACCATTTTGTTTGGTGGCAGTTGGCAGTGTCATTCCCTACATTTTTTGTCCATCTGCTTACGACACTCATGAAAGAGGATTCCCGAAAGGGCTTCAGAAAGCGCCAAGAACAGTGGATTGTGTGTCTGAGCGATGCCATGAGGGGGACTCATGGCAGTGCACCTTTTACTTGAACACCATTTTATTTAAACGTTCACTGTATACACAGATCACCCCCTTGTATATCAGGCGCTGCACCCAACATGAAGGAGATTAGCAGAGACTTCACATGATTGCCAAAGTGTGTGAAACAGATCATGTTTCACTCAACAATATTTGATAACCTGTTTGCTTCATGGCCATCAATACTACAAGTTTTCATTCTTAGTTTTTTCCAATCTGAAGACTATAATATTGTTATCCCTTCTTGTTTCCCTAATTGATAGTGATATTGAACATCATTTGAATATATTTATTGAACATTAGGATTTTCTGTTCTATGAATTACACATGCACTCACACCATTTATCTAGTTTACCATGTCTGTCTTTTCTAATCAATTTCTGAGTTCTTTGTATATGACAAATACTATCAATTAATGTAGTACAATTAATATGCTTTTCTACATAAAAAATTTATTGGCTCTTCTTTGCCTTCAGAATAAAATTCAAATGCTTTACCAAAGTAGGGTGGGTTGTCCCATTCAGATGCCTTTCATAAGAACAGTTAGACAGATCCCTTACCCTATTTATAGCCATTGGTTTGCAAAGAGGTTGAGCTGTACAGACTGTAAGGGAAGAGTCCACATCTTGGTTGTGGTTGGATTTTTGTCATCTGAGGGACTTTGTTGTCATCTGAGGAACCCTCAGGGAGCATGATTATAGGAAGTGGGAGCCCTGAGACTGAGTCATCATGTAGCAGGAATCTGGTGCCTTGAACCACACATTTGAGGTGGTACCACCAAGGGTAATGGTGCTCATTGCTCCTGAGGGAGCCTGGAACTTGTCCTGCTTGGTCATTTTGGCAGCATGAGGGGCTTCCAGAAGCAAAAGCCCATTTGGGCTGCTGCTATGACCAAAAAAAAAAGTTCAACAGAAATTCCTACAGCTCTAGAGGCTAGGAAGTCCAAGGTCAGGTGCCTGCAGTCCCGTGGCTGGACTTGCCCTGCCCTGGGTCCTCTAGACCTGAGGTATGAGGCTGAGTTCTCTCCTTGGGGAGGCCGGAGGAGGGGCAGGCAGCTCTCCGAAGCCTGTCATGGGGACATAATGCCTTTTACAATGGTGTGGCCATCATGACTTCATTATTTTCCCAGACATCCAGCTCTACGGTTGTCCTGGGGGTGACATTTCAGCGTGAATTTTGAAGGGACACAAACTTTTACACCATAGCAGCAGAAGCTTAAAGAGCTGCTGCTGCAGAGCCCAGCACCGCGCTGTGGACCCCTTTCCAGGCCTGTGGCCGGGAGCTGCTTCCTTCTCCCACTTGGCTAGAGCAGAAGTGCGCCTTGTACTGCAATACATTTTAAAAATTTAAATATTCAGGGTATATTTTGATCAAACCAGGTAGATTCATACACATGGAAGCAAGATCTTTGGAAGGGGATAACACATATGAATGACAAGATTATAAAGTGATTTTTCCCCCTCCTGTGCAGTATTCTTTGTTTTTTAAAAATATTTCCTAGCAAACATGGATTTTTTTCTATAATTAGAGAAAATATACATGAATATTTAACAAAAAGTAAGTTTGGCTGTTCAAGGAAAGAAACAGAATGGGTATCTGTTTTGCGCCTCTACCACAAAATACAATCGGCTGGGTAACTTATCAAGCGTGAAAATGTGTCTCTCACAGTCAAGATAGGGACCTTCGTGCCATGTCCTCAGATTTCGGAAGGCAGAAGAGTGAGAGAGAACCAACTTCTTCTGAGAAGTCCTTCCTCGGGGCACCAGATCTACTTCCCAGGGAGCAGTCTCAGGGCCTGGTCACCCCCTGAAAACCGCAATTCGGCCCCATCACACCGACAACACTTGAACCGCAGCAGAGAGACCAGCCAGGGCTGACTCTGGCTGGAGACGCCCTCTGCTGAGACCCCCACCTCTGTCACTCCAGGCAGCAGATGCATCCACTTTCTGTTGCATGCTCTGCCCTGCTGGGGCTTCACTCTGAGTCCTTGCACTGTGGCTTCCTAAGTGAATTCCACTCTTCCCTCGTGCCCAAGTCCCGCTCAGTCTGCAAGGCCCAGCTTGGGTTTGTCTATTTATTCACCTGTGCCACCCAGGTTCTAGTTGGAGTCTCAGAACCTCACAGCTCCCAGGTCCGGGATCTTGAAAGTGCTCTCTTCTCTCTGCCTTTTCTCTTTGCTACCTGTGATAGCCCATTCTGACAGTGTCATTTCAGGACAGAGGCCTTGCCTTGAAGCCTGGCTTCCTGATGCTTTTGGATTGGGGGCCAGTATTATGCTCAGGCTGCGTGCGAGTGTACATGTGTTTCCTTTAACTTCTACTCTTAGAGGCTTAATTTACTGGAGGGGAAGCACCTGTGATCTCTGTTTGGAAAAAATGTCTGCTATATGGCACTTCTCCAAGATATTACCCACTTGACAATGAAAGTTCCAGTGGAATCAGATTTCTCTGTGGCCATGTCTTGCTTAGATATAATCTGACGCTTGGCCAGCTATTTGGAAATGGCTGGGTCCTCCAGATAGCTCAATCCCCATCATGCTTAGTCTTTGACTGTTATCAAGAACTTCAATATGTCTACCTCTCTATTTTCTACCAATTCGATGGGCCTCCTGGCAGATTTTCCTTGTGCATCCTGCCTGATATCCATTGCGTGTCCTCTGGCATTCTCAGTATCCAAGCTCCCCCATCTCCCTGTCGCATCTGCATTTTAGATAACCAGCAATGGCTCAACCCCACCATCTTCTGCTTCCTTGCCACGGCTGCTGAGCTCTCCCTCATGACCTGGGTTTGGGCACCAGCAATGATTCAGCCCTGATGTCACTGGTAGGAACTGGGGTAACAAGACCAAGGTCTGGTCCTAGGGTGGCCAAAATTTTGGTTATATAGAGGAAGATGGAGCAAATACACAAATACATATGGGATGATCAGAATACATGGAGAATGTTTAAATTAAAAAAATTTACTACAGTAAAGGACACTTTGCCATTAATCCTCTTCAAAATGCTCCACCTCGCTTTGAATACTCTTTATTCCATTGTTCTTGCCACTTGCTGAAGCAGTTTTGCAAGTCCTCTTTTATCTGTGTCTTTACAAGGTATGATTAAAAAATACAGTGAAGAGCCAGCTGATGAAAAGACAGGCTCGTAAAAACATTCCAGTGTGCCCCCGTCCACTTCACTCACCAAGTCTGGCACTGAGTGATCTCTGGCCTTTCCCCAGAGTCAAAACGCCCATAAAAGATAGACGTTTCAAATCAACTCAGGACACGGAGGCAGCTACAACAGCACAACTAAAGACACTCATGACAGAGGACTTGCAGAACTGCTCCAGGAGGTGGCGAGAACAATGAGAGAAGTGAGCTCCAAGAGAAGGATTTTTTTGAGGGAAATTAATACAACACGTTTATTACTGTAGCACAGCGGGCTCTCAATTTGCAAACTTGACTCTACGATACTGATTTCAAACCCAGCTGGGCAAGATCTGAATCAAATTCACTGGTTAGTTTCAAAGGTGACCTCATGGAGAAGCTGACTGGATTCAATTCTCTTCCAGCTCGTTTGCAGCCAGAACCGTGGAGAGAACAGTTTGTGAACCAAGTTACCACTGTACATTTTACAAATTTGAACATTCATCATCTATTTGATGTGCTAGGATCCTAAAGGCAGTTGTCTCAGCAGACAGCGTTGCAAATATAGAAAGGAGGCGGCTGCAGACAACTCTATAACTTTGCATTGGAATCAGAGGCATTGGTGAGAACACAGTTTTCAGTAGATACAGATGTGTGTGTGTGTGTGTGTATGTGTGTGTAAGCATGCATGTATATTTCCTGGCACTCTCACTCAGAGGACAGGAGCCTGTCCTGTACAATGAATGACACCCATAGGGTGACACCAAGGACCAAGATCCCGGCTTATAAATATCACCTTCCACAAAAAGCCAACAAGTCTCCTTGGAGAAATGGCTGGTTCCAGGGCAAGGGTGGAGGAAGGTGAATCTGTTGGCAGAAATAGCAAAGTGCCCAAAGAATGACAGGGGACCTTCCATATGGACACAGGGAATAGCTTGAAGTGATTCCCATGGGCCAGATCTTAAATGATTTAAAAATGAAAAATAATAAGACCATTCAGTAAAATCAGAATCTGTAAATTATGTAGGAATTCCATACATTTGGATCAATCAAAAATTAACAATAACTTGTGGGGTTTATACCATAGGCAGTCATAATAAAAGATGTTATGATAGCACCAAGGTCAGGAAAGGAATGATACAAGCACAGCACTGTACGTTTCTTTACATAATGTGGTATAATGTTATTTCAAGATATAGCAAGCATGAGTTATACCCAAAATAAACTATGGTGTGCCCATTAGGAAAGCATGACATTGTTGGTGGTGGACACATACTTTTTTAAAGGAGAGGTCATTCACAGACACCGTCCAGAGGTGAGATTGCCTGAATCCTCAAGGTATACTTGAGATAAATTATGGAGACATAATTTCTGGAGTAATCACTAGCACGAACAACTACATGAACAAGCTAAGCAACCAAATAAAACAGAACCCTAAACTTTGTGGTTTTGCTTTATGCAATAGAAATCAGGAAAGGAGGTAAAAAGGCAAAGAGAAGAGATGGAATACACTGAAAATCAATAGCAGCACAGTGGACATAAACCCAACTTCATTGATCATTTATTAGATACGAAAGGTCCAAGACTGAGAATTACAGACAGGCTGGACTATGGAGGTGACAGCTGAAAGACAAGAGAGACAAAGCCAGCAGACAAGCAGAGCAAGCCAGTCCCAGACAGCGAAGAGCGTGTACCGGCACTCAGGGCGCCTAAGCTGGGTAACAGCAGGGAGCCCAAGCCCTCAGAGCTAAGTGGGTAAAAAGGAAAAGTGCGGGGAGATAAGGTCGGAGGGTTACGGGGCTGACAGATCATGCAAAGCCTTGACATCCATCGTAAGAACTTTGGGTTTTGCGCTGAATGGAATGGGAAACCATCTTCATTAGTTTTGACCAAACAAGTGACGTGATTGGATATATCAGCCCACTTTAGTGCAATATAATTGATATGTAGTCAGCCTTGCCAATTTCAAGAGTACCCTTCAATGGAGGAAGACGAGTCTGTACATGCACCTAACCACCTCCACTACCATCATCCAGAACTTTCTCATCAGCATCCAGCCTGTTCCGGGTCCCGTGCTGAGAAAATCTGAGAAATGGGAGCAGGGAGACGAGGTGAGAGGTGCTGGTTGTAAACTTGGTGGGAGACAACTATGATTTTGATTGCATGGGAGCAGAGGAAGTGGGGAAACATGCAGTACTGATTGGTATTTTAAAAGAAGAGCAAACAGGATTTTCGGAAAGATTGGCTTTGAGGTGTGAAAGAGAGAGGCACAGAGGTCTCCAAGGTTTTCAGGCCAGGATTCTGGAAAGACAGATTTGCCTTTCATGGAAATGGACCACAGTGAGGCAGGAGCAGGTTTGAGGACAGAAGACTATTCCAGATATTTTCAGTTTAGGCACTGAGTGGATGTTTAGAAAGACAGTTGGATGCACAAATTCAAACTATCCAACCCACTAGAACAGTCTAAACAAAGAGAGTTCTTGTTTAGAGACCTGAGAGCGTGAGCTATAACCAAAATAAACTGTCTCGTGAGCCTGGAAAGGGAACATTCTTGACGACGGACACATTCTGTCTTGTAGAAGGAGAGGTGATTTGTGGATGCTGCTCAGAGGTGAGGCTTCCTAGACGCTCAGCACTTGAAACCTCTGGGAATATTGCTGGAACCTCGGTCAGGGAGTTATGACGGCCTCGGGATGTGGCAGGAGCAGCCCATGGACCAAGACTGGCTATGACACTTGACTGCATCTTTCTGAGTTCACATCTTGTCCACTGCACCCTGAGCCCTATTGGAAAAGGTGCCCCATCCAGACTTCACACTGCTGTCTTTGGCTGACCGTTCCACCACCTTTAGTGGGTGAGACACAGGCGCAAGAAGGTGAATTGGCCAGGAGTTTCTTGGCTTTCCTCACCCTCTCAGGGTCTGTCGTGTGGTTTAGATTTCAAAACTTAAACTCTTGGTTTTCACTAAACCTTCTCAATATTTTCTGTCAAGGGGTTTCCTGGATTTGCAAAGGGAAAGTAAACAAAATGGGCGTTCGTTTCTCCTGGGGGGGGGCACAAAGCTCGCAGATGCTGCAGAACTGTTTTAGTCTATGGGCGGCTGAGTGCAGCTGAGAAGGAACAGAGGGGTCCGCCTGCCTGGGAGTTCGAGCTGGGGACTGGTGGCATGGTTCTTGATGCTGGAGAAAGCAGACTCGTGGGCAGGATTCAGAACTGGGAGCCGCCTTCAAGCCTAGACCCCTTCTTTCCCATCCCACTGGCTTCTTTTTTGTGTAGGCTCAGCACTGATAATAGCTTCATTTCCGCCCCCCAAACCGGAAATAGATATCATCTGGGCATGATGGCACATATCTGTAATCCCAGCACTCTGGGAGGCTGAGGCAGACGATGGCAAATTTGAATCCAGCCTGGGTAACTTAGTGAAAATCTGCCTCAAAATAAAAAATTAAAAAAGCTGAGGACTGGGGATTTAGCTCAATGGCATTAGCGCCTGCCTGGCAGGTGCATGGTCATGAGTTCGATTCCCAGTATCCAATAAATAAATAAATAAATAAAAGCTATTGCTATAGCTCAGTGAGAGTGCCTTGGGTTTAAATGCAGAAACACACACGCACGCGCGTGCACACACACACACACACACACACACACACACACACTTATGGAGGACCTGTAGCACCCTTCTCTCACCCCAGGATGCTCTGGGGCTGGTACCATGAGTCCCAAGTGCATCCCAGTTCTCAGGGGCAGGGATCTGACACCATTTTGGCTGGGTGTAAGTGCTGGGATGAGAGGATGAAACCACTGTGATGGGATACGGCAACAAAAGGGTCTCACTGATGCAAGGGACTGAGCCACTGCTCCGACTGGAAATGGGATACAGTCTAGAGAGACACCTTGAGTACGGACAGTTCTGGTGACTCAGAGCCATGAATTTGAGACCAAGTAGGGAACAGATTAAATAAAACCAGAATGGGAATAACCCACCAGAGGGCCCTGGGCCATCTTCATATTTGAGCTTTATTTAACGTTTTGGTGGGATAGTTGCAAGTGTGATTTCAGAGTGGCTTTAAACAAAAATAGGTCAGGGCTGGGAATTTAGCTCAGTGGCATAAGCACCTGCCATGCAAGCAGGAGGTTGTGAGTTCAGTTCCCGGTACCAATAAAAAAAGAAAAAAAAATAGACCAATATCTTTTCTAATGTAGATTTTTAAAATACAGATTCCTGGGCCTTGACCTTAGAAACCCTGGATCAATGAGCTTGAGGGGGGTGAGAAAGCTCTCTTCTGAAAACTTTCCCATTTAGGTCTGATGTGTGTTTGGCGTCCATCAGTTTAGGTAAGAAGTGGGGACAGGGCAGACCCTCAAGGGTTGACATTTGGACTTCCTGGCCTCTGTTTTGGACCTGTGATTGCCCTAACTTTTCTCTTACCTTTCTGGAAGGCCCAGCCAACGATGGCCTCCCTGCCCTGCTGAAGCTGCCTCTCAGGACTGCGGTGAGGCTTCCTGAGCTCCTGAGTGAAGAGCGCTTAGTGTCACTCAGTAAAAGTCGGTTGTTATCCCTATTATCTCTAGTTAAAATTATGTAAGGTTCCAAGCCGGGTGACTCACTGGCTGCGCAGGAACAGCCCTGGAACGCGGCAGAATTAGGTCAGCCTCCTTCCACCACTAATCTGGCGTCTCTGCTCCCACAGCGAGCTTCTGGTTTGGCCCCATTGGGTTCTCACTGGGTTCCAGGCTGCCTTTCTCAGATTCACTTTCTGTTCTTTTGGCAGGGTCCAGAGCAGGTGTAATGCCCTTTGTGTTTATCTGGAAACGCTCCTGAGCTCCTGACCGGTGAGGATGCTGACCGCCCACTTCGCACTGTTTCGGTGGCTTGTGTCCATCCCTTTGTGGTTGTGTTTACGACTGTGGTACAGCTGTTTGGAACTCAGATGTCATTTCTCCAGAGGATGCAGTGAAATCCCTCGGACTTGGAGGGTCCCCAGCATGTAATACAAGCTTGCTCCTGGCTCCAAGCTACCCAGCGGGGATGGGATTGCACTGTTAAAACAAGAGCAAGGGCAAACGTTGGATCCACTCATCCATTTATTCAGCCAGTGCTCCTGAACACTTAGAAAGCACCTGGCACTGTGCGAATGCCGGAAAGAATAAAACAGGCCGGGCCATCCCAGCCCCGCTTCCCTTTATCATCTTCTCAGGCATTAAGCACAAGGACAGCTTACCTCCAATCCGGCAATACCACAGCTAGTGCCTCAGGCTAAAGGGGTGGTGGGACAGCTCATGGCTTAGTAATTAAGCAAACTCAGAAACAATAAATCCACCTTATTTCCACTCTGGTTTGAATGGGTGAAACACACGTATTCTCCCTGGAGCTTAAGTAGAGCTAAGATATAAGGATGGACAGAGTACAGAAGTGTAAGGATTAAATGTTCTTTAAAGAAGTCTTCCACTAAGAAAGCATTGGCTGAATGCCTAACATACGCCTAGCGTTGCGTGTAGAAATAGAGAAAAGACAGCTTCTACAGAATAAGAGCTAGCAGTACAGACTGTAAGAGCAAGCTGACTTTGTAACCTGGATCTACCACTTAGCTGCTGTGTGACCATGGGCAACTTACCTGTCCTCTCTGAGCTTCATAATTCTCAGCCAAAAAATGGAGGAAATAATGTCTATTGCACAAGATTACTGAGGAGGGTAGCCGAGACTTTCTCTTAAGAAGCGTTAGGGTGGCAGCCCTTTGGTCTATCCCCCACCGGGTGTAAGGGTGAACTGTGCAGAGCACGACTGTTGCTGGGATCTCGAGCCTGCCAAGGCTGGAGACTACCACATTCAGCATGTGTCTGCTGTGATCTGGGCTGGGTGGACAGACTGTCTCTAGCTCATGTCTGGTTTTGTAGACTGCTAGCCAGAGGTCCCCCAAGCTACTGTCTCTGAGGCCATGTCACAGGGACCGTGGTAAGGCTGAGCCCATCCTCACCTGCTGCTGTCTCCTGCTGGTGCCGGACATCCACTTCCGCTTCAACTCCCCCTGCACCCAGAACCTGGAGCTCGCCTGGTCTCCATGCTTCTCTTGCTGTCCTTGTTGGGGCTCCCCTGTCTGCCCATGGCTGATTTCCTGATGACCTGATTCCCCAAACCTAAGGTCATCTGGCTCTCTGCTGGCCTGGCCGAGACGGGACCGTTTGTCTCACCAGCCACCCTGCTGGACTCCGGGTCTCCTGTCCTAACCCAGGCTTGCCGGACACCTTGCTCTCAGCATTTCTGCCCTGGTGGGGGTCCTGACCCACTCAACACACATGCACAAAGTTGCAAGAGCGTGCCTGGCCCTGGGCACACTCAGAGATGGATGGATAGGTGGATGGGTGGGTGGGTGGTCCTTGCCTTGAAACACCTGTTATTCAACATCTTCAGAATACAAATGGTGCTTTCGGGAAAGGAGCTTGCAGTGGAGCGGAGGAATAACAATTTGCCTTCTGGTGGCGCTGGAGAACCCTCTCTATCCAACTCACAGGCCAGAAGCTCTGTATCCTTTGGTAACCAGATACTGAGAACTCATCACATGCAGGAGAAATGCAACAGGAATAAGATGCGCTTTCTACCTGCAGAGCTGAGAGTCCGTGTTTGGCTCCCAAAGGTGCCCAGAGCCTTGTCTTCATCATGCTGTGACTCTGCTACTTTACCTGGCAGGGAGGAATTAAATTTGCAAATAAATTAAGGTTGCTAATCCACTGAATTTAAGATGAAGAACTTATTCTGTATTATGCAGTGGGCCCAGTGTGATCACTGGGCTCCTTAAATGTGAAAGAGCGAGGTGGAAAAGTGGGGGCAGAGTGATGAGATGTAAGAGGTCTCAACCAGCTCCTGATAGCTTTGAAAATGGAGGCAGGGGCCACAAGCCAAGGAGGGCTGGCAGCCCTAGAAAGTGGGAAAGACCAGACACGATGCTCCCCTAGGGCCTCGGAAAGAGCAAATCCCTCCAGCACCACTGAGAACTATTTAGGCCTCCTCTGATTTCCCAACTATAAGGCAGAAAAGTGATGTTGTTTCAGGTCACTAATTTTATGGCGATTTGTTGTAGCAGCAATAGGAAACTAAGGCATAGTCCAGCGGGGAAGGTGGAAATGGAAGAGGACTTGCAGTGCAATGGGATATGTGTGAGGACAGGAAGCAGCCAAGGCTCAGAAGGCACCTAATGCCACGGGCCGCTGTCCACAGTGGGGAGCCGCTGTGCTTTGTGAGTGAAGAAGCCTGGTAGCTGGGGAAACCGGAAGAAGCTGGACTAGAGTTTCCTGTATCCACTTGGTGGGCAGTGACCAGGTCCCTCAAAACTCCAGAGAAGTGCGGGAGGGATCTGGGCCCATACAGTGGGAAATAGCTATCCAGGCCAGCTCCTTCATCCAAAGCGCCTTTCTCTGGGAGGAGGATTTGGGTAGAGTTCAAAATATCAATGGTGGACAGATAAATTATAGTACAGTCACATTCATGGAGGGGAATATTGGACCTCAATCAAAGAGCAAATGAAAATACAATTTTACAGAAAAAAATGTAGAAAGCACAGATCTTCTGAAGACAGAATCTCTCCCTCCCGCCCTCCCCTCCCCCTTCCCCTCCCCCTCTCCCTCTCTTACCTGTCAGATTAGAACCCAACCTTTTTACTTTATTTCACTTTAATCACCTCCTAATTTTCATCAGTAAGACCTGAAGCCACACAGGTCCTCACTAGGAGCACAAAGGTGACCGAAGAGCAGGCATCCTGCTAACGCGTTTCCTCTAGTTAGAAACTAGAAATGACCTCAGTGTTCTCCCTAAAGGATTCATTGCCTTTGAGGTACTTAGTGTGTGATGTTCCGTGAAACTTAAGAAAGTGAAAAGGCAGGCCCATTTTGGTGGACAAGTAGAATGACCACAAATTTATCCTAGCCAGACTTTTGACAGCAAAAGGGATTTTATTGCTACTATATAGGACAGAGGGCATAAAGCAGACTGTCCCAGATCAGCTAGACATAGGACCATACAACTGATAAGTGATAATCTTCAAAGACACTTGACCTGGCAAGAGGGAATTAACACAAGTCCCCAAAACACAGTGTAGAGCAACAGACACGGCATGAGTCCATCTGTGGTTTGTTTAAAGAAGGGTACAGGCTCATAGCTACAAATGTATGGATACTTTTTATCAGAATAAGAAGCTGCCTTTACCATGGTCCTATCTAAGGACAAGAACTCTACACTAGGCACTTGTATTCATTCCATACTCTGGACATTGAAATTACTTTTATATGTATTTTATATGTAAAATATGTATTAAGAGGGTTGCTATAATGAAATTGCATAGGCTGGGTGGCTTATCCAGCAGAAACTTGTTTTCTTAAAGTTCTGGAGACTGGATGTCCAAGATTGCAGAGGACTGTGTTCACCTGTCAGGTTAAGACAGAATCTCTCCCTCTGTCTCCCTCCCCCCTCCCCTTCCTTCCCCTCCCCCACCTTTCTCCCCTCCCCCACCTTTCTCCCCTCCCCCACCTTTCTCCCCTCCCCCACCTTTCTCCCCTCCCCCTCTCTTACCTGTCACATTAGAACCCAACCCTTTACTTTATTTCACTTTAATCATCTCCTAGAAGCCCTGTCTCCAAATGTAGTCCCATTGGGATTAGAACCTCAATATAGAGATTCAAGGGGGACCTGACCCAGTCTACAGAATTTCTCGGGAGATTGGATGGTATAATCTCACTCCAAAATTTGGCAGACTTAGTATTTAACAAGAGCTGACACATCAGTTTGAGTTTGAAAGTAGTAAAATCTGGTGTTCCAGCTCGAGGAGCAGGGCAGGAAAATGTCCCTGCAAGCCCCAGAGTCAGCTCTCATGTTCTATTTGGTCTTCCATAGATTAGATCAGGGCAACCGCACCAGCTGGGCCATCTGCTGTCAGAGGTCTACAGATTCAGAAGTTAATGGCACTCAGAGACATGCCTACAATAATGCTGGACCAAATAACTTGGGCACCGCATGGCACAGTGAAGTCAACACATAAAATTAACAATCCCAGAATATAAATTTGATTGGGTGCATGTATCCTTTTCATAATCAGACTGAAAGCAAATAAAGCCATGGAAAGTCAAACACACTTTCATGGAGAGATCGGCTCTCAATCTCCCTGTGTTTCATGAATCAGCTTCCTTGGCGGTCCGATTCCCCTCAGAATCCCAGCCTTGGGAACCTACAAGTTGCACCGGGAAGTCAGAGGAAAACAGGCTTAGTAAATAAAACAGATCAGCCTCACATGATACAATAAAAATCCCCCCAGCTTTCCAACTGGAACAATTATAAAACTAGAGGCTGGGTTTTCTGGAAAAAGGCATCTTCAAAACCACACTTTCCACTCAGGTGGAAAGGACTAGATTCTCATTTTCAAAAAAATTTTCCTTCTTTATTCTACAAACTGCAGGACAGTAAATTCTTCCTCTCACTCCTTTTTCCCTTGAAAAAATGGAGCATATTTTAAAGCTTCCGCCTTTCGATGATAAGTTTCTTCCAAAAAGGAAAGGGTTGAATTTTAGGTCGTTTGTCCACCCACTTCCTGAGAAGAGGCCGCTTCCTTCGCTCTTAGGACGGCCCTGCCGGAGGGCATGGAGCTTTCCTCGGATTGGTGCCTTTGAGGGTCAAGTCTCTCCCAGGACCTGTGGGTTTCCATGGATTTTTCTCCTTCTAGAATTCTCAGGGGAAAGGAGGTGACAGAAACACCTGGGTCAAAGGACTGAGAGGATAGGGTGGTTTGACCATTGTTCTGAGTACCTTCTTAGCAGGAAGCCTCCTATCAGACTCATTCTGTCCCCACCCTGGCCTTCCGGTGCCCCTCAGGATCATGCTCACACCCAAGGGGCGGGCAGTGACCGGCAACACCACTAAGGGGTGAAGCTAGGGCTTGACCAAGTCTGCCGATGTCCCGAAGCTGTGGGATCTCCACGGGAGGCCCATTTTCCTTCTCTTCAGAGGACTCTGAGAAGCTCCTGAACCCCAGACTCTGCTCACTCAGCTCCTGGGATCCCCATCCAGCACCCTGATGCTACCTAAATCCATTTTTCATGGTGACCATCAATCCTATCTCTTTCATGAAAATTTTGGATTAAAAAAAACTATTTTAAAAACAATTTGCAAAAGACTATTAGTATCATTCTCGGAGATAACAAAACCATAGGCTTTAGCTGTGGGCTGGTTCAAGCTTCCGGCTTAGCCCAGGAGCTGGCTGGGTGGAAGGGTTGGACTCTGTGAACTGCTTTTCTGAAAGGTGACCTAGAGCTGGGGACGGGGACAGACCTGCTGGTGGGCCAAGGAGCTCCCATGCAGGGCACAGCTGAGCTGGCCAGAACTAGCTGGATGGTGGGCGGCGGGTGTCAGAAAACAGGCTGCAGCTGGCACATCAAACCCTGAGCTGTTTTGCCGCAAATACAAAGGAGTCACTATGCAAGGAAGTCAAGCTCTTCCTGCTCCTCACCTGGTGCCACCCAAACAACCATTACCAGCTTCTTTTGGGGACTCAGCTGGGTAAACAGTGTGGGCTCGGGGCAGAACCTGGACAGTCACTCAGCGGCCCTGGTAGCCATGGTCACCATGGTAACAAGGACAGAGAGCGTCCCCCAGTTAGACCCAGGGATCCCCCTTTCTAGTTGGTAGAAGGGGAATCTGGCTGGGTGAGGTCACCCTAAAAGGTAAGAGGAAATCAAGGTGAAATCCAGCTCCTCTGATGGTAAAAAGGCCCAGAGAGATTTGCAGATCTGGTTGCCAATCCCAGTATGTGTCAGTCTTTAGAAAAATAAAGACAGTAAGAGCAAAGTAGTGTTTTAAGCAAGCTGAATTCATTTAACTTACATGTATCTTTTTTTGCTGGTATTATGTTTTCTTCTTATTTTTAATGTAAAAATACCATTTCTTATATGCGATGATGCTGGTCATGGAAGGCAAGCGATTTTTAAAGCTTTTCTCTTTGGTGGGCAGTTGCTGGGGGTCAAACCCACAACCTCCTCACTCATGCTAGGAAGACACAGTGCCCCTGAGCTGCATTCCAGCCCTGTAATGCTCATGTTTTTTTCCTAAGCAATGACTATGATTGAATCCCCAAAGTTTGCATGCACTGGGGTTAGTTAGGTAACCTCCCTAAATGCGGTTATCTATTCAGGGCCAGAGCTGGATTTGAATCTATATGGAGGATGACTGAGGGAAACCCATTTTACATCCTAAGCTTCGTCCTTCACACCATGAAATGTGCATCGTCAATAAAATCTGTCCTGTGTCACAGAGATAAAAATGAAGCAAACAGGAGATAGCGGAGAAGCGAGAAGTGTGAGAAGTCCAAACCCCACGAGGTACACGGCTCAGTGCGATTATCAGAGCTTAATCAGTGCAAGTAACTTTTGTTTTTGTTTTTGCTTTTGCTTTTCAGTACTAGGGTTTGAATCCAGTGCCTTTGCACTGAGCTACATCCCCAGACCTTTTTCATTTTTTATTTCAAGACAAGGTCTCACTAAGTTGCCTGAGCTGGGGTTGAATTTGTGAACTTCCTGCCTCAGCCTCCCAGAGTGCTGGGATTAAAGCCATGTGCCACCGTGCCCAGCTAGCCAGCAGGGTTTTGAAACTTCAAATGCATGCACAATGTGGGCTTTTAAGATCATGTTCTCTTCCTGGGACTCTCCACACAAAGTACCTCACACTGGGTGTGCCAAGGCTGGCTACCCCCATCCAGATGCTGGCAAGGCCACCGTGGGTCTGAAGTCCCTGGGAAAGGCTCCTCCCTTGCCTGTCCCAGCCCCTGGTGGCCCTGGGTGTTCCTTGGCTTGTGCCGTGCTTTTCCAACCTCTCTGCCCCTGTCTGTAAGGGGTCACCTTCTCCCTACACCTGTGTTCTTTTTATGAAGACAACAGTCACGTTGAATTAAGGGGCCCACGCCGCCCCAGTAGGATCTTGGCTTCACTCGATTTCATCTGCAGAAGCTGATTTCCAAATGAGGTCTCGTTCTGGGTTACAGGAGGTCAGGGTTTCACCACGTTTGTGTGTGTGTGTGGGGGGGGGGGTCACAATTCAACCCATAACAAAGACTAGGTAGGAAAAATTTTAAGTTGCCTTTTAAGTAACACCACCTGCTCTGACATTAAGGAAAATGAATTTCTCCCCAGCCTGCAAGGAAAAATGCTGGGAGGCAGAAACAGGAGAAGAGGGGGGCAGCGTTCTGGAGGAAAATGAAAGCAGCTGGTTAATAAGTGAGCGAAAGCCACGGCTCCAGACAGACGGGGCACTGAGGGCTCCGCTGGCACAAGGACAGCGACGCAAACCAGGACGCCACCTCCCGGCTCCTTCCACAGCGCCCCCCTCCCCGCGGGGCTGCGGCTCCCCCAGCGCAGCCTGCGTTGCGGGAGGGTGAGGGAACCCGACGCCCTGCCTGCGCCCTCCGCGCCTGTCCCGGAGCGCTTCTGGTTTTTATTTCATTTTATTTTTGGTACATTTCAGATATGCGTAACGATCGCACTCACCATGGGAAACCTGGACCCGTACACGATTTATCTTGCTGGTTCTTTTTTCCCCATTCCCCTCCCCTCGATGCCGCTTCCCGTCTTTATTTACAAAAGCTTTGTTTTCATTTTCCCCTTCTATTCACTTTTTTCCTTGCTCTTTCCTTCCTTTCCTCCTCCCTTGTTCCCCTTCTCATTTGCATATTGTCTTCCCATTTCCCAATATTTATTTTATATTTTTGGACCTTATTTATGCTTTCAGTTTGTCACACCAGATTAACAACGTGGTATTTAAACGTGTGCATACTTCATTTAACAGTAGGACATCCATTCAGCTGGAAATGTCTCATTTATCTTTCTTAAGGGCAGAATAATATTCTATTGTATTACAAAAAAAACCCTTCATCTTCTTTATCCATTCATCAGTTGGTGGGCATTTGGGCTGTTTCCAAGATTTAGTTACTACAAACTGTGCTGCTGTAAAAACAAAGGTGCACATACACTGCTGAAGCACAACGCTTTTAATTCTTTCTGGAAGGTACCAAGAAGGGGGATAGCTGGGTCCATTGGAAACTTTAATCCTAGATTTTTAGAAATCTGCACACTGATTTCCACAGTGGTTGCACCAGTTTGCACTCCAACTAACAGTAGACAAGTGTTCCTCTTCCCCCACAGCCCCTCCAGCATTTGCTGTTGGTTGCTTTCTTGATAATAGCCATTCTATCTGGGGTGAGGTGGAGCCTCAGTGTTATTTTAATGTGCATCTCTGAAATGAGCAGCGATGCTGAACATTTTTTCATATATTTAGTAGCCATTTCCATTTCTTCATCTAAGAAGTGTCTGTTCATTCACTTGAGGCCCATTTTTGGATTGGGCCTTTAAATTTCAGGGATCTGATTTTTTTTTTTTTTTGAGTTCTTTATGTATTCTACATGTTAGTCCTTTATCTGAAGAATGGCTAGCAAAAATTTTTCCCCACACTGTGGGTTGTCTCTTCACTCGGTTGGTGATTTCTTTTGCTGCACAAAAGCTTTTTAATAAGATGAGATCCCAGGTGTTGATTCTTTGTGATAGTTTCTATGCAATCAGGGTTTTTTTCTTAAACTCTTTGCCTATACCAGTGTCTTCAAGAGTTCTACTTCTCTTTGCCAGCAGATTTTGTGTTTCTGCTTTAATATTTAGATCTTTGATCCAATTTGATTTTAGTTTAGTGCATGGTTAAAGGTATGGGAAAAGTTTTAATCTTTGGCTTGTGGAAAGTCAGTTTTTCCAACACTGCTTATTAAAGAGGCTATCTTGAGGCTGGGGGTTTAGCTCAGCAGCATAACTGCCTGCCTTGCAAGCACAAGGTCATGAATTGGATCCTCAGTACAAAAAAAAGAGGCTATCTTTCTTCTAGAGAAGGTTCTTTGTCAAAGATAAGGTGGCTGAGTATGTCTGCAGTTGTTTCTGCATTTTAAAATCTGTTCTACTGATCCTCAGGTCTTTTTTGTTTTGTAGGGATTACGATGTCACCAGTGTTGCCTTTGTTCCCCAGAATTATTTTTTTCTATTCTAGGTCTCTTCCAAATGAACTTTAGGATTGTTTTCTCTAATTCTGTGAGATATGCTATTGGTATTTTAATTAGGATTGCATTAAATCGGTGTAGCAATTTTGGACCATTTTCACTATATTGGTACTTCCTACCCAAGAACAAAGGATATCTTTGCATTTTCTGATATTCTCTTCAATCAACTTTTTCGGAGTCCTAAAGTTTTCAATGTAAAGGTCTTTTAATTCCTTCATTGGATTGATTCCTAGGTATTTCAGTTTTTGGATGCTATTGTGAAAAGTATTGTTCCCCTAATTTCTCTCTCAGTGAGTTTGTTATTTGTGTATAGAAATCCTATTAATTTTTGAGTGTTGACTCTGAGTGTTATACTGATTTGGTTATTAAATCTATAAGTATTTTGCTAGAGTTTTGAGGGCCTTCTATGTAGAGTTTCGTGTCATCCACAAATTATGATAATTTAACTTCTCCCTTTCCTGTTCTTATTCCTTTTGTCTAGGTATGTTGAGAACTGTGTTGAATAAGTGTGGTGATAATAGACATCCTTTTCTTGTTCCTGATCTTAGGGTAAAAGTTTTCAGTTTTTGTCTTCTTACTATTACGTTTACTGTTGGTTTGTTGTAGATGGCTTTTATCACATTGAGATAAAGACCATCTATTCCAATTTTCTGTAATTTTTTTTATCATGAATGGGTGTTAGACTTTGTCAAATGTTTTCTATGCATCTATTGAGAGCATCATATGGCTTTTGTCCTTGGCTTAATATGATATGTTTATTAATCTGCATATGTTGAACCATCCCTGCATCCTTGGGATAAATCTACTTGGTAGCTTCTTGATGCATCACTATCTTCTGTTTTCCTATATTTTATTTCAGATATTTTGCATCTATGTTCATTAGGGAGTTTGGCCTATAGTTCTCTTTTTTGGTTGAATCTTTCTCTGGTTTTGGCATTTGAGAAGTAGGAGCATTGGAGCTTCTCTGAATTTCTTGTAGAATTCAGCAGTAAATCCATCAGGGCCTGGGTTTTTCTTTGTTGGTATGTTTTTTCTTAAATTTTTTAAAATTATTTTGAAGGTAGTGAAATACAACAGAACAAGACAGAACATAGGCAATTGAGACAATGCGGTGAAATTGGTATAGAACATCACAGCAGGTGACCGGGATAACAGTAATAGATGCCATAGTATGTCTTGTTATCTTCACAATAGTTGTTCTTTCAATCAGGTATACAAAATCAAACAAAATACAGAACAGTATAGAACTTATCAAAACAGAATATTGAATAGAGCAATACTATTAATCAGAACAAAGCAAAACAGTGATAAAAATAGTTGCCTTCAAAGAGATGGTAGAAGGAGATCCCCCCATTTGCTATACTGTATATGGTCAATCTCCCAACAGATGCTCAGATCTCTGGCTCCCATTTGCTAACTGGGGGGGGGGGTGTGCACATATGGGATGTTTGATTCTCAGCGCACAGGACGGTAGGCTCATGGCTGCTTACCAGGGAGGTGGGCTGGTTGCTTGGTTTCCCAGCACCCTAAGTTCCAACATGGCGTGGCTCTCCGGAGACACTGGGTGGTTCTTCCCCTGGGGCGGCTGCAGCTTGCCCGAGCCACAGCCACTTATCAGGGAGGCAGGTTGGTTACTTGGTTTCCCAGCGCCCTAAGTTCCAACTGTTGGTGTGTTTTTAATTACAACTTCAATTTGTTTGACTGATACTGGTTTATTTATAATTTTTATATCTTCTTGATTCAGCTTTGGTAATTCATATATATCTAGGAAGTCCATTTCTTCTGTGTTTTCCATCTTATTAAAATACAGGTTCTCATTTTCTATTTCTTTAGTTTAACTCCTGAGTTGATGCTTATATATTGCCTGTAAATTGCTTATGACAGGTAGCTTTATTACTAGCATTTAGAACCCTTAGGAAATGACTGCTTCTCAGAGATGTCTTCCAGGTGTAGCTGGCTTCTGGGTTTTGAGGCTGTTACTAGATGCTACTTCTTTGATTTATTGGGGACAAGAAGTTGCTGTGAGTTGGGCTTAGGGAGAAGGCGCCACTTGCCACCTCCTTTTGTGTTGAGGGCCCTCTCTTCACTCTCCCCATGGGCTTCAATTCTTGCTTCTGATCCTTGATGGGTTCTAGGGACTCACTTTCCTCCTTTTCTTCCTCATGTCACTATATTCCAACATCTGGACACTAAATCTCAGAGAAGCTGTTTTTCTGCCATTTACCCCTTGCCACTTTCTCAGAGGCCCTTAGGATGGATGTCCACGACACCCCAGATATGGGCACAGCTTGCTCCCTCCTGCTGCAGCCCGGGATGGCAATCACCACTGAGCCTGGTGAGGAGATGGTTCACAGCTTCAACCCTGTCTCTCGTGGAGGCGGCAGAGGCTGGAGACTGCACTGTGCTCCTTGGAGAAGCCTGGCAGATTGTTCTGGTTTTTAAAGTTTGCTTTATTCAGTTTCCCAAGCACAGGGACAAGGAAGGACCTGGTAGACAAAGAAGTCTTCTCAGATCTTGGGAAATGTCCACACTTGAAGAAGTTTGTGGGCCTGAAATCTACTCCTTGAAGAAGGAGAAACTGCCATATGGCTTCTTCCAACCCTCAGAACTTTTTCCTCATTGGGTCTTTAAAAATGTTAAAGGCAGGGCATGATGGTACATGCCTAGTACCAGAGGCTGAGGTAGGAGGATTGCTTGAGCTTGGGATTCAAGACCAGTCTGGGCAACGTTATGAGTTTATGTCTTTAAAAAAATAGTGTTAGTATATAGCTCAGTGGCAGACTGCTAGTCTAGCACAAGCAATGCCCTGGATTCAATTTCTAACTGTAAGAAATGGAAAGAAAGAATAATAATGGAAAGAAAAAAAGCAAGCAAGAGGAAAGAAATAAAATTCATAGATATGAGACTTATATACCTGTACTCATGTCAGTGGATATTGTTGTAGTCGGAATTTACAAGGAAAACAATCTAATATAGGATACATAATTTATAGAATTATTTTATAGTAGTCATCCAAAGGGTCAAACACGAAAAAGTGTAGGAGATCTGTCCATACACTAAAGACCCAAAGAATACAGCTGAGAGCCCAAATCCCATAGCAACATCCTGCATGAGTCCAGCTGAAGACCCAAAGTCCATGACAATGACTCATGCAAGTCTGTTTCATGGATCTGATCTGGAAAGGCCCAAAAGTCAGCTGCAGAAGCTAGAGAGTCTGTCCAGCAGCAGGATGAAGGATCTGTTCTAGCAGGTTGAGGGACTACACTGGAGCCAAAAAGAGTAAGGACCAGCGCACCCCTGAAAAGTATCACAGCCAGCCTCAGCATCAATGATATCCCGGGGGCCTCTGATGATGAGAAGAGCTGAGTTCACATCAGGAAGCCTTGAGATCGGACAGCACACCATCTTCCCCACAGGGCAGGAAGTGATGCTCAAAGTAAGGACCAGAGCTTCCCCAAAATGAACCACAGCCATTCTCAGTGACAAGGTCCCGAGCTCCTCTGTCAACAAGAACAGCCAAGTCCACATCAGGAAAGAAGCTCGACAGCTCCTCCAGGAGAACCTACAGCAACAGAACCAACGGCGCTGCGCCACTTCCTCCCGGTCTTCCAGCTCTCCTTTTTGTGCTGTTGGCAGCAATCCTCAGCGGGGCCCTCCACGCTGATTCAGGTCAGCTGGGAACACCCAGCTGACCACCAGGTGTAATCTAGCACAGATATGGAATGTTCATATTCATCTTTATGAATAGATATAATTAATTAAAGGGGTATAATTCAGGCTGAATCCATTATTATGCAGCCACTATTATCACCTCTTTTGTTTTCTCCCAGCTTGAGAAGAAATTTAAGTTAATATATTTTTGTTGGCTCTTGAAATGCCGCTGTAGCTGCTGTACCTGGTGTACCTCTGCATGCCCTGGAGGAGGTTGTACAGTTCTTCAGCAGGTGCATGTGGGATGTGATAGGGTTCCTGTGTGTGTGTGGACCTAGGAGATGATTCAGAATCAGTCCAGGCAGACTCAGCGCAATGATGTGGAGGACCCCGTGTGACCCCCTAATGCAAAAGAGAAGGTAAAGACACCAAGCTCCTCCTTGTCATAGCCAGGTGCTCCCTTTCCTCCTACAGACCCAGACATTTGTCTGGGTGAGAAGTGCATCCGCCCTGTCAGTGGTTCTTGTTATCTAACGTCAACCTCAAGACACCTTGCCCCACATCAGGACAAAGACGTGCATGCAGGGATCACTAGGGAAGAATTATCTGGAGCACTCACCTCAAGAGAGGCCCAGATCTGGAATGAATAGACACCTCCCAGATGAACAAGTATAAACAGCAAATAAATATATGAAAAAGTACCCCATATCACTGTTCACTCAAGAAATGCAGCTAAACAATAGGGTTAGAGGCCTGGAAAAAGATAGTAGATAGATAACAGCTGGCTACAGAGGCTCCCTGAGATAGTCAACTTAAAATTCAACATAATACAGCGTGGGGAGTCCTGAACAGAGGGAGATGAATTCTCTTGTCCCAAGAAGAAACTAAGGTGAGAAGAACCAATCAAACATACAGTCCCGGTGCTACTATTGGAACAGCTAAAGGTTCAGTGCTCCCGCTGCAGCGACCAAATCTGAGCAGCCACAACTTACGGAGCCATCTGAAATCCTGCCACTTCAACTCACTGGAAACACAGTCACACTGATGTTGGGGGTTGGCAAGCCAAACAGAGAGCTGAGCTAGCAGGGAACCTACATTAACCTGTGCTGAGTGACAGGAATAAAACCATTCCACAGAAAAAGGGGCTCCAACAGATGACATTCTGGGACAGGCAGGACTGGCAAGAACAAAGGGCAGCAGTGATTTCAGTCAGTTGTTTCCTTCCCAAATGGGATTGGTGGAGTGAGCTTGGCCTGGGTCACGCGACCTGGCTGAGGCCCAATAGGTTATCTGAAATCAATTCCCTATGGCAGTGGTGCACACTAACGCAGTAAAGGCCTCAGCAGGTTGACTGACCTGGAGGGGAGGCAGCACACAGTAATACAGTGCAGGCCTCAGCAGGTTGACTGATCCAGAGGGGAGTATAAGCTGCCCCTGTTTGCAACTCACCAGCACATTGCTGTGGGAAGGGTCACCTAGCCAGCATGCTTCAGAAGAATTGTAACCAACAAAAGAAAGAAACTGGGGCCTCTTGGAAGAAACAAAAAAGATGAGAAGAGGAAGCAACAAGAAAAAGTCCCCAGGTCCCAACCCTGAGAACATTGACCAAGGACAGGTAAATACAAAGGAGAATGAGAACAGCAAACATGCAATATCAGACAGAGCACCAGTGGACATAAAGAAATATCTTCAGGACCTCATAGACAAGTTCAAAAGGGAAATATTTAGCCAAGTAAAGCAAGAAGATTAATAAAAGAGATGCTAAGCACCCCTCAAGAAGACACAGACAGGAGAATGGAGGAGCTCAAACAAAGGAGAGAACCATTCGATGAAGAATATAAAGAAAATATAAGCAGATTCAAAGAGATTACCAGGAAATTAAAAATTCTATGGCAAGATGGCAAATCAGCTTGAAAGAAACTAATGACAGATTATCCAAACTGGAGGACAGTTTTGCAATGTGGGATTATGAAAGGAAAAACTTTTTAAAAATAACAAGGAAGCAAGCAGTAACAATACAAAGGCTAGAAGACAACAAGAGGATCTATAACTTGAGAATAAAGAATGTGAATAAAGAAGCAGGGGTACAAACAAAGGAACTACAAAGGCTATTCACAGAAATAATTAAGGAAAACTTCCCAAACATAGGAAAAGGAAATGATATTCAGATGTATGAGGCATATAGAACTCCAGCCACCTACAACCAAAACAGAGCTACACCCAGGCATATAATAATCAAGATTCCAGAAATGCAACATAAGAACAGAATATTAAAAAGCTGTTAGAGACAAGAAATAGATAACCTATAAAGGAAGGCCCATCAGAATCATGGCAGACTTCTCGACACAAACCATCAAGTCAAGAAGAACCTGAAGTGAAATATTCCAAGCCCTGAAAGAAAATAACCTCCAGCCCAGATTTACATACCCTGAAAAACTGTCTAGAAATTAATGGAGAAACAAGATGCTTCCAAGACAAAGAGGAACTTGGGAAATTCGCGACCACCAATCCAACTCTACAGAGAATACTACAGGGCATTCTAGAGAGAGAAAAGTACTAGGATTCCAGGAACAGTGGCAGAGAGCCTCAATGAATGAAGCAGAAAACAGAATGAAGAAGATAAGCAGACAACAGATGACAAAAAAAGAGCATAGCAGAAATGAGGAGGGGAAGGTTAGTTATAATCTCTAATATAGAGATACACTAAATTAAAAGGTCTTGATACATTAATTTAAAAAAAGAACCACATGTAGAGTAGATCAGGAGGTGGTCCACTGAGATGCTATTTTTAGGAAATATAATTAACATGAAAAAGAGTATATGGACTGAAAATCAAATATGAGAAAACAATGCTCTATGTGACAGAGAACCAGAGAGTAATAGGGGCAACTAGACCAGTATTTGTGGGTAGGTTGGACAGGCTTTAATAGGTAAAGGAATACAATTAGAGATCAAGTCCAGGAGAGAGAAGGTTCAGAACCACTTAGGTAAATAGCAGGTTGCCCCCCCAATTTAAAACCAAGGGTCTTGGTGAGACCCAAAAGTGCACAGTGTACCTACCCTGGGGAAGTGAAAGGGGAGGGAGAGCCTTAAAAAAGTTGGCAGAAGGTATTGTTAATAGTGTATCAGGATTTAAAACCCATATTACTTGCACCACTCTACTTAGATAGATTTTATTCTGTCCTAGTTTGTCTACTTGCATTAGATTTGAGAGCACAGACAACCATTCCAAAAACATCAGGATATAGCACAGTAATCATCTTTAATTTCCTATTAACTTAATCTGGAGCCCTGTAAGACTTATACTGTTTTATCATGACTGATCTTAGTTAAATCTGGTTTGTTTGATTGCTGTTTGGTATTGACAGATTTTATTCAAAACTGATATGATTGATAGTATCAAGTCTGAGAGTATAGGCAACTACACTGAAGATGACAAGACTCACTACGATACACATTCTGATTTGATTACTGCCTGTTTTTGAAGTTTTATACTATACAAAGTTATACAAAGTTGTGTTTTTATTAATACTGTTATATACTGATATATTCAATTATACAATGTCTGATGATATAGCCAATTCTATTGAAGACAATAAGAGACAACACAGGAACTATGGTAGAACTCCTTGTACAACGGTCTTATATGTCTTTTCATTTCATGTGTTTATAAGAATATGTTTTGTTTTGTCTTGCTTTTTTTTTTTATCGGTACCGGGGATCGAACTCACCACTGCCTTCTTGCAAGGCAGGCGCTTAGGCCACTGAGCTAAATCCCCAGCTGTCTTGCTTTGTTTTGTTTCTCCCTCTAAGATAGAAAGGATAGAAATACATCTTAAAACTCATGCATGTGTAGAACCTATAAACAGTTTATGAGAACTGATCTTATGATACATGATGAAATGAATAAATACTTTGAAGAAAAAGAGACACTAAAGTACCCAGTGCTGATCCTGGAGTGTCATAATTTGAAACCCAGCAATAGTATTATTCTTTGTTCAGAGTGATATTAGCCTGCTTGGGTTTGTTCAATCTCAACATAATTGAAGATATGGATAACTGCATATGTTTAAGTGTATAGGATTGATAACCACATTTCTAAGTTTTTGTTGGATAGTTAAACAGAACTGGTTGCAGTCTCACTGTCTGAATCCCCACTTTAATATGCTCCACTTTAGTATCTTGAATAACTATTTGTAAGAGGACAATCTGTAATCATCAACTAGTGATTTCTTACTGTTTATTTTTTTCTTTGAATGTATATATTATTTCTACCCATTTTCTGTTTTGTTTAGTCTTTCTTTAAATAAAAATTTAAATTTTTTTTTTAAAAAATAGGGTTAGGGCTGGGGATTTAGCTCAGCGGCATAAGCGCCTGCCTTGCAAGCAGGCAGTCGTGAGTTCGATCCCCGGTACCGATAAAAAGGAAAAAGACAAAAAAAAAATAGAGTAAAAAAAAAAAAAAAAAAAATAGGGTTAGAGCACAGGTGAGGACGCGTGGAGACTGCATGCAAACTCTGTGTCCTGTTATGAAGAGTTGAGAGCATCTGCGGGTTTTGGTACCTAGGGAGTCCTAGAAATCCCCCAAGATGCTTGCAATAACTGTGTATTTTGCACTTTGCCTGTCTAATGGTCCATGGCTGGGGTTTGAACATGGTTGCCTCTCACATCCCAAAGTCCAGCAGAAGTTTAATCCTCAAAGGCTTATGTTAGTGGCATTAAGAGAATGGAAACTTCATCTGTCTATGGCATTCAGAGGGGGCGCACTCAGGGAGGGACCTGATTAGAGTAGGTCGTATGGGTAGGGCCTCATATTTGAATCCTGATGGCTTCCTAAAGAGGCAGAGGTCAAGCACTCAGGCTTGATCCAATGTGGCCTTCACCAGAGCCTGCAGCGTGCTGTTTGTACCTGTACTCCCAGAACTGTGATTCAAAATAAACCTCTTTTGTCTAGAACATAGCTGTTTCAAGTATTTCGTTATGGTACGGAAAAGCTAATACATCTGCATTGCGCTTGTGTAACTTTGCTGTGTTAGCAGAAATTAGGCCATAGACAGCATGCAAACAAACAGGCAGACTTGTGGTCCCATAAACTTTATTTTAAAAAGTGAACGGAGAGCCAGATTTGGCCTGTGGTTCAGAGTTTGCCAAGTCCTGAACAAATCTATCGTTCACTTCCTGACCACACGCTGTTCCTCCTAGAACATTTTTGAGTGTCTGTTACATGCTGTGCGCTGGATTAAGGACATTATTAGGCATTAGGACAACTCAGTTTTCTTTACTTCTGGTTGCTTCAATGAATCTAACAGAATTTTTTCTTCTGTAAGTTTCGTGAGGTCTAACACAGGGCCGAACTGAGCAGACTCTGTGTTCTTCTGGTTATAAAATCAAGGGCAAAGTTAAATTCACTAAATTCACTAAAACCCACCCATTTGTCCTTGGTGTTCAGGCTCCTGTCCTCTCAGCCCTCTCCTTTCTTCATGGAGTAACCCCCGCTCTTCCCTACCAAACTCTCCTGCAGAGCTCTTCTCAGTTAATTATACCATTCATTTCTCAGCCCACAAATAGTTACTGAACACCTACTAATATATTCTAGATAATCCTAGTAAATAGGAAACTTTCCAAAAATGAACGATGGAATCCCTTCCCTAACGTTTACAACCTGTGGTAAACATTGGTGACCTCCAGTACACCGCGTCTCCCACTAACCAGACCATTTTGAGCTATTTCTCATATTGACTCTGAGGGTTGTTGTGTGACTTCTTTGGCAATCATGAAGGAAATACATAAGTGTTGAGATTAGGGTGTGACTTCTTGAAATGCTGTTTTTAAAATTCAGCCGCCATGTTGTAAGGAAGCACAGGCTACTTGTTGGACAGAAGGGCCGTGTGGAGCACCCCTGAAGAATGAGACCCACATAGAGAAAGGGCTCAGCCAGCCCTTAGCTCTTCCAACCTCCTCAGCTGGGTATCAGGCAGTTAAATGATCCCCTCTGAGTTGCCCAGTCCAGCTGAGCCTCCAGATGACTGAAGATGCATAAGAAACACCCCAGCAACCAGCAGAAGAGCCACCCCATGGAGCCCAGCCCAGACCTAAGCCCTGTCATGAGTGAGGAAATAGTCTTCTTAAGGCACTAAATTTTAGGGTGGTTTGTTATGCAACCGTAGATAGTTAATAGACAAACTAAGCAAAGCAGACACACATACACACACCCCAACCCAGAAGCTACACAAGACCAGAGCTGCTGGATCAAACACTTGTACCAGTAACAAGAAGCCCACAAAATAAAGCAAACCAAGTTGGAACAAAACTTTTGGAACAGTAAAGCTGAAAGTATGCAGGCCATGAATGATGGATAAGATTTGGATGTGTGTGGGAAAGTCTCCTAAGTGGGGCACAGCCAGGGCACAGGCTCATCCTGCTCTGGACTAAGTGTCTGTAACTGGAGACTCTGAGGGCTCAGAGCATCCCCAAGGACTGACGTGCTCTCAGGCAGGGTGACGCGAGGAGTATTTCTATATGCAGCTGACACTCTCCCTTGTTTCTCTTGGGACACATGAAGGGCACAACCCCTCTGTCACTCAGAAAGCCACCCCTGATAAAACTAATCTGTTATTTTAGGAAACTCCTAAGGCTAAATCCCTACACCCCTAATGGAAGCCTCTTAAGAGGAAGAGCTAGGAACAGCTATGTTTACACCTTAGCTGTATAAGGTGGCCATAACAGTTTTCGGGTCTTGTTTTATCTATCTAGATCCATATTTTTCCAGAATTGAACCCAAGCCTTTCACGCTGAGCTACACCCCGCACATTTTAAAATTCTGCATTTTTGGAGACAGGACCACTGTAAGTTATCTGGTGGGATTCCAACTTTTTGGAATTCTTTTGCCTCATCTCCCAAAGAGCTGGGATTATAGGCATGCAGTACCATACCTAGTTAGAGCCCACCCTCTTACAAGCTTTGGTTTCATGTTTGTCCACCCTTTGGAGGCTAAGTGCTTTTCTACCACCTGGCTTTTGGTTTCCAGATAGTAGCACGTTGGCCAGGATGCAGCTGTGCAGTTAGAGCATCAGATTATCATCTTCTCCTGGGTCTCCACTGGACACCAGGTCCTCAAGGATGGAGATTATGTTCAGCTTTATGTCTGTAACTAGGACAGAGCACACAGCAGCCATGCAATAAACGTATGAGGAATGACTAAATAATGAGTTAACAAGGCACATGGGGTCCGATCACCCCAAACCTGGCAAAGTGGAAAGCATGCTAGGCCTAAAACCTTGCTAACATTTATCAGCACGATTCTGTCCCAGATTCTGCACTAAGCACTTTATGAAGCTTTAGTTCTCTCTCTCTCTCTCTCTCTCTCTCTCTCTCTCTCTCTCTCTCTGTGTGTGTGTGTGTGTGTCTCCCTTTCTCTCTTTGTTCAGCAGGGTTTTAGTCACATCTGGCCAAGTTATGGTATTTACCTGCAGCTGAGATTGTGTGAAGCCCTTCTCTCCCCAGTCCTTCTGTGTTTCTTGCTCTCCCCGTGGACTCTGGGCACCTCCTGGCTGCTCCAATGCAAGGTCTCACCAAATAGGGCAGCAGAGAGGGAAGACAGAAAAGGACATTCGGAGAATAATTGCTGGGCCCCAGGAAAGAACCTGACCCCGAGTTCGTGCTGAGCAGAAGTAGCATCAGGCAGAAGAGGTCCTCAGAGCCTCATCAAACCTTCCTCTAGATAGATAAAGGAGAGAGGGCCTGGCACCCAGCCGGTGCTGGGAATAAGGAGGGTGAGTCCTTCCCAGGCTGCTCTTCGCTTCCTGGGAACCCAGTCACTGTTCTGCAGGAGACCCAGGGGCAGCAGAGGGCAGCCTGACCTGCCTGCTCGTCAGATGAGCTGTTCCGATTCCACGCCGCCTCGCCTCCTTTCTGCAAAGTCCTGTGAGGAAGGCCTGGAGCAGAGGCGTGGCTGGGGCTTGGCATCAGGGTGAGGGAGACGGGAGAGGGTGGAGCAGTGACTCAGTGGGACTGGCTGCGGCAGGCAGGGGCAGCTCTGAGGAGCGTGTATGGCACCTCTTGGCAGCTGCAGGCAATAAGTTAGGCTGTGGTCTAGTCCCTGACATCCCAGTTCCGATTTTAACAGTCCCCATGGCCTCCACAGGATCATTTATATATATATATATATATATATATATATATATATATATATATATCTTTTCTTTTTTTTTTTTTTTTTTGTCTTTTTCATTTTTCTCGGTACCAGGGATCGAACTCACGACCACCTGCTTGCAAGGCAGGTGCTTATGCCGCTGAGCTAAATCCCCAGCCCCCACAGGATCATTTAACTGTTCAGATTTCCCACTTCCCTCTTTCTGACGTGGGACCAGCAAGCCAGGCTGGGGTGACAAGTGCCAAGTGCCAAGTGCTGCACACCAGCCCCTCACATCTCCCTGACCTCACTGGGCCTCGGTGCTGGCCAGAGCCTTAAAGGTAAACTGTGTCAGGTAGGGCTGGATTTTAACTTTCCTGGGCCCCTTTAGCCTTCCTGGATTGCTTTCTTCAAAACCATTGAGAATTATATTTGATGGATGCATTGGTAAAAAGCCTGATTTATCATTATCTATTTATCATCATCATTATTATTATTATTTAACTTCTTTTCCTTGACGCTAAGAGGAACTAAGTTATCTCGGTGGCCCCTAGGCTGGTATGATCCCTTAGCACCGTGCCTCTAAGTGTAACACAGAAATTGACTCTGGTGTGACATGGTGCGACTCCCCCAAGCTCAGGTCTCTTCCTTCTCCTGGCACTGTTTTTTTGAGACAGGGTCTCACTATGTACTGGGGGAGGGGAGTGGCCTTGAACTTACTACGGAGCCCAGGCTGGCCTCAAACACTCAGTGACCCTCCTGTCTCAGCCTCCTGAGTGCTGGGATTGTAGATGTGCCGCACCACACCCGGACATCTGTGGCAAACAGGACGGCCCAGAATAGTGAATTCCCAAGTGAGGAGACCTCTTCCCTGTGGAGTTTCCAGGTGACTGTGTGCCTGACACATGACTGTGGCTGGTTGTGCTGGGTTTGTTTTTCTGCCAAGGGGTATTTCCATGGTTGTCTGGGGCATTTGTGTTTCAGGATGTAGTTGTTTTGGATGGGGGTGGCACCTAAATTATAAACTTCTGACACTTTATTTGCTTATTTAACAAGAGATACAGTGCAATCAACAAAAAGACAAAAAAGAAAAAAAGACAAAGCTCTGTCCTCGTGCCACCTACATCTGGTCTGGACGCAGCTGCGGACGCAAAGGTATGGCAGGGGTAAATGCTGATACCTATTACATGGGGTGTGATCATTTTCCCGTTGATCAGCTAGTATCCCCGGACAGAGCCCAAAAGAAAGCAGAGACGCAGACATGTAGTTACCTAGGGAAAAAGTTTCCAGGCAGAAGTAGAGGCGACTGCAATGACCCCCTGGCAGGAGCCTCCTTGGTACCTTTTGGAGCAGCGCAGAGGCCAGGCGAGCATCGAGGTGGGAAATGGTGGGAGAGCATGAGACTGGCCAGGTGGCCTGCACCCAGGTCGCGGAGGGCTTGGAGGCTCCCGTAAGGACTCTCGCTTGTAGTGGGAGTGTGATGAAGCCTGCAGGGGAATCTGTCCGAGGAGCCATACCCTGAGACTTGGCTCTTAGCAGCCAAGTGTTGACCACTTGCTTGGACTAGATGGCAGGGGCAGCGCAAATGCCTGGAGGCTAAAACGTATCCCAGGCAAGAGTATAAAGGGCTTTGGATCAGGGAGTGAGCAGCGGTGGTGCTGAGAAGGGGTCAAACGTGGATGCAGAAGTAAAGTCTACAAGGTTCGTGCATTCAATGTGGAGAACCGGAGAAGAGTCAAGATGTAGAGGAGTGAGACTGGCCCTGGCTGGAATGGGTTTGGGCTTAGGAAGGACTGAAGTCCGCTTGTGCATAACTGAACCCCAAGATGTTTCCTAGGCAGAGTTATCCTGTGCTGAGGCACTGGTTAGGGTTTTGTAGACCCCCACGGGCCAGTCTCTGGATGTGGGCTGCCCCCAGCGAGGGGTGTGGCATTACATCAAGGAAGCTCTCTACGGCTGACAGCATCACCCAGAAAGGGACACAGCTGGGAGCCAGGACATTGCTGGGTGCCGAGGGGCATCTGATGACCGAGCACAGTCAGTGTCCCACACAAGGCACAGCCTACCCTCTGCACCATCCAGATGCATTCGCTCAGTTCACGCCTTCCGGGAGCAGCTCCTCCAGGGTCCTAGTGGTCTATTTCCTGGGGACCTTTAAAGAAGGTTAGTGGGGTGAACTAGCCCCTCTTCCTTGTATGCCAGCCAATCTGAGACCACATCAACACTCACTATCTCCCTCCTCTGCTAACCTGTTAGAGCCACCTCATCCTCGGCTAGCACCTCTGCCCACCTGGTGCTGGGTCACCATGACCCAGCCTTCACCCCTAAGCTGTGGGTCACCATGCCCTTCTCGGATCAGCTGCTGCACTCTCCCATTTATTTTTACTTTGGAGGAGGAGTGACAGGAGGTGCCTTGGTGGTGTCCACCAGCGTTAAACAGGCTCCTCCTGGCTCCACCGGGTAACACAGCCCTGTCACCTCCTGATGATCAGGGTTGAGTACCCAGGTCTTGTGGCAACTCCGTTCCTTGTCTTCTGATTCTTGACATGAGGACTCTTGACCTGTAAGCAGTAGCTACAGCTTAAAGTTGCCTGGCACTGCTAAACCTCATCCTGAGGCATTTTCCCTTTGGAAACCAGGACTTCCAAAGTCACAAAGCTCCAAATTGCAGGAAAAAGAAGCAAAAAGTCCTTAAGATCACTGGAACGATCTATTGGGTGGGTTGGACCTATCATTCTGCCTGAGGACACAGTGCCCGGTGGTTGTTGATATAAAATGATACCTCCTCCTGGAAGGAAACCCCTCAACTCTGCGGGATGTCGACTTCAAGTTGGCACTTCAGTCGCATCTTTTGGGTATGTGATAGACTGGTGGATACCATGCTCAAGTGCCCGCCTCCATACCTCCTTCCCTGAGAAGGGAGCCCTTGGCCCAAGGCGGACTAATACTTGGTAGCATGTCAGCAGAGCAAATGCTCTGTAAGCCCCGAGATACTGACGTTGGCCGAGGCTGTCATGGTAAGATAGGCAAATTCAAATCTGGCCTCTCTACTGTGAATATATAATTTTTAAACTAAAAATAATAATTCCATTATAAGAGAAATGTAAAGGTGCATGCAGTTGAATGAAATGCAGTCATGCATCACTCAGCAATGCATCATTAGGTTTGGTCATTTTCCCCCTATCTGGGTAGTTACCTAAATCTAGATGGCTTAGCCTGCTACACACCTGGGTTGAATGGAAGACTCTTATGTCTAGGCCTCCAATCTGCACGACACGGCACTGCCCTGAATACTGCAGAGCTTGTGAAGCAATGGTAGCTGGTGAGCTAAACACAGGAGAGGTAGAGCAAAAGCACTAGGCAATAGGAATCTTTCAGCTCCATTATAAGTGTCTGGGATTACCAGCAGGTGTGTGGTCTGTTGTTGACCAAAATACTATGTGATGCACAATTGTCATAGGGAGAGATTCCACGACTTTTTCCCCAGTTTCCTCCAATGGTAACATCTTACAGAACCGTAGTACAACATCAGAGCCAGGACATGACCTTCACATAGTCATCCAAACGGCCAGAATCCCCACCATAGTCAAGGTGTAGATCAGTTTCATTTCCACCAGGACCGCAAGGTTGACTCACCTTCCCTTCCTCCATCTTTAACCCCTGACAATCACTGCTTTGTTCTCCATTGCTAAAATTTTCTCATTTCAAAAATATATTACAGAGGCCCGGGAGTACAGAGAGCTCAGCGCCAGAGTGCTTGCCTAGTGTGCAAGAGTCCCTTATTCACTCCAGTACTACAAAAATTTTTTTATAAATAGAATGATGCAGTACATAATCTTTTGGGGATCAGCTTTTTTTCACTAATCACAATTTCTTGAAGATTGATCCAAGTTGTTTAGTCATCAATAGTTCATTCCTGAGGCTGGGGATTTAGCTCAGCGGCATAAGCACCTGCCTTGCAAGCAGGTGGTCGTGAGTTTTGATCCCCAGTACTGATTAAAAAAAAAAAAAAACAATGAAAAAAATAGTTTGTTCTTTTTATGGCTGAGTATTTCACTGTAGGAATGGACATAGTTTGCTTAATGATTCATCCACTGAAGGACATCTGGGCTGTTTCCAGGTTTTTAGTTGTTATGAATAAAGCTTCTATGAACATCTGTGTACAGGTTTCTGTGCGAACATAAGCCTTTATTTCTCTGGGATACATGCCCAAGAGTGCACTTGCTGGGTCACATGGTAAGTGCATGTTTGATTTGTTAAAAACTGCCTTCCAGAGAGGCCATGCCTTCTTACACTCCCACCAGCAATGGACGATTGATTTCTCCTCCAGATCTTCACCAGCATTGGAAGTTGTTGCTGTTGTTTGATTTAGTGTGGAATGATAGCTCGTTGAGACTCTAGTTAGTGTCTTTTTCTTGGCTAATGATAATAATCATCTCTTCATGTGCTTATTTGCCATCCATGTATTCTCTTCAGGGAGATGTATATTTGTATCTTATGCCTGTTACCTAATTGGATAGCTTCCTTTTTTCCTGTTGAGTCTTAAGAGTTCTTTATATACTTTAGATACTAGTTCTTTGTTAGACTGTGCTTTGCAAATATTTGCTTCCAGATATAGGCTGTGTTTTCATCCTCTTCATGGGGCCTTTCATGGACTGAGTTTTAAATTTTGATAAGGTTAATTTTTTCCTTACATGAATCATGCTGCTGGTATCTCACTGGCTCGCCTGGGAGTCCAGAATTTTTCTCCTTCATTTTTCCTGAAAGTTTTAGAACTTTATATCTTAACTGTACATTCATGTTCCATTTTGGTTTGATGGAATATATTATAATTTAGGCATGATGAGGGGCAACGTACTTGAGAGAGACAAAAGTCAACTGCAGTCAGCCCACCGGTAAGTGTAGGCTGTCTCAGGGGACTACACTGCCTGAGGGGCCAGGTAGCAGCTTCTGTTCTAGCAGATCGGACTCTGCAGCAGTCCCAGCTCAGCCAGTGCTGGGGAGCGGAGGTCGGCACCAAATGATCCCAGATGGAGGCAAACTGACCTCACCTGTCGAGTCAGAATGGATAAGTAGCAGACACTTTCTGGTGGCCATTGGCAAAAGTGCAAAGGTCTTCATACTCTGTGTGTCTAAACATACATGCGCATGCACACACACGTGCACGCATGTACACACACATGCATGTGCATGCACACACACACCATCTCTGTTCCCCAATCTCCTTGTTCCTGATTTCTAAGCTTGTTCCTTTCTAAGCCCTGACCTTTACATTCTTTACATTTTAAAATTTTGTGTGGCTTCTCTTTCTTCACCGCTGAATGACAGTTATACTCAGACTGTCTACTGGGACAATCTCCTCACTCCACTGTCTTTCAGAGTCACCCTGAAATGGGCTGTCATGTAGCGCCAGTACATATAACCCTTGACCCACCCTTACACGAAGCCTGCCTCTTTCCTCCTCTTTCAGTGATCTTAGGAGCCCACCCATGTGGCCACAGGTGTGAGCTGAGGAAGAGGTGAGAGATGGCGTGGGTGTCAGCCTCAAGGTCTAAGCGCCATTACCCCTGTATTTACTTGGTAGAAGCGGTTGTAAACCTCCCTGGATTAAAGGGGAATGGACTGACTCCACCCTTTGACGCGGGAGAGCAAGGTCTCCACCGTGATTGTTCTCTGGGCTGCATGTGGAGGGTTACCTGACCCAAGAACACTTTCTCAACACAGTTCCCTCATTTTGGCTTTTTATCTAGCAAGTTCTAGCAGGCTTGGTTTCCCCAAACTCCAGTCTCCCTAACTGGGCAAGATCTTAGGCTCTGTTTGGGTTCTCTCTTCTGGTACAGCAATTTGAAAATTGCTCCCCAGCTGTGGGATCACCTCATTTCCCACTCCCTTAGGGGTCAGTTCTGTACTGCTTCTTGTCCAGTGTCTGGAGATAGCAGTTTTGCACCTTTGACCTAGTTTTTCAGTTGTTTATAGAGAGTAAAACCTGTATCTGTTACTCCTTTATGGAGGAAGAGGAGTTTGAATGTGTTTTGATGTTAAAGCCAAAAGAGTTTGATTAAACGATGGATGTAGGCTTCAGGAGAGGTTAGGGAGAACTAAGTGTTTGGTGTGAAACTGGGAGTATGGTATTGCCTTTACCTGAGGTTAGATCGGATTTTTAAGGGTGGAAGAGATTAGCATTAATGTAGTTTTTTTGTTGTTGTTTTTTTTATCGGTACCGGGGATCGAACTCACGACTACCTGCTTGCAAGGCAGGCGCTTATGCCGCTGAGCGAAATCCCCAGCCCCCATTAATGTAGTTTTAAAGAATATTGTATCACATTAACTTTGATATGCCTGTTAAACACTCAATGGGAATGTCAACTTCTTTGTTGGATTATAAAGCAGGACGTCAGGTTGGAAGTCGGGAGAAATAAAAATCAGGAAATGACTGGGTACAGATGGTAGGTGAAGCTGAGAGTCTGGATGAGATCACCAAGAAAGTAAGAGTTGGTAGGAAAGAGGCGGCCAGGGACTGACCCGACCCCCAGGCACCGCAATATTAAGTATCTGGGGAGGGGAGGAGGAACCCTCAGGTTGTTTGTGTCACCTCCCCCTCCCAATTCCCTCTGACTCTGATGACCTTATCCTATTCTGCCTGCATGGTCAGCCTACCCCGGCCACTACTCTGGCACTGACTTTTGTTCACCTGTTTCCTCCTGCAGCCATCAGAGCTCAGGCTGGCAGATCAGTTCCAGGACTTGGAAACTTCTTCCATGTCCTCAGAGTCTTCTGGAGTCACTTAAGTTTCATCTGGCTCCATCCAACTGATTTCCCTGCCAAAGTATAGGGTGGGAATGTGGCGAATGTCCTGGACTTCCAGAGTGAGCACTGAATTGGCCAAAACCTTTGCCAGCTTTGGGGATGCTGCTCAGAAAGGGGGCTTGGAACAGGACATACCAGATGTACCACCCTGACTGAAAGCAGCTTCTCCTGCCTCAGCTTCTGTACTGCACAGTGCTGCTATGTGATTGGTAGCTGTATCCATGTTATGGAGCTCACAAGAGGGAGTGAATGTTCCAGACATTCCTCGTTTTCCCATAGTAATTCATTATTGACTTGATAATAGTAATTAATATGATTCTCATTCAATCACATGCAAAAGGGATTGTGTTTGGATATTCTCTGTTATTTATGAAAGTAAAATATTAGCCAAATGTGGTGATACACGCCTATAATCCCAGCACTCTGGGAAGCAGGATCTCAAATTCAAGCCCAGCCTGGGCAATTGAGCAGTTTAGTAAGACTGTCTCAAAATAAAAAAATGTAAAAGGGCTGGAGATGTGACTTGATGTAAGGTTCATTCTCTAGTATTGAAAAAAAAAGATAAAAATATTAGAACCAACCTACGAGATCCACAATAAGGTACTCAGTAAATACGTTTTGGTACATCCATAACAGGTGCCAAGCAAAATAATTTCAGAGGTAATGGAGAGATGTTTGTAATATGTAGCAGATTTAAACTTTTTTTTTAATTTTTATTTTTGCCTTTTTAAAAAAATCAGTACCAGGGATCGAACTCACGACTGTGCTCTTGCAAAGCAGGTGCTTATGCTGCTGAGCTAAATCCCCAGCCCTAAACTTTTTAAATTTAACATTTTAATGTGCAGTGCATGTGGTGGTTAAGGTCTCGTTAGCACAAACAGTCTTCAAGACTCCAAGCCTTGAACTCCAACAACCAATGAGTCTGTGGAAGTAGATGAGCCTTCAGGAGGCTGCACGAGAATGGGCAGAGGTGCTGAACTGAACAAGGAGACTCTGTATCGCAGAAGACAGGGCGGAGTTTTAGGAAAGACAGATGGTCGCTCAGTCACTCAGTGGGGCCAAGCACTGAAGAGCCGGAAGAGGACTGGGAGGGGACCACTGTGAGTGCAGGTGTCACCTGTGACCGCTGAAGGGCTGTGTCTGGGAGGAGGGCAGAAGTCAGGTGTCACGGGGTGGGGTGGCTGGGAGGGAGGGTGGGATTGGAGAGCACGGAAACTCTGTGAGGAACCAGCACTGAGGAACCAGCAGGAGAGATAAAGAAGGCGACAAAGGGAGGGGCCGTACCCTCAGGGCTGCTGTCCTCGCTGTCCTTGCATTCACAGGGATCTGAGCTTCCTGGAATAAATGTGAGATGGACCCAAGAAAGCGGGAGCACAGGAACACCCCAGTGAGAAAATGCAGAGATCGGTTTATAGGAAGGTAGCAGGTGTCCCGGTTACTTTCTTGTGGTTGAGACCCAATACCTGACACCCATCATTCGAAGGGGAAAGGGTTCATTTTGGCCTATAGTTTGTAGAGGTTTCAGTCCACGGTTGGGTGGCTCATGGCAGGGCAGCCTGGCAGACAGTAAACAGCTCATGGTGTGGCAGCAGGGAGCAGAGAGAGAGAGAGAGGGAGACAGAGATAGAGAGACAGAGACAGAGAGCACAGGGAAGAGATAAACCCATCCAGGCCACATCCTGGTGACCCATCTCCCCACCAGATCTCACCCCCTAACAACAAGTCAGCTATAAACTCATCCACAGAGTTTCTGCCCCTGTGATCCAGTCACCCCCCAAACCCACACCTGTAAGCACATGAGGCTTTGGGGGACATCCAGCTATAAGCCATAACATGGGGCAGATCTGGGCTCCACCAGACAGGAGGGGAAAGGCTTCCATTGTAACAGGAAGCAAGAAGGGAGGGTGCAGCTGTGGGAAGGATAATCGTTCGATGACACCAAGGAGGAACTCAGAGATGACCTCTGTGGAGGAGGTCGGGGCAGGCAGGAGGACCAGAGGCCTCAGGAGGATGATTAGGAGTTATTAAGAGGAGATTTGACTCCCCGAGTGTGGACGAGAGGAAGTAGGTGAAGTCTGGTTCTTGTCTGGGTGGGATTTAGCGGGGCAGGAGAGATGAATACTTAGCAGCTGGATGGCTGGGACAGTCAGCTGTTTGGCTCTTCTGTGGACACACAGCAGGGTGCAGTGGGGAGTGGGTGCTCCCTTGGCTGCACCCCTGGGAGAGCCAGCCCTGGGCAGCCTGGCAGCCTTGTGTAGGGATCAGCCCCTCCCACCACCCGCTGCTTCTGCAGGCTCATGGGCACAATCCTTCCCATCCTCCGAAAGGTCTTTTCATATGGGGGTGCCCAGGAAGGCTTGGGCTCCGGGAAGGTCATGGTGAAGACCAAGGGAGGGCAGAACAGCTTTATTTCTTGCTTCTGTCTTACTTCCTACGCTGGGCAACACCGCCACGGAGAAGCAGCAGGCCTTCCCTCTGCTGCCTGACTCCTGGGGGAAGCAGAGCAGAATGAGCCGCTCATGTCCCTCTGCTCCAGGTCTTTCGCCCAAAGAGGAAAAACCCGGTAGCCATAGTAGGACCTGTGAATGTGCCGCATTCCTAACTTGGTCGCCTGCCAGTGCTGGCTCTGGGAAGGGCAGGGCCAGCGCAGGAGGGTGGAAGGAGCGGGAGCATCCACTTCCAGCCCAGGCACCACCCTCAGATAGGGCTTCTGCCACTTCCTGCACAGAGGACAGAGGACCAGCACGGCAGTGTGCTGTCAGCCACTCCGTTGAAGAGCGGTAGCTTGTTTCTAACACGAGCTGGCCTTGGGTACAAGCCACCCCCTTCCACCCTGACAACACAGCCTGACCAGAAAGGACCAGCGCTGTTCCCACTGGCCAAGGGAACCTCTGAAATGCAAAGCCTCCACCAGCTGACAAGGACTGGCAGGCCACTGGCCGTCTCCAGGCCTCTTGCACGTGCAATTGAAGATCTTTTGCGAATGGGAAGACCAAGAGATGGAAGGGGCAGGGAGGGAAGACAAGGAAGGGGGCGTGAAAAGAAGCAAGTTTGTTATGCACATGCGCCAGCTCCCGAGGAATAAATCACGGACTGTAAATATTTGATTAAAAAGAAGAGAGTTGAACAAAATGATTTCTAAGGCTCCTGTGATTCATTTGTCTCTGGTTGCTCTGAAATGACATTGTACTTTAATTAATCTTTATCCTTATGCCGTGGATCAGAAGCCCAGGCTCCAGGGCCATGGAGGAAGAGATTCCTTAGGAAGGGCTCTGACCGGAAGAAAGGGTTGAGCCCTGAAGGCTCTGAGTCCACTCTGGAAGCTTCAGCTTCCCTCACTGTGAAATGAGACTCTGAAACCCGGGCCTGGTGGTGAACCTGTGGTGTGCACGCTGCAGCAGCCACACCGAGCCCTCTCTGCAACGATGTCACGATTTAATTGCAGTGTGGCACTTGGCAATAAATAAGTGGGTTTGGGCTTGCAGTTTGGGCGTTCATTCTCTAAAGTTCATTCACCATCAGGGCCTAGTGGGTCTTTAAGATCGGTTCTGGTTTTCTTTGTGGAATGCACTGTCCTTTGGTCACCATTCACTCCAGGGCACGAGCACTTCCTGAGCTATTTGTTCGGTGCACACAGAGCATTATTGTGGAGTGTGGTCCTGTTCTTCATGATGTATGAAAACAAAAACGTAAGCTCGTGCACAGGAAAAGAAAGCCGGCGTGCAGCTCGTACATGGCTAATTGAACAGACACCAGAGCACAGGGCGGCCCTCTCTGGGGCGCTGCACGTTGCAGCCTGGGGAATCACACTGGGGCCACTGCGGACCACAAGATCCCCCGCCCTCTCAGCTCTCAGAAGGGACGTGGTGGGGACCAGACACGCTGGGTTCAGTTTGTTTTGTTTTGTTTTGAAATAGGGGCTTTCTATGTAGCCCAGGCTGGCCGCAAACTCACCGTGATCCTCCTGCCTCGGCCTCCTAAGTGCTGGGATTACAGGCATGTGGCAAAACACCTGGCCTCTCTGTGTTTGATTTTGGCTTCACCATTTGCAAGCTTTGGGGGCAGTCGCTCGGCCTGTCACCCTCCTGTTTCTGATGTGTAATACAGGGGCTTCCTTGCAGAGTGAAGGAGATGGTCCATGGAAGCGGTTCGCTTAGCGCCTGATACACATCAGTGCTCTGTAACCATCCCTTCACCACTCCAAGGAAGCCCGCTGGGGGACGTGGTAGGAGAGGATGCAAGGCAGCTGACGGGGCTGATGTGACCTAGGCTGAGTGCAAATCACCCACTTGGAAGTCTAAGGCTGTGTCTAGGTAGGGCCACAGACACCAGAGAGAAGGAGGAGAATATTTTCCACTTGGCGCAAAGGTGAACCCTCCTTTCTCAGACAAAGATTCAGGCACAGGTAAGATCTACAGGTCCATCTACATGTCACAGGTTTACAAGTCAATCAACAAATGTCAAGGATTAAGGATAAAGAGAAGAGTGAGATGCTGGGGTACACAGGGTGTGAGCTTATGCAGGTGCATGGAAGAGTCCTGGATCCCTTGCTGAATTCCATTGTTTATTCCCGATATTTAACTTTAGAGTTACTCCAATCCAGAGTCACATGCCCACCAAGACAAGCCTGGAATTAAACTGGCTGGAGACGGTACAGGACCTTAGAACTGGCTTCTTCTAATTCAGTTTGAGGCATGGAGAGACAGCAAAGCCGTGACCTGAGTGTGGACAGCATCTGAACCGGTGTCCATGTGTAGTGAGAGAAATACACAGTGCCGTAAAGGGCACTTTATGTGGTTGATCTGGGTGTTACTCTTGGCCCCTTGTGGCCTCAAGTAAATGACTCATCTGTGCTCTGTTCATTTTTTAAAATAATCTCTAAAAGGAAGAGGTTGAACTGAACACATGCTAACCCTCCTTCTAAGTCTGGACTGTTGAGATTATTTTGCGGTTCAGAGATAAGTGCGCCTGTGTTCAGTCAGTTCAGCCCCATCAAGACCAAGCTCACGAACCCTTTGCGAGCAGCCCTGGGCTCGAGCTGGCGTGGTCTACAGCATCCAAAGCCCTAAGCATGGGGAGCCCCATGTCTATCTACAGGCTTCATAGGTCCTCCAAACTTGCATCTCCCTCCACATGTTTTCTGTCTGTGTCTTAGGAAAATTTCTGTGTCCCTAGATCGCAAAGATTCTTACACATGTGGGTAATCCCTAAATGATGAATAAATCCCTGAGCCTCTCAGAGAACAGATGAAGAAACTCAGATCTTCAACATTATTGCATTTAAGCTAATAAATAAGTCCCAGTTGTGGAAATGCAAATAAAATTCAGAACACAAGTCTGAATTCATAGTCATTCTGCCTAGAGGCAAGTCTGAAGCCTTCTTGACAGATCTCGACAGAGAAGATCACCGGGAGCCCCGACCACAACGACAGACAATAACTTTTGAGCTGGTTGGAGTTCCACGTGGAAGGTCCATGTTGGGAGGTCCCCTAGTGTGGCAGCGGTCACAGGCAAGGGTCCTGGCCTGCAGTCCTCCAGGGTGGGGTCTTTAGTGGCACAAAGCAGGTGGCAGGTGGCCACACAGACACAGTCTCTGCAGGCTGTGATCACTGCAGTGCTGTGGAGGTCACAGCAGGGTTCTGTGTGAACCACTCAAACCCCTGGGTCCCAATTTCCTATTTCACAAAGGTGTTGGGAGCCGCGTCTGTGATAGCTCGCCTTGCGCGGCGGACGTGCGGCCTGTGGTAAAGAGCAAAGCCTGAGGTAGATTACCCCTCCCATCGAATATGTTAGTTTCCTGCTTACCGCGTAAACAACCCGCTCAACAATATAGTCTGCCTGGCAACTGATGATGTTAGCCAATCAGCTTGCCTTGCTTACTTTAACATGATTGGACACTGTACCCGTATATATACCGGTGCCACCCCTGGGCGGAAGAAGAAGCCAGGTAGAAGCCCAGAAGTAAAAGCCCAAAAGGAGCCACGGAGAGCGGACCGGTAGAGGCTTTGGGGCAGACTGAAGCACAAAAGGAGCCGCGGGGAGCGGACCAGAGGAGGCTTCAGCTGGGAGAACCCAGGGCAGGCTGTACGGAGAAGGAAAATAAAAAGAAAAGGTTGTCCACTACCAGACTTTGTCGTGTGTCCTTCCTGCCGGCCGGGAGCGGACATCGACATTTGGAGGCCCGCCCGGGGACTGATCACCCCCGAGACGTGGAAGTGGACAACGCTCCAGTACAGAGCTGCGAGACAGGTGAGTTGGGGATAAGCCTGGGCTCTGGGTGGCGCGCACCTACAGGGCTTTTAGACTCCCCTCAGGCTCACGCGTAAGTGGCGGATTCCTTGGGCCTCACGCAGTGAGTAACATATTAAAAGATGGGAAACATGTTAGGTAGCAACACTAAGAGCGAGGGTGGTTGTGGAGAAAGCTCTCAAGAGCTTACAAAAGTACGCAGGGTATCTGAGCAGGCCCAGTCAGGGAGCTCCCGAGAGGGGTCCGTCAAGGGGAACAAGGATGCTAAGGAGGAGGACGGGGCTCTAGCCTCGGAGTCGTCTGACTCCGAGGATGAGGGAAAGTTGAATGGCAAGGAGGCCAAAGAGACCAGCTGTCAGGAGCCTAAGTCGCTCAATAAGGAGTCGCAGGGTTCTTTTCCAGCGTTGCCCCGCGAATTGCGCTCTGCTCAACCTGGTCTGCGGAGGAGTAGAGAGCTCCTGAGCGCTCCCCGGCGCGAGAGGGAGGCGAAGCCTTCCGCCCCACCTTGGGGGCCGTTTCCGGAGGCGATTCCTCGCCACGAGGCGGCCGCCTGGGAGCTCTCTCCCCTTTCGCCAGAACAGGAAGTGATGCACGGGCCCCCATTTTCCGCCCAATCACGGCCGCTGTCTTATGCTCCGCCGCCGGCGGGTCGGTATTTTTACAGGCGGCTTTGGCAGGGGGGACGCTTGTCTCATGAGGTACATCCACCTGGGATAGATAGTGGCCCCTACGGGATATTTCCTGTACAAGTAGCTATGGGCCAGGGACGCAATGTATGGGAGCCTTTTGAGATAAAGCAGATTAGAGAACTTAAAAATGCAGTTACAACCTTTGGGCCGACTGCGCCTTACACCATTGCCATGCTGGAGAATCTGTCTTCTGGGCCCCTCACCCCCGCGGACTGGATTCAGCTGGCAAAGGCGTGTCTGCCCTCGGGCAGTTACCTGGATTGGCGAGCCTGGTACGCAGAGTTCTCTGCAGAGCAGGCTGAGAGAAACGCCAATCGGGGAAACCGGGGGTGGAACAAGGAAATGCTTATGGGAGAAGGTCGGCACGCTGATGACCAGACCCAGTTCCCCGGCGCTGTCTATGAACAAATCAATGCCATAGGGCTCCGCGCCTGGAAACAGGTAAGTGGTGCCGGAACAGCCTCCTTGTGTCTTTCAAAAATAATTCAGGGTACCACAGAGCCATTTGTTGACTTTGTGGCCCGAATGCAAGATGCTGCCGATAAGATATTTCCTGATCCGGGAGTGGCTCAACCGCTGGTAAGACAGCTGATTTTTGAGCAATGTACAAAGGAGTGCAAGGCAGCGATAGCTCCTCATAAGAACAAGGACCTCAACGCCTGGATTAGGATATGCAGAGAGATAGGGGGGCCGCTCTCCAACTCGGGAGTGGCTGCTCTCCTGGCCGCGGCTGTACAGCAGAGGGGACCTCACGGGTTAGAAGGGGAATGTAAGGCTAAAGGGTGTTTTGCCTGCGGGGAGCCAGGACACATTAAACGTCATTGCCCAAACAATGCAGATGCTAGGCCTCGCCCTAGGAATGAAGAACCATATGTTTGTGGGCGATGCAAAAAGGGATCACACAAAGCTGAGGAGTGTAGGTCGGTCTTTGATGCTCAGGGCAACCGTATTTGTGGACAAGATGCTAGAGAGCCAAAAAACGGCCAGAGGGGGCCCCCTTCACAGGCGGGCCCCCGCCCCAGAGACAGGACAGCTCAGGGTGGCAGCCTTCAACAAGGGCCACCCCTGGGTCAGCAGGTGTGGACCTCAGTGTCGCCTCCAGACTTATACAGAAGGTCACCATTAGGACGGATGGCGTTAGGACCCTAAATGACATGCAAAAGCTATTGGGAGACATTAATTGGATTAGGCCATATTTACATATACCAAATTCAGATCTCAAACCCCTGTTCGACCTTCTGAAGGGAGACCCAGATATAGCCTCCCACAGGAGGCTCACTCCTGAGGCAAGAGCTGCCTTACAGAGAGTGGAAAAAGCCTTAGGTGGGGCTACCTTACACAGAATTGAACCAGGGCGACCCTTTGATGTCTGTTTGCTACAGACTAGTCTACAGCCTACAGCGGTGATTTGGCAGAAAGGACCACTACTGTGGATACACCCTAAGGTCTCACCTGCAAAAGTCATAGAGCATTACCCGGAGGCAGTCGCTTCATTGGCCCTTGAAGCGCATGATAGAGCTGTCCAACATTTTGGCTCAGGACCACAAGCCATCCGAGTACCCTATACCGCCAGCCAGATCAAGACCCTGGCTGCCTGCATAGATACCTGGGCCATTCTGAGATGTGTTTTCCATGGGGATATAAACAATCAATACCCTAAGGACCCTATCTTGTCATTTGTCACTCAGCACCCTATAATTTTTCCAAAGGTTACTGCCTCTGAGCCATTAGTCCTAGCAACCACAATATACACAGATGGCTCCAAGATGGGGATAGGCGCCTATGTGATCCTAGGCAAGCCCCCGGTTACCATACAATTTAAACCAGATCAGCCTCAGGTGGTGGAACTGCAGATCGTTAAAATGATTCTTGAACGGTTCTCAGAAGCCATTAACATTGTCTCCGATTCTAGGTATGTGGTCAATGCTATGCAAGTGCTTGAGACTGCCAGTTTAATTAGATCCACTTCCACAGTGGCTGGACTGTTCCTGTCTATCCAGACATTGCTTCAGAACAGACACCATAAGGTCTTCACCACCCACATAAGAGCACATACATCCCTGCCGGGGCCCATGGCACAGGGGAATGCGGCTGCTGACACTGCCACTCGCCCGTTATGGATTTTTACCTTACTAACACCAATCGAGCGAGCCCGTGCCTTCCATGATAAATTTCATGTTAATGCCAGGACACTAGCAAACCATTTCCATGTTTCTAGAGCAGATGCACGAGATATCGTGCGACTATGTGACTCCTGTGCCACATACAAACCTGCCATACCGATGGGAGTAAACCCTCGAGGTTTGATCCCTGGTGATGTTTGGCAGATGGACATCACACATATACAGGAGTTTGGGACTCTTAAATATGTTCATGTTTCCACAGACACCTGTTCTCACGTCATATTCGCAACAGCAGAAACAGGTGAAAAAGTGTCTAATGTGATCAATCATTGCCTGGCAGCTTGGGCCGCATGGGGCAAACCAAAAATATTAAAAACTGATAATGGACCAGCCTATATAGGCAAAGCCTTCAATGAGTTCTGCAAAATGATGGAGGTTCAATTAAAACATGGTATCCCATACAATCCCCAAGGTCAAGGAATCATTGAGAGGGCTCATAGAAGCCTCAAAGAAATTTTACAAAAACAAAAAGGGGGAGTAGGCCAAGGCCTGGCCCCAAAGGCACGATTATCCATGGCACTATTCACACACAATTTTTTAAATTTAAATAATGATAATCGCTCCCCAGCTGTGGAGCACTGCAACCCTTCCCCCAACCATAAAGGGTGGGTGAAGTGGAAAGATGTCCTGACAGGACAATGGATGGGCCCGGATCCAGTGGTCAGCTGGAACCGAGGCGTGGTTTGTGTTTTCCCACAGGAACCGGGACGAGAACCACTGTGGATACCGGAGAGACTGACACGGGCAACAAAGCCCTCGACTGAAGATCAGACCTGCCCTACTGGAGATCCATCACAGACCAACCAATAAGATGAATAGAAATAGCGGTAGCCCGAAATGGACAAGAAGATCCTCAGGCATATGCATGGCTTGCTCAATTGGCCCACGACCGAGTCTAGATATGGCGGGCATCCCTCATTCTCCTCCATAAGGTGACAATACACAGCAGGGTAGGTGAGTCAATGACGGGTAAGAGCGTGCCTCCCCAGCACGACTCGACCTAAGCCAGGCCCTACCCCATTCTGCACGTAAGCCGCTGGACTGTTAGATGCTGCCCAGGTCTAAATTTCTCTCCGAGGGGATTTCTTTACGGAGAGGAAATGAGTGCAAGCTTGTGTGCATCCAGGTTCCGTCCAGTTTGTGCCTGGCCCTAGAAAAAGGACGAGGGCCTCAGGGCCTTGGCAGACCATGGCATGGCCAACCAGGGTCTAAGCCAAGGACCTACGGTGGGCCTACACATAGGGCATAAGCCTCTGCACCCAGTCCAGGAAGGGCTACGATGCGCACATTCATAAAAAATAAAATAGGGGGAGATGTTGGGAGCCGCGTCTGTGATAGCTCGCCTTGCGCGGCGGACGTGCGGCCTGTGGTAAAGAGCAAAGCCTGAGGTAGATTACCCCTCCCATCGAATATGTTAGTTTCCTGCTTACCGCGTAAACAACCCGCTCAACAATATAGTCTGCCTGGCAACTGATGATGTTAGCCAATCAGCTTGCCTTGCTTACTTTAACATGATTGGACACTGTACCCGTATATATACCGGTGCCACCCCTGGGCGGAAGAAGAAGCCAGGTAGAAGCCCAGAAGTAAAAGCCCAAAAGGAGCCGTGGAGAGCGGACCGGTAGAGGCTTTGGGGCAGACTGAAGCACAAAAGGAGCCGCGGGGAGCGGACCAGAGGAGGCTTCAGCTGGGAGAACCCAGGGCAGGCTGTACGGAGAAGGAAAATAAAAAGAAAAGGTTGTCCACTACCAGACTTTGTCGTGTGTCCTTCCTGCCGGCCGGGAGCGGACATCGACACAAAGGCACTTAATACAAGAGAAACTGAATTTCTGAGAGGAAATCCCAAATAATTAATACGATTTACTTTTTCCAAAGAGTGGAAGTGTAAGACAACCAGATCTACAAGAACCACAAGTGTCCCCAAAGCGGGGTCTTCAGATCTCTGTGCAGCAGAAATGAACCAAAGCCCTGTCCAAACGGCTCTTGGGGCCAGTTAGCTCAAGTTTGCAGAGCGCTGTGTTCATGAGTTGCAGGGGTGGCCTTTGTGTGCAAGTGACAACTGGTGTCACTCTCCTTCCACAATAGGTTGGGTCCTCGCCAGAGCCAGCAGGGTCACATGTGTGCACCACTGGGATCAGTGAGAGAAGGCGTGGCATCCCTGCCTTTGGAAATGGTGCGCTGCGGTTTAATCAGAATACCTCACAGCTGGGGTTTGCACCTGTGCTCTTGGTCTTGCTCATTTCATGGTCATTTTGAGAGACCATGGAGCAGGGAGAGAAAGCTGGGCTTGCGCCTAAGAAACTTCGGTTAGGCTCCAGCCCAGCTGGCCCGAGGAACTGGATGGGTGAGTCTCCTTAAAGAAGTGAGGACACAGAACCCCCATCTTCTGTCCTGCAGGGCCCACACCCCTGGGCACCTCAGGCAGTGCCCACAGAGCTGTCGCTGAGGGTCAGACCCATGGCACTGGAAGGCTGTGCCTTTGACAACAGCTCCCAAAATAAGGAGCCCCTCAACCCCATGCCCTGGGAGCTGCTGGGGCTGCCTTGAGGCTGTCACTCAGCACCCCAAACATACAGAAATATGACAGGCAGGATGCTGGACTGACCCAGGAGCCCCAGCTGCTTGCAGGGCAGTCTCGAAAACCTACCCTCGGCATGCAGTGGGATGCAGGCTGGGCTGCACAAGGGTGTGACCTGGCCTCTCACGCCCAGCAGGGCAGTGACCTGTTAGTGCAACGGCACCCCCACGTCACTCCCTGGGGTTCTGCAGGTGTTTCCTGCCCTTGGGCTGGGCAGCACCTGCTGCCTGGTAGCCCCGCCCCATGCCTTAGCTCCTCATTTCCTCACCTTCTCATCCCCCAGGAACACCTGCCCCCCCTTCTCCTGGCCTCCCCTGCTCCCCACCCTCCTTGTCTCCCCTCCCCCTCTTCTGCATCCCCCCATTTTCCTTCCCACCCCATCCACTCAGCAGTCCCTGATTTCCAGCCCTCCTTGGGCTCCCTTTGGTGGCCTGTCATCCTTGTCACCTGCTTTTGACACTCCTGAGATCCTGGCTTCACTCTTGTTTTATAAAAACTGCTGATGACCCTCCATTCTGCCCAAGCTGTCACTTATGATGACAGATATCCTTTGGATACTGGCATTGGGCATCGAATGGCTCTCGCCATCTCAAATGCTCAGGATCCCCCTTTCACACAGCCAAGGTAGCTTCCTGTCCCCACCTCCTCCCTAGCTGCTCAGCCTCCCACCCCTCTGCTCCCTCCATCTCCAGCTGGTCGCCCTGGGCCGCACTTCCCGGTGCTGGTGTCGCTTTCCCTTGCCCCAGTTGCTTTTTTGCTAATTTTCCACCTGGAGGCCCCGTTCCTCGGTTTTCTTTGGCCCCATTCCCAGGTCACTGGAAATGTACAAGGTCTCTGTGGTGCCCGAACTCAAGAGGAACAAGAGGACCGGTTCCACCAAGACCAGGTGTGTCTGACCCTCTTCCCCAAGCCTGCACCATGTGTGGAAATAGCACAGGCTTCACTGGGGGCTTGGAATGCACACCTGGAAAAGGGGGCTCCTGTGCTACCTTTCCCATTTTTCTAGAGGACACTGAGAGCTTTGGTGATTGGAATCAGGATCAGTAGCTGGCAGAGCTGGGTTAGCAGATCTGAGTGACATCACACTGCATCTCTGATGGATTCCCTTGTAAGTTTGCTGACTGTTAGCAGAGCCCTTGTGCAGTTCAGCAGTCTTTTTCTGGGGGCTGGGGAGTTAGCTGAGTGCCATAAGCGCCTGCCTTGCAAGCCTGGAGTTATGAGTTCCATTCCTAGTAACCCCCGCCCCCATTTTTTATTCCCTTGTTCACTCCTAATTGCATGTATTTATTATATTTGCTTCCTGGCTCTGTTATTTCTGGTTGCTCTGGACCACAGAGAACTCTGGCTACACCTGGATCCTCAGGCATCCTCCTGTTCTCTTCCTTGGGGCTCTCTCCATTGGCCCCAGATGTGCCCACCTCACAAGCCCGTGCACCCCAAGTCTGGATCCGTTCAGCTGCAGCATCCTGGTCTCCCCTCTGGGAGGGGAAAAGGTGTTACAATGCTTGTGAGGGTTGTTTAAAGCCATTCCTACATGAACTGGCTGGAAGCCTGTGATCCCGGCCAGTTTTTCTCTACCACACGCTGGCTTCTATGGGCAAAGGAGTAAATGCCAAGAAGTTTAGTTTCTCCATCTGTAAAATGAGAAGAATAATGATACCCTTAACAGGGCTGTGGTGGGTTCTGCAGAGCTGAGGGCTGAATCCAGGCTCAAACATGGCAGCCAAGAACTCTCACTGAGCATACTCCATCCCTGTGCCCTCTGGTGGCACAGTACTCAGTAACAGCAGCCTGCTGCTATTGGGGTGTATCTAGGAACCCTAAATAGAAGTCTCTTTTCTTTCTGTAGCCCCAATACCCACCCTTATCTCATTTTCTGTAGATGATCTTGAAGGCCTTGTTTCTGGGTGAATTTTCTCAATTTCCCTTACATCTCTGTCAAAATTTTTTCATATTTAAGTACGGTACAACTTTCTGAAATGAATTGTCACATCTGAGGTGATAGCCTTTGTCAGGACTTTTGGCACAGTAATTATACTTCAAAAGTAATTGTAAATGCGCATATGCATATAAATATAACATGTCATGTAATAAAGCCCAGAGCTTTGTATCCTACCCTGGCTGCCTCTGCAACCTAAGCTCTTGCTCTTCTCTGTCTCTTTCTGTTGTTGTAGTTTTGTTTTTCTGAGATAGGGTCTCACTGTGTAGTTCAGGCTGGACTGGAACGCACAGTGATCCTCCTGCCTCAGCCTCCCAAGTGCTCGGGATTACAGATGTGTACCACCCCCTCAGCTTCCTGCTGTTGTACACACCCTCTGTCCTGGATGTCAGGGGCACTGGGATTACAGTTCCCTGCACAAACCCCTCTTTCATGTCTTCACATGTTCATGCCATCTGGCCTCAGCTCTGCACTGGCCTTGGGACAGAAACTTCCCTGGATGCCCAGGCCCACTGCGGTGTGCTCCCCAGGCTCCAGATCACGTCCTCATCAGAGCATTTATGTGTTTTGTCCTCCTGTTTATCTGCCCTTGGGCTCAGCAGCAACTCAAGGACAGGGTTGTATGCTCTCTTTGTCCAGAGCAAGGCCTGACACATGGTGCGTGCCCAGCAGACAGCTTTAACCAGGGGAAAGCTTTTCGCTCTGGAAAGGAAGCAGCATCTACTGCCCATTCCCGGCCACCATCCCTCCTCATCCTATGATCGAACTCACGACTGCCTGCTTGCAAAGCAGGCGCTTATGCCGCCGAGCTAAATCCCCAGCCCCTCTCCTCATCCTATTGAGCAGCACTTGGGAAGGGCACGGCGGTGCTAACTGCCCCTAATCTAGCTTCCTTTAAGTTCTCATCTTGATCAGCTTTCTTGGGCTCCTGGGTTGAAACTCTCTGAATTCCCTTAATTCCCTAGGTCCCTTTCTTCTTCATGCATGCCTTGGTCCATTTTCTGTGACTATAGTAAAATACCTGGCATTAGGTGGTTTTTTTAGAAGGTTATCTGGCGCATGGGTCTGGAGGTGGGGAAGTCCTGGAGCCTGTGCTGCGTCAGCCTGGGACTGACCGAGCGCACAGTCATGTATCTCCCTTGTTGTAAAGCTGCTGATACCATCCCGGAGCCTGTCCTCAGGAGCCCATTTAATCCTGTGTGTTTCCCCAAAACTAAGACCTAGCTGGAAGATAGCCAGCCCTAAAAACTAGAGGTCAAACATGCCAGCCCCATTCAGCCTCTCCCTGCCTTACTCCCCCATCAATGTTCTCTCATTCAGCGGCTAATCTGGAAGGCAGGTAAGGCAGGTAGGCTGACTGCGGTTGCTATGTTTGATTGCTAGTTTTCAAGGTTGATTATTTTCCAACTAGGTCTTATTTTCAGGGAAAGAGGTTAAATAACTTCCAGAGTCTCCTACTCCAAATACTATCAGCATAGGTGTTTGGAGAGTTCGGTTCTAACACATGAATTCGAGGTGGGGCGCATTCAAACCTTAGCAATGCATCTTGCAACTGCCATACAAGAACTGACAGGCACAGGCATGGGTTATGTGGCATGGTGTCCTGGCGAGCCAGCTCTAGGAGAAAAGGACCTGATTCGCAGTTCTCGCCTATTTCCATGGTGTAAATACTCTGGCAACTGCTGATTTCAGGAACTAATATTATAATAATCAGCTCACAACATTCCTGAATATTTGAAAATCAGCTGTCATGAGTGTGAACAGCGCTAGCACAACACTGAGTGTGTCGAAGTGAATAGGAGCTGTTGACATCAAGGAAAGTACCATTTAGCGGAGGAAATACAGAAATAACGCAGAGACAGATGTGATAAGCACTGTGACAGCCTTTGAACAGGCGTGATGGGCTGAGTGGGAGGAAAGCTTAATTAGGAAAATCTGCGAATACTTCCCAGGGAAGCAGGGGAGGCAATGAACTGGACATTAAAACTGAGAACTTTAAAGGCAGGGATAGGGGAAAACTATTCCAGGCAGAGGAAACACCTGAACAAAGCAGGATTGGATTTAGGAGAATGAGTAACAGACTGGGTGACTGGCATGCGAAGAATGTGGGCCAGCTGAGTGGATTCAGCCACTCTGCAGTTTTATGGCTGCTCAAATTGGTTAATTTCACACAGGTTGATTACTGCCTCTTTAAAATAAATTTTTCTCCCTCCCCCTTCCCTCTCCTTCCTCCCCCTCCTCCCCCTCTTCCCCTCCTCCCCTTCCTCCTCCCTTTTCTTCTCCCCCTCCTCCCCTTCCTCCTCCTCCTCCTTCTTCTTTTGCTTCTTGTTTGTTTTGGGGTCCTGGGGATTGAACCCAGGGCCTTTGCACTGAGCACATATACAAATACATTCATCTTGTTAATAAATTGAAATCCCAATCTCCCTGCCTCAGACTCCCAGAGTGCTGGGGTTACGGGCAAGCACCAGATGTCTGGCTAAGACTATGATTTCTATGGTCCATTTCCACCTTGATTTAGTGGCTGATCTTGGAAACAGAACACAAATATCAGAATGGGGAAGGGAAAAAGAGGTGCACATGGTATTGGGCTTTGAAAGGCCCCCAAACGCTGTGGTGTTGGTAATGCTGCACGACCCTTCTGGGGTCACCCTGCTGACGCTGGCTCAATCCAAGTTACAAAAATCCCAAACCTTATGCTGGGCCATAGCATGGTTTGCAGAAAGCATGGTTCTTTTCGTTTAAACTGAATGGCCATCCTGAGCCTTGATGGCGTACCCGAGGAAAGTAAGTTTATTTACTTTGAGAATTCTCATTTTCTCCTAGAAAGCATCACGAAGGTCCCACGCGGCCTCCCATAGCTTATTTGTTCCCTTTGAAGGGTTGTAATGACCTCGTCTATCTAGAATTTTCCACGCCTACCACTTGCCTATCTAGAGAATTATATGATCTTCATTCCTTTTTTAAGAAGTCTTTAAAAACAATGTGAAACATAAAGTATATACAGAGAAAGTCATGTGATACAAATGCAAGGTAGAGTTACAGCGCAAACACCACCGAAGAGGGTGAGACAGAACCCGGCCATAGCCTAGAAAATACTTCCTGCTGCCTCCCAGGCCCACCGCTCCAGAGGGAAGCATTGTTTGGATTTATTGTGATAATTATGCCTTTGTTTTTCCACCACCCACGTACACATCCCTCAATGCTAGTTTAGTGTTGCTTCTTTTCTGTTAACATCTGATCTGAAGGGAATTATACCATGCAGATGCTTTTGTTTCTTGCTTCTTATGCTTGAAGCGCTAATGTTCATTCACACTGTGGCCTGGAGCTAGTCTGTTCTTCACTTTATTGCATTACGGTGGTGGTAAGACCATCTCACGGATTATTCATTTCCCACGAGTGGCCATTTGGACAATATCCAGCCTGTGGCTACTATAAACACTGCTCCCCCAACAAGCTTACACAGCTTCCTCCACATGTGTGAGCTTTCTGAGGGTCTGCAGTAGAACTGTAGGGGTCACAGGGCATGTTTACTCTTTTTTTTTTAAGCCAGTCAAATTTAGCAGTGGGGGGGGGTGGTATACCAACTTTAGTGACACTAATGTTAATAAGTTCTGATAACCCACTGCCATCGGACCAGCCCGTCTTATTCTATTTATGAAGGGTTAGGGTTAGGATTATGAATCAGCCTTTGGCCACTTTTCTTTCCAAAATGATTGTAACTTCTGAGCTTTGGTCTTTCACCTGTCTTTGCTGGTGTCTTGTTCGGAGAACATGTTTGCAGTTGGGATTCCAGCCTCCAGCCCTGCATAGCCCCCCTTCTTAGAGCCAGGCATCGTTTCCTCTCCCAGGGAGAAATGTTTTTTCTCGTGGTACTCCAATAGGAAGTGTTTGTAACATTTTGAGAGGTCTTCTCTATGGAAGGTGCAGAGAATGGACCACACATATTCAGTTGGGGGTGGGGTGGAAGGCAGGGCAGACCCTTCCTGGGAACAATACAGGATGAGAATTCGGATCATGGGCTTTTGATCAGATCAATCTATAAGCTGCCACTTGTTGTCTAAGTGCTCTTGGGCAAGTTATTTAACCTGTGCTTTAGTTTCTTTGTGAATGGGAATAATTACATTTACAGCATGTAGCTATAAATTTGACTCTAAGAGGTTGGAAAGGCAGAAAAGGGAAGGGTGGCACTGAGAAAGCGTTGGTGTTACGTAGTGAGGCTGACTCCGGGCTTGTGCTCAGTGTTCGTGCTGGGCTCACCTTACCCATCCTTCCTGGAAGGGTGGCCAGCAAGAGCAGGCAGGGGAGACAATGCCCGCAGCCACAAAACAGAGTGCAGTGCACTGGCCCATTGGGAATCGAACCCACAGCCCTTCACATGCTGCTCAAGAGAGCTCAGCAGCTTAAGTGACACGAGAAAGGGAATGGGGTGGAAATGCTGCAGAATAGAACAGGAAATCAAGAGGACACCGCAGGACAACTCATTAGCGGCTGCTCTCCACAAGGTCGTCTCTTTGTGCAACTTACTGAATTTATTGTACAGGCGAGTTGGCTGGAACGGAAACCATTCCCAATCACCAGAGGAACCACGTCCAATCTTTCCTTTCCCTACCGGCTCTCCATTTATAACACCGGACTTTTGTCACTCTCATTCTTGGTTTTAGCAGGTAGTTTTCCAGACTCAGGCAAATACAGGTGCAGCAATTCAAAGCTGATCGCTCCTGCCCTAATTAGGGATCTGAGAAGCATTTATCAAAACCATTCTCAAGATACTAACATTCCTCTCAACTTGCCTTCTAGCTACTACCTTTGTGAAGTCATGGGGCTTGGGGTTCTGATTCTCTGACTCCCATTTAAAGCTAAGTCCAAGGCGATTTTTGGAAAGCAGAATTTCCAACTGGACACTGATACCTGATCTGAATGTTGTGGACCAATTATGGGACTACCAGTGGGCCCTGGGTTTTCTGGTGATTTTTTTGCGGGGGTTCCTAAAGCATTAATAAGTTGTTACACAGCCACATTTAGCAAATCCCTCTGTTATGCTTCTTTTCAAGTAATTCTGAGGAACTTGGGTCTGAGCATATTACGGGAGGTGGAAAAAAAGTTGAAGTTCAGAGAGGTGCTGAAGGACCAGTGATGTGGAAAGACAATATTTGTTCACTCCATGTCAAAGTAGCAGAGCCAGATGGTTTAGTTACAATTTTTTGTTTCAGTAACATGCATCATCTGGTAATATACTGCTACAGGAAAGGGCTGATTTGTATAATCACTTTCAGACCTTGACTTTAAAAGTAAGCAAATCTTTAACAGAAAAAAGGAAAAGCCCTTTGCATTTTCATTTGAATCAGTAACTTTGGCACAAACTCATGAAGGAGATCCAGGTGCCAAGAGTATTTTTAGAGAAGCAGATGCCAGCTCCTAATGAGAGGATGTCACATTCTGTAAGTGCCCGTACATTGGAAACCAGGGGCCTGAATAGCCTCCGTGGCAGCATCCATTTGATGCTTCAATGCCAACTGAAGCTCCAGTGTTGGCTTTGCCCACCAAATGTGAAAGCAACTCTCATGGCTGGTACTGGCACCAATGTGACAATGGCAACAAGTATTATTGGCACCAAAAGGAGGAGTCTAGGGAAGAGGCTGACTTAGTAGGAGCAAAGGATCGAGCATCTACCCAATATTTCTCAACCCATGTCTGCATCTTCTTTTGTAGCCTAAAAGGAAAAGTCAGATACAAACGGAGCAATGTGGTCCGTTCTGATCTTTACCTCTCATCCGTCTGCTCCCTGGCCAAACAGCCCCCACAGCCCATCAGTGGTCAGTGGCCCAGCTTCCTCTCTAGAGGTGATCGCTTCGGGAACCACATAGCAGAGCTGCCTGGCTGTCAGGAATGGGAGGGTGGGCTTTGTCTGGCTTCCAGCCTTCTTAATGTCTGGCTGCAAGCATCCATGAAGTCACCTCCCTAATTTTCATGTGTCTGTGGTGGGATAGTAATGAGTCAAGGACTGGAGGGCTTTTTTCTACAGGCCTACTTCTTTTAGAAAATTGCTTGGACTGGGAAGCTTGGTCATATTATGGTGTTTTTTTGTTTTGTTTTATGTCTTTTTGAAACAGGGTCTCACTATGCAGTTCAGGCTGGCCTTGAGCTCACTCTGTAGCCCAGGCTGGTCTCAAATTTGCAATGATCATCCTGACTCAGCCTCTCAAGTGCTGGGATTACAAGTGTGTGTCATCACATATTAAGTTTAAAAAGGAAAAGCTTCCTAGGTGATTCAGTTCCATATCTTTACAAACTAGCTTTAGTGGGCATAGGAATGAGTTGCTTGAAACTTTATTTCCACTTTCTAAATATAGATAATAACTCCCACTCCCTTTATCTTCTAAGAATAATAGCTAAGAGTAACCATTCAATAAATGTTACTGTATGTGCCAGGCACTGCCCTGAAGCTTTGCATGTAATAACCACCTTGTGTCCTTTTACAGACTGGAAACTGATTTACAGAGTTGAAGTAACTTGTCCAAGGTCACAAAGCTAGGGGTTGGATTTGAAGCTAGGCAGTCTGGACCTATCATGTTTTCAATCATTATTTGTAACACTGTAAGGATTAAGAGCATTTCACTTTGCTAGTAAGCTTTTTAACAGTGACAGACATATTTGCTTGGCTCCACTGACTCTGGGCTACAGTGGCACAGAAGATCATGGCAGATGAAGTCTGTTTACCTCATGGTACCAAGCAGCAAAGACAGAGAGTGCTGGGGTCCCACGAGTCCCTCCAAGGACACACTCCCAATGACCTGACCTCCTCCCACTAGAAGAGGCCCCGACTCTTAAAGGTTCTACCTCCTACCAGAACCGTGGGCCAGGCTAACCTGCTAATGTAGGGGCCTTTGCAGGGCCTTTAAGACCCAAACCATAACACTTTGAAACATTACAGGTGCTTTAAGCAGCAGTTGAATTACATTCCTGGAGGAAGGAGCCCACATCTGAGGCATCTGCTGCTTAATAACCACTCATATGTAATTTTACTCAAGGAACTTGGAAATCCGATGTTCTTCTAGGATGCTGACCTTAGCTTATCTGAGTGGCACACATAAAGCAACTCCTCTAACTGAAAAGGGGAGAATCTTTGCAAGCCTGGTGCCTCACGTGGGGTGTGGTTCCAGGTGACAAATTAAGCAAATGTTGGCTCAGTTGAGGTCCTTGCAATAAAAGGTGTTTTTGAAATGTGCTTGTGCTATTCATCCTCTACAAAATGGCTTGAATCTAGTTGTTTAGAATGTCAAAACTTGCCATCCAGCAAGTTAAGGAACTTAGAAAGAAATGGAATATAAGTGGGGTATTAAAGCTTTGAAGATAAATAACAAAAAGAACTCAGTTATGTAGCCATGCCATCTTCTTTCCCGGGTTAGCGAAGAGAGAGGTGGGTGTGTGGAATGAAACCAGCCTATTTAATATACTTCTCGTCTGTTGTGGTTTCTTATTGTAGGCTTAGTGACCCGAACAAGCTGCTTGCCGTGCTCAGGTGATTTTTTTTAATGGCTGAATTTCTCATCCGTCTGCAACAACCCTGGCACATTTAAGCATGCATTTAAATGTGGCTCACAAACAGGTTTTTCCATCACTTTAGATGACAAAATAGTTACTGTGTAACACGTTAGGCTTGTATTCCTGGCATTGGATCTAGTAAAGCATTAAATTCATCTCAAGCTCAACAACATATTCTTAGGCCTGCCTATAACTTCCAACCAGCATTGAAAGAGCTGAGGCATCATGCAGGATCTCCAAGGGTTTCTTGAGTAAACTGGTTACTCTGTAATATGGCAGGATCTCCAAGGGTTTCTTGAGTAAACTGGTTACTCTGTAATATGGCAGGATCCAAAATTAGGACAAAGAATTCCCATGCAGACTGTGTAAGAAGCAGTGAGGTCTGTGGAAAAGCAACAGCCTAAGTGCATTACCCAGGCCTGTTGTTCCCACTGGGGCCTTTGTAGATGAAGCAGGTGCCCCGTGTGAATTGCTATAGGAAGGCCATCAACAGTCTTTCTAACGCTGCATTCTCACCCTCTCCTGACACGTTCGGAAAAATGTTGCCTCTATTGCCTAGTTGTGCTGGTGCTAGGAGACTGGTTGGCCTTGCTTTAGGAGCAGTGGGGAAGGAACCTTGAGACTCTTGGACTGGGAAAGCAGGAAAACAGACCAACAGCAGCCATGTACAGTTGGAGCGTGGACTGAGGAGAACCAGGAAGGAAGGTAAGCCCCTCCTGGGCCAGCCTAATGCCAGTAGTCTGAGCAACTACTTAGAGGCCAACAATATGCAATACAGTAACTACTGGAGATTTCCTACAATCTTATCACTGCTTCATTTTGTTGTTTTACTCCTGTTTTGGTTGTTGCTATCGGGGATCGAACTCATGACCTTGCACTGGCCAGGCAGGCACTTAAGCCACTGAGCTAAATCCCCAGCCCTGTTTTATTCCCTTTAAAATGAAAATGCATTAAAGAAAAAAAGAGGAGCAGGGTGTCTGCTTGATAGGCTCTCAAAAAGCTTCCAGCGAACAGACATAGGAACTGCGTGAGAACAAGCCCTAAACCGGGATTAAAGCAACGCACGTGCACACACACACAAAGTGGTCCCTGGTCATCCACACTGCAGTTACTGTTTTTAAGAAATGCCTTCCACATGAGGTGTCCAAAGTCTTAGTGCAGTTCTCCGCTCTCTGGGCTATGGCAAGGGGTGGTCGGCCCCCACTTCCAAACCCCAACACCTGGATGATACAAATGGTCTTGAGGCATCATCAGCTAAATGAGCAGTCCAGGTTAAGCCATTTACAGAGGCTAATTAGTCAACCAAGGGCCTATGCTGAGAGCTCAAAGGAAACTAATACAGTATCACAGCGATAGCCCTGGAATGTACTCAAATGGAAGAGTTTGGGCTGGAAATACTTTAGAAAGAACTACACCACCCCGCCCTCCTTCAAGTAATCCAAGCTGTGTTAAATGTTCAAGGTATGACTAACCAAGACGTACTTCACTGAAACTTCTTTCAGTTTGAACTAGCTGATATCATTTGGAATTAACAGATTTTATTCAGTGACTAGAAGGAATTCTTGATTACCATTATAGCTCTTTTGTGTGAACTGCTGCTGGGTTAATGTCACAGGCTCAGATAAGAACATCAGATAAGGTAAAGGCTTTATTATTCAAGATAAGCTCAAGGGCTGACACTAGCACAGGCAGGAATAATCACACTGTCTCATTACATTTGACTTTTGGTATCCAGTGGAAGTATTAGTTTTCCAAGTAGGACATGTGGTACCCAGTGAGATACTTGGCAGGTTTGGACAGCTACGTTTACCCCAGTTTCACTCCAAGCACTATCAGAAGAGGTGCAGAGTTACAAACACAATTCCAAACTCTACTCAACTGGTCCTTCTTTATCATGGCCCTCCCCTCACCCCACAGTGGCTTTCAAAACAACAGACAGCATTATTGGCAGGAATTGGTCATAAATAACACATGGCTAACACTTAAGAACCAAACACCAAATGTCAGTACATTTCCTGAACAGTCAGTTAGGGCTATGGGGTGCTTGGCTTTGATCACTGTAATTCCGACTTCCTTTTAACTTTCTCCTTGGATAAAGCCATGGAGAGCCTATGCTTAACATATGTAGTCATGGTAGTTACAAACTCAAGACTGCAAACGAATGACAAGTTTTCATTAATAATAGATTTTAAGATAGGAGTAAAGTCTATCAGTGCTTTGGGATATGAAGAAAATGAATCAAGTTTCATCATTGGAGGAGAACTCATCCCAGTACATAGTAAGTAAAGCTTTTCAAGAGGCCACAAAGTGAAACTATGTAACAAGCTTATTCCAAAATGACCCATGTGAGTTGTTATTTAAGGGAGACCTTTAAGATATTTTGCAGTTGATACACTCTGTTTTAAGTAGTATCTGGAGAAAGTTTTGTGTTTTTTGCTCAGGGGTACAGTGGAAAGCTATTGTTTTTATAAACATAACAAGAAAGCCAACATTTATACTTTTAGGTTCTGGATTTTCAACTCTTAAGATTATTAATCTTTTATAAAGTTATTAAGTTTAAGATTTGAGGGCTGGAGATTTAGCTCGGCGGCATAAGCACCTGCCTTGCAAGCAGGCAGTCGTGAGTTCGATCCCTGGTACCTATAAAAAATGAAAAAGACCAAAAAAAAAATAAAAATAAAAAAATCTGAGGGCTGGGGATTTAGCTCAGGGGTGCAAACACTTGCCTGCTAAGTGCAAGGCCCTGTGTTTGATCCCTGGGACGAAAAGAAAAAAGAAAAAAGAAAAAAAAAAAGATCTGATGACTTTTAAAAAAACTGCAGCTTCTAGAGAATTGAGGACTGCACTTAAATTCAAGCCCAACCCTTCTTTAGTGTCTGATTACTGATTTTATAAAACATCTTCCTCTAGTAAGTAGCAAAATCAAAACCTACAGAAGTAAGGCTGGGTTGCTAAGAGGACTGCTTAGGAAAAATATGGGAACCTGCAGTTTCCGAGGGGAGTTCTGTTTGGCAAAAAAGACAAACCCAGAGTTCTTCTGTTGTCCTCTTCCTCACAGTTTGCATGTAAAGGCAAGATGACTTTAGCTCAAAAGGTTATATTTTAACACTGAACCAGTATAAAATGTACTTATCTGAATGTCACATTTTTATACATACTTAAAAAACACACAAAAGCACAGAGAAAGATCATATATTTCAAATATGATGATGCTGGTGAGGACGGGCGGAGGCAGGGCTGTCCACGGGGGACTCCTCCAGCGGCCACGGCCCTATGTGCTCTCCACGCAAGCTCTCTGGGGCGCGCTCCACTGTGCGCACCAGCGTCGGGACCAAGGACGGGTGTGGGCCGTACTTTTGGCTCCGTGAACTGGTTATGTCTTCCCTGGAGCAAGGAAGGGTAATTTAAAAAGCGAAGACTCTTCTTTCAAAATGCTGCTGAGTAACAAATTTACTTCATGAAGACCAGAAAGAGTCATTCCTTTTCCTTTGGGGTTAGAGTTCAGTTAACCCACTTGAGTCAGAAGCTATAATTCCGTTGAGTGTTCGGGACTGCAGAAGTCATCCTGGGACTTTCTGTGGAAGTACGTACAGATTTTCCTCATGGAGCTGGGAGTGATGGTGACCTAGAAAAAAATTCACCTTTCAGAGACTGCCCAAGACAAAGTTCAGAGTTTCAGTAGCAAGTGAGCACTACAGTGCCTTTTCAGTCCCGAATACTTTTGACAGCAATGTCTCTTTTGGTTGATTTATCATAAAATAGTTTATAAAAGTATTTACCAGTGAAGACTCCTTGTAGGAATTAACACAGTCACAATCACCATCCTTTGAAATGGATCAACTGAAATCCCTCAATTGATAAACCAGCTAAGTATTTCTCTATTATCATCACAAAAAAATTACTTTAAAAAACCTTTACCTTCAGACAGGCATGATGGTGCATGCCTGTAATCTCAGTTTGTGCAAGGCTGAGGCAGGGGGACTGCCATGAATTTGAGGCCAGCCTGGGCTACTTAGTGAGTTAATGGTTTGGTTGAACTACATAGTGAGACCCTGGTTCAAAAAAAACAAAAGCAAAACAACCTTTGCTTCAAAAAATAAAGACCAAGTCAGGTGTGATGGTACATACCTGTAATTCCAGCACTTGAGAGGCTGAGGCAGGAGGAGTGCTGCAAGTTCAAGCCCAGTCTGGGATACAAAGTGAGTTCAAGGCCAGCCTGCACTGCATAGAAAGCCTGCCTCAAAAAAACTAAACAGACACATACATACCGACCGGTACACCATTCTTAAAGCTTTTCTTTTTTTCAGTTGTTTTTTTTTTTTTTTGACATTGGGTATTGCCATGTGGCCCAGGCTAGCCTTGAATTTGCTGTTGAGGCCAGGCTGGTCATAAACTCATGATGATCCTCCTGCCTCAGTCTCCTGAGTGCTGGTATTACAGAAATCTGCCACCACAATCAATTTGAAACTTTAAAAATTTATGTATTAGTGAAACTAATTCATGAAATTACTTTCTTGCTAATACATAGCTGAGACCAGCATCTCTGAAAAAAATAGGATTTTTGCAGAGGGGCAAAGAGTAGTCACGACTCCGAGCGGGAAGGAAAAGCACTGGGCACTGTTTTCCTCCCACATTGCGCAGCATGGCCTCGGGTAAAGTCTGTACGCTGACCAACTTTAAACTACTTCTAGTTTGTTTTTCCTAAAATTATATGACAGGTTTCATAACAGGTGAGCGATATGAACACCTTTTAAACTAGCCCTGGCCTAAGAGTATCCAGCTTCCATACTTTAAAAGGGCAGACATGCAGTCTATGATTCTCGGACTTTCTCTCCCCCTGCCACTTTCCCCAGCACAGAACAAGAGCTATCATGAGCCACCACGGCAGCTTCCCTACCTCACCTCCCCCAAATTGTACGCTGACTAAGGTAAGCTTTCTCCTCCCTCTGCATGGGGCCTGTAGCTCACCTCGTGCTCATGGATCCTTCTGCCTCCGCCTGATAATAAATCATATGCTAGTTAAGGATGGCAAAGGATTTCTGCCAGCCACATCTGCTATTGACATTATCTAATTAAATATTATGTCAACCAATGAAATATGAGGTCTAAAAAGATAAACTATGCTCAAATGCAGAATGTTTCAAAGGCTGGATATATAGCTATTTGAGGCTAAGGTGGGAGAATCACAAGTCTGAGGTGAGCCTGGGCAGCTCAGATCTTGGGTTTAAGTCCCTATAGCCTCCCCCAGCTCCCTAGAAAGCTAACGGTGCTAAGAACACTGGTGTGGGCAACACAACTGTAAAGGACTGTAAAAACCCAGAAGAATGGGGCTGGGGATTTAGCTCAGTGACATAAGCGCCTGCCTTGCAAGCAGGCAGTTGTGAGTTTGATCCCCGGTACCGATAAAAAAGAAAAAGACAAAAAAAAAAAAAAAAAAAAAAAAAAAGACCCAGAAGAATTCCATGTTTTAAATTGCTTTGTAAGTATCTAAGCTTCATTTTATTTTAAAGAATAAAATGTAATACAAACTGAAAATCTACCACTTAAGGGTGCTGGCACCCTTCCCAAGAATGACAGCTTTATCTACTGAAAAGGAGAGCATGCTTCTCACGAGAAGGAGAGGAGAGATTTCTGAATTGATGTTGCAGAACATGAGGAATATTTTATTTATTTTTATTGTGTGAGGAAAGGTTTAGTGAATCCGGCAATGAGACCGAGGAGCAGCAGCCCTGCCAGAGCTGCCAGGTACAGCGCTGGTCACCAGGCACACTTGAGTTTCAGACAATTTAACTAGCAAGCTTTTATAAGTCCCACACAAATTTGTCCTGTATTCTTGGGTGTTAAGTTGGGTGACCTCGAAAATAAACAGATTTACTTGTCTTCTTTCAGGGTTCTGCCTTGGAAAGCGGTCTGAGTGTGTCTGGACCTCTTCAAGTTACAAACCCCGTCCCCGGCCAACTGCCCGACTGCCCGCGGACTTACCAGGCCCGGTGAGGTCTTCCCGTTCTGCCTCCTGGAGGCGGCTGTCTGGGAAGAGGGGCTGCGCGGGGAGGAGTTCTCGGCCTTCCGCTTGGCTGCCATGGCCAACAGCCAGTTCTTATTCTCGGGGGAGCTGTTCTCCTTGCCCACCACCTCCGAGCCCTCGGTGCACGGCCGCAGCGGGAGGGAGAGCGCGGCGCAGCCCTCGGCGGCTGCATAGGGGCTGACCGGGGAGGGCGGCTCCGAGGTGCTCGGGGCGGCGCCCTCGGCCTTGCCCGGCTTGGCGGGCCCCAGGCTGTCCTTGCCCAGGTCCTCCTGGTTCCCCGCCAGGCAGCACAGATCCAGGTGGAGGTGTTCCACTTGGCCGTCGAGCTCGGTCACGCAGTTGCAGCTCTTCACACACTTCTGCTTCACGCTGTCCAGACAGCTGGAGTCCAGCCGCCGCTTCACCCTGCTCCGGGACTCAGAGCCCGAGTCTGCCCCCGACGACTTCTGGCTCACGGGGATGAGGGCTTTTCTTGGAGACGACACGGATGCAGCTTTGGTCTCAGACGCAGGTGGAGTGATGGGCGGTGACGAGGAAGGCGTTCGGGTCACCCAGTTTCTAAGTGACATCTTGAAAGATGACAGCGGCTTGGGGGAGGCAGAAGAAACCGTGCCTCTCCTGCTGCCGGGGGAGCGTGCCTTGGCAGGCGGGGTTCTGATGGGGGCCGTGGGGGTGTTGGAGGGCAGCGGGAGGTCCCCGGCACAGCTGGGTGCACACGCTGCGGACGATGGGGAGGACAGCACCGGGCTGCTCTTCACCCTGGGCGCCTTGGCGGGGGTGCTCTGGGTGCTCGGCACAGCTACTGAAAAACCAAGAGGGCGGCATGCGAATCAGAAGCGAAAGCAACAGCAAAATCCCTGAATTCGCATTAAGGCCTATTTTCCAGTGAGGTTATTTAATCAATGGATCTTTATCATACTCTTTCAGCACTTTCCTGTCCCTTCATGGCCAGCTTCCCAAGTTCCCCCCAATACAGTGTAACTTGTAAAAGTATAGCTAATACAAAGAAAGCTCGGCACCCAGGTTAATCACTGTGCGCACCGATCCTGCACTTCACACTGCACACCTCATTTGCACACAGGAGACCATAGCGTGTATACTGTCACAAAGCCTGTAGTCATTGATCATTTTTAAAATGTTCTAGTATATATATTTAATGGGGACAAGGTGATGTTTTGACGCATGTATATATTACAGAAAGACTAAACCAAGACAACGGACATATTAATCACGTCCCCTTTCTATACTCAGAAATTTCCAATAGTGTGTATCATGCATTATTAACTTTGGTCACTGTGCTGCAGGACAGACCTTGAACTTGATTTAAAATGCTTTGACCAACATCTTCCTGTTTGCCTTCTTCTTCCCCCACATCCCTCCTTGTAACCACGAATCTACTCTGCTTTTGAGTCCAGCTTTTTTAGAGCCAATGTAAGTGAGATCATGAAATATTTTTATTTCTGTGCCTGGCTTGTTTTTCTGAATGTCTTCCAGATTCACCCATGTTAATGCAAATGATATAATTTCATCCTTTGTAAAGACTGAACAGGATTCCACTGTGAATATAAGCCACATTTTAATCCCTTTGTTTGTGCATGCACGTGAAGGCTGATCCTGGATCTCGGCTTCTGTGCCTGGCTGCAGTGAACACTGGTGTGCACGTGTCCCCTCTGCATGCTGACTCCATCTCCCTTGGCTATCGCCCCAGCAGTGACAGCTGGGCTCATTTATCTTTTTGATAAAAGCCAACAGGTAAAATGATCCCTCATTGTGGTTTTAATCCCCCCCCCCCGCCTGTTATTAGTGATGAGCATTTTCCACATAGCTAAATGTTGGTCATTCACAACCTGCTTCTTAACCTATCATGAACATTTCTCCTATACTAACACAGATTCACATTTCTACCATTTTAACAGGGGACCAGCATTCTAAGGTACTGGTACTCTATAGCATATTAACAAGCACTTCGGAGAGGGTAACAGTAAGCCAGGCTGTTAAGCAGAGCCGTCATGAGAACTGTGTACAATCTTGATGGATGCTAGGGAAAAAAAGAGGCCCTGTATATGGAAGCACATGGGTCTAAAACATGGCCTGGTCCCTTCCTGTGTGACTGGGCACAGCTGCTCATCTCTAATTCATCTTTCCACTTGGATTAAACACAGTTCCTGAACAGACAGGTCTCTAAGTACCCTTGTCCCTTTGTTTACATACAACAGTAAATACAGGGGGTGGTACTGCATTGGGGATGGAACTCCGGCCCTTTACACTGAGCTACATCCCCAGTCCTTTTTCATTTTGATACAGGGGCTCCCTAATTTGCCCAGGCTGGAACTTGTGATCTTCGTGACTCAGCATCCCAGAGTACTGGGATTACATAATCAGGACCACCATGCTTGGCCAGGCAAACTTTTATAAATGTGCTTCTCAGGCTCCCCTATAGACATGTTATTTTCTTATTTTCCTTTTGAACTTTCTAAAACAGTGTTCTTGTCTTTAAATAACAAAAAAGGGTTTCTATTTCTCAGTCTTTGAATTGTAAACCTGATATTCAATTCAGTTTAGTTACTGAATTGTATTTATATGCAACTCAATTTAGGATGCACTCATATGACAGTGCCACCACTCTTTTAGCAGGAATGAAGACTTAAGTAGTAACTCAGCTAGTTTGTTATCCTACCCTACCCTCCTATGCTTTTCACCTCTTAAGCAGTCTGGCCTTAAAACAGAAAGTCTACAAACTGACTTTTACCTAAATACTTCTTGCCAACCACACATTTAGAGCCAAGCAAAGTAATTCTCCTTTGGAAAAGACTTCACAAAATGACTGGGCTATGGAGCCCTGTGCAGGCCTCCCCCTCCTGCTCCAGACCTGGATTACACTTGCTATTTCAGGCAGAAAGGGAAGTTCTCCCCACTACACTCTTCAGTGCAGGCCCACATTCACTGCACTGCTGCCACAGCCATTTGCTCCATTTAAATGGGTCGAAGCAGACATTTAGGCAAAAGTCCTAAAATAGTGTGAGTGTATAATACAGCAGCTCTTAAGGTGGGACTGGAGAAGGAATAGGGAAAAATAGGTTAAGTTTCTGATATTTGCATGGCACCACTGGGAGTCTTTACTAAAGGCCAGCAGAAATCTGATGTTAGAAAATTGGGAAATTTCCTGTTTCTTTTGGATGTGATGGCCCAGGGGTTGGGGTGAGAGTGGAGAGTCAAAGAGAAGATTTTATTGACACTGAAGGTTAGCAAAACTTTGTGTCAAATTTAAATCTTTTACTTTTTAAACAGATTATAAAATATGGAATTTCATGGTTAAAAAATTCTAATAAAGGGGAGAGGTAAAAAGTCCTCTTTTTATGTGATTTCACTCATATTCCTGGGCACAACTACTATTTTCTCTGTGCTTATTAGCCTATACAAAGTTACCTGAATGTAGTACCTTTAAAAAATGCAAGCGGCCCTACTGGGTTTTACACACATAAATGTACACGCTCTGCCACTTGCTCTTTTGACTTTCTCTCCACTGCTCTCCTAGAGATGCACCGCACTGTTTCTGACAGTTGAGCAGCAAGCACCACAGTGGCCTTCACACTCAAACATGACACTCAGTGCACTCAGTGCCCAAGCAACTCAAACGGACCAGTCTCCTGTAAGCCCCAAAAGAGATCTGACGTGACGCGCAAGAGAGGCTGGACCACTGCCCCGTGGGCTTTTTGGAAGTCAGTTCCTTGGAGGAACTAGCGAGCTTTGCAGCTTATTTCTAGATGAGGTTAACCACCCGCCTCACTTCGCCTTCCCAGCCTTATCACTAAGGCTACCTTGGGATCCTGTTGCAGCAGATTCCTTGCTGCTTCCTGAACGCTGTGTGCACTGCCACAACTCTATCTTTCTTCACATGGCTTCCTCTTCATGTTTCAAGGCTCGGATTATCGTGTGACCCCTGCTCCGAAGCATTTGCACACTTCCTTCCTCCTCATCAGTAAAGCTGTCCTCTCCCTGAGGAAATGGGGTCTCAAAGCCCCTGGTTATTAGTTAGGAGAAATGTTACAGTGTATCAGAGCTCACATTTGCCTCCTAGACTAGACTGCAAGCTTAGACAGTGGTGCTCATCTTTAAGCCCCGTGCTCCCATGTGTGTTAAATTTCATCACTGCTGCGAAGAGTAAGAGTGAGGTTCTAGGCATTAGAAAGCTGACTGAGAGGAACATAATTCTCAAAATGGCAATGTGGTTAGCCGCAGCCAAACTGTTGCTGGAAGTTGGCTTAGGGGATCAAATGGCCAGTGTGCCAGTCAGCACCCAAGTCGGGGCTCTGCAACACTCTTCAGAGTAATCTTCGCATCACTCAAACATGCAGAAATTAACCTAACCCTGGCGTGCTCTCATGCTGAACCTTGCAGTTATTTTAGGGCCTAAAGGAGGCTGTGTGCCACGGCAGAGTGGTTTCAAGCACCTGTAGTGGAACAAACCACAAGGGTCTGAACTCTGGCTCTGCTGCAACTTCCTAGCTGTGCAACCTGGGGCAAGCCTACTTCCTTGCTCTTCAGTTTCAATGTCTTAGGAATCAAGTGAAATAATCAGAGCAGGCCTTTAGAACAGTTATACTGAGACTCACGTTATTATCATGGTACAGACTGATCAAGCTGTGCAATCTTTTTAGTGACTTGGTTTCTAAAATGAAGAATAATTAATAACAAACTCAAAACAGCTAGTTAAAGCAAGATTTTTTCATCACAGATTTTTAAAATGTTTAGATATAGCCACTAACACAGGAATCCCACCTGTAAGTATCTTAATGAGAATCAGAACCGTAAATTAGAGGAACAAACCCACCCTACTTTTCTTGTAGTCCTGAGACTGAACTCAGTAACTGAGCTACATCCCTAACCTTTTATCGGTGTTCTCAATTTTGAGAGAGGGTCTTGCTACATCACTCAGTTGCCTAGGGTGGGCTTAAACCTGCAATCCTCCTGCCTCAGCTTCCCAGAGTGCTAGTGCAAGCCCAGCCCAATTTTTACAAAATACTGTAAATGAAATTTCTAACTACAACAGAATGGCTATTTAAACTACAGAATATTCATTCAATGGAGTATTTTAAATAGTGTAGCAAAAAAAAAAAGCCGAAAATTTCTTGTTCAGAAACAAAAACCTCAAAAAATCAAAATGCATGTATAGTAAAACTATGGTTCAGTCAAAAAGAATCTCTATGTACGATGGGGCAAAAAGCATATGAAAATGCTACTTAAAATAGCATAAAATATGAGTAAGTAGAGGGAATACTGATGGCATTTTCCTCATGATTTTCTTTTCTAGATTGTCCAAATTTGGAAAAAGTATATAGAAAGACATCTCTAATTCATGGATCAGAAGATTTAATATTAAACCAAAATTCTCAAAATCAATGCACTTATCAAAAGCTCAACTGGATATTTTGCAGAAATTAACAAGCTGATTCTAAAATTTGGTAATGCTCACAATACTCAAACCAACCTAGAAAAACAAGAAAACTGAAGGACTCAAACTGATCACCAAGTTCTAAACAGTCATCAAGACAATGCAGTACCAGCCTTAAGGACAGACGTACTGATTAATGGAGTAAAACTGAGAGTTCAGAAATAAATCCTCACATTTATGTTTAAGTAACTTTTGGCAAGAGTGCCAAGGTAGTTTAGTAGGGTAAAGAATAATGTTTGCGGGGGCTGGGGATTTAGCTCAGCGGCATAAGCACCTGCCTTGCAAGCAGGTGGTTGTGAGTTCGATCCCTGGTACCGATAAAAAAGAAACAGACAAAAAAAAAAAAAAAAAAAGAATAATGTTTGGCGCTGGGCATGATGGTAAATCCTGTAAATTCAGCTGCTTGGGAGGCTAAGGTAGGAGGCTGACTCTGAGGCTGGCCTGGGGAACACAATGACGTCCTGTTCCATACACCAAAACTCAAACAAATAATGCAGAAAAAGCTGGATACAAAAGAATGAATTTGGATTTCTAATTCATACTATACACAAGAATAAATTCAAAATGGATCATAGACCCAAAACTAAAACACACACATATAAAACCCTGGAAGAAAACCTTAGAATCAATATTTGTATCTTGGAATAGGAAATAGCTTCTTTGATAGAACATTAAAAGCACAAATGACAAAAGAAAAAGTAGATAAATTAAACTTCATCAAAATTAAAGTTTTATATGTCAAGGGACACCATGAAGAATGTGAGGATACAATAAATAGATTAAGAGAGCTTACACACTCAGCAATAGCAAGACAAATCACCCAACTAAAATACAGGCAAAAAATGTACATAGGTGTTTTACCAAAGAAAATATATAAATGGCCAATAACTATGTGAAGAAATGTTTCAGATGACTGGTCATCAGTAAAATACAAATAATATCCATTCTGGGATACCAAGTCATACAGCCTTACTCACATGGGTTTAATAAAAATGATGAACAATAACAAGGGTTAGGAAAAATATACAGGAACTAGAAACCACGTTGTGGGTGCTGAAAACATTGTAGAATTACACTCTACTGAGGACTACACAATTATGAATATACAAAAAGAAAAATATTTGTTATCTTGAGCTTAAGACAGGTCTGATATTCCATTAGGATGGGGGTGCAGGTTTGGAAATGGTAGGACACAAGAAAGTTAAATTCTCATCTCACAGAGGAAAGAACCCAATAGATAAAGATGAAAACTGCAAAAAAAAAAAAAAAAAAAAAAAGAAATATAATAATTGTATAACATTTATAACATTTAGAGAGGCAGACTTACATACACGTACAGACACACATACACACCCCTATTAAAGAATCAGCTAAGGGATTAGAGCAGCGGCTGCAGAAAGGCAAACTGGGCAGAGGCTCTGAGACTGCTGTTTGTCTTATTCACTTTTGTAGAATTTAAAACTGCTGATACTAATACAATTAAAGTTTTAAAGAAAGCAAAACACAAAACAACCACCAAATATGGCAGTGTAATCGAAGACTTTACAGAAAGACTGCGAACAAGGAAACCTAAGTCTGAACCCAGGCTCAGTACTTTAAAGAGTTTTTGCTTTTGGCTCACTGTTTCTATCTTTAATATTATCTGCTCAGTTCACTGATGACAAAATTCACATTCGTAATCTTTCTGATATGCTGGTTTCTTGATCTCTTTCTATAAAACTCTTCCCCCACTCACCTAAACCAGCCTCTTATTGCTTCTTATTTCTGGACCTTCAATTCCCTATTATCTTCTTTTTTTTTTTGCCGGTACCGGGGATCCACACAACCACGACCACGCGCTTGCAAGGCAGGTGCTAATGCCGCTGAGCTAAGTCCCCAGCCCCCAATTCCCTATTATCTTAATTTCAATTATTCTACTCTGCTCACCACCCATGCTCCCAGCTTCCTTTCATTGCTATCCCAGCTTCATTTCAATTGCTATCACCTTTCATTCCTGGAGTCCCTCAGGGCACCTGCAGAGCCACTTTTACGTGGCCGCTCAGCTCTGCCCAGCCCGCACTGTGCCCTCCGCCAGGTTAAGCCCCAGTCAGTCACTAGTCACCGGCTCCCGTCCACCTCCCACTTCCTCGCTCACTTTCTCATACTTGCTGAGCTAAATCAACTCCCCAGTTAAATCTGGCTCTACCTACACATTATTTCTCCAAAAATAAGACCAGGCCTTATATTAATTTTTGCCCCAAGAGGCACAAGAGGGCTTACTTTCAGGGGATGTCTTTACTTTTCACATACAACAGTCTAGATTTATGTACAAAATCTACATTTATTCAAATACAGTCACATCATCTTCTGGAACACTTTAAAATTCTCCAAACCCCCAAGTGCAGTCTGAATTTCTTATGGCCCCATTTCCTGTGGAACCACTGGCTCCAATTTCTCGTGTCTAGTAACAAGAGCTCTCCTTCATGGGTACTTCTTGTCCACGCAGCCTGCGTGCACTGTACTGGCAACACAGCTGTCAGTGATTTTATCTCATGAATTCTTCACCCCATCATGACCTGTTGCGGGCTGAGCTTCACAAAGTTTCCATGCTGACTTCTGTCTATTCCAGTTTTAATGTAGTAATGTAGTCTTTTCTGACTTCCATGAGCAAATGGTCCTTGAATGCTTATTACTTAGAGTCTGAAGTGAGGCAGTCCTTCATGTCTTCAGCATGGCGAGTGCTGGCTGGCTGATTAGCTAATCCCAGACTAGCAGACCTCTTCAGTCACCTTGCAAAACAAGGTGACAGCATTAAATCCACTCTCTTCCTTGTAACTGCTTGTTTGTGCCAAGCCTTTTCACTTTCAAGATATTAAATGCCTGAAACATGTTCATCTTATTTATAAGCTAGCCTTGAACTGTACAGTACAGACTTGTCTGGAACTCAACAGTAATCTGCCTCAGCCTCCTGAGTACTGGGACTACAGGTGTGCGCCACCAGAACCAGCTCAATCTTGTCTTTCTGCCCTTAGGGATGATTAGAGGTGGGGCTTCTTCCCATTCAGGTGATCTGCCAAAGCACAGGTAACACATCACTTCTCTAAGTGGAGGGAATGCACCCTGATGAGGCATCCCACTGATCAACCATTCGAGATCAACCATGGGTGAAAATGGCAGCTTCACCCAGAGCAATCATGTTGGAGAGTTGTGATCAGCAAAAGTCAATTCCATCCACAAAGAACAGGAACACAGGTGCTTAATAACTTCAGTATCTTCCAGCTTGAATGGTGCTATCAATGGCCTTATAAAGACAGAGCGCATCACTGAAGGAGCCACGCAGTCAGTGCTGCGATGCTCCAACTTCTTCTGGGGTGATTTCCACCGGTGGTGCCACTGCTTGAACCTTGCACACAGCCAGAGCCTGCGATCTCCGGGCAGCGGTCTGCTCACAGGTGTCTTCCGCTCCGGAAATGATATCTGCCCGCCTGACCCACACTGGCACTTCTTAGCATTTCCCTCCTCTGCCTGCTGACTCAGATTACTGCACTCTGCTCACAATTTCTGGACCTTTCAGAGATTCGATTTCTTTTTGCAGAAAGCCGTAAGATTCTTCCCCAGGAGTCCTCCTCAAGGAATCCTCTCTTGTACTTGATGCAACAGCTCTTTTTGTGCTAATCTTATTTAGTGGTTGAAATACTATTCCCTTTAAATCTACCATTAAATCAAATATTAACTGAAGACTTATAAGATAGGAGTGGCAACAAATATAATACTGACAGTTAAGAATGATGGTCCACACAAAAGTGACAAAAAACTGCAGGCACAAAATTCAGAAAACGTTTCTTTGCTCCATGTGAATATATTAAGTATGTCTGTTACAGCACTAAGATTCACATCGGATACAACCATGTCCATTTGTTTTCAAGCATGTGTGACATTTGTGCATTGTTCCTATACTGCCACTTGTCATTTGGGTGTAAGTCTCAAGTATATCTCTTTACATAGGCATTTACCCTTCTTCCAAAGGCACCTGCGTGGATATTTACAAATATTTAATTATAATTTATGTTACCATGTAAGTATTAGTGTCAACATTACTTACTTATACTGAATCATATCATTTTATAATTGTTAGTATTATAATATTAACATCACTGTAATATTATTAATATTATCTAATAATTCAATGTCAGTCACACATTGCAATGACCATACGAAATGTGTCTTGTCTGACTGACGAGGTGGGACTTGTATTATGAGCACCCTGAAAAATTGTGCTAGGGATTATTTCCTGGTTTTGGGCCAATACAGTAGCACAGTTATGCCTGTACTGCAAACATACAAATGTGTTAAAAGCTTGTTTTCAAATAAAGACTGCTACCCTCAAGGCAACTCTTCTCAACAACTGTTTTTCCCTGGTCCCATATTCTTCTACTACCTAAACAACTATTTCTTATAACCTCAAATCTCTGCCATCTCTGCCCTCGTACTTATTCTTAGTTAACCACCCCAACTCCTGTTTCATTATGAAAACAAAGTCATCAGAACAAAAGAAAAGTTCTAACCGTCCCATCTGTCCTGCTACCTGTACGACACTTACAGACTGCCTTCTCTGCCATCACTACTCTTTTTTTTTTTTTTTTTTTTTTTTTTATTTAAGAGGAAAAAGAGAAAAACACAAAACAAACCAAAGCGGCGTAAGGGTACACGCAATACAGAACTACAAAACAAAACAAAACAAAACAAAACAAAAAACCATAACAGTAAGAAATTACCTGCTAGTAGATTACACACTATTTTCTCGAAAACAGTTCCTCAAATCACAGTATCAAAGAACACAAGGTGGACATTCAAACAGGGAGACTGCAAACAGCTGTGTTCAATGTTCCAAAAACATTGATAAAGTCAGCTATTTAACACCCCCAAACACACTTGCTGTTATATCCGTTAGAGCTCTTTTTCTTTTTTTTTTTTTTTTTCCCTCTCTTTTTTACAACAAAATTTACACATCTTGGATTTTATTACTCCTTAGTGCTTATTACTTTCTTTGGCGGGGGGGAAGAATACAGTCAAATATGGCAAAACAAAGCTGTCAGTCAATACCAAGGATAGACGTAGCACATGGTGTAGAACAGAGTACAAGTTTATCAACAATGGTTATCAACGTTGTCCCTTGTTTCCTTAAAAAGAATTGTCTATCTTATTAGATATTATAAAGTTGGACAAAACAGTAGAGAACAAGACCAATAAAACTTAGGCATTGTAAACATTACAGGACTTCCAAAGAAGACAATAGTCAAACCAGAATGGGTATCTTAGTGAATCTTATTGTCTTCAAAGTAGTTGCCTATGTCTTCAAACTTGATACTATCATATAGAATGGAACAGAGTCTAATCAGTCAAAACAAGATCGTGGGAGTACTACAGGACTTCAAAACAAGTTAATAGGAAATCGAAAAGAGTTACTATTTATATATCCTAATTTTTTTGAATTTTTTCTTTAATTAAGACAAACATAAGAAATGACTAAATAATTTTTTTTGAAACAATAAGGGGGAGATTGAGATAAAACAGGACATAACAATGTAACAAGAGGTCACAGCATGACTGTTTCAATAACCTAGTACTTCACCACCTTATAACCTGACTTAATAGTAGTTACCATAGTGTCTTTTTCCTTGAAATATTTGGGTAAAACTTCATATACTCTAGCTTCAAATATTTTCATATCAAGAAGCCCAGAATAAAGCCTTTCTAATTAATGAGTGAAAACTTTATAAGGCTTCAAGGCCACCTAATGGGGAATCATGATTACCACATATTTTTATATATTTGAATCATTACTTACATTAGGGAAACTATTCGGTATTCACACATGCGAGATTGATTTATTTCACTTATGAGTATGGTCTCAAGCTGCGCCCATTTATTGATAAATATCTCAATGCCATCACTACTCTTTGTTCTTTGTTCACTGCCAAAGGCATAATTCTCTCCTTGCATCGTAAGTGTCCAAGTTCCTTTTCTGTTACCAATCTGAATGACACCAGTCAGGCCACCACAGCTCAACCAAAAACCTCTCTCCTTGAGGTTGCCAAATACCCTCTGCATTATGCCAAATGCAACCAGAGAAGAACTGAGGCCCAACTGGCCTCCTCTGTGAGCACAGAGAAGAGGTGGGGCAGCAGGTGGGGTGATGGCACGCTGCGGGCTCTAGGCAAAAGGCCATGCGGCTGGGATCGCTTACCTGAGTGTGCATTAATGGAGAGCGGAAGGTAGGCGAACCTTGGGTTACTTTAATTGCTTGTACCCGAGTGTGAGTGAATAAAAAAAGGGTGTGCCAGACGCTCAGGGCTCTGTTGCCTACTAAAAGCGAGATCCTCCTGGCTGCTGCATGCTAAACTACTTTGTCTGCGTGTCTTTCATTCTTGTTCACCCCGGGGTCAGAGAATAAATTAGCAGGACTGGGTCCCTACAGGCAGCATCTGGGTGCACAAAGACCAGTAGTGGGCTGGTTTCCTTGGGTGGCACCTGGGGCAAGGTCAGTTTTCAAACCTCATTTTACTTGGTATGCCAGAATCATGTAATCAAATTCATTCTTTGCCTTTTCTCTAGTTGGCTTCCAGGGCTTACCACGCTTGGGTTTTTCTTCTCAGGTTGTGCCTGCTCAGGAGCCTTTACTAGTGTCACTTCCCTGACCTCTCAACAGTGGGGTGCTCTCCTTCCTATCTTCAGATGAATGCCAAATCCCCAACTCCAGGGTGAACTGCAGAATTCAACAGCTGACTGCGTCCTTGACATCTCCATTTGAAGGTGTAACAATGACGTTACCCAGCTACCTAAACAGAACTTCAGCTTCCCTCTTCCTATGGGCTTCCTATGTGGGTTACTCCACTCTTCCAGCTTCTCAAGCTAAACCTCGAAACTCACCTTTGGTGATTCCCCCTGTACATCCCTTATCTGTCTTTGAGCATATTCTGCTGGTTTCATCTTAAATATTTCCAGAATTTGCTGACTTCTCCTATCCTCTGCTGCTACTCACATCCAAATCACCATCACTGCCTCCTCAATTAGTCCAATATATTTTAAAATTAGCCTCTTGCTTTTGCACTGATCTTCTTATAACTCACTCTCAACACAGGAACAAAATGATCAAATTAAAAGTCAGACTGTACTTCACTTTCTTACTCAAATGTCACTCTTTTAATGAGGCCAACCTCTCACCCATCAGAAAAATTGCACAGCACGTCACCATTCTGCCTGTTTTCCTTGCGCCTCAGTACCTACTGCAAGCACTGTCTGACACGATATGTATTGTACTTCTTTACTGCCCCTCAGACTAATATGTGAGCTGTTTGTATATTTGGGATTTTTAAATTTCTTGCTCACTGTTGACTAAAGGCAGTGTCCACACAGAGCAAGCGTTCTGCAAGGGTTTTTTTGCCTAAACCCACCACTGTATTTCACTGCTATAGAGATGATACACATAGAAGTGTTAAAAAAAATATTTTTGAAAAGAATAAACGTCAAGAACATTGTGCTTTAAATACCAGAATGAGATCAATAAGTTTACCACTATTTCTAGTAGGACAAAACAAATGAAACCATAAAAACAAAAAATAAAATTAAACTTAAGAAAGCACATATCCTTACCCAGGCCGGATCTTGCCTCTTTTTTCTTCTGAGAGGCCCAACCCACTATGGAATGCTTATCTGCTCCTGGTTTCTCCTCTAAGCCTCTATTCAAGCGCCAGATTTTTAATGTGTTGTCATCAGAACAGGTAGCAATCTAAGAAGAACAAGGAAAGCGGCGATAAAAAGTTTCATTCAAAGATTTACAACGAAGAAAAATGGATGTACCCCAAGGGCTCAAGACTGCAAAATTATTTTGTCTACCATAAGAGACAGAAAATGATATTTGGAAGATCATACACTTCCATCCCTTGCTTTCAAGGATCATTCCAAATTTTCAAAGACATTAACTCTAGTTTTTTCTCTATACATTTACTGATAGCAACCTTTGTCATCATTAATTTGTGACCTAACCCAAAGTTGTATAGCAGGCTCATTTTGTTCTATCAAGAAACTGAACAAGTCCTAATTTTTATCACCTTTACACTGACTCTGAAATATGTAATTACTATACCTTTTTCTGTAAAATCAGTGTATATCACCAACATTTCTGTGACCTTTTGAATCCTGCATGTTTTTTTTTTTTAAATTTTATTTAAAAGGAAAAAGAGAAAAAACAAAACAAAACAAAACAAAACAGTGTAAGGGTACAAGTAATACAGAACTACAAAAAAAAATTAAAAAAAAACCAAAAACAGTAAGAAATCACCAGTTAATAGATTACATATTATCATCTTAGAGATAGTTGCTCAAATCACAGTATCAAAGCATATAAAGTGGACATTCAAACAGTGAGACTGCAAACAGTTGTGTTCAATGATCCAACCAAAAACATTAATATGGTCAGCTATTTAACACCCTTAAACACACTTGCGAATCCTGCATGTTCTGCCTATTGCTGAAGAAGCGGGGTCATTTCCAAGACTGGACTTAGCACACGTCTCTAGTAGGCCATGACAAGTACACATTGAGACCACTGCCTTGAGATTCCTGTTCAGATAGGTAAAGGAGCAATCTGGGAAAACAGCAAGTTCACTAGGCAGAAACAAGTTAAAAATAACCTTTGCCCCTTCAAAAACATCTGACCATTCCCAATTGTGGTCCCAAGCCTTTTATGGCAGAGAAAGTCTAACTTGAGGAGCTTGTGGCAAATGGCCACTGGTACCAGAGTTATTCCCCAGCATTTGTTTATATAATTTCTCTATTTCAGTCACTAAAGAGAGGAAAAAAGAACACACGTTCTTTTAAGTCCTGGCCCCCAAGAGACCGGCAACTTTTTCCTTTCCTTACTGGGACACTACATACTTAACTGCTCAAGAAGAAATGTTTGGAATCTTACAATCACTCTCTAGTGCCATAACAGTAATTATTCATAGAGCACCTAGTGTATGTCTGGTAATTTAGATTCTCAAATTACAAAAATACTTGAACTCAAACAATCTCATCTGAAAAATGGGAATAAAGTTACAAGTCTTAGAGTACCATATTCTAGCCTCCTAACTCAAAGCTGATGAAAAATCACTGTTAGGATAGGCAATTAGCCATGGCATTTCCTTAGAGTCTTTCTTTTCTCACTGGAATTAAGGATAATACATGACTGGTTGAAAACTGAGTAATTTAAAAAACCATTCATCTTAATAAATTCCATAAAGGTACAATACCCTGCATTAAAAGCAGGTATTTTACTGGGAATTACATGGAATCAGAGGGGAAAAATGTCACTGGAGTGTAATTATGGATAATTCAAGTAATGATTAAAAAACCCAAAATGCCTGCCCTGAAGCAGACCACGGAAATGGTAACAGAAAGTGAAAAATGAAGAGAAATCCACGGTGATACAAGAAAGCTAGCAAGGATGCCACAAACAGGCCAGACTATGAGAAGTTCCTGGAAGACAAAAACAAAAACCAAAAAAACCTAGGTGGAAACAACAATGAAACCTCAAACATCACACATAAAAGGGGAGATGGCCCCCACGCGAGATTTCCCATGGGACACAGAGTCCCAAAGATGGCCAGGCACGGGACTGGCAGAATGAGGAGCCTGGCCTCTGCCGACAACGTTGCTACGTACATGTGCGGTTTGTTTGTGTTTCTGGCCTTTCTACATTTTAGGGTTCTTTTTTTAAAGTCTCACCACATTTCACATTTCTTAATGTATAAAGTTAAAATGTAGGCCTATTTTCTTCTTCCTGGAGTGTCTAAAACATCTCAGGCCTACTCTTCTTTCAAAGTTAAGCTACAGAGAAACTCACATATTGAGACTTCACAGGAACCGGTGTTTTAGTCATATGTGAAAACCCAAATCAGTGTTCCCCTAGGTGGAGAACACACACTGATAATATGCAGAAAGTGAAGAAGTCTAGGTGTAATCTGAGATTATTTTTTCACCTTAGATCTTAAGATGAAATTTTCAGTTAAAACCTAACACTACAGTTAGAGGAGAAGTGACTAGCAATCCTCAGCTATTCCTGCATGTACAGATGATTTCTCTACTATTAGAGCACCACTGACAAAGACCCCGGGAGACCTCTACAGTTTTTAAATCTCTAAAGGTAAAAATAAAAATCTAGGTGGGAATAATAGATGACAAGACCCCCAAACATCATGTATCATACATGAAAGGAATTTTAAGACAGCCTCTGTCTCGCAAGCAAACCTTGAGAAAACCCACAAAACTCTGATCTACTTTAAACAATTACACAGACTTGTTCACAAACCTTGGTGAAGTCAGATGGACACCAGCACACAGAAGTGACCTCTTGAGAGTGACCCAGGAGCACTGTAGGCGGGTGCCAGGGCGTAGAGACCTGGCCCAATCAGAGAGAAACACAAAAGTCAGTGCTAGGGCTCCCAGGCGGAGGCTCTGAATTTCTCACTGTACTGTAGAGAGCTTTCGCATAGTGACCAAAGGTACCTAAACTGAAGTAAGTACAGTTAAAAAAAAAATTCTAAATGGAGTATTTCTGTCTCTCAACTTTGGAAATACAATGAAAATAGTCAAGATAAGTAAAGAACACAAGGTTAGATCCCAGGATAATTCTTAATACAAATCAGGAGTACTAGCTATGTATATCTCTTTTGACTAAAATTCAAGACAGACACTGTCTCTTTTTCCTTCGCTGTGAGCTTTTCCGAAGGGTGAAGCAAAGCTGACAGGTAGCGCGCCCTGAGTGAGGTGAGTTCTGCTGTCACATAGCCTGGACAGCTCCAGACCTTCTCCAGTCAGCTGCTTCCAGGAACACTAACTTGATTGTGAAGCTTGAGGGGGGCTGAACCATGCAACCAGCTCCCCTGGGATACAAGGACAGTCTTCCTTCCAATAGAAGACCCATGACCCTCACCAAAATCCAAAGCAACACTCCTTCATTCTGAAAGGATAGAAGCTGGATCTTACGTGGGAGAAAATATTTTACCTCTCAAATTTTATTTCAGTAAATTTAAAGAAATCTTGACATTTACATTGTCAAGTGCGTCCCACCACAGTTTCCACTTCTGCATGCGCTGGGCTGTGCCGCACATCTGCCTAGGAACGTCACTTGCCTTTCACTGCATGTTGTCAGTGCTGTGCATTTGACAGCATCGCCCAGCTGACGCAGTTGAGAGCTGTCACTGAAGAATACAAACTCCCCTAACTATTCTTAACATGTTTGTTTGAAGAACAAGTAGCTTGGAACTGAGAGAAATTATTCTCTTGCTTTTTCTGAGGTTCTGAGTCATGGTTCATTTGTACTGAGAAAGTGAAGGCAACTTTAGAAAGAATAGTTTCTAGAATAACTAAGCAACAGATTCCTCATATTGTAGTTAAGAGGTGACACTGATTCATAAGATTATTCAACTCAATTCTTCCTTCTCTCCTCCCTGGGTTACCTGGCACATATGCACTGATTCAAAAGGCAAAAAGAAGACAGAAAGCTGAGTCTAAATTGCCAAGTTAATGAAAGTTTAATAGAAAAGGAAGCATTTCCTATATTCACAAAGATCTAGGCAGTAGCCTAGTAAGTATGACAACGCCACAGGACAGTAAGTTATTTCTTCCTAGGGTAACGTATTTGACAAGAGATTGTTAAGATAGCCACTAACTATCCCAGCAGCCACTGACATTGTCCCACCTGCTGCATTTGGGATGGCCCCAGTCCATTAACTTTGCCACATCTGGCCCAAATGGTTCTGGAAGTAAGAAGTTAAAAAAAAGGGAAAAGAGGCTAGGGATATAGCTCAGTGGTAGAGGGCATGCCTCCAAGTTTGATCCCCAGATCTGCAGGAAAAAGGGAGAGGAAATCCATGTATTCTTTTGAGCAGGCCTTTTGGGGACACAGCATTCTCATCTATTAGTTTACCCTGCTGATTGCCCCCAGCTTTTATTTCAACACACTACTTCTTCCTTAGGGAATCTAAATGTGTACACAAAGGATTAAAATGAGTTTCAAAGAAAACTGAATAGCCACCAACAGAATGCACACATATTTTTTAACGCTGTCTGCAGGGTCTCTGAGAAGAAAGAAGAGACTTTTGGAAAAACTTCCTATAATAATAATGTAATAACAATAAAAATAAAAGCCAGCATTTGTTAATTGAATATCATAAGCCAGGAAGTTTATATAGCACTAAAAGTGAGGGAAGGTTCCTCAAAGTTAAACAGACTTAAATGTCATGTGACCATGCAATCCTAGCTACACTTAGGTACATTCCAACAGAGAAACGGTAACATGTTCAAACAAAACTCACACAACAATGTTCACAGCAACTTTAAACACAAAGTCAGAAAGTACAAAGAATTCAAACGATTATCAACTGACATACAGATAAACAAGATGTGGTCTATCTACACAATGGAGTATTAGTCAACCATAAAAATAAATAAACTACTATCAATGCCACACGCGTGAACCTGGGTAGCATAACACCAGGTGAAAGCAGTCAGAAGTAACATGTCCTGCACTATGTGCTTCACCTGTATGAAACGTCCCAGAGAGGGACACCCGTCCACAGAGAGAACGCAGTTAGCAGCTGCCAGGGAGGGGCACAGACAGTGACTGTGGAAGGGTGTGGAGTTTCCGCTGTGATAAACCCTTGGAAATCAGTGGTAACAGTCATGCAATGTTGTGACTGAACTAAAAACTGCTGAACTGGGTACTTTAACTAAAACGATGAACTCTGTGTGGTAAGAATTCACTTTGATATTACAAAAATTATCATAATTGTATGATTTTGTTCTTTAAAAGCCTCACTTTCCTTTTAAGTAGGAAAAAGACTAGTAAGTCGAGACAGCTACAGTTAAGCCTTTTTGGCATGATCACAGACAGAAAACCCTTTCCTAAATATTCCTACAGAATGAAGGCTTCCAAGGCATAAGGAACCCCAAAATTAAAACTATCAAACTACCTTTAGAAGTAAATGGCTCTAAATTTGGATTTCATAAGGCATTCCGTGTACTTAAACACACAAATAACATCAGCAATTTTCCTCACAGAATCTCCTTACTCTGCCCAGTCGGAAGCCAAACCTAACCCTCACTTCTGCCATGAGATCATTTGCACTTCCTAAAGTGTCCGGCTCTGCGTCTCGCCAGTCAGCGGGGGGATGGCTGTGCCAAATCAGTTTATTTATAACCACTTCGATTCAGTAGCTATATCAGAAACAGACCAGGGAGGAGGGGATAGACAGGGCGAGGTGGGCCAATGGGTGGGAAATTAAGGAGGTGGACCCTAAATCTTCCAAAGGCTCTGCTCTCAGTAGTGGAGAGTCTAAGTCTAACGCGTCTCCCCTTTCTGGGACTACAGTGAAGGTTAAAAGGCCATTCATTCTCTTCTGTCATAAAACTCCTTACTCTTACTGTGTTCTTGTGCCCATTGGCTTCTGTAGCAGGGAAAATGCCAAGGCTTGAGAAGAATTCTAACCTACTGGGCACACAGAATTGTAAGACACCTCCCAACCCGGACATTCATCTGGTGTAGAACTATCCTTAGACCACCACCACTCTTTTTTCTCAATCATGGAAAAAAGAAACTGAGCCACCTCACTAGGCAAATTCAATTTTAGGAGCAGCAATCTTGCCAAGATCTCAAATATCAAGGCCTGTACCCAGAGTGAGGTGCAGACAGGGAGAAGAGCATCATGGTGAACCACGTCATTCGGCAGTAGCATGTGACCACGCCTAGGGACTCAGAAAGAGTCACCCATGGATGTGGCAGCCACTGATTGGATGTCTGCAAATGGGTTGGAAACAACAGGCAAGTATCTCTCACGTGTGTCTTTAGAGGGAAGAAGTACTCCATTAACCTTCACTCACCGAAACAGAAATGTTACAAGTTCCTTGTGCCACAGAAGACAGCTAAAGGAATTTTAAGAATTGGCAAGAAAATTATTTTTAAAGAAATTTATACACATGTATAACACACAATTATAAACGTAATGATATGTACGCATACTTTATAAACTTATCTACAATGATTTTTAAAAGATTGGTACGTAGCCATTTTTGCATAATCCTTCATTATGATTTTCGGTATGAAATTTCAGTTGGTTTTTATCTTTTAAGAATAAACTTGAAAAGATACAGACTTGTGGTAGGAATACAATTTTCTAGTTAAGCTGAGGGTCAAAGTGGAAAAAAGAATGTGGTTAAAGACAGTAAGAGAAGGAAAAAGAAAAATCGGTGAAACTCAAAATTTAAAGTATGAGACAAGCAGTAGCACTAGCGACATACACTAATAAAAGTTTAAAGTGCAAGAAAACATTTTATAGAGAAGAAATCAGATAAAAATTACTTTCCTAAGGACTCTCTAGTATATACTTTACAAGCAGAAATTCACTTAAAATACAATAAATAAGAAAGAAATGTGCTGTAAAGTAGCAGGCCCACCATAAAAGTATCTTGCATAGAACAGTATCTCCACCTTCTGACCAATTAGGGTTTTGATATTCAGTTGTCAAAAGGCAGTGCCACATTTTTCTAACTGTAGATATATTGACATCACTTTATCATTGCCCCATGACTTTTTCTTTTCTTCTTTAGTACTGGGAATTGAACTCAAGACCTCGTGCTTGCAAGGTAGGTACTGTGCCGCTGAGCTATGTTCCCGGCCCAACCTTTTCTCATTACACTTAAATGATTAACTTTAAATTTCTTAGTTTACAATAGCTATTAAGAAAAAAAAAAGCTGTTTAATAATACAATTAAATATAAATACACACATATCAGCCCTATCTATTTTAAGAGTATAAAGGTTGGCTACTTATAAGAGAGAACACAGAATATAATAAATATACAAATATGTCAGTGACTGTTTCAAGCAAGGTCCTAAAGATGATTCAAGTACAAATCTTTTTTTTTTTCCCCCCTTCTGCTTTTTTGACACAGGGTCTCAGTATGCAGTTCAGGCTGGCCTTGAGCTCACTTTGTAGCCCAGGGTGGTCTTGAAATCACAACGATCCTCCTGTCTCAGCCTCCCAAGTGCTGGGATTATAGACACACTCCATCACGCCCAGCTCAAATGTAAATCCTAAGAACTAAAGCATTCTACTTTGAAACAGAGTTGAATGCGCAGAGCAGAAAGGCAACACAGGACTTATCTAATGCCTGGTGCACCGCAAGTGCACCTTGTGCACTGTACCCCTGAGCTGCACTCCGGCCCTTACTGCCTTCTCATTCCCATCTTCCTGGTCATCTGTGAATAGGGGGTACGCCTTGGCCATAACAGAAGTGCATATATTCTTTGATAGCAAGACTTCAGCTATCTTAAGACATAGAAGCAGCTTTTAACAAATACCTGATCCAGAAAAAGTTAACAGTAAACATACTATTAAATTTAGCTCAGGGCCTGGGGATTTAGCTCAGGGGCCTGGGGATTTAGCTCAGCGGCGTAAGCACCTGCCTTGCAAGCAGGCAGTCGTGAGTTCGATCCCCGGTACCAATAAAAAGGAAAAAGACCAAAAAAAAAAAAAAAAAAAAAAAAAAAAAAATTTAGCTCAGATTGGAAAAAGTGGGGAAGGTGGCAATTTACCTTCCATATATAGGCAGCTTCATCACTTGAACCACTGAGTAAAAACTGATCATCTGGACTAAGACTTGATTTCACGTAAAAGGTAGAGTTCTGATGTCCGTTGAAGACAGCCACTGCCAGAAGATAAAAATAACATTATTGAATTGTTATTTCGTGTTCAAATGTTCAAAATAAATATAGACAGTGTGCACACACATGGGGGTGTATCTAACAAGTTTTATCACTGTGTTGACCACTGAAGCAGATGGTCAAGCTAGCTTTATTCACCAAAGTAACAGGAAAGTTGTCATTGACCAAAAAAGGAAAATCCTAAAAAAGGCTTTTGGACCTACCACCATAAAGATACTGTCTGGTGTTACCATGTGAGAGAACAGGAAAACATTCTTAAGCGAAAAGAATGCAGGGAAGGTCAATCCTGCAGTAAAACAATGATGCGACCCCTCTTTTCCCAGGCTGTGGCTTTTTCTCTTGCATTATACTGTGGTCTTACTTCTCAGACCTTGAGCCTCTTTAGGATACGTTTCAAATCTTGTTCCTCCCTACATTTTTTAAGGTTTTGAACAGAGTAAATCCTTCAGTGTTTGTTCCATGAATAGGTAACGATCAGTGAAGAAGGTCTTGCGAATTCTGGCTAAAACTTCCTGACACTTCTCTGAGAGGTCAGCCTTATCAGCCGGGAGGCTGAGTGGTAAAGGAGCCAGTGGGGAAACTGCTCCCGTAGGAGACGCGAGGTGAGGGCAGTGGCTGCCTGCTCACCACACGCAGCAGAAAAGCAAGTTACCGCGTCCAGCACAGCGTGCTCTCGTCAGGCGCTGTTATTCTAAAAGGGATAAACCTGAGGCCTTTGGCACCAGAGCGCTTCCAAGAAATTTAAGAGAAAATCGCATTTACTGGAGAATTTAAGGATAAATTTAGGCAGGAGGTAAACTCATACTTGTACTTTTAACAGAGAGAGAGAAGTATTAGTAAGGGACTTAGTGTTCCGTAAGTACTTAGGGAAATTCTTTCCTTTTTCTGCAGTAAGTGGAAGAGAAGTTCATATTTTTAGCTTTTAAAGGAAAAGTCTACAAATCAAATATTCCCCACAGCAAGACATTTTTACTGTGAAATTTAAACAGGATATTCCTCAACTCAGATACATATATTATAAATTTGCTGCAACAGACAAATCCCTGCAAAATGAAGAGGCTCCTTTACAGTGAACACTGCCCAAAACTACTCTAATTGTTCATCTTCTTCAACTACACAACCAGACATGGAAAACTAACGACTGAATTTCCCACAAAACCACTAAGTATTTATTGCCCTCTGCTGGTCTAAGAAGGGCTGGTACAACTTTATTGTCTGTTATTCTGGCTGCTAATCTGTGTTTATGATAATTGATAAAAGACTTGAAAATAATAATATTCATCGAAAGGAAAGTTTTGTTATGCATTTTTATCTTTAAGAATCTTTTTGGTTTGTGTCTTGTAACTACTTTGAAGATAATGATATATATGTAATAACTATTGTTATTCTCTTATTTGGTTAGGGAATTTTGTTTTATTTTCTCAAGTTAAAAAAAAAAAAAAAAAAAAGGCTGAGGGCGGGGGATTTGGCTCAGTGGTGTAACTGCCTGCCTGACGAGCGCTTGGTTGTGAGTTCAAGCCCAGGTACAAAAACAAAAAACAAAAAACTGGTATGAAATACATTGTGAATATTGTTTTAATCTTGCTACAAGTCTTTTTAAAACCTAACTGGCTCAATTCACTCTTTTGTAAAGCTCTTAAAATTGCTTGAGAGTCATCTTTTTATTATTTAGTATGGAACTGTGAATAAAACATGGTAATTGAGTTCACAACATTTTAAAGTTTTTAAAAAAAATAATCACCCCACATCACATATCACACACACAACCTCCAACACACAGCTATCACTCAAATTCTGAGAAACAAATTAATCAATCTACCCATCTATCTTTGAGAACAAAATTATTTTAGGAGAAAAAAGTTACTAAATTACTAGCAAAGTGTTTGATGGCAGATGGACAAACTCACTCAAGGCCCTTTTAGTGTCACGCTGTAGGAAAATAGAAAAGAAAAAGAACTCTTGATATATCTGATAAAAATATCATGAGGATTATAATGGCTTTTATCTTTGTGTCTTGAACTCATGGTAATCCTCCTTTTCCAGCCTTCTGAGCTCTGAGATTACAGGTGAGGCCCACCATGCCCAGCTAGGCAAGGAACAACTTTGAAAAGTCTATTTTATTTGATTAACTAAATCAGCAGCTACCCAAGTTCAGATTTCTTTAAGAAAAAGAATTTAAAAAGTTACAAAACCTCTTCCTTTTCCCAAATACTCTTGTTCCTTCCAAAAACAACAGGCCTAAGCCCAGCTATGATGCTGCCACAGATGTCAAAGTTCTAATGAGACTGCAAGGGGCAATCTTTGGAAACTTCTCCAACATCAGAGCCAACATGAACTGCTTTGAGGCATCTTGTCTATGAGCACACCTAGACACTAGGCCCTAAGTAGCTCTGGGCCTACTTTTGGGTCACGGAATTCAAAGTGTTCCTGACGGGACCTGAGGAACAACCAGGACTCTAATATGTAGCTTGCTTAAATTGTTACCAGTACTTTTAAAAATAATGTAACAACCTTAAAGCATATTTGAGAAACTTGAGTTTCTCTTTTTTAAAATATTTATTTATGAGCATCAGATTCTACTTTTATATTCTTTAATATAAAAAGAAAGGTTGGGTTGGAGGAAAAAAAACCACAAAAAGAAAATGGCCACTCTCCAATATTCAAAAGAAGGCTGAGGGAAGGTGGAATTGCCATCTGAGAAAGAGGTCTGAAAAACTCAGCCTTTAATGTGTGTGTGTGTGGGTGTTGTGCTGGGGACTGAACCCAGAGCTCATGCACCTTAGGAAACTGCCCTGCCACTGAACTACAGTCCTGCTCTCTAATTTTAACTAACAGCTCTCAAAGAGGACAACAGTTAAGCAGAACAGCTTTCTTTATCCTGAAAGGTTGAAAAGTAAAATATTGTTAATTTTAAATACAGTCCAAATGGCATGATTTTAGGAGACTATTAAAATGAAATCGAGTCATCACACAGAGAAGGATCGTTAACAGTCAAAAGGAAAGTACCCCAATAAAAAAATCACTAGAACTAATTAAACACACTGAAGTCCTCATATGGCTTGTTAAGTTTTGTTTAAAAAAACAATGAAATCATCATTTAAAAAAAAAAAAAACTCTACTAGTTTCCTGGTAAAAGAATATGAATCACTACTATCTTACCTGGAGAGGTCTTTAAGCCAGTCATATTGAACATGTAGATGTTATCATCTGTGCAATTAGCAAATAAAGTGGAGCCCGTAGAATCCAGAATCAGACTGGAGTATCCTGGGGAAAGGAAACTGAAGTTATCACGACAATGACTAGACTTGGGGCTAAAATGCAGAGGCAGATAGAGATCACTGTACAAGACACTATCAGATGGAGACAGCAGAATTTTTGCTCCTCAAAATATACACAAATCAAACATATCCTTCTGAGTTTGTATTTACTGAAGTTTGAAAGTAACACATCTGAGAGTTCTTCCAGTCTATGTTCTGAAACTAGCTTGCTAAAAACATTTTTTAAAAAACTTTATACAGAAATTCACCTCTCTTTCAAAAAGTGCCACAGTCTATACAACAGCTTACCTAGTTTTCGAGTGCTGCTACCTGGGTACAAGAAAAACTTGGATGCTATGGGTTCTTGTCGATAAGCAGTATAATTCTTGCGTAAGTCCCATATTTTGATTATCCTAAAAACCAAGACAAATAGTTACTTGGGAGACTCACCCCACCCCAAACAACTTCACTTACAGCAAATGTGAAATGACTTTTATTCTAACTCCTCTGGCACTTTTACCAGGTGCACTCAGGACACCTGGTTGCGAAACAAATGAAACTATTTTATACCTTTGCTTCCAGTGTCAGGCTTATAATTCTGACAGAACGGAAACAGATGTGATTTGACCCAGTGATGGGTTAATGGAGTTTACTTCAAGAAAGCGGAAAAGGAAGATGCAGTTGCATGCTGATAGTCACTGTTCCATTGTTTCAGAAAAGCATTTCCTAAATCTTTACTAATCTGCGTATATCCTTTGACATCATAAGCAGTAAGCTCTGTTCCTATGGTTATATCTCTACATGTAACTCCCTCAGTAAAACAGCTTACCCAAATTTTCCTGTGAAACAGGAAAAGACTTTCTTAGTCTTTTGGGATGAATGTCTTAATCCCCGACTTCCAACGCGTGTTTTGTCTAAAAACACAAGCTTGGTATAAAATCGCAGTGTCTGGAGTAAAATGGAGTGAGCTTTCACAAGCATAACTACTGACTTCCAGATAATCCTTCACTCCTGACAAAAGTCTGGTTCAAAGAAGGGTAAAAGTACACAGAAGAAACAATGCAATTCCTAGTTTAGTCAGCCATCATCTTTATAAATTAAGAATTTTGAAGGAAGTGTTGCAGTTGGAGACACAATGGGCAAAGTATGCTTCAGCATGTTCATGACAGGGATATAATTTGTACGGTTCCGGTGCCACCCCACGGAGCCGCACATGTACCACTAGTGGTTCAAGTGCAAATGTATTAAAAAGAGTCCTTAAACAAAAAGAAGTAAGATAAAACAAAAAAGGTCTCTACACATGAAGAATTTATTTTTTATAAAGTAACCAATTAACAACCATCACAGACTTATTTGGAAGCCAAAAGTCCACACTAATCATGATGGGAAGTACATAAGCCTTATGATCAATTTAGATTACTCTCAGAAATGCCAGGTACCTGGCCCAAATCAAGCTTCTTCTTTTAAAAATATTGCTGAACGTGAAAAAATACAACCCAAAATAACAAAAATTTTACTCCTCCAAAGAAGAGTCAGGGCTAAGTGGCACTGGCACAGGCAATCGGGCTGCGGTGTCACTTCTCTGAAACCACCGCAGCAGTTAGGGCTGTTTCCTATGATAGGCAATGTGCAAGGGGTGACCTGTGTGTTTTATCATTTAATTAGCTGAGCAGGAGTTCCAACTATCTGTAGTTTCTCAGCTGGGGTGGGTACTCATTCAGCCAAAAGTTTAAAGTGTTCAGTTATACTGGGAGTGGGTAACTTGCTCGGCATTTCATCAAACAGAACCAAGGAATAAAGTCTCTTACCCATCTACAGCTCCTGCTGAAACTAATGTATTCTCATCTTGAAAAAGGACCACAGTAACGCTCTGCTGGAAATCCTAATAGCACAAGAAAGAGCAAGAAGAGAAGGAAATTCCATCTGGGGCACTAGCTTCACCATCAAGAAACCAAGGTGCTAAAAAAATGGCTCCCTCACCCACACTCTGAATTACACTGAATCTTCTCTTTCCAACAACCCTGTGTTGTGTGTGTTAGCAGGGAAACGACCTGAGCATTATTAAGTTATGGCACGCAGTGTTAACACTTTAACTGGTAATCAAAAAACAAACTGGAGACTAAATCATTTTACTTCCTTCAGCTCACTGATTTTACTTAGATTCAGCCCTAATAATGAACTGTATCTGCAGGAAACTCATTTAACTTTCCTGTGCCCATTTCATCTAGAAAAGATTGCTTCCTAGGCAGATTATCACACTGGAACACTTTAGAGAATTGTGGGTGAAAGACTGCATGCCCTGAAAAAGTGACTGGGGCTCACGGTGTTTGATCTGCAACTACCTTAACAAGTTCTCTTGGCTCAGAACCTGATGTCTGTGCTTCCAGTCATGTCTCTGACCTGGTATAGCTGTAGTTTTAAGGCCTAATGTTTTAGTAATCGCACTTCCCCAGAATAATTACTTGGACCCAACAAACAAAAAATATAATAAAAACACACAAAAGTTTTACCAGGTGCACTCAGGACACCTGGTTGCGAAACAAATGAAACTATTTTATACCTTTGTTTCCAGTGTTAGGCTTATAATTCTGACAGAACGGAAACAGGTGTGCTGTGAGATCACTGGCAATCTTTTTTTTCTGAAGAGATGTATTATGGGCATAGCTTTTGACTAGGGTAGCTCTAGCTCTATGTGCTACCCAAGTGTTTCTCAAAATATTTAAGAATATTTTGCTGCATGTTTAAAAATATACAAAAAAATTCACATGGTACTATAGTTTACATCATGAAATAGGGATGTTTTCCCCCTATTTAAAAAGTATCACTGTACTTAATACAGTTTTTCAAACTACCTTCCCACTTTTCCTACGGAAGCATACTATATTGTGGGTATGTATATTTGAAGATCTCCAGGGCCAATGCTCTAAAAGCTGAGTTTTAAACATGTGCCCTAGGTAGCACTAATGCTTACCACAGAAGGAGCGAGTCCTTTGGAATTCTGTTTCTTCTTAGGCTTTGAAGGTGTTTGCTTGTCTGACGTATTATGAGCTCCACTAATTTGGTTCACTTGTCTATAAAACCCATCTGAAAAATATTCCCAGGAAACTGGTTTAGTTTTTTGGTTTTTATATCATGCTGAATGTAATATTTATACATATAACTTTAAGATGAAATAACTTTGACCAAATTAATGAAATTAGAAGCCAGTAGTTATCAACACTATATCTCCCGTGATGAGATTATAAAGTATAAAAAGGAAGAACACACACGTTGAAGCTAGCTTTATTTATAATAGATCAAACTTGGAGGCAATCACGATCCCCTTCAGTAGGTGAATGAGTAAATCAAAGCATCCAAACAGAAAAGTACTCAATGCTAAAAAGAAATGAGCTTGATAAAGCCATAAAGACTTAAAAGAAATCTAAATGCATATTACTAAGTGAAAGAAGGCAATCTAAAAACACTCTATACTCTGACTCTTAACTATAAAACATTCTGAAAAAGGCAAAACTTCAGAGATGAAAAAAGATCAGTGGGTGTCTGCACTTAAGAGGGGAGGCAGACATGAACAGCAGAGTGCAGAAGAGTTTTAGAGTAAACTATTCTTTTTGATGTTGTAAAAGCATATATTATAATATTATACATTTGTTGCTGCCCACGAATATACAACTGAATATACAGCAAGAGTTAGTGAGCCCAAATGTAAACAATGGATCTCAGGTGCTGCTGAGGTGTTGCTGTAGGTTCATCCTCAGTCACAATAAATGTACCACTCGGGCGGAAGATGCTGACAGTGGGGAGGCCATGTATATTTAGGGGCTGGGGCTGTGCGGAAATTCTACCTTCTGCTGCATTTTGCTATAAACCTAAAACTGCTCTACAATATAAAGCTCATTAATATTTTAAAAATCCATCAATAATTCTGATCATCATTAATGGTACATAATTATATTTAATTTGATTTTTTTTTGCTTTTTTCTTTTTGAGGCAGGGTCTCACTATGAAGTTCAGGGCTGACTTTGGGCTCATTTTGTAGCCTAGGCTGGTGTCGAACTTGCAAACCAGTCTCCTGCCTCGCCTCCTATGTGCTGGCATCACAGGAATGCACCTCTGCCTGGCTTTTTCAATTTCATTCTTTAACGCTAAAAGGACGATTTAAATTAAAAGACATTTACACAGTGCACCTATGCATTAATAATTTAGACATATAGCGTTATGATTCAGAGGACATTATGAAGTAAATACATGAATGTAACAGTGCTCACAACAATCACTGGTATCCTGAGAATTGACTGGTGCGCAGACACGGTGGTTTATGAGTACATGCGCCCTCTGGTGGTACGCAGACAAAATCACTAACACTGTCATTGAAAATGAAGTATGGGATCCCACTTCTGTGAAAATTAGAACCGAACAGGGTTACCTTTTTTGTTGCATCTGGTATCCCAGACCATAATGTTGCCATCTCTTCCACCTGTACAGAACACAGCTGTGGAGAGATAAGTAGTTGAACAGTTTAGCAAGAGGTTAATAAAACCAGTCAAATGACACATACATTTCAATTTAATTTCTGGAGTATCTGTGCTGGGTACTGCATTTGACACTGGTGATTAAAACTTTTAAAATATATGGTTCAACAACAAATGGGATTACAAAGAGCTCAAGATCCCTCCATAAATTTTCTTTAGACAGTAACTCTAGATCATAATCCTTTGGTGTAAATTTACTTAAAATTACATAAAATACTAGAGCTCAGAGAAGATACGTAAATTGTACATTAACTTTTGGCGGTGTAACTCCAGAGGCTCCATGTTTTGTATTTTTTGGTCTCCACAGAACCTTCGGATACCTGTTTCTGGTGTTCTGTTCAATTTACAGTTAATACAGGTAGTTTGTTAAGTGGTCACGTCCATAGAGGAAGCAGTGCCTTTTTAATTTAACTTTAAATAGTAAAGTATCACAGATTAAACAGATGTTGTCTATGCTCCATTCTTCAATCCCTTGTCCTCCTTCCATTCCCAGAGGTAATCGTTCACAAATGGAAGACGTATTTCAGTATTTTTATACTAAGACAATATAATCTGGGGCGAGGAGGTGAACATCCAAAGCAAGCAACGGACCTCGGGTCAGTTTCTGGTTTGGGGAGGTAGCGATCCCTTGAGAGCAGCCACAGTTACAGCACTAGGACCAGGCAGCTAAAATATCCGCAGAAAAACTATCATCTTTCAAGCCAGAGGAACCAGAAAAAGGAGCTGCCAGAGAGCACAGCCACAGAAAGAGAACACTTAATCATATGTGGAAGAAAACATGGATTGAGGTTTAAACTAAACAAAATCCATTCTACTGGAGGTATGACGGTCTGCAACTTGAGTCTAAATGACTTGACTGGTGAGAGAGAAACAATAACTCTTTTCTAAGCAATATAACAGAATCCAGAATCTAACATCCAATATATCATTCACAATGCCCATTACTTTGATGTACAAAAAAGCCAGGAAAACGAGTTGTTCTCAAGGGAAAAGAAACCAATGGAACCCAATTCTAAGAAAACTCCCATGTTGATTTACTAGGTAAGAATGTAAAAGCAGATAACAACTTATGTCAAATGAGGTAAACAAATACACACTTGCAATTAAGGAATAAAAAGCAAATCTCAGCAGAAACCGAATTTGTAAAAACAGAAATCTTAGAACCAAATAACAATAACCGAAACAGCAAAAATGCTCTAGACAGACTTAAGAACAAGTGGAGAGATCATATAAACTCACTTAAAGACAAATCCATTTAAATCACTTAATTTGAAATAGAGCTTGAGCAGCATGCTAAATTTAAAAAACTAGTTACAGAAGACTACATGTTATTTCTTCCCATTTATATATTAAGGTGAAGCACATGCAAAGCTATAGTTATGGTTGATACACTGTGTCAACTTGAGAAATTTAGAAGTTTAATTAAGAGACACAGCAGGGAGCTAGGCTTCTTGCTCAGTAAATATCCTCCTCCTGTGCAAGAGGAGGGCAAGGAGATTTTGTGAGTCCTACACCTGCCCTGGAGAGGAGGGGTGGGGGAGTCTGTGCAATACAAGGGTGGAAAAGAGGCTTGCTGGTTTTTTGTGATGCCTTTGGGCCATCTTTTCTATTTTGTTCCATCATAGCAATGGAGATTTCAGCTCTATCTTTGCAGTCCACAGCTTTACTGAAGCTTCCTTTCTAGCCAAACTCACATTTTTTAAGTCATGCTACTAGGCTCTTTGTTCATGGTTCACAACATAAATCTGGCTAAAAGTCCCTAACAATAGCCAGGCCACCTCCTCAACATTTGACTGCCTTGAAATTTCTTCTGCCACATTCATTAGTCTCCACTGTCCTTTAATCTTAGTCTCAGGTAAAGTCTCTAGACACGAGAAAAATGCTGACAAATTTTTTGCCAACTCATAACACACATCATCTGGAGTCCAACAACAACAATGCAGTCCCTCTTCCCAGCAGAAACCTCCCAAGCCTGGTGTGTACTGGAGATTTCTATCAGCCTTCTGGTCTTCTGTGGTCCCACCAGAATCCCCCATACAGAACAGCCTAGGATGTTCTCATGCTGCTCTTTCAGACATCTCAGAACCTTTCCAAACTCTTCTCCTCTTTTACTCTGGCTGCTGCCTTGACGCGTTGCCCTGGTGCCATGCCACCCTGCCTTGGTGCCAACTGATTATGCACTGAAACCTCCCTAATTTTGGGTGTCAGGTATTTTGCCTCAGCGAGAGAAAAATAACCAGGACATCCATAAAAACAGAAAATAGGAGTGGTTATACTTGGCTAAGGGAATTGTGGATGGAAAGATGTGCAAATAGGTTAGTTTTCTTTCAGGCTGATGAAAATGTTCTAACCATAGAATGCAGTGGATTGTTGCAATACTCAGAACAAACTGAAAATAGGCAGACTTAATGGTATGCACAGTGGTTTGAATGGCTTGTCCCCTCTAAAATGCAAGTTAGAATTTAATAACCATTTTGGTAGTGTTGGGCGTAAGGCCTTTAAGAGAGAACTGGGTCGTGATTGGATTAATGGGTCTCCTTGGAGGTGGTTTTGCCATGAAAGTGAGCTCTCTGGCTGGTTGCTTCTGGCTCACTGTGCAATGCCCTCTGCCTGTTATAATGCAGCAGAAAGGCCCTCACCAGATAGCCAGAGTTGGCCCTAGGGATACCTAGCCTGCAGGACAGTGGGCTAAATAAACCCCTAATCTTATATTATGCTATCTCGGGTATTTTATTATAGCAACAGAGAACTGACCAAGCCCATGTTAGTTATATTTCAAATTTAAGAAAACTGAAAAAAATTAGTTAAATCTTCAAGATTTCCGGGATGATTTCAAAAGATTTCATGTACTTGGGTACATGAGCAGTTGGGTCTAGAAGTGGAAGAGAAAAAGGAAAGGAGACATGAAGCAAGAAGAGAGCAGAAAACAACAGAGAGTATGAATGAGTTAGGCAGAAAAAAATATTAAAAGAAAAGCTGGCAGAAACTTCTCAATTCAGTGAAACATAAATTTGTAAATCCCAATGTTGAACAAGCCCCACACAGGGTTTGGAGGAACCATGACTAGCATATCATAGTCAAACTGCTGAAAGCCAAAGATTCTGAATTTAGCCAGGGAAAAGAACAAATTATATATGGAAAAATAAAGTTTCAAATGAAACCATGGAAGACAATGGAACAACTTTAAATTATGAAAGATCAAAAGCTGTCAATTCAATTGATTTTTTTGTTGGCAGTATTAAGGACTGAATGCAGGGCCTGGTAAGTGCGCATGCTAGGTAAGTGCTCTATCACTGTCAGATATCTCCAGCTCTTTACATTTTTGAAACAGGTTTTTTTTTTTTTTTTTTTGGTGCCAGGGATCGAACTCATGACCTCGCACTTGCCAGGCAGGCGCTTAAGCCCCTGAGCTAAATCCCCAGCCCCGTTGAAACAAGTTCTTAATAAGCTGCACATCCTGATCTCAAATTTGTGACCTTCCTGTTCTAACCCCGCAAATAGCTGGGATTACAGGAATGTATCACCACACTCAGAAAGAATTTTACATCCAACAAAAACATCCTTAAGAATGAGCTATAGAGACATCTTCAGATATAAGAAAACAAAGACAATTTATTGCCACCAGACTTCCACTAAAACAAATGTTAAGGAAAGCTCTTCATACCAAAGGAAATGATGTCAGAGGGGAGAAAATCCATGAGTTCAAGGATAAATCATGAGTTGGATTTGGGTATGTTGAACTTGAAGTGCTTGCAGAGAGTCTAAGTACAGAAGTATAGATTTGTGTCAATATAACTAACATGGCAAAGGAACAAAAATTTGGGGTAGATGAAAACTATCCAGGGAGAAAGTATAGATTGAATAGAAAAGAAAGGCCCAGTACCATAATCTGAACCACGCTAACACTTTAGCTAAAGAAGTACAGTACACAGGAAGAAATAAACAAAAGGCATAAGGAGAATTAGAAGGAAATGGTACACAGGTTCTGAGACAGAAAAGAATATTTATGAAATTTTACAAATGGCCAAGTAGAAGAAAAGGCGGAAAAGTCTCACTGTTGCTGACATTTAGGTAACAGTTAGGTATTAATGTTATTAAATTAGGAAACAAAGGCCCAGGGAGATGAAAATGATTTTGCTCAAGAGTTTAGAGGCACATTTTAGAACAAAACGTAAGGCTTTTATGCATGGTTACAAAAGTGTGCCCTGCACAAGGGCATATGACTAAGGAAGTGAGACTTAAATTGAGTCTCTGGCTAACCAAACCCTGGACCATTGAGGGCATTTTCTAACCACTCACCCACGCTGGGTACCCGTGGCCTATTGGGAACCATGGGAAAAGCCACTTGCCCCAGTGTCTAATGCTATGCTTTTTCTATCAAAACACGGTAGCACAAATTTACTCACATGCAGAGTCTCTGAAAGTTAAGCAAAGGGATCAAAAGATTGGTGTTTCCCTCTTGTATCACTCTTCATTTAAGAAAAATTTTCATAATCTTAACTTTTATGGACTTAAAGTGAATTCTGGCACAGGCGTGCAGTAAACTTAACTTTGTACAACAGATGTGTTAATAAAAACTTATGCAGAGAGATCAAAATTCATGACATCATATTTCCTCCTTATGGTTCCATCTCAATAGCAGACATGCAACTTTACAACACTGACTTTAAAAGTCCAAAACAGCTAAACAACTCAGTTTAATATTCTGAATAAGTAAAAACATTTTTTTTAAAAAGCAGAGTATTTTTTAATATTAAAGAAGACTGTAATGTTTGTCTCTATAATTCTAAAAGTCAGGTTAACTCAGATACTTTTTTGAGATAAGTGTTTATTGATCTATCTGTAAAAAAATTAGTGATTAAACAAACAGGAGAAAACAAAAGATGTAAATTAAAGCTCATTTGGACATGCCTGCTCAGTATTTGCTTAGCTGCTAGGGTACTAGTATATCATTCTTTAATTCTTCTTTCTCCATTAGAATAGCAAAATAGAAAAATCAAGTTTGAAAAACAGTTGGAAATACTACAAAACTAGGTCATTTAACTAATTAAATACCTGGTAAATTTTTAGGTAGAGAATCACATCCAGCTGATCAGGAGTTTCACCCTGACCTTGTACTCCATTTAAATTTTATAAATAGGGGTAATGAGTACCCTGCACACGGTTTTGACTTGAATGAACAATCAAAGTTAAACAGGTGTACTGTGGTTATTCGTAACCTTTTACTGTATCTGCAAGGTAACTTTCGACTTTCAAGGACAAACTGGAGAAAATGACCATAAATAAAACCAACTTATTTCATTATTGCTTTGAGTTGCATTAGGGTTTCAATCATCTATACAGGTAATGTAAGAACTCTGAGAAAGGATAGACACAGTTTCTTCTTTTCACACCATAACGGAGATTAGGAGATAAAAGGGCAAACACAAACCTACCTTTCTGAAACTTAGAAAATGCAACTGACTTGAGACTGCACTGATGACCTTTGCATGTTCCAATCAGCTCACCAGCTTTTACGTCCCAAAATTTGGCTGTTTGATCCCCTGCTGCTGTAACCTTTCAAAAATAAGGTGGTAAAATTTAACAAAGCAATCCTTTACCAGTGTTTACTCAGACCCTAATAAAATGAAAATCACTTACAAGTTTAAGTTCACCAGGGACCCAGGCCAGGTCAAAGACAGCATTCCAGTGAGCCATCCATTCTAAATAAAGAAGATAGTAGGTGTGAACTGTCTAGAATGTGTTCTGTGGAAGTCTTATCAATAACAATTCAATGCTCAGAAAGTTGTAGTGAAAAGAGCAGGGATCACTTGTGGACTCAGACATCTCCTTCCTGAGAGGGCATCTCTCACACTACTCTCCACATAGCTTACTCCAACCAAACCGGACCATTCTCTACTTCTGATAGCCTATGCTTTCCTATCTGTGAGCAAGCTAACATTTCCCCCTATACTTGGAGTGTCTTCTTCAAATGCCATTGTTTTAAACACTATAGGTTCAACTCAAATGTTCCATTTTCATGAAAAATTTCCCTTTGCCTACCTTTCCTGGCTTGCTTTTGTACTTTTATATCATTTATAGTCTTTGTGTCATTTTAGTTGTTTCAAAACAAGACTTTCTAGTTTCAAATATAAGCTTCTTTTTTTTTTTTTTTTTTTGTCTTTTTCATTTTTATCGGTACCGGGGATCGAACTCACGACCGCCTGCTTGCAAGGCAGGTGCTTATGCCGCTGAGCTAAACCCCTAGCCCTCAAATATAAGCTTCTTAAGGTCGGCGGAACTCTGCTTTATACATAAAGATACTTTATCAATATTTAAAATATTATTTCCCCAAGCACTTTAAGTGTAAAAGACTTAACTTTTTTGAAATTAACAGTTTAAATAAAATAAAAGAACTGTTTTTGATTCAAAAATAAGCTTTCCTTAAAGTCTAGAGCACATTTTGTCATAGGTGACAGCCACTGTCAGCAAGGCAGTCCATCGTTCACTTTGAACATCCTCCCTTATTACTGAATACATCCCAATAGTAACTTTTACTTGCAACTTTATGAATTAAAAATAATGTTAAAGTAAATATTGTAAATCTAAACTTACCTTTGAAGCACTTTTTCCTGATAGTTTGTGTTTCTGTATTATATAATCTGACAAAGCCTTCTTCATTGGCAACTGCTAATATATGTTCCATGCTGGGAGCTTTAAAGAAAGGAAGAATACAAAACAAGTAATGCCAAATTTTTCAAGACAGTATAAAGGTATTAAATGACTCAAAGCCTTTATCAAAATTATCTTCAGATAGTTTCTTATCTAGCAGGGCTAAATCAAAAGTGGAACTTAAGAATGAACCAGGCAGGGGTAGCAAATGAAAGTATATAATGATACAGGCAGCTGTCAGTTTTAAATTTTCTTTTCACCTTTCAGTTTAGTACTCTTAAAACCATTAAGGATAGAAATAGGTCTATATATTTCCCAATGAACAACAGAAAAATTATTTTTCAGCCAGATCAAAAGCAGTGACTACTAAACAAAATTGTGTTCATGGTAGCTGGACCTGTGTGATCCTTTCCATATACTGGTTCCAAAAAAGTGCTATATGCTATTCCTTTTTTCCCATGCTACAGGAAATATACAATTATGCTAATTATGCATAGAAATTTAAAAGGCCTATTATTGGTAATCAGAAAAGAATTATTATTGCAAGAATTCTAATATTAACTTGTTTTTCTTTCAAAGGACTATAACCCAGCATATTTTCCTTCTAAGCTGGGGCTACAATATTTCTGTACAGGCTTAACCTGGGTAGTACTAATTCTCTTACCAGAGGAGAAAGTGCATCCAAAAGGAGGAACTGGGACTCCTGTTTCTCCGTAAGAAGTGTGCTCATCGTGACAGCTGCACTGATAACCAGTTAGGAGGGATTGCAGAGGGTAATGTGAAGACCACCCTAAAACAAGATGATTCCTTGTAGAATTCCATAGCAATATCTCATTTCAGGACTTTTAACAAATGCAGAGATAAACATTTGTTCTCAAAGGGCTTTATTTTAACATAGATTCATTCATTCATTCACTATAGTATCTCTGTCCTCTAGATCACTCACTTTTTTCTGGTATTTTCTTAAGAGGGCCTAGGAAGAAATAAAAACACTGCCAACTTGAGGTAAGGTACAGCATCACACTTGCCAGCTTAAATGGAGACCCTTATTAAGGCACTAAGAGTCGAAGAAATGAGTGGCTTTTGTACATGACAAAAATCGTGTCTCTTTCAGCAAAGACACAATTACAAAAGCATTACTTTCAAAAGTGCTGTTCCCTTCAAGCAAAGTTTCATTAGTGTTTTGGAGTCCCTAAATCCAACGTTGTTACAAATGTTCAAGTTGCTAGTAATCATTAAATATGACCCAATGCTCAACTCTCAGATGAAATAATGCGTTTACATGCCCATTATAGGCAGTAAGATATTTGCTAAATAAGTGACATTTCTTTATGGTGCTGAAATTCTAGGATTCTAAATTGTTAACAGCAACAAGCCATAGCATTTGAAGATGTATTAGAGCAGGGGCTGAGGATTTAGCTCAGCGGCATAAGCGCCTGCCTTGCAAGCAGGCAGTTGTGAGTTCGATTCCTGGTACCGATAAAAAAAAAAGATATATGAGAGCAATTTTAAATTATGTATCTACTCCTAAAAATATTGAATCATGGAAGCCTTTAAAGCTCTTGATGAGAAATATTTTATTGTATTTTTTATTAGTGCATGTTTGCAGTACATAATGATTACATGTATTGTGGCATATTGGTACATGTATATAACACATCTCCTTCCAACTCTTGGTCCTCTTCATTGCAAAAGTTGTACTTTTCCTTTTTTCAGTTCATTTTTTGCCACACCCCTTTCTTCCCTTCTTCTCATCTTGATCCCTTTCCATTTGAAAAAAAAAAAAAAATCCCCCTTCTTCCCATTATCTTTCATTTTGCTCTTTATTTTTATTTTGGCTTTCCCATATAAGAAAAACCATTTATTTAAGCTTGTGTGTCCAATTTATTTACTATTCTCTTTTTCTCTTTTTTTTTTTTTGTCTTTTTCGTTTTTATCGGTACCAGCCCCTCACTTACTATTCTCAATGTGCATGTATTTGCTCATTGTTTTTTTTATGTCAGAGTACTACTCCAATGTCTGTAAATACATTTTCTCTATTTACCTGTTGAGGGATAAACAGGTTGTCTTCAAGATTTAGCTATTATAAATTGTACTACTATAAATATGAGTATGCACCTATTACTATAATATGATGACTTCACCTCTTTTGGAAAAATATATAGAATAGTTGGATTAGATGAAATTTCTGTTTGTAGTTTTTTGCAGAATCTCCATACTGATTTCCACAATAGTTTACAAGTTTACATTCCCACCAACAACATAAAAGGGTTCTCCCATCCCTGCAGCTGCACCTGCATCTGTTATTATTTCTTTTTTATGGTAGCCATCCTTGCTGGAGTAAGATGGACTCAGTGGAATTTCTCTCAATGACCAGTAATATTGAACATTTTTTTCATATATTTATTTGCCGTTTCTACTTCTTCATCTAAGAAGTGTCTATTCATTTCAGATGCCCATTTTTTAATACAATCTTTTAAGTTTGGGTGTCTGACTTTTGGTGTGCATATATTGCTGAAGCATGTTTTTAGTTCTTTCTGGAAGACACCAAGAAGGGGGAGAGCTGGGCCAAATGAAATCTCTAATCTTAGTTTTTTGAGAAACCCCCACAATGATTTCCACAGTGGCTGTACTAGTCTATACTCCCACGAACAGTAGAAAAGGATTCCTTTTTCTCCACAGCCTTTCCTAATCTGAAAATCAGAAGCCTGGAACTTTTTTGAGCACATACTGGTTCTTTACCACACTTTAGAACATTTTAAGTTTTGGGTTTTTGGATTAGGGTTGCGAAGAAGTTTTCATTAAATGAATAATTACCGAGAATCAATTGATAATTAAACTGAGGAAATAATGAGTTTATAATTTAACGGCAGCTGTCTAAATTTTAGTATATAAATTTTCACTTTCCAGCCAAAGTGCTGCTTAATGAAGACCTTTTACCCTGACAAAACCTCAGACAGATCTACATACTTTTGGATATTTACAGAAATAATTTGAAAGAATCAGCACAAAGAAGACAAAGAAATTATACATTTTGTAATTACTCTCAGAGGCATTAAGTTTTATAGACAGATATTCTTGTAAACAAGCTGTTAAAGACCATGAAAACAAGAATGCAAAAATCATTTATGCATAGTTCACAAATTCGCACTCACAGAATAAATTTAAAAACAAAAGCCTTGGTGGAGCTTCCGACAAGTAGGCGGGCACATGCCATCCCTGGAGCCCAGCCTATTTGGGACTCCTGCACCTCACCATCGGTGTGCAGAGGAGGGGCTGGGCGGATCTGGGGCGCCTGCATCAGCCTCAGTGTCTGGAGGACTGTGGATGTCTCAGCAAGCAGGGGAGCATCGCAGGTTCTGAAGGCCCCGCGGCCTGTGGTAAGTGCTCCCACTCTGCCCAAAGCCCAGACTGTTCCGGATCCTCCAGGCTTCCGGGTGCAGGGAAGTGGATAAGTAGGTTTGAGGCATTCTACATCCGCCTCCCCATCCTGGCTGCACTTGGAGAACTGTGGAGCTTCTGACAAGTAGGCAGGCGCACACTATACCCAGAACCCAGCCTATTTGGGACTCCTGCACCTCACCATCAGTGTGCAGAGGAAGGGCTGGGCGGATCTGGGGTGCCTGCATCCGCCTCCCCGTGTGTCTGGAGGACTGTGGATATCTCAGCAAGCAGGGGAGCATCGCAGTTTCCAGAGGCCCTGCGGCCTGTGGTAAGAGCTCAGTGCACTCTGCCCAAAGCCCAGACTGTTTGGGACCCTCCAGGCTTCCGGGTGCAGTGAAGTGGATAAGTGGGTTTGGGGCATCTACATCCGCCTCCCCATCCCGGCTGCACTTGGAGAACTCCGGAGCTTCCAACAAGCAGGTAGGCGCACAGTGTCCCTGAAGCCCAGCTTATCTGGAACTACGCAGTTCTAAACAGGCAGAAGAGGGCCATTGGTTCTACAGGCCCAGTGGTTTGGGGTAACGGGGTGCCAGAGTCTCAGGAGCTGTGAACATAAAAAGGGATTTCCAACAGACCCTGAGGAAGCTTTCAAATAACACTTGAAACACAGAAATATAGGAAAATGACAAAACGAAAGACCAAATTACAACCTCAAACCTCCAGCCCATCTCAAGAAACCCTAGGCGCAATGTATATAGAAGAAAATATACGCCATTCACCTCAAATATCAGACACAATAGCTACTGAAATTAACAAGCAACTCCAGGAAGCTTTAAAGGAATTCAAACTCGAAATAATCTCCCAGGTAAAAGAAGAAATGATAAAAGAAATGAAAGAGATTCTGAATATATCTAAAGAAAACACAGTTAAAAAATTGGAGGAACTAAACAAAAAGATAGAATCCCTAGACAAGCAATATAAGAAACAAACAGAATACATAATGCAGATGCACAGAGATATACGGGAAATAAAAAACTCCACTGAAAGTTGCAAAAACAGCCTCAATGAAAGTAAAGATAAAATTTCAGACCTTGAATACAGGATTTGCAGCTAGTGAATAGGAAAGGAAAGATCTTTTAAAAATAACAAGGAATCAGGAAACAACAATTCAACAACTGCAAGACGATGCAAAGAAAAATAACATAAGATTGATAGGGATTAATGAAAAAGAAGGAGACAACATAAAGGATGTCAAGAGGATATTTAGAGAATAGCTGAAAATTTCCCAAGCATGAGATCAGAAACCGACATCAGGATCAGTGAAGCATATAGAACTCCAAATAGTCATAACCAAAATAAAACTACACCCAGACATATAATAATCACCATCCCAGAAATCCAACACAAGAATAGATTATTAAAAGCTGTCAGAGAGAAAAGACAGATCACTTATAAAGGAAAACCTATCAGAATCACAGCAGACTTCTCAGCACAAACAATAAAGTCTAGAAGAGCATGGAGTGAAGTATTCCAGATTCTAAAGAAAAATGATTTCCAACCTAGACTGATGTATCCTGAAAAACTATCATTCAAAATTGATGGTGAAATACGATACTTCCATGACAAAGAACAGCTGAAGAACTTCAACACCAAACCAACCCTGCAAAAAATATTGAAAGACAGTTTAGATACACAAAGGAAAAAACCACTAAGCAAAACAGATAATTAAACAGAACAGGAAGATAAAGATGCAACAGCAGAGAGATAACATGTCAACAATAAACCAGCATTTAACAGTAATAACCATTAATGTAAATGGTCTCAATGCACCAATGAAAAGAAACAGATTAGGAGAATGGATCAAGAAACAAAACCCAACCATATGCTGTTTACAGGAAACCCATCTAACCCAGAAGGATACTCACAGACTGAAAGTCAAAGAATGGAAAACAATACTTCATGCAGCAGGAATCCAAAAAAAAGCAGGAGTAGCCATTCTGTTTGCAGACAACGTGAACTTTAAACCAACAATGACCATAAAGGACAAAGAAGGTCACTACGTACTCATTAGGGGAAAACTCCAAGAGGAAGAGATAACTATTTATGCACCAAATATATATGCACCAAACTCCAGAGCACCCAGTTATATAAAACAACTATTAACAGAAATGAAAACTCAAATTATCAGTAACACAATTGTAACAGGAGACCTTAATACGCCATTGACACCAAGGGACAGATCAACCAGACAGAAAATGAGCAAAGAACTAACAGAACTGAATCACACCTGCGAACAAATGGATTTGACAGACATATACAGAATGTTCCACCCAACAACATCAGAATACACATTCTTCTCGGCAGTACATGGATCATTCTCTAAAATAGACCATATATTAGCTCACAGAACATATTTAAACAAATGCAAAAGAGTTGAAATCATCCCTTGCATGTTATCGGATCATAGCGCTCTGAAATTAGAAATTAATGATAAAAGATACTGCAAAAATCCCGCAAACACATGGAAACTGAATAACACACTCTTGAGTAATCAGTGGGTCACAGAAGAAATTAAAGAAGAAATTAAACAATACCTAAAAGAAAATGAAAATGCAGATACAACTTACTGGAATTTGTGGGCTGCAATGAAAGCCGTCCTCAGAGGAAAATTTATTGCACTGAGTTCCCACATCAGGAAAACAGAACGAATACAAATAAATAACCTGATGCTACACCTCAAACAGCTAGAAAAAGAAGAGCAAGTCAAGCCCAAAGCCAAAAGAAGAGAGGAAATTACAAAAATCAGAGCAGAAATCAATGCAATAGAGACTAAGAAAACAATCCAAAGAATCAACGAATCAAAGAGTTGGTTCTTTGAAAGAATAAATAAAATCGATAAACCCCTAGCCAACCTTATTTTAAAAAGGGAAGAAAAAGCTCAAATTCATGCAATAAGAAATGAAAAAGGTGAAATCACTACAGACCCAATAGAAATACAGATCATCAACACCTATTTCGAAAACCTCTACTCTCAAAGGTTTCGTAACACAGAATAGACAGATTCTTAGAAACATATGAAGTACCAAAGCCAGATCAAGAGGATGTAAAACTGTTGAATAACCCAATCTCTGTTAATGAAATTGAAAATGTAATTAAATCCTTACCTACAAAGAAGAGCCCAGGCCCAGATGGATTCACTGCAGAATTCTACAAGAAATACAAAGAAGACCTAATGCTGATACTCCTCAAAATATTCAATGAAATTGAAAGGGAAGCAATCCTTCCTAAGTCATTCCTGGAAGCAAATATTACTCTAGTACCAAAACCTGAGAAAGACCCAACTAAAAAAGAGAACTATAGACCGATCTCCCTAATGAACACAGCTGCAAAAATCCTCAAACAAAATATTGGCAAATAGGATGCAGCAAATCATCAAGAAGATTATATACCATGACCAAGTGGGATTCATCCCAGGAATGGAAGGATGGTTCAACATACGTAAATCAATAAATGTAATCCACCATATCAATAAAGCCAAAAGTAAGAATCACAAGATCATTTCTATAGATGCAGAAAAAGCCTTCGATAAGGTCCAACATTTATTCATGATAAGAACTTTACAGAAAATTGGAATAGATGGTCTTTACCTCAATATAATAAAGGCCATTTATGACAAACCAACAGCCAGCATCATACTAAATGGCCAAAAATTGAAAGCCTTTACTTTAAAATCAGGCACAAGACAAGAATGTCCTTTATCACCACTCCTATTTAATATAGTACTGGAAGTACTAGCCAGAGCAATTAGGCAAGATAGAGAAATAAAAGGGGTAAAGATAGGAAAAGAAGAAGTTAAATTATCATTGTTTGCAGATGACATGATACTCTACATAGAAGACCCCCTAAACTCCATTAAGACTCTTAGATACAATAAATAAATTGAGTAATGTAGCTGGATACAAAATCAATACTCAGAAATCAATAGCATTCCTATACACTAACAAACTCACAGAGAGGGAAATAAGAGAAACCACACTCTTCACATTAGCAAGCAAAAAAATGAAATATTTAGGAATTACTCTTACGAAAGAAGTGAAAGACCTATACAGGGAAAATTATAATACACTGAAAAAAGAAATTGAAGATGATCTCAGAAAATGGAAAGACATCCCTTGCTCATGGATAGGAAGAACAAACATTGTGAAAATGACCATTCTCCCAAAACTTTTATACAGATTCAATGTAATCCCTAAAAAATACCATCAACATACCTTATAGATCTAGAGAAATCACTCCTAAAATTCATCTGGAACCAGAAGAGACCTAGAATAGCAAAGGCAATTCTAAGCAGCAAAGGCAAGGCAGGAGGCATCACAATCCCTGACTTGAAGTTATACTACAAAGCAACAGTAGTAAAATCAACATGGTATTGGAATCAAAACAGAGCCGAAGATCAATGGAATAGATTAGAAGATACAACCACAACTACAAACACACTCAACCACCTTATCTTTGATAAAGGAGCCAAGCAGGTTCACTGGAAGAACGACAGTCTCTTTAATAAATGGTGCTGGAAAAACTGGCTCTCCATTTGCTGAAAACTAAAGCTAGACCCATGTCTATCACCATGTACTAAATTAAAATCTAAATGTGTCAAAGATCTGATTGATCATTGAACAGAACTGTTTGCAGTATCATTGTTGGAATGTCCACTTTACAAGCTTTAATTTTGCGACTTGAACAATTATTTCTAAGATGACAATATGTAATCCATTAACTAGTGATTTCCTACTGTTCATTTTTTTTTCTGTAAATCTGTATAACTTGTACCCTTTCTCTGCTTTTTTTTTCCTTTTCTCCTTAAATAAAATTAAAAAAAAAAGATCTGAACATTAAAACAGAAACACTAAATCTATTGGAAGACAAATTGGGTAGAAACCTTGAAGACATAGGAGTAGGTAGAGAATTCATGAACAGGATTCAAACCGCACAGGAAATACTTCCCAGAATCAGTAACTGGGACTACTTCTTATTAAAAAGTTTCTGCATGTCAAAAGAAATCTCCAGCATAGTGAAAAGAAAGCCCACAAACTGGGGAAAGATTTTAGTGAACTCTCTCAGACAAGGGACTCTTGTCTAAAACATATAAAGAATTAAAAAAACTCAGACCCCCAAAATTCAAAGATCCAATCCAAAAATGGGCATCTGAGATGAATACACACTTCTCAAATGAAGAAATACAAATGGCAAATAAATACATGAAAAAATGTTCATCATCATTGGTCATTAGAGAAATGCAAATTAAACCACACTGAGATACCATCTCACTCCTGAAAGAATGGCCAGGATCAAGAAAACCAAAAACAACAAATGCTGGAGAGGCTGTGGGGATAAAAGAACTCTCCTACACTGTTGGTGGGAGTGTAGACTGGTACAACCTTTGTGGAGGTCAGTCTGGAGATTTCTCAAAAAGCTGGGATTGGAAGTCCCATTTATTCCAGCTATTCCACTTCTAGGCATATTCCCAGAACTGAAAGCATCATACCACAGTGATATATGTGCACCTATGTTTATAGCAGCACAATTTGTAATCGCCAGATCTTGGAAACAACCCAAGTGTCCATCAACTGAGGAATGGATAAAAAAGTTGTGGTATTTCTATACAATGGAGTATTACTCAGCTATAAAGAAGGATCACATTGAGATATTTATCAATAAATGGGCGCAGCTTGAGACGCATACTCGTAAGTGAAATAAATCAATCTCGCATGTGTGAATACCGAATAGTTTCCCTAATGTAAGTAATGATTCAAATCTATAAAAATATATGGTAATCATGATTCCCCATTATGTGGCCTTGAAGCCTTATAAAGTTTTCACTTATTAATTGGAAAGGTTTTATTCTGGGCTTCTTGATATGGAAAGATTTGAAGCTATAGTATATGAAGTTTTATTCAAATATTTCAAGGAAAAAGACAGACACTATGGTAACTACTATTAAGTCGGGTTATTTGGTGGTGAAGCACTAGGTTGCTGAAACAGTCATGTTTTGACCTGTATTGTTATATTGTTATGTCCTCTTTTATCTCAATCTCTCCCTTATTCATTAAAAAAATTATTTAGTTATTTTTTATGGTTTTTTAAATTAAGGGGGAAAATTTAAAAAATTAGCAGGATATATAATAGTAGCTTTTTTTGATTTCCTATTAACTTGTTTTGAAGTCCTGTAATACTCCCACTATCTTGTTTTGACTGATTAGACTCTGTTCCATTCTGTATGATAGTATCAAGTTTGGGGGTATAGGCAACTACTTTGAAGGCAATAAGATTCACTAAGATGCCCAGTCTGGTTTGACTATTGTCTCCTTTTGAAGTCCTGTAATGTTTATAACGCTTAAGTTTTATTGGTCTTGTTGTCTACTGTTTTGTTCAACTTTATAATACCTAATGAGATAGACAATTCTTTTTAAGGAAACAAGAGACATTATGGTAACATTGTTGATAACCTTGTACTCTGTTCTTACATCATGTACTATGTCTATCCTTGGTTTTGACTGACAGCTTTGTTTTGCCATATTTGACTTTATTCTCTCCCCCCCAAAAAGTAATAAGAACTAAGGAGTAATAAAACCCAAAATGTGTAAATTTTGTTGTAAAAAAGAGAGGGAAAAAAAGTGCTCTAAAGGATACAACAGCAAGTGTGTTTAGGAGTATTAAATAGCTGACCATATTAATGTTTTTGGTTGCATCATTGAACACAACTGTTTGCAGTCTCACTGTTTGAATGTCCACTTTGTATTCTTTGATACTGTGACTTGAGCAACTATCTCTAAGATGATAATATGTAATCTATTAACTGGTGATTTCTTACTTTTTTTTTTTTGTAGTTCTGTATTACTTGTACCCTTACATCGCTTTGTTTTGTTTTGTTTTTTCTTTTTCCTTTTAAATAAAATTTAAAAAAATTATTTTACAACAAAAAATTAAAAAATATTTAACTACAATTAAGCCTGACCCACTGCCACCATGGGATTCTCTCGCAGAATATAAAAGAGCCTATTAACTTGATTTGAAACACTGTATTGCTCTCACCATCTTGTTTTGACTGATTTTACTCTATTCTGTTTTGCTTGATAGTACCAAGTTTGAGAGCATAGGCAACAACTTTGAAGACAATAAGATTCAGTATGATGCCCATTCCGGTTTGACTATTATCTTCTTTTGAAGTCCTGTAATGTCTCCAATGTTTTGGTTTTATTGGTTTGGTTTTTTACTGTTTTGTTCAATTTTATTATAACTGATCATATAGGCAATTCTTTTTAAGATAGCAAGAGGAATTATGGTAACCACTGTTGATCTTTGTTGGATCATTGAACAGAACTGTTTGCAATCTCACTTTTTGAATGTCCACTTTATATTCTTTAATTTTGTAACTTGAACAACTATTTCTAAGATGACAATATGTGATCTATTAACTAGTGATTTCCTACTGTTTATTTTTTTTAATTCTGTATTACTTATATCCTTTTTCTGTTTTTTTTCTTTTTCTCCTTAAAATTTTAAAGAAATAAATTTTAAAAAATAAAAAATAAAAACAAAAGCCTTGTTCTAAGGATATGCAAATGTGCATGTGTGATGTGGGAGAGTAAAAATGTATACTGACTGCTAGACATAAATTCAAGAGGGTACTCTCAGGCAATTTGATAGAACCAAAGGTAACATAACTCTGGTAAACTCCACTTCCTTACAACTAAACCATTACTCCTCAACTTTGCCTCATTCCCTACCATACCCAAACTGACAACCAGCCCAAGTGAGAGCTACAGCACACATCTCACTTATGAGCCATTTTATGTGACTTCTCCATCCTGATTGTTACAAAAGTGAACCTGTATCCTGAACAGAACGTGTCACATTTTTCCACAGCACTCATGTGGAAAAGCCTATTCTTTGTCCAGCATGCAACAAGGCCAATGGGGCTACACTCAGATTTCTCAAAAAGTATGCAAGGGCATTAAAAAGTTTTCAGAGGATCAATTTTCAGATATTCAACTTCCATGCATAAAGTTTTCTCAAACTGAACAGTCTGAGAGGGCTGAGGCGTGCCCTTTCCCCTACGCCTTCATCATGACCCATCTTATACCTTGCACTAATTCATCAAATACTTTCAATTAAAAATGAGATTTCTGGTTCTCCTCTCAGTAAGAGACAATTGATAGTCTCTTCAATAAAGTTATGAACACTCAAATCTATGTCTTTAAAAGATTTATTTTCAATGAAATTTTACTTTTTGCCTAATACTTGACTTACATTCTTTAATTGCATCCTACCAGTATTTATGATGATAAAAATCCAAAGAAAAACGTTTAGCCCTTGAAATCTATAATCACAGGAAGTAACAATTTAAATATACTTTTACATGGAGTGGTATATGACAAGGTGATCAGTAAAAGAGCTTTTCAAGCATACAATTAACTTATATTAGGATATAGTCTGGGAGCAAAACGCAACATAAGTACATTCAAGAGGAAAAAAGTATGTAGAACACCAAGCAGTAAAGTTTGTTCACATTTTCAAAAACAGATGACATTATTACCAAATCACTACAGATTTTTATATTCGGTTGGATACACTTAAAAGATACAGCATTTTTAAGATGTTAAGATTCACAGCATAGGCAGAAATTATAACTTTTGTATATTTAAATTTATAGTAAAAATTTGTAGAACCGTGCATGCTGGCACATGCGCGTAATCCCAGCACTCAAGAGGCTGATGCAGGAGGTCCTCATGGGTTTGAGGCCAGCCTGGGCCACACAGTGCCTTCAAAGCTGGCTTGAACTACATGGTAAGACTTTTTCTCAAAACACCCAAAAAATTTTTTTTCAGATACCAATACACAACAAAGTAACAAATCAGACATCTATATTATAAAGATTCATGTTATAAGTGAAGGAAACTAAGAAGCCTTTTAGGAGACTTGTTATACCAAGTTAGATCAAAGCAAAAGAAATCAGTATTGGGGTCAAGGTCAGAGAAATAAAATGGTAAAGACAGCAAACTTAACGTGGCAGCGAGGCAGAATCAGCAGCAATGAAAAGACAGTGGCTTCAAGAAATTTTAAGGGAACCTTTTGAATGTGTAATAGGATAGAAGGTAGTTTTTGAGGGAATCTCAGGTTCCTGGCTAGGAATACCAGTTTAAAATAATAGAGCCACTTCCTAAAATAGGTAATATAGCAGCTCCGAAGACAAAGTTGTGTTCAGTCTTATGCATCTGAATTCTAGATGTTTGTGGGACTGACCATTTGGGTGAAGATCAACCCACACAGTTTTTATAGAAATAAATCTAAAATACAGGGAATGAATAGCAGGTTGTAGGTGTAGAGGAAGAATTGCTACTCATGGCTGTATGGGAATAGATTAAAGGAGCCAAAGATAGTGCACTGATCAAGGTAAAGGGAAAAGAGGACAGTGACACAGATGTGAGTAACATGTTAATTTCAGTGCCTGCTACATAACTGTTAGCATTCGTGAACGGGAGAGGAAAAAGTGCACAGCTGGATTGCAGAATTAGAAATCTGTCACAAAATAGAAGCTGAATACCTTTGCCCAAGTCACACAAATGTCTTTAAGAGGAGGGCTGTAATGAAAACTGTGGCAGTTTAACTCCAAAGACAGATCTCAAACAGTTCTCAAAACAGAATGGAGAAGTTACTCAAGCAGGTAGAGACAGGTGGCATTCTGAATAGGATTACAAAGATTTCACCACAAAGGAAGTGTATCCGGATGGCATAAAATCTTACATCGGGAACAAGGAACTGAGAGATTAGTATATTTCTTAAAATCCTTTTCTTACACCTATTCCTTAAATATAAATGTTCTCCTATTCTTCTCTTCGTTTTCCACGTGGTTTGGGGGAGGGGGACCTCTGGGTATAAACGACCTTTCAATGAGTGTGGTTTCATTCTGTCCAAGGTTAGCCTGCACCGCAAACTGTTTCATCAGAAGATTCAGGTTGATGACACCCGAACGAATCTCAAATCTCTTATCGTCAATGTTTTAACATAAGAAACCTAAAGAACTGCAGACGGAAAGCTGGATTTCCACACACTAACACAAGAACATGTCCAACTTATACAGCGAAGTGAAAGTGTTTTGATCCCGCTGGTGGATACTACCTGTGGCATCAGAAAGCACCTAGAATAATAGACTTCTACCTGGTAACAGTGATCATCTCTAAAAGTTGTGGTTATGCGAGTCTTTCATTTTATAATTTAGAATTTTTAGGACCAGACAATAATGAAAGGGGAGGTGAGGTTTTTTTTGACTCTGCTAAAAACAGATGCAGTCTTCTCTGCTTGACCGAGTTCCTCAAGCGCGGGGTCAGGCTATCGGCAAATAGTGGGGATCACGAAAGTTCTGCAACGAACTCGCGCACACTGGCCGAGGTCCCGGACCGCCGCGGAGACGCCCCCGCCCCCAACACAACTGTTTTCTGGCGAACGCGGGATACTGACGTCAGCGGCCAGGGGCCCGGGAGGCCAGCGACTCAACGCCCCTCCCTCCTCCGGCCTACAGTATCCTTTCAAAAGCCCGATTCCGATTAAAAGTGTCGGGAGGAAATCAAAGGACAACTTCTTTCGCTCGTCCTCGCCCACGCTCACTCACTCTGGCAGTGGGAAAACTCGGAACTGGGAAAAAGAGTTGGAATCGGCCCGGATCCGAGGTGGAGCATTTCGCGGGAGGCGAATCCTGCCAGCCACGAGCAGCGGTTAAGACCGTTACTCACCATTTCTCAGGACGCCAAGCTGGGGCTGGCGAAGCACCGAATTGAAGAGCATCTGGGCGAGGAAGAAAGGCTCAGGTGAAGAGATAGCCTTGAAAATGCTTCCTAAAAGCAGCAGAAATCGTTAACTTGCGCCCCTGACACCGCGACCCGTTATTGCCTCCAACTCCCGCCACTGTAAGCCCCGGCCGCCAAACTCCGCGCCAAACTGACGTCACGCGCTCTGATTGGCTTCCGCCGCGGCGTCCGGGCGCCTGAGTCACTTCCCCCTTGGAATCCCCGCCTCCTTTTCTCCCAGCCGCGGGAACCTGGAGTTCAGGAGTTCCCTCAGCGCCTGCGCGGGGGGCCCACAGAGGAGCTGGCGAACCGTGGAGTGACCAGGGCGCATGCGTAACGCGGTTTGACGGAGAGCGGAGTAAAAATCCGCGAGAAGGCGGCGGGATAAGATGGCGGTGCTGAGGCAGAGTTTGGAATCTTTCTGACTTGGCTTGTCGAGAAACTATTCGGACCATGGCGTCAAACTCAACTAAATCTTTCCTGGCAGATACTGGGTATGGCGAACAGGAACTGGATGCTAATTCTGCTCTTATGGAATTGGACAAAGGTACCTGAAGAAACGTGCTGAGCGGGCGAAACGGGCGTGGAGGGAAGTGGTGCCACCAGGTGGTGGCGGTCTCTAGAGGGGCTGGGAAGGCGCATGCGCATAGTTTTGCTGGGAGCGGCAGGGGAGGGGGGCGGGCGCGGCTGTTGGGATTGCGGGAAAATCAAAGGTTTTGCCTGCCTGCCGCCTTGCAGCCGAGCAACGGATCTATTTTGACCACTTGACGGCATAGATTTTCCAACGGCGAAAGTGACTAAATTGAAATTATTTTTCCGCACGTTCAATTTTGACAGTAGGTCTTCAATGAGAGTGCCAAATAATTTTGCAGCGACTTCACAGTGCGGATTACAAAGCAGGTTAAATACCGCGGAGACTCCTGGCGAGGCTTGTGACTAGGGGTGGGGGTTCTAGGAGCCACCTGTTTTCTGGGCCTTATCCTCACTCTAGCGAAGAATGAAGGGATGGGGTGCTTAGCGGAAAGTAGTGGAGTCAAGCCTGATAGTGCAACCCAAAACTTTATTTCGAGTGTGGCAAATACCACGAAAGCAGAGAGAAGTTACCTTAGCAGCAGAGCGGTGCCAGAAGGTATGAAGACACCCTCTGCTCACCCGGGCATGTAGTAGAGGGAACTTTGGAGTTACACTGAGTTGAATCCCAATTCTACGAGTTTTGTAACCATCAAGCCACCTAATTTCATCCAACTTCCATTTATTGTCTACAAACTGGTGTATCAGTGTGTACTACACAGAGCCGGGAGAATATTGTATACTTTAAATGATTTGGTATGCAAAAGAGGCGCGTGTGAAATGCTGAAGAGATCTGCCTTTAGAAATGGATATGGGAGGCAAGGGCAGGTATTAATCAGTGAAGAACTCAGTATGAAAACTTTGTTTTGTGTACTAGGAGGATTTTATTGTATGGGGAACATTTGAGCAGCTGATACATACACACTTAAATTTTTTTGAGAAAGTCTTGCTTTGTAGCCTATGCTGGCTTTGAACTCATGGCAATCCTCCTGCCTCAGTTTTCCAAGTGCTGGGATTGCAGGAGTGTGCCTCCATGCCCAATTTACTACTTAATTCTAATATAATGTATGGAGTGATTTGGACTTGCCTACTTACTCTTTGGAAACCCCCCACAACTTTTATTTTTATTTTATTATGTGTTTGCAGTGCACGATGATTACATTCCTCATAACACGTCTTGATTCTTTTGCATCGCCTTTCCCTCCCTTTCTCCCCCTTTCCTGCATCCCTTGGTCCTCTTCCAGTTGCAAAAGATTTATTTTCCTGTTTCCTATTATCTGTCTTCTATTTGCTTTTTAACTTATTTATATACTTTGGGTTTCTCGTGTAGGAGAAACCATTCCATATTTAAGCTTGTGTGTCAAATGGGCCCCTTCACTTACCATTATGTGGGGCGCCCCCTCCTTTAAACCTGTAAACATTTGTTTGGGGTTGGTTTAGGCATTAATTTTTCAGGCTTTTAATGAAGCATTAATATCCTTTTGATCAAAATAAAAATTTTACAACACCCTAATGGGATATTTCTTCGGCAGAGTACATCCTAATGAACCAAAAACTGATGTTGACTTTTTTCGTTCTCTTACCAAAGCTATAGATAGGTCTTTTCACCTTTGAAATACAAATTGTATTTTTAGTATTACATAATCTTCCTCCTCAAAAACCATTTTTTATCATTGGTGCACCTGGGCTTGGCCTTGCTGATAGTAGGATAGTGATTGTAGAACAGAAATCAAGATGGAGCACTAAAAGAAACAGAAATACAGAATTCCTAAAAACTGCAGCTGTGGGGGGGAGGCTAACAAGATTTTCTTAATGAACTTTGGAGTAGAAATACTTTACTCCATGTCTATAAGAAATAAGTGAGTGTTTACTGAATGTTGAACCTGAAACGTAAGTCAGTCCTTGTTGATCGGGATAGGAAGCCCGAATTTTATGCCAAGTGCATTGGGAAGACTGAGCACTAGAAGCTAATAGCTATGCTTGTAGAGGCGCTGTGAAGATTGATCAGGCACAGGCAGACTTAAGTGTCCTGGTCACATACAGTTTACATTTATCAAACTCATTCCGCGACACAGGTGATTGGTACTGTACACAATAGGCATAAAGAATGTGTCTCACAAAAAGTACTTTCCGGCAACTTTCACTACGTAACTTTAGTCACAGCATTTTTACATCAGCTTATAGGAAATTGTGCTAATGTGTTGGGAAAACTTATATAAGGTCTCTTTCACCTGGGGGAAGAGGTCTCTCAAGCCACCTTTCAGCCTGGAAGGAATGAAGTGAAAGCCGTGGGGAGGAGAGTGATGACTTTCATTCCTTTTCTTGGCAGAAGGTGCCTTGGAAAGTGAGAACACCTAGAGGGCAGAGGTGCTGGCAAACTTCGTGTTACTGGAGAAGCTTGCCAGTGTGTGTAGTGAAAAATTTAATTATGAGATAGACAAGTGATGTAAATCAGGAAGCTTTGTACATTCTGCTTTCCTCTTTGGGTGCCATCCCTTCCCTGGTGTTCCAGCACATCTGAATTCTCCTTGAAAGATGACTACAGGTTGCTATTATGATGTGCATGTTGGCACAGGTGTGGGTGGTGGTCATGGTGACCTTTTTGGATTTATTTCCATAACTCATCGTAAAGAAATTGACCTCAGCAGCTAGGTTTGACCAGGTGATTAGTCTTGTGCCATAGCTGATCGATTCTGGAGTGGACCTATGATCCATATTGAGTCAAATTCTTTGAGAATCTCTACTGCTGGACTAAAAGGCATGACCTAGTGAAGTAATAACATGTAAAGAATGGTCAGACTCTTAGTAACTGAGAGCCACTTAAAAACCAGCCCTTGAAAGTATGAATTCTTGAATCGGGTAGGTGGTCCCGCAGTGGGCTAATCAGAATTCCAGGGCCGTTCAGGTCTTACTGAAACTAGACTCGCTTTATGTATGACTAATATCTACCATCTTACAGCCTACAGAGTTACTAATTGGTATTTATAAGCTAAACTTATTTTATTTAGATCAATGTTCTGTGCATTCTGCCCTGTGTTGCATGCATCTCACAACATGTGGTTATAAGCAATTTCTGAAGTTTTGAGAAAGAATACTTATTATCAATGCACGATTAGATGAGTGACCCATCATTCCAATTGTTTCTATTTCTGCTTTTTAAATGTAAAGTTTAAGTATCCTTACCAAGCTGTGGGTTGTTAGGCTACCTTGTGTAAGGGACATACTTGCATTTGTGTTTTACCCCATTGCCAGCGCAGACATTTTTTTCTTAATGAATGGATTCTAAGGTTAGTGTTGCTAAAGCAGATGTAACACATGTTCCTAAAGTGTTGTTCAACAATAACAGCTCCTGATTGGTGCTCTTTGTAGTGAATGTAGTCATAGTGTTGGTTATCTAGCATCTCTTGTAGACTCTTCTTGTGCTTGAGAAATGTTCTGTATCATGAGCCTTGTTTCACCAAGGTCGAAACAAAAGCTCACTTCCGGCTTTTTCTTGGAAGAACTCAGTATTTGACCCAGGCCGTGTCATTCAGATGCACCATCTACACGCTCTGATTTAGCAGTGAGACGTGCAATAAGAAAGACTGGAAACCCACACCCAGGCTTCCAGCCTTGGCAGCAGCAGGGCCTGTACACCCCTAGCAGACAGCAGCAGCAGTTGTGTCTAACACTCTGGAGGATGGTGGAGCTAACAGAAGCATCAGGTGTTTCCTAGCAACATCAGGCGTCCTCATTTAATTAATTAGGCAGTGTGGTTTATTAGGTGTTCTTAGAAGTTTAGCCTTAAAAACGTTTATTGGTCTTTGAACAAACCCATTTTCTACTAATCATCCAGTTTCTGTTGCTCACTGCTAAGAACTGTTACTATGTGTTACCAGGAGGTTTATGCTGTTTTGAAAACTTGATTAAAACTCCAAGTTTACCATAATTTTTGATTCCTTTTTGCCTCAGTGGGAAGGATGTCATCCTTCAGAATTCTGCCACTCTGGAATCATTGATTCAAATGGCCCATTCTTTAATTTTAAGCTGTATCCTTCTAATTGGTTGCTAGAGATGCACTTTAACACAATGGGTTAGAACCATAGGCTTTAGAGCCCAGCTGCCAGGACCGAAGCTTCCCTACCATTTGTTAGCTGCAGTTCCTTCCCCCTTCTTTTTTTAAATTAGTGTATGCCTGCATGCATTACATAGTGAACACTGTGTGTCCCTCATGGGGAACAGAACATGGACATGCACACCTTTATCCTTCTTAATTCCCTTTTCCCTGCCAGCGCTCTCATCTGTCCAGCGTATCAGCGGTGCAGATAGTGCTACTGTGTCTTGTGTAAGGAAGTATGTTCCCAGTGCCCAGTATCATGAGTGCACATTTACATTGCCATTAGCGAACTCTAGAAATCGCCTACCCAGATTCACTTTGTGGGTGTCTTTGGAAGGGAACATTAAGACAAGTAGGAAAAAGATTTACTTTGTCATTGTTTAACAACAAGCAAAGGTTACTAAACACAGGTATTTTGGGGCACTTATTCCTTGTGCAGGTACAATTAGCATTTTATGAATAGTAAAGTACTAAAAAAGGGAAACATTTAAAGTCATTGTTATAAAATCCATATCAAGATACTCTTTCTCAGTTTTATTATTATTATTATTATTATTACTTTGGTCTTTTTGAGACAGGGTCTCGCTATGCAGTTCGGGCTGGCTTTGAACTCACTGTGTATCCTAGGCTGGTCTCAAAGGCCCTAAGATCCTCCTTCCTCAGCCTCCTAAGTGCCGAGAGTACAGGCGTGTACTAGCATGCCCAGCTTTCCAGTAAATTTTTTAAAGGACTTAATATTAACTCTGTGTTGTTCATTGGCTTTTGTTTTTTGCATTTTAAAAAATCAAGTGTAAGTTGGGCAGGTGGTACATGTCTGTAATCTCAGCATTTGGTAGGCTGAGGCAAAAAGATCACTGCAAATTTGAGGCCAGCTTGGGCTACATAATGAGTTCAAGACCAGCCTGAACTATGTAACAAGACCCTGTCTCTAAAAAGAAAAGTTTATTGTGACATAATTTTATATAATAAAACTCAGCAATGTATGCAGTCATGAAACCATGACCACACTAAAGATATAGAACATTTCCTTCTTCCCACAGCCTTTCCCTGTGTGTCTTTGCTCCTCTCTGTAACCCCTGGCAGCCAGCATCTTTTGTTCCTACAGTGTTGCCTTCTTTGGAATGTCTTACAGGATAGAATTATACACTAATTACATAGTTTTTTGGGCCTGGCTTCTTTCAGTGTAAGGATTTTGAAGATGCTTTATGTGGTTAAAGTAAGATGATCAAAGAGTTTACGAATCCCAGGGTCTATTGTACAAAGAGGACTCTGCCCACCTGTTTACAGTGTTTAAACAAGGAGAGATCTCAGGAGAATACACTCGGCAGAGGCGGCATGTTGGCTGGATAGCGAGTGTTCTGATTGGCTTAGGTCCGTTCACTCTGTTAGGATTGGACAGGACTCATGTAAAGGTGTCATTGAAGCTTGAAGTGTACTTTTTTATTTTTTAATGTCTCTTTTGGTACTGGGGATTGAATCCAGGGTTTGGGATGAGCAGGCCAGGTTCTCTCCCACTGAGTGACATTCCCAGCTCTGCTGAGTGCTTTTCTCAGAGAAGCTTTTGGCAGAGACAGTTTAGTCAACATTGTGCAGATTGAGGAAGGCCCGTGGCAGTGCCAGTGTTGGTTGGAGAGAATTCAGAGCCCAGCTCAAAGGCTGGCAGAATCACCCTGCTCTGCCTACCACCCAAAGTCCCAGTCAGTTTGGGTCATATAAACTATTACAGGGCAGTGTGTTGGTCCAACTGTTTGAATGGAACTATACAATAAATACAGACAGATTGTGGGTCTGGCTTTCACTCAGCATAATGATTGTGAGGTTGCTTTACAGGTTAGAATGAAGAGATGTTTAGAGTACTGTGTGATTTCATGAAACACTAAATCGGAGCTTGCTCACTGAATAAAATGACCAGCCTGCCTCCTGTGTGAGATTTGTCCCAGTTATTCATGCTCTTTTAAAATATTGCGAATGGGGTAAAATCTACCTGTACCAGAAATGGTGGCCTGTGGCTGCAAGCGCAGCCCTCTGGGAGGTTGGGGCAGGAAGATCCCAAATTAGAGCCCAGACCAGGCAATTTAGTGACTTAGTGAAACCCTGTTTCAAAATAAAAGATACTGGGGATGAGGCACAATGGAGCAGCCCATGATGATCTTCAGTAATTGTACTTTAACCACATAAGTCACATTACATCACACTTCTGATGGGGAAGTGACACCACATGTTTTTATTACAGCAAGCCGTATGTTATAAAAGGGCATGGTGGCACACACCTGTAATCCCAGTACTTAGGGCTGAGGCAGGGGGATCATCATGAGTTCAAGGCCAGGTGCCCTATATAGCAAGACCTTGTCTCAATAAAAACAAAATCTAACATTTGTCACTCACATAGCACATCATAGATGTTTGGAATCATCCCAGAGCTGCTCACAGTCTACCTGTGGCACTGGGTGAATCAGTAATCGGCTGCTTTATTGCAAGTAATGGTTCAAATTACATGGTCAGGGGCTGGGGATTTAGCTCAGCGGCATAAGCACCTGCCTTGCAAGCAGGCGGTCATGAGTTCGATCCCTGGTACCGATAAAAATGAAAAAGACAAAAAAAAAAAAAAAAAAAAACAAATTACATGGTCAGATCAGACATGTGTTCTCATGCACCAGCCAATGAACTCTGGGTTGTCTCTAGTTTGGGCTGTTTGTGAGCATTTGCATATAGTTACTTGTGTGGACACTTTTCATGTATGTTTACCTTTACTAAGAAAGGCCAAAGTGTTTTCTAAAGAACTATATAGTTTTACATATTTATCTGAGATATTTGAGAGTTATGTTTGTTCCATATCCTTATTAGCTCTGGTATTCAGACTTTTTGTGTATGTGTGTGTTACTGGGGATCAAACTTACAACCTTGCATTTGCCAGGCAGGTGCTTATGCCACTGAGCTAAATCCCCAGCCCTATTATCAAGACTTTTTGAATCTGATTTTTTTGGCCATTCTATAAAGTGTGTGCTGGTATCTTATTACAGTGTAAACTTTTCATTTCCTGATGACTAGCATGTTGAGCATCTGTTTATGTGTTTATATTTGCTATCCACATTCCCTCCTTTTAGATACTGCACATTAAAAAATGGGTTGTCAGGGAGGAGAAAAGATGGCGGATAGGTAACAGCAGCTGAGATAGCCAGCTTAGATTCCAGGAATAGTGCAGTGTGGGGAGTCCTAAGCAGATATACCCTGCCGAGCCAGGAACGAACTAAGCTGAGAGAAACCAACTGGAAATGCAGCTCAGGTGCTACAACTGGAACAACTACAGTTCTAGCGGTGCCGCCGCTAGAACTCACAGATTGAACTGCCGCTGCCGCACTTGAATTGGTTTCAACTCACTGGAGACTTGAAAGCTCTGAGAGTGGGAATCTGCAAACTGAATTGAGAGCAGAGCTGGCGGGGAATCCTGCATCAACCTGCGGTGAGTGAGAGGAATAAAGGCCCTTCTATAGAGTAGGAGGCTCCAACAGAGGACATTCTGGGACCGGGCAGACTGGCCGGAACAGGGTGCTGCAGTGATTTCCGTCACATATTCTCCTCTCAAGCGGGATTGGTGGGGAGCACTTGACCTGGATGACGCCACGGACTGAGGCCCAATAGGCTAGCCCAAACCAGGTCCCTGTGCCTGGCAGTGCACCCTAAGACAGTGAAGCCTTCAGTAGATTGACCTGAAGGGGCGGGCCCAGCATAGGCTGCCCCGGTCTGCACCTCCTAGTACACTGGAGTGGGCGGGACCACCTAGTCAGCACGTTTCAGACAAACTGAAACCGACAAAGAAAGAAACTGGGCCTCCTATATACACCTATATGGTAGGAACAAAAAATATGACAAGAGGAGGCAACAAGAAAGGGTCCTCAGTCCCCAATCCTGAGAACACTGATCCAGGAAAGGTAAATGCAAAGGAGAATGAGAACACAAAACATGCAATATCAGGCATGGCACCAATAGACATAAAGTGATATCTTCGGGACCTCATAGATGAGTTCAAAAGTGAAGTATTTAACCAAGTAAAGCAAGATATAAGTAGAATAGTTAAAGAAATGTTGGGGCTGGGGATTTAGCTCAGCGGCATAAGCACCTGCCTTGCAAGCAGGCAGTCATGAGTTTGATCCCCAGTACCAAAAAAAAAAAAAAAAAAAAAAAAAAAAGAAATGCTAAATACCCCCAAGAAAAAACAGATGGTAGAATGGAAGAATAACAACAACAACAAAAAAAAAAAAAAAAAATGGAGGAGAATTGTTTGATGGAGAAAATAGAGAAAACATAGAATACATGAAGCAGGTTCAAAGAGATTACCAGGAAACTAAAAACTCTATTGAAAGCTGGCATAACAGCTGGACAGAAACTAAGGATAGATTATCAGAACTGGAGGGCAAGTTTGTAATGTGGGAACATGAAAGGAAAAACTTCTTAAAGGAAACAAGCAGTAACAATACAAAGGCTAGAAGATGACAAGAGGATCTAGAACTTAATAATAAAGAATGTGAATGAAGAAGCAGGGGTACAAACAAAGGAACTGCAAAGGCTATTCACAGAAATAATTAAGGAAAACTTCCCAAACATAGGAAAAGATGCTCAGATGTATGAGGCATACAGGACTCCAGCCACCTACAATCAAAACAGAACTACACCCAAGCATATAATAATAAAGATTCCAGAAATCCAAAATAAGAACAGAATATTAAAAGCTGTCAGAGACAAGAAACAGATCACCTACAGGGCAATACACATCAGAATTACAGCAGACTTCTTGGCACAAACCATCAAATCTAGAAGAGCATGGGGCCAAATAATCCAAGCCTTGAAAGACAATAACCTCCAGCCAAGATTGATATATCCTGCACAACTGTCTGTAGAAATTAATGGAGAAACAAGGTGCTTCCAAGATAAAGAGGAACTGGGGGAATTCACAGCCATCAATCCAACTTTACAGAGAGTACTGCAGGATATTCTAAAGAGAGAGAAAAGTACCAGGATTCCAGAAACAGTGGCAGAGAGGCCACACTGAATGGAGCAGAAAGTGAAATGAAGAAGATAAACAGACAACTAATGACAGAAAAAGAGGACAACAGAAATGAGGCAAAGAAGGTTGGATATAATTTCTAATATAGATGGCCTAGATATACTAACATAAGGGGAAAAAGAGAGAATCGTAGGCAGAGTGGATCAAGAGGTAGAGTCCACTGAGAGGCTCTTTATGGGAAATATAATTAGCCTGAAGAAGGTTATATGGACCAAAATCAAATATGAGAAAACAGAACTCGATGTGATAGGGAACCAGAGAGTAATAGGGGTAACTGGACCAGTATTTATGGATAGGTTGAACAGACAGGCTTTAATAAATGAAGAAATATAACTAGAAATCCAGTCCAGAAGTGAGAGAGTTCAGAAACACTTAGGTAAATAGCAGGTTGCCCCTCCCCCCCAATATAAAACCATGAGTGTTGGGAAGAACCAAAAATACACAGTTCATTCTGGGGGAGTAAAGGGGAGGAAATAAAACAGCAGAAGATATAGCTAATAGTGTATCAGGAATTAAAACCCTTATTATTCGCACCACTCTGCCTGGTTGGAACTTGTTCTGTTCTAGTATGTACAAGCCCTGGATCTGAGGGCACAGATAGCTGTCCTCAAGATATCAGGACATAGCACAGTGGTCATCTTTAATTTCCTATTAACTTAACCAGGATTCCTGTATGATTTATACTGTTATAACATGACTGATATTAGTTAAATCGGACTTGTTTGATTGCTGCTTATTATTGACAGATTTTATTCAAAACTATTAGGTTGCTGGTTATCAAGTTGAGGACTATAGACAACATGCTGAAAATGACAATGACAATATCCGTTCTGATTTGATTACTACCTGATTTTGTAGCTCTACACTATCTACAAAATTGTATTTCTGTTAATTCTGTTATTTACTGATATGTTCAATTTTACTTTATCTGATTATAGCAAAATCTGTTATTGATAACAAGAGACAGCACAGTGACCATGTTAGAACTCCTTATACCGCAGTTTTATATGTCTTTTTACTTTTATGTGTCTGTAGGAATATGTTTAGTTCTGTCCTGCTTTGTTCTGTTTCTCCCTCTAATATAGAAAGGATAGAAATACATGTTAAGACTCATGCTTGCGTAAAACCTATAAACAGTTTATGAGAACTGATCTTATGACACATGATGAAATGAACAAATAGTTAAGTTTTGTTAAGTCTCAGCATAAATGAAGATATGGATAAATGCGTACATGTCTAAGTGTATAGGATTGATAGCCATATTACTTAGTTTTTGTTGGATAGTTGAACAGAACTATTTGTATTCTCTCTGGTTGAATTCCCATTTATATGTTCCACTTTTGTATCTTGAACAGCTATTTGTGGGGGGACAATATGTATACATCAACTAGTGATTTATTACTGTTTATTTCTTTTCTTTGTAAGTGTGTACTATTTCTGCCGTTTCCTATTTTTTTTGGTCTTTCTTTAAATAAAAAAATGGGTTATCTACTTACTGAGTTATGACACATACAGATGAAGTCCTGTGTCAGATAACAGGTGCTTTTGTTTATTTTGTTCATTTGTTTCTGCTGTATTGGAGATTTAACCTGTCACACTGACTACCTCCCTGGTCCTTTTCAGTTATTTTTATTTTGAGACAGAGTACCACTGCATTGCTACGTTGTCCAAGTTGGGCTCAAACTTGGGTTCTTCCTGCCTCAGCCTCCCAGTTCTGTAAATTTTTTCTTCAAGGATATGACTTTTGTTAACACCATCTTTTATAGAGGAGAAGCTTGCTTTGTTATGTGTGTTGCCGGCTGGCCTTAAACTTCTGGACTCTGTGATCCTCCTACGTCAGCCTCCTGAGTGCTGCTGGGATTACAGGTGGTCACAACTATGCCTGGCCTGAGCAGCAGTTTTCAATTTTAGTGGAAATCCCAATTCATTCATTCATTCATTCATTCATTTATTTATTTATTTTTATGGGTTATGTCTTTTGGGTTTTAACTAGAAATTCTTTGCTAACCCAAGGCCAGAAAGATTTTTCCCTATGTTTTCTTCTACACAATTTATAGTTTTAACCCTGAAATTTAGATGTTACATTTCAGGTTCATTTTAATTTTTGTATATGAATTGAGTTAAGAGTTGAAGCTCATTTTTTCCCCCTTGTGTTTGTTTTTTCCAGATTCACAGGTTTAAGAAAATAATCCTTTCTACATTGAATGATGTTGGTTGGCACATTTGTTACATCACTTATAGGATTCTGGTGTTCTTTCCTGATACAATTATGTGTGTAGTGTGATAAATGTTCCTTAAAGTACTACTCTGCTTTTAGGGCCGGGAATTTAGCTCATAGGCATAAGTGCCTGCCTGGCAAGTAGGAGGTCAGTTCGATCCCCAGTACCACCACCAACAACAACAACAAAAAAGCACTACTCTGCTTTTATCTGTACACTGACCTTTCATTTTGTCTGTTCAGAATACTGTAATTTTCCTTATGATTTCTTCTTTCATGTATGGGTTAATTAGAAGTGCATGCTTAATTACCGAATACTTGGGAGTTTTCTCAATATTTTTGTCTTAATTGATTTCTAATTCCATTGTATTCAGAGAACATAAATTGATAATTTTAGTACTTTAAATTTGTTGACATTTATTTTATGTCCTTAATTAGTTTTCTTTTTAAAAAAATCCTTTTTCGTTATTATGTATATGAAGCATGTTTACCAGATTAGTAGATTATATACTGGTTTTATTTTTGAGAATGCGCTACAGTTGTACTTTCCCTAATTGTTAAGAGTGATTGCTGTCCTGTGATGCAAGTTGGTGTTTGCTATTTTTACATTTCAGTTGCAGGTGTGTAAATTGTCCACTCCTCTGATTTGACAGGTCTGAGATCTGGCAAGCTTGGGGAACAGTGTGAAGCAGTGGTTCGCTTTCCTAGGCTTTTCCAGAAGTACCCGTTCCCCATTCTCATCAATTCTGCATTCCTCAAGTTAGCTGATGTCTTCAGAGTTGGGTAAGTCTTTTTCAAGCCTCAGTTTCCCAACACACATAGTGGTCTTGTTTCTGTTTGTGTTGTGTTCTTTATCCTTTCTCCCACTAGGACAGTAGGTGGTTAGTGGCCATTCTAATGGGTGCATATGGTGGTGCCATGCCTTGGTGTGACATCAGTGACATTTCTAGTAAAAATGAAGTGCTTGATTCAGAGTGCTAGTTTCTTTGAGAGCAGACTAAATCACATTGGAACACCCTGTATTACTGTATGTATTTTTTGGTAAAGTCAATGGCTTCTAAAGATTGTTTTGGGAAGTTTCCGGTTTAGGTACCTAGCTGCTTTTCTGACATGAGTTGCATGTCCCTAAAATCTCTGAAACATGTAAGGCCTTCATCCATTTCCTTCCTCTTCCACTTCCTGTCCCACTCCCTTCTGCTCGTGACTGCTGGCCTACTCCTGGCTAGAAGGGAAAGGGAAATGGTGGATTTAGCCAGAGAAGAGGGGCCCTCAGCTCCCGGCTGGCTTGGAGGTGGAACCTGTCTCTGGGTGCTGCTGGAGGGCTGGCACAGCGAACTGCTCATGCTTGCTGTGTCCCCCTAAGTAGACACCTGGCCACGCCTAGCGGTAGGACTGGTAATGGTGAGGTTGAAAACCATTTGCCTGTTGATAAAACTCAATATCCATAGTGTTGCCTTAATCCCAAACTAAATATTACTTCGCAGAAGTGACCTAATTCATCCCCTCTCTGGTTTTCCTAGAAACAATTTCCTGAGGCTATGTGTACTTAAAGTTACCCAACAAAGCGAGAAGCATTTGGAGAAGATTCTGAATGTGGATGAGTTTGTGAAAAGGATTTTCTCGGTGATTCACAGTAATGACCCTGTGGCAAGAGCCATCACTCTCCGGTATGCTGTGTTGCTGTGAGCGTTTTCCATGAGAACGCCTGAGAATGTGTTTAGTGTTTTCCCAAAGATTGGTTAAGCTGGAGCTGCGGGCCCGGGAGGCAGCACATTTACTGTGCTCATTTTATGTAGTGTGCATTTGTTTTTAACTAAGAGGCAGACAGACCGTTGAGACCACAACAAACTAAATTCTTTCCAGTTAACTTCTCAGAGAGTGTTTAGGTTTAAGAGATTCCTGACTCGTGTCTGAAGCATCCCTCTGTTCTGACCAAGTAACTGGGTGGATTTCAAGGTAGCTTAGCCTCAGCTCCTTTTGAATTTTGGCGCTTCCTATGTGCTGTAGGATTCCTATATCTTTTCTGGGTCATGTGCTTATTTTTGCATGTGACAATTTATGTTTGAACTTAATGGAGAATACAGACAATAACTTCCATAGTGTCTTGGCACTTAAAAGTTTATTTCATTGAAATTTATATTCGGACTATGGAGAACATGGCGGACAGACAACAGCAACTACTGAACGCTCTCTAAAGGCTCGGCTCAGAGGCCAGGAATGATGCGGACTAAGGAGATACGAACCAGTAGAGATATGCTCTGCTGACTCAGGAACAAACTGGGCTGAGAGAATCCAACTTGGAATACAGTCCTGGCGCTAAAATAGGAACAGAAAAATCTCGGTGTGGAGGCTCGACTCCGCGCCATTGGAAACCCACGGTTTGGATTTCCCGCCGCGCGGCGGCCGGCTACCTCCACAGCGGCTCAGTTAGGAGAGACGCGACCGCCGAGCTCGGGAACGGAGTCGGAAACGCGACGGGCAGGAAGGAAGGCTGACTGGAGGCGAGGTGAGCGAGGAACTGACTCCCTACCGCAGTCTGACTCCAGCGGAGGATTTTCTGGGCGCGGGCAGTCCTGTAAGAGCAGGGCGCGGCGGCAACTGCAGCCGCACGGTTCCCTCTCGGACGGGATTGGTGAAAGGTGCCTGGCCGGAGGGACGCTGCTCGCGGACCCCCTAGGCTGGCCTAGCCCAGATCCCAGAGCCTGACGGTGGCCCGGAGGAGCGACCGACTTCCGCGTAGGCTGCCTCCTCCGCAACTCCCTGGGGCGCAGCGGTGAGCTGGAACAACTAGCCAGCGCAATTCGATCAAGCTGTAGCTGACAGGCAGGGAAGCCGGGCCTCCTGTGTAAGATTACATTTTATAAGGAACAGAAAATATGGGGAAGGGAAGCAACAAAAAAGGCTCCTCGACCCCCAATCCTGAGAATCAGGCAATAGTGGACACTGTACCAATATACATTAAGCGCCATTTAGAGAGCCTCATAGACCAATTCAGGAATGAAGTTATCAATGACCTGAAGCTAGAAGTATGCAGAATAGTTAGAGAAATGCTAAGCACCACCCAGGAAAAAGCAGATGGTGGAGTGGAAGAACAGAAAAAGAGGGGAGAATTGCTTGATGGAGAAAACAGAGAAAGCATGGAGTATGTGAAGCAGGTGCAAAGGGACTATCAAGAAATCAAGAAGTCTACCCAAGACTGGCATAACAGCTTGAAAGAAACTAAGGACAGACTATCTGAATTGGAGGGCAGACTTGAAACATGGGAGAATGAAATGAAAAACTTCTTAAAAATAACAAAGAAACACACAGCAATAATACAAAGACAAGAAGATGATAAGAGGAGCCATAACTTAAGGATTAAGAACATAAAAGAAGAAGTAGGGACACAAACAAGTGAACTACAAAAGCTACTCACAGAAATAATCCAGGAGAATTTTCCTAATTTAGCAAAAGGTAAAGATACTCAAATGTATGAGGCATACAGGACCCCAGCTACCTACAACCCTAACAGAGAAACACCCAGACATATAATAATAAAAATTCCAGAAATTCAATACAAGAACAGAATATTAAAAGCTGTAAGAGACAAGAAACAGATCACTTACAAGGGAAGACCCATCAAAATTACAGCAGATTTCTCTTCACAAACCATCAAATCACGAAGAGCATGGGGAGAAATAATTCAAGCTTTGAAAGATAATAATCTACAGCCAAGATTGAGATATCCTGCACAACTGTCCCTGGAAATTGATGGAAAAACGAGGTGCTTCCAAGATAAAGAGGAACTGGGGGAATTTGCAACCACCAATTCAACCCTACAGAAAGTATTGCAGGATATTCTAAAAAAAGAAAAATACAAAGAACCCAGAAATAGGGGCAGGGAGGCCACAACGAATAGAGCAGAGAACAAAACGAAGAAGACAAACTGACAGCTACTGACAGAAAAAGAGCTCAACAGAAATGAGACAGAGAAGATTAGATGATAGGAACAGCTTTTTTTTTGGAGAAAATGACATCTTAATAGGTAATGCTGATTTAGTACCATCTTGTTTTGAAGTCTCATCTAGCTTTTGTTCTTCTGTCTCCAATGGTCTAAACAGGTTGTAGCTTATTGGATTTTGTTATGTACGATAGTATAAGAAAAAACCTTTTAAAGACAAGGAGATTATACAGAGACCATTGTTCATTTTCTGTTAGTCGATTCTAAATACTCTATAATGCTGTCATTCTCTTAAATGGATTTACATTGTTTTGATATACTTAATGCTACAGTATATGAAGTTGTACTCAAGGACTTCAGGGAGGGAGTCAATATGGTAACCATTTTTGGGTCAGGATTAGCTGGTGGTGAAACACTATTCTGCTTAAATGGTTATGTTTTGATCTGCCCTGTTTCGCTGTTATGCCCTCTTTTTTTCTCAATCTCCACTCCATTATTTACTTTTTTATTTTTATCCATTTAACTACAGGGAAAAATATAGCAGGATATAATATAGTAACCCACTTTGACTTTCTATTATCTCGATTTGAAGCCCTGTATTACTCTCACCATCTTGTTTTTGACTGAGGTTCCTATATTCTGTTTTGCTGGATAGTATCAGGTTCGAAAGTTTAGGCATCAGCTGAGAAGATAATGAGATTCATTATAACGCCCATTCTCGTTGACTTTTATCTACTTTTGAAGACCTACAATATCTCCAATGTTTTGGTTTTGTCGGTTTTATTCTTTACGGTTTTGTTCAATTGTATTACAACTAATGATATAGGCAATTCTATTAGAAATAGCGGGAGGCATTATGGTAACCATTGTTGATCACCTTGTATTATGTTTTTTATATTATCTATTATGTCCACCCTTTTGACTTGACCGATTCTGTTCTGTTATGTCACATTTGGTTTTACTCTCTTCCAAAAAAGCAACAAGAACTGTGGGAGCAATGAAACCCAAAATGTGTAATAGTCACTGTACAAAAGAGAGGAAAAGAAAGTGCTCTAAACTATATAACTGCATGTATATTTAAAAGTATAAGATAGAAAATGATATCACAGAGTTTTATTGGATCATTGAACAGAACTGTTTGCAGTATCATTGTTGGAATGTCCACTCTACAAGCTTTAATTTTGTGACTTGAACAATTATTTCTAAGATGGCAATATGTAATCCATTAACTAGTGATTTCCTACTGCGCATTTTTTTATTCTGTAAACCTGTATAACTTGTACCCCTTCACTGTTTTTTTTTCTTTCTTTTCTTTTCTCCTTAAATAAAAATTAAAAAAAAAAAAAAAAAAGAAATTTATATTCAAAAATATAAGATTTAGGATTCAGAAAACCTGAACCATATTCTGCTGTTTAACTCTGTTTTAAGTCTGTTTATGGAGTTTAAGACTCTCTCTTCTGAATTACAGATCTCGCTTCTCACTCTCCTGGCAGGACAGTCCCCTTACCCAGGAGATCCCAGTGTCACTTTTCCTGCATTGTGCACCCGTTCTTCCTTCCTGTTCAGAGTTCAGTACTTTGTCATTCCCCTGCCTTTTAATTCATTTTTGTCAGTTACTATTAATATATGTGTTTCTTAGGCCGAGGAGAAAGAAATTTAGAGGGACACATTTTATAAACTAATTAATTTGGGGGGATTATGGGTTACAAAAGAGACATTTCAGTTTTGGGGGGGTATTTTTTTGGGTGGGGGGAATAGGATTGAACCCAAGACTTCACCTCATACATGCTGGGCAAGCGATTTATCACTTCTTAAATTTTATTTTGAGATAGTCAAAAGTTGCCCAAACAGGCCTTACACTTATGATCCACCTGCCTCAGCCTCCTGAGGAACTGAGAATACAGGTGTGTACCACCCGGCTACATGTGACTTTATAACATTACAAGCGTAGGTTATTTTATTTTTTATAAGAAGAGGACTAATAGAATTGAATGAGTAAATGAATTTTATACGTAATTAGAGTTATTCTAAATATTTTAATACCCTGGTTTGGATAATCCTTTTTTGATCAGTTGCTTTGTTTTTTGAGACAAAGTCACTAGTTCAGACTGGCACTAGATTCAATGTGTAGCTGAGACTGGCTTCAAACTTGAGGTAACCCTCCTGCCTCAGCCTCCCAAGTGCTGGAATTACAAGCATACACCACCTTGCCTAGTGAAAATTTTTTTACATGGGCCAAAGTTGAAAGGATTTTACAATGACCACTTAATACTTGCCACCTAGGTTCTGTTATTGATCTTACATCAAACTTGCTTTACCGTATTGTCTATCCATCCATTAATGAAATTCGCATAGTGCATCTCCTAATAAATTGCAGACGGTATATGTGCTCTTAAGCAGGTCAGAGTATATACGAGTTTGTTTACACAGTTGTCCAGTTTTTAATGTAAAATTCACTTAGGATGAGATGCACAGACCTTGTGTGTCCCTTCACAAGTGTTGCCAGATGCTTCATAAACCTCAGCTGTTTTCCAGATAAGATTCACCATCACCCCAGAAAGTGCCCGTCTGCCCCTGCCAAGATTCTGCTCATGTTCACCTCCGCAGAGGGGACCTCTGCTCTGCTGCTTTCTACCATCATAGATAGTTCTTGTCTATTTTCACACTGAATGTAAATGGACTCCTGCCATAGCTATCTTTTGAGTAGACGTACTGTACTCACCATGTTTTGAGATTAATTCGTATATATCAGTAATCATTCTTTTAATGCTGAGTGGTTCCCACTGTATGAATGTAGCGTTGGTTTTTCATCTGTTCTCACTGATGAGCACTCTAGTTTGATGCTCGTAAATAAGCTGCTCTGAACTTTCTGACTTTGCGAAATGCATTCCTTTCTGGTAAATACATTCTTCTAAGTAAAATCAGTGGGTGATAGGTAAAGTCTACTGAGCTTTTTAAAAGCTCCAGACCTTTTTCTAATGTTTTTGCTATTTTGTGTCTCCACCACAATGTGTGAGAGTTTTGTACGCTGTACACTTTTGCTAATTTATGGTGTTGTAGCATTATTTTTGAGACAGGGCCTCACTATGGATTCTAGGCTGGCCTTGAACTCATTGCCTAGCCCATGCTGGCCTCATCTTGCTTTAGCCCAGAGTGCTGGCATTATAGGCGTGTGCCACCATGCCCAGCCAATGGTGTAGCTTTTTAAGTTTTAGCCTTTCTGATGAGTGTGTAGTGGTTTTGATATTCCCTGATGGTACTGATTTAAGTACTTTTTCATGTGGCCTTTTGACCACTCATAATATCTTCTTTTGGAAAATATTCATATCTTTTGCCTATTTTCTCAGACTATTTAGATTTTAATGTTACTGATCTCTTTATTACAGAGTCGTAGAAGGTTTTGATATATCCTAGCTACATGTTTTCTACATCATTTACAAAATAGGCTAAATCTTGCTTCAGACACAGCAAGCCAGGGGCAGAATAACTCACACTCTTCATTAAGTCAGATCTCAACACTGCCATCCCTTCGCCTTTTCCTCTGCTTGTAAATCGTGGAATATGTGCATCAGAGTCCAGCTTCCAAGCTGCATGAGCGTGAGAGCCTCCCAGATGTTTGCAGTCAGCAGCAGAGCGTCTGAGCCAGGAGTCAGCTAGCTGCCTGCCATACATAGTCTTTCAGTTGATCCTGTGACGCTCTCAAAATGCTCTGCTTCTAAAAATGGGCAGAGAGGCGGCCGTGGTGGCTCATGCCTGTGATGCTGCACTGAGACGCCTGTGGCAGGAGGGTGGTGTGAGTTCGAGGCCAGCCTGAGCTACTACCCAGTGAGTTCCAGCCTAGCGTGACCGTGTTTCAGAAAACAAAATACAAATAATTTGAATTGTTACTTTTATGATTCTAAGAATACTATCTTCATTTTTTTGAACTTGTTTGAGAACAGTGGCCCAAATGATAAAATTTGACCAGGAAGTATACAGAAACCATTTCCATCCCCAATTCACTTCTACTAAACTAGTGTCTCATCACTTGCTTTCCTTGCTGTGAAACGAGAAAAGTAACACCTGCCTTCACAGGTTCATTTGTTTTCTATATGACAAGATGCAGAGATATGCCCTAAAACATTTTTAAGAGTAGGAAAATTTGTTGGGGAAAAGAATGAGGAGTAGGTCCTGCTCCTGAGAGACAGATGGGTTGATGGGTTGCCCTCCGCACATAATGAAACTCACTGTTCCTGTTAACTTTGAAAGGGGTTTGAGGGTGAAATTGATGGTATTTTAATCCCACATGAAGATTTTGACTACAGTGCTATCTTTTATAAGGAAGATATGGTGCAGGATGGGTTTAATGCTTACAGGAATGGGACTTTCTCATTAAGAAGTCCTGCACTAGTGCAAAGGAAGATTGCGTTAAGAAGGAAAACAGACTGCACGGCGTGGGAGCTGATGAGTGGCAGATGTACCATCAAGTACTCTGAACGTTTGTGTGGACAGTTCTATACAGTTTGTTTTAAGGAAGATAAAGTGAGACTCCGACCTCAAGGAACGTGCTTTTAGAATTTATTAAAAAGTAGAAACTCATGAAGAAAAGTGAAAGCAATACCTTTCAAAAACTAAGCACTTTTTAATTTTATTTATTCATTACAATCCTAGAGATCAAACCCAGGGCCTACACCCCTGATAACAAGCACCTGACCATCGTATTAAATCTCCAGCCATGTCAGAGTGATTTGGAAAAGAGAGACAGGCACAGTGGCTCACGCTTGTAATCCCAGCTAATTTGGAGGCTGAGGCAAGAGGATCACAAGTTCAAGGCCAGCCTGGGCAATTTAGCAAGACGTTGCCTGAAAATAGTGCTGGGGATGTAGTTTAGTGATAAAGTACTTGCCCAGCATGCATGAGACTCAGTTTCAATCCCAGTACCACAAAAATAAATACTTGTAAGATATTTTGAAAGGGGTTAATACGGAAGAGAAAAGTAACATGTTCTAACTTTTACCTATTACTATAAACTTATAAATTAAAACAACAAGTGGAAAAGCAAGCAAGAAGAGGTCTGTAGTATTTAAAATGTAGTGCTGAGTTATTTTTAAAATATCCAGAAATATTTTCAGCAAATGACCAGCGGTGTATCCTGTTATGCTACACAGTCACAAACTGTTGGGATGCATCAGTGTTAGCCTTGTCTAATTTTTTCTAGTAAGAAGTTTTAGATTAATAGTCATTTGTTATTTCTTTCAATAAATATAATTTGAAAATTTTCTTTTGAAACTGATTCAGCTGCTTGTGTTGAAATGATTGACTATTCTTACAGTAGGTAAAGCATGTCAGATGTAAGTTGCTTAGGATGTTAACTGTGAAGAGACCTTACTGTAAGAACACTGTAGGTTTTGTTCATTTCACTTTTTTGTTTGCAACTTTGTAAAATCCAAGCCTTTCTGCAGAAAGCACTTTTCCATCTTTCTTTTCTGTACTTTATAATATAAAGAATAGGTTTTTTTTGTTTTCCAAATTGCAATTTTGTTACAAAGTGAACCAGTTTCCTTGATGACTTTCCTGGCTGTTGCAGATCCTAGTATGAGCCCCAGGGGGCACTGTCCGCCTCTGGTACATTGCAGTTTCCCATGGATTTGAGAAGCCTCCCACTAGTATTGATGTGGGGACACAGACTGCAGAAGTCTTGCTGTTTTACTTTGTAATCTGCTTAATAGCAAAACTTGTATTCGTAATGCTTTGCTTAAATGCACTTCTTTATGCAGCATTGGAAAATTGATATCTTGGTGCTTTAATAATTCAAAAGTTTCTCTCCTGGGCCTTGTTTGATATCTGGGATGTACTTCAAGATGCTTTTTAGCAATTTTGCTTGTGTTGGAATATCCATTTTAATATTTCTGGTTCACTGAAGTGTGTGGATGTGGTTAGAATTTGAGTCACTGCTTAATTCCTAAAGTTAGAATTTATTAGCCTGAAATTTATAGAATGCCCTTCAAACTTAAGTTTTGATAATCCACCTTACTTTGTTTCTTCTTTCTTGACCCTGAGATTGTTGTGTTCCGTTCTTCTTTGGTCTCTCTGTCTTGGTAGGATGTTGGGAAGTCTGGCGTCCATAATTCCCGAGCGGAAGAACGCTCATCACAGCATCCGGCAGAGTCTGGACTCACACGATAACGTGGAGGTGGAAGCCGCTGTCTTCGCTGCTGCCAACTTCTCCGCACAGTCCAAGTGAGCTCGGGCCTCCCGCACCAGGGCTTCCCGGGTAGAGTGGTTAAGGAATCCCTGATCAGCACGGAAACACCGAAGATTCTGGGGGAAAGGCCGGGTAGCATGTTGAGGAAACAAGGCTGAAATCCATGACCTGGAACCCTTGGGGGCAAAAGTAGTTTGCCAAAGAATAGGGCAACGCAGGGAGGCTGGAAGGCTTACTCGGCATCGGCGGCAGTGCTGTCCTGTGGAGCCTGTCACGCTCAGCGCAGAGCTGAAGTGCTGCTGCTCCGTCCTGTGTCCTCCTGTGCAGCTGGTGGGCGTCTAAGCCGTGTTCGCTTTGCCAAACATGGTGATTGGTAATTTGGGTTAAAGCCAATTTAGAACTGTTCAACATGTTACATTGTACATTGTTACCTTGCAGAACAGATTCTTTTCTTTCTTTCTTTCTTTCTTTCTTTTTTTTTTTGAATGAAATGTTGACCATGTTTTCTTACCACGTTAGACTTGCAAGGTGACTCTCTGTAAAAAGTATAATATTGTCCCCTGACTCACGATGTCAGAGAAGCGAAGCCTTGGTGACCCATGAGGAAAGCCGTCTGACCCAGAAAGCCCCCGTGGCAGAACTTAGCCTAGGGAGTCAGCTTAGGGGTGGCTACTGGTACTCAGTGCAAGCACCGTGACTTTACCACAAGTACGTGTATTTATGGGGTAGAAAAAGACGGAAAGGATAGGCGTAAAAAATGTTGCTGCAAGGTGGTAAATTGTTACGTAATTATTTTCTTTTTATAGATCTCCCTGTTTCCTGCCATGAACTAGTTTTAGTTTTATAATCAGGTAAATAATAGCAACTCCATTAAGATTCTCAGCTACATGTGATAAAACTTGAAATAATTACCAGCCATCTATGATTTTAATTATAATTAAAATGTTCTTCTCTTCAGATGCTTTTCTCAAACCTTAAGAATCCCTAGGATTACTCATTGGAAGAGAAGAGTTAGAAACCTTCGTGTAATTCTTATTTTCATTCCTCAGAATTAAGTATTTTAGTGATTGAGAAATAACTGAGTAAATACAATTTCTACTTATGCTTTTAAAAGTAGGTGTGTGTTTCCTTGTTAAAAGTGTGGAGAAAATTTACCTGCGAACAGGAATCATTTCTGTGATGTTTACCTGTGAACCAGCACCGTCTCATGGCCACTGCCAAGGTGTCAGGGGCGGGAGTCCCTCAGCAAATGGTTAAATATGTGCATCCAGTGACTCCAGGGGTTGTGTTCTAAATTTAGTTAGTTAGTTAGTTAGTTTGTTTGTTTGTTTGTTTGAGACAGGGCTCGCTGTACTTCAAGCTGGCCTTGAACTCACTGTGTAGCCCAGACTGGCTTTGTATGCAATTCTCCTCCTGCCTCAGCCCAAGTGCTGAGATTAACAGGCATACACTACCATGCCCAGCAAATTTAATTTAAGAAAATACTTTATATTATTGTTATCAGAAGCTATTTTTATTTTTCAGGGTTTTTAAAATTTTAGTACATGTTTGGATTACATAATGATTATGTTCTTCATGGCAGGATCTAATTTTATTTCTTGTATGAGATTTCTGGTCCGTTTGGAAAATGATTGAGACTAACATAGAAATAAGATTCTTCATTTACAGAACGGATACCCTATAAACACATAAATTATAGTTTAGGTAGACTCAGTTTTAGCATATCATATATCAGTAGGATACACATGGATTTGTGATACAAAACATAATAAATTTATAAATTTATAATTTTAATAAATTATAAAAATTAATAAATTTCCCACCAGGAAAGCCCAAAGGACTTATCTAAACACATGAAAGTATACAATTAATTAAACATATTTTTGAGATCAGTGTTTACCTGTTCCTCTAGAAATACTGCCCTGGCTTGAGAGCACATATCTGGTATTTCTGTGAATTTGAATCTTAAACAGATCAGAGCAGCTAGCCAAATAAAACCTTAAGAATGTATTTCTTATGCTTTTAAAAGTAGATGTGTGTTTCCTTGTTAAAAGTTACTAGCGTGGAGAAGTTTTACCTGATAATTTTACAGGATAAAAGCATACTTCATCGTGTTCTTCCCATCTCCCCTACCATAAGGACACCTAACTTGTTATTTTAAGATCAGATGCAATTTTGGCGAGCAGTTGTCAGCACAGAGCCCTCGGGCGGCCACCATGGGCAGTGGGGGACGCACTGGCACCCATGGGTCTGTGAGCCCCTTTTTCCCTGGAGCAGCTGCTCTTAGAGAACAGGCTTGCCGCCCACTGCCTGCTGCCCTCCTCCCACTGTGGTCAGGTCTGGCAGGAAGGCGTTTGAGTGTGGCAGGGAGGACAAGCAGATGGCTCTGTTTTGTCTCACCATGTTTACATGTAGATGTTAAGAATCTAAAAAGCATTATTACATTAAATCTATAGGCTTCAGGTTTGTTGTGTATTAAAAAGGCAGAAGATTTATAGGATCGGAAGAGAAACCGGAGTGTAAGTTTTGCTGTTTATTGACAACAAAGGCTGTCACAAACTTTCAGATTTTGAGTTGATGTAGAAAGAGTTTATGTAACTAGTGAAGAAGTACTTCCTGAGGAGCCAGCACGTCTGTGTATTATTCAAAACGCCAGGAAGACAGGGTGAAGAAGGTGAGGCCCTGTTGCTGTGCAAACACAAAATAATTTCAGATGTTAGTGGGAAAAAGTGCAAGGGGGCGTGGTGACGGCCTGGGTGCAGAGCCGGCAGGGAGCTGAGCCTGAGTGTGAGCAGGAGGTGCCTCTGAGGTACTCTCGGGTTAGGGCGGAGTGAGGACCAGGCAGGAGTGAGGCTGAGACGGGATGGCCAGCATGTGACTGTGGCAGTGTCACCCGTGCCATGCAGGCCATTTCTGTCACTGAACTCTAAAAGCTTCGCCTTCACTGTTAACCAGTGTGACTGTTCCCCTTATCCTTCAGAAATGTGTTACAGCTTTTGTGTGTAACTACGAGACAGAGCTCTTAGAAAAGTAGTTTTGAAACTGTCCCCAGAATCCCTTTACACTCCTGAAGTATTACTGAGAGTCTCAAAGAGCTTTTGTTCATGTGGACAATGTGTGTAGCTATTCACTCTAAGAAGTTTAAATGGCTGTTAAAAACTTCATTCATCTTAAAAATAAGATACTTATAATATGTTCATATAAAAATACCTATGAAAATAATTACTTTCTGAAACAGAAACACATTTTGTGAGAGGAGTATTGTTGAACATTTTTTTTTGTAATCTTTTTTTTTTTTTTTTTTATCGGTACCGGGATCGAACTCAGGACTGTGCACTTGCAAGGCAGGTGCTTATGCCGCTGAGCTAAATTCCCAGCCCCAGTTGTTGAACATTTTGCAGAGCTCTTTAATGTCTGGCCTGATTTCACATCCACTTTTGCATTCAGCAAATCTGTGATATTTTGATTAAAGCAGAGGAAGAAAGTTCAGTCTGACACAGACTCATAGCTGGACAGGGAGGCATACAGTGTTTTCAAAGCCTTTATTTTATGAATTAAGGTGTGACTGAACAGCTTATATTTGGTCTTTTGGAAAATATTGGCTGGCTGTGTTGACGGGTCTGCCAGATGTTGACACATTTTATTGTGTCGTATCAGAGGGCCACACTTGTTCCTGTGACCACCAGTTTTATCAGAAAAGGCTTTAACTGTCAAGTCTCCAAGCTCATGATGACAAATAGAAGTTTTCTGAAATTGTATAATTTTTCAGAAGGTAGGCTCAAATAAATTGTCATTGACAACAAATGCTCCCAATTATTGGCCTTCAGGTTGCAAGGTTACTCCGTTCATCTCTCCAGAGTGTCTGCCAGGTAGCCGCTCTGCAAACCTCCATGTCCCTGGAAGACTGACTAGGTCTTGCCATCAGCCGAGCAGCACACTGCAACTTTCTGTGAAGTCTGGCCCTGTGCACTTTATGGTTCATTCCAGTTTGTCAGAGAATAGTAAAGGCACATGGACCCAGGAGTTGAGATTTAATAAAATTAGTAATTTTTCTCTGCTTTATTAAGAATTTTTTAAATGTGAGTATATGGTACTGAATAATACAGAAACCACAATCTTCGGTCTTGCTAAGTTGCAGAATTTTTAAATTAACCATCATTGCTTTTATTGTTTGTTCAGATTTTTGTTGGTTTGTTTGTTGTTCTTTTTGGGTGCTGGGGATTGAACTCATGGTCTTGCACTTGCCTGGCAGGTGCTTTTGCCACTTATCTAAGTCGTCAGTCCCATCGTTGCCTTTTTAACAGAGCTGAAATTGTCAATGCCATTGTCCAAGATAAAGCATGATACTTTAATAGTGTTTGTTGTCAGGAATTCATATCCAGGAAGGTATTCTATGATGAAGTATTGCTGATACCAAACAGTTACGAGCAAAACAGAACATCTAGCCACATCTGCAGATTTGTCCCTTTGTAAGGCAGAAATAAAATTCTGCAGATGGGCTACTGGTCGCTCTTATATTGGCAGCCGAACTTCAACAGGTGTTGGAAAGCAGCAGTGCTTTTCACCGATTTTCACTGTAGTCAGCACGGTCAGCGCCGAGTTGCCCAGCCAGTGCCAGTGGGCTGCTCCAGTAAGTGCACTTGGATTACTAATCCTTCCATCGTTTCTAGTTTGAAAAGCCATGATCAGTAATTTTTTATTTTAAAGAGCACATCACAGCAGAGTTCAGTAGCATAATAATTCAGCTGTTCATCTTGCAGCAAAGTTGCAAGTTTGAGGGCCACGTCTCAAAATAAAAAAGGGGCTATGGAAGTCACTTACTGGTAGAGCACCCTTGGGCTCAATTCCTAGGACCACCAAAGAGGAAGTACATCGCATTGATTGTTGTTAATTCTAAAGTCTTGGGGTTTTTTTGTTTTGTTCATGTCTTTTTGAGGCAGGGTCTCGCTATGTGGTTCAGGCTGGCCTGGGCTCACTTTGTAGCCCAGGCTTGTCTCAAAACAATCCTCCTACCTCAGCTTCCCGAGTGCTACAGTTACAGGAATGTACCACCATGCCCAGCTCATTAATTCTAAAGTCTTAAGATGAAGCCAAAACTTAACTGGTACCATATTGTTTGAAAATATCTAGTTGTATAAAGCACAGTGGGTTAGAGTGTTAGTATCTGTAAAGGAAAGGACTAGCTTTAGTCATATTCTTCTTTATAGCTTTGCCATTGATTTAGAATAGACTCTTGCCTATTCTGAGTTAGAGAAGCCTCAGATACGTCAGTGTCATCTTTCTCAGCATCTCTAGATCTAAATAATATAACTTTGGGCTGAGAAAACAAGTCTTCTGATTTCTTAAACCAGTAGTCCACCATTAACCATAAGGGAGAGACTGCAGATAAACTTCCTTTGGCTTTAAAGTGACATACTGCTAAATTCTGAAGCAAAATTATGTAACTGTGGAGAATTTTCAAATTTGAACTGTAAAGCAAGACCAAGCATACTTGAAGTGTTTCTAGTAAGTAGTAGGAAAGCTTTAGAATTTCAAAATAATGATGTATTGATTGATAAGGCCACAGAGATAATGGATAAAATCTAAGATAGAAAAGCATCAGAGAGGAGTTGACAGCAAACTGAATTAATCTCAGAGCGCGTGTTATACACTAAACCCACTGCCTCAAGAATTCCTAAGAGCTGGGATGGAGGTCGTGGCAGAGCGTTTACCCGGCACACACAGGGCCCTGGGATTTCAGTCCTAGCTCTGCAAAAATGGAGTGAGGAAAGAAAGCGTGCATTGCCTCTGCTCTTGACAAAGGCTGGCGTTGTGGCGCCATTGAAGAACCCCACTTCATGTGGGGAACAGGGAAATTGAAACAACAGATAATATCTGAATGGCAGAAAATAATTCGTTTAGACTTCCACTGAACTACAGAAGAGAATTCTTTCATGATTATTATGGCTAAATTAGCCATTTTATCATCGCTGTCATTTCTTTCTATATGATATAATACTTTATCTCAGGTATTTACTTTTCTAACCTTTCCAAGTCAGATCATATTTTTATACTATAATAAAATCAAAAGAACCTTGGAAAATACAAGTATTGCATATTTAAAACATGCCTAACTTGGTTGGCTTTTTTTTAAGAGCAGAAATATTTATTGAGAGAAAGAAAACTTCTGTCGAAAGAGAGAGAAAGGGTCCTGAGTGGGTTGCCCTCAGTTCGCTTTTCAGAAGAAGATTCTATTCATATTTCCTGTTACATTTTCATGCCCTACACTTTTGCTAAAACTCATAATGTTAGAAATTGATTTTAGTGGTTATATGATCATAGCTTGTGTGCCAAAAGCTCTTCTTAAAGGAAAATATATCTTAAAGCATCATGTTTGATAACGGTAACCTTGATTCTAAGTGATACCTGCGAAGCATCCTCAAATTCCTAAACACTTGACCTTTGGAAAATTAGTTATGACTTGGAATATTGCATGACTTCTGTGCCAGCTGTGTTTTGTGTCAGCTCCTTAGAAAACTTAAGCAAAGTTAATTGTTTTGGTTTTAAAAGTTTTTACCATTTTCTCTTCCCATAGGGATTTTGCTGTAGGAATATGTAACAAAATCAGTGAAATGATTCAAGGTATGTATGGTTCATATAGTAAAAAGATCTAACTGAGCAGGATTCCTAATAATAATTGTTGCTGACATTCATCAAGTGCTTCCCTTGTGCTAATCACTGTTCATTTGAGTAATATGTATTAAACATCTCCCACTGCCAGGAAAATCCCTTGCCCTCATATACTTGGGGTGGAGTGGACAGTGCAGAGATATGACGTAACAGTTAGGTGCTGGGGAGAAAATGTGAGATAGAAAGGAGAGAGAATCCCAGGGGTAGAGGACAGGCTGCTAGTGGACTTGTCTGTTTTATACATTTCACGTCTTTGTTGAAATAGGACAGGAAGGAAGAAGTGTGGGCCGTGCCACACGGGAGGCACATACTGACCCGAGGGAGGCTGGTGTCATTAGGAGCTCTGGGCTCTGCCTGCCACTGTCCCTCCTGTGTCTTCCATTTGTTACTGGAATCAAATGCAAATTCCTTGCTGTAGTCTACCGAGCTCTAGTTTCCCAGTTCTACCTACTAAATCATACCTCCTGTGTTGCCCCATTTATCTTTATAACATTTGTTAAAGGCAGCTGTGGGCTGCAGCATTGCACAGCTCTAGAGAACACCAACTACTTCCTTTGTGTTCTTACACATGGCATTCCTGTGAATTGTGCGGCTTGGCAGCCCTGGGTAGGTAGCACTGTTGGGTAGCACTGCTAGATCAAGTTTACGGTGGCGGAAGCAGAGCCACAGCAAAGCTTAGCCGTTCGTCCAGTCACCCAGTTGATCAGTAGCAGTTTGGCTTTGAAGACTGCACTTTTAATCACTATATTATCATCATTTCCTAAGATGACTTTCTGTAGTTAATTTTGCATACATTTAATTCTTTCCACGTAAAAGTAAAGAAAACATGCTCACTTTGCACAAATAAAAAATCACTCAAAGACCAAGATAATGTGATTGAGCTTTACCCTATTCTCCTTAACTCATTTTCTTCTGCTACAAGAAGGCATCCTGCAGATGGTCTTGATTGTAGGAGAAAGCATCAGTCATTGAGGAAGCACCTATTAAAGCCTACTGTGTTAGACAGGATCTCCTCAGGAGGCAGGTGGTGTAGTTGGATGAGGATCAGTTGAGGAGCGGTTGAGAAAGGAACCGTACACTAAACTGCAGGTAGGTTAATGTGGAGGCTAATCAGTCTGTTAGTCTGGTGACAGCTTTTCCACCTTCAGCGCCCAGGGAAAGGAGTGGGTACTGGGAGCTTGCAGTCATGTCCAGAGGGCCGCTTTGAGAATCTGAACTCCTGTGAGTGTGGTGTGGCCCTACAGAGGAGGGACCAGGGACTAAATGCTGTGGCCTTATTCTTCTTCCTCACCTGTGCTGGGCCTTTGCGCTGCTGAATTCAAACAGGGCAGAGAGCAAGGGAGTGGATGTAGGTTCAACAGTGGAGTCTCTGGGGTGCTGGAGAGCTTCGTATGTCTGAGTGGTGATTACATAGGCTTATTCAGATGGAGAAATTCATTGATCTGTGCTTAAACTTCACTGTTATGTTATTCTTTGAATTTTATCTAAAAATAAGTAAGTCTGGGGTGTGATTCAGTGGTGGAATGTCTGCCTGTTGTGCATGAGGTCCTGGGTTTAGTCCTCAGCACTGGAACTGCAACAAATACTTTAGGTTCAAAGTAAGTAGATACAAGAACAAGACTTAGGTGAGAACAGAAAGAAGACACAGGATGTGGGTAGGGTAGAGGAAGACTGGGACCTAAGATACGGAAATAAAAGAGGAGTTTTAGGAGGCGGGCGTCTGATGTTTAAGCTGCATCTGTTTCTGCAGAGGTGAACCTCTGAATCGCCTGAAGTCTTAATCCTTAAGATGTCCGAAAACTGGCAGAGAATCCCTCGGATTGCTGGGTTGACGATGGACTTGTGGAGAGAATCGGGATGTGAGACAGGAGGCTTCCGCAGGGAAGAGCCTAAGTAGCAGGAAGGCTTAGGGGGCTCTGCATAATTCAGTTACGGGGTGGGGGTGGGGTGGGTCAGTGTGATTACAAGTGGAAGACATAGTCAGATTTGGATTATATTTTATAGTTAGCACCAACAAAATTTGCTAACAATTTTTGAAGCGGGATGTAGAAAAGAGGAAGGAAATGGAAAAAGACTCCACAGCCTGAGGACTATGCTCGCACAGTTGTCACTTGCTAAGGTGCAATCATTTTGGATGGGCAGTTTGGGGTACAGATCAGAAGCTCCCTTTAAGCAGTTCCCTGTTAAGTACCAAAGGCTCTGCTGCATGCTGCTGGGGGTGAGCAGGAGGTAATGGGATGTGTGCCTCTGAAGAGCGGGTGGGCAGCAGTCCTTGGCAATCTTTTAGCTGGTCACTGAGGCCAAGAGATTCTCAGCTCAGAGAAGTACAAAGGTTGAGACAGAAATTTACCACCAGCTCAGTGGCACACCAGAAATTAACTGTAGACAGCGGAGGAGACCCAGAAGGGGGATTAAGAAGGAGCCTTGGAGGAAGGGCTCAGAAACCAGAAGAGTGAAAAAGCAGAAGCCATTGGGAGAGTAGTTGCCAGTGTCAGCTGCATTCAGCACCCTAAGAAAGTAATGGGACAACATGAGCAGCATGTGACTCCACAGGGAAGAAACCAGGCAGTAAACCGGCCTCGTTCTCCTTCCTGTCTCTCAGTGCTGCTGTTTGCTGTGGCCAAACCCAAATAGCAAGGGGGCCTGAGGAGAGGAGCCGGTGCTTGCTGCCCAGTGGTCCACTCCCTGACACTCGTACCGGCAGGCACAGTGGAAGCTGATGTACAGAATGCCAGATGGCTCGTGGCGTGTGTGTAGTGTGTTTCAGTGGAGAAATGTTTGTTTTCTAGTGCCACAAAGCCTTGCCACAGAAGAAAAAGATTTTTTGGTGGTGTTTTTGTTTAACTCTGGCATTGACAAGAAAAGATGTACTGGGGTTAGCCCTCATGGCTTGTAGCCGTGAAAGGGAAAGTAAACTCAGAGAACATCTGAGCCATTCTGCACGGTCTGTTCCTACCTTAATCTTGATGGAGCTGTTGAAGAAAACAAGTCATTGTTTATGTAATCAAACTGTGCTCCTTGGGTGTGTTTGCATATACAGAGTGTGCCAAAAAGATGCACCCATGCTACAGCAGTTTACTGCCATGCTACTAAATGTCTAGATGCTAACGGCCACCGGTTTGAGCATGTTGTGATTGTAGAGGGCAGAAGTGACTTGTATTAATCTCATGATGTCTCAGTACATTCACTATTAAAGTATTTGCATGGGCTTTCTTTTCCCAATGTATACACCTTTTCGCAACCTTGTTTGTGTACTGTGCGTGCATACTGGTGTGTTGTCTTCATACATGAGAAGAAATGGGAAGCAAATATAACTACTTTCTAGTGTCTTTCATGGAATTTTCTGCCATCTGTGTGTAGTCACATATTAAGGTAAATACTTTTGGAAAACTGGAACCACGTTAGTTCTAGTATAATCTTTAATGTTACAAGCTTGTGAATGTATTAGTATATGCCTTGTTTTTAAATGGGCGTTTTGCTGACCGAGTCAGCCTTTTAATATGAGCTGTCCTCAGTGACAGAAACCTCTCAGAAGTTTTCCTGTCTCCAGGCTTGGCCACCCCGGTGGATTTGAAGCTGAAGTTGATCCCCATCCTGCAGCACATGCACCATGACGCCATCCTCGCTTCCAGCGCACGGCAGCTCCTGCAGCAGCTGGTCACAGCCTACCCTTCCACCAAGATGGTGATCGTTTCTTTGCACACTTTCACTCTGCTTGCAGCCTCATCTCTGGTTGACACACCCAAGCAGGTAACTTTAGTAACTTTGCCTATTAAATATATGATTAAAAAATAAGGAAGTAATTTGTACATTTGGTAACATTAAGGTCCTTTTCTCCAGTAAAGATCAATCACTTGAATTTCCTTTTCTTTGTTTATATTCTTGGGAGCCCTGAAGGAATCTGTAGCAGGATGTGAAGCTGTCAGTAAAGAAAGGATTAAGATTATGATAAGGGCCAGTTAAGTGGCACGTTACATATTGGAGAAAGGTTCAAACACGGGCCCATCGCTAGTAAGTGACTCCGATTTGAAAGGAATCCTACCACAGATCTAAACGTTCCCCAACAACACTGCATCCTAATGATAATTTCAGTGACAATACTGCTCATGGTTTGACTTAAATTCTTCTGTAGATTCAGCTCCTGTTGCAGTATTTGAAGAATGATCCCAGGAAAGCCGTCAAGAGACTTGCTATTCAAGATCTGAAATTACTTGCCAGTAAAACACCGCACACTTGGAGTAGGGAGAATATTCAGGTACGTGGGACTTCGGCCATTAATATTTCATATAGAAAATCTCACATGAATAATAAATCCTAATAACCTATTTGGCATCACATTTTTATCTCTGTCATCTTCTAAATGATTGAATGTGAAAAACCTCGAGAGCATTGTTAACGTTGTGGGAGAAGACATTTTATCAGTGGCAAAATAAATAAACTTGTCTGTAAGTGTTTAAGTTTGTCGTAGTGAGCGGGCTTGCCTCTCAGTTTCTTGTTAACTTTTCTGTAGCTGCACTGAGGCTAATTCAAAGCTCAGTTAGGTTACTTTACTCCTCTCTCTGTCAATTTAGGAAGAACAAGTTAGGGCTGACTGTGGTATAGCGCAGAGGCTGGATAGGTAACAAGGCAAAGTGTGTTTCTCCTTTTCATGAATTGAGACAGGGTCTTACTCTGTAGCTCAGGTTGACCTCAGATATAGTCTTCCTGCATTCAGTCTCTTAAATGCTGGAATCACAGATATTAAAAGACATTCTTGACTTTTCTTTCATAAACTCATGAGCAGATCTCATTCCAGGGTACTAAGGTGACAGCTTAAGTTCTGGCCTTATGTTTATTGTTTCTCAAAATAGAACACTATTTGTTTGTTTACACATTACTGATAACAGAGGAACACTATTTTAAAACTCCATCCAAAGTAAAAGATTGTTAGAAGTTGACATTTTTATAATCCTACCACTTGGGAGGCTGAGGCAGGAGGATCACTGGAATTTTAGGCAGAGTCTGGGTGCATGTGTATATGGGTGTCTCTTCTGCTCTCTTCCTTGTCTAAAGTCACCAGGTTCCAGTCAAGGAGGTGCCACCCCAGTGACCTCCTCTAACCCCAGTCATTCCAAAAGGCTCAGCCTCTTATACACCGTAGGTAGAGCAGGCGTCCACTGTGTTGATACCTAAATACGCAGATTAAGTTTCAATACATGAAAGCAAGAGGAACACATTCAAACCCGTGTCCAAACCATAGCAGTGTCCCTCTAAATGTGTACGCATGTCCTAGGTTTTAGTTCTGGCATTTGTTGTCATGTGTTTCGGGGCAGCAGGTATGTTGGGACCCTCCACTGTCTTCACCTCTTCTCACATCACACACACCTCCCCTCGCTAGGACGCTTTCCTTCGGCAGCTGTGAGGCCCTGCAGGAAGCCTGCGCGGGGACCCTCCCAATGCTCACGTGTCTTCCTTTTGTCCTCAGCCTCCTAAGATAGCTTCCCCTTCCCTGGAGGTCACATCCCTAGGGCAGCAAGGACACCATTCTGTTGTCTTCTGGTGCTGTAAAGCAGCTCCACTCCTTTGAAAGCTTGGGTTCTTGCTTTTCTCCTGCTTTGAAGTTTCTTTGTGACTTGGTGCTGTGCAGTGCCACCTGAAATGGCTGGTTATGGACGTGTCCTTTACACTCTATAGGTTAGTTAGGCTTCTCGGGTCAAGACTGGTGTCTTTCAACACTGGGAAATTGTCAGTCATAATTGCTTCAGACACTGCCAGTGTCTCTTTCCTTTTTCTTCTAGCTCTCCATGTAGCTTCATGTTAGCACTCTGCCTTCACATTCTTGGTTGTTTTGTTTTTCTTACCTTGCTGTGTTCTGGGTAGTTTCTCCTTACATGTGTGGTAGTTTCTAAAGATCTCATCAGCTTATCTGATGTCCTTGCAGGTGTCTTTCTGCTGTTTCTGTTGATTCTCTACCATGGTACCCCATTTTCTTGTATACTTGGTTGCATTCTTCCTTGGCGCTGCTCCTTTTTTTTGGGAAAGTATGTGTGGGAATTCTGTAGATTCAGAATGGAAGTGCCGTCCTCTAGAGAAGATGACCATTTGCTTGTGCTGGGCAGGGAGGTCCGATGGTAGTAAGTGCTGAGGGGAGCGTGAAGTCAGGGAAGGGGGATTAGAGAGCATGGGAGATGGAAGGTACTGCTTAAGAACGCAGTGGTCAGGAATCCCTACTGAGAAGGTAGCATGAGCAAGGGCCCCAGGAGAAATGCAGCCTTACAAGCCTCTGGGGAGGAGCAGGACAGCAGAGAGCGCAGAAAAAGGCCTTTGTGGGTGGAGGTGAGCGTGACCGGAGGCAGGAGATTAACAGGAGATCCCCGTCACGTAGCCCAGTCCTTCCGTCTCAGGCCTGCGAGGCAGAGGTTCCACCACTGAGCTGCATGCCCAGACCTCCCTTTTCCTTGATTTCATGAGAAACCTCTTTGGCTTTCTCTTCCCTTGAGAAATAGTTAGTGCGTTGAGTTTTCTTCTTTAATAAAAGCATTATAAAGCTATTAATTTTGCTGTTAATGCAGATTTGCCACATTTCATAAATTATGTGTTACAGTGTCTCATTGCCATTAGTTTGAAAGGCATTTTTAAGTCAGATGTATTGTGGCATAATTTATTTTTGCAGGAAGCTTTCTAGAAGTACATTTCAGTGCGTTTTTACAAATCTTACAGTTGCATTGCTGTTTTGACAAGTCCGGATATAGAACTTTTTTTTTAATACTGGAATTGGAAGCCTGGGCCTTTGCACTGAGCCAAGGCCATTTTGAGATCAGTCCCCCTCCCAGCCCCTCTTAGCCACCAGTCTGATTTATGCTTCTGTAATGTTAGTTTTTCCGGCATATAAATGGAATCATATAAATGGAACCATAAAAAAGTTAGCCTTTTGAAAATGCCTTCTTGCTGGGCATGGTGGCTCACGCCTATAATCCCAGCACTCAGGAGACTGAGGCAGGAAGATCATTGCGAGTTGGAGACCAGCCTAGGCTACATAGTAAGCCCAAGGCCAGCCTGAACTGCACAGCGAGACCCTATCTCAAAAAGACCAAAAAAAAAAAAAAAAAAGAGAGAAAATGCCTTCTTTCACTTAACATCATGTTATGTTGCCCATTTGTGCTGTGCATAGTAGCAGTTCATCTTTCTATTGTTGAGTAATATTTCAGTGTATGAACTTGCATTATCTTGTTTATTCAGTTGTAAGTTGGTAGATATTTTCAGTTGTTCCTAGTTTTTCGTTCTGATGAGTAACACTATTATACGTATCTTTTTAAATCAACAACAAACCACAAAAATGCTAGGCTGTGTAATAAGTGTGTGTTTAATCGTGAAGGTAGCTGCCTGCTGTTTTTGTCCCTTTCGTTGCTGCTGCTATAGAATATTGTTGCTGACCTAACCATTGACCGTAGAATAAATTTGTTTTTCTGGTTTAAGATGCTGAGAAGTCCAAGATCAAGGGCCTGGTCTCTGATGAGGGCCTTCTTAATGCATAACTGCGTGGTGTAAGGGCAAAGGCCAAGAGATGGAGCCACATATGACCTTTTGTAGTTTAGAGATACTAAAGGCACTCAATGGTAACAGCGTTGATTCTTTACGAGGAACTACTCCCGTGGAGCCTTACCACTTTTTAGTGGTTCTGATATTTTACAGAACGGGATTAGACTCAGGGATTTTTCACTGAGCTACTTCCCTACTTCTGTTTATTTCTTATTTTGATGCAGGGTCTTGCTAAGTCACTAAGCTGCATTAGAACTTTTGATCCTCCTACCTCAGCTTCCTAGAGTGCTGGATCACAGATGTGTACCACTGTATCCAGCTTCTACTTCCAAATACTGTGGGAGCAGCCGTTAAGTTTCAGCCTGAGCACAAGGGGACAGTCAATCTAGAGCACAGCCACACTGTTTTCCAAAACAGCCGTACTGTTTTACACATGTGCCATTACCATGTAAGCGTTATAGTTACGTATCTTTGCTTGTACTTTGTTTTGTATGGTTTTTGCAAGCATAGGAGATGCATAGTGGTACCTCCTTATGACTTTATTTTATTTTTTTAAATTTTACTTTAAAGAGAAAAAACAGAAAAATCAAGAAGCAAAGAAATCTAAAAAACAACAACAAAAGCAAAACAATAACAAAAAACAATAAGTTTTGTGTAAGTTTTCAAAATAAGATGATAGGAATTTAATAGTGGTGTTATACTGCATATTGTTATCTTCAAAGTAGTTGGTCAGGTTACCACATACAGAAATAAAACAAAACACTGGATTTCAAAAACAAGGCAGAGGAAATCCCCCACAGTTGCCACAGTGCACGCTGCTATCGTCCAAGCAGATGCCCAGACCTCCAGCCCCAGGCCTGCAGAGTCAATCAGACAACACAAATGAGTTGTTCCCTTCACCTCAGTCCTCTGAATCAGCCAGTTGAGCGGGATGGGGTGGCTGTTCTTCTGGTTTCCCAGCCCACGCACCAGCTGGTTCATGGGAAAGCATGCTTTATCTTCTTGCTGAGTCTCTTCCTGATCGCCATGGCAGAGCCTGGCTCATAGGAAGACATGGTTCATCTTTTCCTCATGATTTTAGTTTACAGTTCCATAGTGACTAATAATGTTGAACTTCTTACAGGCTTGTTATTCATACCTCCTCTGTGGTGAAGTGCCTACTCAGATTGTTTATTTTTGGTTATGCTTTGTATCTTATTGAGTTCCTTTGATATTCAGGACATGAATCTTTTTATCACATGTGTATTTTGCAAATATTTCCTCCCAGTATGTGCATTTAATATGGTTCTTGTTTGATGAGACTCAGTTTACTAAAAGTTGTTTTGTGATGGGTAATGTATTTATGAGAAATCTTTGACTCAAGGTCACAAAGATTTACCACTTTGTTTTCTTCTAGAACAGCTGAATGTAGCTCTGTGTGATCCATTTGGAGTTGACTTTGGTGTATGGTACACAGTAGGGATTGAGGTCCATTTGTGTAATATTTATACAGTGTTTGTGGGGATGATCATCTTTTCTTCATTGAATTAGCTTAGCATCTTTTTTGAAAATTGGTTGATCAATCAAGTTAATTGTTTCTGGATTGCCTTCTGTTTTATTAGTCTGTGTATCTGTTCTTAAGCCAGGAGCACTAACTCAATTACTGTAGCTTTATGGTAACTCTTGGAATCAAATGATATGACTCCTTTCCTTTGTTCTTTTTAAAATTGGTTTTAGCTAGTCTGAATCTTTTGCCTGGCTATTTACACTTAGAATTTATCAGTTTCTGTTTAAAGACCTCCTGGGATTTTGATGGGTCTTCACATCTTTGGATCAACTTGAGAAGAATTAACATCTTAATAGCATTGAATTCTCTGATCCATAAACAATGGTATATCTTGTTTCTTCAGTTTTTCATCGATGGTTTTCCAGCATATAAATCTTTCACATGTTTTGTTAGGTTATTTCTAAGAATTTGGGAGCTTTAGGTGTTGCTGTAAATTTTATTTATTTTTATTTCCATGAGAGCAATTTTTACTTCCTTTTTTTGATCCTGGAATTATTTTAAGTAATAGTTTCTACTTTTTTTTCATGATCCTGGAGACAGCCCAGGATCTTCACACTAGGTTCCCAACCTTTTTACTGTTTATTGTTTGTGACAGTATCTCATTGAATTGCCAAAACAAGACTCAAACTTGGAATCCTCCTGCTTCAGCCTCCCAAATTACCACTTTTAAACATATTTGTTAGTATATATTTGCAAATATGTACAGTGATCTTGGGAAGTTGATACAGTACACATTTTACTCCTCTTCCCTCTTCTCCCCCTCACCCCAAAAGGGAGGGTCTCCTTCCCTTTTGCAAAAGATATATCTCCATTTCCTATGATCTGTCTTGCATTTATTCTTTAAAGTACCTATACTTCGAGTTTCCCATATAAGAGAAGCCTTGCAACACTGAAGCTTGTGTGTCTGATTTCAGCTAACATTGTCGTGTCAGGGTGAATCCATTTTCCTACAGGTGACTCAAATTTATGGTTCCTTATGGCAGAGTGGTACTCAGTCATGCATAGTACCACATTATCTTTAGCCATTCATCTTTTGGTGGGTGTATAGGCCACATTCAACATTTAGCTGTTATGAGTTGTGCTGATACAATGTCTTTAATTCTTTTGGGAGGTTTCCTTGAAGGGACATAGCTGTGTCAAGTGGAAGTCCTGGTTTAGTTTTTGAGGAATCTCCATGCTGCCCTCCATAGTAGTGGTACCAGGCATTTGTTGTTGTTTGAGATCTTGATGATAGCCATTCTTTCTGGAGTAAGATAGACTCTTGGTGTTGTTTTAATTTGCATTTCTGTAATGGCCAGAGTTGTTGAACATTTTTAAACATACTTATTGATGGCCATTTGTACTTCTGAGAAGTGTCTGTGCAGTTTTTTCCACTGGGTCTTTTACTGTGCGGGGTGGGAGGGAGGAAGTCTTAATTTTTTTTTTTTTTTTTGGTTCTTTATATATTGTACATGTTAGTCCTGTGTCCAAGGAATAGCTGACAAAAACTTTTCCCGTTCTGTAGGTTGTCTCTTTACTATTGGTTGTTTCCCTTGCTTTGCAGAAAGAAAATTTTGATATGACCCCATTTGTTGATTCTTAATGTTCTTTCTTGTGCAATGGGACTCTGTTAAGAAAGTCTTATGCCTGTGTCTTAAAGAGTTTTATCTATAAAACAGCAGTTTCCCTCTGTTTTAATATTTAGATCTGTGGCCCACTTTTATTTTTGTACATGTTAAGAAATTCAGATGTAGATTCAGTTTTTGCATTTCCCAGCAATATTTGTTAAAGAGGAGGCTATCTTTGCTCTGCTGCATTTTTGGGGGGTTCCTTTGTCAGAGAGCAGATGGCTGCGCCCTTTCTTATGGTTTTTTGTTTTTGTTTTTGGTTTTTTTTTTTGGTACAGGGAATCAAACCCACAACCTCATGCTTACCAGACAAGTACTGTGCCACTGAAGTATATCCCCTCTTTTTTTAGTTTTTAAAACAGGATTTTACTGAGTTAGTAAATTGACTGGGAACTGAATTTTGCAGTTTTCTGCCTTGGCTTCCCAGAGTGCAGGGATTACAGGCATGTGCCTGTAAAAGTCAACCAAAGTCATTTTTAATTTTTTTTGGTTTTATCGGTACCAGGGATCGAACTCACGACTGCCTGCTTGCAAGGCAGGCACTTAAGCCACTGAGCTAAATCCCCAGCCCCTCAAAGTCATTTTTTACACAGTAATGTTTCTCTTTTTAAATTTAATTATCTCATTGATCCTAGTTTACTATTATTTCATTTTTATACCGTATCTTTTTTTACTGATATTTTTAATTTTGATTCATTTTTCTTGTCTTTTTTCCTTTTTTAATTAAAATATATAGATACAGATACAGAATTTTTTTTTATATATACTGGGGATCAAACTCATGACCCTGTGCTTGCCAGGCAGCTCCCGCTAAGCTAAATCTCTGGTCTAATTGAATATATTTTTTAATATTTGTTTTTCCCAAATTTTTTTCCTTTGACCCAAAATCAAATGTATTGATTTTAATTAAATGAATATTGTGAAATAATGATTTTTCAAAGCCAAGATATAAATTTAGAATATTGAAATATATCAGAAGAAAATAGGCATAATGATTAACCTTTATAAAGTCACAGTGTATTGATTTTAAATTTGAGTTTTACTCAGTTATGAAAGTTATCAAAGTAATTATCAGTTATCAAAGTACTTATCAAAGTAAAGTAGTTATCGAAGTAATTATTATTCTGTTCTTCACTACTTTCTTTTTTCTGTCTTCCACTTGACTAATCTTATTGCTGAAGTTTTTGGGTTTTTTTTTTTTTTTTTTTTTGATTTTTGGTATTCCAAACTCAAATCATGTGTACTCCATGGCTACTTTTATTAGTTTATTGCTTAGTTTTATGAATTCCTTGTGGATTCAAATATCCCAAGCTATCAAACTATTTTAAAAACCAGAAGGAAGGGCTAAAATTAAGACTCAAGTATGATGTATTATTATTAATACAAAAAAATTTTATGGCAACTGAAATATTTTACTGTGTTTATATCTTTAAATTTTAATGCCTTACATGTTAGTATTAATTTCATGTACCACATTATTATCTGTAGTCTTATCTGAATAATTTACAGTGTTCTGATATCAGAGCAGTCTTATCTGAACAAATAAATCTTACTTGATTTATATAACCTCTCTGTTGCAAAGCAAAGCAAAGGTTATTTGTTCTGGATACCCTCAAAGGTGTGTATTTGGCATTACCTCTCCTGAGAATCTTTGATTTGTACTTCGCTAGATCTAAGTGGATGACAAGTGAAACCAGAGAATTAGTTCTTTTAGTAATCTTTTTCTTTGAGGTTTTAGAGTGGAAACACAGAAAGTCTGTTAGAGATGCTATGTCTCTAACACTATACTTTCAAACTTAACGTTCTTCTTACTTTGAAGAGAATAAGCAGTTAAGTGTGGTGTTGCATACCTACCAAATATTCCCAGTACTCTAGGGCTGAGACAAGAGAATCACAAGTTTGAAACCAGCCTGAGCAATTTAGTGACTTGGTAAGATGCTGTCTCAAAATTTAAAAAAAAAAAACACACAAAAGAGGTGTGAAAATCTAGCTCAGTGAAAAGAACCAGGATTCAATTCCTGGTATCACACGATAGAAAGAGAGGAAGGGAAAAAGAAGGAAAGAGGGGGCTGGGGATTTAGCTCAGCGGCATAAGCACCTGCCTTGCAAGCAGGCGGTCGTGAGTTCGATCCCCGGTACCGATAAAAATGAAAAAGACAAAAAAAAAAAAAAAAAAAAGAAGGAAAGAGACAGACAGAAACAGAAAGAGCTTCTTTTTACCAAACTTTTCTAGAACGTGTCCCTGATGGCCAGTCCCATTCCAGGGTAAAGAAGAGGTCACTATTTAGGGACTGACCCAGAAAACAGTAATTCAGGCCAGGGCCCCTGGTTGAGCAGTGAGTTAAGCTGGCCTAGAGGGAGAAGTTCAGACCAAATAGTCAAGGAGAAAGGTATCAGTGGTAGTGAGAAAGGGGAATCCATTTGAAGAGATAGTTTTTCATCTTTGTTGGTATGGAAAATGCTCCTAGTAAGAATAATTGTGTAATAGGTAATGTCCTTGAAACAGAAACTTGAACTAGATTCGTCATTGAAATATGATTATATGCTATTTAGGGAACTTTATGGTTTGCTCTGTTAAGTGTACTTATTTGAATCAATGAACCTTACATCATGTGTACTCATTGAGACCATTTTAGATACCCAATAATGTGCTACATGACAGAAATTAGAAAATAACACTGTAAAGCATTTTATAAGGATTTTCGATGTTTTAACTGTTGAAATGGTAAAATTACTTTTAAAAAACTCTTATTTAAAATTTCTCTAGTATTTGAATAAGTCAAAACTATAGTATTAACTAATACTTTGTTAAAAAGCACTTTGTTTTGAACTTCTTAAATAGCATTGCCACCACTTATGTTTCCTTATCCCTTGCTTTTTAAAATATACTTTTGCATTTACATCTTTTTTTATCAAATAGATTGGAACATTTAAAAATTCCCCAGTGTTCCTTATGCTAAATCTAGAGGCTTTTTCTGCCTTTATTGTGTTCAATTTTTAGAATAGACAGTCCACCCATCTCCTCAGAGTTGAGTCCTTGGCTTCTGCTTTCTCTCCTTTACTCTGTCACGTTGGTGGCCTCCCCAGTGCAGTGCATGGAGCTCCCACATCCACTTAGTGCACTGAGCTCGGCGGCAGCAGCGTTGCTTTCTAGCATAACAGTTTGTGTACACTGCAAATTGTTTTGACTTTCGGTGGATATTTAACAGATGTATCCCCATTTTTAAATTAATGTTTTTGTTTTTATTTATTTATTTATTTATTTATTTATTTATTTGAGACAGGGCTACAAAAGGAAATATTACAAAATATTTCTCACCTACTTTCCCCCATCCATATAGCTCCTTTGGCCAGTGTCAATGTGTAATGTTTTGCACATTTTTTCCAGACATTTCATGTAGTTCCTTATAAATATTTACCCCATTTCACAAAGAGATTGATAAGCTCAGATCACAAATGTGGCAAATGACAGAGCCAGAATTCCCAAATAACAACGTACTGTCTTGGATTCTAAATTATTTGATGAGTGTTTCTTCTTAGACTTCACATCCCTTATTTTCTGTCCTGCCTTTAAAATTGGCTAATCAGCCTTATCTGGTCACCATGTTTGAAATCATATAATACTCATGAATCCTTAATATCCTTTCTGTCTTGTGTAATCAACCACTTTCAGGGTCTCTCAGCCTGCACAGGAGTGCAGCTGTGTGTTAAGAACCCATGCCTGAGGACGCGGCTTTAACTCTACCACTGCAAAAGCAAACAAAACAAACAAACACACTCAGAATCTCCCTCGCTTCCCTGCTAATCTCCATTCCTACCAGCGAACTCCAGTTTAGGCCGCCTGCCCTGGATAGTGCCGGACACAGGCTATGGTTGGCCTGCGCACACTCTCCTAACCTCACTGTGTTCACCATCGCCAGAGTCTCCTTCCCGGCGTGCGTGTGTGTGTGTGGGGGGGGGGGGGGTTCATTCGTTCTTTCTTTCTTTCTTTCCTCTGTATTGATTTATTTGCATTTACTCTCCACGTTTTGACACAAATACTGTGTCCTGGTACTCATCATCTAGTGCTCAGCTGGGAGGCTACAATTTGTTGGTGTCTTGTGCCCATATCCCTTTCCAGCCCAAACAGTTGGAACCAGTTAATGATGAGTGCCAAGGTCCTGCTGCAGAGTGTAAAAATCACTGCTGTGGGTATAATGGTCCAGAAGAGAGGTGCTGGGACCAATAATAAGTTTCTAAGAAATTCTTAGTGTTGATGCCTATTGCCTACTAGTGAGGCTTAGACCAATTCATGTCAACAACAGTAAGAACTTGTTTCCTCATACTCTGAAGAGTTAGGTATTTGTTTGGGCGATCTGATTTGTAAAAGGCAATGTACTTCTTTGAATTTAGATTTTTCAAATTATAAATGAGACTAAAAAAAAAATTTTTTTTTTTGGTGCCAGAAATCAAACTCATGACCTTGTGCTTGCCAAGCAGGTGCTGTGCCCAGCAGCTAAAATCTTATTTTAGCATCATTTATATAAGTCAGTTTTGTGAGCTACCAGCTTTCATTGGGTTTTTGCCTGTTTAGTGTAAGAGCTTTTTAAGTGTTAAGATCTTTGGTCTTTATTGATCTTTTATTTTTGGTTTTTCATGTTAACTCTTAGCACTCTATAGTTTCGTTGTTAATCATAAAAAAGGAAACATCTGGTTTGATTTTACTCATATGACTAGCGAGTTTTCCTTGTAAACTTTTTAAAATGTTAATACTGATTTGAAGTGCCTTTATCATATATTAAATCTGGGTATATATTTGAACCTATTGCTTATCAGATTTTTTCTGAATGTTTTGGGACGTTAATTATTCCATGTGATCTTTGTAAACAAAGTATCTGAATCCCCCCCAAAATTTTGTTGATATTTTTGAGATCTTAAACTTATTACTTAACCATTTCTAGAATTTTTTTATTGTTCCCCTAGACTTCTTAAGTTTTGTTCATTTTCTGCTCCCACTTCCTCTTTGTGGGAGAATGAAATCAGTTTAACAAGGTAGCTGCTAGGCTGCTGTCCTGCACACGCTGTCCTGAAATGCAGAGTACTAGCATCCAGACCGAGGCCGGAGTCGGCAGCTAGCACCTTGTTTCTGGTCACTACTGCAGGCCACTGCAGTGAGAATTAGAGAAGACGAACAAAACTGGAAGGGCAGCTCTGCTGACTCAGAAACTTGTAAGCTAAACAGACTGTGATACTCTATTAGTGCCATAATACACATAATGTAAAATCTCTACCACTGAAATGAAGTAATAAATATAGTGGACGTTTTAGAACAATCTGACATTTACAGAAAAACTAGAAAATAATATACATATACCACACCCAATTTCCTATAATGATTTTTTTTTACAGTAATATGGAACATTTGTTATATGAATACTGGTATGTTATTAGTCAGAGTGTATATTTTACTCTACTTTTTTAACTTTTATTTTGTCCCAGGGTACCACATTATATTTAGTATCATGTCTCTTGATACACTTTTAAGGAGTTCAGCAGTTTGACCCTAAAGTCTTTATTATGGAAAAAAGATCTTAATACAGAACTTTTCTAAAAGATAAAGGATTTAATGGAGTTAACAGTGCATCGATGTCTTCAGTTCTGTGTTCACCTCTCTCTATTTCAGGCACTCTGTGAATGTGCACTCCAAACGCCTTATGACAGCTTAAAACTAGGGATACTGTCTGTCCTCTCCACGTTATCAGGGACCATCGCCATCAAGCATTACTTCAGCATAGCATCAGGTAGGAAAGAGTTAATGTGCTGCGTCCTTTACTCCTGCTTATGTCTCAAGTAGTTCCTTTAGAGAGCTTTAAATCAGAAAGTTTTAATCTTATAAGCCATTTATGCTAGTGACTTATTTGAAAATGATTCAATGCTTGTAATAAAAATCCTTTATCCCCTTGATCTTAACTCAAAGATACCATTTTTCTGATTTGTTCTTGTTTGAATTATGTGTGAGTGAAAATATTTTTGGGAGTACCTAGAATAGTTGGTTGATTTTTATATATGAGATTCAAAGTATCCTTTGATTTTCAGTACATTTCAAAGATGAAATGGTATTGATTTTAAAAGCGAATGTTATATGCTTCCTTTTGGATGTGAATTATTACACTGCAAAGTGATTACAACTTTGCCCTAGTTCAATAATGCTTTGCTAGTTACCTGTTCAAAATGACTGTAATTCCTTAATTAATGCTCACTAAGGAGCTCGCTTACCTAACAGACTTGTAGAGGTCAGCTTTCCTGTGACTGGACAAAGTATCTGACACTGGTAACTAGAGGGAAAGTTTATTTTGGCTTATGGTTTCAGAAGATTCAGTCCACGATTGGTTGCTCCAGAGCAGAAACATGATGGCAGAAGGGTGTGGTGGAGCAAAGCTGCCTAGTTCATGGCAGCCGGGAGACAGCTGGAGGCAGAGAAAGGGGCCAGGGGCCAGATGAATCTCAAGGTCAGGCCTCCATAACCCCCCAGGTATACTTAACATGTGCTTACTAATCTCCTAGGTGGCTCGCAAACCATTCAGTTTAATAATCCAGTTTAACTGTCACAAAATGGAAGGCTAAAGTTTTTCTTGTTTTGTGGAATCTGTATCGCTGCTTTTACTGATTGAATGAATTTGAACTGAATTAAAGAGCTGTTGCCTACATTTGTCCTTGTTTATCACTGTGTAGCATAAATTTATTGAGTCAGGGAAAGGCTCTGTCAAATCGTAACACATTCACAAGGGGGCCATAGTTCATAAATCTCACTGCTGGTGGCTCTGAGTCACCAGGAGTAAATGCGTGACTGTTCATCAGGCAGCCTGGAACAGTCCCATTGAGTGGTACAATGCGTGCACCCCTGGTGGTTCCAGCTTGCGGGGACATGTTAATAGGAAGCAGAGAAGACCCGGTGCAGTACTCCGGCCTCCCTTACAGCCAGGGTTCACATGTGTGTCCTGGACTCAATCATTTCCATGCCGTAGACCGAACTGGGAACTGACAACGAGAAGTGGGAATTGAGAGAATCCATTATAGTGACACAGAAATGGCCCCATGCCATCCTGTTTCCAGACTACACTGTAGCAGTGGGTGTTTGCCATGTCTTGTACCTAGGATGGCTGCATAATCTGTGACATCAGTTCGTCAGTAATAGGACCCATAGTGTCTTCACTGTCTAATTCTATGCATTGCTTTTTGAACTGTAATCTTGTCTGTGTCCTGCCCTGCCATCTTTCCTATATTCTGACTTTAGCATTCTAGCCTTTTGAGTAGTTCTGTTAAGTACTCTCTGTCAGGTATCTGTTACTCTATAAAAATCTCCAAGCATTAATGGTGTAAAGCCGTGAGCATTTTATTCTGACCCTGTGACTCGGCAGTTGTGACTGGACACAGCTGGGCACTTCCGCTGGTCTCCTCTGGGTTCATCATGTGACTGCAGTGTCTGGAACCTTGACCTGACCTTGGCTCATTCACAGGCTAGAGGTGAAGCCCTTTCAGCTGAGACGCTTAGTTCTCCGTGTGGCAGTCAGTGAGGGTACCTGCAAGCTGAGCCAAAAGAAAGCAGCCACCGATGGATAGGTAGCACTTTCTACCTTCCGTTTGGGTCGTGTTTTCTGAGTCCTGCTGGCCACAGCAAGTCACACGGCCAAGCCTAAATAGGTGGTGAAATAACACCTCTTGACAAGAGGAATTAGAAATCCTGTGACAAACAGGAGTACCTACAGGAGGTAGGATTTTCTTTAGAAACAGTTAACCATGTACTAGTGTTCTCAGTAAGTTCCTTTTCTTCATAAGTCAGCCAGTCAGTTTCTTAAATTACAGTTAACCTCCTTCCCTAACAGGATATTCTTAAAGAGCTGTGGTAGGCAGTCTTATTTCTTATAAATTATTATGTAAGTATCCTTTCAAATGAAGTTACGTGCAGGGGATTTTTTAAGTATTAAAACAGACTCTCAGCAGTTCAGAGGTGTATTCAAAGTCATACACAGGCAAGGTGCCTTTGCCTTTGCCTAACCAGTGTTCCTGCAACTCGGGAGTTTTATTTTTATTTAATATCCAACACACCTGAATACATGATGGCTTTTGTTTGTTTTTTAATTCCAGACATATTTATAAGCATTTGTGTCAGGTTAAGAATTTTTCAAGGGGCTGGGGATTTAGCTCAGTGGCATAAGCACCTGCCTTGCAAGCAGGCAGTTGTGAGTTCGATTCCCGGTACCGATAAAAAGGAAAAAAGACAAAAAAAAAAAAAAAAGAACTTTTCAAGCTGGATATTTGTTCTTTCATTAAAGTTTGTTAAAAATGTAGTTGATGGGCTGGGGATAAAGCTCAGTGGCACAGCACCTGCCTGGCAAGCACGACGTAAGTTCAATTCTTGGTACCAAAAAAAAAAGTGTACTTGATAGGTGGAATTCCAGTTAAACTAAGTAGTATTCATAGAAAAATAGAAGTCAAGGAGGTTTACAAAATAAGATTATTTACCAGATAATAATAAATGTTTGTTTCCAGTCATTAGAATTTTTCAATATAACCAGAAGTAGTTTGTAAAAGATTTAAATTTAGTATGTCTAAATTATCTCTGATACATGACTCTTACCCATATAAAATGCTTACTATTGTCCATATTTAAGAAAAATGTATATTTAAAAAACACAAATCAAATCCAAGAGATTGGCAAAGATTCAGAAGTTTGATAACATGCTGTATTGACGAGGATGTGGATAAACAGCCATTCTGATTGCTGGTGTGAATGTAAGTCATCCGACCTCTACATAAGCAAGTTTGAAATACTCCTTAGTCTACTGATGACCCAGAAATTCCACTTGTAAGAATTTATCCTACTTAAATAGTCATAAATCGAGAAGCGATTTTTGTACAAGATTGTATTATAGCAGCATTCTTTGTAATAGTAAAATACCATCCATCAGTAGAGGAAGCAGTCACATCACAAAAAGATCCATCAGTAGGACTCATTAAGAAATTATGCTATTTCATGTGCTAGAAATCAGTGTACTAAACGAGTACATGACATTTTATTAAAAGAATGTATGTCATAGAATAATCCCTATGATTTAATATTTTAAAAAAAATATTTATAGTCTCTGGATGACGTAAGAAACTGGCAGTGTTACGAGAAAATTCCCAAGCCAAACCAAACCAAAAGGAAGTCTCTTTGCACCAAGGAGATAAAAAGGCAGCATTTAATCTTTAGTTTTTTGCGGGATAATTCCACAAAGGTAACAGCACTGAATTTACAGAGAGCTTAGTTTATTATATACAATTGAGAAATGGGAGGTACAAAGCAGGTGAGAAAAAGTTACATAATTGGTTACATGCATTGAGTGGTATATTGCCAGGCAGGCCAGTCTTGAACAGATTTGTTGAAACAAAGGAATTGTTTATCATAATATAAACAGTCCAGGCACAAGGGGAGGGGCTCTTCCAGAGTGAGCATAGTTGAAGGCTTTGGTGACCTGCCCAGGCTGCCCAAAGGAACAGACAGTTACTGTGACTCAGAGCTCATCAGAGAGATGCAGCCGGGCTGTAGACACCATCAGGGTCGGTTGAATTCAGCAGAAACAGGAGAACAGCAGTTTGGTCAGAGACCTCGAATTGATCATGAAATATCTATAACTTCATTATTTTATAAATGTGTTCTTACATTGTAATTCTGCCCCAATAGTAACATTGGGTAGATGAGGGAAATTTTTATCACTAGCCTTGTACATTTTTCTATTTGTTGTACCATTGGAACCATATGATTTTATCTTAGAAAACTGTTTTTAAGTAAGTCAAAATTTAAAACAATGTCATCCCTTAAAATGTTAATGCAGAAAAATACTCAAAATTAATATTAAAAACAGAATCCTTCATTGACCGGTATCTATATATCCTAATTATATATTAATTTTTAAATTATATTGGTGTACATAAAGGGATTCCGAAATAATATTTCAAAAAGTTACAGTAAATTCATGCTGATTTATGGGATTTAGGGAAATTTTTGTTTTCGTCTTTGAATTTTTCTGTTTTTATTTCCCCAAAGTTTCCTATGATGAGCCTTAATGGAGGAAAATAGAAGAATGAATGTTACAAAACATACTTGCAGATTTATAGTTAAGTGTGCATTGTTTGCATCACAGAAGCAAGGAAAAAAATGGGGGAAATACACTTCTCTAACTTTGGGGAGAAAATAAATATAAAATTTCTTCCTTGTGGTGTTTTGACTATCTTAAAAACACTGAAACTGGTGTTTTTATGTTAAACCAGAAATGCATAAGGTCATATACTATCTGGAATAGGTTTGGTTTGTGCCCGTTGTAATTGTGTCCTCTTCAGCCTCAAAAATACAGTCACGTTTAGGTGTGAGAGCCAAGGTGACGTTGATAGGGATCGTGGAAAAATAAGCAGAGGAAAGGAACACAGCAATGAGAGACTCTCCTGAGAAGCTGAACAAGCTTAAATGTCCTGGTTCTTTTTGAAACTCACCTGAGTATAACTGAAAGTTTCTCCTCTAACTTATTCACTACGTGGGCCTTATTTTGTAGAATTTCAAATACGAATTTGAAAAGTTTCTGCAGTCTTTAGCATAGAACTTAAGATACTTTGTAAAGCACAGAAGTAGGGTCTGACTAACAAGATTTGTGACTTTGATAGCAAGATACTTAAAATCTTTGATTTCTTCTGCAAAAATAGGGATCGTCTGCAACTAAGAGTAATCAAAACTTTTTGAGACATAAAATGTACACTAGCAATTTGAAGTGGGAAAAAGCAAACATAATGTTTCTCTTTTAGCTCTTCTTTTTTTTTTTTTTTTTTTTTTTTTTTTGTCTTTTTCCTTTTTATCGGTACTGGGGATCAAACTCACGACTACCTGCTTGCAAGGCAGGCGCTTATGCTGCTGAGCTAAATCCCCAGCCCCCAATCTCTTCTTTTTTTTTTAAAATCTTCTCTTGAAGAAATGGTTTTATCTGTGCCAAGAAGCCCATAGTGATATCCAGTTTAATCAGAGTCCATTAGAACTCCCAGGATACAGTCTATAGTTATTTTAGCTTTTTCACTTTTTCTTAGTTGTGATTAAAATTTTTATGGGAAAGTCTTGTATTGATTTAGGTCTTAGACATTACAAAACTATTACCACATACCCATTTTAATTACCTTGATAGGGGGGAAAATGGTGCTGTATATTGGTAAAGAGGTTGTAGAAAATTTTATTATTAAAGTTTACTGTTAGAGAATTTCTCATAAAACTGAGTACTAAATCTGTAAACTGAACTGCTTTTTAACTATAGCAATGAATTATAATATATACTGCTTTTTTCGTCTTTTTTAGGAAATGTAGGTTCTTCTCCCAGATCCTCTGATTTAGTCAAATTAGCTCAGGAGTGCTGTTACCATAATAACAGAGGCATTGCGGCTCATGGAGTAAGAGTTCTAACTAACATAACTGTCTCTTGTCAAGAAAAAGGTAAGTTTATAAAAAATAGAAATTCAGTTTGACCCAGCTAGTCCCCTTCTGGGTATCTTCTCAGAAGACTTGAAGACTGCATGTTAATGCATACCCATGTCTGTAGCAAAACAACTAAATATTGGAAGTGGCCTGTAGGTCCACTGGCAGATGAATGGTTAAAGAAAACATGATATTTATTCATAATGGAGTGCTGCTCTGCCATAGAGAAAAATACATTTGAGTCATTTATAGGAAAATAGACGCGTCTTTATAAATAATAATGTGAGTTAAATAAACCAGATACACAAGCTAAAATGTTCAGTGGTTTCTCTTACATGAGAATCCCTAAATGTAAATAGTTTAAAGAGCAAAATACAAGATAAGATAAAAGGAAATAGGGAGAGAGATGTTTGCTGATGAGAAAAGTACCAAGAGATGGGGGGGGGCAGGGGGTTAGACACTCATGCCAGCTGCCCACCATGAGTGTAATCATTGTGTACTGTAAACACGTACTAATAAAAATTTTAAAAACAAAGGTGAATTTACTCAGGAATGGTATTATTTATGAACTCAAGATTGGCGCATGGACAGAATTCTGTGTGTGCTCTCGTTCCCTCATCTTCAGCTTACATGATTTGATCCACAGTTGCTTCCTTCTGAAATGTTCTTAGAACTTGCTTCTCAAGGCCATTTAAATCTTGTGAAGAGTAATAGAACCCTAAGATCTTGGAGCTGCCGGAGATTGTGCAGTTGTAAGATTTTGTGGAGCATTGTCTGTTTCGTCCCACCACTTGCCTTCACATGTGGTGGTGTTCACATGTTGGAAGGAGATCGCTTAGGAAATCTGCATCTGTGCTAGAAGAATGTGCTCACTGATAAGGAAACCAAGGAAGTTTGTTCCTGTTGTGGAGGTGCTTGAAAGACAGGTCATTTCATTTCACTTAGAGACGAGTGAATTAACAGGACAGTGTGCATTACATATGACAAACTTTATCTCCTAGATGAATGTAACATCACACTGATTTGCATTATCAAGAAAGATATACAGAAAAAATAGTGCGCGTATTTTCCTGTGGTCCTAATATTGTTTTGATGTAACTTAAAGAAATTCACACCTTCACTCAGGAGCAGAAACTGCATTGTGGACAATCTGTTTCAGCGTTTGCTTTGACCCTTGTTAAGGAACACAAGCGAGTAGTCCTCCTCCCCACCAGTTTTCAGCACTGCTTGTGCCTGGTCTGTCTTTACACCTTTGTTGCCCAGCTCTTATACTTACTCAGGACTCGTTAGAAAGTTACCTGTTGGTTCTGATTTAAGCCTGATTTATCTGGGGCATAGTAAAGAGTATTTTTCCCAAATAATATTGAAAACTGCTGTGTGTTCTCAGCACTGACATATATTATCCTAAATACAGTTAACTAGGCCATTCATAGCATCCTAGATCCTCCAGGGGAACTGTATCCCTATGGTAGTGAAAAGATGTCATAGTACTGCTGTCACATGAAACGTAAGGGTTCATTCTTTAAGGCCAGACTGAAAACATCCATGAGACTACCTGGAGTGTTCACTGCAGCCTCTCAGTGGTTAACATTCATTTAAAGCTGAAAACTGTGTTGTATGAGGTGAAAAGGGGCCTGTGTAATTTAAGTCTGACTCAGAAGACTAACCCATGTAGCACAGTTTTCTGTTACCATTTTGCTAGCTAAATTGTTGATGCTGTTTCTGTTTTGCTTTACTTACAGCTTTGCAGCTTTACCTCTTGATTTAATGTGTTTGTTTTTATAATCTACAATAAAGCGGTAGAAATAACAAAGTCTGAAGATAGTTTCCTTACATGTTAGAAGTAATGCTGCATGTGCTTTTTCTAGGAAGGGTATAGCATTCCTTACATTTTAGGCTCAGTGTTTTTTCCCTGTAAGAGTGAGTGAGTGAGTGTGCATGTCTGTATTTGCACACATGCGTGTGCTTACTCCTCTGCTGACTACTCTAAAATTTGGTGCTTTTCTTCTAGATCTCTTGGCACTGGAGCAAGATGCTGTCTATGGCCTGGAATCCCTGCTGGTGCTGTGTAGTCAAGATGATAGTCCAGGTGCTCAAGCCACTTTAAAGGTAAAATATCACTTCACCTGGTTGCCATTTCCATTGCCTAAGCTAGGGTGAGGCAGTCTTTCAGTTAAGGGTTGGACTGTACGTATTTTAACTTACCAGTCACACACACTGCATTACAGCTACTCGCCACTGCAGTTGTGGACAGAAGTAGCTGTGGATGAAGTGTTTAAGGTGAGGAGGGAGGATGTCCATGATCCAGTTAAACTTTATTTACCAGCATAGGCAAGGGCCTAGATTTGGCTCAGAGAAAACAATTCCTAGCTTAAAAATACATTTGTGCTTGAAGTTCACTTTGAAAACAGGCTTTTTGTTAGTATCCCAAAAGAACCTTGGCCCATTTTGCTATCAGTTGCCAGTATTTGTTAAATTGCAAAACAGGTATAATTCTATACAATATAAGCAGGCAGACCTCTCATAGTAGTTTTAATCTGAAATAATCTAAGAGCTACAAAAAACTGCTGAAATGAGTAGCCAAACTCACTAATATGTAAGTGTTCATGAGTTTCGGGATTGTAGAAGCCTTAGTTTACAAGCCAAGAGAAGAATTACTGTTAGGAATTTTCATTTTCACTTAAGTACAGAAGCTGTCATAGGTATATTGAAGATGTTTTAAATGTAAAATGAGACTATTACTGGAATGAAGCATGAAATATAATCTGTGATGATCCAAAATTAATAAAAGCATATTAATAGAAGTATAAAGCTATTAGATGTACATTGACAAACTTCAGTTTGTTTTAGGTATGCTTCAAAAGAAGTCATGCCTCATTTTGCATGTTAAGAAAAGGCAGTGTCATCATAGGATGGATAATACAGATGGTGACATGATTTATAAAAGTTGGTGATGTGGAGGGGAAGAGATTTGACCGTCACACACTCTCTTAGAACCTCTTAGAACCATGATACATTTAAATTTAAGAACACAATAAAGCAAAAACAATTCCTTTTACTAATAATGCTAGATTTTAATAAAACACTGGCCTTGACTCGGGGATGTGTGTGTGTAATCACATGTGTTCCCGTGTTAGAGGAACTTGCCATCAGGAATAGGACATAGACATTTATATCAAGAATACCAAGCAGGCTGCAGTGCATTCTCTGCGTTATCAGTGACGGTGCAGTTTTAATGAGTGGACAGAGCTGGGTGAGACCAACGTGAGCTCAGGATCTTAGGAACAATGCAGCAGCTGGATGTCATGAGTGGAACCATGAAAAATGAATGAGAACTTTGATAAGTAGGAAAGATAGCTCAACTTTAGAGGACCTCTGTTACAAAAGACTTGAAAGCAGAAACATCGCTCTTATGTTGGAAAAACAATGAGTATTACTGACCTCTGTGGCTGGATGCCATAGTAGGAGACTGCAAAAGTAGAACAGCTTAGTCATAGAGCATGTCAAGTATGCTCAGGAACATGCTTGAAATATTGCAATTTTAAAATAATATGCTGCAGCTTTTGTTATAATAATTATTTGTTACCATGCTTTAATGTGCCAAACTGCTAAAGCCTTATACACGTAACTTATTCAGAGCCACTTCATTAACAAAGGGCAGGATGAACTTGGCCCTTTGTCAGCCTGAGGTTTATCAGGAATGGCAGACACCATACTGGTGGTTGAGCAGCTGTGGTATAAAGGATGGACTGGTGTGTACATCTTTGCGAGAGGTTAGAAGTAGGGAGAGACTAGTTATCGTAGAAGAATGAGCTAACGGGATCTTAGAGACTTGACAAAAGAAACAGCTAGCTATGAAAAAGTGACGAGGTTGCTTTGTTTCTACTTTGTTAGTTGGAAATGTTGGCTATCTCATTACCAAGCCTGAATGGGAGAAGCTGTTAAGCCCAGTAGTTCTTAGATTTCAGCTAAGGAATAAGAGAAAAAAGTAGAAATCTGGCTTCACTTCAGTGTACTTACAATCACCAAGGACTTCTTTTGGAAACTGATGTCTCAGGAACCTCCACAAATGTACACAAAAAAGTCAATGCATGAGTTTGGATTTGTTGGCATAGTTCATAAACCACACATTAGAGCAGTTCTTAAAAGTAGTGAAAGCAGTGCAGTTAGGGTAACATCTTACTTGGTGTATGTTTTTGCCTCATCAACATTATCCCTTATAGTTTTATCTCATCTTTTTTAAAAAATAGTCCTGGCTTGGGGCTAGGGATTTAGCTCAGTGGCATAAAGCACTTGCCTGACAGGCGTGTGTGTGTGTGTGTGTGTGTGTGTGTGTGTGTGTGTGTATAATAAAAATAATATACAATAATTTAAAATAATAAAATATAATAATAAAAAAAATTTTTTTTCCTGGCTTGCTGGGGATTTAGCTCAGTGGTGTAAGTGGGAGGTCATGAATTCGATCCTCAATATTTAAAAAAAAGTCTTACTTGGAATGAGTTGATGTTTTGATGTATGGTCCTGACTTGTTATCTTAAGCAGTACACATCACAGGCCTCATGTGGGACTCAGTGTTATGCCTACAAAAGTCCACACCTGTGGTTTGGTTTTTTTTTTCTCAGTAACTTATATAGAGCTTACTTGGCTCACGTCTGAAATTCCTTCTGCATGTAACTGTGCGTTTTCCCCATGGCGCGTAGATTGCTCTCAACTGCATGGTGAAGCTGGCCAGGGGCAGGCCCCACCTTAGCCAGTCGGTGGTGGAGACCTTGCTCACTCAGCTGCATAGTGCCCAGGATGCCGCTCGGGTCCCGATGTGCCACTGCCTGGCGGCCATTGCCATGCAGCTGCCGGTACTGGGTGATGGGATGCTTGGTGACCTCGTGGAGCTCTACAAGGTGATCGGACGCTCAGCCACGGACAAGCAACAGGAACTTCTGGTAAAGAGTGGCTGTCTCCGTCTGCTGCGAGATGGGCATACGGTCTAGTGGGGACTATTTTAGAAAGTCAACACTATTGTTTCACTTTACTTTAAAAAAACAAAACAAAGCAAACAGCTGGTTAAAGTAGTTATCCAAAACCGGAAGCATGATGAAGTCAAAACAGAACTGACCCTGTCAACTATTATACAACAAGTTGAGCGACCCTACCCTAGAAATCCAAAATCAGAACTGCACATCAGAAATCCAGCATAGGGCCAGGGACATAGCTCAGTGGCACAAGTGCCTGCCTGGCAAGCACATGGTCCTGACTTCAATTCCCAGTAACAAGAAAAAAAAGAAATCCAAAATATACACACTTTCAGATTTCAGAACCTTTCCAATTCGGTTGATAAAAGTCTTCCCTGGATTTTTTTTTTTTTCTTCCTCATTTTGTGAGAATGGAATGCCCTGGATTTGATATCTATGATCCCCATGCATGTTGCGTTTTTACGATCACAGTATATATTCCAAAGTAATACTCAATATTCCTTTAGATATTTTTACTTCACAGAAATGTTACACTGTAAGTAATCAGTTGCAGTTTCCCTATTTCGTTGATCATCTGTTTTGTTAAGTTTATCTCTGCTTTGTCCAGTTCACTGTTGCATAGTATCTCATTGTGTGATTATATCATTGTTTATTTATTGGCTTGATTCTAATTACTTGATTTGATAAGTAGTGCTCTACATCAGTGGAATACTCAGAAATTACTCAAAATGAGAATTAAATAAATGTTAATGAAAAACAAATTTTATGCTTTAAAATGAACCATAATTGACTTTTCTTCTGTTTGAGTCCCTTATCTATGACACTGGCTATACTCATATGATGTTCTTGTTTTTCTTACTTATTCATGGTTAGGTGAGTTTGGCTACGGTGATTTTCGTGGCCAGCCAGAAAGCGCTGACTGCTGAAGTCAAGGCCGTGATTAAGCAGCAGCTTGAAAGTGTCTCCAATGGGTGGACCGTGTACCGCATTGCCAGGCAGGCCTCCAGGATGGTATGTGGTGGGCGCCCTGCTGGGTACTGGTCGCTGGGGAGCGGGTCACCTGCCCTGGATTCTGTGGTTATTGTTACTCAGGGTCAGAACTGGAAATAGAGAGGGGAGTGCTTTTCCTCATGGGTTCTGGGTGTGGTGAAGGAAGGATCCGTCTTGGCCTTTCTCATAAAAGAGTGGCACACGTTCTGCTGTGTGCGCTGGTGCTGTGGGAAGCTGAAGGCCAAGCTCAGGCTGGATGTGGGTCGTAGCGCACTTTCACTTTGCCCCGTGTTGTCCACAGCAAGACCACGTCCACCACCGTGCTTGTCCTCCTCGGCTGATGCACCATGTTGTGCTTCTCTTTCTCTCCCCAGCCTTCTGGTTCTCAGGTAGTAGCAGGAAGGCTTTAGCATGCTGCCCTTCTCTCAGCCTTGCAGAAAGCCTAGGGGCTGTCACTACCTTTCTTTGAGAAGGAGCACCAACCTGTTAGGACAGAAGTCTTGGGGATAACTGCTCTAGGTGGTCATGCTCGTGTTTGCAGTTGTGTAGTCTCATGCGGGGCAGGAGCAGGGGCACGGATTGTCATTTGTCATTACTGCCGCCAACTAGCCTAGGCGTCCTGGCACCACAGCACACAGAGCGTTCCTGGCCCCTGGCCTCAGACAGCGTTCACATTTCCCCCAGCAATCTCCCACACTGCTGGGTCACCAGGGCTGACACAGTGTGTGTGATTTTTACTTCCTAAAAGGCAGACTAAAATTTACACTTGGGTTATGGCTAATTCCATTCACCTTCTCTTTAGAAAGGTTTTGGTAAAGAACTTTAGGCAGTGCATTGCATAAAAGCAACTCAGCATATTTTCTGGAAGAATTACATAATATGAGAAATGATTATTCAAGCTTATCCAGGGCTTGGGCTTGTCTGGGACCTGCTGTATCAACGCTTTCCAGTGTACGAACCTCATCCTCTGCTCCTGCTTTCCTTCTTTCCTTTTTCAGGGTAATCATGACATGGCCAGAGAGCTGTACCAGAGCTTGCTGGCTCAGGTGGCCTCAGAGCACTTCTACTTCTGGCTGAACAGTTTGAAGGAGTTCTCACACGCGGAGCAGTGCCTCACCGGGCTGCAGGAGGAGGAGTACAGTTCGGCACTGTCCTGCATTGCTGAGTCTTTAAAATACTACCACAAAGGGATTGCTTCCTTGACAGTGAGTTCTCCTGATTCTCCCTGGGTGACGGTGACACACCGGAGAATTCTCTCCCTTCTTGTTTTGGGTTTTCCTGCTTTAACAACTTGAGAAAGTAGTGTCAAAGTAACGCGGAGATCATAGACATGAACTAGGCCCTTCCCTTCTTTAGCGCTTCTGGGTGATGGAAGTCTGTGAGCACTGGGTGCCGTGTATAGAGGACTGCCAAAGCTCTGCAGAAGAGGGATCCTCAGTCAGTTGCCAGCCGGGGCCACTGTCAGGCATGCCCTGATCCACCTTGTAGCTGGCAGCTGCTCTCATAGTAAATACAGCATCTTGGTTCTTTCTTTGGTATTAGGGGTTAGACTCGGGGCCTTGCACATACAAGGCAAGTGCTCTCCCACAGACCTCATCCCCGGCTACAGGACTTGCTTGCTTTATAGATAGCTATCAAGGACTCCAGTGGGCCAGTTCTACTCCCCTGTGACACCCAGACTAACAGCCAACTGCTAACAGTTATTTTCTAAGCAAGTGAAAGAGTTGCAGAGAGTAGCATTTCTTATGTCCTGAAAGTCAGTTGTATTTCTGAGCAAGGACCCATCCCCTGCAAAGAGAATGTCCTGCGTTCGCCAAAGGGCTTTTCTATAAAGGGCATATAATGAACATTAACTGTTTTTACAGTACTCTTATACAGCTTTAAAAATTGAATATATTGAGGAAGTACCTGTTTATATCCTTTTGTGAAATTTCTAAAAAAATTTTTTGAGACAGGTCTCCCTATGTAGTTCAGGCTGGCCTTGAACTTAGAGTGGTCCTCCTGCCTCAGCCTTCCAGGTGCAACTGTGCCTGGCCTTAAAACATTTTTAATTCTAGACTATCCCGAAAGAAATGCTCCAAAGGAAAACAACTGTATGTGTCACAAAAGAGACAATATTAAGGCCACTGTGGAGCACATATTTTTTTAAAGTATAATTCTCAGCGACATAAGCACCTGCTTGGCAAGTGCAAGATCCTGAGTTCCATTCCCAGTATCAAAAAAATTAAATAAGAAGTATAATTTTTATTTTTGGATTAGAATTTGATTGATGGCGATTTAAAATAACGCTACATAAAGACCCCCTCCTACCCCTTCCTTCTGCCTGCTTCCTTCTCTTCAGTACCGGGATCAACCTCATGACCTCACGATTACCAGGCCAGCGCCTCAGCCACTAAGCTGAATCGCTGTCTCCTCTCCCTTTCTTTCCTTTTGTCTTTTTGTTTTTGGTGATGCTGGGAATGGAGCCCAGGGCCTTGCCCAAGCTAACTGAGCGCTAGCTCCACACCCAGCCTTCTCTGCTTTGCATTTTAAAGAGTGACATTGACAGCCACGATTCTTTCCTCTTGATTATTCTTGGAAAAGATTGTTGTTCTGTAAGTCGACTAATGGATGCCACAGAAAATTAAAAGGTATGATTATTGTTTCAGATAATAAAAGTATTTCATTTTCTAATTTAGATAAGGTAGCAAATTGTAATTAGTGCATTAAATGGTAAAATATGTATATGTGTAAACCTGAAACAAATAGGATCACAAAAACATGGAATAAGTTTTATGAAAAATTCTGTTGAATATTTCATACTGACAATGAACTGTAGCATGTGCATTTAATGAGGCCTGTGAGTAAGGACTGAACTGTAACAGGAATAAAGCACTTAATGGACAGACTGGTACCTTTGACTTAGTTTCAGTTCTGCCACCAACTCAGGATGACTTGAGGAGCTCACTGGGGCCTAAGTTTTCTTGGAGTTGTTTGATTCTACAGGTTTTAAGATCTTGCTATGTACCAAATACTGTGCTTTGAGGATTAAAAAAAAAAAAAGAATGGATACATATGAGCTAGGCATGGCAGCACATATCTGAAGACCCAACTACCCACAAGGCTGAGGTAGGCGATTGCTTGAGCCCAGGAGTTTAAGGCCAGCTTGGGCAACATAAAACCTTCTTTCTCAAAAACAAGGAAATTATCCTCCACTTGAGAGTTGTCTAGAAGAGTATGATCGGTATGGCCTCCAGAAACTTCCCACATTTCTGGTCGTATTACTCTGTTAGGGTGTTTTGAGGATTTTTGCTTAATCTGTTCACTTGCCAGGTGTGAACTTGAGAGTAGTCCTTGAGTGGATATGAGCATGGACCACTTGGCTTTCTGAATAAGTTATCTCTGCCTGAGATCGCACAGCTCTGAAGCCCATGTGTGTCAGTTAGGGTTCCCTGGAGGAAAGGTTAATGTTGTGAATCTGGGTCTGCACCCTAGAGAGAGAGCCAGGTGTTACAATCACAGGACCTGGAGCTCACTGCAGAGCCCTGCGCAAGTCTGGATCAAGAGCCAAAGGAAGGCCAGGGAGTCTGAGCTGGAGGCTCAAGGTGCACGTCCAAGGCCATTGACGGTGAGGATGCAGCACCTCCAAAGAAGCAGCAGCAAAGCTTCTGTCTGCTGTCCCTTTTTATTTCATCCAGGCTGCAAGCCTGTTGGTTGGTGCCACCCACACCCAGGATGGGTCTTCTGTCTTCGGTAGCTCTGTTCAGTGACACCCAGAACTGTGAGTAGGCCAGTCAGTTGGGCATTTCCTACTCAAGCTGAACACGCAGTTAACCATCACACCATGCTTTTTACCTGCTAAGCTGAAGTGTGTGTCTTAGTTACTTTGTGCTCGTCGCTGCGACAAAATACCTGATGCCCAAGTTGGGAAAGGAAAGGTTTATTTCTTACAGTTTTTGGAGGTTTCAGTCCACACTCAGTTGGCTCCAAGACAGGCAGGCATGGCTGGGCTGCAGCTCGTGGCGGCCGCCAACAGCAAGCAGGAACCAGCAAAGAGCAAAACACAGCTTCTTCCTGCCATTATATCACATCCTGGCTCCACCCCTAAGTGGGTGTAGCTCTAACACCATCAATCCAAGCACTAGAAAATGAATGAATAACAAATGCACAATTCAAACTCATGAGGCCTGGGGGACACAGACATAAACCATGACAGTGTGTTTATGGGGACCACAGCACTAAGCATTTAATTCCCCAATACAGTGACAAATTGCATGTTGTCCTGCTTCTTAAAAATAAAAATTGTAAAAGATGTTTAGAAGCTGGGAATGTGGTACAATGCTTGCCTAATATGGATGCAGCCTGGGGTTCAATTCCAAGCACAGCAGAAACCAAGAATTAAAACACTCAGAAAAAGTTTTTAGAGGAGTCAGATCCGTAGCAACAGAAAATAGAATGGTGGTCATTTGCCAAGGCCTTAGTGGGGAGGAGGGTATAGAGTTTCAGTTCTGCAGTATGAAAAGGTTCTAAAGGTCTCTTTTACAAAGTAAATACACCTACCACAACTAAATTTATACTTAAAAAGAGGATGATGAAATTTTTATTATGTATTTTTTACATACATGTTTTAACAAGCTTATGAAGTTGCTTTTTTTTTGCCTCACTGGTTTCTTTAACTCTTTACAAAATAGTTTGTACTACAAATTAGAAAATCAGAATAACGTCCTATGCATGTTTAACACAAATTTATACGTTCGACAAAAAGGAAAGATAGGAAGAAGGGTAATAAGGAAGGATGACAGCAAGCACCGTAAGTAGGGAGACATTTCTGTCAGCCGCTCAGCTCGGCCGAGGCACATCAGGAGTGGGATGTTGGGACTCTGGCCCAAACTACCAGAAACAGTTTCTTCTTGAACACTTAGGATAATTTTGACTCTATACCATGTTTCTTTATATGTTCCCTTATAACCCAACTGTTGTTTAAGCATGAGCCCCAGAGGAAAGAAAAGGAAACATTCCTTGTATTTCTCTTTGGTATGTGGTCTTGTATTTCTCTTTTCTGTAGTCTTTTTTTCTAAATATCTCCCATATTCCTTGAGTAATATTAACTTTTAGTCTTTGAATTCACTGAGAAATATAAATTTTTTGTGTTTTTTTTAAACATTTCTTTCAGTATTAAGGTGATCTAAGACTGCCGAGTCACTTTCAAGGTTATTGTCTTACATCATCAGTCAAATATTTCTCGTTAGTCAAAAATCAGAGTAGCAGCAAATCTTTCTCATAACTGCATCACCCTCTTTTCAGTTTTATAATGCAGGAGAACAAAACTGACAGTATTTTCTGGTTGGTGAGATGATCTGTATCGTATTTATGTAACAGTTTCATATATATTTACATGTACCCCATCCTTCTGAAATTATAGGTAAGCAGTAAATTAAAAACAAAAAGGGGTAGAGGGAATTTATTAGCCTACAAGAGCAAATCAGATCATATCTGAGAAATGAAAGTGAAAATGGCTTCTTTAATACCTTAATATGTAGTGTTTAGTAAGTAGAACAAAATATTCCAAAGGCAAAAAAGCCCAAGGTAAACATTTAAGTACAGTTTTTACCTCTGTATTGCATAGTTTGATCTTCGGTCTTTGCAGTCGGAGAGGGATGTTACATTAGACAAGTACACATTTTTATGAAGGTCACAGAGAAAAGCATTTTGGTATAGTAAAATATGAATACTGCCACATATTATCTTTTTTTTATTGCAGGCTGCTAGTACCCCACTGAATCCTCTCAGTTTTCAGTGTGAGTTTGTGAAACTCAGGATTGACCTTCTGCAAGCCTTCTCGCAACTCATCTGTACATGTAATAGCCTAAAGACAAGCCCTCCCCCTGCAATCGCCACTACGATTGCCATGACCTTAGGAAATGACCTTCAGAGATGTGGTCGCATCTCCAATCAGGCATGTCTTTCCTTTCCTTTCATTGTAATTTTCATGTACACATTAGAGATGTTAGGTGTGTGATGAAAAGTTATGAAAGTTTATCAGTGGTTTGACTCAGACATTGTATCAAATGTGTTACCCACCTGGCCTGCCACAAAGGGTGACCTGGTGACTGATGGCCTCTAGACAGGTGCCACAGTTGAACTGAAGAGAATGCAATTACATTTTAAAGACACTTGACAATGCTTGTAACTGCAGTTGTTATTTTAGTGGAATATGAAGACACTAAAATGAAAAGGTTTTTGTCTATTATATACAGCATTTTAAAATCTTACGAACTTTTATAGTATCATTTGCCATTCTTTGATTGTATTTAACAAAGTTTAGGAAAATGAATGAAATGATGAGAGTTCAATGCTTCTTTGCATTTTCATTTGTTTGTTTTTGTGTTGTTTATACACTAGCACTAGTGTGTGTGTCACCGCTGATGTTTTCCATTCTTCATAGATGAAGCAGTCCATGGAAGAATTCAGAGCCCTTGCTTCCCGATACGGAGATCTGTATCAGGCATCTTTTGACGCTGACTCGGCCACGTTGAGGAATGTAGAACTGTATCCTAAGCTTGCCTCGTATTCCTTTTTTCTTGAGAAGTAGTCTTAAATGTCGACTGAGTACTGCAGATCTGCTTACCTACAGAATGTATATTAAATAACCCTCAGATTTGTTATAATTATAGTTCCCCTTTTGAATTTTAGTATGAGTAGAGTAATTCTACTTTTTAATCTGTCTCTTTTTTTTTTTTTTTTTTTTAAAGCAAAGTGAGTGACTCCAGGGTGATCTGCCCCTGCCTCCAGGAAGCCCACACAGAGCCGCAGGCCTGCGCACAGTGGCCAGCCCTCTTGTCTCAGCACCTCTGAAGGTGGAGGATGGCTTGGGCCTAGGAGTTTGAGGCCTGCCTGGGTAGTGAAGCAAGATGCTTGTCAGACAACCAGCCGGAATCAAAGGCTGCATCCTGCTGGTGCGGGGTGTGGCGTGCATTGTACTCACTTAGCTGAGATAGCACCATCTGTTTTCCACCAGAAGAGTTTGTTTTGCCCCAGCATTTTCCTTTCCTTTCCTTTGTGACTAACAACCATCTTTGTTCATGATCTTTTCAGAGTTTCAGTTATTTTTTTTGATCACTAAGCCCCCTTTAAGTTCTCCATATTTTCTTATAGCAACTTCAAATCAGTTTTAGGAAGAGGCAAGATCCAGTTATTTGGAAGTAGTTGTAGGATTTGCCAGCCAATAGTTCTTAGCATTTTGGCTTGTTGATTAATATTTAATAAATGTGTGGGTCCTTTGTGCTACAAAATGTGTGCATGACCTGCATCCCAAAATTTGCGTACAGTTTCAAGGGAATTGACCTTGTGAGCCCTAGCTAGGAACCAGGAGGTAAAGGTTCCATAGACCGATGACTTTTTTTTCTTTTTTAAAACTATCATCAGTAAAACTTTTGTTGTTGTTTTCTTGTTTGTTTCAGACTCTTACGAAGAACCCCTAGATCTAAGACAGAGACAAGAGTGGCTGTGCACAGATCTCCAGCCTCTTGGCTGGTTCCCCTTTCCCACATGGTGGGCCTCTGAAATACCTTCCCTGAGACAGGGTTTGAGGATCACTAGGAAAGACAGCATGTAGCGTTTAAAAGGAAAAACCAGACCCCAAGACCACTTGAGCTGGGAAAACACGATTACTTTGACTAAAAGTGCAGCCTCATCTTGACCTATTTAATATCGGATAATGTGAAATGTATAGTGAATTCCTTCTGTTTATGGATAGCCTTAACATTAATGTAGACAGCAGCAGAGCTGCTTACTTATATCTCACACGATAGAAGCCCTGATTTTGGATCCAGAATCAGCAAGGTAATAGTTAACATACAAAATACTTTTAAATAATGGTATTTTACCTATTCATCACAACAGTGTTTTTGAAAAGCAATTATAGAAGGGAAAGCAAAAAAATAACTCTTCCAATTGTTTGCCCAGGGTTACGTAACTAATGACCAAACATAAATTCTCTCTGTCATGTGTTTGCCTCCTGCCTTGTTTTCAGAACATTGATTTGGAAAAATAACTTGGAAAAAATTGTTTGAATTTGAACACCCTCTTATATAACTAAATTTTGTTGGGAAATAGTTAATAATACAGTTAAACTTAAACTTCAAAATTTTATTCGCTGTTTTCCCAAACCAAAAGATACCTCTGCCATTGCTTGATTAAAATTGTTTTTCCCAGCCCCAGTAGCTACCAAAATGATTAAGGAATGCTCCATTGTTTCTCCGTGGAGACCTCCGCAGGCTCTCCGCATTTATACTCGTCACGCTCCTGCCACCAGGTCACTGTTGATAGATGAATTTGTGGCTGAATGAGAAATTTTGGACAGTACACACAGTACAGTATTCAGAACAGAGAAATGGACTGAGGAAACTCCAGCTTGATGACTCTGCTTTTGTTTGCATACCATTAAAGGTAGTACTGTAATATATTACAGAACATTAAACTTCTGGAGAGTCAACGAAAGTTAAAGGTCTGTAAACAAAGTGTACTATCCCAAAAGACATGGAGACTCTGAATAAGGTGTGTGGAACTGTGCAGATGAAAAGAAAGATGGATTGTGTATCCAAGAAGCGATTAATTAGGTGTCACTGGATGAGAAGCATTTGTTTTGGAATTGTATTTCACTAATATATTTCACAATAATACTAATCTACCAAGGCCTGAGATTCCCTTAGCAGAGTTTTCAAAAAGAATGCGTCTGCAAAACACTTTCAGTTTCTCTGCCCCAAAGCACTGACTCAGTATTTTGTTTCAGGTTAATGCTAAGATTTTTGCTACCTTTTTGAAAGTGCTAGCTGCTCTCACACTAGACCGCGTGGCTCTTTATTTCTGCTTACCTGATCCATTTTAGTAATTTCACTTCTTGCCCTGGTGGAACTTAAAATACACTGCCAACAGGGAACAGGGCTTGAGCCAGGCAGATGTGAACATGACTCCCTTGTCACTCACTGCTCTGTGACCACGTCTGACCTCACTGAGCCAGTCTACGTAAACTCTAGGTAGAGACCGATGCCTGTTTCTGGGAACAGTTGTGAAGATCAAAAGGAAAAAGTCTGTACAAAGTGCCCAGTTGAAGAGCTTGTTTATAGAAGACCTTAAATGGATTTGGGGAATAATAGTGTTAATATCCAGCATATTTAAATTACCTACATTACATTTAAATATCCCTCAGGAAAACTTTTGAAAGCCTAGTCAAGATGCTGAAGTTGCTCTCTTCTCTTGCTTAGAAATATTTTCAGAAATCTGAGGGTCAGAAATAGAGGAAAAAGGAAGGCATCTAGGTTAAACTTTTCCCAGAATGCCCTTCGCATTCCTGTACATATTGATAATTACCTTTTCAGATGTCTTATGTCTCTCCTGGTAGCAACAAATTTAGACACTGTAGTACTGCTTAACAGTGTGGTAAAGAATCACATCATCGGGGGCTGGGGGTTTAGCTCAGCGGCATAAGTGCCTGCCTTGCAAGCAGGTAGTCGTGAGTTCGATCCCCGGTACCGATAAAAATGAAAAAAGACCAAAAAAAAAAAAAAAAGAATCACGTCATCTGAGCCTGTAATCCTAGCTGCTTCTGAGGCTGAGGTAGGAGGATCAGAGGTTTGAGCATTCTGGCCAACTTAACCTCACCTCATCTGAAAAAGGCCTGGGGATGAAGCTTGGTGGTGAAGAGCTTACCTAGAGGGTGCAAACCCTGGGTTCAGTCCTCAGCAGCAAGCCTCCATCAACTGAACTCACGTCTGGGTTTGAGTTTCAGCTTGCCCCTAGTAGTTGTAGGTATAGGTAAGTAAACCTCTCGAGGTCTCAGATTCCTTATCCATAAAGGGAAAGAAATCCGTTACTTGGAAAATTAACTGACAATGCAAGGAAAGTGCTTGACACAGGAAGTAAAGGAATTAACGTGTTAAAACGGCCGCGTAACTGATGCTGATCTTGCCTTCAGTTTTCAGGAGTACGGATCTACGGGAGCAGCCCATGCTGACAGCGAGTACGAGCGGAGGATGACGGCCGTGTACACGCATGTCTTGGAGGAGGTGGAGTCGCTCAACCGGAAGTACACCCCTGTCTCGTACATGGTAAGTGGGCTTTGCTCTCCGTGCCCTTCTCTGCGTGTAGAACAGGGTCCCCCAGCACCTACACGTGCCACTGTTGTGAGGTCAAATGAAGCTGGAATAGCTCTCAACCTGGTGACCGAGGAGAACCACCGTGGGAGCTTTTTTTTTTTTTTTTTTTTTTTTTTTTTTTGTCTTTTTCGTTTTTATCGATACCAAGGATCGAACTCATGACTACCTGCTTGCAAGCAGGCGCTTATACCACTGAGCTGAATCCCCAGCCCCTATCTTGGGAGCTTTTTAAACCATAAATCAATGTGCCCCGCTCCCTCTACCTCTTGCTCTGTGGAATTCGGCCCAGGCATTAGGATTTACAGTGGATCAACTCACAGCTTTTCAGCGGTTGAAGGTGTATTCAATAATGGGTCTACATCCCATTCTGTTTTCACCTTCGATGTACTGTTAGTAACAATGTGAAATAGTCGGCACTGTATTACAAGATAACCTTTGTGTTAGATGATTTTGCCCAAATGCAGGCTGATTTTAGTGTTCCAGAAACTTTGAAGGTAGGCGAGGCTAAATTATGTCTGATATCTACATGTTCACAGTGGGGCCGTATTTGTGTGTGTCACTGCCAGGTGGCTGTGATTTGAATTGGGTCATTCCTGCTGGCTTGACTGTCCCAGGCCACCCAACGGCACAGTCAGGCATATAGCACCAGTGTTTTAAGCTCAGAGCCACCTGACTACGAGACACACGAATTACAGCTGCATGGAGAATGTGTCAAGAGCAGACACTTATGTCTGGTGTTTGTGGAGCTGGGTGGTCTGTGATAATGTGCCAGCAGACTGGGCTCCATGAGGGTTCTCTCCCTGGCTTGCAGATGGCCACATACTGCTGTGTCTTTGTGTGCAGGGAAAAGGACAGAATTCTCTGGTCTCTTTTCCTCTACTTACAGGACACTAATCCCAGCTTGGCAGCCCCTCCTCCAACTGTTGTCACCCTGGATGTCAGGGCTCTGACATTTGAATTTGAAAAAACACAGACATGGAATCCTTAGCAGCCAAACTGAACTTTGCGCCTCCGAGAGTCTCTCCTCCACTGCTGTCTTAGTCACTCTCTCATAACGAGCAAAACACCCAAGCCCAAGGTGTAGAGGAGGAGAGGTGCAGTGGGCTCAGGGCTGTTAGCTGTCTCCACCCACATAGCAGCCGCAGGCTAGGAGCCCGCCATGAGGAAAGCTGTCCGGTTTAACTGCCAGGAAGCCGAGGTGAGGGGAGGAGCAAGAGAAAGCTGCTTCTGGGTCAGGGCCTGGCGACCGCCTCTGACCAGGCCCACCTACCTCCGCAGCACCTTTAACTGCTGAGCTCCTTTGTGGGTGCATCCACTGATGAATGTAGTGCCCCCTTGGCCCAGTCTGCTTCCCAGAGCCCCTCCCCTGAGCTCAGGTGAGTTTGGGGGACCCTAGATCTGAACAGTCGCAGGACTTCCACATAGGAATTCAGGAGGCAGACCTTGAGTCCATAGCAGCCAGCCTCTGAACTTGGACCCGGGAGAGTTCTTCCCATGCTCCTGTGGTGGATGCTGGCAGCACTGTAGCTCTCTCCCAGCTTCTGCTCTTCTCACTTTATACGCTCCCCCTTCATCAGGTATTTCAGAAGAAATTAGAAGGATGCGTTCTTCATCAGATGTAAGGGTGGGTCCTCTCTGTGATATGCTGCTTCCCAGGTGCAATCGTCAGGAGTGTTTGTAGTCATATAGACACAGCTGGTTGACACCGAGCTGGCTTGTGAAGGGAGATTATAGAGACTGTGAAGGAAACACATCTCCCTGAGAAGTGACTGTTTCCATAGCCTGCTAAACACCACTCCGAGAAGTTAAATAGATACTGAACAGCAAGCTCACTTCGCTGGGGGCGAATCCCCTCTATGTGATGGAGAGGAGGGAAAGGGTCTGCCCAGGAGACACCGACACGGAAAAGTCGTCCCTAGTTCATTCAGAGCTAGGCACAGACTCCTGCGCTGCCACTCCGCAGGGCTGCAATGTCAAATTATTTAATGTCCTTTTGTATAAAATGCAGAATTGCCTATCTCTTAAGATTACTGTTAAGTTTAAGTAATGCATGTTTTCTATCACAATTCTACCATATAAGGGGTAGTTAGTAAATGTTAGTTTCCTTTTCTCTCCTTCCAGATTGTATTCATAGATTTGCTACTTTGCACCTACAGGATATTCAGACATTTATTATTAGATCTTAGGAACAGAAAAGTGACAGAGACACAAGGTCTTCCATAGTCTGACAGGGAAAGGTTTTAGAAACACAATACAGCAAAGTTCTGCACGGGATAGTGGGGCAGCGCTGGAGGGAGACCAGGCCCAGCACGTCCATCCCCAGTGTCACTAAAAAGCTCAGGTCAGCGGAGGGACTCAGCTAGGCTTGGTGGCGCTGGCCGTAGTTCTAGAATCCGGGGAGCTGAGGCATGAGGACCTAAAGTTCAAAATTTTTGGAGGTCCTGCTTCCAAAACAGTTTTAAAAAGAGTAGGGATATAGCTCAGCGTAGAGACCACTGGTTCCATCCCCAGTACCAGAAAACAGAAGTTTATGTCAGAGAATTGGTAAAGCTGGTAGGGCACAGCTCAGGGAGAAGACAGGCTTGCGTGTGAGTTTTCCAGACAGATAAGGAGAGGTGGGGACTATCAGGCAGAGAGCACTTTGAGGAACAGCAGCAGTGTGACCTAGTGTGGCATCTTGGGGGAGCCTTCAGGGGCTGCTGCAGTGCACAGGCCAGCCACGAGGAGGCAGAGCTGGCGACAGGAGGCTTTGAACAAAGCATTGGGGTTTGGACTTTATCTCAAAGACACTAGGGAGCCTTCTTTGAATGTTAAGTGGGCAAGAGAAATAAATAGTTAACAAGCAGTGAGGTGTCAATGTGTATAGTCAGGTCAGGTCTGTAGGCCTCGGGATTAGAGGAGGAAAGAGTAGAAGTTCTCTGCAGCCATCCAGAATGGGACCCAGTGAGTAAGCGGCAGTGGGAATGGGAACGGGGTGCCTGGACAGATCTTAGGGGCGGGGTCATGTTTGCCATCTTGGTGTTTGTTTTAATGAGACATGAAGCTAAAGGTGTGGCTTCTAGGTTTCCAGCACCAGTGACTGGGGGTGCACCTGGGTGATCGTCTCCTGAGATGGAACATACAGGGGTGGAAGCCACTGACGGTGGCTGTTTTGGGATAGCCCAGGATGGAAGACAGATGAGCTGGGCCGCAGGTGGGACGTCAAGAGTGTCACCCCTTGGAGCATCCTGGGAAGAGAGTGCATTACCTGTGGAGACCACAGGGGCCGAAAAGAGAAGGGGACTGAGGACAGCGGAGGCACTTAGGGAAGCAGGTGGAGGGAGGGGAGTTAGGCAGGCGTGGGTGTCAGGCCTGTTGGAGATCCATGGAAGGAAAGCGCTGCCCGCTGCTGCGGAGACGCCTGTGCCCGAGAGCTGGAGAGACTATGGTGGGCTTAGCAAGCGCTCTAGTCCTCCTGCTCTGCTGTCCTGGTACGCAGTTTGCCATCTTCAGAGTGCCACTTTATAGTAATCTCCTGCAGAGGTGTCCCCAAGCGACCGACAGCCTTAGAGACAGTTCTCATATGACTGTAGCACCTGCTTCCTCTCCTGATTTAAAAAGCCAAATAGGGACTTTCTTCAGTGAAGGGGCCCACAGCTGTGGTGGCAAACCTAGGCCTGTGTGATGCAGCTGGCCATGGGTATCACTGAGAGCTATGAAAGGTTTGCCCTCGCTGCCCTAGAGTCACATATGGTGCATCAGTCTACCCTTGAGGGTGTTTCCATCCTTCCACGCCACAGTGGCACCAGAGGCCCCGCACAGGCAGCACGTTCCCGCCAGAGCTTGTCGGACTCCCTGGTGTGGAGGATGGCAGTGCTGCTCCAGCGGTTAGAGCTGCAGAAGTAGAACCGGTGCCTTTGCATGTGCCTTGTGATTTTCTCAGTTCATAGACCTGCTCTCTGTCCTCAGGCATAGAATGTTTACCTGCATGAACGATTGGGGGTTTTGGTTTGTCTGTTTGTTTTGCTTTTGGCCTTAATGCCCAGCTTTTTAAAGCTGTGTTTAAGCCAGGCATGCTAGTACACGCCTGTAATCCTGGTACTCCAGAGGCTGAGGCAAGGGTATCCTCACAGGTTTGAGCCCAGCCTGGGCTCCACAGTAAACTCAAGGCCACCCTGAACTGCACAGTGAGACCCTGTCTCAAAGAAAAGAAAAAAAATGACGCACATACATTTAAACATTTTTTCAAAACAAGCCTGGCAGCTCATGCCATCTACCCAGAAGCAGGACCTTGGTGCACAGGCAGCCTTGGGTGTCATACGTCGGTGCCTTGGGGGCACAGAGACAGAAAAGACTTAGAGGGACAGGAGCCGCGCAGGAGTGGTTCTCCTTCACCTGCGGTGCAGTGCTGTGGCAGCGTGTTAGTATTTCCTATTAAGTTTGTAAATAATGAAATAGAACAAAATCACTAAGGCGTTGGACATTGTGGCTTCTGGTCCCACCTTCCCTGATACCCCGTGTGTGGCCTGTGTCATCAGCAGAGTAATTGTCCTGAGTAATTTTTAACACGTCTTGGAACTCTTAAAAGTCTATGACTCCTTTCACTAAGACTGAAAAGATTCAGTTGTGTTTTTGTTTCTCTGCAGTTGGGCTGAAGTTTTCAAAACTCAGTTACATACGTGAGATAGATTTTAGAAGTAAAGTATTTTATTAGAGTTTCAGAGCCAGGTGTAGTGGCACATGCCTATAGTCCCAGCACTCAGGAAGCTGAAGCAGGAAGACTGCTGCAAGTTCAAGCCAGCCTGGACTATATAACAAGACCCTGTCTCAAAATAATAATTCCATAAAGACAGGCTGCTATAGTCATTCTTAGTCTGAATCCTGCTGAGTTTTCACTGTTGCCCACTCTGTGGGGACCCAGCAGAAAAACCTCATAGCTAGTGGAAAAGGAGGACAAGAATAAGCCACCAAGCTGAGAGCCAGGGTCAGGTGGGGGACCTGGACTCAGGCTCAGGGTGTCGTGTGCTGCCCTAGCTTCTTACCGTGCTGTTTGTCTCACCCTGCCATGTGTAGTTAAACTCTGTTTCAGTGTCGCCAATACTTACTAATATGTCTGATAGCTCTGCAGTCTATAGAAGTGTGAAATTTGCCCAGGAAGGAATGTGGGTTTTCTCCCTTCTCTTACCACTTTGAAGATAAAGTAAAGCCCCCATTGTGCCCCCTGGCATGAGTGATGGAATGGATAGGGAGACCGGGTTCTGGGTGTCGTGCCCCTTCCTGGTTGGTGTGTACTTCCGTAGCGGCCTATGTCAGTTCATGTCTGGCCATTGTTGGTGAAATCTGGAAGCTTACCTTCAGATGCTTTCTTTCTCTCCCCCAGCACACAGCTTGCCTCTGCAATGCCATCATCGCTTTGTTGAAAGTTCCCCTGTCGTTCCAGAGATATTTCTTCCAGAAACTGCAGTCGACCAGCATCAAGGTGAGACAGGCAGAATACTGAGGTTACTGCAGCTTTGAAAACCAGCTGCTTCTGGGAGTTAAATGGGACCTAGCTACATTTCAGAATCTAAATTTCGGTTTTGTAAAAATCTGTAGCCTTTAGTTTTATGCTTTTCCTTCCTTTGTTAAGAGATTCGGGAAAGGAGTGGGATTAAGAGTTAAACCTCTCCCTTTTCAGCTGTCAGAGCCAAGTGCAGTAGACAAGCATTTGAGTAGCTGGGTCCTTTATCTCCTGCGACAAGAATAAATTGGTGGTTTTATGATAGTGGCCTGCACGGATCTCAAGCCAGGTCTGACTGAGCAGCCCTTTTTGCCCTACTGAGGCTTAATAGGGCCAGGAAAATGTCACCAGTCTGCCCTCTGCACACTTTCGCCTTTTAATATCAAGTTTTGAGGGAACTGAATGAGTGTAATTAGTATTTTGAAATACTCAGACCACTCAAAAGTGAAAAGCTGTTGTTGATTCAAATATAGAATTGTTTGGAAATAAAAGGAAATTACCACTCTGAGATATTTCCTAGATTATCCCTGTCAGTTAATATCTGAAGTGAACTTATACATCCATTCAAATGCTTTTGCTTGCAAGTAGAAGAGCATTCCATTTCAAAATGACTTACATAATCAGGAAAAGTGATTATCTAGACGAGAAGACCAGAGCCCACAAGCCCCCAGAGCTGACTGGTTCAGCAGTTCAACATTAGTAGGAAACTCCTGTTTCTTCCATCTTCCATTTAACAAGACTTGCACCTTCTGTAATTAAACTATGTCTGGCATTTTTAATAGCTTTTTTAAAAAACTATTTTAAGGAAAGGTTAAAAATGGTATTTTGTTAACATATACAGAGCTCTGGGTTCAACCCCCAGCACTGGAAAGAAAAAGAAGTTATTTGGTTCATTTGTGGAACTTGACTTTAATATCAAAATGACTTCGCTGTGTAAATAATCCTAGAATTTTACATTAGCTTCCATTTGAATTCAGTGAATTAGCCAAGAGCAAAGAGACAGTATCTGAACCTGAAAATGTATACAGTGCTGCTCCCCTCCATCCCCACCGCCACCACCAGAAGTGGTGGCCCACCACAGGCTGGCCACCCGTGCCTTCACTTCCTGTCCTTTGTTTCCCTTCAGCAAAGCTGAGGATCGGGAGGAAAAGTGCAGGGGCTCTCAGGAGGCTCCAGGGTGAGGAAGCCCTCTGCCTGGCGTGCCACAGCCAGGGCCTCAGGAGGCCCTGATGAGCATGCGCGCGTCAGGCTGTGGCCGTGATGGGCACGGGCATGTCAGAAGGAAGCCGCTCCTGGCGGCTGGCATTTACCAGGTGTTTGCATTGCAGCTGGCTCTGTCGCCGTCCCCCCGGAACCCTGCAGAGCCCATTGCTGTCCAGAGTAACCAGCAGCTGGCACTGAAGGTGGAAGGAGTGGTTCAGCATGGATCAAAACCAGGACTCTTCCGCAAAATTCAGTCTGTCTGCCTGAATGTTTCTTCCACGCTGCAGAGTAAATCTGGACAAGACTACAAGGTAACTCAGGAGGCGGCAGGATCACGATGGGCATTTTCCATTGTGTTTCGTGTTAAGCTGATTGCAGGTACATAAACCACACACACATACTGGGATCTGAGGAGACTGCTAAGCCTTCTTTTTCTGCCTTAACCAGTTCACAGAGACAGCACCCAGACAGGGAGCAGGATAGGAAGTGTGCTGCTGTTGCAGCTGTGTGGAACCCTAACTCAGCTGCCTCTGGGGAACTGTCCAGCCCAGGCCCAGCCCCAGCCAGTACACAGGCGGGAACTTTCCTGGAAAGCCCAGTGCCAGTGAGGAGTGCCCCAATGCCCAGAGAAGGGGTGCCTGGCTCCCCTACTTAGTGACCGGTCAGACCTCGCCCTCCTCAGAGGCTGGTCTGGTTAAACTCCTGAAAACTCCCTCCTCCAGAGCAGCACTCTGCACGTATATAGCGTTAACACACAGTAGTCAGATACAATAAAACCTTCCCTTAGGCCTATAGCCCTAGGAATGGGCCTTGTGGAGAAGTCAGGAAGTAGGTTCTAGGCAAAATCAAGTTTATGTTGTTAGCTGGACACAGGGTGACGACTGTGTCCCTGTCGCAGACATCTCTCTCCAGCTCCCTGGTGGTTTGTCCACAGTAAGTAGAGTTGGAGAACAAGTTCACCTTTGTACAGCAGAGCTGTTCCGATCCCAGAGTGGCTTTGCTTTGGGGACATGTTTAAACTAGTAAGTTGTGGCAAGGAAGAGGCTCATCTAAGACGATATAACAGGACAGAATTTGTTTTCTTCAGCAGGGTCCAGCTAGAAGCCCAGCACTACTGTAAGCCATCGTGGCTGCTTTCTTTGTAACTTCTTTCCAGGGCTCTTTATCTACTCGGTGCCAAGGCTCCGCCTTGGTTCTTCTCTCTTCCTCCTTTGATTGGTGGCACAAGCATAGTGCCTTATGTAGCCACTCAGTGAGTATTTGATGAATGGTGAGAAAAGCTGTACTCTGTGCACTGTAAGGTACAGCTATTAGGGCTGAGTAATCTCAGGCATCACCGGAGATAGTAATAGGAGTTTATGTGGTTTATCCCAGTGTGTGCCTTTCTCCTGACTTCCAATTTGAAATGACCGTAACCATGAATCTCTTAGTTCCTTGAATATAATCATTTCCTCTGCTAAGAAAAGCGTCACTCAGCCCCAGCAGCACTGCTGGTTGACTTACCTCTCAGGAGGAGCTGATTCAAGGAGGAAGCTGGCGTCATGGCTATGCGTGCGTCATGCTTCACAGTATTCATGGCGCCCAGCTTGCAGCACAGAAAGGTTAATCAGACTGCCACGCCTGTTCTGCTCCTTTTAAGGAAGTTCTTTGGTAGTCCTGTTCTTAGAGAATAAAAGCCCCACAAAAGCTGGCTGCAAAGAGTAAAAAAGCACCCCCATACCATAAATAGTTCTTAGGAATTAGTGACTTCAAAAAGTGGCACATGCCTGTAGTCCCAGCACTCAGAAGGCTGAGGCAGGAGGGTCATTGCAAATTTGAGACCAGCCTGAGCTACCCAGTGAGCTTAAGACCAGCCTGAAGTGCATAGTGAAACCCTGTCTCAAAAAGACGTTTAAAAAAAAAAATTGGTGACTTCATTAATATTACAAGGAAATGCATCTGGAAGTCTGACCTCATGAAAGCTGCTCATAAAGCCACAAAGCTGCAGGCGCTGTTAGGCACATTAGCACCACGCAAGCACACCGTGAACAGAGCGGTCCGGCCGAGGGTCCAGTAGGATTACTGTTAGTCGGTCTTCTGAGTAAGTCTGCCTCCGGGCTTACTGCATCTTGGGTAGAGGTGAGGACACAGCGGCAGATTTCATTCTTTTCTTTGAAAGACGAGGCGTGCGTGTCCCGTGGATGATCCCGTTGGTGTGGGCTTTGTACCGACCTTGAGCACAGTGTGCAGGTCCTGGGGTAACTTGTAAGAGGAGGCTGACAGAGAGGCGGCATCTCACCAGCTAACCACGATCTTCTATTTCATTCTCTTGGATTTCACACTGTGGAAGTGGGCATTGGAGAAAGGTGGGGAACCACAGGGAGGGAAGCAGCCTGTGGGGGTGATGAGAGGCTCCAGGAGCAGCTGCTTCTCCAGGCAAGCGGGAGGTGGGCTTAAGAGTCCAGAGGGTGGCTCTGGAGTCAGCTGCCTCAGTGCACATTTGAGTGCACATTCGTACTGTGCCTCAGGGGACCTGTACCACCCTCTGGCCACAGCCACATCACTGAAAAGCAAGGATGGTGACAGTCCTCGCACTCTGACGGCCTGGTTCGCGGTGCGCACAGGGTGAACAAGCTGTCACTGAGTTAGCGATCTCTGTTCCAGATACCCCTGGACAATATGACCAATGAGATGGAGCAGAGGGTTGAGCCGCATAACGACTACTTCAGCACCCAGTTTCTGTTGAACTTTGCCATCCTTGGGACACACAACATCACAGTGGAGTCCTCCGTGAAGGACGCCAATGGCATCGTGTGGAAGACTGGCCCCAGAACCACCATATTTGTGAAATCCCTGGAAGACCCGTATTCGCAGCAGATACGCCTGCAGCAGCAGCAGGCCCAGCAGCCACTGCAGCAGCAGCAGCAGCGAAACATCTACCCCCGCTTCTAACCCTGCAGCCAGGGCCCCATGGACTCGCGACACCCGTCAGAGGCGGAGACAGTTTGCTTTCTTGTGTGGATGACGAAGGTTACTTTGATTTCCATAATGTAACATTTGGTAAAATGGTGGGGTTATTTCCCCCCTTAAAAATATTAGGTTAAGGGCCGGCAATTTAGTTTAGTGGCTCAAGCGCTTGCCTGCTAAGCACAAGGTCATGAGTTCAATCCCCAATACAAAAAAAAGGTTAGGTTAACTAATAATTTCTTAGCCAAAAAGATTTTTTTTCCTTCTTCCTTCACCAAGTCCTTTGTCTCATGTTTGATGGTTTTGTTGATTTACTTTTTTGTTGCTGAGTTTTTTCTTCCTTCAAGAATAGTCGTCCAGGCTGGGGATTTAGCTCAGCAGTGTAAGCACTTGCCTGGCAAGCACTAGGTCATGAGTCTGATTGCCGGTACCAAAAAAAGAATAGTCGTTTACTGGGGTCACAGAGTTAGTAAGTTTGACTGCTTCTCTGCTGGAACCCGTGGTGTGCTGTCCCACCCCGGCAGGAATCGGAGCTGTCATGGGGAACCTCTTCCGGATCAGTGCGGCTCCATCTGGAACCGCAGAAGCCGGGCCCTGAAAGATGGCCTGGAAGTGTCTCTGCCACATCCCGCCCCTGCATCCCTGGGTCTGCAGCCCCTCAGGATTGCAGCATCCTGTGCTATTGCAGCATCCTGTGCTATTACGGATTTGGTATTTAATTCACCCAAAGAGCAGCTAGCAGTCAACAGAGAAAAACTGGAGGTGAATGATCTGTAGTTTTTCCCAGTGTGTGTGTGACTATTACAGAGCCGCTTTGCATTGTTTCTGAAAGTGAAAAGGTCACCTTCTGTTCTCAGTGAAAGGGGCAAGTCTTTCCCTTTGACTTCTTTGGTTTCTCCTGGACGAATTATGTGGCTCTGGGCTTGCTGTCTGCAAGAGCATTTTCCTTACAACAGTGTGAGCTGGTTGTGGCACTCAGGGGACAATTTCCGGTTAGCCAGGAAACCCCTTCTCTTTCTTTTTCAGTACTAGTTGTGGTTTATTTGTTTGTTTTGTTTGTGGTCCTGACGCAGACCACTAAGTGTAACTTGGCGCTTTCTTCCTCAGAGATCGCCTGGTGCTTTGGGACCAAGTGTCCTCAACACTGGGGCTACTCGTCCGCTGCAGGTACTGAGGACACGCAGCTGGGCACATGCCCTGGAATTGTCCTGTTTGAATAATCTCAGCTTCTTTGTGTTTTATGTTTTTCTCTTCAGAGTTACTTTAATTCCACAGAGGGTTCATGTTTTGTGCTTTTTTTAAGGTTTTAACTGTTGGCATGGGGTCACTGGGGATGAGACGCGATTGGCAGCTCCGGTCCTGCCTGATGGCTTGGCTTTGTGAGGTGTTGTCCCAGCATAGCCACACTGTGCCCACAGCCAGTCAGTGTCACAGCTGTGTGTCAGCAGTGACGTCCTCGGAGATGCTGTGCAGGTGTCCGCGGTGTGCAGGGTGCACCACTCTGTCAGCATCTGGAAACATACGCCTCGGGGGAAATCGCCAGAGCTGTTGGAGGACAATGCAGAGCCTCGTGGCTTCTGCCTGGCATGGAAAGAGCTGAATCAGGAAGCGTGGGCTGCACTCTGGCTGTGACTCATGAGCTCTATGATCTAGAACAAGTCACCTTCTGTAGACCTTAGTTCTCTGGAAAGTGACTGAATTAAGTTAGGTTTCTTCAGTCTAGAGTTCCATTGTCAGATGACTAAAAGACCTAAGACGCAGTACTGAGTGGAATCGCGTGGCTTGGTTTGCTTTGCTTTGCTTTGGAGCTGGGGCTTGACCCCAGGGCCTCATGCATGCTGAGCATACAGTCTGCCACTCAGCTGCCCTATAACCTCAGTCCCAGAAAATCTTTTTGTACTTACTTTTTAACTATGTAATGCTACAAATATGAATTTTGAGTTTCTGGTACTGTTTTAAGGTAGAATTGTCCAAAAGAAAGACAAGTTAGTAAGCTACCAATTTGGAAAGATTCCTTGGACAACTTCCCAAATTTTGTGTTCTTAAAAAATAGGCTTGTGAGCAAGGCATCGTGGTACACACCTGTAATCCCAGCATTCAGGAGGCTGAGGCAGGAGAATCGCTGTGAGTTTAAAGCCAGTCTAAACTACATAGTGAAAACCTGTCTCAAAACGAAGGGGCAGGGGGAAGGGGCTTGGTAATTAAAATTATGAATTCTTTGACATGTGATGTGGAACCCTTGGTACAAACTTGGAATTAGTAAAATAAAGACAAACCCCAAGTAGCTCAGAGTGTGTAAATAATTATGAAGAAAAAGGTAACTTTTATTTTCGTGTGCCATTAGACCCAGGATTGGAATTCAGATTTTATGTACATACACAATCTACTGCATTTTTTTGGTATTTGGTATCAACTATTAAATAGTGGTTGTGGTGCAGAACTGTGTTTATACTTTCAAAACACCAATGAATGAAAAGGAAAAATATTGAAGGAAAGCCACAAAAAAGGTGTGCATACTGACTCAGAGGTGAGGGTGCGCTGGAATTTAGAAATCAAGATAAAGAGCGTTGGCTGGATCCAGGCAGGCAGCACTCATTTTTCTCAAGAGTGCAGCCGCATTGCAGTGTGGCTTTGTGGCTCCAGGCACAGCCTGTGGAGCCGCGCACCTAGGCTCAGCTCTCAGTGCTCCTGCCTTTGCGATCTTGCACCAACTGTTTCTCTCTGCCTCTCTCCTCCTTCCTAATAGGAAGCATGGGTGGGTGAGAGAGTTGAGCTCTCACAGCATTGGCACGTGGGGAGCCCCGGAGTGTGCCTGCCACGTAACAGGGTACATGTGTTTGCTACGCCTGTCGCTGCCACTGTTACAGTAGACCTCGTAGTTTTCCCAGGGTTAGGTCACTTCTTAAGCTTCCCTCTGCCGTTCACACATTCAGCCGGCTTCCTTCCTGCTCAGTTCAGGTTAACATCACTTAATGATGATGTAACCAAAGTGTAATTTTGTTCTGTAAATCATGAAATATTCAAAAAGAAACATACAAAGAAAATCAGGTATACTACTTTCTGCTGATTACTTCCAGTGATGATAGCAGTGCCCAACTTAGAAATTAGGTGCTATTGTCCTCCAGCATACACTAAGAAATCCCCAGATAAGACCCAAGCAGCTCAGGAGCCACGGCAGGGAATTCTCAGCTCTGCGCTGTGTAAGTCACTCTTCACAGTTAGACCCAGTTTGGAAAAGGAGGGACCAACCAAGTGAGATCTGCAGCCTGGAGTCGTGGAGAGGTCAGTGGGAATTGTAAGGCCCACTTCTGTGCCAGTACCTGCCCACAGAATGTTGAGAGGAAGGTGACCTGCCACTTAGTGTATAGAGTATAAGCACACTGGCCAGTAGAATTTTCTGTCACAATAAAGTGTTCTCCAAGACTGCACTAAATCCGTCAGCCACATACAGAGACACTCAGCACTTAAAATACAGCTGCAATGACAGGAAAACTGACTCACTTTTAATTCAGTTAAATGTAAATAGCTTCATGTAACTGGCACCTGGAGAACTAGACAGTGGAAGGAATGAAAAAGGAAGAGATAAGGTCTCACTCCTTACGGACACCTACCCAGCAGGCTACTAGATAAGGAAGTGTCCCCATGGAAGAGTGGAATACAAGGTTATTTAGTACTTTTGCGTGTGCCTTCTGGTTGTATACTGCCGGGTAGTCTTTCCGCAGTGCTGCCCAAGATCCAACCTCCATCAGTCACAGACGTGGCCTGGGGTGGGATGGGGGCCACATCCCAGAGTCTGGTAAACCGGCTTAGCGCCTCCAAGCAGCGATCCAGCAGGAGGCTGGAATTGCTTCCGTTTCTTGCCCAGGAACACAGACCTGTAACACTGTAGGCTGTGTTTTATTGGCTCAGTCTAAAGTACTAAGCAACTGAATTTTGAATTGTAATTGGATTGAAACCGGAAGTCATATTTTTCTCCTTAGAACACTAGACCCAGAGCCATTGATTGCACATTTTAATTTATAAAAAGTATTGTAAATATACATTTTTTATATCTGTAGTAAGAAAACTTTTCAGTGTGTAGCTTTCCCTTTATCCTCCCGCTCATGTATTTGCTAATCTCCCCCAGAGCAGTTCTGTTCTACTGTTGTGCAAGGTATAATTACCCTCTGTTATTTAGGGCTGGTTAAAGATTGAAAGTTAGAGGAGTGTCTTCCTCGCAGGGCATCACAGGGCACTACTTCGGCCCAGCCTTTGTATACCTAGCTGGTGGACTAAGACCTCAGATCGCTGTATTGTTGTATCCAGGTAGTTTTGTTGCTGCCACTGTTTTTGTTTTAGTAAAATTATAAAGGTGGCATCATATAGACAAATCAGAAGAACGGGGAGATAAGCGGCCACCAGACACCCACTGAGGCCAGGGTGTGTTCAGGGAGGGTGGTCACACACAGGAGAGCCCTCCTTCACTTGCTTGGTTTCCTAGGAGATTTTGTTGGTGACTTTGGGTGCAGCTTATTGTGACAGTGACTGGAGTGCTTAGGGGAGGTGCGTGGAGCCCAGATTGCTCTGAGGAATTCTGGGAAGACAGCAGTGTCTGTCTCTCCTGTTTCCTGAACCCACAAAGGCGAAAACAGGCCGTGCTCCCTCCCCTCACCGCCAAGGAATCCGAGGCGCTGTGAGGCTTTCTGTGTTACCTCCCCCAGCTGCCTTGGGAAGAGTGAGCTGAGCAGAGGGTCAGGAGTCACTAAGGCCTGTCCCTCCCCCTGGAGAAGTGCAGGTGCCCTTGCTGCAAGGCCTGCTGTGACCTCTGCTGCCACCACGGGGGGAAAAGACTAATCAGGGAGAGCCCACAGGCTTGCGGTCTCCTTTGACAGCAAAGGATCTCTATTTTTAGAGAGCCTGGCAAGGGCTTTCTAAAAGCAGTTGACAATGCACAGAAGTGTGTCATTCTTGAGATTCTTTCATTTTTCTTTTTTTCAGTTTTGAAATTCTTAGTAGCATCCCCTCGAGTGTGGCTGTCAGGGAGGAGGATGGGCATGCAGAGAGCCAGAAAGCTGTCCAGCGCCTTCTCATCGCGGCACTGGGAGTGCAGTCCCTTTCTTGACCTCTTGACTGATCAGAGACAGTTGGGTGCCAGGCGGAAGAGATTATGAAAAAGGCTGAGCCCTGCAGTACAGTAAATAGCCTTGAGGACATAGGAGCTTACACTCAGGTATTTCTCCTGCTGCAGGGCTGCTGCTCTGGCCAGGCTGCCAGGTGCCTGGGTCCAGTGTCACATTTCCAGGTACCAGGCATCAGGGCGAAGTGACTGCAATCCTGGAGTCGCTTAAGCAGCACCAGCTCTAACCTCCTTAGTGATCACAGTGTCCCTGGGGACTGGCACAGCATTAGCCCCGGCTAGGTTTGCTGTCTGGACTCTTCTTGAGAGCCCTCAATGGCAAGAGAGGCCCAGGGCTGACCCAGGCTCTCCCCATGCACCAGTGACTGACAGAAAGCACTTTGTCATCTTGAATATGGGGCTGCTCCGCTGACAGCACAGGCCCTGCACCTCGCTCAGTGAGTTTGCCGAGCAGGAGTCAGCTTGGACAGAGTTCCCAGATCTGTGCCAAAAGCAGGGCTCTCAAGGCCACAAGCAATTTGGAACTCAACTTGCCAAGTGTTTTTGAGGTGGGCACCCTGCACCAGGCCCTGGGAGATGCGTTGGTGGTGAGATCCCTGGGTTCACAGCTGTGCCACTCTTGGGAGTCCAGGGGGAGGCCTATGAGGAACCTGCTGGGTGGACTGTGTTGCTGTCCCCTCCAATGGCCTGGGTGAGCTGTGTGTGTCCTCACAGGGAGAGGAGCTGTGCGATTGGGGTGGGGGGGCAGTGCCTCTGCTGTCCACGCCCTCTCTGCACCCCAGGCTGCCTGGATGCTCTTGAGCTCAGTGTGCACTTGCTCACCTCCGACTCTGGTCCATTTCCCTTCCACCCAGACTCCACAAGCCATCCATCTGTCTGTCCCTCCCTCAGTGCTCCCTGTCTCCAGCCAGGCACAACACTCTCCCTCCACCTCTTGAGTCACACGTGGCTGAAACAGGCTGCCTGGGCCTCTGTCGGCATCAGTGTGGCTGAGGTCACCCTACCCCATCACTGGAGTACCCTCCCATCAGCCTGGCCACGCAGGCTCCAGCCCTGGCTGTCCCCAGGAGCACCGTGCCCTGTTCAGCCAGGAGCAGGGATCCAGGTGGTCCCAGTGCAGCTGCTGCCCTGACATCGGGTCTGAGGCAGGAAGGGTGGACATGGCTGAGACATGCAAGAAAGTGTTTTGTCCATCATTTTTCTTGTAGTCAGCCTCACTTCACGAACAACCTCCTCTTGGTCAGAGTTTGGTGATGAGTCGCGTGCCCGGCCAGCCTGTGTCCCTCCCTGTGCACCCCTCGCTGCTTTTCTCTCCCTCGGGCTGACCGGATGCTATTGTACACAGGGCATCCTCGTACAGCCCATGGACAGCATCACATCCTGGGGTCCTCGAGTGCATCCAAGGTGCTGAGGGGACCTGAGCAGGATGCTAGCGCCTGGGGAGGTGCCTGAAGCGCTGGCCGGAGACCCTGTGGGAAGCAGTGGGTTGGTCAGCAAGACACCAGGGGAGAGGAAAACAAGAAGAGAGGGAGCCGGAGGTGGCCCTCGGTGTCTCCAGAGCCAGCTGTGCCACCAACCATTCGGGCTCAGACCCGATGCCTCCACTGCTGCATTGGTCCTGCGTGGACTGCCGGCCAGCGGGGCCTGGCTTCTTGCACCCCACTCCCCATCTGCTGTCCCCCACAGCTCCTGCAGGGCTTTGGGGCTCAAGGCCTCCCTCTGGGCGGCTGCCTCAGGCAGGTAGCCTTGGGAGTGGGCAAGACCAGTTTTTGTGCTACCAGATAGCAGAGGAAGAAAACAGTGGAGTCCCTGCCAGAGGCCCCTGAGCTGCTGCATCCTTTGGATGAAGCGCAGTGAACATCTTTGTGCTTTTCTTTGGGACATTCAATGATACATGGTCTTTTCCTCGTCCTGTGATCCTTGGCACCATGGGAGAAGTGCAGGGTTAAAGCAGACAAAAAAAAAAAAAAAAAATTAGGTCTTTTTAACATCCAAAATAAGATGCACACTGAGAGGTAGATCGGGGCTGTAGACAGAGGCTAGAGAAAGAGCAGTATGATAACCATGGACGTGGGACCTGTTTCCTGAAGCCCAGGACGCTGGGTGCCTCTGCGGATTTGTGCACACTTGCACCTGTGTGCAGCTCCCCCTCCCCCTCTGCTCCTTCTCTCCCTGTCCCTCCGTCCCCCCAGCCTGGGAACATGCCCTGACAGTGCCACCCCAGCTTCCCTTCCCTATGAAAGCCTTCAGCTGCTTCGGCCTGCTGCTTACACACCTGTCTCCTCTCCCAGACTGTCATGTTCCAAGACGGGAATGAGGAGGAGTTCAGGTTTGTATTCTCAGCATTCAGCATCCTGGCTGGTGCATAGTAGGAGGTCGAAAAAGTTTAATCCCTGATCGCAGAGTTCCATTTCCAGTGACCTAGATTCCACGGAGTTTCTGATCCCAGGAACCTGGCCACCAAGTGCGGACTGTAAACACGAGGGCTATTGCTCAGCCGAATCCTGGGCATTGCTGTCCTCAGCCCAGTAAACAGATGGCCTTGGGCTCTACTGCAGAGGCCCAGGGTTCCGTGCCACGTGTGACCCAGCCCTGCAGCTTCCAGGGCTGTGACCATGGAGAAGCTTTGTCCTGCCTGTCAGATGCTTCCTCCGTCTGTCCCGAGGTGGTAATTAGAAAGCTCTGATTCCTGAAAGGATGGCTACTGTTCGTAGTCACCAAGGGGCACTGTGTCACAGCAGCATGAGAGTGAGACAGTTGATGGGAGCAGGGAAACAGTAAGGATAAGCATTCCCAGAGGCACACTGATCTAAACCACAAAGCCTCTTGGATGGGGCTTGAGAACGGTAAAAGCCTGTGATGTGCCAGCTCCTAAGGGCGGGAGCCCATGCCAGGTGGCTGCTGGAGAGCTCCCCTGGTGGCTCGGACAGCTTTGCCAGCTTTGTCCCGTAGGTGTTGTCACTTTGATGGAATTTCCCTCAGTGAGTGCGGTCTTCCTGCTGGGTTCCAGGGAGAGCCACCAGTCCTTCCACAATCCTTTGCAAGAGAAGCAGAGAATTCATTCTCCATTCTCTATATGATGAAAACAGGTCTCTAGATAATGGAGAGCCCACCCCCGCTTCTGCTGCTAATATCTGCAGAGAGAAAAGTGATCCGAGCCGTATCTTGGCTACCTCTGGTCAGCAGGCTGAGAAAACCCAGGTACTCCATGTGTATGAAAAGGTCACCTTAATAAATAGTGCCTTCTGGAGTGGGGAAACATCTTTAAGCATGGCTCTGACGCTCCCTATAACAATACTGTGTAGCTATTAAGATTGGCAGTTGTAACCAGCCTTGATGGCACACTCCTGTAATCCCAGTACTTGGGAGGTTGAGGCTGGAGGATCTCCATGGATTCAAGGCCAATTTGGGCTACATAGTTCAAGGCCAGCCTGAATTGCATAGTGAGACCTCAAAAAAAAAAAAAAAAAGTGACCATTACAATGTACATCTACTGATTGCCATAGAAATGTGTTTATATTTTCAAGGAAGAGAGTTTACAAGGACTAGGGATTTAGCTCCGTGGCTTAAGCGCCTGCTTGGTGAGCTCTAGGTTGTGAATTTGATCCTGGGTACCCCTTCCCCCCAAAAAAGCTTGTAAAACGATGAATATGGCATCATTTCATAATATATATTTAATTGAGATAGTCTTGCTGTACAGCTCAGTACAGTGCTGCCCTCGAACTCACCGTACAGCCCAGCTTCCCAAGGGCCTCAGCCTCCCAAGTGCTGGGATTACAAGCAAGCACCCATGCCCAGTTATATACATGTTTATGTGCAGGTGTGTCAAAGAATCTGTGAGGCTTATCAAAGTATTGGGAAGAAAAAATATAAGTAGGCTCCAAGTGTACATACTACATAAAAATCAAAAGTTTATTGCAACTAACAGTAGGAAAACTAGACTAGCAATAGGGAAAAAAGTCTCACCTCCAAAGTTAGGTCACGGCATAGAAAAAGGATGTAAGTATATATTTTCTTTTTTTTTTTTCACCAGCAGCAGAACCCAGGACCTTCGCAGGTGCTGTGCTGCTGAGCTGTCTTGAAGCAAGAATGGAAACCCCCAAAGAACAGGGCCCCTTTACACTGCACACTATATTTATGATATAGGCTTACAAGTCTTTTTCATTCCCCTCCTGCCATCAGTGTCTGCCAGCCTCGGCCAGGACCAGGCAGTTCAGTGCTTTCAGGTGACAAAGTGACTGGTAGGTTGCTAGGGAAGCTTTGGGCCAGAGGTTGCTGGCCTGCATGCAGTCGCTGCTGGGGTCTACAAAGTGCTTCCAATCGTGGTCCGCTGTCACCTCTCCGGACTATCGGTGGGGGGCGACTACTAGCCACCCAGGTGTCTCTCTGAGCCCCGAGCTGTCCATGTCCTTCGCCCTGGGGCGTCCAGGACGCAGCCTCTGACAGCCACTGGAGCCTTTGCTGGCTGCATCCTTGTCCTCATGGAGGCCTGGCCTGGAGCTGGCGTGGGAGTCAGGAGCAGAGCTGAAGGCACAGGGGGGCCCTGGCAAGGGCTTTTGACAAAGCAGGAACGGGCCTGGGAAATGTCCCACAGGAGTTAATGCCCTGTCTCCCTCCACCCCTTTTTTATGTGCCGGGTTCAGGACCCAGGGCCTACAGCAACTCTAGGCAAACGCTTTATCCCTGAGTTACATTCCTAACCCTTTTTGTCCATCAAAATGTTATGTATTCATTAAAAAACAAAACAAAACAGGGTGTCATCATGTAACCCAGGCTGGCCTTGAGTTCCTGATCCCTCCCTCCTGCCTCAGCCTCCTGAGTACTGGGATAACAGGTCAGTGCCACCACACCTGCCTTTTTCCCCATTTAAAAAAATAACACGCCGGCACTTGTGTAATGGTGTCTCCTGAGCTGTAGGGTATCTGGGTCCAGTCAAGGATTAAACATGATAGTAGTAGGATTTTTTTTACCCCGAAACGCACACAGTAGTCAGGGTGGTCAATAAGCTGGAAACGGCTCCTTCACCTCCACGGGTTCCGTGAGGGTCAGGCACTGGTGAGCCTGGGGGAGATGCCAAGGGGAGGGTACACGCCCTCCCCGGACCGGCTCTGAGCCCCCAGAGGTCTGCACTGTGAAATAAACGCAGCCACAGCGGAGTCCCCAGAGCGCAGGGAGCAACAGGAGAGGAGATGAAGTCATTTTCCGGTTCTGTACCCAGCCCACTGTTTAGGACAGGGCCATTCAGAGAAAGACATTGCTCGCGATCTCCCCCCTGCTGGGAAGTTACAGAGTGGGCACACAGACTTCTACACGTGGGCGCAGCTCCGTGTGGTCTGTGATTACTTAGGAGATACAGCAGCTGGGCAATCTGGTAGTATTTGTAGTCCCAGGTACGGGAGGCTGAGACAGGATGATAACTTGGGTCTAGGAGCTCGAAAATCGTGCACCTGGGCAACATAGCAAGATCCTGTCTCAAAAACAAAAACAAAAAAAAAGCAGTAAACACAAAATGAGACTCCTGCAGTGTAACACAGGAGACTTTTAGAGTAAACTTTTAAAATTAGTACTTGCTTACAGGACCTGAGGATTACACATACCACGGGGCATTGGCACATGTGTGTACACAGCTTAACTCCCCCTCCCCCTCCCACATTGCTCCCTCCAATTCTTGGTCCCCTTGAAGCAGAGGTGCTGTCACGAGGATAAAACGCGAGGCCAGGGACGCCGTCATTTATGGCCAAGCGTTGTGTGCTACACTTCATTCCATGGGTGCAGCTTTTATACACCTGACAGCGCAGTAGGTTTGCTCGCACCTGCATCGCCACAAACATGCCAGGCACGTGCACGCTGCCAGGTCCAGCAGCTGTGTGTCCTCAGCTGACAGGAGTTTTTGAGCCCCTTTGTCAGCTGGTGCAACCATGTCTCGGGTGGGCTGGCGCTGACCAGGCGTCACCGTGTGCTGCGTGACTGCCCCAGCAAGCTCTGGGATTCTGCGTGTGGGAACAGCAGATTTTCCACGCTGTGTTTGTGTATCTTACGGGACCCGAAGGCCGTTCTTGGAGCTGATCCAGGGACGCAGCAAAGGCAAGGTGGACTCCCTCCAGGGGACTCCCACTGTGGCCTGGGTGCCTAGCCGATCCCTTTCTTTGGGACTCGGCGGGTGAGGTGCCCGTGTGCCATGCGCCCTGCGTGTGTCAGCGCGGACCAGCGCAGAGCAGGAGACCCGAGTGCCCACTGCGCAGCCGCAGTGTGCGCCATCCTTTCCCGTCAGTGCACCGTGACGTCACCAAGACGGCCGGAGCAGGAGGCACGAGGTGACCCCTGCTGCCCTTCGTGCTTTACCTCGCGTGGGCACGGAGGGCAGCTGTGCTTGCCTCTGTGAACATTAGCAGGCTGCAAGTGGGACTTGGCCACGCACCCCCGCACCCCAGGCAACGCCGAGGACATATGTGGGACAGATGTGATCTCTGCAGAATCAAGGAAATCTTATCAAGACAACTTCAAGTCAGGGCTCGGTTGCCTGGCTTAGCTGGTCAGGACCCCCAGCAGGAAACTGGAAAATCCTCTTAATCAGCAAGAGTGGGAGACACGTAGAGGGCTACAGTCATGCATGGAGAGGCTGTGGTCACTCCCAGCTGTCTTTCATCCCAAACCTGCCACCTACAATTGTGCAACGCAAGGATTTTACCTGTGGTCGTGGACCCAAGGCTCTGGTGTGCAGACTGCCTGTGACCTCCTAGTCATGCTGATTAAATGTTGACACAGAAAGTGCACCGAGCAGGCTGGACACCTGGTCTCGGTGGCTGCCTGCTTTGTTCCTGCTGGCCGTAAATTTCTCCTTTTGGAGTCTGAAGATCTCCAGTCTTTATCTGCCATGGGCTTTACTCTGTTTTTCATGTCACATGTCAACTTGGGCGGCAATGTCCTTTTTAAATTCAGGGGTCCTGATTCTATATATAGAGGATGCTGCTTAATTAGACACTTGCCCCAACTCTTGGACAGAGGCCTGGCAGCCTCCAGCATGTCTCCTCTGAGATGCAACAGTATATCTGACCACAAGGACCCAGCTCAGGGACAGGTGCAGTGAAGCCAAAAGGATGAGATGAGATAAACAAGATCAGGTTCCCCAATTAAGGCTAATTGTAAGATGCCTTCCAAGCCTGAGACTCCCTGACTTAACAGGTATCCTTGGCCAGGCGGGGTAGCACACACCTGTAATACAGCACTAGGGAGGCTGAGGCAGGAGGATTGCTGTGAGTTTGAGACCAGCCTGGGCTCCATCATGTACCCTGTCTCTAAAAACAATAACAAAAAACTCTTGTTTATTTCATTGATCCCACACCTCGAGAGACCCACTGACTCAAACAGCCCACTCGCATTGAGCAACAGCTGGGCTGGGGCCAGTAGCTGTGGCCTTTGAGCCATTGTCACCAAGCTGGAAGAGACCTTGGGCCTCTTCAGATCCCAGTAGCGATTTCAAACGCATGTGTGCACCATTGCTTGGGCCAACATAGCGCCGTGCTGGTTTAAAAGACTTTTGCATAAAGTGCAGCCTGGACAGTCTATACCCTGTTAATTCACTTACTAAGACACTGACTCAGCCTCTGTCCCAGGCTCTCTTCCAGAACTGTGCCTTCTAATCAGTTGTCTCACCTGGGCCAGCACGTGTCACACCTCCAGGCCACTTGCCAGCCTGGCCCCAAGTGGGGAACAGGGAGCAGGTAACAGTGCACATAGGTAGAGGCCAGAGAGGGACACTTGGGACTGCAGCGGACAGTGCCTCAGCCTGCCTGCCAACAGACATGGAGGAAGAAGGACGTGACCAGGGGAGGGGACAACAGAGGAGAAAGGAGAGGTACAGAGCGAGGAAGGACTCGGAAGCCGCCTTGGCAGGGTCAGCCAGTCCTCTGCATAGGGCAGGCCTGCCCCCAACATGGTCAGGACGAGTGCCGTGGAATAAGGATTCCCGTGAGACTCAGGTGGCACAGGAGAAGAGAGGGTGGGGAAGGGAAGCCCGGAAGCTGGGTAGGGACTGTAGGTGTCAGGGCCCAGGGAAGTTGTGCGGACCTCGAGTCTCTCCATAACCAGAGTGGACAAGGAAGTTAAGAGGAGGAAAAGCTTCCTGAGAGAAAGCTGCTGAGAAACAGGAGGGTCCCCAAAGTGAGGAGCCCCAAGGCTCCTCGTCTGGGGATTTTTTTCTTTTTCTTTTTTTTTTTTTCTTTTTCCTTTTTATCAGTACCGAGGATCAAACACACGACTGCCTGCTTACAAGGCAGGCGCTTATGCCACTGAGCTAAATCCCCAGCCCCTGTCTGGGGATTTTTATACATGAAAAGGATCACATCTCAGGCCGCTCAGGGCCAACCTGAGGCCACCCTGAGGGGTTGCAAGTCAAGGACTTAAATCTTTTTATCTTTTAAAGGAGAATAAAACCCAACAAAACAGTAAAATCAATCAAACAAAGCAGTGAAAGTGATACAGAACTTAGAAGCAGGGTGATAGGAAATGAACTTGGTATCTCCACATTAACTGTCCATTCCATCAGACATAATCAAATTAATTCAAACAAAACAATAAAACCAATCAAAACAGAGCATTGACTAAAACAAAACAATAAATCAGAACAAACCAGAAGTGAGAACAATATTGGAATTCAAAAACAAGCGAGAGGGAAATCCTCCATATTTGCTGTATTGCATATGTCATCCTCCTAATAGATGCTCAGACCACCGGCCCCAGGCCTGCAAAGTCAAACACACAATACAAGCATGTACTGTTTTTGCACCTCCATTGTTGTTAGCTCCAGTGGTGGGGCGTGGAGGCAGCAAGGGTGGGATTCTTGATCCTCAGTCCACAGGGTTACAGGAAGGGTGAACTGGCTTCTTGCCGTGCTCCTCCCAGACCCAGTGTGGCTTCTGCTGACTTACAGAGAGGACGAGAGGCTTAGCTAATCTTGGTCCAACAGGGAAGCACATACATCAGAGGGGATGCATGGTCATCTCCAAGGGTCTATCTACAAGTGATGCAGAAAGATCAGAGGCACTTAAGGGAAGAGACAGGAATCTTGGGTCACCCATCTTGCAACTGCCACCTTATCTGGGTTCCCTGGCCCTGGCCCCGGGCCGATTTCTGTCTCCAGGGAGGGGCTGCAGGTCGGAAAGGCCTCCAGTTTGTCTCCAGCCACAACACTGATGTCTCTTGTGCTGACTCCTGCAAGCACTGTGGCTTTTTCTGCCTGTTAATTCCTGTCCAACTCTGCTGTCTACAACAGTCTGGGCTGGCACACCCAGAAAGCAAGGCAGGCCCACGGCTGTCTTTGAAAGATTGTGAACTGTTGGTGGCATCTAGGGACACATGAGAGGTCATTGTTGGGGTTTCAATTTAAAAAAAAAAAGTGTACGGTAAAGAAGCTGCTAGAGTATTCTGTCCTCAGGACTCTAGTTTGCGAGAGAGAAATTTGAAACCTGTGCCCGGCATGGTATGATGGCCAGTGATCCCAGCACTTTAGGAGGCTGAGGCAGGAGAATCTAATGGTCCAGGCCATCCTGGTTAACATATCGACTTAGCAAAACTGTATCTCAAAAGATAAAAAAGAAAAATAGGACTGGGAATGCAGTGCAGGGCAAAAGCCTTGGGTTCTAGGATAGAGAAAAGAGACAGAGATTCCAAATTCCAAATTCCAAGTGAAAAGAGCCTCTCAGGGCAAATCCTAGAGAGTCCAAAGAATTACAGAGTCACAGAAAGCCGCAGGGCAGTCAAACCTGGGCACGTGACACCGCAGAACACCCCTCCTTCCTCTTTTATCTCTGGCTCTCACTGTCTCCTTCTTCCTTCTGAGGGTGGCCACAACCTCCCAGGCGTCTATGGGGCCACTCCGGGGTCACATTCATGCAGCTCTGTGACCAGAAACAGAGCCAGCCCCAAGCTTTTCTTTATAAAAACCCTTGAAAGTTTTTGTTGATTTGTGTGTCTCTTTGGTATTGGCTATTGGGCAACTTTCCAGACCACTCACTGTGTCTGGGCAAGCAGGACGCTGTTGCGGCAAGCCAGGGTCACCTGTCACGTGTCCACCCCCGTGGCCAGGAGGATGGGGCCGTGGTACTTTGATGGGCCGCTTCCACAGGAGCCAGTGGGGAAAGAAAGAACCTCTGCTGAGGCAGGAGGAGCCGCCCTGGTATTCCAAAGAGAATTGCTGCGTCCTGGGGTGGGGATTGATGATCCATGACCATCACCTGGGTCCTCAGAGGAGAGTCCCAGAGTGCCTGAGTGATCCGCTGGAGGCCACTTGATCATTGCAGAAAAGCTGGACTCTCAGAGGCTGCCCCCGTGGACCAGCCTGCTTCAGACACCACCCTGGAGACCTGGGCTGGGCCGGATCGGATTGTTTCCTGGACCAGCAAGACCAGGCTGGGGCCAGGGTGGTCACTTAGTGCAGGGTGGTGAACCTACGGCACGCGTGCCGCAGTGCCCCATCTGTACCACCGAATGCTCTGCAAGGCTCACCATCGCCGACTTAACCAGTCAAGAACAAAAGGCAGGGGCTGGGAATTTAGTTCAGCGGCATAAGCAGTTCGATCTCTGGTACCAGTAAAAAAAGAACAAAAGGCACGGCTTGGGGAATCTAATAAAAACTTCAGCATATAGAGAAGTAGTGATGATTTACAGTGTGTGTGTGTGTGTGTGTGTGTGTGTACCTCTAAATAAGAGAAATAATATCACTGAAGTAATAAACATCTCTTCTGAGAGAAGGAAATGAACTTGGATTAGTGTTTTGGATAACTTGAGAAGCATAAGCCATTTTATTGTTCCTTAGTTTGATGGCTCTACAGAGAGTTTAAAACATTCAGATAATCTAAGACCTCTTTAGCTAACACTGATTTATTTCTCCTCCCCTGTCTGTCTTTTGCACCTTGTTAGAGGTCTTTGCTCTTGGCTATGCACCCAAATCCCCTGTGGAATTTAAAAATTGGATCCATTCACCAGGCCCCATTCCCATGCCTCACCCCATCGGGAGCTCCACTGGGTCCTCACCACCTGGAATGGACAAGGCCCCCACAACTTGTAGGAGCAAGGCCAGGCTGGGCTGTGAGGATTCAGCAGCTGAATGGTGGCGAGGTGGAACGGTTGGTCATCAGTGGGGTCAGGTGGACGCCATGCTAGATTATCTCCTCCTAAGCAAGTCAGGACACAGAGAGCTGCTCTTGGCCCATTGTGGATAAATGGCAGGGCAGAGGGGTGAGCTGTAAGAATAGGTTCAACTGGTCATGATGGCGCATGCCTGGACCCCAGCTGCTCAAGGCAAGAGGATTCCAGGTTCAAGGCCGGCCTGGACCTGTCTCAAAAAACAAAACAAAACAAAACAAGAAGATGCACTCTGGTGCATCGTGGATCAAGGTAGCGCTGTTGGGCAGCATCCAGCAGTTACTGCCCCCCTCGGGCAGTCCTTTCTGACACTCTTCCCTAGTTGAAGATGCTCCCTTTTCTTGTTGGGTGACCTTGGAAAAGCTGCTTGACCTCACTGTGTCTTGGTTCCCTTATCTATGTCATGAGATTGTTGGACTTGGGTCCTTTCTGTTCTTAGGCTTGATGGCTGCATCTGTTCCATGATAAGTACTTGGACAGGATGTGACTGTAAAGCCTGGAACAAAGCCCTCGGCGGTTTCATGTCTGTTGATGCCTTGTGTGTGGGACAAAGTGTCCCATGGTGCAGTCATCTGAGAAAAAGCTTATGCTAGAGTGGTGCCACACAGGTGTAACCCCAGCAAGTGGGAAGCTGAGGCAGGAGGATCCTTGAAAGTTTCAGGCCAGCCCAGGTCTCAATCAATAGAAAGAAACAGTTTTAAATGTGGTGGTTCCTGGAAAAGGTCCATGATGATTCGGTATTATTCAAATATAAAACAAGCACAATTGACAGCAAAAGGTGATAAGAGCACAGCCAAGAAGGGGGTGCAGGGGCATGGCTGCAAGTCCTGGAGGAAGTGGGGTGCCGGGGCTCCCTCAGCTCCCAAGATGAACGCTCTTTGTTTCAGTTTCTCCTCACTGTGAAGGCCCAGGGCAGGTCCTGCTGGACACGGGACTCACGCCTCCCCTTGGCCAGCCCTTCTGAAGGCCAGAGATCATCCCCACTCCAACCCCAAATTTTCCACTATTCCCCAGTCCAGCGACCAGGCCAGCGACCAGTGCCCACTGTTCATGGTGAGCAAGAAGTGGGGTTTGTCCCACAGCTTCGGAAATAGCACAGTGTTAACTGGGGACACGGAGGGTGGGCCTGATGAAAGATGCCTGAAATCCCAGCCATCAGGAGGCTGAGGCAGGAGGATCACTGCGACTTCAAGGCCAGGTGGGCTACATAGTGACTTCAAGCCCAGCATGCGCTGCTAAGTGAGTCTGTCTTAAAAAGCAACCAACAAACAAACACACAAGAGAGAGGGACCACTAATCTCCAAAATGCGTGCATGTTTCTGTCAGAGAACAGGAGAACCTTGGAATCCCCAGGCTGAGCTCAGGACAGTGTGTAGCCAGGGGAAGGTGACGGATTGTCAGTGGATGTGTGGCTGGAAAGAGGATGCACAGGGGAAGGGAAGGCTCGTTAAGCCCAAGATGGCCGAGAGGTCCCGAGAGGAGAGCCTGCCAACCTGGCTGCAGGGGTGCGGGGCATTTGTGTGGGGCTGTCACTGAGGAGGGAGGAAGGCTGTAGAAATGAGTGGAGGGAGGGATCGAACTGCGATGTGGAAGGTCTCAGGTCAGGCCCACGGGAGCCCAGGGGTCTTTCTGCTTCTTTATCAGCCGGACAGGCACAGGGGCCACCTGCCTGGGGTGGCATTACCATCCTCCTTCTGGGCCCTGCAGCAGCCAGGGGTGAAATCTTTAGGGAGGAGGCAAAGCATCATGACAGTCAAGAGTCCTCCCACTTGCTTTCCAGGTGAAGGGAGTCCAGGGAGGGGACAGTGGGGCAGTGAGCTGGGGCCTGGGTCCCCACAGCCCCAGCATTCTTGGAATTGGACCGGGAACTGACGGAGCTGTCGGTGTGCAGGAGAGAAATGGTCATCCGCGCTGGTGCCCAAGCTACCCATCATCAGGATCACGCGGAAGCCTGACAAATATAAACTCCTGGGCCCCATTTGTGGGTATTTTATTACTGGAGGGTCTGGGAGAAAGCCCGAGAATCTCTGCTCTTTATAAGTGCAAGTGTTACTGTTTTCTCGGCAGTCTCTCGGCCTGCCCCAGGACAGCCGTGAACCTCGTTCATTGTGGCATAAATGAGAGGAAACAGAGAGTCAGAGGAGGAGCAGGGTTAGACTGGATCCCCATGAACTGCCCCGTCACTTGCTTGCTGCATCACCGGGGCCAGTCCCTCGTCTCTGTGTCCCCTGATCCTCATCTGTCAAAGGAGAATCCTGACACAGTGGTCACAGCACTGACTCGCAGGGCACTGCTAGGGCTGTGTGATTCTGTATGGATGCAAAATTCACATCTGTGCCGGCAGCTACCGCCTGCTGTTCTGTGTGGCTGTGTTACCGGCTGCAGCTGTAGCAGACTGTCCTAAAATTAGGAGGCTTAAAATTCTGTGTGTTGCTCGGCAGCACTCGGTACTAACTGGGGCTCCAGGACAGCCAGAAGGTCCCCACCCACATGGTTTGGGCTTGGTGGCGGTCACCAAGAGTACGCTCTGCAGAGCTCAGTCCCCACAGGGCTGGGGAGGCTCCTGCCATTGGGGGCTAGGATCCAAATAAACCTCCCAGGAGCTGAAGGCAGAAGCGGAGACAGCAGAGGTCCTGCCTTGGGAGCTGCCCAGGGTTACGGCAGCACATCCCATGGGCTCCAGTTCCAGACCTAGTTCTGATAAAGGAGTTCAGTACCACTTTGGTTCGTGAGAATATACACTAACACCTTCACTGTAGTTATCTGTCAGAGGTGACGTTGCGCTGGGCACAGGGCTGCACGTCTGCAATCCCTGCTACTCTAAGGCAGGAAGGCCACAAGTTCAAGGCCAGCTGGGCAACTTAGCAAGATCTTGCCTCAAAATAAAATTTAAAAAAGGGCTGGGATTGCGAGGGTTCAGTCACAGAGCACTTGTCTAGCAGGTGCCAATCCCAGGACTGCCAAAAAAACGGGGAAAAGTCACAGTGCAGGGCTACCCTCTTCTCCATCATTGTGTGTCTTGTGTTTCTCTCCTGGAATTTTCTATGGCGAGTAAACATTATAGTTGTGATTAAAAATTACTTTTCTTCTTTTGAAACTACACATGAAGATTTTAAAGCTTCCTGTGAGCCAACATGGTGATAGTTCTACCAAAAAAAAGGAGGGGGAACGAGCTCAAATTAAGAGAGCACTGCCTGGGGGTTTAGCTCAGCGGCCCAAGTCCCTGCCTGGCAAGTGCGAGGTCGTGAGTTCTATCCTTGGTACCCCCACCAAAATTATATAGCACTGATAAAATCCCAGTAGCTAGGTTGGGAACAATGGAGAAAGAAAGCAGAGCAGGTCCTCAGCCTACACCGGTCACCAAGCAGGCTGGAGAGACCACAGGGCTGGGTGCTGAATTTAGAGGAGCAGAGAAGGAACTGGAGGACACGGGGCTTCTTTTGTGAAGGGCAGTTGTGACACAGCCGTGTGAGGAGGGGCTTTGGCGCCGCTCCTGCGGGATGGACATAGCAGCGACGCAGGGTGGCCTCGAGACCTTTCTTTGCGTGGGCCAGTCACGCTAGGACAAGGCTCTCACCTGCTCCCTGTTGAGTTGGAGACCAGATGCCAGCATTGGGGGTGGAAGAGTTGGGGGGGACCCGGAGATCAGAGCCCAGCCGTGGGAAGGTGACGGGCCAGTTCCTTCTGCTGTGTGAGCATTGGCTTAATGTGGGAGGAGAAATAAAACTCACGGCCATTGACTCAGGAAGCTTAGAAAACTTCCTCCTGGCTGGAGGCAATGACCCAAAATAAATGAGTCCTTAGGCTTCCTCTTACGAGCCCATTAATGGAAATGCCCTGCCTGTGAAATCACGAAGTGGCCAGCTGCCATCAGGTGGATGTGGTCATGTCCAGGCATCGAGTGGTCACTGAACCCCCAGCCTCAAGGTTCGAGAGCACTCGTGTCTAAATGCTGGCTCCTCAAGGCCGTCACCGCGGATGGTGGCAAAACCCCAAAGAGAAAGAAATGGTTGCAGTGGAAAGGAAAGCTGGCGGGGACGGGGGCGAGAGTTTGGGTTGTAACTGAGAGAGGAGAAGAGATGGGGCAGAGAAAGAGAGGCCTTGCCTCATCCTCCTTGTTTTTCTTTCTTTCTTTCTTTCTTTTTTTGGTACATAGAACTGAACTCACAACCTAGAGCTTGCCCGGCAGGCACTTATGCTGCTGAGCTAAATCCCCGGCCCTATAATTTTTTTTTCTTTTTATCTTTTGAGACAGGGTCTCACTATGCAGTTCAGGCTAGCTGTGGGCTCCCGTTGTAGCCCAGGCTGGTCTCAAACTTGCAAATGATTCTCCTGCCTCTGCCTCCTGAGTACTGGGATTACAGGCACACACTATCACACCCAGCTTGTGTCTCCTTATTTTTTGTTTGTTTTGTTTTGTTTTATAGTACAGGGAGGTGAATCCCACTGAGCCACACCCTCACTCATTATTATTTTTTATTTTGGGACAAGGTCCCTCTAAGTTCCCCAAGCTTGGCTTGAATTTGTGACCCTCCTGCCTCAGCCTCCCAAGTAGCTGGGATGCCAGGCATTTTCTACTGTGCTTGCCACATGTCCATGCGCATGTGGATGGACTTACTGGGGAGAAGGGGTCTCTGTGGCAGCCTCTTGAGTTGGGCTTTCCTGGACATGGATCATATGGATCAGTGTCGACTGTGACAGTGATGACAATCGTCTCCGTGTACCGAGAGTCTCCTGGGATGCTGTCCTGCATAAATGAATTCATCAGATCAGGCTTTGCAAGGCCCGGTGGCTACGGGGAGGTGACACCGTGGACATCATATGCTACTATGCTAGGCACAGTGAAGGAGGCGGGGAGAAGGCTGAGGGCAGAGAGGGGTAGGGATGGCGAGAAACAACAGTGGGCTCCTGAGGCACAGCCGCCCACTTCCTGGCCCTGGGGTCTACACCCCCTGGGTGTAAAGGACAGCACTGTGTCTGTCAGGGCCACCCTGCTGGCCGATGCTTAGGGCCTCTGACTTGCAGCCAGGACCCTCTAACTGCAGGAGAGCCCCCCACCCCTGAGCAAGAAGCCAGGCTCCCACTCAGCCTCCCTGCAGAGGACCACCCCTCTGTCTGTGCATCTGTCTGTCAGTCCACCAGCACCCCAGCTCCTTTCTGTTTGCTCCAGGGTGGCAGCTGGAGGATAACAGGCCCTAAAATGCACTGTGGTGGGGCAACCTGCCCTTTGCCGCACTGAGGGGAGCCCTGCCCCCAGCCTGGGCTGCGGTCACAGAGTCAGCTCGGGGTCAGCCGCTGCGCAGTGCCGCCTGCTCCTGAGAACGGCGGCGGCCCCTGTCCCCCAGGGTCAGGGCTCTCTCGGCCTTCCTGACTTCCCTGCACAAGTGGTTCCTCCAGCAGCCTGGGCTCCGGAGACTTCAGCTGCAGCCCCAGCCTCAGTGCCCACCCTGCACCCCGACAGTCAGAGCCCCAGCCTGCACCCCCGCCCTGTGCCCCTGCTCTTGGCCTCTGCCCCAGGCTTTCCACGTGGTCAGCACCACCATGAACCTTGGCCTTAAGCTGTGACAGTCCTGATGGCACCTTCCTGCTGGTTGGTGTAACTGCCCATGTCATGTGGTAGCTAGGAGTCCCTGGATGGCAAGGTCTGTGTCCTGATTGCTTCTGTTTCTCTGCTCCCTGGATAGATGGCACATAGTGGTGGCCTCCCTGACCCTTTTTGAGACAGGGTGTCCCTGTGTAGTTCAGGCTGACCTTGAACTCATAGGAATTCTCCTGCCTCGGCCTCCTGAGTCCTGGGGTTACAGGTATCCACCACCAAGGATGGCTAGTTGGTAATTAATCAAATGTCTCTGGAGTAGATGATGGAACAAATGAATCAATTATCAAACCAACTTTTTCTTTCCCAGTTTTATTCACCATTCTTCCATTTCCACACACACATATGCTGATTTTTTCACCAATGCTTCTTTTAGGATAATTTTGTCTCCCCCATTTTTACCTTGTCTGCCTGAAAGATGGTAAAACTCACCTCCTCTCTCCCCCTCCCTTCATACCAGCACAAGTGACATCCACTCGTGGGTTTACGTGTTTGTGTCTGTTTTTGTTGCACAGAGTCAGAATAGTAACAGTCTTTTGCAGGAAATTTCTCAAATGGTGATTTCTTTCCTGCCCTGCCCTAGTAGCTGACCTTGTACTCTAAGGCAGAGTGAGTGGCAGGAGGCGGAATGATGAGGTGATGGAGCAGAGGGGTGAGGAGCGCGGCACCGGCACCCTCTGGGAGAGGCTGTGCCGAGGGAGGAGGCTCTGCAGGCTTGCACGGGTTCTCACTGTCAGCGCGTAGGAGACCACATCTCGGTGGTACCCACCGCGTTGCCAGGCAACCATTGATGCTGCTGCCACCTTTGCTCTCAAGTCTCTGGGCTCTGTGGGCAGCAGCAGCTTCCTCTACTATCCTGGATTCAGTCCTGGGTTGAGCCAGGACCATCCCTAGAGGGGACTAAATATGCTGAAAGGGAATTCACAGCACGGGGTACTGACATCTAAGTCCTGCTCTGTGCGGGTGCTGTGCCAGGCCTGCCTTCCATTTTTTCCTTCCTTTTTTCCTTCCATTTTTTCTTCCTTCTTTCCTTCCTTCCTTTTTCTTTCTTTCTTCATTTGTTTCTTCTTTCTGGCCTTTTCTGTTTTTATTACTAAAAAGTGTATAACCACACAATTTTATATATTTTAAATTCATTAATAGTGGAGCTCATGCAATTAATTTCCTTTTCTCTATATCTTGCTAGAGATTAAGATCTCATTCTGCTATTTCAGCAAGATGTTGAAATTTCTGGCAAATTAGTTAGACTTAAAAAAAATAGATCCCCAGTCACTTGGAATCACATGGATAAAACTGGGGGCCATCGTGCTATAAAACAAGCAGACCTCAGAGGACAAAGACTGCATGATTTCACTTATACGTGGGATCTGAAAAAGTCAAACCCACAGAGCCAGAGAGCGAAAGCAGGTTATGACATGGTAGAGGTGGACAGATGTTGCTCAGAGGGTACTACCTTGGAGTCACAGGATGAGTAAGTTCTGCAGATTTATACAGCACACCTACAATAGTTAGCAACAATAATGTAGAGTGTGCTCGAAGTCTGCTACTCTAGTAGATCTCAGGTGGTCTCACTACAAAAGTAACCCTGTGTGGAGGTGAGGGGTTAATCAGCCAGGCTGTATACACACATCAGATCATGGTGAGTGCCTTGAATATGTTTAGTTCCTATTAGTTATATCTCTATTGATAGACGATCAATTGCTTGGAAGGAAAAGCAATTAAAAAGAAATCAAGGCCAAATCCTCCATTTCGTAGCTAACCAATGTATAATAAGCACATGGCTAGTACTGACAATTGGAAGATAAAAATAAATCTGTTGCCTTCATCATTCAAAAAAGTTCCAAAACTACATGACTTTTAAAATAAGTAAAATACACAAGAGCAGACTGATTTCATGAACAATGTAGTGCTGTCCTTTTGCTAGGAAATCTGAGTCTCGCTCTGTTCTCAAAGATATGAAGTAACTGGAAAGCTTGAGATTAAGACTGTGAAGTGATACGGCTCTAACTGTCCACTAAAACCTGTTCTTTTTATCCTGGTCCCATTTCCCAGAGTTCCTTGCAGTTCAGTGTGGCCAAATAGCTAAATACTCCCCTGAGAAGTGTGAGCATGAGTGCTGTGAGCCTCTGTTAGGCCTTTATCTTAAAACCCGTCTTTGTCTCCTCCCTCTAAATGTGGACCCAGACACAGCAGTGACGCAGCCTTGACTTTCCAGACATCCAGGCCTGCAGGATGGAGCAGCAACAAGATGGGAAGAACTTGTATGCTTGAGTGATCGAGTAGGGTAGAGCCAGCCAGTGCCTGGCAGGCTCAATCTTCTCCTTCCCAGGAGAAGCACTAAGCATCTATCTTCCTTAAGGCATGCAATCCTTGATGATATCTTCACTAGGTGGTGTAAGTAACCTCAACTAACCTAGAGACTGATTTGGAAATGGTAGAAATGGACAGATGATGTTATGAGGACCTAAAATATACAGCATTGCTCAGCAGTGGGGAGATAAGGAAATCGATATCGAGCTCTGGAAAGCTGGCATCCTTTTTATGCGGAGGCAGCCAGCCTTTGGCAAGAGAGTCATCTGCGATCATCTGAGGCCAGCCCACTCCGATATGAAGCCTGTGGCCCTAGGAAGCGGTGGTTCCTTCCTGCTTCCTGCTCTTCCAGCAAAGGGTTACCAGAAAGGGCGCTAGGAAAAAGTGGCCAGATTGCAGTGTCCAGAAAATGTGCAAATGTAGCTCTTTTCAGAGTTGGAAGTCTATTGGGTGCTTATGTGCCCAAAAATAAGAAGAGGTCCACTATATTCACTCCAAACATTTTTCAAAGGCCCATTTTAATTTCTCAGCCAAGCTAGGGGCCAGGCTTGAGGCAAAGGACCTAGGGTAAGGACCTAGGATTTGCACTGAGTCTGGGGTCTTGTTCCACACAGACTCCAGGCAGTCACTAAATGAGAGAACCAATAGTCCACCAGGAAACAGAAATAAAGTAGCTGTAAGAATCCCTCCGAAGAAGGACATTTGGGAGTAGAGATTGGTTCATGGGACAGACTGCTGTCTTCTGTTTTCAACGGAATTAAAATGCCAAAGAAAAAAAAATGTTTATTCCTTAAACCACCCCACATCCATGTCACCTGGAAACAGGCTGTGAAGTCTGCACAGCTCCAAGAGGGCTTGATCCCGAGCTCACAGGCAATGTTCAAGAGAGGAGAATGGGTCCCGAGCTCTCAGCAGGCAAAGCCAGCAGCAGGAAGGACAATCAGCAAACCTCTTCCAGGTCCCTGCCCACTAGGGTTCTCACATGTGGTTGTTGGTCACTCGTTTTCAGAGCTCAGGGGTTTTCTGTCACAGGCACACATTAGAACTATTTAGACGGCATCACTGACGTATATTTAGGTTGTTTCTAGGTGGTGGTTGTTGTAGGGGGTTTTGGTATCACGCTATGAACACCCTTTAAGTGTGTCTCAATGCTCAGGAGCACAGATCCCCCTGGGGTACATTCCCAGGGGCACAATTGGTGAGTCATAGGGTACTTGACTCAAAATGCCAAACTCAAAGTAGCTGTACCAGTTAGACGTCTCATGATGGCTCCTTTTATGTGTTCCCTTTGTTTCACAGCCGTCTCTGTGTTTACCTTCAGATGTTATCATTTTGCCAATTCTGTGGATGTTTACTGGTCTGATCTTTCGGTGAACAAGCAGTGAAATTTAATGCTGTTCAATTTATCAGCCTTTTGATCCCTCCGTCTTTATCCTTTCCTATTATGGTTCACATTCAAATAATTTTTGAGCGTTGATCTAATTGGTTGGCCCGGCAAAGTACAGGGCGACATGGTTGGGTGGTGGTCTCACGCCAGATCATTTCTTAGGGTCTGGGCTAGTGGTGGTAAACAAATGGCACATTTGCTGCAATGGCCCATTGGTATCATTGATAGCTCTAAAGTATTTGCTGTCGCTGGCCTCGGCTGCCCACAGATGTCTGCCATTAATGCCGGGGCCAAGCTCTGGCCCTATCAGCTGTATGTAACACACAGAATCCTGCTTAAAACAATCAAAGTGAAAATCAGAAAGAAATCAGACAAAGCATACGGTATCCAAGCCAAGAAACATTACTCTTGGACACATGAAATATAGTCTAGATACACAACAGGATTTATTCCAAGTTCTTTAGAAAGAAGGAAATTCTGTAATTTACAACAACACAGATGGATCTGGAGAACACTGTGTTAAGGTGACAAAAGCTGGGACACAGAAAGACAAACACCAGGCTGTTACAGGTTAAATAGAAAGTGACCACCAAGTACTTCGTCACGATGGCAGGAAGTTAACACACCCTTTCTCTCACCTGCACATAGAGGCTAAACAAACCCACACAAGCAGAAAGCAAATGGTGCTTGTGGTGGAAGAAGATCCAGGAGTTGTTCGACAAGGACACACATTTTAGTGAGAAGGAGGGGCAGATCTGCTGTACACGATGAGACTACAGCTGATAACAGGCATTGTGTACCTGAGGATTGCAACCAAAAGCAGAAGAAATTGTATTCACTACCAGCAACGCTGTCAATGCACAACCAAAGATTAAGGAAATAATTAACAGGAAACTTCTTGGAAATTATGTAACTCTGGGACTTTACAACTCAAAGGTTTGGCAGTTGAATACTTAATAGCACTAAACCACACTAAAAGATGACTTGCACATAGTTTATCAGTTAGATTAGGGTGATTTCAAATTTATCATAATAAGTTTAAAACTTTTAAAGTCTTGCAGTGATAACTAGGATGGCAATCTAACGGGTGGCAGTCCAAAATGTAGAGAAAGGGGAGTCAGAGAGTTGAGGTTTGCCAGGATTCATGAAGGAATTTCCAAGAGCGAGTTCCACTGGGAAGATAGGAACATTCCTGTCACTTCAGGAAGCTCTGTTTCCACTTCTGAAAACAGGAACCTACTTCTCCTAGGAGCCTCCAGCTCAGATGTAAAGGGGAGCAGATGGGGCTTGCGTGGGGAAGATTATGAACAGGGAAACCTCGGGGAAGAGCAGGGAGCCAGGAAGGAGCTGCACCAGGATCATGGGCTCAGCTGCCCCAACAAGCACGTGCTGAGAGCCTGCAATGTGACAGATGTGTGGTGGAGACAGAGTCAAAGGCAGGACCTTGTATCAGAGCTCTTTGTGCCACGAGTTAGAAAGAACTTGGCTCCAACTCACCAAGAGATTCTTCTGGCTCACGTGTGGAAGGTCAAAAGAAGGGAAGGCTTCAGGGTTGGACTCTGTCCATGGCTCCTAGGTCATCGCCCCTCTGTGTACTGGTCTTGTCTTCAGGCTGCCTTCCCTCATGGAGCCAAAACAGTTCCTGTAGACACCAGGATTCGCAAAACAGATGAGAGAGGTCATAGGGGTTCACTTTTAAAAGCAATGACACTTTTTCTCAGAAACACCCAACAAAGATCACCTTGTTTTTCCTTGGTCCAAACTGGGTGCTATAGTTTGGATGTGATTTGTTGTCCAGTGTTTCATGGTCTGGGCCTGGTCCCCAGTGGTGGTAGGAAGAGGTGGTAGAGGCTTTATGAGGGCCTACTGGACAGTGGCTAGGTCATTAGGGCATCACTCCGGGAAGGATAATGTCCTTTTCATAGGACCGGGTGGGTTCCTATGAGAGTGGGTTGTTATATTAACAAACAGACAAACGTCCTCAAGGGTGAACCTCCCCATGCTCAGGCGCTCTGTCTCACCACATTTCACTCTCACAGGAGTGTCGCCACCATGATGCCATCCGCCATGTTGTGATGTAACCAGAGGGACCCACCACCACCAGACCTGAGCAGAAGCCAGTCCTACGCTCTTAGATTCCAGAAACATGAGCTGAGTAAACCTCTTTTCTTTATATACTACCTACCCTCGGATATTTCATTATAGCCCCAGGAATGGACTGATATACTGGAGAAAATCTGGGAACAGACAGGACTGGAGAGGGCGTGTAGGAAACCCTTAGCCTGAGGTAAATGAACAACCATTTATTAAGTGCCATGTATACGCCAAACTCACTCTAGTCATTTTATTCATATTATTCTTTTTAGCAGAAGGGTGGGAAGTGTGTGAGTGCTGAGAGCTGGGCTGGGTAGGAGTCCTGATAGCACCTCTGCAATATGCAGAGACCAGAGAGATGCTGAGAGTGATCTGCGTGTCACAGATTGAGAAAGTATCTTGGGTTTAGGGGTTGGTGCTTCAGCTCCCATGGGTCATCTTCATGCCTTGAGATGTCACAGCCTCTTTCTCGACACTCAGTCCTACAGCCTGGCGTCATTGGGCCTAGCTCATGCATTCTGCTTGGGAGCTGAGTGGGGCATTAGTGCCCTGCCTTTAAACTGCAGGTCAGCACATCAGCTAGACCCATTTGCATTGCTTGCAGCCAATTGAGGGGATAAAGAAACATCCCAGCCAGCTCTGTATGCCTCCATACGTGGAAATAAGGCCAGGTTTAGCCAAAATGGAGTCAAGTGCTCTTCTGATCACAGCCGTCTGGTGGTCCCCACACTGGAGCAGGATTCAAACCCTGATACTCCAGGGTCAGAGCTGCGGAGCTGAGGACACGGATGAGGTTATTCAAGAATGGAAGAAAATGTGCTTCCAGTCTTTATCTTCAAAATGCAGCAATTCTCAGCTTACGTGGCTGCTTTTCTATTAATACATTCACTTAAAATTCTCCCGTTATATAAGGTTCTCTCTCTCTCTCTCTTTTTTTTGTTTTTTTCATCTGGGATTCTTTTGGCCATAAGTACCCAGAAGCACCAACTCAGCAGGCCAAAGAAAGGGAAAATCTCATAACACAGAGGTGGAAAGGAGGGCAGCCCCAGGGCTGATGAATCCAGTGTCAAGATTGCTGGTTCTTTCTGTTCTGCTGCATCTCCATCCTGTATCTTTGGCATGTCACTCAGGCCTAGAGCTGACTCATCGGTGGACAAGGGGCAGCTGCCAGAGTTCAGTCAAAGCAGCGAGAACTGACACTGTAGTCAGTTATCTCATCTCTGTGGCTTTTTTTTTAAATTCATAAAGAAACGCTTCCTCAGAGCTTCATTATTTTATTTTTTTGGTACCAGAGATCAAACTCACGACCTTGCACATGCCAGGCAAGTGCTGCGCCGGCTGAGCTACGTCCCTGGCTCCCAACGCTTCCCGGAGGATCTGCCCTCCCATCTTGCTTCCCAGTACAGCACACTCGATTCCTAGTCAACCCCTGGCAAAGGGAAGAGGACTGCCTGGTTGCTTTAGCGTATGGCTTGGTGGATTAACAAGCTCAGGATTCCCCTAGAAAGCAAAAAGCAGCGGGCTGGGCGTGGGGGTAGGGTGGGAAGAGGAGGGGAGATGACAGTCATGGAGACGGTGACATTAGGCAGGCCATCAGTCTCTACAGCATGCATTCTCAATGTCTGTACTAGTACCCTAGGAGGGCAGAATATTGGTTGGGGGAAGCTTTTATACTTCTTATATTTAGAGCACAAATATACAGAATCAGTGTCTAAAATGCAGAAATTTCATAGGGAAGGTAGTCAGGCAGCAAAAAATGTCTGAATAGGGGAAGAGTGACAAAAGAAAGCTAGAAACCCTGATCTACAGACATCAGTTCATCTTCACCAGGAAGAGGAGGCTCCTGGCGAAAATGAGCCGGCCTGGAACAAGGACTGGGCTGTGCGGTGCTCAAGGTGACATTTTAAGAACAGATGCAAACAGGAGTAGCTGAGAGGCGTCCGATGGTGGCGATTCTTAAAACAGCACCCTGATATTCTCTGCCTGCACTGAGTATCTTATGTCATTCTGGCTCAGAGGCATAAATATGGTAGCAGCAAATACTCATTAAATGTTTTATTTATATCTTTCACTCTGCTGAGTATTTGACAGCTATAACTTGTTAAAAGTTTGCTAGTAAAAAGGTTACGATTATTATCTCCCTGTGACAGATGAGGCAGCGAAGCCCAGGAAGGCTGAATAATTCTTCTAAGCAAATGAGGATTAGGGGGAAAAATCGATTATTTAGCTTGAAATTTTCAAATCCTGGCAGGCTTCACTCTGCGATTGTCTAAGAATGTGAAAATAGCCATTCGAGCTGAAACTATGATAATCTATAGGATTATTATTAGAATTGTTTTGCAGCCTTTCAAATTTTTTTATTGAAACATTTTTTTACTGCCTGTTGGAAATGCATACAGAAATGAAAATGATAATAAAATCAACATTTATCTAGCACATTGTAATGTAAAATGTGGGAAACACTGAAAATTTTAAAACTGTTCCCTCATCTTGTAAAAGAAACTTTTCTGGAGTCACTGGCATGGTGCCTTTTGCTGTTGAGCCCCTGATATGGGAGGCCCTTGGTGTTTTCTACCCTGTGGTGATTTGTCCTGCTCCCTAAATTTGGATCAACTGCTAACATTTTAGCCTTCACATTTTCACTGTTTGAAATATCACCTGGAACTCTTTGTCCTTTTTGTCAAAACCTCTTTTCACAATTAAGTCAAAATATTGTCTTCTTGAGGATCCCCTGGCTGCACCAGTGGAGCCCGGAAGGTGCCAGTCCCATGGTCATCAACATTGGGCTTCACCTCCCCTGTAATCACTTTTCATCTCTTTAGTGTCTTGTCTTTTTTTTATTTCCTTCCTTTCTTTCCCCCTCCCATCTCCTCCCCTCCTGCTACATCTGACCTATTTCCTCTTCCAATTACCCATTTTCGTAAAATCTCCCATGGGTTTATCACAAAGAGACAAAGTTATCATAAGAAGACAAGGTTGGGTTCTTGTCTGTGTGTCACCAACCAAAAGGCTTTGAAAAAAGTGACACCATTGACCATGACAAGGATGTGCCTCTTATTTACTCAATCATCTGTAAGATGACAGCCCGAGGCACAGCTTGCACTTTGCATGATTACTTGTAGTTAATATGTAACTATAACTGCAATCTGAACTCCGCTGAGGGTGGCTGGTTTTATTGAACTAACCCCTGGTACCTGAAATCCATGCATATTAGAGTCCTGCAAATCAAGGACCTCCTGCATATACAAAATAAACAGATCAGCACAACAAACTCCATGCACATAATACCCAGTTTCATCCATTACCAACCTTTGACAATCTTATTTCTGCAATATTTCCACCCATTCTCACCTTCTTACACTATCTTGAGTCAAATCCCTGACATCTCACTGCTTTATGTATAAATATCTCTATTTGTAATTCAAAAATACAGATGTGAACTCAACTGTATTAAGAGTCTCAACTCCTAATGTCACACTCTTCAGCTTCACGGGGGAAGCTATCGACAACATCATCCTGATAACCACACTGTGAAATATTATAGACCTCATGTTTTATAGATGAGGAAACTGAGGCACAGAGGGGCTAAGTGTCATACCCACGACAACACAGTGAGTGAGACGCTGAGACTTTAGTCAGATCTCCTGCCCCCACGTGCTGTGTCTGTCTGTACACCACAGCTGTACAGAGGGTCCTTCATCATCATGGACCTTCCCCTGTGCCCAGCACCCTGGACTAATCAGAATGTAGGGGTCCCTACCTCCCCTGCTTCACCTCCAGCCTTACTGGAATATGTTTTTAATAGAAAAAATTTAAAAACACTATATGACGGTTAAGCTTAATTGTCCACTTGATTGGCTTAGAAACAGGATTGTTTCTAAGGGGATTGGCTTAGGGGATTACTGAAGCACTCTTCTAGGGTCATGGAGGTGTAACCGTGAGGTCCATATCTGGTCCTTAATCCCTTCTCTTTGGTGCTGGTCCCTCGCTCTGCTTCCCTGCTACCATGAACTCAGCAGCTCTGCTCCATCACACCCCTGATGGATCATTCCATATTTTTGCATTGGAATCAGGTGATCACGTACTGCACCCTCTGAAACCATGAACCGTGGAAAACCTCTCCTCTTTTAAGTTTTGAGCCTTCAGGTAGTTTGTCCACATGGCAGGATGCTGACTAATACAGACTCAGCACCAGTCCTGCCCAGTGTAGCTTCTTCTCTGTCCTGAGAGATACGGATCTTACCGGCATGCTGAGGCAGGTACAGAAGTGTCCTGGTCTATCAGCACCTCTCTCCAGGGAATCTGTCCTCTCCACCAATGACTCAAAGATCAGCTGCAGAGCAGGCTGCCGGGTTGAAACCCACCGGAATGCGTGCGTCTAGGACTAGGATGAGTCTGGCTCTTGCTTAAACTCCTCAGCTCTGACTGTGGCTTCCTGGAGCCTGGGGAGGAATGTTGCCTGGAGGGACCCTACATTGTGATATGGAGGAGGAGGGAAGGTGAAGGGATGGAAGTCTCTTCCTCCATTATGGAGGCCCCTCTCTGAACTCTGCCACTGACTCCACTGAGGTGTGCTGTGCCCCAGCCCTGAGTCCTCTAAGCGCTAAGAAAACAGGACGGCTTCTCCGTGGTCTCTCCATTCCCTTCTCAGATCTCCCCGCGAATCTTCCTTTTTTTCTAGAAGGAAAGCACATTTTCTTTTCTGATTCTGGTGGGAGTCAAGGTGAGGAGGATCCTTGCACCCCTATTCCTCTGAGTGGGGTTTCCCAAAAGCCTCCCAGGGGACTTTAGGTGTGGCTGGAGACACATTAGGGCACTAGTACAGAGAGGCTGAGGGCTGCTCAAAGAAGGCAGAAATGGGTGCCCCAGTTTCCTGCTGATCCAGGTCTCAGGTCCTATAGCTCTACAAAAGGCATCAACTACAAAAGACAGGCATGGGTGTCGATGTAGCTCAGGGGTAGAGAGCTGGCCTAGCATGTGCCAGGACCTGGGTTCCGTCACCAGAACAAAGGATGGTCATTCTTGCCTGCCCAAATCCACCTCTGCCCTCTAATCTTTATTTCTAGTAACAGCACTGACACAGACTTTCCTGTGGGAGATTTTCTCTATCACTGCATGATTCCCGAGGGGCCCCCAACCACCAAACCTCCTCCTCTCCCACAAAGCCAGAGCTGGCCAATCGGAGACTTCCTCGGGCTATATGTACAGACACTGTTGCCAAGCAGAAATTAAATAACACTAAAACTACCACTGGCAACCACGGATACCCCTTGTATGAAGGAAACTCATTTATGGTACGAAAAAATGCAAGAAAGAAGCAATGTGGTCTTTAGGGAGAGATGGGGGAGCAGAGGCAGAGAGACAAGCTGTCTGTTTAGACTGACAGCTTTAGTCTCTGGGTTAAATCATTATATCAGCTAGCAGTACTTCTGTCAACTAATTTGTGTGTGTGTGTGTGTGTGTGTGTGCACGGGTGTGTGTGTATGTGTGCATCATACATACATGCATGTGTAAGATGAACTTTTCAATACTTAGAACAGAGAGAATCCTGATTCTCCTGCAACCTTTACAGTGGTCCTATGGAGTAGCTGAGGCTCAGAAAGCACCTTGTCCAAAAAGTCCCTCAGGCAGCAGCGGGGAACCAGGGCTCATATCACACCTCTTGGATCCTCAGGATCTACAGCTGGCACTTTGCCAGGTTGCTCCCCAAAGAAGAGTTAAGCCTGGTTCTGCCCCAGAGAAGCAGTATCTTCCAGAAGATTAGACCCTTATCCAACTGTAAAGCAAAACAGAACATAAAGCTATAAGAGATACAAATGAAATTCTGCAGGACCACAGTGAGAGTTATTTGTGACCTTATGTGTTGTCAGCCCACTCCCAGAGTGGGAGGTTCCTGACCATATGGGTGCCAAAGGAAACCCCAAAATGGCCTGTCTATGTCATCCTGGGCTTCCTGAGCACAGACCACTTATTGACAGGCAACCAGCAGCTTTTTGTTTTTTGCACTATTTGCAGAGCTCTTTTTTTTTTTTTTTTTTTTTTTTTGCACTACTTGCAGAGCTCAGTGCTGTTTGTGATTATTGCTCACATTTGCAGTTGCCCTGGAACCTTTGCTATGAAGAGCCTGGCCTCGATCCCAACCCCCCTACCACCCCACCCACCCATATCACCACCCCCTCACCCCCTCCACCCTCACCCCCCACCCTCGCTTTCTAATCCCTGCTCTCTGGCTCTCTCTGTGGGCCTCCATGACTTCCTGCTACAGCCACAGTGGTCCTGTAGCTGAGAAGGAGTTGGAAATAAGCATGAATATTCACCTCCCAGGCATCCACCAAGGGACACGAATTCGCACACGCCAGTTTACAAGCTATCTGCAGGAGCATGCAGCACATTCTGTTGTTTAATCCGTTACTTTTCTCTCATTGCTGAGACAAAATACTCAGCACCTAAAATGAAGGAAGGAATATGGTTGGTGGAGGTTTCAGTCCATAATCAGCTGGCTCCAAGGCAACGTGGCATGGCCCAGGGGCAAACTTCAAGGCAGCAGCCAGCAAAGCAGCCAGAGCAAAAGGTCGAGCGCAGGACAAGCCTCTTTTCCTGGTTTATATAGTACACAGGCCACCACTCCCCCTCCAGGGTAGGTGTAGCGCTCACAAAATCTCCATCCCTCCCCTTGCATAGGCTCAGGATGTTCACAAAGGAAGAACCCTGGCTGAGTCTCTTAGTTAAACCTTTAAACTTCTCAAGTTGACACAATGTATCAGCCACAACAACCCTAGAGGCTAAAAACAGGATTTTTAACCTTTTCTTTTTCTGACTGTAGCTTCCCTGAGGTTCCTGCAAAATAATTCAGACAGCCTACTCTGTGCTTTCTCCTGTCCATAGTGGCAAAATACCTCAGGATACCACTGAGACCTCCGAGGTGTGTATTTGAGGAGATTACACGTACATGTGATTTACCCATCAAGACACAAATGATTCATAGCCAAACTGTAATGCATAATTATCTCGAGGTGTAATTACTGGAAAGCTAGAAGCCAAAAGTAAAGTCAATATGTCTCATTAGTTATTTCAAGGTTCCAGAAGCCCTAACGACCTTTGTAATGATGGAACTAATAAGAAATTACAGTTAAAGCAAGAATGGCAGCAGCAGAGACCTTGATCCGCAAGTGACAGTATGGATGGTGGCCCGATGGCTGAGGAAGCAGCTGTCCATGCAATGTGGGGACAGATAGGACTCCATTGGGGGTGCTCTGTGTCCAGCCATGTGGTCCCCAGAAGCCAAACTACCTGATGGGGTGCTAGAGCAAAATCCTCAGCATTTGGTAGCTTCCTATTTCTGTTTATGAATTCCAAATTAGATTAACTTGTAACAATTCACTTAGCCAATTGGAGTAGTAGACACCTCTGTGAAAATAAGAATATCTGAATTTGTAAATAGTTAGTCCCAGGCTTACTTTTGCAGGTGTGTTTAAAGGTCAGGTGGGTATTAGGTAGAAATTAAAAATCTCTGACTAGAAGGCCCTGAATAAAGCTAAATTATTATGTTTGGGGGTTCTAACACCAAAACCCAATACTGAGACCTGGAGACATTTATTTCAACCCTCTAGCTTTCTACACGAACAGTTACACCAGGGCAGGGGACATAGCTCAGCAGCACAGCACCTGCCTGGAAAGCATGAGGTCATGAGTTTGATTCCTGGTACAAAAAAAAAAAAAACGCCTGAAAAGAACAGTTACACCAGCACCTCAGGCAAAAGTTGGGCATTCCACGTGGACTCCTTGCCCCCACCCCAGTTAGTAGCACACAGCTAATGTGTCTGGAAAGTTTTTCCATACTTGCTAACTGAAAAAAAAAGTAACCTCCTTTGTTAGCAATTCACAGAAGGGTTATATTTTATTCCTGGAATGTTATTAGAATTAGTTGAAAGCAAGACTAGGAAGCAGTCTGCTAGAAGGCCAGCAGTACCGGTGTCCAAAGGGCACAGTGCCTCAGTGCCTGAGTGTTCCCACCTTAGAGAGCTGTGCACTCCCGTTACCTAACACCTTAAACCTCCCAAATGCATTTGCACGCGTGACTGCAATCCTGAGCGTGACTGAATCCTGAGGGAGCAGGTGTAACATGTTAGGTGACCTGAGGTAATCACAGCTCTCTGACCTCTTTTTCCTTTTTTCAGAGGCGCTCCAGCCTTCACCATGGCCTTTGGACATCTGTCTCCCGGCTTCCGGTCAGACCGTGCGTTTTCCTGATGTAGATTCACTGGGACTCTACAGGGAGCTCCAGACCTTTGGCTTTTGACCTAATCCTCTAACCATGCTGGGAGCTCTTTTACATTCTTCCACCCTGACTGCAGGCAGCCATTGTTAACTCTACCTTGAAAATCCCTTGTATATTAAATTAGATCTCTTCCTTGCTTGAACCCAGACTGACACTCCTGGTTTGGGACTCCTCTGCCATTCTCTCCAAAGGATGCTTCCATTATTGCACTGACCACAGTGCACTGAAGGCTTCCCCGCTGTGAGCTCCTTGAAGATAGGGACCAACATGGTAAGAATATTCTACATGAGCACTGTGTACTCAACTGAGCAAGCCAATGTTTTAGTCTGTTTTCTTTTCTCGTGTGATGCTGGAGATCAAACCCAGGTCCTCAAACATGTTAGGGAGACCTGTTCTATTGAGTCACCTCCTTAGCCCTCATTTTTCATCACTATAACAAAACACCCTGGGCTAGTTAACTTTAGAAAGAGTTAACTTTAGAAAGAGTCTCACAGTTCTGCAGTGAGAGTTTTGAGGACACGGTGCCAGTCAGCTCAGTTCTAGTGGGGCCCTCGGGGCTGATGCCTTCCAACAGCAGGGACCTGTGTGGGAAGAGGGTGTCACTTAGGAGACAGGAAACAGAACCGATGCACAGGTAGCTCCGGTCTCTTACACGAACTTTCTCATGAAACTAACCAAAGGGGAAGCTTAATTCCTTTGGAGACCCCACTCCCAGCAACCTATAAGCCTCTCACTAGGCTCCACCTCTTAAAGGACCCATTTTCACACCTGGTCCCACCAGGCACCATGCTTTCAATGCATGAGCCCGTAGGAGACAAATCACATCCAAACCACAGCAGTGAGGAAGGGCACATGCTGAGGGGGGCTCAGAAGTGGCTCACCAAGGCCATACCTTTGCCTTGTTGCCCAAACGGAGCACTTGAGCTGAAATGACCACCAATGCTGAGCTCTCAGAAGGGAACCCAGCTCCATGTGTTCTTAGGTGTCACAGAGAAGCCACAAGCATAGGGCAATGAGAACACCCACGAAGATGGAAAAATCAGCAAATAAGAGCAGAGAGGTGCAAAGTCACTTTCTAGGTGAGAAAGGGAAGTCTCCTGGATATGCAAATCAGGAGCCTCAGTGGGTTCTACTAACAGGAATGAATGCAAATGAGCTCACCTGGGGTAAGGAGGGGGCTGGGAACCACTGGGACTTGGGCAGCTGAGGTCTGGGCAGAGACTGCCCAGGCTGGGAGTGCAGCTGGGACACCTTCTTGGGAGAGTCTCAGAGGGGGAGCAAAATCTCAGAAGTGGGGATGGAGCCCAGCTGGAAATGGAAGCCCTGCTGGGAATGTAAGCTGGGCTGGGTGGCCCCCAAATAGTAGGGAGGTGGAGATGAATATAATGGATGATTTGGGGTGAGAATTCCTACCCTGGGAAGCATCATGCTTTTTACATTTTTAAAAGCACAGGAGAGATGAATCTGTAAAGGTCACTGTGCTCTGAGGGAAGAGACAAAGATTTCTGGTTGTTTGGATTTGTTTTTGTGGTACTGAGGATTGAGCCTGGGGCCTTGTATGTCCAAGTGCTCCTCCACTAAGCCGTATCTTAAGTGCTCTAATTATTGTTATTAATAATAATATTATTATATTTTGAGACAGGGTCTCATTAAATTCCCAGATTGGCCTCAAATTATGATCCCCCTGCCTCAGTTTCCATAGTAGCTAGGATTACAGCTGTGAACCACCAAGCCTAGCCTCTCATGCAAACGTTTTTTGAGCCAGACACTGCTAGATCCTGGGTATACAAAAGTCCACGTTAACAGGCTGTCCCACCAAGAGCTTAACCTCCTACTTTTCTGTAATCTCTAATCCAGTGTGAACACGTGTTTCCTGGCTTTATCCAGAGGGCTGGGGAATGGTTAGGAAGTAGCCGCTGTAGCTCCACAATAGCAAGCCAATCAGGTAGACCAGAAGGCTTGTCGCAGTGTACGATGCCAGCCCTCAGCGAGGATCTGAGACCAAAGCATCAGGACCTCTTGCTAGAAATGTTGACTGGGACTCATTAGAGCAGAAATACAGTCCCCATTTGGCTACACTCTCTGGCCCTAATAATCACTTAGCTGAAATTATCACTGCGCTGGGGAAGACTATAGTTAAATAGATCTTCTGAGAATGCCCACAGAGTCGTTGGGATGGGTTGTTAGTATTCAGCAGTGAAAATATTCCCAGGGTACCTGAGATAAAGCAGATTTATATGATGCCTTTCCCAGCTCCTAACTCTGCCTACCTGAAGCAGAAAGATTCAAATGAAACTGGGCCACACTTCCTGAATTTAGAAATAAGCATTCTGAGTTTTGAAAACGATTTTTCTCTCAGAAACACTCTGCACAATAAATCCCTAGACTCAATGTTTTGTTTTGTTTTGGGTTTTTTTGTCTTTTTTTTTTTTTTTTTTTTTTTTTTGGCTTTTTGACACAGGGTCTCGCTATGCAGTTCAGGCTGGTCTTGAGCTCACTTTGTAGCCCAGGCTGGTCTCAAACTTGCCATAATCCTCCTGCCTCAGCCTCCCAAGTGCTGTGATTACAGGAGTACGCTGCACTCCTGGCTCATGTATTTGTACACTTGTTGTATTCTGTAAATATTTTCCAAATCAGAGATAAAAAGATGCTAAAGGAGCATATCCTCGAGAAGGAGAAAGCCACGTCGGGACCAGTTTCCCATTCACTAGGGATTTGTCTGGGGTTGTGCTTGGGCAGGTGGCACTGTGCTGGGAACCATGGTGACGGAGCACCAAGAAGCAGAAGGCAGACGACAGGGGACGCAGTGGCCAGTAGAGGCCAGTCCTTTGTTGGCTTGCAAACTGGGTGTGCGTTGGAGGACGGGGCTCCTGGGCCTGAGATAGAGCTGGGAGTAAGAAGTTTTGGGGAGCAAGCAACTTTTTGGAAGTTGCTCAAGAACAGCAGCTGGTGGGACCCGAGAGCGAGACTAGGCCGTGGGCAAAGGGGACCTGATGCCACAGAAACCTCAGCCAGCCTCACAGGCTACACCAAAGCTAAGATGGCTTTCAGAGATGCCCCCAAATGGAGGCAGGGAGAGATGCGTTTGTAGCAATTATTGAATGCGATGGGGTGTGGCGTGCCCCCACCTGTGCCCCCTCTTCACTGACACAGCTGTGTTCCTGCTGCTCCTCATCGGTGCACTTGGCCCTGTGTTTTATCCCTCCCGAGGTTCTCTGTCCCCGAGGAGATGGTCACATTAGCCAATGCACCAATTCCCATGCAGGCAACTGGCTTCCCCTGAGAGGAGCCGGCTACCAATGAAAGGGGAAATGGCCCGCTGGGGAAGGAAGGCAGTTAGGAGACAGTTTTCTGGAGGACACTGTGGGTGGCTGTGCAATGTGCTCACAGCGTGGTGCCTCTCTGGGAATGTACCCATGAACACAGGAACAGTCAGTGTCTCTATGCTGTGTCCCTAGGAACACGCTGATCCCCTCTGACTTCCGTGATGGGGTCAGCCTGGCGCGATGCCTCCCCTAGAGAAGCTCTTCCCACAGCCTCTGCTCCTGCCCTGCAAACCCTGCCTCAACCCAGGAGCGATGCTTCAAGCCTTTCCCTAGTGAGCGCAGAGGCCCTCTTATCTCTCGTTTCAGCTCTGGATCGGAGTCACCTTCCACCCCAGAGGGGATGTCAGGTGAAACCATTTCTGCGAGTCCTTCTGGGTCAGGTTTTGGATGCTGCTTCTCCACCGCCACCACGAGTAGCCATGTACTCTCAGGAGCCATCCTAGCCAGGCCCGGGGCCAGAAGGAGAGCAAGGACCCAGCCTGCAGTAGTTTTCAGGTTTCACTTCAGATTTGGGGAAAGCACTCGTGGTGTTCTTGAGGTGCCCAAAGAGTTCTCTTTCCTTGACTCTGCCCTTCCAATAATGTTGGGAGCCATTGAAGCTGGAAATTGAGCACATATGCAAGGCTGGAGCATGACCATCCCAAGAACAAAGAGCACCTAGGGCAAGCCATGTGAAGAAGCTGCTTCAGCCCAGAGAACACCTGGGCCTGAGACAATCTGAACAGTGGGTTGCTAGGACATCAGGGTGTCATGTGACATTAAGTTGCTAAAAGGTATAAATCCTCCCATCAGGAGAGTAAGGGCTCCAACTGACCCCAGCTTTGTCTCTATTTTCTCATCCTCTTGCAGTCCTTCACCCCAAGAACCTCAAGCCCTACATGGGTCGCACTATAGTAATCTTATATTTGTGTTCAAGCTCTTGCCAGTTTCCAGCCAACCAGCCCCCCTCAGTTGGCTGCCTCTTTTGGGGGGTAACCTGACGTCCAGGCCACATGAAGGCCAAGAGCTGGGTCTCGTCCGTCCTGTCCTTCTTCACCCTGCCCTTCCTGTGTCCAAGTTTAGGATGTCACTGTGTTGGTCTACCACTGGCAGTCTCCCTCCCTTATCCTACTTCTGTTTTTTTTCTCCTTCAAATTTTTTTCTTTTTTCTTCAAACCATATATAAATAATTCTGACCTGCATTTTGGTAAATCAAATGCAATCATACATAAAAGCATGATCCTTCAGGACCAAAAAGAGTTTATTCCAGGAATATAGAATTGGTTCATTTTTTAAATTTACTTGTGGTACTGGGAATTGAACCCAGGACCTCTCCCATACTAGCAGAAGGTGTCCCACCACTGAGCTACAGTCCCAGGCCCAAAGTTGGTCAAGCATTTGAAAATCAAGCAATATAATTCATTGTATTTGTTTTTTGTCATTGTGTATAAAAACTGTCACCAACTTAATGGTTCAAATGCAGCACACATTTATAATCTCACCGCTTCTATGGATTAGAAACCTAAGAGCAACACAGATTCTCTGCACAGGGTTTCACCAGGCTGAAATCAGGGAGTTGGCCACACCTGGGATTCTCAGCTGGGCTCCAGGATCTCTGCCAGACTTAGACTGTCCCCAGTCCTTCCCGGACCCCTTCCCACAGCACACGTCTTGGTCATCTCTACCATATTCCCTGCCCTGCAGGCAGAGCTGCGTCCTCCTCATCCTCGGTTTTGGTGAATGAAACCAAGAAATCCCGGAGCACGGGGCCTTTTCTCTGCATGGCATGTAGAGCAGTGAGAAAGACAGAGTCATCTTAGCTTACGCCGTCTACCATTTTCACGATTCTTGTCTGCCTTCCTCCCTTTGGCAGCGCTCTCCGCAGTCTGCTAGGCAGCATTTCTGCTGGCCTCCTGGCAGCTGTGACAGATATCCATCACTAAAGGTGCCTTACACCAGCAGACTGCGCTCTTAGCAACAATTTCTGGATAAAACGTTCATTTTAAAGAAATCGCATCTGGCGATTTGAACAGATGGAGACATACGTGAGAAGCTGCAGCGAATCCCCGGGACCCAGTGAGTGGCCTGTCCTTTGCACACAGTTCAGAATGGTCCCACACACTGTCCCCATCTCGGCAGAGACCCACAGAGATCTCTGCTGGAGGAGGCCATCTGGCCAGGGAGGCCAGGCGCGCAGCACCCTGCAGCCTTTGGCACCAAACGTCTGCCGCCCGAACACCCTGGCACTGGGAGCTGGGCGAGTGACACAGTAGGAGGGGCTGGAACCCTTGGGATGGAGCCCAGGACACGTTTGTGAATATTCTGTACTTCAGTTTACTCGTCTGTAAAGTGGAAACCATCAGAGTACTGACTTCATAAGCATACGGAGTTCATTCATTTACAATGGCTGGTACATAGTAGGCCCTCAGTAGTGAAGATGAACTGTGACTATCTGTAGAACTGTTGCTCTTTTTTGTTTCTGTATTTGGCATTCTTTATTGTTTTCTGTATTTTTATGAAGCTTATCGGTACCATTTAGATAGACACAGTGATCATATTCATCACAGGGACTGTCCTATTTTATTTTTTTCCCTTTCTACTCCTCTCCCTTTAACCTTCCCTCCCCTTCTTATTTACAAAAGTGTTTCCATTTTACCCTTCTTTTCTCATTTTTTCTTTTCCTTCCTTCCTTTCCCCCTTCCTCTACCATGTTTCCCTTCCTATTGGTGTTTTCTCAAAATAATTTAAAACAACATATCACAGTGATGTATGCATAGCCATGTTTATAGAAGCACAGTTTGTAATAGCCAAATCTTGGTAACAGCCCAAATGCCCATCAACCAATGAATGGATAAAGAAGATGTTGTTTTTATACAATAGAATACTACTCAGCCATAAAGAAGGGTAAACATGAGACATTTCTAGGGAACTGGATGCACCTTGAGACTGTATTCTTTTCTTTTTTTTTTTTATCGTTACCTGGAATCGAACCCACGACCACGGGCTTGTAAGGTAGGCGCTTATGCCGCCGAGCTAAATCCCCAGCCCTGAGACTGTATTCTTAAGTAAATAAGATGCATGGGTAAATATTCCATTGCCTGTTTGAGATCCATCTCCCCAGAATAATTCAACCCTCAAGGGAGGAAGGTTTAGGCATGGGTTCCCAAAGGCCCGCCTGGGTTTTGTGTGGCTTGAGGCTTCTACAGTTTGGAAGACCTTTTTTCAAGAAAAAGAATACAAATTACAAACAAAATGTAAGAATAGAAGTGAATATTCACTAGAAAAGGTAAACAAATGACCACAAAATACTAAAGCTTTGGTGGTACGTATCCCTTTCTTTTGAGATGACTATAGGCAACTTACCAGCACAAGTAATTGCTCTTCTTCTCTCTCCCTGTTCCTCCCCCCCTCCCCTCCCCCTCCCTCTGCTTCTTTTATGAGACAGAGTATTGCTGCGTAGTTCAATCTGGCCTTCAGTTCACTATGTAGCCCAGGCTGGCCTTGAACTCACAGCAATCCTCCTGCCTCAGCCTCCTGAGTGCTGGGATTACAGGCATGTACCCCCGACTCCTGGCCAGAAATTCTTCTTGATCACAACCTAGTTTTCTCTCCCCACTCACAAGGCAAGTTCTCATCCTCACAGCGGCCGGAGTGAGGGCCCTGCAGTGCAGGTATGGAGCAGCCTGGTGGTGGCTCCTCCCCACTGCGATGACCAGCTCTGGAAGTGGACCCAGTCTGGAAGGCACAAGGCCCAGGAGGACTCGCCACTGTCATCACACTTGGTACTGGGACATAGGTTGGAGGTGGGCAGGGAACACCGGCAAGAGGGACTTAGATTGCAGCCAAAATCCATCTGGAGATCCACTATGCTGGACCAGGAACCAGCCGCACCCTCGATGGCGCTGGGCCTTGGGGCTCGGACTCAGCAGTGAGATCCCTGGCAGAACTGAGGCTATGGGGTGGTGGAGGCCAGGCCTGGAGGAGGGGTCAGCAGATGGCCAGGGAGCCAGGAGCCCAGGCGTAGAGTAGACTGAGTCTCAGACCCAGGAAACAGCATTGTGGGGAGCAAATCTACCTGCAAAATACTTGGCTCCCTGCCGAGGTCAGGCTGGGCCCAAGACCTGGGTGTGAGGCGCGGTGGCGGGGAGTAGGGCTCAGGCTCAGCTGGGAACCCACGTGGGACGAGTAGGGTGGGCACACAGCAGTGGCCACTGCCAGAGCTCCGAGGATGCTGTGTCCGGAGCCCGAGCTGGGCAGACCCGCGGCTCTTCCCGGAGTAGGCAGAGATTCCCAGGGAAGCTGCAGGGATACAGAAAGGAGAGCCTTCCTAGACCATGAAATCAAGAGCTGGACCCTGCAGTCCCCCACCACTGCCAGGCTGGCCGGATCCTCATCTCATCCTAGCAGAGAGAGGACTAGTTGACCATGAACTTTGTTCCTTAAAGTTAACTGGCCACATTGCAGACCACATCGGTTCTTTCCACTGTCTCCACCTTTGCCCATTTAGTGAAGAGCGCTTATGTCACCAGCGTTGTGACTGCTGTCGTTCTGGTACCCAGCGAGTGCCATGCCTTCATTCTAATAAGCACAGATTCCTTTTCATTCTGAGGTTCCCCGGGGTAGTTTTGCATGGGGCTTGCAGAAACTGATACCAGCATGGGTGCTGGAATCCGGCACGGGACAGAGAAAGAGTTTTCCCTCCCATTCCCTCGAGTACCTGTGCTCGGGTCCCCACCCTCCCTGCGATCTGCTTGTCTGGATCTGGGTTTGGCTACCAAAGCATGTTATGTGTGCACACAGTTAGTATCCAAGTCCAGCAGGCTCTGCTGTTGAGCCCACAGAATCCCCATCCTGGCTCCAAGGGTCCTAATCGTGGGTATCTGAGTCACTCAAAGTAACCTAGAAAAATTAATTTTAACCAGTGATATTGTCCCCTTGCAATTCTTTTATCAAATATTTTATCAAAATTTCTAAAAGGTCATGAGTCCATCCTCTGGTAATGCTGCCCGCCCACTGGTAATTCTGAAAATAAAATGGCCCAAACAAGAAGAAAAGCAACAAGTTCAGATAATTTGCAAACTAGAACTTCAAACCACATCTACAGCAATCAGGACAAATTGCCTAACATTAGAAGTATGGTTTCTTTTTCTCTAAAATATTTATTCTGGGCATGATGGCACACATCTGTAATCCCAGCACATGGGAGGCTGAGGCAGGAAGATGCTGCAAGTTGGAGGCCAGCCTGGACCACGTAGTGAGGGCAAGCCTAGCTGGAAATATACATGGAGACCCTGTGTTAAAAATAAATAAATAGCCAACGTTTCCCCTGTCACAGTCCATAATTCTAGGAATACAATTTCCTGTAGTAAGCTGTGTTATCTTCTGGGTTTTCAGATCCATTACTAGCAAAGTGCAACACTCAGGTTTTTGAAAAATTATATTAATTCTCTGACATTGTGTCCCTCTTAAGCTCTCTGAAGTAGCCGCTTGCCCAATTGTGCTATAATCTGATCTCGATCTCCCAAAGCCTTCTTTTTATCTGACTTTGACTTCCATGCTTGTCCAGCTGTCCGCATAACCCATCCTCACAGGAGGAGGCACAAGAAGGGAGAAAGAAATGCTAGAGATATTTTGCTTTTGAGGGAATTCAATACCAGCATTTTATACTTTTGAATATAACTATTCATCAATACATTGTTAATAATTAATAAGGTAAGAGCCTATAAATATCTATGATTGCTACCTCTCAGGGCTGCAGCAAGGGATAAAAATAATATATATAAAGTGCCTGCCACATCAGGGCTATTTATGCAACGGTAATTACTGTTGGTACCATAAATTCGCACCGGCTTTGCAATCAGACTGATGTGAGTTGAAGTCCCAGCCCTGGAGGTCTAATACTGAGCAAGCAAGGGAAACGTCACAAATCCTGTCTCCTCGCCTGTAAATGGGAGGAATGGCTCCTCTTCCCCACTATTGCTGTGAAGGTGACTGGGCTGGTGCTGAGAGGAGGGCTCAGCACTGCGCCTGTCCCAGGGCAATGACGAATCAGTACCAAGTATGATACTGCTATCACAGAGTCATCACATCTGCTAGCTCCTTGCTAATGACGCCATATACCCCCTCCCCCCGAAATACAATAAAGACATGGACATTCTGAAATCCACTAGGAAGCCTTTCTTTGGCTACTTCCCTGCTGATGCTCTCTGGATCCTTTTCTGAGTCCTCTGACTTTTCCCTCCATTCCCTAGGCCCTCTCTCTCTTTGCCATTATTGTTGAAATTTAGAGTGTGGCCCATTCTGCAGACCCAGCATGTTCCGTGACCTGGCAACTCCACGCTGGGTAACAGCTAGGCCCTCGATTACACCTGTGGTGCTCACGCCCATAGCTGTCTTCTCTATCGGTCCCTGGCCTGTCCCTCAGCGCCTGCTGTGAGACTCCAAGGTCACTTCGCACTAGCTGAGCAGGACCTGTCCCTGGGTGCCCAAGTGGGCTCCGTCCCCTATGGCTGTCCGCCTGCCCTGTCTCTATTTGCTGCCTAGAGTCCTTAAAGCCTGACTTCTTTCTGCTTGTCCTCCTTTTCTTTATAGGTCCCTCTTTCCTGAGGCCATAATAATGTGATTTAAATATCCATGTGATTTATTAAGCTCTATATTCTAAAATAAAGAATATGCTGCTAGGTGACTGGCTTCCAGAAAGATTTAAGTGTACTGTATTATGTGTAAAGGTTATGATCTTACCAGCTATAGACTGGATTTTGGAAAATAAACTTTCACTTTTTAAAAAATTTTATGGGAAAAAGGTGAAACAAAATTTCATAACAATAATGGGAAAATAACAATAGTTAATATTTTGCATGTTGTTATCTTTAAAGTAGTTACTCAGAGTATAAGATATGGGCATAAAAATTTCTTCAATTGATACTAGCACAAATCTTCCTTTTCAAAGAACCAAGAGACATTACTAGTGTAATTGACTTGCATTTGTTTTCCTTTTTCTCTTGTCTTTTCCCCTTTCATTCATCCTAATTCTTTTTTCCTTTTGAACAATTTCTTCCCATCTCACAATATCTGTTGTACATTTTAGACCTTATTTCCTCTTCCAATTTCTCAACCAAGGAGACAATACAATTAAATTTTCACTTTAAATAGACCAGGAGTTTTAACTATTTCCTATGGTGAATTCTTTTGTAAAGTACATAAATTACTTTGTATTACATAAGTACATACATTACTCATAAATTTATGTTTGTACACAAAAATATGGGAATGCTGACATTGTGTCAGATCCTTAACTCATCTGAGAATCGGTCTCTCCGTGAAGATCACAGCTATCAGACTCATTTGAAAACAGAAAGAGACCCACGGACTTCCACCTCATTGATCTCGTGGCCATAATTCATAGAAATCGTAACAGGGGTTGGGGATGTGGCTCAGTGGCAGAGGGCGCGGTTAGCATAGGTGAGGGCCGGGCTTCCGTTCCCAGCACCAACTCCCCAGTACAAAGGAAATGACAATACGTGAAAAGTAAATAGACTTCTAGGCAATTAAGTATATCTGTTGTCTTCCAAAAATCTCACTAAGGTGTGTGTGTGTGAGAGAGAGACAGACAGATACACACACACACACACACACACACACACACACACACACACACAAAGAGACATAGGATATAAATCCACAAGGAAAAAGAGAACAGGGAAGGCAAGCACAGCATAGGAGAGTTGTCTGCAAGATTTTGAGGGTGAAAGTGGATAGGGAATGATAACTGGCTTGGCGGAGAGGAGGAAGAAGAAGCACCAGTGCCCTCCGGGGCGCAGAAAGAAATGAGCCAACACTCAGAACCCCAGAAAGAAATGGGAGGTCTCAACTGGGGTGGAGCCACCAACCAAAGGACTGAGCGAAGGTTCCTATAAAGAGTCACAGATGGGGGCTGGGGATTTAGCTCAGCGGCATAAGCACCCGCCTTGCAAGCAGGCTGTCGTGAGTTCGATCCCTGGTACCAATAAAAATGAAAAAGACAAAAAAAAAAAAAAAAAAAAAAAGAGTGACAGATGGCACAAGGGGACCCTCTCTTTCCCAGTGGGGTAGTGGACGGAGGTTTGCTTTCTGCTGAGTGGGAACCGCAGAGGTCTTGAACTCAGGATCCTTGGTGTGGCAGAGATCAGGAAGGAATGATGTGGAAGTCTGCAGAGGGAAGGGAAGACAGGGCCAAGCACTCCTGTGCTCAGCTCCCACAATGGATGCTTATAGTCCTTATTATGTTCCACTAGGAAGGAAATTAGGAGATGCCCCGTCCAAGAATGACTGTACCCCCAAAACCACAGGTCCTAATATTTGAGCGTTACACCCACCCCCTAAAATAAAACCCTGCTGAACGTTTGCTCAGTAATCATCCAGACAAGCCAGTCATCAGTTATTCCCATGTGCACGCATGATCTTAGAACTGAGTCCACAGGTCAGTGTGCTGTCCTTCCGTAGGCATGGACAGCCCAGGGCTACAAAGGGAAGAATTGTGGAGCCTTTCAAGTGAAAAGCAGATATCAAAAAATATAAAAGAAGAACATGGAGGGAAGGAAACAAGAGGCAACATGGAGGAAAAAAAAGAAGGGTATATTCCTCAGAAAAGACGATGTCTTCAAAATAAGGAGAACAAATATTCTTAGCTATAAAATAAGCAGAAATGTAAAAGCTCAAAACAACATATATCAGGGGGTTGGGGGTTTAGCTCAGCGGCGTAAGCGGCTGCCTTGCAAGCAGGCAGTCGTGAGTTCGGTCCCTGGTTCTGATAAAAATGAAAAAGACCAAAAAAACCCAAACAAACAAAAAAACCCCCACCAATATATATCAGAATTTAAAAACTTCAAAAGTTAAATGACAGGATATAGGAAAAAGTTAGATATAGAGAATAGGTGAGATCCACACCATGTTGGAACCTAGGACCCTGGGAAGCCAAGCCAGCACCTCCCCTCCCTGGTAAGCGGAGGCAGGGTGGCACACTGCAGCCCTTCCAGGGGGAGAACCAGCAGCGGCTCCTGAGATCCACGCCATGTTGGAGCTTAGGACTCTGGGAAGCCAAGCCAGCACCTCCCCTCCCTGGTAAGTGGCGGTAGTGTGGCCCACTGCAGCCCTTCCAGGGGGAGAACCAGCAGTGCCTCCTGAGATCCACGCCATGTTGGAACTGAGGACGCTGTGAAAACAAAATGACCATTCTGCCTCCCTGCTTAGCAATAGTGAACCTACTGCTACATGGCCTAGAGTCAAATATCCCACTTCCCCTATCCTCCTTCTCCTCCTCCTCCCTGCCCATTAGCAAGTGGGAACCAGAAATCTGAGCATCTCTTGGGAAATTGACCATAGCAAATAAGGGGGACTTCCTTCTACCATCTCTTTGAAGGCAAATATTTTTATTACTGTTTTGCTCTTTTCTGATTAATGGTACTGCTCTATTCAATATTCTGTTTTGATAAGTTCTATATTTCATCTCATTTTGATATACAGGATTGAAAGAACAACTATTATAAAGATAACAAAATATACTGTGATACCTATTACTGTTATCCCGGTAACCTGCTGTGAAGTTCTGTACCAATTTCACTGTACGATCTTAGTTGGCTTTATTCTGACTTGTTCTGTTGTATACTTTCAAAATAAAAATTAAAAAAAAAAGAATAGGTGAAACACTTAAATAAGAAATAGGTAAAGAAAGAATATTAAAGCATTTAATAGAAAGTAACAAATCATTTAAAATGGGCAAAGAATAACCAGTATAGGGATAATAGGGTTCCCTGAAAGAGAAAACAGAAGCAAAGGAACAGGAAAAAAACTATAATTTAAAAAAGGTTTCCTGAAATTTTTTTAAGACACAAGTAGATATTAAAAGAACATACTGAACACCTGAGAACTCCACCCCCCAGTGAACAGCACCAAGACATATCTGAACCTGAACAAAAAGGGCAAGTGATTTATGAGGGGAAGAACATAAATTGCCATCGGATTTCCTGGCAGCAGCAATTCATGGCCAAAGAAAATGGAGCAGCGTGTCCGAGGTATTAAAGCCGGGAAACTGAAAGTTTAGCAGAAACTTCCAAGTTTCCAAAGCCCAGCAGGGGAAAAAGAAAACCTAAAAAACAAAAAACAGTAATAACAAGCTAGCATCCAAATATTCTTGAAATACTACATCCCATTAGAAGAAACCAGGCTTCTCTGTCTAGGGCAGGAAGTTTCCAAAATGAGCCTGGACCCGACCAGAAAGTAAGGAGGCTATTAAAGATCACTACAGTCGGGTCAGAAGGGTTTGAAAGCCAGCTACAAGGTGCTGTCTCTCACTGGCTGACAATGGCTGGCTTGCTGAGCACGGTGGCCTGTGCCTGTAATCCCAGCACTTGGGAGAGGCCAGCCTGGGCTACACAGTGAGGTCAGGGCCAGCCTCAACTACATAGCGGGACACATATGTGTCTCAAAAAAATAAAATAAAATAAACATATATGAGGGAGGCTCACTGAAGCTGGAGACTTCTGATTTTCATCCTGGGATATAAAGAAGTGATTGTTTTGTCCTACCAAGTATGAAGCCGAACAATTGGAAAAATCAACAACTCTTCTATGCTCCAGGAGAGAAGACAGCACAGAGTCAGCTGGTGTCCCCATGATTGGAGAGACCAATGGTGAAGACAGAATCAGCGCTTGTCAAGCCAGAGCAGGAAATCGGGAGGAGAAGCCATCATGGGAAGCAGTGCCTAGGAAGGGAAGGTTGATGTGTAACCGGTGAATCACTGCAGGCCATGGTGGACAGCTGCACAGAGAAAGATGCCATGGGAACCCATCATGGGGTGGGGTGGCGGGGGTGAGGTCAGCAGATTGGCCTCCTAGAGCTCTACTGCGTTCCCACAGCGAGTGTCTGAGAACACCCTCTCCTGCTTCCCGAAGGGAGAGGGAAGACAGAGCCACGATAAAATATGCAGAACAGTCCTTCTTCTTAGTGAGTTCTGCCTTCAGGAGAGCTCTGCAGGAGCCTCACCAGCCTGGAGGGAGGGAATAGCTAGCTAACTCTGACTCCTGAAGCCTTCTGTGTGCGGGAGGGGAACAGCCAACTCTCCCGTCCACCTCCCCAAATCGTCCTGTTCCACCCAAGGTGACCAGAACCAAACAAAAAACTTAACAGCCCCCAGGATTCCAGGACTCCGAAGCCCTGAAGTCTCATGACAGCCTATGGGACACTTTCTCTCCTCTTAACAGCTTCCTCCTAGATCACTAAAGGCCTATTTTATTCAGCACATTTTTGTCTTCCTAAAAAAAATTACAATGCATATTAACAGGCAAAGCATAGCGATCTGAAGAGACGAAGCGGGTGTCAGTACAAAGACAGCCTTCTCTGGTGGATATGAGGTAATACATGCTATAGTAGCTGCAAAGAATGCTGGCACTAAATAAATGCCCAATTCTGTAAGCCTCAAATCATATTCTTAACCTTTGCACTTTTTTTTTAGCTGAATGAAAACATAAATGAATGCTAGAAAAATGACATAGTCTGCATGTTGTAGGGTCAAAAAGGTAGCAGGCCAGAAATTGGGTACAGAAAAATAAGTAACAAAGGTAAAACATCAAGTGTAGTTCATAATTAAATATATTTTAGAGCTAGAACAAAAATAGGTATAATCTTTTAAACATGTCACTGAGGAGGATGCTGATACATCAGCGTAAAATGTGTGATGCGAGAAATTAGTCTCTACAGGCCTCAAATCGCGAGTGGACACTTTTAGTTATGTCGTGGGATGTATTGAATAGGTTGCTTGTCTTAAATACAAAATCAAAGTCATGATGCAGAGTTACTAAGAAGGTGGAGAGCTGTGTAAATTAAGAATGAAGGTGCTGGGTGTGGTCGTGCAGCTGTAATCCCAGCACTCAGAAGTCGAGGCAGGAGGACCAGTGTGAGTCCAAGGCCAGCCTGGGCTACATAGTGAACTCAAGGCCGGTTTGAACTACACGGTGAGAACCTTCTCAAAAAAAATAAGAAGCCATTTGTGGATTCGAATGCAGGGCAGCTGTGGCTAAGAGGTAATTATTTCCTGAAGTACCCAGATAACGGGTAGGTGAGGCCCTTTGCCAGCCACCACCCAGTCAGACAATCCAGAACAGCAGAGGCCTTGTTTCCCTTTTCAATCCCTCTAGACTCTGAGGCCTCCAGGGACAAAAAGGGAATGGCCAAGTATTTCTTGAAGTACGCAGGTATTTCTTAAAGAGTGGTTCATCTGTCTAATAAGATGCTCTGTGTCTCCAGGATGAGACTGAAAAGGACAGATCATTTCCACAGGAGTCCAGCCAAAGCCATAATGGGGGATGCACTCTAAAAGGCCTGGCTGGTATTTGTTATAGGATGTCAGCGTCAAGAAGAGGGGCAGCAGACCGGCAGGCCAAGGGGCCGTTCCGGGCTGAAGGAAGCGAAGGGGATGCTGTTCTGAAGGTGATGTGTGATCCTGGATTGGAGCCTTTACAGAGTGGGGAAAAAAATTGCTGTAAAAGGCATCATTGGGACAATTGATAACATTGGAATATAAATGGTACATTAGATAAGAATATTTCATCAATACTAAATTTCCTGAATTTAATAGCTGACTAGTGACTATTTAGAGAAAATATCTTTATTTTTAAGAAATATACACTAAAGTTTTTAAGAGATATAGAGGGATGATATACAATGTTCTCAAAGAGACAAATAGAGAAAAAGGGATTCATAAAGCAAATGCAACAAACTATTTACTCAAATAAAAAGAGATAAATAGCCTGGGGATTTAGCTCAGCAGGCATAAGTGCCTGCCTGGCAAGCGCAAGGTCTTGAGTTCGATTCCCGGTACCAAAAAAAAAAAAAAAAAAAAAAAAAGAGAGAGAGACAAATAGAGAAAAAGGAAATAAAAAGGCAAATATAACACACTATTAAAAACTAATAACTTTCTGGGGATTTAGCTCAGCGGCATAAGCACCTGCCTTGCAAGCAGGTGGTCATGAGTTCGATCCCCAGTACAGATAAAAAAAAAAAGACTAAAAAAATCCTAATAACTCTTGGTAAAGCATATATAAAACTTTTTTGTGCATTTTTGTGTGTCTATGAGTTTACATTGCTAGAGATTGAGTTCTGTACTATTTTTGCAACTTTTTGGTAAATTTGAAATTATATTAAAAGTTAGCATTAATATTAAAAAGTGCCCATGGATTGCCTGAATCAGAATGCTGTCATACATTATTTACTGAAGATGTTAGATTTATGGGACCTACCACTAATTATTGAATGAAAAAAGAAATTCTTTGAGTCAAGCCTAAAAATTTTCATTTAAAAATTACTCTGGTAAATATTATGCATACTAAAGTCTGAAAACCACCAAGGTGGGCTTCAAATAATGCTTTAATCTCATTTCATTAGCTACTTCACTTTCCTAGTTTAATCAAGCAAATGCTTTGAAGTCTATTATGAACAGACTATTTTAAATAAAACACATGCTTGTGTCATGTAGTATGCAATGTACCTATATCTGTAAAATTTGGTTTTCACAATAATTTTTATGAGTTACTATAATTATACTCCTTAAAGATAAGCAAATGGGAGATTACCTGAATTGCCAAGGTCACGTAGCTATTAAAGGACAGAGTCCGGCTTTGACTCCAAGGCCAATCTGCTGCCAGGGCCGCCCCTGCTCCATGCTATTGAATCGAGCTAGGAAACCACAGGTTAATGTTATTTGCTTTGGCTCCCATAAACTGACGGGGTCATTTATCACTTACAAAAGCAGACGTTAGCTACCTGTTCAGGAAGACGCAGTGGTGCAGCTAATGCAGTGAGCGTTATCAGGAAGCCAGGGAACTGCCCCTGCCACTCTCCTTCCTTGTGACAAAGCTGTGACCCTGTAACTAAGGTAAGTCTGCAGCCTGTGTTTTCCTCCTGAGCTTCACTGGGATTTTCCCAGCACAGATCTCCAGATCATCTTCAGCCTGCAGGGGCCAAGCACGATGATGTCAGCCTCCCCATCACCAATGATCGACCTGCCCTTAGCATGGGGAGGGTTTCCTCAGAGAGGCGGGAAATCAGAACACTAAAGTAGAAATGGGATTATCTGCCATACTATTACGGAGATGTCTAAACTAAAACAGGAAGAGTGGGCGAAGTCCAAGGGAACAGCTCAGCCAGCGGGACCACCCTGCAAGAGGAGATGGAAGAGAGTCCACAGAAGCCAGCCGCTCACAGCACTCAGACAGTAGCCCTGTGAGGCAACTCAGACAGGCGTCCACCTCAATGCTGACCGGAGACAGCTGAGCTTAGAAACCAGCATTCCGATTCCAGAGGCCAAACTCGACGTTAAACCATATCCACTCCCAGAGGAAAGAGATCAGTGCCGGCAGCTTGCTGGAATCTTGGTCTCATGTATGTATGTATGTATTTATTTATGTATTGTCTTTTTGAGACAGGGTCTCACTATGCAGTTCAGGCTGACCTTGAGCTCACTTTGTAGCCCAGGCTGGTCTCAAACTCACAATGATCCTCCTGCCTCAGCCTTCCACCGAGTGCTGGGATTACAGGTGTGAGCCACCATGCGCGGCTGGACTTATGTATTTATGCAGATTGATCAGTGCAACACTTTAAGTAAAAAAAAAAATCAAAGTGTGTTTCCACTGAACCCAATTGAAATCTAAAGAATTAATAATGATTTTTGTTGATTCATCTTCTGTGTGTGTGTGTGTGTGTGTGTGTGTGTGTGTGTTACTGCAATCAAATCCAGGGCCTCATCTGTGCGAAATATGTACACTGAGTTATATCCTCAGTTCTGAGATTCATCTTTTCTAATGAGAAAAGTGAAAGGTCAGGAAAAGCAATCACCATCTGGAAAGGAATGAAGAACTGTTCCAGATCAGCCCCACCACAGGGCATTGTTAAAATTCTTAAGAACACTAGGGTTGAAGGTGTGGTTTTTCGATTTTGTTTTTTGTTTTTTCCACAGTGCTGGGAATTGAACCCAGGACCTTCCACATGCTTGGTGAGCATTCTATCACTGTTGTAACCCCAGCTCAACGTGATTTTATATGGATCAGTAACTCCTCCTATAGGGGGTTGGGATGGTGACTCCTGGCTTCTTAAAGTGATCCATACCCTACTCCCTAAGGATTACACTTGACGGTATGGTTGCATTTGTTTTGCCTTCTGTCCAGAGAACTGGCCCACAGCAAGAGGTGTGTGTATCCTCCAAGGCCACATGGAGTATTATTGGCTACCAAGGAAGTTCCAATGGAATATTATTGATCACCAAGGAAGTTCCATTACATTCTACAACATGGATGAATCCTGAAAACCTACTAAAAGATATCAAATACAAAAATCTATATATTATGTGTCCATTTATATGAAATGTCCAGAAAGGGCACATCTATAGTCAGAAAATAGAATATCAGTTTCCTAGGGCCAGGGAATTTGAGGGGAATGATCATTAATAGATAATGATTTCTTTTTTTTTTTTTTTTGGTACTGGGGATTGAACTCACAACCTTGTGCTTGCCAGGCAGGTACTGTGCAGCTGAGCCAAATCTCCAACCTCTGATACATGATTCCTTAATGGGTTGATGAAAATGTCCTAAAACTGATTTCAGTGGTAGTTGTACAACTCTGTTAATCCACCCAATGCATTGTATACTTTAAATGGGTGAATTATGTGGTATTTCTCTCAAGAAAGCTGATATATAACTATATATTTATACATACTTCTTCATAGCACCATCTATGTTTAGCTATATGTTTACATGACTAAATATACACACACAGAGAATATTCGGGTCTATGTCTTTTCCTCCTTCACTCTCAGTTGCTAGGTACTGCTCACTGTTTAGAAATTTGATGGTTTTAAAATAGCAACATGAATTGAGAAATTCCTGGTAACTTTTTGCTTTATGAGTCTTAAGACTTCTTTAGTTGATTAAAAGCATAGAACGGCGGCTGCAGATAGTGTTAGACTTGCAGAAGAGAAGGATTTCAGGTGAGGACTTAGTATGACACTAGGGCTAGGAAGACACATGCCAATAAGCCATCATAAGTTCAAAATGTCAGCTAGGTGAAAACTGCATCTGACACACCTAAACTCCCAACAGCATAGCTCTGGCCACCTCGGGCCCTGTTGCCCTTGTGGTCTTGTGGCCGATCAGCCCCCAAGGCTTTGCAGTGCTGCGGGCATCACAGGAACACGTCCTACTGCAGATCATCGGTGTAGGAAGAGACCCAGGTTCAAAACTGGAAGTGTGGGTTCTCCTGACTGCAGAGCGCATTGCTTCTGTGCCACCATTCTGTCAGAAAAGTGTGAACTAAGCACTATAATTCATGAACACCTGTAAGCAAGACAGCATACTTGAGAAGGGGAGCTGTGATGGGATTTCTGATGACACATGTGGAGGTCACATGGATTGTATTACGTTTCCATACAGAGCTGTGTGGGTTTTTTTTTAAAATCTAAATCCAACAGACCCAAAATAGGTGTGGCAACAAAAATGCATTCAGGGCCCAGCCTAGTTTTGCTAGGCAGGTAGAACATAAAGGCCAAAGGGAGGGCAAGTTGCATTGGATAGAGAACTGACAAAAGTGACAGTGAGAAAAGCCCAAAGGACAGAGGGCAGAGGAGGAAGCAAGAGATGGGAGGGTCCAAGGCAGCAGAAGCAAGGAACCAGAGCTGGAAGAACAGGAATCTGTGGTCAGAGGCTGGGGTGGTGGAGCCCGTGATCCCGTCACGGAAGAAGCCGTGGGTGCTGAGGTCCAAGATAACCCTAATATTGGGGTGCTCCTGGGTGGGTGCCACGTAATCTCCAAATCTACTTCCTTGGAGCGTGTAGGTGTTTTGATAGAATGAATTAATCTCAGAGATGGTTACCTTTAAAATGTGAAGAGAAACATATTTACCCCTACCCACAGGCATTTAATGGCCAAATCACCTAAACATATCCTAGTCACAATCCAGGGATTCTCAGAATTATTTCCTAACATCATAGTTAGTATGCACTGAATGAAATCAGTTAGTTCAATTACAAATCGTTAAGTGCTATAGGGTATCATAGAGCTCTTTCAGAATAAAATTTAAGATTTTAAGATATGCTAATTATTTTCCAAAGAAAACTCATACTTATGAATGCACAAATACACCAAAAGAACTGGCAGGCTTCTCAAAGCCTTTACATATAATTAGAGAAAAACAAACCAGAAAAACGATCACACATGAACCTTGATTCTGTAAGCTTTTTCACTGTCATTGGCCTGGCTCACAAGTCTAACCTCTTATTTTTAAAGCCACCAATTAGTTTTATGGTGCAAAAAAAGAGGACTGAAATTCAAAGGTTATATAGATCATTTGTTTACACCTACGAGAAAGGTGGAACGTCTTGCGAAAGTGTTAAAACTACCCCAAACCACAATGAGAATCAGAAGGAAACAATGCTTTCCTGAACTATCTGTAGCACATGAGTTTCTATGTATGGCAGAGCAAGTGATAGTGGAAAATGTTTCCAGGAGCAGAGATCTTAACAATGAAACCTAGATAGGAACTTACGGAAACCACCAAGGGACTTTCTAAAGGAACAAAAGTCAGTTAGAGCATATCCAACTGCAAGAGCTCTTGACTTTCTCTGTGAGGATCTGTTTAGAGTCAGGAACATTTGTTACACTACAGAGAAGGTTGTATTACCTTGGAAAACATTGATCTGAGGTGGTTTAAATGGCGCTGGTTAAAAGGCAGCAGTTAAAGAACAATGCTTTATTTCTCTGTAGACCTTAATTTTTGAAAATTGAGGTCTGATTAGATAGTTTATACTTCGGCCAAGGCAGCAACCCCTTTGATCTGCCCTCCTGTTTCAGTGCTCAAAATACTACAGAGCAGAACTCTGGGATTTGAATCTATATTTCACCTTTATACTTCAGCAAATCCACGTGATTTTGGAAGTAGCATTTTCTACTTCTACCAGCTCCTGACAATTTGACCTCCTAAATTTCTCTCAAATCCATCCTCGGTCCTCAGTTCTGTGGTTATCATCTCAACACAAGCCACTGTCCTCTCCGTTGTCGCGTACCTGCATACTCCTGAAACCTCCTAGCCCGCGCCAGCAGTCTCTCTCCTGCCTTCCCACACTTAACCTTCTGCACAGCAGCCAGAGTGTAGCCTTCATCGGGGAAAAGTTAGCTCCTATAACTCCTGGGACAGCCTGCTTCCTCAGTAACACGAGGCCTTCCCAGTTTTAGCACTGAAAGATCTGCCACCTGTCCCAAGTGAACTGGCATCGTGGGCCACCCAGGATCCACCTCCAGGCCTGGCAGCAGCTCCCGGCTATCTAGGGAATGAAACCCCAGTCTGCAGGCTTCACATGGCCATTTCTTGCCCATCTCTCCGGCCCCAGGCAAGTCAGGCTCCCCTGGGCTCACCGCTCACCGCTCACAGGCTGTGGCTTCCTTGCAGGAACTCACTGTGCTATTTTTTCTCAAGGTCTTTGCTCTTCTTTTCCCTGTGCGGAATGTACTTGCTGCTTCCTTTCACTTAGTTATCACAGGTTTGGCCTTCAAATCCTAGCTTACTCTTGTACCCTAGGTTAGAGCCCCTGACACAATCTCGAAGAACATTCCGTTCCTCTCCTTCCGGGTACTCGCTGTAGGCTATCATCATCATCATCATCATCATCAGGAGTTTAATACCTGGCTTCCACACAAGACCATAAACTCTTGAGTAGAAGAAGCATGCACGTTTTTTCTTATTGTGGACTTCATTCCCAGAATGTACCTGGCATGCACACAGGGCTCAATAAATATCTACTTTGGTTCTCTGCTAATGCTATAAGCCAGGTTTGAGGTTTCTAAAACCCCTCCTGCTTCTGATCTCTTCGCTTCCCAAACCATGATGTCCACAGCTGCCGTGTCAATCTTTTAAATGTAAATGCCCCTGCAATTTCCACAGCTACTCCTGTGTTCCAAATTGGCCTGCTGATCCACCCCACAGACAGTTAGAAAGGGTTATTTATTAAGATGCACTGTGCACTAGCACTGTGCTAAATAATTATAAATTTAATAGCACTTGCTTTTCACAGCTACCCTTGAGGAACATCCTCCCTATTTCACTTTGGCTAGGAGACAAAGGCTAAGGGAGATTAGATAGTTTGATGCCTTTGGGTCACAGGGTTTGTAAGAGATGGAGCCAGGGTGATATCTGTGTCAGTCAGCTTTCTGTCACTGGAGCAGATGCCCAAAATAAGTCAACTCATAAAATAAAAAAAGTTTATCCTTGCTCATGGTTCTGGAGATCTTGTCAATGACTAGACAAATCCTATCAATTTGGATCTCTGGCAGTGCTGTGTGGTGGGACAGTGTGGTGGGATAGACCCATTTATCCATAGCCAAGATGCTATAGAGAAGAAGAGGAAGGGGCTAAGGTCCGGGTGTCCCCTCCAAGGACAAACCCCAGTGACCTAACTTCCTCTTCTTAGGGGCTACCTCTCAATAGCAGAACTGGCTGGGAACCAAACATTTAACACACAGCCTTTAGGGGACACTTATCCAAAGCAAAGTGGTACCTGACTGTATACCATCCCACATTTTTTAAAGTGCATTTTATTCTAATCATGTTTGCTTGTGCGTGGCAGCGAAACCCAAAATATAGTAATAGTAGCTTAAGAAAGTCACATCTCATTCATGGTCTCTGTCATGTTAGAGGTTATAGAAAGCAGTCCAGGGTCACATGGCCTGGTCACTTTAGTTTGTGATTTCCCTTTCCTTAGGTCCAAAATGACTGCCTGAACCCCAGTTATCCTCATCACTATTTAGTTTACAAGAAGGGAGAGATGCAAAGAAGGGTGTGCCCCCACCCTTTTTAAAGAGAAGTCATAGTTGACATTTCTGTTTATGTCTCACCAGAAGGAACACAGTCATGGGATCACACCGCCTACAAAAGAGCCTGGGAAATGTTATCTATGTTTTCATCAGTTATGGGCCCAAGTCAAAAAACAAAACAACCTCTTACAAGGGGGGAAAAAAAAAACCCAGAACAGCTATGAGGGGAAACAATTAGCATCTGTTAAACCCATGCAGAGCAAGTTCTGCTTCCTGCTTTTGAAATGATTGATAATTTAGTTTCATTCTACGTCACCTGTTTGTTTTCTGCTCTGGCTTGCTTTGAACTCTCACCACAGTGGGCCGTTCACCTCTCCATCTCACAGACTCATGCAGTCCATTTTCAGTTTGACTCTGTGCACTGCCTTTCCTGGGAAGGCAGTGACTTCCCTGCCAGTCTAGCTAAAGCCCACTCACACCTTCTTGATCAGCTCACTGTCACTTCCTCCATCCAGCAGCCCTGGCTCTTCCAGCCACTGGCTGTGGCTGCAAACACCAAAGGCTCACGTAACATTGGGGCATTTCATCATCATCTAAAAGTCTCCTTTATATTAGCTTTCTTTCCCCTAACAGAACGGGAAAAGGGGTCTGGGTACACAGTAAAGGCCTAATAAATACTAGTTGATCGGTGCACACAAGAGCTTTATTTACCTACCCTGACACTTCCCTAGACCTCTGGCTAATTCAGGGGTTTCCATTAATGCAAGTTAGTTACACAGCAGAACTGTAGTTCCTCTCCCACAAAAATACATTTATCTAACAAATATTCATTGAGCACATGTTAGAGTCCCCCATAAAAGAAAGCCTGCTCTTGGCTTTCTCTTGGTTCTGATTTTGGAAACAATATGATGTTGTTTGCTGAACTGTGCTCCTCAGAGTTTAACGCACATACAGGTCACCCTGAGATCTTACCAGGTTATCAATCTGGATTCAGGAGACCTGGGGTAGAGCCTGAAATTCTGCATTTCTGAAACATCCCAGATGGCGTCCCGATAGCCCGTGTAAGCAGCAAGGCTGTAGAGAGCACCAGATCGTCAGCCTCAGACTGCAGGCTGATTCTTTCTAGTGCCAAAGACCCCTGGGCTCCATCTCAGTCCCCTGAGTCAGAACCTCTGGAACAGGACCTCTGAATTGGCATTTAAGAAGCTCTCCTGGAAATTCACATAAACACTAAAGCTGAGTTTCAAGACAGCCTGTGATTCGATGTATCTAATAAACATTAAAATAGAGTAGGTAGCTGTTTGGAAGAGGGCCATTTAATTCAGCATAATATGGAGTAAGTAAAACTACCAACAATTAAGGCAAGAATTTTATGTATTAGTTTAACTCTGATGCATCTAAACTATGTATAATTTAAGTCTAATTAAGCTAAACTTTAAAAACCCCACCCTTGAAGACACAGCATTTTAGCCACCCTTTTTTGTCCATACTTTTGTCTAATTCATGGCACTTAAAGTGGAGGCTGGTCCACAATCCTGCAGCTCTGCTTGGGGTTTCTTGGGTTGTTTAGTAGCTGACGACTGATTGCAAATAATTTAGATCTGCACATCAGCTTGTCCTTTGAAGACAAAGCAAGATATTTCAAGAGAAAACTATTCATAAAGAACTTATCTTTGCTAGACAGGCATGGTGTGGCACACCTGTAATCTAGCACTCCGGAGGCTGAGGTAAGAGGATTCCTATGAAGTCAAGGCCAACCTGGGCTACAAAGTGAGTTTAAGGCCAGCCTGAACTGCATAGTGAAACCCTGTCTCAAAAAAACAAATGAAAAATAAGTCTTTTCTTATCTTTCCTTTTACTTTGTTTAACCAGTGAGTACCTACCTATTCTAGAAGGTTGTATTAACATCCAGCGGAGGCTGTGTGTGTACAGAAGAGCTCTACTGTCTTGCTGGAGAAATGCAAGATTGCATGATTATCTTTACAGCCACACCTCAGCCAACAGTCTCAGTCCCCTCCAAATGATAAATTACCTTAAACACAATTGACGTGGGAGCAGAATGAAAAGTTCTGCTCAACCCCTTAGAATGTCAGCTGATAAGAATCACAGAGACACCACTGCACTGCAGAGGACTTAGATAAGAGGGAGAAATTTAACCCAGGTAACAAGTCATTAAGGAAACCTTAAGCACCACTATCAGGCCTGAGTGGCTTGTTAGCTTTGATGTCTCAGATGACCAGGGAGTGAACACAGCAGAGCAAAAAGGGGACAGGGTAGAGAGGGAAGCTAGGTCTCTGCCACCTCCTTAAGGGACAGCATGAGGACCCAGGATTCAGGTAACATCAAAGGGTCTCCAACCATGCGCCAGAACTGAAGAATTTTCAGGAATGCAGTACTTGTGATGCTAAAACTATGAAAGTCCTGGTAAACCAGGATAATGGGTCCTCAATTTCTGATCTACTGGGTGATGAACAAGTCACATGACTTTTCCACACCTTGTGTCCTCCACTCACAAATGGAAATATTCTGCATTCTTTTATAGAATTCCTCTAACTTACCAAACAATAAAGTTTTCCACCCCAATACCAGTACAAAGATGTTGTAATGTTTTTTATTTTTATTTTTAATTTGTGGGAACACAGGGTATTTGTGAGAGGAAAAAGTTCCAGAAGAAGTTAGGAGCTTGTTATGCTAGATCTTGAAACTATGCAAAACCAACAAAAGCAAACCAAACCACAAGCTTGATACGTGAGAGTCAGGGTCTTCTGGGTGTGGATGTGACGGTGGAAGACACAGGATACAAACTAGCTCATAGCTAGACACGGCAGTGTTTCCAGAAAGAAATCTGTTCTGGAGAATTCTCTGGGCAGAATTCAGGTACTTGGCCAAGCTGGAATTGAGGTTCTACCGTAGCATGTTTTATGTTGTCAGGAAGCAGAGGGAGTTTGGGGGATCAGTCTTTCTTACACGGAGTCTTCAGAGCCCTTTGGAAACTAGGGATAGCGTTACATCAAAAGGAAAGAAGAGGGCACAGAGAAGGTGCGTGTCTCAGTTACTTTCTCCTCACTGAGACACAAGTCCTACACCCACAAGTTAAAGGAGGAAAGGTTTGCTTTGACTCATGATCTGTAGGGTTTCAGTCCACAGTCAGCAGGCTCCAAGGTGGTGCAGCACGGAGGAGGGGCTTGGCAGAGGAGGAACAGCTCAAGGCTGGGCAGCAGCAACCTGAGAGCCGTCAAGGGGGCTGGGGGAATCCTCCCTCCCATGCCCCGCCCTCAGTGACCCACATCCTCCAATCAGGTTCCACCTCTGAACTCACATGTAGCTATACAATGGACTCCAGAAAATTCCAGGGCGTTATGTTCTTAGAGCACCTGTGCATTGCAAAAAATTGCAAATTTCAGATGTGATTTTAAAAAAGCCTATAAGTTCCCATTTTTATAGTTGAATCCCTAAATATGCTATATCTCCTGCTGTCACGTAATTTTTTGAATAAAATATCGTATTAGTAACGTCTTAGAAGGTGGAAGGTGTTTTGGCAGCATCTTTAGGGATTTTAGGGCTTTAAAAAGAACAAAGCCGAGAACACTCGAGACAGCTACCTTCGGTACAGCTACCTGTCCCCTTCTGCTGGTGCGTCTGCTGGAGATGGGTGACAGAGCAGCAGCTAATCAGCAGCAAGGAAAATTGAATAATGCTGGAAAATTGAATAAGATTGGCTATGGCCAAACCTCCCCCCAACAAAAAACATTGTGGAGGATATTTGTGGTTTCTACAAAATTGCCAGAGTTTTCAGGAACGATTGTTAATTGGATTCTAAGAGATTAAATTATAAATATAGGTGTTCATAGACTTTTTTTTCTGTATCTGAACCATGAGTGACAGAGGCTGTGAATTTTGAACTGCAGCTTCTTGGGGTATACTGTAACTTCTACAGTGGGCTAATCCAAAAAGAGCTGCTGAAATGTTTTAAAGTTGCAGCCAAGTTTTGATGATTTGACTTATCTCATCTATAAGATTTTAAGGTTATAAACCCATTGCTTTTCCCTTCCAGTACTAGGGGCTTTCCCACTGAGCTACATCCCCACTCTTTTTTTATTTATTTTGAGACAGGATCTCACTAAGTCACTACGTTGCCCTGGCTAGAGCAGTGAACTTGGCAGTCCTGTCTCAGCCTCCCAGAGTGCTAGGATTATAAGTGTGCATCACCATCCCCTAATAAGCCCAGTATAGTTTATATACAATTATCATTGATGCTAAAACAGAAGAAGACATCCATATGTACATTTTTCTTTTTTTGCTTGAGCTTAGAGCTGATGCCAGTTAGAGTGTCCAACTCTTGGGCTATTTCCAGCTTGCCACTGTTTCCTTGTGAGGTGAGGCCTCTGCCAAGTCACTGCACATCTGCAAAACTGCTGGTGGGGTTTTCCCGAGAGAGGAAATAGTTCACTGGAGCTTCAGGGCAGAAACTGTTGTCGGAGGTAAAATGTTTTTATAATTGCCACTAGGAAAAAGAAAGGGCCCAGGGGGGTTCTTCTGCCCAAGGGAACCCCTGCCAGGTTATAAGCTAATTTGCAGTGTGTATGTGGACCAGAGTTTGGAATGAAACCTTCTCAGGTGTTGTTGGATTGTTCTTAAATGTCTGGAGACTCTTACCCTTGAAAGGAGCAGCCTCTAGCCATGGGAGCACAGGGACAGCCCTTGTCTTTCTCCCTCTGCTGGATGTGTTTCCTTCAAGGCTCTGGAATTCTGGACCCCAGGTTTGTGCTTTGATAAAGCTGGCTCAAAGGTGACAGGAAAAGGAATTAGTCATCCAAGAAGTTCTGTTTTCTGCAGAGGAGTCTGCCCTAAAGAACTGGCTGTCGCAAGCTTCCAGTTAGTCCATCAGAGCATCAATAGGCCAGCCTGCCTACAGCTCTGTGAAATAGGGAGCCCAAAAATTCCCAGCAGATTGTCTAAGGGTGGCAGGGGGGTAAATGTAGGCCAGAGAAGAGTGTTATGAAAGAATGCAAACTAGCTAGGGATATAGCTCAGTGGCATCAGCATCTGTCTGGCAAATACAAAGTCTGAATTTGATCCCTGGTACAAAAAAAAAAAAAAAACCAAAACCAAAACCAAAACAAACAAACAAACAAACAAAAAAGCCATATATACAACTGAAATGAACTTTGAAGCACAAGAAGTAAATACGAGCAATGCCTGCAGTGTTCCCTGAGCTCAGCCCAAACATGCTTTTCAGGTGCTGGGTTATCTTGAAACTGAATGAGTTGCTGTGGCCAGAAGTTAAAACAACCTCTCTCCCTGCAGCTTTGGCAGTGTGAGGGCAAAGATGGACCTAGAACATCATGTGTTGGCAGAACATCAAGCGAAGTCTAAGCATGGGTTGGGCATGTAGCTCAGTGGTTAGGCATGAGCTTACCAGGCGTGGGTTTAATGTTGGGTGCAATCTCCCACCCACATGGCCCCCAAAAGAAAAGTCCAGTGAGGCTGGAGCTCCTCAATAAATACCTGAAATGGTCAAGAAGCTCAGGGCTCCCATAGCTCTTCTATGAGGAGCCAGTGAAATGGGGGAATTCTGCAGTGTAAAAAATAGGATGAGTTATGACTGAATAGAACCCCCAAAACCCAACTTTTGAAGCCCTGATCCTTACTTTCTCAAAATATGGCTGTTAGAGCTGTTAAGGTGGTGATTAAAATGCAGTCATTAGTGTGGGTCCTAATCCGATCTGACTAGAGTCCTTATTAAGAAGAAATTTGGAGCAGGGCATGGTGTCGTACACCTATAATTTCAGCAATGAGGGAGGCTGAGGCAGGATGGTCTTAAGTTTGAATTGCAAAGGTCTGGGGATGTATCTCAGTGATAGAGTACCCCTGAGAAGAAGAGGTTGGGCAGGTGCACATACAGAGAAATGACCTCACCCGGTGAGGAGGTGGCCAGCTGCCAGCAGGAGACAGGAAACCAAATCTCCCTGCACCATGATCTCTGTTGTGAGAACAAACTGCATTTCTTTTGCTCAAGTCACACAGCCTGGGATGGTTTGTCATGGTGGTTCTGGAAGACAATACAGATGAAAGCTGATAGAAATGATTTAAGTGGTGAAGGGTCTAGAAATGGATGGGTCATCTCAAAATACCTACAGCAGAATCACCTATGCTATTTATTTTGCAATACTGAGGATTGACTCCAGGGCCTTCACATTGAGCTACATCACCAGCCCTTTTAAAACTTTTATCGTTTTGAGACAGGATCATCCAAAGTCACCAAATTACCGGGACTGGACTTGAACTTGCAATCCTCCTGCCTCAGCCTCCAACAGTGCTAGGATTACGGGTGTGTGCCAACCATTAATTTTTTTTGGTACTGGGAATCAAAATCACAACTTTGTGCTTGCCAGGCAGGCGCCATGCTGCTGAGCTATATCCCCAGCCCCTATGATACTTCTTAAAGACCAGGTGCTCAGGCCCACAGGATTGTTAAAATGTTTTGGAATGAGGTCTAAGAACCTAGATCTGTTTTGGTAGACAAGTAAGTGGCACTTTTAACTTGTAAGGCTGGAGACACACAGCTTGAGGTCCTGCCTGACCTCTGGCTCTTTTCAGGATGTGGCTGACAGGTACTAATTCCACCTGCCTGGTGTGTCTGGTGCTCCAGGCTATGTCCTACCATTCGGAAACCAGGTGTAAATCTGCCAGAAGCTTGTACCTCTCCAGGTGTCAGCAATGTTCCCTCAGCATGTGGGAAAATGGAAGGGGAATGGGGATGGAATGAACGAAGACTATGGAGAATTCACCCTTGGTTCTGAAAAGAAATACATCCCTCACCTATTTCCCTTAAGATGATTTTTTTGGTCTTTTTGTGATAGTCCAGGTAGGCTTCTCAACTCCCTTTATGGCCCAGGCTGGCCTTGCACTCACAGCAATCCTCCTGCCTCAGCCTCCTGAGTGCTGGGATTACAGGCGTGCACCACCATGCCAGGCAAGATGATGTTTTGAACAACCATCTTCAGTACATGTATCATTTCTCTTATTAAAGAGTCTATTACTTTGGTGCCTAAATTAAGAGAGGGATTATAAGAAGTAGAATGGGCATAGCTAATTTTTCTGTTGCTGTGCATCCGTTGAGCTTGTACGGCTAGTTTTCAGACATGACTGGTTTGGTCTTTTTCTTTTTCTTATTATATTTTTGTTGTTGTTGTTTCGAGTGCTGAGAAAAAAACCCAGGACCTCCCACACAGGATGCAAAGTACTCTACTGAGCTACACTGCCAGCCCAGCCTGGGCCTTGAAATAATCTGTACAGTTAAAATACAATGGTGAAATAGACAACATGTAAGTGAAATAAGCTAATAATAACTGGGAAAGGCTAAAATATACTTCCTACAGGCTCTGCACTTCTATTTATGTCATCAAGGGCAATGGAGATGAAGTTGAGAAGGAGAGAGAGACAGACAGTGATGCACTTTCAAAACAGACAGGATAGATGGCACCCATTGGGTTTCCAAGCGACAGGTAAAAACTGCCACCGTATTTACTCGATCAAGGAACATTAAGTTTTATAAATTGGGGTTTTAAAACTGAAATTTAGACAGGTCCTATGAGAATGCTCAGGACATTAGACTATTTCTCTGTGTTCCAACCAGAATGGGGTCCCCCGTGCCTGTTAGTGGCCAGGCCAGGCTGGGGGCTCCTGCAGCAGGTTTTTTTGTTGTTGTTTTTTGTTTTTTACTTCTTCAATTCTTCAACTTTTCCCTCCCTGACCAGATTTCAGCTTGTGTAGATCGTTGGATTCTCATTGGAGTGTTTTGTGGGGGGAGTGTCAGGAGGGATGGAACTACCATCACCGATTCAGCGCTTTCAGGAAACTGTAATTCCAGCCTTGAAGGGACGGATTTAAAACTCTTGCCACAGCGCTCTGGAAGGGTCCGAAGGCAAGCCGCGGACGCGAGTGGGTGTCCCGACGCGCGGAGACGACCCGGTCTTCAAGGACAGCTTCCTGGCGCGCCCCGGGAAAGCCGGCAATGCCACGCGGCTATCGGGGCCGCCGAGGGGGCTCTCACCGGGTCCGGGCGGCCCTTGCGCGGCGCGGGGGCGGCGCCGCTTCCGTTCGTGCCCCGCGGCGGCGCGGGCTCTAGGTCCCGGCCTAGGGGCCCGCGGAGCCACCGGGCGGCGGCCGCGTCTCGCTCATTAGAGGGCGCTCTAGGGCGGCCTCGCCAAGCCCGGCCCGCCGCTTCCTCTGCCGCCCCTCCCGCCAGCCCGCCCGCGAGCGCTACCGGCCCCGGGGACCGCGTCTCCCAGCGCCTGGGCCGGGCCCAGCCGCTAGCCATGCATTCTTCCAGCGCCGCCGGCCCGCCCCGGGCCGCCCCCAGCCCGAGGTAACCCCGGCCGGCTCGGCGCGGCTCGGCGCGGCTCGGTTAAGCTCGGCACGGCTCGCCTCCGCTCGGCTCGGCCCGGCTTGGCCCGGCTCGGCCCTGCTGGCGGACGCAGGCCCGGGCGCGGCGCGGCCTGGGGGCGGGGCGGCTGTCGGCCCGGCGCGTGGCCGGAGGAACGAGGGCGCGGTAGGCCCCGGGGAGGAGGCGGGGGCGCGGGGCGTCCGCCCGCCTCCCCGGGACCCGCCCCGGTGACAGGTCTGGCCTCTGAGCGCCGCCGTCCCTGTGTCTGCAGGCAGCTGCGAGGGGAGTAGGCGCCGCCGCCGGCCGGCCGCCCGCGCCGTGAGGTGAGGTGACCCCGCCGAGCGCCTGCCCGCGGAACCACTATCCCCGCCGCTCCCGCCGCTTCCATCCCTCGGCCGCGCGGCGGCCGGCGCCCCTCGTCCCGGCGACCCTTGGCCCCGCTCGCGCCCCTCCCCCGCTGCTCCGCGCTGTCTCCGGGGCGCCGCTTTCTTCCTCTCCCCGCATCCCCTCTTCCCTGACCCCGCTTTTAGAACCAAACCCTCGTGGCCCCGAAGGAGCGTCTCGCCTTGCTGGGGCGAGAGACCTTTCTTTAAAAGCGTGAACGATGTGCCAGGACGGTGGGGACCGCATCGATAGGTCCCTGTCTCCGTCGTTTTCCTCCCGTCCCTTGTGTCCTCCGTTTGGGGACAGGGTGTCCAAAGCAAGCGGGTCCTTTTTCTATGCTGAAAAGCGCGGGGTCGCGTTGGGCACGGTGCTGTCCTCACCGGATAGATGGTGACCCGCGCGCCCTCAGCGCACTGCTCCCTTGACCTTGCGCGGTGCTTGCCGCTCGCTCCTTGTCCCCCTAAGGAATCTGCCGGGATCACCGGTCACCACTGCACTCAGCCAGCTTGGACATCCTCGCTTTTCTTTTCTGTGTGTGCTGCAGTTGTTCCTGGGTTGGTGACTGTTGATCTAGATGTGTTTCATCCATTTTCCTTTGTAAACGCGTTGTCCTTTCACCTCCCATTCAGACGGGACCCACTGCGGTGTAAGTGAGAATGGCTGTGACTTGGGAAGAAGTGCCACGGCTGGGCTGGATCCTGGTGAAAGCCCTGCTGAGATTCGCCTTCATGGTTGCCAACAACCTGGTCGCTATTCCATCCTACGTCTGCTATGTAATTCTGCTGCAGCCCCTTCGTTTGCTGGACAGTAAGCGGTTCTGGTGTATCGAAGGAATCATGTACAAATGGCTTTTGGGGATGGTGGCTTCTTGGGGATGGCATGCTGGATACACAGGTAAGTGCAGGAGCACTTTTGTTTAATGCATGTGAAAAAGAATTGTTACTCTTGAGTCAGGGAGCCATGATTGAATAGAGCTTCTGCTTTGAGTTGAAGATGCTTTTAATGCTTTCACTGTTGAAAGAAATAAATAGAAAGCAGTCTTGTTGGGTTTCCTGTCAGACTGTCACTGGGGAAACAGTGCTTTTATACGTATTATTTTGTAATTAAAAATTGATAAATTCCTTAAATATGGATTGGCATTTATTTACTAGACTTGGGCTGTAAAAGCTCTTAGGAATAGGAGTACATTAGAACTTGAAGGTGTATAAAGTGAGGATGTAAGGTGTTTAGTACACAAATACTGGGCATTTAGACAAATGACTAAGAGAGTTTAATAAGTTTTTTTCATTTAATAGTGTACAGCTAACATTATAAGCCAAGTCAAGAAAGGGTTCTCTGTTACATTGTTTGCTTTTTAGAATCTATATTTTATCTCACAAAACTATTAAATCTTAAAAAATTAAGTTACCTGTGTTAAGCTAATTTATCTCTTAAGTGTCTTTGCATTTCTGTTTCTGCTTTTAAATAGCATTTGAGGAGGAGGAATAACACTGTTCTGAACTGGACTTTTATGGAGCTAAATGAGAAGTCGTGTTTATTCTCTGCTTATAAACCTCGTTTACTTTGAGAACTTACCCTTCTCATGTGAAAATGCAGCATCCTTTATTACATTCACTGGGGCTTTTTTTTCTTTAAGAACTGGGATAATGAAGAAAACCCCGAGATTCCTATCCCTGTCAGATGCGGAGGCTTTTATCATGGAGATGTTTAGCCTGCAGGCAGCAGGTTGCCTGCTGCAGATTCTAGGCTCAGTTGTCCAGTCTGCAGTTCATAGCTTGGAAGAGCGACTGGCACACATGATAAGGGTCCGGCAGCGTGGCAGTTCTCCATTTTAAATCCTGTCTTTCTCTCTCTGCCCAGGCTGCACCTGCAGGTTTTATGTGTGCCCAGGAGAAAGGACTGACAGTACACAGCCTTTCTGGAGCCTGACCGGTTGTGGCTCTGTCAGGATGCTCTGAGCTGCCTTTTCTGTTATGCCATTGATTACACTCTACAAGCACAGGAGCTCCTGGGATAGTGTGTGCCGCCTTGCTTCTTGTCCTGAGTCTTGTAGAGATTGCAGTGCTCTTGGATAGATACCCTAGGGGAGCTCCTAGTTCTTCTTCAGGACCTGGTAGTAGAAGCAGTAGTAGTAGAGGAAAGAAAGTTGTAGTGAGTGATGCTGAATTTTGTTATCTGAATCACAATATTGCCTTGGCGTGGCTTTGCTTAATATGTCTTGAGCTTTTCCAAATGTGCTGTGTGATACTAGTGGCTTTATTTGTGAAGTTTGCTTGTTTAAAATGAGCTCATAGGCTTTAGGGATAGATTTTAGAAATTTGTTCCACTTAAACACAATGAAAATACCGAAATGTCTGTTCGTGTGTATATAAAATATTTGCGTCCGCATGATAGGAAGATGAAAAAAATGAATTTGCCATTGACCTTGAAATTGTAAGGACTACAGTGCTGGTGCTTGAAGTTAGCTGTCCTATGGCTATCGTGTGGCTGCAGTGTATGTTTAAACATATTTTCTTTTTTTTTTTTGTCTTTTTATCGGTACCAGGGATCGAACTTATGATTGCCTGCTTGCAAGGGAGGCGCTTATGCCGCTAAGCTAAATCCCCAGCCCCTTAAACGTATTTTCTTGAGGTAGCTCTTTGTTGGGGTAGTATGTGTATTTTAAGTGGTTTTCCCATAGATAGAACACTTGACTTCAGAGGTTATGGTCATATAGTGTGATCACAGCAGAATACAGGAGGCCAAACAAATGGAATGGAGTTTGTTGAAAGCCACAACTGGATTTAAAGCAGCAGACCTCAGTAGGAATGGATGAGAAGGTATACCCAAAAATCTTGGGCCAGATCAGCCTTTCTTTGGATTATGTGTTTCATTTCTTCCCTTTGGGTCAAGAGGACCATGTTCTTGCCACCTCCCCACCCCTTTCTTATTCCAGAGTGTCACAGATAGAAAATTGAACTTTGCTAAAAGATCTAGCATGATCATGCTTTACAGTACAAATTGCCAAAACTTTGTTGAGAAGCACTTCTGAAAAGACTTAAAGCTGAACTTGAATATGGGTATAGAAGACTAATTGTGATGTGCAGTATAGGACAAGTCAGGCACTCAGATCTGCTGCTGGGGATTGGTGACATGTGGCTAGCTGCATGTGACTGTGTACATTTAAATGAATTTAAATGTGAAATGGAAATTCAGCTCAATCATACCAGCCACATTCAAAAGCTCAGTACCAGGTGGTTTAGTGACCACTGGATTAGTGCAGCTGGAGAGCACTTTCATCATCATAGAGTTCTGCTGGACAAAGCTAATAAGTAGTAATTTGGGCTTTCTCCATTTTCTTAAGAAAATTGCATTTTATTTTTGTAAAAGGAACATTTTTTTCCTAGTTTTAAACAGATTTCCACACCAGATGTGTATGTGTAGTTCAGTGGTAGAGCACTTTCTTAGCATGCACAAACCCTGCATTTAATTCATAGCACCTCATCTGACTGGATTTTTTGTTTTGAGGATGCAAGATTTATTAAAGTTTGTGAAATTACCTTTTAATAGATACCACAAAAATCAGTGCTTTAGCTTTGTGTGGTGGGCTATAATCCCAATTCTGCAGGAGACAGGCGATCACAAGTTCAAGGCCACCATGGGCAACTTAGTAGAATCTTTGCTCAAAAAAGAAAAAGGAGGAAGTGGGTTGGAGATACCGCTCAGTGATTCCAGAGTTCAGTCTCCAGGACTGGGAAAACAAAGAGTCCTTTAAAAGTAGACATGGTTTTTGGATGTAGACCCTCAGTGAACATTCTTGTGTTTCATGTGCATCCTCAGAGCTGGAGAATTACCCAAGGACGCTGCAGAGGGAAGAGGGATGTTCTCCTTTTTCTGCCTGTTTCTGACTTCTTTTCAAGATATGTTTCCTGAAAGTACTCTGAGGACAGTGGCTTTCACTGGCTCCTTGTATTTAAGGTAGCGCTGTGATGGTGACTTCTCTCTCAGTGGGAAGTGCCGTCTGGACAGCTCCTGTCAAGGATGAGTTTTAGACTGCCTTTGTCCTGATGTCTTAAAAGGGCAAAGCAGGAGAGAGAGCAGGTTAACTAATGATTCACTTATGCCTGCTTTGTTTAGATCTAGGGTACTTCCAGAGAGATTTTTAGACAACAGCCCTTTACTTTAAATATTTATTTTGATTTTCACTTATTTTAATGAAGTCATATCATCCAAACATATTTAATTAGCTTCTGTACCTGTAATCGTTTAGGGTATTCTTTGTAAGTGGAAGCTCTAGACCTTCCATATAGAGTCTGAGGTCCCAAGTTGGCTGGCGGGCAGTCGGGGTGCCTGAGGACTTGCTGCCCAGCTGTTTTGCTCAGCAAATGCTTTTTTCTTAGATAATTTACTTGGGGTGGCTTTAGGGAAAGCTGATGCAGATCAGGTTTAGCTTGCTCCTACTCTTGGCTACCGTGGCTCTATGTTCATTTTTGTCAGTTATTTTACTATTTGGTAGTGGTCTGCTCCCCGCCCCCGTTGGGATGCAGATTTATTGTATAAGAAAAATGTTTAGGAATTAAATGTGACCTTGAAATTGTGTGTGTGTGTGTGTGGGGGGGGTTGGGGCTTGAACCCAAGGTCTTGTGCATGCTAGGCAGTATTTTGCCACTGAGCTACATACCTAGCCCCTGACCTTGAAATTTTAGAGGAAGTTTCAGAAATGTATATTCTGGAGCAGTATTTTAATTTTTGAGTCATAGCACCAGTTTAGTATGTCAAGATGAACATTTCTAAAGAGTGAAATTGCCTGGAGCTTGGTGGTCTGTGCCTGTAATTCACCTTACTCAGAAGGCTGAGGCAGGAGGATCTGGAGTTCAAGCTAGCCTGAGCAATACAGAAGAAGACTTCATTTCAAAAAAGAAAAAAATTGAATAGAATTAAATGAAAAAGATTAGAAATGTGTGTAACTGTGTTGAGTGGTGCTACACAGAGTGCTGTCAGCGTTTGAAAGACATTATTGTAGTAGAAAGGGCCCTGCAGCTTGGGAGAACTGAGGGCCAGCAGAGTCCATCAGTCTTTATCTGTAGTGGGGGTGAGATGTTTACCTACTCCGTGCTGCTGGGTCTTCTTTCTAACCCTTGATCTAACTTGTTGGCTGGTGCTCACAGAGTGCTTAAAAATTTGTGTTTGTTTGTTTTTTGGTGGCTCGATTGACCCCAAGCCCCACTTACAGAAGTGCTTTACCACTGAACTACACTCCCTGCCCGAGTGTCTCTATGTTGAATGATCCTTTCTTTCCTGATTCTAAGCTGGTGACCTTCCGATAAAGTCAGCCTGTAAATGTAAATGATGAGCCCTGAACCAAATAATATGAAATACATACTTGTTAGTTAACTGGCCCTTTTACCGAACTTGTATTGTGTTTGGAGCCACCTGGCAGAGGTTCCGAGATGTACAGGTGTCATTGCTGACTGTGAGGAGCTCACAGTGCTGTGGCAGGGAGACTGCGAAGCCAGGCTGGTACACGGAGTGCTGCTTTCACAGAGCCACCCCACGGGGTGCAGAGGTCCTGATCTGGGGTCCCAGGAGGTGCAGCAGAGGAGGAAAACAGAACTTAGGGAAGGGAGCTTATTGTACTTTTTAAAATCCCATTAGGGATGCATTTTTCTGTGATGTCTTATCTACCATCACTAATTTTAAGAATTAAGAGTAAATAACTCATTTGAAATTTGTATCTTTGTGGTAATATTAATTATCAGTTACTGAAATATAAGCCAAGCTGTGTTCAGTAATGCTGTCCATTAATGAATCTATGATCTCACTTTGTCACTTTGCTAGCCACTTATGCTCACAATTTTATCAGTTTCCTACTATTATCTCTTCTCCTTTTGTTATTGATGTTGAAATTGAAAGAGGTTTCACAGTTACTTCCTCTCAAGCATTAACTGATGTTTCTGTGAGTTTATTTTTCTATTTAAAGAGCCAATATTGATCTTTAGATAATGTTCCTAGAATGTTTGTTTTACTACCCCATATGCCCTTTTGTTTTGGATGCTTGAAATCTCTTTCTCAAGCTGCAGCTGTAATATCTGAAAGTAGTGTCACAACTGTGGATTTCTACAATCGGTTAACTGCTGCTTGCACGGCACACACCTGTAGTCCAGTGCTTGAGATGGTGAGGCAGAGTCGTGTGTTTGAGGTCAGCCTGGACACAGCAAGTTCAAGCCCAGTGTGGAGTATGTACTGAGACCTGTGTCTGAAGGAAACAAAAATCGTTTCAGTGAAAGTATTTGTAGTACAGTACTGGAAGTTTCATAAAACTCATCTGCTTTATGTTTTTATAGATACGAAAATGTCCGGTCTTCTACTGTGAATTCTATTTTTCTTTGCTTTTTTTGTTAAATATTTAGGAAGCTTTGTGTTTTTGTCTTGTTAATTATATAATAGCCTTAGGTCTCTATTGATAGTAAATCTTCCATAACAAAGGTAATGTTCTTTTTAACTCTTTTGTCTTTCTCTTGTCCATTGCTCAGTTGTAGTCACCAGTAGTTACTCACAGTAGTGTGTGCATTTATGCTAGTGTGTGTGCTTATACTTCCACTTAATTGTGAGCTTTAAAGCCTGTTCATTGGCTCCCCAGCATTTCATCAAGGTAATCAGTAAGTTTGTCCATTCCTCTTGCTTATTCCCTTCCCCAGTATATGTTATTTGTATTTATACCTTGCTATGACCCTTATGTATATTTTGTTTCACCACCCTTGTATCCATCTGTTTTAATTCTGCAGTTAAATGTAGTAATACCGAGATACTTTTGTGAAATTTTCCCCAGTCAACCTTCTGGATTGGCTAAAGTCCATCCTATAGTACAGACTGAGTTTTCCTAATCCAGAAAACCCAAATCTGAAATACTCCAAAACTCAAACATTTTTAGGGGTGGACATGATACCGCAGGAGGAAATCTCCACACCTGACTCCATATGATGGTGGATCTTAGTCACAGTGTAGGAGCATGAAAAATACTGCATACAGTTACCTCCAGGGTATGAGTATAAGGTGTAGACGAACTTAAAAGAAACTTTATGAATTTTATGTCTGGACTTGGGTCTCATCTCCATGAAATCTTATTACCTACATGCACATATTGCAAAATTTCCCCTTAAAAAATCTGAGATTCACACGCTTGGAGTCTGAACTATTTTAGGTAAGGGCTGCTTAAACTCTGGTTTCTCAAGAAAAGATCATGGGAAAAAATGGTGATATTTTCCTGTAACGTTTTCAGAATTTCAGTTTTGTTGCTTGCACTTGAAGGATGGCTTAGCAGGTTATAAAATCTTTGGCCCATACTTTGTTTCCTGGCATAGCTGACAGCGTTGTGCACCTGTCTGCTAGTGTTGAATGTTACTGTGAAGATGTGTGAAGCCAGCTTGAATTTTTTTCATTAGTTACTTGATCTTTTGTGCCCATCTTTTGCCCAAGGATTTTGTCTTTATTTACTAATTTTACTCACACATGTTGGTGTTAAATGTTTAGTTGAATTTTTCCTGGTATGTGTATGTTCTTCCAATACATACTCGTCTTATTTTTATTTCAAGGCATTTTTCTTTAATTATGTTATTTTGATTCTCTGTTTTTGGAGACCTTAGTGACACAGAATCACTAAAAATGTATATACACTTTAGCAGTTTGCTATGCTAGTAAATGTCAGGACAGGAACGGCTACCACTGCAGCACCTCTTACAACTGCACAGGCAGGAGGTAATTTGTATTAATTTCATGATGTCTCAAAAAATTTAATATTAAAATATTTATACAAGTTTTTGTTTTCCTGAGGTATATGTTTTTGCAAACTTTTGTATATACATTGAGTCTTCATATATCTTTTATAGCAATTATTTCCCTTTTAATCTTTTTGTATACTTTCTCATTTCTTTAATGTCTCTTACTGTGTTTTCTGCAGCATCTTTGTTCCCTTTTCAGTTTCTTTTTCATTTCCCTATTTTGTTGACTTCTGCCAGCTTGTGCTTCTCCATTCCTGTTACCTAGACATTTTTCCTTTGAGCTGTTGGATTTCTACTCTGTGGTCTTTCTCAGTGTGGTGGTGATGTCACTGATTTTCTTAAATTCATGCGGGAATATTGTGTTACGGTTTTTACCTTCTTCTTTGTGGTATTGTTCTGGTTTGTGTCCTGTGGCAGAGGTAGTTGGTACCTTTTGGTTCTCATTTGGATAGTGCCATGCCAGTGACCTTTTTACACCTTAGAACTTAAAGGAACTGGGTTTTCCTGAGTTCTTTTTGGGAAATTTGGGACTAGTGTAACTTCTAGGTTTTTGCCCAAGAGATAATCTTTTTCACACAGGGCACCTGGATGTTTCTCTTTGTGGCCATGAGTCCTCCTCTTCAAGGCAGACCGAGTGTGGGAGGCCTTTTGTGCCAATGCTTGATGTCCTGCTGCTTGGCAGCTGTGACTAGAAGGACACAGCTCGTGTGCTAACCAGTCCCTTTCTTTGGGGTGGCAGGCTGGTCTGTTGCTTTCAGGGTTCTGCCATTGCTGGCCTCATCCCATGCCACCCTGTGTGTCAGGACTCTCCGGGCCATCCCAGTGTGGCCTCTGTCTGCTTTGTTTGATCTCTGTCCTGCTCTCAGATACTTGGAGTTTTCACATGTTTGTTTGTTCTCCTAGATTTACTAAAAAGGAATTTCTCTTTTCTTTTTTCCCTTCTTTTTCTCCTTGTTGCTTTTGTAACTTCCAAGGAAACTTACCTGTATAATGCCACCATGTTTGTACCAAGAAGTGCGACACAAGAGTCTTGTTCTTCTGTGCAGTTGTAGTCACGTAGCACTGTCTATCATTTTACTGTGCGCTGATCGATTGTTATAAAGTAGAGACCAGTTTTACTATCCAGTGAACTTCCTTTGACATTTGTGCCAAGACCAAGAAGAAAGTTCCAAAATGTGTGTTTTCTTCTCTGTTCCCAGTAGTTTGCAAGCTGTTTGATTCTTGGACTGCTTACCACTGCATATGGTAAGACAGCCAGTCTTTTTCTACTTGGCTTCAGTAAGAAAGTTTCATCAAAATGAGTGGAAGAAATGCATTACTTCTGTACTTCAGGGACAAACAGGAATGAAATGTGACACTAGAACTTTTTTCTAGGATCTGGTCTGTGGACAACTTTGAAAATTTTAAGGCTCACTAGTGTCCCCCAAACTTTGATAAAAGTTAGTAAAAATTGTTTTCTGTGTTTACCATTCCTAATCTAAAATTAGGCTTTGCTAAGTAATTGGCCTTTGTTTTAAGGATTTCTTTTCAGTTTGTAAACTAAAGGCTACAGTCAGCAGCGGATGTGTTTATTGCCTCAGCAGTATTTAAACTTTAAAAATATCAGTTGCCACCACTTCTAAATAATGGAGTTTCCATGAAAAAAGTCTGAACTTCCAGTTATTCCTGAGAGCTTAGCAGTTGGTCTGTGCCGAGCGCCACTCCTGTGGGCAGCAGCTTGCTGGAGTTGTGAAGTGGCCTCCACCTCTAGGTGGGCCCAGGTCTCCAGCTCCCCACCAGCTGCTTCTTCCTTCCCTGCCCTGCCCAGCTGCTTCAGTCATTCCCTGCGTGTACCTCAGAGACTGGAGGGATGAAAACCCGAGTTACAGTCACTGGTCTGTTTCTGTGGACATGTGAGAGGTGTTTTGCAGTTATACTCCTTAGTAGTGCCCAAAACGTAGAACTATTATTATAAGCTAGAAGTTTGTTGGTGACCTTAATTACTGATTTCAGGAAGCAGAGGCATTCATTGGGAACGGAAAAATTAAGTGCTGTTAACAAGAGGGTTTTGGTAGTTTTTATTTTAAAGAGAATAAAGCCAAGCAAAATAAAACAGAATAAAGCAAATCGAAACAAAACAGTTAAGTGACACAGGACATCAAAACAAGATAATAGAAAATCAACAGTGCTTACTATAATTATAATGCCTCTTGTTTTAAATAGCAAGAATTTTTTAAAGTTTCACTTACATGCCACTACATTGGGGAAGTGAGTGTTCTGCTGTTCATTCTTATTAATATAATTATGTAAAATCTAGATCATTTAAAATGTGTTATTTCTCTTTATTGTTTCATCATTTAATACATTAAGAACAAAGCCTGGTTGATTTGTTTCTTATTATAAATTATAGTATAGTTAACTAAAAATTCATAAAATTAGTTCTGCATTTCCACTTTTTAAGGTTTGGTATATATGCTAGATTTTGCTAGTAAAACACTTTCCCAAACTTCTAAACCTCATTAAATACTAGGAATCCATATGAATCATGTATATAATATGCATTTTGCATATGCTATTGGAAGTTTGCATTTGACACTTTAAGTGAGAAAATGTAGGTAAATACATCAGGATGTTTCTAAGTCTTCCAAAAGCAAAACTATGTTCAGTATAGCTTTAGTGTTAAGCATATTACATATATATATGTATATATATTTTAAATTTGGAATGTAATACATATCCTTAATAGCCACATTTTAAAGTGGATTTAACTCAGTGTATTTTAGTAGTTTTACATGGTTATACATCCATCACTACTAATTCCAGGACATTTCATCACCCTCAAAAGAAATTCCAAAGCTCTTAGCTCTCACTCTCCATTCCCCCCTCCTCTCACTCCCTGGCAACCACTAACTAGGTTTCATCTCTGTGGATTTTTCTGTTCTGGACCCTGATACAAATGTAATCAGATGACATGTGATCTTTTGTGTATGGATGTTTTCACTTAGCATAACGTTTCAGTGTTCACCCAGTTTATACCGTGTCAGTGTTTCTTCCCTTTGTATGGCTGAATAATATTCCACTACGTGGACATCCCACATGTTTTATATGTTCATTGGTTAATAAACACTGTTTTGGCTTTGGTTATTATAAATAATGCTACTGTGAACAGTCATGTACACATTTTGTATGAGCATATGTTTTCAATTCTCTTAGACGTAGGAGTCAGATTGCTGGGACGTTTGCTAATTCTATGTTTAACTTTTGAAAGGACTGCCAAGCTGTTTTCCGTAACAGCTGCACTATTGTGCACTCCTACCAGCAGTGTAGGAGTGTTTCAGATTCTCTACCTCATACATACAGTACTTTTTTTCTTTGGTAAAATTCTAGTCATCCAAATGTGTGTGAAATGATACCTGGCTGTGATTAGATTTGCTTTTCCTTAATGGCTAATGATCTTCCGTGTATCTACTAGCCATTTGTACATCTTGGAGAAATGGATTGGTTGTTTCTGTGGTTGAGTTGTGCTAAGCCTTGACTTGCTTGTCCCTGTACAGAAGTTCATGTTTTGGGGATTTGAGCCCAGGATGGCACTTAAGAGAGGCCCCAGTCAATTGGGGAAGCGCCGACTGAGGACTCTGGTAGTTCTCTCTGGAGGGTGGTTAGGAAAGCCTGATCTGCCCCACCCTCTGACTTCCTGTTTGGTGATGGATCAACTGGCGCATACCATTGCAATCCACACCAGGGTGACACAACTGAGGGGGAGAGGATTGCCTGCAGGTGCACCCTGCTGTTTGAACTTTAGCCTTTAAACTGTGAGCTCTACAAACCTCTTGTTTTCATGAGGTTTTTTTCTCTCTCAGGTGTCTGTTATAATAATGCAAAACTGGTTAATACAAATTATAAGAATTCTTTCTAAATTCTGTATGCTAAACCCTATTTTTTCATTGCTTGTGCTTTTAGTATCATAAATCACTGCCGAATCCAAGTTCGTGAAGTTTGTACCTATGTGATGAAGAGTTTGGCTTTTATATTTAATTCTGTGATCATTTTAAGTTAATTTTTCTGCATGGAGTGAAATGAGTCCAAACCTCATTCTTTTACTTGTGGATGTCCAGTTTGCCTAGTAGCGTCATTGGACAGAGACTAGTTAAAAAGACTAGGGGTGAGGGATTTCGCTCAGCAGCACAATGTCTGCTTGGCAAACGCAAGGTTCTGAGTTCAATTTCTGGTACCAAAAAAAAGACTAGTTTTTTCCACATCAAATCATTTTGCCATTACTGTTAAAACTCAGTTGACCACGTATGTATTTATTCCTGGACTCTTAATTCTTTTCCATTGATGTGTATATCTCTTCTTACATCCATACCAGATTGTCTTCATTAGTGTCACTTTTTAATAAATCTTGAGCGTTATATTTTTTGCTGTATTTTAATTCTTTAAAAATTCAAGATTCTTTTTGTTATCTAATATGACTTAATAACAAGACTAGCTCACTACTCAGAAATTTTAAACCATTTTTTATTTTAAAATGTTTACTGAGTTAGATTCGTGCTTTTCCGAGCTAATAGACATAGTTGGGTTAAATGAATTTTTCCTGTCTCCATACTGGGAAAATGTACGCTAGTTATGTATTTTAGTAGGCGTTGTCTGGAATTGTTATAAGGTATATGAATTGTATTAACCAGAAAAATAGGACCTCATTGGAGGTGTTTCTGGTTGTGTGACTGCTCAGTCAACTCTTTCTGACCACCCGTTGTCATAGTAAAGTTACTGATTTGTAAAATGTTGGGCTAGGGAGTGTGATTTCCTACCATAAGGATTTTTGTCATGGTTTTTATTCTGATGCATGATTGGGGGAATAGTCGAGTTTTGGTATGAACTATGTGTTTAAAATGTCCCAGTGGAAAGTTTCCAAAAAAAAAAAAAAAAAAAAGAAGAGATTGATGTACACATTTCATCTAATGTGGTGACTCCATTTGTCCAAGTAAACTGAGATCCTTGTAGAGAACAGAGCTAACTGGGAGTAAATTTATTTGGTAAAAAGGGATAGATTACATGGATAAGGAGCAGAGATACCGTTTGGAACCATCGACACAGGCTAGTTTATATGGGTAGGCTAGAGCTAGGCTGTGTTAGAGACAATGACTTTAAGCTGTTTTAAGCTTCAAATATTTATGTATATTTAAAATATTCAAATATCTATTTATAGATATATTTTCAACAAATAATATTACTAAATAAGTAATATATTAGGGATAACAATGTGTGGGACTCACTTTTTTTTTTTTTAGGTAGGGTCTTGCTACGTAGTTCAGGCTGGCCTGGGCTCACCATTTTGTGGTAGCTCAGGCTGGCCTCAAACTCATGGTGATCCTCCTGCCTCAGCCTCCCGAGCACTGGGATTAGAGGTGTGTGCCACCATGCTTGGCTAAACAATGTTTTTTGAGTTAGTGTGAGTTTGAATCCTGCCACCACCCCCCTCATGCTAGATGGCTAACTCTGAGCTGGTTGTTTAATTCCTCTGAGCTTCAGTCGAGTTGGCTGTGAAAATGGAGGGTGCCATATTTGTCTCTTGTGAAACCCGATGTTTACCTTAAGTGAACAGCTTTGTCTTTGGCATTCTATAAATAACTTTCATTCTTATTATTATTATAGTAACGCCTAGAAAAGCAGCTGTGCTCAACTTTTGTGGAAAGGCATATCTCAGTGAGTATAGTTGAATTTGAAGATACACAAACTTAGCTCCTCTTCATCTGAAGACATTTGTATGCCTGCTGGTGTTAGGCTCCAGTTCTGAAGTGTTTTACCTGTGAGGGGGGAGGAGAGAGCAGGGGCAGGTAATAAGCATGGTGTCACAATGGCACAGGTGCATGAGGGTGTGACCCAGGAGCTCAGGCTCCCAGGTGTTCACATTAGGGAGGAGCAGCTTCCTTGACATGAGCTAAAACTCCAAGGCTAAGGAGTTGCCCAGGTGAAGCCAGCAGGAGGACGTCATGTACAAAGGCGGGAGAGGGTTTGTTGTGTCTGAGGACAAAAGGAAGAGAAAGTTGGCTGCAGGGTGGGTCCATGAGGAATGAGGAGCAGGGCCGTGTCTGTGTGTGTTAATGGGTTTGGAGTTTATTTAGGAAGAAACGGAAAGAATTCTATGCAAGAGAATGATGAAATCAGATTCTTCCTTGTAATTCTATACTGCGCTGGGTTTGTGGGAATGGATTAGAGAGAAGAAAGAGTGTTTGTGTGCATGTGCATGGCCCCTGGAAGATTCTCGCCTGTTCAGGTGAAGGTGATAGTTGACTGGTTTTGCAGTAATGACAGTGGAGATGGAAATAAGTGAGGTAATTGGAGAGTTTTATAGGCAGGAAAATTATCAGACTTGCTGAGGGATCGGATATGGAGGATGCAGTAATGGGAGAAGTGACAGGGATGCCCCTGAGGTTTCTGGTGGGAGATCTGTGTGGGTGGGGAAATTCAGAGAAGGAGCAGTGAATGGGAGAAAAGGTTTACAAACTCTGTCATTGGGTGGAAGAGAAACAAACATCCAAGTGGAACTCAGAAACTGTTGGAGAGAGAAATGGGGAAATTTCAGGATATTTAAAGCAGTGAAGATGGGCGGGGGATGGCCTCAGGATATCATGAATACTGAGTGAGAGAGCCCAGGGTTGACCCAGAGAGCAGCAGCATTTGGAACTCAGGCTCGGAGGAGCAGCTGGAAAGAAAGGGATGCTTGTCCTGAGAGGGCAGTGCCACACCTGTGTGCAAGGGGAGGGCTGCAGAACCTGTGGGGACTCAGTGCCCTCCACACATTTGGCAGGAGCAGCCTCCTTGAGGTGAAGACTTGGACTTGAGGTTGGAAGTGGGTGATGAGTGGGCAGGGATGGAGTGGAAACAGGATGGCCCACTGCACAAGTCCGGCAATGGAGACATGGTGGCGGAGTTGCAGGAGGGGTATAGGATCAAGGGAAGTCTCTCAAACATTGTATTTTTAAGATGGAAAAGTCTAAAGCCTGACATCTTAGGGTGGTATCTGGGGAACCGAGATCACTTCCTTGCACAGCCGATGTGTCCGGGAAACTATTCTTGGTGAGACTTGAATGAGAAAGTCTGACGGTGCTGTGTGCTTGGAATGCTGGCTCTGGTGGCAGAGACGGGCAGAGAGGTCCAGAAGCTCCGGGACCTCCTGCTCTGGTCCCAGCTCTGCTCAGTAGTGAAGCCGCTCTCCCACAACCCCTGCACTTGTTCGTTTACACTCTTCTCCTAAAACCTGTTCTCATTGTCTGACAACTTCCTCCTGCCTATCTGGCCCCGCAGCACTCTTCCCACTGCTCCAGTTCACACTGGCTCCTTTCTCTGGCCCCTCCTGTCCTGAGCTGTTTAACCATTGGGCTGAGATTTTCCGCAGCGCTGGGCATCATCCCCAGGGCCAGGAGTCCACACAGAGGATTAAGAGCCATCTGTGGATGAACACATGATGCGTCTTGTAAATCAGAGCTAATATTTTCCTAGTACGTGCAGCTTCTGTTTTGGTTAATAAGAAATCCTTTAAAAGCCTTGTAGACTTGACTTGCTTTCACTTGCCGCAAGATGAACTACTCCATAGGGATCTGCCACTTTTTTTTTTTGGCCTTAAAAAGAATGCTTGTACTTGAAAAGGTTAGGAGTCACTGCCCTACACTATATGACCTTTGGAGTTCCGCTTCATGTTCTTCACCATTTTACCTTTGCTGTTCTTGACTCTTGTCGGTTGCTTAAGGGCAGGAGTTGTGGTTCTTTCTTCTTACAATGCTTTGCTGGAGAGATTGGCAAACTGCAGTGCTTGGGCTCTATCCAGCTCACTTCCGGTGTTGTCTGTCCCCTCCAGCTAAGAAGGGTTTATACAGCTGAGCGGTTGCAGGCAGTCTGCTGATATGAAAACACTAATTTCAGACTCCAGTTAAGCAAGATCATATCTATTCCAGGGATTTCATTTTTTCTTATTAGTAGATCTGTGTTACAAAAGAGTTATAGTCAATTATTTTTATTTGTTTCATCAATAAAAATCTTGTAAAAATCTTGTAGAAAATGTTTAATAATACCTACAGTTTCTTTTTTAGTTAGTTTCTCATTTCTCTGAAGAGTTATCTTGAAAAAATAAAGCCTGTTTACTCCCAAGCAAGTAACTCTGATGCGAATGAACAGTAGATAGCTGGTCATGCTTCTGGTGAGAAGAGAAGCTGGGCGGGATGCCTGGTGTGCCAGGACTTTCAGCAGTGCTGTTGCATGGCTTCTGGTCTGGTGACAAAGCAGGCCTGAGAGGAGCCCCGATAGAGCACAGGGGCCTGGTGGACATTGGGTTCTACGCTGCGTGTGGGCAGTGAGCTAGCAAGAAGGACATCCGCAGGCAGAGCATGTCCACGACCACGGTGGGGCCTCTGAGCGCCTTATACCTCAAAAGCACAGCCGTGCACTTGTAGCAGGGTGGCTGGGAGTCTCCTTCAGTGAGCACAGTCTGCGCTCTGGTTTCTAGGAGGGAGGGATTTGGATTTAGTCAGTTTTGCATCCTTGTTGAGAGACTTACCTCATGTGAGACCTTGTCTGATGCTTAGCTCTAAGACTGACGCTGGTTTGAATGTCCTTTAGGAATCTTGCACTGTGGAGAGACTATGAGCGAAAGCACTTCCCACTGGGGAAGTTGTGCTAGTCCGTAGTACAGTTAGCATTTTCTCATTTGATCATCATCTTAGTACTTTTCTTTTCTTCCCTTCCCAGAGTTCACCTTTAGGGAGTGGGGCCAGCCCTCATCCCGAGCCCGCCTTCACCCCAGCTGTGAATTTCTTTGCTTGAGGTCTCCTGGGCATTTGGCTGCTGCGAATGCTTGTGTTCTGCTTTCTGCCCTATGGTTTTAATGGGTTTGCCCCACTGTCTCACGCAGCCTGAGGGAGAATCTCCGTGCTCGTGCTCGTGAAAACTTTGTGAGCAGTTTTCTTCCCTAGGTCAATTTTTAGCATTTCTTTCTGCCTTGATTTGGTGGTTACTGTGCCACGTGTTTCCTTTTTATCGCTCTCCCCTAATTTATTCACCCCTAATTTGGCTATCCAAGGATAGTGTCCCATGTTTCTTGCTTCATCTTGATAATTGTGTCTCCTTCTGTCTTTGGTTTTCCAGATTAGTAAAAATACTGATGGCATTCTTTAAAATGAAGTGTAGCTGGAATGGTGATGCATGCCTGTAATCCCATACTCTGGGAGGCTGAGGCAGGAGGGTTGTAAATTCAAGCCCAGCCTAGCCAACTTGGTAAGAACTGTCTAAAAAAAATTAAAACATTTGGAGGTGTAACTCAGTGTAATAGCCCTGAGCTCAATCCCTGCTATCCCCTGGCAAAAAAAAAAAAAAAAAAAATTAACACACACTCGGGTCTTCATTCCTTCCCTCATAGTGTTAATTTTTTTGATCTGCTGGATTTTGGTTGTCATAATATTGAGGATTCTGGTGCTCTAAGAGGCTTGCTCCCCAAAACTGGCTCTTTAGCCTTACATTTCTTTCCTTTTGTTCTTCCTGCTGCAGGGTAGAATGTTCCTCCTACCAAGAGCCGGTCCCTCTGTGTGGATTCTCTTCCTTCCTGCTTACTCAGAAACCCTGTTTCTTTCCTCTTTAACTTTAAAAAATACCCTCGAGTTTCTGATGATAGTCAGGTGTTGTTTAATGATGGAGATGTTTTCTGAGACATTTGACTGTGGGAAGTTTCGTCCTTGGGCAGGCTTCACAGAGCGCTCTACTTACCCAACCCAGCTCATACAGCTACGCCGAGTGCCAGAGCCCCCGGGGTTCATGTGGCCCAGTGCTGGCGCAGCTTTGCACGCAGCACACAGCTGGCCTCTTCGAGAGTCAGGGTATGTAATGGTCTGAGTCTCTGTCCCCACCTGCCCTATCCAGCTCAAAACAGGAGCTGAGGAGTTGTCTCCCCCTTAGTGTGGCACCCTTTTTGAAACACAGTCCCTGCTTCCTCCTGCTGTGACAGAAGCCTGCTTCCCCACTGACGCCAGCATGGTGACTTGGAAGGAACTTTTTATCCCCTGGCCTAAACTCAGGCATCTGGCCTGAAAGCGGTGCCATAGCTGCCTTTGTATTCACAGGTGCCGCCTCATTTCTGCTCAGAACTCCTCTCCCCCACGTGTTCCCCACGCCGTTGGTGTCTTGGCACTTCGTGTTCCAACTCACAAGAATTTCTTCTTTCCTAGCCCTGAAGGTACATATTTTCATGGGTGTTTTATTCCCACTAAGTGAGCAAACTCCTTGAGGACAAGGATCATATTACCTTATTAAAAAGTTGGCTTAGCAAGATGTGGTGGCACACAACACAGTACTGTGGGAGGCTGAGGCAGGGGCATCCCAAATTCAAGCCCAGCCTGGGCAATTTAGGAAGACTGTGTCATTAGAGAGAGAGAGAGAGAGAGAGGGAGGGAGGAAGGAAGAAAGAAAGGAAGGAGAGAAGGGCAGACTAGGGAGGTAGCTCAGTGTGAAGGTCTTGCGTTCAACCCTTAGTATCAAAGATAAAAACAAAAGTTGGCTAAAGGTGTGTATGAAAGGAATGTGTACTGAAAGAATTAAATTCTTTTTTTTTGGGGGTGGGGTGGGGTGTTTGTTTTATTTTATTTTGTTTTTTGAGGCAGGGTCTTGCTTTATAGTTCAGCCTATCCTTGAACTCACTATGTACAGCCCAGGCTGGCCTAGAATTTGAGGCAATCCTGCCTCAGCTGCCTGAGGGCTGGGATTATAGTATGCACCTCTACACCTAGCAAGAATTAAATTCCTGATGTGTGGTGAGGTGCTGGCATGACGGGGGGCACATGAGAGCTGAAAATGATGGGGACTGTGAATTCAGCCTTACGCCTACCCCAGGGCACACAGCTGTGGCTGGAAAGGCAGACGAGTTGCACGCACTGTCTGAAATGCTTGTGTGTGGGTTTTTTCTTATTTCCTCCATTCATTCTCTCTCTCTCTCTCTTTCTTTCTCTAATTTTAAAGAGATTAAAAGAAAAAAATAAAAACGAAATAGGATTTCAAAACAAGATGATAAGAAATTAATGATTATTATATTGCATATTGTGATCTTCTAAATATTTGCTCTGATTACAAGATACAGGCATGCAAAATGGATTACACAATATAAGCACTCACAATTTCCTTTCATGAACCAGAGAATTAATAGTACAATTGTTTTAGCAATCTTGTGTGTGTGTATATATGTATATATGTATATATGTATATATATATATGTATTTTTCCCTTCCTTCTTTGCTCTTTTTCCCCATCCCAGTTATTCTTTCCTTTTGAGCAGTTTCTTTCCCTTTCATAATATTTGTTGTACCTTTTGGATCTTATTTACTCTTTCAGTTTCTTATACGAGGGAGACAGTATGATGTTTGCACATGCGAGTCTGATTTATTTCATTTATGAGTATGGTTTCTAGTTGCATCATTGACCAATAAAAGCTTTGAATTTATTTTTCTTTATAGCTGAGTAGTACTCCAATGTATAGAAATACCACAATCTTTTTTATCCATTCCTCAGTTGACAGGCATTTGGGTTATTTCCAATATTTAGTTATTAAAACTGTGCTACAAATTCTCAATAAAATACTAGTAAACAATTCAGCAAATCATCAAGATTATAAACCGTGACCCATAGTCTTTACCTCAATCTGATAAAAAGCCATCCACGACAAACCAACAGCCAACATCATACTACTAAATGGACAAAAACTGAAAGGTTTCAACCTAAAATCAGGTACAAAGAAACAAGGATGCCCATTATCACCACTCCTGTTCAGTATAATTCTGGAAATGTTAGCCAGAGCAATTAGAGAAAAATAAAAGGAATAAAGATAGGAAAGGGAGAAGTTAAATTTTCATTATTTGCAGATGATATGGTACTCTACGTAGAATATGCCAAAAGCTTCACTGAAAGACTTCTAGATTTAATAACCAAATTCAGCAGCACAACTGGATACAAACTCAGCACTCAAAAATCAGTAGGATTCCTGTACACAAACAATAAAGTCACTGAGAGAAAAATTAGAGAAACTGTATTCTACACAGTAGCATCCAAGAAAACAAAATACTTAGAAATCAATCTAACAAAGGAAGTAAAACAGATTTGTACATTGAAAATTACAGTATTCTGAAAAGGAAGTTGAGAATTCAGAAAATGGAAAGATATTCCTTGTTCATGGATAGGAAGAACATTGTGAAAATGGCCATACTCCAAACTGTTCTATAGATTTAATACAATCCCAATCAAAATACCATTAGCATACTTCACAGATCTAGAAAAAACACTCCTAAAATTCATCTGGCATCAGAAGAGACCTAGAGTAGCAAAAGCAATCCTGGCTAACAAAGGCACGGTAGGGGGCATCACACCTTGACTTAACAAACTGCCAACAAGAAAAATGATTTTTAACAAAAGTGTAAAATAAGTTGAATGGAAAAATAACTGTTTTTCTTTTTTTCAGCAGAATGCTGCCATAATGTGAATCTGAATTCAAACCTTATACCTTATGGAACAATTAATTCAAAACCCTAATACTACAAAGCTGGTGTCATAAAATTAGTATGGTACTGGCAAAAAAGCAGGCCTGAGGATCAGTGGAACCGAATAGAAGATGTATATACAGCTACAGACACACTCAGCCAACTTATCTTTGACAAAGGAACCAAGTATGTTCACCAGAAGAAAGACAGCCTCTTTAATAAATGATGCTGTAAAAATTGGTTTTCCACATGTTGAAGACAAAACTGGAGCTGTGTCTGTCACCATACACTAAACTAAAGGCATACACTACAGAAGGGAACTTAAGGTTTTACATCTCAATCCAAGCAAAGTAAACTCGAGGCAGGCAGGCTCCTTTGGGGGAGAGGTAATTAGGTAGTGAGTGTAAGAGATTAAACATTGACGAAAGACTATAGTCCATTTAGTGATATATCCAGTAATTACTTTGGTTTGGAGGAAAAGAGTGTTGTCTGGCCTCTTGGAACATACTTGCGGACCCTTGCTCTGAGGTAAATACTCAGCAGTGGGGTTAACTTTGGAGAGGAGGTGAACATTGTTTTTAGAGTTGTTGTACCAGTTTGTACTCCATCACCAGCGTTCTAATTGTTTTCCATCCTTGTTAGACCTTAGTATTGTTAGACCTATAGTATTTAAACATTGTAGTCACTTTAGTAAGTGCATATAGTAACTCACCAAGGTTTTGCTTTTTGTTTTTCTGGTGTCTAATGATGGTGAACATCTTTTCATATATATGTAGTCATTTCTGTCTGCATGCAGTATCCTTCTTGGTGATGTCTAAATCTTTTGTTCATTTTAATTGATTGGTTTATTGTCTTAATGCTAAGTTTTAAGAATTTTTTATATGTTATTAGGTACAAATTCCTTGTAAGCTATGTGGTTGCATTTATTTTCTTCTATTGTATTCTCTTACTAGTGTCATTTCCTGAACAAAACGTTTAAATTTTAATTATGTTCAGTTTATTTTGTGGGTTTTATTTTGTAATACCTAAAAACTTTTTGCAAAAATCCAGGTCATGGGAATTTTTCTCCTGTGTTTTCTTCAAGAAATTTTAGACTTTGGCATTTTAACATGTGATCGATTTCGAATTAATTGTTCCATAAGGTATGAGGTTTGAATTCAGATTTTGGTAGCATTCTACTGAAAAAAAAAAAAAACAGTTATTTTTCCATTCAACAATAAGTTGCACTTTTGTTAAAAATAGTTTTTCTTGTTGGCATTTTGATAAGGGATTGTGTTTTCTGATCTTTATTATTTTCTTCTATTTATTTTTGATTTTATTCTGTTTTTAAAAAATTTCTCAAGGAAAGATATGAGGATATTTCATCACTTTCTTTTCTAATAAATGTACATGGTATTAAAAATAAAATATAATTTTCCTATGTGTTGAGCATGATGGTTCATATTTGTAACCCCAGCTACTCTAGAGGCTGAGGCAGGAAGCTTATAAGTTTGAGGCTGGTATGGGCAACTCAGTGAGATTGTCCCGAAAATAAAAAGGGCTGGAAAAGTAGCTCAGCCCTCTCTTTGTTCAGTCCCCGCTACTCCTGTCCCCAGCATTGTACCATATTTGTGTGACTTGCTTATTTCTGGACTCTTTTCTGTTCTGTTGATTTATGTGTATTTTACTATTATCAAACCATCTTCATTATTGTAGCTTTTTTATTATTGTTCATCAACTTGATATTATTGTAGCTTTTATAGAGGTTTTAAAATCAGGTAGTGTGATTGTTTTCTGTTTTTCTTTTTCAAAGTTATTTTGGCTGTTCTAATTTATTGATCTTTTCTATGAAAATTTTAGAAGCAACTTATCTGTGAAAATTCTTATGAGTTTTTCCAAATAGTACTTTTTAAGTTATTAAGTTTATTGGTACCATTTAGATGAACGTGATGATCATATTAATCATAGGGCATCTGTACCTGTACACGACGTGTTTTGATTCCTTTTTCCCTGCCCTTTCCCTTCAGCCTCTCTTTCCCTCCTATTACAAAGCTTTGTTTCCATTTTATGCTTCTTTCTCATTTTTTCCTTTTCACTTCCTTCCTTTCCCTCTGCCATCACCCCTTTCCTTTTGAACAATTTCTTCCTGTTTCACATTACCTATTGTACATTTTGGCTCACATTTACATCTTCAGTTTCTCACACTAGAGTTAAGATATTATAATATTTACACCTGTGTATCTGATGTATTTCAGGTCTCAATGTCCATCCATTTACTAGTAAATATCTCAAGTTAATTCTTCTTTATGGCTAAGTAGTACTCCATTGTAGAAAAGAAAAACCACATGTTTTTTAGCCATCCGTTGGTTTATGGGCATCTGGGTTGTTTAGTTGTTAGCCAGGGAGAAGGCTCAGTAGTGCACTTCCTACCTGGCAAGCGGGAGGTCCTGAGTTTGATACCTAGTACCCCACCCCCACTGATTTAGCTGTTATAAAGTACAATCATAAGTGTGTGTATGTTGTTGGGGTATGATGCTTTTAATTCTTTTTTGGAAGATTCCCAAGAAGGGGAATAGCTGGGTCAGAAGGGATCTGTAGTCCTAGCTTTGTGGCACAGTGACTGCACCAGTTTACACTCCCACCAACAGTGGAAAAGGATTCCTTTTTCCTCACAGCTCTGTCAACATTGTTATTGGTTGATTTCTTGCTAATAGCCATTCTTTCTGGATACACATTACCATTCAAAAATCAGTAAGCATTCCTATTGCTAATAACTGACTCACTGAGGGAAAAATTAGGGAAACGGCATCTTTTACAACAGCATTGAAAATAAAAAGAAATACTTAGAAATCAGTCTAACAGAGGAAGTAAAATATCTCTACACTGAAAACTACAGTATTCTGAAAAAAAGATTGAAGAGAATATCAGAAAATGGAAAGATATCCATTGCTCTTGGATAGAAAGAACCAACTTAGTGAAAATGACCATACTTCCAAAATTGTTATATAGATTTATTCCCAGTCAAAAAATCACTAGAATACCTCACAGAACTAGAGAGAAATTCCTAAAATGTATTTGGAACCGTAAGAGACCTAGAATAGCAAAAGCAGTTATGAGCAACAAAAGCAAGGTAGGGGGCACCACAGTCTCTGACATGAAATTATACTACAAAGCTACTGTGATAAAAACTGCATGATACTGGGAAAAAAAAAAAACCCTGAGGATCAGTGTAATGGATTAGAAAACAGCTCCAAACACACTCAGCCATGTTACCTTTGACAAAGGGGCCACTTTGACTAGAAGAAAGATGGCTTCTTTAATAGATGATGCTGGAGAAACTGGCTTTCCACATACTGAAGACTAAAACTAGACCATGTCTCTCACCATGCACTAAACTAAAAATGGATCAGAAGTCTAAGTATTAAAATAGAGACATTAAATCTGCTGAAAGAGAATTGATAGAACCATTATAGTGAAGAGACAACCACACAGTGGAAAACATTTTTTGCTTGTGGTTTCTCAGATAAAAGAGAATTGAAAAAAAAACTCAGACCCCCCAAATTCAAAGGTCCAATCCAAAAATGGGCATCTGAGATAAATACACATTTCTCAGATGAAGAGATACAAATGTCAAAAAATGTATGAAAAAATGTTCCACATCACTGACCATTCAAGGGATGCAAATTAAAACAATGCTTAGATTCCATCTCCAGAGAGAATGGCTCCTAACCAGGGTTTTGACTGGCACTGCATTATGTAGAAAAGATGTCTTTGCTACATTGTGTCTTCTGTTCCATGAACATGATTTCATGTCTGTGTCTGGGTTATGAGCATTTCTTTCATCAGTGGTAGTGTTCGGGGTTTAGATTACAGTGTTTTAATTATTGCTTAGTACTTGATTTTGGGAGGTGAACTTTTTTATTAGCCCACGTGGCTCTATATAATGAATACATTCATCTTGGGGAGTTGCTTCATGTGCGTACCACACTTTAACCCTTCTTACTTCCCCTGCTCTCTCCTTTACTCCTTTATATCTAGATCCCCTTTCTAGTCACAAAAGATCTACCTCCCCATTTCCTGTTATCTTTTATTTTGCTCCTTGAATTATTTTTATTTTCGTATTTTTTATATAAGACAAACCATGTGATACTTAAGCTTGTGTATCTGAATTATTTCACTCAGCATTATGGTCTCAAGGTGCATCTATTTTCTTACAAATGACTCAGGTGCATTCATTGTCGTCAAGGGTACTGCATCGTGTGTGTGTACCACCTTGTCTTTACCCACTCATCTCTTCTGAGATTTAGCTGGTGTAAATGTTGGTATAAACTTTTATAAGTGGGATTTTAAATTTTAATTTCTTGTTCTCATTCCTAGTATGTATTTGTTCTCACTTTATTAGTAGTTGGAACTTTGATTCGGCCCACGGATCGATCCATGGGGTATATACCTGGAGAGGGAACGGATGATAAAACAGGGTGGGAGACAGAGATGGAGACAAGTTGAGGAGTCCAGTCAAGTCTCGTTTATTCAGGAAGTGGTCGGATCCTTTATGGGCCAAGGGCGGGCTGGTGGGACAGGAAGAGGCTACGGGGTGGTTTCTGATGGGTCATCGTCACGTCCGGGTATGTGACATAAGCAGGAGAGGATCATGGTTAATGTAGGTAGGCACATTATGTGCCCATAGGAGGGAGAGGTGGGGAGGCAGCAATGGGGCTGTTGTGCTGCTCCCTACAGAACTTTTTGTACACCAATTGGAATATTTTACCTAGGCAGTCGTCATTTGTGAATAAGAATTTTATCTTTTTAGCCTGTGTGCCTTTATTTTTCTTTTTACTGCATTTTAAGTTTTCTTTTTATTACATTATTAAACTGGTTAGGGCTTCTGATAGACTAGCACAGTATTTGGTAGGAGTGATCATCTTTGCCCATTTAGTCTTCAGGAGAAAGTATCTTAAACCCTAGTATGTACTGTGTTAACTGTAAGTTGCATGCAGAAATAGTTTATCACACTGGGAAATCACTACTCTAAGTTTGCTCAGAGATTTTGTTATGCATGGGTGTTTAAATATTTTTTCTACATAATCATGTGTTCATGAGAGTTTTCTTCTTTAGACTGTGAATGTGGTGGGTTACTCAGCCAACTTTCTGTTCCTGGGATGAACCACACTTGGCCATGGGGTGTCTTGTTGGATTCCATTGTTAATACTCTGTTGACTTTGTTGCTTTTATTTGTGATGAATATTAGTACTATTTTTTATTTTTAATTTTCTGGTTTTGTTATCTGAATAATGTTGAACCCATAAAATAAACTTGAGAATATTTCTTCCTTTCCTGTTTTCTCCAAGAGATAATATATAATTGGTGTTATATTGTTGTTTTGTTTTGAAATATTTCTTAGTGAAACTACCTGGGTCAGGCAAAGTATTTTTTAAAAGATTTTTTACTACATAATCATCATATTCAAGAGAAATAGACTATTCAGATTATCTCTTTCATCTTGGATCTGTTTTGGTGGTAATGGGTAACACTTCAAGGAGTTGGTCCTTTTCACCTAAACCATCAAATTTACAGAGTTATTGCTGAGTATTCCCTTTTTTCTGTGTGTTTAAATATTCTTACAGTCTATAGCTGTATATTTATATATTCTTATACAGTCTATAGCTGAGTAACCCACCACATTTATAGTCTAAAGAAGAAAACTCTCATGAACACATGATTATGTAGAAAAAATATTTAAATATACAGCCTATAGCTGTATATTTAAATATTCTTTACAGTCTATACAGTCTATAGCTGTATCTTCTCTTTCATTCCTGACATTGGATTTTCTTTTTTGTTTTGTTAGAAATTAATTTTACAAATTGTGTTGACCTTTACAATGAGTCACTTTTAGTTTAATGGTTTGTCTCTATTTTCCTGTTTTCGATATTTTTTATTTCATTGACTTCTGTTCTTTTGATACTTTGTATTCTTTGGTAGTCTATCTGTATAAAATTTATTTACATCCAAACCCATTTTTAGTTTCTGTATGAATTTATCTACTGACTGGCTCAAAAACATGTTTAAAAAATCTTTGTGCCTACTGAAAATTTTTGTGTGTGTCTGTCAAGTTTATGGAGGATAAGTCATAACCATGAAATACTCTTATGAATTTTGATGGGCATATGCAGACATATTATATGTAATCACCACCACTATCAAGATACAGAATAGTTTCATTACCTCCCAAAATAAACTTTTGTGGTTTTGGTTTTATTTCTTTTGGTGATTTAACATTGGTAAGATGGAATATTTTTAACATTAGTGAAAGTCGCAGAACTTTTTAGAGCAGAAATTCTGTAGTTCTTTACTTTGTACACTGTAGTTATTTATGCTGTACTTCATTATAATCAATAGCTAGTACTCATCATTAGAGAATTAACTCATCTATTAAGACTTACATGTAAAGAATTATGCAGACAAAAATTACGTTATGGAAGATTATTTAATGACAGCTAATTACAGTTTTTCAAGTGCATAAAACAGTATGTTAAGACTTACTAATTAGTGGTTTAAAAATTATCTTTGTACCCATAGAAAAATCACTGGAAAATATGTTCAAATATTTAGTAGTGTTTTCTTATGCTTGAATATGAAGGTTTGGGGTAATGTTCTTCTTTACGTTGTTTTGTATTGTTCTGATTTACTACAATGAACATATATTATTTTAGTGTTTAGAGTATAGTTTTTCATAAAAAGATTAGCTCTTGCTTTATTTTTAAATAATATTTTAAAGGTAGATGTTCTGTTTTATAGCTGAATTTTATTGTAATTTGGTTTATTCAAATACTTGAATTTTTCTATGAATATATAAATTTATTCAGAGATGAGCCTTTTGTGAACTGCTTGCTTTCACCTTTTTTGCACAGAATTTCTTCTAAATGTAGTATACACCCACCCCACCCCCGCCACTGCTTGCTTTTCTGTGAAATGATCATGAATTTACACTCAGACTCTTTGCCAGTTTGGGATCTCCCTTCAGGTCAGCTTCATCTTTGGGAGGAAGTGTTTGGGGGAAACTAACGAGTTGCAGGGTTGGGACTGGTTTTCCGCTAAGCCTGGAGTATGGCCAGTGTCCCCGTTATCTTCCTTTCCTGTCATCCTGCGAGTTCTTTTTGTTTCTCTCCAGGGTTATAGCCCCAATTTCTTGTGTTGCACGTCTGTCTTTTCTTGCCTTATTCCTTCATGTCAGTGAAGAGCGTAATCTAGGCTTTCACTGAGAGCGGGAGGTTAGGTCTTTAAAATATAACAGGTTGGAAATTATTTGCTCCAGAATTTTAAAGATGAAACTCAGCAGTCTTTTAGTTTTCTGTAAGAAATTTAAGTCAGTCTGATTCCTTAGCTTTTGTGTGTGGCCTGCTTTTCCTTTCTAAGTTCGTAAGATTTTCTCTTTGTGTTTGCTATGAAATTTCATGAAGATGCAGTGCTGGTTGCTGGATGATCTGTGTCAGTCTAGATGTCCCTGTCCTCCGATATTGTCTTGGTCCATTTTCTGCGGCTCTCACAGAAAGCACAGAGTACGCAGTTGATAAACAGTAAATGCGGGTTTGGCCTGTGACTGTGGAAACTGCAGCTCCTGGCTGGTGCTGGCACCAGGAGCGGCCCTCATTCTGCTTCCACCTGGGAGAGCTGGCTGGCAGATAGGAAAGTCCAAGGGGCACTGAAGTCATTTTTACAGCAACCCGCTGGCGGGGTGAGGAACCCACTTCCAGGATAATGTTAGTCCTACCTGATCATAACACCAATCATTTTTCACTAGGTTCTGGCTCCGAGCACTGTTGCACCGCAGGTGGGGTTTTTAGCGCGTGAGCTTGGGGCAGACTCAAACACAGCTTCTTTCCTTTTTTTTTTTTTTTTTTTTTTTTTTTGAGACATTCTTTTACTGTGTTTCCCAGGCTGTCTTCAAACACCCAGTATAAGTGATTGTCCTGCTTCAGCCTCCCAAGTAGTTGGAAGTATAGCTGTATACCATCATCACCCATTACTACAAATGTTTTTTCATTATTTCTTTTTCTGTTTTCCTTTTTTAAAAAAACTACTGCTATTTGAATGTTGGTCTGATCAGTCTTTTCTCCTGTTTTATATCTTTTTACCTTATTGTTTGTGAGATTTTTCTCATTTGTCTTCCAGTTCATCTGTTGAAACATTTTTTTGCTGTCATGTTAATTTCCAACAAATCTTTTTTAAAAGCACAGTGTTCCTATTTTATGATCACTTGATGCCACAGGATCACCATTTTATCTGTTACCTCGACGTGGCTTACCTTTTAATGCAGAGCTGGAGGTTGAACCGTGGCCCTAGACAAGTACTGTCCTCCTGAGCTGCTCTTCACCCCGCAGTGCAGACACTAGCACTGACCTCTTTGCAGGTTGTCCTGCTTGTGTGTTATTTCTGGTCCCCCCAGGCTCTTTATTTTTGTGTGCTTTGTTCTTTGTGTTCACATTGGAGAACTTTTTTTCAGGTGTCTTGTAACATATGACTATATAAAGAAGGAAAAATTTTTCTTCTGTTTCCTTCAGATTTTGTGAACTAGGCTGACCAAACAAACAAAAAACCAGACTGACCTTAGAGAAGCATGCAAATGTTACTTAGTGTCAATACTTTTATATGGTTTGCTGGGGCTTATAGGAAAAAAGTGAAAACTCCAGAAATGCCATTGGGCTCCAAGTCTTGTGTGTACCATTTTAATAAAGGGCAATCAGTGATAGGGAAAGGGGTCTGGGCCTCTAGGAGCAGTAAGTTGAGGGAAAGATACTAGGAAATATATGGGGGAACCTAATGGAAGATGAGGGCTATTTTAGTAAAGTTTGTGCGAACTCATCTGCATATCAGCTCCCCATTTCTGGGGATAGGGATGTTCTTTTCTGGCACCAGGGATGGGTACCTGCCTCATGGGGAATTTATTTTTGATTCTAGGCAGAAAAGGCAAAGACAGAGCCCTTCCCACATCTGCTGTTTCTCAGTTGCCTTCGACTCAAAACACCAGTATGCCAAAGTGACATTTTGAAGCAGCGTGTTACAATCTCCTTCAGCTGTCTGTTGTTGATTCAAGAGTAAGGGACTAAACGTTGACTGGTGGCTGTGCGTGTGGCTGAGACTTGTTGATAGTGAGTCTCTCATCGTAGGACGATACTGCTGGAACGTGTCATTGGCCGACTCCAAGTTGCCAACAGGTCTTTCTTTAGCTGGTTGGGTTTCCTAGAGAAGACGCTGCCGTATTCCGGCTGCACTTTCTTGGGAGATGAGTGGATAAAGGATGGGGATTGGAGAGATGGATCCTAAGCACAAGTTTACTTCGTCCTCATGTCAGCAGGGTGATTCTCATTGTTCACTCTGATTTTACCTCAGGCTTATATTGACCTGCTTTATTTTGATCTCTTTAATGGTTCTCAGACAGAAGCAGAGACAGGATGTTTGGAATTGCCTTTGATTTGACGTGGAGACTGTTGGCTAGAGATACTAAAATTTTTGCAATGTGATGACTGTAGGAGAAAGAGTTGCTTCATCCAAAATGTCAATTGCTCCCCTTTTTGGAAGCAATACAGTCTAACTTAAAGCAAATTTCAGAATCAGTTAAAGCTAATTACCAGGTACTATTTTTTTACTTTACTGTTCTCCCTTAATTCATGTTCATATGATTCTAATTTTAATAGTATTTGAAGCTGGAATTCCAAAGAATTCAAGTAAAAGACTAGTTAGGTCACTGTAGAAGTCCGAATAATAGTTACTGGCGGCTTCAGGGTAGACTGGTAGTTTTAGTGGAGAGAAACGGGATGCAGGATATGTTTTGCAGGAAGGGTTTATAGGATGTAGAGATGGATTAAATATGAAGGAGTAAGGAAAGGGAATAATCAGAGGTGTTCTGAAGTTTTCTCCTGAGATAACTAAGTGAACAAGTCGCTTGTTGAGCGGGGGATTAGAGAAAAGAGCCAAGCCTGTATTAAGCATATTAAATTTAACATACCTGTGTCTGGGCCCAAAGATAGTGCTGAGTTTTCTTAAATATCCACCACCTCTTTAGAACAAAGTGTTAATCAGCTCTCATTCAGGAAACATGGATTCTTTAGCTGTATCCCTCCCACCTCCACCTGTTGTTGCCACTCAGCAACCTTATTTGTTGAGGACTTGGAGATGTGCCTCACGCCTCCACTCCCTGTCACTACAGCCTTGGAGTGGCTATAGCTGTTTCCCAGGTCCTGTCCTCAAGCTTTTGGCCGTCAGCGGTGACAGTACCATACAGTGCTTTTAAACCCTCCCTCAGTGCCTCCTAACTATGTACTGTGAACACAGTGCTTCGCTTTTTGTGTCTTGTTTTCCTTATTTGTAAATTGGGTATAATACTATATATGCATTTGTGGTTTTGTGAAGATTAGGAAAGCAGTGATTACTAATTACTAATGCTGGCACAGAGTAAGTATTCTATAAATGTAAGCTATTAAGATTATTATTATTTGAATATTACTTAATAATGTATGCTACTACTATAGTTAAGCAATAGCTTGAAGCTTACCCCCAACTCTTAAATTTTAAGTGCCAAAAACTGTATACACACCAAGATTTCATTGTGGTTCAGTAGACTTCATTTAAAAAAAAATAAAAAACAGCGTTTAGATTTGGAGGTTCTTAGAGACTCAGGCCCTCAGGTGTCTGCTGCGCAGTCGCCCCCCTCCTCCCGCTTCCTCTTCATCACCTCAGCAGGCTTTTCCTCCCAGCCCTCCCTCCCACCCGCACTCTCGCTTTAGCTCTGGAAATCCCTACCTTGGGGAAACCCAGTCCAGTGGCCTCTGACCAGGGCTGCTGAAAGCTGTACTTTGTGGGATTCTTTGTTTTGTTTTTAGCAAGGTGAGGCTCATTCGTGGCGCATTTTGGCTCTTACTTGTTCACTGCTCACCTCAGAAGGCTGACTGTACATGAGGCGGAAGGAGAGTGGCTCTTTTGATCACTAAGATTCCTAAAGGGACTTTGCCGTCCTGTAATTCTACTGCACAGGATCTCATTCACTTTCACATGTGTTTGAGTGTTATAAATGAGAAAACTAAGGCAAAAATGATAAAATAGAGAAAATTATGGGATTATATGAAACAGACTTTCTTTACATACTATTTTATAGATCAGCACAATGGTTTCAGCAGCACAGTTTTAAACAGTTTTTCATGGATGGTTTTTATTTTCTTTCTCAGATATGATCATTTTTAATCTATATCTTTGGATACATAATTTAGAGTGTACGTGTATAATAGGTGAAAAATCTTTACCTTTCTTCTTTAATAAGAATTTTAGATTCATTACAACTGGGAGACTTTCAGTTTTGATTCAGGTGTCCTTTCATTCCCTTAAAAAATAGTGAACCTGACCCAGTTCTTTTCTTGAGAATTCGTCTCAAAGAACAGTGTGTTAGAATATTTTTGTTCTAATCAAGTAGAATATAAGAACTGGCAGGTGTCTGTAGCTTCTGTTGTTTAAGGTGAGAACAATTTTGTTCCTTGGTTAAGATTAGCTTTATGAACTGTTCCTCCTCTGTGATGCCCTCTGCTCTGCCACCTGGCTTTGGAGCCCCCTGATTATAAAATGAAACCTCTACACACTGTGAGCTCCTTTAATTTCAGCTGTTGGGTATTTTGTCTCAGCAACAAGGAAAAGTAAAACATAACCCTCTAATGGAAACAGAAAAACACATTCACCATTTGTCATTATTTTTTTTCTTTCTGTACTAGAAAATGAACCCAGGGCTTTTGTATTGAGCTGGACTCCAACCCATTTTTTAAAATGGTTTCTCTAAGTCACTAAGTTGCCCAGGCTAAGCTCAGACTTTGCAAACCTTCTGCATCTGCTTCCAGAGTGCTGGAGCCAAACTTTCCTTTACTGCAGCCTCCGCTAAATGAATGGAGAATGTAATACACCCAGGCCTAGGCCATGCAGTGGAAAGCATGTATGCAACAACTAAAAATAAAAATAAGCTCTTTTAAATACAAAATGTATCTCATTTGTCTTATATAATATAAATTAATAAGTGTGACTGGCTTAAATATAAAAATGTAAATGAATTTAGATCCCTTTTTACTGGGTTGACTAACGTATCTGTTGCAGTCCACATGCACCCAGAATTTGTTAGTCAAGTTACAATGAGGTCATGTGGTCCTTAACTCTAAATCCAAGCTGACTGACACCCTTTTGATTTTGTTTTTCTTGAGTTAGAGTCTCCCTGTGTAATCCAGGCTGTCTTTGAACTTGCTATCTACCCCTGGCGACCTCAAACTAATGATCCTCCTGTCTTAGCCTCCCAAGGGCTAAGTTTACAGGCGTGTGCCACCACACCGAGCTGGCTGGAACCCTTTTAAGAGAGAAATTGGGACATGGACACAGAGGAAGAACACCAGGTGATGACAGAGGCAGAGACTATAGTGGTCTGATTATAAGCCAGGGGCCTGACAACCCTATCAGAAGCTAGGAAGAGACAAGAAAGATTGCTGCCGAGAAATCATGGCTGCGCTAATGCCTTGACTTCAGAATTCTGACCTACAGAACTGTGGAGAGTAAATATCTGTTCAAGCCGCCTAGTTCATAGTACTGTTATGGTACTCTTCAGAAATTAATGTAAGGGCCGGGGATATAGCTCAGTGGCATAAGCACCTGCTTGGCAAGCACAAGGTCATGAGCTTGATCCCTGTTACAAAAAGAAAGAAAGAAAGAAAGAAAGAAAGCCCCCAAAACGAAAAAGTTTCACACTCTTATTGGGTAGTCAGGTACTGTTTGTGGGCCAGGAATTTAGCTCAGTGGATAAGCACCTAGCTGGTAAATGCAAGGTCCTGAGTTTGATCCCTGGTACCAAGGAAGAAAGAAAGAAAGAAAGAAAGATAATGCCCCACCTCCAGCTTTCCCATCCTTTCCCCTTTCCATGATATTTCCCCAAAGTTATACTTTTTCTTATCAAGTACAGGAAAAGAACTGCATTATACTTCTGTTATTCAGAAAATTTTAATGTATAATATATGTTTTTAGTGTTCATTTCTAAATATTTTCAAGGTAAAATAGTATAATTATTAAGAGTTGGTTTAACACATATTTTATTTCTTAACCAGAATTTAGCCTAGACTTACTTTCAAACTACATGTCAGTTTACCAGAACTCACACACCATAGAAATTAAAGTGAAACTCAAATTTTTAATCAAGAGATTGTCCTAATACAGTAATATATAGTCATTTTGAATTTGCTGCAACCCAAACTTTATTCAACAAAACTTAATATACATGGCATTCTTCCCTTGGAACATACTTCAATCACTGTTAAAAGTTGAATTGCTAACAAAAGTGAGAGAAAACTTACAAAGGAAGAGCAGTTTATTTTTTATATTAAGTAGTTACTTAATTTCAAAGGACATGCTTACATCTGTGGTCTATGAAATATAATAGTAGCATTCATACCCAGGGTAGGGTGCCCTTAACCCTACCTAGAACTATGTCAAATCAATCGATGGCTGACTTAGTAGTCACACACCCTTAATCTCAGCATCACACTCCTCATCCAGCCACCTCTGAGAAGCCCCACGTATGATCGCATGAGGGTTTAGGCATCTTCTAGACATAAGCCATAACAGCTTGTCAGCAGGACTGTGATTTTATGGAAAGTCTATACAAAGTAAATGTATTCTCCTCTTTTTAAGAACACAGCTAGTAGTGTCCTTCACACTGCTCTAGACTCTGCTTTTGTTGTAGTGTGTAAGTGCTATGGTTGCATGGTAGCCCATTGCATAGATACGTCATAACTCAGCTACTCTTCCCAATGATGAGCAGCATTAATAGTTTTGAGTTACTTCTCCAGACTTTTAGGTACATTGGGTAGTCAGATTTCTGTTGCTGCAACAGAGTACCTGAGATAAACAATTTGTAAGAAGAGGCTCATTCCGGCTCATACTTTCAGAGGTTTCAGTCACAATCACCTGGCTCTGTAGCTTTGGGTCTGCATTGGGAGCATTTGGTGGAGCAAACCTACTTTCCTTCTGACAACTGGAAAGCAGACAGAGGAAAGAAGGGGGACCTGATAACCCTTGAAAGGGTAGTCCCCAACCACCTGCCTTCCTTCCATGAGGCGCCAGCTCTTAAACGTCCCATCACCTCCCATGAGCACCATTGGCTGGCAACCATGCCTTTAGCATATGGGCCTTTGGGAGTACTTTAAGACTCAAACCACAATAGTAGCACATAAATTTTACTCATTCTTTGAAAAGATTAACTGTATCAAATACATCATTTGTGATTGGCCTTGCTTTAGTTGGCCTAAAGATATAGCAAGAAAATAAAATTCAAGCTCAGTTTCTCTTGCTGTGCTCACACAGCATCAGTCATTTCTGATACTAGATATAGGACCATTTTCCCTGAAACTGCACCCACAGTCAGTTCTGCAATGGATGCCAGTCAGGTGCCCTCTAACCCAGCTCTCTTGACACCATTGACCTGGAGATTGCATCAGATCCCATAGGTGAAGGGGTTATTTCACCTGTGCTTCTGGCCAACTGACTTTAAATTCAGGTTTGCCGTACTCACATGTTGATTTTCTGGAGTAGCTTGCAGAATTTGGGGAAACACATTTCACTTTTACAAATATTGGAACAAAGAATTCTGGGAAGAGCCACAATGGGGCAAAATGTAAGGCAACAATGTGGGGCCTGTGTGCCTGCTCAGAGGCCACCCTGCACGAGCCTCGTGTCCAGCGACCAGAACCTTGGCTGTTTCTCTGGGACTTTGTAGTAGATGCTGGTAGATGGGTGCGGAAACCCAGCCAGGCCCCACTCTTTGACATTTCTTCCTCCTTGTTGTGAGTCAGGCCACTTCTAAAATGGGAGTCTCACCCTTTACTGTCAGACACAGTGGTCAGAAAAGGTGGGGAAGAGTAGAGGGAAGATAGACTCTAATTTCCATAGCCTACTGTGAGGAGGAAGGTATGAGCCGGCAGTCTTAGACAAAACCCCCAAAATACACGTTAGAATTGGTGATGTGGTTTTATGGTAATCAGTGTATAGAGAACCTGTCACTGTGTTAATGGATTTATTCAATTCTGTTACAGTTTTCATGTGTATTCTTCCCTGCTGGTAATCATTTAAGTTGTAATAAGAATCCTTTATTTCTATATTTTTGCCTATTTGGCCAATCCTATTTGGATTCTGTAGGATATAGGAAATAGAACTTTTAGATCAAAGGTATGACTGTTTTATATTTTAATGGCCATTTGGGGCTCTATAAAATATATCAACATTCTGGTTTTTATAGGAAATAGTCTAAGTTCTAAACTTTCAGAAGTTTAGCAAGGTAACATACAGTAATCACTTTTTCTTAATAGAAATTTTCTGGTCCTTTAAAAATCTTTAAAATGATGCTTTCGAACTTTTTATTCTTACAGTGGTGGAATGGGGGGAAGATGTTAAAGCGATTTCGAAAGATGAAGCCGTGATGTTGGTGAACCATCAGTCCACGGGAGACGTGTGCACACTGATGATGTGCCTGCAGGACAAGGGGATGGTGAGGCCACATCAGGGGGAGGAGGGAGGGCCGGGCTTGGGCTCAGCATGCGTCTCTCTCCTGAATGCTTACAAAATACTAGGCAAGAATGTGCAATTCTAAGCTGTTCTAGGAGGCGGATTTAGAGACTTAAAAAAATAAGTAACTGGCACATCATGAAATCTATCTCATTAAACTTTTTAAAAATAATAACTGAAATGAAAACAAAGTTAATATAGTTCAAATCAAAGGCTGTCTTGAGCTGAAGTGGATGGTTGCCTGTTTAAGAAGTATAAAGACACAAAAATACTGTTGAAAATAGGAGAGTGAAATTAATTAGTGAATTAGGCAGTTTTGTAAATCTTTAGCCAAAAGAAAACAGTGTCTGTTATTTTGGATTTCATTACAGTGGGAATTGAAAGAAAAGATATTAGGAGGGGCCGGGGATTTAGCTCAGTGGCATAAGTACCTGCCCGACAAGCATGAGGTCGTGAGGTCATGAGTTCGATCTAGTACCACAAAAAAAAAAAAAGGAAAAAGAAAGGATATTAGGCTTGTTTTATCCACTATTACTAAAACTGTGTCTGAACATTTGATCTTAGATGCTTGTATCAAAAATTAAAATGTCATGACATAAAGTAGATGTAAAGTATAAATTTGGTCTTTAGCACCTGTCCCAGGTTACAGGTAAACTAACCCTCGAGAGCCAGAGCGGTGGGGACAAGGCCAGGTTTTGTGTTGATTCTGGGAGCCCTGTGAATTTCTCCTGCAGAAGTCACTGAACTATTTCACCTCTTATCAGTGGTGCACAGTGTTTTCATATGAAAAGCAGGATACTTCTTAACAGTAATTCATTATATTGCAAGACATTCTGAAATTTTAAAAAATGCAAAAAAATTCAATCTTAATCTCTAAAAAGTTACTTAGATGTTATGAAATTTCTTCAGAGAAAACTAAATGAATAGTGTTTAAAATTAGCTAAGTTAATATTTATCCCAATAATAAGTAACAAGTCAGTAGGAATTCACTAAGTGTTTAATTGTTGAGTTCAGTGAGGGCAGGAAGTATGGACGCGCGCGTTGCAAGGGTTCCTGGGCACTGTGGAGAGAAGCGTCCAAGCAGTCCCTGCTGCAGACAGGAGGGTTTTATTGGAGGATGCCATGAGTTCACGGTGTACCTGACAGGCATAGAAACCGCACAGAGGAAGTACATGAACTGGGCCTTAAGCGTAAAGGATAATTAGAGTTCAGTTCAAAGTTGAATCAAGGGCCTTCTTCCTCAGTGAAACCACCTTGGCAAAAAATCAGAGTTGCCAAGAAGCCTATTTTATTCATTAGGTCCTAGCAGTTTTGACTCAGTAGGTCAGGACAGTGTCACAAAATGAAATGAGATTGAAGGAAACCATGGGGACTAGGAATGTGACCCAGTATTAGAGGTCTCGCCTGGCACACGAAGGCCATGAGTTCCATCCCCAGCACCGCAAAATTAAATAAGTAAATAAGTGGTATAGAATCTGTTTTTCTTATCTGAAAAGCATAGGTGTAATCTTTCCAGAATGTAAAATAAATTCAGTCCTTTCTTACATTCAGAATTTTCATTGTAGAATACTACTGTGTAAATACATTGCATTTATGATAATATTTACTGCTCACTCCTTAAATTCATGATGTTAAAACTTCGTAAAAACTACTTTAGGCTGGGCATGGTGATGCACGCCTGAAATCCAAACACTCAGGAGGCCGGGGCAGGAGAATCGTTGAGACCAGCCTGGGTTACAAAGTGAGCTCAAGGCCAACCTGAACTGTATGGCGAGACCCTGTCTCAATCAAGGCAAAAAAACCCCACCCAAAAACAGGAATATGAAACATAGGATACATTGCTATTTTCAGACTTTGCTATTTTGTTTTGTTTTGTTTTTTTGGTACTGGAGATCAAACTCATGACCTCACCCTTGCCAGGCAGGCAATAAGCCACTGAGCTAAATTCCTGGCCCACATCTGGTATTTTTTAATGAGTGCTTGCGAAGTAAGAAGTCTTGTCATTTTATGACAGCTCCTGATAAAACTAAGAATCTTTATTTCTTTAAAGAGAATTTTTGTTAAATATTTAACAATCGTTTATTGATTTATAACATTTCCCCTAAAATAAGTTAGGTCAGAATTATCATACAAATATCAGAATACAGCTTGGCTATCTTCCTGAATTCATTACTTGTTTTAGGTGAGTCTTCTAACTAAAGAGGTAAAACTGTATCCATAGAAGATTAAACATAAAAGCCAATTATTTTGATGCTGGTATTTTAAACCCAGAGACCAATAAATTGCAGCTACATTTCATACTATATATAAAGTTGAAAAGTTTTATAGGTAGAATCTATTTTTTTTTTTTGTTTCTTGGTCACTTTGCAACAAATTCTTTTAGCTTACATCTGGACTTATTTAAACAAAGTTATCATTGCAAAACAAAAAGGAAAGAGAATGTGCTGGTGATTACTTGTATTAACTTACACTGGGCACAGATCTTCAGTTTTTTTTTTTAAAGTGACTTATTTTAATATCTACTGGAGTTCTTTCACTGAAAACTTGAGGCGGAAGCTGTACAGATGGGTTTTATAACGCTTTTGTAAAAGCTGCCCATGTGTCAGCTGAGTGTCAGTGCTGTTTTTTACATCACCTGGTGCTTGGAGGGATATTTATGATATGATTCCCACAGGAAACCAAAGAAGAGCTCAGTGCATTCTACACTCTTGTGTTTATTTAAGGCTTATGGCAAGGAATGCTGTTTCCTCAGCAGGGAAAGAGCAATTAACCAACTCATTAATTAGGGGTGGTTTACACTTACTTTTCATTTTTAAATTTGCTGGAAATGAAGTTTTCTCCTCTCAGTTTGAGAATTAACTCTTGTCAGCAGTGTTTAATATTTTTATGATTAACAACTGAGGAAGTTTAAATGTTTTTATGCTGACAAAGAATATGACTGCATAAATTAATGAGTTTTTCATAATATAATAGAATGTATAAATCATTCTGTTAAATTATCTTTAAAATGTTCTTAGTTTGGATATTAATTTTTTTATACTTTAGACATTAATGTATGCTCATATTTTATAAAGCTTTAATGCTTATTAATTGCATGTATAGTCCTAACTTGTTAACTTGAACCATTTTATTGCACTGATTCAAAATAATTTTACAAGGTATATAAGAATTGCCATATAACTCAGTGGCGTAGTACCCATCAGGCAAGCATAAGGCCCTGAGTTCGATTGCTGGTATTTAAAAAAAAAAAAGAATTTACAAAGACCATAGTTAAGGTAGAACAGATTTGAAATCATTAAATCTAAATCCAAATTTAAGAAGTTAATTCAGCTTCATTTGTTTTGGTACCGGGAAAGAACTCAGGGCCTCATGCTTGCCAGGCAGGTACTGTGCTGCTGAGCTATATTCCCCACCCACAGCCTCATTTGTTACACAGTATGTCTGTGAAAATACAGACACATCTCATACATGCACACATACACACACGTGTATTAATATATATAATAACATATATAATGAATGAGACTTAGGATCCCAACACTTGAAATTAAGCCGTGTATGCTATTAGTAATCATCTTGTAAATGTAGAAAGAGCATTAGACTTAAAATATTTAAAATATACCTGATTATATTAAGAATATACCTGGTTAATTATATTTAAAACTTGGAAGACTTGGCTAAACTATAGTCAGATGGCTTTTACTTACTTAGCTTTTGCTTTTAAATACTCTAGGTTGTTGCTCAGATGATGTGGTTGATGGATCATATTTTTAAGTATACAAACTTCGGAATTGTTTCACTAATCCATGGAGACTTCTTTATAAGGCAGGTAAGTGATGAGCAATCATTTTCATGGTGACAGCCGTGCCACCCCATTCCTTCAGAGGATTAACTGGCGATGGGGAGGACAGCCAGCTCCGGAGGGTGGAGGAGCTTTTGCTCCGAGCTTTCATTCCCTAAACGTTTCCTTCAGTCCACATTGGAGGGTACGGCAGTAGAAAGGTGCTTATTCCAATCTCTCCTCTTCTTGGGAGGTATAGCTGAGTGAACGTTAACTCACATCTGCCACATTGCTTTCTTCTTCTTCCTAGAGAGGTGAATGGGACAAATTTTGGACGTGCTCAAAGTTCCAGGTTTTTCAAATGAAAATAATAGTAACCCCTCTCGAACAGTTGCAAGGATTAATTAATACACATGAAATATTCAGAGCAGCCCTTGGGACCTTCACTATCATTTTTGTTATGGTCATCACTATCACTACCTATATTACCTCTAGCATTTTTATTTTTTGGGCTTTGTTATATGATACAGAAAATACCTTAGTAACAAGTAGGGAGGTAAATTAATTAACATTAATAAGAAGAAATGTGGGTATGCACGGTAGGAAAAGAGTATGTCTGAGTTCTGTGAAATGAGGAAAACATTACCAGAGAAAGTGGTATTTTGACCTAAATTCTTTTTTTTTTTTTTTAATCAATACTGGGGATCAAACTCACGGCCACACGCTTGCAAGGCAGGTGCTTATGCCACTGAGCTAAATCCCCAGCCCCTTGACCTAAATTCTACAGAGTAGGTATGGATTTGATGGACGAATGGATTGGGAAGGGTCTGAAGCATAAGGCATGATTTAGTGTAGGAAGAAGAATCGTAGTCAGCCTAGGGTGCTAATGGTGTTGTATGCTTCATTTTCTTCTAATGGAAACCCAAAATACAGTATAGAAGCATTTTTATGTGTGGTAATGCCACATTTACCTAGTGTTTGTGTTAGCAGTTTAACCTGGATTGTGTGCTTTGCACGTACTTAATGTAGAGTTGGCAAATTAAGTGAAACATCTTCTCTTTTTTTTGGTCTTTTTCCTTTTTATTGGTACCAGGGATCGAACTCACGACTGCCTGCTTGTAAGGCAGGCGCTTATGCTGCTGAGCTAAATCCCTAGCCCCAAGTGAAGCATCTTCTAAGCAGCATAAATTTAGAGATAAGCTGGAAATGATTACAAAACTTCTAAGCTGTGTGAAATTAGGTCTCACAAACATGCCAGCTTTGTCCACACAGTTTTATGTATATGCTTTTGTTTGCATGCTCTGCGATTCTCTTATTTCTTCTGGACACATTCTTGCTGATGTCCTAGACAGATAGACAAACAGCAGCATGGGCTGGGGCCTCAGGAGGAAATGGTGATGGGGATTGGCCACCAGGTCGAGACACTAAGTGAACAGTGATCAGAGCGACTTAATGATGACATGAGCCCTGTGCCTCAGAGAAAGCGACTGAACGGACAGAAGCGTAGCCGGTGAGAGGGGTCAAAAAGAAAAGCTCGCCGAGTCCTTGCTTGCTGCCTGAGGTCTGGTCTCTAGTGCATGGAGCAGTTGATCCTAATGATGAGCCTCAGTTATCAAGACGAAGCCAGTATACTTTATGGGGGCAGAGTGAAAAGCTATCGACTCTGGTGTGTTTTCCTAGTTACTGCGATGTAAATTTTACACACATAAAGACTTATTTTTCAAGATACCCGAGTGATTTGTGGATTGTTTCTCAAGAGCAACATCTGCCCTCAGAGCTTAGTAGTGACGATCTAGGACATGAGGCAAAGTGAGGATGGAATAGAAAAAGTATTAATGTCTTAAAAAAATCTTCTGGACTTTGCTGCTAGACCAATTTTTGAAAAGATCTTCCAAGAATAGTAAAAATATTTCACATATAGCCTTAAAAGCTGTCTTAATCAGTTGAATTTAGTGAACTAGCTAAGAAAAAGTCTTCCTTGTTTTACATTCAGGGTATATTTAATCTGAAGAATGGAAGTATACTAATTATTTTGAGGCACTTCTACAATTGTGTTGGTTGAAACTGTTAAAAAAAAATTAGTAATCTGAGAGGAAGAACCTTTATGAACTTTGGCTGTAGCTTTGGGCCTTCCTGCAAACTTTTCTGGATCCTGGTTTTCAGTCTTTACGCCAGCCCGTTTCCTTTCTTTGCTCGAAGCTCGGATCCAGCCCATCGCAGTGCCTGGTTCCTTTAGCTTTCATGGCTTTCCCTACTGCAGCTGCATCTCCCTAGGACCCCACAGCTGACTCACCCAGCTCCCTTGATGGCCATTGCCATTGCCCCCGACTTACCTTCTGTAGTTCTCCTGTGGGAGGAGCTAGTGGGTTTTTCAAATGTGAACATTATGACACTTTGTTGTTGAGAGCTATCCAGTAATTTCTTGTCCAAAACTACCCATGTACAAAGTTCTTCTGTTTTCTTTTTTTGGTACCAGGGATCAAACTTATGACCACACGCTTGCAAGGCAGGTACTTATATCACTGAGCTAAATCCCTGGCCCTGCCCAAACTTCTTTTGATGTGGTCTCTGCCTTCTCTCAGTGCTTTCTGATCACTGACACCTGCCACGCTGGCCTTGTACTCTTATTTGAATGTGCCAAGCTTGTTCCCATCTCTGGGCCTTTGCCCATTTGTTCCTGTCACTTATAATCTGACTTTTTTCTCTCACAGATGTCACTTGGTCAGTGCAGTTTAGGGAACTGCACCCAGGGCCTTCACGTTGAACTATATCCCTGGCTTTTTTCATATTTTTTTTTTATTTTGAGATGATCTTGTCATGTTGCCCAGACTGAGCCCACACTTGCTGTCCTCCTGCCTCAGCCTCCCAAGAGTGCTGGGCTTATAGGTGTGTGTCTGGACAGCTGACTTCCTTCCTAATACATAGCTCCTGTTGAGTTTGTGCTCCATGTTTATCACTTGCCAGGCTAGGATAGCAGCGCTTGGAGGACCTCCTGTTACTCTGCTGTCTCTAGAGTGTGGGGCAGTGCTTGGTAATTATCACTGCTCATTGCATAGTCATTGAATTGAAATGATTGTACTTGCCAGGCCATCACAGCAACTTGTGTCCTTCAGAAAAAAAAGTTTGTCTAAGTGGTACTAGCATCTGAGTTCTGTAAATGGATTTTAATTTAGAAGTGGTTATTACTGTATTTGAGTTGGGTTTGGCTTTTTTGAGACAGAGTTGCTTTTTAGTGCAGGCTGCCCTTGAACTCACTGCCCACCCCACGCTGGTCTCAGACCTGCAGAGATCTTCCGACCTTAGCCTCTCTGGTATGGGATTACAGGTGTGCACCAATATCCCAGTTATTATCATTGGTAATCTTACTGCCGATTTTTATTTCCTGTGTACCTGTCCTGACTGTGTGTCTAACTTCTAGGGAAAATCTCATCGTGACCAACAGCTGGTGCTTCTCAAGAAGCACCTGGAAAATAATTACAGAAGCAGAGATCGAAAATGGATTGTTTTGTTCCCGGAAGGGGGCTTTCTCAGGAAGAGAAGAGAAACAAGTCAGGCATTTGCCAAGAAAAATAACTTGCCATTTCTTACACATGTTACCTTGCCAAGGGTTGGGGCAACACAAATTATTTTGAGTGCACTTGTAGCACGACAGGAAAATGGAAGTCCAGCAGGAGGAGATGCAAAAGAACTAGGTATGACGGTTTTTAACGTTTGTTTGTTCTAAATGAAAGGTAAATTTTTGTTCTTTTTTTATAGTTTTGTTAGAACTAACATTCCGGGAAAAGATGAAACTAAAATTTTTTAATTTATCATTTATCAAAATTTTTTTTTGCTTTTAACACAGAAAATAATTTAGCTTGGCTATATTTAGTAAGACTCTTAACATGTTAATAAATGATCCTGTTATTCATTCACAAATGATATTGTCAGAGGATAATAGTCTGTAGTATAGGCTGAGAAACTTACTGTAGCATCGTTTATAACAACAAAAAATTAGTAACAGTGAAAAGAGAGAATGGATAAATCATTACCAGATATCCAGACAGCAGGCTACAGCACAGCTGCTGTTGGTGGGGCAGAGTGCTGTGCTGTGCCGGTCGCAGGGCAGGGCCCAACAGCCTGGGTGAAAACTGTACGAGCTCAAGTCTGTGCGTGGAAGCCCCAGGGTACAAGCCCGGGGGAGAACCCGAGTGTGAGCAGTGACAGTTCCTTTGAGTTGTAACACGAGTGGTTGCCTCTGTTTCTTAATGCTGTTGTGAATCGTCCAGTTCCTTAAATGATAAGTGTGTGTTACCTTTATAGCTGGGAGAAAGTAAGCCACACTCAAAGGTACAGCTTTCCCGAGAGGGCTTAGTGAGAAGACAGAAGAGCCTCACTAGACCTGTTTCCTTATTCACATTTTGCTATTTTAATATTTTCAAACTAAGGAAAATTGAAAGGAGTGGCTCTCAACTGTGCTTGTAAACAGTAAAAAGAACAGAAGGGGAGATGTAGCCCGGGAGGCTGCACCGTGTCTTCCTTTCATTGTTTCTTTCAAGCAACTGCTCGACTAGCTTCCATGCCCTTTCCTCATCTACTTAAAAGAAAAATTGAGTCTTTTAGTAGAAAAGGAAAGTTGTGAGTCGCTGCAGTCTACAAAGATACCACCGGAGCAGTGTGGCCGAGCCACACAGGGCTCCTCCAGCGCTCCTGGTGGAGAGAGCAGTGGCTGAAGCCGTCTGCCTTTGACCTGCCTCCTTCACTCTGGCCGTGTCATGGAGATTGTCAGCATATATGGGAACCCGTTTGTCCTGTGCTTTACTGATTTTCTTCTCTAGGGTTTCATATTTTACACTTTAGTTCCTTTAGAATTCAGACTCACCAGCATTTTACCCCTGTGGAACACAAGTCGTGCCCGTGTGGTTGTTTTGGGATGCATACACTTATCAAGGTTAAGTTCTGTTTGATTAACCTCAATAGTGTTGGTATCTTTTTATGTTTGCATTATGATCTAGCAGGTACTAAACTGAACCATTGTGATTCCTTCTCCCATCGTTCATTATGAAACTTTCAAACTTACATGAATATTGAAAGAATTTTACAGCAGTATCAATGAGCTGATCAACTAGTTTCTGTAACACTTTATATTTTCTCATACTATCATATCTTTTCTGTGGAAGATCTTCTATCTACTTCTCCATCATCTTTGAATTTTAATGCATCTCAAAATAGTATACTTCACTCCTAAACATTTCTGCATATATATCATTGATATCTTGTTAAACTCTGCCCCTTAAATACTGCAATTTTTTTAAAGTAATTTTTTTAAAAGCTGGATATGGCTTTAAAGCTGGATGTGGCTTTACAAGCTACATGTTTGTAACCTCAGTAGTTGGGCATTGGAGGCAGGAGGATCACCATATTCCAGCCGTCCCGGAACATGCTAAGACCCTGTCTCAATAAATGAATGAGTGAGTGAGTGGTATTTTTTTGAAATTTACTTTCACAGATTTTTTTCTTCCCTTCAGAATGGTATTCTAACGTCCTTAAAGAAATTAAGGCTAGTGTTTAAGTACTTGACAAGCAAAGGTATTTTACTGTTGATTCCTAATGTGAATTTTGACTTAGGCTTGAAAGTGAGTTACTTGTTTTTAGGAACCTCCTAGATGCTTGGAGCACAGAATAGCCTGTTACTCTTTCGAGTGGCTATCATCGTTCTCCGTGAGGATTCTTTTTTCAGTTTTTGCCTAACATTTTCCTGTGTGCTGGGAACAAATCCCATGCACAAAGGATGAAGCTAAATAAACTCTGCTCCTCTTTACAGCAGTAGTTCCTTGTGTTGCCTTCCAAAGGACAGAAAGACTTACTGTTTCACTTGTGTGTAACTTGCTGGAACTGGGAGTTTCTTGCTTTTCAAACAAGAGGAGGAACTGAAAAAAAAATGTCTAAAAGATGCTTAATTTTACCACCATGTTCCAGTATGTATTAATGTTTCCCAAATACTACAGATCTTTGTGTTAGTATTATGTTTAGTGAATGTTCTGGTTTTGCTTTGAAGTCTATTTTTTCTTTTTGTGATGTAATGTTTAGCTTTTGATCTTTTCATAGGCCTATTTTTATAGGAAGATAAAATATAAATTAGACCTTGACAGCACATAGCTGTGCTGAATACTGAATGCTCTGTATTCAGTAAGAAATAGTGCTCTGTCATTTGAGTTGAAATCCAGCCATTTTATGACAGACTGAGAAATCCCTGATCCCCTCCTAAATACATTATGGGACCCAAGCACATAGTTCATCTTGCTCTCTTCACAGTAGAAGGTACATTGGTAAGCTTTACACTGTTCAAGTCACGTGTACTGTGTTGTTGCATGGAAGAATTGATCAACTTTAAGCCATTTTGTTTTTTGTTTTCAGAGAATAAATCACAAGGCCTCCAGTGGATAATAGATACAACCATAGCTTACCCCAAAGGTGAGCTGTTAGATATTCAAACCTGGATCCTCGGATACAGGAAACCAACAGTCACACATGTACATTACAGGTGAGAATTCTACATTAGAACTTATTTGTGCCCAGCCACCTACCTCAGGACAGTGTGCATGTTTTAATGCTTAATTTTTAATCTGACAGTGAAAATAGTTGGCGTGATTTGTATTTGCACGGAATAAAAAATCATTCTCGTGTAGAATTTTTAGTGTGAAAGTATCATTTGTAGTAGCTATTGTCACTGAGAAGGATCTCTAAAAGTGACATTCTAGAGGCACTATGATTATTTGATTGCCTGACTCCTTTGAATAAAAGTAACTAAAAGGCAAACATCATAGATAATACTTACTTGGGGTAAGTAGATGTGTATTAATAGAAATGGAATTTGCTTTGATAATTATAAATCTCCCATAAGAGTTTCTGAGTGATTAGATTGATAACTTAGAAATTTTTAGTATTTTAATATATCTGTCTTACATAAGCAACAGCAAAACATTTATTGAGCATCTGTTCAATGCGAGGTCTTTGAGATTTTTTTAATGTAGTGTTAGGGAACGTGGCTCTTGTCAGTGTGTGAATATATCTCTATCAAAGCATGGCATGATTAGGCCTGTATAGATTTGATCACAAATTTGGCTGTTTAGCTTGCTCTGTTTCCTAGTGAAAGATGGCAGGTGTCTTACAAATGTGAGGAATTGGTCCACTTTCTCACTTTTTATTTTAACCAATAATTTATAAATAATCAGAGAATATAATCATAAGGAATCTTAGAAACTGAAGAATTAGTGAATTTTTTGCAAAATTACTTTACCAGAAACAAAAATAAACTCTTAAAAGTCACTTAAGTAGAGGTGCTTAACCATGGGCCTCACGGGTGGACCTCAAGAATTTTTTATCCAAATCGATATATAAACTTTTATGTTTGGTAGCTTTTTTACAGAGACGTTCATAACTTTCACTCTCAAAATATTCATGACAAAAAGATTAAAAACTCCTGACTTAAAAAAAGAGAAAAAAAAACTCCTGACTTAGAGATCAAGAACAAATTACAGATGAGAAATACTTAGTTCGATTCAGACAAATACTTCTATTTATGAAAATGAAACTTTTCAGAAATACGTTTCCTTATAAAAAACTTTATTACCAAACATAGAATAACAAAGAAAAGTTCATTGGGTTAAACTAATGGAAATTAAATTATAATTTAGAATCTTAATCCAAAATACTCTTTAAAGCCAAGCATGGTGGTGCACATCTGTAATCCCAGCACTCAGTAGGCTGAGGCCAGAGGATCATTGTGAATTCAAGGCCAGCCTGGGCTATGTAGCAAGACCTTGTTTCAAAAGTCAAAAACAAAAACAAAATACTCATCAAAATATACATTATGCCTGGTTACGTATAGGTACTCATTCGTGTCTACCTATAGGAGTCCTGGACACGGGAGGAGACTTCCCGGAATTTTCAGTAGAGACCCTTGTCTGGCCAGTGTTAGGGAAGACGAAGGACCTGCATTCAGGTAGGAAGAGGGGAGCACAGGAGCACAGAGGTGGCCTGGTGTAAGAGCCAGCAGGGAACAAAGGCCATGTGCTTAGTGTGGACAGGCCAGCACCTCTGCAGGGTCAGGGCATCAGAGAGATGGAGAAGGAATGCCTGGTCTTAGTTCTGACTTGGTGTTTGTTTGACTATATTTTTAATTTTTTTTAAAATTTTATTTAAGGAGAAAAAGAAAAAAAGCAGAAAAAGGGTACAAGTTATACAGAATTTCAGAAAAAAAATAAACAGTAGGAAATCACTAGTTAATGGATTACATATTGTCATCTTAGAAATATTTGTTCAAGTTACAAAATTAAAGCTTATATAGTGGACATTCAAACAGTGAGACCAAACAGTTCTGTTCAATGATCCAACAAAATTCAGTAATATCATTGTCTATCTTATACACTTAAATATACATGCAGTTATATCATCTAGAGCACTTTCTTTTCCTCTCTTTGTACAATGACTATTACACATTTTGGGTTTTATTGCTCCCACAGTTCTTATTACTTTTTTTGGAAGAGAGTAAAACCAAATGTGACATAACAGAACAGAGTCGGTCAAATCAAAAGGGTGGACATAATAGATAATGCAAAAACATAATACAAGGTGATCAACAATGGTTACCAATGAATAGAGTTGCCTATATCATCAGTTATAATAAAATTGAACAAAACAGTAAAGAATGAAACCAACAAAACTAAAACATTGGAGACATTACAGGTCTTCAAAAGTAGATAATAGTCAACCAGAATGGGCGTCATAATGAATCCCACTATCATCACAGCTGTTGCCTAAACTTTCGAACCTGGTACTATCAAGCAAAACAGAATAGAGGAACTTCAGTCAAAACAAGATGGTGAAAGCAATACAGGGCTTCAAATCAAGTTAATAGTAAATCAAAGTGGGTTACTATAATATATCCTACTATTTTAAAATTTATTTTTCCCTTAATTAAAAGGATAAAAATAAAAAAGTAAATAATGAAATGGAGATTGAGATAAAAGAGGGGATAACAACAAAACAGTGCAGATCAAAACATAACCATTTAAGCAAAATAGTGTTTCACCACAAGATAATCCCGACATAAAAGTAGTTACCATATTGTCTCTTTCCTTGAAATCTTTGACTATAACTTCATATACTGTAGCATCAAATATATCAAAACAATGTAAAACCATTCAAGAGAATGACAGTATTACAGGGTATTTAGAATCAACTAACAGAAAATGAACAATGGTTTCTGTATAATCTCCTTGTCTATAAAAGTTTTTGTTTATACTATCACATATAATAAGATCCAATAAGATACAACATGTTAAGACCAATGGAGACAGAAGAATAAAAGCTTGATGAGACTTCAAAACAAGATGATACTAAATCAGCATTACCTATTATGACGTTGTTTTCTCCAAAATAGCTGTCTGTCATTAGTTGTCAGTTTGTCTTCTTCATTTTGTTTTCTGCTCCATTCATTGTGGCCTCTCTGCCGCTATTGCTGGATTCTTCGTATTTTTCTTTTTTAGAATATCCTGCAGTATTCTCTGTAGAGTTGAATTGGTGGTTGCATATTCCCCTAGTTCCTTTTTATCCTGGAAGCACCTTGTTTTTCCATCAATTTCCAGGGATAGTTGTGCAGGATATATCAATCTTGGCTGGAGGTTATCTTTCAAAGCTTGAATTATTTCCCCCCACGCTCTTCGTGATTTGATGGTTTGTGCTGAGAAGTCTGCTGTAATTCTGATGGGTGTTCCCTTGTAAGTGATCCTTTTCTTGTCTCTGATGGCTTTTAATATTCTGTTCTTATATTGGATTTCTGGTATTTTGATTATTATATGCCTGGGTGTAGCTCTGTTTGGGTTGTAGGTGGCTGGGGTCCTGAATGCTTCATATATCTGAGTATCTTTACCTTTTGCTAAATTAGGAAAATTCTCGTGGATTATTTCTGCGAATAGCTTTTGTAGTTCATTTGTTTGTGTCCCTACCTCTTCTTTTATGTTCTTAATTCTTAAGTTATAGATCCTCTGTATTATTGCTGTTTGTTTCTTTGTTATTTTTAAGAAGTTTTTCATTTCATTCTCCCATATTACAAATCTGGCCTCCAGTTCAGATAATCTGTCCTTAGTTTCTTTTAAGCTGTTATGCCAGTTTTCGATAAGAGTTTTTAGTTTCTTGGTAATCTCTTTGAACCTGCTTCACGTATTCTATGCTTTCTCTATTTTCTCCATCAAACAATTCTCCCCTCTTTTTCTGTTCTTCCATTCCACCATCTGTTTTTTCTTGGGTGGTGGTTAGCATTTCTCTAACTATTCTGCTTATGTCTAGCTTCAGGTCATTAATAACTTCATTCCTGAACTTGTCTATGAGGCTCTGGAGATAGTGCTTTATATCTATTGGTGCTGTGTCTGCTGTTGCCTCTTTCTCAGGATTGGGGGCCGAGGACCCTTTCTTGTTGCTGCCTCTTCGCATATTCTGTGTTCCTTATATATGCAAGCATATATAGGAGGCCCAGCTTCCTTCCCTGTTGGCCACAGTCAGTTTGAATTGCGCCGGTTAGGTGTTCCCGCCCACCACAGCGCACCAGGGAGTTACGGACCTGGCAGCCTATGCAAGGCCTGCCCCTCCAGGTCACCTTCAGGAGCTGGGACCTGGGTTGTGCTAGCCTACTGGGTCTCAGCCAGCAGCGTCACATAAGCTAGGCACTGCTCACCACTCCCGCTTTTGAGGGGGGATATGTGACTGAAGTCACTACAGCGCCCTGTTCCGGCAAGTCTGCCCAGCCCCAGAATGGCCTCTGTTGGAGCCTCTTAGACTGTGAAAGAGTCCCAGTTTCTCTCACTCACCATAGGTCGATGCACGGCTCCCCACCCATCCCGCTCTCAACTCCGTTCACTGATTCCCGTTCTCAAAGCTTTTGCACATCTCTCTCCCTGCCAAGCTGATTCAGACGCAGCCGTGGCAGCAGGAAACCCAAATCGTGGCTTCCAATGGCGCCGGCTCCAGCTTGCATGCTGAGGCTTTATCTGTTCCTGGTATAGCACCAGGATTGCATTCCCAGTTGGTTTCTCTCAGCCCAGTTCATTCTTGGGTCAGCAGGGCATATCTCCTCTTGCTTAGGATTCCTCACTCCGTACCATTCCTGGATTCTAAGCTGGGTCTCTCAGAGAGCCTCCGTAGCTGCTGCTATCTGTCCGCCATGTTCTCCCGGAAGTCCCATTTTAAAATTTTTAAACGATGTTTCTGATTAAAATAGAAGTCTTTAAACAACACTAGAAATAGTAAGAGTGAGAGAGAGAGTGTGTGTGTGTGTGTGTGGTGTAAATAGCTAGGGCTAGATCCCTCTCACTCTTAATGTGAGGAGGTTGGCAAGAAAAACTGAACCGAGTCAGCTGCTTCAGGTGGGGAATGATTGTTGTCTGGAAAGTGTAAAGAGCTTGGAAAACAGTTTTGCTTACTGTTGCCTTATCTTCACCTATAGACAAATTTGAAAACTATTTATGAGTGAATATTTTCCTGCAGTTAATCACCGTTCATTACTGTGTTATTCTTAAGAACAATAGCCAACTTTTAAAAAATACTACTGCGCTCATTCCTAAGGAATTTAACTGAAGTGGTCAGTACTGACTATGGTATAGATAGACAAGTTAGTACTGTTGCTTATTTTCTCAATCTAGCCTTGAAGAATATGACATATTGGAGTCATCAAATAATTACCCCAATCTGTTCAGCCTAACGTCCCCTTAGAATATGTCATGTATTTTAATTTCCCCATTAAAAGATACGGCTGGTAGGACATTGTCATGAAGTGAGCTACATGGACCCTAGAACACTCTTGCAGTTTAAAAGGTAATCACTTTAGATCAGACCAGAGCATCTTTGGAGGGCAGTAATTAAGTCAAGCACGATTCTAAGAGCGTTGAATCTGTAGTAGTAAGTTTCTGTGTGTTTGATCAGCTTGGGGCCTGTTTTAGATAAGTTTTGTGGACTTCCAGTCCTAGCAGGACACCTTGGTGCCCGCTGGGGGCCTCAGACGCACCTGGGATGGCTGGTGTTCTGTTCTTTACCTCAGGGCCACCCAGGAAGCAGCACAGCTGGTGTCATTTATATACTTCACATTCTTGAGTGGCTGGAGCATTTTAAATTTCCATAATATTTTTCTTTTCTCTTAGAAATTATAGTCAAAGTTACACAGTAAGTTGCACTAACGGCTCCATACCTCGCTGAAACAAACATAATATGACACAGAGGTTCCTGAGCAAAAGTGATACTTTCTCTACAGTGACTGCCCTTGTTAATTATGTTTTTCAAAAACATTTTTTAAGCAATAAAAAGAATACTGTATCTAGATAACTAGCATGTGCAACAGTGTTTTTGCAGGTTCTAGATTCCTGTACTGGGTGCTTAGGAAAAAGCACAAAACTATAGTCACTTTTTTCAGCTGCTTGAATTCACTTCTTGATTCTTTGCCCTATGCTGACTTTCAGGATTTCTGCAGATATGAACCCTGAACATACATGTTATATATAAAATACAAATGTTAAAATAACACGTAGAAGAGAAAGTAAACGTTTGTGACAGAATTATAAACTAGGTCCTTTCTTAAAAAGCAGTTGGTGGTATCACCATTTAAAATCGGAACTTTCAGGAGGTGTTGGAGCTCAGTCCATAGAGAACTTGGGGCAAACAGAGATTACGCACCCAGACCGTTCAGCTAGTGAGCCCCGTGGTCGCAGGGCTCTGAGGCGCCTGTCTCAGACTTCGGTGGTGAGGGGTTGCCCTGACTCTCATGACGGCGTTGTTGTGAGCACTAATCAGTGTTCTAGGGGGGGTAAATGTTTTAAAACTACAAATGCTTTACAGATACAAACTCTTCTTATTACCATATGTAAGCATCCAGCAATTATTGATAATGCAGTCTTTATAAATCAGCATTTACCGTATGTTGTGTCTCAGCTGCTTACATACAACTTGCAGAGAAAAGATGTCTTTTCATTGTTTCCCAGTGCTACTTATATTTTATTAGTTGGCCTACATTACATTATTGAACTTTTTCAAAAATAAAGCTTTTTTAAAAAAGAAAAAAACTAAAGTTTAACTGTGGGAAATATTAGAGAGTAAAATATTTCCCCCCCCCCTTGCATTTTTTTTGTCAAGCTAGAAGACCGCTTTATTCCTGTTGAGAAAGTAGTGGGCACACAAAGTAGTACTACTTGTTTAATCAGAGAATTAAGCATGATTAGATTTTAATTGCAGGGAAGAGTGGTTATGACAACAGTAGAATTGTCTGCTTCACTCCAGATTAGGACAGTGACTCAGAGATGATAGGCTTTTTGTACAGAAGTAGCATATGCTTTCATTTTTAAAATCTGGAGAAAAAGTGTAACCCAAATGTAGTAGGATAGATTCTTAAAAGCTTTTGCTTTTGCATGTAATCTGACAAGGGCCTTCAGTACTGTGGAGAGGCAGTCATGAGGGACTTTGGGTAAGATTTTCAGTGTGAGGTGGATTAATTCAGAAAAGGGATGTTTAACTTACGTTTTAAGACAAATATGCTAACTAGCAGGCATACACAGATGTTGACATTTTGTCATATTTACTTCAGAGCTTTTTAATTAACAAGAAATTATATGCCATTTCAAGTTAGTCAGATTTACAAAAATTAGGTGATGACTTTGACATACGCGTAGGAAAAGCACGGTTCCCTATCTTAATTTGGAGAACACTATTAAGACTGGATCTGTATAGTGAGACTGATTGTCAAAGGACGAGGGGGAAACTTGTTTATGAGAAAAATTACTAATGCTTAAAAGCAGTATAACATTTAGTAATGATACGTATATGTATGTATTTATGATTAATACATGATTTTGGTTTTGCCTTCTGCTTTTACCTTTCATTCCACAAAATAACACAATGTTAAGATGACAATAGAAGATGTAGTTGCTATCATTTCAGAAATAGTTCTCTCTCCAAAATTTTTTTTCATAGAAAATCTCCTGTACTTAGAGCCCCATGACCTCTTAACACCCCTTCCACAGCTGTCAACTTGTGGTCAGCATTGGTTTTTTTCTGTGTTATTTCCCAGACTCTAATGGAGTCTCTTGAAGCATTTCTCATTTCATTTATGAAAATTTCACGGTATACTCTCTAAAATAAAAAAGCATAAAAGACTTGGAAAGAGGAACTGTATTCCTAGAAGGAAAAACTCATAAAGATAATGTTTCTTCCAAATAAATCTATAGATTTATTGTAACTCCACTCAGAATCCAGGACAGTTTTTCAGGAAATTTGACAAAATGGTTCAAGAAGTCATTTAACAAATGAAAAGCTAAAATAGTTTTGAAAATGAACAAAACAGAGGAATTCTTTCTACCAGATACCAAAATTTAGGATAATTAAAATGTTTTATTACAGGGGCAGCCCTCAGTCAATGTAAAGTTAGAAAATTGAGATCTAGATTTATTTGCTAACTCATGTATGATTTGGGTTTTTTTTCCTCTTTTTTTTTTTATTTCAAGAGAGAAGAAAAAAAAGAAAGGACATTAAAAAAAACAATGCAGTAAAAGGGTACAAATAATACAGTATTTCAAGAAAAAAATATATACAGTACGAAATCACCAATTAATAGGTTACATATTATCTTCCCAGAAACAGTTGTCCATATCACTAAATTAAAGGATATAAAGTGGATATTCATACAGTGAAATTGGAGACAGTTCCATTCAATGATCCAATAAAAGCTCAGTTATATGGTTTTCCATCCTACATACTTGAACATACCTGTGGTTATATCCTTTAGTCCACCTTACTTTCCTCTCTTTTTTACAGTAACAATTAGACTTTTAGGGTTTATTACTCTCACGGTTCTTATTACTTTTTTGAAGAGAATAAAACCAAATGTGACTAAGCAAAACAGAGTCAGTTAGAACAGAAGGGTGGGCATAGCACGTGATGCAAAAATAGAATACCAGGTGATCAAAAGTGGTTACCATTGTGCCTCTTGCTATTTTTAAATTGAGTTGTCTATATCATCAGGTATAATAGAATTGATCAAAACAGTACAGAACAAAACCAATAAAACCTACACTGAAGACCTTACAGGACTTCAAAAAAAGGATAATAGTCAATCCATATTGGGCATCATAGTATATCTTATTGCCTTCAAAGTGATTGCCTATACCCTCAAACTTGATACTATCAAACAAAACAGAATATATAATAATCAGACAGAACAAGGTGGGGAGAGCAATACTGGGGTTCAAGTCAGGTTAATAGGACAACAAAAAAGTTACTATAACATGTCCCGTTATTTTTAATTTAGTTTTCCCTTAATTAAAAAAATGAGAGAAAATAGATTAATTTTTAAAAGGGGGGGAGATTGAGGTAAGAGAGGACATTGTAATAGAGCAATGCAGGGCAGAACCGAGCAATTCAAGCATCATTGTGTTTCACCACCAGATAATCTAACATAATAGTAGTTGCCATAGTGCCGCTTTCCTTAAATTATTTCAGTGTAACTTTGCATGCTATAATATCAAGCATATCTAGACAGTGTGAAGCCTTTCAAGAGAATGCAAGAATTACAGGGTATTTAGAACCTGCTAATTGAAAACGAACAATGGTTTCTGTATTATCTCTTTGCCTATGAAGAATTTTGTTTATACTATAGCATATAGTGAAATATAGTAAGATACAACATGTTAAAACCAGTGGAAACAGATGTACTACAGCTTGATGGGACTTCAAAACAAGATGATATTAAATCAGCACTAGCTTTTATGTTGTGTTGCTTTCTTCAAATTAGCTATTTGTGCTATCATAGATACTAACATCGAACAACCTGGTTAAAACCATTGCGGTTAATGAGTGAAAACATTGTATGGCTTCAAACCAATAACTCATGTATGATTTGAATAGACATCAAATGTCAGTGGAGTAAAGAACTATTCCGTTATTAACTGTAGAACCACTGACTCACAGCATGGAAGAAAATAAAATTAAAATTAATGTAAATGGAGTTTTCAGCTGGGCATAGTGGTACACACCTATAATCTCTGCATTTGGGAAGCCGAGGCAGGAGGATTGCTGCAAGTTAGAGGGCCTGGGCTCCGTAGTGAGTTCAAGGCCAGCCTCAGCTACATGGTGAGACCCTTTCTCAAAAAAAAAAAAAATTAAGTTTCAAGTGGATACTGTAGTGGTTAAGCATAACTTTCACTGATGATCACTGTTCATCTTTTAGTTACCTAAAAAAATGAAAGGGCTACCTAGGTTATTTTGCCCAAACTTTTCATCTAACTTACTCAGAAAAAGTGAGGAAAAACTTATGTCAGAGAAATATGTGTACATAGAAAGGAAGAATATGGTAAAGTTAAATAGAAGAAAATAAATATTTGCTAAATCTCAGTTTAGCATATATGTGAATTTCTTGTATTATTCCTGTAACTTTTAACCTGAAATGATTTCAAATAACAATTTTTTAAAAGCCTGTAGACATATGGAAAGTATAACAGTCTCTCAGGCCCAGATGCCAGGGTCAAATTTGCTTCCTGGGTAGTTAACTTTGGTCACTCAGCAAGCCCTTGGTACACGTCTTATTGTGTGCAGGATGTAGAAGCATGTATCAGATACATAAATATGTGCAGGGTGTGTGAGTGCGTGTCAGCTGTGTGAGGACGTCTGGGATGTGTGAGCGTGTGTTGGCTGTGCAGGGGTCCAGGATGCATGAGTGAGTGCCTCGTTATTTATGTGCTCAGGTGGCTCCTGGTTTGTTACCGCCCTGTCTGTTGCAAGGAGCAGGGTGCGGGGTCTCCGGCCAGGGTTGCCCTGGACTGAACCACTGCAGATGCAGACGTGATGCTCTCTCAAGACAGTGTCTTGTAACTTGATTATCTCCTGTAACAAGAGTTCGCTACTGGTAAAGCCTTTGAAAATGTTTGCGTTGGTTTATTCCCTGTGTTAAGAAGGTAAAAGTTAATGTTTGAGTTTTAAATTCTGTTTTGAAATAACTGACTTTTAGAAAACAAAAATTTTTGAATGGTTCTAGGGGAAGCCATTAAACGTTTGTACGTTGAGGATTAGTTCTGGGCAGCTTACCTCAGGACGGTGGCCAAGAGGCAAGCTTGTGGGAGGTCCTGGAATACTGAGTTTGACAGTATCTCTTCTCTTCTGTGAATCTCCTTTTGGTAACAGGCGTTTCTGGAATTGGAGTTCTTGTCCTGCTCACCTGGCAGTGTCACTGGCCTGAGCTGTGGCATTGCTGAGAGTCTGCATGTGGCCCCTCCTAGAGATCTGTGCTATTCCAGCACTGTCAGTTTAATTCAGGTCGGCACACTTGAGTTTCCACCAAAGACCGGACACTGGCCTCTGGTTCGGGGGCTCAGAGATGATGAGCATAGCACAGCCTGGTAGAGAAGATGGACTCAAAATCAGTGGGCGCTAACAAGGGTGCCAGGCCTGATTGCAAAAGACAGAGTTGGTGCTGAGAAGGCATTTTAATACCCAAGAGGAAGACAGCTCTGAGAAAGCCACATCCTCATTCTCCTAGTCGGAGCGCATGGAGTACATTTTCCATGGATGCTCAGGAGAAAGTGGTGGTCACATGTTTATGGACTATGGAAGCAAATGCAAAGCAACACAGTGGGAAGGGTGGGTCTGGGAAGTAGGAATTTTAGAAGGGAGCTATTGTTTTTATCATTTACCTGGCAGTATGCTTTGACTTTTAAAAGCAATGTGCACATTTTTAAAAATTTTAAGTCCACTCATGCTCTTAGGTCAAACTCAAGTAATAACTTTTTCTTATAACCTATGCCTTAGGTGAACAGGCACTTTCTTTCATGAAACTCACAGCTTAGTTCTGCAGACACCTTGTATGACTCTGGGGGAGGAGAACGATAGTAGGAATTGAACCCAGCTACTTCCCTGGCCTGTTTAGTTTTTATTTTGAGGCGAGATCTCACTGAGTTGCTGCACAGCCCAGGCTGGGCTTGACCTTGCAACCCTTCTGCATCAGCTTCCTGGAGTGCTGGGATTCCATGCATGTTCCCCCACGCCCAGCTTCCAGCTTCAGTGGACCATTTCATATTCTGATTGTTTACTTTTCTTATTTCTCTGCCAGGCTGTTAGCCTTTTGAAAACAGCAATGCTTTATCTTGGAATTTGCTTGAATGCTTAGTTCATTACATGTAGTCCCCATAATTGAATTGAGGGCTTAGTCATATTCTTTGTTGACTTGTGTTTTGAAGTCTTGGTGGCTTAAAAATTCAAATGCTCTAGCATGAATATAGAGAGTGCCATCTGCCAACCATTATTTTTAAAGTACAGTTTCATCTAGTGCTCTTAAATTGGAGTCTATGGATGGTATTGGTAGAATAATGTGTATTCAACTTTAGATTACTGATGATGGGAAGTTTTGCTTTTCATAAAACTCAGAGCCAGCTCTTTGGATAGCTGTAGATATCATAAAGGTTTACTTCTGATATGCATAGATTCATTTCTTTAAATTTCACAAGAACTTCTCTAAATCAATTCCAAGAGAACTGGCATCCAGTGTGTTTGGTCCTTCGCCATAGGAAGGGATTACTCATTTGAATATTTTAATCCCTTGGTGACCAAACAATCTGAGACACAGAAGAGGGCTGCTCTCGAGACTCAGCATTAGCTCCGTCCTGCTGTTGTGAGGCAGTGGAATATCTGCATGGTTCAAGGCTGCTGTGCGTGGGTTCCAGTCCAGCCCCACCCCTGCTTACCCACCGCTGTTTCAGCTGCTCCACCAACTCACCATGTTCTTTCGAGAGTTCTACTCGTAAACTGATTTTCTGTGAACCAAAACTAAATCTTACATAGTAAGATACATGCTTCAGGTATTATCTGATGTGCCGCAGCACGGTTTCATCCCTAAAAAGAGGGCCTATTTTGTGCTACACTGGGCTATGACCTTCGCAGACCAGGGAAAACTTCATGGATGATTTGTAGTGGGCCTGCATGAAAGGTAGAGCTCAGGTCGGTAGATGTGGGAAGAACTGAAGAGCAGCATTTCATGCAGTATCAGCTTGGTGGGCAAACAGGCTATGGAGGTGCAGTGCGTGCTCTTGGGAAGCTGAGCAGGTTGTATTAAGGGCAGCTGGCCTGCATTAAGGGCAGCTACGGGAAATAGTGCTGGAAAATGGGAAGAAGATGTTGTTGTACCTTAAAGGTCAAGCTGAATGTTCCTATCTGTGTGTAATTGAAAGCCCAGTTCAAACAGAATTAGTCTGTAACAGTCAGAGAATTGTGCTCATGTAACTGCACCTCTAGAAGAGGTGTGCATTATTCATCTGGGCTCAGTGGGGGACTTGAGCTTTCCCCAGTCCTGTCTCTTCCCTGTCCTGGGTTCGTCCTGATAGTGGCTGGGCTGCCAGAAACTCCAGTCTCCATGAAAGACAAAGACAAGAGAAAACTGACTTGATTTTCCAGGTCCCTTCTAATTTTTCCCAAAGTTATGGTAGAGCTTCCCTTTGCGCCACCTTGGCTCTGACTTTGGCCTATTTCTACCCTGATCTCTGTGGGCTCTTGGTGGGCAGGTGTTGGGGCCACCACAGTGGGCTTGGTGACAGCAGATTTGCAGAGAGGAACTCTGGGTGGGCTTATTTATATTTTAGAGAAAAGCAACAGGATCCTTTGCCCCAGTGAAAGGATTCCCGAGTGGTGGCACATGTAAATGTTTCATGCTAAGGTTTGGGTGTCAGCAAGGTAAAAATATATGCATTACCATTTGACCTCCACTCTGGATGGCGGAGGTGAAGAACAGTGCTGCAGAAATGTACCAAGACAGTATTAGAGTCACCTAACAGAACTCAAATTTTTGATACCATTCCCTTTAAAAATAAAGTCTTGCTTTTTCAGTTTTTAGTAGACATCCTGCTAGTATCAAAATGAAATTTACTGCCTTTTTTTTTGCCGAAGATCAAACTCACAACCTTGCATTTGCTTACATCACTGAACTAAATCCCTGGCCCAAGGTTCAGTGCCTTTTAAGGGCATGTAGTGCACAAGTTAAACTGGAGAAAAGGGAAGAAACAAAGGGTGAAGGGTGCTGCGCTTGGGGCTGTGCCAGGGCAGAGGGGCTGTCTTCCGGGGTCTGTCCGGCATAGGCAGCTCCGGACTGGCCACTGCCTCCGGGTTGAAAGTTAGGCTTTGGGGCTCCTGCATTTTCCAGCTGCTGGACCACCCTAATCTCTGTCTTCAAACCCGCGAGATTTACATAAATTTCTGTGTAAGTTTCCGCTTCCTTTGTGTCGCTAACTGGGTTTGTTCTCAGATGAAAAGCTATAATAACTGAGGTCAGCCACCTTCAGCTGTCCCTTCTGAGGATGACCCTCCCCCATTCTCAGCCTGCTTTAGTTACTCCCCAGCACCATCTCTCAGTAATTTCTGTGTTTGGTCCATACCTTGTAACTGTTACTTGTGGTCCACTCTGCCATTCCACAAGGCGGGGCTCCTCTCGGGGTATTTAATGATATTCAGCGTGGCACCTGCAGTCTCTTAGCTTGAAGCGAAAGAGTAGACTGTGCTCCTGAATGGGCACCTGCTCTCGAAGGCCTCTGCTGCCCCTCCAAGCAGTGCTGCTCTGTGCAAAAGGGTTACAGACACAGGCAGCAGGGCCACATTGCAGTGCTGACCTGCAAGATGTGTATGGTTCTGAGTGTTTTTATTAAGACCAATATTAGAGTGAAAACACAAGTTGGCCTAATGCTTTCCTTCTCCTTGGGGTACTGGGGATTGAACCCAGGGCTTTAGGCAAATGCTCCACCACTGAGCAAAACTCCCAGCCCTTTGAATTTTATTTTGAGGCAGGGTCTTGCTAAACTGCCCAGGCTAGAACTTGCAGATTGTCCTGCCTCAGCCTCCAGAAAACCTGGGATTACAGGCATGTACCATCACTTCCTGTTCAACATAGCTGTATTCTTAAAAGAGAATAAAGAGGACTCATGGATGGAACCCCAAGAATATGGCCCCCACATTGAGAAATTCTTAGTCAGTTTTGGAAATAACTGTTAGTACAGTTTTTATGAAGATAATATAGCAAAATCTTTCAAAATTACTTACACATTTAATGTTTGAGTCATATTTTCACCCCTAGAATTTATTCTGTATATAAAGTTATTTGCACATAAGTGGGCATTTATATAATGGTGTCTATTACCACATTGCTCAGAGTAACAAAAGATGAAGAACTAATAATATTTACCATATATTGGTATTTGCCATGTATTACATAATTTAGTGCTTGCCATGTAGTAAGATTACAATGAAAATTAGAAATTAACAGAATGATGATGAAAATATTTGTCAAATCTCATGAGAGGTAATCTAATCTGCATAGAAGATATATTTTTTATAAATTTATAGCTTACAAAATGCTTATATTAGGAAAGAAAACTGAAAATCTGTGATCTATTTCAAAAAGTTAACAAATCAAAAGAGCAGGAAAAATAAAGAACTTAATGAGACTAAAAACAGTAGAATAACAATACCCAAAAATTATTTTTGAAAACACAATAAAGCAGATCAACTTTGTCATTTTGACCAACAAATAAAGCCTGTATTACCAGTATGAGGAATGAAAGAAGGGTTCCATCGCAGCTGTGTGGTTGTTGAAAAGACAGGCGGTGAGAGGAGTGAGGTAAAACTCTTCCGAAAGGAGGAAGAGCCCTCACCGTGTCTCCCGGGCCTCCCGGGCCTCCCGGTGCCAGGCTAACACTGAACCTGGGCAAGCACAGTAAAAAGGAGAGCTTGCTGGCACACCTCTTACGTGATTATAGATATAAAAGTAAGCCCAGCAGTATATTAAAAATACATGTTACATAGCAAGGGAATACATTCCAGGAGTGACATTGTGGTTTAAAATTTAAAATAATGTAATTTGTCATATTAACAGAATTAAAGAGGAAAATTAAGCATTTCAGTGAGTGGAAGGTTTATTTGACAATGAAACCTTCATTCATGACTTTAAAAAGACACTTTCAGCAGACTTGGAGTAGAAGAGAATTTATTTAATCTGATTAACAGCATATACAAAAAAAAGTGCACAGCAAATGCCATGGCTGTGAACTGTGCGATGTGCCCTGAATGAGAGAATGAATGAGAGGGAGGGATGCCGGTCATCACTGCTTCCCTCCACCTTGTGCTAATGGGTCCTAACGGGGCAGCAGGGCAGGAAGATGGAAGGTAAACAAAGGAGGGGTAGAATCATCAAGTTTGTCTGCGATTGCATTGATTTGTCTTTCTACTTGCAAAGTAAGGCTCCCGTTACTTGGCAGGTCCAGACTCACCCCGACTTCAGCAGAGCCTCTAACATGTGAATGAAGACACCTAGACCGCCAGGCTTCTTAGAGAAGAAGAAACCCTAAGGAAAGGCATTTCCCGAACCCGTCTTTCTAGTCTTCATTCATTCCTCCTCCAAATCCCCACACAGAGAGGTGACACAGAGTTTGGCTTGCACTCCTTTCCTCTTCCCTTTCTTCTCGCTAACACTTAAATCCGGGTGTTGCATGCCCAAACTGGATTATTTAAAGGCTTAACAAAGAGAAAGGAATCTGAGCATAATGTGATACTTAAGTAATGTTCCTTCTGATTTATTTTCCTAAGTTATGAGCAAATGACCATGGTACATGAGCAATTTTTAAAAAACGTTGAGGAGTCTGAGTGTCTCATCTTTGTTATTTTGGGGGCCTGTGGATTTATTTGACTCGTCTGGACATTGTGTTTCAGTGCTTACACTGTGTAAGTTGTTTACTGTTTTTCACAGCCTTACTAACTGGTGAGAATTTTGCCTAAACCTGAAATGATAGGAAAAGTCCCTTTGAGAAATGACAAATGGTAGATCAAGCCAAAGAATTTTTTTTTTAAAAATCAGACCTTTCGGGGCTGGGGATTTAGCTCAGCGGCATAAGCACCTGCCTTGCAAGCAGGCGGTCGCGAGTTCGATCCCTGGTACCGATAAAAATGAAAAAGACAAAAAAAAAAAAAAAAAAAAAAAAAAAATCAGACCTTTCAGAAATAATAGGAAAACTTCTCAGAAGATACATTGCATGAGACTCAGCTATTTCCATGTCTCCCATGAAATTAAGAAAGGAAATTTTCTACTTTGGTTTTTTTCCTCCAAGATCTCAGTAAATTAACACTAAATAGGGAGGGTTTTTTTGTTTGTTTTAAAGAAGGGTACACAGTCCATAACGAAAAGTGGAACACGAGGGGAGTTAGCAAACCTTGGGACTTTGGGAGACACAGTAAATGTGACAGAACCTGAAACCAGCTGTGAGGAAGCCGGGACCCCTGTGAGCAAGCACCCTGAAACTTCTGAAGGCTGTAGGCCTGGGTGCCTGTGGGAGTGGGGCAGACTGGTCACAGTCTGATAAGGAAGAACTCAGTTCCCCCGAGCCTTGCCTTATCCCCAAAGGTTGGGCAAGTGTTCCTTCCCCACCACGGTAAGTCCTGAAGTTGGCTCCAGGGAGCGAGCTGGAACTGGGCTCCAGCTCCATGCTGCAGGCAGGGGTTGGCAGGGCGCAGTGCTGGGATTCGTGGCCCTTCGTCTCCCTGACGCCCAGAGTGCTCCAGTCTCTTAAGCCGGCAACCAGAGCTCTTTCCCCAGAGAACTCGAGTTCAAGAGCAAGAACCATTTTCTGTGGCCCGGCCAGATAATCCTCAGCAAGGCTGCGGTCAGACTCCACACACACTCTGAGGGCACGTGGGGCTCTTCATCCCCACATGTACAAGTGCCAGCAGACCAGGGAGCAGAAGCAGTTGGCCCTGATGGAGCCAGCTTGTGGTCTGAGAGGGTGGGACAAACAGAGGGCCACTAGGGTACAGGGACAGCACAGTGAAAAGAGCACTCGTAAAGCCCTGAGAGGACAGTGGGGCTTATGAGCGCTTTATTTTCGTAAGTAAAAGTTTTCATCGTAATATTTTAAACTCATAACAATGAAATGTTGCAAAAGTAACATATGACTTTTTTGGAGTATAGGTCAGTAAAAGAGTTCAAGAAATTAGAAATATAATAAATAAACACTCAAAAGATTTAGACATTAAATAAGTTCCTGGAAAGGAGAACAGACAGAAGTTGGTTTCTAAACTCAGTTGAATATTATATCTAATCAAATTATCAGCCAAATGTGAAGCCTGTATTTGTGAGTTCTTGACACCAGAACTGAGTATCTGGGGTGATCATCTCTGGGTCATTTTGGCTCACAGATTTGAACTTCTGGTTCCAGATTGGTTGGCCCCATTGCTTTGGGGCCACATCATTTTAGGAACAGGTAGCAAGGTAAAGCCAGTCACTCAGGTCAGGAAGCTAAAGTAAACCAAGGAGGCCAAGGCCCCATGGTTCCCTCAGGGGCATCGCAAGAGAGTTAAAGACCCCAGCAACACCCACAGCCACCAAGCTCCAGCCTGTGGGCCTTTGGAGACTTTTAAGATCCAAATGGAAGCAAGCCCGAGGAAGAGGCACCAGCAGGTTGGGGAGATTTCCAGCACCCTTTCTCAGGGAACTGCTGGAGACCTGCGTTAAAAGGAGGAGAAAAGGGGTGGTATGGGAACACGACTACAGTTTGGGAGTCCAGACCACCAGGATGACAGTGGGGGACTTCATAGTTTGAAAACTAGCTGTTGAATCCAGAGTCTGGGTGAAATTTTAAATTAAGCTTTGTTTGAACATGGCTCTGCACATTTGTGTCTGTGTTGTCTGTGGCTGCTGTCATACCATAAGGCCCAACTGAGTGGGGTGGCATATACCAGGCAACTAACCTGCCAACCCAGAAGACTTTCTGCCTGGTCCTTTAGGAAAAGATGCGAGCTGGTCTAGAGAGCTGATTCTAGACAGTTGGCTGAGAGCTTGTGGTTGAATTACATATATGTATGTAGAAAATTAAGCAAATGAACAGCAGTGTAATTGCTTAATCTGTTTTTTTTTTCTTTTTGGTGCTGAGAATTGAATTCAGGACCTTGCACTTGCCAGGCAGGTGCTGGATCACTGGGCTATATCCCTGGCCCCTAATCATTTAATCTGGGAAAATAAAAACTGAGCAAGAAGGGAAAGTAGCCATGGTTTACTGCATGAGTTACAGGCCTGACCTGTAGCTTCGAATATGCTGTCTGCTGCATTTACGCTGCTGGGGTGGCGTGAAGGACGTGCACACGTGGCAGCAGGGAGAAAGCGGAGAAGTGGAGGCCTAAACTGAAGAGGAAATGCAAGGATGGCTGGCTGGCGGGATTGGCTGGCAGAGGCGACCCATCCCAGGAGCGGGGAGAGGGACAGGAACGACATTTTTATACAAACCTTCTGTTGGCTTTAAGCTGTGTATCTTTGACAAAGTAATTAACACACAAGAAAACAAGACACTTCCAAGGTCAGCAGCTGCACAGTCTGCGTGCTGCCCTTCCCTCACGTCCATGGTGTCATCAGTCATTCCAAGTGCGTTTTCTGTTGACTCAGACGTGGGCCCAGCATCTTCAGAACAGCGCTTCTGCGTCCCCGCTCAGTGAAGTTATCCCTGCTCAAGAAACCCGAGTCTCTGGTCTGACTCTACCCGGGTGGCTGAATGGGTTCTGATTGAGCTACATTTCAAACTTCCATCTGTTCTCCATAACTGTTCCCACTTAAACCCATGAATGTAGAAAGACATACTTTTTCTCAGTAATTATTCAAAGATACAGGGCAGTTTCAAAGTTTATTTCAGCATCTAGGATAGGGCGTAACACATAATAATCTAGTGAATGTTTTAATGAATGTATAAAATGAAGTCTATTGAATAATAAGTTTTAAAAAGCAAACAGGCCCATAAAAATGAAAAAGACCAAAAGGGGGGGGGGGCTGGGGATTTAGCTCAGCGGCATAAGCGCCTGCCTTGCAAGCAGGCAGTCGTGAGTTCGATCCCTGGTACCGATAAAAATGAAAAAGACCAAAAAAAAAAAAAAGCAAACAGGCCTTTAAAAGCCAAACCAATCCTTGCAAAAGCTAAGTTTACTTGGCTTTTCATTATCAAAGCCGTTTTGTGATTGAGTGACTTTCCCTTCTAATTGAAATAGTTTTTGTCTTTTTTATTTTTCTCTCAATAGGATTTTTCCAGTTAAGGATGTGCCCCTGGAGACTGAGGACCTTACCAACTGGCTCTATCAACGATTTATTGAAAAAGAGCACCTCTTAGCCCATTTTTATGAAACAGGTACATAGTCTTTTCTGTGGTATGCATTTCTAAAGTTACTGGAAATTCCAAAGGCTTACTGTAGGGGAGAGAACCATTTTTTCTTTAGGTACCCCCAAGAAATCAGAATGTTTCTATATGTAAGAATTTCAGCTTAGAATTCTTGTAAAGGCCAACCTGTTCTTGCCAGCCTATATACAAGGCCAGTGGGACAGGCAGGCACCCCTGGGGCGGGATGTGGCTGGAGGGGTCCATGGGAGACCCATTGGTGAGTGGAGGTGGCCAACCACTCACAGCCATGGAACTTCTTAGAAAGTAGCAAGGAACATTCATGTTTTGACAGCTCACTGGGTCATGTAAGTAACCTATTAGGCATTTGAGGTCCTTTTAAACTGTGTTTTTACAGGGTATATTTTTTTCTTTACATGAATATCCATTTTTTTATACTTTGGTTTCTCTTCAGATTGTATAAAGCTTTCTCACGTTTTTACATAGTGTTCACTTTTTAAGTTTTCATGGATACAAACCTAGTCTTTTTCTCCTTTAAATAAAGAAGTCTATCCTAAGCTCCCTTCTGTTTTTATAATATTATCTGCATTCTATACAAACTAAAAATTCTATAAAATGCCTCAGGCGTGGTGGTGCACACCTGTAATCCCAGCTACTTGGAAAGCTGAGGCAGGAGGATGACAGATTGGAGGGGAGCCTGGGCTCCATAGTGAGCTTGGACTCAAAGTTCTGTTAAAAAGTGCAGGGGAGATAGAACCGCGGATCAGTCCTCCGTATCACACACAGACAAAAATTCCTACAGTGCAGTAAGAAAACCATGGAGAGAGGGAGAGGAGAGGAAAAAAGAAAGGAAGTAACACTGGTGAAGTGGCCGGCATGATCCTGAACTGCTGTATTCTTCTAGCACTAAGCAGGGATCCCTGCCCAGCTAAACACAGCATTCTGCGGCCACAGTCAGAGGCCGAGAAGCCCGGGGCCACTAAGAGGCCAGCGAGGGCCCACCCTTTCACCAGTCTCACTCAGGCTGTCGGCCCTAAATTGCAGCAACAGTAAAGGAAGCCTCTTTTTCAGAAGCTATTCGCATGTTAGATCTGGCTACCTGGAAGAGCCTCTGTAAACGCCTGTGGGTAGCAGCTCCCCTGGAGCAGCTGTCTTGGGGTTGTCTGCGTGGCGGAGCCAGGGAGTAGAGACCCCAAGTGGGGTTGCTCGGAAGCTGCCTCTCAAGAGAAAGTGCGGAAGCCTCTATTTACTTCATATTTCTCCTTTTTATTATTAAGACATTTCATAACCATTCTACCTTTTGAAAATAATGTCAGTATAACATAACCACTTCTTGTAGGAAAAAAAAAGCGCTTGTAAATAAAGGGACCAGTGTAAATTCTGCTGTTTTAGAAGGGGCTTGGTGTCATGTCATAGAACACGGGTGGAAATTGCTGGGGCTTCCTGAGCAGCAGGAGAGCCCCTGCTGGTGTGCTGATAGGAGGTGGTCCAGGAGAGCAGCAGAGAAGCGGTTCCAGGAAGGAAGCAATCCCAGGGGCGGGTGTGTTTTCCTGTGGGGAGGAAAGGGACAGCCCTGGGCGCTCCAGGTCGAGGTCCAAATGACTCCTCTCTTCAGGAGCAACAGAAAGTCACAAAAAACCATCCTGCAAGTTAGACTACTACCATAGTGTATTCCAGGAGACCGCCCCACAGGGAAATGTTTCTGTGTTGTCTTTTAGGAGCCTTTCCTCCTCCCGAGGGCCACAAGGAAGCCATTTCCCGGGAGATGACCCTCAGCAACGTGTGGATCTTCTTCATACAGTCTTTTGCGTTTTTGTCAGGCTATATGTGGTACAGCGCCATTCAGTATTTTTACCATTGCCTGTTTTAGATGCTGACTCAGACTTGTCATAGGAGTTTAGACTTTCCTAAGTGTGCATTATTTACATGTGCAAATCAGAACATATAAAGAAAAGCAAAGGAAATTCCATGGATGGATTACTATTTAACCCCCTTTGGGATATTTTAAAATTCTGCTAAAATGAAGATCAGTAATATAATGACCTGCTAATATATTTTAAGAACTTTTCATGTCTTCAAGCGATACACTTGACCACATATTTAAGCGAGCATCACATCTGGAGAAGCAAAATCATAAAACCATCCTGGAAGACTGAAAGAAGCTCTGTGACCACCAGCTACTATTGGTCATTGGGTTCCAGTGCAGGGGTTGTGTCCACCCCTCCCAGTAGATGTCTCTCAAGCTGGGCTCTGCAGGGCCCATCCCACAGCCATGTGTGCCATCGCTGTTGCAGTGAGCAGATCTGGGCCACCTCCAGAGGAGCAGATTCAAACTCCAGCCCCCAGCCCCAGGCCGAGGAACAGCACCAATCTGCTCCAGGGGATGGCATTGTCCACCAATCTCGTCCTGGCACAGGACACGTTCCCGGAACCAGTGCAGCCCAGCGCGTGTTTACATGTGCCAGTGCTTTCTCTTCCTCGGGGCAGGAGGCCCGTTCTCTCCTCTTGTGTAGAAGGCATATCATAGATTGATCATTGTATTTTACAAAATGCACTTTTATCAGATGCAGCTATAGCCAAGGATAGTAACGTACCCTGAAAACACAAGTGAGCCTCAGCAACGAGCTGGCTCCCAGAGGCCTCCCTGTGTCTCCCACTCACCTGCAGGTGCTTCCGGTGCCACCCTGCCCTGCACCCCTCCCGTCGCGATGCCTCATTTGTAGCTAGAGCCCCCTCCCCACTTGACATAGCACTAAATACATTTGGGGATGGTTGACACAAACTAATGCAAAACATTTACGTGATCAGCTTCTGGGGAATAGATTAGTTTATTAGGAATCTAAGATCTAGAGCCAAACACGAGACTGGAGCAGTGACGAGTTCTCATGCTATAGCTGCCGGCTCTGGCCAGTCCCATGTGCCAGTCGTTGCATCCACGCCCTCTCCTCCGTGCAGGCATAGCCAGGAGAGAGTACGAAAGGGGTTCTGGCCTCGGCCAGCTGCTGGTGAAGAGGATAGAGGCAAGCCTCGGTTCTTTCCAGGACACCTTTTTTCTGTCGCCCTGTTCACCTGATTTACTTCACAGGAGAACCAGACTCCAGAAAGTGCTGGCCCTGGGTTAGCATTGAGATCGAAGACGCCCTTTGGCTGAGATCTGTCTGTCAGTGCAGTGTAGTTTTCTGTAATGAGAGCACTGCAGGCTCCCTTGTTGTCACTAATCTCACAGATAATAATTCTGAGAAGTAGGCTGTGAAACCAAACGGCCCCTGCTTTCTGTTTTCAGATAAACCAAAAAACTGAGATGTGAATCTTCCCTAGTCAGGTGGGAAAGGTGGAGCAACACCAAAAAAGCTGTCAGCAGCTTCGTCTGTAGGGTAACTGCGCATGCGTGGGACAGCGGGACACTGAAATACCTCACGAAATGTTCACTGCTGCTAGCCTGTGGCGACAGTGTTAACATGATGCTTGCTAACAGTTGCTATGAAACGTAGTGTGTTTGAAGCCAGAGCATTGGTTATGTGTTCTGCAGTGACGGTAAGGGAAGCCAGTCTCACCAGATGACAGAAGGCCAAAGAGAAGCTGCCCACACTGCTGTTTGAGGCGGCACACACCAGTCGTTTCAGGAGGAGTTGGGATTGTCTGTTGGAAGCATTAGTCTGGGGAGAATTTGTTCCCTGTTGAGTAAGCATGTGCAGTCCTAGCTGCTGGTCCAGTCCTCACCGTGAAGCCACCCACAGGCAGGGTGGCCACTTGTGTCCTAAAAACGCATCCACACTCATGTACTGGGGGCTCAGCACTGGGCCATCGCTGTGCTCCGCAGGAGTGTGATGCCACTTGGCTGCTGTGCGTGGTCAGCTCCCTGTGGGGGCTCGACTTTTCCAGGGTACGTCACTCCCGTCGTCTCCAGAGTGACAAACACGTACCTACATGAGGTGGTTTTTGAACATAGATCTGTGAATCGTGAACAGAAGTGTAGCTGACCTGCCCTACTCTTCTTCCTTTCTTTCTGAACGTGCTCTGTCTCTTCTGTTTGCAACACGTTACCTGAGAACAGTGGTTTTCCTCACCTGACTGGTGACCAGAGCTCAGCCTCTTGGGCTGGGAGCCTGGGGAGAGAGTCAGTGTTCTTTGTTGGTGGGGGTCACAGGGAGGACAGCAGGGGCCGCTGTGCAGAGTGCGTTCAGCTCCTGTCTGTACTTCCTTTCTACAGACAGATGAAAGGAGGCTTTATGTCTTGTTAAGGCTAAAGGAAACTGTCCCCAGTTCGCAGAGGTGGCCAGGTAGGATCGAAGCACTTCTTAGCCCCAGCTGGACAGCAGGAGCTGTGTACTGGCTGCTGAAGTCCTGGTGTCAGCAGGTGACATGGTTGAGGACCTGCTCAGCCACAGGCAGGCCCAGTAACTGCAAATGTGTCCAAAGCAGCAGCTTACCCTAGCTCCAGAAAGAGCTGTTTGTGTTGAGACACACCTGTGATAAGGACACCCAGCAATGCAGAGGAGCCACGGAGTGGGGACTGACATTTGGGAGACAAGCAGGTCAGCTGAGGATTCAGATAGGTGTTTTAGAAAGGTAGCTGAGAGTTCATGTCTGTCATATTAGTAAACAGTTACATTACAACCAGTCCTTAATTTTACCATGGTAAAGCAACTACACATTATGCATAATTATTTACCTGATAAATAGAGAGTAAGTCAGGGAAGCCAAAAATTCAGTTCTATGCAGGAGCTTGAACTTCTTTCATCAGGCTTTTTTTTTTCCTTCTAGAAAGACGCTTACATTAAAAAATGCTTTGATTGCTCATTAATTTCTCTTGCCCACTTAATTAAGATTGTGTTATTGAGTAGTGAAAGGACATGGAAATGGCAAATCTCAAGCAGTAAATGGGCTGAGAAAGGAATCCCTGGGTCATCAAGAAGTGTGGAACCAAAACTGTTGTGAGCCCTTTGTGCAGTTGAAACCACAGATTCCCCACTGTCACCTCGGAAAGTCACTGTGGTGTCTCCCCCCTGGACAGGTGTGGAGAGGGCCACTCGGGCTCCACTCGTGTTGCGCACCTCTTGTGGGTTTGTCTTGGTGATGTTGTTGACAATCACTTCCCTAAAGACTTCTGAGCTAGTTGGTCTTGATTATAATCATAGAAAGCAGTCTTTAATTATGGGTTGTTTTCCTGTGCTCTTTTTATATTTAAAAAGAAAATGTTTTATTTGCACTACTGAATAGGAAGGGTTAACTGTTTCCTTTGTTCTTTTTTTGAAGTCACTACACAGGACTTCACTCCAGAGTTACCACTGTATGAATATTCAGCTCTCACACAAACAAAAAACAAAACAAATATGTGTATCTGCCTGCAGTGCTGTGGCCTTCCATCTGTAACATGCAAGGTGGAGTCTGTAGGGGCACTGGGTACTGGGTACAGCAGTTCCTTTTATGAGAAGTAGAAACTAATAAGTTTGGGACCAAAACCACCTCTGCTGGAAGTTTCTTGATCATGAAGAGTTGAGCGCACACTGCAGCAGTGATTGGTTGGTGCTTTATTGGAATCTTTATTTCGTGCCAGTCCCCAGCAACTAGGAGCTGGACCCTGGCAACACACTGAGAGTGCTGATCTGTCCGGGAATGGGGACTGTAGCCATACGGAGGACAAAATGTGGGGCTTTCTGCAAAATTTCCATCTGAGGATTTTTACATTAAATATTTTTTTAAAATGCTTTAAAGAGCAAAAGAAATTTTAAGGATATTCTAATTGCAAAATATGCACACACTTGAATTGCTTTATTTTTGTGTAAAATTGTTGACACATGACTGTGGTACACAAATTCTTCACTTGTAAGGAGTCTATGCATTTTACAGGAACTTGTTTTATGATCGGGTAGTGAGTTATACATTCACCTGCCGTTTTATTAAGTGCTTTCATTTTCTTTACAGTCATTACAGAGTTGTACTTATTTTATACAGATGGATTCTCATGTTCCTGATGCTGTCATGTTTACTTCAGCTTCTGACCTTTCTCTGTGTCTGCATGTTGTAATGTGTGATGAGAATGAATGTAAAGGCTGTGGCAGCTGAGCCGATAGCTGTAAGGGCTGGTCACACGTGGGTCCGGATTAGAAATGCATGTGGGGTGATTTTAGGAACCAGATCACCTTTTCAGAAACTGAGATGCGAACCAAAAGCAAAGAATAGATAGCTGGTTCCTTTTTTTTTTTTACCTAGAGAAAATAAAGTTGATTTTTTTCAAGTGTGGCGCTTTTACTTCTCATCTCGGGGCCAGGGAGGCTGTGTTGTATGGAGCTCTTTGGGCGTTAGCAACTGGGAGCCTGCGGTTGGGGCCCTGTGTGCGGGGCGGCCAGGCCAGCTGGAACAGCAGGTGCAGAAACGCGGGCTCCTTTGCACACAGCGGGGTGCTGGCACTCATGCTCACCGTCCCTCCCCGGCAGTGGTGTGCTGGCCGGAGCCTGGCATTCTGATGGCCTGGAAAAAGCTATGTGCACACGTGTGTGTGAAGTCATTACAAAGTTTACTGATAACAAAGATATATGACAACCAGTAACAACATAAATATTTTATTGTAAATTCCACATACCCTCTTGAGTCTCATCAGATACCTAACTGCTTTTTGCTGAACCTTACAACCCTTGGTTGCATTTCAACCGCGATCCGAATGACCGTGTGGCCTCCTAATGTACTAACTCGTCTCCAGGTGAATTCACTCTTAGCTGCATATCTGATCTGTAAAGCTCTGTTCCTTGGTACTGGGGACTGAACCCAGGGCTTCACGGACTCTAGTGGTGCCACTGAGCTGTGTCCCCAGCCCCAAGCTCATCTGGTCCTTGTATGAAGCCACTTTTTAGCTTTGGCACTAATTCAAGCTTACATAGTTTAGGGACAGTTGTTTAACTGCTGCTGGTAAATTGGCTCCCAAGGGTGAGTAGAGGCTGTCTCCAGCACACCACTGCCCTGGTCTGCTTTGTTTTAAATTAAACTGTTTAACTTGGTGTTGAGTGAACTCTCACAGTTAATTTACCCATGGATCTGAGAAAACCCCTATGACTGGCCTTGAGGGTCGCTCTAAGAGGTGGGAAGGTACTAAGATCACCCCTAGTGAGCTGGTTGTGAGGAACCTGACAAGAATGAACCCTCCTGCAGTACAGCAGTGTCTGGAGCTAGCTTAATGTCTTCATGTCTCAGCGCCCAGTAACTGTGGTTTGAGCCTCACCAACATCTCCTTCCATGCATGTAAGCATTGAGTGTTTAGTTACTTGTCAAGTTGTTTAGTCCCACTGATAATTTTCAATGTGTTCATTTACCTTGCATACTCTGCCAAATGATTTCAATAGTTACAGTTCAGTCTACCTCTTTTCCTGTCTGGACTGAGGCTGCTGTGGTGGCGAGGTCTGTGTCCCCAGGAGTACCTTCTGTGGAGCCAGAACGCACTGGGGCCAAGGCCTGAAAGCAAAATGACGCGCCCGGAGATCTGTTGCTGACCAGCCCTATCCTCGTGGACTGGGGACCCACTGTTTATAATTCCCCCTCAGTATGAAATGTGTGTTTTTAAAATGTTTCTTCCTGCTGAAAATGTATTTTTAAAAGAAAAAAGTCTTTTGGCTCTCAAAGTCAGCTGTATGAGCAGGCGTGACCATATCGTAATATGCTGATACGATAGAAATCAATAAATTTTTACCTCTCAGGACTCGGGTCACCTGTGTTTAACTCTGGGTGGCTTGGAAACAAGCTGAATCTCCAGTTGAGGTCAAATGGGACCAGACAACGGGAATGCAGGAGGAGCTTGGCGACCCCAGAAATGAGACAGACCCCTTTTGTAATTGGAAAAAAGATTCCCCACTGGGGAGGAGCCGTGGCACACAGCCACATGCAGGAAGACTTAAGCCGGAGTCTGGCACAGTGCGCCCAGCCCTGGGTCCTGGGCCTCGGGACTGCAGGACAGAGGGTGCGGCAGCGGCTGCTGGTACCTGCGGCAGGGGCCACGGGTGGGCCCGGACACCACTGCTGTCCACCCATCGGGCTGTTGAGAAATGCAGGGCTGTGACATCAGGCCTACAGTCTCAGTTGTGGGAAGGAACCAGGCCGGAGCTAGGGAGGTTGGCTACATGCTCCATCCTGAGAGGGCCACCCCAAAAGGCCCACCTCCCGCTTTAGGCAGCTGCTCCTTTGCAGGATACAGGGGCACCTCAGGCACCAGGCACCTCCAGGAGTCCCAGCAAAGGACATGTCCCCAAGTGCTGCATTTAAACCCTCTTAGAGGCATCACAGGGCCTTTGCCTCTCCCTGACACCCTGTCTAGTAAGGAACAGGGGTGGCACTGAATCTGCTGATTTTGGCAGCTGTTGCCTGGGACGGTGAGGGCTCCCAACAGTTCGCAAGTCCAGGTCACCAAGCCTAGGGCACTGGCCAGGGCCGCGGTTGCTGCTGCATTGGTTTGGTTAAAGCGAGTCACAGGGCCGCCCAGATGCAGCTGTGGACCCAGCAGGCTGGCTGCCTGAGAGCTGTCACAGGGAGACACTCCCCAGCTGTGAGAAGGAAGCCTGAGCTGAGTCCAGAGGAGCCTCACGCTCTGACAAGCTTGCCCACAATTTTCATTAGTTGGAAATATTTGCATTTCCCAGTACTTTAAGAAAATTAGATCTCGTAAGTCACATGGACACCCACCTAAAAATGGAAGCATTGGAAGTAGGGGATGAGGTAGGGTCCTGCCATGCAGTTAGGCTGACCTTAAACTCACTGTATAGCTCAGGCGGGTCTCAAACTTTCCTGATCCTCTTGCCTCAGCCTCCAAAGTGCTGGAATTACAGGCATGCGCCACCACACCCGGCTGATCTTTTATTATTTTTTATAACGAATCCAACTCATTGACTCTTGGAATTTCAGAACTAGTAGCACTTCAGGAATTGCCTTATTTTCAGGGTGGTGGGTATGATCCTAGTACTGTTAAGAAAAAAAAAAAAAAAAAAGAACATGGGAAGAAATAGCACCAAGAAGGTTTAGGGGGCAGTTTATTACACCAATGTGCTTGACTGGGATCTCTCCCAAAAAAGTCCCACCCAGCAGGGGTTTTGAGGGGGAGGTTATGGGAATATCAAGGGACAGGTACAGAGGCAAGTTTAGTGCGTTATGATTGGAGGGCTGGTGACATCACGGGTTGCTGAGGAAGTTTATACTCAAGTCACATTGCAAGGCCATCAGTTACACAAGCATGGGTTACACAGCGGAGGGAATGTTCTGTTATCAGGCTTGTCCGGATAGGGCCATGTCTACCTGGTCTTGGTGGGCATCCTTGGCAGACTTATTTAAAATTTTAATTTCCCATTCAGTACAATTTTGGCTTGTTGCTGGTGGCATCAAATAGAATTACATGTATTAAAACCAGCTCTCTTGCTTCCCATATATTTCCCCAAATTAGAAAACTACCTCTGTTCAGGTGTTTCGTTTTGGTAACAGTTAAATATCAAGGGTTGAATATAATCATTGAAAGAGTTAAGGTCTGCGATAATTTCCTCTTCCTCCTTTAAAGTGTGCGCGGTAATCCCACAGCCCTACAGGATACTTGTGTTCCCCCAATGTTGTGAAGGTATTCAACTAATTTTTTAAAAAATCTGAAAACCATGATTTTTAAAAATCTTTTTGGACATAGAAATGAAATACATTTGGTTTTGCCCTGTGCAGTAGCAGGTGAAGAGAATGGCATCATTTCATACAGGAGGGAATAGATCTCAATCATACTAGTTCCTGTTTATTTTCTGAGTTTCAGATAGGGAACTGGCAGTGGGTGAAATCCTCAGCTGTGACTGCATCCACTGCCCGTGTATCTTTCCATCATTGCACCATTAAACTCAAGGTCTTGGCTGGCATGAGGGTAGCAGCAACTCAGGAGGCTGAGGTGGGAAGATTGCCAGTGGAAGTCTGGCCTGGGCACCTCAGCTGTCCCAGGGAGCATCTCGGCAGTGGAGAGTTTGTCTAAACGCAGAGGCCCTAAGTTATGTCCCAGCACCAAGGGGCCGTGGGGCAGGGGGGCAGCGGCAAGGTTTTGTCCAACCACGACCGCACAGCAGAGCCCGAGGTTGAGTCCCTGAGTTTGAATCCTACCTCTGCCCATCAGCGAAGCCATCAGCCTCAGCCTTGCTCTGCAGTGTTTCCAAAGGGAAACTTTCAGTTCTTGTCAGGACTAAGACACCACCAGCCAGGTGAGCACATGGTGTCCCTCGGCGCCCGTGGTTTGCAGCAGTTGCAAGTCGGTCCCGTGCTCATCCTCTCTGAACTTAAGCTCCATGCCCCACTCCGTCCAATCCCGTCCTCACTGCCGTGGGGCACTCACGCCCACCGGCCTTTTTTCCAGAGCTCTGCCCCAGCAAAGGCAACCAGCCTTTGGTAGGTAGATAGAAGCAACCAGCAAAGCCCAGCACTGTAACTGGTAATCAGAGGCCCTCAAACAGCTGCAAGAAAGTGATTTCCAGTGGGAGCAGCAGTTAGGGAGGACTGACCCACCCTAAAGACATCAGAGCTGCTGGCCCGAAGCCCTTGCAGTCCAGCAGGGACGGCTTTTGCTTCTGAGACCCGATGTGACTCACAGTGAAGATCATGAAGTCATAATCCAAAGGAGGGGAAATGTAGTTGCTGGTGTTTGGAGGCTGTCCACCAGCCCATGGCCCTGCATAATTCATGTGAGCCTAAATATAAAACTTGGCGCTGGGCGGGGGTACAGCTCAGCGGGGCAGCACCTGCCTGGCAAGTAGAGCTTGGCCCTGAAAAGCATTCAGGAACGTAATGCGTTTTTCCTTGGTAGTTACTCTCCAAAGTTTCTTTCTTTCTTTTTTTTTTTTTAAAGTAAAGTCTGGCTATGTAGCTTATACTTCTCTTGAACTCACTATGTAGCCTCTAGGTTGGACTCAGACTCTCAGAAAGCCTCCTGCTTCAGCCTCCTGAGTGCTGGAATGACAGGTATGAGTGTCACCACACTCAGCTTTGAAGTTTGTATCTTGAGATTGGTCATTTTTGTCTTCACGTGGTACGTGCTGGGTACTCAACTCTTGAGAGTCGAGGTGCCAGAGAATCCAAGCCTGCTCATGGGGATGGAGCGGGCATTTACCCAGTGGACGGACAGAAGACAGGGAGGAGACATGGCATTAGGGAGACTATCTGTGGTAGTGCCGAAGGCTGGGGCAGGGTCGTTCCCTTGAGCCTCCCTAGAGGAGACAGAAGCCCTGGAGGCCCAATGCGACCCTAGTGCTTCGGGTCAGCGCTGGGGAGTCCTCAAGGCTTCCCCGGCCACCTTTCCTGGAAACTGAGTTGCTACCCCAGCAGCAGCCACGTCATCCCGGACAGAAGAGGAGAAGCACGCACAGGCTGCTGGTCAGCCGGCTGGAATGCCATTGTCCCAGCTCTCAGGAACTTTGGGAACGCAGGTGCAGTGGTGCTGCGAGCGGGGCCTTCACCCCCAGGGGCACCCGGTTGCCTGCTCAAATCCTCCTTCCCAGTCAGCCTGGGCAGAGGCCTGAACTCTGCAGAGCCTTGTGCTCCGCAGGCTCATGGGCAGCAGCCAGATGGGGACGGGTATTATCACTGGGGGGCGGGGTGGGCGCAGCAGGAGGGCGGGGTGGGCACAGCACTGCTGGGCAGTGGCCTCAATGGTCCCTCCAGGCCTGCCTTGGTGGTAGAGCGCTGGGTTTGCTCTTGCGCCCAAATGAGCCTTGATTGACCTAGAATCGCTCTCCTGAGCCAGTGATTGACTGATCAGTAATGCAGCCTGGCCAATAGAATCTAAGGATCATTGGCTAGCAGCTCCTGGGAAAATTTTCTGCCAATCACTGGCTCCCCGGTACCTTCAGTCCCCTGATGCTAAGGACCTGAGCTGCATAGCGCCAAGTGCACCAAGCTACCCAGACCCCACTACCCACACCTTCCTGTTTGAGTCGTTAAAGCTGCAGCTGTGAAGCTGGACCCTGGAGCAGCCACAGCCATCTGGTGAGACAGAAGATGGCTCATGCCTGGAATCCCAGCACCGTGGGAGGTTGAGGCAAAAGGATCACAGTTTAAACCCTGTCTCAAAAACACTCTGGAGATGTACCCTTGTGCAAAGGTCCTCGGTTCAATCCCCAGTACTGAAAATAACTAAATAAACAAGTTAGTACATAAAGCCAGGAACAGCTTGGGAAAACTCAGGCTACTGAAGGAAGGCCTCATGGTGAGCGCCACTGACAGACAGTACTCCACTCCCAAGAGAACCGAAGATAAAGTAACTACAGCTGCCTTGGAAGAGCGCTTCACGGTTTGTAAAAGCGCTTTTATATTGGTTGACATCATAATAGAAAAGACAGTGATCTTATCCTCTTTATTTTGCTTATTATGGTTTTTAGAGGCAGGGTCTTGCTAAGATGGTTCAGCTTGTTTTGAACTCATCGTGTAGCCCAGGCTGACCTCAAACTCACAGCAATCCTCCTGCCTCGGCCTCCCGAGTGCTGGGATGACAGGCGTGCATCACAAGGCCCAGCTTTCTTCTTTTGGAACCAGTGAGGAAACCGAGGCCACACGGCTGGTTGGGGGTAGATCCTGTGCCATAGTCAGGGCCCAGTGCACCGGGCCCATTGCACTCCCCAGTCCAGGAGAGACAGGAAGCCCAGCTGCTAAGCAGGGGCAACTTGAGTTCCGAGCAGAAGTGGAAGGCCAGGAGGCTCCCTATGCGCCCCACAGGGTTGCGGGGGGAGCCCTGAGGTTGAGGGCCCAGTCTGGGGTGGCCACGGCCTGGAGCCAAGGGTGCAGATGCTGAGCAGGGGGGGATGCAGGGTAGGGAGGCTGTGCTCCTAGGTGCAGCTTCCTGGAGAGGCAGAGATCTGAGGAGGGGGCTGTGGGCAGGGCCTGTGGACCCTCTGGGGCCCTGGAAAGGAACCTGGATTCATTGTTCCTCCCCTCCCTTCTCTACTTCTCCCTCCCTTTTTTCCTTTCTTCTGCCTTTCTTTCTTTTGGTCACTGAGTCCTGAGTGCTTACTGGGTGCTGGGTGCTGTGCTGAGTCCTGGGCCCAGGGCAGGGCACAGAGTAGCACTTCTGTTCTAGCCAGGTCTTGGAAGTCTTCAGAGCGGTGACGGTTTGAGGTAAACTTGGTTTGCTGGTGAATTGAAAGTAGAAAAGAGAAAAGAGGCCACACTGGTTTTGGGGTGAATCAACCTGGGGAACTGAGGCGCCACCTGCTGGGGTGAGGCTGCCCCAAAGTCACAGTTATCACTGAGGGGTGGCTCCCCTAGGGGACACAAGGACAGCAGGGATTGGAAGCTTGGTGTGTTGGAGCTGGAGGGTAAATGAGGACAAAATGGGGCTGCCTAACGTCACCTGAGGGCTGGGCAGCAGCTGGGGACACAGAGGAAGTGGGGTGGGTGTGGGGGGAGAACAGATGGGCCTCGAGGCCCTTAGGGAATGAAGCTTTCTGCTGTGGGAGTAGGAAAGGGGAGGTGACAGGGGGGAGGGGGGCAATGTGAAAATCTTCTAGAAAACCCCACTACTCAGGAGGCTGAAGCAGGGAGATTGCCCAGTGTTTAAGGCCAGCCTGCACTATAGACCGAGGCCCTGCCTCAAAAAACCAGAACCAAGCAAGCAAACAAAAAAGTACAGCAGTGACCAGAGGGACAAAAGGAAGATTTATTGTAAGACTGCAAAGACCTGAGTGTGCTTCTGGGTTGAGGGAAGGAGCCATAGGGAGAGTGGGTGACCGGCCTGAGAACCAAGAGCCTGGGGCGGGGGTGGGTTCGGCCTTGGGGAGCGATGGGAAGGAAAGAAGCCAGAGTGGGCAGGGAAGCTGCACAGTACACAGCCCCGGAGGGTTGGGAAGAAGCTTCCCCGCAGAGGAAGCTGCAGCTGGGACAGGCAGGGCTCATCTGATACCCCAGCTCCCGGAGCCTTCAGTGTCCTCCTCGAGCATCTCGCAGACCCCCTGCTTGGGGCAGCATTCAGGTGACCTTGGGGCCTCTCTCTGCTGTCATCGGACCTCCTCGGGGATCCAGTTCCTCAGGGTAAGGCCGCTCGCTGTCTTTGTTCAGGGCCATGCGATCTGGCAAGGCAAGCGTGTGGGCATAAATTATTGAGGAAATCTCAGGTTCTCCATAAGCTAAGAGCAGGCCAGCACTAACCACCCGACCTGGGGACAGTCTGAGACGCAGGTTGGCATGGAAATCACCACCCACCAGGCCCCCAGCCCTTCAGTGCAGAGCTGTGCGAAAGCCCACGCCCACTGGACGGCTGCTGGGCTGCTTCGAGGCCTCCTCATAGGTTCCCACAGGAGGCGGGCAGCCAGGACCACGCCTCTTTGCTGCCCTGAGTCCTCCAGTGCTTTCTGGAAAAGAGAAAGCGAAGGTGTTCAGCCGTGCAAACGCTCTGACCAACACTGGTTACTGGGAGGCAGCTGGAGAATTTGCTGGGATCTGCAGCGGCCTGCTCACTCCTGCTGTTGTGTGCTTTAGGGTTTAGCTTTCTCTGTGTGCCCAGCTGTGCAAGTGCACGTTTGCAGGTGAGTGTGGCTGTGTACGAAAATGCCTGTGTGCACTCGTGTTGGCCCTTCATGTGTCGGGAGCTGTGTGCAAACACGCTGGCGTGTTTACTTGGCACCCCTTCCGCAAACACGCTGGCGGTTCAGCAGAAAGACATCAAAATAGCCATTAGACACCGACCCGAGTCTCACTATTTCCCTGGTTTTGCACTCCAGCATCCCAGCCTCCTTCCCTCACTGGTGGGCCAAGAGCCCCCCGAAGCGCTTTTTTGTGCTGTGCTCAAGACAGCACCAAGGATTCAGGCTCTCGAGACTCCCACTGGATCTCCATCTTCACTGGGCTGGGCCAGGCCAGGCCCTGTATTGAGAATGTGGTTCAGAATGAGCAGGACATGGCTTTGTCTTCATGAAGCACACACCTGTGCAGAGAGAGTTGCATACTTGGGAGAGATGACAGAGAGACGGGCAGCCAGGGCACATTTGCCTGGGTCAGGGAGGTGGCATGGGACTGCTTGTGACAGCAGGCATCAGGGAGCCTTCCAAGCACAGCAAGAGAGTGGTGGAGACAGCATGAGAAAGTGCCAGGCTGGGGTCCCGGGGTCCACACCGCTGCCTCGCTGTGCAGGAGACCAGCTCCCAGCAGGAGATGCTTCAGAGCTAGGAATCACCTGCCTCTCACCAAACGGGAGGAAAAGAGCTAACATGGGGTTCACAGATCAGGAGGGGGCCACTGAACAAGTAGACTGGGAGCAGCCTTGTGAGCGTGCAGGTAGGGGTCAGACCCAGAGTCCTTAGGGAGTTAATTTGTTCATTCACTGTCTTTAAAAAAAAACCCACGTGTCTTTTCAGAAATGGGTGCACTGATTCTAATGCTGGGTGGAGTACAAAGCTCCTAGCAACTGAGAAAAAGAACAGTGCTAGAATCTGCGCTACCTGATTTCAAGACTTAAAATAAAGCCACAGACACCGAGACGCAGTGGCACTGGCATCTTGGACAGGCGGATCTCGGGGACAGTGAGGAGTTTAGAAAGGAACCCACAGACTCGGGCCGTAGCTGGTGGGCTCATCCTCCCAAATGTACATCCCTTGGGGCTGTGAGTTAGGCTAACCAGTTCCTGCTGCCTTGAGCCACTGTTTGTTATGGCAGCCCTGGAAACGAGGACAGCACAAAACTGACTTTTGATGGAAGTCAATTCAGTGGAAAACAGTCTTTTTGAAAAATGGTGCCAAGTAATGAGACATGTGCAAATAAATAAATTTTATGTACCCTCCTTAGAATATTTGAAAAACTCAAAATGGATCAAAACCTGAATGTAAAAATCAGGAAATATCTAGAACTCATAGGAAAAAAATCTGGAGCTGGTAACACATGTCAGTAATTCTAGACCTCCAGAGGCTGAGGCAGGAGGATCTCCTCAAGTTCAAGGCCAGCCTGGGTTACATGGTGAATTCGAGGCCAGGCTGAACTACGTAGTGAGACTCTGTCTCGAAAAGTAAATAAACACACTTTGGTGCTTGCTTATGTTAAGCAAAGATTTCTCAGGCAAGCCCCCAAAAGCAGGATGCATACTATAAAAAAAGACAAATAAGACTTCCTAAAACTCTTGTTTTCATGAGATACTATTAAGAGAATGGAAAAGATGAATCACAGGTTACCTGGCAAATAAGCCCATGAAAAGATGCTCAGAATTATTAGCCATTAGGGAAACGCCAATGAAAGCCACAGTACGATACAATGACATGGTGAGAAGATTCAGGAAGGCTGGCATGGCCCTGGCACGAGAGCCTCAGCCAAACGGAGCCCAAGGCCGTTTCTTAGGCAGGGCGCACAGCCGGGGGTGGCAGCACAGTGGAGTTTTCTTTTCTCAACCCCCAAAGTTCTTAGCCGGGAAAGATTCCTGTCACCCGAGGGCAGGTCTACCTGGAAAACAAGTTTGTTTGTTTGCTTTTCACGTGCAGTGCAGGGCAGGAGGGAGACAGGCTGACCTCAGAACCCAGGAATTCTCCCTAACAGTGACTCGGCAGCCTGGCTCCATTCGTGCTGGAACAAAAACATCAATTTTAGAAGAATAAGATGAATGTGAGATCCAGTGCAGGCACTGGGGTCGGAACCTAGGGCCTATGCAACGAGTGCGTCACCAGTCTTTTTATTATTTTTAAATTTAACTTAATGCTTTTTGAGGCAGGGTCTGGCTACATTGCCTAGGTTGGGCTCAGACTTGAGACCGACCTCCAGCCTCAGCCTCCGAGAGCCCTGGGAGGACACCGTGTGCCACCACCCGCCTTCTGTCTACGCCTCCTAAATTTAGGCAGGGTAACTGAGGAGGAGAGTAGGGAAGTAAGGTGTGCCCTGGCTGTCTTTGGCATCGGCTCACACCTGCGCTGGACTGACGGACTGACAAGCAGGCTCTCCGGGGAAGGGGGATTTGTGTTCTGCCTTTAGGTGAACAGCAAAGAGCAGAAAGTGCTTTTGCATGTGGCTCAGTACTTTTCTTCCTCCTCCTCCTCCTCCTCCTCCTTGAGTTCCCTTCACGCCTGTGGTCCAGCTGTTCCACGCTTGGGCGTTCACCCAGGAGCAAAGAAGGCACATGGCATCCGGGGACTCGGTGCAACACTCACGGCAGCTTCATCTGGGCACAACCCAAATGGCCCTCAGCAGCTTAATGACCCAGCAAGGGTGAATTAATACCATGGAATACTATGCAGCTCCCGAAGCAGGCTCCTTGATACCTCAGTGATACATGAAGCCCCAGAGAAAGAATCTGGACCCAAGAAAAGTACATAACTGCTCAGGGGTAGTGAGCTCGGCTAGTGTGTGCAAGGCCCTGGGTCTGATCCCCATCACCACACGCACACACACACACACACACACGTACCACTCTGTGTATATGAAATTCTGTAAAATGAAGTGAACTGATAGTGACAAAAGGCAGTTAGGTGGTGGCCTGAGTGGCAGTGGGGGTCAGAGGGGTGCAGAAGGAAGGGTTACAAAGGAGCCCGGGGGAAATGTGTTCACCGCACGTGGTGATGGTTTTATCACTGTAATGGGGTCCTCAGCCACAGGGAAGATGGAATTCAGACATGGGCTAGTTCTCTAGCCGCATCTCTGCTGCTGGTGACCTCTTCTTCAGGGCCCTCTGATGGGGTGGGGCCCTGTCCCAGCTGCTGAGATGTCACCTGTCAGCCAAGGAGACCTTTTTTTTTTTGAGACAGGGTCTCACTATGCAGTTCTGGCCAGCCTTGAGCTTACTGTGTAGTCCAGGCTGGTTTTGAACTTGCAACAATCCTCCTTCCTCAACCTTCCAAGTGCTGGGATTACAGGCACAGCCAAGGATTCGAGTCCATTCATGTAGAAATTATAGATCTGGAGCTGGGGATTTAGCTAAGCGGCATAAGCGCCTGTCTTGTAAGCAGGCAGTCATGAGTTCGATCCCTGGTGCCAATAAAAAAAAAAAAAAAAAGAAAGAAATTACAGACCTGCAGAGCACAGCTGAAATCTCTCCATGTTAACAGCCCTGCACCTCGGTGGTCGGTCCCTCCCAGCCCCTGCTATTAGCGGCCCCCCTAGGCACCCGGAGTAAGCAGCTCCCAGAGGCCTTGGGCGTTCTCTCAGACCAGGGACGGCGGCTGCCAGCTATTTTTCATTGTTCTCTGTTGTCTACCGCCAGCTGCCTTCAGTGACATCAGCCCCAGCTGGTGGCTGCTCTAGGCCCTGGTGGCCTTTGGAGTGACCCATTCCTAGTGTGCCAGCTCGAGTGCTCTGCTGGAGATAGAAATCACAAACAGGCAAACACAGGCCTTCCAAAAGCAGCTTTTTCAGAGTGTGTGCTCTAGTGTGGGAGCGGGGGACAGCTCGCTGACTGACCCGCTAAAGACACGCTGAAGCTACTTATCCAGGCGAAGCGGCCCCTCTCGGGCTCAGGCTCGATGTCAGGCATTTTGTTTGGTCGCAGGGAGAAGCCCTAACTGCAGAGGAGTGGGCTCATCTGGACAAGAGGCAGGGTGGAGTCGCCTGGAGACCGTAGCTGATGGTCACCAGAGTGACATCTCCCTGCCGGGCCACCGGGCCCTGATGCTGCAGCACTGGCCTCGAGGCATTTGGAGCAGTTGCGAAGGAAGAGAAGGAAAAAGTCCATCTGAGAACTCACAAATTGTCACCATGCCGGGCTGAGACTTTTATAAGTACATTTTTAAAAATTATACAATGTGAAATACTTGACAGTATAAACCATACACTTCAAATGAGTAAGATAGCAGATTTTATACTGTGTGTATTTTATCAAAATTGAAAAAAAAAAAGAACTTTTAAGGAAGGAAGCAAGAAAATATGGCTGTGAGGGTCTGCTGGAGCAGAAGATGGGACAGCTTGCAGTCACATTCATGGAAGCCCCTGTGGAAAGTCTTAGAGGCGGTTAACTCTTCTAAGAAATTTCAAAATCTCCTCTCTGCCCGGTCTACCTTGTTTGTGTCCAAATATGAGTTCAGTTCCCCTCTTTGGCTTCTAGAAACTCCAGTTTGTGGTGAGCAAATGACCACAAATTCAAATTATTAGCGTGTAAATAATCGGGGACCTGAGCAGCTCTTCCGATGAATGGTCACTCAGCACCCCAGATGCTTCTGGACGCAGCACCTCCAAGGGGACTCTGAAGCCAGTAACCCCAGGCCCCTAGCCGGTCCCCTTCCTGCCCGGCCTGAGGGAGGCTGTGTCAGTGATCAGGGCCGGTGTGAGGCTGCTGAGGTGGCTGGGCCAGGTGAGCTGGACCCCTGCAGGCTGCAGAGAATCACGGCTGCTGTTTCTACGGTGCTGGGCCCGGCCAGCCTGGGTGTGCCAGGGACACACTGCCGCTCGGTGTGAAAACACACCGAGTGTGCGTTTCACGGTCTCCCCATCCTATGGCCCCGTTCCGTAGTGTTCATCACGTCCACTGCAGCCAAGCTCCAGACCATTTTCGTCTTCCCCAATGGAAACTCTGTACTCATTTGACAGAGTTTGACTCCCACCCCACTGTGCCCGGGCCATCAGCACGGCCCACATCTGAATGTCCCCAGAGCCTTCGGGAAGGTGACTGGGTAGTGGGGGCTTCTGGGGGCTGGTGTTGGGAGGTGGGGTGGCTGTGAAGAGGTGAGGCCTGGGGCTTCCTTCCCTCTCTGGCTCCCTGCAATGTGCTGACTTTAATTTTCAGGTATACACCCAGGAGAGGTACAGCCTGTCACAGTCATAGTTTTCAGTGTTTCGAGGGACTTCGTACTGATTTCGATAGTGGCGGCACTAATCCACATTCCCACCGGCAGTGCAGACTGCATTTTCCCTGCATCCTCACCGGCACGTACTGCTTTTGTTTTGTTTTTTTGTATTCTGATGATAGAATTCTGACTGGTGAGATGAAATTTTAATGACTGGTGGCTTTGATTTGCAGGCCGTAATGGCTAACGATGTTTAACACTTTTTTCACATACTTATTAGCCATTTGCGCCCCTATGGGAAAACGCCCATTCGTGGGTTTGCGATTTGGGCTTCATTGGCGCTGAGCCTTCCGACTTCTCCGTCTGTTTTAGATGTGAGTCTCCGGGTGGAAGTGCAGCTGGCGAAGCTCCCTCCTGCCCGGCAGCCCCCCCCCCCCCGCTGGGTTTCCTTGCTGCAGGAAGCCTTTCTGTGTGATGTGGTCCTGTTGGCTGGTTATTGCTATTACTTCCTGTCCTGCCAGAGTCCCTCTCAGGAAGTCTGCCCATGCTCATGGCTTCAAGTGTTTCCCCTGTGTTTTCTTTTAGCAGTTTCAAAGTGTCAGGGTTTTCCTTAAGTCTGTGATCCATTTTGAACTCACTTTTTGCGGGTGAGGGCAGGGATCTAGTTTCAGTCCTGCACAGGTGGATACCTGTTTCCCACGGAGGCTGTCCTCCGTCCAGCAGGTGTCTGTGCCCCTTTGTCCAGCTCCAGATGGCTGTAGCCATATGGGTTTGTTTCTGTGTCCTCTGTTCTAATCCCCTGGCCTACAGGTCTATTTCTGTGCCAGTACCATGCTGTTTTCCTTACTATGGTGTTGCAGTATAGTTTAAGTGGGGTATTGTGATACCACCAGCGTTGCTCTTCTTGGCAAGGCTTTCTCAGCCATTCTGGCTCTTTGGGTTTCCCTATGAATGTTGGGGTGTTTTCTACTTTGGTTGTGTCTTAGCAGCAGTTTTGTTCTGTTTGTTGGATACTGGGAATCGAACTCAGGACCTCTTGCTTTACTGAGCTGTATCCCGGGCCCAGGATGTTTCCCAACTATGTGAAAAATATCACTGGAATGTTGATGGAGATTACATTAAATCTGTAGGTTGTTCTGGTCATGTGTCCACTTGGCAGTATTGATTCTCTGATCCATGCACATGAGAAGCTTCCCATCTTCTAAATCTTCATCAGTTTCTCTCTCGTGTTTCTCTCCTTCTCCTCCTTGGTTAGAGTGGTTCCTAAGTATTTTTTGAAACTACTTGTGAATGAGGTTGTTTTCCTGATTTCTTTCTCAGCTACCTCATTACTGGGATCTAGAAAAGCCATCACTTTCGAGGCTGATTTTGTGTGCTGTAATGTTTGTCCTTTTGTGACTGGGTTATTTAGGATAATTTCTCAAGGTCCACCCGTGTCAACATTTCCAAGCATCAGTGATGCAAGCTAACAAGAGCTCTACAGATGGAGAGTGGTGATTTGACACATGGTGAGTGTTCTTATCGCTACCAGACGATTCACCTCAAAGCACTTAAAATAGTTAATTTCGTGTTACGGATTTTACTACGGTTTTAAAACAATGGTAATGAATGAGATCATTTCCTCTACAAACACAATAAGTGAGTGTCAGACTCAGGGTCAGATTCTGGGCACTGGGGTCAAATACTCCTCTTGCCGCGCTGTGCATGCCGGGCTCCCGCTGGCCTCCGCATCCTCGAGTGCAGCTGGTCCCCTGAGATCTCTGTTTAACGTCACCCTGTGGCTGACACTGCCGTGCAGTTAGGGCTCTGGTGGTTCAGTCGGCCCTGAGCTCGCCTAGCTTTCCTGTCCTTGGTCCTTAAACTGTGGAGTTTAACAGGACTGTCATGGCGTTTGCATTTGGTCAGTGTTAGAAGTCACCAGAGATGATTTAAGGCACACAAGAGAGAAAGTGTGCAAAGGTTATGTAAATACAGCACCATCTCGGATAGGAGACTGAAGTGTCCTGGGGCTTGTACGGGGAGAGGGGTCCTGGAGTCAGCTCCCTAAGGTGATGAGGATGAATACACTGTCTTTCCACACAGCCGTTGAACTGGAAGCCTTGCGTCCACCCATGACAGCCCACAGTGTCTGAGTGATCATAGATTCAGGTTTGGAGATTTATGTCCAAGAGGAGTGGACAGCTTTTGGCAGAGGAGAACATCAGCTTCCACAGGACCCTGGAGCACCTGGGTCACACGGAGGAGGAAAGAGCTCAGGAGGCCACAGTGCGTTGGGTTAGGGGCCCAGAGGCCATTGAGGGGCCTGAGGCCACCGAGGGTCCGAGCCCGGGATGCCCAAGGGAGGAGGATTTCAGAGCTCGTGTGCAGGTCTGAGCCAGAGCCAGGGTTTCCTTGGGGACTCCCTGGGGAGGAAAGGGGCCGAGGAGAGCTGTTCCCCAAGTGGCACATGGCCTGCTTTCTGTGGGCAGGGACAGGAGAGGGGAGAGGAGCAAGCAAAAGGGGAGTTTGACCTGGTAGGGGAGAACCGTGACTTCCTCTGGGAAACAGCGGCCCTCGTGGGCTTAGCAGTGGACAGTTACTCTGCACTGAGGAACCCCTCAGAGATTAGTGTCTGGGGGCGTCTGTGAGGGGTGTCCCCAGATAACCATAACCGATGTGTGGCGCAGTAAACTGAGGGGACCCTGCTGGTGCCCAGTTAGAGAATGCAGGAGGAGGAAGAAGCTCATCCCACGTCTCTAGTTTCTTCTCCTCCCTTCTCCTCCCCTCCCAGCATTCCCCTTCCTGGCTGCCATGAGGCAAGGGCCCTTCTCCAACATGGCTTCCACCATAATATTTTGGCCTCACCACAGGCCCCAAAACAATGGGGCTAGGGGGTGACAGACAGAACCTCTGAGACCGTGAGCCAAGATAGGACAGGAAGTTGACCAACTCCTTTTGACTCAGCCAACCCCAGGGAATTCTTGAAGGTGATGAGGCAAGGCCGTGCCCTGTGTGGGTCCAGGAGCCCTGGGGTATCTCGCTGACCAGGGAGGCCCCAGTGTTACCCAATGATGGAGGAGAGGGGTGGGGTATGTGAGTTCAGAAGTCAGCCGGTGTGTTTGTAAATCACCCGTGACCTGTGCTTCTTTCTTTTTCTCTTGCTTTGTTTTGTTTTGTTTTTGGAGACAGGGTCTAAGTATGTAGTTCAGGCTGACCTTAAACTCACTGCGTAGCCCAATCTGGCTTTGAACTCCCTGTCATCCTCCTGCCTCTGCCTCCTGAGTGCTGGGATTACAGGCGCAAGTCACCACACCCTGCTTTTTCTTGGTCTTTCTGACTCGAGGGAGGGGGCAGCTCCCTGGGCACTGCCAGAGCTGTTGCCAACTCAGAGCTTTATTACAGTTCAGAACCACTGCTGGTCAGTGTAGACAACTGGGCATGGTGAAGGGACGAGCGAGTGAAAGAGGCGACCTGAACAGCAAGCCCCCCTCGCTGTCCCCGGCGGGCAGGCACTGGCAGACACCCTGCGTGGGCAGCCCGAGCCGGGCTCCTTTTTAGCCGACTGTGCAGCCTTCCCTTTCCTGCAGTGCAGTCCTGGAGCAGGGCAGGATCCAGATTCCTCACAACCTTTGTCCCACAAGCCCGCAGGGCCAGGAGGCGCCCAGCCAGGCAGCCTCGCCAGCCCGGGGCAGGAGCATAGGGCCAGCCTGCCAGCTGTCCCGAGAGCACTGTCCAGCAAATGCCACAGGGCTGGTTCAGGGAGGAACAGAGCCATGGGAGGCGGCGCCCTGTGACACAGGGGCCAGGAGGTGACGTTTATGGCACTTGCGCTGGGTCCCTGGCACTGGACTAATCCTCACGCTTTAGAAGTACTAGAAGCTAAGTGCTATTTTTACCACCACCCCCCTTTTTTTGGGCAGGGAATCTTTTTGAGACAGGGTCTCACTATGTAGTTCCGGTTGGCTCTGGGCTCACTTTTTAGCCCAGGTTGGTCTGGAATTTACAAGGATCCTCCTGCCTCAGCCTCCCGAGGGCTGGGATTACAAGTGTGTGCACCACCACCGGCGTCTACCCTTAATAAAGATGAGGCAGCTAAGCCTCCTTAAGCCAGAGGGGTGTCAAACCAGTGTTTGTCCCCCACCCAAGCTGGCACCCTGGACCATGTCGTCCCCCCCACCCCCACCCCGCTCCGGGCACCAGCGCCCCCTGGAGGGCGCCCTGAGACCCGTGCGGGCTGGCTTGGAGTCCGTTTCGCAGCTCACGTCCTCCGAGGGGCCCGCCAGGCATAAGTTTACGGCCCCAAAGTTTCTGCAGGTCACCTGATGACTCACAGCCCGCTGCCATTGTCACCTTTGTCCAAGTCATCAGCTACCGAGGGTGTCGCATGTCCCTGGCTCCGGGGTCAGGGGCCCCTCGGCCCGCTGCCAACGCAGGGCGTCGAGGTCCCCACACCCACAGCTGCGCCCGGGATGCACAGCTTAGGACCAAGGTGCAGCTGAGGGGCGGGTGCTCGCCAGCTGTGCCCGGCCCTGGGTTCTGTCCCTAGAGCCACCAAAGAAGGCTGGGTCAGTGTCGGGCTGGGGGGGGGCGTGACCCCCGTCAGCAGCCCTGACCGCCTTCCCCCCTTACCCCGACGGATGCCCCCTCCTCCCGCGGGGACGGCCGGTCCTCCTCTGCCCCGGTCCTGCTGTGTGCCCAGTCCCTAGAGCAGCCTGCGGTGATGCAAAGAGCCGCACGGACAGATGGACGCGCAGAGTCCGGGGCAGACCTGGAGCCTGGACCAAGGGCCCCGCGGGAGGAGCTGGACCAACGCTGCCGAGGAACCAGGAGGAAGGCTGCGGCCAGCGCGGCCACCTGCGCCCTTTGTGACAGGGCCCCCTCTGCGCAGGCCAGAGCACCTGACAGAGGTGTCCTTGGTCTCTGTCCCTGCACACACCAAGGACCAGGGTGACCCACGAAACAGAAACCGGCTGCCTCACGGTTTGGGGGATCCAGGTGGCCGCGGGGGCGGTGACAACGGTGAGGAAAACCTGTCCCAGCACCCCCCTGCCCAGCTTCCAGGGTTTGCTGGTGGCTTTGCATGAGGCTCTCCCTGTGTGTGTCTCCAGCGCCCCTGATTTTTTGTTTTGTTCTGTTTTTCTGTGCTGGGAACTGAACCCAGGGCCTGAACACCGAGCTGCATCCGCCTTTTTTTTTTTTTTTTTTTTTTTTTCCTCTTTTTATTTGGAGACAGGGTCTCCCTAAGTCACTGCAGGCCTGGAAATCCTCCCGTTCAGCTGTGGGATTAAGGATATTAGTCACATTGGATTAGGGACCCCCCAAATGACCCACTGTTAACTAAATGCATCTGCAAGGACCTTGTTGGCCAATATGGCCATATTCAGTGCTACTGGGGTTAGAGCCCCATCATCTTTGGAGGGGCTGACAGACACAGTATCAGGGGAGACAAGCACTCACACTTCCTGGCATAGTTTGTAAAATGGGTCCTTTTCATCCATTTCATTCTTTTGAGGAGTCATCTGGTGACAGGTCATGTAAGCCTGTGAGGAACTCCTGTTGGGAGTCCCAGAGGGAAAGACCCCCAAGGGCCTGCTGTGAAGACAGCCAGGGCAACAGTGGCCCTCATCACCCCAGGGACACCAGCACCCAGGGGCTCGTTTGAAGCTGCTGCTTGGGGTGGGTAGAGGAGGCCTGGGGGACCCCGGATCTAGGGTGAACCCTCAGCCAAAGGCACAGCTGTCCCCAGGGGCTGCCTCAGCCGAACCCTAATCCTGCTGCCCCCCAGGACTGGAGTCACCAGGGAACGGCTGGGCTCCACCTTTAGACTTCCCATTCTGGAGCCTCTGTGTGGGTGCAAGTCCAACACTCATGGCTCCCCACCGTCTCCTTTTGGCCCAGGAAGGAAGGGAGGCCACCCTGGGGTGGACCCGCTGGGCAGCCTGAGTGCCCAGCTCCGGTGCCTCTGTCTCCCTCGCAGCCCTCCTGCTGCCCCTTCACGCCCCAACACGCCCTTCCCTCTGGGACCTGCCAGCATCCAATAGGAGAAGGGGGACACCTCAAACTCTTCTAATCTCGACAGGCCCCAGGGCCTGGCTTTAAAGCTGCAGCAACAACACTCCATGCAAAGACCTGTGGTGATGTTGGTCTCCAGTCTCTTTCCTGCTGTGACAGCTGTGGCCGCCTCACCCTCACCCACCCCTGTGGCTTCCACTGCCTTCTGCCTGCTGGGGCCCCAAGTCACCATCTTTCTCCTTTTGAATCAGCTGTTCCTGGCCTCAGAACTCCCCATCGAGAAGGTCCAGAGCCTGTGCCATCCTCTGAGGCCTGTCACCCTGAGGTCACCTTTGCGGGAACCTGAGCCTCCACCATGACACCTTCCTCGCACTCAGCCCCACCTCCATTGCGGCATCCCTCTGGTCTGCTTTCCACCTGTGCCTCGATGGCACCCTCGGCTCTGTGCCCAGCCCTGCTGGCTCTGTCTGTGAGAATGATGCTTTATTGTATGTTACTGGCTTGTCCCCTCGACCCCGCTGTGGCCTCCTTGTCCTGTCCCTGGGACCGTAGCTGCACCCCTAGATGAGAACCCGGAGCCAGCTCCACCATCCTGCGTACTTCTTCCGGGCTCAGCCTCCTGCTCTGGTGGCTTCTTCCCACACGCTTGGCTTCCCTGGATCTCTGTGCTGTGTCAGTGTCCCCAGTGTCATATAAGAAGCCTCAGGGTCTCTCCTGCAGCCCTGGGAGGAGACCCCTAAGAGTCCTGCACAGTAGGAAGGGGTTTTGTTGCTCTGTGAGCCCAGCTGGTCTCACTGGAGTTTATGTTAAAAAGCGAGGCCTGAGGTAGGGGCTGGCTGGCCTCAGGCCAGGAAGACAGTGATTACAGGGCCAAGGACTCTCTGCCCCTGCCCTGCAGCCCCAAGGACCCCTGGGAGGAGAAGATTACAGTCTATAAAATGGGATTGAGCAATGGGATTTGATGAGCTTTGGGCTGCTGTCTGTCTGCTGTGACCCTCTGTTCACCTCATTCGGCTAGCGTCAGGGTTGGTGACCAGATGGCGGCCCAGGGGCAGGGGGGTGGGGAGCTCTGTGGGCCCACCAGCCGGCCCTGGCCGTGCCTCGCCCCGTGTGACTCCTCCATCTGACCCTCCTGAGCTGCAGCCCGTGGAAGAAACTGTAGTTTCAATGTTCCTTGAGACTGTTGAGTGCTCCAGCAAATCACCCAGCCCAGGGAGAGCTCTGGGAGTCTGCGATGTGTCCCTGGTGGACCAGGAGCACAGAAAGATCAGACTGTCTTGTTTTTGTTTTTAACTGTATGAGTCCGTTTATGTAACAATACTGGAAAAACAGGAACATAAGGCAGCGGATCACAGGTTGCCAGGGGTGGGGAGCGGCAGGAGCGCAGGACCATAAAGGGATTGCACCAGGACGGCTTTGTGCATAATAAACGGCTCTGTGTCCAGATGGTGGTGGCTACACCGATGTACGCGTGCATTAAATTCCGTGGCATGGAACCCAGGACGATTCTATTTTGTTAATTCAAAACAATACTCATCTTTGGGAAGAAGCTATCTCTTTATAGACAGATCTTTCAGGACATGTTCCAAAGGTCTTCCAGATGACAATAAAGAGGGTTTAGCTGAGGGTTTAGCTTAGTGGCATAAGTGCCTGCCCTGGCAAACACAAGGTTGTGAGTTCAATCCTCAGTACAAAAACAAACAAACAAAAGAGTCTTTGATCTTTCTGGAAATCAAAAACATGGATCTTCATTCTAAAACGTGTACACAGCTCTTCCTAGAGCGCTCCCCCCATCTTCAATTTTGATATTTGACCAGTGTCACACTCTCCTGGGGGAGGTGGGACCCCTGCAGAGCGCCCTCCCCATCCCACTCTCCCTTCCCAGCACAGACTCCTGACTGGCACCTAAAACGTGGCTGAGTTGAGGGGCGGAGCCTCCAGCGGGGTGTCTGAGGCTGCTGTGGAGGGGGTGTCCCGGGAAGACAGAATTTCCCTGTACTTGTTGGCCTATGAGTCAGGGGGTGACACTCTTGGCTTGCGCTGTGGTGGGAACAACGTTCCCTGCAGGACGGTGTGGCGATGTCACTGCTGTGCTGCAGGAAGCCGGAAGCAGGTGGGGGAAGCAGGGAGGAGTCCCAGGGCTCTGGGGTCCTAAGAAAGCTGCGGGGCTGGCGGGGGGGGGGGGTGGTGCTGATAAGAGGATGAGTAGGGCCCCCTCTTATAACTGGCAGAGTAAAAGGAATCTTTAAAAATTAGAATTTTTTGTGGTGTGGTGGCACATGCCCGTTATCCCAACTCTCAGGAGGCTGAGGCAGGAGGATCGCTGAGAGTTCGAGGCCGGCCTGGGCTGCAGAGTGAGCTCAAGGCCAGCCTGAGCTGCATGGTGAGACCCTGCCTCAAAAAGACAAAAAAAGCGGGGGGTGGGAGCAGCAGCAGCCAGGCTGGAAGCTGCACCTGGCCGGGGCTCTAAGGAGCCCGGGTGCCGGGACCCCGCGGACCGGAGCTGGGACCGGGTCGCCCTAGGATGTTTCCCTGAGCCCCTGCCCAGGCTCCAGGCCGCAGTCGCCCTCCGCGTCCGCGTCCTCTCGCACCGCACAGCCGCAGCCGGGACATCGGCCCCCAGCGTGGCTCCTCCGCGGAGCGGACGCGGCGGGACCGGGGGGTGGAGCTCGGCGCGGTTCCGGAGCTGGTAGGAGCGGGCGGCCGGGATGGGGAAGGCGGCACTAACTTCTGCCTCCTCCTCGCCTTGGTCGGTTTTCATTTCAGAGCTCTGGGTGGGACCCAGGCCCCTACCGCCGGGCTGCCCGCCCAGCTCTAAAAGGTCACTCCCTGTCCAGGGCGTTGACCTTGGCCCAGGCATAAGTGACCTTGGCCCTGCTGCACACGCGGCCTCTGGGCTGAGTCGCGTGATGCTGGGGCACCTGATGCCTGAAGTGCTGGCCTGGCCTGGGCCCCGAGACCCTGCTGCCCTGTGTGCGATGTGGGCAGGAAGGTGGAGCCGGCCCACACCTGCCCACATGTGTGCCCCTCCTTTGGGGGATCACTGTGCCCTCCTGACCTCCAGCCATGCCCAGTACAGGGGCCACATTGGCATCACTGCCACACCTGTCAACGTCAGCAGGAGGGGGCCTCCTATTAAAGCATCATCGAGGCCAGCACCCGTGGTGTGTGCCTGAGAACCCAGTACATGGGAGGCTGAGTCAGGAGGATCCCAAGTCTGAGCCCAGCTGGACAATATAGCTACTTAGCAAGACCTTGTCTCAAAATAAAAAATAAAAAGGGCTGGGGATATAGCTCAGTGGAAAGGCCTTGGGTTCCCTTCCGGGAAGGCAAACCAGACACCACTGTCACCAGCCACAACCAACAGTTTCAAGCTCCAAGATGCTGCCAAGCTGCCACGTGTGAAGATGCAGGTGTCGCATCTGGTCACAGACACCTCTCCGTTCACAGAGCCTAGGGGTCAGTCTCTTTTTCTGGCTGTTAATAGGTGATTTGTTAGCCTGGGTGCTGGGGATGGAGCAGGGCCTCACCCACGCGCCGCATGCATTCAATCACTTTTGAATTGCTTTCTCTGCCTGGGCTGCCTCCGTTTCATTCTGTTCTTTTGAGTTTAAAAACGGTACATTTGAGCTGTCTCTGAGCACACGGGTCAGGTGCACGAGGTGAGCATGGCGTAGGGCAAGCACTTCCCCAGGCCTGGCTCTGGATCCTGCCCTGGGCGGCTCCTCGGACCTTCATGAAAGGGCCTCTGGGGTGTCCTCTCACCTGCTCACCAACACGAGGGCAGGGAGGCTGAGGCAGGAGTGTTCTCCCTCTGCTTCTCCTTCAGGGACCTCTGGAGCTCACGTGTCACCTCCTCCTCTGCCCTACTCAGCGCACAGCCTCCAGGATGGAGACCCAGGCGCGTTTTTAAGTGTACCATAACTCTGAGGGGCGACTTGTGAAGGCAAAGACACCTCTCTGTCTGAGATTTATCGTTGCACTGAACAGGAGTCTGGGTTCCCCCAGTGCGCACCTTTGGGTGCGGCTTCCAAACAGTCCCAGCTTCCAGTGCTGCCCGCAGGGTCTCCCGCCAGCTGCTGCGGTGAGCTCCGGCTGCCTCAGTCTGTGCGAGGTTCTCTCCCGTCAGACAAGCCCTTCAGGACCGTCTCCACCGTGCCCCGTTCCTTCTAGGACACCATTAGAGTCATGGCTGCCTGTGAGCTCATGCGTTTTTTAAAAAATTTATTGGAGCATCTCAGGTACTTAACGACCCCAGTCATCCAGGGAATTGGGTCCCGTATGTGACAGGTATTGCTCATTTATTTCCCGATCCCCTCCTCTGGTTTCAGGCCCTCTTCCCCTCTGTGTTTAAAAAGCTCCCCCCATTTTTCCCTCTATTCCCTTTTTGTCCTTATCCCCTCTTTCCTTCCCCTCTCTGCCCTTCCGTGTTCCCTTCTTATTTGAGCATTTTCTTCCCATTTCCCAATATGTGCTATACACTTTGGTCCTTATTTACACTTTCAGTTTCTTACACCAGAGAAACAATGTGGTATGAAGCATGTGTGTGCGATTTATTTCACGTAAGAGTAGGCTCCTAAGGTGCATCCATTCAGCTAGAAATGTCTCAAGCTTAGCCTTCTTTATGGCAGGGTAGTACTCCCTTTTATAAAAGACGCAAATCTTCCTTAGCTGTTCATCAGTTGAAGGGGACTGGGCTGTTTCCAAGATTATTAAAGCTGTAAACATGGGTGTGCACATATCACTGGGATGTGATGCTTCTCATTCTTTTAGGAAGATTTCAAGAAAGGGAACAGCTGGGTCAAATGGAACCTCTAGTTTTAGATTTTGAGGAATCTCCACACTGATTTCCACAGTGGTTGCACCAGTCTACACTCCCACCAACAGTGGAGAAAGATTTCTTTTTCCCCACAGCCCCTGGAGCATTTGTTACTGGTTGGTTTCTTGGTGAGAGCCATTCTTTCTGGGGTGACGTGGAATCTCTGTGTTGTTTTAATTTGCGTCTCTTGAATGACCAGTGATGCTGAACATTTTTTCATATATTTATTAGTTGTGAAGTTTCAGATGCCCATTTTTAAAATCAATCTTTAAGTTTTTTTTTTAGTTCTTTACATATTCTGGATAGTAGTCCTTGGAGGAACAATTGGCAAAAACTTTCTTCCACCCTGTGAGCTGTCTCTTCATTCTGCTGGTGGTTTCTCCAGCTGTGCAACAGCTTTCATGAGATGGGATCCTAGATGTGGATTCTCTGTGATGGCTCCTGTGCAACGGGGTTTTGTTCATAAGGTCATAGGCTACACTGAAGTCTTCAAGAATTCTACCTGTTCTCTCTTCCAGAAGAGTTAGTGTTTCTGTTTGAATATTTAGACTTTTTAAATCCACTTTGATTTTAATTTAGTCTGTGATGAAAGATATAGGTCTAGTTTTAATCTTCAGGATGTGGAAAACCAATTTTCCCAGGTTATCTTTCTTCCACTAAAAGTGTATGGCTCCTATGTCAAAGATAAGGTGGCTGAGTATGTTTGGGGTTGTTTCTGCATTTTCTAATCCATTCCATTGATCCTCAGGTCTAGGCTTTTTTTTTTTTTTTCGGTCAGTACCATGCTATTTTTATTACAGTAGCTTTGTAGTATAATTTCAAGTCATGGGTTGTGATGCCTCCTGCCTTGCCTTTGTTTCCCAGGATTGCTTTTGCTATTCTAGGTCTCTTCTGATTCCAAATGAATTTTAGGACACCTGATCTATGCTATTGACTTTTTTAAATGCTATTGATTTTAGAGTGTTGACTTTGTATCCAGCTACACTACTGAATTTGAGTTTTAAATTTAGAAGTCTGTTGGTGGAGTTTAGAGGTTTTCTATATAAAATATCATGTCATCTGCAAATAATGATAATTTAACTTCTTCCTTTACTATTCTTTTACTCACTTTCTTTCTTTCTCTTGTCTAATTGCTCTGGCTAATGTTTTCAGAACTGTATTAAATAAGAGTGGCGATAGTGGACATTCTTGTTGTAATCTTGAGTTTAGAGTGTAAGCTTTTGGTTTTTGTCTACTTAGTATGATGTTGGCTGTTGGTTTGTCATAGATGACTTATTGGATTGAGATAAAGACCATCTATTCCAATTTTTATAGGGTTATTTTTTATGATAAGTGGGTGCTGGACTTTATCAAATACTTTTGCTGCATCTATTGAGATGATCATATGGTTTTGTCCTTGGCTCTGTTAATATGGGTGTATTACATTTATGGAGTCAAGTCATCTTTGCACCCTTGGGATGAATCCTGTTTGGTCATGGTGTGTTAACTGCTTGGTGATTTGCTGCATTCTATTTGCGAGTATCTTATTGTGGATTTGTTTTGCACTCATGTCCCTTAGGGAGATGGGCCTGTACTTCTCTTTTTTGGTTGGATTCTTCTCTGGTTTTTGTATCAGAGTAATGTTTGCTTCCAGGGATGAATTTGGTCATATTGCTTCCCTTTTGGTTTCATTAAAGAGCTTGAGAATTAGTGGCATTAGATTTTCTCTAAATTTCTTATAGAACTCAGCAGTGAATCCGTCAGGGTCTGTGCTTTTCTGTGTTGGTAGTTGTGTTGGATTAAAAACTTAAACACCAGCTGAACTGAATCAGTATGGTGCTGAGCATGGATGGCCCACCTGAGGAAAGCTGCCAGCCTAAAAGGAGACCTGGAGGGGAAGAGGAGTGCCGTGGATTCTCCCATGGTTGCTGTTTGGCATTGTTGGTTCTCCTGCTGTGCATTCTCCTGGAGGAGGTTATGGAGCTTCTTCCCTGATATGAACTCATCAGAAGAGCTCGGGACCTTGTTGTTGCTGAGAGTGGCTATGGTTCCCTTTGGGGAGCTCTGGTCCTTACACTGAGCATCACTTCCTGGCTCTGGATGGGAAGATGTGTGCCGTTCAATCTCCAGGAGAAGTTAGTCACGCTGGCTTCCTGATATGAGCTCATCTGTTCTCATTGTCAGAGTCTCAGAACCTCTCTGTTGCTCAGGACGGCTGTGAGCCTTGCTCCTTTCTTGATGTTGCTTCCTGGCTCCAGCGCAGATCCCTCAGTCTGCTGGCACAGCTCCTTAACTCTGTTGGCACAAACTTTCTAGCTTCCACCTCTGACCTTTGGGGCTTCCAGTACAGATCTGTGAAACAGATTGCATGAGTGATTGTCATGGGCTCTAGGTCTTCAGCTGGACTCATGCAGGCCCAGGCCCTTAGCTGGATCCCTTGGGTCCCAGTGTGTGGACAGATTTCCTGCACTTCTTGTATTTAACTCTTGGGTGACCATTATAAATAATACTATAAATTATGTGTCCTATATGTAATTTTTTTCCTTGTAACCCATGACTACAACAGTTTTTTAAATTACATCTTCAATTTGATTGACTGATACTGGTTTATTTACAATTTTTATATCTTATTGATTCTTTTTTTAAAGATCAGTACCAGAGATCGAACTCACGACTGCCTTCTTGCAAGGCAGGCGCTTATGCCACTGAGCGAAATCCCCAGCCCCTATCTTATTGATTCTTCCCTGATAATTCATATGCATCTAGAAATCTATCCATTCTGTGATTTCTGTCTTAGTAGAATGCAGGTACTCAAAGTAGGTATTGATGATCTGCATTTCTGCAAGATCTGTTGTGATTTTACCTAATTCATTCCTAATTGCATGAGTCTTTCTTTTGTTTTGAAAAAGATTGGCTAAGGGCTTGTCAATTTTATTTAATTTTTCAAAGAACCAATTCAATTCACTGAGTCTGGTACTGTTTTCTTAGTCTCCATTGCATTTTTGCCCTGATCTTTTATTTCCTCCCTCAAAGAGCTTGAGGCTTGACTTGCTCTTTTTCTTCAAGAAGTTTGAGGTTTAACATTAGGATGTTTATTTGAGATCACTGTTTTTCTGATATGAGAATTCACTGCTAAACATTTCCTTCGTAAGCTTTCAGTGTGTCTCATAAGTTCTGATATGTTGTATTGTTTAATTGCAGAAATGTGAATTTCTTCAATTTCATCTCTGCCCCACTGGTTCCTCATGAGGGTGCATTCCCGCTGCTGTAGGCAGTTCTCCATTCATGCAGTCAGGTTGTAATGGAGAGGTTGGAGAAATGGTCTGTTGGTCTATGACCGCTCCCGTTCACATCTCTGACGGTGGAGGGGTCCAAGACCAGTACCGGCAGGAACAGGTCATCGAGCGATGGGAACAATTAAATCCGTTCCCTGAAGTCAATTACCATCCACTCCTACGCCCAAAATCCCGAGGCATTAACCTTGACCCCGCTACTGAATCCATATTAGAGGCTACCCACAAAGCACTCAATCTTACTGACCCAGGGCTGGCCTCCGATTGTTGGCTGTGTATGATGATGGGAGAATCATGGCCGCTGGCCATGCCGTTTAGAGACTATGAAAGTGAACCTTACAATTATAGCACACCCTATAATTGCTCACATGGGCCTCCATTTCGGGTCCAGTTTATGGGACAGTTTAATGCATCCTGTTTCCAAAAGTACCCACAAAATAATAGTTATGATATTGTTGTTGGAGCGCTGGCAGTCGCCTCGTGTGAGTCCATAACCAATGTAAGTAGTAGCTCGCCGCTATGTGCCCCCTTTGGCAAAGTATTTGCTTGCGGCAATGGTCATGCTTATACCTACCTGCCCAGTAATTGGACCGGCCTATGTGGCCTAGCTTACTTGTTGCCTGACATTGGTATTGTCCCTGGGGACCAACCCATGCCCATCCCAGCTGTGGACACCTTTATAAAAAGACATAAGAGAGATGTACAGATTTTACCTCTCTTGGCTGGTCTGGGGATAACTGGAGCCCTGGCCGCCGGGACTGCGGGCCTAGGAGTTTCATTAACCAAATATACTCAGTTATCCAAGCAATTGATAGAAGACATGTCTATAGTTGAGAGAACCCTTCAGGAGATACAAGATCAAATTGATTCCCTTGCAGAGGTTGCTCTGCAGAATAGAAGGGGCCTAGATCTACTCACTGTAGAGAGGGGAGGTATCTGTATTGCCTTACAGGAAAGATGCTGCTTTTATGCCAACAAGTCCGGAATCGTTCGAGACCGATTAAAGAAACTGCAAGAAGACCTAGAAAAGAGAAGAAAAGAACTACAAGACAATCCCTTTTGGGGAGCCTGGAATGGCTTGCTCCCCTATATTTTACCATTGTTAGGTCCCCTGTGCTCCTTGCTTCTGCTCTTACTTATAGGACCATGCTTGCTCCGATGGGTCACATCATTTATTAATGGGCGCCTTGCGGCGGCCCGGCGTCAAGTACGCCTGGTTGCCCATGCGGCCCTGGCAGCAGCCCGTGATGGGCACAATGACCCCCAGGCTTACGCATGGCTCGCTCGACTGGCCTACGACCGGGTCTAGATGTGGCGGGTCTTCCGCACTCCTTCCCTATTGACACTACACAGCAGGGTAGATGAGTCAATGACGGGTAAGAGCGTGCCTCCCCAGCACGACTCGACCTAAGCCAGGCCCTACCCCATACTGCACGAAAGCCGCTGGATTACTAGAATCTGCCCAGATCTAGATGTCTCTCCGAGGGGATCACACGGAGGGGCATGAGTGCATGCCTATGTGCATCCAGGTTCCGTCCAGTTCACTCCTGGCCCTGGAAAAAGGACGAGGGTCTCAAGGCCTTGGTGGACCCGGGGATGGCCGACCAGGGTCCAAGCCAAGGGCCTACGGTGGGCCTCAACACAGGGCATAAGCCTCTGCACTCGATCCAGGGTGGGCTGCGATGCATACATTCATTCAAAGTAAATAAAATAGGGGGAGATGTTGGGAGCCGCGGCCGACACCGGTCGCCTTACTTGGCGGACGTAGGGCCTGTGGGTGGGAGCGGAGCCTGAGCTAGATTGCCCCTCCCATCGAGTGAGCCAAGTTGGCGCCTGCTTCCTGCCCCCTGATTGCCCTGGCGACTTAAACAACCCGCTCTGTAAGATAGTCTGCCTAGCAACAACTGATGTTAGCCAGTCAGCCCGCATCGCGCGCTTTAAACTGATTGGCCACTGTCACCCTATAAAAGTGAATGCCTCTCCCGCCACGAGGAGGAAGCACAGAGAGAGATAGAGAAAGTCCACCGGCGAGAAAGGGCTGGTGGCAGAGTGGAGGCCTCGCGGGGCCCACGCGGAGACAAATAAAGGCAAGGTTGCACACCGCCAGACTTTGTCGTGTGTCTTTCCTGCCGGCCGGGAGCGACCCCGACAGGTGCTATTTAATTTCCCTATATTTATGAAGTCCTTGTGACTTCTGCCGTTGATTTTCAATTTCATTACACTATGGTCTGATAATATGTGTGGGATAATTTCCATGACTTTGCATTTGTTTAAGCATGTTCTATGAGCTGGTATGTGGTCTATTTTGGAGAACACTGTGTGAAGCTGAGATGAATGTGCCTTCTGTGTGATGGAACTCTAGAAATTTACGAAGTCCACTTGTTCAAAAGTTTGGTTCTGTGCTGATATTTCTTTGTTGATATTTTTGTCTAGCTGATCTGTTCATTGGTGGCAGGCTATAGAGGTCCCCATTATAATTACATTGCTTATTTGATTTTTCAAATCCACTGATACTTGTTTTATATAGTTTGGTGCACTAGTATTTGGTGTACATATATTTATGATTGTTATCTTTCCCTCTTGCATTGTTCCACTACAAGGATGTAGTGATCTTTACTATCTCTTTTAATTTTGACTTGAAATCCACTTTGTCTGCAAATGGTATTCATGCTTTTTGGGGGGTGGTTTCTGTTACATAAAGTATTGTTTTCCACCCTTTCAGCCTATGAATTTCTTTTTGATGAAATGTGTTTTTTATTTGCAGGATATTGTTGGATTTTGCTTCTTGGTCCATTCTGCCAGTCTGTTTCTATTAGTGAATCAAGGTCATTGGCATTGATGGTTACAACTATACACACTGATTTATCCTTGTGTATGTTATTTTCCTGTTGTTGGATCCCTTCTTTTTCTCTTCTGTTTAATTACTTGTCTTTCTGGTAGATTGATTCTGTTGGGGTCCATGAAGTTATAATCTTCATTAACTCCTTCTCAAATGTCCTTCAGATCATCTTGCAGTGCTGGTTTGGTGATCATGAACTTCTTCAGAAGTTCTTTGTCATGGAAGTATCTTGTTTCTCCATGAGTATTTATTATTTATTTATTTATTGCAGTATTGGAGATCGAACTCATGACCTCACGCTTGCCAGGCAGGTGCTTACACCACTGAGCTAAACACAAGGTTTTTTAAAATTTGTTTCTTCAATACTTTTACAACTCTGTTCTCTTTTTGAATTTCTGAAATTTTGACCATAATATACCTTGGTATAGATTTTTCCTTAATTTTAAAGAGAACAAAACAAAATAAAACAAAACAATACAATGAGAATGACCTTGGATGCCAAAAACAAGACAGTAGGAAATCAACAATAGTTATGTACTGCACATTGTTATCCTCCAAACTGTTGCTCAAACTACTAGGTACAGGCATGCAAAATTAATCAAAGAATATAAGTACTAAGTTATTTCTTAAAGTTTTTATCCTTTCAAGAATTTCAGGTGTGTGGCTTCCAATTTATTTTGTGTCTACGTCTCCTGGATTTGTTTGGGATGAGCTCACCATGGGACGTGGCTTCTTATCTGTGCCTGCGGAGATTTTCTTTTTTGATCATGTCTAATTGGGGTTCAGTATGCCTCACTAATCTGTACATCAAATTCTTTTTCCAGGATTGGAAAGTTTTCTACTATTGCTTCTGTGAACAGATTTTTTAAATGGAACTTGCGCGATCTCCTGCTTTTGTCATTGATTCTGGTCAATCTTATATCATTCTTCTCTGCATCATCCAGCGGCTGTTGGATTGATCTTTTTTTGTGGTCCTTGTTATTTTAAGAAATCTTTCTTTTCATGTTCACTAACTGCAATTCCTTTTTTTCTGTGCTTTTTCTGCAGGGGGGAGGTTGGGATAGGGTCTTGCTCTGTAGTCCAGGATGACCCTGAACTCACTATGTAGCCCAAACTGTCCTGAAACTCTGCCACAGTGTCCCAAGAGCTGGGATTACAGATGTGTGCCACTACGCCCAGCTCAGTTCTGTCTTCCGTATCTGAGATTCTGCTGTCACACTAGCTCATTCTGCTGCATATAAAATTCAATGGAATTTTTAATCTCCTGGCTGTCTGTTTAAATCTATTCCATAGATTCTGTTTCTTTCCTATGTTGGGCATCCATGTGTCTTAGATACTACTTCTCATTGCTAAGACAAAATACCCAACAAAAAATTAAAGAAGGAGAGGTTTATTTGATTCAAATCATAATCAGTGACTCCAAGGTAGGGTGGCACATGGCAGAGGGGCAACAGTACATGGTGGCAGGAGACAGCAAAAGCAACAGCGAGAGCAAAAGGTGGGGAACCGCGCCTCTTCCTGCCCCTTTTATCTTATCCAGACTGCTGGGATTGGGGTGATGCCAATCCAGCTGGTGAAGTGATCCAGCAATCACCCACCCTTAATTCTAATTTCTGTGCACTACAAATCAGAAACTCTAGATTCAGCTGCTTCTGAAAAAGCCCACTTAAAAGTACACGAGGCTTGGGGGAACTCTAGACACAAACTGTAACACATGGTTTCTATCATTTTCCTAAGCGCCTCTATTATTTTTATGTGTATCTGCCTTAGAGTCACTAATCCTATCTTTCATTATGGCCACCGTCTCTGTAGTTATCTGAGAGATTATTTCTGATTTGATTTTCCCTAGAACCTCATTCATCTGCTTTGTTACTTCCATCCTTAGCACTGCAGAGGGTCTAGATGGGTGGCTTCTCAGCTGCTCCACCTCACTTCCCCTTGGTTTGCCTTTGGTGAGCTGAAAATCTATAGCTGCATCTTGCTTAAATGTCTTCTCATTTTATTTTACTTTACTTTTTAGTTCAATTCCAGGGCAAACTGCTTATGGCAAGTGACTTTATTGCCAGTATTTTGAACCCTTAGGGACTGCTTCTCAGAGATGTCTTCCAGGTGTAGCGTGGTTTTGGGTTCTGAGTCTGTTGTAAGATTCTACCTCTTCAGTTTATTGGGGATGAGAAGTTGCGGTCTATTTGGCTTAGTCTCTGGTTCCTTGGCACTGGCCTGTAGTATTTTTTTATAAACTATAGGCAACATAACTCATGGTATTCCAGGAAAAACAATTGATCGGAACAATTATGTCATCTTGACTAAAACATACAATCTGCAGTAAGACAGCATCAAACACAGCCTAGAAAATGACAAACTGTGGTAACTGTTGATTTGCCAATTTTGAATGTATAAATTAGATTTGTGGTTATATAACAAATCTAAAATGAACCAGAATATTGTATATGTAAATATACCTACAATATGGCTATTTTATCCACAGGAGAGGAAATTTAAAAGAGATTGGGGGGAATAGCAGAGGAAGAGATTCGAAGGAAGGCTGGAGGATAAAGGAAGTTTGTATGAACTTTAGGAAACTGACAAAGAAGACAGGAGGAATGAGAGGAGGAAGAAATAAAAACAACAGAATAACAAGAAAACTAGGAACAATGTTTACACTCATATAAGAACAAATAATCAAGAAAAAAGAAAAGGAAACAAAACAAAAAATGACAAAAAGAAAATTTTAAAAACACATGTACTTCAAGGAGTGTCTCTGCTGTCAGTGCTGGGCAGAGTCCAGGTCTGCGCTGATTAGCCCCAGCTGTAGATTTATGGCCCGGGAGTGGACAGTCCCTGAAGTTTAGTCCCACTGACATTCAGACTGCTTTCTGGCTGTGAGGCTGGAACCTGATCTGTTCAGCCTGCAACCCTCCATGTGCCTCCTGCCGGCTTGAACTCAGCTCATTAACCTGATTTGAACTTGGTTTGGCCTCATCCTCATCCTGACACTGGGAGCCACTAGGTGGAGCCAGCCTGCAGCCATTCTGAGTTCTGAGCTCAGAACGCCCGCTCCTGGGGGATGTCCCCAGTCACTGCAGGTAAACTGAAGAGGTAGACTCTTACAACAGACTCCACTGTGTCCCCTGCTCAGTTCCACTGGCATGTTTCTCTGTGGAGGCCTCTGTGGTCACCAGTGGTCACCGCGCATCTGCAGGTTCCAGCTGTCCCCACCCACAGTGAGTCGGACTCAGGGAGAAGGTGCCATGTACATCTCCTTCCGCACTGAGCTCTCTTCACTCCTCCCCTGGGCGTCCATTCTCACTTCAGATCCTTGCTGAGTCCTGAGGACCCACTTCCCCCTTTCTTCTCTTCCTCATGTTACTATATTCCAACCCTGGATCCCAAATCTCGGAGAGGCTGTTTCTCTGCTGCTCACCACTCCGCTATCTTCCCAGGATGCCTGTGTTCTTTAAACTTGTCTGGAAGTTGCCACTAGCACCCTGTGACCTTTTGCTTTTAAACATCTTCTAGCTGCTGATTGTTACAAGGGACCTTTTTTCTTGTAGAAATCTTTCAGAAGCATTTTAAGTATTTTCTGACTTTAGTATACTGCAAATAATTGTGGCGGTAAGACCTGGACCTAAAATGTGTTATTTTAAACCTTAAATCTGAGAAACTTGGGGGATCCTGGAAGAACAGCCCTGCGGCACCAGCTGCCCGGGGATTCCTGTGATCTGCAGCCCCCTAGTGGGCCTCTAGTGTAACATAAAAAGTGATGCTGAGAGCAGCAAGAGGCTGTGTCCATTCAGAGTGTGCAAAGGTCCATGAGCGCCCACCGCACTGTAGATGCTGGGGACACTGACGTGCACAGAACAAACAAACAAAATCATGCCCCAGAGTGACTTAAAACAGGGAAGCCAGACAGCAGAACCGGTCTGGGGCAGATATCACAAATTTCAGCCAGGCGTGTTGGCACACACCTGTAATCCTAGCAGTTGGGATGCTGAGGCAGGAGGATCACAGTGAGTTCAAGGCCAGCCCGGGCTCCATAGGGAGTTCAAGGGCAGGGTGAACTTTGTAGCCACCCCTCCCTCAAAACAAACAAGCAAACAACAAAAAATGAATCACAAGCTTGATTTGGGACCCATTTTGAGATTTCCATTAGTCTTCGTTGGGGTCAGAAAACACAAAGTGCAAATCATTTCTCATTTGAGATTTCACCAAATCTCAGTAAAAACAAAAGCAGAGCCAGACATGGTAGCACAAGCCTGTATTTCCAGCATTCAGGAGGCTGAGGCAGGAGGATTGCCACAAATCAGAAGCCAGTTTGGGCTACAAACTGAGTCCAAGGTCAGCCTGATCTGCACAGTGAAACCCTGTCAAAAAACAAAGAGCTAAGAGTAGAGGTACACTCTGGGATGCTGAGTGTACCACAGGGATGCAGGAGGTTTCAAGTTGAAGCCCTATCTGAGGAATTCAGTGACTTAGCAAGATTAAAATTTTTAATCAAAATTAAAAATAATAAAAGGGCTGGGGATGTAGCTCAGTACAAAGGTCCTGGTTCAATCCTCAGTATGAAAAAGCACAAAAGAAAAACCCCATTACAGCAGCCTATTTATGAGAACCACACCCCTGCTGGGGGTGTGACTGTGGGCATGTGTGGAGGTGCAGAGGAGCCTAGGACTTGCCCCACCTGCCCCCCATGACCCTCCCCACTCTGTGTCCTTCTCAATCCCTCCTCCCAGGACACTCCCCCCCCCACCTCGCTCATCATGGGGCCTGGCACCTGGTACCCAGCAGAGGCTCCTGTGCATTGATTGAAGGTGGATTTTGACTTAATGAGGCAGACAGGATGAATACTGGGTGCGAGCGCAGTCTCTGGAAAACTCCGCAGTACAGAGCAGTCAGGCTGGCTTGGGAGTGACTGGGGTTGAAACCAGTCAGGGGAAAGAACTGTTTTTGGGGGCTTTGGGATTGAACCCAGGGCCTCCATGCTGAGCCACATCCTCAGCCTTTTGTATTCTTTGAGACTGTGTCTTGCTAAGTCACTAAGTTATCCACGCATGACTGAGCTCAAACTTGTGATTCCCCTGCCTCAGCCTCCCAAAGTGCTGGGCACCACACCCAGCTTACTCAGGGACACTTTCAAGGAGGAACTGGGCTGGGACTGAGTCTGGAACAAAGGACGAGGGAATGAGGTGTCAGGAAGGGCAGTTTCCGGGAACCTGTCCTATCATCCCCGCGTGCTCTGAGGCCACCACTGTGTGCTCCTAGGTCTGTGCCCTCAGCTGGGCTGCCCTCCCCAGCCCCGTCCTGATATGGACTCATCCAGCCAGTGATCAGGGCTTGTGGTACTGTCCTTTACCACTCTTCATTACCAGGGCCGTTGCAGCCCCTTGGTCTGTCTACTAATGAACGCCCAGTGCATCCATGCCGTCATTACCCCGGCTCCAGTGAGGGCCTGGTAAACATTTGCTGGATGAACCCACAGCCTAGAAACTGCTGGCCATACTCTGGGATGGCTCCTCAAATGCTGAGTCTCAATCTGGAGCTGGAAACATTTGAAAACTGAGTGGTTGAACGATGTGTTGGCCAGCTTTCTGGTCCCTGCTACCCACAATTAGAAGGAGAAGAGGTGTGATATGGCTCACAGCTTCTGAGGGTTCAGTCCATGGTCAGGGGGTTCCAAGCAGAAACATGGTGGAGGGTGTGGAGGAGCCACAGAGTCTGGGAAGCAAAGCAGGGAAACAGTAGCATCATCAAGGGAGGAGCTGGGGACCAGATGTGGACCCCAGAATCACCCTTTCATAGCCCATAAAACACACCCAGAAGTATGCTTTACCCCCCCCACCACCACCAAGTGGCTCCTAGGCCGATCAAAGACCACGGAGCTTAACTGTCAGAAAGGCTCACCCCAAACCCTTGCACAGTTACTAGTAAGTGGCTCTGTCAGGTTTCACTTAGTGATTCTCTACTCCATGCTTCATGCTGGCTACCAGGAGCCTGGGGCTCAGCTCTGCAAAAGGACAACAATCAATAAGGTAAAGTGCCGCTTTGTGGACCATGTGGTCTGTGGCACTGTGGGGAGAGGGCTGACTGTCCAAGTGCGTTAGAGATGTTCCTGAGCACAGAGGTGACAAACTTGAAGGGGACGTTGAAAGACAAGGTTTGTCCTCTGGACAGATGCGACTGAAGTTGGGAAATGGAGAAGAGAATGGGGACAAAGTTCTGGACAAATGGAACAGCAGACACAAAAGCCGTGGTGGTGGTGGAATCTGAGAAAGTGTGCTTGGTTTGGGGCAGGCCAGCCAGAGAGCTGCACAAATACCAGTCTGCAAGGGGCACTAAAATATATTGACCTCAGTCACTTGTAGCTCCTTCCCTACCTTCTGAAACCTGAGTAGCTCCTACTCCTTTGAAACAAAACAGTGCCCTTGAATATTAGTTTAAAAATTCTCATGATTGGCAGTTCTAATTATCTTATGCTATATTCAGTGCATGTAACAAATTATTTTTAACATGGAGAGGTTTGTAATTCTTATCAATAGAAAACCAGGTTCTTTTTTTTTTTTTTTTTGTCTTTTTGAGACAAGGTCTCACTATGCAGTTCAGGCTGGCCTTGAGCTCACTTTGTAGCCTAGGCTGGTCTCCATCAATCCTCCTGCCTCAGCTTCCGGAGTGGTGGGATTACAGCATGAGCCACCACGCCTGGCTCATTTATTTTTTTAATTTATTTTTTATTGGTACATTTTTAGATGTGCATATTGATAACATTCATCATAGGGCATTTGTACCCATACATGATATATTTTGTACCTTACTTACTTTTCTTGTTGCTGAAACAAAATATCCAGCATCCAAAGTTAGAAGGAAAGTTTATTTAGCTGTTTGTAGAGGTTTCATTGCATTATTGGCTGGCTCCAAGGCAGGCTGGCATGGCACCAGTTCAAGGCAGCAGAAGACAGCAAAAGCAAAGTGGGGGGGGGGAGTGAGAGGAAGATGAAAGAGGGAAGGGGAGAGGGAGGGAGAGGGATTGCTTTGCACTATTGTGGCTCAGGAGGGCCTCAAAATCATAGTGATCCATAGGCATGGTGATGCATGCCTATAAGCCCAGCACTCAGGAGGCTGAGGCAGAGGATCACCACAGCTTTGAGGCCAGCCTAAGCTACACAGTGAGTTGAAGGCCACTCTGAACTGTATAGTGTTATAACCTAAGCCCCCCTAACTATCGCGCCGAAGCCGGTGGCCCCTCACAAATTGTGTTAATTACATTAAATTGTATTAGATTGTACATTCTTCACAAAAATAGCTTCGTTTATATCATAGCAATCTGTAATTTGGCCTTACTGTAAATGTGTGTTTTCCTTTTCCCTCTGAGTAAAGGATTGATATGTTAATCAATGCTCTCCTCTGTAAAGAATTATAAAATCTTTTTTTTTTTTAATTTTTTTTGTCTTTTTTATCAGTACCAGGGATCGAACTCACGACTGCCTGCTTTCAATGCAGGTGCTTATGCCACTGAGCTAAATACCTAATTGATATGTTAACCATTGTTGCCCTCTACAAATAACAGTTGTAGTGCTAAAGTAAGGTAACTACAGTTGTTAATTGCTGTTAGACTTCTCTATTCTTCTTACCTAAACTTGCTAGTATGCAGGGAGACTTGCAATTGCCGTTTCTGCTTTGTAGTGCGTCACACCCCCATCCTCCTCCTTACATTGTGTGACCAGCAGCTGTTTGTGGATTTACAAGATAAAAAGACCTGACTTTTAGCTGTGAGGTGCACAGTCTCCAAATTGGCTCCCGGAGGTCACCAGGCCTGGATTTTACCTAATAAAGCCTTTGCTTCCCAAATTTTAATTTCTTGCTTCCTTGGATTTTATACCGGGGTCCGAGTTATCACATATAGCAAAACCCTGTTTCAACCTTCCCCAACCAAAAAAACACACACACCCTCAAAAATAAATGCAAGGCGATTCTCCTGCCTCAGGCCTGAGTGCCAGGATTACAGGCTTCCGGTCTTAGGACCACCGTTTCTTCTGAATGTTCCAAACATCAGGGATGTCCGTATTCTATACTGGGCCATTAAGTTTGGTGTTCAGAAATAGTTTCATGACTGCGCCCTAACGTCATGTCTACACTTAAATCACTGCTATAAGGATCCACTGCCTTTGCATCAAGTCTGTTCTTCTTGGCGGTTGGACCTAAACAACCTGCCTGTGCTTCCATTTCCTCGTTAGAAATAACAGTAACACTAGTTCCTGCTATACAGGTCCGCTATAGTACAGGTAAGACACTGTACTTCAAAGGGCTTAAGAACGCACGGTTAGCACGCACGCGCGCTTCCGAGAGCCTCACCGGGGATTCACCCTTACTCTGCACTGACCTAGGCTTCCGGGAGGCCCTGCGCAGGTTCGGGTTACTAAGGATTCTTAAGACAGATCCTCTGACCTCAGGCACTTTGGCGACTTCAGCTTAGGGCTATGATTGCTAAAACCTGCCCGCTGGGGCCCTGTTCCCCGCGCCAGATTCCGCCCGGCTTAGCTCTTTCCCCTAAAGGTTGAGCTGAGTTGCAGCGCAGAACGGACTCCGACGTTGCCTAGCGACACGCTATTCCCAGGATGCCTAGGGTGTTGTGTTTTTCTTAGCCAATCAAAGACGCCGGCGGCTTCGCCGGCAGCCAATGGATCGCCAGAGCAGGGCCCGCGGCGGTTGAACTCGGCTGAGGTCGGCGGCAAGGCGGTGCGATCCGGCGCTGCGGAGTGAAGTTGGGGGCGGCTCTGCGGGGACAGCTCGGGTGCGGCCGACCCAGCCATGCCGTCCCGAGTGGAGGACTACGAGGTGCTGTACACCATCGGCACGGGCTCGTACGGCCGCTGCCAGAAGATCCGGAGGAAGAGCGACGGCAAGGTGAGCGCAGGCCCCTCCCCGTCTTCTCCCTGTCCCCGCCCCACCAGAGCTGCCTCGGCCCAGGGCGACCTCCCTGGGCCCGCAAGGGGACCTCCAGGCCTGTGGCGTGGATGTACTAAGGCCCCGGCGTCTCCCCATGGCCGGCATCTGTCATGTGTTTCTCTCCCCTTTCCTCCACCTCCCCTGCGTTTATCGCTTAGACGACAGATGGTGACAGCAAGCAGGGTCCCTGAGCTATTATTAGAAAACGCCGAGCGGCCCTGCAGCGGGAGAGGGGCGGGACCACCGCAGCCCGCGCGGTGGATTCCGTTCCCCTGCGTGCGGTCGCCCCGGCATGGACCCAATGGAGAGGGAGCTGCTTGCTGGCTTCCGACAGGGGTCTCACCTGAGCGTTCGCATCGGGGACAGCGCGGCCGCCACAGTGGCCCGGGACTTTGACCATCTCTCCCTGGGCATGATCGAACTGCCCTTTTGCAGTTTTGCGGTGGGAGCTGAGGGAGACCCTCTGCGCCGGCCTCTGCATCCTCCTTACGTGGCGACCTTCACTGCTTAAAAATGAAGAGTGCGGCCGTAAACTCCGGGCTCTTTGCGCTTAGTGAACTGAGTCACCGGATCGTGACCCCGAGTAGTAGGGTGTATTTAAAAGGGAGGTAGTCGGCGTGGTGGCGCACACCTCGGATCCCAGCACTGGGGAGGCTGAGGCAAAAGGGTGGTTGTGAGTTGGAAGCCAGCCTGGGCTACCAAGTGAGTTCAGTCAAAGCCAGCCTGAACTGCATAGTGAGACCGTGTCTCAGAAAATCCAAAAAAAAAAAAAAAAAAACCAAAAACAAATAAATAAATGGGAAGTAATTTTTTAGACTTCGAGACTTTATGTTGTTGAGTGTCTCCAGTTTATACTTTGGAAGCGTTCTTGTTTCAGATACTGGTTTGGAAAGAACTTGACTATGGCTCCATGTCGGAGGCCGAGAAACAGATGCTTGTCTCTGAAGTGAATCTGCTCCGTGAACTGAAGCATCCCAACATCGTCCGTTACTATGATCGAATCATCGACCGAACCAACACAACCCTGTACATTGTGATGGAATATTGTGAAGGAGGGGACCTAGCTAGTGTAATTACCAAGGGAACCAGGGAAAGGTAAAGGCATTTTAATTAATTAATTAATTAATTAATATATATTTATTTTTTGAGACAAGGTCTCCCTGTGTAGTTTAGGCTGACCTTAAACTCACTATGTAGGTTGGGCTGGCTCACACTTGCAGTGATCCTCCTGCCTCAGCCTCCCAAGTGCTGGGATTACAGGCGTGCAGGGAGTCTTTTGAATGTAAGCTGAAAATGGCTTTCTGTTCCTGATAAGCATCGAGTGTCTATATCAGGGATGAGTTCTTAGTATTGTGAAAGTGTGTGCCTGTATTTGTTCAGTGGGTCAGTAGCATTTAGAAAATCACTGGTAAATCAATATCCCTATTTCGAGGCAGAATAATTTATTTCTCTTTGAATACTTCTCAAAACTAGATAATTCACTTCATCCCATATTTGCAGTGATTTTACTCAGAAGTTTCATGCCATGCACTGGCTCTGGTTTCAGACAATACTTAGAGGAAGAGTTTGTTCTTCGAGTGATGACACAGTTGACCCTGGCCCTGAAGGAATGTCACAGGCGAAGTGACGGTGGTCACACGGTGTTGCATCGAGATCTGAAACCAGCCAATGTTTTCTTGGACGGCAAGCAAAACGTCAAGCTGGGAGACTTCGGCTTAGCGAGAATATTAAACCACGATACGAGTTTCGCAAAAACCTTCGTCGGCACACCATACTATATGTCTCCTGTAAGTGTTGCAGTATTTAGATACTTCACAGCATTTTAATGCCAAGCATGCTGGTGCCAGGAAAGCGAATTTTTCTTGGTTTGCTGGTTAGTAAATCCAGTAGTCAAGAATTGAGTGCTGTTTTAAGTTTGTATTTTTTCCAAGTAGACCACTGGCCATTAAATCCTCTATCAGCAGCTCAGCTCAAGCTTCTGTTGAATGGCTGCCATGTGATAAACTCTGGAATTGCAAAGATAAAATGGGTTTTGTCTGTGTTTCAGTAGCAGCCGCAGCAGCAGCGTTACCCAGTCTGTCCTGGGCACAGTGGGCACACTGGCTTCACACTCACTTGGAGTCTTTGTTTTACCACTTCACAGTTTACCAGGAGCTCAGCTTGGGCAGGTGTCATTTCAGTCAATCGATTTTTATATTAAATTTAATAAAATTATATATTTCCCATTATAAAAATTAATTTTAAAAATGCCATTTTTTGTCATCCAGTATTTAAATAATTGGACTGGGAAGTGGTTAAAATGCAGGCTTGCTGGCCACGGTGAACATCCTTGGAATGCCAGCACTCTGGTAGGCTGAGGCAGGAGGAGTGCAAATTTGAGCCTAACTTTTGCAATTTAGCAACTTAGTGTGTGTATTTATTGATCTTGTAAGAAAGTTCTTGCTCTGTTATTCAAGCTGCCCTTGAACTTGAGAGATCCTCCTGCCTCTGTCTCCCAGGTGCTTGGATTACAAATATGTACCTGTTATACCCGACCCACATCAAATCCAGTGAATTTTAGGCTCCACTTTATTCCTCTCTTGTTTTTTCTTTTACTTTTCTTTTTTTTTTTTTTTTTTTGTTCCTGCATTTAGACCCTGCTTGGAGACTGGACTTGGGGCTCGCTCACCTTGTGACATGTTTTTGCTGTGCTGATTCCCGTCCGTGTGCTTTTCCTGAAATGCACCCTCTCTGCTTAACCCACTGACTTTGTGGCTGGGTATTTGTGTCCAGAATTCCTCCAGGACCCTGCCGTGTATATCTGGGCGGACTTTCTTCCTCTGTGGTTATTTCCTTGGAGTGTCAGTCACAGGAGGGAATTGCTGAGGTGACAGGGCTGATGGTCTGGCAGTCATTAGGTATCGTCTGGTGGCTTTAGAAAGGAGAGTCTATTAGGGCCAGCATCTGTGTGACATCCAGCAGGATCCACACGTGGACATGTTCATTATCTTGGTTTTTGTTTGTTTGTGATGGCCTTGCTAAGTGACTCAGAATGGGCTCACACTTGGAATCCTCTTGCCTCAGCCTCCTGCATGCTGAGATGGCAGACTTGTGCCCAGCTTATAGTTTCTCTAAAACTTTTCAAATCTTTATAAAGGTGTGTTCCCAGATTTGACTGCACTGTAAAACTTTACAGATTTATGATTTATTTTTGAGTAAGATTAGACGTGGCCAGAACAATGTCATTTTCTACCGTATCGAATTCCAAATAGAAAGCCTTTAACACAAAGGAAGGTTATGTATATGTGGTTTTTGAAAAATTTGAAACCCATGGTCTTTGTTTCATTTTTCCTTCTGCTTTAGTAATGAGATGAGTTCAGTTCTCCTGAGGCGTAATTGTCAGGGATTGATGTCAGAGGCAGCGGCTGGGTTCTGACTGCCGAGCGGACTCCCCAGGGCTTGGTACTAGCCTGGCACTCTGGAGACCGAGTGACCTGGTAGTGAGTTACCGAAAGGCAAACAGTTCAAATGGGTAACCAGCAGATCAGTGGCTGCCAAGGTGCATACAGTAGACAAAAAAATACTTGTATAATTTCATTAGCTATTTCTGTTTGTGTCCATTTATATATAGGCTGGATATGTATTTTGGTTATTCTGGTGTTTTCTCTTGTCCTTTTAAAATAGTTTTTACGAGCTGGATGTGGTGCATCCACCTGTAATCCTAGCACTTGGGAGGCAGAGGCAGGAGGCCCCGGTGTTTGAGGTCAGTTTGGGCAACCTAGCACAATAAAATATCTAATGAAATCAAATGGGGTTTCTAGATTATGAATGCCCTGAGGGTAGAGCACTCTCATATTCTCACTCGAATTCTTAGTATCTAGACTGCATTCAACATTTTTATTGATGTATGACTTAGGAGTTGAGTTTATATGTAAGTATGTTGAAATAAAATCATTGCCTTTTCCCTATTATATTTACATATGAGTGTATATTTTTTTTCATTGCTAGGCAGTGACCCCAGGCCCCTTGCACATGCTAAGCAAATGCGCTATCACTGAGTTACAGCCTTACCTTTCCATGATAAATTTAAAGATAAAAGTGTGAATTACCGCCTCTTGTTATTGTGGTGTAAGCAGAATTCACCTTTTGTGTTTGAGATTTTTGTTATGCTTACAAAATATTTAGATTTGTTACAATTGTTTCCCTCTTTTTCTTGAGTAAACATTACTGAGCTTTGAGATTCCATTTTTATCTTTGGTATAATTTTTTAAAAAGTTTTAAAATAAATTCAGCTCCTACTTTTACTTTTCCCACGTAGGAACAAATGAATCGCATGTCCTACAACGAGAAGTCAGACATCTGGTCCCTGGGCTGTCTGCTGTACGAGCTGTGCGCGCTGATGTAAGTGTGACTGTGAATGGCAGGCTGGGTCTTCTGCTCACCGCTGATCTAACCAAAGGAGGCCGTTCATTTTTCCTGAAAAGGACGGTGAAGCCGGGCGTGATGGTGCACACCTGTCATCCCGGCACTTGGGAGGCTGAGGCAGGAGGATCACCAGAAATCTGAGGCCAGCCTGGGCTACATAGAGTCTGAGGCTAGCCTGAGATACGTAATGAGATTCTGCCTCTGAAAAGAAAAACCAATAAAAAGCAAAAATATTTTTATTCAAAGCTAGCTCTGAGGCAGGGGAAGGGCCTCATCTGCTCGTGGTCACCTCTCACCTGTCCAGGTGTGCAAGGGTCTTTTACAGTAGGAGACCAAGGGGTGGGGATCCAGTGAGAGCCATGAGGCCGCAGGCTGCTCTCTGGCCTGGACCTGGATTCTGAGGAGCAGTGTCTCATAGTCTGTGTATTCCGAGTCTGAAAGGGGGCTGGGGTGTACTCAGCCGTGTGGCACCTGCCTGGCAAGCACGAGGTCCTGAGTTCGATTCTTGTGCCAAAAAATCCCCCCAAAACCATAGATCAAAGTCTGAAAGAATCCCAAAACTTTTAAGTCGAGGTAGACGGACAGGCTGAAAAACAAACTTTATACGAGTTGAGCTTGTAGCCCATGAGGCCGGGCCTGACCTGACGAGTTGAGCGATCTGGACATGTCAGCCGCGCTGGTACAGGTCTGTAGAGGCCAAGGGAGGGTGCAGAGGTGACATGGGGACAGTGCAGCCCAGGAGGACTGGGCTCCGGTTACAGGCAGGAGCGCTGCCTCCTCCCCTTGGCCCGCCCACCTGGCTCCTTTTTGTCGGGTGGCAAAGTGGCTCCCCGGCCTGGGAGCAGCAGTGGCTGGAGGTTCTGTTCGTGGTCACAGTGACCCCGGGAGCCAGCAGCCCGCTGTACTCAGCCCAGGCTGGCAGTGGGGCTGGGAAACCTTGAACCGCAGCTATGGAAGAGCATTCCAGAAGGGGAGCACGGACCGAAATTGGGACTTCAGGCTCTGCTCCTGTTGTATATTTTCATTTTCATGTTTTAAAACTTCTTTCTCTCCCTCTTTCATCCCAGGCCTCCATTTACAGCTTTCAACCAAAAAGAGCTGGCTGGGAAGATCAGGGAGGGCAAGTTCCGGCGGATTCCTTACCGCTTCTCTGACGAGCTGAACGACCTCATTGCACGGATGCTGAACTTGAAGGTGACTGAGGTTACCTTCGGTGGACAGTGGTCCCGAACCCTGGCGGCCCTACCGCTGGACCTGGTTTATGTCCCCACCACCCACTCTGTCCTCACAGAGGGCTGTAGCCAGGGACCCAGATCTCTCCCCTTGTCCTCGCCTGCCTCGGGTGTAGCAGACATTTCTGCCCTGCCTTTGGCTCCAGCTGGAGACCAGAGAGAGGAAAAAATCAGTGGTACACATTTTGTGATTCCAGCATTCTGGGAAGCTGAGGCAGGAGGATCACAAGTTTGAACCCAGCTTGGGTGACTAAAAGAGACCTTGTCTCAAAATAAAGTGAAGAAAGGCTGGGCTGAGGCCGGTGAACTTATTTTCCAGGTGTTTCCCCCCATGTGGAGGAGCCCTTCCCTCTGCCGGGGGAATCTTTGCCCTTGGTGTGACCTTTTCTGTTCTGTGCTGTCTCCCAGGACTATCATCGGCCTTCCGTCGAGGAGATTCTCGAGAACCCTTTGATAGCAGACTTGGTCACCGAAGAGCAGAGGGGACAGCTGGAGTGGCGAGGGCGCAGAGTGACAGGCGCGGAGGAGCCCGAGAAGCCCGAGAAGCCCGGGGACGCCAGCCCTGCGCTGAGCGAGCTGAGGCTGAAGGAGCTGCAGCTGCAGGAGCGCGAGCGGGCCCTGAAGGCGCGGGAGGACAGGCTGGAGCGTGAGTCTGGGCACAGAGCGGGTGCGGCTGTGCAGGCGGAGTGCTGGTGTGTGGGGTCCTTCTGCAGCCTTCTTTAGTTTCAGTGTTTTGAGATAGGGTCTCCCTGTATAGCCCAGGCTGGCCCCGAACTCCCAGCGGTCCTCCTGCCTTGGCCTCCTGAATGCGGGGATGATAGGAGTGCGCCACTGTGCTTACCCCAGAGTCTTCTTCTAAACTCTTGCCAAACCGGGACCTTGGCGACAAGCTCACCGGCCACTTCACGTTAGATTTCTCTCTCCGGAATCCATAGTCAGCCAGAAGATACTTGGCACAAAGTGTGTTTACCCCAACACAGTGGCTGTTATTCTGTTGTACAGCAACTTGTTCCTTTCCCGTCCTGGATATACTGTGCTTCCAGCATATAGGAAGGCGCCTCCCAAAAGGCTGCAGCCGAGTGCAGGGTCTGAGCTGGGGTCGTGCAGGGTGCGTGCTGTGGAGAGCAGAGGAGGAGGAGGGTTCCAGGGTTAGTTGTAAGGTTGCGTGGAACTGAACCTTGGTGTGGTATTGGCTCTTCACACTGAGAGCCCAGAGGAGCTGTGTGTCTCCTACACCCTTACAACCCCTCTGATTTTTGCTTCTGTGGCCTGATGCCAATGTGGACTTTTACTGTTTTTCTAGAAAGCAAAAAACATGGTAGATAAAGTTTGTGTATCTAAATGTGTTTGTAAAGCACCCAGTGTATTCCTGATATTTTGGTGGTTGATAATGAAACACTGTAGCAGGCTATGGTGCTACAGGTCTGTAATCCCAGCACTCAGAGGCTGAGGCAGGAGGATCGCCACAAATTCGAGACCAGCCTGCACTACAGAGTGAGACCCTGTATAAATAAATAAATAAGCCCCAGCAGTCATGTTGAGCAGGTGACCACAGAAGTCCCCCTTTCGTGGGATGTCAGCATGAGAGCCGAGTGACGGGAAGGTGACGAGGTCATGGGGACAGAGCCCACGCCACCTATTCATTGATTTCTTTTTTTGGTCATCTTTAGAGAAGGAGCGAGAGCTGTGCATGCGGGAGAGGCTGGCGGAGGACAAGCTGGCCCGAGCTGAGGGGCTGCTGAGGGAGCAGAGGCTGCTGTCCCTGGCCAGCACTCCAGGTACGGGGTCAGCGCGCTTCCAGGGGCTGTACTCCAGGTCTGTGTGAAAGCCACATCTGTGTGGCACTTTTCTTGGAGACAGGGTTGCATCCTTCAGCCGTGAACTCCCAGCAGTCCTCCCGCCTCAGCCTCCTGAGCGTGGCCTGGCGGGCGTGTGCCACCACGCACCATTTCTGTATTATAGTAACTCATTCCATCCTTGAGAATCCCATACTACCATCCGTAAAGGAAAGCAGACTCAAATCCTGATCAGGATGATAAATAAAGGGATCTTGCTGAGAACAGTGGTGGTGATTAAAATGAGCCACAGGAATCCCGTCTCCCTGGGCTGCAGTCCTGCGAGAGGACTGAGTTCTGCAGGTACTGAGTGCTTCCGAGCTGCAGGGTGGGACAGGAGCAGGCAGCACAAGCTCCGTGCTGGAGCTGCTCCTCCCCGCCCGGGCAAAGCGCTGGGTCTCCTGAGGTCCCCCGTGTGTCTGCCTGGTGAGACTTTCTTCCCCTGCCACGGGATGGGGTGCCATGAAGGCTGCCCCAGTGCATGCGGTGGGCACCTCTGGGTCACAGGGATTCTCGGGAGCAGGGCTGTGAGCACTGGGAAAATAGAATTGAGCTGCAAGAGCACAGCGGGATGTAAGGAGAAGCTGGCAGCCTGAGGCTAAATCAGAGGAGTCTCCATGCGGACCCCTGGAGTCTGCTCCTCACCTGCTTCTGGGGGCTGGGGGGTTGGGACTCGGGGTTCAGGGCTCAGCTCAGGGTTCGGAGCTCACCCTCTCCTCGAAGCACAGAACAGAAAGCAAAGGGCTCCAGCACCGAGACCTGCCAGGCTCCTTCCCTGGGACACGGACCTGCTTCACGCTCCCCCACAGCACTGAGCAGGTGTCTGCCTCTATGCCTTTGTGGAAGTAAAGTGCCCCACATTACCGAAGAATAGAGACCGAGTGGGGTGCAGTGCCACGTGCCAGGAATTCCAGCATTCTGGGAGGCCGAGGCAGGAGTCCAGCCTGGACCAAAGGGGAGGCCCTGTCTCAAATTAAAAAGCAGAAATCGAGCTGCAGAGGTAGCACAGTTCAAAGGCCCTGACTTAAACCCCAGTACTGTAGAGAAAGAAAAAAAAAAAGGATAGAGATAAATAGCCCTGATTTCCGTAAGTCTGACACTGTGATGATGTCCTCAGTGCACTGAACATTCAGAGCAAAGCTGCCTGAAGAGAATAAACCGTGTTTCCGGATGCTCAGCCCGTCACGTGGTACCAACTAAAAGGCCGATTGAGTTCTGCCAGACCCACACCCTAACCCCACCCCAGGCACCTGGATTCCACTTGGGAACCCTCAGAATGATAATTTTTGTGAAGTGTGATAAGAGACAAGAAACAGCTTTTGTAAATAAGGATGGGAAGAGGGAGGGGAGAAAGTTGTATCGTGCACAGGCGCAGATTCCCAATGATGAAAGTGATCATTATGTATACTTAGAACGCGCCAATAGAAAAAGGGGGGAAAAGAAGGACACAGCAGTTGAACACCCCTCTACGTAACTCAAAACCCGTTTTCTTTTTCTCCCTGAAGAACTTCTTGATCTGCCATCCTCAACAGTTAAGAAGAAGGTTCACTTCAGCAGGGAGAGCAAAGAGAACACAGTGCAGACGGAGAGCTCCGTGAGCCAGCTCACGGCCAAGTCCAAGTGCAAGGACCTGAAGAAGAGGCTTCACGCTGCACAGCTGCGGGCGCAAGCGCTGTCGGACCTGGAGAAGAACTACCAGCTCAAGAGCCGGCAGATCCTGGGCATGCGCTAGCCCGGGCCGCGGGGAGCACAGCGTTCTTTGTGCGGCGCTGTGGCCTTGGCTGTTAACTGCTGTCGTTTTCCATCCCTGGTTCCTCCTCGCCCTAGTGAGCTTGATGTTTTGCTGTTTTCAGCAACACATTTTAAATGCTTCTTTCTTCTTTAAGAACACTTTATGGAAGGAATGATGCTTTCTGCGTCGGTTAGGCTGTTGGCCCTGTGTGTGGTTACCAGTAGGAATACAAGAGTCGACATTTGAGATGTTGGGGAAAAAATAATTTGCCTGATTTGTCAGAGTTGGTAAGGTAGTTTCCAGGGGAAAAAAGTATTCACGCTGGAGCCGCTCTTCCTGGAAAGTTTTAAATGACTGAGTCATGTGTTTGCAACTGTCGTGCCTCGCTTTAAAGTTGGAGTCTCGGGTTTTAAATGTTCTTGAACTTTTTTAGGAAACCACATTAGATATAAATTGGTCACTAACCCCACGACATCTAGTTTGTAAATATTTCAGTGCAGCACAAACCTGTGGCCGTGGTGGGAATTCGTCACTGTGTTGTCTGTATTTTATCCCTTGTTTCTGTTTAATAGTGTCTATTCTGGCTATCATTTCCCACCTTTCTCCCACTAAATAAAAGTTTTCCTGTATTGCTGTGTCTTGAATTGTGGCCTCTTAATTGGGGGGTTGTGTATCAGGACTGGAGACGTGAGAGGGAAGTGGGGGCCGTGACATTCTGCCACTCCGTACTGGAACCTCGAGACCCCCATCACTAATTCATGGAAGCCGGCGGCTCTGGGTGACTGCTGCCCAGGGAACACTTGGTAATACCTGGAAGCGTTTTTGATAGTTTTTGTTGGGTCAAAAAGTACCCTGCCCCAGATGGGTCACTGGGGCAGGGTACCTCTTATCTGTACCAGTTGGTGAGTTAACTGTGATGCTGGGTGCTAGAGCCTGGTTGGAGGAGGTCACCGGCGGTGTGGCCTGGAAGGGCTGGGCTCCCTCCTCCTCTGCTGATCGCTGCTTCCTGTTGCCAGCCCACCCTGCCTGGGAGCCGGCCCACCACAGGCTGAAACCTATGAACCGTGAGCCCAAGGAAACCTCCTCCTCTAATTTGTGGATGTGAGATCTTGTTTCTTAGCGATGAGAAAGTACTTGAGATGGTATATCCAGAGAAGAATCCTAATGGCACTGTTTTGACATAAATGTTGAGCGTAACTCCCAGCCAGCTGTATAATTGGCCAGGCCTGGCCTAAAATGAAGGTGTGGGCCTCACAAGTATATTAAAGGTACATCTGAAGCTTTGGAATTTCCTCTAAGGTCTCTCTGTTAATAGATATTTACTATTTAATGCTCTAAGTAAAGAAAAAATAATACACGTGGTGCATGCCTATGTTCCCAGCGCTCTGGAGGCTGAGATGAGGGTTGCCAAGAGTTTGAGGCCAGCCTGAAGTACATAGCAACACTCTCGAATCACCAAAACCAAAAAGAAAAGAAGGAAACTTAAATTATTGGCATGAATTTCACCATTCCTGTCTATCTTGTGCAATGTCAGTTTAAGTGCAAAAATTCCAGAGCATTTAGCTCAAGTGTGGAATTGTGCAATTCATATTTTGTGACTTGTCCCGGGGTGGGGGATGCCTGGAGCCAGCCAGAAGGGATGAACACACCCAGCCTCAGGCCTCTGGGGGCCTGTGAGGCTCAGCCTTCGCCTCCTCAATGGTGCTGCCCAACGCCAGGCCTGGAGAAGTCCGGCCAGTGTCTTCTCCCCCGTGGGCCCTGCCGCCTGTCAGGGACTCTGTGCTGGGTCAGGGTCCTGGGGGCCCCTGCCGGGCTGTGGCCTCCTGCTGAGCTCACCCCACAGTGCTGCCTGCAGGTGCCGCTGCCACATCCTGTCTCAACACATTCTGTGGCCCAACTGGAGCTGGCTGAGCGGCAAAACTGATGCCCGGGGCCATATGAGACCGAGAACTCCCCTGCGGGAGTGTGAGGACACAGGACTGCACCTGAGCTAAGGGGCCACACGCCCAGAGACTCAGATGTCCACAAGGGTTCCTTGCAGGATGCATTTCTAACACATATTCCAGGTGGCAGCTACAGACACCGCCCTGGGATCGGCTCTCCTGAATGCCAGGTCCTTTGCATGCAGGGCTGTGCAGGCGCCCCAATTCCTCACCCCTTTAGCCAGTCTTGTCTTCAGGAAATGCCCTTCCTACCCTGAAAACTGACAAGTTTTTGATTTGTGTGTGTGTGCTTTTGTATCTGTTTTTGACCCAAGGTCTTGCTATGTAGTCCAGGCTGGCCTTGAACTCTCAGTGATCGTCCTGCTTCAGCCTCCTCAGTGCTGGTGTCACAGGTGGGCACCACTGCCCCCAGCTTTCATTTCGTTTGGGAATCTGTGGCATCCCTGGCCTTCTCCATCTCAGCCTCCAACTTTGTTCAATCAACAAACAGTTAAGCAGCACTGATTCCAAGCCAACACCGTTTAAGGGGCTGCAGAGACAGCAGTAAGGAGACAGACAGGCCCTGCCTTGGTTCTTGCTGGTCCAAATGGGGCGAGACGAGGACAGCTGAGTAAGGGACAAGGATAGGACAGTCGCTGTGAGCTCACTAGTAGAATAAAGCAGGAGGACGTGGGGACTAGGAGTTCAGATTTGCAGAGGCGGCACTTAGGGGTGTAACAGGAAGGGGAGGAGGTTGCGATGGTAGAGAGAGGACAGGTGGGTCGAAGGGGGTTGGGGCAGGGACGGAGGGACAGATCGTGTGCGTCTCTAACCAAGCACCACCCCACGGCCGCTCAAATCCCTGGACTCGCCCCGTGTTCTGACAGACACGAGCCGCCAGGTGGCGCTGTGGTCCTGGGCCTGGAGCCGGGCTGGCCTTGGTGCCTCTGTCCGTCACTGCGGGGTCACCACGCGCCTGTGACTCAGGTAGCAGGCGTGCAGCCTTTCACACGGAGCCCCGAGGAACCGCTGGGTTCCAGCCGACGTTTTAGGCGCCAAAGCCGAGCTCCTGCCAAGGGCTCACCTCGGTCTCCACGGGGCAGTGACCTAGGTCATTAAAAAAGAATTTAAAATAATAAAAAGACAAATAATAAAGTAGCCTGGTGTGGTGGCTCACGCCTGTCATCCATCCCAGCACTAGGAGGCTGAGGCAGGAGGATCGTGGTAAGTGCGAGACCAGCCTGGGCTACAAAGTGAGCTTAATGCTAGCCTGAGCTGCATAGTGAGACCCTGTCTCAAAAATAAATAAAATAAAATACAATGTAAAATAAATAAAAATGAAATGGAATTTACATATACCAACAACGAAGGATTCTTTTGATTGGGAAGGCAGAGACCTCCCGGTCGCATGGATTTCTCATCGAGGAGGGCGTGGAACCGGCCCTGCCCAGGGACAGGAGGGGCGGCTGCTGCGAGCCCCCCACGCGACCCTCCAGTCCCCCCGGGTCCCCCGCTACTGTGATCACTGTGAGGCGGCCCCGCCGGACCCCACACGCCACGAAGCTGCCCCCCTGTCCCCGATGTCAGGGCGTCCTGGAACCGGTCACACGGTCTCCGGAAATGCTCCCAGCGCCTGGCTTTACTTACTATACATAATTTTTTTAACATTTGTCTTTTAAGCGGCTCCTGCCTCTTGAGTCCATACTCAAGTGAAATAAATCGGACACACGGGTAAATATCGCTTGTGTGAGAAACAAAGTGTAAATAAGGACCAAAATGTATAGAAGGTGTGAAAGAGGAGAAAAATGTGCAAACGGGGAGGGGACAAGGGAGAGGAGTGGGGAAGGCAAAGAAGGGAGGAGGTTTTTAAAAAAGAGAAGAAAAGTTAAAAATGGAAACAATGTGTAAATGGGGAGAAGAGGCGGGGTCAAAGGGAGGGCAGGGGAATTTGGGAGAAAAGCAGTGAAGTTACGTCATGTACAGGTGCAAATTCTGTGTGGGGAAGGTACCATTACGTGTATTTAAAATGCACTAATAAAATCTAATTTAAAAATAAATAAAATTTGTCTTTCTTAGCCAGACACGAAGGTGCATGCCTCTACTCACAGCACTCAAGAAGCTGAGGCAGGAGGATTGCTAATGGATTCAAGGCCAATCTGGGCTACACAGTGAGTTCAAGAACAGACTCAGCTACGTAGCGAGACCCTGCCTCACAAACATTATTTTTTTGAGACAAGGTTTCTCTATGCACCTAAGGCTGGCCTTAAGCTTACTTTATAGCCCAGGCTGGTCTTGAACTTGCAGCAATCCTCCTGCCTCAGCCTCCCAAGTGCTGGCATTAACTCTTCTGTTTTTAATATTAACTTCTATTTATTCTGAGGTGTTTACCCAGATATAGTAGGTAGACTCCTTGTTTTGTCAATAAGAAACTTAACTGTCCTTCAGTTTTAATTATAACAATGGTAAATAAACACGCTAAATAATGACATGTATGTTTCTGTGATCACTGGACCAAAAATAATTAATACATGGCTTAGAAGCTGTATGTGGTCTCTATTTTGCAGGCTTGAACTTCCCAGTGCTCATGGTGGACATGCGTCTGTGAACAAAGGTCTGTGTGTGCGCGTCGATGTTTGTGCCTGAGTGTGTATGTTTACACACCAAGACCCTGTCTCCAACAAACAAAAACAGAAAAAAAACAAAGAGGGTCCCAGCTGCCTGGCAGATCTCTGTGGTGCAGGCGGAGCCTCAGCTCCCCACTCTCCAGGCAGGGTGGTCACTGCCGGCCCAGAGGGTGATGTCCAGGTCTCCTGCCCTCTCTGGGCACAGACCTGACTTGGACCTGCTGCCGGGGGCCCAGGGTGGCCTCTCTGGGCTTTGGGTTCCTGGTCTGTGAAGCTGGAATGGGAATACTGGGAAGGATTAAATGGGATCAATTGTATCCCAGGACCTTGGACCTCGGACACTCCCTGCCCGTGAACTCACTCTCCCTGGCCTCCAGGGATTTAAAGTGGCTTATGAAAGCCTACAGTTGAGAGCCAAATGCACATCCTAAAAATAGGGCCAGGTATGGTGGCACATGCCTGCCAGTCACTACATTTGGGAGGCTGAGGCAGGACGATTGCAGTGAATTCCTCGCCAGCCTGGGCTACACAGCAAGAACATGAAAGGGAGAAGATGACAACCTAAGGCAGGAGCAGGAACAAGCCCAACATTCAAACTGGAATCCTCATACCAAGAGCCAGGCCTTCTGGGGCAGGTCACAGTGCTGAGGGATGCAGGGGCAAAGCCCCCAGGGGGTGATGCAAGCCAGTGCTGCTCCTTGGAAGAACCGTAATGTGCTCAGGGTCACCCAGCACCGGGTTAGCAGGCAGGCAGACCCCACGTGTGCAGGTCTGACTGGAGAACCCTGTGGGCCACAGACAGGAAAGGGGGAGCCCAGCTCCCTGTTTGTGCACTGGGGCTTCTAGTGGGAACCCACGGGGGCCAAGTGGAGACCACAGCCACGCTTCAGGGAGGGCAGGAGTGCTGGGGGGCAGAGGAGGTGGCCGTGAGCCATCCTTACCCAGAGCATCAGCCTGAGCTCATGCCCAGAGGGCCAGGGGACAGCTCAGCTTGGGGACCAGACAGTCACCTGCAGAGAGAGCTGTGCAGGGGCCAGCCGGGGACCTCTGGCTTTCTGAGCCACATTTCCTGGGAAGCAGGGTGGCTCATTAGAGCTGAACTTTGGCCAGCTGAATGTTCAGCTCTGCCGGCCGGTCAGCTGCTCACGGACTGCGACCTATCCCACGCGCAGGTGGAAATCATGACACCTTGGACCCCAGCGGACTTTATATCTGTGCTGGGGGCCAATGTGTACTCCCGAGAGCAGCCGGAGCGCAGCAAATCTCTCACCTGCTCTGTGCACTGCCCTGCTGTCTGCTGACCACGGCTCACACCCAGGCTGCTTCCTGGTGACATCCCAAAGTCACCATGACAGGGCTGGGACCAGCAGCAGTGCTCAAGAGAGGAGACAGAGTGGGAGCAAAGTGGCCATGGGGTGGTTGAACAGGGCTGGCAGGTGGCAGAGGGCTTTCCTAGTGGATGTGGAGATGCACAGCCATCATCCAAGGTTCTGGGAGGCTGAGGCAGGAGGATCACCACGAGTTCAAGGCCCGCCTGGACTACATAGTGAGACCTTGTCTCAAGATAAAATGAAATGAAATGAAATGGGGTTCCAAGCAGTGTGCTCTTTTGCTCTCTCCTTTCAGTCCACCCCCATGAGAGTACATGTGGCATGGCACACGCATGCACACACACAGAACCCTTCACTTCCGCTTTGGAAGAAGGACAGGTGGCATCAGCTGATGGGAGCAGGAGGAGGACAACTTGGAAAGGCTTCGAAGTCCTTTTTAAATGACCTGACTTTATTATCCCAATTTGCAGAATTTTTCAGTTACAAATTCCCCTTCATCAAGCACAGCCGTCACTTTATAGCAGTGTCCTGGGGCGGAGTGGAGGGTGTGTCATGATTTACACCTGAAGTCCCCCAAAGCCTCCTGTGCTCCAGGGTGGGGCTTCAGCAGGTGGCTGGACACTGGAACAGGACACTCACCTAGGGTTAGTCCATGGACAAGTTTCCAGCTAAGCGTGATGTTAGAGGTGGAGCCGGGGGCGGAGGAATCCTGGGGTTGTAACCTGAAGGGTCTATTGCCCACCTCCTTCCTTGATCTCTCCACTTCCTGCTGCCCTGCATGGACGGTCTCTCCTCGGCCATGTGCCCCCGCCTTGGCGCCAGCTGACTATACACTGAGCCCTCTGCAAGCTCTGAACCTCTCCTGTAATTTGAGGGTATCCGATGTTGTGTCTCAGCAATGAGAAAGTAATGGAGACAGGAGGCTGAGCATGGTCACATGCAGCCGCGGAGAGCTGTCCCTGCTCCTGACCCCCGCGTGGCCCCAGGTCTCCCTCAGCCAGCGTGCAGCGAAGGATTAATCTTTAATCCTCAGCATACCTGGAGACCGGCACCTGTGAACACAAGTCCCCCACGTTTCTCTCCCAGTATCTGGCTGCCTCGTCACAGTTTTGCTGGGTCAGCAGGGCCGGCCGTAACTTCTGCCTGCAGAGCAGGAGGGCCTTATCAGCGGTTCCGAGACTGAACCCGGCCTGGGCACTGTTCTTCTCCTGGTGTGAGCTGTCGATTGCTCTTGTGTTACTCATTACTGTCACCCACGTGATCTCAGTTGATCCCAAATCAGTGCCACTGCCGGCCTAGTGGGTACAGATTCAGAGAGCTCCTGGCTTGGGCTCCCTCACCCCAAACAGGAGGAGCAATGATGCTCACAGCCCCGGCCAAAGTCCCCCACACCATTCCCCCTGGCCGTGCCCATCTGTGGGCACCCCTGGGCTGGGGTCGTGGCTTGCTGTGCACCATCACGGTTGGAGATGTGACCAGGTGTGGCCAGGCAGGGACCATGCTGCCCTGAGAGTGTGGCTGCCCTGGCAGCTGGAAACTTCCAGGCCACAAACCCTGAGCTGGGAGATCAGAGACTGAAAACACCTTTCCTCTGAGGACCAGGGGAACATCACCAAGGCAGGGTCCAGCACAGCTGGTCCTTCTGGGCATCTCTGAGCCCTGCTAGAATCTCAGAGGGAGCTTAATTTCTATTTCTTTATCTGCAAACGAGAAACAGTAACACCTGTTTTCTAGATTTCTTCTAAACCAGTGAGAAACTAGTTAGAAAGCATAACTCCCTGAGGTCCCGTTCACAGTAAGAGCACCCAGGAGGGAGCTGACGGGAAATGCACAGTATCTGCAAATCAGCCAAAGACATGGAAGGGCGTGAGGGGGCTCAGTTCTGTCGCACCCTTTGGTGCCTCCTACCTGCTTTCCCAGAGGAAATCCAACTGGGGAGGTGGGAGGAGGGCTTGAGCTATCCTATCCCTCCCTCTAGAGACTCTTGACTCCCTCCGGGAAGGTTAATTAAAGACCCAGGTGGATTTTGAAATCTGCTTTCATCTCCAAGATATATATATATATATATATATATATATATATTTTTTTTTTTTTTTTTTTTTTTTTTTTTTTTGAGTCAGAGTCTCACTATTTGGTTCAGATTGGCCTTGAACTCATTATGGAGTCCAGACTGGCCTCGAATTCGCAGCGATCCTCCTGCCTCAACCTCCTGAATGCTGGGGCTACAGCTGTGTCTCACCAGGCCTGGCTGGAGATAAACTTAAAACCCTGACGGCGTCCTCCCCACCCCATGAGTTTTCTCCTTGCGGCTAGACAAGGGAAGGCAGACCCCGCCTTCCCGAGCCGGGCTGTGTGTGGTCTGCGGTTCCAGGCCAACCTGCCCCAGCCAAGGTCTCTCCAGACCACTGTGATTTGCGGGAGATGGAGTCCAGCGTCTGTGTTTTCCAGTTCCTTTCCTGACTCTTACAGCAAGATGCCGAAGCCACCTTGGTCACCGCAGGTCCAGCTTGAGGGGCTCCGAAGTCGGGTGTGCGTGGGTAACTGCAGCACCCGTGACTGAATTGTGGGAGCTGCGGGTGCAGCAATCCCCCGACCTGCTTGACCCCGAAGCGGACATGACCCCGCGGTCACCTGCAGGAGGCAAGGGCAGGGCCTCAGGGACAGCGTCAACTCCAGGTCACGGCAGCTATTGTTGGTTTTATTCAAAACAGAGCCAAAGATCTGAGCAAGCTCTGTGGCACCCACCACGGGCAGCATGCAGGTTCCGTGAGGCCCAAGGGCCAGGCTCACAGGGTGCCTGGGGCCGCGACCCTGCCTGGCCCGCACAGGCCGCGAGTCTGCGGAAGAGAGGGCATGGTGTGGCTGCGCTCTGTTAAGCCCTCAGCTGCAGGAACGGACATCGGTGATGCTCCATGGTGGGGACCAGGACAGCAGGGGGCCCAGGCCTTCTGGGCAGCTTCAGATGGGGTTTTCCAGAAGCTGAGTCAGGCTGGAGGGTTCCTCTTGGTTAAGACAGTAAACCATTCAAATGTGCAAGGCCCAGTGAATGTTTTATTTATTTTATTTTATTTTAAAGAGAAAAAAAAAAAACCAAATTTCAAAACATAACAATTAGGGGGTAGGGAACAGCTACAATCTCGGTACTGCTGCTTGAACCCATGCAGCAGAAACCTACCCAGCTACCTGAAAGCCTGCCAGTTTCAACTCACTGGAGATGCACTCCCTCTAAGGATGGGAATCGGCAAACTGAACAGAGCTGAGCTTGGGGGGAGCCCTGCACTGACCTGCGCTGAGTGATGGGAATAAAAACCTTCCATAGACAAAGAGGCTCCAACAGAGGACATTCTGGGACCAGGCACACTGGCCAGAACAAGAGGCTGCAGTGACTTCAGTGGGCTGCTCCCTTCTCAAGTGGGATTGGTGGGGAGCACTTCACTTGGGTGACACCCAGACTGAGACCCAGTAGGCTAGACCAACCAGGTCCCTGTGCCTGGCAGTGCACCCTAACCCAGTGAAGCCCTCAGCAGTTTGACTGACCTGGAGGGGCGGGCCCATTGTAGGCTGCCCCAGTCTGTACCTCCCTAGTACATGATTCAGACAAACTGTAACCAACAAAGAAAGAAACTGGGCCTCCTATATATACCTGTATGGAAGGAACAAAAAATATGAGAAGAGGAGGCACAAGAAAGGGTCCTCAGTCCCCAATCCTGAGAACACTGATCCAGGAAAGGTAAATGCAAAGGAGAATGAGGGCAGAAAACATGCAATATCAGGCATGGCACCAATAGACTTAAAGCTATATCTTCGGGACCTCATAGACGAGTTCAAAAGTGAAGTATTTAACCAAGTAAAGCAAGATATAAGTAGAATAGTTAAAGAAATTCTAAGCACCTCTCAAGAAAAAAAAAACAGATGGAAGAATGGAGGAACACAAAAAAAGGGGAGAATTGTTTGATGAAGACAGTAGAGGAAACATAGAATACATGAAGCAGGTTGAAAGAGATTACCAGGAAATTAAAAACTCCATTGAAAGCTGGCAAAATTGCTTGAAAGAAACTAAGGATAGATTATCCGAACTAGCGGACAGGTTTGCAATGTGGGATCATGAAAGGAAAAAATTTCTTTAAAATAGTAAGGAAACAAGCAGTAACAATAAAAAGGCTAGAAGATGACAAGAGGATCTAGAACTTAAGAATAAAGAATGTGAATGAAGAAGCAGGGGTACAAACAAAGGAACTGCAAAGGCTACTCACAGAAATAATTAAGGAAAACTTACCAAACGTAGGAAAAGGAAAAGATATTCAGATGTATGAGGCATACAGAACTCCAGCCACCTACAACCAAAACAGAACTGCACCCAGGCATATAATAATCAAGATCCCAGAAATCCAATATAAGAACAGAATATTAAAAGCTGTCAGAGACAAGAAACAAATTACTTGCAAGGGAACACCCATCAGAATTATGTAGACTTCTCAGCACAAACCATCAAATTGAGAAGAGACTGGAGCGAAGTATTCCAAGTCCCAAAAGAAAATAACCTCCAGCCCAGATTGATGTACCCTGAAAAAATGCCCCTGGAAATTAATGGAGAAACAAGATGCTTCCAATATAAAGAGGAACTGGGGGAATTTGCAACCACCAATCCAACCCTATAGAGAATACTACAGGACATTCTAAAGAGAGAGAAAAGCACCAGGATTTCAGGAACAGTGGCAGAGAGGCCCCAATGAATGGAGCAAAAAGCAAAATGAAAAAGACAAACAGATAACTAATGATGGAAAAAGAGCACAACAGAAATGAGGCAGAGAAGGTTGGATATAAGTTCTAATATAGATGGCTTAGACACACTAAATTAAGGGGAAAAAAGAGAGAATCGCAGATCAAGTGGTAGGATCCACCAAGACACTCTTTATAGGAAATATAATTAGCCTGAAGAAGGGTATATGGACCAAAATCAAATATGAGAAAACAGAACTCTATGTGACAGGGAATCAGAGAGTAATAGGGGCAACTGGACCAGTATTTGTGGATAGGTTGGAAAGACAGGCTTTAATAGGTAAAGAAATACAATTAGAGATCAAGTCCAGGAGGGAGAAGGTTCAGAACCACTTAGGTAAATAGCAGGTTGCCCCCCAATATAAAACCGAGGGTGTTGGGGAGACCCAAAAATATTCAGTACACCCTGCGGGAGTGAGAGGGGAGGAATAGTCTTAAAAAGGACAGCAGAAGATATTGCTAATAGTGTTTCAGGAATTAAAACCCATATTACTCTCACCGCTCTGCTTAGATAGAACTTATTCTGTCCCAGTTTGTATACAAGCACTAGATCTGAGGGCACAGACAGCTGTCCCAGAATTATTAGGATATAGCACAGCAATCATCCTTAATTTCCTATTAACTTAATCTGGATCTCTGTATAACTTATACTGTTATATCATGACTGATCTTAGTTAATTGTGATTTGTTGATTGCTGCTTGTTATTGACAGATTTTATTCAAAACTGTTAGGTTGATAGTATCAAGTCAGATACTATACTGAAAATGATAATACAATACCCATTCTGATTTGATTACTATCTGTTTTTGTATCTTTACACCATTTACAAAGTTGTATTTCTATTAATACTGTTATGTACTGATATATTCAATTATACTTTATCTGATGATATAGTCAATTCTATTGATGATAACAAGAGACAACACAGTAATCATGGTAGAACTCCTTATACAGCAGTTTTATATGTCTTTTTAGTTTTATGTGTCTATAGGAATATGTTATGTTCTGTCCTGCTTTGTTCTGTTTCTCCCTCTAATATAGAAAGGATAGAAATACATGTTAAGACTCATGCTTGCGTAAAACCTATAAACAGTTTACGAGAACTGATCTTATGACACATGATGAAATGAACAAATGCTTTCAGGGAAAAAAAGGCACCACAGTACCCAGTGCTGATTCTGGAATGTCATGATGTGAAATCCAGCAATCTTTGTTCAGAGCGATTTTAGTATGCTTTAGTTTATTTAATCTCAACATAAATAAAGATATAGATAAATGTGTACATGTTTAAGTGTATAGGATTGATAGCCATATTTTTATTAGATAGTTGAACAGAACTATTTGCAGTCTCCCTGTTTGAATTCCCATTTATATGTTCCACTTTTGTATCTTGAACAATTATTTGTAAGAGGACAATATGTAAACATCAACAAGTGATTACTATTCACTTTTTCTTTGAAAGTATGTACTATTTCTACCCATTTTCTGTTTTGTTTTGTCTTTCTTTAAGTCAAATTTTAAAAAAACAATTAGGGGGTAATAATGGAATATACATTGGATATTGTTATCCTCAAATCAGTTACTCAGCGTGAACGGCTTTTTAAAGGTGTGGTATGCACATACAATGGAATATTACTTGGTCTTTAAAAAGAAGGATATTTTGACCACGTGGATGGACATGAGGATCGACTACATGGATTGGCCCACATGGACATTAAAGGAAGTAACCCAGGCACAGGAAGACAAACACTACACAATCTCACTCATAGTGGAAGTGTGAAAAAGGTGAACTCATAGAATTAGAGAGAGTAGAGTTGGGTGTGGTGGTACATGACCAGCACTCAGGAGGCTGAGGCAGAAGCATCCCCGTGAATTCAAGTCCAGCCTGAGCTACACGATGAGTTTGAGGTCAGTCTGAGCTACACAGTGAGACCCAGTCTCAAAAAAAGAAAGTATGGCGAAGGTGTTCAAGGGGTGCAGAATTTCAGCTATGGACGCCCAGTAAGTTTTGCAGAGCTAAGGCACAGTGGGTTGAGTGGCATTAACACTGCTGTACAGCAGCCTCGTTACAGGGTAGATCTGATGTTCTTACATACACGCCCTTCCCCTTTTCCCTTCCCTTGTCCTGCAAGGCAGGGTCTGGGCTCTGCTCTGAGGGAACACAGGAGTCGTCACCTCCTGGTGGCCGGCTCCTCACTGAGGCCTCCAGCACTGCGTCCTCGGATTGTTTTATGTGAACTTTAGAGCTGGCAGTGATCACGGGTGCCAAAGCCTTTGTTCGGCAGGATCTCGGGCCAGGTCTGTGACAGCCCCAGGTGAGGCCCTGCTGCTGTTGACTCTGAGACCCAGAGAAGGGAAGTGACGTACCTGTGCACACAGACTCAGACCCATACCGGGCCTGGTGCTGAGGCTCTGGCCCTTGGCAGGCCAGCAGGTGAGCGTGCTGACAGTGGGTGGCTTGGGGCTCAGGTGCCTCTGCGAGTCCATCCAGTCTCATCAGCCCTGGGTGCTTCCTTTCCGATTATAGACCCACAGTGTGCAAGGCTTTCGTCTGACTGATGTCAGGATTGTCCCCACTGAGAGTGCAAAGGGTCCTTCCTGTGCTGTGTGAGACCTCAAGTCCAGCAGGACGCTGGCCCTGCACCCCAGGACCCCTGACAGCCACAGCCAGGTGGGGCGGGCAGAGACTACCTTGGGAGGAGCATCACACAGTGCCCGGGCTGTGGTGGGGTCAGGCTGCTGCTTTCTGGGGTGCCAGTCTTGATGGGCGGAGAACACGAGTGAAATAGCAGTTAATCCACCAGCCCCAGACTTTTTATCACCAGGGACTGGTCCTGGGGAAGACATTTTGTTCTGGGATGATTCAAGCACCGTATGTTTACGGTGCACTTTATTTTTGTAGTTATTATGGTGTAATAATAGTGAAATAATCGTACAGCTCACCACAGAGCTGTACCCCCCCCATCAGTGGGGGTTCCCGCAGCTAGATGATCCCTCCTAGGAGTGATGGGAGGCAGGGACACCTGAGGGGTGTGCTTGTTCCTGTTTACCCCAGGAGCTCCTTTTTGGCCACCAGATGTAGTTTGTCATTTGCCATTCACTGATGTGGGTCTCCAAACAATGTTTGTTTGTTTGTTTATTGCCTTCTTGAGACAGGATTTCACTATGCAATTGACAGTGGGCTTTGAACTCACTTCGTAGCCCAGGTTACAAAGCCATCCTCCTGCCTCAGCCTCCTGAGTGCTGGGATTACAGGTGTATGCCACCACACCCAGTTTAAAGAATTGATTTTTTATGAGCTATGTGCAGACAAACCTCTCTGCTGATGTTCACTATGTTTGTAACTGCAGATGAGGCGTCAGTCCCATCTGAGATCACAGCAATTAAGTCTCACACGGAGGCGCAACCTAGCTTCTGCGCATGTGCAGTTCACAGGCGCCCCTGCCTCTCTGGCATGCGCAGTTCACAAGGGGGGTGGGGTGGGGCGGTGTTAGCTGCTGGGCATGCGCAGTTCACAGGCACACTGTGCTCGAGGGCGTGTCTAGTTCACCTGGTTGCAGGGTACTGAGAGCATCCCTGCTGCAGACACGATGGAGCTTTGCTTGTTCGACTGTGGCTCATGGCTCACGGCTCACGGCTCACCTGCTGCTGGGTGGCCCAGTTCCTGGGAGGCCACGGGATTGGGGACCTCAGAGTTTAACTCAGTTTCTCCAAACGTCTCTTCCTATGACTGGGGCTGGAAGCTGCGCCCGCTTCTGCCAGACAGCAAGGTCTCCGAGGAGGAATCCAGTGTGCGCCTCTGAGCGCCAGCTTCTTCCTGCTGAAGCTTTTCCCGCCGGCCAGCTGTCTGGACCCCCAACCCGGAAGCCAACAGTTGCCGGAGGTGCGTGTCCTCTACGGCTGCTTCTGGGACGCGGTTTCCTCCTCGGAACACACACGTGGTGTCACTCTGGCGGCACGGACTGCGGTGGTGCAGAGCTTGCAGTGTCCTGCATTAGCTAAAGGAAGGCCAAGCTGCCCTGACTGACAGATCCAGTGGCCAGGTAGCCCAGGAGCAGCACGCTTGTCCTGTAAAGTGCCCGCAAGTAAGGAGGTGGGGTTTTGCTGGTGATAGAGTCTCCGGTGTGTGAAACTGACACAAAATGAGATCAACACCACCAACAACACAGCCCACAATGTCTCTGGGCTCAGAGGTCAGCTGGACCATTAACAAGAGGGACCACCATGGGCTTCCGTATGCAGTTTACTTCCCAGAGTGTTCATATCAAGGAGAAATAAGGAAATATGACCCTGGTTTCCATAAGGTTTACATGGGAAAGAACAAGGCTGATTTTTTAAACAAGGAGACTAGAATGATTATAAGCCTTATGCTTGTGAACTTCCGGGAAAATCTCTGTCCTTTTTAACGACAGATTTCTTAGTACAGTCAGGTAACCCGGGGCTGGCTTGGCTTGGCTGGATAAGGGATACAGGGGTACAGGGGTTCTGTGAGGTAACTGGGAGATAAAAGCTGTGGACCCCACAATAAAGAGCCTGCTCTGTGGGCCTGAACTGGTCCTGGAGGACTCCCCCAGAGAGGTGGACCTTGAAGCCTGGCCAAGCACGTGACATCTAGCAGGGAAGCACGCAGCCCCCAGGGGAGGACAAGTAAGGTCGGGGCTCCCCGGCCGCTGAGATCTGGCTGCTTGCAGGGAGCCTGGCTCACTTATCCCCAGTTCACTTGGAGTTACATCAGTGCTGTGTGTTCTTTCTCACAAAACACCAGCCTGTGGATGTGAACCAAATTTATACTTGTCCAAGGAAGGCCAATTTTAAAAGGACTTTGATTTTCTGGGGTCAAAGGCATCATTTGCTTTCCCTCCTTCTCTTCACACGCTGTTTTCCGCCCTACGGGAAGAGTTAGTTTAGGTTCCAGCAAGCACCAGTGACCCCAGGCCAGGCTTCATGGGGTGGCCTCAGGACAGGCCAGTTGGGACGTCACTGTAGCCATGGGCCCACCACCAGGTGCAGAGCGGCCAGTTCAAGGTGCAGGCCAGCTTGTGGAAGCCCTCGGGGTGCTCCATGGCGAAGGTTGAAGCGCTGGTCCCCAAGTTGGCCATGGAGGTGGGCTCGCTATCCAGTTGCTTCACCCTTGTGGGCTCCAGCAGGGCCTCTGGGTCCCACAGCACCACCCTCTGGCTGTGCCAGTGCCAGTGCCTGGCAGGAAACTGCCAGGTGTTGGTTTTAAACTCTTAATCCAGTCCAGCTGCATGACCCACATTATCTTTCTCCCTCTCTTTTCTTGGAGTTGGGGCAGTGTTTTGAAGCAGGGTCTTGCTATATAGGCCAGGCTGGCCTTGAACTCACAGTGATCCTCCTGCCTCAGGCTCTGGAGAGCTGGAGTTACAGGTGCACAGCGCCATGCCCTGCCATGGGATCTCTGGGTGCTATCTGCGTTTCCATCAGCACAGGGGCATCAGGAGGTGACCTCACACCTGGAGGCCGGGGCAGGCACAGGAGCTCCCGCCAGCAGCGCCTTGGCCTCCTCACTCCTGAAGTGCAGGTTCAGGGGCCAGCCAGGCAGCAGGCGATGGCCCTGGTGGGGCAGGGGCCAGGGTCCCATGGAGTCTTGGTAAAGCTGCTAGACTCTCCCTCTCCAGCAGTTGTGTTGGTCAGCTTTCTGCTGCTGTGACGAACCCCTGGCATGGATCAACTTAAAAAGAGGAAAGGTTGATTTCGGCTCCCAGGTTCTGGAGTTTCTGTCTCTGGTTGCTTTGGGCCTGGGTGAGCAGGAGGAGGCTGGGACTCCAGGCTGTGGAAAACCTCAGTAGCAGGTGCAAGATGAACCTCACCGTTGTACCAGTTCATGTGTGCGGTTTAGGGGGTGAGATTCATCCACCCTGCTGTGCACCCACCACCCCCGTCCGCCTCCAGAACTTTCCCATCTTCCCAAACTCAAGCTGTGGGCCTGTTAAATAAGAACCCCTCATCCTCCCCTCTCCCCAGCTCTTGACAGCCCCCACCCCTTCCTGTCTCATGAATCTGGTTGGAGAGTTTCTGGAAGGGGAGGTTGTTGGGTGTCTGCCTCTTGTGACTGGCTTACTTCACTTAGCGTGTGTGTCCTGTCAAAGTTAACAGAATCACAAGGGCATCACCTAGAGTGCTTCCGCAAGGAAGCAGCCGTCAGTCAACCTGGTCACAGGGATTCTTGTGTCCAGATAACGCATGAACCCCTTTTGTCCTGGCTCCCCTTCCAGCCCGACCCTTGACTGAGCCACTGTCTCCCCCATAAGTGAGTCCACATCGCAGCAGCCCTTGCTTATTCCCATAGAAATGGCATCATGCCCTCTCCTCCTCTCTCTCTTTGGGGCTGAACCTACGGCCCTGTCCTCAGCCCTGTTTTTACTTTTTGTTTGGAGATGGGGTCTTGCTAAGTTTCTAAATGGCTCAGGCTGGGCTCCAACTTGTGATCCACCTGCCTCAGCCTCCCGGAGTGCTAGGATGAGAGGCACAGCCACCGTGTCCAGCTATTACGATTCTTTAGTCTGTCTTTGATGTTTAAAGGTTGATCCTACACACCGCCTTTCATGTACCTGTTCACTCCAGGGGGACACATGCTGCTTCCACTCTCTGATTCCCGAAGTGTAGCTGCAAGGGTTGCTGGGAGTGGAACTGAGCTGCTGACCCAGGCTGACCCAAAGAGCTGGGTCGTCTGCACCAGTGGATCCCGGAACAAAGCACTTCTTCATTGTTGATCTGAGTTTCCATTTCTTACAACTCTAAGTCATGTGACCGAGGATCTCCTGGAGTCATCAAATTGCAAAATTGCAAAAGAAAGCAAAAGTGAGAAACCACAAAAAAAGTAGAAAATACTTTGCCGACACAAATGCTGGGAAAACATTTGCAAACACGTTTTGAACAAGTCTTGGTCTCCGTAATCGTGCAAGCTGCCTCTCTAGTGTGTGAGGACTCATGCTCCAAGCAGTGGGAAGAGGACAGAGCGCTGGCGGGGTGTGGCGAAGCTTTTTGTTATACCCAGTGCCTGTCACTTACAGAGAAGCCAGGCACGGCACTGCACACCTGTAATCCTGTCCTCTGGGAGGTTGAGTCAGGAGGGTTGAAAAATACAGCCCAGACCAGGTAATTTAGCAAAGCCCTGTTTCAAAAATAAGAAAAAGACTGTGAGAGCCCCGGGTGCAATATGTGGTTCCACGCCTGCCCCTGAAGGATGAAAAAGACTCTTGAACACAGGCTTGAGTTTTCTTATGCTTCCACTGAACACATACTGGGGAGACATGCAGAGGCACAGAACATTATTATTTGTTTCCTGAGACGGTCTCATGGCCCAGTTCAGGCTGAACTTGCTATGTAGCCCAGGTTGGTCTTGGACTCACTGAAATCCTCCTGCCTTGGCCTCCTGGGCACCTCTAATCTCAGCTGGAAAAACCAAATTAGAAGCCTGTGCAGGGCCCTCACCTGTCCCCCACCTACCTCAGCCCATGGATGAGCTGGGGGTTGGGGTTGTTGGTCTCCCTTGAGCTTTGGCACCATTTGGTGGGAAACTGACCTGCAGTGGCCCCGAGATCTCTGTTGGCTGAGTGATCCTGGGGAAATCTGCCACTCTGGGCCTCTGTTTCCTCAGCTGCAAAGTGGGCTCCTTGATACCATGAAAGAAGCATGCGCGTTGCCGTAATCAAAATGGAGTCACTGTGTCAACCCCAAGCAGTAAGTGAACAAGCTGGGAGGGTGTGAGGGACCTGCTCTCACCTGGTGTGATGGGGCACACCTGTGACTCCAGCACTCAGGAGGCTGAGGCAGGAGGACTCCCGCGAGTTCAAGGCCACGGGGCAGTGTGGTGTTTCCTGTCTCCACTTAACTTCATGACACCCAAAGCCCCCTGGCTGGACTTGGCCTCTGAAACTTTGTATCTGTTTCCTTTGCTGCCCTAACAAAGAGCCACCCGCTTGGTGGCCTAGAACAGAGCATTAATGATCATTTCCAAAGTCAGCATCTGCTGCCACTGTCACTGAAATCAAGATGCCTGGCACGGAGGCCCTTCTGCAGGCCCTGGGGCAGGGCAGGCGTCCTTCCCGGCCTCTGCAGGCTGCCTGTGTGGCATGGGATGAGGCCTGGGCATTTGGTTCCTCTGCCCCTGGGCCCTGCATCTACTCTCGTCCACACCCACTAACTCACGGGGCCCCGGGTGATCACACTGAGCCCACAAAGCAACTTTGCCTCTCAGATCTCCACAAAGCAGGATGTGGGCTTCCTTTGTGTGGTGATACTGGGGTTTGCAACATTTCCAGCCCTTAGTAAATTTTTTATTTTGAGGCAGGGTCTTGCTAAATTGTCTAGGCTGGGCTCCAACTTGGACTGTCCTGTCTCAGCCTTCCGGAGTGCCGGCATTATGATTCTATGTCATTAGCTTGTTTTTTAAAAATAGCTTTGTTGTGCCAGGCATGGTGGCACATGCCTGTAACCCCAATACTCGGGAGGCTGAGGTGAGAGGATCTCTGAGAGTTCGAGGCCAGCCTGGGCTCCAAAGTAAGATTCTAGGGACATGCAGTGTCTCCTAGCTTGGGCAAGGCCCGGGGTACTCCTTGGGCAGTGCCATTCATTCCTATCACCCTGGACTCTCCAGAAGCCGCCTTGAATGAAGCCCTTGGACTGGAGAGGTTCCACCCCTCTCTGAGGGGCAGAGGTTGAGTCAAATGAGCTGGGTATGGGCATGGGATTTGGAGGGAGCTGCATTGTCTGAGTGTGGGCATTGGTCTCTGTATTGGCTACGGATTGTACACAGAGAACAATTAGAATCAGGACATGGAGTCTATAATACTATTTTTATAATGGTCACCGGGAGTTAACACAAGAAAATGCAGGAAATTTATCCACAACACCAAAGACATAGAATATTTAGTCAAGAGCCTAAATCCCACAGTAATGTCCCACATGAGTCCAGATGAAAACCCAGAGCTCAGGACAGTGCCTCCCATGAGTCCAACTGGAGGTCCAGAGCCCACAACAAGGACTCACGCCAGTCTCTTACGGATCCATGCCAGGAAGGCCCAAAGGTCAGTGGTGGAAGCCAGAAAGTCCATGCCAGCGGGGTGAGGAGCTGTGCTGGTAGGATGAGGGTTCTATGCTGGAGCTGTGAAGTCACACTCACAACAAAGACCAGGGCTGTCCTGAAGGTACCACAGCTGTCCTCAGGGACACGGAAGCCCCGAGCTCCTCCTCCGACAAGCACAGTCAGGTACATGCCAGGAAGCAGCGTGATGAGTTCATCCTGGAGACCAAGTGGCACATGTCTTCCCCTCCGGAGCCAGGAAGCAATGCTCGATGTGAGGACCAGAGCTTCTCCAGGAGAACCAACGGCTCAAACAGCAACTCGTAGAAGAGCCCACAAGGCCTCAACCCTTAACCTCTTTCTCCTTCTCCACTTATTTATCCTGACGACTTTCCTCAGGTGGAGCATCTTCGCTCAATGCCATGCTGGTGTAATCCAAATGTGTTAAGTTGACCACCAGTTCTTAATCCATAACAGCCTTCAAGGGAGGACGGGCACCAGAGGAGGGCAGAAGCTCTGCCAGGCCGGAAGGTCAGTGGGGGCTGGGACTGGAGGAGGGGCAGGGGAGCCTGTGGGGAGGAGCGCTAAGGACACAGGAAGTTGTCTATCACTTAGTCACTCAATTAAGAAATGTGTTAGGCACCTTCGGGCTGTTATGCATCTGGTGGGCTTGGGCAGGTGAATGGGGCAGTGTCCCTGCCTCGAGTGAGGATACCCTGACCCACTGAACCCCAGGGAGCCGGGTAGCTCACCCTTCTGGTCCTTTCTCCTCCAACATAAGTTCTTTGTTTTGCTTTTTTGTGTGGTTTGTTTATTTTGTATTTTTAAATTTTTTTCCAAATCCATTTGATTTCAAGGATAAAAAAAAAACCACAACAAAATTTCAAAACACATCATCCATAGTTGCCTCCTGATTGATGTGGTTTGAAATTTTGTTTTGTTTTGTTTCTTTGAGACAGGGTCTCACTGTGTAGTCCAGGCTGGCCTTGAAATCATGGGGATCCTCCTGTCTCAGCCTCTCCAGCGCTAGGAAAACAGATGAGTACCACCTCGCCCAGCAACCATCAGGTCGTTTGTCCCTCAGGGACCCCCCACACGAGTGGCTGTGCTGTTGTGGCTCTGGGGAAGGGGCCTGATGAGGCCATCCCAACCCAGTCTGAGCTCCAGAGCGGCTGCACCCCCCTTCCCTGCCTCCCTCACTGGGTCCGAACCCAGCAGCCCTGGAGCCCAAGCCCCAGCTGAGCTCGCTGAGCTGCAAGAAGGGCCCAGCTCTGGATGCTCAGCCCCACTGCCAAGGACCAGAGAGCATGGCTGTTGCTGTCTGACTGGGAGCTGCTTCTAGAAACTTCTCCCAGCTCCACAATCCTCCTGAGGGGCTGAGGAGGACAACTGACATTGACCAAACACAAGAAATGTCCTGGCCTTCCCTGGTGGGGACTGTCACTGCTGAAGCTGCCCCTGTGGGAGGGAAGGCGTCTCCATCATAGGCTGGTTTTGGGGCCATGTGAGGTAGCGCACACCTGTAATCCCAGCGCTTGGGAGGCTGAGGCAGGAGGATCGCCTGTGAGTTCAAGGCCAGACTGGGCTACATAGCGAGACCTGGTCCAAAAAGACCAAATGCAAGAAACCAGAAGTCAGTTTGGCTAGTGCTGTGGAGTAGCAGAGGGGATGAGGCAGCAGCCACCGCCCAGAGAGGAGACGCGGTCACCTTGTCCCCCCAGGAATAAAACGGTCACCAGAGAGCACTGCAGCACGTGAAGGGGGCCACCAGGTGCACCTTTCAGCTGCCGTGTCTGCTCCAGGCTTACTGCCCATGTGAGTCTTCTGGGCTTTGCCATCCTTTTGCTTCCCTTCGTTTTGGTTTTGATGTTTTGTTTTGATGCAGGGTTTCAGCATGTACAGCTATCAGCATAGCCTTGAACTCACTTTGTGGCCCGAGCTGGCCTGGCGTTCGATGCTCACAATGGAAGAATTCCAGTGTGTATCCTTGACACTGCATGAAACTAACTGGGCACCAGTTTTTGTTGTCTATTTTGGGTTTTTTTTTTTTTTGGTTGGTTGGTTTTTTGTTTTTTGGGACAGTGTCTTGAGACAGATCATGCTGGCCTTGAACTCACTATGTGATCCAGGCTGGCCTGGAACTCTAGGCAATCCTCCTGCCTCAGCTTCCCAAGAGCGAGGCTTACAGGTGTGCTCCATCTCCCCCAGGTTAAAACCTCCTTCAGCTGGGGATTTAGCTCAGTGGCATAAGCACCTGTCTGGTAAGTGTGAGGTCATGAGTTCGATCCCTGGTACCAAATAAAATAAAATAAAGCGCTCTTTAGAGAGTGTATGATATAGGACTGGTAATGTGAAGATGCACATTCGGACACATAACAGACTGCGCTTCTCCCACCCTGGCTCTCTCTTATCTAAAAATAGCTATTTCAGAGAAAGGAAATTTCTGAGCAGAGAGCCCTGCCTGGAATTCCTGAGCCCTATGCACTCCCAGCGGGAACAGGACACAGAGGGAACAGCCCTGGAGAGCAGTGCGCTGCAGGGCAGAGAAGAGGGGAAGAGGAGGAGGACGGTGGGGAAGAGGAGGGAGAGAAGGCAGCAGAGGGGGGGGGGGGAGGAGGAAGAGGAAGGCTTCCACCCAGACTCCGAGATCACAGACGTCAGCTGGCCCTCAAGATGTCCCACTAGGTAGTTAACGCACGCTTGTAATCCTAATACTTGGGAGGCTGAGGCAGGAGGATCACTATGAGCTCCGGGCCAGCGTTAACTACACAGTGGAACTATATCTCAAAGGCCAGCTGAAGCCTAAGGCTCGTGGTCAGCTAGCCTGGCCTGGGCAGTGAATGGGCGCATGCGTGTTTTACACGGCACACTGCGCTCGGCCTGCGCCCCTGGCTGTCCCAGTGGGGAGACATCAGGCACAGGTCCTGCTTGCTGTGGGAGGGTCAGCTCCTGCCACGGGGTGGGACCTCCCAGCTCAGGCCTGCATGGCGGTGGGAGCATTAGCTTGGGAACTGGTTGAGAAAGAGCATTTTGGGGCCACACCTGCAATTTCTACTGAATCAGAAACTCCCTGCCGCCTGCCCTGGGAATGCTAGAGTCCTGCAGGCTGTCTCTGGGTTTCTTGGCCAGGCAGGGAGCAGTCCCAGGTGGTTGTGACTGGCCTGGGGCTCACTGGGCCTGGTTCCTGGTGCATGACAAGGCTCAGTCCCTGCAGGAGAAGTGATCAGAATCTATGGTGAACTTTTAAATTCTCCAAAGTGTGTTACAGCCAGGCATGGTGGTGTGCACCTGTAACCCCAGCCTCGGGAGGCTGAGGCAGGAGGATCGCCCTGAGTTCTAGGCTAGCATGAACTACACAGTGGGACCACACCTTGGGAAAACAAAAGTGCATCACAGACCTCACCCCTCCTGCAAGACGGAGATGGTGGGTGGCCCCAAGGGAGCCAGCCTCCTTCCTGTGGACTGGTTCTGGAAAAGCTGGGGCAGGTACGAGCATCGGCCAGCTCTGTCCAACCTCAGCCCATGAAAAAGCCTCTGCACTGTGTTTTGAGCAAACAGACTAAATCACCAAAGAGGGGAGGAGAGAGATAGTAACTGGTACAATGCTGCAACTTTGGGGAACAGAAACTTCCAGAGATCCAGGGACACTTTCTTCTGGACCTGAAAACTGCCAGAGACAGAAACGGCACGCATTGGCTCTGAGGTTGGAGTCCAGGAGCTTCCCAGCTGCAGGGCATCTGGGTTTGTCTCTTGCAGGTCAGCAGCCTGCAGAAAGCCAAGGGGCACCATGTTCCTCTCCAACCACTGTGTGCCCTCAGCTCCCAGAACCACTAAATCTGAGAGGGTTCACACCCAGCCCAGCTCGAGCCCAGGTTGGGGGACAGGGTCCGACTGAGGATGGGATTCAGTCTCAGATTCCAGGAGCCCCGGCTGCCTTTGGAAAGAGAGGGAAGCCTCCTTAGAGACAGATCTCCCCACGCTCCCACCCAAGAAGCCAAGGTGATGTCTTGTCAGATCCCAGGAAGAACCAAGTTATATCATGCCCAGGTACAAATTCCCTATGATGAATGTGATCATTACATATGCCAAAAAACATACCAATAAGCTTCATTAACTTTAATTAAAAAAACAGTGAAACAGACTTCCTTGCACAGATAGGAGAGTGGAAGGTATGGGATGTTTAAAAAGGCCACGGCCACTGATGCCCTCCAAACCCTCCCCTTCACATGAAGCCCATCCCGCCCCTCTCCTCACTTTCCGAAGCTGGTCAGGAAGCCCTCTTTCGGGAGGGTCATTAGCTCTGCTGTTGTGGGTTGTGGCTGACTCGATCTCCTGAGTTGATTTCACTGGCATGTTGACTTTGGAGGAGAGCCCATGTCATGGGGTCAGGTCCAGTTAATAAAATGGATGAGAATTCACTGTAATGTTTTTATTTGACAGAAATTGTCACAAATGTAAACCTGCCAAGAAGGGGGGATAGGTGAGTTCAAAGAAATGTGAAGTTTTTGAGGGGAATTCATAACAATGTTCGTTTGTTGCCTTTTTGAGATCAGGTCTTGCTATGCAGTTCAGGCTGGCCTCGAGCTCATTTTGTAGCCAAAGCTGGTTTCTAATTTGCAATGATCCTCCTGCCTCGGCCTCCCGAGGGCTGGGATGACAGGCATGTGCCATGGCAATGTATTTTTTTTTTTTTTACTGTTTTTTTGAGACAAGATGTTGTGTGTAGTTTGACTACTCTTTTTTTTCCTGTCAGCAGATATTTGCATGTTTTATTACTTCCTGGGAAGAGTTATGGATGCAGTTGTGGGTGTGCTGGTATGTGTTTAAAAGATCAGGCTCCCATGTGGAATTCTTTAAAGCCCCAGGGAGGGATAGCTCTTGTTCAGCTGGGGTGTTCGGTGGCCGAGGGGGTCGTCCCCTACCCTGGGGTCCTCAGCTCTTAAAGCTGGTCAGGGCTGGCCTCCTGAGTAATAGTGGTTGTGTGTGTTACCTTTTGCTGCTGCAGGTGACGAGGGCTTTCTCAGGCGCCTGCACTGCGGGGCTGCTTCAGCACCGTGAAGGAGCAGAGTCGGCCCTTCGGAAACAGCTCCCGCCTCTGATCATGACCCAGGGCTGCTGTTTTAAGGACGCTGTCCCTTCGCCTGCTGTAACAGTGCCCAGCTATTTCTGCCCGGCCTGCAGGCTTTGGTGGTTGAGTCCCAGCTTGTGATCCCCGGCTGTTCAGAAACCCCTGTGTCTCTGAGGGCCCTGGGGGCGATGGCGGTGCTGCCAGACTATCAGGGTCACCGCCGACTTCTGACAGATCCTCTTGGAGGGGCCCGTGACAGAGGGGACAAACCGTGCCGCGACCACCGCCTGGGAAGTATGCAGAGGGCGCATGTACGGCCTCCTGTGGGTCCCAACTTCTCCCGCCTCTTCTTCTTCTTTTTTAAATTCATTTTGATTTTATTTTTTACTGGTACATTTTAGATATACATGATAGTCACATTCATCGTGGGGAATTTGTGCCTGTACGTGATCTATCTTGCTCCTTTTTTTCCCATTCCTCTTCCCTCCCTTGACCCTCATCCCCTCCCGATTTACAAAAGCTTTGCTTCTATTTTTTCCCTTTTATTCTGCTTTTTCTTGTCCTTTTCCCCTCCACCGCTCCCTTGTTCTCCTTATTTGCATATTTTCTTTCCATTTCCCAGAATCTATTACACATTTTGGGCCTTACTTCCACTTTCAGTTTCTTATGCTAGAAAAAAAAATGTGGTATTTAAACACGAGTGTCTGATTTGTTCCGCTGGGGAGGAGAGTCTCACGGTGCGTCCAGTAGCTAGCACTGGCTCAAGCCTGTCTGTCTTTACGGCAGGGTAACACTGCACTGTGTAAACGCTCACATCTTCCCTGGCCGTTTGGGCACTGGGCTGTTTCCCAGATTTAGCTGTTAAAACTGGGCCACTGTAAATATGAGTGTATGTGTATCCCTGGACATGATGCTTTTCCTCCGTTCGGGAAGACACCAAGAAGGGGAATAGCTGAGTTGAATGAACCTCTAGCTTTAGTTTTCTGAGGAATCCCCACACTGATTTCCACAGTGGCTGCTCTAGTCTGCACTCCCACTGACTGGAGAAGGCTCCTCTGTCCCCACAGCCTGGCGAGCATTTGTCATTGTTGATTCTTTTTTTTTTTTTTTTTTTGTCTTTTTCCTTTTTATCGGTACCGGGGATCGAACTCACGACTGCCTGCTTGCAAGGCAGGCGCTTATGCATTGGTTCATTCTTGATAACAGCCATTCTTTCTGGAGAGAGAAAGAGTCCCGGTATTATTTTAATTTACATCTCTCACATAACCACTGATGTTGAACATTTTTCATATATTTATTTGTTGTTTCTACATCTTCATCTGAGAAGTGGATGTCTATTTTGTTTTTGGGTTGAGTCTAAATTTGGGGGTGTCTGATATGGTTCTGGGAATTCTTTATTTTACATATTAGTCCTTTGTCTGAGGAACAGCTGGTAAAATCCACCCCCCGCCCCCCGTGGACTGTCTCTTCACTCTGTTGGTGGTTTCTCTCGCTGTGCAAGAGCTGTTTAATAAGAGGAGATCCCAGTTGATAGCCTCTTTGATATTTCCTGTTCAATCAGAGCTTTATATATAAAGTCTTTGCCTATACCAGTGTCACCAAAAGTTCTATTTATTCTATCTTGCAGCAGATTTAGTGTTTTTGTTTTAATATTTGGATCTTTGATCCATTTTGATTTTACTTCACTACATGGTGAAAAGTATAGATCTAGTTTTGATCTTTCACATGTGCAGAACCAATTTTTCCAGCACCATTTATCAAGAGGCTGTCTTTCTTCCAGTGAAGGTGTTTGAGTAAGAGGTAAGGCGGCTGAGTGTGTTTGGAGTTGTTTCTGTATCTTCTCATCTGTTTCACTGATCTTCAGGTCTGTTTTTTTTTTTTTTTTTTTGTAGTACCATGCTGTTTTTATCACGGTAGCTTTATAGTAAAATCTCAAGTCAGGGATTGTGATGCCCCCTGTCTTCTTTGTTACCCAGAATTATTTTTGCTATCCTAGGTTTCCTCTGGTTCCAAATGAATTTTGGGAATGTTTTCTCTAATTCTGTGAGATATGCTACGATATTTTGATTGGGATTGCATTAAATCTGTATAACAATTAAGGAAGAATGGCCATTTCACTGTATGGGTTCTTCCTGCCCAAGAGCAAGGGATATCTTTCCATTTTCTGATATCCTCTTGAATCTTCTTTTTCAGAGTACTGTAGTTTTCAATGTAAAGATCTTTTATTTCCTTTGTTAGATTGATTCATAGGTATTTAGTTGTTGGGTGCTATTTTAAAAGGTGTTATTTTCCTAATTTCTCTCTCAGCGGGTTTGTTATTTGTGTATATGAAGGCTATTGATTTTTGAGTGTTGACTTTGTATGCAGCTACACTACTGTCTAATTGCTCTGGCTAATGTTTCCAGAATTACATTGAATGAGAGTGATAATAGAGGGTATCTTTGTTTTGTTCCTGATTTTAGAGTGAACATTTGTGTTTTTGCCCATTTAGTATGATGTTGACTGTTGGTTTGTCATAAATGGCTTTTATGAGATTGAGATAAAGACCATATATTCCAATTTCCTGCAGGTTTTTTTAAAATCATGAATGGGTGTTGGATTTTGTCAAATGATTTTCCTGCATTTATTGGGATGGTCATATGGTTTTGTTCTTGCCTCTGTTAATATGGTGTATTACATTTATTGATTTGCATATGCTGAACCATCCCTGCATCCCTGGGAGGAATCTTACTTGGATTCTGTTTGCCAGTATCTCACTGAGGATTTTTGCATTCATGTCCATTAGAGAAATTAGCCTATAGTTCTCTTTTATTGGCTGGCTTCTTCTCTGGTTTTGGTATCAGGGTACTGCTTGCTTCCAGGCATGAATTTGGGATTACTGCTTGCCTTTCAATTTCATTAAAGAGCCTCTGGACTCCAGGGAGCTCTGAGCAGTCATTCTTAAATAGTGTTTAGAAAAGCTTCTCACATTTGTCAGCTGCAAACTAAAAAGTCCCAGTGATGTGGCTTCCCCTATTTGATGGCCCTTGAAGACATTCAGACAACTTGGGTAGCACCTTGACTTTGAAAAAAAGAGCATTCTGTTAAAGGTCACAAAGACACATTGTTTAAATTATTAATGATGGAGAGACCAAGATGGTGGAGCAGAAAGCAGCAGGGAAAACAGTCTCTCTGAGAGTTTCCATCCAGACGCTGGCACTTAGCATTCTGAGGATGCAAAAAGGAGGGAGGTGGGTCCACTGGACCCAGGAAGAATCTGAGGTGCAAATTGAAGCTCCTGGAGAGAATGAAGACAGAAAGTCCAGCCCACAGGGAGGCAGTGGGCAGCCCTCCTCCCTGAGATGGGGCTCTCAGCGTGAGAGGAGTGGTCTAAAGCCGCAGACCTAGCGTGGCAGCGATGGCTGGGACCTGGGAGGCTCTGCAGAGAGCCGAGGCATCGGTGGGGAGCAGAAGATGTGAGGGTGTGCGCTGGCTGGGGGTGAGTGCAGAGGACTTAGTTGTCCTGTGGGAGAGGATTCGGGCCGGCTAACTCAAAACCCAGAACTGCTGCCGGTTCCATCTAGTAGCTCCCAACAGAGCTCAGACCATGAGATTGCTTAGTGGTGGACACAGTGAGTCTGGTCATGGGGCAGGCATCTGAGATTATCCGCTATCCCACCAGAAAGCTGTGGCGGGCTTGCTGGGAGCGATCTGCACAAATCAGGACTCTGTCTCCACAGGTTGTACACTATGAAATGAGAGAGAGCCTTGGAAGTGGACTGATTTTCTTTGTTTCTTTCTCTTTTTTTCTCTCTCTTTCTCCTGTTCTTTTCTCTTTCCCCTTCATTACTTGCTCTTATTCCTATATGAGTGTGATGTGTTTTCCAGCCTCTTTGTGGCTGTGGTTCTGCTCGGTTCTTAATTTTATCTCTTCGGTCTCTCTTTTCCTTCAGTCTTCTGCACCAGTTTCTTGCAGTTGGCGTGATCTCCTTTGTCCTCCAACCTAATCTCTTCCTCTTGTTCCGCTTCTCTGTATTTTCCTCAATCCATTTTAAGTTTTAACCCTAAACAACCCCAGATGGTGGAAACAAAGTGTCCCCTTTCAAAATAGAAGTTGCCAAGAGTAAAAACAGAGCCAGGCGTGGTGGCTCACACCTGTAATCCCAGCACTCGGGAGGCTGAGGCAGGAGGATGGTTGTGAGTTGGAGGCCAGCCTGGGCTACAAAGTGAGCTCAAGGCCAACCTGAACTGCATAGCGAGACCCTGTCTCAAAAAGACAAAAAAAAAAAAAAAGAGTAAAAACAGGTTACCCATCTCAAAAATGGGTTGCCCACCTCAGAAGATACCCAAGTATGGCTTCCCATGAGACAAAAAGGGAACTGAATTTGTTTTAGGGGTACACGTTTGGAGAAATGTACTTTCTAAAGCAAGCACTTACTTAGAACCAGTGACTTATTACTGAAAACTAGTCTTTTGTTTGCTTGTTTATGAATATCAAAATTATTTCTATTACCATGGGAGATTAAATGAAAGCTAACATTTATTACTGACAAGTTTATCATTAAAAATTAAAGTAAGGGGAAAAAGTTTAAAAAGTAAAATTAAATTTTAACCCCTGAGGGAAAAATTGACTTGTACACTACATGAAATTTTCTGGTTTGCTTTAGATTTTGTTATGTAATCATAAATCTAGTTCATACTGTTAAAAGTGGCAAATCAAGGGTTAGCTCTGTGTGTCATTTTCTAGGGTATGTTTGATGCTGTTGGTACCATTATAGCCAAAATTGACATAATTGGTCTAAACAGCAGCAGCTGTGGGTTCTATGACTGAAACTGAGCAGGGGTCACACAAAATACTGTGGCACAGTGCCAGAGAACCAGGGGCTGGGCCAAACAAGCAGCAGTGTTCATCCCCAACAAACTGAAGAGGCAGGATCTTCCAACAAACTCAGATCCATTAAAGAGTTCGAGAACTAGTGGCATTAATCTTCCTTGTGGAATTCAACAGTGAATCTGTCATGTCCTGAGCTTTTCTTTGTTGGCAGGTTTTTAATTACATCTTCAATTTCATTGACTAATATTGATTTATTTAGAATTTTTGTGTTTTCTTGATTCTCCATCAGTAATTCATAGGTATCTAGATATCTTTCCAACTCTTCTGAGTTTTCCATCTTAGAATGCAAGTTCTCAAAGTAGATATTGATGATCTTCTGGATTTCCGCAGGATCTGCTGTGATTTCACCCTTTTCATTCCTAATTGCGTGGATTTGAGTCTCTTTTTTCTTTTTGTGTGGGTGGGTCAAGTTGGCTAAGGGTTTGTCAATTTTATTTTATCTTTCAAAGAGCCAACTCTTTTATTCATTGATTCTTTGCATTGTTTTCTTAGTCTCCATTGCATTAATTTCTGGTCTGATCTTTATTATTTCCTCCCTCATGCAAGCATGAAACTTAACTTGCGCTTCTTTGAGAAGCTTAAGGTTCAACATTAGGTTGTTATTTGAGCTTGCTTTGTTTTTCTGATATGAGAATTCACTGCTGTACATTTCCTCCATGTGTCCCATAAGTTCTGCTATGTTGTATGGGTGTTCTTGTTTAATTGCAGAAACCATCAAATTTGTTCTTTGCTATCATCTGTGCCCCATTGGAGGTTCAGGAGGGTGTTATTTAATTTTCATGTGTTAATAAAGTCTTGTTTGCCATTGATGTCCAATATCCTTGAACTATTGTCTGATAATATGCATGGTTTAATTTCCATTCCTTTGCACTTATGTAAGCATGTTCTATTAGGTAATATGTTGTCTATTTTTGAGAACATCTTGTATGCTACTGAGAAGAATATATATTTAATGTTGTGGGCTGGAATACTCTGTAGAAATCTACTAAATTCATTTGTTGAAAAGTTTGGTTCCATTCTAATATTTCTTTATTAACTTTCTGTCCAGTTGATCTATCTATTTGTGACAGAGGGTATTGAGTTCTCCCAATACAATCATAGTTGGGTGTGCTGGCATTTGGTGCATGTACACTTATGATTGTCCTCCCTTTCTCTTAGATTGTTCTCTTTACAAGCATGTAGGAACCTCCTTTTGCTTCTCTTAATCAGTGTTGGCTTAAAATCCACTTTTTCTGCAAATGTAATAGCTTTCCCTGTTTTGTCCTAGATTCCTGTTGCATGGAGTATTGTTTTCTATCCTTTGACTTGTAGTCTATGGATTTTTTAAAATGAAATGTGTCTCTTAAGAGATGAAAAAAGAACTGAAATGTGCCATGTACATGTACCAACTTCCCATAAAGAATGTAATTACTATGACTGCAAGCATGTACTAATAAAAAATAAAAAGTAGTGCTAAAAGGTGTTTCTTTCTTGTGTGCAGTGTATTGTTGAGTCTTGCCTCTTAATCGATTCTGCTAGTCTGTTTCTTTTGATTGGTGAATGCAGACCATTTATGCAGATGGTTATGACTGATATTTATTGACAGCTTTGTCACATTATTTTTCCCATCGTTGGTTTCCTTTTATCCCCTGCTCTGTTTAGTTCCTTGTTTTTCTTGGTGGATCCATTCTGTTGGGGTTTCTGATGGATTAACTAATGGTCTACTTGCAACACCCAACCAAATGGAATCAGTGTGGTCCTGGGTGTAAAAGACCTACTTGAGAATTGTTAACAGCATAAAAAAGAGAACTGGAGGGGAAGAGGAGGTGCTATTGATTCTCCTGGAAAAGCTTGTTACTCTGGTTTTCCTGTATGAAGTATGCTGTTCTCATTGTTGGAGGAGCTAAGGTCCTCACTGTAGCTGAGGATGGCTGCAGTTCTTTACACAGGAGTTCTGGTTCTTATCTTGAATGTCGTTTCCTGGCTCCAGTGCAGATCTCTCAGCCTTCATCAAATCATCCTGCTGGGTGCAGCTTTTTAGCTTCCACCAGTGGTCTTTGGGCCTTGTCCATGCAGATTCTTCACAGGCTTGCATGAGACATTGCCATGGGCTCTAGGCCTCCGACTGGACTCATCGAGGACATTGCCATGTGCTCCAGGCCTTCAGCTGGACTTGTGCAGGACATTGCTGTGGGATCCAGGTCCTTAGTTGGATTCTTTGGATCTCAGGTGCATGGACAGATCTCTTGCTCTCTTCTTCACTTGACTTTTTGGGTGAAAATTATAAAATAATCCTATAAATTATGTATCTGTATTAAATATACTCCCTTGAAAATCCTGACTATCACAGGGTCCATGGAGTTGTAGTTTTCATTATCTTTTTCTAGAATGTTCTTCATGACATTTAGAATGCTGGTTTGGTGGTCATGAATTTCTTCACATGTTCTTTGTCACAGAAGTATCTTATTTCTCCCTCAATTTGAAAGGTAGTTTTTCAGGATACATCAATCTGGGTTAGGGGTTGTTTTCTTTTAGGACTTAAAATGTTTCACTCCAAGCTCTGCTTAACTTGAGTGTTTATGTTGAGCCTGCTGTGATTCTGATGGGCTTTCCTTTATAGGTGATTTGATTGCTTTCTGTAACTACTTTTAATATTGTTCTTGTGTTGAATTTCTGGAATCTTGATCATTATATGCCTTGGTATAAATTATTTTTTGATCATGGCTAATTGATTTCAGTATGCCTCATTTATTTGTATGTCAAATTCTTTCCCATGCTTGGGAAACTTTCTGCTGTTACTTCTGTGAACAGATTTTTAAATGTCATTTGTTGTATCTCCTCCTTTTTAGTGATTCTGATAAATCTTGTATTATTGTTACATCATCTAGCAGCTGTTGGCCCTTTGCTATTTTTAAGAAATCTTTCTTTTCAAGATCACTAACTGCAATCTTGTTTTCTATATCTGAGATTCTGACCTCACACTGGCTCATTCTGAGGTATATACTTTCAATGGAATTTTAATCTTCTGGATATCTGGCTGAATGTGTTTCATGGATTCCATTTCTTTCCTATGTTGAGCATTCCAGGTTTCCACCATTTTCCTAAGCTCCTCTAGTTTTAAAAAATCTATATGTGCTCTAGAGTCACTAAGAATGTCTTTCATTATGGTTTCCATCTCTGTAATTATTTGAGAGATTATTTCTGACTTGACTTCACTACAGCCTCTTTTGTCTCTCTGTTACTTCTGCTGGCACTAGATCAGAGTCCGTGTGGGTGGCGTTCAAGTTGTTCCACCTGACTGTACCCTTGTTTGCCTTTGGTGAGCTGGAAGTCTGTAGTTGCATCTTGATTAAGTGTCTTCTCATTTTGTATCTTTTTTTTAAGTTTAATTCCTGGGTTGATGCTTATAAGTTGCTTATGGCAAGCAGCTTTATTGCTAGTATGCAGAACCTTTAGGAAGTAACTGCTTCTCAGGGACGTCTTCCAGGTATAGGCTTGGTTTGGATTTTGAGTCCATTGCAAGATTCTACCTCGTCTGTTTGTTTGGGATGAGAGTTTACTGTCTGTTTGTCCTAGCCTTGGTTCTTTGCTACTAGTCTATGGTATTTTTTATGATCCCTAGGCAGTCTCAGACTCGGCATGCCAGGAAGAACAGCTGATTAGAGCAATTATGTCACCTTGACTAAAGTAGTTCAATCAACAATAACAAGCATCAAATCCAGCCTAGAAAATGACAAACTTTGGTAACTATTAATTTGCCACCTTTAACTATAAGAACTTGATTTGTGGTTACATAAAAAAATCTAAAATAAACCAGAAAATTGTGTACAATAAATATGCCTTTGATACGGTGATTTTAGTCTCAGGGAGAAAATTTTAAAAGTGGTTTCAGGGGAAGGAATAGAGAAATAAAAGAAAAGGAAGAGTTTAGAAGTGGGGTAGGCGTGTATTCAAATTTGGTCAACTGGTGTAGGAGACAGAAAGGACAGAAAGAAAGAAAAATAAAAGTAACAGAGTAGAACAAGAAAAGTAGAAACAGTGTTCATGCTTATATAAAAACAAGAACAAATAATCAAGAGAAAAGTAAAAGAAACAATATCAAAATTAAAAAAAAGACAAGGAGAAGGAGAAAAAAGTCAGCATCTCCCAAGAATCAGCCATGCTGGGACTTGGAGGACCAATGAGGAAATCCACCGGCCAGCCTTCTGGGTGAGCTGCAGGGGCTGCGTGGGTGGGTTCCGGGGAGAGGAGAGTCAGATATGCCTCCAGTGAGCCTGCCAGAGCGGGCTGAGAATCAAACACCGCCTGTACCCCACCCTCACCCCGGCAACTGGCTGGTTCAGAGGACAGGCTGAGCTGACAGCAGCTAAGGTACAGAAAGCAACTGAGTGCTTGCATTGTTTGGTTGATTTTGCAGGCCTGGGGCCAGGGATCTGAGCATCTCTTGGGAGGATGACAGTGTACAAAATAGCAAATATGGGGGATTTCCTTTTGTCTTGTCTTTGAAGTCTAATATTGTTTTCACTGTTTTGCTTTGTTCTGATTAATTGTTTTTCTTTATTCAGTATTTTGTTTTGATTAGTTTTATTGTTTTGTTTTTGTTTTGATTTTGCTATTCCTGATGGAATGGACAGCTATTGTGAAGATAACAAGATACACTCTGGTAGCTATTGTTATTTTCCTGGTATCCTGCCCTGAAGTTCTGTACCAATTTTGCTGCATTGTTTTCATTGGCTTTGTTCTGTCTTGTTTTGTTGGATTTTACTCTTTAAAAAAAAATATTCTAAAGAAAAAAAGAAGAAAAAAATGTATCTACTTTAGGGCCTGTCTCTGTTGTCACTGGTAGACAGCGGGCTGATAAAATGCAGCTCTGTGCTGAGTTATTCCGGTAAGTCAGCTGTAGATTTACAGCTGTAGATTTACAGTGAATAATCCCTGCAAGACTGTGCATATATTTATTGATTGATTGACTGACTGATTTTTGTTTTTAGGGGACAGGGTCTCACTGTGGAGCCCAGGCTGGCCTCAAACCCATGGTGATCCTCCTGCCTCGGCCTCTCAAGTGCTTTGATTACAGGAGAATTGCCACCCCTCCTGGCTAGCCTGCACCTTTAGTTCCACTGACATTCAGGCTGGTTTCTGGCTGCGAGACTGTTCAACCAGCAACATGCCGCATGCTTCCTGCTGTTTTGAACTCGGCTCCTTGACCTCTCCCTCACGGTGACTACTCGCCTCACCATGACACCAGGAGCCACCAGAGGGAGCCACCCTGAAGATGCTCTGAGTTCTGAGCTCAGTAGGCCCCTCTCCAAGATGGCTACTGGTGTGAGTCGCCCCCCTCTGGGGGCATCTGGACTGGAATAACCTGCCAGCCACTGCAGTCTGCTCCACTGGTGTCTCTCCCTGGAGGCCTCTGGGGTGGCCAGCAGTCCTGGGCATCTGCAGGCTTGGGCCACTCTTTCCACGCGCTGAGTCAGGGCTCAGGGAGAAGGCGCCTCCTCCTCCTTCTGCATTGAGGTCTCTCTACTCTTCTCCTGGGCTTCAGTTCTCACTTCAGATCCTTGCTGAGTCATGCAGGCCCATTTCCTCCGTCTCCTCCTCGGGTTGCTGTATTCCAGCGGCTGGATCCCAAATCTCAGAACCTCTGCTGCTTGCCACTCTGCTATCTTCCCAGAAGTTTCTAGACTGCCTTTTTGTGTGTTTGTTTTGTTTGAAACCAGGTCTCGAGATGTATTTTAAATTGGCCTTGACTTCACTCTGTAGCCCTGCCTGGCCTGGAGCTTGCATTGATTTTTCTGCCTCAGTTTCCAGAGAAATAAAAAAAGGACATCAGAGTCCTTCTCTAGTCCCTATAAGTGAGTCAGAAGAGCACGCTCACCAGGAAGCCCCTGGCTCAGCTGTAACAGCAGCTGAACCCCAAAGGAGTCTGGCAGGGTTCAAAGAGCAAGCCGGTGGTTATTACCACAAAGTCTCAAGATGGGCACAGAGGTAGAGGGGTCTCTGCAGCCTTCTATCCTCTATGCTTTTAGCAAATGTCAAGTGGGTTGACCCTTACCAGACGGACAAATGCTCATGCAGCCTGGCCAGTCAGGCCTGGGTGACGGCTTGTTTGGAACAGCTACATCCTGCACAGGGCCCAAGTCATGCACACGTGTGCAGGGGCTGCCAAGAGTGATCGAGTCACGGCAGGGTCAGCCACGTACCCTTGGCCCATGCCAGAGAAACTCTCCCTGGACTGTAGACCCTGTCACTCTGCATCCTGACGGGTGCGGGCACCCAGCTCACCTCCCTGCAGCCCACTTGGCTGCTTGCTGATTGCTTGGAAACAACTTCTCCCTTCTTCTCATGCTTTTGTGCCTGTATATAATGATAGCAAGTAACCAGAGTTGCTTGTCTGGTGCTCATTCTCAGAACGGGTGCTGTTCTAAGTCCTTCGCAGATACCCAGCATTCTCCTCCCAGTGGCGCCATTTACATCTCCACTTTCTGTATGGGGGAGCTGAGGCGGTGCCAGGGTTAAGTAAGTCGCCCACGCTAGTAAAAGGCTGAGAAGGGATCCAAACCCAGACAGCGCGGCTCCACGTGTGTTTTCATCCTTTCCGAGAAGGTTGTAAAGTCACTCACTTGGTGTGGGAGAAGTGGGTGTAAATGCACAGCAAGCTGTGGCCTATCTGCTTTTCTCACACTTAGAGAAAGCAGGCCCGGGAAGGATGCTGTCTGGACAAGCCTGCTTCTGCCCTCGGGCCAGCAGAGGCCCACGAGGCTCACCTCAGTGCCCTCATTAGAATTCCAGCAGCCAGGGGCTGCCAACGGTTTGTGGCCAGAGATCCTTGGAGTTTGCATAGGAAGGTAATTTAGCGGAGAGAATTTTGTGTGCCCTCCCCCCATTCATCCTACCCAGTACTTGCTTGGTCTTTTACTAATTAAATTTAATTATTTATTTATTTATTTTAAGGCAAGGTCTTGGTGTGTATTCTGGTTGGCCTTAAACGCCCTGTCCTAGAGCTGAGCTCACGAAGATCTACCTGTCTCAGCTTCCCGAGTGCTGGCATTAATGGGTGTGCTACCCTAGCCAGCTCTGCCAGGCCCTTTTAAACTTGGAAGTTTGAATCTTTTCTTTAAATCTAGTGTGGGAAACTTTTATTATTCCTTTTATATTTCTTCCCCCTTTTTTCTCTGTTAGATGTCAGGCTTTTCTCTTATCTCCATTTCTCTTTCTGAAAAGTATTCTAGGAGACTGAGGCATCTTATTGCTGTGGTCCTGCACTGAGTGTTTTATCTCAATCATGGTCATTTTAATTTCCAAGACCTTTCTTCTTCTTTAGGTGTTCCTTTTCCCATCATCCTGTGTTTGGTTATTAGGTGCAATCTGTATCTTTTTGGATCTTCACAAAGTCAAATATGAACATTGTTTTGCAGTTCCCTGAATTAATTTCATTTCCTTTGGGTCACTTGTTCCAGTCTTATCTTAGGTATCTATGCTCTGATTTTTGGTATTTTATGTTTCAGCTCTTCACTTTTTTTTTTAAAGAGTCTTACTATGCTTTTCAGGCTGGCCTTGAACTCCACTGTGTAGCCTGTGTAGCTGGCCTCATACCCATGCAATCCTCCTGCCTCAGCCTCCAGAGTGCTAGGATTGTTCTATGTCTCTGTGTAGGGCACTGAGCTTGGGCTGCGGGGACACTTGGGTTCTTGGGTTCCAGACCTGCTGGACTCTGAGCAGGGGCTTGAGTTCTCTCATTGCTGCATCCATCCTAGGGGGCCCTTGGGAAGAATTTGATGGCTCTCTGTTTAATGGAACTAAACAAAGATTTACAATTGATACACACACACACACACACACACACACACACACACACACACACTCCCAAGATGCTATAGAGAGATATTAATGATTTTTGAAGGATGGGAGAGACTCATCAAAGAGCATTCTTTTTTTTTTTTTTTTTGTCTTTTTCGTTTTTATCAGTACCAGGGATTGAACTCACGACCGCATACTTGCAAGGAAGGTGCTTATGCCGCTGAGCTAAATCCCCAGCCCCATCAAAGAGCGTCATTCTTCAGGGAGGTTTTGCAGAAGGCTGAGACCTAGAGTAACCCCAAGCCCACTGCCATTCTCACCGGTTTTAGCTACTTTTCTCTCTTTGCTCAGATAGAACACCCAACCTCCCAAGTTATTTAATTCAGTTTGTAAAGGTTTTGGTCCATTCTCAGATGGCTTCCAGGCAGAGTGGCACAACCCAGAGGGCAACCATTCATGGTGGATGGAGGGTAGCAAAGCAGCAAGTGACCTTAACAGCGTCTTCTTGTCTTTTTGTGTTACCCAGGCTACTTAGGGCAGGCAGCACTCACACCCTTAATCCTAGCGCCCTCGCCTAGCCTTGCACCTGAATCAATTCCAGAGTCACACACTCGAGACCCAGTCACCTCTGGAAAAGGCCCACCTATGCCAGAATGAGACTTTTGAGGGGACCTCTAGACACAAACCAACACCTCTAAATAAGCCTTCATTGCCTCTTTCTTTCTTTCCAACAGCTATATACTCTCACTTTATCCCACAGTTTCTGAGCAACCAGCTCTTGCCTTACACAGCCTCAAAGCAGTTTTACAAGCATAATCATTGTTCAGAGGGAGGGAGCAGCCAGAGGTGTTGGTGTGTACCTACAATCCCAGCACGCTGGACGTTAGGGCAGAAGGATCTGAGATTTCCAGGCCAGCCTGGGCTATACAATGAGTTCAAGTCCAACCTGAACTACATAGGGAACACCTGTCTCAAATAAACAAACAGACAAATAAAACAAAACTTTCTCCAAAACCTGAAGACCCAGATAAACTGGCAAGGGGTCAAGAGAGTCCTCTTGTGTAAAGAGCTTATTTGCAGAGTAAACAAAAGAAGAGTGGCAGTTAATCTTAGGGCCAAACTGAAGCTGGGATGGCAGAAAAGGCCTGGGTTTCCTCAGTGTATCCTGCCAGCCCCACTGAGCTATAGGCCACTGGCCACTGGCCACTGGTGGATGACGTAGGTTGTATATTATTATTGTTGCTGCTGCTGTTGTTGGAGTCAGGGTCATATGATGCAGTCAGGATGGCCTTGAACTCACTATGTGGCCCAGGCTGGCCTTGAACTCCTTTCTCTCTCTTTCTCTTATTTTTCTTCTGCTGCTTCTTTTTTTTTTTGGTACTGGGAATCGAACTCAGGACATTGCACTTGCCAGGCAGGCACTTATGCCGCTGAGCTGTATCCCTGGCCCTCAGACTCTTGGTGGTTCTCCTGTTTCATCTTCCTGAACGCTGGGATCACAGGTGTGCACCACCTCGCCCAGCTAGGTGGGTGACCTTGGAAGGTCCCATTTCCCACCTCCCTCCTCAGAAGCTCGATGCTGCTCCCTGTCAAGAGTCTGGCTCCTTCCTCATCCTCCCCAGCTCAGAGGCCAGCAGCCCTGGTGCTTGAGCAGCTCGGGGTGACTGCAAGTGTAGACATGGAGTCATGCGAAAGAATCCAGAGCAGGCACTGCAGGACGCTGCAGGGGCTGTGGGAGTGGAGGCTTCTTGCCCACTTCACCAGGCTCAGCCTGAGCCCCAGCAGGCTGAGGATGTCTGGGTTCAGATAGAGGACAGTAGGGAATCCAGGGTTAGGACGCTGGCCCTGCAGGGAGCTGTGGACCCCTGAAGGTTTGGGTATCATTTGTAGGACCACACTGCTGGGCCTGTGCTCAGTGCTGCCTGGAGCAGCAGACAGAGCCGGAAAAAGGCCCGGTCTGGGCGAGGATTGCTGGCCCAGGGCTTTGGGAGATCTGGAGGGCCTGGCAGGGCCTGGAGGTCCAGCTGCCTTTCAGATATCCCTGAGCACCCCCTACCCCCGCTTTTAGTCCTTATCTTGAAGCTGAGCTCAGAGGCCAGAATAGTGTAGGTTTCTGGGGCTGGTGGAGCAGCTGGAGAGGCCAGTTTGCAGCTTGCAAGACTCCAGGGGAATTGGGATCTCCCATCTACCAGGCTGGAAAACCTTCCCAGACTCTTGTTAGGGACTAGGCCACCTGACTGTCTAGGAGAGACAGGGCAAAGCCTGCCAGTGCCTGTATTGGAGAGAGGGGTGGAGTGAGAGCCGTTTATGTGTCTCTCCTCCTCCCTGAGAAGTCAGATTGTAGAGTGTTCAAGGCCCGGGGCTCTATCCCTTTCCCACCCCCTCCTTGCCAGCAAATGCACACAGCCTTGGCCCTGACCAGGATGGCGGGGGCATCCACCTGATCTGAGCTTGGGCCCAGGGGCAGGGACAGCACCAGAGGTGCCTGAGATTTCCAGCGTGGCCTGGCCAGCAGGCGAAGGCCAGGACCTCCTTGAGTGCGGGTTGGACACCAAACCATCTCCTTTTTTTTGGCTGTGTGTGAGAGCAAGAGGGCAGGGCCCGCTTCCCCCATGCTCCTGGAGACAAGGGGACAAAGCTTTGCCCTGGCCTCAGATTCAGGCCAAGTCTTGTGGATGTGTGCTAGCGAATGCAAATATGTTCCAGTGTGCATGTAGGTGTGGAAGGGTGTGTATCATGAGGATGGGGCTGTGGGAGCACACGTGAGCATGGTGTGTGTCAGGGCACGTCAACACAACAGCAGGTGAGCAGGTACCTCGTATGCATGGCAGGCGTGCATGGTGGGTGTGCATGGCGGGTGTGTAAGAGGGTCCAGGCCTGCTGCTCCCCAAGGATGACAGGGGTGGAAGCACAGGCTGTTTCCAGCCCAGCACTCCTGACCTCCCTGCAGCCCTGGAGCTGGGGGGGGGGGGGAGATGCTTTCTGGTCACAGCACTGCTGGGGTTCAGTCACCATGCCCCCTTCTGGCCACCTACGCACAGGAGCATGTATGCAGCCCTGCTGTGGTCTCCAAAGGCCTCACCAGGAGGTGGGCTCTGCCCTGCATATGACAGAGACATTCTCACCACGTGGATGTGCAGGATGCGATCTGCAAGCTTTTGCCAGGACTCGGAGTCCGGGTCAGGGGCCTGTCCTGTGTCCTGTGGTATGGCTCTTGGGGACCACATCCCTCCAAGACTGCATGCAGTTGGAGGTGGTGGGCTGGGGGTGAGGATGCCAGTGCAGAACCCCAGCAGTGCTGCTCCCTCCCTGCCTGGATTTCCTGCCAGAGGCTGCTGACTCTGTGGTGGCCTGGAGAGCCAGGATCTGGGCCTTTGGCAGGAGCCTGGAGTCCCTGTGGGGTTAAAGCAAAGTCGAAGCAGACTTCTAACCAAAGGGGTCCCGGATGCTTCTCAGAAGTACAAATGGCAAATAAATACATGGAGTAATGGTCCATATCACTGCAATTGTGTTGTTGATTTTGGTTTTTTGAGACAAGGTCTGCCTATGTACTTCAGGTTGGCCTTGTAGGGTGGCCTGAGACTCAATGATCCTCCTCCCAAGCGCTGGGATCACAGAGGTGCATACCCTGCTGAGAAATGCAAATTCAAACACTGGAGCTGGGTGTGGTGGCACATGCCTATAATCCCAGCACCCAGAAGGCTGAGGCAAGGGATCTGCAGTGAGTCTGGGGGCCACCTGGGCTACATAGTGAGGCTCTGCCTCAAAACCCCCAGAAATCAAAAAACAACACTGAGATTCCAGAAAGAATGGCTATTTTATCAAGAAATCAAATAATAACAAATGCTGGTGGAGCTGCAGGGAGCCAGGAAAATAACACTTCTACATTGTGGGAATGTAAAGCAGTACAACCACTGTGGAAATCAGTTGGAGAAGCCTCAAAACACTAAAACTAGAAATTTTATTTGATCAAACTATTCCCATTCCAGGTATTTTCTCGAAGAATTAAAGACAGCGTATTGCACCCATGTTTATAGCAGCACACTCATAATAGCTAAATCTGGGAAGCAACCTGTTTGTCCATCAACAGATGAATGGATAAAGAAAATGCATTCATACACAAAGGAGTTCTACTCTGCCACAAATAAACTCGAAACATTTGTAGGTGTGGACCTTGAGACCATAATATTAGGTGAAGTGAATTAGACACACAAATTTAAATATTGCATGGCTTCTCTTATATGTGAAACCAACTTTATAAGAGCAAAATAAAAGACAGATAATAAGAAGTGGAGACAGATCTTTTTCTAATGGGGAGGGGACCAAGAGACAGAGGGAGGTGGAGGGCAGGGAGAAGGGGATGAAAAAGAATTAAAATGACTTCCGGGAGAACATGGCGGACAGATAGCAGCAGTTACGGAGGCTCTCTGAAAGACCCAGCTTAGAATTCAGGAATGGTGTGGAGTAAGGAATCATAAGCAAGTGAAGATATGCCCTGCTGACCTAAGAACAAACTGGGCTGAGAGAAACCAACTGGGAATGCAATCCTGGTGCTATAACAGGAACAGATAAAGCCTCAGTGTGAAAGCTGGAGCCTGCACCATTGGAAGCCGTGATTTGGGTTTCCCGCCACAGCTGCTGTGTCTACATCCGCTCTGCAAGGGGGGAGACAAGTGAAAGCTCTAAGAACGGGAATCAGTGAACGGAGTTGAAAGCAGGATGGGTGGGGAGCCGTGCATAGACCTGCAGTGAGTGAGAGAAACTAGGACTCTTCCACGGTCTAGGAGACTCCAACAGAGGACATTCTGGGACCGGGCAGACTTGCGGGAACAGGGCGATGCAGTAACTTCAGTCACGTATCCCCCTCTCAAGCATGATTGGTGACGCTGCTGGCTGAGACCCAGTAGGCTAGCACAGCCCAGGTCCCAGCACTTGAAGGTAGATTGACCTGGAGGGGCGGCCCCGCATAGGCTGCCTGGTCTGCAACTTCCTGGTGCACTGCGGTGGGCAGGAACACCTAGCCGGTACAATTAAATCAGACTGTGGCCAAAAGGGAAGGAAGCTGGGCCTCCCATATACACTTGCATATATAAGGAACAAAGAATAGGGGAAGAGGCAGCAACAAGAAAGGCTCCTCAGCCCCCAATCCTGAGAAAGAGGCAACAGCAGACACAGCACCAATAGATATAAAGCGCTATCTCCAGAGCCTCATAGACAAGTTCAGGAATGAAGTTATTAATGACCTGAAGCTAGACATAAGCAGAATAGTTAGAGAAATGCTAACCACCACCCAAGAAAAAACAGATGGTGGAATGGAAGAACAGAAAAAGAGGGGAGAATTGTTTGATGGAGAAAGTAGAGAAAGCATAGAATACGTGAAGCAGGTTCAAAGAGATTACCAAGAAACTAAAAACTCTATCGAAAGCTGGCATAACAGCTTAAAAGAAACTAAGGACAGATTATCTAAACTGGAGGGCAGATTTGTAATATGGGAGAATGAAATGAAAAACTTCTTAAAAATAACAAAGAAACAAACAGCAATAATACAAAGACTAGAAGATGATAAGAGGATCTATAACTTAAGAATTAAGAACATAAAAGAAGTAGGGACACAAACAAATGAACTACAAAAGCTATTCGCAGAAATAATCAAGGAGAATTTTCCTAATTTAGCAAAAGGAAAAGATACTCAGTTGTATGAAGCATACAGGACCCCAGCCACCTACAACCCAAACAGAGCAACACCCAGGCATATAATAATTAAAATTCCAGAAATCCAATACAAGAACAGAATATTAAAAGCTGTCAGAGACAAGAAACAGATCACTTACAAGGGAACACCCATCAGAATTATAGCAGATTTCTCAGCACAAACCATCAAATCACGAAGAGCGTGGGGGGAAATAATTCAAGCTTTGAAAGATAATAATCTCCAGCCAAGATTGATATATCCTGCACAACTATCCCTGCAAATTGGTGGAAAAACAAGGTGCTTCCAGGATAAAGAGGAACTAGGGGAATATGCAACCACCAATTCAACTCTACAGAGAATACTGCAGGATATTCTAAAAAAGAAAAATACCAAGTTTCCAGAAATAGTGGCAGAGAAGCCACAATGAATGGAGCAGAAAACAAAATGAAGAAGACAAACTGACAACAAATGACAAAAAAAGAGCTCAACAGAAATGAGGCAGAGAAGATTGGATGATAGGAACAGCTATTTTGGAGAAAATGATGTCTTAATAGGTAATACTGATTTAGTACCATCTTGTTTTGAAGTCTCATCAAGCTTTTGTTCTTCTGTCTCCATTGGTCTAAACAGGTTGTATTTTATTGGATTTTATTATGTATGATAGTATAAGCAAAAACTTTTATAGACAAGGAGATTATACAGAAACCATTGTTCATTTTCTGTTAGTTAATTCTAAATACCCTGTAATACTGTCATTCTCTTAAATGGTTTTACATTGTTTTGATATATTTGATGCTACAGTATATGAAGTTATACTCAAAGATTTCAAGGAAAGAGACAATATGGTAACTACTTTTGTGTCAGGATTATCTTGTGGTGAAATACTATTTTGCTTAAATGGTTATGTTTTGATCTGCGCTGTTTCGCTGTTATGCCCTCTTTTATCTCAATCTCCATTTTATTATTTACTTTTTTATTTTTATCCTTTTAATTAAGGGAAAAATAAATTTAAAAATAGCAGGATATATTATAGTAACCCACTTTGACTTTCCATTATCTTGATTTGAAGCCCTGTATTGCTCTCACCATCTTGTCATATCACCATCTGATGTCCCTCTGTTCTGTTTTGCTTGATAGTACCAGGTTCGAAAGTTTAGGCATCAGCTGTGAAGATAGTGTGATTCATTATGATGTCCATTCTGGTTGACTATTATCTACTTTTGAAGACCTATAATGTCTCTAATGTTTTGGTTTTGCTGGTTTTGTTCTCTACTGTTTTGTTCAATTTTATTATAACTGATGATATAGGCAATTCTATTAGAGATAGCAGGAGGCATTATGGTAACCATTATTGATCACCTTTTATTATGCTTTTACATTATCTATTATGTCCACCCTTTTGATTTGACTGACTCTGTTCTGTTATGTCACATTTGGTTCTACTCCCTTCCAAAAAAGTAATAAGAACTGTGGGAGCAACAAAACCCAAAATGTGTAATTGTCATTGTACAAAAGAGAGGAAAAGAAAGTGCTCTAAATGATATAACTGCATGTATATATAAGTGTATAAGATAGATAATGATATTACTGAGTTTTGTTGGATCATTGAACAGAACTGTTTGCAGTCTCACTATTGGAATGTCCACTTTATAAGCTTTAATTTTGTAACTTGAACAATTATTTCTAAGATGACAATATGTAATCCATTAACTAGTGATTTCATACTGTTTATTTTTTTCTGTAAATATGTATAATTTGTACCCTTTCTCTGCTTTTTTTTCTTCTCCTTAAATAAAATTTAAAAAAAAAGAAAAAGAATTAAAATGTGTTATATATGTATACCAACTTCCCTGAGGAGTGTCAGTTTGGACTAGCTGGATGTGGTGGTGTAAATTTGTAATCTCAGCACTTGCCGGAAGTGCCAGGCCATCCCAAATCACATAGCAAAACCAGTCTTAAATAAAAACTGCTGGGAAAACGACCAAGATTCTGGAACACTGGCGCAGGACAGTTCCCAAAACCCTGTGCACAGACTTCTCGAAAGAACTCCAGCAGGTTTTCAAGCGAGAGTGGGAGTCTGACTTTAGCTTGAGATGTGAGAGCTCAGCACCGCCTCTCAGGACCCAGATGTAAAAGTTCTAGTAGGTTTGCTTTGGACAGCATAAAAGGATCCACGGATTGGCAGCGGCAGGGAAGAGAACGAGGCAGCCACTTCCTGTGAGTGGGCGCCTTGCGCGGGCTGCAGGGTGGACAACCAGATGCCACCCTCTCCAGGCCTGCATGCTGGGAGATAGAAACAACCCCCACGATGGGGTACCGGCTGATCCAGAGAAACACAGGCTGAGATGACAGCTAATGAGGTAAAATGCAACTTAATGCTTGTACTGTTTAGTGTTTCATTGACTTTGCAGGCCTTAAGCTAGTAATCTGATCATCTATTCAGAGGATAACAATGTGCAATATAGTATCTCTTGCTGAAGGTGGTAGTCATCGTTAATTCCGTGTTATCTTGTTTTGAAGTCCTGCACTGCGTTCATTGTTTTGTTTTTATTGGTTCTATTGTGTACTGTTTTGTTTGATTTTCCTATGTCTGATGGTATGGACAGCTGTTCTAAAGAGTACATGAGGTATATGGGGACCTTTGCTGATTTACTGTTATCTTGTTTGAACCCTGTATCACTTACAGTGTTTTGTTTTGATTGCTTTATTCTGTTTTACTTTGCTTGGTTCTATTCTCTTTGAAATAAAAAAAATGTTAAAAAAAAAAAACAGAAAGGACACATGGACGCCGTGAAAGTTTAGGTGTTAACTTTTTTTTTTTTACTTTTTATCAGTACCAGGGATCGAACTTATGACCGCCTGCTTACAAGGCAGGTGCTTATGCCGCTGAGCTAAATCCCCAGCCCCTAGGCTGTAACTTTCTATGCTCTCCTGTCTTGTGTTTTCCGGGCTCTGCAGGCATTTTCATCATTGTTTTCTCCCTGCTTTTCTATTTACTGGGGCCAAGCTCTCTCTGCAGAGCCAGTTTCTCTCCCACTGTCCACTTTTACTTTGTTCGGTAAACCTTTCCACTGCTTCCTTGTTTCATTCAATCCCTTGTTTAAGGGGAGAAGAACCTGGAATCCACCTTCAGGAGAGGCAAGCAGTCCAGAACCTGGTTTAGAAACACGATACCCAAAAACATGAATAAAAACGGATGTGTCTGTGAGACCCTCCACTCAGCCCCACCGACGCACATAGCCGGGGTGAAGCTGTAGACTTCGTTCAGTCCCAGCCCTGCCACTCTACGTGGTGGGCACTTGGCCGAGGTTGATCATCAGGCTGAGCCTTGGTTTCTCCATCGGTAAATGGGCACAATATTGTGAGTGGGTGGCTCCTTCTCAAAGGGGCTCTCCACAGAATATCACCAGGTTCTGGGTTACTTGTCTATCCCTCCGGAGTTTGATTCCAGATTCTTCTTGTCGTGAAAAAAGAATCGGATGAAATGAGCAAAAAGTAACAGCATCGTCCATTTGAAAAAGGAAGAGTGAACTGGGAGAGAAACTGGTGCAGGAAAGCAAACTTGAGCCAAGTAAATAGAAAAAGCAAGAGAAAACACCCTGAAGGAAGCGAGGTGGGCTGTCATGAGGAAAGCCACGGGAGAGGTTCCTTACAATGCCTGCATCTTTATGTCCAGATTGTGAGGACACTTTGAGAACCTCCACCTGCAAGGCCTGCTGGGATCCCACCCGTCAGGCTGACCTCAGGTCTGGGCTGTTGTATTGAAAACCTGGAGTTCCTGGGAGAAGTCCGCATGCAGCGCTTTGGAACTGTTCTGCCGTATGTCCAGGATCTTGTAATTAACAGCTCACACCTGCTTCCCTGGCCAGCTTTGCTGTGTCCTAATCTCCTGCCTCATTCCCACTGAGGTCGGCAAGACCTCCTCCATCTGCAGAATCGAGCACCTGGGTTTGGAGGAGTTGGTGACTTGTGTGACCTAGAGTGGGGTCATAGCAGCAGCCCCTTCTCTGCTCAGCCCACTCTAACACATGGGGCTGGGGTGTCAGAGCTGAAGGACCTTGGAATCCCCTGTTGTGAGAGGTCCCAGCCAGCTTCCCAGAGGCAGTGTGGGATGGTGACGTACATTCTGGAAAATGCTCCAGGCACCACAAGTATGGCTTCTGGAGCCCCTCAGATCTAGATTCAGGTCCCAGCTCTCACCAGCCATGTCCCTTCTAATCCTATCTTCTCCCTAAGAAGAACAATTCGAGCCCACATCTTGGAGGTGTGCTACTAGCTGAGTGTAGCTTGCATTCATGTATGTATGATTTTTGAGGCAGGGTCTCACTGTAGCTCAGCCTGGCCTAGAACTCACAGTGACCCTCCTACTTCAGATTCTCCAGCGCTGGAATTACAGGCATGCACACCATGCCTGGCTCCACGTATCAGGGACTTGGCCAAGATCCCCAACTGCCTGTCTGAAGGGTACAGCAAAGGATAAAATAAGAAACAGAGACAAATTTAGTAATGCATGATGGGGCTGGGAGGTCAGCGCCTCAGGATGGGCAAAGATGCAGACCCTCCAAACGGGCCTCTGTTTATTGTGTGTGTGCAATGCAATGAGTGTCTACAGTGATTCGAGGCGATGGACGATTCAGAGGTGGGTAGCTCAGCAGGCAGTGCGTCATCCTGGGAAGTCTCACGAGGGTGGAGATGATGTTATGTTAGGAAGCTGACCGGTTTTTTTTACGTGCTGGTTAACCTGGCGCTGGACGTCCATCTTAGGTAGACGTCCATCTTCTCAGCAGTGCCAGATGCTTTTTTCTTTCTTTCTTCTTCTTGGCATTGGGAATTGCACCACCTTGCACTTGCCAGGCAGGCGCTTATGCCACTGAGCTAAACCCTTGACCCAGCCAGGTGCATTTCTGATGCCCTGTAGCCGCACGAGGCCACTGGCAGATACTTTTTCCTCCACTTCAGAAAGCCAGAAGGCCGAGCGCCACCTTGCAGGGTTGCTGTGAAGATAAAATGAAACAACCCAGGTCAAGTGTTTAGCTCGGCCTGGCTCTGAATCCACAGCACCAGCTGTCCCTGCTGTTACCAGAGCCTCCCAAGGGGGCCTCTCCCAGCTGAGGCCGGCCGCAAGGTCAGGGCATTCCTGGGAACCGTGGCCACTGTCAAAGTGCACGAGGAAACCTAGGCTCAGAGCAGTGAAGTGACTCAGCCGAGTCCTGCGGGCAGAACTGAGGTGGGGTTCCTGTTCCCAGATCGCCCTCAGCCACAGGCACTCAGAGCGGAGCGTCAAGATGGTCTGGGGCTTCTTAGACTGTGAGGAGCGACTGGAGCTGGGGTCACATGTGCAGGGCTAGGGCAAGGCCCACTGCAGGTGCCGGGGCAGCTGCTGTACTAAGGGGGACCAGGCTCGGCCGAGGAGGCGCTCAGATCATGGCACTGTGCTCCCTGAGGGACTGTTTCTGGCTTGGACATCTTGACTTTGCATCAAGTGGCTTAGCTGCAGCGGGAGCCAGCCTCACCAGGCCTGGCTGCCAGGGGCCACCCGACGGGCTGGCGGCAGGCCAGCCTGCGGTGCTGCTGGCTCTTGCTGACAGGAAGCCTTTCATCTCCACAAGAGTGGTGATCATGAGTGCAGAGTGTCGTTTCCCGTTCCATACAGCCCACTGGGCAGCCCTCCTTGGGGAGAGCCCTGTCATCTGAACGCACAACTATCTTGGAGCCCTTGGGGCCTGGGGACAGAGCCACACTTGCCAGCATCTCCTTCTGTGAGTGTGTGGCTTTGCTGCTCTCTGGGAAGGATGAACCAAACAGAGCAGGGGCTGGGACCAGGTGACCGGATGGCCTATAATCACGGGGGCTGGTGCTAGCCAGAAAGTTCCTTGTCCTCTACAGCTGGCTATAACTTGCCCTATTCCTGTCAGGAGACTCCTCAGCCGGGCGTGGTGGTGTATTCCTGTGATTCCAGCAGTTGGGAGGCTGAGGCAGGAAGATTGTTGTGAGTTCAAGACCAGCCTGAGCTATAAAGTGAGCTCAAGGCCAGCCTGAACTACATAGCGAGACCCTGCTTCAAAAAGACAAACAAGCAAAAATAGAGTCCTCATGGGGTGAGGAGGGAACGGAGGAATTGTGTCTCCTCCCTCATACTCATCAGGGCTTGACAGGTCTCAATATGGGGCTTGTCATGGTGCTGGCCTGGTCTCCTCCCTAGAGGAGAGCCCTGAAGAGCCTCCAAGTGGCCCGCACCGAGCAGGAGTTCAGGTCCAGGGACTGTGCACGCTAACACTCACTCCCTGGGGATACCAGGTGACTAAGTGGCATTTGTTCCCTCGTTCTTGCAGCTGAGAGCTGCCGTGTGTTCTCACAGGGGACAGTGGTGAGCAGGGAGCTCTGCTGTTGCATTCTTAGGGGGCACAGGGTGGCATATTTAATTCAAGCCAGAGCAGAAGATCTGAAACAAGAGAAAGTGGAGTAAAGAGCAGGTGAGGCGGGTCCTTAGGGCGCCTGGAGAGATGGGTCAGAAGGCCTGTCCCCCTTCTCCGGTGTTGGAACGTCCTGAGCTTTCTCAAGGTCCCTGCCATTTGCAGCGTCTTAGAAGCAGAGGTTAAAGAGCCCCCTGGGGTGACCCCATACACCTGCTGTACACCCTGTTTTTTGGGAGCCCCTCATTTAAGTCTTGTTCTCCTGACTTGGGATTTTGAGCCCCCACTTTTGCAGGGTGAAGGTTTGAGAGGGGAGACAGAGGGTGTGGGCAGCAGGGGGGCAGGGATGGCGCTGGAGCCCCTGTGGCCAGCGGCCTGGAAAGAGCTTAGACTTGAGAGTCAGGTGGTACCCTCCCTGGGGCTCTGTCTGTCCTTTGTGCCTCGGTTCCCTCGGTTCCCTCGTCCACATAGTGCACACCTTTGTCTTAAAGGAACCGCACTGCCCCTGGCATGGTTGGAGTCTGACAGATGACCATGGGTGCGGCCTCCTAGGCAGGAATCCTGATCACTCTGGGCCTTGATTCCTCATCTGTGAGAGGTCAGCACTGGCTTAGGGGTGTCATGAGGGGAACACACAGCGTCTGTCCCAAGGCCCCACCCCGTTCTTGTGTGGGGTCAGCATTCGGGGTCATTCCAGGGGAACCACTGACAGCCCTGGCCAGGCTGTGCTGGGACGCGGACTCTTCTCTGCTGCCTGACTGAGTCAGCGAAGGAAAAAGTGGCAGAGAGGAAGTAGGAGGAAGGCGTTTCTGGATGTTGTGCGGCTTTAAATTATGCTTCCAGCTAAGCGTGGTGGCGCACCCCTGTAATCCCAGCACTTGGGAGGCTGAAACAGGAGGATCATTGCGAGTTCAAGATCAGCCTGGGCTACATAATGATCTCAAGGCCAGACTGAACTACATAGCAAGACCCTGTCTCAAAGAACCATGAATAAATAGAAAGAAAGAATAACTGTTTCAGAGCCAGGCATGGTGGCCTGTACCTCTATTATAGGTACTCTGGGAGGCTGAGGCAGGAGGATCCCAAGTGCAAGTCCAGTTTGGTCAATTTAGTGATTTAGGGAGTGCCTGTCTCAAAATAAAAAATAAAAAGGACTGAGTTTAATCCTCAGTATCCAAATGTAAATAAAATGAGATAAATTCTGGCTTCATTATTGGAACTTACAACATTGCTAATGCACTGCTGAACAGAAAGGTTGATACCCAAAGTGGGGAGGGGGACCAGAAGTTGCTCAAATGTGCAGAGTCACAGCCTCTACTTCCCCTGCCTCGGAGGCACCTCTGGGACCGCTGATTCACCCTCACACTGCTCAGCTGGGGAGGCTGAGTGTGTGCAGCAGTCTAGGAGTAGCCCTTCCTCAGAAACCTAACTTGACTCTTCTCAGGTTTAAAAGCAAGCCTGAGACCCTCCCCCTCACCCTCACCGCACTCCAGCCCTTCCCTTATGGAGACTGAGAAGTCACAGCTCTGGGTAGTGACCAGTGCCTGGAAGGTTCTGGAAGGTTCTGGAGCTTCCATGGTGTCAGTCTAGACTTGTTGGGATTTCAAAATGGCATCCTGTTCACTTAGGTCAGGGCCAAGGCGAGGTCTTTCCATGGTATTCCTGGAGAAGTCCAACAGGACCTCCAGGCAGCAGAGGATGGGAATCTATGGGCACTGAGGTAGAGGCTGCAGAACCAGCCCTGGAAAATGCCCCAGGCCCATGAGGGCCAGAAAGCACCAGCACCTGCCGGTGTGGCTGGGTCTGTGCTGGAAAGAGCTCTTCCAGCCTGGAGAAGCAGGACTGGCTTGGCCCAGGCTGCCAGTCAGAGGAGCCCCCGGTGCTGTGTGACGGGGCCGCTCAAGGCATCACCACCGGGATAAAGGAGGCGCCTGTGGGAGCAGGTCCTCGACAGCACGAGACACAGCCCCAGGCAGGCTTGGGTCCGTGTTGGGGACCCCGCCTGCCTGTTCCCCACAGGCATCTACTGGGGGTGCGTGAACAAGAAAGAGGCACTCTCATAGCACGAGGAGCACTGTTTTCTTACCTCAGCTTTACCATTCATTCACTTTGTCACCAAGTCACCTAGATCAAAGCACGAAAAGATCGTATTGGGATGGCTGGGTGCAGTGCCATGCGCCTGTGATTTAAGCACTCAGGAGGCTGAGGCCAGTTGGAGGCCAACCTGGGCTCCACAGTGAGTTCAAGGCCAGCTAGAACTGCTTAGCGAGACCCTGTCTCAAAAAAAACAAACAAAAGACAGCATTTGGAGCTGGGCTGCATGGCTCAGTGGTAGAGAGCGCCAGGCCCTAGGTTTCACCCCTGGAGACCACACAGCCACACGCGCTCAAGACGGCTTGGATGAGGAGGGTCCCTGGCTTTCGACCTCTCCCTCTCAGGCCTGTCCAGGAGAAACCTCACTCAGGCGGTAACTCAAACATCCTTGGGCTGTGGCTGTGGCACAATCCAGTCCTGCCTGGCCCCAAAGGTGCTCTGCCTGCCTGTGTGTTTTCTTTTTCCTTTTGGAAACAGGGTCTAGCTAAATTCTAAATTGCCCAAGCTGGGCTGCAACTCGTGATCCTCCTGCCTCAGCCTCCCAGAGTGCTGGGATTACAGGCCTGTGCCACCATGCCAAGGCCTTCAGCTCCATCCTTCAAGTGCCCTTCTTGCCTGGTGGAGGCTCCCTGGGAGCCACACTGTCTCTGTGAGGCCTGGCAGAGAGTGGGGGAGGAGGAGCGCAGCTGTCTGGCTGGGATGTCACTGGGGACCTGGGGCTCAGGGGTTAAGTGCATCACTGCTGGGGTGGGACTGGCCCAGCACCCAACTCCAGGATGCCTAGCACCATCCCAAGGAGCCCGGCTTAGCACCCCTTCCCACCCCCCAACCTGGCATGGGAGGCAGGGGCATGTGGCTGGCACGGTGCCCTCAAGCACATGCAGGAAATTGAAAGGGCCCGCAGAAGCCACTGTGCCTGCGGCTGCTGGCTGAAGATTTTGCAGGCTATGCCACGGAGGACGGGAGGGAGGTGACCTCTGGCTGAGGTGCTGGCCCAGAGGGAGGTTTGGGGCTGGGAGGGAACCATCCTGCACGCTAGTGACATTTCCCTGGCATCGATCTGCTGGCCACAGAGAGGCTTTCTGCCAAAATGAAAGTATCCAGGGAAGGAAGTGTGGATGCGGAGAGCCCTGGGTCTCCCAGCTCGGCATCCCTGAGGATCAGCGACACGGCCATGGAGCGCAGAGCCGGGGCTCTGGTACAGCTTGGGCCCCTCTGGTCCTGCCACCCGGCCCCACCTTTGTCGTCTGCCATGTGCAGGCGCTGCAGGCTAGGCTCACCGTGAGGGGTTTTGGTGGAGTTGGTGGAACTGTACCTGCTACATGCAGCAAGTGTGGGTGACTTCTGTCACTGTTAGAGATGGCCGCCAGGGCTACTGTTCCAGGTGGATAAGAAATGAGCATGAATGTGTAGATGGTAAACGATACCTGAAACACGGGGGGGAGGGCAGTGCACAGCTGGGTTGGACAGTGTAGGAAAGGACAGCGGCCCCAACGGTCACCACGGCCCCCTCCCCAGGCCTGGCACAGGCTGAGCACGGACCCTTCCTCGGATACCAAGTCTGGCTGGGACCCAGAGACAGGCTGGGGCAGAAGCTGTGGTTAGGACGTCACAAGGGAATGGCTGCGACTGAGAGACGGCTGTCCCCAAAGAAGGGACACAGTGGACACAGAGGGAGCAGAAAGCAGCATGGCGGGGTACCCAGGAGCTCCTGATGGCCTCATCACCCTGGTGACCAAGGAAGCAGGGCCCAGCTGCCCTCAGAAGCTTCACCAGCAGGGGGACACATGGGCCAGGTAGGGAGCTGGAGGAGCCACCCGAACCCAGAGGGGTGAGCGCCCTGGCTCGGTGGGAGCTGAGCTTGGGGGTGAGGGGGTGGGGTCCTCAGGAGGTGTCTGACTGCAGAGTCAGGGTGTACGCATCCACAGGCAACAGGAAACCAACCCACGTGGGGTGGCAGGAGGTCCAGCCTGACCAGCCGGGGTGCAGAGCCACACCGAGGGCCCCGCTCTTTGACAGGCTTTGTCCTGACTCAGCCTTCCTGGCTCCCTACCAGTCCGCCAGATGACCAGCCTGCCAAAAACATGATTTCAGGAATATTCTTTTGAAAAACAGTCAATGAATGTGCTTATATTTTACATTCGACATAGAAACTGCCTTTCAGAAAGTTGTTTTCGGGCAGATTGCCCAACTTCCAGCAATTCTTGAGAACACAATGGTTGGCAGCAGCTGTTGGGACCACGGTTTCTCCTTCTGTCCAGGGGGAGGGGTAAGGGAGAAGGCTGCTGCAGGCTGTCTCTGCGGGTCTGCTGGGCCCCTGGGCCTCCCTGGGCCAGTGCCTATGGCCTAGAAAAGGCGCTGGTGGCAGGGACCCACTGCTGGGGCTGGGGTAAGGGGCGTTCTGGGGGGCGACCTTGTGCCCGGGCTGAGCTCCTGCCAGGGACGCCAGAGAGGCCGGGATGCAGAGCCAAGGATTGGCAGCGTCAGCCACAGTGAGGGGCAGACATTGCCAGCTGAGGGTTGGGACATTATTCTCAGGCAGCCAGGGGTGCTGGGGGAAAAGGTGGTGGCGTTTAGGGAAGACCGGCTTTGTCAGCTGGGACTCAAGATGGGAGCAGGGACCTCGGCGAGGAGAGGAAGGTGACTGCAAAGTGTCCTGGAGGACAAGCACCAGGGCTGCTGTCTCATGCGCTAGGCGACTCCAAGGCCTGTGAGGTGGTGGACTTGGGCATGACTGCTGCAGCCCCCTCTTGGGGCACCCTAGTAGGGCTCCGGGGTGCCCATGGCTTGGGTAACCTGGCTTGCCTTCCCTTCTGCCTGCTGACCCCTCCTGCCCCCAGGAGACACCCTCACCCCTCCTGTGCAGGCTGGTGGCTGTGGAGGCTGCCAAGTTGTCACACAGCCCTTGTCTGGGTCCCCAGACCCACTGTGGGCTGATCAGGACGCCTTCCTGGCTTGGGACTGACACCAACAAAGCCACGTGGTTGGTTTGGCAGGTGACCCAGCCAAGACTCAGATCTGCCACAGGACGGGGGCCACACCACGGTAGGGTGTGACCAGGAGAGGTCGGAAGCAGGTGTGGGTGGGGCTCTGAGAGGGGCAGGGGCAGTGTGGGGCCTGCCACACTCCTGTTCTTGGGTCCTGGGAGACACTAGCTGTTTCTGTATACACATTTAGGGGGTCGGTAGAGGGGGCTAAAGCTCAAGCCTTGCACATGCTAGGCAAGCATTCTACCCCTGAACCACATCCTCAGCCCTTTTTATGCTTTTGAGACAAGGCTTTGCTAAGTTGCCCAGGTTGGGGTTAAATCTGCAATCCTCCTGCCTCAGCTTCCAGAAGAACTAGAATTCTAGGCATTCAGTCTCCAGAGGACAGAGGGAGAGAGAAAGGGAGAGGGAGGAGGAGGGAAAGGAGAAGGAAGAACACAGGGACAGGGAGAGGGATTTGATGAATGAATTATACTTTACTGTCTTCTTTTTTCTTTTTCTTCTTTTTTTTTTTTTTTTTTGAGACAGGGTCTCACTATGTAGCCCAGATTGGCCTTGAACGCATAGTGATCCTCCTGCCTCAGCTTCCTGAGTACTAGGATTACAGGCATGTGCCACTGTGAGAGACAACTCCAGTGACTCCCTTTGAATCTAAAACAATTGCTGTGACTTTGATTACTTGGAGACTCATTTCCTTATACTGATATGTAAAAGGCTGGCCAGGGTATTTTTTTTTTCTTCAATTGGCTCTGAGCATTGTAAGTAAGGCTAGCTGAGGTGCTAATGTGCAAAGTCTAAAGCCATCAGACAGTCCTGTTTCCTCGTATAGTGTTCTCTACAATATAGGATTGAGCTGTCGAGATGTTAGAGCAAACAGCTCCAGAAATGTCAACTGGGTACGAGCCTCAGGATTAGAGGTTATGACTCCCCAGGACACAAGAGTTTGCATATCAGAAACCAAAGCGATAGCCCCCCAAAACAATTTCACGCTGCCTTAATTGGGTTATATAAATGGACCCTTCTGCATGTCTTTATCTCTGCAAATTACAGAGATGCCATCCTTGCACCTGGCCAGCCAGCTCAAGTTACTCAGTAATCCCCGACATGCTCACTATCACTCATCCCTGAACCACCCCCCTTTCTTCACAAGATAATAAATGCTGGGAGAGGCCTAGGATCAAGGCCTTTGTCCACATGTCCTCACGGGAATTGGACTTGGGACCCCTTGGCTACCCTTAACTTGGAACATGCCTTTGTGTCTTTACTCTTCGATGTGGGTTGGATTGGTGATGGTAGATTGGAATTAACTTGCTAGGATTCCACTGACGTCTCGATGGGATTAAAAATATAATCTTTTGGATTGTGAGGAAAACCAGAAAGAGGATTACAATACTTGGGTGACTGAACTCGATATTTAGGGTTACAATGTGCCACCACACCTGGCTCACTTCTTTTTTCAACAACTGTTATATCTTTAAATAAACAAACTAAGACATCTTTTAATGGAAAGATTCCTATAAGAATAATGAATAACTTTTTTTTTTTTTTAGTGTAAAGGTAGGGTCTTGCTTTGCATTTTAGCCTGGCCTTGAGCTCACTAGTACAGCCCAGCCTGGCCTCAAACTTTTGGCAATCCTCCTGCCTCCACCTCCCAAATGCTGAGGTCACAAATGTGCATCACCACACCTAGCTGAAGAATGACTTCATTTATTTATTGAAGATTGACTTTCAATGAACTTAAGTGCTAAAGAACCCTCAGAAAGCTCAGAGGACGTCAGCAATGGGACAGACAGGCATGTTTTCTTTTAAGTGTGTGTTAGTACACGTTTGCAGTACATGATTCCACCCGCGCGGGAAGCTGGTGCACGTACATAACAAGTCCTATTTCTTCTTACACCCCCTGCATTTTTCTCTTGCTCACCTAAATTACGCCTGTCATCAGTCACCTGGGACTCAGATAAAGCGCAGACTGCCAAGCGGCCTTGGTGACTGGTGCCTGAGTGCCCTCCCCGGCAGCCCTGTGCCAGCCTATGAGGCTGGGCCCCGATTTCAGCCCTGATTCTGCTGATGACTCCTCAGTTTGATTCAGCAAATACTCCCTGGACACAGGAGTGCGGAAGCAACGGTAAATGAGAGAACCAGCCAGCAGCGTTAGGATTCATGGTGGCCGGGAGAGGCTTCAGGGTTCGGAATCGAATTGCACAGGTTTACCCTGGGTCACTCCTCTCGGCCGTGTCCACACAGTCACTGGGGGCCAAGGGCACCAGAAACGAGGGGAAATTCAGTCTTCGCTCCCTCTTGGTCACCTCTCAGAGCTACCGTGACCCTAGGGTTCTGTGAAACAGAATTGCATCGTGTTTATCGAGTTTCAGAGTTGCGGGCTTCAGAGGAGCCCAGAACAGAAGCTGGTGCTCAGGGCTGCGGTCTGACAGGACGCCCAGGACAGGTAGGTCTTCTGTCGTCCCTCCCTTTCTCTTCATTTTCTTTCCCTTCTTTTCTTTTCTCTCCCCTCCACACCCCACCAGCTGTGTCTCTGTCTCTGGTTTTGGGCCTTGAAAGGAAAGCCAAGACAAACGTTAACACAGCAAGCTTCAAATCTGCAAATGTGAGTGTGGAAGTGGATCTGCATTGGGCTCTTTCTCAGGGACATTGAGACAGGAATCGAAGTGCAAGCCCCAGGCCCGTGGCTTCACCTGATGGCACTGCTGGTTTTATCATCTCCATCCACTTCTTGCACATTTAAAAAACAAAAACAAAAACAAGAAAACCCCTCGCTTTTGTTTACCCTTCTCACTTATGCAAAATAAACAGGTTTCATTCAAGGAAGGCGAAACCAGCTGGGCGGGGGTGAGGGTCATTGCACAACGGGATATTTAGGCCTCGTTTGAAGATAAATGCTTTATGACTTCAGGATGAATCAGCTCTCTGGCCAGGGAAACTTACTGTGGCTGATGAGAGGCTTGCCATCTCCTGCATGGGGCAGGGGTGTCATGGGGGCTGTCTCCTGGTCATCCTGATGTGTGAATGTGGACTCCATCCTCTTTTCAGTCCTGAACTCTGCTCAGGAAGCTGGGTTTATTTTGGGGGGGGGGCCCTTCTGGGGTACAAGTGCACTATGCTGATGACACCCAACTAAGAGGCACTGCTGACCACGCATGTGCCACGCCCAGCAGGGAGTGTCCACAGATGCTTCACATCTTCAGCCTGGACGCTTCCAGGCTCCGGGTGGTATTTTGTTTCTCGCTCCCTGGCCTCGCCTAGGAGGACACTGAACAGAGGACAGGTGGGTCACTTAGCTGAGGTGCCATGGCTGAGATTTAAGCCTTTGTGCAGGCTAGGCTGGGTGGTGCATACTTGTCATCCTGGCAGTCTGGAAGCCAAGGCAAGGGGGTCACAAATCAGCCCACAGGGGCAACCCGGTGATTAAGCAAGATTCTGTCTCAAAGTGAAAATGCGAAAAAAGGGCTAGGGACACAGCTCAGTGCGAAAGTCCTGGGTTCAGTCCTGGGCACCAAAAAAGAAGAGAAAGGGGGAAGGAGAGGAGAAAAAGAGGGAGGCATGGGGGAGGGGAGGGGTGGGGGAGGGGAGGGGTGGGAGGAGGCAGCTACGACCACCACTGCCACCTTCCTGTACATGGTGTGGAGGGACTTTCTGAGAAACTGAGCTAAGATTTTGGGTCCTTCCCTACCATGGCCCCTGAAACTGTTTTTGTGTTCACAATACTTCACTCCCTTTTCTTAAATTGGCTCCCTAAACTGCGGTTCCCTACAGAAGCCAGATTCCTGCCCACTTGACTTCAGAGCCTCCTGCCTAATCTCCAAACTGGTTTCTTCTGTTGACTGCAGGTCCTGGGCTGCATGTGAGCTCAGTGAGCCTGTTAGGCCCTGCTGTGGGTCAGTCACCGCCGGAGGCTGCAAACCCTGGGGATGGGGCGTGGGAGCTCTGCAAGGAGACCAGCTCCCCCTGGCCCTGCGCAGGGCTGGGCCGTCTCAGGTGCCATCAGGGTCAGAGCAGACAGGCGGTGTGGACAGCTCTCTGCCTCCTCGGCCACCGGGGTGTCCTGGTGACCACCGGCGATGTTTCGCAGGCAATGAGGCAAAAAACCCTTCATTTCATGTAGCTGATCCAGTTAACAGGAGACAAACAAATTTGAGGGAGTCCCCAAGGTGGGGGGACTGTGCCTCAGTGGGTGAACAACCTAACTGGAACCGAGGAGGAGAGCAGCCCCCATGAGGGGCAAGCCTGGCCTCCAACGAGTAGTTCTTGTTTTGCAAGAGTGAACTAATGGCATCTCAGAGCCTGGCTGCAGGCAATGCCTTTGAAACCGGGTAGAGGCACAGGTGGGGGAAGGGATGCTCAGCTGAAGCAGCTCCTGAGGAAAACGGGGTGTGTGTTACTCATCTGCTGACCATGGGATCCGGGGAGTCCTCAAAAGGGACCCTCTTTCCGGTCCGCTGATCACAAGTTTCCCTACGCTGAACCGTGGTGCTCAGAAGGATTAGTGCTGTCCGGTGTCCAGGGTCACCTGGTGGCTTTTCTGCTGTCTGATTCCAGGGCCCGCTCCCCTGGCTGAAATTCATGCAGGTGTGTCTACCTGCGGCAGGGGAAGCAGGTCTTCCTGTGGGGCACCTTGGCTACAAGAAGAAGACTTGTTTTCACGTAAATTAGAGCCAGAGCTACCGCTCTTATGGGTAACAGCGGAATCAGGAGCGAGATCAGCTTGTCCAAGAATAGAATGACACTGAGTATTAGAAACGTGCTGTCTGCATGGCGGTATCCTGACCTCACGGCCCTCAGCGGGGCGTGGTGGTGCACACCTGTGATCCCACATGTCTGGGTGGCTGAGGCAGGAGGATCAAAGTTCAAGCCCAGCCTGGGGAACTAAGTGACTTATCAAGACCTTGTTTAAATTAAAAATAACAAGGGATTTAGCTTAGTATAAAGGCCCTGAGTTCAATCCCCAGTACAAAACAATAAATAATATATAAAAAAAACCAATCAACGAACAATTCAACTCTATTTGCTATCTTTCTGGGAAGGAGTTTGCGACAGGGTCTCGGTATACAGTTTGGACTGCCCTTCACCTCCCAATGTAGACTAAGCTGGCCTGGAACTCATGGTGATTTTCCTGCCTCAGCCTTCTGAGTTCTGGGCTTAAATGTGTGTGCCACACTGCCCAGTTTCTAGTTGATACCTTAATGACTAAACGAGAAAAGGAGGAGCAAAAGAAGGACATACACATTATGAATATTCAGATGCACTTGTGAGAATTAAAGATGTGACCCCACACATTTATCCACATTTATCCACTATGCTCACACAAAATCCAAATGTTTACAGTAGCTTTACCCATCATAAGCAGACGTGGAAACAGCTAGAATGTTCCTCAGCTGGGGACCGAGTTGTATATCCATTCCACACAGTAGAATACTACTTGGCAATGAATATGGTGTAGGTGGCAGTTTGGAGTGGCTTTGAGGGTCTGTACTGGGTGCAAGAAGCTGGATCCAAAAGGCCACACATTGTCTGGTTGTTATAGAACATTTAGGACAAAGCAAAGCAACAGAGATGGAAAACAGATTGGTGGTTGCCCGCAAGAGGGCACAGAGGGAATTGGGCAGGCGGGTGGAGGGGCTGCTCGCCGTCCGAGTCCTGCAGTCACACCAATCCATGCCTTTGGCGAAATTCAGGACTGTACACCCCACAGCATGACTGTAAACTGAGAACAAGACAAAATCCACCTGTCTCACGGCAGGATGGGTGTAAACACGACAGTGGAAGGCAGGGAGCTAAAACTGAACCAAGTAGCAATAGTTCATCCATTCTGCTGAATTCGCAGGGAAGAGGTACAGTCTTGAATAAACAGTGCTGGGAAAACAAACAAGCAAACAAACCCCACAAAGGAGAAAGACAATTGAATAAACAGTGCTGGGAAAGCTGCTTCTCATTAAGAAGAAAAAGACAGTGAGCTCAAAGGAAATTCCAAAGAGATTAATCAAAGATATAAATGGGGGAAATGAAAAGACGGGAGGAAAACACATTTCATAATCATCATGGAGTGAGATTTTTTAAAAAATGACAAAGCCACGAGTAATAAAAAATATAATAAAAAAGGGTTTTTTCTTTCCTGATTTTTGAAGCAGTGTTTTGCTATCTAGATCAGTTTGGCCTTGAACTCACTCTGTAACCCACAGTAGCCTTGAACTCAAAGTGATCCTCCTGCCTCAGCCTCCCAGGTGCAGGCATGGTATGCACCGACACAGGTGTGTCAAAATAGATGTTTAAAACCACAGGAGTGAAAAATGGAAACAAGCTCAATGCCTGCCAGTGGGTTAATAATTATAATACTGTGCAGTTATTAGATAATTATTTCAGTATTTATAAATATAAAGTAGTGCTCAGCGTTTAAATATGTTCTCAAAATACATTCCACTGTGGGCGTGGTGGGGCATGCCCAAAATCTCAGCTACTCTGGAGGCTACTGCAGAAGATTACACATTGAAAGCCCACCAGAGCAACTTAGAGAGCCCTGTCTCAAAATAAAAATTCAGTTTATAAAGGGCTGCGGGTGTAGTGCTAGGACCATGAACAAACAAACAGATGCCTGAAGAGCTAGGGTGTGGCTCAGTGGTAGAGCTTGCCTTGGTGTCCAGCCTTGGGTTCCAACACACACACACTAGATTTCACAGTATAGAACACAACTATCTAGAAAAATATTTGGAAAAGTCATAGAAAAAATTTTGTAATTTTGAGTGGATAAAGATATAGTTCTTTTGGGCCCTTCCAGGGGGAAACCACCAGTGTCTCCTGAGATTCACGCCATGTTGGAACTTAGGGCCCTGGGAAGCCAAGCAACCAGCCTGCCTCCCTGCTGAGCAATAGTGAACCTACTGGTGCACGGCCTGGAGTCAAACATCCCACTTCTCCTATTCCCCTTCTCCTGTCCCCCCGTTAGCAAATGGGAACCAGAAATCTGAGCATCTCCTGGGAGATTGACCATAGCAAATAAGGGGAATTTCCCTCTACCATCTCTTTGAAGGCAAATATTTTTATTACTGCTTTACTCTATTTTGATGAATGGTACTGCTCTATTCAATATTCTGTTTTGATAAGTTCTATAATGTTCTGTATTTCATTTTATTTTGATATATGTGATTGAAAGAACAACTATTGTAAAGATAAATACACTGTGATACCTATTACTGTTATCCTGGTAACCTGCTGTGAAGTTCTGTACCAATTTCACTACACGGTCTCAGTTGGCTTTATTCTGTCTTGTTCTGTTGTACTTTACTACTTTCAAAAAAAAAGATATAGTTATTTTATTCTTTGTATTTTACCATATTTTCTGAAAAAATTTGAAGAATTACTTACAGAGGGACCTCAGTTCATGAATTTTTGGTTTTTTTTGGTACCAGGAATCAAACTCAGCACCTTGTGCTTGCCAGGCAGGTGCTGTGCCACTGAACTAAATCCCTGACATGAACTTAATTCTTCGCATGATTCTGGTCACAAACCCAACTGGAGGAGAATCGAATCAAAATTTCCCCCTAAGGTCAACACCGAACCTAACCACTGAATTTGATTGGTTCTGGGTTCAGTTTAGTTTGTAACCAGAATTTCAGAAGGGTTCAGTTTGTAAACTGAGGCGCCACCTTATAATGAGAAGAAAATAATACTTGTTGCTTAGGAGATGGAATTCGATGAGCCTTTCCGGGGAAATTAAGCATGCTGATTGAAACTGAGGCCAGCTTTCGATTTCAGTTTCTGATTTCTTTTACAGCCTTCTACTTTTTCTTTCTTTCTGTCCCTGTATGTCTGCAGCACGCGTTTACCTTCCTGGTGTGGAGCTGGAGCAGGAGCCTAGGACTCCTGACTCCTTTGCCGGCTCCTCCCCTGGGGAAAGGTCTCCCTGCTTCCTGCTGGCCTTTTTCCGTGCAGGCTGTCAGCCTGTGTGTGGGCCACCGTCTTCCCACCCTGACATTTCCTGAGCACACGTGGACAGGGCTGCTAGCCGACAAACAGTGTCCGGGCCTTCCTGGGCACTCTGTCCCAATGCCACCTGGACTTCACAGCCATCATCAGCCAGCAGACCTGAGCAGGGTCTGAGCAAGGAGCTGCAGGCCACTGCGTCCCAGCCTTGGCGGGCGGCAGCTCCCCAAGTTCCCGCAGGAGGATTTTTGAGGTTGTAGATCACATCCCCAGAAAGGGGAAACAAGCATCTTCAGCAGATTCCTTTAGGATAAGGGTAACTCATGAGGTCATGTCTGGTGATTACAGAATTATCTTAATTATTTATCAATGGATTCCAGGTCCAAGCAGACTGGCATGAGCGTTTTACAGTATAAACTTTCCAAAGCAAGTCTGCAGACTGCCTGGAAAAACTGCTTGGGTGAGCAGGGTCCCAGACCACCTCAGAGCGAGAGGCAGAGCTGGGGTGAACTGTCAGCCGCCTGAGGCTGCCCACAGAAGGGTTCCGACTGAAGACAGAAGAGAATTCAGCCACCTCAGCAGGGTGCAGTGAGCACACCTACAATCCCACCTCAGGAGACTGAGGCAGGAGGATTGCTGCAAGACTGAGACCATCCTGGGCTGTATAGTTCAAGGCCAGCCTGAACCACAAACAGGGACCCTGTCTCAAAAAGAAACAAAGATCCAGTCACCTCTTACTCCTTAGTTCTCTCTTGGCATGGACTGCAGGATCTCCTGGGATCTTCTGCAGACTGCCTGTCCAGTGCTGACCTCGGGAGACATCCCAGTGGGCCTGAAGCCAATCCCTGATTAGCGGATGGGGATCTGGACCCAGAGAGACAACACAATTCCTCGAAGGTGACCAAGGTCATCTGTCAAAGATACATGTGTGCGGACCCGCACAAGGGTCTTTCTGCCTCTGGTCTTGCAGGAGGGCAGAAAGAGTTTCTCCTTGGGGCTGGGGATTTAGCTCAGCAGCATAAGCGCCTGCCTTGCAAGCAGGCAGTCGTGAGTTCAATCCCTGGTACCGATAAAAACGAAAAAGACAAAAAAAAAAAAGAGTTTCTCCTCGGCTACTGCCCCATCCTGGGTGACTCCAGGGCTTGTCCTGAGGCCAGCGTGTGGCTGTGAGCTCAGCTTTGCGGGGCCACAGGACTGTGGCCACTTCAGTCCTGCACACCGTCCTGAGCCCGGGTGGCATAGGAGCTGCAGACACCTGTGACACACGCCCCAGTTTCCTGAACACACTCTTCAGAGCATGCGGTCTGGGGTTGTGGTTGCCTGTTTACAAACCTGACAGCCCAAAGCTTTTGCTGACAAAGAAAACCCAACAAAACCCAGCAACCGGAAACAGCACTGATTTCAAAACCAACACGGTAAAGTTGATTTTCAGGAGAGTGCAGCTTTTTATTACACTAGTAACCCAAAAACCAAGATTGGTCTCTGTCTTTATAAAAAGCAACTACAGCCGGGCGTGGTGGCGCATGCCTGTAATCCCAGCACTGGGAGGCTGAGGCAGGAGGAGCTTTGTGAGTTGGAGACCAGCTGTGAGCTCCAGGCCAGCCTGAACTGCACAGTGAGACCCTGTCTCTAAAAGACAAAAAAACCAAAGGAATCCCCATGGAGGTGCAAAGCTTGAAGAATTTGTAGTGGAAAAAATGCTGGACCAACACCCATGAAGTAGTAAAAATTCATGGGAAGGTGGAGGGTTTTCACACGTGGAAAGCATCTGCAGATGTTGAAGGGAATGTAGATCCCAGAGCTCACGAAGCTTTTCTTAATTCCCAAATAGCTCGCAAAGAAAAAGATAGCACGAAAAGAAAATCTTTTCTGATGATGAATTTGATGATAGCAAATCAAAGGAGAGAGATGCGGCTGGCCAGAGCTGTTTCTTGGCAAATGGGGAGATTCAGGCAGGCAGGCAGACGAGGTGACTGTGAAGTGTCCTCAGATTGTAACTGCTCTTTATGCAGACAGAGAGGTCTCCGTGTTTGAGTTACCAGGCTGAGAAAAGCTGCTTTCTGCTGCAAATCAGGTTTAACGTGTTGGCTTTGAAAGCAGCACTGTGAGGGGCTGGGGGTTTAGCTCAGCTGCATAAGCACCTGCCTTGCAAGCAGGCAGTTGTGAGTTCTATGCCTGGTACTGATGAAAAGGAAGAAGACAAAAAAAAAAAAAAAAAAAAAAAAAAAAAGAAGAAAGCAGCGCTGTGTGAGGAGGGGAGGTTGGGTTTTGTCTCGCATTAGTAGCCCTGGTTACTGTGAGCACATAAAAGCTTTCCGTAGCTGCTTCCTTTATCAGAAAGGGGCATTTGACACCTGAGGTTCCCTCCGATTTTCTGAACGTTGGGAAATGGTTCATAGCCAGTCAGAACTCATTTTAGCTCACATGCTCAAGGCCAATGCTGAGTTTTATGTCTGTGTATAAATAAAATACATTAATGGTTTTTGTTATCAAACATTCAACAAAACCAGAACTATAGGCAAAAAGCCCTAATTACTGAGATGTCAACATTCAGAGTAATCCAAAAAAATCACTTCCGGTTACACTGAAAGTTTTCTTGAAGCATATATATATATATCTTATATATATATGTCTTTTTGAGACAGGGCCTCTCTATGCAGTTCAGGCTGGCCTTGAGCGCACTTTGTAGCCCAGGCTGGTCTCGAAATCACCATGATCCTCCCACCTAGGCCTCCCGAGTGCTGGGATTACAGGTGTGAGCCATGACACCCAGCTGAAGCCATAATCATTCAAGTTAAATAGGTGGTTGATTCTGAGGGTAGACAGTTTAGAGTGGATATTTCCAAAGCGCTCATATCAGAATCCATACCAGTGCCTTTAGTCACACAAATACAGCAGTTTACTTGTAAAATTCATGAAAAGAAAACCTGTAGGCACCACGAACTTCCCCACCCAAATAAGGAAACCAGGCGGAACCTGGCTGCTGGATTAGCTAAGCAAGACTTTCTAAGGAATATTCAAATATTCCTTTGGAATCAGGAAGAGTGTTCAAACGGGAAGGGGAGCTAGGGAGAAAGAGAGGGAAAGGAAGGAAGGGAAAAGAAAGAAATAATGGATACAAAGTTTCTGTAAATAAGGAGGGGAAGAGGGATTGAAGGGAAGAGAGGGGTTTGGGGAAAAAGAAAAATCAGGACAGATCATGTAAGGCACAAATTCCCTATGATGAAGGTGATCATTATGTATATCTAAAATGTACCAATAAAATTAACGTTAAAAAAAAAGATTCCTCATGAGCGGTTCTTTTACAATAAATTGAATTCTGTGTACTTAAAAGTCACGATTTGTGGGTGTCTAACCTTGGCCCATGGAAACCTACCGTGGCTTGTGGGGGGGCCCATAATTTAGGGTCTGCTAGAATCAATGAGTGAACAAACATTTGTAATTCAAATCATTGATCTTCATGTTTTTCTTAACCCCAACTCATTCCTTTCATAGAGCCTCAGTCTTCTGGTTACATGGGTGACAGAAGCCAGGAAGATAACTTTGTAGCGGTCACACTGTTACTCTACCATATACTGCTTACTTTATTGTACATAATGGTGAGCAGCGGTCAATAAATAGTGTTATATTCCTTTAAAAAAAAAAAAAAAAGCAAGCAAGCAGGAGACACAGCCCACAGCATCAGTCAAGAAATAGGTATTTGCTGACCAGTATTTATCCAGCCTTGTGCCAAAGGTTAATCAAGCTGTTGCTGGAAGGCATTTTAAGAGAACTGGGCATGGTGGTGCATGTCTGTAATCCCACCACTTGGGAGGCTGAGGCAAGAGGATCACTGTGAGTTCGAGGCCAGTTTGGGTTACACAGTGAGACCCAATCTCAAGAAACAAAAGAAAAGACAAAAAAAAAAAAAAAAAAGGCATTTTACGGAAGGAAATGTTAGTGGCTGCAGAGTTCCTATTTGGGAAGGGCAGCTCTCTTCTTCACAGGGCACACAGAGTGCATAACTCCTTTGGATATGCTGGAAAACTTTTTCTTTTTTTTTTAAAGACAGGGTCTATGTGTTCCAGGCAGTCTACGAACTTACCATGTAGTCCATGCTGGCCTTGAACTCACAGCAATCCTCCTGCCTCAGCCACCTGAGTGTGGGCATGACAGGCGTGTACCACCACAGCCAGTTCTCTGGAAAAAATTCTGTCCAGCCTCTGAAGGGCAGGTTTATCTTTATTAGCCAAGCCCCAGACCGCTGGAAACCACCTTGGAAGTGTTTCCTTATTCAGCAGAGATCTGGCTACCACCAACCTTGCGGCTTCATGGACAACTGAACTTGAATCCCTGTAGCGCTTCACAGTCCAGGGACTGAGTGAGGAAACCCTGGGCAAGGTCGCTGCCACGTGGTTCAGAGTCTACAAGAGCCGGAGGGAAGCTGGCTGGCGTCCGGAGCAAAGGACACTGCAGCAGAAGGGACTTCAGCAGGTCACTGGGTCCACTTGCTTCCCTGTGGGTTGACAGTGAACCGTGCCAGGCTGCTGATCACTGAATGCAGACTCCAGAGGCTCCAGCCTCTCTTTCCGCCTCCAAGCCATCTTCCTCCATGTCATCATGCTTCCTCCTGCTCCCTCTAGCCAGTGGCCTGGCTTGGCGAGAGACCCTGTCCCCCCACCTGTGTGGGGCCTCAGGAATCTGTAGGCGGTTCCAGAGAAGCCCAGAGCACTGCCGTAGGAGTCAGACAGGCTCTGGGTCTTTCTTCTCTGCCAGGGTGCTGGACAATTGAGTTTGTTGCCTCCACTCTCTCCAGGTATTATTTTCCTTAGAGAATAAAAGGCTGAGAGAAAGTTAGTAAAATACAGCAAGAATGCATCAATGTGGTTTCCTGAGGCTGAAGCAGGAGGATCTCTGCAAGTCTGAGGCTAGCCTGGGTTATATAATGAGTTCAAGGCCAATCTAGCATACATAGCAACAACTTATCTCAAAAACTCCCCCAAAGAGAAGCTACGGAGGACCAGTATGGACAAGCATTCAAGCTGCAAGGTGTAAGTGTAGGGTGGTCTGATAGAAGAGGTTTTTCTGGTTTTGGTGGTTGTGTCTTTAATGGGCCCAGATCCTGAGAAGAGCTGTGATGTCCCTTTCCCCAGGAGGCCCGCAGGTTGGGGGAGTTCTCACCATGAGGGTGGCTCGTGGAGAAACTGCTCCTGCATGCAGCAGAAGCATTTCGAAAGAGCAGCGAGTGAGGAAAGCAGTGAGCGTCATGCTTTGAGTCTGGCTCTCCCCCCATCAAACCAGCAGGGACAGGCCTAAAGGAGACCGCTCCTCGGGCTCCCCCTCCCCACCCCGGGGCAAGACGTGGACAAGAACAACCCACGCTTCTCCTTGATCCTTTCCCCCTCCTGCCTCCTGTAATTACCCAGCAGAGGGAAGAGATTCCGGGCTCTGTGATTATTCCCTGGCCCAGGGTTTTATTTCGTAAGGCTTCCTCAGGGGGTGAAGGCTTTGCATCCACGGCTCCTGCATCACGACTGACAGGAACAGCTTGGGGCAGGAGAAGAATTTACCGTGAGCCAGCCCTCTCCCGGGAGGCCAGATGTGCTGTTTCAAATTCCACACGAAGAGCTTTAAAGAAAGAAGTATGCAAGGTGATAGCCCGCTCAGGACACTGACTTTCAGGGTTACTCTCCACCCGTGTCCTCCAAAGATCGTGTCTGGCAGCTGGGAAGTGCTTGTTTCCTGAAGTCCAGGGTTTAACCTCTGCCCTTACAAGCTTGCAGGCTGGAGAGGATCTGAGACTGACGGCCTGAAGTAACCAGAGGCTAACTCGGGCAGCATGCATTTAGGTTCTAGGTGGCGCAGGGCGGAGCAGACCTGAAGCATGCGACAATCCCGCAGTCAGTGGATCAGAGGAATCACCCGAAGCTTTCCCTGGAGGATGCTTGGACTGACTGATTTCCAGAGTTCTCTCAGAGAGGAAGGAGAAGAAAAAAAAAAAAAAGCAAGCAAACAGAAAGGAACTGAAGAAGTTATATGAGAATTACAAACATTGGTTTATTCATTTATTTATTTTTGTCTTTTTGAGACAGGGTCTCACTAGGCAGTTCAGGCTGGCCTTGAGCTCACTGTGTAGCCTAGGCTGCTCTCCAACTCGAAATGATCCTCCTGCCTCAGCCTCCTGAGTGCTGGGATGACAAGTGTGCACCACCATGCCCAGCTTCAAGAATTAGGAAATTTAAACCAGTGTTTTGAGACTTTTAAAACTGTAAATCATTTGAATCATATAAAGGGCCACAGAGCCCCGTGTCCTCAGGTCCTTCATCAGTTCAGGGACTCTGGCTCCATCCGCACCAACACCTCTCCCGCTTATTCCCACCTCTCCCAGACTGTACTAGTGCAAACCCCAGACAGGCAGCCTATCACCCCATCTGACACTGCTTCAGGACGTTAGCAGCATTTCGATGCATGCAACATCACATTATGCAGGTCAGAGTGTGTTTCAAAACAAAACCATCAGCACAGAACCGGAACCCTCGGCGCCACGATGCGATCCCCCAGGCCCAAGCCAGTGGCGCATCTGCGGCTGCTGCTGCTCGCCAGCGTCCTGAGCAGGCCAGAACGCGTGTGCCCCGCTGCACTCAAGGCCCTGAACACTCATCGCCTGTGTACGGCTGCCTGGAGCTCCGGCCTTCCGTCTGCGGGCAGAATCCGAGGCTGCTGGCCCGGGTCCTGGAAAGCACAGCCGGGGTGGGCGAGGGGGGCACTGCGGGCAGAGGCTGGGAGGGGGGGACACAGGCCCATGGCCCCACGGGTCCCTGACCTTGGGAGCGCACCTGCACCCTGACTGGGGCTGGGAGCCAGAGGAAGCTGCCCAGGATGGGGACGAATGGGGGCCACGGCGGGGTGCAGGGACCCCTTCAGCTCGGCCTCCCTTCCTGACTGCCTGGAGCAAGCAGTTTCACTTCTCAGAGCCTCTGGCTAAAGAGCAGGCTGCCTGGTGGTCTCTGGGACCCTCGAGTCCATCCACTGTGAAAGCACGGCAGATGTGGATGTGGGGTGACTTTCTGGCAGCAATGACAAGGGAGACAGAGCTAGGCATGGTGGGCCAGGCTTAATAATCTCAGCACACAGGAGGCTAAGGCAGGAGGGTCACTATGAGTTCAAGGCCATCCTGGGTATACAGTGAGTTTGAAGCCAGCTGAATTATATGGTAAGATCCTGTCACTAAACAAACAAACCACCAAAAAACTGAATTCCAATCAGGTTGTATTTTATGCAGTCGAAACCCAGGGACTTTCATGAAGTGGCTATTCAACATAAGAGCCAGCTCAAAGGGGTCTCACCGCCAAACCCAGGCAAGTTCAACACCAAGGTTCAGTGCAGGATCGAATTTTAGCCCTTGAAGGAACAGCAATTTGTAACTCTTTGCTCATAAATGAAGGCAGAAGGGGGGGGGTACTCCGGTGTGCAGCAGGACCCTCAAAATCGACTCCAGACCGAGGCCAACAGGAACCAAAAAACCATTGGGCAATCATCATGATAAGGAAATGAGGCAGGAATTATCACTGGATGCTAAATCTGAGGGGGGAAATGTTGATGAACAAGATACTCACATGACCTTCAGGGTCTCTCCCTACTGGATATGGTGACATATGCTGTAGTCCTAGTACTCCTGGGAGGCTGAGGCAGGAAGACTCCAAGTCTGAGCCCAGCCTGGGCAATTAGCTACTCAGTGAGACTCCGTCTCAAAATAGAACATTCAAAAGGAGGGGAACTTGGGCTGGGGATTTAGCTCAGCGGCATAAGCGCCTGCCTTGCAAGCAGGCAGTCATGAGTTCGATCCCTGGTACCGATAAAAATGAAAAAGACAAAAAAAAAAAAAAAAAAAAAGGAGGGGAACTGGGGCTGAATGTGAAGGCCCTGGGTTCGATTCCTGAAAACACACACACACACACACACACACACACACACACACACACACACACGATTCTCTTCAGAGCCTGTTTATTAATTCAAGGGGAAGACATTATGCAGCAGAGGGACTGGGCAGCACCCCAAGGGTGGAAGGAATGTGCTTTGCCTGGAAGGCCAGCCGCACAGGGTGTGCCTCTAGCTGTGCCACCTTTAGAAGGACACAGTGCTGAGCTCACAGAATTCCAGCTAAAGGTGCCTTATAAAACGTCCCACAAAGGCAGGATAGGAATTCGCTATTTACAGAAGAAAATGAGACAAGCAGGCATAGTAGTGTGCACCAGTAATCCCAGCACTTTGGAGGCTGAGGCAGGAGGATCATATGCAGTTTGAGACCAGTCTGGGCTACACAGTGAGTTTAAGGCCAGCCTGAACTGCATAGCAAGATCCTGTTTCAAGATACAGAAACTAAACTGAACTAGGATGGTGTGAGGAGCTGTGTTTTGAGTTGCTTGTCTTGAGACCGGGGAGCATTATGCAGTACAGGCTGGCCTTCAACCCATACACATCTTAGACAGGCCTCGAACTTGGGGCTATCTCCCTGCATCAGCAGCCCAAGTGCTGGGGCTGCAGCCTGTGTGTGTCACCACACCAGGCCCCGGGAATATTCTTAGAAAAGATGTCAATGCCACAGAGTTCAGAGGAAGGCTGTGGGAATGTCCCGGATTAAAGGAAGTGACAGGGACACTCCTGCCCCACACTTGGTGCCGGGCAGGACAGGGTGGGGCAGATACGATGTGACAAAGGTCAACAGGGCCACTGACATCACAGCACGGACAGGACACGGACTGTGCAGGTGATGATCAGGAACAGCTACATGAGTCACTTTCTTTTTTCTTTTTTTTGGTACTGGGGCTTGAACGCAGAGCCTTGTGTGTCCTAGGCAAGCACTCACCCGCTGAGCTATACCCCAGCCTGTTTTGGGGGGTTTTTTGAGATAAGGTCTTGCTGTGTAGTGCAGGTTGGCTTTGAGCTGGTTTATGTAGCCCAGGCTGGCCTGGAACTCACAGCGACCCTCCTGCCTCAGCCTCCCGAGTGCTGGGATTACAGGTGTGCACCAACACGCCCTGTGGTTATGTGAGGGAATGCTCCTATGTCTATGAAGTGAATAGTAAGTTATTTAAAGATATAGGGTCACAATATACATAATTTGCTCTCGTGTGACTGATGACAGAAAGAGTAAAAGCTGCTGGCCAGGGCAGCACATCTATTTTCCTAGCGCTTGGGAGGCTGAGGCAAGAGGATCACCATGAGTTTGAAGCCAGCCTGAGCTATATAGTGAGTTACAGGTCAGACTGAACTACACAGTGAGACTTTGTCTCATGAAACAAAAAATTAAGAGCTTTAAAAAAGGGGGTAAAATCTGCACTAGGTAACTCTAGGTAAAGGGCACATGGGTGTTCCCTGAAACGTTTTCTAAGTTTGAGAATGCAGGGGTTCCTTGCTTACGATGTGGTTTTCCACAAGTCCCCAACCAGGTGTCCCACTCCGGCTATAGCCTGCTGCTGAGCTCTGACCTGATGCATCACCCTGTCATTGTGGGGCTGACTGGCACCTCAGCTCTCGGACAGAGCGTGGTGTCACACGCTGCTAGGCTGGGAAATATCAAAACTCCAACTTCTAAGCATGGTTTCTACCAAGTGCATGTGGCTTGTTCACCATCACGAAGTAGAAAACTTCTAAATTGAATCATTGAAGGTCAGGCCTGTGTGTGTCCAAGTAAGTCGTTCTGTCTTTGAGTCAATCTGACATCAGTTAGCTGATGGGGGTCAGATGCTGAGAATTTCTGGTTTCCTGAGACAGGATCTCACTGTTAACATGGGCTGGCCCAGAACTCACAGCAATCCTCCTGTCTCAGCCTCCTGAGTGCTGCCATCACAGGCACGCACCCCTGCGCCCAGCAGATGCTGACTCTTGACCTGGCATCGAGCCATGGGAATAATCGTCCTGGGGAAGCTTGGAACTCAGCTGGCTGCTAGAGTTTAGCAGTTCACCAGCTGTTGTGGGGACCTGGGTCACAGGGGAAATGGGCTCTTGGGTACGGGGGCAGCAGGAAAGCCCACGGCTCCGGGCGGTGGCCTAGCACCTGCTCATTCCCCACAGGTAGGCCTGGGAGCAGCACCCAGCTGAAGGACATGGCTGGCTCGATGAGGGGCAGCAGGGAGGACAGCGGAGGTGCAGAGCACACGGCCACCACAGGCAAGGATGACTCCACCCAGGCTCGGGCTGCAGAGCCGGGGTGGGGAGCAGCCCGGAACCACACCTGAGTCACCACCTTGGAGTCACAAGTCATACTGAGTCCTCAGGAAGCTCTGGGACAGGGACAGAGATGCACAAAGAGAGGCACAGGGCGGCCGAGGCTGTCCAGTCCTGTGTGTGTGAGGCCTGACGGGACAGCTGGGCCCAGGATGGCGGCAGGGCCGGCTCCCATGCGGCTGCTGCTTCCACTCACCTGGGTCTGTCTTGTTTACTTCTCACCCAGGTGCTTTTTAATTGCGGGGCACTGTAGCAGACTCCAGGGCGCCGAGACCGAAAATGCTCAGAGCACAAAGAAAACATGCATTTGGGATCTGTTAAGCATGGCTGATGCAACGGGCCCTGTACCACTTGCAGCAGGTGCAGGTGCTATAGGTCACAATCCCAAACTCCACGACTTAAAAACAAGAGAAAGGCACTGTCTCACGCGGACCCGAAGGCTGAAGTCTAGCCTGGGGCTGTGGGCAGTTCTCACTCCCTCCCTCCAGAGCCCTGGGGGAGAATCTTCCTCTCCAAACTGGGCTGGCCACCAGAATTCTCGGGCTTGTGGCTGTGTCATCCTGATCCTGGCCTCCTGTCTGGTGTTCCCCGTGTGTCCAAGGACCCTTGTCATCGGATTTAGGGCCCATGGAGATAATCACCAAGCCCAGCTCAACTGATCTATTTTGACCTCTCTAATTCACAACAACCCAATGAAATGTTATTATTTTAAGTCTTTGTGGAGAAAATGGGGGCAGAGGGCCACTAGTCATGTGGAATGGCCAGAAGAACCTGAGTTGGGTGAGGGGTAGGAGTTGTAAGAGAAGTCTGAAAAGTTAAGGTCCAGGACGTTGTTATCATCAGTAGCATCATTTTGGATTTGGAGACTGGGTCTCACTATGTGGTTCAGATTGGCCCTGACCCACTGTTTAGTGCAGCCTGACCTCGAACTCACTGCCATCCTCCTGCCTCAGCCTCCCAAGTGCCGGGTTCACAGGTGCACACTACTACACCCAGTCACACTGAAAATGCTCCAAATAGCTGGGTACAGTGCCGAGTTATTCTGTGGGTAACGGGCAGCACAGTGCGTTGGACTCCGAGCAGCAGGTGGGTATGGTATCTGGATCTGATACAGAAGATGGACCAGCAGGGCTTCTCAGCAAAGGCTCAAAGGATTGCTGTGCACCCGATGCAGGCTGGCCTTGGGAATGGAGAAGATAATTACCAGCTCCTCCTTCTCCTCACCCCGCATGCAGATTCCAAGTCTTAGCTTTAGGCTCTGCTCTCCGTCTTCCCGTCTGGACCCATCCAGAGGTGAGTTGGCTCCTCCAGCCCCTTGAGCAGACACAAGTTCTCTCATTAAAGAACTGCCCTGGAGATTTGGAGGCCACCATAGGCAGTGCTGCTGCGAGCAGCGCGGCTCTCCATATTGTGCTCACCTGGAGGACAGCAGCACGCTGGGGACCGAGCAATGTCCCTCCTGAGTGCAAGCGACAGTCAGCGCTGACCTCACGGTGGAGCCACCACAAAGCTGGAGCAAAGCGGGTAGGGGCTGGGGAGCAGAGGGGAGCCATGCTGGGGTCCCCACCTTCGCTGTCCTTGTGAGAAGCAGCAGGCAGGACAGAGGTGGCGCTGTTTGCCCCAGCCCTCTGCCCATGACCACTGCTGCTGCTGCTTCCCTGTGGCCACTCGGCCATTCAGGGTCCTTGGAAGATATGACCAGTGGCACCTCAGAGGATTCCTGGCACATAATGACAGGAGGCGAGAGGCCCACAGGAGCAACAAAATGTTCTTCTGTGGATTTGTTCTTGCTGTTTTGTTTTTGTTTTTGAGACAGTCTCGCTCTGCAGTTAGAGCTGGCCTTGAACTCACTATGTAGCCCACGCTGGCCTCAAACTTGTGGTAATTTTCCTGCCTCAGCCTCTTGTGTACTGGGATTATAAGCATGTGTCACCATGCCTGACCCACAAATCTTTGGAAAAATTGAAAAGTAAATATTTTTTTCTTGCCTGGCAATGCAAGGTCCTGAGGTCAACTCCCAATACAGAAAATAAATTTTTTTCTGGCCCAATATAAGCAAGAATGGAAATCCTAATTTACACCGTGGCATTGGGTTAATTTTATGGAGTGCTTTCTCCTGCAGACTTCACTTAAGATTTTAATATAGAGATATATTTGTTCATTTTAAAATAAAATTCAAACAAGGTAGATGACTACAAAAAGGAAAATTAACAAATTTTTAAGGATACCTTCCCCGGGCCCAGGAATATCTTAACTCCACATAACACCTTCCTTCTGGGGTGGAAAGTGGAAGTTTGGAATGATGTACACAGGCAAGCACCTGTATCTCAGCTCCTGGGGAGGCCGAGGCAGGAGGATCACTTGAGCCCAGAAGTTCAAGACCAGCCAGGGTAACACAGCAAGGCCCTGCTTAAAACCAAACAAGCACAAGCTCACACTGCTCGGGCACTCAACAGGTGCCCGGAAGGTCATCACCATCAGCCTGGGAGCTCACGGGGACACAGACCTGCAGGTCTACCAGACCAGAGTCTGTGTTCTGAGTTCCCCGTGTGACACCGGTACACATGAAACAATGAAAAGCAGCAGACAAGCAGAGACGGAGGGGTCCTCAGGCCTCTGGAAGGAGGCGGCAGGTGAACAGTGAACTAAGTCACCTCGCAGACGTGTGCATAGACTTGGTTTTGGAGCACATCACTGGAGAATCAGCCCTTGCAGGGACCTGTAAAAGAGGTATCACTTGCAAGTAGGCCACCTCCCCATGGTCCTCCTCGTAATTACACATGAGTGAGGGAATCCCAGAAAGAGCAGCTGTTGGAAGTCAGTGAGCCACGGGCTTTGTAGAAGTGTGCATGGGGTCTGGAAGCTCTGGCTGGGTTGGTTCCCTCCAAATCCCAGGATGAAGTTCAAAATAAACATGTCCTGGGCAGGGGTGGTGGCACACATCTGTGATTCCAGCACAGGCTGAGGCAGGAGGATTGCAGCACGTTTGAGGCCAGCCTGGACTACATGGTGAGAGAGCCTGTCTCAAAATAAAACAACAAACAACAACAAAAAACCATGTTCTGGTTGCAGTGTGAAGCTTGAGCTCACAGGCTGTATGGTTTCGCAATGAATTTCTCAGCTGCATGGGTCTCCATCTCCGTCCATATAAGCCACCTGGGAAACCTCAATTGTCTGGTGAGGCTGGAACAGAGCACTGGGCCCCATGCCAGGCTGGCCAGGGATTCCTGCCCTTCAGGGGTGCCTCGGAGCCAGAACAGATCTGAACTCAGAGCCACAAAACGGTGGTGTGAGCAATGGAGGCCGCCCAGGGCAGCCAGCTGGGTCACCAGGATTGGGAACTTGTAGAGGAAGTGACCTTTGATCTGAGTGCTGGGGAACAAGCAAGGCCTCCTCGGGGAGGGAGGAGGAGGAAGGAGCATCCCCCAGTTGGGGCTGCTTATCAGGACCTTGTCTCAAAAAACTGATCAAACAAACCAAAAACAATTTTTTTTTCAGTTTAGAACTCAGCCCTGGATTCACTGTGAGCCTCAGAACAGGTGGTGTAGCTGGGAGCACACACTATACCTACAGAGGTTTAATAACTTTTCCAAAGTGCAAAGTAATCCTTCTCACATGTAAAACACTTTATTTTATGCTTATTTTATTAGGGAATGTTTGCAGCACATAATTATTTCATTATTGGGAGTTGGCCCACGTACATAACACATCTTAATTCATTTTATTTTTCCACAGTAGCTTTGAAGAGTCGTGGATTAACCAGTTTTCTGCTGTTGGCCACACAACTTACAGGAGGAGAGGGTTTAATTAGGCTCACAGTTGCTGAGGGTTCAGTCCATGGTCAGCTCCTCCCCGGCAGGATCATCAGGGTGGAGGCCGTGGTGGGGCAGAACTGCTCAGCTCATGTCACCTGGGAAACAGAGCAGGGGCAGAGCCAGAGAGAAAGGGACCAGGGACCAGACACTGTCCCCAAGGTCACAGCCCCTGACCTCTCGGACATACTCCGATACTCCCTGGTGTCTCTCGGGCCGCTCAGGTTGACCATTGAGATTAACCCTCGAGGAAGACTCCAGAGCTTCCCTCATTCTACAACTCAGCAGGTGTGTGAGTCTTTCAAGATGCTCCACTGGTCGGAGTCCTCTTTACAGACAAATAGGAATAATAGCACCATAAAAATGCTTTTTTTTTTTTTTTCTTTTTCGTTTTTATCAGTACCAGGGATCGAACTCACGACTACCTGCTTGCAAGGCAGGCACTTATGCCGCTGAGCTAAATCCTCAGCCCCTATAAAAATGCTTTTAAAGTAAATTTTTTAAAATTTTTTTATTTTTTTTGTCTTTTTCATTTTTATCGGTACCGGGGATCGAACTCACGACCGCCTGCTTGCAAGGCAGGTGCTTATGCCGCTGAGCTAAATCCCCAGCCCCGTAATTTTTTTTTTTAAATCTTTTGTATGTTGTTGATTTTGAGATGGGCTCCTGCTGTGTAGCTCAGGCTGGCCTCAAACACATGGTGATTCTCCTGCCTCAGCCTCCCAAGTGCTTGGGATTACTGGTATGTGTCACCACATCTGTCTAAACATTTGTACTTTGATGTTTGGGTTTGCTTTTATGGTACTCGGAATTGGACCCAGAGTCTCCACATGTACTGAGCTATATCCCTAGCCCCTCCCTATTTTTAAATTTTGAAGCAGGGCTGGATATGGTGGCACATGCCTGTAATTGCAGTACTCAGAAGGCTGCAGCAGGAGGAAGGCTGTGAGTTCAAGGCCAGCCTGGGCTACACAGTGAGTTCAAGACCAGCCTTAACTATAAAGCAAGACCTTGTCTCAAAAAACACACAAAAAGGCTTTTTTTTGAGACAGGGTCTCACTAAGCCTTGCTGACCGCCCAGGTGGGCTCAGCCTTGCCATCCTCCTGCCCCAGCCTCCTCCAGTGCTGAGATCACTGGTATGTGTCACGGTGGCACAGGGCTTGCACTTGCAGGTGCCCTTTACCTCTGGCCCAGTTTTCAGTGTCTGACAGAAATGCATCTCCTTTTGCTCCTGGCCTTCCCGAGGCTGAGCTTCAGCCCAGGTACGAAAGCTCAGTCACCCGGTGCAGCCTGTCCCCGTTCTCGCACCCTGGCACTGCTTCCCAAACTGCCAGTTCCTCTGTGCAGCCCTCCTGCGTCCGCTCTGACTCTACTTCCATGCTGTTACTGGTTTGTCCTGCTGCTGCTTCCTCTGGGACCAGCTTAAAAACATAAATCAAACCTTGGCCCTCGTGTTTTAGCTCGAGATTTCTGTTCATATTTGTGGCAGTAATTTCAGCACTTTCTAAAAGACAATAAATAAAATAAACCAAACCGGTTTCCCCCATGAATTCTGTTTCCAGGCTGAACATCAAAAGGCAGCCCCAGTGTGACGTCATCAGGCTTTGGACCAAGCAAGGCACAGCTGGTACGTGCTGTTAAGTTTTGCTAATCAAAATTCATAGGTGTGTTTGTGATTGGCGATTTTCCTAAGAATCCAACAGGATCATTCTAGACTTTGACCAAGAGCAAGCAGAGGTCCAGAGGGCTGAGACTGGAAGCTGTGTGATGCACCTGCCTTGCATGCAAATGGGCAGCCTCCCTGCAAGAGGGGGTTTGATTTGCTCCTGTTTAAAGTGTGGCGGGTTTAGCTACACTTGAGATGTCGGGAGACCTCTCAAAAATTAGGAGGGAAAGGCCTCCTTACTCACTGAACCTGGGGCCACAAACTCTCTGGGTGTTGGTGAATTTTATAATAGTCTCTCCATCAGTCCTTTCTGATTCGGGGACACAATGCCTCACATGCACAGCCTACAGGACAAAGAAGCTACTCTGGCTCGTGGGTTCCAAAGTTTCTGCCAGTGGGCAGCTGGTCCAAAGTAAGGTGTCACAGTGGGAGAGCATGGACCTCTGGGGACCCAGGGCAGGAGAGTGCGAGAAGGAAGCAGGCTTCCTGATCTCTCAGGCCTTTCCCAGGCTATCCCTTTAATCCTCCCTGGGCCACAAGAAGCCAAGGAGTACAACTAGGCCAAAAGGACAAGGCTGAGCCCAGCTCCCCAAGCACTGTACCTACCCAGCTTAGAAGGAAAGTTTTCATGACTGAGATGTCCTGCTGCTTTTTTTTTTTTTTGTAGGTATGCATTCATTTATTTACATATTTATTGTCTTTTTGCGACATGGTCTCTCTATGCAGTTCAGGCTGGCCTTGGAACTGTGTAGCCCAGGCTGGCCTTGAACTTGCAGCAATCCTCCTCTCTCAGCTTCCTAAGTAGTGGGATTACAGGCATGCATAAATGCTATTCCTCATGTGGTGATGGCTATTCTACAAACTGGAATACATACCCTGTCCCTGTCTCAGGGAATAAAGCTTGGGGTCTGGAAAATGGGCTATGTGTGTGCACCAAGTAGGTTCTCATGAGGGGCTACTGAGCTGAACCTAAATGCCTGCTTTATATAGGTCTGAACATCTCCCAGTTTAAACTGGGTGTGGTATTGCATGCCTACAATCCCATCACTGGGCAGGTGGAGGCAGGAAAATTGCTGAGTTTGAGGCCAGCCTGGGCTATTCTGTGAGTTTAAAACCAGCCTGAACTATGTAGCAAGAAGACCCTGTCTTAAAAACAAACAAACAAATGCCCAAACATCTCCCAATTTAGTCTGTTCAGTGTCAGCTGTAGTGGCACACACTTTGATCTCAGCACTTGGGAGGCTGACGCAGGAGAATCGCCATGAGTTCTGGCCTGTCTGAACTATATAGGAAGATCAGCTCAAAAAAAACCCAAACAAACAAACAAAAAAAACCAAACAAAGAACCAGAGCTCCCTACAAACTTCACAGGCATATGTTAAGGCACAGGCTGACATCTCTTTTGTCTTGAAGCAAGGGGGTCCTTCCTGCTGTTCAGGGCCTGTGGGGTGTTTTTGGGGCTTTGGTCAGGAATTCCAGCCACCACCGCACCTCTATCAGGAAGTCCCCACTTCCAGGTTTACGCCACCATATACAGTATACACACACTGCACACACAGGCAATCTAGTACTAGCACAATTTGTCAAGCAATGTGTCGTATTATATTTTTTGGAGACAGGGTCTGGCTCTGCAGTCCAGACTGACCTGGATTATGCATGGCCTAGGCCGACCTCCAAGTCTCTGTGATTCTCCTGCCACCACACCATCCTGTGACCCTTGGCTTGGCGGTGATTTAGTGTATTTTACTCCACCTGTACAGCTTTCTTTTGTATTATTTCGGGTTTCCCCACCTCCTAGTAGCCGAAGGGGGGGTTCCCCTATGTAGGCAGCGAATGAGCAGTAAAATCAGGTGTGGGGAACCAGAGTTGTAGGCGAAGCTCTATGTCTGCACCTTAAATTGTCCTCGGGTAACCAGGACACAAGCGCCAGTGGCGCACTGGGCTCCGGAGGCAGCCACAGGCTCAGGCGCCTTGGGGGACACTCAGGGATCAGGGCGCCCCGGGAGCCTGCCCCGGCGACGCGCGACACGGCGGCGGCCTCTCGGGCTCTGATGACACGGCGCCCCAGGGCCCCACGAGGGACTGTCCCGCCCGTGTCGCCCGAGAGTCGCGCGGACGCCCGGTGCCCGCCCACACGTGGCCCCGGCCGGCTCGGAGGACCAAAGTCTTCGCGCAGCCAGGCCCGCAGGTGGCGGGGCCGCGGGAACCCGCAGCGCCCGGGGACAGATGCGCTGCCCCGTGCCTCACAGCCCCGCCCAGCCCCTCTCCGCCCCTCCCCCCTCCGCTGCACGCGGCCCGCGCCCCCGACCCTCCCCCCACGCCCGTGCTGCACCCGGCCACGGCCCCCGGCCCACGCCCGGCTTCGGAGCGAAAGGCCCCGCCTTCCGCGGTTGGCGCCCAGACCCCGCCTCCGCCCGCCCCTCAGAGCCGCCATCCAATCGTGAGCGCAGATGGGCGGGCTGCGACGGTTGTCGTGGGGGTTCCTAACCAATAGGAATGCGTACCGGGCCCGGGAGGCGGGACGGAGGGGGCCTTGTGACGCTCCGGTCCGTGTGAAAACTGGGGTTCCGAGTGCAAAGCAAAGTTTTTTTGTAAACCGTCTGCAAAGGCGGGGGGTGGAGGGGAGGAGGCGAAGAAGGCGCCCTAGATCGGGCCGGGTGCAGCTGCTCGGGTAGCCTCCTTTATAGCGCCTCTGCCGTGGGCACCCGGGTCCAGACGCCGCCGCCGCGAAGGACAGCCGCAGGAGGAGGGCCCGCAGATGCTCCGAGCCTCCTTGGCGCGCCGCCGCCGCCGTCGCCGCCCGCCGCCGCGCCCGCCCCGGCTCCCGGAGCCCCAGCGCCCGGCGTAGCCGCCCGCGCCCGGCCGCGGCGTGCGGGGTCCCCGGGGCTGAGTCGGGCCTCGGTGGCCTGAGCTCGCACCACCGTCCTCGCCCCGCGCCCCCGCCGCCGCCGCCGCCATGGGGTGCTGGGGCCGCAACCGCGGGCGGCTGCTGTGCATGCTGCTGCTGACCTTCCTGTTCATGGTGCTGGAGGTGGTGGTGAGCCGCGTGACCGCGTCGCTAGCCATGCTCTCTGACTCGTTCCACATGCTGTCGGACGTGCTGGCGCTCGTCGTGGCGCTGGTGGCCGAACGCTTCGCCCGGCGGACCCACGCCACGCAGAAGAACACGTTCGGCTGGATCCGCGCTGAGGTGATGGGCGCGCTGGTGAACGCCATCTTCCTGACCGGCCTGTGCTTCGCCATCCTGCTCGAGGCCGTCGAGCGCTTCGTGGAGCCGCACGAGATGCAGCAGCCGCTCGTGGTACTCGGCGTCGGCGTGGCCGGGCTGCTGGTGAACCTGCTGGGGCTGTGCCTCTTCCACCATCACAGCGGCCTGGGCCGCGACGCCCACGGCCACGGTCACGGCCACGCGCATGGGGGTCACGGCCACACCAAGGGGGTCCGCGCCAGGAGTGCGCTCCTCAGCCCCAGCGCCGGCCCCGCCAGCGCGGCCCCGGGCGAGCCGGGCCCGGAGCCGGAGCAGGAGGAGACGAACACCCTGGTGGCCAACAGCAGCAACTCCAACGGGCTGAAGCTGGACGCGGCAGGTAGGCGGGGCGGCCGCCGCCGCAGGTGGTCGGGCCGAGTTAGGACCCCAGCGGGCCGGGCGCTGTGTGGCCGGTGCGCCCTCTGTCGCCCGAGCGCCCTCCCCGGTGTGGGCGGAGGGGCCTTGAGGCGTGCGGAAAGGAGCCGGGTGCAGTGTGTGTTGGGGGGGTGCTGTGTGGGGCTGCGGGTAGGGCCGAGTGCACAGGTGACTGTCATCCCATCCCGCTGCGCCCTGCACTGCGCTTGGCTGTCATTGGGGAACTTGTGTGCTCAAGGGCCCAAGAAAGCCTGAAGAAGTGCTTCCTAATTCAGTTCCTTAGCCCTGCTGGGAAACAGGAAATCCCCAGCTTTCCCCGACTCGGTAGTTGTTGGGTGTGGGAAACCTCACTATGCCCAAGTGGTAGTTAGGCCTATTGGACTTTAATAGTGAATGAAGCACTCGGCGGGTATCAATTCTGGTTAAAGGTTTCGTTTATGAACCTCAATGTATGTTTCAGTTAATTGGCTCTCGACCCTGAAAATCACAGGCTTGCGGATCTGTCTGGGCATGTTCAACGTTTACTTCACTTAGGACTTTCATGGGGTGCGAAAATAAGTGGTTGTGATGGCGTTATCGTTCTTCTTGTTCTGTGGTACTGAGGATTGAAGCCAGGGCCTTCTACCACTGGACTACTTCCCCAGCCAGCTTTTATTTACTTATTTTTTTTATTTTGAGACAGAGTGTCACCAAGTTAGGAAGTTGTGCAGGTTGGGCTGACATTTGTGATCTTCCTGCCTCAGCCTCCCAGAGTGCTGGCATTATTTATAGGCATGTACCACTGTGCCCTGCATTATCTATTTTTAATCGAAACTTTTCTTTTTAAACACATGTTCTTGAAGGAAATTTGGAAAATATTGGGAAAAAAATGATAAAGAATTGACCACTGCTACCCATTTTCAAAGATACTAACAATTTGGTGTGTTTTCTCCTACTTATTCCCATTTATATTTACTTACCTAGCTGTGTCATGCTACATACAGAGCCATTTTCCTTTCCAAGTTCAGGTTATTAGCAAAGTTGAAGTTATGTGTTGAAAAGGTTTGATACTGGCTTTCTTCTCATTCCGTGTGGCATAGTGTCTGGAGTTTAATTCTTTTAAAAGAGCAAGGCTTTGGATTTGAAAGGTTTGGGGGTAGTAATCTTTCCTTGTTGGCTTGGGCATGCTGAAAATTCAGCTGCATGCATGTAGGACCGGGCTGTAGGAGACACTCCGGGAGCAGTGGGGCGGGGGAGGCTCACAGGGTGCCGGGCTGCGGGCTGCGGTATCCTAACAACTTCATTCAGGCCTGGCCGCCAGCTGCTGGCTGGCTCCCAGAGCCACGGTTCATGTTCAAGTGCTCCACACACCTCCCTCCCGCCTGTGTGTGCTCTAGGGACAGGTTTGCACCTTGCTACCACTTAGAGGAGTCAGATGAGAATGTTTCCAGAAGCACTTGAGATGATTAAATACACAGTTTCTCTCTCTTTGTAGATCCAGGAAAACCCAGGAGTGAGGATGTGGAAGTACAGCTGAACGGGAACCTGATCCGAGAGCCTGAGAACCTGGACGCCGAGGAAGAAGACACAGCCGGGCAGCTGAACATGCGAGGCGTGTTCCTGCACGTGCTGGGCGACGCCATGGGGTCTGTGATTGTCGTAGTAAATGCCATTCTTTTTTACCTTTACTGGAAAGGTTGTCCTGAAGGGGATTTCTGTGTGAACCCATGTTTCTCTGACCCCTGCAAAACGTTTGTAGAACTGATTAACAACACACAGGCATCCGTTTCTGAGGCCGGGCCTTGCTGGGTGCTGTATTTAGACCCCAGTCTTTGTGTTGTCATGGTTTGTATACTTTTATATACAACTTACCCATTGCTTAAGGAATCTGCTCTTATTCTTCTACAAACTGTTCCCAAACAAATTGATATCAGAAATTTGATAAAAGAACTTCGGGATGTTGAAGGAGTTGAGGAAGTCCATGAGTTGCATGTTTGGCAGCTGGCTGGAAGCAGAATCATTGCCACTGCTCACATAAAATGTGAAGACCCAGCATCCTACATGCAGGTGGCTAAGACCATTAAGAACGTTTTCCATAATCACGGAATTCACGCCACCACCATTCAGCCCGAATTCGCTAGTGTAGGCTCAAAGGCGAGCATGGTCCCATGTGAACTGGCCTGCAGAACTCAGTGCGCACTGAAGCAGTGTTGTGGAACGCGGCCGCCAGCCCATGCTGGCAAGGACCCAGAGAAGGTCCCATCAGTTAGCATCTCTTGTTTAGAACTTAGTGACAATCTAGAGAAGAAGCCCAAAAGGACTAAAGGTGAAAGCAGCCCCGCGGTGGCGGGAGAGGCTAAAAAAGTGCCAAACAAACCCGAATCATCTTTGTGAGTCTTGAAAAAGAGGTGAAAAATTTGACTTTTGCTTTAAACTGCAAGAGGAAACAGACTCCACTGAAATACTAAGTTTGCCAAGCAGTGTCACTGAAGTCCTTGTCTGGTCACAGTTAATTCTATTTTTGTAAAAACACGATGGGACTGCATAACAGAGTTCTATATTACAACTTCGGGATTATTAGTGCACAGTACAGCCACGCTGTAACAATTTTTGAAAGCCAGTTTGAACATTATGTTACATTTTTGTTAAAAGTATAAACCTTATATAACAATGATATTTGATTTCCAGTTTTCGCATGACAAAAATTAGGGGGATGAATAAAATTATTACTGGAATTTCTATGGTTTTCTTTCCCCCATTGTTGTATTTTGTTAGAATTACAATTGCTAAACCTTTAAAATCAACAAATTTGTTTCCTTTGACGTTTTAAGAAATGTTTTCTTGCCCTTTGATATCATTACATGGTATAATGGCACCATATTTTAAGAGTGACTCATGAGTATTAGAAGGAAATAAGATCAGATGCTGTTCTGCTTTCTGTGCTGCCGGAGGGATAAGCAGTGAGATAATTTACACCAAATTCTAGTTCACACACAGTAGGATGTGAAGGGGATAAGAGAGGAAAGAAGGCTTACCATTAAGTGTTGAGATTAGGACCTACTAGCATTCAGACCACATCTCTACATCTTGTTTTACCAAAGTTCATCAGAAGCTTAGATCTGCTCACCAGCATTATTTTCTTCCAGAGATTGGTCTCAGAAACACTGGATCAAAGGTGTACTCATACAATACAATTCAAGCTATTAACCTTTCAAATTGCATTATTAGAAAAGAAAACCACCTTAGTTGTTTTGTGTGGTAACAATGGATTCAAACTGCTTTGTGTACAACCAGCAGTGCTTGCCCATTGCCAAGAGCCACTGACTTGAGAGAATAAAATCAGATGCTTAATCAATTTGCATATTAAATTCTTAGCAAACTGATTTGCAAAGATGAAGATTCTAGAGTTCACCATGTCCTGACATCACTTAGGTTCCTCCAGGGGCTAATCTTGTAAGGTGTCAGAATATCCACCAAAACATTGTTCTTGGCTATTTCATTATTGCTGTAGATTCCAGATCCAACATAAATATTTAAGGGTGTTATATTTTTCTTGAGAAGAGTTACGCTTTGTAAAGAAAATGTAGATTTTGTCCTCAAAAGAGTGAATACTAATATCAGTTATGTATAGCTCTATTTTTCTAGAAGCAAGGTATTCTACTTCCGTAACTTTTATAGCTGACGACTTTTGGGATGGCTTCCTTTTTGGGATTTGAAATAATTCATTGCTTAATAGGTCTTAAGATAAAGAAGTATTGAGATATGACAGTAATTTTTAAAAGGGATGATCTTTTTGTGGTAGAGTGGTATGTTTTTCCCTAATCTAAGCCTATTGCTGGCAATGGGCCTATTTAAGAACAGCCGATTTTTTTTTTCCCCGATGGCAATGAGGTAATCTAAGAACTATACTTTGTAAATTCACATTTACAATAATGGGCCAAAACCATAACCTGCCAGTTTGCAGTACATCTGAATTTTTTAGTGCTTATATCTGATACTGTGTAATTCATTTCTTTAACTGGTAGTCACTTTGAATTTTGCAAAAAAGGTTGGGTTTGTTTCTGTTTTTTTTTTTTTTAAACACGAAATTGAGGAATGTACCTGGGTGCAGGAGAGAAGGCAGCAGGGTGTCCTGCGAGGTGTCCTGCGAGGCTCCGCACTTCACAGAATGCTCGCGTAGGTCTTGGAACAGTTCGCTCCATAAACACCTGAGCAGGGGCGCAGCAGGCGGACTGGTGAGGTGTGCTGCACCCGTGGGTTTCTTCAGAAACACTCTCCGGTCTGTCTGAAAGGTACCGTGCCACCGAGGCGTGAAGACGTACTCGGGTGAGGCCCTTTCAGAATGGTAAGCATGGGATTTTTCAAAAGTGCTTTGAAGGGTTAGCAGTTAGGTGTAGTTACTTCACTTTTCCTAGTTTCTAAGTAGCCATATGTAACAAAGTGGAACCATAGAATTTTCTTTTCTTCTGAAAGACTTTGTCATAGCAAAATCAGTGGGCACTGACTCACCTTTTGAGTTTTAGCAATTATTTATTTCTTTACAATGCACTTTCTAACCCACTTCTAGCTATATATTAGCATTATCCTTAAGAAAGACATGTTTTTATATTTAAATGTTGTGAGATTTGAGTGACTTTTCCAAAACAGCTTATTCCTGAAAGAATATGAGGGAAATACCCCGGATCGTCAGGGGACTTAAACCCATTATTTAAATACGCCGTTCCACGTGCTGCATCAGTTTTAGGGTTGCATCCTCCTGCCGGCTCTTACATGTGAGCAACGTCAGCGTAGGACATGTTGAGAAATTTGTGTCCGTTGTCTGCATTAAGTGGGGAGGAGGTGCTGTGTGTGACCGAATTAAAACCACCCAGGACAAGTTTCAGGTCCAGTGCAGCCTTACTGAGGAGAAGCTTCATTCTCAGTACGGTCAGCTTTTTGCTGTGCAATCATTTTTTTTTCTTGGAGATTATTATTATATTGCAAAAAATACAGGCTAGACCTTGATAAAATCCTCATTTTGCTGAAACTAAAATGCTGAGTAACTTTCTCTTAAGGTGTGTAATTTGTATAGGGAAAATTTCAAAATGCACCTTGAAAAAAATCACAATCCGTAGAAGACTGTTAACATGTTTGTGTCGTGTTGATGTCCTGAGTTCATTTTGAATTTTGGAACGTCCTGAGGGAAAAGACCTATGGAACCTAATGTGAAGTATTTAATAGGCTAACTGGTAATGAGTTGAAGATTTTTACTTTATAAAGCAAATATTTGAGTGATGAACATGTCGTTAAGCTGCTGTCTTAAGATGTTCACACATACACAAGTATGCAGAGTGATTCTATGATATAAAAATATTTATTTTAATACTGACTTTCAGTTAAGTTGACAAAACAGTGTTAAAACTCTTGGGAAGGTGGAAGGGGTTTTTGTTGTTTGTTTAGTTGAAACTGTCATACAGTGTTTTACTGTCTTTGAAATGGCGATTGTGATAGCACTATTTGGATGTAGCTTACCCATAATGTGGCGATGATGCTATTTTGTTTTACTAACAAGCTCTGGAATATTTAGCAGTCATTTTCACTGGCACAAAAGCCTTTTTTGTATGTTATTCAGTTTAAACTTTTACACCAAAAATTTTATGGTTCAATGACTTTGGCCAGAAGATGCTGAAGGGAATGTAACATACAATGACTATGTAGTTATATATAAAAAGACACAAAATGCCATGTTATGGTTCTGCCTTGAAACAGCACAATGAAATGTATCAGTGTCTTCTGTGATTCTCTGAAACTTCCATAACGTGTGTGCTTGTGTCTGCTGTTGCCTGCCTTTGGAGTCAGACCTGAAACAGTTTTCATCTCATTAAATGCAGATGCAGATTAAAATGTCCTAGTGCTGCAACAGTTTACCTTTTTGTATGTTTTATGACTATGTTATTTTCCAAAGCTGTTCCTACCTCACCACGAGGCTTTATGGATTGTTATGTATTATAAATGTTCTACATGAGACAGACTACTGTGTTTCTTCTCATTTATTAAAGGTTAAGTAGAAAAATAAACTAATTTTAATATCCACTTTGTTTTGTGCATATGGCCTCCCCTCCTCTCCTGCGTGGGTTATGCAAAGGAAAAGCGGGTTTTGGGTATTGAGAGGAGGGGTGCACATTTTAAACACCCGTCACCAGTGAGGAGAAGACCAGGCTCATTAGGGATTTTGTACCTCCCTACATGAAAGGGTTAGTCCAAAAGTTAGTAGATTAATGTGATTATGTGACCCTTGGGGCTCCCAAATTTAGTACTGCTGTTTATTTAGAGAGCTTGAACTGCCTGGGCGAAAGAGTTGAAAACTCATCGGGCAGCTGGCAGCAGGTGCCCGAGAAACTCCTGAGTGGGGGTGGTTTTCACCTGGGAACAGGTGCCCGGAAGAGGTGCCCTTGCCTGAGATGGGAGGGCTGGAGATGCTGGTGATCACAGATGAATATGAAGAGGTGGGGACCGAGGCAGGAGGTGGTGAGCAGACGGGCCCGGAGAAGGTGGGCAGCACTGTGCTGGATGAATTGGGTGGGCTGTGGGCGCTTGGGGACGGGAATCTGCCAGTTCCTTCAGGCTGACAGCCCACACGTCCACATTCACACTGTGCCCAGAATGTGTTCCTTCAGCCACGGGTCTCAGAATTGCCTGTCGTCCAGTTTTTCTTTTCTTTTTTCTTGTTTAGGTAAGAGAAAAATTACCTCCTGGGATAATATTTTTCTTTTTCTTTTTTTTGCCTTTTTGAGACAGTCTCCTATGCAGTTCAATCTGGCCTTGAACACACTTTGTAACCCAGGCTGGTCTCAAACTCGCAATGATCCTCTTGCCTCAGCCTCCGAGTGCTGGGATTACAAGCGTGAGCCACCACGCCCGGTGTGATATTTTTCAAAAAGTATCACCCGGCCTCCCTTTGATCGTTTTGTGTACTGTGGATTGCACATTTGGGTGAGAGGTGTTGCTACTGAAGCAGACAAAAATATGCTAAGGAAAAGTCATAAACATTTATGGATTTTCAGAATTAGCACTCATTTTTACCCCAGCTCCATCACGACAGCCTCTTCCCCTTGACGTCAGTAATTTGTGAGGCTGTTGTGCTGGTTGGTTTGGAAACCCTGAGGTCAGGACTCCATCTTCCCTCAGGCTGTCACCCAGGGTCTGGCCCAGTGCGGGTATTTAAAGGTGCTTGGCTGGCTGGTGAGTGGAGAGAGATACCATTAATAGCGGAGAGTGCTTGTGACATGCAAGATACGTCATTCAGGGAGGTCTATGCAGTATTCCTACTTCACGGACAATCGAGATGTCGAGACCCCTTACCCGCAGTTATCTGGCTGGTAACTGCGTGAGCTCAGCCAGAACTGGACTGGAGCAAGGAGCCTGCTTGTCTATCACCGGACTTTACCACACCAACCTCGTAGTGAATTCAGAATACAGAGCTCCTTCTCTTCCAGGAAACACTACAGTTCATGCCCTAAACCCCAGCAAAAAAAAAGCACTAAAAGATGATGGGTCTGAAGTGGTATTGGGAATCCAGCCCCAGGCCTTTCTGCTAAACTACATCTGCAGCCTTTAAATATTATTTTTAAAATTTTGAGGCAGGGACTTGCTAAGTGACTTAAGTTGTCCAGGCTAGGCTTGAACTTCCCATCCTGCCTCAGCCTCCCAGAGTGCTGGGATCACAGGTGTGTGGTCCCAGGAAAAATAATTCTTTAAAGCATTTGATATCTTAAGTACTCAACAACTGAAAAAATCAGAATTTTCATACCTTAGACTCGGTTTTGAGTTATGGGGGGTAGAAAAATAACTCTGCCTCAGATTTAAATCCTCTTCGTTTTTAATCCAGCCACATGGACAGTGTGAGTCTTTACAAACTTAGTAGTGTTTTAGTAGTGTTTTCACTGAAACTAAATCTGTAGTTTGGCGTGAAGAGTGAGCAGCGGACACGGCTTCCATCTTGTCGGTTACACTCGAAACGATGAGGGGAAGCAGGGGAAACGGAGGTACGCGTGGGTGAGGACACCGAGGAGGCCCCGTTTGGGCCGCGGATGGAAGCTCATCTGAGTGCCACAGCTCTAGCACAGACCCCACAGTGCACCGAGCAGCTTAGCAATCTGGGCTCCTTGCACTTAGGGTACTCCCACCCCCACCAGCCCCCGGACACCTCACCCGGGGGGCTCTTCCAGCTGAGCTTTCCCCGAAGGACCCGAAGAGTACGTCCAGCCCCGCACATCTTGCATGAGCTTCACTGTCACCCTTCAGTACGGAAATCATGGGTCAGACTTACGGTCTGGGGTAAAGGTTACCCTCGAGTGCACCTGTGGTCGTGACAACTGGTTGTGGGACCCCCCCCCCATAGCTCTTTCAAAGTGTATGGTAAAAAAAAATGGGTTTCCAGCAGTGTAAAAAGGGTTCAAAACTAACATCTTTTACTATTTCAATCCACATTGAAATACCACATCAAACTCTAGAAGGGCTGATGCTAACTTCTAATGAAAGGTAGGGGACCCAGTCAGGCAGTTTATCAGAGCTCCTTTTATTTTATTTCATATTTATTTATTTTCCTGGAGAATTCTGGCTGAATTTTTTTTTTTTTTTTTTCTAGTCATTATCTTCAAATTATCAGAGCTCTTTGCAGCCTGGAGCAAGTGTGACCTTTAATGACCTGTCCTGCTCTTACATCAGACTTTAGATTCCTCTGGGAGGTGCTGGTGAGGAGACAGCCTTTATTTTTAAATCTATTGGATCTCAAATGTATAGACTTATTTTTGTTTGTTTGTTTTGAGATAAGGTTTTGCTGTATATTCAGGCTGGAGGTGGACTCATAGAGCCCAGGCTGGCCTCCAACTCACTGCAATCCTCCACCTCTGTTTCCCAATTGCTGGGATTACAGGCAGGTGCCACCATGCCCAGTTTATCAACTATTAACAAAGCATAGAAACTTAGCCAGGTGTGGTGGTGGTCACCTGCAATACTAGCACTTAGGAGGCTGAGACAGGAAAATTGCTGTGAGTTCAAGGCCAGTTTGGGCTACACAGTGTGTTGAAGGCCAACCTGAACTACACAGCAAGACCTCCATCTCAAAAACAAAAATTAATAAGCTAGCAAAATTAAGAGCATATTGGGTAGATAGAATAGAGCATACCTCCAAAGATGTCCACATTCTAATTAATCTTCAGAACCTGCAAATACCTTGTATGGCAAAGGACTTCGAAGAAGCCATAGAGCTCAAGAAGAGGAAGGTATTTTGGATAATCCAGGTGGGCCCAATATAACCATGGGGCTCCTTGACAGAGGCCGCGGAAGAGTTCGAGAAGGTGGAGCGGCTGAGGTGACGGGGGTGAAGGCAGCAGTGGGGGCTGGGGGGGGGAGGACCCACGGTATACACACTTGGGTTTTTGTTGTTGTTGTTTGGTTGGTTGGTTTTTCTAGTTTTTTTGAGATAGGCTCTCCATATGTAGTCCAGGGTGACCTTGAACACACTATGTAACCTAGGCTGGTCTCGAATTCACTGTGATCCTTCTGCCTCAACCTCTCAAATGCCAGACTCAGGTGTGTGCCACCAAGCCCAGCTAGATTTAAAGATGACGGAAAGGCTAAAGAAGGCAGTGACTTCAAGCAGCTGAAAAAGGCAAAGAATTCATCATAGAGTGTGTCATGCACCATTGGAGGCCTTTTATTTCTCCTTGTGGTTCCTCTTATTGTCCCATGCAGGGGCTTCCAGGAGGAGCCAGGTTGTGCTGACATCTGTATTTATTCCAGTTTGTTCCCTCCGGAACAGTGAGATACTGTGTCCAAGGAGGAACCAGTGCATGCAGCTAAGTGCATAAATGCTACTGTGCATACATTAAATGGCTGTGGTTATGATCACAAAGACCTGTTGACCTTAAATTGCAGACTGAGTGGGAAATGAAAATTTCTGGGAAAAGCATTGGTGTGCTCCACGGTGGCATAACTTTTTTAATGCTTACCTAATATTTACATTGGATAAGTACGTTTCTATGACATTGATCTGTGGCAGTCAGGCAGGAAGGAGAGGCCACGTCCTGGGTGGAAGCTGAGAAGTGACCCCGTAACTGTACCTCTGTCTCCTTTGTGTGCTGAGGTCAGACTCAGAGGGGCCTTGTGTGTGTGTGTGTGTGTGTGTGTGTGTGTGCACCTTCTATCCCCTGCCACGTGCTGGATGTCAATGAACAAAATCTGATTTACGGGAGGAAACCCGAGCCAAGGACTCAGGGGTCTCCCAGAGCAAGAGCGAGCACCGCACCTGGAGACAAACCCGGCTCCATCCTGCTGGCTCCGCGCTCCTCTTTGACCTGACCTCGGAGTAGCCGTGTGACTCTGAGCCTGGGAGCTCTTCCCACCCCCATCAGCCCTGGAGCCAGGCTTCTTGGGTTCGAGACCGGGACCCACTTTGTTTTCTTACCCAAGAAAGGAAGAGAACAGTAATATTTTTCTTAGAGGATTGTCCTGAAGGTTAAACTTGTGGATGCAAAGCATTCTGAACAGCGCTCGCCCTTGAAATGCTTGACAAAGATGAGTTATATGTATCCTCCTCTTCCTTCTCCCTTTCTCTTCTCCTTCTCCAGCCCCAATTAGTGATTCTTAAGACCTGGACGGCCTCCTCCTTGCCCTGGGCTCAGCCTGCTGACCCTATCCCCCAGGGCACCATGCTCTGCCTTCCAGGTGCTCTGGTCACAAGCTCGACCTGCAGCAGACCAGACCAGTGTCACTCAAGGGCAAGCAGGTATTTACCTGGGATCCCATCCGGGCTTCTTCAGGCAAAGGGCGGGGGAGGGGAGGCTGGTGCTCACTGCCTTTAGAGAAACACAGAGGCTTAAAACAAGAAAGACCTCTCCTCCGACTCTGTATAGGCCACAGCAGGAGCAGGCGACCTGGCCTTTGGGTGTGCGCTGCCTGCTGTCCTGTGGGAGCCCTGCTGTGGTTTCTGCTGAGGGCAGAACGTGGGCATAATAGCATCTTGGATGTCTCAACTCGAGCAGAGTGTAATGAGCAGTCTTGCAAGGGGCACAGAGATACACAGTGGGAAGCACCCTAGCTGGGCACCAGAGGCCTGGGTTCTGGGCCTCGCCCTTTCCCTGAATGATGACCACTGGTGAGAGGTTCTCTTAGTGCCCGTTTCCCCCTCTGGAAAATGAAGGACTGGACTCCGTCATCTCCAGGGTGTAGCAGAACTCTCCTCCACGTCTCTCAGCTGCCCACTGTGGAAGGCCCCAGGGACGGCTCTCCTGGAAAGAGGACCGATTGTCTTCATGTTGGCTATACCTAACCCAAATCCCATGCACCGGTATGCACAGAGCTGGCTGGGATGATCATTCTCTGCCCCTCCACTGGCTTTAAACAATGCAAAGGGACCTAGCAGGGCGTGGATGTGTAGCTTTGAAGCAATTGGACAGGTCAGTGATGCCTACCAAGTGCTAGCGTGAGCATTTACCTCCTGGAATTCCAGTGAGCTAGCAGCACTGGGGGTCAGGAGTGAGCCTCAAGAAAGAGCCTGAGACATCGCAGGGCAGAGGGGGCGCCACATCAGAGCTGAGGAACTGACCCCAAAACTCAAGATGCTTCCTCCAACTGCGTTACAGGTTCCTCTGAATGCAGAGGCTGCCTGTGGCCAGAATCTGGAATCCGTACCCTTTCTGCACACCTCTCTCCGCACATTGCAGAGGCCCCATGTCCCTCCTGCCAAGTCCAGCTCTCGCCCTCACACACTTCCCAGCATTCTCACAATCACGCAGCCCCGAGCCACTCCCCCTCACAAGTTCATAAAATCCAGGGTCAGCCCTGGGGCGGGGCCTTTGTTCTGGTTACCACGGTTCCACTGGACTTGGCATGGGCTTGGCTCCCCACAACTGCAGAGAGTGACTGTCTCTTTATTCCCGAGGGGGTTGCACTGACAGTAGTACATAGGCATTTACCTCCTGGAATTCCAGTAACCTTTCCCTGAGATGACAAATGCAGACTCCTGGACCTCCATAGCCCAGAGCCATGGTCACTTGATCTCCAGTAGGAAGACGCCTGAGGCATTGGCGGATTTTGGAGGGAGGCTTCCTATGCAAGGGGTAAGGAGCAAACCGCACTCTGTGTTGGATGTTAAATTAAAAAGAACTAGACACGGGCATGGGAGCCCCCAACCTTTGCTGTTTACCCTCATGATTAAACCTGATTCCATTTTGGGGTGTTATAGACTTGCTTCATGCCCACCGCTCAGGGAGGCTGTAACAGTGGTGTCACTGTGGTCTTTATTAATTTTGCTCAGATTTGGCCTGGACATGATCGCTAACTTTGCTCAGAGTGTATCTGAATCTGCCTGTCAGCTCCATCTTTTGGGCCATCCCCTGAGCCATGACTGAAACTCTAGAACAGATCTCCGATCTCAAGGTCCGTCACCGGACCGTCTCCACTGCATCCTCCTGGAGCTTCTTTCTGCAGACACCGCAGCTGCCGCGCCCCACAGCTGTGCTGTGATGGGACTCGGTTCCATTTTGCACCCCTCCTGCTCTGTGCGGCCTGCTCTCCCCATCTCCACTGCCACCCAGCCAAACTCCTGCACATCCTTCAAGAGCCCCGTACACACCTTTCTGAGCATCCGAGCCCCATACCCTGTGACAGAAGGACCCTTGGTGGCCTGGAGTGCAGTGTAGCTCTGCAGGGTCCCAGTCCCTCCCTCCAGCCTCCTGTGCCAGTCAGCTCTCAGTAGCCAGTAGCCAGTAGCTGGTATCATAAACTTGCAAAGAGAAAAGCTTCCTTTGGCCCACAGTTTCTGAGTGTCCAGCCCATGATCTGTGGGCCCTGTTCTTCTGAGGTGAGGCCCAAAGCATGGCGGAGTGTACGGTGGCTGGGAACAGGAAAGGGAGCAAGAGGAAGGGGCCGAGGTAGGTCTCGCTGTGCCTGCAAGAGCATCCCAGGACCTAAAGGCCTCCCGCTAGGCCCTGCCTCCTGATGGTGGCACCAGCTCCCAGTGCCACCAAGGGCTGGAGACCAAGCCTGTGACCTACAGACCCTGGGAACCCTTAGGCACGACCGTAGAACCTCTGTCCCCTGTTCTACTGCACACCTGCTTCTCACTCCTGCCCGAGTCCACACAGCTGTCTCCTCAACCCACTGTCCCTCACCTGTCACCTGCCATCGCATCCCAAGGGGTGCGAACAAAGCAAAGGGTACAACCTGGCAGGAGACACAGACAGAGCCAGAGTCCTGAGCCCAGGTCCCCATACCCAGGTCATCACTGGTGCTGAGAGATAACAGGGTGACCAAGGGGCAGAACCCAGCGGGCAGGGCCACCCTGTCAGGTTGCATGGCTGCCACCTGTCCTGTGTTTCCTGTAGGAGCTGCGAGGGGATAAGCTGAGTCCTCCATGGCTTCTCCTGAAGCATCACCTGTGTCTCTGCCACTGTCTTTCCTTTGGAACCATGATGGGGCCACCTTCTAAGTGGGTCCCCAACGGGCACCTGTACCTGTGCCTTGTGAGTTTCTGTCTTCCGCCTTTTTCCTTCCCTCTCTCTGAGTCCATTTCCATCCCTTCCTTCCCTCCTTTCCTTCTTCCCCTCCTTCCTCCCTTTTCTTTCCTTCCTTCCTTCCTTCGTAGACACTGAGCGCTCACCTTTGGTGCGTAAACACTGGGCATGTGTCCCAAAAGCACACGGATCCCTGCCTTCCCAGTCCAAAGGCTCCAGCGGGTTTCCAAGAGAGGTCCAATAGGTCATGGAGCCGTAGGTCCTTCCCTCAGAGGAATCCATAACTAATGCTGATTAGTGATTATGGTCCATTCTCTGCAGTCTTAGGAGGTAAACAGTCTCCTTCTTTGGTCAACCACAATGAAGTAGAGTGAGATTAAGTATGGTTCACCGGCTGGGCCTGGGGCCAAACAGATGCCCACAGAGCTCTCGCTGTTAATCACTGCCACTCTTTAGCCCTGAGGAGGATTCTCTAAGATGTCCCTGTCCTCTCTGGAGCAGGGATCGATTTTACTCCTGCAACAAATATTTCTTGAGCGCCTATGGGCGGCTGGCACTGGTCACAGGACTGGGAACACAGCAGAGAACCCAGACACCGTCCCTGCCCTGGAGAAACCCCCACCCCGGAAAGGCAGAGATGGCAAGAGGAAGGTATCAGAACCGAGCAGATCAGACAGTGATACATTCCAAGGAAAGAAAGAGGATAGAGGTGCTGTTACTTTAGGCAGAAACTGGGGAGTCTGGGTGATGGAGAGAGGATCTGAGGAGATGTGAGGAGGGCAGGGAAGCACCTTTCCCTCTCCCCAGGATTTCTGGGTAAGGAACCCCTGGGAAGAATGGGGGGACAAAGGCCCCAGATGCTGCCTACTGACTCTAGTGACCAGGAGGAGCAGGTGACCCTGGGGAAGGTCCAAGTTCTGCAAACAAGGCCATGATCCTGGAGCAGACACTTCTTCCCCAGAGCAGATATTCGCACAGCCTGGACCAGAGGTCGGGGCGGAAGCAACCTGGGGGAGCAAGGCTGCCTTTGCGGCCTTCTGATTTGTGCGATGACAGTGGCCATCCTGATAACTCAGTGGGGCCCGTGAGACGAGAGTCAACCCCAGCCCAAGGCCTGCCAGGCTCTGTAGTGCTCAGAGAGCAGCAGATAGGGCCATTTCACTGAGCCTGGCTTTCTCATCCGCATCTCTCTCCCTGGACGCTCGAAGCTTTGCAAGACTCTGATGGAAGTATGAGGCATCCTTGTTAGCTCAGCCTGGCCTTCCCTGGAAAGGACAGCCTGCTGTTCTGGGGAGGGAGGACAGGGAATGGCTTTAGTGCTCACACCTGCGTTAGGGAGTTGTGTAACTGTGGCCGGGCTACTGACCTGGGAAATGAGGACAGGGGGCAGCGGTTCAGGGGCTGGCACTTGGCAGGAGCTCATGGGTGATCACTGGGACTCTTCCCACCCTGGGGCCCTCTCAGGCTGGGGGAGCAGTCACGCCCTGCCCTGCCCCTTTCCTCCTCTCCCACCGGATATTGATCAGTGTGGCTTGCAGTGTGCTGGTTAATCTTGATCATGAACCTGATTGGCTGGAGAGATGCTTAGGAGATTAGCAAAGCACACCCCGGGTGTATCTGGGGGTCACGGTGTGTGACGGCAGGGATGGTGTCTCTCCCTGTCCCTTCCTGTCTGCTGGCTCTGGGATTCCACGAAGAGAGCAGCTTTTCTTCTGCTGTGGTTTCTGCATTGGAACCCGAAAACCATGGAATGAAGCCTCGGAAACTGAGCCAAGGTAAACCTCTCTTCCGGGAAGTCGCCGGGGTCAGGTATTTGCTGACCAGTACCAGAGTATCCAGAATCCTACTGGCAACGGGCTGATGGCAGAGCCATATCACATAAGTTGGCTGAGTTCTATCATCTTCTGCCTGCCTGGCCTGGTGGAGTAGGGTCTGGGGATCGTTCCCACCTGGCCGTGGGATTGGTGTGTCGGTGTCATTTCAGAGTCATGGATAGCATTTACAGATGAATTCAGCTGAATGGAAAACTGTCTGAGATCATTATTTCAGGAAGATCTATATAGTATGTTGTTTTAAGAATACAAAATCAAGCCAGGCACGATGGCTCAGGCCTATAATTTCAACATTTGGGAGGCTGAGGTAGGAGGATTGTCTTGAGTTCCAGGCCGCCTGCGTTACATAGAGAGTTAGAGGCCATCAGAAGACAGAAACAGAAAAAAGAAAAGAAGAAGAAGAAGAAGAAGAAGAAGAAGAAGAAGAAGAAGAAGAAGAAGCAAGTTCACTATTTTCTGAGGATTTGGTTTACTAACCTAGATTTTGATATGTGTAGTTTTTTGTTTGCAAAATCATTTGCTGCCTATGAAATACATCTGCGGGTATGGCCAGAGTCTTAGAATCAAAGGATTTTCATTGTCCTTAGCTTATGTGGGACTTGTGGGTGTTGGCTGGTTTGGGACAGTTTTTGCTGGGGAAACACACTTGGGGCCTCAGCGGTCAAAGAGTCCCAGCTTTTCAGTGACACTCAGCCTACAGGCATCGGAGGAGCCTGCACACAGCTGCCCCCCTTGCCCGAAGCCCTTTGTGTAGCCATAGTGACCTCCTGGACTCTGGGATTTTAAGAAAGAAAGTAATTTTTAATTACACAAATTATACCTAGATGCATTTGTCTAGGAAACAATTAAAATAATCCTGACCAGGCTTAAGGAAGTGTCCTCTGATTGTTTTCATGAGTGTTGTTTTTCTTCTATTGATGTTCAGATGGCTTTGTCATCTAATCTAATCATTGTTCCTCTGGGATCACGGGTGTGGGCCGCATGGCTCAAGACCTGGGTGTGTGTGTGTCTGATGGACACTTGCATAAACTCATGCAGGATTATTTTTTGGAGATGGGAGGGTTCTGCAACCTGAATCTATTTATTCACTTACTTGTTTATGTTTGAAACAGCGTCTTGATACTCACTTCAGGCTGGTCTCCAACTTGTGTAGCCCAGGCTGGCCTCATACTCACAGCAGTCCGCCTGCCTCAGCCTCCCGAGTGCTGGGATCACAGGTGTGCACCACCGTGCCTGGCAGCTGAATCATTTGCATTTAGCAACGTGCCATCCACAGAGAACTGCATCGCATTTGGCACTGTTGCATGGGGTCGCCTAGTGATAAACATGTTTGATCAGGTTCTGCTGATGGAGAGCGGACCACAGTGAACACCAGCAACTGTGTTTCCTTGAGCACGGGTGCCTGCCTTTTAGGAAGCTGATTTTAAGTGTGGTGAGGTCCGCACAATTGAATTTAAGAGTCATTGTACTGCCAAGTTGCCCCGTAGAGAGCCACCAGCAGTGCATGAGAGCCCTTGGGGATGTTCATATTGCTAAACATGAGATTCTTGCCAAGTGTTTGTGGTCATTTTGTTTCAGTCTTTGTAGATCTGCGTATCCGGAGAGTGGAGCATCTTTTCTTGGGTTTGGGCCATGGAGGGCTCCTCCGAGGTGACCTCCCGCACCTGTGCTGAGGGGCCTCAGGGTGCAGAGGGAGCGCTCAGGCTCACCCCTGAGCTGTGCTCTGCTCCCTGGTCCCTGCGGGGGAGTTTTGTACTCAGGGCTCTGTATAGGTTTGCTGGTCATTGGGGGTATTTTTTGTTTTAAATCTAATTTGTAAGTGCTTTAAAAATATACCTGTATATTAAATATTTCTTTTTCCTAGACTGTTGCTCATATTTTAGCTTTGTTTCTGGTATCTTTTATACACAGAATTTTTAAAATTTTTCATATACACATATTAATTGATTCCCTCCTTCCCTTCCTCCTTTTCTCTCTCCGGGGGTTGAACCCAGGGAGGCCTGAGCCACACTTCCTCTCCCTGAGCACCCTGCTTGAGAGCCAGCCCCTCAGCTGCTCAGGCCGGCCTTGAACTTGGAATCCTTCTGCCTCATTCCACAGAGTGAGGATTACTGGCATGTGCCAGCCACCACACCCTACACACTTTGTTTTTATAGTTTTTAGTTTATTGTTTGGATGCTTTTGTGATGCTGGGAATTAAACTCAGGTCCTGTGTATGCAAGCTAAACGAGCTCTCTATTACTCAGCTAGTCCTCCAGTCCTTTTTCAGTTTTAGTTTGTGAGACAGGGTCTTGCCATGTTACCCAGGCTGAGCTTGGATTTACAGTTCTCTCCATCTCCTGGGTATCGGGGATCACAGGTATGTGCCACCAGGGCTACCATTGTACATAGGTTTGGTTAATACTCTTCATCAAGTTTAGAGAGCTGGCCTCTTAGTTTTCTGTTTTATTTTTAAAATATGAATGGAATCTGAATTTAACACAAATTGCTTTTCTATGGTGTGTGTGTGTGTGTGTTATTTTTAAGACAGGGTCTCACTTTGTAGCCCAGGCTGGCCTTGAACTCATGGCAATCCTCCTGCCTCAGCTTCCCAAGTGCTGGGATTATAAGTGTGCACCACCACGCACAGTTGCTTTTTATGTATTGATGTGATTTTTTTCTTTAGTTTCCTTAATACAATAGATTACACCAATAAACTTTTAAGTGTTGAATCATTTTTGAATTTTTGATTCGATCCATACTTTCTTTTAATATAGTACTGAGTTTGATTTCCCAACCTTTTTTAGGTTGTTGCATCTGTGTGAAAAATGGTAACAGCTCCTAGATTTCCAGTGATATCCTTCTTTGATAGAAGAACCCATGTGATGCTGGTCCTTACAGTAAATTCAGTAATTTCCACCATTTTTTGATGCTGTTGGAGATGTTGTGTGAGCTCCATGCTGTCTGATTTTTGAAGGTTTGGCTAGAACTTGCCTTTAAATCATTACAGTCTCCTTTTCGTTGTAGTTAAAAACCTTTTTTTTTTTTTTTTTTGGTTTTTATTGCCCTTTCTCTCTCTCTCAAAATATTTGTCAAAGGGTTACCCATTGCATTGTTTCAGAGAGAAATGTAAATTTCTAAGCCATAATTTCAATGTTTTTTCTATTTCTTAGGTTCATTTTTATTACCACCTTTTATTAAAAGTTCAGCTCATTTGTCTTTGAACCTCACAGTGATTTTGTGTGTAAGATTACAGGTGTTCTGGCTGTGGGTTTGGTTAAATCTTTATGGATTTCACAGGTACAATTCTCTCTTATTTTGAGAACAGGGTCTTGCTATGTAGCTCAGGCTGGCCTTGAACTCACTATGTAGCCTTGAACTTTGGCGATCATCCTGCCTCACCTCCCAAGTACTAGAATTATGGATTTTACCACAGTGATGCACCTACATGTTCTGTTCTCACTGGGCTCATTTCTAAGTAATATGTCATTACTCCTTCCTGTTTAATCTACAAGTGGATAGAATTTGGGGCAGCTAGTGTTTATTTAATTGCTGCTAATTTTGCATTTTGATGAGTGCATGAGACTATAGAAAGTCAACATTTTGGAGTTCGATAAAATTTTCTTTGTGGTCAATCTTGTGCAGCTTTCACATGCATTCCATGTTTATTGGGAGCAATTTATTAATTTACTTTTTAAATCCTTAAATGTTTTTCAGGTAACTTATTAGTTTATGTCATTAAAATCCTCCATATCTATTACTGTTTTTGAATGCTTGATTAGCCGTTTCTTGTGAAATGCTTAAACTCATTGATACTGTATATTTGTCAATTTCTACTTGTGAGCCTAGCTTTATATTTCAGAGTTGTGCCATATGCAATCAATATTTGTAAAAGGAATATTCCTTCTCATTGTTTTTATGCCTCTCATTTTGAATTCCACTTAGCCTAATACTTATAGTTATATCTGCTTTCCTTTTATATTTGCATGCTGTATCTTTTTCTGTATTTTTTGTATTATATTCATGTATCACTTTTTACAAAGCATAACTCTTTTTCAAAGCTTAAGACTGTTTTTTGCTTATGGTATTGGTTTTCTTGAGACAAGGTCTCACTATGTAGCCCAGGCTGGCCTTGATCTCACTATGATCCTCCTACCTCAGCCTCCTGAGTGCTGGGATTACAGGTTGGAGTCACCTCCCGTGTCACCAAATGACCTTCGTCCTCGAAACTCGGGTTCTGCGTGTGTTCATGCAGGGGTCACAGTATCAGCTTGGATGTTCATTTCCTTCTGCTCCAGTTTTCCTTCCTTCCTTTCCCCACATGGATGAGGTGACCCTATCAGGCAATGAACCCAGCCCGCTGTATGTAGGTTCCCATGGGTAGGAGCTGGGGAAAGTTCCTTTCTTCTGGGGTCTGGAGAGTGGAGATGGTGCCTGGAGACGACAGCTGGGCTGGGGTGGACACGAGGAGCAGAGGGGCTGATTTCTACCCGAATGTCTGATTCTTGAGTCTAGGCTATCATCCTCCCTGGGGTTGCTCCTATCTGGTGCCCTTTGTCACCCACAGCCCTGCTCCTGGAAAGAGGGATGCCCGACCTGGGTCGGTGGTCCCAGAGGAAATCTGGCCGGCCCTGTCCCAAGCAGGCCCTGAGAGATGGCACATGCCTGGCGTGGTCATAGGGCAGGTCACGGGAGGTCCTAAAAGCCAGCAGCAGGTGGTGGGAAGGAACAGACCCCAGGGACCGTCTGGGATGCAGCCCGCTTCCTGCCTGCTTTTTGAAGCTCACGACCCGGGATTTCCAGAAGCTCAGCACGAGTTCATTTCACTCTGAAGTGAAGGTCCAAAGGGCATGGCCCTTGCCCCTTGGCCTGATTCCCAGGTGAGTAGAAATGGACTCTGGTTCTCACTGGTTTTGACAACCTCTGCAGAATCTCCCAAAGGCCCACAGATGCTGAGCAGAAGCCCGGCGCTTGGGCAGCCGGAAGGTGGGTGAGAGGCACTTGAGGTGAGAACTTCCAGGCCACTGCCTGGGCTCCTGGCATCCGCTGGCCTCTTGCCCCTGGACTTGTGCTGTCTCCAGGTGGAGGAGAGCAGGACGCAAAGGTGTAACAAGGCTGAGTGACGGGGGCAGAGGCATCACATCCCCAGCGTCCTGAGCTCTTTCTGGAGCTGAGAGGCACCGGCAAGGTGGAGCCGGGTCCCACAGGGAAGTCCAGGGGGGAGGGCACCACCACTGTCACCGTGAGGGCTGGGGGAGTGGCCGAGGCAGAGGCAGAGCTGGGTGGCTGGAATTCCAGGCTGAGTGGCTCTGAGTCCTGCCCAAGGAAGAGGCCACATGGCCAGAGCCCCTCCCACCGCTCCTGCTATGGCAGAGAACTTTCTAGAAGATGCAGCTCAGCACTCCCCACGCCCAGCCCCATGACGGATGGCACAATCACCCCCGGTGAGAGGCTTCTCCTCCCACAACAGGAACTTTTCTGCCACAGCTGCCACCACGCCAGCCCGCCCCAGGTGTGTGGAAAGACCTGTGGGGCCTGCTGGGTTGGCTGTGGCCCTTTAGTCTCCTGTCACACCTGTGGCAGCCACACCCACCCCTGAACAAACCAAGCAGTGATCCGGGGGAACCACCACGGGCTGCCATCACTCTGGGCTTCAAGGCCACTCCAGTCAGCTGCATGGAGTCCCTGTCCTGGGGGCCCACATTCTATCAAGGTCAGGCGGGCAGTGAGTGACAGGTGTGTAGGGAATCAGGTGGCAAAGAGCGTTAAGGACAAAAATAAGGCCGTGAAGGGAAAGGGGTTCCCGTTTTATAAGGGTGAGCAAAGCAAGTGTCACTGGCTACAGTGCCATCTAAACCAAGACCTGAGAGGAGAGAAAGGAAGCCAGGTGCCATGGTGCATGCTGCTGACCACTGCACCCGGAGGCTGCAGCCCTGAGTTCTGGGTCAGCTCAGGCCACACAGTGAATTTGAGACCAGCCTGAACTGCATAGCAAACCCAAAGGGGGAGAGGAGAGAAAGAAAGACAGGGACAGAGACAGAGAGAGATAAGGCTGGGTGTGATGGTACATGCCTGTAATCCCAGCACTCAGGAAGCTGAGGCAGGAGGATTGCTGCAAATTTGAGGCCAACCTGGGCTACAAAGTTCAAGGCCAGCCTGAATTGCATAGTGAAACTCTGTTTCAAAAGGAAAACAAAACAAAACAAACAAAAAAAAAGAAACAGATAAGAAGAGAAAGGACCAGCCAGATGTCAGGGCCGATTGGGACAGGACTGTGGGGTTGTCCAGGGCTGCCCGCGGTCAGGGACAGCAGGCTGACAGCAGGAAAGAAAAGATCTGACCAGGAGCACCAGGCTGCTGGCCCTGGCTTTGACTTCAGCAAGAGCGGTGACAGGGTGGTCCTCCCTAACCACGTCCTCCCTGGCCTCCTCATGGAGGCCTCAGTGCAGGTGACTAGGGCAGCCCGGGGACACCACAGTGATCCAGAGAGGTGACAGAGGTGGGGACCATGCTAGCAGTAGAGGTGGCGATAAGCAGGCAGATTCTAGACGCTTGTCGGAGCTGTCAGGGCCAATAAACCGGATGTGAGCGTTGGGAAACCGAGACAGGGGTGGATGCCAGCCTGCCTGGCCCCACAGCCAGAAGCATGGTGATCACTCCAGGGAGTGAGAAGCAGGTTTGGGGCGGGGAGCTCGCCGCCTGTGCCATGGAAGGGTGGAGGCACAGCCACACGGCCCAGAGGACAAGTGGCGTGGGCACTTGGGGAGCTGCTCTGGCCGGAAATACACAGGAAAGACATTGTCCACCGCTGTCATGAGCCTGGTTGACCTTTGCTCTTATATTAGATGACTCAGCAACCTCCACACTCCAAGAGCAGGGCGCTGTGGGGAATTCAGGTCAGGAAACAGAAGAGGAGGTGAAGTACTCAGAGGAGCAGCTGGTGGTTAAGGCAAATGAGGTGCAGTTAGGGTCCTGGAGATCTAGGAGGAAAGAGTTTCAAGAAACAAAAGACCCTGAGGACAGGCAGGACGGTGCATACCCATCGTCCCAGCACTAGGAGGCCGAGGCAGAGGCTCACTGCAAGTTCAAGGCCACTTAGAGAGTTCAAGGCCAACCTGGGCTGCATAGCAAAATCTCTGAAAAAAACAGAAACAAAAAAAATGGCCCTGAGGACCCACGTGAGATGGGAGCGGGGGTGCCAGCCTGACCTGCAGGGGTGTGGGATCAGGAGGTGGCTGTGAGGGGCTGGGCAGGGCTGGAGAAGGGAAGCTCTGATGAACAAGAAGAATGACAGCCTCCAAGAGGTCCTCGGTGAGCAGGACGCACGGGCCCTGGTCTCTAAGTGGTAGATGCTGGTAACAGGCCCAGTGATGGTTGTGGGAAGCTTCCCTGTGCTCCCCTTCTGGCAGAGGGAAGACAAACACCTGATGGTCAGAGCCCTGGAAGACCGTGGTCACCCGGGGTGCTGGCTTTCTCAAGCACACAAGAGCTCAAGGTCGCCCTGTCCTGCTCTGCTTTGTTCTGAGTGCTTACAGCGACCAGAGCATGGAGCTTCATGGCCAATTTTCCACAGGCCATGTGAAGACTTGTTCGTTTTTGCTCCCTGTATGTCCAGGGCCTGGAAAAGCACCTGCGTAGAAGTGGCCCCGTGGCTTCTCATGGAAGGAATGGTAACATGTGGGCACGTCTCCTATCCCAGCGCTTGGGAGCCTTGGCCACACCGGGAGTTCAGTGTCTGTATGAATTACGTGGCCAGACCTTATCTCAGAAAACCAAAGTAGAGGCAGGGCGTGGATGGGACACATGTACTATTTGGTGCAAAAGTGAGCCAAGGTTGTCATTTTGGTATAAAAGACATTCTTTAACATACTCCAGGGCTACATTTTCTTTCTTTCTTTTTGTTGTGAGTCAGGGTCCTTCTCTGTAGGTCAGGCTAGTCTGGAACTCCGGCAATCCTCCTGACTCAGCCTCCTGAGGACTGGCATTACAGGGGTGACCACCACACCTGACTCAGGGATATGCTTTTGAAAACGTGTACAATTTAAAAGTGCATTTATCAAAATCAGTTTTTCTATGCAATATTATAGGAAGAAAGGAAGTTAGAGATTTGGGTAATCCTCGGCAGACAGGACAAACTTTGAGATTCTGTCTAGGTCCTGCAGAAACATGAATATTGAAACATGTGATTTAAATGCACAATTTGATAAGGATGGGCAAAGCAGAGTTATGGAATCAGGCCAGAGGGCAGTGGCTTAGCATCCCTGGCTTTCTCTGGACCAGCACAGCAGCAGGGAACTCTTTTGTTCTTCCTTTTGTTTGCTCAAAGGTCTTTGGGAATCTTGACTGTTAGGTGGTTTTTACAAAGACATTTGGAGCCTAGTGTGGTGGTGCACACTATAATCATCAGCATTCTGGGAAGCGGAGGCAGGAGGATCTCAAGTTAGAGTAGAGGCCCTCAGTTCAATCTCCAATACCAAAAACAAAATGAACAAACAAAAAAGGGCATCCGGAGTCCCTCTATCTTCTTACTCCCCAGAGGCAGCATTCCAGCAGCACTGTCTGGTTGCACCCTCTCACCTTGCATTTGTTGACGCACAGGTGTCCCCACCTTGCTAGCTACCTCGAGTGGCACGGCAGACACTTGGCACTGGTTTGTAAGAATCTCTCTTCCTGAGCTGCCACTGTGAGCTAGGTGCAGTGCTAGATGCTTTCCAAACACAGCCTTTAAAGTCTTCTTCACTTGAGGTTTTTGAGACAGAGTATTCCAACTGCTGCGGGTCAGAGCAGGTGCCTTTGAGCTGTGTGGAGCCAGCTGGGCTCTGTTGCCCAGGGCTTTCTGTGGAGTAGCAGATGGAGAACACAGGTGGGGGTAGTTGGGGAGGACAGGTTGCAGCCTCAGTGCCCTGGGCAGGTTTGGTGACCAGCTCAGCTGGGCCCTCAGGTTTGGGACAGGAGAACAAAGACGGAGAAGCCAATGTAGGCAGAAGTCACAGCCTGAGCCAGAGAGCTCAGCTCGGTCTGTGATCCTAGCACTTGAACTCAAGGCGATCCCCCTGCCTCAGCCTCCGAGGGCTGGGATTATGGGGATGCTCACTCTACTCTGTTTGGATCACTGTCCTCCCAACGACCAGCAACCGACTTCAGCCCCTCTTTCTCCTCGACACTGCTCCTCTCGCCCCCTCCCTGACCAGTGCCTTCCACCTGGTCCCTCGTTGGCCTCTTCCTCCTAGATGGATCAGCTCTGCCCTGGCACCACAGAGAGGCAGCCCTGAACTAGCCAGCAGGGTGCAGGCCCAGTGTCCCTGAGCTGCTCCAAGAGGATCTACCATGTTGCAGACATGAGAGTGGGGATTTTGGTGTTTTACTGCTGTATCCCTGGTCACCAGGACGGTGCCGGGCTCGAAGTGGGCCAGTGGTGGGTTTCGCTGAGGGCATCCTCTCTGCACAGCGCAGGGGGTGCAGTGAGAAGCAGGAGCCCTTTGGCCTTCATCTGCTCTCTGAACCCCCACTCAGGTGAGCGCGTGTGGGAAGCTGCGCTCACAAGATGTCGAGGAGGAGCTGTTCTCTAGCTGGACCAAGCGTGAGGGCACAGCCTTCATCTCTAACAAGGCAGACATAAACTAGCCAGCTCCTTTTTCTTCCAGCAGTGAAGCAAATTAGAAACAAAAACAAACTAAACTTCTAATATTTTTTGCCTCGTTTTTTGTGGGCGGGTGGATCTAACAAGTTTACAGACCTCAAGTGTGCAGTCAGATGGGGTTTTAAACACTGTGCCAGCTCAGCTTTTTGCAATGCTGGGACTGACCCCAGGGACGTTGCACTGAGGTATATCCCAGTCTTTTGTCTGTTTGTTTGTTTGTTTGCTTATTTTGAGACAGAATCTCACTAAGTCACTGAATTTCCCGGGGTGGCCTCAAATTTGCCATCTTCCGGCCTCAGTGTCAGCATGCTGGGATTGTGGGTGTGCTCTGCCTTACCCGGCTGTGTCAGTTCATCCTAATGGTCAGTTTGGCAGGACTGAGAGACTCCTGGAAAGATAACCGGATCATGGTGCACAGTCCTCGTGAGTGGATTCATGCAAGAATGTTCATAGCTGAAAGTGCTGCTAGAAGGTGGGGCCCACTCAGAGGGGACCCCTGGGGTGTGCAGATGGACAGTGCATCTCTCAGTGGAGCTCTTCTGTGCTCTGCTTCTTAGCTGCCATGAATTAGGAGGTTTTGTCCCACCACGTTGTTCGGCCATGATGTTTCTGGCTTGGAGGCAACCATGGACTGAATCCTTGGAATCCGTGAGCCAGATAGAAATTCTTTTTAAAATTGTGAGTGTCTCATATTTTGTATCAGCAATGGGAAAATGGAGTAATACACATATGTGTCACACACGCCCCCCCCCCCCGAAACCTCAACCCATACAAACAGGCAGAGCATCCCAACACAGGCTAACCCTCAAATTATGCCTCCCTGTGGCAGAAGTGGTTGCTGGAGTTCGGTCTGCCTGGTGCTAACCTGCACAGAGAGGGGATTCTGCAGAAAACATCTTTGCATCTGGCTTCTTTTGCCCAACAGTATGCCTGGAGGTTCACATTTGTGGCTGTGTGTACCAGTTTATTCTTTTTAATTGCTATCAAAAACTATAATATACAATCCGTGCATGATTCCATTCTCCTACTGATGGGTGCTTGGGTTGTTTACAGTTTGGCGCTATTTTGCTATCACTACTCCTGCAAATATCTTTTGTAGAGCAAAAGCTCTGATTTCCATTGATGTCACACGAGAAGTGGCCCTTTGAGGTAGGATTAGGGTTGGCCTTAGCAGAGTACCAAAACTCCTTCCTGATGGTACCCATGCATTCTTCCACAGGCCATAACATAGGCATCTGGAGGACTTTTCAAGGTCAGGAATAGGCTGCCTGACCTCCTCCAAACTCCATGGCCATTTCCCACCAGATCAGACTGAAATCCTGGGTATCTGAGCCAGGCTGTCCATGCCTGGTTGAAGTCTCACCAGACCTGAGGTGTCTGGGATTCTTAGGGGTGGAAGGCAGGACTGGCAGGGGCCTGGGCAGGGGTCTGCTGGGGCAGGGGAACTTCTCCATAGTTGTGAGGGGACAGTCTAGGCACTCGGGGTGGTATTAGTGTCTCGGTGACATCTCCAATCTGCCCACCAATGAGAGGTGGGTAGTGCTGATCATTCTGGAAGGAATGGAGGAGTGCACGGCACCGTCCTGTCTTCCTTGCTGAATTCTCCACTCCGCTCCCAACTTCCTCCCTCCTTTGACAACTGAAAATTATCTTGAGGAGATGGGGCAGAGGAGAGGGAACCCACGGTGACTCTTGCCCCCTGGAGAGAACGAAGGTCTCAACATCTTCATGGAGCTCGGTGAGGGGAAGAGGTGACCCCACAGGGGAGGCTGCGGCGGCGGGGAAGGGAAGAGTCCCTGGCTGGCGAACTTGATGAGGTGTCCTTCAGAGACACCTAGCATATTGTTGCCACTTTCTGCAGTGGAAAGAAGAAAGGCCACTGTGATGTCCATCTGCAGCTCGCCTCTGTGCTGTGGCGGTGCAGGACACGCTGGGGAGACCCAACTCACCAGAGGCCCAGAGCAGCCCCTAGGGATGCTCAGCCCTGGATTCTTGTCCTGGCTTTGCCCTTTATCATTGTGAGGTTGAGCAAGATCCTGGAGGTGCTGGATGGTAGCTCCCCTGTCTGTGAGATGTGGCTTGGAAAAGTGCACCCCTCCCACGGGTGCTGTGCTGACGGCTCACACATCCAGTGCCATGGACAGAGACACAGGGTGGGCATGTGCAGGTCACCGCCTTTGTCACCATCCCTCTGGTTCTCTGGGAGTCCGAGGAGGAAGTCAGGGGTGGGAAAGAGGCCAGGTGCCCCTGGGATCTGCTGTCTGGGGCAATGCAGGAGGCAGCAGTGTCCAGCAGGGGTGACCACATGCTGGACTTTCTCACAGTCGCTTTGAGGTTCAGGATTCTACTGAGAATAAGTAAAATCTTACACAGCAGCTCATGGACATAGACTGCCCCCTCTCTCCAGGGCTCCAGGCCCAGCCTTCCTGCTGCTTCCCACTTCTGGAAGGCCTTTGCCTGCCCTGGGGACCCACCCCATGTAGCTTCCTTCCCTTGGTGACTGTGCCTTTGAAAGTGGCTGAAGCATTTCCTGTCCTGGGCAGAGTCTGCTCGAGGACTCTGACTTCCTCTCTTCCCCAGGAGCTATGGCCAGGCCTGTGTGAGTCTGGGCCAAGCTTGGGGGTTGCAGGCATGGGGCTTCCTTCCAGGCCAGGGAAGGGGCTAAACTGGCTCCCGAGCATGGCGTGGAGTCTCACAGACCACAAGGCAGAAGCACCAGGCCTGGGCTCTGGGAGAACCACACAGAGCTTCACTTGCCTTGAGCCTGAGGCAGCGCCTGAGGCAGGAGGCAGTTCTGAGGAAAGGTGGAGGGGTTGTGGACTTGCTCTGGTAGCTGCGAGCCAGTTCCGCTGCCTCCAGCTCAGGCTCTCGGATCTTCTGTTGAGGAACCAGGGGGTCAGGGTCCCAGAAGATTCCCTGGAGAGCTGTGCTGCCCCTTCCGTGTTGTGTTTTCTGGAATTAAGGACTGAACTCAAGGCCTGACACTGAGTTACACCCCTAGCACTTGGTGCTTTTTGAGACAAGGTGTTGTTGGTTGCTAAACTGCCCATACTGGGCTGGAACTTGTGATCTTCCTGCCTCAGCCTCCCAGACTGTTGAGATGACGGACACAGACCACTATGGCTGGCTTCTTCTGTTTCAAGGTCTGGATTTAGAAAGAGGGCCTCCCACATGTGCTGTGGCCAATGTCTGGCTCTGGAGCAGGGCATGTAATCCCAGCACTCAGGAGGCTGAGTCAGGAGGATCATCATGAGCTCAAGCCTAAAGTACATAGCAAGACCCTGTTTCAAAATGTCAGGCTTTGGGTGGAGTGGGGAGAGGACAGGGAAGGCCAGGAGAGAAGCACTGATAGGCCCCAAGCCATCCCACGGGGAATGCAGAAAGCCCCCTTCCTGTTTGAGCAGTGTGGCCTGTAGGATCCTGGGACTCTCTGAGGGACGGGATGGGCAGAGGTCGTCCTGCCCAGGTGATGCCCAGGACCTGCTCCCTGGGCGGGCTAAGTGGCCCCAGCTGTGTCTGGGAGAACTCGGTGCAGAGCTGAACAGAGGTGGAGGCCACGTGGTGCGGACAGCAGGGAGGGCGTGCGTGTGTGTGGAAGGTGGGGGTGCAGGAGCCTGGGGTGAAGCTCCCTGGCTTTGGCTTTTCTCTGCGCCAGGCCGGAAGGAAGGAAGCCAGTGAGGTGCCTCCTCCCAGGAGTCCTTGCGAGCTTCTGTTTCCTGCTGCACGGAAGGCTTTTGACATCAAACGCCTTTCTTTTCCAGGGGCCTTGCACCCCCACCCACCTGCGCTTTCTCAGCCCCAGCCCCTCTGGATTTCCCTGGGGGGCGGCTTAGCCCAGTTCCTCTCCCTCTTGGGCTGGCAAGGGGATCAAGGCTGTTGGGCAGGCCTGGGTTCCTGAACTCAAGCTGGCTTCTGATTGGTCAGGGTGGATACTCCCAGAGTTCCCCAGGTGTGGGCCCCAGGTCACCTGGGAGGAAGCCATCCTCGCCCTCATCTGGGGAAGTCCCACTCTCTCACCTTTTCCTCCTGACTCGGTATCTTTGCTCATCCTCTTGTCCCTCATACGCTTTAACGACAGTATTACAAAAAAAAACCATGGTTTTGACCCCTACACCCCGTCAACTTTTCCAGGTGTTTCCCAGAGACCCTGCCTCCCCCAGTGTTGCTGCCCAGCTCTTTCCGTGGGGGCAGCAGGGCAGATCAGGATGCTGGGGCAGTAGGAGGCCAGAGCAGAAGAGAATGAGCCAAGCTCCGCCCCAAGGAGCGCCCCCTTCTGCTAGGAGAAGGAGGAAAGCCAGGTGCCAATGGGGAGGGCTTGGCACCTGGTGAGGCCCTGGACCCCACAACACCGGAAGGGCTGGGCCAAGCCTGGGAAGAGCAAGCACGCTCAAGAGTCAGAAGATGAATGGCCAAGCGCTGGAACACCAAAGGCTCTACATGCCCAGACCCTCTCTGCATGCGCACAGATCCATGAGCCAGCCACGCCCACAAATGTGAGGGTGTGCATTTCCGTGAGCATGCGCAAATTAGAAAACACAGCCAACTGGATACTCCTGGATTTTCATGGCGCCACCTGTGTGGGTGAAAACACCCTAATTTGGAAATGCATAGGAGCAGGACGTGGTGGCACATGCCTGTAATTCCAGCAATCGTGAAGCAGGAGAATTGCTGTGAGTTTGAGGCTGGCCAGGCCACATAGTGAGTTTAAGCCAGCCTGGATTGCATAGTGAAACATGTTACTTAGTTTGGCAAGCCACACAGCAATGGCGCATGGTGCAGGCTCAAATGCTTGCCCTGCTAGAGTACCCTAGTACACATCACCAGCTCACGAAAAGATCAAAGTTCAGATTTTGAAATACCATTCCTGCTAAAGATAGGTTGCTTTTGCACTGCCATAAAAAAAAAAATATTCCTAAATCCAACCATGCTTAGTTTGGGGACTATGGTATTAGCTTCCTTCTCCAGTGTCCTTTCCCGGTGGGTGGTGACCCATCTTGCCCTAATCATACAATTACATCACCTTGCAGTTCATGGGCTCCACCCACTGCACTGCACATTTGACCAAACTGATAACCAGTAGGTTCCAGTGACTTACCTAAAATCAAATAGATCATCAGCAAAATCTCTTCAGGGTTGGAGTCTGGAATTTCAAAATTAGAGAGGTGTAGGTGCCCCAGGCCTGAGTTTACAACTGGGCTCAGCCTCTTTCTACATGGGGGTCCTTTGATAGGTTACCAAACCTCTCTGAGCTCTGGCACACTTATTTGTACGGTCAGACTGACCAGACCTCTCTGTAAGGATGTTGCAAGGTTTAGTAATGATACGTGTTAGAAGGCAGACATGTAGTGGATACTCAGTGAAAGACTCTTCAACTATTTGACATGGTTTAAATCCTTAGCAACCTTAGGGCTAGCTCCTGATACCTATCATGGGCCTGGATTGTGGATTTTTATTTTTATTTTTTATTTTTTTGGTGGCACTGAGGATTAAACTCACAATCTCATGCTTGCTAGACCAGGCTTACGGTTTGAGCTGGGAAGACTCAGACACATGGAGTACCCAGTGGGGGTAAAGACAAGAACAGTGGGAAGCAAACCTAGAAAACACTGCTGGGTTAGGGTGCTGGTGCCACCAGGACTATAGAAAGCAGGAATCAACCCACAGGCAGAGGCAGGCGGAGGAGGCACTTTCACAAGGCTTCCTAGAATCCGAAGAATGAATAGAATTCACCTAGGAAGGACAAAGGGAAAGGTGGTCTCAGTCAAAGGGCTGGTGCTGAGGACACAGAGGCCAGAGAAAGTTCAGGGAGGGAAGAATGCGGTCAGGGAGCTATGATCTTTGTCCCAAAGCACTGGGAGCTTTGAGCAAGCCTTGCCAACACTTAAATTCTCAACAGAAAACACATTTAGAAAAAATTGAGCTCTCCTTCAGTTTGCTCTTTTCTTCAAAATAATTGCTTCACTGTTTGCTAAACAACTTTTTAAATTCAAACATACCTGAGAAAGGTATTAATAGCCAATGCTTTACTAACTTAACAAAGCACTTAACACCGTACTGCCTCAGGCTCTTAGATCCCAAGCACACCAGTTAGAGTCCCCCAGCAGATTATTAATGCAGTTACCACCACATGGCATAGTTCTCAAAACCTGCTCAGCGATTGATGGGAGGGAAGGAAGGTTTAAAACACGTTTCATTCATCCAAATCGATTTTCCAAGAACCCATGCTCACTTTGGGGGTTAGAGACAAATAGCCTTCTTTACTCTCAGATCCTAATGAACCTAGTATTTTGTGGCTCTGGCCAATTTCTCAGGTTAGGGCTCAGGCATCTCCTCCAAAAGCCTGGCACCTTCCATTCAGATGAAACCAGAGTTTGAATCGCAGCTGTCTGAACTCAGGCAGTGACTCAGTCTCTTTAGGAGTTAAGTGAGAGAGCTGGGCGTAGTGACTCACACCTCTAATCCCAGCATGGGCGGCTGAGGCAGGAGGATCCAGGGAGAGTACTACAGAATTTGCTTTACAGGATTTTGTTTGTTTTTGTTTTGTTATCAGTGGCTAAATTTATTCAACAAAGTAAAAATGACGAGTGAGGGAGAAACTGGCTCTGCAGATGGAGCTTGGGCTGAGTAAAAGGAGAAAACGCAATATAAAAGCACACCCTGTAGAAAGCTAGATAGCATACCAACAGAAAAGTCACAGCCACAAACTCTTTGGGGGGGCGGGGCTATGTCTTTTTATGCTGTCTAAATCTCAAGAAAACCCGCGAGAACTTCTACATCCGGGTCCTGAGAGGCGGTGCGGGTGGGATCCCACACCTCGGGCTGACGTCAGGTCCTCCCCCACCCGTTGAAAACCTGCTGGAGTTCTCGCGAGAGGTGGGAGTGCAGGGCTTTGGAAACTGTTCTGCTCGTGTGTCCCGGTATCTTGGTCATTATCTGGTCACGCCCACTTGCCCCCCTGTCTTGCCATTCCCCAATCTACTTTATTTCCCCTTGCGATGCAGAAATCCCAGTAATTCTTTGTAGGGTGCTGAAGGAGTTGAGATCTGTGTCTGCTCTCTTCCATGAGGGTTGCAGACCTTGTCTGTGGGGAATCATTTGCTCTTTCCTGGGTTATGGATCACAGGCTGGGTCGAAGAAAAATCTCTCAGGAACCAATGGGAAAAGAGTCAGTGACCTTTGACTTTCACTGTTAGCCCAAAGATGAGGAGCAGCTGGATTTTCATGCTTGCTGTGGTGGGGTGAAATCTCAAGCCTTCCGGAGGCGGTGCTTCCCTTTTGGGCCATCTTATTCTTCAGACAGCTCAGGTGGGACTGGCTTTATTCTAGAAAGATGGACCCGGGTATTTGTCTTTGCCATCTTTGCTGCAGTGGGCGTGGCAAGGATCACTGCAAGGGGCCTGCCCATTTTGGGATCAACAGGTGTCCCCTCTCTCCAAGTTTTCTTTTTTCTTTTTTTGAGATAGGATCTCACTGTGCAATTCAGCTGGCTTTGAACTCACTATCCAGTCCAGACTGGCCTTGAATTCAGAGCGATCCTCCTGTCTCAGCCTCCTAGGTGCTGGGATTACAGGTGTGTGCCACCACTCCTGGCCTCACTCCCGCTTGGCCTCCAGGACAGACAGTCGGCAGTCCTTCTGGGCCAGGAGCTGGCCAGGCTCTGCTCTCATACATTTGGACAGTCTCACTCTGAAGAGTAAACTAGACAGGGGTGTGATTTTCATGAACATCAAGGCATCATAGATCCCCTGAAGTGACAACCACTTGCACCGATGATCCTCGGGACAGCTCAGAGACAGCGCAGCAGAGTGGTTTTAGTACGTGAGAAGGCACCAGAGTTTGTGGGGGGCAGTCGGGGTCCATGCCTAGCTTCCCAATCTTGGGGAGGTTCCTCAGGTGCTGGGGTTGGGTTTTGTTCCTATGTGGTGTCAGTTCCTAAATAGTGAACCCTAGCTAATGGTCCTAGCCTCCAGGCAAGACCTGCAGCAGGCCTGGGTGCCCCGTTGCGGTTCCAGAAGACGCTGTTCGGTGGGCTGATCCAGCAGAGAAGGCAGAGGAACCTGGGGTGCTCTCAGGACCAGGGCTCTGAAATAACAAACTGCAAGGGCACCCGGCAGCACATCTTGGGGCAGAATGCAGAGAGCAGAAGGTTTGGCGGAGAAGGGAAGGACAGGGATCATTTAGCAAGTGGAGACCTTGGCAGAGCACCCTGGCCAGTGCACAGTGGGCAGAGAGAGGCGGCCTTGTCCCCCAGCCCAGGCCTTGTCCCTGCACTCCTGGCCTAGAGCCACAGAGGCACAAACCGTCTCCTCCTCTCCCATCAGCTCACAGGGGGTAGGTTCTGCACCCACAAAGAGCACCCTGGGAGGGTGGGTCACGATCTGCTGCAGGAAGGGACAGCCAGGCCACAATAACATGCCAGTGACACCCCTAACACTAACACCGGGGAAACTCTGTTCCTGGAGAATGGGGTATTCAGGAATGTCTGAGCCATGCTTCACCCTCACATGCTCACGGATTCAGAGAATGTCAGAGCTGGACAGAGTTTTGGTCCAACCCTCCTGTGGACACCGAGGAAGCTGAGGAAGGGGCAGTGATCAGAAACCACATCTGGCCATTCGAGGACTCAGGGCAGAGAGAACAAGGCCACACCAGAAAGTAAGCCCAGTCTGGGAACCAGCGCCATGTGCAAGCCGCCGCCAGACTGGGAAACAGCCAGGCCCAGCCAATTCCGGTGTGCGGACTGACAAACAAGAAGTGCACGTCTCCCACCCCTGCTCCTTAAGCGACCAGCTTATCCAGAGGAACAGCTGTGATGATCACTGTGGAGGTGAAAGGCAATTGGATGCCTGTGGTGCTTTGGTGTTCACATCACAGGTCTAGGGCCAGGGATCTGATTATAGGTTCAGAGGATAGCGGTACATAGTGTGGCATCTAGGGGGATCTCCTTCTGAGGGTTGCAGCCATTGTTGATTCTCTATGGTCTTGATTTGAAGTATCATTTCCATTGTTCTGTTGGATTGGGTTTTATTCTCTTTTGTTTGATTATGTTAAATCCAATGGCAGGAGCAGCTATTTCAAAGATAGCAAGATATATTATGGTAGCAATTTTGGATTTACTAAAGGACTTTGAAGTCCTTTATTGCATTCATTGTCTTGTTTTTATTGTTTCTATTTTACTCTGTTCTGTTTGATTTTTGTCTGCAGCTATTTTGAAGACATCAAAAGGTATTATGGTGACTATTGTTGATTTCATAATGTTCTGAAGTCCTGTTATACTTGTTTGTTTTGATTGGTTTTATTCTACTTTATCCTCTTTAAAATAAAATAGAATAAGCCCCATTTGCTGGGTGGTTTGCCCGCCTATGGACACAGCTTGCAAATGGCTCACTGAGGTACCCCTTGCCCACTTGGGCTCCCTTTCTGGATGTTGCAAAGGTTGCTCCGATTCCATGGGCCTGAGCTGAGACATTTTGGGTGCTGGGGATTGAACCGAGGACTTCAAAGCTGGGCAGGTGCTTTACCGCTGAGCCATGTCCCAGCTCAGCCCTTCTCCGCTCTGTGTAGATTTTTTCCCCTGAGTCTCTCCCAGACCTATGCATCTGTCCCTCCCAGGGCTGCCCTTGGTCTTCATAGCACATAGATCCAGCCCTGCTGCACACATCTACTCACCTGGGAGACTTTAATGGTTTCCCTTTGTTCTCAGGGTAAAGACAAAGCTTGTGGGGCTGGGGATTTAGCTCAATGACATAAGTACCTGCCTTGCAAGCAGGCAGTCATGAGTTGGATCCCCAGTACCGATAAAAAAAAAAAAAAAGACAAAGCTTGTGGACCTGACTTCCTGTCTTCTCTGGCTAGGATGATGCTGTCTCTGCACTTGGTCACACTGACCTCTGCTTTGTTCCCGGCCATCCCCTCTCCAGCCACTGTGCCCTTGCCTCTGCACTTCCTGGGCTGAAACCCAATCCAGTTTTCCCCTCCCCTCCCCTCCCCTCCCCTCCTCTCCCCTCCCCTCCTCTCCTCTCTCCATTTCTCTCCACTTCTCTCTGGCAGAGAGCAGGCATGAGCCCAGAACTGTCCACTCCTGCATGGCAGCAGCCTCCTGTTCACCTCCAAAGGGAGGGATGCTGGCCCTCGCCTGTCTCATTGTTGAGGAGGTCAGGGAGAGGGATGTCCACCTAAGTACATGGAAAATCGATCTTGAGTTTCTGGGATGCAGCACACCCAGGAAGCCAAGCTCCTTAACTGGTAGAACCAGGGCCTGGACTGGCCAAGCCAGCCAAGTTCCCACCCCAGTAAGGGGGCCCCAGGCCCTGACTCAGCACTGAGGATCGCACCTCCTGCACTAGGGTGAGATAGGGAGGAGGCTTGCTTTGTGTCCCCAGGAGGTCCCAGCTGGTGGGAGAAGTTAAGGTGATAAGACAGAGTCTGTACTGGGGGACACCCAGCTGGCCTGTTGGCTTCCATCAGGAGCACAGGGCAGTGAGCTCCTCGGGGTCTGTCTGGACGCCACCATCAGGGGAAGCTGGTGTCCAGGGCCCCCATCCCGCTGCACCTCATCTCTGGCTGGAGCAGCCGGAAGGGGAGAGCAGGAGACTCGAGAACCTGAGGAGCCGGGGCGGGAAGCCCCATGCCTGGCTGGCCAGATGCAGGGTGGGTGCGTGGTAGGAGTCATGCCCTGTGCAACAGTCCAGGAGCCGGGAGAAAGTGGGCACAGCAGCGAGGTCACCAGGGTCCAATGAGGCCACAGGGGTGCAGCTGCAACCACCCCTCAGCTTGTTACTTCCTCCCCCTGCAGTGCTGGCCCTTCCTCCTCCTCCCCTGTACAGGGCTGGGGCTCTGGCAAGCAGAGCTGGGTGTGCATTGGCAGTTCCCTGGCCCGGTGCCCACGCGGGCTTTCCTGACCTTTCTGCTGGCTCGGAGAAGGAAGATTGCTGTGTTCTTAGGGCTGAGGATCAAACACAGGGCTGTGTGTGTGCCAGGCTGTGCTACACCCCCTGCCCGGTATGGAGTGGTGTGTGAACTCTAGTCACCCAAGGTGCACGGTCACCATCCGAACCACTTACAGCTGGGGAAACTGAGTCATGCCCATCTAAATGGCATCCTCAGCACATTTCCCATGCCCATGACCCCGGTTTCTGCTCGTGTCCACTGCTTGCCTCCTTCACCCACCCGAGCCCCCCAGCTTCCCTGGGGTTCAGCTGGGCCAGCCTGGGGGAGCACACAGCAAGGACAGGGACCCTGTGGGCAGATTTGTACCTGCCCAGCCTGGGCTGTGGACAGCATGGCTGCTCTCTCTGGCTGCTTTGGTGGCCTCGTCTTCGGGGCGGGGCTTCTGCGCTTGCTATGGCCCTGACCCCCTGGAAGAAGGATAATAGTATTTTGCAAAGTACCATCACATTCTTCTTTTCCTGGTTTTTTTTTTTTTTTTTTTTTTTTTTTTTTCCTTTTCTGGTACTAGGAATTGAATGCAGCTCCTCTGCCTTGAGCTGAATCTCAAACTCTTTTTAAGTTTTACTCATTGACTGGGCTAAGCCTTGTGACCGTCCTGTTTCAGCCTCTCAGAGTGCTAGGATTAATGTCAATTCATTATCAGACCTTTCCCAGACGGGGCTGAGCCCCGTGGACTTGGCACTCTGAGTAACCTTGGAGGCTGCCTTCTGCAATTGTGCGTGTGCGTGACAGCTCAGCGCGGAGGGTTTATGGCTTCAGGAAGGCACCACTCCTGCCAGGCCCCTTCCTGCAAGGAACTCAGGCCTGCTGCCTGGTGGCCCTGAGTGCCCCGTGCTACGGCTGAACAAAGGTGATGATTTCAGATTGGGAGCCCTGTGGCCACTCAGCAGGTGACACCGCAGCCCCCCTCTCTCCTTCCTGGCGTGAGAAGTCCATGACCACTCGAGGGACCTCAGTCCAGCTACCACCTGGGAAACTGGCCAGTGGGGTCCAGAGTCACGCCAGGGCCTGCTCAGGGAGGAACTTAGCTTTGATCATCTTGTCCTTTGGTGCCCCCTGAGGGGTGCCAAACCACCCACAGCTGGACTCTTGGACTTTGGTTCCCAGGCCTTGCTCTTTCCGTGCTTTCTCCACTGGAGAAGGAACTGACTTACAGAAATGAGAATAAACACAGCATTGGGAAATAAAGACGCGCGTTCAGCAGCCCGAGACCAGTTCTGCCGGTGCCTGGGGTTGTGAGACTCTCGGGGCTGCATGGTTGCCGGGACTGGCCTGTGAGCTTCTCTCCTGCACCTGAGCTGGGGCGCAAATGGCCCTAGCTCCTGCTCAGGGCTGGCGGGTGCCCGAGGGTCTTTCTATTCTTTGCCACCAGGTGTCACTGTTGCTCACAATTACAGGACGCTGAGCGAGACTAACTCCCAGGCGCAGGCTCTCTGAATCAGAAACTGTAAGTGCAGGACCTGTCCCCTCTCGCCTTGCAGGGGTTCCCCAGCATGCTCCAGCCAGAGAACCACTGGCACAGACCATTCTGCAAGCCCCACGTTCCCTGAGCCTGTGTTTTGACCGATTTTATTCCCAAAGACAAGGTCTAGAGAGACGGCAGGCAGCTGGCTCTGAGGGTTCCGACCCGTCTCCTCTCCTCCATCACTGGAAGCATCTTTCAGCCAGCTCTGGGCGCCCTGTCCGGTAGAGAGGCCGATGGCAAAGGCCTGGTTGTCTCGCTCTGGGCGCTGAGCATAGCGCTTTCTGGGTAGGGTTTTCTTCAGTTCTTCCGTGGCCCTGACAAGTCACAAGAGATTGAACAGTTCGCCTGGGCCAGGCGCAGCAGCTCAGGCCTGTTCCCCTACCACTTTAGGAAGCTGAGGCAGGAGGATTTTAAATTCTAGTCCTGTCTGGGGAACTTAATGAAAGCATGTCTCAAAAATTTTTTTATTTTAAGGCTGGAGTTGTAGCTCAGTGAGAATTACGCCTGTAATTCCAGTGTTCAGCAGGCTGAGGCAGGAGGGTGTGGAGTTCAAAACCAGTCTGGCTTCACAGTGAGTAGTATCTAGATTGTGTCTCAACAGACACACACACTTCCCAAGCCCCAAAGCGGGGAGCAGCACAGAGCATTGGAAAGGGGCTGGGTGGGGCTGGAAGTCCTGGTTTTTCCCGCTCCCTGGCTCTGGCTGTGGCTGAGGCCTCTGACTTTCCGACTTGGACTCACGGGAATTCACAGTGTGTACTTACACGGCAGCGAGCTGGGTACGCCACAGATGCTTGGTACCACTGGAGACTGCCATGGCCTTCTCTCTCCCTAGGACAAACCACAAATGTCTCCAAAGGCACGTGAGGATGCCGGAGTATGGCCCCAGTTCCAGCCCTGCTGGCCACAGCCCCCCGGGCCACTGGTCTCTCCAAGGCAGCCTGAGCCTGGGAGCTGCCCGCGGAGGTGTGGCACTGACTGCGGGGCCACAGCTCCTGGAGACGGCGTCATCCCTCCACGTCCCCTTCTGAAACCTTGCCCTGTCCCCACCTGCCGCCAACCTGTGGATGTGCAGACAGTGTGGTGGTGGCAGGCGGTGGCCAGGAAGGCACTAATGTGCAGACGGACAGTGCGTGTGCCAGGCTGGGCCGTGCAGACCGACCTCAAGGCCCAGCTCTATTTCTTACTCATATTTAACTCAAGTGTGTCCTGCTGTTGTGCTTCAGTCTCTTTATCTGTTCTTCAAGAAATTTCAAAACTTTTTTTCTATCTCCCCTACCCCCCAGCCCACCCCAAAGCCCCCAGAAAAATAACTTAGATTCCTGGCATACCTCATGTTGGGCTCTCTCCAATTCTAGGATCACCCTACCTTGGATACCCCAGGCCCTTGGAGGAGGCATCCAGCCTTGCCTGCTGAGCCACACACAGCTGGGTGACTCCTCAGGGCAGAGGCTTTGTGATCGTGATCGCCCTTGTCCCAGCTCTGTGGCCTCTGCGGCTTCTGCTCTGCTCTGTGGAAGATGCAGAGTCCCAGGGGTCACCCAAGCCCGGCCAGCAGTGGGTGCTGGGCGTTCTTCGTCTCCTGCTTCCCCAGATTCAGGAAGTGCGTTTGCATGCCAAGGACTCAGACATCCTGCTGAAAAGTGAAAGAAAATGGAGAAAAATCTTGAAAGTAACCAGAGGAAGGAAAGTGACTCAAATATCTAAAAGCTACGGTAAGAATCAGAGTGGAGTTCTGGTCAGAAGCTGCACACAGGAGGAAAGCAGAGAGACATAGTGAAACTGACCACATGCCACATGACAGAAATGACACACATGACATGTGACAAAAGTGACAAGTGATGTGATTTACAGTATCACACTGGTCCGGCAGGATTCTTGTTCGAGACAGACCAGCTCAGCCTCATCGGGGAAATGGGGGACAGGGAGGGACACCAGTAGGTGACTGGAGGTGTGTGGGAAGCCGCCTATGATGGCGCCCATTTCCTGCTTCCGGGTTCTTCCCGGCCTGAGCAAGCCCGCCAAATTGTCATATCTGCCCAGTTACCCGTGACGCTAGCCTATCAGCTTGTTAGGCGCGCTTCTCTGTGATTGGATACTGCTTCCCCTTATAAGAGGTTGTTCCTGCCCCCAACGGCGGAAGAGGAACCAACGTTGAGGGTGGCGGACCTTGTCAGGTCCGGTTCGCTGTACATAATAAAGTTTGAGAGCTGATCCTGCTCGAGTTTGGTCTCCTGTCTCCCGCGGCTCCGGTCATCTGGTGGCCGCCCGTACGGGGAAAAAGGTAAAAGACTCAGCGACGTGCCTCTTCGGCCGGGAGGTGCGATTGCTGTCGCCTGCGGTACGACGGAGGACCTGGCCCAATAACAACGGAAGGCCGCGAGCACCTCTTCTCTTCACCCTGATCAGCTACGTGAGATACAGCGGTTCCCGGGACAGGTGAGTACTGGGTCACCTGGGTTGGGTGGATGCACCTAACAGATTTTGAGCGCCACACGAGTGGACGCCGGTTTTTTTTTTTTTTTTCTTTTCTTTTCCCTTTGCATCTGTTTTGCTTTCGCTTCGCTAATACAGCCCGACAGGCTTTTGATAGAGCTCGATCGGAATGCTCAGAGGAGCCCGGAGCCACTGCCGATTGTGGGTCTCCGGAGGACCCTCAGGGCTCTAATTCTGATTCGGATTCGGAAGGCTCAGAAGAGGAGGTCGTCTTTGCTAAGCATGACCCTCCTACACCGTTAAAAGAGGAACTTAGGGCTCGGGAAGATAAAAAGGGGAACCAAACACCACCCTGCCCGAGCTACTCCGCCTTACGGGAGGAGCTTAAGCCCTTCCGCTCCTTGGCAAGTTCACGGTCCTTCCACCGGAGGGTATGGTCGCGGCTTCCTTTTGAGTGTTCCGGTCTCCATGCATTCCCGGTAGCCCTTAGAAATTAAACAACTTAAAACTATCAAGGACGCAGTTTCAGCTTATGGGCCCAATGCGCCATTTACCATGGCGCTTTTAGAGGCATTGGCAGGTCTGCTTTTAACTCCTGGAGATTGGACCCAGCTGGCACGCGCCTGCCTCTCCCCCGGACAATATTTAGATTGGAAGTCCTGGAATGAGGAATTCTGTGTAGAGCAGGCGGCAGCCAACAGGGAAAATAACCAGAGAGAGTGGAACAGGGATATGCTATTAGGGCGAGGAGCCTTTGAGGAAGATCAAACTCAATACCCTCGCCAGGTTTATGAACAAATTAGCCGCTGTGGCCTCCAGGCCTGGAGACGGCTGGCTGGAAAGGGAGAACATACGGGTCACCTTACAAAAATTATACAAGGGCAGGGAGAGCCATTTTCAGACTTTGTGGCCCGCATGCTTGAGGCCGCTAACAGGATTTTTCCAGATGCTGAGGCGGCTCACCCTCTCATAAAACAATTGATTTTTGAACAGTGCACTAAGGAGTGCCGTGATGTCCTAAGAACTAACAAAAATAGGTCCTTAGAAGAGTGGACATGCCTGTGCCGTGAATTGGGTGGCCACGGCCTAACGCCCAAAGGAAGAATATCATTGGCGCTCTTTACCATAAATTTTTTAAACCTTAATCATAAAAATCATTCCCCTGCCATGGAACATAGCAATCCGTCCCCAACCGACAAAGGGCTGGTGAGATGGAAAGATGTCCTTACAGGACAATGGATGGGCCCGGATCCAGTGGTTAGTTGGACCTGAGGTGCGGTTTGTGTCTTCCCACAGGAACCAGGCTGCGAACCGCTGTGGGTCCCGGAAAGATTGACGCGAGCAGTAAACTCCCCACCAGTTCCTGATAAAGCACAGGAAGATAAGCCCGCGGACACAAGTCAACTCGACCCTTCTGGGACCGACGCTCAGCGCCCGAGACCATCTACAAACTAAAATGTCTGGTTTGGAGCTTTTTCTATTCTGTGGGTTCCTATTAATCACCCCTGTTCGCACAAATTTGACCAACACTGTTAAAAATAGCCAGTTTGTGGGAACGCGTCACCTCCTGGTTCTCCTGGCCCAACCTGACTACTTGGATCCTGATTGCCATGGCCATCCTAGTGGGGCTTGTGGTTATTAAATGCTTGTTAGATCGCCTCATACAAACTCAGCAGCAGGTTAAGATCACAGCTATGGCAGCCATGCAAATGGCAGCAGGTGACCCATCAGGCCAGCAGGCCGCCGCATATCTCCTTCACATTGCAGAACATCAGCTATAAGAGCTGAGTGGGCAAGCCAATGACGGGTAAGACGGGAAAAGCCCTCCCAGTCAACCTAAGACAGGCTCCACTCAGATATATATGGCCTATAAGGCCAGGGGTCCCTCCCGGAGTCAAATTATTGGCATTGAGATGCGAGACCAAGGGTACTGCAGTGCCATCCGCCTCAAAGGTTGGGGGGAAGGCAGGAATGAATGTCTATATGCATCCAGGTTCGGTTCACAAAAGCCTGGCCCTGCGAAAAAATGAACCACTCACCTTGAGCATGGTCCTGGTGCAAGGATATGCACAAAACAGGGTGATGCACAGCAGGGTATAGACCTCTACATTCTCTCATGCCTCGGCCTACAAGGTAGGCCCACTCCTAGGTGTCTAACAGCAACAAGGTCATAGACACCTTGGAGGGACCTACAGACCATCCTATTTTAATAAATAAAAAAGGGGGAGATGTGGGAAGCCGCCTATGATGGCGCCCATTTCCTGCTTCCGGGTTCTTCCCGGCCTGAACAAGCCCGCCAAATTGTCAGGTCTGCCCAGTTACCCGTGACGCTAGCCTATCGGCTTGTTAGGCGCGCTTCTCTGTGATTGGATACTGCTTCCCCTTATAAGAGGTTGTTCCTGCCCCCAACGGCGGAAGAGGAACCAACGTTGAGGGTGGCGGACCTTGTCAGGTCCGGTTCGCTGTACGTAATAAAGTTTGAGAGCTGATCCTGCTCGAGTTTGGTCTCCTGTCTCCCGCGGCTCCGGTCAGAGGTGACTGGATGTGAGGTCCTGCCACTGACCAGGGAGGGCCCTTTGCTAACCTGGACTTTACTCGCAAATGCACAAGTGGACCAGGGAGAAGGTCTGGGAGTCTGACCAAAGTCCGGACAAGCAAAGGACTCTGCCAATACTGACAGTGCCAAACCCTCACCCTGAACCTTAAACCCTGACTAGCACCAAGGGTACGCAGCTCGGTCCTTTCACCGCCTCACTGGTGACAAGCCTTGGTGCTTTCTTAGAGGACTGGTGTTTGGAAGTAATCCAAAGTGATTCAGAACCAACTTCTGTGAATTAAGAAAATGCAGCTGATTTCCCCGATGTGCACGCTGTGTGGTTCTGACTGCAGTTTCAAGAGACGAAATCCAAAAACTGTTCTAAGTGAGGCCCCAGAAGAGCCTCCTGCGTGGATGAATCAGGGCAGTAGCTTCGTGAATCGTAGACAGCTTTCCAGTCAGCTTTCTCGTACCTTTTTCACAGCACTCACGAATTCCAGGTCATTCTGAAACAAGTGCCACAGAGTTCTGTGAAGACGACAGCTGCCGCTGCGTTTGTGTTTGAAGAGGTTGCTATGGCTTACAGTGGTTGCATTCGCTACCTTTACAACACTGTGACAAAATGCCCCTCAGAATCAACTTAAAAGGAAGAAAGGTTGATTTGGGGTCCGGTTTCAGGGCTTTCACCCCACAGTCACTGCACCCTGGTGCATCATGAGCCCCAGCAGTGCACTGTGGTGGGGAGGATGTGGCAGGAGGAGCTGCTCAGCACAGGACACCAGGAAGACGGAAAAGAAAGCCCGAAAGGGCTGGGTCTCTACGTCCTCTCCAGGGCATGGCTCCAGTGACCTGACTCCCTCCCACGAGCCACACCTACTAAAAGTTTCACTGCCCCCATCAGTAGCACCAGGCAGAGCCTTCCACACCTGGGCCTCAGGGAACCTGCCAGACCCAAAACTCAAGCAGTGTTTGTCACGGAGACCCGGCTTTCCAAAGGCTCTGGGACATCGATATTCTCTCCATCTCCTGCCAAGACCAGTTCTAATTTAGCCCAAGGATGAAGCTTATGAATCGCTAAGCACGGTGCACATCTGTAATCCCAGCACCCTGGAGGCTGAGGCAGGAGGTTACTGTGAGTTGGAGGCCAGCCTGAACTATGGAGTGAGACCTTGTCTCAAAATAAAACAAAACAAAAAACCCCCAGCAAAACAAACAAACAAAAGGAGCCACCAAGCATGGCACTGAGGCAACTGTGTGAGCCAGACACAGGCGCTTCTGTCTGCACAGACCTCCAGCCCCCCATTTCTGCCCAAAGACCAAAGCCAGCCGTCCGGAATCATTTCTCCCCAGATATCAGTGTACAACACTTCCCAGGGGTCACCGGCCCATTTGGAGCACTTTCCTAGTCTTTCTGGTGACCATCTCTCTTTTGCCTTCTTTTGACCTTTTCAAGATGGTAATTTGTTTTAGTTTCAAGGAAATGGACTAACTTCAAATTGTGTGAATCAGAGGCCACTTGTTCAGAAAAGGCACAGGCGCCCCCTGGTGGGGACACACGCCCTTTCCGGCTCCCAGCAGAAGCTCTTCTGTGGCCAGAAATCGTGGCCTGGAGCTCAGGGAAGGGAAGTCGAGGTAAGAAGACAACTTTCCGGGTTCGTGGAAACAAGCATTCTCCCCACCAAATAGGTGGAGTAAAGAGAACAGAAAGAATACAAGAGGAAAAAGCCAGTAATTTTTATTACAAATTTCTAGCTGGTCAAAAACGTTTCTAGATTGTACAGAGGAGACAAGGCAAAAAAGAAAATGTAAAACATATAAAAATGTTTATTGCTTATTTTAACTTAAGGTATTATATGTCTATTATGGACAAGAAATTGGGAGAGGAAACCAAACCAGTATTTTTTAAAATTTTATTAAATTTATTCTTTGAGGCAAGGTCTTGTTATTCAGGTCAGCCAGGCCTTAAACTCACCTTGTAGCGCAGGCTGGCCTCAAACTCAGGGCAGTCCCCCTGCCTCAGCCTCTCGAGTGCTGGAATTACAGGCGTGCACCACCACACCTGGCTAAGTTAAATGTATTTTATTTTGCTTTTGGCCTTTGGTAGCAATTACTTTTCAGTAGTTGAAAGGCTGTGAATATAAATAAATGTAATTTATAATATCTGCAGCAAATTAGAATTTACATACACAAATCTTTTTTTTTTTTTTTTTTTGTCTTTTTCCCTTTTTATTGGTACCGGGGATTGAACTCACCACTGCCTGCTTGCAAGGCAGGTGTTTATACCACTGAGCTAAATCCCTAGCCCCTACATATACAAATCTTAAGGCTAGTGTCAGTGAATTTGGATCAGTGGGTGTAGATACCTTCATAACTCCTACCCTGACACAATATGCAGCTGAGTCACCCAGAGGGTTTGCGCGTGCCCCCTGGCATCCAAGTTTGCCCCCTCCCGGGAACCACCACCTGATTTTTATCACATACATGGTTTAATTTTGCCTCTTCTTAAACCTCATCTAAGGGCCTGGGGCTGTAGCTCGGTGGTAAAGAGCTTGCCAAGCATGTGTGGAGCCCTGGGTTCAATCCTCAGTACTTACAAAGAAATCTTCATGAACATAGAACCATGTGGGTTTTTGTTTGTTTGTTTTTGTTTTTCTGAGACAGGGTCTCACTTTGTAGTTCAGACTGGTCCTGAACTCTGTGTAGTCCAGGCTGCCCTTTGACTCACAGCGCTCCCCCTGCCTCAGCCTCCTAGGTGCCGGAATGACAGGTGTGTGCCACACACCTGGCTCATGTAGCTTTTCTGGAGGGCGATGCGGGGGTCAAACCCAGAGCCCAGAGTTATACCGGGACTTGCTCCTCTCCTGAGCTCCAGCCCAGCCCTCAGGTATCCTTATAAGCCCATTTTTTTAGTACAGACTTTTTGAGACGTCTTTGTGTTGTTGCATGTGTTCTAATTTAGTCTTAAGATGGAGTAACCTTTCTCTGATCGGGAGAGACATAAAATGGAAATAGATCTTTATTTGTTGCAGGTCGCGCTGGTACATGGCACACCTGAGGGCTATGCAAACAGAGGGGCGAAGGAAAGGAGAGGGGCGGGGGAGGGGAGTGAAGGGGAGGGGAGGGGGGAGGGGAGGGGGCAGAGAGACAGATCAAGCCCTTTTCGCGTCCAGGGAATTATCCCATTAGGTACCCGCGAGGAGCCCTAGCTGTGAGCAGACCCCAGAGGAAGGAGGTCCTGCTGCCCGAGGGTGGTCAGTCCGGGTAGGCTGCGTCTCGCAGTCCCACGGTGACGCAGCCTCTAGGGAGAGGCAGGCGAATGGATCGGTCCTGGTGAGGATCCCGGAGAGATGCTGCAGACCAGGGAACTGTGCAGCGGGGGCCGGAGCCTGGTGGCCACCTGGGAGAAAGTCCTACTTGCATTTTAAATTTAGGTGAGGGCAGCAGAAGAGGATGGGCTGCAGGTGGAGCAGGAGGTGAGTGCTGCGCATCGGGCAGCGTGGTGTGGGAGGAGCACACCCTTTACCCGCCTCCTACGGACAGACCCGGGCTCATTTGCACACTTTGGCAATTGTGAATTACATCATGGAGAAGATTTGTCAGCCTTTGAATGTACCGTCTGTCTCACTTCTCTTGTATAAAAATCTATGATCTGGGTCATAAGGTAGATGTAAGTGTCATGGTTTTCCAGAGGGATTGCGTCATTCTGTACTCTGGGTAGGAGAGTTCCACTTCCCTGGAAAAGTTGGAAATTTTATTATAAAGGGTGACAAATTATATTTCACTGTCGCTTGAATTTGTGCGACCCTGTTGAACATCCTTGCCTGTGCTTTTTAGTGATATATATCTTTTCAAGATATCTGTCCAAGTCTTTTAAAAATTAGTTGGTTTGTCTTTGTTATTTGCAAGAGCTATTTATATATTCAGACATAAAACTACTGCATTATATATTCACTGCAAATATTTTTTAATAACCTGACTTGCCTTATTTTATTAATGATCTTTTAATATAAAGACGTTTTAAATTCTGAGCTAGCCAAAAAACATCAGTTATAAGAAAATTTCCCTACCATGTTATAAGGCTATATATCTAAATTTTCCAGGAAAATCGCATGCCAACATTTGTATTTAGATTGATGACACAGGGAACAAGTTTCATTTTTCTCACACATTTATCTGATAGTATGTGAAGAACACTTCTCTTTCCTCATTAAATTACTCTGGCATCTCTGAGCCATCTCTTTGTGGGTTCTCTTCTCACCCTTGATGGATTCACTTAAAACACCATACTGTCTTGATTACCCTGGCTTCATAATAGTTTTGAAAGCAAGTCTGTGAATTCACCAACTATTTCAAGGCTGTTTTGGCTATTCTAAGTTCTTTACATTTTTTTACAAATTTTCAGTCAACATCAATTTCGATCACAAACACTTTGAAGTTTTAATTGGTGTGATGTTTGATTTACAGAAAATATGGAGAACACTGACATTTTTAAAACTATAAACATGCATTTTAACTATTTAAGTTTTCTTGAATTTCCTCATGCTTTTCTTAAAATTTTCATGTTGTATAGTTGTATATACTTTGACAAGTTTTTCCCAAATGTGTTTTGTTTTTGATGCTGTCAAAGGAGACTTTAAGCATTTATATTCAAATTAGTACACAGAAATACACTTGATTTTTAATAAGAAATTTGCATTCTGTGAACTTAGTGAATTCACTTTTTAACGTTACAGTTACTTCATAGACGGTTCTGTCAGATGCAAATGAAAGCAGCTTTTCTGCCTTCTTTACAATCATGTTGCTTTTGGTGTTTTCTTTGCCTGGTTGCAACTGTTGCAGCTACAGTACAATGCTGAATAGATAGAGGTAGAATGGAAATTCTTGCCTTCTTCCCAGAGGAGATACATTCAATATTTCACCCTCAAGTATGACGTAAACTATAGATTTTTCATAAATAGGCATCAGAATGAGGAAACTTCCTTGTATTCTTGATTTCTGAGACTTTTTATTATCATTGGCTGTAGGTTTTTGTCAAACTCTTGTATAACTTCAGAGCGATCAGACTGTTTTTCTTTATTTCCTTCAGGCAGTGAATTATATGATTGATTTCCAGTGTACAAATTCACACTGAAGAGTAAACTTCACTTGTACTTCTGGTATTTTTCTTTTTTATGTATTTCTGGGTTTAATTTACAAATGTTCTGTTAAGGTTTATGTATCCACATTCATAAAGAGTACAGGTATGTAATTTTCTTTTCTCATAGCATCTTTATTATATTTTGGTTTCAAGATAATTTATTGCTGGTTGTGTCAGGCAAACTGGAAACTGTTCCTTCCTCTTATTTTTCTGAAATGGTTCAGGTAATATTGGTGTTATTGTTTACCCTTAAATGTTTGATATGATTTACCAATAAATCTAGCTGGTCTAGTATTCTCTGAGGGAAGGGTTTTAGTTAGGAATTCAATCTGTAATAGGAAAATAATTATAAAAATTCCACTTATATTTTATAATTACTTTGTGCCCATTTTGATGATTTGAACTTTTAAGCAGTTTTCTTATTTTATATAGATTGCTGAACTTCACGGCATGATGTTATTTATAAGACAGATGTATTTTTTTAATATGTGTAAGCTCTGTGATAGCACCCTTATTTCATTTCTGGTACACATAACTGATGTTTCTTTCTGTTTTTGCTTTAATTTGTCTTAGAAGAGTTCATCTATTTTATTAATCTTTTCAGAGAACTAACTTTTGCATTTGTTAACTTATCCCATTTTTTTTTTTTTGTATTTGCTGATTCCTGGTTTTACTCTTATTATTTATGCTACTTATTTGGGGTTTAATTTGCTCTTCTTTTTTATTTCTTAAAGTGAAACTTAGGTAATTGACTTTAAACATGTCTTCCTCCATTACACTGTGTATATTACTTAGCTTTTGTCACTCTCACAAAATAGCTGAGATAAAAAATTTACAAAGAAAAAGGTTTATTTTGGATCACAGTGTCAGCGGTTCAGTCCATGGTCACTTGGCTGTATTGCTTTGGGCCTGTGGCAGCACGGACACCATGGTGAGGACACACTGGAAGGAGCTCTGCTCACCTTGGGGAGCTCGAAAGCAGATGAGGCTCTGCCCCCTAATCCCTTCCCAGTGACCTGGGTTCCTCCCTCCAGGCCAATCCTTCTACACGTTCCACTGCTTCCAACAGAAGTGCAGGCTGTGACCAAGTCTCCACCTAGCACAGGGGCTTGGGGGACATTTGAGATCCGAACAGTGACATTGCATGGGTGCTGGCTGTGACCAGTTTCATGCTAAGCTGTGCTTTTACCTCATCACTCCAAGTCTGAGGTGCTTTCAATCAGCTTCAAGAGTTCCCCGAGTTCCCTGCTAATTTCTTCCTTGTCCCATAGGTGCTGATTAATTTTCCTGTCTGTGAGCTTTTCTAATTATCTTATCATTATTCATTTATAACTTCTGGTGTCAAGAGAACACACTCTGTCAGACTGAAATTTATGTAGACTTCTTTTATGGCCTAATATATGGTACTACTTATTAGTACATGGTTTATATATTACTACATGGCATATATATATATGGCATATATTAATATATGGTATATGACATATATAAGGATATGGCATATATATATTAATATATGGCTTAATATTTAGTAAATACCCCATATGTACTTGAACTGTTACTGTTTGCAATAGATTGAATAATGGCTCCTAGATATTTATTGGTCCTGTGTCTAAACAACAACAATAGTGTATGCGTGTGCAAGCCAGGAAGAGATGCAGAGACTGGCTCCGGGAATTGTGGCAGCTGATGACTCCGCCATCTGCAAGGCGGGCAGGAACCCAGATGGGTGCAGTGTGGGACGGCTGTCCGCTGGGAGGTGCTCTTCTTGGGGAGAGCAGTCTTGGTTCCATTAAAGGGCTCATATGTCTGAATGAGGCCCTACCACATTAAAGAGAATAATCTGACTTGCTAAAAATTTACTAATTTAAACGTTAATCTTATCTACAAAATACTTTCACAGAAACATCTAGAACTTATGGCCTAGCCAACTTGTAACAGAGACTTGTGGATGTGATGAAGGATCCTGACACGGGAAGATTATCCTGGAAAACCCTACTGGTCATAATATGGTCATAAATGTCCTTACAAGAGAAAGGCAGAGTCAGGTGTGGTGGCACATGCCTGTAATCCTGCCACTCTGGGAGGCTGAGGCAGGAGGATTGCAAGTTCAAGCCCAACCTGGAAAAATTAGCCACTTAGCAAGACCCTGTTTCAAAATGCCAAAGGGCTGGGAATACAGCTCAGTGTGAAGGGCCTGGTTTCAGTCCTGGGGGGAGAGAAGTGGGGAGAGATTGATTTAGTTACAGAGACAGAAGGAAAGCTGCTGTGATGATGAAGAATTTGAAGGCACCGCACTGCTGGTGTTGAAAGTAGCTACAGGGACCATGAGCCTAGGCCTGGAACTCACAGTGTACCCAAGCTGGCCCCAACTTGTGGGAGACAACTCCACTGACTCCCTTTGAATCCAAATCACTGTGACTTTGATTATTTGGAGACTCACTTCCTTATACTGATGTGTAGAGAGCTGGCTACGGCTATTTCCTTCTCTCTTTCGTTGGCTCTAAGCATTGCAAATAAGGCCAGCAGAGATGCTCACATGTAATCTCTAGCCAATAGACAGTCCTGTTTCCTCTCAAAGTGTTTTCCGTACAATACAGATATGTACAGGATGTGAGCACCCCAGATGTTAGAGCAAACAGGTCAACTGGGTAGAGCCTCAAGATAAGAGGCTATGACTCCCCAGGGCACAAGAGTTTGCATATCAGAAACCAAAGCAATAGTCCCCCAAAACAATTCCACTGCTACCTTAATTGGGTTATGTAAATTGATCCTTCTATAAATCTTTATCTCTGCAATTTACATAGATGCCCCACCTGGCCAGCCAGCTCAAGTCACTCACGTAATTCCTGCCATCCTCTCTGTCCCTCATCCCTGAGCCACCCACCTTCTTCACAAGACAATAAATTCTGGGAGAGGCCTAGAATCAAAGCCTTTGTCTGCAGCTCCTTACGAGGATTGGATTTAGGACCCCTTGGCTGTCCTTAACTTGGAACATGTCTTGGTGTCTTTACTCTCGCCATGGGTTACATTGGTGGTGGCAGATTGTAATTAACTTGCTGGGATTCCAATAACATCTAAATGGGATTACAAACACAACTTTCTGGATTGTGAGGAAAACTAGGAATAGGATTACAATACTTGGAAGACTGAAAATATTTGGGATTACAATACCAACGCATGCAGATCCTCCTACTTTGGCCTCCTAAGTGCTGGAATTACAGGCATGTGCCACTATACCCAGTTTATTTTGACTTTTAACTAATTTTTAAAAACTTGATCTCAGTTTTAATTTCTAATACGTAAATAGATTGGTAGATAAAACCTACATAAACAATAGCTTTTGAAGTCTTTGTTTTTCAAGTCCTTACCTGAGAAACTAAACAGGTTGTGCCAGGTATAGTGGTACATGCCTGTAATCCCAGCACTAAGGAGGCTGAGACAGGAGGATCACTGTGGGTTTGAGGCCAGCCTGGGCTACATAGTGAGTTCAAGCCCAGCCTGAACTGCATAGTGAGACTTTGTCTCAAAAAGAAAGAAAGAAAACAAACAAACAGGTTGTGAAATCTGAGCTGAGCTGTTGTGTGCATACCTGTAATCTCAGCACTTAGATGGCTGAGGCAGAAAGATCTCAAGTTTGAGCCCAGCCTGGGTAATTTAGTGATTTAGCAAGAAGTTGTCTCAGCAAAAAAAAAAAAAAAAAAAAAAAAAAAAAGTCAAAAAGGGCTGCAAATGTAGTTCGGTACAAAGACCCTGGATTCAGTCCTTACTATTGAAAAAGTTATTGAAACGATACTAGAAAAAAAGACAAAATAGAAAATGAAAATGTTAGCAAGTGATTTTTTCCTTCCATTTACTATTTTCACAGACTTTTCTATGAAATCTAAAGTATTAAAAACAAAAGTATTACCTGTTCCTCTTGTTGATGTCTCTGGTTTCTGATGACGCGCTCACATCCCCCTTCCCTCTATAATTAAATAGCTCCCTGACACGATTGCATTTTGGAGACTCTCATTCTTATCATATTTGGATTCCTGGCTGGTGGACAAGAGAAGCATTTTGGAAACAATGACACCGATAGCCCCAGCTAGTAAAGTATCTTTTGTCCTGTGGGTTTAATTCCTTAAGTTTTAGAAAGTGTTAAGTCAGTGCCTCTTTAGGAAACAGTTGTGTAAACAGAAGATCTCACACTCCAAACAACAGAAAAGTAGAGTGTTTTGTATTTCAAAGTGAAATATCCTATTTGACGCTTTTCAAATAACTAGAAAATGCTCCTAACCACTTGGCATCTTTCATGGATCTATTTTTTCCATTTTTCAGAGTCCCCGGAAGACTGTGCGTCCAGCGATCTGCTGTATCACAGGGCTCCGTGGCGACATCATAGTAGGCCACGTTGGTGGCTGCTGGGTGTCACCAAACTGCGCTGGTCACAGCTGGAAAAAGGGCCTGGGGTCACCCGATCAAAATAAAGGCTCCTCCGAGAGAAAGTGCTGCCTATGTTAGCTTCATGTGAAAAGCAGGAAGCGAGGCGCCCTCAGGTCCTGATCCAATGTTTTAAATGAAGTTCGGTGGGGTGGCACTCCCACCTCCGGTGCAGCACATCCTGATGGCAGACCCTGTCCCCTTGAGCCTTTGTCTCTTCTTGTGTTCTCTGCAGCATGGACAGCCTTTCTGGTCTGGGCGCCGTGGGCAGGTTCAGAGTGAGTGCATGTTTAGGGGTTCAGGAGGCTTGGGGCTGCGTTCTCTCGTTTGGTCCCATGCGCTGTATTAGGAAAGCACGGAGCCCCAAATACGGATATGCCCTTTGCACTGCCAGCTTGTGCCTGGGTATCCTCGCCCACGCCAGTGTCAGAGCTGAGAATGCAGCTCACGGGAGGGGACCAGGATGGCACACACGCGGCTTCCTCCCAGCCTGGAGCAGAGCGACAGACAGAGCCGGGCAGCTGCTCGCCACCGGCTGCTCCTGGCCCTGGCGGCAGCTGCTTCCTCGCTTCCTCCCCTCCCCTCCCCTCCTCTCTCCTTCCCTCCCCTCCCCTCCCCTCCCCTCCCCTCCCCTCCCCCTTCCTCCCCTCCCCTTCCTCCCCTCCCCTCCCCTCCTCTCTCCTTCCCTCCCCTCCCCTCCCCTCCCCTCCCCTCCCCCTTCCTCCCCTACCCCCTTCCTCCCCTCCCCTTCCCTCCCCTCCCCTCCCCTCCTCTCTCCTTCCCTCCCCTCCCCTCCCCTCCCCCTTCCTCCCTTACCCCCCTCCTCCCCTCCACACCCCTTCCTCCTCTCCCCCTTCCTCCCCTCCTCTCCCCCCTTCCTCCCCTCCCCTTCCTCCCCTCCCCTCCCCTTCCTCCTCTCCCCCCTTCCTCCCCTTCCTCCCCTCCCCTCCCCTTCCCTTCCTCCTCTCCCCCCTTCCTCCCCTCCCCTTCCTCCCCTCCCCTCTCCACCCCTTCCTCCTCTCCCCCCTTCCTCCCCTCCCCTCCCCTTCCTCCTCTCCCCCCTTCCTCCCCTCCCCTTCCTCCCCTCCCCTCTCCACCCCTTCCTCCTCTCCCCCCTTCCTCCCCTTCCTCCCCTCCCCTCCCCTTCCTCCTCTCCCCCCTTCCTCCCCTTCCTCCCCTCCCCTCCCCTTCCTCCTCTCCCCCCTTCCTCCCCTCCCCTTCCTCCCCTCCCCTCTCCACCTCTTCCTCCCCTCCCCCCTTCCTCCCCTCCCCTCCCCCCTTCCTCCCCTCCTCTCCCCCTTCCTCCCCTCCCCCCTTCCTCCCCTCCCCACCCCTTCCTCCCCTCCCCCTTCCTCCCCTCCCCTTCCCCCCCTCCCCTCTTCCCCTCCCCCACCAGTTATCTTTTGCCCAGCGCCTGAACTCTAATCTCCCCCCTTGTCCCTGTTGATAAGCAGAACCCGTTACGGTGCACAGCTCTTTACCAGAAACACTAATGTTCGCTTCTGTGTTGGTTCTACTCTCTGGCTGGCTTTCTACCTCAATAGCTTGTAAAACTACAACTGAATGCATGCATGTTTTTCCCCTCAAGTACGGTGAGCACCTCAGCTGGGAAATCACAAGTTGAACAAGAAAGGCTGGACTCAAACCACAAGCCTTGCAGGAATCTGAGCGCTTTAAAAACAAAAGTCTCAAATGCGGCAAGGGCGGGCTTTTCGCGCCTGGCTCTCTCTGCCTTGGCGGCTTCTGCATCGCTTTTCCCTCCTTAGCTCTGTAGCTCTGCTCGGGGACATCAGGGTCACGACTGCCGGATTCCAAGGCAGGTGCTTGTGCCACTGAGCTAAATCCCCAGCCCCTAGACTCTGTTTTTAAGACTTTTGCATCATTCTGAACTAACATTGCGCATGAAAAACTCATCTAGAAATCTATCATTTGTTTATTAGATTTGTTGGCCGAGTGTGGAGGAGTATGCCTGTAATCCCTGTGCGCAAGAGGCTGAGGCAGCAGGGTTGCTGTGAGTTCAAGGCCAGTTTGAGCTACACAGTGACCTCTGTCTAAAAAATAAAATTGGTTGTGGCTTTTTGGCACTGACACAAACACATGTTAACTGGAAGTCATGTATTCAGTATTCCATTATGTAAATATTTGAGAGCTTTATTTGGAAAATATTTATCTTTCATTCCTTCGATTACAACTGGAATCATTCCTTAACCCTTTTATTACTTGAGCAAATATTGTTACATTATGTTCTCTAGCAGAGTATATATACTATTTTATCTAAAATAAGATATCTAGTTCTATAAAAATGGGCGATGCCCTGGTAGAGACCCTGCAGAGCCGGCTCAGCCCTCCACCCACACAGCGCCAGGAGACAGGGCCTGCAGAGGCAATCGCCAGACTCCGGCCCTGCGGAGGTCTCAGCCCGGCCCTCTCGGCCTCGGCCTCGTGATCCTGAACAGCTTCTGCCGTTTCTGAGCCACAACCGGTGGCGTTTCACTGTTACGTGGTGGGGGAGGGGACGGTGACGGCCGCACAGGCGCAGGAGACCCCCACTCAGCCCTGTGCAGGACACTGGCTGTGTCCTGTGCTCCTGTCACCTGACCCCCATCTCCACGCCCCTTGGGGGGGATATCACGCTGCTCTCCTTCCCAGGTCAGGAAACTGAGGCCCCACAGGAGAAGCTATTGCCGTGGGTCCCGCGGCAAAGACAAATAAGGAATAGACCCCCACCACCCCGTACCAGGAATCGAACTCACAATTTCACACTTGCCAGGCAGCTGCTTGTGCTGCTGAGCTGTATCCCTGGGCCAAAGGGACGGACTTGAGACCCAGTCTGAGGGACACAGGGCCCGGTGTCCACCAGGCAGGTGTCTCAGAGTGTTCCGATGACGTGCATTGCTGGATGCTAGGACCGTAGGCAGGAGCCCCCTTCTGCCCGTCCTGGGGCGCGGCCAGGAGGCCTCTGACTCACCCGAGAAGCACATGTGGATGGCACCTGAGAGCCAGGCCCTGGGAGGGCAGCTGCAGAGGGAAGGGACTCCTCAGAGGTCAGCCCACGGCCACCAGCCCTGTGCCATGCAGGACCAAGCACAGGGACAGCGCTGGACGTCAGGACAAGTCTCACCCTGGAAACGGCTCTGTCCTTAGCAACCTCCATGGCCGTGTGACCAGGGGCCCTGCTAATGAGCTGCTCTGCCATAGTTGCTCCAAAAGTCAGACTAAGACCAAATGTAAAGCAGGGTAACGGTGGCTTCTCTGTCTCACACCTTTCTGGCCTGAACTTGTCAGATGAGAACGGTCCAAGAGGGCTGTCATGCATTCGGTAGAGAGAGACGGGAGAGCACACTCCTGTGACTGTCTGTGGGGGGATCTGTACAGAAGGGCAGCACAGGGAGGGCTGCCTGGAGCTCAGCGTCACAAGAGAGTACATTCTGCAGGGCAAACGGGGCTGGAAAGGTCTTGTGCACTAAATAAGCTTCAGTTCACTGTCCTTCTGGACTTCATGGTCTAAGATGGCTGCCTCAGCTCCAGCTATCATTTCCATAGTCTGCACAGTAAACAGAGTAATAAGAAGGTGTTATACTAAGATGCTGAAAAATTAAAATGGTTAATTAACACATAGTTATTAACAAAAATAGTTAATTAAAAGGATAGTTATTAGCAGTATTGTCATTCTGTGCTGAGCTCTTTACCCTAGTAACCAAGCACCAACCACACAGTTATAGATTAACTGACTGTGTCCTCATGCTGTTCTGTATGTGTCCATTGCCCCTCACCTTAGTGACCTGTTTGCTGTGTCAACTTTTGTTCCCCTTGTAAGAGACAAATGACACTGTGTCAACCATTGTTCCCTTTATGAGAGATAAATGTTCCTGTAATTGGCAGACCAAGGGCTATGCATTGGCTAACCACCCACTGTGAAATGCCTCTGACCTCAAGCAAAGGGGAACAAAGGCCCACCTTATTTCTGTTTCTCATCGCTATGTACTTAATGATCAATGAGCTAATCATAAATGAACTATAAAAATCAGTCAATATTCTAACTCAGTTGCACAGCTTTGCAAATTCCATCTGCACTGTGTGGCTGGGCCAGCTAAAATAAAAGTGTTTGTTTTTAAAAAGACGTCGGCTTGCCCCGTTTTTCACCATGGGGCCTTGTTTTTTGGGGTGGGTTACAACAGAAGGTGCCCCTTCTTCTTCAGTCCTGTTCACTTAGAGTGGTCTGAGGGACACCTGGGGCTATTTTATGGGCAGTTAGCCACATGTCTGGGGCTCTGGGGAGAGGTCTAAGGTAGAGATTTAGTCTCTCTTTTTGGTAGCAGGAATTGAATTCAGGACCTTGTATGTGCCAGGGACGCTGAACTACATTCCCAGCCCTGGAGTTTAGACCTGGCAGCTCTGGGCATGGCTGGCTTCCCCAAGGGAAACAGGAATGTTAAGGACAGAACTCCACTGTATCTTAAACCAACAGTGGGCAGCAGAGACGGAGGAGAGAAGCAAGGAGTGCAGAGCCTCAAGGAGAAACTTGGCCCACAAATAAAAAAGGAGGCTTCTCGGGAGCCATGTTAGGGAAAACGGCAGGCCGGGAAGCTTCAGGAAACCACCTCTTCCTGCCAGGCATGAGGCTGAAGCAGGAAGATCTCTGTGAGTTTAGGGGCGACCTGGGCTACACAGGGAGATTAAGGCCCACCTGAAACACAGAGACCCTATGGCAAAAAACAAGAAACTAACAAGCAATCCGCTCTCTCACTCAAATGACCATGAGGCCAGAGAGAGTGACTACTTTGTTGGTTCGTTCTGATTTCTGGAATCTAATATTAAAAACATGCAGCAAGTAAGGGAGCACTTGGGGAAGGAGAGACCCCTAAGCCTCAGCCAGGGGTCGCATCTCATCCGGCCGCTGTCCCCCTGTCCCAGCGCTGCCCGTTACTTGGTGGCAGCAGGGTTGATGACTGGTTCTTGCCGGGGCTTCCTCAGCCCAGGGCATGCAGTGTGGACCTTGTCCTCAAATCCCTGTGATGTGCTTTTCTGTTTTTGATGCTGGGGGTCAGACCCAGGGCCTTCGTGTGCCAGGTGAGTTCAAGCTCTGTGTGTGTGCATTGCTGACCTTCTCGGGCCAGCCTTGAACTCTCGAACTCTTGAACTCCTGCCTTGGCCATGCTTGGCTTCTCTCTCTCTCTCTCTCTCTCTCTCTGTTTGTTTTTTAGTGTCAAGAGCACAGAGACATACACTGCCCACAGCTGTCTGAGGCACGCCATGCCAGGTGGCTCAGCGTCAGACAGTGAATCACCCCAGAAGGAGGCTGTGGGGGGGCAGGCGCTGAGGGCTCTGGAGGGAAATCCGGACACTCATGCCCGAGAACAGACCCACACGCGCTCTGGCTGGTCTGGGCTCCCCTTGGGAGGTGGTGTCTGGGAGGGAGGAGGAGTCTGAGGAAGCACGGACGGGTGCCCGAGTTCAGGGCCCACATGCGACAGCAGCCGAGTCGTGTTGTGTGTTCAGTAAGGTGTCTTCAGAGGTCTGAGGACATCAGTGCCACCTCAGAGACCGACCACAGAGACACGGGGCGGAGACCTCAGGGTCTGTACCCGGTAAGGAATGCGGGCTGCAAAAACAGAGTGGAAATGACACTGACAAACTCATGACTGAGCCCTTCTCAAGGTCCACCAAGAAATTAAACAGAAAGGGAACAGCTCTGAGCTGCTTTTACTCACACTTCTGCCTTCTGTCCCACCCTGAAAAGCAGTTTTCTGATTCTTGGGACGTCCCCTGGTGTCTTTCACGTCACCTCACCTCCAGTGCTATAACCTGGCGTCAGCCCCAGATGCTGTGCGCCCAAAGCCTCCCAAGGCCGTCCCCATGGCACAGCCGCCACAAGCCCAGGGCTGCCTGCACTTCTGGACTCAGGGACCCTGAGGACCCCCGCGCTAGGCCTGCTCCTATGCTAATGACCAGCGGAACTCAAGGAAGCACATTGCCGGCCATTTCCCATTCATTGCAAAGGATACAAGGATGAGCCAAGCAGAAGAGACACACAGGGCCAGGTGGGGTGACCTTTCTGGGCTCACCACCCTCCTGACAGCCCGATGTGTTCCACTCAGAAGCTTCCTGAACTGGCCGTTTGGGGCATGCAGTGCTGTCAGGAGGGTTTTATTCAAAGGCACAATTGGTTAAGTCATTGCCACTGGTGATTTACGGACTGCCTGGTTGGTCAAGCTGAGGGACTAAAAGTTTCAACGATGTCATCATTGGCCTTTGGGACCATCAGCCCCTGTTCTGAAACTACGTAGAGGTCCCCAGCCACAAGATGACACTCAGTTGAAAAACGAGCAGAAGGCTTTATAATGGACATTCTTCAAATTGCCAAATGCTCAAATAATTAGTTATTATGGGCTGCAAACCAAAACCATGTGCACTTGGATGGGTGTAATAATAAAAACAGAAAATAGTGTCGGTGAGGATGTAGAGAGCATGGAATCTTCACACCTTGGTGTGAATGCAGACTGGTTCGGCCCCTGTGGAAACTCTTCAGTGGCTCAGAAAGTTGCACACTGTATATTCGTGTGATCCGGCAATTCAACTTCTAGGTCTGAACCCCTCAAAAATGAAAACAAGTGCTCAAAAACATGTTCATGCATATTCAGAGTAGCCGAAGGTCAGAAAGAGCCCAGAGTCCATGGAAGGATGAAGGGATGAGCATATTGTGGTGCGTGCAGGCAGTGGAATATTATTCAGTCACAAGAAGGAAATGGAGTCAGGTGCGTGCTGCAGAGCAGACGAACCTTGAAAACACACTAGGCAAAGAAGCCAGACTCGAAGTGACACATATTGTATGCTTTCATTTATGTGAAATACCTAAAATCGTTAAATCCATGCAGCCAGCTGCAGAAAGGTGTTTAACATGGGCGCGGGGGGGGGGGGGAGTTCGTTGGGGAGAACCTTCTCACGGGCACCCCTGTCTTTTATTATTATAATTATTATTGTTTCGGGCGTGCTGGAAACGTTTTGGACTAGACAGAGGCGGTCAGTTGCCGCAGAACACTGTCACGCACTAAGTGGCACTGGAGTACGTACTGAAGAAGGGCTAACTGTACTGTACATTATATGAATTTCACCATAATTTTTAAAAAAGTGAAGTTACACAATGTTAAATCACTGACAACCTCAACTCACCCCACGGCCCTAAATCCCGAGATCCCAACCTCCTAGTTCAAGTGGCATTTTTTCGCGGAGCGCCTGGTGGCTCTGAAGCTCTCAGGGGACCCCCAGGGACATCCCCGGGGTCACTGAGGGTCCCAGAAAGCTGTACAACCTGCGGGGTGATGAGGACAGACCTGAAACCCCGAGCAGAGAGCGCACGGAAGCCAGCGCCCGCCCGCCCGTGGCGGAGGAGGTCACTGCTGTGTCCAGCGCCAGGTGGACGCTGTCGCCTGCGCCACACGAGGCTCCGCGCTGTCGCCTTCCGCGTCCGGGGCGCGCGCGCCCTGGCTCCCCCTGAGGGGCGGGGCGGGGCGGGGCAGGGGCGGGGCCTGCGCGGGCGCGGGCGCGGGCCGGCGTCCCTCGGCCGGGGGCGGCGCGGGGCAGGTGAGCGCGCGGGGCGCCGGGCCCGGGGCTGGGATGGAGCCTAGGTCTCGGCTCTGGCTGCGGCCTCCGAGTGGGGCGAGGGGCGCGGGGCGCGCGCCCGGGGCGACCCCGGCCCGGCGGGTGGGCGGGGCTCGGCGCAGGCCGGCGGTGGGGCCGCGCACGCGGTCTCGGGGGCGAGCGGAGCGCGCGGGCGCTGGCTGCCTGCGCGGTGCAGGAGGGAGGGGAGCGGGGCCTGCGGCCGGCCGGTGCTTGCCGCCAAGCTTGGCTCTTTTATCTGGGGTTTGCAGCTGTGCGTTTGAAGCTGAAGGAGCCCGAGAACAGACGCGGGGCTCCATTCTGCGTTTGACTGATGAAGAACCTGAGCCCGTAGAGCTAAAGTGGCATAGCCCAAGGTCGCCCAGGTAGGAGATTCCAAAGCAGGGGTAGAACCCATGGTCCTGGCCTCTGCTGTCCACATCTCAACCCTTCGCTTGCTAAATGAAATGACCTGGGCTGTGGCTTAATTTCCTGTTCAAGACATGAACCGGCGGTGTGGGGTAACTACATCTCCATTTGCCACTGCAGGAGCAGCCCATATGGGGCACCTGCCGACCAGTGTCAGGGAGGGACGAGGCTGGGCCCAGGCGGCCCCCTTGATAGACACCTGATCCCCCAGGCTGCCAGCCAAGCCTCTGGCAGTAATTAAAGGTTCTGCATAAGCTGCTGCAGGTGTGTGAGCGTCAGGTTTCCCCTGCCTACCTGCAGGAGCCTGACAAATTCATAGGAATGATGTGTGAGTGCTTGGAGCCTTGCTGCAAAAGAGGCCAGGGGTCCCGGCTTCAGGCTGGAGCTGGCCACCCATGATTGGTGTTGTCTTTCCGACAGGGGCACTGGGGGAAATGGCCCAGCAGATGGAGGTCGGTTCAGGCTTTGCAGGAAAATTGTTCTTTGGTGTTGCATCTAGCATCCACTTGTTTCCTGTTAATGTGAGAAAGATAGCAGGGGTCTGGCTAGAGGCGGCTGCCTGTTGGGCAGGAGCAGATGGGCAGCCCGTGTCCTTTCCCACAGTCCTCTCTGGCTGCTCCTGCCCCACTGTACCTTATCTCCCATGCCCTTTTACTAAGTTACTGACGTTAGTAACTGAATGTCATGCCTTGTTTGAGAATTTGGCCATGTACAGTAAAAAGCCACTTTGTATGTAGTTGTCACAGGAAGCTCAGTAATAATCATCATTCCTACCCTTTTGCAAAAGGGGAAACTGAGGCTTGCAGGCTTAAGCAGTTGTTCAGTTATGTGGCCTCAGTGCCTGTGAGTGCCGGGCTTTGAACAGAGCTGCCTGTGTTTGTGTTACCTTTTGAGTTTGCACACAGCCTTTCTGCACTCGGCTAAACGCAGGCCTCTGCCCTGCAGCTCAGAAAGTTTCTGTGACGTCTTCATGACCAACTTCCTGAGAAAACCAGAAGAAAGAAAAAAATGATCTTTTTTTTTTCCTCCTAAAGAAACCAAAGCTGTGCGTGTAGGTCACATGCTTGTTTCTAAGGAAAACATCTTGGGCTGTGTTTCAGCTGCTGCAGTTTGGGACACTGTTGAGTTGGTGACAGGCGATTAATGGTTTCTGCACAGGATCCCACCTGGCTCCCAGCTGCTGCCCCTGGGAGGGGGCTGGGGCCCTGGCAGCCCTTCCCCTCTGACACATAGGGCTTTAGGCCTTGTAGACCAAATGTTGGCTCCAGGCCTGGACATGTCACTGTCACATGAATGTCTGGGAAATGAACAATTTCAGGTCAGTCCTTAGGAAAGAGCGTGCTTTATTTGTTTGGTAGCCTCTACTGAGATGCTAGGCTGCAGTTCATCTTTTCTAAAAGTCTAGCAGAAGAAGAAAAATTTAAAGGGTGCCCGCTTTTCTGGTGTGCCTTAGCCAGAAACTTCTTTTTAAAAAATAAAAATAATGGATGTTTCTTCTCAAAATTTCAGGAAAAGGGGCGGGGGATATAGCTCAGCGGCACAAGTGCCTAATCTGGCAAGCACAAAGTCCTGAGTTCAATTCCCAGTACCAAAGAAAAAAACATTTTCAGGAAAATTGTAAAAAGTCATCCATGAGCCATGTGTCCAGAGATAATCACTGTTACTCATTTCCCCCGGGCTTTCCCCAGCCACATGTGTGTATCTGTCCCCAAAACAGGAATAAGAAAGCCATAGATGAAGCACCCTGGTTTTATTCCAGCAGCCCTAAGAGCTGCCCTGTCCGTGGGCGTGCTGATGTGGTGGTTTGGTCGGAGATGTCCCTGAAGGCCTCTCTGGAAAAGCATGTTCCATAGGGCCTCGCCCTAGGCAGGGAGTGGAAAGTTTTGAGAAGGCCTTGTGGGAGGGCTCTGGGCCATTGCGGGTGAGTGGTGCAGCTCAGCCCCTTCCTCTTTGTGTCTTTTGCTTTCATTTTCTGGCCCTGAGGTGAGCAATGTTGCTCAGCATGGCCCGCACCCTGCTGTTCATGCACAGCCACACATGGACGACCCTCCTCTGCACGCATGGCCACACAGACCTGCAGTACAAGGAGGGCAGGGTGGGCCTTGGCTGGGCTCATAGGCCAGGTGGGGGACAGGAGAGACTTCGCTAGCATGGACTGGGGCGTGATGGACACCCCTTGCAAACGGGACTGTGTGGTCCAGGATCCAGAGCCCTGGCTACTGCGAGCATGAGCCTCGTTGGCTGAGGGGGCAAGGATGGCTCCCTTGGGCAGTTTGAGACCTGAGGTGCCACAGAGCTTTTGGTCTTGGGACTGTCACAGTAAAGCCCTCTGGGGTGCATGGGTTTCATGACTATAAGATAGGGTTCTGACCAAATGGCCTTTCAGGTCTTTGCTCACTGTAATACTGTCTCATGAAAGTGCCCTGCCCCTTCTTGGGGTGGGACCGGCAGCCAGCTCCTGTGTCTGGGGGCTCAGCCAGCACCCGGTTTTCTAAGGGGGTGCCAGCAGCCTGCTAACCCCTCACTGTTAACCTCCATGTGTCGTACACCCCCCAGGGGTAGACACTGGACAGGGCACCTCTCGTGTCCACAGTCCTCTGGTCAGCCTTTCACAGAGGGTGAAATAAGCCCTGTTGGTTCCAGGCCGTGCAGCCAGGGAGTGTGTGGTCCAGGTCACACAGGTAGTGACTGTCACCCTACTAGTCTCCAAAGCCTCTACTTTTAACCCTTTCTCATTTCAAAGAAGAAAAACTCTGCATCTGTTCAAGGCTGGCTCCCTCCGCCACTTCCCCCCAAACCACCTTTTCCACAGGCTGCTTAAGGAAAGGAGAGAGGGTGACCCAGGTCCAGGCTTCTAAGTAGGAAGGAGCCATGGAGCTTAAGTTTAGGAGGCCCCGTACCTGGATCTCTGGGGCCTGTGGTCCAATGAAGTGGGTAATACCTGTGGGACTACCCAGCATTTGGGCATCACCTCCGGCTGAGGTCACCATCCAGCAAGTGGTGTGTGTAGGATAGAGGCTGAGGGGCGTGGACTGGCAGATGTCAGTGGGGGCTCAAGGGTGAGGGTTGGGTGGTGGTGGGGATGCTGTGGGATTTCTCAGGGTAACCACTGACCTTTGCAAGCCTTGCTCAGTGTAGAGGAAGACTGTAGGAGTCATGGCATTACTGGGGAGTCGCCATGACTGGCCACTGCATGTGGCCTGCTGGAAACCTGTGCACCCTCTGTGAAAGCTGGGGCGCATTGTTCAGTTCGCCTGGCACTGAGAAAGCAACCCGCTGTCCCAGCCCAGACCTTTCTCTGGAGATCCTAGTGTTATGGCAAGAGCAGCATTCCTGGTTTGCTTTTGGATCATCATTTCCCAGGAGGCACTGGGGTTTGCTTTTAAAATCCATTTCCTACCCAACTCTGCTGGCTTTCAGTGTTAAGATTAGACCTTGGCTTTACTCTTTTCTCTGCAATGAAAAGAAGGTTGAGGAAATGGGGTCACCAGGTCTCTGTGATAATTGCGGGAACTGCTGACGCTAGCCGGCTGGGGAACTTCTCCGGGTTGGGTCACAGTCCCTAGGGCCGGCCCACCAGCCTTTCCATCCCATTCAGCTATGTAGCTGGAGCAGCCAGCAGTTTCTCCGAGGCTGGCGCTTCCCAATCCAGGCCACCTTCAGCCACCTGTGTTGTTCTGCGAGTTTCCCTGCAGCACCCTTGGGAGGGGGTGAAGAAAGGAGAGCTGCTGGCGCCAGGAGAGGGTTTGACATCAGCACTGGAGAGGCGCCCGGCCCCGCCCACCCCACCTGCCTGCTTGGGGCTCCAGCGGGAGTTCTTTGCGTCACCGGCCTTGGGATGTGGACACGCATCCAGCAGGGTTGTTTATCTGGGCATTCGGCTGGTGATTTCTCCCTGCAAGGATTTCAGCGCCATCAGGCGACTGAGAAGCCTTGCAGAGCCTGCTCTTAGGAATTTACAAGAGAGAAGGACCTACCCCAGCGCCCTTTGGGAGCCTGGTAAATGACCGGGGCTGGGGAGAAAATGTCAGTGGCTGCGCGGAATACCATCTGTAGCTCCGTGCAACCAGGGGATTCAGGGAGAAAAGGTCAGGGGTAGAAGAAAACCAAGAGTTGATGTTCAGTTTTCCCCTTTAAGAATTAGTAGCTTTAAAAAAACCCTGAACATGTAATCTGCCTTTATTATAAAAATGGTAGTGTTAAATACAAAGTAAAAGTCATCTACAATCCTGCCATCCGGAGACAACCACTGTTAATATTTTGTAACAGTTCTTGTCCTTCTTTTGGGTGCATACATCTTAAAAGAAAACTCAGACTACGATGTGAAGCTTTATGAAGCTTTATATTCTGTTAAACTTAACATCATGCCTTTTTAAAAAATCCTGTTAAATTCTGTTTGAAATAAGATTTTTCGTGGGCCCCATCTGATGGAGGTATGGAGGCCCGTGGATGCCTGGACCCGTGGATAACATAAACCCCGTGTGTCCATGTCTGCAGTGGGTAGTGGTACCTAGGAGTACAATAGAGCCGTTACAGCCACATACTATAACAGGGGCTATTTTATTACAGTGTGCTTTCTGGAATTTTCCATTCAATACTTTAGGTCTACAGTTGACCACAGGTGACCAAAACAGCAGCGAGGGAGCCTGAAAAGAAGCACAGATTCGGGTCTCATCCTGTAGAGTCCGACAGTTCAGTTGTTTTCACTTTTTTTTCCTCACAGTCATTCAGGAATGGCAACACATTTTGACGTGACTCTTTTATTCCTGGGTGGAGGATCAGAAGGGGTGATTGTATTCGCAGGTTTTAATTTTCTTGCTTTGAGTCAGGTCTGTCCAACCCTTCATCACAGCAGGTGTTGTTTGGGGACTTGTTCAGCCTGAGGGCTTTACTGTGTCCAATCCTGACCTCTTCTTGCTCCCCACCTGTCATCTGAGCAGACCCTGTACCCAGGGGAGAGGCCCATTCATCCTGCCCCTCCCCCTGCAGCAGCCTGGCAGGCCGTGGAGACGTCTGGTCTGAGTGCAGGGGTGCAGTCTGCTGGCGCTGCGTGGCACAATCCCCCGGGGCTTCATCAGAGTCCCCATTAGAGTGGAGCTCAGGGAGCTGTGTTTTTAATACACAACCTAGGGTAGTGTTAAAGAGCCTGGAAAAGGATTGTCTAGGCCTGAGTGGAACCTTGAATTGGTTACTTTTTATTTTTTGCAGCACTGGGGATGGAACCCTTATGCCCAAAGCCCAGCACCACCACCTCCCCCCAGGACAGCCTGGTCCCTTAGCAAACCTATTTCCTCATGGGTAAAACCGGGGAGAACAGTTGCAGAAGTTCCTGGGTTCAGTGCTGGCTCGGGGCTTAGCAGGTGGTGCCCACCATTGCCCCTTGCTGCCCTGAATCCACTGGGTAATGGTGCCCCTGAGAGACCTTGTGTTTCCCATTGCTGAGTTGGTTCTGGGAACTCTGCGAGGGTCCTCTGACCTGTGACCCCACACACAGCAGGCTGCTGGACTGTGACCACGTGGTGCCCTCGCCCTGCCAGCCAAGACCAGCTGCACCTCCTGGGCCCCCTGAGCCGCAGCCCGTCTCCCCTGCCTGCCCCTGTGCTTGGAGCCCAGCTCAGAATAGGCTTTCTGGGTTTTCAGAAGTGGGAAGAAGGGGCGTCTCCCCAGGCAGTGTGTGGTTTCTGGTGAGGAGGCCATTTGAATGGGTTGTGCTTTGTGGGTTACAGGGCACGTTTGTAGGATTTGTAGTGTCCTTCTCTAAAGGCCTGTCAGATCTCGAGACTAGACTTGTATGATGGGTCAGTGAGGGCGAACGACAGTGGTCACCAGGTGTCCATTACTGCGTCACATGGAAGGAACATGCTCTTCCTTTAAGCTTACCCTTCACGGACATTAGGGAAACTGAGGCAGCAGTGCTTTCTGGGAAGCATCTCTTGCTCTTGCTGCTGAATGGTGAAGTGGGTGCCCTGCAGTTCTGTGTCCACTGCTCTGTTAGGCCCTTTTTTGGAAGCAGCCTCACTCTGTGTTCCCCCATTTCTCTTGGAGTTTGCTCTGTGGGAGTCTGGAAGGGGGCCTCTGATGGAACCCTGCCACCTCTCAGGGTTGGAAGGGGGAACTTGGCCTGCCCTGGGGGTGGGGGCTGCAGTCTGTGATGTTGGGGTCCAAGGACTCCCAGATCAGCTGCACCCTTCCAGGGACCATGGAGATGGATCGCAGGCACCCAGAGATGGGAGAAGCCCTGGAGGAGGCGATGGGGGCTGATGAACTCGGAGTCAGCAGCTCTGAAGCAGTGGGGCCTGTCCGAGCTCCTCCAAGTGGAGCAGAGCACCGGCTTGGGAGCACTGCTGCCCCTTTTATTTTGTGGTGCTGGGGAGCAGCACCGCCCACAGCCTTCCTTGAGGGTGTGATGTGTGAGGTTGGGCCTCCTGGAGGGAAGGAGGCCTTGACCTTTCCTCTCCTGGACCCAATTGGCTGGCTTTTGCCAAGAGGAAGGAGCTAAAGCTAGAGCTTCCCAGGTCTCATGAAGGCCATGTCCCCTTGCACTGGGCTCCTGTGGCCCTGGGCTGAGCCTGGTCTTGAGAAGTCCAAGCAAACGGATGAGGGCACCCACTCTTGCCTGTCACCCCACTGTAATACAGTGCACTTCTGTCCACAGCCTCCTGTAGGACACCTGGGCTGCCCCCTCTGCTAGACCAAGCTCCTACTTCTCATGAGGCCCCAGCCCCTCCGTGGATGCTTCACCCCACCAGGCTCCTCCCTTCCTCCACGTCAGGTTGCTGGACATTATCAGGATGGGCTCTTGTGTCCCCATAGTGTGCATTCACCTAGGTGATTACCTCTTTCCAGGATGACCCACCTCCTGCCACCCCTGGCTGGTAAATGTTCCTAACCTCTGAGGCCACTTCCTGTCCTTGAGCCTGAGCTTCCAGCCCTCCTGGCTGGCACACTCTCTGCTCTAAGCTCCAGCAGGTGCCTGGTCCCTTGCACCTCTTCCTGGCGCCTGTCTGACTTTGCCCACTGCGGTTCTTACTCTTGTCTGCAGCCTCAGGAGGAAGGTTTACAAGCTGGGGGACTTACTCCCTTGGAAGTCCCTGGAGATAGCGGGGGTGCATTTTACTTTGGGGTGGTGGCTTTCACTGCAGGATGGAGCTACTAAAGTCCCTAGGAATAACTCGGGGCAGCTAAGGTTTGAGAAGAGTGGCAGCCACTGGCCCCACCAGGGAGCAAAGCTGGCTGTGTTAGTGGAAGAATCCCGCTTGTCTTGTTTACAGACCAGGTAACTCCCAGGAACGCTGTCCCTGGAGACAGACTTGGCACAGACCTGCTAGTGTGACTCAGCCAGAAGCCCACGGGATCTTATCACGAGCTCAGGGGCTGTCCCAGGATGTGATGGGGACTGGCATATCCCTCTCAGCTTGTGAGAAGTCCTCCCAGCCTTGAAACTGGCTGCGTGTATAGACTTGGGGCGACCAGTTTACACAGGGTGCTGTTGTGCTGGAAGCCCACGTGGAACCCCTCCGCGGTCTTGACAGCCATCGCTCGCTCCTCTGGTTCCTTCTGCACGGGGCCTGCACTTCCTGTTCACACTCGCTGCTGCTGAAGGGGCTCATTTACCACCACCTCCTCCCCTGCCAGGCGTTGACTGCTGCTGCTGAGCTTTGGGCTCCCCGCTCCCTTCACTCAGATCCCAGCCCAGGGTCCTCCTGGACAGCGTCCCCTGTCACCCACAGACATTTCGGCAGATTCCTGGGTCACAGTCACAGTCTTTCCCCAGAAATTCCCATGGCCATCCCCCCATCTAGCAAGGCTGCTGTCCTCAGTGCCGTATGGACCCACCTCAGGTTCCCAGCTGTGGCCAGAATGACCCTTGTAAGCACAGATCTGTCTCGATTGCCCTTGAGATGGGATGGGCCACCTTGAGTCGTGCCTGGGGCCCTTGACCCCTCCACAGACCTCACCCACCCTCCAGCCTCTGCTCTGTGCCCAGCTTCGGCAGATACTCCAGAAAACAGCCCACTCCCCGAGACTGTGTTTGTGTGCCTCTTGAACACCTGGGTTACACTGACCGTGCAATAGCCCTGACTTCTCTGGGTGGGTGGCACGAGTCTCAGGCTGCCGCAGCCTCATGGTGGCTGGCAGGGACTCCTGCTTTACAGTAGTCTTTGGATGCCTGGGTCTCAGAAGCTTGTTGGGGCAGGACCTGTGTCTGGGGCTTCACGCTGTCTGCAGTCCCCACCACAGCCTCCCATCCAGTGGTGCAAGGTCCCTGTGCTTTCCAGGTCCGCCCCTTCCCGAGCAGGGTCATGCTCACCTTCATGGCCTCTGACAGCGAGGAGGAAGCATGCGACGAGCGGACGTCCCTGATGTTGGCCGAGAGCCCCTCGCCACGCTCCTGCCAGGAGGGCCGGCTGGGCGAGGAGGACGGGGACAGTGCTGCTCAGTGGGTAAGTGGTACCCCTGGTCGGGCCTGGAGGTCGTGGGCCTCTGTGCTGAGGAAGGTTCAAGTCTGGATCTCCCGTGTCCCTCATACGGTCCCTACCAGGGTGCTGGAAGCTTTATGGGATCGGTCTAGAGGGGTCTTCAGGGGCCTGGGGATCCTTTCCTCTAGGCTCCTTCACAGTCTGTCTGTGAGGTGAGCAGCCATGCAGTCCTGCTGAGATGCTTTAGTCCTGGGGCAGGAGGGCCAATCGGTCCTGAAGTGGCCCCTCCAAAGCTGGAAGCCTGCAGCAAGCCCTTTGTCTTTCCGAGTTGCTTTAGCTCAGGTATTTGCTTCCTGAGGGGAAGCTAATGCCAGGATGGAGCCAGGCCATCTCTGACCTGGGAGGAAGAGGGGCTCAGCAAAGGGCTTTCTGAGTAGACTGCGCATTTGACCCCAGATCTGACCCCAGATGCGCTCTGCAGTGAGCCCGCCCCTCAGGTGTGTACCATTCTAGAGCCCGCCCCTCAGGTGTGTACCATTCTAGTGCCAGTCACAGTTTCCATGGTAACACGAGGGCATGTGGTGGATGCCTGGATGCTGGGACAGGCAACGTGGACACTTCAGGGTGGTAGGAAGAAAAGCTTCCAGGAGGAAAAGGCATCTGGGTGACTGGACAAATGCATGTGACACGGGCTGCACTGTCACTGTCCCCTGGTGGTGCCCCGGGGGAGGAGAGTCCCTCAGCTGTGCCATCTCTCTCCCCATCAGTCAGAGCAGCATCTGAATCTGCCTGCACCCGACTGTTGCAGTAGTTAGAAACCTCTCTTCATGGATGGCCTCTTCGCCAGCCTTCCTCTTCTTTGCTGAAATCTGAGCTCATTTCTCCTGGAGCCTGTTGTCCTCTGAGCTCCCAGTAAAACTCCCCAGTTCAAGGTCATCACCCCGATGTTTCTCCGTCCTGTCTTATCTCCCGGAGTGCTTGTGCTTTTTGTTATTTTGGTTCCTGTCCATTAACTTCCTCACCTGACCTCCTAGACTGGAACATCTCTGCGAAGAGTAGATACTGAAGCCGTGTTTTTTTAAAGCTGTGTTTCATTTGGCGCCTCCTTGGGCTGTGACCCTAATAAGACAGCTAATGACCCCCAGTTGCCACTGTTCCAAAGCCAGGCTTTGCAGCACAGCTGCTGCCCCTCGCCCCTTGCGCTGTTCCACCTGCCCAGAGCCGGGTCTTTCCGATGCTTGGTATGGACTCAGCCTTGAGTTCCGAGCTACAGATTTACTCACCTGATTTCAGGAGGCGGGATTTCTGCTACTGCTAGCTGCCGTGTCCTGTTTGCTGCTGGGAGTCCCGTGGGTGACCGTTCTGCTTAGGTTGTCAGCTGAAGATTCGATCTATTTTTCTCCTAGCACTGACCCAGCTCTTCTCCCTGCTCTGGAAGCTGTAGAGCCCTGTGCCCCTGCTCTTAGGAAGGAGAAAGGTCACTTCTGTCCTTCAGGTTCTTTAGCGCTGTGCGCTGGAGGTGCGCCCAGCCTTCTCTGTTTCTACGCTTGGTCCAATTCTGCATCTTCCCTCCTGCACTTTTCTTAGGCCCTAAAATCCCAGTGTCCTCGGTCTACGCTACTGGTTCTTAGCTCTAGAAAGCAGCACTCCCCAGATCCCTGAGCAGCACCCATGGATTGTTAGGTGGGTGCCCTGAACCCCTCACCACATGGTTTCTCCCAGAGGGGCCAGGAGAGTGAGGAGGACTGTGAAGACGACCCTGACCACTACATCTGTGGTGGGGTTCCCGGGCGGCCGGCAGGCCTGGAGGAGGAGCTGACACTGAAGTATGGGGCGAAGCACGTGATCATGCTGTTCGTGCCCGTCACGCTGTGCATGGTCGTGGTGGTGGCCACCATCAAGTCTGTGCGCTTCTACACGGAGAAGAACGGTCAGCTGTGAGTCGGGGTCTGGACCAACTGGCAGGGACCAGGCGGATGGGCTTGGGGTGGGGGCAGCTTCAGCCATAGCATCTGCACCCACTGCTCCCTGGCAGGGACAGAGGGAAGCCCAGGTTCGCACAGGCCCTCTGCCTGCTGGCTGTGCACTCGCCTGGCAGCTTCCCATCAGTCCCAGTGGTCAGAGCGAGGTGCTTGCACATGGCTTCCTGAGCTTATGAGGGCTCCACTGGGCTAGGGGCCGATGGAGAAGAGTGTGTGGGGTGTTGCAGGGCCTGGAGCTGACAGTGGGCAGGGCAGAAAGGGCTTCCACTGGGTGAGTTCACCTGGCCTGCACCCCACTGCTGTGCAAGCACCAGGCATGGCCGGAAGCCTGGGACCAGGGCCCAGCTAGTGCCAGGGTGGTGCGGGCCCCGGGCGGGGGGTGGGGGCTCCAGGATGGGTCTGAGGGTCACTTGGGGAATGGTGTTCCGCAGCCACAGGCACCCTGACCCCTGTCCCCCCGTCCCCCCACCTGCTCAGTATCTACACGCCGTTCACTGAGGACACGCCCTCCGTGGGCCAGCGGCTGCTCAACTCTGTGCTGAACACGCTCATCATGATCAGCGTCATTGTGGTCATGACCATCTTCCTGGTGGTGCTGTACAAGTACCGCTGCTACAAGGTGCAGCCCTCACCCTCCCTGTCTGTCCCTCCCCTCACGGCCCTCGGCTGGCTCCTGCCTGGAAGCAGCCACTTCAGGAAAACAATGAGGGGGGGTTCTTTTTCTGCAAAATAGGCTGATTTGCCTTTGGCTGCCCCACCTGGAACCACCTGACCCCAGGTCCTGACCTAGGAAGAAGTTGACGTAATTTTGCTTCGTCTGAGTTTCTGGGTCAGGCTCCCTTTGCCCTGGTACCTCCCCTCCATGTTTATTTTTGTTTCCCTTCCCTGCTGGACAGGGCTGTTCAGGCACTGTAGCGAGATCCCCTCGGCCTGGGAGTGTTTGGGTCAGACTCACCCCCAGCTGCCGGGTGCCCCAGGAAGCAGTGGAGGAGATAAGCCTGAGTCGGGGGCATCATTTGTCTCCAAAGATGCTCTCTCAACTTGCCCATGGGCTGTGGGCTGAAGGCTTTGAAACCCTGAGGTGAAGCTAGGTGCCACCTGCTGGAGACTGCACAGAGCATGGTGCAGGGCCATTCATTGGGCAGCTGCGGTGTAGCAGGGAGATGAGAGAAGTGGGTGCAGGGAGGGCTGGGCCTGGCTCCTTTGAAGCTGAGGGTTCATACTTGCAGACAGCTGGAAATAGCAGGGGGAGGGTGGGAGCAGCCCTGCTCTAGTGGGCAGGTGTCAGCTGGCTGGCCCATCACTCAGTAAAGTTCCCAGCGAATCTGTGACACACAGGTGGGGCCTGACAGTGGCCCAGGGGAGGACAGTCTGGGTGCCACGGAGCCCCTTCCTTCTCACTGTTCCTGCTGCCCAGCATCAGTGGCTGCTTTCACTGCAGGGACCAGGTCACTACTGACGCCTCCCTGGCTGAGCTGGGGACTGGTGGGCCCATCTCCAGAGAGGACAGCACCTGCCCCGGGTGCTGGTTCAGAAGCAGCCCTCCCTCGACCTTGACTGGTGCATACTTGGCTGGGGAGGAGGGACAGATCTTTCTGAGGACCCTTTGTAGACCCGCAGGTAGGCGGGAACTTCCTGAGAGGTCTTGGATGAGATATAGCACCCCCCCATCCTTTCACCCCAGTGATTTCTCCTGGCAGCATATGCTTTGTAGGTCTCACCACCACTGGTGGTACACTGTCCACTCCTCTTCTCCTGGAATGTGCCCCAGGCAGACCCTCAGCCTCTGCTGGCACTGGTGTTGACACTGGTGCTGCTGTGCTGGCCAGTGGAGCCTCCTGGACCTTCCTGAGTGAATGAGAGGCAAGGTGGGGTGAGCCAGGTCAGCAGCCCTGCAGGGTCCTGAGGGCACTTTGAGACCTTGACAGGGGCCGGAGGAAAGAGGCCTCGGATATCTGAGTCCCTGTATCTGTAAGTGGCCTCCAGTGCCACCTCCTGTGGTCAGGAGTAAGACCTGTAGGCTCCAGCCGCAGGCCCGGGGGCCTTGGGCCTCGTGACCTCCTCCTCCGTCTCCGTCTGTTGTGCAGTTCATCCACGGCTGGCTCATTATGTCCTCCCTCATGTTGCTGTTCCTGTTCACCTACATCTACCTCGGGTAAGTGGTGCCCGTGAGCACTTGGGTAAGGAGGCCCCGGGGACCCCACTCCTGCAAGAGGCCACAAAGGATCTTGGTGGGGAAGGGCGGCCATTGAGTTCAGTGTCAGCTGCATCTGCAGCCCAGGCCTCCCGGTCCATCTCTTGGGCCTTGACCCGGGGCCGGGAGCTCCACAGCAGGTCGAATGTCTGTCCTGGTCCCTGATATAAAACCGTCAGTGCCTCTGTGGAAGGTAGTATCTGTGAACACCAGTGGGGGTGGAACCCACTCATGCTTTATGTTTCATTCTTGTACTAGGTCTGGAGACATCCTGGCTTGTGGGGAAAACGTACTGCCCTGTTGCCTTTTGATTTGGGATCTCACCCTGGGCCAGGGGCCAGGGGCTAGGGGAGGCTGGAGGGACAGGAAGAAACGGCTGCCGGGACTTTTTCCAGAGGCAGAGGGTCCTGTGAACATCCCAAGTGTGTAGCCATGATGGCATCACAGGCCCATGAAAAGAGGCCCCAGGGAGAGCCTGGAAAATTTAGTTCGGGAGCAGAGGCTGTAAAGCAGTTTGGGCTGGGATATCCCCGCTCATCTCCCACCCACCCACAACTCCACCTTGACCTGCAGGGAAGTGCTCAAGACCTACAACGTGGCCATGGATTACCCCACGCTCTTCCTGACCGTGTGGAACTTCGGGGCGGTGGGCATGGTGTGCATCCACTGGAAGGGGCCGCTGGTGCTGCAACAGGCCTACCTCATCATGATCAGTGCCCTCATGGCCCTGGTGTTCATCAAGTACCTCCCAGAGTGGTCTGCGTGGGTCATCCTGGGCGCCATCTCCGTCTATGGTAGGCCGAGGTGGGGGTGGTGTCTAGTGCTGGGTCACGGTCACTGCCACCCGAGATGCCCCAGGGTGGGAGGTCCCCTTTATAAAACAGGTCCCTCCAGCTCCAAGGTGTAGAAGGAAACCCAGTGGTCAGACGCCCCTTATTATGCATTGGCTGTTGTCTTGTTCCTGAGCATGCGTACTGTGTGTTACTCAGAGCAGCCCCAAGTGCCTGGTCTGATGCCTGTAAGGAACCCAGAATGCTCCTGCCTTTTACCTGCCATTCGCATGGTTACCGTTGGTACTGCCACTCCTGTTTGAGGACAAAGACTTGGGGCTCCTCTGGGTCTCAGTACTTCCTGTTGGCAGGTACCTCGGGCCCTGCTCTGGGCTCAAGCCAGTGCAGCCATGGATGGTGGCTGCAAATGGGTCAGGAGGCTAGCCCAGAGGCCAGGCACATTCAAAGAGCCCCAGTCGGGTTCCCAGAAGTAGCAGCTTGGACCTCCCTGCATGGGCACTGCTTGGGAACAGATAACACCACAAAGATCCCTGTGTTTGCCCAGATCTTGTGGCGGTGTTGTGCCCCAAAGGGCCACTGAGAATGCTGGTGGAGACTGCCCAGGAGAGGAATGAGCCCATCTTTCCTGCACTGATTTACTCATGTGAGTGGCCTGCGCCTCTGCCTGAGGGGCCTGTGGTGGGGACCAGGGCCGGTGGTAGCTCCAGAGCTACCAGGAGGTGGTGACACTTTCCCTGGCCAAAGGAAGAGCCAGCCTGGTGCCCCCAGGGGATGTCCACCCCCACCGTACCTCACACCCCTGCACCCATGGAGAGCTGTATCCAGCTGTGATGTAGAGGGCGCTGGCATGTCAGAGGAGTGGCAGCATGTGGGGTGCATGGGGCAGCCCCGTGACTGTCCCCCGCCTGTCCACTGGCTGCAGTGTTACAGACCCCATTCCCCAAGGTCCTTGGCCACTGCTCCACTGTCTGGGCTCTTCAGGGCCACCTTGGAAAGGGACTTTGCAGGGCCAGACTGTTTTCTGACTCTGAGCCTGGCAGATTTCAGCTGAGTGTCACGCAGGGGAGCCTGCAGCTCCACAGTTCCCCTGTTCTAGAAGAGCAGCAGGTCAGGGTTGGGTGGACATCCCTCAGACAGTGTGGATGACAGGGACTCATCACACATCCATGTCCACAGCAGCCAGGAGGTGGACGCAGCCCAGTGGGCGTCAGTGGTGACATAGTGTGGTTAACTCGGGCCAGGAAGCATTCAGCCCTGGGGAAGAAGGAAGCTCTTTTATGGGTAGTATTTTAAAAATTGAGTCATTTGTACACCTTCCTCAGGTACATTATGTACATTCAATACATACTTAAAACATGTTGTGACCCCATCAGGGCAATACGCATTTCCATTTCTTCAAGCTCAGTTATTTGTTGAGAACTTCATACATTTTTGGTCACCCTGAAATCCAGCCAGGCCGTCCTCGCTGTGGTGGCCCCGCTGTGCTGAAGAGGACCGGGAGGAGCTCCTCGAACTTGTTCTCCAGTGCATCCCCTTCCCTGCCCTGTCCCGTCTCCTATGGTCGCTGTTTCATTCTTTTTCAAGAGACTGATTTGCTGGGTCCCACACACAGTCAGAGCACACGCTGGCGGTCTTTGAGTGCCTGGCTGATTTCACTTAACAACTCAACTCCTTTTTACGGCTGAATAATACTCTGCTGTGTGTACTCACCACGATGTCTCTATCATGAAGGCATCTGGGGGGATCCCACATGCTTGGTAATTTCAAGCGTGCAGATAAGCATGTGATTATCTGGTCTCCTCTGGCTGTATACCCAGGGTGGGATTTCCAGACCATATGTTAGCTCTGTTTTAGTTTTTTGAGGACTGTCCACCTGTTTGCCCACAGGGGCTGTCCTGATGATCCTCCCACTGCCAGCGTTTGAGTTTGCCTCTGTCTTCCCTAGCATTTGCTCATTCTGTCTTGTTGGTGATGGTCACCCTTACCATGGTGAGATGGTGCCCCGTGGTGGTTCTGAGCTGCATTTCCCTGATGATGTGTGAGACCACCCATTTCTTCCTGTACTCTTCAGCCATTTGTGTGTCTTCTTTGGAGAAATCTTTAGTTCTTTTATTCATTTTTTTCAGTTGGATTGTTTGCTTTTTTTTTTTTTTTTGGTCAACTTTTTTAATTCCTTACATATTTCAGATGTCAACCCCTTGTACAAATAGTCTGCAGACATTTTTAGCACTCTGAAGGGTGTCTCATGCTTTTGCTTGTTTCCCTTATGGGTCAGAAGCTCCTTAGTTTGTGAAATCTGTTTGTCTGTTTCTGGTTTTGTTTCCTGTGCCTTTGGAGTCCCAGCTAAAGATCACTGGCTTCCACCAGTGCCTTGAAGTATTGTTCCTGTTTTCTTGTAGTAATTTCGTCGTTTCAGGTTTTGCACGTAGGTCTTCATACACTTTGAGCTGGCTTTTGTGTCTGGTTTGAGGCAGGCTCCAGTTTTATTCCTCCTCGTATGCGCATCTGGTTTTGCCAGCACCACGTAGCGGAGGCTGCCTTTCTCCTCCGTGTGTGTGTGTGTGTGTGTGTGTGTGTGTGTGTGTGTGTGTCTGTGGTCTGTAGCGGGGTGCGTTCATTTCCCCTGCTCGCTTTTCTGACCCACTGGGGTGTGTGACTGATTTTACGCTGTCACCATCCTCTTGTTTACTCCAGCTTTATAGTGGGTTTTGAAGTCAAGTATTGTGGTGTCTGTAGCATTTTTTAAAACTCAGGATTGCTTTGGTTAATCTGGGTCTTCTGTGATCCCATATGAATTTTAGGATTTTTTTCTATCTTGTTTTGTTTTCTGGTGTGGGCTTGGTATGTTTAATAGTTTAATGGGTACTGAGTTTCAGTTTTACAAGATGGAAAAGTGTGAGGTTTTTTTTTTGTTTTGTTTTGTTTTGTTTTGTTTTGTTTTTTTGAGACAGAGTCTCACTTTGTAGGCTGGCCTTGAATTCATGGTGATCCTCTTGCCTCAGCCTCCTGAGTGCCACCAGCCCTGGCTGGAAAAGTGTGATCTTTACACAGCAATATGAATACAGTGAGTACCACTGAAGTATACACGTAAAATGGCTGAGATGGCTGGGTGTGGTGGTACATGGGTGTAATCCCAGCTACTGAGGAGGCTGAGGCAGGAGGATTGTAGTTTGGGGCAACCTTGAGCAACTCAGCAAGACCCCATCTCAAAAAATAAATACAAAGGGATAAGGATATAGCTCAGTACTCCTTGGGTTCAATCCCAGTACCACAAAACAAAGCAAAACAGGAATGGATAGGGCAGTACATTGTGAGTTTTTAAAAACAGTTTTAAAACAACTGCTTCACCAAGTTGCTCACCCTTCCTCTAACTGTCCATTCTCGCGTTGATTTGTGAGGACAGCTGAGAAAGGGAGTAGTGCTGTCCGCCTATGCTGGCCCCTCTCCCAGCACCCCTCCAGTGGGGTCTCCAGGTGGGTGGTCCTGCGGGAACACAGCTCCTGTGGGCAGTGCTGAGCCATGGCTCCATCTCCTTCCCTAGCTGCCATGGTGTGGACAGTGGGCATGGCAAAGCTGGACCCGTCCTCCCAGGGTGCCTTGCAGCTGCCCTATGACCCAGAGATGGGTGAGTATCGGGGTGACAGCTTATCATCACTGGGCCACTGTCTCCCCTATACCCCCTTGGTGGCCTGGTCTCTGGGAGGCGGAAGCACGTGTCACCTGACAGCCAGTCCTCCGCACGCGTCAGCTCCCAGCCAGACTGGGACTGAGCAGGGGTTGATTATCACCCGTGCCTGGGATGTTGGTGGCTGGGGACAGGGACACCTCGGGGTCTGGCCACCATGCTGCGGGGCGGGGAGCGTCTTGTTCCCAAGGAGCCCCTCTGACCATCTGTCTCTCCCTTGCCCCTTCCTCCGGACACCCAGAAGAAGACTCCTACGACAGTTTTGGGGAGCCCTCGTACCCTGATGTCTTTGAGCCTCCCCTGCCTGGCTACCCCGGGGAGGAACTGGAGGAAGAGGAGGAAAGTAAGGTCCCCATGCTCAGTGGTCGCTGTGGGGTTGGGTGGGCCAGAGCTCCCTAAGATCCGGGTAGAGGCTGCACCATTCCTAGATCCACAGTGTCAGGGCTGTGGCCTTGAAGGGCAGCCAGCCCAGCACAGGGCACAGGGCACAAGTCCCAGCCAGGGTCAGCAGTGCATGCAGATGCAGTGGAGGATGCTGGGAAGGACACAGGGGCACAGGGTCAGACAGACGGATGGCGTGAGCACTGTGCGTGTCCTATGAAGGGTAAGGGGCTTCAGCCAGCAGGCGCTGGGCAGAGGACGCGGGACCTGGTGCCTCTGGAGTCCCAGGGTGACCCAGGACAGACACAGGGCTTTCTGAGTCCTAGCGGGAAATGCAGAGAGGTGAGGATGTCAGATACAAGCCCTGCGGAGACCTGCTCTGCCCGAGCCACAGCGCCCGGCTCTTCAGCAGTGCCGGAAAGCCTAGGGAGCCCCAGTATCATGACTAAATCCCCAGTTACGGGTTTCTTATTCTCAGGGAAAGGGGCTCTAGAAGGCTTCCACACATTGTTAGCCATGTTCTTGAAAGGAGTGAAATCAAATTTCCAAAGAGAACCTGTCCTTCTCCTGGCACCAAGTGACACAGCGCTGCCCTGCCCTCGGCCCCTGCCCAGTGCCAGCTTCTCACTGCCCAGACTCTCAGTGCTCGGGCCCGCGACCCCTTTCCGCACTCAGCTGTCTCTCCGGGCCCCACACCTTTGTCCCCAGTCGCTGCGGACTCCGCTGGAACCCCTTGGCCACTTGCATTCTGCAGGGTGGCCGGGCTTCCTCACCTGCCAGAGTCCCCTGTCCTTCACCTGCTGTCAGCTCCGGGACTGACCGTGCCTCTCTCCCTCTGGACACAGGGGGCGTGAAGCTTGGCCTGGGCGACTTCATCTTCTACAGTGTGCTGGTGGGCAAGGCGGCAGCCACGGGCAGTGGGGACTGGAACACCACGTTGGCCTGCTTCGTGGCCATCCTCATTGTGAGTATGGGGTTACCCTGGGGGCCCCTCCGGAGCCTTCTTCCCTGAGAGGACCCTCTCTAGGCCGTGGGACAGTGTAAGGGGGGGGGCCTTGGTGCACAGTGCTTCGTGGGCTTGTCCCTGAAGGTAAGTCTCTGTGACCTGAGACTTACCGAGGGGAAGCAGTTTAAGGGCCATGGGCACAAGGCTAGCGATGAGGATGCCTTTCCTGCTGCACAGCTGCTGTTCCCCCCAGGCCTCGGGGACCAGAGTGTCCTGGGCTCAGGTGGGTCTAGAAGTGCCACCTGGCCCGATGCACATCCTGGGGAGACATTATCCTGACCTGTCACCTTGGAGAGCCTTCCTTATAGCTGAGAAAAGTCAGAATCTGACCGTGTGGCACCCACATCCTGTCCTGTGCCCCAGGAACACGCTAGGTGTCACAGGGTGGGACTTGTAGCTAAGGGTGGTGCCCCAGAGCAGGCATCATGGACCCCAGGCTGCTCCCCTCCATACTCACCTCCACCCCACTGTCCCCTCTTAGATGCCTGGGGTATCTAGGAATAGGTGGTAGGAAGGGCCATGAGGGGACATGGCTCCTTTGGTTTGGTGTTGGTTCTCCCTTGGTTTCCTTGGTGTTGGCTACTGAGATCCTCACTGGTGTCTTAGTCAAGCCATTTTGTCCTGCTGTCTCTTTGGGGTGGCCATCCTATGTCACTGCCGTCCCTGGAAGGAGGATGGGCATGGTGATCAGATAGAAGTCCAGTCCTGGCGTATCTGGGCCCAGGGACAAAGGAGCAGGCCAGCAAGCTCCTGCCCATCCACACTGGTGGTCACTGCGTCCCTTTCCTTGGTGTCCACAGGGCTTGTGTCTGACCCTCCTGCTGCTTGCGGTGTTCAAGAAAGCACTGCCCGCGCTCCCCATCTCCATCACCTTCGGGCTCATCTTCTACTTCTCCACCGACAACCTGGTGCGGCCCTTCATGGACACCTTGGCCTCGCACCAGCTCTACATCTGACCTGCGGACGCCTCACCGGACGCAGCCCTGTAGTTTTACACTCTAGTGCCATATATTTTTAAGACTTTTCTTTCCTTAAAAAAATGATACTGTGCTCACTTTGTGATGAGAAACAGAAGCCGCTTTTTGGTGCTAGCTGTTTTGTCCCCAGACTCCGCCTCACCTGTGTGTGGGCCTCGTGTCACCCACAGAACTGGGAAGGCCGAGGGGCTGCAGGCTGGGAGAGGATGCCCTTCCCCTCCCTAGAGGACCGGGGGCCTTGAAGGCACAGGAAGGAGGTGAGCAGTGAGCTCCGGGCTTTCTCTGTGGTGCCCCTGTTATTTTATTCCGTTTAGGAACCGAGTCCTGGTCTCCCTGCTGGGGCGTGGGTTAACGTGTACATCAATAAAGCGATGCCTCCTGTCGTGATGCTGGCATTGGGTCTGTACCCAGGGGCTGCCCCACATAGCCGGGTGCAGGCAAGGGCATCACCCCGTAATGAAGGGGAGAGGCATTGCCGTCTCCCTCTCACATCCTGAGTCACAGTTTCCTGGGCTGAGGGGAGTGGGACAGGATGGGGAGCTTAACGTCCAGGGCTGTGCAGCCCAAGCTGGGGGCCTGAGCCTAGAGATCCTGGCCTCGGCCTCAGTCTGGCAGCATCAGAAAGGCTGCAGGTGATGGCTCCCGAGTGTTCCCTGGTGCAGGTCTGTGTACACCTGGGTGCCCAGCCACCCTCTGAGGAAGCCACATGGTGGAGAGGAGAGGACAGGGAGGCTCTGCCTGCAGCTAACATCGGACATGGTGTGGACACCACACAGAAGAGATCCCTGTCCTCTGGGGCTGCTGAGAAGACAGGTGTAGGCAAATCGTGTTCAGAGCCTTGGCTTCTCCTTGTCCCTGAAGTTGCGGGTGCTGGCTGTGTATTTGAGAGGAATAAAATGGCCCTGCCTCTCAGTGCGGGATGGAGCTTTCCTCCCCTGTGCTGCTGGAGGAGCAGGGGCAGCCCGGTAAGGTAGGGAGGGAGGAGGAAGAGGCCGCATGCTGCCGGGTGCTGTGAGGTGTGGGGTGGCGGCTCCCACGGCCAGCAGCCAGAATCCTGCTGATGCTGACACTGAGAGGCCCGGAGTAGTGGCATCGATCACAAAGCTAAAGTGGAGTGACTAGACAGCATGACTGTCCTAAGTGGTGAGAGCTCCCGGAGGATGGAAGCAAACTGAAGGGGCCACTGAATACGCGATCGAGCAGTGTCGCCTGGGAAGATGGGAAGCAGCCTGGGTTCCCACAGGTGCCAGCTGGTGAATGTTCTGATTTCACAGCTGGGAGAGGACCTGGGGAAAGGCCTGGCCATGGCTGCAGGTGGGAGCCCTGCAGCAGTGAAGGCAATGTATGTGGGCAGGGAGGTGGCGTGCAAGGACCCTGTGGAGGGGAAGGAAGATCCCCAAGGAGATACAGCTTGAGGACCCAGGGTGCAGGGAGACAGGGGACCTGGGACATCAGCAGAAAACAGGAAACATGTGAGGCGTTTAAAGACAGGATCGAAACATGCTGACACAAGCAGAGATGTGCGCAAACATTCGGGTCCCCCCGTGTAGCCAGTTTCCTGCCTTTCCATATTCGCTGCAGCTTTGTTCTTAGAAATAGAGTTCTCAAGTCCTGTTTGTATGGCCCCATCTTGTCATGCTCCCCAGTTTCTGTCCTTCCAGGTGTGCCCAAGTGGCCCGGGGCACTGTTGGTGTCACTGTGCCCCACACACCAGGGCATGGGAACCAGGCTTGGCCCTGACCAGGAGAACAGCAGACATCTGTGTGTTTTCCAGGAGAGCTGTTCCCTTACAGAGATGTACAGATGTCAGTGTCTTTTGCTTTATTCTGCTTGTGTGGGACACACATGTAACACTGTGAGATGTCACAGCCACTTTATGACTATGAAGACAAATGCCCCAAACAAAGCACACACAGCCACAAGGCGGTTGGGGGCCTGATGACGTCCTTGAGCAGCTGCCTTAGCTACCCAAACTGCTTGTTGTGTGATAAAAACAAACCCCCACTGTATTGGGGCTTCTAGGCCATGTGGTCAAATGCAGTCCAATTACTGCATTGTTGCTCCACAGTCTTTGCTCACTTGATAACCCTTCCTCCTCTCAGATTTACTTCTCTTCCCCCACACTGGGGAGCAGGCGGCAGCTGTGTTCCTTCCAGGGTAGGATGTCACTTGGGCCCAGGCGGCAGAGGCGGTGGGGCAGCTCAGGGGCTTTGACACGGCCATGTTTATCATTCATGGTTGAATCTGTCACACAGGTCGGGACAACAGATCTCCACAGTGGGTGGCTCTGTGTTGCTTGTGTCTACAGCAGCGTTCGCTGCATGGTTCACAACACAGAAAGTGCTGGGCCTCGGCAGCGGCTTTAGACCCTCACGTGTGGTGTGCAGGCTCGGGCAGTGCAGAGTGTGTCCCCTGCTTCTGTGTGCCCGGGTCCCCATGGTGCATGGCAGGAAAGCGGCCACACGGAGAGATGTGTGGGCCACGGTGTGCAGGGCAAGACTCAAGGCGTCTCCCCGCCCTTGTCCCATCCCAGAAGTGGTTCTGTTAGCTCCGTACCTTCTGAGCTGTCCTGCACCAATGCAAGGGCCTCGCTGGACCCAACGGCCTATATATCGACTCATGCAGCTGAGCGGCTGGAGAGGAGCAGGACTTCCCTGAGTGGGGCGCTGGCCAGACCTCACAGTGATGCAGTTTTTTCCTTAAGTCACTCGCAGGCGTGGCTTGAGAGATGGGTTAAGTTTCCTTTCAGGATTTTTTAAAAAAAAATTTAGTTTTCCTCATCTGTAGCCAGCAAGAACTCGAACCTCAGAGTTTGTCCAGTCCCAGCGCCCAAGGATGACACAGACACCCCCATGTCCCCTGGACGCCAGCGCATTCTAGACACAGCCAGGACCTATGTGGGCAGAGGGCCTCGTGGGTTCTGACCAGTGGTGGTGGCTTCCACGAGATCCCCGAGCTGTTCTCCTCGGGCTGAGCAGGCGTTGGCAGGCCGTGGCAGGGCCTCTTTGCTGGTGGTCAGTGTCCAGCGCTGTGCTGTGTGCTCTTCTCACCTGTGGCCTACTCTATGACATGAGATCAGAGACAGTCCTCAGTCTATGCTATGTGTGTGTGTCCTGCTCTCATCCGGCCTCTTGATCACATTACCTCCTTTTTTTTTTCTTTTTGTCTTTTTGAGACAGGGTCTCGCTATGTAGTTCTGGCTGGCCTTGGGCTCACTTTGCAGCCCAGGCTGGTCTCGAACTTGCAACAATCTTCATGCCTCAGCCTCCCGAATGCTGGTCCGTTTTCCCCATCCCCGGGGGTGCGGCCGCTCCTCGTCCCGGGAAGCCCGGGGGAGGGGGGTGCTCAGTCGGCGCCAGTGTGAGCCCTGCTGCTCCTCACCGGTTCCCAGGCATCTCGGGAAACCACGCCCAGCCGCGCACCGGCGTCCGTTCCTCGGCCCCGCGGCTCCGGGGAGCTGGGGCGGATCCCCCGGGCTCTCTAGAGGGATCTCTTTCTTCTTTCCGACTTTGTCGCCTTTTCCGCGCACTGTGAGGCTTCTGCGCGCCCCTCGGACCCCACCAGGTCGTCTTGGAAACAGGGACTCACGGCCAGGGTGCGCCGCGGCTCGGAGGCCGGAGCGATTCCCAGCAGCGCGGGCGGCTCCGCTGCGCCAAGAGCGGGGCGGCCTGGACGGCAAAGCCCGGGGTCCGGGCGGGGCTCCCGGAGGGGTCGTTGCGGCATCCGGGGGCGGGCTCCCGAGAGCCCCGGCAGAGCCACAGCCGCCGGGTCGCCGGGGAGCAGCCTCCAGTCTGGATTCTTTGCTGTTGGATTTTCCAGTCTTTCTGAGACAGGGTCTCACTAGGCGGCCCAGGCTGGCCTCGAACATGCAAGGATCCTCCCCGCTCAGCCTCCACAGTGCTGGGATTGCAGGCTGAGCCTCCACGCCCGGCCACCTCACACGAACGCAAACTGGGGCTGCGGGCGTGACACACGGGCGGGGTCCCGCCGTTCCTCGTGACCCCGCGGCATCGCCGATGTGAAGGAAGCACAGCGTCTCATAAAATGCATGAACGCTCTGCACGGAGGGGCGTGCAGATCTGCCACTCCGGGCTGCACCCAAGGCGCAGGGCCTGGGGCACTGGCGCCTCCGGCCACGCGGGGAAGCAGGGCTCCGCGTGGGCTCCGCGCCGCCCCACTGCGCCCCCTGGGGGCCAGCGCCGCTCTGCTGGGAACCTCTGTGTAGGTGACTGAGGATTTTGGTCGGTTTCAGTGCCTATCTGGGTCCTGTTAGAGGATTTTACCTGGGGGTGGGGGCGGGGGCGCTACTCGGCCCAGAGCTCAGACAAAGGTTTCTGTGATGTGAGGACCCCCCTCCCTGAAATCCTGGTGCACAGCCAGTGCAGAGGCTCTGGTAAGAAATTTCAGCTAAAACCCTACGCATTTAACTCAACGGACCATGAAGTCATCCTTACACATCCTTACGCAACTGAGAATTAAAGACGGTAGCATTGGTAATCCCGTCCCTCTCTAAATCTCCCTCCCCTAAAAAATAACTTTCCTCTGTTGTTTTCCAGGTAACAAGGTCAAAATGAGGACAGAACTGTCTCCTTCCATACGCACTAATGCGAAACACACAGAGGCAAACAATCCAAGATCATTTATATATGATAGTGAAGTGTATTGTTCCATTTTTATTGGACAGAATATTTTCTGAGTTAAATTTTGATTACGCATCCATTAAATGATCAAATCGATGCTTAAAGCTATGTCTCTTGGGCCGCTGAGTCTGAGAACAAGGAAGAAAATGACCTAGATATTTTTGATCAGCTTTACTAATTGGAATAAAGATAAGGATATAGAATTTATTTTTGGCACTGAAAATTTCTTCAAATCCAATATATCTTTATTAAATTAGCATATATCCATTCAATTTCTATACATTATAGAAGACCCAGCACTTAGGAGGCTGAGGCAGGAAGGTATGAGTTTCAGCCCAGCCTACGCTGTATTGTGAGGTCAAGTTGTGCCTGAATTACAGAGTATGGCTCTGTCTCAAAACAACAACAAAAATGATGTGAGATTTGGGGGTGCTGACATGCACCTGTAACGCCAAATCTTTGGGAGGCTGAGACAGGAGAATCAGAAGTTCCAGACCAGCTTGGAAAGTTTAGCAAGATCTTGTCACAAACTAGAACATTTGAAATAAAGGCCTAGGGATATTGCTCAGTGTGAAGCTATATCCCAGATTCAAGCCCCAGTGTTAACAAAACAGCAACAATATCAAAAAACCACAGAGGTACTTTGACAGCTGTGTGGGGACAGAGGGGGCTCAGCACCCAGATTTCTCTGTCATCACAATCCTGCCTGGCATGATAAATCAGAAAATGGGGCACAGAATCAGGCACTCACAGTCTCCAGGGCAGGAGGCCTCTTCTGAGGGGACAGGCGTGATGAGGCTGCCCTGTCCCTGTCGGCATCCGGGTTCCTGACCAACCCGTTTCATAGCAGTGAGGAGGTCAGGGATCTGGGGCAAAGTGATCCGGGGAAAAGGCAGAACAGGGGCCCTGTAGAAGGCAGGTGGGCATCCATGTCAGGATGGAGTCCTGGGAAGAGATGGTTTCCAGGACAGGGCACTCTGAGGGTGACAGGCTGAGGCCCTGGACAGCCTCAGGAGAGGAGGGATCAAGAGCCAGGGACGGGCGGCAGAGGCTGGACGAGAGTTCTGCAGGGAACGGGTACGTCCAGGTGTACTATGCCAGCCACCTGCAGGAGGCCTGGTCGGGAAGACGGCACAGCTGGCCGGAGCTCAGGAAGATTGCACAGCCAGTGTCACCTGGGCCCAGGGCTGATGCTGGGTGGGATGGAGCAGGGGCACCATCCCAAGGGTGGTGGCTGGAAGAGCAGAGTGCGGAGGAGCTGGAGCCCTTGCCAGGGATCAAGGAGGCTCCTGAACGCTATGATGCACTGAACGTCCCGAGTCATTTCCGCTGTGTGCAGATGAGTTCCTTCCTTCCAAATTCCTCCTGAGTGCGAAAAGAACAGGCTGGAATCACAGGCAGTGCTGCTCAAGGACCATCATCCCCACCTCCCACCTCCCACCTCCCACCTCCCTCCCCGGTGGCTTCAGCCCTGCTTAGCAATTGTGGGAATTACAGTGATTCTGACTTTTTTTTTTTTTTATTACTTCATCATCAAGGTTTTGAGGGTGCTGTCAGAATCTGAGTGGACCTTATATGTGATCAACATTCATCATAAATATCCTGGTGGAAAAGAGCGTGCGGCCTCTGGAGTACATGTTTAAAAGTTTCTGTGCTGGGCAGGGCAGCGCAGGCCTGTAATCGAAGCACTCCGGAGGCTGAGGCAGGAGGATGGAAAAGTCTGAGCCCAGCATAGACAATTTAGCTACTTAGCAAGCTCTCCTCGAGCAAAGTCCTTGGGTGCAATCCCCAGTACCACAAAAAAAAAAAAAAAAAAAAAAGAAAGAAAGAAAGAAAGAAACCCAACCTTCCTGTAATTCCAATGTTCTGTCACTTTGAATGGAAAATGGGAAGGGGTCGTGCTTGAAGCTGGATACTGTTTACTGCCAGGGCTCCACTTCCTCCGAGTACGGTGAGCTGTGAAAACCCCGGAACCCGGCCACTTGTCCTTCTGCATTAGGTAAGTGCTGGATGGAAGCCGCTGGGTGAAGAATCCTGTTTGTCAGACCCGGTCAAAGGCATGGGGACGGCCAGCCACTGCAGAAGGCTGCGGGACTGGAGTCGGACAGGGGAGAGAGAGCCCTGAGGAGGAAAACTACCCCACACCCGCTGGCTGCCATGGCAATGGGGGCAGAGAGAGGTCCAGGCTGCTGGATGCAGGCCTGGGGTTTGGGCCAGGCAGCGCCCACCCGGGGAAGTGGAAATTGTCGAGGGGAAAAGCACCCTAATCTTGTGACGCAGCTGGCCACAGCGGGAAGCCAGCAGAAGTGTGAAGAGTCAGTCTGCCTTACTCCGCAGGACGCCTTCTCTAGACGCTACCAGAACACACTTTGGACTGTTCACTCCTTCCGCCAGCACCACACGGAGGTGCACTCACTCCGTTTTATGAGAAGTCTGGTTCGTGACTTACGAACTGTACAAACCAGACCTTCTGTAGCAAATGGCTGGCTGCAGGTCCACTTGAACCCCCAAGTTCTTCTTCACCAAAGTTTCTCTAACTTTGTGTTTTGTTTTGCTAGAGATTTGGGCCTCACTGTTGCGCTGTCCAGGTTGGCCGTGAAATCCTAGGCTGCAGTGACCCTCCTGACTCAGCCTCCCAGCTAGCTTGCTCCCTCTTCTGGTGACTGCTGAAAGCTGCTTTTGGTGCAACACATAAGAACAATAGATCACGCAGGGCTTTTGTTTCTCTGTCTGGCTCTTTTACTCAACATAATGCGGTCCGTGTTCATCCACATTGTCACAAATGGCAGGTCTGTCCTCCTCTCCACGCCCCTTCCTTGATTTTGTCATTGAGGATTGAACCCATGTCTCCATACCTGCTAAGCACTTTTTTGAGCTATACGTCCAATTAAATTTTTATTTCTGAGATGGGGTCTTGCTAGATTGCCCAGACTCGTCTCAAGGTTGTCACCCCCCCTGCCTCAGCCTCCCAAGTAGATGGGATTATAAGCCTGCACCACCACGCCCAGCTCTTCCTACTCCCCCCATAATTATTGTTATAATGATTGACAAGGAAAAAGTGCTCCTTTCAAGTAAGTGTTAAATAAAGGACCTATCTGGTCACTGTGGAGACCTGGTCCCCAGCCCCGGGTGACTCCTGATTCCCTGACTTCCTTCAACAATCAGTCCACAGCCCTTGCAGCGCAGTCGCAAGGTGTTTGGGACAGAGAGGACAGGGCTCCCCAGGCCGGAGGCTGAGGAGGCCGCACCACTTCCTGGGCGCCCCAGGGCAGTGCTGCCCTTCCTCCTGCACCTGCATCTGGCCCTCCCAGCACTGCAAGCTCTGGTGCTGAGTGGCCCGGGGACCCTGACGATTGTCCCCCAGGTTGAGGCTGTGCATCCTGCTGTGCACAGGCCCGCCTTGGGCTGCATGGAGATGAACAGGGCCGAAGGCTGAAGAGCTCCTCTGTGCCCTCCCTGTTCCTGCTGGGCTTGAGGGCGCCTCCCTTAGAAGAGCAGAAGGTCTGGGTACCATGGCCAGCTGCCACCCCAGGGCTCACCTCCAGCACTGCAGAAAACCAGCCGCATCAGCCTGCGCGTGAGCCCCAGACTCGGGACCTCCATGCAGGTTGAGCTTCTAACCCCGGGGCTGCTCACTGAATGCCCAGTCTGTGCCTGGCGTGACTGTAAACTCCCGGAGCCCCCTGAGTCATGAAATCCTCCATCGAGTGTTGCAGGCAGGTGCCAGCTGTGGTCTCTGAGTTGCCCAGCGGGGTTCAGCCCTGGTCTTTACCAAAGTCCCAGTGTGGTCTCAGGGCCCGGTTTGCGTCCCAGCAGGGGTGTGAGGGCGTAGGTGTGTGCTGCCCCCGAGATGTATCCCATCTCCCTCACCTGCCCAAAAGTGGGGCCTCGATTTCCCTTTGTGCAGCTCACCGTCCGTGCAGCTCACCTTCCCTGCAGCTGCTCCAAGGGGCAAATGGGGGGACCCCGACTTCCAAAGCACAGCAGAAACACTGTGGTGACAAAGGCACCCAAATAAGGCACTCATCGATCCAGGCTAAGCCCCCTCCCCGGAGGCACGTGCGTTGTTTCTGCAGCCCTGGTTTCTCTCAGTCTCCATGGTCGGAGTTGGGGGGGGGTTCAGCCCCCAGGTCACCCAGCCCTGCCTCTCTCTCCATTGGTGATCTGCTGCCTGGTGCCCAGGCTCCAGGGTGGGTGCCGGCCAGGTTACAGTCCTGCTCCAGGCCTCCTAGGAGCCTGGGCTCACCTCATTCCGCTCCTCCTCTCTCCACTGCCTCGGGCCGGCTCTGGGTGTAGCCTTCATCCTGCATCAGATCCATGGTGTGGGCACATGTGTGAGTCATGGTGCCAAGGTGACTGTCCCCACAGCCGGACTGCAAGCCCACAACTGCAACAGGAGAGGCTCATGGCTACTGACCTGGGTCATCAGACTCTGGCTGGGGGACAAACCCAGGCTACCAGCAATTTTTTTGTATATTTTATCTTATTTTGAGATAAGGTTTTTGCTATCTTGCTCCAAAGATGGTCTGGAAATTCCAGGCTCAAGAGAACCTTCTGCTTCAGCCTTCCAAGTCCCTGGGACCACAGGCTCCTGTCACAGCACCTGGAGGCATCCAGGTTTGGAATGGTCAGGAGTTAAAGGGAAGCCGGTCATGGTGGTGCACATGTGTAATCCCAGGCGGGGGATGGGAAGTTCAAGCCCAGCCTCGACCTCTTAGCAACACAGCGAGGCCTTGTCTCAAGATGAAAAATAAAAGAGCTGAGATGTGCCTCAGAACGGAGCCTTTGTGTTGCAATATCCTCAGAACGAATCTTGTGTTGCAATAAAATAAAATAATATAAAATAAGGATATTTCTTACATTCCTCAAGTGGTTTGGGAAAATCAAAAGAAGATTTCAGGACATGTAAAAATTAAAATTTCAGTGTCTACAAAGAAACCTTGTGTGTTTTTTGGTAGGTAGCCTAGGATGGCCTCGAACTGCGCGCAACCTTCCTGCTTCAGCCTCCCAGAGTGCTCGGATTACAGGTGTTCATCTCCACTCCCATTTTGCTGTCTTAATAATGCCTTATTCATCCACGCAGTTATTTATTCACACATGCAGTCTTTCCCCTATAATCCACCTGTACACGGCGCAGTCATGACGACATCGGCCGTGAGCATCAGCTGCCATGGCAGCAGGAGCATCTCCCTCCTGGCGCCTGCTCTTTCCCCGGTCTCTGCAGTCCCCCCCCCCCCCCACCATGGGCTGGCTGGGGTTCCTGTAAGGAGTCATAGCTAGGATTCCACGTGTTCTCCTCCCTGCGTATATACCGGATATTCCTGGCTAAAACTGGCCTTTCCCGACGTTTTTTTGTTTGTTTTTTTGGGGGGACAGGGTCTTGCTCGGTAGTTCAGGCTGGCCTTGAGCTCACTGTAGCCAAGCTGCTTTTGAACTTGCAATGATCCTGCCTCAGCCTCCAGAGTGCTGGGATTACAGGCGTGTGCCACCACTCCCGGCTGTATGAAGTTTGACTAAACCCATCAGGACTTTAAAAAATTCGGGATTTATGTCGGCAACCAATCGCTTTAGCTGACCGCAAAGGAGTGGCGTGGCGCCCCCTGGTGGAAGGGCGGGGAAGTGGCTCCAGGCGGAGTGCCCACGGGTCCCGCGCTGCCCTTGTGAATTCATCACTTGTGAGGGACACACCAGTGACTGGAAAGCTCTGAAGAACACTGCTCTTTTCAGATGTGGGGGGCACATGCCTGTAAACCCAGCCTTCTGGGGGTGCTGAGGAGAGCGAATCAGCAAGACCCTGTCTCAAAAAGGAAATAAAGACGGGGAAGCAGCTCAGTAGGTGCAAGGGTCCTGGGCTCAGTCCCAGCATTAGGAGGAGGCACAGTACCAAACTTTGCAAACAGCCTGTTTAGAGAGTCTTGGTGTCCTGGGCTGGAGTTGATATTTCAGAAGAGAAACAGGCATGAGTAGTACCCTAGACACTGCACAGTGCTTGCTTGGGACCCAGCTCCAGCTGGGGATACAGCCCAGTTCTTCCAGGACACACGGTTATGGGGGGGGGGGGATTCGCGTGCAGGACTGGCGGGCAGAGCCGCGACCCTCCTTGGCCTCCCAGGGCCCAGGTCTGGCTGCCGGGTCCTCTCACTTGGAGGGGGATTTGGGGGGTCGGGAGGCACAGGGCCTCTGTGCTGGTGTGCTTGGTGGAGGAGGAAAGGCGCTGCCAGCACAGGGCTGGAGAAGCTCTCTCGCGTCCCCTGCTGGGCAGTGCCACAGAGAAGGCCTCTGTGGGCAGGTGCCCCACAGTGCTTCTTTTTGGGGTGCAGCGATAGAACCCTGGGCCTTGCATTCACTAGGCAAGCACTCCACCGCTGAGCTGTACCCCAACCCCCAGGACACCCCGAGAGACCTTTCCAGTGAACTCGCCTTTCCCACCAAGGATGGGACCCCTCCATTCCAGGCCTTCGAGTTTCCCGGTCTGCGCTGCACCTGCTCCGCTGTCCACGCCGCGCAGAAGCAGCCAGGGACCTGACCCACCCTTGGTAGAGACAGTGCACTGCTGCACTTTCTGAAATCCTTCACGGACTCTGGACTCACTACCTCAAACCTGAGCAGGCTCTTGCTAGGTTGCCAGGGCTGAGCTCAAATTTGTTCCAGGAGGTCCTCCTGCCTCAGCCTCCCAGGTGCTGGGAAGAACACTCACTGGATAAAGGGACAGAGACAAGGATACGTCTGGAGGACAAATTTAGTGACGACCTCTCTACTTGGCACCTGCATGGCAAGGATGGTCTGAAGGGTGAGTGACAGAGGAACAGCCAGCCTGGCAGGCAGCAAGGTTCGGGGTGGAAGGGCCAGCAGAGCTGGCAGGGACCCAAGATACTGCCAGCTCCATTGCCGCTGGAAGCCTCAGGGAGACCCCACCCTCTCTGGGTCTGCTTCCTAAACTTTGTCACTGTGGCCTCCTTAGTATTCTGTCCAAGTGAAAGCAGTCCATCTCTGACCACTTCGATCTGCCAGGCATCTGATTTTCTTCTTTACAGTACTTATAAATGTCCGACTATCTCATTTCCTTCTTTGCTAGTCACATGAACGCTGTGGGAAGCAGGGTTTGGCCCGTCCAGTGCACTATTAATCTTTCCTGGATTTAGAATGGTGCTTAGTGGGTAGCCAGTGCTCATAAATGTTTGCTGATGAATAAACAGAATCCCTTCCTAGAGAAACTGTTTATTTAGTTTCATAGTGTGGGGACTGAACATAGAGCCTGAACACATTGAACTACCTCCCCCATCCCTTTGAGATAGGGTCTTTCCAAACCACTAAGTTGTCCGGGCTGAGCTTGAATTTGTAATCCTCCTGTCTCAGCCTTCTAGAGTGCTAGGACTACAAACGTGTGCCATCATGCCTGACTTTCCTATACAAACTGATTTTTGTCTTTGAGACAGGGTCTCACTATGCGTTTCAAGTTTGTCTGGAATTCACCCTAGGCTGTCCTTGAATTTGGCAGCATCATCCAGCCTCAGCTTCCCAGGTGCTGAGATTATAGGCGTGTGTCACGACATCCAGCCCTACATACTCTTATTCATGCCTCAAAACCCACCTCAAGTCAACTGCCTGTAAAACCTTCCACGGTCAGTGCCCTTTGAGCAGATCTGCAGCATTCATGGGTGTTGAGCTGCCGCTGAATGAAACAACTGTTAACACATTTGTGGAGGTCCATCGCCCTCCGGGTGACACTCATGTTCCCTGAGGCCACCTTAGTATCTCCCATCCTTGTCTGCGGGTCCAGCTGCTGCTCACGGAGAGCAGCCACACCTTAAGAACCCAGCCCAGCGTAAGGTGCCTGGCTTCCCACCCCAGAGTCCTGGCCCTAGGTCCTGCTAGATGGTGTCGCGTGCATCTGAATCCATCCTTGGCCTTTCCGGGGCTGTTTCCTTCCTGTTCCATCTTAGCAGGGAGGACGGAGCAGGGCGAGCGGGCAGGACCGCGGCCTGGCCATCCCTGGAGGAGGGGATGGTCCTGCCTCCTGCAGCCCAGTCCCTCCCCAGTCCCAGGGGAGACACAGGATTCCCGCTGCCACGTCGGGGTATGAGTTCTGGACGCGGGCTGGAGGAGCTCAGCTCGGGCCCCTGCAGTCCCCAGCAGCCAAACGTCTCCCGGGAGCCCGAAGTCCCGGCCCCGAAGTCGTACTCTCCCCGAGGCTCGTAGATCTCCGCCGCGGTCACGCTCGCGCCGCCCAGGGTCCTGTGGTTCCCCGGCAGGTGGACGGCCTCTGTGGCCCTTAGGGCCGTGCAGCTCCTGCGGGGGAGGCGAGTGGGCAGGAGCCAGCACAGGAGGCACCTGGAAATCTGCAGGGTGCTCCTCAGGAAGACAGAAGGGCATCATCCTGCTGCAACCCAGGGCACCGCAAACCTGCATGATCACACTGCGGGGCAGCCTCACTGCGCATGAGCAGACAGGGCCGCGGCGCCGGACAGCCTCACTGCGCATGAGCAGACAGAACCGCGGCGCCGGACAGCCTCACTGCGCATGAGCAGAAGCGCCGCGTGGAAATGCTGCGCAGCTCGGTCCGGGCTCCCTAGGAAGCGGAGGGCTACTGGAGGGCTCGCTAGAGGGACTTGCAGGCAGCGGCGACAAACCGTGTGGTCTCTCACCGCGCGCGCAGTTCGCCCAGGGCCCACCCCGCCCTGGCTCCTGGCCCCGCAGGGCGGAGGGAGGGTTTGTTTGCGAAGGCTTCAGGTGTGCAGATCACACGAGTTCTGACTCTTCAGCGGGTGGCATGGAGACGACACGGATGCCAGACGGGAGGCTCAGCCTCGCCCGAAAGGAGGCGAGGTCGGGGCTGTGCTGCACCTGCAGAGGCAGGCACAGCCCGGCACCCACCCGCAGCAGCCGCTGCTTTCAGTTTGGTTTGTTTCCCCCAGAGGATCCTCCCGAGTCAGCCCTGAGACCGGGAGCTCTGACACGGCACTGCTGCACGGCTGTCTTTAGGTAACATGACTACTCTACAGTGGGGACAAGGCGAAGCCGGAATGGCAGTGCTGCCACCATCTGGAAGGGAAGCCTTTTTGGTTTGTTTTGTTCTGCTGCATTTTTGAGGGTGGAGTCCAGGACCTCATGTTTGCTAGGTAATCCTTCTGCCTCAGCTTCTCAAGTGCTAAGATTACAGGCAAGCACCACCGTACTTGGCTTTCTCCTGTGTAAGATAAAGTAATTTTTCCAGGTGTAGTGGCACATGCCTGTAATTTCAGCATTCAGGAGGCTGAGGCAGGTGGATCACCATGAGTTCCAGGGCAGCCTGAACTACATAATAAAATGGTCTCAAAATAATAATAGTAAAAAATAGAATAAAATAAAGTAGTTCTAAGAGCATCTTTCAGGGGACTACAAAATCTTAAAATACACACACACACACACACACACACACACAACTGTCTTTTCCTGGAATGTCCTCATTTCCCAAATAGTAAGATAGAACAAGCCCAGGTTTGCACTATGCATGAGTCACCTACTGGATGACACCTAGGAACTGGGTCACAGTCACCTCCTGAGGGACCAGGAACTTGGTTTTGTGCAGCAGGGGCAGGGACTGCTCATACATGTCACACTCCAGTATCACGTGTCAAGAGTGGCAGTCCATTGACCAGCTCCTACAGGGCTCAGGGACTCAGGGAACCCAGGCCACTTCCAGCCATTCCCCTCAGGGCTCTTTCAAGGATAGGGTGGCTGCCCTCTGAGGTGGCACCTCGGTCTTACTGGGACCTCATTAGGGAACTTTGCCTGTGTACCAGCTACCTCCGCTTGTCTGGTTGCTGTGAAGGGTTCAAGTACCAGAGAGTAAGGTCAGGGTAGAGTCCTTACCTCCTCTTTTTTCTGGGGACCCTGCAGCCCCCTGAGCTTTACTGAAGCTCTTCCTCTGCTTGAAAGGCCTTGGGCTCCTTGGAGTTGGTGGTAGAGATGGCATTAGATCCCATAGCTAGGTCTGTGCCTGTCTTTAGGAAGAAAAAAGAAATCCCACAACCCACGAGCAAACTCACATCTGCAGCCACTTCCAGGCTGCCTGTGGGAGCCCACAGAGCCCCTGTGCAGGGCTAAGTGACATCAGCTGCTCCTGGGCAGCTGGGGGTCAGTGCTGTGTGCAGAGATGGAATAACCATCACTTCCTGGTCAGAGAAGTCCCTTTGCTCATGTTCGAGATGTTTCTTTGCTAAAGAAATGGGGGTCAGTGCTGTGTGCAGCTGGGGGTCAGTGCTGTGTGCAGAGATGGAATAACCATCACTTCCTGGTCAGAGAAGTCCCTTTGCTCATGTTCGAGATGTTTCTTTGCTAAAGAAATTAGAATTCATAATAAAGTCCCTGGTGAGGACTCCAGCCCCTGAGGTCTGTGCAAGGACTTGGACAGGTGATACCCAGTGCTGAACGCAGAACTATGGGACACAGTGTGTGCCCTGCTGGACTTTGGTTTGGTTTTGGTCCCATTCCCTTCTAGCCCCCCCACCATACTTCCTTTTGGAATGGAAATGTTTGCTCTGCACTTTTGGGGGTCAGCAGTGTTCAGTTTTCTTTTCATTTTCCCAGGGGTGAACAGAAAAGAGCTTGCTTTAAGTCATAGAGGAGACTTGGACTTTTCAGCAGTGCTGAATCTGTGAGGACTTTAGCAACTCTTAGAGTGTGGTGGGAAAATTTCCAAGCCAAGCCAAAGGAAATGCTGCACTGAGGAGATAAAGCAGCCTTTAATGTTTATATCAGCGACTGTTGGATGTGTGTGCCAGTGGGCTGTTGTGGGATAATTCCTCAAAGGCAACAGCACTGAATTTACAGAGAGTTTAGTTTATATACAATTTAGAAATGGGAGGTACAAAGCAGGTGAGAAAGGGTTACATAATTGGTTACATGCTTTGACCAGGTCCCTCATACATTGCCAGGCAGGCCAGTCTTGAACAGATTTGTTGAAACAAAGGAATTGTTTATCATAAACAGTCCAGGCACAAGGGGAGGGGCTCTTCCAGAGTGAGCATAGTTGAAGGCTTTCATGACCTGTCCAGGCTGCCCAAAGGAACAGACAGTTTCTGTGACCCAGTGCTCATCAGAGAGATGCAGCTGGGCAATAGACACCATCAAGGTCAGTTGAATTTAACAGAAACAGCAGAACAGAAACCTAGAGACCTCTGATCATGAAATATCTCTAAGTTTGCAATCTTATAAATGTGTTCCTACATTATAATTGTGCCCCAACAAGAGGTAGACTACACTGTGCAGAAAGGAGGTGCATGAGTTTTAGGGGGCAGGGAATGGAATACTACAGTTTATATCTGACGTCCCACAAAGCCTCATGCACTCGTGGGTCTGCACACTCTGGGATGTGATGAGTCTGTGGGGGCTGGGTACTCCTCTGTGCCCCCTGATGAGTTTATAGCTAAATGTGATACTGGGAGGTAGAACCTGGTTGCAGGAGGCCACTGGGGCGTGACCAGGAAGGGGGCTGTCTCCCTCCTCCTCCCTTGGTCTCTCTCCCAGCATGCCATGGACTGTTCCCCCTCTGGAATGTCTCCTGGCCATGCCATCTTGAGACTTCCACCAACAGAGCCAAAATATACCTCTTCTTTATCTTGTGCATACTGGGTATTGTGCCTCAGCCTTAGAGAAAGAATGCAGACATCAGGACTGAGCTGCACTGCCTAGGCAGAGCAATCAACACAACGCCCTGCACCACACGTGGTCTTCCGCATATAAATTAAATCTTTCCCTCCTTTCCCCAAGTCGAGCTGCTGGTGCCTCCACTCGCCCAGGACACTTTCTGAACTCAGGTCTGCAGGCTGAGGCAGGGGGAGAAGGAAACAGCCCTGGGTGGGCTGGGGGAATATAAACCCCAGTTGCAGCCTTGGCCCAGTCGTTGCCAGGTTTGGCTCTCCTGACTGGGGCACCAGGTGAGTGCCTGGACCAGGCCCCCACTTCTTAGGCTGGGACAGAGAGGACGGGAATGGAATAAAGAGCACAGAAAAACAAACTGTAGCAATCTTCCTGGAGTGCAGGTCACTCAGATGGAGGAAGGAGCTGGACTATTTGCCTTTTGAAGTTGCTCTTGTCCGGCACCATGCAGGCTTTCTGGGCCCAGTGTGGGGTGGGACCCAAGCCATACGGGAGGTCCTGGGGCAGGGACAGGGATGGTCCTGTGGAAAACAGCCAGGGTACACACCAATTGCAGTCCTGTGCAGGGTATTTTCATAAACGAGGCACTGGCTGAGGCGGTGGAGAGCTCGGACTGCAGCCAGTGTGGGGCTTGCTGGGCACACGAAGCGTCAGGATGACCCCGGACGCCCAGGAACCAGCCCGAGGATCAGGGCTCCTTCTGACCTTTGCTGCCTTGGCCCCTGCAGTGCTCAGCGCCAGAGCCTTCCCTGACCTGGCTGTGGGCGCCGCCCCAGGCCCCCCACCCCATCCTCCCCTTGGTCGTTGCTACCTCTGCTGCGCTCCTCCAGCGCGCCTGTACACGGGCTGCTTGGCCTTGGGGAGCCTGCGGGGCTCGGGCAGGGGCTGGCGCTGCACACGGAGGCGCCCGAAGGCCAATCCGCTTTCCCAACGTCCACCTTTGCTGGCCTCAAGCGCCAGTGACCAGGGAAGGGGCGTGAGATGGGGCCTCTTAAAGTGGGGGCAGCCGCAGGCTCCGGGCCTGCAGGAGGGCAGGGAGCCTTCCCCTGGGTGTCCATTTCAGCCAGCTCGGCGTCTGCCTGCAATCCCAGGACTGGGGGGGGGGGGGCGCTAAGGCTAGAGGGTCACAGGTTTAAGGCCAACATGAGCAATTTAGTGACCCGGTGAGTCTCTATCTCAAGATAAAAAGTGGCACAGGGCGGGATGTGCAGCGCAGTGCAGAGGCCCTGGGTTCAGTCAATCCCCGGGGCTGGAAAACAGTTTCCAGTTCACAGAGGATTCTCGGGTTTCCACAGAACATCATCCGGCTCCTCCAGGACAGCTGCCCTGGTCTCTGTGGCTTCCCAGGGGCCAGTGGGGTCATGGGAGGTGGGTGACAGAGGACTTCAGGTTCGATCCTCCAGCCTGGATAAAACTCATCAGGGTGGGAGACAGTGCTCACCATGCTGAGGAAGAAAACTGAAATCCACACTTTATTCATTTTTAAAATTTGTTTTCGTTTGTTTTCTTGAGACTTAATCCAAGTTGGCTTCGGATTTCAGATCCTCCTGCCTCAGCCTCTCAAGTGCTGGGATTCCACGATAGCCTTTATGTTTGCCTTGACGGTCACATGCCCTTTATGATGCTACTTAACAGTAATACTTGTCTGTCTGAATAACACAGATAAAAACTTATTTGAGGAATCAGAACATCAAAGAAAATGCATGATTTTAGCTCCCACCTTCAGAGGGGCCACTGAATTAGAAAGGCACTTGAGCGGAGGGTGTAGCTCATGGTAGACAGAGCAATCAGTGAACGTGCAGGAGGCCCTGAGTTCCATCCCGAGAGAGAGAGAGAGAGAGAGAGAGAGAGAGAGAGAGAGAGAGACAGAGAGACAGAGACAGAGACAGAGACACAGAGAGAGAGAGAGACAGAGGCAGAGAGAGAGAGAGAGAGAGAGAGAGACAGAGATCACAACTTGCTTAATTACAAATGAAGTTGCTTAATTACAAATGAAGTGCTCCCCCACATTTTTGGAGACAGGGTCTCGCTATGTAACCCAGGCTACCCTTGAACTTGCAGTGCTCCTCCTGCCTCAGTCTCCTGAGTCAACACTCAGGATTACAAGTGTGTGCCATCACACCCAATTTGATTTGTGAAATGGTTTTAATACTGGCAATTTTGCATCCTGCCCTAAGGACCAAAGAATGCCACCAGTAAGTGCTAAGGACCTTGTTTGCACAGCCTCAGTAGCTGCTCAGAGCCCTGACTGTGGTGCAAATCCTGGGAAAGCCAGGTGGGTTTATCTGCAGTGCAAACTGCTGCCAGGAAAAGCGCCCTCTGCAGAGTGGTGCTGCCTGAGGCCCCTCGGGCAGGAAGGGTAAACTCAGACCCGGAATAGGTGCTGATCACACTCAAGGACTGCAGCCTCTCCAGGGGTGAAAGGAGGCCGTGTCCCCAAGGTCTTGGTGCCCTGTGAGAGCTGGCACCAGGACAGCAGCAGCTGGATTGGCCCTGGAGTGGGCCACCCACAGCAGGAACCCCTCAGCAGAAGAGGGGCCTCAGCCTTGCACAGGCAGCCTGGCCCCAAAGCCCAGCGTCTGCCACAACCTTCATCATGAGATCTGAGCCTATGACCGTGTAATACCCGAAACTTGTTGTGATAGGATGCTTCCCATTCCAGAGAGTTCGTTCAAAATGGAAGCACGGCTGGCCGACCCGGAGCAAACCCTTCCTGCCCCGCACAGCTCCAGGGGTGAGGAGGGCCACACACTGCTGCTGCAGGATCCCGAGTTCCCAGAACAGCATGTGGTTTCTGCAAGTGCAAGGGCCTGGTTTTCCTGCTTTTCCTTGCATGTAGTAGCCGGATGCCAGAGCACAAAGGCTGAGTGGCTGAGCAGTTGTTTCCAGTTTGCTGGCTGCCAGGAGAAGTGAGTTGTGGCCCTGCTTCCTAGCTCTCCCCAAGGCCAGACAGGCCTGCTCCTCTGCCCAGCTCAGCCTTTCAGGTGTCACTTTGCTCCTACCCTCTCCCTGTCCCTGGTGTGAAAGTGAAAGGGGCTGTCTTTGGCAGCCTTTCTGGGCTGACTAATGCCTTCCACATAGTGGAGATAGGAAATCTCCATTGTGAATGCAGCCTGGAAACTGGCCTAACTTCTTGGAAGCAGCCAATAGGGAGAATTAAGCTGTTTTAAAATGGGTAATGGGGATTGAGGCAGGGCTTTTGCATCCCACCTCCCTTTTCTGGTTTATTTGGAGACAGAATCTTTCTTGTAAAGGGCCCAGGCTGGTAACAAATTTGTGATCCTTCTGCCTCAGCCTCCGTTGAGTGCTGAGATTAGAAGTGCACCACCACACCTGGCTGGAATCAGCTTCTTTTTCCAAGATCCAAAGGCTTCTGTTGTTTTCCCTGTCTGCCGCACACAGGGTCTTCCTGACACTCAGGGAAACTGGGCTGCGTGCCGTGGTTTCATAGGAAAGCCATGCCCAGCACCTTTGGGGCTCGGAGGAGGCGGCCACAGCAGCCCCTAGAGAAACTCTGACGCTAGGGCGCAGCCTATGCTCCCCGAGTCAGTCAACGCTCAGTTCTCCGACTCTGGCGTTAACTTCTGGTCTCTGAGCTGCAGGTTTCCGTCTGCAGGAGAGGAGGAGATGGCGCTGGCCTCACTGCTCCCGCGTGTTGCGCTTCTCTCCTGCCTGCCGGTGCTCTGCAGCCTCTAGAGACAGCAGAGAAGTCAAAGCAGACAGCGGGGCCGAGCTCGGTCTGGGAGCTGCAGAGTAGGGGGCAGCAGATGATTGAGCGGATGGCAGCGACACCAGCGAGGTCTGGGAGCCGGAGGAGGAGTCCGCCTCAGATGGGGAAGCTCCCCAGGTAGGGGTGTTTGGGCTGGGAGTTAGAGGCTGAGCAGGTGTGGGCCAGGCAAGGGAGGCGGCAGCTGCGGTAGGAGTGGGGCAGGAGGGTTTCGGGGTGAGGGGAGTTACACGTATGAAGGCCCTGGATTTAACCCCAGTACTGCAGGCACACATGTGCGCACACATGCACACACAAGCACAGGCACACACATGCACACAATGCACACAAATACATGCACACCCACAAGCACACACACGCTCATGCACCCACACACACAGCAGGTGGGGAGGATGAGCCTGTCAAGGAGACCCAAGAGATTGGTGACATGAGCGTGAGAGACCAGAGAGCAAGTTGTGAGGGAGCAAACCGAGTGCTCAGGGCAGGGGGCCCCCAGCTGCTGCAGAGGTGAGGACTGGAAGGAGGGGCGATGCCCTTGGCTTCAGGCACACGTGGGTCATGGGGTCCTCAGCCTGAGTTAGTGGGGTGTCCAGGGGCATGATGCCAACTACGGTGGCTCTTTTTTTTTTTTTTTTTTTTTAAATTTATGGTGGCTCTTTAACCTCATTCATTTCTAGGTCCCCTTAAAAATTTCTCCGCTGGGAGCGGGAACGCAAACTCGTGCAACCATTCTGGAAATCAGGGTGGCCATTTCTCAAAGAGCTGACATTAGAAATTCTGCACAGCCCCGCCATCCCCTGCAGGGTGTCGTCCCCAGGGAGCCCAAGGCGTCACACCACAGCGATACACGCGTGCCAAGTTTACAGCGCACAACTCATGATAGCTAAATCCTGGAAGCCCCCTGGACGCGCATGCGCGGAAGGCTGGCTAAAGAACGTGGATCTGTGGATAATGGAACACTACTCCGATAAAGTGACAAATCTGAGACATCTATGGGACAGTGGATGCACCTGGAACAGACAATGGTGAGTGAAGTAAACCAGACACTCGAGCTTGGCGACCACCTGGGATCTCTCCTCTGAGTGGGGCAAAGTACAACAAAATGACAAAGCATGCATAGAAAGGGCCACAGGGAGGGGCGGTAGGGAAGGGGCGCAAGGGAACGAGGGCGGGGCTGAGGAGGGAAGGGAAGGGAGAGGAATAAAGCTGAACCCGCACAGGGTCCTAACAACCCCAGTCAGACGCCAGACCCCGCGATATACGCGCCGAGACGGGTGGACTGAACAGTGAGGAAGGAGTGGAGGAGGAGGAGGGCGGGGAGGAGGATCAGCAGGCAGGGCATCAAAATAAAGAAAGGACCATGCTGTAATAGTGCATAATCATTCCCCAAGATGACCGTAAAATATGCGAACAGCAAACACCTACAAATAAGGTAAAAAATTAAAAAAAAAAACAAAAAACAAAAAAACCAACCCTGTAGTGAGCCAGACGTGGTGGTGCACAGCTGTAATCCCAGCTCTCGGGAGGCTGACGCAGGAGGATCTCCCTGATTTCAAAGCCAGCCTGAACTACACGGGGAGACCCTCTCTTCAGTCTTAGTTTTGCTATTTTATTTATTTATTTTTTGCTTCCTATTTTTAGCAAAGTAGAATTAAGGTAACAGTTGTGTTGGGAGTGACGATCTAGGTTGGAAATTTGAACTACATTGAAATAACATGAAGTTATACAACAACAACAACAACAAAAAATGATCTTGCTGGGATGGATATTCAACGTTGAGCTCCCGCGCCCCAGGAAAGCGCGGCTGCGCTGGGGATGCTGACTCTTTGGCGCCCTCTGCTGTTCCTGTGGCCGCATCAAGTCGGCCAGACGCACTCTCGGATTTCCCGAATAACAAACCCCTGGGCTCTCGCCGGCAGAAACGCTCAGTTCTATTTAGTAAAGGTGCGATCCAGAGCATTACCTCAGGTTCACACATCAACACATCGCACCAAACGAGCCAAAGATTCTAAGCAGAAACCTGCAGGAGACGTTTCCACTACATTTTTCTACCTAAATGTTTTGCATTCCATGTAATAATGTTATTTCCGGACATATCTGACTTCTTTTAAAAGTTTTAAAATCTTATTTCTGCTGGGGATGCAGCTTGGTGGTAGAGCACGTGCTTAGCATATGCAATGCCCTGGATTTTTTTTTTCAGGACAAAAACATTTTTTATATTATTTTGTCAGATTCTCAAATGACAGGTTAGATATATATTTTTAAATTTTTCGGCAATATTGTTTACAAAAAAGCCTTTCTTTTTGGAGACAGGGTCTCACTATAAATCTCAGGCTGGCCTCGAACACTTGGTGATCTTCCTGCCTCAGCCTCCTGAGTGCTGAGATGACGGGCATACACTACCCGTTCAGCTTAAAGCTAAAGAATGTTGATAGTACAATCGAACTAATATATAATACACTCAAATAAAACTATATTTTAATTATTTAAATTAGATTTAAGCAAATTAAACCTTACAATTTCAGGTAAAAGTCCTAGAAAAATTAGGATTTAAATTAAATTTCAATTAGGTTAAATTTAAAATCATCAGGAAGCCAAGTATCAAATTTGCCACAACTCTCACAGCTTATAAAACCTGAAACTGACTTCAGACAGGAAGCCCCCAGCACCGTGCCATGCAGCTCGGCCAGTTTACACCAAGCTTTTAAAAAAGTAGTGAAAGAGGCAGGAGGGAAGGCTTATAATGATAAAATTCAGTGAGCAGTAGCTTGGGTTTGAAAAGCAATAGCTATAATCATAGGACCATGAGAAGAATTAGAAAGTGAAATGTTTTAAACCTGAAACACACGTATCAAAATTGCCTAAATACTGGCAAATCAGAAATTATGTGGGAATTAAGAAAAATAATGCACTGAAATTTTTTCACCTGAAATGCTGTATTTATAAAGCATATATATTTTTTGTCTTTTTGATATAGGATCTCACTACGCAATTCAGGCTGGCCTTGAACTCACTTTGTAGCCCAGGCTGGCCTCGACCTTGCAGTGATCCTCCTGCCTCAGGCTCCTAAATGCTGGGATTGCAGGTGTGAGCCACCATGTCCGACCTTTACAAAGTATACCCAAAGTTCAGTAAGAAATTGCTGTTATTACCTGTGCAAACACACAAGGGATAAAGTCATTTTTGCTCACATCTTGTGTTTAGTACATTGACCGAGGTTGTCTTCCGAGGCATCCGGGTGCTGCCCCAGGTAGAAGCTGAGGTGCTCACGCATTTCCTTTGCACAGTGTGCGCCCCACTGTTTCTTCACGGGAATGTAGCGCTTCACTTTAACAAGGTTGCAGTGTTGGGGATGGAAGCCTGACCGCACAAGTGCCCTACGGCTGAGCTACACCCCAACTTCTTCATTATTATACTGAGCCTCAGTCTCGTTAATTTGCCCAGGCAGGACTCATGCTCACAGTCCTCCTGCCTCAGCCTCCTGAGTAGCTGAGATGACCAGGATACACCACAGCACACAGCTCAAACTCTTTTGCACACAGAATGTCACTTGACATACTCTCAGGCAAGCTCTCAGAGTAGTCGCAGACATCCAGTTTTGGACGTTAGAAGCTGCCGAAGCTCTTCTTTCTGGAATAATGAGATGTGTGTATTTACAGGAACCTGTGATTTAACACTGCGTTGTTTATTCACACAGGGGTCCTCTCTGCTATCAGCATGTGGCATTTTGGATGGAATGGCTGGTTTCTTTCTTTTTTTCTTTGAGACGGGTTCTCAGTCTGTAGCCCAGGCTGTTCTCGAATAACCCTGCTGCCTCAGCCTCCACAGCAGTAAACATGTATAGTGCAGCCACCGTCTGGATCCCGGTCTGACCCCGGGTCTCCCCTGCACCAGGCGTCCAAGCACCTGCAGGCGGCGCAGCCCCTCATTGCAGCCCGGGGCGCGGGTTTCTGATCCTCGGCCTGCCCTCCCGGAGCCCGCGAGCTCCAGGGGAGCAGCGGCCCCTCCTCCGTCCTGAACCTCCTCCCCTCCCCCACGCCTGACCCACCCCTGGCTCCCCTACCCCCTGCTGGGCTCCGCGCTTTGCACGCGGTGGTCACAGGCTGGGGCGGCGCTCCGCGTCCCGGCTCGGAATCCGGCCGCTAGGTGGCGCGCTGCGCTGGGAACGGAGCCGGCCGGCGCTGGGTCCCTGGATCCCAGTCCACGGACCGCCTGCGCCTTTATTGGGGCGTGGGGTAGGGGTAACGAGCTAATCAGCAGCAGCTGACCGACTGCGGGGTTCACCAGGCCATGTGATTCCCGCCTGTTTGCTTCCTTGTGTCTCTGGTTCACGCGTGTTTGTGTGCCCGCGGTGAGACACTTTAGCTGGTCCGGAATGGGCGGTACTCTTCAGCTTCCTGGGATTAACCCCAGGACCTTTGCACCGAGCTACCTGGCCAGGTAGCTGGTCTTTTTATTTTATAGAGACAAGATCTCATTGAGTTGCCTGGGCTGACCTTGAATTTAAGATCCTCCTGCCTCAGCCTCTTGAGTGCTAGGCTCACAGGTATGAGCCACAGCCCCCACCTAGATTTCAGTTGTTGAGTGTTAAGAAGCACTGGATTCAGTCCAGGTCTTTCACTCTGAGCTATATCCTCAGCCCTTTAAAAAAAATTTTTTTTAAATTTTCAATTATACTTTATTTTCCAATATGCCATATTTTAATGAGTTACACAGTGCTTTTATCTGACGTCAGTTCTGATTTGATTTTGAAACAATTTAGTGACACAGAGGGAGGCTGTCTCAGAATAACAGAACAGCCCAGTGGATGCAGCTCTGTGCAAAGGTCCTCTGTTCAATCTCAGGTACAAACAAAACATCTCTCAGATTTTATCTAGAAAGAAATAGGAAGGAGAAATAACCCCAAAAGTAGGAGAAAAACTGCCACAAATGCCAGGAGCCTTAATATATGAAGAGCCTCTACATATTTATATCATGACTCCTTACCAATGCTAATCACAGAGCCTGAGATTCAGCTCAGTGCACAGCACCTGCCTGCTAAGTGCAAGCTCATGAATTTGATCCCCGTTATCAATGCTAAGCAAAGAAATAGTATTCACAGATGAGGAAATAAGTGTGAATAGATAAGGAAAAATACATACAATAATACAAGAAATGCAAGATTAAAATTTAAAAATAAGACAATTTCTGACACATTGTCAAAGACTTTTTTTTTTGAGACAAGGTAGGCATGACTGGTCTTGAACACTTGAGATCATTCTGTCTCAGCCTCCTGAGTCTTAGGATTACAGATATGTGCCTTCAGGCGTGTCTGGCTGACAAAGATTTCAAAGAATTTTAAAATCAAGAAATAATGAAGGCACTTGCAGCACTTTCTGTCACTATGACAAAATACCTGAGACAATCATCTTAAAGAGCAGAGGTTCATGGTGGTTTGTGGTTTCGGAGATGGCACCCTAGGGTCACGTGACCCCAGCAGGTCAGGGCTGACAGGACCGGGGAGGAGGCTGCTCAGCTTGATGGTGGCCAGGAAGCCAAGAGAGCAGAAGGACGGGGCGGGCGTTACAGTGTCTCCTGGGGACACACCCCCAGTGATCCAGCTTCCTTCCTCTAGGCCTCACTTTTTAGGTCCATGTCCCAGTAAGGCCACTGGCTGGTGACCAAGCCCTCAACACGTGGCGTTTGGGGGATTTCGAGATCCAGATCCTAACAGGCACTCTGGGGTGGGGACGCATACAACAGCAGTCCCCCGAGCTCTCCAGGAGCCGTGCTCGGTAGCGTGGCCCTCGCGAGACCTCAGATCATGAGCTGCTTTTGAGAAAGAGTTTTTGCAGATGTAATTAACAAGGATATCAAGGTAGGATCATACTAGAATGCAGTGGGCCCCAAATTCACTGAGGGGTGCCCTTACGGGGAAAGGAAGGGTGGAGGGTGGAGAAAGGTTCTCTAAAGCAGAGATTGAGGTGCGTTCATTTTTTTTTTTTTTTTTTTTTTTTTTGTCTTTTTCGTTTTTATCGGTACCAGGGATCGAACTCAGACTGCCTGCTTGCAAGGCAGGCGCTTTTGCCGCTGAGCTAAATCCCCAGCCCAAGGTGCTTCATAAAACAGGAGGATGAAGAACCTGGGACAAGCTGGGTGTGGTGGCTGTAATCCAGTACTCGAGAGGCTGAGGCAGGAGGGTTAGGAGGATTTCTGTAAATTTGAGACCGGCCTGCACTGCACAGCGAGACTGTTTCCAAACAAAAAAGTTCCCCCCAAAGAATTGCTGACAAATCTAAGATTAATTGGGATTAGTAACCTGTGTATAGTGTTAACGGCAGAAGGGTTCCAGGTATGGGGAAAGAATTTACCATACAGCTAAGTGAGGCACATAGAACAGCAAACAGCCCAGGTCAGAGAAAGGTCTGTGACACACTGTAGTTAAAAATCCCAGAAGGCCAACACAGAGACAGCATCTTGCCAGGCGTGGTGGAGCAGGACTCAGGAGGCTGAGGCAGAAGGATTGTGGCGAGTTTGAGATCAGTGTGGGCTACTCAGTGAGGTCAAGGCCAGCCTGAACTGCATAGTGAGACCCCGTCTCAAAAAGATCAAAAACAAAACAAAACAAAACAAACGACCCAGAAATGAATACAATCATTTTGACCAGGGGTTTAGCTCAGTGGCATAAAGCACTTGTCTGGCTAACACAAGGTCATGAGTTCAATCCCTGGTATTAAAAAAAAATTTTTTTAACGGCTGTTATAGAAATGCAACGAATCAGGACACAGGCAGACTCACCAGAATTATGGTGGACTTCGCAGCACAAACCTGTGACAGCGGCCAGGAAGGCTTGGAGTGAAGGGTGCCAAGCCCTCCGAGGGCTTCCAGTCCAGACTGACACATCCTGCAAAACCATATTTCAAAGTTGATAGAAAAAAAAGGCTTTCTATGGCAAAGAGTCACTGAAGGACGGTTCATCATATGCAAGGCAGTAACTAGAATACATTACCTACCTGGAAAAAAACACAAAAATCATAGGAACGTCTCAATTGACATTGAAAAAAGCCTTTGCACAAAAATGCAAAGCTTGTTCATGATAAAAAAAACTGAAGAAAATAGATACAGAAGGACATTATCTCAATCTGATAAAAGCAATTTATGACCAATTTACTGTCAAGGGAAAAGCTGAAAGGTTTTACTCTAAAATTAGGACCAAGACAGGGACATCCTGTGTCCCCATCCTGGTCAATGTAGGACTCAAAACTTTAGCCAGAGCAATCAGGGAGAGATATGCAAAGAGGGAAATGAACAGGAAAGGAAGAAGCCGAACTATCCGCATTCACAGACATGATCCGTCACGAAGACCTGAACATTCCACCAGGAGAATCCTAGAGCCAACAAGCAAATTCAGGAAGGTAGCAGGACACGGAATAAATACTCAAAAATCAACTGCGTTCTGGTACATTGATAAGGTACCAACTGAGGAAGAAATTAGGAAAATAATACCACTCACAATACCATCAAGAAATTTTAAATTCCTAGGAATTACCCTAACAGAGGTTAGGTTATGAATGAAAGCCTAACAAAGGTAATGAAAACTACTCTAGACAGAAGAGCACACCGGGAAATGGAAAGGTGTCCTCTGTTTCCGGAGAGGCAGAACCAGCACTGTCAAAATGACCACGCTTCCAAAACTGATACAGAAGTTTAATGCCATCTCAATCAAAATACCAGTGGCATTCCTCGCAGAAGTGGAGAAAACGTTCCTGAAACTCATGCCGAACCAGAAGAGACGCAGAACAGCAAAAGCAATGTCGGGCAACAAAGGCATAGCAGGAAATGTCAGGGTCCCAGATTACTAGCTGTATTATGAAGCTATCATGATCAAAACAGCATGGTGGGTCAAAACACGTGTGGCTCAACAGAACAGAGAATGCACATTCAGCCATGTGATCTTTGATGCAAGGGCCAAACACAAATGCTGGAGGACAGACAGTCTCTTTGATAAATGGTATGGGGGGGGGAACAGCCGTCCACATGCAGAAGATTGAATTAGACCCATCTCTCTCACCATGTACTAAAGTCAAAATATACTAAAGATCTAAATATTAAAACAAAAAATTTAATCTGCTATAAGGTAAGTTAGTTAAAAATGCTTGAAGGCAGAGGCAGAGGCAAAGACTTTGGAACAGAACCCCAATTGTACAACAAACAGCACCGAGAATCAACAAATGGCATTAATATCAAATTAAAAAGCTTCTGCATGAGAATGGAAACACCAACAGAGTGAGGAGAGGAGCTACAGACCGGGGGAAGATTTGCCCGGCTACTTCTCCTCAGACAGAGGACTCATGGCTAGAATATATAAAAAGCTAAAAGAAACAGACAAAATACTCCTAAAATTTAAAGAGCAACTGAAATGAACACAGTCTTCTCAGAAGAAGTAGAGAATGGGTGACAGATACCTGAAAAAATGTGCAGTGTCCCTGGCCACTACAGAAATGCCAATTAAAACAATACCAGTATTCCATCTTATTCTAGAATGGAGGGCTAACTTCAAGGTCACAAATAATAACGCGTGCTGGAAGGCTGTGGGGGACAAGGAATCATTCCACATTTTGGTGGGGCTGGAAACTGGGGCATTCACCATGGTAATCAGCATGGAGATTTCTCAAAAAAACAGAACTAGAAATTAGGCTTGACCCAGAAAATACTGACTTCTAGCTACCTTCTTGAAAGCACTGAGGACATCCTGTTACAGTGATACTTGTAGACCTGTTTACAGAGCACAACCACAGTAGTTAAATCTTGGGAGTGGCCTGTGTATCCGCCATCCGCTGAATGAATACAGGAAACGTGGGTTTGTTACAGTGGAGTGCAAGTCTGATATATGGAAGAATAAATTTGAGTCCTTTGTGGGAAAATGGACTCACCTTGAGATCAGAATATTAAGTGAAATAAATCAGACACATAAGTTTAAATACTGTATAATTTCTTTTATATGAAAAGCCCAAAGTATAAATGATTAAAAAAAATAAAAAGCAGACAATAGGAGACAGGGGGATAAATCTTTTGCAAATAGGAAGGGAATCTAGGTCCAGAGGGAGGACAGGAAGACAGGAGGGGAAGGCGATACAGAAAGAATTAAAACGTGTTGTTACAGGTACTGATGTCTCACAGTCTAATCATGCACTGCAAACATTACCAGAAAAATAAAAATTAAACAAGCAAACAGAAAGGAAATGCTGACCCGGAGTCAGGAAGGAGGCACGGGACGGATTTGCCTCCAGGACCCCCTGAAGGAGCTCACCCCACCAGCACCGTGACTGTGGGCTTCTGGCTCCAGAACTGTGGGAGAGCTGGTTTCCTTCTGGTCAGCCCCCCTTTCCGTGGCTCTTCATCACAGCAGCCCTGGGGAACTGATGCACCCGCTGTCTGTGCCTGATCCAACAGGGAGAAGTTTAACCCAGCGCGTCCCGGAAATGTTAACTCAGTAAACGGAAGACTGTGCAGTGGGAAAGGGAGGCGAGAAAGAATCAGATTCACTGCATGGAAGAGAATGCAGTGGGTGGGAAGGGACGGGAGCGGGGCAGAGGGCAGATCCCGCGTGGCCTTTGGGGCCATGAAGTCTAAGTTGGGGGAGATATGTCCAGTGGAACACTGTGCAGCTATCGTGAGGAATTAAGTCATGCCCCGAGCAAGAAAATGGGTAGAATGTGAGACCTCTGATGTGAGAGTTAAAAACAAAGGAGAGATGATAGAAAACAAAGTCAGACTCATCAGAAATAGAGCAGGGGATCAAAGGGAAGGGGTGAGAGAGGACAGGGAGGGCGGCAAAGAAATACACAAATGTCAGCGCGGTTAGGTTTCTGTGGAAGGTTTTTTTCCCTAGTTACAGCCTCAGATGGCCTCCTGTAGTCCACACACAGACACACCCCCCCACACACCCTTCTCTTAAGGACAAAAACTCCACCCTCACGACTACCACCCCGGGGCCCCACCTCTGCATGGCGTCCCCCTGTTGGGCAGGGCTCAGTAGCGTTTGGGGAGGACAGGAGCACACAGCCCAGTGCACCGTATGATGGACTCTCTCCAGATGTCCCCCAAAGCCTCATGCACTCGGAGGTGGGCTTTTAGCAGTGGCTGGATCATGGGTGTGTGACACTGATCACAGATGGGAACAGAATGAGTTCACTGATTGGTTTAGGGCAGCTCTGGGTGTGGATGATGAAAGCGCCACCCTGGGTGTGGTGGCACTGACCAGTGGGCTGGCAGCCTGGAGGAACGGAAAAGTGGAAGGCAGGTGCTGATTCCTGCCTGCCGGCCGGGCTGTTCTGCTCTGCCAGGCCCCTGTGCCCTGGAGCCAACTGACTGGGGACCGAAACATGCACAAACTGTGAGCCATAGTAAGCCTCTCCTCCTTTAACTTGTGTTCCAGCAATGAGAACGTGTCGAAGACGCTGTGACTATTGTCTTTGCTTTCCTCCTGCATTTCAAAGCTCTCCCAAGAGAGCAGTGGACAGAAATGAGCGGGAGCCAGGAATGTGCGGTAACTCTGGGGTCAGCCGGAGTCGGTGCCTTTATCTTGCCAATTGATTCAGCCCCTTTCCAAGTGCTCAGCTTCCCGTGGCTTCCCCAGAGGCTCGTGTTCTCAAGGTCACCTCTGACTTCAGACCCTTGCTTTTGCTGAACTAGGCAGCTTCAGCACATTCACATATGAGAGGAATGATTTACAGAAAACTGAAGGCATCGGGGAGATTTGTGTCAGGCTCAAAGAACTCAAAATGCACTGTTAGCTCTTCCTCTCTCCCTCTGGCCACTTAAGAAGAAACCCTCCGGCCGCTTACGCAGTCGAGGCCCTGGTCAGTTTCTGCGTGGCTCAGCCCCTTCTCTCAGGTCTCCCCTCACTTGCAAATTCCAGCTCATGCAGCAAGTGCAGAGGTCCAGAGCGTGTGCGTGGCTTTGACTCCTGCTGTCCTGTGTCATCAGAGTTTCCCCTTCCACTTCCCTGCTGCTCATGAAGCTGTTTCCCAAACAAAATCGGTTCCCTCAGCAAGAGAAACTTTGGCCCTGGATGCTGACACACTGTTCCTCCTGATGCATGATTTCCAAAAAGGCTCAGCATCCGCACCCTGCCTCTGCTCACTCTGCACCCATCAGGGTTCCAGTGGCGTCTAGCAGAAGCCTGCTCGGGAGTAAGATTTGTATCCATGACTGCATGGAGGATGTGACTCTCCTGTCCTCCTCTCTTCCTGGGCAAACGAGAGCCTTTTCAGGCTAATGATAAATGACGTTTATATCAGGTATTCAAGTGTATCACAGCCCCCTCCCACCACATTTCCACAGGTTCTGCTTGTGAAGATTCAACCAATCATGAATCAAAAATACCCAGGAATAGTTTGCATTCATATTAAATATGCATCTGTTAATATGATCCTGTGATTTTTGCCCTTCCTTCTACCTATGTGGTGTAGTATTATATTGATTGAATTGCACATGTGAAACCATCTTTGTGTCCCTAGGATGAAGCCTATTTGGTCTTGGTGTGTGATCTTCTTGATGATTTGATGCATTCTTTAGCCAGTATCTTATTGGGAATTTTTGCATCTATGTTCATTTAAGTGATTGGCTTGTGCTTTTCTTTTTCATTTGGTTTTGGAATCAGGGTAGTGCTAGCTTGCATGATGGAGTACTACCCTGCCATTAAAAAGGATAAATTTATTTGTAGGAAAAAAGGATACAGTAACCTATAATGTAAAGAGAAATAAATCAGATACACAAGCTTAGATACTACACAACTTCTCTTATATGAAAAACCTAGGTATAAAATATTTTTTTAAAAAGACAATAGAAACAGGGAGACAGCTGTTTTGCAAACAGGAAGGAGATCCAGAGATAGGGGAGGAGAAAGAGAATAAAAAGAATTAAGATACCCTACCTACATGTACTTACCCTCTAAAGTGGACCTAAACATTATGTACTGCAAACATGTATTAGGAATAAAAAGAAGGAGAAGGGCACGGAGGAGGAGAGGGAAAGGAGAGGAGGACAGGGAAGGGAAGGAGGAGTGGAACGCGGATGAGGGGGAAGGGAGGAAGAGGGAGAACTGACTTGCTCCCTGATAGCCAGGGGGCAAGCAGCAAGGCTGGTTTAAAAGCGCATCTCATAGCCAGGCGTGGTGGCGCACGCCTGGAATCCCAGCACTCAGCAGGAGGATATTTGCAAGTTTCAGACCAGCCTGGGCTGCAAAGTGAGCTCAAGTCCAGCCTGAATTGCATAGCGAGACCTTGCCTTCCAAAAGACCCCCCCCCCCCAAAGTGAATCTTGTGGCTGGGTGTGGTGGTGCATGTCTGGAACCCCAGCGCTCAGGAGCCCGAGGCAGTAGGATCTCTAAGAGGTCCAGGCCACTCTGGACAACACAGACCAATACTGGCAGAGTGGAGGGTCTGTATCTCACCCAACACTAGTGGTGTGACACACGGATTCAGCACCTTGCTGCCACCTACTGGTGGAGACTGTGTAGCCGCCAAGTGCAATTTAAACATCTGCCTGCCAGACCTAATGCGCCGGCCTTTGTGTCATCCATCTATGTCAGCGAGCAGGCGAGACATCGTAAATTGTTTCTGCTCTAATTTTTTTCTCTAAATAACATAATGAGTGTTGATGCAGCTGGAATGCAGTGAGTGGGTGGGATGGACGGTTATTAGATGAAAAAAATCAATGCAGTATAACCTCAAGCCTCAATTTGAATTCCACTTTGGGAACCTGTTTTGTGGTTTGGAAAGAAATGAATTTGGGAGCAGATTTTGAGACTTGACAAAAGAGTCTTGAAGGTGCGGTTCAAAGGCGAAATATCAGCCAATGAAGGGCAGACCCAGTTCTCCCTCGTGAAACACAAGTGGAGGCGCAGAGGACTTGGGATGGGTGTTTCCTCCGGCAGGGCTGTGCCATTCAGAGGGAGTGGACCCTTTAAGAGGCAGAGTCTCAGGGGAGGATGTAAGTAATTGGGGGTGTGGCCTGGAGGCGGGCTGTGGAGCCGTAGGCCTTTCCTTCCCTTTCTGATTCTGGAGTTGTGAGCTGATTTCTTCACCACGTGTCCTCGCTGTGTTATGCCACAGGCCCAAAGCGATGGGCCAACTGACCGTGCACTGGAATCTCCGAAACTGTGAGCCAGAAGCAGCCTTTCCCCTTTATAAGTTGATTATCTCAGGATTTTTTGTTTTGGTGATGGGAAGTGAACACACCGGTACAGCAGATTGTAACCATGGGCAGGCAACATGGCAAACGATTCAGAAGCTCACTTCCTTTGTAAATGGGAGCAGATCGCGTCCACCTCCCAGGTAAAGATGAGGCCGGCCGTGCCTGGCACAGAGCAAGTGCTAGATAGAAAGCAGCTAGATAGAAAGACTTCTCCCTGTGGACTATTTCGCGGCAGAAGGAGCCATTAGATCATTTCTTTGTTGCTTTACGCGTGCATGTTTCTGGATATGATTGACTCGATTGCATAATGTTATAAAACTTCCAACGTTTTTCCTCTCATTTAACTTTTGAGATCCCTGGTCTTTTGTTTTGTTTATTTTTCCTCATGGCTTTTTTGATCAGGGTTTTCTTCAAAATCAACTTTCCAGATTTCAGTGACATTTACAGCATGAACAGAATTTAGACAGTTCAAGAGTTCAGACAGCAGGCTTCTGTGCGTCTGAAGTGGGTCTCTTTCCGGCTGCTGGTGTCTTGGGCGCTGTGGGCCTTTCCCCTAAAGCCTTCCTAACATCACAGCCATCTCTCCTTTCCTCCCAGCCACAGGCTTTGGCCGCAGCCCCTTCTGACCTGCTCTAGCTGAAGGTGCTGCTTCCATCACCCCCGGGGTGAGATTCCTGGCCTGGCAAGGAGTGGGGCACTGGTGCATGGTCTTTACAGATGGAGGGGCTTCAGCACAGGTCTCAGGTTTTCGGTGGATTCTTTTCCAGGACTCTACAGTGTCTCTTCCTGTGTGGCACTAGAGGGTTCTTTGGTTCTTTGGACTTTTCAATACTCTAAGGAGTCTGTATTGATGTCTGATCAGATTATAGTTAGTTTTTTTTTTAAACAATACTGGAGACTTAGAAGCTTTACATTGAACTACATGACAGAGGACCAGCCTGATGCAGTGCAGAGCAGGCAGGGATTAATATTAAAAAACTGGCTTGAGATAAACTGGTCAGTGAAGTCCTGGTGCCTCAAAGCAAGATAACACGGCAGCTGAGGACTTTGACTCATCTAAATTCCTTCTAGCTCCTAGTTAACCTATTTCTGTGTGCTTCTCCAAAAATGGTTGGTCCTCAGTCCTGGAGCCTTGTCTATGTCCACAGTTCAGCCCATCACTTCCTGCAGGCCACCAGCACAGCCCCAGCCATGATGTGCACACCATAAGGGCCAGGACCATTGTGCCTCTTGGTCTTAGTCCTCCTGGCTTTGACCACCCAGGTTCTCTGTAACTGACATATATATGTACATATCTTGTCTGTATTTCATTCCTTTGTCATATCTCTGAGAAGGAGGTTGGTGTTGACGTCAGAGGTTGTATGGAGAACAGTTAGATTCAGGACACAGAATTTATAATATTATTTTATGATAGTCACCCAGAGTTAAACATAGAAAGTGTAGGAAATTTATCCACAACACCAAAGACATAGAATATTCAGCGAAGGGCCTGAATCTCACAGCAAAGTCCTACATGAGTCCAGATGAAGACCTAGAGCCCATGACAGTGCCTCCCACAAGTCCAACTGGAGGTCTAGAGCCCACAAGAAGGACTCACACCAGTCTCTTTTATGGATCCGTGCTGGGATGGCCCCAAGGTCAGCAGTGAAGCTAGAAAGTCTGTGCCATCAGGGTGAAGGAGCTGTGCTGGTAGGTTGAGGATTCTACACCTGAGCCAAGAAGTCACGCTCAAAACAAAGACCAGGGCTGCCCTGAAAAGCACCACAGCCATCCTCAGTGACACAGAGGCCCTGAGCTCCTCTGATAAGAACAGTCGAATACATGCCAGGAAGCCAGCATGACGAGCTTGTCCTGGAGATTAAACAGCACACATCTTCCCCTCCAGAGCCAGGAAGCGATGCCTGATGTAGGGACCAGAGCTCCCCCAAAGTGAACCATAGCCACTCTCTCCAACAAAGTCCCAAGCTCTTCTGATGACAATGGTCAAGCTCACACTGGGGGGGGGGGGGCGGAGCTAGTCATGATGAGCTCCTCCAAGAGAACCAACAGCTCAAATAGCAACACTTAGAGAAACCCACAATGCCCTGGTCTCCTTCTCCACGTCTCTACTGATGCTGGCAAATTTCCTCAGGTGGAACATCTATGCTCAGCACCATGCCGATTTAATTCAGCTGGCATTAAGTTGACCACCAGTTTTAAAATCTGTACCAGTTGGTGTCCCTAAGCCAGGGTCCCTATACTACATCCCCAGCCCTGTGCTACTTTTTATTTAGAGATAAGGTCTTGTTATGTCACTTAGTTGCCCAGGTGGGCTTGAACTTGCAATCTTCCTGCTTCAGCCTTGCTGAGCGCTGGGATTCTAAGCATGTGTCTGTGCCTCTAGGTTAGAGCCACTCTTGAGGGAAGCAGTTATACAAAGTGTCATCAAATTTGTCTAAGCACTTCAGTCCAAATGCAAGATATCCCACATGGCCACCAGGAGTGACTTCCATAATGCTCGCTTTGCTCACACGAAGCACAGTAATGCCAGGGATGTTTCTGAACTCTCTGATGATGTCACCATCTTCATTATAGATGATGCAGGGTCCCCTGCACCGGGCACAACAATAGGTTCTCACTTTGCCCTTTCTGGCTCTTTCTCACTGAGTGTAAGATACGTTCTAGATGTTTACTTCTTTTTTGATATCATTCTAGACCTTAGGTTTCCTAAGAAGCAAAAACATCCTCCCTGGTCTTCTTATAAACCACCAGCTTTAGCTTTGGCTGCCAAAAGAAGTTCAGGAACTTCTATAATATGCTGACTTCTACATATGACTGGTGCTGGTGAGGCTGAGTTAGCCAGGGCAGAGTGGGTGGCATCTTGCTTTTGGGTTGTGTTCCCTCTGTGGTGCCAGGTTTTGGTTGGTGCGAACGTGAGACCCCCAGACATATTTCCAAAGGCGCCCTGGCTAGGATGGGGGAAATGTCCACTACCTTGAACCTGGGAATTTGAGTCACAGCTCTTCCAGCCCCAAAGACTCAGAGTTGACCCGTGACCTGCTGATTCCCTGGCACATAGGGATGCCTGCTGTGCTGTTTTTATGCAAGTTGGTAGGAACCAAATTCATAATATCTGGTCAAATTGGAACTTGTTTTTGGTATCAGGGATTGAACTCCTGTCCTTGTGCTTGCTAGGCAGGCATTTAAGTCATTGAGCTAAATCCCCAGCCCTGGGAACTTTGAATTCAGAGGGCAAAGTGACATCTCTGCCAGGTGACCTCTTTTCAGGATACATCGATGTCAGAGGACAAGCATACGCACTAGCAGGGAGAGAAGGCTTCGCTCTTCTCAGGATTCCTGGTCTTAATCTACAAAATACTAAGGAGATTACTTACTAGGAGAGCAACTGAGATAAAATGTGGGAAATTCCATGCGAGATAGCGAATGTACAGCAATGGTATTTTCAGGCTTTTTACCCCTGGTCTAGAATGTCTGTGGCTTGCACGACTCAGCACTTGGGAGCACACATCACTAAGGGAACATGCTTTTGGTCACACGTGTGGTTTAGCAAACCCTGCCTGGTATAGGTGGAAGATAGGGAAAGGCATTTCTTGTAGGAATTAGTCATTTCTGACAAGCAGGCTGTCCTCCCTCATTTGTCTTCTAGTCACTCTCAGTAAATAGCTGCTACACACCACTGAGCAGTGGAGATAGACAGTCTTCCAGGAGAACAGCTGATCATCGTGGGATGTGCTGGCGGTGGGGAAGGTCACGCTAAATGCCGCAGAGCATGGTGGGTGCTTCCTCTTGTTCGATCGCTGTCTTACAGCGTGGAGGCTTTTGTTTTTACACAAAGCACTGGGGAAGGATATCATACACGTCCATTATGATAAACCCAACAACACAAAGAGGGATAAAAAAATGAAATGCCCCCTTCCTTCCTCTGTCTGTTTTATTCTCAGCTCTCAGAATTACAGTGTTGACTTGGATGTGAGTGAGTTTTACAGCCATGAAACCAGTGAAAGTCATTGCTGGAACAACTTTGAAAGTCCAGATAGAGAATCAATATTTGTATCCTTGAGAAATAAAACCTCCTGCTCTCAGGCTTTCCAGACTATCACAAGCTGGTTATCTGGAGATAAATTTAAAGCCTTGGAAACTGTTTATTAGAGTGCACATAATTCTTTCACCAATGACATAGTCCTGCCGATTCACACAAAGGGAAAATAAGGTAAAATCTGACCAGGGTATGTTCCTTTACCAGAAAATGGATCAACGAGTCCCTTTTCTGATGCTTAATCAATTTCTCACACTGTAACAGTGAACCCTGGTGAGTTTTCTATGCCTGTTGTCACACGTCCCTCTGGAAGACTGATGATTCCTCGGGACAACAGCAGTGTCACACCTGGAGTGCTCTGAGCCTCTGCCCCCCCCCATGTCCCTTCGTTTGGTAGCCTTTAATTCAGATCTGTTCCCTGTGACAAATCATACCATGAGTGTAACAGCTATCGTTAGGCTTTCTGAGCCCTTCTGATCAATTGCCAACCTGGAAGGTGGCTTTGCAACAGCCTGAGAGTAGAGTTAGTGTTAGAAGTAAGCGTGGTTTTGTGTAAATTCTTCCATGTACCTTTGTGTCTGAATCCTGACTTAGGCGGCTTTGATTGTCAGACTAGATACTGTATACTTGCTGGCTCAAATTGCAGAAATATATATATATATATATATATATATATATATATATATATATATATATTTACTTCAGGAAGCTGAAAGTCCAAGATAGAACAAGGTGTTCTCTTCCTAGCTTTCACACAGTGGTCATCTCAGTCATGTCATATGGTGGAGAAACAGGTTCCTGGTATCTTTTTCTATTTTATGAAGATTTCTATAGGACTCTACCCATATGACTTTCTAATAGGTAACTGTGGTGTTAGCTTGAGTAAGAAACACTCAACTGATTGGCTTAGTACAGTTCTGGGTGGGACTGAATGGATTTACTGAAGATGAAGGACCCACCCTGTGCGTGAGTGGCAACCAATGTGCTTGCAGCTTGGATGGAATAAAAAGGGAAAGAAGGAAGGCTCGCTCCTGTTTCTTCAGAGGAGCTGCAGTCCTCGCCATCACTTTCGATGTCCATCTCTTGGTTTCCACTACAGACCCTTCAGTCTTGCAATGCAGACTCTTTGGCTTCCTGATGTGGACTTGTACAGGACTATGCAGTGAGTTCCAGGCCTTCAACCTTTGACCTTCAACCTTTGGATTTACAGTACATAGACGGACCTTTTGTACTCTTTCATACCTGACTCTGCAGGTGGCCACTGTAAGTCTACCTTGTAAATTGTATATGCATATGTATATGTATATATATATATATATATATATATATATATATACTTTTTCTCTAGTGATCAGTGATTGATACAGACGTCATTTAACTTTTATCATGTCTTTTTTATTTTAAAGATAATAAATTGGGACTTCCGGGAGAACATGGTGGACAGATAGCAGCAGCTATGGAGGCTCTCTGATAAACCCAGCTTAGAATTCAGGAATGGTGCGGAGTAAGGAATCATAAGCAAGTGGAGATATGCCCTGCTGACCCAAGAACAAACTGGGCTGAGAGAAACCAACTGGGAATGCAATCCTGGTGCTATAACAGAAACAGAAAAGCCTCAGTGTGAAAGCAGGAGCCCACGCCATTGGAAGCTGTGATTTGGGTTTCCTGCAGCCACTGCTGCATCTACATTGGCTTGGCAGGGAGAGAGACGAGCGAAAGCTCTGAGAACGGGAATCGGTGAATAGAGTTGAAAGCAGGACGGGCGGGGAGCTGTGCATTGACCTGCGATGAGTGAGAGAAACTGGGACTCTTCCACGGTCTAGGAGACTCCAACAGAGGACATTCTGGGACCGGGCAGACTTGCGGGAACAGGATGCTGCAGTGACTTCAGTCACATATCCCCCTTTCAAGCGGGATTGGTGAGCAGTGCCTAGCCTACTTGATGCTGTTGGCTGAGACCCAGTAGGCTAGCACAACCCAGATCCCAGCGCCTGAAGGTGACCTGGAGGGGCGGCCCCCCATAGGCTGCCTGGTCTGCAACTTCCTGGTGCGCTGTGGTGGGCGGAACACCTAGCCGGCACAATTCAATCAGACTGTGGCCAACAGGGAAGGAAGCTGGGCCTCCTATATACGCTTGCATATATAAGGAACAAAGAATATGGGAAGAGTCAGCAACAAAAAAGGCTCCTCAGCCCCCAATCCTGAGAAAGAGGCAATAGCAGACACAGCACCAATAGACATAAAGCGCTATCTCCAGAGCCTCATAGACAAGTTCAAGAATGAAGTTATTAATGACCTGAAGCTAGACATAAGCAGAATAGTTAGAGAAATGCTAAGCACCACCCAAGAAAAAACAGATGGTGGAATGGAAGAACAGAAAAAGAGGGGAGAATTGTTTGATGGAGAAAATAGAGAAAGCATAGAATACGTGAAGCAGGTTCAAAGAGATTACCAGGAAACTAAAAACTCTATCGAAAGCTGGCATAACAGCTTGAAAGAAACTAAGGACAGATTATCTGAACTGGAGGGCAGATTTGTAATATGGGAGAATGAAATGAAAAACTTCTTAAAAATAACAAAGAAACAAACAGCAATAATACAAAGACTAGAAGATGATAAGAGGATCTATAACTTAAGAATTAAGAACATAAAAGAAGAAGTAGGGACACAAACAAATGAACTACAAAAGCTACTCACAGAAATAATCCAGGAGAATTTTCCTAAGTTAGCAAAAGGTAAAGATACTCAGTTGTATGAAGCATACAGGACCCCAGCCACCTACAACCCAAACAGAGCAACACCCAGGCACATAATAATTAAAATTCCAGAAATCCCATACAAGAACAGAATATTAAAAGCCGTCAGAGACAAGAAGCAGATCACTTACAAGGGAACACCCATCAGAATTATAGCAGATTTCTCAGCACAAACCATCAAATCACGAAGAGCGTGGGGGGAAATAATTCAAGCTTTGAAAGATAATAATCTTCAGCCAAGATTGATATATCCTGCACAACTGCCCCTGGAAATTGATGGAAAAACAAGGTGCTTCCAGGATAAAGAGGAACTAGGGGAATATGCAACCACCAATTCAACTCTACAGAGAATACTGCAGGATATTCTAAAAAAGAAAAATACAAAGAATCCAGAAATAGTGGCAGAGAGGTCACAATGAATGGAGCAGAAAACAAAATGAAGAAGACAAACTGACAACTAATGACAGAAAAAGAGCTCAACAGAAATGAGGCAGAGAAGATTGGATGATAGGAACAGCTATTTTGGAGAAAATGACGTCTTAATAGGTAATACTGATTTAGTATCATCTTGTTTTGAAGTCTCATCAAGCTTTTGTTCTTCTGTCTCCATTGGTCTAAACAGGTTGTATCTTATTGGATTTTATTGTGTATGATAGTATAAGCAAAAATTTTTATAGACAAGAAGATTATACAGAAACCATTGTTCATTTTCTGTTAGTTGATTCTAAATACCCTGTAATACTGTCATTCTCTTAAATGGTTTTACATCGTTTTGATATATTTGATGCTACAGTATACGAAGTTATACTCAAAGATTTCAAGGAAAGAGACAATAGGGTAACTACTTTTATGTTGGGATTATCTTGTGGTGAAACACTATTTTGCTTAAATGGTTATGTTTTGATCTGTGCTGTTTTGCTATTATGCCCTCTTTTATCTCAATCTCCATTTTATTATTTAATTTTTTATTTTTATCCTTTTAATTAAGGGAAAAATAAATAGAAAATAGCAGGATATATTATAGTAACCCACTTTGACTTTCCATTATCTTGATTTAAAGCTCTGTATTGCTCTCACCATCTTGTTTTGACTGATGTCCCTCTATTCTGTTTTGCTTGATAGTACCAGGTTCGAAAGTTTAGGCAACAGCTGTGAAGGTAGTGGGATTCATTATGATGCCCATTCTGGTTGACTATTATCTACTTTTGAAGACCTATAATGTCTCCAATGTTTTGGTTTTGCCGGTTTTGTTCTTTACTGTTTTGTTCGATTTTATTATAACTGATGATATAGGCAATTCTATTAGAGATAGCGGGAGGCATTATGGTAACCATTGTTGATCACCTTGTATTATGCTTTTACATTATCTATTATGTCCATCCTTTTGATTTGACTGACTCTGTTCTGTTATGTCACATTTGGTTCTACTCTCTTCCAAAAAAGTAATAAGACCTGTGGGAGCAACAAAACCCAAAATGGGTAATTGTCATTGTATAAAAGAGAGGAAAAGAAAGTGCTCTAAATGATGTAACTGCATGTATATTTAAGTGTATAAGATAGATAATGATATTACTAAGTTTTGTTGGATCATTGAACAGAACTGTTTGCAGTCTCACTGTTGGAATGTCCATTTTATAAGCTTTAATTTTGTAACTTGAACAATTATTTCTAAGATGACAGTACGTAATCCATTAACTAGTGATTTCCTACTGTTTATTTTTTTCTGTAAATCTGTATAACTTGTACCCTTTCTCTGCTTTTTTTCTTTTTCTCCTTAAATAAAATTAAAAATAAAAAAAGAGAATCAAATCAAAACAATAAATCAAACCAAAACCATACAATGTGAAAGACCTTGGATTTCAAAAACAAGACAGTAGGAAATCAACAATATTTACTGTCGTGCACATTGTTATCCTTCAAATAGTTGCTCAGATTACTAGGTACAGGCATGCAAAGTTAATCAAACAATATAAGCCCTTAGTTGTTTTTTTACTTCAGTTGCTATCATTTCAGAAATCTCAGGTGTGTGGCTTCTAATTTCTTCTATGTCTGTGTCTCCAAGCATTGTTCTGGGTGAGATACAGACATGCAAAATTAATCAAACAATGTAAGTGCTGAGTTATTTCCCCACTTTAGTCATTGCCATTTCAGAAATTTCAGGTGTATAACTACTTATTTCTGTTGGGCCTGTCTCCTGAATTAGTTTTGGGTGGGACTCACTGGGAAGGGCATAGCTTCTTCTCCTTTGGGACTCCTCTGTGAGCTGCAGGCTCACCAGGGTGTGTGTGTGTGCGCCACTTCTTTGGGCCTGCAGCTGCTGGTTTGGGGCGTGGGGGAGTGGAGGCATAATGTCCTCTCCTTTAGCCCATGGTGATGAACCAGGAAAACCTGGTTTTCTTATTTTTGCTGGATTCCTGGATTATCTCCCTCCATGGGCTTCAGGGCTAACTTTACATCCTTCCTAGGTCCAGGGGACCCACTTCCCTCCTTTTTTCTTCCTCATGTTGCAGTATCAGGACTTGAAATCTTGAAAAGGCTCTTTCTCTGCCGCTCACCACTCTGCCAGCTTCCCAGAAGCCCTATTATGTCTTTAAATGCCCTAATTCTGACACAATCACATGAGAATTTTTGCACTTCAATGCATGAATTTACAAGGTAATAGTTCAGTTGATAACAGACCTGAGCTCCTTATAATTTGGGGGTCACAGTCTTGGGCAGAAACCATGCACTCACTTCCCTGTTTTGATAGTTGTATAAAATACAGGCAGAGGCTATTAAAAAGTGTACCTTTTTGCTAGGTGGAATAAGGCAGACACAAACAAAATATTATCTGATTTCACTTATCCATAATATCTAGAGTGGCCACATTCATAGAAAAACACAGCAGAAGTAACGGGGTCTGAAGAGAGGGGGAATGTGTTATTGTTTAGTGAGTTAGTTTCAGTTAGATGGCAGGAAAGTTCTGGAGATGGGTAGTGGACAAAGATGCACAAAGATCATTCTCGTTGACTTCTATCTACTTTTGAAGACCTACAATATCTCCAATGTTTTGGTTTTGTCGGTTTTATCCTTTATGGTTTTGTTCAATAGTATTACAACTAATGATATAGGCAATTCTATTAGAAATAGCGGGAGGCATTAGGGTAACCATTGTTGATCACCTTGTATTATGTTTTTATATTATCTATTATATCCACCCTTTTGACTTGACCGATTCTGTTCTGTTATGTCACATTTGGTTTTACTCTCTTCCAAAAAAGCAATAAGAACAGTGGGAGCAATGAAACCCAAAATGTGTAATAGTCACTGTACAAAAGAGAGGAAAAGAAAATGCTCTAAACTATATAACTGCATGTATATTTAAATGTATAAGACAGAAAATGATATCACAGAGTTCTAATGGATCATTGAACAGAACTGTTTGCAGTATCATTGCTGGAATGTCCACTCTACAAACTTTAATTCTGTGACTTGAACAATTATTTCTAAGATGGCAATATGTAATCTATTAACTAGTGATTTCCTACTGCGCATTTTTTTCTTCTGTAAATCTGTATAACTTGTACCCTTCACTGTTTTTTTTTTTCCTTTTCTTTTCTCCTTAAATAAAAATTAAAAAAAAAAAAAAAAAAAAAAAAAAAAAAAAAAAAAAAAAAAAAAAAAAGATGCACAAAGATGTGAATCTAGTTAACACCACTGGACTGTGTATTGAAGTGCTCAAATGGTAAAGTTTACCATACAGATGGCCACAATTTTAAAAAGTCCATGCGATTTATTAGTCCATTACCATTTACATCATTCTGTGGAACAGGAATTGTACCGGGAGACAGCGGGGACAGGTTGCACCCCGCGTTTCTACCTCTCTGCCGTGGTCTGAAGGCGGGGTCCTTCTCAGACTTCTGGGTTGCAGTCCTAACCCTTGGAAGTGCTGGTCTTGGGAGGTAGGGTCTTTAAGGAGGAGATCTGGTGACTGTTAATCAGCTTTCCATGACTACAGTGAACACCCAAGCTAAGCCACTTAGAATAAGAAAGGTCTACTTTGGCTCTCGCCTTTAGAAGTGCCAGTCCAGGGCTAGGTAGATAATTGCTTTTAGGCCTCTGAAGAGGCCTCGTGACAATGGCAAGGAGCATATGGAAAAGCAGAAATGATCACCTTGGGATGGGGGCAAAAGAGAAAGAAAGGGAAGACTGGGGTTCCAAGATCTTTAAGGGCTTGGGTTCATGACCTAAATACCTTTACCAGGCCTCACCCCTTAAAGGTTTGGTCCCTTTCAAACAGTTCTTCCCTGGGGACCAAATCTTTAACACCGTGGCCTCTAAGAGACGTTCAAGAGCCAAGCTATAGCTATATCCTGCTCTTATAAGAGAGGTCACAGTAGTCCCCTTTCCCTTTCTATCACATAAGGACACAATAAGAAGGCAAATGTCCCTGGACTGCAATCAGGCTTTCACAGACACCAGGTCTTCCAATGTCGTGATCTGGCACTTACCTGGTTTCAGAACTCTGAGACCTAAAATCTGCTGTTTTGCAAACAGTCCGTTTGTTATGCTAGCCTAGGTGGATTAAGGCCACATTCTAATCTAGTTCATTCCTTCTGAATTATTTATGTGTATTTAGCCCTATCACTCACTGAAATACAGCCTGCTATGTGTCCCCAAAACACTTTTCCTTTTCCTCTTAGGCATACATTGAGATTTGACTTTTAAATTAAGAGAGACTGCATTTCTTAGATCCATGTCAAGTCCAGGTCTGTCTCCTGTCTTTTTCTCTGTGTACTTTTAGAATGGACAGAAGTTTAAGGACTCAGAAGAAGGTTAAAGAAACATAAGAGAAACACTTGTACTGGGTTATTATTGGTCAAGAAATAAATTTATCCTATGTCAAAGCTACGAAGAATATTTCATATTTTCTGATTATAGGCTCTTGGGTTATGTATGTATCTTTCAGGAAAGTTGTTCTCAAGTGGCTTCATTCCATGAGAAGAACTGTATGTCCAATACTTTTATTATAGAAGCATTGCTGTTACAAGAAAATCTTCCATTCTCTCTCAGAGAAGCAAATAGAAATTTCTTGAAACACAGTTCTAAAAATTTTTTTCATCAGAACACATCCAGTAATAGATTTTAGCAACTATTATATAGTAGCTTATTAAAATAAAGTGTGAGGATACTGGCCCAGTTCTTGGGTGGACACAAAAATACCATTGTGGTCTGTCATACTGCAGACATGTAGCACTAAAAGAGTAAAGCGAACAAATATTACAGTACTTCAAAATCATTTTTAACCATGCATATTACTTCAGCATTTGTGTAAAGGTTTGTCCCCATGGAATAGTTCATATAGCAATGGAAAGCATATGCTTGGCCCATGATTTATTTTCAGACATCAGATATTATGAAGCCATTTGCAATCTATTGTATCCTCACAGTGTCCACCTGTAATTTCCCAATTGATGCCCTTCACTTGGGAAAAGTGTACTCTACACCTTTAAGTCTGAATGCACATAGAAGAGGCTTAGGTGTGCAAGTGTCCTTCAGTGCACATCCAGTGATTGTGCTCAGCGCCTGCCTAGGGGTTGCAGCCTGGTGTCCTGAGAGATAACAGGATGGAAGAAACAATTTCTTTCTGAAAGGCCTGCCTTAGGTCCACACTCCAAAGCAACAACTTTCTAAACTTAACACGCTTATAAGCACTAGTAGAATTCCTGGGTCCAATTTAAATAGCACATGAATATTAGAATTGTTGGTTTTCTTGAATACTTTCTTGGTTTTCTTACTGGAGTTGGGCAGAATGAAGAAGAAATAGGGCAATGAGAGGTGAAGGGGCTTGAAAGGTGTCATCCTCTTCTCTCTTGACTCCTGTTCCCGACGCACTCCACCACCACAGGACAGAAAAAGGAAGGGGGTGGGGTAAAGAAGGGAAAGCAAGAATGGGAAATGAGACTGCACGGATACCCTGGAATGACTGTCACTGTACTAGTCAGGGTTCCCATCAAAGGGACACAATACCCAACACCCACGACTTAAAGCCCAGGTCGAGGCCTTTGTGACCTTCCCAGACACACACAGATTTGTGCTCCATCAATGCCTTCGGCAGCTCCCAAAGTCAATCAAATACACTCTGACAGCCACCATCACCTTCCTGAGAGGAAGACAGGACCCATTCGGGTGCACCTGCATTTCCAGAAATTTGGCTGAAGACTGGAGGTGGCAGACAGCCTAGGGGTTCTGTCAGTGATGTGGCTCTGAAGAGTACCTTAGCTGCAGGAGCTAAGACTGACAACACATGTTTGTGGAAAGGACATTCAAGATCAAATTGGTATCTGAGGAGAGAGACACAGTTTGACTACATAAATTAGAAGGTGACTAGAAATTACTTGGAAATTACCTGTTGAAAAAGAATCCAGTAAACCTGATCGTAGGGTTAGGGTACAAGACTCCCAAGAGATTGTTGTGAATGATAGTGGAAGAAATCTAAGTCTAACCACCCTGGTTGACTAGTGTATGGTCTCAGAAAGCCATTGTTTTTACCATATAAGTGATGCTGAGAATGTTCAGGTTCAGAGACTGAAGCTCGACACAATTAACTTAAGTGAATCTCTCACAATGCTTTTGTTTGGGTGAGGAGAGCTTCAGAGAGATTCATTACTAGGCTCAAGATCGCAGTGCTACTCAGTGGCAGGACCAATATTCAAGCACTGTATTTTTCTGATACCATAGTTTCAGGGTCTCTTTCACTGGAACAAGCACATTTATGTATTACTATAATCTAAAAATATTTATCAAGCACAGGGCAATGAGGGATAGGACAATGCCAGTCCCAAAGATGCTGTCTGCTGGGACACACCAGTTATGTTGTGGGGAGCCATCAAGTAAAGGCAGTGATTGGTGGACCTGAGGAACACGGAGAGAGAGCACAAGACTTAGCTTGAACAACTATCAGGGAAGGAGGTCAGGGAAGAGGACAAGGTGCTGGGACTGCTCATAAAGGCAAGTAGATAAAGTGAAGGCAAAAAAAAAAAAAAAAAACCAGCAGATGTTTAAACTTGAAACATTTTTATTATGCAAAAGGTCACATTGCCATGACTCTTCCCCAGGGAAAAAAACTTCAAATCTTAGCTGATGGGGAATATAGAGAATTCGACAATTGTCTCTCCTAGGTGCACTTAACTGGGTTAAACTGTTGAAACCACAGGATGACTTACTAGGCAGGTTTATGAACAATACACCCATAAAGGCATGCCTTTCATTTTCGTGTCATAGAATGGCCCTGAGAACAAAACGTTAATAAAGCTACTTCATTCATTCATACACCCACTCAACACCTGCTGGGCCAGGGGCAGCTCCGAGATGGGTGCTTGCGTACCCAGCATGTGCAATGCCCTGGATTCATCCCATCCCCAGGCCTGAAAAACTGGGCTGGACCAGACCAGAGCAGTGCAGACCTCCTGTTTAGTATGTCTCACCGAGGACGCTGTCAGAGTTCCAGCTAATACCTACCCTTTACTCAGGACGTCCGGGAAGGGAAGAGAGATCAGTTGTGAGCGGATTTTCTGGGGTGAGGTGCTGGGATCAAACCCAGGACAGTACGTACTAAGCACACGCTCCACCACTGAGCTACGCTTCCAACCCCCTCTACATGTAGACACTGGATCTGAAGCTGTAGTTTACCCAGAAAACTGCTGTCTTGGTTACTTTCTTCACTGCTGGGACTCAACCCCCAACACCCACAGTTTAAAGGAGGGGTTTATTTTGGCTCACATTTCAGTGCACTGCTGCCTCCAAGGCAGGATGGCCAGGCACAGCAGCACGAAGGAGGAGAGCAGGAATGCGGCTCACAGGAAGGCCACAAGGACTCAGCAAGTGAGGAGAGGGGTGGGGAGGGAGAGGAGCCCTGAGGCCACGCCCCAGGGGTCGTTAGACCAATCAGCTATAAGCTCCGCAGTCGCCTTCCAAAAGCCAGGAACCTGGGTTTAGGAGTGCATGAGCTCTTGGAGGGACTTTTAGATGTAAACCACAACAGCTGTTTTCCTGTAAAAGTCCTGGGCACCAGGCACTGATTTTCAAGGTTTACCTGAAGGAATCGTGGAACACTTTGTAAGTTCGGTTTTAAAAATGTTTTAAGTGTAAGCAAGTCCACGTGAGTGCCAATGTCTGACCTCACAGATGAACTATTTTGTGTCAGGCAGGACGAAGGACACCCCCTTCAGTAGAAATGATATTGCAGACCCACTGTCTATTTTGCTGATTTTTAAAAAAAATTTAGAACTTTTTTTATTGTTGACTATCAAAGGAGTTAAAAGGAGCTGTCCAGATATTATATATATATAATTTAATTGTTTTATTTTTGTTTTGAGACAGTCTTCAATGTGTCAGTGTTTGAGACAGTAGAGGAAGGTCAGAGGACTGGGCAAGAACAGCCCAGCCGAACTTATGTCTGAGGCTGTGTCCACCCAGGAAGTGGGCCTCTTGGCTTGCGCTTACTTCGTTTCGCCAGCTGTTTCTCTACTGAAGTCTTGGAGAAACATTTATCTGAACTGGATTGTTTTAAACTGCACTTCCTCTGATAAAATTGGTTAATACACAGCAATAAGCAAATAGTCAAAAATTATTCCTTATTCTAGCTGGATGTGCATTTCATCTTTTTTCTGAGCCGGGTCATAAGCTCCCTTGAGGACAGGGACAGAGTCTCATTCACTGCTCCTTTCTGTAGCAGCAGCTCCAGGATTGTAGAATGGATGCTTAATAAGTGCGAGTTATACTGAATGGTATTCCCCTGTGTTATTTTGCACGTAAAACACAATTTATGTTGTGTTCCTTATCCCTGTATGAAAATGAAAATAAATGACATCTTATTAAAAGATTCTTCAGCCTCTTGGGCTATAATTTTAATAAAAATTTGCATTATACAAAAGGGAAATATTTACTTAAGGGGGAGGGGAAAACGGTAGTAATTAAATGAATAGGAGGCTTTCTTTGATGAAGATAATAAGATAAAAATTAGTGAGCAATAAACATATGCATTTAATGGAAATATTACATGTTAAAAGATGATTCATGAAAGTCAAAGAGAAACCAAGCCTCTTTGTGTAGGAAGACTCCCCACTCCCACATACTAGGGATCAGACTTACGACCAGGTGTTTGCAAGGCAGGCGCTTATGCCCATGAGCTAAATCTCCAGCCCCTGGGAAGACTTTCAATTCCCTCATGAAGCCCAGTTGAAAATACTCTTTTCTTTCTACTCACGGCCTTCTTTTGTGCTATGTTAGATATTTATTGGCACTGAAGTCTACCTAATAGATACGTAGAATTCAGGACATTTTGAAAAGCTAATTAAAACCCTTAGATTCATGATTAATTTTGCCTTCTCTCTCTCTTTTTAAAAATGATTCTGTTATCAAAGTTTCAGATGACCTATTTCAGTTTGTTTTGTTTTTGAGATAAAAGTCTTGCTATATATCCTAGGCTAGGCTCGAAATTTCTTTCTTTCTTTCTTTCTTTCTTTCTTTCTTTCTTTCTTTCTTTCTTTCTTTCTTCCCTTTCTTTTTGTTTCTTTTGATACTGGGAATTGAATTCAGGGCTCGAGCTTGCCAGGCAGGTGCTGTGTCACTGAGATGTGTCCCTGGCAAACCTCACACTTTGGACCCGTGAGCTTGCTTGCCTCCCAAGTAGCAGGGATAACAGTGCACAGCACCGTGGCCAGGTGTTTCAGTTGTATTTACCCTTCTTTTTTTGAAAGTCATTCTGAAGAATTTTTATATTATTTATCAAATTTTATATTCATCATTCTTAAACATTCCTTGTCCTTATGAGTTTGTTGTCACTCTAAATGAGAATTCATTATTAAGTTTGTGTTATTGTATTTAAGTGTGTCAAATCATTAGTACCATCTAGTAGATATTTTGGATTCTCCATCATTCCAGAAATGCTGGTAGGCTGCACAAGGCTAGGCTAGTTCTGGTCATGTAGTATGAGCAAAAGTAACATGGGTTACTTCCTAGTTTGAGAATTTAATGGGTGAAATAAGACCCTTCAGCAAACTCCTTTCCCTCTGGCGTGGTAACAGTGACATTTGCTCTGTCACTGTGAGTCTCTGAATGACCGTGACAAGCAGAGCATCCTGCTGGCCCATGATGAATATGTTGTGTGAGCAAATAAACTTTTGTGGCTTTGAGCCACTATGATTTGGGGAGTGCTTATTATTGCTGCTTACATGTGGACTCCATCATAGAAACGGAACCAGAAAGCACACATACACACCTGTGTCTACAGAGACCGGTTAGTTGAAAGGAACAGGCATACATCATTGCCAGTGGCTTGCAAGGGAATAGACTTAATACAGGACACATAAATTTATAGGAGATCTTACAGTATTCACCCAAAAGGTCAAATGCCAAAGAATGCAGATGTGTCAGAGTGCTAGAGACCCAAAGAATCTAGTTGAGAGTCTGGCTTCCTGCATGAATCCTGTCAAAGGACTAGAGCCCAAGGCAATGTCTCCTGCAAGCCCCATATTAAGGATCTGCACTAGGAAGTCTGGGGAGGAAGCTAGAAAGTCTGTGCAGGCTGGGTGAATGTGCCATGTGCCAGCAGGCTGAGCGGTCTGCACTCAAACCAGGAAGTGACCTTCAGGCAAGTACCAGAGCTCCTCCCTGAAGAGAACCCAGCCATCCTCAGAAACGTCCCAAGCTCCTCCTCCAAGAGCAGCTGAGTTCATATCTGGAAAAGTAGCCCTGCCAGTGTCTCCAGAAAAATCAACAGCATGCGACCTTTTTCTCCTGGTGTCCTTTTATGCCACTGGCAATAATTCTCAGGTGGGTCTTCCACGCTCAGAACCGTGCTGACCCAGTTCATCTGGGTGTCCTCACCAAGCTGACCAGTAGTTAATCCACCACAGCATACCCGACTATGGGAGCTGCTAGGCAACTGTGCAATCCGTCAGGATGAGCTGGCTGGGACCCTCAGGCAGAAGCTGATGTTCAGTCACAGGGACAGCTTCTCCAGGGAGCCCCTTTTGGAAGTTCTGTCCTTAAATACTTTCAATTGATTAGTTCAGGCCCACCCAGGTTAGTAAGGATAATGCACCTTACTTAAAACAATGATGATAAGCATGCAAGCCATCCACAAAATGTTTTCACAGCAACACCCAAGTTAGTGTATTATTGACCAACAGGACAGTAGCTTAACCAAGCTGACAGACACAAACTGACAGACTGACATCAAACAATGTCATAGCAGAATTAGGCTACTATAATTATGTGCATGCAGTCACAATTCAGCCATATTTTATTGTCAGCAGACCTTAGACTTCTTAAATATCTGTCTTTTTTTTTTTTTTTTTTTTTTTTTTTGTGAGTCAAGGTCTTGCTTTGTGTTCCAGGCGGGCCTTGAACTCACTATGTAGCTGAGTTGCAGCTTGAACTTGCAGCAATCCTCCTGCCTCAGCTTCCCCAGCATCGGGATCACAAGTGTACACCGCCACGTCCTGCTTGGCATTTGCTTTTAACTCACAAATGACATGGTAATGGAATTCCTTTCCTTTTTGAATGACTGTCTATGATGGGCTATATATTAAATAAAATACACAATGATAAATTATTTTAATATATTACTAACCTCTATATAAATCGAGTCAGTGGCAAGACCAAGCTAAATGTGTCTTGACCCCTCTTACACTTTCCCTACTCCTGTAGCATCTCAGAGACCATGTCCCTGTCAGGCCCCTTAGAAGCGGTCTCATTTGTCTTCACAAACCCCTTTCAACTACTTGTTTGCAGCAGATATTCAGCATATTTTAGCAACTTTTACATTTATCAAGTCAATCATTAGAATATGTATTTAAAATGTTATCTAAATATGTAACACAGCTGCCTTTATTAACTCAGGGTGTGCTCCTTGCTTCATTTTCTTTGTGTAGAAAAATAATGGGTCTGGGCTTCAAGACTTCTAGTTTCTCTACAAACTCAAACCATTTCTGTGTTTATCATGTAGTTATCTCCTGAACAGGCATGTGCATGTGTGTATGTGTGCATATGTACAGACTTCGTTTCTCTGCTCAGTGCTTCTGATTCATCTTTATGAGTCCAGGATAGTGGGTTACTGTGGCTTTGATATTTAACATGGATACAGTGGATCTATGAGGCTCACCATGGAGACACTCATGCCTAGATGTGAGTCTCTCTAACCAAGACAGGGTACCTTAGTCCCTTTCCTCACCACTGAGACACAATTTCCAGTACCCACCCACAACTTACAGGATGAGAGGTTCATGTGAGCTCATGGTTTTCAGAGGTTTCAGCCTGTGGTTTTGTGGCTCCAGTGCAGGAAGGACAGGGTGGAAGAGTCTGGTGAGGAAATTGCTCAAGTCATGGTGGCCAGGAAGCAGAGAAGGGAGCAGCCAGGGAGGGAGGGAAACCCCTCCAGCTCATGGTCCTAGTGACTCAACTCTAGCCAGGGCCCCACCTTCTAACAGCTGCTGGACTCATTAGTGAACAGACCACTGCTGAGTTGAGCACTCCGTGATCTGATCATCTTGCAAAAGCCCTACCTCTGAGAACATGAGGGTTTGGGGAACCATCTAGGTACAACTATAACACAGGGTGTACTACCGTGTTTGTTTTCCTTCCAGGCTTCTTAAAAGTGAGGACAACTTTCACTTCATTGGGTTTAAATTGTTAGGATAGGCACCTCTAGATGGTAAAAAACAGACACAAATCAGACTATCTCAGTTCATGTGAGTTTATTTATGTCAATACATAAGAAAGGAAGGAAGATAGGAAAGCAACCCTGTACCTACAAAGCTCAGACTCATTGTTCAGTAGTTTCTCCAGTAATCTACAAGCAGAAATGGTGACTCAAAAGGACCTCTAGACTTGGTGGCAAAAGTAATTGCTGTTCCTGTTCCACGCTGGCACCGATATGTAACTGTGTCTATCCTGGTGCTCTTGCTGCTACTCAATTATTTTCTGTTTCTCATATTCAGACTGAAATGGATTGGGCTAAGTATTGCTGGGTTCACTTTCCTCCCTAGGCTTGAAAAGGAGTCACTTTGCCTCAGGTCTTGAGCCTTGATATGATCAGTTGTGACCAGTGTGGAGAGCTCACATGCCAAGAAACATGACCTCCCTGTACAGGAGGTGTGAGCATAATCTCTCTTGGACATTAGGGAAATCTTAGGTCCACCTATGAAATGTGGATAGGAACATAGTTTTATTGCTGGGGACAAAACTAATTTTGTTTTTTAAGGCCGCTTTGGCACACAGGACTTTCAATGTGTTCTAGCAGTACTTTCTGAAACTATGGTGTTGTCTTTCTTTTATTAAGCTTTTGGATGTTACCTATCATAAACACACCTCCTAAAGAGGAAGATAGTCTTTTACCTTTAAGTAAAAGTAAGTGAAATTATAGAAGAATCTCTGATCCATATGACTGTTGTTGTATCATACTTTCTAGGTTGTCTTTAAAAACCTTCATCCTTCATTTCAGTCAGAAAGTCAACATATAATTTCAATATTTGGAGTCCTGGAAAAAAGAGGTCACATTCCCAAGATCAGCTGCATAGCTTTATGAGACCACTGTAAGCCAGACACTGTGTTTGTTTGCACTTGTGTCTTACAAGGAGCTCAGAATTTAACTATCCCTCAGACCTTTCAACCCATGGAAGAAGGGAGAGTGTATAAGGGAATCAACTTCTCAAAGTGTCTGAGGCCTACGGTAATGAGTTTGAAGGCTAGATGTCCACTTTACAAAGTAATTAGTCTGTCATATGAAGAAAAAATAAATCACAAATAATTTTCACCTTTGCTGTGATTCAGTTGGGGGCTCCTTGTACATGATTATCTCATAAAGTTATTATTAGCCCAGATAAAAATGTGAAATGCTAAGATCCAGAAACTTCCAATCAAATGAAATTATTATTTCAGATTCAGAAAGTTCACTTTATTAAACCTTTGCTGAACTCTCAAGTGACAGCTTTAAAAGAAGTGCACCTCTGTGGGTTTCTCTTCTTTATAAAAAAAAAGGGTATCAGTTCTGCATACACCATGCGTATTCTTTCAGAGATCATCAATCTTTCCCTTAAATCCAAATGATAGCAAATCAATCGAACATCATCCTGTGTGGGCCCTTGAAAGGCATCATGCTACACTCTCAGAAGGGGTTGCGTGGGAGGGGAATGTCTACCTTGGGAGGAGTTGGCTTAGATGTTTTTCAAGGTAAGCTCTAAATATCAGCTTCAGAATGGGTTTGTTGAGGCCTGCAGGTGCAGTTCCATGGTGGCGCACTTGCCTAGGGAGTTTTGGGTCCAATACCAAGCACTGTAAAAACATAACAACCAGATGGGTTTGCTGAGGAGACACAAGTGTCTTTGATTATGGATTGAGCCCTAGGGAAGAGACAGCAGCAGATGAGTATGGGAGGGAACTGACCTGGCACCCACAGAAACTTTTTTTGTCCAGGGACCACAGTGAAGCTCATAGGATCCATAACTGTTTCTTCACTAAGAAATCACTTATGTATCCCAAATCATCAGTAGTAGGTACAACTTTATAGAGGGACAGGGTAGTTTTACACAGTGCTTGTTGGGTGGATATAGAAGACAGTTGTCCCATAGCCTGTTGGGCCAGCTGCCTTTACTTTGTCATTTATATTATCAGGAGAGCAAGTTTGTTTCTGAGATAGAGCTGAGCAGAAAAATGCTTTATTTTGCAGTATGAAAAAGTCATATATATTTATGTCTGAAAATAACTGAGCATGTTGGTTGTAGGGAAGATTTGATTGTTTTAATGATTCCCCCTACAAATTGAACCCTATATCATACCAAATTATCTAGGGATCAGAATGTTAATAATAGAGATGTGTCCAGGTACACGTATATCCTATTTATATACAGGTACATTAAAAATTCCAAGAGATCCTTTGGAACAGAATTAAAAGTTTAGTAGTTAAACATAGCAAAAGAAAATACAGAATGGCCTGTTAAATTCTACATTTCTTTTCTGATAGGTTGCCAAAAGAAGTCTAGGTAACCCGTGGTCTTTTATCTGTAAGTATAAGACTGGTATTGGGTCAAAAATAAGAAAAGTAAGTTTTTACAGTTTTAAGGGACCCTTCTAAGGGAACCCTATCCAGTCACATACAGAGCAATATTTTCATAATTCAGCCAAAGACAGGAATTCTCTCAAATGGAAAGGTTAGCCTAAGTGGAGTTGACCTGACAGCTAGCAAAAAACCCACATTCGTTTAAGCCAATAAGGTTAAAAATGATAAGCAGTTATTTGGTTATCAACATATAAAAGGAAAAGGAAGAAGTTTTTTTACAGCAACTAGGAAAGTATTAGAATGTGGATTAATTTATCCAATCTATCTTAGGCCAAAGGAGACTTATATTAGTTTTTCCTTTAAAAGGTTGACAATAAATTGCACCAGTATATTGAGGATAAGTACAGGGAAAAAAAGAACTGATACCCACAATAGACGGGATGCTTCATAGGGACTGAATTTGAATATCCAATAGCTAAGTATCTCTCACTATAGGAGCTGATCATTCTATTGCAGGTAAGGCAGCTGTTTACATTCCTTAAATGTTAAAAATAATAAAGTGAATTTTAGATGGAGAAAAACATACAAATGATCATACGTATTAGCTGGGGATTTAGCTCAGCGGCATAAGCACCTGCCTTGCAAGCAGGCGGTCATGAGTTCGATCCCCGGTACCGATAAAAAGAAAAAACAAACACACACACAAACAAAAAAACCAAATGATCATATGTATGAGGGAGCAGAATCTAGGACAGAATTCCTGAGACAGATCCTGGATCTGATTCTTTCAAGAAATTCTTACACTCTTTTAATTTCCCCTTGGAATTTAGCTCAAAAAAAGTTCCTGCCCACAAACAGCAATCTTAGAAGGAATTGAGGTCACTTGAGAAAAGCCACGCGCTGGTGGGAACTGCGCTTCTGTCAGTCCTGGGGTCACCAAGGCATTTTTAACAAACCAGTACCTGCATTAATGAAACGTGTTTTTAAAAGGGTAAAATCTGCCAAAAATGTGATCCGACTCATCTCATTCAGAGCCAAATCAGACACGAGACAAACTATGACACAGATTCCAGGACATATGGTGCTCAGAGCCAGCCAAATGCAAAGGTTTTCCTTCCACAGACCTTTTATTTCCTAAACTGAGCCTACTCTGAGCTTTTAAGGACACTAGCGTTCAATTTACATACGTCCCGCAGGGCGCTGGCAGTCCATGAAGTTCCTCTTTACAAGGCTCCTTCGAGACTGCAGGGTCAGGTTCAGTGCGCCTCCCCCCGCCACTTCCAGGTACCCAACACATGGTGTTTACAGAGCACAAATACAATCTCAGGAGAGTCTGCTTCCTGTCCCGTGGTCTGATCACCTGTGATCCAATTCCGTGGTACCCCAAGGGTCAGCGACGATGCCGCAGAGGCCAGCAGTACTGATATTTGGCAATGTGTTTCAGGGATTGATTTTGGGTGATAGACTCTTTGGGAAGGGAAGGAAACATGTGTATAATTTTCCAACATGCCGGCCCAGCAGAAGGTCATAAGAGACTCCGGAGTAAGAAGTGTCGTCTTATAGGGGACCACTGTTTAAAACCAATACTTCAGAATAAATAAGGCACTAAGTTAGTGTTAGTGACAGAGGAATCCACAATATGATTTGGTCTCAAACTGCATTTGGTTTTCTTTTTCCTCCCCCTGGGGAAATGATTTCTGAAATGTTTATGGAGAAAAAAAAAGGTTAGTAATAACCATCCTCCTTATAATCCCTGGCATAGCCATCTACTCAATATTCTCAAAGTGTTTTTGTTTTGTTCTTTCTCTTGAGAAGTATTTCCTGGGACATTTGGGAGTGGGAGGGATAGAAGTTAATCATTTATTTAGCACAGATACAAAGAGAGAAAGGCCACCTCGAAAAGAAGGAGACAGGACATCCAAATGAAAGAGAAAATGCAACAGAATGGAACGTTCTCTTAGGAGACACAGCCTCATTTCAGTGTTGTCACGTTTGGTGTTCAGGGCCCATCTTCCTGGTTGCCACAGGAGGTTGGCATGGCCTCCACCACCCTGATTACCCTGGTGCGGTGTGCTGCTGTGTCCTGTAGAGCCCTGAAGCTGCCGGTGCCTGGGAGAAAAACCAGGATATAGTTCCTGGGGCATCGTTTCAATGGGACTCAGGAAAAAACAGCGACTGTATCATTTCCTAAAAGATGACATCCTGCTGTCCTACCACATGGATATCTAAGTGTAGGCCTTTTCTCTAGGCCTGCCCTCGTCCCTTGGCTGTGGAATATTGATTTCAGTAGACAACTTGGGGATCATTAAGGAAGTAACTATTTCCTTTCCCTTTAGATGTTCTTTTTGTAAACCCCTAACCTTTTTGTTGGTCCCAGGGTGATGAACTTGGGAGGTCTGCTTGTCCCCACTCTATTCTTTCTTTCAAAAAACATCATTAAAGCCACCATTACTTGGGTGACAAAAAGAACTTCCTACGTGAACAAGTACTATGCATGAGATGCATATTTAAAGACTTAGATATTGGCCATGACTGATGAAGGATTTCATTGAGGATCCCCCCAAAGTCGTAAAAACACACTGCCCTTTACCATACAGCCTCCTTCCAGCTTTCTTGATTGACTGGCTAAGGAGTCAGTGAAGCAGTAATTGGAAACAACCAGACAGGAAGTAATGTGAACTAAGGTGACCAACAGCAGCCGTTCTCCCGGCGTGATTCCATTAGGTAAGCCTGCAGAAATGAAAAGCGAAGGTTGAAACCACTCACTGGTCCTTGCTCTGAAAACACATGATATGCTGGTCCTAAAGAACGACTCCTAGCACAGTGTCTAATTTTGTGTTGATATCGTTTATGTCGAGTGATCCAGCAAACACGTTCCATCCAGTCCAGGTTTCCACCAGTGGCTTTGTGTCCCTGCATTCTGGCCATCCACATTTGTGACAGGAAGCTGTGGACTTGTTTTCCCTTTCTGGGTTCTTGAGGAGGACCTGGTCTTGATTCTATCAGGATACCACAAAGATTATTTCAAGAAAAAGATTAAACATTATAATGCTTAGCATTGATATAGGTTCTTTTGATTGCAAAACAAGTTATAAATATCTCCTACCATGACAACATTCTTGCGAGGTAGGTAAGTATTTCTGTTTTTACATTAGCAACAGAAACCCCAGGCTAAGGAGCCGAAGGCTCTGTTCTGAGCCCCGCGGTCAGGAGCTACACGGGGTGTGGGTGTCCTGGTCACCTGCCTGGGGATCTTATGTAGCAGGAGTCTCCATTAATACATGGTTATATATTGTATAGATATAAAACGACACACAATGACATTATAGAACAATAATCCAATATTTCTGTTTCTTAGTAAAATATGTTAAGCACAGTATTTAAATTGCATTTCTCTGAAAAGCATTTGGTATATTAAATAGCAGAAGGTATATTAAATAGCTCTATAAACGTTTGCTGGCATACTCTTAACAGCATAATGAGTCGAAAGAAATTTAAATCCACTCACGCATAAAGACCTTTCCTTTATAAGACTGTAAACCAAAAAAAGTGTGGGAACCTACATCGTTCTCAAAAATGCAGAGTGAATAGCTTTCTGGATATTAGCAGGTGGCTACATCACCTTTCTGAGCTGGAGAGAAAAGGTACCTATTGCTAGCTGTGTTTTTTTTAAAAGAACTGATTCGGTACGGGGGAAGAATGTAGTTGAGGTGAAAATTAAAGACGGCTATTTCTATTTTGTATTCATTCTGAGGAATTCATTGATTTTTAAAAGATGCTACCATACTGGGAACTAATGTTGAGGTTGAATATAGGGACATTATGTAATCAGAATGTTTTGTGAGAAGATGAAATGATAAAATGAAACCGAGGATATTAAAAAGATGCTGAACAAAAACACACAAAAAGTATTTTTCCAGAGTGTTGAAGGCTGACATAAGATGTGAGGTGTGTATGTGTTGGAGCTTGGGTAGGTTTTAGAGATGGTTTACAAAGCCAAATTCTTGGATTTATCAGTGTCTTCTTCTCCACAGTGAAGTCCTCACCTTTTTCTCCTAATCAGCAGTGCTCAGAATGGTGTCAAAATAAAAAAAGCTCACCTCATGCTAAATTTCCTAAGAACTGGCCAACGGCCAGCAGAAAAGGCTCTAAAACCAGAAAGGACCAGGAAACAGGAATCAAAGTCTTAAATCTTGTATGCAAACATAAAAACAAACTTCTAAGCCAGAACGGCATTCTCTGTCAGAGTAACAAATATAAAAGTCTTAAATTGTGAGTACATGGTGCTAAGATATCGTCAGCTAGAGATATTACATATCATTCAATTTTTTTAATGTGTGCTTTGTTTTCCCCCTAAAAAAGACATATTAAATTGTTTTTTTTTCTCTCCTCAAGTCCTTGGTGTATAAATAGGAGAACGCAAGTGCTGACAGTCAGTTAATTTCCTCGCGTTGGGGCTCAGAGGCAGTTTTGTTGGCGGGGCGTCTGGGTTGGAACAGGCTGGAGCAGTTCGGCTGTTTGGTGGGCTGTAAGGTTCTGGCATAAGGTGAGTACCAGTCCCTTTCAAACACGTCTTTAAGTTGCTTAATGATGCTTCTGTTGTTCCTCACATCTGCCTGGTTGATGACGAGGCCCGTGCCAGCATTCTGGGTAAAATCATTCCCTACCCAGTCAAAATTCCCTGCCAACAGACACAGACATAACGGTGAGGAGTTAGGATCCACTGGGAATATTCCCGATATAATGAAATACGAAGTGGATTCTATTTACAAAATCACAAACACCCGGGAATAATGACAAGGAGGCAGAGTTGTGTTGACAGCTTCAAAAGGAAAAAAAAAATTCCAAGAAGGCTTGCATATGGCATATTAATATTTGCATATTATTTTGGCATTTTCTTCAGCTTTGCTCAAGTTGAAACTCAAAACAAGGAATCTGCTGTTCTTTTTTTGTAAATGTTATTTCTTATTGATGTTCACAAGATACACTAAATACGGCAACATGTAAAATATATAGGAATACACTTAAAACATCTTGTGAACAATTACTACCTTCTTGAAGAGACAACATCAAATCCATATGTACAAACATATCATAATGCCGAGAAGCCCTCCCATCAAAGGAAACGGGGAAGCAGACACGTCCCAGCTCCTAAGAGTACACATGCACACACACGCACACAGAGATGCGCACACACATGCCTGCACACGTGTCCTGCTCGGGCTAAAAGGACCTCAGGAAGGTGCCAGCCCAGGAGTCCAGGCAGGCCCCATGAGCACCAGCTCTGCCTGTGCCCGTGGTGTTAGAGAGGCCACAAACTGTCCCGAGTTTGACACCTCAAGAAACAAAACAAACACATCTGCAAGACTAGCTCTTCATGAGGCTGACAGGAGGACCTCTCCCAAGCCGCTCTTCTTGGGCTTTAGATGGTGTGTTTTCCTTACATCCCTCTATGCATACCGTCTTTCCTCTATGCATATTGGTGTTACCTCTGTCTGTCTGTCTGTCTGTCTGTCTGTCTGGTACTAGAGATGAACTTAGGACTTCACCCATGCTACACAAGTGCCCTACCATTGAGCTTTATCCCCAGCACTTTTTATTTGATTTTATTTTATTTAAGCTGTCCAGGTTGCCTTTGAACTTTTGATCCTCTGCCTCAGCCTCCTGAGGTGCTGGGGTTACAGGCACACGCCACCATGCCTTGTAAATTTCCCCTTTTAGAAGGACATTGGTCATATTAGATTAGCAGCCACCTTACATATATCATTTTAAATTGATTAGCTCTGTAAAGAATTCATTTCCAAATAAGGTTGTATTCTGATATACTGGCACTTAAGACTTCAACCTGCCCATTTTGAGGGACAGAATTTAGCTCAGACTTGGTGGTAAGGCTGTCATCTGCCTCCGAAGAGCCTAGAATGTCTGTGCTATTCCTGGGTAGCCCACCTTCAAGGTGGGCAGATCAACAGCCTGGACAACCCCAAACTGGTACCCAGTTGGGAGAGAGTTTCAGCAGCACAAAGCTTTCTCCACGTGAGGGGACGATACTACTTATTTCTATGCGCTATTTTTGTCCTCCATTTAATGCATATTTATTGAGTGTTGAATGTCTACAGGTACTAGGTTATTAGGAGCTATGAATATAAGACTGAGAATTAGTCTTATATTCATAAGACTGCCTATGAGGAATCCAGGAGAGAAACACTGTAATTATCATAGCCAGAGTGTGCAACAGGACAAGAGAAGTGTGCACACCATGTCAGCAGCACAGCAGAGAGGCGGCTTCTACCGTGCCCAGCATGTCAGGAAAGGAGCTTCTCTCTGAGCAGCGGGAACTGCACTGAAATTTATCTAGAACAAGAGGGAGTTGCACCCCTGAGAGAAGATGGCGTCTCCTGGAAGAGAAATGGTCAGGGTATCGGAGAAGCTGAGCCTGAGGTCAGGATCTGAGGGCCTGTGAGGGGAGAGGGACTGCCCTGCGGTGTTTATACATATTGCTTCATAGGAGTGCTGTGATTTACCTCTACTTTCACGATGGGCATGGGCGGCTCAGACAGGTAAAGAAATCTGCCCGGGGTCTTTGGTGAATGAACGGTGCCCTAGGTCTCCAGCCTCCCTGAGCTCAGTTGATAAATGCCCACCAGTCCAGATCTGATCTAAGCTCCTGCTTCTGTTCTCCTCTTTGGTTAAGAGCTTGTTCCATGAAGAGAGCTGATGGCTTTTAAAGTGTCCACCTGGACGCTCATTCCCACAGTGGCCAGTCAGGGCACTACCGAAGCATCTGCTGAATAAATTCCCAAGGTCACGTTCTGGGGCATCCCTGACCCATGCGCTGGAGCCATGGATGGGAGAAGCTGCACTTGTGCGGGCAGAGCCATGCCTGACCCTTTCTGGTTTCTTCCTTCAGTCCCTGCTCGGCTCTCCGGAGCCCCCAGTCAGCTCTCTCTTCCATCTGGCACCCACTGGAGTCCTGGAAAGCATTTCCTTCGTCCTCCATTTCACTCCTTAAATTCATTCCTCACAGCCTCCGAACTCCAGTCCCTCCCTCAAATATTATCAGCACAGTCAAGAATCTGCTCTCTGTCAGCCCTAACCCACGACCTGCTGCCGTCTGTGGTTTTGTGAGAGGCATACTCTCCGAGGAGTTTTCCGCCCTAAATGAGGACGTTGCCCTACAGATGGTACATGATGTTGTGTCTGAGACTGCATGGAGAGCCCCTCTACCAGCGTGGGGCTCCTGAGTTTTGCTCCTAGTTGTTTGGCCACACTCAGAGGGCACAGTTCCACACAGACGCCCAGTGGCAGGCACATACAGGCTCAGATCTCTGAATTGGGGCCACAGAGTTACCCAGGAACCCGCTGGAAGAGAGTGGTGCTTTTCATTTTCTAAGCGCAAGGCTCCGGTGGTCTCGTATGACTTCCACAGACTCAGCTGAGACACTCAAAATCCCATCCCCCCAGCTATAATCCAGGCAAGGCCCTCCTGGGAGTTCTGACCTATGCCACGGACAGCAGGAGACAGTCACATGGCATTATCTCATTCAGGTCTCACTACAGTCCTGTGAGGTGCACAACTAAGTCCATCGAGCTGGTGAGGAAGTCAAGGCACCGAAAGGTTAAGGGATTTGTTCAAGGCAGGTGTCACGCAGTATCAGAGCTGAGGTTTAAAGCCAAGTCTAACTCTACAGCCCACACTTCTATGCCAGGCCACCTCTGATCCTTTAAAGACACTCACTGTTGTGGCCACCCAGGCTGGGGCATCACAGCCGCACTGAGATTGCTGCTCCATTTGCTGGTACACTGCTCTCGAAAGGGCGTATGCTTTGGGAGTGACGTGGGCAGGGAACTAAGGAGGGGAAGGTGGAAAACTCTGGAAGCCTTGTTCTGTGAGTCTGCCCTTTCCTTCTCATACAAAACATGGAGCCAAATCCAGCATCTTATCTGATCCTCTGATGTTTTAAGCAGCTTCTTCTCAGGAATTAGCACTGTGGGGAGCTCACAGGCCATCAGAAGAATTCCCACACCAGTGTGTGATAGTGTTTTTCTACCTTTTACTCCCAGGTGGTTTGGCTAACCTTCCAAGTATGCTTCACTATATATGAATATTTTTAAAAAATAGGATGCAGTTTCACTGATCTTTTTCTGAGACTGCCATTTCTGCTTCCAAAAGTGCACTCTGAGGACCTGGTTGCCAGACCTGCAGTGTCGCCCTGAAGGAAGGGACATCCAGGGTGCACAGGAGCTCTCTCCAGAGTACCGAGGCTGCGGAAACCTCCTGAGTGCCTTCCATGACGAGCTCACCCTTCCCCTGCCGGCCCTCCTTCCAGACAGGTCTGCGGACTCATCTACACCCCGGGGAATTCACAATGAGACAGGTGACACAGCCAGGATTCTTCTGAAGTCTTGTGACAACGTAATGGAGCTACAACTTGGTGGAAGGCCCCGGTGTGAGGCATCTGCATGATGACTTGGGAGATTTCCAGAACAGGCTGATAATAATTTAAATCATCAACACATTTTCTCTCTTGATGTTCTTTGAATATTTTTATACTAGAACTATGGGGCACTCGAAGGAATTAATGTTCTGGCAATTTGATGTAGGTAAAACAAACTCATTTAAAAATCCACTAGATAGGGAAGAGGAATAAAAATAAAAATCAGGGATGTCATCTCCACCTTATAGAGACAGAGGCTTACCAGATATTATGTGACTTTCTACCATCTCACAGTGTGTGAGTGTCAGTGTGGGAACTCACCTACAGGTTGTCTGGTTATAAAATACTTATCTAATTCATTGAAGAGCATAGGGATTATCAGTGCAAGTTAGTACCAAATGTAAGCAACACAAGTAAAGTAGCTAGATCGGAATTTCCAAATCTACTAAGCCTGAAACTTCATCCATCCTTGGGTTTCCTAATAAATAAATCCAAAGCTGTGTTTTTTCTTTTTTTAAGTAAGCAATTTTGAGACTTTTGGTCACTTAAAAAGAAGCTGATTTCTGGCTGAGGGTTTAGCTCAGTGGCATAAGCGCCTGGCTGGCAAGTGCAAGGTTGTGAGTTCATTCCCCGGGACAAAAAAAAAAAAAAAAAAAGAAAGAAACTGATTTCATTTTATCATCCATAAAACAGTGGTTACATACAATAAAGTCCACACAATCACATACAGAGCCCCTAAGATGGACAAGAAAAATAAAATAATATGCTTATATATGAGGACAACCAAAATGGTATACATTTCATAATATTCTGACCCTCTGTTTTAATAAAGTAAAGTCAGAACCATGAGAACGGAGAAGGGCAGGACATTCCTGCCGGAAGCCAGGAGTCAGGGCTCCTCCGCGCAGGATGCTACAGGCAGGGTCCGTGCCGCTTGGTCTCCAGCCCGCATTCCTCCTCTGCACCTGCAGGCTAAGTCCCTTTCTGTCTCACAGCCTGGTGACTTCATTTCTGAACTGCAGATGAATAAGAGCTGCCCTTGCTACTGGCAGTGTTGCAAAGAGTCTCAAAATGAAGTGCTTTTCGAAGCTAAGATGGTGTATTTTTTATTTACCTACTGAATTTAGAAAAATATCATCGCTATGCATCCCTTATTTTTCCAGTCCAAACTTTTCTCCTCTGGAACTGCTAGTTTTTCTGCACCATGTAATAACTGCCCTGCTAGGTCTTGGGTTTGGTGCTCTCAGGTAATTTCAACTCTAGCTGTTGATGGTTCTAGCTGAGGGGTTACCCTGAACTTGTACATATCACGACATATTTGAATACGCTTAATACTTCAGGAAAAAATTCTACCAATATAATGATTTCTGCATCTGGAACATTATTATCTTAAAAATAGCAGCTATCATGAATTGGGTTTTACTTATGTGCCAGGTGCTTTGCAATTATTAACTCATTTAAACTTCACCCAATGAAGAAGAAACTGTCATTAGCCCCATTTTACAGATGAGAAAGTTGAGATTTGGAGGGATCAAGTCAGTTGCCCAATGTCAGATGTCCAGGAGATGGTGGAGATGAAATTATTGTCCAGGTCGGGCAAGTTCCAGCACTGGACAATTCCAGTGCCTGTATCCCTGTGGCAGGAGCATGCACCAAGTGCCAGGCCCCCCCCCCCCGCCCCCCCGCTCTGATGATCCCCTCACCTGTAAGATGAGGCCTGAGACTTGAGAACTTGTCTGCAGAGCCTGAGGATGTGAATCAGGCTACCTGGGACGGGTTCAGCTGTGGGGCACCCTCTATTTCCTGACTGAGTCCCCCAGTGACCAGCCGGGGCTCCCCAGGGGTCTACTTGTGGTAGTCCCCTCTCCCAGGAGCTGCAGCCCCAGCACCTACCGATGTAAACGGCTCCATCTGTCACCATGTACTTGTTGCGGTTTAATTTAGGAAGGGTGTGATTTCTTTGTTCTTTTGTTGCACAAGCATTCTCTCTCTCCAGATCGAAAAATTTCTGTAAGACAAAAAAGAAAAAAAGAAAGACAAAGCAGGTGAGTAGAGAGTGTATCGGTAGTTCAAGAGCTCAAAGGAGGGTATTACCCAAATAACAATAGACCTCACACTGGGTTATTAAAACCGCACTCGAGGTACTTTGTATGGAGGAAGCTATTTTGGTTCTCAAATCCATATAGGCAACCAGAGAGAACATTAGCATGCTCAACTAAGTCCATAATTAACATTTTAAAGCTACAAAATGAACAGAAAATTCACCCTTTCAGGGGGGAGGGCCGGAAGGTTGTTTAATTCTCATTGTCTTGCTCATCAGGGTGCAGTGGCTTTGAAGCCTGCCTCAGGGGACTGCCTGTAGAGTGGGCCAAGAAGCTGAATAAATATTCTCACACGCTGCCCAGTTAGGACAGTGATGCAACCGGGGAATCTGCAAAGGTCACAAGAGATTTTGCCACAGGAACAATATTTTCTATCCAAACACCTAAGTCTACACACTTGTGTCGGAGGCAACTCAAAATCAATATCCTAACTTCCAGTCATGAATCTGAGTGGACCCCGAAAGCAGCCTTCCAGTTCTCCCAAAGCCAGAGTTGCTGGGAGAACATGGCCTGAGACCTCCAGGAAGGGCTGGGGCTGGGGCTGGGTCTTGGGCTCCGGCACCTGTGCCAAGAGTGGGGTGCAGCCTGGGCTGTGGCTGAGCCCCTGGGACACTGGTGGCTGAGCTCAGATAGGACACCTGCCATATACGGTGGTCTCTGGTCTCTGAGTTGGGAAAGGCACATTTTCAGAACTGCAAGGAGTCTTTCTCCAAGGGTTCCCAGCTATGGCACCCAGAGTCTGCGTGTTGCAAGGAAAGAAGAAGCAGAGACAGGCGATGGACAGCTGGAAAAGCAGACTCCATTCACAGTTTCAGACCTGCCTGCGTCCACATTCGGTCTGGAGAAACAATGAGAGTTGGTCTTTTCCTGCGCCCCAGGTGGGAAAGGAGTGGCCTCGGTGATCACTTCCGCCCTGGAAATTCTATGCTCTGAGCTCCGTAGTTAGAGTGATGCCACCTAATCCCGTTTTCTCACTTGCTGCCTTCCGAGAAATCCGTGTCTTCAATTAGATGTGAGTGCTCTGAAGCCAGAGCCATAGATTCATGAAATTCATGAGGTCTGGCAGCATCATCAGTGGACAACGGCCAGCGGTCACACACATACATACTCATCACTAATTTGTTGAGAACGCTGCTTTGTCTCCTTTGGAGACATCTAGTACTGTAGAATGGGGGTGGGTTTGAAAAGGAATAACATATCCATTCTAAGATCAACCAAGAACGAAGTCATAGCTTGAGGCTTTTAAGAAGAACCCTCGTTGCTTGAGAAAGCCGCTATGCTGGCCCTGAGAGGTAGGGGACAGATAGGATAGCAGAATCAGACCTTACTACTGACGTCCTTAGATACCTTAACATGTAAGAAGACAGCACAGACACTTAAAAAATGATCGATTAATTTAGTAAAAAAAAAAAAAAAAAAACAACTCAGGCCACTGGATCGACCTTGTGAGCTGCAGTCTCTTTCCGCAGGCTCTTGGTAGATAAAAAGGTGCATTAGGGTGGGAGAGGGATGGAGGGGCTGGAGGCGCCTGTCCACGGAGGACAGAGTTCCCTGCCATCTGCGTCCTGAGTCCCCACGGCTCCTGAAGATGGTCCACAGGCGGGTTCCAACGTCTGCTCTTGAAGGCGCGTCTCAGCCACTTGGGCTAGAGCTCAAGGCTGAAAGCTCCTTTCCCAGCCAGCAGATGGTGTGTGCTAGAACCGTGACCATCTGTGCCAAAACCTCGAAGCTGGGGAAGTACCGGAGAGATGAAAACGACAGAGGGATTCCCATCCCAAGATTTCGTTCTCAAAAGTCTTCAGCGAGAAACAGCATAGTGCTTCCATGGTGATTCAGTGGCAGTGTATCACAGGGTGGCAGGGACCCTGCTTTGCCCTAAAGAAGCCAAGAGAGGAGTCAGAGGCCACAGCATCCCACAGTGTGCCAGGCACTCTCGGGTCCGCTCCTGCTAGGCCTCGTAAGTGTGACAGTGGTGCTCCCTGGCAACCCATGCTGACCTCTGGAGCGCTGGCTTCCCGGGACAGGCCGCAGAGATGGCTAACCACGCCTTGGACTCAGTCTTTGTCCTGGGCCTGGCTCTGTCACTGGGGTGTGAACAATGTGCCAGGGACCCCACTGGGTGCTGGGAAGACCCTGGTGATTAGACCCCTGTTCTTTGTGGCAATGGATGTTCCCTGGAGCCGTGCATGTCACTTCAATTATCCAGAAAAGGTGCTCCTGCAGCCAAAACAACCCCAGGTATTTTCTAGTCTGGGAAGACGTTAAACACAATGGAACTCTCTCCTCAAGGTCTCTGCCCAGCTTTCTGGGGGCTGCAGTGACTTGTCCCCCATGTCTGACTCCAAACCCAGTTATTCCAACCACTAATCCAACACCAAGTGGGTCCATTTACGGTATTTGCAAAACTGTCTTAGAAAGCCGAAGGCCCTGGTGGGTAAGCACAGCTTTGATCTTATTTCTAATACGCACTGGGATTTATGAGTCCGCAGACATCAGCATGGCTGCCTTGGTTTACCAGGTAAATAAAGAGATGTGCCGAGACAAGATAACACTTGTTTTCCCCTTAGCTGAGAGGGAGACTGAGGTCTGTCTGTGGGAAGGGAATGTAACAGATAGCAGGCGCCTAGTGTATCAGGTGGTGATGATCCTCAGACTTCTTCCTTTGCCCCTTGGGGATGCAGCCGCCCTCTGGGCACACTCCTCAGCCTGCCTGCTCACTGTGTGGGCATGAGAACGACACTGGGCGTTGGAAGGGAAGCTGTAGGCCAGCTCACCACCTGCAGGCCTGGTCCACAGAGTCTCTTGGCCACTTCTCCAAACTCTCACTTCTGTTTGGTCTTATAAGGGATATTTGGGCTCAGGTCAATCCCAGATGACTCATGTCAAAGATGATGCTTCAAAGTCTTTGCCATTCCGTGTCCCTATGTGCTAAAAGAAACACCGCCTCATCATCTAGAAGGATGTCTGTGAATGACTGAACAGAGGGCTGGGAAAAGCTGAGTGCTGAAGGATCCATGGCCATTAGTCAGGAGAAGCACAGGGGAGATGCTGTAAGCAGAGAGAGGAGCAGGTGCAAAGGCCCTGAGGTGGCTGGAAGAAGGTCTGAGATGAGTTTGAGAGTTCATACCTTGAGAGTATCACCAATTCCCCATTTTGCCTTCCTCAAGGAATTCACAGATGGATTAGCATGTGGCCCAAGGGTCCTGGAACAGGTACAGGACATTGGGCTAAGGGGGCATTGTGGGACTGGGTGCTGGCTTCTAATGTTTAGCCACAGTCTCACAAGTAAGAACAGCAGGGGATTAAAGCAGTTCAAGCAAATAGGAACACTGTGACAGCCAGGTTTGAAGGGGACCAGAGAGGAAACCTGGGCGCCGTGTTCTTTGTTATGCATGCAATTGCTTCAGAAAATCACTCATCCTGCCTTCTGAAGAAATTTGCACTACCAAAGATTGTCATTCTGATTCTTTCTGCAAGTTTACACGTGTGTGTGTGTATGTGTGTGTGTGTGTGTGTGTGTGTGTGTGTGTGTGTGCATGCATGCACGTGCTTCTGGCACTCAGACACACACGGGGAGTTTTGTTTTCACAGCAGAGTCACTGTGATACTTACGACTTTCAAACTGCAGTTGGCTATTTCTGTGCAAATAGCTTTAAGAGATGAAATGAAGTTGAAGGTGAGCGGGTCCGTTTCCTTCCAGAAGCTGATCAGGAGTCGCACTTTAACGCTTCGCAAAACCAGTGCTTCTCTTATTTTCCCATCCAGGTCTGGCCAGTAAGTCCTACGGAAGTAATATCCACAGAGATAAAAGGAAAGAACAAGGTTAGTTTTGGGAAAGAAATCTGCTGTACGACAGAGCATGTTTACCTTAGTCTGGTCATGACTGTGCTGTAATGTATAAATAACGCTTTAGGACTGGCTGAAAAAAAATGCAAGGCTGTCAGGTTAGCTGCCAAGAAATGAAATTTCTGGGACCCCTGTCTGTCCAAAGGCAGGCTTTGGCCACCAGGGCCTGGCTGGGTGTCCCAGGGAGCAGACAGATTGGCTGCGGCTACAGGCCTCTCTCACTGCACAGCCCGGGCTGCGTGAGCCTGAGTCCACGCATGCACCGCAAACCAACTCAGCGACAAAATCCCAGCTCTGTCTGCTCCCAAATGCCACTGCGGCTTCTCCTCCTGGGAGACTGTCCCCAGGTAAACTTCTGCTCTGATTATCTGAACTTTCCCACTCTAAACACACACACACACACTCACACACACACACTCACACACACACTCACACGCACGCACACATGCACATGCACACATGCACACACATCTATGTTAAGGGTATACATACACATATATATATTAGGCACAACAAGAAATGAACAATAATAGCTAATAATAAAATAGAACAATTATAGCAATATAATTGTAATTTGATTTTGTTATATCCAAGGCATGGGCAGCTGTTTCAAAGATAACAAGATATATTATGGTAGCCATTTTGGATTTATTATTATCTTGTTTTGAAGACCTTTACTGCATTGTTTTGTCTTTATTGGTTCTATTTTGCTCTGTTTTGTTTAATTTTTATTATGTCTGAAGGCATCCGCAGCTGTTTTGAAGACCGAAAGCGGCATCATGGTAACCATTGCTGATTTTCTATTGTTTTGAAGCCCCTGTCACTTACAATGGTTTGTGTTGATTGGCTTTGTTCTGTTTTGTTTTGCTTGGTTTTATTTTCTTTAAGATAAAAATAAATGTTATTTGAAACTGATATATTATTTATTTCTGGAAATTCTCATTTAATAGCTTTAAAATGCTGCCGACCTGCAGAGAACTAAAATCTCAGAAGGCAAACCTGGAGGTGAGGGGGGTGACTGAACCTCAAAGGCTAATCAGGCTGTTTTTATTGGTCTTCTATACCTCTAGCTTTCATGTGACGGAAGAAACACATCACAAACAGCCCCAAACTGAGACTAAATAATTTTTTTTAAAATTTTATTTAAGGAGAAAAAGAAAAAAAGCAGAGAAAGGGTACAAGTTATACAGATTTATAAAATAAATAGTAGGAAATCACTAGTTAATGGATTACATATTGTCATCTTAGAAATAATTGTTCAAGTTACAAAATTAAAGCTTATAAAGTGAACATTCCAACAGTGAGACTGCAAACAGTTCTGTTCAATGACCCAACAAAACAGTAATATCACTATCTATCTTATACTAAGATACATATACATACAGTTATATCGTTTAAAGCACTTTCTTTTCCTCTCTTTTGTACAATGACAATTACACATTTTGGGTTTTGTTGCTCCCACAGTTCTTATTACTTTTTTGGAAGAGAGTAGAACCAAATGTGACATAACAGAACAGAGTCAGTCAAATCAAAAGGGTGGACATAATAGATAATGTAAAAGCATAATACAAGGTGATCAACAATGGTTACCATAATGCCTCCTGCTATCTCTGATAGAATTGCCTATATCATCAGTTATAATACAATTGAACAAAACAGTAAAGAACAAAACCGACAAAACCAAAACATTGGAGACATTACAGGTCTTCAAAAGTAGATAATAGTCAACTAGAATGGGCATCATAATGAATCCCACTATCTTCACAGCTGTTGCCTAAACTTTCGAACCTGGTACTATCAAGCAAAACAGAACAGAGGGACATCAGTCAAAACAAGATGGTGAGAGCAATACAGGGCTTCAAATCAAGATAATAGAAAGTCAAAGTGGGTTACTATAATATATCCTACTATTTTTAAGTTTATTTTTCCCTTAATTAAAAGGATAAAAATAAAAAAGTACATAAAAAAAAGGGAGATTGAGATAAAAGAGGGCATAATAGCAAAACAGCACAGATCAAAACATAACCATTTAAGCCAAATAGTGTTTCACCACAAGATAATCCCAACACAAAAGTAGTTACCATATTGTCTCTTTCCTTGAAATCTTTGAGTATAACTTCGTATACTGTAGCATCAAATATATCAAAACAATGTAAAACCATTTAAGAGAATGACAGTATTACAGGGTATTTAGAATCAACTAACAGAAAATGAACACTGGTTTCTGTATAATCTCCTTGTCTATAAAAATTTTTGCTTATACTATCATACATAATAAAATCTAATAAGATACAACCTGTTTAGACCAATGGAGACAGAAGAACAAAAGCTTGATGAGACTTCAAAACAAGATGATACTAAATCAGTATTACCTATTAAGATGTCATTTTCTCCAAAATAGCTGTTCCTATCATCCAATCTTCTCTGCCTCATTTCTGTTGAGCTCTTTTTCTGTCATTAGTTGTCAGTTTGTCTTCTTCATTTTGTTTTCTGCTCCATTCATTGTGACCTCTCTGCCACTATTTCTGGATTCTTCGTATTTTTCTTTTTTAGAATATCCTGCAGTATTCTCTGTAGAGTTGAATTGGTGGTTGCATATTCCCCTAGTTCCTCTTTATCCTGGAAGCACCTTGTTTTTCCATCAATTTCCAGGGGCAGTTGTACAGGATATCTCAATTTTGGCTGGAGATTATTATCTTTCAAAGCTTGAATTATTTCCCCCCACGCTCTTCGTGATTTGATGGTTTGTGCCGAGAAATCTGCTGTAATTCTGATGGGTGTCCCTTGTAAGTAATCTGTTTCTTGTCTCTGACGGCTTTTAATATTCTGTTCTTGTATTGGATTTCTGGAATTTTAATTATTATATGCCAGGTGTTGCTCTGTTTGGGTTGTAGGTGGCTGGGGTCCTGTATGCTTCACACAACTGAGTATCTTTACCTTTTGTTAAATTAGGAAAATTCTCCTGGATTATTTCTGTGAGTAGCTTTTGTAGTTCATTTGTTTGTGTCCCTACTTCTTTTATGTTCTTAATTCTTAAGTTATAGATCCTCTTATCATCTTCTAGTCTTTGTATTATTGCTGTTTGTTTCTTTGTTATTTTTAAGAAGTTTTTCATTTCATTCTCCCATATTACAAATCTGCCCTCCAGTTCAGATAATCTGTCCTTAGTTTCTTTTAAGCTGTTATGCCAGTTTTTGATAGAGTTTTTAGTTTCCTGGTAATCTCTTTGAACCTGTTTCATGTATTCTATGCTTTCTCTATTTTCTCCATCAAACAATTCTCCCCTCTTTTTCTGTTCTTCCATTCCACCATCTGTTTTTTCTTATGTGGTGCTTAGCATTTCTCTAACTATTCTGCTTATGTCTAGCTTCAGGTCATTAATAACTTCATTCCTGAACTCGTCTATGAGGCTCTGGAGATAGCGCTTTATATCTATTGGTGTTGTGTCTGCTATTGCCTCTTTCTCAGGATTGGGGGCCGAGGACCCTTTCTTGTTGCTGCCTCTTCCCATATTCTTTGTTTCTTATATACGCAAGCGTATATAGGAGGCCCAGCTTCCTTCCCTGTGGGCCACAGTCTGATTGAATTGTGCCGGTTAGGTGTTCCGCCCACCGCAGCACACTAGGAAGTTGCAGACCAGGCAGCCTATGCGGGGCCCACCCCTCCAGGTCAATCTACCTTCAAGTGCTGGGACCTGGGCTGTGCTAGCCTACTGGGTCTCAGCCAGCAGCGTCACGTAGGCTAGGCACTGCTCACCAATCCCGCTTGAGAGGGGGATACGTGACTGAAGTCATTGCAGCGCCCTGTTCCCGCAAGTCTGCCCGGTCCCAGAATGTCCTCTGTCGGAGTCTCCTAGACCGTGGAAGAGTCCCCATTTCTCTCACTCACTGCAGGTCAATGCACAGCTCCCCGCCCGTCCTGCTTTCAACTCCGTTCACTGATTCCCGTTCTCAGAGCTTTCGCTCGTCTCTCTCCCTGCGGAGCGGATGTAGACGCAGCAGCAGTGGCGGGAAACCCAAATCGCGGCTTCTAGTGGTGCGGGCTCCAGCTTTCACACTGAGGCTTTTCTGTTCCTGTTATAACACCAGGATTGCATTCCCAGTTGGTTTCTCTCAGCCCAGTTTGTTCTTAGGTCAGCAGGGCATATCTCCACTTGCTTATGATTCCTTACTCCGCACCATTCCTGAATTCTAAGCTGGGTCTTTCAGAGAGCCTCCGTAGCTGCTGCTATCTGTCCACCATGTTCTCCAGGAAGTCGAGACTAAATAATTAAGTGGCCTGCTTAAAGAGAGAGCTTGATGGCTGTCGCAGGGCTTCTGCTCTTTACTGTAGGATTTATTAGTCACATCATTTTTCCATTCGCTTTGAAATATCTGGAAAACTAGGAATCCTAACGCTGTCATAGGTCAGGTTCATGTAGTTCCAGTTTATGGAGTCTTTTGCTAACATGGTGTCAATCACCTCTCATTTGGGATTGTGTCAATTTTTTCTTTCATTTAGATATTTGGCAACAGACTAAAAGTTAAGTCTCTAAGATACTCATTAATTCCACAAACACACAAAAATGTGGTATTACGTAGTTTTTTAAAATTTAAATTGAATTCACTCTTGAAAAACTTTTTCTAGGACTACGTAAACATGAGTAAACAGATTTTTGAAAAATTTGAACTACTTATTTCTCTTTGATGATCTTTTCATTTCGAAAGCCCAAGGTATAGGTTTGAAATTTTAACAATACTCTAAAAGACGCACCTTAGGAACAACAGCCCAAAACTAAAGAAGATGCACAATTCAGGGGAATCTCCAGTTCTCTAATGTTGTTTTGATTTTCTGTTTCATATTTCAAAAATATTTTAGATCTTGCATGCTAATTTCTTTCCCCTTATTTCCCGGGACTTCATGGAATGGAGATTTTGTCAAACTGAGCACACATAATCCTACCCTAACTCAAAACTGCATAAACTTGACCTATTCTCAGTAGCAGGAAAATAGAATCTGTTATATTCAAACGTCTTCCCAAAGTGAAGCTGAAGTCTAAAACCAAATCAGCAACACATGGAAGAAACATTAAAAAAAGAGAAAGAGAAAAGATGTGAACATATGTGGAAAAAATATACGAAGGTTCAAAGGATGCGAAATATTTTAAAGTGAAAGCATTTTAGTAACACATCTTGCAGCTCTAAATGCGTTTCCACTGACGGCCATCGGGGGCGCTCATTTCCCGGTAGACTTCCTTTGCAATTCAGTATTTGCATAAAGAAGTCACACATTATGCCTATGTAGGTTTCAGATCTGAAAAGTATTCAAGCAATAGGGGACTCACTCATTTAACCCCAGGAAAGTTATTTTTCAGCTGTCATTTTTCAAATTGAAAAGTCTTGGGTTGCTTTCTCAGCAGCATGCATTTTTGAAATATATCCAGGGTTTAAACTGATGACTTGCACCACTGACAAGCTCCCACATCTCCGTATTCCCAGCAAGAGAGCAGAGCTGAGAGTCCCTGGGCGCGGCCATCCGTTTAGACGCGCAAGGGTTTCCCAGAGTCTGTCATCAGGCCTGTCTCTCCTTCTGCCCCAGGTACCTGCACAAGGCTGACCATAGAAGATAATGCTGAGGCTTCTCATGCAGAGAAACGCACTGACTGAAAACATCACGCTTTCAATTTGTTTCCAGTTTCTCCTTTACACTGAGAAAATCTGTGAGACGTTAGCATTTAACGCAGACTGCTGTGAATCCAAGAAATCAAGGACTCCAGTTTCATAGAACATGCCTTCATTCTTGTTAGTAATTTTAAAATAATAAAATTTCAAAAATATTTTATTTTACTTCATTTTGTTTTATTCTATTTTACCTGTCTTGCAGCCTGGAGAGCAAATTCAGTGCTTCCCAAGGCCTCTGTCCCTGAGCTATATCCCTCTCAGCCTTAAAAAAATTATTTTATTTTTCTTCTCAGGTAATTTTCAAAGTGAAAACCTTCCATCTGAAACCGCTCTCAGGCCTGCAGTGCAGGCTGCTGAGGGTCTGGAGAAGGACGGGACGCCCTTCCCTTAAAGCCTTGCACTTGGAGGAGATGCACCCGGGAAAGTGCCAGTGTGTGGCGGCTACTTGAACCGCCCTCGCTTGCTTCGGGACTCCGCCTGCCAGCAGCTCGGTTCCCCTGTGGCACCGACTCAGTGCGCCGCTCTGAGGTTTGCACAGTGGGGCGCTCACTCACCTTTTGGTGCTCGTGCTGGAGATGGGCAGATAGTCGGTGACTGCGATGTACACGTACTGCTTGGCGTCATCTATCACGCTGTAGATGGCGTCTATGTCAAAGCTTCTGTTCTTGGGGCAGAAGAGTTTGGGAGAATTCTGGGAAGACACAGACACCAAGATGGTGGCGTGTTAGTTGTTGGCATGAGACTTGGCGTGGAACCAAATGTTTGCAAACCTACTTTCTGCTTCCCAGTTGGGTTAGAGGAGGGTATTTTTTGGTCATTCTTAAGGCATGGAGACCTCAAGGTTAGGTGCGATGGGCCTTGAGCCTGTCCTTTTGTTCTGATTCAGGACAGAATTCTTGCTTGTGTTACACACATCTCTGTGTGCGTGTCATGGGTGGAAACACTCTAGCCTCAACCTCCTACAGTTCTGGGGCCCACCCCACCATCCATAGCTGTTCATTTTCTCTATAGCAAGATATTTATTCTAGATACCATTTCACTGAAGGGTTGATGTGACCATGGAAACAATCACGGTACAGAATCTAAAACTTGTATTTCATTCCCCCTGATTCTTTCATGAAGAGTAGTGTTGGCTGCATAAGAAGATCATCAGTAACTCTACGGGAGAAACGGAGTGAGTTATTAAGATGCCCAAATTCATCAAGCGAGCCAAAGAAGAAAGATATTCTGCCAGGTTTCAGCAAAATGAAAAAAGAAGCAACTGTGCTTGCGGTATGTTTTTTCATTTTGCTTGAAGTTTCAATCTTATAAAAATATGATGTTCTCAGGTGCAGGTTCTATAGCAAGGGACAGATAGACTTTGGTTTTTTCATTAGTTTTCCTCCGACAGAATTGAAGCAAGTGTTCCCTACAATTCCTGTGTCTCTTGGACAATCAATACATTGTGGCAAGTCTAGAAGCACAAATAACTCAAGGAGTATTTAATACCTAAAAGCCGAATAGATGGTTTTTGGAACTGTTAGAAACAAATGAGACTGCTGGGCAGTCTCCGAGTCACTTCCGGTGCAAATCCTGCCCCACTTCTGTAGTAACCCCCACCCCAGCGCATTGAGATGAAGTCACTGAAATGCACCTGGGGGGGGGTAAGAAAGGAGCCTGCGGAAGGTCACCCTCCCTCCAGGCATCACTGTCCAGGACGTCCTGTGGGCAGGTGACGAGCACTATGTGTTTTTGATCACTTATTTTTTTCTTTTGGAATGAGGATGAGCTTCCAATTTCAATGACAGCGAGAATGATATACATTCAAGCAGCATTGCTGGTCCTGTGCTCACTTCCCAGGGCACAGAGGTACAGGTATCCAACACCCGCCTCTCCAGGGCTTCTGGGACCGGTCCCTCCCTCTTACTTCTGATAACCAGTTCTCTCATTTAGGCACCAGGGCTGTTTGCAGGGCTTTATGACAGCTTCCTAATCCACTGCCTTGGCTCCATGATCTTTGACAAACATACATCATGCTTGGGAAGAAATGTGTGCTGCTCTCTGGGGCTGTGGCCTGAACTCTCGGGGAGGGGTTTATTACGGTGTGATTCCACTGTCCTTATTTGCTGGCCACCATGCAATCTGCGTCCCCGGGCTGAACAGTCTCCAGCTCATGGTAACTCCATCCACATCAGCCTCTGGGCAGTTGCTCAGCTGGCCTCTCCTGCTGATGAGCTGCACCATTTTTGGCCACCACAGTCCTCTTGGCCCTGCTAACTAAATTCCAGCTCAAATATCATCTCTTCCAGAGTCTTTGCTTCAGAACCTTAACCCCATATTACCTCTCCCACCTCTGTATTTATACAAATACACTTTGTATTTCTTTTTAACCATCTTATTTTTAAGTGTACAGTTCAGTGACACTTCATGCACTCACAGGGCAGTGTAACCACTGCCACCACTCATCAGCAGAATTTACTTATTTAACATATGCAAATTCATACCATCATTCCTTGCACTGGTCCCCCTTCCACAACTACATGGTTTCTAGCTTGATTTTAGGAACCTCATTTTCATCATTTTCTTACAACCATTAACAATTAAATATTGAAATCACTTAATTTTCCAGCCTGCTGGGCCTACTTTAAACATGTTTCAGGATACCCTGGAGAAGCTAAGGATTTTATCCCTAGCCTAGGTTCCTAGGCTAACTCCAAAATGTGTCTAAGTACACCTGTCTAGGTACCCATGTGAAGAGCATCCTGAATCTCATCACAAGATCCCAGAATGGAATCTATTGGTTGGTGGCCTGTTTATATGTGCTGTCATCTTACAACCAGTAATCCAGAGGAAAGAGCAGAGCGTTGATGTGGGCCAGATTCTAGCCCTTCTCGCCTGAGACATCTTGGTCTCTGCTTTTTAAGGGGTGACGGTGATCTGCCTTTCACACTGGTTCACCTCAAGGCCTCTTAAGAGGATGATTTGTTTCCTGGATGGGTCCTGTTCCCCTCTTCTGAGCTTGCTTGCACTACACTGGCAAAGATTCCAAGTGCCCGCCATGCTCTCGGCTCACAGAGGCACCCAGCATGCATAGATGATCCAGGCAGAGTCCCTGGTTTGTGGAGCTCTGTGCTGGCACATGTCACATGCTCTTGGGTTCTTTGTCTGTGGCCTTATCTGCCACCTCATGACCCATTTGATTGTCTTATCTCTTGGACCTTGTACCAAGCATATGTGCTCAGTGTGTGTGGAATGAATGTGGAAGCGTTTCATAGACTAATAAAGGTGGAGAGTTTGTCTGATCCCACACTCCGATCCCAGGGGGAGTTGCTTTATTCTAGATATTTCAAAGCATGGTGAATTCATGTTTATCAGCAGTTATCCGCCTTACTGTTTCCTACGGTCCCTCTGCCTCAAGCAATGCCTACAACTTGGTGTATGCTTCTGTGTTTACTGAAAAATGCGTGTTTACTTACAACAAGGCCCCTCCCCCTGAGGCCTTGCTGGTGGCTTCCTGTATGGTCCAGAGTCTCTACTTTTATAAATAGTGCCCGTATGTGTCAGCGTCTACAACATTTTTTTTTTCAAGGTATAAACAAATTAATTGTAACACAGAAGCATAATCTACTACTCTGGTGCAGGACTTTTTAAAATAGGAAATCACTATGAAATAAATAAAATTTACTAATACCAGGGGTAGAATTAGAGAGAAAGCTGTTAAGCTTCTTCTTGGCATGCTAGAATAAATTTCCTGAGCCAGGCAATGCATATTCTTTGTTTCACAGGAAATAAAGAAGGAGAATGCAGAACCCTATTCTGTATTTCAGCTCTGATAATCTTTTAGCAATCAAAAACGTTGGGGGCGCCCCATCTCTGGGTTAACCTAGGTTCCTCTCTTAAATGAATTAGGGCCTCACACTGCATGTACTTTGTACATTCACTCAACACTTGCCTTCCACAGACCTTAGCACTTTAAAAAATTTTTTTGATAGTGATTTCCTATTTTAAAAGGTCCAAACTGTAATTGCTGAATGTTAATCATAAAATGTAATTAAACATGAAAGGCTGCAAGAATGGGAGAAAATATTTATATATAACATATCTTACCAAAGCCTTCAATCCAGAACATATAAAAAAATTTTAACTCCATATTTTAGAAAACCCTAATTAATAAATTATTATTATTTTTTTTTATCTTTTGGTACCAGGGATCAAACTCACAACCTTGTGCTTGCAAGGCAAGCGCTTATGGTGTTGAGCTAAATCCCAGACCCCAAAAACTGATTTAAAACTAGGTAAAGTGCTTGATAGATATTTCTCCAAATAGGGGAATACGACTGGGCCCTAAAAAGAAATGAAGGGAGAAGAATAGCTGAGGATGATGACACATCTGCAATCCCAGTTACCCTGGAGGCTGAGGCAGGAGGATCACAAATTGGAGGCCAATGTGGGCAACATAGAGAGACCCTGTCTCAAAATACAGAAATACAAAGGGACAGAATGTAGCTTGCTGGTAGCTTGCTGGTAGAGCATCTGCAAGTACCAACAAGTACCTGGAGTCAATCATTAGTACTATAGTTACACACACACACACACACACACACACACACACACACACACAGAGATAAGACAAGGAAACACAGGAAGCAGTGATATACAGCTCAACATAAATGAAACCTGAAAATGTTAGGTGAAAGAACTGGCCACAAGATTATATACACTTTTATTTCATGTACTTTAAATGTCTAGCAAAGGTGAATCCGTACAGAGAAAATAAATTGGTGGGTGCAAGGGGCAGGAGAAAGGGAAAATGGAGCGTGATGGGGAATGCTGATGGGGTTTTCTTTGTGGTGAAGAGAATCTCCTAAAATGACAGGGTACCAGTACCCGAAAAGCTCTGTGACTATATCAACCCCACTGATCCTGGTGTTTTAGGAAAGGGTCCCCTTTGTGATGCATTATATTTCTGGGGTGGGGTTGGCATTGGTGGTAGAGTTCTGCCTCGCAGGCACAAGGCTCTGGATTTGATCCTGGTACCACACACACAAATGTGTGCGTCTCAGGAGAGTTGGTGAAGGTGTAAGGAATGACACACTCCGGAAGGCCAAGGGAGCGTGTAACAGGGCATCTGTATCCGCAGCAGCATCAGGCTGTGTTTCATGTCTTCTCCTTCACTAAATATATCGCAGTACACACGACTGATGGGTGAATGAACTCAATAATAAACAACAAGAAGTGGAATCTGTCTGTCTAGCACCCAGATCAGTAAAAACAGACCTTGAACTACTAGTCTTTGTCCAGAAAGTAAGGCATAATTTTGTTTGTGTGTTCATTTTTGCTTTTCAGGGACAAAATCTGAAGGGTTTTGAAAAGAAATTTGTATGACAAAACTTTTATTTTCATTTCCCAATTTCAACAGGAAATGCAAGAAAATTAGAATTATCTGGCCCCAAGTTACTAGAAATCACATAGTCAAATCTAGCCAAGTACCTATTTGTGGTCTATGAGGAAATTAGAAATAATCCACATTATATCATAGCTTGCACTTTATATTTAGCTGTGCCATTCGCAATGATCTAAAAGTAATTTTGGGAATTGTTATTTTTAAGGTCTTCAAATGTTCTTTTTGTGTTTCCTGAATATTCTTTTTGGGTTCGACTTTGTCTGGGACTATCAGCTTATAAAAAATACTTTACGATGTTTGACAACATCGTACTGAACTTAAATAAATTTGTCTTGGCATTTGTTTGGCTTTTACTACCGAAAAAAAAAATGATCTGCATTCTGGAATGTTCCATTAGTATCACTGCTAATAAATTCAGCTCAACATTTATGGCTGTTTTTAGAGAGCACTGTCTGAATGAGGTCCTGAAAATACCAGTGATGAAAAGAATCTTGTGTATGATTGTCAGGGCCTCAGAAAACAGTGGAAAAGATGACTACAATTACAATTACAAATGTGATAAATGCTAGGATAGAGGTGAGATGCAGGAGTGTGATTCCAGGAGCCACAGTTTTCTGACTTTTATTTAGCACCTATAGCATCTTACAGCTTTTCTAAAACACTTTGCGATCAATAATCTGTTGAATTAGAATTTAAAGGCAGGCTTAATATTATTATTTATAAGAAACAAAAATAAAATAAGTTAAAATAAATAAAAAGAAAGTGAAAGCATCACTCAGTATAAAAGAATACCGAATATGTGTTTTGCAATTCATTTTGTAGTTATCTCTTTAATGACTTTGAACTTTCAGATTATAACAGAGGCCTTGCAATACAGTAGATTTTACTAAGGGCCTGGGACTCTCTTGATGGTACGTAGGTTAACCTTAAAATTCACAAAGGAGATGCATCAGAATTTAACATTATGCTGCAATCTCATTCACTTATTTCTAAAATTAAACCCTTAAATTCAAAATCTAGTGATTATCCAAAATTTGCTCATTAACCCCTCTCTCCCTCCCCACCCTCCCTTTCTCTTCTTTTTCCTTCTTCCCCCCTCCCCCTCCGTTCGTCCTCCCCTCTCCTCCCCTAACCCCTGCTTTTCCTTATTTTTGTGACACTGGGAATTAGACCTGTGCCTCACACACTTTAGGCCAATACTCTACCACTGAGCTCTGTGCCTAGCCCCAGTTCATCCGTTTCATGCTGCTTCCTGTGCGACACCCCTTGCTTGGGACGTCATGTCATTCTGTTTTCTATTGCTTCTCTTATATAAACTGTAAATTCTATTGGCCTTCTGGTCTTATGGGTTGTCTTGAGATGCAATGAAAATGTACGTGTGGCACAATTTTGTTAAAGGCCATTGCAATATGCTCACTTGCTACTATATTCTTGATCACATTTTAAATTTATATTAAAAAGACCTCTTAAAGTTCTAGTTTATGTTAGAGAAATGCAAATTCAAACAATGCTAACAGTCCGAGGTCAACCAATAACAAATGCTGGCAGGCTGTGGGAAAAAGGAATCCTCCACTGTTGGTGGGGGTGCAGACTGGTATAGCCACGTGGAAATCAGTATTCTTCACGAAACCAGAACTAATTTACCAATAAACTTAAGAAAAAACAAACAAAATACTAGGACTAGAGGTTCCATTCTACCCAGCTATTCCCCTTCTTGGTATCTTCCCAAAAGAATTAAAAGCATCAGACCATTGTGATATATGTGCACCCCTGTTTATAGCAGCATAGTTTATAATAGCTCGATCTTGGAATCAACCCAATGCCCATCAACTGAGGACTGGATAAAGGAGATGTGGTTTTGTTATGTAATGGAGTTCTACTCTGCCATAGAGGAGGAAAAGCTTGAGACATTTCTAGCTAATGAGACCATACTCTTAAGTGAAATAAATCTGAGACACATGTTTAAATACCACATTGTTTCTCTGGTATGAGAAACTGAAAGGGTAAATAAGGACCAACATGTATAACAGATATTGTGAAATAGAAAGAAAATGTTCAAATTTTCTTCTTAGGGAGGAAGGAGGGGAAAGAAAGGAAGGGAAAAGAAAAAAAATGAGAAAGGGAGGAAAAATGGAGACAAAGCTTTTGTAAATAGAGAGAGAAGGGCTTCAGGGAGGGCAGGGCATTGGGAAAAAAATCAAAGAATCAAGTTATATCATGTACAGCTACAAATTCCCTATGATGAATGTGATCATTATGCATACCTAAAATGTACCAATAAACTTCATTAACAAATTCATTGACCAATTAGAAAAGTTCTCTTTGATCAAAACCCTTTATAGGCCATTTTGTGCTTTTGCATCTATGTGAATTTGTTATTTAAGACAAACAACTTCAACTTGCTTTTTTCCCTCCGGTACTTCTCTCCTAAATGTTCAGATTTTGCTTTCGTGTGAACAGGCAAAAAAGATATAGAGGAATTCACTCTTTATATAACGCCTGTTAGCATCAGAAAAGTTGCTGGCTCAAGAGCACCAATACCAACCAAAAGAAAAACACCAATGTTTCTATTTGTCGGAAGCACTGTTTAGAGATGTTTCTCTGAGCCCTAGGATCAGTCCAGAAGGTTAATTCCAATCGACCTCTCAGGGCTCATCCCAGCAATGGACCAAGTCCTGGGTGGGGTGGGTGGGGGGAGGGCTGTGAATCTGCACATTAACGGGGTCCCCGGAGGGTTTTCAGGTACTGAAGTTTCAGGGCTGGGGCTGTCACTTCCCAGCAACTGCACGAAGCCGTGGGGGTGTGGGGATTGGGATGGTGGACCAGGAGATGAGGGTGGGTGGGGATGGTGAAGCACGGGGTTTCAGTGGAGTCAAAGGCTGAGAAGCTCAGTGTAGGGACCCTTGTCCTGTTGAAGGACCTTTGTCTGCTGACTCCACACAAACAGGGTAGTTCTGCACAGGTGTGCTTTATACACCAAGATTCCCTCCATCCGTCTCATCAAAGAAATGCACTGCTAAAAACATCTGGGAATCGTTGCATTTCTGATGGCACAGAAAATGGGCCAATCATGGCTAACAGGTAATCAAAAGACCTGGGTCTGGTGCCTTTTTCTACATTTCCTGGTGATGAACTTTGTGTTAGCAGGAAAGTCTGGATATCTTCACTTTAGAGTGGTTACAATCCCCTGCCCACCTGATGAGATAACTGTGGGGATCAAATCTGAGGTTAGCACATAGGTGAGCAAAACAGAGGACACATTCTAATTCTTCAGGGGATGAGATAGGATCAGTCTAATTCTTTTTTTGCTCAACAAAAGATTACAGCGAAACACTGCAACTTAATAAAGCAGCTTTGGAGAAGGAGGAAAGGGAGGGCAAATGACTCACCGACACAAACGCCTGAGATTTGGTTTCGTTCAGCTGAAGTTGCAATTTCTTTTCATTGTCATAGACTCCATAGAGTCTCTTGGACCAGGTCTGAGGTACTCTGCTCTTGAATTTTAATGAACTGTACAAAGCAAATATCCTTTGTAAATCTAGGACCAGGCAGCTGCAGTTGTAGAAGATGACACCAAGCTCTTTCATCTGTGGATTAAAATCAAAAGCATCAGTGTGATATGCAGCTGACGGCGTTAACTTCAGGGAAAAAAATGCATCAGAGAGCAGTATTAGTGACATCTTTTTCTCGCATTTGTTATTACACTGAGGTAGGAGCTATAATTACATTATGGCACACAAAAGTGGCATGTCATAATTTTTAAGTATAACTCTTGCTTGCTTTTGTATTTTGGCTCTTACATATCAGCTCCCTGTAATATTCGTCTACATTTGTTCAGACTGACTTCAGATCTGTTTCCTTAGCACTAATATTTTTTCACATGGATCATTAAATTGTGCAGCAAAACAAATGGTGACTGTAAACGGTAGCATAACAGAATGGATACAGTCACAGCTTCTGGTCACATTGTCTGGAATTAGGTTCCAGCTTGACAAATTTCCAGTCGTGTGGCTTTGGACAACTTATTTAATTTCTATAACTCATTGTCTTTCTCCATAAACTGGGTGTAAAAAGCATTCATTTCATATAGCTATCTTGAGACTTAAAATAGTTAATACACATGAAGGTCTGAGAACAGTGCTCGTCACACGGTAATCATAAAACACAGCAATTATCACTGTCACTAACACTGCACAAGCCTCCAGAGGAAAGGACAAATAGAAATTCATGAGAGAGAGACCGCAGGGATGGTTCTGTGCATTTCCCCCAGTGCATATGTGTGGGCCTGCACAAGGGAAGAAAAGCTCACAGAGATAAATACAAACATAGGCTGGAGACCTAATCGGTGATAATCAAAGACTTTGAGTGCAGATTTTCTCATACACCCATGGGGATGTAGCTCAGTGGCACAGTGATTGTCTGGCAAGTGCAAGGTCCTGAGTTTAATTCTTGGTACAAAAACAAAACAAAACAAAACACCAAAAAAATTATAAATGCATGGGCTTTGTTTCAGTCTCATTTCATGAGGCTGAATCACCAAGTGATTAGATTTGGGGACCAGACAGAGTTTTATTAACACTGGCTCATCGCGTTGTCCACTGTGGGACTCTGGACCAGCTCGTCAGCATTTCTCCACCTAGGAAGCAAGAAGAGGCCCCTGCCACCAGGTAACTGGCGCGTAACTGTCGACGATGTCTTGCGCTCTCAGGAAGTGGCCTGCAACACGCAGCCGGGCCTGGACCTCCTGTCCAGCCACTCCACAGATCACTGACTTCCGGGAGGGCCCCTGTGACCATCCACGATGGTTCCGGACACAGACAAGCCATGGTGTGACCATGACAGGAGACACATAAATGTGCATGCTGTTCAAGCTGCAATCAGGGCCGGGTGTCTCATGGCCTGGTTCACGGGGGTGACGGCTGTTTCCCCACCAACTGTAGTTCAGTTCCACTTCCTTCTCACTCCCCTACCAATGAGATTTATTCAGATGCCCAATCACAGCACTGTTGCTACTTCCTAACAATGTCCAATCCTGAGCAGAGCCCAGACCCTTTAACCCTCCCCTGAGTACCTAACCCAAGCCTGGATCCCATAATCTGTCCTAAAGCCTGCTTCCTGAGACACCCCACAGCTTGCTAGGCTGTAACTTCTCCCTTGTCCTAGTGAGCAGGTGTTCAGTTTCCCCATTTTTTCTGTCCTTTGGCCGGAGGACAATGACACTGCCTCATTCTACTCTGTGTCACAGTGTAACAGCACATGGCCACCAGCACTCACTGTATGGGCTTGTTCTATGCTTACCTACTTTTTAGACAGAAGCACCAAGTACTCAGTGCTATTCCAAAAGAAACCGGAAGTCGCTCAGGCAACAGGCAAGAGACACTTTAGGGAAAATGACCAAAGAAAGGCAATAATGACGTTTGCGGACAGTAACAGAGAAGGGCCATACTCTATGAGGAGGCTTTTCCGATTAGAACCTAAAGCTAAGTAGTACTCAAAACTACTTTGAGCATCAATCACTCAGTTTCCTGGTCTCTACTCTGCTGTGGGGCTCATGTTGGATATATACTGTCACACACTAATCTGGAAATTAGTGACTGGGATCTGTCAAAGCTAATGGGGAAACCGGAAGTATAGAATAAAAATACAGAAGGCGAAGGGGGAAGCCAAGCCCTACCGCTAGACAGGTAGAGGATTAAACTCTCGTGGGGGTCTCTCAGCCTCATTTCCGGTTATACGTTTTGATCCAGGCTGCCACAGATGGAAAAATGGAACCGGTTTTTGTTTGCCAGCATTTTCATGCAGAGCAGAGATAAGATTCAGAACAGGTTTAGGAACAAACATTCTTAAAATGCTGATAGTGGGAAAAATAAGAGATTGGGGCTTCACATGTCGATTATCACACGAAAAAAAGCTGAAGGTCCGACTGAGGAGTGGAAACATCCTTAATGTCATCTCAGCAATGACACAAAACTGCATGTGGCCGAGATCAGCCCTCTGCCTGGTGGCTGGCCCGGTGACACTGGGCACCGTAATGGGTCATCCTGATTCCCAGAGAAGCCACACAGCTGAACCGTGCCATCAGAAATGAAGACAATAGCTAGGTCAATGGTCCAACTGTTGGAAATAAAATCATCTTGAGAAAGCTTGGAGTTTATCAGCTGATTGGAAGAGAAAAATTTTCAGGAAGAGATCAACTATGTCCTCCCAAAAATGAGCAAAGTGTCAGGGCTGAACCCACAGAGCTAGAACAAGCTTAAGGCCTCCAGCGGCTGCAGCACCCTGCCAGGAAGCTGCTCTCTGTGGAATTATTTTCCTTAAAACTCGAGTTGTATCCCTGGTGTGTTCCTTTCTGTCCTGTGCCCTGGGACATTATGAAATGCAGGAGTCTCAAGATTTCTGTTTTCTCTTCTACCAGGTGTTTTAGGAATCAGAACAAAATAAGAATTAGGAAAGGCATGTAATGACACAAAAAACAGTACTTGCATTTATTATTTTCTCAAACACAGCAGAAGATGGTTAACACAGGGAAGGGGGTGGCACAGGAGGGGGTCCCTTCTGGCTACCACACGAAGGCAGCATAAATAAAGGGCAGGCACGGCTTGCTAGGTTTTATTGAGGAAACAGGAGCCAGGGCAGACGTCTGTCTGATAGATGCTCCCGTCAGCTGGACAGGGAGAGAAGCATTAGCAACACTCCACACTGTAATTCTGGGTAATTAATCCAACTTCGCTTAACCACAGCTCAATTCATCATTTACAGATGTCCAGTCTGTTGTTCTCCTGCAATGTGAACAGGCATTTCTTTAATTTTCTTGACAAAGACGAAAGAACCTGCAGCTGTGAGCAACTCACATGCATCCAGTTAGCTGCTGATTTATATGCCGAGTTTCTGCAGGAAATTTAATTATGAAGAGCTCTAACTTCATTTTATTTCTGCCCTCAAGGTGAAAATTTTGTTACTGAGAATAAAAAAAATAAAGAATTGAATCTTGGGAGCTCAACGACAGCCTCCTGCTCAGAAGTACACTTGCATCCCTAACCCTTTCACAGCCTCGGTGGGCGGCTTATCCCACTTAACTCACTGATGTCTTCTTTTCTGTGTCTGCCAACTGGGAATAATAAGGCTTGCAGAGGGAACTCGGTGAGAGACAGGGGAGGGTCTAAGAATCTTCGAGGAGAGCTGCTTCAACCTTATTTCAAAATGAAGGATCTTGAGGACCCAAAAGGAGAAGTGATTTATCACAGAATCATGACTTCTGGTTTCGGGTCCTGGTTTCTTGTGTCCAACTGTACTTGGTTCACTTGTAGGATAAAGGAAAGCGTGTCATTTTGCTCAGTGCCTACCTGACACCGATCCTCCTTCCTTTCCTCCCTTCCTTTCTTTCTTCCATATTAATCAATGCTTCATCTTTTATAAAGATCTGAAAATTTTCTAAAGTGCCATTACTTATCTAGCATCTTTGGCTTTTGCTATGAGAATTTGACACAATTTCTTAGCTTTTTCTAGGCAAAGAGAAACAGAGAAGACCTTGGCTAGTGTAACTGGAGTGTGTTCATGAGAGGAATCCTAGAGAATGGGGCTTCAGACTTGGGAGAGTGGAATGGGACTAACCAAACTGGAAAGACACTTTGGTTACTTTTTGGAGCACTGGAAAACTCTTGGGGAGGTTGAAAATGATTCCACAATGTCATACAGCTCCTCCTGCCATTCGTACTTTTTCTTCTGGGTAAACAGTGAGGAAGCTGAGCTCTCCCGGTTTCAACTGACCGCAACCCCTCTAAGGATCTGCTCTTTCTTGATAAAACATTGAGGCAGATCTGAACTCCCCTTCAGGTTTGTAAACACCCACCCTTCTTATGCACTAGAATATCAACAGTGATACAGATGTGAGCCGTTAGCTTCTTGTTTATGAAAAGATGTGACTAAGGAATTTGGAGAGTCAGAGAAGTTTTGTAGAAACCTTGTACCACCTTTCTTTGCAGCTAAGTTATCATATCATAGGAAGAACACGCAAGTGGAAAGAACTTAATGAGTTTCCATTTGTAAAACTAATCTTTAAACTTTAGTTTGGAAGACCTTGAAGCACAGAAATGCCCTGAAAGTTTTCAGAGATAACAGATCGCCCTCTGTCGCAGAGCAGGGCTTTCTTTTCTGTGTGTTTCTTCTGGTTCCCTCCTCTGCAGTCCAGGGCAGAGGCTCTGGGGTCCCCTCAGCTCTGCTCCTGGACACAGCTCTCCTGTGTTACCCCAGCAGCCTGACACCAGCCTGAAAAGCAGCATCACAGTAGATTCCCTGCCTGCCGGTCCTCATCTTTCTCTGCCCACTTTGCTCTAGAAACTTCTCAGGATGACAAGAGGGACCGGTGCTTCTCCACTGGTCGGGGCTACCACTGGACAACCCCGCAGCTCTGAGCGTGGTGGCACACACTGAAGGACTTTTATCTGCCGTGGGGAGAGAGCAAAGAGTCAGATCTGAACTCTAGCCTACCTCCTTATTGCTTTGGGGTGAGTTCACTCAGCTTTTGTGCCTATAACTGATGAGTTCCTTAACCTCTCTGTAAAGTGGGCTAGAAAGAATTCTCATGTGATGATTAAACTATCTACATATATGCATACATATGTGCATTATATATACACATGCACATGCACAAGACAGATGTCAATGTATACACATTTATATGCATAATCTACTTAGGATACTGTCTATGAAGTAGAATCACATTATGCATCATCATTATCATCACCACAACCATCATCACCACCATCACCATCACCACTACCATCACCACAACCAAGTACACATCAGAAGGGATCATGATGAGTTAGCAGCCTAAACACAGTCTTCTTCTCCATCTCTGCTCTTCAGGAAGGGGCCCGCAGGCAGGCAGTGACCTGTGAAGTGACGAAGCACTTGCTGTGCTCTGCTGCGTGGCTTTGCTTCCACTTCCCTCCAAACGTCAAGTAGGAAACCAGGCCCTTGAAAGATTTTCCGCTTTTTATGTGTATCATTATTGCAAGCGAACACAACAGGAAACTCAGGGAATGTTTATAACACGATCAAGGGGACCATGCTGGAGATACAAAGTCATCTTTGTTTGCATTATGATGAATTACTAACATAACACTAATTTGGGGAGCTAGGAAGGCTCTACACAACATGGATCAGGATCGGCTCTCTGTCTGTGGCCTTCCGCTGTCACTAGTCCTTCTTGTTTTCATTGACTTTGAGGACAGCCCTTCCCTTGGTAGAGCTCCCACCTGGCCAGTTCCGGTCCAGAGATTAAAAGCTTTCACCTTTTTGGAAATACTGAGCATCATAACCTCTCTACCTCCCATTTCTCCCAGGGCAGAATTCAGCATAAACAGGTAAGTGAATGGTGTTATTTATTGGTTTCAAGAGTTCAAGAATGAGCTCTGACATCCAATTCTCTCAGTTCATTCTTCTGTGGCCATTCTGATGGATTTGAATCTGCTTTGAGCACTCCAAGCAACTTCCACCTTCTCTCTGTGAGCAAAACACTCAGCTGGGATTTTCAAAAGGGAACATTTGTCTTTGTATTGTGTATAAAGCATTCTTGACTGACCCTGCTACTTTGAGGTTTGGCATGGTTTTGGTGTTAGGGCTCAATGCTTTGTCCCCATTAGAGTGCTTTGAGAGGAGCAACTGCAGGACACCCCAACATTGGCTAATAAATCCTCTTCCTACCAGCAAAGAGAAAATGTGGGCTGGATTATGAAACACATGACCAAGATAGACCAAGTCCTTGTGTGATCCTTTAGTTGGTTCCTAGAGCTTAACTCCCACCAAGTATCCAAAGGACCACTCTGCCGAAGCTGTGGTACTGGCTTGGGTCTCTGGGGTGCATTTGATTCCTTTTACTTCATAACCTATCATCATTTTATCTCAGGTTTGAAAAGGGAATGCTAGAGGAAAGTGTCAGTATCCCACAAGGCACAGGGTTAAGTAAAAGCTAGAACTTTGTCACTTAACAACTTCACATTTGCCAAGTGTGATCAACTTTTCAGCTCATGAGACAATACCGTCTTCGTAAGGCTCTGGAGTGGGAAGACTCTAAAAGGACGGGCAGCGGTCACCTCACTGATTGCTTGGTAACTGGTGGGCCCAAGGCTATAAAACAGATGGCATTTCAGCCAGGTGTGGTGGTGCACTTTTACAATCCCAGCACGCCAGGAAGCTGAGGCAGAAGGATTGTGAGTTCAAACCCAGTCTGGACAACTTAGTGACTTAGTGAGACAGTGTCTAAAATTTTCTTTAGAAGGTGGAGGATGTGGCCGGGGATGCAGCTCAGTGTGACGATCCTGGGTTCAATCACCTCTATCACAAGAACATTTCATTGGTCTTCAACACGGCTTGGTTTTGTGGAAGTGAGAAAATTTGCTCTAGATATTTTGTTTCTCTGTCAATATAACAAACATTGTCTTAAGAAGCAGCCATAACAAAAAAAGGTGCTAGCGTGCTCTTACTTGGAATTAGAACAGCAATCTTCTGAATATTTCCAATCATCTCATAGGAGGAAATGACTAGGAGATTATCCACTGGCCCCAGTCTAGGGTGGTTTAACCACTCAAGACTCTTAAATGGCTGGGGATTTAGCTCAGCGGCATAAGTGCCTGCCTTTCAAGCAGGCAGTCGTGAGTTCGATCCCTGGTACCGATAAAAATGAAAAAGACCAAAAAAAAAAAAAAACCCTCTTAAATGTTAGAACCATCATATAAAGTGCATCCAACTCTAGCATGCATGTAAAAGCAGCAGGATCTGATTGGCCATGGACCTGGCCTGACATTATCTTTAAAAATGTGTCAGAACTACAGGGACACCAAACTCAATGGCTGAGAAAGTTTGTGGGGGAAATGGAAGTTAATGTCACTGTGTAGGTGCCTTGTCTGCCTGTTTCTAAATCCTCATTTAGGCTCCTAAGTGAAAGCTGAATTATTCAGTTCTTTCCCTGTGCTTTTGAGGTGACTAAGACATAACTGCCATCAATAATTCTGATGAACTAGAGATGTATGAGGGTAGTTCTAGCAGAGAAAACAATCCAGCAATCAAAGGTTGCTAGAAAGGTGTGTTTGTTCCATGCACAATTACAAAATTACAATCACCCCAGACCTATGATTAATGCAAGTTTTGCAGAAAGCTGACAACTGCTTAGTCAGCTCACAGGCTGGTCTCCAGGATTTATAAATAATTCAACTTGATCGAGTGATTAAATTTTCAGCACTTCTTATGTACCAGATGCTGTATGAGGCAGAGATGATAAGCTTAGGAGCAAATCCTGATCCCTGATGCGTGAGCAGGTGTATGGGGTGGCTGGGGCATGGAGGACTTATGGTAATTGGGAAAGAGACAAACAGGCATGAAACAAACAAAGCAGAATATAAGCAGCTCAAGGAAAACATCATACCACTCTGTAGGATTCAAATAAGGGAAATATTAAACGAGAGAAGAGATTTTTAACCTCCTGGGCAAACAGCCATGTCAGCAGAGGTAGTGTGGAGCCGCACCATTTGGAGGAGTGAGTCCACAGGGTTTTACAACGTAAGTTTGATCAAATCGCTAACACTCGAGGGCAGATGACTGCTGAGACCATGGAGGTAGCAAAATTTGAAAAGATCTCGAAGAATCTTAAAACTACACGTCAAGTTTCAGAAGAAGAGTTGGAAAGACAGGCCGAGAGAAGAACCAGCATGGATCGAGGCGAGGAAGGAGAAACATCAGGGTCATCTGAGCCACTGTGTGGCGGGAGAGAACGTCAGGTGAGCGGTGGGCTCACACAGAGGCTGGAACACAAAGGCCTGGGTGGCCAGAACAGATGTGTAATGTAATAGTGCGCAAAAGCTACGAATAGAGGGACAGAGACTGGAACAGGAATGTGAGGAACAAATACCACACAAGACGACGTGCAAATTCAATTTCTTTTGAAAACAGCTCACCAAACCAACATACCCTCAGGTTGCCTTGGCCCTCAGCCCAGAGTTTGCACGGGTATGCAGGGAGCAAAGCGTCACTGAGCTCTCTGTAGTTAAGTGACAGACACGGCCAGGAGCACAGGGGTGGGTGACAATTGTGGAAGGCCCTGGGGAAGCACGGGGATGCAGGTGCTGCCCCCTGCCATCCCATTTCTTTAGTTTTCTTTTCTTTCCTCTTTTTTCCCCCCTCAGATTAGTTTCACTTTAATAGGGAAAAAACTTTGTACTGAGGACTAAATGATCTTAACTAGTTTAGGAGCAAAGACTCTAAGAAATGCACATTTCCTACTATTCCCGAGGCTCAGCCGGCTCCCTCTTCATTGTCCCCACCTTGTCTTTGGTCCTCCCTCTGTTCTGCGGGACTTCTCTTCCCCCCTCTTTCAGACGCCATCACTGTCTAAATCCCTTTTCCCGAGGCCAGCCAGACTTTGAAATACGAAGTCATAATGAAAAAGAAACAAACATAGGGAAACAAACAGGTCGTATACAAAAGCAAGCAACACACACAGGGATAAAACATTATCCGAGCTGGGCATGGTGATGTGTGCCACCCGTGTCTATCACGGAGCAAGCAGACTGCAAACCAAGCCTCTCTTCCATCAAGTTGGGGGTCTAGGTGTTTCCCAGCAGTGGGAAAGTGGCTGAGACACGGGAAAAAGACACGGCTGGCTTTACAGCGGGTGACCCGAGTGGCGTGGGCATGGCAGACCTGACACAGGTACGGTGAGTCTACTGTGGTGTGGAGAGCACCAGTGGTCGTTTTGTCATTAAGGGCAGCAACAGGGAACTTTCCTTGAGCTCTTGCTCCTTGTGATTTTTTCATGTGCTAATCCCCCTCATCTTCAGAATAAGCGTGCCAGGTAGGAGCTCCTCTTAGCCCCTCTTCACACATGGAAGAATAACAAACAGAGCAGTAAGCACCCCGGGTTTAATAAAGAGAGAAGGTAGCATTTGAATGCAGCGCAGTTGCCGGATCCACACATCTGGCTACCCACAGCCGGTGGCCATGCTGTCTCTTCCCTGGTGGACTGGGGGCTGAGCCTCTGAATTCCAGGGAGGGGCACGCTTGTGGGAACCATCCCCACAGAAACGGTGGCTGTCACTAGGATGGCTGTACGTGATTCCCTCGGAAGAATGGGTGGATTACATAATCGGGGCAGCTGTCTACTTCTTCTGCCCCTTGGTGAGAACAACAATCTTGTTCCTGTTGCTGGCTGCTGTATTTCAGCACCCAGTGTGTAATAGATGTTCAATAAATATTTGTTGAATGAATGAACAAAATCCCAGGGAACACTTATTTGAAGAAAAAAGTCAGTATTTATGAAAAAGAAATCAATGATTAGAGACAAAATAGGACAAACCAAAGAAGTGGGAATGAACCAGAAGATACAGAGTCATAGAAGATTTTTGTTTTCATTAAAAAAGAGGGAGGTCTCAAGAAGACTGAATAATTGAAGAGTTTACCTGTTACTGCTATTGGCAAATGGAAAATCCACCCCGCACCCCATAACTTTACCAGTTTTCGAAGATGATATAGGAAAGTTTTCCATTTCTGTTTCTCAGAGGCTTCTCTAAACGGGAGCTGAGCTGGAGAGAGGTGGGCAGGGGCTGGGTAATAAGTGGGGAGTCCCAGGTGAACCAGTCAATCAAGCTGATTGATCATGATGTCACTGTCACCAAGGTTGCTGCTTATCAAGGCCCGGGAAAGCTTGTTTGTACTTTATCTCTTTTCCCACAATTTGGTTTCTTTTCTTCCTGTGGTTAAACATTTCTATTCACTCAGTTCTTAACAGCCTAACAGATTTCACTCTCTGATTCCAGACGACCTTTTTATGTGTAAATTACAGGTGAAATTTAAACAAAGATAAGGCTACTAGGAAAGGTGTACATGCCTTGACATTTACATGAAAGGGCAGAGTAAGTTTTGTATTTCTTTATGCATTATATTTATGTAAATACAAGCAACACGATAGTGTACAAATCACAGACCTTCACTTATTTTAAAAAATCCTTATTTGAGTTTTATAGCTCGGCTTCAATTTCTCCTCAAAAATTTCATATATATATTTATATATTTATATATATTTATATATATAAGATTCCCTACATGTACAAAACATGTTATATAATTTTTTAAAGTTACAGAAGCACCAACAGGAACCTGTTCGCTTTTGGCCACTTGTTTTATGATCCATCAAAATAGAGATTTAAAAGACTTTTATATTAGGGCAGCAAGAGATACATGTAATTTCTGAGTGGCTGATCAGTATTCTCTGAGGTCACCAAGCTCAGCAGATACACGCTGAATGCTGAAAGCCAGGACTTTGTCTTCCTGATGGTTTTGTTTCCTCCAGAGAAATCACGGACACTCAGGCAGCCTTTTCTAGGATTCGGTATGAGTGGAACCAACAGACTTGTCTGCCAAGATCAAAACTATTAGTTTAGCTATAGTTTTAAGGCCAATACCTTTATAGAACCACAGATTTTAAGGAAATTAGCTTCCATTTTTATTAAAGTAGAATCAACATACAGTAAATCAGCCTTTAGCACACGGTTCTTAGATCTTTGCTGTATTAAGGAGCCACACCACAATCGTGGTACCGGTTGGCACCACCGCCCCACCAATTCCCTCATCTCTCGCAGTTATCCTCCTATTGAAGTTTCAGCCCTGGGTAACTATTGATCTAATCTTTTTGTCCGATATTTTGGGTTTTCATTAATGGCCTATCAGTTGGGACACAGGTTTCATGTAGTCCTTTGAACTCAGAAGAATTCATTTAGTGTATTGTATTGTGAGTAATTCATATTCTTGTTCAGAAGAGCGGTTTGTTCTGCCTTATTGCTGAGTAGTAAGCACTTTGTTGTACGTTGTACATTGTCCGTTGTCCATTTTCAAGTTAAAAGCATGGGATGGCTTCATGCTGTTGGTGATTACAAACAAAGCTGTGACACACACTCATGTACAGTTTTCTGGGGCAGCACAGGGTTCTTCTCATTTGGAATGAGATTGTTGAGCCATGTGTTTAACTGTTCAATAAATTAAAGTGTCTTCTCTATTTTCAACTTTTCCAGAATCCACGTTACCTTAAATTGCTTGGTATCCTGGCTGGCATTTTTTGTTTTTTGAAACAGTGTCTTGCTGTATAGTCCACACTGCTCCTGAGTTCTCTGTGTAGCCGATGTTGGCCTCGAACTTGTAGTAATCTTCCTGCAATCAGCCTCCTGAGTGCTGGGATTACAGGGGTGCACCACCATGCCTGCTTGGGACTTGGGGTTTGGGTATTTTAAATACATTTTGCTTTTGAACATTTCCATTGTTCCAAAAGCTGTGTAGTGATATCACATTGTGGTTTTAGTTTGCATTTCTGATTGATGTTATCAAATGTTCGTTTGTGTGCTTCTTTGCACATATACGAAGTGTCAGCAACTTTGATACGTTTATATTTTGTTTCTTTGGGAACTTTGTGTCTCGCTGAGTTTGAGAATCTTACATATTTGGAAATACATTCCTTATTAGATATATGATTTTTAATTATTTTCTGTCAGTCTGAGGCTTGTGTTTTTTTCAATTTTTGGTCCTCCCCTCCTCCCGTCTCTCAGTCCTCTTCTCACTTGCAAAGGATCTCTCTCTCTATTGTCTATAATCTATCTTTTATTTTGATCTTAGTTTATATTTTGGATTTATCATATAAGAGAAATCACATGATATTTAAGGTTGTGTGCATGGTTTTTTTTCACTTAATGTCTGATCTCAAGATACATCGATTTTCCTACAAATAAGTGGGGTTTATCTTTCTTTATGGGAGAGTAGTATTCTGTTGTGTATAAATACATTTTCCTTATCCATTTGTCTGTTATGGGCATATAAGTTGCTTCCAAGACTTAACTATTATGACTTGCACTGCTATACACATGGGTATTGTCATGGTTTGTGTCTGTGGCTCCCAGGCCTCATGTGCTTGCATTGTGCATTTATGATTTGTTCATTGTCTAGCCCTTGGATTGGGGGTGTGAGTGCTACACCCGCCTAGGGGTGGAGCCAGGATGTGATGTAATGGTGGGAAGAGGGTGTGTCCCTCTCTTGCTGGTTTCTGCCTTGCTGTTTGCAGCCACCATGAACTGCAGCACCCCCATGCCACCTTGTCTTGGAGCCAATTGAGTATGGACTGAAACCTCCAAAAACTGTAAGAAATAAACCTTTCCTTTCCCAACTTTGGGCATCAGGTGTTTTGTCTCAGTGAAGAGTAAAATGTAACTAAGACAGGCATCCATGTAACACTGTAATATGCTGTCTTTGGCCCTTTGTGGGAAGATGCATAGAAGGGGAATAGCTGGGTCATTTCTAGCTTTAGTTTTGGGGGAATCTCCGTACTGATTTCCACAGTGGTTGCACTAGTTTGTATTGTTACCAACAGGGTAGGAAGTGTCTTTTTGATTGCAGCCTTTGCTGTCATTTGATTTCTTTATGACAGCTGTACTTTCTGGAGTAAAAACACCTCACTGAAAATCAGGAGCTTCATGGAAAATAATGATTTCAACTTTGCACTTTTAAAGTCTAGAATTCAAGATTTGGAGAGATCATATTCCTAGTTCAACAGTTGTTGAGTTGTTCTAAGAAAGCAGAAAATTGGGTGCAACCTCATCGGCCACTAAAATGTTATTAAATAAACTACATTATGCCCACGTAAGTGTCTTTCTTTATATGGAAAACAAAGTATTGATTTATACTAGAGAAATATTCATGTCATAGGTAAAGAATAAATAACAAACTATGAAATAATAGATGTAGTGTGGTTGCTTTTCATTGTAAAAAGAAAAATTGGAAATGAATGAGGGAGAGGTTTAGTTTCTATTTTATCAGTATTTTAAAATTTGCAACAAGAATATTGCATTTTGAATAAGAAAACATTTGCGTGTATATTTCTGTGCATTTTAGGAACAATCTACTTACAGCTATCTAAAAGTGTATGTACCTATGAATAATGACTGGTGAGAACAGAAAAAATAACAGTGTTAAAGTGGTTGGATTTGGCCTGTATTTTTCCTTTGCGCAGTTTGCTATATTGTAAAGACAAACATCATTTGGGGAGGGGATATTTACGGTGAATATTTAAGGTGCCTTCCTTAGGCTGTGCCCAGAAGTCCTGCCCTGACACGGGAAATGAGGTGGACATGCAGGCTGTGGCTGGAACGCGTGCACGCAGTCCGAGCTACTGGTTTTTCTTAGGAAGATGCCACTCTCCTTGCTTTCCTTTGCCTCCTCTGCTTGTTGGAGTGGGTCCCATCTCTTCCATGAGCTGGGCGTGGAGCTCAGTGGTAGAGCGCTTGCCCTGCATATGTTAAACCCTGGATTCAATCCCCAGTACATAGGGAGGTGGAAAAAACTCTCTCTCATAAGCAATGTACAGAAAGAGATTATAAATTTCTAGCAAGGGTTATTAGAATATGTTTGGAAGGTGGTATAAGGGCTGGTAATAGGGGACATGTTCATGACCCAAATATATGCACTGAAACAAAATATAGTATACATATTAATGCACCCTAAAATGTGAAGTAGAGGGAGGAGGAGTTAGAAATGATAGGTGTAAAATGACCAAAGTATGTTATATGCAGGTGTGAATCTCATTAGTTTGTACAATGAATATGCACTCATTAGGAAAAGATCTGAAAACAATAAAAGAATATATTTGGAAACCTTGGTGATTTTTCAAGACACAGAACACTGACGTACAAACATGGGTAGAAGAGAGACTTCATGTAAAGGACAGACTCCTACTTTGTCCTTGACAGTGAGCAGTGTCATCCTCTGCACGCCTCCAAAGCTGGTTGCTGCCTGCTTGGTAGGCAAGAAATAAATGTCTGGCATAATTTTTGTTTAAAAAAATAAAATAAACTGCACCCAGAAGATGAGGACATTTGACTCAAAACTAAATTCTCTTCTGAATTGTATACAAAATTGAATTTCCAATTAAAATTTCTCAGGTCTGATGCCATAGAATGAAAAGAACCAGGAACATTTGAAGCAGGGACCTTTGTTTTTTATACACTAGAAGGGACATTTTTTTTTTCTCTTCTGAATAAATCGGATGCTTCTGGTGGAGTGTTCCCATGCTGATGAGCTTTCTCACTGGTATACTTCATTCACTGCTCCCCTGGGCGGTCTGGTTATTTATCAGATGAGAAGCCTGCATGCCATGACTACATCTATCACCTGCAAAGCGGGTCAATGTGATTATTGTCACGCTGAAACTGAGAAACCTACAGTGCAAAGAAAATTGTCCAGCCCCAAATTCCCAGGAAGGCGGTCTCTGTTACTTCCTAGGCATAACCGTTTTCTGTTCTTAGCCCTCTGGGTAATTCTAATGTGTTAAAATTTTTTCCCTAGAGATGAAACCCCAGCAATTAGTCTTAAAGAATATTACTGTGCACTTATTTGAGTATTTTCAACAAACAGGATTTAAGGTGCAGCATTACAAAGCTACTAAGAGCTGTGCTCTGCCTCTTTTAAATTAATACACTTTGCAAAGCCAGTTTCTGCTACATGAGAAAGAATATGCAGGTCAAAGCATGCAGAATCATAAGGCATGGTGACTGTTTTCACAGTGGAAGTATTTGCAACGGGAATTAGATCAAGCATGGCGTCAAAATACCCTCCAGCCTGGCAGATGAAAAGAGCATTGTCACTCCCCTCATTTATGTTCTGAGTACAAAAGGACACAGTCTAACCCGGGGAAAGAAATCTGTTAGCAATATTGGGAACCAACCTCCCCAAAGCAGTAGAGAGAGACCCTGCAGCCTTCCAGCCCACCCTCAGCTCCTTAGATGCATTTATCTGCTGGTGTTTCTTCAGTGTGTTTTGATTGTATGATGCCATGAACACATTTTTTTTTTAAAGACAGGGCTTCATTATGTAGTTCAGGCTAGCCTTCAACTCACTAGCTCAGGCTGCCCTCAAACTGGAGCTGATTCTCCTGCCTCAGCCTCACAAATGCTGTGAGTCACCACGGCTGGTGGCCATGAACACTTTTTGACTATGCAAAGAGTTAAGGAATCTATGGAAATACAAGTAAAGAAATGAAGGGAAACTTTCCTCAAGTGTTAATTCTTACTGAAGAGACAGAGGTCCTGTGTGTTTTATTTTAATCAAATTAGAATTCAAAGAACCAAAAACATGGAGGGGGAAGAAGGAAGGAGGGAGGGAGGGAGGAAAGAAAGGTGGTCAGGACATCTGTGACATTTAGGTCCCTGTCTTAGGAACTTTTCTCATTGCTGAGACAAAATACCTGACACCCAAACTTAAAGGAAGAAAGGTTTATTTAGCTCACAGTTTGTAGAGGTTTCAGCTCATAATCGGCTCAGAGGGGCATCACACAGGAGAAACAGTTCATGACAGGCAAAAGAAACAAATCAAGCTCTTGATAGGTTAAAAAATCTACCTGGCAACCAGGATGGAGGTGAGGAGGCAGGTTCCTCTCCTCTGCAGTGCTTCAGTGTTTCGGGTCTTACTCTATTTTAACACCTTCCTTACCCCACTTTTGAACGTTCTTCCCCAGCGAACTCCAATTACTTCTACAACTTAATAGGCAGCTGCTTAGCACCTCAGACTTGGTTTATTCCTGATCCCAGGAATTTGTTGAAACATTTGTTCCTTGCAAATGTTTGAGGGCTCTTTTCTTTAATGGAGTTCCTGCTGCTCTGACTAAAATGCAAATTCTGCTTACATCATTTAGCCCACACATCTATTTTCCCACCTGCCAGGATCAACCTAAACTTAATAGCAAATTTCTCACCTCCAAAAGGCTTTTCCTTGCTGAGGAAAAGAAAAGTTCCCCAGGGAACATTATTAGGGATGAGATGTCTCTCACTTGAGCTATCTTCTCACCCCCCTCTTTTCATTCTTCTCTTTATTTATACCCTTCCATAGGAGTAAAGTGATGTTTTTCTTTTTTCTTGAATAGTGCAAGAACAGGACTCAATGTTTTACTTAAACATGAAAAACAAGTGGTTTTGGTTTGCATTGTGTTTCCCATTTTGTGACAGTATTTCTAGAACAATCTGCTTATACATCCTGGAGGTTTCATGACTTTTTGCAAGAAGCCATTTCCAGGATAAGTTGCAACTTTTACTTATTGTTTATTGTAATGGTTGATTCATCTGTCAATCTGGGAAGTTTAGAAGCTTAACTAAGTGACTCAGCCATTCTGCAGCCGAGGGTGTAGAGGACCTGCCCTAGTACAGCTGTCTACACCCTAGGTGTAGAGGATCTGCCCTAGTACAGCTGTCTACACTCTAGGTGTAGAGGACCTGCCCTAGTACAGTTGTCTACACCCTAGGTGTAGAGGACCTGCCCTAGTACAGCTGTCTATACCCTAGGTGTAGAGGACCTGCCCTAGTACAGCTGTCTACACCCTAGGTGTAGAGGACCTGCCCTAGTACAGCTGTCTACACTCTAGGTGTAGAGGACCTGCCCTAGGGTGGCTCACTGCCTGGACAGTATAAAAGGGAAATGAGGAAGAATGGACTGTTCTGTTCTTTAGAGGAGCTCCAGTTTTCCCCTTCATCTTGGCCACCATCTTCTGGCTTCTAGTGGAGATTTTCAGCTTCTACCTTGGATCCTTCAGCTTTCCAATGGAGGTTCTTCAGCCTTCCCTTGTACACTCTTCAGCCTTCTGTTGCAGACCTATCGGCCACCTGATACAGACTTGCATGGGACACTGCAGTGAGCTCCAGACCTTGGACTGAACTCTTCGACCTCCAGTGTGCAATCACTGTCTGCACACTTCATCATTCAACCCTGTGGCTGACCACTGTAAGCCAATCTTGTAATTTCTTATGCATTTGTATATCTTGTGTTATATTGTAGCAGCAAATAGAAGCACCAAAACATCACCCAGGATTTGGAGGCAGATTCATTTAATGTAGACAGGCACTGACCTCAAGAAAAAATGTCAGGCTCCCAAAGGCTCAGGAGGGAGGTTTTCATGGAGTTGTTACAAAGGGGAAACACAGAGGTAGAATGGTTTGTCAGTTGGGGATTGGTTTGTACAATGTGCATCACAGTGACCAGCAGTTTGTGGGAAACAGAAGTAACAGGAACTGTAACAGGAACTGAAGTAAACTGGAAGTTACCTGGGCAGCTAACAGAGACTGAAGTGTACTGGCTTGGGGGCGCATTTTCTGCTACAATATCTGTTTCTCTAGTAAAACATGACTGATACACTTATGCAAAAATAGGAAAAGCCGGTTCACATTCTTAGTCTGATAAACAGACTGTGGTGGACTGAAAGCAGACAACTGCCACCCATAACCATCTGGATGTGGAATGCAGACCGTGCAAAAAGCATCTTTCACGTCTCCACAAGGGGAAATGCTTGGAAAACAAGTAGCCCTTAGATCATTACTGGACCAACAAGTGATTAAGGAAAGGACAAACGCAGATGCTGTTTTAATACATAACTGTCCTCTAGTCACCCTGAGTGAGTGCATGTATGCATGTGCACACACACATGCAAGTAAGTGCACAGGTCCTGATGGAGCACTGACTTTTGGCCCATCTGACAATCAGATGGACCATCTGATTTTTCTTTGGTTCAGAAGCAGCATTAAATTACCATCTCCCACATAAATGCTAAGATTATTAAAGGTAAAAATATCAAGACACTGATTTTATTCAACAGGTGATTTTCTATTTCTTTGGTTATGATAGTTTTTAAAAATTGAGCAATAATATTTGTACATCTTTATGGGGTACATTATGGTAATCTAATGTATGTAATAGCTCAATCAGGGTAATAAGTCATTCAAATGTATCTTCAAATGTCAATCATTTTTGTGTGTTGGGCATTGCATAAGGAATAGAGCAGATTGATTTCATAATGGCTGTGCAGATTTACAAACCTATTAACAGTGCATACACAGCCCATTCCCCAGTATTCTTGTCAATGTTGGTCACTTTTTGTCTTTTTGATAGCAGCCATTCCCACTGAGGGGAGGTGATATCTCCTTGTAGTTTTGATTGGCATTTGCCTGATAGTGAGGTTGAGCATTTTGTTTGAGATACCTGTGGAATTCTTTGGAAACATGACTATTCAGATCTTTAGCTCATTTTTAAATTGGATGATTTGCTTTTCGGTGTTTCACTTGAGTTCCTTTTATATTCTGGATACCAATTCCTTGTTAGATGAATAATTTGCAAATAGTTTCTCCTGTCTTTTAAGACTGTGGATTACTTCCTTCGTGATGCAGAAGCTTCTCAGTTTGACATGATCCCCTCTGTCTATTTTTACTTACTTTACCTTACTAGAGGCGTTTGAAACCTTTTTCCATTTTCTTTTCTAGTGGAGAGAAAAAATTCATAAGGTTTCCGGAAGGAATTGACCATGTTTTATTTAAATTATTGATTAAAGAGTTACAGTTAGAAAGGAAGCCAGCTTAGGGAAAATGGAAGAATTCACTTTCTCTAAAAATTCACAAACAGCTGATATATTTTATGAGGTTCTGTGGTCAGTGTGGGATGTCTCACTGAGCTGTTAGTTGTACATATCACTCTGTTAATTATAAAATGAAAGAGTCAAAGTCTGAAGCATATTTTTGTTTTATAAACCAGAGTGGGTTTATAATATCCCTACCTTAAAGCCTTGCTTTCTGGTAGTCCTTTGAGAATCAGAGGCAGAGAAAAGTGGCCATATAGTCCTCTAACTGGTACAAGTGGGTTCCTGGATTGCTGCAGTGCCAGTGCCAGCTGCACTTATTGGAACAGATGGTAACTTTAATGCAATCCTAACACCTGCATAGCAAAGTTCTAAGTGATTCACAGAAGCACAGTGAGGTAGGTACCTGATTTTCTGACTCATTTTACAAATGAAGCAAGCCAGGCAGAGGGGTGCACAGATTACAGTAAATCACACAGCCACTGAAGACATCCCCTGGCATGGACTGCCTACATGAAGTCAATGTGAAAAATGTACCATGAAGACACAAAAACAAACTGAATAATTTGACACGTATTTGACATCCACTTGTGCAAAGATTTAGGCAGACCATTTGCTCATACTTTTTCACTGGTTTGCAATTTGCCTTGGATATATTTTGACTATCATTTAGTCTATTGTTAGCAGAAGAAGGTACCGTTCACAGGAGTTTATGTGATTCACACAGATGCTGGCTTCTTCACCAGGTCGCAGGATGGAACAGCCTGGGCCAGCATTTCCCAAATGCACGAGCTAGGTGCGACTCCAGTTCTGGGGAAGCACTCACTAGCATTTACAAAAACCAATGCCCAGCAATAATGATGCTCTTAATTAAGAGCAACTGGTCTTTTAATAATCTCACAGATGCTTGTAAATATATGCCACTGTCATGAATAACTAACTAATCGATGGACTGAGAGGAAAGCTTTTGACTGAACACAAAGAATATATCAGTGTAATGTGGGCATGCCATTGAAGAACAGAACTGCAGGTTTTGGTTTTTCACTTAATGAATACTGTTTGCTAAGAATATAGTTTGTAACTGTCAGCATATCAATGCAGATGGCTCAGTAACTTCACTGTGGTCTGGGCAGTGGGGAGAAGACAGATGGTTGGCCCCAGCACTCTTGGGAATGACTGCTCAAATCCATGTTTACAATGAGAATATATATACAATAATACTTTGTTGATTTCAAACAATATACATTTAAAATTGTAGTAATTTGGCTGGCACTACAGTATACTTTTGCAGTATTTTTGAAGTGAGAGCATTTTAAGGTTTACTGGGGACTCGTCTTTAACCTAAACCAATGTACTTCGAACACCACTGCTGGTGAGGAAGCGAGGCTGGTTACAAATGAGTTATTGGTTCATTTAAATAACAATCTGCTGCTGAACATCTGCTTGCAAATTGCCTCTGTGGCTGGTTTGATGTGGTAATGATATATGCACTTAAAAGTAATAAAACCGCCCTTCTGTAATGCATTCTCTATGTCAGACTTCACTCACTCACCGAATTTCTCTGACATAGTTTTGAATTTAATTAAGTTTTATAGAATGAACTTCTGGGTCTCTGTTTCTCATTAAAAAAGGGAGAAGAAAAAAGGCCCTAATGAATTTATATCACAACAGAAGAGATAAAGAAATTCAAACCATTCTATGTGGCTAGGAGTGTTTTAATTCTCTCGCAGGCAATGTAGATGAATACTGGAAGGATATTCCTAGTACACAACGTTGCTGTCTTTCTTGTCCAACCATCAATAGCTCCAAAGAATGGAGAAAAACAATCCCAATTAAATGGTTAAATTGTCATAGGTCAGCTACATTGCAATTGGCCTTATCTTTTCAGACTAGAGACTCTTGAGAATCTTATAATTCTCCATATAACTTACGAATAAGTACTCTTTTTCCTTTTTAGAAACTTTTATTAGTACATGTTTGCAGTATATACTGTTTACTTTCCTTGTGTGAGTTGATACATGAACAGATCACATCTTAACTCCTTTTTTCCTCTCCTCTCCCCTCCTCTCCTCTCCTCTCCTCTCCTCTGTCTCCTTCTCCCTCTTGATCAGCCTCCCATTTGAGAAATAACTCTCTCTCTACTTCCCATTATCTATCTTTTTTTTGTCCTTTATTTATAGTTCAGGTTTCTCACATAGGAGAAACCATGAAATATTTAAGCTCACACGTCTGATTTATTTCAAGAATACCCCAACTCCACTCTGCTAGGATGCAGACTCCAGTAGCTAAGAGGACTTTAGATGGAGGACTCCAGTGACAGACCAATGGGAGGGTTCCCCAAGCTCGATTTTCATCACTCCTGAGTCCCAAAGTCCTGGGGCAGTGAACTGCCATACAACTTTCAGTCCAGAGGACAAGGCAGGGACCAGGACAGAGTCAGAAATACACAATGATTCTGAGGTAGAGACCCAAATGAGATCAAGGCAGCTAGCTCTTTGCCACTGAGCTGGAACCCATGGAGCTGATGTGTCAATCAGCTTTTTGCATCTAGACGGGAGGCATTAATTTAAGGTAACTGTAGGGCTGGGGTTGTAGCTCAGGGGTGGCGTGGTTGCCTAGCATGTGTGCGGCCTTGAGCTCCAACTCCAGTGCAGTCACATAAATACGTGCTAGGCTTTCCGGTTGAAGATTACCTAGGGTCTACTGGCTCATGTGTCAGTTAGACGCAGCTAGAGATAAAGTAGGGTCTTCCTCATTTACCACAACTCTGAAAGTCCTCACATAATACATCCATCTTGCTCTTATCTATGAGGTAATACTATGTCCTAGAAAGAAATGAAGCTTGGGAAATGGGAATTTTTCTTCACAAACCCACTCTAATGTCCTCTTTTCTTCCTAGGTACTTTCTTAGTACTAACCTGGTGTTGAATTTCTAGATTCTTTTCACTCATAAGTTTTCAAGAAAGACAAGATGGCGGCATTTGGGTAATTCTCTGTATGGTGAGTTAAGGTGTTCCTAGTTTGCTGCCAGCTAGGAAGGCATTAATTAACACTCACATCACAATGATCGCATTCTGCGGAGATCGCTCCACAGAATTACAAGTTGCTGCCATGTTGGGTTGTTAGAATCTGGGTTGTTAGGGAATGAAACAAGAATTGGTACTAAATTAAGACCCTATTAAGAAGTCACTGATCTCAACATATGTGTAGAAGACACACATATTTACAATTAAAAAAATAGCTTGAGTTTTAAACATTTCACTCCAGTGCAAACATAATTTGTTGTGATACTGAAAAAAAGATAAAAACAAACAAACACCTTAGACATAGTCAGAGCTCTCTTTAACACTATAGTGCATCCAGAAATTAACCCAGGGGACAGGCAGACTGCATTGAGGAGAGCAGACATCCGGGGCCCCGAGGCAGGATCTGAGTTGTGTATAATTGTGAGAGCACTGCCTTGCAGGTGAGGCACTTGTGCAAGAATGTTTGAGGTACACACAGAGGTGCCAGTGCAGAAAGAGCTCCTCTCTTGCAGAGTTTCATGAAGCAGATTACTTACATCCCCATCTGTGGAGCATTTGGCCCCCTAGAAGCATCAGGAGAGGGCCTCAGCCATGGTTCTGGGTTTGTCTGTGAGGAAGCAGCCTAACAGGGAGGCCAGAGCAGAGGAGTCTGACCTGGTTAGCAGTAAGGGGATGCCTCGCCTGCTGGGAAATTAAAACTATTAAAACTGACAGACATTGAGTTTGTTTGTATTGTTACCAGCAATATACTTGAAATGATCACTGTTTGACAAGTGAGGGGCTTGATGTCTTCTCCCTCACACTGAGCCCCACAGCTCTGCTGGGAAGGTAGCAAATCCTGTGTGACCTCTGCCTGTGCCATGTTGCCATGTACGCCTGTGCTGATGCAGGGGGTGGTTTCTAGCCAGAAGTAGCTGTACAAAGTATGGGAGGAATTAAGTAGTTTGTGTGTGTGTGTGTGTGTGTGTGTGTGTGTGTGTGTGTGAGAGAGAGAGAGAGAGAGAGAGAGAGAGAGAGAGAGAGAAATAGAGAGAGCGAGAGGGACAGGGAGAGAGAGGGAGGGGGAGAGAACATATTTAATCTGAAAGCTCCTTTTAATGTTTAACATAAAACACTCACTTCCCACTAGCTGGATCTCAGTTGCTTTTCTTTATTTAAATTATTGAAACTTAGCAGGTAGTTCCGGGAGAACATGGCGGACAGATAACAGCAACTACCGGAGGCTCTCTGAAAAACTAGGCTCAGAAGCCAGGTATGGTGCGGACTAAAGAGACATAAGCAGGTTTAGTTATGCTCTGCTGACTCAGGAACGAACTCGGCTGAGAGAAACCAACTTGGAATGCAGTCCTGGTGCTAAAACAGGAACAGAAAAGTCTCGCTGCTGAGGCTGGACCCTGCGCCATTGGAAGCCGAGATTTGGGTTTCCCGTCACGCGGTGGCTGGCTGCCTCTACATCGGCTCGGCAAGGAGAGAGACCCGCGGAAACTCTGAGAACGGGAGTCTGCGAACGGAGTCGAAAACAGGACGGGCAGGGAGGCATGTTCTGACTTGTGGCGAGGTGAGTGAGAGAAACTGACACTCCACCACAGGTTGACTCCAGCGGACTTTCTGGGCCCGAGCAGTCCTGCGGGAGCAGGGCGCGGTGGCGACTCCAGCCACACATTCCCCTCTCGGGCGGTATAGGTGAAAAGTGCCTGGCCTGCGTGACGCTGCCGGCGGACCCCGTAGGCTGGCCCAACCCAGATCCCAGAGCCTGACGGAGGCTGGGAGGGGCGGGCCCCCGCGTAGGCTGTCTGGTGCGCAGCGGTGAGTGGGAACACCTAACCGGCCCAATTCGATCAGGCTGTGGCTGACAGGGAGAGAAGCTGGGCCTCTCATATAAGCTTGCATATATAAGGAACAGAGAATATGGGAAGAGGCAGCAACAAGAAAGGCTCCTCGGCCCCCAATTCTGAGAAACAGGCAATAGCGGACACCGCACCAATAGACATAAAGCACCATATAGAGAGCCTCATAGACCAATTCAGGAATGAAGTTATCAATGACCTGAAGCTAGAAGTATGCAAAATAGTTAGAATGAAATGCTAAGCCCCACCCAAGAAAAAACAGATGGTGGAATGGAAGAACAGAAAAAGAGGGGAGAATTGTTTGATGGAGAAAACAGGGAAAGCATAGAATACGTGAAGCAGGTTCAAAGGGACTACCAAGAAACTAAGAAGTCTATCGAAGACTGGCATAACAGCTTGAAAGAAACTAAGGACAGACTATCTGAACTGGAGGGCAGAATTGTAATATGGGAGAATGAAATGAAAAACTTCTTAAAAATAACAAAGAAACAAACAGCAATAATACAAAGACAAGAAGATGATAAGAGGATCCATAACTTAAGGATTAAGAACATAAAAGAAGAAGTAGGGACACAAACAAATGAACTACAAAAGCTACTCACAGAAATAATCCAGGAGAATTTTCCTAATTTAGCAAAAGGTAAAGATACTCAGATGTATGAGGCATACAGGACCCCAGCTACCTACAACCCAAACAGAGCAACACCCAGGCATATAATAATAAAAATTCCAGAAATTCAATACAAGAACAGAATATTAAAAGCTGTCAGAGACAAGAAACAGACCACTTACAAGGGAGCACCCATCAGAATTACAGCAGATTTCTCTGCACAAACCATCAAATCACGAAGAGCGTGGGGGGAAATAATTCAAGCTTTGAAAGATAATAATCTCCAGCCAAGATTGAGATATCCTGCACAACTGTCCCTGGAAATTGATGGGAAAACAAGGTGCTTCCAGGATAAAGAGGAACTGGGGGAATTTGCAACCACCAATTCAACTCTACAGAGAGTATTGCAGGATATTCTAAAAAAAGAAAAATACAAAGAATCCAGAAATAGTGGAGGCCACGACTAATGGAGCAGAGAACAAAGTGAAGAAGACAAACTGACAGCTACTGACAGAATAAGAGCTCAACAGAAATGAGGCAGAGAAGATTGGATGATAGGAACAGCTATTTTGGAGAAAATGACATCTTAATAGGTAATACTGATTTAGTATCATCTTGTTTTGAAGTCTCATCTAGCTTTTGTCCTTCTGTCTCCAATGGTCTAAATAGGTTGTATCTTACTGGATTTTATTATGTACGATAGTATAAGCAAAAACCTTTTAAAGACAAGGAGATTATACAGAAACCATTATTCATTTTCTGTTAGTCGATTCTAAATACTCTGTAATGCTGTCATTCTCTTAAATGGTTTTACATTGTTTTGATATACTTAATGCTACAGTATACGAAGTTGTACTCAAGGATTTCAAGGAAAGAGACAATATGGTAACTACTTTTAGGTCAGGATTATCTGTTGGTGAAACACTATTCTGCTTAAATGGTTATGTTTTGATCTGTGCTGTTTCGTTGTTATGCTCTCTTTTATCTCAATCTCCACTCCATTATTTACTTTTTAAATACTTTTTAAAAAATTTTTATCCTTTTAATTAAAGGAAAAAAAATAGCAGGATATATTATAGTAACCCACTTTGACTTTCCATTACCTCGATTTAAAGCCCTGTATTACTCTCACCATCTGGTTTTTAACTGATGTTCCCCTATTCTGTTTTGCTGGATAGTATCAGGTTCGAAAATTTAGGCATCAGATGATAATGAGATTCATTATAACGCCCATTCTCGTTGACTTTTATCTACTTTTGAAGACCTACAATGTCTCCAATGGTTTGGCTTTGTCGGTTTTGTTCTTTACTGTTTTGTTCAATTGTATTATAACTAATGGTATAGGCAATTCTATTAGAGATAGCGGGAGGCATTATGGTAACCATTGTTGATCACCTTGTATTATGTTTTCACATTATCTAGTATGTCCACCCTTTTGACTTGACCGATTCTGTTCTGTCACATTTGGTTTTACTCTCTTCCAAAAAAGTACTAAGAACCGTGAGAGCAATGAAACCCAAAATGTGTAATAGTCATTGTACAAAAGAGAGGAAAAGAAAGTGCTCTAAACTATATAACTGCATGTATATTTAAGTGTATAAGATAGAAAATGATATCACAGAGTTTTATTGGATCATTGAACAGAACTGTTTGCAGTATCATTGATGGAATGTCCACTTTACAAGCTTTAATTTTGTGACTTGAACAATTATTTCTAAGATGACAGTATGTAATCCATTAACTAGTGATTTCCTACTGTTCATTTTTTTTCTGCAAATCTGTATAACTTGTACCCTTTCTCTGCTTTTTTTTTCTTTTCTCCTTAAATAAAATTATAAAAAAAAAAAAAAAAAAAAAGAAACTTAGCAGGTAATGCCAAGCCCGGGTGGTAAGTGGTGGGCACATACGCTTTGGTGTCTGATGGGCCTGGATCGGATCCTGGCTCTGTCACTGGCCAGATGCAGGCGCTGGAACACTGAGGTACCTCATCTGGTGGGGTGTGGATGTTCCTGCCTGTCTTGCAGAGGGGTGGAAGACAGTGGATGGGAATACGTGGGAAAAAATCCAACCTAGGGCTGAGGTTTGGGAGGGGCTCAGTAAGCGGCAGCTGTTATTCCGCACTGATGGACAGCTGAGCACATATAAGCTTCCTGACCCATGGCAGGTGCTCCTGTTGGGCACTGTCCTGAACCTCCAGTCAGAGAAGGACTCCCTAAAACCTCCAGTAAGGCTGGACACCACGCTGGACCTGCCTTTCATTACAGCAACCGCCCAAATCCTAGCCTCCCTGGCAACTCAGACTGTGACCTACATCAAGACTGTAACTTTGTGATGATTGCAGCAACACATCTTGCTGCACGGGCTTGGGAAATGTTAAATAGCCCTCAACACTTCTGAGAATCTGCTACAGTGTCCCAGGGTGTCTCAGGGAGCAGTTTAGGAATCAGGCGACTGCTGACTCAGAAGTTTTTAGAATTGAGAGTTGCAAAGCCTTCCTGTCTGCTGGTGGCACTCGAGACCCCTGGCACTATCAAAGAAGAGCAGCGAATTAGGAAGGACTGGGGCTGTGCAGGGAAGACTAGAGAGCACTTTCGTATTTTGCCACTTTTCCTTTCCAATTCCTGAGATGAAGGGTCAGAGCTCCTTAGCAAGCCTGAGGGCGCCCTTCGTCAACTGCCCCCCTTTCTCCTCCTTGTGACGGGCTTCTTAACCAAGGTGGCTTGAGTGGCTCACATCACACTGCACAGAACAATGACTGCAGACCTGGTAGGTCGACTCACACAGGCGGCTGGATGTTTATGCCCTTTGGGATCCACTCAGGAACATATCCACGCATCACACGTCACAAAGGCGTGAGGCTCCGGCCGGCTGGCCTCCTGCGATCAGAGCTGCCCAGCTCTGCACTGCTATTGCCATGTGCCTGGCATCTTTTGCCAAGTGCTATGGGAACACACAAATGCTCTCTCTCTCTCTCTCTCTCTCTCTCTCTCTCTCTCTCTCTCTCTCTCTCACTTCTGGGAACTGAGGGGCTGAAGATAGCTAAGGACCGGGTAAAAGCGATTACCAGTGCATCTGGATGGAAACTGCTACCATGGAATAATCAGATGCACACATGATTTGAGAAACTTATGACCAGGAATTAATAAAATGGAATAATGCATATTTTTTCATAATTTTGATTTGAGAGGAAAAGGGAAAAAATATAGCTATTTTCTAGGTGGCCACAAACAAAATTCTGTTACATTTTCAGACGAGACAGCACCATGAAGCTTGCCCGGGGCCTAAAGCTATTATTGAAAGGAAAATGTTAATTTTTCAGCAAATCACACTCATGATCCCCTTGAGGGCCTCTTACCTTCCCTGAATAGAACTTTAATGTCTCTTCATTTTTCCAGTGTAGGTTATACTGGCTGTGTCACTGAAAACAGTAGAAGTTGGCTAGGTCTTTTTTTTTTAAGTTTGCATCGCTCAATTTAACTTGAGTGTTTTGTTTTCTTTCTTGGAAAGAAGGAGAAAGCGTCACAGCCCGGGGTGTTGACAGTGTTCCTGAGGACCCTAGAACCCTGTGGCTCCTTGATGATGGCTGTGGAGGCGGCATCTGTCCCAGACCCATAAATAGGTGCCTGGCGACAGTCCCAATTCATTACCCACATCATAACCTCAGTGAGGAGGAAAAGCAATACCATCAGTTTCCTGGCAGTGATCCTGCGCTGGAAAATTCAAGTATATTTTAGTAAAATATCAACTCAATTTTAATATAGTGGTGGGTCAAATATAGGCGAAGTCCTATTCTGTAAGAAATATACTTTTTAAAAAATATAGTCCTTGAGAGAAACAAATGATACAAACAGGTGAAATAGAATGCGGAAGAGAGGGAACATGAGAAATATATCACACTGTATGGACTTGCAGAATGAAGAAAGAACTAGTCATTAAAAACATTATTATGACTTCTCTGTATTTCCTCACTGAATTTCATAGACTCTTCATAAAAGCCTTATAAGATAATATTACAGATCAGGAACTTGAGATTCTTCTAAGATTCAATCATGGACACAAAAGAAACTTGGACTCTAAAATCGACCCTCTTTCCACATGCCAGTTGAGGTAAACACGTCACCTACTTATTGAAATGAAGGCTTTACTGAAGAGGTGACATTTATGATGAAATACGATGGTTAAGTAACTTTCTAAAAATTTCCATGTAACATTTTTTCAATTTTTCTCTCATAAAAGTTACCACACATATTATTCTACTACCACAGGAGATTAAATTAATTCTCTGGGCATACCCATGACAGCAAGACTGTCGGTTGGCTGATACAGTGTCTGGCCACAGCCTCTCTTACCCATCAGGGTGACCAGGAGCCATGAGGTGTGGAGAAGTGACCAAGGATGCCTCCCCGCCTGGAGAGCCCAACACCTGGGAGTGAAGTTCCTTTTCCCTCTGCCCAGTGCCCCGCTGGGCTTCCCAGAACATGGACCTTCAGTTACTTTTTCATCATGATGCAACAAGCATGAGGGTAAAAGCTCCAAGACAAGGACTCAGATGGCACCACTGGCCACTGTGCCAGCCCTGCTTTCTGTTGGATGCAGAAATCAGGCTCTGATGATTTAAGCTCTGTTGTTGCTACCTGCAGCCAAACATACTCATAACTGCTATGTGCAGCGTTAATGTTATTATATTTACATAGACTTTTGTGAATATATGCAATTTTGAAACATTTCTTTCACTAAATACTACTTGAAGACATAACATAGAATGTTTCCATGATGTTTCACTAAGTAAATTTAGCAGGACTTATTTTGGAATGCTATGGTTAGGTAATCCTTTTTTTCTTTTATAGGTATTCTAACACACCTTTGTAAATAGATCTCTTGTGTCTCTGAGTATGTAATGGTGGTTGTGTCCCCAGACAGTAAGAGGGCATTTCATGAAAGAGATGAGAAAAACAACCAGGGAATGGTCAGTAACACGAACTGGCTGGTGGATGGGACCACAGGAGCTGTGGCTGGAAAGACGGGTGGGATGGGCTCCAGGAGAGCTTTGAAGGTTGGGGTGGGGAGAGACTGCAGGATTCTGAGTGCTGGGGGAAGGGGGCGTGTAATCTGGGAACATGCATCTCAGCGCGGGGCTCATGATTAATGATGACAGGAGCAGGAAGATGAGCTGGCGGCTCATGAGTCCTGGGGTAGAAGACGGGGCAGCTCCAGCATCCACCTAAGTGGGAATATGGCTCTGTTTGTGGGGTGAACACTGAATCTTCATCACTTACACATCAGTTACACACTTACACATCATCATGGTGCAGGAAGTGGGAAGTGCAAGGGAGAGAGAGAAGTTAGAGATGGTTGCAGCTTGGTTATGAAGTGGCTGAAGAACAACAGTGGGTCATTTTATACAAATAGAGTAGAGCAAACGGAGAAATTGCATACATGTTTATTCTTAAAACAGATAATGTAGAGGGTACAGAGAGTAAAGGGTTGTGTTTGCAAACTGAATTCAGAGCTGGGAAAGATGTGAGATACTTAATGTGCAGGACATCATCGGTATCATGGAGATGGGACTTGATGTGAGAACCAAGGGACCCTTGAAAGGGAGGCGAAGGCTGGAGAATCTGTTGGGGCAGTGGCTGCAGATGGGAGGGTGCTGGAACTGCTGGCCTCAGCAGGGTGGAGCATGAGCATTGGTGGCAGCTGGCAGAACGCAGTGGCTTGAAGCTGATCACAGCATGGTGGAAGGAGCACCCTGCAATTTTGATATGGGCTGCGGAATCCTTCACAATTCAGACATATCGAAGGTGCCAGTTTGAATTGTGAGAAGTTGAAAGGAAGAAGGGAGAGAGGAAAGAAGGAAGAAAGAAGAAAGAAGAGGGAGAAAGAGAAGGAGGAGGAGGAGATGAAGAAGGGGAAGACATGGAGAAAGAGAAGGAGAAGGAAGATGGAGGAAGAAGAAGAAGAAGAAAAAGGAAGGGAAGGAAAAAGAGCTGAGTGGTTTGATGGTAAGTGGGTAGCAGAGGACAAAAGACAAGCCCATAGATTTTAGAGTTCTTTCCAGACTGAGGTAGAATGTTCATTAGTCAGTCAACAAATATTTATTGAGCACCTTGCTAGGCACCTGGGGCTATGGAATGGAACAAGTAGTTGAATTCTGGATGAGGAGGAATTGAACTGAAGCTAACTTCTACATGATCATAAGCAAAATTGTATTTTATTTTCAAGAAGACATGAAGGATGACAAGATAGTACCACAAGGCTCACTTGAGGTACAGAGATATAGAAGGAAAACTGTGTCTGTCAGGAAATCATGATCATGGTCCCCTTAAGGGTTTTTTAACTCCCTTAATTAGAACATTGATGGGTTTCTCTGTTCATCTTCCAACACAAGTCATACTAGTTATATTCAATTAAACAAAATAAAAAAATAAGCCTCTCGTTACAGGGGAGGAAGATGAGCTATGAACAATTGTATGTGAGTTTCTGGGCAGAGTCACATGCTGGGAAGGTAAAATTGGGCGGTGGGGAGTGGCAGGCAGGAAGTTGTCCTGTGGGGTGTCCCTAAGCACAGGACAAATGATGGGACACACAAAAGAACTCTGCCCCCAGGAGGATGGCAGTGCCAGACTCTGAGCAAGGGTAGACTTGACAGTCAGAATACAGGAAGTAGGTCAAGGTGAGGAAGGTCAGGGTGCAGGAAGGAGGTCAGGGTTCAGGAAGGAGGTCAGGGTGCAGGAAGGAGGTCAGGGTGCAGGAAGGAGGTCAAGGTGCAGGAAGGAGGTCAGCGGCCCAGGGATGTAGTGAAGGAGAAGGACAGAGGAGGAGTCGGGTCAAAGTGAAGGCTGGGCCAGAAGCTGCACAGAGGTGGTGCACTGTGAGAGTTCAAGGCGAGCCTCAAATGTACTTCCCCATACAACCTTTCCTGGGGGCCCGGGTGGCAGTGGTCATTTTCTCTTGTGCCTGCTCCTCTGGACCTGGTTCCTGCTGCAGGATGGGTGGGCAGACTCTCTTCAGGGGCAGGACCACGGTCTGCTCACTTCTGTGCCTTGCACATCATGAATATCTAACTTGTGTCTCCTGAATGACCACTTCCAGTTATATATCTTAAAATTTAAAGACAAAAGATAGCCACTTATGTTTGAGGTTATGGGGACCCAGAGGACCCAGAGGAAACTCATATTAGTATCTTGGAAGATGCTAACAAGATGCTCCAAGCTTTGTCTTCGGTTGCATTTTTATAGGTCTAATCACAGGCAGCTGCTTTGGATCTTGAGCTGCCAACGAAGCCAAAAAGGGACAAGGGACATGGAAGTACATGGGACAACAGACAGGATCAGGCTGCAGTTGCGTGCAGCAAGGAGGTCAGGGTGCAGGACGATGCCGACGCCCGGAGAAGCACCTTGGGTTTTTTTGGAGGAAGAGCAAACTTTCCACTCACCTGCTTTCTGCAGTTAGGATGAGGAAATGAAAATACAGGTTACATGTTCAAGACAGTTCAGAGAACAAATTTGAAAAGAGGAAAGGAGAGAAGTGGTGGAACAGGGAACAAAGCTGGATAGGAGCAGAAGGAAGAGCAGGGAAGAAGAGGCCCAGAGGGACGAGGAAAGGCCTGAGAGCAGAGGGGAAAGCACGAGCAAAATCAAGCGATGGCGCAGGCTGTGATGCAGATTTCAAAACACAGAAGAGGCCTGGACCTCAGCAGCAGGGCAGGAACACCTGCCAGCATGACTGGGCCCTGGGTTACAATCCTTGTTGGGGGCAGAGGGGAGACAGAGGCAGAGACAAAGAAGCAGGGAGATACAGAGATGGAGAAGGAGGGAGAGAGGCAGGCAGAGAGAGTCAGAAAGAGACACAGAGAGACAGAGAGAAACCGAGACAAAATGGGGAGGAAGAGTGCGGGTTAGGGATGACAGAGTTGCATGGAAAGGAAACAGGACGAGTGAGGGAGACCAGAAAGCCCTGCGCTGCCCACCAGCACACAGCAGGGCAAAAGCTGCCAGGCTGCAAGGCAGGAGGGCAAGCATCCCAGTGCGGTCCTCACAGTAACCGCCCCGCTCTGCTCCACACTGCGCATGCGCCTGCTTAGCTGGTGCCACCACCTCGGTTCTTGGTGGGTATTTTTAAATTAGAAGCTCAGACCCAGGCCTGTCCCCCAGTTTCCTGATCCGTGAAGATGAAGATGACTCTGCTACCATTGTGCAAGATTTTGGCAACCGGAGCCAGCTCCACACCACCTCTGGGCTAGGGAAGCTGCAAAGCCAGTCTGGTCCCCTGTGCTGTAGGCTCCGCCCAGCTCACACCTGGCCCCAGGCAGAGGCCAGAGCGACTACTTCTTTATGCAGGCCAGGGGGCTTCACTGGATTCCCAATGAAAGCCCCAGGAAAGATGTCTTAAGGGAGACCACACAACTGGTAAACTGCTGCTCCATCTCATCAAGGCGTCTGCAGGGGACAAGCTCTGCCAGAAAAGTCCACGAGAGACTAAGCCCGGGGACACAGATAGGAACAGGTGGGAGAACAGACGGTGGGTAGACAGGTTTACCAAAGTGCTGAAGCCCCTGGTGGGAGCGCCGAGGATGAGTCCCAGAACCCCAAGAAAGTAGGACAGCTTAGCAGGAGTGCTGGAGGTGAGCCCCCTTCACTCCAGCGAACGCACTGGTCTTAGTTACGTGGGGGCTTTTTTCTATTTTCTTTGTGTGTGTGTGTGTGTGTGTGTGTGTGTGTGTGTACGTGTGTACCAGGAATCGAACCAGGACCTCATGCTTGCCAGGCAGGCACTGTTCCACTGAGCTATATCCCTGGTCCTCTTTCTTTTTTGGGAAACAGAGGCATATTTCTTAGGTGGACTTAGAAAACAAGAGAAAGTAAGGAAGGACTTCAGCTTGAGGAGGAGTCTCCTGTCAGTTCACCATAAGAGAGCTGGGAAAGTCCTCTGGTCCCAGAGTTCCTGCTCTGCCCCTGTTCTTGCTCCTGGCTGACCTTTCCAGTGTTTGGGTCTCAACACTATGTCCTCAGTGAGCTGGCCAAACACTGCATGTAAAATTGATCTTAGTCCCTCCTGTCCCCTGATTATTTATCGGAACACTTGCTTATTCTTTATAGCTATCAACTTAGACATTTTATCTCTTTTTTTTTGTACTGGGGATCGAACTCACAACCGCAAGCCCTTAGGCCACTGAGCTAAATTCCCAGCCTGTTTATTTGTTTTGTAAACTGATTCTCTCTACAAGTTGTCAGTCCATTGAAAGCAGGGGTATTTTTTACCAGTCTATTTTTTTTTTCTCTTGGGTCTGGTACAGTCTAGAGAAAATGAATAAGCAAATCAATTACAGTAAGGCAGAGAACAACAGAGGTGATTTCCCATTGCAACCTGTCTTGTGGGAATTTCCATTGCTATCGCTGGGATCCGGGATGTTCCCCGAGGCCCATGGGTTAAAGGATTGCTCGCCATAGTGGTGCTAGCAGAACGGTGGAGCCCAGCAGGAAGTCTCAGATATCTGGGGACCTGCCCCTGACAGGGACAGTGGGACCCCAGCCCGTGTCTGGATCTTTTTCATTTCCCATCCATAAGGCGAGAGCCTGTGCTCTGCCACATGTTCCTGCCATGACACACTGCCTGCCACAGACCCAAAGCAATGGGGTCAAACTGTCCAAATGTACTTTATGTAACTCAGGCATCTGCTACAGTCACAGAAGGCTGAATAATACATTCATAAGTTATACTGTTTGGAGGATGTGTGGGAATTCAGGGAGACTTCTGTGACTGGTCCCCATGATGGTAAGAGGAAAGGTGAGGAGTCCCAGTGGCCGATGAAGAGGGACAGAAGACCCCACAGAGCCGTGCAGCCACAGCCAGAGTGGCCTCTCCACTGAGGGCCTCAGCTTACAAAGGGCACAGCCAGGCACTGAGGCACAGGGCACCCATTTCTGGGACTGGGACTCTCTGTTGGTTCCTTGTAGATCATGCTCAGTAACTGGGACAGGGAGCATTATTCCTAGGTGCTTTCATGAGAGTGGCCCGGTGTGAGGCACATCAGGTTCGTTTTCCATGGTGGAGCCAGAGCGGTCACCTCGTAGCCCCTTCCTAGCATTGTGTCTTGGGCTGCTCACTTGGTTTCTGAGTTAGCCTGGCATCTACGGCTCACAGAGGGTAATACAGGCCCTGCTGCTTCTGCAGGCTGGGGACTGGATAAATTAATGTGAAAGAAAGCCTTTTACAGACAATGGACAGCAATAGTGATCTTTCCAAAGCCTTCACTGTTAAGATATCTCCTGTAAAATCATTTCACCTACATTTATCTTCTAAGGAGCTAATAAGACATGGAATTGCTTAGAAGAATAAAAATATAGATCTCTTAAGTAGTTAAATCAAACAAGTTCTTTACCCACCTGCAGTGAGTTCTGACCTGAGGGCTACAAGGTGACTTTCCCCCGTGAGCAACCTGGATATGGCGCCATCAGGGAGACTCAAGCTCTTGCCTGTCGGTCCCCAACCAAGGCAGGTGTCCTGCTGAGAGAGTGGCTGGCCTCAAGGATCATGCTTCTTGTATTACTGTCCTTTCATGGTGGGAACTGGATGCTCAGCATTTCTTAGGTGCCTATGGTCATCTTTTTGCTAGAACATGCATTGTAGAACTTGGATCAAAAGGTAGAAGAGATAGAAGGCGCTTCTGGGGCTCACATTGAGGAAGTTGTTTCTCATAAAAAGAGATCCAGGCTCAGGTGGCAGCGAGCGTCCTGCCGCTTGAACTGTGCCAGCAGAGGCTGTCACTGGTGAGGGGCACTGTGCAGGAGAGCTCTCCTACGAGTAAGCAAAGAGGAAAACGCTCCCCAGTGGACTTGTTCTTAGAAGAGGTTCCCTGGCCCCGTCTCCTCTGCTTTGGTGCTCGTGCCTGGGTCTATGAATCACGGCTTCTCTTTAGCAGTCTCTCTCATTGTTTTAAAAGTGCCAGATGTAAATGCCAGGTGACACCAAGAATCCAATAAGCCAACTAAAAAATAATGTGAAGAATCAAAGCATTTAAGGTTGTCTCAAAAAGGGTGTTTTCTATCTGTTGGAGATACAAACTCTGGGGCCCTCTGGCAGGCAGTTTCAGAGTTTCAGCTGCCTCCAGAGGCCCCCCCCCCCCGCATTATGTGTCTGCACACTGCAGGGTGGCTTTCATCTGGGACTGCCACCAAGGAGGAGGACCACGGGGAGTCAGGAGACTGCTATGGGCTTGCTCCCCACGAAAATGCCACTGAGAAGCTCACCAAAGGTGAAAGAAAGAGAAGACCAATCATCTTGTTATAAATTCTACCTTCCACTCTGGATTTAGGTTTAGAAATCCGTAAGCAGGGACTCAACAGACTAGAGTTAACCAAAGATGGTTGTATCTCAAGTGGCCAAGGTAAGGGGTCAGGGGAAAGCGGGGAAATGGAAGTCTGTCTCATGTGAAGAGGTCAGGCAGAAATAGGTGAAATGAAAGTAGACTCCTACCGTGGTGCAATGCACACAGACACGTCTACACACACACACACACACACGTATGCACACATATATAGTAAATGATTATGCTTTATATAATTAAGGTAGTGAATTAAAATTAAATGATCTTTCAAATGTAACTGCACTTAAATGCATGCCTTTACTACACACAGTCGAGCAGTGTGACGCCTCTGGGGTGTGGGGTGGGAGCTCCCCTCCCCTCCCACTCCCTCCTCTGGAGAACACACCCTGTGAGTCTGGTGTGTATTTTCCTGGCACATCTCCACGCACAACATAAACACAACCTGACACACTCACTTACAGAAATGGGAAGATACTGTTTCCCACCACGGTGGGGCTGGGGTGCTTCATGACATCTGCCTTCGAGTCTCAGGCTTCTGTCAGGTGATGTGGGACAGTGAGACCAAAGGCTGAAACCAGGGAAGGAGCCAGCCTGGGTCCTCCTCTTCTGACTTCCTCAGTGCCTCTGGACTGCAGGAACTCCGTTCTGGGCCACTCCATTTCCACAACAGCTTCCTGAGGCCCAGGCTCAGCACTGACCTTCTCTGCAGAAATTCTCAAAGGTCTTCCACAAAGCATGGACTGAGCCCACTCTCTCTGCCGGACACGGGACGAGTGGCTGTGTTGTGTGTTCCAGCCCCCTTGGTAACTGGCTGCCTTTTTTTCTGAGCCAGTCACAGCTTTTCCTGACCATGTGAAAAGGAAAACCTTCGTCCCCTTCCTTGGCTCTGTTCCTCTCTACAAGTCCTTTCAGCTCGGGCATCACCTGACTAAGAAAGCATTCCCACCCCTCCCTTGGCCTGTGCTAATCACCTACGAATCATTCTTCTTGTTTATTTGCTTATTTTCTTGATACAGAAGAATTAATTTCTTGTTGGTTAATACCCACAGCTTCAAATAAGACAGGTTTCTTTTTGGCTTACGGTTTTAGAGAATCCAGTCCCTGGTTGGCTGGCTCTAAGGCAGGAAGGTCCTGTGGAAGGGTCTAGAGGAGGAAAAGGCGCTCAACCCAAGGCAGCCAGGAGGCAGAGAGGACGACAAGGAGATCTAACCTTCTAGGTCACACGTTCAGTGACCTAGCAGCACATTCGAGCCAGGATGAGGGAGGCACCCACGTGATCCAATCACCTTCCACACACCTGAGAATCTGGGGGGTATTTTAGGACTAAACCTTAACCCTTGGAACAGTATGAGCTCTTCCAGATTAAAAAAAAAGCCTGTGCCCATTGTACTGCTAGCACTCTCAGTAGCACCTGGCACAAAGTGCATGTGAACAAATCCTGCTGAACGACTGAACGGATGAGAATACTAGGAACGGATGCTAACCGCAGGGTGAAACACCGGCTCACAGCAGGTCAAGTTTGTTTAGAGATGCTCCCACTGAAATCTCTTGGCAGACAAATTCGGCAAGTGTTTGACTTCTGGCAACCACATCAAAATCACCTTACAAGGAGGCAGAATCTGGTTAATACAGTAGGAGCGAAGATAAATCTATAGCAGTGCGGTGTGTGGAGTGATGTAAAATGCTTTTGCTGCAGTTTTCAAGGTCCTGAACCTCTGCCACAACCAGGGCCACCCTGACTTTCATGGCGGGAGTATCTCACGAGGGCTGGTCCTTCCAAAGGCCCTGGGCTGCTCTGCTGGCCTTGAAACTAGCTCTCAGAGTAGGGACTCAGTTCTTTAGCTTTGAGTGTTAAGTCCAGAGGTCTAGAAGCTTAACTCAGGGACTCAGGAGCTCTGCATCCTGGATGGTAGAGGACAAGCCCTTCAGGGTCTAGAATGTTGATTGTGCCAACCTGAGATGGACAGGAGTTTAACTAGGTGATTCAGCAGGGCGTCAGGGTCCCTAGAGGAGGGCAGGCAGATGCTGTGAGAGCTACACCATCCAAGGGAGCAGCCTGCATACAATGAAAGGCAAATGAGGAGGGACTGATGGCTGCTGCTTCGCAGGAGCCCAGCCTTCGCCTCCAGCTTGGACCTCATCTCCTGGCTTCTGGCACAGACTGTTTAGCTTCTGCCTGGGACTTCTCAGCCTCTGTCACAGACTCTTCAGCCTTCGTTGTAGACTCTTCAATGTTTCGTCACAGACCCATTGCCCCTGATATAGACTTGCACTGGACACTGCAGTGAGCTCTGGGCCTTGGGCTGGACCCTGCAGCCTTCAGGTGCAGACACTCTCTGTATGCTGTCTCACCTGACTCTGTGGCTGACCAGTGTGAGCCAATCTTGAAATTTCTTATACATTTGTTTATCTTTTAAACCCTGACTAATACAGTCAGGAAAATAGGAACTTGTCTCCTATTGAAAGAGACAGAGACAGAGACAGAGATGGAAGAGAGACAGAGACTGGCTCTAGGTACCCAGGTTGCCATGGTCACTTGTGCCCATTGAGCCCAATATGTGGCTTTTGCTGAGCTGAGATGTGCTGTTGAAGGAGGCCCTGTCATTCTTTTTTCCCCCTCTGACTTCATCTGCTTCCTTAATTTTTGCCTTTGAGCCACTCTGCAACCACTCCATAGTCACCCTAGATCCCAACTGTCACAGGTCTGGTTGATAAACGACCTCAGGACAAAGGCTGGAAATCACCCCAAGTAACCCGTGACAGCGTGTGACAGAAGAGATCATATAGGATGAGGCTGTTCCCACCCCAACAGGGCAACACCCAAGATAGGAACAGAGCTGCCTCCCTAGGCCGGAGAACTAAGCTGCCCCCTCAGGGGCCGAAGGCAGGACCAGTCCCGAGACAACCATCAGCCAGCCCACAGCCTGACCTGGACAACCTACTCTGCCAGCTCTGCAAAGCCACCCCTTGCCTTTGTGCTCGTCTCTGGAACACTTCCCAGTTCCTGCCATTTCCTCCAAGACAGATCTTGAATCTCTTTATCTGTTCTTCCTCCCATGGCCCTGAGTTGTGCCCTTCACCATTGTGTCTCCTTGACCAGTGTTTCAGGAACACAGAAGAACAGATGTTAATTGTGACGGCTGGTGACCATGATGTGCCAAGGACAAAAATACATTCCTCTGGGGACAAATGACCCTTGTAGAGCTTCATTTCACTCCAGTATTTGAGATAAAAACAAAAAGGGCTCGAGTCTGACTGTGTCACCAATCTCCCCCTTTTTTTTTCATAAGACAGAAGTGGAAGGGTTCTGAGCCCTTTGAATGGGTTTCCAGAGACCCAACTAAAGGTAAGGAGCGCCTCATTTTCCTGCTACTAAAGAGACCTAAGGTAGGGACAGCAGGTTTCTAGACACAACAGAAGGCTGAGCAGAGATCCTGTAGGTGCCCAACATAAAGAATGAGTGTGTGTGACTGGGTTTTGCAGTCACAAACACACTGCCATGAATCTCGCTCAAGATGCTCCCCTCCGCTTCCCCACACTCACCCCACTGCTCTTGCCATCTCCTGAAATAATTCCATGAGCCTTTTGTTGTGTCTTTGCTGCACTGTCTTAGCTGCTCTGATGTCTGAATCAATCCAAAATGCTTACCTTTCATGGTCACTTTGACTTTGGGGAAGAGTCACAAGTCGCACAATGAATAAGGTGGACAAGGACACATCCTGACAATCTTTTTCTGGGCCCACCTCTCCCCAGGGTGGTGCTAGGCAGCAACGTTCTGGTACCTTTGATCATACCTTGTAAAGACCTTACAAAAGGACGTCTAGAAATGCTTCAGAAAGTGTCAAGCGTGTTAATGCTTTGACAGAAAACACATACAGTCCGTCTCCAGCCTGACCCTGAGGCTTCTCTGTCCGGGGAGCAGCCTGATTTTCTGTTCTTTCTCAGGCTGTTCTCTCTCTAGGGCAGCCTGCTGCCATGCCCTGCGTGATTCTAACAAACTGCTTTACTAAGTTTGCCCCCCTGCTCCATCCCCAAATCTTGCTTTTTTAAGAAGTGTTATTTCTCCCACAGGCTTCTAAGGCTAAAATTTAGCTGTGTCATTTCTAAAACAAACATATCGAGCACTGTAGGCAATTCAGAAATGGAAGAGTATTTTTAGGCAGTTCTTAAACCCTAAATATGGTACATTCAACTTTGACAAAACAACACAGAAGTAACTTAGGAGTTGGTGGGAGGAATGAAATCCATATTACAACACTGTAATGAAATGGAGCTAAATTTTCTACACAACATTTGCTGAGGGAATTAAAGCTTCAGGAAGGGTTTTAAAAATATGACAGGATTGGTGAATTCAACAACAAAGAACTGACGTGACGGCTAATTATAGTAATAGATGTTTAAGCTGTAACACTTGAAGCGTGCAGGATGATGTACAGGTCTGAGTAGTATTCTTATAAGTCACTGTAGCAAGCACATATAATCCAAATTTTTCCAGTTAAAATATGAAAGCCCAGAACTAAGAAAAATAGGGTCATAAAATTCACCTAAGTGAATCTTCGTTAATTCATTTGTGTAAATGCATTTCCTAGGTGTGACTGAGTTCTCTGAGAAACACTTTCAGTGCAACACTTTTGACAAACATTGGTTGAAGGACACAAAATCCAGACGTACATATTCAACAAGTTTTGCTGATCAGAATTTTACCTTTTTAAAAAACAAATCCAGAAACCACCTCCATGGCTCAGAGTAGAGTTTTCTGCATTATTTTCCTAAAGAGTAGCATATTCTGAGTCACTGAGAAGGCAGTGTTAGAAATGCCACTGAATTGGTGGGGTCCAGCTTTGGGAAAGCCTGCTGTGTGACCAACCCAACATAAAGAATGAGTGTGTGTGACTGGGTTTTGCAGTGTAAATCACCTGCCCCAAGGTCCCTAAGTTCAGGTGAGGAAGCAGAGGTACCCTAAGTCTTTCGTATTACACTTGTTAGCAGGCTGTGGAAAGAGTAGTGAGGATGCTGCTATTGGCTCACATTTTGAACTTACATGTGTAAGCTTGGATGAAGACACTACAGCTGCTTTCACTGTGCACATCTCTCCGCCCTCAAGCACACAGCCCATGCCTAACCATTTCCAGTCATCAGGGAGGTGGGCCAGGAAGTAACTTCTTCACAAGGCTGTCCTTGGATAGTTTCAGTGTCCAAAAATTCTTACTTACTTTGATGCAAATCATTTTCCTTGTAATTTCCAATCATTATTCCACTTCTCATATGACATGGCCTTTAAGACTCAGTGGCTAGGGGCAGGGGATTTAGCTCAGTGGCATAAGTGCCTGCTTTGCAAGTTCGCGGTCGTGAGTTCGATCCCCAGTACCAAACCAAACAAAACAAAAAGACTCAGTGGCTAATTACACTGTAGTTTGTATTCATGAACTACATTCACTTAATCATGTCTTTTAAGCATCTGATATATGCCAGTCACTGAAGTAGGCACTGGTATTTCATGTAATTAACTCATAGACAGGGGGTATCCCATCCTGACTCTCAGTATGGGTTCCTAGACACTCCCTGGGTATTTTAAAACTAGTGTGGAGGAGGGCAGGAAGTGGGGTTGGGAGGTTAAGAGAAGGCCAGTGTTATCCCAAGAGACTCAATATACACTTACAGCCTGCAGCAACCGGCCTAGAAAATCAGCCGCCATCTGTAGCAATCATTCTGGGGAAGCAAACGATCACACAGTACCCATCAGCCCTGGGTAGCCAGAACTTGACTGATAACTTCCAGTTCCCCTAGTTTTTGCACTTTAGGACCAATCAGAGACAGCAAATATGCTCTCTTTCTCTGCCAACCAGTCATGAGGATGTCCTGCTTCTACTTTGCCCACAGGTGATCTCCCCACCAGGAACATGATGAAAGACATTTTTTTCCCACTGCAAACAAGTTTTCTTATATCCCCGACTTTGAATTTTTAAAATTAAAAAAAAAATTTTTTTTGAGACAAGGTCTTTCTATGATGCCCAGACTGCTCTCCAACTCAAGAGAGCCTTCTGTCTCAGCCTCCTAAGTAGTGGGATATACAGGCAAGTGCCATTGTATCCACTTTGAATGATTTTTCCTTTTCCTCCAAAATGCTGGAGAAAACAAGTGAGAAGCTCTCCTGCACCAGGCAAGCACCCTCCCACTGAGCCACACCCGGCTGCCCTCTGCCTGTCTCGGAGTTTCTGCCATTGCTTTTCCTTATTCTCTGTGAGTGGTCTTCACTGATTTCCACACTGTTCAGTTTCCTTCTGTTCTGATTAACTCTTTGAAACCCTCAGTCTTCTTTCTAAAAGCCAACGTCTTAGCTCCGTGTTCCAGATTTGTACCCCTTATACATTTGGTTAAATGATCTCAGGTTTCACTACTGATAATGACTTTGAACGACAAGAGTTAGATGTAAAATTAGTCCATGTCTCCAGGACACAGCATAAAGTTCTCTGGCAGGACATTAAAGACCTTCCTGCAAAGCTCCCAGTCAGTAGCCCCCGCCGTTTGTGTGCCACTGCCCACCTTGATGACCTGCTAACCAGGATGGACGCATGTTTATGAGCGAACCTAGAGAGATTCATCACATGTCTGCCAAGGCAAGAAATAAGCACCAGTGCCCTGGGTATTCCCCTGTTTTACTGACCTAGACAGCTCATTTGGTTTCCTTGTCATCAGTAAATGCATTAGTGGCTACCATGCACTGAGCAATAACCCGCAGCAGGTGTGGCACTCGGTACATTTCTGTATTCCATTTGGTCTCTCTGTCCACTGCATGAGGTCATCATCATTAGTTTAATTTGCAGAAATGAACAAATGGGGACTCAGGGAAAGAGAGAACATTCCCTGGGTCATATAAGTGTAGGGCTAGAAAAAAATTCAGTTTAAATTCTGACTCCAACCATTGTGTTATACTGTCAAAAAGCAAGCTGAGTAACAGTCAACTAAAATAGTGGGACTGGCAAGACAGCAAATCTGGTTGGCTTCTGTTTTCAGAAATACAGTGCCATGCTGTGTTTAGAGCGCAAGCAAAAGGCCACACTGGGGAGGCTGCTTTATAAGTATACTTTAATTTTGGGCATCATATTTTAGAGGGACTTTAACCAGAATGATTACAACTCCAGGAGGAGGTGGGGGGAGGAGGAGGAGCAGGAAGGGGAGGGGGAAAGGGATGGGGTGATGGAAAGAGAAGGAAAAGGAGGAGAAGAGGAGGAGGAGGAGGATAGCTCAGGCCTATATGCCATTTAGAACATATTCGGGAACTGGAGGGTAGAAGGATAGATGAGAAAAAATTCAGAAATAAATTTTACTTACAAATGACCTACTGATTAACTCGCAGGAAGAGCAAAAAGAAGAGGTCAAATGATTTCCTGATGTTTCTCATTGTAATTGTATAGACTGAGACTTGGACAGACAATAAGCCAGTTTTGTAAGAATGTTTCCAGTGACTAAGGAAAAGCACATCCTACTGTTTTGGAATGTCATTTGCCAAACTGTCATTTAAAAATTGTAAAAATATGTATGACTTTGTTCCTGAAAATGCAGTCTGCTAGCACATTTTTATTTTATTAAAAATGGGGTTTCCACTCCCTCATTAGAGCACATAGTTAAACAAAAAAGGACCTTTTTGAGGTAATCCTTTAAATCAATAAGGGGAGGATTGGTCATTTGTTTTCTGTCATTCTACTGTAGACAGCGAAGTAGGCAGTCAGCCGGGGTGAACCCCTAAGGGAATCGGCACAGAGGATAAAAACGCACCACCGCTGTGGCCGGAGGGCATCTTCTGAGGCCTGGCCTCGGATGGAGACAGAATGGCCAGGCTCATGGACTTCCCTGAGGGATGGTCAGTGGACTGGGGACTGTACATATCTGTTGCCCCGGTGGTGGCTAAGTTGTCTGGATATGTCTCCTCCTCAAAGGTCCTTGCTCTTCCCCTGTATACCTGCTGTGTGATCAGCTTCCACGAATGGGAATCACTAGGCAGCTAGACTCATGATCTTCCTGGTTACCCGCAGTTTGGCCCAGGGTGTACCCATCTCGTGACCTCACACCCATCTTGTGATTTCTCACTCACCTCATGATTTAGCTCTATAAAACTTCCTCTGTCAAGTAGGGCCCATGGCAAACCATTCTTTGGGTCCCCTCTTGTCTTTTGGGAGCTATTTCTTTCTCAGTAAAAATTTCCTACTCTTAACCTCCATTGTTCCTTAAAATCTGTTCCTTGGTTTGGGGGAACATGGATCCAGCAAGTCTGATATCCACCAGGCTGGCAGTTACCTGCATTTCCCTGTATCAGTTCCATGACTTCTCAGCGATTATTAAGTACTCTCTGCTGTATTTGTAGTTGAATTCACCTTTGCTTTGCTTCTTTTCCATTCTGATTCTGGTAACAAAGGCACCATTTCCCTGGAGATAATGGGTCCTTGCAACTCATAAGGTCTGAGAAAAGCATCAGCTCAGAGCTGGCACTGAGTAGGAATGGCAGTGTGGCCTACACAATGACAGTGACCTCCTGTCCACTGGCACTTACACCCCGGTCTTCAGGACTCTGCTGCAGTGCAGCTGCATTTAATTGAAAGGGAAGGGGACCAGAAGAAGGGACTAGAGATACTTGAAGTCTGGGTGCTTGTTCTCATTTTTATTGTCAGGCTACAACCTCAGTCCCCAGGGACACGGGAAAGCAGCGGCAAGACTTTGTCATGCAGAGGAAGTGGAGCTTGCATCAGTGCCCCACACTGTTAAGAGAGACTGGCCAGAATGGAACATTAGCCTCAAGTCCAGGGAAGGACCACCCACTGTCCGGGTGTCTGAGCTGCTAAGTAAAAGAACCCACATTGGTTAGTCTCCGCTGTTTCTCCAGCAGCCCACTGGACATGGGCACTCGTCCTGGCAGAATTCTCTCTTCCCATGGACAGTGTGGTCCCCTTTCCCAGATGGCTGAGCCCCAGGTGCTGGAAGCAATGCCACTGGCTCCCTCTGGGTCCTCGTAGCCCATCAGTCACTGTGACAGCTCTGCCAGCCCTCTCCTGTCACATCCTCTGTCCACCTCTCACAGTCACAACCTCAGTCAGTGCTCTCCAGAAAAATAGAACCAACAGGGCGTAGACCGACTCTCTGTACCCTCTGGGGACTGAGTCTGAGAATCCTCATGGAGACCAAAGCCTGGAGATGTTCAAAGCTCTCACATGCAATGCCCTGGTGTTGTATATAATACACGCCATCCAAACAAACAAACAAACAAACAACTGAAAGAGTAAGTAAGATTCAGGGCTGGGGAGTTAGCTCAGCAGCACAAGTAGCACAAGCAGCACAAGCAGCACAGGGTCATGAGTTCAATTCCTAGTGCCAAAAAGAAAACAAACAAACAAAACCAGAAAAAAGAATGAATAAGATCCAACAGATCCAATAGATATTGTGAAAATGTACAAAAGATACTGTGAAAATGAAAGGGAAAGAAAGTGCTCAAAAGGAAAGAACAACTGAGATGGGGAAAGGAGAAAAGAAAAAGATTATTTGTATACATGTATGTGTATAGGTACATATATGCAAGATAGATTATACTACTAATCTCCATTAGTGTGGGAAGCCCTGTAATTGGCTGCCACCTTATATCTGCAGGCAGCACCATCTTAACCCCCTCTAGGAGTTAAGTTTGGTAGTTAAGCAGCATCCTACCTAGCCTGTTTGGCTCATTAAGGGATTATGCTAATCAGCCCACCTTATGAGCACACGGGAAATTTGAAAATTTGAATTAACCTATAACCCTCGGTTTTGCCACTGTTGCTAAGTTACCTGCAATACCCTATATTCGTTATTCTTTCTTTGAATAAATGAGACTTGATCAGAATCCTGTCTTGTCTCCATTCTTCACTTCTCTTGTCTCTTCTCATCCCCACTCCCCCTCTAGTGTCTATGTTAACTCACCCGCAGGTCGGGACAAGTGGCACCCAACGTGGGGCATGAGAACGGGGACTTCATGAGGGCCACTGTTCGTGGGCCCAAAGTAGAAAAAAGGAAAAGAAAATAGAGGACCTGGTGATGTGGGACCCTGCACTGAACCTTGGTAAGTGAACAGCGATTATGGGACAAGAAATTAGCCAGCATGAGATTTTTGTTGAAAATTTAGTAAAAGCTTTAAAGACGTGTGGGGTAAAGGAAAAATTAAGCAATTGTGTCCATTAGGGCTTAATAAATTTTATCTCAGGAGCAAAGTGACCTGGCAATTGCTAACGCCCAACCCCCTCCAGGCTTAGCACACTGCAGTGCCGCCCTGCACCAGGTGGCTGGCACAGACAAAGCCCTTAGCGTGGCCCTCACCGCGCGCCCTCCCCCATACTGTAATGGCCATACCACTCCCACTTCAGCATGTTTAACTTTTGATGCTAGGAAGAAATTGAGAGACCAAATTGAACTTTTAAGACAACGGATTGAACTGGAAAAAGAAAGTCAGGATTTAATAGCCCAATTAGAAAGGCTAAAAATAGCAAAGTTCAAAATGAATAGTGAAACAAACCCTCGAGTTTCCTCCGGGATTTCTCCCATTCAGTGACCCCCCCGCCCCGCCCTGAGGGACATGATTTCAAAATTTATCTCTTGGCTTGACCCCATATCAGTCTTAAATGCTTTCCCTGTAACTGAGACAACAGGTGCAGAAGACCAGGCTATGTGCCACTACACCACCTTTAATTTCAGACAGCTAAGAGAATTAAAAATGGTGCTACTGCCCCATATACTCTTGCTGTCTTGGATTCTTTGGCTGATGGCTGGCTCACACCTACAGATAAGGGAAAGATTGGCCTGAGCAACTTTATCGGGTGGAGATTATCTTTTGTGAAAATCAGAATATATAGAAAATTGCAAAGAGACCACCAGGTGCAATACACAAGCCAGCAATGGGTGGGACCTTGATATGTTAATGGGGGAGGGTGGCTATGCAGACAGGGAGGCCCAAAAGCAATGTAACCCATGTAACCCAGTGCTGTTCGTTCAAATTAAAACTACAGCTAATCGAGCATGGAGAAAACTGCCTACAAAGGGCGACATGAGTTCCTCTCTCACAAGCATTAAGCAAGGGCCAGATGAACCCTTCTCAGAATTTGTCGATTGTTTGATTACCGGTGCTGGCAGAATCTTTGGCCACGCTGATGCAGGCAGATTTTATTAAGCAGAAGCAGTTAGCTTTTGAGAATGCTAATGCTGCCTGTCAGGCCACTATCAGACCTCATAAAAACCAAACAGACCTAACAGGATATATATGCCTTTGCTGTGACATTGGAAGCAAGGCCTTGCTATGGCTGCCACATTGCAAGGGTTTACAGTTAAACAGTTCTTATCTCAAAAGCATAAACAAAAATGTTTTACCTGTGGAGAGACTGGTCATTTTGCAAAGAACTGCAAAAAAGACTCCAAAGATAGAGATTTTAATGTCAATGCAAAAGCCAAAGCCAGGATTATACCCTAGATGTAAAAGGGGATACCATTGGGCTAACAAATGTAAATCTAAAAGGGATGTTAACAGAAAAGAATTGCTTCCAGTGCAGGGAAATGGGAATTGGGGCCAGCCCCAGACCCCCAAACCCAAACAAACCTTGGAGCGGTAAGCTTTGTTCCAACAAACAACAATCCATTTAGACCTTTTTAGAGACACAACAGGGAGCGCAGGATTGGACCTCAGTTCCACCACCCACACAGTATTAACCCCTGAAATGGGAGTTCAGGCCCTCCCTACAGGGGTTTTTGGGCCCCTACCAAAAAATAATTCAGCCTTGTAATAGGATGCAGCAGCACAATGCTTAATGGATGCAGGTTTATCCAGGCATAGTTGATAATGATTATTCTGGAGAAATAAAGATCATGGCATCTTCACCTAAATACATTACTACTATCACTTATAGACAAAGGTTTGCTCAGTTACTACTCTTGCCTCTAATTCAAACCCCTAATAAAATAACTTCCCAACAATGAGGTGATAAAGGATCTGGATCTTCAGATGTCTATTGGGCAGAAGCAATTTCCACTCAGAAACCCCTTATGTCATTATGGCTGGATGGTAAAAAAATTCTCCGGCCTTATAGATACAGGTGCAGATATCACTTTTATAAGAAAGGAAGACTGGCCTCCAGCCTGGCCCTTAGATGTTAGTTTGACTCATTTAAAAGGCATAGGTCAAAGCCAAAACCCAGAAAGAAATTAAAAAATTCTGACCTGGAAGGACAGAGAGGGCAATCAAGGCACAATACAGCCATATGTCATAGCTGGGTTACCAATAAATCTTTGGGGTAGAGATCTACTGGAACAAATGGGGTTAATTATGGGTAGCCCAAATACCATTGTCACTGCTCAAATGTTAAATAGTGGATATTCACCTGATATGGGCCTTGGAAAAAATGATACAGGAATGACAGAGCCCATAGAGACTGTACCAAAAACAGACCAAGCCAGATTGGGCCATTTTCCATAGGGGCCATTGACTCTCCTGTAATCTACGTAGAGAAAATTACATGGCTGTCAGAGGAGCCTGTATGGGTCGATTAATGGCCTCTCACTTCTGAAAAGTTAGTGGCTGCACAACAGCTGGTGCAGGAACAGCTTAAAGCTGGCCATATAGTACCTAGTAATTTCCCATGGAACACTCCCATCTTTGTCATTAAAAAGAAATCAGGGAAATTGCGATTGCTTCAAGACCTTAGAGCAATAAACAAGACTATGGTCTTGATGGGAGCCTTACAGTCAGGCCTCCCTTTGCCTGCTGCTATACCTTTGGGCTATTTTAAAATTGTCATAAATCTCAAGGATTGCTTTTTTACTATCCCCCTATATCCAGATGATCAAAAACGCGTCACTTTTAGTTTACCAGTTATTAATTTTAGAGCTTCTATGCGAAGATTCCAATGGTGAGTCCTACCACAAGGCATGGCAAATAGTCCTGCCCTATGTCAGTCTTTTGTTGCTTCCGCAATATAGTCTATAAGAGACCACTGGCCAGAAATATATCTCATTCATTATATGGATGACATCTTGATAGTTGGAAATAATGGGGAAAGAGTTTTAAGATGCTATGATGCATTACAGGCTGCCCTACAGGATAATGGACTTGAGATAGCCCTCGACAAGGTTCAACTCACTGACCCATATACATATTTGGGTTTTCAAATGAGGGGACCTCAGATTTCTTCTCAAAACATACAGTTGAGGTTAGATAAACTTCAGACTTTAAATGATTTTCAAAAACTTCTTGGGGATATTAACTGGCTCATGCCCTACTTAAAAATTAGTGAGAGTGAGTTAAAACTTCTCTATGATATCTTACATGGTAATCCTGACCCTACATTCCCTCGCAAACTCTCTCCAGAAGGAAAGCAGGCAATACATGTTGTTGAGCAGGCCATTCAATCCTAGACCATTACCTTTATAGATTATGGTAAACCCTCAAAATTTATCATATGCAGGACCACTCTTTCTCCAACTGCCATCTTCTGGCAGACAGCACCATTAATGTGGGTTCACTTGCCAGCAACACCTAAAAAAGGTCACTGAACCCTATTATCAGGCTATATCTACCCTCATTCTCTTGGGAAGAGAACAAGGAAAATGTTATTTTGGTAAGGAGCCAGATATTATCATACTGCCTTATACCAAAAAACAGATTGATTGGCTTATGCAAACAACTGAATTCTGGCCCATTGCCCTTGCCTCCTACACAGGACTTATAGACAACCATTATCCCTCAGACAAGCTTATTGAATTTGCCAATCAGCATTCATTTATCTTCCCGATGGTCACATCATTCAAACAATTAAAAAAAATGCTTTGTTGGTATTTACTGATGACTCCTCAACTGGCTTAGCAGCCTATGTTTTTCAAAACCAAACTATCCTTCCAAACAAACAGTACATCAGCCCAGATCACAGAGTTGCATGATGTTGCTGCAGCCCTTTCTGCATTTCCCAATCAGCCCCTAAATTTATATACTGACAGTGCTTATATTGCACACTCTGTGCCCCTGCTATTAACAACTGGCCAGATCAAAAGTGCCTCCAATGCTGCAGAACTGTTTAAGCAAATACAGGTGCTTATTATAAAAAGAACTTGCCCTTTTTTTATTGGACATCTACGTGCTCACTCTGAATTACCAGGACTTCTGGCCAATGGTAATCGTGCAGCAGACCTGGCCACTCAACCACAAGCTCTCCTTTGTACTTTAGCTAATGTTAGCTCCAGTGATCACGATGACAATGTTACTTGAGCACAAAAGAGTATCAATTACACCATCTCAGTGCTCAAACCCTCCGTCTTATGCACAAGATCACTAGAGAATAAGCCAGATAGTAAAAAATTGCCCCTCTTGTGCCATGCACCTCCCAGTTCCACACCTTGGGGTTAATCCTAGAGGACTATCCCCAATGCATTATGGCAAATGGGTGTCACCCACATTCCTGAGTTTGGCAATCTTAAATATGTTCATGTAACTATAGATACCTTTAGTGGTTTCATTTATGCCTCTCCCCAGACTGGTGAAGCTACCAAACATGTTATTAGCCATATGTTAATTACCTTATCTGTTTTGGGATGCCCGCATCAATTAAAGACTGATAATGGTCCAAGCTATGCTAGGTCTGCCTGTCATTTCTGTCAACATCTTAATATTCATCATATAAAGGCATACTTATAACCCTCAAGGTCAAGACATAGTTGAAAGGGCACATCTCTCCCTAAAACTCACTGTTGATAAAATAAAAAAGGGGGAATGGTACCCTACAAGGGGGATACCTGAAAGTATTCTATCTCATGCCTTATTTATCCTTAATTTTTAAAATTTGGATGCTGCTGGACAATCAGCAGTCACCCATTTTTGGCATACTGAAACACAAAAGCAATTTGCTTCTGTACTATGGAGAGACCCCATGACTAACTCATGGCATGGCCCAGACCCACTCCTTATCTGGGGACGAGGATCAGTATGCATATATTCTAAAGAGATGAAATCTGTGAGATGGCTACCAGAATGATTGGTGAAACACATACATCAAATGCAACCAATAGAGGATAATGTTACAGATGACTCCAGGGACAAAAATGACCCCTGAGAGATTTTTCCCAGCTCTTGTTTTTCAGATGATGGAAGTGACAGCCTGGATCCTGTCCCTTGGGATTATGATGATTCTACCGCTGCCAGAAAAGGGAGGCTTTGGACCCCCTCGCAATGCAAGGGCTCTGAGTGCCACTCTGTTTGGTTCCCCATGTGATCGAAAGGGAGGTATAATTAAAACTAAGCCCACCTCTTACACTAGAATGACATATTACAATGATAAGATGGCATACCTTCGATACAGCTCCCAAGTGGGAGTAGGCTATGCACAAAAATGGGTATGTCTCCCCAAGCCTATTACCCCCCCCCAAAAATAAGGATCAATTAGACCCATGTCCTGACTTAAAGTGTAGTGCCAGCCTCCCCTGTAGAGTTCAGCCTATAGGTTTCAGAGATTCCCCCTACCTCCAGGGAAGTTCTCATAATGATACCTCTGACATTGATGTTGGGTTTGTCACCCTCACTAACTGCAGCTCTATAATTAGTTGGACCATTGCTTGGACTGTTGGTTTTACTCTCATTAGGTCCTTTTCTTTTTAATAAACTGATGGCTTTTGTCAAACAACAGGTGGATGCCATAAAAGTGCAACCTACACAGGTCCATTACCATAGGCTTAAAATGGCTGATAGAGAAAATTACGTGGAGCCTGCAAAACTGTATTATGATAATGCTTTGTGAAAGCATGCTGCCCGCTTCATTTCTCTTACCTTGATGCGATAGACTGTATAGCCAGAGATGGGCAACTGGACCTCACACGGGACACCAACCTCCACCCAAGACAGGAACTGGGCCTCTTGCTGCCCTGCCTTCCAATGATGGGTAAGGCTAGGTTGGCCCCCCTGTGGAAGCGCCCTGACCCAAGACAGGCACAGTCTCCTCAAGGATGCAGCCTCTTATATCCCTCTTGTATTTTAAAGTAAAGGGGAACCCATGGGAAGCCCTGTAATTGGCTGCCACCTTATATCTGCAGGCAGCAGCCACCTTAACCCCCTCTAGGAGTTAAGATTGGTAGTTAAGCAGCTCCTTGCCTGGCCTGTTTGACCCATTCAGAGATTAAGTTAATCAGCCCGCCTTATGAGCCCGTGCATGGGAAATTTGAATTAATCTATAACCCTCGGTCTTGCCACTGTTGCTAAGTTACCTGCTGACGTCTCAGAACCCAACTCCCTCCTCCCCCAATACCCTATATATTGTTACTCTTTCTTTGCATAAATGAGGCTTGATCAGAATCCTGTCTTATCTCCATTCTTCGTGTCACTTGTCTCTTCTCATCCCCACTCCCCCTTTAGTGTCTACGTTGACTCACCTGCAGGTTGGGACACATCAGTTCATCAAAAAGAACAGTTTCTGTTTTTATTGTCTTATCATTTTTTTGTGCCTAAATCTTATAACCTGAACAACTACTTTGAAGATAATGATATGCAACACATTAACTAGTCTTAATTTCCTATTATTTTTGTTTTGAAATTCTGTATCATTTTTATCATTAAAAAATCTATGTACATCCTCCTGTGTACTTTAAATCATCTCTAGTTTATTTAGAATACTCAATAAATATTAATATGTAAGTGGTACCCTGTACTGTTTAGGGACCAGTGACAAGGAGAAAAACTGCATACCATCCATACAGATGAGACATTGTAAAATGAGTGTTTGGGTCTGAAGTTGCTGGAATCCATGGGTATGAAAGCCTTGAGGTTACCGAGACAGGTTACATACAGGGTGGGTGGCCCAGCAGTGTGCTGACCCCAGTCCCCTGCCTCAGTGGCCCCATCTGGATGGTGAGAGGCTGCCTAGAGCTGACTTTGTATAAAGAAGTAGACTTTGGGAACAGCTGATTCATAGAATGAACTGTGGAAATTATTTCATGGTCACCAGGTTTGATGAGCACTCTCTTCTCTCTTAGAGATTCACACAGCCCACTGCCATATTAAACACCCAGAATGAGGAAGCCTTCTTAAATAAAATCCACAATTTCTCAATCCTAGGTGGGATAGAGTCTTTTTCTCTGGTTGTTTGCAATTCTCTCACTGAAACAGCATTTCATAAAGTGCGCCTTGGAAGACACCACATTGTTTTTATTCTCTGATGTAATTTAGCCAGAGCTAAATGCTTCCGTGATTCCAGACACTGAGGAGCCCTGGGTTGCTCAGTTCATCCTTCAGTCCCCATACAGGAGTGGATCTATGCAAGAGGCTGAGCCCGTGGACACTTACATCACGCTGCCATGCAACTTAGTAACAGGTATCTTATGGTTCCCACACACTCACTGGTTTTCACATGGCCTTGTAATTCTTTTCACAATACAGGTGGGCTAAGATTAAAGTATGTACACATTCACAGAGTTTAAATAGGCTCGTTTTTGTTTGTTCTAATTATATGTACTCATGTTCCCTGTTCAAAACTCTCCCTTTGCAGAGTTGCTGGGTTCTCTGGATCAAGGAACCTATTAAATCCCACCTCCAGGCTAATAGCCCATCTAAGAGAGTTTGTTCAAAATATTATAGGTGCAACTTTTTTTTTAAAAGCATGAATTTCACTTGTTCTTTCCCAGCTTCTCCTATTTAGCACCCCCCCCCCAGCCCTGTGATTTGAAGAGCATGTGTACTTTCCTTTCAGCGCCCCATGCTGGTTAGTCTTTGTTTGATTTGTGCTTTTCCTCCCCTCCGTGGTGTTCTGAGACACTCCTGAGATGCTGAACTGCAGGTCCCTGGGTGGGAAGTCTTAGGAAACCTTTTCTTTCTTCCCACGGCGGCTCTGCAGCTAAGAATTCTAAGGGCGCCCCTGATGAATCAGTCACTAGGAAGTAAGAAGTACAGAAGCCAAAATGCAGGACTTTTGTCTTTGAAATTTAAGGCAGAGACTAAGTGTGTTTGAAAAGCTCAAGTACTGAGCAGAAGTAGTTGTCATTCTATGGCTACCACGTCAGCAGAAGTCTGCAGTGGGATAGAGGTGAATGAACAAAGGACTTTTTCATTGAATGATCAAGAAAGAAAATGATTCATGCATACACACACATAGAGGACCAGCACACAAATAATAACTTTTATAAAAGATTTTTTTCACTTACCTTGTTCTAGTTCCCTGACTCCAAAGAGACTAACCTACTATCAGATTTACAGCCAAAAGAAGAACATAGATTTCCACAAAAGAAGTCCATATGGAAAGTCCCATATGGCTTAAACCCATCCCATCAGCATGTAACTTCTATGCACGCCTGCTGCCTTTCTCCAGCCAGCCCAGGCTGCTCTTCCCCAGGCTGAGGAGGACTCTTCTTCCCCCACTCCCCTTTAACAGGATGTTGGAGGTGCTCAGTCTCTTTCCATGACTTTTTCCATCTGTGAATTTATGGTGGGTCATAAAATAAGTTCATTTCCTTTCTTTATTTTTTCTTTGTATCTGGGATTGAATTCGCCAGGCAGGTGCATATACCACTGAGAGTAATTACCAGCCCCATAAATTCATTTTCAATCCCTGTATTATATTACTCTATACTTAAGACACATCATGTTTTAAAAGAATGACTTTATTACTCTACTCAAGCTGAGGAAGAATAACCTAAAAACTCCACTGTTTATTCTCCTTTTCATCACATGATTTAGAAGCTAAGGATGAATAGACCCAGGACCTGGTCAGAGTGACACCTCTTCTAGACAGATCCACAGGCACCAGCTCCATGCAGTAGCATTAAGAGAGAGGTTCAGTTCTCCAGTTCCATTAAATGAATCAAGGAGTCGACAGGTCCTCAGAAAAGGAGCTCAAGTGACTGTGAGCCGTGGCACAGGTTACGGTGCTTTCTGACTTTTGCCAGCTACTTGTGGACCACCCTGCTCTTCTCTGTAACACAGAGGGAAACTAAGCAAGCGCTACCCGCAACAGGTAAGCCAGGGAAGCATGTAAATGGCTGTGATTCATTTGAATAACAAGGAATCACTTGCAACTGATCCTTCCTCTGAATTTACTATGGTTAATGTGGGGGGAATTTTCACATTTCATAGCGATGACCCATTTGAAAAGGAAACAACATTCAAATAACTGTACAGTCAAAGAATGAAAATTTTAAAGATCAACTTATTGTTCTATGAAACAAACAACCATCACCAAAACAAAGACAAGTAGTGATCTTCAAGTCAAGAAACCATGCTTGAATAATGTCTGTCTGTTTAAGGGGGTACTATAGTGGGAAAAGACTTTCCCTAAACCTCAGTCATTCAACAAAATCCACAAAACTTCACATCTTATGAATAAATAACAGAAGAAATCACCTGTGGCGGTGGGTGAGCACATTTGGTGGGGAAAAATAAGTAAGCAAACTATACTCAGGTTAAAACCCACTTAGTAGCAGAATTTACACGTAATCAATATTGTTTATGCATCTTTTATAGGGATCTAACTGCAAATTACTGGGCAGATGTCTATTGATTAGTATTTTGTAAATACAAAAAAAGCAGAAGATAAGCTGTTTTCATAGGTTGTGCCAGCTCTTCCTAAATAGGCCAAATTTGTATGACTATTGCCCTATATCTTATTTCTGGAGTCAATATTGTCATAATCAGTATTTTTATATGTGTGTTGGAAATACAAAGCTTATAGAATCAAGACTTGCACTTTGCATCTCAAAATTACTATTGCAAGAGCAAGTTTAAGATTCAATTTTTTTTTTTTGTCTTTTTGAGACAGGGTCTCGCTATGCAGTTCAGGGTGGCCTTGAGCTCACTTTGTAGCCCAGGCTGGTCTCGAACTCTCAAGGATCCTCCTGCCTCAGCCTCCTAAGTGTTGGGATTACAGGCGTGAGCCACTACGCCCAGCTAAGATTCAATATTGAAACTCAATTTAAAGCAATAAAATGGACACAATAATAGTATTCATCTCCTAAGAACAGTGTGAGGATCAAAGTGAAAATCTATTTGAGTAGCTCTGAATAACACGTGGCATGTACATTATGCCACAATTTAGTATTATTATCATTTTATTGAGTCATTTGTAAATCTGTAGACAGCACCTTATAATTTCTTAAGCTTAAGCAAATATAACATACATGATGTTTTCTCTATCCTTGGTGATATCTTCATTTCAAGAGAATCATGAAATTTTCTTTCATTTGCGCTTCCTTCATTGCTGGAGCAGGAAAGTCTCTTATCAGAAATAACAATCCTAGCGTCCAAATTTCTTTGACTGTCTTTTAAATTCAAAACAAGAAAAAAAAAAAAAAAACAACCCTGGGTAAGTTTTCCCCTTGCTGTGTACCATCCATCCATCCAGCAGAGGGGAAACAACTGAATGTTGACATTTTTTGGCCCAGGCTTTACTTCTTTTACCCCTGAGCACGCTTGCCTTTCTCACCGTATAAGAGAAAAGTCAAAGGAGTAAGTGTGGAAGGCAGCAGTTTTAGGAGGCAAAAGGGTAAGTGTGCAAAACTGATGGAACAGACGGTGAGGTTACCTTCTCACACTTACCCAGTTGGGTGCTGTCTTTCTCCACGAGGTCACAGTCAGAGCTCCCCCTGCACCTCAGTGCCCCCTTTCTCATAAGACATAAACTGAGGCACAGTGTTGGCTTCCTTGGTGAAATGTGTGGTCTCAGGTGAAAAGAACTGAGTTAAACTGAGGTGTGTATGGACTCTTAGGACCCAGGCTGACTGGCCAGGCTTTGCCATGGGTAGACCAAAGGGAAGATGAAAATTTTACAGTCTTTATGGATTGTCTTTGGCAAGAATAAATAAATGAAAATTACATGACTGTCCACGTAGGTGTATATTCAATATCTGAGATTAGTCATTTGCAAAGAGTAAGATAACATCTGCACCTTAAGATTTATTAAAAGCATAACTCAACGACATGCCATCTTATGCCGGATTGGTATGTTTTTCTCTTTCTTGTGGATTGTGTAATACGCCCCGTAGACTTAGGTTTGGATAATGGAAATTACATTCTGACCCACTACAAAGAATCTGCAAGTAGCATTTGAATAAAAAAAATAGCATCAAGCAGAGGTAATTATTCTTTTAGTTCCTTTTTGGTGAAATGATTTTGAGAAGGGGCTTACTATTTCACACTAAATTACTTACTATTTCACCCCAATGGTGAACCTCTTCAAATGACCCAGGTAAGAACAGTAAACGCAGGGCTGGGGTGTAACTTAGTGGGAGATGGTGTGCTTTGCATGAACCAGACCCTTGGTTCAGTCATCAGTGCCACAATTAAATAAAGAACTAAAACCCTGAAAAATGCCGTAGGTTTTAGTTCCCTCAGATACTGTGGAGGTGGCTGAGTGCTGGATGGATGTAGCTGTTTGGACGTCATGGAGCTGAGTGAGATAATGTGGAAAGATTACCTGTCCCAGGGACTGCCAGTCCAAACCGGCACTGCCGATATAGACGTGCTGTTTGTCCACAATCCAGAAAGAGGACTGCAGCCGGCCCTTGTTGTAGGCGGTCATGTTCATGTAGGTCACCTCGGCTCCTAGGAGTTCAAGGAGATCCCAGTCAGCCTTTTGCTTCAAGGCCCCGCGTGGCAATCAACTATCGACCAGCAGCAGCGTTCGGTCTGCCACTGATCCCAACTGAGATTTGGGAAACCAAAGAGTCACATTAGGTACAGTGAAGGCTCTCCAGGTTCGCTTTTGTTTCCCTAGAGAAAACTAAACAACACCCGAAGGGCTCTTGCTCTGCTTACACAGGGAAGGCTCAGTACCAAGTCACCCAGGTCTGTATATAATTCCCACTCTAACACTTCCCATCTGGATGGTGAACTAAATAGATACCACACACCTCTTGTTCTTTTGCTTTAATAATACATTTATTACAACTCTGCAATCAACAGAATGATCTGTCTTGTTCAGTATTTCAACTTTGCCCATAAAGAAGTTGTCTTTCTTGTACTTTCTATGTATTATTTCACCCTTTCATCCTTTTACTTCTAATGTTAACTTTGCATTACTACAACCAAATACCCAAGAAAGATAACTTAAAGGAAGAATGATTTATTTTGGTTCACGATTTCAGAAGCTTCAGTCCATGGTCCATTGGCACCACGGCAAAGCATCATGGTATAAGGATGAGGTGGAACAAATTGCTCGACTCATGGCAACCAGGAAGCTGAGACAAGAGGAAAGAGCCAGAGAGGAAGTGGCCCGGGAGGAAGTTAGAGCCCTAGTGACCCAATGACTTCCTAAATCAACCCAGCTTCAAAACAATGAGGGTACATACTGAGTCCCACCCCTACACTTGCCTTTGCCTCTTTATCTCCCCCTTTATTATTTAATTTAGATTTGGTCTCTTCATAGCCTTTCTCTGTTTGATAGTGTTTAATTTAGGCAGAGATTAGTCAAGACCTACTGAAACATAGCCTTGAATGGTTAACTAGATCATTGAGGCCTTGTTAAATCAAAAATGCCTTCAAAAAGCTGAATGTGAGCAACTGTTTTAATAAGAATGTGGTAGAAGCTTTGTCAAACTTTTAAGCATTGCTGCGTTAAATGCGTTTAGAATCTCTGAGAAGCAGCACTGGGGCATTCAATGCTGGGTGATTTAAATACATTTCTGCTGCTAGTTCATTCTTTTTAAGAGAACAAAGCTATAGCACATGTTCACAATGACCTAAGGGATTCTGTAATCAGATATTCAATCTTAATGAAGACGATATATTCTAGTGACACATGGCACTGTCAGAGATTACCAGGACTACACAACAGGGTATGGATAGGGATGCTTCCTAGGATATTAGAAAGGAGAGAGAGATACTCATGCCATGAACTTAACCTTTAACTCGTGGGGAAAACATAAGCTATGATATTTAAGGGACTGGAGGTGTAACTCAGTGGTAGAGCACTTGCCTAGAGTATACAAAGTCCTGGGTTCAAACTCCAGCACTTCCGAGAGAGAGAGAGAGAGAGAGAGAGAGAGAGAGAGAGAGAGAACAGAGACACAGAGAGAGACACAGAGAGACAGAAAGACCCAGAGAGAGGAGAGACAGAGAGACAGAAAGAGATGCAGAGACAGAGACAGACAGAGACAGAGAGAGACAGAAACAGAGACACAGAGAGAGACAGAAACAGAGAGAGACAGAAACAGAGACACAGAGAGAGACAGAGACAGAGAGAGACAAACAGAGAAATCAAGGTGCTAGCAAATCAAGCTCCCTTCAAAGCCTGGGAGATCCCTTTCTTGCCTCTTCCTATTTAGTGGTCAGTGGCTGTCACTCTTTGGTGTCCTTGGCTTGCAGCTGCAGCACCCCAATCTCTGCCTTTTTGTCCCACAGCATCTTCTCCTTGTGTCTGTTTACTCTTCTTTCCAGGACTCTGGTCCGGTTGGATGAAAGGCCCAACCCACTGCGTATAACCTCATCTCAACTAAACACACCTGCAACTGCCCTGTTTCCAACTAAAGGCTCCTCACGAGGTTCTGGGAGTCTTTACCTATCTTTCTGGGACATGCTTCAACTTTAAATGGCCATGGTTTCCCATAGCAACACACTAGCCAGCAGTGAAGGGTCTTCTCTTATCTTTGCAAGGGAGAAAATGAAGGTGATCCTGGTGTTTACCCAGATTCTGCCTTAGGCACCTGCCTCTGGTGAAGTCTTCATTCTGCCTAGAAACATCCAGAACCACTGTGGCACTGGCTGGCCCTACTGGCCCGGGACTTGGCCTGATGACCCCTCGCTATCTTGCGTCAGACTGATCATTGGTTCCTAGAGTTCTGATCTGTTCTCTCAGCCTGCAGTGGCTGCTCGCGGCCCACTGGAATTCTGCCTTTTGACTGCTCCACCCGAAATTGCATATCCCTGGCCTGAACAGTTGTCTTGTTACTTCACCATGCATTTTAGCCTAAAGAGGTCAATTTCTGGGATCATGGGTCTCAAAATAGCCTCAAAATAGAGCCTCTGTAGCTACTTGTTGATACCTAAAACTACTATTTTACAAAAGAACCATGTTTCCTTTCAAAAAACTCTTTTTACTTTTTCTTTTCAAAATCTTTTTGAGAAACAGTCTTGCTATGCAGTTTAGGCTGGCCTTGAGCTCACTTTGTAGCTCATGACCAGGTTGGTCTTGAGCTTGCAACGATCCTCCTACCTCAGCCTTCCAAGTGAGTGCTGGGATACATGTGTGTGGCTTCCTTTCATAAAACTTTTACTGAACATATGACAGAATGTTATGCTGTGTAAAATTAGGGGTTAAAAATGACTGGTTGAAATTCAGGTTCACTAACATGTTCAGTTCCTTTGGGGTACTGCAACAAAATATAAATTGGGTGGCAGATTTGGAGACTGGTGAGAGTTCACTTTCTGAGGGTGTCTTCCCACTGTGTCCTCACATGGAGGAAAGGGCAAAGGGTGTTCTATGGTCTCTTCTTTTAAGGGCACTAGACCTATTCATAAGAATTCCCCGTTACGACCTAGGACCTAGTCACTTCCAAAGGCTTCAAGTTCTAATGCTATCTATTAGGGTGTTAGGTTTCAATATGCAAATTCTATAAGGATACAAACATCTAAACCATCACTGGGTAACCTTTAAAATAATCAGGAGCAACTCACTCAGGACATCTCCCATTTCTTGGGAGCAATTTTGATTCTCCTGTAGAAACAGTAATATTTCCTACTCTTAAAGGAAAAAAAGTAACCAGGATCTGCTCCACCCTTGACGTGCAAACAAGTAGTGGACAGAGATCAGAGGAGGAAGTCTTCCTCATTGCATTGGGGAAAGCCTTGGCTTCACAGTTCTGCTTGGGGCATGAGATGCCCATGCAAAAGCCAGCAGAACTGTGTGCAGAGATGAAGCAATATGTTATAAGAGTAATTCCCAGGGTGTGCCCAGGACCAAGAGAGCTATGCCACAACAGCCTCAGCTGGTACATCTTGCATTCCCTCTTTTATCATATGCTCATCCCTACACTTCCATCAATGACCAACCGCATATGACACAACCCTGGCCCCCTGAGATTATGTCTGCTAGGGTTATCATAGCCGTCACTGTGAAAGAGCACTCTATGATGTTTGGACGGTGACACAATCAGACAATGACAGATGTCCTTGCACATTAAGCTGCCCACATGGACTAAGGAAAGCCACTGAAAATACTTGATGATCTATCTGGGAAACTACTTTTCGGCATATAGTTCTGAATATCTTTTCCCAAGTAAGAATTATTTACTACCTATTTTTGTGTCTTCCATCTATTTCTGAAGGCTTACATTTTCATCTTAACTGACACCTCGATACCATACTCTTGATCCTATCAAATATGTTCCTCAGTTATTACCTGCATATTATTCAATATTTTACTTAAGAGAATTTTTATTTTCATAACTTCCAGAATATCTTTGTTGGTTAGTTTTAGAACAACTATATTTTCCAACAACTTTTCATTTTTAGCAAGAAAAAAAATCTATGCCAGCTCCTCTGTGTGCAGCCTGTGACCCACTGAGTAAAGACCCAGGGTGTCACCTGGGCGACATGCGTGCCAGGGGTGCGCGCTGCCTCCGGTCCCTGCTGACGCCAGGCAGAGCGGCGGGTGCAAGCAGCCCTCCTGTTCTCTGCCTCACACTCCACTTGCTGGGCTGATGATTAGTAGGTGTTATTAGTGACTCAAAGTCATATTTTTCAATGCCAAAAGTGATAAATTAAGAGTGTGTACTTGTTTCTATAATTTCTTGATAATGTATTTTCAAGATACCTAGCAGCCCTAATTAAATCTTAAACAAAAGACCAAGCTTCCAAGTTGGAAATGTCAGTCTCCACGTGTGTTTACCTGATGGCGGACAGAGGCAGAGCAAGACAGGGGGGCAGACAACCCCAGGATTTACCATCTGCTTGGAATTCAAAGATGACAACTCTTAAAATTCCAAATTACTAATTTTACCTCTTTTAAGCATATGCTTAGTTGAGATAACAAAGACTGCTCCTACTTTTAGCGAGGTTCTCTTCCCTCACTGATTATTCTCATGGCATTAACTAAAATACGGCATCTTGTACATATATCATATCAATGGGAAGAATTTTAGTGCTTCACTGAAAGTTAGCAGATAAATAAAAACATTCACTAAAAAGTTATTCATTAAATAACAAGTTACCAAAGGAAAAAATGCAGTGCCACAATGACTTGGAAATTACTGTTTTTTTCTTGGAGTACCGAGCTGGTTGTACATGAAAACAAAAATGGTTACTCCAATCTAACTATATTTTCAAAGATGTTATGAAATGTATTTAGTTGAATCAAAATAGGTTTAAAGATATTTTATAATTATATAAGTATGATATTTAAAGAAGCAATTTAGTAGTACTGCAGTAAGGGACATATTCAAGATATTTTGCAATTAAATATATTGTATAGTAAAGATGTGATTCTAACACTCTTTAGTGTGTATGTTTGCATATATATATATTTTTAAATGGATATATTGTTGGGTGCCTTCAACTAGAAAGACTTTACAATATTAAAGTTGCCTATCACAGATACAGTCTATTTCTTATAAAACAGAATGAATAAAGATCTCCCCTATGGTACTGTCCTTTATAGAGATTCTAATGTGCACCTTTTAGTCAGATTTCAGAGGCCTAAAGAATGGTGATTCTTTATATGATGTCATTGTGGATAATATTACAAGCCTACTCTCAGTTTCCTGCAGTGAAGGTCTGTGGGAATCATCCTTGGGTCTGCACTCATCTGTTACATTTTAGAATATTTTTGATTCTGATCCTTTATTATCAATTTAAAAATCCCTCCACTCATTTAAATCAGAAATGTCACAAATAATATCAGACTGTCACTGAGCAATGGTAGTTAATTCAGCATCTCAGGATATTTATTGCAATCTATAATTCCTAAAGAATTACCAGTTACCATTTCATTTTGAATCTCCGCCAAAAATATGTTGTTACTTCTAGATAAACAGAAACTAATAACTGCAAAATGGAATGGAGAGATTCTACTAGAAAAGATTCAACATAGAAGATTCTGAAGTGGTTTGCCAGTGGAATGCTCACACATACAGAAAATATTGCGGGAGTTGGGTTGGGGGAGGTCCAGGAATAATGGGAGACACCTGGTTAAAGAATTTAATTTTTAAATATAGCAAAGGCAAGAGAAATATAATTCTACTTCTGTTCATATTTATATAATCCAAATGTAACTTTCCTATATTTAGCATTTCTCTCTCTTTCTATGAAGAGGAAACAAACCTCCACAGGGAATTTCTTTCAGTTGCTGTTACACGCAATCAACACCTTCTTCTTACAGTATATGGTGCATCCTCCGGACACAGGACAGGAAAGCCTTGGCACCATGCAAATCTATTACCGTCTAGCTGACCATATATTGGACCAAATATAGGCATCTGATCTGAGGTGGGCTGATCAAATTTCTAATTCTGCTTTTTCCTCTGAATTCCTCTGAATCACTAGAATAAACTGCATATTGTTTAAGTTGGTCTTAGAAGGGTTCTATCTCTTCACTAAGTTTTCTAATGGCGATAACCCGGTAATATTGTCAAATTTTGTGTGCACACATAATTTTAGAGTCCCTACCACTTTTATATGAATATTTTTGTACTTGACCCAAAAATATTCTATTTGGGTCTAAAACCTTACACAAGGTTTAGCGAAGTGAAAGCACCAGTTGCATGAGTAAGTGATTTAAAAATGTGAAGATTGGAAATAAACGCTCTGTCAAAATACTCATCCTAATGACATAAAAGGGAATAAGTCTGTACACTGTGGTAAAATAAAGTTTCACACGCCACCTGGATCTCCATGATAAAAATAAGACTCTATCTCCATGTTTATAGCCGGAGAGTCCCTGTTGAATGTATATTCCCAGTAATTCTATAAGTCTTACAATATAAGATACACTTGAAAGAATACACACACACAATAATACAATAGACATGGGTAAACCTTCTACTTTACTGATAGTAGGTTCACTTCACTAACACAATGAAAGCAGTGCTTCTCCACTGAATTTACAGTGTAAAGGTGGACGGTTAACTTGGTTGGCCCGAGAGCTGCCCTGGGGATTAGCAGAGCATGCCTGTGGGTGTGTGTGTATTGGGTCACGGAGACGTGACTTCGTGGTCTACATTAGGTCCTTCACCCTTTCCTCTCCAGCATTGCTCTCCTGCTCTGCTTCTTGACACTGTGAATCAGGTTGCTTTGCTCTGCTGTACTCTCCTGCCATGATGCTCCTCTGTGGATGAAGCCATGCACGGACCGAGTCTTTTGAGTCCATGAGCCATATCTAACCTCTCCTCTGTCAAGTTATAGGTGTCAGCTATTTCATCCAGAAACAAGAAAGCTGACTAATACAGGGTTGATTCAGTCTGCAAACACTCCCACCCCTTACGGGACATGCAGTAATGACTGGAGTTATTTTTTGAGGGTGACGACTCAGGGAGATGCTATTAGCATTCAGTGGGTAGAGGCAGGGATACTGCTAAATATTCTCAGCACACTGAGCAGCCACTGTTAATGGTTACCCAGTCCAAACAATGACAGCTCCGTGGAGAGAAACCTTCATTAAACTGGTCTGCATGCTGGTGCTTTGTCCCACTGACCTATCATCGTCCTAGGATGCAACCATCATCCCAAATTCAATGCTCATCACTTTGTTTCTAAAAACTATTTTATCACATATGTATGGACATAATAACATTATAAAAATGAGTTTGTCAGCAGCCTTCAAACATACTATTGAGTCTCCAGTGCATATCAAAAGGAAATGCTTCAGTTCTTAATAATTCTAGATTTATAGAAAGGCTTTCAGATGTTTCCTGAAAGTAAGGTTTGCAACAGAAATCAATTTTATGAATCAATCTCATCTTCTTGATACATTAATGTGCAGAAACAATGGTAAAGGTCATGGTTTGAAAGTCCTTGGGAGCTTTAATTTTTATTAGGCAGTGTGGTTTAGTCAATTCATTTAGTAATATTTTAGAAGTCACGGCTTGGCGTCTAAAGGGGAAAATATTCTGTCATGATGGATCTCTGTTTTCAAATCATTCAATGGGAAAGGAAACCCTTAAAATAATTAATTACACGTGTCAGGAGTGGAAAAAGCAAACTGCCAGAGCAAGCTGCAGCTTTAATTTTTGTACCTGTGTATGCTATAGAATGTTTATAGGTTCCTTTGTTACTCTTCATCTCCTCCTTCCCACACATTTTCCCTCCAATTAGAATATTCTGTTTCTAGAGAAATACTGTGTTTGATTATTATACTCTAGACCAACTGTTAAGCTACTTACAGGAATGGTTGATTTCAGGAACCATTAGGATTAAAAATGAAAATTAGGCTTAAAAAGAATAATGAGCTTAACTGTAAAAGTGAAATTTACTTAAATAAAACTTCCCCAACTTTTGGGGACCACAAAAACACAATGGCTAATGTTTCATATTTCCCTATGGAATAAAAGAAAGGATTGAGATTATTGGTACCACCCCTCTGAGATTTCCCATTGACCCATCTATGCCTGCTTGAGTTATCTCAGGATTATACTTCAGGTTAAAATAGTTCTAGGCATAAGATTATCTGTGCCCTCTTGAGTCTGAGCTTCTAATGAACTGCAGTCCTTTACTAGCCCACCTATCACTGTTATACCCCTAATAAATAGTGGCTGCTTTGGGAGTGCAGAGGTCTGATCCAGAGACACTGACTTCCCAGTCATTGATACCTGTCTCTGTTTTTTATTTTTCTTGTGGCACTCGTAAGACAGACAATCGGGACTTTTGGCTGGGTTCCTGAAATCCAATTAGGCTTGTGATGCTAGTGAGAGTTGGTGAAACCTCCAGGAGACGGGTCCTAGTGGGAGAAAGGGGCATCCTGGAAGGGAATCTTTTTTTTTTTTTTTTTTTTTTGGTCTTTTTTGTTTTTACTGGTATCAGGGATGTAATTCACGACTGCCTGCTTGCAAGGCAGGCGCTTTATGCCGCTGAGCTAAATCCCCAGCCCCCTGGAAGGGAATCTTGATAACTATTCATCCTGGAAGGGGACACTGAGACTTAACCCTCTCCCCTCTCTCTTTGCTTTCTGGTTACCATGAGATCAGCACCTGTATTTCACCACATGCTTCTACCATGGTGTGCTGCCCCCAAAAAATGGGGTCAGGAGACTACGGACTGAAGCCTCTGAAACTGTGAGCCCAAATAAATAGTAGTGCTGCTGCTGCTGCTCCTTCTTCTTCTCCTCCTTCTTCTTTTTTTTTTTTTACTAGTTCCTTTTTATAAATTGTTTCTTTAAGTATTTTATCACAGTGGTAGGAAGATGATTAACATAGCAATATTTAAAAATCCCAAACAAAAATTCAATAAAGGGTATCTACTACATTATTGATAGCACTGAAAGTTTTTATGATGATCAAGAAGTTCAAATACAATCATTTGCTTATGACACAGAGCAAACACAAAGAGATTGACACAGTGATTGAAAAGTTGATGCATGAAGGAGAAATCTGGGTGAGTTAACTTCTCAAAGTCTCAAAGGAAGAAAAAGAGACCTCTCTAAAAGTAGGATAAAGAGAAAAGAAGAAAGAAAAGGAAAACATGATAAAAGTAAACAAAAAGAGAAGTAAGAAATTCCAGAATTTGACTAAGAAAAATCCTATTGTAGCAGTTCTAGAGAGAACCAAAATGAGAAAAGAAATCATCAAATAAATAATAAAGGAAAATTTCCAAGAGCCGACGAACATATATTTCTAAAGTTAAAATCCTATCAATTCCTGGAAATAAATTTAAAAAAAGACTCACATGTGACTACAGAAAGTTTTCAGAATACCAGAAATAAACAGCAGAAACTGTCAGAGTGAAATGACCAAATAAAAATGATAACATAAAAAGATAAATTAATCTGAGTCATGTCAGCTATTTTAACAGCAACAATAAAAACTGAAAAACAGTTGGAAGGAAAAGAAAGTTGTACATCTAGCAAATATGGAGGTAAAAATAAAAACATTTTTTGATTTCCTACCAAAGTACAAATTCCTCTAAGAAATGGTCAATTTTTTTATTAAAAGAGAAAAAAAAAACACAAAGCAGTAAAAGGGTACAAGAAGTACAGAATTTCAAGAAAAAAATAACAGTAAGAAATCACTAGTTAATAGATTATGTATTGTCATCTTAGAAACAGTTGTCCAAATTAAAAAATTAAAGCATACAAAGTGGACATTCAAACAGTGAGACTGCAAACAGTTCTGTTCAATGATCCCAACAAAAAACTCAGTAATATGGTTTTCTATCCTACACACTTAAATATACATGCAGTTACATCCTTTCTTTTCCTCTCTTTTTTACAATAACAATTACACTTTTTGGGATTATTGCTCCCATAGTTCTTATTACTTTTTTTGAAGAGAATAAAACCAAATGTGACAAAAAAAAAAAAAAAACCAGAGTCAGTTACAGAAGGATGGACACAGTATATGATGCAAAAATAGAATACCAGGTGATCAAAAATGGTTACCAATTAATCATGATTCCCCATTAGGTGGCCTTGAAGCCTTATAAAGTTTTCACTCATTAACTAGAAAGGCTTTATTCTGGGCTTCTTGATATGGAAATATTTGAAGCTAGAGTATATGAAGTTTTATCCAAATATTTCAAGGAAAAAGACAGACACTATGGTAACTACTATTAAGTTGGGTTATATGGTGGTGAAGTACTAGGTTGCTGAAACAGTCATGCTTTGACCTCTATTGTTATATTGTTATGTCCTGTTTTATCTCAATCTCCCCCTTATTCTTTTAAAAAAAATTATTTAGTCATTTCTTATGTTTGTCTTAAGGAAAAAATTTAAAAAATTAGGATATATAAATAGTAACTCTTTTTGATTTCCTATTAACTTGTTTTGAAGTCCTGTAATATTCCCACGATCTTGTTTTGACTGATTAGACTCTGTTCCATTCTATATGATAGTATCAAGTTTGAAGACATAGGCAACTACTTTGAAGGCAATAAGATTCACTAAGATACCCATTCTGGTTTGACTATTGTCTTCTTTGGAAGTCCTGTAATGTTTACAATGCCTAAGTTTTATTGGTCTTGTTCTCTACTGTTTTGTCCAACTTTATAATATCTAATGAGATAGACAATTCTTTTTAAGGAAACAAGAGACAACGTTGATAACCATTGTTGATAACCTTGTACTCTGTTCTACACCATGTGCTATGTCTATCCTTGGTTTTGACTGACAGCTTTGTTTTGCCATATTTGACTGTATTCTCTCCCCCCCACCAAAAAAGTAATAAGCACTAAGGAGTAATAAAATCCAAAATGTGTAAAAAAAAATGGTTACCATTATGCCTCTTGCTATCTTGCAAAGAGTTGCCCATATCATCAGGTATAATAGAACTGAACAAAACAGTACAGAACAAGACCAATAAAACCTACACTGGAGACCTTACAGGACTTCAAAAGAAGATAATAGTCAAAGCATAATGGGCATCATAGTAAATCTTATTGCCTTCAAAGTGGCTGCCTATACCCTCAAACTTGATCCTATCAAACAAAACAGAATATAGTAAAATCAGACAGAACAAGATGGGGAGAGCAATACTGGGGTTCAAGTCAGGTTAACAGGAAAACAAAAAAGTTACTGTAATATATTCCGCTATTTTTTAATTTAGTTTTCCCTTAATTAAAAAATAAGAAAAAATAAATTAATTTTAAAAAGTGGGAGATTGAGATAAAAGAGGACATAGTAACAGAACAACACAGTTCAGAACCGAACAATTTAAGTATCATTGTGTTTCACCATCAGATAACCTGACATAATAGTAGTCACCATAGTGTCTCTTTCCTTGAATTATTTGAGTATAACTTGTATACTATAGCATCAAACATATTAAGACAGTGTGAAGCCATTCAAGAGAATGTAAGAATTACAGGGTATTTAGAATCAGCTAACAGAAAACAAACAATAGTTTCTATATTATCTCTTTGCCTATAAAAATTTTGTTTATACTATCACATATAGTAAAATATAATAAGATACAACATGTTAAAACCCATGGAAACCGACAAACAACAGCTTGATGGAACTTCAAGACAAGATGATATTAAATCAGCACTAGCTATTATGATGTCTTGTTTTCTTCAAAATTGCTATTCATACTATCACAGACAATAAAATCGAACAACCCAGATTAAAACCATTCCAATTAATGAGTGAAAACATTATATGGCTTCAAACCAATATGATTGGGAATCATGATTATCACATACTTTTATGTATTCTTATCATTTCTTACACTAGGGAAACTATTCGGTATTTATACATGTGAGTTTGATTTATCTCACTTATGAGTATGGTCTCAAGCTGCATCGATTTATTTATAAATATCTCAATGTGATCCTTCTTTATAGCTGAGCAGTACTCTATTGTATAAAAATATCACAACTTTCTTATCCATTCCTCAGTTGATGGACATTAGGTTGTTTCCAGGATCTAGCAGCACAAATTGTGCTGCTATAAACATAGGTGCACATATATCACTGTGGTATGATGCTTTCAGTTCTTCTGGAAATATGCCTAGGAGTGGAATAGCTGGGTCAAATGGGGCTTCCAATCCCAGCAGAAATGGTCAAATTTTTAAAAACCACTTACAAACGAGGTGGTGGTATCTAAATACCTAGACAGTGTTGAGGGGTAGGTATTTTATTGAAGAAAACATTAATCAAGAACATTATGTTTGGCCATTGTGTCTTGTTTCCTTTTGGAATATATGTCCTTGAAGATGAAAAAAACAAATCTTAAGTGTTTTAAGGGCTTGTTAAACTTCATCGTTAAAAGAAAAAAGAATCATAAATGATTAAAAACAACACATCTTTATGTGTGTGCAGTACTTTAACAAGAACGTTAAGGAATGAAAGAGAGCTCACTGATTCTCTGATTTTACACCCACGACAGGTACAAGGGGCTGAGTCCCAGGGGAAAGGAGTGACTTGCCTGGAGGCCCAGCAAGGGAGTCAGCTGAGACCCAAGCGTTTCCACTGCGAATTCAGGATCCCTCTCTCCCGTCAGAGCTGCACAGCCACCTGCACCATTCTGACATCTATCGGGCCGCTACTCTGACAAACGGCGATTCCTGAACCTACTGGGAGAGACCGATTTCTAATGAGGCCCATATTTAATATCTTCCTTAGCAAAGGGTGAAGGAAGAACAAGAAGGATGGAGGAGAGGAGGAAGAGAGGCAGGAAGCAGGGAGGGGGCGAGGGGAGGACCGGGGTGGTCCTTGGGAGGCCGAGCTTTGTTCTTTGCTCCACTGTGTACGTCGGTCTGGCCATGTGTCAGGAGCCCAGTTAACACGGAAAAAAGACTGAATGAATAAAGGACTGAAGGACATCACATTGGCTCTGGAGCAATCAGAGTAAACATTAAATCAGTAAGGACTCAGCATTGTGAAGGAAATAAGCAACAGCATTCTTTTTATGTGGGAGGCATGGTGAAATTATTTAAAGATAGTTCCATTCCAAGTCGAGTTTCATAACAGAAGGAAAAAGTAGGCACTTAGACAGCTCTTGACTAAAGTGACTTAAACACAGCTCCTAAATATTGACACATCAATTGTTCCTTCCTTTGAGAATAGCTTCAACATTTATTCTTCTTCCAGAAAAAATTTGCAGTGATATCTTGCATTGCAAAGAGTATTCATTTCTTCAGTGGTTTATCACAGAACTCAGAGGAGGGGAAAGGGGGAAGTTTCTTCCCAAATCTCACAGAGCCAACTGTGTATTTGTCATTAGGGATTTCAAAGTGTCTTAGTTACTTTTTACTGGTCGCTGAGACAAAATACCTGAAGCCCAAGTTGGGAAAGGAAAGGTTTATTTCTTACAGTTTTTGGAGGTTTCAGTCCATACTAAGTTGGCTCCAAGGCAGGGTGGCATGGCTGGGCCACAAGGAGGAAACAGACAAAAGAGAGCGAGACACACCTTCTTCCTGCCATTACATTACATCCTGGCTCCGCCTCTAGGCCGGGGTAGCACTCACACCCCCAGTCCAAGCACTAGACAATGAACCAATCACAAATGCACAATGCAAATGCACAATTAAAATGACACACAGTTTAACAAACCAAAGTTTGCATGAGCATTTAAGTCTTCAGGAGCCCAGAATTTTACCAGCTTGATCAGAGGCTGTCATGTCACTGTTCTTGTCAAACTTTGATGCATTGCAAGTATGGTGACACTTAAATTCTTTCTGAGGAAGCAAGGGATACTGCACAGGAGACAGGGACAGGTGAAGAGGCAATTCCTGGTATCAGCAAGATTCACACACACAGTAGCCGTGCTCAGTAACTGGGGAGGAAGATGATGGAGCAAACCACAGGACACGAGGTTTGGGTACTCCAACCTAACACCTGGAAATGCACCTGCTGGGAATTCCCTCCAAGGTCTTTTATGATTCTTGGTGACACAGAGAGGCAAGGGTTCACCTCTGTAATGTGCTGGCACCTGATATGCACCAATGCCTCCTCTGCTTTGCTCTTTTCTCAGCTCCCAATTCCACCAATGTATCTAATGGGATGGGAACGGAGACAACAGAAGGGGAGGGAGGGGGTGAGAAGTCTCCAGAAGAGAAATTCCATGGAGTGTTTCTCCAGTTAGTCACTGGTGTGGACTTGAGGGCCCTGAAGTCAGGCTCCCTGGTTCAGATGGTTTTTTCCACTCAGGAGCTGAGGGCCCCTGAACAGGTCATTTAGCTTCCTAGACTGTGGGCTTCTCCTCTACACAATGGCGATGAAGGCCAAGGGGGCTCATCCTTGGCGCGCATTCATACATGGAGGCACTCGCAGGAGAAGGGCTCTGAACCATGGGCTCAATGCTGTCACTCTCTCGAGAGTGACAGTCTTTCCTTCTTTAGCATTTGTCTTCCCAGCCAGATTACAAGGTTTCTGAGCTACAACCCCAGGAGCTCGGGAAGTATCTGCTGGATGAATGAATGGACCATCTTTCTGAAGCTGTCAGTGTCCTGTGTCCTTCACTAACAGGTCCTGTCACATGCTCCCAGGATAGTACACTGTTAACAACACACTGCCAGTATTTTAATCCAGTTCCCCTTAGGACTGCTGGTGGGAATGGGAAGACATTTTCCTGAAAACTGCTACAGCTCCTCCTAGACTGATCTGCATGGAGGAAAGTATTGAACCCAAGCTTTCACTTTTCATGATCACGATGCTCAGAGTGCACATTTCTCGAGCATGTGCACAAGAGACTGTGGTGAGGCTTCTGATCTGAATGTGGCCCCTTATAAATGGGGTTAGTGCCCTTATGAAAGAGGCCCAAAGACCCTCCCTCCCCTTCTACAGGAAGTCATGACAAGAAGCTGCCATCTATGACCCAGGAAATGGACTCACCAAATTGCATAGCTCTTTGATCATTGACTTTCTAGCTGCCTGAACTATGGGAATAAATTTGTGCAATTCATAAGCCACCCACTCTGTGGTATTTTGTTCTGAACAGACAACACATTAGGTTAAAAGAAATGTTTTAGGGGGTTCTGATATGAACAAGAGCTCCCAGATCCTGCAGCTTATCCTGAGGAAGTATAAGTAATTTTGCCTGAGGTTTAAGTATGGTAGGGCTGGAGACTGTACCCAGGCAGGCGCTCTAGCACTGAGCCCCACATCCACCCACTATCTTTTGGGTAACTTTTAAAATATCCACGTTGGTTGAGTCAGGAATATAAGTGGCTTCTCTCCAGCCTCCAGCAGAAATTACTTTTCCTCTTGGGAAAACAAAACCAAAACAACATAGAAAAGAAAATCTAACTTATAAGCCTCATATTTATGTACTAGGTGAAAATTTATGTAGTAGGAAGACATTCAAAGGGATGTTAGCATCATGGGAAACCTTTTGTTCTGACACAAAACAGGATTTCTGAATAGTCTTTTTTTTAACTGTCTTATTTCAAAGATGCAATATTCTAGGTGGGGGAAAATCATCATCTTCTAAAAATATAGGTTCTCTATGGGGAGGGGAAGGGGAAATTTGGCTAAGCTAATGGTACACACCAGAGTGGTGAGTGCAATTCACTATTTTTCCATTTTTAGTGCCTTTATTAGGAAAGTGTAATCTCACATCGAAAATATGCTCTAGATTGAAGGCCATCAAGAATTTGATCCAACCCACTGAATTTTCAAGCTGACAACTTTTTATTTTCAGTTTATGGAAAAAAGGTAAAACAAAATTTCATAACAAAATAATAGGATACCAAAAGTTAATATTGTTGTTATCTTTCGAGTAGTTGCTCAGGGTATAAGATATGAGCCTAAAAATTTCTCCAATGGATACAGACACAAACCTTCCTTTTCAATGAACTACTAGCGTAACTGACTTGCATTTGTCCCTTTTTCCTTCTGTCTTTTCCCCTCTCCCTCATTCTAGTTCCCTTTTTCTTCCCATGTCACAATTTTACTCTTATTTTAGATCTTATTCACTCTTTCAGTTTCTCATACCACGGACCCAATATGATATATACACATGTGAGTGTTTGTGTTATTTCCAAGATCTAGCTGTTACCAATTTTGCTGCTATAAACATTAATACACATACATCACTGTGATATGATGTTTTTATTCTTCTGGGAAGATACCCAGAAGGGCAACAGCTGGGTTGAATGGGATCTCTGTTTTAGATTTTGAGGAATCTCCACACTGATTTCACACAGTGGTTGTGCCAGCCCACACTCCTACCAACAGTGGAGAAGGGTTCCTTTATACCACAGCCCCTCCAGCATTTGTTATTGGTTGGTTTCTCAATGATGGCTATTCTTTCTGGGGCGAAATGGAATCTCAGGCATCTCTCAAATGACCAATGATGCTGAACTTTTTTTGTATATTTACCTGCCATTTGTATTTCTTCATCTGCAAATTGTGTATTCATCTCAGATGCCCAATTTTTTTTGATTGAGTCTTTGGATTTGGTGGGTCTGATTTTTTTTCAATTCTTTACATAGACTTTAGATAGAAGTCCTTTGTTTGAAAGACGATTGGCTAAAATTTTTTCCCACTCTGTGGGTTGTCTTTTCACTTTGTTGGTGATTTCTTTTTCAAGATGACAACTTTAATACCCCACTTTAAAATTAGAAAAATTCCAGAATACTGAGAAGTTGTATTATTGTTCTTTTCACAGAGACCAGCAATCAATAGATGCCTTTCTTCCTACTATTAATCATGAAATTTCTATGGATGTGTAAGAGTGTTAGGGAATTCTCCTACACTTATTTCTCTCAATTTTTTTCTTTAAAACTATTGAAAAAAAATAACAAGAAGTTCATACAAGTAGTTACCAAATTTCATGATCCTGTACAGATATCACAGATAGTATAATAATGTCTTCTCTTCCATGTGGAAATCGTGCATGATTAATGTGGGTTAATTTATACTTTGCATCAAAGAAAGGGACTTCACAAAATGGACAAAGAAACCCTTTCACCAGGTTGGCTGGGGAAAGAATGAGCTTTCATGTGTAGTTAGCAACTGATTGCCTCTCAGGTGAAACTCACCCTTCCATACCTGCTCTGTGGTAATGGAGGGGAACCTGGTAAGCATTTTCCCTCCACAGACAGCTCGAGGTTGAGCATTGTTACAAGGATTTCCTGCTCCTCCCAGCTGGTTGCTGGTGGTCAGTGTGTGGCCATGAGGAAGCACCTGCCATGGCTCACCTGTACTCTGCCTGCATCTCAGGAGTGGGATTGTCAGACACACACACACACACAAAGACTTGCAACAAAACCTGAATTTCAGATAAACAATAGAATTAGTATATCCCTTGGCATAAGTCTGTCCCATACAATGCTCTCCCCAAATAACATTCTGCATTTTCCCAGCAACTTTCCTCAGAGGGGGTTCCCACCAAGCTCACGCCTGCTGGAGGTCACATACATGCCGGCCAGTTGTGGATGCCTGTTCTCCGGGCAGTCGCTTTCCACCTGCTCACCCGCCTTCCACAGACCAGCTCCAGCCCAGGCCAACCAGCCAGCTCCCGTGCTACCTGTTAGTGTGTGGCTGCTCCTTCTGTGGTGTCTGAGTCCTAGCCTTGGGGGACAGGGGACTTTCCCTAGAACTCATGAGTCTGAGTTAAGTCTTCTTTATATCAGTTTCCTTTAGTTCAGTGGCTGTGTGGTTTCTGTCTCCCAATTGGACACACACACAGTCATATTCAGGAGAAAAGAGAAACCAGTGCTGTGAGAAAAAACACTCATGAGGAAATACCAGGCATGTCCATTGTGATCCCACCATTAGTGTCCGCCAGAGGAATGAGGAATCTGGAAGAATTCCTAATACCAGAAGCCCTGAAAATTCAAGGGTGCAGGGTTTGTGGTGCAAAGCACTTGCTACCCTCCCTTCCTGCACTGTGTGTGGCCTCGTCCTTCTGTGCCAGGGCCCTGCAGATGGGCTGAGGGCTGAGAATGCACCTTGTTAGAGCGGACAGTGATGGTCCTCCTTGGAAGTGACAGACACCCCTCAGGGTACCAGAGAGAGCTGCTCAGGATATGACACCATCAAACTGAGGCACTTCCACGACCCAACAAAAAGCATGGGAAGTTGAAAGAAAAAAAGAGATGAACATGAGAGAGAATATTAATTATGAGAAACATTTTGTCAAAGAAGCCAACATCTGAGAAAGTCCCTTTGAGACTTGTCTGGAAAAGCCAAACAAGGAAAGACAAAAGCTTTTGACCCTCTATTCCAGACATCAGCAGGGGCAATTCTAACCCCAAGACACGAGCACTTGGACAAGCGGGGCCACCAGAGTGGAAAGTTTTGGAGCCAAGTGGATAAGCAGCTCCTCTGGACATCTGGGAAGGCCGGGCAGGGATTGTAGGGACAGTGGAGGGCATCATGGGTGGCACTTGTGGGAGCAGATGGAAGGGCGCCCTGAGGGTTTTGCACTCGAATCTGCTGTCTGGGGCCAGCTAGGAGGTTTGCTGCAAATGCCAGTTCAAAGAGGGATGCCTGGAGTTCCCTCAGGCTGGGGATCTCTTTGCCCCAAAGGTATAGATTCTTGGATTCTGTACTGTGTTGTGAAGCAGATGATAATTCAGAATCTATGGCAGTGTGAGGACTTTGAGGAACAAAATAGTTTCCTTCCTTGTGTCATAGTTATTCAGGTGTCTTACACTCATACCACCATATTACAAACTTGAAAACACAGACCTGTGTTTTAGTCATCTGCGAGCACCCCCAGCAAACTGGCACAGGCTGCGGAACCTTTGCGTTCCAGGGAACCCACGGGTGGCTGCGCATCACTTCTGTGGCATTTAGTCAGTCCCTGTGGGTGCTCAGGAAGAAACACAGTCCTTGGGGAACTGAATGATTCTAATGACTGGAAGGCTACAGCTCTTAAATGAGGGGAGTTTACCCCATATTTACAAGATAAGAATGCTGAAGAATCTTGTGGGAGACCACCAAGGCCCATTTACCTGAGAAAGGGCCTCCCATTACTGTCTTTACCTGACCGTTACTTCAACCCACTTACTGAGATACGCAGAGCTATACAGAAGTCGACGGTCCCCCAATTGGGCAAAAGGATATAATCAGGTCAGGCTGAGGTGGCAAGAGCCTCAGCATAGCAAAGTGAGTTAGAGTAGCCCCTTGCTGATGGCTGCAATAGAGGGTTGAGCAAGAGGCCTGAGATTCCAGGGCTGAGACATGAGATAACACCTCAGCTGTGGCCATGGAACTCAAGAGCTACCCCTTCCTGGCGGTAAAGGTGCCATCAAGAGAGGGTCTCTGTGCCTGGGAAAAAGTGCTGTTTTTCCTTACAGCCATGCCTGCACGTTTATCCTCCTGTGCACACTGCTGCCACCCCTAGGCTGTCCTGACTGACACCGACAAGAGCTGTGAGCTCTCAGATCCACAGAGAACACTGGGTCAGCCCAGAGCCCCCAGAACTACAGATTTTTCTCTCTCTGTCTTTCCATATTGCTTGGGGAGACTGACACCCTCCTCAGTGTTCTGGTAGAATCTCTTGACAGCTTCTTTTCTCTTCTAACCATCAGAACCATCAGAGACAATCCGTTGAAGATTTTGCCCTTTCCTGTGTGGCTGTGGAAATGGGTTGTATTTACTCGTGGCTACTCTGATGAACATAAATCTTTCTACATAAGACCAAATACAAAATGTGTCAAGATCTTTCCACCTGTGCCTCCCAGCACCTGGACCTCGTGAACAGAAAAGAAACTTCCTGACTAACAGGTTCAGATGACAGGGGGAGCATTTTCAGTCAGGCTGCCAATTACCTGTTAGCATCGTGTCTTAGGTAACTACTTAATCTCTCAGGTCCTCGTCCACAAGGAGGAAACAATAATGGAATAATTTTCTTAAAGTTGTTGAGAAAATTAAAAGAGGTAAAACCCAAAAGCTAATACTGTATCAGTATTGGTTGTGATCATTATTATTAGTGTCACAGTCGGGGAATATCAACTGTGCTTTGGCACAATTCATTAAATGGAGGCCTGCCAAAATACAGCTACACGCATTTTGTTTATGGTTACTAGACATGAAGCTTTCTTCTATGTAACTCTTTTTAAAAAAAATCTAAAATTTTTTATTAGTGCATGTTTTCAGGACATAAAGATCACATGATGCGTCTTGGTTCTTTTTATTTTCTTTTCCTTCCCGCCCTCCCTCCATCTCTTATTCTCCTCATTTGCCAAACACCTGTGTCCCTATTGCTCATCTATCTTTTATTTGCTCTTTACGTTATCTATACTTTCGGTTTCTTATATAAAGAAAGCCACGTGATGGCCCAGCTGGTCTGGCAGATTTATTTCACTTATCATTGAGGTGAAAGCATCTTTTACTGTGCTGCTGGTAACTGTCGGCTCCTTGTCCTTAGCACTTTCTGAGCCGTCAGGATTTTCCCTCACACTGTGCCCAGCAGGAGGCCAGAACACTGAGGAGCTCAGAGGGATTTCTATCCCACTTGTGGGTCTCTCCCCTGGCCCCTGCTGGATCCCCAGGACTGACCTGCAGCGTCTGTCTCCCCTGGCATCTACCGCTGCTCTTGGGGTCTCATCCCGCTCCGCAGCTCTACTGTTTGGTTTAATTTTCCTCCCTTGCTGGTTTCCCTGACATTTTTACGTTAGTGTTGTTGGTGATTTATCATGGTTAGCTCCGTCAGCAGCTGTGCGCGAGTGACACAGGCTGGGCAGTTAATGACTTGTGAATCACTTAGAGTGAATGTAATGACCTCAGAATTCATTTTGATGGTCTCCATTTTAGTTCTGGAAAAGGTAGCTTGTGGAGTTTTTTTCTTCCCCACTCAAAGATACAGGGTTCTTTAAAGGTTGGGGTGAATATGTAAGAAAGGTGAGGGGCTTTCTGTTCTGAAGGCACAGGAAATGGGAAATCTCTGCCTTAAGAATGGGGGGGAAAATGTAACCCAGGAAAACAAAGAGAAGACAGAAGAACTAGTCTGGGAAGGGAACTGGGCAGCTACAGAGGGTATAATTACAAAGGAAATGTTAGACACAGCACAGATTCAGGGTGATGTGGCCGGTGGTGATATTTAACAACTGATTTGGTCTCATTAAAAAAGGGAAGGAAAGGGGGTTTGAAGGCACTGCTTTAGGCTAAGCCAGGAATTAGAGAGTGTTTCACACAATGCCAAATCTCACTAGAGTATTGTACAGGGGTTTGGGTTTTCCTCTGAAGCTATTGGTCAGGGCCCCTAGTACTCTGTGATGTCAGGAAGACATCTCACAGAAGACTAAACCCTGGACACAGCTGCTTTTGTTTGAATGAAAAAGCCTCTGTATCAAAGGCTTGGTATTGAGCCCTTGGCATTACTGTGGACCGGGTGGGCTTAAGAGGTTGGGTTTTGTGGGGTGTGGTGGCAGGCTCTTTTAATCCCAACCATCCACAGGCAGGAGGATTTTGGTGAGTCAAGGTCGGCCTGGACTACATAGTAAGATCCTGCCTCAAAAGTAAATAAATAAACAGGAGGGCTAGTGCGAGGAAGTTAGATCACTGGCGTCGTTCCTTTGAAAGGGATTCTGGGTTTCTGGCTCCTCCTCTTTCCCACTGTCTGCTTCCTGGCAACCACGAGCAGCTTTGCTCTGCTGGGTGCCCCCCAAATGGATGTATGGCTTCACTCAGGATCAAGAGCGACAAAGCCCCCCAACCCGGTTCAGAAATCTCTGAAAGCCAAATCTCATGAGCCAAGATAAAGCAGTCCCCCTTTTAGTTGATTATCTCATGCATTTTGTTAAACATTCTCATGGAACTGAGACATTTTTAGTGGACAGGGAACACAGTGTCACCTGCACAGCTGTCTGTCACCTGCGGGAACTAACCCAAGTGCTGTGATTTAGCTGCTGCCTTCCACAGGACGGCCACTACTGCCCTTGAAACACACAAGGATGCCAGGAGCCCTGGACCAATCCGTAAATTATTGTTTCACAGAGATTCCTGGAGCGTCTTTCACCATCTGTGACGATTTTCATTAATCACAGCCATCTCCTGGGGAGGGACCCACACCTACTTCAATGCCAGGTGTTTCGCTGTGTCACCCTCTGATTCCCACAGCCCGCCCAGGAGAATACTACTCCTTCCTAGGTCAGTTGGTTAAGCAATTCCAAGACATTTGTCCATTTCATCTAAATTTTCATATTTTTGACACAAGTGTGTTCATAATATTTTACTGTCTTTTAAATATCTCTAACATCTAATATCTCTGCATGATGTTCCTTTTTTCATTCCTGACATTTTATTCTTTCTGATTTCTTGGGATTAAAATTTCCTGGAGAAGAATGCATAGGTGGTTAATTTTCTTTTTCTCTTTTTTTTGTACCAGGAATTGAATTTAGGACCTTGTGCTTGCCAGGCATGCACTTGTGCTGCTGAGTTATATCCCTGGCCCGCCCTCCCTCCCTCCCTCCCTTCCTTCCTTCCTTTCTTTCTTTCTTTCTTTCTTTCTTATAATATATGCATTTAGACTCTATTTTTCCTTTTAGCACTACTTCACCTGAACTTACATTTTGGTATTTTGTATTATGAAAGAGTTTTAAATTCATTATTTCCATTGTGATTTCTTTGGTAACCTAGCTTACTTAAAATAAGTAGCAAAATGCTTCATTTCCAATCATTTGGAAGTCTTTTAGTTAACTTTTTGATGTTGATTTCTAGCTTAATTTTATGGTAGTCATAAAATCATAAGCTATATAATACAAATTCTCTGAAATATGCTGAGGTTTGCTGTATGGACCATCATGTAGTCTATCTAATCAACATTCCTTTTGGAAAGAGTACACATTCTGTTAGTTGCCATGTTCTGTATGCTACTTAGGTCACTATGATTAATTACATATCCCATCTCTATATTTTTCTCATAGGTTTGTTGTGTTACTTTCTCAATGCTCAAATCTCTATGATTAGACATGTTTTCCCTTTAGTTATGCCAGTTTTTGGTTTTCATAGTTTGGGCTGTTCTGGGCTCCACAAAAAATTAGGACAGTTATAACTCCCTGTTCTACTAATTTCCTACTAACTATGAAATAGTTATCTTTATCTCTAGTAATTCTCCCTACATGAAAGACTTTTGTTATTAGGATAGCTATATCAATTTTCCTTTGGCATTCTTTGTTTATCATCAAGCTTGCGGTGATTATGATATTTTGTCTTTTAGTTGAAGAATTTAGATAATTGACATTTAGTATAACTTGCAATTGGTTTTCATTTTATCTACTCTACTTTTTAGTGGTTATCATGAACTTGGCAACTGTTTTCTTGAATTACTAAAAACTGCCTTAATCAGTACCTCTATCACACCCTAGACACTATAGAGAACTAACACATTCCAATTTCTCTTATTCCCTCATGATCTTCATGCTATTTTTTGCATGTATTTTAACTCTCAGAAGACATTATTACTAGTGTGTTACATGGCCAATAAGCACTTAGAGATATTTACCCTTTCTGGTATTTTTTCCTCCTCCCTTCCACACTTTGCTGACACTGAGGATCATTTCCCCTGCCCTCATCATTCCTGACCCCTTTCTCCATCTTGTTAGAAACCCATTTCCACAGTATCCAGACTTCATTATTAACAGTATCTGGACACTTGAAATGCGCGATTTTAAGGTTCTCAGTTTCTGACTTCTAATTCTTCTCCTTCTAGCTCACTGGCATTCTGTTTCCACTTTGACCTCATCAACATTTTTAAAACATTGATCTTACCACCTTTCACTCTCGCACATCTAATTTTTAAAAAAACTTATTTGCCGTATTTTGTGGTGCTGACGTCCAGTGCCACAGCCACAGTCCAGCTTCACGATAGATGATGTCTGCAGAACACTGGCAGTGCTGGAGCATTCTTGTTGTTAGTTTTTAATCCAATTTCTTGTAAACTCGGTTAGACTTGGCCTATTAGCCATAAAACTCGGTTAATTCGGTTAGAGTTGGCCTACTAGCCATAAAAAATTATCATTTCTTCATTATGGTAGTAGGTGTTTATCATTTTCATTTAAAATATCACATTTTTATGGAAATACTGTAAAAAACACTTCAATTTTAACCATGCTAAACTAATTCTTCCTTAGTATCCCCCTAGACATTTTTTGTTACCGGACACATAATAAATACATGCATTTATGGTGTCTATGTAATAATTACACACATTGTACAATGTGTAATGATCTAATTAGGATAAGCAGTATATCTATCTTCTTGGCACTTATCATTTCTCTGTATTGCATAATTTTTCATCAAGTTTATATTCTCTCTCTGTAACTCTCTCCAGGTAAAATACAATACGCCAATAAATCCACCCTTTTGCCTTCCCTGTACTTTCACGGTTAAAGGTTATTAAAGAAGCCTGTAATTAGGGTGACTCATTCCAAGGTAAACTTATTGTCTACAATCTCTCATTAAGACTAATCCTCCCATACAAGGCCTTTAGCTCCATTCATCAGCGTGGTTTCTGTTCTGCCTTTGGCTGCCTTCCCGTTTCCCTTCATAGCCAGCGATCTGGAATGTGCTCTCTGCACTCGCTCTGGTCCTTCACCTAAGCATCCGACCCATCTCAGTGTGGCTCTTACTCAGTTCACCGAAGAGCTCTGTGCTCCCAAAGCCGATGTCTCCATTTCCGCTTTTACTTGGTAACTTCTCAATAAGATTAGAGAAAACCTGTTTCTCATTCTATTGACTCATGTCTTCATTCCTTCCACCCTCCCAGGCACATTTTCTGGCTTCTGCATTCCCACAAAACCCCCAAAGCCCAAAAGCCCCTTGGCTCAGTCGTCTGTCCCATTCTATATGTATTCTCACTCCTCTGAGCATCTCATCCAGCACTGTGACCTCCCAAACCATACCTCAAAGCTTGACTCCTGCTTGACATTTAGACTCACAGAAACCACATCTAGAGTAAACTCTCTGTTATATATGTAATTAGCATTAAACTGAGCTTGCAGTATGCAAAACTGAGCTCTTTACTTTCCCCAAGTGCCAAAGTCATGTCCCCCTCAGATTTGTCACCTCAGTAAGTGAGGGCATCTTCTGTCCATAGGAAAAACCCTGGGACCATCTTCAATTTGTCTCCCTCAGCCTCATTTCACAGCTAATGCACGATGAAGTTCTGTTAGTTCCATCGCCAAAATATATTCTGAATATGTTTATTTCTTTCTGCATTTACCAGCCCCAGTCACTGTTATTTTTCCATGGGGGCACCCCCGATGGCAGGATCCCCCAGTTCAACTGTCCTCTGTTTCTTTTTCAATGAACGGCCAAGATGATCTTCAAAAAATCCAGTCCAGATCAAACAAATACCATCTGGCCCGTTGTAAGAGCCAGATGAAATAGTTGTTAAAAGCAAGAGTGAGGGGCTGGGGATTTAGCTCAGCGGCATAAGCACCTGCCTTGCAAGCAGGCGGTCGTGAGTTTGATCCCCGGTACCGATAAAAAGATAAAAAAATTTTTAAAAAATCGAGTGAGTGAACTGAATGAATAAGGAGTTTGCCGAAGGTTCTAGAGCTAGAACTATAAACCGAGGCCTTGTTATTTCCGCAGCCTACACAGCCTTAGCGAAGGCCCACGATGCTGCTCTTATTGAGTTCAGCTATGAACCAAGTGCCAGCAACTGTGCTTTGACAAATTTCAAAACAGATATTGCACAATAATTATTTACACATAGTAGGGACAAAGGCACACGTCTTGAATACTGTCAATACAATTTGAAGGGTACTAAACAGAAGAGGGTAGATGTTTCTGTCATTTTTAAAGGTCTTTGCTAAACATATAACATAACATACTGACCAAAATCACACATCTGCGGTAATCTGCTAAGAAGTAGCACAAAAGATATTGTTGGTCATTCAATAATTATTGGGCCTCAGACACGTAATTCTACCTTTCTGTGTCTCAGTCCCCTCATCTGTAAAAAAGTAAAAATATCTACAAATATAATAATATATAGCAAACATAATAATAGCATCTACACTTACTGATGCCTGAAGATTAAGAATACAGGTAAAGCTTGCAGAATAATACTTGTTTCAACTATCATTATTAACTACAGTTATATTGCTAGTGCAATGAAGATACTTTTATTTTTTTTAGTGAGTCTTTTGATAAAATAAAAAACACCTTTTAGTAAATCATATTACTTGGGGATTTTACAGCAAGCTGACTGGTGAATACACGTGCTGTTTCCTGGTGATAACAGGTGATGTTCATCATTAGAGAGTTCGGGTCTCAATTCTTTCTCGAGCTCCTTAAAAGCTGGTTTGATTCTCCTTCACCTCCATAAAAAGAATCAACATAAATGTGACAGACAAGGCTTCCAAGGCAATTTTATCTGAGTAATTGAACAGCAGTTGGTATATCCGTTTCTTGTGATGATGTATTTTAGGAAGCATCAGACCTCTTCTCTGTTCTTTACAACTCCCAAGTTTTCTGGATCTTTTTCAGGTTTCACAACGATCTCAGAATGACTGCTTCCCAGTTTATGAAACATACACAAACTCCATCTGATCTGGTACAGATAATGGTATCAGCCTAGCACTGGGCAGGGAATGTTTTAGGATTAGAGAAAATGCTCGCTCCAATCATTCTTTACAACAGTATGAGAAATCAGGAGATATCTTTCATTTACATCTACCTAATGTGTAGCTGCCTTTTCTTTTTGTTTGATTGTTTTGAGATAGAATTTTGCTATGTTGCCCAGACTGGCCTCAAACTCACACGCTCCTCAAGCCTCCTCCTGCCTTAGCCTCTCACATATCTAGGATGACAGGTGTGTACCCATCAGTGACCTAACCCATCACTTAACAGGATGATGTACCTTGTGTAGGAGCCTCATTTACGCTGCCTCCATTCTCTAATGATACGACAGAGGTGATCCAGGGAGACAGTAACCAGAGTGTGCCTTCTAACCACTGTCAGGGACTAGGTAAGGTGCTGCTTCCTTTCGGAAAACACATTCTTGAAAATTTAGTGTAGCCCACCATTGTTCTGAGGTGTCAGGGGTGGAGGCCACAGTTTCTTTGATGACTTAGTGGTGGTCACTGACTGTCTGCTGAAAGTCTCTAAACTTCAGAGCTGTTTTAACTGTGCATCCGAGTCTGGGAAGCCAATGACTAAAGCACAAGTCATTGGGGCAGGACAAAGAATTCTTTGGGAAGCTAGCAAATGGAAGGAGAGGGAGGCTATCGGCACCCTGTTCAGGGGGTGCTTGCACAAGGCTTATGTAGTGAGGTGGGGGAAGCATTTCAGACAGGTGTGCACCAGGGCAGATTCAGATTCCATGGAGCTGCACATTTTAGGTGGTCTGCTTTGCTGGTACACAGCTGCTGCTGTTATGCAGGTTATGAGGGTTTTATTTTTGTTTGTTGTCTTCTGAGACAGGGTCTCACTGTGCACTTCAGGCTGGCCTTGACCTCACGGCAAACCCTCTTGCCTCAGCCCAGATCACAGGCATCACATCTGACAATAAAAGCTTTTGGGCTTTACAAATCTACAGAGTAAGTTACTCATGAGAAAGAACTGGGATTTGTGCCTTTTTAGTTCCTAGTCCTAGGAAAAGTCCATTCTGAGGTTAGTTGTTAGAATACGAAACATGTTTTTTTCACCAAAGAATGCGGAAGGTGGTGAGAGGCTACTTTCCCCAGAGGACAGAGGTAGGAGGCCTGGATATAAAGAAACTTTCCCTGCAGGACAGGGTCTAGTAACATTCGCTGGACATCAGTTTTGGCTTTGAGTCAGAGGCATCATCCACAGCAAGGTTAGCAGAAGACTAATTAATGTACCACTCAGCTATGTGACTGTGACTTCCATATCTGGTGATTTTTTTTTTTGGTAAGTCAACTAAGAGCAAATGAAGCTGAATGATTTATTTAAGTTTTCCCTTGGCAATACCACAACTAGTCCTACAAGACTACAAGAATGTTTTTGTTGATCTCAGAAACAACCAATCAGAAAATAAAATCCCAGCTAAGTTTGCAGATCAGAATAAGGAACATAAACTCAAAAATTCAAACGGAACTCAACACCCTACGTAACGCATACGCCCTCCAAAATGTCACTGAGACATTTTTAAGGTCATAAACACAATGGTAGTGTGGGAGGAGAGGTGGGGAGAGGACAGTGAGCGAGGACTGAGAGGCTGGACTCCAGGCAGCTGGATTCGTAGTACAGTAGGACCACTGTCCTGGGAAGCAGCTAATTGAATATTTCATAACTGCAAATAGAGATTTTGAACATTCCCAATGCAAGAAAAGCAATATATGTCTGAGGTGATGGATAACCAGTTACCTTGATCTGATCGTGTATTGTATAAATGTATCGAAAGCTCATGCTGAACCCCATAAATATGTACAATTACTATATGTCACATTTAAAAAATATAATAACAACAATGGAAGAAAAAAAACCAACCAAAATACCTACAGTCCATGAAAGCCCATTCAGCTTATAAACAAATTTTGGTGATACCAACTAGTCTGGGAACCACAAGAATTACTACAGTTACCATTCTGTGCTTCAAAACTGAACCCATTATAATACTGACTTGTGTGGGGTAGGGAAAAGACACAAAAGAAGCCTTTCGGGCATGGTTAATTTATAAATAAGTATGATTTACATTCCAGGAAAAGCACAATGAGAATCAAGATTCTGCTGAAGCTCTGTCCACCTCACCTTGCCTTCCCCAGGTAGAAAGCACACGATCCCCACTCAGGCAGGGCCCTGGGACGGGACCTGGCCACGTCCGCAGGTTCATTCTCAGCTTCTCTTCTGACTGCAACATCCTTTATCCAGGGCCTGTCCCGTCCTGAACAGTGTGGGGGGCCCTGGGGTGCAGGCCCCTGGAGGAAGGCTCTAGTCAGGCTTCCAGACCCACCCAAAGCCTGTCAGGATGAGTTAGGCCTTATTTCTGTGCTCCCCCCCTCTCCGGGGGCACATGAAAGATTTATTCTGCAGTGTGGTTTTAACTCATTCTCATCCAATATTCATGCATTGGTGCTTTCAGCTGCGAAGCCTTCTGGGATATAGAGGAGAGAAATTCCCTGGGGGAAAGGGATGGTGGGGAGTAGTTTTGTGGGTCACTCATCCCAGGTGCAGATCTGCCGAGCAAGGAAGTCTGGGCTTGTACTGGGGGCTCAGTGTCTCACCATGCAGACCCTGCTGTGGGTTAGTATCCTTTTTTTTTTTTGCCTTTTTTTGGGAACAGGGTTTTGCTATGCAGTTAAGCTGGTTTTAAGGTCACTTTGTAGCCCAGGTTTGCCTTGAACTCACAGTGATCCTCCTGCCTCAGCCTCCTGATGTGGACTTGTATCTCAAGGCTGGATTTATGGAGTGAACTAACTTCCCCTTCTCAGTCCATGCTCTTTTGTTCCTTCCTTCTGAGCACCGCTGCCTTCCTAAAATGAGCTCAAATGTTTTTTGAAAAATATTTTAAAGTACTGTCATATGCCAGGCACAGGCACTGTGTTAAATATTTAAATGGAGTGTGTCAGAACGACCTACGCAATAGCTCCTCTTATTAGTCCACTGCAGAAACCAGAAGTCTGACATTTTTGAGAAGTTAAGTGACTCACTGAAGTCAAGTCAAGTGACTCTCAGTGGCAAGGCTGGGACATATTTTCATTCTAGAATCTGAGCTTTAGGTTTATATGCTACACTTGCACGGAAAACACACCATGCACACATACACAGCACACACACACACACACACACACACACACATACACACACACACACACACATGCTCTCTCATAAATAGACAAGAGAACAAAATCAGCTGCAATCATGTCACCCAAAAGCAGCCCTTATTACCACTCCAGAGCAGACTGCTTCACATACATACAATTAGATTATGCTAGAACAGAGAGGCAGTGATACAGTGGCTCTGCTTCTGTAGGCTCTTGCTTTTCACTTAGCATAGCCCAGCTACCCTCTTTGAGCATAATTCCTGGAGAGTGATCGCTGTTCCATCTTGGGTGACTCCAGCTGACACTCTAGTGTTAAAAGCTGAGATGTGGTTACATCTGTGTACACAGTCTTTGTGTATTCAACTCAGAGCAGCTGCTGAGGCAACCTGAGGGTCAGAGGTCTGGACAGTAAAGGGTCGACTGCATTAGGGTCACCAGTGCAGGTCCTGTCTCCTCTGAGGCCAGGACCACCAGCGGCACACAGCCCACTGCCTCCAGCACCTGTGGTCTTGCTGCCTTTTCTTATCATGGCCCAGCTGTTATCTAAGCATATATGGAGCTCCTGTTGTCTTTGCTCCATTTAAGTTTATAGTTATGGTTTGGGTCTGAAATGACCCTCAAAACCTTATGTGTTAAAGGCTTAGTTCCCAAAGAAAGTGTTCAGAGCTGGGGCCTCTGGGAGGTGCCTGGATCATGAGGGTTCTAATCTCTAATCTCACCCTAGAAGAATCCACTGGGATGCATGCTACAGGGTCTTCTTTTCCCCTTCTGACTTGAATGTATTTATGGGTTGAGGAGAAACAGAATTGAGTGCATTTTGGGTTGAGGGGACTGAGGACTGAGCCCAGCACATTTACGGAATTAAATCCCCAGCTCTTTTAAAATTTTTTTTTACTTTGAGACAGGGTTTCACTAAGTCACCAAGTGGCCCAGGCTGGACTCCTTGTGATCCTCCTGCCTCAGCCTCCTAGGGTGCTGGGATTACAGGCACAGGACCACCATTCCTGGTTGAGAGAGTGACTTTAAAAGGCAGTTGTAACCTGGGGCTAGAAAGAGGAAATCTGAGTGTGAGCCCCAAGAAAGTGGGACTGGCTGCTTCGGGTGCAAGGTTCAGCCTTGGAAGATAACCAGAGACAGCCTCTGGAGGCCAAAGGCCAAAGGAGCCGACAGCGGTGGACTCAGACAACACAGGCAGGCTGAAGCGCTGTGCTGAAGAGTCCCAGCCGGGCATCCTCTGCTTCACTTGTTCAGCTTAGCAAGTGAAAGACAGAGTTTTAGGAAGAAGGAATGATACTGGGTAGGAGACTTAGTAAGTCAGCTGTGAATTACTGTGAATTCTCAAGCATGAGAATGAGGAGGTCAGTTTCTTAAGGAAGATAAAAGACAGAGCCATAGGGCCTTGTGAGGGAAGCAGAGCTTGGCGTCTAAGTGCACACTGGCTGTCCCAGCACTGACTAAAAAGTAGGTACACTGAGGGTGTCCATTTGGAAGACAGGACCTAGAGTCACAGAAGTCACAGATCTCATTCACTTATGCACACAGTGAGTATTCTCAGGGTGGCGACACCAAGTGAGGCAGGTGAAAGGGTTTTGGCCCAGGCCAGACACTGCAGCCAGTAAAGCCAGGAAGCTCCTATCTCCTCCCACCCTTAGGAATTACCTCTGGTGCCAAACTAAGACCAATGGGCTACCTGTGCATCCCTAAAGCCCCCTTAGGTTCCACCCCAGGCCGAGGCTACTTATGTGCCTCACTCCACGTGTTCCACAGAGAAATCGCTGGCCCCGGGGTGGAGATGCCACGCCCCAGGGGGTCGGGGGTGTCTCTTCCCGCATTCCCAAAATAAAGGTTATTTATATTTCATACTTCTTATCTTTTCAGCCGCCCCAGTCCTCCTCCTCCTTCCTCCCCACAGTTCTATCAACAGGAAATTCCCAAAGCCTGCAGCAGTGGGCCAGAGAGCCAATCTCTAGTCCCCATCAGAACCCAAATGTAGGAAAACCCTGTAGAATTTAACAGGAAGAAATTAAGAAGCAAGTTGCTAACAATGGTGGTCATGCAAACCATTGGGACAAGTTATGATTTATTCTCTTTGTAAATGTATACTCTTCTCCTCTTTACTTCTTGAACACACTCTCAAGCGTCTCCAGAACAAAAATGCACAAAGCCACCAGGAGCTCAAACTGTTTAAACTCGTCTTGTAGAAATGCATATGGTTTCCTTGAAAATGCCAAGTTCATGGATAAAAATAGAACTTCTCTCACAAGATTCTGTTTTAGAGCAAACAGATGACTGGCATTGTTATAGGCAGCTGAGTTAATTAGAAATATTATAGGCAGTCAGACAGGGTTGGGCCCTCTAAGGAGCCAGTGCAGAAGACCAAGTATCTTGCAAAGTTGGAGGAGAGACACCTCCTGCTGTGGGCCAGACCTCAAGACAAAAGATCAAACAAATGCACCCACATCCTAAGGACTGATATTCTAAATGGGTCTCTATCACCCTGAGGAAACCAAGAGTCACTAACTCAACCCCCTACAGCCAAAGGTCCTGTTCTGTATTCATGACCACTTGCTAAGTAACTGTCTCCCCATTTGATCCCAATTTAATCAATTTCACCTGAGTAGTGACACTGGCAATTGTATTAGCCGTCATAGTTCTGTCCCACCTCATGCCCGCCTGCCTTGTGACTTCCCATTTTTCCCCACTTTGGACCTGCCTCACCTCATAGTTTTGCTCTACAAAATCCCAAAAGAAGGCTGGGTCCTTGGCAACCCACTTGGGATCCCTCTGTCTCTCTTGGACAGAAGTTTTCTTTCTCTCAGTAACCTGCTCTTAACCTCCATTGTTCCTAAAATTCATTCCTTGATTGCAGAGAACATGAACTCATACTGGACATCTGATAGGCTGAGCATTTCTTTCCCCTCTATCTTATATGAATCAGATGATCAGATGCACTCTTCTGGAAGTTTAGACACATGGAATTGAAAATGCAACTTGCGGGCCTCTTAAAACAGAAACTGGAAACACAGACAAGTGGTATCTGTTGGCTGATTCCCACCCCCCCAACGGAGCCTCAGAAGTGACTGCTCGGCCACACAGCCAGATGAACCAGCTGCATTCCCCAGGCGCTGTGCAACACGGACCTGGAACCAGGCCCTCCTTTCACGGGGAGATCACCGAGCAGATTGCGCTGCAGGCAGAAGTGAATCCAGCCTGCACAAATGTGCTGACTGTAAGACTCAAAAATAATAGCTCTGGCTAAATTACAACAATGGCTACCACGGATATCACTTATTAGTGGTTTATTACCAGATGATTTTTATACATTATCTAATTTAATGCCCGTAGCCGCCAGGGAGGCTGTTCTTATCACCATTTTATTGAAAAAGACATAGAAGCTCAGAGAAAGTAACTTACCTCAGGTGGCATCACATAGCAATGACAGGTCTAGAATTATGGCACAAAGCTAGGAGACACCTAAGTATCTGCTTCTAAATGTTATGCTGATAACATAGAATGTGTTCAAACAAGAACAGGTTGCACAGCACCCACGCCGCAGCTAACGACAGTGGTGTGTTGCCAAGAATGGAGGGAGATGGGATTCTGTGCAGTGAACCGTGGCTTCTGCAGACAGCACTAGGACCCCTGCCTTGGTGTCCTCCAGCCTGAGCCGGGCTGGCTTTACCTCTGACAGCGTGAAATGAAAGTTGAGATGGACAGAGGACTTGGCCTGCATGGCAGTGAGGCCACCCTGAGCTTTGTCTGGGCCACTGCCAGAGCAGAATAGAAGGTGACCAGATCAGTACCTCACCCAGGGGAGGCCACGCTCTTGATGGCCCCTGGACATCACTAGGACAACACAAGCCCTGGGGAATATTTGGGCTTCTGTACAATGGCACTTGCAGATGTGGGATGAAGGGCACTGTAATCACACCGCAGTAGTCAGCCTTCCTGTCGCTGCTCCTGGGGATAATACAGGCCCAGCACTCGTTGCTTTAAGGATTAGAGGGTTGACATGGGCCAAGGTTTCTGGGGTTCAGTCCATAGCTGACTCGGGGCAGGAGCATCATTGTAGAAGGATGAGGAGAAGCGAGGCTTGCTTCATTCATATTTAAAAAGTGCCTCAATAGGCCTAAAATCCCTACTCCATTGATTTGGAGTAAATAGCTCAAAAATCACATTGTAAAAAGTTTGAGATGGAAACTGGGCAGCTTGCATTAAGTTATAAAATCCATACAACTCTGATGCTCACACATACTTTCCTTTTGGGGTTATTTTTCCCTGTTTTTTTGTTTTATTTTGCTTTATTTTTCTTTGTTTTGTATCCTGAGCTGGAGATTTCCTATGCTGCCCAGGCTGGTTTTGAACTCCTGGCCTCAAGTGATCCTCCCACCTGAGCCTCAGGTTTTTTATGATGAGTGAAAGCTCTGTAGACTTATTCAGAATATGAAAATCATGTGTTAAGTGACTAAAATGTGGTCACAAATAAGCATCGGTTAAATATCTACTGCAGAAGATGCCCAACCAGCGCTCATTAGGACCTGAGGCTAATTAGCTTGTGTGCCTGCCACACAGTGCCAACGAGGGAGAGTCCCAAATGTCATTCTGCCCAAGTCGCAGAGAATCTGAGCCAACCACGAGTGTTCATGTGACAAGAAGTGTGTGTGTGTGTGTGTGTGTGTGTGTGTGTGTGTGTGTGTGTAGATAGCTTAGCACCATCCCAGCGAGGGAGCGGCCACTCTGGCCACTCCAAGGGCGTGCTGTATTGTCTTCACAAACAGGGGTAACAGAAACGCCAGAAACGCAACAGCAGCAGCCAGGGGCAGACAGGCACACCTGTGGTCCCAGCTACTTGGGAGGCTGAGGCAGGAAGAATGGGTGAGCCTTCAATTTTAGCCAGCCTTGGCAACATGGCAAGGCCCCATCTCTTCAAAAATAAAAAACAGCTGACCAAGCCAACAGAAGAACTGAGACAATACTGTTAAAAAAGATAGAAAAACCTAGAATTTTAATGTTAACTCTTGAAGATTATCAATCTATCATTTATATCTGTGTATGGTCAGTATCTATTTATATGCCTACCTTTATCTCTGTAGCTGTCATCTATATTTTTGTATCATCTGTATTTATCTTTATCTACATATCTATCTACCATTTATATTTATGTTTTATCTGTATACCTATTTATCTGTCTATCCTCTAGCTAATATACTTATCCATCTTATCTATCTAGGATATCTATCCATCTTGTCTATCATCTATCTAGTATATGTATCCATTCTGTCTATCTATATCTATCTAGCATATCTGGATACCCTGTCTGCCTGCCTGTTTTATCATCCACCCAGCTAACTCTCTAATCCAAACCCCACACATGAACTCTCTGGCCAAACCAAACAAAACCTAACGAAACACATATATCTGTGCAGTACATGTTAAACTCCATGTATCTATGCACAGGAGAGAAGGGTGTCAGAGGAAAATCCATTCCTGATTCTAACAAGTGAACACCCATTAGCCTGTGCTAATCTCCCGAACCACAGAGCACTGTCCTATCAGCAAGAGACACAGGGTGGGGTTCAGCATGCAGGTTCCCCAGCTCCTGGGTGACTTTTATTCTGCGGCTGTGCAACTGGACAGATCACCCCGAAAGAAGAGAGAGCTACTGTGTAACACAGTGACTAGAGTTAGCAACCGTGTTTATGTTCTTGAAAATTGCTAAGCAGATTTTGAATGTTTTCTTCACACATGAAAACATAAATAACATAGAATAACGCATGTTTCTTTGGCTAAATGCAGTCATCCTGGAATGACGACATAGTTCAAAACATGTTACACATGACAAATACATACACATTTTCTTTCAATGAAAATAAATATTTAAAGATTTTTTAAAAATATCAAACAGCGCCCAGGGATAGGGTTTAGCCCCCCAGTGAGATGAGTGATCTCACTACCTTTTAGCAGATAAGGTCAGAAGGGTCAGTCACCTGAGCTTTTCATGCAGTGTGATAGCTGCTATCCCTTTCTCCTTGGCTTGCAATTTTATCATGCTGTACACCTAAGAATATGGTTTCTGATACCGTCTTTGTCTGCTCCAGACAGTCTCTTCTTCAGGGTTTTGATTTCCTTGTATTGTTTTCCTGTAGAAATTGCATATAAAACTAATTTGCTTAATTCCCTTCCTATGCTAGGTAATATGATTTTTTGTTTATTTATTGTCTTACTTTTTTTGGACAGGAATACTTCCTGTCACTGAATGCAACGGAAGGTTCTGGTAAAGTCATCTTCGTGGTTTTTAAGCTAAACACAGTGCAACCTGAATTTTCAGAATTCCCATTCACACTGAGTATGGTCACTGCTCTGCAGAGAAGCAGTTATAAGAGGTTTGGTTTACAATTTACCTCTCTGTCAGGGATAGTTAGTTTTAATTTAATTTAACTTTTTAAAGTTAAAAGTGTCTAAACTGAATTTTCTATTGAATACTTAACTGAAAAGACTAGATTATTTTAAAGAACATGGAACATGAAGAGAATTTTCACATAATGGGCAAAAGAAAAATAAAATCCACTGCTGTTCTCATGGGAAATGGCTCTTCTTTCTAATCACATCATTGAAGTGATCAGAGTAAAAAGGTTCTTTCTAAATAATTATCATTTAATGCCTAGGAAATTAGTTAGCATTTTAACTTTTGTAGAAATCACAGTAGTATTAATTAATTAGTTTCTTCATTAATCTAGCTATTTTTCAAGGAGAAATAAAAAGCATACTAAAGCAAATGTACTTATTATGAAGAAATTATATATTATTTAAATTAAACTCAAGGTTTTAACAGAAAAGCCAGCGGCAGAGTAGCATATCAACCTTGGCCTTACCCTTTAATTTCAAGGCTTCTAATACCTTTGAATCAGCTGTCACATCACTCACTAGCTTGATTTCAATATTTTGTGATGTCAGTTGGAGTAACTTTTCAAAAAGACGTTGACCCTGGGGGGAAAATATTCAAAGATAAAGAAAGTCAGAAAACACAAATGTTTGCTGTTTTAGAAGGAATATGTTAGCTCATTAAAAATTAAAACCACTCATTCAATTTATAAAAGGCAAGACTTTACCCTCTAACAATTAGTGTTCACAGATTTATGAAATTCTTTCAAAAGAGTTTACACGAATAGAGTAGAAGCACAACAGACATTACATTGTCTTCGTGAGTGCTGTGTGATTCAGGAGTCTTTGTGATAATAGTTTCAGGGGAACAGTGCGAACCTGGCCTTCTTTAGCTCTTGAAATCTGTGGGTTATCTACCCACAAAGAGGCAACAGAAAATACTAAATAGCTTTATTTTGATCCTGAAAGATCTAGATTCTAGCTGATTTTCCAGGTTGCAAATTATGTTTCTTAATCTCATTCACCTCAAGTTTCTGTCTCTAAAAAATAGAGATGATACTATTTACTTTAAAAGGTTTTATGAGAATGAAGGACTTAGTTATAAACATCTTTTACCTGTTAGCTACCACAGGGGGAATGATGGATAATAATCATAGGTAATCATCACTGATTTACCTGAATTCATTCTCATTTCAAAGTTATTTTTCTGAATTCAACTCATGTTCTGGCTAAAAATAATTGAAATAACAAAATAAAAATGAAGCTTTTCCTTATAAAATTTCACACGCATAAACATTTTATAATAAGTTTCACTCTCAGGGAGAATTAATAATGGTAGCTCTGCACACATTACCTTATCTCCGGGAAGGGACTACAATATTACCCTACTTAATTTCCCGCCTGTGCTTTTATCGAGTTCCTCTCTTTATCATAAAAGGGAAATGGCCTTCCTCCATTGATTTTTTTTCAGGTTTTTTTTTTTGGCTATTGGACCATAAGCATAAACACATTCAAGGACCAGATGGAAGTTGGATCTTAATGACTCACACAAGACAAACCTTTAACTTACTTTGATAAAAATGGTTTGCTGATAATGATTATTTATGGAGGATTAGTTGATTAGGACGACAGGATGAAGGAAATGTGGATGCAAGCAGTGAGTCCTGCAACTCAGCCCTAAAGCTCCAGGACATCAGGAGGGCGGAGCCCCTGTGCCAAAGCCCATGCACCTGGGGTGCCAGAGGACAGAGCTGGAGCTGTACCCCAGGCCACACATCGTGTCGGCAGAAACTGAGACGGCCCCAAGTGGGGCTCATCACAGGCAACCACATTACCCTGCACCCCACAGCCTGGACACAGCCTCACTCCAAACGGGGTATTCTCCCGTGGGAGTGCACCTGACAGTTACACACACACACACACACACACACACACACACACACACACGCCTTTCCCAAGAGGCAGGAGTGAGGAGGGGGAAGGAAGGCGGAGAGACACAGAGAAAGGACAGCAAAGACAAGGCAGCAGCCGGTTGGTGATGTCAGTGTCAGTGTGAGTTTACCGTGAGTAGAGAGAGGAGAGGGCTTGGGGAGTGAGAGCCCTGGGTTCCTGTGCTTTGGGGCTCTGAGGCTCTCTGGGCTCCACAGCCTTGCAGCCCTGCTAGTCAGCTCTGGCTCCCTCCCAGCAGTTCACCTCGCTCCTGTCACGTTACTTAGGCCGCTGTCTGCAGGGGCCAGACAACACAGATGCATAGGAGCAACACAGATGCACAGATGCATTTCTCCTGCTCACACAGAGACTTGGTGTTTCTGGGGAGACCTAGTGGGCCCACATTTTCAAACAAATTCACTTGCTCTTATGTGCTGACCACTTATCAAAGAAATCTTTAAAAATTCAATCATCATGCTCACTGTAATGAACTTGGGCTTGGTGGAACTCCTGTGCTGGGGCTCGAGGTGAAACTCTATTAAATCTCCCATCTTCAGTCTGTCATCTCTCCGTCAGTCATTTTCGCTACAACGTTCAGAATGTAATAACTTCCAAAGGCATTAAACACTGCTCCACACAGATCTGCAAGAAGCTTTAGTGCTTTGAGCGTTAAGCTCACTTATCACTTTTTAATAAAGGAATAGCAAAAGCCCTTTAGCTTTTAAAACACCAGCCATTTAAAATCTTGCCCTTTTTTGGTGAAAAACATAGGCCAACATCTCAAGTTTAAATAAATCATCTCAAAGACAGTGGCTCCGGCATGCTGACCTACTTTAAGTCAAATTTTTATGAACCTGCAACAACTTTATGATGTACAGTCTGCCCCGGGGAGGAAGCTATACCCCGAGGATAGAGACCCAGCTCCGGTCTTTGGTGACTTCACAGAGTCTGCCTAACGTAGGAGACCTGTGCGAGCCAGGTAGGGAACGAACCTTTTCCTCTACCTGAGTGAACCTCCCAGTTCACTGGCTGTTCCCATGAATCAGACGATAAAAGACAGACTGACAAGAGAACAACATGAAATTCAAATGATGTGCACACAAACATGTGCATGAAAGGGAGACTAGAGAGAAATGAGATGCAGGGAAGTGACCATATGACAGAGGCATCTTGCCATCTAAGACTGAGCAGTAAAAAGGACTGCCAGGCCTCTAGGCAAGCGGGGGAAAGACCAACATCTAAGAAAAGTTGACAGCACATCTGAAGACAGAGCACAGAGAGGTCAGAGAAGCACATTGCATAAAATAAGTGACAAAGAAATTCCTGTACTGTCTGGCCACCAGAAACAGAAAGCATCAAGAGAGACAGACTTGAGCTAACATTAGGATGCTCCATCGTGGACTAAGACTCGAGCTTGAGAAAACCTAGGCTTTCACCCACTAGAGGGACAGAAAAAAGTCTTTATAGATATACAAAGATTTTGAGACTACAGGGCTTTCGTACCCTATAAAAGGACCAGATGGAAAGAAAGACTAACCAGGTCATAAGTATTAACACCATCAAAGAGGGAGGCAGGGAGAAAAAAATGCATGATGAGAAATGTACAGTTAAGTGTTTGACACACTTGCTGAAAAAGGAGTCTTAAAAGGCACATGGTACAGGAGAACATCTACCAGGAATGTACTCCGGGCATCCCCAGGGCCTCGACGTCTTAGTGTTCCAAAGGGGCTGAGAACTGGCTCTCGAGTGGGTGAGAGAATCTTACTCTTTTTCATATTGAAACATAGCTTTACACGTAACACACACAGTGTACCTGTTGTATTAAAAGAAAAGATTAAGAAAAATATCCAGGCCTTAAAAGTCTCCTAAGTAATGTGATAATGAAAAAGCTTGAGGGACACTTACTAGAACCAATAAGATAAATAAGATAAATGATTTCACTGGAAAGATCAAGGGAAGACTTAAAAGCAGGAGCTAGGAAAAGTGGACTTATTACACAGTAATGCAACTTACAGAGCCATGACACTGATGAACTGGTAAGCTTCAAATGGAGGGGCAGCTAATATAGAAAGCAAATATTAACAGAAACGCAGTGAAAACTGTACCACAGGACAGACACAGTGGTACACACATGTAATCTCAGCACTCTGCAAAGCTGAGGCATGAAGATCACAAATTAAACCCTTCTCAGACAATTCATAGATTTAGCAAAATTGAAGATAAATAAATAGGGCTGAGAATGTAACTCAGTGCAAAGGATCTGGGTCCAATTTCCAGTACTTAAAAAAAAAAAGGAAGGACAGAAAAGAAAAGAGTATTGTAGTATATTACTCCTTCAAACTGGACAGATCCAAAAGAAAATAAATTAAGATATATAAAAAGTAAATACACTATCATTAAAATTGACTGTGTATATGTTTTTATACTTCTCATTCTATATATTAAACCTGCACAGGACAATGTTTAAGAAACATTTGGAAAAGCATGTCCTGTAACTGTTATAAATAAGCCTGAATGAGTTACCACATAGTCTTTATACTTCATTCTCTGCTCAGATCTGACAAAAATGAGAAACAGACTTTAACAAGTAACTCGTAAATAAATCTGACCTACTTGTAAATTGAACAACTTAGTCTTAAGATTATCCTAACACGTAGTGAGAAAAGAATAAATGTATATATTCCCTAGAAAGCTATGAAAAGAATAAATGCACGTATTCTCTAGAAAGCTATGAATAGGTAAACATTTCACAGTAAATCCATGAAATGAAACAATGTCTGCTGTCAGAGAGAAGTTGATAACCATAAATGTCTATAATAGTTTGAAAGTAAATATTATGGACAGATAAATACGAAAATTTAATACAGGATCCCAAAATGCTATGCACAAGATTTTTTTATCAGTAACAAAGATGATTATGATTAGATCAATTTTGCATGTCTATATCTGGTAATCTAAGCAACATGTTTGAACATAACTATGCAGAGTAACAATCACTGTTACATTCCTGTCATCTTGTTTTGATAGCCTCTATTGTTTTTATTTTGGGCTTTTTGTTGCTGGTGTTTGTCTCTTTTCCTTCTTGTTTTTCTTGAAGCAAGCCCTCCCTGTGAACCAGTGCCATGCATGGGCTGCCAGCAGCCCAGACCCAAGCTCCTGCTTCATAAGAAACCCACCCCACCCATAAGAAACCGCCAATCTGGAGAAACACAGGCAGCGATGAGAGCTATTCAGGTGAAATGCAATTTGATGCTTGTGGTGTTTGGTGTTTCACTGACTTTGCAGGTCTAGGGCTGGTGGTCTGATCATCTACTGTGTATTGTGTATTGTTATCCTCACAATACACAATGTAGTATCATGGGGATCTCCTTCTGAAGGTGATAGCCATTGTTGATTCCCTATCATCTTGTATTGAAGCCCTGTATCATTTTCATTGTTTCGTTGGGTTGGGTTTTATTGTTTTGTTTTGTTTGACTTTGTTATATCCGATGGCATGGGTAGCTATTTCAAAGATAGCAAGATACATTATGTTACCAATTTTGGACTTACTATTGTCTTGTTTTGAAATCCTTTATTGCATTCATTGTTTTGTTTTTATTGGTTTTATTCTGTTTTGTTTTGTTTGATTTTTACTATGTCTGAACGTACAGGCAGCTATTTTGAAGATAACAAGAGGCATTGTGGTAACCATTGTTGATTTCATATTGTTTTAAAGTCCTGTGTCACTTACACTGGTTTTGTTTTGTTTTTTTTTTTTTTTTGATTGGCTTTATTCTGTTTTTATCTTGCTTGGCTTTATCCTCTTTAAAATAAAATTTAAATTTTTTAAAATATTACAAAAATGAAATTTGAAAAAATAACAAAGATGATGTTTTAATTTAATCTGTGAAGGATAATATGGTTTAATCTAGGACAAATGGAATGACTCTTTTATTATATTGCCCGGAAAAGTATATACCCAGTCCAAATGAATGTTAATGCTTCCATGAAAAAATCTAGGTAACTACAGTACAGTTTTAGACCCAGAGAAATTTTAACCAAGTTGCAATAGGCCAAAGGATGGTACCAAAGACACTAGGTTCTGATCTTTGGAACTGTCAATGCATTAGCTTATTTGGAAATAGGATCTTTGCAGATGTGATTAAACAAAGGTCTTGTAATTGGTAGACTGTCCTAGGTTATCTAGGGATAGTCCCAAATGCAGCCCCTATACCTTGACTTAAATTATTCTAAGACAGAAACAGAAGAGGGCTTGATACAACTAAAGGAGAAACCAGTGTCAACATGGGCCAGAGAGAGATTTGAATGTGCTGTCCCAGAAGATGGGGGTACACCAGCAAGCCTGCAATGCACATCCATCAGGGGCCAAAAGAGGTGTGGAATAGAGTTTTCTCTACTGCGTCTGGAAGGACCATGGTCCCCTGAAACCTTCTTCAAAGCCCAATGAAACCGACTGCGGACTTCTGGTCCCCAGAAATGTGAGAAAATATATTGTTATTGCTTTAAAACACTAAGTCTGTGATAATTTGTTACAGTGGCCACACACAACACACACATAAAAACCAGTATACAAGCTAAGTATGTAGAAGCAATACAAAAAAAGTACAGGCAATATTATATATGACACCACAAAGTTAATGAAAAACAATAAATCTGGAACAAATATGCGTTATGTAAATGAGAGATGAAGTGATAACAACTATACTGTATAAAGTCTATTCAAAATTAATAAGATAAGGTTAATCATCAAAGAAAAGGCAGGACAAACTATGGGAATGGACATCACCAAGGAAACTACTCTACACGCCCAACAGAATCTGGAGGGGATGCTGTATAGTCAAGGGAGGCCCAGAACACACTTTTGCACTCAATGAGATTGAAAAAAATGAAGAATATCAACATTTACTTTGTCAGCGGCTTAGAGAAAAGATACTCTAATATCTTGTTTCCTTCTACCCACATCTTACACCTAAAACTCTGTCCCAAAGAAGCAGAGGCACAATCTGTGTGCTTGTGTGTGTGCACACGTGTGTGGTTATATAGAAAGGTTAATCGTGGATATGCTGTTATCCTACTTGTGTGTGCTACTGCAGACAGTGTGTATGTACGTGACTGCTGTGCATTTCAAATTTAAATCAAAATAAAAAGGGAAATATGACCAAGTAAATAAACTAATCATTTGATGATACACTCATGAGAAAAAAGATTTAGGATTTACTTTAAGCTCTAGTGGTATTGTCAAGTAATACACGTCTTTGTTTTTCAAATTTATGACTAAAGAGGTAAGACTGTACATATATGGTCTATATATATATCTTCTTTATATATATATCTTCTTTATATATATATATATATATCTTCTTTATATATATCTATATATATCCTATATAGCTATCTATAGCTATCTGTATATCCTTAAATATATATATCCTCATATATATATCACCTCTATATATCCTATCTAGTTATATATAATCTATATATCCTTTCATATATAGCCTCTCTCTGTATATCTATCTATTTATTCTATATATCTGTCTATATAGTTCCATCTACCTATATATATCTCTCCTCTATGGGCCCCTTTCACTAATTTAACCAATTCAATTAGCTATTAAGATAGAATTTTTAATTACTTACATATGTTTTACTAAATTTTTCAATTAGTAAGATACATGTTGTTTGCCAGGGATGTGAACAATAACAGATTAGTTAGTGTCAGTCACTGTCAACTTTCACTCTCAAATGCAGAAGACAGGACCAAGCATTTCTGAAACAAATTCACCCAGCACATCTCCTGGTTCCTGATAAGGGCCCTGAGTGTGGGAGACAGTGGGCGGAACAAAGGAAGATAAATAAGCAAACACTGAGAATAGAATCAAGTTCCAGGCTGGAGGAAGCACAGATCTAGGGGAGAACAGAGTGGAGGGCTGTGGACTCGGCCTAAAGCACTGGGAAAGTTCCCCATGGAAGCAAGGAAAGCAAGAACATTCCAGCTGGAGGGCCGGGCAGTCCGGAAAGCAGGCAGGGCACAAGGCTAGACAGCCAACAAGGGGCTGCAGGCACCCACAAAACAGATAGAAGAGTTGTGACCTTATCTAGAAAGCAATGCCGGCCTGTGAAGGACATCACCACATCCAGGGCTGGCTCTCGGCCTGGCTGTGTAGCTCAGCGGTGAAGCGAGGGTGGTCTGAGCAAGGCCCTGAGTTCACCTCCAGCACTGCCCCGCAATTATTTTGAATTTAAAAGAGTACTCTGGGGCTGGGGATTTAGCTCAGTGGCATAAGCACCTGCCTTGTAAGCAGGCAGTCATGAGTTCGTTCCCTGGTACCGATAAAAAGGAAAAAGATAAAAGAAAAAAAAAAAAAAAAAAAAAAAAGAGTACTCTATTGGAGTTCGGAGAATTTATTGGTGCAGGGCTGAATATGCAATTGGAAGGCTGGCACCCAGTTTCCTGAGAGATAATGTGGCCTGAGACAGCACAGGGCCAGTGGCAATGCCAAAAAATAACCAGGAGCCAGGTACTGTAATTGAGAGGCGGCAGTTGTGAACTTGGTGAGCAGGTTTGGTCTTGATGGAGACAGTGGAGTTGGGGCTGATGGCCCCATCTCCAGCAGCATTCAGGAGCAACCTCTGGAAATTTGAACTTCTCCACCCAAGCCACGAGGTGATGACCATTGCATTGCCTCTCGAAAGACCTGAGATCATGGATCAGTCAAAGCTCCAGGAACTCACACAGTGCCCCAGGCCCAGCTGCTCATTTGGTTTTTGGGAGACAGGGTCTCACTGTATAGTTCAGAGTACCTTTGAACTTACTAGGTAGCCCAGGCTGGCTTTGAACTCAGTGATCCTTTTGCCTCAGCCTCTCAAGTGCTGGAATTACAGGCATGAACCACCCTGCATGGCTTTGAGCTGCTCCATTGAGAGTGCTTATTTCTTGGCGATGAAGGCCTTGGTACCAGGGGAGTACATGCTCTGGAGTGGGTTACCATCCACTCGCTAGCAATAGGCTCCATTGCATTGTGGGACTTATTCAGAACCGTTAATCATCAAGGCCCTGACTAATGACGGTTATCTCAATTATGCATCCCGAGAGTCCGAACCCAGCCATCCTTGTCAGGGGCAGATGGAGAGAGATGAATAAGCTCATCATGTCAATAATGGGCCAGGAAATAGCAAGGAATTAGTATCAGGAAAAGCATGTGGCTAAAGGCCTAGGCAGCTAGAATCCTACAGTGTCCACTCCAGCTGCAAGGGGTCAGCAGATGTTACCTTGGCAATGCCATTTGTCAAGACTTAGAAGGCCACGGTGTCCCTACCCTTTGCTGCAGAGGTGTGACTGGAAACAGGGACACAGGACTTGCCACACATAATGGGTCTGCCATAACCACTTTTTTTGAGTAGGACGGAGGGTTGCACCCAGATCAGGGGCAAAATCCTTCAAATCAGCCCCCTGGGGAGACTGCAGGTCCCCAGACTGACTCTGTACCCTACCTGCTCCCTGAAATCCAGGGTCCTAAGAAAAGCAGCTCAGGCTCCTTGGCCCTCCAAATTTACCTCTGGGAACCACTCCGCAATAAATGAGTTAAAAAGTATTATTTTGCACAAAAATATTTACCGAAACAGCACTTTTCAGAAAAACAGAAGGAACATTAGTGTACAACAATAGACACGGTTACACAAAGCTCATCTGGTGAGTCCACGCCATTGTACATTACACAATGAATGAAGAACTGCTTACCAGTATTTCTATAAAATGAAACATGCTTCTGTTAAATGGGGAATTCAAAATCAAGATATACACTGATCTATGTAATATGAGCATAAGAATCTAAATTACACACGTTGATGTCACACTGTCCAGAACTCTGTAGGAAATGCAGGATAAAAATAAACAGAGAAAAGAAACATACATGCAAGCAAAATTCAGGTGAAACAATCTTAAGATCGTTATGTAAGGCAAGGATCTGGAAAAATTATCTTTAGGTTCATGACTTATTCATGCCTACATGACTAGATTTTAAAAGGCATCGCAGAGGTTAAAGTCTGGCTAATGATGTTGTTATGAGTTTGTATCAGAATAATGATTTCCCCTGGTAATGGCCTGGAGAGCAATAAGAGTGCAACCAGAATTGCTTGACAGACGGGGAAATGGGAGCCCACAGAAGCAGCGGGAATTTATCAGGGAAGAATCAAGCCTTCGAGAACCAGAACCCACAGGAACCTGCAGCTGTGCTGAGCAGCCAGACTCTGTCATTGCTGTTCTCTGTTCTGTATTCTCGTAGACAGCTTTTGTGTCCCCCAGGACACTCAGGGCTCTGTGGGGCTGGGGCTACTGCTTATTGGTTTTGTACCCTGAGTGAGAGCTCCTTGATAAATGGACACTAAAGTCACAATTGAAATCATGTTGTTGCCACATATCACATGGAGAATGCTAATTTATAAATCTGCATTTGCTGAGTGTTGACTCCGTGCAGTATGGAAAAGATGTTGTTTTGAAACAAAAGGACGCTGTTTCCATAAGGTTCTGCTTGATTTATAATAATACCGCGCAGGGCTTTCTCCTGAAATCGTATTTGGCCTGCGATGGAAAGACTCCAGAGTGATCCACTGTTTCAAACCAGTAAGCTCTTAGGGAGCTGCCTCCTCCCCCGGCTGGCCACATGCTAGACAATACAGCCCCAAGCACAAGTGCGACTCAGGCTGGAGTCTGGGCATATGTGTGGGATTCAAATACAAGCTGCTACCCATGTATATCATCGTGGAGAGAACAAATGCAATAAACAGGATCCAATTGCAGCAGGCAAAGTTAGGCTGAGAAACAGAGCCGGGAAGAGACCAAAACAACCCTGTCTTGAAACCTAGGAAAATAAAAAATTTTATTAGATGTAAGCTACCATTCTCAATCCTCTCTGCCCAGTGGAGTAGTGTAGTTACATTTCATAAGTGTGGAAGCTGGGCTCTACTCCAAATATTCTGATTTAATAAGCTGGGGAGGGGTTCCCCAGATGATTCCGACTGACAGATACAGTTGGAAACTATAGTATCAGGAGCACAGGTGGAGATACAACCTAAAAACTGTACATTTTTCTTTGTCCTTTCTTCGTGAAAACCTTGAAGAAAGACTCAGATTTATTTTCTAGGTGGAATTATCTTAAATTCAATTCACAGAAGTTGAAATCTCAGTTTAATGTTATTCCTGCTCTAAGATTCACAGAGAGTTAAATGTCTTAAGTTTAATAGATAAACTTGTATCTAGGTAAACATATGAAAACATCGACTACCTTTTACGAGTAGCTAGCTAGCTGTCAGCTTATGGTACTGGAGATTGAAGTTGGAGGTTTCACTCTGAACTACATCCCCAGTCCTTTCTGTACCTTTTACTTTGAGACAGGGTCTTGCTAAGTCACTAAGTTTGCTATGTCACTTGAATTTGTGATCCTCCTAACCTCAGCCTTTCAGAGTGCTAGGATTGCAGGCTTGCATCACCATATCTGGCTTCCATTTTTTATACTTTTATAAACATTATTCACATACCCAAAACCATGTGAGCTAGGTATTATTATGATGTTTTACAGATGAAGAAACTGAGGATCAAAGAAGCTTTGACATTTGTTCAGTGTGACCATCACCCCTAAACTATTAACCACATCAAATGTGCCCAAGCCTACAGCTATGGTGTGACTAAATTCCTCCTCCAGTGGTCCACATGTTAGATGTTTGTACAGGTGGTGGAACCTTTGAGAGGTGTGGCCCGGTGGGAGGTCCTGAGGTCCTGGGCAGTGCACCCTCACAGGGATTGCAAGAGTTGCAGTCTTCTCTTTCTCTTCTACCTTGTTCCCCTGTGCTCTTCCTCCATGACTTCTGCCTGGCTACAGACCCAAAGCTATGGGGCCATTTGATCATGGATTGAGACCTCCATGAGCCACACAGCCACGTTTCTCTTGATAAGTTAGTTAATTCAGGTACTTTGTTTAATGCCATGAGTGTGACTCAACATAATTAATACCTATGGCTTCCCTCTGTACTATGGGGCTCCTGTATAACAGTACTATTTTGCCCTCTTTGAATATATACAATTAAGCTCTGAGAGCTTAATATTAAGAAAATAACTTATTCTAAACTGAGCCAATTAACAGAAGAGTATTATCATGTATAGTAGTTATGTTTTCATTAAATTACACATTTTGTTTTTAACTATATCCTCACTTAAAAAAAGATAAAACAGACTGCATTAAATTTGTGAGTAAATTCTTAGTGAGTAAATTTCCTCACTAAGAACCATTTCAATTAAGGATTTCATGTCCAGGTCACAAGATTATTGGTTATTTTACTCAGACTATTATGTGGGAGTAACATTAGGGAAGTATGATTCTTATTGGTAGTATAAGCCCTCAAAATCTTCATCAAAACAAAAGATGAAACACACATTTTCCTGCTGTAGCAAAACATTCTGCTTTTTCTTTCTGCCTGTTCCACTCTCCAAATTATAATAGGTTCATAAATTTCATTTAGTTGCATACAGTGTTGTAAAACTGTAACCCACCGTGGGAAGCTGAGGCAGGAGAACTGCAAGTCTGAACGTAGCCTGGGAAACTTCGTGACTCATCAAGACCTTGTCTTAAAATAAGAATTTAAAAAATTGGCCAAGGATGTAGCTCAATGTAAAAGCCCTGGGTTCATTCTCAGTTCCATTAGAAATATTTCTTTTTCTTTAAAGGCCCTAGTTTCCTTCTTCTTTCTTATCAGGAAAAAGAAACAGGAAATTCCATGACCTTATTTTTATTGGATTTAAAAAACTCACTAAGAACCATTTCAATTAATGATTTCATGTCCAGGTCACAAGATTATTGGATATTTTACTCAGACTATTATGTAGGAGTAACATTAGAGAAGTAGGATTCTTGTTGGTGGAAACATAAGACATTTAACTCTCTGTGAATTTTAGAGCAGGTGGAATGGGTAAAGAAAAGTTGGTATATGTTTTTGACATATTTACACAATGAAATATAATTCAGACACAAAAAAGGATGAAATCCTGTCATTTGTGACAACATAGATCTAGAAATCCTTGTTAAGAGAGATGAAGCAAACAGAGAAAGATGTTGCATATCTCACTCATGTGGAATCTAAAAACGTCGAACTCACAGAAGATGAGAGGACAATAGTTACCAGAGACTAAAAGGTGAGGAGGATAGCTTGACCAACGGGTATTAAAATGTTTTGATGAGAGGAATAAGTTCTGGTGTTCAGTGGCCCAGCAGGGTGAATATAGCTAACAACAGTGCATTAACAAGAACAAGGGCAGTGGAAATGGCTATGCTAGTTGTTTTGAGTTAACCACTATCCACCATCTCCTTGTGCCTCATAGTACCTATGAATAGTATGAGTTCATAAAAAAAAAAAAAACTTAGAAACCTACGAGATAATAAACATGCAAATTCCAATAAAAACAGAATTCTTCTGGATTCCAGTAATGCCGCCATGTAGCAAAGCAGATGGTGACTGCTTGCATGCTGGGGGAATGAAAAGTCTTCCTCAAGACCTGAAGAGGGCTGGAGACCCATGTACCCAGGACAGTAGGAATGGACAAGGAAGGAGAGGTGGGCTCCCTCCGAGTCACTGAAGATGGAGAATGAGAGGTGCTGGAACACAGAGGCCCACATTGTGAGCCTCCCTAGGACAGGCTGGAAGCCTTATATGCTCCACTGTGAAGGGATGGAATGGAAAATGTTCATAATATCGTTCATGAAAAAAATCACAAGAAAGGCTGCTAAACAATAAAGGCAAGTAAAGGTGAGTTGGATGAAACCAAAGCCCATGCCTATTGGCTGAGCTGGATGAGTTAGATGAAACCAAAGCCCATGCCTATTGGTTGAGCTGGATGAGTTGGAAGAAACCAAAGCCCATGCCTATTGGTTGAGCTGGATGAGTTGGATGAAACCAAAGCTTATGCCTATTGGTTGAGCTGGATGAGTTTGATGAAACTAAAGCCCATGCCTATTGGTTGAGCTGGATGAGTTGGATGAAACCAAAGCCCAAATGTATTGGTTGAGCTTGATGAGTTGGATGAAACCAAAGCCCATGCCTATTGGTTGAGCTGGATGAGTTAGGTGAACCAAAGCCCATGTCTATTGGTTTGGGCTGCAGGAGTTGGATGAAACCAAAGCACGTGTCAATTGGTTAAGCTATGCTTACAGCCAGTTGTCAGGAAGTCTGTAAGGAAGGCCCTTGTGGACTCTGAGACAGTACATAGAAACACTAGCTACATGTGGCTGCATATGCATGTGACACTGTGGCAAGGGGGATCCTGCCAACATCAGAGGAAGAGTGTGGAATGTTGTAGACTGCATGGCTCTTCAATTTCAAACAAGACCAACAAAAAGCAAAACCCCAACCAATCAACAAAAATCAGAAATGGCTCTAGGTTGGAGAAGACATTATCTCCTCTGCATTCAGTTCAAGATAACAGTTGTCCATAGGGGCATACATATATGTCTTGTTCTGTTAAAATCTCAGTAAGTACAGACTGTGGTTGTAGATTATTTTCTACTGAATGACACTGTTCTAAGATAAAATATATCAAAATCTTAGCAGGTAACTTTTCTAGATGGTGATCAATCAATAAATGGAGCAGTAAAATGGCTTTATTTATTTATTTATTTTTGGTACTGGGGATCAAACTCACGACCCCAGGCTTGGCAGGCAGGTGTTTATGCCACTGAGCTATATCTTCAGCCCTAAAGAAATCATTCTTAAGCTCATAAAATTCTTGAGGGTAGGGCTTTTGGGGTGCAGGTGAGGGGACCAGCCCTTCCAGATGTTTACCAAAGCTAAAGAGGGTCCCTGCTTCACCAGGGATGGAGGAGATCCTTCTCAATGCATGCTTTAAGCAAGACCGGATGAACAGGTGGGTGAGCGCCAGACTGTGTGTGTATGTGGGTGTCTGAGTGTGTGCACATAATAAAAATTTGTAACTCATACATAAATCAAAGCCAGAATTCTATGTGGAATGATAATTTGCCCAATTCCCCTTATCTGCCCTGAATCTCATTGTTGAAGAAATTCTAGTTGCCTTTTAATTCTACCGCCTGTTATGGTTTAGCTCTAAAACATCCCCCACTGCCTCTGCTCTCAGAGGCGCGGCTTCCCCAGAGGTCTCTCTAGCTGACTTGCTGTTAGGAGGCGAGGCTTGGCAGGAAGAGGAGGGTCCCTGGGGGTGTGACTGGAAGAGGGAGGTAGCTCTCCCTCCCCAGCTACTTCCTTCTTTATCTCTTGGCTTCCTGGCCACCGCTATGTGGAGAGATTTCCTCCATCCAGGCTTTTTTAGTGTGCCTTTTCTGCCTTGGATCTGGCTGACCACTATCAGTCACCACGAGTCTAAATAAACCTCTCTTCCTTTTAGTTTTTTGGTGTTAGGTATTGTGTCTCAGCAACACGAAAGTGATTGAGACATCACTCCAGGATCTAGCACAGTTTAAAAAATCCCTAACAAGGGCTCATGGTTGGCTTACAGAAATAACTAAGTTAAACTGGAGGTGCAGTGTATACCCAGACAAGTGAATGTGAATGACAACAGTACTCCTGATAATATGTGTACCGACATGGAGATGGACATTTCTACACTATATTAACATGTATCAGGTAACTTAGTTTACACAGCAATCTAGGTCTCTAATTTTGATGGTGAAGAAATTGAGGTCCAGAGTGTTCAGCATCTTGTTCAAGGTCACACAGCTAATAAAGAGATAAAAGAAATTGAAATGACTATCCTAGTTCATTTTGACCATCTTTCTAGCTACTTACTGTAGGGAGAGAGGGCCTGGACTTATACATTCCAAAACCACCTCCTCAGTCTTTGAGCTTTGATGTATACTACTCATGAACTTGAACAAAGATTATTCAATTTTTAAAAAATCATAGTGTTTCAAAATCAAACAACTATGATGTATCATCAATTGGCAATCATGGCACACTGGGAGGTTGGTATCTAATTGATTTCACACAGATATATCTCTTCAAGATTCAGTTGTTATACCTCATTAATTATCTTATTTGGTTTCATGCAGCGAACTTAGAGAGAATGGGATGTTTTTGCCCAAGGAATTGGTAGTTTTCCCAATAAAGTCTCTGTAGACACACTGCCTGGCTTTTTCTGAATAGTTCTGATTTAATAAATTCCTTTCACTTTATCTCACAAATTAGCAATCCAAATGTGTTACAAATTTCAATATTTTATTGGCTAAATTCATTATCCTGACAGAAAGAAACAAAAAACCTTTGCCTGACCACGCATTTTCATTTGCCTGTAAAATACGATTACCATGGAACTGTAGACCCCGCTAACCCTGCTCAGGGCTGTAGCATAGTGTAAGGGCACCATTCTGTTTCTTAGCACAGAAAGAAAATGGACACAAAGAGATTAGCAACACCCAGTGAGGCTGGAGAGACAAAGTGGGATTTTCAGGTGGGAATCCAAACAGCAATCCTCTGGTGACATAGATTAAAAAACCACATTTTAATCATGTGCCCGCTTCCATGCAAATAAAAGGAAAGCTTTGGTTAATAGCAACCACCACAGCCCTGTGGAATTGCTGCTCACTCTGAGCAGACAGGAGCAAGTGCTATGTTTGTTTGGGTCTGTTTTCTGCTGGGCTGAGCCTGCCTGCCACAAGCTACGCTGCTTCCTGGTGCATTTTGAGAACTGCTGCATTGTAATAAATGGATGAGCTGCTTTAGGCTATAGTTCCTGTTTATCTGTGTGCCATTTATGGTCTCATTTAGGACTTTTCAGGTAAATGCCATGTTTGACTATTCTCCCCCTCAAAAAAGATATTTTTCTTTAAAAGAGAAATATATCTATTTATAGATAGATACATTTATTATACATATAAAGAAAGAGGATAAATGTGAACCTGAGCAAAAAGACTTAAGGTGAGTTATGCACATATATCAACTCCCTATGATGAAAGCAATTATTATGTACTGCAAATGTGTACCAATAAAAATTTATAAAACTAAAAAAGTAAACTGTGAATCTGAGCAAATATTTGTTATTAGACACTTGTGGAACAAATCAGAGCATCTTAAAGACAATTTAAATTAGGCTCACTGGAGTAATGCAAGAATGAGCTTTTTCCTTGTGCTTTTGTGTGTGATATGCCAATCAGTAATGGTCTCTCAGTATTTACAAGGTCTTGGTAAAAATGAAAGTGTACTGACAAGTCTGATCTTTGCCACTCCAGGCTGTCGAGTAAGTCTTGAACTTCCTTTTCTATTAGGAAGGTAAAATCAGGGGAAAATGTAAATCACATGGGCTTTCAACTGTTGCCGTCTTTTGAAGAGCAAAGGATATGGAGTCCTTGAACTGTACCCTTTTCCCAGAGAGGCCATTTATAGACAGGCCAGTGGTGACTCAGTGTGGACTGTCATGGTTGTACCAATGTAAAGAAAAAAATACATTAAAAGCAATCAGGATCATTTTCTTACACCAAAAGATTTAATTCAGGGATCACTTAAATCAGGCAGTTTTCTAAAGGGTATTCTCTGTGATAAGCATGTTGCCTTTTCCTACCCACCCAAATATGACAGAGTCAAGGATCGACAGTTGCCCTGGGATGTTTGACTCTTCTATGTTAAAAAGAGTTGACTCTGGGGCCTGACAGTGAATCAAAACACAAACTGACCAATCCACATCTGCAAGGAGTTAGAATTAGAACCGCACATATGCAGCCTATGCAAAGCAGAACTCTGAGCCTCACTGTTGACAGGCACTGTGGTGTGAATGGTGCCCCCCAAAACCCTGCAACACAGGCATGCTGTGCAGACAGTCTATCATAGGCAAGGAGATGAGCTATGGTTTTGCCCTTGAAATCCTGGGGTGCTAGTAGGAGCTGAGAGAGAAATGCTTAACAACGGCACATAAAACATAAGTGCAGTGATGTACATGTACTCTGGGGGAAGGTGGAATTTACAAAACGAACTGAGCCATAGGAGTGGAAGACAAGAATACTAAAGAGTGTAAAATGCACACAGGTAAAATCATCACACACGGAGAGCACGGCGCTTACCTGACATGCTGATGGATGAGTGTGGTTGAGATCCCAATGGGAGGACACTATGTCAACAGACTTTTTGGCCATGTCGAGTAAATTCATCCAGCCTTGGAAAAGTGGTAAGTGGAATGGTGCATTTTCTGAATAGTTAAGGCCTTCAGGAATATTTTCCACCAGGGCAATTCTTAGAAAAGATTTTGAAAAAAACAAACAAAAGCGAGTCAAATTTGAAGCCATTAACCTTTCTTTACATATGCATACAGAAACATCTGGAAAATATACTTTAACCTTTTTGAATGTATACTTTGCTCATAGTTTACATTTTTCCACTGAAGCCCTCTTATGCTTCCCCTGTGCTAATGTGTTCTGAGGATTATGCTATTTTTCTGTAGTTTACACTTATTTTTCAGAAAATCATAATGCATGCCCCCAATTTCCAGTTCAAATTATCCTTGAAAAAAAAATTCAGAGCTTGAGGATCTTATTCTTCTAGTAATTCTAGTAATATATTCCAAGTTTGTCCTTATAGATGAAGCAATGAATCTATAAGGAATGCATTTTTTGTGAGCTACTTCTGCAAGCTACTTGAGACCACAGAGTAGTTGTGCACATCTTCAGGCCCTGGTATGATTTGGGCACACGTTATAAATCAATAATGTGATCATTATTGCTTAACACTTCTACTGATGCTTCCTAGCCTAAGATGTAAAAGAATACTCAGAGGAAAGTAATAAAAATTGCTTGGAGCAAGGCTTGCTTCAAATCAGGCAATAAGGGACATAATAATCAAGCCCTAAATAAAGCACAGTCGGCAATGCTAAAGTAAATCTGTTTTCTCTTTTCATTTATTTTAATATCATGGCAACCTCTTCTGGGTATTGCACCTGGGGCCGCTCTTTTTTTCTCCCCTATTTCTGAGTTCTTGATAAACTTCTTAATAAACATAGCATTCTTAATAAAAGAATGAATAAATTTTTTTCCTGTTTAGTAAATTCCAGATTTCTTCTGCAGTTTCTCCTGTAGTTCTTGATGGAAAAACTCTGAAGTTTAATGAAGATCTCTGTTAAGTGCTTCTGGAACAGAGGTCTATTTTATTCACAGTTGCCTACCTATCGTTAGACACACAGTTGGGGCTGAAGGAGTAGCCCAGTGGCAGAGCACGTGCTTAGCACATGTGGGACCCTGTGTGCAAAGCCCAGCAGCACATACAAGATCAAAATAACAACAGAAGCCTAACAAAACAGTAGGAGAATAATAACAGTTAATACATTGCATACTGTTATCTTTAGTTACACATAAGATACAGGCATGAAAAATTCTCCAAATGATATTAGCACAAACCTTTCTTTTCAATGAACTAAGAGATGTTAGTAGTATAACTATCTTGATTTTTTGTTTTACTTTTTTCCATAAAATTTTTTAAAAGCCTATAATTGGAGCTCAACCCATATAAACATATATTATATTTAATGCAAAATTCAGAATTTCTCAATAAAATTGTTAACTGTTAGGATTTTGAGACTTGTTTTTGTTTAATGAGCTTCAGAAACAAAAACAATAACACTAATAAAATGTTTTTTTGAATTTGATAAACCTAGACTATTCCAGCCAGAATGGGGTTCCAGTGTATGGAGCAGAGACATTCACAATACTGGGATTCAATCACCCACTACCACCTACAAACTCATTTAACATTGGTTGACCCCTACAAGCACAGGACAAGCAAATCGCTGTACGTGATTCAGAAATAACTATGACAAATGTTCAGAAATTTATAACCTAGTGGGTCAGCCTGCCACAGACATTCTTATTCAAACAGGAAGCAGATACTAACTAGTAAATGGTGAAATGAGAATAAGAAGTTTAATGAAATGGATACTTGGAACACGGGCAGGAGGAAGAAAATCAGTGCTGGATGGGGATATCTAGAATTGCAGGAAGCTGATCCTGAAATGAATCTCCAAAGTAGATTTTTTATAGGCGTAGGCTGGAAGAGAGAGGTATTCTAGGTAGAGGGAGGAGTTGCATCTACTGTTTGTGAATTGGTAGCCACGAGGGGAGTGAGGTAGGAGAGTAATGGTAAGAGCTGGCATGGTGAAGAAACCAGGCATAGTGCGCTGAGCCGCATGACACTGACCGTGATCCAAGAAGAAGAGCCATAATTCTGATGCATTTGCAGATACCTAAGTATGTTTCAGGGAATAACTACAGCAGCACACCTGTACACTGCTGGAGTGCAGTAGAGAGAAGCTACATGACGACAAGTCATAAACAGTAGAGGCTTTTGAAATAGTTCCAGAAAATAACAAGGAGTTTGAATTGGCTCCTTGGATACAAAAACAGACGCACAATGGAATATTCAGAGTCAAGTCTCAAAGATGTACTTGTACAATGGGTATAAGGAGCAGGTGAAGGAGAAATAGATTTTCCTGCAGTCATCACACTGTCTCTGAGCTGGGCTCTAGAACCACTTCCAGGGGCCTCTTAACCTGGACTCTGGCACTTCTCCAAACCATTTTTCATCATAGTTGGGTTAATCTTTGTAACACGTAAACCTAAACACTCTTCCTAATTAACCTTCCTTGGAGTTCCCTACTTCCTACACTGCTGTCCTCACCTCACGCTAACAGGGGAGGAAAGCATTTGCCAGTCTCATCTGCCTTTCTGTAACTTTACTGGCCTCAAATGCTCTCAGCTTTATACCATGGGCACACCTGACATATTCGTCAAGACTTCTCTGCTATACCTTCTAGACTCTGGCATTTCAATTGCATTTTCCCAGCCCCAGGCTCTATACTGGTCACTGAGGTTTCTCTCAGAAAATCTTCAAAATTCCAATTTAAATTACTTTCTCTGTTCGGTTTCCTTACATCCCCAAGGTTGATAACATCTTATCATCAACTCTCATGGCAACTTGCACTTTCCTTTGATTCTACTTAGAACTCTTAAAAAAAACCATCACTTGTTCAAGATGCAATTCTTCAGACTCCAGGGTGTGTGAAGGCAGGGGCCTGCACAGTGGTCCAGGTTTGTATCCTGCAGAGCCTAACACACTGCAGAGAAGGAATCAAAAGGATATACAGGATATGCAGGATATGCCTAGCAGATTGGTACAGCACAGTTCTGGGTACATCTGTGAATGATTGACATGTTAGTCAACAAACTGAGGAAAGAAGATCACTCTGAATATGGGTAGAACCACCCAATAGGCTAGTAGCTTGGATGGAATAAAAAGGGAAAGGAGAAGGAAATGTTCCTGCTTTGGGAACTTACAGTGAACCTCCTGCCCTTTGACCTTGGGCTGGTGCTCTGTCTTCAACCCCTCTTGTTCAGTACCTTCTATCTTTTTGGGCTGAGCAGCTATTAGATTCTCCAGCTTTCCAGCATGCAGACAGTCACTGTGGGTTATTCTGTCTCTGTTCCTGCAAACAGCCATTGTGGACCTCCATCTGATCCTACCTAATAAATTCCTTTGGGTTATACACACATATATTCTATTGATTTTATTCCTTTAGAGAATCCTAATATATTAAATGTAAAAAAGGTAAAAAGAAAACCAATTGGAAGCCTAATAGGGAGGAATGCCTACATTTTCCTGGTTGTAAGAATGTTAAATGGACAAGAATGTTCAAAAGGAACCATTTATGAAGCAGGAAAACAAGAGATACTGTACAGAAAGCATTGTTCTAGAAGTGAAGGTGAGAAAGGGTTAAATTTTACTTACTTCAAATGACTCAAAGGCAGCAGACAAGGTTGAAGAAAACAGAATTCTACCCACATTTACAATCTAATTATCTTTTAAAAGAAGCTAGACATAGCATGAATAAGTGACTCACAATAATTAGCAGTTTCAGTCTCCCCTACAACCACCGAATATATTTTAAAATCATCCAGCAAACAAAAAAAGAATCCCCAGAAAAAAAGCAAAACACAACAGCTGCTGAACAAACAGAACAGTTAGCTTTCATCTTACTCTGACATAAAAGACCTACTGAGAAAGACATAAGGAAACTCAAGAAACCCAGAAAAACAGATAAAATAGGGGGTATAGATAATTGTACAATTGTGGATGGCTCCATCCCACCACTTTTCACCTCCTTGGCTTCTGCTAGGCATACAAAGGACAGGACTCTGAGTTTCTTGGAAATCTTTAACCTAGATAGTCTTAACTGTGGACCTAGGGGTTGCATACATGGGTATCTACAAACTGAGGTTTTTATTTTCTCTAATCTCTAATTAAAATTCAGCATTTATTTATGAAGATAGGCAACAAATGATAAGAATACTACCACAATCTGTGATTTTTGGCACCAGTAAGAGTTTTCATTTTTTCCTGAAATAAGATGGCACCATCTAGGTTGATCTTAACAATCCGAGAAGAGTTGTACGGAAAGAGTGGACAGCCAAGTTTCACAGAAAGGGCAGTGTTTCCAAGGTGGGACACTCTCCACAAAGTCTGAAAGTTGAAATACTTCAGCCTTCTCAAGATAAGGAGTGAAGGCTGAGAATCTGGAAGAACTGCGGAGTTTATACTTTTAGTAATGTAAGGTCTTGTTTGCTCAGACCAATGGAGAAACAAAAGGAAAATATTATAAATTTACTAACAATGGACTACAGCATTCTTTCAATCTTCCCAAAGCAGTTTGCCTGAATTCTCACCAAAAAACACTGCCCCAACAACATGGCAACTTTTCACAACTTATAAAGATGACAAAGTTGGGACATTCAGCCTATAACTTTAGCTGCAGAAACCAGGACATGTTTTAAATTTTCATACAGAAACAAAATGCAGAATTGGTGTCCATCTTCCATAGGATGAAATTATTTGTGCCTGAAATGTAAATAATGAATTTACTTTTTTGAAAATACCAATTTTAACACAATGGCAAAAAAAAATTATATTTTCAAAGAATTAATGATTTTGTTATTACCCAGACCTCAACATACAAGGTATCTATGTTCTGGGAAATAAAGGTGCACCTTCATTGCTAGATTCTATCAGTGCCCTTCTGTTAAGGTTTGTGTCTGGATGGCTCCCCAAAGCCTCACAGTTATGGGGGGTTAGGTGTTTCATAGGTGGGTAAATCTAGCTTGTGACTGTGTCATACTCCAATGTGGGGATTATGTTGTGAATGCTACATCCACTCTAGAGCAGGTACCCTGCATACAATACAAGGAAAGAAAGATTCTTGTCCCTCCTCTCCCTTTTACTTCTTTCCCTGGCTTGCTTCTGTTATCTTCTACCACCATGAACTGTTTCTCCTCTGTGATGCTTCTCTGCCAAGGTACTCTGTCTTGGACTGAAACCTCTACAAACTCTGATTATGGACTGAAACCTCTACAAACTGTAAGCTAAATAAAACTTTCCTCCCTTAACTTTGGGGGTCATGTATTTTGTCTCAGCAACAAGAAAAGTAACTAAGACATCCTCGTTCAGGGGACCTCATGCAGTTTTAGCTAGTAAGATTTTTCTAAGGATAATAAGGTGACGATGCTGTGAAATAAAAAAGCTATTGTTCTATTGGCCACAGCTGGGGTAAATGTTGACAAGATAGGGTCTTCCTACATCAGGGAACAAACACAGGCACTACATTGCAACAAATGGAGAAAGTGTTGTAACAGTGATTACCAAAATAGCATCCCATTTATGATGTAGTTTGGAATTCTAGTTCTACTAAGTTTTGTATTGTTTATGGTTTTACACCTGTCATAATGACAACTTTCAACTTGAAATGCAACCCTCTGTTTCATTTTGGAGCTGGTCTTGTAATGAGCCTATGGCAGCCCTTACAGACATATATTAGTACTAGCTAGATTTGGAAATTCAAGAGAACAAATGGAAAGTGGGATGTTAAACACTACAAACTTATTTCTAAACCAGTGGCTTCTGATTCCACATATTTTGTTGTTATCCAGATGGTGAACATATTTGAGCAGCCATGTGTGCTCTCAAATTACATTTTAATAATGGGTACAAGATTTGGCATTGCACTGACTATCTTATTCAAGTATGATGTGCCATCAAATTCAGCACTGTGGCAGGATTCCTGGCTGTCATTTTTGGATGGAATATTTCCAGCAAAAACAGTAACTGACCGAGCATTTCTACGCAGAGTACCTAGGGGAAACTTAAACTTGCAATGGCTTACAGATTTCCAGCTTTAACAAACAAACCAACCATCAACTTCAAACTCTGTTTAGAGGGTTAAACAACCATCTCAAAATATGAAACCACAACCAGTAAATCCTAAGTCCACTATCATGAGCAGACTTTAAAAATCAAAGGAAGCATAAAGCTAAGCAAACTATGCAACAGAAAGCAAAAAGTGACAGAGCCCAGATTTGGCACCTACTCCTGCTCTACAGACACACTCACAAGAGGACCTTAGAGTCAACTTTGGGAGATCATAAGATTGACCAAAAACAGAAAAGAAGAGGGAGGAGGAGGAGGAGGAGGAGCAGGAGTATAGAAGATGACCTGGTTGGCTCTCCTTAAATGCAGAACAATTACATCTGCATTAATTAACCTGAGCCTCATCTCCATGTACTGATGCACAGATCTGGCTTTGCTATTTCCTTCTCCCGTCAGTAGATGCTAAGCAATACAAGTAGGGCTAGCTAAGGGACTAATATGTAATTCTTTGACCCAGATGACAGTTTCCTGTTTTCTTGAGTCTATAAAGCGTTGAGCACAGTGGGATGGCAGAGCCAGATAGCTCGGAATGTTAACTGGGTTCAAGCCTCAAGATAAGAGGCTATGACTTTGCTAGGCACAAAAGTTTACATATTGAAAACTAAAACAACAGCCTCTTAAGTCATTCAAATTCTACCTCAATCGAGTTATACAGCCTGGTCTTTCTGCATACTCTTCTCCCTGCATATTGCAGAGGTGCTTTCTCTGTCACTCATCTTTGAGCCACTCCCTTCTTCACAAGTTAATAGGGGCTGTAAGCGTGACCTTTGTTCCATAAATCCTCACCTGAACCACACTTAGGACCCTTGGCTCCCTGTAACTATAAATATGTCTTAGTGTGTTTATTCTCACCATGGGTTGCACTGGAGGAGGCAGATTGCAATTCCAATAACATATCCACAGGATTATAATTTTCTGGACTGTGAGAAGGACTAAAAAATGGATTACAGTATTATAAGGAATTACATTTGGGATTACAAATATGTAGAAAGAGGAAAAGAAGGACAAGAAAGGGGAGGAGGATGGAGAGAAGGAAGAGGTAAAGGAAAATCAAAGCAACTGAACTGAAAGAAGCAATAACTAGAAAATAGTTAGAACAACATCAGAGGACATTCAAAAAGAGGCAAGCCTTTCTCTAAAGCTGGAGGATTTGGAACTGGGTAGATTCAGAATTGGGTAAAAATTCACACAAGGTAAGTTGATGAGTAGAAATTAGTGTAAACACATCTATTAAACCCACTGATGTACAAAGAATACATGATGGGCTCACATTTGGTGTTGATCTATAATTTTAACCATTTAATCTACATGCATAACTTCTGTAGTTGTTGCTTTGGGGATTGAACCTAGGGGTGCTCTACCACGGAGCATCATCCTCGTCCCTTTTGATTTCTTGTTTTGAGACACAGTCTCTCTAAATTGACCAGCCTGGCCTTGGACCTGTAATCATCCTGTTTCAGCCTCTCAAGTAGGTGGGATTACAGGCGTGCACCACTGTGCTACCCTGTGTAAAATTACTTGTGTTTCTTGAGTTTCTGCACATCATATCATGTGAATACAAGATAAAGTAAAGAGATATATGAACTTTTCAGTTAAGATCGACGATTTAAGGCTAAATTTTAGCACAGCATAGTGTTTACCATATAGATGAATAGAGTTGTTTTAAATCTTATAAAAGAGAAGAATTTGCATACAGTTGTAGGATTACTGTCAACATCTCCAAGCCTTCATCACTGCTTTCAAACTGGGGTAGTGATCAGACTTTGTTATTTTTTGAAGATGTAGTGGCAGATATACGGTCCCACTTGATGAATTTGTTTTGCTTAAAAAACATTTTGATAACTTTATTTCCTTTATAGCCTTTGTATTCTGACTTTTGCATCTGCAAATAATCTTCAAGGGCATACACAGACTTTATTAGACTGCTGAAAGGCTAAGAAGTTCTTGTTGGATGGCTAATACATCAATTCCTTTTTCTTCTATTTTGTACTTTTTCTTTTCCTTAGTGACTGAAGGCTTGGCAGTAGGTAAGATCATCAAGTGAGATTTTCAGGAAACAAGAATTGGGTCAAAGACAAAGACAGGAAGTATCTAGTCATTTTTGGCTGGTGCAGAAAATGGGGCAAGTGAAGAAGACAGGCAAGAAATTTCCAGAGACAATAAAGTGGAGAGCGAAATTCCCTGGAAGCCAAGGAAGACCAACTTTATTTTTATTGTTCTTTTTGGCTTTTTAAATCATGTGCCAAATAAATCACAAATTCATAGTAAAAATAAAAACTGAAACAGCACTCAAAGTCTGAGGAGAACATTTTGGGGTGTGTGGGGGGGGATCCCAGAATGACAGCTGTGCTTTCCTCCAACCTTTTGCCCTCTCTCACTTTACCTGAAGGTGGTGATGGCTCCTTGTGTGACCCAGTGCCAATTTCCCGTGCCCTGCTAGAACGGGTCTCTAGAAATCAGCAGTGAAATGACTTATTTCTGTGACCTATCATTTTATTTCCTTTAACAACCAACAACTGGCTACTCTCCAGGGGCCTCAGCTAATTAGTATACGCACAGAACTCAGTTAGATGCCATGACAACTCTCTCTACACTCTTCCTTCTCCTGCAAGAAAAGAAAGAAGCAGGCAGATCTCGTTAAAATTCACCTTCAGGCAAATCCCTGGGATGTGTGCTTTCCATCTTTAGAAGGACTCTGTCCACAAGCCCTACCGCCGTTTTGGCACCAAATCTCCAGGAGGGAAGCTGAGAATACAGTAAATAAACGAGCCACACTCCCTTTATGCCTCTTTTCATGGTACTTGAAAATAAACTAGAAATGATTTGAACTGTGAGTCCAGGGAGGTGGGAGGAATAAATACAAGGAGAGTTTATTAATTTCAGCTTTTAGTTTGTTAATAGATTTAAAAATAAAATTGTAGCTGTCTTTATTAATAGTATGTGTTTATTTTTCAAAGTTAATGTGATCATAAAAATTTGTTTTTCAATCTAGGAAAAATCTTATAACTTCTCAAAGAAATCTTATAACTTCCCTTTAATAAACTATTAAAAACATAAGTCCTTGTGTTTGCTAGCTTGTTCTATGTTGAGAACTACAAACATTTTTACAAAATATTACATTTCATCATTATTTTGCTATTATTTATTACAGAGAAATATTTAAAAGAAAAGGATTTTAAATAATGTAGTTAAAACACAACTTGGTTCTCTGGTGGCATTAATCAGGAAGCTGACTTGTGGCCTTCATTCTTCAGAACAATCAGATTTTCACTCAAGGTTAACCTGCACTCTGTGGTGGTTGTTTAGTTGCAATCAAAGTTCATGATTCACAAGACAAAAGCTAACTTCAAAACAATGCTGGTATCTCTGACACTGACATGGACAACTTGCTACCCATTGAGAAGATTCATTGATACCTTGGACCCAGAAATAGCTGACTCAGACCAAGTGAGATCACTTGAACTCAGCTCACAGATATTGTTATGGTTTGTGTCTGGATATCCCCACAAAGCATCATGCAGGGTGGGTTTTTCAGAGGGGGCTGAACCTAGAGTTTGTGACTGATTCATGGTCCATGGTAAAGTGAGAGAGGGCTGGGATTATGGATGTGAGTGCTACAGCTTCCCTAGGATAGGTAGCTTGTGTACAATCTAAGGCACAAGAAGAGCCCCCTTTCCCCTGATTGGTTTCCTATTTTCTGCACAACTGTTCCCACCTGCCAAGTCACCTGTCTTGGAGGCCAGCTGATTATAGACTGAAACCTTTACAAACTGTGAGCTAAATAAACCTTTCTCCCTTTAACTTTGGGTGTTGAATATTTTGGCTCAGCAATAAGAAAAGTAACTAAGACATCCTTGTTTCATTTATTCTGAGAATCTGACTCAGTGTGAAGTTACTGCTGGAAGATGGTGCAGGACAGCAGCAAGGCCTGTCCTACTAACAATGTGACTAACAATGTCCTGATAATTCTTCATCTGGTGCATGGAGGACCACTATTGTATACAGCGCTGCCTTGGTTCATGGACTCAGTTTCCTCCGCAGTTCTGGTTGAAAACTGAATTGGATGTGAATTGAATCATTTTTTTTCATACTTTTTAGCAGACACAAATCAACCTTTTTTGTTTTTTAAAAATTGTTCTATTAATTTGAATAAGTACTAATCTTAAAACAATTCAGACTATTTCTGTTCTTATTATGATGCTCAAATTATTATATTTATTGTCAGTGGAACTGCTTTTAAATTGACTTTCAAAAAAGACAGTAATTGCAGTGAACACAATAGTGAGTTTGAGTTGGTAAGTGTAAATGTCTGTTTCTGTAAATCTAGATGATTTAGGGAGATGAAAGTCACATTAATTCCAAACCTACCATTTTAAGTGAAGAAAAACTACAGAGCTTTTTGCTTGTTTGCTTAGTGTGCGCTCTGCTTTGTTTCAGGAGAGAGGCAGCGTGCTTGCAGGAAGTCTGACTGCAGCTCTGATTCTTTATTTGCATGTAACAGTTTCAAAGTCCTTCTGAAGATGTCCTTACATACCATCATCCAGAGCAGTGATCTTAATTTTAGAGACGAAGGAGCAAGGGTCCTAGTCTCCATGTGTCATCCAGCTAGAGAGAAGGCTACAAAGGCAAGGTTTTTAAACTCAGATTTCACTGAGGTCCTGTGCAACTGGATGCCACGAGCACACTCTGACCAATGGAGGGAACAAGGAAAGCATCCTGGAGAGCAGAGACGGCTGCCTTAGAACAGAAGGTCATGTGGCCTGAGATCCTGACTTTGTCTAGAGAAAGGGAAAAGTCATCCCCTTTGTGTCCCCCTCTCTCTCTAATACCACCCTGTCATCATGCTGGCCCGGGAAGCTACAGCAACAGGAAGACGTATTTTTCTTGGCTTGATATTTCTAAACACTGGTCCAGAAAGGAAATTAAGACCCGTGGAAGTGCAAGAAGGCAAGAGTGACAGCAGGATACCAATTAGGGTGGTGTGCAGTTCAGTAGTAGACCATGAGGCCCTGAGTTCGATGCCCAGCACCCGCTGGAATCAATGAATGAATTAGTAAGTAAACTGCTGCAATAACTGGGGGGGGGGCAGGAATGCTCAAGATGGAGAAAAGTGGGCGTGGAACATATGCTGAAGGTAAGGACCTCCAAATGTCACTAAAAAGATATAGGAAATATGGGAGGTTGCCCATTGGTTGTTCAGAGACTTGTTCTTAGATTTATTTATTCATATTTTGTGGTGCTGGGGGATCAAACTCAGGGCCTTTGTGCATGCAAGGCAAGAGCTCTACCACTGAGCCACATCTCCAGCCTTATTCATTTTAAAATGAAATCTTTACTAACTTTTTTCGGGGGGGGGGCTCATCCTATCTCAATATAAATTAAAGCAGAATGAAGATTTTAGGAATTGAGGACTTATCAATTATTGCTAGTATTGGTAATTATTTTCAAAGTAAGGGCCAGGAAAAAGAGAAGAGCACATTCAAGTCCTTACCCAGCGGCCACAGGCAGTATGTCAGCTCTATTGTTGCTCCGGACTGCTGGTAGGATAGGGTTTTCCCCTCTCCTCCCCTCCTCTCTCCTCCCCTCTCCTCCCCTTCTTTTCCTCCTTCTTTCCTTGTATTCTTTCTCCCTTGTCTTCAATCTCAGAAATTCCAAGAATTTGAGGGCACCTTGAAAAAAATCCCACTGTTTGACAAATTCCTTTTACTGACCACCGTGAGCTATGTCCAGCTGACAGCTACTCCCCGGGTACATGATGAGCCTAACATCTTACTTAGTGCAAATTCTCTACATCTTGGTAAGAAACCAGATCTGCAAAGAGACCTCAGAGAAGACACAGCAGGTTTTTCTTCAGGAAAGTTTAATGCACTTCAAGAATTAAAAAAAGATTTTGGGGAAAGTAGAAAGATTGTGAATTCAGTGTCCCAGCAGGAACAGAACTCTTGTACATTAGAAACTCTCCCAGAAGCGCTCCTTTGGGTCTTCCCTTGGGATTGTCACCCTCAGCACAGAAGACAATTTTGGAGGCTTTATTTCAAGTCCACCAAGGGCAATTAGTACCATCTAGCAGACCATGTGCCATGTCCAGTGGTTTAAAATAGCTTTTCTAAATGTGCTTTTCACAGTCTGAATGTGGCTTAAATTTCTTCAAAGTTGACATAGAAAGGAGATGGGACAACTTTCTGAGGATTTTGCTGGCTGATCAAATAAACTTCACAATGTTACTCACTTTCAGACCCAACTGTACATAGGACAAAAGCCTACATATGAGCTAGGTGTGGTGGTTCGTGTTTGTAATCCCAGCATTTTGGAGGCTGAACTTGAGCTAGGAGTTTTGGACCAGTTTGGTCAACACAGAGATTGTCTCAAAAACAAAATAAGGCAAAACTTGAGGGAAAACCTCCAATAGTTTTGGTGAAATGAATGTCTTCATCAAATATTCCTATTAAATAACTCTTGGATAATGACAATAATTCTGATTTGAAACCCATTTTCCCCCTAAGATTCAAGGAAATGTCTGTATATTTTCAGGAAACACTACATACCTGGGTTAGGAGAATTCAAATAGTACAGGAGATCCCTGGTGTCAGTCCTGGTGGCTGTGAGGTACAGTGGGATCCTGCCTGATGATTTGGTACACGTACACATCATGTAATGTTTAAGTTGGGTTAAATATGTTTACATCCCCAAACATTTACCATTTCCTCATGGTGCAAACACTCTGCTAGGCTTTCTAACTTTTTGAAACCTATAGTGCATCCTCACTGCCCACAGTCACCTTCCGCCCGCCAGTGCACTCCTGCTGTATCCCAGTGCTCACTGACCAGCTCCTCCCATCCCTTCCTCTCCTTGGCCTCTGGTAAGCATCATTACTCTCAGCTTCTGGTGGATTCTATATGTGAGGGAGACCACAGAGCACTTGTCCTTCTCTGCGCAGTTTACTTCACTTAACCTAATGATATAGCTCCATCTATGTGGCTGGAAAGATAGGGTTTCATCCTGTGTTATGGATAAATGTTATTCTGTTGTATACAGGCATACATTTTCTTCATCCATTCAGTAGCTGATGAACACTCGGGTTGTTTTCTTGTCTGGCCATCACGGATAGCGCTAAAATAAACTCAGGGGTGCAGACGTCTCTTACGCATATGGACTGGAATCCTTTGGTTCTATAGGCTCAGTGGTTAAAGTTGCCTGATCACATGTAATGGAATTGGCCCAGAATCCCAAGTTAGTAGTAGAACTAGTTTTCAAATCTCATTCTCTCTGGAATCAGTATCTGCCCCATTCAACAACACACTCTCCCTAGAGAGCTTCCTTGGCTGTGTGTGTATCTGACCAACCGTTGCAAAAGCAGTCTTGGTACAGAGCGTATAAGGAACAGTGTGGGTAATAGTACTAAGGAACATCTGTGAGTCTGTCTGCCAGGTTTCTTGGGCTTGTGTGTGTGTGTGTGTGTGTGTGTGTGTCTGTATGTGCATGTACTATATAATAAAACATGTTTATCACCTCTACCAACAATTGTCTACATTTCATTAATACACTGATGAATTTTTAATACTGCAAGCACCAAATTAATTAGCCAAATCTAGCTTCAGTTTTCTCCAACAGCTGTTATCAATCCTTCAAAAGAGCATCCAAAAAAAAAAAAAAAAAAGAAAGAAAGAAAACAAGTGTTCAGTGCTCCAAGGAGTATAATTTCTCTACTTAATGTCTCAATGGATTTCAATCTATTTTAAAACTTATGAACTCTATTATACTTATGATAGAATTACTAGGCATTACAGACACAAGAAAAATTAACCTCCAGGTGCTTTCTATAAAGTTTCTTATAAATATGTAAATATTTTAAATAATGAGCAATAAACCTTTCATTCATATTCACATTATAATTAACTTTTTAATTTAAGTAGAAGCCTAGAAGCTATAAATTTGGGCTCCTGATTCACTTCCAATCACCCTCTAATTTATATTTGCTTTCATTACGACAAGACTATGAAAAACTCCAATCTTGCAATTCTCTAATCTTGGAAGTTTAAAAATTCATAAGATAAAATTAGAATCTGTGTAGGAGACATTAGGCTTTAGCAAAAGGAATGCTGAATCAGAAGTCACAGGGATGTGATTCTGGGCCATGGTCTGTGTCCTGCTCAAATGATTTCTTTGCAAACAACTTTACACACTTACAAAATGACAAGGGTACAAGAGACGCTTGGTCCATGTAGTGTAAAAATGTAAATAATATTTAATTATAGTAATGTGAAAAAGTATATATTTTTGAACTCAAAGTAATTTAAACTCATTAAAATGATTGCTAATCACGATATATATCTTGTATATCTACAGATATACATGCATGTGTGCAAATGTATAGTTACAATAGAAAGTATAGCAATAACTTGTTCATAATAATAAAGCCACAGTTAAATGTGAGCTATATGCCTCCAGTTTAAAATATATGAAATGAGAAAGAAATGTTAAATTCTAAATAGCTTAACCTAGTCAAATAATCACTATTGGGAGTCACCCAATTAAAGTATTTAGAAACTCTTTAATATTCTCCCTAATATGTAACCTGCAAGGAGACAGCAATGTCCTATTCACTCAGGTCGGAGAAAATGAAAGAAAGGTTCTGTTCTCTTCCTACTTAATTCTGAGCACCACTCTCCAGCCTGCATGTGCCATGTTATCTTACTATTCTGGGATTCGGAGGAGTGTGAGGAAGTCAGAGCAGAAGAGAGGAGGCAAGAGTATAGCCTACAGCAAGAAGACAAAGTAAGAGGATGCAAATCAAATCCGACACATCCAGGAGAGGAGAGGACATTTAGCAAATGGATCATCAACCGAAATGCTACAGAAGCATCTATGGAGAACACATAAGCTCTTTTTTATTGTAATTCAAACTTTATTATGGAAATACTGCTCTGCCCCACTCTTCCCTCCATGATTCCCTTATTGGAATTCAATCAGTCATTTCTGATTAAGTTTAAGGACAAAAAAAAAATGGAAATTTTTAGGCTTTTATAATTTCTCAGTGTTGATATGTTCAGCAAGCTCTTGTCTGAGTGGAATAAATAATTCACTGGCATTTTTATTCTCAGAGTATGGAAATGTACCTGGAGAAGGTCAAAAAAGAACACCTTGCATAATAAAAGTCAAAATGTTCTGTGTAAAGTTTGAATTAGGGTAATCGCTCACTTAACAGTTCTTTCCTGTCCACACTTAAATGCCAATGCTTCCTTGGTTATTGGAGAACTTTCTTTTTTTCAACAAAATGTCAGTATCAGCAGGGGCTCTACACCAAAAGTGTTCTGGTTGGCTGGGGCACAAATCAACAGCAGTAATGGTATCAAGACGTTGTGAGGATTTAGAGACTCACTCTGCTGTAAGCAGCATTTGAGCCTGGTCCCCTGCATTTTGTCCAGAACCAAACACATGTGAGCAGAATCCACAGTTGTAGCACTGTTTCTCTCTCTCATTCCTTTCTTGTGCCGGCAGTGGGCAGACATATGTGATTCCTAGCTTGAGGATATCTTCCTGGAGAGACCAGTAGAATTCTTGGGTTTCTCTCCCAGTATACTAAATGGAGCCAAATTCTCCTAATCTTAGTGGCTAGCAACTATGCTATTAAAACAATTGTCTCATTTGTCCTTTAGGCTCTTGAACCACAAATATTAGAAATTGGATTTCTGGAAAGTGGTATGGGTGAAAATTTCTTTCTTTTCAGTTTGTTTGTCACTGAATCAAAGATAGGCAGGTGCATAGGGGCAGGTGAAGAACTGCCAGCTACAATATCAGGACAAGGAAATGTCATAAATCTGTGCAGAGACAGAATTCTCATTCATAAGCAGGGTTAGAAGAGACTGAGCCTGATTATTTCAACCCCCTTCTTTAACAGGAAAGAAAGTGAAGTAAAGAAAATTGCTTTCCAAGGTAGTAAGGACGGCAAGTGTTAGAGCGAGGTCTAGTTTGAACTCAGCCTTCTAGAATCATGGTCCAGTGATTCACGTTTACTGAACTGATTCAAAATTTTTTTGTTAGTTTGTCTTTTTGTTGTTGTCTTAGCTATTAAATTTTGTTGCAAGGTCAAGTTTGATAGTTTCAAGATGATAGTGTCCTCTTTAATATATATCTTTAAAAAAGGCCTTCAAATGCAAAATAGAATTTCCATTATCGCCCTTACATTTTATTAATAGTTTTTCTCAAGCCAATTAAATGCAGTCTCCAAGACAGCATAACAATTTTCTGATTTGCAAAAAGGTTTTTGTTTTGTACTCAAATGCAATAACTACTTTACACTATTTGATTACAATGACAAAACATTTCCATGTCTACCAGCTATTTAATTCATAATTCTTTATGTGAAAGTCTCAGGGCCCAAGCCTGTGTTCAGTGTGTATCACTTACCATTAATTATGAACTTAAAAGAGTCCACAGACTCTTGGGGAGGTGACTGGATCATGGGGGCACTGTGCTTATCAGGTTAGTCCACCGATGTTAACAGCTGAATGTGCAGTTAGGAAGTGGGGTTCAGTTGGTGGCAGATCACTGGGGGCATGCTTTGGAGATTATACCTCTTGTGTTTTTTTCTGATTCACTCTGCTTCCAGATCACCACAAACTAAGCAGCTTTGTTCTGCCATACTCTTCTACCATGATGTTCCTGCCTTGCGGCCAGCCAGTCATAGACTGGATTCTCCAAGACTATGAGTCAAACAAACCTTAAGTTGTGCATGTTGGGTATTTTGTTCGACAATGGGCTTACTAACACAGGAAATGGGTACCAGGGAAATAGGGGCATTGTAACTATACCAATCCTTTGGCACTAGTTTGTGGAATGAGTTTGGAAAAGCTTGGAATACAGGCTAGAGAAATCCTATAATATTGTAAGTAGAACTTAATGACCAATTCTGGCCATTAAGATAGACAGTAAAGGTCAGATGAGGTTTCAGATAGGAACGAGGACTTTACTGGAAACTGGACAAGTGGTCATGCATGTTATGCTTTGGCCATGTCCTGCGACATTGTAGGAGGATGAGTTTAAGGATGATAGACCATTTAATCTGGTAGAGGAAATTTCAAAGCAGTTCAATGTTCAGGCTTTGGCATGAGTACTGCTAACTGCATTTAGCCAGATTTATAGTAAGAGTCAGGGCCAAAAAATTGAGCAGAAAGATTTCAAAGTAAATTTTGGCCTGAAAAGAACCACATATAAAGTTGGGACCCAAGGAACTGTGGCTGCTAAAGAGATTAGTACTATTAAAAGACAACAATATCTCTGAACTTGGACAAGGAAAAAGATGCCTTTGGGGCATCTTAGGAATCAACAATATTCCACTACACAGGCTCAACTGTGCACAAAATATAAACTTTTACTTTAAGAGGAGAGCCTCTGGCCTCCCTACTCAAGCAGAACCAACTAGGTATTTGAATTCACAGAATTCATCAAGTTTAGACATTCAGAGGGCTCTCAAGCCAAAATACAAGTGAGGTTGGCTACTATTCCCATTAGTATCCGACCCCAGATAGGCTGACTATAAGAGCTGTGTGGTCATGAAAGCTCTTTCCTACCTGCTCTGCTTCTGAACTACCTTATAAGCACACTTATTATAATGAAATACATAGATATTCACACTGATCAGGATAAAGACCCTAAAGTTACAGTAAGATTTTGTCATCACAAATGAATTTTACAAAGGTTTTCTGTGTGTGTGTATGCATGAGTATTCCGAGTTTTTTGATTTTTAGAATAAATACAGATAATGGATTTTCCTCCAATGCAGCTGTACTTTATGAGGGGAAAAAAAAAAACCTCTGCAAGTATTTTAAAAGCACTAAAGTCATTGTAATTTGATTGTTACAAAGCAAGTCAGATATCCAGAGACTTCATTAAAAGACAGGTTGCTGCATTCCTCTCCCCCATGATTCTGGACATCAATGACAGTGCTAAAAATTTTCATTCTTAACCCATTCCCAGATACATAGCCAGGTTTATAGTAAGAGTCAGGGCCAAAAAACTGAGCAGAAAGATTTGAATACTGATGCTCCTGAGCTAGGGACCAAACTTTCAGAACAAGCAGTTAAGATCATAAGCCACCTTGGACTGATGGGACTGTATTCAAATCTATTTCTTAGCTGTTTGATGCCAGGCAAATTACATAATTTCTGCTGAGAAAGATCTCTGAAAATCCGACTGGGATCTCTTATATGTAGAAAGTTACTTTCATTGTTTTTCCATTTTCTTTTTGGCTTTGTTGCTTGACAGTTTGAATCTAACATATCTTGGTATGCATATCATTGAGTTTATCTTCTTTGTGGTTTTTTAAGCTTCTTATGTATGCGTATCCCTATCTCTTCTCAGATTTGTGGCATTTGCTATTGGTTCTTAAATAGTCTCTCTGCCTCTTTCTCTCATCTTTTGGAATTCCCACAATTCATATATAGATCTACTTGATGGGATGGGGTCCCACAAGTCCTTTGGGCTATATTTATTTATTTTTCTTCTTTTTTTTTTCCTGTTTTTGCCTGAGACTCTGCAATTTCCAGTGAGCTGTCTTCATGTTCACTGATTCTGTCTTCTGCCTATTCAGTCAGTCACTGGATTCCTATAGTGAATATTTCACTATGTTTATCATATTTTCAGTTAGAATATTTCTACTTGTTTGTTTTATAAATTTCATCTTCTTATTGATAGTCTCACTATGTTTAAATATCAGTTTCCTGATTTCTTTTTTCCCTCTTCGAGAATATGTGAGACAGTACATATATATATATATATTTTTTTTTTTTTTTTTTTTTTTTTTTTTTTTTGGTGCTGGAGATTGAACTCAGGACCTCACGCTTGCCAGACAGGTGTTTATACCACTGAGCTAAGTTCTCAGCCCCTTAATACAGTCTTTTCAAACCCTACATGTAGTAAATCTGATTCCTATTTTTCTTCAAGGATAGTTTCTGGGGATTTATTTTGTCCTTTTTAATACACTGTGTTTTCTTGTTGCTCTGTATGTCTTATTATCTTTAAATGAAGATTGGGCATTTGAAAAACACTTAGCCACTTCTAGTCTTTGAAGGACCCAAAGTGTCATCCTTATATGGAAGGTGAACAAGTTCTCAGGTGTCTTCTGGGTATGTGCTATAGTTTAGATCTGGAGTGTCCCCCAAAGCCTCATATGTTTGAAAAGTGACTGGATCAAGGGGTGCTAGAATCCATTAATGCATTCAGCAGGTGAGTCTGGTGACAGGTGGGTCACTGGGAGCATGACCAGGAAAATCCCTCTCCTAGATTTCCTCTTCTCTCTCTGCTTTCTGGCTACTAGGATGTGAGCAGCTTTCCTCCACCCTGTCATTTCTGTTACAGCCAGCTGACTAGAGAATTGAAGCCACTGGAAACCACGAGCCAAAATCAACCTCTCTGCCTCTGAGTTGTACCATGTATGGTGGCCCAGCGATTAGCAAGTGACATCTTCCTTGGGCCGGTGTGAGTCTAATTCTGATGTTTTGTGTACACAAAGCTGATTTTCAATGTTTCAATGTTTCAATGTTACTTCTGTAAGAGTCTTATCCTTATGGGCAACCATTCCTGTTCTACTGTAGTCCTCAAACACAAATTTCTTGTTCTCTGCAGGTCTGCTGTGTTCCACAGCTTCCCCTGGCTTCCTGCACTTCTCATTAGGGAGCACAGAGCTCCAGTCCCCAGCTTAGTTCAGCTCCAGTCCCCAGTCCCCATTCAGATCAGAACGCAGCAAATTTGGTCCAACCGAGTTTGCCCAAGGGAACTAGAAAGCAGCAGGAGACATCCTCCAAACTGCACCAAGCCCCACTGGAATGGGGTGGGAGTTAAAAATGCTACAAAATGTCCTTCTGCTTCAATTTTGAATATTTCTTGTTTGGATATCATTTGATTGCTATAAACCTTTCATTTCCAGAGGTCCTGCAAAAGAGTTCAACAGTCTCTAGTTCTTTATTTAATGTTCCCCTGCAGAGAAAAGTGGTCTAGAGTTTCCAACTTCACCACCTTGTTGAGATTCCCTTAACTATTTCCTTAAGCTTCAGGTCCTTAGAGTGCTAATGCTTTAAAGGGTTGCTGAGATAATTAAGGTAACATACGTAAAAGAATAGATTTCATGCAATAAAATCTTAACATTCTCATTGTTGGCAAACTACTTAGAAGCTAAACCATCCCATGTTTTATTTAAGAATAGAGTCAAGAAAAACAAAAGATCGTTGGTTTCTAAGTACTTTCTTTTCTAAGGTAGTTCATATCATTTTACTCATTAAAGTTACCAACTTGTTAACAGGACTTCTAGTTCACCTAGGCAACTCCTCCTTTGAAACAGAGCTTGTATTTGTGTCTTTTCTACTCCCTTCTGTACATTCTTTTTTCCTATTTTTTTTCCTCGCAAGACACAATTTCTGGTCTGAAGTTCTAATCATGTAATAACTCTGCTTTGCTGAAAATATACCCAAAACACCTTGATTGGATTCTTAAGCACATCTCATTATATGTTTATAGCTAGGGTTCTTGGCTCCGTTCCCCACATAGCTACTCATCTGACTATTCTGACGAGATTTTTTTTTCTGTTACCAGAGTAATTTTATTAGCCCCTACTATATGCCAGCAGAGTCAAAATTTTATTTTTAAAGAAAGTTTTGATTTTAAGTAATTTTTAAAAAACATACCATTAAAACACTACACTATCCCTGAAACCTAAAATTCTTCCAAATTCCTGAAAATTAAGTACAACCCAGAACAACATACAGAAAGGCTATATATTTCCTTCTTGGGCTCCTGCCTAATTTGGCCAAACAGCTCCTTAATTGAGATTTCCATATTCTAACACACATTGGCTTCCTCAGGACACTGTGCCTTGTCACTGGAGATGACCCAATGGACATTCAGGGTTTCTGGTTGAACCTCAGGTAACAGATCTGCACTGGGGGGAAGTTTAGACATTATGATTTTGAAATATCCCTTCTACTATTTTTTTTTAACTTCATGGCTTACATTCATCTATGGTTAATAATGCTGTTAGCTATTATTACCATTGAGGTATCATGCAAACTTTAAATTATTATTGTTTAAAAATTACTAAACATTAATATATTGATTTTGAATAATTACTATAAAAATATATAGTTGAAGAATATCTAAGAATGTGTTAAGTAGTTTTTCTCCAGAAAAATACTGTCGTATCTCTTTCCTACTTCTTTGATTCTGACAATTATAATGAATCTCAAGCAAGATCTATCATCTCAGAATGAAATGTAATTTTCTCTTAAAGTTTTAGGTTTTATTAGTTTTTTAGTCTCAGAAAGTAAAAATCAAGTTCTCTGTTAGCTTAGCTTCTGGTGATAATATTATGAACTAGGTCAGAAGGAGGTAGTTAAAAAAGAAACAGGTCCATGGCTAAGAATCTCATTAAAAAAGAAAACTTGGCTGTGTTTCATGTTCAAAATAAATTCTATTCTCTATTTCAGGGCAATCATGAGGTTTCTGAGAAAAGTGCCAAAGAAAAGCGCCACGGCCAGGAAGAAGGTCAAGAGCATGGTGACAGCCTGACCAAGCTGTCCTGCCTTTGAGGGGGCTCACTGAACACCCCTCTCCCTTCTTTTCCTAATGTCTCTGAGTATGGGAAGAGAGGCCACGCAGGCATAAAAATGCTTTGCTTATACTGGTGTCTTCATTTGCCTCTTGGGAGGGAGAAGGTTAAAATAAAAATGTTGGAATATTCTGGAAAAGTGGCGTATCTAAAGGAAAAAAAAGAGCAATAGTGGCAATAATTAGCACAAAATGATGCCCTCTGGGCTGTGGAGGAGAACACAGTCAGGAAGAGAGGTTAGTGCTCAGACAGGCCAGGTTTACAGACATTGCTTGGCCCGGATGATTCAGAGGTGCGGGGCAAGGTGGTGTGCAGTATATATTTTTTCTCCATGCCAGTATCCACCAGAGTCCCACTGTACTCCTTGTGGGGAAGCTGAGGTCAGCTTTGCTAGTTCTCAGATTCCTCTGCTGCCACATCCACCAGTGGACATTGCCAAGAGCTGGACATATGTGGGCCATTTCCCAAACCTGTGTGGCTAGGGGCAGAAAGAAACATCTCAGCCACTAACTGGCCCCATGCTCTGTTAGATCATGTGGCTCATTCTTTTGTATTTCCATTTATGGAGAACTATTCTGTACATTGTGAATATTAAGTGGCACTGAGGGAAGCCTGACATGGGGAAATGTTAAGTGCATTGGTTTATCAGTGAGGAATCACTATAGGAACAGATTTAATAAAAATATAGATGATATAAAGGGGTTACAAAGTAGGCTTACAGCCCTGGTGAGGGCCAGGAGGAGAACCAGTGCTCCTGAGATCCGGCCATGGTGGGACTCAACAGCTTATACGCCCACCCTCTTGGTAAGTGCCCCCAGCATGGGCCAGGAGGAAACCATTGGCTCCTGTAAGTCTACCCACACATGGGCTGAAAATCAAACACCTTCCCCCGTAGCCCCTGTAGCTACTGGGGATACATGTCTCAGCGTCCCTTGGGAGGATGACCTTATGTAGTATAGCAAATATGGGGGATTTCCTTCTATCTTCTGTTTGAAGGCAAAGGTTGTTTTCACTGTTTTGTTTTGTTGTGTTTCTTTTGCTCTATTCAATACTCTCAATTGGTTTTATAATGTTCTTCTTTTGGTCTGATTTTGCTATACCTAATTGACTGGATAACTATTGTGAAGTTAACAAAATATACCATAGTACCTACTACTACCATCCCAGTATCCTGCTGTGAAATCCTGTAAAAATTTCACAGCACTGTCTCGAATATCTTTGTTCTGTCTTGTGCTGTTGCATTTTTACTACTTTCAAAATAAAATTAAAAAACAAAACAAAACAAAGTAGGCTTACAGTGGCCACCTGCAGAGTTGGAAAGAAGAATGCAAAAGGCCCATCTGCATATGGAAGAGCCAGAGGATTTGGTCAAAAGTTAAATGTCTGGAGCTCACAGCACAGTCACCAGTGTAAGTTGGTCAGAAAGCCAGAGGGTCTGTGTTGGAAGGATGAAGGTCTGCACTGGAAGCCTGAAGGAAAGTCCAAAAGTGATGGCAAAGACTGGGGCTCCACTGCAGAAGCCAAAGGGCAGACTTCCCCTTTCTTTCCCTTTTTATTCCATGTAGGCTTCACACCTATTGGTTGGTGCTACCCACATCCAGGATGGGTCTTCTCTCTTGTTTAGTCCATCATCTAGACCCACCCAGAACTGTGCTAAACTAATCCTCTAGGCATTTCTTATTCAAATTGATACCACAGTTAACTATCACAACTAGTAAAGAAAGGGGTAAATACGTTTTTTTTTTAATTTGTAGGAATATTGTTTTTAATTGGCAAGGGGAAAATTTGATATCTGAAAGAGAAAGAGGGTATAAAAATGATAGAGAAAATACTGTTTTCTATCACAGAATCAGACAAGATTAAAACATAAAAGCACACCTATGCCTTGGGAACTAGGATGGAGGGAGTGATTCTGTCTCGCTGAGCTGAGTCCCAGGAATTTCTTCAAGGAATCAGACCATGAAGTGAGAAAGGGCAGGAGGGTCTCCAGAGAAAATCTCCTGGGATATGAATGTCATCGGGCTTAACCTGAAGTTCTCAGAAAGTTTTTATTTTCCTTTGAATCATTAACTAATAAAATTAAAGAAAAATGACCTCAGGAAAACATTCATTTATTATTTTGCTAAGGGGAAAACAAACCTCACATCTTCAATGATAATATTAGCAATATAATATTATTGCAACATAATCCCAGGATAAAATAATCTTCCTGAAGAAAGGTCAGCTGACCTTCATGCTAGTTATATTTCTAATGGTAGTGAAAATATATACTGACATGAGTATATATACACAATGATACATATGTATATAAAAAATGATTATGTATATGCTTAGGGTTAGGGTTATTTCAAATGTAAATGTTTTAAAAACATAACATCCTATTTATTTTAGGTCATTAAAAAATCATTCAGGGGTCAGTTGTAGTGTTTATACCTTGGATCTGGACTATGACCTAAAAATCCTGTGTTAAAAGACTTGGTCCCTGGCCTGTGATGCTATTAGCAGATGGTGGAAGGAAGTCATGTCACCGGAGGCATGCTCTTGAAGGGTTATTGGAACCCAACCCTTTTATGGCTCTTTCTTCATTTCTTGGCTTTTACAAGGTGAATCAACCTCCCCTGCCATGTTCTCCTGCCATCATGTACTGTACTGCCACAGGACTAAAGCAGCAGGGCCAAGTGACCATCGACTTCATCCTCTGAAATCAAAAACCAAAATAAACTTTTTCCCTTACAAGTTAACTTTTATCAGCTGTTTTGTCACGTAACAATAAGCTGACTATCACACGGAGATTCATGTTGAACAATGGACCATGAAGTAAACTTCTAATATCTAACTTGTGGATTTTGCTTAGGCACACTTGAAATCTATATTTGCACATGGATCTATAGATAAAAGTACAGGCACCATATATAATTAATGTGAAGGAAACAGTGGTGGTGATCAGGAAGAGCTGTCCAAGATGTCTGCAAAGAGTCTCTGTTTTTAAGCCCTTCAGAAATACTTCTGGAGAGTTGTCACCCAACACGAGAATCTGGGAAGGATGCTATGCACAGGTGAAAGTTTGGTCATGAGCCATCCCTGGTCCTGAATCTGGAATTGGTAAGTCAAATTAAGCTGGAATGAAAAGATGGAGAAATAGTGCAGGTAGAAAGTGTTAAGGTTGTCAGCCCTCTGGAGACATGATAATATGTAGGGGAAGATGCTAATGTACTATAAGACAAAAAATAAACATAAGTGCCAAACTTATATGGAGCACAGGGATCATTTTCAGGCAACTCTCTTGAACAAGGGTACTCATAACTAATAGCTCAGTAGAATCTTCTGGAGTACATAAAATGCCTGGCTTCGCCTGTAGCAGCTGGGATTTAACTGCTTTGTGCTGGAGCTTTGGTAGCAGGACATTTTATTTAAGGGTTGCTCACTTGAATCTAATGTACAGCTAAGTTGAGAATCATTACTTAAAGAGCCAAGAAAAGACTGCAGAAACAATTCCCTTTACAAAGTAGGCTTACAGTGGCCACCTGCAGAGTTGGGAAGAAGAATGCAAAAGGCCCATGAGTATGTGGAAGAGCCAGAGGATCTAGTTATATGCCTCATCGGGGAATCCTAAAATGATTAATTTTCAAACTACTCAGAGTAGAACGAAACACTCCATATATAACCACTTAAAAATTCTCTAGCCTCAGCGTGGTTAATAGTCAGAAAGACATTCTGCTATCAAAGTATCAGTGAGAGTTTGTGCAATGCAAAGTAACATTATTAGGGCCACAGATGGAGACACAGTCCTATAAATGTCGATGTCATAAGGATCCTGAGGACAATTACTATATCTTGGATCTTAAATGTCTCCCAAAGGCCCACATTTTAAAGGCTTGGTATCCAAACTGTGGTGCTGCTGGAAGGCTGCGGCACCTTTAAAAGGTGGAGCCTGGGGAGTTCTCTAGGTCATAGAGCCCTTGAATAGGACACTGGGTCCCTGGTCCCCTCCTCCTTCTCATTTTGCTTCCTGGCCACCATGAGGTGAGCAGCCTCCTCCATCACACAGTCCTGCCATGATGTACACTGCCACTTACTAAGGAAAGAAACCACCTGTTTACTAAGGCTGCTGAGATCAAATCTACCAGTGAAAGTGTGAGGATGCAAAAGAAATCTGTGCTCGTTTTGTTCTTGCATCTTAAACTACAAAAGACGCAACCACAGTGCACAGGTGCTTACTTAATATGGAAAAGGCAGGAAATTCCAGAGTTTGGTACTCTCTGTAGTTTCAGGCATCCCCAGGGGCCCTGGGATCAGACTGCCCATGATATGTGGAGGATTTCCCTACTGAGGGTCACTGCCTGTATTAGTTACTTATGCTCATCACTGAGACAAAATACCTGAAGCCCAAAGTTGGGAAAGGAAAGATTTACTTCTTACAGTTTTGGGAGGTTTCAGTCCACACTCAGTTGGCTCCAAGACAGGCAGGCATGGCTGGGCTGCAGTTCATGGTGGCTGCCCACAGCAAACTCGAACCAGCAAAGAGAAAAACACATCTTCTTCCTGCCATTACATCACATCCTGGCTCCACCCCTATGTGGGTGGAGCACTGACACCATCAATCCAAGCACTATACAATGAACCATCACAAACGAACAATGCAAACTCATGAGTCCTGGGGGACACAAACACAAACCATGACACTGCCTCTTCCTCTCACACTGTACTGCTTTCATGTATGACATTTTCTTTCTTTCACAGCATTCTTCACTCTCTAACATTTGTAAACCTACCAACCTATCCATCTAGATTACTGCTTATTGTCTCCACTTTAGATTGTAACTCCATAGGCCAGGCATCTCTCTGTCTTTTCCACTGAACAATGATCAACCAGGCTTGACATTCAGTAAGTGCTCTATAAACACTTGTTGAATGAACCACAGCAACAAAAATTTTGGTCATACTCCAATAAATGATTGGTTTTTACTATTTTGATTAACACAAATAAATTTTGCTAAAAATTGTGCTAAAAAGTGTTATTCTCTTAGAAGAAAACAAAGCATTTAAAGGAGAAAATGGAAAAAGGGGGAAAAGGAAAAAAAAAAATCCTCAAGTTGGCATTGGGTTTGTTATCCCAAAGTTATGGGACTATTGCTTCATGAAAATATAAAGGCCATGACTGTGACTTGCAAAGCCAAAACTGGTAAATTCAAATATTTTCACTGCTTTCCTTTTTCTTTTTTGTCTTTTTCGTTTTTATCGGTACCAGGGATTGAACTCACGACTGCACACTTGCAAGGAAGGCGCTTATGCCGCTGAGCTAAATCCCCAGCCCCCACTGCTTTCCTTTTAAGCTGGTGTGTTTTTATAGTTTCCAAAGGGGACACTTAGTAGCTACATCCCTCAGTTTTTCTGCTGGAATCAGACATCTCAGAAACTAATAGCATGTCCTTCAAATAGAAGCCTGTTCCCAGAGTCGCTCCCCAAATGTCTTCAGGATGTTTCTCTGCTTTCAACAGTTAACGCGCCTCTGTAATGTTTATCAGGAGTTCTGATAATAAATTAACACAGCAGATATTTACTGGCAGTGGCTCTAACCTTTCCTCAGATTCTCTAGGTGTGTTGCTGCCATTCACCATTCTGCAAGTAAGGCTGGAAACTTCAAGATCCTCTCTCAGCAAGGGAGAACGTAAAATATTTATTTTTGATCCCAGTGGAACAGCAGAAAAAAGTTTTATAATTTTGCAAGTTTTCTACTCTTCTAGTGCTAAAACATTTAGAATGCTAAAACATTGAGCATCCAGGATCAGAGGTTTCCCAGACGGTCTGATTATGTAGGCAAGGAGGAACAGAAAGCTACAGACGACTTGATAGGAAATGAAATAAAGTTGACAAATGTGTGTGCTCCAGGCAGGATACTGCAAAATCATCAGATTTACAACAAAGAGAAGAGGAACAGAGAGTCAGATCTTGGCAGTCAAATGTTAAAACTCTTTATCTCCACTGTAATATGGAAAATAAAACTGGACAAAGACAGAAGGAAACCGGTTCTATTTTAGTTTTATCTTCTCACTACAAAGCAGTTTGTTGGAACCGCACTTGAGGAGGCCCTCGGTGCTATGTTTGGGTAAATAAGAGCTAGTTAACCTGTGAAAAGAGCCCTGAGTCCAAGCCTGAAATGTGAGAATAAACCCAGGTACTGTTGTATCAGGGAAGTAGAAAGCAAGATGGTTTCATGATCAAGGTCAAAGCTGGCACTACCTTGCAATGGACAAACACTAAGCTGTATGCTAAGCAGAAGCAACAGACTGGAATTACTCTTTGCTACTGGGGACCACAAGTTCACAGTGGCTACTTCTGCATCCTTCCCTAAGGGATAAATGGAGGTTTGGGATTATGGTTTCACCCTTTTGGGATGGGCCATCCTCTCCCACCCACTAAGACTAAACTAAGACTACTAAAATGGAAAAGAACACTTCAGAGCAAGATCCTTCTTAGCATAAGGTCCTCTCCACCCTCCTGAGTCATCCCAGGATTATCTGTTGCCTGCAGTCATCGACCTGGAATCTCCCACCAGCCCCTTCTATCACTGTGTACACCCACTGCATTGTACACACCCAGTAAACAGAGGCTAGTTTGGAGTATCTGCATCTTTGCCTGTCCTGAGGCGCGGACCTCCCAGCCCCCCATCACACATTACTAAATCTTTCTCTCTTTCTTATTTTATCCTTTACCATATCCATCATATAGGCAGTTGGGGGTCTTGGCCAGGTCCCTGATATTTTCCTAAAAAAAACAAATGCATTTGTGCAGAACATATTTGGTGATGACAAAGTTTTCTGGGCATAAAGCTTGAAAATATCTTAAATCTCTAGAAAGTCCTCCTGAATCTTTCATTAAAAAAAAAAAAGCACGAATTCTTGTTGAATATTTTCTAGTTTTCTCAACATTCTGCATTTGCTCTCTTACACATCAACCTGCTAGTAAAGTAAAGCAGACGTCAGAGTGAAGTGCTGTGAGCTGACTCCATAGACAAGGACTGTGGGCTTGCAGGTACTTAAAAGAATCCAGTGAAAAAAACAAAAGAATTTGGGTCTTTCCACACCTGCAAGGATGAATGCTGGTCCTCCACAAGCCCCAGTCCTCCTCACTACCCAGCTAACAGGGATCCTCATGTCTGCACACCGAAAGCTTTTGTTACCTGGAGTTGTTACAGCAACAACACCCCCCCCCCCCCGCCCTGCTTTAGACTTAAAAGATTTAAAAGCAGCACCCAACCTACACTTTTAAGGCTAGTCTGGGAGTTTGGGAACCTGTGCTTTTAAAACTTTTTTCTCCCTCTCTGGCAACATCTCCCACTGTAAACAGAAAACGCTGTAAATTCCTCTTAGCAGTGAACTGGAAGAACTGGATTTACAAACCAGACCTGCGACCCGCTAAATATATTTCCTGGCTTTTGTTTTCATTATGTAATATTCAAACACTATTGCAAGTTAAGACAGAGCAGCTGTTTGGACCACACTGGGAATACATTCCTTTTGCTCCATCATCACTGGTTTCCGTACTCTTGTTGGAGGTGGGTAACTGAATCCAGTTTGCTGTGAACCTCAGAAACCCAGAGTCAAACCTTTGTGGGGAACAGTGTGATAGAGAGGACCAAGGGGCTGAACAAACAGACAGACACCCCAAATTCTGCCTTCTCCCAGTGGAATCTGCCACTCTCAGAACTTCCTGGGAACCCTTTGGGTACCACCTGATGAGGCCAGGTCCCGTCATTGGAGGATTCGGGAAGGCTGAGGTAGGAGGGTCGCACCCTGGGCACTAGTCACTGGCTACTGACTTAGCAACACCTTATCTTAAAATGAGTAATAAAAATAGGGCTGGTGATGTAACTCATTGTGAAGGTCCTGAGTTCAAGTCTCAGTTCTGAAAAAAGAAATCACCAATATAAGTCAGTCTTGTTATGTTAATCATATAGCATTTCTGAGCAGAAATAAAACTACACATGTTCATGTTATTTGCATTTTGCTTTTCAAAAGTGCCAGGTGCTGTTTTGGGGGTTCGGAAAACTACCCCCAAAGACTAATAATCGGACATGCAGAGTTACTTCACAAGCTGCCAAGGAATTGAGGTCCCTCTAACTTTGTTTCTCTCCTACTCACAAGCACAGGAAGGGGTCCTGGGGTCCTTTCCAGAGTTTTCTTATCTGTTTTAGGACCCACCAAAGACAGCGTGAAAACCTTGCTGTCTACTTTATGATGTAGTAAAGAAAAGGCCCCTGAGCAGTGAAACTGCACCTAGCCATGCCTGTTTCGGGGCTCACTCAGATTCCAGAGGCTCACTGTCAAGTTAGGTCTTTCCAGCCCAGCCACTCTCTTAATAATCACTAACCAGCCTCTAAAACTGCCCTCAGCACCTGTCCATCTCCCTCTCCCCTAAAGACGACATTTAAGCTTCACCCACCTGCACTTTCTTTGAGTCCCACGTCCATCCACATTAATAAATGTTTCGGCTTTTTCTCTTGCACTGGTGCAACCGGAATTTTTTTTTTTCCTGGTTTCTTAGAGTCAAAGCTACCTGCTCAGCATTTTTAAGCTAAAGATGAGAGTACCAGTGGGCCCACGATTGTCCTTCTTTTGAGTATAACCACAGGGTGATGCTGGAGTCCTGAACTTCAGGTACTGTGCCCAGCTTGGCAGGTGCCTCCTGTGCTGTGTGGGGGTTACTAACCATCCTGTGAGAAGATACTGCTTGCTTAAAACTACTGACATACACACATATGACAGTCTTTTACCAAGATCTAACTTATAAGTTAGATTGTTTTCACGCCTCCTGGTTTGGAAAAACTTAATTAAAAAATACTGTCTTTCTCTGCTTGAAGTGCGTATTTAAAAATTCTTGCATTTTTTACATTCTTTTTTGGTTATTAGGTATCTCTTACGGCAATTTTCAAAAATTGTATCTATATTAGCCCGTTTGATATAAGAATTTTTAATGAATAAGTGAGTCAATTACATAATCTATTTTTTCTTTCTTTCTTTTTTTGAGACAGGGTTGCTGTAGTTCACCTTGAATTTGTCGTCTTCCTGCCTCAGCCTCAAAATAACTAAAATTACAGACATGTGCCAGTATCAAGTAATCTTTTAACAATAAAAACTCGAGTTCCTTACTATCTATTATTCCAAACTAAAAATACAGTGGGTTGTAATTTTTGGTCTGAGCACTAGAATAGCTTAAGATACTTAGCAGCCCATTGGTATTTGTTAAGAGTTTTAAGTGTTGCTAACTTAGAATAATAAAGCTCAAGACAGAGAATTTCAGACATGCTGACTCAAAAATTCAGTGACAAAACTGCACACTTCAAAGGCAAAAAACACTGTCTTTAACATACAAAGTGACGAATTTTGGTGTGTGGTGCAATTGTCATGAGCTACTTACACGCAGTTCAGTGTACTTAGTTTTTCATCTTTGCAGTGTAAAATCTTTTATCCCAACACGTGCTTACTCCAGAGAAGACCCCTCCTCTCATATTGAAATTTCTAGCAAGGGGCTGTGACTGTGGCTTAACTGTTGAGCAGCTGCCTAGCATGTGAGGCCCTGGCTTCAATTCCCAGCACCAACCGCCGAACTGTATGAAGGAGTAATATATAAAATGGATAATTAATTATTAATCACCAACTAGAGAGGAATCTATGAGGAAGGAGTGGGTACTATTTTCTGTACTAAAAACTACTATCATAATTCTTCAGAAGACTCAACTCTTTTAGGTTACCCATGATATCAACTCTTCATGTAAAGTATTTCTACAGGGCAATAGAAACTTGAAGTGTTACCCTCAAAGAGTGGTAAATAACCAGGTTTTTCCTCTGAGACCTCGTTAGGTATTCCAGGTAGGAGTTGAAAGCCAAAGATAGTAGCCATGTAGTTCCAGAATCTGTCTTCTGCAGCACCAACTGAAATCAGGGAGGCCTGGACACACTCTCATGTAACTCATTAACCTCAGTGTCTTCCAGGAAAAGCCTCCAGGCATTTTACTAAGGATTCTTAGAGTCTGGATCTGGCTTTTTAAGAATGAAAATGAGCAGAAGCAGCCAGATCATCCAGATCATCCGGTCAAAGATGTCAGAAGCTCAAAGTCCCCTGTGCAGAACATAACTTCCCTGGAAAAGAAATGCATGCTTTTTTCTTGTCATCCAGCCATTATAAGCAGTGACTCCTCTCTTTCTTCCAATAAATTCCTGCACTATTAACAATGTGGGAGGCAGATTCGAGCTTTTAGCTCTTAACTTCTTTGGTGCTGTGCTGCATAATAAAGCTTTTGCTTTATGCGAAATCCAGGTGCCAGGGAACCCACTTCAAAGTGTGTAGGGTAATGAGCCCTCCTCACTCAGTAACCTTACCATAGTCAAATGCCCACTGGTAAGACGGGATTCCTGCTTTAAAGTATTTCAAGCTTATTTGATTTTACAGTGGCATCAGGCAGCCTCTGTTTTGTGTTTCTCAACTAAAACTCTTTTGTGATGTTTTTTAGACTTGTATTTCTTTTCAGTTCCCTTTCCTCAATTTTCTCGAAAAACTTTCAAAGGGAGGTGAGCCATGATTCCTTTTCTTTTTCTCCACCTTGGAAGCCCATGGTTTATTACCACCACAGGCCTTTTCTGACATTCTGGTCTACTCTTTAACATTAGCTTCTGGACATTTCTATCTATATGACCCAAAGACATCACTATGTTAAGTAGAACTGCACTCTGTGTTTTGATGCAACTTGTTATTAAAATTTGAAGAGTCACATAGGAATTGGGTAGTCTTGTAAAAAATCTGAAATTTATCCCTCTTTTAACAGTTTCGCTTCCATTGCCTTAGAAGAATGGGAGCTTCTCTTCCAGTGTCATGGCATCAATTGCAGCTGAGTTAGTTAGAAATACGAGCAACTGACTTCTGGGAGAACATGGCGGACAGATAGCAGCAGCTACTGAGGCTCTCTGAGCGACCCAGCTTAGAATCCAGGAATGGTGCCGAGTGAGGAATCCTAAGCAAGAGGAGATATACCCTGCTGACCCAAGAATGAACTGGGCTGAGAGAAACCAACTGGGAATGCAATCCTGGTGCTATACCAGGAACAGATAAAGCCTCAGCGTGGAAGCTGGAGCCCACGCCATTGGAAGACGCTATTTGGGTTTCCTGCCAACGTGGCTGCGTCTGAATTGGCTTGGCAGGGAGAGAGACGCGCGAAAGCTCTGAGAACAGGAATCGGTGAATGGAGTTGAGAGTGGGACAGGCGGGGAATGAGGGAAACTGGGACTCTTTCATGTTCTAGGAGGCTCCAACAGAGGACATTCTGGGACCAGGCAGACTTGCCGGAACAGGGCACTGTAGTGACCTCAGTCACATATCCCCCTCTCAAGCAGGACTGGTGAGCAGTGCCTAGCCTACGTGACGCTGCTGGCTGAGACCTGGTAGGCTAGCACAACCCAGGTCCCAGTGCCTGGAGATGCACCCTAGCAGTGAAGCCTTCAGTAGGTTGACCTGGAGGGGCAGGCCCCACATAGGCTGCCCAGTCCGTAACTCCCTGGTGTGCTGCGGTGGGTGGGAACACCTAGCTGGTGCAATTCAAACAGACTGTGGCCGACAGGAAAGGAAGCTGGGCCTCCTATAGATGCTTGTATATAAAGAACAAAGAATATGGGAAGAGGGAGCAATATGAAAGGCTCCTCGGCCCCCAATCCTGAGAAACAGGCAATAGCAGACACAGCACCAATAGACATAAAGCGCTATCTCCAGAGCCTCATAGATGAGTTCAGGAATGAAGTTATTAATGACCTGAAGCAAGATATAAGCAGAATAGTTAGAGAAATGCTAAGCACCACCCAAGAAAGAACAGATGGTGGAATGGAAGAACAGAAAAAAAGGGGAGAATTGTTTGATGGAGAAAATAGAGAAAACATAGAATACGTGAAGCAGGTTCAAAGAGATTACCAGGAAACTAAAAACTCTATCAAAAACTGGCATAACAGCTTGAAAGAAACTAAGGATAGATTATCTGAACTGGAGGGCAGATTTGTAATATGAGAGTATGAAATCAAAAACTTAAAAATAACAAAGAAACAAACAGCAATAATACAAAGACTAGAAGATGATAAGAGGATAAATAACTTAAGAATAAAGAACATAGAAGAGGGCTGGGGATTTAGCTCAGCGGCGTAAGCGCCTGCCTGCCTTGCAAGCAGGCAGTCATGAGTTCGATCCCCGGTACCGATAAAAAAGAAAAAGACAAAAAAAAAAAAAAAAAAAAAAAAAGAACATAGAAGAGGGAGGGACACAAACAAATGAACTACAAAAGCTACTCGCAGAAATAATCCACGAGAATTTTCCTAATTTAGCAAAAGGTAAAGATACTCAGATGTATGAAGCATACAGGACCCCAGCCACCTACAACCCAAACAGAGCTACACCCAGGCATATAATAATCAAAATACCAGAAATCCAATATAAGAACAGAATATTAAAAGCTGTCAGAGACAAGAAACAGATCACTTACAAGGAAACACCCATCAGAATTACAGCAGACTTCTCGGCACAAACCATCAAATCATGAAGAGCGTGGGGGGAAATAATTCAAGCTTTGAAAGATAATAATCTCCAGCCAAGATTGATATATCCTGCACAACTATCCCTGGAAATTGATGGAAAAACAAGGTGCTTCCAGGATAAAGAGGAACTAGGGGAATATGCAACCACCAATTCAACCTTACAGAGAATACTGCAGGATATTCTAAAAAAGAAAAATACGAAGAATCCAGAAATAGTGGCAGAGAGGCCACAATGAATGGAGCAGAAAACAAAATGAAGAAGACAAACTGACAACTAATGACAGAAAAAGAGCTCAACAGAAATGAGGCAGAGAAGATTGGATGATAGGAACAGCTATTTTGGAGAAAACGACATCATAATAGGTAATGCTGATTTAATATCATCTTGTTTTGAAGTCCCATCAAGCTTTTGTTCTTCTGTCTCCATAGGTCTTAACATGTTGTATCTTAATGGATTTTATTATATGTGATAGTATAAACAAAAACTTTCATAGACAAGGAGATTATACAGAAACCATTGTTCATTTTCTGTTAGTTGATTCTAAATACCCTGTAATACTGTCATTCTCTTGAATGGTTTTACATTGTTTTGATATATTTGATGCTACAGTATATGAAGTTATACTCAAAGATTTCAAGGAAAGAGACAATATGGTAACTACTTTTATGTCAGGATTACCTTGTGGTGAAACACTATTTTGCTTAAATGGTTATGTTTTGATCTGTGCTGTTTTGTTGTTATGCCCTCTTTTATCTCAATCTCCATTTTATTATTTACTTAATTTTATACTTTTAATTAAGGGAAAAATAAATAAATAAGGCAGGATATATTATAGTAACCCATTTTGATTTTCTATTAATTTGATTTGAAGCCCTGTATTGCTCTCACCATCTTGTTTTGACTGATGTTCCTCTACTCCGTTTTGCTTGATAGTACCAGGTTCAAAAGTTTAGGCAACAGCTGTGAAGATAGTGGGATTCATTCTGACGCCCATTCTGGTTGACTATTATCTACTTTTGAAGACCTGTAATGTCTCCAATGTTTTGGTTCTGTTGGTTTCATTCTTTACTGTTTTGTTCAATTTTATTATAACTGATGATATAGGCAATTCTATTGGAGATAGCGGGAGGCATTATGGTAACCATTGTTGATCACCTTGTATTATGTTTTTACATTATTTATCATATCCACCCTTTTGATTTGACCAACTCTGTTCTATCACATTTGGTTTTACTTTCTTCCAAAAAAGTAATAAGAACTGTGGGAGTAATAAAACCCAAAAAGTGTAATAATCATTATACAAAAGAGAGGAAAAGAAAGTGCTCTAAATGATATAACTGCATGTATATTTAAGTGTATAAGATAGACAATGATATTACTGAGTTTTGTTGGATCATTGAACAGAACTGTTTGCAGTCTCACTGTTTGAATGTCCACTTTATATGCTTTAATTTTGTAACTTGAACAAATATTTCTAAGATGACAATATGTAATCCATTAACTAGTGATTTCCTACTGTTTATTTTTTTTCTGAAATTCTGTATAACTTGTACCCTTTTTCTGCTTTTTTTTCTTTTTCTCCTTAAATAAAATTAAAAAAAAAGAAGAAGAAGAATGGGAGCTGTGTTAGCTTTCCACCACTGTAACAAACACCTGAGGTAAATCAGTTTAAAAAGAAGAAAGGTTTATTTTGGCTCATGGCTTTCAAAGTTTCAATTCACGGTCACTTGTTGCTGTTGCTGAAGCCTGTGGTGAAGAGGTATATCATGGAGGGAGCATGTGGTGAAGGAAACTGTTCACCTTATTGCAGGCGTGGGGAGGGGAGAGCGATAGAGAGGCTCAAGTCTCAATATCCTCTCCAACGCTGTGCCCCCAATAACCTAACTCCCTCCCATTATGCCCCATCCTCTAGGGGCTCTGTTGTTTCCCAGAAGTGCCAGATCTAGAAATCATGTCTTCAACAAATGTGTTTTTTGGTAGACACCTAAAATCCAAACTAGCAGTAGCTGACATTTTGTGCGACTGTGACTTTCTCATAATCCAGATCATCTAGAAGTTAAATCCTAAGTCTCTTTCATGTTACGGAGGCTTTGGTTTGACTAGCTTTTCCACATAATTCTTATAGAGTTTGACTTATAGAGTTTAACTAGCTTTCCCACATAATTCTAACAAGTCTCCAAACCTAGTACAAACCATGTCAGGTGTCTTCCGTGCATTGTCTCAGTTAATCCTAACTGCTACCTTCAGAAACAGATACTCTTAAACCCACTGACAGAAGAACTCTGCCTTGGAGATGCTGAGTAACGTGGCTAAAATGAAACAGGAACTACTAAGTGACATAGCTGAGACCTACTGTTTCTCTAACTTCAAAATTTATCCTCTCTTGAGGCTCCTATGGCTAACTTTCCTTCACTTACCTAGTGGTGCCAATACTTTAGGTTTCATAAATTGTAGGAGGGCAATTTCCAAACATAAATTTCCAAGATATACTCACAGAACTCCTAATTTTTCTGGAGTAGATTCAAATCTGGAATGTGCATTTAAATAAGCGTCTAGAAGATTCTAAAGTAGGCATCTAGGAATATGCTTTGAGAAACAACTGATGACTTCATCAGCCATATTCATCTTAACATTTTCCCCTGAAAAGCAAATAGAATCATGCCTAGAGTCTTGTTAACTCATTCTGGTTAGTTTTAAAATAAAGCCAAAGTCCCTGCCCTGGTGTGTATGGCCCTCGTGGGGCTGGCATGTCTTTTCTACACCATCTCTTACTTTTCTCAGTTATTCTATGGTCTCCAGCCATATGGAGCCAAATGCTTGCTCCATTGTGCCAAAGTTGCGCCCTTTCATGTCTTCAAACTTTTACATACACTATGGCTCTTACTTAGAGATCCTGGAACTGGTTAACTCGAGTCTTGCCTTCTGCCATTTCCCTAGAGTGAGCAACTCCTTTCTGTGAATCCCTGTTGTAGGGACACTCATCACTTCAGCATTTTTATCAAGTGTCACATATGCTTTTCAATTCTTCCATCTTTTACATATTCTTAATGATAGAAACTGACAATTTTTCATTGTGTCTTCAGATTTAACACAGTTCCTACACATTTTAGACCTTATTAAATACTGACTCACTGAAACAAAAATGTCCATTAAACTTTTTAGGTATTCCTGAAAGTTTAAAAATTCTGTGGCTATGGTTGGGCATGATTCATGTGTTAATGATCATCAACTATCTTAATCTTTTAGCATTTCAAAGGGGGAAGAATCTTTTAGCATTTGAGGGAAGAATGGATTTTAGATGACATTTTAGATGCTCTTCTTTATAGATGGGAAAATAGAAGCAAAAAGCAATGAGGTGACTTTCCCAAGTCTTTTTAGGGGTTCAGTGTAGATCTGAAAGGTTTCTTTCCCTGGTCCAGTTCTCCTTTCTCTCATTTTTGCTTTAGTCTACTGGATAATTTATTTGCACTCTGCCTGGGGCCTCACTGGGACGGATACATTAGTTCAGCTTTGTATTTCTTCACGCCTATGTCATCAGCAGTTGAGGCCTCAAAATGCAAATATTAATAAAACAAGGGTTTCCAACCCTGGAAAGCTTACAGTCCAGTAGACAAGACGATTTAGAATGCTGTGATTAAGATCTGGTGTCTTGAGTGTTTGCAATACTAGCTTAACCAGGACACTGCCTGACACAGTAAATAACCTATGCTCTGTGACATATTTGGGATTACATGTGGAATAAAAAATTAACAATAATGCACACAAAGGACAAATGACACTCATCCTTACTTCTCAAACTTGTAACAGTGACCAACAAGACCATAGAAAGAAAGATAATAAGGTGTACGCATAAGAAAGCTTGTCCTAACTCGCCTATCATGGAAATGCAATATGTTTAATATTCTCTAACTTCCAGGCAGAATAAAAATTGTAGCTGCTGAGAATATAGTTACTGAAATCTAATCCTGAAAAAGAGACTCGCACAGCACGTACAAAGCAATGTCATCAATCTGCAGTATCACATTACTAGACTTGATAGACTCACACTTAAACTGAGAGTGTCTTAGGTTTCATTAATGGTAAATCAAAGTTCAAACTTAGCATTCATTTAGGAATATGCAAAAAGATCTATGACACTTGATGTAATAGTGTTGGAACTCTAGAATGCCCTTTGCCTAACACTGCTAACATGTTAGAACTATAGGGCAAAGTCCCATGTAACTATGCTACATTTATTTTTTTATCAATACAAAAGGAAAGACCAACTCACAGAGTATGTGCACAAAGAAGCTCCATATTATGGACCAAGTGAAACTCAGGAGATTGTACTTTATCTTTTAACTGTTTTTTTACTAGTCCATGTTTGCAGTGCATGATGACTGTACTCATCACGGGGAGTTGGTGCACGCACATCCCGCATCTCAATTCTTTCCTCCTCTCACCCCTTTTTCTCTCTTCCCATTTCTTGGTCTCTTTCCCTTTTTGCAAAATATCTATCTCCATTTTTCCCCACTATCTTCAACTTTGCTCATGTGTTTATACTTCGGGTTTCTCATCTAAGAGAGATTTTAATGGCCCCTATTTCTAATGAGAATTCCTGAGGACTTCAAGATTTTGTGTAATGAGACTCTGGAAGAGCCGGGCTAAATTACTGGAAAGACTCATCCTTGTTGCTCCCCAGTGGGCCATGAGGATTACAGCAGCGCGCTGCAACACACAGCACAGGGACCTCACAGGGACACAAGTGGCCAGAGCGCGCCTGCTGGAGGAAAGACTGCCCCAGTGCAGCCAGGACATGGAGACAGAGGAAGGCTGTGTCCAGCACAGAAGCAGCGGACACCACGGCACCGAGGCTGGGAGAGCTTGGTGCTTCTAGGACCCAGAAACCATCGTGACTGCCACCAGTCTTGGATGGAAGTTGATAAAGAAGGAAGATGGAGCTGAACAGGCTGGCAGAAATCAGCACATAACTCTGTAGATGAACTCCTTCAGGATTTCAAAGAAAGCCAACTTCTACTTTGAGTAAAAACAAACAACAAAACAAAACAGAAAATCCCAAAACAATCTCCTGATACAATCTTTCAGATGAATTTTGGGTTAAGAGAAAAATAGTGTGGTGCAAAGATGTACATCTTGCAGGCTTGCAAAATTCAGAAACAGATTAAAAAATTCTTTTACAGTAGTAAAATCAATGGAGACGTCTAAGGCTCAGTGGTGTGTTTACTGAAACAGTTTCTGTCCTCTGGGCAGGGTGCAACCTGGGGAAGTATGCTGGGACCTCAGGACCATGGTCAATAGGGTAAAACAGACAGGAGTGGATCAGGGTCTACATGGGAAGGTTTTGAGGTGGGAAAGGTCAGACAGAGAAAAAGCCCATTACTCTGGACTGAGATGGCAAGCTTCGTAAGGGGATGTGGAAGAATGACAGGTTTTCCTGAAGCTCATTTCAGGCATATAATATACTTGGTCTACAGGTAAAATACTTTTTAACAGTCAGTATGTTGCCCAGGCTGACCTTGAACTCAAATGGTCTAACCCTCCTGCCTCAGCTTCCCCGAAGCTGGGACGTCAGGTGGTAACTACCATGCCCTGTTTTAGTTAAAAACTATTAATCAAAGCCTAGTCTCCATTTTTGTGCCCTCATAGCAGGTTCAGGAGATAAAGATAGGTCTGCACAAATGGCTGAAGTCCAGAGGTAGAAGAGACTCACCCTGTTAGATAAAACACAGGCAAAGCATGGGAGCAGAGTTTGATAGAAAGTGAACACTGAGAAAAACAGTGGCTCAGGATTGCTCCACTCACAGGTTGGGGAGTGTTGGATAGCAGAACAAATGTTAATTGTACACCTGTCTCCCGTCTGTGGGCAAGTCTCATCCCAGCAGCCCCGACATGACCCTCAGAGCAGAAAAACAAGGAAAGATTCATTCCGACCAGATTTGGGGGAAAGAGGATTAGAATGTTGCCAGCCCCAAATATGCCACTTTTGCAGAGTGATAGTTTTGAGCAGAAGATCACTGGGAATTAATGGTTCAGACAGAGATGTTGGAGCTTCCCTTATCTAAGAGCACACACTTCTGAGAAGGGACACTGCCACCAATCCCTTCTCTGGGGGGACTTTATGACCACATATAACAGAGAAAGTTGGTATTGAGGCATGAATTTTGCTCCATAAGCTCTATCATCCATCAGTTTCTCACCTATGTTTAACCTTTCCACATTTACTGTCATAAGCACTCTAAACCCTTTGGCTATATCTTGACACTTCTCCACAAACTGGCAGCCTTTTGGTTCAGTGCCTAAGTAAGACTTCCAAGTCTGACCACCTCTTTAGGGTTTTCATTTAATTTCTGTGTGTTCATTTTCATATGCATATGAGTCTTGTTTTTTCTTCCTGTTAATCTGTCTTCTGTCATTTTGATTTCAGAGCACTTGAAAGTAAACCTCCAAGGGGAGAGGAAAAAGGTTTTCCTTCACAGAACCAACTTCATTCTTTACTGGCTGGGTAGAATAATTAATCACTTTAAACCTAGCATTTCCTCAATAAGGATAACAATACCTACTTACTGTAAGAATTGATAAGGTAATGTAAGATGACTTCTATGGCATCTGGCATGCTAAAGATGCTCAATGAATGACAGCAGTTCTAACATCAAATAATATCCTGAAACTGGCCATTTGTCATAGACAAAGGTCACACTCCACTTCCACCTGGAGCTGTAACTCCCAACTCTTCATGTGATAAAAGCTCTCAGGATAAGCATGCAGAGGAGACAGTATGATAGTCAAATCATAATTGCTGATGCTAACATCTGTTACTATTAGTAAATAGCATTTCAGAATTGCATGATGAAAATGAGTAAGCATCTACATAATCGCTAGATAATTAAATATCCCAGCTTGCAGTATTTCCAAAAAAGTGCTCAGAATAAAGTACTTCATTTACAGTAAGAGACAGGACTAGCCTTTTTATGCAGTAAATGTTATAATTACTGAAGCCAAGAGATCACAGTGAAAATTTACCTTATAAATGCACAAACGATCAATTGTCATTGCTCTATACAAGTAAAACACATTGATAACTACCTGTGAATACATCCTACAATTTGATATTTTAACTCAATGGAAAAGACAGGCTCAGCAATGTCATTTATCTTTTTGAGAAATTTAACTTGCCGTGTGTATGATGTCACTTATTTTGTTGCTAATACAATTATCATTGTAATGATATCAGAAATGTTGCTGTGTTTTACTGGATCCTCTATTAAGTCATACTGCACCTGTCTGCAGGACAAAGGACATACACAGGTGTGTCACATATGAAGAGAGATATGGCTCGGAAACTTTTGAAAAGATTTCAACATTATGTATAATTTAAAAACAATAAAATATTACTATTTTTCTTTTACCAGGCTAGCAAAAATAACTGAAGCTTGTTGGCAAGCTTAGAGGAAACAAATACTTTACATATTAATACAATACAATTTGTCCTCTCTATCTGAAAAAAAAAACTTGAAGTTTTTAGCCTTTGGCCTAGAAATTCCATATAGCTAAATATATTCATGTAAGATATGCATTATAGAACCCAATGACCTCTGCAGGTGAGGTGAGTCTCGGCTGCCCCTCCTCCACACACAGATGACCTCAGCAGCCCACAGGAGCATCCATGACTCCTTCCACTGCCTGTGGTACCTTGGTGGGCTGGTGGCAGCCTTGGAGACACCTTCTCCAACTCAGAGGACCTTGACGAGCCAGTGAGAGTGCAGTAAGTCACTCCCCAAACAGAGGACCTCCGTGGACTGGTGCCTTGTGAAAACTGACCCTGACCCAGAGGACCTTGATAGGCTGGTGAGAGTGCAGGTCAGTCCTCCTTCCATACAGAGTACCCTGGGCGGGCAGGTGAGTGCACCAGTGAGGCCTCCTCCCACCTGGAGGAATCTGGGTGGGTCTCCAAGATCCCTGTTGACACAGTAGGGTTCTGACTGGGGTGCACACCATTGGCCAGGTGGATCTACTGGCCTAAAACAGTCTAAAGCCACAGTAACAACTGGAGCTAACAGTTGATTCACATCAATACCCCAAGGCTAGTCAGCCTAGGAACAATATAGGATTCACTCAACTGGTCCCATAGGAGAAATTCAGGGGACTGGCCCCTCTCCTACACTGTAGGTCTCAGCAACTGGGTGAATGTCAGTCACAGAGTAGGACCCTAAGACACACACACAATAGACGGTTGAGACTAGTGGACTAAAAAGACCAAAATATTAACCAAAGAGGTGAAAATGACAAAACGGAAAAGCAAAATGCAATCTCAAACAACAAGCTCATCTGGCACAAGTACAGAAGACATTGAAATACAGGACATTGGAAGTCACACATCTAAAATTTTTGAAAAGATAGAAAGTGAAATAAACATATATGAGGCTATAGAGGAAATCAGATTAGAAATAATCTCGGACAGTCTTAATGAAGAAATTGCTCAGCATAGCTAGAAAAGACATAGATAACAAAGTACAGGAGCATGGGAAATGTGGAAACCTTGCATGAACAATATAGGAAACACCAAACTAACCACAGAAAGAGTACTAAAAGACATTCTTAGACAAGTCCCAAAACAAAAACAGAAAGAAACCACCATGCAGGGCAAGCAATTAAATAAGAGAGAAAAGTAGGGAACCAACAAAAGGAAAATAACATGACAAAATTAAGCCAATACATATCAGTCATAACCATCAATGTAAATGGCTTCAATGCACCAATTAGAAGAAATAGAATAGCAGAGTGGATCAAGAAACGGGATCCAACAATATGCTGTATACAAGAAACACATCTAACTGTAAAAGAAACTCATAGACTAAAAGTCAAAAGATAAAAAACAATATTCCATGTGACAAGAGCCCAGAAAAAAGCAAGGGTAGCTATTCTGTTTGCAGATAATGTGAATTTCAAACCCAAAGTAATAAAAAGAGATAAAGGTCACTACATATTTATTAGGGGAAAACTTCAAGAGGAAGAGATAATAATCATAAATATATATTTACCAAGTACAGGAGTATCCAAATGTATAATACAAATGCTAATAGACATGAAAAATCAAATAAGCAATAACACAATTGTAATGGGGGACCTTAATACCCCATTGTCACAAGGAGATAGATCAACTAGACAAGAAGCCAGCAAAGAAATAATAGAACTGAATCAAACCTGTGAACATATAGACTCATAGATGTTTACAGAGTGTTCCACTTAACAACATCAGAATACACATTCTTCTCAGATGCACATGGGCTGTTTTTTAAAATAGACCACATATTAATCCATTGAACATATTTAAGTAAAAGCAAAGGAACTGAAATTACCCCATGAATATTATCTGACTATAGTACACTGAAGTTGGAAATTAATGGCAAAAGAAACTGCAAAAACTACATAAACACATGGAAACTTAATAACACTCTCCTGAACAACCAGTGGGTCACAGATGAAACTACAGAAGAAATTAAACAATACCTACAATGAAACAAAAATGAAGATACAACATACCAGAACTGTCGGATGCAATGAAAGCAGTTCTAAGAGGAATATATATAGCAATGAATTCTCACATCAGGAAGACAGAATGAGCACAAATAACCTAATGCTGTACCTCAAGCTTCTTAGAAAAGCAACAGCAAGTCAAGACCAAAGCTCATGAAAAGAAATTATAAAGGTCAGAGCAGAAATTAACACAATTGAGACTAAGAAAACAATACAGAGAATTAATGAATCAAAAAGTTCGTTCTTTGAAAGGATAAGCAAAACTGATAAACCCTTAGTCAACCTTATCAAGAAAGAAAAACTCAAATTTATGCAATGAGAAATGAAAAGGTTGAAATTACCACAGATTCTGTGGGAACACAGAAGATCATCAATACCTGCTCATTTAAAAAATGCAAATTAAAATGCCATAGAGATTCAATGCCACTCCAGAAAGAATGGCTGTCACCAAGAAATCAACCAGTGAGGAAAGAGGAACCCTTCTCTATTGTTGGTAGGGGTGTAGGCTGGTTCAACCACTGTGGAAATCAGTGTAGAGGTTCCTCAAAAAACTAGGATAAGAGGTCCCATTCAATCTAGCTATTCCCCTTCCAGGTATTTACCCAGAAGAATTGAAAAAACATGCCACAGTGATATATGTGTACCCATATTTATAGCAGCACAATTTGTAACAGCTAAATCTTGGCTACAACTGAAATGCCCATCAACTGAAGAATAGATAAAAGAGATGTGGTATTTTTATACAATGAAGTATTACTTAGCTATAAAAATGATAAACTTAAGGATTCGTAGATAAATGGATACAACTAGAGACCATACTCATAAGTGAAACAAACCTAATTCACATGAGTAAATACAGTATTGTCTCCCTAGTGTAAAAAAAAAAACTTAAAGAGTAGTAAGATCTAAAATACATAATAGATACTATGAAAATGAAAGGGAAAGAAAGTGCTCAAAATGAAAGAACAACTGGAATGGGGAAAGGAGAAAAGAAAGAAGGGAAAAAGATTATCTCTGTGTGTGTGTGTGTGTGTGTGTGTGTGTGTGTGTGTGTGTATAAGATAGATACTGATAATCTCTATAAGTTCATCAAAAAGAACAGCTTGTATTTTCATCAATTGATCATTTTTTTCATGCCTAAATCTTGCAATCTGGACAACTACTTTTAAGGTAACAATATGCAATGTATTAACAATGTTAATTTCCTACTATTTAAAAAAAATTCTCTATCATTTTTATCCTTTGTGTTTTGCTTTAAAAAAAGATACGCATTGTGGAATTACTTACTACAGTAACAAAAACAACCACAAAAAGAAATAGCAACAACAAAACCCCCAGGAAGCCAAAATGTCCTTCAAATCATTAGAAGACTGATTAAATTACTTATATAATGATTGTTATGCAAGTATGGTTCTATATACCTATAGATCAATATATGTACAAGATGTCTGAGGAAAAAAAGCTCCAAGCACAAAGCCATGTTTATATGCTCCCAATTGTGAGAGAAAAAGCTAAGAAGACACTCACATACACAATACATATTTCTATATCCATGCAGAAATGACATTTCTGCAAGGATACACAAGAACGCACTGGCAGTGTTTGCCTCTGGGTTAGGAGACCCAGGAGCTGCCAAAATAGGGGGATTAAGTTTCATTGTAACACTGCATTATTTACATTTTTATATAATGTTTGCAATAGTTTTTCAGTTGCACAAACAGTTGTATGTTTAAAAAGCAAGGATTTGATAGGTTCATTGTAAATACAATTGTAGAACAGTAAAACTAAATGCAGTAAACCTAAGATGATGAATTTTGTGGATTAACCTTGACAGAAGAGCTTTCTGACCTCTGTGTTTTTCCTTTCAGTCAAACAAGAAACACATTTTAACTCATTTTTTTAAAATAAAATTTTGTGAATTATATAATGTTTTCTTGACCATCATTCTGAACAAAGCCCAGACTGGCATGGTAGGGAGCTGAGCTGAGACCCATTTCAGTCTCTAGGGTGCCAAGCCCAGCCTGCTCTGGGGCATCGCTTGCCCACTACATCTTGACCTCAGATGTCCAGCCAGAGCCTGGACACCAAAGCCTCACATGGCTTGCTATGGCTCCGGCCAACTACAGTTTCCATTTTTGCAAAAGCATAAGCCTCATGAGGCTGTGGTTTATATAAAAGTGACATTTCTGGCACTGTATGCTGGGTCTTTGTGAGCACGGATCAAAAGTAAATGAATCACATAATAACCTCACTTTGTAAAGTGGTTTGCAATTTTCTACAGTGCATTATTTTTATCTCACAATGGCATGGAAGGAAAGTTATAACAAATGAGAATACTGAGGATGAGTTTAGACAACTTACTCAGATTGAAGGGGCAGATAAGAGACCAACTCTATGTCTTCAGAAGCTAAGTTCTGAGTTTCTAACACGTCACCATATCACCTACAGGCAACATCTGAAAACCATCTTTAGGCCTGCAGTGTAGGGTTCTTTTCAGAATCTCTTAATGCTTGCAGTCTTGACTTCTAGATTCACAGTCCAAAGTTTCTAGGAAACATGACCCCAGCTTAAGCACTGCATTCCTAACTTGTAAGCTATTCTAAATTCCAAAAGCCCAAAGTTTTGGAAGTTGAATTCTGGTGAATTTCTCAGTATATTTTTCTGTTAAAAACTTTGTTTTCCTCCAGACAGCTTTTGTGATTAAGGCAAGTGCTTTAACTGAAACTTCTGAATAGAAAGTTTCTAATGTCAGATCGATGAAAAAGTATTGACCCAAGTTTTCTTTTTTTATTTTCTCCACATGCCACCATCTGAGTCAATGTTCCTATTGCCTCTGGTTAAGGGCTGGGGTCCATTCTGTTGCTAGGGGGCTGGCTGTGTCTGGATAAGCACCTCCCTGCTAAGGTGGCTAAAACAGGCTATGCGCCCAAAAGATGTTTGTACTTTCTGTTCCCGATGTTAGTAATGATTATCTGACATGACTTCCCTATAAGGGTTCAATGATCTTTTAGAAAAATATATACCACATTCAAGTAATTTTTTTGGAGAGCAAACCCACCACCAGGAAATGTCAACATCATTAGTCTTCTATTAAGTTCCATTAAAATCAAGACTGAAATGATTAGCTCTGTGCTCACCCAAGCAGTAATTACAGACCATCAGGAAGTAGCAAGTGGATTTCTTCCTTTACACATTAAATGCTAAAGATTAAACAGTACTTTTAAAATAGTCTTTACTATTTTCAGCTGTGGAAATGTAGATGATGCTTGCTGGGTGTGGGGGTAATGGATTCTCTCATAACTATGGAAATCTGAATTGGCTGGCCTCAGTGATAAAATGATAATGTTATTATTCCATGTGAGAGTAGAGTCCTGAACGTAAGAATACCTGTAGGTAAACGCATTGGGGATTCCTCTTTTTCCTTCATAATGTTAAGCTTTTATCTTTTAAGTGTTATTAAAAGTTACTTATTCAATGCTAGTTAGAAAATATTAGTGTTATTTCATTTCATTTTAACAGTTCTTTAAAATGTTTCTAACTCCATATGATTTCCTGTAGGTATATAATCTATAAACTTCTGTCTCTCATAATCCTCAGTTTTTACCCTCATAAGGAAATTCTGGAAAGGCAGGATAACAAATTGATCTAACTCATACCTATTATGTCAGTAAACAGTACTATCCCTTTCATTTACACTTGTCTCATACGAAAATTATTGCTCATTAAGAAAACACTAGCTGCTTATCCTGATGCAGGAAATTCTGTATAAGGTAGGTTTCTGGTTTTCAGGAATTTTGGGTCCAGTCAGAGAAACAGTGAAAGCACCAAAATGCTGATGACACCAACAGAAAACTGAGGTTTCCACTGCTGGAACAGCCTGGAATTTGTAGCAAGAACTCAAGGGATGCAGAAGCAAAGCAGACTGAAGTTCTCAGGCCCAGTTCCCTGGGAGAGTGAGAACACACACGTCCTCACAACCTCAGAGTCTCAAAGGGAAAGACAGCAGAGAAATGTCAATAAAAAGCACAATGAAGCCTGGCATGGTGGCACATGCCTGTGATGTTAGTGCTCTTGGAAGCTGAGACAGGAGGATTTGAAGTTTGGGCCGAATGGGAAGGCTCTGGTCTCAGTTCCTAAAAATACACACACACACACACACACACACACACACACGCACACGCACACGCACACGCACACGCACATGCACATGCACACGTACACACACACACACAAGAGTTGGCAAAAGACAGCTCTTCCTCTGAGACACACATGAGAAGGGGGAAGGATTAGCGATGACATTCAGGGATTCTGAACTGGAAAGAGAGCAGAAGGAGGTGAGTTCTATGAAGTGGACACCAAGTTCTTAACTAAAGTCACCTCTAAACAAAAACCCAGGAGAAGTAAGCTAAGGGCTGTAGAAAAGTACAGAATTTGGAATTGGGGAGAGACAAGAGGAGGCCAAAAGGAAATGGATCAAATCAGTCACTTATGTAGAACAGGGCAGATTAAACATGAATGCTTGCTTCTCTCTCATATCTTAAGCAATTATGGAAGAAACAGACACTGGGACTGATCAAACAAAAAGTTAGTCAAAATGATCATAGAAACAGGTTCATTGTGGGCTCAATGGAGAAACTGGGAAAGATCCTAATACAGAAGTCACTCGAGCCAGTGTGTGCCTCTATAGTTCAGCTCTCACATTCCTATCCAGTTAGTGCATTAGAAATCTACTCAGGTATGCTAGGCTTCTGATGTCGTGGATGTTTTCCTACAGGTGGGGATGAGTGCAAATTTAAGCTGCTTTTCCTCCTTCGAAGGAAAAGTACTCAAATATTAAGGCAGGAGCCCCAAACCAGACAGAATCCTCTCAGTTTGGAATAACACTCTGATTTACAACATGGTTGGAGTTGGCAGTCTAAAGCATGGTAGATCAAAGTTAACATAGAGAAAGTGAAATTTACAGTTGAGAAAAAAGATGGAAAATGATTTCAAATTCTTCTATATTTTATAGCTGAGTAAGGTGAAATTCAGAAAGGAAAATACAAACACTGGTAATGAACTTACAAGGCCTCATTTATGGAATATTTATTAGATGACATTTTATGACAGGTACCTGCATCATTAACATATTTAGTCTCACAAAGGTTTTATATATAGCCTGGGTTGATCCAGGCCCTTTGTGCATCCAAGTAAGGGCCCAAATACAAATATGCAGATTTACGGCATGAGTGACTTAAGCTGGACCAGTAGTCACCCAGGATTGGCTGATCTGAGAAGAGGAAGTCCTGGAACAGGGGTTGCCTGGGTACACAGGTGATCCAGGCCTGCCACTGTGACAAAGTAATGTTAAACCACTAATAATTTCATTTCTACTCCACTTGTTTACTAGGAGCTTGGGGAAATATTGTCAAGGGAATTGAGCCCAAGGTAGAGTGGCAGCAGGACGCAGGCTGGTTCTTGCACACTGATCAGAAAGGTGTGGGAGGAAAGTCCTCTTCCAGCTAATGTCTATGAGTGACCCCAGTAAGTGGAGGAGTAGGAACCCGACGTGAGCAATGTAGGGCGGCCCAGGGTGTGAAGCACACACTCAGCTACGCGTGTAAAACCGAGGCTCTCACTGTAAGACCAGGGTCCTACATGATGGCAGGGGATCTGAATGGGGCCAGCGCAGGAGCTGCAGGGTGGTTCCAGTGTTTCTGCTGGTCCCTGGGGATAGGACAGGTGGACAAACTCAGAGCAGGAAGTCATCTCTCCCAAAAATAGAGAACAGTGAGTGTCAGGGCATTAATGAACCATGGACTGGCCAAGTCACAGGATGTATGCACTCCATTAGCCATCCAAGCTCTCCTTACTACCTAGTGATACCCTAAGCCCACAGTGGGTATTTTCCTAGGAGGAGTTAGAACATTTGCCTTTCACTTTCTCAGGTATTCAAGTGACAAGCAGGTCTGAAAGTAATAGGGGCCGAATCAACACATTGAGAATGGCAGATGTGTGCAGAAATCTGGCAGACTCAAAGGAATAGGTCAAAGTGAGCTATTAGTGAGCTCAACAATCTTGCTTCTGGGCCTAGCAGCTGGGGTTTGTTAAAAGATTCTTGGAAGCCTGGCACAGTGACATGTGCTGGTAATTCCAGCTGCTTGGGAGGCTGAGGTACAAAAAAGGGCTGAATCGTTTTAAGAATTTGGAGCCAACTGGACCAAGTAAGGCCCATATCAGGGGAAAAAAAAGTAGCATTTGGATGGTAACTTTGGATTGGCTGGCATTTTCCAGATTTGGGTGGAAAATTATGATAAATGAGTGTATCATTATCTAATTCAGTATAGCAATATAGCAGGAAAATAATACAAAGAGGGAAAGAAGTCATCAAAAAAAACTTTAGAATTTTTTATAGGGAGATAACATTATTTAGCAAGACATATAAGGGGGAAACATTGAGTGGGTGGTATGATTCACAGTACAAATCTATCAGATGATAGAAAGGTTAGTTAGTAGAGATAAAATAAGATGAATTAAAGTAATACATTTAGAAAAGAGTGCACAGGCCAGAGAGAGTTTGGGAGGAGACTGTCAAAACAGTGAGAAGACTCTGACAAAGTCTAGAATATTTGGGATTCTTTCAACTTCTAGGAGTGAGGAGAGTTGCAAACACAGAGGGAGTTAAACTAACAAGTAATAAAATCTCAGTAAAAATTGAGCAAAGCATGCAGCACTTTTTATGATAATGATACCTGGGGAAGAAAAACTCAATGAAGAAACCAAAGTGAAACTGAGTCATTAGGAGCTGAATGCCAGGTAGTTTAGTGGGTGCCATCTTGAGGTACAATTTGGGAAAGATTCTGGGAAGAAGGGATAAAGACATGAGGGGAAGTCTAGAATTTTGTACAGAAGGGTAAAGTTGAGACAAGCAAGCTGGAGAGCATCTGGAGACCAGCACTGCTTTCTTCTACTGGTCTACATCAGTGCACTATACTGAGAGTGCACAACTCTGAAAAGCCTCATCTCTTTCACCAAGGACACTCCTGCCTGCAGAACCTAGATGAAGAACAGTGGATCCTACTCTCTGCAGGCTGTAAAGGTGCAAAGCCATGGCCAGCGGTGCTTTGAGCATGAGGGTGGGACAAGAGATCCAAGGCTCACAGCAGACTCGGTGCTGTGGGAGGCCGTGAGGCGTGACAGTAATGTTATCACAAACGGATACAGAAAATTAAAGCAGGAATGGCACCTAGCAACCAGGTAGTAATTCCAGCTATACAGGGGAAGGAAGCAGCAAAATGCTGAGGATCAGAATTATCTTCTAGATGGAGGAACAAGCAGTGCTGAGTCTTCAGAATTTAGTTCTTAACTAACATACAAGAAATAACCAGACTCAAATTCCACTTGCTGGAGTAAAAAGTAAAAATCTGAGTAAACAATAACTTTTCCTGTGTGAAAAGAAATAGCACTCAAAGAAGGCTCTCTTTTTTGTTGAAGCCTAGCAATACCTGGTAATGCAGATTGAAAAGTCATAGATATTTTATCTTAGGAAGTTGTATTGGTTTGGCCTCTGTAAAACTGCACTCTAGGTGCTGGGATTTGTATCTGAAGTACCCAGCAGTCTTCATTATAAGGTGGGGCTGAAGAGACAGGCAGAGAGTTTCCACTTAATAAATATGAGTCACTGGCTTTCTATCCAGAGAGTTCACATCTGATGTTGTAACAAACAGCGTTAGCAGAAGATGACGGCAATACTGTTGTTCTATTGTTTTCCTTACAATAATCCTAGCACAATTTTTCTCCAAGATTCAGTTTGAGAAGTCATTGTGCTTATGAAACATCTTTCTAACACAAAGGAATAAAATCCAAAAATGTATGCTGATTTATTTCTTATACACTGTGCTCTTTATATAGCACTTGCTTCTGGTAACGAGATTATGGTGAATCATGGGAGAAGGAAAAAGTCAGCTGTGTTTCAGGGCACTTCCAGTGTCAGGGCATTCAACCTCAAGGCAACACATTCAGAGTGGAAACTTATACACACATGGCCAGGTCGCAGTTGCAGACAATTTTAAGGTAGAAAAGATGGGCACTTAGACTAATGCTTTCCACAGGGAAAAAACTACAATTTAAATTCATCATAAGCTCTGACTGATAATTCCTGTCATAATTTTGTGGTCTCATTTCAGCTTTACAGCAATATATATGTCAAAATAGACCCCTTCATCTACCCAGATCCTCTTCATACATTTCTACGCCTTCCCCAATCTCAAAAAAATTTAGCAGATTAGGGAAGCAGTGCATGAAGAGATTCATGGGTTTGAAGCCATGTGTGAAGTCTCTGCCAATCATAAATGACCCAGGGAAATCCGATGTAACTAAAATGAAGTATAGTTGCAGGTCATTTATGGATGGGGACGTGTTCTGATAAATGAGTTCTTAGCAGATTCAGTTACTGCGTGAGCATCACAGGACATGTATGTCTATGATGTCACTAGGGAATGCAATCTTATTGGACCACCGTCACAAACGGGGTCCAAAATGTCATTATGCAGCCTGTATCTAGACACTAATGGTAAAGTTGCAGTGACTTCTAGATTAAAAAGAAACATGTGCTAAGTTGGGACAGACTGAGGGAAGTCTCTTTGTCGCCTCATGGACTTATTTATTCTTTAACTTGAAACTGGAAGTTTTCCTGAGGTGTCTGCTAATGTCTATGTGACAGAACGACTAGCACGGTGTTCTTTGTCACTGGGCACTTGCTTTTGCTTGGCTCCTTGGGGAACAATCCAAAACTTTATACCCAGAAGTCTCCAGAAACACAGACTGTTAAAAATCTTCACCCCTCTGTAAAGCCTATGGACCAGCTGTAAATTGCTACCCATGTTTACTGCATTGGTCTAGAAGCAGTGGCCCTATGGGCAGAGGAGGACCTCTGCTTAAGCGGAGGGAAAAGCTGGATGATCACTTGTCTTTACAATGTCATTACGTGTTTCTCTTCAACATCCAGGGCTCTCCTTGCCTTCCTTGCCCACCCCCTAAATGATAATTTTTGTTTGTTACCTCTTACCGACATTTATTTTGACAATTTTTTTCCGAGAGTCCATCCTCATCCTCTCCCATGATGTCCACAGCTGAAAAGATCAACGCGACGAGAATGGCAAAGCAGCACACGAGGGCAAAGATCACGATGCACTTCTGCTGGGACTGGAAGAGAAAGAAGAGGACTGAATGTGAGCTGGGCGCTCACTCAGGAAGCCGGAGACCTGACAGCTTCTGCAGACCCCACGGAGCACCTTAGGGGCGCCGTTACTTCTGCCACTTCCAGAGAAGTGCTGCAGGTAAAATTGTCCAGGACCTTTGTGCGTGTTCCCCTCAGCACAGACTTCAAACCCCACTAGATGGTTAGACCTTGTTAAATAATTCAAGTGTGATATTCAGACTTCTGAACCACTTTGCTCTCCCTTTTTTTGATCCAAAGCAGTGTGGAAAAAGATGGCTATGAGATTTGTTGTTTCAAATTAAAAATGAAATCCAGAGGCCAGCATCAGGGTTATGTAACTAACACGGTTTATTTCAAAACATGGAATGGAAGAACAACCTTCATACTCTTGATTTCCACTTAGAAAATCAAGACAAGGCCCAGGTGATTAAGGCCACTCATGTTCTCAACCACTTATCAGGCCCAAGTGTTACAATTGGAGACACCCTTATCTCCAGGGGCCCACAGCTGAAGTTGGCAAAAGACAAGGCCATGATAACTGGTAGGAGTGGTGGCTGCTGGGACGAAGAATTTTGTCTGTTTTCTCTCTGCTATGGTCTGAACCTTCGTCCATTCAACTCACAATCTGATGTTAAAATCTTAACCCCTTATGTGATGGACTTAGGAGGTGGTGTCTTTTAGAAAATGATTAAGTGATGAGACTAATTCAGGATGATGTAATTCAGCATTATCTCAAAAAGAATCCTGAAGTCAGCAGTTGAAATATGTGATGCTGGGTACCCAGCAGGCACTCCATGAATGATCCTTTGAAGTTCATATTAGATGCTTAAACTTCAACAACGGTGATTTGTTTGTCTTTATTCTTAATGTTGTGGTAAAGCTGTACAATACTACATAATTTTGTGCTATTGTAAGTACTTTGTGTAGGAACCTTTACAATTTTACATTAACATCTACTAATTTAATTTTACATTATTACATTTTATTAAAAACAGTTAAGTTAGTTTTTCCATTGCAATTTGTCAAAGATGAGAAATTTAGACTCTAGTTTCATTTAAAAAATGTGTTTATGGAACAATATATTATACCAACATAAAGTCATAGCACTAATTTCCTTGATCTCATTTAATTTCCAACTTATCTAAAGTGAAAGGTTTGATTCAAATGATACTATAAGAGCCTAATAAACAAGACTAATCCCAGGTTACCAAGAGACCTATTCATTCTCAAGTCCTTAATAGATCATTCCAGAAATCAACTGGATCATGTTTCTGCTTTTATTGAACTGCATCAAGGAAAGTAAGGCTTCAAAGAGAACCAATAAATATGACTAAACTCAAATTCCAATGGTGAACTCAACACATTAAGCGAAAACAAAATTTTTACTGACAATGTCTAGCATCAGTCAAACTCTACTTTTAACTGTGCTTACAAAGAAATTGAGAAGATTTGTTCCCTTCATGAAGAAATATAGCAAATTATGCTAGTCTTTAAAATGTCTGCAATATCATTTCTTTGCCAAACATGTTTTACTTCAAATAAGACATAGAGATACATGATCTTTGACTAAGGAAAAAATATTAAACCTGAAAATTAGAAGTACTATGTATTTTAATCTAGGCTTTTATACCATTTAACAAGCTCTTATGAGCTTGCATCCATGTACCTAAAAGTAAAATGTACATGTGCAAAAAAAGACCAAAAATTAAAATTATTCATATTATTTTTCAATTTTTGTTGAAGACCACTACAAAGCCAAGCAGGATTTTTGCATAAGTTTGGAAACTGGTAAGTGGTAGGGATTAGAGAGATCACTGCTGCTCGAAAGGCAATCTGGCAGAGCTTGTTTGGATGGAAATTTGGCAGTTTTTATAACAGTTTTGTAATCATTTTAAATGTACCTATCCTTGAATCGTAAAACCCACTTTTCAGGACTTATAAAAATGTTAATACACGTGCACAGAGATGTAACAATAAGGATAATCTATCCATACATAAAGAATTTGGGACACAGGATACAAACAGCAGCATGTGTGTTTGCAAAGGAAAAGAGAGATTCTGCAGGCACTCCTGCAGTCCAGATCAATCAGGAAGGACGTTTTATCAGGTCCCTAGGGTACCCTGTCAAAGGTGCTGAGGATTCCCTTTGCATGTTTACTATCTTATTTGGATATTTTCTAGGAGCTCTGAATTGTCTCCTATAGGAATGAGGAAGACAGCTTGTTTTGGACTGTTTCTACCCCACCGTAAGCAATTTATCCAAATTTCAACTGAATATTACCAGACCATATCCCTACGCTGTTTATATTTACCTCGACCACTTCAAATTATTAAGCAGAGAACAATCCTAGATGTCACATGGAACAGAGGACAACTGGAGAACCACAAAACTGTTCACACAGAGAATACAGACATTTCTTATCTAATGACTGAGTTCCAGTCCTGCAACCAGGTCTTCAAATGAATTGGGAACTAATTGAAGGATGGTATGTAGTACGTACATTACAATATTCTGAACAAAGGAATGCTCAAAGGAACTCCAGCTTGATGACTTTGCTTTTATTTGCATAACACTTAAATGCAGTATTGTGATGCATAATGGAACATAAAACTACAGCATTATACTGTACAGTATGATCAAATATCATGGTACTATGTAAACCAGGTGTACTGTACCAAAGAGACCCCGAGGCTCTATAAACAAGATGCACAAAACTGTACAAAAACAAACAAACAAACAAACAAGATGGGTCCGAAGTCCAAATGGTGATTTATAAATCTAAACAGCACAACTGGGTCATAAATGGGAACAGACGTTAAACAGGAAGTGGTTAAGTGAGAATATCTGTACCCAGAGACTATCTAGTCACCAAATTCAGCTTTATGGACGTTTGCCTTCAGTACCCCTGGTGGGCAATGCCATTCATCTGAACTTGGGCATTTCTAGTGTCAAATCTGCTCCTTACCAACACAGCATTAACTTCTAGAATGTTCCCATTAATCTGAGGAGTATTTGATGACAAGCACATAGGGCTTCATTCCTGTCCTACCTTGCGTTGGGCTCTCTCCTGCTCACCCCAGCCCTTGTCTCTCCTTTGTCGCTCTCTTGAACCTTCTTCTCTCTCTTACCCCTTCACCTCTCCAAAGCAGCCACTGCTCTTTTCCCCACTCAGACCCCCAGAGCTGTCTTCTCACCCCTAAGCTGAGACCCCTAAACCATGACTAAGCCGTGTGGAGCTTTCTTTAGAGGACACACCATGAGTCCACAGAAATAAAAATGATAATGTCCCAAAGCAATGGATAAAGATATACAATTTTATAATAGGGACCAGTGTGGTCACTACACTATTACCAGGAGAAGGAAAGGCAGTACTTTATCAGATGCAGAGAATCTCATCCAGTTAACTTCATAATAGGAATAAAGACAGCCTGCTGCTCCTGGAGATGTCAACAATCCCCATTTCCTCGCCATTCGTCATCTTCCTTTTTCAAAGATTCAGGTAAAAAACCTACCACAAGCCACCCCTGACAGGATGAGCTATAAAGGGCACTGCTTTGAGAAACCAGAAAGTATAATATCTGGGGCTGGGGTGTAGCTCAGTGGTGCAGCAGCTGCCTAGCATGGGTTTCATTCACAGCACTGAAAAAAAATCTGAACAAAACATCGCTAGGCCACAAGGCTTGCTCTGGTCACTGACCATACAGAAGCAGTACTTATGGTTTTACTTCTATGCTGTGGGTTGCCCCAACATCTACTTTTACTCTCCATCCATCCAGTTTTCCATTTACAGTTCCATCTTTTCACCAGTTTTCACAAAACAGACAAATCCACACCAACATGTTAATGGATGTTAATAAGTTTATACAGCATGCTTCGTTTATGTCTCTGGCTTTCCTGAGTGTCCTTTGGAGCATGAGGATAAGTGGGCTTCTCTGGCAGATGTAGAGATGACATTTCTGGGCCATCATACATCAAATTTCTTCACCGCTGTAAGTATGGTGCAGAGTATATGTTTCAGGTAAGATACAAGATGACTATGAAATTCACCACTTGCGATGGGTAAGTCCTTAAGCCCTCGGAGTGAGGTGAGCTCTTTCCTGTCTTTGGAGTATTTCAATGGAAAATGTATCCCTTTCAAGACCACTGCTTCATCACTGTGATTCTCACAAAGTAGGAAGCAAGCAAGGAAGGTGTCATTAGCCCAGGGCTGTGCTTCTGGAAAGGGGCAGAGCTTGGATGCAAACCCGAAACAGCAGGCTCACAGAGCCACAGCCCGACTGCAACATCCTCAGATAAAACCTCGGAGGAACCAAGGGCTGCCATCTGGAATTGCCCTCCTGGAAAGTTCTTCTTCCTTCTTTACTTTATCCTACTACCCCAGAGTCCACTCCAGCTCATGCATTTCTTCATCCCAAATTCTACACCCTGATGAAGTGTGGTGGAAAAATACAATGAATTTTAAAAGTTTAATTCGGTAAAAAACTTTGAACACACTCATTCCCATCACTTTCTGCAGCAGTTCTGGAAATAGTCTTTCATGAATGTCTTTAGTTATGCTGTTGTGGCTGCCTCAAAGTCACGAAACAATTCCAAACATTTACCATTCACGATCATTTTGACTTTGGAGAAGAGCCACAAGTTACACACAGTACCAGATTCAGTGAACAAAGTGGACCAGAGCACACTCTATTGACTGTATGAACCTCTCTGGGGTTGGCCGGCACTCAGGAGCAGCATACACTGTATTTTTTATCATACTTCATAGAGACACTCATGAAAGAGGATTTCCAGAGCTTCTGCAGAAAGTAACAAGAGTAATGGGACAAGTACGTTCAAAGTGAGGCAAAGTGCTTTGAGGGGGATTCGTGGCAATGTGTCTTTTGTAGTAATACGGTTTTTTATTTAAACACTCATCATACATTTTGATCACACTTTGTATAAAAACCTAGCTAACCTTTAAACAGTTTTGCTTTAGCTCATAAGACTGAAGCACATTAATATATTTAAAAATTTTTACCACATCAACATATCTTGAAAACCATTCACTTGGAAACCTTTTAATATAATTCCTTTCTCTCCTGCTGTCTGATATCCCATAACATTTTTCAAAACTCAAACCTTTTGTTAAAAATCTACTTTCCACGATCATATTCAATGCAATCCTCGGGGGCTGCATTCTTACTACTTTTAGAAAAGAAATACGCTCTGTACCTCCAATTGATTTGCTTTATTTCCAGCACAGATTATATTCCATGGCCTTGTCAAGTGAGTCATGGGCTTGCTTGTGCACAAATGTCTCCCTTCTTAGTTGAGCCCTAGGTATATGAGAAATGGAAAAATAACACTGACCTGGGGGTTACAATACAATCGAATCCTACCTCCACAAAGCTCATGGCTCTATGTGGATTTTCACAAAAGGAGAAAAATAAAGACAACAAAGAAGGAGAAAGGGAGAGCTTTTGTACACTAGCAGAAGTGTCAAACAATAGTAACACCAGATGTCTTTGGGAATTCTGATGATGGGAAGAAAAGTATTTTATTTTTCCTGTGCTGTACAATTGCTTTAAAATATAACCAGGATTTGTTTTTATCAGGTATAGTAAGATGACAGACACAGAGATTACTTCATTGAAAAATTCACTGGTTCCAGTTCCTCCACGAAGAGGCATACTGTGCTGTGGGGGCCACGTGGGACTGCAGCAGGGTCATCCAGGAGACACAGGAGAGAAGGGGAAGCACTCAGCAGAGCTTCTGCTGTGGAGGGAATGAGCAAGTTAAGACTGGACAGTTTGAATGATGTTGGTCAATTCTGGGCTACAGAGGTAGTCTCTAGTGGTCTGGCAACTGCTCTAGAGGTGATTTAGAGTTATGGTTTATATCTAGATGTCCCCCAGAGCCTCATGTGGTTATGGGTAGGGCTTTTGGGAGTGACTGGATCATGTGATAGTCATAAGTGGATTAGTCCACTGATAAGTTTATGGCTAAATGTGGTGTCGGGAGATGGAACCTGGTCAGAAGAGGTAGGTCACTGGGGGCATGGCCCGGAAGGGTGTATCTATCTCCCTCTTCCTCCCTTGACCTCTCTGCTTCCTGCCACCACACTAAGTTAGCCCTTTCTCTGTTTTGCCCCTCTGCTGTGCCACCCTGCCTTGGAGCTAGGTGACTGTGGATTGAAACCTTGGTAAACTGTGAGCCAAAATAAGCTTTTTCTGCCCGCAGGAAGGTAGATATTAGATATCAGTGTTTTAGCAACAAGGAAGTAATGAAGAGAACTTTATAAAGAGGGTGCTCAGGAAATGAGTTTGGGGTTGGTTGGCTTACATAGGAAAGAGATGTCTATAAATAAGCTGTTTTGTATGTTTAGAAACTACCCATAGAGAAGCAGTCACTCTAGGACTGGCAAGGCCCTAAATATGTCAAGGATTCAAAAATATGATTACTATAATAATACTATGGCATATTTCCTAACTACAGGAACAAAAAAATTGTACAGACCAAAAAAGTGGCTGCTAACTAATCAGTCCCAGTGAGTCCACAGTTGTATAATTTATGGTTTATGAACACCCAGAAACATGCACATGCACAGATCACCATGGAAAGGTTAATGCATCACAAAAAATTAATAAAAGAAACTGTAATCCAATTTACATGGAATGATATAATTCTCTATGCCAAAATTATGATGAAAGCCAGAGGTTTGCATTATGTATCACCTGGTTGACCAAAAGAATCTTTTGTATTAGCTTTTACAATATTTTTGACATTGAGCAATGCTCTTACAAATAAAAGAACTTTGCCTCATGATACTAAGTTGAAAATAATTATTTAAATGTCAGGCTCTTTCTTTTTTTTATATTTTTGAGACAGGGTCTCGCTATGTGGTTCAGGGTAGCCTTGGGCTCACTTTGTAGCCCAGGCTGGTCTCGAATTTGGCAAGATCCTCCTACCTCAGCCTCCCGAGTGATAGAATTATAGGAGTGTTTCACCACACCCAGAAAATGTCAGGTTCTTCTTAGAACTGATATTATAAGTATCAGTTTATTTTTGGTCATTGGTGGCTGGGAATGTATAAGAGATAGGGAATAGGGGCCAGGTGTGGTAGTACTAACCTATAATCCTAGCACTGAGTGGCTGAGGCAGGAGGATCGAAAGTTCAAGGTCATCAGCCTAGGCTACAAAGTGAGCTCAAGGCCAGCCTGAACTGCATAGCGAGACCCTGCCTCAAAAAGACAAAAAAAAAAAAAAAAAAAAAAAAAAGTTCAAGGTCAGTCTGGGCCCCGTGATACCCTTTGTTAAAATTTTAAAACATCTGAAAAAGTTTTAGGATGTAGCTCAGTAAGAGAGACATGAGCTCCATTCACATTACCACAAAACAAACAAACAAACCAGCACCAGAAAGAACTTCTCTTCCAAGGCAAGGTCTAGTTAAGAGCTGTCGCCGTTTAGTGAAATTGTGTATCATTCCATCATAAGCAGGTCCACAGATAAGATCAGTCTTAGCAAAAAGGGATAATAAATCAAGGAATGAAATGTGTTTGGTATATTTAGTTCCCCAAGATAGAAACTAAGTCACAGTTAATGGGAAAATTGACACAGACATCTTAGAATGAAGGTTTCTGCATTACCCCGATTGCCTGGTAATTAAAATGCAGAGATGGAACATGCTCATTTGTGAATCAAATATTTATTCAGAGCATAACAATCTTGGGGCATATCGCAGGCCCTAGAGATTCAGTGGTACAAAAGACTGATTTGTTCTTTCCTCTTAGAGTTTCTACTCTAAGAAGAAAGACAAATGGTAAACGGATTAAGCAAATAAGTAGGCAAAACAGTATTTGATGTCGTGTACATACAAGAGATGTATGCTGGTTGACAGTGATCGGGGACTGGGCACTTTGGGTCGGATGGTCAGGGAGGCCTCCTTGAAGCCCTGACCTTTTATCTGAGAAATGAAGGAATCAAGGGAAGCTGAAAGGAAGTGGAAGCAGGAGCAGGAACATCATACAGAAATGTACTAGCCTAGATTCAACACATAAGAGCAGTGATAAAGGAGGGTGAGGGCACAGTGCTGTCTATGCCATGGCTAATGTCTTACCCATTTTCTCCTCACTGGGACAAAATGCCCAACACCCACAATCTGAAGGAGGAGAGAGGTATTATTTTGACTGAGTATCAATCTATGTTCAGCTGGCTCCAAGGCAGAGACGACTTGACAGAGGGCCATGTGAGTGAAAAACTATTCCTATCGTATGGCTAGAAAGCAGAGAATGAGAGAGGAGAGATACCATTCCAGGTCGCACCCTGAGGGATTGAGGGACCAGGTCTCCTAAGAGCATAGAGCATCCAAATTCTTTAGTGCATGAATCCACTGATGTATATAGCACCCCATGATCCAGTCACCTCCATGAGCCCCATGTTTAAACACCTAAAACCTTGTGGGGTATATTCTAGATCCAAACCATAGCTGCTAATGATAGCATTTTATTCTTAGTAAAAAGAAAAAACACTGAAGTGTTTAAGAAAGGAAACTGACATGATATACTATAATTTGCTTTTATACTCAGCCATGAACCATTTGCAAACAAGCTACAGACTTTAAGCCCCACTGTCCTGAAATATTTTAGTGGGTGTTTCTGAAAAACAGTGACACTCCCGTTTGATAATCCTGCATAAGCATAGCACAATCATCAAAATCTGAAACTTAATAATACCACACACTCCACAGATCTCATCCAAATTTTGCTAATTTATAACAAACAGATCTGATCCAGCATAACAATATTTGAAAATCCAGCATAATCATGTTTTGAAAATTACAGGCTGGCTATTTAGTGAAATGTCCTTCAAAATGGATTTGTCTGATGTTTCTTCCAGAATAGGTCCAGGTGGATGCATTTCTGGGAGGAATCATACAAGTGATGCTGAGTTTCTTTCGCTGCATTCTATTAGGAGGGATACAGCTTTTAATGGCCGCATTCCTAAGGCTGTTTAATCCTTCATCATGGTGGTATCTGCCAGATTTCTCCACTATCGGGTCACAACTTTCTTTGTGTAGTTGTATTACTCAGCTTTATGTCACTGTATGGGACTGAGAACCTGGCACACAATTTCAAGGAGAAAAGTTTATTTTGGCTCACAGTTTCAGAAATCTCAGTCCATGGATGCTGGCTCCAAGGCAGGAACACCAAGATAGATAAACACAGTGGGGTAAAGCTGCTCAGCTTATGATAAACAGGAAGCAGAAAGTGGGGAGAAGAGCCGGGGTGGGGAGACTGGGCATGGGGTGTATATGTCCAAGATATTCTTCTATTGATCATCTGCCTCCATTTGGGCCCCACTGCCTAATGACATATTTAGCTATGAACTCATCAATGGATTAACCCACTGATAAGATTAGTCACCGCATGATCTAATCATCTTCCCAAATCTCCATTCCTGTACATATACAACTTTGGGGGTACATTTTTGTTTAAATCATAACATTTCTCCCCTGGCCCCTTAAAGTTCACATCTGTCTCATTATGCAACATTCATTAGTGCATCTTATTATGCAAAATTTATTTATTCTACTTCTAAGAGTTTCTAGAATCTCAACAGTTTCAATATTTTTCAAAAGGTCGAGTCAAAAGTTTTCTAAGACTCAAGGGAATTCTTCACTTTGAGGCCCTATAAATATCAAAATGTACTCCTATGATGCAGTGGTATAGGGTAAATGTTCCCATTGCAAAAGAGAAACTCAAGACCAAAACTCAGCAGGGCAAGTATCAACTCCTGTAGCTCTGTGTCCAGCAGCTGAGGCACATGGGGCTGAATGTGAGCCCCAAAGGCTTGGGCAGCTTTGCCCCTATGGCTTTAGTGGTTGCAGCTCTCAGGGCCTCTCTCTTGGGCTGGCTCTGCACACCGCCTGCTGCTTTCCGTAGCAGATATTCCACACATCTGGTATCTCCAACTTTCTCAGGTCTTCATTATAGCTTTGGCTTCATTCTCAAAGCCCTCATGCCCTCTTAGAGGCTCTTGGAAAGGACTCTAACCCTGTGATACAGTGCTTTGATTTCCAGAGCTTTCCTTAAAATCTGGGTGGAAGCCCTAAAGTTTTGAGGAAGACCTCAACATTCTCGTACTCTGAATGCCCATAAAACTAGCATCACTTGGAAGAGGGCACAGTCCATGCTTAGTAGTGACTGGGGCTATGGATGCTGTGGTCTCTGAGTGCCTGGGCGGGTGAGTTTGGAGAAACAATTCTGAAGGTAACTCTGAATGAACAGAGTGACCTGAGGTTCTCTTCTCAAAGTCTTTATAGGAGTTTACACTTTTATGTCTTTGACTTTGTGATGGATGAGGTTTGGCCAATTCCTGAGATGCCCTCAAGCATCTTTTCCCAGTGCAAAGTACTCAGCTTCCTTTTAATTGAACTAATCTTATTAGCTTTGTTGCAAATGTACACACACTTATTTCTTGCCAAACTTCAAGGTTTAAAAATGTTTGTGCTGTACTTTTTGCTCTTGATCCTCACTTTAAATCTTATTAAAAGCAGCCAGCAGTATCCATGCCACAGCCTGAATGTTGTGCTGCCTTGAAATTTCCTCTGAGTAATTAGTCAGCTCACACAAAGTCTTTAAATTTAGCCTCACACAAAGTCTTAGGACTTGGACAAAATGTAAACAAGTTCTTTACCAGAATCTAATATTAATGGCCTGTAGTACAATTCCCAATACGGTCCTCACATCCACCTGAAATTTCATGAGCCCAATCTTTATATTCCACATTCCTATTGGCAAGTCTGCTCTCCTGAATTCACACCTGAATTTCCCACTAGGCTCTGCTTACAACACACTAAGCTTTCTCCAGCTCAATTTTCCAAACCTTTCCAGACTCCTCCACAAACCATTTCCAAAGGCTTTCAAACCATAGAGTCAGATGCAGTCATAGCAACCACTCAACTATTAGTTGCCAATGTCTGTATTGATTAGAGCTCTCTAGAGGAAGAGAATTGACAGAAAAAAGTATCCTTTGCTTTCATAAGCAAGAAAAGGTTTCCTCTCTTCCTTTCAGTATTTCTTTTAAATGTATCACAAGGGAAATATAGACCACTGCACTATACTGAACCTTTTCTATGACTTATATAGATCAATACTTTTAAAGAGACTGTTGTTTTAGTCTTTAATGTGGTTTGAAAAATCATATGACACTTAGTTGACTGTAGCTAATTTTTGTGTGTTGTAGCACAGCTTTAATTTTTCACATTACATCACTGTTCTAATTTTTTTTGTTTAAAAAATATTGCTAAGAAGCCATGTACTATTTTATTTTACTTTCTCAAATTAAAAGATCATTTGGGTTCAGTTAGGAAATGAACATCAGGAAACTTATGCTATTGACTTATTAGTTGTCATTTATCAGTAATGGCTGATAGACTCTTTTCAAAGAAATAGAATTGATTTTGAAGTTTTCTAGATTGTCACATACTTTGTGACTAATCGAAGAAGTGAAATCTTGTGTTATATTTGTTCTGATTTCTATTCAGGCTATATATTATAGCTATTTGTATTTGCATTTGGTTTATTCTTTGAAAAGTAAACACTTTTCAAACAGAAAAAAAACTATATGTAATTATAAAAGAAAACTGATTAGCTTGGTGTAAGGAGCAGAGGCCAGATGGTCCAGTACACAATGGCTGGGTGCATGTGGAAAGCCGGAGGATCCAGGGGCTGCTCATCCAAGAACCTGGAAGCCCTGGAGCAGCAGAGTCTGAGGATGAAGCCCCAGTCTAAGGCTGAAGGTCTGGAAGGATCGCTAGTGTGGTTCCTCACTGCAGGGCTAAAGAAACTGGAGTCTGATGTCCGCAGATAAAGGCAGTGGCAAAGAGCACACTCAACCAAACAAAACTGTGCTCACAAGCCCAGGCAGATTCTATCCCTCTTCTCCTTCTTGTTCTCTGGGATGCAAATCTATTGCATGGTGACCCCTGAATCAAGGCTTGCCTTCTCCCTGACTCTAGCTGGCTGGCTTACATGCCAGTCATGTCTGGAACCACCTCCATACATCTATCCTGAGTGTAGCTTTACTATACTCAACCCAATCAAGCTGACAAGATTAACAATCACACAAACCAGGAAGCATTTTATGAGGACATATACACTTTGAGAATATGCATATATTCTACTCTGAAGCAAACCTACAAGTTTCAGCATCTATTGATAACTTTTCTGAATCAATTGTTCCTATAATTACAAATGTAGCTTAATCATTCCATCATATCTTCTATTACTTAGCCTTGCATTGAAAGGAACAGCTTTCTCTTCTGTTTATTGTTTTTCCACTTATATTAGTACAAACTCATAGATTCTTATTGTTCTGACATGTATTGTAATACATATATGTATATTTTATAACTCAATATGTATTATAATTTTTATAAATGTATTATAATATTTTGTGACTTTCATGATTTGTTCTGATGCTTAAATTTTGCTAGCTTTGGCCATCAGAAGCAACTTCAAGTGGGCTTCTTTGTCACAAGTCTCCATTAATATGTGAGAACTTATTACGGCACAAGAAAATGTTCCTGACACATCTCATCGACAACATTATTTTATAAACCAATATTTATAAATCTAAACACTGAAAATACCCAGTGCTATTAGGGTTCTGCTTCTTCCAAATCCTCTCAGTACACAAAGCTAGCAAATAGATGCACATCCTTTCTATTGATCCTTGGATATCAAAAAGCATGTGTTTAGTTTTACATGTAGAATTTCCATCCATATTCCCCTTAATTTTAACATCTCCTCTTTTTTTAAATATGTGTAACAACTTTTTCTACTGAAGGTAAGAAACTTGGCTCCCAGAAACTTCAGTAACTCATATATTTGTTCGCTTTTCCGGTAGGGAACTAATCTCTTGACCTTGCCTGTCTGGTCCTCAAGCAGCTTCTTCACTTAGCTCCAAACCTGACAGAGCCTCTAAAAGCCTCTAAAAGAAGAAAAAAATAAAAGTGCTTAATATTTTCAAAGCAATTTGTCCAGCTGCTAGTGGACAATACAAGGGGTCATCAAAATAGAGAGTGAGGGCCGGGGACTTAGCTCAGCAGCACAAGCGCTTGCCTGGCAAGTGCAAGGTAGTGAGTTTAATCCCCAGTACCAAAGAAAGAAAAACAACAACAACAACAACGAAACACCATAGTGAATGTTTACAATTAAAAACTACGCAGTGAAAAACATTACTATTAACTACTCCCTTAATATCCCCACCCCAAACACTCTGAACACACTTATCCTATCATTTTTTCCCACTTTCTGAAGCAGTTCTGGAAATCCTCTTTCATGAGTCTTTTTATGAGGTATGATAAAACATATGGTGAGTATCGCTGCCAAATACCATTCAAGTAAAAGGCAGGCTCCTACGAGAATTGGTGGGGCCTCGTCCTCTTTATCCATCTAATCTGGCACTGTGTGACTTCTGAATCTTTTCCCGAGTCAAAATGACACAAAAGGTAAATACTTAGAATTGACTCAAATCAAGGCAGTCACGACAACACAACTATAGACACTCAGAAAAAAAGAAGGCTTCAGAACTGCTTCAGCAAGCGGCAAGAACAAGCATTGTCAAAAAGAAAGGTATGCATTTCTACCATAATAAAAGTTTTAAAATTTAACAATTCATTGTATTTAGCAATCACTATTTGTAGATTTTAAGAGGGCAAGAGTACAATCAGACAGGACACTGATGGGCCAGTTTAGACAAGATAATTGTCAAGAGATAAAAAAGAGTGGAAAAATCCAAATGCCTTGGAGTAGAGCTAGACAAGTGGCTGACGGATTAGGGTGTGAGGGGAAGGGAGGACTGATGCAGGTTTTCCACAGTTCAACGGAATGAGAAACTGACAAAGAAAAGAAATTTGAGTACGGAAGAGGTTTTAGGTGAAGGGTAAGTTACCAAGAGTTGTATTTTGGAATTTTTAAAAAGATTGCTGCAAATCTCTATTAGATGATACCAAGTAAGCAGTTGAACAGTAGGAAAAAGAAAAAAGAGCCAAAAGACAGAGGGGAGGCTGAGGCTGAGGCTGTGAGACGGGAAAGTAATTGAGAATCCAAGAGAGCGTTTCAAGTCTGAGGGGACCTTTACCACGTCCAAAGCTTCTGACGTGTCCAACAGGTCAAGAAAGAGAAGTACCTATGGGTTTGGCTTCCTGGCAATGTTGGGGAAACTTCATCAAAAACATTTTTACTGGTGTGATAAAGGTGGTGGGACGGCACTGAATAATTAACAGTATTTTCTCTCATGATATGGAGACAATTTATAAGGAGAAACATTCTTGGTTGAAAACATATAAAGTAGTCTAGATAATATTTAGCTTACTGTGTATTTTACATCAACAGAGGCATAAAGCATTTCCAAGAAAATAAGAGCTTTTTATGTTTCACCAAAATTAACACGTTAATTACATTCAGATAGGTTTTACAGCTCTGCTAAATTTTTTTCAGAGACTGATATGTTTTTAGCAAAACAGTCACAGGTGTAAAATCCTTTCTCTTAGGTCTGAAGTGATAGCTTTCAGAACAGAATTAGCTTCTTCATAGTTTTGATTTGCAGTATAAATAAATGTTAGCTGTCTAGCAAATGTGGGTCTAGCACAGCTTTCTCTGATTTTCCTGTTCTCTCGTGCTTGGCAGCTCCTGAAATGGAGTCAGCAATTGTCTCTCAGTTCCGAGAGTCCTGTATCTTTTATCTTGAATTTTCCTTTGCCATTCAATAGCAAGCACTTGTCAACAATTTTCCTTCATTAATTTAATTTCCTTTTTCATTGCCAAGACTTCAGCATCTTTAAGAAGGTCCTCTATGGCCTCATTCTTTACAGAAAAGTTCCTTCTCCTCTTGTTTTTATTTCTTCTTTTCTGAGCTTCTACTTGGACCAAATTTTGTTTTTATAAGTTTCTTTTGCCTTTCAATTTCTATTTTTTTCTTTGCTTTGCTACTCTGGAAGCTTCTACCTAAATTTTGATTTAGTTTTATCTTTCAGTAGAAGCTGTCTATGTTAACATTCATGGATAAAATCCGCAAACTCATTTCCCCTTCCTTCTAGCATTTTGGATACCTTCAGGAGGGCCAGATCTTGTGAAGCCTAGGAAAATCAAGATTCTTTGATTGGAACACGAGGCTGCATCATACTTTACATAATCTTAAACACATCTCACACACACACACACACACACACACACACACACACACACACACTCACACTCACGCTCTTTCATTTGCTTTGCAAATATAGCTGTGCCTGCCAGGGCCATGGATAGAAAGAATTTACAGAAAGACCCACTGCATTTTTTCTGAGGTTTCTCCTTCAGCCCGAGGCAATGTTTTTGTTTGTTTTTTTATGTTAGAATACTAAGGAAACTATGCATTATGCTTCCAAAAAAATAATCTCAGAGTCTGACATCGTGACAAGAGGCTACCTCTCTGCAGGAGTAGAACTGACTGCAAAACTTGATTCAGTTCAAGAACGGCCATTTCCCGCATCACCACAGCTGTGGATTTTAAAATTCCACTTTGTCATATAGAATTCGTGTTTGCATTTCATTTCATCTTTGCAACTGTCCCAAGAACTGCAGTCTTGTCCCAGGATTCCAACCAGCTCCAAGTGCTGATCAGTACGCAGACAGTTTCCGCGCTCTGAGTCTGCAGGTAATACACCGTTACATTCTCTGCTCCTACACATAGGCAGTCCTAAGGAAGTTTCTGGTGCCACTGGCTGCAACCCTGTTTCCTCCTAGACATTCAATATTTTCAAGTGTGAAAATGTGATTAGTTACACATTTTAAATGCCAGCCCCTGATGTACAAGTTGCTTTCTGGATAATTTTCTAATTAATAATATGATTTGCAATTTAATACACACTTAATTATTGCAGAGTCGCGAAAGGTTTCAATTATCTATTAAGAGTTTGCATAAATTGGGTCATCAATATAAGAAATGGTGTCTGTTTGGATACATGTACAAAGTACCCTGTTTAGATATTATTTATGATTGAACATGGACACACATGGAACCTAAAACAATGCCAAATAAAATTCCCAAAGAGTGATAGATACCTTGCTGTGCTAGAAAAAGACACCTCTCAAATAATCTTAAAGGAAAAAAATATCTACTTAAGATTTCCTTACCTATGTCTAAGCAGTTGACCAAGAAATAAATACTTAAAGAGTTTCTATGCCCTTCCTTGGGCAATACAAAATGACATAAGAAGGGCAAAACTGCTTGAATAATAGACATTGGTACCAACAGTCTCTCCACAATGACCCAGGTTATGTTTCAAGGGGAATTAATAAGTGGCAGGATTATAACGTATTTACACATTACCTAATAGCTTCAAGGAGCAGGCAAGCATGGATTTATGTAGAACTCACTAAACCTGGATGTAGGCAGATTTTCTTTTTTATGAGCTAAAGACACCATATAATCACATCAGCAGGACAAGTTTGGGATTCTACAGGACACTCTCAGACTCTACTGTATACTGTTGCTAGCATGTGCAATCACCATACAAATGATTAAAGGTGCTACTTATATAACCTGTCCAGATAAGGACAGACCCCACGGCAACTGTAAAATATTTTTTTAAAGTAGTGCTGCTTCAATTGGAGTTAGGCAGAGAGACACAAGAGACAAACTAAAAACCTCTATTTCTTCTCTGATTATCTTCTTGAATTTTTTCACCTCTCACTGAATTCTTAGATTCAATCTTAAGTCTTCTTTATACCAGTAGCAAATAAAAGAATATGCTTTTAAAACATTCCATGAGCAAAACTCTACAAAGCCTCCATTATCTGATGCCAAGGTCGAAATGACCCTGATGTAACTGGTTATTTCAATTACTGAAAGGCTGAAAATAATAGAGATGATATGCCCACAGCTAAGAGATAAAGCAACAGAATAAAAACATCTGATTCCATGTTAGTACAGTCACGGTAACCAAGTTTGTACAATTCAGCACGCACCCTGCTGCAAAGGCAGCCCTAGAGGCATGGCTGGCTCGGTCGTGCATCCTAACAAGAGACAATCTCAATTCCTCACGCAGAAGACCCTGAGAAGAACGGAAGCATGCCCATAGGGAAGATAAGCAGAGGATAGAACTGCAGTTTCTATGGTGGCCAAAGTTGGGGCTTGACCACAGTGTGTCAAGACCTTTGTAAGAGGGATTGGTGGTAGATTCTATTACAGTTTTGTACGAGGGGTTATTGTAACAGAGTGATCATTATTTCATTGGTACTAAACTGGAGCAAAATAATATAAGTAGAAAACAGTGAGGACAAGGAGGAATTATTTTTAAAAACTGACTTTGAAAAATCAAGAAAAATTTTAAAACATGAACGATGTTAAAGTTAGAGCCATGGGGAAGAATTATTCAGAGAAGAGAGTTGTCTTATAAGCGCAGAGACAGGCATCTAAGAGTTAACTGTAGAAAAGTTTGCACACAAAGCCTGTCAATAACCAAAAAATAACCTGACCACAAAGATTTCCACAGGGTTTTCCAATACCTTCTCCGAGGTACCTTGCTAGAGTTCAAACACCCATCTTATGAAAGGATAATTTTAAAAAATATATGTTGTTAGTATGTGTTTGTGGTACTTGAAGTTTACATTCATGATAGGGAGGAGGAACGTGTATGTAACACATCTGGATTCATTTTTATGCCCCTTCCGCTCGCCAACCACCTGCTCCTCTTGGAAAGGGAGATTTAATGTAGTCATGAACAGTAACCAGATGGATGGGCACTCTAGTATACTTAGCTCTGCCTTGGGCATGTTTAGGGGAGCAGCTGGGGAGGAACACAGCTTGCTGTCAAAGGAAAATGCCATGCCAAGGAATCTCAGACATGCCAAAGGCGCCCATCAGCGTTCCAGCTTGTGACAGGGCACTCACTGTCCTAACTGCAGCGTTTTCTGCTGACCTGGGTTAGAAGCTGCTTGCCAGGAGCTGTGTCTGCAGTCACAGAACTGTCAGTGTCATCCCAGTCGACAGCTGCACTGCCACGGAGAGGGAACCAGTCCCGATGGGACAGGTGTCTGGCCTCCTTTCTGTATCCTCCGGGCGGGGAGGCGGGGGGGGCTCACAGCTCCAGGCAGCTTGTCCCCCAAGCATCTCTTGGTGACCTGGCCACCTCTTCCGAAGGCTGGAAGCTCATGCTGGGTAGAAAAGAGGAGGGGAAGGGCTGGGAGTGAAACAGGAAGATGCTTTGGGAGTTTGAGCCCTGAGGAATTCTGTTTGAAAACATCACCTTTGGGGACATCTTGCTTCTCTTTTCTCTACTTTATTTGGGATTTGCAATGAAGGAAGGAAACACATGTATCAAAGGAGTAATAAAAATGTGCTCACAGAGAGTGGGAGATAAAAACGTGTATGTAGAAGCACATCCAAAATCACACTGAGACAGGAGTTCTCATTTATACAATTAAAGAACGAATCGTTAAAATTCTGCTTCATAGGCAGCAGCAATTAGCTTTCAATATGTTCAACTTGGCACGTAGGTTAAGGTTTCCTTTTTAAAATGAATTAGTAATTTTTGACTGACACATAATATTTACACATATTTATCAGCTACCATGTGATGCTTTTCTTTTGATTTTCTTTGCAGTGCTAGCACAAGGCTGGTGCTCAAGTGCTGTTGCTGGGCTGCTCCCCCAATCTCAGCATGGGGCTTGAGAATGTGCACTATTTCTCCAGTCTCTGGTAACCAATATTCTATTTTTAAGATGAACAAAGATCAATAGTTTCAGGTCACACTTAAGTGAGATAATACAGTATTTTATAATTCTGTTCTAACTAATTTGACTTCACACAGAATGTCCTTCATTTTCATCCATATTTTAGTCCCTCCCCAAATAGCAATTTGTTTTCTAGTGTTTCTTTCTGCATGAAAAATATTTCTTCTTTCATGAGTATACACAAAGTACAATTTAATTGTGACATGGAACGAACTTCGTCATAATGAATAGCCACTTTCTGTTTTTATAAAGACTCATCAAAGAGTTAGGAAACAAGAAATAGGACAGATATGTGCAAGAGTCTATAGGTAGAAAACTGATCATAATGAAACAATATTACTAAAATTAGAAATACTTCAAGGCTTAGAGAGTTAAGAAAGTAGGGGAGGAGAAAGAGAAAAAAAAGAAAAGAAGAAGAAAGGAAGAAAGCAAGAAAGCAAGGAAGAAAGAAAGAAAGAAAAAGAAAGAAAGAAAGAAAGAAAGAAAGAAAGAAAGAAAGAAAGAAAGAAAGAAAGAAAGAAAAGCAGCCTTAAATTTTAGGTGATAAGATGAAAAATATGGAGGCTGCAGGAACATAGAACATAGCGAGATTTAAACTGAGAGCCTAGGGAAAGGAAATTATGGTTCACATAGAAAGAAAGGTGGATGATTGGATAAAGAAAAATTTACTAAAATAACTAATAAAGCACATAATTTCTAGTGGGTGGGAAAAGGGAAAACCTGTTTTCTGAGTAGTCAATAATAGGAATATCTATAAAGAGTAAACATTGTAAAAGAAATATCCTCGCAACTCTATTCTCTCTTCCAGTTACCATCTCCATACCTTTTTCCTTTACAGTAGCTACTTAGGATTATCTGTCTACGTTTGCTGTTTCCAATTCCCATTTCTGGGGAGGACGGTCAAGGGCATCAGGTTATCAAGAGCCTGTGCTGCCAGATAAGCTCTCAGTTCTCACTGTCCTTGACCCATTAATGACATCATTTCCTACTCTTGTAAAATTCTTCTTTAGTTTGGTTCGAGGACAGCATACTCTTGATCTTCTCAGATTCTACAGGTTGTTTGTAATAAATCAACAGCTAAGATACTGAACGACAAAAGTCCACTTCTCTCTAAGATTGGAACTGAGACAAGGTTACTTCTTCTTATCACTTTTATTCAACTTAGTGCTGGGAGTCCTGGTAACAGCTAGGACTGGAAAAGAAGAAATCGAATTGCTATTGCTTGTGGAAAACATGATCTTATATACAGAACCTCCCCAAATATATCAGAATTGATAAATGTCAGCAAAGTTGCAGGACACAAAATCAACACACAAAAGTTATCAGTAGACTTGCTATACAGCAAATCAGTCCTAAGAATAGATTTAAACAAAGACATAGAAGAGCTCTACGATGAAAATAATAAAACATTGATGACAGAAACTCAGAACACCAAAAATGTGGAAAAAATATTAAATATCCCATGTTTGTGGATTGAAAAGATCAATACTGTTAAAACATCCATACCACTTGTAACAATTTACAGATCAATCGAATACTCTCAAAATTTTGTTGACATGGAACTTGAAAAAACAACTTTAAATTGTATATGGAGCCATTAAAAAGCCAGGTAAACAAAGCCATCTTGAAAAAAAGAACAAAACAGGAGACATTAACTACTTGACTAAGACATAGAGTGCAAAGCTATAATAACCAAAACAGCATAGTACTTGAATAAAAAATCGTAAAGACCTTTGGGACAGAATAGAGACTTTAGAAGTAAATCCACATATCCATAATCAGCTAACTTATATATGTGTCCTAAGTATTGTAACTTTAATTACACTCAGAATTCAACATCTTTGCATGACCTAAAATGCTGTCAACCTGGCCCTAACCACTGTTATTACAGAAGACATGAAGCATAAAGTTATCACACATAGCAGATAAAGGAACTATGAACAGTAATACTCTTAAGGGCCCAACACATGCAAACTATCCATGATATGCACTCTTGTTTTAATAAGAGATTAGACAAGAATGTAGGTCCTGCTCATAGACAGGACGGATGGTTACGAGACAGAATGTCTTTCCAAAATAATGTAGTCACTACCTAGTTACTTTAGGACAATTCTCATGTCATTTTCTTTGTGAAATCTTCTTTGCATATTTTTTTGGTAGCCTCAACAGTTCTCCGAGTTCCAGGAACATAGCAGGAATGCATACTAATATCTACTAAAAAGAATATAATGAGAAGTATGCGTTAGTCAGGGCTTCAGATACTGCATGTAAGCCATTCTCGAGGCTCAGAAATGGCTTGAGAAGCAAAATGAGAAACATGAAAAAGAAGTTCTAATTCTAAATATATTTATTCTCAAATACCCTTCTGGAGAAAACACTTGGAAATGCACTTGCTAGGTAGAGCTTCCCTATAAACCACACAGTGAGGATAGATTCAAAGGAAAGTGACCAATAGAAGCCAGATTTTAAAAATATAAATATGATGTAGGGGGGAAATAGCCACTGAAAACCTCTTTTGTATTTTCATCACTAAGACACAGAGTCCCTACAATGTAGTACCTGAACATAAAACCGAGAAGTACAGATGATTATAGGAAGGCAGAAGAGAAAATTAGCATTCCATTCCATAGACCGAATGCAGCCTTCCTATACTGACTTCTTAAGGACTGTATTTCTCGGGAAAAGCTTTTTAATGCTCAGTCAATCTTTTTCTGTAGAAAATACTGGCATCCATTGCTGGGGAGGGAGAAGGGGACCCCACTGAGATCACAGTGGCCAGGACAAGGGAAAATGTATTTATCCTCTCGCACAAAACCTTGTGGCCACCTCTCGCTTATGTTGATGTCTTTCATCTTCACACAAAAAGTCTTAAGAGAAGATAGCCCTTAGCTAATGACTGCTAGGCACTTCGCAGAATCTCTTTTAAGAACAGACCACGGTTGTGTGGAAAACACGTAGATCTTGGAGTTTCACCTTTGGTTAATATTTTTATCTCGCTTACTCCACTTCACTCTAAACCCTGCACCCCATGTGTAAGGCAGGGAGAAGAGGACTTAACTGAGCTCTTATGTCCCTCAAAGGCCTACGTATTAAAGGTCTAATGTCCAGTTCTTGGCACTCTTGAGAACTGCTGAAACCTGTAAGAGGTCCCTCAAGTGGGATTGCGGCATCCTGATCTCTTCCTCTTCTTTTTTCTCAGGTCTCAGAAATGAAGTGAAGGGTTTCAACACAAGCTCCTGCCATGATGTGCTGCCTCACTACAAGCCTGAAAACAACAAGGCTGACTAAGACAAACCTTGTAAGCTGATTATCTCAGATATGTTGTTATAGTGACAGAAATTTCCCTAAGATACCTGCCATCACTGAGGAAAGGAGAAAATATGCAAAAGCCCTTTGCAAACTTCCAGCATTGTATACACGTTAGTTATTCAAACATAAGACTATGCAGCGCTTCCTATTTTTACAGATATGCAGTAGAATGAAAAGATTAGGTAGAAGCCACAGAGATCTCTATATAATACTAGGGTGAAATGATAAAGAACAAAGCTGTCCCACATTTTAACACAAGATCCATGAATAGGGAAAGCCTCTCACTAACAGTGACAGGCCCAGGAAGAAAACACCACATGAGCAACCAGGACAAAGGGCCACATCAGCTGAATGAGAAGCCCAGGGACAGCAGCTGAGGCTCCGTGCAGCGGAAGCTTCTGTGAGGATTTTCCCTTCTTCCAGGTTGCAGTTCAGCTCACTCTCAATAATGAGCCTGCAGCCAGAGGTCAGGATTGTGTGGGGTACTCATCTACACTCTTCACTTAGTTCTGGGTTCCACACGTAGTAGGGGCTCAATAAATATAGATCAATTAGTTCAGAAAAGCTATAATAAGTATCACTCTACCAGAGGGGTTCTCAGCACGTATAGAGAGAATTTCTGTGAAAAAAATTAGCCAAATTGCTTGCGTTCAATATAAACATTATTAAGCCCAATTTGTGCCTGGAAAAATATTTTTACATGTCTCGGGAATGCTTCCAATTTAAATGCATTCTGGACACAAACACAACAACAATTAAGAAAATGCTGGCTATGTAAACTTATTTAGCTGAGTCTTTTCATTCTTTCCTAGAAGTAGCAGCACTGAATAAACCATATTTGGTTTCAAAATATTTTTTAATCATCAGAAAATAGAAAAGATTTTTATTGATTAAACTGCTGCCTCAAGGACTTGTGAACACATACGAGATTAAATATAAAAATTACTACTTCATTACCATGCTTTGAGCAATATATACCCAACCATTTGGGTTTTATGAGAAAAAAAGGAAGAAATTCTATAGTACCAAAAGCATCTGATAAAAAACAGGCTTTTGAAAGACTTGAAATGTAAAGAGACTAAATGCAGTCTCTCTGCACCTCTCTATAAATTAAAATTCAGCTTTAATTACATTTATCAATATATTTGCTAAATATATTTATATAGTCATGCACCACATAACAATATGTTGGTCAGTGATGGACCACATATGGTATGATGGTTTGTAAGATTTTAATCAAGCCAAAAATTCCTATCATTGGGTGATATTGTTGCTATTGTGACATCATAACTCTATGCCATACTGATGTGTTTGCAGTGACACTAGTATAAAGCTATCTACTACACTGCCAGTCATACAAAAGTGTAGCACACAGTATGTGACAGTTTATGCATTTACTATTGTTGTAGTCATGGGTTGCAAGAACAACAACTACCTACAGGATACATAATTTATAGGATTATTTACAATGGTCACCCAAGGAGTCAAACACAAAGAAAGTGCAGGAAATCTGTCCACAGCACTAAAGACCTAGAAAATCCAGTAAAGGGCCTGGATCCCATGGCAATAACCTGCATGAGTTCAGCTGAAAATCTAGAGCCCATGATAATGATCCATGCAAGTCTATTCCACAGATCTGTGCTGGGAAGGCCCAAAGGTCAGCGGTTAAAGCTAGAAAGTCTGTGCCAGGGGGGTGAATGAGCTGTGCAAGCAGCTGAGGGTTCTGTACTACAGCCAAGAAGCAATGTTCAAAATAAGGATCAAGGCTTCCCCCAAAAAGTACCACAGCCATCCTCAGGGACAATGAGGTCCCAAGCTGCTCCCATGATGAGAACAGCTGAGTTAATCTTAGGAAGCCAGCATGACAAGCTTCTCCTGGGGACTAAACAGCACACATCTTCCTCTCTGGAGCCAGGAAGTGATGCTCAAAGAAAGGACCAGAGCTCCTCCAAAGTGAACCACAACTATTCTCAGTGACAAGGTCCTGAACTCCTCTAATGATAGCTGCTGAGTTCATGTCAGGGGAGCCAGCATGACCAGCTCCTCCAGTAGAACCAATGGTTCCAAACAACAAAACTTAGAATCCACAACGCCACTCCTCCTCTCAGCCTTCAAGTGGGCCATCTACACTCAGCACCACGCTGATTCAGTTTAGCCAGGATTTAAATTGACCATCAGTTACCCATCCACTACAGCTATACTGTAATTTTTGTCATTGTTTTAGAGTATATTCCTACTTACTAGAAAAAAATGTTCACAGTGAAACAGTTTGCTGTGTGGTGCAGGCAGCATCCTCATTCTTCTCCTGTTCACCACCAAATCTCTTGAGTGCCTCAGGGGCTACCTTGAGTGACAGACCTGTACCAGTGAGGCTGTGTGAGTAGTCTAGTCTATGGTATTTGCACAGTGGTGGAACAGCCTAATAATGTGTCTCTCAGGATTTAACTCAACATGAAGCCACACAACAATATGCATATACAACAGTGTCACGCCATCCCAGGCTTTGACTACTGTTGTTACTGCTATTTTTCAGTTAAGGAATTTCAAGATTGAGTGGGAGTGGTCAAGCAAGGGCTGAAAGCCAATATCCTCTGACTCTAAGTTCAGCATCATCCTAGTACCAGTGTGCTCTTCCAGGCCCCCTAGAACCTCTGTTAAAAAGCCCTCCATGTGCACGAGCCTATTCTGTAAAGATTTTTGGGAAAAAGCCCTAGAAAAAATATGAAAGAATCCACTTTCATGAGGTAGAAGGAAACCCTGGAGTTTGAAGAACCAAGCCTGTAGCATTAAATATCTGCTACATGGCCTTCCCTAAGCTCCAGACTGTTCCCTTTAACTGCTCACCTGACATCTCTAAGCCAGTGTCCAACCAGCAACCCAAATACAGATGTACAAGTCTCTTGTTGCCCCATTTCAGCTAAGTTATTGCACTCATCCTGCTCAAGCCCCAAATCTGGGCATGATCCCTGATTCTTTCCATCAGGGCTTCCATTTGCATGGGATCCATCATTGCTCCATACCAGTTCCTCTCAGTTCCCACCTCAGGCAGGCTCATCCAAGGCACCCTCACCTCTTCCCACAGAACCACAACACTCACCCAGGTATGCTCCTGGCTTCTGTGGCCTCAGCCACCCATCAGCCAGACTGGACTTTTGGAGCCAAAAACAAGATCCAGTGGATCCCACTGCTTCCTCCACAGATTTCCCAGCACTCTTGGATTACAACACAGATTCCTTGCATGTGAGGGAGACCACGATCTGATTTTCTCCAATGACCTGTCGTGCCCCTCACGTTAGTGTACTCCAGCCACTTGGGTGACGTGATGTGAAGCAAGTCCATCAGACACTATGGTACCTGTCAGGCCCTCTGCGGATCCCGCCCCCTTAATGCTGTCCTTTCAGGAGCTTCAGTGTCATCAATCTGATCTCAGCTTAAACGGCCACCCTTCACAGTCCTATCCAAGAAGATGTCCCTGGACTCTTTATCCTTGATCTGCTTTACTTCCAGTTGTTGATTTGAAAGCTGGCATTTTCCCATCCACCCCCATCCTCCTGTTCATAGACGCCCTGAGAATAGGGACCTGCCTGTCCTGTTCACCTCTGAATTCCCAACAGCCAGAGAAGCTCTGGCACATAAGGAAGCATTTGCTGAAAACATGAATAGATAGGTGGACGAGTGAAGGAGGCTGGAGTCCTGCTCCAGGGTCAAGGGAAAGCAGAGTACTTGTTCTCCTCACAGAAGATCCTCCCACACAGGCTTTTGTCTTGGCTACACTTCTGTTCTTCTCCTGTAGCGCTCTCCTCATCACAAGGCTGCTGAGAAAGTGACTACGAGATTTTAAGTCTATTCACGCTGAGAGAAGGGCAGGGAATACATGTCAGACACAAGGTTGGTCTGTTATGTTTGTGGCAGGATAACTGCAGGATGTAATTTATGTAAACTAGAAAATAATGGAATAAGATTATGCATACTTGTATAGCTTCATAATAAAAACAGAACAAGATCAGTGTGACACTTTTTTTTGTAAAAATCTTTAACACATTGGCCTTCATTGCATTAATCATAAGTTTTCCAAAGAGCTACTTCTTACATTCAAGATGTCAAAGAAGGGAAATATATATATTAATGTAAATTAATGTATTTATATGATAGCTAAGATAATTACATTAATTTCTATTACTTCACTGAAAAGGAAGTTTTGTGCTTATATTGTTTGATCAATTCTTCATGCCTGTATCTTGTAATCTGAGCAACTACTTTGAAGATAACAATACACAATGTAGTAACCACTGTTAATCTATTATCTTGTTTTGAAATTCCGTATCATTGTTTTTTCTCTCCCTCTTTTCTTTTTTTTTTTTTTTTTTTTTTTTTTTTTTTGGTATTGGAAATCAAACTCAGGACCTTGTGCTCACCAGGAAGGAGGAACTGTGCTATATCCCTGGCCTTGTTTTTTCTCTTGAAATAAAAAATAATAAACATTAGATATCTTATGCATTGTAAAAAAAGACAAAATTAGTGATAAAGAAAATGATTATGTCAAAGTAGTTCTGTATAACACAAAGGAAATAATTTAAAATGTGAATAAACAAATTATATGATCTATTTTATATGTTTTATAATTTATTGGAAGTATTACAGTTTTTTTACTTAGCTATCTATGGATAAATGTATCCATATATACACACACACACACACATATATATATATATCCACACATATGGCACTAATGTATAAAATATGAATTCAGTGGAAGATAGACTTTTATTTACTATGGCTACATGTGGGATAATTTTTCCATATGAGTCAAAACATTTTGTTCCTCAGTGTTCAAGCTCATTTTCCCCTTATAATAGGAAAGCATTCAAGAGGAAGTTCCCATTAAACTTGAAAAATGGTATCACATCTAGTATGCAGTGGATGTCTGGAAAACTGGAACTTCTGAGGGTGAACTTAATTCTTGCTATATGAATTAATCAAGCTGCACTGTGATTAGCAGATGGAGGCAGAGCTCCTTCAAGATCCAATAATGATTCCAGGAGTTACAAACAGTTGACTGCAGTGATGAATAAAATTATAGAGGAAAAACCCAAAAGCTGCATTCCCCATATAGCGGTCTGTCTTGGAAGCCCCCTCCCCATTTACCTACCTAGTTCTTGCAGCAGCAGTCTGAGAACCAGAAGCCAAGGAGATGCCAGTTTTGCCTTCTGAAAGATGCTGAATCACTTCTGGGAGAAAGTAAGGCAGTGGCCTTGGCAGTTCAGCAACCAACAATTCCCAGGCTGGATGGCCATTTGCCAGGGGGAGCAGAAGTACTACAGGTCTACAGGGCCCGCCCTGCACTGGCTGCCCTTGGACTTTTTGAGGCTGTGGCTGCGAGGTCTTTCAGACAGAACTGTCGCACAGCAGGTAGCTTTTGCTTCTGGCTCAGAGAGTCTGTCCAGCAAGTACAGGTATGAGCTCAAGTCAGGGGGGCATTAACACCCAGGGGAAGCTCTCCATTGAGGAGGCAAAAGACAAGGGCTTCAGGCTCTTCCCTGTCCATCCTGCACAGGCAATTTTGAAAGGCATCCTGCATATGTGGAGGCTCCCAGCGCCACATGAATTCCTTGCATCTGCCCACAAGGAAACCCTCAATAACATGCCGTAGGTTGGCGTCTCTTCCTTTAGCCTTTCTCTCCTTATTATTAGTCCCTCACTTACTCAGGAGGAATCTGAACTAAATAAACTCCTTCTGATTCCATGTGTTATAAAAACAAATGAAAGCCACAGGCCAGGTGTGGAAATCTGGTGTCCTTTCAATTCTGAACATCCCCAACTTCAAAACTGGGATGGTTGGTGAGACTTATATATTAGCTGCCCATAAATGGCAGGCTGAATGCCAGGGACTGGAGAGAGCATGGTGACAGCTAAGAAAGTCCCTCCTGTCACTGAGCTTGCAGCCTACAGGGAGAGGTGCAGAAACAAACAATGATCATCAAGAGGGAACAATTTAACAGCAGTGAAGTCTCACCACTACCAGGCACTATGAAAGAATAAACTGGGAGACCTAGTGGAGCCTCGGGGTACAGACAGAGGTCATGGAAGTCTTCCTGGTGAAGCTATTTTTAAGACCTTAAGGAAATGAGTGGATGAAGAGAGGTGGGAGAATTTATCACGTGGAAGGATTGGCCTTGAGACAATCATGGCATGGAAAAAGCATAACACATTTGTGATATCAGGATATTAATCATCCTCGATTCTTATGGATATGCAAAGTCTAACTGTGGCAGCGGTTACCTATGGATGGTTTGTAGTTGGCATCCGTAACTGACTGTTGCACACGGTCCACCTGTAGGAGGTGAGAAGGAAGCGAGGAGAGAGAACGGGCAGTCCTGAGCTTGCAGAGATTACTTCCCCATCCTCCTAGAGAATGCTGGCCTCTCGAGAAATGCCATTACTGTCACCATCTTACATTCTGTCCTGGAATCATGGTGGAACCCCTCTTTTTATTCACACCCCCTTGCTCTCCCACATTGCCATCATTTCAGTTTCCAAACCGCATAATCTGCATTTCTTGATGTTTCAATGTCTCCCATCTTTCCTCCTATCACACCTGTGATTAAGGAAAGAGCTCCACATTTATACCCACATCTGATTCCTGCCAATTTGGCTTTTGTCAGAGCAAAGCCAACATTTCTCAAAAGCTGTGTCCATGCTTTTCCATGCTATTGAAAAAGTATTCAAATAATTTTTCTTGTTGTTCCCCAACTGGAGAGATTTCACACCCTTCCCTATAAGGTATTAGGCAACATCTGAGGCTTCTCTGGTTGGCACAGTTAGTGAAGAAAATACAGAAATCAATAATATTGAGCAGAGGTCAAGGATGCCGCTGAACATCCTACAAGGCGGCCTCCGAGACAGACAGTATCTGGCTCAAAGTGTCAGCAGTGTGGATGTGGCCTCTGCAGCTGCTCCTACTCCTCAGTCTCCACTAACCTTTTGCTACTTCATCCGGGCACTCTTTTCTCCAATCATGGAGAAACGTTTGATTGCATCACAGGGAATTGTCAGTATGTAACAATCTTGACTTAAAAATCCCAGCAAGTTCACGATGTCATGGTTCAATAGTTTGTAGTTTCTTGAGAGTAACTGTGCTACTTCTGCCTAAAATGCATTCCACCCTCATTGCTGTCTCTTACCATCTTGAAAGCTTGGGTTGTGTTTCACCCCCTTAACAGCCCAACCATGAGTAGCAGTCACGGCATGGAAACCTGCGTGTGTGTCCCTTTGTGCACCCATGGCCTCCCTTCCTTGCACGTCTACCTTGGAGAGACAGCTGATGCCAAGTCTGAACCATAGGAGACTCGGTGTCACGGCCCAGTTTACTCTGTCTACTCAGAGCCCAGTCGAGGGTCTGCTCCATAAACCGCAGTGTAAGTAATAACTAAATGAACAAAATCGCTTATTCCCATTTCCAGTTGCTTCCATTTCTCCACTGAGGGAGCTGGTGGCAGTACATCCTGAGCCACTAAGAAATGTCTTCCAGTATAATTACAATAAAAAAAATGACCAGGACTTCCCACAGGCTAATTAAACATTTCGTCACACATATACAGCCAGAGATGTTACTCTACCACTAGGCCATGGTAAGCAGAATAACACCAGCCATCCGTGCTTTGTATGTCTAGCTGACAGTCAAAGAGTATTTGATAAAAAGTTAAAAAACCTGGGAACGGTGGAGCGGGACCAACTCTGAAGTCAGTGTTTGGGGCTTTTTTGGTCTTGTTTTGCCCCTTTTTTGGTGCTGGGGACTGTACATGCTTCATGTATGCAAGGACACATTCTACCACTGAACTATACCCCCAACCCTCTGACTTAGTTTTGAGAGTTATGTTCAGCTTTAGAAAGATTTTGGACAAAGACTTTCTTCAGAAGTGTTCGAAAGTATTTCCTAATTCAGACCTGAATACAACTTAAAAATCAGATTTTATTTCATAAGATTTAACTGGGAATGTTGAGCTAGGATTAGAGAAAGACTTAGAAGATCCTCATACTTTCTTAATAGAGGTATGTTTTGGTAAGCTGTTAGGATTTTTTGTTTTGCTTTCTGTTTGTTTGTTGGGGTGTGTGAGTACTGTTTGGTCCTACAATGACTTAAAATTTTCAAATAATATATCAATACCTTTCTGTTCCGAAACACAGTACTAAGTGTGATCCATACTAAAGTTGCTCCTATTGCCTTTAGTCCTCTTTCTCTAGAAATAATCCCTAATTTGCAGCTTTATTTTTCACCTAATAAGGTTTGAGAATCTTCTACAATACTATGCATAGCTTTTTAAAAAATTCTTTCAGTAGCTGAACGCTATTTCATGCATATGATTGATGCTCACAATTTCTTTTAATGATCAAAACATTTGAAAATGAACATTCTCCAAAGACTAAGTTTTCTTGTAAATTTACTCAAAACCTCACATTGTGTGGAAGGTAAGATGTTGCTTTTATTAAAAGAGGAATAACATGCCTCCATGAAGGGTTATTTAGTAGAATGAGCCTCAACCTGATTTCAGAGTAAGTAGAATGAAGGATGGATTGGTTCAGAGGTCCAGATTTTCTGACTGAGAAAAATGATGAATCATGGAGATTAGTCAGGCCAATAGTGGTACTCCCGTCCTTTGAACATTTTATAAAAAGTATCTTCCCATCTAAGTTTATGTGGAGGGTGACTCCAGTCATTGTTCGAGACCTGGCTCTGCCTGCTCACTCACCAGTCTTCAGTCCAATGCAACTGTCTTGTTTCCTCATCTGCTATTATCTTGGTTGCTCTCCACAAACCAATACATACGTCAAAGACATATGGATCCTCCTATAGACTTCAATTTTGGTGGCAAGAAATTGAACCTGATGATTCTTGAGGTGTTTTTGCTTAAGATAATGGCAAATCCCAACAGTAATTAAGGAAGAAGACATTTCTTTCTCATATTTTTATGTATGACACAAGGAGAAAATTGTTCATTTTGTGTTACTGGTGCAAGCAGAAGCTGAAAGCATCCAAGATACACACAAGCCTGAAATGCAAAGGCACCTTCAGAACTCACAGCTGCTGAACACCCAACTGAGGGACCCAGGGTTTAACATGCAGCTGAGCATTAGCTAAGGTACTAAAAGGACCATGCAAAATCAGCACCCAGCGTGCTATAGTCTCCAAAAAGTTCACAGTTTTCAGGCTTCATTGTCAGTCTCTGGTGCTACTGGGAGGAGGCGAGACTGACAGGAAGGAAGTTAGGTGATTAGGGATATCAGGACTCTAACCTCTCCGTGTCTCTCTTTTTTGTTTCCAGCTACTACAAGATGAACAGGCCTCCCTCCCCTGACATCCGCTCCCCACCATGATCTGTTGTGCTGCCACAGGCATAAAGCTACAGGGCTAAGCATCCATGGACTGAACCTACGGGCCAAAACAAACTTTTCCTCCTTATACGTTGATTTATACTGGCTGTTTGTTAAAGCAATGGAAAGCTGACTAACTAGCAAGGGATTCTGAAATGATGTAAACAGAACTTCTTGGACAGAACCACGTAAAAAGTCCACTTAATTCCCAGAATATATTACCTGTAATATAGTGTCATCATTTCCAGATCTTTAGAGGCATTGTTTTGTGCCTTATCCTTTCCTATCTCAAAGAATGAAGGAAAAGAAAACACTATAAATTGACATACTAGAAGAAAAGGAGGTAAGAAAGCAAGAGAGAGTTTTAAAAATTGTTAGGGTAAAATGCAATTACCACCCTCCTTGAGGAACTAAGGGGAATCACACTAAATATTCATCAGTAAGTTACAGAAACCTGATTCAGATGCCTTGAGTGCTGAATGCAAGCACATTATTGGTGTCATCTGTGATGTTAAGTTTTCTTTAATTGTTTCTCTACTTAGTTTCCCAGTGTTGGGGATCAACCTTAGGTCTAATGCATGCTAGACAAGTGCTCTACCACTGAGCTATAGCCCCAGCCCTGTAATGCCAAGCTTCTATAACCCTGTGCCATAAGTCTTAATGGTCAAGCTTTACTGACAAGCAAAAATGTAATTCAGTGGATGAGCAGGAGTGCTGTGTTGTATGGGACCAATACTGATTTTACCAGCAGTAAAAAACAAATATTCTTAAAAAGATGATTGAGAGATACAAATTATTTCATATGAAAATGGTGTGGGGCAGTATTTTTGAAGACAAAACAAACAACATGATTTTGATAAGTAAGAGAAATAGATTACAATTAATTAATGTATAAAAATACATTCTTTAAATAGTGAGGCACTTGAGAGTTACACACTCCAGCAGGGTTATGGTTTGTGTCTAGATGATCCCCCCAGCTACATGCAGTCAAGGGTGGGGCTGATTGGTGTTGGTTGGATCCGGGTGTGTGACACTGGGATCAAGGATGTGATGCTAGGATTGGTTCATTGGGTGATGTTAGGATTAAGGGTGTGAGTGCTACCAGTCCTAAGAGCAGGTAGCCTGGATGAAATATAAGAGACAGAAATAAGGCTGTTGTTGCTTGTCTCTTATTGCTTGGTTGCTTGCTTGCCGCCTTCTGTTTGCTCTGCTTTGCTGTGGACTGTTTCTCCTCTCTGATGCCCCTCCACCATGTCACCCTTTCTTAAGCCAACCACTGACTGAAATTTAAATGAACCATGAGCTGAAATAAACCTTTCCTTCTTTAACTTTCTGTGCCGGATATTTTGTCTCAGCAATGAGAATAGTAATTAAGACAAGCAGTAGCTGATGCATGAGCTCTCTCTATGGGGTCCCTGAGAAAGAACTGCCATGCCCATGTTTCTTGTTGGCCAATTTGTCTAATTTTTAGCATTGTGTTTGAATGAGAGTCTAAATTTTACCCTCAAATACGCAACAGCAATTCTGCACAGTACATTTTATGAATTGTTTCGGGAATTTTATGAAATAATTTACTGCTGATGACTATAATGTTTCAAATGAAAAGTTTAATGAGATAATTGTAATTTACAAGTATAGACTCAACACTCTGCTACTCCCTTGGTAACATTTTACAAAAACTATAGTTCAGCATCACAAGCAACTATTGACATCAATACAACTGACCAATCATATTCGGGTTTCACCAATTTTATTTGTCCTTATTTGTGTGACTTTATTACTACTTTATCAACTTTGTTGCTTCACTTATATACCACCAAACTCAAAATACTGAACAGTTCCTAATTCTGAATTATCATTTCAAATATATACAAATAAAGCACTCAGTATATAATATCTTGGGGTTAGATTTTTTTCTATGCCATCAAAAAATTTTCAGGTTATTGCTTGTGTTAAATTTGTTTCTTTTCATTGCTCAGTGGCAGTGGTGATGAATACTGTCGAATGTACTGGAGTGTGTGTACATATGCACTTGTTCTGAACTGATTTCAAGTTTTTGGTTATTACAACAAATAAAGATGCTATCACCATTTGTACAGGGTTTGATGAACATAAGTTTTCATTCCTCTGAGACAAATGTCAAAGTGTACAGTTTCTGGGTCATACAGTGGCTTGGTTACTTTTTCTCACTGTTGAGACAAAATACCTGATGCCCAAAATTAGAAAAGGAAAGATTTATTTAGTTTACAGTGTTTGGAGGTTTCAATCCATATTCAGCTGGTCCAGGGCAGGGTGGCATGGCTAAGGGGCAGCCTTTCATGGATGCTGCAACAGACAAGAGCTAACGGGCAAAAAGGGGAAAAGCACGCCTCCTCCTTCCCCTGGGTGGAGCACTCACACTACCAATCCCAAAACTAGACAATGAACCAATCACAAACACTAGACTCAGCTGCCTCCATGACTGCATGATGCTTGGGGAGCCACCCAGACACAAACAATAACATACAGTCATAGAATATTTAGTTTTCCAAAGGGGCTAGTCCATTTTATATTCCCAAAAGCAGTATTGAGTGACCAGTTTCTCTGCATTCTCCCTAGCAATTGATATTTTCATTATTTTTTATTTTAGGACTTTTCAGAAACCTCCAGTGACATGAATCTCACAGGCTCCCAAGGAACCCTTCCATTCATTCTATGTGAGGCTACTATCTGTCCCTTCATAATGTTCCTGAACTGGTTCCCAGTCTGTTATCAGAAGCCCCATACCCCCTCTACATCAACAACTCTTTTCAACCTCTATCAGAAATGCTTTTTCCAAAGGCTGGCATTCTCAGTTAGTTTAAGTATTTCTGCAAAATCCTGTTTTGAAAACTCTTTTTCACCATAAGCTATCTTCCTTTTTAACCCAACAAATTATCTTTCATTAGTCCTTCTAGCAGTAACAGACTCTGTTCTAAACTTGGGGAAATACACACAAATGAGATAAGGAAATAAGGTTCCATTGCACAAGAACCACTCTGTACTCCATGACTTAGTAAATGTTATTTATAGAGCTGTACACCACCAAAAATCAATATAATGGGTATTGGCCATTGAGGACTATTGTAGTCAAGGGTTGCAAGGAGAACAATTACATACAGGACACAGAATTTATAATATTATTTTATGGTGTTCACAGAGTTAAATACAAAAAAGTGCAGGAAATCTGTACACAACACTAAAGACCCAGAATATTCAGGCAGGGACCTGGATCCCACAACAATGTCCTGCATGACCCAGCTGAAGACTGAGAGCCCATGACAATGCCTCCCATGAGTCCAACTGGAGGTTTAGAGCCCACAACAAGGACTCATACCGCTCTGTTTTTACAGAACTGTGCTGGGAAGGCCCAAAAGTCAGTAGTGGAAGCAAGAAAGTCTATGCCAGTGGGTGAAGGAGCTGTGCTAGTAGGTTGAGGATTCTACACTGGAGCTGAGAAGTCACACTCATAATAAAGACCAGGGCTGCCCTGAAAAGCACTACAGCCACCCTCAGTGACAGTGAGGTGCTTTCACTGTCAAGGGTTGTTCACTTCACAACAACCCTCGAGGTGCTGCACTCCTCCGACAATGAGAACAGTCGAGTACATGCCAGAAAGCCAGTGTGACAAGCTTCTCCTGGAGATTAAACAGCACACATCTTCCCCTCTGGAGCCAGTAAGCAATGCTCAATGTAAGGAGCAAAGATTCCCCAAAGTGAACCACAGTCACTCGCAGCGACAAGGTCCCAAGCTCCTCTGATGATAATGGTTGAATTCTTATCAGGGAAGGTAGACATGATGAACTCCTCCAGGAAAACCAATGACTCAAAACAACGCTTAGGAAAACCTACAACACCTTACTCTTTTTCTCTATGTCTCTATTTATGCTGGCAACTTTCTTCACGTGGGCCATCTACATGCAGCACCATGCTGATTTAATTCAGTTGGTGCTAAATTGACCACCAGTTTTTAATACATAACAAGGACCAATTTTATGATTCACAAAGATTTGATTCCCTTTGCAATACATTTAGGCACGGACATATAGTTAGAACACAACATGACAGCAAGGAGTACAGAGTTAGGAGCTGAAGTAGGGTCAGGGAAGGGATATTTGTGAGCGAGAGATACCTTTGGATGCAAAGGCAGAAAGAGGCAGGCATCCCAAGCTGTGCGACCAGCTGGGCACAGGAGTGCAAGTCTGTGTGAGTTCAAAGCAACCAGAGCATCAGGTTAACCTGCAAGTGGTGTGGGACTCCTGAAGCGACAAAAGGCAGGGGATGAGGAAGAAGGAATGAGGAGCCCTCTTTGAACTTATTAAGGAGCAGGGATTCTGTCCTGCAGGTAACAGGGCATGAAACAGGAGCAGGGCAGGGCAGCTTGTGATGCAAAATAGAACCCTTTGGTAGCTTGGGCAAGAGGAACCTGAGGAAGACAATATTGAGAGGAGTGGCAGATAAAAGCCATTGTAATTTTCAGCTGAGATGTGCTTTGGTTAAAAACTTAGGAAGGAAGGCCTGGAAAGTCTCTTAAAAATTCATAAAAATCATAAAAATTATGATTGGGTACTGATTTTTGTCACAAGTGAGGAAAAAAGTATGTCTGACCAGGAGATGTGGCTTGAGAAATGTAAAAGGATTAAATATTTTTTAAAGATTGCAAGGATTGAAGAAAGAGATCTTAGAAGGAATAGTTAAAATTTGGGACTATTAAATCTGAAAGGAAATCTGACTCTGACTTTTACTCCTATGGAAAAGTACCCAATTTAAGATTGTAGTCACATCTTCTTCATTTTTTCCAAAGGAAATGTCTCTAATAGACCCATACATAATATAAGTCAGGTAGGTGAATAATTTTTGAGTTAATAAGCATTATAAAGGACTATTAAATTACAAATGCAAATTTATGATATAATAAAGGCTGCATCTCAAATCAGTTGTGGGGAGGGGGAAATTGTAATGAATAGTGTTGTGATAAAAGAAAACTGTGGAAAATGATTAATTGTTTCCCTTACTGGATACACTGGTGTAGACTCTGAACAAATTAAACACTTGGTGTAAATATATTTATCATAAAACTAAAAGAAAATCTGTGAATCCTTTTGTAACCTTAGACAGGGAAATTTTTTAACTGTGTCTCAAAATCCAGGAGAAATAGGGAAATGATAGATTAATTATGTAAAATACTTGATACTAAAAGGCTAATGTTGGCAAAGGCAAAATAAACAAAGTAAAAGACAAATTATGAATTGGGTGAATGTTTTTCTACCTGTATTACAGGTGATGGGGTAATAAAACAGGAAAGGAAAAATATCAATCACTACAGGAAAATGGGTTGCAGAAAACAGTTCACAATAAAGAAATGTAAATAACTCCCAACTATTGTTATGACTTATGTCTAGATGCACCCCCAAACCTCATGTGGTCAGAGGTGGTGCTTTCCAGAGGTGGATGAAGGTGTGAGATGCTGGGATCACGGATGTGGTGCTGGCATTGATTCAGGGTGTGACGTTAGGGTTAAGGGTGTCCCTCCCTGAGTCCGAGTCCTACCTATCCTAGACAGTCTGGATAAGGTGTGAGGGTCAGAAAGACGTCTGCTGTGGTCACTTTGTTGCTTTCCTGCCTTCCACTTGGTATGAACTGTTTCTCCCTGTGATGCTCCTCTTCCATGCCACCCTGCCTTAAAGCTAGCCAACTATCACCTGAAACACCTACAAACTGTGCCCTATAATAAACCTTTCCTCCCTTAAAATTGAGTGTCAGGTTTTGACTCAGCAATGAGAAGTAACTAAAACAACTATATAAAAAAGTTAGGTTTTGTTCAGACTAAAGGAGTTCTAATCAGAAATATACTTAAGTGTAGCTGTTTTGTCTATGACATTAATATTAAAAATGGAAAGACTATCACTACTGGGGAAAGTATAACTTCAGGTGTCTTAAGAAGGTGATTCAGGTACGTCACATGACACAGGATATATAAACACGATCCTTCTGGCTGAATTAAAGGAAGACTCTTAATACTGAGTCTATAATCAGTAGTTCACCAACTGCAAGAATTTAACAAATTCAGTGACTCACACTAATTTAAAACTTGGCATAATAAGTACCATTGTACTATAAGAAATATTTATGTAGAGCAACTTCTTAGCCAGGCATGGCAGCACATAACTGTCATCCCAGCACTAAGGGAGGCTGAGGCAGAAAGGTCATGAGTTCCAGTCCTGTATGAGCAACTTAGCAAGACCTTGTTTTGAAATGAAAAGTAAAAATGATGGGAGGTAGAGCTCAGGGGTAGAGCACCCCTTGGCTTGATCACTGGTAAAGGGTAACCCCTGCCCCCAAATCAAAACTTCTTAGCTTCCTGGTCACTGGTTCCAAACTGCTGTTTCCCTCACACAAATAACCTATATTATTAGATCACAAAATCTGGTACTGGAAGTGATTGTTGAGCTAGAGACAATTTCACATGTAGTTACAGAAGATAGCTTCAAGACTTTGAAACAGGTCACTAATGTGTTCTCTTCATTCTGGTTAGATTCCTGAATGGTTTGTTAACAAGCTGCAGCTTTGACAGCTTTGAAAGTAAATACTTTTGGATAAATTAAACACATTCATTTTTGAAAACAAAACAAAGAATAAAATTTGGTTCCACTGGATGGAAACAAAATTTTCCACTTGTGAATAAGGCACTGATTAATAGATTGCCCAGACTGCTTCTTTGCTAAAGTTTGCTCTGCAAGTCAAACCGTCAATGTTTTAATCCATGCCACCACTGACATTGGAGGAGTCCCTTCACTCTGTCAGTCACTTACTGGGGCTCCTGTTGTATGCTGGACAATTGACACACAGTAGTGAGATCAGCAGATAAATATGTCTGCCCCCTTTCCACGGGGAAGACAGTTTCAAAGAGTTAGTGAAATTCGTTATATTTCAGATGGTTATAAGTGGAAAAACGGCAAGTGAAGCTATAGAGTCACAGTCTGCAGGACCTTGTGAACCACAGGAAACTGACCACAGAGGACAGGGCTGCTGGCAGAAAAGTGACTCATGTAACACAGTCATTGGCGGAGCCCCTTGGGCTGCTGAGCTGAAGACATCTGGGGAGACAAGGACAGAGACAGGCAGCTCCTGCCACCGTCCAGGGTTTGGGGGATCAGAATGGGAGCAGAAAAACTAGAATACAAAACTCGAATGTTGTATTCTAAATAGTAAAAATAAAAGGGGGGGGGCAGGTTCTGAATACATTTTGGAAGTAGACCCTACAGTATTTATTTATAGACTTACATCTGCAATCTGAGACAAAAGACAAGAGCCACGCAAAGCTCTAACGTTTTTAGCTCGACCAACTGGGAGGACAGAATTTCCACTAATTAGGTGGGAAACAGTGGCAGGAGAGCCCAACTTAGGGAGGAAGATGTGCAGCTGTGGTCTGGATGAGCTGGGTATGAGATACCCACTCCACACCCAAATCCAGGGTCCTTAAAGAGCCAGAAGTGAGTCTGGAGTTTGGGGGTGAGGTCTAGACTAAGGGCAAAAATGCCAGAGATGTCAGTATGTAAATGGAATTTACAAACAGGGCTTGGGTGGCATCATCAAGTGAAGTGTCCTGGGCACCTCGGTAGTTCTTGAAAAGAGGGAGAACTAGCAACGAAGGACACAAAAGCCAGGGAGTGCGGAATCTCGGAAATCAGGGAGGAAAGTGCTGCTGGGACAATGGGTGGAGCCACTGTAGCTTGGGATTCAATGCTGCCAGCAGAGTAGGACACAGAGCAACTGAGCACTGTGTGGGCTGCGCTGTACACCGTCTCTTTACACAATTTCATGGCCAAATGAACGTGCTGCTCAGAAGCCTCTGCACCACACTGGACCTGCAGTCTGCTCTGTCTCAGAGCACCTCTGCTAGGTAAGAATCTGGACCACCCGCTCTCCACCGACGGTGTAAAGAGGCAAGGCCAGCACCCAGTCATATCTGGAACAATGATCTCTAGCAGGGCGCAGTGGCGCACACCTAGAATCCCAGCACTCAGGAGGCTGAGAGAGGAGGATTGCTGCAAGTTGGAGGCCAGCCTGGACTACGCAGTGAGACCCTGTCTCAAGAAAATAAAAACAAAATTAAAGAAAAAAAATGTTTTAAAAAGGGAATAACGATCTCAGAAAGAAACGATTCATCCTGCGACTGCAGGTAGGAGCAGATCCTTATCCTTTTATGTAAGAGAGACTTCATACTGAGACATGGAAACAGAACATACAGGTAAAGCTCTAGCCAGCATTCATATCACTTCCTACAATCTCCTTGAGACACAGGGGGATGAAAAGGGATAATTTGGAACCAAGGAGGGCAGCTGGACCCTCACGCCTCAAGCAAGTTGGGCTCCTGCCCCAAGTGGAGACAATGGGTGAATGGAGTATGCGCATCACCAGTAGGGGATTTATGATGTCAGGAAGGCAGAGGACTTCCCTGGTTAGCAGCTAGGAACCCAAAACGTGAAAGGATGTGTTCTCAAGCCATCCCAGGACTAAGCCTTTATATGGCGCAAGCTGACTGTGATCCTGAATCTTATTACAAACAACCAGAAATGTAGAGCTCGGGCTCCCGGAGTACAAAGTGGCATATTAGTCCCTTGGACCACAGAGTGGAAAACTACGGCCCCACATGTTTAACACAGCTCTGAGGCCCCAACTCACACCACTGGATTGGCATCTAATTATATCAACCCACTTTTAATCCAGATTTCAACTACTTTAGGGGGTGTTTTGATGATAAAAAGAAATTGTGATAAATGTCCATTAAAAATATCCCTGGCTGAAAGGAATCTTAAAGATCTACAATAAATAAGACTGTCACTGACTCTCAACACACTGCACCTGAGCTCCCTGCTTGCTTTACAGATGCTCTCCCAGTCCTTGTCTGCCACTGAAGGTAACACTGCCCTGTATGGAGCACTTACAAAGAGCCAGGCACCACTGCACACGGTTTATATGCATAATCCCATTAATACCCACAAAGCTTTTGGGAGGTGGACACATCATATGCATGAGAAAACTGAGATTTAAAAGGATTATTTGTCCAAGTTCTCACAGTTACAAAGCTCCAGAGGCAAGACCAGAACCGTGATACTGGGCCTCTAGAGCCCTCACCCTCGTCAATGTGTCACCTTGCCTACTGGGAATGGCTTCTAATGATGGACATTGGTGCTCCATTCTCACATTCCCAAACTCAACAACCAGATTTATACAGCACATGTGATGTCCTATGATTTCTTATTCCTGTTATTAACTTCCTATGATATGAAAAGTACCATTAAGCATAAATATCTAAATAAATACTCTCCTGTTACTTCGTCATCCATTTCTGATACAACTGGATGAAAGCTTTATTGATTTTATGACTTTTTTCTAACATGGACAAATCAATTTTAGCACAGGAAGAATTGTAAGAGTTGTGTGTCTATATACTCAAATTATTCCAGTTTCCTCCACATTTTTCCCAGTGCTGCATACCTAGGTTCAGGAATTACCCTCACCTCACCTTATATGGTATCTGCCAGTCAAAGCATCCTGACTTTGCTCCTAAAATGAATGCAATCTTCTATACCTTGACAGCTTGGGCAGTTTGTTGGAGAGACCACTGGGGCAGTGAGAGTCCACAGCACTCTAGTTTCTTTAACTTTAAAAAGAATGCACATTCATTTTGCATCCTATAATTTATTCAGTTATTTTTAGTATCAAAAGGATGTTTTGAATTACTTCTCAGCTGAATGAGAATAAAGCTGCTTTTTGATACTGTATGACTTCACCAGGGCATTTCCCAAAGATTTACTGAACACATAAATAACTGATAGTCCAAGCTGCAAGTTGGTTTCAGTCTGTTGCAAGCATCTTCTTTTTCTAGTACTGAGGCTCAAAAAAAACTCGTGTCAGGGCACAGCCCTCTAATGTGGGGTGTGACACATTGAGGTTCCTGACCCCTTGACAGGGGAGCTGAAGGGTAAGGAACAATCATGCAGTCCCCACCGGAAGTTAGCAATATCTAGAATCTTCCTTGGCAGTGCCATGAAGCAGGATCCCAAAGATCAAGTCATAAGTCCTATTTGTGACTGATTTAGTGTTAACTCGTGCAAACGCTGTATATATGAAATTTTCTCACTAGTGATTTTAGCGAATTTAAATATATTTTGAATGTACTAAAGAAGCTCAGCTTTAAAGGCAACAAAAAAAATCTGATGCAGTAGGGAATCCTTGAAAGATGCAAATATTTTCTTCCTCAGTACGTCTGGGGATACCTTGTTTGCCTGAAGCAGGGCCCTGGCCATCTCATTTGTGCAAGCGCATTACAGCCCAACCAGAGGGAAAGGCTGCGATATGACGGATTTGAAAGAATTACAGTCCATTCCCAGACATGCTCCAATTTAGGCTGGTTCTAGAAGGTCCTCATTTTTCAGTCTGCTCCCTAAGTATTTTTATGAGCCAGTCTATTCCTTTTTGCTGGAGGTACTTAGTTTTCATGCAAGACACTAGCCCTGGCCCAGATAAATGAAAGCACTAAATATATATGTACTGCTCGCGACATATTTACCAGGAGGAGGGAGGGCAGAGGGGGAAGCTCATGCACAGAAAGACAACATCTGCTGCTGAGCCAACTGCCAAATTCATGGCCAGAAGCATTTGGCTGGTGCTTCCCATTTATCAGAAAGCTGCCTCCCGTGTTAATGCGGGCTTTCTGGTTCATCTTCCCGAGATACAGAGAGAACATGGCTTCCTGTTTTGTGCAAGACAGTTTAAAAAATATACTTTTATAAAAAGTGAGTAAACCATGCAAAGGATTACAAGGTAAATTTTCCAGTAATGGCAGAGTCTTCAAAGTATATTTCAAATACCTATAATTTGTATATCATATTACTAGCCTCTAAATTGCAACTAGAATACTTAGCTAGATAACAGTTGTCACTTTATTTAGGAAAAAATGGAGTTGAACTTGCCCCTAAATTCCTTCACAGTCTTGGAAATGAGTTTGCAATTACAGATGAGATTGAGAACACGCTCTCTGAAGTACAATACTGCCTACAGGAAACTAAGCATAACATACAACCCAGTTTCTGACTTCTCATACTGAGCACTAGAGGTGAAAAGAAAATCCTAAGTTCCTTCCTTAAATACGCTGACAACTCAGGCAGACAGATAAAGCTAAAGTTAAAAAGAGTATTTACCAAGAGCATCTGGGAAAGGCAAAAATCGTAAAATTACCAATCAAAAGTAAAAACATAAAATAAAAGAGACTAGCTGTGTGTGGCACACAATAAATGCAAATCCATTAGCGAAATAAGAGCCAAAGAAAGTGTCTGGGTGGTGGAAACTTGTGAAATCTGAAAGGTGAAACGAGGCAGATAAAAGAGGTGGGTGGTGGAGGGCAGGAAGCCTCGTTTCTCAGAAAACACCATGTCTAAGTCATTAGATGTGTTTCTGGTTCTCTTAGGATGAACTGGTGATCCTGAAGTCTGTTTCAGGCTATTTGATTCTCAGTTTCCTCATTTATAAAGTGGGAATAAACCCACCATCCAGCTCAGAGGAAGCTTGAATCAATAGTACACTGTATATAAGTGCTGCCAAAGAGACCCCTCTTTCCCCTCAATGTTCCCACAGAATGCCAGGCTCTTTGAGAAGGGCACAGTCCTAGCACAGTGCCTGGCACATGACCAGAATTCAGTACCCACGGGTGAAATGGTGCTGGAAAAAGCTATCCCATCATAGAAGTGACGTGGTTTCTTCTCACACCTGCGTTGTCATCTGCTTGCTAAAAGCTTATCCATGCAGGCATGGTTCAAATATTCCTTCCTTGAATAGGATCAGTGCCAACAAACTCCCGACAATGTGTTACCCCAGGCAGAAAGCAGAACTCTGCCCTGCCCGTGCCTTTTCCTGAGCCTGAGAATGAAGGTAGGTATGTGTTCCCTTTCTGACAGTGTCTGCTTTCTGTCACCTCCTCCCTATTTCCAATTCATAATCCCCCTCACTGTGACTTCTTCCCTTCTCTATTCTACTGATAATGCCACCCGGTCTCTTCTAAACTCTAAGCCAGTGCTTCTGATTAGTCATCTATGTGCCCAAGGTCTCTACGACAAAGTTCTCTTTCACATTTTTCTGGGTGAACTGCACTGATCCCCCCACCTCAAAAATCTGATACGCAGATGACCTAAACCTTTATCTGCCCTGAGTTGTATGTGTAATTTCCAAAAGTTTCCAGAACATTTCCTGCGTCATCTCAGATTTCATATGTACAAATCTGAGTTTATTCCATTTTCTCCATTTCCAAATTTATTTCAAATTTGCTCCCTCAAGTAAAAAAATAAATCCCCAACTCTTCTCTTACTGGAACTTCAAATATACTGAGACGTCAAGTCTTCTCTTTGTTCATCTAATAAATTTCTTTCAAATTAGGTTCCCTCTCTCAGACCCACTAGCAACACATTGATTTAGAGGGTATAATATAATTGCTAACTTCCTTCCAAAATCTTGTACAATAAGTTCCTTGCTTCAGGATATTTGTACAGCAGCTTGCAGACCTCTCTCTCTCTTCTTTGATCTGTCTCATCTACAGGAATAAAAAAAAAACCAAACCAAAACAACAACAAAAAAAATCTCACTGAACAAAAGGTTTCCCAGCATCTTAAGTACAAATGTATGGCAAACCTCTTCCATTTAAAGGTCAGGAAATGGAATAAACCTAGTAACAAAAAGTACACACATACAGCTAATATAAATCTATTCTTGGATTATGAGGGTTGAGACTACTTATTAGTCAAGCTGATGCGCTCTTCCTGGGAGCCTGGGAGAGCTGTGCTTCTGGCATTCCTGGTCGGAAGGTGGGGTGTGGTGCGTGCCCTCATTTGGCAGAAGTGACATACGCCCCAGTCCCTGGCCTCACTAATGAGAACTCCCATGCACAACCGCTGTGCTCTCAACTTTCCAGGCTTTGGCTTAATGACCATCAGCGCTTGCACGGCACATGTTGAAGGTGACAGAACAATGGCCCTGAGTCACAGCTCATAGGAAAGCCACTGGCCTTGGGCCAATATGCTTTGAACTTCAGTTGAGCAAAAAAACCCCTCACTGTACAAACTCACCAGCGTCTGAAGTGTATCTGTTACAAATGGAATGACCCTGTTAACACATAACCCTGAACTACAACTACAAACTATCCAGTGACTTAAGCCATTCTTCGAGGGGAGGCACCATTGCGTGTTTGATGTGTTATCCCAACTATTATGTGACATGTAGTAACAACCACAGAAATGAAGTTAGCATAGTTCATTCTGCAGGGACTCAACAACTACTTTCATAGTGTGTTAACTGGAGGAAAAGTGCAAAGAACAATGGTGGCAGATGGGAACAAGCAAGGCTTTTAGTTCAGCGTAATACTTTTGAGTCAGCAGGTCTGCAACTCTTGGTAATTTTACAAGGCAGAAAACTATCATTCCACATGGAAAGCTAATTGCTTTCCTTTTTAATGTATTTATTCTTAAGCTGGACTGTGCATTCTTTTGAGCAGACTGATGATTAGCTGACAACTGTTTCATCTTATCTACTGAAACCAACAGATAGCAGAAGGTCTTTGAGACATGACTTTAACAGGCGATGCACCCCAGAAGGGGATGTGTGCTTCACTCTTTTTTACTCCTTCTGTACAGCTGATCCAATTAACAGGCTTTCTTCACTGTTCTTAACAGAGTCTAAATAGCAAAACTAGCTCTAAAAATCGGAAAATCAAAGAGGAGAAAAATTGTCGCCGAATTAAAAAAGAACTGGATTCCATGTGAGCTTCTCTAGAACTAGAATGGTAGAAGCTTCATTCTAGAAGATTCTCAGAAACTTCCAAATACTCTTCCCTATATTCCATTTTCAGCAGATATTCCTAGTTCTAACAGACTGTTAGGGAAGAAGAGTGCGACCAAAGCCTCTTCCAAGAAACAACTATTTTAGACTTCTTGATACAGTAAGCATTTAAAATAAATGAAAATGCACTTCGCTGAAATCTGGTGGGTGACAGAAATGAAAGCCAAAATCACTTCCTATTTTGCCTTCGACTGCCTTGGCTTTTAAACCAATTGCAGAGTCTCGCAGTTTTGTTCTATATGAGGCAATATTTATTCTCTGGCTAGAAAAATAGCTCAACCACTCTTCCAATATTTATTATAAAACAAAAATTAGCTTAGCTTACCCGGTACAGAGTTACCAGTAAAGAGTGGCTGGAAAAAAGTGGTGCATGCTTCAGCCCCAATATAGAAACTTGTTAAAACTAGTTAACCAAGCAAGTCTCTAATCCTTGCAAAGTTAAAATTCAGCAACATAATCCACGGACTGAATTAGCTCAGCTCTCAGCTGCAGTTTATCTCTTCATTTAATGTCATATTTAACCTAAGCAGCTATTCCCATAACCCAGCCAAAGCTGCCTAGCCTATATTTTCCTAGTGCTTCATAATCACATACTGTGATGCTGTACAGGGAAAAAGAAGCCCTAGTAGGAAGAACTTTTCATGGCACTAATTTTATGGTTACAAGAAGCAGCAGTGGAAGAGAAAAGGCAGCAGGAGAGAAGCCATGTTGATTGTGTTAGTCTGCTTTACATTCCTGTGGCACAGCCTGAGAAAACAAAAATGAGAAAGGTTTATTTCAGCTCCCAGTTTCAGCTCACGGCTGCTGGAAGCCTGTGGAAGCACAGTAAGGTGAGGCAGGAGCACGGGGTGCAGGACGCTGCTTGCCTCATGGTGGTGGGAAGTAAACAGAGGAAATCAGGAGACGGTCCCCGCCTCCCCTGCAAGGGCACAGCCCAGTGACCTCACTTCCTCCCACAAGGCCGCACCACCAACCGACAGCACCACCAGCTGGACCCAAGCTTCAGGACGCAAGGATGAGTTAACGTGGGGGGGGGCAGGGATATTTAAATATGACAAAAATGACCAGGTTGTCCAATTCACAGGGTCAAGGGACTTAAGCCGCAGTGATGGGACTTGGGCAGAGGTTCTCACTTCTGTCTCAGGCAGAAGCAACTACTCTCCTCTAAAGATGGATGCGATCCTGAATGACATGTAAGGCTCCTCAAGGCTTATGATGCCGTGTTCTGTGAAATGCAAGCTGTAGGCCAAAGGCGAATGGGTAGGAAAAAAAAATCATTTGATGAGAAATCAGATGTCACAAAGAATATTAAAATGAAAAAGTAACCAGTGATCTTGAAAATGACCCTCCGAGCCAAACAGAGTTTCCCTGGATGCCGATCTAACTTCACACTCTGTCAAGAGCCGCTTAACTTCAGCTTGGCATGAAACTTCTGCATTTAACTCGGAGCCCGAATGAAAGCTTTCCAGAAATAATTTAATCTGCAGAAAAGCAAATCACCAGCCTATATTTAATGGAGGGTTCAGAGAAACAATGGAATAGTCTTCATACACTTAGCGCATGGCTCCCAATGTGAGCGACAGCCTAAAAACTGCATGTAATGCGTTAACCAGTTTCCCATCATACATACATTCTGATCACGCCTTATTCCCAAATCATTCTTTTTTCTATAACCAGGGTTAATGACTGTTTTGGTATGTCTAAATCACCATAAGGATCTGGTCCTAAAAGAAGGAACATGAATTCATAGATTAAAATGTTCATGACCTGATTCTTCCTCAAAATAACACATGAAGATGCAAAAATCTGGGAAGTGAAACTATTTATGACATAAATATAATTTTCTTCCTCCGGCAAATTCAAAATTCAGTTTTTCAATTTTTATTTTTTATTAGCACGTTTACAGTACCTAATGTTTACGTTCCTCATGGAGAGTCAGAACACAAAAGAACACATCTGTTTCATCCCCTTTTCCTTCCCTCTTCTCTCCCTTCGTTTCTTGGTATCCATTTTTGCAAAAGAGCTATCTCTCAATTCATTTTTTTCAAGTTCATTTTAAAGTAATTTTCCCACTCAACTCATCACAGCCACTGCTATTTTTTGGCTGCCCTCGATACACACACAAAATTACTCTTCTCCGATCCCTGGCCTAACTACAGAAAGCCTTAGCTGGTCCCAGGCAGGCTGCCTAGAAATTATTTCAGTGGTCTGTGCACCACTTTTGAATTCATCAGATCGCTCAGGGAGCAGGAATCCAGAAACAACACAGGAAGCTCACATAGTTCCCGATCTCCCGCAAGGCCATTAGGATCAGCCCATAGCATCCTAGTAGCAGCCCTAGCTCTAGTGTGCTAGGCTGCTACAACAAAATACCATCAACTGGACAGAATTTAAATGACAGAAATTTATTTCTCACAGTTCTGCCCTGAGAAGTCCAACATCAAGTCCTACTTAATTCAGTTCCTAGATGAGGGCCCTCGTGGCTTGCAAAAGGCCTCCTTCTCCATGTATCTTCACATGGTCTCTCTTCCTCCCACCCTGGGGATCTCATCCGCATTACATAATCCACATATAATTATCCCTCCAAAGCCCTGTCTCCAACTATCATCACACTGGGTTCTCACCCCAGCTTCAAAAGTGTGTGCAGAGGGGATACAAACATTCAAATTCATCACACTCAGAAATGACCACAAATGACCCACGTACTTGCCATATTCTCCCCACCCCTTCCTACTTTCAGTGGGTGGCTAATTTCGCTGGGAAGCATCTGTCCCTTTCTAAAACAAAACCTCTGTCCTAAGCTGCCTGATCCATGATCCCCATCTTCCTCCTGCTGTTCTGTCTCTTTTGCATGCAGCCTAACCCCGGCTGATGAGGTGGTCACCCAAGGCACAAGTCTAACTTGCTTGCTCAAGTCCTAAGGTTGGTGCTGGGCCTCCCACCACTGTGCTGTCACCAAACATCAGGTCGAAATGAACAAAAAGGGCTGGATCCACAAGCATCATGCCCTCCTGCCTGCCCCACAGCACCTGTACAGTGAGTCTCAGAAGTTGAGTCCCTGTCTCATTTCTTATCACCTGTCCTGTCTCAGGTGGCAAAACTGAGCACGAACCTGGTACCTCCTCTCTCTGCCTTCTTTGTCTTCCCTCAAGCTATCCCAAACCTCTTGTCCAAGTGTTGAGTTATTCAACATGTCTCAATTGAAAAAATATTTTTTAGAAAATTGTGGTGCCACCTAAACTCTTTGTACAGCTTAGTGGTACACCAACAGTGTTGTCACCATGATCCAGAACTCTGTTCATCCTGAAATTTTTTTTGATATTGGCAGTCGAACTCAGGACCTTGCATTTGCCAGGCAGGTGCTTGTGCCACTGAGCTATATATCCCTATTCCTATCCTGCAGAATTGTAACCCTGTGTGTGTTACAGGGCTTGTACCTCTCTGTTGCAGTATAGTTCAGTGGTACAGTGCTTGCTTAGCATGCATGTAACCCTGGATTTGATTCCCAGCAGCACAATAATTAATTAAATAAAAATAAATACAAGGTTTTTTTTTTAAAGAACTCTGTTTCCGCCTTCTCCTGAAGAAACATGACTTTGATTTAGAAGTTATTGCATAAAACAAACCTGTTTCAACCCCATAGGCTTTGAAGAACACAAGCATTTAAAGGTTTATGTAGATATAATCTCTTTTAAAGGGACCTCTATAATGAAAAGTACAGTACTCTGATAAAGGAGATCAAAGAAGACATCATAAAATGGAAATATATTAGCTGTTCCTAGATAGGCAAAACCAGTACTCTCAAAATGACCACATTACCAAAACTGATGCAGAGATTTGCTGCAATCCCAATTAAAATACCAACAACATTGCTCACAGAATTAGAGAAAACTTTTCTGGGAGATTAAGATCAGAAGTAAATTAATTCCACATGGTCATTAAATCCTCCATCCCAACCAATCTTCTCCCATTTCACTGTCCCCTGGATTCCAAATGATGGGCTGTGTGGTCTGTGTGGCACCTGGTTAGATAAATCATGGCTGTCTTACTTTTCTCATTGCTGAGACAAAATACCAGATACCCAAGTTAAAACAGGAAAGATTTACTTGGCTCATAGAGTTCATAACTGGCTGGTGCCAAGGCGGGTGGCACAGCAGAGGGGTATCATAGAGAAGCAGTTCGTGGCAGGCAGAAGACAGCACGTTACAAGAGACAAGCAGCACCCTCTTTCTGTCTCTTACATCCTATCCAGGCTACCCACTCTCAGGGTGGCAGCACTCACACTTAGAGTGAGGGAGCCTTAATCCTAGCATCACATCATGAATCAAACCCAACAGGACATCCTTGATCCTAGCTGTCTCCAAAAAGCACTACCTACTAGTACCACGTGAGGCTCCAAGGGGGGCATCTAGTTGGCCATAACAAGTCAAAAAAATTGTCTTGATAATTTGTGGCTTATATATAAATTCTTTGTTCCAGCATCTTTAAGGAAAAGAAATAATATTTATGAACTCCATCTGTGACCTGCCTAAAAGATTCAACTTTTTCAATGGGATAAGAGATATTAAAGTCACAAATATCTGAACAGTGAACTATGTTATTATTTCAGAGATGTCCTTTATCCCTTGATCTGTCTGACCTGTGGCTCCAATAGTTCTACAAAATCAGATATCTTCAGAATTCCTTTTATAACCTGTGCCAAGGAAAACTTGACTACTGAGTCACCAACTATGCTAGCATATGAAGGAAAAGGAACTGTAAGTTACTAAGCTCACAACCCTGCTCGACACCCCTGCTTGCTGATGTTCTCTAAGTTTCTAAGTCTCATTCTCAAAGTAAGTGAATGATAGTGACAGGAATCCGACAGTGGACTCTGAAGCTAAACTGAAAGGATCCAATGTTGCCAGCAACATCAAAGGGCTATACATGCTTAAAGTTCTAAAGAATCAAAACAATGCCATGCATATTATCAGATCACAGGGCAATGACACTAGAAATCAATGGCAAAACACAGAAATAATGTAAACACAAGGAGATTAAACAATATACTTTTGAATACTCAACAGTTGGTCACTAAAGAAATCAAGGAAGAAATTAGTTCCTACAATCAAATGACAATGACAGCGCGACATTCCTGAACTTTCGGGACACAGTGAAAACGGTCCTAAGAGGGATGTTTATAACTGTGAATGTCCGCATCAGAGAAACAGACTGAGCCCAAGTAAATAACGGAATGATCCTAGAAATCTAGCATCTAGGATCCTCTAGACCCTAGAAAAACAAGAACAATCCAAATTTAAAGCTAGCATAAGGAAGGAAATTATAAAGATTAGAATGGAAGTTGAAACTGAGACTAAAAAAATATATATATATATATATATATATATATATATATATATATATAAAGAATAAATTGAAGAGCTGAATCTTGGGAAAAAAACAAAGAAAATAGACAAATCTTTAGCCAGTCTTACTGATAAAATGAAAGAAGAGACCTATATCAGTGGGATTAGAAAGGAAAAAGGTGAGGTTCATAATAGACTCAGCCAAATCATTTACTGGATTACTAGTATCTATTTCAAAATCTTGTACTGCAATAGGCAAAAGAATTCAGAAGAAAAAGATTTCTAGATACATATAACTTATCAAAAATGAAGAAAGCTTATATATCACATTTCTTTTATATGAGAAACCCAAAATATAAAATAAAAGAGAAGTAATAGGCATTAAAGAGGCAGACCTTTTGGAAACGAGAAGAGAACCAAGAGATGAATGGGAGGGCCAGGAAGGGAGTGAAAAAAAAATAAAAATGTGTTATTTACATGCATCCACTCCCTACAAGGAATGAGATCATAATATACTATAATTATGTAGTGGTAAAAAATAAAAATTGACAAAAAATAAGATCTAAAAATACTCTGGATAATCCAGTAATGTGCCATAAAACTAAACCTACCAACCAAGAAAAGTTCAAGTGCCTATGGATTCAGCACTGAATTCTAGAAGAAATTCACAGATGATCTAACATCAATATTCTTTAAAGTTTTTAATGAAATTGAGAGAGGAGTACTGCCAAACTGATTCCTGGAAGATAGCCTTAGCTCAGTTCCAAAACTAGACAAGGCCAATTTCTTTAATGAATGTAGATGTAAAAATCCTCAACCCTGGCAAACAGAATGCAATAAATCATTAAAAAGCTCATATATCATGACCAAGTAGGCTGTATCCCAGGAACACAAAGATGACTCAATACACACAAATCAATACATGTAACACATCATATACACGGAAACAAGGGCAAAGATCACATGATCATCTCAACAGATGTGGTGAAAACCTCTGACAAAATGTAACATCTTTTCATGATTTAAAAATGCAGGAAAACAGGAATAAAAATATCTTTCTCAATCTGATAAAAAGCCATTCAGGGAAAAAAAATCTATCACTAACATTATATTAAATAGTTAAAAAATGAAAGCTCTTACTCTAAATTTAGAATCTAAACAAGTATGCCCACTATCAAACCTACTATTCAATATAGTACTCAAAACGTCAGCCAGAACAATCGGACAAAAGAAAGAAAAAAAGGAATATTTATAGAAAAGGAAGAAATCAAACTACAGTATCTTTATTCATAGGTGACATGATTTTCCACATGAAGACTTGAAAATTCCACCGAAAGACTCCTAGAACTAATATACAAATTCAGTAAGGTGGGAAGATACAAAATTAATACACGAAAATCAACAGCATTTCTGCACATCAATAATGAACCAACTGAAGAAGAAATTAGGAAAACAACACCATTCACAACGACTTCCAAAAAATTAAAATTTAGGAACCAACTTAACAAAGAAAGTAAAAGACCTCAGTAATGAAAACTATGATAATCTGATAAAGGAGATCAAAGGAGACATTGGAAAATGGAAAGATAGCCCCTGTTTCTGGATAGGCAAAACCAATATTGTCAAATAGTCACACTACCAAAAATGATGCAGAGATTTACTGCAATCCCAAGTAAAATACCAACAGTATTCTTCACCAAATTAGAGAAAACAATGCTAAAATTCATATGCTAACAGTAGAGACCCAGAATAGCCAAAACAATCCTGGGCAACAAGAACAAAGCAGAAGGCACCATAATCCCAGATTTCAAGGTTACAATGTGTTATTAAAGTATACTCCAACACATTACAAAAGTATACTTGCAATACATTACAAGTATATTATAAAGTTACAATGGTGTAAATAGCATCATACTGGCACAAAAACACAAAAACACTGGTGCAGAATACATGATGCAGAAACAATCCCAGGGACATTCAGTCACATGAAATTCAGCTATCAGTCAAAAACACATGGTGGAGGAAAAACAACCTCTTAAACCTGAAAATCCTAACTCTGGTCCCACAAACACATTCTTTACTTTTCTGTTACTTTAATGTAATAATATCCAGGAGCGTATCTCAGTACCTTTGCCTGAGGGATACAGGAAGTGATCCTTATTTTCACCTACTTTGCACAATGAAAGGCCACATGTGTGAAGGTGTACAAAAGTGTGAAACCAGGATTTTCACTGACATTATGCACTAATAGATTTGGCGTATGTTTATGTGAGCATCACAGAGGGTGTGATACACCCATACCACTCTAGGGTTGGTTTTAAAAAAGGTTTTCTTTTGATTGTTCTGGTAGAAGTAGCCCAATTCAATACAATGGCATATGAAAAATCAGATTTCCAAGTTTCAGAAAAATCAGATTTCCAAGTTTCAGAAGAAGTCAAAATGAATCATCAGATTATTCATGTAGGGATTATGGAGATAATCCATTATGATACAACATATGTTTTTATAACAGAAGAGCGGTATGGGTGGATGATGATGATGATGATAATGATGACTTTGACACTTGGCCATGTGAGCCAAAGTTCCTGTGACAGTGAAATGGAGCAAGAGCCAACAGACACAGGGAATACAGAGCTCCTTGATTCAGATGGTGAAGAAAACAACAATGTGAATACATATTTAAGTATGTATTCACACAACCAAATGTAATGATCCTATGTTACAACTAGGTCCAAAAATATAGTGAGGGTCTGGGAAGACCCTTATAATATACTGGACAGAATACCAGCACTGCCTCTTACTACTGGAAACCGTAACACAAAATGCGACAAGAGGCTCTGAAACACACACAGGCTGAAATACAGATGAAATGTTTGGTATGCAATAATAGACATACTCAAAATATATTTATTGGGACACTTCACTATCTGAACTGAAACAATTTATGGGTCTGCTGCACTTAGTATGGATTTCTCATGGTAATTGCAGGAATATGAAAAGGCTTACAGAAAAGTGATGGGTCAAAATATGTCATAAAAATGTATGCCTTTGTATGTGAGAAGATTTATTATGCTTTCAATTTAGAAATTTATTCTGGAACCCAGACACCAGGTCCTTCTTTGTATAGTAATAAACCAAATGATATTGTGGGTAGACTTGTTACTCGCATCTCTCAAATGAATTAGAATGTGACATTTGACAATTGCTTTACCAGTTTCCAATTGATGTTACTTTACGTCTGCTACCAGAGAACAAGCTGACCAGTGCAGGAACTGTACACAGAAACAAAGCAGAATTTCCAAACAAAAGGTTGCAACCTCAAAACAGAATTCACAGTACAATCTTTGGATTTCAGAAAGATATACACTGGTTTTGCTACAGCAAAGAAAAACAAACTTGTAATGCTGATGTCAACATTGCACCATGATGGAAAAATTGATAGGGAAACTGTGACAAAACAGAAGCCTGAAATGGAAACTTCCTACAACAAGACCAAAGGTGGGGTAGATATTGTTGATGAGTTATGCAGCAAATGTGATGTCACTTGAAACACAAAGCATTGGCCAACAGTTATGTGCCTCTGGATCTAAACATGTGTAGCATCGTTTGATAGTTTACTAAGAAGATAATAAGTACAAAATACTATGGAAAAGTTTTCTTTGAGAATTGGGACTAAAACTCATATCATTTACAGCAGAGGAAAAGCAAAACGTTTCTGCACAGGGAACTATGAAAAAAATTGTGGAGCACAGTGGTGAGCTGATGGGTGAATAGGCAGGCAGAGCATCTCAAAGACCTACTATGACAGCAGGAAAACAAGAAAGATGTCAACTGTGCCCTATAATAAAAGACAGAAAAACAAACCGTGATACTAGTGTAAGTGATACTTGCGTATGGATCATGCAATTTTAACGTGTGAAGACTGCCTCGGGTGTGACAGTTGAAGCAAGGATTATTTCTGAGGAAGACTTTTGCTTGTGTTTACATTGTAATTAATATAGATTTTTATTTCTGATGTTATCTCTTAGGTTTGGTAATCCAGTACACAGCAGATGTGAAAATGTTGATGTGTATTCTAAGCACTCAATACACATTTGATAGTTTATTGACATCTTATTTCCCTGCTAAGAGCATGTTGCCCAACATAGTAGGAATTGCCTGACAAATCAAAAAGAGAGGTAAGAATGGCCTGCCACATAGGAAAGAAAAGCTAAGCACCTGTGCTGTCAGTGTAAGCAAGATGTGTGCCCAAAACATGCAGTTTTCATGTGTGAAGCCAGCCGTGGGTTTGACAGCTGAGGCAAAGATTATTTCTTATGTTATGTCTTTGGTTTTGTAAGCAAGTACATAGCTGACATGAAAATATTGATGTTTACTCTAAATGTAGAATACATTTTAAGAACTTAATACTTTATTTTATTGATATTTTATGTTCCCACTAACCACCCATTGCATAATATAATAAGAATCTCGTGACAAAATAGCAAGACCAGGGTGATGTCAAGTAGGTCTTACCAAAATGCCAGGAAAGTGAAACACACGTGCTGTCAGTGTAAGGCATGAAATGTGCTGCTATCATGTGTGAAAACCACCTTAGGTGTGGTAACTGAAGTAATGATTTTTTTGTAGATTGGTATTGGTATTTTCATTGTGGTTCATATGGAATTTATTTCTGTTGTTCTTTTTTAGACTTTGTATACCAAAACCAACTGATGGTGAAAATTTTGATTTTTTTTAATAAACACTCAATAAATGTTAAAAAAATACAACACTTTATTGTTTTGATTTTTTCCTGTTAAGCACTGTTAATATAACAACACTCAAAATTAAATTTCATAATTCATCAATAGTCCAAAGAATAAAAGTGCATTTAACACACCCACATTTATGAGACTCTATGATTAAAAGTGTGTCATGCTCTTATTAGCAAGTGGTGCTTGGAAAACTGGCTCTACACATGTAGGAAATTGAAATCTACATCCTTATCTTTTACCACATACTAAAATAAATCAACACAGATCAAAAACCTAAACACTAATATAGAAAATCACCTGCCAGAAATAAAATAGGTAAAACTCTGTTTTAGGCATAGGAAAAGACTTTCTAAACAGAACCCCAATTGCACAAGAAATGGCATCAAAAATTTTTAAAATAGAGTATATCAAATTAATAGCTTCTGCACAGCAAAGGAAACAACCAACAAAGTGAGCAGACGACCAACAGCAGCTATGGCAAAACTGTCAGAGACCGAGTGCCAAACTGTAACCCAAAACCTCCTTGTTTATTGCAAAGTGCCAACATTGCAATTAAACTGAATATTTGAATATTGACATTTTAGTTTTAAAGAAGCAATTCTATGTTAACATCTTTTGTCTTAAAAAAGCACCTGTCAATTACACATGTGCAATAGTTTCACCACCACTGACCTATAGCATAGGGGAAAAATTGTCAGTTGCTTCTCAGTTAGAGCCCTAATACCTAGAATATTTGGAGAACTCAAAAAATTAGACCAACAAAAATAAAAGACCCAATCAAGAAACAGGCAACTGAAATGAACAGCCACTTGTCAGAAGTAAAATTGGCTAATAAATACATAAAAATGTTAAACATCTCTAGCCTTTAAATAAATATAAATTAAATCAATACAGATTCCACCTTATTCTAGGAAGATGACACCATCAAGAAATCAGTAACAAATCCTAGTACAGCTGTGGGAAAAAGAACCTCATCTACATTGTTGGTAGGAAAGTAAATTAGTACAATCACTATGGCTATCAGTATGAAGATTGCTCAAAAAAATGAAAACCAGAAATCCCATTTGACCCTGCTGTTCCCCTCCTAGGTATCATCCCAAGAGATAAAGAAATTATTTAACAATTATACACATATACCCATTTTATGGCAGCACAATTCATAATGGCTAAATCTTGGAAGGATCCTATATGTCCACCAACAGATGAGGACATAAAGAAAATGAGATATTTATACACATGGAGCAGCACTGTGCCATAGGAAAGAATAAACTAAAGTTACTTGCAGGAAAATGGATGCACCTTGAAATAATATTAAATGAAATAAATCAGACACGCAAGCTTAAATTACCTGGTGATTTCTCTTATATGAGAAACCCAAAGTACAAAAAACAAAGAGCAAAATGAAACACTGATACGAGGAAAGAGGGAGACAGATCTTTTTTAAAAAAGAAGCGGGCTGGAGTCAGCAGAAGCCATGCTGTGCCTAGGAGGAGTACCAGAAGAAGCCAATTTACCCTTCCTGTAAACGGAGAATCAAGAGGCCAATCCCTACCCTAACACCCCACGCCATTCCCTGTAAGCAACTGGCTGGTTGGAGGACAGGCTGTTGATATCAACTGAGGTACAAAAACAACTACATGCTTGTACTGTCTGACTGACTTTGCAGGCCAGGGGCTGGCAGTCTGAGCATCTATCTATAGGAAGGATAACTATGCAATACAGCAAATATGGGCGGTTTCCCTCTGTCTTGTTTTTGAAATCCAATATTGTTCTGTTTAGTTTTGTTCTGATTTATTGTTTTATTTAACTTTCTGTTTTGATTGGTTTTGTTCCATTTTGTTTTATTTGATTCCACCATGTCTGATGGTATGGACAACTACTGTGAAGGTAACAAGATGTATTATGGTAGCCACTGCTGATTTCCTAGCATCCTGTTTTGAAGTTCTGTGCCACTTGCATCATTTTGTTTTGACTGGCTTTATTCTGTTTTATTTTGTTAGGTTTTATTCTCTTTAAAGACAGAGAGACAGACAGACAGACAGAAGGGGACCAAGAGATGGAGGGAGGGAAAAGCAAGGGGGAGGAAAGGGGAAGAGAATTTAGATGTATAATGTACATGTTCCAACTCTGCATGATGAATGCAGTCATTATATGCTGCAAACATGGACGAGTAAGAATTTAAAATTAATTTAAGAAAGCGAGAGTACGGTGGGAGTGGAAAGCGGAGTTTTCATCAAGTTCTGAAAGTGATGGAACTCCAGGTGCTAACTAGTTCTGCATCACGGTCCATTTCCCATGTGTAACACACAACGGGGAACTACAGTGGTGACTTTATGTCACAGTATGTTTGTTTTATGCTTTTTACTCACAATATACACAAATCCAAAGACTCCAGAAACCACTGAAAAGGACAAGAGGAAGGAAATGGGAAAGCATTAATGGGGGATTTTAACACCAAAAATTAGAAGGAAGCCCTTCAGTCGTCCTGGAAACCATGGGGAAAACCATTTTGTCACTGACAGGCTACAGTGGAACCTGCCAAGGTAGGCGTTTCCTTGAAGTCTGAGGTAGTACATCCTACTGCAGGAGGGGCCTTCACCCACCCCCTCAGTGTTCCTAAAGTGGCATGTCTTAAGAAATCTCCTATCTGCAGCTGAAGGTTTAGGCATAGATTTATCCATACAGCATGCAAGTTTAAGCACAGCCACAAAGGAGTAAACGGACTTCTATTTTCCCAAGACATGGCCACAAAGACTGTTTTGGCATACAGCCTGGCAGGTTGTTGAGTATTTGAAGTCACAAAGGTGGGCATGATGGGAAAGGGCTAACAAAGGCCGCCTTCCTGAGCATTTCTATCCATTTTCCCAATTAAATTTGTGGTGCAGGAAACCCAAATGGAGAACCATTGGGGAAAAGCCACAGGAACAGAAAGCATGTCAAAGACACGAAAGGCAGGGTTTTGCAGGAACCTGTGGCCATGTAAAATGGGTCTGAGAGGCACAGTCTGGATTTTTCAGATGAAAAAATGACACTCTAAATACTGCCAACTTGACACGGTGCCTATCTCTTCCCCATGTCAAAATTTCCATGGCAGATGGCAAGGCGCACAATGACCCAAAAATGTCAATCCTTTTTTTTTCTTATAATAAAAAGAAGCTATCAAAAATATACACAAAACAGTGGAAAAAAGAAGCACAAAGACTCCGCCTGGGAGGCCTTCTGCAGGAACAGAGCAATACACATCGGTCCCTGCAGGGCTGATTCTTCCACAACACACAGATTCTGCTCAGCCAAGTGCTGAGAGTAAAATTCTAACTTGTTAAGTTGCTTTGTTTCAGGGAAGATGTCGCATGCAATTGTAAAAAGTGTACGCGTGTGTAGTGAGAAGCAGGCGTGTGTCTCTCTCACACTTGAGAGTTCCTCTCCTCAGAAGCGACCATTCTTACCTGACTTTTGTGTGCCCCAGGAAATATCTAAGACAGAGATAGGCACATGCTTGTGGTGTCTTTCCACCTTTTTATGCAAATAATGTGATCTAAGTACATTGTTCTCTTTTTACTCTCCATTTATTATATTGAGAATGCCATTCTTTCATTTATTTATTCATTCAAAAAATATTTATTAAATACCCACTACCATAGGTTCTTAGTACAGCAATGAAGAAGGACTGTCCTTGCCTCACAGGAGCTTGTGTTTAGCAGAGGATATCACAGAACAGATCAGTGTCCAGTGAGTATAAGCTATATCAGATGTCAATGAGCATTATTTTTTAAAAGTTAAAGCAGGATGTGAAGACAGCGATAGCGGTTATGATGGGGTGGGAAGGAGGCTTGCTTTATGTGAAGACAGTTTCACAATGACCTCAAGAGAAGACCACGTGGATAGCAGGAATATCTATTAAGATAGATGCAAAGGTCCTGAGACAGATGTGTGATTGTTACAATTAAGGGGCAGTACAAAGTGATCAAGGTCAGAAAATTAGCAAGGAAATGAGATCAGAGAAAGAAGAGTCGGGCCAGGTTATGTAGATTCTTATAGCTCGTGGCCAAATATTAGCTGTTAGTCCAAGTGGGATGAGAAGCCCACTGGCTACTCTGGAGAGGAGGTGGGCCCACCCGATGGACATCTCAGAGTGACCACAGACTGCTGGGCTGAGGAGCCGGAGGCACAAGGCTGGAAACAAGAAAACCTGCTAGGAATCTTACAAGAGTCCCAGCAAAAAGGGGACTCAAAAAACTGATACACAGGGTGTGTCATGTACAGGGACAAATTCCCTATGATGAGTGCAATCGTTATATGCATCTAAATTGTACCAATAAACTGAAAAAATGCTGACCTATTAAAAAAAAGTGGTGCTGACATGGACCAGGGCAGGGAGCAGAGAAAATGGTGGATGGTGGTCAGGTTTCAGATACATGGTGAATGCTGGGCTTCAGGGACTAGGATGCACTGCGGTGGGCAGTGGGAAAGGAGAGAAGATCCAATTTCTGTCCTGAGTTATTCTAAAGAAGTTTCCAGGTACTTAAATGGCAAGTGCAGGGCTGGGAGAGGAAAGAACACACTGAGTTTAGACCAGGCAAGGTTGGTATGCGGAGGACACTCACAGATGGAAACGCCAGGGGGGCCACAAGAGATGCCAGTGGAGGGGCTGGAGAGCTGGAGAGGGGGACAGATGTGGGAGCCTCAGCACACTGACGGTGTCCGAGATGTGCATCCAAAATGCGGTTCACACAGTCTATTTAGACTTTCCTTGTTCTTTTTCAGTAGCTGCCTGATAGGAAATTTTTATGTTGAAATGAAGAGAACTTGGAGAAAAAGTCTACATGTATCGGGTGGTTTATCCTCATTACTCATGGTTTCCAGATCTGAGGATTCTTCTACTTCCTAAAATGTATTTGTAACCCTAAAATCAATACTATTCCTGGGGCTTTTGTGGTCATTCACAGCTGCATGTAGAGGGGTTAAAACTTTGAGGTCCTGATGCACATGTTCCCAGCTGAGGTCAGCCAGGGTGATGCTCTACCTTCTTTATTTGGTTCCTGAAATATAAACAAGTAGCTTTCTTGTGATCTTTCTAGCACTACATTTTACATTTTTGTGTATTTGTTGGTGATTTTGCTGTTTAAAATGGCCTGAGGCACGTGGTGCAATGTTGTCAAATGTCTCTAATGGTAAGAAGATTGGGATGTGGTTTGCAGGGAAACTATGTGTGTTAGGTAAACTTCACTCTAGGAGGAATTAAAAGCGCTGCTCATGAATCAACATATAGTATATACAGTGCCTTTAGACCGAAACACACATAAAATAATTTAATGTATTAACTGATTGAAGAAAATGCCGTGACCAGAGACTTGCAGGCACCTAATCCTACAGTTCCAAAGAAGCGATGGGTCAGTATGTACTGATTCAGTATCCACAGTCACTTCACAGACTGTTAATGTGGCAGATAATGAGATTTAATCTTATTTCCTTTTTTTAACCCTTGACATGGGAAGGATAAGATTGAATTTACCTAGAGAAATCGTCTACCACTACTCTATGCCTTAAGGGAACCAACACAGAAGGTGGGGGGCGGGGTCCTGACCTAATTTTAAGAAATGCTGCTAGAGAAAGCAGAAGTCTTCCATGAATGCCTGCAATGACCTGCATTGGACCCTCCAAACACTGACGCTGACGGACAGCTCTGTAAATCCATCAGGCTATGAGAAGTCTCCCCTGTCAGAAAAGTATCCACGTGTCTTCTTCAAATTCCCAACACAGCTAACATTCTATGCACTCTGTCTTCATCGTAGTAATGGAAACTTGACAATCCTACATATTCTCGAACACATATTAAATAACTCTGTGCTTTCCCAATCTCTAAGTAAAATAATTCCATTTACTATAAAGTTTGTTTCTTGGGTTTTATTTTCAATTCTTTAATCATCCAAATGGCATTTACTCTGCTTTGAAACACAGACAATCATATCCTCTTGTCCTGTTAAAAAAATCTATTCTCAACTGCAATTTCCATCTTGTTGCTTGTATAGCCAATACATTGGTCATAAATGTGTACATGGAGGATGATTTCATAGCAAAATCTCCATTAGCAACTGTGTTACCCTGGTCTTTCTGCATAAGGATTCATTTTATTTTATTTTTTTGTCTTTTTCCTTTTTATCGGTACCGGGGATCAAACCCACGACTGCCTGCTTGCAAAGCAGGCGCTTATGCCGCTGAGCTAAATCCCCAGCCCAAGGATTCATTTTAAAATAAAAATGTTTGTAACAAAGCCAGGTTAATTATTGAAGACAATAGGTCAAGTATACAGACAAAAGACTTTCATACAAAAGAAAGCAAAAAATATAAATTAACACTGAAGACAATCAACCTATAAGTGCAAGATAATTATAAAGATATCTGACATTTACTCAACTCAGTTTTTTAGAATCTGTTCACTTTAGCACCGGGCAATCTGGATAAAAGCTCAGTTGTCATCCGTTTTGAGCCCTAAATGACAATGTGTCTTGTCATTGTCTTTTTAATTTCGGGAGGCAAAAAAAGAAATTTTTGAAAAAAAAATTTTTTCAACTTTTGCAAAAAAAAAAAAAGAAAAGAAAAAGTTTGGGTAATCCGGAGGTTGCACCATGTTCTAACCGCTACCCCAGGGCAAATATTTCTGGAACATTTAATATGATTCTAGATATTTTCTAAAAATGAGTCTAGGAATTTAAAAGAATAAAAAAGAGCAGCTTTTTTTGTATTGTGAAGACATAAAAGAAACAGCAGGATCAGGTGATCCCTACAGCTCTCTACTGCTTCAAAATTCTGTGTTTACATTGGGGAAGCACAGATCGGCAGCGACATAGGTGTTCAGATCTAAATTAACTGGGTAGGTAAGACACCGTATCTGCATGTCCCATGTGTGCCTCTCCATATAGAGTCTACCAAGTAACTTGCAGGGCCTAAGATGCCAACCCCAAGCCTGGAGGTAAATTCTAGGCTTGTCTCAAACAGGACATTGTGTTGCTTTCCAGCAAGTCCAACCCATTATGCCAACACCAGCTCTCCAGTGCTGCCTGAATATCCTACAATTCAGTTCAGTTCTGATACTACCATTAATGCACACCCCAATAAGGTCCATCAATCCTGACATTAACTATCCAGAGTTAGTACAGACCACTAGGGTAAGAGGACCCCAGGACTGCCCCTATTTTGCAGACATCCGCCCAAGAGGAGGTTGTCACATCCCGTAAGGCACCTAACTACCACTCAGGGGTTCCTATGATGTTTCTCTCCCAGGTTCTGATAATTCTCTGAAATGACCCATGGAGCATAGGAAAACATTTTATTTGCAATGAAAATTTAATTATGCAGGATACAATTCCAGAACAGACAAATGGAGGAGATCCGAAGATGAACCAAGGAGGGCAGGCAGCTCCTTCTTAGCACACACCTGTGTGCATCAACCTGGAGGCTCCTTTAGTCTCCTGGTTTCACAGTGTTTTACTGCAGCTTCATTACACAGGCACAAACGATTAAATAATTAGTCCTTGATGACTGAACTGAACTGAACTCCTAGCCCCTCTTCTTCCCAGAGGCTCTAGGAGTGTGTTGTTGACCCATCCTAACACTGTACTCTAATGCTGAGTCTTTCTGGCGGTCAGCCCACATCCTGAAGCTATCTAGGGACTTTCCTGAATCACCACATTAGCACAAACTCACGTACAGTGGAAAGCAACTCATTACAAATACCAAACACATGCCTAGCGCTATGGAAATTCCAAGGGTTTTAGGGTCTTGTGTCAGGAACCACAGAAAAAGAACAAATCTTTATTTTTTTTATTATACAGAGCTCAGACTTCTAGCTTTCTCCTTCCTCCTGGGTAGTCCTCAGAGCAAATAATGACTTAGGCAAATCCACCTAAGGAATTCTTGTCTTTCTCTGAGTAGGAAAACATGATACAGCAGAAAAGCACTTAGCCTCATCCTCCCAGTGGGAGAGGGCGAGTCACTTGATTTCTGGAAGCTTCCACAGTCAGGTCTGGCATCATGGCTATGACTTTCTCTCTCCATGTCTCTGCTTCATAATGTCCAATTCATCCTCCTATTTATCTCTGAGGACTTTCTGATCTTCAGGATTCCCCAGGTTGCTCATAATTTAAAAAAAGGTTTTAACTTAGGCCAACTGAAGTATGTTTCTGCATCTTAGATACAAAAAATATCTAGGAATAATACTCTAACCTGTAGCATGGGTAAGTTTATAATTTCAGCAAAAAGCCAAATTCCTTACTTTTACCATACTTTGAAAGTTACTAAAAGAAGAATTACCCTTTCGTATTTCCCACTTTATAACAGGTCAAACTTTACTGAATTCCTTAGAGGCCCCCTTATTCAATGACATTTTCCCTTTGATCTTTAAAGGCATCAAAAGGGACAAAAACCAATGCAATGTCCTTTGAGGCCACTAAGCACAAATTACCCTGTGCTTTTGGGGTCCTTAACAAAACTCCAGGACGTACTCCCACACTTACCCATCCTGGCTCCAGTCAAATGATTATCTTTGGCGAATGACAACATGACCTTGGAGTTGTTTAGAATTTTTTAATATTTCTTATGAATAGGTTTAGAAGAGGATCCCAGGGTGCTATGCTAGGCTTCCTTGATTCTTACGCATTTTCCTTTAATACCCAAGGACCACGCCTGACTCAAAGCACAGTTCACAGCCAACTGTCCACTGTTTACATACTTAGCTCCCTCCTGAAGTGAAGTTCTGGTTTATCTGTTCCTATTGCTAAGAGTTATTCTCCATCAGTAGGACCTAAGCAGGACCCAGGATCTTTGTCTTCCTTGGTCACCAACAGATCCTCATCACCTGTCATACAGTAAAACACTGTAGAAACTTGGTAAAAGCAGAAAAGCCCAGAGCTCTCGCAAACAGCAAAATGAGAATGGCTCACATGAAAGCAAAGTTTAATTTTTGCTCATGTGGAATTCAAGTCAGTTGCATGTGGGGAAGAAGGAAAGCTCATTCCTCAGTGCAGTCATTCAGAGATGAAGCTGATGGTATCTCTGCCATCTTCAACACGCGGCTTCCAAGTAATGCAAACAAGGAGCACTCAGCCATCAGAGAAAAGGAACACGAGGCACCCGAATGCAAGGCAGGTGTCTATGGCAGGCTCAGCGCAGCTCTCAAGCAACTGGCCCAATCTCAGCCATAGCAAACATCAGGGAAAGCAAGGGAAATGTAAGTCAGTTGTATGTGCAGGAAAAGAGCACAGTATATGAGCTGGTGAGGAGCTGCTGCCACAGTCATCTGGTGAACATGGGAGAAGAGTGAGGGAACCAAGGAGGAAGGGGACTTTTTCCGTCATAACACAGAGAACGTAAATGGTTGTTCTACCTGACCATCTGTGTTAGCCAGATTCCTGTTACTCTAAAAAAAAAAACAGCTGAGGTGATCAACATATTAACAGAAAAAGTTTACAGTAGCTCATAGATTGTGGAACGTTCAGTCTGCAGGTCTTTGGCTCCAGTGCTCTGGGCCTGTGGTAAGGCCACAAATCATGGTGGCTCTGTGTGGCAGAGCAAACCTCCCACCTCATGGCCAAAAAATGAAAGAAAGAGGGTGAGAGCTGCTGGGTCCCATGATTCCCTTGGAGGTCATTAGTCCAATGACAAAAAGACCTCCCCTTAGGCTCTGACTCTTAAAGGTTCCATTACCTTCCAACATTGTTAAACTGGGAACTAAGCCTTCCAGCCACAGGCCTTTGAGGGGTACCTAAGTTTGGAATTCCTGCAGTATCCAGCTGGCTATAAAGCACACATAATAAACTGCAGGTATTAACGTGTGTGTTTGCTCTTTCATGGGCTACAAACTGCATAAAATCTACAGCTTTCTTTGCTCAAACTCTGGCTTCCTACAATAAGGTCACACCTGCAAGAAATGCTAAATAAATGGTTTGGAAAAAATGGAACAAAGTACTGTCCTTCAGTCTCATCAGTATTAAGGGAATGGAAAAACAGGATAGTAAAGTCCACAAATAGCTGAAAATTTTCCAACAAAGATGGCTCATTTGGGAAGTTCCATTGTGTGTTCTAAATTTACTTCAATTCTTCAGATCCCCCTGCAAGCAATTATTGGAAATTATAATCACTTAGAATAGGTCTCCATGGGGCCCTTTCCAAAGATACTGTCAAAAAATGAAGTTCCAGTTTGTAGTACAATCTGAGATTACCTACACAAGCCACACTACATGAAGGATGCCTTTTAGAAAGGATTTCTATTTTGAGATATTTATTTATCTAGTAAAAGACAGTAGCATGTTTTTAAGTCACTCTAGTGGAAGGAAACAAGACTTGGTTTTGCCAGGGTATTGGCCACAAGAATTGATTGGGACCGGCCAGTTATGTTGTCCTGCATGGGTGGACAGAATAATAGCTTGGCTTCTGGTGTAGGGCAAGGTGTACCCCACCTGAGTCATCAGTGCTTGGTGTGGGATGATCAAAGAATGACTATTACTCACACAGGGTGACTGTATTATAACCCTGCTTGAATAAAGACTGTAAGCTATTTATAAAACTTTACGCATTTGACCAGGTATAAGGGCCAACAGGACCAAATGAAGAGCAAAGCTGGGTAAGAAAGTCCTTATGCTTGAAGGTGGCCCAGCTTCAGAATCACGGAGGTTTCAGTTGCAGGTGGTCTGAGACATGGCCTTGTTGGACTCACACACACGCTGCTCTTGCTCAACCTTCCCAGTCCTCTCTCAATGCACAGACCAAGCACGATCTACACACTGAACACAGAACACTGCATCATGGTTCCTTCTCCCTCTCTGCCTCCTCCCACTTCTCAGTTTATTCTTCTACTTAATATTCTTAAGAATTAGATCACTTACTTCCTTGATGTTGTAGGAGTAAGATACCAAAAGAACTAATTTGAGCAATTGCTTAAACTCATATGCACAAAGATGCTCAGTTAGCATTATCATAAATAATTTTGATGGAAACTTGGAAAATTCTCATGTGCATCAAAATGATGATGGAGAGCTTTGTTTACTGGCATAGAGTGGTATTGCATTACTTGGCTTTCCTGTCACTGGGAAATAATATCTGATACAACTTAAAGGAGGAGAGGTTTAATTTGGCTCATGGTTACAGGAGATTCAGTTCATTGTCAGCTGGCTTCAACATAGAAATATCACAGTGGGCGGGAACATCAGAGCCAACGTATTTAGCTCATGGCTGCTGGGAAGCAGAGCAGAGGAACGGTACCAGAAAGGAAGCGGTAAAAGACCAGATATAGTCCCCAAGATCATTCCTCCACCCCGGCACACCCAGAAGAGTTTCAGTAACCCTCTGGATGGCTCCCAAACCAAGCACTGACTGCCAGTTCAACTGTCACCAAAGGCCAACTTCGTGCAGGGTTTGCTGCATGAAGGATTCAGCGAGGAGCCACAAATATTCTGTTCTTTGCAATGGGTGCTCATTTTGCAAAAATGTGAATTGTACACTTAACAATTTAAGTGCTTTTTCAGTTTCTGTGTTATGTTAAAACACAAATTGTGTTTTTAAAAGAAGCCAGAGCTAAATAATGTGCATCATATTCATTTTGTTACGTTTCTTTCAACAAATATTTAACATGTGAGTACTGTTACGATCATTAAGATGATGATAGTGAACCTGACTCCTACCATGACAGATTATAGACTATGTTAAAGTGCTAATAGTGAGATAAATATACAATTTAAAAGAGGTATGGGGACTGGGGATTTAGCTCAGCGGCATGAGCGCCTGCCTTGCAAGCAGGCAGTCGTGAGTTCGATATCCGGTACCGATAAAAACGAAAAAGACCAAAAAAATAAAAGAGGTATGAAGTAAAATGTAGGATACTGAGTAGAAAGTTGAAGAAAAACTTTATCTATCTCTAGAAAAAACTGTGTAGGTTATATGTGCACACATATGCATAGGTATAAAAGAAAAAAATACCATATATATATATATATACACACACTGTCTCAACAGTTATTATTTCTGAATGATCTCACTTTTCTTCTTTTTTGAGCAAATTATGAATCATAACACAGATCTTTGGTAATCAGGTGAAAATTGCTTTTTCTTGGTACCAGGGATTGAACTCACAACCTCGTGCTTGCCAAGCAAGTGCTTATGTCGCTGAGCTAAATCCCTGGCCCTGAAAACTGCTTTTAAAAACTTAATCTGACCTAAGCTTAGTTTATTTAATTATACGTCGCATGTCAGGCTACCTTTAGATTTACAGTTTCCGGCTCTTTTCCATCTTCCCTTAAGGCCAAACAAGAATCAATATTTCTTAGATTTAACATGCATGGGGCTATATTACTTTGACACATTTGAAAGTAACAGTATTAGAAAGGTTGGAGACAGGAGTAGTCAGGCAGACATCTCTCCCCAGGAGACAAGGTCTGTCATCCAAAGTAGCAGAGCTCACCTCCTGCTGGGGCCCAAGGGAGCTGACAGTCACACTTGGCCACCTTTTATAATTCGTCCTCCACCAAAGCTGAAACCTCAGTTACATCTTAACATTAAAATCTTCAAAAGACGATTGCTAAGCCTTCATAAAAACACCCAGAAATTAACTTGTGACATATTTTATTCTTTGCTATTTATAGTCTATCTCTGGTATTTACAACTGTCGCCAAAGCTTTTAGTAGCTAAGCCTTGAGCTTCAGTATAAAGCACGATGGAAGGGCTCCAGCTGCCACCACTGGCTGACAACTCGGCCACCCTGACTCTTCCCCACGAAGCACACGGAGTGTCCAATGGCTTCAGCTGCCACATGATTTGAAGGCTGGCCACTGCCTGTCTAAAATCACTCCTGGGCTTTATTCTGAACATCATGGATAACAACACATATGTGATTTCTTTTTGGTACAAGGCACACTGTCATTATCATAGGAGCATTATTTAAATGTGGGAAGAAAAACTAGAAGAAAATTATAAAGCATTCCCTACTTTCTACCCCACAGCACCACTGAGCCCCCCTTATCTCTCTTCATGTATATGTAGTGAACTTCTGATGTAATTTTACATAAATGGGATCATTTAGCTCTTTTTTAAAAATAAAAACTGAAGACGAGTATGGAAAACTTAAAAATAAGCAGGTCTCAATTTAGGGGTTACAAATCAGGATCCCGAGTTGCTGCTGCACGAAGACTTCAGTGAGGAGCCAGCAATGTTCTATTCTTTGAACTGGATGCTCATTACAAGACTGTGCTCATTTTGCAAAGCTGGGACTTGCACACTTAACGATTTAAGCGCTTTTTCAGCTTTTGTTATTTTAATCTGTTTCACTTAAAATCCTTTGGCTTAGGAAGTCAACGCTCTAAACAAACGAAGAACGTCTAAGAGAAGAAACATATAATCCTGAACCAATGAAATCCATTATCATCCCATATTTAATTTTTAGCATCTTAAAAATATCAATTTATTATTTGTTAATACACTTTCACACAAACACAATAGGCAATTCTTCTAAGTCCTAGATTTGTAAGTGGATATTCATTTTTCTTCAATGGTATCAAACCTAAGTTATAAACAGTTTTGCAAAGAAATCTCCCTGCCAAATGAAGAAAAATTGAGGAAGATTTACATATAGCAACACATTGCATTAGAAAATGTCCTCACTCTGACAAAACATCTAAGCTGAGGAGCTTCCACAAGTTAATAAATTGGATGTAGAGTCAATCAGAAATATTAAAACCACATAGATAAAGCAGAAGTTAGTTAAAAAGATTAATGTATACAATGATATCCCCCTTTTCCCCTGAGTTTTTAATCTCTTAAAGCACTTTTATGTGTTTTATTATATTTTGATCTTATTGAAAGTAAAATATGCACAGTAATTAAGTAAATGAGAGAATTAATCCAAGTACTTTTGCAACACATGCTGTGAATTTAAACACGGCAAATTTCAGAATCTAGAGACCAAATTTCTCCATACACAGGACTTCTCTTCTAAGGCATAACCACAGCAAGAGGGCTGCATAGGACGGGGCTTTCAAGGAGTCCAGACACTTCACAAAGCCAGAGAAGCAAGCATATGCAGAGAGCCAAGAATCCAGGGTCCAGGAAGTCCACAGGGAAGATGCATGCCCTGGATTGCCAAACCCAAAGAGTAAGATGGAAGCTAGAGATCAGACACAGAAGCACACACTGACAATAACCGGAGTGCATTGAATGCAGAGTGTGTAAGCAAGAGATGGAAAGCAAAGCAGAATGAATCCAGTTGATGCTATAAGCTCAGCCTGAAGTTCTGGAGGATGACTTGTTTTTCTCTTTGTGGTGCTGAGGATCAAACCCAAGGCTTTACATATGCTAGGCAAGCATCCTACCTCTGAGCTGCAACCCCAGCCCTGAGGTACCTAATGAAGGTTTTCATGCTCTCCTTGTGTCCAAGTCGCAATTTAAAGCTGCACTGAACGCCAGAACTTGAACCAATCCTCTAGCAATCCATCTGAACATCTCTATAGCGATTCCATCCATCTCGAGCCTATTTAATTTCCAGATGATCCAGCTAATTAGTTTCTTTATTCTGGGTCTTCTACCACTCTGACTTCACAACCAACATCAGGCTTATCAAGTATCTGATTTTCTGCAGATCCCATGTATCACAGTCCTTTCCACCTGGTGGAACCTGCTGCCTCCACAATGGATCATCAATACAGAGGCCGACTCGCAAGGTGGAGATTTAAACTAAGCTCACTATAGCTCTTCCCTTTCCCCACTCCCATACCCACTTCCTTCTCAGGAAGACAAAGCACAGAGATTATTCATCCCTATGCTTTTGATCTGTGTAGTTTATAATTTTTAATGTGGCTTATACCATCTTTAAGAAGAAATTCAAAGTCAATCAACACTTGTAGTTCCCTTTTCCCAACCGTCAGTATCTCATCCTTCCTATTAGTAAAATCACTCGTACTTTTACCATGTAGACTTCAGTTTGGAGCAGGCAGAGGGAGGGTTTTGTATGTACTTATTCTCTTGCATGTCTTTTGATTTATCTTACTGTGTCTATCAGTTATTATTAACAAATGGCCCCCTAAGCTATTAGTAATTTCTAGCTATATCCAATTTATCCTCTAGAGAGTGCCTTCAAATTTGTGGACATAGGAATATAGCTCACAGCAACCTCCTCTGAGCCTTTAGATATTATCCTTGGAACATAATCAAGGGGCCACTTCATATCTAGAGTCAACAGTGACCTTCCAGAACACACTACATTGTCAATTTTAAATACTGTATTCGACTTTGGGTAAGAGCTACAGGACTAATCTCTTATATAGGTGTGTGTATGTGACTGGGCTGTGTGAGAGAGAGACAGAAAGAGAGAGACAGAGAGAATGATGAGACAGAGAAGCAAATGTGATAATACATTTGTATCTATATGCTGTCTACTGTATACCATACGGATACATGACACGTCACATAAGTTGCATATGACATATTTATGTTGTATAGACTCTCAGAATTTCTCTTCCTTAGCTTATACCTTTAGTATTTAATAATACACAAAACCTTTGCAAATGTGTCTTTTTGAAGTGTTACCAAACTACGACCAACGTGGCTTTTGAGTGCCTTCCCATGGAAAGCAGGCTTGTGAAAACCTGCATGTGTCTCTGCCCACCTTACTTACCGGGCTGACTCTGGGACTTCGGGCTCTTCTCTGGTCAAAATCACCATGAAAGGTAAACGTTTTGAATGGCCTCAGGACATCGAGGCAGCCACAGCAGGCTAACGGAAGGTGCCCATGCAAAAAGGTTTCCAGAACTGCTTTGGAAGTGGCAGGAATGATGGGACAAGTGTGTTCAAACCAGGCAGGAGTGTTTCATGGGGAATTACTGGCAACATGCCTTTTACTGTAATATTTTTTTAAAATACCAAAGTTCATTCTGTGTTTTGATCATATCTCATACAAGGCACTGCTAAGGTCTGAATTTTGGTTTCCTTGAAAATTCTTACATTGAAGCCTGTGAGGTCCCGGGGTTTGCCCCCACAGAGGGATTAGTGCTGCCGTTAAAGACCAAAGAGAGTTTGCGGGCCCCTCCTCCATCCGGGGACACGGCGAGCAGGTGCCAGCTATGCAGCACGGGATCTTGGACTTCTGGCTTCTGGAAAGGTAAGAATTAAACGTCTGCTGTTGACAAGATATGCAGGATAAGGTGTCTTGTCATTGCAGTCTGAACAGACTAAGCCAGACACCCAGGCCTGGTGCAGGAATTACGAGGGGAATTTTATTCCCTTTTCTTTCTCCACTTTCTTCAATGTCAGTCTTCGCTTTTCTCCTTCACATTTCACATCCAATTAGTGGCCATTATAGGTGAATTTTTCTCTTCATATCATCTTCTGTTTTTGTTCCTTTTATTTTTCCTCTCCATGATCCTAACTTAAATCCGTAGCATTTTGTACCTAGATAATTTCAAAAGCTCCCTTCTGGTTCATCCACCTGTCATGGTCTCCAGCCTAATTAAATGCCTCCTTTGCCCGGGCATACTAACAGAATCCTCACAATGACCCAACGGAGTGAGAGTCATTATCCCTATTTTTCAAATAAGAAAGCTAGGAGAATTTAATAAAAATACTGTCCCAGATAATCCAACTAACAGGGCCGACAAAGACATTTAAACTCCTCGTTAAATTTAATCTGACTTTCCATAAAATTAGATTATCTTCCAGTTAGACATCTATTTAATGGGGACTGGACAGAACCAGAACATAATAAGGTGTGGACTGTGGGATTGGTAGGTGATGCAGGCTGGGTGCATTTGTCCCTTTAGGGCTCCTGAATTGCAGATCTCGTCCTGAGTGGGGCAATGCCAAGAAGTGGGCACTGGCAGGAGGTCTTTCAGTGACTTGGGGTTTCCCTCGGGAGGGATTAAAGTAGTCTCCAGGGATCAAGTTAGTTCTCACAAGAGCAAATTATTATAAATCCCCAGCCTGAGTGAATAGCTCTCTGGCTTCCTGCCTGCTAATGCGACCTCCCTTTCCATGTGTGCTTTTACCACTGTGGTGTCATCCACCACGAGGCCCTCACCAGAGCCGGGCTGACGCCAGCACCATAACCTTGAACCTTCAAAATTAAGTGCTAAATAAGTCTCTTTTCTAAGTCAGCCTGCCTCGGTAATTTCATTATAGTAACAAAACCAGACAAACACAGTATGCAACAGACAGGAAGCAAAAACTGGTGACACCAGAAGCAAGAACAGGAGAGAAATGTCAAAGGTTAGTTGAAGCTTTGAGGCTGGGTCACTCAAGGTTCTGGTGATGCTGCGGCACTGCCTTCCTCCTCTAGGCAGGCCTTCCTCCTCCTCTGTGGAGGGTCCGTGATGGGGTTTAAGGAGTAGGGTCCCCCCTGCAGAGCCAGTCTACCTTAATTCCCACCTTGCCACTCCCCATTACCAGCTCTGTGACCTTTGGAGAGCACTTTCCTCCTGTGCTCCTTACCCAGCTACAAGGAGCATAATCATTTTAAAAGATCTACTTAAAGGCAATGATGAAGTTTTGAAAGCACACGGCATGTAGCTTAATATTCATAAAGTATTATTTGAGAATATCCACACATTTCCCTTGCTTTGAAATAAAGTTGTGTGCAAAGGCTCGATTTAATTGTTTACATTTCCTTTATATGTATAAACAACAACAAAAAAGTAATCAGAGGCCAGAATTCTAGCAGGGCTAGCTTACTTGGTTTAAACCCAGCAAGCTCTGACATGCTCCTGATTCTAATGAGGTCACAGAGAGCATTTTAGACACAGAGTGTTTTTTCTCTTGAAAGTAAGATACTTGATCACATTTGCATGATGAGAAGCACGATTGGTTTCTTCTCATCACAGAAGGGACTTAATGAAAATGTAATGTATATATTCACTCCCCCTTTCCAATCAAAGACTGTTTGTTTTTCCAGCCGGATGCTCTCCTATGGAGTTGCTACAAAAATGATAGATGAGATAGATGCCCTTAGGTGAAAGCTGGCTGGTTAGGGTACCTTCTCTCTAAAACTGTTAACTGTTTTGGTATCCATCATGAGGAAGAGCTTGTTTAGACCTGAGCTCTTATTTTTACTATATAACTGGGTAATTCTTTCCAACTCGCTCCTGAGGAATGAATCAGTATAGCCAGAGGATGAGCTGGTCACAAACAGCGTGGAGTCGTACTCCACACCACACATTCCCCACCTCCAACGGGAAGTCTCCTCTCTCTGGAGCACTCGCTACTGTCATGCATCAGGTTTTACTATTACATTTAGACCACCTCAGCCCCAACTGGTTCTTCTTTTCTCTAAACATCAAATTCATACAAGACCGTGACAGTGTTCATGGGTGAGCCCATGGTCAGAGTGTGCTGGTAGGGAACTCTGTCTGATTTGAGCCCAGTCCTTGGTAATCCAGACAGGAATGTTCTCAGGCTAATCAGAAAAGAAATGAATTAGTGTATGCCTCAACAATTCAGGCCAAACATGCCAAAGCATGAAGGGTACAATTTCATCCCAGGCTGCATATGCTGATTGTTTTTTTTAACCTATCCTGTTGGTGGAGGAGCAATAGGCGAGGTTTATAATCCTCAAGAAGCCAGAGGAGCTGCTAGAATGCATGTGAGGATACGTAGCACCAGATGTGCATGAAAGAGGGGAACATCTCACCTGGGCATCGCAGCTTTATTTCTAGGGTTGGTGTGTTCAAAAGTGATCCAGGGAGAAAGATAAGGGCGGGAACAAAGTGCAATAGTCTTAGAAAACCCATTTCCAGTTTCCTCTTTTCTAAACTGCTGGAAAGGCAGATTCACTTCTAAAAATTCCCACACTTCAACAGCAAACTTCATTCATCTGGGTGAGAAACAGGAGAACCATTTCCCACACATCAGCTGTGCAGTCAAGTAAGAGGATGGTATTTCACACACCCTCTCTTGGCAATAATAGGCTTTATTTTCTTTTGAATGTTATGTAATCTTAGGACCAAGTTCTTTCATGCATTAATTCTTTATCTCAGAGCATGAGTGTTATCATCAGTTCTTCCTTCGACCTGCAGCTTCCCCCTGGTACCATGGGTGGACGATGGAGCACAGACACTTGGAGAAGATTCTCAGACAAGGAGGACCGCGGGGCAGGTGCACGCCCTTTCCTCTGAAAAATCTACAGCTTTGTCCAAAGAGCTCATATTTACATGAAGGTCTCATTCTGGCAATGTCTGCTTTGTTGGAGTGAATCAAACAACCAACAAAGTCACACATTACTTCCTTTTAAAATGTGATCTCCTCTCGTCACTCTCTGCTCATCCGAGTTTTAAAAGAAACATAAAAAGCATTCAGGAGTTTGCTCTAGTAATCTCGGATACTTCCAGTAAACAACTTATCAGTCAGCAAAGCAAGCTGCCTTAGCATGAATGGGTTTATACCTCCACTTGGAAATATCAAGGAAACAGCCAATTATTTTTTTAAAGAAGTCTTAAGGAAATTACAGTTACTTTCTGAGGAAAGTGTGCACTTCAGAGACTGTATTAATTGGTGCTTGCATTTGAGGTCACCGTGGACTATCTTTCCCTGGCAAAGTGCACCAAATGATCCTTACTAATTACAAGGCACCATAACCCCTGATACAAAATCATTTTTCAAAAATCAGTGCTCTGGTTGGCAAAAGTGTCCTCTCTTCTAGTGAAAAACGGAGCATCCCAGACTCAAGTGACTGTTCAGTCTCACGCTAGCAACAGCCATTTTCACCCACAGATGCTAATTATCCAATCTCAGGTAACAAACGAGATCTGCAGAAAACTCCAGTTTCTTACCATTGCGATCCAATCTTCCCTCCAGTCCGAGTGCCTCAGCTGTGAGCTGTTGCTGGTGTGCTGCTTCCCACAGCCTCTGGAGCCTTTGGAGGCAGAGAAGGTTTCATGTGGTGCAAATGTACTGCCACCGATTACATTTCAGTCCCTCAACTGCTGGCCTTGGTGCTTTGGAAATCAGCCAAGCCAAGCGCAAAGAGAAAGGGCGGCAGCTCGCAATGTCAGAATTTCCCTCAGAATGTGCTCTTAAAATCCTGGGCCCCTCTTTGAGCATTTTAGCAAACACCGAGGACAGCTCTGTTCAGTTATGTTTCTTTCTTTTTCTTTCAAACCAAGATGAGTTGTACTGCTTACAGGATGAAATCACAGCAAGTGCTCAAGCCAACGGGGCAGAGTGGGGCTGCCGGCTCAGGAAGGGTATCCACAGGCGTCTGATCTGCACAGAAAAGGCTGCTTTCTAATCCAAGCCGAAGAGAATCCTGCCTAAACAAGAGGGAGGAAGGGGGACAAGGCTGCTGAGCACTCCATGGTAACAGCAGCTCGGTCATCAGGAGGTGTTTTGCAAAGTCCAGACTAAATCGTTTGGTGCAGCACTATGCAATCTAAACAGGTGGGAAGAAAAGTTATTTGTGGATCATTATAATCTATGGGGCAGAACCAAATCCTGAAGAATAAGCCTGAAGTTCTTCAAATGCAGGGTACTATTTTCTGAGATGCATTAAATTCAGTCTGTGGTTTTATAAATTACAATACTTAGGGTCTCTGCTTTTTCTTATCCTTTACCACATTATATTGTTTAATATATATTTTTTTGTCTCAGAGAAGATTTAATCACAAAACTGGCACAGAACAAGGCATGGGCTTCACCTAAAGCTCAAACCACAATTATTTTTTTTTTAATTTTTATTTTTTATCTTTTTCCTTTTTATCAGTACCGGGGATCGAACTCACGACTGCCTGCTTGCAAGACAGGCACTTTTGCCGCTGAGCTAAATCTCCAGCCCCAAACCACAATTCTTTAGAATAACAGCACACATAAGCAAAAACATCTTTTATTGCCAGCTTGTTTATCTGCCTTCTCTACCCCACTTGTAAGTTCGAGCAGGGTGTTTACCATGTCTGTTTTGTTCACTTCTGTATCCCCAGCACAGCGTTTTTTCCTTCTGAGATATTTACTAGTTGTGTTAATTTATTATTATCTCACGATGGTTGGAAATGTTGGCGAAGTCCCACGAATTGGTATAATTCCTTTTGTTTGGAGCCTGATGTGTTCTGGGCTTAGACTGAGCTCCTTTCATGACTGATTTTCCCCTTATAAAAGAGGTAACATTTATATTCCTTCATATGATTAGGTCTAGAAAGGGAAGAAATAACTTCCAGCAAAGCTAAACGCTTGTTCCAGAGCTAAGTGAACCCAAGGAATAAAATCCATGCTGACAGCCAAGGGATCTGAATTATCAGAAGAGTCAAAGGCTTTACCAGGCTTGATAGCAACGAAAAGTAGCTGAGAATCAAGAAAGTGCAAGAAAACCACTCAGATTTGCACTCCTTGAGATCCACGGGAACAGCAGAGGAACAGCAGACGTAGCACGCAAACTAGGAGCTGAGAGACCACACTCTTTGGCCAAGAGGCAGCTACTCTTCATGCACTCTAGACACCAGGATTCACGCAGCCGCTTCACGGACTGCTCTGGAGCTCAAAAGTATCAGGTTCATCTCCCCAGGCTGGGACGAGCCAATGTGACCTAAGGTGGGTCTCATTTCAGGATCCTGTCCCTATACTCTTTGTCAATAGCACTCAGATACAGTGCTTCAATTGTCCCTGGGTTGTGCCCAGTTATACTTCCCATACAGAGTGAGACGGTGACACCTATTGCAGCATACTGGAAAAGTGACTTCCCTGCCATTTCCCACTAGTCTTTGTCTTGGTGAACAAGGAAAAACCACCTACTAGGCATCAATGAAGCATCTTCTTTTTCTTCCACCTGTTCTCCAATGTGCAGTGATGTTCGTTCCTCTTCAGGAACATGCCTCTGATAGCTTCAGCCCATCACAGCCTCTCTGCTGTCTCACACTCATCTCTGCACTAACCATTTAGCATTCAAGGATTATATACTATCTTCTGACCCTTCTCAGATGCGACTGGCTTTCAAAAATATTTTACCGTCTCACCACACTATAAACATATTAGTCCTGTTTTAAAGGTTTCTCTTTCCTCCCTCCCCTCATCTCATCTTCCTTCTCTTTTATATGCTGGGAATGGACTCAGGGCCCTATGTATGCTAGGCAGGTGCCCTACCACAGAGCTACACCTCCAGATCCTGTTTAAAATTCCCCTTGGCATCCCCCTTACTGTAAGATAGGTAAGACCATGGCACTAAGATCCTTCATGCAGGGTGCAAGAGTCAGCTTTTCTATTTCTGGATGCACTGGGCCTCCATGCCCCACCCAGACACACCTATATGTGCTTCACCAGTCCCTGGGTCAGCTTACAGGTCAGTTGACAGAATCAAGCTTTACCAACACCCCACTTCTTGTCAACATGACGCCTGAACGTATCTCCTTCTTAATCCAATAAACACAAGTCACAATCCTGCCTAACATGATACAAGTATTTTGCATACAAGCAAAGATGCAACAATCCCTTTTCCACAGTCTCAACAGTTCCAGGATTTTTCAAAATTCCAAGTCTCCTGTAAAACTCATGGCAAACTCTTAACTATAAACCTCTGTAAAAACTAAAAACCAGTTACATAATGCCAAGGTACAACAGCACAGGTACAACATTAGCATCCTGAAGAGGAGGAACAGGGGGTACCAAAGAGCAGGACCAAAGCAAGACCAAAATCCAGGAGTGCAAACGTCAAATCCTGTAGCTCTGTGTCTGCACCCAAGGCACCAGGTGATGAGATGTGGGTTCCAGAGTGCTCGGGCAGCCTCCACCTACATGCTTTTGCTGGGTTGCAGCCCATTCAGCCTCTCTCTTGGGCTGACTTTGCTCAGACCCTGCAGCTTTCCTTGCCAGATAATCCATTCCTGGCATCTCCAACTTCCCGGGGTCTCCACTGCTTCTTTGGTTTCATTCCCTTAACTACAGGATGCAGTCCGTGGTCACTGGCTCCAAGGCAGAAACATTCATGGCAGGAGGGCACGGGGAAGCAAAGCCATTTAGTTTAAGATGGTAGGGATGAAGAACGTAAACACGGCACCAAAGAGGAAGGGGTTGGGGACAGATCTATACCCAAGGCCAGGTCTGCGTGAGCCATGTGAACCACCTAGAAGTGTGCTCCCCAATTCTCAACAGCTCACAAGCCAACCAAGCTGACAGAATCAAGCTTAACCAATGCATAGGGGTTCCCTAGTTTCTTCTCCCATGCCTTCTTATTTGCAAAGAATTATTTGCAGTGCACCCAGTAGACTGAGCTCACTCTTGCTCTGAGGCCTTTGTTTGCAGTACACTTTCTCAGGGACGGTTTTTACCATATCCCCTTGGAGGTGCTGCTCAGTCCTCGCTCTCTCTGCCCTCTCCCTCCAGCCTCCTTGAAGGACTGAATGACCAGCTGAAGACAGCAGGTATATTAAGTGTGGATGCACGGCCGCCTCTCATTTTTTTAGAGCCCTGCTCAAACTCACAAAGCTTTTTCTGCAATGAGAAATTCTTACCAAGTGTGTTGGCATTTTCCCCTAAAAAGCCTGACCTTTTCTCAAAGAAATTAACCTAGCAGAAACAGCATGGGACCATGCTAAGTCTCACGAATAATTATTTGCCTGTTGACTGAATCAGAAGTCTATGAATGCAAAAAATTATTCACACAATTGTGTTAACTGAAACCGTTGGAGTTCTCAGCTTGATTTGATCAGAACCCACTGAATCACTGAGCTACCTCAGTGACACCTATTCCCCAACAGCATGAGTAAAAATATTAAGAATTTCCTAGGAGAGAAGCAGAAAGAATTGTGGAATTTTCAATAAAACAGTAGTCTGTGCATTTTTGTAGAAACAAATGTGGATTTCTATTGTAGTCAGGGGTTGTACAGAGACCAATTAGAATCAGAACATGGAGTTTATAATATTGTTTTACGATGGTTGCACAGAGTTAACACAAGAAAATGCAGGAAATGTATCCACAACACCAAAGACATATTCAGTCAAGGGCCTGAATCCCACAGCAATATCCCACATGAGTCCAGATGAAAACCCAGAGCTCATGACAATGCCTCCCACGAGTCCAACTGGAGGTCCAGAGCCCACAAGAAGGACTCACGCCAGTCTCTTTTATGGATCCATGCTGGGAAGGCCCAAAGGTCAGCAGTGGAAGCCAGAAAGTCCATGCCAGCGGGGTTAGGGAGCTGTGCTGGTGGTATGAGGGTTCTGTGCTGGAGATGAGGAGTCACACAACAAAGACCAGGCTCACCCTGAAAAGCACCACAGCCATCCTTAGTGACACAGAGGTCCCAAGTTCCTCCGAAGATAAGCACAGTCTAGTACCTGCCCAGAAGCCAGCGTGAGTTCATCCCAGAGACCAAGCAGCACACGTCTTCCCCTCCAGAGCCAGGAAGCAATGCTCGATGTGAGGACCAGAGCTTCTCCAGGAGCACCAGTGGCTCACACAGCAACTCACAGGAGAACCCACAGTGCCTCAGCACTTCAGCTCTTCTCAACTGCCTCTACTTATGCTCGCAACTTTCCTCAGGTGAAACACCCACGCTCAGCAGCATGGTGGTTCAGTTCCGCTGGTGTTAAGTTGACCACCAGTTTTTAATCTATAACAACAACCAAAGCCAGCATTTTCTTCTGAACCACCCGAGTTCTGTTCCTCTGCACACACTAACAAGTACAGTAATTCAATGTCTTAGACAAAGGAAGAAAGGAACTCAGAAGTTGGTGTTTTCAGGTGCAAAGAAAGAGAAATCCTTCACAAATGTTCTGTGCTCTGAATGTTGACATTCCCCTCCCAGTTCACATGTTGAAACCAGATTCCCATCCTCATGGTATAAAGAGTGCAGGCCTTTGATTCATGACAAGTCTATGCACCCTTATAAATAAGAGCCTCTCATGTGAGCGTACACTGGGAAGGCGCCATCCACCTCACTGGAAACAAGTCTGCCCATGCCTTGATCTTGGGTTTCCATGCCTTCAAAATTGCGAGCCAGAAACTTCTGTTCTTTCTAAGCCACTCAACTTAGCAGTATTTTTGTTATACTGAAATGAGTTAAGAGAAAATATATACGAAAAGCAACTGTTTTAGATTTTTAAAAAATCTTATTTACTCTTTCAGTGTCTTACACTAGAGAGACAATATGGTATTTACACATGTGAGTTTGGTTTATTTCACTTATGTGTATGATTTCAAGTCATATCCATTTACTTATAAAGGCCTCAATGTGGTCTTTCTTTATAGCTGAGTAGTATTCCATTCATTTAGATTTTTTAAAAAAGTATATCTATTTTACCTATTTTTTAATCACATCTTTAAAAAATCTTATAAATGTGCTGGGAGGAAATAAAGAAAACAAGACTTAATTATTCCATAGCCGCAAAATAACACCCACACATACTACCCCTCAACGAAAGAACAGAGAGGAGTTGAGAGCTGCTCATCTTTCCCATCTCTAGGTTTTCATTTTGTTTTTGTGGTTCTGGGCTCAAACCCAGGGCCTCACACATGTCGGATCAAGCACTGTGTTACAGAGCCACACCCCGGCCCTGTCACCTCCAGTGTTAAGCCCAGGTCCCATCTGCCTGGGTTGTGTCCGGTACTCTCGGACACTGCAGCTTCTGCCCCTCGGCCGCCCCGACAGCCACGCTGCTACACAATAAAGAAGCATCAACCTCAGGGGAGCTCCGCACGGACCAGGGCGCAGAGTCCTCTGGGCTCGCTCACACAGGCCACAAGCACTCGGCGTACCCTCCAGCACACAGAGGGACGCCCCTCTGTTTCTAACAACATTTCAAAGTCTTTCTCTTCTCAGCAGACTCAAATTGATGTTGGCAGAGGCAAAATTAGGTCAAAGCACTGAGAATAAGAAACGACCACTTCCTAAAACCACCCCCAAGATTGCTAAACATTTGTATTTTAGAAAACGGTGATGCGGGGAAAACACAGCTCAGTATTTACCTTAATTCCAATTATGATGTAACTGTTGAGGCACAAAATCAAACCAGGTGGGTTGACAAGGGGCTCCAACAGGGAGGAATGCGGTGAGGAGACCACGGTGAGAGGTATGTGCCCCCAAGTAGGAGCAGTCATCTATCAGGGTGCTTTGCAGGATCCAAAAGAGCTAGCAGAAAACATGGAACCCATTTCTCACACTAACTGAACCGCAGAGAACTGCACAGAGGCCTCAGGCTTTGCAGACCATCAGAGTTCACGCTCTTGGGGCCACACCTAGGGACTGTGTCTTGCTTTTCTTTGGCTGATTACCTATGTTCCTGTTCCTTTCCACCACCAGAGGGCGCCACGGCACGAGAAGGGTAGTTCTAAACTCTAAGTGGTAACTAAAAGACTATTAGCAGTGACAGTAACTAGCTGGAGTGAATGCCTCCAACTAGAAAAGAATGCAATACGTTAAATATTCAAACTGAGCTTCAGGGGCTGTTTTCCAGCTGAAACTACTCAAATCTCTCCCCCACATATATGTGCAAAAAGGGTTTTTTTTCGCTTCTCTGCTTTCATATCAGAACCTATAAATCATTTGGAAAGTTTCACTTTGATGAAAATAATCCCGATACACATTCTGCACATGCAAATACTTGGCTTTTTTAACTAATGGCTTTAATCACATGAAACTCATTGGATTGATTTTCACATGGATTAAAAGCAATCCCTAATTTATCTTCCGCTTTCTAATTCTTTTGGCATAAATGGATTACTCTGAGTACAGCGTCTTCCAAGGCTTATGGAAGAGAATGGTTTAGTGGCGCCAAACAAGCAGTTTAATGAAGTAACTCTGCTTATTAACCTTTGGCCAAAGTCATATCTGTACCCATTCCTAGCTTCAGCTCTTTGACACTTTAAAAGCAGCAGCCAAGCTCAGTTCTAACTTGCCTCAGAAGAACTCAGGGCTAAGCCATTAGAAGAGTGATTATCCCCCACCCCCAGTCTGTAGGCAGGAAGGCAGGTGCTCACATCAGGTCCCGTAAGGCATGGACCAGACCACAGTGCTGGTTCCAGGGGGAGCTGTATACTGACATCAACACAGGGGCTCACTTTCCCTGGCAGTCTACAGAGCAGTGCAGGATGTCTTAACATCAAGGGCGGCTACAGCCTCTTGAGGGAGAAAGAAGAAAAGCAGAACACACCCTAGGATCAGCAGAAGGGTCCCCGAAGTGGTCCTCGAGTGCTGGGTATTCAAGTCTCCTCCTGCCAGGCATGCACGCAAGGCTACCCACGGTGCCAGCTAGAGGTGGGGTGGGGACAGAAGCCCCCTCCTGACACCAATAATTCAGTAACTCTTACTTGAGTTTCTGTGTCACTGAGAATGATGCAGAGACCTATTAGTAAGGCTTACTAAACACTAGTTACGTGTGAGTTTTTACATTTAAATCAATTCCAATTACATACAATTTAAAATCGAACTCAGTAACACTGGCTGCATTTGAAGTCCCTTGCAGCCCCATGTGACTGGTGGCCACTGTGTGGGAGGGCACACGTTTCTATCTCTGCCATCGCTGCAGGCTGTTGTATTGGAGGACGCTGCCCCAGAAGGCACTGAACAGGGGGAACATGGAAGAGGAACTTTGGAACAACTGCACATCAAGTGCACAAATCAGCAGGTTAAGTCTGCATTTGTGGGATTCGGGCTCAAGTGCTCGTGACTGTTCTCAGACATCATAAATGGAGTTGCTGTGTAACACCAGCCGCCTGCAGGAGGAATACGCAGTCTTCCATCGCATGGAACACATGGTGGAATTAGTTGTCCACAGGTAAGAAACAGGAAGAGCTGGCCCTTCTGGGATTGCACTCTGCAGGGCAGCACAGGGATGGCGCCCAGGAGCTGCTGCCCCCTCCATTTTCAAAACCCCACCAGTCATCAAATCCTACAGACACTCGGCTAATCTCTCTGGCAGACACTTTTAAATGAGAAGCAAAATCTCTAGCTTTAAAGAAAAGAAACGCCAAAACTTCATGAAAGATCCCCAGAGCACTCTCGTTTATTCTTTGTTTCCTAAATAGATTAATTGCATAGTTCACTGGTTCCAATGGCACTCGTTGGTCTGCAGCAATTGAGTTAATGAATTACAAAGTAAGGTGGTTCACACTTGCTAAGAAAGCTTCACGTTTCCATAATTTCATACTCAACATGACAGCTTTTCAACCATAGAGGGAGAAGAGTTCCTGTTCCACCCTCCCATGCACAAATATATAAACAACACACACACCCACACACACACTCCTTATATATAATGGGACTAGAAAAAGGCCCAGTTGTGCATAAATGACTCCACTTCAGAGCAGGATTTTCAGATATATTTGGAGTCAAATATAAACATAGTCCAACCATGCTCAAGTCTCTGAATTTTAAGAATCCAGTCTCCTGCTCACGAGCCACCCACACTTACATTTACGCCCCCCTAAACAGAATCTGGACTGCATCTTTCCTGTTTAACACCAGCAGGTAGCTGGTGCTCGGTTCTCAGGAACTGTCTGTTAAATGGAGTAAAAAGCCCTTCAGAGGAACAGGACATTCCTTTCAGGATTCTAAGCCTCCGCCGCACCCCCTTGATCTGAACCTGACAATAACATTTATAATTTATTTGACAAATGGGTCCTGAACATCACCTTTCCTGTGCTAGGATCCTGCTGAGGCTGCATTTAGTGTGCGACAACCAATCCTCTGAGGCACGGGTCACAAACTCAGGAAGGGAATGGCAATCATGGGAGAGGAATTTGATTTCAGAGGACCTCAGATGACCTTGTATAATTACAGCTGCACACGCACGAAACAACACTACAGTGTGTGTAAGACTCTTAACACTACAGTGTGTGTAAGACTCTTCCTTCGCCCCCCATCCTCGCCCCCCAGGAACCGGACTCTCGAGGGAAGCCGCTTTCTCTCTCTCCCGGGGACCTTGTGCCCCGGACCAGGAGGTCCACACAGATGTCCTTCCTGCCCCCACGGCCACTGCAAGACTCTTCATTTTCTCTTTTTTTCCTAACAATCCCAGCTTTGCTCCACCGTCACCAGATTTGATCTCCCAGTACTCCTCGTGTCCCCCAGCTCAGCTCCATTCTTCTCAGTGTCACTGTCTCTAGTACGGCTTGTGTCTGCAACCCCAAAGGTGAACACAGACGCAGGCCACGCTCCAGCGCACTGGGTGTCCCTGAACCACCCTGCTCACCACCGGCGAAGACTCTCCACGGCCTCAGTTCCTCGCACCCGCTCTCGGCCACAACCCTCTGTCTGTTCTCTCACTCTTTCAAGGCTGTTTTCCCCTGCCGGGACCTGCAGTCCATTGGTCACCGCAGCCACTGTCACTGGATCCCATCCCCTGAGGCTTGCTTTCCTCCTTCCCCCCTTCTCTATATCACAATTATTTCTCCCATATAAAAAATAAAACGAGGAAATAAAAAGGCTTTCCTTCTGCCATCCCACTTCATCTCCCTCTGTAAGAATTTGGAAAGCAGGAAGACTGACTCCACTGCCGATGTTCCCCTCGAGCTGCCTGAGCTCGCCACTCTGTCCTGAATCTTTGAGAACCTTTCCAATAGTCAGTCAATCCTCCTCCCTGACATTCTTCCTCCCCCATCCTCCCAACCCATTCTTTTGTACCCAAAGCCCTTCTTCTCCTCGTTATGACAACTCTGTTACTGCAAGCTAAGACCTTGGAAAGCTTCCTTGCTAGGGCTGCTATGATGAAAATTTAAGAACATAACAAGACAAGCGCTGACGGGGTAAGAGAGAGACACTGGAACCCTCATACACTGCTGCTGAGGATGTGACATGGTCCAGCGTCTGTGGAGCCAAAAGGTTAAATGCAGACTTACTGTAAGACCCAGCATCCTGCTCCAGGTATATTTCCAAAAGATCTGAAGACAGGTACTTAAACAAGTACTTAGATGTAAATATATAGCAACGTCATCACAAAAGCCAAAAATGGAAGCAGCCTAATCCATGGATGAATACACACATGATACACATCCCTGAGATAAAACGTTACTCACCCATAAAAAGGTTACATCTACCACACACGCCACAGCACAGGTGAACTCACAACCTTATGCTGACTGAAAGAAGCCAGGTACAAAAGGTCACCTGCGGCACAATTCCACTGACATGTAATACCCAGAATAAAAGAATCTACAGACACAGAAAGTTGATCACTGGCTTCCAGATGCTCAGCAAAGGAGGGAATGGGAAGTGACTACTTACTTGTTGTTACGGTTCATACATTGTGTCAACTTGAGAAGTTGAGAAGTTTAACTAAGAGACACAGCAAGAATCCAAGGTTCTTATTTTGTGCAAGAGCAGGGCACAGAGGTGACGTGAGTGCTCACATACCCTGGAGGCAGGGGGTGTCCTGTGTACAATGTAAGGGAGGAAGAAAGGTTGCTTTTGCTGGCTGCTGCCTTGAACTGTTGCCCCTGTGCCTTGCCACCCTGCCTTGGAGCCAGCCGATTATGGACTGAAACCTTCACAAACAGCGCGCTAAATAAACCTTTCCTTCCTTAATACTTGGGGGTTGGGTATTTTGTCTCAGCAACAAGAAAAAAGAAACCAAGACACTTACTACTTCCTGGGTTTGGAATTCCCTTTTGGGGTAAGGAAAATGTTTTGGAGTTAGGTAGAAGTGACGGATCACATCACCATGTATGCACAAGAAGCCCACCGAGTCATGCATATTAAATTGGCTCGTTTTATACCACGTCAGTTTCACCCCAGGAATACTAATGAAAGAATTTTCCACGACTCCTTCCTTCTCCACTACTCCAAATTTAATCTGCCAGCTGTCTCTGGTTTTTCTTCCAAAATTCACCCCGATCTTGAGCAGCCCTCAGTATCATCATGTCACACCCGGGCGTAGGTCACTTGTCACCTCTACCTGGGTTCTCAGAGAGCCTCCACGCTGCTCTCCTTCCTCGAGGTGAAACCCTCAGCTCACGTGTCCACCAGAACCCCCGCCACAGTTTCCCACTTTTCTTAGCCTAAGTTCTGACAACCATCCACGAGTTCCACGGGACCCTGTTCCCTGGGCCCCGTGCTCCTCACCCCTCTCCAGACTCCTCTTTAATTCTCCCAGCTCATGCCCTCCAGTGCAGCCACGCAGGCTGCTGTGCTGACCAGCAGTGCTGGACACCATCCCTGTGAAAGCCACACAGTGGGTTCTGCTCCCCGTCAGCTGTGCTGGTCTCACCTTGTCAGAGCCTTATCATGATCGCTCATTTTATGTGCAAAATGCTCACACCACACACCTCATCCTGGGTTCCCTTATCCTACCCTAAGCCCTTCCCCACAGAACTCTCCTACTACAACTGCAAACCAAAAAATGTTATTTGTCTCCCCCATTAGGGTATAAGCTTATGAAGATAAATATTTTTGTCTGTTTTGTTCTCTAATGTATTACTGATGTGTAAACCAGTACCTGGCAAACAGGAGGTATTCAGCAATTCTTAATGAAGTTCAAAATATCCCAAATGGGTCACAAGGATAGTCACCAAATTAATCATAGTAACTGTCAAGAAATTAGGAAGAGGAATTAGAGATAGGTCCAAAGAATCTTCATTAATGAGCAAAGGTGCACACTGTACCATGAAATGCAACTCGGGCTTTAAAAAGAAGGAAAAGTTTCTGGTGTTTGCAGCAGTATAGATGAACCCGGAGAAGAATATGTTAGGTGTGCAGGGTCTCACACATTATACACGGCACTTAAAGATGTCAGGCCCACGCAGTGGAGGGTTTGTGGTGATTCTCAGGGGCTGAGTGCAAGTGGGAAAGAGACGGAGCTTCGTTCACAGGACACAAGTTTCATTTAGACAGAAGGATTCCCTTCGGAGCTCCCTTGTCCCACGTGGTGACTACAGCTAATAATAGTGTACTGCACGTTTCAAATTTGAGAAAAGAGATTTTAAGTTGTTTTCATCACGAAAAAACAAGTACGGAGATGATGGATAGGGAAATAGCTTGGTGTAATCATCCCACAATGCCAGCATATATAAACACATCACATCATACCCCACTAATATAGCCAATTACCACCTGCTGATGACAAGTAAAAGCTTTTGAAATAACTAATCTTAAAAGGACTTCATCTCTATCTCAATTTTCTCTTTTAGTTAAAAAGTGTGAAATATTACAGTATGTTAATGTTCATGCAGTAATACAACACGGTAACGTATCAATTCTGGATAGGCTTTAGGTGGTGTTTATAGGAATCTGTTTACTTCTTTGTGCTGCTTAAATTTCTCAAAATTTAAAGCAATCGAGGGGGAGAAAGTTATGAGTTTTATAGCAACAACATTTCTTTTTCTTCCACAAAGAACCAAACCAGTCTTTTTAGAATTCCAATGAAAAATCCGTTCTCTTGATCAAATCCAGCCCTTTGGCAAATGCCTCCTCCATCTCCGTCACTGGAGAAGGGAACCACAGAGCTCTTCACTAGCCTGCACCCATGTTCACCAAGTTGAGACACAGCTGGCACAGTCGCTGAAGTTACCGCCAGGGCCCACCAGGTGGCGCGCACGTACGAGTGTCGCCAATAAGGACCGGGGCTCCCATGCATCTGCCACGCAACATCCTGTTGGGAAGACCCGCCAAAGTGCATGAGCTGCTCCGGTCTGTGGCCTCGATACTCATGTTTAAGGCGGGGGCTCCAAAGAAAGCCCTTCTGCACACTCCCGGAAGATCTGCACTCCCTAAATATCCCCATGTCCCAGAGTCCTGCCATCTCTGGGCAGAATAAAAATTTTACTTGTTTTGGAAAGTAACATGCAACATGCACATAGATTTCCTGCTCAAACATTTTACAGCAAAACAGAGGTTGTTAGGCCAAGAGTTACAGAATTAGAGAGGAAATGGAAATCTGTTATTTGCGTAACAAGGTCTTTTAGCCAAAATTTTTTGAGTTCTAAACTAGCTCAAGCCCCCAAATGGTGTTTTCACAGATTTACTGACTTCAGGCATTTGCCCCGCCAGCTCTAACCCAACCAAATTCTGAACACACACATTTTAGGCTAGGCTGGGAACTATTAGATAACAGATACCGTACACTGCATGCCGCATGTTTATAATATGCTGGCCAGGTGGCTAAATGGTCCTTATGTTTTCATTGCAAAAGGACACAGCTTATAGTAAATACACAAAATAAAATGCGATGGTTTTAGTTCTCTAATTACTTCAATAACTTGCTCTTGAAATTACTGTGAACCGTTTTGTGTATTTGTAGACATTTAAAAAGTATGATTTTATTTCTCATTTTAGTAAGTAGGAGGTTGCCATGCACATTGTTCCGAATAATCTTTTATTGATTCAACGTTTTTACAGTAAAAGGGTCCAAACACATTCACACTCTTCAGGGACTGGATAGCGCCGGCTGTGGGAGGAACACCATTCAATGGAGTGTCAGTTGTAATGGAGGCCTTGGTCCAGAAGGAGGCGCTATGGACATTTCAGAGCTGTAGTCTTAGGGCAGAGCCTCCTGTAATCCAGCAGAATGATGTTGGAAGATGGTGTGGACCACATGGATCTTCTCTTCTCTCTCTCTCCCAATTTGAGACGTGACTGCTTCTAAAGTGCTCCTGATACGATGTGCCTGCCTCAACTGCCCCCATTAGAGGCCAAACCAATGGGGCTGCCCAATCATGGACTTTAAAACTCCAGAGATGTGTGCTAAATTCACCTCTCTTACTTCATAAGAAACCTGAAACAAGGAAATTTGTTGCAGTGGCAGAAAGCTGATTAATGCAGTATTTCACAGACTACTACTACCAATAAAGAAGACCCTCGGGCCCCCAGGGAGTATCTAAAACCACCAATGGGACTAAATCTTAATGTATTTTTTTTCCCTGTACTGCACAGACATACTTATTACAAAGTTTAATTTATAAATTAAGCACAGTATGAGATTAATGGCAATACTACTACTAACAAAATAGAACAAAATATTGCAGAAAAACTTTTTGGAAAATTGTGAATTGCTGATTTCTGGAATTTTCCATTTACTGTTTTCTGCCTGAGGTTGGCCATGGGTAACCACACCCATAGAAGGCCATGCTGCAGATAAGGGGGGACTGCTGTCCTTTTAGAATACCCACTACCTGTCAGGTTCCAAGACTTTATTTTCATTCAATTATGGCAAACCTTATAGGAGAACTAAAATTTATCCTCTCCAATGCAGATGACAAGACTGAGATGCAGAGATGATAAATAGCTTCCTCAAGGTCACGAGCTACAAGCGGTGCTGCTGGGGGCAGACTCGGGCATCTGGGGCAGCATTTCGTGGTCTGAACGACCACACTGGACTGATGATGCTGCAAACATCTTGATCTCCTTGGAAATGGACATTTGGGAATGTTTAACAAGACCATGACAAACATACAAACAGACACCAGTATTTCTTGAAAGTCTAGCTCTAGAAGTGGAATTGCTTACACAGGTATTGAAAAAGTTGGTAGATAAGGCCAAACTGACCTCCAGAGCAGCTCTGTCTGCCTGTGTTTCCACTAGAGATTGCCGTTTCTCTAAGCTAAAAGCTAAATAAGCTAAAATAGCATCATCGTGTTTAGTTTGCATAGCTCCACTCATGGTGAGTTTTGAGCAGTATTTCTACTACTCCTGGGTTTCTCCATTGGCCTTCTGACACCCTGACCTGTTGTTACTCCACTGAGCTGTCTTCTCTCCTGGATTTGTAACGATTCCCTTCTACACACAGATGGCCTCGCAGTGCACATGTGGGAATCCCTGTTTGAATCCCCAACCAGCACTTGGAGCTGCAGGTCCACAATCCAAACAGCCTGGGTTTGAATTCTGAGGTCAGCACTTATTTTGCTGATGGTTCTGGGCCACTTGGTTACCTTTTCCTATCACCAACTTCCATAGAACAATAATAAAAACAAAACTACCATGCAGAGTTATAAGAATCTAGGAAAATGTCTGCAAGCATTGATCAGAGTCTGCCATACAACAGGTAACCAATTGTTGGTACTAAACAGTAGTATCACCTGTACTGTTAACAACATTATGGTTATTCTTGGTGGTGGTGGTTGAGAACAGCAAGTTCTGACTTGCCAAATATAACCAACACGGCATAACTTAGTTATGAATTTTTAAAAAAAACCTTCATATCTAGTCTGTCTTCCCTTTCTGTCTCTGGGTTCTTTCCACATCCAGGCACCTGTGCTCAGGGCCTCGTCTGGCTTGTTCATATCTCGTGGTGTTGGCACCAAATTCAACTGCTCTCCTTCGGGGTTGGCAGGCTAATCTACCAGCACTCTGTGTCCAAAACAATATGGCTCATTCTCTTGAACCCACTGTGATTCTTAAATGATGTGTAAGACCGAGGGCCATGACATAGGACTAAACTCAACCAAGGCCTCCAGAGTGGAGCTGGCCTGGGAGCTCCTTTCTCTCTCCAAGGACTCCACAATCCAGGGTAGGTAGGGGGCTCTGTCAGAATGTGTCTGTCACCTTCCCACACCAGGGGCAACTATCCCTCTTTGGACCTCTCAATTTCTGTCCCCAACATGAAAATCTAACTCTACCCCACCTACATTTCTTTTATTACAGGAAAACACAGCGCCCCAGTGACTCCAGGGTACCATTTCCTCTTCTCATTTTACAAGACACTGACTCTCCAGCTCTAGATAGCTCCCGAGGGTCCCACCCATTTCCACTTGCAAACAAGGCAGCAGGAAGTGAAGGCAGTTGAGGTTCATGACTGTGACTGGCTTTGGGGGCTAGAAGTTAAGTCCTAAGCAAAGTGGGACAAAGCACTGTCACCCTCCTGTTCGAACTTCAGCTGCAGTCATTCTTCTATATTCCAGCTACCCACAATTACACCAGGTGAAATCGTAAAACAGCTGTTCTGACTGTTTTAGTGGTGGCAGGCATTAACAAAACAATGGATTCCAAACTCTGAAGCCAAGCAGGTTTGTCAAATAATGGGCCGAAGAAAATTTGGCACTACAATTTCCCTTTCATTCCTGTTATTATCCCAGTTCACAGAGTACTTGGAAGCCACTGACTTTTTAAGATGCTTTTACAATCTATCGTTTTTGAAATTCAAGGACTTTGAGAAGCCAACTTGTTGGATTTCAGTAACCCTCAAGATTGTGTATGTTCCTTGTTGCAAAAATATCTAAGCATTCGGAGCTACAAATCACAGAAAAAGATGAGAAAGCATTGCTGATTTGTTCATGAAAGGGCAGGCTTTCATATTTAAATTGGATGTGTTTATATAGAGCAGAAAATGGGGAAATGGAGGCTGTATTCCTTTCCTGCTGTCCACCGCGTGGGGCTTAGTGGAATCACGGTGACCTGAGGATGCATGGGCTCAGTAACCTCATGGTTTCCAAAGGTACCCACGGATGCTGAGCTCCAGCTTGCCTGCATGTAGATGTGTCTGCATGACCAGGTGCAGTCTGGTCCAGTGCCAGACTAGGGTGACAGAGCAGAAGGCAAACCCTGCTCTTTCACCCGTGGTCTGGAGATGGATCCCAGAACTGGCCGCCATGTGTGTCTCTGTGGCCAAATTTGGCGCAAGGTCTGATGACACCTTGCCGTATGAAAGTGAATTTTTGTTCGCATGACCAGCTCAATTAAAATGCAGCACTGTCTTTCAGGGGTAACCTGGAATCAAAGTATAATGCCTTACACTTGGGATTCTCAATTACATATGGATTAATTTGTTAAATGCAACAGTCTTTGGCTTCAATAGAATTCATCTGTGACTCTACTTGATCAAGTGATTAAACCTGGGACTCCTTTCAGTGAAAACTAGAGAGAGATTGGATGGAGAAAGGCTGAGCAATGATCACCAAGTTAGGAAGAAGTTCTTGCATCCGGCTTGTACTATAAGGTGACTAAAGTACCACTAACATACTGTATTTTTCCCAATGCTAGAAGAAAAAAATCTAAATTATTTTCACCATGAAGAAGTAATAAATATTTGAGGAAATGGGTATGCTTATTCTGATTTAAACATTACAAAATGTAGTAATACATGTATCAAAACATCACATGGAACCCTATTAATATTGAAAATTTTTGTGTTTTTATATATAAGTTAAAGATTAAATTTAGCTAATTAAAAATAAAATGACAACAAAGCATTTTTTCCCTGGTCAACAGTCTCTATATCAAGACCATGTCTTCCAAACAGGCATGATTTCAGATTACAGAGTCCATCAGAAGAACAATTTACCTGTATCTAAGGTAAAAGCTTAGTTTCAAAATAGTCAAATCATTTTGAGTTTTAAAGAATGTTTTCAAGAAAGAAATTCGATGAAAAGGGAAAATGTTCCATGTTAGGTTCTTAATCCTTGAGATTTAATAAGAAAAGAGAAAGAAGATAGAGGAAAGAGACAGGAGAAAATACAGAGAAGAATGTAAGGTAAAGTGAAAGCCTAAAATAGTATATTGGCATTCAGCAGTACAATGTTATTTAATAAGAGGCTGCCAAAGGATATTCCAATTAGCAATATATCGCCATGCTCTCTGAGTTCCCCAAGTCGACTTTTAAAGACTAGGATATTCCTCTGGATTTAAAATAAAAACAAAAACGGTAGAAGAATTTAAGACAAGTAGGTAGAAATAGAATTGGGGAGAAGAAACTGGAATCTGGGTTCTGACTTCATACAAATTTGCAGTACATCCTCGGGTCAAACATGACTGCTCTCCATTTTGATTTAATTTCCAAAGAGGAATGACAGTTATTCTCTTTCACAGGGCCAGTGTGAAGATAAATGAGACAATACATAGTGAGTACAAAGAATGCAAAAGATTGATATGACACAGGCTAATTATAACACGAACACTATTAGCAAAAACCTGATCTGTGTTTCCGGTGTTACTAAGGATATGGGCAAGCTTCATAACATAGCATGAGGTCTACAGAAAGAGATAGAAGACAGAAATCACATCAAAGTTCTGCCCAACAGTAAAATAATCTTGTAGTATAAATACTGAAAGCCATAGATTAGCTCTTGTGATTAGGATACCAGCATAAATGTCTATGATCTTCTTATGAACAGCAAGAGAAGAAAATAAAAGGTTACTAAGATCTTTAAAAAGATTTACCGGGCTAAGATGAGTTTGTATTGCGTCAAAGTGCTAACAAACAACCTCAAAATAGTAAGAACTTTAAAAAATGCAAGTACAGAAACTAATGAGCGTTGTTTAGTTGTTTTTTAAATGAGTTTCAACTACTGGAGAACATTCCACTCTCCCAAGACAACAATTTTGCAGAATGTAATTACCTGTAAATCTGTTGAGTCTCAAATACAAACAACCCCAGCAGCAAATGGACTGTTAAGCAACGTGGTAACAGCTTGATCACTCAGTCACTGCAGCATGAATTCCGAGGAGATGCTGCTCTAGAATGGACACCTTCGGGGACAAAGGCCTGAGCTGAGACGTCAGTGAGAGACGCAGCCTCCTCTCGGCTTCTCTTGCTCTGCTCCTGCCACCTGATTCCTGTGGGTCAAAACCCTGGTGTAGAACAGAACTCACCTTCACCCCGGAAGCCACTCTTCTTCGACATGCTTAGCTCAGCTGCTGGCAGCAGGGTAACCAGGCTGCATCCCTGCCACCACCCCAAATGGGTACCAAATTCCCCCCGAATCAATTCTTAAGGACTCTTCAGTCACATCCCTGTCCCTTGATGTCCTCTGCCATTCTCATCATCCCTTAACTGACTTACAATACAGCCTCAGCTGAGGTCCCTGCCATTTTCCTCTATGTCCCTTTCCATTTTGTCACAAGTCTGTCATCCAAACAGCGAACCGGGTTAAACTGTCCCTTTGCTGGAAATCACTTAATGAGAGCACAGCATACATCTTGATCTAGGGCCTCCCCTTCTCTGAACAGCATCACTCCTGCCATCCCTCGTCTTCCATTTACATCCATAAATACTGTCGTTCTTGGGATACACCATACAGCCGACAACGCCACCATCAGATACTGTCCTAAGTGGCTTTCAGACCAGTCTGAAATTGCCTTCTAGGTGACGTCTCCTCTGCCTGCTCTTTGTGGATTGTCACTTTCTCAGTGCTACCTCTGTAGTTTGCTCCAAATTCTCTCACTGCTTTTAGCACACTGCATTCTAAATATGCATGTATATGTAAATCATCCCATAATTTATGAGCTCAGAAGGCAGAGCTGTTTCCTATTTACTTACGTGTCTCTCATGTCTAGCACAGTGCCTAGCAAAAACAGTTCTTAAGAAATGACTGTGATGTGAAAAGCTTGAGCCACTAAGGAAGGAGAGGCCATCTGTCTCCCCTGGGTGTCAAAGAAGAGGGAAATCTTTCTTCCTGCCTAAGTGACAGATAAAAATGCACGCACATGCACACACACATACACACATACATACATGTACACACACAAACACAACAGAAATGAGAGGGGAAAGAAGATGAAGAAAACAGAGTCCACATTGACAGAAAAATAAAAGTAGCTACCAATAATTTTTAAAATAAAACCTGTGGCCCAAATTACTTATCCTGGTGTCTCGAGATATCCTGCCTCAGGCAGTTCAGAAGGACACCTTCAGGAGTCAATAACCAAAACTTCAAGGGGACTCTAAACATTGTCACCAGCTAACTGTGCCCTTCCTCCAAATGCATCTATTCAATTTCCAACCCCAGCGCTTTGGAATGTGGTGATATTCAGAGGTAACATCTTTAAAGGGGAATTAAGTTAAAATGAGTTTGGTGCTCATGAAAGAAAGGGGTCCTGGGTGAGCAGGAACTCAGATGTCAGTCTGTGACAGCACAGGGGGCTCCCTAGGAAGCCAGGAGGACAGGTCTGGAGCTGCTCCCTCCCAGCCCTCAGAGGAAGCTGGCCCCACTGGGATCTTCACTGGATTCCCAACCTCCAGAAGGATGAGAAAATAAATTTCTGTCCTTTAAGCTACACACCCTGTGGAATTTTTCATGCCCTTGTATACCAATGTGCATTTGTGGAGGCTTTAGTATGGAGAAAGGAACCCTACAGGGCATGAGGACTGTCTTCACATACCCAACAGCCGGCAAGCAGGAAAGTAATGACAATCATTTTCTCCTGGATTGCTGTATTCTAGCACAGAACTAACACTCAAAATTAATTCCCCTGCAAGATGCTTCCAGCCTTGATAGCTGTTGTAGTCAGGATTTGCAAGGAAAACAATTTAATTCAGGACCTATAATTTATGGAATTATTTTATAATAGTCACACAAAGAGTCAAACACAAAAACGTGCAAGAAATCTATCCACACACTAAAGACCCAGCTAAGGGCCTGGATCCCATGGCAAAGTCCTGCATGAGTCCACCTGAAGATCCAGAGACCATGACAGTGTCTCATGGATCTACTTGAGAAGGCCCAAAGGTCAGCAGCAGAAGCTAGAATGTTCCCGCAGGCTGAGGGATCTGCACTGGAGCCAGGAAGTGATGCTCAAAGTAAGGACCAGGCTCCCCCCCAAAAAACTGCATCCATCCTCAGCAACAGTGAGGACCCCAGCTCCTCCAATGATGATAACAGCTCTGTTCATATCAAGATGCCAGCATGACAAACCTCTCCAGGAGATTGAACAGCACACTATCCTCTCCCCCAGGGCCAGGAAATGATGCTAGGATCAGAACCTCCCCCAAAAGTACTACACCCATCCTCAGCAACAGCGAGGTCCTGACCTCCTCTGATTATGAGAAGAGCCGAGTTCATATCAGGAAAGCCAGCATGACAAGCCTCTCCAGGAGAACCAACAGCATCACATCTTCCTCTTCAGTTCTCCTTTTTATGTTGTTGGCAACAATCCTCAGGTGGGCCCTCCACACCCAGCACCATGCTCATTTGGTTCAGCTGCATGTTACAAGTTAACCACCAGTGGTCAATCCATCACAAAAGCCTATGATCATTAAAAAAGCATTCCTCTTTGGTCCTGCCTGTGCAATCACAGAGAGGACCAAGACTGCCTTGAGGAGCTCAAAATACTTTCGTAAGAGACTAGCATAATTGGTGACACAGTGTCAGAGATCAAGGCTGGACCCAACTTGAAATTCTCCTTTCATTTCTTCACACTCCAATTTTCCTCCACTGATTGATGTACATGTTGAAAGACTTCTGGGGAAAGAAATCACAGCTGCCCACTACACAGGAAGATGCAGAAACATGGCATTGGCTATGTGAGATAAACAACAGCCCAAAGGCAGGCCTGAGGAACCCTTGAGAAGGATGGTCTAGTTAGGACGAAAGCCAGAAGGGAAGCTTTGGCTCTGGGCACTGCACTGTGCCTCTTAGTTGAGTCCTATGAGCACAGTGCTCCTGATTACACTAATATCACGCACAGAGCAGGCCACATATAAGATCAGAAAGCTGCCTTCCCATTTCTGCACCACTTTCTTACCTAGCAACACACACTGGGCCGAGCCAAGCCGAGGAGGACCACAGAGGACCAGACTACCAATTCCTTTGGAAAGAATATTACGCACATCTCCCCGGAGTACAGAGCCCCACCTACAAGTGGGGCGGGTCAAAGTAGAAGTGCACTCTGGAGGAAGAAGTATCAGATCCTAGTTGAGGGCTAGAGAGGAGGCAGCAGGGCATGAAGGACAGTGTCCAAGCTGAGCGACTGAGGGTCCAGCCTCTGATGAGAGTTCCAGAGCACTGCAGTGGCAGTGTGAGCCCGGGTCCAGGCCATCAGGCGTGGTATAGGCAGAGTGGGGCTGCAGGGGCACACTCAGCTAAGCCTGGAGTGCAGGGACAGTGGTATGAATGAAACCTGGGGATACCCTGTTGCAGAAATGCGTGCATGGCAGACTTCGAGTACAGAGCTCTATGAAAACATCTGAGGAATGTTGGAATGCAGTCTGAGTTCCCGCTGTTAAAGGGTGAACAGAATACAGCTCGGGGCATCGGGTTTTAAATGTACAGGTGTCCTTACTGGCATTTGTAGCTGGTGATGTCTGGGGACATTTACCAGGCAAAAGCTCTACATTAAGAATATGCTCTTTAAAGCACATACAAAGCAACTCCCACGAAATGCTGTAAGATCCGGGCTCACTGCCAAATGGAAGATGACAGACAAGTGTGAGTCTGAAGACGTCCAAGGGCAGCTGGAGCCTCCCCTAATCACAATTGATGGGCTCTCCACAAGGGCCTGGCCCCTAAGCCAACATCCCCAATGGAAAGTTTTGTCACGGGAAGCCTCTGTGTCACTGGGGAAGAATGGGCAGCTCAGGAGCACAGAGATTCAGGGTGGAGGGTTTGCTCAGACAGCCACACCCAGCTGGTAGAAAAGGCCCAGCAAAAAGCAAGGTGATGAGACCCAAGGTGCTGTCACCAGCGAGGAGCTGGCTGGCTGGCCTTACTTCCTACGTCTGTGTGTCATCCACATGGGCAGCACACACGCCCTCTCCTGCCACACAGAGGTGATGAAATCTACCTTCCATGAGACGATCGGTTTCACGGCTTGGGTATGAAATGTCCCCAAAGGCCCTGTGTTAAAGGGTTGACTCCGGTTTGGTGCTACCGGAGATGGTGGACCCTTCAAGAGGTGGGGACTAGCGGGAGTTCTTTAGGTCACTGGAGCTGCACCCTTGAGGGGGTTGTGGGACCTGCACCTTTGTTCTTTCTCCCTTTCACTTTCTCACCATGAGGTGAGTTAGTTTTGCTCTGCCACACTCCTGCCACGATGTACCTCCTCACCACAGACCCAAAAGCAATGAGGCCAACAGACCAACACATCATGAACTGAAACCTCCAAAATCAGCCAAAATCAACCTTTTCTTTTATAAGTCAATTATCTCATACATTTGTTGGAATGATAAAAAGCTAGCACAGTCAGGTTCCTTGAACGGGCCCAAGAAATGAAAGGATTTATCCAGTTTTATCACTTCTGAAGGAGCATCAAGCCCCGTCTGTTTACGGGAAATTTAGCGTTTATTATGTTCCATGGAGGATTAGTACAAGCAATGTAAAGACTTGTACTCTATTGTTCTCAGAATCTCCTTAAAGAAAACTAATACAGTAAGAGAATTACTATACCACAGATAAGTAAATACAAAAATTGGTATGAAAATATCTGATACAAATATTTAGACTGATAAAAGTATCCCAATGGTCTCATAATAAAGCAATAATTGAATAAATTACATAAGATTTATAAGGCAGACTATTAGACAGCCATTAAGTGGAAGCTTTGTTAATGACAGGAAATTTTAACAATGTTTAATGAGAAAGTAGCATACAGAATAAAATACTTGGAATAAAATACACTCTGCTAAAGTTAATCTCATAACAGTCCATCTTCTGGCTCTGATGAATTACTGTAGCAGATTAGACCTCCCATTGTAAACAGGAAACTGGACAAAATATATGGTTTACTTTTAGACACTGAGCCATAGCAGCACAGAAAAGAGCAGGAAATACAATGGGCACAGTGCTGATTAGATCTATGAGATGTGCTCAAACAATTCAGTGAATGCTGAAATCGTTTTAAACATTATCACAGTAAGACACACTGCCTTTAACTCTTCCTCAAAACACACCACCCTTTGCAAACACACTCATCCCATTGTTCTTGACACTTTCCGAAGCAGCTCTGAAAGTTCTTTCTCATCCTGTCTTTTGTTGAGCTGTGGTATCTGCCTCAGTGTCATGAATCAATTCAAAACATTTACCTTTTGTTATGGTTGATACAATGTCTCAACTTGAGCAGTCTAGAAATTTAAATGAGACTCAGCAGGGAGCCAGGGTGCTTTGTAAACACTGTCATCCTGTGTAGGAGGAGGGAGAGGAGATTTTGTGAGTGTTATGGTAGCCCTGGAGAGCCAGTGGCCTGTGCAGAGCATAAGGGAGGAAAAGAGGCTTGCTCTTCCCTCCTTTTGCTCTGGCTGCTGCCTTGAAGTGTTGCCCCTGTGCCAGGCCACTCTGCCTTGGAGCCAGCTGATTTGGACTGAAATCTCCACAAACTGTGAGATAAATAAACCTTTCCTTCCTTCATTTTGGGTGCTGGGTATTTTGCCCAGCAATGAGAGAAAAGTTACCAACACACCTTTCATGGCCATCTTGAGTTTGGGCAAGAGCCAGAAGTTGCGTGTGCCAAAGCAGGTAAACAGTGGATGACAGCACGGTGTCATGCCTTACGAGCCTGCCTTTCTGTTGGATGGTAGCAGGTAATGGTACTCACTGTAACTTTGATCATACAACTGCTTCAGAAAGTGGCAAGCATGATGGGAGAGGTAAGTTCAATGTAAGTAGTTTGAGGGAGATGAATGGTAATGTGTTTTTTACCATAATTTTTATATTTTCCTACTTAAACATTCATCATATTGTAGAGGAAATACGACTGTCTACTCACAGATGACATTATTGGCTTAGTTACTTTCTCATTGCTGAGACACAATACCGGACAGCCCCAAATTAAAAGAGGAGAGATTTATGTTGGCTCACGGTTTTACATATTTCAGACTATGCTCGGCAGACGTAAACATGGAGATGGCATACAGAAGAGTCTGCACAGAGCAAGCTGCTGCATCATGGTGGCCCAGGAACAGAGAAAATAGGACTGGGGAAGAGAGACGGAACCTTCCAGGTCCCACTCCCAATGACCCGCCTCTTCCAACCAGACCCCACCTATATGCACATGAGTCCTCTGGAAGACATTCTTGACCTAAACCATAACAATGTCTACAGAAAAATTATAAGGAATCTACCAAAAAGCCATTAGAACTATTAGATAAATTTAGCAAAGTCATAAACTACAGATCAGTGTACAAAAATGTGCAAGCAATGAGTAATCGACAAATGCAAATAAAACAACTTAGAGGAACCTTGAAACACCATTTAGGGTAAATTTACCAAGACTTTTTCAGTGTAAATAAAAATTATTGCAGAAATAAATTAAAAGTATGAAAGAAATTAAATAAATGGAGAAATATGCTATATTTATACATTGAGAAGTAGAAAATGTTAAGGTTTTGATTCTCCTACTGTTGTCTCACAGATTTAGCACAATGCTATTCAAAATTCCAGCAGTACATATAAAATGAAAATAACCTAGAGTAGCCAAAACAATTCTGAAGGTAAGGAACATGGATTAAAAACTTACATAATATGATTCAGAAGCTTACTAAAAAATGGAAGTGGTGAAGACAGTATAATATTGGCATAAAGATAGCAGGCAGATCAATGGACCAGAAAACAGTTGAGAAGTAGACCAATATAAACATGGTCAACTGATTTTCTTACAACAGAGCCAAGAAAATTTAATGGAATGCGGTTAGCTCATTTGAAAAATAGTGCTGGAATAAATGGATAGCAAGACTGATAAAAGAAATGATCTTTGACTCCATCTCACGTCATGTACAAGGTGACTCAAAATGAATTATAGATCCAAGCCTTCTAAGAGCTAATATTTTAAACCTTGAAGAAGAAAACAATGCAGATAATCTTTGCAACATTAAGGTAAGGGGAGATAATAAGGCTCAAAAACCACTATCCTAACAGAAATAAAATGGATGTTATCAGAATGGAAAACTTCAAGCACAGTTAAGAAAGTGAATATGCAAATCACAGAGCTGGAGAAAATATTTCCACTACCTACTGCTGATAAAAGATTTACATGTAAATATAGAAAGATTTTTTTAAAACTAATGAAAAAAGCAAGAAATTCATAAAAATGTGCAGAAAAATCTGCACAGATACTTTGCAAAAGTAGATACATGAATAGGCCACTGAAATGATGTTCAGTGCCATCAGTTATTTGGCAAATGCAAATTAAAACCACAATAAGCTGCACCTACACACATTAGAATGTTTAAAAGAAATGACGGTTTAACATACTATATATTGGCAAGGATTTGGAGAAAGCTATTTTCTTACACAGAAAATGGGAGACTTAAAATAATATAACTGCCTTCAATCACAGTTTTGCAGGTACTTTGTGTTTTTTAATAATAAAAGCACACTTAGTAGGTAACCCAGTTATTTTAATCCTTGGCTTTCAATTTTAAGAAATAAAAGCATGTCCATATAAGGACATCTACAGGAATGGCCATAGTAAGACAGGATTGGCACAAGAATTTATTAGCATTTATTCATAACATAAGAAAATAATGAGGATTATTAACACATAAATGTGACATATTAATACTATTTGGTAATACTTATTGGTCAAAAAAGAGTCAGCGTCACACACATACACATAAAATAAAATACTACCAAAACTAAAGTAGGAATTTAAACCAGATCTTCCACCTTTCATAAAAAAAATAACTAAAAATGGATCACAGTCTAAATGTAAGACAAAAATCTATAAAATCCTAGAAGGTAACCGAGGTGGCCTTGATTTTGGCAATGATCCATGAAAGAAGTCATTGGCAAGACACACTTCATTAAAACTAAAACCTTCTGTTCTGTGCAAGATGCTAACAAGAGAATGGAAACACGAGCCGCAGATGGGGAAAAACTCTGCAAAACACACTGATGAAGGACTGATCCTCAGAATACTCTTAAATCTTTAAAAATGCAACTTTTCAAAACAATAAGCTAATTAAAAAATAGGCAAAAGATCTGAACAGATATTATCAAAGAAAATACACAGATGGAAAATAAGCATATGAAAAGATGCTTTCTGTGTGTGTCTGCAGGGAATTGCAAATGAAAGCAACAGTGAGATGCCACTAGACACCTATCAGACTAAAATCCAAAGCACTGCCAATGCCGAATCCTCAGGAGGATGAACAACAGGAACTCTTGTTTATTGTTGGTAGGACTGCAAAAATGGTACAGCCACTTTGAAAGACGGGCAGTGTCTAACAAAACTCAACGTTATTCAGTGTTAAAAAGAAATAAATTTTCATGCCACAAAAAAATGGAAGCTCCTCAAATGCATATTACTAAAGGAAAGAAGCCAGTCCAAAGGGGCTCTTACTAATCTTACTTACAGATTCCAACTGTACAACATTTCCAGAGAAGGTGAAATTATGAAGAAAGTACATAGAACAATCGGTACTCACAAGAGCTCAGGAAGGAAGAAGGAGTCAGTGAAACCAGTCTATGAAATTATCATCAAGGCTATGTGACCGTGTACATTTGTCAAAACCCACAAGGAGTGAACAAGGAGTGAACCTTAGTAAACTATAGACATTAGCTAGTAACACTGTAACAAAACTGGCTTCTTGAGGATAACAAATGTAACACAGTGATGCAAGAAGTTAACAGGGGAAATTGCCATAAGAAGATGGAGCACTTGGAAACTTCCTGTATTTTCTGTTCAGTTTTTCTGTGAACCTAAAACTGGCTTAAGAAATAAGTCTATTGGACTGGAAGTGTAGCTCAGTGGTAGCCTAGCAGGTGAGTCCCTGGTTTCAATCCTCAGCACTGCAGGAAAAAATAAAGAACAGTCAATGAACAACAACAAAAAAATTAAAAATAGAACTGATGACAAAAAATTTGAAAATGAACTCTAATAGCAATTAGAATATGAAAGCAATCAACTATTTGTGAAAGCAAAACTCTTTAAGAAACAAAGGGATGAACTCTTGACATCTGTAACAATATGGATCTATTTCAAAAATATGCCAAGTCAAAGAAACCAAGCATGCTGTACGGTTCTGTTTCTCCAAACCCTCAAACAGGGAAACTGGTCTCCAGGGAGAGGAACCAGAATAGAGGGGCAGGGAGCTGGGACAGTGGTTATTCCAGGGGACAATGAGGGAGTCCATCACCCGTAAGTTATAGACTTAAAAACGGGTCTGTTTCAGGGAGTAGGATTATAAGCAATCGCTGCTTTCTCCTGAAGACTTTCCTATACTTCCGTTCTCTGATACTGAAGATGTATTCCATAACAATGTCACACAGGAAAAGCAATAACCACACCGCTGTTGAGATGAAGCAGAAAGCAGTCACTGTGGTGCTCTGTCCAGGAGGGGGCGTCGTGAAGCTGTTCACTGAGGTGGTGATACTTGTGTTGGAGCCACAGGATCAACAGAATCACACAGGATTCTGCCAAACACAGCAGCGAAGGAGTAAGTTCTGTAAATGTGGGTGCGGAAGGGGAACTGGAAAATCTGCAGAAAGGGGCTTCTTCAAGATGAAACAGGCTGTGAAACGGCAGGGATGAAGCTTCCCTGTCACTTATTCCTCCTGACCAAAGGAGAAATAAGGTTCCCCTCCAGTGGGTCTTCTGGGTGAGAAGTTCGGTAAAGGATGCATCAGAGTGGCTGCTGTCCCTTGCAAGAAGTCCCCTGTGTGGCTTCCTCTGCACGGAAACTGTGAGGTCTGGAGCCGAGGCCACCTCGGAGCAGGGAGGTGGGCACCCTGAGGGCAGAGCCAGTCTCCATGGTGCTTCTGCACCATCTGTCCCCGAAGTGCCCCCTCTTACCTTGAAGCCTTTACGTACTCCTCCGTAATAAACTCCAAATTCAAGCAAGCTGTTTCATGGCTCCTTAGAGATCACTGCTTGGCTCAAGTGGTCTAAAACAAACCAAGTATCATTCTTTCTTGTGCTGCAATTATGTGTATGCACAATGGTCTTCTTTCAATTTCAAGATCATAAGTGGGGCATAAGATTACTGACAAACCGCTGGCCTTCTTCAGCTTTGTCCATTTTTCTTAATAATATAGCAGTAAAATATGCTTCTCTTGAACTGATGGTCTGGCTTCCTCATTCCTGGTTTATTATACAAACTTTGCTTCTGAAACGCTCAATATTGGGAGAACATGACAAGACTTCATTTCTCAGCCACCCTTTGTCATGAACCTATATCTGCTTTATGCACTTTTCTCCCTGCCTAGCTCCCCGTTAATCTTGAGGATTTCAGTATCCTCTGAAAATGATGCCCAGCAAATGTGCCGGTATTCAGTACCATAATGTTCCCTCAAATCACCTGGTAATCCAGGAAAGCAAAATTTCATAACAAAATATTAGGAGAATATTAATAGTATTGTTGTCTTTAAAGTACAGAGTACAAGATATGGGCATGAAAATTCTCCAATCAATATTAGCACAAACCTTCCTTTTCAATGAACTAAGAGATACTAATAGTACAACATGCTCTTTTCTGTTTCCTTCCCTCATTTCCCTTTCCCCCCATCCAAGTCCCTTTTCCTTTTGAGCCGTTAGCAGAGCTGAGCCCACCAGGCTCTGATGTGGTCTCCACATATACCCGAGGGCCATCAGAGTCTCCTCCCTTCATTTATCTCACTGCCCTGCAGAAGAGAGTTCTTAGGTTCAGCTGATCTAAATTATATTCCAAATCCCACTGGTAATCTAACTGCTTACACCTTCCTGGCATCTTCCCTGCCTTTAACATTCGTTCATCTTTGTATTCTTAGCTGAGTATACTTATGTACAGACCACCATGTTCTCTAGCAGTACTTTCAAATCCATGCTCACTGTAGGCTTTTAGATCATTGTTTTTAATGACACTTTCCTCTCTTGAGTTGTCAGTTATAAATCTACAAAGGAAATTAAAATATTCTCCTCTCTCATACTATTTATAGATAGACAGATGAAAGACAAATGATAAAAGTACAGATAGACACATATATAGATGCGCACATAAGTAGTCATCAATGCACACACATAACCAATTAAGAAAACACTAAAGACAGTCAAATTTGCACAAGGCACACATACTGCACACGGCCCAGCTCCATTAGACATAAAACCTAATTCTGTAAAATGGTAAACTGATAAAAAGTAGTAGTCACATACAATATGTAAATACTTCCGGTATTTAAATTATTCTATAAATTGGGCTCTGCTCCACAAGGAAAATGTTCCAGATACCTTGTTGCTTTACTTTGCTTTCAACCTTTTCTACCCTTCTTCCCAACTGCACGTTGCCTCATTCTTATTCCAGAACTCACTTCGGGGTTTTTGCATCCTCATTCTGTGGCACTGTGTTGTCTGTTTTGAAAATGAACTTGAGGCAATTGTTTGACCGCATTAATATCCAATGCTGTCCTTCATGTTAATGGGACTTTCACAAAACTGCAGGAGTCAGTACCCATCCCCTTATAAAACTTGGTTCACCTGAATATTTCTTTTCTACCTCTATTGGTTTTAGATCTGAAATTATTAAATATTATTAACCTCAGTGCTTAAGAACTCTAGATATTTATCATAGGTTTAAAATGCACAACCCATTTCTTTGTTAGTCACTACCATTTTTATCTGTGGGAGCAACATATCAAGCCCAACTGCCTACTTATTTCTTATCATCCTCATAGTCTACGGATTTTTCAGTAGCCTCTTGTGAGGCTGTCTCCTGTTCATGTCTTCAGCTGAGAGTTCCATTAACCCACTCAGTCTCCTCTGACACTCTGCTCTCTTCCGAAGCCTGTGATGTAAAGTATACTACAATACAGTGATAGTATATACAGTATTTTGTTGCTATGGTATTGCATAGTATAGTATCACAAAGTCTAGCAACCCCTAATGGATTTGCACATATTCACCATGTGCCTTAGCTTTGGCTGCTAAAACAAATGACTATAGATTGGATAACTTTAATAACAAACATTTATTTTTCAGAGTTCTGGAAACAAAGAAGTCCAAGATCAAGGCACTTTGGATCCAGTGTTTGGTATGGACACTTTCTAATTCACAAACCTGGTCTGTATACATTTCTAGCTAAGGCTCACTAGAAAAAAAAGTTAGAAATATTTGTTTCTACTATCTTCTATGGTTTGGGTCATGAATATTTACCCAAAGGCCCACACACTAAAGGCTCAGTCACCAGACTGTGGCATATGGAGAGGCTGTGAAACCTTCAGAAGATGACATCTCCTGAAAAAAAGTTAGGTCCCTGGAAGGTGCTTTCAGGGGACACAGGAACCCCATCCCCTTTCCATTTCTCTTGTGTCTCAGACACTATTACACACTGCACCACCACAAGGCCAGAGTGACAGGGGCAAGTGACCATGAACTGAAACCTCCATGAACTGAACCCTCCTGAGCCACCATAAACCTTTCTTTCTTTTAACTTATTTTCGGCATTTGCTACAGCAATGCAAAGCTGATAAACACTCTACCTTAGGCTACATCAATAGTACCTTAAGATGCAATAGTTTCCCTACATCGTATTTGCAGTGTCTTACTTGGCCTGCTTCCATTACTATCATACACATCGTGACCCTGGTGACACTCCATTGTCGTCTCAAAATGAGAAGAGCAACCTATAGACTTGACGAGGGGAAAAGTTGGGAAAAGCGCCAGGGATAAAGGTTAACCTTCCTGTTCCCTAAAATCCCTATTTAATGTCACAAGTACAAGGGGGTACACAGCAAACCCTAGTCAAGCCAAGCATCAAGACCCAAAGCTCAGGGCAGAAGGAAGAGAGAGGTGAGTATGGGATCGTGCTTCTAGACAATGTCAGTTTTAAGTCAGAGGGAGATTTTTCAGATCAGGAAATGGGGGACCCAGGACAAATGAGACACCCTTGCCAGGGAGGAGCAATCACACTCCCTTCTCCACGCCCAAAGCTGGAGGCTGCCACATGTCCCTCCAAGGTAGCTGGGAGAGGGTACACCTATCTGACAGGTGGCTGATCCAGGAATCAGCCAGGCTGGGCCTTATGGGACCCAGAACTCTGCCTCACTGGGCCACTGCTCAGAAGCCTGTGGCATTTGCCAATTGCAGATTATTCCTGCTCAGCCTTCCCAAGCAGCAGTGGGGAGGGAGTTTGTGCAGCGTGAGGCTCGGGCGGGTCACCCTCCCCAAGAAGCAAGACCCCGGAGCTGTGTCCAGAAGAGAGGAGCCCATCATTCAGAGTCTTCAAAGCCATACCCCCCAGCTTCCTTCTTAGCTAAGTTTTCTCATAGCTAAGCCTTGCCAAAAAGGTACTAAGCAATGAATTCTTTTTAACCTTACAATGAGATCCTTAAGAGTAAACCTGAGTACTCTAGAAAACTCCGCATTTATCCTTCGCCAACTCTAATAAGAACATTTGCCTTTGCATCTGTGCCCCTCCTGTGTTTTTCCTCAGGATCCTAAGTTAGGTACCCTTCATGACTTTTCTTCCTTCCCAACTCTAACTTCCCCATTTGGGTTGAGTGACACTCGCATACCACTTCCACAGGACATGCAAGACGCTGTTTCTACTGTGCGCCCTATGGAGCCCTGTTCTGTGCATCTGACACCCTTAGGCATGTGACAGCCCCTATTTAAATGCTCCACAGAACGACAGGAGCTGCCTGCCACACGCAGGTCTGCAGCAGATCCCTTCCCTTGCAGGTAACAGACTCACAGCAGCAGCTTCACCCCAGGTCCTGTGGACAGGGAGTTCCCATCGCTTTTGCTGGCACCTGTCCCTATCACAGGACCCTCTGCCTATCCACCAGGTACACCGTAAACCTCCCGGGCCAGCGGGGCTGCCCTGCATCAGGCTTTACATAACAGAAACGGCTGCTGTCAGGAAGTCTTTGCTGCATATAACTTCAAACCCCAGCCAAGGCTTCCTTCATGTCCCCAAATCTCCATAAACTGTCCCAAACTCATTTCTGACTCTGTCATCCACAGAATCTAAGTAACATGAAAAGAGCATCACCTGATCATCACCAATTATTTCATGATTATAATGCTTACATAATCTCTGTGTCTCATCGTCTCCATTTTTTTCTGCAAATCTTCCTTTTATGGGAGACTACGGATGGTTTCTGACTGACGAGGGCTTGACAAGCCATCTCTTGGCTTTATGATGGCACACAAGGGTCACACACTCAGTAGAACCGTTCTTCTAATTCCGAATTCTGGTCTTTTTGTCACACTAGTGGTGAAGGGTACTGTTTTGTCCAGTGAAGCTCAGCAGGAGTGGCAACCACAGTGCCCAGTCAGCCACGAGATCGGAGGAGGAAACAACCAGCCTGGAGCACAGGCTGGGGATCTAAGCTGGGATGTCCAGCAGGTCAGTGGCAAGAAGTGCATTTTCAACTTACAGGATTTGCAACTTAGGATGAGTTTATCAGGCAATCACCTCACCACAAGGCAAGGACCATCTGTATCTGAAAATGAATTAATATAACCATAAGTTTTCTTTTTCTTTCTTTTTTTGCCTTTACCAGACTGTACTGCTTCAGTCTTTCATCCTGGCTTACGTGAACTCCTTCTGAGCTTGTGACTTACTTTACAGTTCTGTCAAAGCTGAACTGAGATCAGTTGGAGAAGGAAGGGCCCCCTCTTGGTGCCCGCTAGGTGGCCAGGCTCTGCCACACTGCCACCCCAGTCATCCTGTGTCAGTTTTCTCTCTGGTAATCATGTCCTGCAGTTGTCTCCCAAGACCGTTTGCCTTGAAAGTGGGAGCCTGTATCACCAAGTAACCCCATTCCTAAGGGACAGGAGAAATATGTGCAATCATCCCACCTAACTTAAGAGATGTTCATACTTACAAACGTCCCTTAGCCACACTGAACAGACACTTCTGTCTCTATCGAAGCCCAGACTTTGCAGAAAATGATACACACAAAATTTTACCTCTTGCCTTCAGTTCAGTAGGAACTGAACCTCTATCTTAGCAAATTTCTGGGCCCCTTTCTGGTCTCCCCCATTAATCTGAGTGAATAAGTGAGTGAGGAATAAAAACGAAAAAAATAAAAGAAGGATGTGAACAAGAAGGGAAAGGATCTGGAGGTTACACTGGATTAGCTTGATTTGCAGTCTTAGGAGTAACTGGTTAAAAACCCAGCCCAGCCTCATCCATACTTAGACTTCTTATGGCTTAGAAAACACCAATTTAAAGCAACACGGTTGTGATTATTCACTCAAATGTTAGAAACCACCAAGCACCAAATATGTCATTTAAAACCAGGTCCCTAAGATAACTGAATGTATGATAAAATCTAGAAGAAATACTAGCATTCGGTCCTAATGCTTCACATTTTGTCACGTTTTATATTTAATCACATAACCATCATGCTTTCATTAATTTTTGGTATCCAACTGATACAAGTCAAGAAGAAATGACTGCCCATATTTACATACAGATGTTGCTTTAGCTTTTGCAATTTTGATAAGGAAAGTATTTCTTCCTTTATAGAGCCTCCACTGTACCTCCAGGGACACTTCTCAGACCACAGTAACACAATAGAACACTGAATTACATATTTCTACCCCCAAAATTTTTGGAATGGAAAAAAATCAGAAGACTAAAATAAAGCAGGGGTCGGGGGAAGGGGACCTGCGTTGCTTGAAATTTTGCTTACCTTAGATGGAAGGCAGCTTTGAAGAAATAATACTCCATATGAATACTCTTGAAAAACCCAATTTCAACTTCAGTAGGCACAGACTGACACCTTTTTCAATAATTTTTTAAGTGGAGGTTTCTGCTATTTAATGTCATATAAGGTAAGGATTTAATAGCTTCCACCGAAGCCTTATGAAGCATCACTTGATTATGTTCCCACTGGCAGTTTTTAAAAAGCATTTCTGGATGGGTTCACAATCTTTTTACTTCATCAGACTTTGGGAGATTGTTTCTATGAGAAAACGAAATGACTAGTAGTTCAAAAATCACCAATAATATCATTATAATTAATTTTCTCCCCCAACACACACCCCAAGCTAATTTATAAAACTGGTGTTCTGAAAGATGAGTAAGGAATTATAAAATTGTATAACAGTCTTTAAGAGACTGCAACTCAGATTTCTAAGGTTATGCCAATATCTGCTCTGTCAGGCCATCACATGGCTGCCCAGAACAAGGTTTGCATGTGTCAGCCTCCCTTGCAGCTCAGGGTGGCACCCGCACTTTTAGATGAGAGGATGATGGACTTGAGATGGTGCAATTTCCAGGATATGTTCTGAAGGGAAGGGGATGTCTCTTCTCACGCTTCCCCCATCATGCAGCTGGGAAAGTGGACTGGCCTCTGAGCAAGAGGACCATGTATTACAGACGCCAGAGTGACAGCTGGAGGGATCCCAAGTGATGGTGGAAACTTCACATAAACACATGAGCTCAACCTCCATGTAAAAGAGGAACAAACTACCAGTACTATTTCAAGAGTTCTACCATACACAGTGAAAATCATAACTAGTGCACAAAGATATCACAGATGAGGAAATGGTTACACTAAAACCCAGACCTACTAATCTCACAAAATCTGATGTTCCTTCAAATTAGGCAGACAGTCTTACCAAAGAGCTTACAAAGTTTTTAAAATATTGTTGCTGTATTTTAAAAGATATCAGTATCTCGATATTTTGATATAGCTGTGGTCCAATTAGACCTCATTTTTCTTGCTTATTATGATAGTTTGTATTATGAATGTTCCCCAAAGGTTCACCTACTGAAGCCTTGCTCACCAGCCTGTGGTGCTGTTGGGAGGTGGTGGAAAAGAGGTGGGGCTTAGCAGGAGAGCATCTTTGGGTCACTTTGTGCCCATCTTTGGGCACAAAGCAACAAGGCTAAGCATCCATGGACTGATGTCCCCAAAACTGTGAGCCTAAAGATTGTTTGTTGATTATTTCAGTTGTTTTGTTACAGTAACAGCTAACAATTATTTACATTTTTGTTAATGAAAGAGAAAATAATTTGCAGGTGCAAGGCACCTTTTTAACAGGATCTTTCTATTCTCTATTTTCTTCATGAGTCGTACTGTGCGTGTGCGTGTGTGTGTGTGTGTGTGTGTGTGTGTGTACACACCCATGTGCAGGGAGCACAAAAATCACCATGTAGGATGCAAGAGGCAATAAAATGGAGACGTATCCAATAGATTTTAACTATGCAATGCAACTGGGCAAAATAATCATTCCCCTATTTAAATATTTAAACAAACTGTTAGCTTCTGTAAACTTGTTTTCTGGTCATGAGGAAGAGGTTTTCATCTTTCATATTGTTGCAGCAGAAATTAACTGGTATAGCACATTTAAAGTATATAACATTGTATTTGATATTAAGGTGAACTCAATAAATACGTGTCTGCTTTCTTTCATGTCCTCATGTATTTATTCATTAAAATTATACTATTATCAGACCCTGTACTAATACTGGAAACCAAAGTAAATAATTCAGAAGGAGAGAACTGCCCTCAGTAAGAGGTCTTGGGAGACAGTACAGGAATACATTAGAAACAGAGGACAAGCAGTTTAAATGAACAGTTTGATTTAAATTTTAAAATTTCTTTTTATGAAAGAACACATGCTGACCCTAGGAAATATAGATAAGCAAGTAAAGAATAAAAATATTCTTTTACTTATATATCCTACCAGAAATAGTCACTGGGAGTACATCTTTCCTATCTTCCACTTTATCTTTATGATATATAGTCATTATAAATGTAAACACTATAGAAAACATGCGAATATAGCATACATATTTTGAAGCTTCATTTCTTACTTGAATTTCATAAAAAATTTTGTATGTCATTAACATTTCAATTGCTGTATGATATTTCCTTGTTTGGATGAATCAGAATCCATTCAACAATCATTATTTTGGAATACTTAAGTGTTGTCTCCTGTTCTCCTTTCTATTAAAATTAACACTCATCTAGTGGTATCTTCTTAGGATAGTTTTTTCTGCTGTCTCTAATTAAAATGATTTTCTCTTTAAAAACCCCATGTTTCCTGTTTCTTTATTTCATTCATTTAACATTTAAAATTCTACCATTAGTGGATGGGATTAATCCTTATTCTCCCACTAGAAATAAAGCCCAACAGAACTGCTAACTCTGGCTTCTCCAATAGAGTATCTCTAAGGCCAAGAACAGTCTGGCATACAGCCCGGCCAAAAAAATACTCACCAAATGAATGAACAAGAGTGAATATTGTGATAAATATTTTCAAATAAAATTTCATACACAGGCAACAACTTCCTTAAAACAAATGCTTTAAAGAAAAAATCCAGGTCAAGTAATATTAATAGTGTTAACTTTTTTGATGCAAGGGGTTAAAGTACTCCACAAAGGGTTTTGTAATATACCTTCCCTAAAAAGCGAAAGAGCTCATTTCTCTGTATCATCACTAGAATTTAGTAGTATTCTTCTTAAAACTTAAATTTCTATTATTCTCTGATTTTCAACTCTTTGGTTATTACAAATCAGTCATTTCTATTTCCATGTGTTATCACTCAGTATCTGAGGAATAAATATTAAAGAAGTTTGAACACAATCTCTTTTCCTCAGGTTTTTAATATATAGCTAGCAGGTACCATGGAGAAACAAAACTGAGCAAAAAGAATTACTACAGCAAAATCATGAAAACAGATGTGGTGTTACAAATAATCAGTGAGTAAAATCTAATAATAGTTATGCTAACAGTGTGTCTGGGTCTTTATTAGCTATGTCTTTATATCTATCTGTACCTATTTATACATCTCCATTTATACCTCTATATCTTTGGTCACTGCTGTCACCTTCTCCCTTCTTTTCTTCTGAGATAGTCTCTTTTCCTTACACTATGTTTTGTTTGCTTGTCTTTTGTTCATTTGTTCATCTTAGTATAACTGTGATTGGCAATAAGTCGGATTATATTGGGGATGAACCATGAAGACTTCAAAGCTTCTTAAAGAAAATGTTCCAGTCCCCTGTAGCTGTGAAACAAATCATCCTAAAGCTCATTCAAGTAAAGCAAGAACCACTTGGTGATGGGCATGGATTCCAGAGATCAGGGAACTGGGCAGGACCATGTAGAAAAGGCTTAGCTTTGCTTAAGTTTGTTCAGAGCCCGCAGCTGGAAAGACTCAAAAGTCTGAGGGCAACTCGAATCTGGAGACCATCCAGATGTCTTCCATCACCTGCCTAGAACCCTGGGCCAGCTGAAACCGTCACATGGAGTTCTTCCACAGCCCTCTCTATACAGCTTGGGCTTCCTCACAGCATGGTTGTGACATGGTAGTCATACCTCTTACCTTGTGACTCAGACCTCCAACAATAATGTTCTCAAAGCTGCTTGGCCTTTGGTGATCCAGCCTTGCACAGCACATAGCATAACTTTTTCCACATCGTATTCACAGTCTGCATGTTGGCAGACCAGAGAAAAATGACTGAAACGGTGGGAACGCGGCTAAGTGCTGAACTACAGTGACCGGCCCCAAAGCAACAGGAATTCATAAAAGCAAGGCAGAGGTGATGTCTGGGGCAGTCTGAGGTCTTGGCGCCTCAGTGCTGGTTGGAGGGAATGGGTAGGACTTGGGATCTAACTGTTGTAGTGAGCAGGTCAGGGAAGGAGGAAGAGAGGAATGAGGAAAGGTATGAGGCTCTGGAGTGGGTACAACTGGGAGGTTAGACTGGGATGCTGTCAGTCACAAGGCAAGCTAGAAAGAAGATCAACTACGAAGGGAAAGCAGAGCCCACTAGCCAGACTCTGTTAAAGAGAGGGTTTAAAAATTTTGTCAGGAAGCTGTGTTTAGAATGACCAAATGTCAGGCTTTGCAGAACAAAACAGAGTGAAGATCGGAGATTAGGAGTGGCCACCAGGAGCCAAATCCACATACCACAGATAGCAGTAGTATTTATTAACTTTCAAAAGGCATTTCATTTTTTTTTAAACTTAAGTACAGCCATCCCATGGTACCCACACGAGATTCACTTCAGGATGTCCTCCAATTCCAAAATCCACAGATGCTCAGGCCCCTTAGACAGAGTTGGCACAGTATTTTGCAGATAACCTGTACATCATCCCTACACTCACCTCTAGTCAACTACCAATACCACACAATATGTACGCCATGTAAGTGGCCATTACAGTATACTGTGTAGGGGACAGGGCAAGGAAGAAAGCCTGTGTATGTTCAGCACAGACGCAACCTTTAAAATAAACAAATTTTTGATGCAAGGTTGGGTGAATTCATGGATATAGAACTCACAGATACGGAGAACTGAGCAAACATTTATATAAAACAGAAAAAGAATCTTTGTATCAGTAGTATGCATGCAGGCTGGTGTATCTCTCTCTCCCCTTCTCCTTCCCATCAAATGCTTCTGTAGGGGATGGATTCCTCCTATAATGGAAGACAGTTTAAGATTATCTAGCACTGAATGGAGCTTACCTCTCTACTAACAGTAGGATCAGAAAAGAATTAAAAAAGAAACTGCTTGTTCGTTAGGAGAATCCAAATTACATCATGTCATATCTGTACTTCTTAAACTCACTCTCCACAAATGCTTTAAGAAATCTCAGACTTTCAAAGCAACAGCAGAAGCTGAATTGTATTACATGCAACTATATTGCATACATCTCTGTACCACAGCAGAAAATCATCACTAATTTTCATAAGATCTTCATTTCATCCCTCTGAAATTAGGAAATATTAACTTTAAAAGACATCTTGCAAAGGAGGGTGAGACTAGAAGCAGAAGTCTGAGTCTCAGTCGAGATGTTAATCTCATCTTTGTTCTGATCATAGTGAACAACACAGAGACCGTTCCTAAGTCTATGTCTTCCTGAACCTGAGCCCTACATCTGGCTCCCTGTTGACTGTCTCTGTCTTGATGTTTCACAATATCCTCATACCTCATACATTCAAAACTTTCTTTCCTCCACACTCCGTGCTTCCTCTAGGTTGATGATGTTGGTGATCCCATGCGGGAAGCCGCAGAGGGATCTGAGTGATTCAGGACCAATCCTCTTGATTATACCCCATACCCAACAAAACCAAGCATGCATAGTCTCATTTAAAGAACTCATGTCACACTTATGTTTAATAGACTCTGGGATATGCAGAATAGTAACATAATAAATTTTTTAATCAAATAACTATTCTAATTCACAGTTATAAACTGCTAATTTTCAAATAGAGTGCAACACAAACACAAAACGACTTAAATATAAGGTAATCTTTCTTGTACTTTTTTATTACTTAAAAAAGTCCCAGAAAAATTATCGTCAAATCATATATAAACGCATGTTTGTGCATGCTGCATGCATGAGTGTGTGGGCACTCTGACTTCTAGAGACCAATTTAAGACAGAGAAAAGACATAGATGCAGACCAAGAGTTACATTGCAGGTCTGACATTCTCCCTAACAACCATTCCATGCCACTCCCCTGCCACCGTTAGGAGAGGCTCCCAGCTCTGATGAACGGTGAGCAGCCCTGTGCTTCAGAACACCCAGCCTCCTCTCCAGCATCTGGTTAGAGCAGAGCTCTGGCTGTGCCACAGGAACTGAATTCAGTGGCAAAGAGCTTTTGCAAAACATTTTGCTGCTCTTAAAAAGGGAAATAAGGTTAAGTGCACTTTCCCAGTACCTGAATTTTTTAACATGTGCCTAGAACTGCTGATGCCTTTTTGTCACCTGACACAGAAACTAGAAGCCAGGGATGCAGAAGAGAAATACAGAAAGAACCTGGGGACTTGGCCACATCATGGAGCTTCAAAATTTAACAATCCAACAGATTTTTTTTATGTGAGCTTCTAAGTTTTCTTACTGTTGAAAAATTCTGACTTGAGTATTATTCTCTTAGTGTTTGTTTTAGTTTGTATTTTATTTTTACATTACAAAAAATGCTTGTTTGCCTTTTGTTTTCTCATAAGAGAAAACTGCAGAAAATAATTTTTATGTATTTTAGACCTTTGTAGACTTTAAGAGAGAGTTTAACACGCTAATGAAAGAAAGAGAAGGTCCAGACCAGTTAAAGAAAAAGAACAAAGAAAGGAACCGCATGTCGAGGTCTCTCTCAAAATCTGTTCGTCAGTCATTCTAAACCTGAGGGTTCTGTCAAAACTAGCAGGTGATCTGTCTTCAATTGGCTCATTCTTGGGGCTTTTTTTTTTTTTTTATGACAAAACAGACAAATTGAAGTGCCAATTGCTATCATTCAAGATTCTGTTAAACTGATTGAGATTCCAATCGCTAAGATTTGGATTTCCATGGACTCACTTTGGAGTAATCATCCTGGAAGAGTCAGAAAGGTTCCTCAACTCATTCTCAAACAGACGAATCTTTAATCACAGCACAGTTATAAGCAAACTGCTCTTTTGCAATTACTGTTTCGTCTAAGCATTTTTGTCCTGTGATTTCTAAAGGTAAATTTTAAAGTCACTCCAAGAAGAATCCATAGTGCTAGTCTACTCTTCATCTTATATATTTATTTATCTCTACTTTAGAAACTTTAAATCTATTTTTTTGTCTTTTTCGTTTTTATCGGTACCAGGGATCAAACTCACGACTGCCTGCTTGCAAGACAGGCGCTTATGCTGCTGAGCTAAATCCCCAGCCCCTTATCTATTTTTAACATTTAGGGGAAAGCTATTTTACTCTTGAGTAAAATAGAATTCTCCCCCATAGATTTTTTCTAAAACAACTAGTTTTCAAAATATATTATTCTGAACCTCAAAAACTTTGTTGCAAATCATGACTCCACTGAAATACAGGCTAATATATATGATTTAAATTAGAAAATGAATATCACTACAAAGTTAAACTCATGTGTTAAAGTTGCTTCCTCTAAAAATCTACCAGTGGAGTCATACTTTCTATTAAGTTCCTATTGCTCAGCCTTTTGTCACTGTACAAAATGCCTAAGAAAAATCAGCTTAATAAAGGAAAAGGTTTTGGTTCACGGTTTCAGAGGTTTCAGTCCATGGGTCTGTGGGAGCCCAGTACATCATGAAGAGAACACATTGGCGGAGGAGGCCAGTTCCCTCATGGCAGCTGGGAGAAAGGGAGAGGAGAGGAGAGGAGAGGGGAGGGGAGGGGAGGGGAGGGGAGGGGAGGGAAGGAAAGGGAAGGGAAGGGAAGGGAAGGGAAGGGAAGGGAAGGGAAGGGAAGGGGTCAGGGCTTCCACATTCCTCCCATGACATGCCCCAGTGACTGAAGTTCCTCCCACTGGGACCCATCTCCTAAAGATTCAATCTCCTCCAAGCAGCACCACAAACTGGTGATCAGTTTTCAGCATATGGGCCTTTGTGGGACATTTAAGATCCAAACCACAATAATTCTCTAAAGAGGACAGAACCATGGGCAAATGGCATATTTGTAACAGTAAAGCTCTATTAGACACCAAGTGGCGATTTCTAAATAAGGATGCATTTCTTCTTTATTTAGCTAAATCCTGAAAAATCAAAACTGTGTGTTTTTATGGAGCATATTCTCTTATTTACTGCAGAATTACTCACAATGGTCAAATTATGAAATCAATCCATGCATTCTTCAACAAATGAATGGATAAAAAAATTAGCATGGATTTCTAAGGCAGGCTGTGCTGGGCATGGTTTCTTCATTCTTTCCTGAGTATATTGTATTCCACAGACACCACAGTAAGGTCCTGTGATTGGTATCATCTCATTGGAACAAAGTTTCTATACATTGGATCAGGGGAACAGAGACTTACTGTCTAAGCCGTAAGTTTAAAATAGCATCCTCAGACCTCTAAATGAAAGACAAGGGCGGATCTCAAAGTGCAAGAGGCACTTGGAGGTGATGGATATAGTTATTCCCTCTAGAGTTACTGCCCCATCGCACCCACAAACACAGACAAACTGGTCTGCTGGGAAATAATTTCCTTCCTCTCCTCTCTGCCACCAGCAATTCTAGGCAGAATGATGGTGTCCAAAGAGGAGTGCAAGTTACAAGGACAGGAGTAAAAAATGAGAGTAATAAAGAGGCTCTAATAAAGCACAGTAAATGAAAGATAGCACTTCCTGGAGACAGTATAAAAGTTTCCACTTTTTTCAAGAATTTATGAGCAATGTTGTTACCAATCACCCAAAAGTAGTAAAGTTCTAGTACATAGTATTTGCTCAACAATTAGTATGTGTCGGCACTTATATACAGAATTTTAATGATGGGAGAACTTTCAGTACTTCAATGCTCTCTTTGGCAAGATAATATTCCCCCACTCTTCACTGTATAATGACAAACCGATTTCAATTAAAAGGAAGCCTATATATATCTTAGTGATCTGTATTGAAGAAATTAACTCCAAATTACATGTTATCTATTGTCTATTTTTGAACCTTCTGGGCGTGGGACAATTGGACTGTGATGCTCTCACTTTATTGAGCCATCTACTTCTGCTGAGGGGGAGGATTTAAACAGAGGAAGAAGACAAACTTCCCAGGCAGACAGGAGGGGTCCAGGAGGGGGCCCAGGCAGACTGCTGGCCTCACACACTGCAGGACCAAGAGTAGCAGCAGGAACAATGAGCTTCCTAGGAAGGGAAATAAGACACCAAGATATGCCCTGGACACTTGGGGAGAGGCGCAGTTTTAAGAAGGATGCATTTCTTCTCCATCGGTTCTGCCCTAAAGCTTTAACTCCATCAAGCAAGGAAGGAAGATCCCAGGAAGAGAAAGAGGGCTCTAGAATACTGTAGTTGGATTCCACAGAAAATCTCAAAGGCTCTGGAAGCATAAAGCAGCTACTGTGAAACCAAGAGGTGGGGGAGGCACAGGCAACTGGGTGGAGAGAGTTTCTTGTTGGCAGAGTAAATAAAGCAACTCCAGCCCAGGAGCTGTAAATGGCTTTGACAGAGAGACACAGCATGGCAGAGGCAAAGGTGATCCCAGTGGGAGCACCATCCTCAGGAGCAGCAGGGGCCCCTCCAGGCAGGGAGGTGGCCCAGCAGCCTGGGGGCCGCGGTGGGAAGCTGTTCCTTGGCAAGGGCACTGTTCCCTAGATTTAAAAGCCTATCTCTAGGGATCATTATCTCTCTCCAGCCAGCTAAGCTACTTCAGAGGAGTGATCTCTAGCAAGGCTAAGGTCTAGAAATTCTTTTGATCCCTAATCACTGCAAATCCAAATACCTGAACAATTTTCTTTCTGGTTTTAAAAAGCTGTTAAAAACAATAGGTCTCTGGTCTTTGGTATTAAGCAACAATATATTTGGTTTAAATTGTTTTATAGTCAAGTCTGAAATTCACTTTTAAAACTATAAATGTAGTAATTTATATTTTTAGAAATAAATTTGAGTTGTGGGTGTTGTACAGAAGTGACCAAGCCTACCTGGCCACTCAGCCACTCAGCATTTCAATGTAATTTTGCTGGGACCTTTGGCTCTACTTATGAGGTGGTGTAATGAGAAAAATCCTTCTGGTTAGAATGATGGTCTTTATGCTATACCTGTAGTGACAGTGAATAAAATGTCAAACCATCCATTTGGTTATCCAGACCTGATACCCTGAGCTGTAGATATAAATATGAATGTAAAGATAAATGTATCCACCTGGTATTCTACTCAAACTGGACAGCTAACTTTGAAATTACATCTAGCAATTATTAAATCTCTCCTTTAAAAGTTCATTGACTAAACAATATATCAATTCTAGACATTATTAGAAATCTCAACTCAGAAGAAAAATATCTTTCTAAATTAATAGCACAGACAGCAACTCAATAGTTATCCTAAAGCCACCTTATCTTGCTGTATTTTAGTGTCGAAAATGTAAACAAGAGATTCAGAATGGGTGCTGAGCTAAGTACTGGCTTACTTATTTCAGTAGGAATTAAATTTAACAAGTAGTCAAAGGAAGTATTCTTCCCATGAAAAACATTAAATATTTCTGTCTTAGTAATTTTATCAATGAAGACTTTTAGTCTGTTTTTTCAGTGTTGACCTGCAATCTTATTCAAAAAAATCCACCAACCATTGTTGTTAAGCTAAAGAAATGTACATTTAATATCATAAAACTTTCACTAGGTAAACAACTAAAAACAATGAAATGTATCATCAGAACTTTTTAACCAGAAGCCCAGAATCCATTTAAGTTCCCGCACTGGCAAGCTTTTCACCATGCTCCGTTTCTTCAAGAAGTACCAAGGCTCGAAGTTCTCCACACCTATTAATTCGTCTCTCCCTATAAACCTTTCTGTGTGAATGCATTCTCTTTCACACTCACAAAGGATTTCACCTTTCCATTCTTGTCCTTGCAACCAGTTATTCTGAACTCAGTGCAAAATGAAGCTAAGAGATGTAACCAAACAAAACCACTAGCCTCATAAAATAGAAAGGCAACTCTGCAAAAGGCTGGCAGGACAAACACCCTCCTCTTGTCAGTGTCTCCTTGTACACAGCTCATTGCTGATGCACCTTTGATAGGAATGCAGTCAGCTGCAGTGGGCTGCTCTGCTCCATGTGGTCTCTGAGTATCCGCCACTGTGATTCTGTCCTTCACACTCAGAGGACAGGCTTCCAACTCACCTCTACCTTACATTAAAGGCAATGGGCAGGACAGGACAAAAGCCCTCCTGTTCACAAGCCACTTTACTAGGACACATTTATGCCTGAGCATCCACTTTGCCTACATGTGTAGCAAGTTAGGAGGACAAGAAAGCACAAATTACTTGGCAGCCTATCAGGACAGCAGACAGCACACAGCGTGCAGCTAAGCAGGAAGAGAAGTATCCTGAAGAGAGAGATGGGCAGACTCCAGACACAAACACACGTTCTTCACATCTTTCCCCTTCTGAAGCACTGCACCACAGGTCGCTGTCCCCTTCAGGGCTACACTTGGCCATCAGTTTAATAACCGCTCACAACACTCACTTCTCACTTTGCTCTGTTTTTCTGGTTCTATTTTAGAGATGTTTTCTTAGTATGAATGGGATGATGTTGAAAAGTTCCCGAGTGCTTTATCAGATGGGATCTGAAGCCACAGGGACAGGATCTTGGCTCAGAAAAGATGAAACCACGATGGCTGATCACTGGAGACCCTCTTTTTATACAGAGGCCAAATATTCCAAGCACAAAAAAAGAGGTTGGAAAATACTTCCAAATTAGGAATCAGGGAGTATGAATGGAGCTATTAATACCTCAGTGCAGGCCCTGATCTCTCCTGACAGACACTGATGCTGTAAAAAGGATAAGGTACCCGTGTGCAAGCCTGGGCATGCTCACAGACGCCACATGCACACTGCACTAGGATACGATACATAGTCACTGTACCACTTTGCTTAGCAGAAAGCTTCTTTCCACAATCAAATGAGATTTTATAAGCTAGGATTGTAATTAAAGATATTCCAGAAGTCTTAAGGCAAGTTCAAATGAAAACTTTGCTTTTATCAAGTTATGTGTATTGAGTTTTTATTCAATATATTAAATGATTATTTCTCTTCCCAGTGCCTTGTAAAAGCCACTCAGCTGGGACTGAGGACACTTACGAAAAATTTCTTTAAGAACATAGTAGGGGCCGTTTGTGGGCTGCAGAGAGGAAAACAAGAAGCCAGGCACTTTGTGAGTCAGTGCCATTTGCAGGCCATGGGGAAGAGAATCTGATGTCAGCCCCTTCCAGCATGCAGGCTAGGCTACAAGAAGAGCCAACCTCTCTCCCCCAACACAGGCAACCTGCTGACCCAGAGACACACAGGCTGAGATGACAGCTATCAAAGTAAAATACAATTTGATGCTTGTAGTGTTTAGTGTTTTATTGATTTTTCAGGCCTATAGCTGATAGTCTGATCAACTATTTAGAGGATAAAAATATGCAATATAGCATCTATGGGGGATCTCCTTCTGCAGATGGTAGCCACTGTTAATTTCCTATTATCTTGTTTTAAAGTCCTGTGACATTTTCAGTGTTTGGTTTTATTTTGTTCTGTCTTGTTTGATTTTAATATATCTGATGACATGGGCAGCTATTTCAAAGATAACAAGATATATTATGATAGCCATTTTGGATTCACTATTATCTTGTTTTGAAGTCCTGTGTTGCATTCATTGTTCTGTTTTTATTGGTTCTGTTCTATTCTCTTTTGTTTGTTTTTACTATGTCTGATGGGATGGGCAGCTGTTTTGAAAGCAACAAGAGGCATTATGGTAACCATTGCTGATTTCCTATTGTCTTGTTCTGGAGTCTTACATCACACTGTTTTGTTTTGATTGGCTTTATTCCATTTTATTTTGCTTGGTTTTATTCTCTTTTTTTAAAAAAGAAAAAACATGACCAAATAGTAAAAAAAAAAAAAAAAAAAGAACCTAGTAGGGAGGGGGCAGGAAACATACAAGATGAGCCTGAAGAAGTCTGTAGTATCAGAGAAAAAGGAAGTCCCCCAAAACAAAAGCATTGAGGCATGTCCTTTTTCAGGAGTTGACCTGAAAAAGCTCCCAGCAGCCACACAACTCACAGAACAAAATAAATCACATGAAAATAAGGTTACATCCACAGGTTGAAACAAACATTCAAGAGTTCTTCTGATATAAAGCACTGAATAAGTAAATATTGGGGAAGAAGAGATAAATCCTTTTAACAATGATAAGTGGTCCAGATGTTGCTGAAGGCAGAAATAGGAGACTTAATTTCCAACAATTAGGGTGGCAAGGGAAAAACAATAACTTCACAGTGTGGAAAGCTGCTGCACTGATGTAACCAAGTGGTTATGGTGAAAATCAACAGTTACAGCACGAAGCTGCCACACACACCTCACCATGATGACAAGACAAGGCATGATATCACTGGTACTTTTCCAAAGCCCCGTATCCCTGCTGAACAAACTCAAGGTGAGGGACATTCTACAGCAGATCTTGTTTGCATGTTTTAAAATTGCCAAGGTCAGGGAAAAAGAGAAAAGGATGAGAAACTGTCATTGACCAGAAGTAACTAGGCACACACGACAACTAACTGTAATGTGGAATCCTGGACAGGATTCTGGAACAATAAAAGGACATTCATTTGAAAACTAGTGAAACTGGAATGAAGTCTGAAGTCAAGATGTCAGCATTAGGGTAAACTAGAGTGGAGTGAAAAGTGTACAGGAAATGCTTGACTTATCTTAACAAATCTTTCCTGTAAATCTAAAGTTATCCAGAATAAATTTATTTTAAAGATTATTAAGAATCTTATAGGATAGATTGTAAGAAGTGTGTGCAATACCATGGATTAAATCCAGAAGATTTTAGGGAGTGGAAAATTGTGGAGTCAGGAAATTGAAGTAGGAAATTCTTAATGGTCAATACTGGCAGATCTTTAAGGAGATTTTGGTAGTTTTGACACATTCCTTGCTATTGTGTCTTTGGGTTTTTGATCAAGCATATCTAGCCAGAGCACAGTGGGACCTAACAATAAACCAGCAGATTTAGGCTGAGCAAGCTGGAGCAAAGTGCTCAGTGACAACTTAAAAAGTTAACGTTGCCTTGTGGTGGACTGATAACTAGTGGTCAACTTAACAACTGAACAGAATCGGCATGGTGCTGAGTGTGGATGGCCCACCGGAGGATTAGGACCAAGATTTTAAAAAAGCAGACCTGGAGAGGAAGAGTCGCATTGTTGGTTCGCTATGCTGTTTTTGGTTCTTTGTGGTGTTGCTGGTTCTTCTTTTGCCTTTGGTTCTCCTGGAGGAACTAGTCAATCTTCTTTCCTGATATAAACTTGGTTGTCATCATCGTCAGAGGAGCTCAGGACCTTGTCACTGAGAATGGCAGTGGAGTTTCATTTTGGGGGAGCTTTGTCCTCACTCTGAGCATGGCTTTCAGGCTTGTCACACTGGCTGCCTGCTATGAACTCGCTGTCTCACTGTTGGAGGAACTCGGGACCTCACTGTTGTTGAGGATGGCTGTGGTACTGTTCAGCAGAGCCCTGGTCCTTACCTTGAGCATCGCTTCCTGGTTCCAGGGCAGAGCCCTCAGCCTGCTGGCATAGATCCTTCATCCTGCTAACACAGACCTTCTAGCTTTCACTGCTTTGTCCATGAAACAGACTTGCAGAGACACTGCTGTGGGTTCTAGCCCCCCAGCTGGACTTGTAGGGAGCACTGTCGTGGGCTCTAGGTCTTCAGATGGATTCACGCAGGACGCTGTCATGATACTCTAGGCCCTCAGCTGGACTCTTTGGGTCTTGGTGTGTGGATGGATTTCCCGTACTCTCTCTTCTTGTATTTGACTCTTTGGGTGATCATTATAATACTATAAATTATGTGTCCTGTATAAATTGTCTTTCCTTGCAATCTCTTACCACAAAATGCTTCCTAAGTAAGACTGAGATACATAGAAAACAAAATGGTCCACTCATAATAATAGAAACATTACTAACGCAGCTGTGAAACATTCCTTTCCAAAGTCTTTTAAAAAATCATTGAAATCTCAAACTACACAATGAGTTGGATACAGTGTCATCAATTATCTTCTTCCAGCATTCAATCATAACTGTGTGAACACCTCAGCAGTTTTCATGGCACTTGTGATGTTTCCACTGAATTCATGTTACCTTTAATATCTATAGTATTTACCTGGAAAGTAGGATAATAAGCCTCCTAATTCTTTAACTCGTGTGTATGAATTCTGGCTCACTAAGCATATCCTCAGTCAGCAGTTCACTCTTTCCATAGTGAAGTTAATCAGTGTTGGGTGTCTACTGAGTACTTTGCTGGGCATTAAGAGGACTGTACATTGTTGTGACTGAGACATCACAGCCCTCAAGCCTTTCACTGAGGGCAGAAGACAGACAATTAATTTGAACAATTAAGTAAGTCAAGTGCCGTGATAGATGCCTGTCCATGATGTTACAGGACTACACAGGAAAGACATCCAATCACTCTTTGGGTTTAGAGAAGACAAAATAATAATTTGAGCTCCAAAAGAGAACTAGATCATAATCAAGCTGAGCTCCAAGGTCTGACCTTTTATTTATGAATTTGCCAAAGCCCAAAGCTCTCAGCTTACGGTAGAGAGCAAATATTAGAATGTTAATGTTAATCATGATCATAATGGTATCAATAATATGGGTCCAGACAATAATAATGGCTTGGGTCCAAGATACAAAGATGCACAGGGCAGACTTCCAACCCTCAAGGCGCTTTTGAAACTTTTCCTGTGCATTTTTGTATCCACCACGCCAAGTAAAGTTTGTGGCACATCCCTGGCAATCAAGAAATGCTTGCTTAATAGATGAAACGGTTCACACTCCCCACACGAGTCCAGCAGCAGGTCCTCGGACCTCTTATTTCACAATACCTGTTGTATCTGGGCCTCCTCTGCTTGTATTGCCTCTGCTAGCTCACAGGGGCCTAAGAGAGACTACATTGAGGCCTCCAATTGCAGGTTTTGTTCTTCAACACTGCATGCCATTGCAATTTTCTGAAACCTGGACTCTTTCAATAAAACACCTACTTGGATATCTTCCCTTTACTTACAGAATAAAGCTTTAAGTTTCCGAAGTTCTCATGCTCAATCATATACCACTCACTGTGTGTGTTTTTACACAATGGAATAAACATTTGTGCTCATGTCTTTGGTGCAAGATTTCACATTTGTCTAGTTTATTAACATTAATAAGTTGGGGTTATTAACTTTCCTAGCTGAAGTTAATGAATAATATTTTAAGTAAAGTGTTATCTACACGTCTCATTGTTTGACTTTATAACGTAGGCCTATCATTTATATTAAACTTATTTGTGTGGATGATGTGAAAGAAAATCACAATGCATTAGATACACAACTGACCAGGCCCCTTTGCTTTTTAAAAAATACCATCTCATTCCCACAGTTCTTCAGTGTTACTTCTGTCATAAATCCAGTACCTAAACATGTACAGGTCTGTTTGTGCATTCTCTAGTTTATTAACTGATGTATGTGTCTATTCTGCACTACAGTTGTACTATTTTAACTTTATAACAAGTTGTGGTATCTGAAGTTAGTCTTGTTATTCTTCAAGATTTTCTTGGCTGGTTTTTGCTTTCCACAGAAATGTTTGACTCCACTTGCAATAAATACACATACATTTACAAATCTGATGAGTTTTAAACTGGAATTAGTTCTACTCTGTAGATCAGTTGGGGTTAGACTGAAAAAAGAGGTCTACAGCCTTTAATAGTTATATTCCTATTATAGATATGCTATTTTTCTTAATATAAATATCTTTATTTTGGAACTGTTCTTACTATTCTTACAATTTTGCATATTGACTTTATATTCAGTTCTCTGAAAAATTCAGTGAAATCAATTCATCAAGTGTATCTGCAGTTTATTTCAGATTTTCAAATGTACGCGGTCACATCATATGTCAGTATGGTATACAATTTTACTGCTCTCTTTTTAAATTCTAATATTTTTATTTTTTATCTTGCCATACTGCATGGTCTATAACTTCCTATACAATAATGATAAAAGTGATGCTATTAGGTATCTTTTTTCCACTCATAATCCATGAACATGGTTTTTTCAATGTTTCACCACTAATTGTGATCTTCTTTTTAAAGAAATCTTTTATCAGAATACTAAAATTTGCTTCTGTTTCTAGTTCATTGAAAATTTTATCATGCATGGCTACATAATTACATCAAATAATGAATGTTCTTCCTTCATATATCTATAATAGTAAACTGATCTGTTAATGTGATAAACTACATTAATTGATTTTCAGATTTTGTATCAACTGCACTGCTGGAAAAAATTCAACTTGTTATGATACAGTAACACTATATATGCCAGTACTCCTTACTTTTAACTGTACTGTCTAAATAATGTAACCTTTGAAAGTAATACTTTATATTCTTTTGCTTTTCTCTGTATTATATGTAATACTATAAATACATTGTAACTATATTTATAAACTAAGCATCTCAAAGGAAGAAATCTACAGTCTTAGCATATTCTCCAATGTAAGCAACACAGTATATAGCAAATAAAGGCTTATTCAATTAAATTCATAATCCCCTAACAGTACCTTTCACCAAAAAAGAAGCTCTCAACAAATGTGTCAACTGGTGAGTTTGCCAGCTCCCTGTTTTCATTTGTTTTATGTCAAAGAGTCCCATCTCAGTTTAACTCCTCTTGTTACTCTGGATTTTATTGGAAGGAACATGATAATACTACACTTCAGAGAAACACTCCAGTCTGGAGGCTCACTGTTTACTCTGGAGAATAAAGGAACAGTTACCACTCAAGGGCTTGAACCCTGTTCCACCACACCCAGGCAAGTGCTTCAGCATGGACCCATTTCATATGCCAGGCAAGAGAATGACTTTCTAACACAGGTACCCAGGAAACAGTGCCACATTCTTCATTTAAATCCTTCTTTTAAGAGCTGGATTTGTGATTTTAGAAATTGGGCTCACTTCTCCACGTTTCTCAGAAAAACCAGAATGTACTTTCTTTGACTAAAAAGTCTGTCTCTTTAAGGACCACAGTTTGATATTACCTCAATGTTTATGTTGTATCTCCGGCTCTTACACCGTGATCTGTGCAGTTAGGAGGATATCAATTAAGTATCTTTAATATCCCCAGGAAACACAGTTTAGGCAACATTTCAGGTGTGAGAAATTAACACAGTGTCCACCTGCCTACCTATATTATGTATCTGTCAAGTCAGCGTGAGAATATACTACACCTACTGCCATGGAGTAGAAGTTCAAAAGATGCATCAGATTTCCTGATCTGTACAGCAGAAATAGAAACACGAAGGATCGCTATATAGATTTAAGTGTGACCTGCACACAAAAGTGTGTAAAAAGAAACAGAAGCACTTTAGAAAAAGGAGTCACAAATCAACATACCATTACTATATGGAATCAGAGAAGGAAAGTAACACCTCAAATCCATCATCTTGAGCTTCTCAAATTAAATACACTGACTGTCTTATGTCACCAACTCTAATTATGTTAAAATAAGTCAATGAACTTCATCCAACAGAGTTCAAAGAAACCAAAGCTTCTTCAAAACAATCTGCCCAGTCGGCCACAGGGAGAAGGGTCCATTAGTGGTGAATACACGTGACAAATGCAATTCAGGGACACGGTTCTGAGAGCCACTGGAAGCTACTCAGGAGACAGGTTTGTGTTCATTTCCCACCTAATGAGCTGGAGAAGCTGAAAACACTGCCCTGTATAGAATACATCTGTTTTGTTTATCTAAAATCACAGGAAATAATTCTGGGCGATGCTACTGTTCTTAAGCATTTGCCAGACTGTTCATGTGATTTCTAATGGAGCATTTTAAAAATTCACTCCCTTAGACTGAACTTTGTCCTCTCGTGCTTTGCCGATCTGCTCTGTGGGGTAGGCCACGCTCGTGGATCTGCTGGGGGACATAAATGGCATTTTATAACATGAGCTAAGACAACTACATCTTTTTACTCTTCGTTCATCACATGAATAGTTTACTCCAGGAGGTGGCTGTGCATTTGGCATTTATGTACTATGCACTGGTGACATAAACTCAAGTAAAATAGGTGCAAATTCACGCTGAGAGGAAACTATCTTTTAAGTGTCATACACTTACTAAACCAAGACATCACTCTGGCTCACATCAGAGATTCTATTGTTTCCTCTTCACCAAGACTCCCTCCAGTTTTCTCTTTCCGTGGAAAATAGGCCACTTCCTCTATCTTACAGATTATTGTACAACTCAGTTCTACCAATGTTAACTGGGAAGGAGGACAGACGTTTAGGGCAGGGCAAGGAGCTAGGCTTTACCTGCAGAGGCCAGCAGAGAGCACAAGAACCAGAAGATTCAGCTCGAAATAACCAGGCAAGGAATAAGCAAAAGGCCACTGTCTAGGAACAGGCAGGTCACCAGAGAATGGACAGGTGGAATCAGACAAAAAGCCAGCTTACCAGGCCCAGTGCAGCAAGTGAGCTGCCTTCCTAGAAAAAGGATCCCTGGACTTTGGCTCATATCAAATATGTGCAATACTGATCTCAGATGTGAAGTCTGAGATCTCTCCAGGCAGAGTAAGAGAACTCAGGCAGAGCCAGGCAAAGCTGAGAAGGAACTGCACCTACAGGCACCACTGTAGAGAGTTATTTGAGCACAGCACAGCACTAGGTGTGTACCTACCTGCTATGACAGTCCTCACCACGGCTCACAAAGGGGTGCTCTTTCTCTTCCTCCTGGGTCTCAGCTGGATCTCCCTTTCCAGTCCCCTTGGAAGTGAGTCTTAGCCATAAAACTTTCATTGGTCAATAAGCACCAGCCGTAAGGATGGATCAGCTCTGGGTAAAAGCACAGACAGCTATCTAACAACTTCCCTTAAGCTGCCCTGGTAACTATAAAGGTAGGCATCTAGATGGAGCCTCCCTCTGGCAGGCCAGCTACAAGGAGGAACCCCCCTCCCAAACTCACACAGATGAGAAGTGTGGGAGGAAAATATACTTTGGTGGTGTTGGGCCCCTAACATTTGGGGACATTTTTTTTTCTTGCAGTGTGGACATAGGATGCCCCATTTAATCATCACAGAAAACCTCTTGTTGTTTTAAAGAGAATGGAGAATGTGCACTTTGGTGAAAGTGAGCCCTTTGCCTAAAGTCACAAAGTTAATAAGAAACAGAACAAAGTCTAAGTAAAGGTCTGTCTACCCAGAACCCCTACTTTCCAGCCACAGGTTAGCAAAAACCAACTGAATATACAGGAAAGAAAAGAAGGCATCCCGATCTCCGTGAACAGCACTAGGAAACCTTCGCACCCCCAAGGAGCATAAAACCAGGAGACCAAGCAGCTTGGCCTCTGCATCTCTACCTCTTCCTTTAAAATTATAAATAAAAAGTTCAAAAAGGGCATGTAGTTCAAAAGACCGCCAACCTAACGTCATGCTGCTCTGATGTCATCCATAAAGTGACCCAGCCAGGACCAAGAGATCAGGGGACGTGGGCAGCACCTTGCCCATCCTGCTATTTTTTTTTTTTTTGCTACAAAATAAGTCTTCACTTTCACATTATACCTAACATAAATATTGGACTCTACAAAGAACAAGATATTCATTACTTCCTAAGCCTAAATTCTCCTAAAACCACAGGCATTTATGATGTACAATGGGAAGCAGAAGGTTTTAAGAAGCAAGAGCATTATTTGTAGCTAATAAGATAACGTTCCGCGTGTAGCCAGCAATTTTACTTTCTCTAAAACATGCAACTAAGTTCAGGGTCTACAATTCAAGGAACAGAACACAATTTTCTTGTACCTTAATCATAATTTAGGAATGGAAGAATTTTTTTACACATATTCATTTCTTAATAGCCATTCATTCAAGAATCGACCCATCAATGACAGAAAGAGTATTTAAAGATCTAGTGGAAGTATTCCAATGATCGACCAGCTCATATCCGTTTACTTTCTAAACCAGGGGATTCATACAGTAACCTTTAAACTAGGAGGGGGGAGCACTGATAAATTATTCTCACTTTTAGCAAAGTGGGTGGAAACAGATTCTTTCAGCTGTCACTTGACATCTTGTTATTGACTTTCACATTAAGCCACGACTCTGAAGTCTGGACGGAATCCACATATTGCCACATTTCATCTCAGGGAATCCCATTATTGTGATGACTAAATATGTGTGTTATTTGAAGCTATAATTTATTTATTCTCTTAATACTTAGATTGGCTTTTAAAGCAGCTGCAAAATACCCAAGTAGGCTGTTTTCAGGGATATGATCATCATAATTAATTCATTTTTCTTAACATAATAAAAATGGTGGTCATCCACTTGATTAGACAGATCAGGAAGATGTTTTTTCAAACCACTATACATCACCCTTGAATTTCTATGACGTACTTGTCCTAGTCCCCACAACATCAAACGAGAAGGCACCACACAGGTCCCAAACATCATCTGTAATGAAGTTAACATCACGTTTCCATGCTTTGCATAGCAGCCATATAACCATGTTACATTTATTACAGGTTTTTAAATCTCAAGAACCGCGTTAGAAATCAACATCATCATGGCATATGAAACATGACATAAATATTCTAAATACCGAGAACTTAAATTCAAATGAAACTGATGTCTTTGTTCAACTTTGATTTTTATAGAATTTTCATAAATATTAATTCATTACAGATGCGGGTATTTCAAAGGGACAAGAGCATACATCGAAATTCATTAGAAGCAAACCCACTTTTTAGTTAAAAATGAGTATGGAGGAAAACATCAGAATGCACATCTCTTAAGAACCTGTAGGTAAGAAAGCTGAACAATTGGCATTTAAATAACAAATGAGCTGACTGAGTTTTTAAAATGAAGGCAATGCTCTCTTTTGAAGCATCTGAGTGAAGAAGAAAGCACGGATGCACACATGTTTCCAAACAACCCGATCTTCCTTTGCTTGGTCTCTAACCCTCCAGAGAGCACGACATCCTACCTTCAGGTAGAAAGGCAAAGCAGCCACGGCCACCTGGTAGACCTGCTCACTTTCAATGAAAAGCTAAAAGTGAAATAGCAAGGAAGATGCACACAGCATCTGTGACTCACGCAGCCACAGCCTTGGAAGGTTGCACTATTGATTTTCACTAAGACAATAATGGACATAGACCTGCTAAAAGCACGAGCTGCAAAGGAACACACATTCATGATAGAACTGAAGTGAAAACACGTTCCATCACCATTCGAAGGCTGGACCACTTTTTCTGGCACTGAAATCAGCGGCATCAAGAACCAAATTACACGAAGATGCCATTCCCTCCCCTCCACCAACTCAAAACATCACCGGTCCCTTCACTAATTCTGAAACATGCACTTTAAATCATGTTGCTGTTGTCTTTCAAACAAACAACTTGCCATCCTAGAAATATCCTTCAGCTACTTCCTTAGCTTTAAGAATCTGAGGCATCCTTTTGGCATCAGCAAAAGGCTCTCTAGACCCAAGACAGAACCTGTTACTAACTCAAAGCTTTAAATTAGAGCATTGAATTAGTCATTTCAGTGACTGAATCAGAACCTCAGATCTGAGCAAAGACCCTCTCAGACTGTAACAGAGAAACACCCCTTTGCACGCCTCCTCGGGAGCCTGTGGTATTGCAATGCCCAGGAACACAACTGTTTGCAGGTTGGCGCAGCGGCTGGAGATGTGTGAGTTCCAGGAGTTTCTGGTTTTATCTTAGCGTCGTGACCCAAATACAAGGAAACCTCCACATTCCATTAACAGACTCAATTTGGATTCTGCAGCTCCGCGGGGAAGAAACAGCAGCTCTCCTTACCTAGCTGGGCTGCACTCTTGAGATAATTCTCTTAGTTTCATTTTAACATTTGATTTCAGAAGATGCTGACGGGTCAGATTTGCAACTGTGGATCCACAAAACGTTTTATTCGAAGGACTCTTTTCTTTCAGAATGGTCAGCCTTAGGGGCTTGACCGCAGAGCTAGTGACACTTTGCTGGAAGCCAGTACGCCCTGGGAGCGGGGATCCTCCTGCACAGGCTCCCCACCCGTAGAGTAGCGAGTTCCTGGGAAGCAGGGCGATCCGCTCATTATTCTCCTTTCTCCTTGCAACCCGCTAATCTCTCCCTAGTTGGCTCAAGTAGAGCTTGCCAAGGGCTCATCCCAGCGGACACTCTGCAGAAAACTCTCATGGCTCGTGCGCAAACCCAAGCTGCGTCGCCAGTAACACAACTTCACAGCTTCATGAATGTGTGGTTTCTGGACACAGTGAAACAGTGCCAAAGACCCAAGTAAACGCCCCTCTACAACCCTTTACGGAGCATGGCCGCGTTCCTGGGAGCCGCGTTTGTGTCACTTCTACTTTGAGCCCACCTCACAGATACCCCAAGAACACAGTGCAAACAAACCCCACCGCGAGAAACTGCCGGGGAGGTCTTGGTGTGCTGGGGTCCGCGGTGCCTGAGAGAACCTCCCTCTCCTTCCCCGCAGCCAGGTCGGGAAGGCAACAAAGTGCAGAAGGCGGAGCCCCTGGGCAGGCAAAGGATGCGCACGCCCTCCCGCCCGGCGGGCACCTGCCCAGTCCGCGCGCCCCGCGCCCCGCGCCCCGCGCCCCGGCCACCACCGCGGGAAGGGGTTCGGGAGCAGGTGCCGGCCGAGGCCGCCCTTACATGTTCCAGCTTGTCTTTCCTCCGGAGCCAGACGCTGGCGCTGTAGTCCTGCTGCTTGACGCTGCTGTAGAAGTTCGCGCCCACTCGGGTCAGGCTCGGCGACGGCTCCTTGGGGCGGCTTTTGAGCTTCATCTGCTCGAAGCCCTCGTGGGGGGAGGCCGAGAGCCACTCGTGCTGCCGGATCTCCATCCTGACATGACCGGGCCGCGGCCGGCGCGCAGCGGACTCGGGATGGGAGCCGGGCGCGCGGGGGGACGCGAGGCCCAGGCGGAGGCGGAGGCGGAGACGGAGCTGGAGCCGGAGCGCGAGCCGAGTGAGAGCGCGGGGCGCGCGGGGCGCCGGACGCCGGCGGGAGGGGCGGTCGCGGCGGGCGAGGGCGGGGCGGGGCCGACCGGGCGGGACAAAGGACGGGGCGCAGGGGCGCCTGCCCGCGGACGCGGAGTGCGGTGGCCGAGGCGGCTCGGGCGCGCTGCTCGCCCGCGGCTTGCGGCACCGACCGGCGCCGGCGGCCCGGGGCGCGGCGGCGGGGTGCGCTGGGAGGGGCCCGCCCGGCCAGCCCGCGCCCGCAGGTTGGCGCAGTGAGCAGCCGCCGCTCCTCCCGCGCAGCCCGGGCCCGGCGGCCGCTCCCGCTGCGGACCCGCCTCCCCGAGCGCCTCAGCCTCGCCCTCGCCGCGCGGACCCGGAGCGCGAGCGGGCGGAGGAGTGACCGCTGGCCGCGCGCCGCCCCTGCCCTGCTCCGGAGCGCGGAGACGGCTCGGAGGGAGCCGCTGGCGACGCCACCCCCGGCCCTCCCTGCCCTCCCCGCCCCCGCCGCACCCTACGGCGCCCCTCGCCTGCCCAGCTCGCTCGGGCTTTGTGCACCCCCATTCTGAAAGTTCACCAACTTCCTGCCTCGGGAGCCCATTCCACCCAACCCCGGGCACCAAAAGGAGAGGGTGCCTCGCACCCCAGGAAATGGCCAGGAGGACTTGTGTTTTCTGAAACCCTGCTTTGTACTTTCATCCTAGAGTGCAGCCCCGAGGGCAGCCAGGCCGACGGGTTGGCTGGATCTGCTGCTCTCAGCCTTCAGGGTTCAGCTGGACAGGGATCCCAGGGTCCTGCCCCCGGTGGATGCTGGAAGGTGATTCCACGCCCCTCTCTGCTGCGGCGCTGGGCTCGGACAGGGCTCTTAGGCGTCTATGGCGCAACCTCAGTGCAGGTTTCTAGGCCCCCATAGCCAGGTTTTACTCTTAAAGGTTTTTTGGATCTGCGTTCCTTCCCTGACCCAATCTAAAACAGGCAAGCAAGAGATTATTTGGTATAACGTTAACAATTTAATTTTGCTGTCTTTGAAATCAGCGTCTCAAAACATTTTTTGTTTATCAAAAAGCTAAATCGTAACTAGTGTTAAGGATTGGTCAACACATTTAAAGGCCTGGGATGTGCATAGTTTGAGAAGCTTCCTGAGATTTTGAAGGGAGTCACAGAGGGCAAACAGAGCTCACTCTCTAGCCACACGGGGAGCTGTCCCCTGTAACTCTCCTGGTTGGATGACCTTGTCAAAGACAGATACTCCAGGTTGGATGCTGACAGATTTCTGGGAGGATAAGACTTGTGTCTCCTACCTTTTCAGTCTCTGTATTATAAGAGAGTACTGGCTGGGTGTGCAGCTGAGTGGTACGGAGAGCGCCCTGGTTTCTAGCCCCTCACGAATAAATTAATTAATTAGAAAAGAAAGAGCATGATATCATAAAATAATAGTTGAGTAAAATCTCATGAGCAGTCAGTATGAGGGTAAAGCAACAAAACACACACACACACGCTTTGGCTTGTACTAAATTTGATTTCGTGAAACTGAATTGTGTAATAAGTATCCTGACTGGGAGGTTTCTTTAAGTTTTATAGCCATTCTACAAGATAAATGCTATTGTCCCCATTTTTCCGTGAAAGAACTGAGGCTGAAGCAGAAACTATACTGCCAAACAAGGATTGAAACAGCCTTGAAAGGCTGCTGGCATCAGACCTTTCATTGTACAGAACCTCCCACTTCATATGATTACAGTTTGCTCTAATTATTATGGCTCTGGTAAATATTCCTCCAAAGCCTCATGTGGCTGTAGGTGGGGCTCTGGGAGGTGGCTGGATCATGGATGTGTGATCATGGATAATGGGATGTGTGATACTGGATTAGTTCCTTGATGGGTTTATAGCTGGATGTGATGCTGGCAGGTGAAGCCTGGTGGAAGAAGAGGTGGGTGTGGCTGGGGTGGTATAGATTCCTCTTGATCCTCCTGCCTGCCATGCTGTGGGCTGTTTCTCCTCTGCCACGCCCCTCTGCCACAGGCCCCTGGCCTTAGAGCCAGCCCACTGTGAACTGAAATCTCTACAAACCATGAGCTACGATAAAGCTTTCCTACTTTAACTTGTGTGTGTTGGGTGTTTTGTTCTAACCACAAGAGAATAACTAAGACATTACTATTCATTATCTCTCTGTTTTTACTATTGTAATTTAGCCTTCACAGCCTTTTCCTTTTTAAGTATAAACACACAATTTAAATGACTACAATTATATGGCCTTTTATGATATTTATGTTAGAAAAACTTAAATGCCCTTCTGCAAAGAATACTTCTTTTATGTTAAGATTGTACATAAGATAATTAGTATATCCAAACCTTGACTTGTGATAGGTACCCAATTCAGAGTAATAATGAGGTGTTCTACTTTGAAGAGTTTATACAAATGGTTCCCATATCAAGCTAAGTTTCAAATTGAATTGGTTTTTGAAGTAATCTTTGTACAGGAGAAAGCACAATTGTAGTTTCTGCTAACTCTTTTGTAAGGAGTGCAAAGATAGCAATACATGTTATAACAAACTACTTAATTGAGCCTTATATTCATTCCATAATATTTCCCATGGTCTGAAATAAAAGGTAAAACATGAAATTTTTTTTACTATTTCATATTTAATCACTTAGTGTGGTGTGGCAGACGTTAGCGTGAACTCATGAATTTAAATAAATCTAAGTACATTGTTAGTCACAATCCATTTTCTATCTTGGATTCTTGCCTAAAGTCATTGTTTATGAGAGTAACATGGGACTTACTGGTCAACCTTCAGAAGAACGTTTTGTGTAAAACTGAACTCAATTCAAACTAGGGGAGGGAAGGCAAAGAATTTCTGAGGATTACTAATTATAGTATGTGAGCATGCACCAAAATTACTGTTGAAATGATTAAAATTATTGAATTTATAAACTCCCATAGCACCTTTTCCTGAATGTTTTCAAACCTTTACACAGACAGGGCGCAGCACAGGTATTACACATAATCTTGCTGGCATGTTGGCTTCATAGGAGCTAGACCTATGGTGGATTCTTTATTCTGTTAATTATAATAAACTGTGGCAAATAAATAACTGGTGGAAGCTAAAACTTCAGCATCCACTTTGCTGCTTTCTCTTCAAGAGCAATAGACTAGACATTAAAATGTCTAGATTTTAGTAGCAGATCCTTTAAGACCTTGATTAGGGTTTTCTTGGATCTCACTTTTTTCCATTGGATTCTACTAAATGGTAATGTGTTAGTCACCTTTCTTAGATTAACAAATACATGGTATAGTAAACTTATAAAAAGAAAAGGTTTGTTTTGGCTCACAGTTTTGGAATTTTCAGTCCATGACTAATCATTTGGACCTGTGGCAAAGCAGCACGTTATGGGGAGGGGCGGGTGGAAGAGCAAGTTGCTAGGTTCAGAGCAAGAAAACAAAGACAGGAAGATGTCAGTGGGACTGGGGTCCCATATCTCCCTCAAGGGCTCGCATGGAATGACCAGAAGATCTCCCTGTGGGCCACACCTCTTCAGGGTTCCTCTGCCTCCCAATACAAACCCATGGGCCTTTAGGAGACCCTTATTCACACCATCCTAAGGGAACAACCAGTGCTACCGCAAGGGATAGCTCCAGGGATAAAATTGTATAATACACATGAAAACACTCTCTAAACTGTAGGAATCTACATTGTTTTTAGAACTTTCAGTCACAGGAATGTTCCTTACATTATTCTAATGATAAGTTGTCTTTTTCATCAACATTTGTGTCACTTAATTAATCTTGACTACTTATAATTGATTATGGAAACTGCACTCAGTCACAAATTTACATCTCATTAATGTTTATATTTATTCTAGAAATACTCTACCTAAATTGCTATTGGTACATTACACAGTGAATTCAAACTATATAGGATGTTCAAATAAAACATTTTTCTATTCATTTCAAACTAAACTTTACAGGTGTTGTTGACCAAGAATTGTTAATATTATCTGAATTAGGTATTTTTCAAGGCGTGCAATCTCAGACTGAAAAGTATCGAGAAATGCCTGGGAATATCTTATTAAAGCTTGCATAAGAGTTACGTCTTGTATTTCCATGATATTTACCTTTGTAACATGTGTTTATGACCTTTATCAAATTTCCTTCATAGAAAATGATCTGACCGCAATTTTAGGATTTGCAATCAGTTCCACATTTCCAAAGGAAGATCTGAAATTCATGGAGATCAAGTGACCTACTCAAATCCAGGGTCTTCTTAGTCATGAATTGTGTAATCTAAAACCAGATTTAACCATTTTAAATAAAAGACATGTTTTTCTACCACTTCCGATCAAAGAACCCCAGGTAAATGCTTCTTAGTTCTTATATGTTTCATTTTTCATCTATGTACTTTTACCAAATATTACTGGGTTTTGTCAAGGTTTATTACTAATGGATTAAACATGCCAGTGGTTAGATCTTCCACAATCGTACACGTCCTGTCATCCCTAATTAGCCTTCTGCGCAAGGCCATAATAAGACACTGACCCAAGCATGACTGTATTTCTTGTCAAGAAGCAGATGTAACAGCTTAAAAAAGCATTACTTTTGTAAGTATCTATGTTAATTATAAGAGTGCTCCCATAGAAAATTTGAATGAAGTAATACCATTTGAACAAAATTAAAGCAGTCCTAGATTTCAGGAGTTTTTCCAAAGGCCACACAAAAGGCCACATAAGGCACATTAGTCAGGAGGAAAGATCTTGTATGCCACATTATTTTCTTTATCCAAGTATTTAATTATTGATTAGTTATAAAATGACAAGGAGAGTTACTAAGATATGTTATAAAAGCAAAGTGGTTCTGTCTACCCACAACCTTATTTTAGATGAACAATTCTGGTGTTATGAGTACCTAATCTGTGCTGGTCTTATAAAAACCTTGCAAATAAACACAACCACCCCCGTGTGTTTCAGCCTGGCTTCGGCTGTTAGAAGAGAATGCCACAGACCAGGTCACTTCTACAGAAAAGAGGTTTACTTAGCTCCTGCTTCTGGAGGCCGGGAAGTCCTCCAGAGGGCATAAAGTCCACATCTGGTAAGAGTTTCAAGCTGTATCTTAATGTAGTATAAGACGAAATTGCACACAAAAGAGAAAGCAAGAGGAATAAAATTGCTTTTATGGGGCTCTTTCTCCTTATGAAACCACTCCTGCATAAAGACAGGAACTCATTGGTGCAGGCTCCACCCTCAAGACCCAATCACCTCCCCATAGGCCTCCTCTCCCAACATCACTGATAAGAGGACCAAACTTCCAACACCTAAATTGGGAGGATACATCAAAACCACAGCACTGTGTTACTGACAAGGAAATAAAAACTCAGAAAGACTCACTTGCCAGGAGACACCATCATGATGTAGGAGGTGCTACTATGGCTGTTATACAAAGTGGTTCAACTCCAAATTTTTCTCTTGACATCAAACTGCCTGGCCTTGTTTGGGTTCTTGACATCTCTGCTGCGCCAAGAGCCCCTGCAGGGACCTAGACAGAGGTGGGGAGTGATGAGAGAGGTCAGCTTGCCCCAGGGATGTGACCTTAGTAGAGTCAGCTTACACTATAATGCAGAGGCCCCAAGGAGAACCAAATCTCATAGTGCTGGGGTATTTCTGAGAGCTAGAATCCCTGATTCTTGTGTCAGCTCAGTGGGCAGCTTACTAACAGTGGAGACTCAACCAGGTTGCTTTGCCTAGTTTCTGTCAAGTTGTTACAGTTTTGTCACAAAGTGTGGCTTTGCAGGGAAGCATTGGACATCACATCAGCCCAGAGAATCAGACAGTATTTATGCTGGGAAATAGATACACCAGTAAGACTGCTGAAACATTACCTCGATATTCTGGTAGGACAAAAAGGTCCTAGTAGGAAACAAGCCTTTTAAATTCACCTAAACTCAGTGTTGATAGATTAAATTAATCATACATTTGATTAAGTTACTGTTTTGGCTTTTGTGACTATAGCTTTGTAATTATGATTAAATAATTGTTATATTAATTGAATGCTTCACAATTATTGGTCCTGTTAGTCTACATTTCACATTAATTGTTGTATGATTCAGCTTTCTCTTACTATAACAAAATACTTGAGAAAATTAACTGATAGAAGAAAGATATTGATTCCAACTCTGAGTTTTGGAGTCCCCAGTCCTCCAGGTTTGGAGTTTCCCAAAACAAGTGGCCCCATTATTTTGGGCTGGACAATAAAGGTGGAATAAATGATGGAGAAAGATCCATTGTATCACAACCCAGGGGTCACAAAAAAGAGTGGGGCCCCGTAATTCCCTTCAAGAGCAGAGTACACGCTCAGTGACCTGAGAACCTTCTACTAGGTCATACCTCCAAAAGGTTCCCCCCATTCCCAACAGGACCAAGCCTTTAATACATGGGCCTTTGGGGTGGTTCTCAACATCCAACTTCATGGAGTATCTAGGATGACCTTTTACATAGTTAACTGGTACTTAGTATAAAGTAAGTTCAATTCAAAAGTAAAAGAGGAAACATCTGAAGATAATAGAAGCCACATTGTATTTATTTCTTATCCCTTGAGGTTTAAGTCTAACTTTAAGTGAAGTTCTGTGGAGAAAGATGTAGAATTACTGCATTTAAGCACCCAATAAAAATGGACTTTGCAGTGATTGTCAGAGTTTTTACTTCTTGTTCTTTTTCAAAGAACATATTGTTTTGAGAACAATACAGAATTAGTAAATGTCATAAAGCTATTTGCACATCTTTGACACCCACCATCTGTGCACCTGTACTAAACAGGGATTTGCTGACTCCTAAGGACTTTGATATTTTTGACAATTGGAGTAATTGCTTCTAGAATGAACCTCTTAAACAAGTGTAAACCAACACATACCATCTTACTGCTTGTTCACAGTCAGTGTCCATCACTTCTGTGTGTTACCCAACATCTTCTGAAGGTAGGATGTGACATTTTCATTTTGCAGGAAGCTCAAGAGTTTATTGCTGTGCTCAGTGTCTGACTGGTGCATTCTTTAGTGTTAGGTTTTCCAAGCCAATGATCTCCTCCTCCCTCCTGATTATAAGGTTCTCATTCTGTATCCTTGCCTTAATGGTGCTATTTTTGTGATCTTTGTTTTGACTTTAAGCTCCAATGGTTTTTAAAAATAAACGTATAAATAATAGATGCAGAATTAGTTAACCTGTCATGAACCAAGACTGCCTAACAATATGTCAGACTGATGGATGAGTTCCAGGTTATAAAAAGTATTAAATTGATACACAAAGTTGGAAGAGACACATTAAATATCGCTAATTTTCCTCTTCTAACATTTTTCCTTTAATTATCCTCAAGCCATTTCCATTCTTTTCCTAAAGCATTCATTTTCACAATTACTGTGTTTGAGGCCATAGAGACACAAGATAAACAAAACAAGATTAAAACTTCTTTCTGATCTGGTTGGGAAAACACCCAAGTGAACAATGTAGCACACAGGAAGTCAACCAGGTTAGATGAGTCCAGAAGAAAATACCAGAGAAAATGACCTAAAAAGGGAAAAGAGTCTTAAAAAAAGACTATAAATTTGGATACTCTTAGTCAAGAGAGTTTGACTTTGATAAACTGAAACTCAGAATTTCAGCTCAATAAAAATTTGAGTTTTTTGGATACACTTAGAATTTGATAAATACCTTAGGGAGACAAAATTCTGAGAAGCTATAAATTTGAGTTAGAGGAACTTACATTTTACAAATTGTAATGAAACCATGAATATGATATTATCAAATGTTGAGAGTAATAGCACAGAAAATAAACGATAAATAAATTGCTCTTTAGAAAAAACCAGCAGTGTATGCTGTTGAAAAACACAAGTTTCTAGAATTTGAGGTATGCAGTGTAGCTGGGAAAAGCCAGTAAGTTGTAAACAGGAAGTTGGTAGTTAGAGTTTCTGAGTCCAATATAGACTCTTTAGAAAAGGCTCTTTAAAACTCTCTTAGAAAAGAGAGACTAGTTAATAGCTGTAGCTAAGTTGTCCCCATGGAATAAGATGCATGCTCAGGATATCTCCAAACTAACTGTTAAATCCAGTGCTCACCTAAACTTATGATTATAATTCACAATTTACAGCTTTGGAATTTTTAAGTATGAATGAACATGTGACGAATATGCTGTGTTTAGCACTGTAGTAGAAATGTGCAAGCTGTTTCTCTCTCTTAACTGTTGGTGAATTGCCCACTTAATTGACTGCTATAGATACATATACAAGAATTCTAATAATCTGAACAATCAATGTACTTTGGCTTGTTCAGTAAAATTGTCTAAGTTGAATTTTATTGACTCAAATAAAATTACTGTAAACTATTGGCTAAAGTCTATGATTTACTCTAAATATACACACTTCCTAAATCTTTAACAGAGAACGTCACAATCAATACTTCTATCATAAGGGAAAGGTAATCAGAAACTTTAGACTCTCAAAGAAGAAGCACCCTGACTTAGCAGAAATCACTGAGTTTTATCTCTGGGTGATTGACAGGGAAAGCAATAGGTCCCAGCTGACCAGTTGTAGTGAACACAGGGCCAGAGAATCCAGTGGACTAGGAATAAGTTGTATTTAGAAAACATAGCTGAGAGGTCGTTTAATGTGCAGGAGATCCAGAAGAACTTACAAACCTACAGACCAAGAGTTAGAGTAGGAAAGGAAAGGAAAGGATGAGAGGAAACAAATCAACATAATCTTCGGATCCCAATCTGGGCCATATAATCAGTTGGAGGTGAAAAGCTGGTTTGCTGACAAGTGGGTCCTAGAAAACGGAATACAAACTGTACTGAAATAATTTAGGAAAAGATATGATTGCACCTGGCCAACTGAAGTTCCAAAGGATCATTGTCTCCATTTATAATTTGATTGTAGGAAATAAAGTGGAATGGGATTTATATGAACTCTCTTTTTCATTAACCTCTCAAACTCTCTGTAAATGAGAAGTGACATTCTCTGCACGTATGCTGAGCCAGGAGAGCCTTCCTGGGAAGAGACCACAGGAGCTACTCGGATAGGGAGCAAGTCTGCAGGTGTTGCAGTGAGAGCTTGCGTTCTCGTCAAACCCTCACAGCACTCTCTGGTCCTCTCCATTTCATATGTAGGGACTGTGGCTTCAAGAGTTTAAGATCAGGATCCCATAAAAGTAAGTGACAAAAGATTGGAATTGAACCCAGACCAATTTCAAAACCCAGGTTCTAGTAACATGTACTGCTGTAATCAGATCATCAATGAGCAGAACACAGCTGTGCCCTGTACCCCTGTTAAACACACACTGTGGACCTGTTCTTTCCCACTCATAAAGGCCGTGTCTGTCCAGTTTTGTAGTGTATTCTGGACACTCTTTAATTGTAAGGGGTGGGGTTGAAGATTTACATGCAATTAAGGTCCTCCCACTTTCCGGGAGGTCCAATTAGAGCTTAGAATCCTGCAAAGAGGGTAGGATACAAACTCCACTCTCTTCTACATCTGCTGACTGTGACATTTGACCCTGTATGTTAGGCGTGGGATAAGGAGTGTTGCAGGTTAGAGGTGGATTTTGAATTGGGACAGCACTGTTCGTTTTCCTTTTGTGGGATTTCGGGGCTCTTTGGAGTTCTTCCAATCCCTGAAGAACAGTCCCACAGTTCTTCTTAAGCACTCAGGCTTGATGCTTGCATCTCCCCTGTACCTCACACCACCATCCTGTTTTGTTTGGTGCCTCTCCCTGCTGAACCGCTTTGTCCTCCAAGCACGCTTCAAAGATGATGCATGACAGAAATTCTCTCCTGGGAATTCTTCTAGTCCATAAGAACAGACATCTTTGTCCCTCCACCTCCATATGTGCAGACCTGTTCAGCGCACCCCTGGCCTTTCTTCTTTAAGAGGAAGAGAGGAACCTCCACCTAGAAACTTTCCTAGCATGAGTCACCAAGTCTAGGGTCCTCTAAGCTTAAGAGATTACCAGTCAAACTAGGTCTCTGGAAGCCTCTCTTGCTTGGTAGGATGAGTGAAACATTGGATGGATGAAAAACATCTCTTCTGGATAAGTCTTCCCCATTTGGCATCTTTAGCTTCTTGAGGAATCGCTTGCCTTTTCTGATTTAGTTTAGAATTGGTGACAAAATCAGTCTTGAAATAGGTGGTTTCAAAGTTTATGGACCAGAGATACAGCGCAACAGCACAGTGCCTGTCTGGCCAGCACAAAGTCCTGAGTTTGATTCCTGATACTAAAAAAAAAAAAAAAAAAAAAAAAAAAAAAAGAAAAGAAAAGAAATAAAGATGATCTACCATCTCAGGAGGACTTAACATGCCATGCTTCTGATAAGGTCTTGTTGGCAGTGAGACCTGATGGCAGCCTTTGACACAAAGCTGCATTGGACCCCTGCTCACAGTTATCTGCCCAAATTGCCTTGAAAACCCTGTGAAGTTCTAATGCAAAGAGGGGGGTTTAAAAGTTACCCTTGGCATAACATGTTCCTTCTACCTTGACAACTCACCAAAGTTTAAGGAAACAAAGGAAGGGGAAAAGGAAGGGAATGGAGAGGAAAAGAGAAGGAAACAAGGAAGAGAAGCATAAATGGTACATAGGGAAAATTTACTCCCAACGGGCAGATTATTTTTCCCCCAAGCACCCTCTCTGCCCTGACTGAGGATGTATCACCAACACTATCTTTCCACAATCCTGACTGAGAAGACATGACCCAAATGCCCTGTCCTGAATGTACTGCATCTGTGTCATGCCGTCACTTATTTGATTTAGAATGGACCCCAGCTGTCAAACACCATCCTAAACTGCTTGCTTGCTTTCCATGTGGGTCTAACAGAAGTTCTTGCAGGCATCACACTTCAGCTAATGATTGGCCTTGAGTGTTGGCTTTGGTAATTAATCCCTATCTAATCTTTGTTTTATTTATCCCAAATGGTTTCAGACTTTTACAACTCATTAACTCAATGACGAAAAATTTGTCAATGTCTATGCTTCCGTATCATTGCATCCAAATTTGCAGGAGTGACAGTTTCAGCTGGACAAAGTAAGGGACTGTACCATGCTTTGTCACAGATGTGGGTGCATCACAGAGACTTTTGGAACAAATCCCTCTCTGTTTTTCTCCCTGTTCCCATTTTCCATCCAAATACCCTACAGAATGCTCTCATGTTCCAAGAATTATCTGATCCTGAAAATCTTGTGAAAAGATGTGGCAAAAAGAGTGGCCGCAGCCACATGCGGATTTCCTTTGGAGTGGCAAACATAGCTCATGTGTTGGGGGAGAAAGGCTGAGATCAGTTCTGTACTTTCCCTGGCTGGAATAAACAATTTTCACAAGGTTACACAGTCTGCCAACGAAGAGTATAATCAGCGTGCCTTGACTCTGCATAGACCTTAAAATATATAAGCAAGTCAGATGTAATACCTATCCAACTGGTAAGGGTGAAACTGTCTTTAAATACCAAGTGTCTAGTACCAGTGCATACCTGTGTTTGGTAGCCTTCATTCAATTCTGATCAGTGCTTTGAGACCTAGCAGAGAATCAGTTCAATTCTCACTCTGTGAACCAGGGTGTTAAAAACACCAAAGCATTGTGTTCAGCAGGTGTAAAGTCAAGGAGACCATCAGGTAACATCAACTATAGATTGGAGGAGAAAAGCTGTTAAGTGAAGCACAGAACATATACAATTGCAATGATCACTAGAAGTTATATCATTAATGATGGGCGTGGGAATGGTACTCAGCATCTGAAAATGGCCTTTACCAGTCACTTCAAGATGCACAGTTAAGCAGCTCAATAAGATATACTAGAAACTCCCTTTTCCAATAATATAAAATAAATTATTGGGCAAATTTTACAGGAGTAACTGGCTATACTGTACGTCACTGGACAAATCTCTGGCTGTGCACTGGTTCATCCAACTAGAAATTTCAAATAATCCAAACCTGACCAAGGAAACAGTCTCAGAACTACTGTGGCTTTTCTTTTGTCCATCAAGGAGAAGAATTCATTCCCTTGACCAAAGTTTCCTTTTGTTACATCAGCCTTGGTTACAAAAGCACAGACATAAGTTTATCGACCCTTTCATGGCTGCCATGAAATCACAAATGGCAAGATTAGAAGCAGACATACAGATATAGCAGGGTCAGGAAACAAATACATGCTTCACAATTGCCAAGTACTCCTAGATCACAAAAAATACAACCATGTGCTGATAACTCGGGGGATAACTGCCATCTAGAGATCACAGAAAAGCAGATCCTACCTTCAGCAAGCTCCTCTAACACAAAGGAGAAGAAATGTGGAACAGCCTGCAGATTGGCTCCAGGGGATGCAACCCTTTGTCATTTGATCATCCATGTGTTCACTGATTCAAGTAATCAGTTTTTACTAAGAAACTACACTGTGTAAGGTCTGAAGAATATCGTAGGGCTTTAAGGCGCTAGAAAACACTGCCGAAAAGTACTCTACTTCTTAGTGTATTTCTCTACAATATGAACTGATGAGAAAGAGAAAGAACAGTGACTGTTAATCATCTTGTTTGGTCTTTGGAGGGAGGGATCTCTATTTTTTTCAGCAGTGCAGGCAATAACACGAGTGCCATGTATAAAGAGTAGGGAAACTGGTGATTGTATTCCAATGTTTACAGAAGGTTCCGTGGGAAATGCAGTTTGCAAACTCAGCTGCCTGAAAATGGACCAAGAATCGAAGAACTTAAGGACAACACCCGAAAGAAACACCGAGTTCCTTATAACGTGCTGCCACCGCTTTGGTGCTCTGGTCATAGGGAATCTACCTCTGCCTGCGTCACCTCATTTCTTTCATGACATGGATGTGCATTAGTGTGTTAGCTCCTGTTAGGTCTCTCACTGCACTCCATGTACTTTTACAAGTAAGAAACTAGAGAAAGCAATGATCGTGGGAGCGAACGTGCAAGAAACAGAGGGAGGTAAAGTCCCAGCTGGAATGGATGGGAGAGTGCAATGCATCTGTTTTAAATAACTGCATAAATCATGACTTATTCTGTGCCCAGCGAGGGGAAAACGTGCAGGGGAGGAGGAAGAGAGAAACAGGTAGATGAAGAATAGATGAAATTTCGTGACTAACATCACATGCTATTGTACATTAGGTTAGGCCAACCAAAGGGAAGGACAGATTCTGCTTCTGCTTCCTAAAAAGAGCTCAGGGGGTGAAGGTGGTTGTGTGTTGTTAAAAGGAAAAGTTAACAAAGATAAGACTATCTGCCTGGAAGAAGCTCATCACTGGAAGATTCTGTCTCCCTACTTATCTTCTCAGATCAAATCTCTCCCTTTCTCTCTCTCTCTCTCTCTCTCTCTCTCTCCATTCTTTCTTCAAAGTATCAGAACATTGGCTAACCCAGGAATCCATGGATTCAAAACCTAAAGAATTTTATTGTTTCCTCAAGTTTAAATGCTTAGACCCACTTTCAAAGATGTTCGCTTCATTTACAAGACACACATCTGTGTTTTCTCTGCATATTTCCTTGTCTCTATTTGCAGACATCCAGGCATAGCTATTTGAACTCCAGAGGAAAGGAGATGAAATTATTTCAATTAAAATCTTCTGGAAAAATACTTCAAAAGGGATTCCCTGCTAAATTATGTTATTTCCATCCCTGAGTCCCCCAAGGGATACAAATGACACATTGAAATTTCCTATCATTTACCAAAAGAAGCTACACAAAGCGTTTAGTTTTGTGACTTGCCAGGAAAGAGCTGAGTGATGTGTGAATACAGGTAAGGTGAAGTCAGCCGTCAGTGGCAGCACTTATTTTGACAATCAGTCATGGTGTTATGGTTTACTTGTACAGGAAATGCATGTAGAATTCAATGCTTGCTACGATATCAAAGTAAGTAATTCATTTATCTTAGTTTTAATGTAATACCCGGCCAAGTCAGGACTCTATCATGAAGAATATTAGAGTTCCAACTCTCAAGATAAATTTTGCTTGTAGACTCTTGTTTACTGGGTTTGGTAAATAGCATCATGCCAATCTGGTGCCTACAGATTGTACTGTGAGTACATATCTCTTCCTGACTCTGGTACAGTAACTTTAGATTGGTAAAATCAATTATGATATGTGTATTTACACCAGGGGAATCAGCAAACAATGCACATTGGGACTTCTCCAGAACATGTTTCCTAAAAGCTTATGGTTAAACTTTTACCAGATACTACTGTACACAGGAGAAGAGAAAAAAAGGGATAGATAAGTGTTCAGTTTTTCTGCTTGGCTATGTATGATGGTCCTATTTCATCAACATATTAGACCATAGAGCTGGATATGCAGGTCAGTAGTAGAATGCTTGCTTAGCATGTGTAAGACATGGGTACAAATAAAAAGTCATGTTTCACACAGATGTGTGTCGGTGTCACTCCCGGCCGGCAGGAAGGACACACAACAAAGTCTGGCAGTGGACAACCTTTTCTTTTATTTTCCTTCTCCGTACAGCCTGCCCCGGGAATCCTCCCGGCCGAAGCCTCTGTTGGTCCGCTCCCCGCGGCTCCTTGCGTGCTTCTCCCTACAGTCTGTCCCGAAGCCTCTACCGGTCCGCTCTCCGCGGCTCCTTGCGTGCTTCTTCTGCTTCTTTTTTCGTGGCGGGAGAGGCACTCACTTTTATAGGGTTACAGTGGCCAATCAGTTCAAAGCGCGCGATGTGGGCTGATTGGCTAACATCAGTTGTTACTAGGCAGACTATCTTACAGGGCGGGTTGTGAAGCAGGAGATCTTACAGGGCGGGTTGTTTACCAAGCAGGAAGCAGGAGATCTTACAGGGCGGGTTGTTTACCAAGCAGGAAGTAAGCGCCATCTTAGCACACTCGATGGGAGGGGTAATCTAGCTCAGGCTTTGCTCTTTCCTACAGGCCTCACGTCCGCCAAGTAAGGCGACCGGGCTCGGGGCTGCGGCTCCCAACAGATGTGTGTGAAGATTAGCATGTTGTTTATCTGAATATCTGAAGGTTCTTATCTAAAAGAGTTACTCTTAATGAAAATGACCTGAAGATTCTCTGGAGTATAATCTTTTTTGACAAGTGTGATAAATAACTCTTGCCTGTCACCATGAAGGAAAAGATATCAGAAAGTGCCACCCTGTTCTGACTGTGGATATCACTCCCTGGGGGGCCCTCTGCTGTGTGCACACAGGTGTCTCTTCTCAAGAACCTGGTCACTGGAGTGACCCCACTGGCACGTTGGTTTTCACCAGGTCCATTTTTACTCAGAGTCACTTCAGACACTCACAGGTGCCAGTTCTCTTGTTAGTACACAGTGACACTCTCCAGCAGTGCTCCTGGATTCATCTTGCTGTTTTGCATGAAAATCTGAAGCCATTTGGAAATGATAGAGACAGAAGACCAGAATCTTAGGAAGGATTGGCCAGAATAAATAAAACAGAATTTACCAAGATTTTAAGAATTATCTAAGAAAATATAGCTGTATCTGTCTTCTAAGAGTCAAACAAATTGACCTTGAAGGGAACTTGGAGGTCATAGAGACACAGCAATGTAGGTTTATTTTACCCCAGGATGAGTAAAGGAAAGCCTTTATTCACAACCTGCAGTTTTTCTGATGCTCAGCTTCCTGTAAATCCCACTGACAAGTACACGAAGTGGGTCTTCCCAGATGGCTCCTGGAACTGTCTCCAGCTCAGTTATCATTAGTCATTGTAGTGGGTAGTTTGAGACTTGTTTTATGTGCAAGAACAAAAGGTTTTACTTTTTTTCCTCCAATTTTGCAAAGCTGAGCCTTGAAATTCAAGGACAGTGAAATGGCTCTCATTTATTCTCCTTTATTTAAAGCTCACATCACTCCATTTGTTGTCATTTGTCTGTTCATGTGTGATACTTAGCATATGTCATCTTTTGTAGAGTCATATGTATATCTTGTCGTGCATGTGCGGGGACAGGGCTGCTATGTCTTACTCATTTTACATCCCAGTCACTCGAGCATATGATCCCCTGCATACTCAAAAGCAGTGCTAATCTAACCATCTTTTGCTTTTTTAAGGGAAAAACTTTACCTATTTCTAGTTAACTAAGTACATTAAGCACAGAAATTAGAGTGAGATTTATGTATACGTGAAATTCAAAAAAATCATTCTTCTCTAGTTCCTATGCCTAGAATCTTTGTTTTCCAGGGGTTGGCTTGTTATTTAGTTATATATTCATTCATGTATCTTTGAAGTTTCTAGCCCTCTGCTTGGCATAGAGTTGCTTTTCAGTAAGTTTTCCTCTCTCTCCATTTCTGTAATTGCCTCATGTTACACCTGAGTTTGCTGTCTGATATTAGATATTTTCTGCACCACCAAAGCTTTACAAAGACTTCCATATCTGCTCCCCCGCCACTTCTGGAACTGCCTGCTCGTGACCATGGAGCACAGGGGCAATGAAATGGAAAGATAGAAACCCTGGCTTTGTTTTGCTTTCGACAAGTGATTTACAATTCTGAGCTTCAGGTTTAAAAAAAACAGAGAAAAGAAAGGAAATCTGTGAAGTACTATGGGGCCTGGGGAACATGGTTTGTCAGACAATAGTGACACCTTGGATTCTGAAGTTTTCTAGTTCCTCCTTTGTTCTCTAGTCCCCCCTCCCTGCACCCCCTTCTTGCTCATACCCCATTCAGTCCTGCTTTGCACAGTTCTCTTCCATCTTTCCGAGAAACTCTATTTTATCTAGCTCTGGCACCCTCTCCCTAAATCCGTGTCTGTCATCCGACCCTCTCAGTTAATGTCTAGGACCTAAAGGCTTCTGTGATAGCCCACGGACAGGTGGACTCAGAGGTAGGAAACTGGACCTGCTGCATGGGGACTTTACTGGGCAACTGTCTTAGTAGCTGTGTCCCTTGGAAATAGTATCAGTGAGTAGAAAGTACAGGGTGACAGCCGCCCATTCAGGGTAAAGGAGAGCATTCTGTGATTAAACATTGGCGGGGGGTGGGATGGTAAATTTCCTGACATCTTAAAGCAATGATGTACACATTGAAAGACTAATGCTGTAAAATTTAAATTTTACAGGAAAGGATGTCAATGAGGTAAGCTCAAGGTAGCATAATTCTATTAAAATTTCGTGTTGCTTTGATAGTATGATTATTACATTTTAAAATTCTAAAATTTTAGGCAAAGGTAAGATAGTCTGTCTTACATACATCCACACTTGGCATTCTTTTTGGAGACTGAATAAAGTTGCAAGGAAAAACTTCCAGTGAAATCAAGAGCTTCGGATTTTATTTTCAAGCAGAGCGCTGGAGAACAATCAGGGCACACTCAGAGATTAACTGCAGTTCTTCATTTGGTTAATCCTCTTTATCATGAGAAAGCAGTCCTGCCATTTCCTTTGGAGACCAGGCAGAGATATTTGTTAATAAAAATCTGCTTTGCATGTTGCTGTTGAATAACTTCATTTCTCTAGGCTGACTTGACGTGAATGACAGGAGTCTGTGGGTGCTGAGAGTGGACCCCATAAACTGGCGAGCTCTTACCTTGGAGAAGGTTCAGAATGCTGAGTGCTGGAATGGAGTTGGACTCCTGGGACTAGCTTAGATTCTATTACTACTGAATCTTCCATTTCAAAAAATATCTTTCATTTGACACTTCAGTCTAGTCCAGGAGACTCTTGGGTCTTCTTCAGTTTTCATGCAAAATATGATTGAGCAGTGCTCACTGAGTACTTGGTAGGTACAAGTTACTGTGGTTGACCTAGAGGGAAGCAGAAAGTTCAGAAACAGAAAGTTGAAAATAAGATGAGTTTCTGCTTCCAGGAATTCAGTATCTATGGGGTGAAGAAGTCAGGACTGAAACCGTCAGTGAGGTTACTGAGTTATGTTATTGATTTAATATACTTTAAGCAAGAATCATGAAAACAAAAGCACTGAAGAGAGAAACTGTCAGGGAAGGAGGCGGAGGAAACCGTGCCCTATGCTGGTACTAATGATCACTGGTGTTCTGGGCCTTGCATTCATTCAAAATGACTCATTTTTACTTTGTCGTTTCTGCATTTTCTTCAAGATTATAATTTTTTTGGTACCGGGGATCAAACTTACAACCTCCCATTTGCCAGGTAGATGCTTGTGCCACTTAGCTAAATTCCCAGCCCCAAGATTATAACTTTTAAAATAATGTACAAAAGTACATATTAATTTTAAAATTCTAGAGTCATTTTTGTTCCCTAAAAACATAGCTATCACATCTTTAGGAATTTTCCTTGCGAGACGATTAAGTATAAAGTTGAAATCAGTATGAATGGAATTTACCTCATAGTAGCCTCGGCATGGTTCTGTATATACACACATGCATGGATGAGCACATAAATGGATATACAGATGTATGCAAAGCACATGTGTTTCACACACGTGCATATTTGCGCACAGATATTTATGCACATATATATGTTCATTACCAGCTCTGGAATAGTCATGAATTGATAAATGTTTTGATTTTCTGTTCCTTGAGCCTTTTATTATTCTAGCGCTTAGAAAGAGAAAGAGCATCCAACTACTACTTTCCATGTCTATTAACATGAGCAGCTGGGCTGGAGAATAGAAACCTCTAACTCCCTTGGGATACTCAGGGATGAAACACAGAAACTCTGTGGCGACTTCTCCTCTCCCTCACCTGCAGGCTGTGACGATGCAGGAGCTTGTATCTCCAGGAAGTGACGGAGTATCATAAGGTGTTGGGCAGGACCTGTGTGCCTAATCTCATTGGTTCTCACTCCATGCTAGGTCTCTGTAAGTGTAAGGGTCTCCCACTCCCAGGGATCACATTACCATTTAAGTCACTATGCTGTGTGTGAGCAGGGTCCTCTTCCTGCTGACCAAGTCATTAACATACCCAAGGGAATATGCGGCATTGGAGATAGAAGAGGCTGAGAATGAAAACCACATCTCGCTATAAAGATGATAGACTGCTTTTATTGTATGGAATATCTCTGTTTGTTTCTGTTAAATGAATTCATTAGCTAATAAATTGAAATGATCAAAGGAAAGAAAAATTTTCCCCTCTTATCTGACCACACCTTCTTGGGCTTACTGGTGGAAAAATGTGATTAGCCAGCTCCTAAATGTCATGGTGAAATATTTGCAACCTTATCCAACCCTCTGATTATTCCCTTTATCCTACCACAGAAGAGAACCTGTGTCTGGTTATCTGCCCAGTGGACAGCAAAGAGGCATAAATAAACTTTTCATTTCCACTCTTGTCAATTTAATATTGGTAAGTATAAGTTTCACCCTGAACCAAGCAGCTAATAGTTAATAAATATATTGTAATTTGTAGAGGTAATCATACCAGAAAAGGTGATAAAGATGCTTACGTTTGAGCTCAATTTTAAGTAAAAAACAAAACATGTTTTCTCAGTCAAAAAGTTATATGTGGGCTACAATTTTTTAACTTGGAAAATGTGTCATAGATACTACAGAAGGTTGTATTTTTTAAAAGTCAGATGTACAAAGATGAAGAATAAAATGATGAAAAAACATAAGAAAAAAAGAATAAAATGATGGTCACCAGGGATAGTAATGTGGAGAAAGAAATACTCTGGAAGACATGAAGCAGGAGACACGCAGACTGAGCAAGTCTAGTGATCTGATGCACAATATGAGGACTACAGGTAGTGAAGATATGTCATAGTAGGTATTTTTGCAAGATGGAGATTTTAGTTGCTCTTGGCCACACACACCACACACACACACACACACACACACACACACACACACACACACTCTTATACACACATGGGTAGTTATGAGATGATGCCTATATTAATTTTCTTCACCATAGTAACCATTTTACTATCTCTATATATTTCATAGCACCATGTTGTATACCTTCTACATACACGACAAAATTTATTTTATTTTTATTTATTTGTATGTTTCTTCAAATCCATTTTATTTCAAGGAGAAAAATACTAAAACAAAATTTCAAAATATGTCAATCAGGGAGCAACAATGGTACTCTAAATTCTCATCCCTAAATCATTTACCTAGAGAACAAGATATTTGTATTCAGTTGTCCAAACAATGCCAGCACAAATCTTGCTCTTCAGTGAACTCAGAGAAATCAGTAATATAACTATCTTAACTATTTTTATATACATATATACATATATATGCATACACATATACCTATATGTTTCTTTCAACTTTTCACAATAGTAAGACAATATGATATTTATGCATGCATGTCTGATTTATCTCATTTATGAGCATGGTCTCAAGTTGCATCCATTTACCTATAAAAGTCTCTAGTTATCATTCTTTATGGCTGAATAGTACTCCCATTGTATAAAAATACCACATCTTTTTTTATTCATTCCTCAGTTGATGGGCATTTAGGTTGTTTCCAAGATCTGGCTATTACAAATTGTGTAGAATTTATTTTAAAGTATGTCTATGTACATGCCTGTAATCTCAACTACTTGGAAGCTTGAGGCAAAAGGATTGCAATTTTGAGACTAGCCTGGGAAACTAGTGAGACTTGCCTCAGAATAAAAATAAAAATAAAAAATATTTGGGACTTTAGCTCAGTGGTAGAGTACCTGTGGGATCAATACTCAGTATTGCAAAAAGAGGGGAAAAAAACCCTATACATTTCTAAAGAATGGAACCACCATTCCTTCTATGAAACAATGAGCTCTCTGTCTCATTGTTTCAGACTCTGTCTCAGACTCTGTCTGAGTCTTCTGTCATGACTGTACCTAAAATGTCACCCTCGAAACTCATGATGTGAGTAGGTTGGTTTCCAGCTGAAGGACTTTCAAAATGATTCGGTCATAAGCATTCTAACTTTATCAGGGGTATAATCCATTCACGAGATCATCATTTGAATGCATTGGTGGGAACAGAGGAAGGACCCAACTAAAGAATCCTGGCTGTGAGCCTGGAGACATGTCTGGTCCCTGGCCCCTCCCTCTCCCTGGCTGTGTCATCTCTCTTCTTCCTGGCCGCCATAAGGTGAGCAACTTCCTCCGCCATACACATCATCCGTCATGCTTCTGTTCTACTACAGGCCTAAAAGCAACACAGCCAACTCGCTGTGGACTGAAACCTGTGAGACCGAGAGCCAAAAAAAGTGTTTCCTTCATTAAGTTGTTTATCTCAGGTATTTGTCACCATGCAAAAAACCAGCACAACCCCTTTACTGCCAGAGACACCATTACCTCTACTGACCATCATTCCCTGGTATTGTTCAATAGTTTTATGAGTTTTCTATCGTTTAGTATTACTGATTCTGAGTTTCATATAGACAAAATCACACTCTAGGTATTTTTTGTGACTTGCCTCTCTCTTCAGCAATTGTTGTGAATTCTGTGTGTGAGACTCATCCATGCTCCTGGGTTGTGCTCCCGTCTCCTCCTCTTTATTGCTGATAGCACTGCATAGTGTGAGTAGGTCACACAGATTTACTCGGCCCACTGTGCTAATCAGGTGTTTCTTTTCTGTTTGTATCTATTTGATAGAGCAATCAGAAGGGAAAGTAAAATAGAAAGTAATGAAATTAGTTACCCAAGAGATGGCTGGGAAGTGGCTATAGGTAAAAGGAAAAAAATTTTTGCAATATATGTATAATATATATACTTTCAAACATATTGTTGTTAAACCATGCAAATGAATTACATATTTTAAAAACTTAAACATTCAGCAAGGTAGAATAATTTTAAAAACCAAAATTCCATGTTAATTGAAACAACTACACCTAGTGGTCAATTTGTGATAATCAGAAGAAACATATTAATACAGTTTTTAAATGAGTATTTAGGCAGTAAATCTACATGTTATATTTTAGATACAGAAAGTATCTAAAATACTTTCTGAGTTGGTAAAAGGAATTTCCATTGTCATTCACTGGAAATATTTTGTAATTTCCAATGTAATGTTCTCTATCTTATGAGTTATTCAGGTGTACACTTCAAAGTATTCAACCTTGTATGTATGCATATATGTGTATTACCTATATATACTTTAGAAAGCTACATTCTTGTTTTTTTAAGGTAAAACTGAACAGAACAAAGCAGGTCAGAATAAAACAATATAAGTGACACAGAATTCAAAGCAAGTCAACAGGAGATCTACAGTGGCTACCATAATGTCTCTTGTTTTCTTCAAAATAATTGTCTATATCTTCACACACAATGAATTCATACAAAACAAAATAGTATAAAACTGATCAGAACAGAGTAATGAAAGCATTTTAGATCTTCAAGACCAGACAATAAGGAAGTCAACAATGGCTGCTGTAATGTCTCTTGTTCTCTTTAAAATAGCTGTCCATACCTTCATGTATGTTGAAATTAAACAATCAAAACAGACTAAAACCACTCTGAACAAAGAATAAGAGCATTAGTGGATTTCACAGCATGATGATACGGAATCAGCGATGGATACCATAGTGTCTCTTTTTATTCAAAGTAGCTGTTCATTTCATCACGCATAGTATAATCGATTCTCGTAAACTGTTTAGGAGAAGTTCTAGGCATGTATAAGTCTCTCCATGTATAACTATCCTTTCTGCATTAGAGGGAAAAACAAAACAAAACAAAACAACAAAACTGATTACTAGAAAAACAAGAAATAAAAAAAGCAAATAAATAACAATAGCAAAGAGCCCCAAACAATGACAATATAGGCCTTCAAAACAAGATGGTAGGAACATAACTAAGGTTGTTATTTTACATAATGTTCTTCAAGAGTTCCTCAGATCAATAGACACTAATAGGCAAAATTGTTTCGATCCTATGAATGTTAACTCATTTGTTCTAAGAACTTACAGAATTTGTAGCACAATCACTTTAGCTATCCTAAGTACATTTTTGTTAATTTTCAAATTTAATTACACTGTGATCAGATAATGTGATTTGTGTATCAATTCATTGAAATTAATGAAGATTTCCTTTTTGACCTAATACTTTATGTGCTTAGAAAAGATTTATTGTTTAACTTGAAATTTTATATATTCTTTATTTGTTAGATGCAGTTATCTAGCCACTAACAAACTGATTAATTTTGTGTTTAAATCTGCTAAATGCTTATTGAAATTTATTTGATTAAAAAGTAAAGAACTACAGTACAATATATTGGTGTTTGGTTAAGGAATGGTGCACTGAAGCATAAGTATGTTTGATGGGAATTGTCTTCAAAATATTGTTCCCCAATACAAAACCAAAGTGTATTTATTAATGATGTTAAATAATATTACAATTTTTCTTTCTGAGTGACACATTTTATATTTATCTATAACTACAAACTTTTGATGCTATTATTTTACCTACTTCATTATATATATATAATATCTATTTATAATGTACAGATTGCAGTATAGGACTTGGGGATATAGTTCAAGGGTCCTGGGCTTGCCTGGCATGTGTGAGGCCCTGGGTTGAGTAAAAAATAAAAATCAATACTTTTGTATATTGATTATGTACCGATGAATTTGATAAATTTTCTTATTAATTCTAGTAATTTATTTAAGGATTATCCAAGTAGCTGGTTCATAATCATATTATTTCTGATATCTGCACTTTGTTTTCTCTCCTTTCTGAGCCACACTGACCAGTCCCCCATACGGGTGAGTGATGGTGGCCACTCTGTCTGCTCCCTGACCTCTGGGAAATACCATAAATATTTTGTCATTACATATAATTTTTTGTAGATTTGTCTCATGTACTCTTTGTCACATTTAGGCTTTCCCTTTGTCCATAATTTTAAAAATCATTTGAAATTGTGAATAGATATTGAATATTCTCCGACAATTTTCCTGCATGTACTGATGTTAATTTTGTCTTCTTTTTCTGACAATGTGCTGATTTAGATTATTGTTAATAAACCTTAATTTCCTATAATAAATCAAATGTCTTTGCATTATTTTTTATATATTACTGAGTTTGATGTACGAATTTATTCTGATGACTTTTTTCATCTCCCTTTACAGTAAGATAGGACTTTAATTTCTCAGCCTCATGTTTGTTCACGTTCAGTTTGGGTTTTGAAAGAAGCCTCATCAAATGCGCTGGGGAAATTTTCTTCCCTTTCTACTTTCTGGCGAATTAATGCAAGAGTGGAGTTACTTTCGTGTTTAAACACAGACTCCGCTGATTAAAAAAACGTGGTAGACACTTCTTTGTGGGAAGATTTTTATTTTGCTGCTAATTTAATGTCTTTGAAGAACGGAACATTGCTGACTTGCATTCCACACCCCACATGGTCGTGACCTTATTCTGAGATAATCACTCTTCCATGTTGCCCCATAGCTTTATTACCTATTTATGTACCCTTAAACAAATATGCTCAGATTCACTTATGTGTGAACTTTGTATAAATGAAATCACATTCGGCATTTTTCTGTGCTTTTGCTTGTTCATTGCTCTGTTATTTTTTTTTTATTTTAAAGAGAAAAAATTTGAAACAAGATAATAGGAGGGTAAAAATAGTTAATACGTTGTGTATTATTATATTTAGTTACTCAGAGTACAACATATAGGTGTCCAAGCAATATTAGCGCGTTTCTTTTCAATTAACTAAGAGAAATTAGTAGCATAACTATCTTAACTATCTATACAAATATTTTTTTGCTTTTCCTTTTCTTCTTTCTTCCTTTTCCCTACTCTTACCTTTTGAACAGTTTCTTCCCATTTTACAATATCTATTGTACAGTTTGGATCTTATTTACTCTTTCAGATTCTCACACTACAGAGACAATGTGATGTCTACACGTGAGTCTGGTTTACTTCATTTATGAGTATGGTCTTGAATTACATTCATTTCTCTATAGAAGTCTAGAGATTGTCCTTCTTTTTGGCTGAGTAGTACTCCAAGACTACATCTTTTTTATTCATTCCTCAGTTGCTGGGAATTTGGGTTGTTTCCAAGATCTAGCTATTAAAAATTGTGTTTCTATAAACATAGATACACATATATCACTGTGGTATGATGTTTTCAGTTCTTCTGGGAAGATACTCAAAAAGGCAAGAGCTGGGTCAATGGGTCCTCCAATCCTAGTTTTTAAAGAAATCTCCACACTGATTTCCACAGTAGTTGCACAGTCTACACTCCCACTAACAGTGGAGAAGGGTTCCTTTTTCCCCACAGTCCCGCCAGCATTTGTTATTTGTTGATTTCTGTATAATAGATTCTTTCCAGGGTGCAATGGAATCTCAGTGTCATTTTAATTTGCAGCTCTCAAATGACTAGTGATCTTGAACATTTTTTCACATATTTGCTTTTTCTATTTCTTTGTATGAGAAGTGTGTATTCACCTCCGATGCCCATTTTTGGATTGGGTCTTCAAATGTGGGAGGCCCGATATTTCTGAGTTCTTTCTATGTTCTCAATAGTAATCCTTGTCTGAGGAACAACTAGCAAACATTTTTCCCATATTGTGGGTTGTTTCTTGACTCTGTTGGTGGTTTCTCTTGCTTTGAAAAAGCTTTTTAATAATATGGGATTCCAGTTGGTGATTCTATGTAATAATTTCTGTGCAATTGGGATTGTATTTTTAGTCTTGGCCTACACCAATGTCTTCAAGAGTTTTACCTATTCTATCTTTCAGCAGATTTAATGTTTCTGTTTTGATATTTAGATCTTCAACCTATTTCAAATTTAATTTCATGCATGATGAAAGACATGCATCCAATTTTAATCTTTGGCATGTACAGGGATAGTTTTTCCAGTACCATTTATTAAGAAGGCTTTCTTCCAGTGAATGTGTTTGGTACCTTTGTCAAAGATAAGGTGACTGAATATGTCTGGAGTTGTTTGTGCATTTTCTAATGTATTCTAGTTTTTGGGTCTGTTTTTTTTTCCAGTACCATGATAAAATGATAAAATGTGTTTATCATACTTTGTAATATAGTTTCAAGTCAGGGATTATGATGCTCCTTACCTTGCCTTTGTCGCCCAGAATTGCCTTTGCTATTCTAGGTTTCTTCTGGTTCTAAATGAACTTTAGGATTGTTTTCTCTAATTCTTTGAGATATAATTTTGGAATTTTGATTGGAATTGCATTAATCTTTATAACAGTTTTGGAAGTATGGCCATTTTCCCTATATTGGTTCTTCCTATCCAAGAGCAAGGCGTATCTTTCCATTTTCTGATATTTTCTTCAATCTCCTTTCTTAGAGTAATGTAGTTTACAATGTAGAGGTCTTTTACATTCTTTGTTAGACTGATTCCTAGGAAATTCATTTTGTTGGATGCTATTGTGGAACATGTTGCTTCCCTGATTTCTCTCTCAGTGAGTTTGTTATTCCCTATTAAGCTACCAGTATTTTAGTGAAATTTTTGAGATCTTCTATGTAGAGTATCGAATCATCTGCAAATAATGATAATTTAATTTCTTCCTTTCCTATCATGATTCATTTTGTTTATTTCTCTTGTCTAATTGCTCCCGCTAAAGTTTCCAAGAGTATGTTGAATAAAAGTGGAGAAAGTAGACATCCTTGTCCTGTTCCTCATTTTAGAGTGAAAGCTATCAGTTTTTGCCCGTTTAATGTGATTTGGCTGTTGGTTTACCATAGATGACTTTTTTTTTTATTTAAGGAGAAAAAGGAAAAAAAAACAGAAAAAGGGTACAAGTTATACAGAATTTCAGAAAAAATAAACAGTAGGAAATCACTAGTTAATAGATTACATATTGTCATCTTAGAAATAGTTGTTCAAGTTACAAAATTAAAGTATATAAAGTGGACTTTCAAACAGTGAGACTGCAAACAGTTCTGTTCAATGATCCAACAAAACTCAGTAATATGGCTATCTCTCTTGTACACTTAAATGTACATGCAGTTATATCCTTTAGAGCATCCTGCATCCCTGGGGTGAATTTCTGTTGGTTATGATATATAGTTTCTTGATGACTTTCTGCATTTGTTTGCTAGTATCTTGAAGATTTTTGCGTTTATGCTCATTAGAGAGGTTGTCCCGTAGTTCTCTTTCTTAGCTGGGTCCTTCTCCAGTTTTGGTATCAGAGTAACACTTGCTTCCGGAGTGAATTTGGGAGCATTCCTTCCCCTTTCATTTAGGATTTCGTTTAAGAATTTGAGATTTGCTAGATCTTCTCTAAACGTCTTCTTGTAGAATTCAGCAGTGAATCCGTCAGGGCCTTGGCTTTTGTTTGTTGTTAGGTTTTTAATTACACCTTTGATTTCATTGATTGATATTGGTTTGTTTAGGAGTTTTATATCTTCTTGATTCAACTTTGGTAATTAATATGTATTTGGGAGTCTGTCTGTTTCTTCTGCATTTTCATCTTGTTAAAATACAACTTTTCAAAGTAGGTGTAGATGGTCTCCTGGATTTCTGCAGGGTCCATTGTTGTTTCAGCCTTTTTATTTCTAATTACATGGATTTGAGTCTTTTCTTTCTTTTTGACAAGGTTGGATAGGAATTTGTCAATTTTATTTAATCTTTCAAAGAACCAACTTTTCAGTTCACTGATTCTTTGTTTGGTTTTCTTAGTCTCAAATTTCTGCTCTGATCTTTATAATTTTCTCCCTCAAATGAGCAGCTTAGAAGCTTAGCCTGCTCTTCTTTTTCTACAAGTTTGAGGTTCAACATGTGTAACATAAGTTGTTTATTGGTGCTTCTCTGTTTTCCTCATATAGGTATTCACTGCTATGATTTTCCCTCTTTTTTTTTTTTTTTTTTTTTGGCCTTTTTCGTTTTTTATCTGTACCAGGGATTGAACTCACAACTGCCTGCTTGCAAGGCAGGTGCTTATGCTGCTGAGCTAAATTCCCAGCCCCTGATTTTCCCTCTTAAGATTGCTTTTATTGTGTCCCATAGGTTCTAGTATGTTATATTACCATTATCATTCAATTGTAAAAACTGTCTAATTTCTTTTTAATTTCACTTGTGACCCATTGGTTGATCAGCAGGCTGCTATTTAATTTCCACACCTTTAGGAAGTTCTTGTGGGCTTTTTTTTGCCTTGGATTTTCCAATTTCACTGTACTATGCTCTGATAATATGCATGGGGCAATTTCAGTTCCTTTGCATTTACTTAAGCATGTTCTATGAATAAGTATGTGGTCAGTTTTGAAGACCATCTCATGTGCAGCTGAAAAGATGTGTATTCTGATGTTGTGGGATGCCACATGCTGTAGACATCTACTAAGTTCATTTGTTCAAAAGTTTGGTTCTGTTCTAATATTTCGTTGTTGACTTTTGGTCTAGGTGATCTGTCTTTTTGCAACAGTGGGGTATTGAGATCTCTCAATACAATTGTATTAGAACTTATTTGATTTTTCTTGCCCATTAGTGTTTGTTTTATATAGTCAGGTATCAGTATTTGTTGCATATATATTTATGATTGTTATCTCTACCTCTTGGATTGTTCCCTTTACAAGGATGTAGTTACTTTATCTCTTTTTAAATCAGTCTTAGCTTGAAATTCACTTTGTCTGCAAATAGGATATCTACCCTTGCTTTTTTCTAGGTCTCTGTCACATGGATTATTGTTTTCCGTCCTTTGACTTTCAGTCTATGAATTTCTTTTTGAATTAAGTGTGTTTCTTGTATGCAGCATATTGTTGGATCTTACTTCTTTATTCATTCTGCCAGTTTGTGTCTTTTGATTGATGAAATGACTCTATTAATATTGATGGTTATAACAGTTATCTTTTGACTTACCCTTGTCGTGTTATTTTCCTGTTGTTGGCTCCCTCTCTTTTTTTCCCCTCCCTCTGCTTAATTGTTTGCCTTGCCTGGTGGGTTCCTTCTGTTGGGGTTCATGGAGTTGTAGTCCTTGTTATCTCTTTCTACAATGTCCTTCAAAACATTTTGGAGTGCTGATTTGGTGACCGTAAATTTCTTCAGATGTTCTTTGTCATGAAAGTATTTTATTTCTTCATCAGTTTTGAAAGACAGTTTAGTGGGTTATATCAGTCTGCCTTGAAGGTTGCATTCCTTTAAAACTTGACATACTTCACTCCAAGCTCTTCTTGACTTGAGGGTTTGTGCTGAGAAGTCAGTTGTGATTCTGATGGGCTTTCCTACACAGGTGATTTGTTTCTTTTCCTTAACAGCTATTAGGATACTAATTTTGTGTTGAATTTCTGGAATCTTGACTGTGATATGCCTAGCTATAGAATTTTTTTTATCAAGGCTAAATGCAGTTCTATATGCTTCAGTTATCTGTATGTCAATTTCTTTTTCTCTATCAGGAGAATTTTCTGCCATATGTCTATGAACAGTTTTTAAATATCATTTGTGGTATCTTCTGTTCTTTCATTGACAATGTATAGAAAATCTTCATTCTCAAAGACTGTGAAGAATTGACCAAAATATAGTTATTCAAATACTCATTTCTTTTCTTTTTCTTTTGGGTGTGTGAGTGGGTACTGTAGATGAAACTCAGGAGCATTTTCCTCTCTTCTGTCTCTGCCCCTGTCTCTCTTCTCTCTCTGCCTCTTTCCAAATGGTTTTTGCTAAGTTGCCTTAACCCCCCAGGTAGCTAGAATTACAGAAATGCATCAAGATGCCCAGCTCAAATACTTTCTTTTTTTTTTAAACTCTCTTTTTTTCTTTATATTCTTATACCTTAGGCTAACAGAGCATTTATTGATATTGTCAGTTTTATGTTCAAAGAGATCTGTACTCAATAGCTTTAAATGTAAAAAAAAAAATCTTCCTTTTAAACAACCTTTTCCTCTGAGAATCAATACTACTCATATTCATGTGCCAAATTTCAGTTGCTATCGTGCTTCTTCTGAATGTGGAAGAATTTCTTGGTTTGTGAGCATTTGATCTAGACATAATCATTCAAGGTCTTCCACCTGGGACTGACAGAAAGAATCTGGTTTTAATAATAGTAAGATGTAAAACTAAGGATCAAGGTTGGCCATTTGCCTCATGTGCCCTCAAGAATTAGAGGATGCAGATTCTCAAAGCAGGTATTGATGATATTCTGGGCTTCTGCAAGTTCTGTTGTGGTTTTATCCTTCTCATTATTAACTGCATGGGCTTGAGTCTTTTCTTTCCTTTTTAAAATAAGGTTGGCTAAGGGGTTGTCAATTTTATTTAATCTTTCAAAGGACCAACTCTTCAATCCATTGATTCTTTGTATTGTTTCCTTAGATTCTGTTGCACTAATTTCTGTGGTGATCTTTATAATTTCCCTCATTGTGTGAGCTTTAGGTTTGGTTTGTTCTTCGTTTTCTACAAGTTTGAGGTTCAACATTAGGTTGCTTATTTGCACTTCCTCTTTCCTGATGTGAGAATTCACCACTATAAATTTCCCTTGTATGACTGTTTTCCTTGTGTCCCAGAGTTCTGGAATATTGTGTCAGCATTCATTTATTTGTAGAAATGGTCTAATTTTTTCTTTAATTTTATCTGTGACTCATTGGTTGTTCAGGAGTGTGTTATTTAATTTTTATGTGTCTATGAAGTTATTGTGGATTCTTTTGCCTTGGACTTCCAAATTCATTGCACTATGGTCTGATAATATGCATGGGATAATTTCAGTCCTTTGCATTTACTTAAGCATATTCTATGAACTAGTATATGATCTGTTTTTGAGAACATTCTATGCATAGCAAAGAAGAATGTGTATTCTGATGCTGTGATATGCAGCACTCAGTAGATATCTACTAATTCCACTTGTTCACATTTTTGGTTCAGTTATGATTTTGTTTGTTGATTTTTTTGTCTAGTCGATCTGTTAAACAAGATGGAAAACACAGAAGAAATGGACAGATTCCTAGAAACATGAATGAACAAAGCTGAATCAAGAAGATATAAAAATTGTAAAAACTTACTATCAGTCAATGAAATTAAAGATGTAACTAAAAACCTTCTAGCAAAGAAAAATCCAAGCCCGATGGATTCACTACTGAATTTTACAAGAAATTTAGAGAAGATCCAATCCCACTACTTCTCAAATTCTTTAATGAAATTAAAAGGGAATTAGTATTCCCAAAGTCATTCCTGGAAGCAAGTATTACCCTGATACCCAAACCAGAGACGCATCCAAGCAAACAGGAGAACTATAGTACAATTTCCTTAATGAATTCTCAAAAAGATACTGGCAAATAGGACACAGAAAATCTTCAAGAAGATTATACACTATGACCAAGTAGGATTCATCCCAGGGATGCAGGAATGGTTTGACATATACAAAACAATAAATGTAATATACTTCATCAACAAAACCAGGGTAAAAATCACATGATCATCTCAATAGACACAGCAAAAGCATTTGAAAAATCAAAATACCCATTCATGATAAAAAATTCTATAGAAATTTAGAATAGAGGGTCTTTATCTCAATCTGATAAAAGCCATCTATGACAAACCAACATCCAACATCATACTCAATGGTCAAAATGAAAGCTTTTACTAAAAGATCAGGAACAAGACAAGGATGTCCACTATCACTACTCTTATTTAGTACAGTTCTGGAAGCATTAGCCAAAGCAATTAGACAAGAGAAATAAATAAAAGGAATAGGATAGGAAAGGAAGAAGTTAAATTATTGTTATTTGTGAATGAAATGATAGTTTACCCAAAAGACCCCAAAACTCCACTGAAAAATTTCTACATTTAATAACCAAACCAAGAGCACAGCTAGATACAAATTCATCACTCAAAGATCAATATCATTCTTATACACAAATAACAAATGCATTGAGAGACACATTAGGCAAATAATACATTTTGAATAGCATTAAAAAATACTTAGGAATCAATCTAACAAAGGGAGTAAGAGATCTACACTACAGATCTCTGAAAAAGATGATCAAAGAGAATATCAGAAAAATGAAAGATATGCCTCACTCTTGTGCAGGAAGAACCAACATAATGAAAATGATCAGTGTGGTGGCCTGGCAGAACTAACGTCACCTTGTGCTCTATCTTTGATCCACTGGACTGAAAATTTACTTAAGAGTACAAATCCCATGCGAAAAGCAAAATGAGCTGCACTCAACCAGAGAAAAATCAACCTGCTCAACAAAGAAGTAGGATTCAGGTGTCAGCCAAAATTCATGTAAGAGTCTAGCTAAATTGCTTCCAACAGGATGTCTTGCTTTGTGGTTTTGCACTTTAAGTGCCCTGGGACTCTGAAACAGGGGTCTATGTGAGTGGTCGCTGAGCTCAGCTAATAAAATTGCATTATCAGTTTGGCTGCTTGGATTCCTATATTGTTTATAACCTTACTTCAATCAGATTGTTATACTTGTTATAACAAATTTTTATATAGATTTAATGCAATACTATTTAAAATACCAATAGCATATCTCACAGAACTAGAGAAAACAATCCTAAAATTCATTTGAAACCCAAAGAGACCTACAATACCAACAATAGTTCTGGCCAATAAAGACAAGGCAGAGGTTATTACTGGGGATCCCTGGCATGGCACATAGCAAAAAGAAAGAGCAAGAGAGAAAATGGCAGTACAGTGGGGATCTGGGATGGCCAGTTGTTCATGGGGAACAAGACTGCAAGGCAATCAGAATCTCGGTATTTACTCATCATGCTCACATTGAGGAAAATGAGGAGGGGATTGTGGCTGCATGTGTTAGATAAGTGGCTTGGCAGATAAGGCTTGTAAAAGAGGGAACAAAGCATTTTTGCAAAAGGAACAGAAAAGCCAGATTCAGGTGTGGTTGATGTGTAATCTGTTTTGCAGTCAGTACTGGGAAGAAATTTGTTCTGTAGTCACACAGGCATCAGTGGAGAATCTTGTATCTTAGCCCCGCAGCCTCACTGCCTGCTGATCTGGGCTCAGCTATGGCCACTGGCAAGTAGCAATGCTAGCCCAATGCACCACCCACTTGGTTCCATGAAGACATGTACACAGCCTTGGTCAGACTCACTATTCAAACTGAAAGCCAGTTTAGGGAAGTTACCTCTATATAAACTGCAGTGCTCACAAGTTAAGTACAATCACATTTGAGTCTGGGGCAGGGTGATGTGGCAGTCCTCCATACGGCATCACAGTACCTGACTTGAAATTATACTGCAAAACTTATGTGATTTAAAAGAAAACAGCATGGTATTGGCAAGAACAAAACAAAAAACAGACTTGAGGATTAATGGAACAGATTAAAAGATGTAGAAACAATTTCAAACACACTCAGCAACTTTATCTTCAACAATGGAGCCAGACATCTTCACTGGGAGACACATAGCCTCTTTAATGAATGGTACAGGAAAAACTACCAGCCTACATACCAAAGACAAAAGCTGGGCCCCTGTCTCTCACTATACACTAAACTAAAATCAAAATGAATCAAAGATCTAAATATGAAATAGAAACACTAAATGTGCTGGAAAACAACAGATAGAACACTTGAAGACATATATATATATATATGCAAAAACTTTATGAACAAAGCCCTGATTTCATGAAAAATATTGCAAAGATTCAACAACTGCGATCTCATTTTATTAAAAACTTTTGCACAGCAAAAGAAATCACTAACAGAGTGAAGAGACAACCCACAGAGTGGACAAGATTTTTATCAGTTGTTCCTCAGACAAAGGATTACTATCTACAATATATAAAGAATTAAAAAACATCAGACCTCCCAAATTTAAAGACTCAATCCAAAAATGAGTATTGGAAATGCATATGTACTTGTCAGATAAAGAAGTACAAACAGCATATAAATATATGAAAAAGATGTTCAATATCATTGGTCATTTGAGAGATGCAAGCTAAAATAATGCCGAGATTCTATCTCATTTTAGAAAGAATGGCTATTATTAAGAAATCAACCAATAACAAATGTTGGCAGGGCTGTGAGGAAAACGAAACCCTTCTTCACTGTTGATGGAAGCATAGACTGGTACAACCACTGTGGAAGTCAGTGTGGAGATTTCCCAGAAAACCTAAACTAGAGATTCCATTTGGTCAGCAATTCCCCTTCTGATATCTTCCTGAAAGAATTAAAAGCATCATGCCACAGTGATACATATACACACATCTGTATAGTAGCACAGTTTGTAATGGATAGATCTTGAAAGATCCCAAATGCCCATAGATTGATGAATGGATAAACAAGATGTTTTTTTTTTACAATGGAGTATGGCTCTGCCATTAAGAAGGGCAAACTTGAGACATTTCTAGAAAAATGGATGCACTTGAGACTATATTTTTAAGTGAAATAAATCAGTGTAAATATTGCATTATTTCTCTGGTGTAGGAAATTAGTGTGAATAAGGATCGACATGTATAATATATATTGTGAATTATGACAAAAAATGAGTTGGTTACTTTTCTCTTGTTGCAGAGACAAATTACCAAAGCCCAAAATGAAGGAAGGAAGAAAAGGTTTATCTAGCTCACAGTTTGTGGATGTCTCAGTTCATACTCAGTTAACTCCAAGGCAGGATGGCATGGCTAAGGGGCAACCATTCAGGGTGGCCACAAGTGACAGGAGCAAAAAGGGCCAAAAGAGCAAGCACACCTCCTTCTCTTCTTTATATTGTACGTTGGCTACCCACTTCTGAGCGGGTGCAAAACTCACACCACCAATCCCAGTGCTAGACCCCGAACCAATCACAAATGGTAGACTCAACCACCTCCTTGACTGCATGAGGCTTCCGGGGACACCCAGACACAAACCATAACAAAACCGTTCAAGTGAAAAGGGGTGGAGAAGGTATGTGAAAAAATGAGAAAAGAAGAAAAAAAAAACAGAAACAAAGCTTTTGTAAGTAAGGAGAGGAATAGGAGTTAAAGGATTGGAAACAGTATGGGAAAAAAAGAATCAACGTAAGTATCACGTACAGGTACAAATTCCCTATGATCAATGTGAGCATTGCGTGTATCTAAAGTATACCAATAAACTGAATTAATTTTAAAAAGTATCAGAGGCAAGAATATAAAGAAGAATAAGATGTGTAAGAAAGGGGTGGTAGAGGGAGAATCAAGGGCAAGTGTTTTATTCTCTGGTTCTAGTGGTTTCTTGGATCTGGTCACTTTAACCTTCTTTGGTGTTTTTACTCTCGGTCTACTTCTTGAATTGTGTTTCTGTCACTTGCAACTTCTGATAATTGTAGGTCACCAAATATTCCAGCTTTCTACCTTTCGGATGCACGACAAGTTTGTACTTCCTGCCTGCCTTCCAGCCTTGTTGGTTGGGCAGTATAACCAAACATAACGGTTTGATCTTTGAGGACTGTGAAATTTATAGACACAGCTTGGAGATGAACACTGAGGACAGGCTCATGACTCGAAGCAAGTAAGAGCCCTGGAGATGGCTCTCACAGTGGTGCCTCTCCCTGAATAAAGAAGGCAAAGCTCTTTTACCGGGAAAACTTATACATATTCATATAGGAAAGACTTGTCAGCGCATGGGAAGTAGATAGTAGATGAGAGCTGGAGATATAGCTTAGAGGCAAAGTGCTTGTGAAAGTGCCTTTGATTCCTAGCAACACACACACACACACACACACACACACACACACACACACACACCCATGGGAAAAGTGAGCAGAGAATTTAATTTTGTGATGGAATTATAATAAGAAAAGTTTAGTGTAAGTCACCTAGAAGAGGGCCAGGATGGATTTTCTTGGTTTTAGCCCATTGCCTGTGGTTTTCTGGGGAAAGCCTTGTCCAGAACAAAACAAAACTAAACAAATTAGAAAAAGGTTAGCCATCATTTAAAAATGTAGTGACTCTTTCCCCATAACTGTAGGAGCTCACCCCTAAAGGATCTGCATAGCAGCCAACAGCAGGACCATGCAGGTAGTTTGGGACAATGACTTGTGTGATGAGGTTACAAGTGTCCTTTACAGAGTAATTTACTGCCACCACAGGACCATCCTGAGTCCTGTCCACCATGAAAGCCACCAGCATTTGCAGTGATGGCTGCTGTCTGACTTCTGGTGGGAAAAGATAAATAACAGAAAGGTCAGTTAACTCAAGATGGATGAGTAATGTGAATGAGAAATAAATGCTCATTGTATAGGTCACTTTGATTTTGAAATAGTTTGTTTCATAACATAAATTAATTTGTCATGATAGACCAGCCTAACTAATAAAGCCAGCTAGTGTCTTCCATTAAAACATTTACCTGAGCCCTAGTGAAAGCCCAAGACTGACCCATGTATCAGGATAAGATGATGTGCTTCTGCCTTTGATTTTTTGCAGCAAGTTGGACTTCATGTTACATTAATAACATGCTTTTTAGAAAACATGCTTCTAAATGTCATTCTTTAGTTTGATTCTACATTGTCTCAAGAAGTGAGACCCACAAGTCTGAAAAAATAGACCATATTGAATAGCCTGGTCAGGAGGTGTCTGTGCCAGGGAAAGAGAAACTGTGGATTTGGTGGTGTGACACAATAAAAAAATAAGTATTCCTGGGTCTTGGTATAAGAGCCTGAAACCCTCAGAATCTTTGGTGTGGTAAGTGTCTTGCAGTTGAGATGGCTGGCGGCTGGGACTCCTGACTAGCTTCAGGATGAGGTGGGGGGGCAGGAAGACAAAGGCCCCACCTCCTGAGCCCTGAGGAGGGCAGAATGGCTGGAAATTTAGCTATCACCAATGGTCAGTGTCTTAATCAGTCACACTTCTGTAACGCAAGCTCTGTGCACCCTCTTTCCTGCCAGGTTTGGGACCTTTGGGGATGGTGAACATATCAAGGTTCCAGGAGGACAGTGCGCCCAGGGAGAGCAAAGGGGCTTCTGTCCCATCTTCTTCCTATGCCTTGCACTGTGTACCTCTTCTTGAGTTTTATAATAAGCCAGTATTGATAAGCAAAACACTTCCTTGAGTTCAGTGAGTCATTTTAGCAAATTGTTAAACCTGAAAGGAAGATATGTTATGGGAAAACATCCCTCCCTGCTTGCTAGATAAAAATTCCCCATATGCCCACTTTATCTTTGGTAGGAAAAAGTGATATATAACCTATTATTGGGAAAATGTATCAAAGCATCTGATACTTCAGAGTCACAAAACCCATAGATGACATGGCACCGGAGATTGAGCTGTTGGAGATCTAGAGATTCTGGAGATCGTAAAGTTACTAGGCTTGGAAAAGGAAGCAGAAGCTCAGAGGTGAGAGGGTGGTGACAGGTGATATAAGTGAAATTGGTGTTTTAATTCTGGTGGTAGCTTGAAGATAGAGCCACAGAATTTGCTTGCATTGGATTGCATGTAAGTTACTGGAAAAAGAAGAGTTAAAATAAAGTACAGGACTTGGACCTGAACAATTGAGACAATGGAGCTTGCAACCCTGTGTCTCAGTTAATTAGTGGCATAACACAGGCAAAAGGACAGAACCCAGGTCTTGGGACCGCCAGCTTAGCAGTTCTGTCTCTTCAGTCTGGGAAGAGGAGAAAGGGAGCAAATAGTATGTTCCTATAGCAGGGATTTTATTGTCTGTATTTTAATAAGATTTGTTTCCTTTTATTCTCACAGCATTTTGTAGAACCGAGACGCAGTTTCATTCTATTTTAATTTCTGGTATGTGTCTCCAGCTACAGATTACTCCTAGGCTCATTTTTGCAGGGGAACTTGCACAGATATTGGAAGAGTATGTGACTCACAGTTTCTGGATGATGTAGCATTTTCTGGGAAACTTTTGTGCTACTCTTGGGACCTATGTGGTCTGAGACAGAGCAGTAAAGATTGAAAGGTGACAGGGCAGCAGAGTTCTAATGTAAAAGACTGCACTGGGAAGGCAGCAGGGCAGGGAAGAGAGTTAGGGAGACAAAAGGGTATTTACTGCTGGGAGTGATAATAACTTGAGTCCGTCTCAGATTCTAACCACTGGCTTCTGCTGAGAATCATATCAGAAAGAACGATTTTCTCGATTAGAGCTCCAAGTTTCATAGCACTTAGGGAAATAAACATGAGACCAAATCACAGAGCATAATGGTGAGAAGGTGCTAGTGAGTCTTCAGCTAATTTGTTCAGTGAATGTTTATTGAGCACCTACTGTGTTCCTGGCACTGTTCACTGGCGATATACTGGGGAATAGAACAAGCAAACTTGTTACTATAATTGAGATACTTTTGAGGGAGAAAGACAATAAACAAATGGCTGAGTATGTCATATGTCCAAAGGGGATGGAGCTTTAAAGAACAACAAAATGGGATAGAGGAGCGGGATGGTAAGGATTGCAGAAGGTATTATTATTTATATTGAGTAGTCAGGAAAGGTTAGTCCAGGGAGAGCAGATGGTGGCTTGGAGAAGAATGATACCAGGGAGCTGGCACTGGAATTCTAGTTACAATATGAGGCTAGATATGCAGGATTTGCTAAGGGATTATCTGTTATCAGAGAATGAAGGAGTCAAAAGGAATTCAAGAGTTCTGACCTGAGCGACTGAAGAGTGGAATTACCATTTAGTCTTTGGGAGAAAGCAGAAAAGGCAGATTTCAAATGCAAAACCAGGAGTTTTACTTGAGTATGTTAAATCTGAGATGTATCTCACATATTAGACTTTACTTTTAAGCAGATAATTAAGTATAGAAGTCAGAAGTTTGGACTCCAAAATATAAACTAAGGCTACACCTATACAAAAGTATATTTTAAAATCATGAGGCTGGCGGAACTCACCAAAGGAGTGGACGGAAAAGGAGTGGAGGTGAGACCCTGGGACACTGATAATTAGAAGTCTGAAAGATTGGGAGGAGTGAACACACACACACACACACACACACACACAATGAAGAAGTCATGTAGATAAGAATCAGTAGTGAGTGAAGTTTAAGGAGCCAAGTGAAGTACAGGGTAATATTTAAAGAAGTAATGAATCAAATTTGTCACATAGTCAAGCAGATAAAGAAAGAAGACGACTAAGAATTAACCACTGGGTTTATCAACATGGAGATCATTGTTGATTTTGACAATGGATGTTTCAGCTGTGTGCTCTGAATAAAAAACAGCCATTTAGAAGTGTATTCACAAGAAACAATGAAAGAGGTTCCAGTTCAGTGTAGAACTACATGAAAGTGCTTTTTTTCCCTATGCAAACAAGCAAAACATGAGCAAATGATAATCATAATTTTAGGGACTTGGCAGAAATCTTTTGAGGCACAAAAGCCATGAGGAGTTGAATTCCAAAGAGGAATCATAAATTAGAGAAGGTCAGGGAGTCATGGTGACCTCTACACCTGAGCAAACTGAGCAGCAAGAAAAGCTGAACGGTAGGGTGGCAGAACAAACTGGATTCTCTAAGAGAGTAAAGAGTAAAAACTAAAAAGTGAAAGAAAGAAAATAGCCAGGGATTTAGCTCAGCAGCTTAAGTGCCTGCCCGACAAGCACTAGGTCGTGAGTTCAACCCCGGGTACAAAAAAAGAAAAAAAAGAGAATTACAAGTTTCCTTATTAATGAAATATTAAATAGGAATAGATGAAGTGATACAGCTAAAAGATGTTATTTATTAGAGTGGATTTTTTAAAAGGTAAGAAGTAACAACACATTATTTATAGAAGTTGGAGGTACGAAGCACAAGCAGTTCAAAACGTGTGAAAACATGCACTTTGTCATCTTTATTCATAAAAAAGCAGATGTGACCATGTGAACAACAGCCAGTATTATTGAAGACAAAAAGAGATATTTAATAAAAATTAAAACAGCAATTTATCGAATGATATGACCCTAAATGTGTATTGCCGTTAAGAATAGAGCTTCAAAGCAAAAATTGGTACAGCTGAACCTAGGAAAAGTTAGAATTTCAGTTGGAGACTCTAACATTCACTTCTCAAAAGAAATGAGGGCAAAAAGCAATAGCAAAATAAAAACAGAAACAAAAGCATAGATAGAGCAGATTTGAGCACTACTGTCAACAAATGTGAACCCGTTAATGTTTATAGAATATCACCAACAACTACATAATGGACTCTATTTTCAAATGCATATGGGACGGTCACCAATCAACACCATTTTTTGGACCACTAAAACAAATTACAACAAGCTTAAAATAATTAAAATCTTGAAAAGTAAGTTCTTAGACAAAAGGAGAATTAAATTTGGAATCAATAACAAAGAAAGATACATAAGATATCTCTAAATATAAGGAAATCAAAACACTTCTAAATTATGCATCAGGGAAGAGATAAGAAAGGAATTGAGAATTATTTTAAAATAAATGATAGCAAAAACAGAAACATCAAGGAAAATGGATGGATCTGAGGACATAATACTAAGTGCAATAAATCAGACCCAGAAGGTTAAATATCACACGGTTTCTCTGAGAGACCCAAAGTAGGTCTCATAACTCTTGAATATAAAAGTTGAAACCAGAAATCTTCTAGGAGATAAAAACTTGATCCATGTCTATAATACATGGCAGGAAAATAAATCTTTGACAAAAGATAAAAATCATTAACCAAAAGAAAACTTTTGATGGACTACTTTTTATTAAAATTTAAAATTGTTAGGCATCAAAAGGCACCATTAAGCAAATAAATACTGAAACCAGCCTGAGAGAAAACATTTGTGATTTATGTTTGACAGAGGGCTTATATTCAGGACACATATGTACATACATATATAAATATACTGCTTTATGTGGTATAATTCTACCATGTAGTTTAATCCCAAAATTCCTGCCCCTGGATACATACTCTTTGCAGAGTGCCCTCCCCTTGGCTCGGGTTGGTTGTGTGATTACGCTGTGGGTCATTCCTGTGATTATATTATAGTATATGACAAAGATGCATGAATGTTGCAGATATAAGTAAAATCAGTAATTTAATTAATAAATTAACTTTAATCAAAAAAGAGATTATCCTGGATGCCAAACTTTGTAAAACAGATTCAAAATAGGAAGGATCCCTGCCTGCTGAGCTTGAAGAAGCAAAATGTCCCATCGTGAACCAGAGATGTGTGACCTCTAGGAGCTGAGGATTTCAGGCCTACAATCATAAGGAACTGAATTTTGCCAACAGTCTAAATGAACTTGGAAGTGAACTTGTTATGGTTTAGATCTAAAGTGTCCTGCAAAAGTCTCTTGTGTTTGGAACATGATTGGATCATGGAGACACTAAACACATCAGCTATTGAACACTTCGGTAGCTAAACGTATTGTTAGGAGGTGGGTCCTGGTTGGAGGTACAGTATGTCACTGGAGGTGCGACCATGAAGAGTATTTGCTGTCTCTGTTTCACCCTTCTATCTCTGCTTTGAGCTGTGATAAGTAGTTTTTTCCTACAAGTGCTTCCACCATGCATTCCTGCCTTTGGCCACCCAACCATGCACTGAACCCACTGGAAACTCAGGCAAATAACACTTTCCTCCTTTAAATTGTAGGCATGAGGTATTGTGTCCTGGCCATTGGCGGTAAGTAATGTGGACGCTCACCTCCAGAGAAACCAGACCCTGGTGTTACTTGGTTTTTCCCCTGCCATTACTTCTTTCCCAGGATTATGAAGTCCTGAACAGAGCACCCAGGACCAAAAGAATTTGTATTATGTAATTTTCTAAGTGAAATTAGTAAGAAGTGAAGCGAATCTGTAGTGATGGAAATCAGAACTCTGGTTGCCTCTAGGTAGGAGAGACTAACTGTAAAAGAACATAAGAGGAGTTTTGAGAGTAGTGTAAGTTCTGGAAGTTGAGTGGGCTGCATAGGTAAATACATTTGACCAAACTTTTGCCTTTCTGTTACATTATACTGTAATTTAAAAAACTGAGAAGAAAGCACTTGCCAGTAAGGAATCAGAGTTGTTGAGTACCAATAATTGTTGAAGTTTTGGGAAAGAAAGTAAAGAAGTAAGAAAGTAAGTGGCCCATGATGCGTCACTAAGCTGTCATGTAGGGAAGCGTATTTGTGTGCAGCAGCATCTGCCCTGGTGCAGAGGTGAAAATCAGTAGTGGAGCAGGGATACAGAAAATCATTGGAATGGGAAGCTGGCGCCCAGAGGAAAGGCCTGGATCAGATAGAAACAATACATGCAAAATAACAGGAGCAGAAGTGAGGATTATCATACTTCTAGTACTGATGCAGGAGGTGGGGAGAGAGAAGGAGAGGGAGAAAGAGAGACAGTGGGAGGAGGACAGGGAGAGGGAGCCAAATGAGCAGGGCCCGGGTACTGGTTTTAGTCCAAGGTTCCAGCAATTAACACTTCCTAAATGGAGAGAATAATCCCTGCCCTACTTTCCTCACAGGAGTGTAATGAGCTTATTAATTAGATCAGGTCTGTGAGGTAATAAAGTCTGTAAGATAATAAAGTTTGCTACAAACATAAGTAACAACAGGACTTGCCCTGGAGTGGATCTGGCTGGCTCATGAAGCCAGGGTCTGCACCTTAGGCTGGTTATGTAGAGAGTATCTTTGTGACGGGTAGATGGCTGGACCAAGTAACATAAAAAAATGCCTACTGCTCAAAATGAGCAAAAGCTTACACGGTAAAATGCTATGAGAGGATGGGAGAGGGGCGCTCTATGCTTCCAGCAAAGCATCATTTCAGGTCATCCTGTCCATGGATAGGTTTCGGGCTGAATAGAGTTGTGGAGTGAATGAGGCTTTGAGCTCTTTCAGTCTCAATTATAATCATGATCTATCACTTAAATGATGGGTGCCCTTGGGGGAAAATTTTGCTTCCTCAATTGTATTATAAATAAATGAATAAAGTAATATAGCTTTATAAAAATACATGATAAATTTCTATCATTGTTGAGAAGGTGAAGTGGTGTAAATTTACAAAATATCTAGGTTATGGTACGGCTTTTGGAGACATTGTCATAGTTCCTCTACTGTGAGCTATATTGATTCGGCAGTCAACTTTCTATTACTGTAACACTTACTGAGATGATTAATTCTTAAAGAGAGATTGATTCTGGCTCACGGTTTCAACCCATTGTCAACTGATCCCTCTAGACAGCACACCATGGTAGAGAGCCCAGGGCATTGCCAAGCTGGTGATATCATGGCTGGAATAAAAAGAGGAAGAGACCAGGATCCCACAGCCCCCTTCAAGGGGACACCCAACAACCCAAGATCTTCAACCAGTCTCCATCTTTCAAAGGTCCCACCACCTTCCAACAGCATGACTCTGGGGGACAAGCCTTTAACACACTGGCTTTTGGGACATCCTCGATCCAAACTGTAGCGGAAGTCAATTTAATTATGCTAAAAGAAGAGGATGTGGGTACCTAGGATGGAAGAACTGATATCAAGACAAATGAAGATATCACTTTTCTTTTACATCTTCTATTCCTTATGAAAAACTATAAAACACAATGTTTTGTTCAGTAAAATTTCAACACTGATGAGTAAGTTGATAATGTCCAGCTATTGATTGATCTTCTGTATCCATGGTCACACACATCCAGCAACTAAAATCTACTGAACCTTCACAAAGTTTTACTTTAAAATACTTGGCATAGTGCACTTCTTTATTCTGAATATGATCTCAGTTATAAATATACTTCACACTTTCAAGTAACTAAATACCTGCCTGAAAGTAATTTCAACCTTAACTTCCCTGGTTAAGGAGGAAAGAAGAGAAATAAAGTTAATCTATGTATGAATATGAGTGAGTCTGTTAACAATAAGTTGGGGAAAACATTAAGTCAATAGAAGAAACATACTGTTAAAAACTCAGCTGCCCAGTGAGGCTCCTGCTGATCCTACCATTGCTCTAAGCCATGATTTGCAAATGCTTTCTAAAGAGGGACGCTTCACCATTTCTTTGAACTTTTGATTGTGGGGGGTCACATAGAACCTGGAGTAAAACTACTCAACTTAGCTTTGTGGCTAAAACAATCACAGATGATATAAAATGAGTGCATGAGTCTGTGTTCCAATGGAACTTGATTTATAAAAAGAGGTATTAAGCTACAATTTGTCAACCCATGGTCTAGACTTCATGGATAGATACCAAAGTCAAAGATTATTTCTTTGGAGTTTTGGTGAATCTTGGGAGATAAATAAAGGCATGGGACATTGGCACTTATATAGAGTTGGTAACACCTGGGACTTGCAGATTTACACCATTCTGAGAGGAGAGCCACAGAAGCCAATTGTCACCAAGGAGGAAATCAGTCAAAGCACTTCTCCAAACCCTCTGAATGTAATTTTGGTGGTTTTAAAACTCAAGTTTCTGTCCAAAGTCTTTTCCTTTTCCCATCTATACAATAGAAATTCACAAACACAAAATTTAAAAATAAGAACAATTATAAAGCAACAAAAGATAAAAATGGCAATAACTCAAATGTACCATAAGTATTATCCACAATGAAATTTACTTTAAAAATAACCATATGAAGCAGGGTAATCCTGTTTTCTGGAGAAGTTCCCATTGAAGAGTGTATTATAAAAGTGCCTCTATTGATTTGTGTCACCAGAAGTTATGGAGAGACAGTTTTTGGCAAGAGTAGTGGTGTTTCCACATTTCTAACAGCCACCTCTGTATCAGCGCGGGAGTGACATTTTCTGTATTTTGGATACTGGTACCTGGCCCCCAAGTTCCTGTTTCTTCTAAGAAAAGACAGTGTCTTGGTATCAGCTTTTTTTTTTAATGTCTTTTTTGGCCACCAGTTTTTTCATGACCTCTTCCTTCTCCACTGCAATCCCTGTGGACTGTGTGGACCACACTCCCCCAACTCACTGTCCCTGCAGGATGAAAACTACCAGATATTAGTTTGTCACGAAAATTGATTCTGCCCAAATTTACTGTAAGATCCTGTGATACCTTTCTGACAAATTGTGGGTTTCAACACTACTTAAAAATATTTCTCACATTTCTAAAAGTATTAGACATCAATGGATGAGTAGAATTTGAGGTGAATGTGTAGGTCTTTAAATTCTCAAAACCAACTCTCTTTAGTCCTTAAAGGATGTGAATGGGGAAGACAAGATTGTGCTGAACAGGGAGATGACAGATCAAAAATAGATGGTTTTTCTATCGCATGACTGACCATGCAACACTGCCTCTACCCAGGCTCTTTTGTCCTCAGAAAAAATGAATAGTTGTCTAAAACATAATATGTACATACAATCTTATCTATTAAATTATAAAAAGGAAAAAAGAAAAATGAATAGTCCTTGATGTCCCCGATCTCAGTTCTCCAGGAGGGTGTAGATTGGAGAATGAGACCCAAATAGAATGAAGCTGTCTGCCATTATATATGATCCCCGCAGGTTCAAACAAGAGTGCCGATCAAGGAAGAATTAGTCTGGCCTTAAGTTGTGTGCTTCTTAGGAAAATAAAAGCCCCAAATTTTAGTAGCTGATTTATGATAAAAGGCTCCTACACATTACAAATGAAATGTCCTGTAAGACAAAAGATGTACAGGCAGAAAAATGCGTCCTTAAATAATTGATCTGACCATACTGTGGTTCCAGCCAGATGTGTCTATGTGCAGAGATTTCATGGTGAAATGTGACTCATCAAGGGCACCACTTAGACTGATTACTCTGTGACTTATTTAAAGAAGAAATCTTCCTCGAGCTCTTGACTTGATTTGTACTTCTAATGGAGCATCCAACATGTGAGACTGTTGCCAGGATTCCACAGCATTCAGAAGAAATGACTTTAATTTCTACGTCTAAAAAATAATAATAATCCTATTTTGGCCTCACAGAGAATCTAGGTTTTTAGGACCTTGATTACCGAGTTCAAGTAACTGGTAATCATTTCTCCTACTCTCCCAGTGTTTGAGGTTAAGGATGTAACTCACAATGTCTGATAGATACTGTTAGTGAGGAAGAAGGTACAATGACATCAAAAGCTCCAGGGTAGAGGAATCTGTAAAGTTTTCTCCAGATTTATGGCAGTCACTAACCTTCTGCTCTACTGGGGAAGCACCTGTATATGAATCTGGTGAAGAAATTTCTGTCTCTGTTGACAAATACATCCCTTGAGGAATGGGCCCATACGAAAGCATACACCATTCCAGGACTCCAGGTACACACATCAATTGTGCTGCCACTCTTGGCATTTGGGGCCCCAGGAATAATTAATTCCACCAGGAGGGTACCTAGAATAAATAAAGGGTAAAATTAATCAAAATGTGACCTGAGTTTCAATCAGGCAGCACAGGACTTGACAAGAAGAATATAAATGTTATTATTGGAAACCCCATCAAACTTGTCACCCAATTAAATTGGAACCCAGAGAAACTGATTTTTGGCAGATAAGCTGGAAGTTTGGGGAGGCCCTGAGGCTGATGGAGCTCTTAATGGTTAGACCACCTTGGCAAAATAAGGTAAAATTCATGAAAGTGCAATACTAGTTTAAAAAATATTCTTAAAAATGTATACTGTTATAATCATTCAAAATTATCTTCAGAGAGATTTATTTCTGAGGTTTCAGTTCATTACATTTCAGGGGAGAAATTGAAGTATTATAAAAAAGTACCTAACAATCTCTCTTTCAAGGTTAGGGACTACAGTGTCTCTTTTGCCCTTGAAGCTCCTGCCTCACACACACAGAGGTGCCTAATACATGGTTGTGAAATAGATGAGCTTGTTCAAGGACTCCATAAATCAGAGCAAGGCTCCTCAGGCATGGAACATTTTGTTAGGATCTAAAGAGGAGCTATCAGCTCATCAGACGAGGACACCCTTGCAGGGATGGAAATATTAAATGTCCCAGTTAAAATAAGGAGAAGCTGAACTCATAGACTTGGGGGCACAGATTCGTCTAACACAGGGTGAACGACCAGATTGCTTCAGCGCCCCACATCTGATAGTTCTGCTACCTTTCCCTCTTCCTTCAGAGGAGGTGACCTCCAGGACCAAGTGCCTTCCAGGGCCGCATTGACTAAAATCTGAGGCATGCGTAGAAAGCGGACTGGAAGCCACGCCCCTTGGCGACTCTCAGCCAATGACTGAATGAGTCAGCAACACCTGCTCCAAGGAAAAAACTAAGTGGGCCAAAGACCAAGGGCCACTCTGATGGCAGCTTTTGGAGCACCTACCTCCCCAAAGCTGTGCTGCATCTCCCTTAGTGCTCCTGGGACCAGACTCAGAGCATGAGTCTGACATTTCTCTCTGCACCTCTCCCTTCCTTTTTCCTGCCTGTAGACTTTACCCCTCATAAAATCCCTGGGCCTTTAATTGCTTTCAGCATAGAAACTAACCCACCAGCATGAAGGTCCGATTGGGTAGTGCAGCAGGCATAGCACAGAAAAGTTTTCTCTAATTGGGCTAAAATTCATACCGACCAGGGAGGGACCCGCGTCTGGCTGTCCTGACAGAGATGTCAATTGCTCTTAGATAAACGAAGATCTGTTAATTTTAGAGAAAGGAAGTCACAGTATAGTACATAGTGATGTACAAGCACGCATAAGACAGAAATCAATTTAAAAGTTATTCCAATTTAAAATAAAAGATTTAAAATTAAAATTTAAAATAAAGGGCTGGGGATTTAGCAAAGTGGCATAAGCGCCTGCCTGGCAAGCGTGAGGTCGTGAGTTTGATCACTGGTACCAAAAAAAGAAAAAAAAAATTAATTGAAATTTACTTAAAGAATAAAGTCTAACACAAGAGAGGAAATGTTTTAAAAAGTGATAGGCAATTAGAAATTAACTTTCTAAATCACAGGTATTTTCAACTCTCTTAGTGAGTTTTCTCAAGCTGTAGGATTTACAGTCAAGATCCCAAATTTATAGGTGCAGAAACCGAAAGGCAGACGGTGAACATAGGCCCAGGGTCATACCCAGCCTGTAATTTGGATTCAGCAAGACCAAACTGCAAAAGTTGTATCCTAAACTGCAGGAGAGTCCCCTGCTTCATGGTTTCAATTTCCTTATTTTTTTCATAGCCACTTATGGCTTCAGATCTGCCTCTAATGAACTATTCCACTTGCTAAACTTAGAAAGAACAAATCCCAGATGGGTGGGACTTCCACTTCTTTCAATACAGAAAATTCTAGAGCAGCGCTCACCTGTCACAAAACAGCTAGAGGTGTGTGTGTGTGGGGGGCACATACTTCTTAGTACGTTTCTGGGCTTGTTGGAGTTGAAGTAACATTCAAAGCCATCATTCAAATAAAAACAAATCGAACAAATCAAAGGAGGACCAAAGGGAGTCTCTCTAGCAAACTGAATGACTTTGGAATCAATTCCTGAAAATAACAGGCCTCCAAGATGCTGGTGGCTGGAGGGAAAGTATTTAGCAGAAGAAATTGCCAGGACAGAGGCTGCCAGGAGGAACACGGCTTTGCTTATCCATCCTCCGTTCTCAGAGTGGCAGCCAAAGAGATCCTATTAAGATGTAAGTCAATCAGCCTTCTCCCATGTTCACCATTCCCCAGAGACCATGCATCCCATTCACAATAGAACCCAAAGACTCTGCATTATCTTGCTCCCTGCAGCTCCTCCTCCCCCAGCCCCGGCTTCCCTTTTACCCTTGGCTATGGCTGTCCAGAAAAGGATGCTCACATGTTCTTAGCTTGATGCTGTAGAATCTCCCAAAGATACTGCAGTTGGACGCGGTCACCAGGCTGCGATGCCCGTTAGCAGGTTTCTCTTGCAGTTGGCATGACCCACCATGCCAAGACTCATACCAAGAGCAGATATTTTTCAACCTAAATTTTTTTCTTGTAGACATCATACACATTTTCTTAATGAATTATCTCATAAATTCCACTTCATTAGAACAAAAAGGGATTCTTAAATTATCAAAAATATAAATTATTATTTTTGAAAATTTAATTTGAAATTTTCCCTCTTACTGATATTTATTAAATTTTGGGTGACATTACATTGACTAATACAGTTATTAGAAAGAGAAATGAGGGGGAAGTAAGATCTTCCATATCTACCCAAGTGTTTATAAATTCTGATAATCCTCATTTCTTCCAAAAGATTTGTGTTGTTATCTGATACCATTCAATATGAGGAAATTTGGCATTTTTAATTGTTAGAATGCTTTATTTCACCTTGATGTTTTAAAAAACAATATATTTTCACTTTTTGGCTTACAGAAAAACTAAGCCCAAAATAGAGGGACGTCTCACAAACTTCCTCTTTCCCCTCCTTCATGTTCCTTATTAATTTCTTGTATTAGTTCAATATAATTATTAGAGCTGGTGAGCAAATATTGGTGTGATATTATTAAGTAATATCCTCAGTTTACATTCGAGTTTATTCTTATGGTTGTACTGCCCGTGTTTTATGGTGGACACAGAATGAATTATATCTGCTATTGTAGCATCATCTAGAATAGTCTCACTGTACTAAATAACCCCTGTGCTCCATTTATTTATCCCTTTCTCCATCTTTACAAATCTCTGGGAAAGGTTGACTTTCCTAACGTTCCCATGGTTTGGTTTTCCCAGAATGTTAAACAGTTGGAATCATATAGCGCAATAGTTCACCTTATGTGTCAACTTGAATGGGCCACGGGATGCACAGATACTGGTTTGGCATTATTCTGGGTGTTTCCAGGAAGATGTTTCTGGCTGAGGTGATGGTCTTTGTCCAATCTGTTGAAGGCATGAATAGCAAAATATGAGCAATGGAGAGTTTCGTTCTGGCTGTCTTTAAGCTGGGACATCAGCCTTCTGCCTTCAGACTTGAACTCAGATTAATTAGACCATTGGGTCTCATCTTCAGCTTGCTGCCTGCAGTTGCTGAATGTCTCAGCTTCCACCATCATGCGAGCTGGTTCCTTCCACAAACTTTCATATACACATATATACTCCTGACATGGTCTGCCTTTCCAGAAAACTCCAAATCACATCTATAAGATGCTTTTTAAGAATTAGAAATACACATTATAGATCGAAGACAAGACTATATGTAAGTACAACCCACAGTCATTTCAAATTTCAAATTAAATGAATCCACATTCATATGGGTTTTTCTGTATTCTAGTTCTAAGAGAATGATGCAAATAGCATGCTTTAGTCAAGGACTTTAGGCTAATAATCTCTAAAGAGAAAGGAAGCAGAAGAAGGTTCAAGGCAAAATTGCTTTTTTCCCAGGAGGATACTGTTAATACTTTTTGAAGTAGAAAATACAATGTTTTTTCTGTGAGTTGTAAAACACTTTGAAATCAGGTCATGAGAAACACTGTGAAAAAAATATTTTTTTTTCCTTCCAGTATTGGGGATTGAACTGGGGCCTTTACACTGAACTCTATCCCCAACCACTACCACCCTTCTCCCCACCAGAATACAGAAAGAGTAGGGAAGTGAAATTACAGGAGAATGAGAAGAGTACAAAGGATTGAAAGAGGGAAGGAATAATAAAAAAATATAAGAACAATCACAAAATCACAGCACCAACAAGTAAAGGGCCATGCTGTAATAAGCTCTTCGTATGTGTTAGATTCTCAATACACTATGGAGTCAATACCACTGGTCACTCTAAACATAGAGGAGAAAATGAGAAACACTGTGACATTGGGTGACCAGACCCAATTCCCCGAGGTCTTACACAGTTTGTAGGAGATGATGCAGCATTTAGAGCAGATCTGACTTGCTGCTGGATCCACTCGCAACAACTCAGGGAACTTGGAATGCTGTGGGTCGGCACCCTAGTAGGGGGAGAGCTGGGTGCTGAGCAAATCACTCAGCGGAATATCTGAGTGGATATAAAAAAGAGCAGTTGAGAGGGGGAGAAAGGACTGCAGACGTTAAGGACGGAGAAACAGAATCTTACACCACTGATCTCTTTGTTCTGACAAAAGCGAGTAGCAGAAGCAATTAGTAAAGGAAAAGAAAGCAATTTCGAATCTGGGATTACTGAAACATATTCAATAAGAGATGTTTCTAACTTTGCCCACAGTGTAACTTCTACTCTCTAACAGCACCATTTCTATTCACATTTGCAGTAAAAATTCCTGCCATATATTTTCTGAATCCGTAATAGCATTTTTGCAGTTTTCAAAGAGGTTTTGCACACAAAATATAATTTGTTTCTCAAAAATTCTATGAGGATGTTACTGCTGCTTCAAGTCACAGAGTAGTGGGCAGAGCTTGATAGTTATTTGTGACACTGCATGAGTTACAGTTATGAACATTAAACTATGCATCACAATCTCCAGCTTGGGAAGTTTTTTTTGTTAAAGCCAGGTGATAAAAGGTACAAGGTCTCCAACTATGCCTGAAACAAATCCAATAAGTACTAGATTTTTTTCTCCCAAATCAATAGAGGTCTTTTATTGCATCATTAAAATATCACAAGTTGGTTTTACAACCCACAATTTTGTTTCTATAGTTAGACAATTCTTAGATCTTATTCACCAGCCTCAGAGCTGCACCTTTGCAGGGACATAGATACTCCTAAAAATGATCTGATATCCTTCTTTTTAACTACTTTGGCTTGCTGAATCAAAGCAACTGAATTTGAATGAGTTCAGTGTTGTCTCTATCAAGGATTAACTCATCTTTCTGTGCTTGCAATTCTGAACAAACAACACCTGGCATTATCTGAGCACTACAGAAATGTTTTTCACTCAAGACCCATTACCCTACATAACAGTGTTGATGGAAGTTAAGTATCCAGATCTCATCTTGTAAAGGGACCCTCATATAACACCCTTGGTTATGGTCTGAATGTGACTACAGCAAAGGCAAAAAATAGCCAGTTCCTTTCTATTTCCCCTCCATTTGTGAGCCCAAAAACTACTTTTTCTTCCCAAGGAGCCTGAGTTTTACATCAAAGCCCTTCTGCAGGGTTTCCCTGGGGCCCTTGACAACTGACAGTCCCTTCAGTGGGATGTGGACCTTCTGTGGAACATGGACTGCCTGATTGCTGAGAACCGTCTTTATTTCTCCAGTCGATGCTCCAAAGCTGCTAAGCAGCAGATCTCATTGCATTCAGGATTCTTGGCATCAAGCGACCAAATTCTGACTCAGACTATTTATCATCTTAGAGGATACCAACAGACACTAAATAACCAAACTGTGGAAACAGTAGGGATGCACTGGAGCCTTATCATCGGCACAAATGTATCCAGAAACTCTCCTTCTGTTTCTTTGGAGGTTCTTTTTCTTGTGTTTCATTGCAGATTATGTTTACATGGTGGCACATGTGGTATCTGATGGCTACCAAGTTCTATATCTTTTACTACTAAACAGAATAAGAACTTAGTGTTCCAAATCTGGGGTCCACATAGCCGTGGATCCAGGGCAATATGAAGGTGCAAGTGTCCAGGAGACGGTGCACTGGCAATGTGATCTTGGAGACATCCACTAACTGCTCACGATTTCCCAAAGTCCTAGTGTTAGAAGTGGAACTCAGATCTGACTTTGACATCAGATTTGACTACTAACAAATTGATAAAAGCTTCTGGCCACTGGGTAAGATACAGCCAGGGACAGTCTTCTTCTGCGTGGTTCCCTGGAAGTCCCATTTGCTGACTGGGAGGAGGAGAGTTGGAGATTGTTGAATACAGAGACTCTAAATTGCATTGCAAACAATGACACCTATACACCCAAGATCATTGCTAAGGCGAGCAGTCTTCTGCGATTTGCTCTGCTGCAATGATCTGATCAGGATGTGGCTCAGGAGGCAGCATACATACGGAAACCTAGCACAGGGGACATTTACAGTTCCAGATCGGTGCCAAGTGTCATTTCCCCTGAAGTGAGTTCTTTATTAGGTGGTATCTTTAATGGTATCTGGTAATGATATCTTTAGTGGTATTTTTTCTTTTTTCCTTCAAGGTTGAAATATTGTTGTTTTGGTTGTCAATACTGATTCTAGATAATTACGGCTGCCCTTTGAAATTTTGACAGAACTCACAAAAAATAACAGTATGTGTTTGTCATAATTTTGGAAGCAAAAGGACATTAACAGAACAAACAAAACTGTGCCTCAATCTTGTCTCAAAAATTTAGCCCAAATTTATAGATCAGGGAGCTTCACTCCAAATCTGTTATTACACTATCCTGTTGGAATTCCACTCCCAAAAACTCTAGTAAACCCTGTCTACTCCATAAAGGAAGAAGGGAAAACCAATTAGGGATATGTCTTGTCTCCCTAACTCTCAATCTCTGCTTTAGGAAATGTTGGTGTATTGGGTTGCTGTAACAGGAGATCATAAACCTGGTGGTTTACGATTTGAGTTCCATTGAGGACCCTCTTTCTGGCTCTCAGATAGCCAACTTCTCTGTTTCTTCACCTGGTGGGGAGGAGGGAGAAAGCTTTTGGGTCTCTTCTTATCAGGATACCATTGTCTTCCTTAGGGCTCCACCCTCGTGCCCTAATCTCATCCTCCTAATATTATCACATTCGGACCTAGGATTTTAACATATGAATTATGGAGACTTAAATCCTTCCATAACACTGAACTTCTGGTATTTCTCCTGTAACACAAAGGACTCTAGTTCCATTACCTGCTACGAGGATGTGGATGTGGGTTCTTTCTCTTCATCCAGCAACACAAGGAGCAAACCATGCTTTACATAAATTAAGAGGATGGAAAATCATGCTGAACGGTCCTGCTCAGACTCTTCTTCTATAATAGATGAGAACCAGTGACCCAGCGAGCCCAGCACCGCTGACTCCTGTAGCACCTGTGACTCCATACCTTCCAGGCCTTAGAAGAGGTCAGAATAGAGTTCTACTCCAAAATAACAAATTGGGCTAATTTTTCCCAGATATAAATATTAAAATAAGGGCTCATCATGTTATCTCATATAATCAAGGAGCAACTTAAAACAGTAATTAAATAAAACTCAAATGCATAATAATATTTCATTTGTAAAAGCACAATAGGCCTTGTCTGACCATCAAATCCTTATTTTACCTACAGTTCAATAAATAACTACTCAGCTCCACGGTGATGCTTCATAAGAACAGGGCTGGTACATGATACATGCTGAGTTAGTAAGACTCAGTTGCTCTATATGTGCATGGATTAATAATAGCTTTTCTCAAATTTAACATAAGTGTGGTATATGCAGCTTCTTGGAAAGTCTCAGCGTGATTTCAGATATTTAATGTAATTCATTACACTATGAAAATCCTCTTTCTATGGTTTTTTTGGAGCTAGTAAGATTTGTGTGGCTAGAGGGAAAAGAGGCAGAGGTTTAACAGAATATAAGTCACTGGCATAACTGACTGACCTTGAATCTCAGCTATGGATTTGGGTCAGTGTGGTGATTTTTCCACTTTGGGGTTCTGCATTCAACCCAATTCATTGGGCACAGCTGTGTGGCAATGGTGATGCCTTCACCTGTGTGTCATCCTTTCCATCTCCTGTGCCGTGTGCCACAAGCTTGACCTAGGAAGCCACGACGAAGATCGTGGGTCATTCACACTGCGCATCTTTGTTATCTGAATTTCCACAATCAACAAGCCGTGGCCTCGGCCTTGTTCTGCTCCTACATGGATTCTGTTGGAAACAGTTGTCTGTGGCTTCTAACTTCTGGGCTATCTGTCAACTGTGAGAGAAGTCAAGCCAAGACTGTGACTGCTCATCTGTGGCTTTACCTCTCAGATGCGCTGTCCCCACAGCCCAGCGGTCTCCTAAAGAAAGTCAGCTCTGCTTTACTTTCTGGTACTCACCTTTTGGTCATGTGACTAAGTAAAAATCACTGTCTTGAATACTGGGACCTGCAATAGAATAGGTTTTGTAGGGTTTCTACGGGAATTAGATTAAGTGTAATATGCCGGAAGGACTGACACAATAGGCACTCAATAAACAGAGAGCACTCTTGTAAGAGAATCTAGGACATGTTTGGTTTAATGGCTGGTTTGTGTTTTTGATCATGGCTAGTAATTGAGTCAAGAGATATTTTGTTTTGAGAGGTCCCTATGTACAAGTTCTATGTTTTGTTTTTCTTTCCAGAATCCTACCCAACAAGAGAAAAAAAGGCATGAAAAGGACTCTCCAACTCTCCACCTCTAAACTGTGTGGAGACAGTAGAGCAAATCCTAACCTTGTTAATGGGTGAGGTATGTTTCTCTGTGATTAGGAAGCCTTGGGAGTGAATTTTACCTGGATGGATGGTTTCTTATTTTGCTCAGGGGGACCATGCTTTGCAAGAAAATATGTTGGAGAATCAGCATTTGGCAATTCAGTTTATTCTTAGCTCTTGGGAATCAAGAAACAGATTTCTTCTAAGAAAATTTCCAATGTAATGCTCAGATATCCTTAAATAAACACTGTGGCCTAGAGTGTACACTGTATTTATCCATTTAATCTAACTTATTCTTGAAAATAGGTATGAAAACTCATCAGCATACATTTCAGTCATTTGAGTCAACTCACCCTTTTTCTTGATTTTTCTTGGAAGTAAAGTACATGACATGAGCATTTTTGACTCTATCATAGCAGGTATCAGCATTCAACTTCTGCAAATGAAAAAGTTTTCTTTGCAACAAGAAAGCTGTATTTCTGTATACTGTAGTAAGAAAATACGTAATTTGGTTTCATATTTGGTGGTGCAGTTATAGAATTTCCCAAAGAAAAAATGGTAATTAGAGCATTAGATGCTATTTTAGTGTCAGTTATAATACAAAATGTACAAACTTCTTTACTCCAGTGAATTTTGGTAAATAGAAAATCTGTGCTATTTCATGACCCAGTGCAGAAAATAGAAGTCACTCAAAACAGAGATTAAATAAAGGGAGGCAGGTCCTACCCACTCAGAATTGTGGAAGGAGCTGTCTTCAAGTTGACCTTCAGGAACATTAGAGGAAAGGATTCATCCATCCCTCTAGAGGAGTTTCTACTTTGGAGGACACTCCAGAGTTGGTAGCAGGGGCCTTCACTGCCTCAGCTGTTCCCCAAAAACAAGAGAGATGGAAATGGGCATTTGAACTAGTCCAAGGCCCAGAGAACCAGGTTGCAAAACTGCTGCTACTTCCAAACTACATGGTACCAGGAAACTGGGGAATGGACCTGCATATACTGTCTAGGTCAATTTTGTGCTGCCATAACAAAATGCCTGAGGTTGAATAGTTTATATGAACAGAATTGCTTTTGGGTCACCTAGAAGCAGAGATGTCCAAGACTGAGGGTTCAGCACTTGGTGGAAGCCTTCTTGCTGTGCCATAACTTGGAAGGAAGCATCAGATGGCCAGAGAATGGAAAGGGGACTGCATGTATCCTTTTATCATGAACCCACTCCCATAGTAAATAACCCACTCCCACAAGGGAATGCGTATGACCTCGTGGCCCCTTAAAGATCTCACCTGTCAACACTGTGGCACTGAGGATCAAGTTTACAAAATGAGAATTTGGAGATAGGTCACACTCAAACCATAAGAGATGGATGGGTAGCAGGAAAGTCATCACTTTCTTGATTTCCTAGCAAAAAGGGTATGACTGTCATGATTCCACCTTAATTCGACCTTCTGCTTCTTGTGAGTGCATCGAGACTGCTTTGCACTCAGAGCTCTGTTGCAAGGAGGTCTTCAAAGTGTCGTGTTTAGTTGTTCAACATCTGTAACTAGTAAGAGTACAGAAGGGAGGCAGACTGAGTTAATTCCCAGCATCTTTTTTCATTGGTGTAGCCAGTGCTTCATAGCTGGTTCTTTTCCACATTGTACTGTGCACTTATGATGACAAAGCATTAAGACTGTAAGATGTCTCCTTGTGTGTCCTTCCAGGATTGCTTGTATACTTCTTGAGACAGCTGCTTGTATCTCTAAAACCTGGTACATAGCAGGGGCCAAGCAAATATTTGAAGAAACGTGTAAATAAATGAACGGTAGGCCCTGGCTTCAAGGACATGGGCTGTGTATAACCAGCTCCTAGGACTGGATCAGATTTATACTGGAGAAGAACAGAAAATGACTTAAATGAACGTGAAATGCATAGTTTATTATTCTCATATCTGAGATATAAAAGCATACTAATGCTTTTATACCAAGATTACCATTTCCTTAAGAAGGTTCCACTTATTTATAATACTGTTGCTACTTGCACAGTTGTATAACTTATGAATAACACCTGGACTTGGCCAAATGTTATTAGCTGAGGTCAAGGGCCCAGCTTTCCAAATTGTCCAGTTTTTCCAAAGTTTCTGATACCCAGAGGAAGTTCAGAGGGTTTTCAAACCAAACTAGGTTTGAAAATTTCCTAGAAAGGTTCTTAGAGCTCACTGAATGCTGTTATACTGATAGTCATGTTGATTAAGGAAAAGGTTAGAAATTAGAGCTATCAAAAGGAAGAGACTCAGAAGCCAGGGCCTGGGGATATGGGGTGCTCCCGATGTCTTCTCTCTGAGGATATGTGGATGCCATTAACTCCCCAGCCACGGATAACAATACATGAAGAGGACCGACGGCCGAAGAGGCTCACCTGAGCTCCAGGTACAGAACTTGTACTGGGGCATCATTGTGCAGACATGATTGATTCACTGCTGAAGTCAGTCTCTAACCATCCTTTTACAAAGTCTGGGCTAACAAAAATCAGCTCACGATCAGCCATGGTGACAAATACCTATGATCTCAACACTCTAAGAGGCAAAGGCAGGAGGATTCAGCGAGCAATTCAGTGATGGAGGGAGTCTCCTATTTCCGATTTGACATAGGAAAAGGGCTGGAAGCTGGACGTAGTGGCACAACGTGCCAGTATATATATAATCCCAGCATATAATCCCAGTATATAATCCCAGCACTTGGGAGGCTGAGGCAGAGGATCAACATGAGTTCAAAATCAGCCTGTGCTACCTAGTGAGTTTGAAGCCATCCTGAACTATATAGTGAAGCCCTGTCTCAAAAATCAAAACAGAACACAAGAACAACAACAAAAAAGGGCTGGAGATATGTGGAGAGAGAGCTTAATGTAAAGGCCCTGGGCTTAATATCTGGTATCAAGGGGAGGGATAAAAAGAGAGAATGAACTCTAAGTGCAACCTACAGGACTTCTGTACTGTGAATCACAAAGACATTCCCACTCCCTAGAAACTCCCAGGGTTTCAATTTTACCTCTGAGGGCATAGTTAGGTCAAACCTCACTGTAGAGACAAAAATGCCTTATCACACAATGATTTTTAAAAGTTTCCCAGCTTTATGAATGTCCATTTCATTTTTCTTGATATATTGCACTACACATAAATAAAAATACATCCGAGACCAGTGTTACTGCACTAGATGAACCAGGGGCACTGTATTAGTGTTTTGTTTGTTTGTTTGCTTAAAGAGCTAAAACAGAATAAAACCAATCAAAACAAACCAGAGTAAGAGATGTAGGACTTCAAAACACTACAAAATCAATAATAGTTCCCATAATGCCTTTTGACGTCTTCAAAATAGCTGTAGATAACTTTGGACATAGTAAAAACTGAACAGAACAGAATAGGATCGAAACAATAAAAACAAAATGAATACAATGAAAGATTTCAATGCAAGCCAATAGTAAATCCAAAATGCTACCATAATATACCTTGCTATCTGAAATAGCTGCTCCTGCCATCGGATTTTGCATAATCAAACAAAACAAAGAATAAAACCCAACCCAACAAAACAATGAAATATAGGCCCTCAAAACAAGACCATAGGAAATGGCTACAACCCGCAGAAGGAGATCAACCCTAGATGCCACACTGTGTACCTATCCTCTAATCCTATCATCAGTTCCCTGGCCCTAGACCTGCAATGTTATTGAAGCACCAAAGCACCACAGGCATCCAATCACATTTCACCTCTATAGCGATCATCACAGCCTGTGTGTCTCTGGATAAGCTGGTCGCTGGTGGAATGGGGCGATGGGAGGATTGGTACTTCTTGTTTGCCAGCCTGTGCATTGGAAGTGGCTGAGGTCTGGCTGTTCCCAGTTCAGTGGCTGCCGGCGCATGGCGCTGGTTCCCAGATTGAGCTTGTTTGCTGGTGTGGCCTTGTTCTCTCTCCCCCAGTCCACAGAGTGGCCTGTACTAGCGTTTTATTTCTGTTCTCAGAGGGAGCAATTTCAATATCATCACTAATGTTTTGTGAAAACTTTTAAAATAAATATCCTTTATCAGATCATACTTTTTTCTATTCCTAGCTTGTTAAGATAGGAACTTTTGTCAAAAAGGAAATTGAATTTTATCACTTTAACTGCATCTGATACAATAATCATTTTTTTCTTTATTGTGTCAATATGGAGAATTATATTGATTATGTTTCTGTCAACCTAGCAAGTACTGATGGACTAATCAAAACTGGATTATGATTTATCCTTGTATGTTGCTAAATTCTGTTTTCTGATATTTAAACAATCCATCCATGAATAAAATATGAGAGGAATTTTTCTAGAATTCTTATGTCTTTGTTGAGTTTTAAAATCAGTCACGAAAGTGATCCAAAATACAAACTTGGATATTTTCCCTCTTTGACATTTTTCTGGTATAGATGGTATATTATTCATAGTATTTAACCCTTAAATGTTGAACAGAATTCTCTAGTGAAATTATCCGGGCCAAACTTTAATTATGGATTCAATGCATAATCATTACAGATTTCCTGAATTTCTACATATGTTATTGTTTTTGTTTACAGTTTCAAATGTGTCTGCATAAAGTTGTTAATGACTTCTTGTGTTTTAATCTATAAAGATTCCTTTCAGATTAGCAGTTATTTTTCTCCCACCAGCTTGAAGTTTTCACTTCCTTATCTTCTGGCTACAGTCAAGGAGACAGGTGATAGACGTTTCTCATTTTAAGACAGCACAATGTTTTTCTCTAGCTGCTTTTCAGATCTTTAATTTTGCTTACATCCAGTTTGGTGATTTAGGTAGATGTGATGTGTGTAGATTGTATGTGAGTATGAGTGTGTATTTATCCTTATAAAGGTTGCAGGGTATTTTGCCTTTCAATAATTTTGAAAACTTTTAAGTGCTGCCTTTGATTCATTCTCGGTTTCTCTCAGGAGTTAGTCTGTCATCACTACGTCCCCTGTCGTGTGTGTGTACACACGAGTGAGTGTGCTCTTTTTGTCTCCTTGTGATGCATTCTGATATTTGCTTTCACTCAAATTTTAGCCCTCTAGAGAATAAAACCCAATGTGACATAACAAAACCTAGTCAGACAAATAAGAAGGATGGACATAGTACATGATGTAAAAACAGAATACAATGTGATCAACAATGGTTACCATAATGCCTCTTGCTATCTTAAAAAGAATTGCCTGTATCATTAGTTATAATAAAATTGAACAGAACAGTATAGAACAAAACCAATAAAATCAATAAAACCAAAACATTGGAGACATTACAGGACTTCAAAAGAAGATAACAGTCAAACCAGAATGGGTATATTAGTGAATCTTACTGTCTTCAAAGTTGTTGCCTATACTCTTAAACTTGGTACTATCAAGCAAAACAGAATAGAGTAAAATCAGTCAAAACAAGATGGTGAGAGCAATACAGGGCTTCAAGTCAAGTTAATAGGAAATCAAAGTGGGTTACTATAATATGTCCTGCTATTATTTATTTATTTTTTCCTTTAATTAAAAAGATAAAAATAAATAGTAAAAAAAGAGATTGAGATAAAAGAGGGCACAACAACAAAACAGCACAGGTCAGAACATAACCATTTAAGCAAAATAGTGTTTCACTACAAGATATCCCGACATAAAAGTAGTTACCATAGTGTCTCTTTCTTTGACATCTTTGAGTATAACTTTGTATACTGTAGAATCAAACATATCAAGACAATGTAAAACCATTCAAGAGAATGACAGTATTACAGGGTATTTAGAACCAACTAACAGAAAATTAACAATGGTTTTTGTATTATCTCCTTGTCATAAAAGTTTTGTTTATATTATCACATATAATAAAATCCAATAAGATACAACATGTTAAGACCAATGGAGACAGAAGAACAAAAGCTTGATGGGACTTCAAAACAAGATGATATTAAATCAGCACTAGCTATTATAATGTCTTGTTTTCTCCAAAATAGCTGTTCATACCATCATAGACAATAAAATCAAACAGCCCAGAATAAAACCATTACAATTAATGAATGAAAACATTATAAGGTTTCAAAGCAATATAGTGGGGAATCATGATTACCACATACTTTTATCTATTGTTATCATTTCTTACACTAGGGAGACTATTCGGTATTTATACATGTGGGTTTGATTTATTTCACTTGTGAGTATGGTCTCAAGCTGAGCCCATTTATTTATAAATATCTCAATGTTATCATTCTTTATAGCTGAGTAGTACTCCATTGTATAGAAATACCACAGCTTTTTCATTTTTTTTTTTATTTAAGAGGAAAAAGAGAAAAACACAAAACAAAACAAAGCAGTGTAAGGTTACATATAATACAGAACTACAAAAAAAGCATAACAGTAAGAAATCACCTGTTAATAGATTACATATTATCATCTTGGAAATAGTTGCTCAAATCACAGTATCAAAGAATACAAAGTAGACATTCAAACAGAGAGACTACAAACAGCTGTGTTCAATGATCCAAAAACATTAATATAGTCAGCTATTCAACATCCCTATACACACTTGCTGTTATATCCGTTAGAGCTCTTTTTTCCCCTTCCTCTCTTTTTACATCAAAATTTACACATTTTAGATTTTATTACTCCTTAGTTCTTATTACTTTTTGGGGGGGGGGAGAATAAAGTCAAATATGGCAGAACAAAGCTGTCAGTGAAAACCAAGGATAGACTTAGCACATGATGTAGAACAGAGTATACGGTTATTAACAATAGTTATCAACGTTGTCTCTTGTTTCCTTAAAAAGATTTGTCTGTCTCATTAGATATTATAAAGTTGGACAAAACAGTAGAGAACAAGACCAATAAAACTTAGACATTGTAAACATTACAGGACTTCCAAAGGAGACAATAGTCAAACCAGAATGGGCATCTTAGTGAATCTTACTGCCTTCAAAGTAGTTGCCTATACCCTCGGACCTGATACTGTCCCACAGAATGGAACAGAGTCTAATCAGTCAAAACAAGATCGTGGGAGCATTACAGGACTTCAAAACAAGTTAATAGGAAATCGAAAAGAGTTACTATTATATATCCTAATTTTTTAAATTTTTCCCTTAATTAAAATAAACATAAGAAATAACTAAATAATTTTTTAAAAGAATAATAGTTACCATAGTGTCTGTCTTTTTCCTTGAGATATTTGGATAAAACTTCGTATACTATAGCTTCAAATATTTCCATATCAAGAAGCCCGGAATAAAGCCTTTCTAATTAATAAGTAAAAATTTTATAAGGCTTCAAGGCCACATAATGGGGAATCATGATTGCCACATATTTTCATATATTTGAATCATTACTTACATTAGTGAAACTATTCGGTATTCATACATGCGAGATTGATTTATTTCACTTATGAGTATGGTCTCAAGCTGCGCCCATTTATTGATAAATATCTCAATGTGATCCTTCTTTATAGCTGAATAATATTCCATTGTATAGAAATACCACAACTTTTTTATCCATTCCTCAGTTGATGGACACTTGGGTTGTTTCCAAGATCTGGCGATTACAAATTGTGCTGCTATAAACATAGGTGCACATAAATCACTGTGGAATGATGCTTTCAGTTCTTCTGGGAATATGCCTAGAAGTGGAATAGCTGGAATAAATGGGATTTCCAATCCCAACTTTTTGAGAAACCTCCAGACAGACCTCCACAAAGGCTGTACCAGTCTACACTCCCACCAACAGTGCAGGAGAGTTCCTTTTTCCCCACATCCTCTCCAGCATTTGTTGTTGTTGGTTTTCTTGATCCTGGCCATTCTTTCAGGAGTGAGATGGAATCTCAGTGTGGTTTTAATTTGCATTTCTCTGATGACCAATGATGATGAGCATGTTTTCATATATTTATTTGCCATTTGCATTTCTTCATCTGAGAATTGCGTATTCATCTCAGATGCCCATTTTTGGATTGGATCTTTGAATTTTGGAGGTCTGAGTTTTTTTAATTCTTTATATGTTTTAGACAAGAGTCCCTTGTCTGAGAGAGAGTTCACTAAAATCTTTTCCCAGTTTGTGGGTTTTCTTTTCACTATGCTGGAGATTTCTTTTGACATGCAGAAACTTTTTAATAAGATGTGGTCCCAGTTATTGATTCTGGGAAGTGTTTCCCGTGCGGTTTGAGTCCTGTTCATGAATTCTCTACCTACTCCTATGTCTCCAAGGTTTCTACCCACTTTGTCTTCCAATAGATTTAGTGTTTCTGTTTTAATATTCAGATCTTTGACCCATTTAGATTTTAATTTAGTACATGGTGATAGACATGGGTCTAGCTTTAGTTTTCGGCAAATGGAGAGCCAGTTTTTCCAGCACCATTTATTAAAGAGACTGTCGTTCTTCCAGTGAACCTGCTTGGCTCCTTTATCAAAGATAAGGTGGTTGAGTGTGTTTGTAGTTGTGGTTGTATCTTCTAATCTATTCCATTGATCTTCGCCTCTGTTTTGATTCCAATACCATGTTGATTTTACTACTGTTGCTTTGTAGTATAATTTCAAGTCAGGGATTGTGATGCCTCCTGCTTTGCCTTTGCTGCTTAGAATTGCCTTTGCGATTCTAGGTCTCTTCTGGTTCCAGATGAAATTTAGGAGTGATTTCTCTAGATCTATAAGGTATGTTGATGGTATTTCTATTGGGATTGCATTGAATCTGTATAAGAGTTTTGGGAGAATGGCCATCTTCACAATGTTTGTTCTTCCTATCCATGAGCAAGGGATGTCTTTCCATTTTCTGAGATCATCTTCAATTTCCTTTTTCAGTGTATTATAGTTTTCACTGTATAAGTCTTTCACTTCTTTCGTAAGAGTAATTCCTAAATATTTCATTGTTTTGCTTGCTAATGTGAATAGTCCAGTTTCTCTTATTTCCCTCTCTGTAATTTTGTTGTTCATGTATAGGAATGCTATTGATTTCTGAGTATTGATTTTGTATCCAGCCACATTACTGAATTTATTTATTGTATCTAAGAGTATTTCAATGGAGTTTAGGGGGTCTTCTATGTAGAGTATCATGTCATCTGCAAACAATGATAACTTAACTTCTTCTTTTCCTATCTTTACCCCTTTTATTTCTCTTTCTTGCCTAATTGCTCTGGCTAGTACTTCCAGTACTATATTAAATAGGAGTGGTGATAAAGGACATCCTTGTCTTGTGCCTGATTTTAAAGTAAAGGCTTTCAATTTTTGGCCATTTAGAATGATGCTGGCTGTTGGTTTGTCATAAATGGCCTTTATTATATTGAGGTAAAGACCATCTATTCCAATTTTCTGTAGAGTTTTTATCATGGATAAATGTTGGACCTTATCGAAGGCTTTTTCTGCATCTATAGAAATGATCATGTGATTCTTATTTTTGGCTTTATTGATATGGTGGATTACATTTATTGATTTGCGTATGTTGAACCATCCTTGCATTCCTGGGATGAATCCCACTTGGTCATGGTGTATAATCTTCTTGATGATTTGCTGGATCCTATTTGCCAATATTTTATTGAGGATTTTTGCATCTGTGTTCATTAGGGAGATCGGTCTATAGTTCTCTTTTTTAGTTGCGTCTTTCTCAGGTTTTGGTACTAGAGTAATATTTGCTTCCAGGAACGACTTAGGAAGGATTGCTTCCCTTTCAATTTCATTGAACAGTTTGAGGAGTGTCGGGATTAGGTCTTCTTTGTATTTCTTGTAGAATTCTGCAGTGAATCCATCTGGGCCTGGGCTCTTCTTGGTGGGTAAGGACTTAATTACATTTTCAATTTCAGTAACAGAGATTGGGTTATTCAACAGTTTTACATCCTCTTGATCTAGCTTTGGCACTTCATATGCTTCTAAGAATCTGTCTATTTCTTCTGTGTTATCAAACTTTTGAGAGTAGAGGTTTTCGAAGTAGGTGTTGATGATCTTCTGTATTTCTATTGGGTCTGTAGTGATTTCTCCTTTTTCATTTCTTATTGCATGAATTTGAGCTTTTTCTTCCCTTTTTTTAATAAGGTTGGCTAGGGGCTTATCGATTTTATTTATTCTTTCAAAGAACCAACTCTTTGATTTGTTGATTCTTTGGATTGTTTTCTTAGTCTCTATTGCATTGATTTCTGCTCTGATTTTTATAATTTCCTCTCTTCTTTTGGCTTTGGGCTTGACTTGCTCTTCTTTTTCTAGCTGTTTGAGGTGTAGCATCAAGTTATTTATTTGTATTCATTCTGTTTTCCTGATGTGGGAACTCAGTGCAATAAATTTTCCTCTCAGGACGGCTTTCATTGCATCCCACAGGTTCCGGTAAGTTGTATCTGTATTTTCATTTTCTTTTAGGTATTGTTTGATTTCTTCTTTAATTTCCTCTGTGACCCACTGATTACTCAAGAGTGTGTTATTCAGTTTCCATGTGTTTGTGGGATTTTTGCAGTATCTTTTCTCATTAATTTCTAATTTCAGAGCGCTATGATCCGATAACATGCAAGGGATGATTTCAGCTCTTTTGCACTTGTTTAAATATGTTCTGTGAGCTAATATATGGTCTATTTTAGAAAATGATCCATGTACTGCTGAGAAGAATGTGTATTCTGATGTTGTTGGGTGGAACATCCTGTATATGTCTATCAAACCCATTTGTTCACAGGTATGATTCAGTTCTGTTATTTCTTTGCTCATTTTCTGTCTGGTTGATCTGTCCCTTGGTGTCAATGGCGTATTAAGGTCTCCTGTTACAATTGTGTTACTGATAATTTGAGTTTTCATTTCTGTTAATAATTGTTTTATATAACTTGGTGCTCTGGAGTTTGGTGCGTATATATTTAAGATAGTTATCTCTTCCTCTTGGAGTTTTCCCCTTACAAGTATGTAGTGACCTTCTTTGTCCTTTATGGTCATTGTTGGTTTAAAGTTCACGTTGTCTGCAAACAGAATGGCTACTCCTGCCTTTTTCTGGATTCCTGCTGCATGAAGAATTGTTTTCCATCCTTTGACTTTCAGTCTGTGAGTATCCTTCTGGGTTAGATGGGTTTCCTGTAAACAGCATATGGTTGGATTTTGTTTCTTGATCCATTCTGCTAGTCTGTTTCTTTTGATTGGTGCATTGAGACCATTTACATTAATGGTTATTACTGTTAAATGCTGGTTAATTGTAGGAATGTTATCTCTCTGCTGTTGCATCTTTATCTTTCTGTTCTGTTTAATTATTTGCTTTGCTTAGTGGTTTTTTCCTTTGTGTATCTAAACTGTCTTTCAATATTTTTTGCAGGGTCGGTTTGGTGTTCATGAAGTTCTTCAGCTGTTCTTTGTCATGGAAGTATCGTATTGCACCATCTATTTTGAATGATAGTTTTGCAGGATATATCAGTCTTGGTTGGAAATCATTTTGCTTTAGGATCTGGAATATTTCACTCCATGCTCTTCTTGACTTTATCGTTTGTGCTGAGAAGTCTGCTGTGATTCTGATAGGTTTTCCTTTATAAGTGATCTGTCTTTTCTCTCTGACAGCTTTTAGTAATCTATTCTTGTGTTGGATTTCTGGGATGGTGATTATTATATGTCTGGGTGTAGTTTTATTTTGGTTATGAGTGTTTGGAGTTCTATATGCTTCACTGATCTTGATGTCAGTTTCTGATCTCATGCTTGGGAAATTTTCAGCTATTACTTCTCTAAATATCCGCTTGACATCCTTTATGTTGTCTCCCTCTCTTTCATTAATCCCTATCATTCTTATGTTATTCTTCTTTGCATCGTCTTGCAGTTGTTGAATTGTTGTTTCCTGATTCCTTGTTATTTTCAAAAGATCTTTCCTTTCCTGTTCACTAGCTGCGATCATGTCTTCAAGGTCTGAAATTCTATCTTCACTTTCATTAAGGCGGTTTTTACAACTTTCAGTGGAGTTTTTTATTTCCTGTATATCTCTGTGCATCTGCATTATGTATTCTGTTTGTTTCTTATATTGCTCGTCTAGGGATTCTATCTTTTTGTTTAGTTCCTCCAATTTTTTATCTGTGTTTTCTTTAGATATATTTAGAATCTCTTTCATTTCTTTTATCATTTCTTCTTTTATCTGGGAGATTATTTCGAGTTTGAATTTCTTTAAAGCTTCCTGGAGTTGTTTGTCAACTTCAGTAGCTATTATGTCCGATATATGAGGTGGATGGGATATATTTTCTTCTATATACATTGCTCCTAGGGTTTCCTGAGATGGGCTGGAGGTTTGAGGTTGTAATTTGGTCTTTCGTTTTGTCATTTTGTATATTTCTGTGTTTCAAGTGTTATTTGAAAGCTTCCTCAGGATCTGTTGAAAATCCCCTTCTATGCTTGGAGCTACTGAGCCTCTGACACCGCACTACCCCAAGCCATTGGGCCTGCAGAACCAGTGTCCCTCCTCTGCCTGCTCAGAACTCCGCAGTTCCAGACAAGCTGGGCCTCAGGGACACTGTGCGCCCACCTGCCCCTTGGAAGATCCACAGCTCTTCAATTGCAGCCGGGTTAGGGTGCTCTCCACAGGCCACAGTGCCTCAGGAGCCTGTGATCCCTCCCTGCTTGCAGAGATATCCACAGTCCTCTAGGCAAAGGAAGGGACTTCTGCAGGCACTCCAGATCCGCCCAGCTCCTCCTCTGCAGGAGATGGCTAGGTGCGGCTGGGCTCCGGGGTTAGTGTAGGCCCGCCCATCCGTCAGGAGCTCAGCAGACTTCCAAGTGTAGCCGGGGGGGATGGGGAGGCAGCTGTAGTGGCCTCTAACCCACTGCTCCACTTCACTGCACCCAGAAGCCTGGGGGGTCCGGAACAGTCTGAGATTTGGGCAGACTGTGCTGGGCACTCACCACAGGCTGAGGTGCCTCAGGAAGCTGCGATTCCTCCCTGCTTGCAGAAGTATTCAGTCCTTCAGACAAAGGAAAGGGCTTCTGCAGGGACTCCGGATCCGCCCAGCTCCTCCTCTGCAGGAGATGGCTAGGTGCGGCTGGGCTCGGGGGTTAGTGTAGGCCCGCCCATCCGTCAGGAGCTCAGCAGACTTCCAAGTGTAGCCGGGGGGGATGGGGAGGCAGCTGTAGTGGCCTCTAACCCACTGTTCCACTTCTCTGCACCCAGAAGCCTGGGGGGTCCGGAACAGTCTGAGATTTGGGCAGACTGTGCTGGGCACTCACCACAGGCTGAGGTGCCTCAGGAAGCTGCGATGCCTCTCTGCTTGCAGAAGTATTCAGTCCTTCAGACCCCACAGCTTTTTTATCCATTCCTCAGTTTATGGACACTTAGGTTGTTTCCAAGATCTGGCTATTACAAATTGTGCTGCTATAAACATAGGTGCACATATATCTCTGTGGTACGATGCTTTCAGTTCTTCTGGGAATATGCCTAGAAGTGGAATAGCTGGAACAAATGGGACTTGCAATCCCAGCTTTTTGAGAAATCTCCAGACTGACTTCCACAATGGTTGCACAGTCTACACTGTCACCAACAGTGCAGGAGAGTTCCTTTTTCCCCACAGCCTCTCCAGCATTTGTTGTTGTTGGTTTTCTTGATCCTGGCCATTCTTTCAGGAGTGAGACGGTATCTCAGTGTGGTTTTAATTTGCATTTCTCTAATGACCAATGATGATGAACATTTTTTCATGAATCTATTTGCCATTTGTATTCTTTCATCTGAGAAGTGTGTATTCATCTCAGATGCCCATTTTTGGATTGGATCTTTGAATTTTGGGGGTCTGATTTTTTTTTTAATTCTTTGTATGTTTTAGACAGAAATCCTTTGTTTGAAGGACAGTTCACTAAGATTTTTTTTCCCAGTTTGTGGGTTTTCTTTTCACTATGCTAGAGATTTCTTTAGACATGAAGAAATTTTTTAGTAAGGCATGATCCCAGTTATTGATTCTGGGAAGTATTTCCCATGTGGTTTGAGTCCTGTTCATGAATTCTCTACCTCCATATAAAACCCAAAATGTGTAATTGTCATTGTAAAAAAGAGAGGAAAATAAAGTGCTCTAGAGGATATAACTGCATGTATATTTAAGCATATAAGATAGATAACCATATTACTGAGTTTTTGTTGGATCATTGAACAGAACTGTCTGCAGTCTCACTGTTTGAATGTCCACTTTGTATGCCTTAATTTTGTTACTTGAACAACTATTTCTAAGATGACAATATGTAATCTATTAACTAGTGATTTCCTGTTTATTTTTTTGAAATTTTGTATTACTTGTATCCTTTTTTCTTTTTCTCCTTAAATAAAATAAAAAAAAATTTAGTCCTGTAATTCTCTGTTCAGCCATCTGCAATCTGCTGTCGAACCTATTCATCACATTTTTAATTTCAGTTGTCTTCTTTAAGTGTAAATTTTCCCTTTGATTCTTCTTCAAAGCTATGTTACTTTTAAGTTCTAGTTCTTGGCTAATGTCTTCCACCCAGACAAGAACATATTAAATGCAATTAAAATACGTAAAATATGGTTCTACCATGTGGAGTCCCAGAAGCAGCCATTTTCCTTCTTTTCCTCCTTCTCCTGTTTTTGAGACAGGGTCTCTCTATGTGGCCCGGGATGACCTTGCAGTCACTGTGTAGTCCAGGCTGGTCTTGAACTCATGGTGATCCTCTTGTCTTAGCCTCCAAAGTGGATTTCAGCAATGAACTTTGTTTTTAGTACTAGGTCTGAGCCCAGGCCTTGCTCTTGCTCTGCAGGTTCTCTACCACTGAGCTACCTCTCGCCCTGCTCCTTTTTTTGTAGGGTCTCTGGGTGGGTTTTAGTGTGCCTGGTTATGTTTTGTGTCTCAGGTATAGTAACTGGAATTTTAGTTGTAGGAAGTGTTTAAGGAGCTGGATAAGTGTCTTTCACTGAGGACTTTCATTTTCTTCTGCCAAATTTCTGGGGTCACTAGCAATCCAGGATCACTGCAGTTCAGTTTTGGATTGAGCTGATTTATATTTGGACTACAGCATATGGAAGCGTTGGCTTCCTTACTGTCTGGCTAGTTTGTGTAAATTACCTATCCTGCTAATTGGGGAAGAGGAGGAAACGGAGTTGTTTTCTTTATAAGCACAGTTATGATCACATCACTTTCCACTTTAAATCTTTTTCATGGCTCACCGTGGCACTTCAAATAACATCTAAATTCTCTTCACAGTCAAAATCCCCATATGGTCTGGCCTGTAACTTCTTGAACTTTATTCTTTTTTGTTCCACCATGTATTTTTTTTTTTTATTTAGAGAAAAAAAAGCAAAACATAAAAAAGATAGAAATAATACAGAATTTGAAAAAAAGACAGTAAGAAATCACTAGTTGATAAATTACATACTGTTATTTTAGAAGTAATTATTCAGGTTACAAAATCAAAGCATAAAAATGGACAGACAAACAATGACAGTGGAAACTATTCTGTTTGATGAACTAACAAAAACTTACTAGCATGGATATCTATCTTGCACACTTAAACATACATATAGTTATATCCTTTAGAGCACTTTCTTTTTCATTATTATAGTATTTACTATACATTTTGGCCTTATTACTTTTTCATTTTATTATTATTTTTATACTGGAGAGACAATATGATATTTACAAATGTGAGTCTGATTTATTTCACTTGTAAGTATAGTCTCAAGTTGCCTCCATTTACCTATAAAAGCCTCAAGATCATCCTTTTTTATAGCTGAGTACTATTCCATTGTATAAAAATACCACGTCTTTTTTATCCACTCTGTGGTTGATGGGCATTTTGGTTGTTTCTAATATTTACAAATTGTGCTGCTATAAGCAGGGGTGCAAATGTATTACTGTGACACGATCTTTTCAGTTTTTCTGGGAAAACACCCCAGAGGGGAATAGCTGGATTGAATGTGTTCCATTGTTTCTTGTTGTCCCCAGACCATGCCAAGCTCTGTCTTCCAGCTACCTTGCCTCTGGCTCACCGAGTGACCAATTGTAACTCAGTTTATAAAGATGAATTCCGCAAGTCAGCAGAAGGCCTGACCTAGCTAAACTAACCCAACCTATTCTGTACCACTGAGGCTCTGCTCGTACTATTTTTGCTCGTGTATTTTCTGTCTCTTATCACTGGATATTTTGAGAATGGGGACTGTTTCTTTAGTAGTTCGTAGCATAGCTCTTACACCTCACTAAACAGAGATGTGACGAATCAAAGTTATACTGAAAACCGAGGACATCTGTGACAAGTGGAAGTAGTCATTCATTGCTTTGCCAGCTTTGCTGTCGTGCTGGCACTATGACACTTCAAACAGTAGCGTAGCAGTGAACGGCGGTTAGAATCACACTGACGCAGTCTGAATCCTGCTCTACCATGTATCTATAGCTGGTTGATCTTGGAAAAGTTAACTACCTTCTGGTTCTGTGATTCAGTTTCTTCATTTTGTGTTTGTTTTGTTTCTTGCTATGCAGGCCAGGCTGGTTTGAACTCACTATGTAGCTCAGGCTGGGCTTGAACTCAGAGCTATGCTCCTGCCTTGGTCCTGGGAGAACAGACCTGCTCATCTCTTGAAGAGTGATAATCAAATTTTAATCTCTTATCAAAATCCTGAGGCTATGGTTTGAAATACAGAAAAAGTGATACCTCAGTTGTCAAACTCAGTTCATTTCAAATTCATCCAAATTCGTGTTCCAACATGAAAAGTTCGAGTACTGAACATATTTTTTCCTATAGGAAATAAAAGAAAACCAAATCATTTATTCTGAGGCCCCAAAATTACACTTACAATTTTCTTCCAGGACTTTAACAAATTTGACAAGCGTTTCTTCTCTTAACCTCTATGGTGATTCTCTCACATTTCCTCTTAACTTTGCTGCTGGTATCACTGACTTTCTTTGGAACCACAGTTATGTATTGTATGCAAATGAGGTGTAAAAATAGTACAAAGACATTAATGCACTAACACAAGCACCACGTGTTGTCTGAGAGTGATGCTTAGAGGAGGAGTGCGTCCCTGTGTGTCCGCAATAAAACGTGAGTGTGACTCACACTTGACTCTGTGCAGTTTTTCTCAAGTCAGATTTCCAGTTTGACTACCAAGTAAAGTTATAGACACCCAGCAGATTTGTTTAGAGTTTGCTGTTCAAGCAGTAGCAAGTTTGAGCTCAGAGCCATTCAACAACCAAGACCTATATGATGTTAATCCTGGGTACAGTAATCACATTACAAATGAGTCTGTGTCAGTTCAGTTCAGGTTTGACTATGCAAACTTTAAAACTTGCTTCTCAGAGCTAATCCTAAGGAAGTCAAATGCTTGTAGAACCCTAGAATTTTAGAAATGGAAATAATCTTCATGCTCATTTTATCAGTTTGCCAATTTTAATTAGAAAATTAAAGTTGACAACAGACAACTTACACACAGACAGATCACATGCCTGCATTTCAGTGGTGCCGGATACTATGTACAGTGTCCTCGTTGCCATATATGATTTTAAAAATAGGAGATTATTTTATTTCATCCTTGAGGACCAGAGCTATTTGTGGTGGACTGACAACTTGTAACACCCAGCTGACCTGGATCAGTGTGGTGCTGGGTGTGGAAGGCCCACCTGAGGATTGCTGCCAGCAATATAAAAAGGAGAACTGGAGAGGAAGAAGGGGCACTGTTGGTTCTCCTGGAGGAACTTGTTCCTCGTATGCACTTGGCTGTTCACATCATAAGAGATGCTCAGGACCTCGCTGTCACTGAGGATGGCTGTGGTACTTTTTGAGGGAGCTCTGGTCCTTACTTTGAGCATTGCTTCCTGACTGCAGTGCAAATCCCTCAGCCTGCAGGCACAGATCCTTCATCCCACTGGTGCAGACTGTCTAGTTTCCACCCTTGGCCTTTGGGCCTTCCCAGCACAGATCTGTGAAACAGACTTGCATGACATGCTGTGGGCTCCACGTTTGCAGTTGGACTCATAGGGGGCACTGCATGGGCTCTAGGTCTTCAGCTGGTCTCATGCAGGACATTTTCATGGGATCCAGGCTCTCAACTGGATTCTTTGCGTCTTTAGGGTGTAGACAGGCATCCTGCACTCTTCTGTATTTGACTCTTTGGGTGACTGTTACAAAATAATCCTATAAATTATGTGTCCTGTATTAATTTGTTCCCCTTGCAAATCCCTGGCTACAACACCACCTAATCATTTTGGGGTTCCTCCCAAGTTTTAAAACTATTTAGTGTAGACCAATTTTCTCATGATGAGTGGATATTTTTTGGTTACCCAAAGTGTGCGGTTCCTAATGGAAAGGGTGATCCTAAGAAGAACAGATGTTGCACTGAAGATCGGTACAAGATAGTAAAGAAGACATTGTACAAAAGAGGAACAACGAATATCAGTTGACATGTGCGGCGTCCCTTTGACACTAAGTGCTCACAATTGTCATGATTTTGTATTATAGGAAAGATGATGCTGAGCTCATAAAGGAAGTTAGACTTGGCAAGCAGGAGTATTTTAGAGCTCCATGGATACTCCCTTTTCAAAATGGAATAAAAGCATTCCATTTGCGCCTTATCTCATATATCACATCATATACTGAAAAAATATATGATTGACTTACAAGTATGAGAAACCACAGCCTTGTCTTTTCTATCAAAGGATATAAGCAGGGGTGCTTCTTCTTAAACTCCTGTCCTCCCTAGGCTGCCCTGCTCTCCCCCTATCACCAGAAATATGAGAAATGACTGCTCAGCTTGGATAACAGGAACACAACTGCCCACCAAAGACAACTTAGCAACTGCCAAGGACTTTCAGTTCCCCATACTCCCATTCTGCGTTACCCCCAGCAATCCTGCCCAGCAACCTTTTAGGCTTAAACTAGCCAATCAGGATAGATTGTGAAGCTTCAAGCTAGCCAGTGAAGAAAGTCAGCTGCTTTTCATGCACTAGGAAGTAATAGGAGCCTGCTGCTGTGTGTCTGTGCACCTGCTACCTCATGACAGTGTGCTTGTGCCCTTCTACAGAAGTAAAAAGCCTTGTTGAGATTCGTCATTGTCTGAGTGCTTTATTATCTGCCCCAACCAACTGAGTCTTGGGGCATATTCCTAACACATGTATGTGAGCTGTGAAAATCAAATCGTGTTAGTAGTGGAATATCAAATGCTCCATCATCTTCATTCAGTGAAAGTATGAAAATTGTCTTCAGGGAAAGTTGGTCATGGTTTAGTAAAAATAGAGGTGCATCTTAAATTGTATACAAGTGATTCAGAGGCCATACTTCTACAAAGAAAGACTTTAAAGGTAAGTTTGAAGTAGCAGATTTGGCCATGGATGCGTGATCTTTTTGTGGTGAAGTCATGGAATGATTGACACCCTCGTGTACACATCTTTTTCTTGAATCTTTCCAGGCAGGAGATTCTGCAAAGGCAGAGAGCCATATGCTTATGGAGACTGTTCATGGAAGACGCTGGCAAAGTAAAGGCTAACAGAGGAAGAGAACAGCATTGCAATTGCAAGAGAAAACTGGATGCGACCCTGTTTCATGCATGGAGTTTTCCATCTGATATAGTCCCAGAGACTTCCCAAAGGTGTCTGGACATGGTGTGCATATGCACTGGCATGGAAGGCTAGTTTCATGGAACATAAGTTTCACTTTTTATAAGAGTGACTGAAGATGTTTTTATGTTTAATGAGCTATGTAGGAATAGGAGGCTGAAGGAGGAGATTCAAATTTATAAGCAATTTAGCTCAAACTGTAAATTTAATCTTTCTTCCTTTTGTTTTGGATAGAATTTTATTTTGCTATTACAAAAAAAAAACCCACAAAAGCATAAACTGAAGGTAAGCATTGTCCACATTTTGATGTATGTTACAGATTTTCCTATCTGTATATTTATAATTTTAAAATAATAGACATTTAATAGAATAAGCAAAGATTTTAGAGGTTTCTTTTCATTCAAATCATTTTTAAATTTTTTATTTTATTTACTTATTTATTTTGGAGACAGGGTCTTGCTATGCAGTTCAGGCTTGCCTTGAGCTCACTTTGTAGCCTATGCTGGCCTCGAACTCACAACGATCCTTCTGCCTCAGGCTCCCCAGTGCTGAGATTACAGATGTACACCACTACATCCAGCTTCAATCAAAATTGCAATGCAATTCTTGCTCCATGTCAGTAAATATTTCTGCACATTTTTTTTCTGTGTGTGTATCTTTTTGACACAGGGTTTTGCTATGCAGTTCAGGCTGGCCTTGAACTCACTTTGCAGTCATTGGGCATGAACTTGCAGGGATCCTCCTTCCTTAGCCCCCTGAATGCTAGGATTACATGTGCTCACCATCATGCCTGATTTTGCACATAATATGAAGTTTAAAAGAATAGAGTATTTTTCTAAAAACAGCCATGTGCTCAGTATTTTGCATTCTCTATTTAAAATTGCATCATCATAACCTTATAAACTTGATATTATCGTTCTCATTATATAGATAAAGAAATCAAACTCTAAGTATTAAATTTAAATTCACATACCTAAAAACTAGAGAAAACATTTAAAATCCAAGCAAACTAACTCTAAGGTTTTATGGTCTGAATCACAGCACTCAGCTTTTCCTTGTGAAATCCACAGTATATTTAACCCTTCCCTATTGCCAGATCTCAAAATTGTTTCTTTGTCTTTTCTCCCTCCTCATCTCTCTCCCTAGCATCCTCCTTCCATTTGTTCCTTTTTTATTCTCCTTTTTCTTCCTTTCCTCTTTTTTTCTTTCTTTCTATTATAAATACTTCCTTGATGAGCATCTATCTAACAAAATCCTGGTTATCTATGATACACCAAATTCTGGTGTCTTGTAATTCAGCAAGTTTACACGACAAGTTCTGGTCAATGGGCCAGAAGCTGATGTGGACACAACTTAGAAGATTGAGTTCTTCCCGATCACTTTTCCACCTGATGAAATTTGAGTGCTGAGATACATAGTACCATCCCACACTGTGGACTTCTGTCGGCCTGGATCCCTGAGACACTCTGCAAGCTCAGCAGGCCCACCTACTCCGCTGTTTGGGACAGGAAGCATGAATGCAAATCAAAATCTCCACATCACATCACAGAGTTATTAGATTGCCACTGGCATGGTTATGGGAACGAGGCAGTGTCTAGCAGGAATTGCATGCACTTACCCTCTGACTCAGCATGTCATTTCTAAGACTTCCACTCACACTGGAAGGAAAGAGAGAACTAGTGATGAAAGAGACAGAGAATAATGAATAGACAAGACTAAATTGCAGAGGAACTTTCTTCCAGGCATGTGAAGAAACACAGGAAAGATATTACTTCATCATTTTCCCTTTAGAGCTTGATCTGACCTGGACTTAAAAACTGAAAATAGCATCTGTTGACTTTGGGGCTGTGCTCTTGCTATCGTTGTGTTCGTCTGCTTGTCCCTGTGCTCACCAGTGCGCACATCTTCCTGATGTACACAGAAGCTCAGGAGCGCGTTCCTGTGCTCTTGCACTGATGTCCCAGCGGCTGCAAGGCTCGACGGAGGAGTCGATGATATCCTGAGTTATGTGTGGGAGAAGCAGATTATATTTTTAGGAATCGAGTTAAAAATCTGTATGAAGACACAAGAGATTTTGGAGGAAATCTGTGGGTTTTGGCTTTGGGCACAGAATTAGATCTTTTCAGTTTGTACACACCAAGAATACAGTCTCTTCATCTTCTCCAAGGATTTGACTTCATTTGCATCTGAGAAGTGCAATTTTGCAAGGTCTCGTTTCCTTTTCCCCTTTGAGCAAACAGTGCCAGCGCATTTCTTGCCAACCTTTGGAAGACAGAGTGCATTTTATGTTTTCTCTCAAGGTCTTGCTAAACGAAGCATCCAAAGAAATGGGAATCCATAATGACATCCACCTCCTCACACTTGTGTGTGTCTGAGAACATTTTTCAGTGGACTCTGGTTTGCAGGGTGAGGTTTCCACTTCATCACCCCCGCCTCGGCCTGCTGCCACATTCAGAAAGCTACCGTTCTGCATACAGAATGGGAAAAGGTGCCAGCCCGAGGAGAATGTCAATATCCCCAGAGCAGCCTGCTGCGGCAGAAGCAGGGCTCTGACAAATCGCAGCCTTGCTTTCCTGTGCACAGTGACGTGGAAGGTTTTGAAGAGGGAATCTCTGCCCTACGCAGTTAGTGGCTGGGCTGTGACCACAATGCATAATGAACAGCCAGTGCTGTGCTGCGAACGCTGCCAGCTGCTCTGTAGCCTGTACCGTTGTTCATTTTCCTGGGTAAAGCTAATCACGGAACTGATAGCTACAGCACAATAATCAGGATGCAAAATGTAAACACCGGGGCTGCTACCATGCATTTGTAATAAATATGCAGCCCACTCTGATGCTAGCCTTGGAAATGCTGCAGAAATGGGGTGAATGAAAACTGCCCCCATCTCCACATTGCAGAAAATGAGATGAGAGAGAGAGAGTCTTAAAGAGAAGCCTAATTGGTGGAGGAGCCTTTGGTCATTTAACCACATGTCCCTTTTTTCTAGTGCAGACAGAAGGAGTTTTAAGAAAAAGCTGTGCTTTTTTTGCTTGGTCATATTCCTGGCCCAGCTGATGATGTGTATATACACGGAGTGGGAATTCACAGAGTATTGGCTGACCTGTGAGGTCCTGTGTCATTCTGGGGTTTGAGCCCAACAGACAAGAGCATCGGGCATGAAGGTGGGAAAATTAGAAAGGAATTAGAAAGACGTGTAGCAAGTGCCCTTTTCAACACGTCTTCTTTAAGTTGGTAGTGGGGCATTGCAAAGCTAAGGTTTGCTAAAGGTAAAGTGTAAGAGAACGGCTGTAAGTTCCCAACTCTCTAACTGGGGCTTGGTTTCTTGGTGCCTCCATCCTGAGACTAGAAAGGCAGACCCCTGCTGGGAGCTATCACATTAATAGACGAAAATGCAATCTTACCAAGCAGGTGATTCTGTGTCCAGAGCCAGGCCCAGAGCAAATATGCTATATGTGCAATCACTAGGTTGCAAGACTTCTGCAAACATACCCAGAAGGGCATACTTATCTCGCCATAAAAATGTTGCCTCTCAGCCTGGCCAGTTCTCATCAGAGAGACTAACTTTGCTACTATTCACACAGATGCTAAAACATATAAAGTAGACCAGCCCCATGCTAATTTACAGGAAGACCTTTTCTATTTTTGTCATTAGATGCTCATGTCTTCTATTTTGGTACCATTTCTAGCATCAGAATATGTGGGAGGCCAAAAGCAATCAAAAGGCTGCCTGGCGAGCACAGAATTGGAGCACAGGACCTGGACAGACAGCCTGAGGGGACAATCCTGCTGGCACAGGAGAGAACCCAGAGAAGCACCTTTGCTGGATCATAGTTCATTTCTCCAGTAGCTGGAAAACGTGCATACCAGGGTTTATTGTTTCTCTTTCCAGGCAGTGCTGACTAAACATGGCCAGCTTCAGGCTCTGACCTACACTGACAAGCGGTATCTTCTGTTCATTTACTCTTTCTACAAATGAGGTCACTTAGAAGGGTGTTTCTGGTAAAGGAATGATGATCTCATGCTAGCTCACCCTTTTAGGAGTTTGAGTGCTTCTAAACTTGTAGGCTTCACCTTCAATGGAGTCTTCTGGAATTCAGTTACACTCACAGCCCATTTCCTCCTCTTGATGGTTTCACTGGTTTGGCCCACAGTGGCTCCCTCTTTTCAACATTAGGGATCACAGCCATTGTTTCATGAGGGTCCTTTGTGCACATGTATTTCACTTAGGCTCTTCCTTAGGCACTGCCAGGGAGGAGTACTCATGTAAATTAACTGGTGAGAGGAAGAGGATGGGAAAAGAAGACAAGGAACGTTTTAGAGAAGGTCTGGGAACATGCTAGACATGGGAAACCAATAACAGAAACCAGAGTTGGGCCTGCATTCATGAAGAGCTGCTCTGGGGAAGGCAGCAGTCAAATTCTTGGCTCCTGTTTCAAACATTCCACATTATAAGAACTCAGACCTTCGAATGTCTGCTCAGTTTTCTTCTTACTACTGTCCTTAGCTTTACTTTGTTTATATTTCTTGCAATCACAGATTTTGCTTATTCATAACTTACATTTTCCATGTCCCCTCGTGGTCCGGACTGTATGTATTTCATCATCTTCCACCTTCCCTGGTTGTGTTACTCCACCTCCGATAGCCAAGGGCTTTGCGGATTCTCCATTTCAAAATTGCAAAGGTTCATTTTAGGTTGGTTCAACTCATCCTTTTTACGTGTATTTCTTTTTATACCCAATTAACCTATGGCTGCCTTGAGTCACGATCCAGTGAGCTGCAGCAGATGACGACACTGCTGTAAGGCGCAGGACTCGGCTGCTGAATACAGAGTCCTCTCTGGGGAGGTTGCAAAGAGCCATTCTCCTTAGTGAAGCAGAAACAATGGCCGGACAGTTTATTTAAGTGGCTTGCTAAGTTATCTACATAATTCACTTAATCCTTCCTATAAACATATGGGGTAGACGTTAGTACCCTCATTTTGAACAAGAACATTAAGTTTAACAAGATTAATCTCTAAATCAGTTTGGAAGTGGAAGAAAAAGTACTCCAGTAGAAATTAGTCTACTTAAATGTCCTCAGAGACTATAATTTAGTGGTCTAACTTTTTTGAGGACAGAGATCTAATCCTTTAAAAGAGTATGATCAAGGGTTCCCGTGACCTTTGAAGGTATCACGTTCTATCACCATAGTTAAGATTTTCTGAGTGCTTTCTACACACCAAGCACTGTTTGGAGTATTTTTAATAGATTTTCTCTTTGAGACGTCATTGCAAGCTTTTGAAATATTTGCAATTGTGACTCCTAGTCTATAAATGAAAGCGGAGGTGCAAAAGGAAGCTTAGATTAAAACAAGGAAAGTGACCTATTGTGAATGTCGCACTTGTGACTCAAATTCGGGATGGCTCAATTCAAAATACCATATGCTTACTAGAGGCAAAAGTGGCTGACAGGGACATCGCAAAGCTTACTCCTGTCCTCTGAAGGCAGGAAAATGGTGACATGTTTTGATGAGGTGGTAATTGGATCACTTATTAGAGATACTTTCATGAGTATACAACTTGGACTAAATATCATCATCTAAGAAACATGTAATTTTTTGTGTATATATTGTCATCTACCTTTTCCCTCTTTACATTCTAAATTGCCCTCTTTGTTAAAGAGTCAGCTGATCATTTTCATGAGAAGGGTTTCATGCATGTTCATAAGCATCTGGGGCTACTTCTGAAACTATAAGGAAAGTCTGCTGCCCAGGGCATAGTGAAAAGGATGGGCTTGGATCAGGGTGACTCTAGCTGCTGGAGAGCAGAGTCCAGGTGGAACATTGGTGGCGAGTCCCCTTTCTCTGTTAGTCAAAGTTCCGTATGGTTAGTAATGCAAATTCAATGTTGCCTATAGTGAGAAATGACAGTCAAGTCTGTCTTTATTGATCATTAAAAGGGTCCTTGGCAATGACAAGACACGTGACCAAGATTATAGAAAAGAGATATTCCATTCCAGGAAACCCAGCATACATGGAGGAAAGGCAGCCCTGCTCCAGGAAGACAAGGGGACAGGGGATGCTGGCGAGCTCTCTTTCCTTGTGTCTCAGCGCTTGATCATGTCTTTGATGTTACTGTCTGCTTCTTGCTTGTCTCTTGTTACATCTGCTTTAATACTTGTCTATTATCCTTACTGAAATGAGCTCTTTAAGGTAGTGTCCAAGTGCCTAAGACAAAGCAAATATTCAATAATCAGTTTCTGAACTTTTCCTGTTGTCCCTCCATGGTAACAAAACCAATGCATAAAGAACAGTCTTACTAACAGCTGTTAATAACGCCCCAATCTTCTCTTCCTCCCAATCTTCTATCTCCAGGAGAGTCGCATAGCTTAGTCTTTCCCTGAAGACCTGAGTTTCAAGCATTCCAAGTACAAAACTGGAGTGACACAGTAAATTATGAGCAATTTGGGATGTTACGGTTTAGCTCTAAAGTTCCCCTAAATGCCTCATGTGTTGGGGGGAGGAGTGGCTTTTTGAAGGTGAGTGGATCATAGGGTGCTGTGCTCATCAGTGAATCAATTCACTGGTCTGTCCACAGCTGAATATGCTGTCAGGATGCAGGCCTGTCTGAAGATGTGATCTGGAAGGTTTTATCTCCCTCCATGGCTCCTCTCCCTTTCTGCTTCATGGCCATCGTGACACAGTAGCTTTCCTCTACCAGACCTTTCTACCACACGCTTCCTGCCTTGGAGCCAGTTGATCCTGGACTGAATCCCTTAAAGCCCTAAGCCAAAATAAGCCCCTCCTCCTTTAAACTGCTGATGGTTGTCAGGTATTCTGTCCCACTGACAAGGAAAGCTACTAAGACACATAGGCAACCTCTCTGAGCTTCCTTTCTCTCATTCTTTAATTTCACTGAGGGAACATCCAGAGGCGGGGAGTCAATGATTTCTTGGGTTGTTGATGTTTTCTCCTGTATTTCTTAGAAACCAGATATGCCCTGGGACAGATGAAATGAAACCAGATGCCGTCCTGATTTTTGTTACTGACTTAGGATGTGCCTTGGGCTTCATTTCATGTCCCCTTCTCTCCCTTCTTTTTCATTGTATCTTCCACCCTTAAATGCAGTGAAGAAGATGCCAAGAAGGTGGCTATGGGGGGTCAGAAGACCTTTAGAGAACACAGTGCTTCTCATATTTAAAGTTATCAGAGTTTATGTAGTCCAAAAGCCTCACTTTATAGATAAGGCAGCAGAAGGCCGGGCAGTTAAAATGCCCTTCCCCAGATTATGGGGGGATTAACAACAGAGCAAATTCTAATATCTTTTATTTCTAGCCCCTCATGTGTATGGCACACACAGGGTGGGGAAGGCAAGTCAGTAACAGATCTAGCAGTATCTTTGCCACGTCATGATCTACCACAGAGCACACAAAACTTAATAGTACCTTGCTTATATGAAAACAGTATCTCCTGTACATCTGGAATTTTAGTAAAGCTGGGGGTTTATTTACCATAATTTTTCAGGCATTTCTTTTGACAGCATCTTAAAAAGTGGAGCACAGCTGGATTAATTTCCTTTCATATTAAGAAGCTTTCACCCACAGCTTCCATACACAGAATTAATTGGTCAGTATTTTGCTCCTGAGGTTTCACAGTGTGATTTTTTTCTATTTTACAGCTTTTGATAACTCAGGTTCAATACTGATAGAAATAAATGCTCCCCATGATTTTGGAGTTAGATGCATAATCTCACAGCTATACTCAGAAGAAAAGAGTTTAGCTACTATAAATTCAAAGGACGGGCAGCTGAGCAGTAAAACCAAATCTCAAACATGAACGGTACCATCTAAGAGGTTAAGTTAGTACACACATGGGATAAATAAAGCTTTAAAAATGAGCGGCGTTAACTTTGATGTATTATGTAAGCATTTTATTCCCAGGTACTTTGCCATTTTTACTGAAATGGTGTAGTAGATAGAATAGTAAAAATATTTTTCCTGCTATGCTTTCTAGGTTTTTAAACTGAGAATAACTTACTAGAAATGCAACACTGAAGCAAATTTTAAATGGCTTGATCACTCTTTTGTCATATTCTAAAAGTCAGCCTGTGGGCTGGGAGAATTGTTTTGGAACAACAGTTTTCAGACTGTACCCTACTCAATCTCTAGAGTTTTGGGGGGTAAACCTGGGGTGGCAGTTAGAAAGGGAAGGGAACACAAAGGGAAATAAATGGTCTGCTCTTCACTTACATCACAACTTTAGTACAATCGTAAACAGTAATCAAAGCTACCATGGAATGTCTTCTTATGACCCACAAAAATGGCAGGTGGGTTAGGGATGTTATCCACTGTATCTTTCCCACTGTTGTCTGAAAACAATGCTCACTGTTTTCCACACAGGGGAATGTAACGTAGACATTTGCTCTGGGGAGTAGACCTTACCTGAAATGGATGGTAAAAGTATCCCTTTACTGGGTGGCTTGGTTGTCCACCACGCTACTGCCCTCTCCATCTTTCCATGCACAGAAATACGGGTAGAGATATCTGGTTTCTAAGAAATACAGGTAGAGATTTCTGTCACAGATAGGAGGGTGACCACATCTACGACCTCCTCCTTTAACCTCCAGCCCATCATTTTGTGATTAAGCAGGAGTCCTGGAGCAAAACACAACCCCATGTTAACCAGTGAGACAGACCAAATAGCATTTCCCCATGTGCTTTTCTTAACTTGCTGATAAATGAACAGAGCAAATCAAAATCCATTCCTGTAGATTCATTGCCACATCACATTAAAATATGGAGAGCTCTGCTCAACATCACTTCATAGGTTGAAAGACAGAGCACTCCATAATCTACCAGTCAGCTCTGAGTAAATAAGTCTGTCCACTATCCTACATATTAAATGTGAAATATGTGATTTAATTGAGGGTTTTTCAGGTTGTATGTGTTGGAGTGCATGTGTGTATAGATGTGTGCAGTAGTTTCGTTTCCAAGGTACATTTCCAGCAGCCCCAACAAAATCCTGTCTAACAAACAGAGTTAGGCTTGAATTTCAAACTAAAAGAAACACTGCATTTGACTTTATTTGGCTTTTTTGTTTTCCCTTGGTTTGAAGCAATGTGGTGGGGCAGCTGTTAATTGTCCCTGTAAAATTCTTTCAGTGACCCTGTTCTTGCATCTATTGTTCTTGAATCAGTTAGATGCTCTCTGTCATTTCACAGCCATCATCCCCTACTGTGGTTCCCTATTGAATTTTACTTATTTAACATTATGTAAGGCCCCAGAGAGCACCTTGACATTTCTTGCCCTTGCCATATCAAACTCTCCTAGGGACCAGTCACTTTATTGGCAAGGAACACATGTATGAATGGCTGGAACAATTTAAATTAATGTTTTAGGTAGCTTTGTGCATTTGAAAAGATTATTTGTTTGCTATTGTTTGGATCCTGAATGTTCCCCCAAAGGCCCATATATGGAATACCTTGTTGCCAGCCTGTGTCGCTACTGGAGAATGGTAGAATCTGTAAGAGGCAGGCCCTAGTGGGAAACAGTTCACTGGGATCATGTCCTGGAAGTGGATGTTGGGGCTCTAGACCCTCTGTTCTCTACCTCTTTGCTTCCTGTTCACCATGACATGAGCAGCTCCTCCACCACACACTTCAGCCTTGATTTGGTACTATAGGCCTAAAGCAATGGAGCCAACTACCATGGACTAAAATAAACCTTTCTTCCTTATAACTGGATTATTGCAGATATTTTGTCACAGTGATGGGAAGCTGACTCATACACTTGTTACCTTTAAAAGTGAAAAATACATACTCCCAAAATGTGGTTTCCTTAGAGAGACTTAAAATTTGTCAGACCAGGTCAGGTAGTTGTCCTCATGTCAGTCAGGTACAATGTGTCTTCGAGTAACCTCAGCTTTACTGCAAAGCCACAGATCAATCTTAAGGGAAGCTATCTTTTTGGACAAATGTTCACCACAAAAGGGAAGAATGATAAAAACTGGAGGAAGAGGCAGAAATCCATCACCACTGAAAGAAAATGAAGAACCAGCTCTGTGTCCCATCTATAACCAGGCCTCTTTGCTTCATGTTTACAAGAGAAGAGGGAAAATGATAACTGTGTCAAACTTTAGCTCTGGGAGACTTGTCGAGATAAGCAATGGTGGCAAAAAAAAGTACCACTGCAGCCTGCTTTTTCTTTTTTCTGGAAAAGCATACTTTGCACATGGAATTGCATGTGTTGTATTGCTTAATCCCTCAACAGAACTGCTAAAAATTAGAATCCTATGTCTTATGGTGTGGATCTTTGCCTGCATGTAGAAGTTTTGGAGGTAGCCATCATCTGCTGGCCAAATGAGGTCATGTGAGATAGAGACTTTGCCTCAGATGGTCCTCACTCCCCCCCAAAATTTCAAAAGCCCAGGTTGCGAAGCTAAACCAAGTGGCTACAGTCAGGGTTACTCCCTGAATAAGTGTCAAGTTCTGAGGCCAGTGGGGCAAAGCTGGGGAAGCACATGGTGCTATATCCTGACCATATTAAAGCCTGTTTCCTACACACGTTCAATCCTGAGTGTGAGCTTTATTTTGGATTATGGTTTCAGGGGTGTCAGTCCACGGTGGACTGGGTTTAAGGCAGAAACATCATGAGGGAAGGACATGACAGACAAAAGTTGCTCACATTATGGCAGCCAGAACAGGATGAAGATGAGAGAGACAGAGAGACAGAGACAGAGACAGAGATAGAGACAGACACATAAGAGTTCTGGAACAAAAATGCATCCTTCCAGGTTATAACCAGGTGGCCTACTTCCTTCAACCAGGTCTCATTCTGAACACAAAATCCATAATATGTAAGCATTTGACCTTTACCATCTCACCTCCCATTCACCTCGGAATTAAATGTTGCTTAAAATCTGTCCTCTGCACAGAAATATTCTATCAGAGATATCCAGAACCTCCAAAATGCCAAACATATTGGCTTATTTCTGGTACTATAAACTTCAGTCCTCTGGTGTGCATAATATCTCTTCAAATGCAGTTGCTTGTGTTTAGATTTGCTTTTCCCTTAATATCTTTTTCTTTGGAGTTTCTCAATAATCTCTCCAGGAAGTTTTCCTTCTTCCAGTAGCTTTTCAAGCAGCGGCTCTCCAGAGCTTTGTCTGTGGCTCACTCTGCTTCACCCCAGGTGAATATTAATGGCGCCAGTGTCTACGTTCTAGTCAGCTCACTCACCCCGCACTCTTTCATCTCCTGGTGTCACATTAGGTCGGTTTAAGATGATGAACTTGTGTTGGTCAGTTTTTTTGTTATTGTGATGAAATACCTGACATAACCAATATAAGGAAAACAGATTGTGGGTCATAGTTTCAGAGGTCCATAGTTAGGTGGTTCTGTTATTTTTATGCCTATGAAGAAGCAGAAATATGACGGTGGGAAGGTAATATAGAGGAAAGCTGTTCACCTCTTGGCAGCCAGGCAGCAGAGAGAAGGAGAGAAGCAAACAGAGAGAAAAGGGCCAGAGAAAAGATACACTCTTCAAAGTCTTATCCACAGTGACCTGCGTTCTTCAGCTGGGTGCCTCCTCTCCACAGCCCGCTCAGTTGTGAATTTATCAATGCATTGATGACATTAGCATTCTCATGCTCTGGTCACCTCTCTAGGTGCCGCTTCTAAACATGGCTGCTTGGAGGATCACTGAGTCTGTGGGAGACGCTTCACATTATCAGGCCCACATCAGTGTACTGTGTACCAATCTCCCCTGGGTACTTTTGGCTTCTCGGATGTGTTTCCTCTCTTCCATTGTGTAGTTCAGTAAATGAGCATAAGCACAATCATTTCCCTAAAGATAAGGGGTTGGTCTACATGTCATCAGATAATTCCATCACAGGCTGTGGATTGTCATGATGTTGGAAGGAGAAGAGTAGTAACTTTCCTGGAAAAATAACTTGCCAAAGACAATTCTCCAGAGCTAGGAAACAGTTTTAACATTTCTCAGCCAACAAGTATACCAGTCTGGTTCTCTCATTCTCACTTCTTGGCTGCCAAAAGGAGAGCATTTTACTAAAAAGGACCTGGGAATAACCTCATTTCATACTTGAAGACCTACTTAAGCTCTCCACTCAATTATATGAGAATAAAAAGTCACTTGGCACTGTCTTTCTTGGTTTGACCCTTGCCAATATATTTATCATAATTCTCTTCTTTACCTGTCATCTTCATTCAGAATTTCGCCATAGGCTCCTCTGTATATTCAACCCCCGCCCCTATTCTTTTGTACGTATTTATTCTGCGTGAAACTCTGCATTCTTGTTCACCAGCAAGTCTAGCTCACATGGAGGCAGTTGTTTAAAGTCCTAGGCAGAACTGATTGCTCCTCTAGCCGGTTGCCATTGCAGTCTATATATAGCTTCATTGCAACAACCTTTGAATTGTAGATATTTGCTGGAGTGCTTTTTTCTTCACAGGTAATCTGAGAACAAGTATTGTGTATCTCTCAAACTTTGAACCCCAGAGACCTATCAAAAATTCTAGTACTTTGCAAAGACTCCGTGAATATTGAATTAAATTGCACATCTATGCTTTTTTAAAATAAAAGCAGCCTTTGGCACATCTCTGAGTCATCTGATAGCACTAAAAGTCTTTAAATGTGAGGCAGTGGCCAATTTGATTTCACTTCAGCCTATTGTTATGAATTTCTTTGGTTCTGCAGTGTTTATTGCACTTTCTGTGCCATGTATTCCGTCTCTATTTCTGTTGTTGTTGTTACTCTGTTGGAGTTCAGAAAATGATACCCCAGAGTATGTCTCTTTTTACATTGGTTACTTTGAACTAAAGGAGGTTGGAAGCAGCCTCTGAGATAAGTTTCTTTCTGATTTTCTCCTGCCCACACATTTCCTCTCCTTCATTCTCCTCTAAAGTGAGCCATAGAAGCCAGAATTCCTCTTCCTCAAGATAGGTCCTAGTATCTGGAACTCTTCTTCCTCAAAGTGACGCCTAAACCCTAAAAGGTCATTTTCTCTCTCCTTCCTTGTAGACCCTTGTTCTAGAGTTGTTCCACCCAATACACAGGGGAAAGAAATGTTATCCAGAGACTCGGAGAAGAATCTAGACAGACAGGCCTTCTTGGATGTCCCTCTTCAAGGTACATTGTTAGATCCTAACCCTTTATCCAATCAGATTTCTACAAAACTTCTTCTATTGCATAAATTTGTTTGAAGTCTCACCAAACCCTTTCTACAGGCAATATGGTTAGAACAAAGGTCCTAAATATTATTTTCATCATTGACATATACGTTTTCTCTTCGTAATATTATTTTAGGCATTAGGTTCTAAGCCTGCTAACTAGGTATGGGGCCTATGTGTTTTAGCCTTACAGGGAAGCCTGCTCCATGGGGGAACCAAAAAACTCCATCTCCATCTTAAGGTTATGATAGGTAACCCCTCTGCAGCATCTTCCTTGTCTTGTTCATATCTACCAATATATTTACCAAATTGAAACCTATCCCTAATAACTAAACCCAATGCCTTCAGTGCCTAATGCCTGATTTTTCCATTCAGGTTCATGTTAAACAGTATTTTCCAAATGGAAGGAGAGAGAATCTGTGTATCATCATTAGCCCTTACAGATCGTAGTTCTATAACTTCTGTGAAGCTTTCTCCATTGCTGGTAGGTGGAAAAGAAAAGAATCCACAAGTTTCTTTATGAAAGACAGGTGTTGGCTTATTGTACCTCTTCATCTCCGTTCACTGGGACAGCTCAGACTTGACTGTCCCCAAACACATACTCATGTGGTCTCATCTTCTAATCATTCCTTCAGCAACAACAAATATCACTTACTATGAAGGTAACTTGTAATTACCCAAAATACAAATTAAAGCTTATGGCAATTATTTATCTGAACAAATTACTTTTTTCTATCTGTTCCGCTCTGCTTCCTTAAGTGTTTGTGAGCAGAACTCATTAAAACTTCAAAACATTGTTTGTCATCTGCCTTTTCCTTTGTTTGGAACTGGCATTTGGGTTCTGTAGATTCAATCCACATTTTGTAAGCACATGCAAGATTTCCTAGAGCAAATACAGCTACCGAGGCTATCAATGTCCTTGTCCCCATGAACAGAGTCTGAGGTCACCCCGCAGCTCTGCTTGGCCATATCACCTCACTGATTGCAGATCCCCTCACTGGCTCTGCTGAGAACTCATACTCTTTAAACACACTAAATAATTCACTTATTTATCATATCTACTGCTGTTGTCTCTTCTAAAATGTGAGTTCTAGAAAGGCAATGATATCTGTATATCTTGTTCATTTATCTAGGATAAGTAGCTTGAGTTGTGCCTGGCACATAGCAGGCTATCAGTGTATAAATACTTGTTGAGTGAACAAATTGGCGAATTCATAAATCCTCTTAGAGTTTCCTCTGCCCTTCAAGTATCTCTCCTCTCCCAGTGGCCAGGGGATGATATTCCACTTTTAGAGATTTGCATTTTGAGATTTCTTCAGTTTATTATGCACACATGCACACTTCTAGAAAGAACAACTTTTTTCTATTCATTTGATGGCATTGTTATTGGCTATGCATGAGGCACTGCGCTGGATATTTAGGGGACATGTAGACTTGAGTCAGCAGATCTTGTCTCCAAGGCAGGCATTGACACGGAATCACACTCTTGAGAGTGATCCTCAATTGGCGGCAGTAGTTACCTCTGTCCCTGGGAGGCTCCAACCCTGCAATTCTGACAATGCATTTCTGAAAGCAGAAAGAGTGGTAAATGGGACCTTTCACTCACTCATTGATTCACCTCTTCACATATATTGAGTTTCATTTGCCAAGTCCCAGGGGTATGGCAGTGAATAAGCAAGACAGATCTTGCCTTCAGCGAGGTGAGTTAGTTAAGCAATTAGGTAATAAACAAGAAATAGCTTCTTGTAAATGTAACAAGGGTTTTCACAGGGGATATGGAAGCACATGGAAAGTTCCCCAACTCCAATCTAGTCTGTGAATATGGACCAGTTATCTCATGTGATTCCTCTGAGGGACACCCAGGGAACTGCAGGTTTGAATCTGAGCCCCAGATTAATCAGGATTATGCATCACAGGATATGTGGTTGTATCAGTTAGTGCTTAGTGGAGAAACAAATTTAACGCAAGCTATGCAAATATATAAGAATTTATAAGATTGGCTTACAATGACTGCCTACAGTCGGGCGTGGGAGACAGAGAAAGGGCTGGAGATCCAAAGTGTCATGACTGAGTCCCTATCAGAAGCCCTAGGGTCTGCGATGAGAGCCAGGAAACTGTGCCCAAGGTGAAGGCGAAGACTGGACTCCCCTGAAGGAGCAGAAGTGAGCCTTCCTTCTTCGATTCCCCTTCGTACTAGGTCGCAGGGTGCGCCCTTGAAAGGGGCTCTTTCTTTTCTGTGAGCCAAAATAAGGCTTTTCTTCCTGTATAGGTTGATTATTAGTTAGAGTAACAGGAAAAAGCTAACTCCTCACCATGTATACCTTCACAGGCTGGCCCTATGCCCTCTTGGGAGGTTGGAAGTTACAGAAAGACAGAATTTGGCTTCGGCGTCCTTAGTCTGGTAGCAAAGATAAGTGATGTGACCAATGTGGGCACTGTGCTGAGCGCTCCACTAATGTCACCCCATTTAGTTCTAGAGAAACCCTTTGACCCCAGACCCCTTGTGCATCTCTTTCCCTCTCTCTAGATGTAGAAAGCCCAGAAAAGCATGTGAGACTTAAAGAAAGAGCTCCATTGCATTTTACAGGTGACTTAAAGTGACCATAACAGACATTACCATCATTTCCCTGTTTGGCGTTTTCATTTCCTGGAAAATTTATATTGTGGAAGATGTACCAAGTTTTTCAAAGGGGACTACTTTAGAGTTCTGTAAGATAACCAAGAGGAACCTTCATATTGGCTAAATATGGACTTTACTGAGCTCTTGGCTCATTTAGAATTTAAAATGCACTAGATATTAAATTGCATTAACCGGAGTTAAGAATTTATTGTCGCAAACTTGGGATAGATTAGACTATGAGAGGACTCTCTAATCCACTGTAAAGGTTAAAGCATTTTAACTTAAGTTTTAGAAATTACAGTATGAAAAGCAGGGAGTAGGAAATGTCATGTGAAGTGAGCCTAGAATTATCATGACCAGCAAGTGTAATGAAAAGTTTCTGATTTTCAACCCTAAGACACGATACAAATTTTAGGTATTATGATTGCATGCTGACCAGGCAGGTGAAATATAGAATGGCTTTGAACTGCACATCAAGAAAGATAAGCTTCCCTCATATCACTGTTGCTGGAACAAACTGGCCCAAGGAACCATACAGGAGGCTGCCCCAGGAAGCTTTCCAGCTACCAGTTTCAGTACACTGACCCCTGTGTGTTGGACAGTAAGATATTGAGACAGACAATTGTATCTGTATGCATATGTGTGTGTTAACTAGAACATTTCAGGTACCCTACACAGGTAATGTCAAAGAATGGCGTTTAAAGGATTTACTATATAAGGAAATAGATTTTAGTCCCCAGATCATGGCAACCCTAAAATATTCTTGCAAAAGCCCTTTGGAAAAACAGAGACTCATTAGCTATTCCAATTAGTTAGATTCTAAATCACTTACATAATGGTAAAGAGTTTAATATTATTTTATTAATGAGACCTTTGTATTGCATGGCATATTTTAAAAGTTCATGGCTATTACCATCGGACATTTGTGGTCCTTTGTAAAAGACCTTAGGAAGTGAAGCAGCATTTCTGCTGGGGACTTAAGCAGCTGGTGCTCACTTCCAAGGTCAGCTAGGTGGTTGCAGTGAGATTGGGCATTAACAATCATGGTTTCCGGACACAGGTGAAAGCCTATATTCTGTGACTCTTCAGAAACATCTAATACCTCACCTACACTTTCAACCTAACACAAAGGCCTTATGGTTCCTGACATATACTAAGAAAAATCCCTGTCTCCATGAAACCATTGAATTGTTTCCTACTAATTTTGAAAATGCATCATAAAGTATGCTTTATAGGGCAGAGATATCTGTGATGTGTAACTAAAACGAAGGCTAAAAATATTAATAGTTTTGAATTGTCAAGTGAGTTGACACTATTTGAAATTGTCCACCCAATTACTACACTAACATTTTTACTTTTGTCTGTATTTATTATTATTACTATTATTAGTATGATAGCTGAGGATTTTCTATGTAGTTTAGGCTAGCTTTAAACTTGCAGTGATCCCCCTGCCTCAGCCTCCTGAGTGCTGGGATGACAGGTGTGTGCCACCATACCGGGTTTCATTTATATTTGGATGGAGAAATTTCTTTATGGGATATGTTAGTCCACTGTCCTTTACTGTAACAAAATACCTGAGATGATCAATTTACAAAGAGAAAACACTTGTTCCAGCTCACAATTTTAGAGGTTTCAGTCCTTGATGGATCGGTCCCATTGCATTTGGATCTAAGGAGAGGCAGCACATCATGGTGAGGAATTCGTGACTGAACACAGCTGTTCACTTCATGGTGGAGATGCAAAAGAGAAAGGGCCTGAGTCCACCATCACCAGACAATCTTCACAAGGCCCCAACACTTAATGGTTTTACAACTCCAAACAGTGCCTGGGCTCAGGGCCAAGCCATTAACATAGAGACCTTTACAGAACATTCTAGATCCAAACTATAGCATGAGATTAAAACACTGCATTTTCTGATGAGCAAATAATGAATGCAGAAACAAATTGAATAACTTTTAAAAAATAATAGTATCTAAGAATGAGTGAAACTTGAGTGACATAGGACCCTGCAGGTGACTGCATCTGCATTTTCTAAGTGATCCCAGGGCCTGGGAACAGCGTGTGTTCTGCCGATTCCATCCGTCCCATTGCCTACCCTCTCACCCTCATGCTGTTACCTGCTTCCCTCTCCTGCCTTTAAATCAGCCCAGCCCAACACCACACAGCAGGAAACAAGGCCTAATGGTGGGCTGAATCATTTTGCTCATTCCTTACCTGCACGAGGGGCTTCTGATTCAGATTTTGGTGATTATTTCAAAATGGAATCTATAATCCCATCTTGTTCTAGCTCTGGAGATTCATTGGATCTTTCACCTCAAAGCCCACCTTTTCATTGTGCACTAGATGAGTTCAGGCTTCCTCCCTAAGTCAGTCCCCCTAAGTCATAGATTGGACTTACCTATCTTTTGCTCTGTTTTCTCTTCCGATCCATACAGTCCTGATGCTCTGAAAGCCTCTGTAAGGCTCTTCTAGCCCCCTTCTCTACCTACTTTCCACAGAGCTGGACATAATTACTTCAGACTTAGAAACCAACACTGCCCGTTGCTGTGGCACAACACAGATGCTCTGGTGGTTACACAGTAATTTCCTCACTCGAGAAACACGATGCTCAAGGAAGAAAATGTCATCCTTCACATGGAGAATTCACTGACAAGGCTGAGGGGGCCTCAGGTCCTCTCTGTTCTAAGGTTCTACTAGCCACAATTTCTATGGCTCTTTCTGAATATTTTTGCTCCTACCTTTTAGAAATTTGAGAATATCTAATATAACTTTCAGATTTTGTGGTTTAGTGTTGAACCTGTGTGAAATCATAGCCCTTGAAATGTGAGGGAAGAGCTAGAAAGGTGTCACGTTTTACCGAAGAATGTAATAACTCTCTATTGAACAAATTACCTCAACCTGTGCAGGTCCAATATATTGTTTTCTTTCCGTTTGGTGGGTCAGAAAGCTATACACTGAAGTCTATAAATGTTCTCTTCAGGGCTTCTGGGTCAGGGTTTTCTGTTAGCTGGTAGTTAAGGTGTCAGCTAATGCTGCCATCATCTAAAGGCTGGTCTGAAAACGGGGATTCACTTCCACCAGGGCTCACCCATAGGTGCAGCAACTTGGCGAGTCAGTGCTGGCTGCAGAAGAAATGCCTGACTCTCCACGAGGCTGTGCGAGTGTCCTTCTAACGTGACAAATGGCTTCCTCAAGGGAACGATCCAAAAGGAACGAGGCAGCTGGTGCAATGCTGAAGTCTCATACTGTCATTGCTAAAACATCCTCTTGGTGACACAGGTCAGCCCTATTTGTTATTATAGGAAATTACACAGAAGAGCAAACATGAGGAGGTGAATGTCATGGGACCATTTGGGGTCCAGATACCGCTAAAGAAGGGGAATAAAAATACATTCCATCAACTTATTTTAGGGTTTCCAGGATTTAATACAGGATACCAATTTTTGATTACCTGTGACCACAGTCTGACACAAATCCCTGAACTCCTCCACCCCTAGAGTTCCCATAAACTGCCTATTCTTCATCTTGGCTACTATGTTGTACACATTAGTAGCTCCCCAAAGGCTCTCTGAGAAACTGATCTTCTGAGTCCTAGAGCAAATGAGCAGGGCCTGACAGCAAAGGAACAAATGAACAAATACTATTATTTTCTCTGTGGTTAGTGGTGATTTGCAAACTATTTATATCCTTACCGTAGATTAAAATATCTACCTATGATAGTTAGAAAAGGTCCCTAGTCAGGATGCCATAGAGAGCACTGGGACGATTGTAGGAACATCTTTAAGCACAAGAAAGTTGACATGTATGATGCTTAACTCACATCCACTAAGTGCATATGCTAATAGTACTGTTCAAATCTTATATAACTTAGTATTTGTGTAGTATCTGCCTATGTTATAACATACTTGCACATGTGTCCACAATCTCTTATTATTTTCATAGGCTTGTGTTATGGATTAAAAACTGGTGGTCAACTTAATGCCAGCTGAATTTAATTTGCAGGGTGCTGAGTGTAGATGTTCCACCTGAGGAAAGTTGCCAGCATAAATAGAGACATGGAGAAGGAGAAAGGCATAAAGGCATTGATGGATTCTTGTGGATTCTTCTACAAGTTGCTGTTTGAGCTGCCAGAGGGGAAGATGTGTGCTGCTTGGTCTCCAGGATGAACTCATCATGCTGGCTTCCTGGCATGTATCTGACTGTGCTTAACATTGGAGGAGCTTGGGGCCTCCGTGTTGCTGAGGATGGCTGTGATGCTTTTCAGGACAGCCCTGGTCTTTGTTGTGAGTGTGACTTCTCGGCTGCAGTGTAGAACCCTCATCCCATCAGCACAGCTTCTTCATTCCACTAGCATGGACTTTCTGGCTTCCACCGCTGACCTTACAGCCTTCCCAGCACAGATCCATAAAAGAGACTGGCATGAGTCCTTCTCATGTGCTTTAGACCTCCCATTGGACTTGTGGGAGGCATTGTCATGAACTCTAGGTCTTCATCTGGACTCATGCAGGACATTGCTATGAGATTCAGGCTCTTGGTTAAATATTCTATGTCTTTGGTGTTGTGGATATATTTTCTGCAATTTCTTGTGTTAATTCTGGGTGACCATCATAAAACAATATTATAAATTCCATGTCCTGATTCTAATTGTTCTCTGCACAACCCCTGACTACAACAGCTTGTTACTTATTTTTAGTTCTGTCAACATTTTTCTTTGAATACTTTGAGGTTATGTTATTTGTTACTTATAAGTGTACAATTATATTTTCATGTTAAATTATCACTTTTACACTTATGTAATTAATCTCTTTATCAGTAAAGTGCTCTTTGACTTTACATATTGCTTTCCTGATTCATTTCTAGGTTTTATGTCATTTATCCTATATTTTTATATTCAATCTTCACAAATGTATCTACTTTAGAATTATTTCTTATAGAGAACATTTTGTTATTGTTTATGATGTTATGTTATGTTTTAAAAATACTGTATGACCATCATTGTCTTCTAATTCAACATTCTGTTTACATGCAATTAATCACAAATCCACTTGGATTCATTTTGTCTATTTTATATTTTCTATTTGTTCCATCTATTCAGTATTTCATTAACTGCTTTTTTGGATTGACTAAGCATATTTTATCATGCAACTTTTACTTTCACTTGCCTCGAAGTTTCACTATTTTTATTATTTGAAGGTTACCCTAGAAATTACAATATATTTGTCGAACTTATTCAAATCTAAAATTAATCTAGACCTTTACCCTTCTGAGACAATGAAAGTGCACAAGAACATTTTAATTATTTTTATCTCCCTCCAAACTTACTTACTTCATATTTTAATCCTTTGCTATTGCCTCTTAATTTTATTAGACATTATTTTCACTGTTTTGTACAGTTCATGAGAAGACACAGGTTTAAATTCACCCAACTTCCCAGGAACTTTCCAGTATTTTCTTCTCCCTCTTCTGCTTTGCTTAACCCCTGTGCACTTTTATCTGCAGTCCTCTGAGGTTGTAGGTGCAGGTGGAGACTGGTTTAGATCTGGTTTGCCTCAGCTGGGGGAGTTTCAGTCTGTCTGTCTTGGTGAGCCTGGTCTTAGCTCTGGCCTCAGGCTGCACAGCCAAGAGCCAGGCCTAGCATCTGCAGCATTAGCAGCTGAATTGAGGACATGTGCAGTTCCAATATCAAGCTCACCTCCCTGTCTTAGGCTTTCATCCAAAAGTTAATTAGCCTGGGTGTCCTCCTCTGTCTCTTAAACTCTTCAAGCTAATGAACAGTTTATGATATTGATATTTGTTTCTTATATAAACTCACATACAGTTGCCTTTAGGAGAGAGATGAATCCAAATAATTCATTGTCATTGAATATGAAACCTCAATAAACATTACATTTGATTTCAAATTGTACAAGACAAGCAGGACAGAGTAGATTCATTTAATAAAAATAATAATTTACTAAAATAATTGATTATGGGTCATTTACATATGCCAGACAGTGACATACATATTTCACACATATTATCTAGTCCTTATAGTTTAGAACAGTGCCAGGCCAGGGTTTTAGCTCAGTGGCATAAGTGCCTGCCTAGTAAGGGCGAGGTCATGAGTTTGATCCCTGGTACAGAAAACAAAACAAAAAAAATTAGAACAATGAATAGTATGTATAATATATTCAGTATTATTTATTATACTTATTATCATAACATAGTTATGATAGTCATATTCACTTCTCACTTGAAAATTTTTTCACTTCTCTTTTGGCACACCAGCAGCAGGAAGCCATTGCCAAGGTCCTATTCTCCCAGGGTTTGCTAGATCCTTTTTTAGACTACTTAGGTCAACAAAATATTCTACAGCATTATACTGTGTTTGTTTAACACAGTGCCCCATAAATAAGTTTCATTTTTATGAGGTCTTTGACCTTTCGTGTTTAAAGTGTGACATGGGCGTGTATGCACCCTCAAGTTACATCATAACCACAAAGTGTCCCACCCTTGGTGAGGCCTTGCCAATGAAGGAAAACCCAGCCCAAACCTCGGTTTTCTCCCTTCATTCTATGCAAACCAAATAAAATTTATGATTGCATTAGAATATGCAGTTTCCCATTGCCATTTCTACCATAAATTCTTGCAGACATTTTAAAACTTAACTTTAACAGGTATAGTGAAGATCACGTAAACCGCCCCCTACCTTGACTACAGTTCTGTTTGTTTAAGCTAAATCACGGTGTCATTTTTAACAGACTTGGACTGTAAATAGTTTAACTTCAGGTGCCAAGAACCAATTATCTACAGCGAGCAAAAACCAAATGATTTGATGCAGAATGAATCACGCAGGGCATTTTAAAATCTCAGCAGGCAATTTGGCTTAGATAAGATGTAATACTGCTGCTTGATTGGAGATGAAGCCACCAAGTTAAGGTGGCTGTTTTTAGAGACGAAAGACATAAATCAAATAATGTCTTTGCTGAATTTCTCAAATTTCAGTATGGTGCAGGGATTCTGTGTACTTTTCCATGTTGTCAGAGATTAATAGCAAAAATTACATTCATAAATGATAGATATTTCTTCTAAATTTACATCTCCAATATCCCGATATATTGAGTGCTTTTACCGATCCTTTGTTTTCATTAACTTTCTGGGTTTACATTTAAAGAATATATATATATATATATATATATATATATAGTGTTTTAAAATATGTATTGTACTTTCTGGAAGCTGGTGAAAATTGTGATGTATTGCCTAAGGATCTGCATAACTTTTATTCATAACACATCAGTATAGCCACACGCAAGTTTGTATGGATAACTAGCAGGTTATAGCTGCCTGTGGAGTTCAGCTGAACCCAAAGGGTACTTGGAGCTGAAGCTGAAAAGCTCTGTCACACATCTGTTCTGAGAGATCCTACCGGTGTTGGTCTTTGGATCCAGGACCTAGGATAGTAAAATGGTAAAATTTTTAAAAATTATTATCTGATAGGTAAATCAAAACCCTGATGGTAGCCATTAATCTAACTACCTTGGGAGTTAGACTAATCAAGTTCTCAATTTTATCCAGCCCATGACACGTCTTAGAATTTGGCAGGACCCTCATTCAACTGTCTTACAGACAGCGCTTTTGATAAATGTATTTACTGAGTTCTTCCTTTCTATCATTTTGGGGTTTGAACATTCCTACCTCACACTGGCTTTCTAGTTGTAATCTAGGTGACAAAGCTAGACAACTATGATGGCCTATTTAAACAGGAACTGGACAATATACAGTGACATAAAAAACTGGTTTTAGAACATTCTTTAAGTGCTCAAGATGACTATTTATAGATAGTTAAGATGGCAATTAGATTTACTAGTGAATATATAGTACTGAAAGACATTTTTATTATTTTAGACAACTTGTTAGCTCTGTGTTTACTTATACATTGATTTTTCTGCAAAGAATGTTTTTTCTCCGATTCCTGAAATCTTTACCATGTGACTTAGGTTTTGCACTCAAGAAGACAACTAGTAATCTAACCTATGAGATATCTATTTCTGTGTTTCATTCCCACTTCTACGTGGAAGTCTTAGTCTCTTTCTTGTTGCTGAGACACAATAGTAGACACCCACAGTTTCCAGGAGGAGAAGTGTACATTAACTCATGCTTCAGTCCATGATCGGCTGGCATCGTGGAGGGTCTGACAGAGAAAAGCTGCTCATCTCATGGCAACCAGGAAGCACATAGTAAGAAGAGGAGCTGGGAAGGGGACAGCCTTTCAGGCCCTAACCCTGTGACCCGCATCTTCCAACCAGGACTCCCCTCTTAAAATAGCATGCTCAGCTATACAGCGTCGCTCCCAGATCCCGTTAGCCTCCAAAGCCCCACCCCTGAACACATGAGCATTGTGCGGGTCATCCTTGATCTAAGCCATTAACACTATGGAAGGCACTGCAGCTCTGTGGTGCTGCTGCCTGTGATTCAGCTGTAGGGATGTGGAGATTTTGCACTAACATTTCTCTAAGGAATGATAGCCCCAGGCGGTGCTGCTCTCATACATATGGCTTGCTGCTCTGGTCCCAGGCCAGGGTGTTCGTCCGTAGAGAGCCTTGGAGGATTTGCTGATGTAACATCTAAGACTTCATTTCAGACGATCTAGCTGAACATGAACCCATTGTAATGTGAATCAAGAACATTTACAATGAGAAAAGGATATAAAACCCCTTTCCCATTTTTCTGTAAGTTAGTGGAAGATTGGACTGGCTAACTGGGTTTTGTCACTTCTTTTTTTTTTTTAACAGCCAAACTCTATCACCCAGGGGATATTTGTTCTTGTAAATGAAATTTCTCCAGTCTTTATTCTTTGTATTTCCAAGGGAGGTTGTAGCTTGTGGCTCAGAACAGTTGAGAGTGATGAAAAGATGCTGCCCTGCTGACAAGCTGGCCTCCACAATCGCCTGAGTAGAAAAGCTCTGGATTCTCAAATGAAAATCCAAAAAGCAAAGCAGACACCTAATCATCTCTAATTATCTGTCACTTTCATTTTGCAATAATGGAGCTAAGCCTTCTCTCCATGTTGTTAATATTTAATGATTTGAGATTTCTTAAAGAGGTCCTGGTTTCCTTAAGGTCATAGACTTTAGCTGGTATTTAATTAAGTTGAATTTCTTCTGATCATCAAAAAATGCCTGAATGAAACATATGCTTTGAAGCTGAGCAGACCTGGGTTTAATTTCCATTCTGCTCTTGGCAAGCTAGGAGACACAGGACAAATTATATAGCCTTTGTGCCTCAGTTTCCTCACTTGTGAACCCCACTGGTAAGATTTCTGAGAAGATAGGATAAGGCATGCATAGTGACTGTGATGCCCAGTGCCTGGCATGCTTGGCATTCTGTGGTGGTGTCCACCTGGGAGGACTAGAATTTTATGATCAAACTGGAGATGAGACCAGCAGATGGGTTAGAGTTTGTAAAATCCTTGAGTTTAGAACTCAGAGATGCTTGGAATCCTTCCACTGCCCAACCATGTGTATTTGGACCTAAGGAAGACTAACCTTAGTGCAACCTAATCCATTTTTATATCTGAGAAAGACAAGGAGACAGGAAAACAATTTCTTCACTCGAGGGCAAGATCTTGATCACTGTTTTCCACATGTGGTGCTTGTGGTGCTTGGTATTGAGTGAAGAAAGAGAATTTCTTGATTCTCCCCAACACCTCAGGTTAGAGTTTAGTAGCAAGTGAACAGAACCCAAAGGAATGATTAATCTCATTGCCAATTAATATCTTCCAGCACACTGTGGTTTGATTTACACATAAAAAGTAAATTGGAGTCATCATTAAAATAACTCTAATCAAAGAACTTTTTCAGCTCAATTAAGACAGCACTTTGTGCCTGTGATTAGTATAGTGTGGGAAGATAAAACGAAGGTGACTTCACACACCCCCTCTAATTTAATCCATTTCTTTGTAACAGTGTCTCAGGTACTTTAAAAATCCTGGGTTGATCCTGGAAAACATGAAAGATTCACTATCGATGTTGTCATAGTTACACACATGCGCACATACACATGAATACATCTGTAGGCTGATATTCATGATAAGAAAGAACAATTCACAAACTTACAAGTTAAGGTCTTTCTATAGATGGACTATCAAGGCACTGCATTTTGATTTGTATTCACTAAAAGTAAATGATAGAGTATTTGGACTTTTATCAATCTTGCTTTTAGAGTAAAATTCAGATTAACTATTCAGACACTGACACTAATAACCTAGGCAATGAATATACTTTTTGTAGGGTAAAGTACAGTTTGATGGTTAAAAAAAAAAGCTTTCATTTACTTTTATAAATTCAAATACAAAAGTAAAAGTAAGTTTAGTTATTCTTAATGAAAAATTATGGGAACATATTTCTCCTTCCTCCTTTTTCTATGAGCTTTCATTTTATACAATTTATAATTGTAATCTCACCTATTTTAAGTGTGTGTGTGTGTGTGTGTGTGTGTGTGTGTGTGTGTAGACACCCATCTATTAAAGAGTAGTAGGTTCTGTGTCAGCTTTATGACTCAGGAATCTTTCTCAGGGACCTGAGAGCTGTTTCATAGAAATGTAGACTTCAGAGGAGCTAGTACCCCTACATCCTGGATTTCTGAGAATAGAAACCTAACTTTAGTGACCTCCTTGCTCAGTTTGCAAAGCTATCTATGTCATCAGATATGAGAAATTGGATTTTTTATGCTGTCAAATTTACTATCCAGTTTTATTTTCTTTAATAAAATCAATGAGCTAGCCCAGGTGTTCACTCCAGTAACCAGGTAAAGTTAGTGTGAATGATGAATGGAATATGATGTTGCCAGTAAAGACCAGTTACTATTTCTCTTGCTAGCTTTATGAATGGGAGGTATATCTGTCTGTATGGGTTGTGGATCTCTTAGTGGATTCACTATGGTGAACATCACATTTTGGTTTAATGTTTTCAATAACAGTATTTTCTTTCTCTTGTGCAAAGGATTTTGGCTTGGGAGGAGATTTTGCTTTTAATTCTATTTTCTCAACAATTTAATAAATATTTCTTAGGTAATTACTATTGACAGACCCTCTTTAAAAAGAGTTTGATCAACAACCAAATAGACAAAATCCTTGCCATTATGAAGCTTAGAATTTAAGTTATATTATCCCAAAATCAGTGATTTTATTAACTAATACCATATCATTCTTTAGTGCAATATATATATGTATATATATATATATATGTAGATAGATTAGAATATGTGAATTTTCCTTTTGCCTTTCATTATCTAAATAATTTCAGTATATCACCATTTCTCATTTTCCTCTTTTATATGTGACCAAAACTGTCAGCAAACTTGAATACAGTGCTCATCTAAATGGCCATTGTGACTTTACACGGGGGTCAACATAGTTACTGTACATAGTTTTGGTGTCATAGAATAATAGAAATTAATTGATTCATAATTTTAGTCCTTTTGACACTCCATAGTTTATACAGCTAAAGCCTTTTAAAATTTCTATAATTCTTAGAAATTGAAAACCTGCAGTATATTATAAAAATTCTCCAAATTAAAAGTAATTAGATCACAAAATTTGAAATAATTTAAGGCCACCCAAAGAGCAATGTGGCTATAAGAACTTTCACATAACGAATCAATTTTTAACACCAATGCAAATGTTTTCTAGTGAATATTGAAGATATATTGTATGATAGTAAAACAAGAGTAAAAATTCCGAATTTAGGAGTGCTTATGGTTATAGTTTGTATATGAAAGTCCCCCCAAACTCTCATGAGCATGGAAAGTGACTGGATCGTGAGGCACTGGACTTACCATATAAGTACCGCGTGCTAACTGATTACGCCACTGGACTCCTAGACACTGTACTTACCAAAGGCCTCGTCTGTTGTTGAGCTCAGTAGCCAAATGTGCAGTGAGGGTGTGGAGCTTGGTTAGAGGTGCGTCACCAGCCGTGTAACTTGGGAAAGTACATTGTTGTGCCTGGTCCTCCCATCCTGCTCTGCTTCCTGCCTGCCATGAGTTAAGCAGCTTTGCCTCTGCCATGCCCCTCTGTGATCCTGTTTCCACCTTGGAGTCAGTGGACTGAGAACTAAAGCCATGAGCCAAAATAAAACTCTCCTCCTTTAAGTTGTGAGTGTTGAGTATTTTTCCAAAGAATGATAAAATAGCTAACATCACACACACTGTTCCAATAACATGTAATTACAAATTCATTACAATTAGATTAGATTTTAACAATTACCCTCTTGTAGACGTCTTGCCTTGTGCAGTGGGAAATTGTGCACTTCCTGTCACCCCTCCTTCTAGTGTTCTCAAGTTCTTTGCAAGTGTTTTCAAGTTTACCTAACTGATGTTTGTGTAAACCTCATACATATACCTGCATTTTGTGAAAACTGGAAAAATAAATCTTAAGAAGGCCATGGTGAAAGCCTACTTCATAAATTCTGTTTTATATTCTAATATTTAAAGTGTATTTGCACTAATTAGTGAAAAAAATCATTGAAATAGACTGTTACACACTAACGGTCTACATTATACATTTAGGTCTTTATATGAATTCCTGAGTGTAAAATTTATCTACATTTCCAATCTATTTCCTGTCAAATAAAGACCAGATTTTACTTGATTTATGCCCACATCAGATGGATAACAGTTTACCATTCCAAAACAATCATATTGATAATCTATCAAAATATGAGCAGTTTGGTAGGAATGTCATGACTGACAGTAGTGGGAAAGGGGGTGTGTTAGACATTTCACACTTAGCACTGTTTATACCCTTAGCACTGCTAAGAATCATGTGCTATTATTATCTCTTGCGTAGGGGACAGTGTCCAAGGTGATAGAATCATGGATTATGGGCAGAAATGGGACCTGAACTAGGTAACCTGACTAAAACTCCTATACTCACTATAGAAGTGTGTGTGTGTGTGTGTGTGTGTGTGTGCGCGCGCATACATCCTATCTCAACCAAATCTCCTTTAACAGAAAACAGAAAGCACTTCTAGAGCTGAAGAGTCATACTTACCATTAGCTGTAAAGTTATAATAAACTACTTTGGACAAAAGTTTTAAATGATGCTAATGAAGCCATAAGAAATAATAAGAAACATTAGGATCAAGTCATAAGAGGGCTAAAGGCTTTTTACATCTTCACAATTGCCACTGAATAATCACACCAGACACATCACTGCAAATGAGAAAACTCTGCAGACTTGAATTTCTTATTCTTTCAGTCTATCCATCCTCCAGCATAAACTGATGCTTGAGCTGTCAAGAAAATCCAATAGAGCTGTTCTTGTCCCTAAAAAATAAGCAAACATTTCTTCATCTTCTTGCAAAGTCTCTAACATGGTTGGGGCTCAGTGGCACAGTGACTGCCTGGCAAGCATAAGGTCATAAGTTCAATTCCTGACACACACACATTCCTGACACACACACACACAAAAGATTCTCTAACATCACAATATCTTGACCTGCAGGGAAGCTGAATGCAATCATGGTCAGGCCTTTAGCCTATGTGCTTCAATTTAACATATACAGGAGGTGTGGTAGGTATACATTAATTAGGATCTTATTTGATTTATTCCCATGGACGATGAAGTATCAACAACTTTTCATGCACTAAGTATTTCAAGGAGAGTTTCTACTCATTAATGTGTATTTTGAACCTAAATAAAATATTAGCTTCCAATAATTATACAATATTAAAACAATGACTGTTATAAATTCTCAATTTATAACAGTCATGATCTTTAAATTTTTTTTCATGAGAACACTCCTATATATTTTTTAAAAGTATCAAAGCTGCTTTTACAGGCAGCTTTGGGTTGATATTTAGATTTTACATTGAATTACACACAATTTATAACAGTCATGATCTTTAAATTTGTTTTCATGAGAACACTCCTATATATTTTTTAAAAGTATCAAAGCTGCTTTTACAGGCAGCTTTGGGTTGATATTTAGATTTTACATTGAATTACACACATACTGTAGAACTTATGACAATCCCTTGACAAGGTGGTTATTTTTTTGTATAATTGTAGCTAAAAGACTCCTGTTTATATTGTGTTTTTCTTTTCTTTTCTCTTCTTCTTTCTTCTTCCTTCCTTCCTTTCTGTCTTCTTCTTCTTCTTCTTCTTTTTTTTTTTCTTTTTTGAGACTAGGTTTTGCTATGTAGTTCAGGCTATGCAGTTCAGGCCTTGAATTCACTCTGTAGTCCACACTGACCTCAAACTCACAGTGATCCTCCTGCCTCAGCCTTCTTACATATTAGGATTACAGTCATGCATCACCACACCTGGCTTTGATAATGTTCTAGCTACTCTATATCTTAGATTTCAACCACAAAATTTGCCAAGTTTTAATGTAGTGGAAACTCTATAGATTATTCTCAGCTCAGTTAATTTCCATTAACAGTTAACATTTAGCTCTAAATGTCATTTAAAAGTATTTATCTCATCAGTCATCTGCATATTTCTGAACTACTACTGCAGTGGTGTGAAGGTGAGATACACAGAAAAAGTCCCCATCAGCAGTGGTGTTTGTGTTTCATAGAATGTATACATGTCCTCCTGACAGAGACGGCCTGGAAAAACTCAGGAGACAGCAACATCTATAATCAGAGATAATTAGAAAATGGCCCATCTATCAGTGTTGTCAGGAATTACTCAGCCTTATACAGTGGCAGGCAATTGCAAGACCATCTAGCTATTTTAATTTGGAATCAAGGTAGGGAAGGAGAAAAAGATTTAGAAAACATCTAAACCAGGTACCATGTAAAGGAAAAAAATCAACGAGCTGTACAAAGAGGGGCTGGAAATGAAATTCTGCCATTGTGCAGGCAAATAAACACAGCCTCTGTCCTGGCAAGGGTGGGGATAGGAAGACATTAGACGAGGGACACTAAAATGCAGTACGGGAATATTAGTTCTGGTTTTCCAGCAACTATTGGTGCAAACTATCTATGCTGTGTTTCAAAATGACAACAAAAGTAGGGTTCAAAAGTTTCCAAAACTTCCATTTGAAAAGAAGGAAGAGATCATTCTCCTGGTTTGAATTTTATACATTGTATACATGAAGCAATGTACTGTATCCCATAAAAATGTGTAACTATCAAATTTCAAAGAAAAAGGAAAAAAAAAAGAACCTTGAAGTTTACATGTTCAGTCCTGCGTGTACTTTCTTCATTTGGCTGGGGGTTCTGTGTGCTTCTCTTCACTTGGCTGGGGGTTCTGTGTGCTTCTCTTCTGTGTGCTTTTTTTCTTCTCTTTTTTGCTCCTTCACATGCTTTTTGTCTTTCTCCGTTTCTTGCTTCAGTACGTACAATCAAACCCAACCCAAAACAGGTAAGCAGTGCTCTGGGTCAGATCTGCAAGCATATGCATTTGTCTCTAAGAAATACTAGCCTTATATAAAAATATCTTTCACCCAACAACCATCTAGCTTGTTTAATTTGGAAGTGCTCCTAGGTATATTTTTTATATGAAAAAAATCTTTCACTCAACAACCTTTCTAGATTCCAGGCAATTTTCTTGATTCTAGGATCTTTCTCTTTGTCCTTTTTCATGCAAATATATTTAATTTTTTTAATGAGGCCTATCTAGCCATTTATGTTTTAGGCCCATACTTCACTTTGCCAACACTCAAGGTTATTTATGAGATCATTTGATTCCTAATTATTTGCAGATTATAATGTAAGCACTTGAAATCATACACACCTGTACGAATTTCAATGCTCAGTTTCCCAGGATAAAACATACATTGATGTATGTCAACATTAAAGAACTTTTCCTAAATACAGGATGCTTCTATATCTTCTCATCTTTTAGTTTTACCTAAAACTTTCCCTTCTTTTCTCTAAAAAAATTGTTTTTCTTTAAGTCATTTTCAATACTGGGTATTTTTCTTCTCAGTATTTGTTTCATAGACATCAAGTCATTACAAAGTGTGATAGTTCTTGGTGACAGCCACCCAATATTTCTGGCTCTCTGCTTTCAGGAATCAGATATGGACATACTTCTTGACCACTTTAGGTTGAATGGGTTTCTGTAACTAGTTCTGACCTCTAAACTATGACTAGAAGTGCTAAGTATTATTTTTAGAATACAGTATTTAATTTCTAGTACAAAGTTCTTCACAACTCTTTTTCCCTTTATTGTAGCAGCAATAACATTTAATAATTGTTGTTCTATCTAGCAAAATAAGTCCTGGAATGGATAAACAAGGACTTCTTGTAACCCTGCAATGGACTGGAAATGTGAGAAAAAAAGTAGCCACCAAGCTATGCATGCTGCTTGTTACCACAGTGAAGCTTAGCCCATCCTAGCCAATGCTACAACAATCCATCATTCTAGTAAAATACAGTGAAATTATGCATCTGAAAATGAAACTCTGCCATTGTACAGGCAAATCAACACAGCCTCTGTCCTTTCCATATTATAATAAGAGCCATTAAGTAAAACAAAAAGAAATAAAACTTGGGTCTTATATTTTGGGTTTCTAATCTAGGATGTTAAGATTACTTAGAAGATTGAAGGTGATTTTGGAGGCTAAAAATTTTAGTAGGATTTTGTAGCACTTTAAATTTTAATTACATTACAATTACTTAATTACACTTTAAAGAGCTAGATTGAAGACTGTTGTTCACTTCAGGTATTGCGAAATCAGAGGAGTTTAACCTGAAACATAAATAAGAAATAACCTTTGAGAGCAGCCCTCCAAAATTTCAGAAGAAAACTATTCTTTTGAAATATTTTTCAATGTATTTGTGCATTAAGCTAAAAGCACATGGTGATACTGTGATATGGGAAATGCATACTTGGTCCTCATCTGGGATTCCTGGCACACAGCAAAATGTTGTGAAATTTCCTGAGTGGTTGAGAGGACTATTGTTTGGTTATTCTAACAATCCCTTGTCAATCCGCTGGGAGAGCCAGTAGAAAGGTCCAGAATTAGGGGCTGGCTCACCAGAAGAACCAATCTTGTGATGAGATGGCTGGAGCATTTGCTTTATTCCAAGGTTGAGAGAGGTAATTCAGGTAATCATAACGTCCAATGATTTAATCAATCTTGAATATATATATAAGAATCTCCATAAAAGCCCTGAATACTAGGATTCAGAGAGTGTCCTGGTTGGTGAACATATCCAGGTGGTAGGAGGGCGGAGCCTCTGGAAAGACCAGAAAAACTCCTCTTCCCATCTCCGATCCTTGTCTTACGCATCTCCCATTCAACTGTTCCTGTGTCATATCCTTACAAATACTAAATAAGCCATTTCACCATATTTTCCTGTGAGTTGTGTTAGCAAATTCTCAGACACAAAGGGAAGGGTGAGGGAATCCCTGACACATAGCTAGTCAGTCAGAGGAATGTGTGGCTGAGCTTCCAATTCTCTTCTGAGATGGAGCAACCTTGTGGGATTCAGCTCAGCGACTTGTGGAATCAGATGCACAAGTTACATCTTCCCACGGCGTTGCAGTTAGAATTGAGCTGAATTGCTGGACGGTTAGCTGGAGTCTGGACATATCGAGAACTGACTGATGGTGAGGGAAAAACCCACATATTTGGTGTTGGAAATCTGAATAAAAACAGATATAGAGCAGCACACATTACATTTGTTGGATTTCGTACTCCAGTTTTGGAAGTTTCATTTGACTTTATTGGCTTGTGCTTGTAAAACCAGAAGTTTTTCTTGTGCATATAATTTGGATAAAATACAACTTGGATAAAATATCTGTGTTCTGTGGTTCACGAAGTATATCTTATTAAGGTATAAAAATTTAAGGAGTTCATTATCCAGTTCCACTTAAATATAATTTTGTACAAATTAAAAATTTTCTTAAATACTTGAAAAATCCCTGAGATCTAATTAGATTTATTTAAAGGATTAAACAACCCAGTTCACTATTTGAAATAATGGACAAATAAATTGATATGTCAGTCTTTTCCTAAACACGAGTATCCAACAACCACCCTATAATTCCCTATCTTAAAATAAAATCTTTGTTAAAACAGTCCACACAGATCATGATTTTGTGAGCAAAAACTCTTGTAGCCAGTGTCTGGTAGTATTTTTTTTTTCTCTAAAGCCCTGGAGATAATTTCTGTAAGCAATCTTTTTGACCGCCCTATACTGTCCAAACCTCCTAGAGTGAACAAAAATTGAAGAAATTAATGTCAGCATGTGTGTTATGAATCTTCTGCCAGTTTGGATCCTGCCAGTTGGATTCACGAAGCCACGTCTCCAGCACCTACTGGAACTGACAACATGTTATCTCAGTCCAAATATCAGATCAAATTCCCTACACAGTCTGGCCAAAGAGAACACAGGGTTTTCTTCTCAGACATTGCTGTTTTACGGAGTCCATCAGGTTGAAGGCTGAGGATACTATATTTCAGCCACAGCTGAATTGTGTTTCTATGCTCTTTCTAAACCATGCAAGTCCAGTTCTCCCTTGGTTGTAAAATATCAGCCGTTTTCTACAGTCAGCTGTAATTATTAGGAAAAAGATGTAGTATGGGATAGAGAAAGATGGGAACTCGCATCGGAATGAGGAGGTGGCCTTTTCAGTAGTACCAAAGCTCTCAGGGCATCTAAGCTTTTGGTCAAAGTACATGATCACACAGGTTTAGAGATTTTTCTACCATGAATCCCACCAACCAGTGATCTTTCAGAGAAAGCTTGTGTTAGGTAGCCAATAAAGTCAAATGAAACTTCTATTGCCTCCTGGGAAGATATGACCTTAAGTGTTTATAAGTTCAGAAGATACTGCACGTGAAATACATAGGAAACTGAACACAGATATATCCACCTGCTGGTCCCTAAAGACCCCTTCAGAATCCCCCCCATGCAAGAATGTTGAAGCACTTTCTGCAAAAGGGTATGGAAAAAAAAGTAGGATGAGTTGCTCATCAGAACAGTGTGACTGTATTTTCTAATCAGTGATTTCCCTGACACTTTCTAAATTGCTTTGGTTTCTCCTCTTCCATTTATTTCTAGCTGTTAGATGTTTACTGAAGAAGTAACATCGCCTGTAATTTGTCTTATGAGTCCTAAAGCTAAAGAAGATCAGAAGTTACGGAGTTTTCCAATTGCCGGTTTAGTAATCTGAGACAAGTCCTAACTGGAGAGTGTTCACCTGTAAAATGAAGCCAGCTGGTTCCTCCCTTCATCTCAAGGCTACTGGGCTGATACCGGGCAATAATTATTAAATAACCTTTACATAGATTGCAACACTATCATAGCAAACTAGAGAGTATTCATCCTTTATAGATAAATAAAAAATAATTTAGGAAGGTTATTATTATAAGCAGAGTAGTTTTGAAAGATGGCCCAGTTGCTGACCTTGCTCCATTTTGTCTCCCTGAATCTCTTGCTTGCTTCTGAGTCCTCCTGAGTCATTCTCTTCTCCAGTCACGTTGGGCTCTGAAAACAACAGATCTGATGGATACACATCTTGTGGCAAGACTCAAAACCAGCCCCTAGGCACCAGCAACTTTCTGATCACCCCAAAATTCCCTGATGAATGATCCTGAGGTAATGATCAGCCAAACCACACCTAACCAAGATCGCCTGCTTTGCCAGCTCCGTAAAACCAAAGGAAGACGGTCAGTTTGAGCTCAGCCTGGCTGGGTAACTTGGCAACTTAGCAAGATCATGTCTCATAGTTAACAAACAACGACAACAACAAAAAGAGTTACAGATATAAAGCAATGCCAAAGCCTTGGCTTCAATGCCAGTAGCAAAACAAAACAAAAAAAATTCCAACAATCCATTAACCAAACAAGACTCTACACATGCAAACTGCAAATCCTTTAGCTTGCCTTCATTCCTCTTTCTGTAAAACCTCAAAGTTCTTGTCAGAGTTCTTGTCAGCTCCTGCAGGCAGACAGATCTTAGGTTCCAATCGTTTGCTTTTTCCCAGTGAAACCACACTAATTAAAGTTCCTGGCTTGCCCTTTTCACCACTCATCTAGATGAGCCCTGGGATGAGTTGTTGCGCCTGGGACTCCTGGACCAGGGGCCTTCACCCTAAAACTTCATTGCTTCATTGTAGATAAATTAAAAGTAATTGTACAAAAGTTATTATAAGCACAATCTGGCCAAGTCATTTAGAGAAATTTACATTTCAGTTATTTACATATTTACTAGCAAAAAGTTGAGTATCTACTGCATGCCAGCTATGTGTTAAGTGCTTAAAGATATTAAATAGTAAAAGACACCTTATCTTGTATAAAAGACCATTTTGTTTTGCAGTTCTGAGGATTGAACCCAGGATATTTGCACTGAGCTACATCTCCAGCTTTAAAAAAAAATTTATTTTGAAATAAGATCTAGCTAAGTCACTAAGTTGATCATACTAAGCTTTTAATTTTTATTTTGAAATAAGGTCTGGCTAACTCACTGAGTTCATCATTCTAAGCGAAGCTTCTTCCTTTAGCCTCCCAGAGTGCTGGAATTGCGGGCATGTGCCACCTTGCCCGTCTAAGGAAATTACTTTTTAATTGCACAAACGAGGCACAAATAGGTTCTGTGACAATAATTTTATTTATTAGTTAGGAAGAGGTAGAATATAAAAGTCAGAAACCTAAACAAGCCTATCCAAAACACATACTCTGATGAATCAATTCCTGTTAAACCTACAGTGCGGGCAGCAGGCTGTAGGCACAGCTGTGCCTAATGGAACTTTATTTGCATTTCAAAAATAAACACCTGAGGCCATATTTTACCAGAGGTTACTGTAGGGAATTTGAACTTTGGTACATAATTTACAATATAATTTTTCTATCACCTTATCTGGAGGGAAGATTCAGTTTTTAGTAAATTGAGTAATAATATTAGAAATTAAACGTGAATAGGTTGTGTAATGATTCCCAATTGCAACATTTTGAAATTTAGATGTCTCCCCAAAGACCTAGTGTTAAGTAAAGAGAAACGGGTCTTGTCAGAGGTCCCTGTGTCATCGGGAACTTGCCCAGATAGAGATTTTGGGACCCAGTCTATTTCCGTTCTTTTACTTCCTAGCCATGCAATGAGCAATTTTCCCAACATCTCCCTGCTATTGCTTTCTGGCACCTCCTTAGCAAGCCCCAAAAGAACTGAACCAACTAATCTTGGACTGTATCCTCCAAAGTTGTGAGCCAAAATAAACCATATCCTTTTATATATGATCATCTCAAGTCTTTTGTTATAGTAATAGAAAGCTAACTGATACATCAATCTAAACATATTTATTTTTTAATGAGCTACCCTAGAAATAAAGTTTGAAAATTTGAGTTTTGGAGTCATAAGAAATAAACTTGAGGGCTGTTCCTAGGTACGAGGAGTGAAACTCCACACTCACATTTAGGGCAGGGTTGAGAGCTAAGATAGTATGTGAGGGGTGCCAATAGCAACTTATCAACACCCCACCCACAAAAACACAGTTCACATTTCCTACATAAGTTTGGAGTTCAGTTACTGGGGGAAAATATTGAAGCTTCTTTGGCATTTTCTATGTTTTTTAAAATAGCTTGCTATCAGGAAAGGAATGATCACTGCTCAGCCTTGAAACACACACGTGTATACCAGCAGGAACTGATGCGGAAGGTAAACCCAGCGAGTGACAGGAGGTCACTGTCAGCAGGACAATCAGACTAACCATTCAATGACATTGATCTTCTGGCTTTCTGTTCTTTATTTCCAAAATCTAAAGTTAGCCACGGATGAAGTGTGTTAGGTTTCTCTTTTTGAGCCAATCCAGGCAGGTTACCAGTCTGAGTAGACAAACATTCATCTATCACATAGTTAAGCCTAGCTCAAATGTTTTCTTTATAAATTAAAAAACAAAACCCTTCCACTTCAAGCGCTGAGGTATAATTCCAGCTTGTCCACCCATGGCCTGTATTTATGTGTACTATTATGTGCCTCCAAGCATCATAAAGGAATGCATTATAATCCTCTAGGAAACTGAAGGGAAATGTATCATCCAGTTGGTCTACTTCTATTCTAATTCAATTAACTTTCTAAAAACAGTTCTAGAGAGATATCTGAAATTGTGGTCTCAAGTTTGCAAAGTGACATCTAACAAAGATTTATTGTATTGATTTATTTTATACTGTGTGAATGAGACCACACCCTCAGTTTTAAAGAGATAACACAATAAATCCCTGCCCCTTACTTATTTGCATATTTCTCTAGCTTTAGGGTCCTCTTCTTCTTTTTCATCCCCATTCCTTCCCATCTACCCACCATAAATTCTAGTACAAGTGTTACCTCTTCATTTAATATTATCTGACCTCTCTTTGCTTTCCCAATCCCCAAGTCTCAGGCACAGTTTAGCACCTATGTTTTATGCTATCATAGTTCTGTTTTCTGTCCCTTACAAGTAATTTCTCAAGTTGGCACAAACACTCCAAACAGGCTAGATGGCAGCCCAAACTAAAGAATCACATAGAACAGTGATGACAAAGCTTTTAGAGACCAAATGCCTACCCTGCAACTCAAAATCTACTTATTTATCACAGAGTGCCAACATTGCGGGTAAATCTGAGTATCTGATGCTCAGCTGCTGGTATGATGGTGAGGTGACATGGCCTGTGTGCCACAGAGAGGACTCTGTGTGCCTATAGTATGTCATAGGTTTGCCTCCACTGGACTAACATAACGTTCTTCTTCGTCAACGTTACTTGAAGATTGAGAAAACATTTCTTTATCTATTAAAAAATTAGAGTTGTGAAATATGATGCTGAGACTCAAAAAGTTTTGCACATTGGCCTTCTTCCTTCTAGAGCACTGCACCATGTTAAGAGGTCCAGGCTAACCTGTGGGAAAGAAATTTCACATGAAGAACTGGACAGCCTTATCTAGTAAGGAATTAAGATATTCTGTCAACTGAGTAGGACACGTGAATGAGACCATCAGGGTCTTCCTGGCCCATATAGAAGAACCACCCCGCTGAGCCCAGTCCTAATTGCTAACCTACAAAATTAATAAGCTACATCACTGATTTGGTTTTAAATCTCCACATTTGGAGGTGGCTTAATACACAATGAGCATCAAATAAGATATTCAATGCAGCAAATAAGAAAGGGTGGGGAGAAGCCCAACAAGTTGACCATTTTTGTGGGAAGAAAACCAAACTATTTTCTACTCTAAAGTTAGAAAATCTAGTGCTATTGTTCATCTCACAGATGGTCCGCCTCATTATCAAACACCTTGGGAAGTTCTGGATAGAACTATAGCTATGGTGGAAATGTTTTCAAATCAGTCATGTGGACTTTTTGAGATAATCTCAAGAATGTTTATAAGTGAAACAAATTCTAGTCTTGATCAGGACTGATATGTAGAACACAATTGAACAAGCACATTAGAAATGACATGAGACTTTCCTCAAAGTTAGATTCAGATACATTTTGCAGACTTAATGAAAAAGAGGAAAGGGGACAAAGATGTACAGTGAGTTTAAGCTGATTTAAACTCAAAAAAGCAGTAACAAGTATTTGAGGTATCCTTGAGACTACCAAACAATCTATGTCACCCCTCAAAACAGTGTACATAGCTGAAAACACACTGAACTAAATTTTCATGTCACATTTGAATGAGAGCACAGATGTAATGAACTGGCCCATTCACTGGCCCCTGTTCCCTAAGGCTTATAAAAATGATGCTCATGAAATGTCTGTATGTATTCAAAGAGGTGATTTTGAAGGTGCATTTTACAAAGGATTAAAGCATAAAATAATCATCTTATAGCCAATGTGTAAATACTTTGAATAATTACCTTGTTAAACTTTACCATGGTGAGAAGTAACAGTAAGAGTTAAAAATTCGATGCAGCAAGGATTACTTACGTAGAGCAGTGACAACCCTCTGCCCCGGGCACAGGCAACAGAAGGTGCATTTTATATAGAGACTTTAAAAACGCAAAGAGTACTAGAATTAGGTCTTTTTTATTATCATCACATGGATAGTTTCAGTGGTAATATACACGCATTCCCACTCAGAGCTGGGTAGCTCCCTGAGCCAACCTGCAGCCATCCTCCACCCCTGCCTTAGCTCAGGGAGGCTGCTTCTCAGAATGTCTGTGCTCATGGCTTCATGATTTTTCTTGATGGAGAAAGAAAAATACTACAAAGGGGGAAACTCTGAATAAGGTGAATACATTAATTAATCATCGTAAGACTCAAGGATAACTCACAAATTTATATTGCTCAAAAGATCCTGAAAAAAAAAGCTGCTATTTATAGGCAGACAGGTGGGTGGGCCTAGATTTTGGAAAAATTCTGACATGAAGACAGAGAAAGCAATTTTCTGGTCCAGTGTCTAATCCACTCTCAGTTCTACTTTCTGATAATAATGCACATATATACATGGACACACATACCTAATAATGCACACACTGTAATAATGTGCAACAGCAGAACATATATACTGCTACATATGTATATTGTGTATATGTGCATATGTACATTCAATACAGATACAAATATGCATAAATATACACAAACTACACATATAAATGCACATATAAATATAAAATGTAAAGACTATCAGGTGTAAGCCATTATCACATTTGGATTTCCTTTCTACAGCTCCAAGTAAGAGATAATTATTGATCAGCTCAAATAAAACTGTGTGATAAGATTATTCAAGGTGAGGAGCCTTTCTGTGGACTAGTTTCTCAACACCTTCTTCAGACTTTTCCTGCCACTATCTCCTACAGTACTGACTCTAAAAAGTTAAAAGCACAGTCTCCAGGCTCCCTTGAAGCTAGGATTCACAGTGCCACAGAATTCGCTGGTCATAAATGTGCAAGTGAGGATGGAGATGGAGGGGAACACACTGCACACTGCACACTGCACACTGCACTCAGCTGGCACAGGCTGTGCTGAAAACAGTGTAGTTTTGAAGTCTGCAGTAGCAGCTCCCTGATCTCTCAGCTTCACTATCTGTAACATGAACAGAATGGTGTTAGAAGCTGTGGATTGTTGCTGGAATCTCCTCCTAAACACTACTCCTCCAGACCTTTTAAAGATTCTGTAAACTTTCTACTAGTCTGCAGTTCACTCCTTTCTGTTTAGACTAGCTAAAATGAATTCCATTCATTGCAATTGAACTGTGACCAAAAGAGTATAATAGTGTATGTTTGTGAATGCATGTTGATTGCAAAAAAACTGCTGCAAAAACAAAAATAATAAAATTTCATTGTGTAGTAGCAAGCAGCATAGTATCTAGACATCATGCTTTACACATCCTCCTCTGAAATGCAGGACAACAAAAAGGTAAGTGTAAAAAAGCTTTGAGCAATGGAATTATGATCCAATTTAATGCAAAGAAGTCTATTAGCTTAAAATATATGTTTTCTAAGAATCATTTGTAATGCACGTCTAAAATTTGGTTTTATTCATTTCCAAAATTTAGGTCATTTGCCCAAAGCAAATTAAAAGAGAATGTGGATGTTAAGGAACAGGAGAATAACAGCAAGACATATTATCTAACTTCCTGACAGTGAAAAATGAGCCAGGAAATTAAGAGCAAATGTAAGAACAAAGAAAGCTTGGTAGTCTGGTCCATTAGCAAAAGACAAGGGGAACTCTGCACCTCAATAGTGCAAAGGACATCGCTAGCTTACAATAGAAGGACGGCAAGGGGGTGCTTATTATGTTGTCTTTCTTCTCTTTAATCACAGAGAAGTCTGTGTGTCTTACCTTCCATGAAATCAGCGACTTGGTCCTCAGGAGCATGGCAGGCACCAAAAGCTAGTGCACTTTGTGAGAGTCTCATTTTTTTCTGCATGGTTGCTGTGTCCCACAACACACCAAGGATGAGGAGCTACCCTGGTGACCTCTGCAGGCCACTGAGCCTCTCCTGAAGCCCCACTAGGCCACTTGGGTTCTACATTTCATCTGTCACTTTGACCTTGTTATCTGGGACAGGGCACAGCAGAGCACAAATAAGAGAAGGAAAAGAGGAACTTGAATGAATGATTGAGTCATTCCATTTGGTCTTCTTATTTAGAGGCCCGGCTTTGTTTACAGAAGGAGGCAGCAAGGTTCTTTAGAGCGACTGGGAACAGAGAGACCAGAGAAAGGGGTAACTGTTTTGAGTTTTAGATGATTTTGATTCCGGTATTTTGTTGAGGAAGTAAAAGAAAGACATTCTATTCACCTTTTTTACAGTCAAATGTTGTTTGATGCTAATTTACTTACCCAATGGCAAGGCTTAAACCAAAGTCCCTTGGGAGACTTCACCCCTTCTGGAATGACTTAGGGAATTCGTAGAACTCTTTGATAGTCTAAAAGAAGCATGGGAGTCATATGTTACAGACGGAGATAAGACCACATAAAGATCACTGGAATTTTTCCAGTTAGTACCCCAGGAAGCAAGAGAGGACACTTTGTGCTCTTCAAGCCCTAAACAATATGTTCCAAGTCAAGTGTAGTTTCACCCAGGAAGTAATATAAGAGATATTTGCAGATGCTGTCCCTGAACACCATGGGGCATGCCACAAGGTAACATACGGGGAAATGAAAATCAAAATTTGTGAACATCGTCATGGTAGCACTTAAAACTGAATGGCGTGAAGCTATTTCCCTGAAAAAGGGAAGAGGTGTTGATCTCACCGTATTGCAGGTTTCAGCTACCAATGATTGAAGAATCTGCAGAAACTTATCTCCAAAAAAAGTAACATTGAATTTCTGTCTGTAGAAACAGGAAAGGCTGCAAACTCAGACTGATGGAAGCAATTGGAAGTGAAAGTGCACTCAGAATCTTTTTAAAATATCGATTTTGAGTAAAGAATGGTGAGCTCCTACTGATGCTGCCAGAAAGACTACACTGACTTTTCCCTTTGCAACAGCCCTCACAGCTCTTTGGCGCACTGTGGCCTATGCAAAGCAGAGACCATAATCACCACTCCTGTCATGTGTCTGTTTCCTTCCTTCTGGGTTGGCAATGAATTAAGATAATTGTATAGGAAAACACAAGAACTACTAGCATTGTTTGTTTCTGAAAACAAGTGTAACAATAAAAATAACAAAAGCAGTAACAATATACTTTTGGCTTTAACACCATGTGATGGTCCTTCCTCATCAAACAGGGGAGCCCATTCAAAGTGACACAGTCTTCCAAACTAGCTGCTGCTATTTTTCTAGTCTCTCCCATGAACAGCAATGAGCTTGGAGACCACTGAAAAGCCCAAGGAAAAGGTTTGAAGAATTCAAAACATTTTCTCAGAAAACTGTCTTCAACATTAGTGCAACAAATGAGAATGGAAGGGTATCCATAGGGAGAGTACCCCATGGTGGGATGTTAGAGGACAAGTGGGGTGAAAACATCAGGAGTATAATTCATAGAAGCTATAATGAGGCTAGGAAGGCATCAGGATAGGAGAATGGATGACGTGACAGACAGTGGGTTACATACGGGGATTGATCAAATAAGTGACTAAGTAAGGTTATGAAAGTCAGATTACTCTTTGTTAGGGAAAGAAATTGCAAATATGAAAAAGGAGAAAAAAAGAATGAATTCTGTAGTTAGGTTGAAATTGGAGCTGTGGATGTGCATGGATGATTTTATGTGTACAAATAATTAAATCCAGCTATAAAAGCATTCATGCATATATGACTATACCTTAACTCTGTCCTCTGAAGTGACCTGAGAACTGCATTCATAAGCAATAAACACCAACAGAAAACAACGTTTGTGTGCTAATACCATTCTTAAACTCGTGACCTCACACTTGCCAGGCAGGCATTTATACCACTGAGCTATATTCCCAGGCCACTAAATACAATTCTTCACCAGAGGGTCCAGGGATCTTTAAATTTTAGAACCAGAGCTAAGGCAGGAAAAGTATAATGTGAGTCAGGATTTCTTGTTGTTATAGAAACAAGTGGAAACTCTTGAATGAGATTTCTTAATTTATGAATGTTGATGTGTGTATTATGGTTCATAAAAATAATCTTATTAGTGAGCTAGGTGACAGGTATCATGTTGGCAACTTATTCTCAAATAGTTCAAGGGCAAATAGTTTTTTTGTACTGTACTTCCTACTTTTCTGCAGTTTTTGATTATTTCAGGATAAAATAATGAAAGCTGTATAAACAGCAGGATGTGTCAATTCCAGCTCTCCACGCATTCTCCTGCTCTCCTCCATTCTTAAGGATGGGCTTGGAGCAACCCACTTGGGACCCCTCCTGCTTCTCGGGAGCGACTCCTATTCTCCATCCCTATTCTCCAACAGATTTCCATACTGTGGTTCCTTAGAATTCAGTCTTCAACTTCAGGGAACATGAACGCAGCATATCTGATATCTCACATTTCCCTTACACCACCTTCATTATTTTCTGTATTAAGTATATACAAAAATAATAGACCCTAGCACTGTGTTTACAGGGTGGGGGAATTGTTTTGCTTTGGTGGTACTGGAGGTTGAGTAAAAAAAAAAATCTATGTTTAGAAGACAGATGGTCTATTTACAAGAAAAAGAGATTTTCAATGTACAGTTTGTTCATTTTGCCTTGCTGGGTAATCACGGAATTACATCATGTTCAGGAGTAACGAAAGGTAGAATGAGAAATTAAGGAAGGACATGAACATAACCAGAGAGGAGACATTTGCAGCTTGGCTTCAAAGCTCTCATTTTAGTTCTTTTTTTCCCTACTGGTCTGATTGCTTTAGAAAGTTCTGTAAAGAAATAAAGACAAACAGGCAGCCTTCCTAGTGATTATCAGTGGGATAAGAGTCAAGAAAGAGCTACAATCTGTGCGAAGGAATTCCAGCAATTGCAACAGAGACAGAGAAGGGAAATACTGCCAAGAACGGTTCTCAAAGGTTAGCGGACGCGGACTCAGTGCACAGCTTTCCTTCCTTGCTTGCTGCACAGAGAAGTCAGCGCTCTCAATTTAAAACAGTTGCATTAAGGCATAGGACCTGGGTTTGCTATCAGGAAATTTCCTTATAATTTAGCTCAGAATTAAACTATTCCTTGCATCTTTAAATAGTTGTAGCCATGCATTTTCTATTATACATTAGCTCTAGAAAAAATATTTTTAAAGATAGAACATAGAGGATTTTTTGGGTATCTCTTGTCTTCACATATTCACTGAGGATAGCTGTATCTGAAGAAGAGCAGGCAGCAGGCGTGACCTCACAGGCTTTTGCAGATTAGAGATTCTGGCAGGCAAAGGAGTTAACCACAGCAGCCAGACTTCTCTCCAAGGTCATAGGAAGCCAAGAACTCCCTGTGAAGAAGAATAGCAGCGTGAAACCCTGAACTCTTCTGCCATAGGGCTAATCTACACCGGCGCTGTTTCCCTACACATGTAGCACCTTCAGTCTGTCAAGCCATTTTCCATACTGAACAGTGAGGCATGACAAGGGTCTACTGCAATCCACTTTCCTGCAAACAGGCTCACGGTCTCTTTTGTACCGATGTCTACACCAACACCTGCCACAGGAAGCTGTTTATTTCTGTTTACTGGCATTCAGTCACCACCAGCGGATGGAATGTAAAGTCCAACCTCACTGTTATCACAGGCTAGGCCGTGGACCCACTGACAGTCTTCAGAAATGCCAAACCAGCAACAAGGGGACATCTAGCTGGCCCGTGGCTCTGAAGAGTTATCCTCATGTCCAGGGAAGCCTACAAGCAACCAGAATAAGGCAAAGCTACTTCACAGATTACCAAGGTTGATCTCTCTTTATATCCATCACGGTTTGGCAATCTACGTTTATGTCCAAATGAAAACAATCTATACCTTTAAGAAAGGGACAAGTCTTGGGCAAGCTGTCAACTGCAACCCTATGCTATTCTCTTTAATTGTAGTGCCCCCTTCACTTCCTGTTGTGTTAAAATTGTACTGAATTTGTTTTCCAAAAGTGTGTTCTGTTTAATGACATATTAAAATCTAAAACTAATCACTTATACTTTAGTTCACTTTTTCTATGTAGTGTGTTATTTAAGGAAGTAAATGACAAATGAACTTGCTCTTTAGTATAGAATAAAAAGAAAACAAAGAGATATCATTGGATACTAAAGCAAATTGCAGAATAGTATATGATGTCTAAGAATATTTATTTTGAAAGCACATTCAGTAGCATGATATATTTTCATTTTGGTCTTAGTTACTTTCTTCGTTGCTGAGATAAAATACCTGATGCCCAAAAATTAAAGGAGGAAAGGTTTACTTGGTGCAGTTTGTAGATGTTTCAGTCAATACTTGGCAGGTTCCAAGGGAGAACGGCATGACAGACAGGCATTGAAGCAGAGTAACAGTTCATGGCAGGCAGGAGGCAGCAAAGTGGCAAGCACTAAGTGACAATCACAAGTGTCTTTCTGTTCTCTTCTATCCAGGGTACCAACCCTTACGGCAGGTAGCACTCCTATCGAGTGCTACCTCAATCCTGGAGCATCCTCAATCCTGGCATTGCACCATGAATCAATCCCATCATCACACCTTAATCCCAGCATCACACATTCTGGATCTAGTCACTGCTAAAAAGCCCATCTATGACCATGTGCGGCTTTGAGGGGACATCTAGACCATGCTATAGCAAATACTGTATCAGAAAGAGAGACATTAAGCTTATAATAAAGGATATTTCTAGGTAATTAGAAAGAAGATGAAAATTAGGCACAATTGTTAAAAAAAACTTGAAGTACATATTTAACATTTTATTGTGAGAAAATTTATTAATATATTTTTTGGGTAATAATATTTTAAAGGGATAGGTAATCATAATACCTGAGACTTTAAGGTATTTAAAATATTGCTGTGCTTTAAAGCACACTTTTTGGCTATTTGAAAGTGGTACCTGTTATTTCCAAACCACACAAAAAATTTGGTGAGCAGTTTAAACTCAATTTAATTCACAGGTTTTCTTTGTTTTGTTTGTTTTTGGTTTGCAGTGTGGGAACTGGCTCCCCTGTGGTAAGCAGATACTCTACCACAGATGACATCATCAGTTTCTCACAGTAGATATTGTTTGTCCTTCCCGTAGATGCCAAACATACAGAGTTTATTAATTCTTTTTTAACTTTATTTTTATTGGTACATGTTTGCAGTGTATAGTGATTACATTCATTGTGGGGAGTTGGTGACATTTCTTAATTTTTACATAAAAATTTTAAGCCCTTCCCTTCCCTCTTTCCCCCTCACTTGTCAATTCTTTATGGGCCTTGATGACTGAAATTAAAGTGTAAAACAAATTTGTGACATGAAAATAAAATAATCAGGATGTTAGTGTTGTTCTCTCTAATATTAGTCAATATTGTTGTATTTCTATCTGAGATAGAGTTCAATAAACTCAGAAAGACTAAATTTTTAGTTTTAGTAGGTCTAATGAACTTCAGTATCTTATGCTCAATCTCAACAATAACAGTGGATTTGCCTCTGATGTCTACTTAGTAAACATTTTTGTCTTTTTACGTATTTCTACAAAATTACATTCAATTCTCCAAATAAACAGGTAATGTTATTAGAAAAAGACTTGTTTTCCGGTTTGAATACATTATCTATTCTGCTTTCTCCAATTGTAATCCATACAAATTTTCAGTGAAATGATAAATTCAATGTGTAGTATATAAAACTTTATCCTAATAAAATTTTAGAAGATGTTCTTATTACTTTCATATGCATTTATACTCTGAGATATTTATGAGTACCCTGTGTTCAAAGTTCAGAAAGAAAAGAGCTGTATCTTGAGTGTAGAGGAGTTGTTAGAGGTTTTATGCAGAGGGAGGAATGGTACTTATATTCTATATGAATTAGCATTTAAAAACTAGACTATACAGGAAGCTACATGGAGAATGGGCTAAAAGGAAATATTAGTTTAACAGTTAAACTCAATTTATGGGTAAACTCTCCCTGTACTGGAGAATGGTCTCAGTCCCTCACCTACTGATTTAACGAGCATTTACATTCTCATGGTACAGTGCCTTGCAGTATAACCAATAATGTTTATTATTTATTTTTAGTTGTGCATCCTAGCAGCATATTTTCTTTTCCATCAAGAAAACTAATATCTACAAATGTAGATATTCCATTCCACTTCCATTCCAAAGAGTATGACTCTATGCCAAGACAAATTGTTATTACTGTCATTGTTATTGTCACACTTTGTCATTGTTATTAAACTCTTTTCCTGCCAGAACCTAAGGAAGAATTCACATTAGTAGCTATTGTAATTCTGTGCATTCAAATAACTGCAATGCCAATTTATGAATATTAAATTATATCAGTGGTAAACAAGAGCATAAATAATGAATTTAAAATTATTGCTGCATAAGAAACACATCAATTAATTCTCCAAATATAAGAATTCATAAAACTAGTCAAGAATACTAAGTGAACGAAAATCATAGATTTTCTATTATCTTCAATAAATATTTCTAGCATATAGTTTTAAATTATTTCACAATACAATAAAAAATTATATTGAAGAGAACTAATGCAAGCACTCAAATTAATTACCAGTTAGTCTATCTTTGCTCAAGAGAGACTGAGAATTTAGACAGATTCTTACAGAGAGAAGAAATTTTGGAATGTAGTTTGAACTTCTTCCAAGATGAGGAAACTTGGATTCACACAATTATGTAATTTCTGCTCCTAATTAGTGATGAATTTTAAGAGTAAATGCAAGTTTAAGAAGCTATTTCAAAAGCACTGAGGTTCTGAGAGCCTACACAGAATACTGGAAGTACTAATGAGGTGATAAACGGGTAGAAAGAAGCCAAGCCATTGCAGAGGAGTTTGGGTGGTTCAGTGACTGCAAAGATGACATAGCTGGAGAGAGGCAGACTGAAGAAGCCCACTGTGGTCTCAGACACATCTTACTCAGGAAAAGGAGCAGAAAAAACCCAAACATGGCCTCTGCGTGCCGTCTATCAGTAGCAGCTTCCTGATTTCCCAATGAGTAGGGGAAGTTGGCAGTTTTGGCACATATTAGAACAGAGTCTCTAATCTAATGTGTGCATGGTCCTTACGATTCGTTAGGCACAGGACGAAATGGTGGAAGTTTATATTTAGGTCATATCCAACAATTCCCCATAATTCAGATGGATTAATGTTTCCTATATGAACTGACTAGCAATAATGGTAACTGGTAATAATTAGTCACAGAGTTTTCTTCTGCAAAAGACAAATGTTTCATTTAACCGTTTTGTTGTGGCAAGTTTGGTGTGTTACCTAACAAAGATTCCTAAATAAAACAAATGCAGTCAGTTGTCCCTTCTCTGTGAAAGTGACTTTTGAGAAATAAATGAGCAAAACAAATTTCCAAGAGAAAACAATCCCTTGCATTAAAATGAAAGCATTAGAAAAACATAGTTGGAAATATTTCCATGATTATAAATTTGTGTCATAAAATCAAGGTTGCCAATTTAAGGCCCCTCAGTTCTGTATACTTCAACTTGAAATTCAAGTTTTCAAATTGATTAAAAATAATCTTCCACATGAAGCTTTTTAGTGAGTTTCAAACTGATGTGTTGCAAATATTATAATGCAACGTATTCTAAATACTTGCTTGTATAAATGATTGACATCTAGGAATATGAAAATTTACAAAGAGAAGTAAAAAAGGATTAAGATATTCTATGTTCAAGTACCAACTCCCCACAAAGAGTGTAGCTATTATGTACTGCAAACATGTACTAAAGTTTTTTTAAATTGTAAGTGAAAAATTAAAAAATAATTTAAAAGGAGTTAAGCAAATACAAATTTAAAGTGCTTCATGGCATAGCTGTTCTAACCATCTCCTTAGATTTTTCAAACTATATCCCCATATGCCACCATACCGTCATTGCTGGAGAGAAGGAATTTCAAGAGAAACACGGATACAATCAGAGAATTTGATTGAAAACCAAAAGTATGGTTTAGTACACTTATCGGACAATTCTCGGATTCCATCTGACGTGAGAAATCTGTGGGATACCTTCTTCAGAACAGTGAAATAAAGTGATCTGACAGCACCTTCAGATTGCTGTGCAACAAAATGTTTAAAACAAGAAGCTATAGCAAGTCAAATTTGCATTATTCTCTTTAAAACTAAAAACAGGTCAAAATACTCATAAATACTTATATATTTCTTTATCTCAATCTCTGCAATAATAGCATATTATAATGTATATCATACAGCAGTGGAACTGTATACATAACTAACTTAGAAGTAAGTATATTTACAGTTGGTTTTCTTTCTGTGAGTTCCACATCCTCATATTTAGCCAATTTTAGGCTGAAAATATTTTTTAAAATCCTATCGGTTCTGAACATGTATGTTTATAACATTTACACTGTACTGGGTATTACTAATAAGTTGTTATCCCTATGTGTATGCTATATTCAAAGCAAGAACTGGGGCATCCACAGGTTTTGACCCCTGAGGGGGTCCTGCAGCCAACCCTCCTTGGACACTGAGGGAGAACCCCTCAGTGGTATATAGTGGTATATATATTACTACTTGCTATCCGCAATCACAAAATTTTAGAGATTTCATTAGGACATCATCTGTTCTCCATTCAGTGTACATCCAACAAAAGATAATAAGAATTGCATTTTAAAATATTTTGTTGTGCTAAATTATCGATAGCATAAAACTTACCATGTTAGTTATTTTAAAATACATAGCCCTGTGACATTAAGTATATTCACACTGTTGTTTATACTAATTGTAGTTCACTACACATCTTTATGGTTCACAAAGTGTCTACTAATTGTACTTCACTAGCATGTTTATGGTTTGCTGCGTACTATGGGAGATAGTTACTTTTATTTTGGCTTCATTACTATTTGCAAGTGAGAGAAGCTAAGTATTAGTGAGCCCATCTTCTGAATGACGAGAAGCACACTGTGGAAATTAAATGCTATAACTGCCAGAGTCAGATTTTAAATTCTGATCTCTTAACAGGCTAGCTCCTTGTGAAGCACTATTTTTCCCCATACTTTCACCAACCAGACATACCCGATAGACCAAAACTGTCTCTTAAATTACCTAAGATCCCCAGACTTACCTGGCATGGAACCCAAAAGGTGATAGTGTGGGTGTCCAATATGCAGAGTCACTTCAAGTTGCAAGAGAAAGTGGAATCAGAATTTCAAGGACCCCACCTTATCAGCAAAACTGTGCCGAAGCAGCCTGATACAGCTGGACCCCGTCCTGCCCTGAGGCCATGGGAGGAGGAGAGGAAGAGGCCAGCGCACCATCAGGAGGGGCCTAGATGCTCTTCCCTCTGAGCAAATGCACAGCCTCACCCCTTGGCTCTGTGCCCCTTACACCAGCTCCCCTTCTTCCGCCCCCAGCTCTCCTTCTTCTCCTCCAGCTCATAGATCACATCTTTTCACAAGGCTGTTTTCCAGGCCCTCTTGTTCTAAACTGAACTCCTTGAGATCGAGTCCCTGTGGTTTCTTTTTTATAAACACACATTTATTCAGGAAATGCAACTACCATAGTTATCATTCCCAATTACAAAATAGTCACAACATGGATTCTTTGAAGTCCACACTGAGTCGAGCTGGCGTCCTTTCCAGATAAGGCATCCCTGTGTCTTCTAGTGCTGCAGTGGCCATTTTAATTGTAAACAAAGCATGTGAGTCAAACTACTTAAGAACTTGAGCAAAAATCCCTAAAAACTTTAGAACAAGATGGCAGTGATTTTTTTTTCAAAAACATATCGGAGTCACCAAATCATAAAGGACAAAGCCCTGTCATCTAGTACAGCAGTAATGGAACAGTAAAGTGATCATATTACGGCAGCACATAACTATAAACCACAGCGTGTCTCATCTACAGTTCCCAAACACTCCTGGTTGTGGTGTTTGTGCAGCCAGAGCACTGGTCATCTCATTTCATGACCCCACAGCTTGTGTGTTGTTTCAGTAGCACTGGAGGATCCCAGAGCCCAGAGCTGGGCATGGAGCAGTGCTGAGTGCTCCTGCAGAGGGAATGATGGGATCTGCTCATTTGCATTAACCAGTTGGGTTAAGGTTTCTCCTACAGTGGTAGCTAACGCATAATCAAATCTAGGATAGCCTCAGAGCCTGCTGTGAAGGCAAAGTAATCCTAAGAGTAAAAGCTTATTTTTGAATCACAGCTGCAGGTCCAGTTATTTACTTCAGACTCTCGGGGATCAGTGGACCCCTTAAAATAACTTCTAAATCCTCTCCTGGATCTGAAGTAAGAATTTTCCCCCCTGGAGTTACAAATGCCCAGTTCTCTCCTTGTCCTCCTCCATGTCCCAGCATGGCGCCCAGAAGGTCAGACCTCCACAGGCATAAGCCAACAGCTGCTGAGCACTCAGGCCCAGGTATCTGACGGAGAAGCCCTGGCACCAAGAATTTTGAGCATAAGAAGGGCTGATGCAGGTGTGAGGCTTGGCTCCTCAGAATCAGCCATCTGGATAGGCTCCACCTCAGAAAAAAATGCCAAGCTCAGCAATTGAGCAGGAAGGAGGGGCTCCTCTGTGAGCAGCATCCCTCATTAATCTGTGCTCATCAGAGCACGTCACCTATATATAATCAGAAGCAGTCCACCTGCCATAAACACCTGAGCCTGGCAAATATTCACACTGCTTGGCATGAACCTAGCCAGTGGCTGCAATGAACAAAGTCAAAGTGAGCAAATCTGGTGTGGGAGGCCAAATGCAAAGGTCGGTGGATTCCTAGTGGGTTGACTGAGTGTTCATCTCCCCAACACTCCTGCCAAATGCTGTAAGACCGCTCTTGCCTGGGGTGGAAAGTCCTCTCTGCCCTGTATTAAATGTATACATGCAAAAACTTACACAGGGTAAGCACTAAACAAGAGTAATCAAAGGAAGACATTACTGAATAATGGAAATTTTAAAATAGAAACACTTCCTTTACCTTAAGCTGCACACATTTAGAATTATGTATTTTTTGGCTTACATGAATGCATTAATAAATAAGCTATCAATTTTGCAGAAAGTATTTGCATCCTCAGAATCTAATTGCCAAGATATGTTGGCTTTTGTACAAAAGCTGAATTTTGCCTCAACTGAACTTTCAGTTTCTTAAATAGTAAGCTAGTGCATAAATTTCATCTTATTAACAGCCCCAACCTGACTTTTAGCAAATCTTAGTTTCTAAAGTTTTGCAAAATATTATGCTGACTATGTCTATTTGAAGCCAAGAGGTAATTATGGAGGAAAGCTACAGAGCAGGTAAGATTTAAGATCCTGGCCTCCAGGAACACCAGGAACTAAATACAGACTCTTTCTCCTAACCTCTGTCTAGCGCAGTGTTCACTAGATTGTTAAACAGCAAGAAGCTGACTTCAGTGTATCCCCCAAACTTCCCCATGCCAAACTCCTTCGGGGACCCTGACTGTGATGCAGGATGACAAACAGAACCCATTCAGGTCTTCAGTTTTGCATTTCTCCCTCTTATTGATGTTGGAGAGAACAAAATGTGAGCATTAACGATTTTGCATAACTAATCTGAGTTATTATATTACCCTTTGCCAACAGGAAGGAAAAACAAAAGAATATTTTAACTAGTGCTTTGAGTAGTATATCTCTGGCAACTAATCACTTGGAAACCTTTCCTACTCTTTTTTATACTGACAGATTCTCCCAAAGAGGTCAAGTTTTGTTTCAACGCAGAGTGTAGGATCTAGTCCAATTCTACTACTACCAATTCTACATAGCTGTCTCTCAGGTGTGGATTCAATAACACCTTTCATTTAAAATCGAGTCCCTTGCCAGTTTCATTTCCTACCTCCTCCTGGAGAGCAGGCTGCTTCCAAGTGTGTGCACAGAACAGTGGGAGGCCTCCTGCCTCTCCTGCCCCCAGGGGCCCAGTGAGACTATCCGCAGTTATGTCAGCAGGGATCACCTCAACCATTCATTTGGAGAGGTCTCCTCTCTCTTCAGGAAGACAGAGAGGCAGCAGGAATGCAGTGGTAATTAAGTTTTATTCCCTAGCATTTTTCTACATGATCAGATTGTCTTATCCCTCAGCAATACAATTACTGAAAGGGGATAATAAAGCAAAGAAAACCTAAGTAGTGTAGGTAGAGAAAACATTTAAAGCTGTTTCAAAATGAAATAAAGTTGATGAAATGATGAAATGAAGAAATTCCTCTTTAGGGCCAAAGCTTTAGCCACAACAGCACACACACAGGGCAAGTGTGTGGTTGTATGGACAGCAAAGGCTTCTGGGAAAGTTCAAAAAGTCTGTGATGTTTGCATAGATGAGGCAAAACAAGGCAGATGAGAAAGAAGGCAAGAGAAAAGCTAGTACTCTCAGGATATGACCCGATAAATAATCTTAAGGGATAAGACAAAATTTCATGGGAAACACGGGTTTCTAAAAGCAGCTTAAAAAGATGTGAAACCTTTTGCTGGAAAAGGTGAAATTCATGCTGAAACCTACACAGTCTGGAGGGGAAGACTTTCTCTGTGGTAACATGATGGGAGCTTTGGATTCACCGTTGGCTGTTTGACTGCTACAGAACAAAGTTCTCTTTCATGTCTCATCGATTCTGCTGCTGGGCTCAGTCATCGGCAGGTAGTCAAGGATTCCCACATAAATGACAGATTCCTGCTAGGAAGCCCCAGTAAACTAGCACCTCTAATTTTCCACTCTCCATTTGTTAAATTAAATCGTTCAGCTGTAAAAATGTCTCTGCATCATCAGCATGTTTTTAGCAACATATTTTCACATCTGTCTGTGTTTAGTAGGAGGAAAGGTTTGGTGACACCTTCATTTATTTGCTTTCTCATGGTCTTAAAGATTCTGATACGTAAAAAGTGAGACCCAATCAATAGGCTTCTGGTTCCTTCCAACAAACCCTACCACCCTGGGGACATGTTGAAAGGGTAAGACAGATCACCAGTATCTTTAAGTTTCATTTCCAGAATGATCAATTTGGAATTGAAGTCTAACTGAACACTCCAGTTTTTAAAAATATATCCATATTTTCCAAAATCTGATCTTTGAGTAAAATTCTCTTATAAATATGCAGCAAATTCAAATACGAATTTATCAAGAGCATGGGTGTTTTATTGCTCTTGATAAAATACATGTAGGCCATAGTGAAACTCAGTGAGGAATTTCTAATAGTCAGCAAAAATTTAATTTGAAAACAATAGGAAGATCTTGTACTTACAGACATTCCCCTGGATTCACCTTTCCCTTTCCATCCTTGGTAAGTCTGTCAAGCATGTAGTTAACTTGCAAGCTCCCCTAGAGTTTCTACTACCATAAGGCCAAATTCATTAGCATATATATGGGAGTTAGACCGATTCTTCCTGCAGGAAAAGAATCTGACAATCAGTAGTTTTTCTTATTTTTTTTAAAGCAGCAATAGGATGACAATTGTGGACAAATCCACCTGATTAAATATGTCTAAGAGAAGACATAAGCTAGGTCCTGCAGGTCAGGACACTGGAATGAGTCTACGTATCAGTGCTGTAATGCAGAAATCTGAAAACCTGGTTATCTCTGTTGTACTCTTAGCTAATTATGTGACCTTGGAAAATTGCTTAATCATTCTGAACCGCAGAGTAGCTATCTTTAATAGAGGATTTAGAATGAGGATTTCATAGCATTTAAGATGTCTCTGGACTAATCCTTAAACTGTTGGAGTATTACCTTGTTTTGTTATTTACCAACCTTGTTAGCTCCTTGTTCCTTTTCTTCAATAAAGTAATAAAGTAAGAGAAAATAAATTACACAACAATTGGTAATCGTGTACTTTAACAGCAGTTGTATTGTGTGTATCATTTTTTTGTCTGGCCTTTTACCTTGAGTATGCAAACATAGTCAAACATCATAATTTTTTAGGCTATGATATGCTCAAGCAGAAGTGAAGAAACATGAGACACACACATAAGAATTTATTAAATGATTTTGTTTTTGTACCAGGAATCAAATTCAGGACCTCACACTTGCCAGGCAGGTACTATGCTGCAGAGCATATAAGAATTTATTGCATGCCTGCTATGACAGATATCACTACGAAGGTATAAGCAAACCAAAATTCCTCCTAAAATTATAAAATAAAGAGGAAGATGCAGACCATGTCAGACAGTAATGGGTGACAAGGAGAAGCTAGTACATAAGCAAAAGAGGGAAATAATTATTCCATTTCTTTCATTTGTCTGTTTGTTTGCTTGTTTCTACATTTTAGGGCCTGAAAAGTAAGTTCAAAGAGGCAACATTTACTGAGATGGGAAAAAATAGATGGAGGGAAAGAGGAAGTTTCATTTCATGAGAGGCAGAATCAGGAATTTGTTTTTGCAGACATTAAGTTTGCATTTAAGGTGTTAAACGTGAGTCTGGAAATTTGGACAGAAGTCAGGTATACAACTTCTGTTTGAGAGACATCGTCCTGTGTGTGATTGTTAAAGCATCAGGAGAGAGCGTGAAGGTATCCATAAGGATCCAGGCTTGAGCCATAAGGGAACTCAGCATTTAGAGGGCAGGTAGAGGAGACACAGTCAGCATAAAAGACCGAGAATGTGAGCCAAAAACGTAAGGAGAAAATTTGGAGAGTATAATGACTCAAAGCCAAGGGAGAAAATGTTCAAAAAGAAGTAAATAATCAACTGTGTAAAATGCTATGGAAGCAGTGGGTAGATAAGGACAGAAAAGCAGCATGAAAATCACTGGGTACTTTCCAAAGCACACTTTTGTTTTCTTTCATTAATTAATTAATTATAGTGGATCTATGGGTTGAAAACAGGGCCTTGCAATTGCTAGGCAAGTGTTCTTCCAGAAAGCTATACCCTCAAAACATAATTCTGTTGAATGGTGGGATCAGAAATCAGACTGAAATAAGCTGAAGAACGAGTAGAAATAAAGAAATAAGGATCGCGGTCTCATCAACTATTTCAAAAAGTTTTACTGAAAAGGTCATCAGAAAAAAATGGTACTCCAGCTATCAAAGAGTTTGAGGACACAAGATACACTGGCTAGCAGTCATGCCCCATAGAGAACCATCCAGAAGAAAACCAGGCTGATGCAAAGAAATTTGGAAGCACTGATCAAAAACTCTTTGAAGGCACACTGGAATAGGCTTCAGAACTTAAATGCTACAATTCTTCTCCCAGAGAAGCACAAAGAAATAGAAGAATGTAGGCACATATAAAGACTTTCCATACTTGAGTTCCAAAGGTAATTTCAGAGTCTTCTGTTTTTCAATAATACAAGCAAGGAGTCAGTGCGAGTGTGGGAGCAAATGGATGTGGAATGTAACATGCTTCATGAAAAAGTCATTTCAGAAAACGGAAACATATAGTAATGAGCAAACAGGAGATTGCCAGACCCGCCCTGTTGCCTGCAGAAGTTTGTGGTTGTACTTTTCAAGGGAAACCGAAGCAACACAGTGTCTCCAGTAGTTCAGTCACAGTAGTTCATGCACTTAAATGATGACACGGGCCACGGAGTGAGTCTCCAGAATGGACAGGACGAAAGTAAATGCAAGTAAGAAAATCAAGAAACTTACATGTTCACAGGGTATGGATGTCAAATTTATCACGAGCAGTAGGGATGCATAGGAGCACTGTGAGCCAGGAGCTACAATCACTCATGGCCAGGACATCAGATGACATCCTGAGAACGGTGTGCAGTCCCAAAGGGGGCTGAAGTTTCTGGAGTAGGCAAGATAAAAACTTAAGAATAGGTATGAAGTAGTAAAGAAAAAAATCATCTTTGGTGGAGAAAAAAATAAGCAAAGTGTCCATTGTGCAAGCAGTTCAGGACCGTGATCCACTCAGCATGCTAGTGAATGAAGCCAGCCCAGCCACTGAACCCATAGCTTCAGATACTTTTTTATGCTATCACAATTGCTCTCTGATGAATACATATTTCATTTCAGTTTTTACACTTGTTTTCAGACCTTTGTGATATCCCTGGAGATAAATGGAAAATCACTAAGGATGGTACCGAAATATCAATACTGCACATACCCATTTAGTTCTTAATTGCTTTCTGATATATTATATACACATTTATTCTCTTTTTACTATTACACATAAAATGGCCTATGTAGAAATCATTAAATTCTTTTTTATTAACCTGATTTTGACTTAGTGTCAACATATCTACAAGGCCAAATGTTTACACTCTCCTGCCTCATTTCTTTCCACCTGTAATCACATCGTCCTTTTGCTTAGACATCAGTATTGTTTTTAATTAAATATTTATTTTTATTCATACACATTACAGTACACCATGACTGCATTCCTCATGGGGAGTCGGTGTCTGCATGCAACATGTTGTAATTCTTCTTTTCATCCCCTCAGCCCTTCCTGATACCATCAGGTGCCCTTTGTCACTTTACCTGATGTCAAACCTTCATTTTCCTTGAGCCTGAGTCTTACTCCCTTTAAGACTGTTCAACGTCAGTGGTGGTGCCCACACATAGTTGCAGAACCTGGGAAGAGGCGGCAGGAGGCTGGCTGCAAGTTCAAGACCAGTGTGAGTTACATAGTGAATCCGAGTCCAGCCTGTATGACCTTGACTCAAAACCAAACTAAAAGAAAACAACAGCACATTCAAGACGGATTCGCCAATTCTGATGAAACAGTGTTAAAGATTTAACAGGCCAAAATATGGAAACATGCATTTACTTCTGTGTGCTTATGCACACTAATTTGTGCCACTTGGTGGTCAATCTTGGCCTTAATTCTGTAAGATTGGCTTTGTTATGAAGATAATAAAGTACTCATACCACAGAATGGTATAGGAAAACATGTGTGTATAGTTTAACATAGAGCCTGAAGCACTGTGATAATTTAATAAATGGTCATTCTGATGTACATTGATTCTGCATTGCATATGTGAATTCATACACGTGTGTGTGTACAGCTAAGGAGAAGGATGGTCTTCCCCTGAATTATAAGTGTACAAGGGAATGCTCTTCTGCACACCTCTCTGTTTTCCTTCAGAATGCTGACAAGCATTTCAGCCTGCAACCTTGAGCATCTATCTAATCATAGGTGGTTTCCTATACTCAGAAAAACCAGCAGCCCCTTAATTTCTATCTCTTCTCAAATTTCATTCAAAAGCTTATTTTTCTTCCTTTCCTCTTGTCCTTAAGATTTTTTCTCTTTCATTTTTAACTATGCAATATCAGCAGTAGTGTTAGAACTAATGTTTTTCAAAAAAGCAGTATTTAGCAAACATTAATGAAATGTTTCTTTTAAATGAATCATTTAGTGCCTCAACAAAGACTGAAAATTAATTTCTCTTGATGTTTCCTCCTGACTATCCTTTGTAAAAATAGTCATATAATTAAGTGCATCCTTTTAAATCATGCAGCTTGCACCGCAGCTCAGAAAGGAAATGAATAATTTTGGGTGGAGTTGAAAATGTTGCTCAGTAATAGAGCATTGGCCTACCATGCATAGGACAATGAGTTCAATTCTTGGCCTTGCAAGGCAAGAAAATATTTATAAATTTTAGGTTTTGGGTGGAAACTAAACTTGAACTGTACAATCTTCTCCAAGAGGACATGATTATACTGGAGTTCTCCTCCCAGAAATTTGCCAGTGTGAAATTAAGTTTTACATTTCCATTTTTAAAAAAAAGCACCTTTCTTGGATTCCACTAATGATGCACAGTTAAATACATATTTTCTTAAACTGTAGGCATGCATGAATAATTGATAACCACAATGTAAGGTGAAAGATCTATTTAGAATGTGACACGGCTCAATTTTAAATTGGCAACAATGAGGTAATTAAGCATTGCACCCTCAGAATAGATTCAAAATTCTTCTCATGCTAATCCCTCCCCAAGGCTATTGTTAAAAATAGGTAAAGTTGCTTGCCAGTAGAAGCAACTAGAAGGTCTTTAATCCCTTCATATCTGTCAAGCTGCATAGGATGAAAAAGACACAATACAACAAATGTTGGCAAGGGTGTGAAAAGAAAGGAACACTTATACATTGTTGGCTGGAATATAAATTGATATTTATATCAAAACAGTATGGAAGTTATTAGTGAAATTAAACATTGAACAACTTATGACCCGGCATTTCCACCTCTGGGTATATACTCAAAGGAGATGAAAGTTGACCACTTCTCAAAGATATGTGTACTTCTAAGTTCATGGCAACATTATTCACAATAACCAAGACAGGGAAATACTCCAGATGATTAGCAACAAATGAATAAAGAAAGTGTTTTCGTTATTATGGAATTTTGCCTCAGCCTTGAAACAGAAAGAGTTCTTGCTATTTACCACAACGTGAGTGAACATGGAAGACATTGTGTTAAATGAAATAGGCCGGGCACAAAAAGAAAAAAACTGAGGATCTCACTTCTACATGGAATTTAAAAAATGAAACAAACTATTTAAAGGCAGAGAATCAAATGGTAGTTGCCATGAGCAAGAGAAGGGAATCTGGGGATGCAGGTCCTAGAATACAAAGCAGTGGACAGGAGGGCTGAGTGAGTCTAGAAATGTAAATGTGAGTCTGTAAATGCAACAGGAGGATGACAGGTCATACAGTGTGTTAGATTAAGGATTTTGCAAAATAAGATTTAGCTGCTCTTGTCACAGAAGTATGGATGAAGATAGGTACATTAATCTATTTCACTCTAGGAACCATTTTACTATCTATGTGTATTTCAATACACAAATCGCAACTCCAATTGTAAGCAACAAAGCTTTTTATAAAAGAAAAGTCCTCAGATGAAAAATTCTTATAAACAAAGCTGTGTAGTAGAAAGGGCCCTGAATAATAAGCCACGGTTTCTGATTCGGACAAAATGAAGCCTAACAGAACAGATGTTAAGAGCCTCTTAACATTTTTTCCTCTAAATCCAACTGAATTTGATTTCTCAAAATCAAAATAAATCCAATTAGTTCCACTTGGGTATCTTTCTATTTATAATGTGAAAAAATAAAGGTAGATTTTATCTGAAAGCAAAGAATATCTGCATCAACTTCTACTTCCACTAATAATTTTAGAACTCAGGCAAGTTACTGAAATTCTGTTTTATGATCTGGAAGAAGACTCAGATATTAAAACTTCTAAAATTAACTTATATCTGCTACATCTTCATGAAAATACTTGGTATAAGAACTGGACTGACAACCTCACCAAGTTCTAAGAATTAAATGCTATCATCTGTGAAATTGCAAAATATAAACCATTAATCAAGTGTACATTTCTCTTATTATATTTCTCACTGAGCCACATAAAGGTTTGGTTAATTGTCTACAATAACCACTGCTAACAAATACAGTAGTACTTCTTCACTTCCCCACACAGAGGCTAACTCAGCACAGCAACTAAAAAGTTATTTCATGATAAATAATATGGTTTCATTCATTCATGATAAATGAATATGGTTTGAACCTAGGCCATGTGAACCAGTGCTATGCCATAATATACTGCATCTGCCACCAAAGAGAAATCAAAGTTGACTGTGTAGAAGAGATGGGGTGATTAGACCTATTTAATTTATAATTATGGAAGCTGGGGTTACCAGAATAAACAAGCCATTGGCTGGGGAGATATTTCAGGCTAAGAATAACTTTCCTGGGTTAAAGTCTTTAGACCTTACACAGTTCCAAGAAGTTCCTGCGCTTTGCATATCGTGGTAATGTTCCTTTATTATTTCAGAAAAAGGGAAAACATAGAGATTAAACTGTAGCTATTTACTCAAATACCCTGCCCCATCCCTGAGGGGGTAGTATGTTTACTGGCAGGCAAACAATGCCAGCATTTGGGTCCTGAAAAAAACAGGCCAAGATACCAGCACAGCTCAATAAAAAACAATTTAAAAAGGTTCTATTTCATCTGACTCCCAAAGCTCATATCAAACTTGCTGAAAAGACCAATATGATCTGTTTTCTCTCCATATTGCTTACATGTACAGTCTGCTTCTATGCCAGTGGCATAAGATACTGAAAGCTGACCTCTCTCTTAGGAGCCAGAAATTTTCCCGAATTCAGTTCGTGCTAAACCTTCTCTGGCTCCAGGACTTTTGAGACTAAGAGTATTTATCAATTTAACTTTTCTTAGGCTCTTAAATATAATATACTAATGTATTTAGCAAAATAGTAGTGTTTTTCTTAATGCTAAAAGAAAGCATTTTAAAATAAAATTGAAAAATATTGAAAATTAAGGAAAAATTCAGTACAACCTCCTTATTTGGAATCAAATTCCCTGGAGTATTTTTGTCATATATGTATGTACAAGTTAATTATTCCCTATAAATAATGTTTGGTAGCACAATTGTTTCTGACTTCAGATTTTAGAACAATTGCCGACACATAATAAGTTGTCTTGATGATGGAACTCAAGGCCAAACATTCATGTACATTTCACACACACCAAATATATATGGCAGTAAGGTGATTTTATACAAGATTTTTTAGTGTGCCTAATTTTAATTGTGACCTGTTGCATAAGGTCAGGTACGTAATTTTCCATTTGTGGAATAATTTCAGCATTCACAAAGTTCAGATTTTGTAGTATTTTGGATTCCAGATTTTCAGATTAAGGATACTCAATCTGTTTGTGTGTCAAATCTCAATTATGGGGGCTGGGGGTTTAGCTCAGCGGCATAAGCACCTGCCTTGCAAGCAGGCGGTCATGAGTTCGATCCCCAGTACCGATAAAAAGGAAAAAGACAAAAAAAAAAAAAAATCTCAATTATGTACTCAACTTGGTATTGTGTCCATCTAATTTATTAAAAATAGAAAGTTATTGTTACATTGTTTCATATAGTATCTTATAAATTTAATACTACTCTCAGATAACATTCTGATAGAATAAAATATTTGAAAATATGCTGGAATGTTTAGCTTACTTGTCAATTAAACTTTATTGAGAGACTCCTGGACAGATGATTGAATCATGGAGACTCTGTCTTTATCATTGGATTAATTTAGTAATGTTGATAACTGATTGTGCTGTTGAAAACAGGGCCCAGTAAGAGGCGGGTCACAGGGAGTGCACTTTTAAAATGTGTATTCCTTACTGATCCTTTATTGCGCCCTTCTGCCAGCCAATTTGAGTGTTTTTCTCTCTTTGCTGGGACAAAATGCCTTACACCCAAAATTAAGAGAGGAAAGGTTTATTTAGCTCACAGTTTGTGAAGGTTTCAGTCCTTAATTAGCTGGCTGCAAGTCAAGGTGATGTGGCAGAAGACAGCAAAGCAACAAGCGCAAAAAGAGGAAAGAGAAAGCTTCTTTTCCTCCTTTATATTCTAAACAGTCCACCCTCCCCCCAACTCCAGGCAGGTGTAGCACTCACAAAATCTCCTTGCCCTCTTCTGCAGGATGAGAATGTTTATAAAGTAAGGATGGTTGCTCCCTGCTGAGTCATTTAAGTTAGACGTCTAAACTTCTCAAGTTGATACAATGTGTCAGCCATAACAAGGTAAATACCATTCCTCAGCCAAGGCTTCTACCATAGTGTTTCTGCTTTGGAATGAGCTAATCCTGGACTGAACCTTCTGAAAATATGAGCCAAATAAACCTTTATGCTTTAAACTGTAGATGTCAAGTACTTTTCCCCCAGAAATAGGAAACCTGACCGATACCCACAGAGTTTTGTAAACTTCTTTAGGCTGCAGTGGAGCACATTATATCAAATCAATTTTTTGCATAAAGCTATTATAAATGCTGGCTAAAATAACGAAATACATCTGCATGAAGGCAATGTGAACAACAAAGGCAGCTAGACCAAACATAACCACAATTCAAGAGATGAGAGAAATATATTACTATAAGTTCAGTGTTTACCCTGTATTTCCTCTCAAAGCATTTGCCAATCCATGAACCTTCAGGTGTGTATAGGTCACACCAAAAGCTTCAATCCCTAGTGCTTCACATCAAAATAAAAACAAACAAGTAAATGAATTGGGGATTTAGCTCAGTGGCGTAAGTGCCTGCCTGGCAAGCGTTGAGGTCATGAGTTCAATCCCTGGTACCACAAAAAAAACAAAAACAAAAACAAAAAAAAACACCACCACCAACAAAAAAAACCCCCCGAGAAAACAGGGAAGCAATACTTACTATGCTTTAGGATATCAAGAGTTAAAGAAAAAGGCAGTATGTGAGGTAGTGGATATATAAATTAGTGTAATTTAATTATTCCACTGTGCATATATCAAAACATCACTTTTATATCATAAACATAAGCGACCTTTGGTTATAATTAAATAAGTAGAAAACTGCAGAGAAACCCTGGCTTCTGCACTGATTTTTTTGGAAGGCATAAGTAATTTCTTAAATTGTGAAGAGTAAATTGCCAAGAAATTAAAGAGAAGCAAACATACAGGCTAACAAAAGCACAAAATAAATTGAGATCTTTGAGTTGTCAGTGGTCATGTAAAACCGGCAAAATAAAAATTTGACTTCATCATTTCATAAAGAAGAGAGATTCAAGTGAACAACTTAGGTCTTTAATTGAGAACAAGGAAAAGCTACATCACACGAGGAACAAAGAAAACCAGCTATGACCAGTCATCACAAACACCACAAGCTAGTGTCAAGTCATCTAAATGTCTGTGTTAAGCTAATATGGCCTTACCATAAGGGCCTGCCAGGAGAAAATTAACTCCTATTTCAAGAATAAACAGTCAGCATCTCTATAATTGTACACATAAAGTCGTATACATTCAAAAATTACCAGCTGTGCCATATTGGGTCAAATAAATAAGAACAGAAAAAAAGGACTAGTCAGAGATAAACTGTAAAATAGTTTTGATTAATATGCTTTACAAATTAGATGACAAAAGTTGTAGCTTCAGAAGATAATTCAAAACTCAAAAGGAGTATAGCAGCAATTCTAGAACTAAGGCAAAAATTGAAATTAAAAAATATAATGAGTAGATTTATTAGTGATCAAACAAATACATTAGGAGGAAGGATTAGCCATCTACAGTATACCACAGTAGACAGTGTAAAACGGAAGCACACAGAGGGGGCCAAAATGAAAATACAGAGCAGAATATAAGAAAAATATGAAACAATGTGAGAAGATATAAACACCTGTAATTAAAACCCTAGAATGTAAGGAGGATTGTGGTTGAAACAATATCCAAGAGATGATGTTAAAGGATTCTCTAAAAATTGATTAGAAACATAAAATCACATATTTAGGAAGCACGGCAAACCCAACTAACATACATAAAAAGAAAAACCAAGGAAGTTTATAATAATACTACTTTAAACCTAAGGGAAGAAAAAACTTAAAACCAGCCAGAAAAAGACCCCAAATATGAATTTTAATAAACTATCATGTTAATATTGAGGCTCAATTCTCATTACAGTATAATAAACAAAAAAATGGAGTAATATTTGTAATGTACCAAAAAATAAAGCTGTCTTAAAGTTTGATATTTGGAAAAATATCTGTAAAAAATGAAGGTTAAATAACATCCTTAGGCAAACAAAACCAGGAAAATGTGTTGCATCCATAAAGAAAAGCTTGTGATTAATTCAGACACAAAATTGATCCTAGATTGAAGCTCCAAAACTCAGAAATAATGAAGGTCAGAGGTGGTAAAAATCTGGATAACTATAAATTATTAATGACTGTAAATAAGAATGATAGTAATGCTTTGTAGGATTCTAAATGTATATAGAGTTAAAATAATGACAAAAATAATAAAAAGACAAAGAGAAAGAGAAGTAAAGTAAAGCATTCTAAGCATTGTCTGGAAATTAAAGTGCTAATTTATAGCAGATAACACAAAGATGTATATTTTAATTTTTAAGTTAACAATTGAAACAGTGTGGTTATTTTAAAAATATTAATCCAAAAGAAGACAAAAAAAGGAGCAAAAGTCAAACAGATCATCTAAAAGGAAAGCAGTGTATACATGTAAATATACATCAGTAATTGCAATTATATCAGTGTCGAGGCCCAGGATCTGTAATAAAGAGGGCTCTGCGGGTCCAAGATCTGTCGTGTTTTGCCCTGTGGACTGGGAGGTATGTGGGAGCTCCATTTGACCCAGGTCTTGGATCTGGGCGTGGGAAGACCCACAGAACTGTGATGCTCACAAGGCAGCGTGAGATCTGCCCCGGGAGATACAGAGAGGACAGGTGCACAAGTGCCCAGGTGTGGGGAAGGACCTTAACTTGTTTATTTTGTGGTGTGAGACTTGCCCATTCCACCGCTATTTCAGCACTGCTCTAAGAAAAGTACCCTGCACTTCTCACTGGAAAAATTAACAGTGAACCAGTCAAAGAGGTCTTGTCTTTGCCCACCCTAAGGCATTCACCTCCCAGGCTTCCTTTTGTGCATTACTGAATTTGTTTCTGATTTTTATTTGTCCTTCGTCATAAGCCTCATACAAGCAGTTGGGGATCTCAGCCAGGTCCCTGCCATAACAATTATTACGTAAGATGTAAAGTGCATACCCATGTCAAGTGGAAGAGTATCAGACTGAATTTAAAAACAAAAGGAAATTTGCAATGCTTATAAAATGTATGCCTTAAATATAAGACACCAAAGTTAAAAAGAAAGGATGGAAAAAGATACAAATTGTTATGCTTAAGGTGAATTCTTAAGGTTGCTGTCTTGTGAACTGCCCAGGGGATTAGCAAAGCACCCTCTGGGTGTGCCTGGATGGATTACGGAGGTATGATCTTGGGGATCCACCTCTGGTTCCTTGCTGTTTCCTTACTGATGCTATTTCCCAGGTCTGTGTCCTGGCTGCTATGAACTAAGTATCTGTGCCTTTTTGTTATGATATTTTTGCTCTGAAGACAGCTGGATATGGACTGACTCTCCTGAAACTGTGAACCAAACTGAACATTTCTGTTAAATTGTGGATATTATTATTATCAGGTATTATGTCTCACAGACAGGAAAGCGGACTAATATTCGTTAAAGAAAACCATGGTATTTACATTACCTGAACACAAAAAGACATAAAGAGCAAACTAGAAATAATGTAGAAATTTCATAATTATAAAAGTATCAGTAAAGTGATGTGGTTCTATATTTTATGCACTTAACAAGATCACCCAAAAATATATCAGTGAAATTTACGTTAGGTAAATGGAGAATCAACAAATGTACACTCACTGTGAAAGATTTTAGTATTACACACTCTAATTAACTGATGAGCCAAACAGACAGAAGAATAGTGAGCATGGAAAGGACTTGAACATAATTTATACACTCATGCACATACACACAAAACACTGAAGCCGACACAAAAGAATTCAGAAAACATTTAACAAAATAGACCACGAGTGTTATAAACAAGTCTCATCTGTTCATGGTGTAATTAAAATAAGTCAATTATTATCAGACAACTATAAAATGCACAAATGTTAAAAATCAATATTAGAATAATAGTTTAATAAATAATTTCTGGTTAATATATACATCATAACGAAAATTAGAAAATACTTGAACAAAATGATAGATAGATCATAATATACCAACACTCTTGACACAGGATATTTCCGCTTATGCTTAAAATCTAGAAAGTGAAAAGAGAACATTATTCTTATCTTACTAAGAAAAATCCAAATAATTTGTAAAATTGTAACTTTTTAAAAATTTCAGAGAATTGTCGGAAAGCAACTGAGTGTGCTGAATTCAAGAATTTGATGATCACCCTTCACCTATACCAGAAAGAGAAGGGATCTATTTAAACTTTGGCGGAGCTCAGGAAACATTAGAAGAAGGGAGATTTTCCAAACCATTTTATAAGACTATAATTACCCTAGGAGTAAAACTATATAAAAACATTATAAAACAAAAATAAATGCTATGTACCAACATACATGAGCAACATATATACAAAAGTCATTCAAAAGGATTAATAAATCAAATCCAATAACATAAAAAGGGGAATATACAATAGGTAAGTTGGGTGTATCACAGGAATGTAGAGCTGGTTCACCATTTGAAAATTAATCATATTAATTCATTGTTGGGGACCATTGAAGCTAAATACACATGCAAGGCTGTGGTGTGGTCCAGGCACGACTGAACTGAGAATGAGGAGGCAGGATACGCCACAGCTGAGGCCACCTGGAGACTTTCTGGATCGTTTTCCTTAATTAGCATCATCTGTTGCCCTGAGGCATCCTTGAACCCCTCCCAAGATCCTGTTCAGGTTTCCTCCATTGTCCACTCAACTCCTGGTTTGTTCTGATTAAATGCGGGCTGCCCAGCGTCAGTCGGCCAGCTGGCTAGCAGAGGGCTCTGCCCTGGATTTTAGTTCTCTTACAGCCCTAAAGTTCATGCCATTTGTCTCATTCCTTTGAGCCTTTGCCGTGCACCCGTTTGGGGGGCTGAGGATCTAGGCACAGACCCCAACAATTCATCATAACTAAAAAACAGAAAAATAGAGCATGACTATATAATTATATATAAATGCAAAATCTGACAAAATTCATCATCCATTCATTATAAAAATGAAGAATAAACCAAAGATAGTAGAAAAATTTGTCAAGATGAGACTATGAAAAACCTTCAGCTAACTTCCTATCTGATGGTGAAAACTGAATACTTTCTCCGTAATACGCGGAATAAGACAAAATTTTTTTTAGCTCTATAAATCTATGGCAATTAAGACAATCAGTACTGGGCTGAGGATAAATGCAGATATCAATGGGAAGGAATAGAGAGCCCAAAAATTTATCCAGCTTTACCATTTTCTCATGCCACATGGAAAAACTCAGGTTGTAAACCACAGTATGAAACTTACAGTCACTGAATGTCTAGTAAAAGTCACAGGATAAAATCTTCAAGACTTTGGATTGTGTACTTCTTAAGTAAGACAAGCAGGAGAAACTTTCCTTTGAAAGATACTATTAAAAAATCAAAAGATACATTTCATACTGGAGACAGTATTTTAAAAACACATAACTGATGTAAGGTTTCATTAAAACATATTTTAAAAACCTTACAACTTAATCATAAGTTAAATGACCCAATAAAAATAAGGTGAAAATACTCACCACTTCAGTAAAGAAGATAGACAGGTGGTAAACAGACACATTGCCAAAATGCTTAGTATACATTAGTTAATGAGAGACATGCAAATTAGGTCCACAATGAGACACTAAAAGTTCCCTAGAATGAAAAAAAATTCAAAGTACCGGAGGATGTGGAGCTCCTGGTACTCACACAATGCAAATGAAGGAAATGCAAAATGACTTATTCACTCTGGAAAACAATGTGGCAATTGCTTATAAGGTCAAAAGTGCACCTATGTGTCATCCTTAGGATCTGGGATGTCTCTGAAGAGGGTCAGTATTAAAGGTTTGGTCCCAAGTTAGTGGTGCCTTTGGAAGGTTGGGGCACAGTTGGAGGACATAGTCACCAGAGGTGTGCCTGGAGGACACTTTGTCCATGCTTTCCCCACCTCCCACCCACCGTGAGGTAAGCCACTTTTTTCCTGCCATACTCCCTAGCCTCACCATGAGCCCAGAAGCAAAACAGCCCCGTGATAATGTACTGAAATCATTAGTGAAAATAAGCCTTTCACTTTTCTATGGCTTATCTCAGGTACTTATCACAATGAAAGGAAGTTAACAGAAAATTGGTACCTAGAGAGAGTCATTGCTGATTTCCAGAGTCTTTGGAATTTGTGTGCAGAAATAATTTGGAAAAGGTTGGAGGAGTGAACTATAGGATACCTAGAACGCTATAAGTAGAGCTTAATGGGCAATTCTGGCAGTAACTCAAATGCTGATAGAAATGTGAACAGTGAAGGCCAGGTTCATGAGGCTTCAGATGGAAATGAGAACTCCTGGGAATGCAGCAGAGGCCATCCACGATATATTCTGGCAAAGAACTTGTCTGCATTTTGTGTATGCCCTAAGACTGTGAAACCAAGGCTAAAGGTGACTGAATAATCTGAAAGAGAAAATTTCAAGCAGCACAGCATTCTATTTGTGGTATGAATATATCTGGCTACTTTTAGCCAGGTTTATAGTTAGAGATGAGGGTAAAAAAGCAGAGGAGAAAACTGAAAAACTTGCAATTTGAACTGAGTGTAGTGGTGCATACCTGTAATCCCAGCACTCTGCAAAGCTGAGGCAGGAGGACTGAAATTTTGAGTTTAGTCCAGACAACTTCATAAATCACCAGAGCTTGCCTCAAAATTAAAAAAAAATAGTGGAGCTGTAGATCAGTGTGAAGGCCCCAAATCTAATCCCCAGAAGCACATGTACATGTTTGTATACACACACACATACACTCATATACACACACATACAAACTTGTGCTTTGGTCAGAAAGAAATACTTACCAAGTTGGGGTCAGAAAAAGTGTGGTTGCTAGAGATATTAGCACAATTAAGAAAAACCAAACGCTTTACACTGTGACAATGGGAAAGATCCATTGAAGGCATCTCAGGAATTGGCCATATCTGACCCACTGCAGGCTCAAAGTATCAATGTATAAACTTACCTGAAAGGCTTTGCATTGAGAAGACAGTAGAGGGGACACACTGATTGCATAAGGATGCTCAGGAAGTTGTCTCCCTGTCTCCCTTAGTGACTCGATCCAAGTATTTGCACAGGGAGGCCCCGGCACTCCCAGTGGCTGGCAATCTGAGTAAGCATCCATGAGCCCAATTCCAGCTATATCTGTATTTCCCAAGGTCAGGGCTGTGCAGAGGGCCTTTATTTTTTATTTGCAGATTTGTGCTTTTCCCAAGATAGCTTGTGGTCAGTTTCTACCAGATCCTGCAGCAGAAATTTTGTGTGGTTTTTACTAGGAGGAGAGGAGCATTCAAAGATGATTAATAGTCTGTTAGGACCCCAAAGTGCTGTAGGTGGCTGATGTGTGGCTGGATATCTGTTTGTGCTTTCTGTGACATAGGCTATGGGAGCATGGTGGAGGGCCAGGCTCAGAGCTGAGTCTTCAGCCCATACCTCTTGGAGGAGAGTTTTCAGGATTGCAGTTATTTGCCTCAGGCTGACGCAGGGCTAAATAAGAGAGAGGTTGACTGATTTGATGACTTTAACTTGAATAGGAGGTCTCTTCCCAGAAGTGATGTGGGGCATTAAGGCATTTACAGGAACTAATATTTGGTGAGATGTCCTCCAAGGCTACAAGTTTGTACCTGGCAGGAGGGATGAGAGACGAAAGTCTCACTTGCCCCAGTGATGCTGCATGCAGGCTCCCAATGGCCCAGGTGAAAAAGGAAGCCTGGCTTGGCCTGGCTCAACAGGCAAAGGGCGGATGCCCCTCAGAGAGAGAGAGCCTGCCAGACTGATGAAAGTGTTGTCATCTGATCCAGGGGGAAACTTTTGAGAATCTAAAGGGACATTTATTTTTTAGTGTCCATAGCTCTTATAACCATCATATTGGTCTTTGGTCAGACAGTATGGTCATCTACCAGACTGAATTTCCCTGTGGATATTAGGTGCTTTTTGCGTCATGAAGCCTGCATTTATCATATGTGGATTTTTCAGGGGCTTTATGGTCCTGTACACTTTATAGAGTCTCTCATAAAAGTCTGAAGGGCTTTTTTAGGCTTCTAGGTAACAATAATAAGTTTAACATGGTGATGGACTTCTCCACTCCCCCCACCCCCCGGTTTGATGTCTTTATAAAGTGCCTGACTGGATTGCTTTGCTTCTATTTGCTGGCTAGAAAGCTGGCCTGATGAGAGCTGCAGTGGAGCCTGCCAAGGTGAAATTCTCAGGTCTTGTTCAGGCTCAGAGAGCAGCAGTTTGATTTCATTTTAATTCCATAATTACCAGAAAAGCCCTTTTTAAAATTCTTAAGCCTGCAGTCAAGGACCATAGGTTTTCACTAATTAGTTCCTGTTTCCTTCCTTCCTTTCTTTCTTTCTTTCTTTCTTTCTTTCTTTCTTTCTTTCTTTCTTTCTTTCTTTGTACCAGGAAAGGAATTGAATGCATGATGTCACACTTGCTGGGCAGGCGCTGCGCCACTGTGTGTGTTGTGTACCCTTGAATGATGGCTCAACAGGCAAAGGACGGATGCCCCTCACAGAGAGAGATTAGAGAGAGACCATTCAGATGCCTTCATGGCCACTTGCCTCTCTGCAGTGTTGGGACTGTCTAGACTAAGGAGAAGCATCAGTAGGTTCTCTGTTTTGTCCTTTATTAGATGCATCCACAGAACCACAGGTTAGGACCAATCAAGCCTGGTAGTGTGAAGAGGGAAGTCCAACTCCCCACTATGAAGCTTTCACAATCTGTTACAAATACGCAATCATTCAGCAGACACTCAGAGGTTAAACATTCCAACCCCTTTCCCTCAAGGAGGGCCCCGTCTAATGAGAGGTGATCAGGCTCTCCTTCTGCCTGACCTGAGCAGGACTGACTGACAAACTAATTGGCATAGTCCTGAGTCGTACAATAATCTGACAGGCAAGCAGGTAAGCAGACTGCATCCTTCTCCCATTTGGTCTGATGTGAGCCACTCAAATGGGTAGTTAAAATCCACCGCCACACCTCCAAGGGTGCTCAAGAAATCTCAGGGGCATACCTTCCGGTCAGGGCCAGGAGAGGTCCTTGCCTCATCAGCAAGGGCAATGACCAGTGACCAAATGTCCCCTTCTTCTCCCTTCCTTCCCATGGCATATCTTGGTTCTCTTTTCATTTTCAAAATGATTTATCTCCCCTTCTCCTAGTCAATGTTCCTTTAAAAGATATAATATTGTGATAAAGAAATATAGATAAAACTGTCGTTAAATAACTACTTATAGCCTCAAATCCATGTGTTAAAACAGAAGATACAGATGAATATTCTAAATCCCCATTTCCAGAAAATAGAAAAATTAAACTCCAAGACTATAAAAGGAAAAACAACATGACAATGGCCATAGTGCTAGACCATAGACCAATGCTACAGATGAAAGTCTGGAGAACATTTTATGCATATGACATGGTGGTGATGAAGTAGATGGGAATAATCTTTAATAAGAGGTGGTTGGGCAGTTGGGTGTGTACAGATTTTCTTTAAGTATAGTTGTAGGTCTCTGGTTTATATCAGTTAATAAATACCAATTTATCAGAAAATTTCTTAACTATAAACTAAAAATGTTTTTAAAATAATGTAAAATATTATCTTAATGACTCTATCATGGGCAAGTATTAAACAGGAAAAGAAGTTTATCACAGAAAATATTGAGAAGTTGAGCAATATTAACATTAGTTATTTATCAAATGACACAATTAAGAAAATGAAAAAGCAAGTCAGAAATTTTGGAGACTTGATACACACACACGTACTAATTTCTAGAATATACATGGTACTTTTATAATTCACTAAAAGAATGAGAGATAATCTAATAAAGTTGACAAAGCCTGGGCAAGTACTTTATAAAAATAATGTTCAATAAATGTAGGAAAATTGTTTAATCTTATTATTCTGAAACAAATGCAAAATAATACCATAGAAGATACCACCCACTATGCATAGACCAGAATTATCATGATTTTTAAAATATACAACATTAAGTATTGGTCATGGTATAATGCACCTGGAATTATCCTATAGTGTTTGAGGAAATCTAATCGCAGATAATTTGGCACTATTATCTAAAGCTTAACATATACATACCCTATGGTTCAGCAGTCTCACTCCTAAGTATACACCATCCATACAAGCATACAACACATACAACACATACAAGATAGCCATCCATACAAGCACCAAGGGCTTGTGTGAGAATGTTCATAGTGGCATTATCTGCAATCTGTAGAATCCGGACAGCTGGCTGTGGTGGTTCATGCCTGTAATACCAGCGCTTGGGAGGCAGAGGCAAAAAGAATCATAAATTTGAGTTCAACCTAAGGCTATATGATAAAACCTTGTCTCAAAACAAAACAAAACAAAAACAAAAACTGGAAGCCACTCAGATGTCTATCAACAATTAAATGGATAATTGCATTGTGATATATTTATTTGATGGAGTAGATGTAACGAGAGAAAAATCTTTCAATAGTTTATTTGTGCAGAAGAAGACATACAATAGAACATATACAGGGGAATTTCATATATATATGCACATACATGCGTTGTAAAGTGTGCAAACTTAATTTCAATGACATAAGGCAAGACACAGAGTCCCTCTGGGATGATGAAGAGGGCTCATACAGGAGATGTCTAGGATGCTGGCAGGGTTTATTTCCTAATCTGTGAGGTGGTTACATACATGTGTTCAGTCTACAAAACTTCATAGCATAGTACATTTCTGATTTGGACACTTTTCTATATGAATTCTCTTTTTTAAAGTTTACTTTAAGCATGATTTTCAAACAGCATACTATTTGACCATATGTATAGTCAGTATTTAACCTACTCCTCTTGCCCACATTTATTGTATTTTAATGTTACAAAAATACTTTATAATTTCCACACATATCATGTTTTACTTCTTTTTAAGTAAAAACTTTGACCAGAAGATACATTCCTGGAAGTAGATGTGCTGGGGTGAAAGACAGAAACTTGGGGGGAGGAGTGTTGCTTTGCACGGAACCCAGGGCTTTGCACATGGGATGCTAGTCCTGTTAATGAGCTGCACCCCTACAAGACATAACCTCTTTAAAGCCACTGAAAACACACTGGCAAATTGCCCTCCCAGAAGATCATCTTGCATTTATACCACCAAAGGTCAATCATATTCAAGAAAGATCTAGGTGTTTACAACCCTTATTCTACTTGACATTTACAATATTTGACATTGTTTCACCTCTTCTTTCAGAGAATTTCATTCTGCTTTTGCTCCTTTGGCACCTCTCCACCTGGCCCATCCTCCTTTTAGTCTTCCTTGTGCCCAGTGATGCACATTCTCCAACATTCAGCGCCTGGTCCTTTTTCCTTCTATCCTTTAAAAACTCCATCTTTTGCAATTTCAATTTCCTTCTGTGTTTATGATTTTCTATCCTTCCTTCCCAGCTTCGTATCTTGTTCTACACTGACAGTAACTGGCTACTTTCATGCCCTGTCATCATCTCAAATATTATTAAGTATAGGGACAATGCTTAGTGAGCTAATAAACACTGAAAAGGAAGAAAGAATGAGCGATACTATTTCAAAATGCAAAAACCACAGGAATCACGGAGCATGGCCTCACCCTATCATTTCCTTCTACCCTAGTGCACCCCCTTTTTCCGTTTTCTTTCTTCTCACTACCTTCTGCTTTGTTTGCTTACATCCTCATTTCTTATCTTTCACTTTGTATTTTTCCATTCTCTATTATTCAAAATATCTGAATTTTTCCACTTACCTTTTGAATAAACTTTTATGATCTTATTTTTCCAATTAGATGCACTAAAATTAGAAACCACTAAGCAAAATCTCTTATTTTCTAGGAATAGTTTGCTGTTTTTAATGTAAGCTAACCTCAATAAGAACATTTGCTTGATTATTTTATATTCCTTAAAGTATCACACTAATACTATTTGGTTATTGTATTTTACTACATTATGAGCTTGCAGTACATTTATTTTCTGACTCTAGAAAATAATTCCATTATTTTCTCAGATTGTAACTGAGGCACAGGCTGGGTTTCTTGGCCAACGTCTGTGAGAGGCAGTCTGTCTGATGCCTGAGTCAGAGTTCATCATTTCTGAGTTGGGACCTCACTCAAAGTTAACTTGAATAGCAATCTTTCTTATTCACATCCTCTTTTGAAAGGGGCAGATAGGACACTGCTCAGAAACAGAAAGATCTCTACAGTGTTGTCTCCCAACCACATGCCCTGCATAAGCTCCTCTGATCACAGTAAGAGAGATCCTACTAGACCTGTAGGCTCTGCTCTCTGTCCCTGAAGGTTCTTCTCTGAGTAAGAGATGGAGTGTCGATCATGGATTTTGAACCTTTGAAGCAGACCTGCGTCAACTCTGCTACCCTAATTATAGTCTCTGTTTCAGACCTCATCATCTTCACCCCTAAGATCACTTGGAAAAGGAAAAGAGAAACAGGGCCAAATTTCTTCTATTTATGAAGCAGATGGCTTATTGGTGAGCTTTACAAGTTAAAATGTGTACCAGGAAGTGACTGGCTGAAATCATGTTTTTAATGTGTAAGCAAAGATCATCTGAGTTATAACTGATCCTTTAACCACTCTGGGCTTATCTCTTATGTATATTAAGATTTTAGAGCTGGTAGTTATGTTGATACTTAGGAAAAACTTTTGTTAAAATTCTTCATCTCCTGTTGTTTCTTTTGTTAAAAAGAAATCGAATCATCAATTCAGTTTGCATACATTTTACAGTGAGCAGTAGAATACTCACAGTGATTTATGTGTTTCTGACTTGTATCATAAAATTCTGTCCACTTTCTCTTACACACACACATCTTTTCATGATATCTTCATTTCCATAGTAGCACTCAGGAAATATGTGTTGTCAAATTAAGAGTAATGAAATATTCTGAGAAGGAAAAGCTTTACTTGTGCTAAGAGACCAGCGTACTGGGGACTTTTGATATGAATGGCTGGACTGAGGACAGTGTAGCATTTCATTGCCGTGTTTGTGGAGGATGGGGTCTGTGTTTCTCACACAGGGTACTTGACATTTGCAAAGCTCTTGCTAACATTTCAAGATCTAAATCCACCATTATTCTGTATGAAGCATTTCCTGGTCTGCAATCATTCTCTTTCAGTTCCTGGAATAAACTTTTAGTTCAAATGAAAGACTTAAGGGGCCCAGAATTCCTAAAGGTCTAAGAGTCTTGGCTCACAGACCACCAGGACCATTCTGGGACCCCGGAAGTAAAGTCAGGGGGAAAATGTACTTGAAATTCTGAAAGGAAGAGGGATCTTCGAGTTCCGTGTGCATGAACCAGCAACAGAGAAACAGGTTAAGCCTTTCTTCCTTAGAGCATCAGTGGTCACAGAGGACCTGCTAATACCTAAATCTGATTGCACTTACATAGCATTGTAACTATCTGCTTGTATTTCTTGTCTTTGCTATTCACAAACTAGAACACTAAGATCAAGGACGTGCCTTGTTCACACTATGGCCCCATCACCCAATGGAGAGCTGCAATGAAAGCTGAGGGAAATCATGTGGGTTGAAAACGCCATTCCCACCACTACACTCATCAATGAGACAAGAGAGGAGTCAAGCCCACTGTTTCTACTTCCCCTCCAGAGAAGCAAAGTAGCGACGTGATCTATAGCTCTCATGAATGTCAAACTCCCTTTCCAATCAGAGTTTTTCACTACTCCTTACTGAGGATTTGCCGCATGGTACAAATTTCTTCCAGCTTTAGTAGAGTGTTAGCATGTCTATTAACAGATGAATGGACAAGGAAAATGTGGTGTTTATACACAATGGAGTGTTCCTCTGCCATAAAGAAGGATAAGCTTGAGTCATTTGTAGGAAAATGAATGCAGCTTGAGACCGTAATGTTAAGTGACATAAATCATATACACGTTTTAACTATCTCATAGTTTGTCTTATATGAGAAACCCAAAATATAAATAAAAAACAAAGTAAAAGATAGACCATAAGAAACAGGGAGACAGATCTTTTGCAAATGAGAAAGGACCAAGAGATGGAGAGGGGGAAGGATGGGTGCGGGAGAGATGAATAAAGACCTGAGATGTGTTATGTGCATGTACCAACTCCCCAAGAGGAATGCAATCATTATGTACTGTGAACATGCACTATTAAAGAATCAAAACTGAAAAAAAAACACTCTCCTGAATTTAATTCCCAGAGGAAGATGATAAGTATGCAGTACAGCCAGTTACACTTTCTTAAAAGGCTCACAGACCTGGAGTGAGGAAGCCCGCAGCCAAGTCTCTTGGAGGGCTGGGGCTTCTCATGCTTTTTCTATTGATCAAAAACCTTCTCAGACGAAGGGAAAATGGACACAGGGCTTGAATATTTAAACATAGTTCTCTTAAGAGTGATCCTTCATAATCACAGTGTAACTGCTTTTCTCTGAGGCCCTTGTGGCAGTAGGAAAGTTTTACTTCTTGCTTGCTTTTTAAGCTTTAAGCTGAAGCACGGTCTCTGGACTCAAGGGGAAGCTGCGAGGAAATGGGTAGGGAAAGCCAAGCCTTAGCACGGTAAGACTCAGAGGTGTATCGGAGAGCGCCACGCAGCCAGCCGAAGCAGCCTTCGCCTATGGCCTGCTCCCTTTAACTGGGCAGAGAACAGTGGAACAGACACATAGGAAGCGTTTTATTCCCAAGAAGATGCACATTTAGGAATAGCCTAAAATGAGACATGAGATGCTATGGTTTATGTTTGGATGTCCCCTAGGAGTCTGACATTCTCATAGGTGGGGCTTTGGAAGATGATTAGGAACTAGGAACATAGACACTTGGGTGGCCCAGATAATCCAACCCCAGAACCCGCTACAGACTCTGCTCATCTGATTCAAACACTTGCCAGATGTTACTCAACTCTTCCTTCAGTTTCTCTCTGTTCCAAGCAAGCATAATAATAGCATCCATTACAGGGGGCTGTGTAAAGCACTTAATGAAAACCGCTAAATAAGGAAGCTTAGTACATGATGAATACTTAATGAACATGATGAGGTTTTTGGGTAGATGTAAGATTGATGTCTGTCATCATTTGGAAGAATAGCCCTGGAGATCAGTTTATATACAGCTCTGGAAAATGACAGTTCAGAAAGAGATAAAGCTTTGGGAGGTCAATGTACCTATAGAAACAGAAATCAAATTCCAAGGAATGTAGGTAGCTCCACCCCATGAGGTATAATGAGTCCCCAGAAACCTAAGCAATAGCAGCAGTTCCTTTGTACTTGAGCACTGTCACCATCACCTTCGCTCCATAAATGGCATGACTGGGTCTACCATCTCCAATGTCACCTGCAACATGGTAGCATTGACATCATCACCAATATCAACGATATTGCCATGAGCATTGCTACCATTAATACCACCACCACTCTGTGCATTCTGCTGTCACTGTCTCTGATCTACCAGCAACTCCACCACTGCCAGCACCTGAGCCAGCCCCAACGCAACACTATTACCACCATGTTTCTCAAAGAATGGTCCATCTCCATCTGGCTCATCTTGTGACTCTCTTCTTCAAATTATAGCCTCCTATTCCTCACCTCCAACTCTCTGAATCTTGAATTTGTGGATAGTTTCCAAATTTCTACATTCAATCCAGCTGCCAAAGGATGTGCAGGTCACTAAATAGGAAATGGCTGCTTGGAGGGCATGAGTCTCTGGTGAGCCCAGGTGCCTCTTGTCCACTTCCTGGGATTCCTTACATCTCTACTGAAGCCTCATTTGGACAAATACTTGATACGGTTCTGCTGAAGAGCAGAATTCCCAGGCATTGGTGAATGAAGGAAAATCATCAGAAAAAGAGAGCATAGCTAAATGTTGGAGTGAAGGCTACACTGTGCACAGACTAAACACTTTTACATTTTGACCCATGGTAACTGAACTCCATCTCTCTGGGCATGGGATCCCTATCCCATAAAACAAGGAAATGCCCCAAGTTGTACCTTTGTTAAATGGAGAGCCAGTACTCGAAACCATTTATTCTGACTCTCCCTCTGGTCTCACTGGTTTTCCAGGGAGCTGGCCCAGGACAAAGGAAGCAAGGAAAACAGTAGCAAATAGTGAATCTAGCTTAGCCTTAACCCAGCCTGCGGACAGGGTTGCGTGTGTAAAGTCCTGAGTAGTATGATGTGTAGAAAGGGAACAGTCCTGCAAAGAAGCACACGCCAGTAGAGAAAGTTGAATTTGCCATTCTCCGCAGGCTCTCTGTTATGGATTAAAAACTGGTGGTCAACTTAACGCCAGCTGGATTACATCAGCATGGTGCTGAGCATAGATGCTCCACCTGAGAAAAGTTGCCAGTATAAATGGAGACATGGAGAAGGAGAAGCTGTGGCATTGAGGCACTGTGGGTTCTCCTACAAGTTGCTGATTGAGCCGTTGTTTCTTCTGGTCTGGTCCTCTCATCGAGCATTGCTTCCTGGCTCTGGAGAAGAAGACGTGTGCCACTTGGTTTCCAGGATGAACTCATCATGCTGGCTTCCTGGCATGTACTCGACTGTGTTTATCATCGGAGGAGCTTAGGGCCTCCGTGTTGTTGAGGCTGGCTGTGATGGTACTTTTCAGGACAGCCCTGGTCCTTGTTTGAGTGTGACTTCTCGGCTCCAGCATCCCATCAGCACAGCTCCTTCACCCTGCTGGCATGAACTTTCTGGCTTCTACCGCTGACCTTTGAGCCGTCCCAGCATGGATCTGTAAAAGAGACTGTCGTGAATTCTTTTTGTGGGCCCTGGACCTCCAGTTGGATTCATGGGAGGCATTGTCATCAGCTCTGGGTTTTCATCTGGACTCATGTGGGACATTGCTGTGGGATTTAGGCCCTTGACTAAAAATATTCTGTGTCTTTCGTGTTGCAGATAGATTTCCTGCAGTTTCTTGTGTTAACTATGGATGACCATTATAAAACAATATTATAAACCCATGTTCTGATTCTAATTGTGCTCTGTACAACCCCTGACTACAACACTCTCCATCCATCTACTTAGTACCCAGAGCTGGTTACTCCCGTGTCCTCCCTCCTTTCCAAACCTATGGTGGGTTTTCCTATCTGGCTTCCCTTCTCTGCCTCTCAAACCTCAACTTCTATTGTTACTCCCTGGGCCTTTGTATTCCAGCCACACTGGATTCTTGGGTCACACATCAGGAGCTCCCCATCCCAGGACTTTGAGGAGCCTGCATCCTTCTGCTAGATTTCTGCTCTCTTGTTCCTCACTTCCTTTCAGTGTTTGTTCAAAGACCCCCTTATTTAAAAGCTCTTCTTTGATAACACTGTATAAAAATATTCATGCCCCATCCCTATTCCTTCCTAGCCCTTTATCCTGCTTTGTTTCTGACTGATCCTCTAAATATTTGGTAAGCTTTCTCTCTCTCTCTCTCTCTCTCTCTCTCTCTGTCTCTCTCTCTCTCCTCTCATTAAAAAGTAAATCTTTGAGAGCAGAACACTAAGGTCTGTTTTATTGGAATGATGCCCAACACGTGGTATATTCAGTAGATATCTATATAAATGCATTGTCCATTCTGTGGGAAGCGTAAGCAATGCAATGCAGTAAAAGTTAACATCTCATTCTTTTCTGGAAATCCACTGGCATTTGACAAGGACTTTCAGGACAAATTGTTCTAGTATAGAGAAATTATCCCAGAGGCGAATATTACAACATTCCTATCAGACAACCGATGTTGACGCTTTGAAACACAGGCTCAGCCACCCTATAATTACCTCACACTCACTATTCATCACTGTAAACTCAGCACCTTGTCCAAGCCCCGGCACGTGGTGGTTGATCAATAAGCCCTTGTTGTACTCAGCTGTGTGGGAAGCAGTATTTTGCCCACACAGAAGGCCCGCTCCGTGGGTACTGATTCAGTCCTCACATCCGTGATGTTTTCTAATGATTGCTGCTGCTTCCTTTGTTTACAAAACTGTCACCTCACAGCTTGACACAAATCTAGATCTTGCTTCTCTTTGGACAATGATTTTGTGGCCTGTTACTCCAGTTTTCCTTCATGTGTTATATGGAAAATGTAAGGTGGTCATGCAAAGAATGGAGACTCCGTAGAAAGACAATAATTCCCTAAGCTAATGGGTGAATAAAAATTTCAGCTCAAATTATACATTTGGCATGAGATTTTCCTAGGAAGCCAGTTCCCTAAAGGGAAAGAAAAACCGTTGTGCTAAGCAATTGTACCTTAACCCATCTTGCAGTTCAAAGTTTCGGTTTTTAATCAGTGCTACATTTATCATATCTCGCCTGGATTTGCAATAGAACAGCTGCCAGGCAAACTGTGAAGGAACAGAATGCATCAACATTCAGCCAACACCAGCGAGGAAATCCTTCCTAATCAAACCAGCAGTCGCTGTCAAAGCGCGCACACCCTGAGCAATTGCCTCTGACAGATGGAAAACCTTACACACCACACTGCTGCAAAACAGCCTGGACACATGTCCGTGAGCAATTTTTCACCCAAAGCAAAGAATTTCCATTCTCTAGATAAAGATGTCAACACAGGGGATTCATTTTTTAAAAATGCACCTTAGGTCATATTAATGGTTAATTTAACTATTATTTGTAAGTTTTACTCATTAGAAAGGCTCATTTTCAAGATCTTGTTCATTTTATGACCTCTCTCACTGAATCAGTGCAATTTAATAGCTTCTGATTTAACCGTCTTTTTCTCTATTCAACCCAAGGTTGTTTTATTTTTCAACTATCGTGCTGATTCTTTTAATGAGTCCTCTGCTGACTGTGCATTTTTAAGGTCCAAATATTCTCTACTATCCCTTTCTATTTCATTGTTCTTTAATCATTATCACTGTGGAACATTCTCCTTTGTTACTTATTATTCATATCCTACCCACCCTCTCATGCTGAATTTAATGTCAGCTCTACAAGGGTAGGGCTTTCTACTTCTGAGCATGCCTAACCTGTAGAATGTGTTCAAAAAATTGAAGGAATGAGTGAATAAAGGAATAATGTTTAAAAATGTTGGTTGCAGAGTCAGGCCATGTAGAGTTACCTGCTACTGCCTAAGGAAGATGTTTAAATTTTTTAAATCTCAGTTCCTTTTCTGAAGAATAAGAATGATAATAATATCAACATTAGCAACAACAACAATAATAATAATAAATCCTATAATGCTATGAGTACCAAAGGTTTGATGCAAAAGATCCCAGTCAGCGTACAGACTGTCTGCCTCTACTCTTGGTGTCCCGGGCCAAGGGAAAGGACATAGAGGACATGGGGCCCAAAGACTGAGATTTGGCAGACAGGGTCTCCCTGGATCAGAGCACAAGCCAGAGAAGCATTTGGGGTGCAGAGGATAGGACCAGTGAGCCCCCAAGGGGCAGAGAAAAGCTAGAGAGGGAAACTGTCTTGGCTTGAGATGAGCATTGTGCAGCATAAGATCTGTGATCCGGGGAGAAACACAAGGCATTTGCAATGGGGAGGAGCTGCGAGAACTTGGGATGGAGAGGCTGCCTCCTGCCCCATCCCAAATATCACTGCAGGCAAGGAAAAGTTGAGTGAACATCATAGCTAGGGCCTCTGATCACTCAGGGAGGACAAGTTTCCTCAATAGCAGAGGCTGTGTTTTGCCCAAATCCCCAACCACTGAAACCCAAATCCAGAGAGACACTCAGAGAGCAGCAGCAGAGCTGGGACCCACAGGTACTGGGGAGTAAGAAAAGATGCCAGAGCACTGCAAAGAGTAATATGCGGAGTTTGTTCCCTGCTTCCCTCCAGATGCCACTGAAGTGGGCCAGGGAGGCTCCATAATCAGGAACGTAGCTGGGAGCTGGGAGCACCAGAAGTGACGGGGCAGAGCCAGCTACAGAGAGGAAGGCAGGAATGCAGCCTCTCTCAGAGCACTACAGGCCCCTGAGCACGCGGTCCCAAAGCGGCAGCACAAACAAGCACTTGAATACAGTTCCCTTAACCAAGAAGCCGAATAACGGCTTCCTTTTGTATTTTTATTTTTTGCCTGCTTGTTTTGTTTCCTTGGTCTTTTTATAAGTGTATGTGTGGCTACATATAGCTGTGCACGTACATTTACTGCTGTTACTCTTCTAACACTTTTGTTGTTTAGTCCCATATACCCACATTGACAGTTTTTTCTTAGAAATACCTAACTTTGCTTGACAGCTCAACAATTGGATACACTCCCCCGCTCTCCCTGTCTCACTTCCCATTTATATTCTTTTCTTTGCTTTCTTTATTCACTCCACATACCTTATTTGAGCTCAGCCAGTCCTGTTTTGTCTGTTCCTTTTCCTTTCTATCATATATATATATATATATATATATATATATATATATATATAATGAATCTGATCATCATTAAGGGTTACATTTTTCTAGCTTACTATATTATATTACTTTTCTGTATTTTCCTGAGATAGCATAATAGTAGAGATGTCTTAAAACAAATTCTCAATTGCCTGATGTTACATAGGACTATCTTCTCGACTCTGGATATGACTGATAGTTACTTTCTTCTCTAAAAAAGTGGTATGGGATGAACCTACCGCTTAGAAAAAATGACTGGGAAGTCTTACATGAGCACATGTCTCACAACCCTGGACATGTCATAGAGAGAAAACAACTCATCAAAAGGCCTCCACACCACAGTGAAACAGACAGCCTTATATCTGACCTGCAAACCTTAACACAGAAGTGCAATGCTAATGAGAAAACAAGGCAATGTGAACCTCCAAAGATTTATAAATCCCCAAATCTGACCCTAGTGGCACCTAAATGGATGAAATTCCAAAGCATTTTTAAAAATTGGTAGTTAAAATGATTCATGATATCAAAGAAGAGATACTAAAGGCATCAGTGAGCTGAAAGAAATTACAAATAAGCAACTGAATTGCCAGGGGCTGATGAGACTCCTGGATACCTGTGTGGGGAATGATGGAAATAAAGAGAGACAAAGACAAAATTTAAGGTACACAGAGAGACTGGACGCAGCAATTTGATGGTTGACCTGCATTTACTAGCAACCAAGAAGCACAGGGAAGGGGCAGCATGCATTTCATGGGACAGCAACTACAGGACATAGGTAAATAAGGAATAAATTAAGGAGGAAACAGTTTTTCTCTATACCCAGATGCCTATATGGTGACAACTGTCCTCAGCAGATGTTCCCTTACCTCAGGAACGCTGGGTATCAGCATTCTGTCCATAGCCAGGGCGTATATGGGCTTCTATACTGAACAAATTAAGGAAGACAAAGCAGGATATGAAAGAACACCTCAGTAAAGAGATAAAGGCTATTAAAAAAAGAATCAAATAGAAATCCCAGAGATGGAAACCTCAATAAGTCAAATGAAAAACTCAGCCGAAAGTCTTAGCCATAGGCAAGATCAACCAGAAGAAAGAATATCAGGACTTGAAGACAAGATTCATACACAAGAACATTCAGTCAGGTATACTGGAAAAAAGTAACAATTAAAAAATTACCTAAGAATTTGGAGACTACTCTAAAATAATTAACTTAAAAATGGTTGCCCTTGCCAAGGGAATGAAGATACAAAGTAATGGCATAAAAAATTCTATTCACTAAAATTATTGCAGAAACCTGAAGAAGGAGATGGATACCCAGGTAAAGGTGGGCATTAAGAATTCCAAATATACATGATCAGAAAATGCTCTCTTCATGAAATGCAGTAGTCAAAATTCAGAAAAAATTTTGAAATCACTTGAAAGAAGCACCAAGTCATCATAAGAGCAAAAGTTTCATAACAATAGCAGAACTACAACAGTTTACCAGATAACTAAAGGCCAGGAGATCTTGGAATGATGTGTTTCAAGCCCTTAAAAAAAAGCCAACCCAGATTATTGTATCTTGCAAGGATGTCCTTCAAAATACAGGAGAAAATATTCTTCCATGATAAGTATAAAGAAATTCATGGCCACTAAGACAGCATTTTACAGAATACTAAAGGAAATTCTAAATACAGATGAAGAAGGCAGCAAAACCATAAGATTAAGGTAAAGAATAACTCTCTTTGGGAAAGTATATTTTTTAAAAATAAGAAACAAAATTGAATCATATAGTAGAAAACAAAAAAAAATGACAGGAATTATTAGCACATACTTTTCAATAATAACATTCATGTAAATGCTGTACGTGTTAAAACACGTAGGCTGTCAGCTTAGATTAAAAAAAAAAAAACCCAAAACCCATGTATGTTACCTGCAAGAAACACACTCAGCTGCAAAGACATACAAACACTGAAAGAGAAAGAATGGAAATGTTAAGCTAAACGTCTGGAACTTGAAGGCAAGCAGGAGTAGCTATCCATATGGCCAACAAAGTAAACTTCTAAAATAATTGTTGCAAATGAGCAAAGAGAGAAGTTTATAGCTTTGAGTGCTTACAATAGAAAAACAGAATGATTGCAATTAATAAATTAATGATGCGTCTAAGGTCCTAGAAAAATAAGAACAAATCAATTCTACAATCAGAAGAAAGAAATAATAAAGATAAGAATGAAAACTAATGAAATTGAAACTTAACAGTACAAATGATCAGTGAACCGAAGAATTTGTTCTTTGACAATGCAAGCAAGACTGATAACTCTTAGTCAAACTGAACAAAATAAAAACTGGAAAATCCCAAATTGATAAAATTAGAGGTAAAAAAAGGCAAAAATCTAGCAGACATTATTTAAATCCATACAATTATCAGTAATTAATTTGAAAATCATAACTTAGTGCATTGAACCAACAACACATAAAAAATCTAAACAGGTCAATAACAAGCAATGATTTTGGTATGGTAACAAAAAAGCTATCAACTGAGAAAGACTGAAGACCTAATAAATTTATCAGTGAAATTTATTAGATTCTGAAAAAGGGCTAATGGCACTGCTCTTGAAACTTTTCCATGTAATCAAAAAGGAAGGAATACTTTTGAACTCAGTCTATAAATTCAGCATTACCCCAACACCAAAACTGGGTAAGAACTCAAAAAACAAAACCCCAAAACTATAGCCAGTATTTTACTTAGTGAAAATCAATACAAGAATCCTCAATACAATCTTGCAGACAGAATTTAGCAACTCATTAAAAAGATCAGACTCCATAAACAAGTCAGTTTCATTATAGGGATGAAAGGATGGCTCAACATATGTAAATCAATAAATAACCACAACATTCTTCACAAAGCAGAAAAAACAATCTTAGCACTTGTCATGGTTTATGTTGGTGGCCTCATGCATTTGCATTGTGCATTTGTGATTGGTGCATTGTCTAGCGCTTGGATTGGGGGTGTGAGTGCTACAGCGGCCTAGGGGTGGAGCCAGGATGTAATGTAATGGCAGGAAGAAGGTGTGTTTCACTCTCTTTTGCCTGTTTCCTCCTTGCTGTTTGCAGCTGCCATGAACTGCGGCCCAGCCATGCCACCTTGCCTTGGAGCCAACTGAGTAAGGACTAAAATTTCCAAAAACCGTAAAATAAACCTTTCCTTTCCCAACTTTGGTCATCAGGTATTTTGTCTCAGTGATAAGTAAAAAGTAACTAAGACAGCACTCATGTGGAATCAGGAAAGATCAAGAATAACTGAAGCAATTCTGAGCAAAAGAAATAATGCTGGAGACACCACAATATTGAGTTTCAGATATAATACAAATTTCTAGTAAGGAAAAAAAAACACATAGTACCAGCACAAAACTGATCTGTAGTAACAGCACAAAAAATGGAACGGAACTGAAGACCCAGGAACAGACTCATGCACCTACAGCCATCCAATGTCTCACTAAGAGACCAAAGACAACTTCTTTAACAAATGCTGATGGGAAAACCAAATTTTCATATACAGAAGATTGAAATTACTTCCCTATCTCTCACCCTGTACTAGAATCAAGTAAAAGTTGATCAAATACCTGCATATATAAAACAGAAACTTTTAACTGTTGAAAGATAACATAAGGAAAAGACTTGAAGCCCTGTGTACTGTATAGGCAAAGATTTCCTGAAGAGAATTACAATATTTAAGGTAATAATCGCAATACTTGACAAATGGGGTTAAATCAAATTGAAATGCTTCTGCACCGCCAAAGAAACAACCCACTGAGTGAAGGGACAGTGGACAGAATTGGAGAAAAGTTTTTGTTAGTTACTTTTCTGCTAGAGGGCTAATTACTAAAACATATAAAGAACTCAAAAAATATGACCCCCTTAAAGCAAATGATTGAAGCAACACAAACAAACAAACAGAAACAGACAAATGACCTGAAAAAGACCTCTTAGAAGAAGTACAAATGGCCCATAAATACATGGAAAGTGTTCAACATCTTTATCTATTAGGAAAATTCAAATCAAAACTACTTTCAGAGCCCAAATTGTCCTAGTTAGAATGCTATCATCAAAAACACAAAAACTACAGGGGCAAGGCGCAGAGGGCAGGAACTCTCCTATACTGTTGGAACATAACTAGTACATCTACTGTGGAAATCACTATGGAGTATCCTTAAAAGCCTAACTATTTAGTACCACTTGACCTAGCTATGCGTTACTTCTCCTGGGTATGTTACACAAAAATTCAACACATCCCATCAGGGTGATACATGCACATTCATGTTAATAGTGGCCCAATTCACAATTGCTAAGCTATAGAAATAGCCTAGATATCAGTCAACTGATGACTGGCTAAAGAAAATGCAGAATATGTACAAAATGGGATATTATTCAGCCATAAATAAGAAAGGAATCATCTTATTTGTGGGAAAATTGGTGGTTCTCAAGATCATCATTCAAAGCAAAATAATCCAAGCTCAGAAAGTTAATGTAGGACGTTTTCACTTATAGGAGAAACCTAAAAAGTAAATAAATACATTGATGAATAAAATAAAGGACAGATGCTAGAGAACTAGAAGATAGTCTATAGTAGACAGGGAACAGGATCAGAGGGTGAAGGAGGAAGGGAGAGAGGAGTGACAGGATTTTACATGATCAAGATTTTAAATGCAAGAACAAAATTCCTCCAAAAAAGCCTTCATTCTGTATTATACATATGATAATAAAAAGAGATTAAATAAATGTGTTAACTGCATGAAAAAGTAAGTAAGAAGGATTGATGCACGTGAGAAGCAAGCTTCATCCTCTATGGCAGGGCTGGCTGCTGCTGACTGTTCAGTGCTGTGCAGGGACCCCTGGGGTTCTTAAGGGGATTGGAGGATGTTCCTGGAGGCCATGGAACATCCACAACCAACTAGCATCTCTACTTTGTCACTAATTTGCCACTGAGTAAGTCTTCATTTAAACAAAATCTTCTACACTTTATAAAACCGTAAACTACAAGTAGGCACACACTGAGTTTTCGCTGTCTCTCTTGCCCTGGCCTCTACAATGGCTTTGGGTGTGAATCATGAGTGGCATTGTTTATTCTGCCTGCAGAGACTGCAGAGAACTTGATGAGCTAAGTTCACTCCAGGGAGGAAGAAAAGAATTCTAAGAGGTAAGTCTCACCACTCATTCATACATTCCCTGGCACAGAGCAGGCACTAGGAGACCAGCAGTGCCCACAGCTTCCCTGGTGATGCAGAGGCAGTCAACGAACCCTGATCCAAGAGGTCACACACTCAGTGTTCTGAGACTCCTGCTGCATCTCTTACCTGTCATTTTGAATCATTTGGGAGCCTAGTGGAATGACATTTCCACAGCTTGGTAGACACATGTGGCCAGCAGTTACCAGTGGGGGCACCTCTGTCCTCTCAGAAGGTTCTATCAGACCATGCTGATATCTACGGACAGCATATTGATCATATCCTAAGTCTCACCTCATACCTAACCAGGACTTCAGTGTCCCTTAGCAGAATGCTTGGGAGCAGAAGTGTTTCCTATTTAGTCCCCCCCCCCATATTTTAGAATCTGTCCATCTATCTATAAACTATCTCTCTATTGGATAGGACCTAAGTTTAAACATGAAATTTATCTATGTTTCATATATATCTCATGCACTTCGTGGGAAGGCATCTTGAGTGCACCTGTGTTTGGACTGTGATCCTCACATGAAGACGTATGTGGAATCTTCCATCTATGAAGTCGTGGGTCTCAGCTCTGAAAAAGGTTAGGAATTTGGACCACATCGGATCTCAGGTTAGAGATGCCCGTCCTATACTTTTATTTGAAGATTCATGCTTAATTAGGGAACTATCCTTGGAAAACAACCTAGTATCTACTGTACTACAGATTTTATGTAGTAATTCCTAACAATCTATTTTTTTAAGTTGATGACTGAGCTCCACCAAGGCTACCTCTCTCTTTCCTCTTTCTTGTTCTTTCCCCACAAGCTCACCTACATGCAATAATCTTTTCTTCCTTGAAAATCTTTTCCAAAAAATATTTTAAAAATATTTTTATGCATTTATAAAATTTTATATGCATATATATATGTGTGTGTACATGTATATGGCTCAGTTATGACTCAGGTGACATCTAGACCTCTCTTCCCTTCCCACAGTTAGTAGAGATAAAATCAGACAATCACGAAAACTCAGGGCAACCTTAATCAGCTGGCTCTTCACAGAATAAATATTAGAAGTAATAATCATTAAGCAGGTATGTTACAGAGGAGAATCAGCATACTAGAGCCAACAGAGCAGAATAGTGCTTCTAATCACACTTTCCATGGCTGCAGGTAGCAGCGTGCCCTGAAGCTTGCTCAGAGCACAGCCTAAATTTGATCAGCAGGGAAAGCCCAAGCACACAGAGGACCTCTTCCTGACGGACAGTACCCAGCAAACTTCCAGCACCCCATTATGAACCCTGGCCCTGGCCCTGGCTTTGCCTTTTTATCCACACCTGGGCATGTAGACCTGGAGCCGTCCACTGGGTTCCAGCTGTTAGCTTCACTTTTCAGATGAAGAACTTACAGGAGAGCAATGTTAATGCTGCATGCAACAAAACGGGAAGGGAGGGCCCAGAACCTCTAAAACACTGCACTTTAGATTTCTCATGGTGAATTTCGTAATATTCCATACGTTGCAGGATTCTGCAAAAATATTAATTTTGGAGGAAATATTTCTTTTCTTTATGGTAAAATGAGAATAAGGAAAGTGTCACTTTAGCTACACAGATGTGGTCACAGTGAACACAATTCTCCTGTGAACAGAAAACAATTTTAAAAACCATGCATGTGAATGGTCTCTCATCACATTTATCAGTGGCGATTAAGGCCATTCTTGCTTTGGTGACCATGTGGTGGGATTGAGAGAACATTATACCCACAGCCTCACAATGAAATCCAAGCTTACTCATTTTTTAGCTGAAAGCCCTTGGGTGAAACAAAGTTTGGCAAATATGGATGAGGTAAAGAGAGCTATGGGGAAGTTTACATTAAATCATGTATGTCCAGAGGATGGATGAGTTTGATTAGTGCAACTTTGATGCTTTCACGCATTAATCAGTGGTGTCTCTAGTGAGTGCTCAGGACCATCCCTGATACCCCAAGAGCGGTGCTGTCACAAGGAGTGAGCTAAGAGTCCACTACTTTCTCACTCACATCCCTTCCTGGTGCCTGTGTTGGCCATCCATCAGCTCCAGCACCTCGCAGGCAGCACTCCTTATCCCAGGGCCTTGAGGTTCTCTTACTGGATGCCTCCCATGCATCGTGCAGGTTTGCAAAAGAGTAAAACCTGGACATCCCTAGTGTCGTGGCCACAGTTCAAGCTGCAGGTTTCCTCTCTTAATTGTAGCTTTACTCTCTTTGGTTTCAGCTGCCTGCTGTGAATTGAGATCTGAAATTATTAATATTTGTCTTGACTCCTTTAAGACACAGAGACTACAGTCACGAAATTTTTATTCCATATTATTATAATGGCTCTATTTCATCATTAGTTATTCTTAGTATCTTACTGTACTGAGTTTAGAAATGAAACCTGATCGTTTTGGTGGATACAGTGTGCGGAGGGCTTGGGACCATCCATGGTTTCAGAAGTCCACTGGGGTCTTGGACAGTGTTCCCCAGGCACAATAGCAAATGGCTGTTCTTGTGCAGTAAGACCTCATGCGTGTCTTTCACTTAAGTTGTGAAATGAAATTCTGTTCTGCTTTCAGAAACTTTTTGATGTCTGGGTGACAGAGCCTTTGCTTCTGTGGTCTTGCGTACGAGAAAAGATGCCTGTGAAAGCATGGCAGCCTCTGCCTCTACAGAGTGGGTCCTCCGCTTCAAGCCCTCCACAGCCACGCTCATAACATCTTTGCTCTCAGAAGATGCCATCAGGGCATCTAACAAAGTACATAAATTGCATGCTGATGGCCCCCGAGACTTTATGGTCCTCTGCAAAACAGACAGCTCACCTCTGCCAGTCTTAATAATGCACCAGATCATTGCAGCTCCTAAATAAAATAAAACAAAATCTCATGAAGGTCCTTTTACTTGGCCCCAGTGTTTGCATTTATTGTGCAGACTTTCGTCCCAAGGCACATGGAGTTTTCTAAAGCACATGGAGTTTTCTGTTGTTTTTGAGACATGAAAATGATTTTTCCATTTGCAGTTGTGATTTGAAGTACATAAATAAAACTAATGTATTATTTAATTTTTGGACATACAGACAGCAGGCCAAAGAACACACTGGTGCCTTTCAATTGGCCTCTGAAAGGATGGAGATGAGGGAGGAGGTCCAAAGCTCCTTCAAGCCATCTCGGTCCCTTGGGACTAGAATTAATCACAGATGAAACTTCCACTCAAGCTTCTCCTGCCTTCTGGACTTCTTCTGAATTTAGCCAATAAAAGAAAACATAGAGCTGCCTTTATTAGAGCTTTGGAGCTCATTGCTGATGTCTGCCTGACAGCAGGTTCAATAGTCCCCATTCATTAAAATCTTCAGGAAGACTGGCATAGAGCTAAAGGAACAATATTTAATGCTACAGTCCACAGACTCTGGTGTGCCCATCTGTTCATGATCTACACACACACGAATCTAAAGCAACTTTCCTTCAATGTGGCCTGAGGTTTCCCCTGACTCCCCACAGTTTAAATCCTTGCACTGAAGGAAGGAAATCAGTCACATCAGCTGTAACAGTGCTGATGTTTTCAGCCTAACCATAAGGTGCTCATTATTATGCACAAACGGTGTGGACAGAGGTCTGTGGAGCCAAGTTTTTACAAGGCAGTTGTCTTGTCAACCAGAGACCTATGATCTTCTCAAAGAAAAGCATTCAAATCTCAACATATGAGATGCAAGATGGCAGAGCTGTCATTGCAGAGGAAAGTGGATTCTACACCCTTCTATGGTTCCATAGGTTTTTCCCTGCGGTTTTACAATTGCTTTCACTGGAGGCTGAATATATTTCCCTGCCTTTTTGGGTTAAGCCTCATGTCAGCCTTGGCCAACGGGTTATTATCTGATGTACTTGCATGACTGGGCTTGTCCTCTTGCTCCCTGCCACTATATGAAAAGGACATGCCACTATATGAAAAGGAAGTTATTCATTTTTTGTAAAAAGTAATGTAATTTGAAACAAATCTGAATTAGTTTAATGACCTGGCACTGAGTCTAGTGGAGCTCAGATAAGTTGATACATGAAGGAGAAGTAAATGCTTTCTGCTGTGTGGCCAGTTTGTTATGCAGCATTACTCTGACAAACACTGATTGATGTATCTGCCTCATTACCCTTGGAGTATCCATCAAGGCTACCAGTTAGTCCAAAAGCCACATTCATACTAGTGAGCATGGCATAGACTTTTTCCATTTAGGTAAGAAATTTTGAGGTAGAAAGTTAAAAAACAATGAATTCCCAGAATTTCCCAAGATTCATGGAAAAACCATCCACCATGAAAACTACCACTGAGATTGCTAGTGAGATTATTGCTAATCCTCATTTAGAAACCAAATGTTTTTTCCAAGATTTGAAAAAGCATATCAAAGATGAAAATGAGCACTAGCCTTAGTCTCTATGAGAAATTATAACACTGAACATCTGTGCAGGCAACTCATTATTAGAGTAAATGTTAGAGAATTAGAGTCAATTGGTGATTGTTATTCCTCCTTGAGTGTATTTCATACTCAGGATGTCTGTTTCATTAGACTTGGTATTTGCAAGATGAATCTATTATGGGACAGTTGGAGAATTATTTGTTTTTAATTTGTAGATAGTGATTGTTCCAGAGATGCCTATTGCTCCTTGAAAAATATGTCAAAACTCTACTTTCTGTGCCTTGTGCCTTCTAAAATGACACCTTTGAATGTGACAAAGACAAATATTTGTACTAAAATTTCTAAACACCACTAGAAGGATTGGGGTCTTCAAAAGTCACACTTTATACTGTATTATTCAATTTGCCCACACTGAAAAACCAAAACAAATTCTTCGGTTGGGGTTTCCTGCCAGAGATTATACAGGGAACTACAATCAAACACCCCAGGGAAAATGGGGTAATCTGGTCATTTTAAAACATGAACTATAAAAATTACTCACAGTGTGAGAACACCAACTTAAATCAAGCAAAAATACAAAGTGATTTCAAAAATATGATGTGTTTTGCATAGCTTAAATAGTTCTTTAAACATAACATTCTCTCTAAGCTATGGTATCTAGTAAAGGGTGGTAGATTATTGAATTAAAACCCTGCTACTCAAATATTTCTACCAAAACCATTCTTCCAGGAAGTGGGCAAAGGATCGCAACAGATTTGCTCTTTTTTTTTTTTCTTTTCTTTTTAACTTTTTATCGGTACCAGGGATCAAACTCACGACTGCCTGCTTGCAAGGCAGGTGCTTATGCCACTGAGCTAAATCCCCAGCCCTGATCTCAACACATTTAAATTCTAAATTCTTGTCAGATACACGGTGCTCAAATGTGTTATTCTAGTCTTTACATTTAAAAAAAATTCCTAATAATGCTCTTGGAAGTTCAAAATTATTGAATTTTGAAGTCAATTTTTAAATTTTAAATTTTAAAAACAAAACAAAAAAAAGGATTAGAATGATATGGACTTTCAAAAAACAGGACACCAACACTAGTTAGTATATTGTTATCTTGGAAGTGGTTGTAGATTTAGGCATGAAAAAAACTGATCAAACAATCAGACAATGAAAACATAAACTATTCTTTTTGATGAACAGAGATTAGTAGTGTTTATCTACTTTTTGATTGCATGTGCTTTTGATATCACATTTTAGAAATTGTTTCCTAATCTAGAATCACAAATGTGTGAATATATCTTTTCTAGTATTTATATTTTTAGCCCTTAGTTTGAGGCCTTTAATCTATTATAAATTGCAAATGGTGTAAAGAAGTGGTCAAAATACATTTTCTATGTGGGAAGATCCAATTGTTTCAGTGTAATTTGTTGAGAAAAATATTGCTATTTATTGACATCCTTGATGAAGATCAATCATCCACAGAAATATGACTTTATTTCTAAACTCACAATTCTATTTCACTCATCTATATGCTTATTTTTATGCCAGTACAATGTAACCTTTATCATAATAGTTTTGGATTATGTTTTAGTGTCAAAAAGTGTGCATCTTCCAACTGTTCTATTTTTTTCCAATATTACATTTGCTTCTTTTCTAAGGAATTGCTGGATTTCTTACATTTTCATTTGGGATCAGCTTAGCAATTTCTGCCAAAAAAGGGCAGAATTTTGATAGGATTACATTACATCTGTATATCAATTTAAGGGATGCTTTCATCATGATAATATCAAGCCTTCTAACCCATAAATGTGTTTTAGCTACTTTTCTTGTAGCTGGAACAAAATATCTGATGCCCAAAAGTAAGGAATGAAAGATTTATTTAGCTCATAGTTTACAGAGATTTCAGTGCGTAATCAATTGCTTCCAAGGTAGGCACAGCACAGGGGCATCCATTCATGGAGGCAGAAGAGGGAAAAAGCAGTAAGAGCAAAAAGGGAGGAGAGCAAGCCTCATCTTCTGCTACCTTCTCTAGGGCCGGTGTAGCACTCACATCTTTTCCATGTCCTCTTCTTGCACAGATGAGGATATTTACAAAGTGAGGTCTCTGATCCCTTGCTGAGTTGCTTAGCCAAACTTCTAAACTTCTCAAGTTGACACAATGAATCAACCCTTACTACACCCAAGGGTGTAAACAGCTGCCCTAGGGAATGTCCTCTAGGATATTTTAAGATGTAGAATTGCTGAGCCTGCTTAGCTAAGCTTCTAAACTTCTCAAGTTGACATAATGTATCAACCATTACAATGTGAGACCTTCCTATTAATTTTTTCTGTATTTTTAATGATGAGTTGAGGTATTCATTATGCAGTGTTTCATTCGTTAGCTGATCCTATGAATTTTATTTTTGATACTACTGCACCTGGAACTGTTTTCACGTTCAGTTGTTTTATTTAAAAAATGGTCCTGTAGTTGATGAAGCATTGCTGATTCCTGGGGTGCTCTCAAGTCAACTGTCCTTTTTGTCCCTGTACAAAGGACTTGATTTCTTTTCATGGGTGCTAATCTGTTTAGCAGCTATACCTCCTTCGGCTTCAACTTTACACATGGCTCTTTCTGGGTCAGTATTTAAGTTCTTCAAAGTTTTTTGCTCTGTCTTTTCCACCCAATTCTCACTATAAATCTGGCTAAAAGCATCCAGTGGTAATCTTGAGACAGCCTAGAAATTTGACTGCCTTGAAATTCCCTCCACTTGACTAATTAGTCTGCTACTCTTAATCCCAGTCTCCTGGAAAGTCTTAAAACATGGTTAAAATGTAGACAAATTTTCAGCCAGAGTATTATACACATGGCTCTGATTTCAACTTCCAATTGGGACCTGAACCTGCTTTTCTTTTCCACATTTTTATCAGCATTCTGGTTGTCTTAGTTACTTTTTACTCATTGCTGAGATAAAATACCGGAAGCCCAAAGTTAGGGAAGGAAAGGTTTATTTCTTACAGTTTTTGGAAGTTTCAGTCCATACTCAGTTGGCTCCAAGGCAGGTTAGCATGGCAGAGCCATAGTTCATGGCAGCTGCAAACAGCAAGGCCAAAACTGGCAAATGAGCAAGACACACCTTCTTCCTGCCATTACATCACATCCTGGCTCCACCCCTTTGTGGGTGTAGCACTGACACTATCAATCCAAGCACTAGACAATGAACCAATCACAAATGTACAATGCAAACTCATGAGGCCTGAGGGCCACAGACATAAACCATGACCTGGTCTTATGACCTCTGACTAGAATCACCTATTGGGCTCTACTTATAGCATTCTATAGTTTCACTAGTGTGCATCTCAAAACCCTTCCCAACTTCCTCTACAAATTAGTTCCAAAGATTTCTAAACTATGTAGTCAGGTATAATCACAGCAACAACCACACTTCTCAAGTATAAATTTTCTATTATAGTCAGCTTGTTTATTGCTGAGACACAATATTTAATAGCCACAGCTTAAAGGAGGAAAGGTTTAATTTGCTCAATTTCATTTCTGAGTTGCTGGCTCCAAGACAAAGACATCAGCGTAGAAGAGCACAGTGGACCAAAGCTACTTAGTTCACAATGCCTAAAAGCAGAACAGGTAAAAGGCTGTCAGAGAAGAGGTGAGGAACTAGATACAAACATGAAGGCCATGTCACCATAACCCGCTCAGACATAGCCCAAGTGTGCTCTACCAAACTTTTGAGCAGATTTTAAAGCCATTCAAGTTAAAACTCCACCCTAACCACCAAAATGATATAGTGATTGAAACAACCTTGCATTAAACAGGGAAATTCCACTTTGTCATGGTCTATAAGCATTTTCATATATTCTTACATTTGGTTTGAAAGCATTTTGTTGGGGACTAATGCATCTATATTTACAGTAAATATTGCTTTATAATTTTCTTTTCTTTTTATATTTTTGTCTGTTTGTGGTACAAGGATAATACTGACCTCATAAAATGAATTAAGCTGTATTTTCACCTCTGCTATTATTTTGAAGAAATAGAAACCATTTTTTAAAAAACAAGATGAAGTTTTTCTTTCTTCCTTCTACTGAGTACTAAAATCCCTGGATATTATCTATTAAACAAACCATAAGCAGATTCTGAGGCAGACCCTCCATGGTTGTTATTCTCAAAGTAATGACATGGTGGTAAGTTCCCTGGGTTTTCTTTTTGCTTCCTACCTTGTCGATGTCCGCTCTCGGCCGGCAGGAAGGACACACGACAAAGTCTGGCAGTGGACAACCTTTTTTTTTATTTTTCTTCTCCGTACAGCCTGCCCTGGGATCGCTCCCAGCCGAAGCCTCCTTTGGTCTGCTCCCCGCGGCTCTTTCTGGGCTTCTACTTCCGGGCTTCTTTTTCCCCCTCAAGGGTGGCACCAGTATATATACGGATACAGTGTCCAATCATGTTAAAGTAAGCAAGGCAAGCTGATTGGCTAACATCATCAGTTGCCAGGCAGACTATATTGTTGAGCGGGTTGCTTACGCGGTAAGCAGGAAACTAACGTGCTCGATGGGAGGGGTAATCTACCTCAGGCTTTACTCTTTACTACAGGCCTCACGTCCGCCAAGTAAGGCGACCGGGCTCGGGGCTGCGGCTCCCAACATCTCCCCCTTTTTTATTTTTTATGAATGTGTGCATCGTAGCCCTTTTTGGACTGGGTGTAGAGGCTTATGCCCTATGCGTAGGCCCACCGTAGGTCCTTGGCTTAGACCCTGGTCGGCCGTCCCATGGTCTGTTAAGGCCCTGAGGCCCTCGTCCTTTTTCTAGGGCCAGGCACACACTGGACGGAACCTGGATGCACACAAGCTTGCACTCATTTTCTCTCCGTAAAGAAATCCCCTCGGAGAGAAATTTAGACCTGGGCAGCATCTAACAGTCCAGCGGCTTACGTGTAGGATGGGGTAGGGCCTGGCTTAGGTTGAGTCGCACCGGGGGAGTACGCTCTTACCCGTCATTGACTCTCCTACCCAGCTATGTCATAATTTTTTTTAGAGGAGGAGTGTGGGAAGCTCACCGTCCCTAGACTCGGTTGTAGGCTAGGCGAGCGAGCCATGCATATGCCTGAGGATCTTTTTGTCTATTTTGGGCTACCGCTATTTTTATTTATCTTGTTGGTTGGTCTGTGATGGATCTCCGGTAGGGCAGGTCTGATCTTTAGTCGAGGGCTTTGTCGCCCGTGTCAGTCTCTCTGGTACCCACAGTGGTTCTCGTCCTGATTTCTGTGGGAAAACACAAACCGCGCCTCGGTTTTAGCTGACCACTGGATCCGGGCCCATCCATTGTCCTGTCAGGACATCTTTCCACTTCACCCACCCTTTATGGTTGGGGGAAGGGTTGCAGTGCTCCACGGCTGGGGAGCAATTATCATTATTTAAATTTAAAAAATTGTGTGTGAATAGTGCCATGGATAATCGTGCCTTTGGGGCCAGGCCTTGGCCTACTCCCCCTTTTTGTTTTTGTAAAATTTTTTTGAGGCTTTTATGAGCCCTCTCAATGATTTCTTGACCTTGGGGATTGTATGGGATACCATGTTTTAATTGAACCTCTATCATTTTGCAGAACTCATTGAAGGCTTTGCCTATATAGGCTGGTCTATTATCAGTTTTTAATATTTTTGGTTTGCCCCATGCGGCCCAAGCCGCCAGGCAATGATTGATCACATTAGACACTTTTTTACCTGTTTCTGCTGTTGCGAATATGACGTGAGAACAGGTGTCTGTGGAAACATGAACATATTTAAGAGTCCCAAACTCCTGTATATGTGTGATGTCCATCTGCCAAACATCACCAGGGATCAAACCTCGAGGGTTTACTCCCATCGGTATGGCAGGTTTGTATGTGGCACAGGAGTCACATAGTCGCACGATATCTCGTGCATCTGCTCTGGAAACATGGAAATGGTTTGCTAGTGTCCTGGCATTGACATGAAACTTATCATGGAAGGCACGGGCTCGCTCGATTGGTGTTAGTAAGGTAAAAATCCATAACGGGCGAGTGGCAGTATCAGCAGCCGCATTCCCCTGTGCCATGGGCCCCGGCAGGGATGTATGTGCTCTTATGTGGGTGGTGAAGACCTTATGGTGTCTGTTCTGAAGCAATGTCTGGATAGACAGGAACAGCCCAGCCACTGTGGAAGTGGATCTAATTAAACCGGCAGTCTCAAGCACTTGCATAGCATTGACCACATACCTAGAATCGGAGACAATATTAATGGCTTCTGAGAACCGTTCAAGAATCATTTTAACGATCTGCAGTTCTACCACCTGAGGCTGATCAGGTTCAAATTGTATGGTAACCGGGGGCTTGCCTAGGATCACATAGGCGCCTATCCCCGTCTTGGAGCCATCTGTGTATATTGTAGTTGTTGGGACTAATGGCTCAGAGGCAGTAACCTTTGGAAAAATTATAGGGTGCTGAGTGACAAATGACAAGATAGGGTCTTTAGGGTATTGATTGTTTATATCCCCATGGAAAACACATCTCAAAATGGCCCACGTATCTATGCAGGCAGCCAGGGTCTTGATCTGGCTGGCGGTATAGGGTACTCGGATGGCTTGTGGTCCTGAGCCAAAATGTTGGACAGCTCTATCATGCGCTTTAAGGGCCAATGAAGCGACTGCCTCTGGGTAATGCTCTATGACTTTTGCAGGTGAGACCTTAGGGTGTATCCACAGTAATGGTCCTTTTTGCCAAATCACCGCTGTGGGCTGTAGACTAGTCTGTAGCAAACAGACATCAAAGGGTCGCCCTGGTTCAATTCTGTGTAAGGTAGCCCCACCTAAGGCTTTTTCCACTCTCTGTAAGGCAGCTCTTGCCTCAGGAGTGAGCCTCCTGTGGGAGGCTATATCTGGGTCTCCCTTTAGAAGGTCGAACAGGGGTTTGAGATCTGAATTTGGTATATGTAAATATGGCCTAATCCAATTAATGTCTCCCAATAGCTTTTGCATGTCATTTAGGGTCCTAACGCCATCCGTCCTAATGGTGACCTTCTGCGGAGAGACTAGCATAGGGGAGATTCTCGCGCCTAAGTAGGTCACCATTTCTCCTCCCTGAATCTTGTCGGGGGCAACATGCAGATTAGCTTGTCTCAGGGCCTCGACCAACTGGCCGAGCATATTATTTAGCATGTCTGGGTCCCTGCCGCTGAGTAAAAGGTCGTCCATGTAATGTACACATCTTATCTTGGGAAAGGATTTCCGTAGGGGGGCCAGTAGGGAATCAAGGTAAATCTGACACATAGTGGGACTGTTGGCCATACCTTGGGGCAGCGTTATCCACTCGTATCTGAGATCAGGGCTTTCTTGGTTAATGGTGGGTAAAGTAAAGGCGAACCTATGAGTGTCCTCTGGATGCAGGGGGATTGAGAAGAAACAGTCTCTAAGATCTATAACATAAACTGGCCAGGACTGAGGGATGGCTGAGAGAGCTGGCAGCCCCCTCTGGACCGCCCCCAGGGACTGCATCTGCGCGTTGACCGCCCTTAGATCATGGAGCAGCCTCCACTTGCCAGACTTTTTCTTAATTATAAAAATGGGGGTGTTCCATGGGGAGGTTGACGGCTTAACGTGTCCTAATCTAAGTTGTGTACTGACTATTTTTGACAAGGCTAATAGCTTCTCCTTAGGCAGGGGCCACTGAGGTACCCAAACCGGATCATTTGACCTCCAGGTGATTTTGATCGAAGTGGGTAGGAGAGCTTCTTCAGCGGCCCCTAAGAAAAACCCAGCCCTTGCCTACCTTTTTTGTTCTCTACTGGTATTGGGGATGTCCGACCCTGTAGGGCATTGCCCAAGCCTTTGCCGGGGGTATATCCCTGGTTCCTGAGTATATCCTTAGCCTGGGGGGAGCAGTTTGACGTAAGCGTGACATCCATCTGAGTGAGGATGTCCCTTCCCCATAGAGACACTGGCAACTGCAACACAAATGGTTGGAAATGGCCCTGATGACCCTCCTCATCGCACCAGAGCAGGGTTGAAGCACTAACCTGAGGAGCTGACACCATCCCCAGGCCCTGCAGCGTGTTATCTGCAGTGTTGGTGGGCCAGTTGGAGGGCCAATCCTTTCTAGAGATAATGGAACGGTCAGCTCCTGTGTCTAGGAGCCCTGTTATATTCTTGTCATTGACCTTAAGTGAGAGCATGGGCCTTTTATCAAGTATTATATGGAGTCCCTCGAAGACTTCCCCTGAGGAACCGAAACCTTGACTTTCTCTAATTTTCTGCTTTGAGGGGAATCTCTTGTGGAGACTGGGGAGCAGCAAGAGCTGCGCTATCTTGTCTCCTTTATTGATTACCATAGTACCCACAAGAGATTGAACCATAATTTTAATGTGTCCTGTGTAGTCTGAGTCTATGACCCCCGGGACTACTATGAGACCCCGAAGGGCCGTGGAGGATCTCCCGATCACCAGACCCACGGAATTTTCGGGTAACGGTCCCTTAAAGGTGGTTTCAACCACTTGAACACCCATATCAGGCACTAATATAAGTCTGGAGGCGACACTGAGGTCCACACCTGCTGACCCAGGGGTGGCCCTTGTTGAAGGCTGCCATCCTGAGCTGTCCTGTCTCTGGGGCGGGGGCCCGCCTGTGAAGGGGGCCCCCTCTGGCCGTTTTTTGGCCCTCTAGCATCTCGTCCACAAATACGGTTGCCCTGAGCATCAAAGACCGACCTACACTCCTCAGCTTTGTGTGATCCCCTCTTGCATCGCCCACAAACATATGGTTCTTCATTCCTAGGGTGAGGCCTAGCATCTGCATTGTTTGGGCAATGACGTTTAATGTGTCCTGGCTCCCCGCAGGTAAAACACCCTTTAGCCTTACATTCCCCTTCTAACCCGCGAGGTCCCCTCTGCTGTACAGCCGCGGCCAGGAGAGCAGCCACTCCCGAGTTGGAGAGCGGCCCCCCTATCTCTCTGCATATCCTAATCCAGGCGTTGAGGTCCTTGTTTTTATGAGGAGCTATCGCTGCCTTGCACTCCTTTGTACATTGCTCAAAAATCAGCTGCCTTACCAGCGGTCGAGCCACTCCCGGATCAGAAAATATCTTATCGGCAGCATCTTGCATTCGGGCCACAAAGTCAACAAATGGCTCTGTGGTACCCTGAATTACTGGGAAAGAACCCTGCGACTCCTTATCGAGCGACTTAGGCTCCTGACAGCTGGTCTCTTTGGCCTCCTTGCCATTCAACTTTCCCTCGTCCTCGGAGTCAGACGACTCCGAGGCTAGAGCCCCGTCCTTCTCCTTAGCATCTTTGTTCCCCTTGACGGGCCCCTCTCGGGAGCTCCCTGACTGGGCCTGCTCAAATACCCTGCGTACTTTTGTAAGCTCTTGAGAGCTTTCTCCACAACCACCCTCGCTCTTAATGTTACTACCTAGCATGTTTCCCATTTTTTAATATGTTACTCACCGCGTGAGGCCCAAGGAATCCGCCACTTACGCGTGAGCCTGAGGGGAGTCTAAAAGCCCTGTAGGTGCGCGCCACCCAGAGCCCAGGCTTATCCCCAACTCACCTGTCTCGCAGCTCTGTACTGGAGCGTTGTCCGCTGTCACGTCTCGGGGGTGATCAGTCCCCGTGCGGGCCTCCAAATGTCGATGTCCGCTCCCGGCCGGCAGGAAGGACACACGACAAAGTCTGGCAGTGGACAACCTTTTTTTTTACTTTTCTTCTCCGTACAGCCTGCCCTGGGATCGCTCCCAGCCGAAGCCTCCTTTGGTCCGCTCCCCGCGGCTCTTTCTGGGCTTCTACTTCCGGGCTTCTTTTTCCCCCCGAAGGGTGGCACCAGTATATATACGGATACAGTGTCCAATCATGTTAAAGTAAGCAAGGCAAGCTGATTGGCTAACATCATCAGTTGCCAGGCAGACTATATTGTTCAGCGGGTTGCTTACGCGGTAAGCAGAAAACTAACGTGCTCGATGGGAGGGGTAATCTACCTCAGGCTTTACTCTTTACTACAGGCCTCACGTCCGCCAAGTAAGGCGACCGGGCTCGGGGCTGCGGCTCCCAACACTACCTCACATATTGGGATCTTGAAAAGCTGGAAACATGGAAATGCCAGTATATACAGACAAAATATAAAATAACTTCAATAAAATTCTGATTTCTCAAACTACAAGAGCAGGAAATGTGCAATATATCAAGCCAAAATCCTTTTAAACAATAAATGCTCTATCTGGCCAAAAACCACAGAAACAAAACAAAACAACAAACCAACTCTAAACCTCAGGGAAGGCTGAGTCTTAGAGGTTAGACTTCACTCTCAGGATACCATCATGAGGCTCTACAGTTCCCCCTCCAATTGATATCACAGACATTTAAGTATGAAGCCAGGACTTTCAATCTTTCTACGTGGTAATGAAGTCCACTCGCCATAATGTCAGTGGGGATCATATAAGAAACTGGGACTTCCATGTACATCTGAGAGAAATAAAATATCAGAGAAGACACTAACACCAGCCCAGCAGTAGCAAGCAGCAACCCCTGAGGGTGTCCATGGAGATTCAAATGGAAGTCAAAATGTAACTCCCATCAGCAGTAACAAAATATTCTTCTTCTTTCCTCTGCCAGATCAGTGTCAGAAGCCAGCTAAAATGGAAATATTAAATAATATCCAGAGTTTCATGATACTCAAATATCCTGGCTTTAATAGTAAATAACATCAAATGTAGGACTAGGAAGATCTCAACTAAAATTTCAAAAACCATCCATAGATCCCAACACTGAGAAGACAAAAATGTTAGAACTATCTAAAAGGGATCATAGAATAGCATCATAAGTATACCTCAACAAGCAAACAGAAATGCTTAAAGAATAGACAATATCAGCAAAAGACATATACGATATAGAAAAGAGCCAACTGATGAATATCTTAAAATTTAAAATACAACAGCTGAAGTACAAATCCCAATGGGTGAATCCAACAACTGAATGGAAGGAAGAATCACTGAACTCATACCAAATACTGTAAAGAACGTGGGCCATAATAACATAACATGATAACCCACATCGCTGGCAGGAGCATTAATCAGCACAATAATGTTTGAAAATAATTTGACATACTTTCAGTTAAACACTTGCATATCCTTTAATCCTAGCAATTCCACTCCTGAGTATAAGCCCAAAAGAGTCTTGCACATCAACAGCAGGTGACATCTATAAGACCATTTAGGAATAGTAATATTCTTACCCTGAAAGCATATCACAAGGAGACTGATAATAAATCACCATGCTACATTCATCCAGTGAAATGTTATACCAAAGTGAAAACAAGCTATTGCTGCATATAGGAACAGAAGATTCTCAGTAACAATGTTGGGTAAATCAAGCAGGTACCCAAAAGACTATATATAGTATAAAAACATTCCTAAACTAAACCAAATTCTGTTAGGGGCCATGAGCCGCTCCCCAAAGATGGCGCCCGCTTCCTGCTTCCTGGTTCTTGTTGGCCCGTGTTGCCGCGTAATTAACCCGCCAAGAGTGATCATCTGCCTAGCAACAGTCAGTTGTGACCAATTGCTATCCGAGTTCCTGCTATGCTGTGATTGGCTGCTTCTCGCTATATAAACTCATGTATCTCCTCCCAGAGGGAGAGGAAGAAGAAGGCTTGAGGGCGGCGGACCTTGTTAGGTCTGGCTGAGCTGTACGCAATAAAACTTTGAGAACCGACCCCATTATCGTCTCGCCTCTATCACTCACGGCTCCGGTCAACTGGTGGCCCATACGGGGACCCTGCATATCCTCTGGCCAAGGTGTGCAGCGAACACGAGTGACGGCGAGACCTCGGTCCAACAACATCCGAAGACCGGCAGAGCCTCCTCTTGACGCCCCAGGTCGGTTACGAACGATACAGCTGAGGTTTCCTAGGACAGGTGAGTACCGGGTCACCTGGGTTGGGTGGACGCACCTAACACACTCCCGAGTGCCACATTCACTGGCGCCGCTCTCTTCCCTTTTACGTTTCTTTGCTTTACTTTCGCTTCGCTGATATGGGTAACGCTGCACGCAAACCTCTCGCTGACTCTTTGGGAGTTCTGCTTCGCTCTTGGGGAATTTATGAATCGGGTCACCCTTGCCCGGTTTCTGGATCTCGTTAATGAACAAGCCCCCTGGTTCTGGCCCACAGGCTCCCTGACCCTCCCTTCATGGGAAAAATTGGGCGGAGATCTCCGGGGTGCTCGTGAAAGGGGCCCATTAGATCTGATGGTTATACCCTTATGGGAAATGATCAGGGCATGCCTGACTGATGAAGATGCTCCTGGGCTCCATTCAGCCCGACAAGTTTTTGATAAAGCCCGCTCCGAATGCTCCGAAGAGCCCGGAGTTACGGCCGACTTTGGGCCTCAAGAGGGCCCTAGAGATACCGACTTAGAGTCTGATAGTTCTGAGGAAGAAGTGGTTTTCGAATGTGACCCACCGGCTCAGACAGGGAGAATCTAAGGGCCCAGGAAGACAAAAAGGGGAAATGGACACCTCCCTGCCCAGGATACTCCGACTTGCAGAGGGAACTCAGGTCCTTCCGGCCTTGTACAACCTTGCAGCCTGCGGTTGCCCCCTTCCGGGCACCGCACTCTGTTGCACCACCTTGGCCGGAGGAGGAGTTACTCCCCAGGCTGCCACCTCCACCCGTGGCCGCTAGAAGGCATCCACAACCCTCGGCGCCGCCCTGGCCAGAAGGGGAGTTACTTCCTGGGTTACCTCCCATGTCTACATGGGGGGGGGGGAACGTTCCTTCCATCAGAGGGTGTGGTCGCGGCTCCCCTTCGAGTGTTCTGGCCTCCATGCCTTTCCGGTACAAATAGGAGGCAGAGGGGGAGGAGGGTACTACGAACCCCTGGAGATCAAACAGCTGAAAGCCATTAAAGATGCAGTCTCGGCCTATGGGCCTAGTGCACCCTTTACCATGGCCCTCCATAGATCTTCAATACTGGCTATTGTGACAGTCAGGTGTTCGGGGGAGCCCGACTGTTTACTGGACACCAAATTTGCAACCCGCTAAAGGCTTGTCTTGATCTTAGACCGTTTCTTACACTTAATGGTTCGCTCTCTAACACCTCCACCTCTAGCTCGGAAACTAATTCCTCCATGTCTCTTCACAACTATGTTTGTCTAGACCCCCCCCTTTTCTGTTTCTTGTGTCTTTTGAGGTCAGGACACGCGGTTTTACAGGCTTGGACCACTAACCAAATTGCCCTAACCATGGATACCATCAACAACCTCACCAACCAGACCGCCGCTACGTTGAGACGTCAGCAGTCCCTCATTGAACTAAATTCACAGGCAATTCAACAGATCCAAAGAGAGATCGAGGAAATTGGACATGAGATAGACACCCTCTGGAACGTCCCGGGCCAGCTCTGCGATCAACGATGGATCCTGGGCTGGGGATTTAGCCCAGCGGCATAAGCACCTGCCTTGCAAGCAGGCAGTCGTGAGTTCGATCCCTGGTACCGTTAAAAAAGATTAAAAAAAAAAAAATACAGAAAAAAAAACGATGGATCCTGCGTCACGTTTGTGTGACTCCGGCTCGTGCTAATATCACAGCCCAAACAAAACAGGTTTCTGACTGGTTAAAACAGACTTATCTAAACTCACACCCATCACTTTTGATCTGTCAGTTCTGAAAGATGCATGGGATTATGTAACTTCTTGGTTTTCCTGGCCCAATCTCACCACCTGGGCCATTATTGCTGTGTTGGTACTGGTGGGCCTGGTGGTCATTAAGTGCTTATTTGACCGTTTGCTTCAGATGCAGCAACAGGTTAGGCTTACAGCACTGGCTGCTATGCAGATGACTGAGCCAGGTCTAACAGGAGGACAGGTGGCGGCCTATCTGCTGCGCATTGCAGAACACCAGATATAGTTTGGCCGGATATTTCCGAGGGTCCTCAATATCCTTTATGCCCTGGGAGATCAGGAAAGGGATGATGTGGCGATGGGATGCGAGACCAAGGGTACTGCAGTGTCATCCGCCTAGGCAAGGCCATCGGGGATGACAGGAATGTATGTCTATATGCATCCAGGTTCCGTTCCGATGTATGCCTGGCCCTGCGAAAAAGGAACAACTCATTTCAGCATGGTCCTGGCGCAAGGATATGCATATAACGAAATGATGCACAGCAGGGTATAGTCCTCTACATTCTCCCTTGCCTTACTGCCCTGTTTGGCCGGCACCCCAGCAATGGGCCCGCCTGACTCCCCTCCCAATGCTCGGTCAGGAGTAGAAGAGGACCCTCGTGATTTATCTTTCAAATTAATAAAAAAGGGGGAGATGTTAGGGGCCATGAGCCGCTCCCCAAAGATGGCGCCCGCTTCCTGCTTCCTGGTTCTTGTTGGCCCGTGTTGCCGCGTAATTAACCCGCCAAGAGTGATCATCTGCCTAGCAACAGTCGGTTGTGACCAATTGCTATCCGAGTTCCTGCTATGCTGTGATTGGCTGCTTCTCGCCATATAAACTCATGTATCTCCTCCCAGAGGGAGAGGAAGAAGAAGGCTTGAGGGCGGCGGACCTTGTTAGGTCCGGCTGAGCTGTACGCAATAAAACTTTGAGAACCGACCCCATTATCGTCTCGCCTCTATCACTCACGGCTCCGGTGAAAATTCTATGCGTTGGATATTCTTGCTTCATTTATTATTTTCTTTATTTTTAAATTAGGGAATCAACAAAATTAGTTTATTATTTTCTTTATTTTTAAATTAGGGAATCAACAAAATTAGTAACACTAAGGAGAAAATTAGGTGATAGGCTAGACAAACTCCATTGGTAGATGTAGGTTATCATTAATGTTTTAGTTCTTAGATTGAGTAATAAGTTCATTGGTATTCATCATATTACTAAAATAGATTCTTAACTACACAACATAAAAGTGGTTTATGAGTAAATTAAAGATGATAGTTTGACATAAATCAGGCTGATGACTCACTAATATTATCCTCTTGAGGTCCATTTGGGAAAGATAAATTCCGATAAACACATTTGGCTAAGCCAGCTCAATCTGTAAGTTACAGCCAGATTTCAGACATTTCAGCCTTTCTGAGAAATTTGTTTTTAAAAGATGATAGTTTTAAACAAGTGTTTGTTTTGTTTAGAAAAGCTAAATGCATTTGAACAAACAGAGAAAGTAGAAAACTTTCCCAGGTGAGGTGCTATAAAGCTTACACTGTCTGCGGGCCTTTTCCTGGGTGCATCACCCATCTGGGTGTGAGGAACTGCTCCTCTCAGCTTGGCCTTTCCAGACATCACTCTCTGTGCACATGGCCTTGAATTTTTTTATGACTGATACAGCGACTGCTAAATATTTGATACATCTTGTTGAACATGTCTTCACCAATTATTATGGCCCAAGTTCCCTTTAAGTTAACATCTTTACAGACAGCATCATTACAAATATGGTGACCAAAGAGGAATAAAACAAACATTACCATGCTCATGCTTCCAGCCATCTGCAATGGAAAGAACCAGGTTAACCCAGCCTCTCAGTCAGGTGCTTAAATATATCTGCAGAACACATTAAAATATGTCTCACAGCAAAGCGTCACTTAGTGATTGTCTTCTTTCAGGCTGGCAGCCTCATGAGACCCAGAACAGATTTAAGTTTCATCCAACGGTTTTATTGTAATGAGATGACATGGGAGGGAAAGGCAGTAACTATCTGCTCATTATAGTAACTGAGGTTTCAATATACTTTAAAAATTGTTCATTTAGTGGTGCTTTCATTACATAGTCCTAACCACGACACATCTGTTTCCAGCTACCAATATTTTATTACAAATTAATATTATTAATTATTAAATTATAGGCTTCACAAAAGTAGTGCTGTGGACTTTCTCATACGGCTTTATTTTCTCATCTCCACCGAAATTTAGAGCAACATTTTAATTAAGACACTAAACGTGCCTCCTGGAGTCACAGGCAGGCTCCTAACTTCCTGTTTTCAGCCACAATTTTGGTATTTTGGAAACAGAATGTTGAATTATTTACCATTTAAAAGACAAAGTATGATAGTAATTTTTTTAAAAAACAGTATCAGGAACTGAGAGGATATTGGTAAAAATCAGTTCAATAAGAAGCCAATGGAAGTACAGTTTGCAAGATTTTCAACTGAACAGTTTACCGTAATTAAGGTAAGAAAGTTGAGCTAACTGATAAAAGTCCGTGGCTTTTGGTCTAATTGCAGGCTGAACAGCTCAGCTGTGTCTCTGGTAAAGGTGCAAAAAAACAAACAATAAACACTCAGGGCTACCTGTGGTGCCTCCAGCACTTCTGGGAATGCTGACATTGCCAGTTCCTCCTTCCTGGCAGCCACAGGGGCTGTGCCAGCCAAGCGTCATTTGTCCTCATCACTCTTCTGATACCAGCAGACTTTAAGAGCACAGATTTCTTGAGCATCCAAAACAATTTCCATCACACATTCCTTACGAATGTGCACCAACTGCACCACACGTTCACTGTAAGTTTTCTATGACCGTGATGGCTTCAAACAATACAATGTACAATCTCAGCTTCTGTAGGTCAGGGTCTGGGCACAGCTTAGCTGGGTTTCTGGATGCCAGGTCCTGTGAGGGCGAAAAAAAGGTGTTATCAGGAGCACAGTGTCATCCAAGACTTGGGCAGTGACCAGACCAGTGTTTATGTGTCCTTATGAGAACACGGCTGAAATGCCCCTCCTGCCTTCCCCCAATAAGCTGCCCTTCCAGGGTCTTCCCCAGTACAGTTAGTAACATCTTCTAATTAGACTAAAATTACTGGAGTCATCCTTGATTCCTCCTTTCTTCTTATGCCCTGCATGCAAATCTGTCAGCAAATCCTGACTCCACCTTCAGACAGACCCCATACTTGGCCACTGCTCACCGATTTCACTGCTGCTATCCTGATTCAGGCCACTGCCACCTGTCAAGGGGATTATTTCAATAATCTTTTAACTGATATCTCATCTTTGCTCATTTAGTCAACTGTTAACATAAGGTCTCGAGGTAATCCTGTCAAATGTTATTTCTGCTCAAAACCTTCTATCTTCCCTGCTCATGGAGACTAAAAGACAGTTTTCAGTGTGGTAACAGTACCCTACATTTTCTGTCTCCCACCCTGGCTTGCTCAGGCAGCACTCTGACCCTCCCTCCTTGCACCACCCACTTGCGCACCCTGCTGGAGCACCCAGCTTTCAGGGCCATTTCTGGACCCTGCAGAGGCCCCTCCTACATCCGGGTCCTTCGAGCTGATTTACTGCTCTCTGCAGCTCTCAGCAGCTCCGTGGATCTCGCTGTCTGCCTGAGGGTTTTGTCAGGTCTTCCCGTCAAGGTCATCCCCTGTGCCCTTGTTTAAATTTCCATCATTCCCATGACCTGGAGTCCATTCTACCTGCCTTGCTCTTTCCTCAGAACTTGGCACCATCCTGTATCCCACACATCGTGCTGAGTCGATGCTTTTACTGTCTTCCTCCCTATTAAAATGCAAGTTACATAAGAGAAGAATTTTATTTTTGTTCACTAATATTCTTCCAATACCAACATCTGTGTCTGGTTTATAGTGTTTGTATTCTTACTAATCAAAATAAATCCAGATGGGTTTGTAACTAAGCAGAGAAATGCTGGTATTTTGCTTTCACGGAGTATGGTGGTTGCTTTGAGGAGTCCAACTAGTATTAAGTAGAGGACACAGGTCCATTATAGTAGTCCAGGTGGGAGGGTGATTGTGGTTTGACTTAAGGTTGTAACAAGGATGATGAGAAGCTGTTTGATTCGGGATGTGTGTTGTGGAAATCCTGATCAAATTTACTAATAGGTCAGACACTGGTATGAAGAAAGGAATGGATGGCATCAAAGGTGCAAACTTACCGACTAGCCACTTATTGGGTGTGGGGAAAAAAACACGAGTTAAAAATGGCTCCTTGATTTCGACACAAGAGATTAATGAGGAGAAATCTATGTTGGAGGAGGCTATCCAAAAAACAGTGAAGGCTAAAGAAAGGTATTTTAAGGAAAATGGAATGGTTAACTGTATCAACCATGTCATCAAAATGTGGAATAAGAGAAAGACAGAGACTTGACACTGGAATTTGTTAAAATGAAATTTCTTGTGGATTTTGCAAGTTGCTATTTCAGTGATGTGCATATTAGGACCGATGGCTGTCGTGAATTGGTTCAGGGATATCAAAAGAGTGAGGTAGCAATTCCGTGGAATCTCATGAACAGTTTGCTGTAAGAGGAGCGTGCCTATCAGCTGGTCGAAATTATCAAGAAGAGAAGAAAAACTGCCAGCAATGTGGCAGGGCGACTGGGGGAAATGGCAGAGATAAACTGCTTGCGAATGGAAGGTAAATGAGACCCAGAGCCAGAGTGGAGGGGCAGGCTTTAGACAGAAGCAGGCAGGAGGGTAAAAAACAGGGTCCAGCTGCAAGTGTGCTGCCACAATATGGTGACAAGAGGCAGGGTTGCCTCTGTTTTAAGAGCTGGGGAGAGGCTTAGAAGTGTAAGGAGAGCAAAAGGTGTGAGATAGCGAAGGGGGCTGGTGAGATCCTCTCTAAGCATGAATATCCACATGAAATGCGTGATAAAACTTGACTCGCAGGTGAGCTTTTGTCATCTTCTGAAAGGTTAAGCTGCTCAAGGGCAGACTCATAATAAGGAGATCCTTAGAAAAGCCAGAATGAGAAATTTGCTGAGAATTTACATGGTGGGAGAAAGAGATGGGGTTGTAGAGCACAGACGCCATGGTCCCGTGTTGCTGAGCTACCATTTCCAGCAGGCGTAGCAAGCAAAGGGCCCAAAGGGGAAGAGGAAGGAAAAGCTAAAGGGTCAGGGAGTGGAGTCCCCATGTGTGAAAAGGAAAGGGTTTATTTAGCTCACAGACTATAGAGTTCTCAGTCCATAACTGACTGGCTCCAAGGCACGATGTCTCAGCAGAGGGGCAACAGTTCATGGCAGCAGGAGACAGTGAAGGCAACCAGAGAGAGGAGAAGAATAAGCCTCTTTCTCTCCTTATGTCATATGCAGGCTACCCACTGTAGGATGGGTGTAGCGCTCATGCCCCTAGTCCCGGCACCCTAAATCCCCAGCACATTGCAATAGGAATCAGTCACACACTGTTGATTCAGCTACCTTCAAAAAATCTCCATCTAAAATGGGAGGACGTCTAGACACAAACCATAACAGAGGATGAGGAGCCGCAGTCTCAGAGAGCAAAGCATCCACTGAGACAATCTGGAGAGCCTGATGGAATACGGACTCTTGGGCTGAAGCTTAGAGGATCTGATTGGCTCTGGGTTGTGCTTTGATGGTCTGTATTCTCCGAAGTGACCACAGTGATTCTGAGCCAGTCCTTTCAAACAAAGGCAGCTGGGAACTGCTGAGGGGTAATTCATACAGGTAAGTGCATAAGAAGGTATGATCGCTTAGGGCTCAAGTGGGGGAGGAAGCATTCAAAGAGGGACTTGAGGACAGCGACAGTGACAAATGAGCCGGCTGGCTCATTTATTCCAGGGCAAACCCAAGTTGGCCAGTTTCTCTGGCAATAAGCTCCTTGGCTATTAGAAACATAAATTTCCTCAGGGATGGAGAGAGTGAGACAGAATTCAGGACAATAGATTAAAAAAATAAAGCCAAATGCTTCACCCAGATGTCCTAATGGAGAGTACAATTACCACATAAACACCTTCAAAGGTATTACATCGGAGTGAGACGGGCTTGGTGTGCACTGACATTTTGGTTAGCCCAGGATTTTGCTGTCAGGTAAAGACAAATGCTTTCTTCTCTTTGAAGTCATTTCTTCCCTCTCTATTCAGATGTCAGGAAACTCTTGCCAGGCCTCTGGCTGCCCTGCTTCACCCCAGGCTTTGTGTCTGTGCTGAATGCTTATATAGGGCGTTGGGAAAACTGAATGTAATCTGCTTGTCATTCTCTATCAGTTGAAGTTGGAAAATGTGTTGGTTTTTTTCTGACTCCAAGTATACATTTAAAAGGAGCTTCCAGTTTATCTGAAGGTTCAGGTCAATTTAAGAGAAGTGTTTGGTGCAGAATGCTGACAGCAGGTCTGAAATAAGTACACAAGTATTGTCCCTGCGGGAGCACATTAACCCTGGGGTTATAGATGGTGGCTATGAATGGGAGGACAGAATTCTAGAGAGATTAGGCGCATCATGAGAGACACAAAGGGAAATAAGTATTTAGCGATGGGTAACTCTCAAATTTTCTCTAACGGTGGCTAGTGCACAATTTTTGCTGGGTTAATTGGGGCAGGCAGGCAAATGTGCTGACGAACTCAGAGTTTCTGAATTCAGTTCAGGCTCTGGAATTTATTAGCTTTATAACTCGGGCAGAATTATGCACTATACATCTCAGGAAGCGAGTTGGTAACAATAGTTAGCGTGTAGGACTGCATTAAGAATTTAACGAGCTAATGCATGACAAGCTCTTAGTACAAAGCCTGCTCACTGTAAATGTTGAAAATACGCTAAGTGTTATGAGTTAGTGCTCAGTTTAGTAACAATCTCCTAAATGAATCTCAAGCATGTCATAGCAAATTTTAGCATCAACATGGTACATTAACATGAGAAAAACAAAGACGTGTAGATAAATGTTTTATCTAAGATGGTAAGAAAAAACACTGAAATGGAAGCTGAAATAGTACAGAATACAAAGACAGGATTTTAAATAAATGAAATGAGAACAAAACATACTCCAGATTTTCTGATGCTGCAAGCGTCTCTGCCATTAACTGCACTCTATGACTTAGAGGCCCCACCCAGCAGATGCCCTTCGCATCTAATTCAGTTGAGTAGGCTTTGCTCATGCTGCCTGCTTTTGTGCTAAAAGTTGAAGAGAGCACCACGAGAGAGTAAGATAAAGGTATCAATAAAAGAATGCGATAGAATAGTCAAGAGCACGTAGAGCAGTTTTGGGGGTCATGTTGAAATTGGGCATCTTAAATCTTTACTTCTTCATCTATTTTAAGTCTTACTTACATCTGTTACATGGGATAATAGTAGCACTCACTTCTGTACAATTATTGCAGCAATTAAATGAGATGAGAAATGAGAACATTACTACTGTGGTGGTGGTTACTGTACACGCTGATAAACACTCGTTCCTTGACCCTGTTTTCTTCCCCACTTACGGACTGCTCCTTCTCCGTCCCTTGTTGGGTATTATTTCTGACTTTCCAATCCATCCTCCCTCACTGGAGAAACTGATAGAAGATCATGGTTTTAAATAATCAATAGGCATTTCAGCATAAAGCAAGTATGCTCTCAAAAAATATCATTAAGTAGTCAATACATAGAATATTTATACAGTATTTTCAAAACCAAAACTAAGACCCCAAAATGCAGCATATGGATATCTTAAGAGAGATCAATGTTAATTGATTTCTCTCCTTTGCCTCAAGTTCCAGTATAGTACAGTGCTTTGTCCGCCCTTGTAAACTGCAGAATCATGTAGTCAGCCGTCCACTGGACATCTTCATTGCAGTACCTGCACAGAATTGCATATTCACCAAGTCAGAAATAACTACTGATTCTCCTCCAGTACCGCCCTTTCCTCTGCATGCCTCCCACGTGCAATGCAAGCACACACACACGCACACACACGTGTGCACACAACTTCTAATCTTCTAGCCTTTCCTATCTTAAAGAATAGCACACAATCAGTCAAAAACTAATGCTGGAAAGCCCCTGGATTCCATGTTTGCTTCAATTCCCACTTTGATCTATCAGCGAGTGCTAGCAATACTAATTTGAAATTTTATCTTGAATCAACTTCTCAATCTCCATTTCTGCAAATCCGACTCCAAGCATGGTCATTTCCACTCTGAGTGGCTGCGCTATCATGCTGACAAGTGTTCCTGGCTCCTCTCTTTCCTCCTGCCACAGAGCTCAGAGGATGTCCCAAAGGGCACTTCAGTGAATTCCCATGTGTACAACACAAAAGGTCCGCTGTACTTGGAAATGCTGCCCACAGCCCGGCCCGTGTGACCTAACAGCCTCATCACCCATCACTTTCCCTCTGTTCTTTGCAGCCTAAATCTTACTCGTTTCTTTGTGCCTTGGGCAGGAGGAGTATGGAGCACCCCACAGCTCCATGGCATTTGAACTTGCTGTTTCTTCTCTGTGCAATGCTCCTTCCCACGAACCCCACCACCTACTTACCAAACATTGTAGCCTCTGCCTGCATGTCACCTCCTAAGCTAGGCCTCCCTCACTTTTCTCTATAAAATAGCAACCTCCATCCTCTTCCCACCCCTTCATCCACTCACTTTCTCATAGTGCTGATCACTACTTCACGTATCACCTATTCACTTATATATCTGGTAGTATTCTGTTTCCTTTGTTCATTATCTAGGAGTCAAGACATTCTTGAGTTCATTACTGCAGCTTCTAGCATAGAACAGTGACTATCACATGTACGAATCCTGACTGGATTTAAAATAGTGTTCGTTAAAGCTATTTGTAACAATATAAAATTAGGAACTGTTCAAAAGCATGGTTACATTTCAAGGTCTATCTAAGTGGCGTAAGTATTCAAAATAAAAATTAGTATATATAGCTGTACACTTAAAATATTTAAACATAGATAAAAATTTGTGTTATCTTTGATTGTCTCTGAATCAGGGAAGCAATGATCATCATTTTCCTTCTATTTTTATGTGTTGTCCATTTACATTCTTTATTGCTTGTATTAGATTCTTTTTGGAAGCGATTTGTCATTTGAAGCCTTTAGAGCAGGAAAGCATGTGCAACAATGAATAATGTTAATAAAACTTTGAAAGCACACAGTTGTTCATAGATGACTGATAGAACTGGAAGGGTCAGTATAAAGTGAATTTGTAATTTATAGTCACTCATGGTATGTGTTTTTAATCCATCAAAAGAAGAGAATGAAAATAGGCTAGTGACTGAAGAGGGTGACAGTGAAACAAGACAGTAAAATGTTGCTCCTTGCTCTGTGAAGGGACGTGGGTCAGTGGGTCAGTGGGTCAGTGGGTCAGTGGGTCAGTGGGTCAGTAGGTCAGTATCAGGAGCGGTATTTTTCTTCAGGAGCTCCCCATGTACAGTTGTTAACTACTACACGGAATGACCAGTTACTTTTGAGTTTTACAGATAACTAATATCTTTAGTACAAGTGTATCCTCAAATATTGCATAGAATTACTTAAAATAAAAATTAGTTGTCCCTTACGTAACATTCAAATTCAAGGACTGTTGCATATTTCTTTTTGCTAAATCTGGCAACCCTCTCACCAAGCCAAGTTTGAAGAGAAATGCTGTACCATTAGAATAGGAGAAGGGGGATATAACTAATACCCAAAGCTAAAGTTTACCATTCTCCAAAACCCTTCTGATGTAGGTATCAGGGAGAAGCACTCCCAAAATAAATTATTTTAATTATTTATTTTTGGTGAGGTATCAAGAGTCAAACTCAGAACCTTGCACCAGCCAAGCAGGCACTATATCGCTAAGCTATTTCCCTGACCCACCCCAGAGATTTAAACTCGAAAAATGTTTGAACGCCTTCTTCTTGTTGGGTGTATGCTCAGACAACCTGGAGAATGTGTACTATGGGGCCTCTCCCTGAGGGGTGACGCCGTGAGCAGGAGATGAGGATCTGGAGTTGAATCTTGAACTCAGATTTGGGCTGTACCTTGACATCAGTGTGTCCATATGTGTTTGTATAAATTGTGCAGCTCCTCTGGTCCTCTATTTCCTCACATGTAAACTGGATAAAAACATAAACAGAACGTATCTCATGTGTGTAGACGATTTACAGAGCATTTAAGAACAGAGCTCAATAAATGCACATCATTTTTAATAATATTTGTTATAAATGTTAAATTGGAAATGCACAGGTTTCTGAAATAGAAAATTGTGGATGAGAGAGATGTTATGAATAAGTCAATAGCATTTGTAAATTAAAGTATTAAATAAAAGAACTATCAATTTTAAAATGGGCAAATTAGACCAAAGAAAAAAAATGCAATTAGTAGAAGACAAAAAATAAGGTGAGAATTAAGCCAAAATGACAGTGTCAAAGTAATTGTGAACAACCTGATATATCATGTTTAAAAGCTTTAATTCTAAGACTTAAGAATACACAAGTATTGAAAATAAAATATAAAAAGATAGAAAAATACATATTAGAACACAAGACTCTAGGACCTAAGAATATACACAGGATAAAGATAGCATAAAAAATCATGATAGAAAAAATATCAGAACAATGAGATCAAGGGATAAGTTGAATCCCTTCACAACAATACGATAATCAAACTCCAGAACACAAGGAGTTATGAGAAATAACAACCTAATTTTTAATAACTAAGTTGTACAGGAAAAAATAGACCAGTGGGGAAGAATATCTACAGATTACAAAGGCTTGTGAGGTGTACAAACCTACTGAAATATTAGAATATTACTTGAATCCAAGCTCCAACAATGTATTTAAAAAGATGAGACAATCAGAGGTATTTGAACTATGAGCAACTGAATGTTTTATAATTTTAAGACATTTGGTTAATTTAGTAATAACACTATAACTTTAATAAAAATGGCCTCATCATTTAAGAATAGATATTGAACATTAACAATGAAATATAACAACCCCTGACATTCACTTAAAAATAATTGGAGTTGAAGAGTGCAGATAAGTAGAGTTATAACAAAGCATTGGCACAACTTACCAGTTGCTAAGGCTGGATAATGGATAGATGAAATATCAATGCAAATGTATGTAATACATGGATTACATCTGGCAGTAAATATATAGCAGGAAAATACCAAGTTAAAGCAGATGAATGTTAGTATCTATGTTAATATTACATAATATATTTTTAAGCAAAATTTTTATTGAAGATAAAAGTTCATTGAGAAGATCAATTTATTAGGATATAAACTTATCCTGTAATTACTATAACTAATACTATTGCCTTACAATATATAAAACAAAAATTGACAAGATAGGATAAATTTATAAATCCACCATCAAACTGAGTGATTTTAACATAACTCTAAGTATTTGATAGATGACAGAAAAAGTCAATGAATATATTAGAAAACAATTACTCATTCAATAAAGCTATGTGGAGTCCTTCTCTAAGGAAGTGGATAATGCATTTTTTTTCAGGCATACATGTAATGTTCATAAATATTAGTTATATCCCAAAGTACAAAAGAAGTCTCATTTTGTATCCCTGTAATCCCAGCATTCTGGGAGGCTGAAGCAGGAGGATCAAAGTTCTAGGCCAATCTGGGCAACTTAGTGGCTTCACAAGCCTTGCATCAAAATAAAAAAGCAAAAAAGGGCTGAGTATGTTACTTGGTGTGAATGTCCCAGGTTCAATTCCCAGTACAACAAAAATCAAGTAATTAATTCTGATTTTATTTAATTAACATATCAGCTATATAAGTTAATGGAATTCAGCGTCATATTTCCACACATGTATATGCCAGGCATTGATGGAATCCAACCACTTTCCTCTACCTCCTCCCTCTCCTCTCCTCCCCAGTCCCTTACAGTGCCTAACCTGACATAGAATAAACTAAATGTTCTGATTATATCACTATAATTTGCAATTTAATAACAATAGGCAACTCAAAATTCACACACTTGGAAAATTTTAAACCCATTTTAGAATCACTTACAAGTCCAATATGAAATTAGGCGTTCCAACTTCGTCACATGCCAAAATTTGTGAGATGTAGGCAAAACATAATACGGAGCTCTGTAAGTTCTTACCAGAGATGAAAGACTGAAAATCCATGTGTAGGGCATTTGTCTCTAAACAGAAAAGAATCACCCCCGAGAACCTGAAAGGGCTGATTAAGGATAAGAGCACACATTATGAAATAATAAAATGAGAATACAATAAACAGAAAAGAAATCAAAAAGACTGATACCATTTTAAAATCTCTGGCCAAAGGGAACAATAAAAGGAAAAGTACAGCAAACAATTCTAGACATAAAAAAGCTGTGGTTAGAGCTCGCCAAGATTAAACAGATGAGGATATTAGGAAAGCCAAATGAAAAATAATTAGCATAGTACATTTATATAAAATGTATCTTGTCAAGACAAACTTGAAATGAATTTGGAAACCTAAATAATCCTATAACTGTAATCCAGAATAATTCAAAATCCTCATACAACAAAGCATTAGGCTGAAAAGATTTTATAGGACAATGCCAGCAAGTCATCAGTAAAGAAGTGTTTTCACTCTAAAGTTTCTAAAGTTACTTTTGGTAACTTTACCTAAGAATAAAAATAAACTAATTCCCAAGTCACTTTAGAAGGCAAAACTTTCCCCAGCACCCCCCCACACACACACCTCAACACACACACACACACACACACACACACACACACACACACACACACCCTTAAGACTTCTGCACATGGCCTGCTGATGTTAACAAATCCAGGAGACGATATCTCTGGCTCCAAGCAGTCTAATTTCCTTCACCCTAGTGTAACAGAAATCTTCTGTCTCCTCAGAGTGCCGGCGCCCACGGCTCCACATTTCAATCTGGGTGAATCTCATGCTGAGGGGAAAAAATCCAGTAGCTGCAGACTAGGAATGGTGTGCCACCGTGTACACATAAAGTTCACAACCGCATAAAGTAAATGATGCTGCTTGGTGTCATTCCATGTGTGATAAAGTACAAAGAAATGAAAGAGAACAGCAAACACAAAGTTCAAGAGAAAGACACCCAGAAAGGCAGAGAAAGAGATATATTCGTACAAGAGGAGACCCTATAATATTAATAATATTCCACCTCTCAATTTGGGTTGTCAGGATGGAATTTTCTATTTAATGATCATGCTTTACAACTGCAACATTTATGTTATTTCACATTGCTTACTTTTAGATCCAACCTATGCTATATAATATAATATAGTATAATATAATATAATATAATATAGTATAATATAGTATAGTATAATATAATGTATTAGCTCGGTGATTTTCACAGATACTTGTAACCATACCATGTCCTTTTTACATCAACTATTTCACAATAAAAAGGAAAATTGATTCTGAGGTTTGCCTGTAATTTGAACCCTTTTAAAAATAAAGTTATTAACAGTAAATTCATTACTATGTCATTCTTTTCTCTGAGGATGTGCCTGCTCCAAAAGGAAATCTAATATGTCTGCTAAAATTTCAGTGTCACTTAAGAATGATAAACTTGAGTGACTTTTGCAGAAAGGGAAGCTTTTTCATACTGAAATAGAAATGTTGTTTACAAAACACATATTTTAATAAATGGTCTTTCTCCAAGGTTGATGTGGAGTGTGCTGTGGGAAGGGCCATGCAGCACCCCATGAGGGTGAGCACTGAAGCGGGGACCCGATGGCTTTTGCAAGGGCTATTGAATTTCAATTTCCTCCCACAGTCTTCACACTCTCCCTGGATGAGCAGGCTGGCTTTCTAAATCCCATATTACTCTCAATCAAATGCATAACCTTTTTTTTTAAATTTCTTACCCATTTAAAATATACTGGATTAGGCACAAACTTAATTCTTAATATTTTAATCTGTGTTTACTGAAGCAAAGTTAATCAAATTTTACACCAGCTCTTTCTCTGTTAGTTTCCTATTATGATAAAAAAAACAACTGAGACTATCCATTTATAAAGAGAAAGATTTTATTTTGGCCCAAAGTTAGGGAAGCTCCTATCCACGATCAGTTGGCTGTGTTGAGTCTGTGGTGAGGCAGCACATCATGGTGGGAGCACAGATCAGAGCAAATTCACTCATCTCACAACCAAGGATGATGACAAAAGAGGAAGGGTGGTGGATCCCATCATTCCCTTCAAGAATGATCCAAAGAACTCCTCTCAAAAGTGCCACCACTTCCCAACAATGCCATACTAGGGATCAAGTTCTGATACATGGGCCGGTGGGAAACAGCCAACATCCAAACTAGGGTATCTCACATGTGTACTAAATACGGACTCCATAATAATCATGATTTTATTAGTTTTTCTGAAAAAGAAAAACAGTTCATTACTCAAGGAATCTGACAGCCAACAAGACTTGAATCAAGTCACAATGCAACCCCTGGGACAGAATCAGTAAGAAGGAAAAGTTGCTCCTTTTTCCAGTGAAATGGTTGTTACCATGTCAGCTGATTCTGTCTGTTTAAGCCTACCTGACCTTGGAAATTGTTATCATAGAGAAAAAGACATCTGTTGGCCCAAAGGCAAAAGGATGAAGCATGTCCCTTTTATCTTGTCACATTCAAATGAACGTAAACCTCGTGTGGGCTTCAAGGTGGTGTACAGTTGACAACTTCAGTTTAGAAAAAAATTTATATACAGCCTTTTCTTACAGGATCAATCAGTTTCATGTGTTAAAATTGAAATATGTAAATATCTTCAGTTCAAGTTATTTCTTTGTATCTTTCACAATGCACAGCAATCTATTTTTAACATAATGCATCTTGTTGGTCTCTTAGAAGATGACATTTGCAAAAGATGTCTGGTAAGGGGCAAAACTGGCCCCATATTGACATAAGGAAAAGAGAACAGGATAGGGTGTTAGGGGAAGGAAAAGAAGCTGGCTGTCACTATCAAAAGCAGACACTGAGGCCAGCATTTTTATTTTCCTTATAACTTATTTATGCAATGCAATAAAAGATGAGTATTATTTCAGTTGTTGTCATTGTTATTACTCTTGTTTTGTTTTAACTGGTGAATAAATAGCCATTCAGGGAGCTTGTTAATTATTTAGGACCACGTAACCCTGAATTGGCAGGATTTACTATTTGTTTCTAACTTAAAACTTCACTCCATTGTCTCGTTTTGTTTTTTCCACTAGGATGTTGCTCATTTTTCTCTATATCCAAGAATCTGCACCAGACAATTAAAATAAAATCCTGTTCTTCTCTGATTCCATTCAGGTTAAGAGTAAGCAATGGCACTTGCTTTTTATTGCTCAGTTTTAGGAATTCTATGTTATAATAAAATTCTCCATCTCCATCTCCATCTCCATCTCCATCTCCATCTCCATCTCCATCTCCATCTCCATCTCCATCTCCATCTCCATCTCTAACTATGGATAAGGACCTTATACAGCTCCAACCAGCAAGGCTTAGGACTTGAATGTGAGCCTTACTTTGTCTGGGAGGAGTATCCTGGGAAGAACACACAGAGGGTTAGATGGTCCTCTTTCTGGTGGACGGATTTTGCCAGAACTGCTATTTGTCTACCTCTTTGCCAGAGTTGAAGATGGCTGTTGATCATTAAAATGCAAATCAAAGGAGAGAAAAGGCATTCAGCCTGGATCACAAAACCTCATCCATGAGAGTTGATCTGCATAGTGATGCATCTGGTTTACATATAGCCTTCAGAGTTTTCAGGGAGTGCCCAGAAGCAGTGGGCAGTCTAAAGAACTTGTTTAAAGGTTAAGCTACATGTAATTAGGTCCAATGAACAGAGTCAAACTTAGGTAGGTCACGTAGACTCTCCTGACCTTCAAAAGCCCAGGGCTGCAGAGAAGCACTAGAACTCGCCTATTCCTCTTTTGGTAAAATAATTGCACTCAAGTCTCATTTGTTTGTCTGGAGCCTGTCTTTTCCCATCAGGTCTGTTTGAAAGTATAATCATCTTGTGAGAGACTGTAAACTAGATTCCTTCAAATGAAGATGAGTTTTGTCAGACCATTTCCCCAGTTGGAGGCACCGTCCTCAACTCCAGGTCACGAAACTGGGGAAAATGGAGGAGGAGGAGGAGGAGGAGGAGGAGGAGGAGGAGGAGAAGGAGGAGGGGGAGGGGGAGGGGGGAGGAGGGGGAGGAGGGGGAGGAGGGGGAGGAGGAGGAGGAGGAGGAGGAGGAGGAGGAAGTGCCTGCTGGAGGTCAACTGATTTCTGTGACTTTTCTACTTTTATATAGTGTGTCACCTGCTTAAAAAAAGCAGGTTATTGTTTGTGTTGTTCCTGGTGAATTTAATACTGTAAAAGAATATTCCTCAATGTCACAAGAATAGCTGGGATTATGGAGAGAGATTCAAATCTTGAAATAGAGCTGCAAAGAAATGCTTCAAAATTAGCAGGCTTTTCAGCGGATTCCCTGTCACTTGACAACTGACTCCAGAGACCCTTAAAAGTGTTCTTGCTGTCAAGTTATTGGTTTGCATGCAGGCATTATTAATAATGAGAAATGATGATTATACCAGGATCCATCCAGGTTTCTGTACCACTGGGACTGCTTCTCCTCTCCAAAAGGTAGCGTGTTCTATCTTATCACTTAGAACACTCAAAGACACAAAGGTCACTACAAATTAAATAACACTTGGATACACTTTCTGATAATTGTACCTTTTCAATAGCAGGATCACAGAATGTTACAGCAGAAATGAACCTCAGAGATCACACAGTCCAGCTGTTCTCATGTCACAAATGAGGTAAGCAGCACAATCTGTTTAGACCTGAGCCAGTGTCCTGACCTTTCAACAAAAACACACACATAATTTTTTCTTCACCCTGTTTCAAACCTTTAACAGGACAAAAAAGCAGGGAAGATAAAAGTCCTACACACTGTTACAGAAAAATTTAATTAGAAAAAATGTCATTGTGCCTCTAACCATGTTATTTTTGCATAGGAAAAATCCTCCTAAAAGGACTACTCATAGTAAGTATTTGTTGTTTTTCATAGTTTTCTTCAGGCTCATTGGCATATAGGCTAGATATAGCCCAGTCTTTTTTACTGGTTATTTGAATTTGATCTGGTCTCTGAATCAAGTTGATTTAAGGTATTGGTTGCCTGACTTGCATTTTGCCTGAGAAATGAAGGACCTCAGTGAATGCAGCAAAAGGGTTTGTTCTGATTTCCTCTCTCCTGTGGCTGTGTGTCTCCTGCCATCCACCTCTCCATCTGTGCTTCTTTCCCTTTCTGACATATGCATGGCACAGAGACAGACATGTCTAGATTAATATGATAGTAAATAAGTAATATATAATAGATTTTCTTACAACTTGCTACTTAAAAAAGAGCAAGACCTTTGAAAAAAGCCAACACAAGACTGTATGCAAAGAATGATTCTAATATTATTAAACACATATGTCTTTGTACATATTGTCGTAAATCCTATAATTTATATTAGTTATGATAGAATAAATTCCATAAGTCAATGCCATAACATTTTCAGAACTCATGGATTAACACAGCAAAACAATTTCTCAGTCAGCAAATACATGGATTGGTCAGTTTAGCCTTCTTTCATCTGTGGTTTCATTTCTGTTTCACTGACAACAGTTGCTTATAAGAAATATGTATGATGAGACCAAGAAGCCTTGTGTTCCAGACCAATGCATTAAGCTTTTTTTCTTTGCAAAATTAAGAGAGAGAGTTCTGCATGAGGTGCAAAGGGGAAAGCTTCATCTTCATCTTTACAAAACCAAAACAAAATTTCTGGCAAACTGTAGGTTTACACCTCTTTAAAAAAAACTATTAGGACCCTGAAATTATAAGGCAACACAAAGAGACAGAACATGGATATTTGCTTACTTGGAGCAATCACAGGTGGAAGAATAAAGTTAGTATTGTTAACAAAACTGAAACTAACCGCACGCACTACATATCCTAGAAGCTCAAAGTATACAAACTGCAATCTATGATTCAATCTGTCCACCACTCTTTTGTAAATAACACTTTATTGGAATACAGTCTTCCCATTCATTTACATGTTATCTATGGGTGCTTTCAGCTTTCGCTTTTTGCAGGAGAGTTGAGACACTGAAATAGACACTACATTTTGCCTGCAAACACTAAATATTTGATGCTTGACCCTTTGGAGGATTGCTAATTCAGATCGCTGAAAATATTTAGAGAAGAGTGGCTTGACTTGAGCCACTACCTGATTCCATATCTCAGTCAGTTCATAGCTATAAAGGCTTCTTCCTCAAGGACACTGATTTTGTTTTAAAGCATGTGACATAAAATTTTCTCCTTCACTTCCTGCTATACACAAGTGCTAAAGGTCTTGGTAGTCCTTTACAAGGGTAACAATAAACCAGAGAGGGGGGAATACTAGAATATGGGGAATTATTGAACACAGGCTCAAAGTTCACTCATCCCTGGGAACCTGGAATACCATGTGGTCCACTCATTAGGTGAATAACCTAATATTGATCTCAGGCTGTCTTAGCATTAACTCCATGTACGGTGTGTGACCTGTGTGGTTGTAATTTCTTATATTTCCAGTGGCTGGTAGAATTTCTGCTTCAGCACCCCATGCCACAGAAGGAAAAATATTATAGTACAAATATCGAGTTAGATCCACACTCTCCTCACTTTCCACACAAATTGTAGATCGAAACCATACTGCATGCCTGGAAGAGACTAATGACTCTAGCACTGTAGCAGAAAATGCACCACCACCTCCAGCCAGTATATTTTGGTTTCTGCTGGTTGCCCAGGTAACAGTTTCTGTTACAGTTCCTGTTACTTCTGTGTCTTAGAAGCAGGTGGTCACTATGATGCATACCAGGTCATTATGATGCATATTATAAGAACTTGATTTGAAGCCCTGTATTACTCCCATTATCTTGTTTTGACTGATTTTACTCTGTTCTGTTCTGTTTGATAGTATCAAGTTTGAGGGTATAGACAACTACTTTGAAGGCAATAAGATTCACTATGATGCCCATTCTGGTTTGACTATTATCTTCTTTTGAAGTCCTGTAATGTTTCCAATGTTTAGGTTTTATTGGTCTTGTTCTGTACTGTTTTGTTCAATTTTATTATACCTAATGATGTAGGCAATTCTTTTTAAGGTAGCAAGAGGCATTATGGTAACCATTGTTGATAACCTTGTATTCTATTTTTACATCATGTGCTATGTCTATCCTTTGTTTTGACTGACTGCTTTGTTTTGTCATATTTGGTTTTATTCTCTTCCAAAAAAAAGTAATAAGAACTATGGGAGTAATAAAACCCAAAATGTGTAAATTTTGTTGTAAAAAAGAGAGGGAAAAAAGTGCTCTAAAGGATACAACTACAAGTGTGTTTAGGTGTGTTAAGATAGATGACCATATTACTAAGTTTTTGTTGGATCATTAAACACAACTGTTTGCAGTCTCACTGTTTGAATGTTCACTTTGTGTGCTTTAATCTTGTAACTTGAACAACTATTTCTAAGATGACAATATGTAATCCATTAACTAGTGATTTCTTACTGTTTGGTTTTTTGTTTATTTGGTTTTTTTTTTGAAATTCTGTATTACTTGTACCCTTATACTGTTTGGGTTTTTTTTTTTTTCCTTTAAAAATCGAAGACAGCCAAGTACTCTCCCTTTTTTGCTTGCAAACCCCATAAAAACCTCCCTCCCTGAGCCTTTGGGGCCTGACATTTTTTTTTTTTTTTTTTTTTTTTGTCTTTTTTCCGGTACCGGGGATCGAACTCACGACTGCCTGCTTGCAAGGCAGGTGTTTATGCCACTGAGCTAAATCCCCAGCCCCCGACATTTTCTTTTTTGAGAAATTCTCATGGACACGAAATAAATATGCTTCCAAATCCTGGGAGGTTTTGTTATTTCTGTTTTCCATAGCATCACAGGCCCAAAATACACTGGGATAGGGATCCTGTCATCTTTCCACTTAGGCATATACTGTGTTTAGCCTGGGCCTGGGCCCCTTGTGTCTTGGAGAACTACTATGGATTACTCACCAAAACCAGAAGAGGGAGGTGCATCCAACTACAGTTGCAATCTTGATCTCTTTCTTAGAGAAACCCAAATTCCTAATGGAATTCAGCTAGGTAGCTTCTTTCTTTATTTCAGTAAGCAGACACAGCTATTTCCATTTAGCAGGACTGTAAATATATCTTCACTTCCTAAATGTTAGATTCTGTTTATTTTCCACTGAGGTTTGATTTGGTGCCTAGGGTTCTTTATGTTTAACCACACTGATGAAATCATAAAAGCTTGGAAATAAAAAGTAGCAAAAACCTAAAATCTTCCAGTAAATTATATGTCAAAAATTGGAATATGACCCCATAAACAATGAAATTTCAATGAAATTCTGTGATCAAATGGTCAACCACATACTAAAATATCCCCTCCAAAGGAAAAATCATACTTCTAATTTCTTATGCCTATAAACTGAGCATTATGGCGTAAGAACTGAAGTCAGAATGCTTGGATTAAAATCCTGGCCTCACTCCTGCATCCGATATGTCCCTGAGCAAGTTTTGTCAATTCTCTATGACTCAGTTTCATCACCTATAGAACAGTACTCATGATGGTACCTTCAATAATAATTACAGTTTTTCTTTAAATGTGCTTCAGCATCAAACCCAATGTACCTTGATGAAAGAAGCTATGTTTTATGAAACCAAATTTATGTGTGACAAATATTTACAAACTCAAGAAACATCTCAGTTTTCTTAAAGAATAAGAATGTGACTAAACTTCCTAAAAAGACTGAAATGACTTACACCTTAGAACAGAGATACTGTGACCAGCGGATATGTAAAATTCTTCAGAGGGTCCAAAAAGTTGGAACATTCTTTAATCACACTTAAGCATTATTTGTCTTTTCTGCTGTGCTGCCATTTGTACTGATGGTGCAAAAGTAATGATGGGTAAAATTGGTGTGTTTGCAGGAGCTAAAACATGGTGCCCAACTCTGCTTGGGGTTACTGTGTTCTTCCCCTAAACTCTTCCTCGTCAAGCACTACAGAACATAAAAAAGGAAAGTTCAGTTTTCTCCAAATCCACAGAAAATCAGTTTCTTTTTTTCATTTGGTCAAACTCGTGAGAACATGCCTTTTTAATATTCTGTGTGATAGATTGGGAATTACAGCTAGGCAGACCACTGCTGCCTGCGAAACTTCGGAGTTGTCTCAAGAGAAAGCAGAACAGTGAGTGTTGGAACTGTGAGCAGGTCGAGCCACTTTTCTTGCTGGAAACTATTTTGGTTTGAAAGAACAACTGACAGACAACACATAAACTGTGGTCATTCACACTGGGATATTTGACAGTTATTTTCTTGAAAATAAGCAAAGTGAGCCAGGGACTTCAAAGGGAACAACTAACAGTGTTTGTTGCCAGTTATAAAATTCAAATTTTCCACCAAAAGTTAACATTTTGGAAAACCTACCACCACAATGAGAATGCCAGTTGCCAAACACTTTTTAAAAAAAAAAGACGTCTGAGGAGATTGGTGAGTTACAGCAATATGTGACACATAGGAAAAAACGCACAGCTAGGAGAACCACTGTTTTCCAAAGGACCAAAACAGGATGTTCCAATACAATGCATGGTGATCAGTCCAATCAAGTTGCAAGCTAGAATAACAGATTTTCACATAATAGTACAAATGTTTCATTAATACGTTTTCAATTCCATAGTGCAACAACTCTTTAAGAAACTACCATATCTTGTTTCAATATAGTACTAAAAAAGAATTTTCAAAAATATCTGAAAAAGCTACTACAAGAATCCTCCATTTTCCTATTATGAGTTATTTTCATTTGCTTCAAAACAACATAAACCACAGATTAAATGCAGAGGCAAAACTGAGAATTTCTGTAGCCTAGACATTAAAGAAACTTGCAAAAATGTAAGAATGCCACTTACGAGTAATTTTTGTAGAAAATAATTATTTCTCTTTAAATAGTTATCTTCTGTTAATATGGAGTATGTTTTTTGCTTCAATTAAAGATCTTTTTTTTTGGCACTAGGGTTAGAATTCATGATCTCACACTTGCCAGGTAGGCACTTGTGCTACTAAAATTATTTTTAAATCCTAAACTTTAATATGAAAAATGCTGACTGGTGAAACACACATAAATAGTTCCTTGGGTTCCTGATAATTTTTAACATCGTAAAAGATCCTTGTAAAAAGTTTGAGTGCATGTCAGCTACACAGAAGAGCAGGCTTTGCTTTGATATTTAGTACATGGCGATAACACACATTGATCATTCTCACCGCTTCATTATTACCCTGGTCCATCCCTCCCCTACCTCCTTCTCTAACATTTTCCTTCTATTTTCACTTCATCTTTTTGATTTATTTTATTTTTAGATTCCACCTAGGAGAGAAACTGGCATTCTGAGTCTGTCTTATGTCACTGAACATGATCACTAGCTCCATTCATTTTCCTGAAGAGGACAATCATGATTGTCACCGTTCTTCAGGGCTGAATAATATCAAATTGCATAATTTTTATTCCTTTATCTGTTAATAAACACTTGGTCCATAGTATGTAGGAATATATATTGCAAATTATAATATCCAGAATATATAAAGCATTCAAAAAACTTTACACCTCCCCCAAACCCTAATCAACACATGGACAAATGGATTGAGTAGACATTTCTCAAAACAAGAGGTACAAATGGCCATAAGTATAGAAAAATATTCATCATCTTTAGTTGCCAGGGAATCTCAAATTAAACTATAATGAGATTCAATGTCCCTTCCTGCCATAATGGCTATCAAGAATACAAGAAATAATAAATACTGATAGCAACGTAGGAATAAAGGGGCCCCTCTGGGCTGTTAGTAGGCATGCAAATGAGTAAAGCCACTACCAAAATAAGCATAGAGGCTCCTCAAAGTGCTGAAAGTGTACTGGATTATGATTTGCTCCAGCAATCTTACTACTGGGTACACATTGAAAGAAATCTAACAGTATGTCAGAGAGATATCTGCACTCCCTTCTCCTTGTTAACTGCAGCACTATCTGCAATAGCGAGACAGGAAATCAATGTCTATCCATGGATGAGTGAGCAAAGAAAGCATGGTCCATGTATCCAATAAACACTATGCAGACATAGTATGAATTCAGACACTATTCAGTTCATAGTGAATGAACCTGGAGAATATTATACCAAAAGAAATAAGCCAGACACAGGAAGACAAATACAAGATCTCACTCACATGTGGAATCTAAAAATGTTGATCTCAAAGAAATAGTGTAAAACAATGATCAGCAGAGGCCAGCGTGGTTGGTGGTATGAGAAAGAGGTGTTGGGAAGAGGCTGGTCAAAAATGTAAAATTTCAGCTAGACGGAATCGGCTCAGGGGATCTACTGTACAGCACAGTGGGTTTCTTGAAAAATGATAAAAGAGTGGAAATAAAGTGTTTTTTTATAAAAATGAGAAGTTTGTGAGATAATATCTATGCTAATTACCTAGATTTAGTTATTGTACAACTTATATACGCTAGAAGACTTTGCAGTGTACATGACAAATATATAACATTTGACCTGTTAATTAAAATAATAACAATCTGGGTGTGGCAGCACACCTCTGTAATCCCAGCACTTAGGAGGCTGAGGCAGGAGGATCGCCTCAAATTCAAGGCCAGCCTGGGCTACATAGTGAGCTCAAGACCAGCCTGAACTACAGAGTGAGTCTTTGTCTCAAAAAGCAAGCAAACAAATAAACATAGCAAAATAAAAACAAGAAAGGAAGAATGTAAAAATAAAATCAGATTTAGAAACTTCATTTTGTTGGCTAATGAAGACAGGAAAAGGCACTTGAAAGGACTTGTTAACAAGAGGCTTCAGCTTTTTGAAGAGTCATTTCAGGGCCTGGACATGCTCTAGAAAAACTTGTTATCTGCAGAGTACGTTCAAGGTAAATTATTTTTTCGTCAAACCTGGCAATGAAAATGATCAGAAAGTGAAGAAGGCTGATATTTTGCTTGGCTTCCCTCTCAGCTTCAGTTCCTTCCTTCTCCATTTTCTTTGGGCTAAGACAATAATTTGGAACAAACCAAGGAGGTTTGCTGATAATGAAAATTATCAATTGGCAGTTGTACTGTATTTCCTGACAAAGGCATTAGCTGGGCCTTGACCTCATGAGCAAGAGAAAATTGAGGAGAACCATGGTCCTGGGTCATTTCCAAATCCACAAAGTGACAGAAGCATCACAGCCTTCCAAATTGCAAGAGGAAATGGTACAGGGTGTTATTTCTCAGATTGTCTATTAGCTGAGCTTCAGTGGGGTTTTGGCAGGATCGCACTGGCTAAGATGGAAGAAATTTAATTTGTCTATAAAAATACTGTTAGAATGAAGCCTGCACAATTCTTAGCTTGGTTTTCTTTTCTCTGGGAAGAAGGACCTGTGTGTGTACACACTCGGAGAAATAAAAGAAATGAGTAGCACTGCCTCCCCTCCAAAACCTGGGTTTTGACAATCCTTTCTCCTTAGAATGAATCACTACATTTGCATTCCTTCCATTTGAGATTTTATACGAGTATCTCAACCATGCGAACTTCTCCAATTTTCCTAATTCCTCATCCACTTTCAGAATCAGCAATGTGCCCTTAGTCAAGGAAGCCTCCCCGGGCCTCCAAGATAAGTCACAGCTCCTCCTTAAGCCATCTCAGGACTCTGTATTTTGTTCTGAGGTTAGTGTTCACTACTGTGCAATGTACGATACATTCTGTAATATGCTCCTTGATATCTGACTTACTGACAGAAATTCCAAGAGGCCAGGAACACTATTTATTTTATTTGCTACTGAATCCTGATATCTTCCACATTTATGGACACCTAAATATTGGGTCCAATCTTGAGTGTGAATCCAAACTCTCAATGCAATAAAATACTATGTGTAAGACACTTAGCTTCCAGATTGAGATATAGAAAGTCCTCAGTAAATATTAATTTATTGTCTTTTGGAATTGTATATAAACCTCAGGAGAGAGACAGGACAAGAATCAGATCAAATGCTCCATTTTTAAGTAAGGAAATGTACTCCCAGGCTACATGACTTGCCTGGTCACATCCCTGATGAAAGCAGAGTCCAAACTTCAACTGAAGGCTTATGAATCACTCTTTCCAATGAACTGAGCTCTAAAGAGAGCACAGCGTGGCTGCGGAAGGAGCCAGTGCCTCTGCAGCAGCCTCCACCCAATGGAGAAACTCCAAAGCACCTTCAGTGTCTGACCCAGGAGCAGTAGCAATGCAGCTTAGCTCTGTCGTCTTTGTGGCAGTAGCCACGTCCCATCTAGCACTCCCTTTTCCCCTCTTTAAGACAAGACTACAATTAGGATGGACACAAGTGAACTTGAATGGAAAATTTTTTAAGCTCAGGTTCCTTTGCATCAGGTGAAACTATTTTATCCAGGATCTGACCAAAGAAATACAAGAGCAAGTTGTATGTGCCTATTACAGGAAATCTGCTTAAAGAAAGCCGATTCACCTATAATGTAACCTTTTGTTTTGAAATGTAAGCAGGACGACTGGAGCCCTGCAACTGTTTTGGGAAGTGAGGGGAAGGTGAGGTGGGCGTGAAGAGAACAGGATGATGGGCTGACCTAGAGGTCAGACTCGGTGCCTGTGCAGCCAGCACGCCAGGCTGAACTGGTGAGCTCAGGATTTACTTTTTGTGTGAGAGAGAAATATACTTTTAAAAATTTTAAACAGGAAAAAAATTTCCAAGCAAGATAATTAGAGGGTAACAATGGTTAATACATTGCACATTTTTAGCTTTAAATTAGTTACTCAGAGTACAAGATGTCTGCATTTAATTGTCCAAAAATCATGAGCACAAATGTTTCTTTTCAATGAATTAAGGGAAAGTAAAAGTATAACTATCTTAAATATCACATATGTGTATATATTATTTCTTATATAAATGTGTGTATATTATATTGTATTACATTATTTCTTTCTAGGGAGACAATATGATGTTTACATGTGAGTCTGATTTATCACATTTATGAATACGGTCTTTTGTTGCATCCATTTACCTATTAAAAGTCTCAAGTTCTTTTTATGGATTAATGGTGCTCCATTGTATAAAAATACTGCATTTTTTTGTCCATTCTTCGATTGATGGACATTTAGGCTTCCAGATCTAGTTATTGCAAATTGTACTGTATAAACTTGAGTGTACATATGTCACAGTGGTAGGATGTTTTTAATTCTTCTGGGAGGATACCCAGAAGAGGAATAGCTGGGTAAAATAGAACCACCAATCCTAGTTTTCTGAGGAATCTCCACACTGATTTTTAAGATGATTGCACCAGTCTACACTCCAACCAACAGTGGAGAAGGGATCCTTTTTCCCTAAAGCCTCTCCAATATTTGTTATTTGTTGATTTCTTGATAATATTCATTCTTTCTAGGGTAAGGTAGAATCTCAGTGTTGTTTTAACTTGCATTTCTCAAATGACAAGTGATGCTGAACATTTTTTCATGTATTTATTTGCTATTTGTATTTCTTTATCAAATGCCCAGTTTTGAACTGGGTCTTTAAGTTTATGAGGTCTGATTTTTTTTTTTTAGTTCTTTATATGTTCTCAATAGTAACCTTTTGTATGAGGAACAGGTGGCAAAATTTTTTCCACATTGTGAGTTGTCTCTTTACTCTGTTGGTGGTTTTTTTTTTCTGTGCAAAAAGCTTTTTAATAAGATGGGATCCCAGTTGTTGATTTTTTGTGATAGTTTCTGTGCAATTGGGGTTGCATTCAAAAAGTCTTTGCTTGAATGTCTTCAAGAGTTTTACCTATTCTGTCTTCTAGCAGACTTAGTGTTTTTTTTTAATATTTAGATCTTTGATCCATTCCAAATTTAGACTAGTGCATGTTGAAAGACAAGGGTCCAATTTTAGTCTTTAGCATATGCAGAGTCAGTTTTCCCAGTAACATTTATGAAAGAGACTTTCTTCCAGTGAATGTGTTTGGCACCTTTGTCAAAGATAATGTGGCTCAGTATGTCTGAAGTTGTTTTTGCAACTTTTAATCTGTTCCATTGATCATCAGGTCTGGTTTTGCCACTACCGTGCTATTTTTATCACAGTAGCTTTATATTATAATTTCAAGTCAGGGATTGTGATGCCCTCTGTTTTATCTTTTATTGCCTCTACCATTCTAGGTATCTTCTGGTTCCACGTGAAGTTGAGGATTAGTTTCTCTAATTCTGTGAGATATTCTGTTGATATTTAATATCCTCTTCAATCTTCTTTGTTAGACTACTGTAGTTTTCAAAGGAGAGGTCTTTTACATCCTTCATTAGATTATTTGCTAGGAATTTAATTTTTTTTGGATGCTATTGTAAAAGGTGTTTCCCTGATTTCTCTGTCAGTGAGTGTGTTATTCATGGACAGAATGCCTATTGATTTTTGAATGTTGAGTTTGGAATCCAGTTACACTTCTGAATTTCCTTGTTAAATCTACCAGCTATTTAGTGGAAATTTTGGGGTCTTCTATGTATAGTATCATGTCATCTGCAAATAATAATTTAACATTTTCCTTTCCTATCTTTATTTTTTTCATCTCTATCTATGTTCATTAGGAGAATTGGCCTGTAATTCTCTTTTATAGTTGGGTCCTTCTGCAGTTTTGCTATCAGGGTAATACTTGCTTTTAGAAATGAATATTGCATCCTTTTCAGTTTCACTGAAAAGTGTGAGAAGTAGTGCTGCTAGGTCTTCTCTAAATTTCTTGCAGAATTCAGCAGTGAATCTGTCAGGGCCTGGGCTTTTCTTTGTTAGGTTTTTATTTACATCTTTGATTTCACTGATTGATAATGGTTTATTTAGGATTTTTGTTTTCTTGATTCAGCTTTGGTAATTCATATGTGTCTAGGAATCTGTCTATTTCTTATTTACTTTCCATCTTATTAGAATACAAATTTTCAAAGTAGGTATAGATGACCATCTGGATTCCTGCAAGGTTGTTGTGATTTCACCCTTTCCATTCCTAATTGCATAGATTTGAGTGTTTTCCCTCTTTTTTTTTTTTTTTTTTTTTGAGAACACTGGATCAATTTTACTTAACCTTTCAAAGAACCAACTCCTTGATTCATTGATTCTTTGTATTGCTTTTACAGTCTCCAGTGCTTTGATTTCTGCTCTGGTCTTTATAATTTCACCCCTCATATGAGTTTTTGGTTTAGCCTGTTCTTCTTTCTCTAGAACTTTGGAGTTCATCATTAAGTTATTTATATGCACTTGCTCTTGTTTTCTAGTAGGGTATTTACTGCTATAAATTTCCCTTTTAGGACTGTTTTCATTGTGTCCCATGAGTTCTGGTATGTTATATTGTCATTATTCAACTGTGAAAATAGTGTAATTTCTTCTTCAATTTCATCTATGACCCATTGGTTATTCAGGAGGGTGCTATTAAATTTTCAAGTGTTTATAAAGTCTTTGTTGTTTCTATTGCTATGGATTTCCAGTTTTATCACACTATGGTCTGATAATATGCATAGGATAATTCAAATTCTTTTCCATTAACTTACTATGTTCTTGTAGGTAGTATGTGGTCTGGTTTGAAAATTGTTCCATGTGCAGCTGAGAAAAATGTGTATTCTAATGCTGTGGGATGGAACACCCCGTCGACATCTACTAAGTCCATTTATTCAAAAGTTTTACTCAGTTCCAATTACTCACTATTGATTTTTTGTCAAGTTGATCTTTTTTAAAGAGAATGAAACAAAACAAAATAAAGCAAAAAAAAAAAAAGCCAATCAAATTAAAACAATGAAAGTGAAGAAGACTTCAAAGCAGGATACTTGGAAATCACCAATGCTACCATAATGTTTCTGTTATCCTCAAAATAGCTGTCCATACCATCAGGCATAATAAAATCAGCCAAAGCAAAACAAAAGAAAACCAATTAAAATAAAAAAATGAAAGTGAGACAGGACTTCAAAATAAGATAATAGGAAATCAACAATGGCTACCATAATATATCTTATTATCTTCAAAATAGTTGTTGATATCATCAGACATAATAAAATCAAAAAAACAAAATGGAATAAAATCAAAGAAAAGAAAACAGAGAAAATGATACAAGACTTCAAAACAAGACAATACGAAATTAACAATGGTGACAATTATGCCTCTTGTTATTGTCAAAATGGCTGTCCACACCATCAGACATGGGCATGTAAAATCAACCAATCATAAGAACTAAGTAACGTTTTACTTCTATTGTTATCTGTTCAGAAATTTCAGTGTGTGACTTCTAATTTCTACTATCTCTGTTTCTCTTCAACTTGTTCTGCTGTAGCTCTGAGATTGTATTTAGCACCTTTGTGTTGACATTTTCCTATATTTCTCCAAATCAACCCACTGCTGCCTCCCGGGTGCCTCCTGCGTTTCCTGCTGGTCCCTCAGAGCAAGGGATTTGATTAGGCACTTAGGTTCCGCTGATTTAGGGTTTCTGGGGTGGTGGAAAGGCATTCTGTCTTCAAGGTCTGAAATTCTATCTTTTCCTTCATTCAATCTGCTGCATATATTTTCATTGGAGGTTTTAATCCCCTGGATCTCTTTTTGTGTCGGTTTCATTTCTCTATGTTAGGCATTTTTTATTTCTATCTTCTTTCTAAACTCATCTATTCTTTTGGTTGTATTATCTCTAATATCTTTGAAATTAAGCATCATTTCTTTTTGTACCTGAGAGATCATTTTCTCTCTATAACATTTTCCACTTTTTTTTTCCTGCTCTTTTCATTTCAGAAAGTTCCAGTGTTTGACTTCCGACTTCATCACGTTGTTGGGTTTCAGGCCCGTCGTGGGTAGACTGGGGGTCTGGGGCTGCACCCCACCTCTGCTTCTTGCCATTTTCCACCTTGTCTTTTTCTTTTGTTTTGTCTTGTTAATGCCTGATAACCTCCCATGAGACATAGCTCCACCAATGAGGCCTCCCTCAAGGAGGAAAGAAGAGCTATTAAACAGAGCCAGCAGCAACTCCCAGTTCTGATCTCATTTGCTCATCTCTAACATGTCTCCAGGCCAATTGCTCTCTTCTGTAGGAGGACTGAGCCCTCCGCACTCACCACCAGCCAGTGTGGACCCTCACACCCAACTGCTGTGTCTCTGTGGAGGCCTCCAGGGTGGCCAGCTGCTACAAAGGGTCCACAGGTTCAAACTGCTCCTCTCATGAAGTCCCATCTGAGGGGGAAAGTGCCACTGGTTACTTCCCCCTTTCTTGCTAAAGTCCCTTTCTTCACTCTTTCTGTGAGCCGCAGTTTACACTTCAGATTCTTCCTGGATCCAGGGGATGCACTTCCCCCTCCTCCTTGTCCGCCTCATGCCACCGCCACACTCCAGCATCTCAGCCTCTCTCCACACTCAGCCTCTCTCTGAGAGGCTCCTTCTCTGCTGCACCACCTTGGTCTCCTTCCCCATGAAATATACTTCTATTCATCCTCTGTGTTTTCCATGAGGCAAACATAACCTTTAGTCATATGATCATTTACAAAGCTACAGTGAAAATCGGCGGTTTGGGCCCAGTTATTTTTGATCCTCCAGGAAGAATCTGAGAAAACATGTATTTTTATGATACCTGTTAAAGATATTCCTTAAGATTTTGAATTGCAAATATTCCAACACATCAGCATAACTAAGTTAGTGTGAAATATGCCATTTCAGAGTTCATCAGTGTAAGACTTATGGGATAATCTGGTTCATGTTGGCACCTGATTTTCAATTAGGTGCATCTTGGAGGAAAAGTCTATACCAGAGCAATAAGAGAGAGAATTTCAAAGCAGTGTCTCCATTTGTAAATGCTATGGACATGGGATTTTAAAGCACAAAGTTGCCTTACAAACCATTTAGTTCATCTTTATTTTGCAGACAAGAAACTCAAGGAATAGTCATGATAAAGAGATTCTGTCATTTCTCCCTAATTTAATTTACTTTCTTTCTAACCATCAACTACCCAAGGATGGAAATACTATGAATTTAATTGATTAAGCATCCAAGTCGTTGATGTAACCCTTTCTCTAATGAATGAGTCTACTGTGCATTACTGGGCATGGGCACTGCCTCTTGTATGTATCTCAGTGACTAATATACTCCAAAGCTGCCTCAGCGGAGCAGGGGAAGAGGCCATCTCGGTCTCCCTCTTCTTTGACTTTCGTTTTCCAGGGAGGCTGTGTGTCAATGAAATTAGAAACCGCTTCACCTCCTGAATAGAGCAGCCCACATGCTGGTGTGGAACAACTTCCTCTACCACAGAGGCTACCAAAAGTAGCAATATTTTAAAACTTCCGTTGAAGTTTAGGGCAAGGTAAGTGGTGCACACTGAGGGGCCAGTTAAAAACTCATCCCCTAACCCACCAGAGATACTGAATGCCAGCCTCACATACTGATTCTGTCTTGGCTGCTGTGCCTTGAGGGTAGAGTGGAAATAGACACAAAGTAAATGTTAATAGCAGGCTGCGGAATGGGCCAGGGTCTCTAATCTCAATATCATGAGACATTCAGTGAACTCTAGTTTTTACCCCCTAAACTACAGTCTGCTAACTGACTTCATGATGTTTGACCATTAAACAGACACTACCTGGAAAGGAATTATCTTTGTAAATATTATGCATTTTGCTCCCTTATTCTGACTGGTTCTTTTCCTGAGAATGCAGAGGTGACTAAATAACCAAATTCAATTTTATCAACATTTACTTTCTTCTTCTTCACCCTATCTTTTCTCTCTCCCATCCCTGTTTCCTTTCTGTCTTACTTCTGTCCTGTGCATGCTTCACCTGTAAGAGTAGCTTTCTACACAAGCTGTTCTGGATTCTTTTTTTGCTCCACCTGGACCTCAGTAGACACTCCTGAAGCTTCAGGGTCACTTACCTGTAGCCCCTGTTCCACCACCTTCCTGGTCCCTTCTCTTAACCAGTCAGCTAACTCTTGCCTGCTGTATTGTCTCTATCACATCAGAACACAGGGATGGTGCCTGGGGGAGGCAGGCCAAGGGAAGGTGATCTGTAGCTCCTCCTTATCATGCCCCTTCTCATGCAGGAGGTTTTTCAAAATGAGCTACATGGCGGTTCAGGAAACATTCATGCATAGAGCCAGAAAGTAAGCATTTTAAGTTGTGCAAACCATCCAGTCTCTGCCACAACTTCCCAATTCTAGCATTATAGCATGGCCTTACTGTAGCATTTATGCAACAGTGCATTTCAGATCTGAAATGTCCCACAAAGGTTCATTTGTTAAAGGCTCAGTCCTCAGCATGGCATTACTGGAAGAGGTGGAACCTAACAAAAAGTCTTTAGATTATTGGAGATCTGCCCTTCAGGCAGGCAGCAGGACCCTTGTCTCTTCTTGCTCAGGTGATAATTTTTGCTCTATCATGTGCCCCTACTCTGTTGGTTCCCATCTGTGATGTACCTCTGCAACAGCACCAACTGGCCATGGAGTGAAACCTCCAACACTACTGAATAAACCTTTTCTCTGTATAAGTTAATTGTCACAGATATTTGTTGCAGCAACTGAAATCTGACTAACACAGATAATGTGTAAATCAGTAAGTACGGACATGTTCTGATAAAACTTTGCAGTATGCACTAAAATTTAGAATTCACAAATTTGCATATATTGCATAGCATACCTCTTTTGTCTTTCATTTAAAACCATTTTCAAATGATCTTTTTAAAAAGGTCTTTCAGTTTGCAAACAAATAAGGTTAGGTCTAGCATATAGGCCATATTTGGCCAGCCCAGACATACACGCTGTTCACGGTGAGTCTTTGAATGTGTTTTTCCTGGATGTGCGTGAGACATAATTTGAGAAGCTCATCCATGTTATAGTTACTTTTTATTCAGACTATATTAACAAATAACTCAGTAGACTTATAAGCCAGCTCAAATCAGTTTGTGAGCAAAAGAGAATATACCTAAAATACTATAACTAGTTTTATTTGGTAAATAAGATTTACTATACATCAATTTTTCCTCATATAAATAATTTACACAAGTATTAGTCTTGAAAATTTTCATCATTTGAATAGACACACGTTGATCGTATCATAGTCCTGGTTTATTCCCTACAAATACTGATCCAAGTCAGAGCTCTAAGTTCCCTTTAAAATGCTACTTGATTGCTGACATTCAAAATCTTTGTGGGCTTCAGTGTGTCTCTCCCATCATCTCTTCTTCACAGTGGTAACACAGTGCCGAAGCCGTGCTCAGACCCTGCAGAATGTCCTGTGGAAGTAGGTTATGCGGAGTGCCTTTGTGCTTGTTAGGAATCCTTCCCCATGGCTTTCAAATACCAAAATATGTAAGTACTACTGAGGATATGATTCTAGTAAAATGTACTAACATGTAGTTGAAAAATCTTAGTGACTCTTTTCAAGTCCTTTATGAATAATAAATATGGGACCGAAGTCATTTAAAAGATTGTTTATTTCATAAGAGTTCCTTCGACATAAAGAGGAGAAAAACATCCAAAGTGAACACTATCTTTTCAATAGGCCCTCTTACCAGCAAAGTGACTCAATTCTACATGTTAGAGTGCAGAAAATATTACTCAAGTTAATGTCTTAAGCCAGGTCATTTCATGAATGTTTGAGGACCACCCTGATATTGTCAACATCAAATCTATGAATGTTAAGGTGCCAGGGAAAAAGGAAAGCCTGTAATGTGTTAAATTATAGAGCAGTTGATGGTGTCACATAAATATAAATAAGAGATCTTAAAAGTTGTCCAAATATGGAATGAGTTGTCAAGGTAGCCTCTTTCTTTAGACCTTGACATCTGAAGGAATGATCCAGGAACTGGAGGGTTGAGTCAGGACAAAAACTTCTCAAGTATTCTTAGAACAATACAACCTTTTCTTAGGTATATGTACCAATAAATCCAGATAAACATAATTACTATGTACTGCAAGCATATGCTAATTTAAAAAACTTATAAAACTTTCCTAACAAAATCCTAGGGAATACACCAATGTTTATAAAACAGAATGGATTTCCTAAAAAAGCCACTATAACTCTTAAGAGTTTATGGAAGAATGAAACTAATCCTGGAAAGACCTGAAATGATCCCAATTTCTCTACCCATTTCCTGGCTCTGAGACAGGACACAAGAATTCAGAAATATCGGGGAAGATCCTTGACAAAACAGAAACAAGTGAAATCTGTGAAGCTCAAAAGTCAGCTCCTGGAAATTTGTCTTTTACTTCTTAGGAAAACATAGCTAAATGCTAGTGTCCCTTTTAACATCTGAAAGATGAGGATGGTGGGAGATTGAGCAGGAGATATTGCTCCCAGATACCTCCACCAACCCCAGGATGTGAGCGTAAAACATGAGCACCACCAAGGAGTTTGCATCCTTTGCTGAGAAATCAGTTGGTGCATTTCTACGTGTGCATAGGAGAGATGCAAACGGGAATAGGAGCAAGCGTGGTGTAAGGAGCTGCACATGGGTGCCACGCTGAGAAGGGTGGAGTTGTGATGATTAAATTTGGTGCAAAATTGGCTAAGACATCATGCTCAGATAATTGGCCAAACAGCAGCCTAAACATTGCTGTGAAACAAATTTTCAGATGAAACTAATATTTAAATCAGCAGACTCTTGGTAAGCAGATTATCTTTCATATTGTTGATGAGACTCATCCAAGCAATTAAAGGCCGAGAGAGAGAGAGAGAGAGAGAGAGAGAGAGAGAGAGAGGAAGACTGATATGTGTTAAAAAAAAGAATTCAAGTCTTTTCTGGGTCTCCAGCCTACCATGTAATTTTAAACTTGCCAGCCTCTATAATCACACAAGTCAATTCCTTCAAATAAATCTGTCTTTGTGTATACACATTCTGTCAATTCTGTACCTCTAGAGAATCACGACAGATACATCACCCCTCCCAGCTCTCTCTGAATGCTCGATTCCAGCCCTGCAAGCTCAATCTTTCTTCTCTACCATGTTAACATACCAGACACCACTTCAGGTCATTATCCCAATCATTTCCGGTCCAAAGTGTCATTAACCGTGTGTGTGTCCATAGCATGAGTTTCAGCAGGACTGAGTCAATGGGCCAGGTAGGGGAGTAAAGTTGCACGGCCCGGATAAAAGGAAAAAGCAAAAATAAAAATGACCCAAAATAACATTCAATGTTATATCTTCTCTTTAAAAGTCTCTCTGCCATAATTATAACCCTGTATTATGTTTTTGTCTATCATTATTGGCATTATTTGGCTCCTTGTTTTTCCCAACATACACATCAAATAAATTTCAGAAAGTAGAAAGCATGTCAGCTGATTCTCTCCTGCAAAAAGACACTAAAATTGAACAATAGAAGTGTTTTCTAGAAATAAATTTATTCACTTGGGACTTTGAAAACATTACTTAAGTAAATAAAAATAAAAGGAGAAACAATAAACTATGTGAAAATAATCCTATGAAAAGCAGCTGAGGCAACAGCCATGAGAATCATTATCATAAAATGAATTTTTAGGAAGTATAATAAAAATGAATAAATTCTTATAGTCAATTCAGGAATCAACTAATCATATAATAAACTTTCAAAATATAGAGGAAAGATTAATGAAAATAGCAGAGTTTAATGAACTCATTTAATTAATAAAAACATGGTAAAAGATTTCATTGCAAACTACAAAATAAACAAAGCTTGTGATATATCTGTTTAAAAAACATACAAATAAGAATTTTTAAAAATAGGTCTGATTTAGAAGTAGGAAGAAACGTTTACAATTTACGAAACTATCAAGTACAAAAGCTTAACAATAAATTTGACAATCTACATGAAATGTACAATTTTTTATGAATGTGTAAGTTGTGTAGCTACACTATTATTTATGAAATAGATTATAGTCAAAAACCTAATCATGAAACAAAATAAGAAATATCCTCAACAAATATTTATAATACACCAGACCAAGCAAGTTGTACCATTATGTAAGAAAAGAAATTTTTTTCTAAGTATTAAAATTTCTAAGTATTAAATTAGTAATTAACTTCTAAGTATTAAAATTTTTCCAAGTAGCAAAAACAGAAAACTTCATAACCACCAAAAAGTAATTTCATCTTTGAGATGCAAACATAGGAAGAACAATATAGACACATCAAAATGTTTTTAATTAGTAACTCCAATTTAACATGCCTTAAGAAATTACTCAAAACCAATTGTGGAAAGACTTGAGATGCACGTCATTTTCCCACCCATTTCCAGACTTTAATGTATGACATGGCATCAAGAAAGATCAGAGAGAACATGGTAGACAGATAGCAGCAGCTACAGAGGCTCTCTGAAAGACCCAGCTTAGAATTCAGGAATGGTGCGGAGTAAGGAATCATAAGCAAGTGGAGATATGCCCTGCTGACCTAAGAATGAACTGGGCTGAGAGAAACCAACTTGGAATGCAATCCTGGTGCTATAACAGGAACAGAAAACCCTCAGTGTGGAAGCTGGAGCCCGCGCCACTGGAAGCCGCGATTTGGGTTTCCTGCCACGCGGTGGCTGCGTCTACATCCGCTTGGCAGGGAGAGAGATGCTCGGAAGCTCTGAGAATGGGAATCGGCGAACGGAGTTGAAAACAGGACGGGCGGGGAGCTGTGCATTGACTTGCGGTGAGGTGAGTGAGAGAAACTGACACTCTTCCACAGTTTAGGAGACTCCAGCGGAGGACATTCTGGAACTGGGCAGACTTGCGGGAGCAGGGCGCTGCAGCGACTTCAGCCACGAATCCCCTTCTCAAGTGGGATTGGTGAGCAGTGCCTAGCCTATGTGACGCTGCTGGCTGAGACCCAGTAGGCTAGCACAACCCAGATCCCAGAGCCTAAGGGTGGCCTGGAGGGGCGGGCCCCGCATAGGCTGCCTGGTCTGCAACTTCCTGGTGTGCTGCTGTGGGTGGGAACACCTAGCCGGCGCAATTCCATCAGGCTGTGGCTGACAGGGAGAGAAGCTGGGCTTACTATATATGCTTGCATATATAAGGAACAAAGAATATGGGAAGAGGCAGCAACAAGAAAGGCCCTTCGGCCCCCAATCCTGAGAAACAGGCAATAGCGGACACCGCACCAATAGACATAAAGCGCCATCTAGAGAGCCTCATAGCTCAGTTCAGGAATGAAGTTATTAATGACCTGAAGCTAGAAATAAGCAGAATAGTTAGAGAAATGCTAAGCACCACCCAAGAAAAAACAGTTGGTGGAATGGAAGAACAGAAAAAGAGGGGAGAATTGTTTGATGGAGAAAATAGAGAAAGCATAGAATACGTGAAGCAGGTTCAAAGAGACTACCAGGAAACTAAAAACTCTATCGAAAACTGGCATAACAGCTTGAAAGAAACTAAGGACAAACTATCTGAACTGGAGGGCAGATTTGTAATATGGGAGAATGAAATGAAAAACTTCTTAAAAGTAACAAAGAAACAAACAGCAATAATACAAAGACTAGAAGATGATAAGAGGATCTATAACTTAAGAATTAAGAACATAAAAGAAGAAGTAGGGACACAAACAGGTGAACTACAAAAGCTACTCACAGAAATAATCCAGGAGAATTTTCCTAATTTAGCAAAAGGTAAAGATACTCAGTTGTATGAAGCATACAGGACCCCAGCCACCCACAACCCAAACAGAGCAACACCCAGGCATATAATAATAAAAATTCCAGAAATTCAATACAAGAACAGAATATTAAAAGCTGTCAGAGACAAGAAACAGACCACTTACAAGGGAACATCCATCAGAATTACAGCAGATTTCTCTGCACAAACCATCAAATCACGAAGAGCGTGGGGGGAAATAATTCAAGCTTTGAAAGATAATAATCTCCAGCCAAGATTGATGTATCCTGCACAACTATCCCTGGAAATTGATGGAAAAACAAGGTGCTCCCAGGATAAAGAGGAACTGGGGGAATATGCAACCACCAATTCAACTCTACAGAGAATACTGCAGGATATTCTAAAAAAGAAAAATACAAAGAATCCATAAATAGTGGCAGAGAGGCCACAATGAATGGAGCAGAAAACAAAATGAAGAAGACAAACTGACAACTGATGACAGAAAAGGAGCTCAACAGAAATGAGGCAGAGAAGATTGGATGATAGGAGCAGTTATTTTGGAGAAAATGACATTTTAATAGGTAATACTGATTTAGTATCATCTTGTTTTGAAGTCTCATCAAGCTTTTGTTCTTCTGTCTCCATTGGTCTAAACAGGTTGTATCTTACTGGATTTTATTATGTATGATAGTATAAGCAAAAACTTTTAAAGACAAGGAAATTATACAGAAACCATTGTTCATTTTCTGTTAGTTGATTCTAAATACCCTGTAATGCTGTCATTCTCTTAAATGATTTTACATTGTTTTGATATATTTGATGCTACAGTATACGAAGTTACACTCAAAGATTTCAAAGAAAGAGACAATATGGTACCTACTTTTATGTCAGGATTATCTTGTGGTGAAACAGTATTCTGCTTAAATGGTTATGTTTTGATCTGCGCTGTTTTGCTGTTATGCCTTCTTTTATCTCAATCTCCACTTCATTACTTACTTTTTTATTTTTATCCTTTTAATTAAGGGAAAAATAAATAAGAAATAGCAGGATATATTATAGTAACCCACTTTGACTTTCCATTATCTTGATTTAAAACCCTGTATTACTCTCACCATCTTGTTTTTGACTGATGTCCCCGTATTCTGTTTTGCTTGATAGTACCAGGTTCGAAAATTTAGGCAACAGCTGTGAAGATAGTGAGATTCATTATGACGCCCATTCTCGTTGACTATTATCTACTTTTGAAGACCTATAATGTCTCCAATGTTTTGGTTTTGTCGGTTTTGTTCTTTACTGTTTTGTTCAATTTTATTATAACTGATGATATAGGCAATTCTATTAGAGATAGCGGGAGGCATTATGGTAACCATTGTTGATCACCTTGTATTATGCTTTTACATTATCTATTATGTCCACCCTTGACTCTGTTTTGTTATGTCACATTTGGTTCTACTCCCTTCCAAAAAAGTAATAAGAACTGTGGGAGCAACAAAACCCAAAATGTGTAATTGTCATTGTACAAAAGAGAGGAAAAGAAAGTGATCTAAATGATATCACTGCATGTATATTTAAGTGTATAAGATAGATAATGATATCACTGAGTTTTGTTGGATCATTGAACAGAACTGTTTGCAGTCTCACTGTTGGAATGTCCACTTTACAAGCTTTAATTTTGTGACTTGAACAATTATTTCTAAGATAACAATATGCAATCCATTAACTAGTGATTTCCTACTGTTTATTTTTTTCTGTAAATCTGTATAACTTGTACCCTTTCTCTGTTTTTTTCTCCTTAAATAAAATTTAAAAAAAAAGAAAGATCAGAGAATGTCAGGTGCTCAGCAAGCCTGAAACAAGTTAAATCTGGAAAGCTCAGAGCTCAGCTCCTGAAGACTTATCCTTGGTTTTTAAGAAAATATCACTTAAAGCCAGTATCCCTTCCAATGTCTGCGAGATGAAGATGGATGGCCGAGTGGAGGCTGATACAGTCAGAAAGCTAGTGTTTTTCCTGCCTAACACGTTTCTTCCTTACACCAATCTCTAAGTACTTTTGTAATAATGCCACTGTCTTTAAGGAGTTATACTTTGCCCATTCCATAAGACCCACCCTCCAATCCCCAGTTTGCTTAACAGTGGTGTGATCTGACCAAAACCAGACCAATCAGATCCACTCTGCTTAAAATCTGGTTCTTAAAAAAAATCCATAAAGTAATGAAGACCATTAAGATCATTTAGATGATGGGGCACAGCCACAAAAGGGCCCATTCATTTCTGTTCCTCTGCTCCTCAGAGGAGTCCTTGCTCTTGGCCTCCTTCAGTCATTTGGGTCAAAGCATTCCCACTCTTGCATTTCAATACATGTCATTTATTTCTATTCAGTGACTGTATTTCTTTTTTTAAATTTTTATTTAAAGAAAGACTAAACAAAACAGAAAATAGGTAGAAATAATACATATGTTCAGAGAAAAACTAAACAGTAAGAAATCACTAGTTGACGTTTACATATTGTCGTTTTACAAATAGTTGTTCAAGACACAAAAATGGAACATGTAAAGTGGGAATTCAAACAGCGAGACTGCAAGCAGTTCTGTTCAAATGTCCAACAGAAACTTAGTAACATGGTTGTCAATCCTATACACTTAAACATACATGCAGTTATCCATATCTTCATTTATGTTTAGATTGAATAAACCCAAGCAGGCTAATATCCCTCCGAACAAAGAATAATATACAATTGCTGGGTTTCACATTATGATACATTATGCTGATCACATTTCACATTTTGCTGATCCAGGATCAGCACTGGGTATTTTAGTGTCTTTTTTTCTTCAAAGTATCTGTTCATTTCATCATGTGTCATAAGATCAGTTCTCACAAATTGTTTATGGATTCTACACATGCATGAGTCTTAACATGTATTTCTATCCTTTTTATATTAGAGGGAGAAATAAAACAAAGCAAGACAAAACAAAACACATTCCTATAAACACATGAAATGAAAAAACATATAAGACCATTGTACAAAGAGTTCTACCATGGTTCTTGTGTTGTCTCTTGTTATCTCCAATAGAATTGGCTATATCATCAGACATAGTATAATTGAATATATCAGTACATAACAGTACTAATAAAAACACAACTTTGTATATAGTATAGAACTTCAAAAACTGATAGTTATCAAACCAGAATGTGTATCATGGAGTCTTGTCATCTTCAGTGTAGTTGCCTATACTCTCAGACTTGATACTATCAATCATATCAGTTTTGAATAAAATCTTCTCTGCCTCATTTCTATTATGCTCTTTTTTCGCCATCAGTTGTCTGCTTATCTTCTTCATTCTGTGTTCTGCTCCATTTATTGAGGCCTCTCTGCCATGTTCCTGGAATCCTAGCACTTTTCTCTCTAGAATGCCCTGCAGTATTCTCTGTAGAGTTGGATTGGTGGTTGCGAATTCCCCTAGTTCCTCTTTGTCTTGGAAGCATCTTGTTTCTCCATTAATTTCTAGAGACAGTTTAGCAGGGTATATCAATCTGGGATGGAGATTATTTTCTTTCAGGGCTTGGAATATTTCATTCCAGGCTCTTCTTGACTTGATGGTTTGTGTCGAGAAGCCTGCCATTATTCTGAGGGGCCTTCCTTTATAGGTTATCTGTTTTTTGTCTCTAACGGCTTTTAATATTCTGTTCTTATATTGAATTTCTGGGATCTTGATTATTATATGCCTGGGTTTATCTCTGTTTTGGTTGTAGGTGGCTGGAGTTCTGTATGCCTCATACATCAGAATATCATTTTCTTTTCCTATGTTTAGGAAGTTTTCCTTAATTATTTCTGTGAATAACCTTTGTAGTTCCTTTACCTGTAGCCCTGCTTCTTCATTCACATTCTTTATTCTCAAGTTATAGAACCATTGTTATCTTCTAGCCTTTGTATTGTTATTGCTTGTTTCCTTGTTATTTTTAAAAAGTTTTCCCTTTCATACTCCCACATTGCAAAACTGTCTTCCAGTTTGGATAATCTATCTTTAGTTTCTTTCAAGCTGATTTGCCATCTTTCCATAGAGTTTTTAATTTCCTGGTAATCTCTTTGAATCTGTTTCACGTATTCTATTTTTTTTAATATTCTTCATCAAATGGTTCTCTCCTTTGTTTGAGTACCTCCCTTCTGTCTGTGTCTGCTTGACGGGTACTTAGTATCTCTTTTATTAATCTTCTTATATGTTGCTTTACTTGGCTACATATTTCACTTTTGAACTCATCTATGAAGTCCCGAAGATATCTCTTTATGTCCACTGGTGCCATATCTGATATTGCATGTTTGCTGTTCTCAGTCTCCTTTGTATTTACCTGTCCTGGGTCAGTGTTTTCAGGCTTGGGACCTGGGGACTTTTCGTCGTTGCTTTCTCTTCCCATCTTTTTTGCTTCTTCCAGGAGGCCCCAGTTTCTTTCTTTGTTAGTTACAATTCTTTTGAAGTTCGCTGGTTAGATGACCCTTCCCATTGCCATGTGCTAGTGAGCTGCAGACAGGGACAGCATATGCTGGCCCCTCCCTTCTGGATCAGTCAAGCTGCTGTGGCCTACACTGTATTACTTTGCGGCACCTCCCTTCCAGGTCAGTTAAGCTGCTGAGGCCTGCATTGTATTACTTTGCGCAGCCTTCCCTCTGGGTCAGTCAAACTTCCGAGACTTCACTGGGTTAGTGTGGTTAGTGTGCACCACCACTGTAGGGACTTGATTTTGGATAATCTATTGGGTCTCAGCCAAGTCACGTGACTCAGGCCTAGCTCACTCCCGTTCAGGAAGGCAACAACTGACTGAAGTCACTGCTCTCCCTTGTACTTGCCAGTCCTGCCCGGTCCCAGAATGTTGTCCATTGGAGCCCCCCTTTCTATGAAATGGCTCTACTCCCATCACTCACCACAGGTCAATGTAGGCACCCTACCAACTCAACTCTCTGTTCAGCTCACTGACTCCCGAACTCAATGTAACTGTGCCTCCAGTGAGTCGAAGCAGTGGGACCTCGGATGGCAGCAAGTCACGGCAGGACCTCAGATGGTTGGTAAGTTGCCCGCTGCGGTGGGAACACTGAACCTTTAGCTATTCCAATAATAGCACTGGGACTGTAGTTGGTTGGTTCTTCTCACTTTAATTTCTTCTTGGGAAGAGAGAATTCATCTCTCTCTGTTTGGGGCTCCCCACTCTGTATTATGTTGAATTCTAAGTTGACTATCTCAGGGAGCCTCTGTAGCCAGTTGTTATCTATCTGCCATCTTTGCTTCTCCCACCTCAGTGACTATATTTCATTGCTTGTCATGAGAGATAGTTAATTCAAACAATGTATCTAGATATGTGATTTACTTATATGAATAAAGATAGAGAAAATATAAAATATCAGTAGAAGTCTGAAAAACACATTGTCCTGGAATCCCTGTATAGTGCCCTAGATAAGACAGGTAAAGGTAGGAACTAATTAGGTGCAATTATTATAATGACTCTGTAACTAGAGTAATGCTTTGAAAATCATTTAGTATACCGCCTTTACCCTAATTTTTGAAAGACAAGTAGGAGCAGAGATTATAATGTGATTTTACAAAAATACAAAATGCAGTAATATTCTAACAAGCCAATAGGATCATTGTTCTTTTGGGTAGAAAACATACAGTCTTTCCATGACTGCAAAGTCATGTGAACAAAAGTTACAAGAAGCAAGTGTAAAATAAACCTTTTCTTTTTGTGGGCTTGGAAAGGAAGTAGATGCACAAGAACGAAGTTAGCAAACGCTGACCTGATTTTCTTCTCTGGCCAAGGAAAGGAAGAGATGTACAAGATAAATAAGGATGAAAGTGAATGGGATGTCATGTTTCCTCTTCCATTTCTGGAAGAATAGGGTACCCTCGTGTCATAAAAAGGGCATTAAAATGCATCAAAGCAACTGGAAGATATGTATAGTGAGACATTTTTAATTAAGTTTATTTTTAGTTGCAATCCAGTCAAGTCAACAACCAAACTTCACCATAACAACATTTGTTTTTGCTTCCAATCAGCAAGTAGAAAAAAAAGAGATCAATGATAAACAAAAGGAAGAAATTATATTTACCCTCAAAAATAAATGCCAGGATGATATGAATTTTATAACCCCAGCCCAGTTCATCAGGAAACTAAGTTAACCATAAGAAAATTATTAGAGTAAAGAGAACTAAGAAAGGTGGCTAAATAGAGACCTACATATAAGTCAGAAATTTTACTAAGTACTAGAAACAGCCAATTAGAAATAAAATTTTAGAGAAAGATCCCATTCATAATACATCACAGTCTCCCTTTACCAGATGTACTAGATATGTTTAAAGAAAATAAAATATTATTTTAGAGAGTTAAAAGAAAACCTAAATAAATTAAGAGACACAAGATGATGTTGAATGAGAAGTTTCAGCTTTTAATGTTGAACAAATTTCAATAAACACGGTGGAGTTGAAAGAATGATCTTGAAGTTTATCCAGAAGATTATTTAATAGATTTTTAGGAGGAAAAATATTGCTATGCAAAAAATTAAGATGTGTTATGCACATGTACCAAGTCCCCACTAGGAATATAATTATGTACTGCAAATATGTATGATTGTACTTTGAGTTGTGAACTTAATTCATCCCATGATTCTAGTCAGCAACCAAACTGGTTGCTAATCAAGTCAAATTTCCCTATCATGTTCAAATCACTCAGTGCAGAGCATGTGAAAAAAAGCAAAATTTTCCAGGCCAAATTGTTCTGGAATAGAAACACTAGTATTGAAAACCTCAGGTAGTCAATGGTTGGTTAAATGTTGACCTTATGGAGAAGTTTGACTGGGTTCTCATCCAATTTGGATTGTGACCAGAATCACAGAGAGAACTGAGCTTGTGAAATGAGGTGCCGCTACTAATTAAAAAATTGAAGAAAATGAAAAATAAATCAAGCATCCTGGTTCTGATGTCCTCATATCCACAGGACCTGGCTTAAGTTAAACATAAATAGATACATATTAAATTTTTAAAGATTGTTATGCAGTGAAAGGAGGAAGGAGAGTTTTACCATATTAAGTATTAAAACATATTACAAAGGAACTATACATAAAACACCTCTGATATGGATATTAGAATTGAAATATAGGTAAGAAAATAAGAAAAGAGCATCTTGAAAATGCCAGACCAGTTCTTATTTCAGGGAATTAATATCTGACAAGATTTGGGTTTTAATTAATATCTGACAAGATTTGTTATTGTTGAGGTAAGCTGAAGTTGTACCTAAAGAAGATCAGAGAGAGTTGCTGTGGAACAGATTGTTGTAATCACAGATTCCAAAAAGGCTTTAGATTGGTTTGTCAGTTTACTATTTAAAATTTAGCTGACCTTGGAAGGGACAGTCTCTCTACTGACCTTGGAAGGGTCAGTGAGGCCCCAAATGTCAAAGCATCAAAATACAGAAAATAAATCAGGCATGATGACACACACCTGTAATCCTTGTACTCTAGGAGGCTGAGGAAGGAGGGTGACAAATTCAAGTCCTACCTGAGCAATTTAGTGACTTAGCGAGACCACGTCTCAAGACAAAAAATAAAAAAGGTTAGGAAAGTAATCCAATGTGAAGGCCCTACATCTGGTCTCCAGTGCTGTAAAAACAAGCAAGCACCACCAGAAAATAAACAGACATGGTTAACACAGAAGGCTTTCATGTCAATGGGATAAGGTTCATTCATTGGCAAACTGACTTCCCATGATTAGCCATCAATTCTGTGATGCTATGAAAATGTCTAACTCTTGCAACTTAAAGAGAAATATCAAAAAGAAAAAGCATCTCAGTGAATTCCTAGGTAATGGAAATAGGGAATCAGGAATGAGCCAGAGTCTAAGCTTGAAAAATGAGCGCTTCTCAGAGGCTCTGCTGCCCTTGGCCTGCTGGGCATGTGGCTGAGCACAAGTCCCTGGAGGTGGGCTCTGAAACATGATCTGTGGGGACGATGCTGTTTCCCAATCAGTGACGTGGAACTGAACTCAGGAGCACGTGCAGCAGATGGCTGACACAGAATGGATCTCAGGACGCGTCAGAGGGGCTCGAGAGCTCCACGTTGCTCTGCCGCTCTCTAAATCTCTGTTCCTAGGTTAGCCTTTGTTTTCTAGTGGAAGTCAGGACCAGAGAAACCAATGAGCCGGCAGGGGAGGCCAAATTGAAAGGGAAATTAGAATTTTAAATAACACCTGCCAAGGATGCCCACCAAGGCCAGGAGGATATTCCTCGGTCCAAACAAGCTGATAGCAGAACATTCTCTTTTTTATGTAAGTTGTCTAATAGATGACTTTAAAATGTTCCTTTGTGTAACCCCTTTGTATAACTGATGGCCTTGTGATGTGTTAAAATGCAGCAGAACATTTTTTCTTTGTATAACTCATGCTTTGTATAACTGATGGCCTTGCAATGTAACCTAAAATGTTTAAACTCCCTTAGCAACCTGTGATGCCACCCAGCCCTCCAATCATACTGCACCTAATCTATCTTTGTACCTCCCACTCATTCTCACCATAAAAGCCCCAGACCCCCACCAGCCAGGGCTCTGACTCTTTAGAAAAGATCCCAGTGAAGCTCACCACCAGTGTAACACAGGTTGTGAGGCAGGTGAACAGGGAGCTCCTGAATTCAGCATCACTGCCTGGTGGCCCAGCTGGGCACAGTCTGCAGGCAGGGACAGAGCCAGGAGGCATCTCATAGTCTTTTCCAGGACTGGATTTCTTCTGATAATGCCTTCGATTTATAACAAGTGCTGGCCTGCACTGCTATCAGTGTCAGTGTGCAGAGCACACTCACCAAATCGTGATACCTCGAGGCCTCCTCTCCCCTTTTGCCTTGGAAAGCCCTTGTGTGACAGGTGTCCTGCCTTAAACCCAGAGAAAGAAAAGAAGATACTGAACTGCCAAGGAGAATCTGAACAAACAGACCTGGCTAAGTCTCCCTCCACTGGCTTCTGCTCCTTTCCATCCCTGCTCTGTAAAACCTAAGCATGAATCCAGCTTTCCCCACTGTGTGGGCTCCTTCCTGGAGGCACCCCAGGGTCACATAAAACTTAAATTGCAAGCAGCTGTATGCTTTTCTTCTTCTACTGTGTCTTTGCCAGTATTTTCAGGCTCAGCCAGGATCCCTGGAGGTGGTCAAAGAAACCTCCCTCTAATGCTCCAGTACATAAGTAATCAGTCAGGGTTATAAAGGCCACCACAGTGAATGCTATGGGGCAGGCGAGGGGAGTCCGAGAAACATTTTAAAATGAAATGTAAAAGAAATTAACAAATAAAGATGATGAATACTGTTTCAGTCTTGTAGCTAAATAGGAATAAAGTCTTACAGAAAAATTATTTGGAAAATGTAGGCATGTACAGGTAAGAAAGTCTGTCTCTGTCTGTCTGTCTGTCTCTTTCTCTCTCTCTTTCCCTTCTGTCTCCCCTCATATATGAAACAAAAAGGTTACCAATATATACTTTAAAAATCTTAAAAACATAAATAGAAAAAATTGGCAAAGGGCATAAACTGGTAATTCACAATAGACTAATTTTTCAAAAGCCTAATGTCTAAAACTAATGAAAATAAAAATTATCCTTTCTACAACTCAAAATACAAATAAAATGATAGTCAGTTTTCACATCAACTTGTAAATATTATAAAAATGAATAGAGGGTGCATTGAGTTTGCTCTTAAAAGATTGTATCTGTGCACTTTGCCATCACTTCTGAGGATAGCTAAAAACATTTTTTGCTACATTTTATAGGCATGGCTGGTCCCCGGCAATACTCAAAGCATTTGGAGTGGCGTGAACATACCATGAGTGGTCATGAGTGTCACCAATTCAGAATATGTAAGAATAGGCGTTAAACAAGAAAAAATCTCTAAAATCTTGCTGCTGGTATATATGAAAGAAATTTTATACAACTATTTCCAAACTTGATAGTAATTCTAAATATCCCTAGGATATTGCCAGTAGTGAGTTCTGGATCTTAATGTTTTTTAGAATGTTTAAATTATACTTGCTAGAGGAAAGATTGGACTACCTCTCTAGTTTCTGTAGAAACACTACAATGGTGTCCTAGAAAGAGATAATCCGAGAATGCAGATCAAAAATATAGGAAAGAAATATGATAGGTATATCTGGTATTCCTTTGTCATGTTTGTTGACTATTTAATACTTGAATACTAAGGGAAGAAAACAGGAAGGGCACAAATCCTCTGGTTCTATTCTGGGCAGAGACTTTCAGTCTTCTCAGTCTGTATTTTACCTCCACCCAAATCTGAGCTAAGATTTGGACCTGCCTGATCAGCAACTGGTTTCACAAAAAAGGGAGCCAAGGACCGAGAACTTTGTCTTTGTGTCAAAGGAGAGGAGCAAGAAGGAGCCTTGAACCTCATCAGTCTAGGGGACCTCATCAGCCTAGACCACCACCTAAGCTTGTGGAACATGTGTCACTTTGGAGTGTCATGTTGGCAGGAGCCCCTAAAACTCTGAAGTGAATTAAATTGATTCTCAGGACTTTCTAACACATTCAGTAGTCCTGGGATCAAGAAATCAGCTCTTAATTTCCATGTAACCTAATCTTCAGCCAATAAATTCAGACAATCACCTTGGAAGTCATGAAGGTTCACCACTGGAGATGCAGGGCATCAAAGAGGGCTCAATTCCAGGTGCATTAGAATGAAAATGACATGTGCTGTCCAACTGCCAGCCGACGCAATGCGTCCAAGGCTTTAACAGAATCAGAAGAAAAGCTTGCCCACATCAGCTGTCCTTGCCAGCTGTCCGAACTGATTTTTCCCCAGTTGAGAGAAAAGAACCTCGGCTCTTCCAACACACTGTAGCCAAATAAGAAACAAACCACCAAGGCAGAAACTCCATTTTATTACCAGGTTATCTGAAGATGCTGACCTTCATGTATTTTTAAGTGTGTCACAGATAGATGATTTCCCAACTTTTATTTTAAGATAGACACGTAAACAGTCACAAAAATAATACATTCATTCTCATGTTATTTCTTCCACTTTCCCCTAATTGCACCATGATAAATAATTGTAGTCTAGGATCACCACATCAAAGACAAGATATTCAGTTAAATTTGAATTTCAGAAAGCAAGTATTTTTAGTATGAATAAGTTCTGATGTCATGTTTTGGATCTATCTGGGGCTTAAATTCAATGACATGCCCTGTGTTTTTATTTGCTAAATCTGGCAATCTTAAAGATAGTATTGAAATCAGGAAATTTTGACATTGGTAGAATATAGACAAGACTATAGAACTTATTCAGTTTTTACCATTTTATATACATCTATTTTATAAACACACATCATTTATAATTTTTTTAATATCAACAACAAGAACCAAAAGTAACTGGGGATGTGATGCGGGGTCCACATAACTGCACCTAATTGCAGTCTTTGCTCTGGCTGGCTGAATGAGCTGTGCAAAACCAGTAGATTTGGGGTTCACTCTCATCTAGAGAACTTGATTAGCTTTGCACCTTTCTGGGGAAGGTCTTCCCCTTGAATTTCCTTTGTTTTATATCCCCAGCCCATGATTTCCCAAGTGAATAGCCACTTTCATGCTTTATAACAAGGAGAGTCAAATTTCTTCCCTTGGGCTATAATTTATATTCTGCAACCCACAATTCAATATTCAATCTCTTGGATGATTATCTTTATTTTCTTTGTGAACAGTGGTGCTAAAAATAGGAAAGGAAAGCAGTGCAGGGAAAACAAATCAAACTTCACACAGCCTACGCCATGCCACCATGCCAATTGGGTAGCTTTCTTGAAGGATCACTGGGCAGAGATACAGGGGCATTAGTAGGTAGGCCAGCAAAGGGAGGAAGGAGCCATGCCCACCGCCTCCAGCAGGCCGCGTCAGCACAGCACATCTTTGCCTCTCAGAAGCAACGTGCTTTAAATACAAGGGGATACGGCCTGCTTGCAGAGGAGTTACAGGGAGAGAATTCCATGAAAGACAGATTATAGCCAAATGGTACCCCGAGTGACAAAAAAAGAAATCTGCAAGAACTTTGATTCATGCATGACCACAGAGACCAAGTAAATCTTCTGGAACCAGGCATCTAGACCCTGCTCCTATGTCCCTGCCCCTATATGGAGAAGTCTTCCAGCAGTCAGACTGCAACGAGCCACTGGTGAACTTTCCACAGCACCCTGTAGAAAAGTGAGGACAAATGAGAATTATGGTTCTTAAAGATAAATATTTCAATTTAAAGGAATGTCCTTTGCTGTCATTTCTAGGATTTATCTGTAATAAGAAGCCCATTCTATTATGAAGTGATGATAATAATGACCAGAGTTTTTGTTTTTTGGCTGTTCTTCTTTGGCAAATAAAATCAAATGTGAACTTATCACATTTGATTATAGTTTCAAGAGCTCCGTAACACAATATGAGAAGAAGCACATATGCCCTGAACGTAGGGATTGGCTGGGGCAGCTCTGTTCCCCCCACATGCTTCTCCTTCTCCTGCATCCGCTGCACTGTCTGGGGGCACGTTCTCCCCACCATGATGGCAGAGCTGCAAGAGAGCAAGCCTGAGTCTTCTTTTAGCCAAAGCAAATCACACACTTGAGCCCTAAATCAAAGGACGCAGAAGTGCACGCCACCCAGAGGAGGGGAGAGCTGGGACTCATCAGCCATCCTCCAACTGATGGCAATGATAGCAGCTGCATTTTCTCCCAAGCTCTGCTGACGTGAGAAACACAACTGTTTGAGAATCACAGCCTCAGAGGTCATCTCTGATCTGTAAAAAAAACCCATAGAAAATAGTAGTTTATGAAAAACAGGGGAAAGAAGAATGAGATTAGAATTTATCTCTACCAGTACTGCAAGTCCCATGAGGCTCTGACAATCCAGCTGAGAGGGTTCTGTTCATGTAGCTCCCATTTTAGGAGCTCTGATGTTTCAATGGGCAACTCACAACGACTGTGCTGTATCTGTCATGTGTTTATGGCATTTTTGATCAAACAGTACTGAGTTTATTTACTCATGACCATCGGAAAGAAATTTACTCTCCAGAATTCTGACTGATATCATAGATAATGGATTAACCCAAGTGTGGTGGATCCAGTTTCCATCCAGGGAAACCAAAATCTTTAGTTCATTACCAATTCATCACCTAAATGCTCCTCTGTGAAAGATCACACTCTTTCAAGCTTGTTCAGGTTTGACTTTGTCAGTCAAATACTTAAAATACTTCAATACCTTTTAAACTTTTAAAAAACATTTTAAACAGTGACAAGAAGATGCACTGGAAATCTATCATCATAGACTTCAAGTCAGAAAGTTTAAAAAACAAACATTGAATATTCAGTGAAGCCCAGCATTTTGAAAATTATCTACTCACCTACTAGAGCTAGGGTCTTTGGAAGACTTGATGGAGACAAGTAGCTTGAACTTAATCTCAATATTTCTCTCTCTCCCTCTCTCCCTCCCTCCCTCCCTCTCTCTCCAAACTAAGCAGCGAAAATGGGATTTAAATGTATGTCTCTGTGTTTTGAAGCACTTTTGAACAAAAACAAAGCAAACCTGGAAATTATCTCTTAGCCCTGGGAAGAACATTGTTCAAACTTTAGCACAAAGCCAGGAGAGAACAACTGTCTCCTCGTAGAGGCCAAAATGCCTTCTCTTTGTCAAAAGAAAGCACGGAACAAACAGCTGCCTGTAACCCAGCCAGGGTGCTGCGTGCAATCACACCGGAAGGAGGCAAAGGCCTTTTGTGTTCTAACCAGCTGCATCTACCGTGCTTTCAAAACAGTACATGCTCCTCAGTTTGCTGCTGCACAGCTGGGGTGCCTGGCATATCTGCTCTTGGGGGCCCCAGAGGCTGTGTTCACTTTAAGAAAAGGTCATATGGACACAGTAACCTTCACCGATTTCACCAAGGATTGGCCCAAAGAGGAGTTGGCTTAGTTTGCATCAAGTAAAAGCCCTGCTGAGACACGGGAAGGGACACTGAGAGAGGAAGCAGCTGAAGAAGTGGGGCCTGATCACCTGGTAGATCTCTGGGCACCTAGTGTTTTGTTCTATTTTTTCCATAAACAAATAAACTGAGTTCCTCTCATCCAGAGCAAGTGATGTGTCCCATAAATACCAAGTGGCCCAGGTGTTTGGCTGAAACCAGTGATGGGCCTGGATGCTTGGGCTCTGAGAAAAACAGAAAGGGCATTAATCTGCCAGAAAGATGGGCAGCGGGAAGCCAAAGTTCTCTGGCTTTGCAAAAAGAAATAGGAAGAGGAAACAGGTGCATCACAATTCTGGGATCTGAGAAACAGTTGAATGGTAAGTGACATCTCATGGCGGTGGAAAAGCTGAATCCCAGCCAGCAGAGAATAAGCCAGGAAGCCCCAGGATTTTGTCATGACCTTCCCAGGCCTCAGCAATTTTCAACGCCACACATGTCTTGATGGAGGCTGGAACAAGCAGGCCGAGCAAAGGTGTCTCCACAAAACTCTAGACACACAGACAGCCCCTCCTGTCCAGGTAGCAATGCTACTGCCAGTAAATGAATCCAGGAAAGAGAGTGGATGGTTCATATTTTAATAACTGTCACTGGGCTTAAAGACATGCAGGTGTTGTATAAGTCAGGATGGGCCAATGGAAACAGGTGGTTTATGAAAGCAATGTTCACATTGCAAAGTTTTTTTTAACACTTCCTCTCGCCCCAAGCTTTTCCTTGACATTTTAAAAATATATAGGTAAGATATTATAAAAATATATTATAAGAATGTGTAATGTAAGTAAGATATTAGGAGAATTCTGGGGCAGAGGAGCGGGTCTGGTGTCTAACTGAAGAGTCTTGAAGGGCTCAGGACAAGCCTTGGTCACATAAGGAGACCTTTTCTCACACCAGGGCCTCCAAACTCTTCTCATCTCCTTCACCTATACCAGCTGCCAGGGTCCCTTTCCTAGCCACCTCTGTCACTGTTTTGTACCTATCAACCTAACCAAACTCTAAGTCAAGTCATAGCGGTGATTATCACCCATCCTGTCATTCCTAGCCTGCAGAATGGACCCTATCTCTGCCTCATCTCTGAGCGACAGGAGATGGGCCTCAAATTTTTCCTCTTTCCCTTCTTCCTCCCTGAAAGCTGGGTCGTAAGTAGAAGCTGGAAAGTGTGACCTGGCACGCTGAGGTTAACGTGCTCCATCTCCAGAAGTTATCACTTCTCTGTCTCCCATCAGTGACATAAAACTATTGTCTCCTAGGACAATATTAAAGCCTAAAGCCTACAGTCCGATGGGGCAAATAGCTGATGTTTCAGTTTTATTTTTAAGAGGCTAGGTGTCGAATGTGGGTTTAACATTTTGCTTAGAAAAATAAAAAACAAAAGACCAGACTCCATTTATTCTCCTATCTTTTCTTTTTCTCAAAAAACAAACAAACAAAAACAAAAACAAATTCACATCAGATAAAAAAAACCTAAACTACATGAAGTTTACAAAATTAACTTTTCTACAAGTAAATAGTTTTAATATTCAAGATACTGAGAACCCTACTTTATTATTCCATACCTTTGGAATAAAATATTTAAAATGTAGGATGAAATTGTTTTGAGCTGTTTCACTAAAAGGAGGTAGACCAAAAAGAGCACTTGCATATTAACATAAAATATTTATTGGGAGATCTGCCAGCCCTGTGATGAGGAGAAATGTCTGCAATTTTTATTACCAACAAATTCCATTAAATGTGTGGTTTGTGGCCATTTTTGGCCACTGTTCCGTGCTAGGAAACTAACCTCAGATTGTGGAAGCTATATTTAAAGATTTTTATCAACCATCCCTTGCAAAGAATTAGAACATTCCAGAAGCTGCCAGTGATTAGGAAGAGACGAAGGACCAAAGAGCTATAAAAAATTAATTTCATTACTTGTTTTGTTCAGGAATTGAAGCCCTGTATTTCTATAATCCATGAACTTTTAACAAAGATAACAAGTGAGAAGAAATGTTTTCAATTTTTAATTATCTTGCTCAATGCACATTTCCTGACCTAAATCCGAGTTCCCCTCCTCACCTCCTTCGGAGTCTGTTTATGAGGTACCATTTCATCAAGGTTGAATTCCAAAGGCAGAGCATCTGCCTCGGTGTTTGCCTCATAACATTGTCAGTAAATGTTGGGCCCTTAGGGTCCTAGAGGCAACGCTAGATGTATCTTTTTAAAGTTAACTCATAGAAAGATAACTGGGTTTTCATGCATCACTGGGTTCAGGAGTACTAAAAAGGCAGATGGGGGAGAAGCGAAGAATCACTGAGTCTTCAGCTGAAAGAAAATTCAGGTGTTTGAAGTTAACCCTTTCCTTTTAAAGGCACAGAGGTGAAGTGGTTGCCTAGTGTCAAACAGCCAGGTCGCTACAGCAGTAGAATTGGAGCTGAGATCCTTGACTTGCGGCTCTGGCTTTCGTTCACCACCCTTTAAAGTCATTATCTACATACTTTATCTGACTTCTTTAAACCTGCATCAGATCTTAACCCTTTGAAGTGTCGCTGTGTTCTGGCCTCCTCTGCCCATTGCTGGTGTCACTGCTTGGCTTCAGCCCCTCACTGTGTCTCGCATGGATGCTGAGGCTCCTGCTCCGCTGTCCTGCCACCAACACCCCCCTCACGCCAGCTTGCTTTCTGTGAGGCTACAGAATCACCCACCCAAGAGAACCACTGGGATCACATCGTGTTCCAGTTTAATCTGGCTTCCTGTTGTCTTGGATGTCAAGTTGAAGCTCTCTACACTCATGTAGAAAGTTGTTTGCAAATGTGTAGCCTCCCCTCCCACGTGCAATCCCCCAGGATTCTACTTCAGTCCCAGGGAATAGTTCATGTCACTTTCCTCTGTTCACATAATTTATTATAGTCCTCATCTAACTGGCAATAGATCCCACTTGTTGGATTATTGGAAAACCCTTAGTCATCCTTAAACAGCCATGTGAAGATTGCTTTCTTTCAGTTTTTGTAACACTTTGGAAAAGTGTCAACTCGCTTTGGTCACTAATAATCTCAGCTGGTCCCCAGTCCCACTCTCCGTCATGGTTTGCAGGCCCATGCGTAACCTCCTTGGCCACTGGATCTTGCAGATGCTCAGGTGGCTTCCGTGTGCCTCATCTCATTTCTGTGCTCCTCTGAGATTCAGACCTTTGCTGTCTTGATGATCAAAGCTGTCTTTTTTTCTAACACAGGTCTCCATGGATTCATGAGTCCTATGTTACATCATCTCTCTTTTGTTCCACCCACAATCCTTTTTTGGCTTCCAGAATGACCTCCCACACCAGGATTCTCCCCCAAGGGCAACTTACAGCCTGCACGACCCTCTCACTCAGGTACAAGGTCAGTGTAAAGACAAGTGTGGAGTTTCTCACACAAGGATGGATGCAGCCGTGGTGTAAGAAGTTTCTGTGATTCTTTGCTCTTCTCATTTCTTTTCATTTTGTTGTTGCTGCTGCTGTTTTTCTTTTTGTAGTGCTGGGAATCAAGTCCAGGTCTCCTGCATACTAGACAGATGCTGTATCACTGAGCTAGTGATCTCCACCACCTCGTTAGACTGAGAATCAAGGACAAGAACTATGATTTCTCCTTTCAAGAGCAGTGCATGGAGACAGAGATAGAGATAGAGATAGAGATAGAGATAGAGAGATAGAGACAGAGGTAGAGGTAGAGATAGAGGGATAGAGATAGAGATATCAAACGAAGACAATAGAGTCAAAAGAAATGAACTATAAGTTAGATGAGGAGTCAATATAATAAGAGATCCTTCTGGTCTGAAAAGTAAGTCATTAGTGTAATATTATGATTTATATGAAGCAGAAATTAGACACAGATGCTTACCTCTTATTTTATTATAACAGAATACAGTATTGACAATGACAAATCATTCAGTATTTTATTCACCATGTTCTAGTAGGTTATGCTGTGGTAACAACCCAAGATCTCAGTGGCTTAAAAGAGCAAGCATTTCCCACCCACTGTGCATGACCAATGTGGATGCATGAGGGGCTTCCAGTTGGTCTAGGACTAGCCTGATGGAGGTTTTATGTCAAACAAGGTTTGCATGAGGGTTAGAAAGTCTCTGACAGACGATTACAAATATATCATTTCCACCCAAATTCATTTCAAAAAACAGTCATGAAAAATATGTGATGGCTTCTTTTGTGGAAGAGGAATTTTTTCCCCATGCTAGTGAAACTGTTACTCTCACTACTTACACAACTATACCTAACTCCAAAGAGACATAGAAGAACAAGTCTAGACTATACCTGGAAAAAAGGAAAGTGGGATATTAGTAGACATGATAACGTCTACAACCATTCATCCATGGTGACCACAGATGCAGTTCCTCTTCCTCCTTCATGGAAACACATCTCCTCACACTCCTTTTCCGGTGCTATACCTTGGGGACCTGTGCGTTGGGGATGATATATTTCTAGTTCAAGAGGAATTACATTTGAGCTGTTATAAAATCAAATGTGAATTGCCCATCTACACTGGTTTCCTGGAGTTGACCCAGCAAAGTGCTACAAAGGTTATACCTCAGTGTGCCTTAAATCTTATACTTAGGGTCACCAGGGTTGGCCTCCCTCTAAAACCTGTAGAAGGAAATCCTTCGTTGTTTGACTTCCTGACTTCTGATGGTTTGCCAGGAATTACAAGTGTTCCTTGATTTATGGCCAGTCTCTCCACAATCTCTGTTCTTGTTATCACTTGCAGTTCTTTCCTACATCTGTTTTCTCCCCTTCTCCTTCATGTGAGGACATTGGTTACACTGGTTTAGGGTACCCTAATTCAGTGTAACCTCATCCTAACTTGATTACATCTACAAAAACATTTTTTTTCCAAATAAGGTCCTACTCACAGATGTTAGAGATCAAAATTTCAACATATCTTTTTGCTGGCAACAATTCAACAGATAACTCCTTCTGCTGACCAAAACTCCTTCGTAAATAGACCCTATTGCCATTACCTAGAGATCATGAACTATGGGTTCCATGCAATAACTGGATAAGACTTTGGTGCTGACTCCCTTTAAGAGGATGTTTATGTAACCTGCGTGGATGAAGAACAGTGAAACCAATATTTGGTGTCAAATGTGGGACTATGGTAGACATTACAGCCCCTGGTAGATGTTTCTATTTGTCTTCCATTGAGTCCAATATTAGGCTTACACTCCTCTGGTCCCATGGATCTGTGACCATGTAACTTCATTGAAACCAATGAAATGTAAGCAGAAGCGACTTGTTATTCCTGGTGCTAGAAATTAAGAACCAAAGAAATATTTTCTCCTTTGTCTCCCATGTTGACAAGTAACTTGCTAGATAATGAAAATTACAGAATGAAAGTCATTGTGTGAAGATTCCATTAAGAAAAGAACCCTAACAAGCACATTTGTACAATGAGTAATAAATGGATCCCTGTTCTAGGATGTGCATAGTCTGTAACACAGAAATTTTATGTATATATGGATAATAAAATTCTTCCATATGATCATCAGGAAAGCATATACAACTATTTTTATTACTATTATTTGCAGCAAAAAAATAAGAATCATTGCAAATGTTCATGATTTGTACAGTAAAATAAATGACTTCTATATACAAATTAATAATATAATTTATAATATAAAGAAAATGAATTATGTAACTACAAAAGGCAATATGGATAATTTTAGAGACATAAATTTAAGCAATTATAAAAGAATATACAGTTATGGTTCCAGTTCTATAATCCTGCCAGAATTAATCAGCATATTGTGTAGGGATACAAAAATATGTAGTGAAGAAGAAGAGAATAAAATTTAGCTAATTACTGCCTTTGGTGGATATGAAATATAACGTAAGGGGGCTGGGGATTTAGCTCAGCAGCATAAGTGACTGCCTTACAAGCACGCAGTCGTGAGTTCAATCCCCAATACAAAAAAAAAAAAAAAATATATATATATATATATAATAGAGGGAGGCATACAGGCAGCTCCTGGGTATGACAGCCTATTACCTAGCACAGTTGGTGAGCAGATGGGATTTACGTTAATATGGTTTTTACAGATAACTTTCTTGTACCTTTTCCCAATCTGTATTTCACAGCTGTGAAAATGAAAGCAAATATGAGGTAAAAATATATAAATAACATTATAGAATGGTCTTGTTGGAGTTTATCCATAGAGTTAATTCTGTAGAAGTTAACTCATGATTATAGAAATGATATTTTTCTAAAAATGATAATTTTAGTGTACAACTAGTGATTTATATACAACTCGCCACATATCTTTAATAAACAGAACTTACCTTTAACTTATAAAACTGTTTGTTGCTTTTCCTTTGTGAGATTCCTTTGTGAGATAGTCATGAAAAATACATGACGTCTTCTTTTGTGGAAGAGAAAAATTTTTCCCATGCTAATGAAACTGCTATTCTTGCACCATTTTCTATTTTTCCCTTTATATTTTTTAACTGTTTTAGTGGTATTCCTAAAATAAACTTCTTACCATAAATGCTTTCCTTAATAAACTGAAAAAAATCTCACCACCTTCCAAAACAATGCCCTTAGAAATTTTTATTCTCATATCTTCCCTGTTGAATTTTGAATTTCCTTGTTTGCTCTTTTTAAGGGTATTGGCTGATTCCATTTGTTAAAGCCTATAAATTGTACAGACAATGCTCGATTTACATGAAGGAATGAAGTCAACATAGCAAACTGTTTCCTGCCTTATTTCTAAAAATTTCCCTAGTCAATTTCTGGAAGCAACCACAGTGTCCAGTAGGTAGCCACTGACACGAGGCAAGATCTTCCACTGGCAAAAAGATTACAACCTGCCAAAGTCTCAACTGATCAGTACCAGTTTTTTGCAATAAATTATTTTTTTATTGAGATATTTATGTTTTCAAACAAGGTTACTGAATACTTAATAAACTACAGCCAATTGCAAATACAGATTTTTATATGCACTGGGGAACCAAACATTTCGTGTGACTGACTTTGTCATGTTAGTCCCTTTATTTCTGTGGTTTGGAACTGAACTCACAAAACATCTGAGGTATATTTGAAATTATTTTATATTCTATATTTGGTAGTTCTAGTATCAAAAGACTTTTGAATCTGAATTTTCATAGTCTGTTTACTGTTACCTTGTGCGTTCCTGGATGAACTATTGTGAGATGATATTTGGTTGCTCTTTATCCCTGGGAATCTTGGAAATCTCTTCCAAAAGGACTTGTGTTTTCTTAGGTGCACACTCCAGGTGGCACTGGTGGCCTCTGACCATTGCAGCCCCCGTGGTAGGCCAAGGCAGGAGGATCACAAGTTCAAGTCTAGCCTAGAAACATAGACTCTGTTTCAAAATTCAAAAACAATAATTTTAGAAAAGGCTGGAGCAGCTGAAGGTTTAGCTCAGTGGCACAAGTACCTACCTGGTAAGCACAAAGCCATAATTCAATCCCCAATATCCACTCCCGGCCCCAAAAAAGGCTGAAGATATAGTTCAGTGCAAAGACCTTAAGTGCAATTCCTAATGCTATCTACCCCTGCTAAAAAATCAATCATTTATGTTTGTTTATAATTATATCCTTCTCTCTGGTTAACTCACCTTTTGTTAATAGTAGTAAGGAACTTTATAGAATTCTTTAATTTCTTCTAAATGCAGCAATATGTTAAAAATTATGGTGGTTTGTTTTACATTTTGTTCCTTTTTAGCCCAACAATTCTCCACAGTATAGTTTATTGCACTACACTACTCTTTAATTGTGTTTAATTAGACTTACTTTTCATCTCCAGAAAATAAAAGGGTAGGCTAATTTATTTTGCTTCATTTGAAAGTATAAGAATTCATTAATTTCTTGAGTTAATACCCAGGGGGCTTAGCTAAACATTGTTGAATTTTTCAGAGGCAATTTAAGACTTGCTCTCTGACCTAAGTGATAATTTGTATGCTAGTCTTCACTGTACATTTTCAGAACCACCTGGCCTGTCTCATTTCTCTAAATTTGAATCTTTTTTGTTTTCCCAACTGCTTAGAATTTGTGGCACGATTCGGTGACCCTTGCCACTACTACCAAGGGCAGTAAAAGATTTTAGGAATTCAGCGTAGGTAGGGCCAGCCCATTTTAGGAATAGCTCAGGTCATGGTTGGACACTTCCCTTTCTAGTAGTTCTCTCCATCCTCTGTCCCCACCCAGTACCTCCAACAGTGTAAAAACTTAGCCCTTTAGGGACTTGAGTCTCAAAGACTCTGCCCAGCTAGACCCTGCCTCAAAACAAAACAAAATGAAAATTAAAAGTTTGGAGATATAACTCAGTGTGAAGCCTTTGGGTTCAATCCTTAGTATGAAAGTAAAATAAAATAAAATAAAATAAGATAGATGCTTCTTTTTATTCCATCTGAGTTCACTTCTTGAATTTGGTCTATGCTTTAATGAGTGTCAGTCATGTGCTAAGGATTGCTAGACATCAAGAATATAACTGCAAAAAGCTGGGCTCCCTGCCCTCAAGGGTATAAGGAAAACCTAATTCTAGGATGATAAATATCAACTCAAATCGTCAGTTAAGTTTGGAAGCTGAAGGACGCTAGAATGAAAATAATTTTGCAGCCAATAGACATATAGAAAAGATGGCATAATCTGTCACAATAACAGATTAGGAAGAAAATAATATAATTATCCCAATAGATAATCACACCATATACGTATATAGCCTGATACATACACTGTGTGGGTATGTGCGTGCGCAAACATATTTATCTATATGCGGCTCTGGTACTGAGTTCAGGTATCTACTTCTGTTCTTTTTCATATTTGCCTTCCAGTCAAAATGCTCAGGTTCATTTCCAGTAAGGTGGTTGCTGTTATTCATCTTCAGCAGATGGGCTCCATGCTACAAGGTCTTATCAGTGTTTTAACGTCTAATTTTTCAAAGACAGCTAGAGATTCATATTTTATAAGAAATGTCCCATTTTTAAAATTACAGCAAGCTATTCGAGGTTTATTTGTTTAAAATACCATGTAATCCAACAAAATGCATCTGAAGTACAGCTGGGATATCAGTCCAGGGCATACTTGCTACCCTGGATGTAGCTGATTCCATGATCTTTCACCAAAAAACTTGATGTCTTCCTGGGTCTAAATTTGAGTGATCTCTTGAAGTAAGTTGGTGCAAACTCCCAGGGTTCAGGGCCACTCGGCAGAGTTTCTGGAGGTGACAAGTTAAAGCTACTGCTTCTTCCTCATTTGAAGGTGCAAAGTGGGCTCTCACATCGTCCCTTACTTCTTGACAAGGTCCTGCCTAATCCAGACACCCATGAGGTGACTTTTGTTACTTTTCCTATTCATGCTTCACCTTGTAGCCAGAGAAGTCATGCTCATTCTCAGTTCAGAGCCTTTGAATGAAATAATCTCCTCTGGCAGTATTTCTTCTCCCCTGGAGCTGCTTAACTCTTGCCCATCCCTCAGATCTCAGCTTAAATAAGCATTTTCTCTTGTTTTGTTCTGTTCTTTGAGACAGGGACTTGCTATGTAATGCAAAGTGGTCTTGAATTCACTAAGTAAAGGAGGCTGACCTTGAACTTGCAATTCTCCTGCTTCACCATCCTGAGTGCTAGGATTATAGGTATGCATCTTGCCACTCACATCATTTACTAAACACTTTCCTAGCATCCCAGGACAGATCAAGTTGCCTTGTGACCTAAGTCAGGCTACCTGTCTATAGGGAGTTCAAGGAATTTCAAAATCAATCAAGAAGAAAGATATTACCAGAGAGGCACTAGCACACAACAAGTTTTGCATCAGATTTTGGGAAGGGACAGTCTCTCATGCCATGAGTCTGTCCAGCAGCTTACCTCTGTCCAGAGAGAAGAGCAAGTAAACTCCCAGGGGAAAGGAGGCTCAAAGAGAAACCTTAGCCATGACGCTGTTCAGCAGCATAGTGGGAGTCTCCTAAGGGCAACAGCTCTTGCTTCTCAATGGGTAACACATCAGTAATGATGGACAAAACTTCATAGGCCAAATATACAGATGCAAAATGGGTGACTTTTGCTGGTTTGTACTATCTTTTTTAAACAATTGGATGCATAAAAGTTTAAGTTTGACACCAGAAAGCCTTTGAGCTAACTGGTTTTACCATGCAATGAAGAAATAGGCAACCAGGGGCCACTGAACAGAGCCCATGGTTGTGTCACTTACATAACAGTGTTCAGGAAGGGGCATCTGTCTGTCGATGTGGCTAGCAATGCCTTTTGCGATTAAGGCTTTAAATAAGCTTCACGGGTGAATATACATGATGTCTGGAGAGCCCACTTCCCCAAAACTCTGTGTGTTCAGTCACTTACACCAACATAACTTCAAGTGGTTCAAAAGATGTTGTGCTGGAAAGATACAAGATTCTAAAGCCAAACACCATACGGCAGTTCACCCAAGGTGACCACTTCACAGAGGAGTTTTCTCATATCTTGTACAGTCTTCATTTTATAGATAACCAGGGAAGATTTTGCCTTCATGAACTGAGATGTTACTATATTTAAGTTTCAGGTTTATGAGGAAAAAACATATCTGTACAAAAGATTAGAAAGATAAATGATAGGAAGATTTATATTTACATCTCTATACTCATGTTAACATGTCAGTCGAACCTTTTGTTTTAAGTCAGCTCAGGTTACTATAACAAAATACCACAGACCGGGTGGTTTACAGAACAGAAATTTATTTCTTATAGTATACAAGCCCAAAATCAAGGCCAAACTGACTGAGGTTTACAGAGGCTGCCTTCTTATCCCTGAATGGCAGAGAGAGATCTTTTCTTTTGTGTCTCTTTATGTAAGGACACTGAAACCACCCATGATGGTGACATCATCAAACCTAAGTAGATTTTGCAGGTCTCATCTAAAATATCATTATATGGTAGATTAGGACTTCAATATATGAATTTTAGAGGAATATAAAAATCCATAGTAAGTCTCAAAATACGCAAATCTCAAAATTTGCACAAAGTATAAACCCCTAAAAAGCAAAGCTGGCTCCCCAAGAAGCACTGCTTAAAATATAGGCTCCTTAAGAGGAATAGCTAACAGCCATAAGTTTCAGGGTTTCCTGGTGGGATGACCAGTTCTCCAGGACACTGGCGTTTTACAAGGTTCTTTATTTTCTGAAACAGTGCTTTTCAAAATTGAATGTACACCGGGATCTCTTGAGCAGCTGGGTAGACTTTTTATTCCCAAGCTCAGCAGACTCTGATGCATAAAGTTTGGAAACTTGGCTTTGGAAATAGTGCCCATAATTCAGCAACCCTTGCCCCACACTGTTGTATGCTCAGGCTCATGAGCTTGTGCAGGACGCCTCTCTAAATTTAAAAAAAAAAAATTCTGGGAAAGGAAATCACAGATGCACTCTCAAGTAAAAGTATCAGAGAAAAGTGATGCATCCAAGTCAAAAGCCACATGGCAGCAGGTATAAACGGCAGGTGTTTGGTTCCATGGCAGCAGAGTATCGCTAAGTAGCCTTGTCACTTAAAATCACATCATGAAGCCAGGGTCTAAGGTACTCTATCCAGTAATACTCTGTGTTGCTATGAGAAACTTGTGAATCATTGCTGACCCAGAGGAATCTAAAATATCTCTTCCATAATAGGATGTTTTATTTTTAACTTTACAAAATTTCCTTTCCAACTATTAAAAATGATGAGTAAGGAATAATACAGTAAAAAATAAGTCAGAAAGTTATAGCTGCCCTGCTCCACAGGGCCTACCTAGCATTCCACAAGGATGGGTTTTTCTTTTTTCTTTCTTTCTTTCTTTTTTTATCAGTACCGGGGATCAAACTCATGACCCCACGCTTGCAAGGCAGATGCTTATGCTGCTGAACTAAATCCCCAGACCCGGATGGGTTGTCTCTTACCCACTTCACACAGAGCATGTTATGACAATAAGAAGAACATATTATTAATTACCAAATGAGCTATCTCTTATCCATGAAATCAAGTTATATATTCATCCACGTCATTTCCTGCAGATATTTATTTAAACAATTATTTATGCAGCCAAAACATAGCTCAATTCATAACACCATTTTTTGGAGTTCTTCTAAGTCTTCTGCCCTGAGCACTATCGGTAGACTCTTGACATAAAAAGCTTTTCTTCATTTTAAAACTGTAACCTGGCAGCCCCCACCTTCTCAAAGACATTGAGAATTCATAAGCATTAAGTCATGCCAAATGATCATTTTCTTATCTAATTGGTTATGACATTTCACTTTAAATTAGAAAATAAAAGGAATTGTCGATAGAACTGGGCTGTAGTTTGAACTTGGAACATCCCCCAAAAGTCCTTGTGATAAAGGTTTGGCCTCCAGTCTGTTGCTCTTCGGAGAAGGTAGAAACTTTAAGAGGTGGAGCCTACTGGGAGGTCTTCTGGTCCTTGGGGGTGTGTCTTTGAAGGGCTATGGCACCCCAGTTCATTCCTCTTCTTCTCTTTTTTGCCTACCATGAGATAAGCAATTTCATTCTGCCATACATTTCCACCAGGATGTTCTGCTTACCACAGGCACACAGTAACAGGGGCAACTCACTGTGCATTAAAACTTCTACAACTGGGAACTAAAACAAACCTTTTATCTATATGAGTTGATCACCTCAAATATTTGTTATAGTAATGAAAAGCTGATCAATACATTTATTTACTCAATGTGCTAAGGAAGATTGTAGATACAAGAAAAACAGGCCAATATTCAGAGTTACTTTAATCATAGAAGTAGAAATAATAGAATGTTTCCTCAATCATCTAATGTTTTTGCTTTGTACTGCAAGTTGTCACTCAGTATCTCTTTTCTGAGGTATAATACACTAAATAATTTGATATAAATTAGGCACAGTGATAGCCTAGGGAGTGGATTTCCATCTCATTATTGAGCAAGAGCTGTCTCCTATGGGCAGTAAGTTATCAACCCCAACATATCATTAGCTTCATCATCTTAGCAAATCATTTCTAGCTAATAGCTGAAAATTGATTAAATGGGATGTTCTATGTCAGGCAGCCCTAGGAATGATGAGAAAATAATGGGTTTCTTCTTTAGGCAAAAAAGAATAATTAACAAAAAAAGAGTTGCTCAAGTTCAATTATTTAATGATTTGCCAACACGATGAGTGATATATTAGAATACAGAGTGTCCAAGTCAAGATTGATCTGAGGCAACATGAATAAGCAAACTCAAAGAGAAGGACACGCATTAGTTATAGCTTTTCTTCTATTTAGTTCAACTTCAAGCCCTTTGTCAGGCAAAAACCTTAATACCTGAGAGACCAATAATGAAAATTCCCCTGTCTTAAGAAGTAGGTCTTTAGACTCTCATAGAGTTTATAAATTTTGAAAATCTATTACTAACTTTCCACCTATAAATACTGGAACAGGCAGACTCTTAAGTAACTTGAAACATTTGAGTGGCTTTAGGTATTAATTCTCAAAGAAGCCGCAAGAATATGTACTTTCCCATTTGAGTCTCCAACAAGACCATGAGAACTGATTTATTAGAATGAAGAGTTGGCTACAGAAGCTCAATCATAATCATCAAAACCTACTTTGCCTGTTCCTTTGTCCACATGTGGATATGATCTTTTTATTTTACATAGGGGAGATAAGTGTTTTACAAAGCAAGTTAATCTAAAAATTAATATTAACAGGACATATGCCAGATACTTAAATTTCTTAGAAGAAAGGCACTATAGGTAAATTGTCTTCAGCCTAGTTTGTTGTTAAGAGAAACAGAGAATTTATTCTTAAAAATACATTTCCAGGAAATGCTTCACCAATTTTAACATGTATAATATGTCCAGGAGATTTTGCTACACTTCAGGCTCTGTTTCTATAGGTTTAGGTTGAAGCCTCTGATTCTATTCATCCAACAAGCTCCCAGGAATGTGATGCCATTAGAATAAACCCTGTGAATCTTATTTTGTAATACAATAATTCTTGTAAATCTGCTTTGTAAATGAGAATGTACTTTGTAAAGTATTTCAATAAAGAGAAGTTGCATTTATTAAAATAGTCAAATTACACTGTATTTAGATATAATAAGAGCTTTAAATACTTCATCTCTTAAGAGTTTAGTATTTGCAAATCCACTGTATTAGCAAATGCTGTCTGCATGTTTTTCTGTGCCCTGCTTCTTTAACATCAGCAATCTAAGACTCATTCATGTGTGTACTTATATTTATTCACAAGAAACTTGCATTTTGTTATAAAAAAATCAAAAAAAATGAATTCAGATCTCTAAATAGCACATTCTATTGAAAAGTAATCTGTAGATTGATGTCTATAATCTAAATGTGGGGAAAATATTAGTAAAAAATGTATCAGAATGTATTTATGGCTCTAGAATCAACAAATATTTTTTAAAAGACCAAAAGTACAAATCTCTAAAATAAACACTGATTGAATTCTATCATATAACAATTTAAATTGTCACCTATTATTTTTTAAAAAACTTGAAACAAGTGACAATAGTTATAGTACATGCTTTACACAAAAAAATTAACATCTATATCTCATAAAGAACTCTTAAATTCCTGAGAAATGGTAAACAATACAATAGAAAAGTAATTTAATAACAGGCATGTCATATGAGGAAAATAATAAACTGCTAATGGTAAAAGTCAGCCTTCTCTCACTGTAACAAAATACCTGGCACAGGCTACCTGTGAAATAAGGACAGGTTTATTTTGGCTCATAGCTCTGAAGATTCAAATCCAAGATTAAGTGGCCCCATTGATTTGAGACTTGGGAGTGCATGTCCTAACAAGTGTTCACATCTGAAGCCAGGAGGGAGGGAGGGATGGAGAGAGGGAGAGAGAAAGAGACAAACAGACAGACAGACAGACAGACAAACTGGATTCCACAGTATCTTTTCAAGGGCACCTTTAAAATTTTCACAGCATCTGCCAATGCTGCCACCCTCCAGGGCAGCCTGTTCTTATGGGCATTTTAGAGACACCAATTTAAATGGTAACACTAAAGAGCAGCCAAAGGAACTCAACCACACTTATATTAAGCTACCATTTTATACTCACCAGATTGGCAAAAATGTAAAATCTAACACAAGGTGTTGGTAAGAACAATTCCATTAATTATATGGCCACAAATTAGAGATATAATTTTACAGAGCACTCTTGTACCTTCTAGTAAAGTTCTGCTCTCTTGTCCTCTGAAATTCTGTTTCTAGGCAGGAACACATATAAATGAGTGCTTGTTGCAATATTTTTTATTAAGATAAAGACAATGACCACTAAACTGAGCAATAAAGAGGTCATTTTCTTGCCAGATAAGAGAAGCTTCACAAGTCAAAAAACCCACTGAGTTGTTTACTAAGGTGGGCAAAAAGATATCCATGGAGGTTGTGCTAATTATAAATCAGCATTTCTGCTGTAAATAACATAAAATAATTCTGTATATCCATGCACTTCATTAAAACAGATTAGTAGTAAATGTTAAAAAGCATCACTGAACAGCTAAAACCAAGAAGTGGAGCTAATCAGGGGTCTGTTACATTGGTCATTGTCTTAGTTACTTTTTACTCATCGCTGAGACAAAACACCTGATGCTCAAAGTTGGAAAAGAAAAGGTTTATTTTTTAAAGTTTTTGGAGGTTTCAGTCCATACTCAGTTGGCTCCAAGGCAGGGTGGCATGGCAGGGCCACAGTTCATGGCGGCAGCAAACAGCAAGGCAGAAACCGGCAAAAGAGCAAGACACACCTTCTTCCTGCCATTACATCACATCCTGGCTCCACCCCCATGTGAGTGTAGCACTGACACCATCAGTCCAAGAACCATACAATGAACCAATCACAGATGTATAATGTAAATGCATGAGGCCTGGGGGCCACTGACATAAACTATGACAGTCATATATAATCCTTCTAAATAAAGCAAATTGCTCGTTTCATATAAGAGCCCTTTGGGATGAGTCCACATTGGGTAGTGATGGTAACAGACATAGTAATATGTTGGTTTTACTCTAAGCAGCATGGACTGTGTTAGCTGTAGAAGTGTGCCTTGTGTTAATTAGGTTGACAGAAACATCTGAACCGGAGCGAGTCTGGTGCCAACAGGTTGCCTTTCAAATCAGGAAGCTATCACCGATTGGAAATTTCTAAGATCCATTCATTCAGCTGAGATGCCACTAATTTAGCAGAAAGATTTAAAACAAATTTTGGTGTTTACTTATTACTACAGCTATTTGGCCTACCATCAAGTAAATATATTTAAGCCATTTCTGATGTACATTTATTACTTGGAAGACAAAAGAGACTACTGTGTTTCTTATTATCAGGGAAAAGATTTTAGTTAAACCACTGAAGTTCATCTTTAGATGCTTAGAATCAGTCATAGTGAAATGGCATTTAGTATGATGTTGCCTAAGCAAGGGTTACTGTTAAGTATAAAATTCTTCATTTGGAAAACTACGCAGATCAAATATATGTTTATCAATAGGGTAGATATAGTATAGAATGCATGTCATTAAAACACTCCACAGTTGTTAAAATGATCCAGATCCCAAAATATCAACATAAATCTATATCTAAAATTAAATCTTTGAGCAAGAAAGAAAATTACATAATACTACATGTACTATAATTTGTGTGTTTCTGTATGATTCACATATTCCTAAAATAAAACATAAGTTTGAGAATTGTTTTTACTTGTTAAACAACTGCACAGATAATAATATAAACAAAAAATTTCTAAAACCATAAATTATTCTATGATGCAAACATAAAACTGGAATTAAATCTGTATTGCCAATCTAAAAATAACAGCTATAGGAAGTTTTAAATAGAAGAACAACCTCCTTCCCTATCAAATTCTGTGTCATTTCTCAACTCCACTGGCTTCTAGTTTAATGGGATAAACACAGTATTCTGCGAAGACTTCTGATAGATTTTCTCTTTAACAAGATAAAAAGTTGCAGGAGGCCAAAGATCAAGAGTACAAATATAGGCCCCTGTGTCTTATTAAAATTTTTATTGAGATAATTATAGAACAGATTAACAGGAAGTTAAAAAGCATAATGCACTGAGATCTCATACACACTTTAACCCACTTGCCCCTAATGGAAAATTTTATAAAAATGTAGTGTGCCATCACAATCACAATCCAATTGGAACTGACTTGATACAGTCTACTAATCTTACTGCAAGTGCTCATTACTTCTATTCAAGACTGTGTGTGTATGGAGGAGGAGGAGGGAGAGAGAGAGAAAGAAAGAGAGAGAGAGAGAGAGAGAGAGAGAGAGAGAGAGAGAGAGAGAAAGAGAGAGAATCAGGTACTCTGTATCTAACACCACAGGAAAGCCACTGAATTGTGCCAAAATCACAAAAATCTTCCACATTGGCCTTTTATAATTCAGTTTCCCTTCCCTGAAAACACAAATCTGTTCCCCATTTGTATCATTTGTGATTTAAATAATGTTATTTAAATGGAAAAGTACAGTATATAACCTTTGCAGTTTGGGTTTTTTTTTTTACTCAGTTTAATTCTCTGGAGATTCATCCGAATTGCTGTGTGTCTGAATGGTTTGTTCCTTTTTTATTGTTCAGTTTTATTGCTGAGTTGTTCCACAAAAATACTACAGTTTCTTTAACTGTTTATCTACTAAAGGTCCTTTCGAGTGTTTCTAGTTTCTGGTACTATGAATAAAGCTGTCATCAACATGAGTATCAGCTTTTTGTGAACATAGATTTTTTATTTCCTAGGATAAATGAATGGATAATCCAGTGAGAAATGGCACAGAGCTAATTTTCCTGAAAGAAGTCCTTTAAGCCCAAGTGGACAGATTTCTCAAAAATGTAAAATACTTCAGAGGGGAAGAAAATAGAAAAATGACAAAAAATATGAGCTTTGAAATAAAGATGTCTTCAATTTAAAAATCCTTGCTTTACTTTATATTTACTGCTGTTTATTGAGTGCTTACCAATAGCTGGATCTTAGTCAGAATGATTTGTATTTCTTTATTAAATCTTCACAACAAACCATGAAGGCAAGAATGGGATTCAGGTTGTTAAATTAATTGCTCTGAGTCACATACTAAGTGTCCAAACAGGGATTGAAACCTAGATAGTTTAGTTACAGATCCAGCACTCCAACTATGCCATTTTTCTGCCAGACCACCTGGGATTAGGAAGGATACAAACTCTCCAAGACCGCCCTTTCCCAGATGTGGTCAGTGTTCCTCATTTGATTATACTGAACACCAATAATAGCATGAGCAAAATAGTATAATCTAGAAGTACTCAGCAGATGAAAGCTATATTTAATGTGAATAATATTTCCTTTTAAAAACTAAGGTCTATTCAGTTTTAAGAGGGCAAGATTAAAGTGATCAAGCAGAAACAGGTCAAATTTAGCCCTCTGACCTAACTCTGGTAAGAACAAGTGTGCTTGGTATCTGATCTCTCAATACTTCCAAGTTTTAGATTTATAGGTGTTCACGTTCCCATCTCAAGAACACCTTGCCTTATCCATCAAAACCTGGTGTCAGTTCAGCTGAGTATCAACTTTTTGTGAACACTGTGAACAATGATCTATAATGAACAGAATTTAAGCTACAAACTGAAGAAAAATCAAGAAATAAATTGCTAAATTGTGAAAGAATTCAGGTGATCTAATGTGCTATTCAGTGAAACATTATTTTAAAAAATCTCATTGCTAGGTAATCTCTCTTCTTAATTTTGAGACACAGTAATACCTTGTTTGTTGCATTTATGTGCCCCCCTGCATTTACATACCCATCACAGGTCAGTTTAATAGGCCTAAATTTTAGATACAGCAAAAATTTGAAGCAAGTACATAGAGTTAGCTCCCAAAATACGTTTCCCCCTACCTTGAATACTATTATTGATATCTTAACTGATCTATGTACATATCAGAGGCAATAATGTTTCACCATGAAACACAACCAGATGTGACAACCAGTTTAAAAAATAATTTGGCAAAATACAATAAAGTTGAAGTCACACTCTTTACTACTCAGCATGTTACTGTTAAGTGTAACTGAGTATCAGGGTCACAACTAATATCCTGCCACTTCAGTACTCAACCACTAATTTTTTTTAAAAGAAAATTGAAACAGAAATTGGCAAAGTAGTGATCAGCCACAAAATTTAGTCTCACCAAGATCTGGAATCCAGACACTTTTTGAAGAGGAAAAAAATGAAAGCAGACTACTAGGAATCAAGAAGAAGCTCACAGGGATATTAGAAGCTACAGAAAAGTTGGAGAAATGGACCATAATGTAGAGAAAAAAACAAAGCAGTGTGAACACACTGGGCTCCTAGGAAGGAGAAGCTGCTTCCACAGATGCAAGGAAAGGGCCCATGGCCAGCAGCTCCAGGGAAAAATGATGGACAAGATCAGCAGTATGGGCCCCAGGAGGATACCATGACTGCTGTGAATTACAAAAGCTGGCGTGGGGGTGGAGTTCCTCTGAGGCGACTCCTTCTACACAGTGGGCTATGGCTGGAGAGGGAATCCAGTACAGCCTCACTCTATTGCCAGAGACTGCTTGATCAGGTGGCATTTTATAAAAGAGTTGATTATTTAAGCCTGAGACTCAGAACAACTGCAAAGCAATTTCACTTCAGGGTTCCCTTGTCTAACCCTCCCACAGTGACTGGGTAAGAGATAGCCACAGGAAATAGTTATAGAAAGGGAGTGAGCTAGGCACAGAATCCCCGAGAAGTTTTAAGTCTGGCCATAAAGGACACAGGCGTCACCCTCTGTGGTGAGAAGCCAGGCCAGGCTTGGGTTGTTTACAGGCGAGCTGGATCTAAAAGTGCCAGTAATAGGAACCTGAACCCTTGTCCTGCTGCCTGCGTCCGGCACAGACAGGAAGTCAGTCTGCATTTCCTCCTTGCCAGTATGAGGAAGGATACAACTTAGCATGGACAGTGCCACAGCATGAGAAAAACAGGGGCCTCCAGAATGGGGAGGTTGTGTCTCACCAACCCACAGATTGTAAAGCAAAGCATTAAAAGCCATGACTGACTGACTTCCAAAATTGCAGATGCAGGAAAGAAATCACTCATTCAAAATTATGGAGACAATTATTTTTTCTGTTTTTGGACTCATTTCCTTTCTTTATCTCTTTCTTCTTCACTAGTTTCTTGGGACTTGGGAAATATTTCTTTCTCCCCTTTCATTTTTTTCTTTTTCATACTTTTTTTCTTTCCCATTCCTTTTTTTCCTTTTGATTTTTCTTAATTTTTTATTCTTTGTATTTTTCTTTTGTTCTGTCTTCTTTTTTTATCTTACTATTCTCAGTTTTTTCTGTTATCTTTATCTAATTTTATAAGTATCTTTCTCTTCCTTAACAGAATCCTTTATCTTATTTTTCTTTCTTTCTTCTCATCTCCCATTGTTTACTTTTTCAAAATCTCCTTCCTTCATTCTCTTGTTCCTATTCCCTCTGTCTTTACAAGTAAAATTATTGTTTTATTAATCTTTATATGGATAACTCCATGCTGTTACTATTAAATTTTTTAATTGTTAGTGGAGGTGTGGTTTTCACATTTAGTAATTATAGATATCTTCTCTCTGGTTAGGGTAGTAAATGATCGGTGCTTATAGTATGTCAATATCCAGTTTGTCATAGATGATATTATTGTTGCTGATTTACTTGTTTTGTCAGGGTTGCAGAATTGTTGCTGTTAATAGGTTTTGCCTGTATACCAATATCAGGATTACCTTTGATCATTAACAATACTGTGACCCATTCCCAAAGAACTAGATACTGGGCCAGTCACATTTCATCTCCCTTCCCCAAATTAACAGACATGGTTTGATATTGGGATAGGGGCAAAAGGCTATGCCCAGAGTACATCATTGAAAAGCAGACATTAAACTAAAGAGATACTCATACGAACAGCAAAGTCTTTCCACTATAAGTGCCTGCAAATCTCAGCATAAAACAATAAAAACATGAGAAGACAGTGCAAAATTCCCAGTTGCTCCAAAGCTGATGTACAGGGCATGAAGATGGGGGAAATTAAAATATACAGAGATGAATTATTAGAAAGAATAACATAGATGATTACAAAACAGATCAATAAGGTGCTTACTAGGCTCACCAAAGATATAACTAAAAAGATAATGGATTTAATAAAGAAAAAGACCAGGGAACTTAGAGAAAACACTAATAAAAAGGTTGCTGAGCTAAACAAAATGATACAAAATGTGATTAGTTTAGCAAAGACCATGAAAAGGTTGTAAACAGAAATTCAGATTAAAAATTATATTGAAAGTGTGCAGCAAAAGTAACCGATGTGATGGCAGGGTGTCTGAATTAGAAGATTCGGCTGCTACAAAAAACCAAATGCAGAGACCTTAAAAACAACATGATAACAAGAAAAAAAAATGGATCCAGCTCCTGATAGGTGACACAAAGACTAAGATTAATTGGAATAAATAAAAAATCAGAACACACCACAAATGATGTAAAAGAACCTCCTACAGACATACTAGCAGAAATTTTTCCAAACATAGGGAAGAAATTTACATACATAATAAGGAGGCATATGAAAACCCAAAGCCACAGTCAAAAGACAGCTCTCCATGGCACAACATAATCCAAATCCAAATCCAAGAAGTCCAACACAAGGAAAAAATCTTAAAAGCTTTTAGAAAAAGCAAAAAATATAATTACAATTACAGCAGACTTCTCAACACAAAATCTAAAGCACAGAAAAGCTTGGAGTGCAGTATTTAAAGCTCCAAAAGAAAAGAGCTTCCAATTCAGATTTATATACTCAGAAATACATGCATGATCATCCCAATATGCACAGAAAAAGCCTTTGGCAAAAATCACAAACATCCTTGAACCAAGGTCCTTTTATATCTACTTTGAGTTTTTATTTCAATGTGACAAAAGGCATTTTTGACAAATCAGTAGCCAATGCTGTATTAAATAGAGTGAAGCTGAAAGCTTTCCCTCTAAAACCAGAAACAAGACAAGGATGTTTGCAATCACCACTCCTGTTCAATCTCATTCTCAAAATGGTAGCAAGAGCAACCAGGCAAGAGAAAGAAATAAAAGGGATATGTTTGGAAGGAAAGAAGTCATGCTATCATTATTTGCAGATGACATAATCCTCCCAGATGATCATCTATAGATGATCCCAAAAATCCTGTAAAAAGATTTCAATAATTCATAATAAAAGTCAGCAGCATAGCAGGATACAAAGTCAATATACAAAGACTAGTAGAGTTTCTGTACACTAAGAAACTCACTTAGGAAACATGCGGAAACAATATCATTTACAATAGCATCAAGAAAAATTAAATACTTAGAAATTAACCTACACGAGGAATTGAAAGACCTCTACACAAAAACTCCAGGACTCTGAAAAGGGAGATGGAAGAGAATATCAGAAAAATGAAAGATTTACCCTGTTCCTGGAGAGCCAGATCTAGTATTCTCAAAATGGACAAACTTCCAAAGCTGATATACAGATTTAACACAATCCCATTCAAAATACAGGTAACATTCCTCACAGAACTAGAAAATACAATTCATGTGGAACAGAAGAGACCTAAAATAGCAAAAGCCACCCTGCAAAACAAGAGCAAAGCAAGAGGCATCACAATCCCACACTTCAAGTTATGTCACAAATCTACAGCAATAAAATCATCATGGTACTGGCAAAAAAAAGATATGTGGTTTAATAGAATAGAATAGAGGGTGTAGAAGCAACTCGGGGACCATTCGGCTACCGGATCTTTGATAAAGTTGTCCAAAATTTACACTGGATGAAAGATAGCCTCTTTAATAAAACGTGCTGGGAAAATTGGCTATGTTCAGAAGATTGAAGCTGGACCTATATCTCACACACACTAAACTAAAACCAAAACTGAGCAAGTGTCTAAACATAAGAATAGAACATCTAAATCTTCTAGACAGTAAAATAAGTAAAATTCTTGAAGATATAATACTTTCTGAACAGAACTTCAATTGCACACAAAGAACAGCAAGAATCAACACATTAAAAAGCTTCTGCACAGCAAAGGAAACAACAGATAGTAAAGAGACAATGAACATAAGGAGAAAAAATCTACCAACTACTCTTAGAATATATAAAGAACTAAAAAACTTAGACCTTCTGAATTACAAGAACCAATCAAAAAATCTGCTATTGAAATGGACAGTTCTCAGAAGAAGACATACAAATTGTCAGTAAAAACATGGAGAAGTGCCAACAGCTCTGGCCACTAGAGAAATGCAAATCAAAATAAAACTGGTATTCTATCTTACTCCAGAAAGAATGGCTGTCACCAAGAAATCAAATAGCAAAGACTGGCACAGATGCTTGGGAAAAGGAACCACCATGCATCGCTGGCAGGAGTGTAAACTAGTACAATTATTATGGGAATCAGTATGAATACTCCTCAAGAAACTAAAACCAGAAATATCATTTAGACCCAATTATTTCCCCCACTATGGTTCTTCCAGAAAGACTAAAAAACATATATCATATTATAGTGATACATGCACACTCACATTTATAGTTTCACAATGCATAATAGCTAAATTTTAGAAGTGACCTATGTGTCCACCATCCATTCACCAGGTGAACAGATTAAGAATATCTGGTATTCATACACAATAGAGTACCATTCTGCCATAAAGAAGATAGAGATGAATGATTTTCAAGAAAATAGAGATGCCTTCAGATAATAAGTGAAGTAAATCAGATGCAGTAAATTACCATGTAATTAAGTATTACATGGTTTCTCTTATATGAGAAACCAAAAGTAAATAAAGAGCAAAGTAAAAGCTTAAATATTAGAAATAGGGAGCTAGATCTTTCGTAAATGGGAAGGGAGCCAAGTGATGGAGGGAGGAAGGTGAGAGAGGAGGAGAAGGTGATAAGGAAAAGAATTCAGATATATGTTGTGCTCATACCAACTCCCCACAAGGAGTGTGATCACTGTATACTAAGAAATAAGCTGGAATAAATCTACCATAACCACATTTTTTAATAAAAATTGCTCCTAGTGAAAGACATTGCTTGATCCCAAAATAAATTCCTTCCTGGGAGAGGCTTATGCCCAATATGGGGATGTGAAGAACAAGTCTTCTTATTCTGATCTGAGACAGCTTGAAGAACAGTCTCAGCTCCAAACCTGAGGCTTCTGTTGTGACCACAAAAGTTCCCTTTCTCCCTCTATCTAATCCTGCTGCATTCAGTTATTACAGGTGATGATCCAGAGAGCACTTCCTGTTGAATATCCTGTGTACATAAACTTCAGAATCTTCTTTCTAATGAACCAAGTCTAGACAATGCCCTAGAGCAAACTCCATCCAATTTGCACCAAGATCCATACACATAGACATTGAAGCAATAACCAAAGCTTGGGAACAATAAAAATAGTCCTTAATATGAAAATGGACCAATACACTTGATACATGCAACAGCCTAAAATATTATTGAGTATCTATAAGGCACTGCCCTCTAACTAAGCATCAGTGAATGAAAATAAATATCCATACCTTGGTGGAACTTAGTTATAGTGAGAGAAGAAAAGTAGAGATGGGCAGAAGCCCCTTCCTTTGTCTGGAGGAGGAGGGATCCCAGGTTCCTGAGGCACCTCGGCCTGTGCCCAGCCCCGCCTAGCCATCGGTGTGCAGAGGAGGAGCTGCGCGGATCCGGAGCGCCTGCAGAAGCCCCTTCCTTTGTCTGGAGGAGGAGGGATCCCAGGTACCTGAGGTACCTCGGCCTGTGCCCAGCCGCGCCTAGCCATCGGTGTGCAGAGGAGGAGCTGCGCGGATCCAGAGCGCCTGCAGAAGCCCCTTCCTTTGTCTGGAGGAGGAGGGATCCCAGGTTCCTGAGGCACCTCGGCCTGTGCCCAGCTGCGCACAGCCATTGGCGTGCAGAGGAGGAGTTGGGCGGACCCGGAGTGCCTGCAGAAGCCCCTTCCTTTGTCTGGAGGAGTGAATATTTCTGCAAGCAGGGAGGGATCCCAGGTTCCTGAGGCACCTCGGCCTGTGCCCAGCCGCGCCTAGCCATCTGCGTGCAGAGGAGGAGCTGGGTAGATCCGGAGTGCCCGCAGGAGGCCCTTCCTTTGTCTGGAGGACTGTGGATATCTCTGCAAGCAGGGAGGGATCACAGGCTCCTGAGGCACTGCGGCCTATGGTGAGTACCCTAACCCGGCTGCGATCCAAGAGCTGTGGATCTACCAAGGGGCAGGTGGGCGCACAGTGTCCCTGAGGCCCAGCTTGTCTGGAAACGCGGAGTTCTGAACAAGCATAGGAGGGCCATTGGTTTTGCAGGCCCAATGGCCTGGGGTAGAGTGGTGCCAGAGTCTCAGTAGCTGCAAACATAGAAGGGGATTTTCAACAGATACTGAGGAGGCTTTCAAATAACACTTGAAACACAGAAATATAGGAAAATGACAAAACGAAAGACCGAATTACAACCTCAAACCTCCAGCCCATCTCAGGAAACCCTAGGAGGAATGTATTTAGAAGAAAATATATCCCATCAACCTCATATATCAGACACAATAGCTACTGAAGTTGACAAGCAACTCCAGGAAGCTTTAAAGAAATTCAAACTCAAAATAATTTCCCAGATAAAAGAAGAAATGATAAAAGAAATGAAAGAGATTCTAAATATAGCTAAAGAAAACACAGATAAAAAATTGGAGGAACTAAACAAAAAGATAGAATCCCTAGATGAGCAATATAAGAAACAAACAGAATACATAATGCAGATACACAGAGATATACAGGAAATAAAAAACTCCACTGAAAGTTGTAAAAACCACCTTAATGAAAGTGAAGATAGAATTTCAGACCTTGAAGACAGGATTGCAGCTAGTGAACAGGAAAGGAAAGATCTTTTAAAAATAACAAGGAATCAGGAAACAACAATTCAACAACTGCAAGACAATGCAAAGAAGAATAACATAAGATTGATAGGGATTAATGAAAAAGAAGGAGACAACATAAAGGATATCAAGAGGATATTTAGAGAAGTAATAGCTGAAAATTTCCCAAGCATGAGATCAGAAACTGACATCAGGATCAGTGAAGCATATAGAACTCCTAATAGTCATAACCAAAATAAAACTACACCCAGACATATAATAATCACCATCCCAGAAATCCAGCACAAGAATAGATTATTAAAAGCTGTCAGAGAGAAAAGACAAATCACTTATAAAGGAAAACCTATCAGAATCACAGCAGACTTCTCAGCACAAACGATAAAGTCAAGAAGAGCATGGAGTGAAGTATTCCAGATCCTAAAGCAAAATGATTTCCAACCAAGACTGATATATCCTGCAAAACTATCATTCAAAATAGATGGTGCAATACGATACTTCCATGACAAAGAACAGCTGAAGAACTTCATGAACACCAAACCAACCCTGCAAAAAATATTGAAAGACAGTTTAGATACACAAAGGAAAAAACCACTAAGCAAAGCAAATAATTAAACAGAACCGAAAGATAAAGATGCAACAGCAGAGAGATAAGATTCCTACAATTAACCAACATTTAACAGTAATAACCATTAATGTAAATGGTCTCAATGCACCAATCAAAAGAAACAGACTAGCAGAATGGATCAAGAAACAAAATCCAACCATATGCTGTTTACAGGAAACCCATCTAACCCAGAAGGATACTCACAGACTGAAAGTCAAAGGATGGAAAACAATTCTTCATGCAGCAGGAATCCAAAAAAAGGCAGGAGTAGCCATTCTGTTTGCAGACAACGTGAACTTTAAACCAACAATGACCATAAAGGACAAAGAAGGTCACTACATACTCGTAAGGGGAAAACTCCAAGAGGAAGAGATAACTATCTTAAATATATATGCACCAAACTCCAGAGCACCCAGTTATATAAAACAATTATTAACAGAAATGAAAACTCAAATTATCAGTAACACAATTGTAACAGGAGACCTTAATACGCCATTGACACCAAGGGACAGATCGACCAGACAGAAAATGAGTAAAGAAATAACAGAACTGAATCATACCTGTGAACAAATGGGTTTGATAGACATATACAGAATGTTCCACCCAACAACATCAGAATACACATTCTTCTCAGAAGTACATGGATCATTTTCTAAAATAGACCATATATTAGCTCATAGAACATATTTAAACAAGTGCAAAAGAGCTGAAATCATCCCTTGCATGTTATCGGATCACAGCGCTCTGAAATTAGAAATTAACGATAAAAGATACTGCAAAAATCCCACAAACACATGGAAACTGAATAACACACTCTTGAGTAATCAGTGGGTCACAGAAGAAATTAAAGAAGAAATCAAAGAATACCTAAAAGAAAATGAAAATGCAGATACAACTTACCGGAATCTGTGGGATGCAATGAAAGCCGTCCTGAGAGGAAAATTTATTGCACTGAGTTCCCACATCAGGAAAACAGAACGAATACAAATAAATAACTTGATGCTACACCTCAAACAGCTAGAAAAAGAAGAGCAAGTCAAGCCCAAAGCCAAAAGAAGAGAGGAAATTTTAAAAATCAGAGCAGAAATCAATGCAATAGAGACTAAGAAAACAATCCAAAGGATCAACAAATCAAAGAGTTGGTTCTTTGAAAGAATAAATAAAATCGATAAGCCCCTAGCCAACCTTATTAAAAAAAGGAAAGAAAAAGCTCAAATTCATGCAATAAGAAATGAAAAAGGAGAAATCACTACAGACCCAATAGAAATACAGAGGATCATCAACACCTATTTCGAAAACCTCTACTCTCAAAAGTTTGATAACACAGAAGAAATAGACAGATTCTTAGAAGCATATGAAGTACCAAAGCTAGATCAAGAGGATGTAAAATTGTTGAATAACCCAATCTCGGTTACTGAAATTGAAAATGTAATCAAGTCCTTACCCACCAAGAAGAGCCCAGGCCCAGATGGATTCACTGCAGAATTCTACAAGAAATACAAAGAAGACCTAATGCCGACACTCCTCAAACTATTCAATGAAATTGAAAGGGAAGCAATCCTTCCTAAGTCATTCCTGGAAGCAAATATCACTCTAGTACCAAAACCTGAGAAAGACCCAACTAAAAAAGAGAACTATAGACCGATCTCCCTAATGAACACAGATGCAAAAATCCTCAATAAAATATTGGCAAATAGGATCCAGAAAATCATCAAGAAGATTATACACCATGACCAAGTGGGATTCATCCCAGGAATGCAAGGATGGTTCAACATACGCAAATCAATAAATGTAATCCACCATATCAATAAAGCCAAAAATAAGAATCACATGATCATTTCTATAGATGCAGAAAAAGCCTTCGATAAGGTCCAACATTTATTCATGATAAAAACTCTACAGAAAATTGGAATAGATGGTCTTTACCTCAATATAATAAAGGCCATTTATGACAAACCAACAGCCAGCATCATACTAAATGGCCATAAATTGAAAGCCTTTACTTTAAAATCAGGCACAAGACAAGACTGTCCTTTATCACCACTCCTATTTAATATAGTACTGGAAGTACTAGCCAGAGCAATTAGGCAAGAAAGAGAAATAAAAGGGGTAAAGATAGGAAAAGAAGAAGTTAAGTTGTCATTGTTTGCAGATGACATGATACTCTACATAGAAGACCCCCTAAGCTCCATTGAAAGACTCTTAGATACAATAAATAAATTCAGTAATGTGGCTGGATACAAAATCAATACTCAGAAATCAATAGCATTCCTATACACAAACAACAATACCACAGAGAGGGAAATAAGGGAAACTGGACTATTCACATTAGCAAGCAAAAAAATGAAATATTTAGGAATTACTCTTATGAAAGAAGTGAAAGACTTATACAGTGAAAACTATAATACACTGAAAAAGGAAATTGAAGATGATCTCAGAAAATGGAAAGACATCCCTTGCTCATGGATAGGAAGAACAAACATTGTGAAGATGGCCATTCTCCCAAAACTGTTATACAGATTCAATGCAATCCCAATAGAAATACCATCAACATACCTTATAGATCTAGAGAAATCACTCCTAAATTTCATCTGGAACCAGAAGAGACCTAGAATCGCAAAAGCAATTCTAAGCAGCAAAGACAAAGCAGGAGGCATCACAATCCCTGACTTGAAATTATACTACAAAGCAACAGTAGTAAAATCAACATGGTATTGGAATCAAAACAGAGCTGAGGATCAATGGAATAGATTAGAAGATACAACCACAACTACAAACACACTCAACCACCTTATCTTTTTTTTTTTTTTTTTGTCTTTTTCCTTTTTATCGGTACTAGGGATCGAACTCACGACTGCCTGCTTGCAAGGCAGGTGCTTATGCCGCTGAGCTAAATCCCCAGCCCTCAACCACCTTATCTTTGATAAAGGAGCCAAGTAGGTTCACTGGAAGAATGACAGTCTCTTTAATAAATGGTGCTGGAAAAACTGGCTCTCCATTTGCCGAAAACTAAAGCTAGACCCATGTCTATCACCATGTACTAAATTAAAATCTAAATGGGTCAAAGATCTGAATATTAAAACAGAAACGCTAAATCTATTGGAAGACAAATTGGGTAGAAACCTTGGAGACATAGGAGTAGGTAGAGAATTCATGAATAGGACTCAAACTGCACGGGAAATACTTCCCAGAATCAATAACTGGGACCACTTCTTATTAAAAAGTTTTTGCATGTCAAAAGAAATCTCCAGCATAGTGAAAAGAAAACCCACAAACTGGGAAAAGATTTTAGTGAACTCTCTCTCAGACAAGGGACTCTTGTCTAAAACATATAAAGAATTAAAAAAACTCAGACCTCCAAAATTCAAAGATCCAATCCAAAAATGGGCATCTGAGATGAATACGCAATTCTCGATGAAGAAATGCAAATGGCAAATAAATACATGAAAAAATGCTCATCATCATTGGTCATTAGAGAAATGCAAATTAAAACCACACTGAGATACCATCTCACTCCTGAAAGAATGGCCAGGATCAAGAAAACCAACAACAACAAATGCTGCAGAGGCTGTGGGAAAAAAGGAACTCTCCTGCACTGTTGGTGGGAGTGTAGACTGGTACAGCCTTTGTGGAGGTCTGTCTGGAGGTTTCTCAAAAAGTTGGGATTGGAAATCCCATTTATTCCAGCTATTCCACTTCTAGGCATATTCCCAGAAGAACTGAAAGCATCATACCACAGGGATATATGTGCACCTATGTTTATAGCAGCACAATTTGTAATCGCCAGATCTTGGAAACAACCCAAGTGTCCATCAACTGAGGAATGGATAAAAAAGTTGTGGTATTTCTATACAATGGAGTATTATTCAGCTATAAAGAAGGATCGCATTGAGATATTTATCAATAAATGGGCGCAGCTTGAGACCATACTCATAAGTGAAATAAATCAATCTCGCATGTATGAATACCGAATAGTTTCCCTAATGTAAGTAATGATTCAAATATATAAAAATATGTGATAATCATGATTCCCCATTATGTGGCCTTGAAGCCTTATAAATTTTTCACTTATTAATTAGAAAGGCTTTATTCTGGGCTTTTTGATATGGAAATATTTGAAGCTATAGTATATGAAGTTTTATCCAAATATTTTAAGGAAAAAGACAGACACTATGGTAACTACTATTCTTTAAAAAAAATTATTTAGCTATTTCTTATGTTTATTTTAATTAAGGGAAAAATTTTAAAAATTAGGATATATAATAGTAACTCTTTTCGATCTCCTATTAACTTGTTTTGAAGTCCTGTAATACTCCCAAGATCTTGTTTTGACTGATTAGACTCTGTTCCATTCTGTGCGATAGTAGCAAGTCTGAGGGTATAGGCAACTAATTTGAAGGCAATAAGATTCACAAAGATGCCCATTCTGGTTTGGCTATTGTCTCCTTTGGAAGTCCTGTAATGTTCACAATGCCTAAGTTTTATTGGTCTTGTTCTCCACTGTTTTGTCCAACTTTATAATATCTAATGAGATAGACAATTCCTTTTAAGGAAACAAGAGACAATGTTGATAACCATTTTAATAACCTTGTACTCTGTTCTACATCATGTGCTATGTCTATCCTTGGTTTTGACTTACAGCTTTGTTTTGCCATATTTGACTTTATTCTCTCCCCCCCCAAAAAAAGTAATAAGAACTAAGGAGTAATAAAATCCAAAATGTGTAAATTTTGTTGTAAAAAAGAGAGGGAGGAAAAAAAAAAAGAGCTCTAACGGATATAACAGCAAGTGTGTTTAGGTGTGTTAAATAGCTGACTATATTAATGTTTTTGGATCATTGAACACAGCTGTTTGCAGTCTCTCTGTCTGAATGTCTACTTTGTATTCTTTGATACTGTGATTTGAGCAACTATTTCCAAGATGATAATATGTAATCTATTAACAGGTGGTTTCTTACTGTTATTTTTTTTTGTAGTTCTGTATTATGTGTAACCTTACACTGCTTTGTTTTGTTTTGTGTTTTTCTCTTCTTCCTCTTAAATAAAAAAAAAAGTAGAGATGGATGATAATGATGATGATGAAAAAGAATAGATTGACGGATAGGTAGAGAAATAGGCACAGGCAGGGTGTCCAATTGATGAGAGGGAGGAAAAGAGAGAGAGAGAGAGAATAGGAAGTTTCTAAGCACTTAGCAATAAAGAAATTTGGATGAAGTTCATATTTCAAGTGGTGTGGTCAGGATAGACCTCACGAAGAAGTCAAAATCTGAACAAAACTTAATGAAGGTGGGAGAGGAGTCAAATGGCTTTTAAGGGAAAGAGAAGTGCACAGAGAAAGCATACCCAAAGCCAAGGAGCTGAGGAGTGATCTGACTTGGTACCTTTGAGTAACAGTCAAGAGGCCAGAGGCCAGTGTCAGAGAGGGCAAGAAACAGGAGCCAGGAAGACCTAAATCCAATGCAGAACTTGAGCCTTTGCCCTGAGTGAGGTGAGGAGCAGTACAAGAGTTTTGTGCAGGTAAGTCTCATGATGCCTGTTAGGCTTTGAGAAGGATGATTCTATCCGTTGTGTTATAAATATGCTGTAGAGACAGTGGTGAAATCACAACAGAAGCTATTGCAATAATCTAGGCAAGAGGCCACAGTGCCTTTTGGAAGGTTTGAAGCAGTGAAAATTAAGAAAGAAGGCTGGGTATAGATGATAGGACCTTGGGGTTTACTGATGAAATAGAAGCAGCTGGGGAAAATGACTCCAGGAATGGCGCCAAGATGGTCAGGATGATGAACCAGAAGTCCAGAGTGGTCACAAACTGCATTAGAAAAAAATGCCAGGACACTTTCTTTGAAGGATTCTGATTGGGCTTTTTAACTTTGATCCATTAGGCATGTAAGAAAATGTTTCTACTCTGCAACAGGATATGGGAGTCTTGATATATGGGTTCAGGGAGAAGTCTGGGCTGGAGATGTAAATTGAAGCTCTATCAGTATGTAGATGGCATTTAAAGTCATCAGGCTGGATGAGCTCATCAGGATAATTAGTCTTGGTACAGAAAAGAAAAGGGATACAAGGGCTAAGCTCTGTGTGTGATAAAAAGATAGTATGTGTAACTATCTCGTAATTCTACTCTTGTATATTGGGTGTATATTGGGTATATTTTGAGTACACACTCAACACATGAATGAATCAGTGAGTGAGTGAATCATTATTGGGCTTCTGCATAACTTTTTATGTGAATAAAATGCTTTAATTATTTTTTAAAAATTTATAAACTACTGTACACATGTATATAGACTGACATGTATATGGAGTGTAACTAGCTTTATTTGAAGTGCTCAAATTTAATAAAATTTCACTTTTGTGTTAATTAAAAGTAACTGGAACACAAATAACATGGAAAGGAAAAATGATTCCATAGGACTAGAGAACCAGGTCAAAACAAGGATTGAATAACACCACCAAATGTCACAAAGAAATCAAAATAAGATAAGAACTGATAAATGTTCCCTTGAATTAGATAATTGGAAGTTCACTGACAGAAAGAGATACTTCCAGTGAAATAAATGAGAACCCCTAGAAAGAAACCACAATCAGAAGAAGGATGCCTGTGAATGCAAAGAGAAAAATCAGTGCATGGCTAGGATGAAGGGAATGGACACGCTGCTGATGGGAAGGAGGCAGGGGGCAGGGAGCTAACACCCAAGGTATTTAGATGATTGGATAATTGATGCAACTATGTTTGTTGATATGAAAGGGAAAAGATTTAAGTGAGATTTGCTTTATCTCAGAGAAAGAAATAATGAATTGCAAATATGGGTTTAATCCATAATTATTTAGAGAGCTAATTGAGAACTTAGATTGTATTTCTCTCCCTGAGGCAGGAGACATGTGACACAACCCAGAAGAGAAAAGGGAATTTGAAGAGAATGGCCAATATTATAAACCTACCATGGAAGGACCTGTGGAGGAGCTTCTTTGGGGGTTGGAAGGCATTGTCAAAGATTTATCTCTGATCAGATATGAGACCACAGGATGGCACCAATTCAAGTAATTTTGACACTTTTCTCAGAAATCTTTAGCAACATGGATTTAGAAACAGAGATGACAGCTGGTTTGGATTGGTTCTCAGGCGTGGAGGTTCAACCAATGATGATAGAAGATCAAAGGGGCAATAGGATGGTTGAACTGATTAAACACTGGCTAAACAAAGAAGGAATGATTTATAATTATTTATTAATGGAAAAAATGAAGCATTATAGAATTAACCTTTGTAGAACATTGAAGAATAAAGTGAGAGATAAGATTGAGAGATTTAGAAATTTGAGAGATTCTTACCTGAAAAAGTGATATTGTTCAGGTTTTTAGACATTGGAAAAGTCCTGGGCAATGAGAGAGACTAGGGAGCCCTCCAGTATGGTGGTGGTATGGGTTAGAGATGGAGGATATTGATGCTGAATGAGTTGAATATCTACAAGGATATTCATTGGATCACTCAGTTCCAACACCCACATTCTCATAAGTAATGGGCAAGACCAGAAGGATGGGGGAAATCATTACCAGAGAAGACAAGAGTGGATGGATGAGCCAAGGGTCAGGAATGTTCCAGTTCTCTAGAGAGAGAAATCTGCAGTGTCTAATGTAGTCAAGAATGTGAGGAATGCTGAGTTATCTGGTCCCAGAGATCAGGAGGAATCTCATGTATACTTCTTTACTGGCACATGCGGAGGTCCAGGATTCTTTCTGAGGCCTGATGATATCATCCCAAGATTCCAAATGGAATTATTGTTGAAGTATGTCTTGTGGTTCTTGGATGCGTTCAGCAAAGGTAGGAACAAATAGAGGAAAGGAAATCTCACCCTTGATGACAGGAATTGGCACATGATCCAAAGGATCAAAAGGATTTGATTCCAATACCAAGATTAAGTTTGTGTTCTCTGGGATACCATCAAGAGAGACTGGAGATGTAAGTCTGCAGGCGGGCACCCTGGGACCACTCAAGGGGAGCCTACTCTTAGCCTACAAATAATACCAGCAAGTGGAACTCAGCCATGGAGGGTGGAGAAGGAAGCCTGAGTCCATATTTCTCAAATAGACTAACCTTTCCTAAAGTCCACATCTGTTCAGTTATGTGAGTCAGTAAGTTCCCTGTTTCAGTTTTGGTCGGAGTTCTAACTGGTTCAGTGCTGGGCTATGAGGTGCAAACATTTCAAGCAAATCAAGGCTGTAAGGAAATATGTGGAAAGCAGAAGCTGCCTGAGCACACGCCTTTCCCTTTCAGTATCTTATTCTTGATTTCCTGTCCACTCTGGTAATACCTAAAGATTCTCTAGGTAGTTGCTATGATTTGAATCAAGGCTTTCCTCTCCAAAATCCATGTTGAAACATGGATGAACATGAAATCCATGTTAATTGTCATTACGAGGTATTAAGAGGCAAGACCAGATGAAATTTTTAAGAAGTAATCAGGACTCTGCCCTCATGAATGTATTAATCTATTCATGTAATTCACAGGTTAGTGGGGTAATAATGGATTCTCTCAAGAGTGGATCTGCTATAGAAGCCAATTTGGCTATGTCTCTTAACCACTCTTGGCCATGTGACACCCTGTGCCACCTCAGGCTCTACCAACAAGGCCATCATAGGATGTGGCCCCTCATCCTTGAACCAGAACCAGAATTCAAAACCAACATTTCTTCAAATAACTTACTCAGTCTGCAGTATTCAGTCATCAGCAACAGAAAGTTGACTAACACAGTAATCCTCCCCTTACTTCAGGAATAATGGTATATATACAGAAAGCCTGGCAGTCTACTCATATTCCTCTAGAGCTCCACCCTCTGTCCTAGACACTCTTGAAATTCTTACAAGTCAAACAGAAATGGGTTCAGAAGTTCCTCCTTGGCCCTGAACTAACTTCTTGTCAACAGATTCACTTTTCTCTGGAAAACTGAGTTTATCACACAGGTATAGAGTGGTTATTTAGAATAATAGTGATAAAACTATACTTGAACTAGAACAATGCAGTCTCACTTGATGTCCTATTGTTTACCTGTGTTTCATTTAATAGTCTAAATTTTAAAGGCAACGGAGGAGGCAAGAAAACAAAATGGGAATTTCTTTAGAATAATAGAATAATTTATCTTGAATAAAGTTTGCTTATCTTAAAGAAGATAAGCAAAAGAAGGTTTTTATATATTCTAAATATTTTATCACTACTGATAATGTCTGTAATGTAGAAATAGACCTATCCAAAATTTAGATCTTCAGGAGGACAAAAACTCGCAGGACTGGGACAGTGTTTGTTTTTATCTTCCTTTGTTTCTTTTTGTGGTGCTGGTGATCAAAGGCTTGATCTAGGCAAGCATTCTGCCCCTGAGCTGTACTCCAGCCCTGTTATGAATTTTCATGTTACCTATAAGGCAATCAGAATATGTAAGTTATGCCCTGGTTCTTTGTAGGCCACTAGAATCAGACTTTCTCCTAAATCTTTTTAGAGTGTAATAGAGAAAGTTCTATAAATTTCAGAAACGCAAGGATTACAAAAACAGAGAATTACCTAGTGGGTCAAGAGCTGTTTAGCAGAAAAGAGGCAGAGATGATTTCATCTTAAGGAAGTAGAGGTTAAGCTGCTCTTTGAAGGAAAGAGAGTGGTGTGACAAACCGAAGGGAGATATCTGAGCCATCTGTCACCTTGAGGGGTAGGTCCGCCAGGCTTGGGGGTGGAGACAGAACTGAGGCTTGTTGGCCAGTCTGCTGCAGTGTCTCTCATGCCTGGGGTTCAACTTGGTTTCCAAATTTCACCACTCCCACATTCCTCAAGCATCTTTTCCTAATGCCCAGAAAACCACCTCAAACTCCACACTGGTCCTGCATTGTCTGCTCCATTCACTATCCCCTGGGGAGTGTGAGAGAGACACCATAAAGGTGACGAATTGACAAGAGCCCTGAGGCACTGAAATTTAGGAATAAGCATGTATACAGCTAGTGGTGATGGAGATGTGCTTATTTGGGTGACTAGGTGCCTGAAAGGAACATCAGGATTGGCGTTCAAAATAGGGGTTCCCCTGAGTCTCCTGAAGGAGCAGAGACGCATTTGGGCACCGACCATGATGTAGGCCTGCCTGAGCGGGGCCAGTGAGGGCTGGAGTTGGCTATTTTTATCATCTGTGACATCGATGGTTGAAAATTGCTGGATATTGCGTGAGAGTTCCCTCACAGGATTCGGATGAATCATTTTCCCCAATCACGGTTCCGAAGCAAACATTGTCTTACACATTTGTGCCAGATAGAAATTTCATTAGAAGTCTATCCTTGGGGTGTGTACTTTAGACCAGTATATCACACATGCTCAGACCTGAAATCAGAACCTTGAGTTCAGGTCCCTGCCTCACCCCTGCTGGCTCATAAAAAAAGCTCTGTTCGATTCTCTCTCTCCCTAGGCAGCAGAGCAGATATTTCACTCTAAAAAGTATCAACAGATCCAGAGAAAATGAATAATTTCTTATTACATTTTTTACTTCTTTACTTGTAAAACATAACACACACACACCACACCCTAAAGATACAAAAAACAAAACTCACCCAAGTCCAGTAAGTGTTATTAAAATGCCACCAATGTACTTCCAAATTTTTGCCCAGAAAACACGCTATGAGTCTAGAAACTCAGTGAACATGTGTTTAAGCTCATGAACTATTTTTAAGTTTCTTGATTCTTGTTTTAAGGATAAATTCTATGGTGACTGAGATGGACGACCCAAAGGAATTATATCTGGAATTGTAAAATTATATAATTATAAAGGAATTTTACCTCTATTTTCATTCCTTCATTATAGTAGTTATTGAATGCATACTATCTTCACAAAATGCCTTCAGAAATTGTTATGACTTCCAAGGAGTGAACTCCTCCTAATGCAGCAGTTTGTTCCTGGGCCCCAGAGACATGCACAAAATGAAGAAGGTTGGGGGAAAGGAAGGTACAAAAGTACATGATCATTCTCTTTGAAAATGCAACAGAATTCATATAAATATTAAAGCTTTGAGTGATCCTAGCATTGATGGAGAATGTCTAATGCCCTAGGCATTTAAACATCATTTCATTTAACACACAAACAACACTTTGAGGTAGGTAGGTTTTGCTCCCTTTTACAAATAAAGAACTATAGCTCCCAAGCATCAGTAATTGCTCAAGGTGAACAGAGCTGGAATTTAAACTCGGATTTGTTTGCTTAGAAGCATGGGTCCTTAACCTTATGTACAGCTGCTCCTCTGTGTCATGAAAAATTAAGAGAAAAGATTGTTTTTCAGAGAAGATAAAAGCAGACACCACTCGGAATATTAAATCTCCATTGTTCACAAACTGGACATTTCTCTGGCAGACTTTTTGCCCTCTTCATTGTGAACTGAATATTCATATAAACCTGTTAGTGAGGGTGGGGAGTGGGGAGAAATGGCTGTCTGTCTTCAGTAAGGACAGTGTTTAGTTCTCAGTGAGTAGCAAGAGTTTGTAGCTAGTCATAGGAACCAAGAGGTAGGAGAGATGAAGCAAGCTTCAGGAACCCCCAGAGCCTCCAGGAACTGTGAAAAGAACAGCATCAGCTTGTGTGGCCTCCCCCTATTCATATCACCTCCTTCTTCAGTTCATCTTCTCTGAAATTTGCATAACTGACTCCTCTTCTATTCAGTCATTTGTAGCAAAATGGATGCATCTGGAAAATACAGCCTTGAGAGCAGTAAATCAGACATACAGACCTGAGCACTGTATGGTATCTCTCATTTGAGAAAGGCAAAGTACAAACTAAGACAAAAACAAAGGAAGAACAGAATGAGACAAGGTGATAGATCTCTTGCAGATGTGAAGGGTTCCTGAAGACCAAGGGCAACGGGTGCGGAGGAGGAGGAAATAGGTAGAGCGAAGATACACAAAATCCTAATAACTTCGATGAATGTAGACATTATATGTTAAAAGGATGAACTAAGATTAACAGTATCAACAGGAAGAAAAGGGGTTAAGGGAATTTTAGAAAAAAATAAGCTGTGGTATGTTCGGGTACCAGTGTTTATGGATTAAGAACTGATAGTCAACTTAATGCCAGCTGGATTACATCACCATGGTGCTGAGTGTAGATGTTCCACCTGATGGAAGTTTCTAGCACAAATACAGATGCGGAAAAGGAGAAGCTAGGCGTTGAGGCATTGAGGCATTGTGGGTTCTCCTATGAGTTGCTGTTTAAGCCATTGGTTCTCCTGGAGAAGCTCTCATGGAGAATTGTTTCCTGGCTCCAGAGAGGAAGATGTGTGCCGCTTGGTCTCCAGAATGGGCTCGTCACACTGGCTTCCTGGCATGTACCCTACTGTGCTTGTCATTGGAGGAGCGTGGGGCCTCCATGTCACTGAGGATGACTCTGGTGCCTTTCAGGACAGCCCTGGTCTTTGTTGTGAGTGTAACTTCTCGGCTCCAACATAAACCCTCATCCCACCAGCACAGCTCCTTCACCCTGCTGGCATGGACTTTCTGGCTTCTACTGCTGACTTTTGGGCCTTCTTGGCATGGATCCATAAGAGACTGGCATGAGTCCTTCTCCTGGGCTCTAGACCTCCAAATTGGACTTGTGGGAGGCATTGTCATGAGCCTGGGTTTTCATCTGGACTCATTCAGGACATTGTTGTGGGATTTAGGCCCTTGACTAAATATTCCGTCTTTGGGGTTGCGGATAGATTTCCTGCAGTTTCTTGTGTTAACTCTGGGTGACCATCATAAAACAATATTATAAACTCCATGTCCTGATTTTAATTGTTCTCTGCACAACCCTGACTACAACAACCAGATTCCCAAGATGACTGTAAAATTCATGTATAGCAAACATGTACTAATAATAATGTTAAAAAAGAAGCACTGTGACCAAATTTCCTCAGAGCTATGGTTCAAGGAACTGACACTGGTCAGAGGAATCCAACAGAGGAGGGGAAAAGAAAAATGAAACTGCAAGTTAAGAAGAACAAAGAAATAACTAAGACTCTAGGGGCTGGGGATTTAGCTCAGCGGCATAAGCCCTTGCCTTGCAAGCAGGCAGTCGTGAGTTCGATCCCTGGTACCGATAAAAAACGAAAAAAAAAAAAAAAAAAGACTCTAAATATAATTCAAGTTCTAATGAATACAAATCAAAGCAGGGTCAGTCAGGCCAGTGATTTCAATAAAAAGGGCTCATTAATGGGCTCCTGGAACATGACATGGGACAAACTTAAGTGATAAGATCCAAAAATGCAAGCATTGGGAAGAAAGAGGAGCAAAGTCATGAAGAGGTGATTGGCCATTAGGGACAAAGATGGACAATAACTCAAGAAGAAGAATTCCAGGTGGAAACCACAGGAAGTAGCAATGAAAAACCACAAAGAGGCAAGTGGCAAAAATGAAGAGGCAAAAGATAGGGTGCTGTACCTCTAAGTTAAAGAAGAACCAGCACTTTATCAATATGAACTCATTTAGTCCTTACAGTAATTCAGTGCTGTGAGGTCAGAAGTACTGTTAATATAATTCACAGATGAGAAATTAAAACACAAGGATTTGAACTCACTTGCCAAGTCACCAGGTGGAAGATGGAAATCAATCAGGAATCAGAAGTAGGGGGACAGTGGTCATAGCTTCCCCTTTGCTGCCTGTCTGTTTTATTACATATCAGAAACCAAAAAGATGCAATTATTTGATCTCAAGGGTTATACTTACCTTGGAAATCATTTTTTATTATCTAAATCCATGCATCAAAGCAAAATATATCCCTCTGAGCTGAATTTTGTCCTCCCTCAAAATTCATATGTTGAATTCCTATCCTTAGTACCTTTCAGAATAAGACTATATTCGTATATAGGGTCTTTCCAGGGGTAATTAAATTTTAAAATTAATTCCAATCCAATATAACCAATGTTGTTTAAGAAGAGATGATTAGGACACATTAGGAAGACAGGTCTACGTGGAGACACAGGGAAGAGATGGCCATCTCCTTATGTTCCCAAGAGAAGGAGGTGGAGAGGCCACAGGAGAAACCAACCCTGCCAACAGCTTGATCTCAGACTTCTTGCCTCCAAAATTGTGAGAAAATACGTTTCTGTACACTGCTCTGTTGTTTCAAGGGGGCCCCAACTCTGGGGCCATGGACTGGTGCATGTCCACGGTCTACAGGAACCAGTCCACTCAGCAAGAGATGAGAGAGTGAAGCTTCCTCCATGTTTACAGTTGCTTCCACAGCCCACATCACTGTCTGAGATCTACACCCCATCAGATCAACAAGGCATCAGATTCTGACAAGAGTGCAAATCCTATTGCAAACTGGCTGCACAGGATAGAAGGGGTGTCTTTCTTGGATTCACTGCAAACTCATCTCCCAACTCTCCACCTAACACCCTCACCTGTGGAAAAATTGTCTTCAAGGAAACCAGTCCCTGGCTCCAGAAAGGGTGGGAGCTGCTGGTTTAATCCAGTCAGTGTGTGATACTTTATTACAGTAATCCCAGAAAACTAACCTTCTACACAACTGGTGGGCCAGATATATTCAGGTTGATAAGTGGGAAAATAATTTACATTCTTTCATTTTTGAGAATGAAGACAGTAAAAGTACAAACAGAGAGGATAAATGGAATTGAGATGTTATACGAATGCTATATATTGCTTACAGAATGGTCAAAGTGATAACTGAAAATTTGTGAAATTAAGAAAAGATACATATAATCTACAGAAGCTACCAAAAATATTATATAAAAATACAAAATTTAAAACCCAATAAATTAGATACATATTTGATAGAGAATAGTTATTATAACAAAGCACAAAAGGAAAGCAACAGAGAAGAAAAGGAAAAAGGGATGAATAAAAACCAAATAGCAGTATGGGAGACCTAACCACAAGGATGCAGTAGTTACAATTACATTAACATGGGCTGCGTTTCAATTTACAATAAAAAAACTTGAAGACTAGGTAAAACAAACAGACAAAGACCACAACCATATTTTTTTTACAAAATATCCTTTAGTTAATTGAAAAATAGGATATTAAAAGAATGAAAATATATGAACCATTAAAACAGTAGCCATTGATCACACAATGTCAAGAAGTACTAAAGGGAAGCGGGCTGTCATAGTGATCAAAGAATCATGACCTGAAGTCAGAATCCTAAAACCATAGGCACAGATTAACACAGATTCCAAACACATAAAGCAAAAACTGAGAAAAATAGAAAAAGGCAAATTCAAAATGATAGTTGGAAACGTAATCACATCTCTCAAAAACTCATAAAACAACACAGGCAAAATGCTAATTAGGATACAGGAGATTTCAAAAGTAAAAACATTCATATTGACTTAACTAAGATATGTAAGACACTATACCCAACAACAGCAGAACACATATGCCTTCTAAGTACATAAGAAACATACAAAATAATAAATGACAAAAAGCCAGAAAGTTTCAACAAATTTCAAAGGATAAAGAATTATACAGGGTATGTTTTATGATCAGAATGGAGTTAAATTAAACATAAACTTTAAAAACTAATTATGAAAAAGTTAATTATGAAATTCCAAATATTTAGAAACAAATATTAGATACAATTCATGAGTCAAAAAATCACAATAAAAATTAGAAAATAACCTAGTAAGTGATAATCAAAATTCAGTGTGTAAAATTGGTAACATGCAGTACTTACTGTGTGATTTTTGGGTTTAAATCATATAGCTAAAATGAAATGAGGTCTAAAATCAAAGATCTGAGATTTTGTCATTAGAAGAAAAAGGAAAAGCCAGCAAGTTAAGCTCAAAGAAAAAAAGAGTATTAAGAGCCAAAATTAATGAAGTAGAAAGCAGAACAGAAAAACTTTAAGTTGGCTTTTGAAAAGCAGTCTTTAATACAAACATTGCCTCTGTCACCTGCAATCAGTTTGAACATTTTGGAAAGTTCTTTGCATTATTCACTAGGGAGAGCTAAACATATGACTCAGCAGTTGAATTCCTAGCTGTCTACCTACAAAAGACTGTATGTGTGCATCTTACAAGGGTTACAGAAGCTCAACTCATTAGAGCCAAACAAGAAACAGCCTCAGTGTCAATCAACAGGAGCTTGGAAAAATAATGTGGCCCATCATCCAGTGCCATGTCACAGGGCAAGTAGACTCTCAGAGGAGCCCCTGCTATGAGCATCAGTAGGAGGACCTCTACACACTTAATAAGGGGTGAAAGAAGCCACCCACGTAAGAGTATGCAGTACTGCACCATTTATACAACAGTCACAAGTCAGAGACTAGCAGGGATAGAAGTCAGAACAGTACTTACTTCTCACTGGGTAGTAATACCCTGGGGAATGGCATGAGGGCATCTTTGGGGTTCAGAATATGTTCTAAACCTGAGTGGAGGGCATGCCGATGTATATACTACAGATATATGTAAAATGCACTGAAGCGTATCCTGAAGTATATTACACACTTTAGTGTGATTATTTGATGTGTCAGTTTGAGAATTAATATTAGATACAATTCATGAGTCAAAAGGTGGGAAATACAGTCATAGGAGTACACTGAGTGCCCTCAAAATCCCACTTTTCTCCTTTTGTCCTTTCTTCATATTTACTTTCCTCACTCCCATGTAGGTAATCTACAGCCTAAGAACTTTTTTAAAGCCCAAACTGCCTAGGATTGGAATATTATTCAGTGTTACAAGTAAATGAGCTATCAAGCAACAAAATACATATTTCTAAGTGAAATAAGCCAATCTGAAAAACTTCATACTCTAGAATTCCAGCTCTTTGACACTTTGGAAAAGATAGCACTATGACAACAGCAGTTGTTAGAGGCTCAGGAAAAGAGGGGAGACAAGAATAGGTAAAGCTCAAGGAATCTTTTTTTTTTTTTTTTTTGATTGGGAAATAAACTCAGAGCTTCACATACTGAGCTCAGAGAATCTTTTGGGAGTTGAAACCATTCTGGATATACAATATGTAAATGTAATCATGGCACTTCATTGTATATTTGTGAAAGCACACAAAACTTATAATACAAAGGTAAACCACGACCTAAGTTGTAAACTTTAGTTGGTAATAATGCATCAATGTTGGTTCATCAGTGTAACAAGGGAACTACACTTATACAAGATGTGAATAAAGTAAATAAATTGTTTATTGGCAAATAAATATGGGAACCCTGTCCTTAGCCAAGCAACTTTTCAGTAAACTTGAACTATTCCAAAAAATTTTTTCTTTCCTCTTTTTGCCTAAGAGAATATATTTTTATAGGTATCAGGAATCAAACTCAGGAGCTTGTGCTTGCCACGTAGGTACTGTTGTGCTAAAAAAAAAAAAAAAAAAAAGCTAAAATACGAAGTTAAAAAGATTGTTATTAGCACAAAGAGCTTTGTCATTCTGTGTTATGCTTATCGCCCTAGTAACCATGTACCTGGAACACCGACCACACAGTTATAGATTAATTAACTGACACGTCGGCATACTGTTCTGTATGCGTCATCACCTTAGTAACCTGTTTTCTGTGTCAACCTTTGTTCCCTTTGTGAGAGACAAAGGATGCTGTGTCAACCTTTGTTTGCTTTGTGAGAACAAATGTTCCTAGAATTAGCAGACCACGGGCTATAAATTTTTTAAAAAGGGGGACTAACCACCAGCTGTGAAATGTCTCTGACCTCAAGCAAAGGGAAACAAAGGCCTTCCCCATTCTTGCTCTCATCATGTCAGTGGTTTAATCACTATAAAAATCTGTCAAAGTTCTAACCCAGTTGCACATCTTAGCGAACTCCATCTGCACTGTGCCGCTGGTGCCAGCTTAAATAAAAGTGCTTTTTTAAAAAAAGACATCTTATCCCGGTTTTTTTCTTTTTCTTGAATAACATTTTGGGGCCTTGTTTTGGGGGTACAGCAGGTTCTGTACCACTGAGCTAAATCCTTGGCATAAATTTTGATAACAATCACTGGTGGGTATTGGGGACAACATGCAGAAAGACATTAATACCACTAGCTACTCCCATTTCCCTAGCTAGTGGTGTGGGGAGGAGATATTGGGAACCCCAGGGCAAATCCTTTCCTCTCCTCCACTGCTTGGGAGTTGCTTCCCCAAGAAGCATGGGTTCCCTCTGTTCCTCCAGGGACAGGCTATGCTTCTGGCAGCAAAGCTGCTTGTAACCAGGTGGCAAAGCCTCTCTGAGTCTTGTGTTCAGTGCTAGGAAGCCACATTCCCCATACCTCCTTTATCAACAAAAAAGATATTTTGATTTTCCATTCATTCTAACACTTTAAAAAAATTTTTTCTCCATCAAAGTACAATTGAGGATAGGAATAGAGTGACCCTTCTTTGGAACTCTTTGAAACCCAAATAGTGGGAATTTAAAATGAATATTATCCTCTCATTGTTACATTTTAATTTTAATTTTAATGCATGCATCAGTGGTGGGCTGAAAAGCCTAGCTTCCAATGAAGGCATCCTATGAGTTTGCTAGAGGTGGTGTAAGCCTCAAGGGAACTGCGTGTTCCTCTGTCATGGGTTAAGTTCACTCAGAAACAGACTCTGAGAGGACCTGTGTGCAAGAAGCTTGTCAGGGACACTCTTAGGATCAGCACCCAACTGGAAGGATTAGGTCTGGGTAGGAATCAGAGATCCGGGCAACTGTCTGAGAGAGACTTAGCTGAGAGCTGTCAGCTGCTGACCATCCAATCAGCTGGGAAAGCAGAGCTTCTGTTCTGAAAGGGAAATCTGAACAGTGGACCAGGATCAACTATTTCATCCCAGATCAGACTCTGAATACAAGCTTCCACAGAAGCCTCTGGGAATCTGTTGTTTACAAGTATATAGCTTATCAGCTTGAGATTAAAGAAAACTATGAAATAAGTTTATTCCAAATATATTTATGTTAAAATTTAAAAATCAACTAGAGTTTTAACAAAATATATTTTTAGTAATATTTATATTCTTAAAGAATCTGCCTCTACTAAAAGGACTAAGTAAAATAGATTATCTTGATAAGCATCTCATTACTATGTCCAAGGCCTCATGGCTACTGTATAACATATAACATTTTATATGTTATCCTGCATGTTATCTCTCATTATTATTATGGTGCATTGTACTCCCAAATGGCAAAAAGGATTACTGACTCAAACATGGTGCACTGGTGCATCAAAATAGTGACGAAAATAAAACCTACATACAACAACTCAGAATAACATGATAAACATGAGGAGGGAAAGAATTCTAGTGCTGTGGATATTCTAAAACAAGTGTGGGGGTGCCCTCACTGGCCTCTCTGCGTGTCTGGAGGACTCTGGATATCTGCGCCCAGTCTGCTGGAGTTCCCTCAGGCTTCCAGGTGCAGTGAAGGGGAGAGGTGGGTTTGAGGCTTCCACATCAGCCTCCCCATTCCCGGCTTCATTTGGAGACCTGCTGAGCTCCCGATAGGTGGGCTGGCCCACACTACCAGCCTAGCCCAGCCTGTTTAGCTGCCGCGCCTGGCCATAGGTCTGCAGAGGAGGAGCTGGGCAGATCTGGGGTGCCCTCACTGGCCTCTCTGCGTGTCTGGAGGACTCTGGATTTCTGCGCCCAGACTGCTGGAGTTCCCTCAGGCTTCCAGGTGCAGTGAAGGAGAGAGGTGGGTTTGAGGCTTCCACATCAGCCTCCCCATTCCCGGCTTCATTTGGAGACCTGCTGAGCTCCCGATAGGTGGGCTGGCCCACACTACCAGCCTAGCCCAGCCTGTTTAGCTGCCGCGCCTGGCCATAGGTCTGCAGAGGAGGAGCTGGGCAGATCTGGGGTGCCCTCACTGGCCTCTCTGCGTGTCTGGAGGGCTCTGGATATCTGCGCCCAGTCTGCTGGAGTTCCCTCAGGCTTCCAGGTGCAGTGAAGGGGAGAGGTGGGTTTGAGGCTTCCACATCAGCCTCCCCATTCCCGGCTTCATTTGGAGACCTGCTGAGCTCCCAATAGGTGGGCTGGCCCACACTACCAGCCTAGCCCAGCCTGTTTAGCTGCCGCGCCTGGCCATAGGTCTGCAGAGGAGGAGCTGGGCAGATCTGGGGTGCCCTCACCGGCCTCTCTGCGTGTCTGGAGGACTGTGGATATCTCTGCAACCAGGGAGGGTCCACAGGTTCCTGAAGCACTGCGGCCTGTGGTGAGTACCCTAACCCGACTGCGATTGAAGAACTGTGGAGCTTCCAAGGGGCAGGTGGGCGCACAGTGTCCCTGAGGCCCAGCTTGTCTGGAACTGCGGAGTTCTGAGCAGGCAGAGGAGGGCCACTGGTTCTGTAGGCCTAATGGCTTGGAGTAGCGCGGCGCCAGAGTCCCAGTAGCTCCAAACATAGAAGGGGATTTTCAACCGATCCTGAGGAAGCTTTCAAATAACACTTGAAACACAGAAATATAGGAAAATGACAAAACAAAAGACCAAATTACAACCTCAAACCTCCAGCCCATCTCAAGAAACCCTAGGAGCGATGTATATAGAAGAAAATATATCCCATCCACCTCATATATCGGACACAATAGCCACTGAAATTGACAAGCAACTCCAGGAAGCTTTAAAGAAATTCAAACTCGAAATAATCTCCCAGATAAAAGAAGAAATGATAAAAGAAATGAAAGAGATTCTAAATATATCTAAAGAAAACACAGATAAAAAATTGGAGGAACTAAACAAAAAGATAGAATCCCTAGACGAGCAATATAAGAAACAAACAGAATACATAATGCAGATGCACAGAGATATACAGGAAATAAAAAACTCCACTGAAAGTTGTAAAAACCGCCTTAATGAAAGTGAAGATAGAATTTCAGACCTTGAAGACAGGATTGCAGCTAGTGAACAGGAAAGGAAAGATCTTTTGAAAATAACAAGGAACCAGGAAACAACAATTCAACAACTGCAAGACGATGCAAAGAAGAATAACATAAGAATGATAGGGATTAATGAAAGAGAGGGAGACAACATGAAGGATGTCAGGAGGATATTTAGAGAAGTAATAGCTGAAAATTTCCCAAGCATGAGATCAGAAACTGACATCAGGATCAGTGAAGCATATAGAACTCCAAACAGTCATAACCAAAATAAAACTACACCCAGACATATAATAGTCACCATCCCAGAAATCCAACACAAGAATAGATTATTAAAAGCTGTCAGAGAGAAAAGACAAATCACTTATAAAGGAAAACCTATCAGAATCACAGCAGACTTCTCAGCACAAACGATAAAGTCAAGAAGAGCATGGAGTGAAGTATTCCAGATCCTAAAGCAAAATGATTTCCAACCAAGACTGATATATCCTGCAAAACTATCATTCAAAATAGATGGTGCAATACGATACTTCCATGACAAAGAACAGCTGAAGAACTTCATGAACACCAAACCAACCCTGCAAAAAATATTGAAAGACAGTTTAGATACACAAAGGAAAAAACCACTAAGCAAAACAAATAATTAAACAGAACCGAAAGATAAAGATGCAACAGCAGAGAGATAACATTCCTACAATTAACCAGCATTTAACAGTAATAACCATTAATGTAAATGGTCTCAATGCACCAATCAAAAGAAACAGACTAGCAGAATGGATCAAGAAACAAAATCCAACCATATGCTGTTTACAGGAAACCCATCTAACCCAGAAAGATACTCACAGACTGAAAGTCAAAGGATGGAAAACAATTCTTCATGCAGCAGGAATCCAAAAAAAGGCAGGAGTAGCCATTCTGTTTGCAGACAACGTGAACTTTAAACCAACAATGACCATAAAGGACAAAGAAGGTCACTACATACTCGTAAGGGGAAAACTCCAAGAGGAAGAGATAACTATCTTAAATATATACGCACCAAACTCCAGAGCACCCAGTTATATAAAACAATTATTAACAGAAATGAAAACTCAAATTATCAGTAACACAATTGTAACAGGAGACCTTAATACACCACTGACACCAAGGGACAGATCAACCAGACAGAAAATGAGCAAAGAAATAACAGAACTGAATCACACCTGTGAACAAATGGGTTTGATAGACATATACAGAATGTTCCACCCAACATCATCAGAATACACATTCTTCTCAGCAGTACATGGATCATTTTCTAAAATAGACCATATATTAGCTCACAGAACATATTTAAGCAAATGCAAAAGAGTTGAAATCATCCCTTGCATATTATCGGATCATAGCGCTCTGAAATTAGAAATTAATGACAAAGGATACTGCAAAAATTCCGCAAACACATGGAAACTAAATAACACACTCTTGAGTAATCAGTGGGTCACAGAAGAAATTAAAGAAGAAATTAAACAATACCTAAAAGAAAATGAAAATGCAGATACAACTTACCGGAATCTGTGGGATGCAATGAAAGCCGTTCTGAGAGGAAAATTTATTGCACTGAGTTCCCACATCAGGAAAACAGAACGAATACAAATAAATAACTTGATGCTACACCTCAAACAGCTAGAAAAAGAAGAGCAAGTCAAGCCCAAAGCCAAAAGAAGAGAGGAAATTATAAAAATCAGAGCAGAAATCAATGCAATAGAGACTAAGAAAACAATCCAAAGAATCAACGAATCAAAGAGTTGGTTCTTTGAAAGAATAAATAAAATCGATAAGCCCCTAGCCAACCTTATTAAAAAAAGGAAAGAAAAAGCTCAAATTCATGCAATAAGAAATGAAAAAGGAGAAATCACTACAGACCCAATAGAAATACAGAGGATCATCAACACCTATTTCGAAAACCTCTACTCTCAAAAGTTTGATAACACAGAAGAAATAGACAGATTCTTAGAAGCATATGAAGTACCAAAGCTAGATCAAGAGGATATAAAACTGTTGAATAACCCAATCTCTGCTAATGAAATTGAGAATGTAATTGGGTCCTTACCCACCAAGAAGAGCCCAGGCCCAGATGGATTCACTGCAGAATTCTACAAGAAATATAAAGAAGACCTAATGCCGACACTCCTCAAACTATTCAATGAAATTGAAAGGGAAGCAATCCTTCCTAAGTCATTCCTGGAAGCAAATATTACTCTAGTACCAAAACCTGAGAAAGACCCAACTATAAAAGAGAACTATAGACCGATCTCCCTAATGAACACAGATGCAAAAATCCTCAATAAAATATTGGCAAATAGGATCCAGCAAATCATCAAGAAGATTATACACCATGACCAGGTGGGATTCATCCCAGGAATGCAAGGATGGTTCAACATACGCAAATCAATAAATGTAATCCACCATATCAATAAAGCCAAAAATAAGAATCACATGATCATCTCTATAGATGCAGAAAAAGCCTTCGATAAGGTCCAACACTTATTTATGATAAGAACTTTACAGAAAATTGGAATAAATGGTCTTTACCTCAATATAATAAAGGCCATTTATGACAAACCAACAGCCAGCATCATACTAAATGGCCAAAAATTGAAAGCCTTTACTTTAAAATCGGGTACAAGACAAGGATGTCCTTTATCACCACTCCAATTTAATATAGTACTGGAAGTACTAGCCAGAGCAATTAGGCAAGAAAGAGAAATAAAAGGGGTAAAGATAGGAAAAGAAGAAGTTAAATTATCTTTGTTTGCAGATGACATGATACTCTACATAGAAGACCCCCTAAACTCCATTGAAATACTCTTAGATACAATAAATAAATTCAGTAATGTGGCTGGATACAAAATCAATACTCAGAAATCAATAGCATTCCTATACACGAACAACAAAATTACAGAGAGGGAAATAAGAGAAACTGGACTATTCACATTAGCAAGCAAAAAAATGAAATATTTAGGAATTACTCTTACGAAAGAAGTGAAAGACTTATACAGTGAAAATTATAATACACTGAAAAAGGAAATTGAAGATGATCTCAGAAAATGGAAAGACATCCCTTGCTCATGGATAGGAAGAACAAACATTGTGAAAATGGCCATTCTCCCAAAACTGTTATACAGATTCAATGCAATCCCAATAGAAATACCATCAACATACCTTATAGATCTAGAGAAATCACTCCTAAATTTCATCTGGAACCAGAAGAGACCTAGAATTGCAAAGGCAATTCTAAGCAGCAAAGACAAAGCAGGAGGCATCACAATCCCTGACTTGAAGTTATACTACAAAGCAACAGTAGTAAAATCAACATGGTATTGGAATCAAAACAGAGCTGAAGATCAGTGGAATAGATTAGAAGATACAACCACAACTACGAACACACTCAACCACCTTATTTTTGATAAAGGAGCCAAGCAGGTTCACTGGAAGAACGACAGTCTCTTTAATAAATGGTGCTGGAAAAACTGGCTCTCCATTTGCCGAAAACTAAAGCTAGACCCATGTCTATCACCATGTACTAAATTAAAATCTAAATGGGTCAAAGATCTGAATATTAAAACAGAAACACTAAATCTATTGGAAGACAAAATAGGTAGAAACCTTGGAGACATAGGAGTAGGTAAAGAATTCATGAACAGGACTCAAACCACACGGGAAATACTTCCCAGAATCAATAACTGGGACCACTTCTTATTAAAAAGTTTCTGCATGTCAAAAGAAATCTCCAGCATAGTGAAAAGAAAACCCACAAACTGGGAAAAGATTTTAGTGAACTCTCTCTCAGACAAGGGACTCTTGTCTAAAACATACAAAGAATTAAAGAAACTCAGACCTCCGAAATTCAAAGATCCAATCCAAAAATGGGCATCTGAGATGAATATGCAATTCTCAGATGAAGAAATGCAAATGGCAAATAAATACATGAAAAAATGCTCATCATCATTGGTCATTAGAGAAATGCAAATTAAAACCACACTGAGATACCATCTCACTCCTGAAAGAATGGCCAGGATCAAGAAAACCGACAACAAATGCTGGAGAGGCTCTGGGGAAAAAGGAACTCTCCTGCACTGCTGGTGGGAGTGTAGACTGGTACAGCCTTTGTGGAGATCTGTCTGGAGATTTCTCAAAAAGTTGGGACTGGAAATCCCATTTATTCCAGCTATTCCACTTCTAGGCATATTCCCAGAAGAACTGAAAGCATCATACCACAGTGATATATGTGCACCTATGTTTATAGCAGCACAATTTGTAATTGCCAGATCTTGGAAACAACCCAAGTGCCCATCAACTGAGGAATGGATAAAAAAGTTGTGGTATTTCTATACAATGGAGTATTATTCAGCTATAAAGAAGGATCACATTGAGATATTTATCAATAAATGGGCGCAGCTTGAGACCATACTCATAAGTGAAATAAATCAATCTCGCATGTGTGGATACCGAATAGTTTCCCTAATGTAAGTAATGATTCAAATATATAAAAATATGTGGTAATCATGATTCCCCATTAGGTGGCCTTGAAGCCTTATAAAGTTTTCACTCATTAATTAGAAAGGCTTTATTCTGGGCTTCTTGATATGAAAATATTTGAAGCTAGAGTATATGAAGTTTTACCCAAATATTTCAAGGAAAAAGACACTATGGTAACTACTATTAAGTCAGGTTATAAGGTGGTGAAGTACTAGGTTATTGAAACAGTCATGCTGTGACCTCTATTGTTATATTGTTATGTCCTGTTTTATCTCAATCTCCCCCTTATTGTTTCAAAAAAAAATTATTTAGTCATTTCTTATGTTTGTCTTAATTAAAGAAAAAATTCAAAAAAATTAGGATATATAAATAGTAACTCTTTTCGATTTCCTATTAACTTGTTTTGAAGTCCTGTAGTACTCCCACGATCTTGTTTTGACTGATTAGACTCTGTTCCATTCTATATGATAGTATCAAGTTTGAAGACATAGGCAACTACTTTGAAGACAATAAGATTCACTAAGATACCCATTCTGGTTTGACTATTGTCTTCTTTGGAAGTCCTGTAATGTTTACAATGCCTAAGTTTTATTGGTCTTGTTCTCTACTGTTTTGTCCAACTTTATAATATCTAATAAGATAGACAATTCTTTTTAAGGAAACAAGGGACAACGTTGATAACCATTGTTGATAAACTTGTACTCTGTTCTACACCATGTGCTATGTCTATCCTTGGTATTGACTGACAGCTTTGTTTTGCCATATTTGACTGTATTCTTCCCCCCCCCCAAAGAAAGTAATAAGCACTAAGGAGTAATAAAATCCAAGATGTGTAAATTTTGTTGTAAAAAAGAGTGGGAAAAAAAAAAAGAAAGAAAAAGAGCTCTAACGGATATAACAGCAAGTGTGTTTGGGGGTGTTAAATAGCTGACTTTATCAATGTTTTCGGAACATTGAACACAGCTGTTTGCAGTCTCCCTGTTTGAATGTCCACCTTGTGTTCTTTGATACTGTGATTTGAGGAACTATTTTCAAGAAAATAGTGTGTAATCTACTAGCAGGTAATTTCTTACTGTTATGGTTTTTTGTTTTGTTTTGTTTTGTTTTGTTTTGTAGTTCTGTATTGCGTGTACCCTTACGCCGCTTTGGTTTGTTTTGTGTTTTTCTCTTTTTCCTCTTAAATAAAAAAAAACAAAAACAAAAAACAAAAAAAAAAAACAAGTGTGGATTTTGAAGCAGCCAATAATGAAACACATGAACAGGAAGTAAAATAATGAATACACAATGACTGTATTTTATTTGTTATTTGCATCTAGGGCTTCTGGTATCCCATCTGCTACAATTCCTTGTCAACTACTGGTACAAAATTGTGGAACAATGTTGCACGGTTTGCACAGTCAGACCTCTAACTCATAATCCAATTAAGATGTTCTGAAACAAGTGTAAAATAATGTTTTTTGTTTCAAAAGTAATGGATGTAGTCACGGAAAGACTAAAACCACAAAGCCATCATTCATTATATTTCTTAGAGCAAAAATAAGACAAGCTTCATAACTGCCAAATGTCTTCTAAAACAAGAGCATGGTTCATGAAATGATGTGCAAAAAGAATGCAGAACAGGCACAAATTGGTTTTGGCACAAATACTTTCTCAAATCGAGCTTTGAGTAAAGAAATGACTATTGATGTGAAAGAATTTTCACTATCCTATGTGTGTACAAGAAGACGGTTTCCTTTAGGTGCCACTGATGTACAAAGCAAGAACCGGAACTTGGCAATGTACACTGCATAGGTGTCTGGTTTTTTAAATATTTTCCCTGTTTATTATTAACATAGTAGCAATTACTTAGTGGCTTGCTTTTTAGATTAGAAAATATATAGAGAGATCTTAGTAAGAAAGCTCCAGTCCCCAGCACGGAAGAATAAATTTCTTGAGTAGAAGCAGTCTCTAGCTCAATTTTTATGCTGTTTTGTTAACAGAAAACAGTTGGTGATTGATGTTGAGCTAATGTTGAAGAAACTGAAGACTGTAGAATCACTGGGGCTCCTTAACATGCATGTTTGAACTTTCTGGTCAAAGAAATGAACAGCAAGAACAAGATCTTGCTACCATCCACAATTTTTTTTAAAAAATGCTCATGGGAGTTTCTGAAATGAGAAAAGAAAAAAGAAAACGTTTCTTTATGATATGACAATTGCAATAAAGATTATCTCTGGGATTTTAAGTGGCTTACTTGAAGAAATTGTCTCAAATATCATAAATAAGCTAGATCACATTAGGACCCAAGTATCATTATTTTAATCAGGATTTTTAAATAGTCCATCTAATGAATTAAATAACTCAGTTGTTAAGAATTTAAGTATGTCCTGTGTTTCATTTTTTTCTTTTACTTATTGGAGGAATAAATTAGTCATGTACTATGAAAAAACATGTAAGGGAATAAATTGTCATGTAGCATTAAAAACATGTAAATGTCTAAGTGTTATCAGTATTTTTAACCTCTGGAAGAGCATGCGGTCAATGAGTTAATTAATAATCTATTTGCTCCTATCTCCCAAGATACCTTTGACTATTCCAGCATGTTATTGTGCCCAGTTCTGAGCGCCAACAGGCCTACCAAGTGCTTGCCACCATTCTGGGTAACTATACTGTGAGTTAGGCATCTCTAATTAGAGTGAAATAAAAAGCAAGAAAGGAAGTTGGCATGGAATACAGTGATGGCCCAGGTACTCTGCCCTCAGGCTGGACTTTGTGAAATTTGGAAACATCATTCCGCTTACTGATGTAGGATTATATCATCATTTTATATTTTTAAAATATTTTAAACGTAATTTAAATTTTCATTGTTTAGAATTCATTGCACTAGAATTCTTCACAATTTCATTAAACTACATCATTGTTTAATTTTAAATATTGTAATGTACACATATTCTAAATTTGTGATGATTTCTTAAAATTGTATTCACCTGAAGCAGTGGTCCTATTTGCTTTGAATTGATTCATGTTTAGCAAACACTTGAGAGACACCATAAAAGATGATTCAGAAAATATGATAACAACTAAGTTCTGAAACACCAGCAATTAAATGCAGAACAAGTTCCTTCCATCCCATGTTAGTTCAGTTGCATAAAGTCCCAAAGATAGCACTGGCACAGACTTCATGCCTCAAAGATAATCCATATGTGCTCCTCTGCCCATCCCGGACACAAACTATTTATCCGATTTTTATATGGTGACCAGTGAGATGAGAACTCACTGGCCAAGCAGAGAGAACTTTTCAAAAATCAAACCTGATCAAATTCCCACTATTCACTATGCAACAGCCAACACTCTTCTTTGTCTTTCATGCTCCTAGCATAGCGATCAAAAGACTTTACTTGACAAAATGTCTGGTTTTGAACATCCTGTACCAGCCACACTGTCCTTTTTTCCACAAGCCTTGCTTCTCCATACAAGAGACCCTTCTTACAGTATTCAGGCTGCTTAGCAGAATCTCACATCCTCTATCCCTTCACCTGGCTTAATCCCTTCTGTCATTGCTTCGTGAAGAAAACATTGTCTAGAGAGAGCTATTTCTTTGATATTAACTCTCATAGACCCTACTTCTAGGCTAACCATTGTGAAGTATGTCTGTTGTTAAGGTTGTTATTGTTGTCAGAAGTGTTGTTGGCGTCTTCCTACAGCTTCTGATAGTTCAGGAGCTCAGTGAATACTTCGCTAAATAGAAACAATTGCTGTATTTCGAGTGGAGCGGGGTCTTGAGTTGGTGAGATGCAATCAGATTTATTGGGGCTACAGCATGTTGGCAGGTTTGGAACAGAGTGAGAAGGAAGAAAAGAACACCCAGGATATTCTTGCTTTCCTACAGGCAAGAAGTTATGATAGATTACTTGGACGATGGTGGTAGAGTCACAAATGCATGGATTCGTTTTTATTTCAGTGCAAAAAAAAACAAAAAAACAAAAAACAGATGACAGCTCTTGATAATGGTGTGAGGAGATATTCAAGGAGGATTCCTAGGACTCTGAGCCATTTATTTGGTAGAGGGTTAATCTTTACGACAAAAACCCTGGAAGAGGGCCAACATAAAGATTTGTGTTTCCTTGGCTGAAGGGGCTGAGGTGAAGCTTCTGGGTATTTGTGGACTTACTGAAGACTTAGAGAATCAGGGTTAGTTTTCTATAAGACAGTTTTTGAGTCCTGGCACGAAGGGGCCAAAACTTCCTTGTGCAGTAACTTACAGTTGTTTTTAAACTCCTGGTGATTTGCAAAGCTACTATAAGTCTTAGAAAACAATACAAATTGAGCTCAGGGTGCCAGCATTTGTTGCTTTACTTACTTTTGCCTGGAAATTGGTAATTATAAATGTATTAACGTTGCACAGCATATCTGAACTGCTGACTGTTGTCAAGGTCTGTTTTTGCAACTTGTTCCCCAGTTTAAGACCAGAGATATTAAATGATTAAGAAGTTTTTGATCCTCCTATTCCTTTAATATGTGTTAATAATAATAGCAATAATAGCCACAGTAATAATGTCTGTTTCTGAAAAGAATGAGCTACGTATGACATTCTTGAAACACTATTCTGAGTCCACTGTGATCCAATTCATTTTTTTCTAATGGGCCCTGGGAGCTTTCCACTGGGTTTCTCCTTGGTTCTCTCTGTAAAGAGACTGATAAATAAAAACCCACCCATTGTGGTATATGATATTTTGTTGGTGCTACAAGAAAGAATTTATGAGACATATATTCTGTACTCCCACAGGAATTTGGAAATAAGGCTGCCACCTTGGACTGAAGTAATTAAAACAAAATCCCTGATGAATGAGTTTATCTGTTAGTAAAAAAAATAATAATATCACAGAAATGAGCTGGGACTAATCTCAAGGACAAAATGTGTGACTGTGTTAGCTTTCCAAGGACAGTTACAGTTTGGTACCACAAACTAAGGGGTAATTTAAATAACAGATATTTTTCCCTCTCAATTCTGGAGTCTGAGTGCAATGTGTCAAGAGAGTTAGCTCTTTTCGAGGGTTCCAGGAAGAATTTGTCCCCAAACTCTCCAGCTATGGTGACCTGTTTACCTTCTCTTTTGCAGATGCATCCTCCTAATCTCTGCTTTCATCTTCTCTGTGTGTGCCTGTCTGTCTCAGCATCTAACTCTCTCCTTTTGCATTAGTAAGGACATGGTTATGCTGCATTACAATGACCATCCTAACTTGATTATCTTCCAAAATCCTATTACCAAATAAGAGCACATTCATTGGGGCACTAGGGGTTAGGGCTTTTACATCTTTTAGGAGGAAACAATTTAATCATTACAAGATAGTAAAGTTGAAATGCTAAAAGGAAAGTCTTGTATGGAGAGGACTATTGTGATCACAGCAGGACTTGGCTAGGAGCACCCAGATGGGCCAGCCAGAGGGGAAATATTCCACAATGCAGCAGAGGAGGACCCTGGGTCAGTGGATTACTTTGTAAGGGGTAAAGCCACTTTTCTCTAATGTGATCTTAAACAATAACATACAGAGTAAACCAAAATAAAGACTGAGGGTGTTAGAATGCTTGCCAAGCATGCATAAGTCCCTGAATTCCATGCCTAACACTACAAAAAAAGCAAGCCGGCAAACAAACAATAAACTTAGAGCTCTTCCAGTGGCACCTTAAGTAGAGCACCTGTCACCCATTCAGGATATCATGGCCTCCTGATAGCTTTAATCAGTTAGCTGTGACCCAAAGACCAACCAACAAACAAAAACCCTCTCATCCAAGATGCTACTGGCCCAGCCAGTTCCCCTCTCACTGAGCAGTCATCCCTGCATGTCTGAGGACCAGTAGTTCTAGCACAATTCAAATGCTCTGATGCTCAAATCCCTTGTTAAAAATGATACAGTAGGCTGAGAATTTAGCTCAGGAGTGTAAGTGCCTGCCTGCTAAATACAAGGTCATAAGTTAGACCTTTGGTACCAAAAAAAAAAAAAAAAAAAGGCACAGTATTAGCCTGTAACCTATGCATAGCCTCCAGTATATTTTAAAATATTTCCAGATGACTTATAAATGATGTAAATGCTGTATAAATAGATGTTATACTGTCTGGGAGAAAACGTCAAAAAATATATACACATTCATAGACATAATTTTAAAAACATTATTGATGTGAAGTTGGCTGAACCTGCAAATGTGGTATCATAGATTCAGAGGGCAGGCTGCATATGCTAACCAAGGAGTCTTCTGGTTATCACAACTGAAAGAGGTTTGGCCCAGGCCAGACACCGTAGCCGGTGAAGCCTTAGAGGTGGAACTAAGGAGCCTTATCTCCCCCACCCCTAGGCATTTACCTCTGGTGCCAAAAGTATACCAGCTACTTGTGCATCCCTAATGCCTCTCAGGCACCACCCCCAACCTAAGCTACATGTATGCCCGCACTCCACGTGTTCCACGGAGAGATCTCGACCCTGGGGGGAGATGCCATGCCCCAAGGGATTGGGGGTGTCTCTTCCCACATTCTCAAAATAAACGTCATTTATATTTCATACTTCTTATCTTTTCAGCCGCCACCGGTCTCCCACAGTTCTATCAATATGCGACCCTGTCAGTGTCCCCGCAGGAGGAGATTATCTTGATAAACAGTTCCAGTGTACAGTCTGTGCAACAATTGCATTTCCAGTTGTAGGGTAGAGTATTGGCATTCTGGTTTATACATTGGTTTTGCCTGCTTTGTCTGCCCTGTATCAGTGTCCTGAGAGCCCCTGTAACTTTTGATGTAGTGGCCATGTACAGAATCCATAGCTGCAAAGCACTGGAACAGACCCCGAAGACCCTATGAAACAGTGGAAGCTCAGGAAGTCTGGCTTCAATTTGCTAGACACCCCCAGAACGACCTCCATCTCATTGCTGTCAACTGACTTCCTCCAGTTAGAACCTATCCTGCCGCCCAATGCAGCTCCAGTGCCCTTTCATTTCAAACCACCATTGTTCTGCATCAGTTCTCAACCTCAGCACTACTAATATTTTGAGTCAGATACTTCTTCATGAGAGAGGGGGCTATCTGCACTTTGTAGGATGTTTAACTACATTCTTGACCCTATGCACTACATGCCAGGAGCACTGCCTAAGTCATGACAATCACAAATGTCTCCAGGCATTGCTAAATGGTCCCTTGGAAGATCATTCCCCGTTGAAAAACACTATTCTAACTGAAGACAACAACCAGGGAAACTCTTCCTTATATTTGGTCCAAAGGAATTGTTAGGTTTGAAGGAGAATTGACCTATACGTACTACAAACTACTACATGGTTGGCTAGTCTCCCATATAAATTTAATTCTAAGCCAGGTTTCACTCCTGTAAATACTCCCGAGAAATGTTGTTGTATTTATGAGGGAAAATCCTCATCTGGTTAAGAAACAGATTACTCATTGGTAAAGTACTTCGCTGCCTATGGTGGTTAGGGTAGGTTTCCTCAAGGAAGTTACATCTGGGTATGAATTCTGAAGTATGAAGAGGAATTTTCCAGGTAGCTGAGACAGAAAAGAGAACTACAAGCAAAAAGGAAAGCTAGGGTAAAGTACGGGAGCCTAAACTTAACCACTTGACAAGACAGTGCAAATACTTATGCCAATTTCAAATGAATCAGGCAAGCGAACATTTAAAAACATATAAAACTGTATGTTGTGTATAACTCGAGGACCTTTCTATACAAAATTGGAAGAGAGACAAATTGCAAGTGAGAAGGCATCAGTGATTTGGTGGCTACAGGTATGGGCTCATCTGTACAAGGAAAGAGGAGCTCCAATATCTCTGCTGTTGTTGGTCCTTGGGTCTGAGAAGTGCTACCATTTGGATCTGGAATGGTCCATGAGAGAAAGGCTTGGTTCCCAGTATGACATTGTTAGGAAGTAGTGAAAAATTTAAGAGGTGGAGCCCATGAGACATCTTCATGTCACTGGAATCATAAGTCAAGGGGATAGTGAGCCCCAGCTCCTTCTGACTTCTCTCCTGCCTTCTGGCAAAGGTGAACAGCTTTGATCTGTCTTATACTGCCCACCACAATGTACTTTTTCATTTATAAGGGCAAATACTTGCCAGACTAAGAAACAGAATACTTATTAGTAAAAGTAGTCATTTATAAGTCCAAAAGCAACAAAGACAACCAATCATGGACTGAAACCTCTAAAATCATGAGCCCAAGTACTATTTCTCTTCTTTTAAAGTTGGTTTTCAAAAGTATTTGTTGTAGTGAAGAATACTGACAAACACAGTGTGAACTTTTTTATGTCAGAATATTTATGTTTTTATTCAGAAAGGCATAAATAATAAATATAGCTCATGAGTTTGAGGTACTATAAACCATTGCTAACCCTAACCCACCACTGCTGAGGCCATAGACAGGGTCATCTCCTCCCTACCTCTCTTTCTTTCCTCCCTACCTCTCTCCTTTATCATTCCCAATTTTGCTGGTAAAAACACTTAACACAAGCTCTACTCTCTAAGCAAATTCTATAGTGAAGAGTGTTGTGAACCTCAGCACTGAGCTGCCTAGTAGATCTTCAGAACTTGCTTATCCCGCGTAACTGAAACACTGTGCCCTATGATCATCATCTCTCCACTGCCCTCTCTCTCCAGTCCCTGGTAATTTCAGTTCTATTCTCTGTTTCTAACAGTCTATTTTACATTCCAAACATAAATCAGAGCATATATGCATCCATCTTATTTCACTTAGCACAATGTTTTCCAGGGCATTCTAAGTTTTTTAATTGGCAGGATTTCCTTTTTCCTTAAGATAGAACAATATCCTCCATATGTATATAATGCACTTTCTTTAGCCACTCATCTGTTGATGGACATTTATGCTGCTTTCATATCTTGATTATTAAGAATAATGCTGCAATACACGTGAGAATACAGGTATCTCTTCAAGAGTCCAGCTTTAATTCCTTTGTGGGCATATGCCCAGCAGTGATGTTGCTGATTTATTTAGTAGTTCTATTTTTAGAACTACTATTTTTTGTGAAGTCTGTACCAACTTACATTCCTACTAAGAGTGCACTTTGGTACACTTCTCTACATTCCCACCCACAGTTTTTAAAATTCCATCTTAACAGATGTGTGGTGCCATAGTATGGTGGCCTTGATTTATGTTCCCCTGATTACTAGTGCTTTTAAGCACCTTTTCATAATACTGCTCACCATTTGTATATATTCAGATCCTTTACTCATTTTCAATAAGGTTATTTGTCTTTATGCTACTAAGCAGTGAGACTTTCTTATATATCTTGGATATAAACACCTTCTTAGGAAACATTTTAACAGCTTTATGGATGCTGACTTTATGTTTTCTACCTTAATATAACAAACCATATTGCTTATTAAAAATTTTAAAGTATTTATAGTAATGCTTATATGTTGTAAGGAATCTAATTTTAAAGTAAAGACATAGAGACAAATGATCTCAAATGAGCTTTTCCCTACAATTTTAATTACATATTGGAGAAATGGTTAATTTCTCTATTAATATAGACTTCATGAGCCAGCCTCCAAAATAGGATTTCATATGCTAATTATAATGAAGGCTGCGTACCAATAATACTGTACATGGCCTGCCAGGTCATAACGTCCCTGTTTCATTAGCACTACAAAAACTGGTGTTTATTTTCCAAAGTTTAGCTCCAAAGAACATGTCAAAAACATTAAGATAGTAACCTCGGGATCTGACCTGGTGACTCAGTGCTCTTTTATCCCTCCATGTTGATGGCCCTTTGCTACTGGACCAAACCAGTAGTTTGGCCCCAAGGCCAAAACTAACTCTTTAAACTTAGTACCAATCAGAAAACTGGCTTCCAATCCTGATGGGAGATTGCAGGAAAAGGTTATTAAGGAAAATAAGCTTTGGACACATAGTGATTTACCAATTTTATATATTTACTTCTGATTTTTCTTGCCCAGAACATTTCTAAAAGCAGAAATAGTGCAGATACTCTAATTCAGTATCTAAAGGGAATGACATTTCTTAACTATGTCAGTGTTATGTATATGAACTTTATAGTCTCCATGTATTTTGTAAAATAAGCAATGTTTAATTTAGTTGAAATTGAAGAACAAACATAGAACTCAAATTTAGTTATTTAATGAAAACCATAGAGAGAAACATGATGCCAACTCAAAATCTTTTAGAATCAACTAAGACAATCATGTGTTTTTCTTGTACAAATTAAGAGGGAAAGAAGTTAGAGAGCTTCCAGAGTGGACTTAGAATCCAAAAACTTAACATTGACCTGAGGCAGAAGTTTGACCCCATCATTACTCTAAGATATGATGCCCTTGTACATGCTGAAACATGAAATTATGTTTTATCCATCCAGCCCTAAATCATCAGTTAATTTAGACAAATAATGAAAAACAAAAATTAAATAGTTTGTTTTATTCCTAGAAGACAAAATAATTAACTCTCTGAATTTTTCATAATAGCCAGAGACAGATATATTGTACTATGCATAGACCCTCTGTGGATTTGCAGATGATCATGTCGCCTAGCATATTCTCTTTTATGCCCTTTAGAATCTCCCTGAATGACAAAACTCTTCTGACACTTAGTACCTAACAGATTGTTTCAGCCCCAAACTCAGAACACAGTAAACTGTGGTTTGAACCCCATTGTGTATTCAAAAGACCCAGTTAGTGTGTGTGCATCTCTGTTCTACTAAAACTTTAAACAATCCAGATGTTCGGAGTATGGTTAGGGTTCTGATTAATGGAATACTGTTTTTCTTTCATCCTGTATCATTAAAAGCAATTCTAAATTGTGTTGGTGCTTGCTCTGCCTTAAACATCAAAACTTATCAAAGACCTGCATTCAAACAATCTTTCTGGCATCTCAAAAAGAGAAAGTTTCTATTCAGGCTTCCCCGTTTTTTAACTGTGGAGCTGTCCGGTGGTGAAATCCTGAAGGCCAGTGCAGTCATTTTTAAATATAAACCCCAAAGTTCATCAACTTGATCTTTCACTCTCATTCAGCCTTAATTACACTCTGCATTTTTTAAATTTTTATCTCTCTACTAGCTATGCTTATTTATTGACATGGACCAACCTGAACTAGAGTTTATATGAAAAAAATCAAGTCAGACAATTTTGGTCTCTTGAAGTAAACGTGTGTGTGTGTGTGTGTCTCTATCTGTCTGTTTGTGTGCATATGTGTGTGTATGTTGCCTTTGTATTTTGTCCATAAAACTAGGCACAGGTTTATCAAACTGTGTATAAGTGAGAAAGTACAGACCACTTAGGTGCCTTGGGTGCAGATTATAACTATTTCACGTGAGGAGAAAATATCAAGGGGAAGACGACTAACAATAAATGAGAGATTTAGTTTCTTGTCCCAGCTACTTGCTGTGTTTGAGATCCTGAACAGTTATTTAACCTCAGTATGGAAGTTTCTCAATTTATACAAAGAAAGGGATGGACTTGTAATTATCTTTGAGTTCTTTGCTTTCTTGCTGTTTTTTACAAATCCATGAACTTCTTCAGCAACGTTCTGTCAGTGGGAAAACACTGAGACAAATTTCTGAGACTAATTTCAATTTCTTCAGAATTAGTTTCTTCTCTAACACAGAGAACACATTATGATTTTTATTTCTCTCTTGGAATCTTACTTCAACCAGTGTCATCTTGTCAAGAACACTTTATGAAGAGCAACTCCACAAATCCACAAATCCTGGTAATCAGAGAGATGAGGGGGATTTTTGCACCAAGGATCAAATTCAGGACCTCAAATGCTAGGCAAGTGCTATACCATTGAGCTACATGCTAGCCCAGTATAATTTTTCTATAAAGAAAAACATGAACCATTTTGGTTTTCATGTCTAAAATATTTGCTAAAGTCCAGAAAAGCATAATTGCATTTGAAAAGAGCCCATTTGGTAGATTCCACTGAACTAAAAATCTGAAATCATTTGTCCTTGAATCTACCACCAAATTGTGGAAGAATTTCTGAATAAATGGAAGTTTAATTTCAGTCTAGTGATAAGAAGAAAAGAGCATCAAAAATTATTCTGGACAAAGATGCTCTATCACTACTTCTTAGTGTCATCCACATGTTTAGAAAAAATTATCAATCAGAACAAAATAGGAAAGAGTTATTATGCACTTGATATAATAATTCTGTGTCAATTTTTATATTCTTTGGGAAAATAATGTATATAATTACCTTTCTTTATATATTCTCAGTTTTGAATTTAAATTGGTAATTTGTTAGCAATAATAAATCAAAAAAATATTTCTACCATAAAAAGTATAAGTAAATTCCAGAAAGCACATGATCTTTGCAATGATAATTTTTATGTCTGCTGTTATTGGCCTGTTAGCTTAAATCCTAAATTTAAGTGCTTTGGAGTGTTTTCACAGTAGTATGCAAACACTCATTGGTCAGAACTCAGCATCACACTCTTCCTAAGGGTGCTGTTACAGTCTGGATGTGGAATGTCTCCCAAAGTCCCATGTATCACCAACTTGTGGCATTGGCCAATTTTTCTGTCTTAAATGTCAAATTATCAAAGCCCTGATATTCACTGTTTCTGGAATTTCAAAAATAGAGTTTCAATTCAGGTTTCCCATTCCTAAATTGTGGAGCTGTCCAGTTCTGAAATCTTGAAAGCCATTGCCCAAGATTTTATTCATTTTTAAATGTAAATCTGAAGTTTATTAATTTGATCTTTCACTCTCATCTAGCATTACACTCTGACCAAATGGGCAGAGGCGAAAAAATTAAGAGGCGGGGCCTCTAGGGAGGAAGTGACATCACTGGAAATTTCCATCTCATTTTTTTTTCTCTCTCCTTCCCCACCCCTCTCTCTTTCTCTCCTCCTTTTCCTCTTTCATCTCCTTCTCCATACATTCATTCCCATTGTGTACTGTCCTGCAAGAGGCCCAAAGGTCACAGGACCAAGTGACCATTGACTGAAACTTCTGAAACTGAGAGCCAAAATAAATCTTTCTTCCTTTTAAGATGATTTTCCAGTGACAAAAACCAACTAAATCTTATGTTTTTTCAAAGAAAATTTTGAAAGTATAATCTCAATGCAAACCTAAACCACACATATACACACATGCACGCATGCATGTGTACACAATTGACTACCTTCCACATATGGATGAAGGAGAATGTCACAAGACTGTTATTCCAAGTCATTCCATCAAGCAGAAAAGGCATGAAATGTCTTTCAGGTGACTTTCATTTATATTTAACTTTCTTCTTTAGAGTACTACACATCATCTCTTTTTGCTTTGCTGCTCCCTTAATATTTTTTAAAATGAAGAAACTCAAATCTCCTCTTCCATTAATAGATATTTCTGCATTTGGATATCTGCCTGTTCCTTTCTCTATCCTCAAATAGAATCTTTTATGTAAAAGTGGGTCACAGAACACTGTTAATGTCAAATCATTCAAGAGCCATTAATTCACCTTCCAGGGTTTAGGAAACAATTCCCGAGATTACTAGGAAGCAATTTCAGGTAGGAAATGCTTGTATTTCTAGTACACTTCCCTAAGGAAATGTCTTTGTTTGAAGAAAATGTGAAATTTAAAATAGTGTGCTTGTTTTCTTTCAGTGGCTTCAAAATTCAAAAATCTTAAGACTCCAAAAACTAAGCAAATGTAGAAGTTTATTATGGTACACATTTCCCACTGAACAGTTTTGCAGATTACCTTTTTAAAATTTCTCAGACCCAGAACAGGGTGGGAAAACGTGACGCTCTGAGCTGAGCATCAGAAAATCTAGATTTAATCTCTGATCATCAGGCTGTGATAGTCCCACACCATTTATTGGCTGAATTTTTCTCTTTTCAAAATGTGAAATATAAGTTGGAAGGTTATTTAGTTTCCTTTCTGTAATTCAGTTCATTCAGCCCAAATACATTTACTGATTTCTGATCTTGCATCAGGGTGGGAAAATAACAAGGTACAGCTATGATGACCTAAGAATTCAGTGGGGTGACCAACATCCACCATATTTTAATTTCACTGAGTTATCTGGTTCAGTGGTTGAATTCTGTTGACCAACAGTGAATTAATATGAACATACTCTGAAGTACGGCGGTATCTGCTAAGGATGACCATCGTATATAGCAGCTATCCTTCTTCTCACCCTCTTGCATATATGTACCTCCATCCACACACAAGTATATGCACTCAAGCAGTTTCACATCATAAAAAGATGACTATTAAATCAATCAGTGAATTAACATCCACCATATTTTAATTTCACTTAGTTATCTAGTTCAATGGCTGAATTCTTCAACATAACCTAATTGCTAGACTTGTGGACATATTGCAGGAAATCCTCCAGTCTGATCACAGAAAAGAAAGAAAATTTAAAATTAAGTACAGTTGTGGGTAACAAGTCAAAGACATTTCAGTTGTGGCCAATTCTGAGAAAACATAACCACCTTGCCCCAGTATGTACCATATCTTAGAGGTCATCCTGTCCAAACTCAAGTATGAAGTTGAATTTCTTTGCTTTAAAATGCTGTCTCCTTTAGGAGTGCTGCAGCTCTCCTAATCACTGCTTGCTTACTGCAAATTAACTAATTTTCTTTTTTAGAAAACTGAGAGCAAAATGCAGCCTCAGTGATTCAAACCTCTCTGCTATAAGTGGGAGCTGTGAATATGAGCCCACAGAGGATCTGGGAAGGGGCTGGACTTAGGATCCAGAGAGAAAGAGGGCTGTAGAGGGTGGACCTAAGACAGAAGCAGAGGCCTCTGCAGACAAATTCATAGCTGAGACTTAAGAATCCAGCTGACAGAAGGACAGAAGGACAGAAGCCATGAGACCATGTCAAGGACCAAAAATGAAAACTCCTGAGACAGAATAACCAGGTTCAAAGTTAAGGGTACTGTTCTAGAAATTTAGAACTGGAATATAAAGGGGCATAGGCAATTCTATAGAAAGCCACGTGGGGAACCAAATTCATAAAGAAATGTGACATAAAAGAAACAAATTAAAAGGAGAGGGAGGAGAAATTGATTCAAAATATGTAAGAATATTGCAAAGATTAATTGGAAAATATTTTAATGGTCTTTTATCTCTTCCAAAGGACATGAGAGGAAGAAACACATCAGCAAAGTCTTGCATTCTGCTGTCAACTGATTTAGTGCCAAAATCACGTTAGCTCCTACTGACAAAGTGTAAGGAGCACCAATTGTCCCCATTTCTCTGGTCTAGTTTCTTCCCAGTGCTAGATCTCCATGCTCCGTGCATGTCTCCAGAGAAAATAGGATGGGAACATCGATTTTAAAGACTAGGAAAGCAACTAAATTATCAAAATGACATTTTAACTCCTAGTTTACTCACAAACATCTGAGAAGTTGCTGAGCTGAACCTCTCCCGGCTGGACCCCTTTGCACTAACCACACACTCATGAGCTGCAATTACTCTTGCTGTTTTGTCCTGTATTCACCTCTATATATAATGGTCCAGGAGGGACATTATTCAGTCTGCTCTGGTGGGTCCCTGTGCCTATCAGAATCCTTAATACATAATGCTATGGTTTGGGTCTAGAATGTCCCCCCTAAAGACTCATATGTTCAGAGGTAGTTGGATCCTGGGGGTGCTGTACTTACCCAGGAAAGTATTCATTAAGGGATTTATCAGTAACTGTTCTGTGAAGATGTGGGACCTGGTTGGAAGGGCTATGCCATCATGGAAATGTCTTTGGAGGGTGCATCTCCTCCCTTGCTCCTTTCTTCTCTCTCTGCTTCCCTGCTAATATGAGGTGAACTGCTTACCTCTACAATACTCTTCCACCATGATGTGTGCTTTGGAATGGATCCAGCTGACCCAAGTCTAAGGCCCCTGTACCAAGAGCCAAATTCAGTTTCTCCTTCTCTAAGTTGTGAGAGTCAGGTATTGGATAACAGCAAGGGGAAAGCTAACTAATACACACATTTATTAATAAAAAGAGCAAAGTATCTAACCCATCTTGTATATCCACCACCTAGGGTTGATCCACAATGACCAACCAACCAAGTTTCTTCAAGCACAAATTTTGTTCTAAAGCTGTTTTGTCTAAAAACAAGCTCCAGACAACAGAATATTCTTAACAAAAGTTCCTTACAGCTAGAAACACATGTTTTTGTGTGTTTCACTTTTTGTGGTACCTCTCCGTGTGAGGATTTTTTTCAGAGGTTTTTTCCTCACTAGAAAATAATTGCTTTTTGTTTTCCTGCCCTTCAGGAGCCCATACTTTGAGATACACTCTCCCTTTACACTCTTTTCTATCTTAAAGTGCAGCTTTATAAAGGTAGAAAAGATAAGGAAACACAAATTCGAAAAGATGATGACAGAACACTTTTGTCTGGATTTTAACTGGCAACGGACACTTGGGATTAAATCCTACTTGGAAACTTAAGCTTAATTAGTGTTCCTTACTCCAAGGGGACCCTAAAAGAGAGGATGAAAAATAGAGGTAGGAACAGTAGGCTATGGGGGGATATACATATATTTTGCTCTGTTACAGAGATATACATGAGTATCTTCTAATATAATTTGGAAATATTTTGAAAAAATGTTTTTAATTTTTTAAAACATTTTGTAGTATACCGTTTTAAATCCTCCATCACCTTGGGATACCCAGGGGTTTCAGAGAGTGAATGGACCACCTTCACATAGACAGCACTATGTGAAGAAACAGGAAACTGTCGGGTTGGCCTCCAGCATTGTATATCAGTACCTTGGGTACCCTTATTCACCTCACCTAGAGGTCACTGAAGAGAAAGGAGTAGCATCATTATATGGAAATAAGACTCAGCTTAACTAATGTTACAACAATTGTTCTGCATTCAGGGGGAGCCTCCTACACCTCACCAGAGGATCTAAAGAGCCATTTGGTACCCACAGCAGAGTGGACATCCATGGAGCATATGTGATGATTAGAGTCCTAGCCCTGGCCTATTCAGTTGCCAGGTACAGTCATGTGAAGGATGGCCATACTTTTAGATGCCGGAGTCCTCACATTGATTCCTCCACTTGTGAAATAAGAGATGTCATTAGGAAATGCCAAAGAGAAATCCTTGAAACTGTCCCCTCCCTCTCTTCAAACATTGTAAACCAAAAAAAAAAAAAAAATACCATTTCTTGGGTGGAATAGCTGAATCAGTGCAATTATTGAAGATATCAAGAAGCAGTAGTGAACTTCATTGTATTCTGCACTTAATTGTGCAATCATACCACTTAAATATATAGATATACTCTGGTCAATAATCACGGAATACTACAAACATAGTAAGAAGCAGCCCAATTTTAGCGTTGTGCTAGGAATGTTAACCTTGTTAGAACATATTAATACAGCATCTTAAATGGAATGTGGCTATTGATCTTGTAATTACATTCCTTTTTATACCCCATAAAAAAAGGAGGACCACGAAATGCTCACACTCACTCACGAAGGATAGATGTACACATCCACAGTCTTTATCCGGAGCTTTTAAGACTCCTGTTTTCTTAGTCATATTGTGAGAGAAACTCATTGTCTACACATTTTACAAAGCAGCACACTAGCCAGCTATGTTGATGACATCACATTACCTGGGTCTGTTAGGCAGGAAATGGAAGGCATTGGGGATGTCCTGATGAGACAAATGCCCTCTAGAAAGTGAAAGATAAATCCTACAAGGATCAAACCACCTGCCAGCTTGGTGAAGTTTAGGAGGTAGGCCAGGATATCTGCTCCTTCAAGACAGATTTTTAAAAAAGCTTCCACATTTGTATCCCCTGCTACTGAGAAAGAACACTGTTCTTGGTGAACCCCTTCAGATCTTGAGGTAGTTGCGCTATGACAAACTTGATAAATATGCTCCCAACTCATTGGTTAGTAAACTCCAAAGTCTGACAGCTCTGATTGGAGCCAAGAACAAGAGAGAGCTCTATATTGGACCAGCTGTTTATAAGGTGCTCGTGGTAACAGTGGTAAAGACACTGCATTGGAGATCTGGCAAACTCCCATAGGAGAGTATCAGGAAAGACTCAGGGTTCTAGAGCAAGACTATTTGAGAATAGTCCCTAGTTGGCTAGAGCTCATAGGGGCTGAGCTCTGACTTTAGATCATGAAGCATCCATGTGGTCATAGCTCTCTGTATACTATCAGACCAAGTCATAAAGCCATGTGCACACATCAGAAATGAAATGTACAAAAGAGATGATATTTCTGGAATTGGACATAATTGGAATCATCAGACACAGTAAGCTGCGTGAACAAGTGGCTGGGTTCTACCATGACTTAATCTGTTCCCACAATACCTCCCCCCTGCACCTTATTTCTCACCTGTGGCCTAATACTGGAGCGCTGTACAACCTGTTACTAAAGGTAGAAAAGTCCTGTGGCTGGTTCACAAAGGTTCAGAGCAATATACTGCTGTGAACTTCAAAAAGAAGAATTGCTACTACACTATGTTTTCATTCAAATATAGCCTTGAAAAGCCAGTGATGAGAGGAAGCTTCCCAATAAGCACAGCTTCAGGAGATGCCTCTGGCCATCCACTGGCCAACAGAAAGAATGAATATATAGAGACCACTGCCCATTAATTAAAATCCTTATCTCAGTTGTCAGAGGTTAGAAATGTGCAAAATTGCAAGATGAAATCATAGGAAACTGGATATTTCTGGATGGAATTATATGGAGATAAAATGACAGACTCTGTGTGTTGTACATTAATGCCCACCAAAAGGGCATTCAAGCAAAGAACAGCCACATGAGCAAATGATTCATTCAGTAAAATAAGATGTAGTCTTTGCCTATTCAGTACTGCACAGTGTGGGGTTTGTAGAGTCTCATCACAGTGTTACAGACAGAGACCATGCATGGATCCAAAACTCTGGGTCACTCTCACCACAACAGATGTAGCTACTGCCCCTGTTGCATGGAAAACCTGCAGAAGAGCAAAGAAACACAAATATTGCACCAGGGTATCTGATAACCAGAGTGGAATATCACAGAACATCACCTTAGATCAAAGGATCCACTTTTCAGCAATGCACACGCAGCAATAGGCAATTATAGAAACAGGAGTCCTACAGTATAAAATTGGAATGACACAGAGCTACTAGCCTGATAGGATGACGGAGCAGTCACTTCAAGGTACAACTGAGATACTAACCTGGAAGATGACATCGTGCAGTGTTGACACTATGGAGCTGGAAGTCAAGGGGTAGAAGTAGAAGTGGCATCGCTCACTCCCATCAGCAGTGCCACACTGGAACCTACCCTTCCTTGTCTCCATGAACTTAGGCTCTGAAGCCTATCGACCTGTTGAGGACACAGTATAAGTCTACACATAAAGTTATGCCTGCTTTCTGGTCATTTTAGGATTTTCATTCTGGTAAGCAAACAAATTTTGAGGTCAGCAGGTTAACTAAGCAATGGCTAGAATAGTTACAGGAGGGATATATTTGAACTCAGACATCCACTGAAGAATGTGTTGGTGTTCTTCTGACCAGTATCAACTGTAGATAGAAAATTAAGTCAACCATGTGATTATCCTATTCTCACAAGGCAATGATAAGGAGAGGCTTAGAGCTGTCAGGATAAACACCTGGATTCTCCAACGCAGCAAGGTGCCTATGTCAGCACAAATATACCACAGTGAAAGGAATCTGGAATGAGTGATAGATAAAGGAAGTAGTTTCTACAAATCACAGCACCACCTGCTGCAGCAGGTGATTAATTGCATTAATTTTCCCACTGTTATGGGATGATCTGTGTCCCCTCCAAGTTCATATGTCCAAACCCTGACCCTAGTACCTCAGACCATACCTACATTAGGGCATGTGGCATTTAAACACATAGTGGGGTAGTCAGCTTTCTGTCATTCTAACAAAATACCTCAGATCAGCTTGTCAAGAACAAAAGTTCATTTTCTCTTATGGTTCCAGTTTCCAATCCAAGATTGATGGTGAGACACTGGATTCCAATGAGGCAGATCAGGAATACATGGAGGAGAAAATACGCTGATATCACAAGCCAAGGAGAAAGGAGGAGAAGGAACAGGTCAATGCTGTGATCCTCTTCAAGGGTGCGGTGACTCAAGTACTCTAAGACCCTCCCACAAGACATTACCTCCTGGAGATCACACACCTCCCAGCACCCCAGGATCCAGGCCTTTAGCATGTGAGCCTTTGGGAGACATTCTGTATCCAAACTAGGGCACGTAGTTACAGTGAGGCTTTGAGGGGCGGCCTCAATCTAACTGTATCCTCATAAGAAGAAAGGATTGAGACCCACAGAGAGATACCTAGATCCCACATCCAGAGAAGGCACAGCAACAGCACAGCCATCTGGAAGCCCAGGAGAGAGCCCTAAGAAGAACCAAACATGCCTTGGCCATGGCCTTCAGAACCGTAAGAAAACTGACATCAGTCATTTAAGACACTCAGTCTGTGGTATGTTGTTAGGGTGATCCTAGAAAATGAACACACCTTCTAAACTCCCACCCTAAAGTTTTCCACAGGAACTGTGTCCAGGAGCCACTTTAGGGAATTTGTGACAATACTGAAGGAACTTATTATAGATGCACATGGTGAATCTGACCCTGACAAAGAGTGGACAGGGCCAGTGTCAGACTCTAGGGTACCTTTTGCTATCTTGGTGTATCCTTTAGTCCTCCTGCCTCATTGTACTTTGCTTAGAATGACTCTTGGGTTCAGTGAGTCTTCAGGTGCACACATGCACACATTTGTTGGTTACTTTCCTCTTGCTGTTGAGACACAAAGTACCTAAAGTCCAAAGTGAAGCAAGGAAAGTTTATTTAGCTTACAGTTTTTGGAGGCTTCAGTCCATACTCAGCTGGCTCCAAGGCAGGATGTCATGGCTAAGCGGCCACCCATTCACAGTAATCATAAATAAAAAGGGCAAAGGAGAAAGCCTGGCTCCTTCTGACTCTTGTATGCTGGCTCCCCATGCCTGGGTGGGTGCAGCACTCACACCACCAATCCCAGCACTACATAATGAGCCAGTCACAAACGCTAGATTCAGCCACCTCCAAGATTGCATGAGGCTTGGGGGGGGGGGTATCTGAATGCAAACCATAATAACACATTGATTTCCCATCCAAATATATTAACAGTCCAAGGAAAGGGAATGTAAGTTAACATTTCCTGGGAAAATTATGCACCTAAAACAGAAACACTTTCACCAGAGAAAATTGATATGTCAATATATTCTGATTCCAGACAAATAGAATAATTATCCCCCAACACCTCTTTTCAAAGATTTAGCTGTCAAAGACAATGAGTTAAGTGCAGGATATGGACTGGCAGGTCTTTTGTTCATCTGATCAGAACAAACAGAAGGCAGTCCTTTTATGTCACATGGAAATGGCAGCTCCTGTGTATCAGAGACAATTTGGCCAAAGATGTTTTGTTTTAAATCCCTCCTCTTTGATGCTAAGAGGCAGTGAGTTCTTGCGAACATTGACCTCACTCTGTAGAAGGCTCATGGCTATCTTCAATTTGGTCCCTTCTCTTTCCTCAAAGTATTTCCATTTCCTTATCTCTAAAATAAACCATCCCAGCTATCTCCTAGTTTTGCAGTAGGAGGAGGGGAGATGGCTTATCTTTACTTATTTAAAGATATATGTTCCAGGAGCTGGAACTAGCTCAGTTTTAACACAGAAAAAAAGGAGTCTACGAGAAGGGGAGGGCAGAGATGATATCAGCACATGTGACCACAGAACAAATTCCTACTTTCAAGTTTGCTTCTAAGTTTACTTTTTAGCTCCTAAAAGAAGGCAAACATGTTGTAGTTGCCTGGCTTTGGTTTCATAACAACGCAAGGTTCATAAATTTATCCTTATAAAGCTGTTATCATTAAATACACAGATCCCTCTGGAAATACTGTTTCACTCCCTCAAAGTACCTGGATCTGGAAAGGTCTGAGAGCCTCAGAATCATTTCTGCAAAGTCAGTGAGGAAGGGACAGCAGTGGCTACCATTACCTCCCCTTCACTGGTGGCCTAAGCCTGGCTGCCCAGGGATTGGAGAAGAAAACCGAGCTCTCTGATGTGTGCCCACCAGGCCACTGGGGAGACATTGCAAATACGTAATCAAAACAAGAAAAAGGGTAATGGTGATGGAGAAGTAACAAAAATATAAGCTTAGGTTTTCTATATTTTTCCAATTGTTTTAACAAAGTTTCTGACAACTAAGTTTCTGTCATTGAAATTCACCTCTGCACTTATGAGCAGCACCAAAAGCAGTAAATTCCCCTTGGAGTGGCTGCCTGCTGCCCTACAATGAGCCCCCAACCTATTGGATAGTGCTGCCCACACCCAGGGTGGTTTTCCTCACTCAGTTCTCTGACCCATAAGCCAATCCGTTCTGGAAAGACCCTCACGTTACGCCCAGAAGTAGCTTTACCAATTCTCTAAGTATCCCTCAATGCAGTGAAGTTGACATCCAGAATTCACCACCACAGAGGAAATATCTCAGTATGCCTATGAGCCCTGGATACCTAAGAAATGAACAGATATGACCATCCAGTGACTCTCCACAGGATTTCTCTCCCACTCTGCAGGGTGTGCCTCTTACCAAGTCCTCCAGCAGCTTAGCCTCCCCTTGTGAGATATATATATATATATATTCCTGATGAGTAAGACACTCTAGTCTACTGTCTTGGTTACTTTTTACTCATTGCTGAGACAAAATACCTGAAGCCCAAAGTTGGGAAAGGAAAGGTTTATTTCTTACAATTTTTGGAGGTTTCAGTCCACACTCAGTTGGCTCCAAGACAGGCGGGCATGGCTGGGCTGCAGTTCATGGCAGCTGCAAACAGCAAGCCAAACCAGCAAAGAGCAAGACATGCCTTCTTCCTGCCATTACATCATGTCCTGGCTCCACCCCTAGGTGGATGTAGCACTGACACCATCAATCCAAGCACTAGACAATGAACTAATAACAAATGCACAATTCAAACTCATGAGGCCTGGGGGACACAGACATAAACCATCACATCTACTGTATATGATTGAAGGCTATAGCAAAAGATATTTAAATTTTAAATCTTATTACATTAAAAATTGCTATTAACCCTCCTCAAAATAAAATCCTCCCCACTTTGCAAACAGTTATACTATTATTTTTTTTCCAGTTTCTAAAGCAGTACTGGAAATCCTCTTTCATGAGTCTGGTTGAACTGTAAGAGGCTGCATCAATGTCCTAAAACCAGTAAAAAATGTTTACCTTTTATAGTGGCTTTGACTTTGTGGAAGAGCCAGAAGTCACACAGGGCCAGACCTGGTGAATAAGGTGGTTGAGAACGCACTGTGATGTTTTTATGAGCCTGCCTTTCTATCTGATGATACTTAGCGGTGGTACTCACCATCTTTTTGATAACATCTCATAAAAACACTCACTGAAGATGGGATATTTATCCCATCTTCTGTTCTCAGTGAAGGATATATTTTGAGAAGTATCAATAGCAATGTGTCTTTTATCACTATTTTTAGTGTAAATATTCACTATACATATTTATCACATCTCATATTCAGACAAAAGGCAACAGAGTAAATGTAGTCATGCTGCAAATCTAAAATTTTTATATGTAAAATTGTTTATTCTATTAAATATCAAATTGTTTCTGATTCTCTTTAATAATTAAGATAGAAACAGAAAATTCATTGAACAAATAAATCGAGTTACAAAGTGTACAAAGTGCCTTAGGCTGTTGGAACCTGCTCTAGGATAAGCTCCCACAGTCAGGAGGTGGTGAGGGGTGGCTTCTGCTTGGTGGAGGTTACCAAACTTGTCTAGTTTCTGCAGGGTCACATCAATGAATTGCTCAGATACAATGGGGATCACCATTGCTGCCTTCTTCACATTCTGAAGCCTGTACTAATCTCTTCCATCCCTTCAGGAAGCAATATTATTTTTATCCACTTCAACTAACCTGCGGGGAGATCTGGAGCCAGCACACGCAGCAGAATGGTCCCATGTTGTGCCAAAATAGCCAGCCCTACGTGCTTCCCTGTGGTTCAGATATTAGAAGCTGACCGCCCTGAGAAAGGGTAATCTCCCCTGAGGAAGGTCACTGCCACTGAGCGGATCCCAAAGGAGCTGCCAGCCGGAGGCCGATTGCTTGCCACAGCCCAACAGCTGAGACCATAAGCCTTCCTAGAAGAGGAGTTCGGGCCAAGTCAGTTTCTGCCTATCACATGTGCCGTGCGTTGTCCACACTGAAATCCCTGTGCGGGGAAGTTCCCCTGTAGTGAAGACTTTCCTGGTTGTGGGGCAGGATGGTGGTAGAGCTATTTGTAGGCCTCATTCCAAACAACTGCTAAGACTATTTAATCTACAGCAAAAGTTACACTGAGCATCAGTGAGTGAGTTACAAACCAGATACTGTTCCAAGCATCCTGCATGAGTTTTTCTTTTTCACTTGATTTAAAGAAAGAATGAGCCCCTTTACAGTTACTATGTCACCCCAGAAGGGGAGCTAAAGGAGGGGACGTAACTTGCAATCAGAGTCATGCAATTAATAAAAGTAGATCTGAGTTAACATCTTACTATTTTGTAACATTGTATAAAATTACTAAATTTTGCTGTGATGACTCAAAATAAATAAGCAAATGCATGATGACATAGGACATAATTACACTACTTAGTATTTGCTTGCTGATTAATAACACGGAGAACTAATTCTGCTTTATCATTTTGTTATTTTCATTATGAGTTAATTATTCTTTATAATTTCTAATGTTTGTGAATGGCATCAAATCTTTTCTTATTATCATTATTCAATTAAAAGCAATGTCCCAGTTTCTATCCTTCAATAAATCCTGGAGCAGTGCCTGTTGAGTGAGTATATGTGGAAAAGAATGATAAGACAGCCTCTTATTCTAAAGTACAGTGAAGCAGTAGAAACAGGCTGTACACTAATTTTTTCTCTACAGCAGCTCAAAAATGGCCTCTCTCTCTCTCTCTCTCCGTCTCTCTCATCTCATTAATTCTCAAAACCTCCCTATGAAGATGGCTACGGAGGATCTTTGTGTGTTTCAGAATGAAGGGGAAATAAGTGGATGGATGAAGACAAATTGAAATAGCAGCAAGAGCTTGTCTTATTAGAAACTGTCTGCAGTGCGAGAGCTAAAATCAGATCTTAATTCAAAGATAGAATCAGTAGATGATTTCTCTCGTTTGGGGGGCAGGTGGGAAAAGAAGCAAAGAAGTGTTTAATGGATAACTTGTTTTTAATCTAGAGAGGAGAGTTGGCAGCTATTTGGATGGGTATTCATTATATGAGCTGTACTTGCCTTTATTTTTCAAACCTTTAAAAACAACAATAGCAAAACAAAACTTTTGGAGGAATCTGAAAACAAGGAAGGAAAAACTGTAAAGAAAAAAGATTCATTTTTATGCAAATAAATAACTCTTCTTCCTGAAAAGAAGTTTTTCAGAATCAATTTATAAACATAAGCATTCCTCAATTATTCTTCCCCTACTTCCAATTTTAGAAACCAACATGAGAGACAATATCCCAAACTACAGAGTGTTAAACGTTAGGGACCTCTGATCTGATCTCCCTGCACTTGGAGTCTTTCCTTGGTAATAAAGGCACTGAAATGTCCTGTAGCAAAAAGCCAAGGAGGTGTCGTGAGGTGAGCAGTGCGCTGCCATCCTTAAAGCAGTGGTCACATGGCATAAAAAGGACAGGCTTTGGAGCCGAAGTGACATTTTGTCACTAGTGATGTAACTTGGACAAGTGCTTAAATCTCATGCCTTATTTTTCTTATCTGCTTATGAGGGTATGAAACATAGCTTCTGGAATCTCCTTAGTGCTAAATGCAATAGTTTACATATAGTGCATGAGATTAAGTAACACAGTTAGTAAACACTTCCGCCTCCCCCTCCTTTGCTGGTAAACTGTCTTAATAAGGAAGATTTCTCTGCTGGAGAAGCTGAACTTGTGAGGTCATTTTCCAACACAGCACTTTCCACACAAGTCCTTCTCTGCAAATGAGCAGCGAAGGTTATGCCCTCTGTCTTGTTGACTGTGCACAGCAATAACCAAGGCTTCTCACCTCACAGGCACTGTTGGGAGAGGCAAGGCACATGCCGTGACCTGACTCCTAAGGTGCCTCCAACCTGCCCGGTGCCGGCCTGTGTACTTTCTCTGATCGGGTGGCCCCAAAGCAGTGAAATGAGGTTTCCTTGCCCTGAGACTCCAGGGCCGTGGGAGGCTATCATGGTAACTAAAGGCAGGCTGAGAAGGGCGTGGAGATAAGAGAGGCCTAGTGACACACTCAGAATGAAAAGGCAATAGAAGAAATCTAGTGTGTGATGAACTCAGGGCATTTTCCTAATGACCGCATTTTGTAGAATCCACAGGACCAGTTTTCTCACAACAAAATTAGGCAGAGTTTGCTCCATCACCTGAAATAAAGGAGGTTAGGGAGGCATATTTACGTGTGGCTGAAAGCTCTGAAATATTTCTGGAAGGGAGAAGTAACAGCTTTTTCACACATGCCACCTTGTTAGGTCCTCGTGGGTATGAATGACCTCTACTCTGCGGAACAAAGAAATCTAACTCTGCACACAGCCCACTCCACTCAAGCTCTCTGCAGCTCCTCCCTGCTTAGAAGCTGGGCACAAGTACATCGATATTGTCCAATGTGATTCCCATCTTTCCCCCTGGTCTCCAGTCAAGACCTTCTTCCCAAGACTAGATGTTATGCCCATGTTATTTACTCCTTCAGAGAAATTATAGCAACATCAAAAGCATTTTTATCATCGCATTAACAGGGGAGTTGACTTTTTCACACTGTCTCTCATACGCATAGCCAAAACGCCTTCCAATATCCTTTTTCCAGCTACATATCTGCATGAGGTTTAACTTTTTTCTTGTACTTCAACCAAAACAACATATTGCAATTCCTCAAACAATTATTTAACATTTGTTTAACCAATATGCTTGCCTAGCAAATTTATTTTTACTTTTCACTTGTGATGGGTTGAAAACCAATGGTCAACATAAACACCAGCTGAGCAGAATCAGCATGGTGCTGAGTGTAAAGGGTCCACCTGAGGACTGTTACCAGCATAAAAAAGGAGAAATGGAGAGGAAGAGAGTAACATTGTGGATTCTCCTAAGTGGTGCTGTTATTTGGAGCTGTTGATTCTCCTGCAGGAATCTGTCGTGCTGGCTTCCCTGATATAAACTCGGCTGTTATGATTGGAGGAGCTCAAGACCTTGTCGCTAAGAATAGCTATGGTTCACTTTGGGGGAGCTCTGGTTCTTACTTCAATTGCTTCCTGGCTCTGGAGGGGAAGATGTGTGCTATTCAGTCTCCAGGAGAAGCTTGTCACACTGGTTTCCTGATATGAACTTGGGTGTTCTCATCATTGGAGGAGCTGGGGACCTTGTAGTTGCTGAGGATGGCTGTGGTACTTTTCAGGGCAGCCCTGGTCCTTTTTTTTTTTTTTTAATAAAGGATTTTATTTAAAGAGAAAAAAAGGCAAAACAGAAAAAAGGGTAGAAGTAATACAGAATTTCAAAAAAACAGATAGTAAGAAATCACTAGTTGATAGATTACATTTTGTCATCTTAGAAGTCGCTGTTCAGGTTACAAAATTAAAGCATACAAAGTGGACATTTAAACAGTGAGACTGCAAACAGTTCTGTTCAATAATCCAACAAAAACATAGTAATATGGTTACCTGTTTTACACACTTAAACATACATGCAGTTATATCCTTTAGAGCACTTTCTTTTCCTCTCTTTTTTATAATAACAACTACACATTTTAGGTTTTATTACTCCTATAGTTCTTATTACTTTGTTTGAAGAGAATAAAACCAAATGTGACAAAGCAAAATGGAGTCAGTTAAAACAAGAATAGACATAGTATATGATGTAAAAACAAAATACAAGCTGATCAACAATGGCTACTATGATGCCTCTTGCTATCTTCAAAAGAATTTCCCATATCTTACAGAGGGTAGGATTAAATATACCAAAACAGAACAAAACAGATCATAAGGAAACAATTTTAAGAAACACTGATTTCAAAGCAAGTCCACTGGAGATCTTCACTGTCTTATTGTCTCTAGTTTTCTTCCAATTAGTTGTCCCCATCTTCACATACAGTGAATACACACTGAACATTATAGAACTAATCTGATCATAATAGGGTAATAAAGGCTTTTTAGGTCTTCAAGACCTGACAGTGGGGAAGTCAATAGTGACTGTCATAATGTCCCTCATTCTCTTCATAGTAGCTGTCCTTATCTTTATGTACGCTGAAATTGAGCATAAGAGACTAGACTAATACCACTCGGAGCAGTGAATAATAGTTTTGCTAGATTTTATATCATAATGTTACAGAATTAGCACTGGATTTCTTAGTGTCTCTTCTTCAGAGTATCTGTTTGTTATATCGTGCATTATATAATCTGTTCCTGTAAACTGTTTAGAAATTCTCCCCACGTGTGAATCTCTACATGTATATCTATCTTTTCTGTATTATAGGGAAAAACAGATCATAACAAGACAAAAAAACAAATTCTTAGAAAAACATGAAATGAAAAAGACATATAAAACCACATTATTAGGTGACATACAATAGTTACTATGCTTTCCCTTGTTATTTTCAATAGAGTTGCCCACATCATCAGACATATAATAATTGAACATAGCATTACATAGCTATTTTAATTAAAACACAACTTTGGAGATATTGTAGCACTTCAAAAGCAGTTAATAATCAAACCGGAATGGGTATGTTATTACATCTTGTCATCTTCAGAGTGGTTGCCTCTACTCTTAGACTCAATATTATCAAGCAAACCAAATTCGAATAAGATCAGTTAAGGCAAAACAGCAGTTTAGCAAACCAGCTTCAAATAAGATCAGTCATAGTAAGATAATGTAAGTAATACAGGGCTTCAGTTTAAGTTAATAGGAAATTAAGGATAGTTACCATGGTATAGCCTGCTATTTTGGGGATAGCTATCTATGCCCTCAAATCCAGTATGAGTATACTGATCTGAACAAAATAAAGTCAAACAAAGCAGAGTGATAAGATTACTGTGGCTTTTAAATCCTGACACACTATTTAACAATGTCCTCTGCCTTCTTTTTTTAGGCAATTTCTCACCTTTTCCTTTCTCAGGATGCTTTGTATATTTTGAGCCCCACTAACTCCTTTAGTTTTTAGATTAAGGGGGCAACCCCTTAATCTATCTATCTGATTGGTGCTGAACCTTTTTACCCCTGAGCTTGATCTTGAGCTGTACTCTTTTACTTACTAAAGCCACAAGGTTTTCCTTCCTTCTAGCTTTGTAATTCTATATTGCACAAAAGTGTCATAACTTTCCAACCTATCTGCTGCTGCTGGACGCGTTGTCCCTATTTCTCTTTGGTTCCCTGTCACTTAGAGCTTCATTTTCTCATCTTTGACTTTCAGTTTATTAACCTTCTTTCAAGTTGAGTATATTGCCTATTCAGAGCATCTCAGTGGATCCTGCCTCCTAATCTACTCTGCCTGTGTTTCTTTTTGTTAGTATATCTAGGCTATGTTAAAAATTATAGCTCACCTTCTCTGCCTCAACTCTGCTATTCTATTTTTCTGCTATTATTTGTCCATTTTTCTCCTTCATTCCACTGTCTGTCCCGTTCATTGAGGCCTCTCTGCCACTGTTGCTGGAATCCTGGTATTTTTTTTTCTTCTCTCTCTCTAGAATATCCTTCAGTATTTTCTGTAGGATTGGGTTGGTGGCCCTGAACTCCCACAGTTCCTCTTTGTCTTGGAAACATCTTGTTTCTCCATTAATTTTGAGAGAGAGATTTTCAGGGTATGTTAATCTTGGTTAGAGGTTATTTTCTTTCAGGGCATAGACTATTTCCCCCCAGGTTCTTCTCAATTTAATAGTTTTTGTTGATAAGTCTGTTGTTATTTTGATGATTTGCCCTTTGTAGGTGATCTGCTTCTTTTCTGTGGCCACTTTTAATACTCTGTTCTTGTGGTGGATTTCTGAAATCTTGATTATTATATGTCTGGATGTAGATCTGTTTTGGTTGTAGTTGGCTCGAGTTCTGTATGCCTCATTTATCTGGATATCATTTCTTTTTCCTATGCTTAGGAAGTTTTCCTTAATTATTTCTGTGAATAGTCTTTGTAATTCATTTGTGGTTACTCCTGCTTCTTTGCTTTCATTTTTTATTCTTAAGTTATAAGATCCTCTTGTCATCTTTTAGCCTTTGAATTGTTATTTCTTGATTCCTTGTTATTTTTAGTAGGTCTTTTCTTTCATGATCACACATTGTAAATCTCTCTTCAAGTTTCAAAAGGCTAACTTTTGTTTCTGACAAGGCATTTTGCCAGCTTTCAATGGAGTTTTTAGTTTCCTGGTAGTCTCTTTGGATCTGTTTTGTGTATTCTAGATTTTGTTTATATTCTTCACCAAAGGTTTCTCTTCCTTTTCTGGGTTCTCCCTTCATCCCTCTGTGAGTTCTTGAGAGAGGCTTGGCATTTCTTTAATTAACTTTTTATTTCTTGTCTTATTTGGGTTAGAATTTCAGTTTTAAGTTCATCTATGAAGTCACGAATGTATTTGTTAATGTCTGTTGATGTTGTGGCTAACACTGCATGATTTCTGGACTGGTTCTCTTCTGTATTTATCTCCCCTGGGCTTATTTTCCCAGGGTTAGTGGCTGGAGGTTTTGTCTTATCTTTTGCTCTTGTCGTGTTTCTGGTTTCTTTCAGACAGGTGTGTGGAGGAGGTCTGAGGCTGTCTCTGTATTCCTTACAGTTTTTCTAAAGCATGCTGGCTGGAGGCTTGCTGCTTTCTCCTATTTGCTGATATCTGAGGTGGCATGCAGGGATGCTGCCTTGGTCCTTATTTTGAACACTGCTTCTTGGCTGCAGTGCAGAACCCTTAACCTGCTGGCACAGATCCTTCATGCTTGGCATAGACTTTCTAGCTTTCACTGATGATCTTTGGGCCTTCCCAGCACAAATCTGTAAAACAGATTCTCATGAGTCATTGTCATGGGGCTCTCAGCCTCAAATTGGACTTATGGAGGACATTGTCATAGGCTCTAGGTCTTCAACTGGACTAATTCAAGACATTGCTGTGGGACTCTGGACCTCAGCTGAATTGTCCAGGTCTTTAGTGTGTGGACAGATCTCTTGCATTTTTTGTATTTACCTCTTGGGTGACTATCACAAATAATAAGATGAATTATGTATCATGTATTGTCTTGTTCTCCTTGCAATCCCTGGCTACCACACCACTTGATGTGTCTTTTAGGGTGCATTTTTTTCTTTTCCATTTCCTTGATGAAAATTCAGGCAGGCATCATAACTTACCTGGTAACTTTTGTTAATTAAAGAGAGATCTCTGGAAATTAACTAAAGTACTAAAATTTCTAGAAAGATCCATTTTTAAACAAAGGTTTTTCACCGTTCTCCATCTTGGAACCATTGTAGGCAGGAAAACAGTCTTTAGAGGAAAGTGTTTTTGGACACTTCTGTTTTCCTTTCTTCTAATCCTCTTTCCCTCATCTTGCTAATTTGTTTCTAGCCCTCTCAGGGTTGGAATTTAAGGGGAGCAGAAAACTTCTGTATATGCCAGGCCTGCTAGGTGTGTCTTCAGGGGACTCCATTGTCACCTAGAGCCTCACAGTGGAGAACGGAGGCATCTCCGCTCCAAGGGTTGGTCACTCTTTCTCTAGCCAACTTGTCAACCAGGGCACAAGTATCTCTGCAGAGACTTGAGATGTGTTCAGGAGTCTACAAGATCAAAGCCACTTTCATATTAATAGTAAGATGTGCCTTGCCTTCTTTATGTTCTTTCTGACACACTTATCCAGAGGCTAATGATGTGTCCACATTATCTAACTGTACTCTGCAGGTTGAATTTTGTTCCCATACTTCAACCAAAACATACATTGCACGATGTTAAATACAGAAGCAGAATTCTAATCCTATGGTCTTCAATTAAGCTAGACATTGAAGAAAGTTGCAAAAAGTATAAAACATTGGGCAATGAATGTGACTTAGGAGTAGAGCACTTGCTCAGAAGGTATGGACTCCACCTCCAGCATCCCCAGGACCTGGATTCCATCCCCAGAACCCCCACAAACTACAATGTCATTCTGTCTGAATTTCCCTTTAGAAAATTAGCTATCTTTTAAATTTCTGGTGTTAACATATGAGTTTATTGTTTTTAAATGAGTAAATGAACATTTTAAATGTTTTCTGGTTTAATTTCTAATACAATTAGAATCGATAGCTATAAACGTTTAAACCAAAACTGCTGTGTCCTCAGTTATTACAGTAACTTTCTTTTTCACAATATAAAGAAGCCCTGAGACTAAAAAATTGAACCTTAACATCCTCCAAACTGTCTGCTGCTGGATGCCCCTTCTAGGCAGCCCTCTGAGCAGGGAACAGGGCTGCCTCTGGCTTCTGCACTTGTGTGGCCATGTCCAGCCATCCAGAGCACACTGTACATCAGCCGATTGGCAGCACAGTCTGTACTTATGCAGTTTAATCTCCTGTGCAGCTGCAAAGAAGCTGCTTGCCTCAGATTCTGCCCCGTTAGATTCTCAGGGTGAGCAGACCCCTCAAACGGGCTCTTAACTTGAAGGTGATAGCATCTCTCCCAGCTTTCCTATCATCAGGATTGGTGACAACCCTACACTTCTCCCTCCGGGTTCTCTCTTCTTTGCCAGCACTGCTTAACACTTTCATATCTACAGCGTATGGATTTTCAACTCCACCTGCCAACTTCTTAATATGATGCTTTCATTTCAGTTTTGGTTTTGAAGTCTAATTTACTTACTGTTGTTCATACTCACAGGTACACCTTGACCATCTAAACTGCAGGCTACTTCAGGGCCTGATTTAGTCACCTTTTAATTCCCGGAACACAAAGCTGTAATGCTGATTATATATTGATGGAATTTATAGAGGATAATTCTAATCTTCTGAACAAAAAGATCATCGATCAGAAGGGAGAATCACTGTCAGCATGAGTTCTTTTTCATTTTCCTGGCATCTGTTCTTTGAGATTCACTCCAAATTATTGGTAAGGAAATTGAAACAATGTCATGGGAAAGATAAATCAGAGGACTGCCAGAGATGAGAGCCCAATCTCATGGCTTAAATGAAGCTCTCGAGTGAGGCCGCGGTGATTTAGGAACATCATGAACCTGTTCCAGGGAAGGCAGCTGTGAGTTTAAGACAAATTGTTGACTGCAGCCATTTATGCCATCCTTCAAATCACCCCAGAAATGGTACCCCATTACCTCCCATATTGCTCACAGATGTGGACATCTCATTGAATCATAGAGCATTTGCATAAATAGGAACCTCAAATGTCTTCTGTACCAAGCCCTCATTTGCAAGTGAACAGCATGTGTTGCTCAGGACTGCAGGGTTAAGCAGAAGTACAGCACCTCATTCTAGAATTCCTCTACGCTCTCAGCCAGCATCTTCTCAACCGCACCCAGTATGAATGTTTCTGGTTATCAGACAATGATATATCCTGACTGATACAGGGATTGAGTCTGAGTAGGAAGAGAAACTTCCAAGGAAAACTTGCAGAAGGAAAGAGAGGCAAGAAGACAAGGAGAGAAGGCAAGTGATAAACACGGAGAGATGGCCCCTGGGTCATGGGAGGAACCACAACATAGCTATGAGCACACAAGTTTAAGATATGCTTAAAGAAAAAAAAAACAAAAACAAAAAACATTTTTGATATGGTTTATGGATGGATGCCCCCCAAGTCTCATGTGCTTGGATGGGACTTTCAGAGGCGATTGGATCATGTGGGTGGGATACACATCACTAGATGAGTCTACTGTTGAGTTTACAGCTAAACGTGATGTTGGGTGGTGAAGTCTGGTCAGAGGTGGGGCCCTGGGGCCATGGCCCTGAAAGGTCCATCTTCCTTCCTGGCCACCTTTCTCTGGTTTCTGCTGCCATGTCCCTCTGCCAAGCCACCCTGCCTTGGAGCCAGTTGACTGTGGACTGAACCTCTACCAACTGTGAGCCAAAATAAACCTTTTCTCCTTTAAATTGTAGATGTTGGGCCCCACCTACAAGAAAAGTGCCCAAAATGCCTTTCTATCTCCCATTATTCTTTCACTAGAAGGCTGTGTGTTCATTTTTTAATTTTTGGAAAATGTTACAAACAGCACCTCTACCCACCTCTTATTTCAATTCATTATTTCACTCTCTTGCAGGGTAAAGTCAGGGTCCTGCTCCAGGCTGCAGCCAAAGTGTGAGTCAGACTGTATGCTCATTCAGAACAGCAGATCCTTCCTACAGTTCATACCAAGTGTTGGCAGAATTCAGTTCCTTATGGTTGCATAACTTATAGCAGCTCACATCTTCAAGGCAGCAAGAGAATGTCTCCACTGCATCAATTTTCTCTGACTTCAGGAAATTCCCCAGACCAGCTTATTGAAAGACTGGCCTATTTAGGGCAGGGTCATTGAGGAAATCACTTTTATTATTAATTTAAAGTCAACTTATCATGGTAGTAACCTAATTATAGGGTCAGATCCCATCATATTAATTAGTTCCACCCACACTGGAGGAAAAGGGTTATACAGGATGTGTACACAAAAGGGTAGGATTTGAGGGAGCATAATAAAATTCTGCCTACCACAGTCCACCCCCTGGCCCAATGATGTATGTTTTTTCCAAATACAAAGAAGATTCTCTTAGTGTTCCATAAGTCTCATCTCATAATAGCACCAGGTCAAAGTCCAAAATCTAAGTTTACCTTTTCACTGCTCTGTATATTTGTGGACCTTTAAATCTCATATGGTGAAACTTAATCACCAATGTAATAGGATTAGGAAGTGAAATTTGAGTAGGAGCTGTGGACAGAACCCTCATGAATAGGACTGATACTTTATAAAGCAGGCCCTGGAGAGATGCCTGGCTCTCTCACCATGGGAAAACACAATGAGAAGTACCATGTATGGCCTGGAAGTGGCTAAGATTCAAAACCTACTGACTTCCCATCTTGCAGACCTGTGAGAAAGCAATTGCCACTTTTATGAAATACCTAGCTTAGGGTACATTGTTAGATTAGCCCAAACAGAATAAAATAATCATATATGGTTTTCTAAAAATGAAAATAACAATTCTATCCAACTTTCAGTGAAACAGAAGTAGATTAACTACTTTTAAGCTAGAAGATATTTAGTCATATGGCACAGCTGCCCCACGCCTGTCCTCCAAGGTATCTCCTGCAGGTTTTCATATCTGCAATGCTTCTCCACTTCTGTCATGAGAAGCTGGAATTCCCCAGAACACACAGAAGAGGAGAGAGGCTGTCCTCTCAGGAATACACACATCCAAGATCTGATCCTAGGATTCTATCAGCTACTTGGGCTTGCCTTCATAATTTGCAGAACTAAAAGACATTGCTACAAAGAGTTTCTGGCCTCATTTATTGGACAAACTAAGCATTGAATCCAAAAGTTCCTCCAGTTTCTCATATACAAGAAAAGTGTGGCAGGAGTCTGACTAGACAACTGGTTATTCCTGAGACAGCAGGAAGAGCTGACATTTGCACCCAATGTTTAAAGGCACTACTGCACTTCCTTTGAATAAGAATAGTCTGATTTTTGTTTTATTTCCTTTTACTTTCCATGGCTGTTATTATATCATATTTAATCTTCAGACTGAATGTCACAACCACTTTTTAGAGTGGCAAAAAAAAATACTGGTAGAGTCTACTTTAGGATTGCATGAGACTTATCAAGATTTATTAGATTCATTTATACAGAATAAGCATTAAAATATTGTCTTCCTCTTCAAATATCTCTATTTATTTGGATCTTGATTTATTTTCTTCAAAAGGGTTTTATTGTTCTCTTTGTACAGATCTCATTTCTTATTTAACTTTACTCAGATATTTTATAATTTATTTACTGTTATAAAAGGAATTATTTTTTAAATTTACAAAGTAGTTTTGTTACTGTCTCAGAAAACTATTGATTTTTTTGTGTGTGTTCACTTTAGGCCAAACACATTATAGAACTCCTTTATAGTATACAATATTACTCTAGTTGGATCCCTAGCTTTTTAGTATATATAATCCTATCATCTACAAATAATAATTTTAAAATTCTGTTGCAATATTTATACCACATGTGTTTCTTTCCTCAAATTATGATACCTAGGACATCCACAATTACTCAAATAGTAATAAGAAAAAACTCAGACTGTGATTGGTCTTGTGTCATAAACAATTTGAGATGTACATTTTTTACTGAGTTGAGGAAATAACTTTCTTATTTTGTCACTGGCTAGCATGAATTGTTGCTTCATATGAGATGAAAATTACATGCAGAGTGGTTCTGTTTAAACTAAAGTGAAAGTTTATTAGTGGAATAAGTTCGGGAGTCTGTCCTAACAGTACAGGTTTACTTACTGGGCAAGGCAGGCTGCTCCATAGGCAGAACCTCAAAAAGGACACCAAAGCTGGCTACTGCCTAGACAGAACAGCCCCAAAGAGTCTATTTTATTTTTCTAAGATCTCAAAAAAATTTCATTAATTATTTTTCAAGAAAAAATTGGATAGTTCTAGTAAAAGGAGGAAAGCCTTTAGTGTGCACATGCCTACTTACACATCATCCAAAATGTGCTTGCAAATGTATTATATCCACCTTTTGGGTGGAAATCTTACTATGGACATGCATTATGATGAAGGTATGATTAGCTTCAAGGTCAGCTCTTGGTCGGGGCCAGCTTCACTTTTGCTCAAAGCAGTCGCCTCTCACTGCATCTCTCTTCCTTATCTCAAGGAATCCAGTGGCTTGCCTGCTTAATTAAGAGCTTGATTTGTTTTCTGCCTATTATTACCAAAACTTGTGTTTGTCTGTTTTTCTCTGGCTGTGGCCATAAATTTATGCCTGATCATTCTCTATCTCAATTTGATTTTATTTTAAAATCACACATGGATAAGCACTTTATTAAAGATTTTTTTGCCATCCAATGAGATGACGGCCATATACATGGATTCATTTTTGGATTTTGGACTATATTTGCACTCCTGGAATGAAATCTACATGTAATGAGGTACATTTTGTTTAAGGTTTTTGCATTCGTATTCAAAAGTATAATTCATTTGTAGTTTTCTGCACTATCGTTAGTTTTCGTTTTTTATGCTAAAATCATGCAAATAATTGGAAAGATTTTCACCTCCCTGCAGACTCTAGAAAAGTTTGAGTCACACTGCAATTATCTATTCTAAAACTTGATGGAATTTAATTATGAAATTGTAGAAGCCTCGTACTTTGGAGAATGTAGATCTTGACAACTGTTAAAATGCCTTTCAGGATAACTGGCTTATTTTGTATGTAGCATGGGATTAACTCAGCTGGCTTAGCTTGTCCAAAACTGCATATTTGCGGGTGTTCAAGACTGGCCCCTGCCCAGTGCCCAGTAGACAAGCCCTGATTTCTTCAGATATCCTATAGGGAAAGAGAGTCTTTGTGTACCCAGACGTGGTCATGCCAGACGGCTTATGCTAATACTGTAATTTGTGATGAGTGCCAGTTTTTGTTTATCTGGGACACTGGGCCATGTTGTATCAGTTTGACCTCTAAACAGGCTGGAAACCAAATAACTAAAGTCAGCCTCCTGGATGGTCCATGCTCACGTGACTGAACCTCAGATAAAGCCCTGAACACCAAGACACAGGTTACTTTTTGCATTTATCTAATTATTTTCTTCCTGCTGCCTTATTTATGTTAATTAGTCTTTTTTTAAATTTGTGAACTGAATGCTTACTTGACATTTAATCTTCTTTTTTAAAAGTCAAAAAAGAAAGTGAGTGCTCAAGGTTACACATTTTCTTGTCATTTATTTGGCCAGGTCTATAGGTAGATTATGGATGTTTGTCTAAGGTGAGATTGAGTGAGTGGCTCCAGGATTACCATTATGCTTTTTAAAATTTAACTACTATAATGTAATATACAGATCATTCGCTATGCCAAATGTTATTTTAAAAATAAAAATATTATCAAAGATTTTATTAATTACTGCTTTTCCCATCCCCTTTTGATTCTTTTTCTCCCTGCCAGCACCCCCTCTTCATCCCCAGCACACCAGAATTTATTGTCATATGCTTAACTTCTGACTTGCTCTGTTTTGGGTAAACTAATATTTTGGTACTTTGTGGCTTAAAGAATACCAAAACCAATACAACATACAATTCGGCAATATTTCAACAGCTTCAACAGTATTTTTTAAATTACTTGAAAACTTACAAAGTATTTAAACAAGGACAACAGGATAGAACACAAAATCAAATCACTTGATGTTGGTATTCTGAGATTATGCATGATAATGTTCCCTTGGAATTGTTCCTTGTTACTTCATCATTGGAATCAAAATGGAAAAATGAAGCAACAAATATAGCAGTAGGAACCTCCTTGTATATCCACGATGAAAGTATCTCACTGCGAAATTTTGTATACTTCATATACTGTGTTATATGCAGAAGCATTTTAAATTTTCAGAAGAAAGTAGGAAACAGTATCTTGAGAAGGATGACTCTAGCAGATTGTAAAAGCTTAAATTGTTGGCAAACTTGCGCCTAAAAAATTAGATGCTAATTAGCTATTTAAACACAAAGAAGAAAGCGAAGTGAGAGAAAGAACTAGAAGAACAAGGCTGTCTAAATAGTAACAACCCACAGGGATCCAGAATGCTGCGGAGCTAAAAACTTAAAGCACTCCTCCAGCTCCTCACAAACAAAAGGAAGGAAATACTCTGAAGTCTTCATTCCAATAATGTAGAGACCCATGTTTGAAAGAATGTATTTACCAAAGAAATTGCCTTTTTTAATTAGTTCATGCTTTACCGATTAGCATAAGAATGCTCCAGTAAAAACACCTGACATTTTAGTCAGCCTGAGCAGCTTTTCATGGGTAAATGCGTAGCTTTAGGATTTTTGAGATTTGAAACCTCAGGCCTGAACCCCAGAGTCTGAGGCTGGGAACACAACTGAGGGTGGACTTTGCAAATCAAACCTCCATCCGTGATAGTAAATGTTACTCTGACCTTGAGACCACTAAAAGAGTGGAGTGCAAATGGCTCACATTATTTTTAACTGAACTCTTTTTCAAATACCAATGGCTCCCTGGGATTGCCAAAATAACTTAAATGCCCTTTATAGGAAAAGTTTAGGTCATTTTTGTCAATGTGCTCACATAAGAAATGTAAAACTCTCATCCTGCTGGGCCTATTCACCCTCCTTGAGACTCAGGGTCACATTCTTTGCCTTCCCAGAATATCTCAGTTCCAGAAAGAGGCAGAATAATGCAGAACATCAAGATCCTACTCAGTCTGTCTCTCATGTCTTTCTCCCCTCCCAGGAATCAGGAGTGTGCCTCTGTTTTGAAGGTGCTAATGCAACCTCTTGTTTTGACTCAGCACCTTTGTTAGAGTATTCTGGCGCAATAGAGAAGCAAAAAGTACAAAACAAACAGATTTACTGAGGATGTGGAAAGGAGCACACAATCCATGGCAGCTAGGCTGTCTTCTTCAACCAGATACAGAGAGGCAGAGGGTTATATGACCTCTGATCGAAGTGCACATGGGGCGGATATTGATGATGTGTGAAGAACCGATTGGAATTCTCTGTGCAGGCAAACAGGAAGAGGTGTTGCAATTAGGGCTGAAGAAGCAGCAGGAAGTGGTAAGCGTTCTGCTTTGGCCTTCCGCCACATTAGACCACCGCCATTAGTGTACAGCAATTTATACTCGGGCAAGAACCTTTCAACCTTTCCTTCCAGGCCCTACCTGCAGGAACTCTGCTTTAGTTCCAATATCCTTCACGCCCTTGTGTGTTTCCTTAACATAGGTCTGCCTCCTCCATACCCAGTGTCTCTCTTGGTGCCCTGCACTGTTGGTAGAACCATGCACACCGCAGCTTTCACTCAAAAATGACTTACTGGGCATCTGTTAAACTCACGGCACTGTAGTAAGCAAGGACAGAGGATAATAAAGAGTACATAACATACCAAAACTAAATAATCTCAGCACAATGGAGACAATGAAGAGAGGATTAAAGAAAGTTCTTTGGGCTTACAGAGGAAGGAAGGAGCACTTCAAGAGAAAACAGCACAAGTTTCACATAGGAAGAATATTTTAGAATGGACAGGATTCCTGTTGAATGGATATTCCCCCAAAGAGACACAGCCATATAGCTTTGAGAGCATAAGCTCGGGGAATGCCCGGAGTTTGGTTGGGAAGATCGAGGAGCACAAGCTATAGTACACAGCACTGGATGAGGAAAGATGGGGAAGACTGTAACATCAATGTTATAATAGCGTATTATTTTACATCTTCCAAGAAATGTATTCAGGCATCTGGTCCCAGGGAAACTTGAAATTAATCACTCTCTTTTTGAATGCTACTTTTCTAGGGTCAAATTTGGTTTCTCCTTTCCAAAAGAAATGGTACCTGTGGAAATTGCTGATCATTTTTCCAGGGTGCTGCATGACTCTCTCAATGGCCTTGACCTAATTGATTTATTCCATCTTTGCTCTGGTCATTCCCCAGCTGTAATGGACTTAATTAACCATTTTATAAGAAGAAATGCATTGCATCAAACTCAACCCCAGAATGCCTGCATTATTGACCACCATCACAACAAGAAACAAAAGACATCCTTGTCATAAGAAAGAGTTACAGCACACACAGTTCTGTGAAAACACTGAACAAACACAAGAACAGAATGCCATTTAGTAAATGTGAAAGCAAATTGTGTGCTGGAAAAATCATTGATTCTGTGATAACAGTGTGCCTTACTGCAGTAAAGGGAAAAATAACTGTTGTTTTGAGGTGCACTTTGATAACAGGCGGTGGGAGGCTGATGGGAAAACAAAGCAATAAAAGTGGCTGTCTGGGAAATGGTAGAATAGTTTTAAATGAGATGTGTGAATGGACCACAAATGTCTTCTTCCAGAAAAACAGAAGAAATGTTTTATATCAAAAAAAGATGTTTCAAAAGGATTACTTGGATTACATTAATTCTACCTCTTTCTTTTAAAAGACCTTATAATAGACGGGGGAGGTGGCTCAGAGTTGGAGTATTTGCCTAGCATATGTGAAGTTCTACAAAAGACATCATAGGAACTGAACAAATTCTTTCTGTGTATTCATCTATTTGGTATTTTAAAGTATTCATGAGAATGTGACTCTTAAAATCTTGCTTTAAAGAAAGATAAGAAGAATGCTAAGAGATGCTTTCTTACCATAAAGACAGTGGTGACTCATTCATTCACAAAGATTTATTGAGACTGAATTTTGCTCAGGATTAAACCATAAAATTAAAAGAGGTACTTCCCTACTGTACAGTGGGAACACTCTTGCATAAACAGAAGTTTATGTAGAAGAAAGTACTAAGCACTATACTGAAAAAACGTACAAGGCGCTCTGGGAGCATGAAAATATTTATTCTAGGATGTGCATAAAATGATGTGTAGAAATGACCCAAGTGTGGATGAAAAGAAAGTATTTTACCAGAAAATGGTTATAAAAGGTACAGACAACACTTATTGACTGCTGGAAGTTGAATAAGTCCAAGGAAGCAGGCCAGGAGCGAAACAAGACTGACAAAGTTGGAGGCCACATGCTGGAAGACCTCATGTGTTATGGTCAATATTTAAACTTCTCTGAAAGCCGCAAGGAACCAATGAACTATTGTAAAAAAGTAAACAGCACATTCGTGATTGTGTCAGATCAGTTATGGAATGTGAAGTGTATACAGGAAAATTCAAATGTGTATTGGAAAAATGATAGAAATCAATGCTATAATTCTAATAAAATTAGTGGCAAGGAAGATACAATGGAAAGAGTCCATCCAAGAAATATAAAGAAAGTAATTCTAGAGATATTGGTGCTTGGTTTAAACATGGAGAGTGGAGCAAAGGGTTTCGTGACACAGTTAATGGTGTGTGACGAGGACAGAATTCATGCTACCCCCAAAATATGGTATTCAAGGTATTCAAGCAAGCAGATACAGGAGGGTCACTCTTCTCTTTCCCTCACCTTCTCCTCTGAAAAAGGTCATAAAACCTCAAGAGGTTATGCCCTCACTGTCTCCTATCTTTTTCTTCCTAAGCAAGTCATAAGACATGTATTTAAGAAGTATTCTCCCTAAATGTGGAGGAAAAGAATATCTTTATCTCAAAGTAACACTGAGAAGAATCTGAAAAAATAGGACTTTACCTCTGTGTACTACCATTAAACTATATATTTTTCTTTGATCATATTTTTCTATGACTATCTCCTTCTTTATCAAACTAAGCATGAATCTGCTAGCCTACCTGTATCTTGGGGTATTTGTTTTCCTAGAAAATCTCTATTACATAATATTTGTATAAAATAAATATGTATATTTTTATTTTACTAATCTCTTTATTATAGGAATGTCAGCTTTGAACCTTTAAATAAAGAAGGTATTTCTTTTCTCCTACAGTGGTCAACTCATCACATACAAGGGATCCTATTAAGATTATCAGCTAGGAGTTTAGCTTAGTGACATAAGTACCTGCCTGGCAAGCACAGCATCACGAGTTCTACCCCGGGTACAAAAAAAAAAAAAAAAAAAAAGCCAAAAATAAAGTTCAATTTCATAAAATATCATCAATGGGCAAATGGATAAACCACATGTAGTATTATACACAATGGGATATTATATCACCTTAAAAGGGAAGCAAATTTCTGTCATATGTAATTAAATGTAGCTAGGGAACGTTATGCTTAATGAAACAAGTCTAGCATAAAAAGAGAAACACTATGTGATTTTACTCATATGTTATATTAGTCAGCTTTTCATTACTATGACACAATATCCAACACTCACAACTTAAAATTGAAGAGGTTTACTTTGGCTTATGGTTCCAGGAGATCAGGTCCATGGTTAGCTTGCTGCAAGGCAAAAAAAAACATCATAACATCAAAGATGTTTAATTAATGACAGCCTGAAAGCACATCAGAGAATAGTGCCAGAAAAGAATTTGCCAAAGTCCATAGTACCCAATGCCATGCCTTGACCCACCCAGACACATACAGAAGTGTGCTTTTCTAATCTCCTGGCCATTTCTTAATCAAGTCAGGTTTACACATAACATTTAACATTATATAAACAGACAGTTCTGTTAGAATAGAAAAATGGTTACCTTCTATTCTCTGAGAAGTGGTAAAGACAAAGAAAAGAAAAATGTTGATCAAAGAGTACAGTTTCAGTTAGACTGAAGGAGTAAGTTTTAGTGGTCTGTTAACTGCACAATAATACTAATCTACTGGATAGTTTGTATGCGCTTATGTAATTTTTAAAATAATTTTATTACAAAAAGTAAGTTGGTGATGTAATTATTTAAAAGTTTGTTTTAATTTTTATGGTGATATGTAAGGCAAAGCATTGCCCTGTACTCCATGAATACACACAATTTTTATTTGTTCATTAAAAAATAATTTACTTTTGAAAAATATAAAAAGATTTTTATCACAGAATATTTTAGTCACAAAAGTTATAGAATGAAATATTTAAAGTGCTTAAAGAAAAGATCATCAAAGAAGAATATTACATCTTAAAGAATAGTTCCTTCAAAAATATGGGAAGAATTAAAAATCCAGTCAAAGAGAAGATGAGGTAGATACATAGATGAAGAGAGAAACAGACAATTTTGCAATAATAGTCAAAGATTTCAATACCATGAACCCTACACTGAAAAGAAGGTAAAAAGAGTCATGCTGAAACCAATAGATGATAGGATTATACAGCTCTGTGAATAAATGAAGCCCTCTAGTAAGGATAAATATATGGGAAATTATAACCTGAGTAATTTTGATTTGTAATTTTGATCTATAACTCTATTTTTTAAATTTTCTGCAAGACTTAAAAACATGTATAAAACTATTTTAAATGCATGTTATGGCCACACAATGAGTAAAAAGATGTAATTTGTGACCTCTGTAACAGAAGTGGGAGTCCCAGGAGCCAAAGGTATGTGAACTGATGCCCAGCACACAGGAGAAGTTTTGGAATGTCACTCAAAACCTGGAAATATAAGAATATGACAAAATGAAAGAGCAAAATGCAATCTCAGACTCCCAACTCAACTCTAGCAAGACTAGGAGACATGGACATAGAAGAAAATGTAAGCCATTCACCTGAAATTCCTGAAATGATAACAACTGAAGTAAAGAAACAACCCTGGGAAGCTAGAAAATAACTCAGATCAGAAATAATCTCCCAGGTAAAAGTAGAAATGATAAATGTAATTAAAGAAATGCTGAACACATCTAAAGAAGACATAGTTTAAAAATAAGAGGACCAATGCAAAAAGATGGAAACCCTGAATAAGCAATATAAGAAAAAACAGAATGCATGAAGCAGATTTAAAGAGATATATAGGGAAATCAAAAATTCTATTGAAATAGCAAAACCACCTCAGTGAAAGTGAAGATACAATTTCAGACGTTGAAGACAAGATTGCAGCTAGTGAACAAGAAAAGAAAGTTCTTTTAAAAATAACAAGGAATCAGGAAATAATAATTCAACAGCTGCAAGATGATGCAAAGAAAAACAACATAAGATTGATAGGTATAAACAAAAAAGAAGGTGACAACACAAGTGATATCAAGAAGCTATTTACAGAAATAATAGTTGAAAATTTCCCAAACATGAGAATGGAAACTGACATACAGATCAATGAAGCATATAGAACTCCAAATAGCCATAACCAAGATAAAACTATATCCAGACTTATAATAATCAACATAAGAAAAGAATGTTAAAAGCTGTTAGAGAGAAGAGACAGATAATCTATAAAGAAAAGCCTATCAGAATCACAGCAGACTTCTCAAAACAAACAATGAAGTCAAGAAGAGCACAAAGTGAAGTATTTCAGATTCTAAAGGAAAATGACTTCAAACTCAGACTGATGTACCCTGGAAAACTGTCCTTCAAAATAGAAGAAGAAATAAGATACTTCCATGACAAAGAACAGCTGAAGAACTTCATGACCACCAAACCAATCCTGCAAAAAATACTGAAAGGCACTTTAGATAGACATAAGAAAAAAACCACTAAGCAAGGCAAACAATTAAACAGAGTAGAAAGAATCAGCAGAAAGACAACATGTCAAAAGTAAACCAAAATATATCAGTTATAACCATTAATGTAAATGGCCTCAATTCACCAATTAAAAGAAACAGACTGGCAGAATGGTTCAAGAAACAACATCCAACCATATGCTGTATACCAGAAACCCATCTAACTCAAAAGGAAACTCATAGATTGAAAGTCAAAGGATGGGAAACAATACTTCATGCAACAGGATCCCAAAAAAGCAGGGGTAGCTATTCTGTTAGCAGGCAATGTGAACTTCAAACCAAGAATGATCCACAGAGATAAAGAAGGTGACTACATACTATTTAGGGGAAAAATCCAAGAACAGTTAGCAATCTTAAGTATCTATGTACCAAATTCGGGAGCACCCAGCTATAAAAAACAAATATTAACAGAAATAAAAAATCAAATAAGCAATAACACAATTACAACAGGAGACCTTAACATGCCATTGACACAAAGGGACAGATCAACTAGACAGAAAATCAACAACAACAACAACAACAAAATAACAGAACTGAATCACACCTGTGAACAAATGGACTTGGTGGACATGTACAGAGTGCTCCACCCAACAACATCAGAATTTACATTCTTCTCAGCAGCACATGGAACATTCTCTAAAATAGACCATATACTAGCCCACAGAACATGCTTAAGGAAATGCAACACAATTGAAATTATTCCATGCATGTTATCAGATCATAGTGCCATAAAACTAGAAATTAATGACAAAAGAAATGTGGAAATTGAGTAATATACCCCTGGGCAATCAGTGAGTCACAGAGGAAATTAAAGAAGAAATTAAACAATATCTACAAGCAAACAAAAATAAAAACATCTTACCTGTGGGATGCAATGAAAGCAGTCTTCAGAGGAAAATTTATTGCAGTGAATTTCCACACCAGAAAAGCAGAATGAACACAAATAAACAATCTGATGCTATACCTCAAACATTTAGAAAAAGAAGAGCAGGTCAATCCCAAAGCCAAAAGAAGGGAGGAAATTATAAAGATCAGAGCAGAAATCAATACAATACAATACAGAGCCAAGAAAACAATACAAAAAATCAATGAATAAAGAGTTGGTTCTTAGAAAGAAAAAATAAAATTGATATGCCCCTAGCCAATCTTATTAAAAAGGAAAGAAAAAGTCAAATTTATGCAATAAGGAATGAAAAGGGTGAAATCACTACAGACCCTGTGGAAATACAAAAGATCATCAGTACCTGTTTCAAAAACCTCTACTCTTATAGGCTTGATAACACAGAAGAAATGGACAGTTCCTAGAAACATGTGAATTACCAAAGCTGGGTCAAGATTAAAATTGCTGAATAATCCAATTTCAATTAATAAAATTGAAAATAAATCCTTGCCAATAAAGAAAAGCCCAGGTCCCAGATAGATTCACTGTGCAATTCTACAAGAAATTCAAAGAAGATTTAATGTCGACACTCCTCAAACTCTTCAATGAAATTGAAAGAGAAGCCGTTCTCCCTAACTCATTCCTGGAAGCAAATATTACTCTAATACCAAATCTGAGAAAGACCCAGCCAAAGAAGATAACTACAGGCCAATCTCCCTAATTAACATAGATGTATATTCTCAATAAAATTTTGGCAGACCAAATGCAGCAAATCATCAAGAAGATTACACACCACAACCAAGTGGGATTCATCCCAGGAATGCAGGGATGGTTCAACATACACAAATGAATAAATGTAATCCTCGATGGGTCTGGGAAGATGGCAGAAGAGTAAGCAGTAGAGTAAACAGCCTCTCTGAGAGAAACAGTCCAGGTGCTGGAATATAGCATTCTGGAGAACACAAGAAGGAAAGAAATGGGTTCCCTCAACTCAGGAAGAAACTAAACTGAGAATTGAGGCCCACTGAAAGAATTAAAAAAAAAAACAGAAAGAAAAAGAAAAACTTAAACAGAAGAAGGTGGTAGCTGGCAGCACTTTTATTAGAGTCAGAACTACTTTGCCAGAAGCATTGTTGGAACCCAGAGATGCATGGGCACAGTGAAGCTGGTGGCTAGCAAGCCTGAAGGCCTTCGCAGGGAGACAGAATGGTGGAGAGGAGCAGCAGACCAGAGAACTGCACTGGCTGGCGGTGAGTATGTGGAACTCAGTTCTCCTGTGGGAGTGGGAGATTGGCCGGGCACCACTTTGAGTTAGGCAGGATAAGACTGAAGACAGAACTTGCAGCCGGCTTCCTTCAGCCACTCCTAGCTAGGAGCAGACTAGAAATTGCTTGGACTGAGTGCCACCCCTCTGTGCAGTCCAGTAGCCACTGTGGAAGTGTCTGCAAAGCTATCCCTAACCAACCCCACCTGCCTGGCATATATTAACTTGGTGAAGACTCCCTGTGGTTAACCAGCTCAGAAGGGAAGGGCCAGCCTGCCTTGTCCCTACTTACATTCCAGTAGCCACCAGCAGACTGGGGAAAGCAACAAACAGCAGAAATACCTAGCCAATACACTTCAGAGTAATTATAACCTATATAGTAAGTGCCAGGGACCCTGCTACCTACTGGTCTGGAAGAACAAAAGGCAGCCTCTGGCCTGCAACTCAAGCAGTGCTGGTCCAGGAGATGTAAACACAGAAGAGATCAGGAGTTGCACACCTGCAGTTTTTGAAGCAACAATAATTGAAATAAAGAAACAACTCCATGAAGCTATAAAAGAACTTAAAACAGAAATACTATTACAGGTAAAAGAAGATATGAGAAACATAATAAAAGAATTGCTAAGTACCTCTAAAGAAGACACAGGTGAAAGAATAGAGGAGCATAGAAAAAGCAGAGCAACCTTCATTGAAGAATATAAAAAATTTAGAACACATGAAACAGACTCAAAGAGATTCCTAGGAAGTTAAAAACGCCATTAAAAGCTGGCAAAAATGCTTAAAAGAAACTAAGGATAGACTATTAAACATTGAAGACATGTTTGCAGCTTGCGATCACAAAAGGAACAATCTCTTAAAAATAACAAGGAACCAGGAAGTAACAATACAAAGGCTAGCAGATGAAAAGAGGGTCTAAAACTTAAGAATAAAAAACATGAATGAAGAAGCAGGGATAAACACCAATGAAATACAAAGGCTATTTACAGAAATAATTAAAGAGAACTTTCCAAGCATAGGAAAAGGAAATGATATTCAGATATATGAGGCATGCAGAACTCCAACCAGCTATAACCAAAATAGATCTACACCCAGACATATAATAATCAAGATACCAGAAATTCGACACAAGAAAAGAATATTGAAAGTTGTCAGAGAAAAGAAATAGATTACCTATAAAGGAAAACCCATCAGAATCATGGCAGACTTCTCAACACAAACACAAATCAAGAAGAGCTTGGAGTGAAGTATTCCAAGTCCTGAAAGAAAATAACCTCCAACCCAGATTGATGTATCCTGCAAAACTATCTCTCAAAATTAAGGGAGAAACAAGATACTTCCATGACAAAGAGGAACTGGGGGATTCATGATCACCAAACCAACCCTACAAAATATACTGAAGGACATTCTAGAGAGAGAGAAAAGACCATGGTTTCAGGAAGAGTGGCAGAGGGGGCTCACTGAATGGAGAAGACAGTGGAGTGAAGGGGAAAAGTAGACCACTAATGGTAGAAAAATAACATGGCAGAGAATGTTGACTATTATCACTAGTATAGATGGCCTTGATTCACCAACAAAAAAGAAACACAGGCAGAGTGGGTCAGGAGATAGGATCTATCATTATGTTCTATATAAGAAATAAAATTAACCCAAAAGAGGGTTTATAGACTGAAAGTCAAAGTTGAGAAAACAATCCTCTGTGTGACAAGGAACCAGATAAAACTGAGGGTAGCTTGCCCATCAGCAGCAGACTGGCTAAAAAGCCATAACACTTTTATATAATGGAAAACTACTCAGCTATAAAAAAGAAAACCTTGAGGCTCTTGTAGGTAAATGGATACAACTTGAGATCATGCTCAGAGGTAAAAAGGTTCAGAATCACTTAGGTGAATAGCAGGCTGCCTCCCTAATCTAAAAACTAAAGGAGTTATCGGGATATAAAATGTACAATGTACCCTATGAAAATGAAAGAGGAGGAACTGTCTAAAAGGGAAGGCAGTGGCCATTGTTAATCTTTTATCATTATTTGAAACCCATATTGTTTTCATCGTTCTGTTTAGTTTGGTTTTATTCTGTTCCAGTTTGTCTTCTTGTATTAGATTTGATGGCACGGACAGCTATTCCAAAGATACTATCATTTTTGATTTCTTATTAGCTTGACTTGAAGCTCTGTATTGCTTTCACTGTCTTGTTTTGACTGATTTTACTCTATTCTGTTTTGTTTGATAGTATCAAGTCTGAGAGAATAGGTAACTACTTTGAAGACAATAAGATTTACTGTGACACCCATTCTGGTTTGACTATTATCTTCTTTTGAAGTCCTGTAATGTCTCCAATGTTTCATTTTTATTGGTTTTGTTCCATACTGTTTTGTTCAATTTTATTATACCGGATGATATGGGAAATGCTTTTGAAGACAGCAAGAGGCATTATGGTAACCACTGTTGACCACCTTGGTTTTTTTGTTTCTACACCATGTACTATGTTCATCCTTTTGTTTTGACTGACTCTATTTTGTTTTGTCATATTTGGTTTTATTCTCTTCAAAAAAAGTAATAAGAAGTGTAGGAGTAATAAAACCCAAAATGTGTAATTGTTATTGTAAAAAAGAGAGGAAAAGAAAGTGCTCTGGGGGCTGGGGATTTAGCTCAGTGGCATAAGCACCTGCCTTGCAAGCAGGCAGTCATGAGTTCAATCGCTGGTACCGATAAAAACGAAGAAGACCAAAAAAAAAAAAAAAAAAAAAAAAAAGAAAGTGCTCTGAAGGATATAGCTACATGTATGTTTAAGTGTGTAAGATAGATAACCATATTACCAAGGTATTTTTCAGAATTAAATTTTATTTCACATTGATAGAAACCATGAAAAACATTTCCACTTTTTCACATTACAATACAGTTCAACGAAATGCTTCTTTCTATAAATAAGATCTTACTGATTTGTGTAATTGAAATAAGTCTATGTTCTTCAAGGTAAAACAAAATGACTTAGTAGATGGTTGTTTAAAATTTTTAAATCCCAAACACATGCCTTCATTATAAAAATAAAAAATAAATGTAATCCTCCACATCAACAGAGCCAAAAATAAGAATCACATGATCATTTCTATAGAATCAGAAAAAGCTTTTGATAAGGTCTAACACTTATTCATGATAAGAACCTTACAAAGAATTGGAATAGATAGTCTTTACCTCAATATGATAAAAGCCACCTATGACAAACCAACAGCCAGCATCATATTAAATGGTCGAAAACTAAAAGCCTTTACCCTAAAATCAGGAACAAGACAAGGATGTCCATTATTTACCACTCTTATTCAGTATAGTGCTGGAAATACTAGCCAGAGCAATTAGACAAGAGAGAGAAATAAAAGGAGTAAGGATAGGAAAAGAAGAAGTTAAGTTATCATGACTTGCAAATGACATGATACTCTACATAGAACACCCCCAAAACTCCATTGAAAGATTCCTAGGTATAATAAATAAATTCAGTAATGTAGTTGGATACAAAGTCAACACTCAAAAATCAATAGTATTCCTATACACTAACAACAAAATCACTGAAGCCACACCCTTCACAATAGCATCCAAAAAAATGAAAAACTTAGGAATAAATCTAACAAAAGCAGCAGAAGATCTATTCAGGGAAAATTGTAATACCCTGAATAAAGAAATCAAAGAGGACCTCAGAAAATGGAAAGACATCCAAGACATCCGTTGTTCATGGATAGGAAGAACAAATATTGTGAAAATGTCCATTCTCCAAAAATTGTTATACAGATTTAATACAATATCAATCAAAATACTACTAGCATACCTCACAGATCATTCCTAAAATTCATATGTAACCAGAAGAGACCTAAAATAGCAAAGGCAATTCTAAGCAACAAAGGCAAGACAGGAGGCATCACAATCCCTGACTTGAAGTTATACTACAAAGTTACTGTAATAAAATCAGCATGATACTGGAATAAAAATAGATGTCAAAATCAATGGAATAAATTAGAAGATACAATTATAAAAACACTCAACCACCTTATCTTTCATAGAGGGGCCAAACACATTCACTGGAAGAAAGATAGTCTCTCTAATAAATGGTGCTGGAAAAACTGGCTCTCTACATGCTGAAAACTAAAACTAGACCCACATCTATCGCCATGTACCAAACTAAAATCTAAATGGATCAAAGATCTAAATATTAAATCAGAAAAATTAACTCTGTTGGAAGACAAAGTAGGTAGAAATCCTGAAGACATAAGGGTAGGTAGAGAATTCATGAACAAAAATCAAACCACATGGGAAATACTTCCCAGAATCAATAACTGGGATCACATTTATTAAAGAATTTTTGCATGTCAAAAGAAATCTCCTGCATCACAAAAAGAAAACCCACAAATTGGGAAAAAAAGTTTAGTCAACTGTCCCTCAGACAAAGGTTTTTGTCTAAAATATATAAAGAATTAAAACAATTCAAAGACCTAATCCAAAAAAGGACATCTGAGATGAGTGCACAGTTCTCAGATGAAGACATGCAAAAAGGCAAATAAATACATGAGAAAATATTCACATCATTGGTCATTAGAGAAATGCAAATTAAAACCTCACTGAGATTCCTTTTCACTCCAGAAAGAATGGCCAGAATAAAGAAAACTACCAACAACAAATGCTAGAGAGGATGCAGAGGGAAAAGGAGCTCTCCTGCACTGTGGTGGGAGTGCAGACTGGTGCAGCCACTGTGGAGGTCAGTCTGGAGGTTCCTCAAAAAGCTGGGATTGGAAGTCCCATTTGACTCAGCTATTCCACTTCTGGGCATATTCCCAGAAGAACTGAAGACATCGTATCACAGTGATGTATGTGCACCTATGTTTATAGCAAGTACAATTTGTAATAACCAGATCTTGGAAACTACCTAAATTACCATCAACTGAGGAATGGGTAAAAAAGATGTGGTATTTTTATACAATGGTGTACTACTCATCTATAAAGAATGATCACACTGAGATATTTATAAGTAAATTGATGCAACTCGAGACCGTACTCAGAAATAAAATATGTCAAACTCACGTGTAAATACCATATAGTCTCCTTACTGTAAGAAATGGTAAGAGAACATAAGATACAAAATAATCAATAAATACAGTGAAAGGATAAGAATTTGCTTAAAGGGGAAAAAATAATATCTCAGGGAAAATGAAGAAAAAAAAGGAAAGGAAAAGAAAAAATATCTAAAATTATATAAACACACTTAGGTTATCTAAGGTGATTTGCTACAAATTCTATAAATTCTTGGAACAAAAAGCTAACATTCGTAGGATTGGAACAGTTGTGAATATTATTGCATGGTGATCTGAGGAACTCTTGAAGATCATTATGTAAAATAACAACCCTAGTTATGCTCCAACCACCTTGTTTGGAAGGCCTATTTTGTCAGTGTTTTGGGCTTTTTGGTATTGTTATTTATTTGTCTTTTTTGTTTTGTGTTACTCTAGGAATTTGTTTTGTTTTGTTTAGGTATACATGTAGAGACTCATACATGCATAGAACTTCTTCTAAACAATTTATGAGAATCGATTATATAATGCATTATGAAAGGAACAGCTATTTAGAAGAAAAAGAAACACTATGGTATCCAGTGCTGATTCCATAGCATCATGCTGTGAAATCCAGTAATACTATTATTATTTGTTTAGAATGATTTTAATCTGTTTTGTATTATTTAATTTCAACATACATGAAGGTATGGACAGCTATTTTGAAGAGAATGAGAGACATTATGGCAGCCATTGTTGACTTCCCTATCATCTGGTTTTAAGGCCTATAATGCCTTCATTATTCTGTTCTGATCAGTTTAATACTATTTTGTTTTGTATGAATTCACTGTGTGTGAAGATATGAATAACTATTTAGAAGAAAACAAGAGACAATATGATAGCCAGTGATGGTCTTCTGTTGTCTCACCTTAAAACCTGTGTTACTTACTTTGTTTTCTTCTGATCTTCTTTGTTCTGTTTTTTTTTTTAATGTTTAGTTTTACTCTCTTTAAAACAAAATTTTAAAAAATAACAGGTGGGGAGACAAAGCTGGAGAGCAGCAGTTTTAGTAGGCAGTTGCAATTAATAAGATACAAATTCAAATTAGACTAGGTAATACAACTTAGCGATGTTATAGGTAATTCCCATGGTAAGCATAATTAAAATCTCTACAGCACATACACAAGAGAAAATGAGAAGACAAGCAAAACAATTAACACAAGAATTAGCTAAACACAAAAGAAGGCAGTAGTGAAGAACATGAGAAACCAAGAAGCTATAAGACACACATAAAACAAATGGCAAAATGGGCAGAGGTAAGTCTAAGATTATTGGTAGTTATTCTAAATTTAATCAATAGGACTATCCAACTGAAAGACAGAGATTGTAGAGATGGATTAGAGAATGATTATAAGAGACTAACTTGTTGTTTATAAGAGACTAACTTAAAACTAAAACATAAATATATTAAAAGGGAGAGGGTAGGAAAAAAGTCATGTAAATAGTAGCCAAAAGAGAGCTGAAGTAGCTATATTAACAGGAAATGAAATAGAATATAAGTCAGAGTCAAAGAAATATATCATTTATCAATAAAGGGATCCTATAGTCAAGAATATACATTCTAAATGTATGTATCAAACTACAGAAATTCAAAATATATGAAGTAAATATTTACAGAACTGAAGAAAGACAGTCCTGTAATAATAGTCAAAGATTTCAATACTTAATAGATAGAATGCCCAGTCAAAATTCAATAACAATAAAGAAGACTTTAACAACATCGTAAGTCAATTAAGCCTAATAGATATATACACAACACTCTACCCAACAACAAATTACATGTGTCTAAGTGTACATGCAACATTTTTCAGCATTGGTTATATATTAGTCCACAAAACAGTAAATTTAAAATGGCTTAAATTATATAAAGCATCTTTTTTAATCACAATTAAAACCACAAGCTAGTAACAGAACATAAACTGAGAAGTTTATAAGCATGTGATAATTAAACAGTATTCTCATAAACAAGTGAGTTATAGAAGAAATCAAAAAGAAAGAGAAAGAACTTAAATGAAAATACAACACTCAAGGCAGGACGCAATGAAAGAAGTCTTGAGTGAAATTCTAGCTATGGACATACACATTAAAATAGAAGAAGGAAATTTAGGTAACCTAAATTCACACCTTCAGGAACTAAAAGAGAGTGAGCAGGCTTCACACAAAGCTAGCAGGAGTAAGGAAGTAATGAAGAATAAAGAAAGATAAATAAAAGAGAAAACAGAAAAACAAAAGAGACATTCAACAAAACCTCCCCAAGACAATTCTTTGAAAAGAGTAACAAAATTATCAAGCTTTTATTTAGACTGATTAATAAAAGAGAATGCTCATCAGAGGAAGAGTCTTTGCTTAACACGTCCAAGGCCCTGGGTTCTGTCTCCAGCAATGCAAAGAAAAGAAAAGCTCAAATTACTAAATCTAGAAATGAAAATGGGGCATTATTATCAACCTCACAGAAATAAAAAATTATAAAAAGAATACTAAGAACAATTGCACATCAACAAATAAAGTAACCTAGATGAAATGACAAATCCCTAGAAGTATACAATCTACCAAAATTTAATTGTGAAGAAACAAAAATAGATCTACCACTGGAAAAGTGATTGAGTCAAATAATCAAAAACGTCCTCAGAGGAAAAAATCATCCTAGAGACATGGCTTCACCTGTGAGTCCTATCAAACATTTGAAGAAGAATTAAACTTTCTCAAACTCCTCCAAAACATTTTGAAAAGGAGGGTCAGTTCCTAACTTTTTCTGTGACCAGCATTAGCCTAATATCAAAGCTAGAGAAAACACTGTAAGAAAAAAATCACAGATCACTATCTCTAATATTGATGCCAAAATCCTCTACAAAACTCCGTTAAACATAATTCAGAGCAGATACCAAGGGCTACACATCATGATCAAGTGGAATTTGTTCCAGGATGCAAGAATGTTCAGTATCTGAAAAATCAGTCTATTTTATATACCAAATGTTAAAAAGGAGGGCCAGAAAGCACAGAATTTTATCAACTGATACAGAAAAAGCATTTGACAACCTTTGATAATAAAAAATGCTTAATAGAGTTGGAACAGAAAGAAACTTCCTCAGTATATTGAAGGGTATATATTAAAAATTCACACAACATCATAGTCAATGCTGAAAGATCAAACTCTTCTCTCTTAAGTTCAGGGAAAATGCACAGATACATGCTTTTGCAACTTACAATCCACATAATAGTAGAAGTTCTAGGGCAGGGGGTATAAAAAGCACCAACACTGAACATAAAGAAACAAAATTATCTTTTTTTGTAGAATACACAGTCTTATGTACAGAAAGCTGGGTCACACCTGCACGCCAAGTGCTAACAAATTTAGCAAAGTCACAGCACACAAATTCAAAATGACAAAAATCAGTCGCATTTCCACACTCACAGCAGTCTGAAAATAAAATAAAGAAAATAACTTCATGTACAATAATACCAAGACCATAAAATACCTAGAAATAAATTTAATCAAATTTTCATCTTATGCACTGAAAATCATGAAACACTGCTGAAAGAAATTCAAGAGAACAGTGCACATTATGAACTGAAAGCTTTAATATTAAGAGAGAAATGCCAGAAAAGCATTCTCCAGATTCAAAGCAATTCTTATGAAAATGTGAATAATGCTTTGCAGAAACAGAAAATTCCATCCCTATTCCATTGCAGGACTTAAATTTCAAAAAGACCGCTTTCTCTATATTTTAGAAATTTCTACAGAACTGCTGACCCAACACAGCCCACTTTGTAAGAGCTACAAAGACCAACTGTTGATGTGATAGGATTTGAGAAGTCTTCCTTAAAGTTGTTCCCTTCTTCTTGCTTCAGGGTCAGCATTTAGCACCCTTAGAAGTATTCTGAGGTCATATGCATTTTGAACTCTGTTAAGACCTCCTGCTTCCTGAATGTAAATAAATCCTTTCATTAAGGCACAAATATCACTATTGCATGGCACCAAGCAGCTGCCAAGGACTTGGGTAAAAATAAAGTCTGTTTCCCAAAATCGAAAACATCAATGGGCCAAGAAGCCCCACTTGAGATTCCTGCTGGGCAGCAGGACATGAGAGATGACCTGTGATAATCTTTCCCTACGTACCCAATAAATAGCCAAAATTCAAATTCTGGTTCTACTTTTTATTGGCTTTGTGAACATGAGCAATGCCTCCAGCCTTAGGGATGAAAATAAGCTTAGAGGTCTCAATCCAAGCCCAGACTCACTAAAAACGTCTCCTGTGCTACAGGCCTGGCTGGAGTCAGTCCATTCTCTAACCCCGGAAGCCTACTGGTGCCACATGCTGTTCCAGGACCGGAGGGCTCAACAGGAAGTCCACGCTCTTATAGAGCACATTGTCTACCAGGGGAGACAGTGACAAACTAGCAAATAAAAATTTAACATCCTGGGTGGTAATGAGTGGGAGGCAGAACAGTGACAAAGTGCTACAGAATGGAGGAAGTAGCACCCTGAGCAGGGACAGAAGGGGCAAGACCTCGGGTGTTTAGACAGGATGGAGACAGTGACTTACCTAGCCGAAGCAAGTACAGTCCCAAATTCCTTACATAGATTTACTCTTTGAATAGTCATAAAAGTTGCACATTACACAAGCTTTGAGTACCCTCATTTCACAGGTCAGGAAATTGATGCACATAAGAGCTAAACAACTTGCCAGTGAAACCCAGCTAGCAAGCGGCAGGCTGGGATACTCAGGCTGCCCGGCCCAACCCCATGCCCCACCCATCATGCCAAGTTAGCTCTCTGAGGATGCACGGTCCCAGCTATGGGAACTTGAGTTTAGGCACATTCAGCAGTGAAGCGCAGGTCAGACAGACCTAAGGAGCAGCCACTGAGCAACAGAAGGAGGAATACAGAGTTACAGTCAGAGAGGTGGCTTTGCTAGATCTTATTGGGACTTGAGGGCCATTGTCGGACTCAGGAGTACTCTCAGTGGGATGGATGCTCCTGGAAGATTTCTAGTAGAGAAGCAACCTGAATTTTCCAAGGTCTTAAAAAATTCCTCACAAGCTGCAAGATGGAAAATAAACTTCAGGTGAATGTACCAGTTTTGTTTTGTTTTTTATGATTCTGGTAATGGAACCAGGGCTTGCTCTCCCCCTGAACATACTAAGCATTTTCTCTACCACTATGCTTCCCCCAAGCCCTATAAATTAAAAGTCTGACACAGATCTTACCAGAGTAAAACTCAGGTATACGCAGGGTTGCAACCTTTTCTGATGCTCTAGGCCAGGGTTCCATTCCCTGGTGGGGAAAGATCCTATCAGCCTCTTTTCTGCCTCCCTTTGCCACTTCTAAGGATCCATGTGATTACTCTGAATAATCCAGAGTAAATGATCTTAAGTAATTTGGATTATTAATCCTAAATAACCTAGGATTATCTCTCCATGTCAAAGTCCTCAGCCCAATCATATCTGCACAGGTGTAAGGATTGTAAACTATTGCAAAGTCAGGTGACTAATGCTGGAAAATTATCCAGGACATATATTGTTGAACAATGCACATTCTGCGTTTTACAAACATTATTTCATTTAAATCTTGTTTTACATTTCTGGCAGTATATTATCATAACCCCTACTTTATAGCTGAAGAACGTAAGAGTTACCATTTACCTAAAGTCAGGTCACTTAAACATAAGCTGGATTCCACTACTTCACCATATTACTGCAATAATAGAATCAAGAACAAAAGGTGATGCTTTTTTAAAAGATTATTTTAAACCTGTCAGGATAGGATCTAAGAGATATAGCAGGTACCCATGGTAAGAGGCAGGAAAGCCTAGACTACATCCAGATGATCAGATCTTTCAGCACAGCTTTGAAGGACAATGTAAAAACCCTGCAGACGAGTCAGACTGACTCCCCAGCATGCTATACTTCTAGACATTCCTGTGGTGGTGAAACCCATTATCTGCAAACATCCCTGTTATTCGTATTTATGCTCGGCTGGTAATAGGCTACAGATTGAAACTTTCCGGACAGCTAACTAGACATAAAAGATAAGTGGAGAATGAATACTTAAATATATATTTCCCTTGACCTATTTCTAACAAGCTATTTACTGGCTACTTCAGTAGAAAACTCATTAAAGATTTTTCTTCCTCCATAGACTTTCCCCATTTCTTTCTTTCTCCCCCCCCCCCCCCCCGCCTAGCCTACCCTTTTAACTAACTCACCTTTGTTTAATGTGTTCAGGCTTTAGACTGCAGTGCTATCCAAATCAGATCAGATAATGCCTCAATCACTCATTTTCAGAGACTTCCTAATGAGGACACTTATCTCCGCTGCACAGAAACGCACATTAGTTTGCTTGTTTCTCTTCCCACCAGGGAAGGTACACAGGTGGGCACTGGGCAATCGAGCTAGAGCTCCTGCAAGGACGGCTCCAGGTGCCAGGAAAAACAGTTATATTGTTTGGAAGGCTGGTGAAGAGAAGGCTTCATTTCATTTCATTTTCTTTGCTTTGTTGTGCGATATTTCTTATGCTGTGGATGTAAGTACAAATCTTATAGAGCCGCATGATCCTCCTCATTTACATATTTGCACACTCAAGGGAGTGGCAAGTACGCAGAGAATGAGGTAGACACCCCCTCTCAGGCATTAGGGTTCTGTGGTTTTCAGAGCCCTCTACTCCTCTTGTACAGTAATTATCATTCCTGAAAATTAGGGGCCACCCAGACCAAAATCACAGTGAGTGATTCTTTGTGAATTTCTTTAGAGTGAAGAGGACATCATAATTCGGCATCCTCTCCAAAGTCTTTGGAGGAAAATTCATAATTTTTTTCTGATCACAGCCAGAGAGGTAGACAAAGTGATCTCCAAGCTATCACTAGATGGCCAAATAGAAGTCTGCTGATTGTCACCCTGTACTGCCTCTTCCTTGTAAATAGGAGATACTGGGGCTGGGGATTTAGATCAGTAGCATAAGCACTTGTCCTGCAGGCATGCGGTTGTGAGTTCGATGCCCAGTACTGATTTTAAAAAAAAGCAAATGAATAGGAGATACTTCCAATGTTCAGGGGGTGCAAACACTGAACTTCGTACCTTATCTCCACAGTAAACACTGTGTTGGAAAGAAATCGCTCTTCCAAGTTTGACTCAGACTAAGCTACTAACAAACCTTTCCTCAAGGTGTCTGCTTTTCTTCGAAAATCAAAAACTACATCTAACAGAAGTCTAAGAACAGAGATACTCTTATTTCATGTGTCTTAAAAGAATCTTTAAGCGCACTGGAATACAATGGATTGGTTCTGTTTTTCTCTTGTCTTGGTCCCTGAATGGAAAGACCAAAAGAAAAGAGGCCTGCCTTTCAGAGGCTGTACTTGAAAGGACAGATCAGTGTCACCACGGGTCCATCAGGACCCTCTGTAGTCACATCTATTAATATATTTTAATATGTTTAGGAGATTCCTTCCTAGAGGGATAGCCAGCAGAAAGGTGTTTCAACTTTTCATTTTTAAAACATTGCCAGTTTCCATGGAGACCAAGGTAAAACTGCTGCATGGATTTTTCTTGTAGAAGTCAGAGTGACATCATTACGCCTGAGGAATGCAGGCACCTCTGTCTTCCAGCCTCCCCTCTTCAGGCTACCGCCCTTGGTTATGCTCTCCAGAGGCAGCAGGCATTGCACTGGAAGCTTGAGAATGCAGACGCCACTACAGCCACAGTCAAGGCCAGCCACACCATTTGTAGGACCCGGTGCAAAATGAAAACAGGAGTTTTGCCCACAAAGCAGGACAAAATGCTATTAAAGGAAACATAAAGCTTTACCTTTCCTTCCATAGTCTCTCTCTCTCAACTTGTAATGGTGCTTTTTATTTGCAATTTAATGTTGTTCTATGCAAAGCAAAATAGAAATTTTCAATTAGTAGGATGAATTTCACTGCTCACTGCATACCATTCATCTTTAGAATGCCAATTTTAGATGCAAATGCAAAGGCATTTAACTAAGGCAGAATCACAGAAAGTACAGAATTCCTACTTCAAAGCTTATGCATGCATCATGCGTGCACATTTTTTTTACCACCAGAACGAAAGTGCTGCACAAAGCTAACTTAATATCTTTTTTCACCTTTTGATTATGTACACATTTTGCCAATTCTCTGCACCTTTGAGATGCACTGATATATACACAGGAAGACTGACAGCAAAAGGAGTGATGAGTTTCCATCTTTCTTTTTCTTTCCATCGCATCTTTTTCAGTGTAAGTGGTTGGCTAATACAGAGGAGCAACATACACATGCACAAAAAGATGACATTGCTCTTTCTTCATGCATATTTCTTTAAAAGTTTTTTCCTTTCTTTGTTGGAAGAAAATTCTAATCCAAATGGAAAAAGTGGCCTTTTGGGGCTCTGAACAGTAAGCTTGCATTTGTACTTACTAATCCTCACCTTGAGTCTCATGAACTCCTACGCTTCCTGGGTCCCTGGAGATTTGTACTTGTAAGGCATGGCAGGTACTATATGTTCATGGAGTGGTAGAGAACTGTGGAAACACATGGTATACATCTCTCCTCTGCTCGTGAACAAGCTCTATCATCATATTAGACATTCCTTATACATCACAAGTTCAAGGATAAAATTACTAGAGATGTCAAGATAATAACAACAGAGTATTCAACTCCATGCACAGAGCTCTTAATAAACAGGGATTTCTATGGCTACACAGACCCATAAAACAGGTTCTAAGTTGAAGACTCTAGTTCCTTCCCCTCCTGCTTAATAAAGTACTTACTGATGACTAATTTTCTCCTCTGTAAAATGAGGGCGGAGCATCTGCTCCAAGGTGACCTTCAATATAAAGACTTTGCTTCTTGACTCACGACTAACACAAGTCCCCAGAACTGGTAGCCCAGCAACGAGCATATGATGGAACCTTCAGCTTGCGTGGCCTTCATAAGTTTTACCAACTAGACATGGAAGCACCTGACTCATATCTGTGCTTTCTCTTTCCCATCCAACTCCTACAGAGCTCAATTTGACACACATTTCTGACATAGACCTCTCTGGGATAATTATTTAAAACAGGATCCTAAATCCTTTCTCCCATCTTCCCGCATACACCTAGAATCAAATTCAAGAGTATTTTTATCTTCAAACAAGTTCCAGAAACCTAGTCTTCTAATTCTTTCAGTGAACAATGGGAAACTCTCAAAAGATGTCTATTTTAACCAAAAACTGACATCTGATCAAAGAGACTGATAATTCAGTGTAACATTCATGGTCTCCCATGATCTGTGTGATGCATGCACCGTACAAATGGAGGTAAGATCAGGTGGGCAAAGGTACAGCTGCAAAAATATGTGACTGATTAACAGGCCAGAAAGGGCCCACCTGCCTAGAGGGGAGCTGTAATCAATCTTCCTCTATCGAACTTAGTTAGTTTTCTCACTTCTGAGATAAAATACTGGACACCCAAAGTTAAAGGCTTATATTGGCTCTCACTTTGTAGAAGTTTCAACCTATAATCAGCTGGTTCCAAGGCTGGGTAGCATGGAAGAGGGGCATCACAGAGGAGAAACAGTTCACAGCAGGCAGAAGATAGATGACAGAAGGCACCAAGATGTGACTGACAAGCATCCTTCTGTCCCTTATACCTTATCTAAGCTACTGGCCCTTAGGATAGGGAGCAGTCACATCCTTAATCCTGGTGCCCTTAATCCTAGCACTGCACCATGAATCAATCCCAGTGTCACACACTGTAGATCCAGCCACCTCTGAAAAGCCTCACTTGTAAACCATCAGAAGCTCGTGGAGGGGAGCAGGCATCTAGATATAAACAATAACATCAGCCAAAATAGCTAACATAGTCAACTTACAAGGAAGAAATGTTTATTTTGGCTTACAGTTTCAAAAGTGTCAGTTCATGGTCAGTAGGCCCATTGGTATAGCAGAATATCATGGTTGGGAGTGCATGGCAGGGCAAACTGCCCTTCCCATGGAGGCTGGGAGGAAGAAAGAGAGGAAGAGGAAGGGCCAGGATCCCAATATCCTCCTTCCTGGGCATACCCCCAGTGACCTAAGACCTCCCACCCGGCCCCATCTCTTAATGTTTCCGCTACCTCCGAACAGTGCCAAAGAGTAGACTGCATTTAGCATTTGGGCCCATGGGGGACATTTAAGGCCCAAACCACAGCAAGGAGGCTCCAGGTGATGGATAACTTCAATCTGCAGTCCCAAAAAACATATCAAAACACACTGTCACCCCAAGTGACCTCTAGTGTTAGCAGTATAAGAGCATAGATGGGTTTTTACTTTTGGTCAAAACAAAACTCAGATGAAATTCCTTGTAGATTCAACCTGCCACACAGTCTAATTTCTTGACTTCTTTTCCTCTAACCTCGATTTTCGATGTAGTCAAAAGCATCTTTGTTTTAAACTGACTGGTTGATTCAGGCAAAATTTAAGTTCCTCACTGGAACAAAGTTAGTAAATTGGGTTGTTCACTCTCCCAAAGATAGAGGCTGATTGAGTGAATGTTTCACTTGGAAACCAATCATAGAGACCTCGTGTAGACACATTTTAAGATTGCTCTTTGCTAATGCCCCTTCTCAGCCAGTAATCCCTCCAGAATACAGAGGCCTATTTCCAAGAAATCAATATAAAAAAAAGTGAACAGCTCAGTGTTAGAATGCAATACATTCCCTTGAACAATCCAGATCAAAGTACACAGAGACTTGAAACCTGATCAGTTTCTGGGGCAGGGTCTATGTCACCAGCTTCTACAGATAATGCTTCTAACTAATGGTATATTGCAGAAATCATTGTAAGAGTACTTCTTATCAATTTGTCAATGCATATGATGTTCACTTTTTAAGTGAAGAGGAGCTGAGCTGTGTGCCTAAGTGTGATGTATGTGAATTAAGGAATAGGAAGGTGGTCACAAGTAATTTGCAAATAAGGGGAAAACAGACTGCAAACCTTTGTGTGTGTGTGTGTGTGTATGTGTGTGTGTGTGTATGTGTGCATGTGCATTTTGAAGATAAAATGAACCTGATGAAATTCTAATTATGTTATTATTAACAGAGCTTTATTTTTCAGATAGAATAGTAACTTCTTTTGCACCTCTGTGCTTTTCTTAAAGAATTTCAAACCTGTAGTTTGCTGTCAAAATTACAGCTGTGGTCGTTTCGGTAATTTATTACTACAAGATTTGACCTTCATTCAGCTAACTACTGACCAAGAACTGAAATTTATGGGAAGCAGAAACCTACAAGAAAAAAAGCTTATTTTTGTAGCTTGGTTATATTATATTCCCCAAAGGATGACAGTTACTATCTCAGTAAATTTCTGCAGTTTGGTTCTAGCATTAAATATTAAATAAATATTATGGATTTGCAAATACTGATTTGGCAGAAACTTGTACAGCCCCAGAGTTAGCTTATATTCAAAACTGCTGATTTTGCTGTGACTTTCTTCCTTGGAAGAATTATGTTACATTATTGCATTTACTCTATTTCTGGGCTTGTATTAGCCTTTAAATCTCTGCAATAATTAAACTTTAAGGTGCCTTACCAACAGCTGCAGGATTATCTCACCTACTCAGTGCTTACATTTCACCTCAAGTCCTAACCCAAGTTTTTTTTTTTTTTTTCAGTCAACCACTGCTTTCTTGACAACAGGGAGGGCTCATTATTTTAACAAATAAATATTGAACATCAAATATGTGGCACAGTTTTAAACACTACATGATGTACAAGGAGGAGCAAACCAAAGTCGGCTGCACTTGGTGATCAGAGGTAAAATAAACAAGTCAACAAATAGGTATATTTCAAGTGGTCATAAACACTAGGAAGAAAATAAGATCCTATCGGATCTTCAGACTGCAGGAGTGAAAATGCAGACTCTGCATAACTATAGGGTATGGCTGCCCTCCAGCTGCGGACTCACTAGGGTAGCACCTTTTATTCCATCGATAAGATATTAAGATGCACAGTCTGGAATCCCTGCTGCAGAGGTTGACTAAGAGGAGGAAGAGATGCTATGTTGGATCTTCAAGGAATGCCTTTATACAGAAACGGCATTTGAGCTGAGACCTAAGTGATGAGAAAGCTCCTGTCATATATCAACCTGGGAGAAGAGCATCCCAGGGAAACAAAACAGTAGACGCAAAGACTGTGAGGCACAACAGTGCTTGGTATGTCTGAGCAACAAAAGAGGACTAAGCCTGGAGCACTAAGCGGGGAGAATGGAAGACAGTGGGTAGGGGATGCAGAGCTCTGCACATCCAGGGCCCTGCAGACCATAGCAAGGACTTGGGATTGGCTGGGGTCGCAATGGAGAGTCCACTGGAATAAAGTGAAAAGTCTGATTCCTGCATTTAAAAGACTCATTTCTGCTTCTGCGTGGAGAAAAAATTAAAACACAGAAATGGAAGCTGGGAGACAAGTGACTGAGACAGAATAATCTATACAAAACTTGCCCAAGTTATTTAACTTCTAGAGTGTGTTTTGCAATTTATAGCATGACAAGAACAACAATCAAGGTACCTATCTACAGGAGATATTGCTAGAGTCAGGTGGAAACCATGTAAGGGGAAAAATTTTGCTGTGGCTTAAACACAAAGTATCTCCCAATGAGTAATGCAGTGAAGGCTTGATCCCTAATGCAGCAGGATCCAGGGGCGGGGCTTAGAGAAATGATTTAATGATGTGAGTTTTCCTTTCATGGTGGATTAGTCCACTGGGAGGTCATAATTCCACGGTATTCCTGGGAGATGGTAGCAACAGGAGGTGTGTCCTACCAAAAGTGGTCGTGGAGACATGTGGTCTCCAGCTCCTTCTTCTTGACTCTTTCCCCTTCTCTGAGCTTCCTGGCTGCCCTGAGAGGAGCAGCTTTCCTCTGTCACTTCATTCCACCACGGTGCTTCTTCTTCACCATGGCTTAAAAGCTATGGAATTGTCCAAACATGGACAGAAACCATCAGCCAAAATAAATCTTTCCCCTTTTAAATTTTCTCAGGTATTTATTCACAACAATGAAACACTGACTAAAACTGCTTTAAAAAACACAGAGCATGAAATACTCTACATGCATCCACAAATTAAAAAGCCACTCATTTCTAATCATTCTAAATGATTAGGAAATACTATACAACACTGCTTCTTACCCAATCCCCACTCATTCTGCCCCCTATCCATTGACTCTTTTGAAGCTGCCATGATGTATTGTGATAGAAAACATAGATTATATTATATCGTGCTGAAGACATAGAATCACAGCACGTAGTCCGAATTCACATTGTTGGGCATATGTCTCTTGAAAATGGCTAGTAGCTGGTAATCTGTTCTCCACATGGAAACTATTTGGATGAAACCCAAATACCTTTCTGAAAAATACACACACACATACCACATGCACATATATTATGTGAGCCAAAATTTCTTCAAGAGCCAGAAAAATAAACATTTCATTTAAGAACCCAGATAAGTTCATTTCTCAATATCTAATATACATTTTTTTCTTTGGGAAATGGGAAGAAAACATTCAAATGAGAAGGGGAACTAGTGAGGGTGGATGGGGAAAGGAAAGAAGGGACAAGGGGAAAATGAGACTAGAAAAAAAGTGGAAATAACCCTTTTGTAAACAAAGAGGGGAAGAGAAGTTGAAGGAAGGGGAAAGGAATGGGAAAAAAAAAAAAGAAGAGACAAGATAAACCATGTACAGGCACAAATTCCCTGTGATGAATGTTATCATTATGTATATCTAAAGTATACCAATAAAAATACACTTAAAAAATAAAGATCCACACCAGGTAAGTTCAGAAGTCAGTAGAAAGGGAAGGATGGGGAAAAGGTAGAGAAATGATTTAATGATGCAAGCTTTCCTTTCACGGTGGATTAGTCCACTGGGAGGTCATAATTCCACGGTGTTATTGGGAGGTTGTAGCAACAGGAGGTTGCAACTAAGTACTATTAGACAGGACCGAGGAGTCCTAGTGTGCTACTTCATAATACTACATATAGTGACCACAGATGGACACTGCTGTGTACTATGTGTCTCAGAAAGATAGTAGAAAGGATTTTGAATGTTTTCACCATTAAGAAACAACCAGTGTTTATGGAAACAGATGTGTTTAACCTGGTTATACAATGCATACATGCATCAAAACATCACATGGTACATCAATTTTGGTTTTTATGTATTAAAAATATATTTAATTTCTTCAAAAGAATTTAGATGACTGACCTCTTCACCAAAATCTATCTGTTTTGAGTAACAATCTGTTATTCAGGTAAAATTCATCACAACTTGTCTGAATTCTGTCACTAAACTAAGTTAAAAGGTCACACAACTGGAAATCCATTCACCCAACCAGCATGTAAGTCAGTGCCCACCCTGGGCAGCAGTTTTTCAGTTGTGTGAAGCGACTGCTATTTCCCTCATTTTACAGATGGAAAACCTAAAGCTTGAGGAACTGCATGAATTAATGAACCACAGAGAATAGCAGCCCAGCGCCCGGGTGCAGCTGTCTCTGAGGTCTAGATTATGTACTTGCTTCTAACTGAAGCCTGTGGGAGGAGGTGGTAGGCAGGCCACAACGAAAACGAATGCAAAATCGAATATCAAAGCAAAGAGAAAAATCCCTACCAGAAGAAAACCAAGATAAAAGATTTAGCCTTTGAAAACATTGTTGTCTATTTCTCCTTCAATGCACAGAGGCAACAGTTAGAATCTGAAAATAAATCCAACACGCTTGCTTGGTGATAAAGAAAATGTAATTTACTTTATATTTCCTGCACTCTGGTTTCCAAGTGAGTGGGCAGGGGGAGAGCTTAGCAAAGCAATCCGTGCAATTCGTTCTGAAAAGGTGAGTGGGTGTTCACACAACCCTCTCAGGACAGGAGACTCAAGCAGTACAGCTCCTCTTCCCCAGGGAGTCCCAGCTGTCCCACACCCTCTGCTCCATGCAGCTGGACTGAGGAGCCCAGCAGCACCGATGCAAATCAGGAAGGAAGTAAAATTCAACTTCCATCGTCTGCAGCTCTTGCCCAGTCACATCGTCACCCCTCTTTTGGGGGCCAGGCCCTCCATATTTAACTTGATCACAGGATGGGGTTAGACATTCATTCAGAGGGAGGCATCCGTGGTGCGTTAGAACGTGACGTCTCAGCAAAGGCACTTTCCTCCATACTCTTGCTCTTTGGTATAAAGAAGAGGGATTATTCAGTATGACAGAACCCTGAAAATGGTCCCTAAAATATTTCTGCCCAGCAGTTTTAAAAGATGGCTTTGATCTGTATGCCTAGTAACCCACAAACCAGCAACCTATAAACCAGTTCTTACTGGAACCAGGTGTGCAGAGTGACAACTCGAGGATTATTCATTCTTCTCAGTTCTCCCTAACATCTACCTAAATCTGCCAATATAGTTTCAGAATAACACTTCTCTCCTCCACCTCCCACCCCATCTTGCCCCATACACAGACAGACAGACACACACACACACACACACACACACACACACGCACACGCACACGCACACGCACACACTATAAATGTGTTGCAAGACCCTCGGTCTGTCCTGCTCCAAATTGCAGTCATCTAATTAAATTTCTAGTGAGAAGAAAAGAAAAAACTGTGAGCTGTCTCCACTTACTTCCTTCCCTAGATTACACACAGAGCTATCTTTTTAAACCCATGTGCCCCAGAAGATAGCATTTGTCACTTGATTGCCAGACTTACTTCAGCCTTTTAGGAGGCTTGGTCAAAGATGTCTTCGAAAAGTCACCAACTAAGTTCTTGTTTCTGACTAAAACTTTATCACTGGGCCTTAAAGAGGCAATTTAAAGTATAGATAACTGTAAAGACTCAAGAGATTGATAATGTGGCTATTTTCCCAGCAACGGGTTTGCCTGGGGGCTTTCTTGCCCAGGTCATTTAACAGGATGTGTTGCTCAGTGAGAAAAAACGCCATGAGTGATTATCACTTGAAACAACCATATGAGGGCAATGAATCCTGAGTATGTGTCACCCATGAGACAATCATTTCCAGAGAATGGATGTGATGCTTGGTATTCCTTCCCCTCCCATTCTGATCCAACATCCAAAGCTCTAATATGTAATGTATTCTTGAATGACTTCTGACTTTTTCACTGGTTTAAGAGCCCATTTGGACTATATGCCTTTTCACTTCTCCTCCAACTCAAAGGCATCATTCCCCAAAATAAAGTTTTGACCAAAACAGCACAACCCTAACTACACATGCACTGTCGCTTTAAGCTCTTTTGTCTACCCACCCTCTGCCCTGCTCAGCTGACCCTTCCATCTAGTTAGCCAGTCACCCCCAAGACCCACTGTAGGAGCACCTTCCATGTGGGAGACACTGGGAAGTTTTCAGGCCAAGAAGCTGCCTCATCTCTGACCACCAGAAGGCCAGAACCTAGACGGGGAGGCTGACGTGAAGCTCTCCAACAGCACCACATCTATGAAAGAGGAAGGTACCATTAGATGCTGGGAGAAGGCAGTGAAGGAGAGGTCGCTCAGTCTGAGTGAATCAGGAAGGGCCTTTGAGGAGAGACTATGTGGCTGGGAACAGCACAGATGCTCACCAGAGAGGGTACAAGGAACGGAAACCAATCAGTAGTGGCAACTGTCAAGCACTGGGCATTCTTACCCTTGGGATCCTGCATCAGAACAAGCTCCATCACTGGTCCACACCACATGTACACAGAGCTTAGCCTCTACACACTGAGAACCAGGCACTTACCCTATCAGGAAACCCTCCTTTAAACCAGAAAAGGATTGCTTCTTCTGTCCTCTTGGACTCCACTTCAGAAAAACAAATCTTTCCTGAGAGCACCCTTATTCTTCACTTTAAAGTTTCTCTTTCTGAAAGAAAAGCACTCAAACACCAAAGGTTCCCAGGGGGGATAAAAAACAGAAACATCATCCCAGCCAGTAATGTACACAAGCTCCTACTAGTTCTCAAGGCAGTGACCACAGTAGTTCTAGTAGAAATCACTAAAACTTAAGTCTTTTCTTCAGAACCACTAGCACATACATTTTTAGTGCTAACAAGTATCATTAAGGAGATCATAGCACAGAAAATTCCACCCAAGGCTGGAGAGTCAAGGTCTAGGGTAGCAGTTTCCAAAGCTGACTCTACATTAAAAGCACCAGGGAAGCCCTCCATATAAGAATGTATGCCACGGGGTGATGGAACCACTGTTTGGAGGGGAGCTCCCTGTAAATAACTCACCTCTCCTGGTCCCCTGTAACTTGGCTCAGATATCACCAGTCCTCTGCTATGTTCTGCTCTTTTTCCTGAAGGAAGTGACCATTAAATCTCAAAACACTGTCCCTTTATCATGCATAAAATTCAGTCCTATCTTGTTCTTAATGTCAACCAATTAGACTGTGTCAAGGGGCTTCACTGTGCAGCTCTTTAAAGGTCCCTAAAGCTCCATGGGGGGATATTCTTAAAACAATAGAACTACTGTGCTTACTTACAGATCAAAGTATGCTACTGAAGATGATGAAAGCAACTAGAGCTATCTGTGGGGAGACCTGTTTCTTCCTGCTAGAGAAAGGAAAACAGGTTGGAGTTGTTAACCATAACAGCCATCGTTTTAAAGCATATTTGATATGACGGGTGTCTTACTTGCATTCTATTGTTTGATCTTGTCAAGGAAAAAATCAAAATGGACTATCACTGGTTGGAACACTTCAAGTAGGGTCTGGAGATAATTTTTAGCCTCACCTCAGGCTCATAAGCAGCTGAACTTTTGTACAGAGCAGCAGACACTCCCACCTCCAGCTGCGAGGTGACCACTGAAACAATGTTGACCTCTGACCTTCCTTTCATACATGATCTCTCCCCACAAACCACCCAGTCTCTGAGATGTCCCCAATCCTTCTCAGAAAGGACAGTCTAACTTCTACCAGGACCAATCATAAACCCTGGCTAATAAATGATGGAATTACCAAATCCTTTATAGATTAAAGCTACTCAAGTAGTCAGCACTTTGTACAACTTGGCTACATGTTTCCTACATTTGAATATGTGTTTTTCCAGATTGCAATTCTAATTAGCCCCAAATGGATGTAGTTTGCTTTGTTCTTGAGTAAGATGGTTTTATTTCAATTGAGGATCATCACAACAAACCCATTTTGCAGAAGAAAAACCTAAAATTCAGAGAGAAGAATTTCACTCAAGGTGACATAGTTGTTGAACAGAGACTTGAGCCTTCCCAGAAGCTCCCTGACAGATGTGCCCTCACTGTAGCACTCGGGGTGTGTTGATAAATGTTTAACACCCAGCTCTGCAAATAGGAAAATATCCCCAATTTGTATAGTGTGCCAGTGACCATGGTGAAAACACAGCCAACGAGGCTAATTTCACACTCCCAATGGTCATCACCAAAGGTATCACAGGGAAGAGTGTACAGTGTGTATCACCATGTGATAACGCTGCCCATAGTGACAGTGGATCCTTAACCCCAAGAGCACAGATAACAAAGTGTGATAAAATAAATGAGAAGTAATGCATTTTATTTATTGTCTGTTTTAAAATGTTATATAATTCTGTTTAAATCATTTCATTTTTATAATAGCTACATTTAATGAATAACCAATTTGTGTAAAACTCCCCAAAAGCCGGTATAGGCCAGCTCTAGCAAACACACAACTGCCTCTTGAATGTACCTTAAATATTGTCCAGACTTAAACAAATCATGAAAGAAAACATCAGAATAAAAATAATGTAAGATATTATTCTTTAAAGAAGGCAGAAATTTTAAGAAGAAGCTGGGACTCAACATCACAGAAGCAGACATTTCTGTTAAGCAATAAGATAATGTTTGGAGAATCTAGATACATTTGTCAAGATCCAGATACAGATCTTGGTTCAATAAACAAGATGATTAGAGGGCACATGGTGGTCGCTGACTCCTATTGTGAAGTTATAAACAAAATATAAGTCTAATAATTTCTTATAAAGGAAAAATATGTAATAATAAGGAATGAATACCTTTTTTAATTCAGGAAATGTTTGGGATGGTTTGGGGAGATAGAACGATATCTAATGAATACTAAATATTTTTAGATTCATCACTGATTTTCAAACAATTCCCTGCCTGAATATTCATATGAAGATTTCATGACAAAACTTCGTGTCGGTCCCTTCTGGTGTAAGAAACAGGAACAAAGCTGCCCCACCAAGACCATGGAGGAGGTGGGACTCAGAAACCTGAGTGCTGGATTCCAGGCTCTTTTCACTTACTGGCTTTTTAATTCAGAGTCAAATTAATTTGCTCGAGCTTCAGCTCACAGGCCCCCCAAATAATGGTAATCATGTCTGCCCATCAGCCTGCTTCTCAGTGTAATACACATTCTAATGACAGTAGAAGCTGGTGTTCCTAGAATCCAGGTCAGCCTGGGACATTGACTAACCCTATAACCTTTTGTCGGGCATGGGGGCTACAATAACAAGCCAGACAGATGAGGTCCTTGACCATGAGGAATCCTCAGTCTACCATGAAGCAAAAGGTGTTCAGCAAAGGGAAAAACCTGTGTACAATGTATGAGTTTCTGTGGTCATTTCCTGTTCAACAACATCCACTGACAAAGTTGAGATTTGAAAAATAATCCATGAATATCTAGAGCTTTGCAGGATTTTCTAAAGAGCCTCTTGAAATTCAACTTTACACCACCAGGTAAAATGAACTGTGTTTATGTAATTAATGGGGCAGAGTTACACTGAGATAATGATTTTCATAATTAAAAAGACTCATCATTAGCACTAGTTCCAAGGCAAAATAACTTCTTCTTGACTTTTTTCATTGTTTTAAGAAACAAAATAGATTATTTCACTACAAATACACAATGCATAATTATATGGTGAAAAAAAACAAGATAAACGTCTAACAGTGTTTTCATTTGTCTTCTGTGACTGGGGTTCGTGACAAGGTTAGTTTTAAGCTGTCCCCAGAATATTTAGCCTTATATATCTGGCTTTCATTTGCATAACGATAGGTTTTGGTTATTGTACACACTGTCAAAAAATTCTGAAAATCTATTGTTACTTGGCTTAATGGCCCTTGTAAACTAATTTACAGTAGGAAAGCTAACTTCAGGTCTTCTCTCTTCAGTTTATGTGAAGTAGATATTAGTATATCACTGTCTTCTAGCTATCATCTATCATTTATGGGTCCTTCTAGGACAAAGAACTTGCCACATTATGGCTTTGGTTAAGAAATATCTGATTAGAATGGCCCAGAAGGAAAAGGGAATGGAGTAGACAGTATACATCCATGCTGTGAGCTTTAAAAAGCACAGATGTATATTTCTATCCAGATTCTGCATTCCCCTGATGCCTCAGTGTGACCTTAGGCACATGTCTGATGTTTGCAATCCCTTAGTTGCTTCATCTATAATAGTGACTACACCAGGCAGCTCCTGTGGGGCTTCCTCCTCTGCAAACACAGTGACATGGCTCCCTATGGGTCATGACTGTACCCAGTAATTTTTTTACCTTGCTATAACTGGCACATCCCAAGGTGATACTGGGCTCAGCATTAGGCAACTCGATTCTGTTTCCTAGAAGTGGAATATCTGTTCAGAGATACAGAATTCTGGGAAAAGAAGAAGAAGAAGAAGAAGAAGAAGAAGAAGAAGAAGAAGAAGAAGAAGAAGAAGAAGAAGAAGAGGAAGAGGAAGAGGAAGAGGAAGAGGAAGAGGAAGAGGAAGAGGAAGAAGAAGAAGAAGAAGAAGAAGAAGAAGAAGAAGAAGAAGAAGAAGAAGAAGAAGAAGAAGAAGAAGATGATGATGCAAACACAGATAGACAGGACACACCATGTGCCAGACATAGATTGGTTGTGAAAGTTAATATTTAGGGGTTACTGAGAACATTCAGTAACCCCTAAATATTAACTTTCACAACCAATCTATGTACTCAAAACCAATCTATATACTCACTATCACTGTTTAACAGATGAAGACATGGGGACCTGGAAAGTTTGAGTTTAGGGTACATTAATGGTAACCCTCTGGGGAGAAGATGCACAAAGTTCTCTCACTTGGGACCTTAGCATTGCCTCAATTCTCAGTTTTCAGGGTTTGGCTCTTTGGATTCCATGAGTCCTTAATGGTACCTTAATGTTTTTTAAAGAAGAAATCTCCTCTTGGACACAGGCAGGTTGTCTGCAAATAAAGAAGGTTGTAAACAAAATTTGTTAATGAATGTAGTATCAAGATTAGACATTGTTTAGGCAAAGAAACTAATAAAGTGCCTATGATAATTACAAGAGAGAACAAAGAATTTTTATCACTGAACCATCGCCATTACCCAGCTCTGTCTCCCACTGACTAGGCCCTCAGAATATTGCAGTAACACCATGAATGATAGCAGAGTTTGAAAGATTGTTCTGTGCCTGGCTCAGTGCTACGGGCTCTGCTTATATTATATCATTTGCTATCTCATTTGATTCCTGCAGGCCTCTGTGTGGTAAGTACTTCCAACGTATCTGTTGTACACGTGGAAGTCTAAAATATTTAGTGATCTGACCAATACCAGCAGGAAAAGTTGTCTTGTCTTGTAGGTTATACAATTTACCAAATGTAAAAGCTGTCAGTCCTCTCATGCCCGTAAATTTGTAGCTAGAAACACTGAACACAGAAGCTTGAGTTGTCAACCACATGGAGCTAGGTCCTTGAGGTGGTCAAAGGAGACTAAGGAGGAGAGATTGGTGATTGGGAACAGAAAGAAGGGACCCCCCCAGTACTATCCAAGTTCAGCTAGGGCTTGACAAGAAAAGGGAAATAATCTATTTGCCAGGGAAACTACCATCAGTTGGAACCAGGATGATTTCCTCTCTGATCATAAATGGCAAAATCTAAGAGTCATTAAAGGCAGCATTGAAGGTTTCCTACAAGACTTTGTAGGGAAGTTGTATAGTGCTTTGTCCTGCCCACACGGCTACACTGCGAGAAGCCAACTTGGAGGCCTGACTGTCTGATTCAGAAATCCGAGCCTCTAACCCACAATTCCATACAGCATCCCCTGCAACTGTGCAGAGTTGCTGATTGTTCTAATTTTCATAGCTTGCTGCCTTTCTTGTCTGCATTTTTTTCACAACAGTCCCCAAATTCTCTTCCAAATCCACCTCTGCCTTCAAAATAGGCTCAAATATACCCTGCTGTGCTAAGCCTTTCCAAATCTCTCCAGCCTTAGCTCTCCATCTCTTCTTGACCTTTGCAGTAGGCTAAATGTTTATCTTCCCCCCAAATTCATATGTTGAAATCTTAATCCCTCCAAGACGATGGCACTAGGAAGTGTGGCCTTTTGGAAGTGATTAAGTCACAAGAGCAGGACAATCTTGAATGGGATCTGCACACTTATACAAGATCAGCACTTACACAGCTCCTATCCTCTTCTACTGTGTGAGTACACCATGAGTTCACAGAGAGGAAGAACTTCTGTACTAGGCAAGATGTCCTCACCACTGAATCTGCTGACACCCTAATCTTGGACTTCTCAGCTTCCTGAACTAGGAGGGATAAATTTCTATTGTTTATGAGTTACCCAATAGAAGGTACTATTATTATAGCCAAAACACTCTTAGACACCTTCAGAGCACCTTACCTCTCTAGCCATACAAAATAAATTTTGCGTCGGGGAGAACATGGCGGACAGACAACAGCAACTACTGGAGGCTCTCTGAAAGGCTCAGCTCAGAGGCCAGGAATGATGCGGACTAAGGAGACACGAACCGGTAGAAATATGCTCTGCTGACTCAGGAACGAACTGGGCTGAGAGAAACCAACTTAGAATACAGTCCTGGTGCTAAAATAGGAACAGAAAAGTCTCGGTGTGGAGGCTCAACCCCGCGCCATTGGAAACCGCGATTTGGGTTTCCCGCCACCCCGAGGCTGGCTGCCTCCACAAGCGGCTCAGCAAGGAGAGACGCGCAGAAGCTCTGGGAACGGGAGTCTGCAAACGGAGTCGAAAACAGGATGGACAAGGAGGCGTACACGAAAACTGACTGGTGGTGAGGTGAGTGAGAAACTGACACTCTACCACAGTTTGACTCCAGCGGAGGACTCTCTGGGCTCGGGCAGTCCTGTAAGAGCAGGGCGCGGTGGCGACTCCAGCCACACATTCCCCTCTCGGACGGGATTGGTGAAAAGTGCCTGGCCTGCGTGACGCTGCTGGCGGACTCCCTAGGCTGGCCTAACCCAGATCCCAGAGCCTGACGGTGGCCCGGAGGAGCGACTGACTCCCGCGTAGGCTGCCTCCTCCGCAACTCCCTGGTGCGCAGCGGTGGGCGGGAACAACTAGCCAGCGCAATTTGATCAGGCTGTGGCTGACAGGCAGGGAAGTCAGGCCTCCTATGTAAGCTTGCATTTTATAAGGAACAGATAATATGGGGAAGGGAAGCAACAAGAAAGGCTCCTCGGCCCCCAATTCTGAGAAACAGGCAATAGTGGACACCGCACCAATATACATTAAGCGCCATATAGAGAGCCTCATAGACCAATTCAGGAATGAAGTTATCAACGACCTGAAGCTAGAAGTATGCAGAATAGTTAGAGAAATGCTAAGCACCACCCAGGAAAAAACAGATGGTGGAATGGAAGAACAGAAAAAGAGGGGAGAATTGCTTGATGGAGAAAACAGAGAAAGCATTGAGTATGTGAAGCAGGTTCAAAGGGACTATCAAGAAATTAAGAAGTCTATCCAAGACTGGCATAACAGCTTGAAAGAAACTAAGGACAGACTATCTGAACTGGAGGGCAGACTTGTAATATGGGAGAATGAAATGAAAAACTTCTTAAAAATAACAAAGAAACAAACAGCAATAATACAAAGACAAGAAGATGATAAGAGGAGCCATAACTTAAGGATTAAGAACATAAAAGAAGAAGTAGGGACACAAACAAGTGAACTACAAAAGCTACTCACAGAAATAATCCAGGAGAATTTTCCTAATTTAGCAAAAGATAAAGATACTCAGATGTATGAGGCATACAGGACCCCAGCTACCTATAACCCTAACAGAGAAACACCCAGGCATATAATAATAAAAATTCCAGAAATTCAATACAAGAACAGAATATTAAAAGCTGTAAGAGACAAGAAACAGACTACTTACAAGGGAACACCCATCAGAATTACAGCAGATTTCTCTTCACAAACCATCAAATCACGAAGAGCATGGGGGGAAATAATTCAAGCTTTGAAAGATAATAATCTCCAGCCAAGATTGAGATATACTGCACAACTGTCCCTGGAAATTGATGGAAAAACGAGGTGCTTCCAGGATAAAGAGGAACTGGGGGAATTTGCAACCACCAATTCAACCCTACAGAAAGTATTGCAGGATATTCTAAAAAAAGAAAAATACAAAGAACCCAGAAATAGTGGCGGGGAGGCCACAACGAATGGAGCAGAGAACAAAATGAAGAAGACAAACTGACAGCTACTGACAGAAAAAGAGCTCAACAGAAATGAGACAGAGAAGATTGGATGATAGGAACAGCTATTTTGGAGAAAATGACATCTTAATAGGTAATACTGATTTAGTACCATCTTGTTTTGAAGTCTCATCTAGCTTTCGTTCTTCTGTCTCCAATGGTCTAAACAGGTTGTATCTTATTGGATTTTATTATATATGATAGTATAAGCAAAAACCTTTTAAAGACAAGGAGATTATACAGAAACCATTGTTCATTTTCTGTTAGTCGATTCTAAATACTCTATAATGCTGTCATTCTCTTAAATGGTTTTACATTGTTTTGATATACTTAATACAGTATACGAAGTTGTACTCAAGGACTTCAAGGAAAGAGTCAATATGGTAACTACTTTTGGGTCGGAAATATCTGGTGGTGAAACACTATTCTGCTTAAATGGTTATGTTTTGATCTGCCCTGTTTCGCTGTTATGCCCTCTTTTTTCTCAATCTCCACTCCATTATTTACTTTTTTATTTTTATCCATTTAATTAAAGGGAAAAAAATAGCAGGATATAATATAGTAACTCACTTTGACTTTCTATTATCTCGATTTGAAGCCCTGTATTACTCTCACCATCTTGTTTTTGACTGAGGTTCCTCTATTCTGTTTTGCTGGATAGTATCAGGTTCGAAAGTTTAGGCATCAGCTGAGAAGATAATGAGATTCATTATAACGCCCATTCTCATTGACTTTTATCTACTTTTGAAGACCTACAATGTCTCCAATGTTTTGGTTTTGTCGGTTTTATTCTTTACTGTTTTGTTCAATTGTATTACAACTAATGATATAGGCAATTCTATTAGAGATAGCGGGAGGCATTATGGTAACCATTGTTGATCACCTTGTATTATGTTTTTATATTATCTATTATGTCCACCCTTTTGACTTGACCGATTCTGTCCTGTTATGTCTCATTTGGTTTTACTCTCTTCCAAAAAAGCAATAAGAACCGTGGGAGCAATGAAACCCAAAATGTGTAATAGTCATTGTACAAAAGAGAGGAAAAGAAAGTGCTCTAAACTATATAACTGCATGTATATTTAAGTGTATAAGATAGAAAATGATATCACAGAGTTTTTTTATTGGATCATTGAACAGAACTGTTTGCAGTATCATTGTTGGAATGTCCACTCTACAAGCTTTAATTTTGTGACTTGAACAATTATTTCTAAGATGGCAATATGTAATCCATTAACTAGTGATTTCCTACTGCGCAGTTTTTTTCTCCTGTAAATCTGTATAACTTGTACCCCTTCACTATTTTTTTTCTTTTCTTTTCTCCTTAAATAAAAAAAAAAAAAAGAAGCATTATGGCATGTCCCCATCCACTATATTGACTGTACATGGCACCATGTTACTTCTGAATGTTCCCCAAAATCAAAAAGACCATGAATTTAAACTTCCTGAATTGCTTCAGGACATTGGGGCATCCAGGATAGTGTACCTAAAGACACTAAGAAAACAGGACTTTCAGAACTGTCTCATAATCCAAGAACAATGGAATAAGTGTTTGAAGCAAGAGAAAATATTTTCAGATGGATTAGTGGCAATGTCTTTTATTGTAATAAATTTTAAATACTCACTGTATGTTTACATCAGACCTCATATTATTGTATACCATTCAAAAATGAACTTAGAATGGATTGTAAACTTCATGTAAGAGACAAAAGTAGAGAAATTATAGAATGTGAAATAAATTTTCTACAGCCCTGAAAAAAAAAATAAAAAAATAAAAAATAAAAAATAAAAAAAACAAAATAAATTTTGCTTGGCATAAGAGCTGGGTATGTATCACCTCTACCAACTGGAGAACCCAAGAAGTCCTCATATTTTATGCACCTTCTGCTTTCTTCTACCCACCCCCACAAACACTTCCAGCAGGGCAGTACCTTACATTTAGTAGTCAAAGAATAAGCAGAAAAAGGTCAGTCAGAGGCTTCAAACAGTCATGGACACATCATAGCCTCGGAGAAAATGCAAAGTGGAGAAGCTGCTCTAACGCCCCCTGCAGGCCAGGAGGCCAGTTTGGATCAGCCATTAAATAGGTAAGTCATCCAGTAGGGTTTCTCCACATGGTTAATTTGGTTTTTAATTTGAATGCACAAAAGAGAGACAGACAAGTTCCCCTGGTTAAATCACAGGCTTCACCATATTTACTTGGGTAATTTTCCCTGGTGCTAACTTGGTCAGGAAATGCTTTCACAGTTTGTACCTCCCAGCTTTCTGTGCTGAGTTTGGCAGTGCCAGCGCCCCCTGGTGTTTACAAGGTCAGTGGTTGCTGGGGGGGGGAGCGGGGGAGGGCGCGCGAGGGGAGGGTGTTACCCGCTGTGGGCCTGCTGGATCTCACACAGCTTCTAGGTTGGTCATCAAATCCCCAGGAGAAATCTATCTAATCTGAGAGGTAACATATTTTACAGAGAGTCCAGGGAAAACGTTATAAGTAAAGACCGTGTTAGAACTTGTTAACTCAAACCAACATTGATTAACACCAAGGGGCTGCAAGCACCAGACACAATACCTCCGAGAAACTTTCCACAAAGCCTGACAGAAAACAACCTGACAGCCTCTGCTTTCGTCTTCCTCCGGCACTTTTAACTGTGCTGCTGTTAACATTTACATGACATTAGTGGGGGTAATTGCCTTTTCCCTTGTGGTCAGGTCTCAATTTTCATAAGAAGCATAATATCCAGGAGTGAGTCAAGGTTAGTCTGGTGATCAAGTAGATTCACCCTTTAAGCCTTGCAAATCTCCCTAGATGCAGACTACATATGAAATTCCTGCTCACAGAGCTTAATAAAACATTTCCATGTGCAGAGTTCTTGGGCAGATTGTATTATTTCTTTTCTTCTACATACTTTACAGTTCTTTCGCCCTCTTAAGTGCTTGGAAATTTCAGGAGGTAAAACTAGCCTCTTTGACTCTCACAGTAATTAGTCTGTGGCTAACCCTCAGGTTTCCAATAAACCAGCTCTCCAGTTCATATTTCTATTGAACTCTATCCAAACAAACAAAAATCACCCAGAATCAAGTAGCTCAGATTCTACTTCCTTGAAAGAGTATTTTTATAGCCCATCTTAGTATCACCCAGAAACTAGCCTCCTGTGCCCAGCATTAGCTGTTTGCAATTCTCAGTAAACACGCTGAAACACAATTATATTTTTATTGCCTATCCACCTTGTGTCCAGCCCTCTCCGAAGAAGAAGGCAAACACAGGTGTGGTGCTGGTGTGTGGTTTGAGTCCACTGCAAGGGATTGCCAGACGGTAGAATCAAGGAGCTGAAGAGTTGCAAGGAGAAGGAGAAATGAATGAGGCAGACTTCTGGATGGGAGACTGAATTTGTGGTGAAAATGGAAGAATGCTCAGAATAGCAGGAAGGAACAATCTAGAAGCAGAGGAGACATGAAGCTGGGAATGCGCCCAGTGAGCTCAAGCTTGAAGAACCCTGAAGGACGGCACTGCTGTCATGGGAAACAAATTTGAGAACAGGAGCAAGATTTCAAGAAAGGATCTTAAAAGTGTGCTTGGGGACTCAAAGCCGATAAATGAACTTTTTTCAGCGTCATCACCTCGCTACACAAGTAGACTAATTCCCTTTTACATTGTTGATTATGTCTTTTACTTACATGCTGGAAACCTACTGAAGTCTTACTGGATATTTATGGAGTGTTGGCTCTGCCAGGCGCCCTGCCTGGGGCTGGAGAATCCTTCCTAGGTGAAAGTGTTGGTCTTACTCACCAAGAGTCCTCCTTTGTATGAAAGGGATGGCATTCCTACAATTATAAGCAGTGTTTTTCTTTAGGCAGTGAAATTATGGATGGATTTTACCTTCTTTGCAATTTTCTTTTTTTCCAGTTTTCTGCACAAAGAAAAGATTATATTATAGCAAAAATAACAAAAATGTCTATATAAAATATCTGATGTAATAAATAATACGACAGAGTTGATGAACAGCGTGTTTGGGGAAAAGGGATAAGATTTCCCTCATGTCAAGAAAAAAATATAAAAGCTGAAAAACAAAAACCAAATTAGTTTTGGGATGAGATTATTTTCAAAGATATTCACAGAGAGATACTGTACAGGAAGTTTCTCAATTTACCCAAAAGACAATGGCAATGGATAGTGTTCTAAATACACAAGCATACCGTTTGAGAACCACCCCAGCAAATGCCTGTCAAGGACAGTTTGAACCCCTGCTCCTTCCATTATCAGCCTCTAGAGAGCTCTTCAAATCACATCTCCCACAATGACCCCAAGCAACACAGGAACACCGAATGCTTCTCTATTGCCCCTGCCTTCCCCTTTGGCTGGCTTGCTCTCCTAGTGACAACAGAGAGTGACCGGGTGCTAGTTTAAAGGTGGACTACCTTGGCTTGCTTTCTAGTTTACCCTCTACTGACTATGACCTGAGGCTAAATATTGACCTTTCTGAGCCTCCTAAGCCTCATTATCATCTGAAAAATGGATTTGTGAAGAGATAGATAATAGAGAGACAGATAGATAACTTTCTTTCTAGTTACTGTGCTACCATGCTATCTTATCTTATATTTCATGAAAAATATAACTGCACATACTTTTTAATAATTGACTATTTCTACAAATATTCTAATAAAATACAATACCCTATCATCCTTTTACCTCTCCAACTCCTCCTCCTTGAAAGCAAAAACCTTCACCTCTTTTAACAAAAGTATTATTAGAATAGACCCTAACTGGCCAGTTGTAGGTATTATCTATTGGTCTCCCACTGTGGAGAAGGTGAAAGTGGCTCTCATCACCTACTCCCATATTCTGCCTGTGAACCATCTTATTAATCTGTCTTCACAATCTGATAATTTTAATTGAGTTAATGTTATGGTTTGTATCTAGATGCCTCCTCAAAACCTCACACGGTCATAGGTGGCGCTTTTCGTACGTGGCAGGACCTAGAGTGTGTGATGCTGGGATTGAGGATGCAATGCTGAGATTGATTCATGGTGCGATGCTGGGTTTAAGGCTGCCCCACTTGGGTGTGAGTAGTAGCCACCCTAAGGGAAGGCAGCCTGGATAGGATGTAAGGGACAGAAAGAAGCCTCTTGCCACCGCATGCTTCTTTGCTGCTTTGTTGCCTTCCGCCCACCATGAACCATTTCTCCCCTATCCTATTCCTCTGTCATGCAGGGGCACCCCGCCTGGGAGCCAACCAACTGCGAAGTGGAGCCCCTACATGCTGTGAACTACAGGAAACCTTTCCTTCTGTAGCTTTGGATTATACTTTGGGTATTTTGTTTCAGCAGTGAAAAAAGTAAGATAATTAATAATCAGGATTTATAATATTATGACTCTATGAACTAGTGATTTTTCGACCTAGCTCAGTAATTCCTCTTAAGACATTTGAAATGTAAAGCAGTATTTGGTCTGTCAGCAGATTAAGAATGGGGGAGCTACACCCCTGGCATTGAGTGAATGGCAAGCAGGACCACTAAAGTTACCCTAACGGACAGCAGGGGTCTCCAACACCCAGGTGATGGGCCTGTACCAGTCCAGGAACGGAGGTGAGCAACAGACTGGAAAGCAAAGCTTTTTCTGTGTTTATAGCAACTCCCACCATTCAGATTGCCATCTGAGTCCCATCTCTTGGCAGATTAGTAGACATTAGTTTCTGATAGGGATGCAAACTCTCCTGTGAACCACACATGCAAGAGATCTAGGTTGTGTACTTCTTAGGAGAATGTAATCCTGGAGCCATCCACATTCACATCCCTACCCGATCTGTGGAAAAACTCTTCTGTCAAACTGATCCCCAGTGCCAAGAAGATTTGGGATTGCTGATCCACAGGACACTGCTACACAACCAATGTCCAAATGCCAATGAGCCTTCCTGACAGGCAGTTAGTACTATTTCCAGCTAAGCCATGCAGTATATGATGATTAATTTTTCTTTTGGGGGACAACTTTTATTTTATCTAAGATTAATCATTATCCTGATGTTTTCATTCTTTTCCTCTAGAAGCTTTTATGATCATTGCATTGTTCCTCTATATTCTGATATTTCATAGGGATATACCTTGGCCTGTTTTGTGTTGAACTTCTAGAGAATAAATATTCTGAATATTTCTGTATTTTAGCACTCTATTGCTTTCTGAAAAACTTTTTATTGTACCAGGGATCAAACTCAAGCTGCACACTTGCAAGGCAGGCACTTAAGGTTCTGAGCTAAATCCCTGGCTCTGAAATTGTTTTTGAATGGTCTTCTTCAATTTACCATGATTTCTTCTATTAATCCGTGTTATTTAAGTTTTGAGATCTTTAGTTTTCTAATTGAATTAATATCTTATGTTTTAACATTTTTCTTTTGATCTATTTCCAGGAATATTTTCATTCCGATCCATCCACTGAGTTGGTTTTGTTGTCATTGTTGTTGTTTTTCTCCTGGTTACTAATATTTCTAGTCCCCAATCCCAAGATCTTTTTGCTTTCTCAATGTTTCTATTTTACAGTATTGTATTCCAGATTGTGAATGTAAATCTTCTTTCACTTTTTAAAACAATTAATAACAAAGAGATTTTGAGTTTCCATTTTATTTCTCCTTACATGGAAATCTCCATGCTGCTTTTATTCTGTTTGTTATTTGTCTTCTTTTCATAATTTATATTATAATTTTAAAAGTTGAGCTCAAATATCTAGTGATATCTCACAGTCTCTCAACATTAATATGGATGCTAGAAAAGTAATTAAAAAGCTTTTTGTAGAAAGATATGGACTGTATTATGCACAATGTAATCTACCCCACAATGTAATCTCTCTGTATTATTTCTTTACAAATGCATGTGTTATCATCTTACTTCCTTTTTTAAACTAGTAAAATTTCCACAATAAGATCCTTTCTGAGTACTTCCTGAGGAACATAAGGTTGGCTGTCAACTCTCCTAAGGACTCATATAGTATATAATCTTTTATTTTGTTCATCTATTCTTATACTGCCATCTCTTCTTTCCGCTGTAGCATATAACCCCAGTCTACTGACCCATTGTATTAGTCCTGTCCCTGGGACAAAAAAAAAGAAAACAAACAAACAACCAGTCAAAACATAAAGGAAGAGGGGGTTATTTTGGTGTACAATTTCAGTGGGTTCAGTCCATGACACACTGGTTCCAAGGCAGAGACAGCCTGGTGGAAGGGTCCAGTGGAGGAAAACTGCTTATCTCCTGGAAGCCAGAAAGAGAGAAGAGAGGACAGGGCACAACAATACCCTCTTCCGGGGCATTCTCCCAGTGACCACTTCTAGCCAGACCCTATATCCAAACAGCGCATTTAGCTATGAACTCATCAATAGATTAACGCGATGAATATAACACTCCCATGATCCAATCCTCCTCCAATAGACCCATCTCATAAAACAGGAGACTTTGCGGGGACATTTAATATCCAAACCGAGCACTCTCCCTAGAGAATGAATCATCAGTTGTCTGTAGAGTTCAGGTAAGGCAGTAGCTATCTGCATGGAACTGGGGACTCAATTTGAAGTTCTGTTTATTTCTTCAGCTGACCTTTGGGCAATGCTTCTGTGTCACCGAGACCTCATTTCCAGACATAACTGACCCTAATGATCCCCGAGCCCCTGCAGCAACACTAGAGGGGAAATATCTGCAGTATGTCAGGTGTTTTTCTGCTTCCTCCACTGCCATCTTACACCTGACAAGCGGGCTATTTTCTCATAGCTGACAGATCAGATATTACTCATATTTCTCTTTTTTTGGCTTCTAAGTTAGTATTCCTGTTTTGTCCTCTTATATCCTCATTATATTTGTAGGTTTCATCTCTTTGTTTAAATTTCTTTTAGTCATTTTAGTGGGATATTTGAGAAGAAGTAAAAATTAGGGGTAAATGGAATCCATCATCATCTTGGAGGTCCTATGATTCATTTTTTACACAGCAGCCAGAGTGATCCTTTAAAAATTCAAATCATATCCTAATACTACCTAGCAGCAAAATTGCCAGTGTTTTCTCATTATTGGAACAAGATTTAAGCTCTTTATCTGGCTTATAGTTAACACAATCTGGGTTATCACAATCTTTGACTTCATTTTCTACCTGATGGTCTCTTATTCCCTAGGTCATAGTAACTTTGAACTTTTTGTTACTTGACATGCCATTTGCTCCCTCAGGGTCTTTGCACTTATTATTCTTCCTCTTGGGAAGGTGTGTTTCTACAAGTCCTCCAAGTCCAGGCTGCTTTTGGTCACTCCATTTTTAGTTTAAATGTCGCTTTTCAGAAAGATCTTCTCTGACCACCTAATCTAAAATAGCCAATCAGTCACTTAGAGCACATTTCATTTAAATTTTCTGCATAGGCTTGATCATTATTTAAAATCATTCTCGTTCACCTGCTTATTTGCCTTATTTATTATGTGTTTCACTCATTAAGAATGAAAGATCCCTGAGAGAAGGAGCCCTATTTTCTCATTCACTATTTGTGTTGATAACTTTTCTCTCTTTGCTGAGACAAAATACCCAACACCCAACATTAGGGAAGGAAAAGTTTATTTAGCTTACAGTTTTTGGTGGTTTCAGTCCATAGTCAGCTGGCTCCAAGGCAGAGTTGCATGGCTGAGGGGTGACTGTTCATGATAGCTATAAACAACAAGAGAAAAAGAAGGTGAAAAGGGAAAAGCACACCTCCTTCCCTCCTTTATATTGTATGCCGGCTATAATACAATAATACTATATGTGCCCCTGGGCTGGTGCCGCACTCATGCTGCCAATCCCAACACTAGACACTGAACCAATCACAAACGTTAGACTTGGCTGCCTTTGAAGAGCTCACCAACCATGGCCATATGAGGTTTTTAGGGGACATCCAGATATAAATTATAAAACTATTTTATCTTCAATTACTCAGCATTCTTCAGGGAAACAGATCCAATAATCTGGAAGTGTGGGGACACACACACACACACACACACACACACACACACACACATACGTTGAATATCTGATTTGAAAATCCAAAATCTAAAATTGTCCAAAAATACAAAAAAATTTTGAGTGCTGTCATAATACTCAGAAATTTTGAATTTTGGATTCTCATTCAGTAAATGTTCAATTGGTAAAATCTGTATTAATATTCCAAAACCTGAAGACTTCTAGTCTCAAGCATTTGGGGTAAAGTGTGTGTGTGTGTGTGTGTGTGTGTGTGTGTGTGTGTGTGTGTGTGTAGAGACAGAGACAGAGACAGAAAGGGACAGACAGATTTACAATATCAGATTACCTCACATGATTATGGAGGCTAAGACACTCAAACCCAGGAAAGGCAGGGGTGTAAGTTCCAGTCTCAGCCTGAATCTGGAGACAGAAGATGATCCCAGCTCCAGACACTCAGAGAGAAAGAATTCTTTATTACTCAGCTTTGATCTCCTTAGTCTTCCTATAGATTAGAAAAGGCCTAAACTAGGCCTGTGCACATCAGGAGGGCAATCTGCTTTATTCTGTCTGTCTATTAAAATGCAAATATCCTCCCAACACACCTTGCAGACACATCCAGAATGCCCTTTATTGCTTCTCAACCTTTTGACTTCACAATGCTAACCAAACCAAACAAAAATTAACCGTCACAATGCCTGACTGCATTCAGCCAATATTGTTGAAAGAACAAATAAACACGTTTTCTGACCTTATCAGTGATAGACCTGTTGAGATGCACTTGCAAGTGAGTGAGAACTTCCCTTTGTGTTGCCCATACCGAACTCCTGACCCGATGCTCCTACAGAGTTTCCCCACTGCTGGCCCACATAGCCAAAGCCAGTCTTCTCCCTGGCTCACAACCTCTGCCTTGGCCCTGCTGTCTTGCTAAGCTCTTGAGAAAATTTCTGAGAACTTTGCTTAATTTGGTCAGTCATCCTCTCCCAAACTGGAAAAGAGCCTATGGAGGGAGACCTTTAGTGCCTCCGAGTTGCCAAAGGGGACTTTTGCAGAGACAGTAGGAGAAGTTCTGAGCACAGAGTTCACCAGGATTGAAAATGCCACCTCCATTACATCAGCATGTAACCTTAAACAGCCCACCCCACGGCCCTTCCCCAAAGCACTACCATAGCAATCTTCTGCATGTTCAGTGGATAGGACACTTCTAGGAAAGCTTCTGATTGGCAGCACAGCTTTTTGCACAGTGCTTTTCAACTGGTATGTTGCACATGGCTCTCTTCTTGCAGAAATTGCTGCAAACATTTGGTCCATGAGGCATATTCAAAAAGTATAGTGATTACTGAATAAAAGAAGACACATTGTCATTAATCCCCTTCAAAATAGCCCCCTGTGCTTTGAACATGCAGATCATCGCTCTTTTCAAAGCATCTCTCATTATAATAGGTTGTCTTCTACCTTAAATATTCACTGTATCTGTTGATCATCTCTTGTATTTTTGAAAGTCCATCTTCTACTGCTGTATTGATCAAAACAGAACTATCTAATTAAGTGGTTGTGGAAGAAGTGCATCATTTCTAGGTGCAAGTTCACAGCTGTTTGCTTTGACAGAATATAATCCACCTCGAATGCAGTGGTAAATTACACATCAAGTATTTAACTTGTCACAGTGACTGGGGGTGGGGAGGATGGAAGTTTCCAGAATAAGGATGACCGGAGCCGCGGAAGACAGGAGGCCAAACTCGAGCAGGATCAGCTCTCAAACTTTATTACGTACAGCGAACCGGACCTAACAAGGTCCGCCACCCTCAACGTTGATTCCTCTTCCGCCGTTGGGGGCAGGAACAACCTCTTATAAGGGGAAGCAGTATCCAATCACAGAGAAGCGCGCCTAACAAGCTGATAGGCTAGCGTCACGGGTAACTGGGCAGATATGACAATTTGGCGGGCTTGTTCAGGCCGGGAAGAACCCGGAAGCAGGAAATGGGTGCCATCATAGGCGGCTTCCCACATCTCCCCCTTTTTTATTTATTAAAATAGGATGGTCTGTGGGTTCCTCCAAGGTGTCTATGACCTTGTTGCTGTTAGACACCTAGGAGTGGGCCTACCTTGTAGGCCGAGGCATGAGAGAATGTAGAGGTCTATACCCTGCTGTGCATCACCCTGTTTTGTGCATATCCTTGCGCCAGGACCATGCTCAAGGTGAGTGGTTCATTTTTTCGCAGGGCCAGGCTTTTGTGAACCGAACCTGGATGCATATAGACATTCATTCCTGCCTTCCCCCCAACCTTTGGGGCGGATGGCACTGCAGTACCCTTGGTCTCGCATCTCAATGCCAATAATTTGACTCCGGAAGGGACCCCTGGCCTTATAGGCCATGTATATCTGAGTGGAGCCTGTCTTAGGTTGACCGGGAGGGCTTTTCCCGTCTTACCCGTCATTGGCTTGCCCACTCAGCTCTTATAGCTGATGTTCTGCAATGTGAAGGAGATATGCGGCGGCCTGCTGGCCTGATGGGCCACCTGCTGCCATTTGCATGGCTGCCATAGCTGTGATCTTAACCTGCTGCTGAGTTTGTATGAGGCGATCTAACAAGCATTTAATAACCATAAGCCCCACTAGGAAGGCCACAGCAATCAGGATCCAAATAGTCAGGTTGGGCCAGGAGAACCAGGAGGTGACGCGTTCCCACAAACTGGCTATAACACTGCCTAAAGTTGATAAATCGAACCTGACTGGACCTAGTTGGATACCATCCATATTGTCAAGTTCCTGACCGACTATGAGGGGCAAATTGTGAAACTTAGGTAGGTAGGTGTCTTGCAGCCAAGCTGTCATATTAGGAACCCACAGAATAGAAAAAGCTCCAAACCAGACATTTTAGTTTGTAGATGGTCTCGGGCGCTGAGCGTCGGTCCCAGAAGGGTCGAGTTGACTTGTGTCCGCGGGCTTATCCTCCTGTGCTTTCTCAGGAACTGGTGGGGAGTTTACTGCTCGCGTCAATCTTTCCGGGACCCACAGCGGTTCGCGACCTGGTTCCTGTGGGAAAACACAAACCGCACCTCGGGTCCAGCTAATCACTGGATCCGGGCCCATCCATTGTCCTGTAAGGACATCTTTCCATCTCACCAGCCCTTTGTCGGCCGGGGACGGGTTATTGTGCTCCATGGCAGGGGAATGATTATTGTGATTAAGATTTAAAAAATTTATGGTAAAGAGTGCCAATGATATTCTTCCTTTGGGCGTTAGGCCGTGGCCACCCAATTCACGGCACAGGCGTGTCCACTCTTCTAAGGACCTATTTTTGTTAGTTCTTAGGACATCACGGCACTCCTTAGTGCACTGTTCAAAAATCAATTGTTTTATGAGAGGGTGAGTCGCCTCAGCATCTGGAAAAATCCTGTTAGCGGCCTCAAGCATGCGGGCCACAAAGTCTGAAAATGGCTCTCCCTGCCCTTGTATAATTTTTGTAAGGTGACCCGTATGTTCTCCCTTTCCAGCCAGCCGTCTCCAGGCCTGGAGGCCACAGCGGCTAATTTGTTCATAAACCTGGCGAGGGTATTGAGTTTGATCTTCCTCAAAGGCTCCTCGCCCTAATAGCATATCCCTGTTCCACTCTCTCTGGTTATTTTCCCTGTTGGCTGCCGCCTGCTCTACACAGAATTCCTCATTCCAGGACTTCCAATCTAAATATTGTCTGGGGGAGAGGCAGGCGCGTGCCAGCTGGGTCCAATCTCCAGGAGTTAAAAGCAGACCTGCCAATGCCTCTAAAAGCGCCATGGTAAATGGCGCATTGGGCCCATAAGCTGAAACTGCGTCCTTGATAGTTTTAAGTTGTTTAATTTCTAAGGGCTTATAATATCCTCCTCCTCCCCTGCCTCCTACTTGTACCGGGAATGCATGGAGACCGGAACACTCAAAAGGAAGCCGCGACCATACCCTCTGGTGGAAGGAACGTCCTCCTCCCTCCCCAGATGGGGGCGCAGAAGGCAACCCAGGAAGTAGCTCTCCCTCTAACCAGGGCGGTGCCATAGGTTGTGGTGGCAGCCCAGGGAGCAACTCCTCTTCCGGCCACGGCGGTGCAGTGGGGCCTGGCGCCCTGAAAGGGGCGATCGTGGGTCGCGAACTTGCCAAAGGGCGGAAGGGCTTAAGCTCCTCCCGTAAGGCGGAGTAGCTCGGGCAGGGTGGTGTTTGGTTCCCCTTTTTATCTTCCCGAGCCCTAAGTTCCTTTTAACGGTGTAGGAGGGTCATGCTTAGCAAAGACGACCTCCTCTTCTGAGCCTTCCGAATCAGAATCAGAATTAGAGCCCTGAGGGTCCTCCGGAGACCCACAATCGGCAGTGGCTCCGGGCTCCTCTGAGCATTCCGATCGAGCTCTATCAAAAGCCTGTCGGGCTGTATTAGCGAAGCGAAAGCAAAACAGATGCAAAGGGAAAAGAAAAGAAAAAAAAACCCAGCGTCCACTCGTGTGGCGCTCAAAATCTGTTAGGTGCGTCCACCCAACCCAGGTGACCCAGTACTCACCTGTCCCGGGAACCGCTGTATCTCACGTAGCTGATCAGGGTGAAGAGAAGAGGTGCTCGGGGCCTTCCGTTGTCATTGGGCCAGGTCCTCCGTCGTACCGCAGGCGACAGCAATCGCACCTCCCGGCCGAAGAGGCACGTCGCTGAGTCTTTTATTCCCCGTACGGGGGCCACCAGATGACCGGAGCCGCGGAAGACAGGAGGCCAAACTCGAGCAGGATCAGCTCTCAAACTTTATTACGTACAGCGAACCGGACCTAACAAGGTCCGCCACCCTCAACGTTGATTCCTCTTCCGCCGTTGGGGGCAGGAACAACCTCTTATAAGGGGAAGCAGTATCCAATCACAGAGAAGCGCGCCTAACAAGCTGATAGGCTAGCGTCACGGGTAACTGGGCAGATATGACAATTTGGCGGGCTTGTTCAGGCCGGGAAGAACCCGGAAGCAGGAAATGGGTGCCATCATAGGCGGCTTCCCACATAAGGAGAGACTTTTTGCATGTATTTAGTGTAGCTAAGATACATGTGTCTAAATATCTAGTGACTCAGAAACTCTCTATGGCCTCAAGACTGAGTCCTTGGGTAGCTCTTTGTACGAAAGCTGGGATTCTTAGCATTAAATTCCCTGGTGTGGAAATATCTTTGTTCCTCCAAAAAAGGGCGCCAGTCCTCATACTTCCTTGGAAAAAACGGTCTCGGAGATCCTCCTCCTTTGTGCTTTTTGCCTTTGATAGTCCCATATGCACACCCAGCACAGCATTACTCCTGTGCTTTACAATTGTCTATTTTTCGCCTCCTCTGCTAGACTGGGAGGTCCTGAGTAAACAAGCTGTGCTTTATTCCTCATCATACCCAAAACCAATGTCCATAAATTAATTTATGTCCAATGACCACAGTTAATCCTAGCAATAACCATAATAAAACTAAGAATAATAAAGATGTTGGCAGTCTAAAAAAGATAGTCTGACACTCAAAACATGCAGTGGAGGTTTAAATTTTTAAAACATATTACTATAAAAGATACCTTGCTGTTAATCCCACTCACAATATCCACCAACACCACCCCCTGCCATCCTTGCTTCATGTGCAGTGGTCCTATTATTCTTGCCGCTTTCTGGATCTGGAAGAACTCCTTCCTTATGAGATCTGATCCAAGATGCGGTGGACTGCTGCTACCGAGTGCCATCCAGTGGGATGGTAGGTTTATAAAACACTAGGACTATGGTGTGTTCCCCTCCACCATATTCACTGAGTCTAGCAGTGTATGACTGCTGGCTCTCAGCCTGTTACAGAAAAACCAATATCAAACTGAAAGGAAGACTCTCCGCACCAAGGTGTTAGAAGACAACTTGTCTATTAGGCTAGCGGGCTGATGGAAATCTCAGTTCCAAATCACCAGCACTGAGGCAGTTTGGGGTTCAGCTTAAATACAGTTTGTAAGCAGGAAAGTACACGGCATTAAATGTTTGGCTACACAGATTAAATTAAGTCATATATTGTCAGGTAAACTAACTCTAAATATATTTGCCTAAAAAGAATTGTTTATCATGACAGGAACATCCTGGAGAAAAGAGGGGCTCAAGCAAAGCAAGCAGAGCTATACAGTACCTTTGACTGGGTGACTTCTCACCACTGAAAGCCCTTCAAGCCACTTAGAAGCAATGCCTTTTCTTAATTAAGGGAAACATAAGCTGGCAATAGTCCAACTGGCCCAGTGCATTATCAGAAGAGAAGCAGCTGGACCCAGACAGTCCAGGCTGAACTTAGCAGACTGGCTACAGGACAAGCAGCAAGAGCGTAGGCAGAGGCTACTATTTGATTTTGACTTTAAATTACATGTCTGAAAGTTTCTTATTCTATAACTGAGCCTTTACTAATCATATAATGTGCCCCAATAACCCAAAGTCAAAATGACTGGAAAGGGAAATGTTTCAAACTCAATTCAAGATATCGAGGCAATACAACTCACTAAGACACTCATGAAAAAGGCTTTTTGGAACCCATTTACAAAGAGGCAAGAATGATGAGACAAATGTGCTTGAAGTGAGTGGGAGGAGTATTTTTAGAAGTATTAATGTCTATCACTGTAGTGTTATTTTTTAATGTAAATGTTCACCCTTTCTTTGATCCCACTCTCTGAGTAGTCACCTGGTATACCCAATCTCAGCCACAGTAAGCAGCTCTTAGGCAACCTCAGCCATCATGTGCTAGCTATAGAGTGAAAAATAGGAAATATTTGTCAGAACCAGTATGCTCCTTTCAAAACTGCTTTGCAATATTCAGAAAGTACTGGTGATTACAGGAATGGGAAATATACTGGGTAGTTCCTGGTTTGCTGTGAGGATTTGTGTCTCTCCTCCTGCTCCCACCCTAGAGCAACTTTGCACACATGAAGTCCAGAAAGCAAATAGATATCTGAAAACACCATAATTATGTTGATATCTCTTCCTACCTTTTTTCCAACACAAAAAATCTTGGCAACATCAGACATCACCCAAAGACTGTAATGTGCTCAGTGGTCACTGTGTTTCTCAGGACCCAATGGATGTGGAATGAATTTGGGTGCAGGTTCTCCTAGATGACACCTAATTCAGATCATACTTCATTCACTTATCAGAACTAAGAATGTCTTTCATTTAAAAGGTTATATTTCTTCTCTTAGAATCTTCACATTCCACAAAGAAGCTTCTGATAGTCATTCAAAATTCTTCATGTTTTCCCAACTATGTATTTCCTATAGCTCCCACTAAAGACTCTGCCATTCATTTATTAGATGCCTATCTAGTCAAGCTCAAAATCCATAGCAATGCTAGAAAACAGAACTTTGGGACATATCCCAGTTCCCAACTTGGGTTTAGCATTAATAGATATGTAGAACCTTATCATGTTAACGCACCTGAGAAGTTTCAAAGGAACGAAGGAACTTGATATCCAGTCTGAAGTTGTGAATTCTGTCTGACAAGACAGTCTGTCTGGACTGAAGATAAGATTTTGCCTTCCTTTTCAGCAAGAAAATGAGAGTTGCTCACCCTCAGCAGAGCATGCCTTCCCAAAGTCAGCCAAGGCCAAGGAGGATGCTCTGCAACTTACAAACATCGGATGTGGAATCTCAACCTCTAAGAGGCTCCGGGGAAGAGCAGGGCAGGCAGGCATTCACCGTGTCCTGGGACAGACGAGGAGACAGACTTCCCAGTCTTACTGCTTACTCTGCTCTTCGTTATCCATCCACACGAGGCAAAAAGTCACAGACATTGTTTCAACTCTGCCATATGATTTAAAGCGTAATCCTAGAACATTTCACCTGTGTATGACTAAGCAATATTTGCTATTCTTTTCTTCTCCTTTAATCTTTATTCACTATAGTTAACACATTCAAAAGTAGCACAAAGGCATACTGAGGTGAGGGAAAAAGGAGACTACCTGGCTCCCTGCCCCTGAACAGAACATGATTTTCTCAAGTGTAGATGCCAAATGCAGACTCATTAACATGGCATCTTCCTCAGAGAACTCACCTGACAGTTCACCCAGTTCCCACCTACCTGCACAGAATTCCTGCTGCTCTTTCTCAGAAAAGGGTGATGAGATGGCAAGATCTCTCTTCACTACCAGAAGAGAAAGGTAGCGAGTCAACAAACCATCTTCAATCAAGCGAAACGTCTAAAGTCCTTCTAGATGTCATGGTGTGGATTTTAAATTTGACTGAAATCTTCTAATCTGCTTGAAGGACAATAAACAAGAGAACCAAGGAGAACAATCTGTCTCTTCTGTTTGTATGAAGAGTGAGCATGGATCTCTTTCAATTTCGTGCAGGAGTATCTAAAACGTCATGGAATCCCAGAAGGAGTTCATTTGCACAGAAATATATACTTGCCTTGGCCAAAGGGAGTGAGACAAAGAGCGTGTTCTCCTTGCAGAATATACAATTTAAGGCTAATTTGGTACCTGATACACAGAGGACAATCACTCAATAAATGCTACTGACTGGCAAATTACAATAACTTGAAAAGCAGTTTGTATGCTCCTAGATTTGATAGTTTCTTAACCCTTTTCTGTCTGTTTTCAGGTAGCCACTTGAAGCATCATCCTCAGCGCTTTTTGTTTTAAAGAATAAAGTCCTTCGAGGTTCTTTCAGCCTATTAGGATGCCTTTTAATATCACTTACATTAAGGCTTACAGTCAGTGCATCTGAGTAAATGTAGTAGCTGTACCTTCTGAAACTTAAACAATTCTCCTTCACACTGGATTGTCAGTCACTGAGTACGCAGAAATCCAAGCCATCATCCCTCATATCCCAACTAATATTTTGCCTGCCTCAGTTTGCAGAAGATTCCAAAAATCACAGAACAATCACCATTTTTTCTTTTTCTTTTTCTTTTTCCCTCATTTTTATCGGTACCGGGGATCGAACTCACGACCGCCTGCTTGCAAGGCAGATACTTATGATGCTGAGCTAAATCCCCAGCCCCTGAGTTAAATCCTCAGCCCCAATTGCCATTTTTTCTTCCCACACAGTGCTGCTACATAACTTGACATCTCTACTATTTAGATGTATTACGCAGTATGACTAGAAAAATTCCAATGTCTCTTAGAGTGAAGTATGTCTTTTCAACATTTCTTGGTCAGATTGAAATGAGCTGATCAGTGAAAGGGGAAATTAAAAGGTACAATAGTGAGATGCATTGATTTCCAAAAAGAAACTCCATATTCTTTATTTAGAAATGATACAGAATTTTTGGCCAATCACATAACTGGGCACAGAAGTTGAGATGGGGTGAGAAAGAAACAACAGGTACCACTTGGCGAGGGCTGAAAAGTACTTTTTTTTTGGTAGGGGGAAGGGATTGAGTTCAAATAAGAGTAAGAGAACTAGAAAAATAGCCATCATGTGCTTGAGATGCTGAGAAAGGCAAGTGGGAAAAACATTTAATGAGCTCACTCTGTATTAAGAATGATCACTCATAATACTGAAATTTCTTTTCAAATATTGTTATTGAAAGTCAGGTTACTGTCCCTGTGAATACCTCCCTGTGCTAGGCATGGGCCACCAGGGCCACTAGTTTTATGTGAATTTAGAAGTTTGTTACAGTTTTTCCCAACTCTTCTCTACCAATTGGAAATGTACTTCAATGTGTCAGGTTCTTCATTTGTCCCAATATTGGCTGATTAGAAGCTTTATCTTAAAGCTTTAATTCCACTGCATCTGAAAGTGGACCAGCACCTCACAGTAAATCTAACTCACCCTAATGAACTGGAATTATTTTTAAAAATGAAGGTGAAAATTTCTGTAATTTTGAAAAGTTTAATTAATTTTAAAGTTTAAAACACAACTATATAAGGGGCTGTATAGAGTCTCTTCAATTTTTAAATGTAGACGTTAACACTCTTTTTTTGTAATAGCTTCATTAAAATGTAATTCACCCACTTAAAGTTAGGTACATTGGGGCTGAAGGTCTAGCTCAGTGGTAGAGCACTTACAAAGCAAGTGTAAGTCCAGGGTGCATCTTTAATAACAACACACACACACACACACACACACACACACACACACACCATGTGTAATTAATGATTTTTGATATATTCACAGAATTATGTCATTTTCATCACAATCAATTTTAGAATACTCTTATAATTTCAAAAAGAAACCCCAGATTATTTTCCTGTGTCCTTTTTAACCCCTCAACCTTAAGTAATTAATCTGCCTCTGTAGATTTATTTACTGTGGATATTTCTTACAAATACTTTGATAATATGTGGCCCTTTGTAAATGACTTCTTTCATTTAGCATAGAATTTTCATAATTTATTCATGTTATAGCATGTATCAACTATTCTTACATACCTTTTAGGTCAAATAATATTTCTTTGTATAGCTATACCACATTGTCGTTTATTTATTCACCAACTCATGGATATGTGAGTTGTTTCCACATTTTGACTATTCCAGTTATAATATGCAATGCTACACTGAACATTCATTATAAAGTTTTTGTGTGGGAATACGTTTTTATTTCCCTTAGGTAAGAAACTAGAACCAGAATTGAAAAACCATGGGAACGCTGCATTTAACTTTTTAAGGAACTGACAGACCATTTTCCAAAATAGCTCTACCATTTCACATCTCAGCAGCATCTGCAGATTGTAATCTTTCCACATCCTCACCACCACGTGTTTTTTCCTGATTTTTAAATTGCATCCATTTTAGTGTGTATTTCATTGTGATTTTGATTTGTATTCCTGTAATGACTAATGATGTCAAGCATCTTTTCGTGTACTACTGGCTATTTTTATACTTTCCTTAGACAAATGTCTCCTCAAAACTTTCACCTATTTTAATGTAGGTTATTTGCTTTTTTAGTTTTGAATTATGGGCTCTTTATACATTCTAGATTCTGATTCCCCATGCCCACCTTGCCTCTCAGTTACTTACACTTTTGGACTATTTAGCACAGTATTTATTGCCAAATTCAAGGTCTTGAAGATTTACTAATATCTTCTTTTCTAAGAGTTTTATAGTTTTACCTCTTACATTTAGGTCTCTGATCCAATTTGAATTAGTGTTTTATATACTGTGAGGTAGAGATCTAACTTTACTTTTTAATACGGATATCAAATCACCTTAGCATCGTTTGTTAAAAGAGTTCTGCTTCCTCACTGAATGGTCTTGAAACTGGTGTTAAAAATCAATTTATCATAAGATGCATGGCTTATTTCTGGGCTTTGAATTCTTTTTTTTAACTACATGTCTATAATTATGCCATCACTCCCTTGATTACTATTCATTTATAGTAAGTTTTGAAATCAGGAGTATACGTTGTCCTATTTTCTTCTTTTCCCAGACTGGCTTAGCTATTCTGAGTTCCTAGAAATTCTGCTTGAAATTTAGAATTTGGCTTGTCAATTTTGACAAAGAAACCATCTAAGATTTGGATGGTGATTGTGCTAAACTATAGATCAATTTGGAGAGACCTATAATTGTGAAAATATTAGAATTCCTAGAAATGAAATATCTTTGAATTTATTGAAGTTACTTTTCATCTATTTCAGTAATGTTTTTTAGTTTGCAGAATGTAAGCTTTGCATTTCTGTTAAATTTATTCCCATGTATTATTTTTTTGATACTACTATAAATGTAATTGTTTTATAACCTCATTTTCAGATTGTTATTGCAATGTAGAAATACAATTAATCTTTACCTTGTGTCCTTATATTTTAAAATCTTACTGAACTCCTTTATTACCTCTGACTTTTAGTGGATTCCTTAAAATTTTCTCTGACAATGGTCAACTCATGTATGAATAGAGATAGTTTCACTTCTTCCTTTCCTATCTAGATGCTTATATTTCATTTTCCCTGTGAATTATTCAGCTTAGATCTTCCAATGCAATTCTGAATAAAGTGTCAAGAGCAAATAATCCTTTCTTAATCTTCCAGTTTTAGAGGGAGAATCAATCTTTCAACATTAAGAATGCTATTAGTCATAGGGTTTTTGTCGATGTCTTTAATTGGCTTGAGAAGCTTCTATTCTTCAATTGCTGAATGTTTTTTTATCATGAAAGGATTGGGTTTTTCGAATGTTTTTCTATGCAGTTGATCATATGAGTTTTCACTGTATTACTATGGTGTATTACATTAAATTAATTTCACATTGTGACTTTGATTTGCATTCCTGTAATGACTAATTTATCCTTCCTCTCCAGGATAAATTCCTGCTTCGTTGTACACACCACACCTTGTATATGTTGCTGGATTCCATTTTCAGGTACTATGTTGAGGATTTTTGAAGCTCCATTTGTAAGAGATATTATTCTGTAATTCTCTTTTATTTCAGTATATTTGGCTTAATATCAAGGTTATATTGACCTCATAGAATGGATTGGGAAATATCCTTTCCTTTTCAATTTTTTGGGAAAGTTTGTGAACATTTGCTATTGATTTTTCTTTAAATGTTTGATAGTAAGACATTTACTTTTTATCCGTAAATGTTTGTTTAGAGACCAGCAGGTGCAAGGTGCTAGGCCAGGCACTAGTGCTAAATAAGTTGTCACCCTCAAAAGGCCAGCCTTCTTGCCTATTTGAAGGTGTTTGTTTAGACAACTGCAGCTTAACTATTTCACTTATTTGCACCCTTCCTCATATCAATTTAAGATTTAATGACAGTCAAAAAGAGATAAGGACATCAGTAAATTTAGTTTTCTGGACCCGATCCAGGCTGCACTTAGCCTGGATCACACTGACCCATATCCCACCTTGTATACGGACACATTCATTTTATTCTTCACTCTCTCTCTCTTTTTCTCTACACAATAATTACTAACTAACTCTCTCAATCGAACCCAGGATTTTAACACCCCCTGAAATAATCCCTGCTGCCATGATTACCAGCAAACCTGTCATCTTCCTTCGAATTCTTCCATCAATGTCTTCTGCTTCTGAAAGCATGAGAAGAATGCAGGCGCCGTGCTATAGGGAAGGCACTCCTGTATCCTATAGGGACTGTCAGGGCTTTCTTTGCAACCCAAACCACAGTATCTTGACAGTTTCTACTATAAATATGACTTGTTCTGACCTTGCCTAGAGATTTGTCCCTCAGGGGTTATGGAAACTTGTTTGTGTTCAAAGTGAGACAGCTGAATCTCTGCCACAGATTCTGGGGCTGGCCGCCATGACCTGAGGTCACCAAGGCTGGACAGAGTCTTAAACTGCATCTCCAGCAAAAGAACACAATGTGTTCATCCTAGGAAGAGAAGAGAATTCAACCCAAGGCATCCATTCAACCCCCTTTGACAGAATAATTTCATGCTCTAAGTCAGGTTTCTTCCAGACAAGTCTTCCTTGGTGCCTGGCAACAGTACTGATGATGGAATATTCACAGCACACCTCTACAGAGACGACCACTCATGGCTCCAGTGGTCACATCCCATGCAGTTCCTTCTCTGCTATACATTCATGGCCTTCCACAGGTATGTGTTGACCACTTTCTGTATACCAAGGACTATGCCAACTAATTAGGACATAAGAAGGCAGTGCCCAGACTTGGTGGGAAACTTCCAGTCCAGCAGAGTGTGTAGGATAGAGTACTTGCTCATGGTTTAATCCTTATCACTGCAGAATCTAAACAAGAAGAGCTTGTGACCTCATGAAGTCATGAATTGATTAAGGCTTCAATACAATTTGACAATTTGAATGTCAGTCTTCATATGCCAATTTGGTTGGATTAAGAAATACCTAGTGTCCTAGCATGATGGTACCTGCCTATACTCCCAGCACTCAAGAGGCTGAGACAGGAGAATTTCCATGAGTTCAAGGCCAGCCTGGACTACATAGTGAGTTCAATGCCAACTTGTACTACAGAGCAAGATCCTACCTCAAAAAATAATGCATACTAGATTAGTAGAGAACACTCCTGGAAGTGTCTGAGTGGGTTACAGAGCCGTGGCCTTGGGTACCATAGATGATCCCTTAGCCACTCCTCTGGTGCTGTTCCCAACTGTGCTTCCTGGCCACTGTGTACTAAGCAGCTTTGCTCTGCCTTGCCTTTCTACCATAAGATTTCTCCCTTAAAGCCAGCCAACCATGTTCTGAATCTTCTGAAGCCATGAGCTAAATTAAACCTTTCCTGCTTTCAGTTATGGGCACTGGATATTGGGTCTCTGTGATGGGAAAGCTGACTGATACACAATGTAATAATATAAATGGGAGCATCCATATATTCCACCGTAAAGGGAATAAATATCTCTGAGCCCCTCTGTGTGCCAGACACTGTGCCCGGTATTAGAACACGACATGGAATAGGACACAACCTTTTTCATCACAGTGGGCTAAATCTAGTTGGTAACTCACCACAACTCTGTCAAAAAATAATACGTTTCTGAAGAAACCAAAGAAAACTCTAAACCAAAGGGATTGCTATTATAGAACACATAAAACCTCTGTTTAAGGCACAACTTAGCAATTAACAGTGTTCTGTAAAGACTAAAGTGTTAGCTTCTCCCTTAATTTGATGTGTTTCATTTCCAGCTGGAAGAACAACATGAAAGACACTTCCTCCAGACCGATACAGGGCAAGTCATTTAATATTTTTAATAAAGCAGAAAACACTATAAAGAGAATCCTCCTTTTGGACAAAATACTCACTTAACATAGTTTGGTCTTTTCCTGTGTTACACTATCAGTTCCGAGGTTTGCCTTGTGCCTTCTCTGTGGGGATGGTACAGCAGAATCAAGTGTCTGGGAAGAGAAACAGCCACTGGACGAAGTCCCAGCCCTGGAGATGGGAGGCTCATGTGCTGGATATAGTTCTGCCCAGATCCTGTCCCAGGAGCTCACACTCTAAGATGGGAGTGAGGACAACATTTTAAGGTATTTTAGGCAAAAAATGAAGTCCCAATTAAGCTCTGTTAGGGCAGGAAACTAACAAGGAGGAAATAAAGTGTGACCAAAACTGCATGGTTGATTTGCCTATGGCTGTAAAGGTGTCCTTCTTTGAGAATCCTGTCTCCTATGTTACAAGGTTACATGAGAAAAACAAAAAGATACTTGGACATGAAAGACCAGCTACTTAGGTATGCATACAAGTTCTTAGTGGCACTGAAAGAATTGTCCTACTGGAGCTCAAGGTAGGTGCAGGCCTGGGAGGAGAGGGCTTCAGAAACCATTTCCTCTAAGGAGGAATAGGTGAAGCCAGAGGGGAAAATCCACAGGGCTAATGAGTTCTAAAGGAGAAAGTCCTGCTCCTCTGCACCTTTCATCAGGGCCACACACTTCCCTCCCATTGGTTGTCATCTAATTTGTGGATACGACAATCACTTACTTTATGATCTTCACATATGCTGCTGCTTCTAATGGGACATTCTCACCCCTGGCTAATCACCACTCACCAATCAGGTCTCACTTTAAGTGTCAAACTTTCAAACTCCCCTCTCGGAATCTTCATCTAACCAGAATGCCTCTGTAGGTCTCACTCACGGACTCTTACACGCATTCCCTCCAACGGCTTTTTTCAAAATTGGTGCTTATGGATTTGTAATCTAGTAGTGAGGACCAAATTTATATATAATAATATGGATTAGGTTACTAGTACCAGTCCATGGTGGTATATTACCTAAACAAAAGAAAGAATCACATCTCTTCATCACCGTACATCCTATATTCCCTGCCTAACTCTACGAAAAATTTGAGATGATTAAAAGATTTGAAGGATGAGAAAGATTAAATTATTTTCCTAGATAACATCTAGGACCAGTGGGAAGAAAACTGTCCAAGACTGAGATAGAATAGAAATGCCTGATGCTCCCCTAGAAATATTTTGTATTTTTCTCCCATGGCTGCCTTATAACAAGCCTGACAATACCCATTACCAACAGTCTCTCTAGCAGGTATTTATTTTGGATACAGCAGGCTTGAGACCCAGACCTATGCCATACGGCTCCACCCTGCAGCCCCTGAATTATCCACCCTTCCGCAGCTCTCCTCTATCCACGACACCCTTACCCAGGACCAGTGTCTGACACTGTATATGTGAACCCACTTTTTCTTCCTTCTAAGCAACCTTGCTATACCCTGTTTACTGTTTTTAGCAGTTTTAGCCTGTTTATTGTTCCCCCATTACGCTGAAGCAAAATTCTAATAAAGCTTCTTCCATATAGCATATTTTTGCCTATGCATGATTTCTTTCTCACATAGAGAGAGCATGCTGAACTGAGCTTTTAGTACGACTAATGGCTTCTGGGATTAAAAGTAGCCAGTACCTAAAACCAAATAGTTACCAAACATTGCAGGTATTAGAGAGCAACACAGAGTAATGGAGAATAGCTGGGAGCCATCATCCACAAGAGACAGAACAGTTTCTGAGCACTGATAATAGCTACTTGCACAGAGCAGCGAGGAGCCCACTAACATTAAAATAGCTGATAGCTGCTGACATCTAAAGCCCAAAGCTGTTAACATTAAAAGAGCTACACTTGGCCAGCTTGTGATTTCTATACAAATTAAGCAAGAACCCTCAACTGATGGGTAAAATCTTAGAAGCAGGAACAGGGACCCTTCCAGTTAGAGACTCCCAAATAAGAGGGCAGACAATGACCACAATTATCAGCAGGCTCAAGAACCAGCCCATGTCTCATGTGAGGCTAAGAATCCATGCCAACTGCTGATAAGACTACAACTAGCAGACTTTTATTTCCTTACCTTCTAAATCTCTGTTGTATCTATGATTAATTATCATGTATACTTTCTAAATTATATGTCTTAATCATCATGCCAAGGAGTTTGCCACATCAATAAAGATGGAGCTCTCTGTCACCAGTAGTGTTTGAGCAGAAACAAGATGACCCTCCTTGAACCTGAAGATAAGATTTGTTGACCATCACCTTATGGTCCAAGTACTTTGCTAGATGCTGAGAATTCAGAAGGAAATAAACAAAGCTTCTGCTCTCAAGGAGCTCCAAGTTGATTAGCATTTTTAAAGTAAGTATCTAGACTAGAAGATCTATAATAATCCAGATGGGAATTTATGGATCAAGTTGCACTAGTTACCTAGAAAACTAAAGCAGTCCATTGTGAGAACTTTAAAACAGCATCTTCTCTGCTCCTTCCACTGCACCCCATGCAATCACACCCCACCATCTACCTGCAGGCACCAGCACCAGCATCTGTTATATGGGCCTAAGTTGGTAGGTGGTCTCTGAATTGGATGAATGACCTGCATCTGGGACTTGGAATCCTGGTGGTAGAGACAACCTTAGGTGAGCTTTCTGGAAGACACCTAGGAATTCCAAGATAATAAGATGGCCCTGGTGGAAAAAGATAAAGTATAAAAAGAAGGTTCCAGAAAGGAGAAAATATTAGTGTGCTCAAGCAGCCATAATATGGTTTAACAAGCTGGGTGGCTTACATAACAGAAATGTATATTCTTATGCTCCTAGGGGCAAGAAGTCTTAGGCTAAGGTGTTTCCTGGATGGATTTCTTTGGAGGTTTCTCTCCCTGACTTGCAGTTGTCTGCTTCTCCCTGTGTCTTTTCGTGGTCTATCTTCTGTGTGTCTGTATTCCTAAATTCTTCTTAAAGAACACTACTCATATTGAATTAGAACCCAGCCTAGTAACCTCATTTAAATTTAACTCTTCGAAGCCCTTATCTCCAAATATAATCACATTGTCAGAGACCAGATTTTAGCATATAAACACAGACTAGCCCATAACAATGAGCAAGCAGAAGACTGAGTACAAATCCCCCCCGCTTCACAATTTTTTCTTTGAAATCAACTCAGTCTCTTCTTCATAATCCTATCTATAACCCAGGCTCTTCTCATTCATCCTGTCTATTATAGTTTTATAGTAGTTCCTAATACATGGATGACTCTAAGGGTAGAACATCTGAGGGTAGAGTTTGTTAAAATCCAGATTCCTGGGCTCCATCTTAAACCAATGCATTAAAAACTATTTTCTGTTCTCATTGTGTTTCTCATGGTTAGTTAGGTATGTGAACCACTGCTTTTGACACAGCTAGACCATACCAGCCTATTTAAATGACAGCTCTACGTCGAGAAGCTTCTCAAAGATTTTTTTTAATGCTTGTTGTTATTTGAAGACTTATTTCCCACTCAGGTCTCAGTAACCCACGGAGACCTTTTGCCTGGTGGCTGCAGCAGTGACCCACTGGCCTGAGACCAACGGCAGAGGCCCAGATTTAACTAAGCTGCATCCTCTTGCTGGCTTCTCCTCACAGGTCTAGCTGCAGCAATATTTGCTCCTTTTCCAGTGATTGGCAGGGTAAATACCTTCACGCCAGCAGCCAAGCTCAGTAAAATATTCTTGCTCTTGAAAGACACCAAACAGATAGTGAGAGATGATGAAACACTAATTAGTTTCATCTGAGCTATTGTTCATCAGTGAGTTAGTGGGCGCATATTGCCAAATAATTTAAGGCTTGCTATCCAGTCCAATTGGTGCCCACAACAGGAAGAGTCTTTGCAACTAAACAACAGAACTTGCTCACTTTTCTCTTGGCCTCATGTTTATTCTTCACTTCCTCCCTTGTCATATGAAGCAGGACTATATTCCAACTTGCTTGTGCTTTAGAGCTCTCTCTCTCTCTCTCTCTCTCTCTCTCTCTCTCCCTCCCTCCCTCCCACATCCTTGCAATATGTTTTTCCCACCTTTCTAATGTACAGGCATTCTTCATGGACCAAAAAAAAAATCTATTTAGCCTTAAACTAGTGATCCAAGATGATCAGCAGTAAACACCAGAAACGGGAAGATGTCTCCTTGCACTGGCCAAGACTTCTGTATTTTTGGATGTTCAGTGGTCCAGAGAAAGACTAGAATCCCATCAAAGCTTGGGAATATATAGCTGTAGTTTATTGATGATCAGATGAGAGATTCTCTCTCTCTCTCTATCTCTCTCTCCCCTAATTTCGTTCAAATAGTTTCACACTCTAGGTGAAATATTTGAGTGAGTATCAGTTTTCTGTATCTGGGGAAAGAATTGGGTCTTTGAGACATGCTGGGATATTCTGCTCTAAACTTACCTTAGAGAGCTCTGACAATAATGTACCATCAAACATAATTATTTTAAACTCACACTTAGCCTCTGTAGAACTTGACTCTCAACAGTAAATTACTGGAGTAAAGAGCTTTCCTCTAAGGGATGAAATTGGGAATTAATAAGAAAAGAAGAGCATAGTTACTAGTTAAACTTATTTATTTTTAATCTAAATGTTCTGCTCGGGAGAATAAGGAGGCCAAAAAGAGACTACATGTGACCGAGGTTAATATTATACCTTTCTAACTAAGCAATAAAACTATAATAAAATCTCTCTATCATTTAATATCCAAAAGGACAGCTATAAATCTCAAGGCCTAAATAGCTTTGGAAATTTCTTTTAGAGAGTGTATGTCCTCAATCAAAAGGCTGTGGGCTGGGCACTTGTTCCTGTTTTATTATACTTAGTCTTATTTGCTCACATTTTGAGAACATAAATCATATCTCCATATGCCTGCTACAGGGCAAAATCAGAAAGCAAATCTTTGCTTATTAGCCATTTTAAATCTAATGAAAACCTTCTGATTAAACCCTTTGGGTTCACTTTTTGTTTAACCATAAAGAAAAAAAATGGAGGGGAGAACAGGAAGAAAAGTCCACTGCTATTTGAGAAATAGATCACAAGGCCCTATGGATCAGCTTTTTTCTTAGATCTGTTCATCTTTATACAACTAAGAACTCCTGGGCGTAAAATCTACTAGGAATCATATGCAGCAACCTGGACTCTGGCCAGAAACCATAGAGTGAATGGCTAAGGACTTGACCCATATATTTTTAAGGTACCTTGAAAAGAAAAATCTTTAAAGATGCTCAGTTCCCCCGGTGATTCATGTAGCTGGGCGATGGTCCAATTAGGCTGGCGAATATCATTTTCCATGAACCATCTCTCAGCAATGGGCAGGTACTTACTACTTTTAAAGAAAGCCCTAAAGGGCCTCTTCTTGGGCTTAAGACCCAGCAGCTCTCAAAGAATGCCATCTCTGCCTGGCAACCAGAACAAACCGTACAGTCTACAAAAGACACCACTTTCCAGCTGTTCGGAGAATTGAACTGTAAAGTAACCTAATGATTCAAAACCCGGGTGTTCCAAAGAGATGAACACACAGTTATTTCATTCACAACCAGTAGATCAGAAGAGGAAGGAATTTCCAAAAGAGGACGGAGAGAACCAGACAGGTTTAATCAACATTTCAAATTTTCCAATCAAACTAAACCACCTTTTAAAAGATCTATAAGTCACTTGACAATGGCTCACTGATAACTAATGTTCACTATATGCTAAAATTTACATCTCAATTCTTAATCCATTGACTACAGGAAATGAACATTTTTATAGATAAGGAAACCAAAGCTTAGCAAAAAAGAAGTAATTTCCCGGATGTTAACTAGTCTACAAATGCCTGTAGTCCAACTGACTCTTCCATTGCTGGTCATGGTCAGAATGAAAATTAGGGGAACTGAATTGCTAAATTTTTCTGAATATCTGAGGCAGATTTTCTTTTAAGTCCTAAGAAATTATTGGACCATTTCAGGGAAATGACAAAGCACAAAGGGTTATATATATATATATATACATATATATATATATATGCCCTCAATTTGACTGCTTAAAATCATCTGAATTGATTATTTGAAGTCTTACAGGAATTGTGTAGAAAAATTAAAGATACATGAAGATCTCTATTCCTTGAAAGAAATATTTGCATGCCTAAACTCCTGCATAATCAATCTTGGTTTCTTTTGCCTGAGGTAGTATACATCTTAAATTATTGGAAAAGTTATTACAAACATAGAATTCAAGATGTAGATATTGACTCCACGCAAACCCCCTACCTGGGGATGTTACAACAAAACAAATCTAGATTATTTATCATACTCTATACATCATTGAGAAAGGTTTAATATTTAGTATTTAACTCAATTTGTTTCACTGCTAAAAAAGAGAAAACTTATTTGCTAACATAGATACAAAAGTATTTTTGAGTGGAATTAATTGTTTTGTTTCAGTGCTTTGGGAAAAATACAAGTTCATGAATCCAATTTAATTAAAGTCCATAGAAACAAATCAATTCAGATGTCAAATACTCTGGTTTCTCTTCAGATAGTATAAATCTTTCACCTATTAGCAAGATGTCAATATTCAGATATGCATCTACATGTATAAACATAAAATACTGATTTTTTCTGGGAATCCTTATGAGACCTCCAAGTTCTTTCATTTCTGACCCAACAGAATATTCTAAACTTCATTTTAAATAGAAATTTCCCTTGATGGTGCCATTAAATACAGATCAACAATCAATCTTCAGCCTAAGAAAGCACTGAATCATACTTTCTGTGTCCTAAAATATAGACAATCATTCCAGATTCCAAAAAACTCATGTTGTAGTACAAAACAGTTTGCTTAGCATCCTAGAGATATTTTATAAAATACTATAAGGTTTTTTAAACTGCTGTGATTACTTAACAGCTATTTCCAAGAATTTCATTATCATTTCCTTCTTTGATATAAAGCAAAGACTTAAGGACTTGACTGGAGGTTACTCAAAATATGAGCCATCCCTGCTACTAACTAGACGGCAGATGATGCTGATGGTGATGGTGATAGATAATTACTAAATAGGTAGATAATCACTAAATGCTTTTCATTAAATAAGTATCTGATATAATAGACACACAGCTTTAGTAAGAGAAGATCACTATGTTTTGTTTTGTTTTGTTTTCTTAACTTCATAGATGAGGAAACAGAGGAGAAAGAATTTAAGTGACTTGCTGTAGGTCACCGGGCTGGAGAGTTTGCCCTGTAAGTAAATCCAGTCCTGCAGCCCCAGAGCTTTATCCTCTGTTCACTGTGCAGCTTACCTTAACTCCTGGAGTTTACCATCTTTACAGAAGCTTTGAAACTCCTTGTCAGACATTCTTAAACAAAAAATTTAGACCCTGGCCTAAGCTTCTGGAGTCCTAGTAAGTCCTAGCTGTGGGAGCAAAGTACATGCATAAACGAAGCACATTGGAATCCCTCTTGATCCTCCACCACGTCCAAGTATGAACCAGTAAAAAGTCTGGAACAGTAAAACACGCAAGCTTACCGCTTACAGCAGCACAGGGGCAGCCTTGAGCTGATACTGAGGAGTGTTCCTCGATCTAGCCTTTACAATTTGTTTAGGAATCACTGCCTACTACCATTCTGTGCATCAGAATTTACCTGGCAGATACTTTGTGAAGCAAATTCATATTGTCACAACAATACGTAGACATTGAGATCTCAAACACTATAAAAGATTGTTAAAAACATTACCATGTCCTTTAAAAAAGATACAATTGAACACTTACTAACTGACGTCCAATCCCAAGTTATGTAGCTGCCACCTTGAAGCTGCCTCCTGATGGATTATTTTGACGCAAGCCCATGTATGAAATCATTTTATTTGTAAATGTCTCATCTTGTGATAAAGAGTCAAGGGGAAAAAAAGCCAAAGAACCAGAATAGCATAACACTTCCAAATGTTTAATCAACATTCAATTTTCTCTGATTGACTCCTAATGTTTTTATACTTTCTTAAATGCCATTTTCGTCTTTGTGGTAATTACAGGTCATTATTTTCCAATGTCTTCTGAGATACTGATTGATTTTGAGTAATTTTTAAAGAGCACCCTATCGACTGATAAACCTTCAGAACACTAAGCTCTACTGAGTTAAACAAATTTCTTTATTGCTGGTTTTCGTAAGCCTTTAATATGCCAAGGTGCACCGAGGCCTTCAGCAGAGGGACCGGCTATGCAGTAGTTCCCAAATCTGCCTGAACATGACTTCTTCTCCTGAAAGATATCTTAGGAAATATTGCCATGGAAGACTCCACTTTCTTTCTCCTCTGCGAAATCCAGTAGGGTTGATTCTGTCCTCCTAGAAATCTCAGTGGGACTCAATTTCATCTCCAGGAAGCCTGGGTGCTGTTAACTAAACAGCGATTTCAGAATAACAGTTACAGAGTTAGCGTGCGGGTAGGGTAATGACTACATTTTCTGCAAACAAGTTTACTGCATGTTGGAATGATAACTTGTTTGAAACATGATTGAGCAAAATGCAGAACACCAAAGCCAGCGCTTCCTAGAAAGCAGACTGCAGTTAGACTTTTGGATGAAAAAAAAAAAGCAGCTCTCCATCCGGAAAATAGACTTTCTGTGTAGCAATGTTCATGCTATGCTTTTCAAAAACTGATAGGATCTATTACATACAAAAGGAATTTTGTATCACAATGACTGGAAATAAGCAGTCTAATAAATGCATATTTAAATCAGAAATAAAGAACTATTCAAGAAATTTTATCACTTTATAAAAATAACAAGGCAGAACATGTGGAATTAGGAGTCTCCCAGAGACTGGAGATGTACTAATTTTGCAAAAGGAACAGGCTCACAGAGTTACTTATTCTAGCTCCAGTACTAAGTTATCAGTTGTTCTTGAAGCTTGTGTTATATTTCTAGCATTTACTCCAAAGTCCTAAAACCAACACCAAAGAAAATGTTTCTTGTAGTTAGCCCAGTTTGTGTTTCAAAAGGAAGATAGCTATTTAATTAAGTCCCTTTCCTGTGGCTGGGACATAAAACCTGACATTCACAACTTAATGGAAGAGAGGTTTAGTTGGTCCACATTTCCAGTATGTTCAGTCCGTGGCTGGCTGGTTCTGAGGCAGACACAGCAGGGTGGAAAGGCACAGTGAAAGAAAGCTTTGAACCACAGGAGCCAGGAAGAGCAGAACAGTAAGGGTGGGCAAGGATAAAAATGTGCCCTTCGAGGTCAGGCTTCTTAGTGACCCGCCTCTTCTGACCAGGCCATGTTCCTAACAGCACATTCAGCTATGATTCAGCTAATCAATGAATTGATTCACTGATGAGTATGGCAACCCCATGTTCGATCACCTCCAAAAGTCCCACGACTAAATATGGGAGACCTTTAGGAGACAATTAAAATCTAAACCACAAGCATGAAAATGATTCCTGGTAATGAGGATGAGGGAGGGAATGGATAGCTGAAAATATTAAGCTAGCATTTCTTTTAGTTAGCCCAGATGACCCTGGTGTCTTTGTGAATCCCAGGAACTCACCTTTCAGCAGGACTAATTCTTGTATTTTGTTTTCTTGGTTGTTTTTGACTAGTCATTGTTTTGGTGGTAGTGTTGGTGATACTGGGGATTGAAATAGGGCTAGTCTCTGAAAATCACCTCCACACTCAGATAATGTGATGGCATATGTCTGCTGAAAACTTTTCCATATCCTCTTTAAGGACAATAATAAGAGTTCAGTACCCAGGGGTTTATGTGTTGTTTCAGGATTTTACTTAGCTGTCTTGCTTCAGTTTGGGCAGAAACAACAATCAACTTGAGTGATGCTAATTGGAAGGCTGGTTGATTTCTATTTTCTTTTGCATCAATTGCTGTGGGAGCAAAGTTAGAAAAGTTTGTTTTTGCTGGCAGGCATCAGGAACATGACTGCAATTACCACCTTCTCATTTTCCAAGCTAGAGCTATAAAGAGTGAAAGATGTCATGAGTCCTTTCTCTCCAGCAACACTCTGGAATTGCTAGTCTGTAGGAGTTTCTCCATTGCTTCTGGTTGTTAATGAAGTTCCTGTATTGAAGCTTTAGCACCAGAAACCTTCCACACACTGAACCCTGGGCACAGAGGTACAGAGCAGGGTTCTTGACCTTTGGGTGTTTGCAGTTTAACTGGGGAAATATGATTAAAATTATAAATCATGGCACTTGAAACTCTTTTCTTTCTGATTTTTATTAGGAAAAAAACCAACAGAGAAGCTACAGGAATAGCGTATATTGAGCACCACCTATACATCCTCATGATTAAAACATAAGAGCCACCATGATTTGCTTTATTGCTCCGTGTGTGCTGGTAGAGGTTGTGTATGTGGGAGAAAGTGAGAGGGAGATAGACACAGACAGAGGATAATGAACTAGAAAGTTGCAGGTATCAAGACATAACTCTAAATAATTTAGCTCCATCTCTTAAAAATAAGAACATTCTCTTATTTAAGCATAATTTACCATATCTGTTATGGTTTATGTCTCAGTGTCCCCCCAAAGCCTCATGTGGTCACACATGGGACTTTTTCAGAAGTGGTTACATCTAGTGTGTGTGTGATAGGATGTAGGCTGTGCAAATACTAAATCAATCCACTGCCTAAGCCCAGGCCCTACATAGACTATAAAAGGGTGGGAAGAAACTGCTATTTCTTGCTCGCTTGCTGCTTTGGCTGTCTTCTGCCTGCCATGAACTATTTCTCCTCTGTGGTGTCCCTCTGCCACCCTGCCTTGGAGCCAGCCCAACTATAGATTTAAACCTCTTTTGAAAGGCAAAATTCCTTTTCCTTCAACTTTGGGTGTTAGATATCTTGTCTCAGCAATGAAAAAAGTAACTAAGGCAATATCTAAGAAAATTATAATTCCCTAGTATCCCATGTATATTCAAATATTCCATCTTGGCCCCAAAATGTCTTTTAGACTGGTTTGTTCTAACTTAGAATCCAATTATGATTTATACTTTATTTGGTATTTTGTAATCATGACCATGTCTCTTTTTTCAGGACACTGGATCACTGACTTTTTGAAGCAATCAGGCCAATTATACATTGCCTTATTTTCTGGCTCTGATTGCTTCTTTGTGGTATCCATTAACTGTTTTTCTCTGTCAATGTTCCCTATAAACTGAAAATTAAGCCCAAAGGCTTCATTAACCAGCTTAAATATGTTTGACAAGAAAACTTAATACTTTCTTACATTGCTGGTAGGAATATAAGATAGGCATCAGCTTTGGAAAACAGTATGTCCCTCAGAATATAAACATTGTGTTACCATATGATCCAGCCTCCACTGCATGGTATATATCCAAGAAAAATGAAAACATATGTCCAAGTAAAAGTGTGTACAAAGTTTTCATAGTATCCTTATTAATAGTAATCAAAAAGTAAAAACAACTCAAAGATCTATTAACTGGTGGGTAAACAAAATGTACCTATCTACCTAATAAGAAATTATAAAAATGATTCAAGTGTTTGCTAACTGATAAAATAAATAAAATTTGATATAGCGACACCATGGAATATTAAAAAAGAATAAATTCTTGGTACATAGATGAATCTTGAAAACATGCAAAGTGAAAGAGGACAGTCACCAAAAAGTCACATATAGTATCTTAGAATTACATTTACATTTAGTGTTCAGAATAAGCAAATCTGTAGATGAAGAAAGGAGATTAGTGGTTGTCTAGGACTGGACTGGGAGAGAGGGATGTGGAAGAGACTGCTAATGGGTATGGGGCTTCATTGGAGAGTGAAGAAAATAAAATGATGATTGTACAACTCTGTAATACAAAAAGCATGCAACTGTTCTGCTTTACACAGATGGATGGTGTGATATGTGAATTATATCTCAATAAAGTTGTTGAAAAACACTTGCATTGGTGGTGATTCGCATTTTATATTGTCCCACATCAAAAGACCTTAAATTCAGGCTGTGTGTTTGTTAAATGATGCTTAGTTTTATTTCTTGGTTAATGGGTGACCTTGGCTTTCGTTTGAGGGAGGTTTCACTTTCTGCCTAGACATTGTGAGCAGTCTGTGGAATGAGGAATTAAAAACTCACACAGAGCCTGTTCCCCAGCATGTGACCTGAGGCCGGAGCACACACTGTCAAGCCTTGCCTGAATCAATCATTTCACCAGCAATTACAGAATGGTCAACACTTTTTGTTTTGTTTTATTTTACAGTTTCAAAAACTCAGATGGTTGGACAGATTTTGCAGGGCCACTAGGCAAGTTGGTTCTGTCAACCTGATGGGAAACTTTCCTAAAAGAGGATGAACAGCTGCGTGCCCTTAACAATGCCCAGGAGAGTTCCAGGTGTAGCACAAGAAAAACTCCTCCCTAAGTATAGAAAGTGGGTGAAGTTAGGGACAACTATTTGTAAGAAGCTAGAGACAGTTAGATAAGGTAGATCTCCAGTGGACTTGCTTTGAAATCTGTATTTCTTTAAATTGTTTTTTATTTTTTTTTTAAATGTTCTGTTCTGTTTTGATATGGTTAACCTTATCCTCTTAGAGATGTAAAACAAATAGGTGGGACTGATAATTATATTACGGAGCTTTTGTTTGGCCATAGAGCAGAATGGTTTGTAGGGTCATTTTTTTTTGAATGTCATTCTATATACTTTAATTCTATAACCTGAACAGCCATTTCGAAGATGACAATTTGTAACTTATCAACTGGCAATTTCTTACCTTTTGTTTGTCTGTAATTTAGAATTATTTCTACCCTTTTTTTTTAAATCTCCATGTATTTTTTTTCGTTTCCTTTTCTTTAAATAAATTAAAAAAAAAAAAAAAAGTTCAGAGGAAATACACTGTTAATGAGCAGGCAAGTTTCAACGAGTTACAATCTACTGCTGAAAACCAGGAGCTCCATAGCCATATTGCCAGGACTTAAACACTAGTGTTTGACACTTGCTACTTATTCAATCTGGTGTGAGTTGCCTAACCGTGTGGTGCCTTAATTCTTTGTCTGTAACAGAGAGACAATAGTAACACTAACTGTGAAGGCTTTTTTTTTTTTTTAATTAAATGAGTTTGAGAATGTGAGAATTGTTCCTGGCAATAGCGTCTTCAAAAATTTTGGCTGTCATTAGATTCCACAAAATGTTTGGAAGCAGTTTGCAAAGAATGAGAGTGCTGCAGAGGCTAGCAGCAGCCAGCTGGTTTCCTTCTGAAAACATGGCGTTGCTTCTGTTACGTAGACACCCGTGGGAACTGCTGCTTGCAAGAGGCAAAGTAGACCCCAGAGAAATCAGGATTGGAACCGAGAGATCTGAGCTGTAATGTCACATCTGCCACCAACTACTAGGTGATTCTTCTCGGAGCCTCAGTCTCTACTGTGCAAAACAAGAGGTTGAACTAATTCACTTCCGAGGGCCCTCCCACTTCTGGCAGTGGGATTGTAGGGCTCTTGAATGGGTACTGCAGCCAGTCTGGCCTGCTCAGGATGCTCACATGATACAGAATCAGCTTTTTAAAATTTTGCTTCCCAGACACAACTTATCAATAACATGTTGGCCAGAAAATAAAATTTGGGTGAAAAATGTAAACCTGTGGTTGCATGAAGGTCTTTTTGATGCTCATAAAAACACAATAAGAAACATATCTAAATGTGTATGTTATATTTATTACTGAGAAATAACAGACAGAAAACAGTAAACCTGGCATATCCACAACTTCATATTTTATATCTGCTACTTTGCTTTTTTTGCATGTCGTAGGATATAGCAGATACTCACTCAGCAAAGAAAACTTTGGCTGACTGATAGCACAGCCTATAGTGGAAAAAGACAGTTGGAAAAATGTCTCCAACTTGACCCATTATACTAAATGCTAAGTTTGTGATGGTGTTCTGGTGAAGCATTGGTCGTTTTCTTTGCTACTTATTTACTCTCCCTGGGTGAAGAGAACTTACATGGCCTTAGCAAGGTCCATACAATGAGGAGTCAAATCCTTCAGCCAACACTCAAGTGAATGAGCCTTCTTAAAGCACAGCCTCCAGCCAGCTGCCTTTACATAACTGCAACCAAGCAGCATCTTGGCTACAGCCTCATGGAGAGACCCGGAAGCAGAACCACACACCTAAGCCACTCCGACATTCCCTCCCTTCAGAAATTTTATGTAAAGACAAAGAATTGGCGTTGTCAGCACTAGACTTTGGATTATTCTATGATGCAGCAATAGATAAGCAATACAGATGCTTAAGTGAATGGTCAGAAAATGTCTTGCCTAAGTATGAACCCAAGGAGTGTCGATATCGAGACAACTTTCATTTCTCCCTCTTTAAATTCTCCAGTTGCTTCTTCTTTTGATTGTGTCAGGAAAAATCCTCCATGGGTTATTTTGTTGCAGAACTGCCAAAAAGGGCAATGAAGATACTAAGGAAATATGGCGTGCACCAGCTCAGATCAAGTTAGAGACCTGGGCAGTCCAGGCAGCTGGAGGAGAAGTCCCCACACATCATCCTGACTGAGACAAAGCACTCTTCCTTCTTTCCTTTGCACAGTTATAATAAGCTGTCTGTCTTCTTTTCCTTCTCTTTCCCGCTCCTTCCTTTTTGCTTAGGGGGGATAAAAAGGAAAATGTAGGTTTTTTTAGTATCCTCAATAGGCTGCAGAGTAAGCCGTTATCTAAGAGAAACAGGAACATTTCAATCAAGGCTAAAGTGATTTCTTTAAGGATAAAGAGCCAAATACATCCGAAGTAGAATTTTCCAGGAAAGGAACACATTTTGTGTCTAGCTCCCAAGTTAGTTTATTGGCTAGTCAAGAAGCTGGACCACTGATGACGTCTTTTTCAGACTAGCTTGAATAATTTGATTTGTTTCAATGCAGCATAAACAAATCCAAGCTTTTGTTAAAAGCTGTAATATTAGAAGTAACACTGATTGCTTTATTATCAAACAATTAACCCCCAAATGCAAAATGGCTCCAAATACTATAGAAGCACATTATGTACATACATGCAGCCCACAACACATGTTTGGATCACCAAGATCTCTTCTAAATCAGAGAGGCTCAAACTTTTTCCTCTTGTGGCTCCACCCTCATGCTAGTCAGCTTTCTGCTACTGTAATAAAATATCTGGCATAATCAAGTTAAAAAGAGGAAATGTTTATTTTGGTTCTTAGTTTTGGAAGTTTCAGTCCTTGAAGTCAAAATCCCATTTCTTTGGGACCTGTAGTGAGGCAGCCCATCAGGGCAGGAAGGAATACACAACAGAACAAGCTGCTCCCTTCGGGGAATACTTCAGCATAGGAACACAAGACAGAGAAAGAGAGAGAGACAGAGACAGAGATTCACAACCCACAGCCTCCCTTGAGGGCATGTGCCCAGGTCCCAGTGCTCATTGACTTAGACCTAGGTCCCATTTCTTAAAGGTTCTACCATCTTCCAATAGTGCCCAGCTGAGAACCAGCCTATGCAACACTCAGGCCTCTGGGAAATGGTCCAGATCCAGAGTATAGTAACCATCTCTCACTTGTTGCTTTCAGGCTGTGTCCTTGTTTGCACTGTGCCAATAAGCAGAGAAGGCACACAGGAAGTGCATGTTAGCAGAGTCACAGGGCAGGCCTTGAAGTAGTATGCATCACTCCTACCTATATGTTATTTGCTAAAATCAGTCCCCGGGCCTCCACTTGACCATAGAGAGCTGGCGTGCCCAGGAAAAGGGAGACAGATTCTGAAACAATCTGGTCAGGCTTTGCCACAGCACCAGTATCATCTACCTCCACACAGCCACAGATTACCTCCTCTCCTCCTCCTCCTGGACCCTCTACATACCCTTACTTGCACCCCATTCCCCTTCCTCTCTGCTCTGGGAGAACCTCTTCCCGTGGCATTACCTCCAGGTATCAATGTTCATGAGTCTCTCCGTCTGACGCTCCGTCAGCATGAGAAGGGCAGACAGCATGTTTTTTGTATGCGGATCACAATACCTAGAAAACTACAGGGACTCATTTTGAAAAACAAGGAAATAGATTGAAGGATGATAGAATTTTACAATAGGACCAAGTGAGAGAATACAGATAATTGTGTTGCGGGACCACCCTTTGATAGAATGTGAAGAGGAAATATAAGGGGCAGCATGGAAGCTCTTCGGCCTCTGTAGACTGTCCATGGAGGACTAAAGTGCCTCAGCAATTCTAATCCTGACATAGTCTGGTAGTGGACAGTGTGAACTCTGCCTTCAACACAAGTTTCTGAAATGCCCAGTGTGTACTTCCAGGACTCCCAACAGGGGGACAATTGGACTTGGAGAGAAAAATGAGAAAAGAAAGGTAAAATTTAAGAAAAGATAGTGATGTATGCTCTAAAGTTCTGCAGTTGCCCATCCTGTCCTTGATTAGTGGTGTGTCCTTGTTAAGCCATTTAATCTTTCTGTGCCCCAGATTTCATGCCTATGGACTAATGATGTCGGGCTAATTTGTCTCTCATATCTAAAATTCTAAGATTCCTTGAATTTGAGCTTTCAATCCCCCCTAGGAGGCAGTTGGCCACCTCTCTCTGAAGCCTTTGAACAAAATGAGATGACCTTAGGAGACCAGCATGGGTTGAGTGCCTGTGCTGTCAGCCAAGCTCTTTTTGCATATGGAGGAGATTCTAACATTGCCTCTATTTTATAAATAGTGAAACTGATGCTTCTAGAAGTTGACAAACTTTATGAAAGTTATTTTGCTGCTGAGGGTGGAACCAGGATTTGGGCCCTGACAGGTGTTTTTGTCCTGTGTGCTGAATTTCTGTGTTCAGGTTAGCAAGATCACTGGCTGGCCTAATTGGGTCATTTTCTACTTATAGATTTTATACATTAAAAAAAATTGTGTGACTGGCCTGGAAAGGAGAAAGAAGTAAACCCTGAGCAGAATAACATTTCACATTTTTAATATCTTAGATTTTACACAATGGTTCCCGCTTATCCATGAAGAATGAATTCCAAATCTCCCAGTGGACATTCAAAACCATGAAACCATGGATATAATAAGCCCTACATATTTTTTCCTACGCATAGGTATGTACCTATGATTAAGTTTAATTATAAATTTAGCATACTATAAAATTAACAGTAAGTACTAATAATGAAATAGGGCAATTAGAACATGACACTGTAATAATATTGCCAGCATGACTATTCTCGTATTCTGAGGTTATTATCATGTATAAAATAAGGATTATTGGAACACAAGCACTATACTTCTGCAGCAGATAACCAAAAGGGTTACTAAGTGATTAATGTGTTAGACATCGTCACATCACTGGGACAAAATACGTGATACTCACAACTCAAAAGAAGAGGGATGTATTTGGACTCCCGTTTACAGTCTCTGGCTGGCTGGCTTTGAAGTGGAAATGGCCTGCTGGAAGAGTCTGGTGGAGAAAGGTCCTCACATCCTGGCAGCCAAGAACAGAGAGAGAAGGGAGGACAAGGGACAGAAGGGAGGACCTCTCCAGGTCACACCTCCCAGGGCCTGTGTCTTCTGACAAGCCCCACCTCCTAAGGGTAGGGTAAGTCTAGTGCCCCCCCCAATCTTCCAAACACCCCAGTTCTGAGCACATGGTGTGGGGCATTTTAGCTCTAAACATAACAGGTAGCAAACAGCATAACTAATACCATCTCTGGTAGAACATGATTTTATCAGACTGCTAAGGTGCACAGTTTAAAACTTACAAATTGCTTATTTCCAGATATTTTTTCATTTAGGATTTTTGGACCATGGCTAACTGGAGATCATTGAAACCATGGAAAGGGGAACTGTAGATAAGAGGGGACCACTGGAACTGCACCAATAGGGCTCCTGTGTGTCTAAGGAGAGCTTTTGCATGTGGGAGGAGGTGTTCTATCTCTCAGCCAAAGGAAATGTCAGTTGCTTCAGAATATTTTCTGCATGTGCAGAGCCAACACGGTTTACCTGAACTTAAATAAGAAGAAAAGTTGAGACAGCGCTATTTCAATGGGGTTTTGTTTGGCTTGGGGCTGTTTTGATGAATAACATTGCCTTTTGAGGGAGCAGCAGCAGGACGACATCACAGCTTACAATCCAAGAAGCTGCCTTGGTGCTGCATTGTGCAGGGACCCACGTGGTCTACAAGCCACTGCTCTTAGGCAAGCAGTGACAGGGGCTCATGAAGAGCCAAGTTCTGCAGGTAGATCGCCTGGACTCTGTTTGGATCCAGTGATTTTAAGGGAGTGACTCTTGCTATCTCACTTTCATCACTTGAAACTAAAAATAGTGAAACAGGGGAGCTCAGTGGGGTTATTAAAGATGTGGCACAAATTAAAATATGTAAAGGGCCAATGAAAGTGGCTGGCACACAATGAATAATTAATTTGGACATTTCTTGCAGGTTTAGTGATGGTATTATATTCTTTTCTCAAAACTTTGATCTAAGAACTTGGGAGAGAAAAATTCAACCCAAAGTCATAAAGTAAAAGAGTGACACAGATAAGGTGGTGAGAGAGTGGGACTGGAAGCCAGGATTCCTCCAGGCACATCTGGACTTAGATTCACAGGCATTCACCTGGCCAGTCTTGCCCAGCCCAGGTCTGAGCCTTGACACCATGTTGTAGTCAGTGGTTGTGAAGAGAACAATTAGAATCAGGACACAGAATTTATATTATTTATGATGGTCACCCAGAGTTAACACAAGACAGTGGAGGAAATCTGTCCACAACATTAAGACTCAGAATATTCAGCCAAGGGCCTGGATCCCACAGCAATGTCCTGCATAAGTCCAGATGAAAACCTAGAGCCCAGGACAATGCCTCCCATGAGTCCAACTGGAGGCCTAGAGCCCTCGAGGACTCACACCTTTCTGTCTTATGGATCCATGCTGAAAAGGCCCAAAGGTCAGCGGTGGAAGCTAGAAAGTCTATGCCAGCAGGAGATGTGCTGGTAGGTTGAGGGTTCTGAGCCAAAGCTGAGAAGTCACGTCCAAAACAAAGACCAGGGTTGTCCTGAAAAGCACCACAGCCATCCTCAGTGACACGGAGGTCCTGAGCTCCTCCAATGATAACAGTCAAGTACATGCCAGAAAGCCAGCGTGACATTTCTCCTGGAGACTAAACAGCACTCATCATCCCCTCTGGAACCAGGAAGCAATGCTCAATGTAAGGACCGGAGCTCCCCCAAAGTGAACCACAGCCACTCTCACCAACAAGGTTCTGAGCTCCTCAGATGACAATGGGGAAGCTCACACTGGGGAAGCTAGTCATGATGAGCTCCTCCAGGGGAACCAGCGGCTCAACAGTAACAGAGAAACTCACAACACCTAGCTTCTCCTTCTCCACATCTCTATTTATGCTGGCAACTTTCCTCGGGTGGAACATCTGCACTCACCACCATACCGATTTAATTCAGTTGTTGTTAAGTTGACCATCAGTTTTTAATCCATAACACACCAGGAGGCTTTGAGTCAAAATCATAAGTTCTAACTCAGTGCAAAAGGGCTGGGTTCAATTTCCAGGAGAGAAAGACAGAGAGATAGAGAGAGAGAAAGAAGGAGGAGGAGGAAGAGGAAGAAGAAGAAGAAAAGAAAAAGGAATGAGGGAAGGAAGGAAGGAAGGAAGGGAGGGAGGAAGGAAGGAAGGAAAGAAGGAAGGAAGGAAGAAGGGAAGGAAGGAAGGAAGGGAGGGAGGAAGGAAGGAAGGAAGGAAGGAAGGAAGGAAGGAAGGAAGGGAGGAAAGAAGGAAGGAAGGAAGGAAGGAAGGAAGGAAGGAAGGAAGGAAGGAAGGAAGGAAGGAAAGAAGGAAAAGAAAGCCAGCCAGGGACAGTTTCTACCTGGTGAAACAGTTTATAATTCACCAGGGTGCTTTGTTTCCTAATGATACATCCAACTGGATATATAGCATTGTCATTGAAACTGTTTTTATCACCTTAGGTAACTTCACGAAAGCCTGGGGATGTATTAATAAATATAGGGTTGACAGACACGTAATATAAAGTAATATCAGGCATTTCCCACAGCTATTAATGGAGGCTGGATTCCAGGGACAGCACAAAATCCTATCAGAGGGAGCCGGCCTACTGTATTATTTTTATGTAGGTTCAGATGCTGGTGATTTCTCATGGGGTTGTAGAGTGTTGCTTTATTTCATTGGCTACACCCCTGGTACTCTGAGCCTCCCATTTCCTAAAGGAATACCAGCAAATAACTTTCAGGCAGCAAAGGGAAATGCATTTTCCCTTCTCTCTGTCCTTTCTTTTGTGGAACAGAAATAGCTTTCCTTAGAGTGGGCTCTGCTCTCTCAGACCACATCCTGATCCCCGGGGGGCGTGAGTGCACTGAGACAAATCCCACCACTATTCGGAGCTGGGCCACCTTTTTTGGAAAATGTCCCAAAAGGCTCATGTGGTAAAGCCTTGGCCTCCACCACTGTTGGGAGGTGATGGGTTTCTTGGGTCTCTGGGGTTATGGCCCTGAGGGGGACTGTTGTTTCCTTTCTGCTTCATTTCCAGCCATGAAGTATTTGGCTTTATGTTCATTCTATGTTGTGAGCCATACACCCAAGGCAATGGGCTCAATCAGTCATGGACTAAAATCTCCAGAACTGTGAGCCAAAATAAAACTTTCCTCTCTGTAAATTGTTTATTTCAGGTATTTTGTTACAGAAACAGAAAGCTGATGAACGTAGAGTCCCTTTCATTCATTAAGATTTAGTTTAAAAAAAAAAAAAAGGGAGCTGGGTGCCATGGCACATGTCTGTGATTCCCAGTGACTTGGGAGGCTGTGGCAAAAATACAGCCTAGTTGAGGCTGCCCTGGGCAACTTATTGATACTCTCTGTCTCAAAATAAAAAAAATAAGAAGTGCTAAGCGATAGAAGGTCTTTAGGTTCTATCCCCAGTAGTAAAAATCACATTAGAAAAAAAGACCAGGAGACAGTTTATACCAGCAAGGCAGTAGACACCAACCCTAATGGTGAGACTGGGTCCCGGATAAAGGTGATTATGACACAGAAAACTAAAATCACAGAATATGGAAAATACTCCAAAGCCTAGCTTGTGGGTGACTGAGCTCCAGGCTGAGATGGTCTGAGTAGAGCAGACAGATGCCACGAAATCCAGCTGGCAGTGAGCACAATCAGTCAGGCAGAGGGAAACACCATATAGGGAAGAGGCAGAAAGGAAAAACCCACGGCAGTCTGAAGCCATGGCAGGAAGAAAGTTCAGTCACATGGTGTCTTGCAGTGGGAGGGGATCTGAGTGTAGGGGCGCTGCTACAGACACCAGGGGAGTGTGGGTGTCCATAGCTTCTCATCCCAGCACAGAGGTTGCCAGCCAACCTGCTCTGCTCCTTTACTCACAGGTGTTCAGGGTAAACTGGGTAGCGTGCAGACCCTGGCCGCACACTGCTCCTCGTGCATGGTCTGGAAACTTCTGGGGCTCTTTGCAAGTGACAGAGTTAATGGACAGCCTGGTTTCCAGCACCCCAATTCTCAGGTATGGAGGACATCGAGTTGGTGGGTGCGAGGCAGTCCCACATTAGCAAACCAAATATTCATCTAAACCATAGAGAGACAGAGCTCAACCTCCTGGCTGATCCACGCAGTTCTCCTGGTTGGACAGAGATAGAGAAGAACTTAGGACTAAAACGCAAAAAACAAAACAAAAGACTTTTACATCCCTCTATTCTTAGGCAGAATCCAACAGCAGCAGCCTGGAGGAAGTGATTGTTTCCAGTATACTTCTGTATCCACACCTCCACAAAAAAGGATACTGGGCTTGTTTCCTTGCTGAGCAGTGTGTGTGCAGGGTGTGGGAGGCCCTCTGAATGTTAGTTATTATTTGTTTTGCTTCCATAGTCTCCGCTTGTTTTGTTTTGTGCTGTCTGCCCACAGCCACGTTCGATCCACAAGGTTTTCGCTTTGTGTTGCTGCTAGTTCATTAAGTGGATTCAACTTTCCTATATCTTCTTTCATTTTCCATTTATGTTCCCTTCTCTTCTTCCTTTCCTTCTCTTCTTCTATTCCTTTCTCCTTTCTTTTTTTGTTCATAAATATCATCATTAAGGGCTTTTGTTTTCTTTTTTCTTAGCCTATACTACTTTATGACACTCTTTTCCTGGGATAGTGAAATAGTGGAGAACTTTTTGAACAACTTTTAAATTATATGTTCATATATGGTTGATTCTTTAGATGTTGATATTACTGGTAGTTATTCTTTCTGTGCAGAGCAGTGCTACAGATTGTACCTAGTATTTTGAATAGGCTGAGTGGGTGCTTTCATCCTGATACACACCCACAGCCCAGTGCATGCGCAAAGAGAAATCCACTTATCGAAAAGGTCCCCACACAAAAGTGGCAGAGTTACTCACCCCAACTGATCTGCAAACTTCAACACAAAAACACAAGAATCATGACAAAATAAGCCAACAAGATGTTTCCAAAAATTCACAACTCCCCAAAACCTGATCTTTCAAATGATGGCGTAGATAAAACTCCAAAGAATTTTAAAAATAGATACTTAAAATGATCAATGACATGAAAGAAGATAGAAATAAATCAATTATTAAAATAGTAAAGGAGCTCAAAGAAGGTAAAAATGAATAGCTGAATGAATTAAGGAACACAGCACAGACCACTGCAGTAAAAAGACAGAGGTTCTGAAAAAGAATCACACAGAAATCCTGTAAATAAAATCCTCAATTAGTCAAAGAAAAACCTCAATTGGAAGTCTCAGCAGTAGGTAAGTTAAATCAGAAAAAAGAATATAAGAATCTGAAAACAAGGTTGATATACTAGAATACTGAGACAATATTTTTAAAAAAGAATAAGAAAAAAATAAAGAGCACTTTGACAACTCTAAAAGAGCAAATTTAAGATTCACAGGAAGAATAAGAAAGTACAATGGTATGATGTCTTTATGCTAATGACATTAAAAAAACCTATTCACTAAAATTAAAGCATAAAATTGACCCCATCTGGGGAATAAGTTGGATACCCAGGTATGGAGGCATTTAGAAATTCAAAACAGAATTAACCAGAAAAGAATCTCTCTGCTGCAGCGTATCAAATTTTTAAAAATTCAAAACAAAGAAATAATGTTAAAGAGAAACACCAAATCATTTACAGTGGTGCACTTGTCAGAATAACAGTTGATTTTTCCACAGAAACACTAAAGGCCAGGGACATTTGGAAAGATGCACTTCTAACCTGAACAAAAATAACTGACAGCATAGACTACTAGTCCTGTCTTAGTTACTTTTTACTCTTTGCTGAGACAAAGTACCTGAAGCCCAAAGTTGGGAAAGGAAAGGTTTATTTCTTACAGTTTTTGGAGGTTTCAGTCCACACTCAGTTGGCTCCAAGGCAGGCGGGCACGGCTGGGCCGCAGTTCATGGCGGCTGCAAAAACAAGCAGGAACCAGCAAAGAGCAAGACACACCTTCTTCCTGCCATTACATCACATCCTGGCTCCACCCCTTTGTGGGTGGAGCACTGACACCGTCAATCCAAGCACTAGATAATGAACGAATAACAAATGCACAATTCAAACTCGTGAGGCCTGGGGGACACAGACATAAACCATGACATAGTCCTCAGAGCTATCCTTCAAGACAGAAGAAGAAATTAAGATCTTCCAAGATAATTGTCAACTAAAGAAGTTGATGACCACTAAACAAGCACTGCATAAAGTATTTAAGGGAACATAGCAGAAGAGGAAACTCACAACCACAGGACCAAGGGAAAGAAGACATCTCACCAGGAGAGTAGACAAATGGCTGAAAATCAGAAATGGATCAACACTAGAAAAAGAGCAAAATGACAGGAATTCTACACACCTTTCAATAGTAACACTTAATGTTGCACATGGTCTTAATTCTCCAATTAAAGAAAGATGTTAGTAGATTTAATAAAAAACAAGACCCAACTATATGTTGCTTGCAGAAAACAATGGCACAGCCTCCTGAAAAGACAAATACAGACTGAAAGAGAAAGAATGGAACGTTATTCTCCAAGAAACTGAGCCCTGAAAGAAAGAAGTAGCTATATTGATAACTGAAAAAGTATAATTCAAACTAAAATTAGTCTGAAAAGGAAAAGAAGATCCCTAGACATTGGTAAAGGTAAATTTCACTGAGAACAGATAACATGTAAATATGCACACACCAAATGCCAGCATGCTAAATTTCAAAAACAAACACTACTTGACATAATAGGTCAAACAGACCCAAATATACGCACCATGGGCAATCACACACCTCGCTCTCATGAATAGATAGGTCAACCACTCAAAAAAATCAATGAAGAGACATCCATGTTAAAGAACCCCTCCCGGCATATCAAATTTTTAAAAACTCAAAACATAGAGAGAACATTAAATGATACTGTAGATCAAATGGACTTAGCAGACATCTACAATGTTCCATCCTTACAACACACATTCTTTTCCACAGTCCATGGAACTTTCTCCAAAATACACCACAATTTAGACCATAAAGCACATCTTAATAGGAATATTAATAGGAATTTATAAGAATATTAAATAGGAATTTATAGGAATATTAATAGGAATTAATAGGAATATTAAATATATTGAATATAAAAAGGTAAAATAATCTCATGGATCTTATCCAAGTGCAAAAGAAACCATAAAAACTACACCAACATATAGAGATTGTATAAATCTCTATGATACTGAAAATATCTAGAAAGAAATTTAAAAATTTCTAGGATCAGAAGCCCGTTCCTTTGTCTGAAGGACTGAATACTTCTGCAAGCAGAGAGGCATCGCAGCTTCCTGAGGCACCTCAGCCTGTGGTGAGTGCCCAGCACAGTCTGCCCAAATCTCAGACTGTTCCGGACCCCCCAGGCTTCTGGGTGCAGAGAAGTGGAACAGTGGGTTAGAGGCCACTACAGCTGCCTCCCCATCCCCCCCCCCCCCCCCCCCCCCCCCCCCGGCTACACTTGGAAGTCTGCTGAGCTCCTGACGGATGGGCGGGCCTACACTAACCCCCGAGCCCAGCCGCACCTAGCCATCTCCTGCAGAGGAGGAGCTGGGCGGATCCGGAGTCCCTGCAGAGGAGGAGCTGGGCGGATCCGGAGTCCCTGCAGAAGCCCTTTCCTTTGTCTGAAGGACTGAATACTTCTGCAAGCAGGGAGGCATCGCAGCTTCCTGAGGCACCTCAGCCTGTGGTGAGTGCCCAGCACAGTCTGCCCAAATCTCAGACTGTTCCGGACCCTCCAGGCTTCCGGGTGCAGTGAAGTGGAGCAGTGGGTTAGAGGCCACTACAGCTGCCCCCCCCCCACCCCCCCCCCCTACACTTGGAAGTCTGCTGAGCTCCTGACGGATGGGCGGGCCTACACTAACCCCCGAGCCCAGCCGCACCTAGCCATCTCCTGCAGAGGAGGAGCTGGGCGGATCCGGAGTCCCTGCAGAGGAGGAGCTGGGCGGATCCGGAGTCCCTGCAGAAGCCCGTTCCTTTGTCTGAAGGACTGAATACTTCTGCAAGCAGGGAGGCATCGCAGCTTCCTGAGGCACCTCAGCCTGTGGTGAGTGCCCAGCACAGTCTGCCCAAATCTCAGACTGTTCCGGACCCCCCAGGCTTCCGGGTGCAGAGAAGTGGAGCAGTGGGTTAGAGGCCACTACAGCTGCCCCCCCCCCCCCCCGCTACACTTGGAAGTCTGCTGAGCTCCTGACGGATGGGCGGGCCTACACTAACCCCCGAGCCCAGCCGCGCCTAGCCATCTGCCTGCAGAGGAGGAGCTGGGCGGATCTGGAGTGCCTGCAGAAGTCCCTTCCTTTGCCTAGAGGACTGTGGATATCTCTGCAAGCAGGGAGGGATCACAGGCTCCTGAGGCACTGTGGCCTGTGGAGAGCACCCTAACCCGGCTGCAATTGAAGAGCTGTGGATCTTCCAAGGGGCAGGTGGGCGCACAGTGTCCCTGAGGCCCAGCTTGTCTGGAACTGCGGAGTTCTGAGCAGGCAGAGGAGGGACACTGGTTCTGAGGCCCAATGGCTTGGGGTAGTGCGGTGTCAGAGGCTCAGTAGCTCCAAGCATAGAAGGGGATTTTCAACAGATCCTGAGGAAGCTTTCAAATAACACTTGAAACACAGAAATATACAAAATGACAAAACGAAAGACCAAATTACAACCTCAAACCTCCAGCCCATCTCAGGAAACCCTAGGAGCAATGTATATAGAAGAAAATATATCCCATCCACCTCATATATCGGACATAATAGCTACTGAAGTTGACAAACAACTCCAGGAAGCTTTAAAGAAATTCAAACTCGAAATAATCTCCCAGATAAAAGAAGAAATGATAAAAGAAATGAAAGAGATTCTAAATATATCTAAAGAAAACACAGATAAAAAATTGGAGGAACTAAACAAAAAGATAGAATCCCTAGACGAGCAATATAAGAAACAAACAGAATACATAATGCAGATGCACAGAGATATACAGGAAATAAAAAACTCCACTGAAAGTTGTAAAAACCGCCTTAATGAAAGTGAAGATAGAATTTCAGACCTTGAAGACATGATTGCAGCTAGTGAACAGGAAAGGAAAGATCTTTTGAAAATAACAAGGAATCAGGAAACAACAATTCAACAACTGCAAGACAATGCAAAGAAGAATAACATAAGAATGATAGGGATTAATGAAAGAGAGGGAGACAACATGAAGGATGTCAAGCGGATATTTAGAGAAGTAATAGCTGAAAATTTCCCAAGCATGAGATCAGAAACTGACATCAAGATCAGTGAAGCATATAGAACTCCAAACACTCATAACCAAAATAAAACTACACCCAGACATATAATAATCACCATCCCAGAAATCCAACACAAGAATAGATTACTAAAAGCTGTCAGAGAGAAAAGACAGATCACTTATAAAGGAAAACCTATCAGAATCACAGCAGACTTCTCAGCACAAACGATAAAGTCAAGAAGAGCATGGAGTGAAATATTCCAGATCCTAAAGCAAAATGATTTCCAACCAAGACTGATATATCCTGCAAAACTATCATTCAAAATAGATGGTGCAATACGATACTTCCATGACAAAGAACAGCTGAAGAACTTCATGAACACCAAACCGACCCTGCAAAAAATATTGAAAGACAGTTTAGATACACAAAGGAAAAAACCACTAAGCAAAGCAAATAATTAAACAGAACAGAAAGATAAAGATGCAACAGCAGAGAGATAACATTCCTACAATTAACCAGCATTTAACAGTAATAACCATTAATGTAAATGGTCTCAATGCACCAATCAAAAGAAACAGACTAGCAGAATGGATCAAGAAACAAAATCCAACCATATGCTGTTTACAGGAAACCCATCTAACCCAGAAGGATACTCACAGACTGAAAGTCAAAGGATGGAAAACAATTCTTCATGCAGCAGGAATCCAGAAAAAGGCAGGAGTAGCCATTCTGTTTGCAGACAACGTGAACTTTAAACCAACAATGACCATAAAGGACAAAGAAGGTCACTACATACTTGTAAGGGGAAAACTCCAAGAGGAAGAGATAACTATCTTAAATATATACGCACCAAACTCCAGAGCACCAAGTTATATAAAACAATTATTAACAGAAATGAAAACTCAAATTATCAGTAACACAATTGTAACAGGAGACCTTAATACGCCATTGACACCAAGGGACAGATCAACCAGACAGAAAATGAGCAAAGAAATAACAGAACTGAATCATACCTGTGAACAAATGGGTTTGATAGACATATACAGGATGTTCCACCCAACAACATCAGAATACACATTCTTCTCAGCAGTACATGGATCATTTTCTAAAATAGACCATATATTAGCTCACAGAACATATTTAAACAAGTGCAAAAGAGCTGAAATCATCCCTTGCATGTTATCGGATCATAGCGCTCTGAAATTAGAAATTAATGATAAAAGATACTGCAAAAATCCCACAAACACATGGAAACTGAATAACACACTCTTGAGTAATCAGTGGGTCACAGAGGAAATTAAAGAAGAAATCAAACAATACCTAAAAGAAAATGAAAATACAGATACAACTTACCGGAACCTGGGGGATGCAATGAAAGCCGTCCTGAGAGGAAAATTTATTGCACTGAGTTCCCACATCAGGAAAACAGAACGAATACAAATAAATAACTTGATGCTACACCTCAAACAGCTAGAAAAAGAAGAGCAAGTCAAGCCCAAAGCCAAAAGAAGAGAGGAAATTATAAAAATCAGAGCAGAAATCAATGCAATAGAGACTAAGAAAACAATCCAAAGAATCAACAAATCAAAGAGTTGGTTCTTTGAAAGAATAAATAAAATCGATAAGCCCCTAGCCAACCTTATTAAAAAAAGGGAAGAAAAAGCTCAAATTCATGCAATAAGAAATGAAAAAGGAGAAATCACTACAGACACAATAGAAATACAGAAGATCATCAACACCTACTTCGAAAACCTCTACTCTCAAAAGTTTGATAACACAGAAGAAATAGACAGATTCTTAGAAGCATATGAAGTGCCAAAGCTAGATCAAGAGGATGTAAAACTGTTGAATAACCCAATCTCTGTTACTGAAATTGAAAATGTAATTAAGTCCTTACCCACCAAGAAGAGCCCAGGCCCAGATGGATTCACTGCAGAATTCTACAAGAAATACAAAGAAGACCTAATGCCGACACTCCTCAAACTGTTCAATGAAATTGAAAGGGAAGCAATCCTTCCTAAGTCGTTCCTGGAAGCAAATATTACTCTAGTACCAAAACCTGAGAAAGACCCAACTAAAAAAGAGAACTATAGACCGATCTCCCTAATGAACACAGATGCAAAAATCCTCAATAAAATATTGGCAAATAGGATCCAGCAAATCATCAAGAAGATTATACACCATGACCAAGTGGGATTCATCCCAGGAATGCAAGGATGGTTCAACATACACAAATCAATAAATGTAATCCACCATATCAATAAAGCCAAAAATAAGAATCACATGATCATTTCTATAGATGCAGAAAAAGCCTTCGACAAGGTCCAACATTTATTCATGATAAAAACTCTACAGAAAATTGGAATAGATGGTCTTTACCTCAATATAATAAAGGCCATTTATGACAAAACAACAGCCAGCATCATTCTAAATGGCCAAAAATTGAAAGCCTTTACTTTAAAATCAGGCACAAGACAAGGATGTCCTTTATCACCACTCCTATTTAATATAGTACTGGAAGTACTAGCCAGAGCAATTAGGCAAGAAAGAGAAATAAAAGGGGTAAAGATAGGAAAAGAAGAAGTTAAGTTATCATTGTTTGCAGATGACATGATACTCTACATAGAAGACCCCCTAAACTCCATTGAAATACTCTTAGATACAATAAATAAATTCAGTAATGTGGCTGGATACAAAATCAATACTCAGAAATCAATAGCATTCCTATACACGAACAACAAAATTACAGAGAGGGAAATAAGAGAAACTGGACTATTCACATTAGCAAGCAAAAAAATGAAATATTTAGGAATTACTCTTATGAAAGAAGTGAAAGACTTATACAGTGAAAACTATAATACACTGAAAAAGGAAATTGAAGATGATCTCAGAAAATGGAAAGACATCCCTTGCTCATGGATAGGAAGAACAAACATTGTGAAGATGGCCATTCTCCCAAAACTCTTATACAGATTCAATGCAATCCCAATAGAAATACCATCAACATACCTTATAGATCTAGAGAAATCACTCCTAAATTTCATCTGGAACCAGAAGAGACCTAGAATCGCAAAGGCAATTCTAAGCAGCAAAGGCAAAGCAGGAGGCATCACAATCCCTGACTTGAAATTATACTACAAAGCAACAGTAGTAAAATCAACATGGTATTGGAATCAAAACAGAGGCGAAGATCAATGGAATAGATTAGAAGATACAACCACAACTACAAACACACTCAACCACCTTATCTTTGATAAAGGAGCCAAGCAGGTTCACTGGAAGAACGACAGTCTCTTTAATAAATGGTGCTGGAAAAACTGGCTCTCCATTTGCCGAAAACTAAAGCTAGACCCATGTCTATCACCATGTACTAAATTAAAATCTAAATGGGTCAAAGATCTGAATATTAAAACAGAAACACTAAATCTATTGGAAGACAAAGTGGGTAGAAACCTTGGAGACATAGGAGTAGGTAGAGAATTCATGAACAGGACTCAAACCGCACGGGAAACACTTCCCAGAATCAATAACTGGGACCACATCTTATTAAAAAGTTTCTGCATGTCAAAAGAAATCTCCAGCATAGTGAAAAGAAAACCCACAAACTGGGAAAAGATTTTAGTGAACTCTCTCTCAGACAAGGGACTCTTGTCTAAAACATATAAAGAATTAAAAAAACTCAGACCTCCAAAATTCAAAGATCCAATCCAAAAATGGGCATCTGAGATGAATACGCAATTCTCAGATGAAGAAATGCAAATGGCAAATAAATATATGAAAACATGCTCATCATCATTGGTCATCAGAGAAATGCAAATTAAAACCACACTGAGATTCCATCTCACTCCTGAAAGAATGGCCAGCATCAAGAAAACCAACAACAACAAATGCTGGAGAGGATGTGGGGAAAAAGGAACTCTCCTGCACTGCTGGTGGGAGTGTAGACTGGTACAGCCTTTGTGGAGGTCTGTCTGGAGGTTTCTCAAAAAGTTGGGATTGGAAATCCCATTTATTCCAGCTATTCCACTTCTAGGCATATTCCCAGAAGAACTGAAAGCATCATACCACAGTGATTTATGTGCACCTATGTTTATAGCAGCACAATTTGTAATCGCCAGATCTTGGAAACAACCCAAGTGTCCATCAACTGAGGAATGGATAAAAAAGTTGTGGTATTTCTATACAATGGAATATTATTCAGCTATAAAGAAGGATCACATTGAGATATTTATCAATAAATGGGCGCAGCTTGAGACCATACTCATAAGTGAAATAAATCAATCTCGCATGTATGAATACCGAATAGTTTCCCTAATGTAAGCAATGATTCAAATATATGAAAATATGTGGCAATCATGATTCCCCATTATGTGGCCTTGAAGCCTTATAAAATTTTCACTTATTAATTAGAAAGGCTTTATTCCGGGCTTCTTGATATGGAAATATTTGAAGCTATAGTATATGAAGTTTTATCCAAATATCTCAAGGAAAAAGACAGACACTATGGTAACTATTATTCTTTAAAAAAATTATTTAGTTATTTCTTATGTTTATTTTAATTAAGGGAAAAATTTAAAAAATTAGGATATATAATAGTAACTCTTTTCGATTTCCTATTAACTTGTTTTGAAGTCCTGTAATGCTCCCACGATCTTGTTTTGACTGATTAGACTCTGTTCCATTCTGTGGGATAGTATCAGGTCCGAGGGTATAGGCAACTACTTTGAAGGCAGTAAGATTCACTAAGATGCCCATTCTGGTTTGACTATTGTCTCCTTTGGAAGTCCTGTAATGTTTACAATGTCTAAGTTTTATTGGTCTTGTTCTCTACTGTTTTGTCCAACTTTATAATATCTAATGAGATAGACAAATCTTTTTAAGGAAACAAGAGACAACGTTGATAACTATTGTTAATAACCGTATACTCTGTTCTACATCATGTGCTAAGTCTATCCTTGGTTTTCACTGACAGCTTTGTTCTGCCATATTTGACTTTATTCTCCCCCCCCCAAAAAGTAATAAGAACTAAGGAGTAATAAAATCTAAAATGTGTAAATTTGTTGTAAAAAGAGAGGAAGGGGAAAAAAGAGCTCTAACGGATATAACAGCAAGTGTGTATAGGGATGTTGAATAGCTGACTATATTAATGTTTTTGGATCATTGAACACAGCTGTTTGTAGTCTCTCTGTTTGAATGTCTACTTTGTATTCTTTGATACTGTGATTTGAGCAACTATTTCCAAGATGATAATATGTAATCTATTAACAGGTGATTTCTTACTGTTATGCTTTTTTTTGTAGTTCTGTATTATATGTAACCTTACACTGCTTTGTTTTGTTTTGTGTTTTTCTCTTTTTCCTCTTAAATAAAAAAAAAAATTTCTAGGATCAATCAATAATGGAAACACAGCATAACAGAATCTGTGGGATACAATGAAAGTAATTCCATCATGGAAGTTTATAGCTATGTTTACCTATATCAGAGAAAGAAAGATCACTGACACATACCTGTAGATCCATGAAACAAGAGTAAATCAAACACCAATTGTAGCAGAAGAAAAGATACAAAAAGATCTATGTAAAAAATAATGAAATAGAGAATAAAAAAGCAATACAAAGGATCAGCAAACCAAAGTCAAGTCCACAGCCAAATCATATTGTACTGCAATAAACTGAAAACATTTCTTTAAAAATCAGAAACAAGACGAGGGTGTTCACACTCACCATACCTATTCAATACAGTACTTGAAAATTTAGCCAGGACAGTTAGGCAGGAACCTAATGGAATAAAAAGGATACAAATAGGAAAAGAAGCCCTCAAACTACACCTGTCTGAAGATATTGTGACCTGTTACATCCTACAATCCTACAAATTTCATCAAAAGACTTTTAGATTTGATAAATAATCTCAGCAAAGTGGCTGGATACAAAACCAACATGGAAACACCAATAGCTTTCCTATACACCAATAATGAATCCCCCTCAGAAAGAAATCAGGAAAACAGTTCCATTCACAATCGCCTTAAAAAACAAAATGCCTGGAAATCAACCTAATCCAGAAGGTAAAAGACCTCTGTAATAAAAATTATAGAATGCTAAAGAAAAAAATTGAAGACATTAGAAAATGCTAAGACCACCCTGTTCATGGATCAGCAGAAATTTTATTGCTAAACCGACCATATTACCAAAGCAACCTATGAACTCACCGTGATCCCTGTTAAAATACCAACAATATTCTTCATAGAACTAAAAAAATCCTAAAATTCATAAAAGACCAGAGCATAAAAAAGAAGTATAAAAGACCCAGAAGAACCAACGTAGTCCTCAGCAAAGCAGAAACACTAGAGGCGTTGAAATACCTGACTTCAAATTATGCTACAGAGTTACAGTAAAAACATCGGTGTGGGGGCTGGGGATTTAGCTCAGCGGCATAAGCGACTGCCTTGCAAGCAGGCAGTCGTGAGTTCAATCCCTGGTACCAATAAAAAAAAAAACAAAAACAAAAACATCAGTGTGAGTCAGGTACACGCCTAGAATCCCAGCACTTAGGAGGCTGAGGCAGGAGGATCATGAGTCTGAAGCTGGCCTAGGCTACACAGTGAGCTCAAGGTTAGTCTGGACTACATAGCAAGACCCTGTCTAAAAAAAAGATCAATATGGTACTGGTATAAAAATAGACATGGTCTTCCATTGGTCTACAGTGGAATAGAACTGAAGACTGTAACAATACCTAACTATCTTCGGCTGTCTGATTTTTCACAAAGGAGCCAAAGACAGCCTTTAAGACAAATGATGCTGAGATTGACATGCACAAGGTTGAAACTAGATCCTTGTCTTTCCTCCTGTAGTAAAATCCCTTCAGAATGACTTCAATATAACACTGGAAAGTTAAAAACTGCTGGAAGAAACCACAGCAAAAACAGCCGAAGCCATAGGTACAGGTAAAACTTTCAGAACCCGATCTAATAGAGTAGGAAATATAAGCAAGAATCAAGAAATGGAGCTGCATCAAGGGTTAAATCTTCCATACAGCAAAGAAAGCAATTAACAGAGTGATACAAAACGGGAGAAAAGTTTTGCTAGCTAGCTAAGGGATTAGACTATACAACGAACTCAAAAATAGCCAAAATAACTAATAAAAAAAGCTAATGAATTGAACAGAGAATTCCCAAAACAAGAAGTACAAATGGCCAACAAATGTGTGAAAAAAAAAACATTGACCATCTTTAGCCATTAAGGAAATGCAAATCAAAAGCCAGGGAGACTCCATCTCCCCCAGTCACATGGGTGCTGGTGAGGATGTGAGGAAAAGGAGCTCTTCTGTTCCGCCACTGGGAATGTAAACAGGTACAGCCTCTATGGAAATCAGCAAGGAGATTTCTCAAAAAACAAAAACAGCTAGACCCTGGCTATGTGACTCCTTGGTATTTTCTCAAAAGACTCAAGAAAATGATATGCTATAAAAGCATAATGATAATAATAGTGATATATGCATAAATGTTGATAGCATCACAATCCACTGTAACTAAGCTACAGAGACAACCTGCACTCTCACGAACACAGGAACGGATAAAGAGAATACCGCATACACACATCTTGGAATATTACTCAGCCACATAGAAGAGCAAAATCATTTAATTTGCAGGGAAATGGATATAACTGTAGACATTAAGCAAAATAAGCCAGTCTCAGAAAATTACATATCATGTGTTTCCTCTCTAAAAATAATAAGCAAAGGAAAAATGGCAAGAGACTAGGAGGTAAACTTTTAGAGATGGAAAAGAGATTGAAGGAGGGGGAGAGGAAGACAATAAGGTAATAAAAAAATCAAAATATGGTGTGCGCACATATCCATATACTAAAACAAAGCTCATTGTGCAGTATTACTAATATGCATCAAGAAAAGAGATTTAGTAAGAAAATTTAATAAGCTGGTACTGACATGATATTGAACTACTCGATTCTTTGAGGACTCGTGGAGATAATCATTTTGTATGATAAACATGTTGATGACTGACTTACTACTCAAATGTGGAACTCTGCTTTGGCACTATCGGTACATAGCCTACAACAGTTATATGTATGCTAAAATACTAGTTCATCTCTGAGGAATGATCTTCAAGAAATGAAGAACACTTGGGGATAGCTCAAATATGTTATGGCTTTTATAAAGTTGAGGGAACAGAGAAGAAATGACATGACATGTATGGAAACCCCATGTAGCCTGGTCACTGAAAAATTTTTTGATTAGGTTTCTAAAGTCCATTTGATTTTGCTGATTAAAAATAAAGGAAGTCATGCAATGAATTCAAGAAAAAACTCCCTAGTAGATAGTGTAGATCAGGACAAGAAGCAAACATAGTCTTATCTTATCCCACAAGCAAAAATAAAAACAAAAAGTGAAATGGATGGCCATGTCACGCACTGTGCTCCCACAAAGATGCAAAAGAGTCTGGCATTGCCTCCTGCCTGGACATTTTTCACTGGGTCAGATGTCAATGTGTTCATCTGGTGGGTATTCTCAGCTAATGCACTTTAAATGACTCACTCAATAATCTGATGTGTTTCTTTCTATAAGATTCTAAGATATTTCATGAAATACCATTTAAAAATTCATATTTCTGTGCACCAGATGCTTTCCTGTTGTTCACAATCGATATTGATTTTCTGGCAAGAGGACACCAAAGGTAGCTCTTCAGAAAGATCTCTTATTTATAGTCCTACATCTTCAGTAGATGGAGTAGGGAGGAAATTTGGGGTTCTTGACCTGAAATCATGGTAGCTTCAAAGTGCCTGGACCACCTGAGTTGCTGGCAACATTTACAACCAAAACCCACTGTGGGCTTGAGACAAGCTGGACAGAACAGTGACCCCTCCCCCCACCATCCCTTCCTGCCTGATGAATCTTTTATCCATTCTAAGCTGAGCCTTCAGCTGGGCCTGAAAACTTCCACAAGTGAAGACAGGGAAACTCTCAAAAGGCAGAATTGAAGGTCCTGTGGTCCCAATGGTCCTGCTGTTCCCATTCCTCAAGTCCCTTGGAAAAGCGCCTAGACCCTGAGAGGTTTCATTCTGCCTTTCGTCCATTCCAGAGGGAGAGCAGACAAACCATGATGGGTAACAAGTTTCCTGGGGTGCTTAATTTTCTGGGCGAAACAGACATATATCACTGTCTTCACCATCATTTTGGATCGCCAACTACTTGAAGCAATCCAGATTTCAATCCAGATTCCTTCCATCTTGAGCACAGTGGAAAGCATAAGCCAGCTTGGGCTCCACGGCTGCAGAGAGGGAGGACACAAAGCCAGCTGTGTGGGCCCCGTGTGTGGTTCTCTCTCTGAGCACTCGCTCTGGAGGCTGCATCACCTCCGTCTTATTCCCGGGGTGCCTGCACATCAGTCTGTAATTGGCATCTTATTAGGACTTCAGAGCTTTGTTTTTCTCTCATCTAGCAACATTAACCCCGTGAGAAATAGCTCCTGTGCAGTAGCAAGTATGCTCTTAGTAGAAATTGGTCTCACCTCAAAAGCAGGCAGCTAATCTCTACCCGACGCAGCATGGTGCAGACACAGGAGGCTCTCCTCACTGCCCAGGTCTGCTCCAGCTCTGGAATGTGGGCCAGAGCGGGAGTTCAGAGCCTGGCCTTGGCTCCCTCTTGGCTTCTTCCCTGTCATTAAATCAGCTGTCAGGTTGCAGGGTCATCTCCAGCAGGGTGGGGAGTGCATTTCCTATAGAAACAAAGCGCAGCCTCTTTTGTGCCACCCACTGTGCTGGCGGATCCAGGCTTACCCTGGCAGTGCAGCCTGGTAGGAGGAGAAGTGCTCTGATCTTGTAAGAGTTAGCATGAAATCATCTCTGACAGAGGCAAGAGCTTCAGTTAAAGAAGTCTCCGCACCCTTGGTTATAGCTCAGTTCAGATGATCTTCTCCCACTCTGGATTTCAAAGGAAATTTTCCTTTTGCTCCTGGGTTCAGATGAGTGATAACAAGTGGTCGCCGGAAGCTGGCCTCAGAGCAGCGGGGCTGATGTGGCTGAGAGGTCACGGGGTCCAGGAGGCCACAGGACTCAGAGAGAGGAGTTGACCCAAGAGAGGTCTAAACAGATGACAGAATGCTGTCAGCCTGAGTCACTGTCTGAGTCACATCATCCCTGTGCGGAGTCCAGAGTTCACAAACTACATGGGCATTTTCTGAGTGGGGATCCTCCATACTCAGTCACTCCTCTTCTGGGGAAAGCTCTGACTTTCACTCTGGAATGCACCACCCCTAAATCTCAGTCTAAATCACCACCACATCCCAGCCCATCAAAGCCAGTGCCGCCCCGCTCAGGAAGGTCCACGTGACCTCATCAGAGCCATGGCGAGTCCAGGAGACTTTGAATCTGCTGGAGTATAAAATCTAGAGCCTCTGTTGTCATTCTGCGACTGAAATAGAACCAGCATGCAGAAGATACTGCCAAGTGAGGTGGCAGAGAGAAACTGCCTCCACTGGTAAAGTATATGCACCTGGACTAAACTGGAACTGACAACAGTTTATTTACAAAATTTGATGATACATACTCTTTTCGTTTAAATCATTCTGGATTGGGTTTTTATCCACTAGTAAGCAAAGGGCACTAATGATACAAGTGAACACACATCAGAGATCAGAAATGGGGAGTACTCAGAATCATAACCTCAGCTCATCAGGGAGGCAAAGCAGCAGACAGCAGGAAAGAAGTCTAGGTCCAATATCCAAGCCCTGGACCAGTGCTCATCAACCTTTAATGTACAGAAGAGCCATGCAGAGAACTTTATAACAGCAGAGATTCCAAGTCATTCCCACAGCTAATTCTGATCCTGAAATCTGAGTTGGTGCTTCGATTACTTTTCTCTCATTACAAAAACAAAATACTCAGCATCCAAAACTAAGGAAGGAAAGGTTTATTTAGCTCACAGTTTGCGGAGGTTTCAGTCCATAATCAGCTGGATCCACAGCAGGGTGGCATGGCACTGGGGCAACATTCATGGTGCAGAAGACAGCAAAAGCACCAGGGCAAAAAAAAGGAGGGTGGGGAACAAGCTTCTTTTCCTCCCTTATATTGTAAGCAGGCTACCACCCCACACACCAGGGCCAGTGTAGCAACATACCATCTCTTTGCCTTCCTTTTGCACAGACTGAGAATGTTTACAAAGGGAGGACCTGGTTCCCTGCTGAGTCTCTTAGTTAAACTTCTAAACTTCTCAAATATAACAGTTGGGAACAAACAATCTGGTTTTTAACCAGTATCCAGGCAATCTGATAGCAGATGTTGTGAGGAAATTACTCTGCAAAATGCTACCTATACTGTGAACAATAGAGAACAGAGTTTGAGTCCCTGGGATGAGGCAAGAGCCACATGAGAAAAGAGAATATTAGGGCAGGGCTTAGAACAGGACAGCAGAGACAGACACGGCAGCAGAAGTGGGTGACTATAACACTCCATGAGCACATGGATCACAAATCATAGCGTTAGACCTGCAACATCACACAGTTCAAGGAAGTAGGAGTAGTGGCTGGATCTGAAGCACCATGTTTACAAATACTAAACTGCACCTACCAATTACCTGTCTGAAGTCCTGTTTAGGAAATTAAAACTCACAGTGTCTAAATTACATTCTCAAAGCCATAGGCCAACTTGTCCAGTAGCCTAGACTGGGGTCCCAGTCTACCTGATGTCAAACTGTAATCTATGTGTTCTTAATTAAATGCTTCAGAGAAATTTCTAGAAACATTATCTTAGGGTCAAATGGCTTGGATATTTTTTAAACTACTGGTATATAATAGAAAATCCCCTGGGCTGAAGTTATAGCTCAGTAGCTCACTGGCAAAGTGCCTGCCTGGCAAGCACAAGGTCATGAATTCAATCCCTAGTACAAAAAAAAGAAAGAGAAATTATAAAAAAAAAATCCCTTTCCCAAAAGGTTACAAAAATTTAGCTGGACCTGGGGCCAACAGACTTTAAAAAATATACAGTATCTAATATTGTACTCTGCCAAATATGAACAGCTATCTTTTCATTACACATATCGTGTCCTACCCACTTCTCAGAATCTCTTCGTACTATTACAACAATTAGCAAATGTGATTACTTCATGGTTTGCAAAGCACTTTGACACCCTTTTCATCTAACAACTGTGAAAGAGAAGACTCACTATTACTATACTCACTTGCAAATCATGCCCAGAGAAACTGAATGATTTCTACAGGGCCTCATAGACCATGAAATAAAAACCAAGGTCACTTATCCCCCAAGCCAGTGTCTCTTCCACACAGCTTCTTCCTCCAGGCTGCTGTCTAGAATGGACCATCTGAAGGATTCTGACTCAGTTCTGCTGATGGGAATGTCTGTGATGGATGATCCTTTTATGAATCTGATAAAAAATGGTAGTTTTCCCAGAAAAAAAAGGATGCATACTGGCACCCCAAAGATAACAAACGCACTTTCAAGAGGAAGGAAATCAAAAAGACCTTCATGCAACAACCAATAGATAATAGATAAAAGACCTGAAGTTAAGATTTAGTTAGTGCATTTCTGATAAACACATTTGTTACACAAAATTCTAAGAGAACTCTAATGACCCTAGCTCTTACATAATCTCTGGGTGTGATTTAAACCCATCTATCAATCCCAGGATTTTGTTATGGCAAAACAATGCAAGAGAGAAATTTTCTGGGTAGGTCCAACATAAAAACATGAACCCTTTGAATCCATATCTAAGGGTCTAAGGTTTAGAAAGTCAGATGTGAAGCATGGAAGAAATCCCACTCTATATGGTAACTTTTAAAAGGGCTGCTACCCTTTTGAATGTTACATTTGTCACGTGCCAGACCATTGATGGCAGCAGATCTAAGCCCACATATAAAAAGGAAAGTCCTGTGGGCAGTCTTGAGGACTTATCAATAATGCTAGTCAGCTCCAGGCCTAGGAGAACCGACAGGATTAGATTTATGGTTTGTGTCGTCTCTTCTGGGTGGAAATCTGATGCAAAAGCTCTAACATTCTCATTCTGGAGGGTGGCTTTGCTAAGACACCCACCTGCGTATTTGGACTGAATCATTACTGGTTTCCCTCTCCCTTGATGGGGGAGTCCTTGTCACTCACTACCCGCTCTCAGCTGGGTGAATCAGGGGACTTTTCCTATGCTGTCAGTTTCCTTCTCTGTAAATGAAATAAGAACATGGTCTGGAGATGGCCGGCTCATGCCGTGTCACAGTGGTCAGGGTTCTGTCCCTAGTATGCCATGCTACCAAAGCATCACCTGTCACACTTGTGCTCATTGCACAGAAACGTACCTGTGTTCCCCACACACACCTGTCACTGGCCTGCTTCCCCCCACAGGCCTCAAGGCTGCTCTCATCTGTGCTGACAGATCTGTGAGCCAGCCCCTTTCTCAGGACTCTTCTTGTTCTCCATCTGGTCTGAACTTTGGAATCCATCGCTAGGGACACTTTTTCAATTGCTAATGCCTGGTTCCAGCTCACCTCTGAGGTTCTGATTTTGTTGGTCTGGGTGCATGGCAGTCACTGGGATTCTTTAACTCTCCCTGGGTGACTCCAATGTGCAGCCAAGTTTGAGACTGCAGGAGCCCAGCTGGTGGTGCAGTCAGGGCTGTGAATCACCAGGCCATGGTGATTGGCCACACCAGACCTTCGCCTCATCAGCACTTGTTCGATCCATTGGAAACCATGAAGGGAGAGGATATCACCGAGGAGGCATGAAATTAATGACAAAAATATAACCCAGAACCTAGCCCTGAGACTAGACCTGAGTGTCAGATGAGGACAGAGGCTGTGGCCTTTACAGTTTCGAGCTTCCTGCAAAGAATCGAGAGGCCAGGACCATCCTGGTAGGTTCTGTGTGAGGCCTCCCCAGACTGGCGGTCCACCTGGTCCTCTGTTCCCCTGCTCCTCTGCAGAACCCTTTCCCTGGCAGGCTCCAGGACTGTTCAACAGCCCCTTGGCCTTTTTTCCCTCGCTCACAAGTGGAATGGGAGGTGAGTGTTGAAACAGTTAAAACATAGAGTTGATATTTAACAGCCTCAGTAATAAAACAAGATCTAAAAAAATGTCCTCAACACTTCAATAAGAAAAAGCAGGAGTGCTTCAAGGCCCAGCCTCCAAATTCTCCATGACCTAGAAGCTTCTGGAATCTTCTTTGTGTTTATGGCATGGGGGGTGAGTTGTTTGTTTGTTTGAGATGCTGTGTTCTCAAAGTCATTCTTTATCTTTCCTGATAGTGCTTTGCAAACACAAGTCCTACAAACAGGTGAAACAGGCTGATTATTCAGGTTGCTCTAATTTCTGCCGTGCCCTCCCCACTGAGATTCTAATTCAAACAGGTACAAATGCTGATTTTGTACCAGGAATTTTAACTTAGCAGACCATCATGCGACAGTTACTCCCGGTTCCCATCCGAGTGAAGAAACCCTTCCTGCTCTCTACAGTCACTCCAAGGAGACTCCGGGGCATCCAGCAGCTGAGGAGCTGACACTGGCTCCCAGGAGCTGACCTCTGCCTCCTCCTTCCAGGGCAGGTCAAGTGACATCCTTCTCTCTGCCTTCAGAAAGTGTGAGTAAGATTTTGGCTGCCAGCAGCGCGACTGCTTCCAGCAGCTTTGTCTGCCACTGGGCCCGCTTCTCTGTGCCAAGGACCCTGGAACAAAGGAAGTGCAGCTGTTTCTGAAAAGTCCTCCCAGTTCTCCAGGCAGAGCAACACTCAGGAATGTAGGCCGAGGCACCGTGGAAACACTGCATGGCTGGTGGGGAGAAAACATGTCCACAAACACTGTCCCTTCACAGCATGAGCTGCCACGGGGGACTTTTTTTCCTGTGTGTATCTGTCTCACCACAGTGTAAACTCCCTGAGAGCCAGGACTCTGCTTACTGCTTAATCCAAAGACCATAACATAGTGTGTGACATGAAGATGTTCAATAGGTGTTTGGGATATGGGAGAGAGGAAGGGAGGAAGGAAGGAGAGGAGGAGGAAAGGAAAAAGGAAAAGGAAAGGAGGAAAGGGAAGGAAGAAGGGAAGAAGGGGCAAGCCACATACAGTATGGAGTTAGAGAACTCTAGGTTGGAATCCTTTCTGTGAATAATCCTACCTGTGCAAAGCCATGGCTCAGTTATTTTCTGGAGCCTTTCTCCTCACCATATACCCAGTAATAGACCTGGAGTAAAATCAGTAACAAATGGAAGGGCTACTAGAACTATTAGGTAATCAAAACACAGCAGTTAATAATCTGCTTACATTATGAGTAATATTATTAATCATAATCAAAGTTCTAAACACAACTCAAGATACACGTACTGACCTCTAGACAGAGCTTAGTGGATAAGGGACATTCACCAGTTTGCCTCTGTTCATTACGCGGATGTTGGTCGCCTCTGGATCCAGAATACTCTTCTGTTTTCCCAATTAGGGAAAGGTTCAATCTTTGACACTCTTCTTTCCTCCGTTGTAAACCCAAATAGGGTCCCATCCTTTCTCACAAGATCGGTGTCTCAGCAGTTGAGTTTATCGCATGCCCCTTAACTGACCCTGGTCCAGGATCCTCTTGCCAAACAATGAACCTCATGTCACCCATCAGACACATGTCCTGGCCCTGCCCTCTTTAACTCTAATGGGAACCTGAAATTTCTCTGAATCTTCCCCAGTCTATTTGGTGAAATAGTCAAAGTACAATTTTTGAAGAGTAAAACAAAATTTTCATACGTAAGCACTTAGGGAGATTTATTTACTTCATAAAAGAGACAACCAGAGGACGGTAGAACTGTTCCAAAGGACAATCTGAAGGACAGAGATTTACATAAACCATAAGGAGCAGCAGGCTGAAGTAAGTGCACTAATTTAGAGACCACATTGGTTAATGCGCTGGAAGGCAATAAAATCTTTTATGGGAAGAAATCATTTACATCTCTACCAGACAAAAATGAGCATGTAACTTTGGAGAGTCTGAGTCTTAATCAATACTAAACAGGAACTCAAACAAAAGTGTATTTCCCTAGACAATTGAAAAATCTTTAGGAGTCAGTTAGGTAATGTTCCAGGATGACATTATTCCACCATCCTATTTTTATGTATAAGTTTGAGATAATATTTCTGAGTAATCCCCTAAACTAGTGGACATCACTACAGTAGTCAAAATACGGCTGTGTTCCAGGTTCCTGACATTGTCCCCTAAAACTCACTGTCTTGAAGAGGATACCTGCCCAGGTCAGTTCAGATGTCTATCCCTGATCCAATTATCCAGTGCCCAAGCTTCTGTGTGTTAGCTGTACACCACTATAGCAAACTACCTGGAGTGAGTAACTTATAAAGATGAAAGATTTATTTTGGCTCACAGTTTTGGCAATTTCACTCTATAGTTACTTGGCCTCGTTTTTTTTTTTTTCACCTGGTTGCTAAGCAGCACACCATGGCAGAAGCCCATGGTGGAAGAAAATCATCCTCTCATCACCAGGATGCAAAAAAAGAGAAAAAGAGAAGGGCTGGAGCTCTAGAATTTCCCTTGAAGTCACACCCCCAATGACCTAAAGACCTCCCCCGGGCCCTGCCTCTTAGAACTGCCTCCTTTACAGCTGTGGGGATTTAAAGCCTCCTCTTCTCCAGAGAGCAGAGGAAACATTCAAGCTAAGTGACAGCCTGCACCAGGGCAGGACAGCCTACTTGGTGCTTCTTGGAGGTCATGAGGGCAGGGTGGCTTCCCACCCTAGTGTGGCAGGTGAGGGAGCCCACTTAAGTGAGGATCCTGACCCTCCTCATCCCACAGGTTCACCTTGAAATCCTGTGTGGACTGGATACTAAAACTACCATTTACAAGGTTACAACAGATGGTATCCTTTGGGGAAGAGTGAATAGGGCTTTCTAGATCTAATTGGCTCTCTTAACATCTTCTGGAATGGCCAGCACTTTATCAGCAGCCTTTTTCTTCTGATTGTAACTAATGGATCTATTCTGAGTAAGGACATGTACAAATTCTTTTGTGCTTCCAGGAGGAGATGAGAAATACAAAGTATAATTATAGAATTATCATTGTCACCATTATCTCCCATCAGCACATCAGTCACAGTGATAGTTTTCCAAGAGAAAATGTAATCTGTGGTGCAAATAGCCACCAGTATTGCATCTAGGTTCTCTTTAGGATTTTGGATGCATAATCCACAGACCTTGTGGCCCCATGCAGAGGGTAGGGAGTAGTATTTCCATTTGCTGAATAGAAAGAAATTGAAATGGTATGAAACAAAGATAAGGCAAATATTCCTTGTTCTTCCATCAACTCTGTATCCAAAACCAAACCCAATCAACTTCAGTGTTTCACCAAACACCTAGAGCCACAGAAAGAATATTCAACAAAAAGGAGAATTAATTTAGGTCCTGTAAGAGTCTTCTCATTTAATCAGGTATTGTTTAATCTAGACAACTTACTTTTTCAAAGAATCTTGCCCCATCCGATTTTGGAGCATATAAAATACATGGCCACTTCATTCATCGTTTGGCTCAGAGGTTCATTGTGGGACCAGGCTGTTTTTAGATCAGAAATAGCAGGAAGTGGAGCAAGGTAAAATGCAAAAGATCTAAGGACCTAGGGTCAGATGTGAGCTAACATCCAGACGCTGCCAGGTACCAGCTCTTAGGAAAATCCTTCTCATTCTTTGAGTCTCATCTTTCCTTCTGTGAGGAAAACAAAAACAAAAAACATTTCCCTGAAATATCACGGAGAGTCAGAGATTAATGGACACAGCGCACATAAAGCACGGCAAATGTCTGAGGGGTAACAAGCAGTTGATGAATGGTCGCTGTCACTGTAATCAGCCCAAGGGGAGAGCAGTGCCATCTCTCACTCAGGAAGAGCTTCACAAAGAAGACCTCTTCTACTCTACCCTCTTCCAAGGCTCCCTGTCTGTGGTTTAGGGAAGAAAGCTATGAGGGGGTGAAGGAAAATGGGAACTTGGGCATGAAATGCTCTCAAGCCTGCAAACATGGCTTTGCATCTGTTTGTCCATGTCAGTAAGTTGGACTTGCATCCTTTACAAGATGTGCTATTTATCAGGGTGAGTGTGCACCAAACCTGCAGCTCTGGGGGATGGCAACAATGTCTCAATCATCTTCTTGCCCAAGTCCCTGGCTCACAGTGAACAGACAAAGAAAGGTAAGAGAAGTCCCAATGAGTAGAAATCTTAGCCATCCTGTCTGGATCCTACCTCAGCTCTCTGGGATTAGACCCAGCTGTGTAAACCCAAATTCCTGGAAACCCAAACTCCAAAGTCACTAGATTACAGAATTTTCTTGGTAAAATAAGTTCTGAGTGGGCTGGGGATTTAGCTCAGTGGCATAAGGGCCTCCCTGGCAATATGAGGTCATGAGTTCCATCCCTGGTACCACACACACACACACACACACACACACACACACACACAAAGTATTTTGTTAAACAAATTCTGAGCAAGGTATTTTAAACAGTATTTCTCTAAAAAGAAGGACTGAACCCTATATTTGGGGAAATATCTGACTTCTTTTATTAATGTATCAAGTCTTACAAAGATAATCTCAGTGTTCATATATGTTAGCTTGGGTAGGGGACCAAAGCACAGGAATTGTTTTGAATGATTCACACTAAGCCAGCAGAGTAGCTCAGAGTCTGGCCTAGAATGGAAGAATCGAGGAGAATAGGACTGCTGAGTGTGTTGCCTTTGCTAAGAAGCTTCTTTGAGGCTTGGCATTTCCTGCACACTAGATACTCCATAAGACTGGACACTTTTCAGGGACCTCCAGAAGGGGAGACAGTCTGCAAGTGAGCAGATCTAGAGCCTCTCTCTCTCTTTCCTCTTTACATTTAAGAATGGTCAGTTCTGGCCTGACATATCGTATGCTGTTCAGACAGGCATTAATAGAGCTGTGACTTTCAGATCTGTTTCCAAAGAGGCTCATGTGCCAGGCTGGGATCAGACTCCCCCAGGCCCGCTCCACCCCACTCTTCACTATGTCCTCACCAACCTCTCTGCCCAGTCTCTTTTTCCTCAGATGCAGCAGCTCCTGACCTATGGATTATGAATTCCAGTCATATAACTGCTATGATTTCATTAAGAAAAGAATAGTGTTGTTTTCATTTTCTTTTTCAATCAGTGCACTAAAAAAAAAAAAAAAAAAAAAATCCCCTCCCACTCTCCAGTAGACCAAAGCAAGGATGCTCAGAATAACAGCATCTATTCAATTGGTCCCTAATTACACTTTGTGTCCCTCAGCCCTCACGAGGACCCTCTGAGGTGGCCGTAAATATCCTCATTCTTAGGTGGAAAGTGGAAACTCAAAGGGTGAAGTTTATTTCAGGCTCAAATTGCTTCAGATAGCTTGAGGCCCATGCAGCTAGTGTTTGATCCCAGGTCTAGAAAAAATAGGGAGAGGCGAGAGAGGAGGAACAGGAACTTTTTCAATAAAGTAGAAATTATTTATGCAACCAGCACTTGTTAAAACCCATGTTTCTGGAAAATTTCCTGCCTTCTCATGACTTCTTTTCACACATAGGAGCAATTAATAAAAAAATCCAGAAAGATAATAACGTAAAATCACGTAGCAACAAGCACTGAAATCAAGTAAACTAGAGTAAGAGGTCACAGGCTCCTGTGCAGTGCTCTGGGCAGTCAAATGTGACAAGGCTGGTTGTTCAGACAGAAAGACCTAATAGAAAATGAAAAAACAGAAAACAAAAATATCTAACAGGAGCCATGGGACCCTTCTCAGTCTTGTGCTGTTGGCCTGGTGTCTGGCTCAGCCTTGCCGTCTCAGAGGCTGGCATAGTCTGGCACCAGTGTGGGACAGAGGGGAGCTGCAGCTGGGGACACTAAGGAGACGACTGTGCATAGCTGTTCCCTGACTCACTGTTTATCTGTTTGTGAGTGAGGTAGGGAAGATTGAAGGGGCTTGTTTTATTATGAAAGCCAGGCTACTTTGTCTTGAGGTCTAATGGCACCCTCACTAGCTCGGTCACTTGAGCAAGTTCCTTAACCTCTCTGTACTTTCATCTCTCAAATAAAATAAAATAATGAAATAAAAAGGAATAGTGACAGTATCTACGCTATTGGGATGTGTTGAAGGCTAAATGTACTGATATGTACAAGACATTTAGAAGCCGTGGCTGGTAGCTTAAAAGCTCTCAAAAATACTAGGACAATAAGCCAGTATCTGCATGTATATGTTAGTCAGCTTTCAATCACTGTAATAAAACACTTGAGGGAATCAATTTAAAAAGACAATGTGAAAGCTGAAGAAGGACAATGAGAGGAGGAGACGGGGTAAGCAAGAGTAATACGAAAAGTGAGTAGATCAAGGTATGTTATGTGCAGATATGGAAATGTCACAATGGTACCCATTGCTTTATACAGTTAATAGGTGTTGATAATTATAATAACACTGATATTAGGCACTGATAATTATAATAAACATTAATTTCTTTTTTAAAGAGAGAAGGTTTGTTTGGGCTCACAGTTTCAGAGATTTTGCACTGTGGCCATTGGACACTTTGCTTTCTGGCCTATGCCAAAGCAGCATATGATGGCAGGAATGCAGAGTGGAGTGAGCTGCTCCCTGCAAGGTGACTAGGAAGTAAAAGGAGGAGACACGATCCCATTCTTCCCTCCAAGAGCTCCCCTTGAATGACCTGAAAGCTCTACCCTACCTACCTCTGAAAATTATTCCTTACCTCTGAAAATCCCTACTACCTCCCAAGAGCACCAGACTGAGGGTCAAAGCTTTAATTCATGGCCTTTGAGGGACACTTCAGGTCCAAACTATAGCAATGTGTGTACACACACATACACACACCAGTGTGTACAGCAGTGAGAAAAAGAGAAACAATCTCTAAAATCTCTTCTAGAACTCAAAAAATTTATTACATGTTGTCTGATACTTTACATAGATAACTGTCCTGGAAAGAATCAATACTGTTTTCCAATTTCCTATCTGATTTTATAAAAAGAGAGAATACTGAGGTAAACAGTGGACTTCTCAGAAAAGTCACATTATGCTGATAATCACTGTCTATTGGAACGGCCACATCCAGGTAACGTTAAAGTCACCTAAAGTACCACATGTGATTCCCCGGTTAAAACAAACCTCCATTTCTTTGTTTCTGCTCATTGAAAAATTAGAGCTAAAGATAAACAATACAGTTAAAAAGGCATAACTCTATATTGGCTTAATAAATTCTCTTATGAAATCAACTTGAAAGCGTTATCCATTATAAACAGGTTTCTCATTCTCCTTTGAACTTTACAGTTAATTTTGAAGATCAGCATTTAGCTTTGTGCAGGAGAAATAGAACTCTGGCTTTCTGAGTCCCTTCAATCAGAAAGGAATTTATCTACGTATTTTAAATTGGCCATTATCCATCACCTCGACTGTACTGTAACTTCACTTCAGCTCGTTAGACGGAGTCCTCTCTATAAAACTGCCCAGCAGAATTCTCCAAGTGAATGCCTCTTCCACAAACATTTTTAAAATTCTAAACTTATCTTCTTTCCTTCCCAATTTGCTCTCTACCTTTGGGGCTGATCCCACTCTCCATTTATTTTCCTCATCCATGTAACATCAATCTTTCCTTTTTAATCTCTCTCAACTCTTCAAACCCATTTTCTTCTCTCCAAAATCTTCTCCATGCCCCAGCCCATAGCCAGCTCTTAAGTAGATTGGTACATCAACCGCCCACGGACCCTCAAGGTCTTCCTGTCTCCAGTCTTACCACTGGCACATCAACTGTCCACACAGTTGCAGGAATAACCTCCCAAATGGATTACCTAGCATCTCTCTCCCTTTTTTGAATACGTGGCTGTTCTTAGGACTAAGTCTACACTCCTGGCCATGAGCCATAAAGCCCTGACATTCTGGCCCTTTATCTACCTCAGCCCCAATCAACACCACTTCCCTACCCATAGTCTACTAACCACCTGTCTATGTGAATAGGATGTAAGTGTTTCATTCCCCAAAATGCTTTTTCAGTTATCTATTTCTGTGCAACAACAAATTCTTTTTCCATTATCTATTTCTGTGTAACAGCTGCCTCAAAACTAACCACACTATTTTTGTCTGGCTTCCTCATTTGGCTGCATTCCGTGGAAGAGTTAAAGGGCCCGACAAGTCCACCAGAGCTTCGCTCATGTGACTGGCTGGATGGCTCTATTCTCTTCCAGTCCATGTCCACCCTGAATCTAAAGGTGTAGGTAAATGTCTCTCAATATCCATAGTGCAGAGCTAATCAGCAGAGTCTGGTTTTGGTTTAGACCAAAAGACACGTCCATCAGAACTCAGCCTTCTTCAGTCCCCGTGTTGAAAGTTCAGCATCTCCAGGCTCCCCGGGGCTGCAAAAGTCTCAGTCTGTAGTATCTGCTCCAAGTCAGAATCATAGCCCATGTGGAGCAAATCCCAAACTTCAGGATAACCGAGGAAAGAGCAGACACTTCCCAGAACACTCAAAGGCAAACCAAGTGCATGAATTCAGGAGAAATACGCACACATTCATTATCACATGTTTTGTACTGCTTGGTGCGGCTGAGAGGAACAAAGGAGACCATGCACATTGCTGGTGGGACTCCTCCAACACAGCCTGAAAGCTGATGCTACTGCCCAAAGACTCAGGGAAGCACAGCTGGAATTTAGCTGTGTCTCCCAGCTAGACTGTGGGCCAGCTCAGACTTGGGCATGGTGATAGGTTCACAGAGAAGCGGATGTCAAACAGGAAAGTTTAATTAAACACTGGGAGATTTATAGATGCCTGAAAAGTACAAACCGCCAATAGTGAGAGGAAAATAACATCATGATGATCTCATCTTTATGTGAGTCCTTCGTTGCCTAGAAACTGGGATTTCCTTGGGGATGGTGTGGTCAGAGGATTGATGGAAGCAGCAGCCCTGGAAGGCAGCTGGGCACTCAGCCTGGGGGAGGGAGCGCATGAGGCAGGTGTCTGTGTGCTGAGATGGGAGACAGGAGCAGTGCCACAAGATCTTTCTATTCTGCCCTCATTAGATTATAACAAATGGCCGATCTTCCTAGTCAGTACAGTGGGAGGAAATCTGCAAAAGTAATTTCCAATACCCTGTGGGATGGGTGGAGAAACATACAAGGCAAATAACTGCAGGGAGTTATTGAAAAATGGCTTTCAACTTGAGTAATAAATTAGCTCAAGCACCCACTCTGAAGGGCAAATCTGAGACCTGTACTTCAGAGAGCCAGGCCATCACTTCTCCACTGTCTGAGCTGACAATAATTCAGCAAAGTCTCTAGTACCCACAACAGTGAGCTTTCAGCATATTTTTTAAATGATGAGCACCATATATGGACTTTTGGAGTAAAGGAGTTCACGTGTTTTTCTTTTCATCTGGTCTTTTGCATTGTTTTTAACATAGCTTTTTTGCAGGTTCCAGCAAGCTAAGTGGGTGGCAATGAATCTGGTTTTTTATTTAGTCTCTCTAATAAGATAGCAGTTTGGTAGTCTAATGCCTAACAAAAGCAAAGCTGTTTACCATTGAAATTGTATAGGCTACCCCGTGAGTTTGTGTTTAATCATTATGCTTCCTGCATATGGAGCAGAGAGGCAACATGATGTGGTAGGAAATGGGGTAAAAGAATAAGAATGCTCAATCCAAGACCTTCCATTTAACTTACAGTGAACTGTAAAGAAACACTAGTGCCACCTTTAGACAAAACTACATGTCAGCCTCCGTCTGGTTTCTCATGCTATGTCTGGATAGTGGGTGAATTGTAAAGGAAACGGTGAAGTCCGCGACTGAAATCGAAGGACCTGACTCCTGATGAGAATCCTTTGCAATCTCAAGGTGGTGCAAGGCATCACATAGTAAGAGGTGTACATCCAAGAAATAGAGACACTGGCTTTGATACCAGGCTTAGTGTTGAAACAATAGTCAACTTATTAACCTGTTAATCATTAACCCTTTAATCCAAGAGTAGATTAACCCATTCATGAGGGTAGAAGCCCATCCCATTACATTTCTAAATACCCCTAACGTATGACTTTGAGGATGAGATTTCTGCTATTATAGGCCCAAAATGTCCCCCAAATTTTTCATCGTGGAGGATCCCACTGATGAGTTCACAGCTAAATGTGCTATTACAAGGTAGAAGTTGGCTAGAAGAGGCAGGTCACTGTGGAAGTGACCTGGTAAGATATATTCTTGTCTCCGCTCCTCCCTCCTTCCCTCTCTGCCTCTTGACTGAATTATGTTGAGCAGCTTTCCACTGTCATGTTCTTGAATGAATGGCATTCAAGAAATGAATGCCATTTCTTTTTTGGCATCAGCCACTCATAGACTGAACCCTTTGAAAGTGTAAGCCAGAATAACCCTCTCTTCCTTTAAATTGTGTCAGGTTTTTTGGTACCACAAATTGGAAAGTGAGTAATATAGTATCCAATGCATGAATTTTGAAGGAGAAAAGTTTAAACTGTAGCACAGTCATTGGTGGCATTTTCATAATGGGGCACTGTGCTTGCTTTGTGCTACCTTTTATGTCCTAAAAAGGGTCAGCACCTATAAGAACTAGCCTCAAGCCTCGGCTTTTAGTTATTATGCTTCCAGCAAACTCTGATTTCTTAAAAAAAAAAACTTTGCTTTCCTAATAAGCATTGGCCAGGTTTCTGTGAGACATAAACTACTGCTTTCTTTCCTCAGTTCATCAAGAAATCATATCAAATACTGATTTAGTGCTCCACTGATTTGTAGATCAACTTGTTTTCATTGTTCTACAAATTATTTAATACAAAATTAAATTGAACTATGTCAATTCATTCAATTAAATTGAATTATGATAATTTAATTGTTCAATGAATTGTTTCAATTATTCTAAAAGGTTATTTAAATTTTTCCTCTGGTCTACATGATTCAGATTTTAAGCCTAGGTTTTGATATCTCATGCTATTTAGAGACTGAGTCCATCAAGAAAGACCCCCTCATTGCGCCCACCATGCCAAAGTTGCAAAGTGGACCTTTGGGAGGAAATTTACAATTATTTCTTTCCATTTAAGCTTCCACTCTGATTGGACATGTAGAAAAATCACACAAACAGGATACAGTAAAGTCTGTGAAACCAGCTATGAATGTGTGCCATGGTCTTCATTCAGGCTGATTCTCCTTTGCAGAACTAAGGTGTGACTGCAATTCCACATCGTGCTTGAAGGCAAACAAAACAATGGGGCTCATTAGGCAGTGCAACATGAACAAAAATGGCACAGCATTTTCAGAAGATTCTCTAAGAGTCTAAGACAGAATCATACTTTTCCTGCTTGTTATAGACTGATTCCCAAAAACTTGGGTAGTAGGCAGAGACCTTTGGGTTAAGCAGAGAGAGTTTAGGAACGTTGTTAACACACATAACCTAGTTCATCCTAATGAACCCAATATTAAAGCATGTAAGAAACAAATCTGTCAATGCTGAAGGAAGAGTCTTCCGAGTCCTGGGTTGCAAACCTCAGAAACTCGCCTGATGATAGGAAATCAGTAAACCTTAGTTCTAGTTAGTCTCCTCTAACTCCATCCTAACGTGACAGAACCAAGTTCCTTGCTTCCAAAGTCAGGAATTTCCCTCACAACTCAACTTGCAGATGGCTTCTTGAAGAGACTTCACTCAACTATTCTCCTGCTGTCGCTGCTGAATCATTCCAGTTTTAAAAGTTCAAATTTATCCCGGGAGCTTACTTGTAGAAAAGCCTACAGGTTTTCTCCAGAGGCAACATGAGCATCTGAATCCTTCTATCTGAAGACCAACAGCAGCAGAGAAAGGAAGTGGCAGTATCAGGAGACAGGAGGAGACGCGAAGCTGGGGGGTCACGCGAAGGTCTTTGCAAAATGTGATTTTCTGTTTGGGTCAATTTCTGTTCTGCTGCCATTCAGAAAATATTGTCAACTGGCTAACTGATCAATGTGCTCAATTAATTTCATAAATAAAAAGTCTCCATAAAAATGAGGTGATGCTTTTCTGGTGTTTAATACACAAGAACTTGTGTTCAAAATAAGGCAAGTCTGCTTCAGTTACCAGTGACGGAGGAGAATTGGGTCAATGTGAGTTCTCAGGGACAGGTTTTTAAAAAGCCAAATATAAGTAAACTTCAGGGTGTGTGTGTGTGTGTGTGTGACAAAGAACGAAGTAAGGGAGAGAGAGAGAGAGAGAGAGAGAGACCAGTGGGGTGGGGGATGGTAGGTGTCCCCAAGCCCTAAGAAAAAAGCTAAGCACCACCATCCCAGCCTCAGCAGCCTCCTGACTGCTGTAATAGCCACTCTTTGGGTACCCGCTGGCATCCCTTGGGATTATTCCGTGCTACATCTGAAAAATAATGACAAATATCCAATATTTATATTCTCAGTTTAGCAGAGCAATTAGCTAATTCTTACATCGCTTTATCTTTATGGTCAAGCATAGGCATTTCTTAAAAGATGCTTCTTTTAGCTAAGACCCTTTTGCCACATGACACTCCTGTTCCACCTTGCCAAGGACCCAGCTCCAATTGCAAGTTCTGTGTGACAGTGAGTGTTGGTCAGTGGGTCAGTGTGACTGTGAGGGGGAATTTTGGTGGAGTGTCACAGGATTCTGCCTTTCCTCTTGCAATAATCTGTTTGGAGTCTGGCTAAAAAATACAGTTGATACTGAAAATTTTAAAAAATTGTATTATGTTAAAAGACACATTGCCATTATTCCTCTCAAAATACTCCTCACTTTGAACATGCTTATTCCAGCATCTTTGCCAGTTTCTGAAGCAGTTCTGAAAGTCCTCTTTCATTAGTATATTTAGTTGTGCAGAAAGGTTGTCTTGACGTCCTGAGTCAATTCAAAACATTTACCTTCCATGACCTTTTTGATTTTGGGGAGGAATTAGAAGTCTCATAGTGCCAGGTCCTGTGATTAAGGAGGTCAGAACACACTGTAAAGATTTTACAAGCCCATCTTTCCCCTGGATGACCCTCGGCAACACATTTACCATATTTCTGATCATATTTTATAGAAACATTTACACAAGAGGACTTCCAGATCTGCTTTAGAAAGTGGCAAGAACAACGAAATGAGTGGGATCAAAGCAAAGGTCAGGATAATGTGTCTTTTACTGCAACAATTTATTTTAATTTAAGCACTCACTGGACCTTTTGATCACACCTTGTACTTAGGAGAGGTGTACAATGATACCGGGGTGCTCCAGAATGGAGTTGTCCAGAAATATGCCATCCCAGACAATGTCTTAGTGAATCCAGGAAGTATTTTTTATAGTTCTGATTCTCAACCTTGTAGATGTAAAAGTTGATTTATCAACATCTGAGAAAAAAATAAATCTTCCTGGAAGCGAAGTCATCACACTAAGCATACAGAGAATAATGTATAGACCCAAGTTATCAGATTATACTGGCTTCTTTGCAGTCTCATGGGCTGAAATGTTAGATTCTCCTACCAAGTACTTGCTCTCCTGCCAGGTGGAATTACATGAGATGCTAAATATAATCAAAATAATGTTTAATGAGCAGGGAAATACAACAGGGAAGTTAACGAGATAAATTTATAGGAATATATCACAGTCAAAATAACATAAAGCAGTCTCTCCCATCATAAGGATAGTCTTAAACAACGGGGCAGTAATACTAAAGAGACTAAAATAACTCGTTCACTTTGGACGGTTCTTGGATTTGTGTGATCCATTCACCTTCAGTTAAGACGTATACAAAACCTAAGTAAGCTGCGTGCAGGGGTGCAGGCCTGTAATCTCACCTACATGACAGGCTAAGGCAGGATGACCACAAGTTCAAGACTTAATCTTAGCAACTCAGCAAGACCCTATCTCAAAATAAAGGACTAGGGTGTTCCTAGCACAGAGTATAAAAATGTTACCAACCATATTATTTAGTCATAATATTATAAAAATAGAAATTACAACATGGACATCTAAAATCTCTTAAGTAACATTTGTGTCTAAAAGTAATCAAAATAAGATTTACAGAATAACTTAAAAATGGAGATAATAAGATCACATAAAAATATGACTACAGCAGAATGAAGGCACATATATTAGGCATTCAACAAAATATTTATAACAGATTACTCCTAGGAAAGTGGAAATAATGCATGAATAACTGTGAAAGCAGGAGCTAATAAAGTAGAAAACAAAAACATTGAACTAATGCGTACATCAAAACAGTATCCTTTGACAAAACAGACAAAGAACCCTGAATTGGAGGTGAGAGAGGACTAGAGAAGGTAAGAGAAAGAGAAAGATAAGAGAAATCAATGAACAACAAAGGCAGAAGAAAAGTCACTTCAGGTTTATCAAAGGTCAAGAAGAAATGTTCTCTGTGCCACCTTTTCAAATGACTGCGGTCCCCGCTAAAATGATTTTCCCTCTCTCTCCAAGTCTGAGGGACAGTTCTCTTCTCCATCCCCTGCCCTTTCCCACACACATCATCATCTTAGACAGTTCATGCTCTGCTCGTTTTCAAACCACGCCTCTTAAATGGCATTCTTACTTCTTTTTGATATTTGTGTTCCCTCCTGTGTAAAAAGCCACCATGTACTGAATGCTTCTCATGGGTCCTAAGGGCTTTGCGGTTTTAGGAAATCCACAAAATTCTTCTGGCATTGTGTCTATCTTGTAGATAAAGAAACTGATGCTTGTAGAGTGACTTTTCCAGTGTTGCATATTAAGTATAATTCCATCTCCTCGAGAGCTGAGTTTTCCTCGTGCTGCTATACTGCCTCTCCATGGATGGAGACAGAGATAACATATTAAGAAATCTGCACACAGCTGGAAGATTTGGGAGAGGGAAAGCAAGACATCAATAAAATCAAGAGCCAAATGATTCAGCAACTAGAAATGATTGGCTAATGCTAGCTTAAATAAGCTAGCTAATAAGCTAGCTAAATAAGCTAGCTAGCTTAAATAAGCTTTCTAAGTATTCAGTTTAAAGTACTATATTTGAGAGTTTAAAAAACTATTTTCACCATTTGGAATCAAGAAAATCTTTGCTCATGAATTTTATGTGAAAAAATCCTCAATATTTCAGTGATTCATATGTATGCTGTATCTGATAGGGTCCTGGCAGGAAATGGTTGAATTCTCCAAGCGTTAACCTGGAGTTGAATGACAAGTCTGTTTACAGAGTTCAAGGATTAACTGGACTGTGGTGAGATACCCAGGGATTGGAGCATGGCTCCCCAGCCATTGCTGAGGCCATGGGTAGCAGGGTGCACTGTTGTTATATTTTAAAACGATTCTGAACATCTTTGCTTTTACTCTGAACATGTTGGCAATAATCTCGCACTGGCCAACTTCAACCACACTCGGAAGACCCGGAAGAGCTAAGAATCGCATCAGCAAAGATCAGTCTCCTACGGAATCTCACCAGGAGGACAATTGTGCCGAGCAAAGCAAATGAATGGCCATCACATTCACTCTACTCCATCAGAGAGACTCAGATAAGAAAAATTCAGTGTAAAGTTTATTGATACATATTCTGTGCTTTGATCATTAGAAATCTAAGTCCTGTTCATCTCCATCCAAACCATCCTCAATCTGATACCTCACAAAGAAGGAAATATATACATGAAAAGTGAGTCCTAAAAAAGACAACTAATATGTCCACTATTACAAAAACTAGAGTGTTTCCTCTTGGATAGAAAAGATTCCAGGAAAGGTGAATAAAAAACACTCAGAAAAACAAGTAGAAGGACTAATTTGAAAGCAGACATTAGACACATGTTAGGGAATTATAGAAAGCAGGATTTATTTCAATATGAGGAATAAGTTCCTGATCTCTAGACCTATCCCTCAGTGACACGAATCACAATTGGTGAGAGTACTGCAATTCCTGTCACTTACAGAATTCAGCCAAGGGGTGGCTGCCATCTGCTGTTGAGGGTGCTATAGAAGAAATTCCTGCATTTGGGCTTGGAGAAAACTTCCTTTCCCTTACTGCCCTAAGATTCTGACTTAAGGACTTGATGCCAGTTGCATACACACAAAGACTCACTTAACACAAGACTGTCCTTCGCCTCAGGAGCTGGTAATACTCAAAGTCAGATTTTTTTCTCAACTACCAGCACATAGACATTCAGCTATTAATTCTTCCATACTGTTGTGATTGTGAGTACCTCCCAAGGGCCATGTGTTGAAGATCTGGTCCCTAGCCTGTGGTCCTATTGGGAGATGGTGGAACCTTTAAGAGGTAGAGCCCAGTGGGAGGAAATCTAGTCACTGGGGAAGCCCTTAAAGGGGAAATTGGGAACCAGGCCTCTTCCTAGTCACTGTGAAGTAAATAGGCTTCTTCTCCATGAGCTTTAGCCATCATGTACTGTGTTGCCAAATGTCCAAAGCACCAGAGCCAAATAGCCATGGACCAAAACTTCCGCAATCATGAGCCAAAATAAACTATTTCTCCTTGAAAAGCTGATGACCTCCAGAAACAAACTTTTAGTGTTGCCACTTCTCAGAGAGACTGATAGGAGGAGGTAATTAAACACCCTGAAACTCTTTAAATCCATGCAAAAAAACAAAACATTAATCAAAACAGAGCAGTTGTCTGCTTAAATTTAGGGATTATGTTTTATCTCATTTCCGGGCAATCACTGTGACCAGAGGAGCTTATCTACAGGCAGGGTGGAGGTCTACAGAAAGTATGATGTTTGCAGACAGAGGAGCCAGAGCCTTACTCTAGAGAAGCTTCAAGAAAAATGGTGTAGAGATTACACAGGTAACTGTGCATAGTCTATTCAGAGGGAAAAAAAATCATAAATGTATATGTGTTCTAGAGAATTGAAAAAATACATATCCAAAGAAATAATGGTCATGTATACCTGGTGGCATTGTAGTTACTTTCTATTTTCTTCATTTAATATATTTTGTACATAAACATGTATTTTAACAAGAAAAATTATTTTCTTCTGTGCTTTTAAATTTTCTTTGTTTAAGAAAGAAGGACGCTACATATTTCCATTGCTAGGTGGTCTTTTAAACTCGACTGTTTTGGAAGGTTGACCTCTTCTTATTTCTTTCACAGTTTGGATTCTGACCTAGAGGAGGACATAAAAATGTTGATTTGAGCCTGGCATAGGGGTGTCATCTTCTCTACTGGGACAGTTTCATGGGTTGTGAACTAAGAAATGACTTCAGTAATAGGAGCATTAAAAACAGAAGTGCAAGTGACCCAAGACAGATAACGGAGAACAAAGAACTAGTCAGGAAAAACAGTGGCCTTTAGAACACACACACACACACACACACACACACACGATTAATTACCTTTTGAAATGAAGCTATGCTCCATTCTGTTTCCCAAGCTCCTATATGCAATTATAATGCAATTATAATTGAAAATTACTTTCTTTTATAAAATCCAAAGGTTCCAAGTAATATACCAAGGGCAGAGTGGAGGCCTTGCTCAGGCCTATGGAAGCAAAAAGGTACTGTCTCTAAAGAATTTTTTAAGAGAATAGTAAGAGCTGAGGGTGCTTAGAAGTAGAACACAGTATGTGCAAGGTCCTAGGTTCAAACCCCAGCAATACAAACATAACTACAGTAAAACTACAATTAGATATATCTGCATTTTAAAAATTGTCTATGTATTAGCAATGCTATCCTGCTTGGGGTACATTGCTAAGAACATCATAAATAAGTAATAAGACTCCATATTGACAGAGGATTTCTTCTCAGGTCTTGATGAAAGAAAGCTTTTGTGATTTTTGGTTATTTACTCCCCGCCCCTCTTAGTTTTTGCATTTCTCACCTTAACACCTAGGCTTCTCTTTCACTTTATGTCTGTATTTTCTGTTTGTGTGTGAGGGGAAATAAACAGAAATACAAGTTAGTGGCTCACTTGTGACCCAAAGTTTTGCAAAGAACAGATTCCAAGATCAGAGAATTTCTGTTTATTTTTTTCATTATCATATTTCATCTTAACTGAATTTCTAGTCACACTGTTTTTTCCTATTTAAAACATTTGCCCCTGAATTTTCTCTGTTGTTTGAAGTCCTTGCTTGTTCTTCTCTTACTCTTTCATTTACATGCAAATTTTCTGCAAATGCTAGGGTTTGATCACACAAAAACAAACACCATCAAGATAAATTTTATTTCTTATATACTGTATGTTAATTTCCAGGTGTCTTAAGATAATGTTGTTTTTCGTGCTTTTAGAATTGTATCACACCACAAGACAGCACAAGACTAAGCACTCTATTATATCTCTGATGGCATAAGTTTAATATACCCTCAAATTTCACATGGCTTGAAATATCTACAAAATATTTGCTCCCCATTTTCATTTATGCAATTTTTAGTTTTGAAATTCTTTTCACGTAACTTTGAATGCCAAATGCAGGGGAAATAGAGTAACAATTTTATTATTGAATATCTGTTCTTCTAGTTGAATAGGGTTTATCTCATATTAACCACAATGAAATCAAGACAGAAAAGAGTATTTTGGATGTATAGACGCATAAAAACTCCAGAATTTCAACACTGTACAAATAACTAGGGAGAAGATGAAGACATTGAAAATGCTAGAACATGTTCTACAGCAGAACCCAGTTACAATCTACTTAAAAATAAACCTTTATAGCATTTTTCTTCTAGTGCTCTATTCCTTTTACATAACATATAGAATCTGTTCCCATTTAAGGTATTATCAGGAAGTTAACAAATGGAGGCACAATAAGACTACAGGTGCCTTGGTTTCGATCATCCAGCTTTTAGCCTGGCTTATTTAGGAGATTTAGTTGTATAGGGGTCCATATGTTTTTAAACAAAGTTATTGGTATAATTTCAGTCACATTATAAATTGATAACTCCTCAAAATAATCACCCAGAAAGTTAATTTTAGGTGATCTCATCACGAAAAAAATAAGTATATGAGGCAATACTTTTGTTATTGTTGAATATAGCCTCCCACATTATACACAAGTGTCAAATGTTATGCTGTGGACTGTAACTCTGGTACAATTTTTATTTGCTAATTTAAAAAATACATTTAAAATTTTTTATTATAAAACTAACAAATACAACTTATTAATTACATACTGCAAGTCAGGCACAGATTGGACAATTATCATGTTTAATTCTTTATTCTTGAAAGTAAGCTTTACTGGGCCATTTAATGTTTGGGGGAAATGAAGCACTTTTATTCATGGATACACAATTCAATAATAAATGTTAATATTTCCTTTCTCTAACAACTCTAGTATTAAATCTATTCTATATAATTTGACAATACTAATCATCACTAGACATAACTTAGTGTTCCCTACAAAAATGGTGTGTTTCTGATAGAGATGCTGAGAGACAATGTTTATTTTTAGAAAAAAAGTTTTTTTTATTCACCTTCCAGAGTTATCAAAGGTTCTTTAAATAGACATTCAAGTGACTGCCCTAAATGTTATAAGACAGATCAATGATCAATACTGGAACACAACACCCATTTCCCCACCTCATATTCAGTTCTGCAAGCTCTCAAAGCAGTGAGATTTATTTGAAAAATTTTTTAATTACTAAAAATTCTGGGGGAATAGTTCCTTAAAAATGGGATTAATAACAGTACCTCTGCAACGCTGATGATGATGACTGAGAAATATTGTTCCAGAACAGCCTAGAAAACTCCTCATATAGGTTTTTGTTTTGTCTTAGGTTCTTTTGTTGTTTTGTTTTAACCCACAATGGCAAAGGCTCTAGTTGCCTCCCAGTTGCCCCTCTTTCTTGTTTCTTGTGGATACAACCCTGAGCTCAGCCAGGTACATGGATGCAGGAATAAAAGCCTGATTTTCTAGGATCCCTTGCAGTCAGACGAAGTCATACAAATATGTTCTGGCTAATCCACACAAGAGAAGTGTTGTGAAGGACTTTATAATATAGGCACCCAGCGGGTGTATCAGATAGAAGTGTCATCTGGAGAAGTACTCGGGTTCTGGTTCATCTAGAAGGAGCACAGTTTTCCCTTTGGATTTTCTTCTTTCTCCTTTCAGTGTGAATCATAAGTGTGAAGGCTGAAGCCCCAGTAGCCAATCAGGGAACCCTAAGGTGAACATAAGGAGGAAAGCCACATGGTAGGCTAGGTATGAAAAGACAGAAGGAACCTGGTTACCTGGTGCCTGTGAAGCTGTTCTGCCAGACCTGGATGATCATGTCAAACTTGGTGAGAACCAGCAATGGTAGTCTGGGGGAGCCAAGGCAGGAATTCCATTACATGCAGCCTAGCTTTATCCTAAACAGATACAAACAGCATACAAATAGTACCTCAAGACACCAGCACAGGAGAAGTACATGCTCTCATACCATGGAAAGGTTTATGCTAAGAAATGGAGTTGAATCAGAAATCCAGAGTTATGCATTAAAAACTGGTGGTCAACTTAACACCAGCTGAACTGAATCAGAATGGTGCTGAATGTAGCTGGCCCACCCGAGGAAAGTTTCCAGACTAAATAGAGAGGAAAAGCTTAGCACTGTGGGTTCTCCTAAGTGTTGCTGTTGTTTGGAGCTGCTGATGCTCATGGAGGAGGTTGGCCATTATCATCAGAGGAGCTGAGGACCTTGTTGCTAAGGATGGCTGTGCTTCACTTTGGGGGAGCTCTGGTCCTTATTCTGAGCATCGCTTCCTGGCTCCAAGAGGGAAAGATGTGTTCTGTTTAATCTCCAGGAGAAGTTTGTCACACTGGCTTTCTGGTAAGTACTCAGCTGTTCTCAATATTTGAGGAGCTTGGGACCTCATTGTTGCTGAGGATGGCTAAGGTAGTTTTCAGGGGAGCCCCACTCTTTATTTTGAGCATCATCTCTTGGCTCCAATGTAGAACCCTCAACCTACTGGCACAGCTCCTTCATCTGCTGACACAGACTTTCTAGCTTCCACCACTGACTTTTGGGCCTTCCCAGTGCAGAAACATACAACAGACTCGCATGAGTCATTGGTGTGGGCTCTAGGCCTCCAGTTGGACTCATGGGGGCATTGTTACAGGCTGTAGGTCTTCAGCTGGACTCATGTAGGACATTGCTGTGGGATCCAAACCCTTGGCTGCATTTCTAGGTCTTTAGGGTTGTGGACAGATTTCCTTCACTTTCTTGTATTTAACACTAGGCGACCATCACAAACTAATATTATAAATTTTGTGTCCTGGTGTAACTGTTTTCCTTGCAACCCCTGACTACAACATCCAGGAAGGAAAAATGCCAGGGCGACACCCTCAGAAGTGAGCAGAAGACAGTTCTATCCTTTGGCAAAGAAAGAGTGATTTGGTGGTCTCAAGCCAGCCCACTGACTAAGAACAACTAAAACCACTGAGCAGAGTATTTTTTACGTGTTTAAGAGCACATAAAGTTATAAAGTTAGAGCTTAGAGAAGCTGAAATTCAGAAGAGGTGGGAATCCAGAAAGGCAAGTCAGCTCTACAGAGTCATTCAGGGTCATTATAGCCAGCAGTCAAGAAGCAAAAACAGCAGCCAACACACCATGGAATACAACAGAGACACCAGCAGCTTCATCCTATCAGAGAGGCAAAAGTTAGCATTCTGGGCCCTCTGAGGAGTGAACCCTGTTAAACACCTCAGGACTTTAATTGGAACCCCAAACAGCTTCTCTGGGAAATTTATCAACTCTCACAGGAAATAAAAACACACTTCAAGAAATCTCTACTCCTGACTTGATCCCATCTGAGCCCAGTTGTTTGCCTGCTGAAAATGTAAATTTTATCAGAAGTAAGCTCTTCCTGAGTTGCAAAAGTCCTCTACACAGGATTTTATATACTAGGCATACAAAGTCATACAACATAAATACATAAATAAAGACAAAGGATTAATCACAAGAAGGCAACCCCTAGAGACAAAGAGATTGAGATTATAAAACAAGAAATTAAAGTATAAAGTGGTAAACTTTGGCAGAATACTGAAGGCGATAAGAGAACAAATATAAACCTGAAAAGTCTAGTGAGTAAACTTAAAATACTAGTGGATGGGTTTAACAGCAAATTAGATAAAACTGGAAAGAAAATAACTAAACTTAAAGACAAGTTGAAAGAAAATAAAGCCCTAAGAAGTAAAGATGAAAAATTTAGAAAAGATCTTACATATCAGACATGACAAAATGTTGTAATTATATCTAATAGCTATAGCCATATATATGTTTGAAATATACATATTTAGAATACATATATATATTTGAAATTTCCCACCTCTGGTCACTGAAGGGTCTGGGTATAGCAATACCTCAGTACCAGTGAGACATCCATTACCTACATTGTAGTTTTTAATAACCATCCTCAACTAAAAGGAAATAAGGCTCATTGAAGAAATGATAAGTTTAATATGGGGCTGGGGATTTAGCTCAGCGGCATAAGCACCTGCCTTGTAAGCAGGTGGTCGTGAGTTCAATCTCTGGTACCAATTAAAAAAAAAGAAAGAAATGATAACTTTAATTGATACAAAAATGATAACAGAGAAGAGAAAGTATGAAACAAACACAGAATATCTGTCTGCACAAGGAAGTAAGGCAATGTTCAAAAAATTGGGACGATATGATAAAAGAGATGCCAAGCCAGCATTTGAGACAATTTGAACAGTAAGGTAAAATAAAAACAATAATGGAATTGTGACCTAGTGAATGATGTAGGAATCTGTGACGCCCTATTAGCATAAATAATAAATATATTGGATTTTGAGGGGTAAAAAGAGATTTGCATACTCTTACAGTCCCTTCTCAAGTTGCATATTATTTACCAAAAGTGTAGCTTGACAGACAGAAGCTTGATAGATCCACTTTGATCAAATGGTCGATATGAGAATCACTGATAAAGTAAACTTAAATTACTCAACAAAGACACTGAGAAAATAAAGCATCATTTTTGTCCTATCCCTACAAAGAAGTGTCTACAAGACCTAATGATGATGAGATAGTGGATAAACACAAAGTGAGGGACATTCTGCAAAACAATTGCCAGTAATTTTAAACAATGGCAAGGTCATGAAAGTCAAGAAAAAGTAGAAACACTGCTCCAGACTAAAGGGAAATCAAGAGGCATGTAAACTAAACTCAGAATTCTTGGCTTGATCTTTCTGATATAAGACCATTATTGGACAGATGTTCAAAAGAACACCAAAGAGATACCTATTTATCACTATTCAGCATACCAAAGAGAGACCCGCATGCTCATGTTTATTGTGGCACGTAGCAAAGGTGTGGAACCAGCTTAGATGCCCATCAACAGAAGAGCAGATAAAGAAAATAGGATGTATATGGGGTATTACTCAGTCATTTAAAAAAATGACATCTTGCCATTTGAAGTAAAATGGATGAAACTGAGGATAGTAAATAAAATAAGCCAGACTCAGAAAGACAAGATCTTGATATTCCCTTTCATGTGGGAAGCCAACAAAGGTACCTTGGATGTAGAATAGTAATTATCAGAGTTGAAAAGGGGAAAGAGGTAGCTAAAGACAGGTTGGATTTGACCAGTGCATTCTGTATGTATGTATGGAGCTATCATCCTAAACCCCTTGCATACATACAATTAATACTTACTAAAATAAAATAAATTTTAAAATATAATTTGATAAATAAATAAATTCAAAAAGAATGTTGTGGCTACTGATGAAATTTAAATGGTGCCTAAGGATTAGAGGGTAGCCTTAAGTTAATTTCCTGATTTTGATGGTTTCACAGTAGTTTTGTAGAATGTTCTTGTATCTGGGTAATAGTACTACAATTTTCAAGGATGATAGAGGATTATATCAGCAACATAGCCCTAAAAGATTCCAGAGAAAAAATTTATTCATATTATTTCAACTTCTTATGGGCTTAAAGTTGTCTTCTTCTCCCAAATGAGTAAAAATTTTCCAAGAAAATGAGGAATATCAAGTCACAGATTCAGAAAGTGCTGTAAAACAGAAGTATGAATATATGAAAAGTCCCCCTCGGTACATCATCATAAACCTAACCACAGACTCCATTTCTAGCTTCTAAGACCAATCCCCCTACTCTTTCACTAGCAGGATTCTCCAAAAATTGCTGCATGTCAGAGAGCAGTCCCAGGGACATTATTCATTCCACTGGTAGGAAAAGTTCATTCCCTATCCTCTCCCAAGGTCTTCCTCTGTTAGTTCAGGGCTTTGGTGAAGGAAACATCTACTTCACTCAGTGTCTTGAAGCACATCATCACAAGGTCCAAATGGTATGGTCACAAAGGTCCACTGAGGATGGTAAAGGCTAGGGTGTTTAGTGTTCAATATTTCTATCTTCACGATTCTCAAGGAGGAGCTGCACCAAATCCATTTCTTATCCAGGGATGTTTTCTATCTTAAGCTAAAGAGAAATGTTAAACATCTTGCTATATCAGCATGACATTACATTCATGACCAAATTTTTAGGTAAGTTGAACAAATAGCCAGCCTTTGAGGACAATAATAGTTCTTCAGATATAGGTAAGACAATCATATTCTTGCTGTCTCTGTGTTACCCTTTATTCTTACATAGCCCTGTTCAGCTATAAATTACATTGTGACTAGGAATAGTATAGATTAACATAAAACTTTGAAGGAAAATTCTTTACAGAGCAGATACTTCATAAAGTTCATTGGTTGGTGGCTTGATTGGTTGACTGGTCATTGTTTTAGTAGCCTGGGACCTGAAATCCATTCTAAGTGGGGAAATCCACCAATGTGTGGATGTTGGAATAGAACAGGACACAGACAGTCAATGGAGCATGTGACCTGAGCTTGGAAAATTACAGAATTCTTTGAACTGGGCAGAAGTAACGAGGAAGTTTTATTATGACTGACAAAGAAAGTGGCCTCCAGTGACTTTCTCGAGGGTGGTGGGGTAGCTCTGCAGCAGCTGGGCCACTGGTATTGGTGACTCATTAAGCTGGGTGTTTTGTAACCTATCAGAGATGTTAACTGTATAATTTATTTTATTTCTCAATATTTATTTTCCAAACTTACTTCTCTACCCAGTCCATCAAATCCATGAGCTGTCTGATGTTCTTCTAAGAAATTCTTCACACTGATATCCACAAAGCTTGTTTTCTACTATTTATAACAAAGAAAGTAAATACATTCAGCTTTTAATACTAAACAGTTTATGCTTTTTATTTTTTAAGGAAATCTGTTCCAACAGTGAATCAAACTCTCTACTTCAATGCATAACACAGCTCAGATCGAGAGACAGTGGGCCATTCCCACCTCTGTGCGTGCTCCAGCCATCATGGAGGCTGCCCACAATGGGGAGCCAGCAAAGGCAGGGAAAAGGAGCATCCAGCCCTGCACTAGCACACCCAATGGCCACCATCAGCTACCCATATCCATCACTAGCCAGGAGAACCAAAAAATCACACTTCAAAGAAATTGTAGCCAACATGAGAAGTGCCTGGGAACCCACTATCCACTTGTCCAGAAGAGCTCAGGAATGTGTCAAGAGAAAGAAGCCTCTGCCTCAAGCACAGCAAGTCCAAGAGATGTAAACATGGAAGAGATCGAGTGTTGGGTATTTCTGAAGTAAAGAAACGACTTCATGCGTCTATAAAAGAAATTAGAACAGAGATACTATCAGGTAAAAGAAGAAATGGAAAACATAATAAAGGAATTGTTAAGCATCTCTAAACATGTAGATAAAAAATAGAGGAGCATGGGAAAATGAGGGAAATCTTGAATTAGCATTGTAAAAAGATTCAGCATACATGAAACAGATTCAAAGAGATATCCAGGAAATTAAAAACTCCACTAAAAGCTGGAAAAACCACTTGAAAGAAACTGAAGATAGACTTTCAGACCTTGAAGACTGGTTTGCAGCTTTCAATCATGAAAGGAAAGATCTCTTAAAAATAACAAGAAACCAGGAAATAACCATTTAATGACTGCAAGATGACACAAAGCAAAATAACTTAAGAATAATAGGTGTCAGTGAAAAAGCAGGGGTCAACACAAATGGCATTAAGATTCTATTTACAGAAGTAATAACAGAAAACTTCCCAAACATGGGGAAAGGACATGTTATATAGATAAGTGAGGCACATAGAACACCAGTTAGTCATAACCAAATTAAATCTACACCCAGACATATAATAATCGATTCAAGAAATTCAATACAAAGTCAGACTATTAAAAGCTGTTAGACAAAAGAAACAGATCACCTCTAATGGAAAACCCATCAGAAACACAACAGACTTCTCAACAAAGACCATCAAGTCAAGAAGAGCCTAGAGTGAAGTATTTCAAGTCCTGAAGAAAAACAATTGCCAACCCAGTTGATGTACCCTGCAAAACTATCTTTCAAAATTAATGGAGAAACAAGATACTTCTATGACAAAGAACAACTGAAGGAATTCATGACCACCAAACCAACCCTACAAAGAATACTGAAGGACATTCCAAAGACAAATTTTAAAAAAAGACCATAGGTCCAGAAACAGTGGCAGAGGGGGATCACCAAGCAAGGCAGACAACTGAATGGAGGGGAAAACTAGGCAGCCAACAGAGGAAAATAGCATGGCAGAGATGAGCCAGAGCATGTCGGCCATAACCATTAATTTAGATGGCCTCAATTCACCAATAAAAAGAAACACAGGCAGAGTAGATCAGGAGATAGGATCTATCAATACATGTTATACGTGAAACACATTTACCTCAAAAGGGGGTCTATAGACTAAAAGTCAAAGGAGAGAGAATAATGCTTTATGTGACAGGGAACCAGAATGGTGGTGGGGTAGCTTGCCTATCAGCTGCAGAGTGGATAAAGAAACACATGACATTTTTATACAATGGAAATCTACACAGCTATAAAGAAGATAACCTTTAGGTTCTTGTAGGTAAATGAGTACAACTTGAGATCATACTCAGGGGTGAAATGGTTCAGAGTCACGTGGGTGAACATCCTGTTGTCTCCCTCATATGAAAAACTAAAGGAGTTAGTGGGATCCAAAATAAATATTGTGAAAGTGAAAAGGGAAGAAATGTTTAAAAAGGGGAAGCAGTGGCCATTGTTAATCTATTACTGTGTTTTGAAACCCTGTATTGTTTTAGTTGTTCTGAATAGACTGTTTTAATCTGCTTTGTTATTTTGATTTTATTATATTTGATGGCATGGACAGATGTTTCAAAAATAACAAAATATATTATGGTTGCCATTATTGATTTCCTAGTACCTTGTTTTAAGGCCCTATAGTGATTTCATTGTTTTGTTCTGATTGGTTTTATTCTGTTTTGTTTTGTTTGACTGTATTGTGTCTGATGGTATGGGCAGCTATTTTGAAGATAACAAGAGGCATAACGGAAGCCACTGATGTTTCCCTACTGTTCGTTGTGAGGTCCTGTATTGCTTGCTTTGTTTTATTTTGATTGGTTTTTTTCTGTTCTGTTTTCTTTTGTTTTGTTGTGCTTGAAGGTATGGGCAGTTATTTTGAAGATAATAAAAATATGATGGTAGCCATTGTAGATTTCCTTTCATTTTGTTTGAACTCCTGTACCATGATCATTATTTTGCTTTGATTAACTCTATTCTGTTTTATTTCAATTGGTTTTATTCTCTTCAAAATAAAAATTAAAAAAATAACCACACACACACACACATGCACACACACACGGCTTTTAACTAAATCTATCTGCTTAGTCACGTTTTAGTATTTCTTTGAGCTGAAATTCTCTTCCTGGGCAACTGCACATGCTCTCTGTGGACCTTAAAACCAAAAATCGTTACCTCTCTATCAGCAATTCTAAGGTTAGAAAAACAGGGCAGGCATTCTTTATGGGTTGGCTGGCATTACTTCTGTGCAATGACTTACCCTGATAACTTTGTTTCTAAATTAATGTTCTGAGACAGATTGGCCAACAAGCCCACTTGGTTAATCAAATTCCTCTCATGCTCTCCACTGGTTCCTGACTGCTGGAAGCTGTTCTGAACATTTCTTACTTGTCAATTACTGAGGAAATCTAAGTTCAGTTTGAAATCTGCTTTGGATGTGCCCGGCACCCAGGGAACTCTGAGATGCTGCTCTTTCTCCACATTTTATCTCGGTTCGCTCTACCATCTCTGTACTCATGCAATGCCCACTGGCAGCCCATTAGAGCTCGAGTGTGATGCTCAGCCTCTTGATGTCCTGTCAGACAGCACCGTGGAGTGGCACTATTTCCTGCCCATCACATTGACAGCTAGTCTAAGAAATAGTTTCTTCTTGGATCTTGATTCCAGAGTGAATGTGGCCGATGTTTTTTGTTTTTTTTTTCCTCTCTTATATTGCTCTATCTTCCCCTGTCTAGTAGAAAATAGATAAAATTCAGGAGGCAGGAGAACAAAGAGACATAATTCATATACTCCCAGTGCTTACTAGATGTTAGATTTCCAACCAGGGATATGTGAACACATATAATAATATTATCACATATTTAGCAGCTATCCTGTGCTATGCACACTGCAAATGGCTATGCATACATTCTGTAATATAATTTAATCCCCCTAACAACTCTATGCAATAAATATAGTCCTTATTTCACAAAACTGAAGCATAGGGAAATCAGGAAATGTGCCCATTTGATATAGGCAAAATTTGAGTTCTGAAACATCCTCAGGCTACTCCATGTGACTACTTTGTCAGACAAGTGTTATAATTGTATTTGTACAGAGTACCATGAGAGCATCCAGAAATGTTCCCTCAGAGCATCTCCTATTTCCTAATTCCCAGAACTTGAGAATAAATTAACTCATAAGGAGAAGGAAAATTAAGGTCACAGATGAATCTAGATTTGTTTAATCAGCAGAATTTAAATTAAGAAGAATATCCTGGATTTTTTGGGCAGACAGACTCTAATCACAGCGGTGCTTTAAGGATAGAAAAGGGACGCAAAAGTTCAGCAACAGAGAGAGGGTAGAAGATGTTAAGCTGCTGACTTTGTAGACAAAGGCAGGAACCATGAGCCAAGGACTGTAGGCAGCTTCTAGAAGCTAAAACAGGCAAGAACAGAGATGGTCCCCTAGAGCCTTCAGAAGAAGCAGTGGCTGACAAAACTTGAATTGAATCCAGTGTAACTCATTTTGGATTTGTGGTCTCCAGTGTATAAGACAATAAACATGGAAGTTTGTGATAGCAGGGAGAGAAAACTAACACAAGTCCCCTACCTCGGGGGGTCTGGGAGAATTGAATTAATAACCAAGAATTGAGAAAGGTAGGAAACATCTGGTAGTAGGAAGCTCATGCATGACACAGCATGATAGAGAATACAGGGGTTCTGGCCAGGCTGGACACAGGGCACAAGCTGGGAATGACAGAGGTGTCTCTAGATGAGTATTATAAACCAGGACAAAGAGCAGAGATTTTTTTTTAATCTCCCAACAACAGGATAACTATTATAGGAGTTTTAAGCAGATTTTGACATTTTCATTTTAAGAAAGAACACTCTGGTTATATTGGTCAACAACACCATTCAGTAAATATTTATGGAATGTGAAAAATGGGTTGGAAGAGGACCAGGTAAACTAGGAAGAAGGCTGCAGTTATCTAAGCAAGAGATGATAAAAGCCAGAGAGAGCTTAGTTGGAAGACATAATGGACTTGAAGGATATTTAGGAGACACAGTGTGTATGGTTTGATGATTTGTGGATGATTTGTGATGTGGATGTCAGCAAGCTTTTCGATCTGAGAGGATGCTGTTGCTGTCAGCCAAGATAAAAAGAATGAGAAAAGAAGGATATGGCCTATCTTTGAAAGGGGGAAATTATTACTGTTTTGAACAAATGATAGTGACAATTGCAATCTATCAAGACCATATGATGTGTTAGCTTTTATATACTTTTTTTCATTGTATATATTTAGGGTAATTCAGCATGCAATTTTGATATACATAGTAAAATAATTACTACAGTTAAGTACATTGACCCACTGATCACCTTGCATACTGTGTATCTGAGCACCTGAACTCTATTTTTTCAACAAGCTTTCAGTATATAATACAGCATTATTAACTATAGTCTTACTATTGTAAATTAAAATGAAAAATCTCTGGGCAAATAAAGCCAGTTGAGCCTTAAAAGTGACTTTAATTTTGCTTAATTTGCAATTACAGCAAAATCTAACTTGGGCTATTTCTTGTAAATATCTATGTTAAAAAATGAAACAAAGCTAACCAATAAGAAGTTATCAAGTAATCTATATAGTGAGGGACTTTCATTCTAAATTACTAGTAATCTACATATATGGACAGACCAAAAAGGCTATTACAGCTGTAACCAAGCAAATATTTTCCTTGATTTAACTTCATATTCATCCTCTAAAGATTTCTTCTTACATTTCTTTTGGGTAAAGCTCCAAGCCACTTGTGGGTTAGAGAAGTATCATTCATGAATTGCTGCTTTATCCAACAAATCCTTTATAATTTTATAGTGCCTCGGTTTACCACTTAACAGTCCTCATTATATACACTAGATGCCCAGATTTAGGCTTCTTATATAACTCTGTAAGTCTGACCTACTTCTTCTCCATTTCCTCCTTACCCCCATTCTGGTTATCATCGTTGTACTGTATGTGTTCTACCTTTGAGATTCTACACACATGAGTTTATGCAGCATTTTTGTATTCTGCAACTGGCATATTTCTCTCTGTGTAGTATCCCCCAGTTTCATCCATATTGTTTCTAGTGGCAGCATCTTCTTTTTAAAGACTGAATAACATCCCATATACACACACCACAATCCCTTTATCCTTTTGTCCATGATTGGATACTTAGGTTGTTCGCACATCCTGGCTATTGTGAATAACACTTCCACGAGAGTAGAAGTTCAGGTATCTTCTCAAGGAGATAGGCGCTGATTTCATTTCTTTTGGGAATATACCCAGAAGAGGGGTTAGAGAGCCTTATGGTAGTTCTAGTTTTACTTTTATGAAGATGCTCCATACTATTTTCCATAGAAGCATTTCCAATGTACAGTCCCACAAAATGGTACAGTTGCTCCTTTCTCTGCACCTTCACTGATGCTTGCCTCAAGTCTTGTTGATAGCAAAAAGGACACAGCAAGGTGTGAAGTGAGAGCTCACTCATTGTAGTGTTAATTTCCATTTGGTGATTAATGATGTTGAGCGTATTTTCATATACCTGTTGACATTCATATGCCATTCTTGAAAAAATATCAGCTCAAGATTTTTGCCCATTTTTAAAACAGATAATGTTAATACTCTGCTGTTGAGTTATGTGAGATGCATTACCAGTTATCTTTTGCAAATATTTTCTCTAGTCCAGAGACTGTGTTTTCCTTTTGTTGGCTATTTCCTTTGCTTTTTAGTTTGATATAGTTCCACTTTTTTTGTTTGTTTGCTTTTATTGCTTCAACTTTTGGTGGAATATCCAAGGAAACATTGCCAAGATCAATATCAAGTTGCTTTTCTCCCGTGTTTTTTTTAAGGAGTTTTATGGTTTCATATATTTAATCCATTTTGAGTTGATCTTTATGGATGTGTAAGATAATGGTTCTGTGTGACAAATGGTTCTGTCAAGTTTTCTTGACTAAGGACAAGTTTTTGTTTATTATGAAAATATATGTGTAATAGATTATATCTGCTTGGCCGTATAAAGGAGTATGATTTCTTTCTGTCACTGTAAATTACAGATCTCCTAGGAGATCGTTCAAGGTTCACATCACATTCTAGTCTAATGTTTATTTAACAAAAAGCTTTTTATTTCTCTACTTCCTTTGTGAATAGGATTTCTGTGTTGGGAGAATGTTTTTGTTTAGTTACATCTTTCCAACACATATTCCCAGAGTGGCTTGCATGGGTGAAACTCCCCCTTGTTTCTGTGACATCACTGTTTACTGTTTTGTCCTAGGTCACTGGCACAGGTTGACCTCTCCCCCTGGTGCATTTGTTAAGGGCACAGAGAGACTGCAAGTACGGGGGTGCTAAGTAATGGTGCTGAATTTTGAAGAAAGTGAGATGGGGAGTCACCAGCCAGTTGAAGGATTCACTTAGCAGCAGACACAGAGGGCTCTTCCTCTAATGGAGGCAAGAGGGTAGAGAAGGAAGGATGGGAGCTTGCAGACTTGAAGGATCCTGAAGGAAAGGGTAGATGTTGAATATTTACATTTACTGCTCTTCACAGACTATAGTAAACTGGAGGCAAAGCGATCCATTAGCAGAGGACCTTAGTTCAAGAAGCTTAGGAGAAAGCAAAGAGATCGAGCATTGTGATTTAAACCCAAAGAGATGCGTAAGACCCAGGTTGACATCATAGCATTGTTGTGAGGTTGAAATGAGTTGATGCTAAAGATGTGATGTCTTTGTGCTGCTCAGGCTGCATAACAAAATGCCCCATACTGGAAAATTTTGTATAGAAATTTATTTCTTCACAGTTCTGGAAAGCGGCCCTTGCCAGGTCAGGGTGCCAGCATGATTAGGCTCTGTCCCTGATGTCCAACAGATGCTTCCTTGCTGTGTCCTCATGTGGCAGAAAGAGATCCTCTCCCTGGTGCCTCTTCTCATAGGTACAAATTCCATTCATGAGAGCTCTACCCTCATGATTTAATGACCTCCCAAAAGCTCTGCCTCCAGATACCACTACATTGGAGATTAGATCTGCAGCACAGAAATTTAAAGGTAACACATTGTGGCTGTAAGGGCATAGTATCTACTTGACTGGTTTTGACATCAGCCCAGGAAATCAATAGAGCACATTTCTGAGTGTTTCTGGGTAGGCTGTGCAAGTGTGGCTTTAGGATCTATGTCTGATCTTTCATTCCTTCCTTTTTGGCACTGTTTCCCTGCTCCCTTCCCAGGAATCCTGAAATGAGAAGCTCTCCTCTGCCACACCCTTCCACCATGATGCTTCTGCCTTGGAGCAAACCAACCACATCTGAATCCCCTGCAACCATGAGTGAAATCAAACCTCTCCCCCTTAAAGTTGTGTGTGTCAAGTACTGGATCTCAGCAACAAGGAGACATACATTCAACCCATCACACATGCCCAGCATATGACTTAGCAAACAGACAGTCAGTAAATGGTAATAGTATCACCCAGGTTCAGACAAGCAAACACTGCAAGAAGGTGCATGGTGAAGCTTGTTGATCCATTGAACAGAATAAGAATAAAAGAGACTCTAGTGTGGAAGCCAATTCCTTTTACAATTCAGTCCAACAAGTGTTAAGTACCCAGTGCATTCCAGGTATGGTGCTAATATCTTTATACAGTTTAACCCATTTACTCCCTTTGGTCATTTATGTTAGGTTTTATCATACTCATTTAACAGATGAGTAGATTGAAACTCAGAAATCATGCAACTTTCCAAAGTTTCATGGCTAGTACCAGAGAACTAGGGTTCAAATCTTGATATATTTGACTCTTTAATTCATGTTTTAACCACTTTAACCCCAGTAATGTTCTTAACCAGCGCCTCTCTGAAAAAAAAGTCATTCTCAGGCAAGATCAAATTTGAGCTAGTAGGTGACTCAAGAAGGTGGAAAAACACCTGCCATGGGAAAATGCTTTTAACATATTAACTGTAAAAAAATATAGAGAGACACTTTGATGCTTCATGGGCATCTTAACTATCTCATCCACCTGGGTTATTCCTGTCTTTCACTGGGTCTGACCAGTCACTGCACCTGAGATATTGGCAAAAGCCACATGGCCATCTATAACTCTACCTGGTAGAAAACCAGAAAACAGGTGGCTCCCTCACTTTCTAGCATAAAACAGTGACAATTCGGGTTACAGTACTGTACACTCACTATATTTGTGTCTAGCCCCTGCAGAGGACTGCAGGGAACTTCTGCAAATTACTGATGGAGTAATTAAGTTAAACCCAGCAGCTATAATTTCTCTTAAGTGAAAACACCTGAGTCCTTCTTGCCAGGAAAAATATTGTACCTTCAACTTCACAAAGCTTTCATGAAGATTAATAAATTGAGGTTTTAAAAGGTGGTTGAGAACTCTGGATAATTATCTACATTGTAGGATTTAAAAACCAAGGAAGATTTGCATTATTGAGGCACTTATTTGAATTACAAAAAAACAAACAAACTAGAAGGAGTACTGAGCTACATATTAGCCACTTGCCCCTCGAGGACTTAAAATGTAGCTAGCATGACTGAGAGACTGAACTTACTTTTATTAATTTAAATTTAAATAGCCGCATATGGCTAACGATTATATAATACACAGTATGGCTTTAGAATAATCATTAATTAGGAAATTTAATATGCAAAGAGTCTAGCCATGGAATGGTAATCATGATAACAATTACAACGACACATGATTAAATTATCATTATAAATATTTTAACATCTAGAGGACAGTTTCCCAATTAACACTTTCTCTCAAGGAAATATGGAGAATAATAAGATGTTTGATTAAACAACACTAAGAAGGGCTTGAAATTTTAAGCCTCATAGCAGTAGTTTCAAAAAGCGCCTATTTTGGGACAAAGCATTAGAACTAGATGCTATTGTTTATGTGAGGGGTATGATAGGCTTTTGCTATCACATCTTGACTTTATTCTTTGTCCCTCAACTGCCCTGTCCTTTGTTGTTTTGCCACTGATCTGCAATTCAGATTTAATCAGGTATCCTATATTTCTACTTGCTATATCCGATAACCTCAAAGGTTATCAGAAGACCCTAAGAAACAATTTCTATGATAGAGCCTAAAGCAATTGTTCAAAAACACTTTTATAAGCATATGAGAGCTGAATTTTATTTTGCCAATACAGGGACTCAATCTCTGGGTCTTTATATAGAAGACCAAAGCAGTATATTCTCATAAATGTGTTTTAGACATCTAGATTGATATCAACTTGTAGTCATGATAATTAATGAAAATAAAAATTTCAAATTGGGAACCAATGATATTGTTTTGGGGCCTCTGTGAGGTACCATTTAATGATAAGAGATCATGGTAAATTGCTTGCCTTTCATGTCCAGAAAGCAAAGAGAAAGGATGGAGCGAGGGTCCCATACCCCTTCAAGGATGCACCTCCAATGGCTTCCCCATCTCCCAAAGGTTGTACCACCTCCAAGTAGTGCCATAGGCTAGGAACCAAAACATGAACACATGAGTCCTTGGGGGACATTTAAGATCCAAATTATACCATTCTCCCAGCCAGAGTACAAAAGACTCATATTTCATTAGATTCATAGAGGGTTTTGCCTCAATAGAGAAGCAAAATTAGCCTAGAATAAAGAAATGATACACTTAGTAGTTCATACATGCAACCCCAGCTATTTTGGAGGCCTAAGCAGGACGGCAAATTCAAAGTCAACCTGATAACTTAGCAAGGCTTTCTCTCACAATAGAAAGTAAAAAGGGCTGGGGATATGCTTCAGTGTGAAGGCTCTGCATTCGATCTTCAGTACTACAAAATTTAATTAGTTAATTAATTAATTGAAAATTGCTCTGATTACACATAAGAAAAATAAGCCTCAAAAGAATTAGCCTTCAGCCAAGCGTGATACACGCCTATAGTGCCAGCATTTGTGAATCTAAGGCAAGAGGATCATTGCAAGTTCAAGGCCAATCTGGGATACAGTGAGTTTAAGTCCTGCTGAATTACATAGCATGACCTGTCTTGAAAAAGAAGAAAAGAAGCTGGAAATAACTACAAATAACTACAACATAACTGCATCCAAGAACAAAGCTCAAGAATGTTATAGCAATGTTATAGCCACTCAAAAAAGTAAACATTCAAAATGTTTACTATCTAACCAAAAATTACAATACAAGCAAAGAATCTTGTATTGCAAAGAAAATGTGACCCATAAAAAGGAGAAAAATTAATCTCTATAAGTGGACAGCAAAATGGCAAAGATGATAGAATTAGTGGATAAGAGTAAGAAGTGCTATTAATACTATGTTCCATATGTTTAAGAAAATAGAGGAGAGATGGTATATATTAAGTAGTCATTAAAAATATAAAGACAGTTTTAAACAAGCCAGTTCAAGCTATTAAAAATGAAACCTACAAAATCCAGGAAAAATATGCTAAAAGGAAAAGGGCAAATTAGACATTACAAGAAGAAAAATTAGTCAAACTAGACTTGCAACAAAAACTATCTAAAATGAAGCACAGAGTAGAAAAATAGACTTCAAACAACTGCAGCATTGACAACTTTGAGAAGCTTAAAGTATATGTAATTAGAATCTTAAAGAAGAGGTAGGGCAACTGGAAAAACAAAATTAATACTTAGAGAAATACTAGAAAAATCCTAAAATTATGTGGAAAAACAAAAGACTCTTAGTTTCCTTGTCACTGGGACAAAATACCTGACACCAGCAATTTAAAGGAAGAGAAGCTTATTTTGGCTCATATTGACAGCCCATGGTCAGCTGGCTGCAAGTCAAGACAGTATAGTGGAGGGGCCTAGGTGGAGGAAAGCTGCACTCCTCAAGGCAACCAGGAAGTAGAGTGTGCGGGGAAGAGCCAAGGGAACCCTTCCAGGTCACACCTTGGTGACCTTCTCTTCTGACCAGGCACTGCCTCCCAACAGCAAGTCAACTCTTAGCTTCATAATCAGTCACCTATCAAAAACCCCACTTCTGAGCACTTAAGGCTCTTGAGAGTTACCTAGATATAAACCATAACAATCCTTAAAAGCCAAAACAATCATGAGCAGGAAGAGAAATGCTGGAGTTATCACCATATTTCTTTGTAAAACATACTGCAGAGTCATATTATTGGCATAAAAGCAGACCTGGAACTGAATAGAAGATCCAGCAATAAATCCATGCATCTTTAGCCAGCTGATTCTCAACAAAGGATCTAAAACCATATATTGGAAAAAGGATAGCCTCTTCAAAAATGGCATTTGGAGGGGCTAGGGAGTTAGCTCAGTGGCATAAGTACCTGCCTGGCAAGCATGAGATTGTGTGTTCAATCCCTGGTACCTAAAAAAATGGGATTTGGAAAACTGGATTATGTACAACATCAAAGCTGGAGCTGGGTATGGCTGTGCATGACTGTAGTCCTTGTAATCCTAGTACTTGGGAAGTTGAGGCAGGAGAATTGCCACAAATTTGAGGCCACCCTGGGATACAGAGCGAGCTCAAGGTCAGCCTGGAATATTTAGTGAGAACTTGTCCTAAAAAAAAAAATCAAAACTGTCTACCTATCTCTTTTCCTATACAGAAGTAAACTTAAAAAGGATACAAGACCTTGATACAAGATTGAAATGTTGAGCAGATGTGCACACACACATACGCACACAAAGAAATTAAAAACTACAAAACTCCTAGAAAAAAACATGGGGGAAACACTTCACAATATTAGAACAGATAATTATTTACTGGAAAGGTCTCCAAAAACAAAAGCAAGAATTGAAAAATACATATATGTATTGTGAGGCATTCATCTGACAGACAATTAATATCCATAATAGGTAATGAATTTAAAAACTTACACAAATAGTACAACAATAGATGAGCATGGCCACTATGGAAAACAGAATGGAGTTTCCTCACAAAAACTGAAACTAGAACTACCATATGATATAGCTATTCCACTTTTCTTAGTTACTTTTCTTTCATTGCTGAGACAAAATAACCAATGACCAAAGTTAAAGGAGGAAAGATTTATTTAGCTCACACTTTGTAGAAGTTTCAGTCTAGATAGTTGGCTGGCTCCAATGCAGGTTGGCACATATCAAGGAGGTAATAGTTCATAGTGGACAGAGGGTAGCAAATCAACAAGCAAGGGGTCTTAACAGTGTCTTTCTGCTCCTTTTATCTTATCCAGACTACTCACATTCCTGTTGCCCTTAAGCCTACCATTGCTCCATGAATCAGTCCCAGCATTCCACACTCTAGATTCAGTCACTTCTGAAAAAGCCCCACCTATGACTGCATATGGCTTCTGGGGGTTATCTAAACACAAGCTATAACATTACACCCTAGTACCTCAAGGACTTATTTGCTTAAAAAATCCAAATTCAAAGTCTCCTCTGAGATTTAAACCAAATTGTTAGCTGAAGGCCCCCATACAAATGAAAAGAAAGTTAAACACTTCCAACATTCAACAGCACAAGATGGACATTTCTATTCCAAAAGTTACAAACAGGGGTTGAAAAGGGAATCAATGCAAGTCCAAAATCCAGCAGAGTAAATGTTAAGTCTTAAAGTTTCATGTGCAATCTGTGGCAAAATGTGAACTCCAAAGGATTTGGGTGGCTCTGTCCCTATGGCACTTCTAGTGATTGCAGTTACCATGTCTTCTATCTTGAGCTAATTCTGCCCCCTCCTTGTAGTTTCCCTCAGATGATCCATGTTCCTGGCTTTTCCAAATAGCTGAGGTCTCCACTGCACCTCTGGCTTCACAGTCACACCTTCACACACTGCCCTCTCAGGGGCACGTTGCCTGGCCTCTTGGGCCTTCTGAAATCTGGGTGGAAGCCTTCCTGACCCCACAGCTCTTCTATTCTGCATGTACCTAAAACCAGCATGATGTGGATGATGCCAGTATTTGCTGCCAGCTAGAGGAATAACCAGGCTTCCTTCTCTCTTGGATGTAGGAACCAGTGCCTGGTAACCAAATCCTGAAGAATAACTTCCCTAGGCTGCCACTATTCTTGAATGGCATGCTATGGGGCTGTCTTTCTGAAGCAAAGATTTTCACCTTGGCAATTTTGAGGCTACAAAGGATAGAGTACTGTTTTTTGTCAGATCCTCAGACCATCTTTTCTAGTTTTCTATTCCTTCTCAGCAATCAAGGTCTCCTCTGTTCTATCTTTGCAGGCTGCCACTTTACTGGAGCTTCCTTTCTGTCCAAACTCAAATGTTTTAAATCATTCTGCTGGGCTCTTTGCTCTTGATTGTCAACACAAATCTGGCTAAAAGTCCCTACAGTAGCCATATCACTGCCTCAACACTAGACTGCTTTGAAATTTCTTCTGCCAGATTAATTAGTCAACTGCCCTTAATCTCAGTCTCAGGCAAAATCTCTGGACATGACCAAACACAGACAAACTTTCTGCCCAGGCATAACACATACCATCTGAAGTCTAACAACCAGTTCAGTTCTTCTTCCTAGCTAAAATCTCCCAAACTTGATCTTTACTGGAAAGATTTCTATCAGTCTTCTGATCTTCTAAGCCTTGATCAGAATCTCCCATCTAGTACAACCTAAGGCATTCAAACTCTACTTTTTCAACTGGCATCTCTAAACCTTTCTAGACTCTCCCACAAGCCAGTTCCAAAGGCTCCTGAACCATAAGGTCAGGCATAGTCACAGCAGCTAGCCCACTTTTAATACCAAATTCCATCTTATTTTTCTCTGGTTGTTGAGACAAAATAACCAATGCCCAAATTTAAGAGGAAAAGTTTATTTGGCTTCCAGTACAGAGAGTTTTCCATACTTGGCTGACTCCAAGGTAGAGTGGCACAGCATACAGGGGTAACAGAGAAGAAAGAATTCACATCAGAGAGAAGATAGCTAAGCAACAAGGAGTCTTAACAGTGCCTTCCTGTCCTTTTAATCTTATTCAGACTACATAGGGCCAGTAGCACTCACACCCTTAAGCCTAGTGCCCTTGAGCCTAGTGTTGCACCATGAATCAATTTCAGCATCACACACCTAGATCCTGTCATCTCTGAAAAATCCTCACCTATGACCATATGAATCTTTGCGGGACATCTAAACACAAACAATAATAACATCACTCCTTGGTACATACTGAAAGGAAATGAAGCAAGAGTATAGAAGAGACACCTGCACACTCATGTTAACAAAATATTTGCAGATAACATTTTCACCTGAAAAGAGAAAATTTGGAATCAGTTTAATTTGGGCCTCAGAGTGTTTCAGTGGCACTAAAACTGGTAAGCGTGGTGGCCCGAGTTCTTCAGTGACATGGTGGCAAAGGAACCCCATTTTGAACAAATAGTTTGCAGCAAATATGATTGTAGAGCCATGCTTGATGATATGAGGGGAAGAATGTGCAACACCTGAAAGGAACATCTGATGAAAACAGGTGGAAAACAGCTGGTACCAGAAGTGGGAGGTGGGCTTTGGGAATTATTATATGTGGGAACCAAGTGGGAAACCATACATCTCATATCACCACTGTGACTACCACCAGTACATCCACATGAAAGAGGCATAGGGCACTGTAGCTTCAAGTTCTAAATACTGAGAAGATAAAGGGTCATAGAGATGAAGCAAAAGCCTATGTTAGGTCATTCAAGCCTCATAAAATTCGCAAGAGATCTTCATTACTAAAATAAATATCTGTGATAATCAACTTACAAAGAGAAAAAGTTTACTTTAGCCCACAATTTTAGAGGACCCAGTCCAAAAATCATGCAGATCCACAGCTTTTAAGTCTCTGTTGGAGGTACCATATGACAGTGGAATGGGAGCACACAAGAAGAGCTGGGAAGCAGAAAGAGAAAACAAAAATCCAAATCCAGAACCAGACAGGGTCCTATAATTTCATTTTAGGGATCCTCCTCCTGTTAAAGAATTCCCACCAGTCCCCACCACTGAACAGTTCTGCCTCCTCCCAATAGCACTGCAGGCTGGGGACCAATCCTGGAGCACATGGACCTATGGGTGACATTCAAGATTCAAACTACATTCAAGAAGCCTTAAGAAATTTTTGTGTTACTGGGAAGAAGAAGATTTCTGCCTTCTATATTCCAATTCCAAATTTGTGCACATTTTCAATTTCTTATTTCCAGAGGATGCCACGACACAGATTTGGCACCAGCTTCCTATTTCCTGTAATAATTGCAGTCAAACTTTTCATCCTTGCAATGATCTTCTAATGTAATTAGAGAACCACATTTTCAGAAGGTTCAAGCTGATAAAAGCAGCCTAAAAGTGAGGACGTGCTGAGGATCACTGCATGATGTAGTGAGCCAAGGTCATCAATCAGCATCAATCAGGCAACACAGGTGGCCCACTTCTTAAGCACCATTTTGGATGGAAGACGTGCACTTAAGACATGCGATGGGCTTTCTGCCTGTTGACATAATTGCATTTGCCCAGAAAGAACTAATGGTTTCTCAGGATGAGAGGATGATGGCAAGATAGAAGTATCGGTTAGTGGGTAACTGACAATGAATGAGGTTTTAGTGCCATTTATCAAGAGTTAAATCACACATGGATGATTTCTAGGCATAAGTACATCAGTGCTTGGATTTCACTTCAGGTCTCCAGGGGGAATTTGTGATTAACAGACCACCATAGCTTTCGCTTCTTGAAAAAAAATCCCAGAGAGCCACAAAATGTCAGCACTAAGAAATCTCCTGTACTTTGCCTAAAATTATGATTGGTCTTTGCTAGTCTTATATTTGACTCGATAGAGAATTTGTAACATTTGACTCACTGTTACAAATTATCAGCAACAGTCTTTGTCAAGCACATAAAGCTGCTAATTACTCTTATATTAGGCTTCCTAATGAATCTATGATGCAAGTAATTAATTCACTGTCACACTGAAGCAAACTTACTTTCCTAATTCTGCACTCCAGCAAATGTAAAAGTTGGATCTGATTCATGAATTCATTAACTATAAGAGACTGATTTTTTTGGCCCCAATTGTTCAACACTCCCTAAATCTATAACTTTTGCCATATTCATTTCCAGCTCTTTCCACTAATTATGTAAATTGTCCTAATTCATAACTTTAGGCTCGGCCATGTAACTTTCTTTGACTAATTGGATGGGAGCAGAAGTGATAGTTTGTTATTTCTGGGCATAGATTTTAAAGAGATACACATTTTCCTTTTCCCTTTTGGGCTCCTGCCATAGCCAGGAGACTATGTGCTCACTATCCTGCAAGTCCAAAGAGGATGAAAAATGTGTGAAGCAAAGCCTGCTTCACTAGTCTAATCCCAGCCAACTTCAGCTCAACCCAGAGAAGATTGGTCCATCCTCATACTGGCTTTCAGCTCCTGGATAAGATTTAAGTAGTTGTTTTAAGCTGCTGAAATGGGGACTGGTTTGTAAAGTAGCCAAAGCTAAGTGATAAATTATTGATTGAGCACTGCGATGTGTCACACATAGGTTAGGAACAAAACCTACAGAGGGAAACAAACCACGGTCCTCACACCCCAGGAGGGGCCAACCTTACCTGAAGGCCTTGCTCTTCACCATAAGAAACTGCTGTCCAAAAGGGGAGTCTACGCAGAGTCCCCAGCTCTCAGGCTCCAGCATCAAGGTCACCTTATTCATGATTTCAACACCATTCTTGTTGATGATGACTGCCGTGGCAACAGAGAAAGCCAGTTAAAAAAAGTATAAGAATTCTTATGAAAGTCTGAGTAGATAGATTTTCAAAAAAGTTTCTTTTTTGTTTTCCAAAACAAAGTCATTTAAAGATCCCACAGATTTAATTTGAGATGCTGAAAAAGCTACATAAGAAATTCCATGTAAAATCCTTTTCTTTGTAATTTCTGAATCATCAGGGATTCTCATTTCTCCTGTCTGTGGTGCTACACCTACATCAGCACTGTTCATCTCCACGCCTTCTCTTTTTGACCCTCAGATCTGATACTACCAGCCCAAAGGCCACTGTCTGCAAGACACTGCTCAAAATGGCAAGTTTAGTCATGCACAGTGGCCCACACCACAGTTCTATTTACCCAGGAGGCTGAAGCAGGAGGATTGTTCGAGCCCACTTATTCACATTTTCTTTGGGCAACATACTGAAACTCCCCCATATCTAAGAAAAAGGCAAGGCTTTCTTGAAGCTTCTGAGGATGAAGTCTGATAGGATTTACATGGATTTATCCTCGGTTTCTCATCAGCAGAGCTTGGCTGGTTGCTAAAACTGTGCAAGCTTCTTTGCTCCATCTTTCAACAACATCTCACTTGATATCCTGATTCTTGCCTCTTGACTTGGACTGTGGGCACTGCTCTGCACACAGCAAGTATCAAGGAATGTTTCTGGAATGAACTGATGTCACTTCCCAGACCCACACCTCACTCTGCTCCTCTTGATCAGCTACTTAGTGTGGTTCTCAGCACTTGCCTGATTGTGCAAGTCCTTATCTGTCTTCACCTAGATTTGGAATACTCTTTACTTTCCTTCCTCCACTCACGTGTCCCTCTGGGGCCAAAAGTATTTAGGGCTGATCCTCTAAGCTTGTTGTTCATTGGAACCAACAGCTAGTGGGGAATCAGAATCCCAGGCAGCCTCTTTGCTATTGCTGAGAAGGATGTGAGCTCGCACAGCCTCAGCACATCCTCAGCACATCCTCAGGAAGAAGAAAGGATGTGGAGGAATCTGAAACCTGAGTTCTATCTGGGAATACTAACCAGCCGCCGGTGGCTAGGCCAAGGCAAAACAGAATCAAATGCCATCCCAGAAATGTCAATAGTCACAGTGCGGCAGGCATGTTTACAATGCAAATCTAAGTCACTTAGAATTATTGAGGTGTATTTCAGAATATGCAGCTGCTGGCTGTTTAATAGGGATCAATAAATCATTCCAGCACAGAACAAAATTAAAACTCTGCATTGCCATCTGGAGTTCACATGCTGATTAGAAACCAGCTATCTGATGTAGCTACATTTCTCCTCTTGCCCTATTTTTAAAGAATTTCACAGTATTCCAGAAGCACAAACAATTTAGTAAACCAGATTTTTAAAAAGGCATATAATGTTAAGTATATAAATCATATGCACAAATTGAAATAGCACATGGCTTCTTTTACATGAGAAACCCAAGATATAAATAAAGAGCAAAATAAAAGATAATAGGGGAACAAGAAATAGAGAGAGGGGAAAGGAGTGAGGGGGGAAAGGGATGAATAAAAGAATTGAAGGAAAAAAGGAAATAGAGCTCCTGCAAATGAAAAGGTGATTGAGTTAGGAAGAGTAGAGAGGTGGTGGGAAGGGAAAGAGATGAAAAAACAATTAAGGTGTGTTATGTACATATACCAACTCTGCACAAGAAGTGTGATCATGTAGTATCTGCATGTACTATGAAAAATAAATACTTTTTTAAAAAAAAAGACATAAGTGAGAATGCAGTTTAAGTTTGGGCTGCATGTTTAAAAGTTGTCAGACATGGAACAGGTCCTGTTCTGTTTTTCTAAATGGAATTATTTATTTATTAACCCGTTTAACTCTGGAGTTCTACCTTTTTTTAAGGTGACTTAATACTAATTGCCATTTAAACTCACTGTATGCTGGGGACAAATGAATGGAGGTTATGGAATAGTATCCTTTACCCAGTAAATACATGGCAAAGCTGTGTTGCAGGGTGAATCTAGAATGTTCCCCAAAGGGCCATGTGCTAAAGCCTTCGTCCCCAGCTTGGTGCTGTTGGGAGGTGCTGGAACCTTTAAGAACTGAGGTCTATTGGGAGATCTTCAGGTGACTGGGGGCGTGCCCTTCAAGGGGATTATGGGACTGCACCCTTCCTTGCTCTCATTTTTTTCTTCTTCACGATGAGGTGACCAGTTTTGCTCTGCTTTGTCTTTTTGATAAAGGGGCCAACCAACCACGGACTGGAAAATGTGAGTGAAAATAAATCTTTCCTTTTTTAAAATTAACAATCTTTAAGTGTTTGTTATAGTGGCAGAAAGCATATTTTAATTCAATCAGGAAAGCTGGCATGTACAGGAGTCCTATGACAAATACTTTTCTAAAATCAAGAATCTTGCCAGGTGTGGTGGCACAAGCCTATAATCCCACTGCTCGGGAGGCTGAAACTGAGGCAGGAGGATCACTCTAACTTGGGCTACACAGTGAGAAATTGCCTCAAAAAATAAAATAAATACAAATATTTTAAAATATAAATGATAATTATCTTTATGTATTATGGTAAATAAAAATTTCACATGGATACACAGAACACTTTTTTGAACCTTTCTGATGTACACATAACTCTCTATTGCTTTAGTCCTTGTATTTAACTTTACTATACCCCTAGACAGTCTATCCACATACCTCGTACAGGCCATCTTGTTAATTAAATCCTATTAATAGCTATTTCATGCTATGAACAATACAAACATCTGTATTTGTTAAGCAGATAGGTGTCTGGAGGATAAAATTTATATTATTTAACATAGCAACCAGGAGATATATACCTCTTTGGTATCAATAGCTGACACCAAATGAAAACATGAAGCAATTCAGGAAAGGGTTTAACTGTTTTCAAGAATGACAGATCCACTAATGGTATTCTCTAAATGACATTGCCCTGAATTATGCAAGACAACTAACATTTTCTATCCTAAATTCTCCTTCAATATCATTGTCAGAAAGAGACTCACATACTACACAGACCAGTGGTGGGATTGTGGAAGTCAAAAAAGCCAGTAGCCTCCAGATCTCTTTACCATTTCTGTCACCCCATTCCTGGCTTCTGTGTTTCTGCTTCAAAGGTTTCGGGCATCGGTTCCAGCGCCTCCTATGGCAGCGGGCTGAAGCAGTGAAAAGTCAGTAGATTTCCAGCCTTTGGCAAAATGTCTTAACTGGGATTGGAAAGGAATTTTTTTCCACATTAGAACACAAGAATCCTGGATCCTGAGAGAGGATTTTGGTCTTGAAAACCTCAAAACCAGACTAAATTGCTGCGGAGTTGTGCTCCCTATCCTGCCACGCATTCCTCCTCTGAGAATATGAACAAATGAGTTGCCCAAAGGGGAAATACGGGAAAATAGCTTTCAAAATACTATGATGGTCACATAGTAGCTGCCATCTAAACAGCGTTTGTAAATGTTTAATACTTTTTTTTCTGGAGATGGTGCCATCATAGTTAGTTTATAATGGCCCCACCTGAAATACGGGGCAGAGTGAAATGGTGAAGTATTAGGGTGAAGCGTTAGGACTAGAAGATCTATGAGAGAGGCAGCTCACGGACAGTAACATCTGAATGAAAAAGGGACACCTATCTACTTGGTCATTGTTCAGATAGGAAAAGAGGCATAATTACTGTAGTAATAATACAAATCTGCTACAAATCTGGGGGAAGACAGAAAACAGAGCAATAGAAGATGGCCACAGAAAATGAACTCCTACGACAGGAAAATAACTTAGAGATCAGTTACTAAGCGCCTCCTCCCCTTGCTGCATTATACAGATGAGGCCAGAGTTAAAATCACGTGCCCCAACCCAGAAAACATGTAGCTGCAGAATTCTTACCACTTCAGAATGATTGTTTGCCATCAGTAGAGTCTATTGTCCTATTTTTACTGAAACTAGAAGACTACAGAACCCTTGAGTTTATCCTGTTAGCTGACTAGTACTCCATTATATAAAAAATACCACATCTTTTTTATCCAGTCCTTAGTTGATGGGCATTTGGGTTGTTTCCCAGATTTAGCTATTACAAATTGTGCTGCTACAAACATGGGAGCACATATATTACTGTGGTATGATGTTTTCCATTCTTCTGGAAAAATACCCAAAAGGGGAAGAGCTGGGTCAAATGGGACCTACCTCCAATTCTCATTTTCTAAGGAATCTCTATACCGATTTCCATAGTGGTTGTACCAGTCTACAGTCCCACCAGCAATGAAGAGTTTCTTTCTCCCCACACCCTCACTAGCACTTGTTATCAACTGCTTTCTTTCTGGAGATGGAATCTCCATGTTTTAATTTGCATCTCTTGAATGATTAATGATGTTGAATTTTTTTTATATATTTATTTGTCATTTGTACTTCACCTGAGAAGTGCGTATTCATCTCAGATGCCCATTTTTGCATTGGAACTTTGAATTTTGGGGGCCTGATTTTTTTCAGTTCTTTATATATTCTACATGGAAGTCCTTTGTCTGAGGGATAGTTGTGTAAACTTTCCTCCCATTCTATGTGTTGTCTTTTTATTGTGCTGGTGATTTCTTTTCACAAGCAAAAATTTTTAATAAGACGAGATCCCAGTTGTTCATTCTTTGAAATACTTCCTGTGCATTTTGTATTTTGCCCATGAACTGTCTGCCTACCCTTATGTATCTTCAAGATTTCTGCCTACTTTGTCTTCCAGTGGATTTAATGTTTCTGTTTTATTATTTAGATCCTTGATGCTTTTTGACCTTAGTGCATGGTGATAGACATGTGTCTAGTTTTAGTTTTCAGCACGTGGAAAGCCAGTTTTTCAGCACCATTTATTAGAGGCTTTCTTTCTTCCAGTGAGTATGTTTGGCCCCTTTGTCGAAGATAAGGTGGCTGAGAGCATTTGTAGCTGTGTCTTCTAGTCTGTACAGTGATTGTCAGGTCTATTTTTTTGCCGGTACCATGCTGATTTTATCACAGTAACTTTGTAGTATAATTTCAAGTCAGGCATTATTATGCCTCTTGCCTTGCTTTTATTGACCAGTAATTCCTTTGCTTTTCTAGGTCTCATCTGTTCCCAAATGAATTTTAGAAATTTTTTTTAGATCTGTAAGATATGCTAATTGTATTTTGATCAGGATTGCATTAAACTATATAAGAGTTTTGGGAGTATGGCCATTTTCACAATGTTGGTTCTTCCTATCCATGAGCAAGTGCTATCTTTCCATTTTCTGATATTCTCTTCTATTTCCTTTTCCAGGGTATTTTCAGTATATAGACTGTTTACTTCCTTTGTTAGACTGATTCATCACAAACTCTCAAGTGAAGAGGAGCTTGACGTATATCAAGCCCTGAAAAAAGAAAAAAATCTTCCAATCCAGATTGAATTCCCATTCAGGATACTATAAAACTATTTTTCAAAATTAATTGAGAAATATTTCTCTAATATTTGACTAATGATTCTTATAATTCTGGGTTAAGTGAGGCAAGACCTAGTACAGTATCCATAAATAGTAGCTTTTCACTTTAGAGTGATGGTGTTGAAAACTGATAAAAATACTGACTTTGCAAGTCAGTCCTGACTTGTAGTTCTCCCAGTGTGATTCAGAATGAACTCAATTTATTCATGAGAAAGATGCCACTTTTTTCCATTAAAAAGAAAACAACACGAGCTGAGGGTGTAATTCAGTGGCACAACACTTACCTAACATGCCGAGGCCCTAGGTCTCGTCCTCCCAACCCCACCAAACACAAAACGAAACACAAAAACTCACACGTCAAAGGTGATTTTATCTATCTCAATATCTAATAAGATGGTAAAAAAAAATCACACAGGAAAACCCATCACACACATACACAGGCAAGGAGGAATGCACCTGAATGGAAAATTTGCCTCTGAATTGCACACTTCTTCCTCTTTTTTCCCTTTCTCCTACTCCTCTCTTCCTCTTGGAACAGCTTGAGATGAAGATGGACTACATATATGACACTGGTGCCATAAGGTTATGATGGCAGCTGAGGGTGTAGCTAGTGGTTAATCACCTGCCTCATTTTGTGCAAAGCTCTGGGTTCCATCCACAGCACCATAAAAGAAAAAAATCATAATGGAGTGGGGAAATTTCCTAGTGATGTCATAGCTGTCCTAACATCATGACACAACACTGTGGTGACACTGCTGTACATCTACAGTGCTGCCAGTCATAGAAACACACACACAATAATGTATAGTACATACTTGATAATGCTAGTAAGTGACTATTACTGGTTTATATACTTGCTCTACTTCGATTTTTATTATTTTTGAATATACTCTTTCTACCCACTAAAAAAGTTTGCTGTAAAGCATTTGCCAACTAGCTCTGGCAGCAGCAGTTATGTGTTCCCTCACTCTCTCACCTACATCAAGAATATATACTCAGATATTTACCATTGAGCGTGTGTAAAAAATACACTGTATGTTTAAAAGATAAAACTACCTAATGGTACATTTCTCAGAATGTGCATTCTGTTTGTTAAGTGATATATGATTACACAGGATGTAATGTGTATCTTAATAACTATATATAGTCACATAAAGTGTACAATTCAATAGCTTTCAGTACACAGCTGATTATATAGTTGTATAATCATCACATCAATTTTAAGTGGTTATTAGCCAGAACCCTGTACCCTTTAGCCACAGCTTCCCAATCCTTTACCCTACACCAGCATTGTACAGTAGGTAGTCTTTTGTGACCAGCTTCACTGACAATAGTATTTTCAAGGCTAATATATATTGGAGCATTTATCAATAATTTTCTTTCTTTTGTGGTCAAGGAATAGTCCACTGTATGGTCCATTTCCTTTTACACTACCTGTATGCTTAGTGAGTTATTTTTCTCGAGAGGTGAAATATAAAATTTAAAGTCTGAGTTTCAATTTCTCTCTCAGCAGATAATCTGGTTTATACATTTTCTACATCTAAACCATCAGCTCTAATAATTTTGTCTTCTGCTATCTCTACTTTCAGTAAAGTTATCCTGGTTAAAAGTGAACCCCAATTAGTCACTGGCTAATTTTCCACTAAATCAGACAACCAACTCCTATGAATCTCTTTAGAAAAAATAGATTATTATTAAGACCCCCAGCCAATTATGATATGGTGGCCTGGGGGCAGGTTGGAGAACACGTGCTTAGAAATGTCAAAGTAAAACACGGCAGTTTCAGCTCTTCTCAGCAAACTGTATGCTATGGCTTAAGTATGTTCACTCAGATTTTGTCTGTTGGAAACTCGATCCCCAAATACATACAGCAGTGGTATTTGGAGGTACTTTTTGGGAGATAATAAAAGCAGACATGGTCATTCCAATAAGGGCCCCCTGGGGAGTCTTTTAGTTTTATGAGACTTGAGCTAATCCATACCAGTTCTGCCTCAGCATATGGTGCCCCTGCCATGTTATGATATGGTAAAACCTTCACTAGAAACTCAGCAGGTGCCATGCTCCTCTCAGACTTGCTAGGCTCTAGAATGTAGACTGAAAAAAGTTCGCTCCTTTCTAAATTACAGAAACTGGACTAATATACTGTGGTAGATCCAGCTCAACTGATGAATGTCCTTTTACCTACCAATACTTGGGTGTTCTTAGGGCTTTTGGCCCTTTCCTTAAATAAGGGGGACATCGTAGCTGACCACTTGGTTACTCAGTGGTTCTTCCAGAAATTACATTTCTAAACAGGCACCCGAGGAAAGGCTTGATTTGTCTCCAGCAGCCCTAATAACAAAGCACTCTGTAGCATCTCCCTTTGAGATTAGAATTCTTATTTTTTCATTGAAACCATCCATCCAACCAGCATTTTTAAAAAACCAATTCAGTCTGTAAGCCACACACCAGGGAGAGGAGAACAATCTGGACCCTTCAGAGCGAAGCATCAGTGTAAGAAACCAGGAGGTCCTCCCTGCTATAAAGCACCCTGAGGAGTTACATACACAACAGTTAAGAGGAAAACATCCATGTCTGTTTTAATATAGATGAATTTTATTGAGAAATAATTTACATGTATTAAAAGCACCATTTAAAGTGTACAATTTGGTGTCTCATCAAATGCTTTTACTCCTGTAGCTACCACCGTGCCCAACTCAGCTTTTGTGCTTTTTAAGTATATTTCCTCTTCCCCAACCCCTACAAGTACCCATCTGTTATCACTGTTTTCTAGAATTCCACATGAAGTGAAACATTCTTAAGCTCAGCGTAGTTTTGAAATTAGTCCACATTACAACATCAGTAGCGTGCCTATTAGCTCATATTATGAACATACTACTAACTGCTTAATCTACTTAGTTATAGGTTATCTTTCCCACTTGGGGCTCTACAAATACAGCTTCTATAAGCACTGTGCATGTGTTTCACTGGACTTGTGATTTTATTTTTCTTGGGAACCTGTATAGAAAAGTGGAAAGGCTGTTATGATAGATGTTTAACTCTGTAAGGAATTCTGCCCCATTTTGCAAAGTGGTTACACAATATCCTTATCTTTTTAAAAATGTTGTTCACCTCACCAAGTTTATATTTAATAATTTGAGATAGTTAACAAATCTGTAAGACAATTAACAATTTTTTCCTTTTGAAAGGAAGATTTTGGGGATACAATCACGGACACAGACAGGTAATGGAAAGCAGACAAGGTAAAAGTCTACATATCTTCCTGTAGATGAGAAACAGCTGAAAGTCACGGCCAAGAATGACTCCATCACTGTGGAGGACTTTTGGAAAATCAAGTACAAAATAGGCAGTCGGAGCTCCAGATATTTGGGTCTTAGCACAAAAATTGTAATGAAAATAGAGCATGTGTGTGCATTTCTCCCACTTCAAACATAATGGAAATTTCTCTTTGGAGAATCCGATTTCTACTCCCCTCATTCATTATAGCAAACTGGCAATGCAACCCCACCCCCCATTTTATCTACATGTCTGGGTCCATGATGCTTCACCCTTGGTGGAAATACTGCACCTCATTTTTCTCTATAGAATCTTCAGGTTCATAAAAGGCTCTTTCACTGCACAAATGGTAGCATATCTTGTAATGACCACAGACATCAGGATTATGAGGGTTCTTCAGCTTTGGAGAACTTCTTGAGCTGGAAATACCACCACTTACAATGAACTTCCAAACTGGATTATTCGTAACTGTTCTCTCAAGAACCACACTGTGGATGATCACCCCATGGACTCAGTTATGATCCAGACAGGCCATCCTGAATATGCACATAGTGCCTAACATATCAAACAGGGTGAGAATCATGGAAGGTAGTTACAAAGAACATGGACTTCCAATTCACATAGAACTTGATTCCAACTGGGCTCCTTTATCTCAGGAGGCCTTAGTTACTAACTCTATCTCTAACATAGGAACAGTAACAGCTTACTTACAAGAAGTATGAGAACTAAAGCCTATGAAGTGTTTCCTATCTTTGCCCAACTCCTTCTCTGTGTTTTAACTGCCTCAAATATAAAGTGGTTGAACCACAATGTGTAATATTTCTAGATCTAATATACCACGCATCAAAACAAAACAAAAAAGCCTTCAGTTCAAGGTTACACCTGGTGGCACTTGTAATAGTAATAAAGTTAACAGTAGTAACAACAGAAGATTTCAGTTAACAAACGCCTCTACTACACTGCACTATGCACAAGAATATTACACTTAGCACCAAACATTGAAAAGAAAAAAAAAATTAGCCCCAAGTGCTGAAATGTCCTAGAGTAATGGCCCAGCACCCCAAAAAGCTTTTCTTTATGGGGAAGAGACAGAAAAAACAGTAACAAAGGGAACTGCGAGGCTAACTACATTGGGAGGACAAGAGGGAGCATGGAACACATTTCAGCTTAAGAAAATGGCTAAGCAACCTTTGAGTTGACAACGATTAACTATGGTATTCGCCACAGCTAGAAAGCCCTAGAGTTGATCCTTCCTTGGACAACCCTAGAATTCTGCTACTTCGTGGAGTCTTCTGGGGAACATGGAAACTGAAGCATGCACTTACTTAAAATCTACCATTAAGCTGTATGGCACACTGAGAGTGGCTTTTATGAAAATCAAGAGACTACAAGCCCAGAGTAAGGGGTGTGCAGCGGAAACAGGGAGGTTACAAGTCCGACCACAGAAAACTCTCGAAAACAGAATAAAACTGTACCTAACTGAATCAGCATTTACTAAGCAGTACGTACTTACTTTGCAGGATGAAATGAAGGAAGGAACTACAGGAGGAGGAAGGGAAGGAAAGGCAAGGATGTTAAGAAAAGGAAACAAGTTACACTACGTACATGTTAACTCACTAAGGTGACTGTAAAATGCATGCATTGTAAACATAAAGTGCACATACACTACAAACATACTAGCAGAATCAAATTTTAAAACATAAACATTGAGCTGACCAAAAACTAAAAAAGCAGCAGCCCAGTGAACTGATAGCTAAGTAAATAGCTCAGATGTAGGGCAGAATGTGGTTGCTCCCTAACCACCTATTTAATGTTTAGTTTTTATTGTTGATGTGAAATCTATGGTCTATGAAAGCAGTGCTTTGTTCCTGTTCAAGGCCAGGGAGGAACTTCAGTGCTGCGAATGGCTCCTGGTTAAGTGTTGGGCACTAGGTACAGGACATATCTGTATAGGAGACCTAATCTGGGCCGTAACTAGGTCCAAGGGGTAATGGGAACATGAGGAGAAGACTACATAACAAAGTACTAGAGAAAGTTTTCATCACAGAAAAGTATTTTGTGAGAGTCATTTGAACTGGGAGAGACTTAGATAAGAATTTCAGTTTTGCAGATGAAATGTTGCAAGAGTTCATTTTACAACTCACAGGAAATAAGTCTGGATCTCAAACATCTAAAACTAGTTTCCTCTTAAAAAATTACAACCCCTCATACAGATATGACAACCAAATCCAAGGACATGAGGAAAGTAAAATGCCACAAAAACTTGGAGGTCCAGGGTCTACCTACGAAATGATAATTTCAAGGATTAGATGGGAAGAAACATGCCTGTATGCAGAGTCACAGCCACTGCTGTGGTGCCGTCATAGAGGAAAGCTTTATGAAGAGGCTGATGGGATCTGGAACAATGGAAGGGCGTGGATAAGCAGGAAAAGGGAGGAAACACAAGCATATAGGGAGATTCAAAGCTCAAGATAGAGCTTGTAAATGGGGTACACAAAAATAAGACAAGGGCTGGATTGTGGAAAGTCTCAAAAGGTCTAGCTGTGACACTTGGAATGTTTAGTAAGGGTGAGACAGCCAAGATTTTTGAGCTTGAAAGACATGATGAAGTAAAATGAGGCCCAACTGATGCCTGTCAAATTTAAAATATCCACGGTATTTTAAATTTCTACTTTTCCCCAAAAAATATATCATGGCCATAACGTTTTATGATGATAAAAATTTTGTTTGTGAACACCATATCAGAGTATTAAGTTAATTATATTTACAATGATTTGCTAATATTTTTTCCTCAGTGAAAATGCAATCACATATTAATTATAGCTAGAGCCTTGAAAAATGGTAAGTTGTTATTTGGTAAATTGATGAGTATTAGTAAGTCATAGAAGAAATAAAATATATAATCATTGCATAAAGTTCCAGAAACACTTTATTTAAAAATGGAGTTGTAAATGCATACCAAAATAACGTAAGTAATAAATGTAACAAAAATAAATAAGGAGAATAATGTATTCATACAAAATAAAAATAACACAGTAAAAGGCCAAATGTTTATAATTGAACAGAACTGTGTAAACAAACAATAACATAAGCAGATTCTAATATTTTCCTGAACTCCTTACCTTTCTACTTCCATATGGATGTAATCAGTACCCAAACATTAAATAAAAGAGGGAACAATGGTGATTATTTTGTTCAACATTTTCTTAAAATGGTAGACCCTGTTTTATTTATACCTTCAAAGCATCTGTATCTTTCATGTTCTTTAAAACTTTTTTTGTCCTCCAATGAGAAATTTTGTTTTACAAAGAGAACAGTTCATTTACCTTCTTTTACTTTAAAGAAAAATAGAAGATTCATTATACAACAGACTTGTTTTTACAACTCTTCAAAAAGATTCTGCATCTTTATTAACTGATCCAACAGTACAGGATTTTAAAAATCTTGTACAGATTTCAATTGTAGAGTTACTTTGTTTTTTAAAACAAATGTAGCACAGGTTACTGCTGAAACATTAAAGACCATTCGATAAAAGTTGCAATTTAATCTTTATAGACTGATAAGGTCTGGGGAAATCTAGGTCTACTGATAATAACTGAATTAAAATTTATCCAAATTATAGTGTTCTGGAAACACAAAGATAATTACTTTCATTTTAAACTTGTCCAGGTATAAACTTACTGGAAAGAAAAAGAAAAACCAAGTTTACGGAAGATATTTTTCACAGGCTTTCTCTTTAGTAGCATAAGCCCAAAGCCTTTGTCATTTTTGTCTTGCAGGGTCCCTCTAAGCGTGGGCAGACTGAGACAGGATTCACTATTGGGTCCTAATGGGAAACACACAGAAGCATTTCACTGGTTGGGAGAGAATCTATCAACTATTCTTATGACTACCAGTTCTCCAAGTTTCCTAATGAAAAAATTTTAATCTCATGATCATTTCAAGGGGAATTTTTGTCATCACATATAAACTTGGTAACACAGACCAAGATACGTGTTCTTACTTTTAAAAATATACTCCACCTAAACAGTCTAGTTCAATCTTTCTAGTTATCATTTAATCTAAAATGAGAGAAAAAAATCTTGTTTCCATTTAAAAAAATTGAAAAAAAGGTGCCAAATCGATCTTTTTGAAAGTGGAGTAAACACTGTGGAGTTAAAACAAATACAGTATTATCTCCTATGTACAAAAAAAAAAAAAAAAGACAGTCCTTATGATATATAGATATGTCCACCTACCACTCCCAGTAAATCTTAGTGCAAACATAATAATCTCCGTAAACCCCAAGACAAGTTACATAGCAACAAAGTTCTATAAATCACATCTATGTTGGAAAATTTCAGGACACAGATGACCATTGTGAAAGGTCTGCTTTACCGTAGAGAGCAATATATCATCGTGTCCAATGGTAATGAGTACTAATAAAAATCCTATTACTAAGAAGCAAATAGAATGTTAGCAAATCTGTACAGGTGAAGAGGAAGTCCATTTCAGGGAGCAGCTTGGCACAGGAGACATGGGGGCTCAGAAATGTTGGATATTTAGTTTGCTTGTAGGTCACAGCATGGCTTAAAAAAAAAAAAAGAACAAAGATCTATGAAGGGAAAGATGCAATGGTATAATTCAGTCTGAAAATCATAAAACCACAAAAGGCAAAACTGCCACAATCTGCTTTTCCTTATGTGTTCATCAAGTGGTTATCTAAGTTGTTTGAAAGACTGATAAGACACTACAACATAGGTTAAAAAAATAAATAAATAAAATTAAGAAGACAGGGATAACAAGATTGCAGTTGATCAAGCTGCCTTGTTTTATGTATCAACACTATGGTGCTTCCAATATTCCTAGTTTTTCCACAGGTAATTCCTCTGCAACAATCAAGAGCAAGTCATTCATGTACTGTAACATCTTCCTCTTCCCCATCAGGATTGAACCTATTGAAATGTATACTGAAATCAGCCTCAGATTCGGCATTCTCAAACTCAGCTGAGACTGAGGCAGCAGCAGGATGAAGAACCCTAGCTTCTGGCTGGCAAAGTATTGGTGTCTGACCCGGGCTGCTGTGGTTATTCACAGGACTGGACTTCTGTTTTGGAGGAGATGGCAAAATAGAACTGGGAAATCCCATGTTATTCAGAGCTTCCAAAGTTCCATCTGGGTCAATCATAGCATTGATAGCTGAAGAAAAATAAAAGTAGTTGAGCAGTTAAATTTGGATATGAATATTGTTATGATTTGTGTATGCAATCTTTAAACATGGCTAATCCTTCCCATATTACATTTAAAATCCAAACTTAGTAATTCTGTGGCTAATCTATACTGCAGATTATATATAGACTGAATGCTTTTTGTATGTCCTACATGGGTTACTTATGAGCATTTCATGGACTATACAATAAGACTGTTATGTACAGATGTGGAATTCAAGAAAGATCTTTCTGAAAGCTACTCTCTTAAGAAGATGTTGAAAATATCTGTTATGATTTTAAATATACATTGCTAGCCCTACTTCTCAGTTGGAGAGTCAGGGTTTACTCGCTAAAATGGGGTTTTAGCTACCTCAAGGCTGGAGGCAGAATAGCACCCTTCAACACTGCCACAGCATGTTTGTCATTTTCACTGGCCAAGTGCTACAGCTGCAGCTGAGCACAATACTGAGCTGTAATGTTCTTCCACAGCCTAGACATCAATAACTCAGGGCAGCCCCAACTGGCCAAAGAGAGCTGCTACCTCCATAGGAAGGGCTGTGGAAATAGTGAAACCAGTTAGTGCTCCAAAAGGCCTTTGAACACACAAAGAAGTTCTCAGGCAGTGATTTTCCACTTGGCATCAAGCACAGTAAGGAGCCAGGGGAACAAAGCACCAGAGATATAAGAAGCATTTAGAAGCCCTTTCAAAAACATGCTTCTATCCTACCAGCTAACAGTGACTGTGTCAGCAGGCCACTTTTACTTATGGGTGTGGATCACAGCCCTTAGGTGTGATGGGCCTGAATAAAGGTTAGTAAGAATGTCTTAGAACCAATATATAATGCCACTACTATTCAATCAATAGAAACTCGTACAATTAGCAGATGGCTCTGGAATCTGCTTGTCATACCACTAAGGACTTCAGGGTCAACACAAATAGTCGTTAATGGTTCTAACATGAAGCAAAACAGCGTCTCTGTCAAATTTAGGGGGCAAAGAGTCTCCTTCATTTTTTTCCTCCTCCTTTTCTAATCTTTAATCAACATGCACTCACACTTTGAGGGACATCTGAACAACTACTATTTGTATCAGTATATAAGTTCATTTGAAGTTACATTAGCAATACAACTTTTGTCAAAACAAATGTTACTTATCACTAAGCATTTTCAACTGTAAAGATATCTTTTGCCATATTAGTTTATATTTCAAATTATTATTTATATATTAAATATATAACAATTAGTTTACTACAATTAGTTACTGCAATACTGTAATAACATCTAGCCTATGGTCAGACCTAACCCCTAAAATATGCTTAAGATTTAGTTTAATTAAATCTTTAATTTGTTTATATCAGATTTCAGAACAACTTTTATGAGTAATTTGGAAGGACAGAACTCTGTATTTTATACACATTATTATATTTAATCAAATATTGTCCTAATAGAATGCTTAAAGAAACATCTAGAATGCACTCCTTAACTGTTGGCTCTTTATGCTTTTGATAGTAAATTTACCTTGTAACTGTTTTTCAACTCTTTTTAGCTCCTGTAAAATAGAAGAAATCTCCTGCAGAAAAAGTAACAAAAATTAGCTTAGAGGAACTAAAATTTTTTCAAATGACAAGCAATCAATCTCATTTTATTTAAATACATTATCTATAATTTTAAATGTTTTAAATAAAATACAATATGCAATGAAAAATTATGGTACATACTAAACAAGACTCAAATTTAGAATTTTTATTAACAAAATCAAGTAACTTTTCTACAGGATAATTTCATAAAGGGTGAAAGGTATATTGTACTTTATACTGTAGAAGCAACTATCTTAAAAAATTGTATCAATGAAACCTGCAAAAACTTTAAGATAAAATGTCTAAGGGTTTTCTTTAAAACAATGCATGAAGTGCAGATTCAATGTTAGAATTATATCTGAGCAATAAAAATACATAAACTTAAAAAAGGAAAAAGGATACACGTACTATGTCATGCAAATGAAAATAACTCACGTCAATTTAATACTTAACTTTGGCTTCTATTTCAAAATCGCTAACTATAATATGTAATTATAAGATGTATTAACTATAAGATGTATTAATTACAAAGACAAGAGCAGGGCATGGTCGTGCACGTCTGTAAACCCAGCACTTTGGAAACGGAGGCAAGAGGATCAGCATGAATTCAAGCCACCCTGGAGTACATAGTGACTGTACCACCAGCCTGAACTATATAGCAAAAACTCTGCTTAAAAAAAGAAAAAACAGAAAGAAACAAACAAAAATCTGAAAAAAACCCCCACAAGAACAAGATGTGTAAAAGAAACACACACGGTTCTTTCTTCGTATCCTCTGCCACTTTGAAATGATCATTTTAAACCTTGGTGGACAGTCAGCAGAAAGAATAATACTGCTCAAATTTGTGTATTCATAATTTTCTTTTGCAACATAAACCAAGAAATACCTCAAAACAAGATTATCATTCCCTTAAAATTCTCCTACTAAAATATTTGAATCTCAAGAAAAGTTACCAACCATGCTTGAGGTTTTCACAATAGGGACTTCACTTTCAGTTCTTAACTTGCTTTCTATTTCATCCCAATTCCGATCTTTGTCTTTAAATAATATTCTGTAAGTCAAAAAACATAAGCATTTTAGTTTTCATATTTCAAAAACCAATCACACTTATGTTAGCAATAACAAAAATGAGTTTTTACAACCGCTGCATGAACTGAGAAATCTCTAACCAACAGTACTGATTATTTCATGGATGTAAGAGATTTGTTTTTGAAAGGTAACTAGTTACTAAAATATTAGTATCTAAGTAATACTTATACCCTTTAATGACTATTATGACTAATACATTAATAACTATAGTACATCAATAAATTAATGTTTATCTCATCTGTGAAAATCAAATATAAAACATGTAGATTACATCCTCAAAATGTATTATCTGTAATTAATAATATAACCATTACTTACAAAGAAAACTTCACTGTGGTAGAATATATGTAGCATAAGCATAAGTAAAATAAAAGTAAGAAAAGGCTGAATTAGGTATAAAGAATTGTATCTGTTAAAATCTCTATGCAGGAACAAATGAGCTTACTGCTGGAATAAGGTGTGAGCATTATTTACAAAACTGCAAAATGGAGTTCTTACTGTGCTAATTCTATAAAAACCTTGATTTGTGTTAATGTGTATGTATATAACCTTTTAGGAGTTGAGATATTATATACATACATATATATACTTTGGATAAAAGTAATTCACAATGAAGGTAACAATCCTATTTTAGATATTAAACTCAAATATCTTTTTAAAAACTCAAATATCTTAATGAAGGAAATACTACAAATTTTAACTTGTCTTCAAAGTGCACCCATCTTTCCAATATTTTAGAATCTCTGAAAAATAATTCAACATTTTGTAAGGATTTAAATACTAGCAAGCTTTATATTTCTTCAGTGAGTCAGTCTTAACATAAACATCACTACTACCCAACATTAAGAGAGTTATTCCTACTGGAAGTTGATCAATATTTAAGTAGTAATTATATTAATATTCCTATTGCTATTTCTTCAAAGATCAACATGCCAGCTTTTGATTAATATCAAACAAAGCCTGGAACATCTGCAATTAGACATCACTCCCTTCAGGAAGGCAACAATGAGTCTAGAATCTGATGTAATCTCACCAACAATTAAATTTTCTAAACTCAGAAGACTACTTATCCTTATCAGCCATCTTTTTTAGCGCTGTTATCCTAATGAACATGGAGTAAAAAAATGAGTGTTATGCTCCTTTCTCAGTCCGTGCAGCAATAAGGACTGGAAAGAAGCAGGAGAATAATGGTTATTTCATGGGCCTACTTAAAAACGAAATGGACGTGCATAACTGAGGCAGCACTGCTTAGCCAGGTAGTGCTAAAATTCACGGGATTCTGCCAGGGGGTTGCTAGTGAAAAGAGCGCTTGTGCTTTTAAAACTGTTAAGCCACAGACATTTCACTTTTGGTAAAAATGTGTTAGAATGGTGCCCTAAGGTTCCTTCCGACTCACAAAAAAACCACAAGAAACAAAAAATGGGTCCTGAGAAGGGATAAAAAAATTTATTCTAGAAGACAAGTTGTAAATATCAAAACACAGATTTAAGAAGCCAAATCTATAATTTTGGCTTTAGGAAATGAATTCTGATACAATCTTATATTCAACTTCTAAGGAAGCAAAAACCCACACCAAGAAATTATTTGAGACCAGACTATATTGGTTACAATTCTGTTTTTGTTTAAAAGTCATTATAAATCTGCAGGAAAACATCAATTTTCAAAGTGATCTTTACATTACATTTAGATTCAAAATAGCAGGCCAAACTTCAGCATGAAGACACATTAAATTCTAAAGCTCATTTCATCCAATGATTTAAATTTTAAGCTAAAAATCAGTTTTAATAAACATATTAGCTTTAAGGATGCAAACAAAGTCTTAGACTTTCATTCTAAGTCCTCCACAATCTATTTTCTAGCACCGTTCCTGAACACAAGCAAACAGAGGTCGCAAGCAGCCTACAGTGTGTGGCTACATTACATACCACAAGGAGTCACTTTCACATGGAATACAATGAGAATGACGCAAAGCTGTCTTTGTATGAATACTTTTAAAAATGAATCCACAAGAAGTAAACAACTTAAATATGGAGACTTTCAGGGGGCGGGTCTCAAATTCATGACCTCACACCTGACACGCAGGTGCTCTGCCACTGAGTCCTGGACACTTTTTTTTTTGGTCTTTTTCCTTTTTATCGGTACTGGGGATCGAATTCATGACTGCCTGCTTGCAAGGCAAGCGCTTATGCCACTGAGCTAAATCCCCAGCCCCTAGTCCTGGACACTTTTAAAGTGACCCAAATAGGCATTGGACAGTTTAAAAGGTCTGGCACAAATTTAAAATCCAGGCATTTCCCAAACTACTCTGACGGTTTCCATGAAAAAGGCCTAGGCCTCTCTATCTCTTATTTGGTTATCAAAAATCGTAACTCCCTTTAAACACTATTTTTTGCACAACCACTTCCCTGATTATCTAAAGTGGAAGTGAGTCTTTATTTCTCTCTTACTCTTAATGAAGCACTACTACATCATGTGCTGATCATTCACTAGTATGTTCCTCACCTTGCCACATGATTATAAATTTCATTGTGTTGAAATGATGCTTTATATCCTTTTTGTATTTTCCATGAAATCTGCCACAGTATTTTACATATAGAAAATTCAGTGCTCGAATTGTGGACAGTTCAAATACACGGAACATTAAGTATGTTATTGTGATGAACTCTTTGGTCTCAATTTTAGTGATATAGAAGCCATAAAAAAATATTTTTCTACAGATAGCTTAGTGCACTCTGAAAAAGAAGCCATGTAGCGAGCGGACAGCCTGAGTAGTACAAAGCAAGCCATGCCACAGGACCATGAGACTCTCGTGATACTTTTACAGGTAACACTAGTGTACCAAAGACACTAACTTAATAGTTTCCCATTTTTTTTACTATGAAGTCTAAACTCCTTAAATTCTGCCTACACTGACCCATACTAATTTCTCCAGTGTTACGTTTCCTGAGTCTCCAGCCCTTCCATGCCACTGACTTCTCAGCTAACTGCTCCTCCTACCCATCAGGACATTTTCTCATCATCAGTATAGAAAAGTTTCTCTTGTTCACCCATGATCTCATCAGCATTTGTTATTATTTGATTTCCTGATAACAGCAAAACTTTCTGGGGTAAGAAGGAATCTCAGTATTTTCTATTTTTATAAATTTGGATTTCTCTAATTGTCAGACATGTTTAACATATCTTCATGTGTTTGTTGGCTTTCTATACTTCTGAGAAGTGTCTATTCATTTTAGTTGCTCATTTTTTGATTGTGTTTTTTATTTAGGATGGAGTCTAATTTTTTTGAGTTCTTTACATATTCTAAGTATCAGTCCTCTATTCGAGCAATAGCTGGCAAAAAATATTTTTCATTCTGTTAGCTGTCTTTTCACTCTTTTGGTTGATTCCTTCGCTGTGAAAAGCTTTTGAATTAGGTATAATCTCAAACGTTGATTCCTGATGGTATTTCTTGTGCCACTGGGATTCTGTTCAGAAAGTCCTTGCTGACGCCCTATGTTTTCAAGGGTTTTACTTCCAGCAGTTTGTTTCTGTTTTAATATTATGATCTTTGATTTATTTTGACTTTATTTTAATACATGGTGAGAAACTTGTATCTAAATTCAGTTTTCTACATGTGTATACCTAGTTTTCCCAGAACTATGTATTAAACAGGTTACCTTTCCTCTACTGGATGGTTTTGGCCCTTCTGTCAAAGATCAGATGGCTAATTATGCCTGGGGTTGACTCTGCATAATTTATTCTGTTCTACTGAGCTCCAGGTCTGTTTTTGTGCCAGTACCATGATGCTTTTATCTCTGTAGCTTTGTAATATAACTTGATTTAGAGATTGTGATGCCTCTTGCTTTGTTCATGTTGCCCAGGATGGCTTTTGCTATTCTAGGTCTCTTCTGGTTCCATATAAATTTTAGGATAGTTTTCGCTAGTTCTGTTAGGTATTCAGTTGATTTTCTATTAGGATTGCCTTATACCTATTAGTTTTGATAATAAAGGCATTCTGACAATATTGTTGTATCTACCCCCAAATGGCCTGTTTTTCAATTTTCTGATGTCCTCTTTGATCTCTCTTTTTAGAGTACTGTAGTTTTTTTTAGAATGTTTTTATTTTAAAGAGATTAAGCAAAAGAGGACATAACAAAGCAAATCAGAACAGAACAATTTAAGCAACATAATATTTCACCAGAGGACAACCCAATATAACAGTAACTACCATAATGTCTCTTTCCTTGAAACAGTTGAGCATAACTTCATATACAATAGTATCAAACATAACAAAATAGTATAAAACCATTCAAGAAAATTAAAGTATTACAGGGCTTTGAGAACCAAATAACAGAAAATAAACAATGGCTACTATATTATCTCATTGTCCATAAAAAATCTGTTTATAATATCACACATAATAAAATCCAGTAAGATACAACATGATAGAATCAATGGAAACAGAAGAACAAAAGCATTGTAGGACTTCTAAGCAAGATGACATTAAATTAGCACTGGCTACTATGTCTTGTTTTCAAACTAGCTGTTCATACCATCACAGAAAATAAAATCAAACAAACCAGGATAAAACCATTCCAACTAATGAACGAAAACATTATAAGGCTTCAAAGCAGTGTAGTAGGGAATCATGATTACCATAAACTCTTATGTACTCTTATCATTTCTTACACTAGGGAGACTACATGGTATTTATAGATGTGAGTTTGATCTATTTCGCTCATGAGTATGGTCTCAAGCGCGCCCATTTATTTATAAATATCTCAATGTAATCATTCTTTATAGCTGAGTAGTTCTCCATTTGTCTTAGTTACTTTTTACTCGTCGCTGAGACAAAATACCTGAAGCCCAAAGTTGGGAAAGGAAAGGTTTATTTCTTACAGTTTTTGGAGGTTTCAGTCCACACTCAGTTGGCTCCAAGGCAGGCGGGCATGGCTGGGCCACAGTTCATGGCGGCTGCCAACAGCCAACGCGAACCAGCAAAGAGCAAGACACACCTTCTCCACTACATCACATCCTGGCTCCACCCCTATGTGGGTGGAGCACTGACACCATCAATCCAAGCACTAGACAATGAACCAATCACAAATACACAATACAAACTCATGAGGCCTGGGGGGCACAGACATAAACCATGACACCATTGTATAAAAACACCACAACTTTTTTTATCTATTCCTGTTGATGGACACTTAGGTTGTTTCTCAGATCTGGCTATTACAAATTATGCTGTTATAAACATGGGATTGCACATATATTACTGTGGTATGATGCTTTCAATTCTTCTGGGAATATGCCTACAAGTGGAATAGCTGGAACAAATGGGACTTCCAATCCCAGCTTTTTGAGAAATCTCCAGACTGACTTCCACAATGGTTGCACCAGTCTACACTCCTACCAACAGTGCAGGAGAGTTCCTTTTTCCCCCACAGTGTCTCCAGCATTTGTTGTTGGTAGTTTTCTTGACCCTGGCCATTCTTTCAGAAGTGAGATGAAATCTCAATGAAGTTTTAATTTGCATTTCTCTAATGACTAATAATGATGAACATTTTTTCATGCATTTATTTGCCATTTGTATTTCTTCATCTGAGAAGTGCGTATTCATCTCAGATGCCCATTTTTGGATTGGGTCTTTGAATTTTGGGGGTCTGACTTTTTTTTTAATTCTTTGTATGTTTTAGACAGAAGTCCTTTGTCTGAGGAACAGTTCACTAAGATTTTTTCTCCCAGTTTGTGGGTTTTCTTTTCACTAAGCTGGAGATTTCTTTTGACATTCAGAAACTTTTTAATAAGACACGTGATCCCAGTTATTGATTCTGGGAAGTACTTCCCGTGCGGTTCGATTCCTGCTCATGAATTCTCTACCTACCCCTATGTCTTCAAGATTTTTACCCAATTTGTCTTTCAACAGATTAGTGTTTCTATTTTTAATACTCAGATCTTTGATCCATTTAGATTTTAGTTTAGTACATGGAGATAAACATGGGTCTAGTTTTAGTTTTTGGCATATAAAGAGTCAGTTTTTCCAACACCATTTATTAAAGAGACTGTGGTTCTTTCAGTGAACGTGATTGGCTCCTTTATCAAAGATAAGGTGGTTGAGTGTGTTTGTAGTTGTGGTTGTATCATCTAATTTATTCCATTGATCTTCAGATCTGTTTTTATTCCAGTACCATGTTGATTTTATTACAGTTGCTTTGTAGTATAACTTCAAGTCAGGGATTGTGATGCCTCCTGCCTTGCCTTTGCTGCCTAGAATTGTCTTTGCTGTTCTAGGTCTCTTCTGGCTCCAGATGAATTTTAGGAGTTATTTTTCTCGATCTATGAGGTATGTTAATGGTATTTTCATTGGGATTGCACTGAATCTGTATAACAGTTTCGGGAGATTGGCCATTTTCACAATATTTATTCTTTCTATCCATGAGCAAGGGATGTCTTTCCATTTTCTGAGCTCTCCTTTGATTTCTTTTTCAGGGCATTATAATTTTCCCTATATAGATCTTTTACTTCTTTCGTGAGATTAATTCCTAAGTATTTCATTTTTTTGGATGCTAGTGTGAATGGTGTGGCTTTTCTTATTTCTCTCTCAGTGATTTTGTTGTTAGTGTACAGGAATGCTATTGATTTTTGAATAATTTTGTATACAGCTACATTGCTGAATTTATTTATTATACTTAGGAGACTTCCAGTGGAGTTTTGGAGGTCTTCTATGTAGAGTATCATGTCATCTGCAAATAATGGTAATTTAATTTCCTCTTTTCCTATCTTTACTGCTTTTATTTCTTTCTCTGTCTAATTGCTCTGGCTCGTATTTCCAGTACTATGTTGAATAGGAGTGGTGAGACAAAGGACATCCTTGTCTTGTGCCTGACTTTAAAGTAAAGGCATTCAGTTTTTGGCCATTTAATATGATGCTGGCTGTAGGTTTGTCATAGATGGCCTTATCATACTGAGGTAAAGACCATTTATCCCAATTTTCTGCAAGGTTCTTATCATGAATGAAGGCTGGACCTTATCAAAAGCTTTTTCTAAATCTATAGAAATGATCTTACTTTTGGCTTTATTGACATGGTGGATTATATGTATTGGTTTATGTATTTTGAACCATCGCTGCATGCCTGGGATGAATCCCACTTGGTCTTGGTGTAAAATCTCTTTGATGATTTGCTGCATCCTGTTTGCCAATATTTTATTGAGGATTTTTGCATCTGTGTTCATTAGGGAGATTGGCCTGTAGTTCTTTTTTTAGTTGGATCTTTCTTAGGTTTTGGTACTAGAGTAATATTTGCTTCCAGGAATGACTTAGGAAGAATTGCTTCCCTTTCAATTTCATTGAAGAGTTTGAGGAATATCAGCATTAAGTGTTCTTTGTATTTCTTGTAGAATTCTGCAGTGAATCTGTCTGGGCCTGGTCTCTTCTTTGTAGGTAAGGACTTAATTACATTTTCAATTTCATTAGTAGAAATTGGGTTATTCAGCAGTTTTACATCTTCTTGACCCAGCTGTGGTACTTCATATTCTTCTAGGAATCTGTCCATTTCTTCTCTACCTATGAGAGTAGAGGTTTTTGAAATAGTGTTGATGATCTTCTGTATTTCCACAGAGTCTATAATGATTTCACCTTTCTCATTCCTTATTGCATGAATTTGAGCTTTTTCTTTCCTTTTTTAAATAAAAAGTTGGCAGGGCTTATCAATTTTATTTATTCTTTCAAAGAACCAACTCTTGATTCATTGATTCTTTGGATTGTTTTCTTAGTCTCTATTGCATTAATTTAGTACTGTAGTTTTTTGTGATAGAGGGCTTTCACTTCCTTGCTTAGGTTAATTCCTAAGTGTTTAATTTTTCTTGAAGCTATTATGAGTGGTTCTATTTCATTAATTTCTCTCTTGGTGGGTTCATTATCAGTGTACAGGAACATTACTGATTTTTACGTGTTGATTTATCCTGCCACCTTGCTAATTCATTAGTTCTAGAAGTCATTTGGTGGAATTTTTTGGTTTTGGGGTTTTTTTTTTTTTTGCAAAAGATCATGCAGTTTGCAAATAAGGATAGTTTGGCTTCTTTTTCTTTGACTGCTTTGGCTAAAGTTTCAAGTACTATATTCAACAGGAACAGTGATAGTGAATATGCTTGTCTTGCTCCTGATTTTAAGAGGAAAACCTCTCTTTTTCCCCCTTTATTGTTGTTAGTAGGTTTTTTATAAGTTGTTTATAGCAGATTGTGATAAGTCTTTCTATACCTTTCTTCAAGGTTATGAATGGATACTGAAATTTGTCAATGGTATTTTTATATCTCTTGAGATGACTGTGATTTTTGTCTCTGCTTCTTTTTATGTAATTTATTATATGTATTGATTTGTGTATGTTGAACTATCCTTGCATCCTTAAGATGAAGCCTATTAGGTCATGATGTATGATCTTTTTTAAATGATCTGTTGCATTCTATTTGCCAGTATCATATTGAAGCTTTCTGAATCTATGTTCATTAAACAGACTAATCTGTAGTTTTCCTTTTTAGTTGAATCCTTGTCTGATTTTGGAATCAAGGTAGTGCTAAAGCTATAAAATAATACTTGACAGATATTTACTTAAGGAGAAATTTTCCCAAGGTTAACACATTGATTTCAAATGTAGAAAATTTAAATTAGAGAGGCAAAAGAAGAAGGGGTGGTATTAAGGAATTTTACAGGTTATGTATCACCTGAATGGGAAACAGCTTTTCTTCTCCTCACAATCATACTGTGGACAGTAAAGAGTATACTAGTCCTGAATCAGATGGTAAAACTGAGGCTAAAAGCAAATAGGCAAATTTCTCAAGATCACATAGTAACTGGCAAAGCTGGAACACACCCTCTTTAAGTACTCTACCTATTACTACTCATCTTCTCCCCTCATTTGATTAGATCCTGTTTTCTTCTACCTCCTGCACTCCCTAAACACTTATCTCTCTAATTCTTCTTAATCACTCTTTCCTAGGAAAAGTCAAACTAAAAAGAAAGCTATTTCTTTCAATTACTTATTTCAACTAATATTTGCGGAGTACATTCTCTATGACGAGAAACTAAAGGTCATAATGTTCAATATAATACAGTCCTGATGTACAGGAGTCAGGTTAGCGAAAGGCTCAAATATTGAAAAATACTGTATTTCAACATATTCAAATAATAAATGTTTTCTTTTTAAACTTTTATCGGTACCGGGGATCAAACTCACAACCGCCTGCTTGCAAGGCAGGTGCCTATGCTGCTGAGCTAAATCCCCAGCCCCTAAGTAATAAATGTTTTTAAAAATGTGAAACTAAAGCTGTAAAATTCATATAATGTTTTCATGTTCAAAAGGCTGTCATAAATTTAATCAGTCTTACAAGAGCTCACATACTATCACCTCTTTACAGTGACAAAGACAAAACCAGAGTAAAGTTAGAGGCCTTACAAAAGTAGTCTTAAATCTATTAATTTTAACCATTTCAATTTTTCTGTGGAAAAGAAAAACATTACTGGTTATTAATAAATTAACTGATTATAGTTGTTGAGTCTCAATTATAGAAGGGCTGCTATTGAAGACATTTGTTTAGCTTTTAGTTAGCTATACTACTTGTATCTAAAAAGAAACCTGGCAGTGACAGTACTAAGATTCAGTTTCAGAGACTTCACAGTGGTAGCAGGTAAATGAAAGCAAGGTCAGGGTAACAGGAAGTACCTGATTTTTCCAGCTGTTTTGTCTATAGATTGTCGTATCTTTCTAGAGAACTGAAAGACGGACGACAGCAGCAGATTATCTCCCATGACCTGAAACATCCACAGAGGAGAGTGGTATTAAAACATTACCACTGTACTGTATAACTACTAAGAACAGCCACACCCCTCATGACTTACAGGCATTTAATACTCATGTTGGTTTTAATTTAAAAAAACAATGAAGACTGTAACAGTAATACGTATCCAAATTGAGACAGAAAAAAATACTATTAACAACGGAATTCCTCTGTTGAATAATTTGTCAGATTTCCTTACTACATTGTCATAGCATTTTAATATATTTTATCTTTAGTTATTATCATGAATCTGTTTCTCATACTTCCATTACAATTACCACAAAAGGAAAAATATAAGTCCTTTGGGTATTAAGACAGAAGTTTTACAAAATATACTCAAACCATACAGGAAGATTTATGATAGGTGTGGTACTACCCTGGTGGAAAATTATTAGGAGAACCAGGAGTCTGCAAATTCTGCCAAGAACCAGACAATGAAGACCTAAGGTTAGGAGGGCCATTTATTTAGTCTCTGCCACAACTCAGCTCTCCTGTTGCACAATGCAAGCAGTCACAGATAACACAGAAGCAATTAATAACAGCTATGTTATTTACAAAACAAGTGGCAGCCTGGATTTGGTTGGTAGGCTGTAGTTTGTCAAGCCCCTGGTGACTCAGAAAAGCCAAAACTAGTGCAGTATACTTGAAAAAGGAGCAAATTTGAGTCTTGATGTGGCTTTCAAAATCAGCCCCTCCACACTGTCAGAACTGTGTCCAGGTTCTGTAAGAAGACGTAGGAAATAAGATATGGCCTTGTATGTCATGATGTTTTAAAGAAGGAAAGTACATAGGAAATACTATTAAATATTTTATAAGAAAGCATATACGGAAATGCTAAATTTTGTGATGCAGTGCAAAGAATTTTAAAGAAAATGACTTCAGTGAGGGTGATATGAATAAAAAAGTGATCACAGAAAAACTGTAACTGGGGGAAGATATGATTTGAATTCAGTGGAGGCTAAAAGCTTACTTAGGACAAGAAAAGGAACATAAAAGGTAAATAAAGGATAAAAAGGAATACTAATTGGCTTATAGACCTTGTGGAAAAAAGTCTGAAGTAGGGGGTATGGAGGGGAAGACACACAAATTAGGAAGGAAAGAGAAAGGACAGGGTAGTTCAAAGAATGACTGTAACAAAGAACAGGGTATCTCTCTTTTCTGCCCCATGAAGCACATTCAGTATCACAATGTGATAAATACATTTCTAGCATCAACCTTGAGGAAACTATTGATTCTAAAAAATACATATATTTACTCCACATAGTTTTTATTACATTTAAAGAAATCTGTCTTCTTAGACCTTAGGGTGGATGAGTATGAGTAGATTAGTGGATAGGCCTTTTTCCTGATTAAAAGCAACCAATCAACTACCATGCCAGCCTAGGGAAAGTGTGTTGTAAAACTATTTACTCTATTGCAACTGTAGCTTTGGAGTCTGTATATGTTTTTTCATTAGGCAGATCTTTTTCTTCTCAGTACTATTAAAAACATTCGTACTATTGTATACTAATTTTCAGATCCTTAAAACCCAAGGATCCAAGGATAATCACCTATGATCATCTCTTTTCTTGTTAACTTTTTCCCCCGTACTCTCCCTCTACATCCTCCTCTAAACCTGCATCATCTCCTTGTATTGCTCAAATAGTCCTTTCCTTGGTGCTACTTGAAATAATTCTCTGGTGAAAATATCTCTGAATTTTCCCCAAAACTCCTTTCATCTATTTTTCCATTAACCTTTCTTTCCTTGACTTCTCACTCATGTATTCATTTTTACTTATTTTGAGATAGGGTTCTGCTATGTTATCTAGCCTGGTCTCAAACTCTTGGGTTCACATGACTTCCCTATCTTGGTTTCCTAAACAGCTGAACCCTCATGAAATTGAACTCCCCCCCCTCCATATTTTGAGGGCTTCCAGTACTTGGTGAAATATTGTTTGTTTACTTTTACTTTTTGCAGATTTTTCTACTGACTTGTTTTTGCCTCGGTTACTGACTGTTATGACTATGCTCAGCTGCCTTGCTAAAGACTCATGGGATCATTGACAGGACCTTTGGAAGATGACTGGATTATAGGAACATTATAGGTTACTTATTGTTAGTATGTGGGTCTTAGTTGGAAGAGGCAGGTCACCATAGGTGTGACCCAGGTTATGCCTCCTGTCCTAGTTCTTTCTTTGACACTCTGCTTTCTGTCCACTATGCTATGAAAAGCCTTCCCTCTACCATACCTTTGTGCTGTGCAGCCAGCTGACTATAGACTGAAATATGGGGCAAAGTAAACTGCTGTTCCTTTAAGTCATGTGTATCTCAAGTTTTTTGTCCCAGCAAAAACGGAAATGGCTAGGACAGTTCTTATAAGATCAATATAATAATGTAGGCTGTATGTACTACAAAAAATGGTAACAAATCTTTTTAGATTTCTTCAATTACTTTGGTAAATAAAAGTACAAAATTTTAATATATTTAAATTTATCTTTTAAAGTTCAATCTTTTGGTGTCCTTTTAAAAAGCACCTATTAGTACTACAATGTTACATTTTTTGCTAAAATGAACTTGTTCTTATCACTGAAGAAATTCATTTGGAGTTCATTTTCTGTATGTGAGAACACATTAGAATGAAATTTCATTCTCTCTAGAAGAACTTTTCCCTCAGCCCTTACTAAATAGTTCCTCCTTTTCTCATGTGTGGGGCACACCTTCTCTGCCAAGTCTACTGTTCACTTACTTCATCCCTGCTCCAGGTTCTCCGTCTTGTAATCGTTAAGTGATCAGGAGGCTCTGCTCCTGGAGGTCTTGGGTCACCAGACCGACCATTGTTTCCTTCTGGTGTTTTAGAATGAACTAATGGAGGGATTTTTCGGAAGTTGAGACTCTCATCAAAAACACGATCAACCAACTAATAGGACAAAAGCAAACCCTTATAAGAACAAAATCATTTGGAAAAGCACAGGTACTGGCATTATAATTTTTATGATTAGAAAAGTTATTCAACTCTCAAGTAGTAACAAAAAGAAGCATGACACTGGCAATAAAGCAATTATTCTTCATAAGTACTTCACAGGTATTTCCATGATAAAATAGATGTTCATCTACATAGATCTTATTTTTGGAATCCACAGTATGCAACTATGTTAAATTCAATTCTTCCATTGAATAAAATTTTTTTTAAATGAAAAACAGATGCTAAATAGAAAAAAAAAACACTGAAAACAAAACAAAACAAAACAAAAATCCCAGAGCCATGCAGATAGACAATGAGCTCATTTTACTCACATTGCCTTACCAGTATAAAATAATGTTTCTTTTAATATTTTATCTCATTTTTCCTTTTTTTCTCCCATAATGCAGGTACCAAATTTCTTCACAAGATACATTAATTGCAAATTCCAATTAAGTTTACAAAAGAAAAATATTTAAAGCTATATATATTTTGATTTTAGTCAAACTCTGAACAATGTTACGGAAATTACACATTCTAGTAAAAATGATACACTGCCATCTACAGTGCAAATTGTGGACATAAAATACGAAGTAACTGGGGTTTACTGAAGAAGAAATAAACTACTGTAATACCCTGAAGTAAAACAAAAAGGAAAAATGGAAGTCTGTTCAATGAAATGTTAAAGTTATTTTACTGGGTCTGAGTATAATCACATTAGATAAAATTTAGTTAGAAAGCTAAGAAAATAACATCATTTTAAATGTACTAGAGTAATGTGTATGTCTTGCCACCAAGAAGATCCTTTTGTATTTTTACCAATAAGGATGATTTTATATACAGATACAACTGACCAATATAGTAGCAAAACTCTACACAGACTGATGAAGCATCATTTATTAAATTAGTCAACGTATGAAGGAAAACAAACATTAAGTGACCGTTAAAAAATAAAAAAAGAAATGTGACAGAAAGCAACTGAAGAAAAATACCAGAGCAGTGTACTGGAATCAAGTCTGCCATTTTAGGTTACTGTTTAGAAAAGCTATCAGTATTAAGGGGCTGGCAAAATTTTTCTTTAGTGACATACAAAGAATAGCTTAGGCTTTGCAACTAGTCTCTGTTTCAGTTACTCAATCTGCCACCACAGGACAGGAACAGCCACAGACAAACAAATGAGTGTGGTAATGATTGATAAAACTTGATTGATGGGCCCTGAAATGGGAATACATATGACTTTCATATTATGAATTATTATTTGTCTTCTTATATTTTCAATCATTTAAAAACACTTCTAGTTTTTAGGTCATATGAAAACAGTCAGTAAGACAATAGTTTGCCAACCCCCAAACTATATACATTCCTTTTATATGCTGGTCCTTTGCTTGCCGTTCTGATCCAGATCAAAATAGCCAAAATGGCCAGAAAGCACAGACAATCGCCATATACGGGGATTCAATCAATTGAGGAATTATTTTTTGAAGAATGAATCTAAACTAAACATGTACAAGCTTTTTTTCCTTGTGTGTCATTCCCAAAACATTTCTTTTCTACTTACATAGCATTCACATTGTATTAGGTATTGCAAGTAATCTGGAGATGATTTCAAGTGCACAGGAGGATTGTACAAGTTATGTGCAAACAGTGTACCACTTACTATAAAGGGACATGAGCCTCCCCAGATTCTGATATCTGCAGAGGGGAAGAGAAAGTACTAGCACAAATCTCCCATGGATACTGCAGGACGCAAGGTAACAACATTAATTTACAGTTAATCATATTTTGGAACAGTGTTGTGTTAATGGTGTCTCCTAGAGCTGTATGGCAGGAGGCAGAAGTTTACATATGCTAACATGTTCCATGATATTCTGTATGTGTGTGTACAATTCTTTAAGGTAGTAAAGACTGTATTCTCTCTTTGCTATTAGAGACGCTGACAGTTTAACAATGAAAGTGTCTTTTTAATAAGTATTTTCATATATAAACTTTACACAATGATTTGTCAAACTTTGGTTTGCTTTGTAAATTTATATACACGGTTCAAGCAAAGCTCTGGACCAGAAATTAGCAAGCAAAGTGCTTATTCTAAGTGACTTCACACCTTCATATTAATAGACCAAATATTAGCGTTTACTGGTTTTGTTACAAAAACAAAAGAAACTGTTAAAGCAAAGTTGGAAAATGCAGAGCTTCATGCAAATAGGGAGGGTGGACATAAGTAAAATAAACTAAGCAAAAAGCTAAAAGCAAAAGAAATAAAGAAAAGAAAGAACCTTATGCATTTCTCCATGAAGATCTCCTACCTCTTCTCTAGTGTCTATGGCAGAGCCAGGGGTGGTGGCAGCAGTGCTTACTGTGGTACTAGGGGCAGTGCCTGATGAAGTCACTGAATCTATCTCTCCTGCTACATCGTTGATCTCCCGAGCAATGAGAGCAAGATCTTGGCTGATCCTGGTATTTTAGAAAAGAAGTTTAATTCCATTAAATAGCAACTCTAAAAACAATAATTTATAACAATTATATAAATTGTGTATCTAATTAAAGATCTATACTTCAAACTCAAGTTCTTTGGAGATGCTCTTAACTATTTTAATACTCAAATCTTAAAGATTTTAAATCCAAAAATTAGTATTAATGAAACTAATTCCAAATAATCTGTAATGTGTCATCTTGAAGAACAGATAACATTCTAAAATAGAAATATGGCTTTAAATTAACTCATTATTCAGTTTAGAGGTCACAGAATTCAAAGTGTCTCCTATTGATTAATATTTTTCCCGATGTCCAACTGGTACTTGGCATTTCCTTCAACAAGCAACAAATCACAACTGCTATCAGTATCTCAAATTTACCATCATCATTTCTTCAAAATAACTAGTTCTATTCAAACCACAATACCATTTTTATCAAGATCTTAAAAACCATATGCTATTCTATTACTTTAAAATATTTGGCTAACTGCATTTCAGTATAATTGGAAGTCTTAGCAATTTTAAGTGTTTCTTTATGTATTTACAAACCGTCTGAGACAGCTCCATAAGCTTCACAAGATGGCCAAAGAGTGTATGGTATTAAGGAGTTAACAACCCTAACAGCACTTTCTACTGTACTTTATGTCATCTGAGGACCACAAGTTCTTGTGAGGATGGACTTAGCTGATTTTATCAGGACCCGTTCTCAGAAGAGGTGAGTGGGTTGCTCGTGACCTTAGCTCAGGAGTAGCTAAGGCAGGAATAGATCACAGGATGAGCATGAATTTCCATATAGTTGTTTGTTTTCAGCCACATAGATTGGTGAACTGATTAATTGCTACTGCTAATGATAATTAAAGGGGAAAACAGGTATTTTTCTTTTAGCATTTTTTGAAACAGAAACTTACAAAATCTACTACTACTGTGCCTGTGTTATTCAACAAAAACTGCTATTTTATGAGAAACACAATTCTCTCACATTAAGCATCCACTGAACATAAAACTGTAGGTGGCTACTTCTCTTGGAATGGCAGAATAGTCTTAAAAGCATAGAAAAATCTTCTGCAAAAGTAAGTTTTTAAAACTTATGCAAAACAGTTTGAGGGACAAAAATTTCAAGAAACGTATAGTAGTAATTGTGTAAAAGTTTAATCAGATTTAAAAGGAGCAGCTCTGTTGGTAGTTTATGGACCAACACAGTAATTTATGATGACTTTATTAAAAATGAGTTAATTTTTCTTATTTGCTTGGCACTATGATAGATTGCAAGGGCTGCAATGGTTAAAAAAAAAATGTGGTCAGCATCCCTGTACTTATGGAGCTTAGGATAGTGTGCACCATTGTAATACAGTAAGTACCTCACAAAGAAGCTTTGCATCTGTATCAGTCATCTTATTTTACAGGTAAGAAAAAAGTTCAGGAGAAGCCATGTGAGTAGTTTAGGGCATGGCCACAAAGAGTAGGAGGCCTGAATAGATCTCACTGTGTCATACTACATTTCACATTACTACTCCACAAATAGGTTTTCTCAAAAGTATTAACTTTGGCCTGGTTATTTTGAGAATGGATTTGAAGTGTTCCCTTAAATATGAGCACCTCTAATCTGAGAGGCTCCAAAATCCAAAACTTCTAAGCAAAAGCATAACATCACAAACTGAAAATTCCCTAAGTGCACAGGTGTACATAAAACATAAATGAATTTTGTGTTTAGACTTGGCTCTCATCCTTAACCTGTCTCATTGTGTATTTGTGAGTACTTCAAAACACTAAAATTTCCAACATGAGAAGTATTTCTAGGCCCAACTTAGGATAAAGCATACTCAACATGTATAGTCAATGCTTTCATGAAATAAATGAAGTAGGATGAAAAACAAAATAACCAAATTTTGTAAGACTGAACCAAAGAAAATCAATATATCTAAAACTCTCATTTTTTAAAGGTTTTTTTATTCTGCAGATTTATATGAAGACCTTTCTCATATTTGTAGAAAGCAGTACGAATTCATTAGAAAAAAACATGATCAATAACCATTTCCACGTCATGCAGTAAAACTGTTTAAACCGAGCACTTTCCCCTACGTATGCAGAGTGAATGCAGGTCCTCAGTGTTGCCGGGCAAGTGTTCCACACCTGAGCTAATCCCTGGTCCTTCTGATTTTGAGACAGAGTCTTGCTAAATAGCCCAGACTAATGTTTACTTTTTGATCCTCATGCCTCAGCCTCCTGAGTAGCCAAGATTATAGACATATGCCACCACACCTTCCTTTGACAATCAATACACAGGTGATACCTATTGTTAAGGCAATAAGGTATCTTAAAAGCATTCTCTTCATCTGCTAGCATGTATATGTCAGCTTTCTTGACACATGAAAATTCCTATCTTAAAGTTGACTCAATGATATATAGTTAAATTAATTTAAATTATATTGCTTTAAAATTTCAGTTTCTACTATTAAAAGAAAGTTTAAAGGTGATTAAAATTATCAGGAAAAAATTATAGACATCTTCTAAATACATCAATCTAGTGTGTTTAGTATTCACACGGTTGCTGAACCCAAGCTCTCACACTAATTTTTAAAATGTTTTCAGATTGTACTTACTGGAGCATCTTATAGCCATGTGTTTCTTTACAACTATTGTATCTGGGCCCTGTCTTTAAACTTCTAGGCTTACAACCTCTGCTTCCATTTTCACTCTCCATTCCTTTCAAATCTAAAGAAAATCTAAAATAACACAAACATTTGGGCTTTATAATCCACCTGCTTCCTTTATAGCCTCAGTAAAAATTTAAGCATGGAAATTTTAAAATGTAACACATACGTCACAAACTCCATTTTCCTTACAAAACTTTAATGAAACTATAGTACAAAAGGAACAAAATTGTTGTTAAGATCTGTAACAATGGTGCTTGTTTTTATATATTCTTGAGTGTCACAATCTCTGGTCCAATTTCAAAATTTTCACAAAAGTATACATTATTTGTTAAAAAAAAAGATGAAGGATATATTCTAAGGCATAAAGTCTATGATTTTTTAACATAAGCCATCTCAAAAGCTTCCTTCTTATTTAAATCAATTAAAGGTTATTTTTCACTTAAAAGTTGTACCCATATATACTTAATTTCATTTTCTCAGTCTCCTCAAAATAAATACTACATTATGTCTATGAGAATGCTTAAAAGCTCTTTGCTAAGTGATGGAGTCTATGGATATAAAAGATTTGTAAGAAACTTATGTATATTTGATCCAAAACAATTCTGCAGAGTTATGCACTAATCAGGACATCACTTTTGCAAATGAAACTCAGTAAACATGAAGCTGCAACATTACATTGACTCTATCTTTAACGCTCTGGGATAAAATCTACAATAAACTGGTTAATTTTTTTTTTTTTTTTAAATTGGTACCAGGGATCGAACTCACGACTGCCTGCTTGCAAGGCAGGTGCTTATGCCGCTGAACTAAATCCCCAGCCCCCAAACTGGTTAACTTTCAAAACACTGCTAACTCCTAGAAAATATAGTTGAATGATATGATGGCATGTGTAATAATGAATATGAAACACTGAAGAATCTTCAAATGCCTTGTGATTCAACTGTGAATTACATAATCTTCCAGTGTAATTTTTAGGTTTAAATTATTTGTTGACCAGTAAAGGTGGTATCTCTTTTCAATAAATGATGCTTTCAGTATGCAGGTTTTCTTTAAATGATAGCAGTAATCCATTTAAAGGAACAAAATTATTTTTCACATTTTATTTAGTTTGTTACTGAGTCTTCTGAAAACAATGTCTCACATTATGCTAACAGAACATCACACTATATTAACACTAAATTTGTGTGTATGTGTGGGGGGTAATACTGGGGATTGAACCCACCAGAGCCTTTGCACTGAGCTACATCCTCAGTCCTACTTAATTCTGAAACACGGCCTCACTAAGTTGCTCAGATGTGATATGAACTTGTGGTCTTCCGGCCTCAGCCTCCCAAAGTGCTAGTCTTACAGGCGTATATTAACTTTCTGTTTTTGCAGTGCTGCAGATTAAACCCAGGCCTTCCTGAGTTACACCTGCAGCCCAGCAATCTATTTCCATGCTTTATATCTTTCCTTCCTTTTTATCTTCAATTAAAAAAAGTTCTCTGGCTCTGAGATATGCAATTGAAAAATTAAAATTCCAAACGTGTGTTTCATTAGCACTGCACTACTGACAACATTGAGGGGAAAGAAAGATGAAAATCATCAAAAGACTGACAAGGCTGGGCCCAGAACCCTATTACACATGATTAAGCATAAAGACAAGGTAACATCGCATGCATAACGAAATGTAAACCAATGAAAATTAATGCACAGCCACTATTCCTTCTTTTCTTTGTATTATAACTCTTTTCTATTTGGGAGAAGGAAGAGGCTTTAATTTAGAAAAAGGTTTGTCTAGTTTAGGTGCGAGAGCTTGAAGGGAGGCTCCTGAGAGTGGACAGACGAACCCGCTCTAGTTCCTGTAGGCACCACTCATTTGACCTCGTGCCAGTGGGTATTTTCCTTACTAGAAAGAGAAAATGGTGAGACACGCAAAATCTGCTCTTGTCTGTGTGCTCAGAAGAACAGAAAACAAGATTCTCTCACTGCGAGCATTCTGTGAAGCCACAATGATTCACGGATCTCAAAACAAACAGAAAATCATATTTATATATTATTAAATTTAACTAGAACTTGTCTAACATACTCCAATACTCAAATAACTCTCATAAGTTATTTGCATAATAAAACAAAAATGTTTTAAGCAGTACATTGAGATCACAAGGTCATATTCTTTGAAAATGAAAACAACTACGAGTGAAGTCATGTAAAAACGGAAATAAAACCTAAATATTAAACTAATGAACCACAAAAGAAAAATCACAATTCACAGAAGTCAACAAGGCAGAAAACAGATAAAACACTATGAAAGTACAGTAAATATTTGTTGCTGTTTTTAAAACATCTGTGAACTATGAAGTATAAAGCTTGAAGATTAACATCTTAGACGCAAAAATAAATTCAGCTCACCTATATATTAAAAATGTATATATCTAATACTATAATATTAGGTAATATATCTAATACTATAATAAAATTTAATATCTTATAAACTTCAAACAAAAACTTACCTTTTAACCAGTTAATTATAATTTCTCTTCAGTACCCAACCATAATCAGTTATTAAAAATCACATTTGCAGCATGAATTTTACTTTCTACCTAATCTAAAAGTAATAGTGAATACATATTATATTCAAAGTAATCACATTTTGATTTATTAAGGGGTTGAACAAACTGTACTTACTGAACTCACAAGTATAGGAGAAAAGTCATCTACTCTAATTTGCCCCAGAGGACATTACCAACACAATTCTAACCAGTAGGTAGGAAGTTAAAAGGAAAGTAATCCTGCCTTCATGATTCTTAATTCTGCAGAGCTGACAATATCTTTCAAAAGTTACACTTTATCATCAGCAACTTTACTAGACATTTTAAATGGGTAGGAGGACCAAAATAATTCTTCAACAGATTCTACGGAATTTGGTAGCACCAGCATTAAATAAAAAATTTTAAAATAAAAAGTAAAAGCTGTGGAGAATAACTCAGCTGACAAAACTGAGTTCATCACCAGTGGATTAATTTCTTAGACCATTAGTACACAACAAACATAACTAGTTAAACTTTGGTACCAAGTTGAATGTTGAAAATTTTCAACTTTTAAAGATCCCTCTCACAACCAACCTGGCTATCTCTTCGCGATGAGCAGTCCAGTCTCGGATGTAGTCTTCCTGCTCTTTGATCCGGTGCTTGAATGAGGAGGAACTAGTAGGCATTGCTGACCCAGAGCTCTGCAAGCGAGTAGTTTTCAGGGCTGGAGAAGTACGCAGACGGGTATGTTTAGGGGAATTACGGTTTGATCCAAATTCATCTTCTGAGGTGGAAGCATAATCAGTAGGAAAGCGCCTCCATCTTGAATTTACTAAATTAGTTTAATTATTAAAAAAAGAATTATTATGTTATCATTTAAAGGAGATAAAATAAAAATCATGATTTCAAAACACCATGAGAGTGCACACACAGCACAATTTTCAGTAAGTGACACACATACCTCACATAAACTATCAGTCTACTATTCCTAAATAAAGAAACATTACACTTTGGTGATTAAAAACAATGAATAATTAGAAATAATTGAAAGACTGTGTTTTCCATAGTGTAGTGAATAAACATTGAGATGAAAAATTTCACTAATGATAAACAACTATGCAAGCTCTATTCATAAATGTTTAACTTGGGCATTTTTAAATTGCAAGTATTTCTTATTTTGAGTGAAGGTATGGAATTTTTTTAAAGAACGACAGCCACAACACCAACAACAACAAAAAAAGAAAAACAGGGAAAAGATTTCCTCATGCCACATGGACTTTCAACATGGAGATGGTAAAAACCCTCTTTTCCCAACATACAAATGTGCATAATTCCTGCAGTGGAAATTATGCCCTTATGGCAGAAAAAAAAACATTACCTCTGTCATTCAACATCCTGTTATGCTATGGTTGGAAAAAATCTTTTTACATGGTAAAAAACACAACAAAGCATCCTCAGTACAACACTGCTGCTTTGACACTGAAAGCATACGGTGAAAATAGACAATGGCATAAAATTTACAAAGAGCAAAATTACAAGCTATTCTCACAACCATTAACATTTAAGGCACAGAAAATACTGTGATTGGTCGCATTAAAGAAAGTGACGATCACTTTCTTAAAGGTTAGTAAAAACACTTAAAAATGGTAGTGCCAACACATCTGAAAAATCAGAAGACAAATTAATGCAGACATTTCACTGCTGCTGTTAATATGAGAATCAAAACATACAAATAATTTGTGAAGCATAAATAGAAGGACAGATAATGATAAACTACAGGAGGCAGAAGCTAAATCTGTTAAATTCACTAATCTTTGCCTATAAAAAATTTAGTATTTTTGAATTAATTAATTCATAGAAAATATTTTTTTCCTTAAACCTAGTAAAAAGCAGGTGTTTTTGCTACTTATGGTAATGAAACCTTGGCATTTGCTATGGGTTCTAATTATAACACTAGAAGAGTTAGAAGAGTCCGAGTTTTCATTCTTTCCTCTTCTCTTAGGTGCTCGCTTTCTCTAACTGCCTCAACTGGCATAGATGGATGAAGTTCGGAGCTTCTTCATCCTTCCCCACTACGTTTTATACCCTTCTTATTTTTTCCCTCGAAAATTATATTTTTGCATAAGGCCGACTCATTTCTAGATATAAGAAAATTCTCATAAACTGAATTTACTCTACGATTTGAAAAGTTTTATAAAAAGTTTGAAATAGAAGAAAAAATGTTTAGAAAAGTTAATTTTGATATTTTATAATATAATTCATAAATCAGAAAAAGTTCATCTTCCAGCTCTGATTTCCTGTTTTATGGGGAACCTCTGGTCATCATAGTTGTAACTGAAAAATGCATAGAAAATAAAACCAGTAACAGAGAACTGTAATTAAGCTGTAGAAAATAAAAACATAAGCCAGTAATGCGAAACTAAGGTGATGTAGAGATAATTTTGCAAGAATGGCATTAACGGCTGATACATTTCCCGAGTGGCAGAACACAGTACAGGAAAGCAGCACAGGACAGTGAGTACTAATGCATGATAAATAGTACGTCGCCACATTACAATTAAAGTTTGACAGTCTGAATCACTGGATTATAAAATAATTATATTTTGAGAAATGATAGTAAAAGAAAAACCTTTTCACAAAATTTCCACTTAACTTTGTAAGTTGTTATGTAGAAGAATACTAAAGCCTCTCATAATAACCCTTAGAAAGCAACCAAAAGAATGTAGTATATTTTAAAAACTGGAATATAACATCTTTAAGTTTGTTCTTTAAAACTGAGGGTAAAATCAGTATGAACAGGCAGGAAAATGAAATACAATTAAAAAATAGGTCCAGAGATATCTTGCCTTGCTTACATGAAAAAACAAATTTAGTCTACTGACTACCAGAGTTCAAAACCCATTCTTTACTATGCTAAGTGTTCTATAACGGACAGAAAAGCTTTTGTTCCCCCATTCTGAATGCAGCTATTTTCTTTTTTTTAAAAAAAGACATCTTTAACTTCACATGGAATGCATTTTGCTGATTTCTACTGATCTTCACAAATAATTTTCTTTCTTTTGAAATTTATTCTCCTTATAACAATTTATAGAAATCAATTTCATTTTATATGATTAGGTTTGTCTGATAGATCGATATTACCAAGGCATTTAGTGACATCACTAAAACTGAAAATCTGTACTGGAGGTGTTTAAAATGTCAATCTCTAAGAGAGTGTTAGTTGAAGTGCTTAATAACACATACATTAAAATGAGGGAAAGCCTCACGATGGTCTTAATTTGTAGCTCATCTGAAACTCAGTTACAATATTAATTATAAAATTTATTTTAGTTACAAAAGGTACAACACTCCTTCTTGTGGAATAAACTACTCTATTCACTATAAAACATACTATCATCCATAATGTTTACAGAGTTAAAAAGAAAAAAATACTCATAGCCTTTACCTGTCAGTGTTCTGACTTGTAAACTAAAATTTTACTGACCCTAAAACACATTATGACTACAGATTAAGCACTGCAGGTTCACACTATATTGGGAAATACTATATTACTCCATTGGGAAATTAGACAACTAGCATGCTTTGCTTGTATATTGAGCTCACATGAACATATAGCAATAAAATTATTTAGATAAAAAATTTCTGACAATGCTTTGTTTTGGCTTTTAACCTGGATAAAGAATTAAATTAAGCCTTGCATATATGACATTTCATTTCTACTTTTATAAATTATGAAGATTAAAAAGGAAAAGCAAACACTCTAAAAAAATTCTAAACACATTAACATAATGCCTGTACTTTTTAAAGTGGCACATAAATTAAAATCTACTGCTTTATTTTGATAATTCAGGGTCCTTAGATTTTAAACATATCAAAATAAATATGGATATTTCAACTATAAGTCAGTACGAATAATCACTGAAAGAATTTGGTGAGGGAGCAACTAAATTCCCACAGTCAAATTATATCAGAGAAAATAAATTTTACCCCAGTATTTCCAATCTTCAAATTGGATCATACACATTTACTTATAAAATGTAAGATACAGCCTAATATGGAATTATCTCTAATAATCACATGTGCTAGGTTCAGTTAATTCCAAGATCTTTAAAGTTTATAATGAGCACAGTAACACTGACCAGTATGATTTCACATTCTTTTAAATCATATTGCAAGAGCAAACACTTTTATTTTCTTTTCCTATTTAAGGTTAAGTTACCTTAAATAGAAATGTTATCAAAGATACCTCAACTATCAAAATCAAACAGGTATGTTTGGGAGATTTGTTGTTTTTTTATGCTTTTTGTTTTTTATACCACTTATTCTTAAGCAACTATTTTAGAACCCTCAGGCGGATTGAAAGAGGGTCGTTACTGTTCTTCTATTATAAGGTATAATGCTATAAAATGGACATCTTGAGGGAATCCAAATATACAACTTTGGATCACCATATGGCTTTAGGTCCACAAAATGGAATGGAAAATATAAACAGTGTGAAATACCAGAATTAGAAAGATTTTAGAAAACACCACCAAAACTGTCATATGGTAATACTGACCTTGTACATACTGATAATTCATTAGATTCTAGTTGTCTTCTGGAAAATAGAATACGATCCTATTCCTAGAGCTAGAATAAATGTGGCAGAAACGCAACAGAATAGGAATCAAAAGCCTTAGATTTTCAATCCTTCCCTTTCAGGGCTGTATGTGCAAGGCAGACTGTTTTATCTCCATGTTTCTGTCTGCACAATAATTCTTTTAGATCTTAAAATTCATAATTGTAATTATTTATTATATTGCTAAGTCAATATGAAGTGCAAAAACATGTATCTCAATTTTCATTAGGAAATCTATTTAAGGAAGCCAAGGTTCTCCTTAGACAGAAAACTGATTAACAACAGAAAACAAATTTCATGGTCTATACAGATAAACATCTCACAGCTACTTATTAGATTTGATAATCCTCCCTGGGCTGCATCTCAAATAAACCCCTATTACAAACAAGAAGAAACAAAAGTACAAATTCACGAGGCTAAGAGCTAGTCAATCAGCACAGAAAAATCATGCCGAACTACTCAGAAACATACAATTCTATGGAGCTTAAATTAGGATAGAAGATTTCTTAAATATTTTACTTTACTTAGGTAGAGAACAGGTAAGTAAAGCAATCAGTGTGATGGAAGAAACTTTTATCAGGGAACACATCATTGAACGCAGCACAAAGGAAATGTGAATTTAAAAGAGGACCCATAAGAAAACACAGTAACAATGCTGGGCACACATAAACCAACGGATGGTAGTAAAATACTTGACAATAATTTCATAAACCACTTCCAAAGTTTGAAGTGTGGAAACAAGGACCAGAGTAGTAAGAAAAATGCCACCCAGTCTTTTTGGAATGATGACTGTATGTGCTCTAACTTTAACCTATATCCACTCCTACTACACCGCCAAACACTGAACCCGCAGAGATGGAAAGGTAAATGGAGTGGAGGAAAGCAACAGAAAAGAGGAGAAAACAGAGATGAGTAAGGGTGACATCAACAACATATACAAAATACCATCAGTTTGGGGTCGTGTAGGATGTACTGTGGCAGATGTAACAAACAAAAATCGAAAGATTGTGGGCCAGCTTCTCTTCACTCGCAAGACTTGAGGTTCACTTAGATGTTTGTTGACTGACAGCAATCATAAATCTTCAAGTCTTACAACACCTGGTCTCCCTCACTGGCCTCTGCAGCCACGCCCACAGTGAGGCTGTTTATGAGGCAATAACACTGTGCTTATACAATATACTCCAAAATTCACTGTTATTCTGAGAATCACATATGTATTCTCAATGACTTCAGCTTTGACTGTGTAGCATAAAAACTGACAAGTGTGCCTAAAGCAGTTAAATTTTGGTAGGGAGTGGTTTTTGTAGTTATTACATTGAATTATTACAGTTAAACATTGTAACAGTATTTTCTGAGATAAAATTCACAATTAGTTAAATAGCCCAGTTTGACCCACATATGCAAGACTGCCTCAATGAATCCATCTTCTTCCACTGAAATAAATTAAGAGTTAGTTTTCATCCGTTCCATCTATAAAAAAAAAACTTTTAAAATGTGTAAGTAAAATAAATGACACTTTAACTGAAGAATAAAATACCAATTATTTCATTTAACTCTGAAAGGACTAATTCAGGGTATACTGCTTTCATTCACGTTCAGATGCTGTTGGGAGTACAATCTTCATTCTTACTTCATCCAGATAACTCTAATGTACTTTTGTTTTGTTTCTGGTAGTGGGGACTACACCGAAGGCCTTCTCACTGAGCTGTACCCCCAGCTCTTTTGAGACAGGGTTCAAGCTGGCCTTCAACTCACAGTGATCCTCTGAGTGCTAGGCTTTCAGGCCTGTGGCACCATGCCTAGTCTCTTTAAAATTTCTCATTTTGAGACAGAGTGTTGCTAAACTGGCTAAAATGTACTTGAACTTGCCATTCTCCTGCCTCCGAGAGTGCTGGGATTATAGGTATTAGCAACCACAGCCACCCCTAATATACCTTTGACACAAAAATTTGGCTATGTCCATCAATTAATTCAATATGTATCTAATTTTGAAATTCTATTTTGCCCCAGAACTTAACTGGAAGTGTTTTAACTTCTGAATTTTCTATATGCTAAGTTAAATAAAATTATTTTAGAGGGGAAAAAAACCCCCTCTAAATCATAATCTTTCTTTTATGTATTTTGGGAAGACCACTACAAATTTAATTTTTAGAAAAGGAGCCCCAAAAGAGAACATGCTGTTATTAAAAATTTGGACCCAATTTACCTGAAGGAGAGCCGTGAGCTGAGGACATACTTTTGACCTTGGAGTCTGACAGTCGAGAGATACTGTTAGCTCTAATTCTAGGAGAAAACTTATCTGATGGTACTAATCTGGCTCCACTTCTAATGATGGCTTCTGCTGTACGTGAAGAGGCACTACTTCTAGATATTGTGGCTTCCGAGTCACTACGAGCGGATAATGAGCCAAGCCTCGTTCTACGTGGCTGAGCCAGTAAGTCAATCCTAGATATATTCCGCCTCCCTGTGGGTGGTTTGGATGTTGAACTTGTTGTGGATACTTCGGAGGCAACAGATGCTTTGTCAGCATCTGCAAGTTCACTGTCTGAAGCTTCACCAAGTCGCGCTCTGCGTAAGAGGGAAGTCCTGGTAGGTCGTGGCCTTGGAAGAGTGGTTGATTTACTGCATGAACCAGATGCCGCAAGAGAAGTCTTAGATTTTGTTCCTTTACCTCCTTCCAGTTTGGAATGCACATGCTCATCTGTTGAGGTAAGTGGAGTCCTTCCATGAGGTTTACAAGAGTAAGTTTCCTGATCAGATGACATAATATCTGAGATAGCAGAATGAGGTACACTGGAGGTTTGGTCATCATCTGTTAAATCTACTGAAGGCTGCCTCATTCTTCCACTGGATTGGACAAATTTACGACCATCTGCTCTTGAGCCTACATCTGTGGAACGACTTTTTGTTTTCTTTTCAACTTTCTCCCTAGCACCTGAAGATGATGACCTTGTAACATCTTTAGAAGGAGAACCTGTGGAACATCTATCTTTATACAGGCTAGTGAAACTCTTTCGCTTTTGAGTTGACTTTCTTTCGGTCTCTCCAGTAACCAAACTGATTGTACTGGCTGTATCCACATCGGATTCTGGTGAAATAGAATTATCTCTGTTATAACTGGGAGTGTCTGGGCCTTCATCAGTTTTATCTTCTCGCAGTTTAGCTTCAAGAAAAGCCATTACTGCTTCCGTGTCTTTTAGAATAAGTGTTGTGTCCATACTAGAATCAGTTTCCAAAGAGTCACTTCTTTCTCGTAGTCTACTTGCAGGTATTAACGCTACAGAAGGAGAAGTAGATGAAGTCTGTTTATTTATATGGGGAATGAGTTCTATGGGTATGTTTGGGGTGGGTTTTTCTATAGTAAAGCTCCCCTGCCGCACTAAGGACTTAGAGGACTCCTTCTTATCTCCTCCTCCTTTCGTACTCTGACTTTTCACCATTTCTTCAGCCTTCCTTCTCTTGCTCTCACTTTGCATCAGTCTTTCTCCTTTGCTAGTAGAATGCCCTGGAGTTTTTTCTGGAAGCTGCGACTCTTGTTTAGAAGAATCCTCCTTACATTTCTCTGTCTGACCTGAAACATTCTTTGAAGACAATTTAATTGGTGTCCACTGAGCCTGCTCCTTTTGTTCTTGTTGTTGCTGGATTTTAGCCAAGGTCTGCTTTACCAAAGAAGCTTCCTTATCAGTTTCATTCTTCTCCTTCCCAGGAGAGGAGCTGCCTAAGTGAAGTAGGGTTTTATTATCTCCACTGGTTTTAAGAGTCTCACCATTTACTGCTCTGGCCATCTTATTCAGGGCCCTATCAGCATCTTGTTTGTCTCTCTGGTAAACCTGCGCAGGTGTTTCCTTCTCCTGCAGTTCTGTGTCCTGTTTTTCTCCAATCTCTGACCTCTGAGTTAAAACCTTCACTCTGGAGCTCTCAAGAGACCTTTCTTCACTAGGAAGCTGAGGGAGAGTTCGTCTCCTTCTCTCTCCCTGACTAGCCAAGGAAGTTGCAGAGCCAGTACTTCTCAGTGAAATGCCAGATTCACCAATACCTGTCTCTATTAAAAAAAATTAATTAGGGCAACAAAGTATCAGGCTTTATTGTATTATCAAGTATAAGTCAAAAATGACTGAAATATAAAATAAATGAACCATCGTTTTGACTAACTGGTTTAAAAAGCAACTATAATTCCAAATTGCACAAATTAATAATCTATTTACAGAGGATTCAGGAAAGCTAATGTATGAGATGAAAATTAGAGTCACTTGTGTATTTATTTTTAAAGAGAGAACTACACATATTTATGGTATAAAACATAACAATCTTTAGTATCTGTGTCTATAGTGGAATGACAAAGTCCAGATAATTAACATATCAATTACCTCATATTAAATATCCTTTTTGCGTGGGTGGTAAGAATGTTTAATATCTACTGTTTTAGCAATTTCCAAGTATACAACACATTGTTATTTACTACAGGCACCTTGACAACAAAGATAATTTGACTTAAATCTACATTTGGTTGTTCCTTTCTTTAGTTTTTTAGCAGTCAAGTTCACTATGTTCGTTCTTACTTTTGTAACTTTCTGTCCTTAAGGTTTGTTCAAAAAACACAATCTATTTATATTACAGAATTATACAAACATTGCTTAGTAAATACTGTGTCTGCTATAATTTCAATTACATAGTAGAGAAAAATAATAGACCTAGTTTTTATTAGTATTTTTGTCTACTTAATATATTTGGATTGTCTAAGTGAAATGGAAAATGCAGAACTTTTAACAAGTTTTTAAAAATTCAAAGCTGATTAAAAGTATGTAAAAAAAAACTAAGTAAAAATATAGAAACAGGGTATGTCATAATTTTACAAACTAAGCGATTTTTGAATTGTCTTCTCACATAGTAAGACCTCTTACAGAAATCCACAACCACTTGCTTTTTTCCAAGTAGAATCTACAGAAAAAATTGTAGTTTTATGCTTCAGCATGAGAGAATTCTAGACTACTTGAGGAGAATGTTTCTAATTTTTAAAAAATGGAATGTATTTGAGAAAAATGAATCTTTTTCAGGGACATATAAATTAATATATAAGGCATCCTAATGTTTTAGGAATAAATACAAAAAATACTAGCTATAGTTTCCATTGGTCTTTTTTTCTCCTTTATAATCCTAACAGTTTACTATTTAAACTTCACAACAACAGAATGGTTACAATATAAAAAAACACTTATTTAATTTTAATCATGTATCTTATTTGTTTATTCTTGAATGTATATACGCCCTATGTCTTTAGTGATAACCAAAGTATTTAAAATGCAATGGCTATTTTATTTTTTTGTACTTTTAGTATATTGCTATAACTATATTTAACAAGAACATTTTAAGTAATTCCTAAATGGATTTATCTACTTATAAATTCATTTACAATCTGACGAAACAGAAATAAGAACGTGAAAGCTAAGTAGTGTATTATTTTTATAACAAGTGTTGAATTTTGTTTTTCACAGGTAACTCTTAATAATTTCCCTATGGATCCTTTGTAAATTTATCTTGTCTCTGATATTTCCTAAACAGTGACCAGTTTATATAGAGCACCCTGCAAATACTCTATTACCCCAAAGATTATTGGTAATATCAATTACCACTACTTTTATGAAAAATGATATAGCTTCTCTACACTATTGAGTAGTTTTCTCAAATACTTGCTAATTACAAAATTTTTAAAACAGAGTTTGAGGTGCCACAAGAAAGAGACAAAACAAATTTCATTTCCAACAAGAAAAAAATTTAAGTATAGACAAAAAACCACATATAAATTTTCTTTGTAGGTCATCTTTTTAAAGCTTTTTCTTTTTTTGAAGGTGAAACCATAAATGAGTCTTTACCTTGGATTTTTAAAAAATTTAATTATAAATTAATAATTTACAATGGTTTGTTGGGTACTAACAGACATGATTTAAAAATGCAGTATGTAGAAAAATTAAATCAGCATTTCAAATTCATAATTTATATATGATATAGGTAAAATGATACATGTATTTCATATATAAATTATCTTAGGTTGTCATTATACTTTAGGAGATGTATATTATCAACCAAAATAAAATTATTATATTATACTAAGATATTCAAATACCAAAAAGAGTAGAACAAGTTTTAATTTAAAGGTAAAAGCACAGAGTTACTACCCTTGAATAGCAGAAATTTGTAACTGAAAAAACAAAAAACCTCAGATTAAACTACTGAATCCTAGCAGGTGTTCATTACTCTAGGACATTTCAACTTATTACGCACACAACCTTTTAAAGAAAAAAGACTTTTGGGGCTGACAGTATAGTTCAGTGTACAGTGCTTGCCTAGCATAGGTATGAAGGTTTGATTCTTAGTGCCACAAAATAAAAATCTAAAAAATCTAATATTTGGAAATTTCCCACTCTTCAAAATCTTTTACAATATAAAATACCTAAAAAATTTAGATTTTTACGTGTAAAACATCATGTATGTATTACAAACATGAAAACATGTGAATTGCTTATTTATGTGTAATTTACTTCATACTATACAGATCTAGATTATTTTAAAAACTGATTTATGAATTCACAAAAAAGAGCTAAAGAAAAGGTAAAGAAAGAGGAAAATACCATTTTCTAAAGGAACAGGTGCAGACAATTCCACTCTTTCTTCCTGATCGTGCCTTGTATGATTAGCAGCCAAACTAGCCCACTGTGAAACCCAACGTTTACTTCCAGATGCAGAGGTGCCTTCCTAAAGAAGAAAAACAGGAGAATTCAATTATGTCATCCAGTCAAATTTCATTCCCACAGAAGAGAATTTATTTCAGTTATATAAATATGTCATACAAAGCCACTGTTAAACCTTCTTATGTACTACTTATTAAACTTTCTCACATATACAACAGACTATCCCTTTTAACTACAATATTTTATCACTATTTTGGATATAGTATAATTCTCTATACTTCTTAAATACAAACAACAGTACCAAGAAAAATTCTTTGAGCTTAAAACTTACTTGGTTGCTAGATCAGCACATGTGTATCACAGCTTTGCGGCTAGACCAATGGAGTGCATTCTACTCCATTTTAAGGAACAAGGAGTCTGAAGGCCAACACCCGAGTTATTTGTTAGCCCTCCAAATGTCTCCAGGTAGTCAGATTCATTCCAAGGTCTCATTACTAAATCTGCTGGACCACATTTTTAGGGATTTCAAAACCCCAAGGTCATAAATTTCCCTTTATAGGCTGGTGATTTAGCTCAGCAGAGTAAGCGCCTGCCTGGCAAGTGTGAGGTCATGAGTTCGATCCCCAGTACCAAAAAAACCCCAAATAACAACAAAAAACCCCCTCTATAATAGTTCAAAATTTGCAAAAGAAGCTAATAATCACTCAATCTTGATGAATTTTTCTGTATCAGTCTGATTGTAGACCTGCTTGTGTTTAGACATGTCCTTAAGAAAAGTGTTTTACAAATCCTTCTTTTTAAGAATGAAACAGAATCCTTTTATGGCTCCATGGACTTATGGGCATACATTAGTAATTCTTAAGGGCAATCTAGGCATTCAATTTAGAAGACCAAGAGCTACAGAAAAAAAAGTATACATATATTAGTATATATACTTTATATATATAATATATATATTAGTATATATTTACATATATAATATATACTAATATTGTATATATTTTATATATATAATATATATATTATATATTATATATATAAAATTAAAAATGGTACCTCTCGTTAAAAATCTAAGTCAGGGCTTCACATTGAAATGGAATAACAATTAAGAGAATGGAGAGCTATCACAAGAAGTTTAATTTTAAACTGTTAAAAAGTGCTGGGCCTGGGGCCGAGGATATAGCTAGGTGGTACAAGCATCTGCCTGACAAACACAAGGTCCTGAGTTCAATTCCTGGTACCAAAAAGACTTCCAAAACAAAAACAAAATGCCAGGTATGGTGGCACATGCCTATAATCAAAGCACTTGAGAGGCTAAGTTAGGAGAACTGATGTGAGTTCGATGCCAGCCTGAACTGCATAGTGAGACCCTGTCTCAAAAGAGCAAAATATAAATAAATAAATAAGCTGTTAAAAATAAATCTTTCATCAGAAGTGTCAGCTTTATCATATTAAAGATGAACAGCAAAATACTGATGAAGACCTTATGTTATTTACACACTGTATAACTTCAGAAATAGGTTAAAATACCAAATAAAGAGAATGCCAAAGCCTAAGGGATACCAAAGCCTGCTGAACCTTGACTTACTTTCTAAAGTTTCGTGGTACCTGCCCATGTTTCTCAGGGAGGTATTTCACAGACAAAAGGAACTATTCCATTAAGTATTATAATGACTTGTTAGATAATTTCTACATATGAAGGAATACACAGGCATTATATAAAACTTTATTTGCTATGGATTAAGGAAACAGAGAAAAGAGGAGGAAGTCTATGTAAATCCACATTTACCAAAACCATTCCCCAATTAATTAAAATATGAGTACATCAAATAACTATTGACTGTTTTCAATAAATAAATATTTGTAAAACAAAAACCAGAATAAAATTTTTCCAAATCAAGGAAGAATAAAAACACTAAAATAGAAAAAGTTTTCAGGAAATGGCAAATCATGAAGACATAATTTTAACATTAATAAACCAGAAGTAAATAAGTCTATTTACTTCTCTATAAAATATTCTGTCTATATTTCACATAAATAAAAGAAAATGTATACACACTTTTATTCATACTTTACATATGTTTACAACTCACGTATATAAACCAGCCCTTTTTGTGAAGGGCAATATAGCACTAGAAGTAAGAGAATGGATTAAAACATTGAAATTGTTCAGGGTTCAAATTCTTGCTCCACAAACAAGCAAAATCTTGGCCAACTTTATGTCTATGTACTTTGGTCTCCTCCTTTTAGCATACTGAAAGGCTCCATCAAGTACTAGTTCCTTCTGATTTATGTATGCATTTAACATTTTTTGACACATCAAAGTGTAATAAAATTTTGAAGCCACAGCTATCCTAACCAAGCCATCTTTAATTAATCTCCTATTATTCTAAATACATCCAGGACTGTACTATGTGACACTTATCGAAGCACGTAAGCTGTATCTATCAGGAAGTATCTTTCACATGTTTTGTAGCATGACACGGTTCCCAATTCCACACACATAACTTCTTAAAAAGTAAATAGCAATGTATATTCCTTGTTTTGTCACTTAGTGCTAATTAGAACAATGAACACATAGCTTTTGCTTACTGAAATTTTTTCCTAACAAATAGTATTAATTTAAAAGAGCATAATAAAACCCAAAGAAACTTTAGTTGCTCCAGGCTTTCCTCAGAAATTGAAAATCTAATTTTTAGAAGTATTTCACAAGAGGATATGCAGCAATTACTTAAAGTAACGTACTTTACAAATGATAAAGTCACTTTATACATATAAAAAGTATACAGATACAAGGCATACCTCTGAATTGTGAAATCCAGATGTACTCAGTGGTTTTCTTTCTTCCATTATTATGGCAGCAGAACTGAGAGCCCAATCTTTTATCAGATCTTTATGCTTTTCATTGATAACAGGCCTATTATAATCCTGATTGTCATCCACTCCGAACACCTAGAAGAAAGTATTTTATAAATGAAAGGCTGAGCACCAGATTAATATATGAATATTATCATTAACCTCAACACCAAGTAAAAATATTCTAAATTCACATGTAATTTCAATAGTATGGGAAATTTGTTTAATGACAATTCAATTGGAGAGGTAACTGGAGAAGAAAACAAGTGGTTCTGGCTTATGTCAATGTGAACATCCTTTTTAAGTACACAGCAAATATTCTGGTTGATAAAAGTAACAAATATTCAGGGTATTGTATTTGGGATTTATTAAAATATCTAACAATGTTAAATATTCTGACAGTGCAAAGACTTAGGAAAGAGTACCTCTAGAGATTTTTGGTCTATTTCTTTGCTCCTTTATTTTTGAGAAATATGTTGAAAACCTAAGGACACATGAGTTTTCCTTATCTGTTATTTCCCTATCAAATGTTATACATATACTTTTCTAAGGTGCCAAATAACAGATACAGTTGTAATATTTTGGTATAGAGTATGGTATTATTCTCCAACTCTGACTAACAGTCAAGTAACTTTGTTTAAAATCAGATTCCAGAGCCTAATCACAGAGACCATTAATGGTCAACATTTCTTAAAAGTTCTAAACACAGAAACAAAGCTAAATGTGGTGGTGCGCGTCTATAATCCCAGCATTCAGGAGGCTAAGGACTGGAGTGGAAGCCCAGCCCAAGTAGATGAAAATAAATAAAAAGAGTGGGGAACGTGGCTCAGTACAAAGGAAGGATCTGGGGTCAATTAATCGTTTGCAAAAACAGACTAATATTCATGTGCTTTTTTTTTTTTTTAAATGGGAAAGACCTGAGTTTTTCTCATTTCCAGACACATGAAAGGCCTTGAATATTGCCAAATACACCAGAAAAAGTTTTAGCCATTGTTATAGATTGTCCCTGCAAAGCCTCACTCGGTGGCAGTTTTTTGGAGGTGGCTGACTCTAGGGTTCCTGATCCTGGGATTAAGCTTTGATGGACTATAAAGCACAAAAAGGATTCTGCTGTTTCTTTACTGCTGCTGCTTTGCTGCCTTCTGCCTGCTCTGCCTTGCCATGGACAAAAAGCTTCTCCTCTGTCGGGGCGCTGCGTTGGAGTCAGCTGACTACGGACTGGAACTTCCACAAACTGTGAAAACAAATAAACCTTTCCTCTTCTAACTCTGGGTGTTGGATATTTTGTCTCAACAGCAAGAAAAGTAGCTAAGGTAGCCATATACATTTTACCATGCTATTACACTATTACGTCTATACTTGGTTCCCAATACTTATTCTTTGTAGTTTATTACAAGAAAAATAAGGTCTGAGGTGTAGCTCAGTGCTAAATTACCTGCCTAGCTTGTGTAAGGCACCAGGTTTAGCTCTCAGCACAGCTTTTTAAAGAAGAGCATCTAAATTACTAACTTGGAGAAAGAATATTTAGAACATAACCAAAGTGAGTCTTCATTTTAAGAAGATAAAAAAAACTTAGATTTAAATATTTTTCTAGAAAAAAAATTAAATAGTTATATAGAAATAGCCAGGCATGGAGGCACATGCCTATAATCCTACCAATCTGGGAGGTTGAGGCCCAGCTTGGGAAATTCAGCAATTTAAAGAGAAACTGGCTCAGAATAAAAAATAAAATGATGTCGGGTCTGGCTGAGTATGAAAGCCCCAAGTTCAATCCCCAATACTGGAAAAAAAAGAAAGTGAGGCATTTGATAAATTCTGAAGTTGATATTTAGTAAAGTAGATACTGGAGTTATAAGTTTTATAAAACTTGAAAATTTTACCACTAGATGGCCTTATTAATTTTTTTTCATTAAATTTTTAACAAGCTTCTGTGTTTATTAAAGGTAGGAACAGTACTATACCTTACAGTGTGAGTGTGGAAAACTGACAGAACATAGTAGCCAATTACTTAATAATAAATATTTTCAAGGACTATAATTTAGTCTATTGAAATATTCAATATTTGATTTATCTTTAAGAGCAAATTGTATATTATTAACTTCAAATATAAACAGAAGAAAAAATATTTTCATATAAGTATAGAAAAAAATTCAATATACATATATCCTGTCTTTAATCCCATATATAAAGGTAGCAAATTATAGCTATTCAAATGATTTGTTTATATCTTTCAAAAGAATTAAATTATTCCTCACTCAAATCTGTGAATTCCAATTTTATTGATAGTTATGTCTTTGTAATTTTAAAGAAAGTAAACTTGTCTCAGATCTGGAGTAGAACATAAAAAATAACTACATAAGGTTACTTTTACTTTTGCATCTCTTTGTGTGTTAATTATCTTAGGTGATGTAATTACTTGTTGCTATTAGATTCTCATCTGTACCTAAACCTTGATTTCCTCAAATATCTAAGCAGCAGAAATTTCACATAAAGTACAGAACACTTCTCCAAATCACTTCTGACATTATTTTGAAATGACTAACAAAAGACATACAGAAAACTTATGTTTTGAGGAAGGGAAGCTGACACTGCAAAGCGCATCCTCAGATGACTTTCTACAGATTCCTTTAAAAGAACTGGAGACAGCTAGTCATATCTATTAGAGAAGTAACTTATTTTTTTCTAAACAAGTGGTAAAACAGGGAGACTATTGTACGAGGAAAGAAACATTTAGATTTTACACCTGTATTTTGATAGCATTTTGAAAAATTTATGATAGCAATGAAATTTCAGCTTGAAATACACATCCATTCACTTCTATGTCCAGGCAAACAAACATTCACGTGACAACTTTCACATGAAAACAAAAAATATACTGACTACATACTTTAAAGCGAGCATATTTTACACATTTAAAATATATACAACCAGATATATGATCTAATAATTGATAGAACTGGAAAGTTCCTCAAAGCAGAGAGCAAGTTTGCTAGGTTTGCCTATCATTACAGATTCTTTCCTAGGTGACTTTGTCCACACGTGTTACACTCAGGGTTTGCAAGGAAAACAGTCTAGCACAGGACCCCATCTTCCCCTCCAGTTCGTCTTTTCATGCTGCTGGCACAGTCCTCAGGGCACCCAGCACCACGCTCCCTCAGTACAGCTGGATGTTACAGGATGACCATCACTTGTGAATCCAATGTAAGACTTCACTTCAGTCAGCAATTACACAGACAGCTTTATTTTTCATTTCTCCTCTTAAGTGGTCCAAACTAATTCAAATTCGATTCTCTTCCACTCTAAATCAAAACCTCAGTGGATCTCTCATCCAGTTCTGACATCTTTAGGCTCTAGCCTATAGTGGGGATGGAGATGAGACTGGATAGCTGTCTAATTTTTTTCCCTCTTGTCTGGAACCTGCATTCCCAATCTGTCAGATAGTTTCCAATTTTTCCAGAATATGAGAAAAAGGAAGGAAGAATACATAGTAATAAATGTTTCTTCATGAACTGATACTATGAGAGCTCTCTGGGGTCTGACTGTTAAAAACAATTCATTCGTTTTGGGGCTAAGAATGCTCAATAGGACTTCCTTCTCCATTCTAAGAATCAGTCTTTATCTCTAGGTATGTACATATGATACACAATATCTTACACTGGGATTTCACATCTATATTTCAGTGGCTACTCTAAACAATTTGGATTCTTAGGGAAGTATGATAGGTACTTCCTAACTATGGGTTAACTTTTACAGGGGCTTTCCAAATAAATCTGTATGAGTTAGTTCTTGCTCTGAAGATCAAATTTTAAAAAAGAATTTAAAACAGGGAAGGTCACCTGAAAAATCATGCAGGTGGACCCTGTAACTAAAACTATATTTCTGTAAGAACCAGACTATACTTGCAGATTTTGGTTTTAAATTTAAGGAAACTACAAATTTTCCAGATAATATACAAACCAAGCAGGCTTGGGCATTACAAACCAGGCCTATAAAAATTTCACCTTGATTTCTTTCATGACCACTTTATTTTCATCATTGTTACTATGAAACCTGAGACTGTACAAATTCCATAGTTCCCAATTCTAAAATTAGAATGGTTGGGAGTGGGAACAGTAGTATACCAAACCTTCCATGACAGTGTGTATTTTTCCTACTGAACACTTGCAAATAGGTCAAAAATATATTAATAATAAAACATCCTGGAGGCCTACTTACTGTGACAGTAAGTAAAGACCAACAGGTAATAGTGAGGAAAAGACTGTACATCTGAATATGGCAATATACAGAGCAAAATGATGATCAAATATCTTATTTATTATATTTTAAAATATCCAGATCAGGTAGAAATCAGAACTAACTTTTCCATGGAAATGAAAAGGAAAGCATAAATTAAATACCTAGCTTTTATAGGTTTATTCTGAAAAAGTAAGTTAAGACATTTCAAAGCAAAAATATAATCAAAGTTCAGTCTCCGGTGAGAACTCTTTTCTCTAGAACAAGGAAGAACTTTCTAGTTAAGAAGAGCAAGGTCTCCACCAATTCAAATCAATATTAGAGAGTTCTATGCTCTACAAAAATACTAACACATAACTATGTAACAATGATGCAGAATTCTAGCCACTAGTGTCAAGCAAGTGAATCAAGATGATTTAAGAGGAATTTTTTAAAAGCTTCAACTTTCTATAAACATTTGACTTCATTTCAAAAAGAAAAATCCCCAAAATCCAAGGGAATAAACTAATGATTATGAATATTTAATGTGATTTTAAAACGTATTTCTAATCAACTTTTAAAACATACAATGGTGAGAAGAAAAAGCTCAGAAAAGAATTAGAGATAAATTAAATAATTTACCATGGTGCACACAATAATAAACGTACATCCATGCTCAGAGTAGCACTATTTACAATAGCCGAAAGTTGAAATAAACTAAACCCATCACTGGAAAAAGTTATATAAAAAGTGGTTTGCCCATACAATGACAATTATTCAGCCATAAAAAGGAATAAAGTACTAGTACAAGTTACAACATGGGTGAAATTTGGAAACATTATTAGTGAAAGTACCCAGTCACAAAAGGCATATACAGTATGATTCCACTGATATGGAATGTGCAGAATAAACAAATCCAGAGATCACCAGTAGTCAGGAAAGAATGGGAAACAGCTACTTAATGAGTATGAGATGTCATTTGAAGGTGATGAAATAGGCTGGAATTGTACACTTTCAATGGTTAAAATATTAATGTTATGAGAATTTTACTTCAATTATTTTAAAAGGCACCACACAACCCTATCTTCTTTCTTTATGCCTCTGTGTGGATAAACCATGCTCTTAAATGTCCACCTTCCCTCTTAAATGATCTTGTGTCCTTGATTCTCCTTATTCGTTAAGACTCATTTGTATTTTGTTTCATTTTTTGAGATATGGGCTCACTCTGCAGATCAGGCTTGAACTCACTGTGTACCCAGGAAGCCCTGCTTCAGCCTCCCAAGTATAGTCATGGGTCACCATGCCTGGCTCATAAGAATCTTACATCCAGAATCTCTTCTTTTTGTATCACTTTTCATGTTCTTCTATATTAGTGTCATCATTTCTTACATGTTCTTCTATTATAAGTGTCATCATTTCTTACATGCTGGACCATGTCATTAATCTATTTAAGTTTCCAACAATTCCTTGCTACCTTTGGCATTTAAAAAAAGGACAAAAGTTCTGAGAATGACACACAATCTACTTCATGGATTCCTGCTTCCTTTGTATTAAAAAAATAAAGGATTAATTCATTAGTATGACACACAAGGGACTTCAATCTCTAGTCTAATCTCATTTTCCCCAAAGTAATCCTGGTTGTCTGAACAATTCCAACTTGCTCCTGTTTTTGAATAGGTTATTTTGTATTTTTGGGAAACTCTATGTACCATATTTTCTACGGGATTAAGTACACATGCTCAAAATTAGCTCAGCTAGCTATTAAGCTAGTATTTACAGAAGACATCTTATACATTTGTACTAAATCTTTGTAGTCGTGGGTTTACATTTCTTTCTATTTCCCCACCTCTAGGGGAAGGACACAAAAACCAGGGAACTAGCCAAACAGTGATAATGCTTATCATTAAAATGAAACAAGCTGATGAGAGTGACTACATCAATTTCTTTGGACTGCATAGCTAAAGTCTAAAGACCCCTCCAAAGAAGCAATGTTGAATCTTAGATCTCTTCTTGGAAACTACTTTTCTTCCAACAATTTTTATGTATCAAAGCATTTAGCATTTAATTTTATTTCTATCCCACTATACACTAATTTCTTATACACTAATTGTTTTTCTTTTTGAATTACCACATCCCACATCAAGCCTGGTACATTACCAATGCAATAAACTAGTTCTCTAATTCTCCAAAAAGAAATCAAACTATATAAAAATTTTTTAAGAATTAAAATCCACTGGAATTCAGGATAGATGACAGCTGATGATTCTTATTTTCTTCACGCCCAAACTTCAAAAAGGAGAAAACAGATGACAGAGCTCATCCAAGAATCCGATATGATGCCTATATCTACTCTTCCCTCCCAAAGTACTTCTTATGCTTTGTCCTGGCCATTCTTAGTCTGTTTTTCCACAGGTTACTTCATCCTTTGCAGAGATCTGATTCCTGGTTCCCTGCTTTTCTTTCCCCGGAGCCCAACTTTAGTTAGCCTGAATCTGACTTCCAGTTCTCATCATGACTAAAGAACTCAGTTCTTTTACTTTGGTAGTCAAGAGATAATGTTATGGCTCTTATTTTCTCTGCAGTAGGTTCTCAGCTCTGTTTTTTGGTTTATACAAATGAAGAACAAATAAACTATCTATTCTATCACATACTACTGTTATTCCTTTAAATGAATTCTGTTCTACTATCTTAAGATTTCACTGCCCACAGTGTGACCATACAACTTGCCCTCAAAACTTAAAAGACTCCTTGAGAATGGAAAATGGATGTTCATGGTAACTATAGAGCAAGGTGTGAACCCAATTTTGTGGGCTCATCTCTATCCAGAAGTTTCTTAAAAGAGTTTAATCTTTAACAGTGACTTCTCTTTGGCTTTTTTGACCTAGTCAGTTTAGGATCTCACACTGCAACTTCCATTTGGGCTTCATGTTTCAGTACTGAAATAAATTTTCAGGATTTGCAGTATCCTGTGCTGGGACTGCTGTGTGGAAACACCTGATAGAGGTAACAACAAACACAGCTAATCTTTTTAGGGCTCCCATAAGATAAACATTATGACCAGCCTTTTTTTTTAATTGACTTTTTTGCAAAATCTAAAATAACTTTTTCCATTTTTACATAAATGAAATAACATTAAAGAAATTAGTATATCCAAGAGCACACAGAAGTACACGCAGTTTATGTTTAATCCCTGGTCTATGTACCTGTAAGTGCCATGCCCTTAAATACTGTACTACAAGTAGTACTATGTAACCGCTCATTGTAAAATAATCTTTTAATGGAAAAAGCATCAATAATTGAGTGAAATACTGAATGCTTAAGCTTTGTGTTTCTTTTTAACAACCATAATAACACTGCTTACAGAACACATTCCCTAGACCAATGGGTCTCTAAAAATGTGAAGTTGTATACTTCAAAAGTAAAATATTTTGAACATGTGCTCTTCAATAAATATAAGTTTAGATATTATATACATGCATAATGTAGTAATAAATACTACATACTCTAGAACTCATTCCAAAAGAGAAATAAGAAATCAAAAAATATTAATGATAAACATAACTAATATTTTTCCTGCATCCCAAAGGGTTATCTTGCCTACAACCTGAGCGATCACACTAGAAATTCATCATCTAAACTAGTGCATCTTGAGTGTTAAATTTGGACACAAGCTATCTTTTGAACTTCTTTTTAAAGCAAGTTCTGATTCAGCATGTTTGGGCCGGGTCTCCTAAATGTTAACATTGCTTACCCAAGGGGCATACTCTGAGTAGAAAGAATTTAAATAAGGGATTGTTGTGTATCCAAATTTGGGCTCTTATTTTCCAGGAGATTAAAAAAAAATAGCTGATTCTAAAGTCAACTTTCCATTATCATGGCCAAAATTGAGGAAAACTACTTTTTTTTTTTTTTTTTTTTTTTTTTTGGTCTTTTTCATTTTTACCGGTACCAGGGATCGAACTCACGACTGCCTGCTTACAAGGCAGGTGCTTATGTCACTGAGCTAAATCCCCAGCCCCGGAAAACTACTTTTTAAGCACATAACAATCCTTATACACATCATCCAAGTACAACAAAGAGTATGTGTGAAATAGAGATAACCATGCTGACTGGGCACACACCTGGCTAAAATGAACATAATATAAAAATCTTCATTTTGTTTTCATAACCTGCTTTTCTATCACCAAACACAGTACTGAACAGAAATAAAGGAAATAAAGACAAAGGTAACTAAAATACATATTTTTATCTAACATGAAATCACACAGAAAATCTGTGGCTAACATTTACATTTATATTATCAGACATAAATAAATGCAAAGTGAGAATGCCAGAATATATTATTCTTAGAGCCTATTTTAAATTTATACACCTTTAAAATATCCAAGCAGTTTAAAAGTATAAGACTTTATATATGAAACTCAAGAAAACGTGGAATATAAGCAAAATGAAATCAGAAAACATTTTTGGTCACGTTGGTCTTATCGCTAACAAAACCCCTAAATTCCAATGCCACTGACTACACAAGACTAGGTCATGTTGACTTTCCAGTAATTTCCAACAGTCAAATATACCATACAGCTACGATCATACTCAAATTTCAGTTATTTACCTTGTCAATCATTTTTCTTGCTTCCACTTCCTCACTGTTGGGGTTCTCTAACTCAATGGTATAAGTACCCTTGTCACTTTGGTCATCATCATTATCCTTTTCAGAAGTAGCAGAAGTAGCGTGATTTTTTAACATTTTATCCATCTCCTGGCTTGGTCTGTGCCCAAGACTCCCTGAACTTCTTAATAATGCAGTTTGTAGGAAGGGAATTGACACCGATGGCTCCTCTGATTTCTGTTTTAACAATTTCCCATGTGGAACACCATGCCCCCCTCCTCTGTGATGCGCAGAGCTAGTCTGTAAAGACAAAGAAACCACTTTGGCATCTGCTGTTGGAGACTTTGCTTTTTCAAGTTTTGTATGTGGTGCAGTAGGTTCCTGACACAAGATTCCTGTACTTTGAGTAAAGGAATATGACCTTCTTTTTCTGGGATTGTCTTCATCAAAGAACGCAATCATAAAAGCAGTCTGACTTACAACAGCTGGGTCTTGATGCTTTTCAGAGGCCTGGATCTTCTGCAGTTTTTTCTGCTCTGAATGGTGGCGCCTCAGATGCTCCTCCAAAGTTGCACGCTTGCTACAGCGTCTGTGAGCCCCAGCATTCTCGGAGTCACTTTGTGTACCATCATCATGTTTATTTCCTGGACACAAAAAAGAAATTGCATAATAGAAAAGAAAAAACAAAACAAAAAACCCATGTAGAACACTAGAAGCATATACAAAGGTGCTGTTTGTTTTGGCTCCTCCCCCTTTTCAATCTGAAGTCATATGTTCTTTTCAGTAACAGGCTCTGCAAACTTCCCTCGGTTCTAATGGCTACATTCAAATTTTATCAGCCAACAATGAGTTCTTTTATAAACAAATAAATAGGATTGCTGTTTTTTCTCCAAATCTTAACTTTATAATGATTCATCAATCCTTGATAGAGAAGGGAGCTCTATCATGCCATAGTTTGTATTCATAGTGCCAGCAGATATTAATTTTGTCTTCTAATATTCTGTTTTTAACAACCAAAAACCTGACTCCACCATTAGACAGCAAGACAAGAAAATGAGTGATAAATCTGAAATACTTATTAGTACACAGAATAGAGAATATGAGTAACTCAAAAATGTGATGAATCTTAATTGGCAATGATATTCAATACTTTTAAAAGTTCACCATGTCTTTCCTTTTTAGTGAGATTTAGATTTAGTATCCATTAATAAATGCACGAAGTGTTTTACCTATGAGAATTAGTAAAACGTGCATTTTGATTCTAAAATCTAGTGGCTTCAAAATGTTAAATAAAGAATGCTTATTAAGAGGACTGTCAAGAAAAGAACAGCCTACGAACACTTAAATAAATCTAACTGCCAAACAATATGGTGCTAAATATACCTAGATGTTGTCTCTAACAAACTTTTCAGTTAGAATATTCCTCAACAGTGACATATCTCCTTTCTAACAAATGTTTTTCTATATAAGAACAAGAAAAAAACCCCACTCATTTATCTCCCTTCTGTTAGGAAGTGATGTGACACTACAAAAATTATTTGATCTTTCAATGATTTAAATTTTCTATCTAAACAGTATATTAGAATAATGAAATAATTATATTATAGCATGAAATTAACAAAAAGTCAAGAGTTATGTTATACAAATTTTTTGATGGAGTCACAAATCAGGGGTTAATTGATACCTTCACTAGAAGATATCAATGAAATCTAGTGGAATGTGTACTGGTATACTCCAAAGCTTCCAGTACCAAATCTGATTTTCACATTTCCCTGAACTACAGATTTTAAGATAAAACCTTGCTAAACAGTGTGCTAAACATTATTTTGTATAGGGAAAAATAATGATCACATTGAAAGACTAACGGAAGGAAGGGACTGGGAGAAGACATGTCTAGAGAAAAAGCTCGAGTTTCAACAAACACAGGTTTGTTCCTACTGAATTTAGAGATTACCAAGTGGCAGTAATAATTGAATATGAGAGGAACAGCTGTAAAAAATGTAGTATACAGCTTACAGTAAGAGACAGCAGTAGAACACAAAAAAACACAAGGATGTGTTAGGAACATAAAGAGAAACAAAAGGGAAAAATAAGATCAAAATAATGAGATTGAAGAAGTATTCTCATTAAAGGGATAATGATTAGTATTACAAAAACCAGAAACTACAAACACATTTTAAGCTCTTAAAATTACTGTTTAAAATGTAACTGGAAAAGCAAAATAGGTGCTGAATTAGTGGACTCTGCCTCAGATAATTTAAGAGTCATGGACAACAAGTGAAAAACAAAATCCAAATTAACACCACTAATTCAAGAAAAATTCATTGAAAACATACTTAACAGTCTATTTCATTGTTATTTGGACACACTGGAGAGGTAACCAGCTTGTAAGTGCTGGAAATAACTCCAGCATTTCTTGCAGAAGATCAAATAACTCATAACAAACATGTCCAAATGTTTCAAAGAAAATGCTGCCTTCTACAGTTTGATTTTTATTTCAAAATACCAAACGTTGGCGTTCGGTGGTGTCAGGCTAACTTTCCCATAACTTACAGTATAAAACTTCTCTCACATATTAGCCATTTATTTTTGTCACATTACTACTACTGCTTGTATTTCTCAGTGTTACACAAGGAGAAACCTCTGATACATAAGTTGCCATTTTCTGTTTTTATGCAACAAGAAAGGTTAACTAGAAACTCTTCCCATCAGGTTTCTTTATTCCTTCTCCTTGTCCTTAACCATGCATAAATACACGCAAGTTCCTGTAATATTTTGGGTAGGTCAGCTGTACTTAGTCAGTAGCTGAAGCCAAAAGAAGCTGCAACTCTCCTAAAGAGTGAAAGTGTATGGGCTTTGTGAACATTATTTTCCTCACTGTCCCAAAGCGCGTGCACTTTACTCTTGTAGGAGCAAGGTGTTTTGCTTTTTATTTGTTTTTGCCTACTGTCAAATTTTTGACCACTTTAAACGTCTGCTGCCTAGTTTTTATAAAATTGGTACTAGTTGTTATCTAACTATATTTAGAACTTGAGTCCTTTTAATCATCTAAACGGTGTGAAACTATTGGCAAACTTACTCAACCATAGCAGCTCCTTTTGAGAAAGTCATGTCATTTGTAATTAAATCCAGAGAAATTAAATGGGTTTACCTTGAATTAATATTGTGCAAAACACTTTTTTGACTATCCCTAGAACAGCCTAAACGTTGAGTCCATAAGAAGAGTTCCCACAATGGAACATCCTAGAATATATCTACTTTTAAATCAACTTTGAAGAACAATAATAATTGATTAACTTCTACTAAAGCTCTAAAAATCTGCAAATAATGATTTATGTAGGGCTACAGTGTGCATGTGGACATTAATGACTTTGGAATTAGGTTTGTAAATATGCCTTGCTCAAGAGCAAAAAACATTAAAATGATACTTAAAATAACAGCTAATGTAGAAAGCAGTTATAATAACTAGAAAAAATCTGCAAATAGTTTTTAACTGTTTTAACAGTTTTTAACTGTCCAAAGGATCTTTTAAGTTCATTTTTGTATATTTATGAAGAGTTTTAAAGGACACTAAATTTTCAAGCTTCATTTGCTATCTCTTATTATAGTATTATATCAGAATTATCCAATTCACACAAATCATCAGTTCCTAAATAGGTAGCTCGTATTTGTTAGCTTTACCCACCACATATATACAAAGTTCTTAATTATGTATATTATCTAGTAGAAGGAAAATATCACAATTATGTCTCCAATTACGTACATAGGTAACTGATGACTTACAATTAAATATTTTAATAGTTGTCAACAAATAATTATGTAATCACATCACCTCCCTATCCTAAAAGGTCTTAGAATACCATCAGAAATAAGTATAAAATACTATTTCTTCATGACTTGACTAGAATGCCAGGGCATAAGGAATGAGTTAACTGATGGTACGTGTGTGACTGTTCCATCAGGCAGCTTTGGATTAACTTTATTAATGTAAAGAGACTAATAAAAGTGATTAGACCCAGTTGTAGCATCAGAGGTTTAAGCATGCGACAGGACAGTCACCCATGTACCACTGGGGTTCAAGCTGCCCAGCAGCTACACACAGGAATCAATGCTTCCATTTTGAATGTGTTAAACCAAAACCGTTCTCATTCCAGAAGGAAGCCATTCACTGTGCATTCAAATTACTCAATACCTGTCACGTGCTCGAGTCCCAGATAAAGTGTTAAGGATTCAAAGTTAGCAATACATGGTCTCTTATCTCAAAGAACACTTTTTTAAAGAGCTCATTAGTAACTAGAGTAACATAATTATTGAATTAACATACAACTGAAATTTACTCAAAATTATTCCTTTATAAATAGCTTATTAATAAATAACATAGTAACAGAAATCTGTACTCGAATGATTTCAAAAGCTGGGTGTGGTAGTGCAAGCCTGAAATCCCAAAAGTGAGGAGGAGGCTGAGGCAGGAGAATCAGTTCGAATTTGAGACCAGGCTGGGTTGCAGAGCGAGTACAAAGCCAGCCTCAATTATACAGCATGACACTGTCTCAAAAAAGAAAAAAAAATATTCAATAAATAAGTTTATTTGGCAAGACCAGATGGAAAAAAATTAATTAGCTGACACTACCAATGTAAGATATAAAGTTTTTAAGAATTTCAACTGAAGGCTAATGGAGATATATTCACTACTTCATAAATGAACATTCAACTGCACCCATCATAAAATCTCACTATGAAAGTATTTTAATTAATTTAGCAAATATCTAGTAAGTATTTCTAAACTAGCAACATTTGTTTCATCAGTATTCACTGAGAACAGTTTGAAGCACTCCATTAACAATGTGACTATAGTATTTAAGTTAAACTTTGGCCCACACCAAATGGTGTACAATTGATTTCCAATTTATTTAGATATTGATAGCTTACTGGCAGTATCATAATAGAAACAAATTATATTTTTCTTCTCATTAAATCAATAAAATGATGAGAACTGTCTTTTGAGGAATTCTACTGATGAAATGAATAAATTTCCTATTTCCACTGGCAAAAGAAACATATTTAATGGTATAAAAAACATTTACTGAACCCGTCTGGTTTTGGTTAAGAAAACGAACACAAAGGCTGTTGGAATGACTAAAGTGGACATGGCTTACAGAGGCTGTTGCTTTGGAGCTTTGAGATGAAACCTGAGTTTGAAAAAGCAGCTGTTTTTTACCACACAATTTTTAATGGTAGCTTGGTAACTGAAGACAGAAGTTTTTTATTACACAATAGGGAGTTTGGAAATGATCAATTCACTTTACCTTTTAACCTTTTCAAGTACACTGGAACGTCACTTTTAATACTTTTGGAATCATCTTCTGTTCTTTCCCACACCATCTGGGGAGGGTTGTTTTGTGCTAGCCAGTCAGCTACTTTGTTTTCTGGTGCCATCATTCCTGTCTGAATTCCTGGCAAGTCTTGAGTTCCAGGAGAAGACTTCTTTGACTTGTGGCGTTGCTCAGAAGTGAATTTTGTCACATGGTCTCTAATAGTTACCTTTCCTGGGGTACTGTCATCAAATTCAATGGTAAATGAAGCATGCCCTGCACCTGCTGTATGGGAACTTGGTGTGTCTTTTGTTGGAATTTCATGAATAGTGCTCTCTGTTATTTGTGATGGTTGCTGAAATTCTTTTGTAGGGATTTCAAAGTAACTTGGTTCCCTACAGAAAGGAAAAAGTACTTCTTCATTTGCAGCTGCAGAATGTTCCTCAACTTGCTTGGCATCTGTGCTGCACCCTAATGAGAAAAATAAGAGAGAATTCAAAATATTTGGAAGCATCTAGCATTTGAGGGCAATCAGTAATGACCAATGTATTACTTTGTAAGAATCAGAAAGCAGATCACAGTCTGGATGAAAAACAGCATTTATATCTTACAAAAAAAGAGAGAAGAAAGAATCTTGATAGAAGGTAACAGCAATAGCTAAGGATAACGAAGCAGTTAAATGATGGAACCTGTGTGGGAAGGTCCAATAATTTGCCCAACACAGATCAAGAAATCATCAAGGTGCAAAGGGACTGAAATTATATGTAGATGGAGATACATGATATATATAGCAAAACAACGATAGAAAAAGCAAGAATTTCCATCACAGTGATATATCTGAAATGTCTATGAACAAATGCAGAGCTCCAATGGAGAACTGAAACTCTTCATGAGGATATAAATACGAAAAGCAACATTCGGAAAGTAATGATTCCACTTTTCATTCCTTACCATTACATCTAGAGATACTACTTTTAGGATTACAAAAATATATGATCCTTGGAACAAGACAGGTACAGTTCATAAAAACTAAAGAGTGGTTAAAGATGAAATATGTGATGGCTTGCAGCATGCAAATTCAAACACCAACATAAAAGAAATCAGGTAAAAATACTTATTGCCAGCCAATAACTTTGAAAGAAAACTAGTTTTCATTTCTATATAGCAGAATGTGTACAAGTGTCAAAAACACTTGAAGGAAAGTTGAATCATAAAGAGCAAGATTTAGAAGGAGCAAGCAACTCTGGAACACTACCAGTATTCTTTAGTTATCTCAGAACCAAACATAAAATTATGAAAACAAAGGCTTTTATAAATAAAATGCATAAAGATATATAAATGAAAATGATAACTAAGATGCTTTAAGTATATGTTATTAGTAAAAGAACTATAAATTCTCAAGATAATCTATTTATTAAGAATGAATTCAAACAAAACACATTTCCGTAGGGCTCAAACAGAAAATTTATCAGGAAGAAAAGCAATACTGCAAAGAAAATTAAATTGATTCTAATCATTTTCTAATTAAGTATTGGTCTTTTGAAGTAGCTTTTCAAATATTACATCCTGTAGTAATTCATCAGGTACTGTAATATGAAAAAACCATAAACATTTACTTTTAGTGAGCAGAAAAATGGGATAGTAAAATCCATGTAATCAAAAGTGTGGTGTAGGATATAGAAGGCAAGTTTCATTTCTAAAATCATCATCGTCATCACCATCTATGCAGAGGGCAATAATTTTCGATGTAAATATTATTTCACTCAAAATTTACTCGGTTTTGCTTGTCATCAAACATGAAATAATAATACTGGTGGGGCTGGGGATTTAGCTCAGCGGCATAAGCGCCTGCCTTGCAAGTGTGTGGTCGTGAGTTCCATCCCTGGTACCAATAAAAAAGAGAAAGACAAAAATAATAATAATAATAATAATAATAATAATAATATTGGCAAACTCAACACTCTCAGAGTAATTACAAAGATAAGATGAAAAACAATCCAGAGCAGACAAATGGCCTCAAAAGCAGAAGTACCCCAGTATCATTCATTTTATAGAGTGGTCTTATATACTTAAAACACTGCTCAAGACACCAGTGTAAGCTACCATAGATTGAAATCAGATGTTCATGATAATTCTGAGATGTAAAGAAATAACTTTTATTCAGCCTTCTCTAAGGTTGATAATATAGGTAATGCATGCACTAGAAACTTAGTAATAAACCATTTAAACAAATGTCAGTTATAAAAGTGAAGTTCACTCATCTGGAAAATTTATTATGTGAAGGGAGACAAAATTCCTTGAAGATGATAAAAACAGACAGAGTGAGGACCAGCTAGAAAAATTATGAGAGATCTTCTAAATTGGGATAGAAAATAAAATCTTCCTCACCCTGGACACTGAAAAAACACATTCTGAAATTTACTGATTTTCATTTCTCTTCAAATCTTACTGTTTATATCAAATTAAATTACATGGTACTGTATAGTATTTGTTTATACTAGTATTTTATTAATAGCCTTAATAACTAGATTCAAAAATTATTCAATAACTAGCTCTGCTAGAATTCACTCCATATAGCTAAATATGAAGAGCAATTTGGAGACACCTGCTTATGTTAAGGTATTTTATGACTCTATGATCTTTCAAAGATACCTGCAATACATACAAACAAGCCAGAATAAATGTCTCCTTCATTCTTCTGTACTAAAGTAAATATAATATTCAACTACTTCAAGATGACAAAGACTGTGCTTATAATGGCTCATTCTGGTTGAAGGTATCTACCCAACCTAGCCTGCTCAGGCACTTCAGGTTACTAACTTACATAAGAATGAATGTGAAATTCCTTTTGCTAAAAAAGTGCTATAACTTGAAAGCCTCCAAATTTAGTCTGTTTGGATTAAAAATCAGCACGAAAGAGTCAAGAATTTACTATTTACAGTTACATGTCTTTTTTAAAAATGTATGTAACACTTAAAGGCCCTTAATTGTAATCTAAATTGATGCTGAGAACAAGTTAAGAGGTACAAGAACACAGCTGTAACTAAACTAAGGACTAATTTTCCTTAGTAAGATTCAAAACACACAACTTTGGGAAAGCACAACTGCTCTAATGTAAATATTTGTTTCTAGTTTTTTAGGCTGTATGATCAGTTGTGTTAGGAGATTCTGGAGACATGTAGAACTGGCAACCAAGAGAAAAATAAATTTAGTTTTTAACCAAAAGAACATGTTTAGAGCATAAATTATTAAACTAATATATATCCCATAACTTCAAAATTTATAAAATGTAAACCCCTAAAAATATTTTAACTTCAAAATGATCAAATTAAGTAACATCTGATATACATTATCTGACTATAATTTCTTCTGGCATCATAAATGATTTCAGGTCAATAAACATTTTCCCTCATCCTGTATTTAAGAAATCTGCAAACTTTAAAACTGGAGCAGTAGCACCCTCAAGGTAATATGAGAGAACAATTAAGAATTTCATTCAAGGGCTGGGAGTGGTAACACACACCTGTAATCCCAGCACAATAGACACCGCAGCAAGGTCACTGTGAGTTCAAGGCCAGCCTGGGCTACATAGCAAGACCCTGACTCACAAAACAACTATGACAACAAAAACATAAAAACAACTCATCAACAATTAATAAAGCTGAATCTGACTTTAAGCTATTAAATGCAAAACATAAATCACTTACGCTGACACATGTGGGACCAATTTCCAAGACCTATTTTTTTGGACAGTTTAAATTTCTGCACCCAACGAGTACATCCTTTGGAAATGACCGTGTGTGGGGGGTGGGGAGAGTTTGCACACATAAGTATAATGATCACTAAAATTTCAACTGCTCATGACTGGACTGAGGTTGAGTTCATGTCCCAGCTCTATTATTGGCTTGCAGGGGTGATACTGGTTAAGTAAATTAGTACCACTGTGTATCAGATCCTTTTTAGGTATTGCTGTATTAGATGCATGCAAAGCAGTGAGAGTGACTGAATAAAGCAAGCACCACTGAAATGCTAGCTATTATTACCAATCACAGTTACATCTCCAGTACAATAATTATACATTTATTTCACTGTATTTCAGTTGTTTTGTGAGTGTGGGGGAAAAAGAATATTCTTGATAGTTGATAAAAATCACTACCAAAATTATTTTTCAAATTTGGGAACAGTTAAATTCAGAAAACAGCTAATGGTGTTTTTTAAAACAGCTAATCAGTTAATGTTTTCCTCTCCCTGTTCAGATGGCTCAGTATAATACATAATTGGTCCTTAAGGAATTGAGAGATTGTTTAAAGAGACTGTTTAAAGAAGGCTCATATACATATACTGAATGAAAAAAATGTCACATGCATTAGCAATACATACATAGATACATCATTTATAATTTAGTATCTCTTGATGTCTGTTTGTATACCTATAGTCCACCAAAAAGTACATACATACACACACACCAGGCAAAGAAAAAACTTGTATAAATATTTTAATATTAAATTTTTTGAGACATCATGAAATTAATACAAATTACCTCCTGCCTGTGCAGTTACAAGAGGTGCTCACAGTGGTGGCCGTTCCTGTCCAGACATTTACTAGCACAGCAAACTGCTGAAGTGTGTATACATTTTTTGGGTGGACTCTGTATTTTCTAGTAAGAGAACAACTGGCAAGAATCACTGTAACTTATATGAAGATGCTTCGAAGAAGAACACTAAAACAACAGATAATCATATATGCATTTTATGATAAAATTTATGATCTTTGATATATAAGACTTAAAAAGTTTAAGATTTATTTAGAAGGCAAAAAGGAGGCACTATTGTTTCTTGAAATAAAGATCAGTTTAGACGTTTGATGCAAAATGAACTGCAAGAGGATTGAATAGAAAGTTCAAAGTTCAATTCTGATTCAGTGGAGAAAAAGGGCATCAAAAGCAGGTCACCTATCAGACAAGGTGAAGACAAGGGAATCCAAAAACTTTTCCAAATAAAGATGACATTCTTGATTGCCTTCTAATATCCTTTTCCTGTTCCTCCTTCCTCCACTGACTTCAGTATTCTATGGTATTCACTTTTCCCTGATGCAGCTCACTAGCCTTAGGGAAAACTAACTCCACAGTCAGTTTACAGGAACAAGAATGATGTCAGGATAATCTCACATGATATGCAAAGGCGTGATTCAGAAATAAGCAGGTGACCCACTCTGGAACCTGTGAGAGGCCAGTAAGAAGAAAGATGTTAAGAGTTTTGGGGAAAAGTTTTCAAATCCCAGGAACTTTCTGGAAAAATCTTTGTTCTTTTCTGTTGGATGTGATTAAAACAGCATGTTAACCTGTGTGCTGCAATCAGGCAGCCAGCAAGCATGAGGGGAAACTGAGTACGCAGCCACTGTGAACTGCAAGACCAGCTAGTTGAACGCTGTTCAGCAGATGTGGCTGGCACTGATGTCCCTGACAGGATCAGCTAATGTGAGCCAGTATACTTCCTTCCTGTTTAGCATCAGGTAGCAGTTCCTTCATTCACCTCTGAAGGCTGGATGTATAATATAGAACGGTGATTTGGGTATGAAGAAAACTGTTGGTGAAAGAAGAAAGCTATGTCAGAAATTTATTTGCAAAGTTGACAAATTGAGTTTGGGGCACCGTAAGGTCACGTTGACAAGGCCAGCTTTCTTTACTTCTATTGTGGTACAATCAGAACACATCTAAAAGAACAGTGCTTTTATTTCCCATCTAAGAAAATTGTTGTATTTATCTTGTAAAACTAGGGTCAAAGGCAAAAAATTGAGAATTCTGATGAAGTTTATCAGACTTAAGTCTTCCATACTGAGCCTTGATTCTGTACTTAATTCTTCCAGTTTTGGATCCTTATCTGCTGTTACCAATGGAAACTGGCTGCTCCATCTTTCTGTTCCGATGTCATTTCAATACCCTTAGGTGACAGACAATTGAGACCTCTATTTCCTGATAAATCTTGATTTTTCTGCTTTACAGTTTACCAGTGAACCACTCTATCAACAAAAGAATATGTTCCTTGACTACTAATCTAAGAATATGATTTACAACAATTTCTTCATTCTGGCTGCTGAACTCAGTAGTCTTGTTGCTACCATGTTTTAACACAATGAGCACCCTCAGGTTTTAAAGAAGTTGTAATTCCATTTCACATTTGTGAACACAGGTGAAACCATTCATTTTAAAATATGAGTATTTGCTTGTGAACTGAATGAAAACAAAACTCATTTATACACACTATTTTGGTCAAATACATTTTAATAATTATTTTAAAATATTTAAAATATCCCAGGTATATCATTAACCTATACGTTTTAGCAATCTAATAAACTGGAAAAATATAAAGATACTTTGTTCAGAGCAGGAGATCACCTCTTTTTTGGAGTAGACAAATTTTTGCTTAGACTACAAGTGCTTCCCAAAATATCCATGTATCACAATCACTGAGATATTTTTACCTGATGTTCCAGTTTCATGACTTTTGTCTTCAGGCTTGCCATTTGACTTGAAAGCTTTTTGGTCCTCTTCCTCATCATCTCCCCACCACGATGGCTGCCCATATAATGGCGTGCCACGGGGCATAGCAGAAACATCTGGAAAGAGGTGGGAAAATCTGTCTACAGCAGATGAAACAACAACAAAATACACTTTTACAGAATGCTAGAGCTGTCTAGCTGATTAAATGCAAATAAAGTGTAGTAAAAACAGCTGAAAAGTGCCCTCCATTAAATCAGAGAATTTGTAGAATCATATATAACGTTGGACCTGACTTAATATTTGCACTGGTTGGTATCTTAAGTAATATATCCTACCAGGTTTTTGCTAAAATATTAAAGAGTTCTAGGTACATACTGAATCACTTACAACAAATGACTTTTGACTTGAATATTCAGGAAGTCAGTGCCCTCAGCAGAACAAGACTGTTGAAACTAGGCAGTATTCAACTGGGGAAGAATAAAACCAGTCTGATCAGAACAGTCATTAAGCTAAATACAAAAGCAGAAACTAAAATTTTGGCATTAATTGCCACTTTCCAGCTTTTTAAAAGTTTAAGGGCATTGCACAGCAAACTAAATTTAAACTAATTTTTTAAAATTTTATGGAAAAAAGTAAAATGAAATTTCCTAAAATAATAGGAGAATAATGATAGTTAATATATTACATGTTGTTATCCTTAAAATAGTTTCTGAGGGTATATGGGCATAAAAATTTCTCCAATTGTCACTAGCACAAACCTTCCTTTTTAATGAACTAAGATATCCTAATACTAAAACTGACTTTCATTTTTTTCTTTTTCTGCATGCCCTTTTCTCTTTTCACCCGTCCTGGTTCTTTTTTCCTTTTGAACAATTTCTTCCCATTTCACACTATTTATTTTACATTTCATACTGTATTTACTTTTTCAGTTTCTCATACCAGGGAGACAATATTTACATGAGTCTGATGTGTTTCACTTCTGAGTATGGTTGCAAGTTTCATATATTTACCTATAAAACTCTCAAGTTTATCCTTCATTACGGCTGAGTAATACTCCATTGTAGAAAAATACCACAACTTTTTTATCCATTCCTCATTTAATAGGCATTTGGATTATTTCCAAAATTTAGTTATTACAAATTGTGCTGCTATAAACATGGGTGCACATATATCAGGGTATGGTGTTTTTAATTCTTTTGAGAAGATACCAGAAGGGGAATAGCTGGATATAACAGAACCTCTAACTCTAGTTTTTTAAGGAACCTCCACACTGATTTCAACAGTGGTTGCACCAGTCTACACTCCCACCAACAGTGGAGAAGGGATTCTTCTTCCCCATAACATCTCCATCATTTGTTATTTGTTGATTTCTTGATAATAGCCATTATTTAGGGGTGAGATGGAATCTCAGTGTTGTTTTAATTTGTATCTCTCTAGTGACCAGTTCTGTTGAACTTTTTTTATATATTTATCTGCTATTTGTACTTCTTCATCTGAGAAATGTGTATTCATCTCAGATGCCCATTTTTGGATTGGGCCTTTGAATTGGCGGGGGGGGGGTGGTGTTCCTGATTTTTTCAGTTCTTTTTATGTTGTAGAAGTCCTTTGTCTGAGGGACCACTGGCTAAATTTTTTTCCCACTCTGTGGGTTGTCTTTTCACTCTGTTGATTTCTTTTGTGGTGTAAAAGTTTTTTAGTAAGATGAGATCTCAGTGTTTGATTCTTTGAAGTATTTTCTGTGCAGTCTGGGTTTATTAACTTTCTACCTACACTTGTCTTCAATATTTCCATCTACTTTCTCTTCCAGGAGATGCAATGTTTCTGTTTTTATATTTAGATTTTTGTGCCAGGGATGCAGCTCAGTGGCACAGCACCTGCCTGGCAAGCATGAGGTCCTGAGTTTGATTCCTGATACCACCCCCCAAAATTTAGATCTTTGATCCATTTTGACTTTAGTGCATGGTGACAGACATGGGTCTATAGTTTTAGTCTTCAGCATGTAGAAAGCCATAAACTAGATTTTTACATTTGAACAAATGTGGTAATATCTAGCACCTTAAAAGTGTTTGTTGAATGAGTTTATGTATGCAAAATATATTTTATAGTTATTGAAGTAGCATTATTTATTAGCTTTTTCCTTTTATTTCAATTATAATTCAGAAGAAAAAGGCAAAAAGGAAGTAATAGTTCTATGAACTACAATTATAAATTGTATTTTCTTCAAGTATTTAAATTATGTATTTCTGTTCAATATTTACATGTAAGTGCACACGCACATAACTGCTCTGATGTAATTATGTTTTATAATACTTTCAACAAACATTGACTGTTCTCAAAGACAAAAGCTTACCCACGGCTTTTTCCTCAGATTTCAGGGCTTCTGTAGGTTTATGCTGCACTTCTGTAGCAGCATCTGTTACCTTTGACTCAATACTTTTGGCACACGCAGATTTTGGTAATTCTGATTCTGAAGATTTCTGGGACAACTGAAGCTGAATGGTAAATTTCTCGTGCTACAAAACATTTAAGAATGAAAATGAGACATCTACAAATGAAATTATCTGTAGTGAATGGCAGATTTGCAAAGGAGGGAAAAATTTTACCTTAAGAGCTTCTTCTGGGACTCTCATTTCCCCTCGTACTACAGTAAAAAGATTTGTATGTAAACAAGGCTAAGGATGAACAGAACTTCAAAATTCAGGCATTACAGTTTTAAAAAGTTAAAACATGATTTAGAAACTGTCCTGTTCAAAACAGCAAAACAGTGCTGCAGAATTACAATATATCCCTCTTAATGTTAAAATATAAACATTTTTGTTTTTAAATACTAAAACTCATAAAATCTAATAAATATTACTAACTTCAGCTATTGGTCTTTAAGAAGCAATTAACTGTGTGACTATTAGGAGTATAATATTTTCAATCATCAAAAATATGATGTGTACAAAGAAGCAAAAACACTTGGATCAAATTATGCTGATGGCTATTAAAAAAAATAAAAGAATACTAAGTGATTACCCAACAGAAAATCTTCACAGAACTTACTCAGACTTTCATAAGATTGATAAAAGTGAAGTTTATTTTGCAAGTGCAAAAGAAACACTATAATTAGGAGCCATACAACAACTACAACCTTCTCTTTTCCCATGTACTGCAATCAGGTTCATATTACATTAACAAACAACTGATCCTACTCAGATTGGAACAAAGTGCTACAGATAATGGATGCTTTCATTATTATTATAAAAAGAACAATGTCTCTGTATATTTAAAAAGATGTACTCATTAAAGAGTAGAGGTCACATTTCCCACCATTACTTAATTCTGAATGAAAGGACCTTTATAACCATATGTGTTCTAAATTCTACTCTTCTTTGCCAATTCAAAGCACTCATCACTTCAAGGGCAAAACACTGGGAATAAAGTCTTTCCAAGAATGATGGAAATAGTAAACTCTTAAATATGTTTTTAGTCTGTGGTTTTACTTGTTAAAATAAAAAACTGGATTTGTTTTAGAACTGTAAAGAGCTCTGCAGAATATACTGCTCAATTCAATTATCTTTCTTCTTGTTTTATAAAGAACTTGTAATTGGAGAGATAGAACCTAAAACAAGAATCTGATTACAGAACTCCAGAGCTTTCTTATCATTTTATATTTTTCCTATAGTTTTGAAATACTAAAAATTTTCTTTTCTGCCAAGTACACATGCTGATATGTATTTGCTAGTACACATTTCATCTTGAAACTGAGTGTATTAAATGAAAAATAAAGTCTAGTACATTTTTTAACTCCTAAGAAATTCATTAACAAATAGAGACAACGATCATACTTTCAAGGGAAAAAATTCTTTTTAAATTAACAATCATTTCTATTTTCCCAACGGAAAGAATTTCAGCTAGTGGTATGGACTTCTTGATGCTTCAGGTATAACTTCTCAGAGTGAAGGTTATTCCTTACTTGCCTGGGACTTAAACTTGCCTTGCTCATAAACTCAGACATATTTCAGGTCAGGGAGAACTTGCGAGGCCATTTATCTCAAGTTCAAACTTAACCTCCAAACTCTTGAATGTGGAAATAAAGACAACCTCAAGAAGAATTTACCTGAAGATTCTAGTATCTAATTTTGAGGATGCTATACGTGACTTTTACTGCCAAAGTTACCTAGCTTTTGGATATTCTCAATAGGATTATAATAATCTTTTTTATTTAACTAAAACTCTAGTAAGAAAATAATTATGATAAACTAGATGCCATACTGTACTAATAAGACAAATCCTAGGAGATGCCAAAGTTAAATACAATCGATGAGAGAAAATTGTCCAAGGGAAAATTTTTTTTATCTATTTGATTAATTTTGTTTTCAGGAAACAAAGTCATTTTACTTTTGGACAACTTTTCAACAACTGATACTAACTTTTCTTCTATCCCTTTTTACTCAGTGGCTCATCTCTATTAATCCCTTCAATTGCATTATTTTAAGATTTGAAAGTTATCTAGTTTTGAAATTTGGAAAGTGTGCTTAAGATTTGACGATATCGACTGCACTAATCTGTGAAGGTCTTTGGGTGAAAAGATTTTAATTTTTAATTATGCTTATCTCCCTCCTGATCATGTCAGCAGCTATTATCTAGATTGCTTAGCAAACAGTGCCACAGTGTTCCAAGTATACAAGCTATAACAATATTGGTTTATTTTTTCCACTTTCTAATACTGATTACATCATCATTTTGAATCTATTACACATTAACAAACAACTTCCTGAGGAAAAGATATGACTCCTCATTTTAAGAAAAAAGATACTAGGTTCTTATGATTTACATGTTGAAGATGATGCTAAGCAGAGATCTTGAGATTTGAAGCATTTAAGCAACATATTAAGTAATTTCTGTCAAACAGGTAAATCACAACATATGTTGATTTTACTTCTATCTCAATAGTGGTTCCTTCTTAGTCTTCTTTATTAGATCCTCACCTCTCCAGCTTCTTAGTATTAGAATTATCTTCAGTCTTTGGACATTTTATACTTACTCCCTTGATCTCATACAGATTCAAGATTTTAAATATTATTTACACAATGAAAATGGTCAAATTCTTATTAGCTTACACTTCTCCCCTGGATTCAACTGGTATATTCTGGACAAGATGAAATACAAGTAACCAGATTAATTCTCCCACTTTGAAATAACCAGAAAATGAGCAAAATATATGGCTCGCAGATAACTGGCATCAGGCTACAAAAGACAAAGATGGCTGAGAACACGGAAGTAAATTAAGATGAGTCTAATAACTGCCTTAATTGCCTACCCTGAGAGAGTTTACAGTATACCCTGCAAGGGGTGAAATTGAGGCAGAGATTGACAGACTTTCTGAGCTGTGAAGGAAACGAAGTTAGGGGACCAAGTATTTAAGAGAAACTACAGAGAACCTCAGGGTCCTTTAAAGGATTTCACTACAGCACTCAGCTGATCATGGATCAGCATACAGAAAACTCCTGAGGGCTGGGGCAAGAACCATTTGAAAGTATTAGAAGTAATCCTATCCAGGGTTCACAAAGGACAGAAACAGTACCAGCCTCTGGAAAACCTCATGACTCATAAACCACTGGGTAAAGCAGAAGTCAACAAATTTTTGCATTAAAGGGTCGCACAGTAAGTGTTTTAGGCTTTACAAGATTTTTAACCTATCAACTCTGCTATGATACAGTACAAGCAGTCATAAAAATATGTACATCAATGAACACAACTGTGTATCAATAAAACAGGTTGCATATCAGATCTAGTCAATAGGTTTGGGGATTCCTATAGAGTACACAGAAAGATTGTAACTCAGAAGAGGGAAAAAATTATTCCACAAACTCTCTCTCTGTAAATATAGTACTAAACATTGAACGTAGGATCTTTGACTGAGCTATATTCTCAATCTTTTACTTTTTTTAAGATCCCGTTGCACAGGTTGAGCTTGTGCTTGTGGTACCTCTGCCTCAGCTTCTACAGTGCTGGATTTTTAGACTCCCATTACCACATTCAACTAAATTAGCAAATTTTAATAACTTATGTCCCAAAACAAAGCTCAGAAAATTTACAGGAAAACAAAATATATGTATGTAACATTTAACAAGATAAATTTAAGAGTACTGGGAATCTAATAAAATTATCATGCTGGGGCTGGGGATTTAGCTCAGCGGCATAAGCACCTGCATTGCAAGCAGGCAGTTGTGAGCTCGATCCCTGGTACCGATAAAAACGAGAAAGACAAAAAAAAAAAAAAAAAAAATTATCATGCTGCATGGAAAAAAGAAACTCAATCAACTGTAATCAATCTAGAAATGATATAAATGTTAACAAAGGTGTTAGAATGGTTATTAAAATCATATTACATGTTCAAAAATAGAAACTTGGAAGACATGAAAAACAAAATCTAGGTTAAACTTCTAGAGATGAAAATTACTGTGTGTCACATGAAATATTTTCTGAATGGGTTAATGGCAGATTAAACTGTATCTAAGAAAGATCAGTAAACGTAAAGAGCCAGCAGTAATAACCAAATCACAGAGGAGCACCAACAAGCTATGAAATGACTTCATGCAGTCTGATGCACATTTAATTGGAGTCTTAGAAATATAGGCAGGATAAAAACAAATACTTGAATAAGAAATTTTTAAAAATTTAAATTATAAATGCATAGGTTAAAGAAGCTCAACAAAGTCCAAGCACTAGGACCATGAAGGCACATCATAATCAAATGGCTCAAAATGAAAAATTAAGGGAAACAACAAAAATGAGAATATGGTGGAGCAAAATCTTAAATGTACTAAAGGAAATGTTGACCTAGAATCTTACACTCAGCACGAATAACTTTGGATCACCAAAGTAAAACACCTTTCCAGACACGTAGGAGGTGAAAGAACTGATCACTACCAGCATCCTGACACATGTCTGTATTCCTAGCACCTCTTGGGCAGGAAGATCTGAACTATGAGGCCACTCTGGAATACAGGGAGACCCTTTTACCAACAACGATCATGAAGATGGAAATAAACACTGAAGGAATACCTTCAAGCAGGTGAAAATATGAATCTGTACAAAGGAATGAAGAGCACTAGAAATGGGAGCTCCACACATATAAGAGTACACAATATAAGAGTAAAAATACATTTAAAATAAGATCTTTATGAAGATAACTCTTTACTAACAAAACAGCATAAGGTTTATGACATATGAAACCATTGCACAGAGGTCAAGAAGAAGAAAGCATACTACTGTAATTTTCTTATACAATACGAGAAATGATATGTCAACTGCAGACATAATTCCAGGTTACAGATTTAAATCCTAAAGTTAGGTCTAAAATAACTTTAAAAGGGGAAGAAGTTATAGCCAATAAGCTAACAAAAGAGGTAAATGGAATCATTAAAATACTGAACAATCCAAAACAAACTTTAGAAAAAAGAAATACAGAACATAAAAGTGACAAGACAAACAGAAGACAAATGTCAAGATGACAGATTTAAACCTACATCAATTATCACACTAAATACGAACTGTCTCAAAGCCCAAGTAAAGGAAGAAATGATCATACTACATTTAAAAAGAACAAGAACATACTGCTTTACTTTAAGTGTAAAGACATTAACAGGTTAAAAAATAAAAAATTGCTAATTATGCTAATCAAAGAAAGCTGGAGTAACTATATTAAAAACAAGGCAAACCAGATTTAAGAGCAAGTAATATAAGGAATAACAAAGCAGGTCATTTCATGATAAAAGTGAATTTAATTTCACATAATTTCAAAGTGCATACACCTCAAAACAGAGCTTCAAGTTTCACAAAGCAAAACTTGTGCAAGGAGAAAAAGGCAAATCCATATTCAGAGGCTGAGATTTCAAGACCTTTCTCCATACAGGACAAGTAAGACAACAAAACAATAAATTTTTTTGGCTTTAACAATACTATCCAGCCAATTTGACCTAATAAGCATTTATACATTCTAACCCAAATGCAGACTGCATACCCTTTGCAAGTACATATGAAATATTTACCAGGCTAAATCAAATTTCAGTCCATAAAACAAGTCTCAAAAACTTCAGAAGGATTTGAGATAACACAGTGGAACCGAATCAGAAGTTAGTAATAGAAAAATCTCTGAAAAACTCAAAAAATATTTGGAAATGATATAAGCAGCTTACTAACCTATGACTCAAAGAGGAAATTAGAAAGTTTTCACAATATTAAAGGAATACTTACTGGAAATTTTATTAAACTGAACATCTGTATTAACAATGAAATAAGGTCTCAAGTGACCTCAACTTTCACCCAGAATGAAATGATAATGTCGGAATACAAATAGAAAACAAAAATAGAGAAAAACCCCAAGGTCATTTTTGAGAAAAATGGCTCTTCTCATGTTCCCCTCAAAGCCTATTTTACCCACAGAATTCTCTGTATCAATTAGTGATAGCTTAGTATTTCCTAACAACAGTTTTGGGTCAAAATGTTGGATTCATCTTTTGACTTTCTTTCTCACTTTACAATCCAATCAGAAAATCTAACTGGCTCCATTTACAAAATATATACAATATCATTTCACTTTTCTTACTACCATCATATCTACTGTCCTGGTTCAAACCTCCTTTAAGCACTTGGACTACTGCAACAGAACTGATGTTTTTGCCCTCCACGTCTTCACTCTCAATCTTCTGTGAGTAGGAGCAGTCTGAGGAGCACCTTAGACATAAGCCCCCATCAAGTCACTCTTCTGATTAAACACTCCAAATGGTTCCCCAATTTGTTCATAATAAAAGCTGAATTCCTTATAATAGCCTATTAGGGGTGCTATTCCCAGGCTACAATATATTAATGTCCTTTGCTGACTCCAGCCACATTGGCTTTCTCAAACATGTTTTTATTTCTTTTTCCAATTAACTCTTCTATCTCCTTGAAATGTAATTTCTCCCAAAATCTGTATGGTCAGCTTTTCTCCACATCTCTGCTCCTCTGTGGGTTTCTCACTGAGGACTTGGAGAATATTCTTTTTAAAACTTTAATTTCCCATACACCAATGCTAGTTCTCCACAGTCCTCTTTCACCCCTTGTCCCCAGGATATCACTAAAATGCCCACATTCTTTTTTTTTTTTTCTTTTTCTTTCTTTTTTTCCGGTACCGGAGATCGAACTCACAACCACCTGCTTGCAAGGCAGGTGCTTATGTCGCTGAGCTAAATCCCCAGCCCCAAAAATGCCCACATTCTGTATGCTTTGTGCTCCCACCAATCCCATTAAAGTGTAAATACCAGGACAGTGCCTATAAACTTTATATCCCTAGACCCCTAGACTATGCCTGGCATGTAGGAAACATCTTAATAAAGGTGAAATGAATAAACTTGGGCTTCCTTATTACCCACATTTTTGGCCACTAGAAGACTGACTAGAACTATAGCATTTTGGTACCCTTATGAATATACCGCCTTGAAAATTTGGATATTTCACTGAATACATGTCCTTCCATATCATTTAATTTCTCTATTATGAAAAGACTTATGGCAAATAAATAGTTTTTCCTAGTTCTAATCTATTAAGGTGACATTCTAGTTAAGAGTGAATTTTTACCAACGTATAGCAACTTTTAAATGTTATTAGAATTTTAATATGAATAGTTTCTTTAGTATAGCTAAATGTAGAAATAAACCAGATTATAAAATTTCATCCAATATAGTAAAATTTCTGCTACTGTAATAGCTTGATGTTCATGTATGTACCTAGCTCAGAATCATAAGCAGTAAGAGATGTTACTTCACAATATTAAATGAGGCTTGTCTTGCTATTTAAAAGATAATTATTGCTCCAAATTGACCATTTATAATAATCATTTGTCCCAACAATTTTAGACGTTAGAAGCTAGTACATAAGAAAATGTTTGCTACTAAGAAAGTATCTCTATAAAAGTATGAGTTATTTCTTAATAGTTCCTTTTCTTTTTTTTTTGAGAATGGGACTCTTGGGTACTTAAACACAACACACAGTATACTTGTACTTGATTTTTGCTAAAATTCATCCCAGTGATGACTCACTCATTGATCAAGGGTTTATTTTATGTTAATTCTTAATCATTTTATGTGATAAAATATTTATAAAGATCTAGGCTGGGCGTGGTAGCTCACACCTGTAATCCCAGCACTCGGGAGGCTGAGGCAGGAGGATCCTTGCGAGTTCGAGACCAGCCTGGGCTACAAAGTGAGTTCAAGGCCAGCCTGAATTGCAGAGAGAGCCTGTCTCAAAAAGACAAAAAAAAAAAAAAAAAAAAAAAATTATAAAGATCTAAAATATGTAACAAAAAACATGTATATTTATGGTGCTCTGTGTTCCCTCCAGCCCAGAGTAAGTTCTAGGAGAGGGATATAATCCTTTGGCTCTTCAAATACAAATGAGGTAAGATGTGCGTATAAAACTTTTTCTAATTTTAAATATAAATTTCAAAATTACTTCATTTGCATAAACTTTTAAGTACTAGTACATGATTTGCAAAGAATTATGGTGTCCACTTTAATGGATTAAGAAATGCCTAGGGGTTTAGTGCAGCACTGTTTCGAGTGTGTCTCAATGACTGATTCGTAAACTGCCAACTGAGGGGCAGAGTCAGGCATGGTGGTACACACCTGTAATCCCAGCACTCAGGAAGCTGAGGCAAGAAGATTGCTGCAAGTTCAAGGCCAGTTTGGGCTATATAGTGAGGTAAAGGCCAGCTTGAGCTATAAAGAGAAACCCTGCCTCTAAAACAAACAAACAAAAAAGCCAAAACCTGAAGGAGGAAGACCCAATTGAGGTGCTGATGCCTGGATGAAATAGGAAAGGAGGAGGAAGTCCTCCCTCTTGCTTCATCGAAGAAGCTTCAGTCTTTGCCACGGTCTTTCCATGTTTGTCTCCAGCTCCCTCAGGGTTCTAGCACAAACTCTTCAGCTGTCCAACACAGACCTTTCACGTAGGAGGACTCTGCAGTGAGCTCTAGGCTTTCAAATGGATCCTCCAGCTCTCCTAGGCACAGACAGACTTCGCATTTTTTCATGCCTGACTCTGCAGGCAGTCATTTGCCTTGCTTTGTAAATCCTTTATATATGTATGTGTTTCTTCTCTAGAGAACCCTAACTGATTCATAATTTTATAGTGTTAGTACTTTGAGCATCAACTCTAGTTGAAACTACTCTGCTAAAGTGATAAAGCCCATTTTGGTTGACAACATTTTATATGTTCGTTATTATCATGATCCAGATAAATGCAGTGATTCAAAAAACCAAAACTCAAGAAAGACATTCAACATAGTATGGAATATCTGCATTTTAATTAAATTTAAGTTCTTTTTACAAAGCTTCTTGCTTTGAGCAAATAGGTTTTATTCTGCTTCAATCATGTTTCTTCCCTTCACTAGAAATTCTTCATGCTACTCCATCTAGCATAATATAGCTATGTCCGTAATTCAGTTATCAGACTTAGTTTTCAACAATTTTACACACTAAATGCATAATGCACTTAACCAAGGAGTATCAATCTTAAAATATATACTTAGGCAATTTTTTAGGCAATGTTAATTATTTATTATTTAGGCAATGTTAATATAATTCATAAAACAGTAACAGCAGGTATGAAAGGAAAGATAGGTTTAAACTCCTACAAGCTTCCTAGGTATTTGTTTTGTGTCATTGTGACTCACCTCAAATGAATTCCTAAGTTGGACAAAAACTTAACACTCCTCTTTCCTCTCCCTAGTTTTTGATACCTAAATTACACATGTAACTGTAACACAGGGACTGCTGAAACCATACAAAAAGAGGGGCAAAGAAAAAACTGAGTCCATCAACTTTTCTAAGACTACTTTTAGGGACAGATCTAGTAATTTTTAAATTTTTAAAAGTACTTATTTTTCAAACCAAGAATGGTAGTGCACACCTGTAATTCCAGCACCCTGGGATACTGAGGCTGTGCTCATTCATAACTTCTAGCCTAGCCTAGACATCTTAAGTGACTTAGGAACACAATGTCTCAAAATAAAAAAATAAAGGTTCAGAGATGAGGCTCAGTGTGAAGGCACTGAGTTCCATCTGTAGTACCACACTCTCTCACTCTCTCTCTCTCTCTCTCCATATATATATATATATATATATAAATATATATATTTATATATATATATCATGTATTGTTTAGGAGAAAATCTGACGAAGAATTCTATCACATTAATATTGTAAATTCTTATGTCTAAGAAATGTTAACTTACACAAGTAAATATTTTGAATAAATTTAATAAATGCACAAAATTAGATAAGGATATCATAGCCAAATCTCAGCTTATCTTCAAGTTTCAAGGTGATGTAAGTCTGTTCTGGAATCCTTACATCATTCACAAAAGTCTACAAAGAAAAAAGAAAAACATTTATGTTAAATATAGAATATTAATTTTCACATTCCAGATATCACCTTCTCCAACCTGATACTTAAAAGTACGTATTATGTGGTAGCTTACAAAGTTTGTGTATCATTTAGATGTACCATGCATGCTACAGTGTGATAAATTATTTCCTATTGAGCCTCTTATCTCTGTTCCTGCTGACATACAAAAAACATGGTACTGCACTACCAACACGTACAAAAGCACAACAAATTCTAAAAGTGTTGGCAAACAGTAAAGACTGAAATACTGAATTCTTAATGTACCATGAGGGCTCACTGGACTCAATTTATGCTTCTTTGAAAACTCTACTTGTGAAAACTGGTATTCTATCACTTTTATTCTAAGAATTATTCCAAAAAAACAAAACGAAAATTTACTTTAGGAAATAGAACAAAATGCCCATAGGTTCTTTGCATCATCTTATGAAACCAAGATATATTATGGGGTCATAGAGAACAAAGATTTTTCTGCTATCTTAAGATTCTGTTATTTTGTCATCATGGTAATTATTTCATCTTTAATTTCTAATAATGCTAAAAATGACCAAAATACTAAAAGAGTAACAAAATTTTTAGAGTAGTATTATCCAACAAAATATATATACAGAGTCCACCAAAACAATGTATGCACACTTCAGAAAAAGAAAAATAATACATTTATTCAACAGATGTTGTTACTCTTGTTGGGGGCCACTGGAGCTTGTTGTGTATTCTAGAAAACCCACTACACTGCCTGCCCTAAGAGAAGAAATTGAAAATGTGTGTGCAGCAATTTCAATGGACCAAAGCTACCCAAGCAGCAGTTTGCCATACTAATTGGAGTCTGGAAACCAACAGCCACCACTTTGAGCATCTCCTGTAATTAAAGCGGTCAAAGGTAACTTGTTATTAATCCATGATAAATGATACACTTAGTACTAAAGTATTTATGCATGTTTTTCTTTTCCTGCAGTGTGCATACATTTTTTTGGTGAACTCTGTATACTGCAAGCCACACATCTTGCCAAATGTTAAATTTTCCAGTGGACATATAAAAAAGTTAAGAAAGGGGTAAAATTAATTTTAATAATATTGTTTTAACCCAGCATACCCAAATAGTGCCATTTTAACAATTAATATAGAGTTCCGTGAGAACATGGCGGACAGATAGTAGCAGCTACAGACGCTCTCTGAGAGACCCAGCTTAGAATCCAGGAATAGTGCAGAGTGACAAGTCCTAAGCAAGGGGAGATATACCCTGCTGACCTAAGAACGAACTGGGTTGAGAGAAACCAACTGGGAATGCAATCCTGGTGCTATAACAGGAACAGATAAAGCCTCAGTGTGGAAGCTGGAGCCTGCACCATTGGAAGCCGCGATTTGAGTTTCCTGCTGCTGGTGCTGTGTCTGAATCGGCTTGGCAGGGAGAGAGACACGCTTTAGCTCTGAGAGTGGGAATCGGTGAACTGAGTTGAGAGCGGGACAGGCAGGGAGCCGTGCATCAACCTGTGGTGAGTGAGGGAAATGGAGACTCTTCCATGGTCTAGGAGGCTCCAACAGAGGACATTCTGGGACTGGGCAGACTAGCCGGAACAGGATGCTGCAGTGACTTTAGTCGCGTATTCCCCTCTCAAGCGGGATTGGTGGGGAGTGCCTGGCCTGGGTGATGCCGTGGACTAAGACCCCATAAGGTAGCCCAAACCAGGTCCCAGTGCCTGGTGGTGCATCCTAGCACTGAATCCTTCAGTAGGTTGGCTGACCTGGAGGGGTGGGCCCAACAGAGCTGCCCAGGTCTGTGTCTCCCTAGTACACTGCAGTGGGTGGGAACACCTAGCTGGTAGATTCAAACAAACTGTAACTGACAAAGAAAAAAAAAAAAAATGGGCCTATTTACACTTGTATGGAAGAAACAAAAAATATGGGAAGAGGGAGCAACAAGAAAGCATCCTCGGCCCCCAATCTTGAGACCACTGATCCAGGAAAGGTAAATACAAAGGAAAATGAGGACAGAAAACATGCTGTATCAGACACGGCACCAACAGACATAAAGCGATATCTTCACAGCCTCACAGATGAGTTTAAAAGTGAAGTATTTAATGAAATAAAGCAAGATGTAAGTAGAATAGTTAGAGAAATGCTAAGCACTGCCCAAGAAAAAACAGATAGTGAAATGGAAGAACAGAAAAAAAGGGGAGAATTGTTTGATGGAGAAAACAGAATACGTGAAGCAGATTCAAAGAGATTACCAAGACACTAAAAACTATTGAAAGCTGGCATAACAGCTTGAAAGAAACTAAGGATAGATTATCTAAACTGGAGGACAGATTTGTAAAGTGGGAGCATGAAATGAAAAACTTCTTGAAAATAACAAAGAAACAAACAGCAATAATACAAAGGCTAGAAGATGATAAGAGGATCTATAATTTAAGAATTAAGAACATAAAAGAAGAAGTAGGGACACAAACAAATGAACTACAAAAGCTACTTGCAGAAATAATCCAGGAGAATTTCCCTAATTTAGCAAAAGGTAAAGATACTCAGATGTATGAGGCATACAGGACCCCAGCCACCTACAACCCAAACAGAGCTACACCCAGGCATATAATAATCAAAATTCCAGAAATCCAATATAAGAACAGAATATTAAAAGCCGTCAGAGACAAGAAACAGATCACTTACAAGGGAACACCCATCAGAATTACAGCAGACTTCTCGGCACAAACCATCAAATCATGAAGAGCATGGGGGGAAATAATTCAAGCTTTGAAAGATAATAACCTCCAGCCAAGATTGATATACCCTGTACAACTATCACTAGAAATTGATGGAAAAACAAGGTGCTTCCAGGATAAAGAAGAATTAGGGGAATTTGCAACTACCAATTCAACTCTATTAGAGAATACTGCAGGATATTCTAAAAAAGAAAAATACCAAGATTCCAGAAATAGTGGCAGAAAGGTCACAAGGAATGGAGCAGAAAACAAAATGAAGAAGACAAACTGACAACTAATGACAGAAAAAGAGCTCAACCGAAATGAGGCAGAGAAGACTGGATGGTAAGAACAGCTATTTTGGAGAAAACGCCATCATAATAGGTAATGTTGATTTAATATCATCTTGTTTTGAAGTCCCATCAAGCTTTTGTTCTTCTGTCTCCGTAGGTCTTAACACGTTGTATCTTCCTGTATTTTATTATATGTGATAGTATAAACAAAAACTTTTATAGACAAGAAGATTATACAGAAACCATTATTCATTTTCTGTTAGTTGATTCTAAATACCCTGTAATACTGTCATTCTCTTGAACGGTTTTACATTGTTTTGATATGTTTGATGCTACAGTATACAAAGTTATACTCAAAGATTTCAAGGAAAGAGACAATATGGTAACTACTTTTATGTCAGGATTATCTTGTGGTGAAACACTATTTTGCTTAAACTGTTATGTTTTGACCTGTGCTGTTTTGTTGTTATGCCCTCTTTTATCTCAATCCCCATTTTATTATTTACTTTTTTATTTTTATCCTTTTAAGGGAAAAATCAATAAAAAATAGCAGGATATATTATAGTAACCTACTTTGATTTTCTATTAACTTGATTTGAAGCCCTGTATTGCTCTCACCATCTTGTTTTTACTGATGTATGTGTAACAGATTTACATTTTTCTTTCTTAGGAAGAGTGAAATAAAGTCTTTAAAAGTTTAGACTTGTCACATCTCAAGTGCTCAACAACAGCTACACGTGACACAGTGACTACATAGTGAAAAGCAGACCTAAAAGGATGATGCAATAATGATATAAATCATGGTTTTATCATCCTTAGGTTTTCTTATTGCAATGCCTAAAAACACTGTACCAGGTTTCCAAGAAAATATAAAAGACCTTTGTAAGTTTTTGATGTCACTGTTAAAGAACACAACTGAAAATTAAAAATTTCTAATTTAATATCCACACAGTCAAGGAGGGAAAAAAAAAGAAGTTATTTTTCATTTATGAGATACATAACAAAGACAGCAAGCACTCTATGCTCATTTATAATGGTAAAACTAGTAACATAAGCAAAACTATCATAACATGTATCTTCAAATGAAGACAATCCTACATGAATTTTCTCTAATGCATTAAACAGGAGAATATTTCTACAGACAAAAAGCAAGGCATTTTCATCCAGTCAGTTGATGAATCTTACAATACTTTCTAGCAAGAATTTTGCTGGACATGGTGGCTCACGCCTGTAATCCCAGCACTCAGGAGGCTGAGGTAGGAGGATCATTGCAAGTTTGAGACCAGCATGGGCTGCAAAGTGAGCTCAAGGCCAGCCTGAACTGCATAGCAAGACCCTGTCTCAAAAAAAGACAAAAAAAAAAAAAAAAAAAAAAAGAAAGAAAGAAAGAAAGAAAGCAATTTTGATGATACTGCTCATCCCTTTTCTTCCTACCTACTTAGCACATTTTAAAAGTACATGATACACAAAATAGGCAAATACAAAGGTTACTAGAAACAAAAAAATGATGTAAGAAAAAATTTATCGGACTGATCTACTTGTTCATAAATTTGAAGATAAAAAAGTTTCTTAATTACAGAAGAAAGATAAGTACCCTCCTTAATAAGATTATAAGCTATTAAGTTAAAAAAAAAAAAAAAACACTTTTGACCGTGCAAGAAAAAAAAAAAAAAAGAAACAGCAATAGTAAGCTAGAATCAACTAGAGCTTGGTCTGACATCTGTAATCACTATTTATAAAACAGACACACATCCAAGTGAACACATGACAACTAATGATCAGTTAGCTGCATTCAAAGAACACTGCCTATTCTGTGTGTCATGCGCTTTTAAAATTTACGAAAATATGAAATGGAAGTTTGTAATTATTATGCCTAAATATTTATTTCATGATGTTTTCATTATCTTTTCATTCTTCTGTAAGTTATTTATAAAGATATATACAAAATTAAAAGGGGCCAACTAGACACAACTGATAAATGGTGACGACTAGTTTACCTGACATCCTGGAAGTTAAAAACCTCAAATTTGTTACAATTATAGAACACAGAAAAAAAATACTATACTTAATTGTGCAAAATGTATACAAATAAACAACAGAATGTTTTAATAAACTGAACCTTTTAAAAGTTAGTTTTCTCTTTATAATTCAAGTTTTTTACAAGTTATTTTGACTGACATGGCCATACTAGCTGGCTTAGGGAGATGAGGAAATGGGAAGATAAAGAATGGCTAGGGAGTTAGAAGGGTTCTAATGATGCATAACAAGGCACACAGGGGGACTATGTTGTAACAGTCATGTCCTCAAATTTCTGTGCATACCTAGCTCTTCGTAATGTGTCACAAAACCAACTTGAAAGAAATGAACATCTGAATTTCAGTCACAGACAAACTGATAGTTCAGTACTACTGAAACTCTAGACCATACCTTATCATGATTTATTGTTAATTTTAAATGACAAGCTTCCTTCTGCCATGATGAACAGAAATACTGTAATGTGAGGAAAATCCTAAGTCTCTCAAACTTATAAACTCTAATTTAAGGTCTGTTTCTAAAACAAACATTTAAAAGCATTTTAAAATTTATTCTTTGAGTTTACCAAAATATACTCAAAAATACAGAAATGATGAGGAAAATAAAGGAAAAGAGAATAAAAGAATATACTGATTCAGTGATATTTGGTCTGCAGAAGATAAATAAGTATACTTTTTAAGAGCCACAATACAAGTCTGAGCCAATCTTACTTAAAAGAGTATCTAATAATCTGGAACACTATCTTTTACTTAAAAGACTTACAATGACCTCTCACACTGACTTAAACCCTCTTATCTATTATATGTCTTATGTACTTCAGAACTCATCAAACATATAATGTTAACATCTGCCATTTAAGGCAGAAATATTCCACAAAGTCTATTAAAGCTTAGGAAGTAAGTCACACAGAGCAGCTCACAAAAATGCAAGTGAAAACATCTGAGAGGAAAAACAGCCTCCCCCTCGGCGTCTAAAATTACAAAGAGAAATTATCAAAGCACAGTTGAGGCAAAAATAATCACAATACTAAATCAAATATGCAGCATGTTAATCAAATACAGACAAAAGGTTTTGTTTATATTTCAACATCATTTGATCACACCTCTAACTGGTAGGAAGGATAAGTAAGAAAAATGAGACACAGAAAGGGAAGAAACAATCAATTTCAGGGTGTAGAAGTGGTAATGATGGGATTTAAACTCAAGTCCTTGAACTATTCCATGGGCTCTCCAGTTAGGTGCGCAGCCTAAACCAGTTCTCCAAACCACTAACCCCAATTGATAATATAACATAATTAATAATATAAGATCATAAAATGTATTATACATATTATGATGTGCTGCATGTATTATAATTTATAATTTAGCAGGGCATCCATCTCAATCACTTTGCCAGACTCCTCTCTTCAGTAACCCTTCCCTGTGAGGACCATTCTCCACTCTGTGCCATGCTGGCCTGGTGTTAGCAAGAACTCCAATGTGAATAGGGTACACAGTAGGAGCTGGAATAGATTGCTGGGATGGGGGTGGGGGAAGGCACACCACAGCAACAAAGGCAGGTGTTATGGTTTCTGTATGTCCCCCCCAGCCCTGCCAGCTCCATGCACTCATAAGAAGGCAGCTGAAACTAGTTTGTGATTGGCGCAGGGTCTAATGCTAAGGGTGTGTTACGGCCTGCACCAATATAAGGGACAGAAGGAGGCTTGCTTTCCTTCTTCCTTCCTCTTGTTGGTTTTGCTGTTTTCGGCCATCATGAATGGTTGCTTCTCTGCCACGTGTCACCCTGCCTTGGAGTCAACCCATTATGTACTGAAATGTACATAATCTGTGAGCTAAATCAATCTTTTCTCCTCTAACTTGTGAGTGTTGGGTATTTTGTCTCAGCAAAGAGAAAAAGTAACTGAGACAGCAAGACTGGAATAGGATCAGAGAGGTAGGGAAGAATACATGAGGGTCTGCAATGATTAAGTACTCCAGCAGGAGTCATCAGAAGGAACTAAAGGCAAAAAAAAGGGTTCTCATAGAATGAGAAGGCTTCAGTAGTCTTGTTAAAAAATGGTCCACTAAAACATCAGAATCAGTTCCAGCTTCCTTTGGCTTACATAATGTCATTTCTGGTATAGTTTAAGATCCCTTGGGAAGTACATTTTGAGATAGGGTGAAAGGAAGTAGGAGGGAATGTAATCATTTTTAATGTGAACTTAGTTGGTGTCATTCTTTAAAATATAACTGTTTAGTCACTGAAAAGCATACACACTATAGTCTACTTATTAGTAAGTAGACTATTAATAAGTCTGTTGACTTTTCGTTATAACCATAATAGCAACAACATTCACTGGATACTCATTGTGTATTGTTTGAAGTGTTTAAAATTATTATTTCTACTTTTTCAATAAATTTTGAGGTAGGATTGATTATTTATTTATTTATTTATTTATTTAGAGAAAGGGTCTCACTTTGTGTTCAAGCTGGCTTTGAGCTCACTTTATAGCCCAGGGCGCTTTATTTCTATTCTTAAAAACTGTGGAACAGATTCATGGACTGAAGGGAGAGAACAAGGCCACACCAGCAAGCAAGCCCAGTCTGGACACCAGCACCATGCACAGGCGGCCACTGGACTGAAAACAGCCATACCCCAGCCCCTTCTGGCATCCAGGCTAGTAAACAAGAAGTACCAATCCTCCCTTCCCCCATAAGCAACCAGTTTATCCAGAAAAACACAGGCTGTAATGATAGCCATTTGAGTTGAAACACAGTTGGATGCGGTAAGGCTTTGGTGCCTCACTAACATTTCAGGTCTAAGGCCAGTGATCTTGATCATAAGTTCAGAGGATAGAGTACACAGTGTGGCATCTGGGGGTAGGGGGTCTCCTGAGAGCTGGAGTCATTGTTGATTCCCTATGGTCTTGCTTTGAAGTCCTACATCGTTTCCATTGTTTTGTTGGGCTGGGTTTTATTCTCTTCTCTTTGTTTATTACATTAAGTCTGATGGCAGGAGCAGCTATTTCAAAAACAGCAACATATATTATGGTAGCCACTTTTGGACTTACTATTGGCTTGTTTTATTATTCATTGTTTTGTTTTTGTTTCTATTCTACTCTGTTCTGTGTGATATTTTTTACTATGTCTGAAGTTATCTGCAGCTATTTTGAAGACATCAAAAGGCATTATGGTGACTATTGTTGATTTTGTAATATTCTGAAGTCCTGTATCTCTTACACTGGTTTGTTTTGATTGATTTTACTGTTTAATCCTCTTTAAAAACAAAACAAAACAGAAAAACAAGTGAGGAACAGAGAAGTTAAATAACTGGTCCAAGGTTACATCATTAGATTAAAATTAGGCTCTTTACCACTACAATTTTGTTCCATCTATCTCTGAAATTACCATTTCTAACCTGACCTCAAGATTCTATGATTGCATAAATATTAAGAGTAACTGGCTATCAAATATAGTCTACAATTTCTTATGAAAAAAATGCACGATAGCCGGTACTTCATGTAATTCCAACATCATATAGCTACCAAAATCCTTTGTGGCATATTTCCTAGGCTTTCATTTGGGTAAGAATACACTTATCATTTGTGTAATGCTTTAGAGTACTGTAGTAGGCAAATATTCACATGCACCATCACACTGAATGAAAATAGTATTATGGAGCAGAATATTTCATAGCCAAAGCAGATTATCTAAATTTTGAACTGCATCTTAACTGTTATAAATGTTATTTTGTTACATTTCCTATACCTCAGGAAAAAATATCAATCTATATAATGAAATTTATTTTTAAAGACAGTTTCCCCACTTTAGACTGCTGGTAAACTACTAATCTGAGATTTAAATCCAGACTTTAAATTCAAGTTCAAAAGGAAAGTCACTCTCTATGACTTATTATCTTTTGTAAAATTATTAAGCATAATCAAATAGAAGCATGGGCCTAGAAACTTACATTTCACTTGATTTTTTAAACCACCAAATAATTTTCATATTTGATCACATTCTTTTAAAAGACATAAAGACACTAATGTAATTCTCACCATTTCCTAAAATATAACATAAGGATATATAAGAATACCTCTGTCAACAAAATGAAATTTTTTAGACAAAAACCCAGATTGTAACAGTATAAAAATATTCTACATATAGAAGCAGACTAACATTTTTCTCTATAAAGTCTTCAAGAAGGAAAATTAATTCCATTCAAATCGCATTCACTGGGCTCATGCACCATGATACGCACTTTGTACGGGGCACTATGGTTATAGTTCCAGAAGCAAAAGGTACATGAACTCTCTAGTTGCTCTCAACCCAGCACAGAGACATAAAGTAGATTTAATGTATTACTGAAAAAATACACAAAATAAGGTACTAAAGAAAGATTTATGTATAGGTAGTTTGTAAATTTAAAACAAATGTAATATTATTTACAATTGTGCTGGTAATTTTTTAAATGAACTGAACTAAGTGTATCCCAACTGCTACAAACTTCCACTGCTTTTCAAAATTGCATTTAACAGTTATAAAAAATATATGCACAAATTTGAAAACTGAGATGTAAAATACGCATTTTGTTTTCTGGTTCTGAATTGGCCTGTTTTTGTTTTTTCTTTGAGACACTTCTTTTGAATGCATGTTCTGTTGGTTTTATTCAAGCCCGTTTCTTTCTCACAGAATATAGTAAGGGTGGCAAGCCCATGGCAGGTGTGCCATAGCTGGCTGTTTGTCATCAGCGCTGAAAGGTTTGCCATTGCTGGTATATACAATCAGAAGAAAACAAAATGAGAATGTTTTAGCATTCTCTTATATTCTGTGGCTACTTATATCGTGTCAAATATGGAAAAGCCGTATGAAAAACTAAAAAAAAAAAAAACCACATTGCAGTAATAGAAAAATACTTTGAGAAGCCAAAGAAGAAAGAACAAACAATGGCACTTTGTATTATTCTACCTTTTTTTTACACTTTTTTTTTCCTTTTTATCGCTACCGGGGATCGAACTCACGGACCGCCTGCTTGCAAGGCAAGTGCTTATGCCGCTGAACGAAATCCCCAGCCCCTATTCTACCTTTTTTAAGGTAAATGGTTGTTTCAGTCTTTCACAGGAGATGCTCCATTATCTGGCATCAAACCACAGTTCCCATATATATTCTAAAGTGAACTCCTATGTTTCTGCCCTCCAAGAGTGTTTTCTGCATTCTTACTACCAGGATTTTCTACTGTTCTCCACATAATGCAGCCATACAATTAGGCCAAGCCTAGGTCTCATCTCTTTAATGAAATCTTTAACCATTATAGATAATAATAACCAACTACTTTCTTAATTTTTGTATTTATCCCTTAGTTTCTTAGGAACATGGAGCTAGTTATATATTTTATTATATGGCCCCAGAAGTGCTGCATCCAGCTAACATTTCAAAGTAAAATACAAACTAAAAAAGGAAATACATTATAAGTAGAGAATGCAACCTAACTTGTCTTCTTATTCAAATAAGGTAAAAAATAAACTGGTTACGTTACCCCATTTAGGCTGCCTAAATCTTTCACCAAATGCTCATCCGTAGAGGCATCGTAATTGATTACAGCATGTTGCTTATCCACACTGCGAGACTGAAAGGAATTTTAAAAATTTAATTAATATAAGAAAATGGTACAATAAACGCTAAACAAAAGATTTTTGCTTGTGGAAAATACAAGGCAAGAAAAAAGCAAAGTAAAAATAGATTAAATTAGATTTATACTGTGCAACTATACAACACAAACTTGGCATCATTCTGCAAACAGGACAGTAGCCAAATTTTTCAAATATTCCTCTGCTAAGTTGCTGAATGTATCAAGTTACAAATTTTAACTTTTTTGAAACTAGGTATATCTTATTATAAAAAAGTACCTTGTATATTTTCTTCTTTCAATAATGAAAATTATTAACATAAATTATATAAAGAATCCAAAAACTTAAAAGGAAAAAGGACATAATATAGCATGTTTCTAAATAAAATTTTCTTCACTGAAAATCCAAGTTAAAATTGAAATTGAAAGGTGACATACAAGAAAGTCACAAAAAATGAACTACTGACACACTATACGTTTTATACTTACTATAGGAATTATTGACAATTTTAAAAAAAGGAATTACTAACCTACCAAAAAAAATTTACTGACACTATAGTATACACACACTTCAGAACTTTGTAAGTTGTTTAGAAACAAAAAACCCTTCTTAATGAACAATGAAACTATAAAAACTGATACAACAAAGAATGACTAGTCAAAAGAAGAAAGAATATGCAAACCACTGAATTTGAACTCAACTATTTATTATAGGATAACTGCAAACCTTTGTATATTAAAAGCAAAGGTGATAACAAAATGGAAGATGTCGCTTCCAGTTTGCAGTGCAAAATGTAAAAAATTTGTAAGTCATTTCTTCCACTTTCACAGTAAGAAAAATGTTAAACTAAACATCTATAACTCTGACTGGGAATGGTGTCATGCACAACTCAGGAAGCTGAAGATGGAATGATTATGAATTCGAGTTTGAGATCAGACTAAGCAACATATCAAAACCCTAACATCAAACAAACAAAATTCCAGATCATCTTAATTCTAGCAGAGCCCAAACTGCCACTCTAAGGACAGACAGACAAGCAAATAAAAAGAACACTGGAATCACCAACTAGAATAAACTTAAACGTTAAAAGATTTGATAGACTGGAGTGTGGACCACCTTGAGGTATACAACACTCAGGGGCACAGCCTTAGGAAAGCCGTCACTCCTTCATGAGTCTCAGCTCCACGGGCTCTGTGAAGGTCCCAATGTGGAAAAAAATGCTTCCACCATGGTGACAGGAAAAGTAGAGAAACACTCCCAGAGCATTCTGTTCTGCTAATTAATTAATTGCTAATTAATTAACTGCTTACTCACCAAAGCCTAACCAACATAGATTTCACCAGACCCTAGCCCACACGAGAGAACAAAAACTCCTGTCCCTTCTAGACTTCCTGTTTCACTTAAATGTGTAGAGCAGAAAAAAGGTCACAACTTAACTAAAAGACTGAAAACTAGTGATAGCACAATAGGATGTGTTGCCTCTCTATCACCACGTGCACAGAGATTTAAACACACACACACGTATGACAACAAGAACTGCAGAGCTCAAACTCTATGTAAGGAGTTTCTAGGAAAATCTAAATAGAAGCAAACAGTAACGCTAAAAAAAATGCTAGCGACACCTCAACTATAAAAAGTACAGTCTAATTCCTAGCCAGGAAAGCAACAGATTAAAAGATCAGATACAAACCCTATTAGAAATGATAACCATTACATATCAGTACCACTTAGAATTAAAATTGCCTTCTCCAACTGGCATAACATTCCATGTGAAAAAGTTTTATCCCTTCTTCCCTAATACAAAGCTGTGAATTAAACTATCCTTAGAAAGAGATAATATATTACCTAAAGCAATCTGCCTATAAAACCTACACATTCATTATGCATGCTTGTTCCTGAAAGTTTGAAAGGTAATTTTGGGGTCTGGCTTTCTCTGAAATCTCAGTTTCTCTAGAACAATTTACTTATTTCAGTATTAAATGGAATACTACAAATAGCACTTTTACTGCCACTTCTCTATAGCTGATCTGAAAAATCATCTATTGTGGCAAATGACAACTAATTGTGACACTGGACCCAAGCCCTTTCGTGGAGCTGTAAAATGCCCAGGCTAGGCCTGAGCTTGCCATCCTCCTGTGTCAGTCTCCCAGAGTGCGGGGTGACAGGCAAGCAACCACCACCCCTGCTAACAAGTCACAGCTTTAAAGTATGTAAAATGAAATCTCCTATTTAAGAATAAACTTCTCCATTCTGAGCTCTCGTTTTTCAAAATATAGTAAGTCTAAGAAGTTATTTTTAGACGATTTGAGGGTAAAATTAAACAGAAAAAGAGTCAGAAAATTTTCAAGTCTGAACAGTGTTGTTCTCGGAAGAAGTAGAACAATACATATTTTATGCTAATTCCAAGATCTGAGCAGACACAGAGAAAGCTGACACAATTACCTGAAGCATGAGCTCACAGTCATCTCTTCCAACAAAAATCATTTCTCGTGGCAGCCTGTGGCGAGTGCCTCCACTGCTCACCAAAAACCAGGATGTTAAGCTCATTTTCTGCTTCGCTTCTAAGTCTCTGGCAAAGCTACGTCATCCTGCAGAGAAAAAAAAAACAAAACACAAATTCAGATATTTTTAGTGCCTCCTCACCAAAGCCTGTAGGTAAACTAAGAATAGAACTAACATCCCCATCAATACTTACAACTAACATTGCCCAAATTTTACCAGTGAAGTATGGCACAAACCCACTGAGAAGTCAAACTGAAAAAACGAAGAGATGAAGCCAGGTCTAATGGTTAGTGCCTGTAGTTCCAACTAGTTGGGAGAATGAGTGACAAGGACTAGTTGGGCCCAGCCCAGGAGTTTCAAAACATCCGGGGCAGCATAGCAAGATCTTTCTCTTTAAAGAGGAGGAAGATGAAGAGGAATGAAGGGAAGGAAGAGGAACAGGGGAAGCAGAAGAGTAAGAGAATTAATAGATATGTGGCCAACTAGTGAACAATACAGGCCTCTAGAAGAGCTCACAAATGTCTAGAATCCTCAAGGAGATGCCAACATTAATATGATCTGAATATAAAAAATAAAAATATTACACAAATAAATGCCTTAGCTTATCAATGGTTTGAGAGACGAAGCTAAAAATGTGTATTATCCAATTATGAATTATAGAGGCAAAGAAATTGCTTGTTTTCCAAGTATAGAACAAGTGAGTGCAGTATAAATTGTTCTTTTCTCACATGTATTTTATCTTCATAATATATTTGTTTCTTACAGTAAACATTCTTTTTTTTTTTCAGTACTTGGAATTAAATTCAGGATCTCTTATTTGTGAGGTGTGCACTGTGCACTGAGCTATATTCCCTGCCCACAGCAACCATTCTTAAGTTTTTTCTTAGGCTGTTCTTATGCTCTTAAATATTTGTTTACATGAGTTACTTATAATATTTATGATATTAAAAACAAAGAAATTGGTATTTAATTTACTTAAAATAACAATAAAAGCAATTTATAAATTTACTGTGTCTATGAAAACCTGTTATTTTCCAAAACAAAAACAATTATGAGAAAAATAGCACTATTTTAATTTTGTAAATCTTTTTAATGTCTTGCTTAATATAAGATGAAGCTTTGCATTCATTCCATTAACATACATTGTTTAACTTGAAATACAAAGAGCCAGGTGTGGTGGCATACAAGGCCGGCCTAGACTGCATAGTGAGGCTCTGTGTGGAAAGACCAAAAAAAAAAAAAAAACAGGGAAAGAGAGAGAGAGGGAGAGAAGGGAACTTTTGTTTCACAGAAATAATTGGGGAAAGGGAAGTATGTTTTAAGTCTTTTCAATAATTACAATTTTCTTGTATACTACATCAAAATTTTGTTAAATGGTAAGTTTCTTGAAGATTATTTATAACATAAAACCTGAATCTTCTTCTTTTTTTTTTTTTGTCTTTTTCTTTTTTATCGGTAACGGGGATTGAACTCACGACTACCTGCTTGCCAAGGCAGGCGCTTATGCCGCTGAGCTAAATCCCCAGCCCCAAAACCTGAATCTTAATCATAGTCATTCACACTACATTACATGAAAATCTATCTTCCAATTTGATGAGAATCTAGTATCATACACTGGCCCTTTGGAAAATATTGTTTTATAGAGCTGTGCAGATCTTCCAAATACCGGCATGTTTCACTGATACTACTTTTAAAACTCATTCATTACTATCAGCACCCATCTCTAGAAGTATTTAAATATTAGGCAACTATTAAGCTCACAGTGAAAGATTTGCTAAAATTTTAATTTCCTCTTTCTCAAATCTTATAACTGTTTTTTAAAAAAGTCATGTCATTTTTTTCCCTTGAGGCTTATTGTGTCCGACAAATACCTGAGTCTACACAACTTCATAATTCTTCTGTCAATAACTGTTTGAAATAAAAATGCATTTTATGAAACCAAATGTATGGCAAATTCAGCTCCCAAGTTACACAGTGACAGAACATGTTTTCCCATGATACTCTGGAATACCATATAAGTATTTTACTTATACAACCATCTAGCTACAAAGAATTTTTTTAAAACTGACTCAAAGGCAAGTTTTAATATGCTTCACACTTACCACTTCATCAAAGACATTTTTAAGTAAAATGAGATTTTTAATTTTTTTCTTAACTGCAAATGTGTAGCCATAATGAGTTCTACTACTAGTAGTAGTATTACTACTACTGGTATCACTGCCTTGATCTATGCTAATAAGCCAGCAACTTTACCACAAATATTTTTATGCTGTGAAAGAAAATGCCAATACAACAGAACAAGGTAAACAAAAAGTTTTGATGCTATTATAAAAAAGGCTTTGATTCCTTGAATTCTTGAAAGGGTCTTGAGGATTTCCAGAAGTATGCGGATTGCAAGCTTTGAGAATCATTATTCTAGAGAATGTGGCTTTCACCTCTAAGGGAAGACAGACCGAGTCCGAATCTGAGCTCTACTACTTTTATTCTACACAACCTTGAAAAGCTATTTGTCTTATATGCCTTAGTTTCCTCTTCTATAAAATGAGAAAAATGATAGCATCTACTCAAGTTTTGCCTAAGGAATCAAAAGAATAACAGTTTTAAGTATTCTCCCCAGCATTTGTGATGCACTTTGAGAAGTAAACTACAGTAGAATGAACTATTTTCTACAATAAGAAGCTATCTAAATATTAAAGCAAAGTCCTATAAAAAGTAGAACTTCATATTATAATAAAATTCTATGTATTATAAATCTACATATACATGATACACATTTCACCAAAAGAAGCATATAATTGTATGAAAATCAAGTCTTAACTCCCTTCTCACTTTATTCAATTAATACGGTCAACTTATATGGATTACTGTCTCCCATTTACCCAATTCCTTAATGCAGATGTCATTAGCCAGCAACCCATTTTCTGTTAATTGGTTTTTAGCATTTATTTCTCTGAATAAGAATATATTCTTACTGTGAAACACAACAAAGAATCAAAATTTTATCACAAAAAAACCTTTAATTTGCATTTGGCATGTACAAAGAAGAAAAATTTTAAAATACTATATAAGTAAGTAGGTCAATAGGCTAGTTGGTCATATTTATTCAATAAAACTGAAAAAAACCCCAAAAATATGTTAAAAGAAAATGGCTAGCCAACATGAAAAAAGACTTCTATAGCTAAAATTACAAAAGACTAAAGAAAGAAATTGAAAAGACAGAAAAAAAATTGAAAGACCACAGTTCAGCACAACTAATATTATGAAAATGGACAAATTAAGTAAACAATCTACAGATTCAATACGACCCTTATTAAAAATTCTTCATAAAACTAGAAAATATAATCCTAAAATCACATGGAAACATAAAAGACACAGAATAGCCCAAGCAGCCATGACCAAAATAAATAACTAGAACAACATAGTATTTTTAATTATAGTGTAATTCCTACAGCAAAAACAATATGGGATAGCACAGAAACATATAGACTCATAAAATAGAACAGAAAACACCAGAGCAAATTGAAGATCCTTCAGTCATCTGAGTTCTCACAAAGGGACAAAACCATGTTACAAAAGACAGTCCTCTCTATAACAAATGGTGCTGGGAAAACTATATTCATTTGTTCAAAATTTACCTTGGCTCCCCCCAGTATTGAAACTGTATCAAAATGGGTCAATGACCTTGATATACAGTAAAATCATAAACTTTGAAATTGCTGAATGAAAACTGAGAGGAAACAACTTGGAAGTTATGGGAACATGCAAAGAGTACCTGAGTTAAGACCACAATAGCACAGCAAATAGTATCAAACATCAACAAATGAGACATGCAAATTAAACTGATGGAGTAAAATGACAAATGTAAGAGAATGTTTCGTAGTTAGTCATCTGATAGAGGATTAATATAAAACTTAAGAGAAAAAAGAAACTCTTCTGTGTTGTCTGTGCAAATGTAAACTAGTATAATCACAATTATGGAAATCAGTATGGATTGGAGAGTCTTCAAAAATTTTAAAAATAGCTCAACCAACAGGTAGCTAGAATAGAACAGAAAATTCTCAAAAGAAAAACAAATAGCCAATAAGTACGTGCAAAAAAACACAACAACAAAAATGACCCAATCAAAAAATGCAAACGGAATAAACACTTTTGAAAAGAAGAAGTATAGGTGATAATAACATGAAAAAATGCTTATCTTTAGCTCCCAATGAAATTTTAAAAAAATTCTGAAATTTCATCTTATCCCAGTCAAAATGGCTCTTAACAACACAAAAAACATCAAATGCTGGCTCTAGGTTTTGGTGCAAATGTAACTACAACCACAATGGAAATGTACGGAGATTCTTCGAAAACAAAGAGTAGAAATTCTATTTGACCCAACTGTACCTCTCCCTGAGTATAATTTACAAAGTGTTAAAGACATTTTACTAGTAATACATGCATACTCACAACAGCGCAATTCACAAGGTGGAATAAAATAATAAACTTACCTCAAAATTGTTATTTGAACCTTCAATAAAGGTTATAAACGGAAGTGAACTTAATAAACCACTACATAAATTAACATAGGTTTGTACAACTTGTACCACTGTCGTTTTACCCTATCATACCCAGTATCTAGAATTTTAAAAAAATGAAGTATATAAATGCTGTATTCTTATTTCACATCTTTATTCTTACTGAATTCCTAATAGAAAATATCCTTCACAATGAAAGACTCCAGTCTTTTGAAGCCATGTCTTTCTGAAAATGACAGAAGTATTTAAGACTGCATTTCAGCTAAGGACTAAACATTAAATAAGATGCCAGTCATGTTATAAAAGCAAATACACACAATTTTCTGTAACCTTTTATTTGTAACAGCATCTTTGGCCACTAAATACCAGACATTATTCTAGGAACTCATACACATGAGAAGAATATTTATATGTAAATATGTTGAAGCATATAGTTGAAACTACAAAAATTCTGTAAGTTATGGGAAATTAAAATAAACATATACCACTTATACAAGATGACTAATTTTATAGGGTATTATAAATTGAATTCAGTTTTTCTTAATTCACAAGTTCTACACACTTAAATTTTAGGGAGAGAATAAAAAAGACAAGAAATTCTTACTCTGAAAGCAGTAAGAATAGTCAAAAAAAATGGGTAAGATAATTTCAGTAACATTTGGAAGGAAAAAACAAAAAGTATGATGCAACAGTTGTAGGGTGGTGCTCCTTAGGCTGGGTGGTCAAAGGAAAATCTCTGGAAAAACAACACTGGCTTAAAACAGTTTCACCTCTGTTGTGTAATTAATTTGATCTAGGACAGGTAATGACATATACTTTTGGGAGACAGTTATGTACTTAAATCCCCACCTTCATTTTTACAGTTACTCCAAAACAAAATAAATCCACATCTGTGCTATTTTTGGATTCTTACCAAGATACTTACTCCCCGCTCATATGAACAAACTCAGAACTGGGAAAATTTTTGCTCATATACTTATCATTATTTTGGAATGAGTACTCTGTATTTTACATTCATTATCTGCCACACATATAATGAATTTTTTACATGCATAATGAATTCTACAAAGCAGTTACAATAAATATGTATCAAAACTAAATATAATTTAGAATTTAAACCTGAAATAGCATTAAAATTAAAAGAAAGTTCCCTTACAAACAAGTGAAAATGGCATTCCAAACTTCAAGCCTCTTACTCCATATCTTATTTCATTATATCTATTCAAAAGAAGACTTGGATTTGGTAAGAAAAGCTAGCAATTTAATAAAACCCTCCTTCATAAAATTCATTTTTATAAATGTTTAAAATATCTAAAACATGCTGTATTTTCACACAAACTAGGCACTAAAAGTTATCAAGTTTTCTCTGCTAGTTTACGAACAATGTAGTCTGACTTGCTTTTGTAGGAACTGTACAATTCCTGGTAAAACATAATTCTCTTGTTTTACACAACAAATCAATTAAGCTTAGATTTGAACATGTATTAAGTTACTGTCTGTGCAGTAACTGTTGTCAGTTGTTAATTCACATTCTTCCATTTAACTCCTAAAACAAGCATGTGACAAATATTTTTTCCTTAAAAAACTGAAGTTAAAGGTCACAAACCTAGGATTACTAAACAAAAATCATCAATATTCAAATCTAAGACTTTTTTTATTTTTTATTTTTTTGTCTTTTTCCTTTTTATCGGTACCGGGGATCGAACTCACGACCGCCTGCTTTCAAGGCAGGTGCCCATGCCGATGAGCCAAATCCCCAGTCCCAAATCTAAGACTTTAGATAATATGAGTTAGACTTTTTTCCACAACCACTATCTCCTCTTTTTCTTAACTATATCTTAAAACAAGGGAGATGATACTGTTGCAGACAGCCGAGTTACTTAGAAATATTATAGGCAATGAGACAGGGCTAGGTCCTCAAAGGAGCCAGTGTATAAGCTCAGATACCTGGCTGGGGGGGAGGGGCTCTGGGGGCGGAGGCAGACACCTCCTGCTGTGGGACAGGCCTCAAGACAAAAAGACCAAACAAATGCATCCATATCCTGAGGACTGATATTGTAAATAGTTCCCTATCACCCTGAGGAAGCCTGGAGTCACCATCCCTTTCCCTAGGGAAGAGCCACTGCTCCTTAAGAATGCCCGCTTTCTACTGGACTGGCTTCCCCATTTGTCCTTAATGTATTTAATTTTACCTGAACTATTAATCTTACTGGCTAACTGTAGTTATATCCCACCTTATCCCCTTCTGCTTCGTGGGTTCCCAGTCTTTACCCTACCTTGAACCCAGCTCGTCCTATGATTTTGCTCTATAAAAGTCCCTAGAAAAGACAGAGTCCTTGGCAACCTACTAGGGACCACTTCAGTCTCACAAATGGAAACTTTCTTTCTCTCAATAAATATATTCTATTCTTAACCTCCGTTGTTACTAAAATTCATTCTTCGATCTTAGAGACTATGAACTCGCGGACATAGGAGGTTGGGAGCGTCATTTCCCTATATCAATACCAGATGCATAGTCTCAGATTTAGCTGAGTTTGAGTACGACTGGTAAACAATGTATTTTTACCTAGGAACACGTTCTCTGAAACCATCTTTTTGAGCAATATGTACTGATAATTCATGCAAAATACAGTCTCATGACAATCACCTCTTGGCCACCTGTTTTGCCCCAAGCAGGCCCCAAGAATATGTAATTAAAACCAGAGACTAAAATCATCTGACCAATCTAGAGGAATGAAGAAAATTTAGCAAATGAGGGTACAGCATAAATCAAAAACCTAGACTCTAAATGAAATGTAAATTACATTTAGGGTCAATTAACACTTATGAACCATAAAAACTCTGTTAGGTCACAGGGCATCAGAGCAGGAATAAGCAGACAAAACTATCTCAAAGAATGTATTAAAACTTTGGGAGACAGTGACAATCAGAAGATAATAAAAGAGCATCAGTTAAGGATCTATAAAATCCTGAAATCCAATTGTTTTTAATATATTGTTCTTAGATCACTGTAACAACGTCTATTTCTACTTCTGTCTGCAATAGATTTTGAGCACATTACTACCTGATGTGCCATTTAAAAATGGCTCCTGTTGTTAATACCTTTTATCCACAATGTCTTTTTTTCTCATTCCTGAGACAAAATACTGGCCCAAAATTAAGGAAGGAAAGGTTTACTTACCTCAGTTTGTAGAGGTGTCAGTCTGTAATCAACTGGCTCCAAGGCAGGGTGGGTGTGGTACAGGGGCAACAGTTCATAGCTTGGAAGACAGCAAAAGCAATAGGAGCAAAGGGTATATGTCTGTATGTGTGTAAAGCAAGCCTCTTAGGACCCTGATATGATAGGAAGACTGGGGCCAGCATAGCACTCACACCATCTTCCTGACCTCCTCTTACAAAGGCTAAGGATAAGGGCTGGGGATTTAGCTCAGTGGCATAAGTGCCTGCCTGGCAACTGCGAGATCCTGAGTTTGATTCTTGGTACCCTGTACCACAAAAAAAACAAAAACAAAAACAAAACAACCAAGGCTGAGGATGTTTACAAAATTAGGCTCCTGGCCCCCTACCTATTTAAGCTTCTAAACTTCTCAAGTTGACAAACATAGCAGGCATAAACAGTTGGCCTGTGGCATGTCCTCTATACCCTATTGTGCAGAACTCTGAGTCATTTATTTACACTTGTAGGCTTCTCAAATTGACACAATGTATCAACCGTCACAACTATACATTAACTTTGAGAATTGGGTATAAACGATTTCCATCACATCAGTTAATACATGAAAACTGAAATGGAATTTCAAAGAGAATTATACGATATTTATATACGATATTTAAAGTCTCAGAACATGTTTTAAGCAAGAATGCATCTTTGGGGCTGGAGATTTAGCTCAGCAGCATAAGTGCCTGCCTTGCAAGCAGGCGGTCGTGAGTTCAATCCCTGGTACCGATAAAAATGAAAAAGACAAAAAAAAACCAAAACAAACAAACAAACAAAAAAGAGTGCATCTTCTGTATGTATCTCCAATGCAGTTTACTGTATAATGTTGTTAACTGCAAGAGTTGTCACTATAAGCAAGATGTGTGCATGGAACACGCAGTTGTCATATGTGAACACTGCAAGCTTATGTTTGTGGTACAGTTCTATCAGTATTTTCATTGTGGTTCATACTGTAATTTGTTCTTTCAGGTTTTATAAGGAAGTACAAAACTGATGTGAAAATGTTGATGTCTAAACCCACAACACATTGAAAATTTATTAATTTATTTTATTGGCATTTACATTTCTGTTAACTAGACTCTGTATAGTGAAGTAAGAATCTCCTGAAATAACAGCAAGACACCACTGAGATGTCAACTATGCCCTACAAACAGGCCAGGAAAATAAAAGGTGTGTTGTCAGTATAAGCAATGCATACAAATGGAATGTGCTGCTGTCCGGTGTACAGACTGCTGAGAATGTGGTAACTGAAGCACATTATTATTTTTGTAGAGTGCTATTGGTATTTTCATTGTACTTCCTATAGAAATTCATCTCTGATGTTCTCTTTACAACTATTTACACCAAAAAAAAAAAAAAAAAAAAAAAAAAGGATCAGTCAATTTTTAGGTCCCCTGTCTGAGAGACAGCACAAATCATGGCAACCGTTCAAAACTGCCTTGATACTGCATAGCTCCTTCTTCCCAGAAGCCCCTATGGTTTCTCCCTCCCCAAAGTCTGTGCCAAGACTCAGACATGTAAAGGTTTACCCAATCCTCTGCACTCTCACAAAATAAATCAGCTCACATCAGTCCCAGAGCCCTACCCCCCATCAAAGCCTATTATCAGGCAGAACCTGCCCTTTGTCTGCAGGGCGAGCTGCCACAGCCTTCTCTGTGGTGACTCCTTCTGTGCCCCTCCTCATTAAACTCTTTTCTTATCTACTTGCCTCCTCTCTTTAATATTCTGCACTGCTCTAGATTGAGTACAAATCACTCAATCATCAATGTTGCATATTGTGATGCTTTTTTATAAACACTCAGTAATTAAAAATTCTATTTTTTTTTTTGTCTTTTTCATTTTTATCGGTACCAGGGATCGAACTCATGACCGGCTGCTTGCAAGGCAGGTGCTTATGCCACTGAGCTAAATCCCCAGCCCCAGTAATTAAAAATTCAATACTTTATTTTTGTGATTCTTTCATGTTAAGTACTCATTGTTTAATAAAACTCATAAAATTAAAATTAATAATTCATCAAAAGAAATATTCTAAAGACAGACTCATGTTTCTGTGCCTTATGACAAAATTAGGTCTTATGGTCCAGGAGCTAAAAGTAAGGAAAGTCTGGCATACACTATATAAGAACCCCAAGGACATTATGCTAAGTGAAATAAGCCATCACAAAAGTGGTATGATTTCACTTGTATATTTCAATACTTGAAATTATGAAGACAGGAAGTAAAATGCTAGTTGCCAAAGGTGAAGGAAGGGAGCAATGAGGAGTTGCTGCTTAATGGCTACAGAATTTGTTTTACACGAAGTGTTATGAAGACGAATCATGGTGATATAGTGCAACATCATGAATGTACAACTACTTAACCACACACTTAACACGGTTAAAAAGCAAATTTTAGGTTACATATATTTTACCTTAACATTTTTAATTGGTAAAAAATATTAGTAATTCAAGAACAATCATTAGGAAATAATACTCCAAGCTCAAATGAGTATGACCTATTTGTTTTCAAATGTTAATTTTCCAAAAACTTGTTTTCTGCAATTCTGCCTTTCTTTCCTGTCCAGCCCTGCTCTTTCTTCTCACCATCTCCATATGTCTGCCATACATATCACACACATCTGTTAAATTCCTGTGACTCTGCTACAGTCTGAATGAGGGTACCTCTTACAAAATTCATGTGGAAACTTAATCCCCCCGCAACAGTATTTAGAGATGTGGCTTTTGGAAGGGGGTGAAATGAGCTGTCTTAAAAAATGGTGGAGGTTAAAGAGAGCACTCTTTTGTCCTTTGTGCTCAAGAAGATACCTAGATGATGCCATCTCTGAGCGATGGGCCTGTATCATCAGACATTGAGCCTGCTAGAACCTTAATGGGCTTCCCAGGCTCTGGACTGTAAGAAATAAATTTCTACTGTTTTCACATTTCCAATTCTATGGTATTTTCTCCTAGCAATCTCTATCTTTACTGTATACTACACATAAACGTCAATTTCTTTGACTGTTACCCTTATTTCTTGGTGAGTCAATCGGCCATAAAAAGAAAACTAAAAAATAGCCTAAATTTTTTACATACACTTTTTTTTTTTTTTTTTTTGCCGGTACTGGGGATCGAACTCATGATCACCTGCTTGCAAGGCAGGTGCTTATGCCGCTGAGCTAAATCCCCAGCCCCTTACATACACTTTAAATAATAATCTTTGAAATTACATAAAGCAAACACTGATTTTTACAAATATGCGAAATGAGACACTAAGATCAAATGCCTTGTTCAGTGCCATGAGCTGGATAATAACAGTACCAAAGCCAGACTGGAGATCTGTCTTCGTATGCAAAATATCCTTTTATTTCACCATGCATTATGGTACATGCCTGTAAATCCAGTCGTATGGGAGTTTGAGGTAGGCTGATCACAAATTCAAGGCCAATGTGGGAAACCTAGTGATTTAGTAATACTGTCTCAAAACAAAAAATAAATCAGTTGGGGAAATAGCTCTGTCTGAAGTCCCTGGGTTCAATCCCCAGTACCATCAAAACAAAACAAACAACAAAAATAAAAACAAAAACAACTTAGTTTGTAACACACTGACACAAGTATACATCATTTTTGTCATATGCAATCTCTTATCTAGGAATAAAACTCTCAAGGTCACCTTAAACTAATGATTCTCACATACACCTTAGAAACACCTGTGAATACATTTTTAAAGAGTGTACATGTGGTCAAGAGTTAACTTTCAAGTGTTAAGAAGAAGCAAGTTGATTGCTTTTTTCAATTCTAGTCCAATCCAATCGGCTAAACTGACTATATATTACTAAGTAATCAGGAGAAAATTTTCAGGAAATTTTGTGAGTCATCTTTCTAATAAGGCTATTATACTATTATAACTTATTAATATCAAAAAATTCCACACAGCAACACAAATATCTATTAGTACTATTTGCTGCATGTTTCCTTAAGTTTCAGACACTGGCATAACTGTCAACTTGACTGGCTCGGGAACTGTCTCAGGGATTAGTAAAGCATGGGGCTGGGGATTTAGCTCAGCGGCATAGCGCTGCCTTGCAAGCAGGCAGTTGTTGAGTTTGATCCCTGGTACCGATAAAAAAAAAAAAAGGTTTTAAAAAGGATTAGTAAAGCACAGTTCAGGTGTATGAGGGGGAAGCAGAGGTGTGACTCTGAGTACTATATCTGGTCCTTGGTTGCTCTCTGCTGCTGCTCTTCTGCTGTGCTTTCTGACCATGGTAAGTAACTCTGTTCTACTACCCCCACCTCCTTCCACAATGTTTCTGTCTTGGAACCAGCTAACCACGAACTGAATCCTATGAATTGGTGAGCCAAATAAACCTCTCCTCCTTACAATTTTGGGTAGTTGGGTATTAAGTCCAGCAGTAGGAAAGCTGATTAATAATGGAATTGTATGAGGTGCATCTGATATTGAAATTAGTGTAAGTCAATAGTTTTCACTTAAACATCTAGATTTAGTACCTCAAGACTGGAATTCAATCATTACAAATTTGGATAGAGGAACGGGCACCTATTTTCTTTAAAATTTTGGATGTAAATTATGATGAGCATAGATTAAAAAGCGCTAACAATAAGATGCTTGAAATTCCATTTTCATTCTGTGGATAAGAAAGCTCAGTTTTAGAAAGATCTAAATGAAAAGAGAACTGTGGAAAATACTACTTATTCTGTATAAGGAACCTCTGAACATTAAGATGAAAAAGTCAATGAAGTGTGACTTTATATTATTTGGAAATATTACAGAATATGAATAGTGAGTTCTGAATCACAGATTCTATTCAATTCAGATCAAGTGCTCAAAACTACAGATTTTCTCCACATCAACACTACCAAACTAGAAAGTACAAAAGAGAAAAGGCAGGCTTTTTAATCAACTTAAAAGACAATGTTAACAACCCTGCCATTATGAAAATGCTATTATAATTGAAACAACTGGGTTATAGATTAAACACAGGACAAAAATGTTTCACATCAAAAATTCTTAATGTAAACTGAACTAATGGCTAAAATGTAAAATAAAAATATGTTGCAAGACTTTTTAAAGCTAATAATGAGCTTCCAGAGTTTTTTTTAAAACTTTATCATAAACATATATTTTCTAAACTTCCCACTGTATTCCTTCAAGTTGGATTGGACAGGCTGATAACATGAAAGGGTAGCAGTGTCATGAGTGGGTTCTAACTGTGAAGATTAAATAGAAGGAAATAGAAGAGATAATAGGTAGGGCAAAGAAAAAATAATGTGCTGATTTTAGCACGCAGCAACTACAGAAGGGATGTATGACTCAGCTTTCCCAACACTTCAGTAAAATACCTGACAGCCAAATCCTGAAGGGGAAAGGCTTACTTTGGCTCCTGGTTTCAGAAGGTTCAGTCTGTAGTTAGCTAGCTGTAAACTGGAACATCATGACAGAGGTGCCAGGAACAGCACCAGTGAGACATATACCCTCCAAAGGCATGTCCCTACCTCCAGCTGGAACCCACCTAATAGCACATTCAACTGCGGACATCAGTAGATTAATCCATAACACATATGATCTAGTCACCTTTCTAGGAGTTTCTTAATCTACTTGAGCTGACAATTATGCTTAACTGTAATAAGGGGCTACAAACACAGCTCCAGAACAAGAAGGGAAACGACAAGTCAGATATTAACACATTCCCATCTACTTTAACCCCTGGTGGTATGTACATGACAGTCCCATCAGTAGGTTGGGACAGAGCCATTAAATGACACAAGCAGTCCAATGGCAAGTCATGTGTATATGGCCTCACTGTGAATGTGTTAAAATTCTAGTGACTAAAATTCTACTGACCTCTGAGAGAGAAGTAAAAGAAATGGTTGTCAGACAGCATTCTTTGATAAAATATTCCTATCTCTCACTTTATGTATTTGAGGGACAGGGAATGTTAATTTGGAATTAACTTAACATCCTTGAGCAAAAAAAAGATGCCAGGTTCTATTAATGAACTATAAACACTATTCACAATAATCACTATATCTGCCTCTGCTGGCTACCAAACAGCCCCATTCCCTTGCTTCTAGGCCACACTCCCCAAATTTCCCAAGTTTGCTTTCCCCTTCATTTAACTGCGTTCTTTTTGCTCCTACCTCTTCAACTTACAAGTTGTGAAATCTTAATTCTTTACAATAAATCCTTAACAGTCTAAAATTTGTTATATGCCACTCAGAATCTGGGTAAAATTGTGTTCTCTCACTGCAACCAAAAGATCTTATTTTCACTGATAGCTAAACACAGAATTCTTCAAAAAAGGAATAGTGGAAAGTTGAGATTTTTTTAAAAACCATTCTTCTTTAATAATACACTGACCTCCACACAAACACACAAATAAAACAACACCCCTACACCAACGGAAGGGATAACTCAGTGCCATCATTGCCAACACTGTGAGCTAGCTCTTTATAGAAATGCAGAGTACACCACTATAGACAGAGTAAAAAACTTTTTCATTTTTAACTGTTGTGTGTTTTACATAGTAGGAGCTGTTGGGAAATAGTTTAACGGTGCTGTGGAAAACATTCAGAAAACTTAAAACTGAAACAATCAGCCCATAATTTAAGAATATTTTTCATACATGCTCACGCATACACATAAGCATAACTAACTACTCGTATCTGCAATTTATTTTGAAATACATCAAAATTTAACATGGACTGATAACAATAAGTGGCTAGATCCTCTACTAAAACAAAAATACTAAAGAACAAACAAGTTTACTAACTTCCTAGTCAACAAACTAGTATATAAATGTATGCGGTTTTTAAATTAACAAATTAAAAACATAAAAATCGTAAGTGGTAATTCAAAAAATTCACTGAAGGACTATAACTATAAATTTTTGACAATTTTCTTCTTTAGGTTAAAAGAATATAAACACATTTTTAAAATTTACATAACAACCCTAACTATAATTTGATCACAAATTCAAAAATCTCAACTAAGAAAATCACACAAAAAAGAAAACAACATGATTCAAATAGAAATTTAAATATACCTAAAAATACCATCAAAAGCTAGTAAAAGACAAAACATGTTCCAGTGTACTCGTTATCTTTGAAGTCAAACATCAATGTGTTCAATGCACTCTCAATCAAAACTTCAGAAAGGAAATTTTAAATGACTGATAAAATAATTTTAAAATACATTTGGAAAAAACCATAGATGAATAAATTCTAAAGTCAATGCAATGTACACATATAGGGAATCATCTGTTACTTTATAAACAAATATTGTGACTTACATTATAAAATCATAGTAATATGCATGCCAGAAAACAGGTAGATGGAATAAAAGAAATGATTCAGAAATATTACCTCATATTAAAAATCCATTTTAAATGGAGAAAGTAAAGAACCATGCAATAAATGAATTATACCAAGACCAAAGGCAATATATGCCTAAATGCATTTTAGATGAATTAATACATTGTATGCAGAAATTCTAAACACAAGAAAAATTGCATGTATTTAACAAAATTTTGTGCAGTATGATTACTTCATAAGGGAAAGGGAATGAGAAATTTGGCTATCTACACATCAACATTTTACTGAGCAAAAATAACATTTAAAAGGGAAATGATAATGTGTAAAAACATTTACAACATATATGACAAAAAAGTTGTTACGACCGTGATAAGCATTCCTTCAGAAAAAAATGAGAAAAAGGATCATACATAGGCCCATTCATGAAATCAACCAATCTCAGATTAAAAATAAAGGGGAAAAAAAGCATGCCTATGTAGGACATGTAGTTTTTCTTGTCAACATTCTCTTAACAACACTGTATGACAATTATTTACACAACATTTATATTTTATTAACTATTATAAATCTTACTAGAGATGATTTAAAGTATATAGGAGGATCCAAAAGTTGAAGCAGGAAGAGACTGTCACGAGTTCAAGGCCAGCCTGGTCTACACAGTGAGTTTAATAAAGTCAGTCTAAACTGCTAGCAGAAAGAAATTGAGAGAAAGTAAAACCTATTCCTACAGAGTCAGAATGAAAGTATTTTGTCACTTAGTCAATATATTTCTGCAAATCTAACAATGAGAAGGTAGTACCACCCTTGGTACAGTAAGTACCAATTAGTGCCACTGTGAAGATATGATTTCTTAAATAGTATTCAGGGAGTAAAGTGATGGATTAACTCCCTATCTATAAAAATTACTTCCTTGGCTTCTGCTGCACCACATTCTTTTAGTGTCTTCATACCCTGTTGGCCACATCTTTCAATCCTTTCCCATGGCTCTTTTTGTTAAGCTTTCAAAACCAGTGACACAGAATTTAAGCATCTTCAAATCTCTCCTCTTAATTCCTGGCCTGTATATATCCACTTGATATGGATGGCTAATAAATATTCCTAACTCTACATGTCTAAAGCTTTTGTAGCCTAGGTCACTCCAACTATTTAACACTCAACTCCTATGACCATACTTGCAACCCCTTCAGCCTACTTGTATTATCCATCAAACTGCCAGAGCCATTTAAAAGTGCAACCCAATTCTGTCATTTCCTTGCTCAAAACCCTCCCAAGAATCCCCACAGTATTTAAATCCATCAATAAACTCAATCCAATCTCAACTCCTCCCTACTCTTCACTGACCTCTAATTACACTGGCCTCCTTGTTCTCCAGATTTGTTCAATCTTTTCCTTCCTCAGAACCACAGTCCCTAACCAGAGTATTCTCAACCCAGATACCCACATAGCTTGCTTCCTTTCTTAATGCAAGTCTGCTAAATGTCTCTCTCTCAGAGACACCCCACCCACTTCAAAATAGCAGCCCTCTAGATATATATATATATATATATATATATATATATATATATATGGCTATCTCTTGAGTTAAAGAAGGAAGGAGGCTTACAAACACGTACTACTAGTACATGCTTATACTGTAAAAAATGACTTACTGGTTCAAAGAAAGTGATAAAACCGCACACAAAGAATGAGTGGAAGGAACTTTCAAATTACTTCTTTTGAAAACACTGAAAGAAGCTCCCAATACTGTTCCAACTAACTCTATTTTTTGTTGAACTTATTCTGAGTGCTTCCCAACTTTAAGTCCTTCCCAAATTTGAGCTCTTTCTAAATTCCAGGAACAGGGAGCCCTGTAGCTTACTGTGAGTGGAACTAAGGCTGACCCAAGGGAAACCAAGCATCTGAGGAGAACCAAAGTGCCTCCCTCAAGTGATACCTAACAACTTTCCAGGACTTGAAGAGCCAGACCTGAAATACTGGTCACCAATCACAGAGCAAGACTGTTCGAGGATGTATATTTTTTGGTCCTTCCTTTGTACTTCTACTATGTAATTCCAAAGCTCCTGTCAGTGCCCAAAGTCAGGGCACTGGTCCCCATTTCCTGTGTGGTCCCAATGAATTATAAATTCTTTTCTCACTTCACCACAACTCATCTCTCTGTGATTTGACAACTGAGGCAGCAGGTTACCAAATCTGGTGGGGATCCTGCCCTATCAGGTTTCTGGCTAGAATCCCAGCTTGACATGCACTGATTATTGAAACATTTGAAAGTTCTGGTCCCTTGCAATTTAAAACTATGATATTTAAGGGAGCCCTTCCATCATTCACTATCCCTTTATCTATGTTAACTCCTTCTTTTATTCTTAGTACAGGGAAATGAACCCAGGGCCTTTGCATTGAGGTACAACTCCAACCCTTTATATTTTTTGTTTCAAGACCAAATTGTAAAGACCAATTGCTAAATTGCTAAATTGTAAAGACTGCCCAGGCTAAGCTTAAACTCAGAATCTTTCTGCCTCAGCCTCCAAACGTGCTGGGATTATAGGCTTGTGCCACCAAAATGGATGACTAATTTCTTCATTTAAGTGTACATTTATTCATTTTACCCACCAAACTTATTCACTGCATAAATTTAAAATTACTTTACCCAATTCCTTTATTACTTAATATACCACTTTTCTCCTTAATAAAAACAAAGTATCCAAACAGTTTTCACTATTTGTCACCACCCCCTCCTCAGCATATTTTATGTAACACTTAGTCTATTTATAATTCTGCATGACTTTGTCCCTGGCTATATACACAGCCAGAATGCAGACATCAGAGGGCTGGTTTTTTAAATTTATAAATGTCAAAAAAGCCTGGAAGGGAAGCTAATTCCTTGGACAATGAAATTATGACTCAAGAAGATCTCAAAGGTTTCATGAGGTAAAATTTAATACAGAGTAAAGGTAAAATATTGCCTAACAAACATCAACCACATGTACATAAGAATGGAAAGATCTGGCTAACTGTAAAGATACTGCTTCATGTTGACATTTATCAATGGTTTCTACATGAACTTTCAAAAATCAAAATACAGAACTGCTAACTTTTTAGTGCTTAAGAACACCAATTAAATCAAAACAAAAATCCACAACCAATATTAAAAGAAACTTATCACCTACTAAAATAATCATTTCATAAAGGAAGGCTACTTTAACATTAGAAGAACGAAGTACAGAATTTCAAAAAATAATCCCTTGAGTTGTAACAATATTACTTGAATAGTCTTATTTTGCACTTATTTCTGCTTAGAAATCAGATGTCAATGTTATTAAACAGCTGCTGCATCTGTAGACTGTAAATGAAAGTGTATCTCTTGAAATAAAGGGAGTTTCAGTACACTCTGTATTCAGACCGTAACTGCAAAATTAAATATGGAAACAGGATCAGAACAAAAACAATAGCACTGACATGACTAAATCCAGCTGACAGAGATGAAAAAAGAAAAGGAGACCGTATCATATGAAATTTTAAATGGTAAAACATTTAGAAAATAAAAGCATCTAACAGAGAACTAGTATACTAAGAAAAACCTTACTGTATGTCACTCCTCAAAACAGAATAGTAACTTGAAGATGCTAAATAGCAAAGCAGAGAAGAGCTCAATTTACATAACATCTTTCTATTAAAAACTCTTGAAAGCTAAATAGGTTTTTTGCTACATGCAGGGAGGGATTCATAGGAAGTGCTAGATTCAATAAATCTCAGGAATATTAGCAGTAGGTGGCACGCTGTATGGATGACTTACAAAGCTTTTTCCAATTCTGAAATTTAATGAATCACAGGAAGGGAATAAATACTACCTCCTTTAAATTGCTAGATGAGTAGCAATAATAGATGAGTAGAAAGGATTTAATCAAAGACAAAGGTACAGTTATAGGTTGTACAACTTATTACATAATATGTAACACAAACAGATTTCACTAACATTGTGCTTCAAAATTTTTCAGCTTTAAATGTATAAACACCTTAATTAAGAAAACTGCTGCATAAATTCAGTATGTACATACATGCACCCACAAAGCAGGTAGGGGAGGGGTGAGTCTGGCATTTAGTTGAACCATACATTGTAGGCATTCACTCATTCAAAAAATTTCTCCTCATAAAAGGTAATAGTTCTATGGCATTTATTAATGACACATTAAATAACAACTTATTTTCTGCTATGTCTCATTTGTTTTTCAAATCTAAGCAATGCATGTTTCAGACTCTTCCACTGCTATGCCATCACTACTTGTAAGTACTGTTTATGATGTTTTCTTTAATCTTCCTTTTGTTGGTTACTTTGCTGCATTTTTTGACATAAACTTAGTCTTAGTACATACTGACCATTATTGACTCTGGCTAAAAAAATTTATACTGTTGCACAACCATTTCAACTAAACTGGACAATACAGATGCATCAGATTAATCAACTACAGATGTTTTTGTATTCTTTTTATACCTCAAAATGGCTTACTTATTGCTGAATATTCCTTGTGAAATATTTAAGTAAATAAAGACGCATTCATTAACGAGTACTCATTGTTCAAAATCTTCATTACTACATGTCTAATGAAAAAAGATGGTCCAAGACTTGTCCTCATTAATAATAAAACTATTTCCTACTGAAACCAATCAACATTTAATGTAACAATCAATGTTATTCAACCAAGCATTTTCAGATGGTAATTGATCTTTTATTCTTCTAGAATAATCTGCAACTGTTCAGATATTTTAGTTATCATTTAAGTACCACACATTCAGATACTTAAGAGTACATTGCTTAACACCCCAGTAAGGAAGAAAAGAACAATTACAATAATGAATATTTTTCAGGAACAGAATTTTCTTTTCGTTTGTTTGTTTGAGTACCAGGGATTGTCGCTGAGCTAAATCCCCAGCAGGAACTGACTTTTTTAACACATAGGAAATATTTAAGAAACATGTAGATTACTTACTACAATCTTTCAGAAAACCACTAAATTTACCAGTAAAGTTATATTTGAAGTTTCACTGAATATAATTCTACAAATTCAGTTGAATTACAGATTATCTTTCTTTTTAAAAACTGGTTGAAATTTGAGAAGTGAACTGTGAAGAAAATGCCTGTAATCCCAGCATTCTGGGAGGCAGAAGTAGGAGGAACTCAAGTTTGAAAGGCCTGCCCAAGTTCACGATTTAAGGAAAATTCGTCTCTAACATTAAAAAAGGTTAGGGGCTTAGCTCAGGGCGAAAGCTTGGTTCAATTCCCAGCATGGTGGTGGTGGTGAGAAAAAACCTTAATGAAAAGTACTCTATGTGACAAAACCCACTCACGTAAAAACGTAAGGGTAGTTATCTCTTAAAAGGCAAGTTCAAATGGAAAATAATTCCTTAAGGGAAGAAAACTTAACTTTATAGATTTCTATGTGAAAATGTTATTTGTAACACTTTATACAGTTGATCACGTTATCATCAACTTGAAGGTGAATTTTAAACATTAAACTCTACTGCTAGTAAATAGTAAGGGAAACATTCTTTTCCTTACATAGAAAATTACTTTATAACTGAAGTTCCATTTTAATAAAATCACTTTAACATTAAAGAGACAAAGACTAGGTCTATACAACTGTGAGAATCAAATTCATTGATACAGAGACTTAATGAGCATCTCTGCCTTCCACTAGTTTGGGGTGGAAAGTAAGTTAACTTTCAAGTTTTAGAACGTTTCTCTTGTCTCTGCCAAATGCTCTTTAAGTAAAACACAAAATTCTATTATCCTACACACAGATCTAAAAGCAGGTCTGGTTTTATTCTTACAAATGGCAGAAATAAAAAAAAAAAAAAAAAGGTTTGTAACTTGCTATTTATCAATGCAGTATTTCCAGAACTTAAATTTCTAAGTCTTTAAAGCTTAAGCAGCTAGGGTTTTATCAGTGAAGATCTAGATGCATCATGTAACTTTCATTATTTCTCCACCTGCTCCTCCCTAATGTTCTTCATCCTTTCTTCTGCTTGTTTTAAGCAGAATTGGCAGAAAAGGGCTCGAAGCTTTGTGTTTAAGACTCAAACTATTTTAAAAGATGCGTTTTCAACCACATGTATCCTCAACAAATTCCTGCCAAACACCTGAATTCTCTTTGACAGGCTAAAAATAGTTTCAGAAACATACCAAGCCTATGTCTTTTATTGTCTAAAAAAATAAGTACTAAACATGTATTCTAACCTATTCCCTTAGGAACAAGAATGCCTTGCCCACACAAAAAAACAATTCTATTTGTTCATTTCCCTGCTACACAACAGCTTCCTTGTCTGGCCTTCCTGCCCAGTCGTAATTTCGTATTGATCACCCTAATAGACTAGGACTCCAGGTATATATAGTCTCTGTCTTCTTTATATTCTTGGGGAAAAATAAGTAAAACTCTACTGAAAACTAGAAACCAGAAATTTGGGGGATTTTAAAATGTAAACCCCATGTTTTACGTAGCTGCTAGTATGTACAAAAATGGAACGAAAGTATACCAAAACGCTACGTTTCAATCTTAGGACAATGAAGCCCACAGGAAGCCACTCTCTCCTCCCCTGGGTTTACTACGGAGCCGGAGCCAAAGCAGGGTGCAGTCGCCCGGCTGAGTGCATGACACAACGTCTTTGACGCCCTCCCAACGTGGCCACCAGGCTTGTCCTCTAACCTACCCCAGACCGGCTCCCACCCCGAAACCAACATACAATGGGGACGGGCACACGGCTGGCTCCCGGGATGGGGAAAAACCCTGTACCCGGTGGCGGCGCAGCCATTCCCTCAGATGCTCCGCCCGCACCCTCCGCGAACTGCTACGGCGCAGGGGGAAGGGCTGCACAAAGCCAGGCGGCGCGGAGAACGACTCCACTCGTTGCGGGACGGCAGGGACGGTGGCGGCCGGCCAGGGGCAGCCGGGAAGAAGGTCGTGGGACAGGCAGGACCCGGGCGGCCTGGTGGAGGTGGGGGATGGGTGCCCGGGGCGGGGCGGCGGGGGCGGCGGTGTCGCCGCGGGGAGCATCCAGGCTGCGCCCCTCAGCCGCCCGGGCCGCGTCCCCGCCCCGCCGCCGAACGCTGGCCGAGCCCGATCCCGCTACCGGTCTGAGGATCCGAGGAGGAGATGGTTCGGCCGCCAGCGCCCACACAGAGCGGCAGGCGCATCACTTACCCCTCACCGCTGAGAGAGGGACCGGACGGGGGAGGCGGGGCGCGTTGCGTCCCGTGAGTCCTTAGCACGCCGTCCTCCCCCCACCCCGTCGTCGTAGTCCTTGTCGTCGCTGCCGCCTCCGGTGTTGTCGTCGCCGCCGCTACGGCCGAGCCGCAGGCCCCTTCGCTTCGCTGGGCAGTAACGTTATTCCACACACGCCCTGAACATAGCGGTAACGGCAGACAGCGGCCGCTTAGTGCGCAGGCGCCTAGAGAAAGGGCGAGGAGCCAGGCCCTATCCCCTCCTCCTGCTCAGCCCCGATGATCTTTTACTGCGCAGGCGCCAGTGCCAGACAATGAAAAGAACTTGTGTAGAGGGTCTCACCCAACACGCTTCCCCAGCTGCCCACTGCGCAGGCGTGCCCCCCAAAGACCGGCAGGAACAATGAACCGGACCCTGGCAAAGTGGGGACGGCAACCAACGCGGACTACATTTCCCAGCGGGCAATCCGCCAACTCCCAGCCGAGGTCGGATTGCTGGGCATGCTAGGAGTTGTAGTGTCAGCCCCTTCACAGAGGAGGTTGGAAAACTTGGAGCTTCTTTGCTTGAGAATTGACTTTACCGTTTAGATAGACGTCGCAACTGAAACAGGTTTAGAGTTTATTACATGCTTCCTTCAGAAGCCTCAGGGGTCAACTACAAATGAGCACACTTTGAAACGTCAAGTCCTTTAGTGAGCCCTGTCAGCTGGATGATCCAGACAACGCAAGGATGGGAAGAAGGCGGGACTCAACAGGGCTGGGCTAGAGTGAAAGGATTGGAACCTCCCACAGTGTCTCTTGGCAACAGGCTTTGGCCGCCAAACCGCCCAAGCAAATACCCTCTGGGAATTGTAGTGTATCTAGAGGGCCCGACGCTGTAGACTCCGAGCCTGTGAACTACATCTCCCGGCAGCCACCGCGCGGGCCACAAGGTAGGAGGAGTCCCCAAACGCTCAGTCCGGAGTTCCAGGCTCCCCAGTGACAGCAGCGGCAAGAAGCAGCAGGCATTCCCTCTGTGCTAGGCCTGTCCTCCGAGGGAAGTGCACTGGACATCTCCCCACGTAGCTCCCATCTTTGGGCCCAGAGTCTGTGCATGGCGAAGTCCCTAGGGAACTCTACCCTGGAAGAGAGTCTGGGGCAATATCAACGGAGTCTCAGGGGTGAGTTGCTCCGAACCTCTGTGCCTAGTGCCTTGGTACCTGGGGCCTTAGTGGGAGGGAACAGATCAGGTCCCTTCCTCACACCTCATTTGGGCTTCAGCCAGGCTGCAGAGGAAGATAGATGTGGCTCTGATTTTTGAGTCTCGTAGTAGTTTCCTGACTCAACAAGGTGTCCTGATCTTAACTGAGCATCTGTCTCAACTCGTGCCAGCAGAAACCTGTCGACGGCTCCATGCCACTTATGTCATACTTTGCCGTAATCCACTTCATTCATGATTTACACTTTTTGGACCAATTATGGTGTCACAGATTGAAGGTGACTTCAAGACCAGGGGAAGGCAATGGCAGTTATTTTAATCACAGCAGTTTGCTACTTGCATGCAGGAAGTCATTTAAAACTTACAACAATCTTGTGAATAGTTTTGTTTTACACACGAGGAAATAAAAATTCAGTGAGGCCAAATTATAGGCCAAAGTCTGCACATCTGGTGTGTAGGAGGGCCAGTTATTAAAGTTAGGGACGTTTGCCTCCCAATTCTATTTATTTTTAGTTAATTCAAATTTTCTTATTACAGTACTGATGGGTGATTATCAGCTGAAATGATGTGCTACTATACAAGAAATTGGAGAGGTTTAATGATGCTTCTTCAGAATGAGAACTGTGGCAGAAAAATTAGAAGACTTTGTTGCTGGCAGATTTGTAATATTATTCTATGCCTACAATTCCAACACTAGGGAGGCTGAGGCAGGAGGACTGATTTGAATTCAAGGGCAGCCTTGGCTACATGGTTAGTTCAAATCCAGCTGAGTTATATGGTAAGACCCTGCCTCAAAAAAAAAATGATTCCTACACAGTAAATTATCTAAAATATTGAAATAATAGGCATATCTTTGGTGCCTTGGAAGCCTCAGAGTTTAATTTAAAATCAGAGGTGATTTGGATGGTCTCCTAGCAGCATGGTTAGGTGTTTCATTTACAGTATAGTTAGCAACCCACAGAATGGCTGCGAACAACTTAGTAATTGGGGAAGTTGGCAAATAATGCCCCTCCTATAATTTAAATCCAATGCATGAAATATAAAATAAAGTAGTCTGTAACCAAAAAGAATGAGAAAAACCAAAATCATGGACAACTCAGATTCGTTTTTAAGTTCCTACATACTTGCATACAAAGATGTAATATTTTTTAGAAAGGACAGTCATCTCTAAAAATGAAGTATCTGAGCCTTAATGGCAGAATAATGTCTCCTCTATTGCTACAGTGTTGATAATAGATACAGTCTTATCAATAATACACACACACACACACATATATATATATATATATATGACTCACCTAATCTGGTCGTTCCAAGCTACTAATGTTTGCATAGATAGACATAAACAAACAAAAAATGTAGTATGACAGAACATGTAACTTCCATATACATTTTTGTAAGCTAGTTCTCTGTTTTCCTTTCAAGACTTTGATGTTTCAGCCTCTAGACACCTTCTGGTATTTATAGGGAAGAGTTTAATGCAGTCAAAGAAGACAATCTGCAACTAGGAACCAGTGATTGAACTTAACTTTGCTCATAACTGTTTGACCTTAGGTAGTTTAATAAAATGTTCTTGGACTTCCATTTCCTCATTTGTAAAATGAAAAATTTGGAATAAATGTGGAGAATTACTGCTTTTAGAAGCCAAGCAGATGACAAAATGTGTGACAGAGTCAGCAGAAGACATTAGGGAAAGGAAAGCTTATCATCAAACTGCATAGATTATACTTTTTCTAAAGCAATGTCTTTCTTACTTCTTCTCCCGACTCTTTTTCCCTCCATGACTTTGTCCAAAAAGAAAGTCAAGCAAAACACACCCAAAAGCCTAGTTCCCCTTCTGGGCACCACTATCTCCCCCTTGGATTGTGAATGTTTGTTTATTCCATCAACACTCACTTGGACTGTGTAAATTATAAAGGCTGTTTCTACCATATCAAAGTAACACTAAGGAGTTGGATTAGGGACAGCAAAAGGGACAAGGTGAATATGGGAATGAAGTATATCCAAGGAAGGCCTTTTTTTTTTTTTTTTTTTTTTTTTTTGTAAATTGCTCTAGTTCAAGAAAACCAGAGATTGAGTTGATGTTCTCTGTTGTACTGTGTCTCATTGGCACATCTTTCCAGATTCTGTCAGGAAAGGGCTCACATCTATAGAATGGTTATGTTAATCTTAGTTTTTAGCTAGTGAATTAGCCAGCAATGATATCATCTGTATCTTTGGCGGACTTAAGAAAAGGTGTACAATTAAAATGAAACTTCTTTTTCTCTGAATTACTCATAAAACAATTTTTTCTCAAATTTTTCTGGATATTGGTTATACATATATGTATAGGTGTATGTATATAGACATATACATACCAGCTTTTACTTTTTACAGTTTAATAGTTTTAACTTTTATCACTATATTTTGCTAGAATGAAAATAAAACTGTACAATGAGGTGAATTAGAAAAAGAAATGATTGAACAAGAGGAGAGTGTTTAACTTGTCCTTGAATAATCTAGAACCAAAACTAGAGTTTAGTGGCATGAAATTGTAAGGGCACTTTCAAATGTTCTTGGTTGGAAAAAGGCACAAGATATGGAGATTGATTATGTCTTCTCTTGGAATGTTCAAAGACTTACGCTTCAATCAGATCATCACTTTATGCTAGAATTTTCATCCTTTTACTTAATGCTATCTCTTTTCAGAGACCAAGTATAGAGAAGATAGCTTGAAATGCATTATGCATCTATTAAAGCAACCTTGATTTGAGGGAAGTTCATCAAACCCACAGGAATATTTAAAGGAATGGAACAAATACTGCCCCATGCTTTAGGCCAAAAACCAAAATGAAGTGAAATGTGAATTCTGGGTTCTCAATTACAGTAAGTGTAACACCTCCCTTGATATCTATATTAGAAGTACTCCATCCTGACTGTAATGTCTCAGGTTGTGCCATGGTCACCAGCTTCGCTATAGAAAAATAGCTCACTGTCACACCCATTCTTTTCCAGAGTCAAGCATAGTCACAATGCAATAAATAATGTATGATAAGAAGGATCTTTGTAATACTGAACTATAATGCTGTGTTTATCTCAACCAGGGATGAGTCTTCTGCCAAGTGAACATTTAATAATGTATGGGGATATTTTTGATTGTCACAACTGGATGTGGGGGGAAGTGCTAGTGGCATCTAATGAGTAGAAGCCAAGAATGCTGCTAAACATGCATAGCCAAGCTCTTACAATGAATAATTATCAGGTCCAAAATGTCAATAGCGGGGCTGGAGATTTAGCTCAGTGGCATAAGCGCCTGCCTTGCAAGCAGGCAGTCGTGAGGTCGATCCCCGGTACCGATAAAAAGGAAAAAGACAAAAAAAAAAAAAAAAAAAAAAAAAAAAAATGTCAATAGCACCAAAGCTGAGACACCATGATCTAGAAGCAGCAAGGCTTTGCTCATAGCTTTTGTTCCACAAGAATCCTACTTGAGAGTAATTACAGATACAGACATTATTGGCTGATGATTTTACCCACATTCTTCTGCCAGTATAACTACAGTTGCTTCTTTATCAGTGGAAGTGACAGGTGCATAAGTCCTCTCAGTTGGTGCCAAAGAAATGCCAGGTAAATCTCTCAGAAAGAATATAGCCAGTCTCTTTAATTTGCCAACTCTCATTCATTCGTCATTCATGAACTTTTAGACCCTGCTTTATTAAAGATGTGTACATTCATGTACATACACTCATAGCTGTTACTACTGATGCCAACCCCTTTAGCACATTTTCAGCTATTAAAATCTTATGATAGAATTTTCTTCGAGATTTTTTTTTCATTTTTGTACTATGCTTTTAATGTCACTATTATACTTGCTGTTTACAGAGCTGGCTTTCTCTAACTTTGGATCGTACTTTGTTTTTCTACCTATCAGTTCCCTAGTAAACTGTGAGAACAATCTTCTACAGCCCAGTCAAGTTTTGACAGACCCATGTTCCCCTTACCTTTCTGTGGTTTCATTTTTCTGCTTGTCTATGCTAGTCTAAGCTTGTGTCAGGAACTTCTGCACTGTATCTCATATCTCAGCCTAGGCAATGGTTCATTGCTTGTTTTCTTAAAAGACAGCTGGACGCTTCACAGGGTGGTCTCATCTCCATGGCACTTAGGCAGCTCTCTTTTACATCTCCCAGGACAGATGGAGGATGTTGAAATTAATAATTCACAGTATGCATGTCGTTGATGATCCTTTGTCTTAGCTTTCCATTGTATAATGAAGTACCTGAGAAAGGAAGAAAGGTTTATTTGGACTTACAATTTTAGGGATCTTAGCCAGTGATCTGCTGGCTCCATTGTTATGGACCTGTAATGAGACAGAACATGATGGTGCTGGGAGTACGTGGCAGAAATGGACCCTCAATACATGGCAGCTAGGATGTACAGTGAGAGAGTTAGAGAGGAAGGATTGAGGACAAGATATACCTACTTCCTCGAACTCAGTCCCATCTCCTATTAGCCTTTTCAGCTTGGATTCCATGGATGAGGTTAGTGTTCTCACGATCCTCTGGTCACTTCTCTCCACTCCACTTCTAGCACTATGATTTTGAGCATCAAGCTTTCAACACAAGGCCTTTTGGGAGCCAATTGAATTCCAAACCATCATATCCTGTCTAGATGCAGATATACTTGTGTGTTGTTCAGAAACGTCTTTTTTGTGTGGTTGTTCAGAAGTACTTGATGAAGAGAAGCTCAATAGTGAGCTGGGACTTAGAACTAAGGGTATAAGGAAACTGGACTAAGAAAACGAGTGAGACAGACTGAAATTCATCAGCAGTCATTAGCTCAAAAAACCTTTAACTGCTCGTTGTACAGATAAATGCTTGGCTAGTGGACTAGCAGAAATGTTACTTACATTATGTTCATGTGGTCTGTAGGACTCAAAAGTCCTATTTGTTTTCATATTCATAATTGTGTTTATATTCAGCCTGTGGTTGATGCTGGAAAGATGACTGCAAGATGCATCATTCTGAAATACCCCACTGTCCTCTGAGGAGAACAAAGGAAATGAGTATTCCTTCTATTCTTGGATAGATTAAGCTGTTCTGCGTTAACGGTGGGATAGGAAATGATAACTGGAACTCCTGTCTAAAGTGTAAGTAGCAGATAACTGCATTCAGTTGCTGTGGTTCCAGTTGAAGAGGGATGAGATTTCATCTGTCTGAATGTTATCATTCATCCCAATGTAACCCTATGTCATAGTCATAATGTGCAGTTATATGTATATTTGAAAAACACTCAGCAAGTTTTGAACTGCTATATTGAATTGACTTTAAAGTGTCATTTACCTCCTTGATCTTAGGTGTAGGGCATAGTTCTTATAAATTCCTTTTCTTCTCTGATCCTAATAATTGAGTCAGTTATTAGAGTAAAACTACAACCAAAACAAAATAAAAATCAAAGCCTGTATATTGTTATTCTTTGGAATAGTTGTTGAGTTCAGTGTCTCATTATATACATAATCTTATTTCCTTATTGCAACTTAATAAAAAACACTCTTTATTACAAGATATCTTATATACTTCAATAATTCCAAAAAATTAAGTAAGAGTATTGTAAAGAGAACTAAAACCTTATTTTGTAATCTGATGAAAGAACTCTACCTATAGGGATTTTCAACTTTTTTTTTTTAATTTTAGATACCATTTTCCTAATATAGCTTGTTAGCTTTTAGTCAAACTAGATATAAATAAATTATTATCCGTTGTCTTAGAGGAAACGTCATTTGATAGCTCTGTGGAGTGCACTTTTAATGTTAGTCAAGCCCTCTGTTTCCTTTCTAATGGATGCAATAAAGGCAAGTACTTTATTCTTAGATTTAAGGGCATAAATCAAAAGCTCTGAGAACTAAATTGCTTATTGTCTAACACTTTGATTTTCCTTTTTCCATTGACAAATCTCTTTAGAAGTGCTGAGTTACTGAAAAACTATTGCTGGTCTTCATAGTACATCTTTTTTGGGCTTCCTTACACTTATGATGAGTGAGAGGTGACCAGGCCTGGTTGGCAGATGACACTTAGTTTGTGTTAAGAGAAAGATGGGACTGGGGATTTAGCTCAGCGGCATAAGCACCTGCCTTGCAAGCAGGCAGTCGTGAGTTCGATCCCTGGTACCGATAAAAAGGAAAAAGACAAAAAAAAAAAAAAAAAAAAAGATACAGCTGTGTGGAAATAGGCTTGGTTTAGAGAAAAACGTAGTGATAAATTCAGTGCTTGTGTAGGCAAATAATAGAATTTCATTGTTTAACTTAGACCTGAAAGAGCTAGTCTCTTTATTTTAATCAAGGCAGAAAATAGGGTTGTTGTAAGTAAAGAAAGTGCATTAAATACCTTTTGGAACATGGAGTATTTTTTTTCTATTAAGTTACATCTTTTTCCCACCTGTCCTGAATTTTGAAATTAATGAGCTTAGAGAAAATGGAATCTGTTTTACAAGGTCCTGTAAAGCATAGATTTATATGTATATGTTTCCATATTCCATATATGATTGGTAATGAATCAGGTCTTTTTCTTGGCGTTGCACTTAAATGGCCCCTGGTGCTGAAGTCCTCTGGCCACTCCACAAGACTGATGGCATGGGGGTAGGGACACTGGGGAGCAAGTGAGGGACCTCTCTCCTCTACATGTAGTCTCAGGGCCTCTCTTTTTCTTGTGGCCTCTTCATAGGTCTCTCCAACAGGGTGACCAGCTAAAAGCAAACATTTCAAAGCAGAGGAAGCCAAAGCTGCCAGCCCCTTTAAAGAGGAGGCCTTGGTCCTGCATGATGATCTTTCACTGCTTTCTACTGGTTAATGCAAATTATAGGCCTAATCATTATTAAACTGGGAGGAGACAAGAAAGTGAGGCAGATTTAAAAATAGCCTTGAGGCTATTTTTAAAGATGAGCTGTCATAGCAGTATCCCTTAAATACATTTTAACCTGCAATCCCAGTACTCTGGGAAGCTGAGGAAGAAGGATCACAAGTCTGAACCCAGCCTGTCCATTTTAACAAGACTTTGTCTCAAAATAAAAATACATTTTAAGAGGGTTAGGATCATGGCTCAGTGTGAAAGTCCTACATTCAGTCCCCAACACAAAAGAAGGAAGTTAACAAAACAAAACAAAGCCTGCCTCTTAGGCTTTAAACCATTCAACAGGTGATCAAAAAGAACAGTACATGTTTACAAAAAGTATTAAAAGGCATTCCCATTAATCCCCCTCAAAATATTTCCCCTTTTTTCAAACATACTTATCCCATCATTCTTGTGACTTTCTGAATGATTCTAGAAGTCTTTCATGAGTGTCTTTGTGCAATGTGGTAATACAGGGTTGACTATTGCTACTGAGTATCAGCCAATGGAAAGACAGGCTCATAAAAACATCATTGTGTGTTGTCTCTTCCACCTTATTCACCAGCTGTGGCATCCTGTGACTTCTGGCTCTTTCCAAAGTCTAAGTGACCATGAAAGGTAAACATTTTGAATCAGTTCAAGACATCAAGGCACAATGGTGCATCTAAAAATACCAAAGAGGACTTCTGGAACTGTTTCAGGAAGTGGCAAGAACTATGGAATAAGTGTGTCCCAAATGAGGAAGAGTATGTTAAAGGGAAGTTAATGGCAATATGTCTTTCATTATAATACATTTTTTAAAAAATTTAAATAGCATAATTTCAACCATACTTCATGTATGTGTGCTAATTAGTGTCAGCCTCAATCCCCGAAGTGGTCAGTTGTACTAACCAAGACTCAGTACATAAAGTACAGTGAGTCAATAGCAAATAGGGGTTACCACCACAAGCACTTCAGCTGTTCACATCTTGATCAAAGCTAGGCCAGGCATTTTTTGTCTCCTGAAGGGGCCTGAGTATCCTCAAGGAGGAAGAGGCAAGAGGTTTTGCTCATATTAACAAGACTGAATCCCTCAGGCTGGTTTTACCTGCTCATTCTTGTGTCTCAAGGCAGGATAAGGAACATTTAGGCACTGAAAAAAAGGAGAAACTATTCTTGGGTTGGTTTTTGCTTGAGGGCAGGAAGAGTTCTGCTTTTCAATCTTGTTTGCTGGTAGCTGTGTTAAAGCACTTATCTTGCATGCTTGAGTTCCTGGCTTCTATCTCCAGCATTTAAAAAAAAAAAGTGGAAATCTGCAATTGCAGTGACGCTAGAGATCATCCTATCTAACCTCTAACCCTTAAATTTAGTCTTCTGTCCCTTATTCTGGCACAGTCCCCAGCAAGCAGGAAACAACTCTGGTTTTATGCATAAAGTGCCAGAAACAGCAGATTCTCTTTTTTGAGACTGCCTTCTTGAGTAAGTGTCCTGTGATCACTTACATTTATGGGCTCTGAGTTGCATCAGATTTTTGTTGCAGAGCGTGCCAATAGAAGCATTCACCAACTAAAATGTGCCCTGAGAGAAGGTGATGATACTGTTGAAGAAGAAGCACTGGATCCTTCCTTTAGCGTCAATGCAGGACATGAGGACACTGAGACAGCGTGGCGTGAATTGCAGCATAGCCATGCTGGTGAGTACAAGTGTCAGTCCTATCCTTGTTTTGTAGGATAGCTTTTTCTATTTTGAGACAAGCTCTCATTAAATTTCCAAGTTGTCTAAGTTGGACTCAAAGTTGTAATTCTCCTTCCTTAGCCTCATAGAGTGTTGGGATTACAAATGTGCTGCACCACCCCTAGCTAATTCTTAGTTCTTAAGAGGATGGGATTATCTTATGTATGTTTCCGACAGTAACAGAGTTCTTGATGCCTAGTAGAAATTTAAGCAATATTTGTTAGATAGCTGTAGGATAGGTGAAGAGAAACCATACTACTCACTTTTCCATCACTATAACGAATACCCAAGATAGATCAGTTTACAGAAGGTTTATGTAGGCTCTGACTTTTGAAGGTCTAATTTCATGATTCAGTGGCTCTTTGTTTTGGACTTCTGGTGAGACAGCACATCATGGTGGGAGTATTAGTAGTGCAAGACCCACTTGACTGGAGACCAGAAAGTGAACCGGAAAGAGGAAGGGACCAGAGTCCTTTTCTTTCCTTGGAGGGCATCCTTTCTATATTAGCAGGCTTTCTTGTGACTGAAACATAAATCCCAACACCTCCAATTTAAAGCAAGAGAGGTTTAATTTGCTCATGGTTTCAGGCCATGATCAGCTGGCTCAGAGACATCATGGTGGAAAGACACAACAGGGCAAAGTTACTTAGTTCATGGTGTCTGGGAAGCAGAACTGAAGGAGTGAGGGAGCAGACATAGATGCCCAAGGTCACTTTCCCAACCAGACACATCTAGAAGTGTGCTGTACCCATCACTAAGGAAGATCCCAAAGCCAATCAAGTTAAAACTTTACCCTAACCTCAATACCAACAATAACTGGAAGAAGACTCCCTACTAGGCTGTCTTAGTTACGTTTCTCTCCTTGCTGAAACAATACCCAATAGCCAAAATTAAGAAAGGAAAGATTCACAGGTTTTAGTCTATAATCAGGTAGCTCCAAAGCACGGTGGCATGGTATAGGGAAACACTTCAAGGCAGCAGGAGACAACAAAAGCAACAAGAACCAAAGAACGGGGAGAGCAAGCCTCTTTTCCTCCCTTGCACTGCAAGCAGGCCATCCCCTGGAGGGCTGGTGCAGCACTCACACCATCTTCATGCCCTCCTCTTGCACAGGTTTAGGATGCTTAAAAAGTGCGGGCCCTGGCCCTGGCTGAGTTGCTTAGTTAAACTTCTAAGCTTCCCACATGGACACTTGGTCAACCATTACATAGGCCGTGTGTCTTAAACGTTCTCCCACCTCCTATAGGGCCACGTTGAGGACTAAGCCATTGATACATGGGCCTTTAGGAACATTTCAGGTCTGAACTGTATCATAATCATGGATATCAAGCAAGGTTAATAAATAAATTTTTTTATTTGTTGTTTGTTTTGTGTGTGTGTATGTGTGTAGTTAATCAGCTCAAAGCTTTGTTGCGCCAACAAGCAAGTAAGGAAATTGAGATATCACCATCAAGAAGACGAAAAATGTCCCCTTCGGTAGGTAAAGCATTAGGTTATAAGTGTGTTTTGTACTATTTGTTGTAGACAATTTAGAATATGTAATAATAGAAAGTATTAGAAAACCTTATTTTGATTCTATTTTGATTGAGAAAGAGACTTCTATTGCAGAAGGAATATATTTTTGACTTTTAATTCATTATATGTAATTTATTATTTGTTTTAAAAGTGTTGGCAAGAGTACAGTTTCACAACTATTGAAAATATAGAAAAGAGACAATACATTTAAAAGCATAATGTTAAGTAATACTTACTTATGGTGCTGGGATTGAACCTAGAGTCTAGTGCATGTAGGCAAGTGCTATACCAGTGAGCTACTACCAGTGAGTTTCCTGGCCCATTCATTTCTTTTTTAGAGATCATATCTATATTTGGAGTTTACTTAATTAATACTTTGGTGCACCCACCTTATCATACATGATTTTGAATGTCAAACCTAGAATATGCACAGCTATTCTACATGTTAAAACACATAGTTGTAAAATAGTGTATGAGAAATCATGCTGTATTTCTTCTGAAATAATTTTTTATTGGTTTGACACAATGTATTATTCCTGATTAAAGCATTTTATATACTAAAGGCTGAGATACATGTGAGGGGTAGAATTCTGGACTAGGTCAAAATAATAGACTGGGCCTTACGTGTAAATAAGGCATGTTAATATAGTCTCTAGAAGGATTTGGGCCTATTGCACAGGAATTTTGCAGCAAAGTGAGAATCATATACATAGAATCCTTTAGATATCTATGAACTATGACACAAATATGTGCCACAGCAGCAAAATCATTATGTGTGTGATAGTTAAATACAAACTACATGCTGAAAACTGGAGACCTAACACTCTTGCTTTATTCACAGTTGAAAGGAATTCTTCTGTATTAGCACCTAACTCTGCCTGATACATACTTTTATGCTTAATTTCTACTTTATAGAAAAGCACAGGAAAAAAGAAACATGCTCAATATTTATAACTATAGGTTATAATTTTAGTAAAACATTGCATCAGTCAATGAATTTATTACGGTTAAGATCTGGTTTATAGAATGCTCTTAAGTACACAGAGAATAGCATATCTTCAAATCTGCTAGCTGAAGTTGCTGTATCTGTTGAATTTGCAGACATGCTGATTAGCTTTTTAAAGATGAAACTGAGCAGCGATATTATGGAGCTTATTGAATCAGAATTCTCTTCATGAAGAGAATTCATTTAGTATGCATATACTGTCTATTGTACTTTACCACGGCACAGATTTTTTTTTATGAAGATATGTAAAAGAATGGAGTTTAGACTCTAAGTTTATACATATTACATAATCATAATAATTATATGTAACTTTTTAGGATTATACCTTTAAAATGTACATTTATAACCAGTATGAGATATAGAAATATATGAGTATATTGAGAGTGACATTGAATCATTTGTAAGATGAAATATGTATCTGGCCATTTTAATATGTGGCTATCCAAATAATAATAAACCCTTCAAAGTATACCAAAGTATATACCAATTACTTATGCATGTTTTCTCCGCAGTATCAGCTTTAGCATCCTTATTTTTTACATTGACTTCCCTGTCTGTATATATGTGTATTAGCACAGCTATCCCTCAGTATTCATGAGGACTTGTTCCAGAAGCCCCTGTGCTTAAGTCCCTGATATAAAAGGACATAATATTTGCTTGTAACCAATGTACATCTTCCTTTATACTTTAAATCACCTCTAGATTACTTACGATATATAATATAACGTGCTATATAAGTAGTTGTTATAGTATATTGCTTAGGGAATGATGAGTAAAAAAGAAAACAGAAGTCTGTGCATAGCTTTTTTCAATTTTTTTAGTCCATAATTGATCGAAATTGTGAATGTGAAACCCATAGACGTGAAGGACTGACTGTACTGTCTGTCTTCTAGACTTATTTGTACCAATGTAGAATGATTACAGTTAATTGATTTCTACTCAGCACAGGTGGTTCATTTAATTAAAGTTACGTTGGTGTTGGTGTTATAACTCAGTGGTAGAGCTCTTGAGTAGCAAGTATGGGGCTCTGGGTTTCATCACCAGTACTGAAAAAAATAAGTAATTTTTAAAAATAAAGTTACTGGGGCTGGGGATTTAGCTCAGTGGCGTAAGAACCTGCCTTGCAAGCAGGCAGTTGTGAGTTCAATCCTTGGTACCAATTAAAAAAATAAAAAAGTAAAGTTACTCTGATTTTTAAATTTCCAAAGTCAAAAAAGCAAAAGTGTATTATTTTGCCTTGGAGCTGGTATTTATCGTTTAGAATTTCTGCTGGACTAAGAAACAGAAACTGATTAAGAAACAGAGACTAATTAAGAAACAAAGACTAAGAAACAGAGACTGATTAAAAAGTAGACTGTTTTGTCTCAAGCTTTCCTCTAAGTTTAACTCATTTACTCTCATTTTCCCCTTTTTTTCAGATTTTCCCTTAAAAAATCATTTTATTTTAAAAAATCATTTTATAAACCATTTCACAATCACTATAAGATAAGGAAAAGTATACACTGAAAATAATTCCCAGACGTGCTGCAGAGCTAAATACCATTAGAACTTTTTCTGGAATCCCTTCACTAGGATCCTCAGTGCTGTTAGTCACTAAGTTATGTATGTCTCTGCTTTAGGGCTCACATGTTGCCAGTTCTGGGCTCCAGAACAACATACTTTCAAAATCCCTTGAGTACTAGTGTCAAAAACAAGACAAAAAGCAAAACATATTTTTCAAATGAATGATTCTGAGATGGAATATTATGTCATTGACATACATTTGGCATTAAATGCTTGAGTCTCTTTTTTCATGAACTGATCTATGATATCTGCAGTTTCAGCTAGCAGACTTTTTCACAGCAGTTTCTTAGAGTTGGCTATTTTATCTCAGAATTACTAATGGGACATCACGTGGTCAGACAGCTCAAATAGGCTGTTCATTCCCAGCCAGTTATGCCACTCCAGCATTTTTCCATTTGCCATGTGCTTTTAATAACTGTTTTCACTTTCCGTCTTTAAAAATGATATTCATATCTCTGGATCTTGTATATTTGTGGAATTTACAGAGTGGAAAAATAAATACTGCTGGCTGCATTATGATATATGCTATGTTGATTGCGTATCATTGCTATATTGAGTGTAGAGATTCGCTGGTACATCTAAACATCCTTAATTTGGCTTTTTTGCCATAGAGGTCATCAGAATATGAGGAAACCAATATACCTACTGTGCACAACCTTGTTCCTATCATTAATGACCAGTCTCAATACATTCACCATTTAGAGGCAGAAGTCAAGTTCTGCAAGGTAAGTTTCTTGGTAGTTTAATTCTATATAAATTTAAACATGAATATATCAATTATATCATAAATAAACATGTGCTATTAATAGTCTTCATGTTATAGCAATTCCTTGACATTGTCATTATAATATTATTGAAAAATTGATGTATTGCAGAAACTTGTCAGACTTGGGAGTAATATTCTTGACTATGCCTTTCCAAGTTGCTAAATTTCTCAGCAGTCTATTACTATGTCTCATGATTTCATAGTATCCTCTCATATTTCAGAATTTTTTATCTCTCTATTTACTGTAGCCTAGTAGATGGCAAATGATTTTGACTACTAATACCAGTCGTTCTCCCAACATCTTCAAGCTGTGGTTCAACAATAGGGGATTCTAAGCTGGTAGACTAAATGTGTTTCCATTGTCATTACTGAAACTTTTACCTGGACTTTGAAACAGAATGAAAAATTGGATAATAATTAATATCTCGAAATCAAGTACGTCACCTATAACTTATGACACCAATTGGTTATATTGCTTGACTATATGTAGTTTACTAATGTCATTAATGCCAATTAGAACCTTTCTGCGTTCCAAATGTTTTAGGGGTTTTTTGTTTGTTGTATATTTTCTTCCTTTTATATTTTCCTTATTAGTGTATAGGTAATACGAGTATATAGGTAATATGAGTGATCTATTTAGGGGGTGTCTGGTTTGCTGCAAAATAGTGAGTTATATGACATTTTATTGAATTCACTGGTATCTTCTGTATCATGCATTACATTTTTAGTACTTTGAGTGGTCTTCCTAAGTGGAAGGCCAATATATAACTTAAGGAGCCTTTAGATGTTTTATTATATTGATTTTATAAAGGAATTCCTGATCCTAGTGTTTAATTTTCTGGTTTTTTTCTTGGAAGATGCAATCATTAGTATATAGGTTTTCTGGGATTACCAATAAAGCCAAAATAATATCCTCATAATTACTCCAACCCTTGAGGCATAAGCCTGAGTACAGCAGACCCATTGTTTGTTTTGTACTGTAAATTTGTGCTTTATCTTTACAGTAGCTGGTTGTATGTCTCAGTACCTTTCTGAGACATACAGAAAGCAATCTATGTACTTATCCACTTGGTATGACAAATGCAAGGTCTATAAACAAATACAAAATTGTCAAAACAGGATTTAAACCCATCTTTATGCCCAGCTAACTGGCTTTAAATATGTTTACCCAAGCATTACCCAAAAGACCTATACCACTTTAGGGTTTGTTTTTAAAAAGCTTTATTTTGATTTTTCTGGTAGAAGTAGCCCAGTTCAATACAATAGCACATGAAAAACCAGATTTGCACATTTCAGAGGTCAAAATAAATTATCATAACTGGCCATGTGAGCCAAAGTTCCTGTGCCAATGAGATGGAGCAGGAATCTACTGATACAGACACAGGGAATGCAGACCTCCTTACCTAAGATGATAAAAAAAATAGCAATATGAGAGCACATTTGACTAGTTGAAGTGTGAAATAGCCACACAACCAAATGGAACAAAACAATGTTAAAACTAGGTCCAAAAATATAGTGAAGGTGTTGGCATGGGTGAAACAATGAATGGAATGCCAGCACTCCCATTCAGTGTTGGAAATTGTAACAGATGAAATACTACAAGATGCTTTGAAGTACACAAAGCTGAAATGCAAGTAAAACTTTCTGTATGCACTAATCACTATATTCAAAAATATATTTATTATGACACCTCACTAGCTGAACTGAAAGCATTCATGAGTCTGCTATACTTTTTACGGTGATTGTAGAAATGTAAAAAACTTACGGAAAAGCACTGGGTCAAAATATGGCATTAAAATGTTTGTCCTTGTAGATGTGAAGACTTACTATGCTTTCAATTTAGACATTTATCTTGGAACTCAGCCAGCAAATCCTTATTCATGTAGCAATGAATCAAATGCTGTCAGTGAACAGACTTGTTGCTCCCCTCTCCCCAACTAGCAAGAATGTGACATTCAGCAATTGGTTACTGATTTCCAGTTGATGTTATATTTTCTAACAGAGCACAAGTTGACCAGTGCAGGAATCAAACACAGAAACAAAGCAGAAATTCCAAATGAAATGTTGCTATTTCAAAACAGAGAATTGTATTTAGTACAATCTTTGGAGTTCCAAAAGATATAACATTGGCCTCATATAATATGGCAAAGAAAACAAACTGGTGCTGGTGATGTTAACATTTCACCATGATGGTAATATTGATGGGGAAACCTCAACAAAATAGAAGCCTGAGATGGAAACTTTCAACAACAAATCTGAATGTGGAGTTGATGTTATTGATGAATTACACAACAACTCCGATGTCACTCAAAACACAAAATGTTGACCAACAATTGTGTTTCACTCAATTCTAAACATGTATGGCATAAATAGTTTGATAATTTACAAAAAAAACCCAATTGCAGAATAGCATAGATAAATTTTATTAGAGGATTGAGACTAGAGCTCTTAAGAGATCATTTATAGCACAAGAAAAACAAAATGTTTTTGCCCAGGAAACTACACAAAAGAATCATGGAACAGTATAGTAGAAAGTCCAGATAGAAAGGCTACTCATATTTTAGTAGCTGGGAAGTAAAGAGGGGGAAAGAGTGGGAGAAAGATACACCCTTCCATGTCATACCCACCCCCGTGACCTGCCTCTTATAGATGCGATCCCACATCCTAACAGCATATTCAGCTCTGAATTTGTCAGTGCATTAATACATCTCTGCTGTCTTAAACCACCAGTAGTGCATGCATGACTGTCCCATTAGGTGTCTTATACCAATGGTGATACATATATGACTTTCCATTAGGGAATTTGTACTGTCAAATGGCACTATCCCATGCCTCCTGAAAGGGTCATCACCCATGTATCACCAGTGGTTCAGAGCCACCCAGCAGCAGGACATATAACTCATGGCCCCATTGTAAATGTGGTAATTGACATGATCCAGTAACTTCCAAAAACCAACCTTCTGAGTGCGGGAGGCATTTGAGAGAGATTCTTGATCTAGACTAACATCCACCCCTTGGCCTGAAAAGATTCATGTCTATTTTTTTATGCAAAATATATTAGCATATCTCTAAGAGTTGCCAAAGTCTGTTACAACATTGCTGAGAAGTCCAAGTCTAAAGTCTTCTCTGAAACTCAAGCAAACTCTTAGCTGTGAGGCCCTATAAAAATCAAAATGAAAATTAAACACTACCAAGATACAATGGCACAAAGTAAATATTCCTATTCCAAAGAGGAGAAATCAGGGAATAGAAAGGAATGGGGCCAAAGCAAGACTAAAACCTAGCAGAACAAATGTAAATCCTATAACTACGTGCAGCATCCACGGCACAGTGTGGACTCAAATGGGTGGGGCAACAGCACCCCATAGCATTGCTGCTGTAAACTTCATAGTCTCTTTTTTGTGCTGGATTTTCTCATTGTCTGGGCCTTCTTCAGCTTCATATTTATAGCTTCATTCACTGTTCTCTCAGGGCCTCACTGTCTGGCATTCCAGGCCTCCTCCTAAAATCCAAGAGGAAGTCTCCTCAGCTTCACAGTTCTTGCATTCTGTATCCCCATAAAATTAGCCCCATATAGATGACACCAATGTCTGCCAACACCTTGAGCAGTCTCCAGACACTCTTGTATCATGCCTTCTTGGGCTTCTGTGTACTTGGGTGGCTGAGCACTATGAAATGAATGCTGGGAATCCAGTTCCCTTAGGCAGCTTTTCTCATGCAGGATCCCTTAGGCTGTCTTCTCAAAGTCTTTCTTTTCTGGAACAGTAAATTGCTTCACTCACTATTCTCCCCTGGCTAGAACTTCAGGAATAATCGCTGCATCTATCTATCTATAGCTTTATCTCACAGTCTTCTCTTTATCCTCACAAGTTCTTGACACTTGGTCATTAGTAGTAGTACAGTTTATCTTACTTTTCATCAGTCTACTTCATTGTTAGGAATCGCTTAGATAACTATCTTAAGGTCTTTCCACGAGCCTCAGTCCTTTGGAGAAAAAAAATGGTCAGAAACTACACATATTTGTGATACAATCCTCTTAGCAGGCTCTCAATGTGCATACCCTCCAGCCTTCTGTTTGTATATTAGCTAAAGTTTAGGTTTCTTTTCTTGTCTACATATAATTGCAATATTTTAGGAACTTTATTGAGTGTATTGTCCATACTGCATATCATGCTAGATCCTGTAGTAATCATAAAGAAAGACATAGCTTAAAAATGCTTAACATATTTGGTTTCGATTTTTTTTTAGGAGGAACTATCTGGAATGAAAAATAGGGTACAAGTAGTTGTACTCGAAAATGAAAGACTCCAGCAAGAACTGAAATCTCAGAAACAGGAGGCGACAATGAGAGAACAAACACTTCTGGATGCATCTGTGAGCATTTTTAAAACCATAAATTCTATTTTAGTTTGGATATTCCTTTACATTCTCCCCCCAGCCTTTTGAACTCCTTCTATTTTCTCCTTGATATTTGGCCAAGTACTATCTATACTGGTGTTTGCTTGATGACTCAAAAATTAGAATTCACTGTGGTAGAATGGATTCTCAAGTGAAATCATGCAGTGATACTTAATATTTACTCCAGTTTCTTCTCTGAGCACATCATTGATGCTTTTTGCTGTGTAAAGAGTGGATCTGAAAGCAGGAAGCATGTGATGTAGGAAGAACTTTGATCAGTCTAGAAAGAACCTTCCCTTAGATCTCTGCTGGATTTGTCTACATTTTTATGAGCTCTAAAATCCAATATGTCTAATCAACAATATGATATAGCAAAAACGAATATTGTTCCTAGGGCCCATAGATCAAAGTGTTAGTCTTAATCACTGTAAATAAGAAATCATTGTTCAGTAATAGGTTTTGTTTGTTTGTTAGTTTGGCAGAACTCAGAAACAGGATGTAACAAGTGGTTCTGTAGGGCTCTGCGTGGCTGAACCTCCTGAGTAATTCCTTTACTAGTAATTGAGAAGATTCACTATATCAGCAATTAAGAGCATAGATTCCTAGACTTCATGCCATGTCCTGAGAGTCTGATTTAGTTGATCTGGTTGGGTCATAGGAATATGAATTTTTATCAAATTGTCTAAGTGATTCTAAAGTCTGTTGCCTATAATTTGAAGAACAGTGGATCAGATAATTTCTATAGTTCTGTGACACAAAATTCTTGCAATAATATTTAGTGTAAACACTATTAGTGTAAACACAAATATTTAGTATAAACACTTTTTCATCTTCTTATGACTGGTCAGAGATACTTTTAGATTGTGTTTTTCATTATTTTGCTGCAGGACACAGTTAAGTCATAGATATTCCCCTTTCTGTGGCAACTTCAACTTTCCATGGGGAAGTTTCTTGCTTTGTTTTGTGTGAGGTACTAGAGGTTGAACTCAGGAAATGCTAAATGACATCCTACCTCTTTTTTTATGTATTTATTTTTATTTTATTTTGAGGGAGGTCTCACTAAGTTGACTAGGCTGGCCTGAAACTTGTGATCCCTGTGCCTCAGGCTGACAAGTAGCTGAGATTACAGGTGTGTGCCAAGGTGCCTGGCCATCGGAAAGTTTTAACACTTCCCTGTTGCGGCTTTAATTTGTAATGATTTGGGGGTTTTGATTTAGTTATCTCTAGTAAATCAGCCTTGATACTTTCTTTAGGTATCTTCTGGTTTCGCTTTTGGAAAGTTTTTTTTCTATTCTGAGTTGTTTTATTTCTAGTCGAGTTATATTTGTTAGAATTTACTTTTGAGAAGTATCTGTGTTAACTCTGAAAAATAAGATAGGCTGATTGGTATTTCAGTTTATTTTTCCATAATTCATTTAAGTTTGTAACCGGTTATTTTTCGTTCACTACTCAACTTTTTTTTCTGAAGATTTATGTATCATTACTAGTGCTTTTAAATTCTCACTTGCTTATTATTTTAATGTCAGTTGGAACAAGATATCACCATACAATGTTTTTAAAGAACAAAAATTACCTAAAAGTTTCTCCTTAAGAAAATACAGTCTTTTGCTGTCTTTTAAAATATGAGGCACACACTCAATTATTCATAATCTTCAGTATTTATACAGTGCCAAAGAAGTGGAAGAAGGGGAAGTGAAGTGAGAAAGGAAATTAGGCAGACCAGTGAATCAGAGGGCAGGAGGAGTGAGTAATTCAGAAGAGGAAGGAAATGAGGGTAGCAGCCCACATGGCTGGCAGACTGAGCACAGAGAATTTGCTAAGGCAGTCATAGCCATAAAACACACAAGGTTACAAAGAGGTTTTCTACTCTTTTCTGTGAAATTCACATGAACTAAAATATAGTGAAAATACGGATATAATTGTTGCAGATGTGTCCAGAGACGATGGTGTGGATTTTAGTGGTATTTCTTCTGTATTATTTATTATCATAGAATCGTTACTACCACTTTTTCCTGTATAACTAAAAGTGAGGCATTTCAGCATTGTATGCAGGACCTGATATGGGGACTTTTATTATCCACAAAACTTTCCAGAATTTCTTGAATATAGAGATCAAGAAAAATGATCTTTTCCAGACAAGAGAGACTTTTTTTAACGAGTGAACTAAAATGTTGGTGATAGAATTTGCCATCACTATTTCTGACTTGAGTTCTGATTTTCACCATAATGTCCTCTTTGGAAAAATAACTGAAACAGTTACATAGTACTAACTAATATTTATTGTAACCACATGGTTATGACATGACAGCACTGCATCAAACATTTTATATGATTTCAGTTTCATAGCAGGCAGATAAGGCAGTGGTATCATTTGTATTTTCAAGAAGGAAAATTAAAATAACTGGTTAAATAACTTAAATAAAAAGTTTAATGTCACAGAGCTACAAAATGTCAAATCAAAAACTTAACTGAATAATTGTCTGATTCCCCAAATCCATTTACCTAGTCTCAAATTATGCTGCCTTTCTACATAAATCGGAAGAGTTCATCAATATTGAATGAAATCACTTTCATAGCAGAGAAGAAAAGACTATTCTTTTTGGTGTCTCTCACTTTTAGCCCTGGAGTTGGACAGTGGCCAACAAGACTGTTAGCTTTTGGCCCAGTTTAAGAAGCTGAAGAAGCAAGCAGATGATTTTTCATGGTATGAGGGAACTGAACCTCAGGCTGTACACATGTGAGGCTAGCATTCTACCGCTGCACACACCAATCTCCTTTCTATTTGTGTATTTTTATTTTGAGAAAGGATCTTGTTAAATTGCCTGGATTGGTCTCATTCAGTCCTCCTGTTTGATCCTCCCAAATAGGTGAGATTACAGGCATTTACCTCCAGCTTCTAGGTGATCTTTTAAAAACTGAAATTATTCAGACTACCTTTTATGCCTATCTTCGTTTTTCACCAGTGTTCTATAAAACTTACCTTCAGGGAACTTTTTTCTAGAGTTCCAAAGTGATTTGAAATAAGTCATTTATTAGAAACTTTGACATCCTTCACTTGGACTTTTTTTTCAAAGCAGAAAATTGCTGAGCCATTTATTTTTATGTTTGGCCTCATCCCTTCCATTGCTAATACTCCTTCAGTTAAGATACATGAAGTTTTTAATTATCCTTAAGACTTAATATGTTTTTTGTACCTTAATTAAATGCATTCAAGTTAAAAATCTGTGAAAGAACAGAGTGTCCATTAGAGTATTACTTCTTCCTACAAAATAATAATATTTTATATTCTAAGTCAGCTTGGTCTATAAGCTTTCCCCAGTTTCCCTGTAAGAAATTAGAATCCCCTTCTGCAATGACTTCAGAAGTGTCTTTGAATGCACTAACGTGTTGGGAGATTGGCCTCCGCTACACAGTCGACTGTAGGCTCATTAGCGTAACACACTACACTCCTCCAAAGACCCTTATTTGATTCTCTAGCTTTATCTTCTGACTTGTACGATCTTTAATTTAATCTAGTAATTGGTAAACCCTCCTCCAAGCACCATGCTCTTTCACATCTGTATGTTTTCTCAGGTAGATTTGGTCTTCCCTCCTAGAATGATTTGCCATCTGCATATTGTATCAGGGTCAATATGAAACCTGTAAATTTTCATTTGCTCTTAATATCCCTTTTCTGTTCTGGCATAGTCCCTTGTGCACACTTCTGACGTAGAACCTACCTATTATATCAAAATCATCTACTTTGGTGTTTGTTTGGTGACATTTGGACTGTAAACCCTTCTTGGCTGAGATGGTCTTGTTCATTTCTGTCTTGGAACCTCTTGGCACAGTTTCTGATTACATTAACTTCTGTGCACATTTGCACTAAAACAGAAGAATATGAAACAGAATCTCAGATTACTACTAATGAAAGTTGAATTTACCCCATTCTAGAATGATATGACATTGTAGTATAATTCAGTGCTGGGAACCTTATGAATACTATATCCCTTATGAGTACCATAACCTTTGGTCCATAGCAAGAGTTCAATAATTATTTGAATTAAATTAATGTATTTTAGTCCTTTTTGCACATATAAATTTACCTAGATCCTTACATTGCATATTTCAGTGGATGTTTAGAGGGCAGAGAATAGCTGTCAGTTTATACTGACTGACTGAAGTTGGAATAGGTATACCAACTTCAACTCAATAAAGGCATGTTTTATTTGTTTGGCAAACTTCACACCAGTATTTAAGTGAACTAAAAGTCTGTTTTGTCTTTTGAAAAAAATTTGGTAATAAGAATTTGCATTTTCACATGGAAACCTTTGATTGGAACTTAGCAGTGACTGATTCCTTTGCATAGGACTTATTTCCTCTATTTCCCATGGCCCCTACCACTCCTTTTTGAATCGCCAAGTCACTTCTCTTTATTAGCACCTTAAAGGCATAATTGCATAATGGTTTAGGAGATTCAAGGAAAACTATTCTTACCCCACTTCTGACACCAAATGTTTGAGTTTTTTTTTTCCTACATGAAGTCATTTTACATTACTCTGTAGACACCAACTGGGTGTCTAGTGATTCAATTTTGACACTCGTTACCCATTATGGGCATCAGAATCCAAAGACTAAGGACTCAATCTCACAAAATTACCCCATACTTTAGATGCCAATACCAAGTAGTCAATCTCCACATTACTCATAATTCTGTCTGACTTAGGTACAAATTGAGAGTTCCTGCAACCCATTCCTCATACTGGCATTTTGTTATAATAACTCAGATAATTTAATGAAGCACTTTGCATGCTATTACTGATTTACTATAAAGAATTTAGATGAACAACTAGATGAAGAGGTAGCTAGAGCAAGGCCCAGAGCTTCTGTCCCCAAGGAGTTGAGGTGTGTCATCTTCTTGTCACATGGTTGGGTCCACCAACCTAGAAATTCTCTGAACCCCATCACATAGGATTTTGTGGAAGCTTCATTATGTAGAGATGACTGATTAACTTACTGGCCTTAGATAAGTGAATTCCCCAGCCCCTCTTTCCTCTAGAGAGAGAGAGAGGGAGTGATCCAAAAGCGCTAGTCCTCTCATTATGTCTTGTTCTTTCTGGCATCCCCTAAAGCTATTTAGGGACCCCGCAACTAGTTATCTTATTATCGAAATATCTTTTTTTTTAACATAGAATTGAACTCAGGACCTTGTACTTGCCAGGTAGGCGCTGTGCTGCTGAGCCATATCACCAGCAGTTATATCATTATTAGGAAAAGATACTCCAAATATTATATTAAATATTATATTTAATATATAATATAGCATTAAACGATCTCGTTCTCTCTGTCTCTGTCTCTCTGTCTCTGTCTCTGTCTCTCTCTCTCTCTCTCTTTCTCTCTCTCTCTCTTTTCTTTTTGGAGACAGCTCTCATTATGCATTTCAGGTTGGCATTACAGATTCCAAGGTGGCCTTGAACTCACAGCAGTCCTCCTGCCTCAGTCTCCCAAGTGCTGGCTCAAAAGATGTTCTTAACTCTCAGAAAATTACAATGATTTTAGGATCCAGAGACAGAGATAAAATAATACATTTCTTACAATTTCACAATCATGAATTCTGGAGCCAGATTGCCTGAGTTCAAATCTTAGTTTTTCCTCTTTTTAGTCACTTCCCACCTCTGTGACCATTCATAAGTTACGTGAAGCACATAAACCAGTGTCTGGCACATGGTAAACAACACATGGACTTGCAATCGTCATTATTATTAGCCCTGCCTCTATAAAATGAGCAAAATGAAAGACTAAGTAAGAGAAGCCTGCATGTTTCAAAAGTGTATGTCTTAGGGCTGGACCTGTAGCTCAGTGGCGGATCACTGCCCTAACATGTATGCAATCCTAGGTTTAGATCATAGTACCACAGAGAGAGAGAGACAGAGACAGAGACAGAGAGAGGAGAGGAGAGGAGAGGAGAGGAGAGGAGAGGAGAGGAACAGAAAAGAAAAGAAAAGAAAAGAAGAGTGTAAAGAATAATTCCATTTGGCAAAATTAGTGACATCCATTCCTCTTTGCTCGTATTAGGACTATTGCCTATACCTGGTGGAATATGACTATAATAAGCTGAAAATATAAAATGATTCTTGACATGTAATTTAGAAGCATATGCTTTTTTTCCCATTGAACGTGGTTGAGAATCAGTATTCCACTTGTAAAGTATGCATGTTTATTTAAAGTTGAATGCCAATTGCAGTTACTGGCACATTTTATTTTAGGGAAACATGCAAAATTCTTGGGTTACAACAGGTGAAGATTCCAGAGTGGAAGTTGCCAAGAGATCATTTTCCCATGGCGATGGAGATATTCGCAAAGCTGCCAGCGAGGCTGAAAAATGGAAGCTAGAACTGGTAAGTATTTGGATGCTTTTCTCATATACCAGCTTTTTATTTTTCTGTTTTTTACTTTTTTATCATGGTTAAATGTATGTAGGGCCAGGGATGTAGCTCAGTGGCACAGCGTCTGCCTTGCAAGTGCAAGATTCTGAGTTCAATCCAAGGTACGTATATATAATTTGCCACTTTACTTTAAATGTGTGGTTCATGTGCAGTAAATATATTCACAGTGCTATATAAATCATCTTCCAAACACCCTGCCTGTTAGTGCATGAGCCCTTGGAAAAATATTCTCAATCAAAATTGTAACAATTTCATTTTTATTCTTATTTGTTTCCCTTCTTTTTCTGTCTTCTTTTAAAGTGAGTATTTTTGTGATTTCCTTTTATTTTCTTTTATTGATCTGAAATGATCTTTTGCACCAACATTCCCTTGATTCCTCAAATCAGAATCCATGATTTATTTTTTAGTATATTTTTTCTCTCCGGTCAATCATAAAATTCAGTCATTTTAAATCTCTCTTATTTAAATATCTTAATACTTTATTAAATATTTCTGTACTTTCTTTTGGATCCTTATTGCTTGACTATTTTTGTTCACATGCAATGACTTATTTGCCATTTTCTCTTTCTCTATACTTTTGATTTAAGATTCAATTTGATAAAAAGTTGACTATGTGAGTCATGTGAACAAAGATCTCACTATATATTTTTATCCTCACAGCCCAGCCTTACCTATGTATCCTGTCTTCAACCATTTCTCCACCTAGCATTTCACATTCTGATAACACTGATCTACAAACTATCCAGAAAAATAGTGTTTATTTTCTGCATGGCTCACTGGAGCAATTATATATAATTGAAATTCTTCATCTATTTTTCTGTTTCTTCCTAAAATATAAGCTTCTTGAACTTTGGGGCTCTTTCATGTTAGATACCAAATAAACACTGATTGAATAAAAGAATAATTGAAGACCACAGTCTTATGGATGGTATACCATTTGGCATATCATCATGTAACTTGTAATTTTACCTTTTATTATTTATTGAACACATATTGTGTCAAATATACTGCAGTCACAATGGAGGATTTCCCTTCCCACACCTGTAATATTTGAACTTTGCTCTTGGGAATCTAATAGGTTACAACTTGTTTTTCTCAGTCACACTTTTAAGATTAAGATCTGATGTATGCTATTTTGAAAGAAAAAAATGTGTCAGTAATCACCTTTTTATGACTCAATAGTTTTCAGTAGGTATTTATTCAGTAAAAATAGAAAATTTGGGGTAAGATAATGTTTTCTAGGAATATTATTTTGCTTTTTTTACATAAAGGAAAACAATTGAGTTTACTATCATTAAAACTTGCTTATAAAACAAAGGACATGAAAAAACTGGACTTCTTTTTTTGTTTCATTTTCTGCTCCACAGGAGAGTCTAAAACTTACATACCAATCAAAAGGTGAAATTCTGGAATCTCAATTGACATCTTTGAGGTAAAGTGAAATCATCCATTAGCATCTGTATGCAAAAGCATAATGATTTTAAAATATTTGAATGTTTAAGGAATTACCAGTATTACCCAGTGTTAGAATTACTTGATAATATTTTATATGCAATATAAAAATTTATTCAGATTAGTGAAGGCTGAAAAGCATTTTGAGTCCTTTTCGAAATTTCGTTTCTGAGAAACAAATGATAAAGTTTATCCCTATAGTTACAAGATATTTGTATTTTCTTCTAGAATAAAGATTGCTAGCTATTTCTATGAATTTCACTTTTACAGTTAAAGTTTTTAAGATATTCTTATGCCTTTCATAGCTTACTCTGATGAGTTTTTAATTTCTGTAGAGAGTTTTACTCTTTGTTAAGAAACCTAATATTTAAAAAAATAGTCTAATTTTTGCTTTCTTGCTTTTTACCTTTGCTTTTAATACCTGTTTGATTTTATTCAGTTTTTGAAGTAATATACTTCTGGTTCATTAGACATATAAGAACGTAACATACCTCATTCAGAACTCAATTATGCCACATTTAATTACATTAAGAAACCAACTTGCAATGAATTAGACTTTGTTCTCTGCATTCTTCTGTTTCTTCTTTTTAAAATTTGAATATGATTTAAGATTAAAGAGGCATTTTCTTATAGAAAGGATAAAATTACTATTCCAAAGCTCTACCTATAAAGCTATTATTTTTAATTTTATCTTTTGCCAGTTTAGTAACTAAATCTACTTATATGTTTTGGGGCTGAACCTGACAGAAATTAATAATGGAACACTTAGACTTTAGAATATGCTTCCAGATGTCTTACTCTAGAGCCTTTGAAAATCAAACTTTGTCTATATGATACCGAAAGGAAAACTTCACTATGTTAGAGATGCTATCTTGAAGTCAGAGTGAAAACGCCCCACCCCAACTTAAAGCTATTATTACACTAGCTTTTGTTAATCCTTAGATTAGCCATAGATCTTTCCATCTCTTCTGCATTCGTAGAGAGCCCCCAAATTCCAGGAGTTTAAAAAGTGCCTGACAGCCAAGTGTCTTGGTTTTTGGCTTTTTGTCTATGATGGCTACCAAGTTAATGATAGCTATAGTCCCCTGGGTATAGAAATGCTGACAATAGGATAGACAGAGCTGAACATAAAGTGGCTAGCTTTAGCAGCTCGGGAACTTATAGTATTGGCTCCTTTTTAGGGTAGGGAGTTGGTTTTTTAAAAAATATACAACAGGAGCTGGAAGTGGTGACACACGCATGTAATCCCAGCTACTTAGAGTCTGGTTGAGGTAGGAGAATTGCAACTTCAAGACTAGCCTGGGCAACATAGTAAGACCTTGTCTTGAGAATATATCTCTGTGTGTGTGTGTGTGTGTGTGTGTGTGTGTGTGTGTGTGTGTGTGTATGTGTGCGCGCGCAAACTTACAATGGGAAAGAGACACTAGGCAACAAAGCTCAGGTGCTCAAGTTGACTTTACCAAAGCATTACTGCAGTGGTAAGCAGAAACACTGAAATGACAGTCAGATTGGAGGCAGATTTGTTTACGTTGCCAGGCACTAATCAAGATCGTTCCCAGAGTATGAGGACCTGATCTCTGGTGGGCTAAGGCTTCTACATATAAACAAGCAGGAAGTAGAGAGGCGGAGTGGCTTTTCAGTTGGAGATTGGTTTATATAATGTGCATTATAGTGACCAGCTATGTAACACAGTGACAGCTGTGTCTAAGCAATCGGAACTGGACCATGAACTATTAACTGAACAAATAAAAATGCAAGTATACTGGCCAGAGGAACCACTTTCTATGAGGAAGGAAGAAAATTCAAGTCATGTACTGGTCATGTAATTCTAAAAAGGCCAATTTGCAGAAAATTTTCATCTAGAATGAACCAAGAACAAGCAAAATTCACGCACACGTGCGAGCACATGCATACTACAACCATTTTCTCTCAGCCCTTTCTTTAGCAACCTGCATACTTCCAATTAAGAGCTGCTGCTTTTGAAATGGCTGACAAATTGTATTTGACTTCTTTCTGTAGCCTACCTTCTTTTGAAACAACTGTTTGCAGAATTTTCTGGTTAGATGATTTTTAATACTTGCCTCCTAAAAGGGAGATACTAAATTAATCACAGGTAAAATTCAAATTCTTTACACAAAAAGTTTGCATTTGAAATAGGGTATTTCCTTCATCTCAATGATGTTGTATTATATTGTCTCACCCCTTCATTAAGGGAAATATTTAGGGTTTGTTTGTGTTTTGTGGACAGTGTACCAATGAGGTAGGATCCTATTATAGGAATCTAATTTGTTTGAACATTTTACAGTGACTTGAATTAATTATTTAACACATTCAAATCTTATTCAGTGTGTCAGTTAGGATAATCACACCTGCGTTTCAGGATTGTGGTGGGAATTAGTAAGGTATTGGTATTGTATATACTCAAAGGGAGTAAGGTAGCTATCCATACAATTAATAATAGTAGTAATTCACTATGATGATTCATTTGAAAGTAGTATACTGTTACCTGGTGACCTCATAGTTGTTGGTTTTTTTTTTTTTTCCTTCTTAGGAAAGACTTAGCTGAATGTCAGAAAAATTGTGAAGATCTTAAACAGCGACTAAAGCATAAAGAGTCTCTTCTTGCTACTAAGGTCTCCAAACACGTTGGTGGTCTTTGTTTGAAGTGTGCTCAGCATGAAGCTGTTCTTTCCCAAACCCATAACAATGTACACATCCAAACCATCGAAAGACTGACTAAGTAAGTGTGCTTCTCCACACAGGGCCTTTGCCAACATAGAAAACTCTTGTCTTTAAAGGATGTGTGTTTATGCTAAATCATATGTGATTATGCTAAGCTTCAAAGAAAGTAGATTTTAAACATAACTTTATTGTAGCTTCCTTGAAGAAAGATCGGGTGGTTTCAGCTAACTGTGAGTAACCATATCACTTTAGGCCAAAAATATTTTCTCTTGGTTTCAGCCTCATGTTGAAGGAAAAGAATTCAGCTGAATTCTCTTTATAGTTCTGTTTAGTTCTATGCTGTAATTCTAAATCTACCCCAATTCTTAACAAGAAGGGGTGTGGTAGGAATTTCTCCGGCTTTGCTTGGGTTTCCCTGTCCTAGTGTAGGCGGAAGGAGTTGTTACCCTGCCTTCATCAGGTGCCTGTGGTGAGGAACATTGTGAGTACAGGAGGGACCATGCATCATAGTGGTAATTGGAGAGTCGCCCAAGGACACATTACACTTGAGCATTTAGGTTGTCAAAAGTCTTCAGCTAGGCTGAAATACTACAATTCTGTGTGCACCTTTTTTGTTCCATTTTCACTGTTCTATTAGAAGCCTTTTTCTGTGAAATTTTTATTTAATGGAACTTGAGGATTATAGCATTCAATAGTAGTTTGGAGTATGTGTTTTCTCATGCTCTCTACTTTTTTCCCATGTTCAGAAATCACCTTCTCTCTGCTCTGCTCACTTCAGTAGCCCAAACATCATTTCTTTTTGGAAGTATTTTCACTAAACACTACCCCATTTTGTCCTCAACTGACTATCATTCTCCTGTGATTTTATAACATATTGTGTACACTGGAGGCAGCAACTATGTTTTGTTTATTTCTCTAGCCCTGGTTCCTAGCCTGGCCTGCAGTAGGTCCTCAGTGTTTCTGTTTGTGCCTTAATTCCTTTATTTTAAACGTGGTAATAGAGCCAGGCATGGTGCTTCATGCCTGTAATCCCAGGACTCAGGTGCCAAAGGAGGGGTATTGCCATGAGTTTGAGACCAGCCTGGCTACGCTGTGAGATTGTGTCTCAAAAAGTTTTTATAAATAAATAAATAAAAATAGTAATAAACATACCTAACCCAGATTATATTTTATGGGCCTTTAAGGAATATAATGTTTAAAATACTTCCTGACCTATGTTAAATACTAAGTAAATACTGAAATGCCTTGGTACCTTCCAAAGTGCAAGACCACTCAGTGTATCTGATAGCTTCCATACATGGTTGACCTGCTGGGTACTATATTAAAAACTGAATCTCTAGTATGGACTGGCTGATATGTTTTATGATCTGCACAGATGGTTCTGTTTTTGTTAAATATTATATTGTAAACTAGTATTACATTACTGTATTCATATATATTTAATATAACCATTAACTATATTAAACATAATTTCTCATCCCTATAACATTTAGTGAACGTTTATTATTTGCGGGGGGCTGTGCCATGCAATATAAAAACATAATTTCTTAATTTTATCATTTTTTTTTGCGATAGATATTATTACCCCATATTATAGCGAGGCAAACTAAAGCTCAGCTAAACTAAAACTTTCCAACTTTCCTGTTTATATTTGCAAAAAAGATAATAGAATTGTATCTTATAAAAATAAATTCAAGATAGGTTATAGAGCCAAATATAATTCAGACCATCATGAATTAGAAATATAGAAGATGTGTTAATAGTCTTGAACTTGTTATAGTGCCAAGCATGACACGAAAAGCAAAGATCATAAAGGAAAAAAATGACATATTTGACTCCATCAAAAAAGAAATTTATGGGCTGGGAATGTAAGTGAGTAGTTGAGTGCTTACCTAGCATGTACAAGGCCTTGAGTTGCATCCCTAACACTGCAAAACTAAATAAATTGAATTAAAAATAAACTCACTATAATAAAATATTTCAAATTCGGTGAAGAGACTGGGAAAAATATTTGCTGTACATAACAAAGTATTAATGAGAATATAAAGAATTTCCTTTAAAACAAACAGAAAACAACAAAGTGCCCAGTTGCACAGTAAGGAAAAGAAATTAGTGAATGAGATATCAGTACACAAGAAGATATTTGTTCTGCTAATATTCAAAGAAATTCAATCTCAGGAAAGAAAAACCAGCCATCAGAATGGTAAAATTAAAGAACACTGATCATTCCAGGAGGTGTAAGTTCATAAGTAAGTGAGTATTTTCATATACTGCTAGTGGAAATGTAAATTAGTACAGCCCCTTTGGAGGATAATTTAGTACTATTTATTTAATATTTAAATTATTCATTGTACTTTAAAAACTACAATAGAGAAAAACCTTATGACATGCATAATTAGACACTTATGGGGAATGCTTTTTTGCAACATAATGGTATAAACAACCTAAATATCTTTCAAGGAGAGTAACTATGATTTGGATAAACTACATGTTGTGTATAGGGTAAAAAAAAAAGGAAGGGGGAATTTAAGTAGATCTATCTGTACTAATATAGGACTAACTCCAAAATATATTATTGAAATAAAATAGCTAAAGATAAAACCATTTGTATTTTCCATGGCCATATATAGCAATATAGCATATTTTCTTTAGTTTCATGCATATGCACAGAAAAAGATGTAAAAGAATAGACATCTTATTTTTAATAGCAGGTAGTATTGGAGAGATAGAAAAAGGCATTGGAATTGAGTTTGATTGAAATTGGCTTGTAACCATATTGGTAACTAATTTTGCAAAGACAATATAATGAAAAAAACCTTGAAGAAAAAGCACATTACATGCAACTCAGATAAAAAGAGACAGAGTTTAAAACTAGAACAAGAAAACCAACCAACAAGTGAAAGACAGAGTTTCTTCCTCCTACTGTATTTCCTTTCATATTATCCATCCCTGTAGGTCATGAGAAAAATATTTTAAAAGGAAGCTACAATGTTTATATTGGTTCCAAGTCTGGCAGTGATTTAGAAATTGGATTCTTGCTCAGTTATATTCCTTTGTCTCTGTCCTAAATTTGATCTCAGGCTCTTAAAGTTGTGTCAACCTACTTAGTTCAATTTATTGCCTTGTCAGCATATCCTTGTCTCATCTTCTGCTTTAATAACAGAATAGAGTGAAAGTTTTCTGCTCTCATTTTCATCTAATGTTTTCTTTGTCTGTATGCTTCCCTTGGCTTAAGCTAGTGTTCAGCTTCTCCCAACATGTGAATTGCACAATATTGACTATTGAGTGCCATACTGACTTTGTAGGGTAGCCAGCCCTCTGTAGGTTTAGATTTCTAATTTTATGCAGTCAGAAGCCTGACCCCTCAAAAATCTGTTATCACAGTATTTACTACAAAATTTTAATGTGAGACTAAAAAAATTGTGCCCTAAATATGGTAAATCGAAAGAGTTTGCTGTCTTGGAAATGTACTCTGGCACCACCTCTAAGCTGCCTTGTTTAGTATGTACACTTTTAAAATCACTGCATGGTCATCATAATGGATTTTCTTTTGGTATATGCATGAGTGTAATATACTTTGATCATTTCTGTTCCCCATCTCCCCCTGTTTACCCTCACCCCAATAATCTCCCTTCTTAGAATGTACTGTTTTAGCTCTATCACACAAAAATGATCTGTGCCACTGACAAGGAGGAGATCAGACATAATTTGGAGGCCAGACCACCCATATATTTGTGGTATTTTGTTAGAGCCTTAGGGACGTTTTGCCAAGTATATTAATGACTGTTGATACATTTTTATCGCTGATATTTTATACTATCTTTGTAGTGCTTCTGAACTTCTTCCTTTCACCCGGACCTCTTTAGGCCATAAGGGAGGTTAGAGTAACCCTTTTTTTTTTATTCTTTTGCTTGCTGCTCAAGTACCTTCAGTGATAATCAAGATAGAAGGGCTCTATATTGAATTCCTTGATTGTAGTTCAAAATACCTTGGAAAAAAATTCAGTGCTTTAAAAAAAAAAAGAAAAGAAAAATAATTACCATGGAACTATCCTGGGTCTTCAGGCTCTCTTGTGATTTTGGGTGGGTCACTGGCAGTGTTCTCTATAGTTGGCTTTGAAAGATACACAGGAACTTCCCAGAAATGAGGAACAAAGAAATGGGTGTTTGTTTTTTTTAAAGTAGTAGAACTCATACTTAATGTTATTTAGTGATGCTTAAAATCAATAACAAGGAATTAAGAATTATAAGGTACTCCATATTTCAAGATAAAACTCATATATATATATATATATATATATATATATATATATATCAGGCAAATTTTCTACTTAGTTTTAAACGCTTGGCTGGGATTATTAAGAGACCTTTTCAGTCTTTTTTCCTGCACCAATTGTTCCACTAAGTTCCTTAAATGTTTTGTGCTTGTTAGTGTATGTGAGTCCATGCTTTTCTACCCTAGAACTGACACTCACACTCTACATCATCTCAGCTGCCTTTCAGGAAGCTCACAGAATGCTGAGAGGTTAATACTGTGTTGCTTGCTCTGTTTCTAGAACTTCCTTGGTCACATTCATCAGAACATTCACATGATGATTTTTGGAAGAACTTTTGCCTGCCAGATGGTAATTGAGAGGACTTCCCTCTCAGTCTTCACACTGACACATCCTGTGATCCGTGCAACTGTCTTAATGATGGCCTCCCGCCAGCCTGGCTCTAGGCTGGCCTTGTGACCCTGGGAGCTCTGGGGTAGGACTACAGTTGCCTAGGGAGTTACCCTGGCTGGCTGCAGTTGACTGTTCCTGAAGAGCAGATAACTAGTAGCCTGTTAGATCCTAGGGACAAGCGGGGCTGAAAAACATGAGAGGAGTCAACAGAGTGACTGTCGGATGAATATGGGAATGGGTCCAGAAGCTAGGCATTGTGTGCCAGCCCAGGGATTCTTATTTTTTGAGTGCTTACTATTTTATATATGCTGAGTGGGTTAAAAGAAAAAAAGCAACTGCAGTGTTAATCTTAAATTGCCAAAATGGCTTTCCCCAAGCTTCCTGTATCAGCTATCGGCCACCTGGAAAGTTTTGTCAGAAAGTTGGAGAGCGTTGATCCAGTGGTTCTGCACATGTGTAGGGAATCCTTTTACACACTGCTAAATGCTGAGCTTGTTGATAATGTTTTGGGGGGTTCATTTTTATTGATTTTTTTGTAACTCAACAATTTAAAGTTGTTGAGTTTATGTTTTAAAACACTTTTTAACTAGAGTAACTAAACTCATTATTTTCCAATTCTAAATATCCAGATGACTCTTTCAGTTTCAGTGCTAGAATACTAGGACTGGAAAGGAGATTTACCTCACTTCTTTTGATGCCTGGCTGTTAGGAATCTCTTTATTCGTGCGTTTGCTCTTTTGTCACTTATTACCTTGAGCATTTACTCTGTGACAAATGCTCCCCTTGATAGGAGACCATCCTGGAAAGAGATTAAGTATCTGTCTTAAACATGAATCCCCCTTTAAAAAGCAAATCTGCCTGATTTTGACCTGTTAAGAGCTGTTAGCACACTTAGATGAGCTGAGCTATTTTATCCATTGTTTTTATTTAAGCTTTATAGTGGCATAGTATCAGGCACACAGAGAATGTTCTAGGGAGTCTTTTGGAAATGCAGATAAATATAAATTCAATTTTGCTTGCATTGAATTTATTTTTTACTTTAGCGAAAAAATTTCATTTTGCTTTGATTCTCCCACTTTTTCACATAATGTTGTGCTTAATTATAGTTAATCAAGACAATTTACTCCTTTTTTCATTTCCTTTAGAGTAAAAAATTAATGTTTCTCAATTTTAAACCAGTAATTTCTAAAGAGTGTCAGAATCCTTTGAATTTTATACTCATAGCAATTTATTCATTTAACAAAAAAGCTTTATGCAATTGCTAATAATTTTACTTTGTCCAGTATTATATGTTTCTTAAAATATGGCTGCTTTCCAAATAACACAAACTGTTCAAATTATTTTACCTTTAAGATTTTTAAAAATGGAGTCAGTGATTAATTGCAATTCAGCGTTTATAATCATCTGAAGTATGAGTCTTCAAAGTTTGCTAAATTAAAAGAAATCACAGCTGGCTGTTTTCTGATGGTTTAGAACTTGGCAGTGAAAAGGGATCTGCAAGCATTTACTCCTGTTGAATTTGAAACAGTTTAAAACCTGTACTCTTTAATAAAGCATAGAATACCATATGTAACAGCCCGACATACTTTTTCTTCTTGGCTTGTTTATATAGAAAAAGTTCCCACCTCACTTTTTCTTTGGTCCACTGGATATTTTTATTCAGCCGATAAATTCCAAATACTTTGGAAATTTTATATGGGATTTATTTAACCCATGGGATTGGATCCTTACTGTGTTACATGCCAAATCATTTTGGCATTCTGTTCACTTCTTCCCCTAATGAACAGTTTAACTTAGGGGATTTCTGAGAGTTGCCGGGGGGTGTGGGCTACTTGGCAGTGACCAAACCCAGTGGGATAAAGTTTTGTTAAATTGTGAAATTAATATGCATAACCAAGAGTTTGAAGGTTTCAACAGTACTAGCCTTTGAAAGAAAAGAATGTGTTCATAAAAGCTGAAAGAATTTAACTGAAAGAGAAGAATCTAAGAGAGGATTGTGAAAGGAGATAAAAAAAAGGAAAAGACATACTTGTTCAAATAAATGAGAGAAAAATCAGTGATATTAACAAAATCTTGATTGTTTCCTCCTCTTTTATTTCCTCCTCCTCTTCCTCCTCTTCTTCATCCTCTTCACCCTCTTTCTTTTTTAAAATGAAACTAGGGTTGGCTTCTCTTCAGATGACATAAAATTTTATTTAGTCCCTTCTTTAATCTTTGAGATAGAATACCTATTACTCTGTTGCTTTTTCCCTTTTCAGCTTCCCTTCCTTTCTCTCTAACTAATTTCCTCTCTTTAGGGCTCCCCCAGCAGCCCTCAGTATGCCAGCCCTTCCCACAGTGGGCTATTGTCCCATGCAGATGCCGCTCGGCCACGAGTGCTCTCAGCCTTTCTGGCTGCCAGGCCTGCTGCTCGCCAAGTGAGGACAGAGGCTCATTCTCCGGGCTGAGCCTTGCTGTGTGCTGAGCCGGCCCTCCCTGGCTCTCCTATCATGTACCAGTGCTCCCCCGCCCCGACTTAGGAGCACGCAATCATTTGATCATTCCTTCTTTTGAATGTTCCTTTTGTACTGACAGGGAAAGAGACGACTTAATGTCTGCACTCATTTCTGTAAGGAGCAGCTTGGCAGATGTGCAGCAGAGAGAAACAAGTGCTTATGAGCAGGTGAAGGAAGCTGTGCATATGACGGAGGAAGCCAATTTTGAAAAGACCAAGGCAAGTGTAACAGGATGAAGATAAAGGCATTGTAGAGCCGCTGTATTTTTTTCTAAATGTGTCTGCAGTTATTCTTCCATAACTAAGCTTTTCCCAAACACACAAAGAAAATACCAATATGTTAAAGTTGCTTTTCTAAACTGAACCAATTTGCTATTTGGAGAATTCTTATTTCTCTGCAAGTATTCTGTTATATCACAGTGGACCCTTGACTTATGAACCCAACTTGCTCCCAAGGGCAGGTTGTAACTCAGGTTGTCCATTGAAGGCCCAGGCTCCTTTACACAGCCCTTAAAGCCCCTCTCCTGTCTACAGGCAGATTCTGTGTCCTTTCAGAGACATTGGTCCAGGATTTCTCAATTAAGCCCAGATGGGAAAGGAAGTGGTAATGTTCCTTCCAGAACTCTTTAAGGGTGAAATGTGTATCTGAGACCATCTGGAAGCACAAGCAGCCAGCATTCAAGTCATAACTCAAGACTTTGGTTGTAAATCAAAATTAAAATTCCAGTTATAACCTAAGTTTTTCGTTATGTCCGGCTGATCATAACTCTAGGGTCCACTGTACTATTTAAAGATTGTAATACAATATGATAAAGTGCTTTGAGAGACTTGTACGCCTAATATTTTTGTCTTTTTATTTGCTCCTTTTTTCAATGCTATGAAAATCTTAACAGTCATAGTCAATCATTTGTATATTTTTTATGACTAAAGACAGTTATTTTTTCTCAGTACCTGGGAAATTTTTAGAACATCTGCATATGCCAAACATGGTAATATACATATATTTAGTAATATCTTAACTATGAGTTTGAATCCATTGTAAGCTAAGTCAAACATGTTTCATAATGATGATAATGACAACAGTAGTTAACACTAGTGATTGGATACTGTTTTGGGTTCTAGGAACTTTGAATAATAGGTTACTCTTGAATCGTCTTGATTTGTTGCTGCATTTGAGAATAATCTTCCTGATTCATTGCTGTGTTTGAGGATGCAGCTTAAACCAAGGGTGGCGAATTTTTTTAGAGCTTTCAGTGATACATGCAGCCTGCTTCAGTATGCATGCCATAGGTTTGCCACCATCGGTAAGACATCAAGCCATTAAGCCATTAAATTGCTTTGTATTTTTGCTAAATTGCTTTGTATTTTTGCTGACCATACCTCAAATGATTAATAACCACACAAGTGGCTAGTGATTACCATAGTGACAGTGCAGATATAGAATATATTCATTTGGAAGTTATGTTGGATACAGGTACTAGTTGATCATCTCTAACCTGAAGTGCTTGACTCTGAATCCCTCCCTCCCTCCCTCTCTCCATCTCTCTCTCTCTCCTTCAGACTGACCCAACTCCCTCATGTATTTCTTCATTTGTCCTGAACTCTGTCACCATCTTCTGATGATATTCTGACTCTCAATCTCAAGCAAAGGCCCGCTGCCATTCATTTCATGTGGCCATGCCGGAGAAGTTAGCATTTACTTCTCTCTTCACTGCCATTTCCAGGCCTTTGTCTTGGCACCTGCTCTTGGTTAGCTTCCTCTTTAAAATTTGCTTACCACCTCTCTTTTGAAAAAGATCAACCTCTGTTCTCCCTAATCTCAATGGAAAGTGCCCATCTAGAAAACACTCCTTGATACTTCTTAAGAGCTGTAGCGTCTGAGCCTTTCCCCTCCATCCTGTCTCCTCTCCTGAAAGGTATCAACGTCCATGCTGTTAATAAAACCAGCAGTAAATAACAGCTATTAATAAAACCAGCTGTTCATAAAAACCAACCTTCTTCAGCCTCTGTAACTCTTAATATTTAACTCTAACTCTAAAATCTCAAATTCTGATGCCGCTCTCTAACCAAAGCTTTTTGTCTTCTTCCTGGTTAAATCTATTCCATGTCCTCTGGTTCTCCAGCCTGTCCCTTTTAGATCTCTCATTTTTTCCTTTTGTGTTAGGGCTGGTCTTCTTCCCGTCTCACTTAAATTTGAATTTTAGAATCTCAAATAAAACTCCTTATATCCGCCCCCCCATCTGCCCCTCTCTGTGTTTTCTAACTCAGTGAATGGTACCTTGTCCTCTGCAGTGTCCTGACAGGAAACTGGTTGTCATCCTGGCTTCCACCTTAGTTTCCAACCAGTCACTAAGTACAAATTCCTACTTTCTGAAATTTTCTTAAATTTTTTGTATAATTTTTCTTGCCTACCAAATTTATGCCCAGCTGAAAACTACTCCAGATTACATTTATCAAAATGTATTGTTATTGCTTATTAATCTCTGTATTCTTCATTAAACTTTGAAATCTTTGACAATAAGAAATTGGCCCACCTTGTGCACTGTTAAACTGCTAGCACCTTGCACAGTGGTGAGCACATAATAGGGACTCAGTAACAGCTCCTGAGGAGTTCACCTCTGTCCCCACTAGCTCTCTAGAATTCCTCTGGCCTTACCTTGCCAGTTTACCTGCTTTGCCAGTTGCTAGGGGAATTACTCTCTTACACACATGACTTGTTTATCGCTGTTTTCAGCCTACCATCCATTGCTGGATGAATTCGTTTAAGTCACTCATTGCGTTTCACTGCTGGCCTTCGGTACTTAGTCAAAAGCTGCTTAACTGTTTTTTTTCTCTGCAACTGACTACATTATACACTCTACACACGAGCCCCACTTCCATACTCCGCCACTTCCAATCCTAGCACCTCACTCTGGACACATGACCCATTTCTCAGTGTCTTCTGATCCCTAACATGTCACTTCCACTTATTTTTTCTTTGTTTCTGGGCTTCCTCTTTCCCAAGATGAATATCTTCCTCTACGATCTTCATTTCTTCTGCTTAGAGGGTCTTGGGCCCTCACTCCCTTGTATCCACTACATCATTCCTGCATCCCCTTCCTCCTTCACCCCTGCCTTCACCCCCAGTTCCCTATAAAACTGCTGTCTCTAAAACAAGAAGCAGGCTTCAAATGACTTGCTTCCCCTGAGTTCCTACCATCATGTCACTGGCAGAACTTACAGTTGTCTACCTGGTGGCTTCCCTTTTACTTCTGATCACATTACAGCGGGTTTTCAGTAAATCACAGCGTGATTTCATGCGACTGAGTTGCTCATGTAATGATCTCTGGGCTCTTTCTGATTACCAAATCAGGTGACTTCACCTCGATCCTCACTCAAACATTCGTGTAGTGGTGGAAGACACTAACTGTCCTATCACAACACAGTGTAGCATCTTTTCCTTTCATTTAGCTCATTTTCACTCTTTTGGATCATCTTTGTATGGTTCTTACTACTCTTCTGGTTTAATTTGTTTTCCACAGCCCTTAAATAGAGACAGTCCTCAGAGGTGTTTCCTAGACTTCCACCCATGTTGGAAGTCTCTCCTGCCTCAGCCTTCTGAGTAACTTGTATCAAGTTTTTTTATGCAGCGTGTACAAACTATTGCAATTGCATGATAGTTGATTTCCCTCAAGTTTCTTCACATGTTTTACATTGTTGCTTCTTGGGCTTCTGAATTCTAAATCTCTGTATTCAGGTAGCTCCCTTCTTGCAGTAAAATAAAAGACAAGTTTTTAGCAGATCTTTCATAGTAGTCTGGCCCTGATCTATTTTCCCTAGACTTAATTTTCACCACACCCTTTCATATAAGCTGTTACCATTCCCAGAACATGAACTACAATTGACCATTTTCAAGAATTTACTCCTGCTAATGTTTTTTTTGCCCTGTGTTGGTCTGCAAAATAGCTATTTAACAGATGACGCTCATCTCTGGTGACACAGTTCCCAGAATTTTCCTCCAGCCTTGTCTTATTTGAATTAATCTTTTCCTCCTCTGTGTTCCTACTGAATGTTATAATATTTTCATGGCTGTTTATATAGCTATCTCCACCAAAAAGCCACAAAAACCAGGTCTATGACATCTATCACTGTATTCCTCACAGGACCATTTACATATTAATTGCACAGTTAATGTTTGCTGAATAGAAGCTATTCATTAGTTTTAAATATTACTGTGGAATTTTGCAATTAATGCTTTTTAAAATTTAACAGTTAAGAACAAACAAGGCATTGTATATTATGAATCTAGCATTCTTCACTGAATTAGTAACATAGGGTTGATTACTAAGCACTTTACAAAATAAAATACAAGGCTAGTAGTTTTTATTTAGATGTGTTAAAACAGGTGAATTTTGTTTTCAGAGAATATTAAAACATCAGGGTATTGATACTTTAATTTGAAATTCAACTACTACTTTTATTACTGAGCTAGGAAATAATTTGTTCTTTAGTTCCTTGACATTTGTTGCCATCTAGTGTGCTATTTGTGTATTGCATGCTAAGTAGGTAGGAGTGATAGTTATACTGTGTATTTGCATTTATAGTGGCAGAGCAAATGCCCAAGGATTTCTGTAAGGAAATAAGTATTTAATCTGAGAAGATTACAGTATGTTGATCAGGCCAGCATACAACTATCACGAATAAAGAAATCTCCCAGAAAAAGATTGAGTAGTGAGTCTTCTGAGAGGGAAAAAGATAATTTCCCAGCGTCTCAATACCGGTAGTGATTCTGATGGAGGGAATGGGAGAAGCCACCACCCCAGAACTCCAGGAGAAATGCAGTGCCGGCCTAGTGACGTGGTCATCTATGAAGATGTCATCTCACTGTAGCTGGCTGTTCACTGACCTCATTGTTACAAACTCAATCCTTTTGCCTTTGATGATGGCCAAGTCGACCATAATGGGAAAGGAGATACAATCAGCTGGAATTCTGAAAGACAAAAGAGGGAACCCTGAACTGAGTACAGGAAGAAACAGTAGTGCTGACAGCTCATAAATATTTAGTCATAAGGAAGTCCCAGATCTTCTAGTGAGGTTCATTATAAGAGAAATATTTTGAAAGGATAAATTGATTTTCTATTTCCAATAATTACTAACCATTAATATTTTGTTCATTGTGACTAGATTTAGATGTTAATTAAAATCAAAGAAAATTGAAGTAAAAGCTCACCAGGATTGTGGTCTATGTCTGTAATCCCAGGACTCTGGGAGGCTGAAGCAGGAGGATCACAAGTAAGAGCCCAGCTTGGGCAACTTAGTTATTTTAGTGAGACTCTGAGTCTCTGTCTGAAAATTTATAATAAATCACAGACTTACTGATTGGGAATATAACTGTATAACTCAGTGCAAAGGCCCTAGGATCAATCCCCAGTGCCTCAAAACAACAACAAAAGTGAGAAAATAGGAGATCACCAGTTATACATGAAGAGACACCCATTATCAGCTGTTAACCTAGTTTTTAGTTTTTTTTAAATTTTGAGATAGGGGTGTCAGATTGAGCTACTTCTCCAGTTCCTTTCAGGTTTTATACTGCGACATGGTTTTTTCCGCAAGTCACAGAGTTGCTCAGGCTGGGCTCAAACTTGCTATTCTCCTGCCTCAGCCTCCCAGAGCGCTGGGATTGCAGAGTGTGCACCACACCTGGCTTATTTTGTGCCTTCTGCAGAATCATCTTATGTAGGTATTCGGCCTCATCCTAGCAGGATCTTTATTCCTTGTCCTGAACTGAGTAAATTCTTTAGCTGCTCTTCATTGGAGCCCGGTTTTTAGTTCTTCAGCAGTCTCCTGCACTTAATCATGCTGATTCCCGAGGTGTTCTTCAGTTGAAAATTACAGATTGGATGCCTGGCTTTGCATTCAGTAGTGATTTTATTCATTTCTACATGTAGTGTTCAGTATATCAGTCAAATTAGTTGATGTAAAATATTTTTCACAAGAGTAATTGTATTTTGAAGCCCCAAAGTTACTGATTCATAATATTTAAAACTCTAAGGGCTTCAATTATGGAAAAATCATGCTTTTTCATTTCTTTTAAAATCTAATTTAAAGTTTTCTTTCCCAGGTATTATCAACTAGAATTTAGATTGGGACTAACTCCCTAGGGGGAAAAAAAAAACTTTTGTCATTTTTTTACTTAATTTGACATGATAGAATTTTATCCTCATACTGTACGTGTGCTAGGAGCATAGAATCTTTGCAGAAGAGATCAAAATTCCTTTTGACGCTTATTGCTTTCTAGATGAAGGAAAATTCATATGTCCTAGAAAATGTTTGTCTGTATCATACCATTCACCAGAGGGAAGTGTAACAGTACATAAGGCAAGTGTATGCTGAGACTGGTTTCCTCACCGTTACCAAAAGTGTGACTGTCAAATTTATAATCACAATATGTAAGTCACTGCAGACTTGTGTTGCTTTCTGCCAGCTGATGGAAAAATAAAGGCTGAGCGAAGTGGATGTTAAAGATAGGAGTGGCTGGGATGAGACTAAGATACTGTAACACCTTGTTTTTTTAGGAGTTTTTAAAATTATGATTTTTGAAGCTATATTTTACTATGGAGCATCATATCATATAGGAAGGTATTGTTGTAAATGGGGACAAAAGGACATTAGAGAGTTTTTATTTCTGGAAATACAGAGTGGGAAATTTATACTGAAGGACAATAATGAACTTTTACCAGAATTAGAATCTTTATAAAACTAAGGAATAAATTGTGCATTGAGTCTTTCCTTTTACTTTTGATTTCTACCTAATTTCTATATTAATTGTATGTTTTAAAGGAATGAACTAAATTTTATAGTTCAGGAATCTTTGTTAATATACGGTTAAGCAGTAGGAACTTTTGTGTAATAAAATACAACACTCAATCTTATTTAAGAATTCTTACATTTACCCCTTAAAGTATTCAAATAATTCTTATTTTTGAGGCCATGAAAATCAATCACATTTATATGTTTGAAATAGCACTAACATGATATGATTAAAATAATAGAACAGATAGTTTTACTGAACTGTTTTCAAATTCTGACGTGTCTGCCGCCCTCAGCAAGGGCTGTTGCGCGAATTTTCTAGTTGCTTGGTTAACATAGCCTTAATTCTGAACTTTGAAATAGTTCAGTAAATGTAACAATTGAGTACTGTGTAAGTGGCTCATAAATGAATACAAAATCAGTCTAATAGACTTCACAGTGAGATGTAACTTTTAAATCAATCAAGACTTAGTCTCATTCTGCCCCCTTCTAAACTTCTCTTCCACTCTCTTCCTCGGGCAGGCTTTAATCCAGTGCGAGCAGCTCAAGAATGAACTAGAGAGACAGACAGAGCGACTAGAAAAAGAACTTTCATCTCAGCAAGAGAAAAGGGCCTTCGACAAGGAGATGATGAAAAAAGAAATAGCAAAAGAAAGGGAAGACATGGAATCTAAGGTAACTTGTCATGCACGTTGGAATGCTCGTGATAATGGCACAGACAAATCTAGGGGCTACCATTCTTTCTTGGGTGAACTTTAGTTTTTAAAATGTTTCTAAATCAAATGTCTCATAATTTAGAGTTCATTAAAAATTGCATATTATTTCATACATTTCTCATTGAGGTTTATTATCTGACTTTTTGAAATAAAATGATCGGTTGAATTCCATATATTGAAATTCTGAATTTACTTTAACCCTGCTGTTTTGTTCTGTTTTTTTTCTCATTCATGTTTGCCAAAGAAAAGAGGGTTCTCTGAAGATACCTAAACTTTATATTTGTCTAAATGAAGGAAAAATGCCCCCCTTTTATCTCAGAACACAAATTAAACATGCATAAGATATAAAACATTTATAAGAAACCAAGTAATCAAGAAAAACTGATTACACATGTCATAGGAAATCAACTCAGACAAACGATATGATGAATAATGGCCATAACCAGATGAACAAATGGAGGAGAAAAAAATTAAAGACAAAAGGAACAGATAATAGAAAATCGGCAATGTTTAAAAAAAAAAAAAAGTAACAATTTGGAACCTAGCTGTAGACCAGGGAGCATCACAGCAAATATTTAGAAAAGGCATATTATGGGGTATATAATGCCCACATTTATTTTTAGGAGTATTTCTACTGATCAATTGTTAATTTTAATTTTATGAGTTTACTGTATTAAACAATGTGTACTTAGGAAAATAAAATATCCATAAACTAAAATATTAAATGTTTAATATGTAATAAGTATATAAAAAAACAATGTTTTTAATATAAACTGCTTACCTGCTTACAAAATCTAGAAAATAGCAACAGAAATACATTTCTATCTGAACTACAATGAAAATACACACAAAATGTATCACGGAAATAACCTTTCCTTCAGTTATCACAACAGTCGCAAGACACTGCATGTTCTGTACACTTAGCGTTCCTTTCCTGTCTGACAGATCATCCTTGTCTCCTCTCCTGTCTTCCTCTTTTATCAAGGGCTTCCTATTATATCATACAAGGTTCACTTAGCAGGAAAACGAAATATCAATAAAACAAAATATCACATATACATTGAATCTATAGAATAAACATTAACATTTTCCACATCAACTGTTTGCTTGATAAATCTAAAAGATAAGAAATAAATTCCTGTGTGAACTACAATGAAAATACAAATAAACTCTGCTACAAAAAGAATCTTTATTTCAATTATCACACCTAAGGCAGTTTTCACACAAGAATAGCATGGCCCATACACAAGTGTCACTTACACTGACAACACCTGTGGTTTGTTTTCCTTCTTTGGTAGGACATATTTGACATCTTGCTAGTCTTCCTGCTTTCTTAGGAGCTGCTTGCAATGTCTCACCTGTCTGTTCTTTGATCTGATCCAGAATTCTTTTGAGGAGTTCTTTGGGCAGATACATATGTTCTTCCTCTATTGTAACTGATCATTTATCAATTCCAGTGCCAATCCTCTAAGAACATTTCCCCATGATATTTTCTGCTTGTTATTGTCTTTGTAAACTATGCAACTATACCTGACATGTTTAGGATTGAGTGAAACCCAATCACTGGCCAATGCCTTGTATTTCAAGTGGCATCAACATCCACTCTGCCTTTCATTTTGGTGTAAAATATGATCATTTCTGACTTCATTTGTGTTGAGAATTCATTATCATTGTTTGTTTGTTTGATTTGAGACAGTCTACCTATGTGGTTCAATCTAACCTTGAACTCACTGTGTAATGCAGGGTGACCTTGAATTTAACCAATCCTCCTGTCTAAGCCTTCTGAGTGCTGGGATTACAGGCATGTGCCATCATGCCAGCCTCACTATCAATATTATCATTATAGTGTAACATTGATAGTATCAATATTGCTTTGTTTTTCTTACCCATGTAGAAGACCAATGTTATGTCTTTCTGAAATCCAAAGACTATTGTGAACTTGCAACGTTTTTTTCAGGAATGTCGGCTTTGTTTTTGGGAATAGTTCTTATGCTGGTCAACTGGTGTTCTTTTAGCAAATGTAACCTCAGTGGGTAACTAGTAAGCCAATGGGAAATGTGATGTTTGTGTTACTTTTTAAAATAGGTGCAAGGAGGCTCCTCATAAAGTCATACAGTTTATTGCTGCACAAAGAAAGGCCTGGTGGCTGAGTTTCAGGATAAATTTCTAAATTCAAGGTGCAAACTGTCTTTGCATCTACCAGGGCATGTATTTTATACCATATTTGGAAGGTTTATTGGACATACATTGCTGAAAGCTCCAACAACCATGAAATGATGAAAGTTGTTTGGCAGTTGTCACGTGTTCAGATGGTGTATAAATTGCTTGACAGTTTGAAACAAAGCTTTCAACAAATGAGTGAATCATAGCCAAATTGTTGAATATTTTTCTTCCTTGGTAGACCATTTTGAAGAAAACCAAACCTTTTGAGTGTCATTACTGTATGATGAAGTCCTGCTAGGAAGACTTTTCGTTCAGATAGGTGATCTGATAAATATATTTTTGAGGATTTCCATTGATGCGTATAGAATGTTCTACTTGTATTGCATTATTAGTGTATTTCAAAATATCTCATAGCGTACTCTATTACCAACAGTTTCCAACACTGGAATGCAATATTGGCTTCTATCTAATAGGATTCACCCTTGGCAAGAACCTAATAACATTTTCTGACCTAGTTCTAACATTGGATCATGGATCGTTCAGATATGCATGACCGTTTTGTAGCACTTTTTTTGGTGTGTGTGGCAGGGATCAAACTCATGTCCTCGTACTTGCCAGACAGGTGCTTACACCACTGAGCTAAATCCTCAGCCCATTTTGTAGCACTTTGACTAGTCAAATATTTATTTACTTTACTATTTCTTCCTCATCTGAATCAAGGTCTTCATTCTGTATTTTTCTGTCATATATTTCCAACTTCTTTGGCTTACATGATCCTCTCAGTAGCTGAAAGTTATAAAAGCAGATTTTCATGCAACATTGTACTGAATTGGACTAATTCTACAAGAGAAATCAAAAGAAGAAAACATTTAATAACAAAATGTAGTATGGTGCTTACTGTGGGTGAAGCTCAACCATGACATTTTGATGCACGTATGCTCACCTTGTCATGTGTTGCATCAAGTGGGTCAACACAAAAATTGCATGCTGTATTCCCCTAGCACAGCTACTCAAACACACAGCCAGTTATCATTACACTAAAGCACATATTTTCATTAGAAAAGTACAATACGGGTGTCTATGTCCCATTATGAAAACTGAAGTTAAAATTGCTATAACAGAGTGAAAACAACTGTTTTTAAAGTGGGTGCACAAATATTTTTTAAAGTGAACTCATAGCTTGTCCCCTAAATTCTGCGTCATCATACTCCAGTGTGTGACAATTCTCATGCAGCAAATACTTACTGAATATGCACTGTGTACAAGGCAATGTGCGGGCCTAAGGATACAGAAAAGGAAAATGACAACCTCTGTTCCTTTAAGTGTTAAGGGTAAGCTGAGGCATGTGCTGTAAACTTCTTAGTCGTCTTGATTTTTTTAAAAAGTATGTCAAAACTACCTACCTTTGCGCCGTGGATTGGTGATCTCAGCTGGTGGAAGTTCCACTATAAGTGGCCCCTCCGCTCTCAGAGTCTTTGTTGTCCATACTTCTCTCACTGCTCTCTAGCGGTCCTCCTGTGCATACCTTTCTCTCCCATTGTTTCAGCATTCAATGTGTATTAATTGGAGGGGCCAGAGTTGTGTTAGTTATAGTTGTATTAGTTAGTATCATTACCTCATGAAGTACATTAAGCAAATACTCTTATAAGTGAGTTTTCAGTTACGATTGTGATACAGCCTTAAAGATTTAAGACAAAGTACTGTGAGTGTGGGTAAAAAGGAAACCTGAAATAGTCTACAAAGTCGTAAGAGACTTCTCAGAGAAAGGCATTTTGAAATAAGACCTAAAAAGTTTAAGAAGACAATCAGATAGGGAGAAGAGACTTTCAAACACAGTAAAATGACACACCCACAATTCTGAGGATGAAAGCACTGTACTTTCTAGAAATTCAGAGCATATCCCCATGACTAGAACATAGAGGGCATCTTAATTGTCTCCTTGCTGGGACAAAATGCCTGACACCCAAAGTTAAAAGGGGGAAAGGTTTATTTAGCTCACAGCTTGTAGAGGTTTTATGCTCAGCTGGCTCCAAGACAGGGTGGCATGACAGAAGGGCAACAGTTCATGGTAACAGAGATCAGCAAAAGCAACAAGAGCAAAGGGGGAGAGGTAAACCTCCTTACCCACCTGATACTGTATGCAGGCTGCCCACAATAGGGCAGGTGTAGCACTCACACCCCCAATCCCAGGAATGGACCATGAACCAATTACAAACTCTAGATTTGGCTGCTTCAGAAAAGCCCACCCCTTATGACTGTCTGAAGCTTTGGGGGGACATCCAGACACCAACTATAACAGGGAGTGGGGGACAGAGTGGTACAAGATGAGTTTGGAGAACAAAACAAGTACCCAACCATGAATGGCTTTAAAATCTGTGTGAAAATTTTTAAATTCTATCCATTAATTTATGAATGGCTTTAAACTACACAGTGTCATAATGCCAATTATATATGAGAAGAATTATTTTCCCTAGATTATGAGGAGAACCAGAATTGTGGGTGTCTTACTTTTCGCTCTCGTTGCTGAGACAAAATACCAATGCCAAACATGAAAGAAGTAAAGGTTTATTTCTTACAGTTTATTTCTTGGAGGTTTCAGTCCATACTCAAGTTGGCTTCAAGAGAGCATGGTATGGTGAAGCAGCCATTCATAGCCACTGCAAACAGCAAGGCACAGACCTGCAAGACAGACACACCTTCTTCCCACCATGACATTGTTTCCTGGCTCCACCCCTAGGCAGGTGTAGCACTTACACCACCAATCCAAGCACTAGACAATGAACCAATCACAAATGCTAGATTTGGTCGAGTCTATAATTGCGTGAGGCTTGGTGGCCTCAAGTGGGACATCAAGTGTGAGGCAATTATAGTAGTTCAGGCAGGAAGGGATGGCATCTCGGATCGTTTTCCAAGGCTGTTGGCTATCACTTTTATACTCTTCCTCTTTACTATGCCACATTCTCCCTCATTCTCAGAAGAGAGCCTTACTTAATAAAGAAACTTGACTAATAAAGAAAAAGCCATTAGCTGATAACTACTTCAACTATTTATCTTCTTTCTCACCTTTGCCATGAAATCATGTTCACCTGCATCCTAACCATGTCAGAAGGGGAAAGCCTTAAGTCTAATATTTACCCCTGCTCCCATGGCTCAGCCCCTTTCCCAGCTGAAGGAGCTTGTTTCTTATGTCCTTCAATCCTTATCTTCAACTTTTCCTTCGCTGTAGCGTTTCTTATCATCAGGAAAATCCCAATTTTCTCCACCTGCTCAAAGACACACTCTAGTCTAGTAGATTCAATCTTTAGTACATAAGAAGGTACAGAAATCTCCTTGCCCAAACTGTGCTCCAAACCACCTACCTCAGAATATCTGCGGGTAGATCCAGGTGTACACGTTAAAGCTGCCCACATGATTCAGCATGCTGCCAAGGTTGGAAACCACCTCAGCAATCCCATATGCCTCCTTGCTCTTTCTGTTACTAATTAAGTTTCCTGCAAAACTTGTTCATACATACAGCCTCTATTTTCTTACCTTCCATTTGCTCTTTACCCCGCTCCACTGCGGCTTCTGTGCCCATAGCCATTGAGATTACCATTGCTGTATTCACCCAAGATCTTCCTATACTGCATATACTGATTTTTTCCATTTTTATTCTCCTTAAAAGTACTCTTTCCTGGATTTCATGCTATCCATATTCTTAATTTGAAAAAATGATATTGTGTACCTGTGAGACAAGGAAAGAGACACATCTAGAAAGCAGCTTGGTGGAAGGTTCTGTAGTTTAGTTAGCCGTGAGATATATTTAAGAATCTTTAGCACTACTGTGACTCCAGTTCCATATATGTTATATAGACTCCTAGATCTTTAACTTTCTACTGAACTCCCAAACCAGCTTTACTTCCTGTCTTCCTGGTTCCAGTGGAACCACTGTTCATCCAGTTACCCAGCACACAAATCTTGTCACCTTCCCCTCCTCACCTTCTCTGCACGTCTCAGCACTGCTAAATTCTGGGAGGTGCAAGCCCTCAGCATTTCACGCCACTCTGTCCCTCCCTCCGAATGCTGCCCCTTAGATGGTTCCTGCAGCCCTTTTGGTGTCCTTGCCTCCACGCTCACCTCTTTTCCATCTGTTCTCTCAACTTCAGCCAGAATGATATTTCTAAAATGAACATCTCAGTATGCCAGCTTTGAAGTTCTTTCATGTCTCTCTGCGACCTTGGATAGAATTTAGGATCTTTTACCATAACATAAGATTCCACTTCGTTTCTCTCTTTGGCTCTATAGTCTCTTCTCGCTTTTGTTTTTTGTTTTTTATTGCCTCCCCACAGTGTGGCCCTCCTCCTTCCCCAACATGCAAACATGTCAATCCCTCATAACGTTTCTTTTCATTTTTGTGATTTTGCATGTGGTTTGCTCAGGACTGGAGGAATGTCCCTTTGTCCTCTTTAAATGATCCTTTAGAGTTCTGGACACCACTTCCTTTTACAGCTTCCCAACACTGAGCTGGGATTGTCTCCATGGGTCCCCACTGCTCAATTTATTGCAAGTTCTTGAATAGTTTGCCTCTCCTAAGTTACTGTGAGTCCCTTGAATGAATAATCTAACACTGTTTGAGGGTACTCCTATCACATAAAATGTGCTCAGATGTATATTTGTTGAATAAATGAATGATATACAAGGAAAAACAAAAGAAGCCCTAAGCCATTGAAAAGATAAGCATAAAATGCTGAGAGTCAAGAGGCTCAGAACTGATCCCTGTCTGCAAGGAGTCATGGACACCTTTGTGGACAAGAAGGCATTTTAACTGAACCTGGAAGAATAGGCAGGATTTAGAAATAAGAAGTATAGAAAAATAAGTGTGGCTCACGATCAGTGTGAATATGCAATGGAAGGAGATGAAGCAGAGAATTGAGTATTGTGTGTGAGAGAGAATGGCATCGATAGCAAAGACCAGCTATTGTCCACACCTCAGAAATTTTTGTTTTGGGATTGTTAAATGCAAACCATTTATCTTGCTGAGTAGTTCTGCAGTATAAAAATATGCTGATGAAAATTCCTGATAAGAAAGGGTAAAGGAAGCCTGAAATATTCCTGGCCATGTGCCGGGTGCATTCATGAATAATAGAACCTCTCACTAAAACTAACAGTGAATAAGGTGACGACACAAATGTGATACATTTCAGAGCCTGAGTCATTCAGCTTTATTTTGCCTCTAGTAAGCTTTGATGTCAAGGCCCTGTCCTAAAGAAAGAGATAGGAATCAAGACTTGACAGTGGGCCTCGCATTGAAGTAATTGTTCTTCCAAAGAAAGCGGGTTTGTAGCAAAAGGGATTCCAGATTGAAGCCAGTTTGACATTTCTGTGACCTTGGCATCTTTTAAACTTAAATTTTAGAAGTAAAAACTAAAGCTGATAATACTTCATGAATTTAGGATTAACTAAGATGATCTTTTGAAAGTGTCATAGTGCCTAGTTCATAGTGATCACCAGATAAAATTTAGTTTGTGACTCTTATCATTCATTCTTATTTTAGAGAAAAAGAGAAGTAGCCATGTTGGATAGCTTTCTTGAAACTTCATACTGTAAAAACAGAGAAGCTTGAATATAAAACCTAGCTTTACCTTTTATTTATGATTTTGAATGTCTTGAACAATGAATTTTCTGAATCTCATTTCAACTGAATTGAAAATTAATCCAATTTCCAATTATATTTGGATTAATCCAAACCCAATATAATTTGTTATTTAAAGAAATGGAAATAGAGAATATATATCACTCTGCATAGCATAGAGCATAATCTACTAGAGTAATCTACTAAGCAGTTAACTATAACGCTGTAATGCTAGGTAAAGTTAGTGCTAGAGAAGACCTCCCGGCTTTTCTACCAGGAGGAGCACTAAAGAGACTTATTTTTCACTTATGATTTTTCCTCTTCCTTTTCTTTCTTCTTCTCTTTTTGAAAAATCCATTTGTGTTGGAAGCTTTAAGAGAGCAGGTATCGTCCACCCAGACTGTTTTGCATCATTCTGCAAACATGACTTGTTCTGAGTGTGTTTGTTCCCTTCAGCAGTGGTCCTTGGTTGCACTGAGCCCATTCAGTTATCCACAAATAACCGAGTGAACTAACAAGCTGAATGGCTACCTCCCTCCACACATTTCCTCAGTTGGTTCACTTGACAATAGCACATCGCTAGAATCCTTAATTCTGTGTCTCCTGTACAGAAAGTACCACTTTCTACCATATCCAATCCACGAGGGACTGCTTTGCAGTCTCCCAACCTGGGTGTCCTTGTCTCTTCCTTGCCCCTGTCAAAGTTTAAGGACTTACCTGATGTCACCGTCTTGGACATCCAGCAGTGTTGCAGCTGTGTCTGTGTTCCTTCTGGCTCTGCAACAGATGTGAGTGGAGAAGCTCCTGCAGTGTGATGCTGACTTCCAGATGGTGGGCGTGGGGAAAAGAAGGTGTGACAACAGGAGAGGAGACCTCAGGAAGGGGTGACAGGAGGCAGCAGACAGGTAGTGGGCAGAGGAAAGAATTGATGGGTGGCAGAAGGAGGGAGTCTAAGGAAAGATGAGTTACATTCCTTGTAATAGAAACTGACTCAGAATTTACAATTAGCAAAATAAATGTCTGCACATTTACTTCAGAAACTTTACAACATTAATGTTACCATCAGGTAGAGCTCCTCATAAATATGTAATACATGATTTTTAAATAACTAGTTATTTAAATTTGTTGTCATGATGTGGCTCCAAAGAACCTGTAATTACATTTTCGTGATATGAGTAATCATGAACTCGGATTCTTAAAAGAAGGAAATTATTTTGATACTTGTGATTTGTTCTGTTTATCTTCTTTTGACCTTTAATTTTAGGTTGAGATTTTTATGTGCAGAAGAATACTTTGTAGTTTGTTATTAGTAAGGCTAATTTTATGTGCAAATTAGATTTGTAGATAATCTTTTGTTAAGGACATGTAAACAACCATAAGTCAGATATATAATTATCCACACTCTTCAGAAAAATTAATTAACTCATCTTCCTAAATTAAAAATAGCTACCAACCTCATTTATTTTCAGATGGGTCAATTTAGCTATTTATATAATTCAAAGGCAGATACTTATCTTGGTTTTATTGCCATAAAGCTTTTAATTTATCGTAAAGGTCTTAATTTTACCACAAAATAATAGTTATTGACTTTAAGATTGAGATTTTAAAATTGTCAGAGCAGAATGGTAAATTTCCAGTATCACTATTTCTAATTTGTTACCAGATCTTGTTTTAACAGATAAAAACTGATATCCCTATGTTTTGCACTGGGTTAGTGTTTTTTTCACTTTAAAACTGTAATTCAGCTAAGAAAATTAAGAGCCTTAAACAGTTTGACTCACTGAAATAGAGTAAAATATAATTTGAAAATCTATAAAGGATAACGCTAAGATCTAGAAACCATTTTTGACCTTGAGGGACTAAAACTAAGCACCTGATAGTCACCACGTTCCTTGAAAAAGTCATTTATTTTAACTGTTAATTTTTCAAACATTTGGTACCTTTAATGAACATGCCCTTGCAGAACTTCTGTCTAATGAGGAAACAAGTGCCCATCAAAACAGGGTGAGAAGTACTGTGCCACAAACAGAAGTCAGATGACCAGGGCGTACACACTGGGTCTGCTGGAGGGCACGGGCCAGAAAGCTGTAGAAGAGGGGCAACAGCCAGCCAGAACAGGCGTGGGGGCTGCAGACCACAGGCGTGAGTGCCCGGGACGCATTAGCTGAGTGTCAGCCTTTTGGTGTGAAGCAGCATCATTTCATACTGGTAACTAGAAGTCAAGGAAGAGGAGAGGAAATAACGGTTGAGCTGAGTCCTGTAGAAAAAATAGGGGAGCTCTAGATAATGGGAGTGCAGGTGGGGTTTTCCCACCAAAGGAGCTGCATTAGAACTCTCCTTTGTTGGTATGGGGTTTGGGGAGTAGAATTCGTGTAGACCAGTAGCACTCTCTATAGATACCTTTTCTTCTCCTCCTCCTCCTCCTCCTCCTCTTACTCCTCTTCCTCCCCCTCCCCCCTCCTCCCATCCCTCCCATCCTCCTCCTCTTCCTCCTCCTCCTCCTCCTCCTCCTCCTCCTCCTCCTCTTCCTCCTCCTCCTCCTCCTCCTCCTCCTCCTCGTACTCCTCCTCCTCCTCCTCCTCCTCCTCCTCCTCCTCCTCCTCCTCCTTCTTCTTCTTCTTCTTCTTCTTCTTCTTCAACTCTCTAATCAGTCCTTTCATGGGTCCATCTGGGGCAAGGATCCATGAGTTGTGTGATTCCTCAGTATCTCCTCTGAGATTTATTGATGCTGTCTGTTCCATGACTTAATTGTATCTTTAATACATGTCATCTTAGAGAGTCTAACAAAACTTACATTTCATCAGCTTAAACACTTTCTATACTAATATTAGAGCCTAGGGGAATGAGGGGGGAAGTACACATTTCAGGTTAAAGGAGACATGATTTGAAGAAGTGGAAAGTAGGTGTACCCTGCCCACAGAGAAATGACTTAACAGAGTTGAATGTCCAAAGTGGGATGCTAATAAACTTTTAGTATGTATTTTGTCAAATATTTTTATTACTCACAACTTTTATTTCCTCTTACAGATGTTGATCTTATGTCAAAATGTTGCCCAACTGGAGTCCCAGGTTGAAAAAGTTACAAGGGAGAAAATTTCTGCTATTAATAAACTAGAGGAAGTTCAAAACCAGCTGGCTTCTCAGGAAATGGATATCACAAAGGTGAAAAAACAGATTTTAGTTTAATAATTACTTAAGTATGTATTTTATTTGGAAAGAAAACTGTTTTTGAGGCCAAGTTTCATTATGTAGTGTAGCCCAACTTTGAACCTCCCGTGTAACCAAGGCAGGGCTGATCTGAAGCTCAGTCTCCCTGCCTCGACCTCCTGAGTGCTGGGATTACAGATGTGTACCACCATGCTCTGAGAGGAAACTTTTATTAATGTGAAAAGCTCTTACTACTCTCAGGAATAAGTTGGGAGTGGAAAATGTTTATTATTTCAAGAACAGTAAAAATCTGTTAGTCACTCAGCAAATAATTACATACTCTCTACATCCCCCTTTGGTGGGCACTGAAAGTTCAAAGATGAATTAGATACAGAGTCCTTGAAGAGCGTAAGGATTAAGTGGAAAAGACAGACTGGTAAGTAAGAGTTGCCTTTTATTATTGAATATTTGCTAAAATTTGTATTCTAAATTAGGAATGTGGTCATTTCAGCAGCACATATACTAAATTAGTCAGGAGTGATTTTTTTGCCATAAATGACATAGGCTTGCTCTTTACAATAACTGTCAAAGATGTCTGTTGACACTTGAAAAGTGTACTTAAGATAAAAATTATCTTTCTCAGGGCGGGGATTTAGCTCAGCAGCGTTAAGTGCCTGCCTTGCAAGCGCACAGTTGTGAGTTCAATCCCCGGTACCAAAAAAAAAAAAAAAAAAAATGTATCTTTCCCCTACTCCTTTTCCAATTTGGCCTCTAATATCAAGGCTCTAATGTCACAAGTTTTTGTTGTATTTATGTTTCAGTGTATATACTAAAATACCATCATGTCAGTGCCATGGACATCACTAATTTTTAAACCAAGAACTGAAATGTTTAGTGTTCTTAACTGGCTAAGGTTACTGTATTAGGTTTCTATTTTAATAAATACCAGAAGTTCACCCAGGTTCCAAGTCAGCTACTTTAAAACTAAGAATCTAAATGTGGGCATAAATAATACAAGACATGAAATCACTGTTAATAGTCTTCATCATTTAGATAATTTGTTTAAAATTCAAACCTATTCTTTGTTTTCCTAAATTTTGACAGTTTATTGCCATTATTGTTTTGTATTTCAGTAATTAAAATTTATTTTAACTTACATATTGGGAAAGAGAGTTTCCCCCTCAACCCTGTCAATTTCTTTAATTCTCCATTTGCTTTCTAGAGTTCAAGCTAGCTAATGTTGAAATTTAAGAAGCTTGTATTTGTCTGTATACCTTTTTGTGGTTTGTGTGGATGGTATTTGAAGCGAGGGGATTGGGCAGAGAGATAACCTAGATTTATAGGTGAAGTCTATGGTGACAATTTTCAGTTCATTATAGAAGGTAAACTTTCTGTAGAAATAGAAGTAATAAGTGAGTGAGTTAATGAAATACAGTAACAAAGAATTGGCTCTTGTCTCTAGAACTATCTGAAAGGACTCAAGAACCCCTAGAATGATTAGAATAAAGGGTCTTGAGATTGCTTCCAACAATGAGATAATATAATTCTGATGAATTAACTTGTTGATTTATTTAAAATGAAATTTGATATTATAGTTAAACAGCAAATGCTGAACGGAAAGTAGAAAGACAAAGGAGCTTTAAAAGTAAAATTAAGAAAAAAATTTAAATAGACCCTCATATTTAGACATGTATTACATAATGTTTGTGCTGGTATTGTGTAATCGTTATTTTCTGGCATTACCAATTTGAGATTTTTCCACTTTATTCATATATAAATCAAGCAGATTGGAAAGATGAAGAATTGAAAAGGAGAGTAAGTTAGGAGCCTCTAATTTCTGCCACTCTTAGTTTTTAAATTCTATTTACCTTTAAATAAAAAAAACTTTCTGTAAATTTACATTTTTTAAAAGGGAAGGAATAAACTCACACATTGAAGGCAGCAAGATTTCAAGTAAAAAGTTTAGTAAATTTATTCTTGTTTTAGCTTTCTGAGTGCCACAGTGAAAAAGCATAGTGACTTTTTCTTCCATCTTGTCACTTGAACATAGTTTTGTTTTATGCTTTCTCGAGATGGAATCTCGCTAAGTTGCACGGGCTGCCTTTGAACCCTTCTACCCCGTGAGCAGGAGGGCCTGTAGCACGTATTACCATGCCCAGCTAGATTTACTTTTCAGATGATTTTTTTTACCTAACCATTGGAAATGCTGGTTTTATACTTTAGTATATTCTAATGCCTTAGTAATGATGACACTAGTTATTATTTTTGGAAAAGTATTAAATTGAAATTAGGAACATATGATCTTTAAAAATCTGTTTTTGTAAATCAGAAGCAGACTTATATATTAATTTCATGACAGGTTCTCAGTTATGTTAAAAGACCTATAATTTCTTCGTTAGAATTCACTAACCTATATAACCAATTTAAAGAAAAAAAACAAGAGCCCAAAAGTCACCAACCTTTTTAAGATAATGATAAATGTATGAGATGATTTGTTGGTTATAGATTGTATACTTTTATACACATTGTTTTAGTGTACCACATAAAAAGCTCAAATATCACGTGTTAATGAAAAACAAAAATAAATTATCAAAAAATTTACCTGCTAATTGCATTTTCCAAATGTATTTTTGTCTGTAGAGGCTCTGGACTGGGAAAAAGTGCAAATTATATAAAGAATGATATATAACACTTTTAAATATTATGTGTATTCATCATTTAATGGCATATTACAATTACTTAAATGTTCATTTTCGTTTTTTGTTGAATGTTCTAGTCTTAAGTGTAGAATGTGTTTAGTTCTAGTTTATGAATTTTGCCAGGAAATATTCCTTAATTTCAGTAGTACTATGCACTTAATAGAATAAGATTGTTATCTACAAAGTAGGTACTATGTACTACACACTAATTATGAATAATATAGTCCATTAGCACTATATAGAGAACATTTCCTTTATAAATTTCCTTAAAAGCCTAACTGATAAAATTATTAAAGGAAATTTTTATAATAGAGATTGAATAACAATAAAAATTTATAAATTGAGTGAATAACATAGCTTAATGTTTTATTTACTTTTTTTTGAGGTAATGAGATTGAACCCAGGAATGCTCTACTGATAAGCTACACCCCAACCCTTTTTTTATTTTAAGGCAGGATCTTTCCAAGTTGCCTAGGTTGGCCTTGAACTTGTGATTTTCCAGCCTCAGCCTCAAGACAGCTGGGATACAGGCAGGCACCACTGCCCTGTTTTTTTCACTTATTTTACCTAATTAAAATTTGGATGATAATGCATTTTGCTTGATAATACTCAATTTAAATGGTTACTTTGGGGAACGTTGCTTAAATATTCATCTTAGATTCTTTATGAGTTTATCTGTAATTTGAAACTGTTAAACTCCATGATCCCTGATAATGCCTCCAAATGTTAACAGGCTCTATTGAATATTGTAGTAGAAAATGTCATGTTTAGATGTAAGTACTCTTGCATTTCTTCTATACAACCTCTAGGGGGCACCAAAAGATCTAATTGCAGGGCTTGCGGGGTATCTTCAGCAGCTATTGATCTAGTTTCTACAATCTAACAGGTGTGTGAAGAACTGCGCTTCCAGTTGAGTAAAGCCCAAGTGGAGAAGGATGAGGCTGAAAAGGAGCACAAAGTATACAGAGTAAAAACTAAAAGGGATCTTGAAATGAAAGATCAGGTAAGGGATGGCATAATTAAAGATATCATTAACATTCTGTCTGAAGTTAATGTTAAGTTTTATCCCTAAGTTATTTATCTGTCTTATATTGTTTCTAACTAATGCAGTGACCTAGTTTATACTATTAAAAGCTTTTCATTTATAGTTGCCTAAAATTATCACCTTCCGCAGGAAGTAGTGAAAATACAACTGCATGCATAGAAAGTGCCAATCTGACAGGTCATAAATATACATTTGGATATGTGTATCTACTACTCACAAAAGTTAAGAAAATGTTCTAATGCACAGTTTGAACCTAAAATATATGAACATAAAGTTCTTGAAAGCTGCCAACTTGCATCCAATTTTAAATGAAAAAGTTTAAAATGTGTAAGATGAGACGGCTTGATGTGTAAATATGTCAATCAAATTGATTGTTGGCAGAGTGAGACCAGTTTTCACGAAGATAACCATGAATATGTTTGCTTAGGGAGCCTGAATACAGTGGAATTAGAAACGTTAGAGAGGAAAATGCTGCTTGGGTTAGCTTCAGCTTGAGCAGATGTTGTATGCTGTAACTTTATTGAGGCCGTGTAGGTGCTCCAACTGACAGCACAGATGAAGTTTTTAGAAAGGCACGCTAAAAGCCCTGTTTTTAGTTTACTATTTTTATGCTCCAGCATAGGCCTTCAAAGGTTTGCATGCTTTATATCTCATAAAAGCAGGTTGTTCATTCTGTTAAAATGATTGACTTCTTAGTGGCCATATTTTAAAGAAATTGCCATAATTTAAAAGTATGTAGCTCCAAGTAAAATGTTTTCAAGTATATTTCTAATTTGAGAGGTTTTTTTGTATGTCTCATTGTCCCCACGTTAAGCCCCATTAAGTCTTCATGACCAAATGATACGAAGACAATTAAGAAAAGTATTGAAATGAAAGTGTTAACAAAATTTACTGCAAAGAGACTTTTAAGGCATGACTAAAATCTTTAACACTAATTTAAAATCCAGACAACCAAACTAAAATTCTGATTTTGTATCACTGTATTCAGTGATGCATCTTTAGAGAATTTTTTCACCATTAACACTATAATGAAACTACATTATTTCATCCAGTTGGGGGCGTGCCTGATAACGGAATGGAAAATCCTTTCTATCTGGTTCTGAAAGCCTGGGACTACAGAGTCAAAGAGGGAGAACTTTCCTTGGCTGGTGTACTACAATTTTAAAGTTATACTAGCATAATCGCTAGCATTATTAAATACCTCTTATATAGTTGTACAATATTCTGCCAGCATAATATTTTGTACTAACTGGAAAAGTACAACAGTGAGGAATCTGAATGTTATTTAAAATTGTATTACAATGGTTTAGATTTAAAAGAAACAGCATCAATGAATATAATATCATTTGTAAATGAATAATTGTTTTAAAGTATTTTTTAGCACTCTATGGCATTGGATATAAAGACTACAGTTGCAAGACTTTAAAGGAAGAGTATTCATGTTAGACATTTCCTCACAATAGTGAATTACTAGGCATTTTCATAATGATTTTTAGTGGTACATTTTCAGATAGACACCTCATTTTTTTAGGAGGTCACAAGGTTGAGAATAAAACCTCTGAACAGAGACAATTGTGATGTGCACTTGTTACCATTTTTTCTTGGACAGAATTTAAGGAAACCTTATAGATACTCTTTGAAACTATTTTGTATTGGACAGATCCAGAAAAGAAAGTAGTAGTGTCTCATTCCATGGATGATTTGGAGTTGCAAAGCAGCAATTGTTCTTTGGTCTTTCAGCCATGACCTGACCTTCTGTCTATAAGACCAAAGAGCTATTTTGCTTGGCCACCATCTGCACTCAGGAGAGAAATTTACATTTAATTTTTAAAAGCTGGATATGTTGAGCATTTATCTGAAATACCTACAATAATGTGAAGCGTGTTTAATTTTAAAGTATTGCCTATCATATAACTCAGCTAAGGAGAAGTCTGGCGCTTGATTTGCAAACAAGTATTCCTTATGATGCACTCATTTTATTAATATTTTAGTTAATCTGACCATTCGATAGATTTTTAAAGTAGGCGGGAAGCTGTGAGATTGGAATGTGCTGAGAACAAGAGCTTTTTTGATGTGTACAAAATAGGGCAAATGGTTGACCACCAAAATGATTTTCCTTGTGACCTGAGCCTTGACTCTGGCATAATTAGATGGAAAGGTTACGAGAGTTAACAATGGCAGTTTCTTCCACCCACTTTCTTCCTTTCTTTTTTATATTGTGTCAGGAACCGATGGGCAGATTATCCTTCCCATCAACTCCTTTGTATCTCTTCCATGAGGAGGACTCCTGACAGCCTCGCAGGATGCTTTTTATATGCACACACACACACACACACACACACACACACACACTTACATTTGTATAGAGTAGAAGAAAAACTTGTGCCCTAATTTTTATCAGAAAATTTCTGTAACTATAGGCACACATATACATCATCATGAAAATTTAAAAACATTTGAGGGCAAAAAGACTATTAGAACAAATCCCTGAATTTCCGTCACCTGTGCTCAACATTTTGCTAGGCCTCTTCCATCTATTTCATATTTTTCCCTCTCAACTCCTTCATCTTCCTTGTCACTACCTTCATCTTTTGTCATCATCTTTTTCCTCCCCATTTTCTGTCTTCTTTCTTTACTTCGCTTTTTGCAGAAATTTTATGGTCAGTCTTAAACATTGTGTTTGTTATTTCACCCATGAATACTTCAGTGTGCATCAATGTGTATTTTTACAGTATCACTGTGCTATTATTATACCTGGGAACAGTAACAATAACTCCTTAATATCACATCAAATAATGCCCAGTGCCATGTTCAAATTCTTGGTTTCAAAAATGTTTTTAGTTGGCATATTAAAATCAAGAAAACAGGTATGTTTTTGCACATTAAAGTGTAACATTACTGCTCTCTTTAAAAGGAAATGAAAGGCACTCAGACAGATTTTAGGTTTTTTTGTTGTTGTTCATTTTATTTCATAATGGCTCATTGTGCTTAAGAAATGACACATCCTCACTCAAAAGGAATATGAATTAATCCTGTGGCAGAGTCTTTGAAAAAATGACTTCCTTATAGGATTCCCAATCACTGAATCCCAAAAGGAGCTCCTTAGACTCTGAAACTCAAAATACATAATTTCATGTCCTTGTATTTAACATTTTGGAATGTTGAGGAAGCCCCTGGCATTATCAGGGTTAACTGACCTCAAATAAAGGATGCATAAATGGAATTCTCTTTCTCTATTTCCATTTTGGTAGATAAATCTCAAAGATGATCTTTTATTAGGGCTCTGTGCAAAGTAAAACTACAGGGTTCTTTGTTCAGAAATAAAGAAGTGGTGCTAAAGGTACTAAAATATAAAACTTTTTTCTTTCTTTTTAGTCTTCTTCTTTCCTCTGTGTCGGTGTTTTTTAATTTGCTCTTTAACTGCTTTCTCCAGTTAAAGATGGGTATACAGATGGAGAAGTACAGATCCCAAGGGGTCCTGGGACTGCGGATGCACATGTGGCCCATCAGCTTCTGGTTCTTTTGTCCTCCAGCCCCAGGACCCACACACCAGGCCCTCAGGTAGTGGGGGAAGTCTGTCAGGCCACCCCGCGAGACTGCAGCATCCACACTGCGTCACAACTGGTGCTTGGATCAGGAAGAGATGCAAGGCTCACACACAGTCCATTGAGTGTGCTGTGTTCCTGCCAACCCGGAGCAAGGATGGTCCCTCCATGTCCATCCCTAGATGCCACAGATGGACACATTCAACCCCCACACCCCTCCCCCTAAGGCCCACATCTGGGTCCCTGTCGGGGGCAAAGGACAAGAGCAGAGCACAGTTCCCCACCCAGGACCTGGAGAGCAGCAGGAGCAGGGCAGGGGCAGCAGAGAGGAGGCTGGCGGAGAGCGTGCTTCTGAGACCGCCCCAGTGCAGCAGTGAGGGCTGAGGCTCCGTGCGCCATCACACTCTGCTGACCAAACACAAACTCCAGTGTAAAATCATTGGGAATTTCAAGACACTGACTCCAAAGTCTTGCTAGAGCAGAGCCCTTCTGAACAGTGCCTGTGTGACTGTCCTGACCACTTGCCCATGAAGCTGCTGTGATTACAGATAGAGGCAGACTTGATAGTTAGTGAGCTTATCTACGCACCCACCTACATCCGCAGACATCTGTACCTATGTAACGTGCTCACACACCCTGTGTCCTCAGAGGGGGATTCACCAGCAGTAGCCCCCAGGCCAACTCTGCCTTGCCAACTAGAACACAGCTGTGTTGTTTGTATGGTACCCATTGCTACTGTCCTGCTACAACAGCAGACTTGAGGAAGTGTAGTGGAGGCCAGATAGCCTGCGAAGCTTAAAACATTTAGTATCGACCCATTACAGAAAAAGTTTGCCAACCCTGGTCCTGGATATTTATTTTAAATCATAACTTAGGAGTTTTAGAATTTTTTACACTTCAACAATACATCACACACATCTCTGGTCTCTTACTCATCAAATAGTAATGCTGAATGAGTGTACCACTGGCTGTGGCATTATTGCCTTTTTAGTGACACATGCCTTTATAATAGCCTGAGTGAGAGCATAACGCCAATTTTGTTTTATATTTACAATTTAGTTTTGGGTTAACATCAATTTAATTTTTCAGAGATAAGAATACTGACAGAGAAAGCTTTTCTGATAGACTGCAAACACTATAAGTTTGGTGTTGTAACTGGTGTTGAGTAAAAAGCATTTAAGTTCAAAATTACCTTCATCAAATAAAGTAATTATTTAAGAGTAGAACACAGGTACAAAAGAAATAGACTAGAAAAGTTTTCCCAGAATAAATTAAGGCAAAGAAGGATTGGGAGCTGCTCATGTCTACAGGAGTATGATCCAGCACTTTAATACTGACATTAAGCATGGAGTGTATCATTGCAGGAATTATTTCCTAAGTCCAGTTGACTTAGTGAGATTGTTTGGAGAAGTACATGTACTTATAAGGCTCTTGGAAAAGATGAGAGATAGTGTTGTCTGTCTTGAAAGTCAGTCCTTTGCAAGCTAGAGAGAGAAAAGGAATAAAGAAAAGTTGAAGAGGGGCTGGGGATTTAGCTCAGCGGCATAAGTGCCTGCCTTGCAAGCAGGCAGTCGTGAGTTGGATCCCTGGTACCGAAAAAAACAAACAAAAAAAAAAAGTTGAAGAACTGTATTCTTTTACTGAGGACTGAAACATTGCTACACTGTCTTCAAGGATTTGATAGATTCTTTCAAGGAGAAAGTTAAACACCTGATCTTGATCTTCAGTATGAAAAGAGCAAGAACAAAACTATTAATTACGGCCACTGAGAACCACAATAGTCCGAAATAAGCATTTTCTGACAGAAGATTGAAACAGATTGTTGAAATAGCGTATAGAACTTTCCAGAATTTTAATTTTCAATATTAACAACAATATGATTTATCTGAAGACCCAAATAATGGGCCTCTGAGTCTTCTATTTGATTCTGGAAACATCCTAGCAATAGATCATCACATCTGTCAAACGTGGGTAATGGCAGTGTTGGTCTTTTCTACTTGTAACCTGGCACCTACAGATTAGAGTAACATCTTACTCAGATCTGTTATCTGCTTCCTGTCTGTGAAGCTGTGTACTCTCTTCAGCAGGCTGGGATAATGGGTGAATTCTTGAGAGCTAGACTTTAGAGACTCAGCCAGCTATCACCTGCAGTCTCACTTCTGTCTTTACAAAGTGACTGACTGGGAGGGGGCCACTTGGGCATGCCTTTTGCACATGCAATCACTCGTCCTGGTGATGACAGAGCTACTCTCCACTGTTCTTCACACTCTCTTTCAGTGCTGTAGGTTTAGCACATTCCTGTCCCTGCTCCTTATGTACAAACAGCAGTTCCAGAGGGCGTGGCTTACTCGGACCAGTAGACCAGACACTTGAGGGAACAACTACAAGACCAGGTCCTGCCCTTAGGGAGTTTATATTCTACTTGAGGAGTCAGAATACACATTTGAACATGGCTTAAGAATACTTGCAAAGCAGCATATTGACAAGTGCAAATTAATGTAGTGTGAACTTCATGCTGGCTACAGCCCATGAGAGGGAGAATCTGGTTCCATGTGTGTGATGCAATAAAGCTTTTCTTATAGCATCTTCTCTGAGTCTGCCCTAAAGCATTGTTCAGCATACTTAGAGAAATTTGTGTTCTTCTCACAGCCAAACCAAGAATTCTGAGAAAATTTTTAGGCCAGAGTATGTCTAATAAATCAATCTCTTTTGTTCTTATTCTGGTAACACTTCAGTGGGAAAATAGGATTTATTGGATTATTGAAGTAATTTACAATATCTGCATTTAATAAAAGTCTTACATTAATGAACCTATTATTTTTCTAAAACCATGTGAAATTAGTTTCTTCATTTTAAGTCATCATTATGTTGATAAAGTCACAAAATGAGCAGTAAAAAAGAAGTTTATTATTTTTATACAAAGAAACAATTTCACATCAATCCAGTGAAATAATACCATTTCAGAGATCCCTGGGCATTTAGTAACTTGTTGAGTTGAGTAGTTGATTTGAGCAGTACATATGTGTCTCACCATAGAAACATATATAAATTCATGTGCTAAAAAGGTATTAATTTTTACTTGTTTGAGTTGCTAGAAAATATGATAATGCTATAATCACTTTAATTAATTTTTAAATAAATTGAGTGGATAAATAAAAATATCTGAAAATGACAATTGGAAGCTATTTAGGAAATAAGAGCACAAATTGGAAACAAAATATGCCCAATTAGAAATTATATGCCTTATGAAATAAATATTTGAAATGAATGAAATATATGAAATAACATGCCTTATGAAATAAATATTTGGAAGTACACATTTGCCTCTGAACAGGAATATAAAACTATAAACTGAATATTTTTGTGTTTTAAAGTACTCCTTAACCTTAAAGAAACAATCCATGCTCTGCTTTCAGTGGATGATAACTATTTTGGTCCTTTAAAGTTTTTTGCTTGCTTCTTTTGATTTTAAAAGTTGATTCCCCAGGCTGACCTGCAAGTCTTGCCAACTACCTTCTCAGGTCCCAACGCCACAATTCTAATAGCTATCAAGTGGCAGCAGTTCTTTGACTGTGTCTCTGCAGGCCAGCAAGTCATTAGCCACAAGACATCTACGTATTTTTTTTACAGTCCAAAAATATTAGTACCAGTATCCACTGTGAATATCACTAATTACTACACGTGTACATATTTAAAAAACAATATTTATTATATAAACATAGGCATATTAACAGAAGCCAATCATTTTCATCTGTTTTACCTTCCACATTTTACCCATATGCATATGTAATATTTGTAAGTAGAAACATAGCCTAGATTTAATTTTGGTTTTTGCTTTTTTCACTTGACATTATTTTAAGCATTTTTCTGTATTGCTTCATATTCTTTATAGTGATTAATAGAGTTGTTTGCATTTTACTTTTTAAGGAAAACAATAGTCAGATTTTGAAGAAAACAAATACACATGTAGAACCTTTTTGTTCTGAACCTCACTTGTCGCATTAATTCAGCATCCCTATTTAGAATGCATTGTGCAGGCCTCTAATGAATTTCTGTGAGAAGGAAATATGAGACAGGTATACAAATAAATATGCAGCAAAGAGAGCATAGTTACTTATTAGCAAACTACAAAAGGATCTCGGGATGTAGAAGACGATGGTTAGGATGTTGCCAGGCAGAGATGGAAGAGGAAGATGAGGGTAGATGGTCTGCCATGGCAGCTGGAGTCATGGGATGGGGTTGTGGCAGTGGGAAAACAGGATACGCTCAAAGAGCATGGGTATCTTTTGAATCCTTAAGACTTTTTTTTTATAACTGACCTCAATGTCTCAACTGTCATGTGTGTTATATTTTGCCAATAGAAAAAGGGTTTCTAAAATGCTCAGCTTTTTAGTATAATTGTCTGTTTATCACATACTATATTGCTGTCCTCAAGCAGAGAAGTTAGTTATATTTTGAAAGTATTCTCATGTATTTTAAAATTTTACTTTATATTTATATGCAATGAAAGGAAATGTGTGTGTTGTTCATGCGTGCGTGCGTGTGTACTGGGGATAGAAACCTAGGTTTGGAGGATGCTAGAGAAGTACTCAATCACTGAGCTACACCCTAGCACTTACCTACCTTCTTTGTCAGTCAGGGTTGCCAGGCTGTTCTCAAAATCAGGGGATGGTCTTCCCCACCTTAGCCTCTTGAGTTGCTGAGACTATAAGCAAGCACACACCTCCATTTCTGATTTCCACATTTCAAGTAACTCACAATAAAGTATCCCTTTATTAGCAGTTGTACAGTCCAGTAGACCTAGTGTTCTAGAAATAATGAATTATCGTGATTCATGAAGGACTACCAAATGATTTGCAATAGAACAAAAAATAGATTACACAGGGTACCACTTTTCCAGTTAACTATGAGTCCAAAGGCTGGATTGATTGATTGTGTGTGTGTGTGTGTGTGTATCTTAGGAATTGAACGCAGAGCCTGGTTTACTCTAAGCACACAGTCTATCTCAAAGACTTTGAGTTCAACTCAAAGACTTACTACTTGCTTTTGCATACTTTTCAGTGCCTATTTTCCTTGAGCTGAGAGATTTAAATAAGTGATAGCTAAGGTTTTCTCTAGGTCTAAATATTTCCTAGAAATATAAGAAATATTTATAGTAATATTTATACTTAATTATGAGTAAAATATTAATAAAATCAAAAATTACATGGAGTCTCAATTTCCACTACTCTCATTTTATAAATATGACCCATTTGCTAAGATTATAAGAATGAATTTTTGTCAGCAATTTTAGATCATACTCTTTTTATTATTAATAATAATAAAATAATGAAATGGATAGTCTTTAAAACAGTTGAATTTAATTATAAGACAAGTATTGTTTAATTCACAATCAGGATGAAAACCCCACGCTACATTAAGAATTCAGTTCTACTGGAAAGATATTAGGCAGCAGAAAACTCTCAAAGGTAGTGTTTGAGGAAGTAGCTGTTCTATGCAAAACTTGTGAAATTAAATATTCATAGCCAGAGATTTTTGTGTTTTTAAATTCATGACTTAAAAGACTCATGGTGGTGTCTTTAGAAATGCAGCTTTAGAAGCTGGTGTTTTCACTTTCTGTTCTCACTTGATGCCCTTATCAATACTGCCATGGAATGAAATGCTCTGATATTTCCCTACAAGGTGACCAGAATGAGAGCACATTGAGTTTCTGGTTATAATGCTTTCTAATCATCAAAATGAAAGGAGAGCATTTTTAATCCTCGGGGATTTCACAGATCCTTCACCTATATCCCTGAACCTCACAGGGGTACAGTGTGAGATAAGATGCTTTAGACAGAAATTCTAGGTCCAGATCTAGGCTGCTATTGATGATTAATAAGTTTCAAGGTATTTAGACTTTATTACCCTTATTAATGGTCAGTTTAGTGTGAACTCTTGTTGATGTTGACTACTTAAGTGGGTTAGTTGCACTAACATTTAGGGGAAAAGATAAGAAAGTCGCAGATCTGTGTTTTCTGGTCTGATGTCTGTCATTTTCTGAGAATTATGGGGTTTCCTATGAAGAATGGCAAATTCTTCTTTTCCACTTAAAAGTGAAGTTTTGTCTTTCCTATGATAAAAAAAAAAAAAAAACAATCATGCCAATAGTAACATGAGCCAGTCCTTATGAGTTGTGCCATGATAGGAAGTTGTCATGAAAGTAAAAGGTGGCCAGACACCGTGACACGTGCCTACATGGGAAGCTGAGGCAGGAAGATCACCAATTCAAGACTCATGCGTAGCTTAGTGAGCCCTGTCTCAGAAACACAAAACCAACACTAATAATAAAAACCAGACAAACAAGGAACTGATTCTATCTTTCTGTCTCTTACAGAGTAACAGGCTCCTCTAGGCGGGTATAAAGCACCGCCAAGTCCTTTGAGTTTTAAGCTATTGCTAGTAGTTCTCTGGCGAAAGGAAAATGGGAGACTTTTAGGGGGGGCCATCAGACCATCAGACTATGAAAGAGCAAAAATTGTTCCACTGGAAAGATTTTTCCCCTTTGAAAATGCTGCTGTTTTTTCTGTTAGACTCTTCTTTATCATGTTCAGAATTTTCTGTATAGAAATCTCAATTCATTCACACTGAAAAGTGATTGTCATATCCTTGTTGTATTAGAAGAAATTTTAGACTATCACTTGCAACTTATCTTTATACCTAAGTTTATCATACAGTAATGGGGCTACCAGATGTTCATGGTATTTAAGCCACGCGAGGCTATCATCTGTGACAAAAACTGGACATGTTTTAACCTGAAGGAGGAGTCAGGTATGTTCGCCCACTTTCCTGTAGTATAGCAAATGTCTGAGATAATCAACTTACAAAGATAAAAGGGTTTTTTTTTTTTTTTTTTTTTTGTGCTCACTGTTTTAGAGGTTTCAGTCCCTGATCAGTCAGTCTTGTTGCTTTTAGGCCTGTAGGAAGTCAGGAATGTGTGTCAGAGCAAAACCATTCACCTCATGTTAGGAAGGGGAAAAAGAGAAGCAGAGCTATGGCCCACTGTTCCTATGGAGGGCACACTGCTGATGGCCGGAAGGCTTCCCTCTAGGCTCCACCTCTTAAAGATGCCACTACCTCCCTGTGGCAGCATGCCTAGGACCCAGGCTTGACCTCATGGACCAATCCTTTGTGAGGACCTTTACCACAGTTTGGATATTTAAGGGTAAGATCCAAACTAACATCAAGGCAGACTATGCATGGACCAAATCGCGTGCACATGCACGCACACATGGACACCTTTCTATATATCTTACTAACCTGGAACCAAGAAATACGATTTGGTAATGATTTTTCTTGAGCAGAACCTGAAGTTTGCGGTGTCAAAATATAGATTTTAGCATACTTTAGACTTACTTCAACAGCTAGAGGGTTAAAAGAACCGTAGAATGCCTAGCTGTAAAAAGAAAAGGAGGCAGGGGATCTGAGGAGGAAAAAATTGGGAAGATTTTAGAAAAAAGCAGTCTAAAAGCATTTACACTAAGAGTTAGGCTTTTGCCTCTATTTATCCTGCTTCATGTTCTGTTATAAAGAGGCAGGAATGACCACAGACCCATCAGTATAATCCATCTGTGTTTTCAGAAGGGAACCACAACAATGAATTAAAAAGAAAAATGAAAAAAAAAAAAACTATCATTGTTATGATCCACTTGTCCTCCACACCATTACTGGTGGTTAACAATAACTTTTTGGGGAAGTTATTGTTAACTTTTTTATATAATTTGCCTTTTTCAGAAAATACCTTTAAACAACCACATAGCAATACAATTTATGAAGGCAGCTTTTCCCTTTAGTACCTCTTATTTCAGTGGCTACATATAAAAGATTGGAGGGAGAGTCTCAGGTAATAAAGAACAATTGTTTGTTGGGGACCAGGAGGCAAGAAGACTTATCACTTAATCCACTGCATCATTTTATAGATGATAAGAATGTGAGTGAGCTGAAAGTAATTGCCTTATTTCTGATTTCTTTAATAGTTGTTGATAACCTACTATGTATCACACCTCGATAGACACAAAGGTTTCAATGAGAAATAAAATAGATTTATAACTCCTATAGTCTAGTGAGGACGTTCACTGCAACGAGGGCTCTGTAAATGGGGTGATGTACTTGGTGGGAAAATGTTTAAAAGTTTCTGTGTGTTTATAGTTGATTGAATTTCAACAAAGGTAAGAAAATAAGCAAAGTGTAGTCTAGTCTGCAAATGGTGCTTGGAGAACTGAGCACCCATGTGGAAGAATGAGGTTGAGGGGGCTCGAGGATGTAGCCCAGGATCAGAGCGCGTGCTTGGCATTTGGAAAGGCCCTTGATTCAGTTGCTGCCACCACCACCAAAAACAAAAACAAAAAAAATGAATTTGAGTTTCTATACATGTGCAAAACTTAAGTCGAAATGGTTGCACAGGCTAAGAATTCAAGCTACACTTGTAAAATTCCCAGAAGAAAACTTAGATTACATTGTGATCTTAAATTAGCAATGGTTTTATAGATATGACAACAAAAGCCTGAGATTCACATGCGCGTGCGCACACACACACACACACACACACACACACAATACATTTGGCATTATCCAAGTACTTATGAGCTTCAAAGAACACTATGAAGAAGAGAATGAAAACACAGCCACAGAATGGGAGAAAAATTTTATAAATTTTGTATGTGTATATATATATATACATATATATATATGATCATGGACTTGTATCTAGGATAAAGTATACTTAAAACTTAATTATAAAAAGGAAACCCGATTTAAAAATAGAACAAGAGCCAGGGATTTAGCTCAGCAGCTCAAGTGCTTGCCTGATAAGTGCAAGGTCATGTGTTCAATCCCCAGTACTAAATAGATAAGTAAATAAATAAAAATGGGGAAAGATCTACATAGACATTTATTCAGAGAAGCTATGCAAATTGTAGGTAAGCACATGAAATGATGCTCAACATTATTAGCTATCACAGAGATACAAAACAAAACTAAAATGACATACCACTTAGAATAGATAATATCAAGTATTGATAACAATGTGGAGAAAATACTCTGCTGATAGTATTGTAAAGTGGTGCAGCTGCTTTGGAAAACAGTCTAGCAGTTTTTCAAAATGTCTAACATAGAGTTAGCATGTGACCCAGCAATTCTCCTCCCAGATATATGCCTAAGAGAAATGAAAACATGCCCACACAAAAATGTGTGTATGAATGTTCATAGCAGCATTTCATGATAGCCAAAAGCTGGCAACAACCCAAATGTCTACCAACTGAAAAATGAATAAAGAAAATGTATATACAGCATTTAAAAATGAAAAATAGAGTAGTGATACATTTTATATCATGAATAAACCTTGAAGACATTATGTTAAATGAAAGAAGTCACAAAAGGTAACTTGCTGTCTGATTCCATTTATGTGTCCAGAACAAGCAGATCTATACAGACAGAAATGGCAGTGATTGACTAGACCAGAGGGGCTTAGGAGAGGATGACAGTGACTGCTGATCATACAGGGTTTCTTTTGGAATAAAGTGTCCTCAAGTTAATTAGAGTAATAATCGCCAACTCTGAGAATCTACTAAAAATCATTAAATTATATATTTTAAGTGAGTGAATTCTATGGTATCTCATTTATGTCAATAAAGCTTTTTTTTTTCAGAAAAAAGCTAGTGTAAAGCGAGCAGAGAGTGGGAAAGTAAGGTTATTCTAGCCAACGAGAAACCACCGCTGTGCCCACACTTGGAGAACAAAACGGGGTGCAGCAAATAAGGATGGAAGCGTGGAGCCCTGGGGAACTGGAGTTACTTGGCAGAGTGGCCCTAATGCAATGATGTTGGTTTTCTGTCTCACTCTTCATGTCACTGATACTCAGCACAGAGAAGGTGTGTCGCAAATACTTAGCTGTTGGTTAAATGAATGCATCAGTAAATGAATAAGTGAACTGCAAACCATCTCTAAATAATTGGTAATAGAGCCAAAGCTAGCTGACATCTTCTAACTCCTTGTTAATTAGATCTTTGTTGTACTTTGTCAGGTAGAAAGCTTTAGAATCAGAGTAAAAGTAGCTTTTTGTACGATGGTATTCATTTGTTTAAGGCAATTACCTCTGTACGTATCCAACCACAATATCAGCTTCATGAAGTCACTGTATGTCCTCTTCAGTCCACTTGAGTAACACGTTAGCAAAAGCAAAGTGTGAACTGCATGGCATTCCTTTTCCATTTGACAGTGCCAAGTGGTTTCCCATTTGCATTTAAAGGCATGGATCCAAATTTATTTCTAAGTTTATATGACGGCATAATCTCACCACTGCCTAGTTTTCCACTCTTACTCACCTGGTCTTCAACCAGTGGAGTCTCACTGGTTTTCCTTTACCCAGAGCCTTTGGGCAAACACCTACCTTATGCTTAGTATTTTCCTCTCCGTTTCTCACTTGTCCACCTCTTTTTCTTTTAAACTCCCCTTAAAAGTTTGCACTTCTCCAGCTACTGTCAGTCCCATAATGGTGCCTCATTTCTTTCCTTTATTAAACTCATTATAATTTATTGTTTTATTATTATTTACTTAAAAAGACCTTTCTTTTCCATTGGAATGTAAGTTGAAGGCAGAGACCCTTCTGTATGTGATTCACTGCTGTATCCTGTGCTCGGGTGCCCCATGTAATTAGGATCTCAGTAACTGGATGGATGAGTGGGTGGGTAGAGGTTGTGACTCTCAGGTCCCAGAAGTGGGCTGCCTGTAGAGCAATTCTCATTTGCTACCTACTGCTTGGTGAACTTGGACAAGGGAATTAATATATCCAAACCTGGGTTTCCTCCTTTGTAAAATGAAGGCAAGTATAACTCTCATTTTATAGAGTTTTATAAAATTCAAGTTAATATATGTAAGCCTCATAGTACAACACATGATATGTAATAATTACTTGATACATATTAATAGGTATTAGAACTAGTGTTGTTAACTTTTTTTTTTTTTTTTTTTTGAGACAGTGTCTCACTGTGTAGCTCAGGCTGGCCTCAAACTCACAGTGATCCTCCTTGCCTGGGCTCCTGAGTGCTGGGATTATAGGCATCACCGTACCCAGCCTGTTGTATTCTTATTCACATTCTCTGTAATTATTTTTTCTCTCAGCTGATTGGGTTCTACTTTGTCTAGTTCCTTTCTTGAGTTACGATGATAATTGAATGTAATTTTGGTGTGGCTGCCAGTACATGCTTACATTAACCTTACTTCAGAACAGGTTGTTTCTTGGGTTGATTATCAGATGTGTGTCTTTTTGGATGTTTATTGAGGTTAAATTCAATGAAAATTCCTAATACCAAGTACCTACTGCCCATCCTCAGTCCCCCGCACAGTAAATTTGGCATTTGCATTTACCTCTCTGAAACTTGGCTATGTTAGTTCAGGGCTCTTGTATCAGCTCACCAAATTCCTGTTAGATCTTGTCTTTGACGTACAGTCATAATAAATTATTCCCTTCACATATATCATAGGCAGATCTGACCAGCAAGTCCATGGTGTCCACTTTAAAGTCAATACAGCAGGGCTGGGGATTTAGCTCATTGGCATAAGCGCCTGCGTTGCAAGCAGGCAGTCGTGGGTTTGATCCCTGGTACCAATAAAAAGGAAAAAGACCAAAAAAAAAAAAAAAAAAAAAGTCAATACAGCCTGAAGAACAGCCGGAGCCCTGTAACTTGTCTCTTAAGACCTCCATAGAGTTTACCGTGTTCTGTTTTGTTTTCCATGTGATTTAATTGATGTTTGAGAACCAAATTGAATTTTCTTTTTAAAGAACCAAGCATTCTTTAAAAAGTTCTGGTCAAATTAAACAAAAAACCATTTATTTCTGTGCTTCTTATGTGTAAGTGGTGTGGCATTGAGCACAGGATTACATTGAGGCATCGTGGAAACTTAGACATAGATGACAAAGCAATCAAAGTGCCTTTGAAAATATTAGCATTTTTGGAGTTGGCAGGACTTGAATATGTGTGGGAAAACTCCCAGTGGAAGAAGAAAATAAGAATGGGCCTGACTTAAATTTGAGTTTGTTCTTCTAACATAGGTGAATGGGCTAAATTGGGAATATGAAGAATTAAAATTCATAAAATTTTTTGGGATTTCTCAATTGATTCTAGTGAGCTAACCATTACCCTAAATTTATCTGTTCTATGCTTATTTTATTTGTTTTTAGGAAAATAAGTAAAACAAAGAGTTATATCTTGCTTTTCTGTCACGGCATATAAATTCATTAAAATATATGAAAGTATTTTCTAAAGTATGAAAATTTATTTACATATATAGCACTGTTGTGATTGAATGTATGGTCAATAAATTTACTCATTAGCATGTGAAAGCTGGTAGTTTAAAAGAACTGGCCTCAAAGTATTTATTAACTAAAGCATCTATTTCATACTTAAGAGCTGCTTTCTAAAATTCGCTACAAAATATAGGTTATCTTTGAGTTAAAACCTTAAGTACAATCAATTCTTCAGTTCCTTAAAAAGAATTTTACAGCAATATTTACATAACCTGCAGCTATAGTGTATTTTCTAAAAACTCCACATAAGGTGAGATCACGTACACCATGTCTCAGTACGGAAGGGTTTTTTTTCAGTTATGTCTCTATAAATAAACCTAGTTTTGTTGTTAAAATTTGCTGTTTCCTCCTCACATAAAAGCATCTCATTAATTTGAGTGAAAACCCTCCAACAAAATAAGGTTAAATTGGCCAGTTTTCCAGTGGAAGAAAATCCATCTTATGTCACCAAGAAGCGGAGTAACAGCTCAGAAGTAAGTGACCGCAGTCTTGTTCAGTGGTCAGAATGTTTTGAGTGCAAGCCGAAGTGTTCAGGTAAGAGCCTGGTTCAGTGTTCGGTATGCTGTCAGTAGATGCTTAGCATTGTAGAGGCGAGCATGAATACAAATTCTGTCTGTAACCAGGTACACGAAGGAGTAACAGAAAGTGGGTGAATGGAAAGAGCTGACTTCAGAAAGGTTTATTTTATAGGGAGGAAGAGGCACTTTGTTCTGTGTTCCATTGTAGTGTTCAGTTACCCAGACCATATTAATTGGGTTTCCTTTAGTCAGCTGACTGAAGTTGATTTAATGAAAACTTAAAATAATTAGAAACAAAAAACTGGGAAAATGTGAATGAGTGAGGAAATAATATACATTGCCTTATGTAGCTAGTTTTTTTTTTTCCAGAAAACAATCTGAGTCTTAATTTTAGTGTCAGATTTTGAGAGATTGACAAGGTTTAACCAAGATAATACACAGACCAAGAAGAAAAAGTTCTTGTTGAATAACACTTGTCAGATGAGAAACAGATGATGTGTTTTCTTTTATTGCATTTAAAAAATTGATTGTTGCCAATAGACATTCTTGTAACCAAGCTAACATTGCAGTCTGGCACGAGTCCACAGTTGAAGGGAATGAGTATCAGCAAAAAGTTAGGAGCCTGGGTTCTCATCCAGCTAAGTGGACTCCAGTGAGTGGCATAATCTCCCTGGACCCTGGAGTTCCCATCTCTAAAATGGGGGTTGGGGAGGGAAATTAAAATAACGACTCATTATTTATTCCTAAGACTGCAGTTTCCTTTCCTTTTATTTTTATGATGACAGGGAATGAACCCAGAGCTGGATGTAGGCAATGTATCATTTATTTGTAAAGGCCTGTATTTTTAATAAACAAAATCTTGATATAAATAGGAAGTTAGTTTATTTCCAAATGTTTTCGGATCCTTTTGGTAGGAGCGTACTTTAGAACAAATACAACTAGCACAATATTTGAGGAAGAAGAATTTTACTTGTGAAATTAAAAAATATACATTGAAGTCTTGAAAGTACAAAATAACCCCAATGTTTCTTAGTCTGTTTAAGAATCAAGTATTTAACTGATTATTTCCCAGAGAATTCCTCAAAAGTAACATTGAGTATGTTTTCATTTGTAGCAGTAGAAAAGCAATAAAAATGTGTGCTTTATCTAAGAGACAAAACAGTTTTGCCGGAATCCTTTGTTTTTCTGGTCAGGGAGTAAATAAGCCATTTTTATACAATAATTTTTTGTTAGATGATACCATAATTGAAGACAGTGCTTACTATTGAAATGACTAATTATTTAGAATTTTCTGTTATTAATTTTTTTAAATTTTGTTTTGGTTTGGGTTTTTTGTTGTTGTTTTGCAAATTGTGGTCTTTATGGTTGTCTGTACTTTTATATCCAAATATCTAATTCTCTGAGAAGCAAACCTACATATTGTGCTGATATGTCTATAATTATAGACTGTGAGGAAATAATACATTTGAAGCATTAGTGAAAATATAGGAAAGTGTTAAAATTATACATTGCAAAGATTTTTAGGCTTCTTTAAAATAATGGTGTCGATTTTTAACAAACTTTTTCAAAAACTATTTGATTTAGGATTATAAAATGTCCTAAGGATTTTAAATCTCATAATGAAAAACTAAAATCATTGTACGTATAAGTAATAAGATATTTTCTAAACTGGAAATAAATACCTCATATATTTAAATTTACCTATACAGTTTTTCTACAGTTAAATCTGATGTATCTTTAAGAGGAGCAATGTTTTAGTTTATTTAAATCTATTTTGCTTTTATAGAGGGTGAAAACATTCTTACCTTACTTGAAAAATGGCTTTTACTCTGTTTATAAAATTGTTTTACAGTAGTTTTTTTTATATAGTCTTGTTTTTTCTGTTTAGCCACATTTCTATACATGGGGGACACTGCAGTAGCAACACTAATTAGTAAGAGGACAATGTTAACAAAGTTATTTTAATTTACATTTTAGTGTATTTTCAGTGAGTTTTTCAATTAGAATATATTAATGGCTTTAATGTAGAGGCAGAATGAGTAATACTATCTCAAGATATAATAATTTATAAAGTGACAAAATTATGGTTAGACTTCATTTAATATGAATCCTACAGACTTAATAAGACATTTGCTGTTGTATTATTTTAAAGAACTAAACAAGAATATTGGGCTGATTTGTTACTACTTACTGTAGCCCAAATGATTAAAAATTTGAGGAGAAAATATGGTAAATTACATGTATCATTGGACTTTTCATCAAGATGATAAATTTTTTATATTTTAATAATTTAAAAGGATAATGAGAAATGTGGAATAAATTGGATATTGTACTTGTATAGTGTGTATGTATATACATGTGTGTGTATATGTGTACATATGGATGTGTATATATATAAAAAATTGCCTGGCCAGCTGAAATCACACACACACACACACACACACACACGCAATGTCTTGCACATATTATTTGTTCAAAAATATTGTGTTTAAGTAGTTTTTTCTTAAGAAAAGGAATTATTTAAGAGAATAAATTAATAGTTTACTCTCTTAAATTGGAATCTTTTTTTCTTCAGATGACTTTCTTAATTGGTGATAAAACTATTTTCAAGTGTTTATAAAAGTCAACAGCTAAAGTGAACATTCTCTCTATGCCTGATAATGGTTTCTTGAATTCTGGGTTACTATTTTTAGACTGTTTTACTTCAGTAATTCTTTTACCTATCAGTTTTTGTACTTAGTATGTTATTCTTTAATGAGAGAAAAGAATATAAAACAATGTCTTGGACTGTGAAAAGACCATTCTTTTTTATTTTGGGATGTCCCACAGAAAAGAGCTTCCTGTTTTTATTACAGTTCATTTTGAGAGAAACAACTTCAAGTTCATTTTTCTTTTCAGTGTACTTCTTGTAGCAAAGAAAATACTTTTGAAATGCCTTCAAAAGGACTGAGTCAAAGTGTAGTGTAATTTTTTTTTACACAAAGTAAACTTACAGTGGTTATAAAAAGAAAAAGAATTGTGTTAATTTGTTAACAAACACAGATCAAGGTTTCCTTTGTATGGATGACTCTCACCTAGGACACAGTAGGATTACCTTCCACTAGCCATCCTTATCTGCCTCTGCCCAAGGATGATGCACTGATTTTCAGGGAACAGTGCAAGCAATCATGGTTTCTTCTGGGCTCTTTTTTATAAGCTAATGTCCCCAAGGCAACTTAATTAAATAATATGTTAATTTGAATGTATTACATATAATTTATATATGCACACATAATTATATAATATATACATATGTGTAAATGCATGTTTGTAGATATATATGTATATAAAGTTAATTTTATATAAGTGTTTTAAGTGGAAAAATGATTTCTCCTTTTATAATATTGGACTGTTGAGTACACTGATGATATAAATTTCCTTCTAGAGAGAAGCCAAACTGTGTCCTGTTTTCAGCCTTTCTTTATTAAAGTTATAGTATGGAAATTTTCTTTTTATGCATACCAAGCAAAGGAATGTAAACCTTCATTAATCTTTTAAGTTATAGTCTCTGTACACCAACACAGTAAGACAAGCATGTATAAATGTCTCAGTACAGTATTTTATGGTATGAGAAGTAGAATAGATTGGATTAGCAGTTGGTAAAACAAGGTACTGCCAAAGATCCAAAGTGTTTTGAGTTTGCCAACTTTATTAACATAGCTCTTGTGATATAGCTGTGAAGAGAGCATAGAAGCAGTCTCTTGGAAAGTAGTTCAGTTAGGAGGGTTTGTAAGTGATTGAGCATCATGCCTAAGACAGCTTTACCCATAGAAACAGAGCAGAGTAGTCCCCCAGTAGTAAGTCATCACTGGTACAGTTAATTCGCATCTGGGTGCAGGGGTGTCAGGGAGCTGTCATCTTTGCAATTGCAGTAGACCCTTCACATGTGTGGAGACAAATCCCAGTATCTTCACCAGTGGTAGCAAAAGTGGTTAGTCCTTTCCATTTAATGTAGTAAAGTATAATTGACTTGATACTCTATAATATTTATAAGGAGAACAGAAATTGTTGATGAAGTTTTGAAATAAATCCTACTGCAATAAATAGTGTATTTTATTTCAGTGGAGTTCCATTTCAGGAGAAGTTTGTATTCTAAGTTAAATGTCAAAGGTAAATATTCCACATGATCAAAATTGCTCATAAAAATTGATAAATTGATCAGAATAGCTTTGATGTTTTTGTATGTATTAATGTGTGTGTGTGTGTGTGTGTGTGTGTGTGTGTGTGTGTGTGTTTAATCTCTATCCCTCCCACATGGGAGACATTCATGCCTTTTCTCAAAAATTTTAGCTTACATCATTTTACTTCCATTGTTGAATTAGCTTGCTACTCATACAAAAGTCAGATTAATAAGTTAGCTTATGTTTGGGGATGATTTTTATATGAAAAATACACATATTTTGCAAATGAAATTACACTCAGCGGGGTAAGACACGTATAGCAGGGAGGTAAACAGGTACTGTGATTGACCGAGGGCTCAGAAAGTCAGGCCTCACAGTTCTAACGTTTGCGGAGTGCGTGGTGGGCAGAGTCACCCACACTTCCTCTGCTCCCTCTTGCCTTTGCTCATTGTTATTCCAATATTTCTCTTGCAGTAGTGTTAATTATGAACCATATGATTCTGGGGCCATGACAAATGAAGACAGAATAAAACGTACCAGGTAGCAAGGGTGATGTGAGATTGCATCCACTGAGGCCATGGACCTAACTCGGGCAGAAATGGGACCTTGGAAGTAGAAAGCAAAGGCCACAATCTGAGCAGGAAGCAGATGTGCTTCTAAACACGTGAAGTGTTTTCTTCATATCATAATGATTGGTAGCTATCTTTTTATACTTTTTTAGTTTTTGATGTATTTTCTGCTATTGCAAAATTTATTCTCAGATAATTTAAAAATGTCAACATCATTGATAGTGGACAAAAGGCATAGCCAACAATTAACATGTTCATGTATTTGATTTCATTATTTTAAGAACTTTCCATTCATTTCAACATTGTCTACTTTAATGTCACCTCTTCTTAATATGCAATTTTGGGTCATTCTTACCCATTTCAAATGTGATCAGAGCTTCCCCAATCAATCTTAGTCATGTTTACCAATAACCTAACAACTGTTGCAATGCATCACTTGAAAAAGGTCTCATTAAAGCTTCTTTTTTTAAGCTTCCCACCAATCACATTATATTTAAACTTTTAGCTCACCCAATGTTATCTTAATGCAGTGGCAACAACCCTATACTACTCACAGCAGCAGTCATAAAAGATCCGGATCTCTCTATGACCTTTACAACATGAATGTCTTAAGCATTCAATGCCTACAGCTTTGTTAATATTTATCTTATTAGAATACTGAAAGCATGATAGAATTAGGGGCAAAAAAAAAAAAAAAAGCAGCTCAGTGTTTTAAAGAAAAAAAAAAACAACTTCCTAAATGGCCTGTTATTTTATCTATGATAAATAAAAACCTAGATTCATGAAACTGCAAAGCAAGCCCTTTTTCTTCCTTGTAGCAAGCATAAAGCATTTATTGAATTGGTGCAGAAGGGAGCTATCATCTGAACTTTTATGTAAATTACCACAGAAATAGCACTGCTTCCTTATTTTGCCCTTGAATCTTTTGACATGAGAGAATAGTAGTGTAAACTTACTTAACCAAAAAGCCTACTTATAAGAATGTAATACTAGCAACCACCTTACATCTGATACCTTAACTTTGGTGTTTTACACACACATTTTGAGAAAGTCTCATCTTTTCTGCCATAGTTGCATCTCATCTGTTTGGAACACATGTTTTGGCCAAGAGCGACTTTAGTTCTGAGGAAGTGCTTTTAAGTGTTCAGTTAATGCAACTTTTCTTAACATTATGCAAAGAAAAAACTTCCTTAAAGTTCTTCAAGTAATACTTGCTTAGAAAACAAGCAAGTATTGCGCCACTGGAAGCAATTGGAAAGTTGAAAAGTTCCCCAAACATCTATTATCTGTTTCATTGGAAAGAATATGAAAGTTCCGAGTTGACTCATACAGATATGGAGAAATGCTATTGTAAAAGATGTAGACCGTAAAGCCAAGGATAAAGTAAATCCAAGCTCCAGGACTTCTTCCCAGTCAGTCATTAGCCCTAAAGTCTCATGGAAATGCTTCTTTAAGGTGAGCCATGGCCAGGGCCTTGCAAATTGTATTTGGTGGCATGCTATTTGATCCAAGTCACCTGAGTTTTATCTTCTCCCAATGGTTTTGTAGTACTTGTGTATTTTTCATATGCCAAACTGTAGGTTAGAAGTTTTAGAAAGCAGATTGTGTGTCATTTACTTTTTATTTTCTGTTACATTTAGGTTTGTGTAAGGCAACAATATGGTACAGTGAAAAGCACTGTATAATCTTATATGTTACCTAACGTCTGTGAGCTTTAATTTTCTCATCTATAAAACAGAAATAGGATACTTATTTTACAAGTAAGAATCCAATGAACACAAAATGAGATTTTAAAATACAAAATGCTTAAGTAGTGCCTAAAACATAGTAAGTATTCAAAAATAATACATGATGTCAGTGTTGCCATTAGATCAGCAATAAAAACGTTAAATCAGTGTTATATGCCATCAACAATGATGGTCATGAACAGAATTTCTAGAATGTTATTGGCAGCCTTCTACCTATCTAGTGTAATAAAGGGGACAATCATTTTGGCCATTTTTAGATGACTTAATTGTTACTTACCATATCCTTTTATTCATATAGGATGGTTCCCTAAGAATCTAGTTTTGAGAGTGAGTCTTAGATAAGTTAGATTCTCTTTTCTTATATGCTAGACCAGTACTATCCAGTAGAATTTTCTAAGGAGATAAAAATATTTTTTACGTACATTTTCCAGTATGGTAGCCGTGACTACCAGGTGGCTATTGAAAACTTCTATGTGATTAATTCAGCTAGGGAAGTGTATTTAGTTTGAATAGCTACAAGTAGCTAATATAGCTCTAGTCAAAAATATATTGATTTGATAGAATTTATCTTAGTATCTACAAGTTAATAAAATTATCAGCTGGTGAATGCTAGATTTCCAATTTCCATTATTTTTGTCCACACAGAATTTGATGAAAACTGTTATTCATTTCTCAAATGACAGATTGTTATGTTTCAATTTTCAATATCATATACTATATTACTTTTCATAAGATAGTCTATGAATTCATCTATTGGTTTCTGAGTGATAAATTCACATTGTCAAATTTTGTCAGCTTACCACAAGTTCTTCAAAGTGTGCAAGGATTTCTGGATTCCAGTCTTCTTACTGCACTGAAAAATTTTTTTTCTTTTTTCCACATTCTCATCTTGTCTTAACAAATGAATTGCTATGTTATAAATGGTAAAAGGATTTTTGAAATCTCATAATATTTAGTGGCAGGAATAAATCAACTTCATTGGATTCTTAATAGTTCCTTTTTCTTTCCAGGCAGTTATCTTTTAAGACTAAAGTGAGATGCAATTTTTCAAATAGGTTTTATATTAATTTTTGTATTTTTTTCCTTTGGAGGTCAGAAAAAATGTGTAATAGAAATTCTCAATGAAATGCTTTATTTGGTTCTATTTAATTTATATAACGTACAGAATTCTCTTTAAATTGCAGGATTATGGAATCAACTGTATATATAGAAGCCAAAAAACTTTTCCAAAGAGGACTAGAATATGAAGAAATAGAGAATATGAGACTGCACCTCACATAATAAAGATTAGTGAAATGCTTGTTATTGATATGTGTGTGAATGTGTGTGTGTGTCTCTAAATTGTGCTGTAAAGTGGGTTTCTTACTGTGGATCTTGGTTTTTTAAAAGATTGAAAGCCATTGCATAATAGATAGACTTCTTTGGACAGTCATTTAGTCTCTTTGACCCTCAATTTCTCATGTGCATAAAAAGGAATAAGTAGTTTTATCTTTTATGCAGGTGTTTCAAAGATCAAATAATATTCCAAAGTGATGTATAATTCTTAACATGTCTTATTCCTTTAAAGTCAATAATTCTTTATTAACAAACCTCAGTAGCTTACAGTAGCAATCAAGTATACTCACGTTTATGAGTCTGCAGGACAACTGGCTGGTCTAGCCTGCATTTGCTGGGTGTCTGCTTCAGGCTGTGGGTCACAGGTTGCCTGGGCTGTGGTTTGGGTTTGGTTCCTTTCCACTTGGATTCTTTCTGTGGTCCACGCTGAGGAGCAGCAGCTGCAGAGAGCATGCTCCTCTTATGGAGAATCACCAGAACATGAAAGCAAAGCCAAACCACATAAACATATTTACGACTTCTGCTTACATTATGGCCATGAAAATTCCATTAGCCAAATGAAATCATATGGCTAAGCTCAAAATCATTTGGGAAAAATTGTATACCCTATTCTCATTGGAAGGGAAATAGGAGTATTTTCAGAACAGTAGTCTACACTATTATATTACCCAAAAGTCACTGCCTCCACATTTTGTTCACTGCTTCATTTTCACACATGAATGTACAGCCAAGACCCATCATGTCTTTGAGGTAAGGCTAGAAGATAATACACTGTTTAAAATAAGTCAGCAGCTGTAGTGTGGGTGGGACCTTGCTATGTTTTGAGTGTAACCTCCCCTTCAGTAACTTACTTTTCAGTGCAGTCATACTTGGAAGTAAGGTTTAGCTCGAATGCTCTTCTTGCTTTCATTAGCCTGGACTAGGTACTGCAAGAATGGGTTGTCATAAAACAAGGTTGCCCCTGGTATTCTCTCTCTCCTGTGCACCCCGCTTGCCTATTTACTGTCCCCTGTGAGTTGATATAGCACAAGGACTGTCCAGAGGCAGCGGCCCACTCATGGATTTTCCAGTCTCCAGGATCATGAGCCAAAAATGAACCATTTTTCTTTATAAATTATCTAGTCTTGCATACAGTATTCCATTTTAGAAATGGAAAATGGTTTAAGGCATACCTGGAGGAAATTAAAGCAATATATTTTGCATAGAAGGCAATGCTTACAGAAAGATATAAAAGGGTCAGTGAAAACAAATAGATCATGAGAGTGGAAAATATGTTTTTTTTAAGTTCAGTGGAAGGTTTGGAAAATAAAATGAGTCTTCTAGAAGTTAGAATCTTAAAACAAAGAGATGGAAAATGTTAGGTAAATTAGCTAATAAGCACAACAAAGCTAACAACCAATGTATACGAGTTCTAGCAGGAGAAATATTTAACTATATGTCATCAAAATAGCTTAAAATAATTCAAGACAAGGTCCTCAAACTGCAGAAAATATGCCTTTAGATTGTTTTTTTTTTTTTTTTTTTTGTCTTTTTCTTTTTTATCGGTACCAGGGATTGAACTCACGACTGCCTGCTTGCGAGGCAGGCGCTTATGCCACTGAACTAAATCCCCAGCCCCTAACCCTTTAGATTTAAAAAAAGGTCTACTGAAAATGTTGGAAATTATAATGGCATAGGCTTTTTAATTACAATGTTAGGATCTTGAAGAAAGTGAAATGATTCACTAAAAATCCTAAGTGAAAATTTCATAGAATTGTATGCCTAGCTAAACTATTGACTGTATGCATAAAACAGCAGCGTTCTCAAAGCATTTTCAAACAAGGCATACAAATAAGAATAAAACATTTTTATATATTTTTTCTTATGAAAGCTATCTAGAGAATGTACTTCAATCCTCCCAAAAAAAGTAAACTGAGAAATAGGATGACTTGTGATCCACACGATGGGAAGTTCTAAACCCAGCACAAAGAGGGTTTAACATAAAACAGAGATCAAAAAGGCCAGATGTAAGACACAAAGGACATAGTGGGACTTATGCTTCATCTGATCTTTGACTATTTGAAAAAATAGTATTTGGTAACTGTTTTAATTCTTAAGGGAAACCATTAGTTGCCTAGAAAAATGAACTATATCAACACTAGGTTGCTGGATATAGTGGTGCATGCCTGTGGTCCTGGCTGCTGATGAGGATGAGACAGACAATTGGATGAGGCCAGCCTGAGCAACGTAGTGAGACCCATCTCAGAAAAGGCTATTAATTCCAGAAATAATAAAATAATGTATAAAAACTAACTTAATGTAATGCTTGTTATGGTAGTGAACAAATTTACTGTAAATAATAATGTATAATATTTTAACCAAAATTACTATGTGGGAGCATAAATTGTATTTAGGTGGATGATGTAAAAGGCTTAAATTGTTACTGGTTTTTCTGAGACGGGGTCTTATTATGTTGTTCAGGTTGGTCTTGAACTCCTATACTTAGAGTGATCCTCCTGCCTCAGTTTCCTGAGTATGCTGGAGTACAGACATGTGACACTACACTTGTTACCATTTTTAACATAGGAAATCAATAGATAATTCTGATATTGAAAAATCAAGAAGTAGCAATATGTCATTTAATAATATATAGATAAGTTAGAAGAGTTGATAATGTACCCTTGGGGATTAGGTTGAGAGCTTGACAAACAGCGGAACATGGGTACTGCTCTTCTTTGCCAAGAGCAGTTGAATACTATTTGACTTAAATTGAGTGAATTACTTTAGTGAGAAAATATAATCAATAATAAAAACAAAAGTACATATATCTATGATTAACGGAAAACTTTCCACAAGGTAGAGGGATATAAATAAAGAGTAACGCGGTTCCCTCTCTTCCTGTTCCATCGCTGGACCTGCTCTCCTATTTCATCAGTTTCAACTTCCGGTCACATAGTAGGCGAGCATTCTCCAGCGAGCAACATCCCCGGCCCCTGTCTGTGCGATTTGAAGTGGATCTTTTGGTAGAGCTCTCTGGACCTGCCTTTGCCCATTTGGCCTACACATGCCCACATCGGCTGGATGGTAGACACACAGGTTAACAGCGTACTGTGAGAGGAGTGCACAATTGGCCTATGACTGTGTCTGGCCTTTCATCCCTGAGCCACCATGTGCAGCCAAGGAAGTGGCCCTGACCTAGTTGGGTGAGGCGAAGGATGATCCTGCCAGTGGGAGCGTGGCGTTTCTGGCAAGCGCTTTCACTTCTAACTGTTGGAGTTGGTGCCATGGCAGATTTTCCTGACTCAGGGCATAAATGTTGAGTCCTAGTCCAGCTGGTTAGATTATTTGTTGGTTTTGATTATCTGTACCAATAAGCTCTTTTGCTGGCCTGGATAATCAGAAGCAGGCAGTAATTTTCCATCTTCGTAACAAAAATGCTTTTTACATTTGAAAATTATAAAACATATAGTTTTATTCAGTTTTTACCAGAAAGCTGCTATATAAAGAAGGAGGAAATTTGACTGACTCTAAGCAAGGACTCTTTAGGGATAGTCAAATACCCTTAGGCAGGTCATTTTTTCTACTTACCACCTTGCTGGTTTTGAAATGTATTTTATAGTTCATATGCGCGAAGCACTCAGCTAACAACTCATTATCCAGCCAATCTTTTGAGTCTTTGGAGCTTGCTAGTTTCCCTTTCATTTTAGGCTGAAGACCCTGATGATAGTCAAATGACTTGTCCAAGGTCTCACAGAGTTGAAAAGTGCCAGAGCTGTGCCTAGAGCCCTGATTTGTGTTGGCTGTTGGATCTGTGTGTTGTTTCCCTCTATATGTGACTGGCTTTCAGTGTAACCTCTGACTCTAATCACATGAAATAAGAGAGCAGTTGATCTATGCTTAAAAATGTAACTATCAATGTGAGGCATATACCATATGAGGTTATAGCAGGGTGTTTACAAAAAACGTCATATCTATATTTTTTTTAGTGCTGGGAAATTGAACCTAGGGCCTTGTATGTGGAAGGCAAATGTGACATCCAGCTCATATCTTCCTTTTGAAGAAAGTTTGGAATTTTATGATTCTTCTGTCATTCTTACTATTTTCTCAATTCTAAATGCTAGATTCATCTTTGATTTCAAGTACCTGTGCTTATATTCTCATTAAATCAGTGCGCTGTCTTTATATTTCTGTTTAAAGTCTCTCTACTCACCCTATCTGGTCTGGTTTCCCTTCTGTATTCTTTTCCACTTTAATTTGATCTTTCACACTGGAGTAGTTTGTTTTTTTTCTCTTTCTCTGTCTCTTTTTTAGCTTTGCCTCTGTCATATGGCATACTCTTTAAACCAGTTAAGTATCTTATTAAGAAAAAATACAGCTTTATTAATTCATAATTCAAGACTTTTTTTTGGTACTGGCAATCGAAAGGACTCTTTATAATGAGATCTACTGTATCATTCCACGAGTTTTTGTGCCCTCACCCTTTTTCTCTTCTTGTCTGTGCTAACTTAGACCTCATCTGTCTATGGAGGCATGGATTACCATGGATTAACAACTAATTTTTTTGTTTATATGCTTTGCATTTTGATAGTTGTTTTATGTCTATATTATTTATTTACTTAGATGAACTGTTAGCTTCTGAATATAGATATAGGAACTCTATGTCCAATGTAGTATTTAGCATATTTTTTGAACATAGCATCATATGAAAAATTTTTGAAGTTTTAAAGTCAACATATAATTGCAATTCTGTACTTTGCTTTTGTTAATTTCATAAATGTTAAACAAGTAATTTAATAGACATTATTGCTTTTTATCTCTAAACACATATGTGATTGAAATAGTATAAATTTAATAATAAAATATTTTAAAGAAATCAGTTATATTTAATATTTTACTCTGAAAGATACTGCAAGTCTACTTTGAATGAAAGTAATGAATTCATTATTACATTGTTTAAGGAAACAATATTTAAGATTTTACATAAATTATATTATGGTAATATATACTTTTGATGTGAATAACCTGGATATAGTGTTATGATTTTAAGAAAATATACAAATGAATTGTTAAATTTATCTTACATGATGTATTAACTATAGTTGGAGATCATTCAACATTTTGAGTAATGACATAATGAAATTTAAAAATATGTTTAGATGCTAACTATAAAACACTCAGCTTAGCCAACTTTTTTTTCTCAAAAGGACATTGTATTTTTGTGTATCAAAATTGTTTCTTACTTCCTCTTAAATCTGAAAATATTTTTGTACTTTTTTTTTGTTTTAGCCTATCTTTAAATGTTCAGATCTATTTATTTTCTTTTGCTTAGTTTCATAAGTGTTGTGTAATACATATTTCTACTTTACTATAAAAATGATTTAAAACTGTATCCTATATCAGTATTTTTTTCTTTGAAATACTTAAGTTTCAGTACAATAAAAATAATTTCTTTCTGAAACCAATCATTGATTATCATTTTTATATACTCATATTTATTGGTCTTACAGTGGTTTTGTTGCTTTTTCAACATGCAAATTTTAATGTAATATTGCAGTTCCAAATTTTCATACACTCCTAAGCTTAAAAGTTCTCATGTTTTATTTTCTCCAAATGATTTTTTCAAATAATACTGAACACTGTAATAATGCCTTCTTGTACATCAAACATTTTTCTAAAAGATAAATATTTTAACCTTTAATCTGGTTTTCATAACATCCAAATGAAATTGCAAATCGTATCTTTCAGAATAAAAAGCCACATCTTTGGTATAAATCTCTGAATGTATCTGATCAATCTCTTACACAGAGAGACTGCATTTTGAAAATCATGGCATTTTAAATTACAGTGACTTTTTAAAGGCAATGAGACTTAGAATGGAAGTACACACCATACATTTTGACTTCTCTCATTTAATCATTTCATTTTTAAAACCAGATTTCATCTCACATCCAAAGCAACCTTACTAATGTGCATGTCTGGATGTGCTAATTCCCTTTGTCATAAAACAGAAACTAGCCTGAATTTTCTAATAATTTTTCATCACATTAAAATCCAGAGGAAAAATTAACATGAGATAATTTTGAGTTTCAATGCACATATTTCATACAGATGCTTTTTCTCCCCCCCCCCCCTTGCTCTCCACCTAAGGAAGTAGAGAAATTGAGACTAGAACTGAGTGAAAGCAAGCAGCACGTGGAACGGGAGCAGCAGAAGGCAGCCCGGGCCAGAGAAGAGTGCCTGAAGCTGACCGAGCTGCTGGGCGAATCCGAGCACCAACTGCACCTCACCAGGTACCCCTAATCCCATTATGCACCCTCGCCCTGATTCCTTTCCACTGATTTTTTGCCACAGGCTTCCCAACAGTTGTTAGACTTGTCTTAGTCATCCAGTTCACACACAGCTTTCAGGCATATTAAGAAAAGTGGAGATGTGGTAAGCAAAACACCCAGACATGTGAATGATAAGTGTGGCAGAGAATTACTGATATATTACAAAACCTTTCATCTACCATGCTCAAATATTTAAGCAATTCTCTATCAATATAAGCAAAATGACATGATTCTCCCACCATCACGGCAACCTCTCCTGTTAATTCTTCGTCTGATAAAAGCACTGACATGTTGGATCTGAAGAATACATGTAGGGAAATAAGTGGATATGTCAGTGATGAAAGAGATAAAGAAATTCTAAAATGCAAATTGAGGTGGAGCCAATACAAAATAAGGATCTGTGTCCTAAAGGGTGTAAGATTTAGAGATCAAATAGATTAGTATTGTTCATGTTCAAATCAATATAATAACCAGGCTTTTACCATTGAGATTTTAGATTGCATTGTTTTCATCTTGAAATACTGCGATGTGATTACTGTTGTAAATTTTAGTAAACATATAAATCAACTCTAAATTAAGACCATTTACATTGCAAGCGCTGTATTTGCTGAACTAGAAAAACACACACATACCTAAATACACACACAGGGAAAAATCAAAAAGAAAGAGTAGCTATTTTACTTTACCACTTAAGTGGTTCTTTCTCACTTTGAGTTTTAGTGCAGTTTTTCAGTTTTCAGATCAAGCCTTTGGGCTTATTCAGTTCTTAGAGTTTTTCAGTTTTTAGGAGAGAATTTTGTCTAAATACACATGTAAGTTTATGATATTTGATTTAGTTTATAAAATAGAAAAACACTAGGCTTCCAATTATAGTACTATGTTGAATTTAAACTATGAAAGGGGACTGATCCCTTTTACATTAAATTTGACAATGTAATTCTAAGCACGGTATGATAACAGATGGAGAAAAGCACCACTTGAACAGCCTGCATTTGGAGAAAAAATATTCTAGAGGTTGGTGAACCTCCCAAAGTTTTGGTTTGGTGTTAAGATGCCTCTAGTTCTGTTAAAATCAAACTTTGTTAAGAAAAAAAAAAAAAACATTTTGTTGTGATAATATTCCAAATGGTTTGACACCTTCCTTTTTAAACAGTGAAAGAAAAAGAAAGAAATTAAATCCTTTATACATAATGATATTTGAAAAAAGAACTAATACTTTTATGAGAAAATATTGCATAATTATACAGAATAATAGCTATTTGTTTAATGTCTGTTTAATGTATTGCCATTGTGGAACTGAGAATATAATACTGACATAGCTCTGGTTATTTAATGTATAAAGTTTCAGAATTTAGCTTCAGCATGATAATGGTACAGTTTGTCTTTTCTGTCAGATTTGTATTGAGTACTAACCATTTGTGTGCTAAGTACTAGTAAACCACAGAAATCGGACAGCTTTTAATGTCTTTGGCTGAGCTTCAGTAAATAAATATTAATGCTGGCTTTGCCCCTTTTGCCATTTTATCTTATTCAGAGAGTTAATTACTGAAGTCAAAGCCCGTAGAGAGTTTTCCCGAGCAGTATCAATTTGTAGTGTTTGACAAGATCAATTTCTTGCAAGTAGAGTGTATTAAGATGCACCAACAGCTGAAAATGGACAAGTGGTAACTAATTCCTTTGTTCTTAAGAAAAACTGTTTTGCCTGGTTCCATAAAAAGCTTTTTCCATCAAGCTTTAATTAACCAATTCTACAAAAATTTAAACCTCTTTTTACAGAAATAAAACTAAATTACCTGTGTTTTAAATGTAGTACTCTTTGAAAGCATTTTAATAGCTTATGCTCATCATTTATAAGATCCACATTCATAAATCTGAAGATGACAATTGGTAAGGAGCCCTGTAAATCTCTACTTTGCACTGAAAATGTGACGTGATTGTGGAACTAAATACTTCTCATACACTTTTCTAAAAAAACAGTTTGTTAGTGTTCATCATTGTTTTTTGATTCAGTATACTCAGATGTGGTAGTGAAATATTGCATTTTTCTTTTTCAGGATAAACCAGCTAAAATAGCATCTCACCATTGAGTCTCAAAAATCTTAACTGGCATATTCTTGTCACAGTTTAAAATCAAATATGAAATCTATATTATAAATGAAATCCATGTTATAAAGTAACAGTGAAATCAGCATATATGTTGTTAAGATCAAAGAAAATTTAAAAATTGAAGTGGAGATCTGTAGATCAATCTGAAGGAAAAAATGTGGTGTTTTTCTTTATTTTGATTTAAATTAAATTTTAAACATAGAAAATAAAAATTCAGCATTTGCTGCAAGACCCAGTTGGTGGCATGTAATAGGCATTTAGTCAATATTTACTGAACATCTACTATCTTTGAAGTACAATTGAATCAGATTTCCCCATAAAGTCAATATTGAACCTAGCCATTGAATTTGCCTGGGTTCTTAACCAGCTTCAGTTTGCAACCGAGGTACCACTGCACTCTACTTCACCCTAAGAGCATAAGACGACTCCTTTCATATCCTTAGGCTGCTTACACTCCAGTAAAGGAGCCAAATCTATAAGTGTAGGTGTAATAAAGTGTGACAGTGGTGCTATGGTAGAAGCAAACATTACTAGGGGAGCATGGAGGAAGGAGTGCTGGCTCATTCTGCATGAGGGGAGGTGACGATGATCAAGAAAGCTGAGACTGAAAATGATTGTTGGGGTGGGGCAGATGTTTGGCAGTGATCTTGATTACTTAGTTCAGGAATATGAGTTTTCAAAGTGGAAAAAGATGGGCTGGGTGGGTATACCAGTGCAGGGGCCAAAATGTGCAAAGACCTAAAGGCAGTAGAGAACATGAACTGTACAATCAGAGTAGGTATTTAGTGGAAAATAAGACTGAAAAGGGGATCAGGATCGAGAGGAAGGGCCTTGGGAGTCTTGGCTATTCTGAGACTAATGCATTGGTCTCCATGCATTTTCAGCTGTCAACATGATGAGCTTTCTGGGGTCCTGACTCATACCGCAGTGTAGAGTGCACTTGGAAAGGTGATGTGGGAGACATGGCCGGTAGCTACAGCCCATGGGCTACATCTGCTAAACGTTTGTTTCTGTATGATTTATAAGCTAGGTTGTTTTTTGTTTGTTCGGGGGACAAATAGTATTTTGTGGTCCCAACTTTATGAGAAGCTGAGAGATAGCAGGATCACATGAGCCCAAGAATTTGAGGCCGTCTTAGGAAATAGGCTTAATAACGACAATAATAATGCTATTATGTACTTAAAATGTTATTAAATAGTAATAATGCTACTATTATTATTACTTAAGTGTTGTGAAATGTAGGTACAACTGTCCATAATATATGATATGCAACATTATAGCAAAATTAAGTATGGTCCTCAAAATCTAAAATATTTACTGTCTGGCTGTTTGCAAAGAAAATTAACCAGTCCTTAAGAGGCTGTTTAATTCAAGTAAGAAGTCAAGGGAGCTTGATAGATTCTGTGTGTTTTGTAACTGCAAAGCATTATGAAAGTAGACTGAATGAGGGAGCAGTGATTAGCAGGGGCCCTATAGAGTATAATCATAGTTGTCCAGTCGGATAGGAATAAAGCTCTGGGCTATGGGTGTACCCGTCAAATGGAAAGAAAGTCGTCTATTCAAGAGATATTTAGAGAAGTAAGTAGGAGACAGAATTAAAGGTGACTGCTGTTTCCAGACTAAGTTGACTGGATAAACCTTTAACCCAACCAGGAAACTTAAAAGAGATAGCAGAGAAAACAATACATTTTGTTTAGACCTTTAGGTGAAGATGTCCAGTGTAGGTTTGTTGTGAAGTAAAAGGTCACAACTAGTGGCTTAGATCTAGATGCTTTTACGTAGAGGTATTGGCTGTAGCTAAGGAAGTGAGTGAAAGCACGTACTGAACTCTTTAAAAAATTCTTGGCCGTGCTGGAGATTGGACCCAGAGCTTCATGCACATTAGGCAGGTGCCTTACCACTAAGCTACATTTCAGTCCAAGCTCCCTGTTTTGAAGTTCTGTAGAAGAACCAATAGGAGACTAAAATTGAGTCTTTGGACACTTGTAAGAAAATAACTAAAAATGATTCAAAAGATGCTTTAGTGAAGTAACCAAATGCTATTAAAACTGTATACTATTCTTAGAGGGTTCCCCAGGCAGCCTAGGACTGAGGAAACCTACATCTTTTCTAGGCATTCATTATCTTTGCATCTTTTGACAAATGGCTTAGCTTTCTAGGCCTACTTACTTACCTGGAAAATAAGGGAAGACTAGATGTTTCTAAATTTCTTACTAACGCTGATAATCAGTGATTGTAACATTTAAAATACCCTATTCTGTAATTCCTACATCTGGACAGTAAACATTTAAAATTGCTTTGATTATCCTTTGTGTAAGATATTTCTTTATTGGACTTCAGAGTAAATACATAGAAATGTCACTCATACCTGCCACCCACGGGTTCATCAGAACTTAGGCTCTGTGGGTCTCTCAGAAGGGTGGTGGAAACAGCCTCTGAGCACCCTTCTGATCTCTTTTGCTAGCCACTGCCCATCGGACATGCATATGCCACTGCCTTGATTCTATTGCTCTATTCTCAAAACCTTTGTGATGCCACACTCACTCACAAAGGTTCCAAATCACTCCGCTTGGCATTTCAGGTCATCCGATAGATTCCAGCCTGCCAGCCTTATTTCATCCCTACCAGTTCTCTCCTGCTGATTCCTAGCCAGAGGTGGTTCCCTCTGTAGGTTTGGACTTCTCTGTCCTTTTGCTGTTCTCTACACCTTGGTTATCCTTTTGACCTTTTGTGGCCCTCCTAAACCTTACCTTCTTTTCAGGGACTCTCTGAAATCTGAATCTTTCTACTGTAACCCTCTCTGATAACTCTGCCAGAGGGAACCTTGTCCCTTGAATCCTTCATTACCTCTGAGGGAGGTCTCTGAGGCTGAGAATATGTTCATCTTGGTGTCCCCCTAGTGTCGTGCTGCATGGAGGTCTTTTAAAAGAATGCAACGGTACCTAACCGCGCAGAGCACCAGCGTCGTGTTCCGGAACCTGAACCGAGTGCCTTTCGCTTAGCCCTCACACTAATTCCACCGAGTGCAGGTGCCTGGGTTGTACAGCTGAGGAAACTGAGGCACAGTGAAGTACAATGAGTCATCTAAGGTCACACAGCTGATAAGTTGTGGAAGCAGGTTTGGAACCCAGTAATTTGCCTGCCAAGCCTATCTCTTATCCATTACACTGTAATTCCGTGTAAATTGCTAGGGAAATAGATTAATGCAATTGTTCCCAAAAAGACAATTGAGAAAAAATCAACAACGTACATTTGTAGCAGAAAAAAGTGTGAGCTCTTTCTTTATGCACTGATATAAATACATGTCAGCGAATTTTTATCTTTTTATCTTTGGCTTGGGCTTTTCCTAAGAAATACTTTCCCCTGGCCCACTATTTACCTTAGTCATATAATGTATTATAATACAACTGTCATTCTTCTCTACTGTGTTACTTCATTCCTACCAAAAGGGAAGAGGAATTTACAAAAAAAAGAAGATTCCCGCACATACTTGTTTTTAACATGTCCAGGCATTTTTGAGGCTACAGAATTTTTAAATCTCCCTCACAAGGCTGTATTTTCACATACATGTGGATCTGTGATTTAGCTTGCTAAAACAATCATTTCTGAATGTTTACATGAATGATATTAACTACTTGGAGAGTCAGATACTCTTCCACATATCTGTTGTACCTATAGTGTAACAAATCCTTTCACAGCCTGCATCTTTTTCTCTTGTCCAGTCTGGAGGAGAACTATAAGAAGCCTTCTTTTGTTTAATTATCAGAGAATTTAGAGTTGGAATTGCCCTAAGTGCAAATGGAGACAGAATTTCCGTGAAATGTGCAGGGGCCTGCTGCTATCAGCATGTGTGCCCTTAAGATCCGTATTTCTTCTTTTACACAAATGATATTTCAGCAATGACATAATTCAAAGAATTTCTCAGAGCAGGAACCTAAGAGACCACGAAATGAGTATCCTGCCATGACTCACATTTGTGATCCAAATGGGAGGCTCTGACCTCTGACCTATAGCAATTTGAACTACCATATTGTATCATTTTGGAAGTTAGGAAGTTGTACAGCAGAGGAGTCACAAAGTTATCCTATCATGATGGGCAGATTAACTGGGGAGAGGGATTAAGGCATCCTCCTCAGACCATTCCCACACATTTTCATTCCACACAATGACTCTTGTAACTGCTTTCTAGAGTTTGATTGCTTGATCTCTTAGACTACCTGTGTGGGTTAGGACTTTTTGGCTGAGGTGTCAGAAACCCCCCACGGAAGACATGATGAGTTGTTAGGACACAGCTGTGTCCCTTCCTGGTGTGGGCCTTGGGCCTTCTTGGACCCGAGACTCAAGGCAACCACAGTGTGCTGCCAGATTCTGACTTCCCAGAGCCTCGATCCATTTCAGAATGCTGGCTACTTCTTTCAGATTTTTTACACCACAAAGTCCCATCCTTGAGTCTGAAACTGGAGATAAAGCAGATGCCTTTGTAAGAATGTGACTTCCTAGCTCCTATGTTCCAATTTCAAACCTTTCAGTTCCGGGATCACCCTGTGGAAGCAAATGGAGTCACAGTCACACAGTTCCTCCTGAGCACCCCGGCCTGCAGCCTTAGTCAGACTACGGGAAGCAAGAGCTGAGTCACAGCAAGCCAGGGGTGTCCTCACTAGGGAAAGGGGTCTGCATTCCGGACAAGTAAAAAGCAGGGGTCTGCTCTGTCACCCCATCTTTTAAAAAAAATATAATCTCTGATTTTTCCCTTACCTATCAAATGGTTCAAAGTGGAAAAGTACTTCTCCGCTCATGCCTGAACTCTCTATCCCCCTTTGCCACACGCTGCATGTCCAAGGCAGCATAGCCAGGTGTTCACAAGGGTGCTCTGTTGTTGCATGTAGAGAACTCTCCAAGCATTAAACAGGAGGTCGAGGGCACATAGATGAGTACTGAGCACATGCCAGCTATCATGCCTGGTGCTGTGCCACACTGCTGTATTAAGTGAGGTCCATAAAGAACTGGTTGCTACTGGTCTGTGACAAGGGAAGTATAAAAATTGAGAATAAATACTTGGAAACTTTTCTATCTATTTTATTTTTTCTTAGTTTGATGGTTCTAGGGATCAAACCCAGAGCCTCACACATGCTAAGCATGTGCTCTACCACTGAGCTACACCCCAGGCTCCTAACATCAATTTCAGATTACTGCTGAGCATGGTGGTGCATGCCTGTGATCTTACACGGAAGGCTAAGGCAGGAGGGTCACCGTGAGTTCAAGGCCAACCTAAACTATCCTGTCTCAAAACAAAACAAACAAAAAATCAATTTTAAATTGCTACAATTTCCAAGTGAATGATCAGTGAGCTTTTCGGAGGAGGAGGGGTAACTTTAAAAAAAAAATAGTGTGTAATTCATTTGTAATTTTTTTTTAAAAATAATGCTTTATAAAGAATTAGAAATTAAAACAAACTGATTTTTTACCACAGTTTTCTTCATCCTAAGAGTGAGCTGACAGAAGAGCAGTCCATTAGAGATGAGGATGCTGAGTCTCAGAAGTTTGATGCTGTGCAGGTGGGAGAAAGGACTAGGCAGGGCCCGAACCAGGTCCGTCAGCTGCCTCAACCACAAAGTATAAAACGTATTTCAAAACTAGACGGAAAGACCTTTGTGGCTGTCAAATCCCAGGTCAAGGGCCAAGGACCAGTCCTCTTCTATCTCTGTGTCCTCAGCACCAAGTTTGGCATCAGTTAGCAGATTTTCTGCACATGTTAAACAGATTTGCTTCTGCTCTTTATTGTTAGGGAAAATTAAGAAGGAACGTTGCTCATCTATTAGCTTAGGTCAACAAACCCAACTTTGGCCCTTTGTTCATGTGAAGAGGGTAATATGACATTGGCATGTATTCTTGTTATTCTACAGTGAACTTTATCTTTTTTTTTCTCCTGAGCTTTATTCAAGAATTTTTAGCCTAAAGTTTCCATTTAAAAGTTAAGCTCATTTTTTTCTTGTACTCTTTTCATGAATAAATTAAGCAGAGAATGTGTCAAAAATAATTTTAAATGGATATATGTGCAACCAACATCTTCAAGGCTCAAAATAGATGGCCTTGGTGCTGTTATAAATTGCATCCTTCTTTTCCTCCCCCCACCCAGTATCAGAGAAAACAGGCTGTCAGAGAGCCAGGAAAGAAAAGGCATTTCGCTTTGCTTTGGTGGACCCCACGCTGCCTGAGCCTCTCTGCTCCACCTGTCTGACAGGCGAGGCACCCCGGTCTCCATGTGGCCTGGGGTGGGCGAGGTTAGATTCAGAGGCTGCCAGGAAATATGTGTCTCCAGGTTCTGCTTAATGTTCCCTGGCTCACTCCTCTCGGTTAGGCAAAGCCCGAATGTGTGTGCAGTGAAAAGCGAGGCTGGGGATGTGCTCTTCTCCCCTGCCACACAGGCCCGCAGCCTGGAGTGTGGCGGTAGCAGCAGCCAACTCATTTTCTGAAGAAGCCCAGAGGAAACCAGGAAAGTACTGCCCACACCACTTGCCTGACACGACAACGATGAGCATCAAGTTCAATAAAACTAGGAGGAGGAATTTGTTTAAGAGACAAGAACTGGACTGTTATCTTAGTAAGAGTATTTTTCCATTAGAAAGTTCTAGTCTCCAATATTATTTTAGGATAAAAGAAGTATGAACTCTTTTATCACCCTAATGATGTTCAATTTTTTCCTGAACCAGCTCTTCCTAATTGCATGTATTCAATAGGATAGTTACTAGGCATTACTCATTTGTCATTTAATGTTTCCCTAATGAACTCAAATGTATATTCCAACTAATCACTGATAAATCCTAGAATCAAAGTTCATTAAGGATCCTGAGAAAGTAAGAGGTTTGGGGAATATTCAGTCTCCCCAGTGACCCATGCCTGATAGGGGCCAGGGCCCAGTTCACATAAGCACATTATCACATTACTACTCTGTTAGCACAAACAAGCAAGGATAAGACAATCTCCAGAACTCAGAATGGGTACCAAATTGTTAGGAGACAGCTTTGGACCAGCCTGGAAAGTCGCTGGGGGAGGCCTCTCTGTTCCACCTTGGCTCTGTGTAGCCCAGCAACCGCAGGATAGCTGGGACAGGACTGAGCACTTCTCTACTTGACCAAGCCAGGAGGGTGGAGAGGGGCAGACAGAGGCTGGTGGGTCTCATCTCAGAAGAAATCATTTCCCAGGGAGGGTGCTAGTGCGGAAGCTCTGCATGCCTCTGGCTCCCGCCTTGTGCCTACCTTCAAGAAGCCTGTTCTAACCAGGCGATTTACAAAAGAGTATATCCAGAGTTAGAGGAGTAATTCTTATAAACATAACTATATCCCCCCAAAAAGTGTACAGAAAAACAAGTCACTGCTGGAATATACTCAAGGGGTGGTGTGCATGTGTTTGAGATAAGGTATTACAAGTGAGTATTTGGCAGCTGTTTTCCAGCGGCTGATCTAAAAAGTGGTCAGAGCTTGACACTTGTCCTATTTCTGTTTCTGATTATGTTCTGTCACCCTGGGAAAAATCTTAACTGTGATTTTATGAGGATATATATGAATATGCAAAATCATTTTAGCACATTCAAGATTCTATAAGTCTGAAGCGTTGCTTATCTATTCAGGGACTCTAATGCTTTTAATATGAATTCTTGTAAAATAAATCAATTAGCAGTCAAAGTGCATTGATCCAGTCTGGAGAACTTAGGGACAATTGAGAGGATGATCAGATTATTCCAACCCTTTATGGGAAGCTTGTGGTGTTGACAAATTAGGGGCACAGAGAATATATTGTTAGACATATTATTTCCCATTTTCTAACCCTTAAGTGGTCTTCTTTGTGTCATGAAGGAAAACCACTTGTCAGTCTTGATTTTAACTCTGCATCAGAATGGCGTCTAATGGAAGCAGCTCTGCAACCCGGGGGCCCTGTAAGTTCTGCTTTGTTACACTGATGGCAATTCTCTGTTCTTAACCTATTTCTGAAACCAGGCATTTAGTCAGAATCATTCACTATTGAATTAGTCAACAATGTTTGGACTGAGGAAAGACGATAATTGCATTAAGAAATAATAAAATTCATCAACAGTGAAAAGAGAGTCCCTGTCAGAACTGTTGAGGAACCCAAATTCAGATCTTGCACGCAGAGCGATTTGTGCTAAGAATTATTTGTTGAAAGGACAAGGACAAACGGCAGCATGAGACAACTTGGGTAACTAATAAACTTTTTAGTTGCTGTTTCATATGTTTGCTTTTCATTAAACTCAGGAATGGTTGCAACTATGTTGTTGTGATTCAGTCAACATTTATTCCTATCTGTTTTTCATATACAAAGGCCTAGGGATGCCAGAAAATAAACTGTTAATGGGGAATTAACTTCGTTGGCATGCTTTCATACTTATCTTCCAAATTAAAGAAAATGAAATGGGCAGAAACAGAGTGTAGATTACCTCCTTTTTGTCAAAAATGGTGGGAATTTGAAAATTAATAATAAAAAAGGGAACAGATGCAGTAACATGCCAGAGGGAGATTAATGTGGAGAGTAAAATCTGTGAGCAACAAAACTGAAGCAAACTGAATCAGTGGGAGGTGGTTGTACAATCAAAATCAGGATAAAAGAGAAATTACAAACAACCCTGCACTTGTCAAAGTAGTAGTAATGAAATCCTGACTCTGCCAGCAGTGAGAACCTGTGTTAGCACTTTGGGGTAAGGATGGTAGCCGGGTGCCAGGTAGGAGGGCAGTGTTAGGTTGCTGGGCAGCAGCCATCTTGTATAGAACAGATGGCACCGAAAGCTGGCAGGGGAGGGGCTCCTTAGCAGAACTAATCAGACAGTAACAGATAGGGCAGCTGGGAAGACTGACCACCGAGAGGGAGTCTGCGGGGTAGCCGAGTGCCATGATGTTTGCAGTGGTGTGCCCATTGGTCTGAGATAAGACCTTGCAATGTCTTTCCCCTCTACGGGAGGACTGAAACTTTTCTTCAAAAAGGAAAATTGAGTTGCATTATTTCAAACGTGGGGTCTGGGGGGTGGGTGTTAGCAGAGCGATTGGAAAGGGAAGAGTTGTCCATCTCTGACTTTGTTCCATGGGTTTTTCAAGCCCAGCTTCCCTGGAAATTTCCTTTTTTTTCCCTTTTTATTGGCTGTTTGTATGGCTCTGCCGTTCTAGTTACAGTGTGGCACATGGAATGATCACTTTATATATTTTATGCATCAAAGAGTTTGCAGCATCAAGGCTATAATTAAAATTAGACAAGATTTTTATATGACTTCTCATATATGTCTTTCACAAGTGAAAACTAAAAAGCAACCATATGATACATGCATTTTTCCTAAATAATTCTTCATAACCTAATTTAGGCTATGTCTGATTCAGAATCGCTTGCCCTTCTTTTTTCCCCATGTAACTGTAAATTGAACATCAAAATAGAAGTGTAATTTTGAGCCCAAAACCTTAAAACAAAGTCATTCTGCAAGAAATGAAAAACTGACCTGATAAATTTAATTGTTTATTGAACGAGTCGTAGCTCTTTAAATGGAGAGTTGGGACATTATGCTAAAACTTTAATAGAGAAATCCAGATCCCCTGCATCTGTTTTTGAACTTGTATATTTCTCTGTTTTTTCATGGAAGGTTTATAGGTTGGCTCAATTTATTCATTTTGGAGGGGGAGGGGGAAACATTATCAAGATTTGAAATAGGTGGTATAACACAGCCATATGCTATTTATGCAGCAGTTTCTGCAATAAATCTAATTTGGTGCTGTCAAAAAATTAGACTTATTTGATATAGCAGCACATTAGTAAATGATTGTGGCAGATTTAAAGTTGTCATTTAGTCCCTTCTTCCCCCTAAAAGAATCTCACAAATTCATCTCCCCCTTGATCAACTCTGAAAATGTCTCAGTTCTTTGTCCTGCAGTCCTGCAAATATTCCCACATTTGAATGAAGTTCTTGCTTTACGGTGACTGAGGAAGGAGTGGGAAAATGAATATCCTCTCTTGTTAAAAGACATGAATGTGCAGGCAGAAGTCAACAAACAAGAGAAAAATAATAGTATTTTCATCACTTGTAGTTCTTAGAAAAACAGAACCACTAGTCTCATTCAAAATGTAGATAAATGAAGGTCAGCTCCTTATTAAGGAGTTTAAATGTTTTACCTTCCGTCTTACACCCATCTGCTGTTTTAGGAAAACGTGAATTACGGAACGTGAACATCAGCTCCTGTCTTCACCTAGCAGTGCCCTTAGAAACGGCTTTCCTCTTCTGTGGTGTAACTTGGCAACGTTAATTTAATGCTTCTTTTTACCCAGTCAAATTTGTTTTAGGTGTTTGTATCAAACTATCCAAACTTTTTTCCAGTTTACCTGTTTAAAAGGTAAAATAAGTATATTATGTATTAAGCAGATAAATATTCCTGTCTCTGAATTCCTAAATTACTCCATCTGTAAAAATAAGCCTCATACTGTTTCCTTTTTTCTTATGTTTGTGTAGTACGGAAAAGTGTATGTGTGTGAGCGTGTTCATGCATCCATGTGTGACTGTAAGTGATGTTAAAACCGAATGACTTTTTTTATTTGTTTATGGTCCTATCATACCAGTTTTCCAAAACAAAGAGGCCATTGTATTTTTGAGGTGCTGTTTACTAAGAATGAAAAACTCTTTTGCGGTGATTGAAGCAGCTTCTATTAAACCAGCAATTTGCTAACGCTCCTTTCTTTCATATAGCAAATCAGACCACGGAAATGATCAAATTACCAGCACTCTTTCAGTGCCATTCAGAAGCAGGGATCCAGGTGACCAACTACTGTCATCCCCTGATTACACTAAAGGGAAGAAAAGTATTAACCAACCTGCTAACTAAATAAGATAACATTTTTAGAATTTTCTGTTACACTTTAATATGAAAAGGAGTGTGCCTCTTTGAACCCCTATATTGAATTCAAGATCCACATATTGAGTTTCATTATACATTACAGAAGAAGGATTTATATGACACAGGGAATTTTGAAGGTTAATAATAAAGTGGAAATCACAGCTAAAAAGTAATACTGTACTTGGATTTTAAACGTTTATTTTTAGTTTTGTTTTTATGTTTAGCATCACAGTGATTTTCTTTTATATGTAAAATACCTGCCCTAACAAAATATTTTTAATAAATTATAATATTTAGTAAATTAGAACTTTAAGATTCAAATTTTAAATTCCATTTATTAATAAATCAGCTTTGAATTCTGTCAGCAAAAAAATGCTTTAATTTTTATATTTTTCTAAAAATAACTTAGAGAATTTTTCAGATTTTATTGGTTTTATTTAAAAGCATATCTGATAAGATTAAATCTTAGGAAAAATCTGTAAAACAAAAATACCTTGATGAATAGAGTGTCATTCGTGTTCACAATTCCAGTAGTGCTTTAATTACATTATTTTCCATAATTTTCTCTTAAAAAGAAAAAAAACAAACTTCTCTCACCTCTTAAGAAATTTGAATTGAGGTGTTGATTTTTCCTTTACCTAAAGAATATAATTATCTAACATACTGGCAAATAATTCAGGACATTGATTTCATGTCTAACTTATGAGAGCAGTGTGAGTACTCAGTAGCTGTGTATAACACAGGATAAAGCAAATTGAGAGTATCATTTTTATCCAATTTCTGTGAGTTTATTTTTTTTTTCAGAGAACTGGTCTAGTGATATAATTTATATTTCTTTAGATAGATTATGAATTTGTTTGGCAGCATGTATTATTTCAGCAGAACTATATTTTTTAAATGCTGGGATTTAAAGTATACATGAACTGATTTATGTATTATGGGTTAAGTTTTCCAAAGCAGTAATGGAGCCGTGTGTTAATCTATACTTATAATTGAAATGGTACATATTTGTACATTTTAAGCCTTTCAGTGTAAAATCTCTTAATTGGAATACTCTCTCCCTTGGCTAATTCATTAGTGAAAATATTTATTCCTCAAGTTAATGCTATATAGTATGAAGCAATTTTTACATAGTGTAAACTTGTTTGTGATATTTTGATTTCACTTTAAAACTTTTATTTTGCTTCTTATACATATAGTTCATACTCAATATAATGAGAAGAGCAGGCACACATGAAGAAAATACATGTCAGCTGTCTGGTTTTACAAATGATCATTAAAACACCATGTCTTACTACTTTGACTCCAAATTATTGTCTTGCCGAACCCAAAAGTAATTTTCACAAGTATAGTACACAACAAAACTTCATCTTCTGCTGTTAGCAGTAGAGGATTTAAATCCATGCCGACAGTTCATTTGACAATGACCTTGAGGGGCTTTGCTTCTTGAAGAAGAAAGCAGAAGCTTGCGGTAAACAAAGTTCACTTCTGACAGATGGATTGAATGACAGAAAGGTTGCGAGTGCCAGAATAGCCCTGGCAGAGGAGGAAATGTTCAGTGGAATCCAACAGGAGAGGAGGTGTGAACAGGTGCAGGGTTGCTGACGGAAGGGGAACCAGATGGAGGGAGCCAGAGCCAGTTTATTTAAAGGAAAAGGCAGAAAACATTGAAAGGCTGTGCGATCAGTGGCTAAAAGTGTTCATAGAGGAAGGTAAAAATTCACAAAGCAAAACGGCACAGTGGGGTAGCTAACACTTAGCATAATGGTAGTAATTTGTGAGTTTAGTTTGGAAGTTGCAATTGAAATACATTCATCTTGGCGCTTGACACCATCAAATATAGATATTTGAAAGTTGTTTATTTTTTAAGTTTCTAAGCTTGTTTTATCCATCCATTAATTTAATTTTTTCCAGCCAGAAACTCCGCTGTGATAATACTAAAATTGTGTCGTCAGCTTGCAAAAGAAAAAAAAAATTAAAGTGAAGGTTAGCATTCCATTCAAATTTATCTTGTGATGCCTCAGTTTTGTTCACATATGGGAAGCAAATGCATGCACTGTCGGGTGACATCTGTAATATCCAAGACATTTGCAGTGTTAGAATAGATGCTGTTGGTTGCTTTTGTTGTTTGGAGTCTCTGTTCATTTGGTGAAGTCCAGCAGTTTCAGCAAAAAGAATGTGCTTGAAAATATACATTTGCCTGCCACGATCTGCAGGTTTGTTTCTACTGCTGAGGTTGCCCTGATTTTGGCTGACTTTTAGTGACCTGCCTTGAGGCAGATACCTGCAAGCTCAAGTAGAGTTTACAATAGGAACAGAATATAGTGGGGCAAGGAGAGAAAGAAGACTTTCTTATTTTATCAGACCTGTTAAACTTTCTTCTCTGAAGAGCAGACATTCTTTTTAATATGCTCTGATGACATCATGTTTTGCCACTTATGAGAGCCCTATCCACCCGTATTATCCTTGACGTTTTCTGCCTTGTGTTACCAACAAGGAAATGCTAGTGGAGGATGAGCTATTAAGAAGCGATCACCAACAAAAAAAAATGATGAAAGTGAATAATTATTTTGAGTTTTTGAAAATCTAATTAATTTACCCACAGAACTTTGTGCATAGTTTCATAAATATTAAATACACAGAGTAAATTAAAGGAGTACTATCCTCACATTCCCTGTGTCAGAGCAGCCTGGATCAAATAGACTGCATGTGATTAAACTGCAAGATTTGGGACATTTTGAATTTAGAGATAATGGTTAGGACCTATAGCATGCTTTTGTAGGTAAATATTGTGAAGTGAAATTTGACAGCACTTACGGAGGTTGTTTAGTTGCTGCTATTCATTTATGTATGGAGATCAGCACTTTTGATTTTAAGTTTGGACAAGGTTATATATACAATGTATTGGAGGGGAAAGAGTGATTTTTTTGTAGTAAAAAGAAAATAATCTGTATTTTAAAATATCTCTAAAATATCACACTTATTTTTTCTAGGTACTATTCTTATTAACCTAAAATTTTACTTAAAATTGATTGTAGTATACTTGCATCAATTGCAGTGAACTGATTTTACCATCTCTTCCATGATAGTTATTGAAAACCTTTATGTAATACAGTAATGCCACTAGCATGATGCTGCTGTGTAAGATAACAACATAAAACTAACCTGAACTATGGGATTCAAATGGAAAGAAGAGAAGAGGAGGAAAAAAGAAAACTCAACAAACAAGCCTCACAATTCTATTATCATTTGACATTCACATCGCAAATTAAGTTGCAAACTTTCTTTTTTTTTTTTAAATCTTTTTATCGGTACCGGGGATCGAACTCACGACCACCTGCTTGCAAGGCAGGTGCTTATGCCGCTGACCTAAATCCCCAGTCCAAGTTGCAAACTTTCAATAGATAGTACTATACTAATATCTTTTCAGAAATACATACACTTACTTGTACCCAGCATAGTGTCTTACACAGGGAGAGGGGGAGTCTTAAGGTTTTTTGAATGAAGGGATAACACATTGATTGCTATTAAACAAGTATGCATTCAGTATTTTCTGAGTACATGTTCTCTTCCAGCTGCATTAGGCACTCATTGTTTAAATTTTTAAAATAAAGAGGCCATGATCCTCCTACATCAGTGCTTTACAACCCAGGAGATAAGGTTTATATAGCTACATATGTGTGTTTGTGTGTGTGTAAAATCCAGAAGTCAGTGCATAGGTTTTTAAACTTAACCCTAACTCAAGATTAAATGAATGGATGGATGAAAGTATCCATCTAGTCCAATTCCCATTGTAATGTGAGACTTGAGATGGAGAAACTAAGGGACTTGCCCAGACCCAGTAGTTACCTAGTAACAGACAGCAAGGAGCTCTATGTCAGGTGCTTCTTCTGTTTTCTACATTGTATTTCTTTGGACTCTTTGATAATAAGACTTCCCAAATAAATCCATTGAAATATTTCATTCAAGTCTTTTACAACCCATTTCAGCAAAGGAAAAATATTTTCTTTTTTGGATTTTGGCACACGGTTACTAATTTTTTAGACAAAAAAAAGCAGAGGCGCTTTAACTTAACAAAAAGCAATTACCGAGTGTGTTCCTTGGAATTCTCCTTCTGGAAGTGATTGTAAAGACAGCTCCCCCATACTCCCTGTTCACTCCGTGACATAAACATTACACATATTAACTCAGTTAATGCTGAACACCGCTACCAGGTGGATTCTTCCATAGCCACATCTTACAGATAAGGAAATGAGGGCACACAAGGTTAACACCTTGACCCCTCTTGCAGTGTTGCTGAGTGGTGGAGCTGAGATTCAAGCCTGGATTCAGGCTACAGGCTCCAGTTTTATTCACTATACTCTATTGCCTCTGAAGGTAGATGTTGCAAAAAACAAAACAAAAAAAGAGGTAGAGGTTCTGTGGCTAGTTTCTTTTGGAAAATTATATTATATAGGTTCTTCACCACAGGGCTTCTCAGAGCCTTTAACATGTTAGTGCACTTTGTGAATCTCTCAGAAAAGAATTTAGTTCGCAGTGTTCTCCAAATTTGCATTACTGATGGAGACTTTTCCTTAAATCTCTATCCATCTTCCAGGAATCAGGTTTTTAGGAGTACATTCTAGGAACAAGCAATGTAAATTAATTTGTGGTATGACAACTGAAAATTACATGAGAATTATTTTCATATCTCATTTGGGCATCATACTTTCCCTCGCCCCACTTCACTTTGATTATTATAAAAAAATAAAAAAGCACCCATAGGGTCAGGCATAATAGTGTGCACCTGTAATCCCAGCTACATAGCGGCTAAAGCAGAAGAATTCTAACTTCAAGGCCTGCCTTGGTGACTTAATGAAACCAAATAAAATTTAACAGCTGGATTATATCTTAATGCTTAGAACACTTGCCTGGAATGGGTTCAGTCCCCAGTACTGGAGAAAAAAAGAGAGAAAACAGATAGGTGGGTATCTTTCAATTTAGATTTAGCCAGTCATTTAAAAAGAACTACTGGGTGAGGAAGCATCTTTGACCATTGCCTGAAGAGTAGCTAGCAGTTTCCTGTCTCAGTCACCTATCAATAAGTTCTTCATATCTACCTGTCCCACCATTGCTTTTGTGTGTTCATAGTTCTGAAGATACATTTGACATTTAAATAATAAAGTGCCAGTACTTTAATTGAATTTAGATAACATCCAGAGTATAGTTCTTTAAATCAACTTTCATAGAGGAAGATGTTCAAGCAGATTCTTGTGTGTACAGACCCTTTGAGACAATCTCCTGCCAGGAATCGTTAGCACAGACTCAGAGTACAGGGCCTTTAAATCAGACTCTGCCATAGATTTTACTGTCCTTCAACTCTCAACAAGCCAGTTTTCCTCCCTATTGTGTGCCCCCTTCCTGTACTCTGAAGAAGTTTAGCACTCAGGATTTTCCTGCAGATACACTTAGAGGTATCTATAATAACTTCAAGCAGCTTCCCCTAGCAAGGTTTTCTATAAATCGCTGTTGTAATGGTAATGGTGATTGCAACAGGAATGCTCAAAAGAACTCACTGTGTGCACCTCGCTTTTCTACCTACCCTTCCTTCTGAGCTCCCCAATTATACTTCCAAGAAATTAACTCTGGCAATTTTTATGGAGGTTTGAAACCATCACTAGCTTCTCTGTATTCCTCTAGGTACAGATAATGCTTTGCAAGAAGTGAAAACTAGAAAGGCAACAGATTAACTCAGAAGGCAGTAGAGTAGCTTACTAAACTGGCTGACAGATTAACTACATAGTGAACTTTCCTTAGGAACTTTGAAAGCGTTAGTTTCTTGCTATAAACAAGTAATGATAAGATAATTATTGGAAAGAATTATCCGATTATCCAAAGAAGGAAATCCATTGGGGGAAAAAGTTTGAGGGAATCTATTATTTCCCATTTAAAAATTATAGTAAGGGCTTTGAAATAAGAGATTTTCCAACTGTATGTGTCTTCACTTATTACAAGTCTACAATCTATGTATATAACTGCAAATCTTTCTCTAATTTTCCAGCTTGGGTACTTGCTTTATAATTTAATTTTAAATCTTAATGTGTTTGAGAATTGCTTTAAACCAGATCTGACTTGCCAGAGAGAAAAAATTAAAATGTATCATTTATTGATTGATTGCTTTGCTAAGAATTGAGCCCTCGTGCATCCAAGGCAACCATTCTGCTCCTCAGCCTTATCATTCACATTGTATAATGTGCTAATGACTTGACCTTTAGTTCTCAGCATTCTATCAGAATTTGTTTCCTCTTTCAGATAGTGATGAGTGGATTACTCAAATGTGAAACTTATCAAAGTGTCATTTAAGGTAGCTTTTGTTTTTTATAAAAATTACAAACTTCTCCATCTTTGCAAGGCATTCAACTATGGTGGTTTTGGCAATATATTATTTTTATTTGTGAACCATCAGGATTATAAATGATGCTTCACTCTAAGAAAATAGACAAAGAATTATGCTCTGAACACAAGTAAAATGAAAGCTACAGAATACAGACTACATATATGATTTTAAATTTTCCAATAGCCACATTTTAAAATTAAAAGGAAACAGGTAAAATTTATTTTAATTACAAAATTTATTTAACCCAATACATAGAATATGGTACTATTTCAATATGTGATCAATCTGCCAAATTATTAGACTTGTGTTTGACTCTTTTTTCCCTAAGTCCTCATATTCTGGAGTATGTGTCATACTTACTGCACATGGTTCAGTAAGTGTCCAGTTGCTAGTGTGGCCAGCAACTTCTGTATCAACCATCTTAGCTCTACGTGTTTGTCACTCCACTTTCCTGCAGTTCCCAAGGCCAATGCAGTTGGATTATTAGGAGTAAAAAACCTGAATTCTGAATCATAGGAATAATTTAATAAAACAAGGAAATCATGCCAACATTTTCTTTATTTGGATAGCCATATCAGTACTCACTCTGATTAGTCTTTTCCTGGTGAACCACACTTCAAGAAGGAGAGAGGAAACTGCCATTCACTGGCCATTATTTGAAGAGCAGATGAATAATTTACGTACTGGCATCGTATTTTAAGAAAATCCATGTCTTACTAGCCCATCTTTGACTTGTTAAGAGTTGTTAAAAATAAATTTGAAAAATAAGTAATCAGATGTCTGTCTATGAATTGAATTTAAAACTTCACAAATGGTTAGCTGGCCTTGACATTGGTGGTTGCTTTATATGGAGCATCTCACATAATCCTGAACATATCATTTTATAAATAAAAATACTGAGACTGTGACCAATACGCAGTCACCTAGACAGCACACAGCTGGTACATGGTGAGGTCTGAGCCCAAGAGTGTGTCTAAAGCACAAGCTCACATCCACCACGCAATACCACGTCCACTGTGAATAAACTGGGATGTAAATCCTGACACTTTTCTGAAGCAAATAACTATCCCAAAGCTCTTGTACTATTCTGTGCTGGATTGATAGAATTATCCTAAGGCATCACTTAAGAAGCAAAGCAAGGGGCTGGGGATTTAGTGCAGCGGCATAAGCGCCTGCCTTGCAAGTGTGCAGTTGTGAGTTCGATCCCCAGTACTGATAAAATAAATAAATAAATAAAAATTTAAAAAAAAAAGAAGCAAAGCAAGACAAAACAAAAATAGCAGCAAATCATAGCAAAATAACCAATAGAATACTAAAGGCAGGTCAGTTTTATTTATTTATTTATTTATTTATTTATTTAAGGTTCTTTAGAGGAGCTTCTGGAAACTTTCTTGGCAATAAATATTATTAGGTGCTTTCTGTTTCCAGTCATTGTGTTAGGCACTTAAAGATAGAACAGTAAGCATTGGTCGTTAGAAACTCCCTAAAAGATAATATAGCAAAAGGTAGAGGGACTACCTTATATTAAACTGTGAACTTTAATTATTGAGAGCTTGTTGTATTTGGTGTAGTTTGCTTAACAGAGCAAGGACATAGTTCATATATTTTAGATGTATTTCTACTGTTAAGGGTAAGAATTCAACGGGTCTAATACCTAGAAAATTCCCTCATGTAAATACCTAATTTCCAATCTTTAATGTAAACTAACTACTCCATTATTATACTTGAGAAGTAAGATATCAAAATACATGTAGTAATTGTAATTCTTACTGTTATAGTGCATTTCTCAGTAAATTTGATAGCCACCAAGAAACTGACATATTCCCCACTGAGTAATAGGCTGTATTCATTAATTTCTAAAACATTTCAGTAATAGAAGTTCTCCAGTTAGCTGTACAGTTGGATGAATATAACCATTGATAGATTATAGAAATGCCATTGATCCTACTGATACTTGATTTGCAGTTACTCAGCTCAGAGACTGATAACAAAGAATATGTAGATAAACTGATAATTTCCAGAGAAGAAATACAATAATGGACTAAACTTGGCTTATACAGACTGACCAGAGATGGAAAATATGACTTCATGACAATATAAAGATGCAATGGCAAAATCACGGTCTAATTTGTTTTATGTAATAGGAGATTTGTCTTTAGTTTTTAGTTTGGAGAGTTTGCCACATGGTACTATAAAATAGGCTATGGAGAGTTTTACCAGCTCTCAGGAACTTTGTCCCCGACAGTCACTTACCATGAGGCACCCCCAAGCTACTGAAAATACGCAAGGTTAAATAAAGGCAGTTTCTGCGTAGCGGCTACCTGTGGTATCCACTATGCCTAAAGAAACCATTACACAAATTGCTCTTACTATTGCTGTAGTAATAAGTGCTTTCCCTGCTTCTCATGTTGTCCCTTCTCCATCTGTTCCCCACACTGCCGCCACAGTGATCTTTCTCAAGCATGAGTGTGATCACAACACTCCCCTGCTTAAAACCCTACATTGGCTCCCTATTTCCCTGAGGATGAGGACCTTAAAAATAGCTTCAAGTTCTGGCTCCTGCCTCCATCTCCAGTCTCATCTTTCTTCAATAATCTCCCTCCACCAACTGCTCACTGCTATCCCACAACATACACACTCCAGTCTCCAGTCTGCCAGAATGGCTGCCGTTTTCCAAAGGCACCTGGCTTTCTCTCCTCCCTGGGTCTTTGCACATGCTGTCCACTTCACTTGTCACAATTCTGCTCTCATTCTCGGTGTGGCTCATTACTGCGTACGTTTTAAGCTTCCTAAACATCTACTCACTGTCCCCAGTTAGTCCTCATACCTGTCCTGTCCACTTGTATGATAGCAGGGATTTATTTTGATATTTACCACACTCTCATAATTGCCTTTAAAACAAACAAACTTGTTTATTGCATTTTAGACCGTAAACCCTTTGGGAGGATACGTCCCTGTACTTTTGTGGTTGGCGCAGAGTGGTTGCTTAAGTGTTTGTTGAAGGGTTGAGCATTATACTGTTGGATTCAGCAACCCCCTGGTGGGGCAGTGCCATGGAATGCAAAGCACACCGGACTTGGAGCGAGAAGACAGGCTCTGATTCCAACCCCACTCCTTACTCGCTAGCTGCATGACTTTGAGCAAATCCCTGTACTCCCTAAACTGAGGATGCTTTCTCTGTCAAATGGGGATATCTCCTCCATCTTCCTGCCTCCCAGAATTGTTAGGAGGAAAAGAGAGGTCAGTGCTTCTGAATGTGCCTAGTAAAACAGAAAAGATGGGGATGGTAAGAGTCTGTGGCTGTAACCAAAGAACAGAAACCTAGCTCAGTAGTAAAGTGCTTGCCTGTTGGTGTGTGGCCCTGGGTTCAATTCGTAGCACTCTAAAAAAGGAAGAAAAAGTTGCAAGGAATTGGGAGCTGAGCAGGTGTAATAGAAGCAGGGAGCTAGTCGAGCATACCCTTATTTGCCTAGAAGGTGAATTTTCAAATTATTATGGAGATATCCTGAGAACATTTCAGGAGGGAAAAATATTTAGGAATGTTTTTGTTAAACATTCCCTAGCACTTTCAGGGAAGCGGGGAGGTGGGGTGAGGAGTACCAGGAACCAAACTCACAACCTCACGCTTGCCAGGCAGGCACAGTGCTGCTGAGCTGTTATCCCTGGCCCATTTCCTTTCCCTTACATATATATTTCTTTCAAAGACCTTGACCTTCTTTTAGTCTCTGCTTTTCCCTAGAAGTAACTCATGCTCTGATCTGGTAATTCATATTTTAACACTGCACTTAAAAGTTCTGACATACTTTGAAGTGAAAGAAATAGAAATAATTTATTCTAGGAAATATGAAGGGAATCATTAAGTTTTTCTTTGCACCCTTGAGGGCATAGGGATTATAGAATTGACTTCTCTCTGGTTTCCTTTCCCTGTTCGTTCTCTCCCAGTGTTTCTACATTTGTTCAAATATGAGAATAGAGTCCCAGCTGGTACTAAACAAGCACAGGATTTTTGGTTCTTCTCAAACTGATGTTGTCTACTAATGCTATGATTGGTTTTGTTTTGTTGTGACTGTTAATAAGAAGAAGACCAAATCAAATTCTTGGCCAGATGAGGGATGTTATCACTTTCTCCTTACCTAGTCAGGAGACAGGAGGGTACTTAAACACCTGTGGGGAAGTTTATTGCTTCATGACAGTTATTCACTTATCCACTTGTTTATTCATTTATCGAGTATTTATTAACTACACAATTATATCATGTACTTTTGCTGGTTACTGGAATTAATTAATGGGCCAAACAAAAGTCTCAATTTGCCATGGAATCACTTTCCAAATAGATATACACATCTTTCCTGGGAGCCTGAAATCATCTTGAAACAGAAGATGTGTTAGTGATACCTTTAAGTGTTTTTGCAAAGGTCAGTATATTTCTTTGAAGAGGATATAACTAATTAATGCTGTCATTGTAGGAAGAATTGATCCAGTAGCATATGGGACTAGCCTAGGATTTGGCTGTCAAGATAGATAATATGGGTATTGAATGACTCACACACATATGGATAATTGAAATAAGACTCATTGCATCTTTTTAACCTCTCATTATTCTGCATCTATGATAAGTAAGAGATTAAAGCATAATAATTCACTGCGGACTTTAGGATCTGACAATCCTGTATTTCCTGGCTACACCCTTTAATAGTTAGGAGACTTAAACAAATTGTCTAACTTCTGTAGCCTTAGTTTCCTCATTGTAAGGTGCAAGTTATAAGAGAACCTACCTTATTGGGTTGGTAGGAGAATTTAAAAAAAGTGCATAGAAACAGCTTAGCTTTTTGGTAAAGATTAATATATAGTAGCTTATTAAAATGGTCAGTCTTTTAGGATAGGAACTTTAGTAGTACAAGTTTGCAGTACACAACGTTTACATTCCTCATTGCAGTTAGTAATGTACGTAACACATTTTAACTCCTTTCTCATCCCCTTCCCCTCCCCTTCCCTTCCATCTCTTAATCCCTTTCCCATTTGAGGAAGACGTATCTCCTTACTTCCTATTATCTTTATTTTGTTCTTTATTTATAATTTGGCTTTCTCACAGAAGAGAAACTGGGTAATACTTAAGGTTGTGGCTGATTTATTTCATAACTTAATGTTATGTTCTCAAAGTGTATCCATTTTCCGACAAAGAACTAAAGTTTATCTTTTTTCTGACATAGTAGCACCCCACTGTGTGTAAACACCACATTTTCTTTATCCATTCAGTTTTGATGAATACTTAGGCTACTTTCAAGATTTAGCTATTAATTGTGCTGATGTGAACACACAGGTATGCACGTATCACTGTAACAAAACACTGTATCTTTAGCTCTTTCAGGAAGATACCTAAAAGGAGAATACCTAGGTCAAATGCGATTTCTAGTTGCAGTGTTTTGAAGAATCCCATACATTCCCACCAACAATGTAGGAAAGTTTCTTCCCCATCCCCTGCAGCCTTGCCAGCATTTATTACTATTTGATGTCTTAATGATGGCCATTCTTTCTAGGATAAAATGGAATCTGTGTTGTTTTAATTTACATTTCTCTCATGAATGGCCAGGGCAAATGAAGTGAATAGACAGTTCACAGAAGAAGAAATATAAATGGCCAATAAATACATGGAGACATACTTAACATTGCTGGCCATTACAGGATGGGCTTGTTTGTTGAAAGAACTCCAGGATTAAAGGAATACAGTTACTTCCTAATGGTCACTTAGGTAATAAGGAGGTGGATGCTGTACCCCGGGCCTGTAACTCTGTTAGCTTTTTGTGTTTCCCATTGTCATAACTCCCAGCACACAAACAGAATCAACTGCAGATGGCATGTGTGCATTTGTAAAAAGAAAGAAGGAAAACAAAACTCTTAAGAAAATATTTAATCCTAGTTACTAGGTTTACCTTCTGTAGATTAGCAATTTTGAAACTCTTTCTACTTATTCCAAGTTTGAATAAATGAGTAAAAACATGTTGAAAATAATAAGGGCCAAGTTTCTCACAATTGGGAAAGAAAATTTACCATTATGGAAAGACAAGTTCTGTCTAGATTGTTAGACTGCAATTGGAAATATCAGTATGAATGTATAGCATATATATATTCATATACTATTTTATACTATATTTATATTCATACCCTGACTAGATCATCTCCTCAGGTGACCTAGAACAATGACTTTGTAGTAGCAATGAGCACCACCTAGTGATATACCTTGATTTCTAAATACCATTTCCTCTAAAATGTTCTTTGGGCAAATGCTGATTTCAGCGGTAGTTCAGGTGCAGTGTGTGTTCAGCCTGCAACATTTTGTGTCAGTAGAAAGCCCACGAAGTGCACAAGAATAATGGAGACATGTCACATGAGAGCCAGCTTGAAGGGGATCCCATGGCCCAAATGAGTTCGATTTAAACATAAATAAACTTTAGTGGACTGTAACCCATTAAATAAAATAAGAATCCATAATTCCATGCTGATGTCAGCATATTAAAATTGAAAGAGAAAGGGAGCTATTCCTTCTGGGACAGTGTCAGCTAACATAAATAGAGAAAGAATGAAGGAATAGAAAATTCATCACCGAATGTAAAATTTGATGAGGAATAAGATATTTCTATAATTTAGCATCTTCCAAAAACTTACAGAGGGGGAAACAGTAACTTTACAGTGAAGGGTCCTGGGGGAGCTCACCTAAGCAATGGGGTAGTAGGGCTGGCTCATACCAGTTCACAAAAGCTGCTGGTATGTGTTTCTTCCCAGCTTGATGTTCAGTGGTGTCACTTTGAGTACTTTAAAACAGACCATGGTGGAAATATTTATACTGAAAATTGCTAAGCACCACAGATGACTGCTTCTCTCCCCACCTCTCCTACTAATCATGAAATACTTTCTATACTACTCATGATGTAGATCCACTGATCAAAGCTCATATCACTAGCATTGGGACACGTGGACAGTTTGTTTCTGAAATCACAACAGCAAGAGTTCCTCCCTGTTGCATCTCTCTGTAGGCCTTCGAACATGGTTTCAGCTAGTAAGCATGTTATAAATCTCACAAGTTCTTTTTGTTTGTTTGTCTTTGCAGCATTGGGCATTGAATCCAGAGCCTTGAACATGCCGGGTAAATGATTCAACCCACCCCTTCCCACGAGTTTTCTCACACAAATATGCTACAAGGAGACACTTTTTAACCCAATAGATTGTGTGCCTAATACTGTCACGTCCAACATAAGGAAAAAGGTGACGTAGACATGGCAGATGGGACAGTGCTTTAGTGACCGCCACTCCCAGGACCTGGTGCTCAGACTTGAGGGATTCATCATTTCTGTCCCAGGCTCATTGTGGAACTTGAAGATCATCAGAAACTCTTAGTTCCTCAAACAGGTTATAAAATTTAAAAAAAAAAATTTTTTTTTTGTCTTTTTCCTTTTTATCGGTACTGGGGATCGAACTCACAACTGCCTGCTTGCAAGGCAGGCGCTTATGCCACTGAGCTAAATCCCCAGTCCCAAAAATATTTTTTAAAAAAATCTATTTTACAAGTCATTTAGGCTCTGTGGCATGGACATTTTTCAAATGACAAGATTTAAAATGTTGTGGAAAGTGGAGTGGTAAATATCATTATACCCATTTTTAGGAAATACAGTCAGCTAAAACTATAACTGGAAAAACAGACCTCATGTACCTAATGTGTGCTTGAAACCTAGCCAGTACTTGTCCATGTCTTTTAAGTCTTGAGTTTTTGTCAAAAAACAGTAGTGTGGCCATTGGGTGTATGGATTACAGATGACATGGATACCTTGAAGAATAAAAGTGGATATTCCTGTGCTAGTACATTTGCTTCTTTTTAAAATCAGCGTAAATGTAAATTTAAATACATTAACAGTCACAAACTTTAAGTGTACAGTTACATATATTTTGACAAATGTATACAGTTGTGGAACCATCATACTCATGATACAAACATTTTTATCCGGCAGAAATTCCCCCAGGCCCCTCCCTACCTCCAGGACCTGGCAACACTGATCTTTCTGTCACTCTAATGTTTACTTTTCAAGAACGTTATGCAAATGAAGTCATAAAATATGTCTTTGGTGTCTGGCTCCTTTAAGCTGATTGCTTTTGAGGTTCATCTAGGTGTTGTATGTAGCAGCAGCTGGTTCCTTTTATTGCTAGTATTCCTAGCACTCCTTTGTAAGGCTGTACCACAATCTGTTTATCCATTTAGCGTGTGATGGGCATTTAGTTTTTTCCCAGTTTTGTCATTGTGAATAAATCCTGCAGTCCTGTTTTAATCACTACCAAAAACTTCTTTACCTCCATTCATTTCTTTTGATTTCATTTCGTAAAATAAGTCTATCTACAAGATGCATTAAATAAGATCATTGATATTTTGAGTGAGATTGAAAGAAAGCCAGGTGGAGAAGACTGAATTAGTTTTCCTTTACAAGGTACCCATACCCAGCTAAGATTACCTTTCTGTGCTTTGGTAGTTTTTCCCTCTTTGCTTTCCTATGAAGTCCCACATCCACCTTCTCCTTCCCAGTTTAAACTCACTACAAAGGCAAGAACCATGTCTTGTTTATTTGAATCAGTGCCTAACAGTGTCATAATGGAATCATGATAAATATTTAACAGATTGATATGAATTCTTTACTCCTTCCCCTTGGATACCTAAGTAATTTTTATTACTTCTTCCTCTAGAGCAATGATGGTGAACCTTTTTAGAGATGAGTGCCCAAACTGCAGAACCCACCTATTTATTGCAAAATACCAACACAGCAATTAAACCTACATGCTGGAGTTTTAGTTCAGAAAAAACAACTCATACATTAACATCCCTTGTTGTAAAAGAAAAATAACACACGTGCCATAGGTTCACCACCATTGCTCTAGAGTGTTATAAAATAGGTTTCCCTGAGGAAAAATATTCTTGATTCTACCTTCACATTTAAATTATTCACTGTATAACCTATGAGTGGGTTAAACGCTTTATGAAATTCAGATGCAGGATGTTTGTTGTTTTTTAGCTGTAAAGTGAGGTCTTGATTCGATGAAGCAAACTTGAGATTCCCTTTCATTTCTAACATTATGAGGCTTTATAAAAAGTCAGGAGGAGCCTGGAAGGAGATGAGGCAACAGAGGAAGGAAGAGAAAGGGGAAAGGAAGAAGGAAAACAATAATATGCCTTGTTTTTATGGTCTTTAAATAGAGTTAAAGTGTGAAGGCTGTACAAGGAGTCAAGAAACATGCATTGAGCAGGGGATGGTAGCTCATGCTATAATCCCTGAACTCTGGGGGCTGAGGCAGGAAGATCAATATTTGAGCTCAGTCCTAACACTTTGATGACTTAGCACAATCCAGTCTCAAAATAAAAAAAAGAAAAAACTAGGAATTGCAGCTCTGCAAAGACCCTGGGTACAATTCCCAGTACTGCTAAGAAAAGCAAAATCAAAAAAAAAAAGACAAAAGGCACATTGACGTGTAACTCAGAAGAGTTTTTGTTCTAAAAGTTGATGGCAGGATTGGCAACCCCTCTATATTGGGATACTAAAAGTCCTCGTTTGCAGTGGTAGTCTCAGTGATGACTGTTTTCTTGATATAATTATTAATAATGCCTCCTTTTTCATGCATTCACATATTGATTTTGAACAGTGCATTTTATGCTTATCCAACTACTAGGGAACTCAGAGCCCCAGGGCTCCCCACTTGTCCCCCTGCTCTGACATAGAGTTGACCTGAGCATGGCTACTGAGTGAGGGTACCTGGAGCTTTTTTTCAAGTTGCTTCCTCTAGCAGAAGAGTCTCCAGCTGACAAAGCCACTAACAAGAACTCTCTTCTAAATGTCTGAAGAATGTTTACCTCCTTTGCATAAGAGCAGTTCCTCTAGTTTCACTTAAAGGCCACCCCTGCCCTTTAACGGCAAGGGTGTAAGAACGTCCAGCCATTCAACATCCAGCACTCACCTTCTGTGTGCCAACTGCTGAGCTGGGCTCAAGGCAGAGAGAGACAGAGATAACGAAAGGAAGCAGGCAGGTGAGCCAGTAAACACACGGGATCAACCCTGTCTTGTAGGGCGTGCCCAACACATATTGAGGTCATGGAGTGAAGGAGAGTTAATTCAGGAGATAGAGGCCAGAGAAGGGAAGATTGTGAAGCTAATCTGTAAAGAAATATCATCCGTCATGCAGGGGATTGGATGATGGGCAGGGGGTTTTCCAGGAGAGGAGGAGACATGTGCAATGATCCATAGCCAGAAAATGCGTGGTGTGATAAGGAAGGCAAAAAGTAGCCTTGTCTGCCTATCCATTTGTTGCAATATACTAGTTTGGAAGTAAGTGTGAGACGAGACCTTGGCCCACATCCAGGGGGTGTTGTTAGAGCGACCAGAAGGGACCTCATTTCACATTTAGTGTGGACCCCCGATGATTCCATTTGAGTGAGGTGTGGGTGTATTTTCATTCTAGAATTTTACACTACAACGTTACCACATGCATTGACCAATTTCAATACAGGCTTTCCTTATGTTGTTTTATAATTAGAAACCAGTGAATTGAAGTTCCACAGCGGTACATAGACTGGTAGTGATAGCTTTATGGAATTGTTTATTTTTAGTTTGGCAAAGGCTAGGCAGTAAATATCTCAATTAGTAAACTAAAGCAGCATGGATGAGAAATGCCCACAAGGAGATCAGGAGTTAGAAAAAACTATTTAATTGAAGGAAACCCTCATATTGCTTACTTGAGAATCAATTCGTGTGTGTGTGTGTGTGTGTGTGTGTGTGAGAGAGAGAGAGAGACAGAGAGAGAGAGAGAGAGAAAGAGACGTGTGCATATATTAGTGAGTGGTACAGATGCAGTATCAGTATCCATGGTGCTACCAGCAAGGAGGTCTTTTGCACAGCCAGGGTTCTAATTGCTTAGCAAGTCTTCCCTTAGGAGTCACTGAGATTGGGTAACGACCTAATGAATAGGTCAACATCTTTTTGCAGTAGGATGGGATGTGTTCTGTACTGTAGAAGCTTTTTACTGTGCCTTTTCTTTCAATATGACTCGAGAGATTTTCTTACAAAATGCTGAGGGAAGTTATGCATTTTCATTATGTGTGAAAATATTTAATAAAAATATGCACATTGCACTGCAGAATTTACTGGCCTCTAGATAGTCTTCTGAACTATCTTTGAGATTCCATTTTAAATTCCAGAGAAAAATCTTTAAGTGACCTACAAAGCCTAAATTTTAAGAATGTAAGTTTTACTTACACTAGGAATTAAGTCGTGCTCTTTGTAGAATTCCATGATCTTTAGGAAATAGTGACCATTTTAAAGCAGAAGGATTAATTTAGTAGCACAAAACAGTAAAAAAATTTTACAGAAAAAGAGGGTATGTATGCTTTAAAGTTACAGAATATCACGTTTCACCTGTCTTGATTTTTTAATTTTAGAATTGCATTCTTTACTTCTTTTGGACTCGTGGCATGTATTTCACAGTGTAAGAAAAGTCCTTGGGATTTTTCCCTTCCTGGGGTTGGAGGTTGGATCTGTGCAAAGATTGTTCTTTTCTCATGCTTAACAATTTACGACCTATCAGCTCTCTGTGCTCCACAGGGACGGCGATGGAGGTTTGTGTGTCTGCAGATTACATTTCTGTGTGTCTCCCCTCTGTTTCACAGACTGCAAAAAGATAGCATTCAGCAGAGCTTTAGCAACGAAGCAAAGGCCCAAGCCCTTCAGGCCCAGCAAAGAGAGCAGGAGCTGACACAGAAGATACAGCAAATGGAGGCCCAGCATGACAGAACTGGTAGGTGGTAGGGAAAGATTAGAGCCTGGGCACTCGCTCACAAGCCAGGCCCACGCCTTACTGTGAAATGACATCAGGAACACCTGTAACCTTTGGCTGGCCGAAGGGAGCAGATGCTAACTACACCGGAGATTCCGAATTACATATTAGTTAGCGTTTAAAAGAGAAAATGGAAAGTATTGCCCACTGTCTGTTGATTTCGGAGTGCTGCTCTCACATCTGTTGCACCATCTGGATTATGAGTTTATTTACCTGTGTTCAAGAAACGTAAAGCTGAGAGAGACCACAACAAAGTAGAAAAACAAAGGGCTTGTTTTTGGCTGGGTTTTCAGGCACACATGTTATATAAAGAAAATAGCATCAGAAGCTCTGCGGGAAATGCTCTGAGCTTACAGTTAGAGTCTCCTGAATAGCATTGAACAGTTCCCACAGTACACACATTATAGCTACTCTAAAAGCCTAATGAGTTTGCTTCAGCATCCAAACTGGAGAAAAGCTTTAGCCATTAATCGGTTCTTAATTCACTGTCGCAGCTGGATGTAATTCAGTAGCTCCAAATTGATATGTTCCTTTATTTAATCTTTGCAGCTTCGAACATTTTTAGCATTTGTATGATTTCCCCACCTCCCCCAATCCAATCTAGAGTGATGTTTAATCCTATGCATTCTTCAAGTTCTCACAACTGCTGTTAAAATTCACTAATACAAGGCATTGACCACAGCTGGCAGCTTGGCTAAAAATTGCCATCTTTCATCACATTGGCACGATTCCGCAGACAGAGTTGGCCAGCAACTCTTTACCTTTAATTTGAAAGTAAAATGCACTTTGAAAATAGGCAGTTTGATTTGTTCAGTCAGAGCATTCTGTAGTTCCTTTCACTTCTGAGTTGTGTGTTCACAGACAGTGTTAGTCAAAACAAGACAGTGTCAGTCATTACAATTCCACACCACATACTTCGGGCTGATTGTACTATTAAAACAAAAGTTTAATTGATCCTGTCTCTTCCCAAAAAATGTTGCTTAATTTTAGTGCCTTGATTTATTTTGCTTTGCATGCTATATGCTTCTTTGGTAATCATTAACTAAAATTGAAAAGGCATAAAGGGCCTATTAAACCTTATACTTACAGAGGTGATAGTCGCCATATTTAATGTATAATTGTATTTGGTGACACAGTAAAAAATTATTTCTTACTCCATAGGTGAAAAATCACTAACATGTAATATACTAAATAACCTGTTTACTTATAAAGAAGCAAATGCCATAATGGCTCACAATTCCCTCTAGCTCTTTCAGTAGAGATTTTCTTCTCATAGCATTTGGCCAGAAGAAATGAAAATTCACCAGATTCAGTAGATGTTTTTACACTAAAAACACTAAGATGGAATTACAGGAAAAATTATTGTTTGCCCCCGTGCTAGCAAAATTCTAATGATCAAGAATCTTAGGTAGACTCAGCATTACATAAGTGTTTTTAACTATTAAATCCACCTTATGAACATTTTCATTTATTTTGCTTGCACACACACACACACATACACACACTTACATCACTATCTTAAATTTCCTTGATCAGATCTTCATTGAAGCACATGCTATAGACAAAAAGTTGAAAATTCTAAGGGAAATAGCATATTCCACCTTCATAGTTAGAGAAGTGCATGCAGGATTCCAGCGGGGGAGGTGCTGGTTAACTGCTCCAATGCGAAACATAAAGCAGGATTTGCAGTGTAAAAGAGAATTCCTTGATGGTTTTAGCTTTGAATTATCTGGTTGTAAGATTTTTGACAGTTTATAGTAAAATTGTCAAAATAAAATATAATATCTTGCATATTACAAAAGCATCTATGACTCCACTTGAGGTATTTGACAATTTATGAACATGCTAAACTAAAATGTTGCACCAAGCTGATAGGATCAAAAATGTTGCTGGTGTATAATTTTATTATAAAAATAAACATCTCATAAAATTCTGTGTCTAAAGGACAATAGGTCCTTTAACTTAGGATAGTGAGAGTGTTCTAGTGGCTTCTAGGAAATATGTAGTGATCTAAAGCACTTTACTACTGAGTGTGGAAGCATCCAAAGCTAAAATAATAAACATCTGATGTTGGTGGGGGTTTATTGTTATTCCTAGAAAGTGAACAGTATTCATTGATGACCTCCCAGAACACGTTTTTGATAAAGTTAAAGGAAGAGTGCTGTTCATTAGTCAAGAAAATGGAGCAGATCTCTCAAAAAAGCAGGTAGGTAAAGTCACACAATACTTTCAGACCACTGTTTGATTACTGTTCTTTTTTATCTTAAAAAACAGCATTCCCAGTGTTAAAATCTAATGTTAAAATTAGATAGCTGTTGATATATTTTCTCTGTATGGATATTTTCTTCTTTTTTTTTTTTGAGACATGGTCTCACTATGCAGTTCAGACTGGCCTTGAACTCACTTTGTAGCCTAGGCTGGTCTCAGACTTGCAACAATCCTCCTGCCTCAGCCTCCTGAGTGCTGGGATTACAGGGTAAGCCACCACACCTAACTCTGGGTATTTTCTTAATTGTCTGTACAAACATGTTGATATTTCTCATACTTATATATTCATCCTATTTTGACTGCTTTAATACTTAGAATTGAAAAATTAGGAAGTTTCTGAAAATAGAAGGTAAGATGAATCAAATAGTTTTAAAATCTTCTGTTGATGTAGTTAACACATTTTAATCAATTATTATCACAGTCCTCTTCAAACACATGTAAGTTATCTTTAGACCAAATAATTAAGGAAATTAAAGAGATAAAGGTGCTTGATGCACATTATTTAATTCACACAGCAGCTTGAGGCAGGGATTCTTGTCTTCTTTTACAGATAAGGAAACCAAAATAACTGATTTAAGTAATTAGTGAGTCTGTGAACCAAGATTCTTGCCTAGGTGTTTCTGACACTAATGTCAACAGTGTTTCTTACAATAATTACACTATTTTATATTTACTGCTACAGAAAAGTCAGGTTAGCCAGATGTGGTACCATGCACCCGTAGTCTCAGCTGCCTCCTACTCGGAAGGCCAACACAGAGGGCTACTTAGGTCTAGGACTTTGAGGTCAGCCAGAGCAACATAGTGAGCTCTCCTCTGTTAAAAAGAAGAGAGAAAGGGTGGGGAAGAAAAAAGAAGACAAAAGACAGGGGAAAAAAGACACTACAGTACTCAGTGCTGATCCCGGTGTGTCATGATGTGAAATCCAGCAATACTATTTTTCTTTGTTCAGAATGATTTTAGCCTGCTTTAGTTTGTTTAATCTCAACATAAATGAAGATATGGATAACTGCATGTATGTTTAAGTGTATAGGATTGACAACCATGTTACTAAGTTTCTGTTGGACAGTTGAACAGAACTGTTTGCAGTCTCGCTGTTTGAATTCCCACTTTATATGTTCCACTTTTGTATCTTGAGCAACTATTTGTAAAAGGACAGTATGTAAACATCAACTAGTGATTTCTTACTGTTTATTTTTTCTCTGAATGTATGTATTATTTCTACCCATTTTCTGTTTTGTTTAGTCTTTCTTTAAATAAAATTTTTTCAAAAGGACAGGGGAAAAGAGGAGAAAGGGAAGAGGTAAATCAAGGAGGATGGAGGGCAGAAGGAAGGAAAAACGGAGAGAAAGAGTAAAGAATTCAGGCAACAGTAGCAATGATGAGAGCTGTTAGGAAGGAAAAATTAACCTTTAAATTTGTATGAAGTGAGTGAGCTGCCTGAGAACCGAGGTTAACCTGCACTGTGTGCTGCTGGGCCCTGTTTTTCCTCCTCTAGATCCTCTAGAGCTTATTCCCTACAGGTCTAGTAAAATTGAACTTAAGCTTCTCTCCAGCTTTTCTTGCTTCTGGTTCCTCCAGCTCCTGACTACAACTTTATAAACTGAATGTGTTCCTTTGTGTTTGACACATAGATGGCACTCAATACATATCTATTGAGTGAATGAATGAATGAAACCGCCTGACTTCTATCTTCTGTTAGTCTGTTCCTGTATGGTGATAGGAAATATGTAGGAGCAAACACTATAATTCAAACAGAACTAGGTTTGAGCCAGGAATATGTCTCAATGACATAAGTGCCCACCTAGCAAGTGCAAGGTCCAGAGTTTGACTCCCGGTACCAAAAACAAACACACAAAAAGAATTAGGTTTGCATCCTAGTTTGCCACTTCACTGTGTAACGTGGAGTACGTTGCTTGATCTCCCCAAACCTCAGTTTCCCCATCTGTAAAAGTATTTCTAAAGCTATGTTGTAGGATTCTTATGGGAATGGGAATTGTGTCTGTAGGAAAGGAGAGATACACGGCTTCATATACCGATGTGCCTCAGTATCCCTGGGGGATTGGGCTCAGGACCCTCCTGGATACCAAAGTCTGCAGGTGCTCCACTCTGTCATTTAAAATGGATGCAGAACACACAAATGCACAAGTCCGCTGTGTAAAGCACCTGGCATGGTGCTCAGCCTTTAGCAGTACACACTAGCTGCTCTGCTGTCGTTGGTGATGTGTCTTATAAGGGTTTTGACGGATCATTTTGTAAACACTTCACCAGACTCCTGCCGCCTTTTCCAGGGAAGGTCTGAGTGCCATTTTTCTGATAGACATAACGTCCACATCACAGTGAAAACCTTTTAAAGGCCACAGCAGCATCCAGAAAAGACAGATCTGGATATGTTGCAAGTCATGCTCTGGCAGTTGTATTGATAAATCCGATGAATTAAAATGAGTGCCTATTGTACACATTGACTCAAGACTAAGGCCTGGCAAGTGGTAAACATTCGATCAGTTGCTATTTATAAAATTTAAGATTCTCTAAAGTTTACAAAAGTACATTTGTGTGCCTCACAAGAGGAGTAGGTAGGATAAATTGTGGTGTTAGGGTTGTTTGTGTGCCTTTAATCTTTCATCAATTTAGTCTTGTTTCTCCCTGGCTTCCTAATATAACATGTTCAGCAACTCACTCATGCCAAATTTAGCTTTCATATTACCAAATTCCACTTTCATATTACCATTTGCTTTGAAACCACCTATAAAACTTGAAGGGCTAAGTGCATTTCTTTTGAAGTAAAAATTATAAAAGTAGTCAGCCCTGTAGAAACCCTCCCAGAATGTGCTTCTACCTTCTCTGTGCCAAACTTTTAGGGTAAATAATTTCCATTTTGCTTTGAACTTTAGAAAGTGTTTTAAAGTTTGGTCACTGTAACAACTCAGTCTCCAAAATAATTACAGTAACCATGGTCCAGATTCTCTTCAGAGTACCACAGTAAAGTTTTCCCTAAAAGCAGGTGTATTTGCTTTATATTGATCAATAATTCAAAACACCTTTTTTTTTTTTTTTGCCTGCCTTTCTTTAGGATCAACATTTCTCTAAGAGTTTTAAGTTATTCAAAATGCCACACTAACCAAATGGACTCCTACTATTTAAAATCAGCTTTTTTGCACACAGTCACTAGGAAAGCTGACAGCCTGGGCTCACCATGCCCGGATCCTCTTCCTCTATGCCCACCCTCCTGCTAGGCTGCTCTGTGAAAGCATTTTGAAGTGGTACCTCTGTGTGTGTGTCTGTTGTATGTGTTTTCTCCCCACGTAGACGGCAAGTCGCATTGTGACAGTGAGGACTGCTTCTGTTCTCGGGAAGCCTCCACAACGATCAGCACTGTTCTTGCTGCACTGTGTATTCCACAGTGTGCATGGAGAGGTGTTTGCAACCCCAGGCTTTGTTAATGGTGCATCCCGTTTTAAAACTCAAAATGCATTGCCGATTCTGTGCATTTTTATAGCTTGTTTTTGACCATCAGGCAAGAGAATTAATTCCATTTTGCTTTTAATTGGCACAAGGCAGACATTCTGGCTGATTTTAGTTGAAGCACAGATAAACTTAAGTTCACCCTTCCGTCTGTATTCCCCAGTACTCTGAGCTCTTATTGCAGTTATGAGGTTGTTTTTGAAAGCGGTAAATGGAGATATTTAAATATCTTTGGTCTAACTGTGATTTTTCTTTATCAAAGTGAAGGAAGTGTTCCCTTTCCCCAGGCACTTAGATGAATCAGCAGTAAAATAGCAATGCAGTTCGCAGTGCGATCTAAAACTCGGCCTGGGAAGAGCTCGAAGGGTTGGGCACTGGCTTGGAATGAGTCTCTGCCAGCATCGGAGTGGAGATCCTGGAGATTGCTGGAGGTCAGGGATGTGCTAGATCTTAGCCTCTCTCCACTTGCGCACTGACAGAACAGGAAAGAGCACAGAACCAGGGTTTATGTGGTTTTGCTTCTCTTCTTTCTTTTCCGTCATTGTCACTTTCTGGGTTGCTAGGCTTGTGGATTGATGTCTAACACTGCCCATTGTGTATTTGTAATTTGCGTTTTGTAATTAAGAGGAACAATGGGAGTCCATGGGGTCTCGTTATATATAATGGTTGGTTTAATTTGTTTCACTTCTATCTTGTTAATTGTAAATTGATCATTAAGATTTGAATTCTAATCTGTCACCAGGGTTGTGAGTATTGAAGCTAGAGCAATGATCCTGGTTTTAATCACTGATGATGAGAAACAAATTTTATAATTTTGGTACATATTGCAGTTCATATATTTTAACACTGTCTTTTATGGTGTTATAAATATTGTTAAATGACTTTTAGTGTAGTTTTACTGTGTGGACTATAATGTATAAATTATATTACTGTTTTGGCAACAGTAGGTATCCAACTGTGTGAGTTTAATTGAAGTAAAGAACACACACCCGAATGAACTATATTTTTTCCCCTGCATGTTTAGATGATGTTAGAGTGGGACAAAAATTATATTCTGTAAGAGGAGGTTTATATTGGCCTTCTGCTAATTATTATTGAAAGTCAAACCAGAATCTAAAAGAATTAAAAATTAAGGTATTATATTTTTCCTTTTAAAAGCAATTATCATTGTACTCTGAATTATAGTAGTAAAGCATCTTCTGTTTTGTGCACATGCAATTACACAATGTAACTGGTATATTAAAATGTAGAGAAAAGTCTATGCTTCTGTAAAGCCAGAAATTACCTAAATTTTCTAGGAAAATGGATTGGAGTTAATTATCCTTTTATATGAGACTAGGACAATCATGCCACAAATATATCTCATAACTAACATAGAAACTTGTAAGTTTATTTTTTGAAATTTGCAATTTGATAATTCTGTGACTGTATTCTGAGCTCTGCAGAAATAAAGGACAGCGTGTATAGCCATATACCAAATTTTTAGTGGACAAAATGGAATTTAGCAAGAAAAATACTACTATCAATAAAGAAAAATATGCAGAGCAGAAAAGGATTGTTACAGTAACACATGTTATAGTAATATGCACTTTATAAATAACTTTTTTTGATTAAGTAAGACATCTTCAAGATTGGGGACTAGGAAAATACAAAGAATTAAGGAAAAAATTACTATAGCACTACTGTGTAGGAATAACTACTGTTACCTTTTAACATATTTCCTTTGAGTCATTTTCCATGTGTATGTAAATGTATCATGTGCACAGACATTTATATTATGATTAAGATTGTGATAAATATAATTTTGCATCTGCTTTTTACTTAATATCTCATTAATGAACATTTTTCTACATCAGTAAATACTCTGGAAACAAAATTTAATTGAATCATCTGCATGCATAATAATTCATTAGACATTTAACACATTTCCAGTTTTTAACTTTTATGAACAATATGACAGTCACTGTACAGCAATCTGAATTTTTGTAAATTCCCTTAGTAGAGAAGTCTAAAAGGGATTTGCTGGTCTGAAGATTATGAATCCTTCTAAAGGTATTATTGTGTGTTACTTAAATATTATACTAAGTTCTGTTTACTATATATATCTTCATGTCACTATGTGACATTAAAAATAGAGTTTTTTTTTTAAAAAAAATGAGAGGCAATGTTGTGCGGTGGGTGAACTACACTGTAAGAATTGGAAAGACCAGCTAATCACCATTTTGGGTCACCTCCGGCAAGTCATTTAACTTCATACTGACCTCACAGCAAAAAAGGAAATAAACAATTATCTTCTCAGTAAATCTGGCTTGTTAAAGGATGGATTCCACTATTTGGTATAGAATCAACATGCAAAAAAATCTGCCAGTATTATCTGGATTTTTTATGCATTTCTTTGAATAATATTGAAACTTCTATGTATTTTTCAAATATTTATTGACCCCTTCTGTCTCTTCTCCTGCAGAATATTTTTCATGTGCTTTGTATTTTCTGAATTGTGATTATGTTGGAGTGGTGTTATCAGTTTAATGATGCTTGCCATTTGTGTTTTATTTTTTGTAAATGTTTTCTTAATTCTTTATATTCTTAAAATTTGTATCTTTAATTTTAGGACAGTTTTATGTTCACATTCCAACCAACTTCCTCCACTGTCATTTTTTACATTTTTTGTTGTATTAAAATTTTTTAAATAAAAATAACTTTTAAAATGTGCACATTGTATAAATTCCTAAAATATGAAAAGGGCAAGTTTTCCTAATCCTACTACCCATAAATAATGAATATTAATCTTTGGTGTGCATGTTAAAAGATGTCTTTTAAATTGTAAAATGGAATCGTATTATACATGCTAATTTTTAATGTTTTAATGTTTTTCTTTTCTCAACAATGCCATATTTTTTAAGTCAATAAGTTACACTAATAAATAGCCTCGTAATCATAACACTATCTTGATTTCCTAGGATAGAAGTGATACATAATCAGCTGCCTGTTGATAAACTTATAGGTTAACTTTCCAGATACTGAGTTGCAAGCTTTTTTTTCTAGAAATGGTACTACAATGAATATCCTCACAGAAATCCAAGTTTTTTCAAATACAGTAGATTTTTATATGTAAAAGGTTTACATTTTTGTATTATAGAATCTTTTTTCTTTTGTGATTTTTTTTTTCCCCTTTAGAAAACACACTTTTGCTTGTAAAGTTCCTGACAACAAATAAATGTTCTGAGTTTTTTCCTTATCTAACTTGGCATTTTTTCTTCTTTTGGAATTTATTTTAATGTATAATGTAATAAAAGATACTAATTTTGGAAGGAGTACTAACCCAAAATTTCATTATAATTACTTCTCAATTCATTTACATTATACATAATTTTGAAAGGAGAAACAGAAATTAATTCACTTTTTCAAATATGAGTAAATTCTTAATAAGAAAAGCAAATCTGGATGAGTACTTGATCTGAACTTGAAAATGAGATAAGCCATGTTCTCATTTATAATCTAGTAAGAAAGACGAGACTTAGAGCACAATTCAAAAGAATAAATTGTAAACTAATGTATGCATAAAGGCTAGAGATAGTTTCAAAAAGTGTGCTGACATATTGAGAACTGCAAGATATTAATCTGTACAAACTTCCTTTGGGATAACACTTGAAACAGATAAAAACAAAGTGAGAGTGAGGTGAATTAAAATGGAGAGAGCACACCATTCATGTGAGCAGCTTGGTCTTTGGGTAAGATTTCCCTTAGCAACTCTAAGTCCTTTATTGACAAAAAAGAAAAGGAGAGAAAAATAGCGCTTAATAGAGAAACCTTTCCTTTGGAGGATATCAATTTTACATCAAGAGCCTGTAAACTTTAAGAAATAAACTAATCATTAATCTGGAAGCTATTGATAATATAGGAGAATTTTAACCCTTTTCTACCTGTGAAGGCAGTGAGGCATGAGGAGATGGTAACAGCAGCAAGTTGGAGTTGAGTTTAAAAAATGACAAGGATACAATTTGTCTTGCATAGGTATCTTTCTGATTTCCCAGTTTTGAGACTTGGGTTGTCAAACATGACACTGAAAATGTAGTGTATGCCCCAAGGAACGTCAACCATCGCCAGAGAGGGTATCTGTGATCCCAAATAAAATGTGTGAGCGAGGGAAAGTGGTACCTGATTCAGCAGAGTGGAGAAAGGTGAATCTTAAGAGTCTACACGGGGGATGTGTTTATGTAAAACAAACCGATCTGCTCTCAATTCTGGAAATACTTGGAAGACAGAGGTAGGATATAGGGGTGAAGCCGGAATCGCAATTTCTTCTTCACCCCTTGCAGCCAGATGACTGCTCCTCCTCCACATAGAAGATGAGGGCTTCCTCTCAAGAGGTTAAACCAGGGAGCTCTGGCTACAGTAGGGGCACAGAAGTTAGAATAAAGGGATTAGGAGAGGTCTGCATTCTCACCCTCTATTTCCACCCACCTGCTAGGCCTCAGACAGTCCAGGTGGTACCCGAGAGCAGGTGGTACATTAGAGGATCTTCTTAGGAAGCAGAGTGGCCACAGAGATAGGACAGTGATTCTTGGGCAGTGTCCCATTGGAAGAGATGACTTGCTACTCAACCACCCACTAATCTGGAGAAAATGAATGTACAACGTGCACATATATGACTAGGATAGCAAGGCTCAGTATTTAAATAGTCATGATAATGTAAATACTGATATTAATTAAGCCCCAGCCAACAGTCTGGTAATTACACTAAAAGCTAGAGAAGGAAGAAGAAGGAGACATATAAAAGAAATTCATCTACTGTAATAAGACAGTAGAAATTGCTTACTAAAACAAGAGTTAGTGGTCTGAAATATGGAAGTAACTGTCAGAAGAAATAACTTTTCCAGAACTGACAGTATTTGTCACCGCTTAGCTTGATTGAGGGGGGTCACAGCACAAAAGACTTCTGTCTTTCATTATCACACTTGTATTAACCAGGGTTCTCTAGGGAAGCAGAAACAACAGTGATCTATTGATGGATTGATTTAGACCTGGACTGATAGGGACTGGGGATTTAGCTCAGCAGCATAAGCGCCTGCCTTGCAAGCAGGCAGTCGTGAGTTCGATCCCCGGTACCGATAAAAACGAAAAAGACCAAAAAAAAAAAAAAAAAAAAACAAAACAAAACAAAACAAAACAAAAAACTAGACCTGGGTTGATCTAGATCTAGATCATTCAGTACTTAGAGGAGAAAAAGGAAGAGAAAGAAAAAAGAAGGGAAAAGAAATTTAAGAAGTTGTCTTCAGCGTGTGAAAGCCTGGGAAGTCTGAAGAACCCAGGAGGAGTAGGGCTCCAGCCTAAAAGCACTCTGCTGGCAGGAGCCCTTCTTCCTAGGGGAGGTCAGCCTTTGTTCCGTGAAGGCCCTCACTTGACTAAAGGAGGCCTATCCACATTATGGAGTATAATCTGCTTTACTCTAAATCCACCAGTTTAAATGTTAATCTCATTGCACAAAACACCTTCACAGAAACATCCAGAATAATGTTTGGCCAAATATCTGGGCACTGTGGCGCAGCCAAGTTGACACATAAAATTAACTATCACAGAACTATTTGATATTCAACCATATGCCATTAAATTGGCTATGTTAACTAAAAGAAACTCTGTTATAGAAATTAGGCTTGGGACTGCTTCTTTAACAGCTTGGTGGCTGGCCTATAGTAAGCACTCGGTAAATATTTGTTAAATGAGTGATGGTCTTTTTAAAATAGTTGATCATTCTAATTTTTGAATTGTTCCTTACGGAAAGCATTTCTATTAGAATATGTTATTTATTTATTTTCTGACACTTGAGCCCCTACGAGGAACTTCAAAGTTTCTGAAGATTTTCTTTTACATAAAATAATTTTGTTATTCTGTTACGCTTAAGCCTGACATTTAAAATAGGGTTATACAATAAAACCAAACTCTAATGATAAGAACTTTTAATATCTGTGATTTCTGTGCTTTAACCCCCTCTAGATCTGAAATAGCTCTGCTGAGTCAGGAAAAAATGTATACAGATCATAAACTGGAGAAGTTACAGAGAAGAAATGATGAATTGGAAGAACAGTGTGTCCAGCATGGGCTAGTACACGAGACAATGAAGGAGAGGTAATAAAGCTTTACTGGTCAACTGACGTGTCCTATACTGAATGTGTGTGACCCACCGCACAGGAGAATTGCTGTGGAATAAGTGTAATTTAGGACCACTGTGGTACTGCAGGGGTATGTTGTAACACTTTTATGTCTTTAGGCTTCCTCGATGTAGGTTGTTCTTACTGTATGCACAGAAGAGAGAATATTGTATTTTTACTAAAGACATAGAATTAGATTTAGCATGGAATAGTGGGGGGAAACCATCCATCCTTCAGGTGGAAGTTGTCCATATTGTAGTACAGGAGAATTTCAGTACTTTTCTTTTGCGAACTAGGTCTTAAATGTTTTTTGCAAGATAAGACAGAGTAGGCCTAAAGAGATTAAATATTTCATCAGCAATTACTGAATCAAGATCTGACTCCAGATTCTTTGCCTCTCTCTAGTGGTGTCATTTGAGCAAATCTCCTAACCCCCTGAGCGTATTTCTTCACCCATAGATTGATGCTTATAATGCTCATTGTGATAAAAAGATCAAGTAAAAGCACCTGCTAAATGTCATCTTTTGAATAATAGCAACGGACTGAATGCCAATAAGCAAGTATTACTTGTTTCTCTAGATTTAAAAAACTTAGCAAGAGACTAATAATGTACTCAAAGTCATAGAGGGAATGAATGATAAAATTTAAGCTTGAATCTTGATATTTTGACTTCAAATTGTTCTTCTTGTGCAGCATTGAGGAATTTCCTTTTGGTAGTAAACATAGCTCCTAATTATTTTTTGTAAACGTGTCAGTTCTAATGTCTGCATAATATGGATTTTCAAAGAATAAAAATCTGCATATTCTAAAGCCCACAATGAATTTGTTTCTATAGACTAACACCTCCACAAAGAAATAGTGTGCACGGCAACAACCAACCTTCCATGGAGGTGTCTCCCTTGGCTTCCAGCATCCCTTCATCACCCCATTTCTGGCCTTCTGTTTCAGAAATGGTTGTTAATATAATAGAGGGAAAATTAAAATCTTTATAGACTCCTCTTATTCTTTTAGTGTAAAATAAATATAACATGAGAGAGGCTGGAGGGTGCTGTATGTTTACAACTTTACTTTTTGAGTGGATAGAAAAGAGAAAGTAATGTTTTTTTTTTCAGTTACCAACATACTAAAACAAAGTAACAGTCATTCATTCACTTGTTAGAATACTTACTTAAACCCAGCCACTGGGTCAGCAAATTTTTTCTGTAAAGATCCAGAAAGTAAATATTTTAGGCTTTGCAGACTGGACGTGGTCTCTGTGATAGACTTCTTTGTTTTGTTTAGGACCCTTTTTAAAAAAGAAAGACCATCCTTAGCTAGAGAGCTAACAAAACAGGAGAGACTTGGCCCAAGGGTTAGTTTACTCCTATCCAATTCAACCAAGGGATCTTACCCATACTCCCCTCATACAGGCTTAAACCCAGGGCACTCTTCCACTGAGCTACCCTGCAGTCCTCTTTTAAATTTTTATCTTGAGACAGAGTCACTCCAATTGCCCCTGCAGGATTCAAACTTGCTGCTGTCCTGTCTCAGACTCCTGGGATGCTGCAATTACAGGCATGTGCCACCGGGCCTGGCTTCTGTTTCTTTTCATGTTAGTATATTGCGTTAGAGTTGGCAGAAAGCACCCCTGACCAAGGACCTTGAGTCACATCTGGGAAGTGACTGTCACTACACTAGTGTGTCCATTTCCAAATGATGTTCTAAGGCTTAGAAAGATAAGCTTACTTAAACTTAAGGTGAAAGTGCAAATTAGTGATTCATCTCTCTAACAAATATTTATTGATAGCTACTATGTGTCACGTTCTCTACCATGTGGTAGATGTGACAAAGCAAAGTCACTATGGTTCCACTCTGGTGGAGCTTACATCTTTATAGGGAAGATGGATATTGCAAAAGAATTTTGTCAGTGTCTATCTAATTACAATTATGACCAGTTCTATAAAAAATAAATTGTTTTGTGGTATAAGCATATCTAAAAAGGGGACTTGCCTGAGCACTGAAAATTTCAGTGAGAAAATAACAATTAAATCTATAAGTGATAAGGTGGGGGTTGTTAGCCTTGTACTGTAGGAATTGACTAATTGCACCCTAACCCACAGCCCATTTCTCTATGGCCTGGAAACATGGTTGTCTTCATTGGTGGCTGCTTTACTCCATAGTGTCAAGGTTGAGTAGTTGAGTCTTTGTCTGCAAAGCCTACTGTGTTTACTGTCTGTCCCTGTCCTGGAAAACTTTGCCAGCTCCTTAAGTAAAGAAAGGAAACTTTAAAGTGGAGGGTTCTTAGGTTAAAAAAGTGTAGTACTTTTGAGAAAGAGAGAGAATTGTGTGTTTAACTAAAAAAATAAGGGAGAAAAAGATGGAGGGAAGAGGAAGGATGTTATGGTTTGAGTCTGGATGTTCCCACCCAATGCCTCATGCAGTCATGGGGCAAGTCTTCTAGAATTTGTGATTGATTCATCAGGTGTGAGTGCTACACCTGCCCTAGAGTACAATACAAGGGACAGAAAGAGTCTTTCTGTGCTTCTTTGGCTCTTACTGCGTATGCTGTCTTCTGGCCACCTTGAACTGTTGCCTTCTGCCATGATCCATTCTGTCTTGGATCCAGCAGATTATGGACTGAAACCTCCACAAACTGTGAGCTAAATAAACCTTTCCTTTCCTAATTTTGGGTCTCAGGTATTTTGTTTCAGCAACAAGAGAAAAGTAACCAACACAGGGGACAAGGACCAGACCTATAGGCATTTACTACAGATTTTTAATTGTATCTTGTTGCCAGTGATAAGAAGTAAAAACATTTTTTTAAAAAGGGAGAATGATGTAATCAGGTTTGCATTTTTAAAATAGCCCATAGTAGATAACAGTGTTAGTTACTGAGAACTAGAAAACATTCCACGAAGCAGGTTCGTGGTTGAGGTCAGCTGGGATGGGATGAGCAGAAGCATTACACTCTGGCCCTGCTGAATTTAATGATCAAATGCACTGTTCAAGTGGGTGTATTGAGTAGCAGGTGGGCATAAGGGACTAAATTCAGGGGCTATGTCTGGCCTGGAGATAGAAAGAGGTCATGAAAAAGAAAGAGAGTAAGAAGAGAAACTTACTGATCCTAAGAAACACCAACACTTGTAAAGGTAAAATTGGAAGAAGAGGTTGAGAAGAAGCAACCTGAGAAATAAGTAAACACTAAAAGAGCCTGTTGTCACATAAACCAAAGGGTGACACTGCCTTCGGGGACAAGAAGTGATCAACCAGCTGCCACTGAGCTATTAAGCAAGGCTGGAAAGAATCTGTCAGGCGTGGTGACAGGCACGTCACTGGTTACATTAACAAAAGCAATTTTAGGTGAAGAGTGGTTGCAGACACCAGATTAGAGTGGATTGAAAACTGAGTGTGAGCTGAAAATCTGAAGCAGCAGGTTGAAATCGCTTTTTCATGGGATTTGGCTTCTAAGGGAAAACAGAAAGCAAGTGAGGGACTAGTTGTGGGGGCAGGTATTGGAAAATGATGTCTGATTGGGGGATTTTTTTTTTTTGTTTTGTTTTATGTTGGAGTAGAAAGACTGAAAATATCATTAAAACTGTAAAGGTCAAGAAAGTTAAATTTTTCAGCCGATAGTTTGGAATCTCTGGTGTCTGCATAGGCAGGTTGGGGAATTCATGTTAAAAATAGCATAGCTGTTTTTTTTTCTATTTCTACTTTAAAGTAAGTATTGATTCACATGCCTCCCCCTGGGCAGTAGAGCCATGTGAGAGCCCTCTGCCTCTACAAAGTGAACAAGGCCCAGAGTCAGTGACCCTCCGTTGAACATGGCCATTCTCTCATCTCTGGTCATGTCGGCAGTCCTGGGTGCCTTGTCAGTTACATAGTTCTGTGTAGTTCTTTCCCTTTTGTATAGTAATGCATTGTTTCGTATACAGAAAACCATTGTCTGACCTGAGGCTTCTGATTGAAATGTAACAAACCAGTAAAAAGTTTAAATTTGATAATTCTTCTGTAAACTAGCCTCATTATGGTCTTTCCCAAATCCTCACATTCTGTTTTCCTAGTGGAAATTTTATCTTCAAAAGCTGATGTTAAAAATAGGATTTATGGTATTGATTTTTATGTAATTTGACATTTTAAGTTTGAGGAATTAAGGCCAGTCATTATTTTCAGAGAAGTGCTTGAAAAATAGAAGCCTGAAATCTTAGCCTGTTCTCTGTGACTTAAAAGCAAAAGTACCAGCTGAATTACACATTTAAATCAAAAATTCCAAAAAAATGTCATAAAGCTATTTTTGTTTTGATTCTATAATATGGATTTAATTTCAAATCTACATTTTAGATTTAGATTACAGTTAGATACTGTGGTGCTAGAACGTACTTATGTTATCGGCCAATTGTGCCTTTTCTTGCATAATTAATACATTAAGGATTTAATTTATGTAAATGAAATAGTGGCACTACTTATTAGATAGGGAATTATTTTCAAAATAAATTTTAAATCATCTTTTCACTTATACTTACCTTAAATAAGGTGTTTCTACTTAAAACATTTGTCTTTATCATATCTTGCAACAATAATGAAATGATTTAGTAAATCCCAAAGGGAGTTCATAAAACTGTGTTTCCATGGAAGGGTTTCAGAGTCAACAGAAATCCAGTGATGCTGAAGCAGAGAAAGACAATGTTGCAGGTTCCTGAGCACAGAGGTGGGTGGAGATAGCCAGCACTGAGCATGGAGGAAGAGAACATAGGCTGATAAATGCAAGTTTGTGCATAGGTGTTGGTGTGATGAGCTGCGGCCCAAATTAGTTTATTCTGTGTTTAGTGGGCATCTATTTTGTAACAACTTGGCCAGGAGATTCCCTAGTTGCCTGGTATGGTTGCAGGTGTTCTGCCTACTTCACCTGGTATATAGACATTTTTCTATCATTACTGCAAATACTTGAGATACTGAGTTTACAAAGAGAAAAGGTTTGTTTGGCTCCATTTTAAAGCCCCTAGTCCACGCGCAGTTGGCCTTGCTGCTTGGGACCTATGGCAGCACATCAATGTGAAAATGTATAGCAGAACAAAACCACTCACCGATGGCAGTGACTGGGAAATATTAAAGAGAGAAGAACAGGCTAAAATCCACTGGTGCCTTCATGCTGTGCCCCTCATGACCTGTAGACCTCACACTACACCTGATCTCTTAAGGGATCCACCCCTGTGCCAGTAGTGCCAAGCTGGAGACCAAGCCTTTTTTAACACGTAGACCTTTGGGAGACCCTCACCAAAGCATAGCAGCTGGCCAAGGCATTGGGAGCCTCAGTGCAGAGCCACCATAACACCACCTGCTGTCTCCTGGGAGATCCCCCTGGGATGCTCCTATTCCTCCATAAATCCCAGAACCAAGGAGGAAGGATTTGGGGGCCAGCCTACTTTGGTAGCCTGGGCAAGACTCAGTTGGTCTGAAATGTTTTGTTGTCGTTTTCTTGAGTTTTTATTCAATTTTATTTTCAAACTCTTGTTCTCTCCAGTTTATATAAACCAAAAAGCTTGCTGATAGTAGAGATGGGATTTAAGCTTAGGAAATTTTCTCTGTCCTTAAGGAAATTTCTTGAGTTGGACATTTCTTACTTAGAAAAGCGATCAATATATAGACCAAAGGCCCCTGGGTAGAGATGGCTAAAAGACAGATCCAAAATTATGTCTTTTTCAATTCTTATGAGCAGTTTTAAAGCCTATTCAGTGCACATTTTAGAAATACTGAAATTTGGTTTGTGTAAGTGGAAGCACCTTACAGAGAACCCTGACATGGTAATTTGCTGGCTGCTTGCGGTCCAAGCTCTGAGTTGAACTTCCACTAATCTGTGGGAAGGGCACTTAGTTACTACGTTACATGTTGTACTGAGGTCATTTTGGCTTTCAGATGCTGCTATTCTTGCTTAACTGTGGTTAATTTGGCTTCAGCATAATAATTTAGTTTGTTTGGGGTTGTTGTTTAACCCCCTACAGCACACATGCATCAGTGGTGCAATGGTTTTCTAACAACCACGTTTCAAGTCCTGTGTGGACTGTAATTCAGCAGTGGATCATCTGTATCCCTTTGCTAACACAGATGGATGTATCATCCTCGCCTCCGATCCCCTATCACCACCAATTTTCTCGAGACAGAGACTCCTTTGGTGATGTGCTGCTTATGAATCTGTTTTCATAATTGACAACAGGCTATTACAAGTAAATTAACAAAATTGCTGGGTTAGTCTCAATTTATATGCCATTATGCTATGATATAAAATGATAATCTTTTTATGAGGAAAATGGTGGTTCAGATATTGCTAGGAAAAGAGCTTATTACATCTTGTTTCTTTTGAAGTTTTTCTGTATTATCTTCAGGTCATAGAAATAGGTGAATTAGGTTGCTTCCCCTATGGGATCTAACAACAGTCTGAGAATATTATGCAGAGGAAAGAAGAAAAGTATGATAATCAGAAACAATTTAGAAAAGTTGACCTCTTTCCCCTCCAATTATACCAAGATTATAAACCAGCTGAGGTTAAGGATCAATCTCTTGCAGGGATTTTAAATTTTTTCCCTGGTGGAAGTATTCACAGCACAGAGAGTGGTAGACATGCTGAATCAAGACTTCTTTTTCCCCAGAGAACTGGCCTTTAAATAGTTACCTTCCTTAGTGAATAGGCTGAAGCTTTCTACGCATCGCCCAGAGGAAGGCATTATTTTCCTTCCCTCTTTTTTCAGAGATTTTTTCTGTTCCTTCTTCAGAAGCTTTAAAATGCTTTTGCTGTATTTGAAAAAAGAGGCTACTGAGTGGACAGGATTTTGTGCCTATGCCTGGTTGGCAGGGAGAATGGCTGCCCGTGCACCCTGTCTTTCTTCTGAGTATCCAGTAGAAAGGCCTGCAGAAAAATGCTTCGGAATGAGTGTACCGGGAAGTAGTCATACACACCTGTAAGCCCTGCTACTTAGGAAGCTGAGGCAGGAGGAGCGTACATTCCAGGACAACCTGGGAAACTTAGTTGAGACCTTGTCTCAAACATAGAAAAGGCTGCTGAGGATGTAGCTCAGTGACAGAGCACTTGCCTGGCATGAGCAGAGCCGTGGGTTTCAATCAGTACTGTGCCGGTGGGGCGGAGGATGTGTATGGCTTCCCTTGTCCTCATGTCTGAGGTCCTTAGGGCTTCAAGCCTGATCACACTAGTCTAGAAGAATCCATTAAAACTGCCCTGATTTCCTCTCACCTACTTTTATACTGGCTGCTTCTCTTTCCAATCATCTCTGGAAGATAAAACAGCTCAATATTTTGTCTGTCTTCAGCAAGAAGTTTTTTCACTTGATTACCTTGCATTGTAAATTCTCTGATTGGTCTCAAGGATGTGAGACTGTGGAACTTTGTCTCCTTGTTAGGGTGGAAGTGAATTGTGAGTGGAAGGGTATGGGTGGCTTCCTACCTCCCAAGAGTAGGTGGAACCCTCAGAAGTCAGATCTAGAAGAGTCATTCACTTGAATCATGTAAAATATTTAGGGTTTATTCTGAGCTCGGTGGAAAAGGAGGCTTTGAGGCAGTTTGAGTAAAAAGATGAAAGAGATGACAACGTTAAATATGGTGATGTTAGCCTTTTAACCATTGTAACATTTGTCTCGTGCTTGAAGAGCCAAAATGCCTCCGTTACAGCTCTCTTGCTTATCATGTCCCATCTTTAACTTTGTAGTTTGTGTCTTTGTAATGCCTGAGATAACTGAACTTTTCATTTTGCTTGCATATTCAGACTACTTGAACTTGTATGACTTATTTCTCTGGTTGGTATCTCTGTATCTGTCTTAGCCAAGACGGTGGCTAGCCAAGTTCAGTGGCACAGACCTGTGACATTGGCACATTGGGAGGCTGAGGCATGAGGAGTGCAAGTTCAAATCCTGTCTGGGCACCTTAGTAAGACTCTGTCTCAAAACTAAAAACACAAAAGGGGCTGAGAATGTAGCTCAGTGGTAGAGTGTGTTCGATCTCTCAGTAAAACACACACACACATCAAACAGGGATTTCAGTGACCATCATGCCAATTTCTTCACTCCTATTCTCTTAGAACCTGGGCAGTGATTGAGTGTTAATGTAATCCCATGGCATCCACAGTGAGGGAAAGAAAGTGAGAAAGGAAACAAGGTCAGACAGTGTATCACCATACGGTGCCTACTTGATAAGCCACAAAACTGAAACCACACAAATGTTTTTCAGGCTGCACCAGAAACTGTGCTTCTAAATAGCTCACTGGAGGGAGGAAAGGAGAGGGCTTTGTCTGCCCAGCTTTCTCTCATCTCGTGGGTCCAGATTTTCCCCATGGGTGATAATTCCCCTGCACTTCAGATTGTCTCAAACAGGCCTCATAGCAGCAGCTTTAGAAGCCAAATTTGAAATTCTATGATTTGGCATGCTGTTGAACTCCAAGTGGCAGAAGGAGCCCAAGACTTGAAATGTGCACAGTAAATCCCACGTGGCAGAACCAAGAGGCTACCATGGAACGAGGGAGCTCAGAAGCAGCAGCAAGGATTGAGGACCCAGGAGAGTGGCACTGAAAATGAACCTGGTGCATCTGTCACAGCTAATCATATTTGGTCGTGTCGGCCTCTAGGCCAGCCCTTTAGAGAGCTGTCGTTATGGATATCCCTTATCCTCTAGATAGCTTTGCTTCTCTAGTCATGTAGGTCTACTGATTACCCTTCAGTAGTTATGAGCATTCCTCTAAATGTGTCTATTTGTTTTATTTTATTTTATTTTTAAAGTAGTAAAATACAACAGAACAAGACAGAATAAAGCCAACTAAGATCGTACAGTGAAATAGGTACAGAACTTCACAGCAGGTTACTGGGATTACAGTAATAGGTATCACAATATGTTTTGTTATCTTCACAATAGTTGTTCTTTCAATCATGTATATCGAAATAAAATGAAATACAGAACATTATAGAACTTATCAAAATAGAATATTGAATAGAGCAGTACCATGAATCAGAATAAAGCAAAACAGTAATAAAAATATTTGTCTTCAAAGAAATGGTAGAAGGAAATCCTCCGTATTTGCTATGGTCAACCTCCCAGGAGATGCTCAGATTTCTGGTTCCCATTTGCTAACGGGGGGACAGGAGAAGGGGAATAGAGGAAGTGGGATTTTGACTCTAGGCCGTGCACCAGTAGGTTCACTATTGCTTAGCAGGGAGGCAGGCTGGTTGCTTGGTTTCCCAGCTTCATAAGTTCCAACATGGTGGATTTCAGAAGACACTGGTGATTCTCCCGCTGGAGGGGCCGTAGTCTGCCACACCACAGCCACTTACCAGGGAGGGGAGTTGCTTGCTTGGCTTCCCAGCATCCTAAGTTCCAACATGGCACAGATCTCAGGAGCTGCTGGTGGTTCTCCCCCTGAAAGGCTAAATGTGTCTATTTTAATGTCTATTTTGTTTTCTTCCTTCTTCTTCTGGAGTCTACTCTGACCTCTCACCTATAAGCAAGCCTGAGCACTAGAGTCTTTGAAAAGATTTCACTGTGGTACGAGCTGCCCAACCAACCCTTTCCAGAGGCATCTTTTCCATTTTATCCAGGCTCTCAGAGTGATTAATATTTATTTCTATTTTTTATGTCATTTTACTTCATTTAAATTAGAAGGTATTACAAGGAAGTATTACATCTTTCATGAAAACATAGCAAGTTATAACAAGAAAGAATCTTAGATAAGGAGGCAAAAGCTCTGAATGTATGCTAACCGTATGATCTTGGACAGGTCAGATAAATGTTCAGCCTCAAATAAAATAACGATTAAATACTATGACAAATAGTTATGAGGGTCAAACCAGACCACGTGCATGAAAGGTTTTGAAAAATATAAGTGCCAAATAAACCCAATACAATAGTGTCATATTCAGCTAAGAGTCATAGACTCTCATCATGGAATCTCAGTGTTTCTCTCTAACATAGATTAATATTTTTATTAGTGAAAAATCTGTACCAGTTAAGCAATTTTAAGTATGATCCTCAGAGCAGTTCTACTGGGGTGATAGCACTGTCTTCCTTGTTCAGAGCTGACACTCCCAGAGGCTATGTGACTCACACATAGCTTAATATGTGACACTGCAGGTGTAGGAATGCAGGGCTGTCTGCTACCAGAACCCACGCTTCTAAACACTGTCCTATGGTGCCTGTCCCAGCTTCCCCAGTAAGCCAGCTTCTGACCTAGGCCTGGACTCGAGGTCCCCAGAGTCCCTGCCCACAATGCTCCCCGACAGATTTTCCCACTCCAACTGGCTAGCGATCTTGTTACAACAGGAGTCAAACTCTCAGCTGGGGTGTTTCAGATGAACGTGCCTTAGTGATCCCCCCGGTTACAGCAAGACTAAATGAGGTTTTAGAAAGACTTTAACTACTACTGGAGCGTGTGGTGCCAGTGGTTAAGAACAGGCGGTTTCTGGAGATTTTCTGCCTGAGTTTGCTCCAGCCTCACACTGTACCTGCTGTTGACCTTGGGTGAGTTGCTTCACCTTCTCATGAGTAGGCCGCCTGGTGTGGAAAGGCAGAAAAGAGCAGTGCTACCTGAGTAGGTTGTCATGGGCTTAAGTGAGCCTCGGAGTCTGTGCAACATGCCCAAAGCAGGTGTGCTTTTGTGAAACAAAATAGTATGTTCTTGGGTTTCATTCGCAGTTCCAGCTTAATAGCATCTCACTCACTAGTCACCCAGAAATACACCAAAGGAAAAGAAAAACACAAAATGGCAAGCCTTCCTGTAAAACCAAATAAGCTCCTCTGATAGGACACATAAGCCTTATTTTTCTCAGGAAGTCATCTTAGACCACCAGTGTGAAGTTTTGTTCCGCAGTGGACTCTTTGCCCCTGTCTTGGGTAGGCGTGCAGTATGTGCCTGTCAGAGAGCACTGGGCCGGCTCCAGGAAGAACTGCCCACGTCCCTGGCCTGGCTGGAAGGCCCCCAGGTGGACTGGTAGCCATGGCAGCACCACTGCACTGTTAGCACTGACCCTTTGAGGGTCCCAGAAGAGTGAAATCGAGCCTCGCTTAAATGTCCTGAGTTCATGGCTTTGAGGCATGCTATGTTTTTTCATTTCTCTGCTAATTGTAAATGCTGTAACTTCTGAGATTACATGAGGAAAGAGAAGTCTTTTGTGCGTTTTCAAAGTGTCTTCCTTTGTTTAGTTGAATGTATATATTTGGGAAAGAAAAAAGCACAGTCATGCATTGTTTTGACCATGTATGACATGCAGCCTGCTAGTGATGGATGTTTAACAGATCAGAGAAAATGTTTGGTTTTGGTGGCCACGCCTTGATGATATTAGTCATACTTTCAGGGCCTTTGTTTTCTAGAAATTGGTTTTTAAATAGCTATATTCTACAAAACAGTTTTTTTGTTTGTTTTTTGGATATGAACACAGGCAGACTCACTGTCTCCTTATCCAAAAGGAGGTACTTCAAAGACATTCTGTATAAATATCGAAGAGCAGCATTAAAGTAACTTTTGAGACACTCTTTTCCATTAAATGTCAATTTCAGTGTTTACCTGCTAGGCAAATGTATCCCTAGAAGAAAGTAGACATCCATCTAGCGTCTTATTGCTGACTCTGGCTGCTAATTGAGGCTTGTCCCCCCTCTGCAAGTGGGGTACGGGAGGACGAATGGACAGATGGGCATTTGAACAGCTAAATGTGCTGCTCATCTTTCTGAGGTATTTTCTCATCAAATAGCATGATTTATCTGATTTCTTCATCTGCCCCTTCTTTGTCTCACTCTCTCACATTGTTTTCCTCCTCTCTTTTCGTGGTTCTGTTGCTTTGGTTCTTCATTTCTAGAATAACCACTTCATTTGCAGAATGAAACCTGTAATCAGATTTCATATTCCTGTACAGTGAAATGGTGTGTTGGAAGTGGCATGTTATTAAAATTCACAGTTAGGCTTGTATCCAAAACTAATTCTTACTAATTATGAAATATGAAATCATAATCAACCAGCTAGTTGCCAAAAACATGTGAGTCTTTTTAAAATATAAATATATCATTTAGTCTTTGGGCTTTCTTAAAACGAGGTTGTTTTATGCAAGCCAGATCAGCACTTAGGAAGAAATCGATCATAACTGTCATTGCTAATAATTTATGGCTCTCACTAGAATTTCTAAACTTTGGTATAGAAATAAATGCCTTATATTCAGCTTCAGTCTTTATCATTATAGAAATCCATCCAAGACTTTTTTGATGAATCACAGAGAAATATTTACTCTCTGGCCCAAATCTTAAGTTATTCTCTATACATAATCCCTATGTGTATATTTAGATTAATACTGCCAATATTCCCTGGCAAAAAGAGTCTTTCAAGACTGAAATTATTACATCTTATGTTTTCATTTCCTAAAATACCTCAAATTAACTACAATTAAGGTAAATCTACAGTGACCAATAGCTGAGACGTGAATTTGTGTCGTCAATGGTTTATGCATTGTATCAGGGTGATTTTTATACCTATATTAACAGTGTTTCCTGATGCAGAAAGTTTGTGACAAGACCTTTGGAGGCTGACAATTTTAGGCAGATGTGGATCTATACCTTTGGCTTCTCTGGTTATAATTTCACTATAAAAATGTCACAACCATCTGGGTAGCAAATGGCTGGGTCTGCCTCTCCCTGTGATTAAAAGTATAGAGGAAATGTGTTTGACATCAAAGGTGCTGGATTTATACAAAAGAGCTATGTCAAGTGTAACTCTGTGGCATGTGGCCGGGATATGTCTAACCAACTTTCTGAAGTAGCCTTCCCTTAGACATTCAAGTGAGGCATTCAAGAGTGTCACGGTACTAGTGGATCGCATGTTGGTTTTACCTTCAGGGTTAAGCCCTGCTTTCCATAGATAACCTGATCTGTAGAAAGAGAGAGCATTAGAAAAACAAGCAGATCCACAAAAGTCCTTTTTACTAATGTGTTTGGTCTTGCCATTTTTTCAAAGAAAACCCCAACTAGAATCTCACAACCGCAGAATCTTCTTATGTAGAAAGTTAAAGTTAATTTCTTCTACTTGGTGAAAAGCCTATTAACCTTTTTTAGAACACTTTAGAATCATTCTTAGGACCATATCGCCTGTGTGATTTATGTAAATGTTTGGCTGTTGTACCTCCAGTTGGAGCTATTAGAGTTTTGCTGATTTGCTTGGCATAGCTCCAGGAAATAGTCCATTAAAATTCAAATCCTTTCCCAATAATTGAGACAATCAATTTACATTAAACAAGGCACACTTATAATTTTATGTACAATTTAAATTCTATAGAAAATAATCAGTGTGCAATAAAGGGGGACACTTATTTTGATGCAAAGGGGTGTTTTTATAGTCTGCATCAACAATTCCTTCATATTTTCAAAATAGTTCCCTCATTATCTTTTTTGTAGAGCAGCTCTATTGTATTTAATTTTAACAGAGGACCAGGTCCGTGCCGCGTGTTTGATAAGCAATGTGCCTCTCTCTCACTGGCATTTAAATTGCAAGGGTCGAGAAAGAATAAGGTGGTACTTGTTTGCTGCTTAATATGGCATAATTCCTATAAAAAGGGTAAGCAAAATAGATTTGTTTCCTTTATGCCAGCATTAGTGAAATGGCATCATTTTTTCGGCTTTACCTTTTTGTAACAGACCAGGTACCTATTGCTCTGCCGGGGCTTGCATGTCAGGTCCTAAGAAAATCATTCAAAGGGACTTGGAAAGGGATGCATTGGATGAAGTTTCCATGACTGCATGGCTTTGTGCTGCAAAGTTCCCAGGAAAACTTCAGGTCCATCAAGTCCTTGCAAGACAGCTGGACTCCTGGAACATACCTGAGTCTTCCACAGTCCTCATTTGTAAGCTCCCAAGGAGACCGGTGTTGTTGGTCAGGAAATCGAGAACGTTGGAGAAATATTATTAGGAAGAATACAGTAAAAATAATGACAAGATAGAAAACAAATCCTGTCAGAGCCCGAGAATATATTTGGCTTCCGCTGGCTGTGTCTGTCTGTTTCCACAAACGGTCCAGAATAGAAACCGGATGTTTAAAATCGCTCTCTCTTTCACATGCTCTCCTCCCCTCCTGTCTTCCTTCCTCTTCAGTATTAGTAGACTTACTATTTTTATTATTTTTTATTTATATTCCTAGTTTTCAATATTTGCCATTTGTGTGGATAACACATTAATTTTTAATGAAATATTTTCAGACTCTTGGAACTCTTGGAATAACTGAATCGTAAAAGAAAACTTGAAATTGATGTAGACTCCCAAGCAGCGAATAAACTGAATATGACACTTGTGTTACTTTCCCCGCTCACAAATGGTTATCTTAAAAGATTGTGTGTATTAAGATGTAAATCTCTTGTTTTTGTCTGGGTCTAATTTACATAATCTTTGTGGTACTATTTTAATAAATAATCAAAGTGAAATGAACTTCTAAATAATGTGTTAGGCAATGTGCATCAGTAATTTTCTCTTTATTTAGAAACATTTTTGACAAGCCACATTACTAGGAAAGCAATTCAGAAGTGACTGTAACTGAGTCTTGGGTTTAACTTTATTTTAATTGTGTTATAGAACTAAGGTTTTAAGAAGTTGGCATTTTTTTTTTCCCTGAGTAGCTCATTTTCTTGTAATCAATGATTGTTTTTGTTCTGTACTGGTATAGTTAAAATTGATACTGGAAATTATTTAGAGTTTTTTTTTTTTGTGTGTGTGTGTGTGTATACACTCTTTGCAGAACTGCAACTTTCTGTAACCTACTTTGAAACTGTGAATTAATGTTCCTTCCAGAACTTTTTGTAGAAAATATAGATGGTTAGAAACATAAATCTTTTCTCATTCTCAAAATACTAGTTTCATTTTGATAATTTAAATCTTATTTCAATCATTAAACATGATTAATTTCATATTTTCTTCTTTTTAAAAAATTTAAATTTCTGAAGGATTTTATTTTTCTCAAGTAAATTTACTTTTGGCATTTTATATATTCTTTTTTTTTAAATCAGTACTGGGGATCGAACTCACAACTGCACACTTGCAAGGCAGGCACTTATGCCACTGAGCTAAATCCCCAGCCCCTATTCTTTTTAAATAGCTTATCTATTGTATCCCTAAGTACTAATGAATATATTAAGGAGCCCTATCTATGTTAAATGAGCCCAATTATATAGAATGGCTCTTAGAGAATCAGAAGAGATCTGAAAATATATTAGGCCTAACTTTTTGTCATCTCCACCCATTCCCCATCCCTATTCCTGATATACACACTTTAGAGGAAACTAGACTGTCCCAAAGAGATAAGATGACCTCTATGACCTAAGTCAGGTGATGAGTTCGAACCTGCATTTTATGACTTCTGGTCTTGTGTTTTGCACTCTAATTTGTATGTTTGTAGGAGTAGAGAGATGGACCAGTACTAATAATCTAAAGGAAAATGTTGAATGGACATGAAACAGCTTTAGCAGAAGCTGTCTTGTGCAGTAAACTAGAGACCAATGCTTTATGGTTAATTGGAAAGTTAGGAAACCATGACAAATGATATCTAAGTGAGCTCACATATTGTCTTTGTGTACGGATCTTCTGATTTGGAGCACCACCTGTTCCTGGATAGACCACACCCAAACTGCATCCTTTATTGCACCCATTTTTGTTTTCCTAAACCAAAAACATAAACACACTTGGAAGCAACATCCACGGAGAATTTCCTATTTTAATAGCGCTTTCCCTACCAAGTCTTTTACATGTGTTTGATGCACTCTTCATTTGACAGACTTATTTTATATGGGGGAAAATTCAGTTTTGTTGACTCCTTCTAAATCATCCCACTTTGTTTTCATGGAATCAGCAGCTCTTTTTTTAACAATCATATTTCTGAGTTCACTAAACATTTAATTGCATTTATGTAAGCAGCATAAGCAGGCTTGGGAAGAAACACAGCTGACTTTGGGAATTATAATATAATTGGTGGGAGCAGAAGTGCCCATTTGTGCCACAGAGTAGCAGTCATTCACTGGCCATTGAGCTTGCCAGTGAGCATGAGTAGGCTGCAGGCAGCATCCAATATGCTCGACAGAAAGAAGAGGAAAGTGTTGGCTCACTTGGTGACTAGAGTAAGTGCACAGTCCATTCGAAGAGCTGCTAAAAGACAAGTAAAAGTATACAACATAGTAACTGACATTAAGGCAGAATCTGCGTTGCATGCTTTACGAACAGTCTTTCCCTTTGTGTCAGAGAGAGGCCAATTGGAGGCAGAAGAAAAGGAATATTTTCTGTCCTCTTTCTGCTTTCTCTTTTTCTGAGATAGGAATTCCAATCTTGCCCTGCCTGGAAGCTGAGGCAGTGAATCATTCTTGTACCAAGCAAACTCTCCACCACTGCTTGGCCTTCTGTGGATCTGTCTTTCAGGTGAGGGTTTTCTACTGTCCAGCTGGAGATGCTGGGTGCTGTAGGCTTTTCGAGACAGGGTCTCACTATATAGTTCAGGCTGGCTTTGAACTAACTATATAGTCCAGGTGGTCCTGAACTCAGTTTGAAACAGAAATAGGTCCTAGGGCTTGGTTATCTCTATTTTCGCCTATCTGGCTATAATGAACAAGAAGGGCAAATTTTTCAAAGTTCAAAAACTCTCAGAAATTTGTTGTTGTTGTTGCTCTCTGCCATCTAGACATATCTAGATTTGTCTCTGAATACAATGAGAGAAATATGATGTTCATTCATTCACTAATTTATTCATTCATTGACTAGGCACACAGTCTTCATGTATGTATTAAGTTCCAATAGGAAGGAGAGACCTGTAGGGGGCTTAGGAATTGAAAGCTGCATAAGAGTTAGCCCTTGTCTCTAAGACTCCACGGTTCAGGTGTTCTTGCCTGAACTCCCCACAGCCTGGAAGGTCTTTTAACTCACTGACTGGAGATTCCTTAACTCTACTTTGTACATTCCTGGAGCCTTTATGCAAACAACAATTTGATCAACATACAGGATATCATCATTGTTAGACTATGAATTTAAGAATCGGAACCAAGTCCTAGTCATCACTATATCTTTTGCACACAACACAGGACCTGGCACTTGGAGGGCAATCTTTTTAATCTCCTTTTTAAAAATCATCTTTTCCTATGCCTCCAAATTGCACAGTTAAAAATGGGACAGAATGAGAAATGATGTGCAGGTATAACATTTTAAAATAACCTGTCATCTTTATCTTCACACTTAGAAAGCCTGCCCATGATATGTGTGTCTAATTACTGTCATTAAATAATATAAATCTAAAGTTTGATTGTATAATAATGTGTACCAGCGGGCACTCAATAAATATTAATCATAACTATTAAACGTGCTTTGATCTCATTAAAATAAGATTGGCTCCCTCTGTCTATTTAGGCCGTGCAAATATTCCTTCTGTTACAAGTTGGTCCGTATTTTTGAAGGTTTGTAGATCATGTTTAATGGAGCTACTTACTAAGGCTGTTAACAGTTGCATAAATGACTTTGACTTTACAAATTTTATGACAGTCATTTGGAACGAGTTATACGTTCTCCAAGTTGTTGCTTTCCCCAGTGGCCTGATATATTAAAACATGATTGTGAAATTGCAAATTGTAATCGTTTTTTAAAACCAGCTAAATTTAGCTTCGCATGTAATGCTACTGATTTGTGTATCATAAGTGAAGGAGGTAATACAGCATGGAGGCTTAGAAACACTTCTTTCACCTAATCAGACAGAACAGCCTTTGAATAATGATCCTTTTGAAAGAGACTTCCATTTCTTATTCAAAGCAAATACGCTTAACTTCTGTATCTCTTCTATTTTAGAATAATTACTTTTGCGGCCCATGTGTGAAAATGCCCCATTTTTTCCCACAAGGTCCTTAATGTATAGCATTCAAGCGGTATTTCATGTTTCTTGTTAAAGTATGGGACCGTGTTCCTGGGGAGGTTATCTTCAGTTGATCTGCACTGGATCATGGCATCCTGGACTCTTTACGGCTTTTTGCCTAGAGCAGAGAAACCTAACTGACTGCAATTAGGGCAGCCAGGCAGCGCCCTGGCCCTTTTCCAGTCTCATCTTGGAACCCCAGGTCTCCTCACTTCAGTGCAGAGGGAGGATGCTCCAAGGTAAGGGTTCAAAATGTGTTTGGGTCTGATCTCCCCCTGTCTCACAGAACTACTCTACCAGGCTGAGATTTTTTAAAGTTGAGTAGGACAGGGATGACAAAACCTTGAGCTGTCACTGGAGGCCAGCTTCCCCTAACCTGAGGCTGCTGACCGCTTCCTCTTTTCTTCTGTTTTCCAGTGCTTAGAGCACTATGTATTCATGACTTTTTGCATCCACCTCATTAGAATTGTGAAATCATCTTTGTGAATCAAGTGTTATCAATCTACAAGTCCCTGTGTATGCAACCACTGCATTCTCTAGGATCTGGCATTGTTTTGGTTTAAAGTTGTAGGCACTGATTAGGGTTAATGCAGGCTGATTTATATGTGTCCTAGCTCTTCTTCCAAGCCATTAGGATGTGAGCTCACCTGGCTTTGGCAATGGTTTTGAGCTGTAGGACGCTTTGGTCCATTTGAACAAACAAAAAAAAACAAAATAAATCCCAAAGTAAAATATCTATTACATACCGAGAAACTTGCAAACCTTGGAGATACAAAAGCTAACACTTCTGATGTCCAGGGATTCATTCTTGTCTTGTTGGAGAAAGACAGGTGTTGAGCCCTTGTGCTGGCTGCTTTAGTAGAAAATTCATGTAGCAGAGGCATACCCAGCCTGGGAGAATTCCGGTGAATTTTTTTTTTTTTTTTTTTTTTTTGGTCTTTTTGAGTCAGGGTCTTGCTGTGCAGTTCAGGGTGGCCTTGAGCTCACTTTGTAACCAAGGCTGGTCTCAAACTTGCCAGTGATCCTTCTGCTTCAGCCTCCTGAGTGCTGAGATTGCAGGCATGAGCCATCATGCCTGCTAAGAGTGAATTTCTTGAGGGAAGGGATGCTAGAACTTGATTTTCAAGGATGTCTGGATGCATGCCAGACAGAGGAAAACAAGACAAAACCTCTAGAGGAGAAAACTGCATTGTGGAGGGGAGGAACTAAAAGCAGGAAGACGGGGAAGCAGGCTGTGCTGAGCTGTGGCTCTGCGTCCTGCAGACATTGGGGAGCCAAAGCCGGGTTTCAGATAAGGCACGGGAGCACATTTATATTTTTGAGTAACTCACTCTGACGGTAGCATGGGGTGGATTTTGTGGAGCCAAACAGAGAAACTAGATAGGGAATGATGACTGCCTGAAATAAGATACAGAGAAGCATGGGATGGGCTGAGACATGTCTGAGAAGTAAAATCATCTATCAATTGATGAGAGAAGGGAAGTGAAGAAGAGAGAGGAATTGGTAGTTCGTTTGTCTGCTTGTTCCTATTATCACTGATACCTATTTACCTGGTTTAATGTCTGGTGACATTCTTTACGTCCCTGCGAATTAAGTCACAGAATGCAACCTGTGATTTAAACATGGCATTTGTTAGTCATCCATTCATTCATTCAACTTTTTTGAATTAAGTCTACATTTTTATTTTAAAATTTGCATATACTTTACTTCTATGACCAAACTAGACTTTTTTTGACAAGAAAATCTCAAGCAGTGGGTATCAAGAATTGTGTTGAAAGAGAAATAGAGCCTGACGGATAGCCTGTTCTTCTCTAACTCCTAACATTTCTCAACTATGGCCTTTCCTCACCACCCAGCCAGGAAGATCTCTTCTCCCTGCATCGTGGTGGTCATTGTTTGTTTGTTTGGGTACCAGGGATCAAACTCACGACCTCCTCACACTTGCCAGGCAGGCATTTATGCCACTGAGCTAAATCCCTGGCCAATGGTAGTAACTTTTATCTGTGTGGTTCACTTCACAATACACTCCTCATCCTCCTAACGCTGTTCTTGGTGCTAGGTGGATGAGTCCTGCATTATTACAGCACAGTAGATGATAGCGTTTAGTGTAAAAAGGGTAACGATACTTCTTTTTGGAAAATTTCTACTAATTATGACTCCACACAATACTATAGTTTCTAAGAGATAAACACTGAAAAATATTCAAATCAAAATAATGAATAATCAAAATGTCTGACCTTGAACAATTAGTTACATAAACAAGTTTCCTACAATGGAATTTTAAAATGCCAAGAAAATGTCGTGAGCAAAAACTACTCATTGACAAAATGCTCAAAATATATCTTCATGGGGGGCTGGGGATTTAGCTCAGCGGCATAAGCGCCTACCTTGCAAGCAGGCAGTCGTGCGTTCGATCCCTGGTACCAATAAAAAGGAAAAAGACAAAAAAGAAAAGAAAAACCTTCATGGAGAAGTAGGATAAAAGTGTTATATATTATTCCATTTTCACATACACAAAATGCAGAACGTCATGTCTGCTTCTTGCTCTGTCTTGCTTATCTCACATATGTAGATTCAAAGTTTGCCCCGTGCAATTTGCACATAAGAATTTAACATCTCCTTGAGTTCTGCACACTTTATATGCACAAAAGGTCTCGTGATCAGCACAGATTTTGCTGAAGATACTGTATGAAGATGGAGAACATTTATACCACACATTCCAGAGAAACAATAACAGTCTCCCTTAATACCTGTTTCTTTCCTCTGAGGTCTTTTTCAGGCTGCATTTCTGCCCTGGAACTTTTTTCTTTGCTCCTGATCACTCTGCCTTCTTTTAACTTACTAATTTTTTGTCTTTTCATATTTCCTGGAACCACAGACTTCTTGCCCTTTTATAATGTAGAACAATACAAGTCTACTCTAGCTCTCGCTTCAGTGTATGTATTCAAGCATACAAATATTCAAGCTAGCTTGGGTCTCAAGAAGTCAGTTGAACATTACAATGTCGTGTACACACACACACACATGCACGGGCACAAGTAAACTTTATGGAACAGCATTTACCTTCACCATTCCTTTTGTAGCCCATATTTTCGATTTTTGCTTTTAAAAAGCTGCCTGTGGCCTGCTAAATTAATTTTCTGATCTACTAACCAATCTGGATGCAGTTAGAATACTCGTAACTTTGAAGGCTGTCTAATGACCTTCAGCATGCATCTTAGGAATTTCACTTATCAAATTATCAGATGACTTCTTCCTGACACCTAGTGAATAAAATTTTCTGTATCTTGTCACACCCAAGTGTGTATGTGCGCGCACACACACACACACACAAAACGGGACACACTCCAGAATGCGCTGCATTCGCTGTCTGTGTTCAGTGGAATTGTTAGTGTATTTTCTTTCGTTGCACTGAGCTTGCATAACTTTTGTGAAAGGAAATGTAAACAGTAAGAAAGCAGAGTTGCTTCACGTTTTGTTTTTCTAGGAAACCTCCCCGACCAACCTTTCCAAGCAGGGTTAGATCCTGTAACCTTTTTTTTCCATTTGCCCTTTTTATTTTTCTGTACCCCAAACCTTATTATTGTTGCCTTATAATAATGTATTTTGATATGTTTTTAAACCTTTCTGTCTTGGTTTGTTTGTTCATTGCTGTCACTCTTCCCTCTTTGCAGTATAATTTCTCCACTCCCCCCCCCCAAGTACTGAGGATTAAACCCAAAACTTTCTCACTTAATTATATTCTCAGCTTTTTTTTTTTTTTTATGCAGGATTTCACTAACACATCAACTTACAAGGACTAATCTCAAACTTGTGTGCCTCCTCCCGGAATACAGGGATTGTAGGGGTGTGTCACCAAGTCGGCTCTGCAGTCTAAGAAAATTTTAGATTTTCTTAATCTAAAATCCACTGAAGCTTGAATCTTCAGAAAATGTATGCAGAATTTAATGTTTTATTCTTCCTTTGGGAGAAGCAGGTCCATTTATTATTTGTGCGTCTTCGTTATGACAGACAAAGGTTCTAGGTGTGTTCCTTCATGATCTCTCAAAGCACTGAAGAACTCGAGTCTCTGTTCCAAGACTCACCCCATTGGTCTGTCTTCCTTCTGTGGGATGTGAGTGTCATGAGGTGAAGACCTTGTCTGTCTTGTTCACCACTGACTTCTTACTCCCTGGAATAGTGTTTGATATATGGGAACCAATCAAAAAGGGATGTTTTAAATGATTGGGCACAAAACCAAAAAAGACATTTATTTCATACTCTTATTTTTCAAAGCTGATTAAATATGTTGCTTGAGGGAGCAAAAAGTAACCAGAAACTTGTAAGACTGAGAATCTATCCTTGGGTGGAAGGGGTCAAAAATTGGCCTTGGAACAGGCTTTGATTTGGTGTGCAGGTGGTGTCTCTTTCTTAATCTTGTCCTTTAGCCCTTCTCTGACCTTAACTCTCACTCTTCTTGGCTGGCTCATAGCCCTAGCCCAGGTGTGGGGGTCCATGCAGCGTAAAAGCTCAGGTCTCATGATTCTTGGGTTGCAAGACATGGCAGCACTTCTGAGTTTGATTTTTCCCCCGGCTGCATTTAATACGGCTCATCTTGTTTTTGAAGGTAGTTTATTCCCTAGAAACCAGAAGGGGTGTTGTTTAAATAGTAGGCTGATGTCTCAATGTAACATATTGGCCCACTAAGATCCATAAGAGTGTGAATCACAAACCGGCCTCTGTGTATTTCTGATACAGTGTGAATGTTCTAGATGTAAGAAAATCCTATTAAGAGTGAGCAGGTTGTCTCACTTCGCCATCAATCATATTCTGAAATGTTAACTTGGTAGAATAACTTCTCTTCTTGGCTAACTAGATTCTCATAACGACAGCACAATATTTTTAAATCCAGGTAATTTGGCCTCTAATCCAAATTGTAGTTGATTTATTTTCTTTTGCACATGTTTATGACTGGAACTGTGTGTTTAAAGTTCAACTTTGTGTGTGGTATTCCTGTGATAATTTCAGTACATAAAGTATGATGTTTACAAAAGCCAACCTGAGACCAATACAGCAGTTTAGCAGCGAATTCCTACTCTGGGTACTTAACAATAATTGGGACTTTTCTATTGGCTTTGCATATACTCAGATTAGTAGTAAAATCTAAGTACCGTCCCGTTTGGTGAACTCTTACACTTCAGACAGTCACAAATTTGCTTCTGATTGTGCTTTTCATTCGCACCTAGCTCAGATTCTTGCCTGATGCTTTTTTAAATCCTCTAATTTACATACTGTGGTAAATTTAAAATGAGAACAGATGAATGCTGCTAAACTTTTCTGTTTCACTGATGAATATGGTATTTTGCTTCAACTATCTAGCTGTTATATATTCAATGACCTTTAAAACGTGAAATAGATACTTCTTTTCATATATACCATACAAGATGGATTATTAGTATTGTCTTGCTTTTGAGACTGTGATTCTGAGACACTGAGGCCAAAAAGAGAATCTGAGAATTAATTTCTACCAGACTAAAATGCAGGGTTTTATTGTTCATGGAGCTCATACCTGGGCAGCTAGGCAGAGGGGCACCATTCATATTTGGTTATCCTGCCTTTGCAGGAGGTGATGTACCAGCCTAAATGCCCTGCGGTCCCAGTACATCATGGTCAGTGCTGTTGTGCCCCCTGGGGCTGGAGTGCTGTGGTTCGGATAAGTATCTCCCAAAGGTCCAGATATTAAGGAAGGGACCCCATCTATAGCACTATTGGAAACTGGCAGAACCTTTACGGGGTGGGACCTAGTGGGTAGAAGTTATGTCACTGAGTGTGACCTTCAGGGGGATACTGGAGTCCCAACCCCTTCCTCTCTCTTGTTGCTTCATGACCACCAAGAGGCAAGCAATTGTGCCCTGCCACCTGCTCCCTTCCGTGATGCTCTTCCTCCACACAAGTGTAGGCTCTCAGGCAATGGGACAAGGAAACAAACTGAATCCATGAGCAAAGTTAACCTTTCTGCTTTTTAAGTTATGTCAGGTGTCTTGTCATAGTGGTTGAAAATTGATGAATCCAATGTTAGAACAAGTATGAGTAAGAAAAGAGGCAGTATTTCTTTAATGATTAATAAAGATTTGACTTCAGCTAAGTGTAATATTACCTCATTTATGATTATTCCTAATGTTGATCTTGTCCTATCAAACAGAGGCTTGGAGAAATTAAATTATCAAGTAACTGAAATATCTAAAATCCACGCTTTTGGTACCTGATGCCATCCTCCTGGTGCCAAATCTGTGTCTCCACTTGCTTGTGGGTCCTTAGAGAAAAGAATGATTTTGTTCATTACTGCAACTTCCACAGTGAGCAATAGATCACCTCACATTAGACAGGCCTTCATCTAGCGGAGATTCAGTATCCCATAATAGTGTGTTACCCACTGTGCTGGGTGTCTGAGTGGCCAGAGAAAACTTCTTAGATGAAACACTTGATGGAGTGAATAAATCTTTTATCACATAATATTATAACATTGTTCATTTGGCTTTCAATAACCAAAATCAGGTTTTTAAAGTTATATACACTACTTGGAGTAAAAATTCGATCAATTATAAGAGAAGAAAAATCTAGGGCACATTTTTTAAAGAGAAATACAATTTTTTAAAAAGGAGTAAAATTTCTATTTCATCATAAAGGAATGAAAATCATTTAAAGCTTTAACAAAAAATTCTTAAGAAAATTTTAGGTTTTGTTTTATATTACCATAAAAAAGTGGGCCAGTTGCTTAATATTCACTTGCTTTACTTCTATCAACTTGATCATACTTGATTACACTAAGAGACTGCTGGCTCTGAAATTTAATAAATAACCGTAATTCAAAGTCTCTGGTGCTGAATTCAGATTGATAGAAAGCCAAGCTGTTGCCACTATATCTCACTTTAAACAAACCCAATATATTAAATCCAGATTTATAAAATGGATTAGTTAAGTGGTTGTTCTTCACTTAGTGACATAATTTGTTGTAGTAAATTTCTTTTGTAATGCTTAATGGGAGTCAGTTGATTAGAAACCTGTATTATTTGCCACATTTTAAGTGCAAAGTACATTTAATAACATTAGCCAACAAACCAGCAGTTTTTCATTTGTCCCCTATTTCCTAGAAAACAAATAAATCGGTCAGAATAAGCTCTGCACTCAAGGCGTGCATGTTCTCGGAGCGAGGACCGGTAGAAGTGGGTGCTCTCAATGCGAGCGGCCTGGGAAAGCTCAGAATTCAGGCTCCCTTCTTTGATTTCCTGCCTTCCAACTCCCCCATTTTCTGGATGAACCAGGATTGTGCCAAATGTATCATGGTGGTCACTGTCTCTCCTTCATTTGCTGAAGACTGGCATGACTGGATCCTTATGAGTAGTCACTGGGTCCTGTTCTCATCCTTGATTCTACCCTGGGCAGTGCAGAAGTTCATGGGTTAGTTAGGTCAGTGGGTTGGCAGGGATGTTGAAAATATGGGACCCTAGCAGACATGAACACTCCAGGGGGATCAGCATAATGAATCTGCTAAAATATAGTCAGATGGAAAATTTAAGGATATAGTATCAGAGTAAATAGTACTTTTTAAAATGAGCACCTCCAATTATATTGCTCAAAACCATTTGATGAATTAGTATAGGAGAATCAGCTTAAGAGAAAGCAGGAGAAGAGAAATTAGAGTGAATTGCCAATAATTATTATTATGTGACTATATAAAGAACACTGATCTTTGAGCTCTTCTTTTTATACCAATATTCCTAGGTCAATGAAGATCATTTCGAGCATTTAAAGGGGGGTGGACAAGTCGTTTGTTTTGAGGGGAAGCGGGAAGGCTGTTTTCTTTTTTGTTTGAGGGCATTCTTCTATCTTTGTCTCTTCTTTCTTGCTGTCCTTTTCCTGGGCCTTGAGTTCTGCGCATATTTACCTTTCTTTTGAGAACTGGACTGGAGGAACTAGAGTTCAACCCAAAATCTTTTGGGAGATGCTGCATGTTTAATAAATGTTAAATGCCCTCATCACACTGCCTTATAAAGAACATTTGTTTTTAAGGCGCTTTGTGCATTCATCTGAGGAAAAAAGGAATGAAATCTGTCTTATTCAAATTCCAAATTTTAGGGAAGCAGATTGTCACAGAATATACAGTAATGCACTTCCAAAGAGGAAAATGGTGGAGAAAGCTAGGTATTTATCACACATGCTAGAAACAGCACTGTATGAGTAGAAATGGACTTTTCTCTTTTGGTGAGATATGCCCTACTTTATACCAGTTAGTGTATCGATTGCATTATAGTTTTTTTTCTTTATGGGAAAATATTCAGATTAAGCATGTGTTTGTTCTGTTGATGCTGAAGACATAAAAGAAATGTCATTCTCAGTGTTTCCTCAACAATGCAAATTATAAAATCCAAAAAAAGAAAGAAATGTAATTGTCCACAATTTATGTTTAATAATTGGTTTTATAACCAAAGCACTATTCTGTTTTTAACCCATCATTTCAAGTTGATAATTTTAAATATAACATTTTTAATCCATCATTTAGAGCTGATTATTTTATTTTTTTATTTTAAAGAGGATAAAACAATAAAACAAAAAAAAAACAGTGTAAGAGATACAGGACTTCAAAACATTAAGAAATCAGCAGTAGTTACCATAATGCCTTTTTATGTCTTCAAAATAGCTGCAGATAACTTCGGATATAGTGAAAATCAAACAGAACAGAATAGAATAAAAACAATAGAAACAAAACAATGAATGTGATAAAGGACTTCAAAATGAGCCTATAGTAAATCCAAAATGGCTACCATAATATATCTTGCTATCTTTGAATAGCATCTCCTGCCATCCGATTTGACATAATCAAACAAAACAAAAGAGAATAAAGGGGCCAGGGATTTAGCTCAATGGCATGAGGATTTAGCTCAGTGGCAAGCACAAGGTCGTGAGTTCAGTCCCCAATAGAGAGAGAGAGAGAGAGAGAGAGAGAGATTAAACCCAACCCAACAAAACAATGGAAATGATAGAGGATTTCAAATCAAGACCATAGGGAATCATCAACAATGGCTGCAGCCCTCAGAAGATCCTTCCTAGATGCCACACTGCGTACCACAATCCTCTGAACCTATGTAGAGCTGATAATCTTAAATACAATATAGGAGTCCAGTAGAAAGTATACAAAAAGGACCCACTCTTTAAGTGAATGAATATTTGCTTTGTTTGGCCTGTCAATTTCCTATTACTGACTTCCTGTATTAACTGGAGTCGGGCTTTGAGAAATAGTCTTTCAAATACATTATTTCCCAACTTAATGCTGTTTACTAACTTAATGCAGTCCCTGCACAAATGTAACATTTGCGATGCCTGTGCCAGAGTACGGTGTCTGGGTCTGTCTTTTGATTTGTTTTATAGAGCCTCGTCCTTAATACATTGACTTCAGTCACCCAGAGTTGATTCTTGGAAGAGAACTCATTTCTGTATTTCCATAATTGAGCCTCACGTGTGCCTTGTGAGTTTCAGCGGGGACCCTCCAAGTCCTCTGCTAAGTGGCTATCAAGGGTGACTGTTCCTGTTCACAGTATGAGGAAACCAAGAGAGAGACCTGAGTGACAACATTGCTGCTAGTCTGTTATGTGTTCTCTTCTGTTTTCTAAGTAGATGACAAAACAGAGCTTTGGCTCCGGAGCATGCCCAAGTTCTCCCTCTGTGTCAGAAACAGTCAAATATCCTGGTGTGGACAGAGATTTCCCTGTAGGCAGGGAATAAAGGCTAAGTAGGCACAAGACAAAGCTCCCGCTGAGCTTGACTTTGGGGTGAGTCAGAGCAGCCCACTCATTTGAGAAACATCTTTATGAAGACGCTAGATTGTTGGGCACACATGATCTTAAGGGCTTTGCTGTAAGAGCAGCTTGGCCCTACCTCTAGCCTCCCTGGCCCAGGACCCTATGGCAGCTTCTATTTTGTGCTTCAGAGTTTTTTGGGTCCTGTCCCAATCCTTGATCCTCCACTTCCATAGTTCGATGGCATTGAACACCATATTAAATCTCTTGCTCCCATGTAAAATTTTTCTGACACCCCTTTAATAATAAGCATAATTATATCATTGTTCTAACAAAAGCTAGCCTCAGAAGTGCTTACTAGGTACCAACCGTGCTTGTAATAATTGAGCTTTATGTAATCATTTTGTTCCGCAGCAGTCCTCAGACTAGCGTGAAACAGGGCACAAATTGGTGAAGTAGCTGGCTGAGGGTCTGTAGCTATTGCATGATAGTTGAGGAGCTCCAAGCCAGGCGGTGTTTCTTCTAATTCTACAAAAAGGGGTGGTGATTGAAGAATCTTAAGAACACCTCAGCTCCCATACAGCAAACTTTTTTATAGCTCTTCCTGTTGCAGTTGGCTATAGCACACTGTTTTATGTGCCCATTCTGTGTTCTCTGAACTGTTTTTTTGCCACTAAACTGTTACTGTTGTCTTCCAAGGACCATCTGATCCATTCCAAAAGTGAATCCCAACATATCTGCCATGCTCACACACTCCTAAGCCTGAGGATCCTATTCAGGTGGAATTTGGGAGTTTTTGTTTTGTTTTTTGCAATGTTACAAATAGAACCCAGATCCTTGTGCATGCTAGGCAAGAGCTGTACCACTGAGCTACATCCACCCTCTGTGTAAAATTCTTGTGTCCTGGGGCTGGAGATTTAGCTCAGTGGCATAAGCACCTGCCTGGCAAGCAAGGTCATGAGTTCTGCCCCTGTATCGAAAAAAAAATTCTTGTGTTCTGATAATTGGATGGAATGTGATAAAGATGATAAAAGATTAGCATTTTCATGTATGCTTTTTGTTACCTTAAGTTTGAGGCAGATTTTTAGAGACTGAGAACCAAAAGAAGAGGATAGTAATCTGAAATAAAAGAGTGGAAGTAAGGGCACTTTAGTAAAATCTTTTCTTCCTACAATAAAAGGAGGAAATCTTACTTATTGACAGTTTGCTGTGATGTTTACATAACAGTACCTTTGATAGCTCCTGTTACTCCAGTTTACAGTTAAGGAGGCAGAGCCCCAGAGGAAGGCAAAGGGACCGTAGTGGCAGTGCCCAGCAGGAAGACAGAGTTGATACAGGGTTGCCCAGCTGCACTTCTCAGGCTCTGACTCTCCTATGGGTACGTCCAGTGGGACCCAGAAAACCGGTGGCTGTGTGTGGTGGGACTTGTGAAGACAAGGTCCCATGAAAGCCTGAGACCGAGGAGACACTTCTAGGGAGAAATAAGCCACCAAAAAATTAAGAGCATCACAGAAAGGCTAAGCGGGGGTAATGATTGCAGTGCAAGGAAGTAAAATCCACCACCTTTTGAAAGAGTGTGGATGGAAGGTGAAGATAAATATTAGGAAGCTACAAGTGTCCAGTCATGCTTTGGAGTGTGCCAACACTTCCATCTTTTACCACCCCAAGGTGGTAATTCAGAACTTCTTAGATAACTTCATACTAATGGATATCACAGTCACAGTAGCGTTTATTGCTTTTTTTTTCTATTTTGTTCATTTTTAAGACTTTTTCTGTTTTTCCCATTACCACAATATTAATGATATTAATCTAGCAGAACATGATGTTATTGTACTCACCAGTGTGGCATATATTAGATTTATAAAGAATGTTTTTAGTGGAGCAATTTGCAGCTGTTAGTAACATGCATGCATTTTATTATGGTTGTTTTTGGTCATCCAATAGGCAAAAATTTAAGGGAACTGGGCCAGGGATATAGCTCAGTGGCACAGGTGCCTGCCTGGCAAACACACGGTCCTGAGTTTGATTCCTGGTACTGGAAAAAACAAAATTTAAGACAATTAACAATGCATTGCCCTCTCCGACAAACGCGCCCAGAATGGACAGTTTCTTGTTTTAAACCCTAAGCGAGTTACTTTCCAAGGAGGCTGTCAGAGAGGTCGCGCACCATGTTTGTCTGTTTCCCTGAGGGCAACCTGCAGGCATGGAGTCTCGCATGCGGGGAGCGGTCACTCCAATGCTCCTGCCTCACCCAGCACTGACCACTGCCTCCCCACTGTGGGACCTGGCCAGTTCCAGCTCTCAGAGTGCTGAAGCAGGTCTTGAAGAACGTGCGAGTGGCCATCTAAACCCGGCTGGAGATGCTTTGGAGGACCCAAAACCCCATTACCACTTTCATCAGCTGAGGGTACTGCGGCTCCACTGACTGTGACAATGTGCCTGAGGCACGTTCATTATGAAGAAAGAGATGGAAGGACTGCTCATGGGAGCCTGCTTCTCTCTCAGCGATGTCATAGTCACACAAAGCCCCGACCTCCAGCTTCTTGGGTAACTTTTCTCCCTTTTCCTAACTGTGTGATTCCCACCAGCCACGTGTTGGGCATGTTCCATTTCTCAGCGGTTGAAGTCTGCAGCCCCTTCGCCTGTGCCTCCCAGCACACCTGAAAGGAGCACCGTGCTCGGCAAGCCACTGCCTGTTGTGTCTTATTGCTTAATTATTATACCTATTTAATGCTACTTAGAACATTGTCAGCTGTTGAGAAAAGGTAATTATCACTAGCCAAATGAAAAACACTTTTTCGGCTGCCTTACGGATATACATTTTACTGGTACCTTGATACATAATGAAGCCTGATAGCAAAACTTTTGCTTGTCTCTTCTTCAAGCCACAGCTGTTTCCCTGCTAAATTCATCCCATCTGTCTTCCCTTCCGTAAAGCTGTAGGCAGTATAGCATAAGTACAGAAGCAGTTCAGTGCTATTTTGGATAAACATAGCTGAAATTTGAATCTTTGCCATTTGCGATGCACACATTTTGTTTTACTGCTGTAAAGAGAGCTGTCAAAATACAACTACATGGATAATTTACTAAAATACAGTCAAATGTAAGGTTGATCAAAAGGAAAGTACATTGGGTCAGCCTGACTATCCTAGTGCTATGAACGGTGTTTCAGACCTCAAGGTCCCCAGGAAATCTGGCTGGGGTGAGCAGCATCTGAAGTCTTTGTTTTAATCCTGCAGACCAATTACCAGGAGTTAGCAGTTCTTTGTAACTGTGGCATAATTTTCAGAGACTGTAAGAGGCTCTGGACTAAGAAATCCACTTTCTTAATCTCCAAAATCACATGTGTTAGTCGGAAACATTTTTTCTTTCTTGGCATGACCTGGCAGAGTTGAGCTACATTAGCATTCTGCTGTTTTGAAATTTATTGTCTCAAAATGTTTGTCACCAATGAGACAATCTATTTAATTTCCATCTTACTCAGTATGGCTGGGCTACTGGTGCACCTAAATGTACCATTTTGTAGTTGGTTGGTTTTTTAATAATACGCAATGCTTTGGAGCCAGTGGAAGCGTTTTATTAGATGAATTCCTCTTCTGAATACTGAGACCTTTCACTACCATCACAGGGATAGGTTTTTTTGTTTTTGTTTTTGTTTTTTTTTTCTGAAAGGCAAAGGTCTGCTCTAGGCACAAATGAGCTATCACTTCTTTGAGAGGAGAAACAAGTATCTAATAATACGTTGGTGACCACTGTGGCCCAAGCTTGTAAGATGTATTTGGACTTTGGTTTAAACCAAAGCAAATGAAACCCTACATCTCTGGAAAGGGATCTCTTTCAATCCAGTGATTCCTTAGGTTCAGGCTTAGATTTGCTCTGCCTCCTCCACCACTTATCAGCCCTGCATCCATGCAACAAAGCAGGAAGAAGAGGACGGAGGGGCCTGGAAACCAGGCTGAGGAGTGGGGCTCTCCTCCTCCTACCCTGACCCTTCACTCCAGGACTCAGTCACACAGCTGCCCCTGAATGCAAGCAGCCAAACACATGGTCTAGAAGACAGAAAACCTGGATGATGGTAAACGTTGTCGCTCTCAGCCCCACCACCTCAAAAATCACCCTCAGCACACAAATGATAGCAAAAGGGCAACTCCAACATGCAGAACTGTAACGCAAAGTATTATCATTTTTTTAAAACAAAGGCTGTGTGACTGTGAAAGTGGCATCTTTCACTAACGCAGGTCTGCAGAGTTCGCTGAAATGTGAACCCTATTAACTATGAACCTCCTTAGAAAACCCCGCCTTGTTCTCCGCTGTATCCCAATAGCCAGGAGAGAAGACACTGTAGGTGCTCAGAAAGTATTTGTTGAATGATGTTATATTTTCTTCATATTTGCCATAAAGTCCTACCTTTTGGTCAGTTGGAAAACACCAGCATCTGTATTGTACGTTACATTTATACAGCGCTAGCAAAATCATAGTGCTTCTGGGTCCCCAGCTGCTGCCAATAAAATTGTTTTCCTGGAAAGTCTCCAAGGCCTTTTTTACACCAAAGCATTCCCCTCTTTCATTTAGTTTTCTTTTGCAAAGAGAGAGACAGACAGACAGACAAACAGAGACAGACTCTTTGGAAGGCAAAAGTGACGTGACTGTCACAAATGCAACCAGCTCTACTTAAACTGGAGGTGGAAATGGCAGTACCTGCCAGTGGTTCTTTAAAAATCAACTAAATAAAAAAAGGAAAACAAACCCATGCACTTACCCTGTGGTGCCATCTGATTCGGGGCCAGCAGGTGTTTCAGTCTAGTCCACCATGATACTATCATTAAGATCTGTCCTTCAACACTTATCCGTGCCAGGAACTGTGCTGGATACCCTGGGTACCAGATTTTGTGCTGTCTCCTGCACTAAAATGAGAGATTCAAGGTGCTCACATGTTAGAGGAGGAGAGAGGTAGTCGTGGTACAGTATAGTAGGAGCCATGACACCCACCTCGTAAGAAAATGCACAGTACATGCAGAGGAGTATATGCAGAAGTGAGCTTCTCTTAGGATTTTCCTTGAGTTGCACACTTTAGTAAACTGTGTCAGACTTAAGAGCTAAGATGAAAAGAAACACATGACCTCTGGCTGGCTGCCTTTACGTTCCCAGTATCACCTGGGCCTTTTAGCCTTCCTGACTTCCCAGCATCCAGTGTGGCTTATTTCTGTGGCGGCCAGCCCCCAAGAGTGCCCTGATTCAGCCACTTGTCTATTTCTTTTTCTTTTTGGTTTTTTAAGAGTCAAGATCTCACTATATAGTTCAGGCTGATCTTAAACTTACTGTGTGGCAATGCATGCTGGCCTGGAACTCAAAGCGATCCTCCTGCCTCAACTTCCCTAATCTGTCACTCCTGGTAAAGCATATACAGCACAATGTAATCGCAGCATGAGTCTTTTACGTATTTTGGAAATGAACAAATAATAAACATAAAAAATGTTATCAATAGTGACAGACTTACCATTTGCAGTGAGTTTTGTTTTTCTAGTAATCCATGGACATCTTCTCCCTATCTTTATGATCAGAGTAGAGCGCATGCCTTGGCTCCATTTGCACATGAAACGCTCTCTGTCATCTCATGTTGGAAAGCAAACACGACCATTCCTTCCGATGGCCGTGTGCCCACTTATGCTCAGTAATGCTATGTCCTGGAAGTGCCCTGAAAGGAACTGGTGTGAACTCTGTTCCTCCGAGAGTCAGCAGGTATGGCAGGAGAGGAGGATGGAGAACACCTTGTTTAGAGCACGATGCAGCCAAGTCTTGTCCACCCAGGTTGTTGGCGTGGTTGGACAGAGGGGTGTTCGCAGTGGGGAGCACTGTGCTAGCACGGCTGATGGACACCCGACTGTTGGGGTGATACTCATCTTTATAAATTCCGGCTGAAGGCCTGTGTTGGTACTGGTGGTACTTTTAAGCACTTTTTCTGAGTGCTGTTCATTTAGGCTTTTCAGGGATGTGACTGTGGGGGCTTACACATCCCTTCCCCTCCTCAGGGTGGGCCAGGTAGGGTGCAGTGAACTATGATCATTCCTCTGCCTCCATCCTGCCCAGGGGAGGTCACAACTTAAGGATTCTGCCTTCTGTTGAGCAGATCATTCCAGTGGACCCGAAGTGTTCAGTGGACTCACCTATCAAGAATGTTCTTGACAAGCTCATGGTTCTTGACAAAGACCAGCTCATGGTTGTCTGAGCCTGTGCTAAATATTTCACTGTGCAAGTCAGGCTGTACCACTTACTCAACTAGGATGCCACAGAGTTACTAAAGACTCAAATTAATACACATTATCAAACATATTTACACACACTGAACTATTTCAAACTAGTACTGCTGGGATAAAGCTGAAAATAATACTGTGTATTTACATAACACCATTAACACCTTTCATTAGGGAAATCTCAAGCCTGCACTAACTAAACTGCGTGCACTCTGCATGGTGTGTAGGAAGCAGGGTAGCGCAGTACAGAAGTTGGTGCTGAGAGAGCGGCCCACGCCCAGCCTGAGGAGGGCGGGCATTCGAGTTCAGGCAGCCTTATCTGGGGACCATACCCAACCTGCCACAGATTATAGACTATTACGCTTCTGGATGTCATTTGCTGCTTTTCTAATCTAAAGTCTGTATTTTACTTTTAGGGCTGTAGTAGTGACTTCTAATCTGGTCATTTGAGCCATTGCTTAATTTTCCCAAGGCTCAGCTAAATACAGTTTCTTTCTTTCTTTCTTTCTTTCTTTCTTTATTATTGCCAGAACATTTTGCACACAGCGGATGGTCTGTTCTCTGGAAAGGCCTAGAAACCTGCAGGCTGGTCAGTAAGGAAGGCCAGGGTGAGCCCTGGTCTCTTCTGGGAGGATCAAGGCTGCTGGGCACCTCCCGTGATGGGCCTGGCCCAGCACAAAGACCTTTCTAGAACTTCTCAGGAGGCCCAGGGTAGGCCTGGAATGGGATGCGGTAAAATACCAAGAACCAGTGTGAACACAGCATAGCGGCAGACCAATGGATGTTGTGAATTTTTCATCTTGAATTGTGAAATATCCTGTAGTAATGTCTTTCTCTCTGTAAGTTTTGCTCATAGCAGTCTCTATTTTGGCTTAACCTCTCAGATTTTCAGATAATTTAAGTGTCACAGTTACCCAGGATAAGATAGTTTTCAGACACTATAATTTAAATGTCTCTGAAGCATAATAAATAGAGCTTTGTCTGAGTTTTGGGAATAACGTTTTCTTCCCAAACAGCTGTTCATTTGTACTAACAGTTTTCTCTATCTCTAGAAGATAAGCAAGGTTTCCTTCTTATATGCAATCCTGCCTTCCTTTTCCTCCTGTTAGCTGTGCTCAGTCAGTCGCGGGGTATTATTTTTATATACCTGTGTGCCAGGCTCGGACACCTTGCCTGGCCTCAGGGGCTCGTAGGAGCAAGCCCGGCCCTCACTGGCTCCTTATCCACGGGACCGAATCATCACCCTCTCTTTGGTGGGCCTGGCCAGTTTCACCACCTTCTGGATTCATCAGAGACCATTTTTGTAAAGGTACTTAAATACCAAATGAGCAAATCTTCACCCCATCTTAACAAGCTAGGCAAAGGATCCCTGGTTTTTCATTTAAAGAGCTCTTATTAGCACGCAAAGGATGGCAGTTTATGAGGCTATGGTGAAATCACTGATCGCTAACATTTGGAATATGTCAGTGTTAGATTTTACATGTATGATTTCCTGTTAACCTTGGGATACACGTGGAAGATATAGCACTAAAATCCCATCGTGGTTTGAAGAAATTGAGGCTCAGAAAGGAACAGTGTTACAAATCCCAGTGGCTGGTAGGCTGGGCCTTATGCCCTTTGCTACTCAGTGCCTCTGAGGTTCAGGGTAGGGAGGGTATTAGAAGCACAGGGCCAAGCCCAGGTGCAGAAGTCTAATCCAGCTGTACCACTTCGTGTGTGCCCCTGGGGACAGACTACTCATTTCAGGCCTGGTCTTCCCCATCTGTACAATGGTAACAGTCGTGTTATCTGCTGCCTGGCATTTGTAAGAATGAGTCACTAAACGTTCGGAACAATGCCCAACTTACAGTAAATACAAATCTCAGCTCAGTGAGCGCTCAGGAAACAACACATAACACAAAGTCAGCACACGAACCGTGTCCCAGGAAGTGAATGCTAATGTTAGTTCAGGTCCTGTTCAGAGTGGACACACTAAGGAAAGCACAGTCAAGTCTGATAGCAAAGTCCATCCTCTTGATGCCAGTAGCAAAGTTAGGAAAAAAAAAAAAAAAAAAAACAGCTCTTTAGTTCTCCTGGTACAATCCAGAACTTCTCCAGCCCACAGAGTTAATGGAAGATAGTTTAAAATGTCTGCCTCAGTGTGACCCTCCGCTGGACAGGAAATAGGTTGGTCTCTGCTCTTGATAGGAGTGATCACACAGAATGTGCTTTCCAGAATGCTCTCAAGAAGACCTTAGGATTTACATCTCTCCCCTTAGAGCCTGAAACCTTAAACAGCACTAAGCCTCAAGGAACCCATCTTTATTCATGATCAGTCTTGCTGAGTCCTACTAGTTGCTTTTGACTGTCTGATGCCAGCATCAAAATTTTATGAATTTGGAAGAACTGGGGTGCTAGCAGAAACTCCCAGTTGTTTAGGTCCTATTCTACTCTGAACTGGATTGAAGTCAGCAGTAAAATCAGGAGCCAGGAGGTTGTAGAGAGAAACTGCAGAGGACTCAACTGACAGAAATCAGTCAGGCTCTGTCCCATCCACGAGGGAGAGGACAGAGCCACCTGAGACTGCATCTCCATCTCCTTGCAACAGAAGCAAGAGGAGAGTTCAAAAGAGAAGCTTGGTGGCTTTATTTGGAGAGTTGTCTGGTGAAGCACATATGTGCACCATAAATCCAGATTTCACTTACACCCGCTCACGTCTCTTCATGTCAGCATCTGATCTGCAGCCTCCAAATGTTCTAGCATTCCTTGCAAATTTTGCTTTGGAAGCCTTCTATTGATAGATGGTTAATTTTTATTGAAAGATTATTCCCTTTCATTTCATTTTTATTGAAAGATTATTCCCTTGATAAGAAATTCCTGACACTTGCAGCAATGCTAAATCAGATTCCAGATATACAGTGACAGCTGTTGGTGTGTGTTTGTGTGTGTGCATTCAAAAGCATCATGTACTGACCTGCTACGTTACAAACAGCACCCACTTAATTTCTAACTATGCTGTCAGGCTGTATAGTTAAATACATATATGTATTTGTCTGTCTGGATAGACAGACACATTATGCGTGACTCAAGGACTCTAGATTTTGCTGGCATATGCAGAAATGTGTTAAGGACAGGGATTTTTTTGCTACGAAACTTCTTTGACAAATGCCCAGTAGCTTTCTGCACATTTCATGAAGCGTAATGTGGTATAGACAAAAGGACATTAGATTTTAAACAGAAATCTGTCTCCTCATGCTGTCTTCGCTATTTAACAGCTAATGTTAGAACTGTGGTTTTAGACTGAAGATTGAGTTCCAGCTTTGCCACTGTTAACCTGTGTGAATTTAGGGAAGATATTGGTAGCATCTGTCAGCCTGTTTCCTGTATCCGTAAAATGAGGGCCATAATAATATCAATAATACTTTCCTTAGTTATTTCTGTTATTGAATCTCAATTACCTCATTCATTAGGAGAAACACCTCCTACATTACAGAGTCGCTTTCAGAATTGAATGAGCTAATATATGTGAAAGTCACTTTGTATAAGCTGTGAATCACTCTATTAAAATAACGATGATTTATTGAGTATCTACTAAGTTCTAGTAACTCTTGATGAAAGCTCCAATTTTTACAATAATACTGTGGGGTAAGTAGCATTATTTTATAATGCAAATGAAGAAACAGGAGTACAAGAATTTGCCCAGTATCAGGGGCTGGGGGTTTAGCTCAGTGGCATAAGCACCTGCCTTGCAAGCAGGCGGTTGTGAGTTCGATCCCCAGTACCGATAAAAAAATGAAAATGACAAAAAACAAAGAATTTGCCTAGTATCATACTCAGACTTTAATCTGGATCTGTTGTAAATTCATTCAAACTTGCCATTCTGCATAACCACTTCTCCATGATAATAATTCAGAGAATTGCTCACAATACTTTGTTGTTCTTATTGATACAGAATTTGATTCATATTATCTACTTTGAGTCAATGCATCATCTTTGAGTATATAACATCCATGGCATACACATGTTAAAATATTACTTTTGATGAAATATACAAGACATACTCATTCAAAACTTGCATATGTATCTACCCACAGATATCTGTGCTGCTAAACCGTAGGCTATGCATGCAATTCCAAGAAAAAGAACATGTCAGCAGTGTCCTAGACAGTGGCAGGGTAGTTAAAATACATTTGCTGTCTTCAAGGTGAGTAATGTGAAGGGCATACATTTTTGCATAGATAATTCGCATTATAATAAAATATTTCAATACTTTTTAGGCCATTCCTCATGTTTTTGCATTTTAGGTTACATGAATTTTCATTCATATCGTAGATCCCATGTATGCTGAATTTGTAATGCGAAGCCCCTGCCTGCATGCTAACTAGAGCAGTGATCAGCTCAGACTGGCCCTGGGCGCAACCGTGAGGTGAGCTAACCCTGCCCAGTGGCACCTGCAGGACCAGAGGGCCTTAGGGAGACAGGCATGAGCTCTTGGATGTGGCCCCTTCATAGCCGCATAGATTTGCTAAAGTTTTGGAGTGTTTCGCTTTTTTTAACCTGGTAGGCCAGAGTCTGTCCTCTTCTGTTAAACTGGGGTAACAATGTTCACTTTTCAGGGTCTGTGGGCAAGTAAAGAGATGTTTCCAGTAATCGACACAGTATCAAAACATGGGCTTCTCTTTCCACCTTTGTCATTAAAAAAAAAAATCTTACTTTTGCAAAACTGAGTAGTAATTGGCTGTGCCCTATTTGTGCCACGTTTGGGTAACAAACACAAGGGCCAAACACATTTCCGAGGAAGTCTGACACTGAACTGTTTCTGGATGATGGACTGATACCCAGGACTGGGTGGCCCCTGTGGAGCACTGTCCACTCAGTGTTTTGGCCACCCCTCTGGAGCTCTGAGGTGATAATACGCCCTTCACTCCCACCTCTCAGGGTTTGCCCCAGAAGCCAGCATCCTGACTGTCACCACTCACAGGAAGCTCCCAGCTTTCACTTTTAGTTCAGAAGAAAGTGCTACTTTTCCAGTGTCTTTTTGACCCCAGCCTGATTGAGTATTTTTCTAATGCTCCCTGCTTCCCAGCGGCACTAAGTTACAAATGGCCAGATTTCAGTCATCAGGAGAGGAGGATGTATTATTTTTTGCAGCCTGTCTCATGGGGGCCGGATTCCAAGGAGGCAGCCCGTGTGCGCACAGGCCAGGAGAGCCAGGATTTCAACAGTGTCAACAATCTCTGCTCATCATACCAAAAAGCCCTGTGTCAGTGCCGACTCATTAGCATACAGCCGCGCCTGCTTGCTAACAAAGCGAGCTCCGGGTATCTGCCACTTTCTCAGCTTGTCTGTCTTCCCTGACCAAAAAGAGGCAAAGAAATGGCTTGCAGCAAGGATGCTGTCCCTCCCCATGGAAGAGAGCATCACAAGGGTTCCCAGAGAGACCGCTTTCGAGTGGTTTTAAAGTAATCACCCTTTGGAGAAAGGAGGCCATCCATCCTTCATTTTTCTAATCTTGTTTTAAATCATCAAGAGGCAAAAACATTTCACCATGTTACCTAGTTAAAAATGACCTAGCCCTGACTAATTCCTGGTCATCCCTTTAATAGGTTGTTTTGCTAAGAGTGCTTAAAAAGAGCTGTCCAGCTAGGCAGGGTACACTGGTGTGCCCTCCTTCCGGGCTGTCTCTATCCCTCTTTTGTTGGGGGATGGAGGGAAGAAGAAACGTACAAGCAGATGTGCTGCTAGATCTACAGGCTTCTGCCAACCATATGGCATCTTAAAGAAAGATGGTTGGAGCGTCTGGATTAGCAAAGAGTCGGGATGGGAAGCCATGTGTCGTGTTGGTACAGGCAGTTGTTTGAGCTCTCTCTAAATGGCTTCAGGAGATTGTGTAATGGAACAAATGGTCCTGCGAGCCCAGGAACAGCCTTGCCGCTGCTGGAGAGGCAGTCGGCCCTGGGGCGGGTACTGCTTCCCTCTTCCCCCCCAGTATTATGTATTCTTCTTTTAATGTTCTCTGAGCTCTTGAGAATTGACTAGAACTTTGCAACTTGTAATTTACACGCGTAAGTTCCCCATTTCCAGGTCTGGCTGAACTCTCCTCTCTCCCGGATTTGGTGATTTACAATGTCCTCTCCCTTGGCCTTCCAGGGGTCCAGGCTCAGTGCACCAGTTTTCAGTGCCTCCCAGCAAATGCCATTTTGGTGGAGGTTGTCCGGCTATTAGTGGGAGGTGGGGGGGGACCCTACCCTCCCAACAGCATTCCCCGAAACCCTCCAGTGTTTCCAAGATGGAAAGTCAGAATTTTATGTGGTTCCATGTGCTTAGTAGATGAGAGATGTGTCCCTTTACTGCTTTGGACCAAATGCACCAGGTTTTTTTTAAATGATACAGTAAACTCTGTGGATAATGAGGTCACAAAGATATACCATTTACTCAGCAATTGAGGCTTCAAGAATCTATTCCATAACCCAAAACTTGAATATCAGTTTAAAAAGTGAGCCACTGTGATACTGACAGCAGCACATGGGCAATGTGTCACCTGTGGGCAGATACTGAGACCTCTGTTTTGGGGCGTGGCTGCAGAAGGCCAGCACCTTCCAGCTAGAGCAGATCTGGTGAGCGGGTTCTTAGCCAAGCTCTTTGGATATTTTGCAACATCTTAGGGGAAAGAGATCTTACTGTGTTGCCATTTCAAGGCCATTGAGCATGCAGTGCAATATCTTGAGCAGCTGGGCGAGCTCAGGCCACTTCCTCACTGGGATAGCTAACCCTGGGGCTTCAGATAGTATAGTGTAAATCATAGTTAATGGGAGGTGAATGGCTGGTTGATTAGTTACTCTGTCTGACCGAAGTATGAAGTCATCCTGGTCATTACTGCTGCTGCTCTCTGGCTGGTTTATGCTGCCTAGAGTTCTGTGAATATGGACACCTCCTGTAGTGTCTGAGTCACACCCCCATTCTCACAGTCACTGACCCCAACTGCACAGGTACCCCATGATGAGATCAAGGAGCAAATGCCACATCCAGACTGAAAATAAGTAACCTGTGACCTACGGTAGGAAACAGGAAGCAATCGTGTCCATCACAACCTCTCTCCAAGGAACGGCAGCAATGAAAATACATTCTGATTTGTCTGCTGCGTAACAGTGTGCTTTGCACAAAAAGAGAAACAAAACCTAGGTACCCCAGGACTGGGATCCAGGAGGAGGAAAGGGTACAGTGTGAAAGCCGGTCTGCAGACCGCCATCATTGTTAGGTTCTTGTGCAGACAAAGGATTCTTACTCTCTTTAAACAAGGTCATCCGAAAATCGTTTGGCTATTTCTGCCAACTTCTTTCATAAAAAGCTCTTTTCTACCAAGATGAGTATCACTCAGAAATTTCAGAGGAAGTCCTATTCTGTGTTTGGGAATACTTCGTGTTGAAAATGTATTCTTTTCTCATACACAGGTGTGAAACACTTGCCCTTTTTCAGAGCTTATATCATGCTGCACATGTTTAAGCGTTAGAATATTCTTACTCTGCTTTCTGAGTTTAGGATCCGTGTGGGGGTCGAGGTGTCTGGAAAGCCTAATTTCAATTGTTATTCACCAAGTGGAAGAAACAACCACCTTAATGCCTTTTACCTTCCAATTGTACATGGTCCCAAATTTGTCAGCCTTGGAGTTTCTTGAAACAATGCAATTAAACGGCAACATATTTCCCAACATTCTTAATTAAGACAGTGACTGAAAAATGTAGATTAACAGCAGTTACTGTTTTTATCAACATATTTTCTCTCTTGCCCGCCACACTCACATCCCCCTCCCCCTCTCCCTCCTTGCTTTAAATGTCTGATGTCAGTTTGGTCCACATGTACATTATGCACATGGCACTGAAGAAACAAAGTAAAAAATTCTCTTTTAATTCTGAGCTGCATGCCCAGCGCCACATGCACTGTCTGTTACATGTCGCTTCTTATGAGGTTCATGCTGGGAGTTTCTTTTTAAAGGCAAAGTGTTTCCGAAGAAAGAGTTCAGGTTGGGCAGATTGTGTTAGAAAAATCTCACTGTCTCAGAGTGGAATTAATATACTGATTATTCTGTGCAGGCTCAAACTGGCAGCGTGTGCAAAAGTTCAAGTGTGTCTGGGAATTGCAATATGGAAGAGCATTCTAGAGAATGAGCAGAGACAAAGAACTGGCAGCAGGGCTGAGAAGTGAAACTAATGGAAACTTTGTAAAGAAAGGGAGGGAACCCGGTGTGAACAACTGTGTCCTAAAGCCGTACTCGGGGACCATATTTTTTTCTGGACTCCAAAGTCCTGCTTTCCATGTTACATTTTAGGATTGACCTTAAAAAAATCAGCGCAATCAGATGGGGGGCGGTCGCCGAGCGCCTCTTTATTTTCACTTCCGTGAGCCCTTAGATCCTTGCCAGTTTCAATTAAGTCACATGAGAAGTTTAATCACTCCCTAAAAATTAAAACGGGCTGTAATATTTCTTTGGCTTCTCTGTTAGCCAAGATTCCCCCCCCCCCGTTTAATTAAAATCTGGGTCCGCCATCCTCATCAGCAAACAATGATCGGTTTATCTGTTTACAAATAAGGAATTAAAAAGTAAGCGGCACCTCTCCCACCACGGGGGAATCAACCTTCTTTTCTCACTGCTTCTCAGGGGAGAGAAACTGGGACGTGAGCACGAAGTTAATGAAGCTTTCACCCATCTCGTCCCCCAACTGCCATCTCGCCCTAACCCTCTCCTTCTGCCAAGGTCCGGGCCGGCGACCCCTGCGGAGCGCCCGAGCCAGCTGCTCCGCGCCCAGCGGCCCTGCCCGAGCCGCCCTCCAGGTGCAGGCGCGGGGCTGGATCGCGAGCCTCCGCCCCCAGGCCCAGGGCCGGGGATGCGGATAGGGCGCCGCCTGCTTGTCCCTAGCGCGCCCCGACGTGGCCTCCTCCACCTGCAGATGCAGCTGCCCCGCGCGGGGTGGCGCCGGGACGCGGCGGGCACCACAGGAGCTGGGCGCGGGCGAGGCTGCCCTGAGGCTGCACGGCCCCCCAACTCAGGCAGTGTCTGAGACCGAAGCCATTTCCTGGCAGCGTTTACAGTGGGGTGGGGGGTCTACCTTCTGTTTGGCGGTTGCTCTTTTGTGAAGCAGAAAATTATCTCCAGGGACCACTTAGGACACAGGCTCTCCCCTTGCCATGGGGCGGAGAGGGGGACAGTGTCAGATCCTGCCTCTGCACCCCTTAAAATGAGCCCATGCAGCAGGCAAGGAAGAGGGGGCTCCGGAGAGGCCCCCAAACTCTCTGGGGCCAGGGGCCTCTGCCTGCAGCGCTGTCCTGCGGGCCGCAGGGCCACTGCTCCAGCTCCGCAGGGCCTGGCCTCTGCCAGCGCAAGCGCCAAGGAACTGGCAGTTCTGAGGCACAGACTGTGTGCCTGGCTGGGGGCTTTTGTTTTTTAAATGGAGGCACTGTTGTCCGCAGGGGTTTCCCAGCCTGCACAGCAGGAGCAGGGGCCAAAACTGGGCACCGTGGCCAGGGCTGTGAGAGGCTCCAGCTGCTGCATGCTGTCACCCAGAGCACCCCTCTTTGCCTTTCTCTTCTGCCTGCTATTCAGAAATCTTAATTTAGGCCAGATGCCTATTTTGTTCTCAAAGGAAGCCAGTCCCTTCAAGGAAGCAGGCCTCCCTGTCTCTGTGCCCTGCCCTGCATTTCCAGGCCTCCCCGCTCTGCCCAGGACTGAGAAGCGCTCTGGCTGGAACAGGTGAAAGTTGATGGATAGCAGAGACATGGTGCTAAAGTGGCAGATTCCAAAGCAATCATAGTTATTTGCTTTCTCTGCCACCTTCCTAAAGGCCACCTTGGCTTCCGGGGCTGTGGGCCATTGTGCTAACTTAATTCTACTTCTAAAAAATGTAGAGCCAGGGGCGCTGGAACCCTCAGCAGGTTCTTCTCCCACTCTGAAAATCCAAAAATTTGCAGCCCAAATATTAAAAAATTGACTTAGCTCGTTCCTTCTCCCCCACGGAGGCACAGAACTGGGCAGCAGCGGGCTCATCTGCTGCAGGAGCCCGCTAGAAACCAGTGAGCCCTTCAGCGGGCCCTAATCACTCTGCTCTGTCATGGACTTTCTAGCTGGAAGAGTTATGCCATTGTATTATCCCAACGCTCATCACTGTGTGGAGGACCCCCTTTTACTAAATGATTTATTACTCTTAGCAGAATTCCTTTGGCTGCAGATTTTATTTTTGAGTCACTCTGTTCAGCTCTATTGGGCGCCTTCAGTTACCGTGGCAACCAGCAGATGGGGTTCTTTGACAAGGGTCAGCGGGAAGGCTGCCTCGGTGTAGACAGCAGAGGAGCTAAATGAAAAGCTTTGGGCATTGACAGTTCTGTCGTGGATGGCCAAGAGTTGTTATCAAATTACTTGCATTAAAACCTAATTAAGATGTGTGCCAATAAGTGCACCGTAGTGATCGAATCTGGTTACCTAGCTGCTGTGGGCTCGCTCTTCCTTGATCCCTCCTGTGTGACCAGTTTGCCCACCCTAAGGGTGAAGGAAATTGAGGAGAACCTCACTTGCTACACTTCAGAGTTTCTGGGAGCAGCAGGAGAACCAACAATACCATCCCGCCAACACCTGAGGTAGTAGCTAAGCCCTGAGGGACGGACGGACTGCAATCCCTGAGTCATGTGTCTTCCCGAAAGCTGTTGTTGCTTTAATTGCAAAAGCATCCATCAACATAAAAGCAGTCTTTTAAGGGTTCCAGGTTAAAGAGGTCTAAAGAGACAGGAGACTAAGTACAAAGAGTTTTCTGATAGGATAAAGGGAAAGGTCAGGTGACAAAATTTGGAATTGCCCAGTTTAGGTAAAGGTTTATCAGTTCTGTTTACCCCTATTGATGATTGACTTCTGTAAGAAAAGAGCTTTGTCTTCAGAAAATCTGCACTGCAGCATCTTGGTGACTCGAAGAAGTGCAGCACAGTGCTGTGTGGTATCCGCCCAGGGCTCAGGAGGCTGAGGCAGGAGGATCACTTGAGCTGAGGAGTTGGAGACCAGCTTGAGCAACATAGTGAGACAGTCTCAGAGAGAGAGACAGAGGTGTAACTAAATGGGGGCAAGATTATCACAACAGGTGAATCTGGATAAAGGTATGTAGTGTTCTTGGTATGCTTGCAACATTTTGTAGGTTCACCATTATTTACAAATAAACTTCTATAGGGTGAGGTTGCTTAGGTTTCCGAAGAGGGAAGGCTTTGCAGTGTGGATTTTCCCAGAAGTACTTCTGTGTGGGTTTGATTCCAGTCCACCCAGGATTCTACTCTACAAAGATTCTGATTTGAGACAGTTTCCATTCTTCTGCCCTGTTTTATTTGCACAGCGGCTCTGCACTCACTGTGACTCTGAGGTTGCTGAAAAAAAAAGGTTGACTCTTCCAAGTCCAAAATTCCTTCCTTCTCCTACTCTCCTCTCCCCTTTTCCCCTGCAGTGGTGGGAGTCGGACCCAGGACCTCACGTGTGCTAGGCAAGCCTCCACCACTTGAGTGCACATCAAAATAAGTGGTCCAGAATTCTCTGCATGTCACCGCCTACCCTTGTTGTTCCGGGCATCAGGATCCCTTGTGCAAACCCACTGCTTCAAAGGTATGACAAGCTCAGCCAGGGTCACAGCACCTGTGCTTTAAAAGGGCCCAGGTGACAATGCAGCTCTGTCCCCAGTTCCTCAAGATGAAAGCATGGAGCTCATTGATTGGAGGCACCATTTTAAGCAGCTGGTGTCAGAGCCCTGGTGATGTCAGGGATTTCAGGGATCCTCAAGCAGCCACAGTGCAAAGCCACAGCACCTGAACACCTCGCCCTTTCAGGGCAGGCACTGGCCACGGTGCAGGCAGCAAGCTTCCCCCAAGTGGCCTTGCGAGCCTCCTGCTTTTGCATCCTCTGTGTCAACCATGGACCATGGACAAGGTCTTTACTGGCCCAAGTGTCCCAGCCCAGGACCTGGCCTCACACTGTCTGTCTCTGCTCTGTGGCAAGGTACGAACCAAAACTGAGGGTTTAGAACCTTTAATGGCAACTGGAAGAAGATCCCTTATTTATAGTATACTTCATGAAGCCATCAGCGTGCAATAATCAGAAAAGTAAAAAGAATAAAAAGAACACACCAAATCCGGTTTTCGCACTGAGCTCCTTGGAGAAGCACTGCTCAGGGACTTCGGCCTTTGTCACACCTCAGACCCAGGGAAAGGAGCCTGGGCCAGTGTCTCCCCTTTCCCGGGGTCCTTCTCTTCCACCTGTGTTAGTGTGGATGCAGGACTTCAGCAGGCCTTTTGCCCTCTGCTTGTGTGGGGGTGCTGGGGTGTGCTGCTGGGCAAGCTCCCTACCACGGAGCCACACTTCTGGCTCTAAAAGTCCATTTTTAAAAAGGCCTGGTCTAGAGGATTGGGGTAGAGCTCTGGGGTAGAGCACTTGCCTGGCATGTGTGAGCCCAAGTTTGATCCTCAGCATCAAAGAAAACAAAAGAAAGAAAAAGGATTCTGAAATATTGCGAGAGATCATTGGATTCGAAGTCAGGAGATGTGAGCTCCGAGCCCTAGGTTTCCGCAGTCAGGCTGCGGGATCTTGCACGACCCCTTGTCCTCTCTGGGCCTCCTAAGGGGCCAGGCTGTCTGTTCTGGGGGCGCCGCTCAGCTCTGACACCACGAGACTCCTGTGGCGAGAAGAGGAAGGTCCTTCCCGTCCTCGTGCTTGTGTGCCATCAGCCTCCCGTCCTACCGCTGCAGCCCAGTGGGAGCTTTGGGGAATGGAAGTGGAAAGGGCAGCCTGGGAACATAAATCCTCTTTATGAAAGGTGTAAACTCTCCCCAGAATCGCATATCTTCAGGATGAATTACTCTATTGAAATCGCAGTCGAACAAAGTGGATCTGGGCAAAGGAGACTGAAATGGCTGCGTGGTCACTGAAAGTGCCCAGACTTTCTACGTGAGGACAAAGGGCTAGGAGGAGTCCAGGCCCCTGAGCACGCTGCCTCCCGCACTGCTTCTGTGTGACCGCATCCATGAGATGGAGTTACGGAAATACAGCAGCAATGTTTAATTATTGGAACAAAGTATACAACTTTAAATTAGCATTGTTTAGTAGCCAAAATTAATTACCTAAAGCAGTAATTATGGTAATTGGATTCGCAAAACCTCAACTTGGTGTACTGGTCTGACTGCATGGCTGGTGACAGGAATGTAGCAGGATTCTGTAAAGTCACTGCTGTGGAAGGGCCGAGCTGGAGGAAAGCGAGGTTCTCTGTTAGCCTGAGGCTGGCAGACTTTCTCCAAAGGGTCAGGTGATGGATAGGTTAGGCTGTGTCGAAGTGACTTGGCCATTCTGGTGCAAAAGCAGCACTAGATAATATAAGCATGAGAGGAAGGCTGTGTATCCACGAAAGATTGTATAAAGGGGCACCGGAAATTGAGTTTCATACAGGGCTCACATATTAGGCTCTTTTTTGTTTTGTTCAATTACTTGAAAATATAAAAGCCATTTTCAACTGGCAGAGGGTACAAAAATGGGAAGAGAGCCAGGGTGGATTTGGCCTGTGGTCTGAGATTTACTGACCTGGGTTCTGATTCATCCTTTGTTTTTCATCTGAGGAAACCAAGATTCAAGCTGATCCCAGAATGTGCTTAAGTTCTCATGCCTGATGCCAAAACATTGTAGGAACAGACTAGGATAGTTTTCATTGAGGCAGTTGGTTGTTTTGATCCAAAAGTGAAGCCACACAAAAATTATTCTCCAGATAATTCATTTTGTATGTGTGATTAATGCTGTGAATCCTAAAGGACCAGTGGTTTTAACACTTGGGAATTCATGGGAACCACTCGGGGAGGGCTTGACATGCTCGCTGCTTGGCCTAACCCAGTATTCAGGGAGGCGCTGTTTTTTCTGTTTCATAAGTAGGGGACCTCATCAGTGAGGGAGATCAGGCCTCCAGCTCAATGTGATAGGGCTTTAAATTCATATCCTCTCTTTTTAAGTCCAGAATTCATTCACTGATTCTACAATTCTTTTAACTAAATTGCATTGGCAGGCAATCAGTATCTTTTTTTTTATCAGTACTGGGGATCAAACTCACGACTGCCTGCTTGCAAGGCAGGCGCTTATGCTGCTAAGCTAAATCCCCAGCCCCCTAGGCAATTAGTTTCTATGTTATACTTTTTCTGGGACAAAATTGTGACATACTAAAACACCTGATTGTAGGATGAAATCATAGGTCCTAGATTTAGTATAAACATTGATTAGTTGCCTGCTCATCCACAGCTTAAGTGGCAGGCAGCTTGCTGAGTGCCAAAGACAGAGCCTGAACAGGAACCTGCTCTCACCTTGGAACCTGCTCTTGCCTTGGAACTTAGTGGGGCAGTGGAAGGGGTGGACAAGCAGTAACCATGGCCAGCAAGGACTACCAAGCCTGATGTCACACCTAGTGCAGGGGAGGGCATAGGGGGACTTTGTAAGGATGGGGTGAAGTCTTTTTTTTTTTTTTTTTTTTTTGTATTTTTCTTTTTTATCAGTACCGGGGATCGAACTCACGACTGCCTGCTTGCAAGGCAGGCGCTTATGCCGCTGAGCTAAATCCCCAGCCCCGATGGGGTGAAGTCTTAAAGGCCCAGCATCTAGAGTTGGTCATGAGGACAGAAAGCAGACGATGTGTGTGTGTGTGTGTGTGTGTGTGTGTGTGTGTGTGTGTATGTGTGTGCGTGTGTGTGTGTGTTGGTTACTTTTCTCTTGTTGCTGACACAAAATACCTGACACCCAAAATTAAAGGAGGAAAGGTTTACTTAGCTCACAGTTTGTGGATGTTTTAGTCTGTAATCAGCTGGCTCTAAGGCAGGGTGGCATGGCACAGGGGTGACAGTTCGAAGTGGCAGAAGACAGCAAAAGTAACAAGAGCTGAAGCAGGAACAAGCCTCTTTTCCTCCTTTATATTGTAAGCAGGGTCCCCAAACCACTCCAGGGCACATGTATCACTCACACTGTCTCTGTGCCCACCTCTTGCATCCTGCATGGCAGGATGAGAAGTCCACAAGAGAGGCCCCCAGCCCTCCTGCTCAGTTGCTTACAAAACTTCTGAACTTTTCAAGTTTATGCAGTGTATCAACCATAACTCTGTGTGTGTGTGTGTGTGTGTGTGTGTGTGTGTACACACGCAGTGGCCACAGCAGGAGGCATTTGTGTAGCGTGGTTAGTAGCAGCCAAGACACCTGATGGAGGAGAAGAAGATGGTAAAGGGACAGGGACAGGACCGGTTAGGGTGGCTTCAATAGTGCTGGCTCCACCCCTTCCTCCTTCTGAACTTGGGGAGTGACTTCCTCCTCTGTGCCTCAGTTCCCCGGCCTGGAATGTGGGTAACATGCTTGTAGTATTGTGAAGATAAATTAGCTCATGAGTACAAAATACTTACAGGCCTAGGCATTGGGTAAATGCTTGGTAAATATTAGAGCACGGTACTGGGAAAAGCACAGAGCTGTATGGAAGCCACTGTCCTCACTTCCACACAGTGACGTCTTCCTGGGAACTCACAGGGCCTGAGCACCTTGAGAAGAGGAGAGGAGAAGCCATGAAACATGCCTTTGCCCTTGTCAGAGTGACATAGGGAAGGGGCTGTGGTCTGAAAATATTTCAGAACAAAAGATTTTACCATGAGCACCAAGAGGAAAACCCCAAGACAGACACCCCCAGGAGCCCATAAAAAGCTCCCAGGTAAAATGCCTGAGTCCAGTAGGCGTGTGAGGGTGCCAGGCACCCTGGGGACAAGGATGCTGACCTGCAGAAGAAAGGCTCCTGTAGTGGCCCCAAGGGACAAAACTAGGTCCCCAAGTGCTCATTTGGTTATTATACCTCATAACTTACTTATACACTGCATATATTTTGTATGTATCACATACAACATAAAAAAATTTAAATATATGTATTCACTTGCTTTCACAGTATTCATAGCAAATGAATGTCTGAAGCACAGGACCAGAGCTGGCAGCTTGCACCACTTCTGTTTTGCATAAGATATTTTCCCCAACCCACTCAGCTTTATAAAGTTGTTTTGTATTTCACCACTTGCTCCTTCTTATCTTGAAGTCTTGCATATTTTTGTGAAGTGGGGGTTCTGATAATGCTGGTAGGGTGTGGCTACGAGGATCTTCGTGGACCCACCCACAGGGATGAGCTCGCCCCCTCTACCTGGGAGCCCCGGTGGGTTTGTCTGCATCTGTACCTTCAGGAACCTGGGCCTCTTTGTTGCCATGGTAACCTTGCCCTTCTGAGCCTGAAATTGCAGCAATGTCTTGGCACAGAAGGGTGCGGCCCTGCAGCGGGGACAGCCGGTCTTTTTCCCCAGGGTCCCTGTCCTGCTCTGGAGGGCAGCTGGACACACCTGCAGGCACTGACAGCATGGGCCCGTGCCCCAGAATGGGACAGCAACCACAGGGTGGGCGTGACACTGCCCGGAGTGGCCTTCCTGTGAACTTGCAGACCCAAGGTGAGGGTCACAGGGTCACAGGTGAGGATGGGGTGGGGGAGCACAGGTGCTTCATGGGGAGGGGTTAGGAAGCCTAGCACAGTCACCGGTGTCAGGGCTGCTCGGTGCAGGCGCTACCCACACCCAGTTGTCAGGAAGCCCTGCCGGGCAGGACCAGATTTAAGCTGGGGAAGGAGTCTGAATTAGGGGCTGGACTCTGCAGTCCCATGGTTCTGCCCTGTCCTTGGCAGGGAGCCTTTGTGTGGTCTGTAAGCTGCCTCTTTTGGGGATGCAGCTTTCATACACCCCACAGGCCCCAGAATGGCAGGGCCACTCATCACATCCACGGTTTAATGCCATGGAGAGGGCACAGGACAGGAACCCTAAGAACAGGAACCCTAAACAAAGTGAGAAAGTGCAGTCTCTCAAAATGACAGTGACACTGGGGCTTGGCCACTGAACAGGAGCTCCTCACCCTGGGAGGACAGGAGGGCAGAGTCCCCGGGACATGAGGCCAAGGTGGCCCTGGGCCTTCCCAGCTCAGTCTGGCTGTGTGTCCCTCACCCCAGCTACTGTCCTTCTCAGCACATGGTCCTGCCCTCAGCCAGAGGGGATGCAGAGCCCCTATCCCCTGCCAGAGGCACCTTCTGGGGGACTCCCTGCCCTGGACGAGCTTCAGCTCCAGCAGGCATGGCCTGCACAGCTGAACTGCAGCCCGGCTATTCGGCAGGAGGTGGCAGAGCTAGTCCCACAGGCTGCTGCATGCGCCCTCCCCCAGGCGCGTCCCTCTCTCAGCCTCTCTGGGTAAGGTGCCTCCTGGCCAGCGGGACAGAGTCTGTGTCAGTTAGCTGGGCTCTCTGCTCCACTGGGCATGGCCCACTGCAAAACTGAAGTTTCCGACTCTTCAGTCCACCCTTTTGCAGCCCCGTGCCCCACCAGACCAGCATCCGCTCATCTCCACATCCCAGCTTGCCAGCTGGGTGGCTTTGGACTAATCATTTGTCCTGTCTGCCTCAGTTTCCTCATCCTTAAAGCAGAGATAACAATTATTGCCTGGTTGGCCTCATGGAATTGTCGTGAGCACTAAAGTTAATACATTGCTAATTGCTTGCTGTGCACACGGCAAGTGTCCAGTGCACGGTGACAGCTTCCTCCTAAGTGGGCCAAGCCTTTGTGACCCTTCGCTGTTTAAATTTAGCACCTGTTGGGTAGCCTTGGCACTGCCAGCCTCTCAAGTGGCCAAGAATGCCTTGAGGGCAGGGGCCATTTGTAACTCTTTACTTTTTATGATTTGGATCCTAAATGTCTCCTACAGAGTTGAAGTTGGTGGTCTCCAGGCTGTGGCACTATGGGGGGTGGGGAGGGCCTATGGGAGGAACCTGGGGTACAGGGGCAGCCCTGGGAGGGGCAGTGGGACCCTGCCTTCCCCTCTCTGCTGTGCTGCTGCATAAGGCGAACAGTTTTCTCTTCCCCGTGGTGCCAGCTGTGGCTGTCACAGCCGGGGTTGGCTGACATCATGAACTTGGGTCTTGGTAGAGCCTGGACAGGAAAGGCCACTCCCAAACGGAGGCTGCATAACCGCAGGGAGGGAAGACCTTTCCGAGAGGAACCTCCTGCAGTGTTGGAGTTGGTGTGGTGGTAGCTGGAGCCTGTAATCACAGCTCCTGGGGAGACCGAGGAGGAGGAGGAGGAAGAGGATGGCTTGAGCCCAGGAGTTTGAGGACAGCATGAGTGACAGAAGTAGACCCTTCTTAAAAAGAACCCATCTGCCTCTATCCGTGGCAGTCTGGTGCAAGCTGTGCCCACTGGAGGACAGGTTTCTCGGGATCTGACCCCCCACAGCAGCCACTGCTGCTGCAATGCTGCCCAGCACCGAGTCTGCTGTTGAGTGGCCTCTGAGTCCCTGCAGTGACTGCAGCAGCTGTCCTGGCCCAGCAGGGGCTCTGCAGGAGGAGGGTGCAGGCAGGCAGGAGCTGTGGTAGCAGAGCTGTGGGCAGCGTTTTGGGCTAGGAGAGCAGGCTTTGGCCCTGTGCGTGGCCCTGGAACAGGCAGCTGTCCCTCTCCTGAGCCCAGCAGTCTGCAGGACAGTTCTCCATTTAATCCGAGCACAGGCCTAGGGACCACATGGAAAAGAGCTGTTCTTGGTGCCTTCCTGCCTGGAGCCTGAGTGGAGTCACCTGTTTATCACAGGTTTCAGTTCCTACCTCGGTAGCACATAGCCTGTGGTCCTCTCCGTGGACTTGGTTGGAGGGGAAAAGCCATTGTAGGGGCTGCGGTGCTCAACTTCCAATGCCTCTTGCCTCCCTGGTCTGCAAGCAGGGAACTGCCTTCTTTGGAGAGGAAAAGGCTGCTCACCTGGCGGCCTCTTCAAGGCACGGCTCCTGAGTGCCACCGTGGGGCAGGGTCTCCAAGGAAAGGACATTTGTTGGCCATTTGAGAGGACAACCGGGCATCCTGGCCAGGGACTGGAAGGCCGGAGAGCTTCAGTCTGGTCTGCCCCACTTGGTGGCTGAGGTCCTGAGACTCAGGAAGATCTGCCCTGCACAGCAGCACGCTGGGATGGGGTGGGTAACATGGGCCCCCAAAGTGGTGATGTCTCGGCTTTACCAAGGAAGAAGGGTTCCTCCTCCAAGATCACAGGCAGGACGCTGCACTGATGCAGGAAAGCGCTCATGCCTGGACAGTGTTCACGGGAGAGGACAGGGCTGGGGCCCTTGAGTGAGGACTGCACCAAACACTGAGAAGAAAGACAAGAGACAGGCAGGGGACAGGGACAGGGCTGTACGCTTGCGCTAGAGTCTGGGGAGAGGGAGAGCAAAACACCATTCGGGTTGTGCAGAATGCATTTCTCTGTGGTCAATTCTGCCTAGCCCCAAGGCCAAGGTCCTAGGCTTCCACAGCTTACCAGAAACACCGCGCAGGGAGCTCCCTGCAGCATCTGCAGAGCTTCTGGGAGCTCTTGGCCTGCAGTTTAAAATGCATCTGGAGCTTTCGAAGTCCTCTGCTTGCGAAAATACAACTCATTCTGCCCATGGGTGCTTTTGACTATGAGGGCTAAGACGGGGCACAGCTTGCGGTGCTGGGTGCTGCCGAGGGTTAACCCAAAGCCCACACTTCCAGGGTGAGGGGCTGGCTGCCTGCAGGAAGCCCTCTGTGGCCAGCTGAGGGGATTAGATGGTGTGAATTAGCGGGTCTAAGGAGGAGAGCCCATCAGCACTGACAAATTTGGTATCTTTAAGGACACCTGGTGAGCAGCTGGAGCTCGTGATTGATGGGTAATTAGTAACGGAAAGTCTTAGATCAGGGTGTCCATCCCTGGACCCACTTCTCCAGCTGGGGCAGCCATCGGGCTGAGCTGGCTGACAGTGGTGGCTCTGGGGCTCTCCTGCTGACCTCTGCCTATGAGTTTCGCTTTAGTTTTTCCTCTCTGTTTTGTAAGCGTGTGTATTTTCTAATGGGCAGTGTGCTGTGAGGGTTCACATTCAGCTTAACAAGTATGTGCCCAGGTCCTGCTGAAGGCCAGAGCCCCCAGGGCCCCCTGGAGCTGCCAGGGATGTGCACTGGCACCGACGTGGGCCTGTGTGGGAGAAGTTAGGTCACTGGGTGTGGCCGTAGTGGAGAGGAGGAGGGGACCCTGTCCCCTTCCCATTTCTGCCTTCCCAATCTATGAGGCGAGGCCTTGCTCTTCCATGCACACCCGCAGTGTGTGCTGCCTCGGCACAGAGCCAGAGAGAAGCCACAGACTGAAACCTGTGAAACTATGGCCAAAAGAAATCATTTCCTAGCTGGGTGCTCCAGGCGCACACCTGTAGTCCCAGCACTCGGAGGCTGAGGCAGGAGGATCTTTGCAAGTTCAAGGCCAGTGTGGGGTACAAAGTGAACTCAGCAGCAGCCTGAACTGCATAGCAAAACAAAAAACAAAAAAATCAAAGGAAGAAATCATTTCCTTTGTGCATGTGAGTAGATGACTTCAGCTATTCTGTCACAGGGACAGAGTCAGCTGACTCTCTCCAGAGCCCCGAGTCACACCCCGTCTCTAACATTGTCCTGGCTTCTTCTGCAGGCTCAGGCAGCTGGATCAACACAGCCAGACCACAGCCCAGCAGCTGGTGCAGCTACTTGGCAGACAGAACCAGCTTCTGCTGGAGAGACAGAGCCTGTCTGAAGAGGTGGACCGGTTGCGGGCCCAGGTACGGGCGCCCCAGTGAGGGCTGCAAGTGCAGATGGGGCTTATGGCTCTCATGTAGGGCTGCACCCCAGGTTCCTAGCATCACCCATTCAGTCAACTCCGAGCCCGCGATGGTGCCTTGAGACCTGAGGCAAGCGTGGTCCTCAACAGACCCTTGGGTCACCCCGCCACATGCCCTTGAGGGATGGGGATGGGCTGGCAAGGACAGGCAGGCCTGGTTAAGGTACTCTCACATGCAACCCACAGGCCTCGTCCTAAGTCATCAGTGAGAGTGAGGGGGACACTGGGGCTCACAGGTCGGCTGCTGTACAGGAGACACTTGACCTCTTCACCTCGAGCGAGCCAGCAAGACTGGCACCATTACTTCCATTTTGCAGATAGGGAAACTGAGGCTCAAACAAACCTATGCAGCTAACAAATAGTGCTACTACAAATAGAACCCAGCCCGAGTCAACGGCCTTGGCCTTTCCCGCCCTGGTTACATCACTGGGGGGGGAAAGGTCCAGGTGAGTTTGGAGCTTGGAATGAAACCTCTTTTCTTCTATACCACTGGCTTCTATCAGAGGGGCTGTGCTTCCTGCCCAGTGGGGCAGTGTTTAGGACACAGAGGCACCGTGTGGGCTGCTGGTGGTATCTGCCTGGGCCGAACTGCACCGTGGTGCTCCGTGAGGCCCAGGACTCCCTGCAGCAAGTGCCAGCGATGACTCCTGAGCAAAGAGTGCCCGGAAATTAAGACACCAAGGAAAGGTCTCTCTGTCACCTTTCAAGATGACCACACTCTGAATGCCATCAAGCAGCTGTGATCACGGACTGTCCCCACACCCAGGGCCCCTGCACAGCAGTCATTTGTTCCTAGCCTTGGGCAGAGGCCTCAGTAGGAAGGGCCTCACTGGGAAAGGGAAAGAGGCAGCCGCCAGTCTGAGCCGTACCTGCAGAAGCAGGGTGTCCCTGGCATGTGTGTGATAAACACACTAAGGTGCCCCAACGCCCGCCAGCAAAGTATCAGGGCCAGAGTGGCCAGAGAATAAGTCCAGGTAGTGGCACTGTCATGAGATCCCAGCCATATACACCTTTTCTGTGCCTCAGTTTCCCCATTTGCACCAGGGCTTGTGAAAAGGGTATTCTGAGTGGTGAGCAGCCCTGCGAGGTCTAAGGACTTAGGCTAAGGAAAGGTCGCGTGTGGTTTTTGCTTTCCCTCCAGGGAGGGACCGGGGAGGTGACCACCCTGGCAGGCACAGGGCCAGCCTCTTGCTGGGTGATGAGGCTCCTGTCGCTTTCCATGGAGGGTCCCCAGCTGACTGCTTGAGTGGCTTTTCTGGGCTCTGGAACCCAAAAAGTCCTGAGGATTGGGCCCAAAAAGCCTCTGAATGAATGCAGGCACCTGGGCTTCCTGCAGCCTCAGATCAGGGTCTGGGGACTCGGGCGCTGCCCTTCACGCCCCCGTGCCTGCTCTGCTGCCCTGTCGGACCTTAGCTTGGAGCATCGACTTTGGAGCCTCTGGTTAATTTGCACAAAATGCATCTTTAAAAACTTCCAAGCCTCAAGAACCTCCTCTGGAAAGCAAGTCTTCCTCCTGTGCTGGAGGGACAGAAGTGGTTTGCCCGCCCTATGCCTGAGCCATCTGACACCGGCCCATCTGGCCTTGCAGATTCCCATAGTACGCTTGGAGTTATTTTCAGAGGAGCCTGACAAAAGAAATTTGGTAGCGGAAACGTCTGCTTTCTACGGCAGATGCCACCATAGTCATCGCAGAGCAGGGCCCAGCCGGGGACCGCTGCGCATGGAGGCTCAGGGTGGCCTCGCTGCAGCAGCGGCCAGTGCCCCGGACAGGTTCGCCACCCCGGCTGACCAGAAAGGTACTTCCGGGAAGGTGTGTCCAAGAAGGTGGTGTTTCCGGGAAAGCACTTCCGGGGAGGTACTTCCGGGAAGATACTTCTGGGAAGGCGTTTCCGGGAAGCTGCCACCCAGACTCCTGGCCATGGACCCTCCTGGCCACCTAAGGCTCACGGCTGGCTCCATCTCCGGTCTGGGGATGGTGCAGCTGAAGGTGTCTGCTTTCTCCGTCTGGATGAATGAAGCGTAATGGCTTAATTTTGTGTGTTAAACTCTTAAAGACCTCTGTCCACTCAGTACCGGAAAGAGAATGGGGATTTTCCGGCCTGCTCAGAAGCTGAGTCACGTCCCTCCGATTCGCTCCTTCATTCTCCGGAGTCTGCTGCCCTGAGCTGGGGTCGCTGAAGTGGCCCAGGGTGACCCGTGGTCTCTTGTAGGAAGCATCCAACTTGCTCAGGGCTTGAGCTTCTCAAGGCTTCTGCTTCAATTCTGAAACCCACAGACCGTGCGTGCTGGTCCCTGTCATGCTCTGGTGACTCGGGCATCCGCGGTGCTGGTGCACAGTGGGCCTGCCTGAGCCGGGGAGGGGCTCCGGGCCTGGAACCCGAGCTCGATCTGGCCAGGCGGCACACAGGCTGTGCGAAACTCGGGCCTCGCCGTGAGGGGAAAGCCTTAGGAGACGCCTTGAGGTTGTGAAATGGCAGTAACTGCCCTGCGGGAGAAGCAGACAGGCACTGTCCCGGCCGGACGGTGACTGCGACCCTCTGCGACCCGTGGGTTACACTGAGTCTCCCCACAGATGCCCAGACAGGCAGGGCTGGGGCCCCTCTAGGGAGGTAGGCTCTGGCAGGGGTGAGGCCGAGCATAGGTCCCAGGGGGCTCGGGCCAGGCGCTTGGGGGCCTAACATCTGCCCTGGAAGGGTGGCAGCAGCAGCTGAGGAATCAAGGGCGTTCTGGGGCAGAATGGCATCCGGGCTGGAAGGCGCAGAGTGTCTGTCCGCGGGAGCGTCCCGAGGGCTCCCGCGCCTATCGGTGACTCTGCTCGCAGCCGCCTGGCGTCGCGGATGGCTGCGGCCCTGCACAGGCTGCTGGGCTATGTCCTTGCTGTTCGGGCTGGGGAGGGATTCCCTCCTAGGCCCTCGGTATGAATCACTTACAGTTTAGAAAACAGAGTCGGAAGCTGACTTGTCAGTGGTTAATCAGTTGGCCCCATGACTTTTAAGCATTCTTGGCAGCAAATGCACTTTCTAATTTGATTTAAACTTGTGCATGGATCCAGCAGCCATATGTGATTATGTTCAGGATCATCGACATTATCTCATTACACCAAAGGACTCATAGAATGGAGCTGAAACACAAGCAGGAGAAGCAGACACAGACTGCGGAGGGCAGGCGAGGCCACTGGTGAGCAGGGGCGGGGCGGGCTATCGTCCCGCCCAGAGCTGCAGCAGCGGGAAGGGGCAGCCCGTGACCCCGCGGCAGGCGCCTTGCTGGGCCCTTCTTGGAGACAGGAGCTTAGCCTAGCTGACTGCAGGGCTCCCACAAAGTTAGGTACCTGCAAGGCAGGTGGTGCCTGAATAGAACAGCAGATACACTGGATAAAGTAAATCACAAAGCCTCCTACCGATCCAAGATTTTTTGGAAAGAATTCTAAATGGATGAAAACAAACAATTTGATTTCAACCAAATTGTTGTTTTTTTGTTTTTATCCTGACTTTCACCCGAATTGTCAGTCTCAAAAATAAACACTGATACATTCCCAGAAAATATTTTTCAAATAAAAACTGACTCTGTTAAAGTTTGCCCTGATTCTTTCAAAACTGTGTACAAGACACTGTCAACCAAAGTGACTTGCATATTTTTTTTTAAAATAAACTTGAACATATGCAGCTAAAATGTCATTAACTCCCTGCTGCCTGAGTGGTTTTAAGGGGTGACATAAGACCCCAGGTGCTGCGTTTCTAGCTAAGGGTCTCAGGACCCTCGGAGAAACTGTGCCAGCGATGCACACCCAGGCCAGCCTGCCACGTGCCCCCCCCCCAGGCCACCTGTGTGCCCTAACCCGAAAAGCCCAGTGCTCCACCAAAGCCAGGCTTGCTCTGCTGTTCACAGCGCACTCTGTCCGAGGGAATCCGCTCAGAAGAAGAGTCATGGAAGGAAACTAAGCTGAATTTTATAAGGCTTCAGATACATTTGTTCCACTTATTGCTTCTTGAGTCAGACATTACATTTAGCAATATAAATTCACAATCAAGATTTTAAAGGGAGCTAAATATTTTAATCCAATTAGACAAGTGAACAAAACACTGAATATTACATGTAGTGTAGATAAAGTGGTTCTTGCCTTTAAAAGACTGTAATTCCGTCACATTACAACCCCAAATGTCAATGTTGTCTTCGTTTTTAACGCTTTCAAACACGAGGCAGCCAGAGGCTCCACTCTGCTGTTGATGACACTGTCTGTCCTTTGGGAAGGCTGAAAATCTATTTACCATGGAAACATGGTTCACATAAAACACAGACACCTGCCCCTGTGCAGAGCAAGTGCTCATGCCTGGGGAACTCCGGGAGCCGGGAGATGACGCGCTTGGATTCCTCGAGGGGCAGCACAGGTGGGCGGTGCTGGCGCGGCCTGGCCTTGGTCTCCCCAGCCGAGCCCCTGGCCCTGGTTGCTCACAGGGCCTGCAGCGCTTGGGCTGCTCCCCATAGAGAGCCGCCTCGAGGGCCACAGCTCAGGCACAGCTGAGGGGAGCGGGCCTTGACCTCTGGCCGCTGCAGCCTGGACCCGGACATCAAGGAAGGCGGGTGATATGCTGCCTACCGCAGTGACCTCACTATGAACTCCTGCCCTGCTCTGCAACTGGCCAGGGCAGACTCCAGAAAGGCCGGTGAAAGGGGGACCCCAGGGGTGATGGCTCCAGAGCAGGAGCAGGGCTGACAGGTGCCTTCCTGCCCTGCGGCTGCATTTCCCAAGTACTAGGCCCACCAGGGAGGTGGCCTCGCCCATTGCTTGGTGACCTCCCAGGTGACTGCTGAGTCCTACACACAGGTGGCCTCTCAGCAGCCAAGTCAGAGCAGGCTGGATGCGAGCCCTAGAGCCTGTGGAGGTTGCATTGTCTGGGTTCATATATCCGCTCCGAACCCCTTCAGTTATTAGTTTCCACATCACTGATCCTGGTGCCAGACCCAGACTGCCCAACTCAGTTTCCCTGGAGGAGGAACTGGTGTTACCTGCAGCCCAGCTCGGATGGCAAGGACAGTGGGCTGAGGGGACGCACTGAGGACGCCTCCAAGCAGGACGAGGCTAGGGAGGCATGGATGGCACTGAGAAGCCGAGGAGCAGGAATGCAGTTCTTCCCCACAGCCTGGGCAGGCGAGGCGGTCAGGGCTGCCACGGAGCCTGTCTTGGGCCAGCTCAGAAACACCCAGGAGGCAGAAAGCGGCTCTCTGGCTAAGTTGGATCGCTGGCCGCTGTCAGAGAAGGGGCCACTGCTGTTGCAAGGCCACCAAGAGCTGCAGACAGAGGAGAAGCAGCAGGAGAGGACTCGCAGGACGATGGTGGCCAGAGCCTGCAGTGCACGCAGCACTGTGACCTCTCCTACACTGAAAGTAAACTCCAGAAACAGGCACAAGGGCCCAGGGTTTGTGGCAGAGGCTCAGGCTTTACAGTGAGATGGAAGTGACCGGTGAGCACTGTTAGCTTGAGGGCAGGTGCGTTTCTGTGGCCTGGGCAGCGTTTCAGGGAGCAGCTGCTGTAGCACCCAAGGCAGAGGAGCCTTGATGACACACTGAAAGGCACAAGGACAGCACAGTGGTGGTCAAGCTGCAGTTGTCTCTTTGGGCAGCGAGAACATGCAGTCCCGGGGCAGGAAGGGTGCAGCCAGCCAGACACATGCATTCTGATGCCCCGAGCAATGACAAGGGCAGGACCGCAGACTGCTGGGGCCTGCTGCCTCGGGGTGCCAGGCTGCACTGCAGAGCGCAAGGTAGGCATGGAGCATGTGCCAGGATAGCTCCAGCAAAGCCAGGGTCACCCAGTATGGCTGAGACAGAGAACGATTCAGATCCTGGCGGGAGCTTATGACAGGCCAGCGCATAAGCAGGAGGTGTGGTAAGGTACACCGAGGGTGAATGCAGGCTTCCCGTAAGCCCAGATCAAACAGGACACCAGCAAGGACTGGGACAGCCGTCTGGCTCCAGGGGGGAACTCGGGCGGCTTTCCACTTGCTCATGTCAGGGACCTCACATCTGTGCCACCCTGCGAGGGCCACGAGTCGGAGGTGACCATTTCAGCAGAGCTGTCGAGAGCCGGTAGGGAAGGGATGCACGGATGATAAATGACTGCATGGCCTGGGGCCACGGGCTCTGCGAAGACTCATTAAGAGCCATGCCGCACTTAGGTTAAAACATGAAAACAAAAAACGAAAATTTGCAACCAAGTTTGTTTATTTCTGGCCTTCCTCTGTTCTGCATCCTGCGTGGGGCTGTTTTTTTTTTTTTGGTTTGTTTTTGTCTTTTTCATTTTTATCGGTACTGGGGATCGAACTCACGACCACCTGCTTGCAAGGCAGGTGCTTATGCCGCTGAGCTAAATCCCCAGCCCCATGGGGCTGTTTTCTATCCAAATCCCCTGTGAAATTCTTTTGAGATATGGTCATGGTGGGTTATGTGTGTCCTTGTACCCTGAGTACTCCTGGGGTCCCTCACGGTGGGAAATAGAGGCAGCCAGGCCACTGGGGACCAGCTCCTCCAGCGTCCCCAAAGCAGGGCAGAAGGGACACCCAGCCAGTCTTTACTGGGCAGAACCACACCGAAGGAAGGGAATGGGGTAGGTCACACAGGCTGGCACAGGGGACTTGCTGTGACAGCCTCCCCAAGCCCAGTGACCTGGCTGCTGGGGTGGAAACCCTTCAGTCACAGACGTGGTCAATGGGAAGCCCCTCGTTGGTCCCTCACACCCCTGAAGCAAGGCCTCAGACTACTCAGGCAGTTTCTATTTCAGTTTCACTGTCTCAACTTGGAAATCCTAGGTCATCCTGGCAGCCCAGGGGACCCCTGTGGGCCACGCTAGGCCACTGCTCTTTTCTGAGCACAGGACACAGCCACATGGCGGCCAGGCTGGGCCGGGCTGGCACTGCCATCCTCTTTACCTGTGTGTGGGAGCCCGAGCTGGGCCCTCTGCATGCCAGACATTACTGGGCTCAGGGCAGGGGCCTATCGGTGCCCACGGTGCTCTGGGTGGGTTTGGGCCGACATGGGCAGCAGGCCGCGCAGCCACGGTGGGCACTTCCGGAGAACACCTGGAGGCTTGGCTCCTCTCACTCCACCAGAAACTTCCTAGGGACCCTCAGCTTGCATCCTGTCCCTGTTCCCCCGTGTGAACAGCTCCGGGCACAGCCACAGCCCACACTCACACGTGCCTTGGACTGGTGTGAAACCTGGCATACAGCCCTAAGTGTGTGTCTTCCATGCTTTTAGCCACACGACACTTTCATCAAACTTAGTAATAAAAGGTGACTAAATGAGACAATGAGAAGAAAAATCACATTGAAGCACACAATCTATTTAAACTTTTTATTATTTTTTTCCAGTTACCCAGCATGCCACAATCTGATTGCTGACCTGGATGAAACAGTGAAATAAATGATTTACAGAAAGATATTTACATTCATCCGATCTGTACTTAATATGCCACAACACACCACAACCTTCCCAGGGCGACACCACCTTGGACTGCATGGGGCCGGTCCTCGTGCCTCGGTTTCTGTCCTGCGCTGCGCGGCTGGAGCTGGTCTGACCGGATGGGGCGGCTCCCAGCGGATGTTCTCGGAAATGGCTTTAAGTCAGTTCTGAGATATGCTCATTGTTATGCTCGATTATAGACAGAAATTTTAATAAATGAACTTTTTAAGGACTTGAATTGTAATGTTTCCTCCTTTGTCTTATAGCAGTGATGAACAAAACACACCCAAAAGGCACATATTTCAGAGAGGCCAAAGTGTATAATTAAGGACCAAACTTTCTTCCTGCACTCGTTTTCTCTTTCCCTTCTCGTGATCTACCACCGTCCTTTAAACGCCATCCACTGCTTGTCATCCTACTACTTCGTGCACATTCAGGAGACTCCAGGAAGCACTGCTCTTTCCATTCTGTGAACAACAACAACAACAACAAAAAATAACAGACAGAAAAAGGATCTTTGGCTCGGTGGTGTCAGTGTTTTCCCCCCACAGCAGTACTTGAGCCCGCAAATGTACTCAATGAAATTAGAAAATGTACTTAAGAGTATATCAAATATCTGTACACAGATGATTATTTTCGTCTAAAATAGTATTTCTACTATACATAGTCAAGCTTTCAAATGCTTTAAAGGAATAAAAATGGACACTGAAAATCCTGCTTATCCGAGGACAATGGAACAGTGAAGGCATGGCTGCAATGGATGGCCCTGGCCGGTACCCCGCACCGGGCTCCGACAGACTCAGGTCCCCCGGCCTCGCAGTGACACAAGTAGCCTGGAACCCACGCAGAGACCGCCACGCCCACGTGCAGAGACATCAGCACTTGCACACAAGTTTGCGGTTTCATCAAATGTGCCAGACATAAAGACTGTCACATAAGTTATTTTAACTGTCCTCAATTCTGTTTTAGGTATACTGTGAATAAATTATACAATATTCTAAAATAGCACCTTTAAAGAATTATAGAGGTCACTTTATTTCAGCCTCCTGGATCTTCAACCCGTTGTTTTTAAGAGAACAGCACATGTAAAAATGCCCCCAATCTGGCTGCGTGACACACACAGATGCCTGCCTGACTCTGGTCCCAAAGCCACTCTGCTCTGAGTCACAGGAGTAAAGCCAAGGTCTACAACAGCAGCTTTATGAAGTAAAATCAGATGGCCCCACCTGGACGAGTAACAGAGCGGACCGCAGTGCAGCCGCCTACTGAGCCATCACCCCTAAGCCATCACCTGCCACAAAGTGTTAAAACACTCCTACGAGGGAGGCACGCAGAGCCGAGCTCCGCTCAGTCCCACAAGGCTCCGAGGGTGATGGGGCCCGCACGAGTCCCCAGTCTGCCGGGATCTGTCTCAGCCCCAGTGCTGTGCACCCTGCGCCTCCCCTTCCGATAAAGTCCTTCATCAAACCTCGTGTAACTGCACTGCTGCCTTTTTACTGAAGTAAAAACGATCCTGTGTGCTTCTGAGCTAAGAATAACTTACATACTGGCTATCACATCTTATTCTGGACAGGTTAATAGCAAGTAGGACTGTTAAAAACCTTTTCCCCCAGAAAAGCACAGTATTTCATTCTCTGAGATTTCAGAACCACATTCAACAACAACAAACAGAGAAGTAGCAGATTGACATAGTGCTTTATTTAAGCTGTCTGTACGAAGGAAAATAATGTGCATCCCTATCAGATACGTGTAAAAATACTAAGGATGTACAGTGTACAAAAACAGTTTCTTGTAGTTATTTCACATCCTTGTGGGTCATATACTTAAGGAAAGAAACAGTTTTAGGATGACCAACAGCAACAGTAATACAGTTTCTTGGGTTCATAATTGTATCTGCTCAAAACCCTCACCCAGATGACCGAATCTTTCGGGGATCTAATGAAAGAACTAGCAAGGTCAAGAAATGTCACAAACTAGAAAGCTACAGGGAGGTAATTCGATTACCAATTTAGAGGTTTTCTCTTTATTTAAATAAATACTTTACATTTCATGCTTGCCTGTAATGCACTACCAGGAGCAGGAGGAGGAAGTCCGGCTGTGATCAGTACAGACGGTAGCAGCAAGTGCGCACACGGAGTGTGGAGACAGACCCTGCAGTTAGTGAGGGAGGCCTGACCTTTGAATCTAGAAGAAGCAAGTGGCCCCGCGAGAACAGTCAGCTCTGAGAAGCCGGAAATCAGGTGTGCGAAATGGAAAACATACTGAGTAATGCTGTGTCATTAGTGCAGAAAGCAAAGCTGTGCACAGCCCTTGCCAGCGGTCCAGGCAGAAGTGGCCAGTTTCCTCCTGGATGGCTGCCTCAGGACGAGGTCAAACTTCTTGACAGCTCGGGCTGGAGTCTGCCAAGGTGGAGCTGTACTTGGATAGGAGGAGTCCAGGTTTCCGGCTGCTCCACCTGCCAGAACCCAGAGCTACGGCTACAGGCAACACGGGAGGCTGCACAATCTCCCTCTGCTCGTCTCTGCGCTCTTTCACGCCTCCGTGCCCAATGACTGGGATCCGGGAGTGAGAGGGAGGGAGGCTCAAAGTCAAGCCAGGAACACGCCTTCAGTGATACCTACGGCCTGGGGGATGACTGGGCCCTGCACGGGGCTGGGGACTGAGGACTAACGGAGGAGTGACTGGCCTGGGGCACTGCAGTGCCCATCATCAATCTTTATGAAGCATCCTTGGCCAAGTTCATGGAAATCACCTTCAGTTTGGGGTGGGCAGGGGGCACCAAAACAACAAAAAGCCGTGTGTGCCCACCGTCCAGTGCCACGCTTCCTCTACAGGGACCAACACCCTGAAAGTCAGCCTGTCTCAGCTTTCTTTTCTTCTTCTCACCTGTTTCTTTCTTAGAAAATGGATGCAAGACAACTTAAAGAACATACCTTCTAGTTTACTTTGTCACCGTGAAACATTCAACATAATTCCAAGTGAAAAAAGTGAATCTATAGCTGTAAGAATGACCTGCCATTTGCTGTCACTTCCTACTTAATACTAAGGATGACAGTCACTCAGGTAGGACTGTGAAAAACTAGGCTAAAATCTGTCTGAGGTGTCTTAGCTGCCGTAGTGAAATGCCCGTAACAGCGGCAGCCCCAGCGGCCCACCCACCGCCAGCAGTGGTCTCAGAGCTATCAACCCGCACTTCCAGTGTCCAGAGGCGAAGACATCTGCAGGTGGATATGAGTCACCCCCTAGAAAGTCACTTGCTGTCTCTCACAAAGCAATCATAATACTATGTCGCGATGTCATCTTCTGTTTGGGAGCTGTCAAGAGTTTAGCTAGAATAAATCTTCATGATCATCTCAGGGGGCTGGCGCCCTCCGGATCACCACAGGCAGGGCTCCTGCCCTTGGACTTCACAGGCTGCTTTGGAAAATGTCAGCTCCTAGCACCAAAGGGTTTAATCTGAAGATCATCATTAATGAAGGAGAAAGATGAGGTTTGCATCCATGTCCCCTCTCAGTGAGAAATGTCAGGATTTGGAGACATGAGTATGTACAGAAAAAGAAAAGCTAGAGGTGGTCTTTCTGTTTTGTTTTCCCTGATGGCTTAATTCAGTGATAAATGTACCTTGATTAGAATAAACACACCAGGCTTTATCTTTACTACTTTGTAAATGCTCGCAGTGTGTTCCTTTTGTCAAGTAAAGTTTGTTTCTTAACATCACTCAGGTCTCGATTTTCCTCATCATGTTACACTGCCAGGTCACCCTAATATTTTAATTCTCAATGAACAAACAGCGACAGCTATTTGTTTCATTAACCCCTTAGCGTGAATTGCTGATTTTCTCATTTTCAGCACCAAGGGGTTAAACGACGGCATCTCTTCTCCCAAAGCCAAATTCTAATTGATCTGCACAATTGCAGAGCCTTATCCAAATTTTTTTACACAGGAGAAAAAGTGCATGATTCTCATCGGCGTGTACATCCCTTGCACATGGGTCAAAAGAAACTGTAGTAAGTCTATTTCATGTAAGTTGGAGCTGCATTTGCTAACATGACGTACAATTCTCATTACTAAAAAATAAATACTACTGCAATACAAACAAAATCATGAAAGGACATTCAAAGTTTTAACATCTCAGAAAAAGCTAATCACCTAGAACTGAAAAAGTAAAAAATTAAAACTAATAAGGCAAACACCTGTTGGTTTACCTTGGTGTACAATTTTGGTGAAAGCAGGATCATTATACCTGTCTACATTCTTCAGCCATCAGAGGTGATAAAGATCAAGATGGGAGAAAGGTTGCCAAGCACAAGGAAAAATGCTCTGTGGTGCACGGTGTTTGCTGAGACCCTGGCTCTGTGCCTGTGCCTTCGCTTCTTGGTAGAACAATGTCCGCTCGCCCATGATTGCCTGTGAGGTTTGGACGTCCACGCGTGATACTGGGCATCCGCTGTAGTATCCGACAGGAATCGGGAACATGTGTGTGTATCTCCCAGTTTTCAGTCCTCGCAAATGCTTCCTAATGAATCCAGCTAAACCTCAGTGACGTACACTTTAGCTGTGTGCACACATCAGATTTGCTCTGCTAACCTTGTGCATGTGCACATCACCACCCTTCCACAACTGCTTGTTTGGAAACAGAAACTAAATCTTCTTAAGTCTAATTAGTTTTTCATTTATCTTCTAGAAAGTTAAAAAATATACCTAGAATCAGTGTATCTCATTTAGCCTTCACTGTTAGGGAGAAACAAAAACTAAAAGATCAAGATGACAATTTGTGCACAGATGAACAATGGTGGGCTCATGACTTCCACAGATTATAAAATTACTCCTTAAAGTTGCTATAATAGTAAGACAGTAGCAGCAACAGCATGAGACCTTAGACTGAGATACAATTTCATGCAAAAACAAAAACGGGAGTGTGTCTGTGTACGCGTGTTCTCATGTGGGTGAGAGGTGGCGAACAGCCGAGGCCTTCGGCCCGTCGGGAGGTTGGAAGTGCCCTGCTGTCTGTGAGAGCGAGGACTGGTGGCGATGTCCGGGAATCATTGTCAGAATAACCTAAGATGACAGTGAAGGAGCAGAATGGAACAGGCTTATTCGCGTCCACTCGCAGAATAGGAAAACTGAGGGAAATGTGGCCGCCTCTCGTTGTCCATGCAGTCCATACCATCTTCATCGTCTGCGGGCAAGAAACAGCCATTTTAATTTTATGCTCATTTTTGCAACATTCTGTCTGGTGTGTACTTTAAATTTCTAACATGAGAAGAATTAACAGGGACATCAGTGCCCCTAGTGTGTTTATCAGTAGAACACACAGTAATTATATTTCACAAGTTACGTCCTCTTCATAAACACAGCCTATAAAGAATACTATGAAATCACGAGAGACACCGAAATTTTAAGATTCAATAAAACTGTGAAAAATATTATTGAACAGAATTTTTAATATAAAATCACGTTTAACACCCTTTTACTTCATAAGGATTGCAAGCTTGAGCTCCGGCTAAGTGACTTCCAGCTAAAAATCTTTTTTTTTGGTCTTTTTTGAGACAGGGTCTCGTGCCACGCAGTTCAGGCTAGCCTTGAGCTCACTTTGTAGCCCAGGCTGGTCTTGAACTCCAAACGATCCTCCTGCCTCAGCCTCCCAAGTGCTGGGATTACAGGCATGAGCCACCACACCCGGCTCCAGCTAAAAATCTTAATGGCATATACTTTAACTCGGTCTCAAAATACAAAGAACTGGAGAGGAACTCAGCGCGCACGCCCTGGGTTCCATGCCCAGTACCTCCAACACCAGCTCACAACCAACGCCGAGCTCCACAGAGTTCACCCGGCTCTTCCCTAGGCCCTGCAAGGACAAGGCGCAGGGCCCGCAGCTGTGTGGCTCAGCGCTGCACAGCCTGGGCCGCTGGGGGCCGCACGCAGTCGGTTATGACCAATGAGCAGATTCCTCCAGCAGCACCCACGGCGGCCCGCCTCCAGCAAGCGCACCACCGGCTATGCGCAGCAAGGGGTGCAGTGCCAGCCTTCCCGCATCCCCACCTCCCACGGAGCACCGATTTTGGGCGAAGGGAGCAAGGCAGAGGCCTGCACAGTCTCTGCACCACGCCCGCCGTGCCCAGGACTCCAAGAGGAGGGCGCTGTGCCGCTGTCTGAAGGGCAACGCGCCTGCCCTTCTTCCCTTACTGCTCACTTTCTCAGCTTTCTTCTCAACACAGGAGATGCTCAAAAGCAGGCCAAAGTGGCGCAGAGCAGAGTCGGTGCCCTCCAAGGCCAGTGGAGGCAGAGACCCACTTACCAGGCAGACCCGGCCTGGCAGACCTGGCACTGTTGGCACAGGAGGCCACAGGGGTAAGGGGCGCTTGCAACAATGCCACGTCACAGGGCAGAAAGCCTCTCCAAGGAAAAACAGCAGAAACCGGAGCGCTCTGGGTGTGACAGGTGCCAATCACGGAGCAAATCAACAGTTTCCGCAAATAGTTTCTGAGATTCAACAGAGGTACCCAGGACTCCTCCTGCCTCAGCCTCCGAGCTGCCTGCCTGTGGAGGGTCAGCACGGCCTCTGCTGTCACCACAGGACCACCTCACTCTGCCTCTGACCAGGAAAACCCTGAGTGTCACATACACCAGGGGACCACACTGGGCACCCTGAAAGCCCCTGCTGGGACCATCCCGGCACGGAGGACGCACAGCCAGCACCACCTCCCCAGCGCATCCCTGTCCAACTATACAGCAACAAAAGCTCCCAGATCTCAAAGAAATTCTATTTTTCTCTAAGGCGGCGGCAGAGGACCATTAATGAATATAACGAAAGACAACACATTCCAAAATCTGTTCAATTAATTAACACCAGTGAGGACAATCTGGCATGTTTCTGCAGCTGTTTGTAGAAAATGGAACATTTTGCTTTTCTTAACTGCTGATTTGTTCTAAAAAATAACTTCATTCTGTTTTCTAAAAGCAAGGTGGCAAGTGGGAAGACAGTGACCCGAGAACAGTACTGCGGAATTGTCCCCACCGCCCACCCCCATGTGGCCTTGGCCTCAGTCTCCCCGACTTGCTTTTCTGTGTCCATAGGGGAAGCCAGGCTGACTGGGGCTGGTGGACTCGACACCACAGGTGGCCGAACCGAGGGGCAGCACCAGGTAGGCAGAAGATGGCATTGTGCCTGTCAGCCCCACACCAGGCGACACTCTGAACTGCCCAGGGCCCAGGGGCATGCGGGGCCATGTGCCACCTCTGATGCCCAAGGAAGACAGCGCTCCACAGCCCAGGCTGCGGCAGGGTCCAGCCCGGTGGACCCTGTCTCATTCCAAGGGGACCCTGTCTCATTCCAAGGGGACCCGCCCTGCCAAGACACGTGGGCTTTCTGACGCGATCCACACCTAAAAGGTCGTATTCTGCTATCTGTACAAAAATGACACAATATGAAAAACACTATGGATGGCTTCCTTATTGCTAGCAAAGCTGAGGAACTAGGTTCAAAGTGTGTTCTAGAAACGGTGGTAAGGGAGCAAAGGCCTCTCCAAACACCCCGTCTCACTTCAGATGCTCCACACGGGAGTGAAAAGCCTCTGGGGACAAGCCCTGAGGGAGGCAGGCGAATCCAAGGGCTCTGAGGGCCCCCGCTAAGCTTTACAATTTAACCCAGTCCCGGAAAAGGCCCTGGCTAGGCATCTAGTTTCTACTTTAATTTGTTAGTTCCCACGTAGATTTTCTAGCTGGTCTGCTGTGGTTTTTCTAGTGCTCCATTTCTAGACAATTCCCTCCCTCACTTCCCCACCTCCCCCATACCCCACCCACACCTTTGGCTCTGATACTGGCCAAACTGTCACCTTTCCTGTAACACCACAGAAACCCACAGTGTGGGCTGGCCACTGTGGTTTCTGAAATGTCTGGAGAACTTGAGGCGTCCTTCTAAACACATGTCTTCTCGAGCACATGGTAGGGCAAACAAAGGGCTCCTAGAGGTTATCCAGCCCTGCCGTCCCTTTCCCGTAGGACAGAGTGACCTGCCACAAAGTGTCCCCAAACAGAGCCAGCAAGTAGCACAGAAGAGACAAGAGCAGCTTCCCGAGACCTGAGTCCATCGTCCCTGTCTACCAAACTGGGATTCTGCATTTAACTTTCTGAAGTAGAAAGTGCGCTCACTACGTTTCATTTGCAGCATCCACCCATTCTGATGACCTCCACATTGGGCTAGCCGTCCACAGGGGCCTCACTAGTGTCTCCTCCCAGCATGGAGCAGCTGGGTCAAAGGCAGCTCTCTGAGGAAGGGGCTCTCGGGCTAAGCACGGAAGAACAAGGAGGAGCTGTGCTTGCAAACATTTGTGACCAAGAGCACCAGAGGCCAGGGGAACAGGAAATGCCGAAGTCATCCCTCTGACATTTCAGAGTCATTTCAATGCCTAGCGAAGTGCGAGAGATCAAGGTATGGCGGGCTGGCGGGAGAAGATGGAACAGGAAATGGCCAGAGGGCTGGAGGGCCCTGGTCTGCCAAGCTGTGCGAGCCAGGGAATCCAATGCAGCCGGCACCAGGAGCCACCAGAAGGCAGGAAGCCCAGGATTGAGGGTCTGATTCCAGTTAGGATTCTACCCAAACACCGGGGCCAGCGCGTGCTCCGTGGTGGAACTGCCCAGCACTGTGAACAGTGACACTGCCGCGTCCACGCTAGGGCAGGGGCCAGGGCCTGTGTCCAGTGTGCCTACTTAGACGGCCCTTTGTCATGTGCCAGGACTCCGCAGGCTTTCCAGACGCCTGGCTCTCCGTGTTGCGGAGCTCCAGTGATGGCACCCCACCCCTTCAACACGCAGGCATCTTGAACCTCGGCCTAGGCACTGCCAAGCTGGTGTGTACTACACTAACTAAAATAGGACCTTGGCAACTCAGTTTCTCTCTGTGTTTCAACTTCTGCACTTTCAAAATGAAGGTGAACAACTCTTTAGCTTGCTGCAGATCTGAAGGAACGGAAGAGCGTTGCCCAGAAGCACCAGTCACAGGGACACTGGCACAGGTCTTGCTGCAGAGCCACGGAGCCCGGGCTGTGACCTGTGGTCGGAAGTCGCCCCCATCTACCTTGCTAGACCCAACTCTGCTTACTGAGGCCGGATTTCACCATGTCACGAGGCTACTGCGCGTCTGAGAGCAGAGAAGAAATGCAGGAAACCCAGGGAGAGGAGGACCGTGGGAGCCGCAGATGCGGGCCTGAAGGATTCTGTCACCTGTCTCAGAATCGCCCAAACTCCATCCGATTCCCTTCTCAAACCAGTGGCAGACAAAGACCTTGTCAGCATGAGAACATTTGCAAGTTACATCTGGAAACTTCTTCTTTCATTAAAGTCCTCTGATGCTTAGTAGTTCTCACAAGGCAGGGCTGATCCACTGATACACAGTGTGAGATGGGCGTGGACATACATCTTAACAGATTTTTATTTAATTTATACATATCAAAACTAACACGAAATACAATTATGTGTTCAATGACTTTACTGCTGAAGAGACAGCTAATTCAAAAAGAGTGACTCTATTTAAAATGAACTTAAAACTGCTCAGTGAGGGGAAGTCGCAAGCTGGTGCAGTTCTGAAGGGGGCACGTGGCACTGGGCTGGGCTGGTGACTGCGCTTGCGGTCTCTCTAGCTGATGTCAAAATGGTCCGCAGAAGGGCGGTGGGAAGGGCCATGCCTGTGACCTGGTCTACAACCCTTTCACATGTTGTATTTTTCTACTCAGAAGAGCTTTTTTTGTGCATACCTTTTAATATTTCCATACCAGGGGGCTCTACAATCTTAGATGGAAATTAAAAGTCACTGTGAAATTTGACCTTAAAAAGACAATCATTTTTACTAACAGTTTGCTCCAATCATTTTAGAATGTCATCGGTCACCGTCTACTTACATTTTTCAGGTGGTGTTATTGTAATAGTCTGAGCTGTGAATTCTTCATCAAAGTATCTGGTGTCTGTCTCAGATGTTACCTGAGGCTTAAAAGGAGGCACAAGCTGTACGAAGAAAGAAAACAAGCTGTTAGCTGAATCCAGGGCAGGGAAATCAATTCTAGGCTGAACGTGGGAGCAAAAGCACCAAAGGCAGAATCTCTGTGTGAAGTGGACAGACAGAGCGTCTGCTTCTCAGTCTGCAGTCTAAAGGCACCGCAGGCAGTCCCTGTACATACAGCTCTCCACATAAAATCCGAGTGACCATGGGAGCCACACTGCTAGGGTGAGCGGAGACTACGGGAAACTCCACCCTGATTTCTTTCTGGTAACAAAACACAGGCAGCATCATATAAATGCCAATGACCATGACAGAACACGCTCTTCTAGCGCAGAAGCACCACCTTGCTGGCTTTCTGTCCTCTCTTCCTGCTGCTCGGCAGGAGACTAACATTACAGACACGAGGGTGGCTGGAGAACTCAGGACACTCTGCCAATGATCGCTGTCCCCAGCCCCTTTGTATTACAGGGTCTCATCTTCCTGCCATGGCCTCCCATGTAGCTGGCATTACAGGTGTGCCACAGCACCTGGCAGGAAGGCACAGCTCACAGTCGCTCCCTGCGTCACAGAAGGCTGTCTTTACACCTCATGAGGAGCCCTGCTTAACCGAGACAGGCATTGGTGCCCATTCTGCCTGGGTGCAGGGGTTCATGGCAGCCTCTGAAGCCAGACGCAAAGTTTTTTCCTGATCCTCAAAGATGTCCATAACTAAAACAAGATTCAGAGCAACTCCTCTGGGTGGGCTGGGGCTGCACTCTGTCAGGGGGTCCCACTGGGGCATGGGCAAGAGGAGCTGGGCAGGGCAGGGAGCCCAGGTGCCGGGCTAAGCTCTGGACTCAGAAGGCCTGCTCTGATGGGCACCATTCAGCACAGAATACAACCGCCACAGCAACAGGAGGGCAGAAATCAGCACAGAAACAGAAGTACATGACTGGCTCTAGGTGAATGCATTTCCCCACTCTCACTACTGCACAATTCATGTTACATCAGCCAAAACACATGGAAATTGTTTTCTGGACAAAGAAAATATCACAGTATTTGACACATTATATATGTGTATATTATACACATTTCCCAAAATTCTTTAAATCACCTCTAGATTATTTACAATGCCAAGCAAAGTGTGAATGTATGCCCCCCGCCAAAGTATTCTCTGGGCAGATTACATTTTAAAATGTTAGTGGGGTGACCAGTTAAAAGTACGTTTTCAAAGTAAAAATCGGTTTATGGCACACATCACAAGCGTTGGAATCTTCTTTCCGCCATTCTGTTTCCCCAATTACAGTTATTTTAATGTCATCAGCACGAGCAGGTTCTCTTTTGGGGGTGGACCCGAATTCAGTCCATGTCTAGTCAGTACCATTGCCACCAAGCAGCACCCAGTTCTCCTGGCCTGGAAGGCGTTCCCCTGCAGGCTGATGAGTCAGAGCCAAGGGACCCGGCAGGCCAGCCCTTCCGAAGGGGGAGCGCTTTCCCTGTGGATCACACAGCACACACTCAGGAGCACCAGAGGTGATCACGCGTGCTAAGTTTTGGGTTTGTTTAGAAAACCAAGAGATAATTGCCCCTCCTGGCAGGAGCCTGGGACTCCTCCAGCTGTAAGCACGCCAATTCCTTCCACTCACTCTCCAGCCATTCCCCAGTGAGACCTTCACCTTACTGTCAGAGGTGGCCCCGCTCTGTCTTCTCGTGGGCAATGGAGCAGGCTCTGCTCTCCTGTCCCACCCTCACCATCTGCTTCCTTTTGCAGTCAAAAATCTAACTCTGCCTTCAAGTTAAGGGAAAGCTTCGTCCTTCCCGATGAGAAAGACAATGGTCACTTACATCTTTAAAATCCCGAAACATCTTAAAACAGTTTTGAAACATTACAGGGTTAAATCTAACAGTCTGCTCAAATGCCATGTCAGTCCCGAGGACTTCCCAACTGTGTATCTCCAGTGGGCACCTCCACGTCACTTTCTAGCCCCTCATGCTTTTTCAAAACTTTTTCTTTTTATCTCACTCTCAATAAAATACTCATGGAACTTAGGTTTTCTTATGTCCATCTTTTTCTTGTTTCTTCTTCTTGCAAAGAAGAAACCCAGGGCCTCTGAAGTGTTCGGCAAGTTCTCTTCCTGTCCTATGGTGTCACTCTGCCCTCTCTCCCATTTCCCATGCTCCCGTGGACAATGACAGACATCTTTCTGTCACAGCAGATGTATTTGCCAAATTTTAGGATTCTAGGTTTTTAACCTAACATAAATGGGACCATACAGTATGGTCATTCCACATAATTTCTTCTGCCGTTCCTCCATATCACTGCATGCATCAGGAGCTCCTCCACACACTGGATTTCACTGTAAGTGATGTACATGTGATCCAAGTTGCTTCCAGCGTGGGGTAAATACCAACAAAGCTCCTATTAACCTTCATGTACAAGTCTGATATAGACAAAGACTATTTAGACTTAGAATTAATTTCTTTTGGATACACAGCAAAGAGTAGAATGGCTGGCTTTTATGAAAGGTCTATATGTGCCTTTTCAGGAAGCCACTAAGCTGTTTCCTTTTTTTCTTCTTTTTGAGGCAGGGTTGCACTATGCAGCTCAGCATGGCACTGAACTCACTGTGCAGCCCAGGCTGATCTTAGCTCCCAGGGATCCTCCTGCCTCAGCCATCTGAGTGCTGGGATTACGGGCTGCACCACCACACCCAGCTTCACAGTTTCCAAAGGCAGCTGCACCATCTTACTGTAGGCCACAGTGCCTGGCGTCCTTCCCATGCCTGCTTCAGCCCTCACAGCACTGGCTTGGGCCCGTCTTTTGTATTAACCGTTCCACCGTGGTAGTGCTTCACAAGGGCTTCATGTTCACATTTCCCTCGTAAATAATGATGCCAAGCATTTTCACAACTTTATTTCTCCTTTGGTGAAAACTCTGTTCAACTTTTGAACGTTTTCTTCGTGTCATGGTCTTTACCATTTTTTTTGTACGTACACATGCTTGTCCTTTGTCAGGTTTGTGATTTGCACATATTCTTCCAGTTTTCAGTCTCTTAATTGTGCTTTTGAAGGAAGGAAGTTCATTCTGATGAAGTCTGACTTCTTCTTGTGGCTCTGGTTTTGCTCTAAGAAATGTTTCTATAACCCAATACCACAAAGCCTTTCTCCAGTGTTTTCCTGTCAAAGCTTTACCTTTTAGGACTAGTCTATTTGCAGTGAATATATGATGGGGATTTTTCCCCATTTGAACTTTGACATCAGCACTGTGCAGTGAACCGAATGGCCACTTTCCTTGTACTGAAAGTCAGCTGACCATACAGGGCTGTGCTATGGTTTCATACATCAAGTCCTAACGTCAATGTAGGTCTTTCAACTCTATTATTTTTTAAGCTGTCATCTATCAATTTCTACAAAACAGCCTGTTAGAACTGTGATTAACACTGTGTTGAATTCATGTATCAATTTAGAAATAAAACATCTTAAAAGCATCTGGTCTTCTAATCCATGCATATATCTCTCCATTTATTCACATCATCTATAATTCCCTTTGGTAACATTGTTTTCAGTTTTTATTGTAAAGGTCTTTCGTATTTTCTGGCAGACATACAGGTACTTTATATTTTTCTTGCTGTTGAAAATGATATTTTTATTAATTTCTATTACAGCTTGTTAAAACCGTCTTTGTACTCTGCAGTCTTTTGTGTATCTTGTATCAAGCAACAAATGAACTAAACTTTAGTAGATTCCATTAGATTTTCTAAATACTCTTATGAATAATGAAAGTTATTTCTTTGGTCTGCAAACATTTTATTATTGTCTTACTTACTATAGTGCTAAACTTTCCAGTACAATGTTGAATACTACAGTGACTGTCTTTGCCTTGTGAAAATAACTTTCCAAAGATATTAGCTGTAAATTTTTCCTATATATACTTTATCAGGTTAACTAATTTTCCTACTTACAATTTACTGGAAGTAATTTGTTTTGCTTAAAATAAAAAATGCACACTGGATTTTGCTGATTTTTTTCCCTACATCTAAGACTTTTTGCATACATGTTTCCTAAGGAAACTGGTCTATGCTTCTCTTACAGTATGTTTGATTTTGGTATCACGTTAATGTTAGCTTCAAAGAATGAATAAGGAAACATTTTTTCATCTTCAGTTTTCTGGAAACATTTGCACAGAACTGACACTGTTCCTGAAGTGTTGGGTAGAACTGACTGAAGCCCTGTAGGAAAGCAGTCTTCTTTGAGAGAAGGATTTTAGCTACAAATATAATTCACTTAGGAGACAAAATGTCCCTTATGACTTTTAATCGTATCTATTTCTTCTTGGTAATCTGTGTCTTTCAAGAAATTTGTCCTCGTCAGCCAAACTGTTGACTGTTCTGCAATAAGGTTATACAAAATATTTCCGTATTATCCACTTACTACTCATGGAATCTGTTGTAGTATCATCACTCTATTTCATGATAATAATCTGTTTCTCATTTTTTTGCTCAGCCAGGTTAGAAATGTATCAATTTTAAAAATCTTATCAAGGAATCAGTTTTTCTTTTATCATTTTTCTCTATTATGTTTAATTATCTATTTCACAGACCGTTTTGTTCAAATCTTTATTACTTCCTCTCTTTTGAGTATAGTAGGCTTAATTTATTGACTTTCATGTTTCTTAGGAGAAAGCTAAAGGCACTGATCTTAGACCTTTCTTCTTTGATATAATTATCTAGCTCTATAAATTCCCTCTGAAGTATTTTATCTTACAGCTGTACATCTTGTTTTCTTTATAAATTCTTATCAACTGTGTCTTTGATCCATGGATTATTTACTGTTATATTTAGTTTTCAAATATTTGGAGGTTTTCTATACCTTTCTGTTTTAATTTTAAATTGCATTTCCTTGAGAGACAACAATGCTTTAAATAATTTTAATCCTTTAAAGTTTAAAGAATTGCTCTCATTTACATTGCTCAGATATAGGGATGAGAAATTTCAAACTGATGGTAGTGAAATGATTTCCCAAAGATTATACATTTAATAGGAACAGGTAAACCTAGGTCTTTTGACCTCAGTCGTCCTACTACAGTACTTACATACTAAAGACTCTGCACGAAATGCTTTTGTTTTTGACATGTTTCAGCAAACATTAGCTAATGTCAAGACACTCACACTGGCGCACATTCTCCTATCTCTCAACCCCACAGAAGCAAGAGAAGACAATTCAATGAAATACAAATACCTGCAGAGGAAAAGCAGATCTTTATGTGTACAGGAAAAGCTGTGGGGTAGAACTTACAAAGTACTGCGACAACAATCAGATTTATTCCCACGTAAATCATTGGGGATGCCCAAATTCCATTTCATCACAAATTTGCAAACTATACGTCTACTTTAAGCAACAGATAAAACATTTTCAAATATTGTGTTATATAGGCTGAATCTTGCGTTCTGTTTTAGGTTAAAGACCTAATCCTCACTACCTCACAGGGTAACGGTATTCGGTATTCAGATGTAAGGCCTTGAAAGAGGTGACTCAGTTACTCTTGGAGGAGGGAGGATCGAGGAGGAGGGAGTTGTTGTTGTCCAAACACACAAAGTACCCTTAAACTGTGAGGAGAGGCCACACGCCAACACGGGGGAAAAAGCAGCAACAGCAGAGCAAGGGAAGAGGACTCCATAGGAGCCAACCCTTCACCCTGGATTTCCAGCCACCCGCAGGACGAGAAGACTCCTCTTGATTAAACCGCCCTGGCTGTGGCACTGTTACAGCAGCCCTAGCACAACAGCACATCTCCTAGCTTACCTCTACACTACATATTCATCTCTTCTTTCTTTTCCTCCGGTCACTGCTCCCAAAACACTCCTGTATTAACTGGCATGATGTAAATTCCCACTCAGAAGTGCTAAAGCACTGATAAATAGTGCAACTACTGTGACCATTAACTGTGACTGGCAACTTGACTGGATTAAGTGATGCCAAGCAGATTAAGACAGCACATTTCTGGCTGCATCAGGGACCTGTATGAGGAATTTCACATAGGCCAGCACACTGAGCCATTTAACTATGGCTGGCACCACTTAAGAGGCCTGCAGCATGGCTGGAAAGAAAGGGAAGAAGCAAGAAGTCAGCTTGTGTCCGAGAAGCTCTGTTCTGCTTGAGCGGGTGCACCTTCTGCTCCTGCCGTCACCTGGACACCAGCCTCCAGTGTCCTCGGCCCGTCAACCCACTCTCTTGCTAGTAACCCTCCAGGGCACTTTCAGGCCTCAGGCTGGCACTGGATCTTGTCCTGCTCGCTCTGTGGCCTCTAGCCTCTCAACTGAGTTGCTACTGGATCTTTGGGCTCTTCAGTACAGAGAGGGGTCGGGGAGGGGCATCCAATTATACCTGTGTAATAAAATCTCTTATGTAACTGCTATTGATTCTACTTCAGCTGGACAACCCTAATCAATACAACTGTAAATCTGAGCTTTTTTGTGCCACTCAGTAAGTAGCTATTAACTGTAAACTCGACGCATCTTCCCAACAAATGCATTACATTTGGAACAGACTTTTCTTTGCTGCTCCAGGAAAGTGGGGAGACCTTTAAGAGGCAGGAGCCTAATGGGATGTTTTCGAATGCTGTGGGTGAGCCCTACAGAAGGTGGACTTATGATATTTATTCCTCTTTTTTTCATCTTCCTAACTGCCATGAGCCAAGTAACCTGCTCTGCCTTAACTCTGGTAATGAGGTACTCCCTCACCATAGGTCCAAGGAACAGGGCCAGCTGTGTGAGACAAGCATTAAATTCTTTTCCTTCTTGAGCTGACTACATTCCAGTAACAGGAAGCTGACATGGAAAACCGCTGCAGTCATGGAAAGCTGACTCGGATCAAGAGGCAATTTCTTTGCAATCTCTAGTCCACATCACGGCAATGAACACTTGCTCCCCGCTCCTCTTTTCCACACTCATCGTCTACCAGATTTTAAATGCTATCAAGTCACTCGAACACTCACTGTCCGTGTAAAAGTGTCTCGTGTTTCTTGATAATGTAAGGAAAAGGACAGAAAGATTTTTCTTACACAAATCAGAATGAACGATATTTGGTATTTCTGTTCTCAACAGCAGCATGGGTGTATGAACACCAAAGTCCCTGAAAGACTTTCCTCAGCAGCAAAGCAGTTGCTAATAAAATCTATCTATGTTTGTTCTTCTATTTTCAGTTCCAAGTTAAGAAACACAGAGCAGGACTTGAAACAGTCTAGGAAAGCTAACACAGACAATGATTAGGGTACCTTCATTCTCTTAAAACTGTGGCTGTCTACTATTTTTGTTTTGGTTTGTTTGTCTGTTGAGACAGAGTCTCTATGTAGCTCACGTTGGCCTTGAACTCATAGCAAGGCCTCAGTGTCCTGGAGCACTACAATTACAGGCCTGCGCCACCATGCCCAATTTTGTTTGGTGTACATGCATTATAGCACTTGGACACACACTGTTTTAATACAAACTGTCAGCACTACCGAATGCTTAGATTTGCCAAATAGTAAAATAGCATTAGAAAATAGGTAAGGTTAGGTGGAAACTCTGGTTTATTTAAACTCTACTTTTCATGAAAAACTGATACATATGCTTGCATGCATGTATTGGAAAAGCAGAAGTGTGGAAAGAAGCCTCAGACCTAAAAAACAGATGACCTAAGATACACATTCTTTAACTGCATTACAGGCTGAGCTTTGCCATACCAATAAATTCTTTGGCATAAAACCAGAAATTCAAATAAGTATAGTATTTTTCATTTATGCAAAACCACAAGACAGTAACATACTGTTTACCTTGACCTGATTTTATTTTAATTTATTTTATTATTATTTTTTTTGATCTTTTTCATTTTTATCGGTACCGGGGATCGAACGCACAATCGCCTGCTTGCAAGGCAGGTACTTATGCCGCTGAGCTAAATCCCCAGCCCCCTTGACCTGATTTTAAAAAGCACTAGAGGGCTCAAGATACATAGCACACTTTATATATAACTTCTGTATCATATGCTGGACACATCAAAATTAATATTTTAGCTATGCCAAACATTAAATATTTTAATTGACACATACATGTTTCCCTGCCAAAATTTCGAAGAGCTTTTAAATGTATTATGTGGATGATTTGTACTGTTTAAAAAGTAATTTGCATAAATTTAAACTCTTATTTTCCTTCTTTTTGATAAAAATCTCTCATTTAAAAAGAACCATGCCTGTAATCCTTGGGAGCCATTTGGGAGGCAGAGGCAGGAGGATTACAAGTTCAAAGTCAGCCTAAGCAATTCAACAAAATTGTCTCATCATAAAAAATAAAATAAAAACCTTACCAGCATTCACTGTACTGTCCATCTAAGTATGGGTGATGCTGTTCACCAACATCGACAGATCCACACTGCTTCAAGACTGCAGGTCATGCTTGGAAAGGAGTCACTTCCAAAAGTAAAGGACCCTCTTTGATGAAACACAGGGAGCCTTTTGAGAAACAGGCAGTAGGGATACTACGTCTACTTTGATGGCAGTATGTTTGGACAAGGTACAGTGTTACAATGCTCTTCGTTAAAAAAAACCCGCGCTTTGGCTCCTCCAGCAGATTCATCAGCACCATCCGCGTTGGCACTGGCGGACACTAACTGCTGCTTCAGGCTAGCAATGGTCAAGAGCAGGAGTAAACAACGAATGAGAATGTAAACTGGAGAGAACGACAGAGGCCGTCTCCAACTTGCAGGCTGCTGTCCCCATGTTTAATGCTAGGATTTGATGTTCACAGGGCAGGAAGCAGAGAAGGGACAATGCAAGAAATGCAGGGAGAGAACAATGAAGGATAACCCAGAAGCACACGCTGGAGCCCCCAAGGGCAGACTGAGTGCCATCTCAGTCCTATGGGCCCTGACCGTCTGACGTGCATATGCTGCAAGAGCCAGAGCCTTGAAGAGCTAAGCGCATCCCAGCTCAGCACGCACACAGGCTGAAAGAGTATTTGTGGGTGGATGGCCAGATGCAGCTCTGACCACCACTCCATGCCAATGCAATAGATTAATGCGTAACAACATGAATGAGTTACAAACTGGCTGCTGCATCTATCCTCTGAATTTTGTACAAGGATCTCATACAGTGAACTCCAGGTCTGGGAAATGTGGCTCAGATGACTCAAGATGGCATATTACAAAAACCACCTCTCACACACACACTTGCACACACAGATATTCCAAAAATAACTAGCAAAAATGGAACGTGCCTCTCATATGAGAATATTTAAATAGGGACTCATTGAAGTATCAATTCAAAATTTATATTCAGTGAAAATACCCTTCAAGAATCAAAGCAAAATTCATAATCTGATAAAAGCAAACTTTTTTTGCCATCTGCACTGTAAGACATGATAAAGAAATTCTTCAGACTAAAGGAGAATGATATCAGAAAAATACATGAATCTTCAAGAAAGAAGAAACTAAAGTGTTCTAAAATTAGGTAATGGCAATGGCTGCACAAGCCTGTGAATAACCTAAAAACCACTGAGGTGTAAAAATACTTTAAAGGGTGAATGATAGCCATAAAATAAAAAGGGTGATTTAAAAAGAATAGCGGGGGCTGCCACTCACTAGCAGGCATCAGCCTCATGTGTGTTAAGGTGTGGGTCTGATCCCTGGAGCCCACCCCAGAGAGTGGGGACAGGGAGACACAGAGAGAGGCAGAGACATCCACAGAGAAGCATGCACAGTAAATACGCAGAAAGATGACAAATACTAAAGTTCTAACTTATAGACAGAGACAGAAATGAAAACTAATGTTCAGATAGGATCACAGAGGTTTAAAGAATAAACTCGAGTCTTAACATTAATAAAGTATGGACGATTTACCTACAGAATAGGAGAAACTATGGGTACACATTTAATCTGACAAGAGGTAAGTATCTGCAATGTATGAGGAACTCACACAAGTCAGTAACAAAAAACCTCACAGAAGCCAATTAAAAACAGGCCAGTGATCTGGGTAGGCAATATCAAAAGACAGTAAACACATGGGCAAGTACCTAAAAAGTGCTTGACACCACTAATCATCATGGAAATATATGTAAAACCTACAATAAGAACGAACTATTATTTTTAAAAAATAACAAATGCTAGCAAGGAGTTGAGGAAAAAGGAAGCCTTATATACTGTGTGGGGTATGTAGAAGGTACAGCTATTTTGAGAGCACCATACAGGCTCTTCAAAAATCTAATGTAGGGCTATCATATGAGCTAGCAGTCCTATTTCTGCTTATTTATCCAAAGGAAATGAATCAGTTTATCACAATGGAATGGAAGTGAAAATCATTAACAGAGAGCTGTAAAATTAGAAAATCCTTCAGATTAAACAACACATTTCTGAATAACAGGAAAAATGAAGTTTCTAAAAAAATAAAAGTATTTCTAGCTAAATGAGAATAAAGTACACCTTCTTGAAATTTACAGTACACAGAGCAAACAAGCCAAGTCTGGGAACCAGCGCCATGTACGGGCTGCGGCTGGACCAGAAACAGCCAGAACCAATCCTCTCCCCATGAATCAGTGCCATCTGCAGACTGGGAGGAGAGAGAACAAAGGCACACCAGTAAACAAGGCCAGTCTGGGAACCAGTGCCATGCCATGTGCAGGCCGCTGCCAGACTATATCCCAGTCTCTCCTGGTGCATGGGCTGGCAAACAAGAAGTACCAATCCCTACCCCCTGCCCCTAACAAGAGACTGGCTTATCCAGAGACACACAGGCTGTGATGATAGCTATGCAAGTGAAATGCAATTGGATGCCTGTGTTGCTTTAGTGCTTCACTAACATTGCAGGTCTAGGGTCAGAGGATGGTGGTACAAGGTGTGGCATCTAGGGGGGATCTCTTTCTGAGGGTTGTGGCCATTGTTGATTCCCTATGGTCTGATTCTAAAGTCTTGTATCATTTCCAGTGTCTTGGTGGGTTGGGTTTCTCTTTTGTCTTGTTTATGTTAAATGCAATGAGAAGTTATTTCAAAGATAGCAAGATATATTATGGTAGAAATTTTGGATTTACTATAGGCTCATTTTGAAATCCTTTACTGCATTCATTGTTCTGTTTTTATTGTTTCTAATCTGTTCTGTTCTGTTTGATTTTTACTATGTCCGAAGTTATCTGCACCTACTTTGAAGACATCAAAAGACATTATAGTAACTATTGTTCATTTTATAATGATCTGAAGTCATGTACCTCTTACACTGGTTTGTTCTGATTGGTTTGTTTTATCCTCTTTAAAATAAAAAAATAAAATAAGCTTACATTACACAGAGAAAGCAATGGCTAGAGGAAAACACATACAGGCTTGGTGGTGGACGCTTCTAATTCCAGTACCCTCCAGTACCCTGGGAAGTTGAGGCAGGAGTTTTGCAAGTTTGAGCTCTGCCTAAACAAGGAGAAAAATCAACAAAACCAAAAAGCGAACCTTTGCAAAGATAAATTTCATGAATACCTGCATATGTTGACTGTATTTCTGCATGTTAAGTCCATTTCCATCAGCTCTCTTTGCATTTTAAGGTTTCATATAGATGTTATTTGATATGTGTTTACAGTTAATAAACTGTCAACTTGAGAAGTCTAGAATTTTAAGTAACTCAGCAGCTCTACATCCTGGGATGTGGCAGAGAAATCCTTATGTTCTAGGATGTTGTTCACTGAAGAGTTTACAAGTTTAACTAAGTGACTCAGCAGAGGGCCAGCGTCCTTACTTTGCAAACATCCTTAGTTAATAAGACAGAGCACAGACATGATGTGACTGCTATGCCCACTCCCCGGGGTGGTAGGCTGCTTACAATCTAAGGGAAAAGACAAGCTTGCTGCTTTTGCTCTTAGTGATTTTGTTTTCTGCTGTGCTAAACTACTGCCCCTGTGCCTTGCCACTCTGCCTTACAGCTGATTATGGACTAAAACCTCCATAAACTGAGCTAAACAAACGTTTTTTCCTTCTTTTTCAATGTCAGGTTATTTTGTCTCAGCAACAAGAGAAAAGTAACCAAGACAGAATCTGGTACTAGAAAAGAGGTCACTGCTGATTATCCCTGACCATGTGGTTTGAAAGCCTTCGGGTACAGTTTATGGGAAGAATCTAGAAAGGTTCTTAGATGTCACCTGAAAGAGTAGAGCTGGAACACCTCAGGCTGTTCTGTATGGGAGAGTCTGGTCAGAGCTCAGGAGACCAGAAGGCTGGTAGAAATCTGGCTCTGGAGGTTTCTACAGGGAAGGATCACACTGGTTGTTGGAGTCCAGATGATGTGTGCTATGGCTTGGCAAAAACTTTGTCTACATTTTGCTCATGTCCAGAGACTTTGGCTGAAGCTAAGATTAAAGATGATGGACTAATTAGTCTGGCAGAAGAAATTTCAAGGCAGTCCGATTTTGAGGCAGTGGCATGGCTATTGCTGGGGATTTTTAGCCATTTATGCTGCACATCAAGAGCAAAGAGTCCAGCAGGATTTAAAATGTTGTGAGTCTGACCAGAAAGGAAGCTCCTTCCAGTAAAGCTGTGGACTGCAAAGAGAGGGCTGAGATCTTAACTGCTGAGAATGAACAGAAAAATAGAAAAGATGGCCTGAGGGCATCATGAGAAGCAACAAATCTCCACCCTTTGAAGCCTCAGAACTGCAAAAGGCAATGGCTTCACTTTGAGGAGAAAGCCACAGAACACCATGTTCCAGAAGGACAGCAGCCACATTATGTTCCAGAATGATGGTGGCTACCACATCAGGTTCCAGAATGGTAGTGGCATAGAGAATCTGTTCATCAGAATCAGGTTTAGAGTGCCCAGTGATCCTATAGCCGAGAGAAGAAAGCCTGGCTACTGCTCCAGCTGGCAGCATACCTTGGCATCACCTACATGGTGTTGGTTTTAGGCACATGCAGAATGCAAGAGTTCTGAGGTTAAAAAAGCTTCCACCCAGATATCAAGAAGGCTTGAGAGTACAGGCAGTGTGTCCCTGACAGAGCAGTGTGAAACTATGTGTGAACCTCATACAGGGAACCTAGAAGTTTCAAAAAGCCAGGAACATGCATCATCTAAGGAAAGCTGCAAAGATTGAGCAGAGGGGGCCTAAGAGAGAAGCCATGGGAGCCACCACCACCAGAAGTGCCACACGAGGGGACACACGGAAGCCTTCTGAAGCTTACAACTTACCATAGATTGCTTTGGATGTCCCACTACAGGAAACACAGGACTTAACATTGGTCCTGATTGATTTTGGACTTGCTTTGTCTCTTTCATTTGTGTTTCCATTTGTACCTTTTGGAATGTAATGTTTATCTCGTACAACTGAATGTTGGGAGTGTTTAATTTTCTTTTCATTTGTACAGTGGCTCACAGCTAAGAGTTTGCCTTAAATCTCAGAGGAGACGTGTGAATTGTACTTTTCAGCAATGCTAAAACTGATAGGATTTTGACAATTCTTAGAGATGGGCTAAATGTCTTTTGTATAAATGATAAGCATAGGCTTTTGGGGGACCAAGGGAAGAATGTTATGGTTTGTGTCTGGTGTCCCCCCCCCCCAAAGCCTCATGCAGTCATGGGGACAGGCTTCTAGAGTTTGTGACTGATTCATGGTCCAATGTTGGGATTATGGGTATGAATGCTATACCTGAGGTGTGTAGCCTACAATACAATATAAGGGACAAAAAGAGTCTTCTCTGCGTGCTCCTCACTTTTTGCTCATTGCTTCTGCTGTTTTCCGCCACCATGAATAAAACTGCCCTCTGCTATGTGATACTCTGCCTTGGAGCCAACCAGGTATGGACTGAAACCTCCACAAACTGTAAGCTAAATAAACCTTTCTTTCCTTAATTTTGGGTGTTAGGAATTTTGTCTCAACAGTGGGAGAAAAGTAACCAACACAGTATGAAATTTTACTTTTTCATTAATGAATACATACTACTGTCATGTGTGCCAAAACAATATACTTGCAAAATTTAACTTGTTAGTGTTCCTGTTACATGAAATAATAATAATCATTAACATATGCATTACTGCCATCAATCATTCTTCAGACCAAAATCTCAAACACAAAGTAGAAAGTTGTGTTTTAGACAAGTTCTACCACAACATTTGTATGACATTTCTCAAAGGATTTTGACATATCTTCCAAAATGTGTCCTCAAACCATGTTTCATTCTTAACCATGGATATTCTCTAATACTTCGTCTTTTCTGCTCCAAAATTCTCCCCTCCTTCTCTCTCATTCATTTTCTTATTCCTCTCTTTTCCTTATACTAGAGGTAATCCACATCCAAAATTCTAATTAAACTCTGAATTCCTAAACATACACATTCTTTCTTAGTCTTACTCTCAAATCCTAGGACTGTATTTCTAGCCCTCCAACAATTCCATTGAAATTATCAAAATCATCTATGATCTTCCACTTTAAAACTTCTCTCAGTATTTTCAGACTAAAATAACAGTTTTAATAACATCTTGGAAATACCTACAAAACTCACATTCTTTTTTTTTCATTGTCCTTATTCTTCTATAGTAAAATCTCTGTGACTTAACACTTAGACAGTACACCAGTCTCTTAAAAATACAGTTCTTTTTTCCAGGGTCTTCTCCCTGAAAATGGATACTATTAAAACTCAAAAAGATCAAGTTATCTAAAGCTATGTTCTTACTTCAGGTGGCCAGTACATAAGCAAACCTATGAACAACCAACACTTTAAGAAGATGCCACCTTTTCAGTTTTTGCATTCAAGTTTCCATTCACCATGGCTTCCTGGCTCCTCCATGCAGAACATCTCCACGCACGTCCCTGCTTTTGCTTTTCTCACATTGTTGTTCCCTTCTTAAATGTCACATTTCCATTATTTCCAATCCTATACTTCCTCCAAATGTATTTTTGTTTTCTATGAATCTTTCCAAACCCAGAAAATTCATGCTTGAGAAGTAAAGCTAAATTAGCCTTTGCATAAAGACTAAGACAAAAGAAACAAGAAAGAAGAAAAAATCCACTGGAAGAACAGATCTATATAAAGGACTTGTATAAGGGTACTGAAAATTTTCAGTCACCTTTTTATCCTATATATCAAAATATAATCACTGTGCATTGTGATGCTAACTTGTGAAAATAGAAAAAAATGGTATCAAAATTTTTTAAGAAAAGAAAATCATGACACCATAAAGAATGGAAGAGGAAACAGAATTATGCTGCAATATGTGATGTAGATATAAGTAGACTGTGATGATTTAAACACCTATATTACAAACTTTAGACACAATCTCAAAACAAAGATACACAGCTCATAAGACAATGAAAAATGAAATCATAAAAATTCTCAATAAATCATAAAAGTGTAGACAAGAAAAATGTGAAAAATAGCAAGATGAGATATTTAAAACTGTTAATAGACTACGTATTATGTTTCATTAAAAATTGTTTATTACCCAAACAACACAACATGGTATCTAAAACTTCCATTTTAAATACAACTGAGAGAATTAAAATGGTAAGAAAAACATATTACACAAAATTTTTTAAAAGCTGGGGCTTGGGATATAGCTCAGTGGCACAGCACCTGTCTGGTAAACCCAAGGTCCAGAACAAAAAAACAAGAAAGAGAAATAGAAATGTAAAAAGCTGAGTACTTATATAAACATCAGACAAAGTTTTGGGAAACAACAATAAATGCCATGGATATAGAGAATGCATCTATATCATAATAAACAGGTAACTTTAGCAAGAAGACATAATTAAACCTAAATGTTAATGTAGCTGATAATGAAGCTTCACATTACAGCTAGGGATGTGGCTTCGTGCACTGTGCTTGCCCAAGGCCTTGGGTTCCACACCAGCACCACAAAAGCAGAACAAACAAATAATAAAGCCATCAATAAACATACCAAGTTGAACAAATTCATAATTGTAATGGAAGGTTTCACCAGTCTCTTGTTAGCAGCTAATAATACAAGTGGACAGAAACACGGATACACTCTGTGTGAACTCTACTGTTGGTCGTCTCGACAGAGCACAAGCTCCACCTTCGCAGAACCACCTTGGGAGGGACCCATTACAGAAAAAGCAGAACTGGGGTTCTTCCCAGGGCACACAGAACATATACCAACACAAACCATCTTCCCAGTCATAAACCATATCTTGATAATTTTAAAAGTATTAAAATCACACTCTCCAACCGCAAGAAAATTAAGCTAGGAATACATCAGAGAACATGCAAAAAAATCCATATGTCTGGAAATTAAAAAAACTAGAATTATCAAGTAAGAAATCAGAAAAGGAATTAAAAATACTTTAAATGAAACTGTATTAAATTTTCCCAAGAAATCTGTAAAGTGTATGTATTCCTATAAAAGGCAGGCCTCGAAAAAGGTATTAGTGCTCTTCTGCCTAAAGAAACTAGAAAAAGAACAAAGTACGCTCAAAAGAAATAATGAAATAAAAGGCATAAAAAATAATAAAAGGAAAAAATAATGAATTTCAGCACAGCAAAACAACAGAAGGGAAAAAAATCAATAAAAGCAAGTTGCCTCTTTATAACCAAAACTTATTCCCGAACATATTATCATAACAGCTCCAATACTATTTTAAAATTCTCTATCAAAATAAAAATTCAATGCCTAGGTAGAGTCACTGGTAAATTCTACTGAATCACTGGGCAATCAAGACAACAGATTCTAAATACACAACTCTATCACACCAAAGAGGAGGCAGTGCCCCCTCAACCTTGTTCAAAAAGACAAATGTGATCCTCAAATGAAAATCATACAAAGACATTCCAGAAAAAGATGACATCATAGTATCACTCATAATACTTACAAAATACACTGTAACAAATCTAGAAAAATAAAGTAAGGCTGACCCACAATGAATAGGTGAGGCTTTCTCAAGGAATATGAGCTTCCCTCAACACTAGAAAATCTTACTGATTGAGTTTTAATTCATCATTTTAAAATAGAGGGCCACATGGTCATTGAAATAAATGCAGAAAATACTTTTAAATTATGATTAAAAACTCAGTGAACCAGAAACAATTTCCTTAAGCTGATAAAAGAGGTATTTTAAAAACCTTCATAATGTCATGTAACATTACATTTAAATAATTTTAGGCTTAGAGAACACTTATAAAGATAATATAGTTACTAAGTACCTCTTACCCAACCTTGATGAAATTTTAACATCCTACATAGCCATCCTATAATTATCAGAAACTAACATCAATGCAATGCTATCAGCTAAACAACCATTACCAACTTTATTCCTCATTCTTTCCCACGAAACCACTTTTTCTACTCCAGATTTCCGTCACAATCCCATGCTGCATCTGGCCACCGTGCCATCTCACTCTTCCCTCCAGGCAGGAAAATGCTCCACTGTTTTCTGCTAATCATGAGGCAGACACTGAGTTATCTGACCAGGCATTCTGAAGACTGGCCCTCTGGTGTGGATCCCCATTCCTCATCTTTTCTCATGATTCTTGAGGTTTTACATTTTGGAGAAGAGTCCTACGTAAGTGTTACTATCTTCTCCAAAGCTTACTGATGGGCTACATGATGTCAGTATGTCTTACTACTGGTGATACTAACCTTGATCACTTGGTGAAAGTATTCCCTGCCAAGTTGCTCTGGTATGTGTAACGTGCCTGGCTGGCTGACTGGGGTGCTGGTGCACGCCTGCCCTAGTCCAAGTGCTCTACCACTGAGCTTCATCTCCAGCTGGAGGTATTTTTATCTTTGTAAGTAATGTTTTGGGGAAGCCATTTGAGACTATGAAAATATCCTCTTAAACGTTGGCCTACTCATTTTACCATTCGTGGGCCGACCCCTGCATGCAGCGGGTGATTTTCTCTTTCTCTCACTCCTTCTACCCTTATTAACCGGAACTCATCTGTAAGAAAGACATGCCCCTTCTCACTACTTCTTTTTTCAATCATTTATTTAGGAAGTATGGGCTCACAGGTGTTTATTTGATTCTTTAAATCATAAACTAAACTGTATTTTGTTACTGAAATTGTTCCACCTTTGCCACAGGCTTGACTCCTTTCTATCTGACTTTTTAAAAAAGCTCTTCTGAACTTTCTGGCATGACAAAATATCTCAGACTTATCTTTTAATTTTTTATACCAGTCCCCAAATCAATCATTTCAGCAAGGAGCTTGGGTTCCTTTCACTGGTGCATGACATCTAGAAACCTGTGTCTGGCTGCTAGATGTGCTCATTAACTCCTTTAGCTCATGAGCTAAACTACCACTGCCAACTTTACTTATAGAGTGCACTGTTTTTTCCCCCACTAATGCCATTAGCATCACACTTAACATTGAATCTGATGGAAAAACGTTTTTCTAATTTCATAAACAAACCCAGAACGTCCATTTTCACTATTTCTGTTCAGTAGTGTAGTCAAAGTCCTAGCTGACATAGTAAGGCAAACAAACAAAATACATAAAGATTTAAAATAAACATTTTATTTATGTAAGGTTATGATTATCTATGCACAGAATCATAATCTACCAAAAAAGATGCTAAAAGCAAGATGTGAGTTTTGAAAATTTACAGTACAAATTGATACAAAAGATCAATTATTATTTTTATACTTGCAGCAAAGTGAAATTAAGTTTAAAATATCACATCAGATGATACTCAATACTTAATCCAAAAAATATGTGTGAGACCTAATCACTGAAAATTACAAAACATAACTGAAAGAAAAAAGGCCTCCTAAAAATTGGGGATATACACTGTGTTTATAGATCTGAAGGCTTGGTGTTAAATCATAAGATTTAACACAATCTTGCCAAAAAAAAAAAAAAAACCCTAGCAGATGGACAAACTGAACATAAAAATCTGTATAAGTCTATTTAAACATTTACCTAGATGAATTCCTACTAGAACATTTGCTGCAAGAGCATTTTAAAGCCTGATAGCACTGAAATGATCTTACTGTGATGTGGGAGCCCATAAAAGGGACCTGCTTTTCTACAAAGGAAGCAAGAAGCAACTCAGGCCAGTGTCTAGATTTTAGGGTAGTGATGGTCTCACTTTTTTTTTTTAATCTTTCTGAGACAGGGCCAGGGCAAGCCTTGCTTCTTCACTGGTACGTTGGCGGATTCTCAAGACCTTTTCCTCTACGTGAGGACAGTGTAGAAAGGAAACCATCGCACTGTATCTTTCGTTCATCGGAGACTGAAAAGGCTCGTGTTTCATTCATCCCTTCTGTAAATCAGTCGTGCCCAGTAATACCAGAATCACTGTCTATTAAACTCATGTTCTCTTTCTTTTATTCTGACCAGGGATTTTTCTGGAGACACAGCAGGATCTTGACCTGTCCTGGGTTCCTCTACAGTGTACTGACACAGCTCGAGAGGAGTTTTCTCAAGCACACATCCATGCATGTCACACTGACATGAACAATGCTATGAACTGAATATTAGACAGTTTATATATAGCTAATGAACATTTAGTACATTTAAGAATAATCAATGCTTCTCATAAGAGCTGTGAAGAAAGTAATACCACAACATTTTAATACAACACACAAACTCAAAATAGTTCAGTTTGTTTGACTTGAAGCTTTGAATTGAAGTGTTAAACACAGTGTAACTATCTCAAATGCTTGGTTACAAGAAAGGGGCAGAAAGTCTGCTGTATTTCCAATTGGCAACAACATACTGTGGAAATGAAATACCAGTGTCCCGTCCCTTAGCACTCCCACAGTACTCCATCTCTATTCAAGGAGCAAGCAGAGGAGAGTATCTGGTACAAAACTAACACTAAAAAATGTGGATTGATAAATGTTTCAGGGAATGAATCTTAAGGAAAGCTGGCATAACTGAAATGGATGGGCTAATAATAATTAGACAAAAATTCTAAATAAATGAATTACTGAAATTAATTACTGAAAATTTCCTATTAAAGTTTATACAAGCATTTAAAAATCAAAATATCAAAATTATTGCCACTAGTAATATTTGAGTATTAAAAAATATTTAAAAAGGTGGAGCAAATACAATGATCTCATGTTTCTAAACTCAAGTATAAATCACAAAATTGGGGACAATAAGATTATAATAAAAATAAAGATGCAACGGGGAGCATCCATTTTGTAGGCTATAAAGTTCTATTTCAAATGAGAGGTCTAAGATACTGAAGTTATTATTTTGTTAACTATAAGAACTATATTCCTTTTGGAATAAGAATTTACATTATAATTTTTTGATAGTTTTTCTAAAGAAAAATGTAACATTGACATATTTTATTTTTCTCAGTGAAAGAAATAATGAGAGGCAAACTACCAAATTACTAAATGAGAAAAAAGAGAGATAATTCTTTGAAAACAATAAAATTTCAAGAGGCATTTGGGGAGTACAAATGATAAATAAAAATTCAGGCTAAGCAGCTGAAGAATCACCTAAGTATCACAGTAAAATGGAAAATGTCATTATATAATTAAACTTACTTACTTAATTTTTTGCTATGTATTTCTTTTAGCAGTGCAGCCAAAATATATACATACTATGCTAGAGACATATCCTACCTTTTTATCATATACATCTTGCCAGTTTACTCCAGAGAAAAAACTGTGTCTCATAATTTCTTTTGCATCATCTGGTCCTCCACCAAGGCTACAAGGACAGAAATAAAACTAAATGAGCATAAAATATTTATATTAAACTACTACATTAAGTTTTTGTGAAAGTAACTTTTGAGTAATAAATAATTCTTAGAATAGTCATTAAAATAAAAAGCTTTTGCTGTTGGCTCTAATTTTTCTCATGTGTTATTAATAATAATTAGCTTCAGAACAAATAGAAAAGAGCAAAGACTGTAGATGGACTTGAAAGAATCAAGCACTGTTGGTACTTAGGAGAGATACGGAAATGAACAAATACATTTATGTTAGTTTTGAGAGTCAGAAATAGCATATAGAGCACCCAGAAGATACTGCTATTATCACTGTTATTTAGTTCTCTAAATTAGTTTCCTTTTTCAAAAATAAGTCAAAAGTTACCCTTGTAAAAATAAATTATGAAATAGTTTATTGGAAAATAATTTGTGAAGTAATGTTATAAACAAACTATTTTCTTATCTCCAAAGAATTCCACAGAAACATCATTCTTAGTCTACACAATATTACAATATACTTTGTTTTATAATTTGAGTTAAAAATTTGAAAAATACTCTTCTCTCCCTCCCAGTTTTTGGAGACATTCTTATTTACTTGAGCGATATATGGCACAAAATAAAGTTGAGTTGTTTTCTAATATAGGTTATATCTGACAGTAGGAAAAACATAAAAAACGGAGGATAGAGAAAAGAGAAAAAAATGAAAAGAGAAACAAGGTAAAGGAAACCAATAAAATCTAAATTTAGCATATCATACTTTCTTTGGATTTATTCATGGTTAGAAATTATGTGTGCTGGTAACAACACAACAAGCTCTCTGGAATAAATTATTCATATATATACAATTTTAGTATAAATTTTACTGAACCAAATTTACAAAGATCAATAAAATTTACAATTTTTCCACAGGAATCTGTTACTAATTTTTGCTGAATCACCAGAGTCAACTATGGATACAGTGGCTTCTAATTAGTTCTTATCTGAATGCTGGTTCACATTTTTGTTTATATTAAGGTCAAAGACGAAAGTGAAACAACAGAAACATTCCTCAAACTTCCCTTGTGGGTCCTTCATGTGAGTGAATTCCTTGTTGAACAGCCTAACAGTTTTAGAACAGAAGAATATTCAATCTACTTTTTGTGCCATTTATAATGTAACAGGTGCATACACAACACACCTCTGAGTTTATTTTAACACACACTGTTAATACTTTCTCTGTGACTCATTTTAGCATGAAAACTCTGGTCTTCTGTTTTGTAATAGTATGACTGCCACACATAATGAATACATTCATTGAAGGGAGCTGGGCCACGTACACGTCACATCTCGGTCCTTTCTACTTCCTCCCCCTGCCCTTCCATTCCTGGATTCCCTTTCCATCCCCAAAAGATCTACCTACCTATTTCCTTCCATCTTTAAATTACTTCTACTACACTTTGGGTTTCTCATATAAGAGAAACAGTATGACATTTAACTTCTGTGACTAGTTTAGTTCTCCAGCCACATGCATTTCTGTACAAAAACCTCAGATTCATATTTCTTTATAAGGGGGCTGAGGAGCAGTCTGTTGTATATATGGTACCACATTTTATTTAACCATTCATGTTTCTCCATCACTCTTTTAAGTATAAACATTCAAAATGAGAAATCAAACTCAGATGTGGTGTTGGTCATTTTTGACAATATAAATACTCTCACTATGGCCAATTTTAAGCAGCCATAGTAGTTTATCTGTAATTATGAATTATTTTCATAGAGAAGTAACATAGGTAATAGTGAAATGTAACAGAAGTATTTTGAAGTGATGTTTTGAGTATTTATTACCCTTGCTTTGCTATTCATACTTATTTTGTAGAGTCTGCCAAAAAAATGTATACATCAGGAAAATAAAAACTTGCACAAATATTTTAATACTACATTTATTGAGACATTGGGAAATTAATACAAGGTACCTTTGCCTCTACAATCCATGGTGAACTGCTGAAGTGTGCATACATTTTTTTGGTGAACTCTGTATTTATAAATTTTTTTGTCTTTTTCATTTTTATTGGTACCGGGGATCAAACTCACGACCGCCTGCTTGCAAGGCAGGTGCTTATGCCGCTGAGCTAAATCCCCAGTCCTGTATTTATAAAATTTAACTTTTTTACAGTAATTTTTTATACTGTTGTAGTAAACACTTGGCTCACAAAATTTGCAAAACTTTAACAACTAGTTACTAACTCTAACATGCCACTTGGTAGGAAGAAGATAAAGTCAGTCACTGAAAGTAATTATGCATTCTAATGAATTCTGGAAACACAAGCCTGGGAAGGACCTAGGATCCTCTGACACACTGTCAGGATGCGAAATGAACAGTCAGCTGACACCTGAGTGTCTGTGATGATAAGCAGTACCCACAAGTGGGGCCTCCTATTCTCGGTTCTATGCAGAATCCTTTAAACGAACTGCATGCCAGAGACAGGACTTTCAGATGGCTTCAGATCGTAACAGTGACGTTCAGATGTAGAACCTTCAGCCAGCCAATTGTGTATCTAGTTAATGCTTAGCATTTTGCTTGCCACCCTGTTTTTCATCCTAGTTCAACATGTGCTGTTCTCCCCATAGTAGACTGCAAACTCCAGAGAGGGTGGAGATCAGTAACAGGTCTTCCAAAACACATTCTAAGCTTCTGTGTAGAGAACTAGAAAAACAGAAACACCTAAAACACAGGTTTCCAAAAAAAATTTAACATTTCAAAGTAAGCATCAAAGAGGTCTACATGAAAAAATCAGAATCTTTCCTACTTTTTCACCTACTTAGGTAAGTTATAGTTTTACTGTTCACAGCTTTAAGGCTTATAGCCTATAATAATGTTTGTACTTGAAATACACAACATGATGTGTTTGGATTAGAGAATCATACTCATTTAATAGATAAAATATTTTAACCCAGGTTCAGTCATTCATTTGCATGTGAAACTTCAGTACTTTACCAATGTTTTGGCTCTGGATATAGTCACCATATTTATCAAACATAGAGGAAAGTGCCATCCATAATTACTACGCAAAGTTTAAGATTATAATCTTTGATTGCCATTTTAGAAACTGAGAGACATTTGTTAACACACACTTCAAGTGTGAAATTGTCAAAGTTTCAGTATCAATGGCTAATATAAACCTAAGACTTAAAAGTACACTTTCAGCTGATTTATTTATGTCTAAGAATATAAAAGTCCAATATGAAAATGTCAAACTAAATGCTTAGATCCTACAGATTTTTTTTTTTTTTTTTAGCACTGGGGATTGAAACAAAGGCCTTCTCATTGAGCATGTTTTATTTTTATTTTGAGACAAGCTCTTGCTAAATCAGTCACTTGCCGGGGGCTGGGGATTTAGCTCAGCGGCATAAGTGCCTGCCTTGCAAGCAGGCAGTCGTGAGTTCGATCCCTGGTACCAGTAAAAACGAAAAAGACAAAAAAAAAAAGTCAGTCACTTGCTGAGGCTGAACTCACAATCCTCTTTCTTCAGCCTCCAAGAGAGCTGGGATTACAGGCAGGTGCCACCATTTCCAGCTTTGGATTCTTCACTGTTAGAGACACCACAGAACTCCTATCTTCTTAGTATACTGAATGAAACATGAGGTCATGCTTCTCCTATAAATACTACACTAGAAGACAAAGGAGGGGCTAATGGAATCACAAAATAATGGAGAAAAAGAAATAAAAGCAAAATGATGACTGACCCTTTAATTGACAGCAATTCATAAAGAATACCAAGAACTTCAGGCAATACTTAAGGTAGGCGAATAGGAGAAAAAAAGAAGTATACTGTTGCACTGACTCTAATTATGTTTCCAAAGGCTTTTCTAGATCCTCTTTCGGCTTTCTCTTCCTTCTACTTCAAAACTTGATTCCCAGGACTCTGTTCCAGGCCCTGTTTTCATACATTCCTATCCTCTCCACTATTTTCTTGCCTCCAGCTTCCTCTAAGATGTTCATGGCTCTCAAAGCCATATATTCAGTTACTAGGTTTCTCTTAAGCAAGGTTGAGTCACTTTGGACTGTCTGACATTTCCATGTAGGTTTCCAACAGAACTCCCCAGCTTGGCATATTAAAAGTTACTATCGAGCCCCAAGGAGCCTCTTCCTGTGTGCCTACTGCCTGTGTGTTAACAACGTACGTATGTATATACGTATATATATACATACATACATATATATATATATATATATATATATATATATATATATATAAAATAGTTAAGATAGTTATATAGCTGGTTACTCTTGGTTCATTAAGGGGAAAGTTGTATGCTAGTAATGCCTATTGTATTCCAAACAATTACTGTGAATATAACATTATGCGATGTGTCGATTGTTGTTACTCTCCTACTAACCTGTCTTGAAACAGTTTTACTGTTGTTTCTTACTTTTTTCTGCTTAAATTAAAAAATAAAATAGATTTTAAAATGAAAAAAAAAAAAAAAAAAAAAAAAAAAAAACAACTGCTACCATCTGAACAAGCTGGAAATCCATCTTACAGCTGGAAAGCCCTGAGGCAGCCCTGACCCCGTACTTCCTCACAATTTCTGTTTAATCATTCACAAAGTTCTGCTCACTGCTCACCAGAGCTTCCAGGAAGGACCCACATCTTACCTAGATAATTCCAGCAGCACTGGTAACTGCTGTCTTCCTGCCCTCACTTTCTAAACTATCCACCACAAAGCTGCCAGAGTTACCTTTACATAACACAGATCTTACAACACTGTCTCTTACTTTTAATCTCTTGTGGCTTCTCATTCCTTTCTGAATCAAGATTAAATATTTCCTAAGAAACATAAGGTCCTTATAATCTAACACATCAGCTTCGTCTCCCAATGTTACCCAACTCATAGTCTACACTCCACTCACTGAACTTCTCAAATGCCATGTTCATTTGCAATTCTAGCTGCACTTCACATGTAGATTTCTCTGCTTGAATGCCACTGCAAACTAGCTCCTACATGAGCCAGCGCAAATTCTCCAGTACCCCAGACAGAAAAAATTTCAATCGCGATTTGCACATAGTTTGGTCTGAACATCTGTGAATATGTGCTTTGTGTCTCTCATTATTCTGTGAATTTCTAGAGTACAGAGTTGTTCATCTTAGTCTTCCTTGCTTTCCCTACACTTTAATTCAGTGGTGAAGGGGCTTGATACAGTTACTGTAAAAGAAAAGGGAGCCACAGCTGCCTGCAGGAATCAGAAAAGGACAGAGTAAAAAGTCACTGCCATTGAGATGAGGCCTAGATTAGCTCCCAAATCGAACAGGTAAAATGAGAGACACAAGTTACCTAACTAGACTAAATGGAACACATTTCAAACTCTGAACTGTGAAATTAATGCACTGTAAGTAAAATACCAAATACGCAGCAAGAAATACGGTTTCCACTCGTTTCATCTGAACTTGCTGTGAGACCCTGGGTAAATCACTTAATCCCTCTCCAGGCCTTTGCTTGCCATTCCATCAAACAGAAACGTGAACAGTATCTATCCTACCTGCTGTACAAGGCTTTTGAAAAAGCAACATAATGTGAAAGCATTCTTTAAAAGAAACCAAAATTATTTTACAAATAAAACGTCACACCTCAGCTGTTAGGATTATCAAAGACCTTTTCTGAATGGGTCCTCACAAAACAAAAGCATGGTATCACATTTATTATGCTTACTTCTGCCGAAGGTTCAGTCATATTGCTTATAAAGTTAAAGGGTAGAAACATGCAACAAAGCATTTCTAAAGTCCATAAAGTCCATTTTCAGGATTCACTTAATCCTTCACTTGTTGATTCAGTCTGTCAATAAATACCTGATGAATACCAATCATAAACCAACATTGTAAGAGAACACTCTGAATTGGCGTTGTGGCCAGTTCAAAAACACATGAAGTCATCTATCTTCCAGATGCTTAGGATTTAATAGACTTTCACAGAAATTCACAGATGAATTTCATAGAAATACACAGATGCCTACAGATGGGAGGGTCCACATATTCATATATAAGGACAGATACTAAGGAACATTTTTAAATTAGTAGCAGTCATTTCACATGAGTTATACAATGTATGTAGATATGGATGAATGTATAAACACAAAGAATGCTGTGGCTCACCGAGCAAAGCAGCCAGGCTCTAGGACTCTAGGTCTCAGACGTAGTTACAAAAAGAGACACAATGTATAAAAGATTTTTTTAAAAAATGTTTTGCTCTTTGTTTGCTGTCAATCCTTTCAGTCATGCATGGAAAAGGGAATAATATTTTCAAATGACAGAAGAATAAAAAATGCATTCTCGTAGGTTGGGGGCCGGAGGAAAGCACACTAACAGGCCTATTCCTCCTGCAATGTCAATCTGCAGAAACAGAAAGGCTGACTCAAAAGAGCCTCCCATGCCCTCTGGGCTATGAACAAACTGCTCCTTCATGGCCAAATTCTCAAATCCTTAGTTGTTAAATCTGCACAAAATTTCCAAGTCAGGAAACAGTTGATAAAATGTTCAATTGTTCTATATTACAAGTAAAAATAAGTCAATAGTCTCAGTGGAAGATGTCTACACCAAATACATTATTTCTGTGAGTTAGAGTTGAATTCTGCCATATCAGAACCTACAGCTACATTCATCAGCATTGCTTGAGGCTTACCGTTTATTTGGATCCTTTATCAAGAGCCCTGAAAGCAACGATTTTGCATCTGAAGAGAGTGTTCGTGGAAATTTAATGTCTTCCATTAGTATTAGTTCAAAAAGTTTCTCATGGTCCTGGTTGTAGAAAGGTAACCTTCCGCACATCATCTCATACATGACAACCCCCAGGCCCCACCAGTCCACAGCGCGGCCGTAGTCATTGTCCTCTAACACCTACAATGAAGTCAGCAAAATGATTCATCACTACACATTAACTCGAAAGCATTATCCATAAGACTTACGGGGTTTACGTAATAAATGCATCCCAATCAGAAGCCTTTAGTCTATTCTGAGATCCTGTAGTCTATGAAGCATTCTACAAAATGGACAAATCACACCAAGGATGTGGAATGCTCAACGTATATTCGTAAATGGTCCATGTTTAAAACAAACAAACAAACAAACAAACCTGTATTATAAAAAAATAAAAACCCAAGTAAATAAGTATACAAGGATAAAATTAAAAATGTTAGTACATTTGCATATGTTCTCCTAGGTCTACTAAACTTTTCATCCTGAGCCCACTAATGTGGACTTGAACAATTTAAACCTACACTGTTGTGGCTGTGGAGCATGAAGTGTGCCTTACACATTCCTGCCTTAAGACTTAAGTTTTTTTTAAGGTGCAATACAAATCAGTAAGAGACAAAAGTTACAAACACAATGTAACAATGAGGAGTTCAAGGCATGACAACCACTAAAGTAAATTTGGAAACTTCTCCAAGTCTCTGTATCTTTAAACTCAGAAAAATAATTAGTGCAGTGAATATAAGGCTTATTGTTTGTAGTAAATATCAGTATCCAAAGTCTCAGTAACTAAGTAAAATTTGTATTAAAGACAACAAAAACCAGACTAGTGTATGTCCTTGTATTTGTTTCTCAAGATACACTGCATGCAAAAAAATTAAGTGAAAAAACAATATGAAAGTATCATTTTGGTTATGTTAGACCAATCTGTTAAAATTAACAACACAGCAACTTACATATGCCCCAGGCAAAACTTGGTTTCTCATTCAATGGTGTACTGATCTATATGCGTATTGCAATATTTTATTTTAAATAACTCTATTTGAATAATCTTAAAGCTCACTTCACTCCTTTCAAGTTTTGAGAAAAACAGATCAAGAAAACCACAGACATAAATTTCATCAATTAAAAAACCATGTATTACATGATATAATAGAAAATTTAATAAGAACAAAGTTGTACTGTTCCAAACTTTCTTGCATGAGTAAATCACAGCAAGTCCAATTATTGTTTCTGTAGGAATCTTTTGTTAATCACAAACTAAAGACAATATTTTCTGAGGACAACAAATTCTAGTTTTCATCACTGGTCAAAAATATTTCTATTTTCAATTTGTGTGTAGTAACATAAGAACAAATAAAAACCAAGATAACCTAAAGAAGCATAAAGAATTCTACACATATTATTATGTTAAAAGAAATGCCGCACAGATCATTTTAAAGTAATAGTGACTTTCGATGTTGAGGGATCTAGCCCATGGCCAATGAGTACAAGATACTGTTTGTAGGCCACTATCTAACCGATACTGTTTTTTACCCTATAGCAAAAAAAAAAAAAAAAAAGCTAACCAATTTTTATCTGCATTCCTATAACACCAACAAAACAGTGGCACACAGGAAAAGGAGCCAAATGTGGTTTTTAACCTCTTTTTTCATAAAATCATAAAAAGCATAAAAGCTGGATTAACTACCTCCCGAACCCACATTTTACCAGCCGGGTTCTCATCCCCAGCTGGCAAAACTGGCAATCCTTTATTTCTGTTTAAATACCTGGTTTGCAGCCAAAAGGGAAAGTGAGTACATAAAAGGAGGCTTTCTTTTTCATTTTTGAAGAGAAAAAAAGAAACTGAAAAATAAAACTGCATGGTTAAAAAAAATCTGCTTGATAAAGTATATGGTATCTAGCTTTGCAAAATAAATACTGCTTCTCAAAAATGGTTTTGCTTCTGAGCATATATGCTTTACCTGATTTACTGATGTACAATGCTATAATTAGTACTGTTTGCGGTATCACTTGGTAGTGAACAAGACTGATGTACTGTATTGTCTTACTGACATATAAATGTCAGCAATGCTGCAGAGAAAATACCCTAACAACGTAGCCACCCTCTCTACTTAGAAGATTTTGCTATCAATTAAAAAGATTTTTTTAACTTAACTTCTACCTCCAAACAGCTGTAAAGGAAACACAAGAAATAAAAATACAAGTGATTACAATATTCTGCATGTGGATATACAATATATAACGTGTTTCCTCTATTCATTCATATTATATCCTTTCTCTCTCCCTAAATCAAAATCACTTCAAAACACAGTATTGTGAAATAGTTTAGAAAGCCATCAAAGTCAAATTATTTCAAATCCAACGGACTTTTAATGCTACTTTTGGAAGAGAATTCTCCTCTACTCAAATTCTTTTTCTAACATTAAAGTAACATGTAAAATACACACTTTTTTAACATAAGAGTTTAATTCTTACAATTTATTTCTCTCACACGAAAGCTAATTTTTCTCATGATTACTGTAAAGGCTGAGACAAGGGTATGACAAATGGTGATATAAAGTAGAAGTACAACAATGATACGGTACATTCCAACTCCATTAAAACAATCAGCTATCAAACAATTTGTATATAAACACAGTTCAAACATATTCCTAGAGAAAACATCCAGTAAAAGACATCTTCATAAATTTTTCCATAAAATCAATATTACTGATTTTTTAATGACACCCATAATGTAGATATGAATGCAGGTACCTTGCCCTTTGTAACCTTACATGTACCTATTCCTTATACCATTATTTAACAGAAATGCCCCACCAGATGAAGGACAAGAAAATCTGAAACACTGAAAGTATACAAATGTTAAATGTAATCTCATCATTACATCGAATCAAAACCCAGAGTGCAAACTCCAGGAAAAAAATGTTTAGTTTCAATTTTTCCAGGAGTCAGAAATCAATTTACTTTCAGATATAACACAATTTAAATTTCAAAGAGCTCACAGTAAACATTATTTAACATCAAATATTCTGTACTAACCTCTGATGAAGATACTTCTATTTATAAACCAACAAGGTGAGAAGAAAAACCCACCATGAATATGCTGTTAAATAGCGACTAATACCAAATGATGCTAAATATGAAACTATTTACTTATATATATTTATATATATTTTACAATTCATATACATATATAAATTTAATGTTCACAATATGTTTATCTAGCCAACAAAGCATTTTCAAAAAAACACTCATCCCAGTATTTTTTTCACCAATTATGGTTTACTGGAAGGCGGAAGGGACACCTCTCCCCGCTTTGCTGGCCAGGCCATACGATGCTCCCAAGGCAAGCAATTACAAGGAGGCTACAAAGACCCTGGTGTGGGTTACTGCTCAATCAATAATCCTGACAGAACAGATGGGGAAATCAAACATCTAAACAAACTGTCTGCACACCTATGTTGTGAAAATAAACTGCGAATTTGGGTGAACCAATTTACTACTAATTCAAACAAATTTTTCCTGGTAGCCTTATATTTCAGGTGACTAAAGGTGAGATACGTATGGCATAGAATCATTTCTAGGAGCCCTTTATACGTTTTCAACGTCACAAGTGTTTGCTACAAAGTAATGACTGATACATCTTCTAATTCAGACTTTAAAACAGATTGTACTTTCAAAAGAAGTATTTCAAGTCGTAAGACTTACGAATTTCAGTTTCTCCATAAATATGTATTTTATAACTATCAACAATTAAGGGATAACAATTCTAACACTTAAGGGATAACACTTAGCCGTTTACCATGAATTAGAATGTCATCAGCTTTATGGCCACCTCTTAGAATTCACATCGCTTACACTGCATTTTCAAAAGCAAAACACAGGGTAGAGAAGCAAAAATTTTTAAACTAGTGCAAAGCTGAATGGATACAATAATGGTGATCAAATCATACTCACACATATCTTCTCACATATTTTATATACTTCTTTTTTATTCTGAAGCAACAGACATTATGAAAGCCCAAGAAACTGGGTCACTGTAACCCCAGTAAAAATAGCTAAAACACTATACAGCATCACTAGTGTTCCAAGTTTGGGTATTTTTAAAAATATGTTCTTATGCTTTAGATAACTTGAAATTAAACTTTTGTGTTTTACCTAGAATTATACCAAATATATTAAAGCAAAAGATCAAAGATCATAGAACTCTGAAAGAAGTTTATATGAAAAAACTAGTGTGACTCCAAGTAAAACCCACTACTGACAAATACTGAGAGATGTGAATTTCAGTTTAGTTCACATTTTTATCAATACCTAACTATGGGACAAAATGAGATGACTGCTGTTACCTGAAACAATAAAAAGTAGCACTATAGTAAACAATTAAATAGAACATGTTCAATCTAATAACAAGCCAGTTCATACACAGGTTCTTAAAAATGAATTCTAAACACAAGGCATAAAACTGCTATTTGACCTAATCATTATGATCTAAAAAGGATCTTTTCAGAAATACCAGGAAGATGAAGGTTTTCAAAAGTACTTCTGGAGGACAGGCATTAGGTGAATTACAAATAACTGAATAAAATGTTAAGGTTGTACACAGTTTCACAAAGATTAAAACCACTCTTTCTTTGCACAAAATGCTCTTAGAAGTTCTAAGACAAATGTTATCATGTGCAGGAATACAGAAGCACACTGTCCAAAGGATAATAAAATGTAATTGTATGTGTGACTAACTTTACATGCAGATTAAATATCCAAACATTTCTACCTTTGGCTTTATTCATTTCTCTAAACATTCCCAAAAGATAATATTGAAACAGTCTACAAAATGACATTTTTTACATTCATTCTCTGTTGAATTTAAAGTACATAAGTACAACTCTGCTTAATAAATTTCAGTCAAATTAGGGCTTTTCTTTCCACCTGCATTATCCATGTTAGCCTTTACTAATGCTTTTTCTAACTCCTTAGGAAGTTAATATGTATTTTTATTTCTAATTTATACAGAATTTAATTTCCATTTATATTAGATTACCGAAAAATAAGTCTTTGTATCAAAATAGTTATCATAATATTCTGATGTATTTCAGATATTTTCAATGAGATATTAAACATAGATTTCTAAAGAAAAATAAATAAAAATCATTTATAGGGTTCTATAATAGGGTTCTAGAAACTAAGACAAATGTATCAAAAATCACATCTTCAGATGCTGGGGGGAAATCACTTTACATTTAGATACAATTATGTATTTTTCCCTCAACAGTCACTACAGCTAGATATTTTATATTTCCCAACAACCAAGTCATTTTTTTCCAATTTTTGTTAGCTCTAACTTATCAAATAATTTTTATTTTTACACTATTACAGAAGTGCATTTCTCTAGGTTTCCAAAACCACCTTATTCACCCTTCCCCATCTGTCACCATCTGCTTCTTTTTAGCATGTACTTTTTGTGTGATCACATAAGCATGTGAAAAATAACTAACATTCAGATGATTATCTGCTGGTACATTTGAGGACTGGGCATAATAAAAGTGAACTGCCAAAACGTACTTAACACTTTTAATTTTGTTGGGTCTTGCATGTAAGCTACATTTGATTTTCAAACTGTTTTACAGTTGGAAAGTTGATCAGGTACTGCTAACTCAAGAGCAAAGCTGAGACTCTAAATAATTAGCACTGCATAAAATGGTTTAGATTCATAGGAGCCAAAGCAAATAATACAATTTAACAGTAAAAGAGTTTATATGTGATTTCTAACTTCATTTATAATTTCTAGGTGTGAAAACACAGTATAGGTTACAAAAATAAAAATCCTCAAGTTAATTTATGTTCCATAATTTATTACAGAGCCAGTTTTACTTTCTACTAATGTACTAAAGAGTAAAAACACTCTCATTTAAAACTATCTTTTAAAAAAAGTTTTACAGATATTACACAGTAAATGTATAGTTTATACGCCTGCTAGGATAGGATCTCTGTAAACTCTTAAAAAAACAAAAACAAAAAGCAGCGGGAAAACCCCTAGTCCATTTTTCCTCTAACAATAAAGACATATAAGACTACTGAAGTTGGAAAGCCACACTGTGGACCCCATTCTTCACCAGGAGAGTTAAGAGAAAACAGTTACTATTCATATTATGACATTTTTCTCACAGACTTTAATAACATAAGGTGCAAGAATACCACTGCTAGTTGAAGTAGAGGTTGCAGCAAGAGTTCTGTGTATTGCATACACAATTCTTCTGCAAGAGCAGAAGAGAAAATATCAAGTCATTCGTAAGAGAAACAGTCATCAACAAAGCATTCCAGATCAGATATGTAACTACTTACCTTGTTATCAAGAAAAGACTAGTGTTAAAAAATAGCATGTACTAGAAATTGCAGCATTTGAAGGGAGGAGAACAGAAAAGCTCCCTTCAGCTCCTGTCAATTCCTCCCTAACATTGACCTTGGTACTACCACATTACCACCTTGCCTGCAATTCAGGACCCACAGGATCCAATCCTAGTCCCCGACCTGTACATTGGTCTCTTCTCCTGCTTCAGTTAGGCTTTCCTAGCAAATGTAAGTATATTCCCTTTTCTTCCCATTGCACTGCATGTGATTCTAATGGAGTTATTTTCTTGCACAGTAACTATTTGCCATATCTTACTTACCAGCTTACTAAACAGCAAGCTATCTGATGACAAAAAACCTTTCTTACTGCCTTTGTATTCCTAACATTATCATTTCTTTAATGAATGAATGATTATGTGTTCTTCACTGAAATGGTCCATGGTAGAAATGAGAATAAAACAGTTAAAGTCTTAGTTTTTCAAGTAAGGGTAAGTACCTTCCCAGTCACCCTGAGTTAATAAAAATACAGTATATGATGCGAATATTTATTGAAATTTACACAAGACGTTGGTTGTTTCTAAGTTTTGACTCCACAGACAGTATCACCTCTTCTATGGTGTCAAGATTTGAATTTTGAACTGATGTTTTTTTATAGACAAAATCTTTCTAATACTAAAAAAAAGGTAAACAGACTTATTTTTAAAAGGAAATTGATAATTTTTGTGAACTGTATACTTTCTATTTAGAAAAAATTGAACCCGCATTAAATTCTTGCTTTTGTTCTTCAGTTGATATCTGCATGGAAAACAGTATCTTTGTTTCTTAGGAGATCATCTGTTTCTGAAATGAGATGTATTTATCTTCTTCAGAAATAATTCCCCTTAATTGTGACACAACTAATTTTGGTACTCTAAATATGGTATATTATCATTCATAGCAAAAGTACAGCAAGGGTAATTGAACTCTTGAGAAACAAAGAACTTGTTTTTCCTGACATTCACAAAAACAATCCTATCATGGAAAATATGATCTTGTATTTGAAAAAACAAAGTGTTTCTAAAATTTTACCTAATTCAACTACATAAATAGATTATTTTAAACTCTACATTTTGTAGCAGAAAAAGTGGTATTTATGACAAGAAAATAACTGGAAATTTACTGCATTTTAAATATCAGCACTTACAAAAACTCGAATTTACTCTACTTCCTAATTTCTGTTGATTACCTTTTCCTGTTGAGTATTTAACAAGCATATATTTTTAAAGTTACATTTATTTACATTTGTGAGTGGCTTTGAAACTGACTTTCTTGGGCCATTATATACATAGATAACAAAGTAAAAATAGGTCAGGTATAGAGGTGCATGTCTGTACACCTTGAGAAACTGAGGCAGAAGAATTGTGAGTTTAGGTCAATCAGAGCTTTGGTCAAGGCCAAGCAGAACTAAACAACAAAAACAACTACCACCAAAACCCAAAACAAAAATAAAAGTAGGCTTCATAGTCAGACAAACTGACAGATCCAATTATATTTCTACCAGTTCCTAGCTAACAAATGACATCTTCTGTTCTATCACCTTTCAAATGCTAAGTGTCACGGAAGTTAATTCCAAGTATCAAAGCAAACAGTAGTTGCAACATATGTATACAGTATGTGGCACACAGAGGCCGCTCAAGAAACAGAAATCCTAGCCCATTAAACTTCCCTGTTTGGCTCTATGAACAATGACCTTGGAATCTAAAGGAACACTGAGTTCTTCTTGCCGTGGGACTTTCACATTAGTTGTTATTACGAAGTTCTTCCTGTATCTCAAATATCCCATCCCATCCCATCTCTATCTGTGGAAGAGTTTATTTTACAAAGATGGCTGCAGCAACACTTCCCACCCTACAGGTTCTTCTACAATGGGAGGTAAGTTCTGTGTCTCTGAGCAGGCTTTCAACGGCTTGAGGGTTAAGTACATGACAGAAATGATGCTTCTGAAAGAAGTGATAAAAGGAAGTGCATACATGAATGTTCATAGTATTATTTGTATTAGTAAAACAACAGAAATGAGAAAATCCACCAACTGTTAAATAAATAAATACAATGTGATATCCAGCCACAGTGGAGTATTACGTGGCTATTGGAAGGAAGGGAGTAGCAATAATACGATGAATCTGGAAGATAATTTTCTAAGACAAACAAGCCAGAAGGCTCCATAGTGTACAATTTCACTTAAATGAAATGTCCATACCAGGTAAATCTATAAATAAATGAAATGTCCATAGTAGGGGGAAGGAAATGGGGAGCTAGGAAGTATGGGGGTTTCTTTTTGGGATGGCAAAACATTCTACAATTAGATAATGGTGATGGTTGCACAACTGTATGACTATAGTAAAAAAAAAAAAAACCACTGAATTGTAAACCTTAGAAGAATGAATTCTATGACGTATGATTTATACTCTAATTATAAGAAATTTACTATAAAATGTACTTCCGAAATGTCAAACTTCCGACAGGTTACTTGGCAAAAAGGAAATGGTAAGTAAGCAGGGTCTAACTGTTACCCAGCACATTCACTGCTAGAGGTCAGAGGCGAAGAACTCTGACCACTCTGCAGCTGTCGCTGTAAGAAAGCTGAGGGAGGCCAGCTGTAGCCCTGCTGTGAGCAGCACTAAGATACCGCAGGACAGTCAGCAGCAACTGGGAGATGTACGCATGAAGACTCTCCCACTCCACAACTCCAGCCTGGAGTCACGCAGTCACCCCCTTAATCTAAAGGCCTTTTGCCTGAAGCCACATACACTTGTGTAACGGAAATAAACTTTCTCCACTTGCATTCCTGTTGCAGAAAATCCACAATAACATCCAATGGTATTTTACCACTCAGAATGGGGGAGTTTGTTACACAGCAGTAGTAACTAGAGCACATCAAATAGCCACCTCATTCACCTTTCCTGTTATCTGTTGTCTTACCCTCTATAAGAAAAAAATTTAAAAGATATAATGTTATTTCTTCTTATTTTGTCTTCTCCATTAGAAGTATATTCTCTGAGAATAAGGTCCTTTTCTGCTTGTTACTGTAACCATATCACCCAGAAAAATTCCCAATATACAATAAAATATAATAAATATTTGTTGAATAAACTAAGGAACTATTGTTGAGTCTTTAGGACAAAGAGTTACTGACTTGGAACTGCCACTGATGTGAACTCTAAAATGTAGGTGTAGCAATCTCTTCACAAAACAATTACCAACACTTACGTATAAAACCCCATAGTATTATAAATACAATGATCACTATAATCATTTTTCTAAGCCTAAGACAATTTATAAGGCTCAAAACATTTTTGCTGATATCATTCAATTATTACATTTTAATAAATGACACAAATGGGCATAACCAAAATATAAATCCATAGTCAACATATAAAACTGATATTGTCTACTAGATTACCTATAAGGTTCATAAAATTTAATTTATATATAATCTTGGCCCCAAAATAGTTCATTATAGCAATTCAAAGCAAATTAAATTTGATTCAGGTTGAAACCCAGGAAAAAGTATTGCAATTTTTAGAAAATGCTTAAATGGTTGCCTTTGCTAAAACACAGCATTGATGTTCTTTTCATGTGAATGTGTGAAAGCCTACCTCTGGTGCCAGGTATTCTGGTGTGCCACAGAATGTCTTCATGGTGGCTGCATCTGTGATCCCTTCTTTGCAAAGTCCAAAATCTGTAATTTTTATGTGGCCATCTTTATCCAGCATCAAATTCTCCAACTGCATTTTAAGAAAAATGACAAAATCTGTTCATTAGTCTTCAAAAACAGGAAAATGATTTTTTTAAAAACTTTTGAATACTGAGTAGGGTATTTTGAAAGAAGAACATAGTTGCAGTTAACAGAACTTTTGACATTTACCTTGTAGCTTCATGTATAAAAGGAAATTTACTTCATCAAACTCTCATGATGACAAAATCACCAATCTGTAAACCAGTGAAGGGATGTAATAGCTTTAAGAGCCATGAGCATGTAAATTCTAAGAACTGAAACCTAATCAGCTTTTCAAAGCAAACATTAATCCTTTTTGTCCAAATAAAATGTAATTTTAAAAAATCCCAACGAGATAAGCATATATACAGATGATTTTTAACAATTTCTTTTGGGAATCTATTGCTGTAACAAAACACTCAGAATTTGGTGCTGGCTGTAAATCAAACCTAAATCTTATTTTGTATGGTAAGGTGATACTCTCTCTTACAACTCTCTGTAATATAGAAATACAAACCTTTTTAAACATAAAAAGAATGTCAAAGTCAAACATTCAAAAGTTAATAAAATATACAGCACAAATGCTAGAAAGTTGAAATCTCTTTGAACCCACTAACTCAAAAACACCAAAGAGAATCTTAAAGATCTAAGTGGCAAGACCATTTGCCTCAACTGAAAACTTAAATATAGAAGGAGCAAGACTTTTTGCAAAGTCCACACAATTAAAAATCACAATAGCAATGAAAAATCTGAACTCCAAGCTATGATTATCCTCATGGAAAGACACGTAGAAGCTCAGTTGAGATTATACAACCATTATACAGAAAAATTACAAAAATGAGAAAAATGTGTTAGCAGGATGAAAAATAATTAACCTGTAACTGAGGTGTGGATACTTACTCTATTCCTTAATTTTTTTCCTTTTATTATTTTACTTAATGGGATGACATTTCAAAGTGCTTACTTGAACTCTACAATCAATTATCAAAAGACAGCATTCCACATCAGAACATATCAACATATGAAATATGCTGATATACTCTCTGCCATACTGTCACATATTTTATAAAGCAGACATTCGATACAGGTTAAGTAGGTTGTGTTCACTGAACAAAGATCAGAACAGACAATTTCTTTACAGTAGTGACACAATGAGTTGCCTGATGCAAACAAACACTCAACACATTTCAGGCACAGCACACTTCAGAAAGCTAAGTCTTTCTTCAACTTGTCCACAGAGTTGAACACACCTTAAATATACTACTGAACCTTTTTAAAAATAAGAAGTTTTTTGGGGGTAATCCAAATTCAGGTATCTTGTAGCATCCTCCTACCATCTAGAACCTAGAAACAAAGGTTAATTTACAATAGTAAGTCTTAAACACAAAATCCAATCAGTAACACCAAGAAAGTTTCTCTTCTTTCCTCTTACTTTTTAAAAATCTCCCTTAGTCTGTCTTTTTCTTTTTCATACCTCTGATTTCACGTTTTCTTGTCTTTCAAATACCATCCCCTCATCCTCCCTCCCCTAACTTGCCACAGTAAAAGAGAGACGCATATATTGAAGATTCTCTTGGTTTCTTGAATTAAAATGTACATGCCCCATTCTTAAAAGTATGCTTATTGTTTTTCTATATAAAATGTTGCAAGTATTTAAAATATTGCAATAAAATTTTTAAAATATTTATCTTTTAAATCAACGTATTACATGAAATTCTCTTAAAATTTTAAATAATACATAGTAATACTGTATTGGACAAGATATGAATGCATTTCCATCTCATTCCATTTCCATTCACATCTAATTTAATATGCATTATTCCAATCTCCTCACATGCAGTACTTCATGGACATCACAGCACGCCCTATGTTTCCACACACACTTGGACAAAGTTAATTTGAATGGCTGTATACAGAAGAGTCAATAATGTATAAACACTGGTGAGGTGTGGGTGCACGCCTGTTTTCCCAATTACTTCAGAGTCTGAGGTAGGATAATTGCTAACTCAAGCCCCGTCTAAGTAACTTAGCAAGACCCTGTCTAAAATTTCAAAGGACTAGAGATGTAGCTTAGTGGTAGAGTGGGTGCCTAGCACTGCCTAGTAGAACTGAGTTCAATCCCCAACTTGGGGAAAAAAAGTGTAAACACATTTTTCAACATTAAGATATATATTTTATAGATATATTTAAATCCTGACTTACATCTGATTTGCTACACTCATATCTAAGCTCTGAGCATCATGCCAAAAGTTAAATGATAAGGGATAAGATAGATGCAAAGACAGGGTTGATAAATAGTATGACGAGGGGGCTCAACTCTTTCCAGATTGCCCAGAACTGCAAGGTTTCCTAGGATACTAGAAAGTGCTGTAACTGTCACCTTACTTGTCCTATAAATCAATTTAAAAAATTAAAGGTCCTGGGTTCAATCACTAGAACCACTAAACACACTCTCTGCCACCCTCTCTCAAAAGAACAACAAACAAAGATACAGGAAGAAATGAAGCCTAAGGGTGACTAAGAGAAGAGCAAGGGTCACGGCAGTGGGGCCAAGTCGCAGACTGCAGACGCGGCAGCGGAAAAGACAAGCATGAGACCAGGGTTCCAATCCTGGGGTTTACGCTGAATTTGAACTTATCCTACCTTAGACATATTATTAAATTCCATGTGCCTCAATTTCATCCACAAAACAAGGTAAATAACAGTAACAACCCAATAGGATAGTTTTAAGAATTCCATGAGATATTAAAAGGAGAGCTTAAAATGTTAAATATTTAATAAACAATCTTTAAACGTGGAGAATTTAATAGCCAATTTTTAAGTTATCAAAATATTGTAAGCTCTTCCAGACAACAATGTTTGAAAAGAAAGAGCAAAGTTCAGGAATGGAACTCCTTAAAACCACTTTGTCAGTTCAGTGACTTCATTAAAAGTGCTTTTCAATGGACAGTAATTTACTTTGAATACAATAATAAAACACAGATATTTCATAATTTTCAAGCCAATTATTTTACAAGTGTTTTCTTTATCTCATCAATTATTTCTCTTTTCTTACCATCCTAAAATCTCTTTCTGGTAAATGACAAAAACAGCATTAAAAGTATAAACAGAAATACGGCACCTTAAAAAAATACTCAAATGGGAAAAAAAAAACAACCCACCAGTCTACACTTGCATAAGAATATATCAGAAAGGTAGGGAAAGATGCAATCTTGTTACAAACTAGTGATTTGCACCAGATGCATTAACATGATTTCTTTTAAATAAAGGTATAAGAATTATTAGCAAGGTGATGCATGAACCCGTGAAATGCACAGAATCACCTAAATGTTTTTTTCAAGGCATATCAGTGACTTAGACATAACAAAGACACCTGGAGATCACCTCCACAGTCCATTTGCAATAATGTAACTGTGATGTTCTGTCATAGATGTTAGGACCCTTTGACTGTGCAAAAGGGAAGGAAAATATTTACAAATGATGAATCTTTGGTTCTTTATCCTGAATCTCAAGGCTTTTCTTTCCCTGATTAGCCATAAAATGCAAAATGCACATCGCTACTGTCTATTCCAGCACTATTGTAAAACTGTAAATGCATCTGTTTTGTATCCAAAATCTCAAGACAAAAAGAGAGCAGGGTAGCACGTGTACAGCTGATGGATGCATCTACTGACAAGAACAGGGTGAATTCAAATAGGAGATTGTGAGGGAAAAGATTATGTATTAAAAATGGGAATAATACTATCTGTCAGTTAGAGGGCTGTCACTTGAAATGTTTACACTTTTAGGGAGGGCATAAGGACAGCATGCACATGGTCTAAGTTTTCCCCTTGCAAGAAACCAAACAAACTCATAAAGCCTTTTGAGGAGACCAAAAAAAAAAAAAAAAAAAAAATTAGACAAAACATATCCATGGCAGCACTTTTTGCCTAGTTCAAATGGACAGGCATTATTTCAAAGAGGTCTTGATTCAGAGCATACATAAAGAAATGGTAGACTATGAAATTTGTTTTTCCTTTGTGCTTTGTGGGTAAAAAGTTATAACAAAGTTATATATTTCTTTCTTCATTTGACGGTACCTAGAATAAAATTAAACTCTGAAAATCTCAGCTGTCTTTTATCTGTGCTTATTAATCTTTTATCACTGCACACTTCATGCTACAATAAACATAAAATTTGTAGGGCATTCTGCGATCAGCGGACAGACTACCCACACTCAGAGCTAAGGGACTGGCGCCTCCTTTGACTACACTGCAGGCTGAGGGAGGCCACGGCTTGGGCAAACCATAAGCCAGATGGAAAGCTCTGTTCCTACAAAGGCCAGGCTATCCACTATACAAATTGATACCCACTTGCCACTTGCCCAGGATGGGTTACTAGGAAACAGGAGCCAACAAATATGTTAACTTGCAGGTGAAAAACGTATCTGAGACATTCCTTTGCTTACATCCAGTGGCTTAATTTGAATTTTAGCTCTACAAAGATCTACAGTTAATCCAATGTATTCACCTACCTAATTTCATTTTAACTCTAGGAAGACAGAGTATTGAGTGAAAAATAATATTACACCAGGAGCTAGAATTCTTGGTACTATGCTTTGGACCTTGATTGTACCTCACTATTCCCTGAGCCCCAAAGACCCAGGAATTAAAGGTTCCTAGGGCAGCACTGGGAGTTTTCACTGGGAGGCAGTGAAAACTTCAGGTGATGGGGTTCAGTAGGGCGGTGTTCTCGAGAGGGAAAGTGGAACCCCAGAGCCTTTGCTTCTTGGCTGATGAGCTGAGTTTATTCTATTGCACACATGCTGCCACCATTACCATCCAGCATCCTCCTTGGGGCCCAAAGCAATGAGTCAAGCAGCTCTCTAACTGAACAGCCCAGACCATGAGCCAAAATAGGCCTCTTCTCTTTGTAAGTCAATCATCTCGGGTATTTTGTTATTGGGATAGAAAGCTAACCCATGGGTTCCAATAGTCTTGACTATGTCACCAACGTTGTCTATTACTGTGACTCACCTGTAGGCTTGAAGAACATCACCTGTAAAATGTAGAACAGCTCTCAGTTTTTGTGACCCTACCTACATGATGTCATTCTGTTATGCACACTCCTGTGTATTACAGACACGAGTAGTTGTGTGTGCCCATCTGAACCTGTTTTCCTACACTGTATGTCTTCCGAGTACACACCCTCACACGCTGCATGCCTTCTCTGGTGCACACTCACTTGAATGTGTGCTACATACTGACTCAGGACTTTGAGTTACGGCTATGTTAGAAAACAAACCTGGGAAGAAAGACTGCTTTGAACTGTCCAGTAAAGTTAGCGGTCTCTACATATTTTCAATACTCACTGATTATTCACATAAATCAGGTACTTTATGCAATCCCCTAATCAGTTTAGTCTAATTCCATCATCACTAAGGATGAGGTAATAATAAATAATATTATTCATTCCTAAGGAACTTCATTATACCAGTACACTGATACAGTTGACTACCAATGGTTAATGGAGAATACTGATCAAAAAGACTATCCTAGATATTATTCTATAATCAATGAGCCTAGTAATCAAATAAACATTTTTCCCATTAGGTTTTTTAAAATTAATTAATTGCATCTCTGACTCCAAGTATTTTTGGTCTGTTGCCCATTACTTGAAAACTATTCTTATTTCCTAAAACCAAGGTCACTTCTATTCCTCCTCCCACAAACAGGATTCAGAAAACATAAAGTGGGAACGGACTCAGGAACAAAACAGAACATTTCTGTGTATATTTGGAAAATTAGTAACATATTTCGTTATGTCATGTAACTAATCTCTTTAAAAGTATCTATCTATATTAAATGCTATCCTTATTTCTAATTACAAAAAGATTCAAGCTAAACACAAACATGGATAACTTGTTTTTAGTCATCTCTAAACTAGGTGTTTTTACAGTGGGTTTTTCCTTAAGTGAAATGAGCGTATGGGGTAAATTTTTTTGTTTGATATATAAGTCATTTCACACAAAATAAAATTTCAGAAAATTTTCAGGTAACTTCTTACAAATCAAATCATATCATAAATAAACCAGTACTTGATCAATAAACCAATTATGCAGAATGACTTACGTGATTTACTTTTTAAAGAAGTGACACTGTAACATTTAGGAATTTGTCTAAAAAACTTCCTAAATACATCAACCATATTCATAACAATGGCATGAGGCTTACCATTCTATGCAACCTACCTCAGTAAGCTGTGGTATGTAGACCAAATCTAGACCACAGTCTGTTTGTAAATAAAGTTTTATTGCAGCACATTTGCCTACCAACTGGAGTAGGATTATCCTCCCAAAGGGAGAGCTAAATAGCTTCAACAGTGACTTCATGAGGAGAAAAAACTAAAATATTTACCATCTTGCCTTCATAGAATGCTTGCCTATCCTAAGGTCTCAACATAGAAGAATTTAGAATACTTGAAACTCTATTACCAATGAAAGAAATACTGCACTTTTAATATAGTGAAAACCTATGCAAATCATTAAAAGGCTATCGTAAAATGTTTAAGGCATTTAAACCTAACAAAAAGTTAATAGTCTTACTATAAAAGTCTTACTATAATAGTCTTACTATAAAAGTTCCTTCATAAACATTGTACTATTAGTAATTCTTCACAAACATAAGCATGTGAAGTTATAAAGTATAACTTGCAAAGTTACCTGATTTTTACTCAGATGTTTAACATTTCTCCAATTATAATAGTTATAGGAAAATAAAACTACTGTCAATTGTAGGTTAGAGGGGAGCACAGTAGTCAGGCAGAAATTATTTTGTATACCAAAAGTTCAGACATAAGGGAACATTAGTGAATAAAATTTCCTGTCAAATGTGGCAAACTATATTCCTAAACAGACTGCTTTCCTCCATACCTAAATCTGCTTTTCTCAAAACTGTGTAACTTTGTAATTACTTTGTTTATCCCTATAGTCTCTGCAAAAACAAATTTTGATTACTTTTTTTTTTTTACCTTGAGATCACGGTACACAATCTTTCCGGAATGTAGGTAGTCCAAGGCTGAGACAATTTCTGCACCATAGAAACGTGTGCGGTCCTCAGAGAACACCCGCTCTCTCGACAAATGGAAAAACAGCTGCAGGGTAAACAGCAGGGACAGGATTGTAATAATTACTGATTTAGTGGGGGAAATTAACACAAACATAAAACACCTCTCATCACCATATTGTGATGATAGATAGTGTACTCTCAGTGGACACTAAGCACTCTTAGACAGCAGCTGGCTTATCTTTTCAGGTTTCCAAGGGGAAACTGCGAGCTGTTAAACCAGCATTTTAATCAATATACCAATCTTGTTTAAGGCATTCTTCTTGCTACCCATTTAACCTTCAGTTACAGAGGAAAAAAGTACATTTCGTTAGAATGCATCTTCCCCTTGCCGTACTGTGGCATCCTTCTTCTAAGGCCTAAGAATGGAGACATTAAAAACAAATTAACACAAGCATAGATGTAGTATTTTTATTTAATCTACATCTGATTTCCAAGAAAGGACTGCTAATTTGCTGAAACCAATTCACATGAACCTGTTAGTCTTCAACTGTTGATTCATCCTATCTCTAGAAATAAATTCAAAGTTTTAGTCAATAATTGAGGCAGTGAGAAACCTTAAGGCTCAAAGCTTTTAATCTACTTTAATAACACCCCAAATAGGCCAAGAAGCTATTAATCCTGTTACAGTTCTCAATCTATATCTTTTTCTTTTCAGTGATATTTAACTATGATGCCAACCTTTTATCATACAGTCACTTAAAATTGAAAGTCAGTTTATTTCTTAGTTAACCACTACTCCATCCAACAGGCACGGCCACTTCCTCAGTGCTTCCTGTGAGCAAACACCCAGCCCCAGCTCTCTACTTAAAAAACAGCAAATAATCAGCTCTTTTCTCTATTCAACACCAAGCATGAAGAAGGAGTGTCAAGAACCATGAACTAACAGTTTTTATTGAACTATTTCACCATAATAAGAAATCTGCCAAAAATAATGAAAGATTATTTTTATAGTGCTAAGTACAATGCCAGTTAACATGTTAGGTACTCAGTCCATACATGTGATTAAAAACCAATAAACCATCACAATAACCTGAGCTACAATGTCTTCATACCAATCAATGACTCATAATGCTTCCACAAAACTGCTAAGAAAGATGTCTTCGATGCAAAACAGATCATAATTTCAAGTACTATAACATAAAATAGGTTCCATACAGATCCCTTTTTCCTGAGAGAGAGCAAGTACAAGGGTGAGAGCAAGTGAGAGACAGAAATTATTTTAAAATTAAAATATTTGCCACATAGACTCTAAATTTTAATGCACCCTACTATATTGCTGTACCTTACTAAATTTAAGAAGGTAATGATGGAGACCACATTACTGTGCTACATAATACCAAGAAACAAACAAGTTATTACAATTATGACATATACTCTCAGAACAGAAATATTAACTATATCTAACAAACGATTGAATACAGTACATTCAAAATCAAACCACTTTATGTAATTACTCAGCAACACTTTTTTTTCCAAGATAGATTCTGTATTTTTAATGATATTGAGACAATGGAAAAGCTGAGCGATATAGTAAAGCATTACAAATCAATCTGTGATTTTAAAGAATTAGCAAGATGTTAGAGATTGTATAATTTCTGCAGTCAAATCATTGTTATTCAAAATTTATTCATTTTACATACACAAATGTATATTCACACATCACTATCCACATAAAGACAGGGAGTACAAAGAAGCATGGATCATCAGTAAAACAATTCCTAAGAACTTCTAAGTGAAAGTAATATCCACTATGCTTTATACAAAATATTAGTAACTGATGAATAAGACTCTGTGATATCTATGTAGAGTTATGGTTGTCTCCTAGTGGGACAGACAATGATTAGGATTCTACGTTTTCTTAAATGTCAAGTCTACTACTGTTCATCCACTCTACAAAACATATAAATCCTCCCTAAATTAATATAATATATTCAAGATTCTAAATCTTTATTTAGATCATATATTTTCAGCTTGTCTGCCAGCCAGTTTTTATAAAGATATCAGCTAAAAAATTTATAGTTAAGGGCAAAATTTCTATTTATTTCTCAATCTGCTGCCATCTGATGTCTACCCTTGTTACTTGGGATTTATTCTTAAGTTAACAAACCACCTCTTAATTGCCGAAGTCAACGATCTATTCACAGTCTGTATCACTTCTTGCTGTTCTGGTGCTTAAGGTATCAACTGCTCTCCTTTCTTGAAACATATTTTTTGGCTTCAGTTAATGCAACTCTCATGATTTTCCTCCTGTCTGGTTCATCCTTCTCAGTCTACACCTTGGCATTAAACCAGCTCTCCAATTCTATACTCATTTAGTGAGCATCAATTATTTTGAAGTTACTCTGTTGGACACTGGGAAGGGAAAGATAGGAGATCAAGATGTAATCTCTTATTTTTATAGCAATGATTGTGGTAATGTTCTTCCAAGTGCATACTTATCTCCAAATTCAAGATACACACTCGAAGCAAGTATAGTTACTTATTAAAGTGGTTAAAAAAAGACATTCCCTGCCATTAGGTCTTCTAACCCAATGAAAAAATGCACTAGACAGTTATAAGTTTTGTCATTCAGACATTAATGAGGATTTGAAGACAAAGTGATTACACTGGAATGATTTGATGGGGAGTCACAGATAAAATATATTTCATCTAAAGTTGGTAGGATGGGATTTTTCACAAATGGAAAATAATTGTAAGGTAAAACTACATAACATTTCTACTTAAGATTTATCCACTTTGTATCTCTAGCACAGTATAGTACCTGTGCATAATAAGTAACAAATCTTTTTGCATTAATTGAAAGGCAATGGTGAAAAAGAGCCCAGTTATTCAGGACTTTGACCATCATGGTATGATCATGAACTTTACTGCATAAATAAGCAGTTTAAGAGTTTTGGGATAAGAAAGAAAAACACAGAAAAAAAGCCTAACTTTAAAAAGACAAATGTGGCAGCAATGGGAGAAAAAAAGGTTTCTGGGACCACAGTCAGGCTAACAATTCATAAAATCCAACACAAAAAGTTATTTTCACATACTTAGTACAAGCTGCTTTGAAAAGCTATGGACATGAGAGAAAATGGGTACATTTTCACAAGGACATCATAATCTGGCAAGAATAGATATGTATTCTACTAAAACTATGACACTGACCATAGAGCAGAGATACATTTAAAGAATGTTTGGGAGCATCAAAAGTTACATTTGAGCTGGATGAGAACTTCTGAGGGATATCACCAAGGGTGGCAGCAATGTGTATTTCTTTTTTTTTTTTTTTTTTTTTTTTTTTTCATTTTTATCGGTACCAGGGATCGAACTCACGACTGCCTGCTTTCAAGGCAGGCGCTTATGCCGCTGAGCTAAATCCCCAGCCCCGCAATGTGTATTTCAAAAGACTGGATACTCCACTGGGAACTGGCTGCACCAATGGGTCAAGGAAGAGATCTATCATATGGAGCCTGCTGCCAGCTGAGTAGATGTCACTGCCAAAAGATAGTGAAAAAGAATAGGAAGGGAGTAAAAACAGTTTTATTTTGATCTGTTGAAATTTAAAGAAGCATTTGGTAGTATAGATTTGGAACTATGTATCCCAAGAAGTAGGTACAGAAGTAATTTATAGAGAGGAAATTGTTAAAACCGGAGAAACAAAGTACATACCCTACAAATTCATGAAGAACTAAAAAAAAGAACTATAGGCAGAATTTTAGGGCCATTAAAAGAGAGGGAAAAAAAATAAAGTAGGATTAATGAGATGGAGTACTAAAAGAAGTACAAAGGTAACCAAAATATAATGCCTGAAGTGAAAAGAAAGTTTTAGGAAAAAACAAACACTTATTGAAACTAGAAATTAGGACATTTGTTAGCTTCCAGGAAACAGATTTAAGTAGGTTGAAATAAGAATATGAAATAAAGGAAGAAATGGTATATGACTCCTTCAGAAAATAATGAATGAGATGAGCCAAGGTATTATTTAATCAGAAGATTTATGATGCAATATTAAACAATACTTTTAAGAAAAACTTTGGCCTGAAAAAACATGAGATTAGTCCTAAAAGTATCTGCTTTTTGCATAAGAGAATTTTCTCACGTTATATAGGGAAAGAAAATCCCAAGAATAACTAAGAGGTTCCACTGATAAGAAAAATGTCAGATTTTGAGACAGTGAAGTAGATCACATTTGCAGGACAGACCACAGTTGAGACTGCCACCTAATACTAAGCAATGTATGGTAGTTTTGAGCCTGATGGGGACACAGAGAAAAGGATCGCAAGCTGTATGTCTATTAATTCCTTGAGCTGACAAAGCTGAGAGATATTCGGCTTCTAAGCAGTGAGAAAAAAATCATTCCTCAACACTCAGGTATTTAGTAGAGCTCTCAAAAGTCAGTAAAAGCTACCTCTACACTGCCAGTTAACCAGACTAAAAAATATCAGTGACATTTTCAAACAAGAAAGTAGAACAATGAGGAGTTTTCTTTGAAGCAGGAAAACAAAATGTAAAAACTCACGTGAAATTCAAATTTCCTAGCCAATGGAACAGAATGATGAGTCCCCAAATAGACATATACATAAATGCTAAAATGTAAACTTGAAAGGGGAGAGGAAATTTTGAACCATATTATCTAATAATCAATTAATACATGTAATTCTTATACCTCAACAGCAAAAACCCAAATAAAGTGGTTACAAAATGGGTGAAGGTCCTGTATATATTTTCCCATAAAGACTTAAAACTGGCCAACAGGTACACGAAAAGTGCTCAAGATCACCAATCATCAAATAAATAAAAATCAAAACCACACTGAGCTATTATCCTACACTGCTTATGACGGCTCTTTCCAAAGTGACAATAACCAGTACTAGTAAGGCGTGAAGAAAGGGGACACTTGTGCACTATCAGTGGGCATGGAACCTGGGAAAATAGGACCGAGACTCTTCCAAAAGTTAAAACATGATCCAACAATCCCACTGCTGGGTATATCTAAAGGAAACAAAATCAGTATCTCAAAAAGATATCTGCACTCCCATATTCACTGTAGCATGAGTCACTAAAACAAAGGTGGGAGTGCAGATATATCTATTCTAAAAGGCAGAATCACTTAAACACACACTGACAGATGAATGGATAAAGAAAATATAGTGTGCACAGACACACACACAACATCCACGGTGCAATATTATTCAGCTCTAAAAAAAGGAAACCAAATCCTACCATTTGTAATAAAATGCACAGTTGTGACAACATCAACAGCGATCACATTATGCTAAGTGAGATGAGTTACAGAAAGACAATGTTTATGCAGACTTTGAAATAGTCACACTCATAGGAACAGATACTAGTACAGTGGCTGCCAACAGCTGGGAATGGTGGTAAAACGGGGAGACTCTGATCAAAAGGTACAACTTCTAGTTATATACCCTAGAGATCTAATGTACAACATGACAACTGTACTGAACAATACCATGTTGCATACACTGCATACTTGAAATCTGCTGACGTTGAAAACTGCTGGTCAATTAATACTCAGCTAACCTGACTCAGCATGGTGCTGGGTGTTCATGGCCTGAGCATTGTTGCCAACAGAATGAAAAGAGAACTGGAGGGGAACAGGGTGCATGCAGGCTGTTGCTTTTCCTCAAGAAGCTTGCTGTGTTGGCTTTCCTGGTAAGAACTCAACTGTTATCACCAGAAGAGCTCAGTACCTTGTTATCACTGAGGATCACTGCTGTTTACTTTGGGGGAGCTCTTACCTTCACCTTGAACTCCAGATCCTGGCTCCAGTGAAGATCCCTTTACAGATCCTTTGTCCCACTGGCACAGACTTTCTAGCTTCCACCACTGGGCTTTGGGGTTCCCAGCACAGGTATTTTTTTGTTTGTTTGTTTTTTTCATTTTTTATCAGTACCAGGGATCGAACTCACGACTGCCTACTTGTAAGGCAGGCGCTTATGCCGCTGAGCTAAATCCCCAGCCCCTTCCAGCACAGATCTTTGACACAGACTTACATCAGACATTTTTGTGGGCTCTAGGCTCCCATTTGGACTCAAGGAGGACATTGTCAAGGGACCCAGCTCTTCAGCGAACTCAATGCAGAACACTGCCATGGGATCCAGGCCCTTACTAGATTCTTTTGGTCTCTAGTGTGTGGTCTCTTGCACTCTTTTATATTTAACTCTTGGGGTAAATTTTATAAAACAATCCTATAAATTATATGTCCTGTATTCTATCTTTTCCCTTGCAAACCTTTATACAACACATTTTACAATACATATATCAAATCATCACACTGTGTAATTTAAATTTATAGAACTTCATATGCTCATCATAGCTCAATAAAGTTGACAGAAAACAAATTTTTGAAAATTCTCCCAAAACAACTGATGTAAAATCAGTAATTGCTACACATAAATACAAATATATATATAACCAACAACCAAGAAAAAAATCAGTTGTTAGAAACATACCTACAAATAAGAGATGATGGAATTAACACTTACATGAATAAACAAATATGATTAAGAGAAATAAAAATAGAAAAAAGGAAAATTTAGAGATAAAACAAAATCTGTAAGAATTTTCTAGATGGAATTAACAGATACTGAAAAAAATATCAATATATACAAAATTTTAGAAAAACTACAGAAATGGGGCTGGGGATTTAGCTCAGCGGCATAATCACCTGCTTTGCAAGCAGGCGGTCGTTGAGTTCAATGTCCGGTACCGGAAAAAAAGGAAAAGGAAAAGAAAAAAAAAGAAAAACTACAGAAATTAAAATTGTAAAGAAAAGCAAAAAGATTCAATGACCTATTAGACATTATCAAGAAGTCTTATGTAAATGTAATAGAAGTCATTAGAAGGGAGTGAAAGGTATTTGCAAAATAATGCTTGAAATTTTCCAAAACTCAATAAAAACAAATATACTACTTTAAGTGTCTTAATAAACTCCATCAAGATGAAAATTCACATATGAATGAACACTCAAAAGATTAAGCCAAAGCACATTGAAATTAATAAGAGAAAAAGAAAAACATCTAAAATATTCTGGAAAAAACACAGTAACAAATTGGATAATTCCCCAGATTTTTTTTTTTTGGTCTTTTTGAGACAGGGTCTTGCTATGCAGTTCAGGCTGGCCTTGAGCTCACTTTGTAGCTTAGGCTGGTCTCGAACTCACAACAATCCTCCCGCCTCAGCCTCCTGAGTGTGTGAGCCACCATGCCCAGTACTCCAGACTTTTCCCCAGAGACTATATAACAAAACAGAGCAATGGAACACTACGCACATAAAACCAAAAAGACATCATAAAATTCCATAATCACTGGAGACATCCATAAAATATGCAAGTAAGGGGCTGAGGATTTAGCTCAGCGGCATAAGCGCCTGCCTTGCAAGCAGGCAGTTGTGAGTTCGATCCCTGGTACCGATTAAAAAAAAAAAAAAAAAAAGGAAAAAGGAAAAAGACAAAAAAAAATATATATATATACATACACAAGTAAGAGACTTCTGCTTTGGTCAGCATTGAGTAATATGAAACCAAATTTACAATTCCTCCTTCAACAACTAGAAAACCACATAAAATAAACAAAACAAGAACTTTGACCATTAAGTATCAGGCCTGAGAGAAACAGGGAAAAAATAAGATGATAGCTTTGATTGTTCAGTTTGCTGGTCAAAAGAACACTCAGCCTGTAGCACATGCAGAAAAAATCAACAAAGAATCCCCTCAGATCTCTGAGTTAAGAATACAGAGTTTAGAGACTGGGAAGATCTAAGTATGCAGTTAAAATGCACAAGGCAGATAGCCACAATAGCAAAGAGAGCCAAAGACTCAGAATCTTCAATGGGCTGCCTGGGAGTCTTTATTTAATAGCAAGTATATGCAAGGAAAACAGTAAAGCCAAGAAAGGATCAGATGTAACAAACACGAACAACATAAAAAGGCAAAGACACTTCATTGTCCTCACTAGGAAAAATGGAAAACGGTAGCAAGAAGTATGGAGTCTAGGGGAATGTCAAGGAATCTGTCTCAGTTGTACAACAGCATTAATGCCAAAGGCTATTCCAGATCAGTGTAACTAAATTTAAAAGCAAACTTTCAGCCTGGTGTGGTAGTAACAGGATTGCAATGCCAGGTCTTTAGGAAGCTGAGGCAAAAGGATTACAGGTTTGAGGCCAATCTTGGCAACTTAGTGAGATCCTGTCTCCAAAACAAAACAACACAACACAACACAACACAACACAACACAAGCTGGGTGTGCTGGTGCATGCCCATGGCCCCATCACTGTGGAGGTGAGTTTCAGGGCAGCCTGGGCTACACAATGAGTTTAAGGCTATGCTGTGAATTACACAGCAAGACTGCCTTAAAACAAAAGAGTTGGGATGGTAGCAACAAATAGTTTGAAAGGATGACAAAAGGACAAACAAGGCCTAACACCATAGTTTTTTGAATTCTAAAAATTCCAGTATCCCACAATCTAAATTTATTATGTGGTATCCAACAACAAAACTCACCAGAAATAAAATAAATAGGAAAATAAACACAATTCAAAGACTAATCAATGAATAGCAGAAAGTAACACAGATGGCATAATTACTATACCATAAGATACTAATGTACGACATAATCCAAAACTTCAACAGGTAGAAGAATATAATAAGGAAAAAAATGGAAGATACGAAAAAAAATCTCAAATCAAGCTTGAAGGAATGAAAACTGTGATGAAAATATACTGTGATGAAAAAAACTGTGATGTAATTAACAGTATGTTGTACATTGAAGAAGAAAGTATTAGTAAACTTAAACATACAAATAAAAATAAAAAGATCTGGAGATGTGGCTCAGGGATGGTGTGCCTCAGATTTAATCCCTAGAATCAAAAACACAACATTGACAGGACTGGGGATGCATCTCAGTGGCACAGTCTTTACCTAGCATGCAGGAGATCCTGGGTTCCATCCTTACCACTACCAAAACAAAGCAAAACAACAAAAGCTCTTTTTTTTATTCTATTTTTTTTAATCTTTTTCCTTTTTATCGGTACTGGGGATCAAACTCATGACTGCCTGCTTGCAAGGCAGGCGCTTATGCCGCTGAGCTAAATCCCCAGCCCCAACAAAAGCTCTTAAAGGCAGGGGTGGCTGAAAACAGCAGGTCCTCTAACATATCCATTTATATAGATTAAGTGACGACAAGAGAAAAGAGAACAGGAAAAAAGGAATATTTAAAGCAAATCATAAACTAGTGAAAAGAAAGTGACAGAGAAATGCCTAAATGTAAACAAACAGAAGAAAAAATAAGGCACAAGGAACAAAGACACAGATTTCTTGTGAGAAACTGCATAAGCCAAAAGAAAATGAAGTCACATCTTTACAGTATTGTAACAGAACCAACAAATTAAAATTCTATAAAATTTTGCTTTAGGCTCAAGGAAAATAGTCCAGATGGAGAACAAGATCTACACAATGTCAAGAAGAGACTGGAAAGAGTAACTGTAGGGGAGCACAAACTTATTTTTCTAATGTTTTAGATCTTTTCAAAAGACAGTTGTTTAAAAATAACAGTTGGTGGCACTTGTAACATGCAAAACTAAAATGCAACAATACACAAAGTTTGAAAATGAAACTCTACTGGTAAAAGGATCTTAGGATATATGTGAAATAGTAAAATACAATTTGAGCATAAAATTGGGAAAGTTAAGTATGAATTTTAAAAATGCAGTTTCTAATAATACTGGTGAATTCTACCATCTTTTAAAGATGAAATAGTAACAATTTTATGCAAACATTTACAGAAAGTAAAAGTAGAGGGAACACTTGTCAACAGAAGCATGAGGTTATGCACTATCTCACTAAAAGCCAAAGTCATCAGACAATATAATGAACACAGATCAATATTCCTAATAATCAGAGACACACAAGTCTTAATAAAACTTTATCAAAGGAAGATTCTAAGAGAAAAAGATTGTATGATCATACCAAATGAGGCAGAAACTGCTGTTAAGAAAAGTCAATGCCCACTGAGACTAAGATTTCTTCAGTCATGTATGACAAAGGACACGCATGAAAGATTCACAGCTAACATCACATTTAATAAAGGCTGAATCCTTTCCCTCAAACATTAAGAATATAACCAGGTGTTCAACACTTCTATCAACTTTGTACCACATTGGGAAAAGGTTGCTTTCTCATGGCAGTGTGCACCTGCAGCCTGGGATTCCAACATGTGGGGAGCTGAGGCTAAGAGGGCTGATAAGGAGGCTCAGACTGGGCAACTTTAAAATGTAACGATTTAGTGACTAAGTCTACTTGTCTTAGTGATTTGTCTCCAATTCAAGGTCAGCCTGAATAACTTAGTGAGACCCCATCTCAAAATTTCATTAATTTTGTAAAAGGGCAAGGAGAGCCCACCAGTGTGCTGGGGATATAGCTCAGTGAAAAAGCACACGAGATATACGTATAAGGCTAAGTTAATTCAATGCCCAGTACCTACCTTCCCTCCCCTCTCTCTCTCTCTCACAAACACTGCTCCAAAGAAAAAATGATTTGTTTCCCAACCTAATTCTATAATTCAAAGTTTATATTAAAATATTTCATTAAAATCATATTAATATGATTCAGCGTTAATAGAGTCTTCATTTGCAGGATAAAAAATACTTTTAAATGGGCATTAATTCTCAAGGAAATAAATTTAAAACGTGTCTATTATGACATGTTAGTTATAAAATGTTTTAAATATCAATACAATAAACACTAGCATTTCTTAGCCTATAGAACACTACATTGTAACAATAATCAAAAAGCTACACAGTGCTATCTTTGTATCCTAATTATGTATATTAATTATAAATTATTGCTATCACAGTTATAATAAACATTATTTTTTGAGCACTGCTCTTTCCTTGGCAATATAATAATTTATAAGCACCGTATCACCCCTCAAAACAATCTTATAAGATAAGCACTATTATGAGTGCCATCATGTAGATAAGCAAACTGGGGCTTAAAAAAGTGAAGCTTGCCTGGCATCCCATAGTAAGCAGCAGGACCTGGACTCACAAGTCAGTTGGCTCTGAAGTATATTATCTTTTCATGATTCTTGCAGTTTCTACTACTTTGCGGCAAAAAATAAATAATCATTCCTTCAAGAAATCTTATCTCATGTGTCTTCCACAGTGGCCTCGTATGGACTGGCAGAGCCTTGCTTGGAATCCAGCTGTTTTCAGTATAGAAGTGGACAGGTTGGAAAATGCAGCTTTAGCCAGTCTGGCCAGGCCTCTTCTCAGTGGCTGTTCTTTGACTTTTTTGTTAATTAGCTCTCTACACAGGCAGTTCCATTCCCCTACTCTCTCTTTAAAAAAAAAAAAAAAAATACCAGATCATGTAGTGGTTGTCTTTTTGTCTTTTAACTTTTCTTTATTTTGAAGAGAATAAAACCAAATGTGACAAAGCAAAACAAAGTCAAAACAAAAGGGTGGACATAGTACATGACGTAAAAAAATAAATACAAGGTGATCAACAATGGTTACCATAATGCCTCTTGCTGTCTTCAAAAGAAATGCCCGTATCATCAGGTATAATAAAATTGAAAAAGACAGTACAGAACACCACCAATAAAAACGAAACATTGGAGACATTACAGGACTTCAAAACAAGATAACAGACAAACCAGAATGAGTATCATAGTGAATCTTACGGTCTTCAAAGTAGTTGCCTATACCCTCATACTTGATACTATCAAACAAAACAGAATAGAATAAAATCAGTCAAAACAAGACAGTAAAAGCAATACAAAAGCTCCTCTACTCTTTCACTTGTGTCTTCTTTAGAGGTGCTTAACAATTCTTTTATTATGTTCCTCGTATCTTCTTTTACCAGTAATAGTATTTCTGTTCTATGTTCTTTTATAGCTTCGTGATTTCAGTTGCTGTTGCTTCAAAAACTGTAGGTGTGTAACTCCAGATCTCTTCTGGAGATTATATCTCCTGGACCAGCACTGCTTGGGTTACAGGCCAGAGACTGCCTTTTGCCTCTTCCTCTTGTCATGTTCCTGGTTTCTCCTGGACAAGTGGGTAGCGGGTCCCTGGCACTTCCTGTACTGGTCATAATTACTCTGAAGTGTGTTGGCTAGGGATTTCTGCTGTTTGCTGCTTTCCCCAGTCTGCTGGTGGCTACTGGAATGTAAGCAGGGGAGGGGCAGGCTGGCCCCTGCCTTCTGAGCAGGTTAACCACAGGGAGTCTTCACTACTGTAGTGTGAGCCGGGTGGGTGGGGTTGGTTAGGGATAGCTTTAGGGAAACTTCCGCAATGGCTATTAACTGCGCAGAGGGGCGGGACTCAGTCCAAGCAATTTCCACCAGTCTGCTCTGAGCTAGGAGTGGCTGAACAAAGCTGGCTGCAGTTCTGTCTCCAGGCTTTTCCTGCCCAACTCCAAAATGGTGCCCCGCCAATCTCCCACTTGCACGGGAGAACTGAGTCCCACACACTCACCACCAGCCAGTGCAGTTCTCTGGTCTGCTGCTCCCCTCCGCCACCACGCCTCCCTGCTAAGGCCTTCGGGCTTGCCAGCCACCAGCTTCACTGTGCCCGTGCATCTCCGGGTTCCAGTAGCGCTTCTGGCACGGTGGTTTCTGCTCCGGTGCAAGTGCTGCCAGCTACTGCCTTCTTCTGTTTAAGTTTTTCTTTTCTTTTTTTTTTTTTAATTCTCTCAGTGACCTTCAGTTCTCACTTTAGTTTCTTCCTGGGTTGAGGGGACCCATTTCTTTCCTTCTTGTCTTCTCCAGAATGCTATACTCCAGCATCTGGACTGTTTTCAGAGAGGCTGTTTACTCTGCTGCTTACTACTCTGCCATCTTCCTTCCCATATTCTCTTGCCCCATATTCTCTTTGCCATCAAGCCTCAAACTAAATGCTATTTCCTCAAAGAGATCAATTTATAATAGGTTTCCCAGTATTATTTCTTATGCCACAGTACTTTGTTCATTGCCATTGTAATAATACATCTCCTACTGGAAGGCATTACTCTATCATTTACCTAAGGAATTTTATGACTACAACAGAATAAGCCTGATACATTTCTGAGTGAATAAACTAACTTACATGGAGAATATATCTATGCTTTTTAGTTCAACTATACCATCCCAACTGTTTTGAAGAAAACATGTGGAGATGACATCTGATCATTATTTTTGTTATATTGATAACTTCATGAGTCAAAAGCTATCAATTTGTATACTTTAAATATGGGCAAATTTATTTATAATTTATCATCATACTTTAGTAAAGCTATTTTAACAAAAATAAGTTTAAGACAAAATTAGGATTGTCCCCCCAAAATACTAAGGAAACTTACAGCTATTATCTCCCTAAAACAAAAGTTTAAAAGAAGTTCTTCAAAGAAAAGGAAAACGCAATAAAAGTGTGCATCTAAGCCAATTCAAATCTCAGTCTACTCAAAAGTTCATGACCTAGAAAAAGACTTGGTTTAGCAACAAAAAATGCTGAAAGGTCTTGCTGTATAATCCAGGCTGGCCTTGAACTCACACTGTACTGGTAGGCTGGCCTCAGCCTCCCAAGTGCTTGGATTACAGCTTTTCCATTAGCAAACTGTTGCTTACCACAGTGCTACCAATTATTACTATAAATGCTCCAAAAAGAGCTTTCTTGACTTCCGGGAGAACATAGGGGGTAGATAGCAGCAGCTTCGGAGGCTCTCTGAGAAACCGCACCTAAATCCAAGAATGGTGCCAGGCAAGAAATCCTAAGCAAGGGGAGATATACTTTGCCGACCCAGGAACAAACTGAACTAAGAGAAACCAACTGGAAACTCAATCCTGGTGATATAACGGGAACAGATAAGGTCTCAGCGTGGAAGCTGGACCCTACGCCACTGGAAGCTGCGATTTGAATTTCCTGCAGCCTCTGCTGCATCCCAATTGGCATGGCAAGGAGAGAGGTGCGAAAGCTCTGAGAGTGGGAAGCGGTGAATGGAGTTGAGAGCGGGACTGGCCGGGAGCCCTGCATCCACCTGCGGTGAGTGTGCGGATTGGGGATCCTTCCATAGAGTAGGAGGTTTCAGCGAAGAACCTACTGGGTCTGGGCAGACTACCTGGAACAGGATGTGGCAGTGACTTCAGTCACATATTCCCCTCTCAAGCAGGATTGGTGGGGAGTGCCTGGCCTACGTGATGCTGCTGACTAACACCCAGTAGGCTAGACCAAACCAGGTCCCAGCGCCTGGAGGTGCACCCTAGCAGTGAAGCCTTTGGTAGGTTGACCTGGAGGGGCGGGCCCAGCATAGGCTGCCCAGGTCTGTGTCTCCCTGGTACACTGCAGTGGGCGGGAACACCTAGACGGCGCAATTCAAACAAACTGTAACCGTCAAAGAAAGAAACTGGGCCTCCTATATATGCTTGGATAAAAGGAACAAAAAATATGGGAAGAGGGAGCAACAAGAAAGGGTCCTCGGCCCCCAATCCTGAGAAACATGCAATATCAGACACGGCACCAATAGACATAAAGCGCTATCTCCAGAGCCTCATAGATGAGTTCAGGAATGAAGTTATTAATGACCTGAAGCAAGATATAAGTAGAATAGTTAGAGAAATGCTAAGCACTGCCCAAGAAAAAACAGATGGTGGAATGGAAGAACAGAAAAAAAGGGGAGAATTGTTTGATGGAGAAAATAGAGAAAACATAGAATACGTGAAGCAGGTACAAAGAGATTACCAGGAAACTAAAAACTCTTATTGAAAACTGGCATAACAGCTTAAAAGAAACTAAGGATAGATTATCTGGAGGGCAGATTTGTAATATGGGAGCATGAAATGAAAAACTTCTTAAAAATAACAAAAAAACAAACAGCAACAATACAAAGGCTAAAAGATGATAAGAGGATCTATAACTTAAGAATTAAGAACATAAAAGAAGAAGTAGGAACACAAACAAATGGACTACAAAAGCTATTCACAGAAATAATACAAGAGAATTTCCCTAATTTAGCAAATGGTAAAGCTACTCCAATGTATGAGGCACACAGGACCCCAGCAACCTACAACCCAAACAGAGCTATACCCAGGCATATAATAATCAAAATTCCAGAAATCCAATATAAGAACAGAATATTAAAAGCTGTCAGAGACAAGAAACAGATCACTTACAAGGGAACACCCATCAGAATTACAGCAGACTTCTCGGCACAAACCATCAAATCACGAAGAGCATGGGGGAAAATAATTCAAGCTTTGAAAGATAATAACCTCCAGCCAAGATTGATATATCCTGCACAACTGTCCCTAGAAATTGATGGAAAAACAAGGTGCTTCCAGGATAAAGAGGAACTAGGAGAATTTGCAACCACCAATTCAACTCTATAGAGAATACTCCAGGATATTCTAAAAAAGGAAAATACCAGGACTCCAGAAATAGTGGCAGAGAGGCCACAATGAATGGAGCAGACAGCGAAATGAAGAAGACAAACTGACAACGAACGACAGAAAAAAGAGCTCAACAGAAATGAGGCAGAGAGGATCGGATGGTAGGAACAGCTATTTTGGAGAAAACAAGACATCATAATAGCTAGTGCTGATTTAGTTTTGAAGTCCCATCAAACTTGTATGCTTCTGTCTCCATCGGTCTTAAAAGGTTGTATCTTATTGGATTTTATTATATATGATAATATAAGTAAAAACTTTTATAGACAAGGAGATTATACAGAAACCATTGTTCATTTTCTGTTAATTGGTTCTAAATACCCTGTAATAATGTCATTCTCTTGAATGGTTTTATAGTGTCTTGATATGTTTGGTGCTACAGTATACGAAGTTATACTTAAAGATTTCAAGGAAAGAGACACTATGGTAACTATTTTTATGTCAGGATATCTTGTGGTGAAACACTATTTTGCTTAAATGGTTATGTTTTGACCTGCGCTGTTCTGTTGTTATACCCTCTTTTATGTCAATCCCCCTTTTTAAAAAATTATTTAATTTTTTCTTTTTATCTTCTTAATTAAGGGAAAAATAAATAAAAAATAGCAGGATACATTATAGTAACCTACTTTGATTTCCTATTAACTTGATTTGAAATCCTGTATTGCCCTCACCATCTTGTTTTGACTGATTTTCCCCTATTTTGCTTTGCCTGATAGTACCAAGTTCGAAAGTATAGGCAAAACTGTGAAGACAATAAGAATCATTATGATGCCCATTTCGGTTGACTATTACCTTCTTTTAAAGTCCTGTAATGTCACCAATGCTTTGGTTTTATTCTTTACTGTTTTGTTCAACTTTGTTATAACTGGCAATTCTTCTTAAAATAGCAAGAGGCAGTATGGTAACCATTGTTAATCACCTTGTATTTTGTTTTTACATTATCTATTATGTCCATCCTTTTGATTTGACTGACTCTGTTCTGATATGTTGCATTTGGTTTTACTCTCTTCAAAAAAAGCAATAAGAACTGTGGGAGAAATAAAACCCAAAATGTGTAATTGTCATTGTACAAAAGAAAAGAAAAGAAAAGAAAAGAAAGTGCTCTAAAGGGTATAACTGCATATATGTTTAAGTGTATAAGATAGCCATATTACTGAGTTTTTCTAGATCACTGAACAAAACTATTTGCACTCTCACTGTTTGAAATTCCATTTTATATGCTTCAATTTTGTAACTTAACAACTATTTCTAAGATGAGGATAATGTAATCTATTAACTAGTGATTTCTTACTGTTTATTTTTTAAATTCTGTATTACTTGTATCTTTTTGTTTTTTTCTTTTTCTCCTTTAAAAAAAAAGTGTGCATCTATACAAAGAAATAAAAAGCACTGGAAATAATGAATTTTTCTCATTTACCTTTTTGTATTTGAAAGGTAACTGCTTACAGAAAAAAGTAATAGTGGACACACTGTTATAAACTCATTAGAATATCTGATGAAAATAGAATGGAAGACTAAAGGTAAGAAAAAGATCTATGCTCTTATAAAGGATCTTAAAATACAAGTGAGGTGAGACCACATGATTTGAAATCGCGATGACAAAAGACATTGTTCGAAACCCCAAAGCTACCACTATACCAACAAAACAAAGAAGCAGAACTAATTCAAAGAAGAATAAAAATAAAGTTAAAAAAAAGTCAGTACAAGGAAATAAATTTACAATACAATACAAAATTTACAATACCAAAGAAGGAAGATATTTTATAATAAGGAACACACCACACAGAGGTAATCACAAGAAATAGTAACACTTGGGGCTGGGGATTTAGCTCAGCGGCATAAGCGCCTGCCTTGCAAGCAGGCAGTCGTGAGTTCAATCCCTGGTACCAGTAAAAAGGGAAAAGACAAAAAAAAAAAAAAAAAAAAAGAAAAGAAAAAGAAATAGTAACACTCAATCTAAACTGTTTTTATTGTAAATGCTCTAAGCACTCTTTAAAAAAGCAGAAATTACCAGATTAAAAATTTTTTTAAAGTATAACCTAATTGGGGCTGGGGATTTAGCTCAGCAGCATAAACATCTGCCCTGCAAGCATGTGGTTGTGAGTTCAAACCCTGGTACCAATAAAAATGAAAAAGACAAAAAAAAAAAAAAATAGTATAACCTAATCTTAGGATGGTAGAGGAACATGAACATGGGAACACAACATTCATAATTTTAACTTAATTCTGCTAATATTTGATAAAGTAGACATTACCTCATCAACTATCGTGCTCCAATAGGCATCCATGGAACACTCCATCCAACACACAATGTACATTCTTTTAAGTACACACACACATTCAACACAAAAAACATGTTTGGGGCAAAACACACAAAATATATTCTGGGTCAAAAACCAACTCTTAGTAAGTTTAAAAGGATATAAACTACATAGTATGCTCTGTGAAAAAGGTAAATTATACTAGAAGTAAAAAAAGAATAATATATAGGCGTCCTGGACAACTTGGATATTAAACACTACTTAATCCATTTAAAACAAAGAAAACAGGAGAAATCAGCACATCGGAGGAAAGAGTAACAGATACAACAAATAAAAATAACATGAAATCATAAATAACATTTAAAATACGCTACAAATATTAACAAAGAAATCATAAAAATTAGTGTCAAGCAGGAAATTTATGATATTAAACACATAAAAAAAGAAAAATAGGCTTAAATAAATGCTCTCAGCTTCCACATTAAGAAACTACAAAAAGAAAACCGTTAAATCTAAAGTAACTAGAAGACAGGAAGTACCTCAAGCAAAAATCAATTAATTACACACTTGATATGGGAAGAAAGTACAACCTACAGCTGATTTTTGATACTACTAGCAGATTGCTGAGGTGGGAAGGGGAGCTAAAAAATGAGGGGAAAAAGAGGAGAGAGAGGAAAGGGAAGTAAAATGATCAAGATCCAGTATGCATAGGTACTAACTCTCCAAGGTGAGTGTACTAATTATGTATTGTAAACATATACTAAAAAAAAAAAAAAACTGAAACTATCAATAACCTAAATGAAATAGTCTGGATATATAAAAATCCTGAATATATACAAACTTCTCAAAAAGATGAATGCCTGATCTAATATTTTCTTTTCAAAATTTCAATCTATTGTTAAAAACCTTCCCCCAAAGATAATTCTTGGTACCAAATTAGACTGGTGGATAGGGTTGTGGCTCAGTGGTACAGCACTTGCCTAGTATGTGTGAGGCCCTGGATTCTATCCCCAGGACCACCCAAAGGAACACAGTGAAAAAAGACTAGTAATATTTAAAGGAAAAAGAAGAATGTATGTCAGGAAGTTAGCATTCCCATGAATCCAAATTCAAAGACATTATCCTGGAAAGGGGTACAAAAGATGCCTAATGTGATAATAATCCTAGTGACTACAAGAGGAAACAATTGAAGACAACACTAGGAATTGAACCAAAGGATGCTCTACCACTGAACTGTGTTCCCAGCCCTTTTTGAGACCGTGTCTCAATAAGCAGCCCAGGAAGGACTTGGAACTTCCAGCCTTCAGAGCTTTGATTACCAGTGTACACCACTGTACCTAAGACTTAAAAATTCTTAAAGCTGAACAAAGTGAGTGTGATATGGTGGCACACACTAATATTCTCAATACTCAGAAAGCTCAGACAAAAGGATTACAAAGTTCAAGATCAGTCTAGGCAGCACAGCAAGATCTTGTCTTAAAATAAAAAGAGCTGAGAATGCACCTTAACATAAGACTGTTTGCCTAGCATGCACAAGACCCTGGGTTCAATCCCCAGTAATACAAAAGAACAAACTGAATACAGCAATGTACCAAAAGGATAATATAATCAACAAGGGTTCGTATTACAATGAAAATTTGGTTTAACAATCAAAATCCAAACAATGAAATTCAAGATACTAGCAAAATGAAGATAAAGAAGCTAATGACATCACAATTACAGAAAAATTCTTTGATAAAAATGTAATGTTCTACCATAAACTTTTAAATACAAAGTCCATCAAACTAAGGGAAGAAAAAAATGTATTCACCTTGATCAAGGGCATCTAGGAAAAACCCACAAACTGAGCCTGGAGCTACACACTTGAAATCCCACATATTCTGGATACTGAGGCAGGAGAGTCACAAATTGAAGGCCAGCCTAACAGCCTCTCAGTAGAACTTGCCTCAAATTAAATAAAAAAGTACAGGAATAGAGCTCAAAGTCAAATTAAAAAGATCCAGAGTAGAACACTAATGTAGCATGCAAGCCCTGGGTTCCATCCCGACTACCCCAAACAACTCCCTAACACCACCAAAAAAAGTTACGGACAACAACATACTTAATGGTGAAAGTATGGATTCTTTCAATATAAAATCAAATATTAGGTATAGTATCTTATCTCACCATGTTATTTAGCACTGTTCTGAATATTGAAATGAAAGAAATGTTCTTTACCATGATTGCAGTAAACAATGTATATTGGCTTAAATTCACTGAATTATATATTCAAAATTGATGAACTACACTGAACATAAACTATGTGAAACTAAGGATTAAAGTGTTTTAAACAAAAATATACATAAGAAATAAATTCCCTATTACAAAATGGAAAAACAAATCACTGAATGGGAGAAACTATTTGTAAAACATGTTATGATAAAGCATTTATATATACCTAAAATATAAAAAGATAATACAGTATCAAGAAGAAAGCCACAGTTAAGAAAAAAAAAAAAGGCCAAGATTTTAACAAGATGTAAGAATTGTAAAATAGTATAGACAAAGAAGTTCAATATCAGGAAATTCAAATTAAGATATCACTATGCACTCACTAGAATTAGGATACTTTAGGGTAATTATTATAAAAAGACGACATACCAAGTGCAGTGATGCTATTGAGGTGGGAAAACAAAACAGCACAGCCAATCTGGAAAACGGTGTAGCTGTTTCTTTAGTTTAATATAGCAAATGACACAGAAATTGCATTTACAGGTATTTACCCAAGGTAACTGAAAATACATGTTCACATAATGATTTGTGCTGAAATTAAAAGAACTCTTTATGTAATAGACACAGGCTGTCTGTATAAATGGATCATGGTAAACAAGATCATAGAAATAAACTACTGAGATACAAAATAAGATCAATCAATTTTTAAAGTGTGATGTTAAGTGAAAAATGGAGAGCACAAAAGACTATATATACTATGTCTTTGGACTATAGTTTTTGCTATTTAAATATTATTTTATGTCATTGTCCTGTTTTTCTTCCTTTGGGTCTTCAGTTACATATTACTTTGGGGCGGGGATAACAGAATGAAGCTTAAACCCAGGGTTTTCACACTGAGAAACATCCCCAGTCCTTTCATTAGTTTTATTTCTTCACTTTGAGACAGAGTCATGCTAAGTCGCCAGGTTTCTGAGCCTGGGTTTGAATTCACAATCCTCTGCAGCCTACCAAAGGGCTGGGATGCCATGCCCCACGCTGTCTTTCCATGTACCCTCCTGAAATGCTTACTTGAGCGTAATTCAACCTCTATTTAAGAAATCATTTTACCATGAAAAGTTCTGACAATAAAGACACTTACATATCTAAAAGGTTGGTGAAATTTTAAAAGTCTCTATGAAATTATACTTTTAATTTAAAAATCACCCAAATCACACCTCCATAAATTAGTAAGTGGAACTCAAATGCTGACTGCTGGCACTTCTGTCTTATGTGAATTTAAAATGAGATGTTTTAGGTTCATAAGACAAAATGCCAGCCAAATAATAAGAAATCTGAATAAATATGAGAGAATTGTAAGAATGACATGAAGCTGAAAGATATATCCAAAACATAAAATGAACTTTACCAAAAAAATTTCTACAGAGTATGCAATGAACTAAGTATGGACAAAAATAGTAATTGAAAGTGTTAGGTTCATGAGTACCTACATAGAGAATGTAAAAGAATTTTTAAAAAATCAGTTGAGTTACCGGTCTACACAAGTATTTCCCTTTACCCACCAATGAATCTCTACTTCCTAGAGATTTCAGCCTTGTGAGCAATCACAAAGTCCAACTTACAGACCTGTAGAAATAAAGCTGTGAACGACATTTTGGGGAAGAGTCCTAAATATCAAATGTTTAAACCAAACTCAGAACCCCTTACTTTTCAGTGTACTTTTTTCTCCCCAGGACATTCTTCTACTTCCTACACACATTTAGAATTATCTAAGCTGTTTGTAAGAGCTTTGTTTTCCCACCTCAGCAGCATCACTGCACTGGGTATGTCGTCTGTTTATGATGATAATTACCACAATTCTAGTGAATGCATAGTGGGATCTTAATTTGAATTTCACAAGTAAGTAATGATACTGAACTTCTCTGTCTATACTGTTAACATTTTAAACATGTTAGCAGCAGTGTGACTGTTCACATTACTGAGAGATTTTACAATTAATTCTACAGATGTGATTTACTGTCCACGAAAGTTACACAGAATTCACATCCCTGACTTTGTTCAGCTGGACACCAAACTGTCCCTTGTGCATTCCACACTTCAGTCAAGGGCCATGCCTTACAACAACCCCCAACAGGTGAGAGTCCGAGGTAGTCTGCTTAGAAACTACTAAGAATATAATCCAAAAGACATTTTTCAGTTGTTATATTTCATATGCTCAATCTCTAAGGCTTTTCCTGCCCAGAACTTCCTAGACTTCTCTCATCATTAGCATCTGTCTTACTATGGTATCTACAGGTACCATTTCTGATGTGAATTACCTCCCTCCCTCACTTTGGCTCTGCCCACCTCAACTCTTCTTTTTCTGAATCCAGCACTTTTATATTGCCAGAGCTTTAAACTATTATTTTTATTATTATTATTTTTTGGATATAAGGTCTTGCTAAGTCTCTAAGTGACCAGTGTAGGCTCCTGCCTCAGCCTCCCAGAGTGATGGGATAACAGGTACGTAACACCAAACCCATCAACCAACATTTCTTCACTACCTTTCCTCAATTCTAGCACTGATGCTACCTACTTGTTTCAGTGATGTGACTCTTATGCCTACTTGGTATCTCCTTACGCACCTGAAATCCAGGATGATCCCAGAATTCATTTCTCTTCCCATGTTTCCTATCTTTATGAATAGCTCAGTATCCACATCATTCTCCAAGTGGGAAACAGGAAACTGTATTATACTTCTCTGATTCTCAAGCTTCTTCGTGAAGAATGGTACCAGAATGTGATTCCTTCTCAATAACTGCCTCGTGTTTATATCTGGTTACCGGAAACCTCCTGATTGCAATAGCATCCCAAGTATCTTCCTTACTTCCACTTTTGTCTTTTCCAATTTAAGCTCTGAACCGCTACAGAGCAGTTTTATAAACATTTCCTCATAGAAATTCTCCCAAGATGCACTACTGCCTGAGACAAAATTTAAATGACTCGGGGAAGAACCATCTCCACGTGACCCTGACTTCCATACTTCGTGGGCTTTCCACCGCAAAACTGCGCCACGCACGCTGAGCGGTGGAGACAGGCAGCACACTCCTACCCAGCCTACACTTCCAGTCTATGTTCTATGCAGGAGTGCCCTCCTCCTCATACCTCCTGGTAGAACCCGTAAGCTTTCCGAAGACACAGCTTAGCCACACCATGTTTCTTACGCCACCACCCTTTCCACTGCTCCTTCTAGAGTGATTCAAGTGCCCATCCTCCACAATCCCACAGCAATCACTACTGCCATGGCGAAAAATGGCACAATCTAGTGTGCATGTATTGTCCTGTCTACCTGCCCAATCAGACACCCATTTTCTTAAAGAAACAGTACACTATGTCTTCCTTACTTCTTAATCCACAGAAACTGAGCCCAAAGAAGCTGTTCATTAAACATTTAATAGACAGGGTAGCGTTATACCTCCTTGATACAGCTTAGCATACATGCAAGGCCCAGGACCAGAAAAAAAATTTCAATAGTTGCACAGACAACAGTAGAAAAGGTTCAATATATAAATTAATAAAATCACCCTTGAGGGCTAAGGGGTTAGCTTAGTGGCACAAATGCCTGCCTGGCAAGCACAAAGTCATGAGTTCAATCCCCGGTACCTCTCCCCACTCCCCACCCCCCACCCCCAAAAAAATCACCCTTGAAAATTCCTTAGAAAGGTATTATACTTGAGACCAACATACTGTCATTTTCAGTATGCTTAAATCTAGTAGTTTTCTATCACTGGAACAAGAAAGAATATAGTTTAGGTGATAAACCTGTAGTTAAAATGCACTTAAGCTTTATAAAACTTCATTTTTGAGCACCAAAGTTTGTAACTCTGTCCCATGAAACATTAACACTGAAAACATGCACATTAGAATAAAAGAATAATAAATTTAGGTCTCTCATCTGGAGGTCTCTTATCCTATAAATGCATTTACTGAAAAGAACGGCAACTGTTGTGTTACTTAGTTCTGTCAAAATTAACCTGCACTGAGCCCAGTTCTTAGAATATAAAATACATGAAATCATGATGTAGTTGTATTATACTAATATGACTAAAAGAAGCTAATATTGGTTTTTTGCCACCAATATTTCTCTAATTCATTTCCCTCAACATTTTCTACGGCTTTAATTAATATTGGCAAATAGGAATAACAGCAAAAATGGCCATGAACATGCTATACTCCAATGCGGTCTATTAAGCTGAAGGAAGTCCACACAGTCATAAAAATGCAAAGGAAATACAAGGTAAGGGAATATCTCCACTGCAGTATTTATATTACAATATAAACACTGCAGAACACAGAACAAAAGAATGCTTCTGTTAATTAAAAATAGTAAGTATAAATTAATACTGGAACTTTCTTTAATGAGCCTATTAAAGAAGCTTATTGCAGGGCAAATATTGGATAAAAGAGACCTAAGTATGCTGCCATTTGGGTGAGAACTCTCAGTTTTCCAGACCTTACTTTTCAGTAGGCTATCATTCAGCTCATCTCTTAAGATACCACATGGATGACCACCATGGAGTATGTCATGGTATACTCCTAAGTGCAGATCTGCATGTACATCTGCAGTTCCCATTACTATCTCTAAAACAATAGTTCTATATTTGAGGAAACATCTTAAAAGTAGAAGAAATGGAAAAATGTATGTAAAGCAAAGCCAAAATTAATATTACTACAAGGATATAAGACCAATTTCCCCCTCAGAAATGATAAAATCAAGAATTGAAATAGCCTTATTATGTTCCTGGAAGAACTAAACTATATTACATCAATCGTATTTGTTTTTCTTTTTATTTCTGGGAGAGGCAGTTTACTGCTGCTTGAACTTAGGGCTACCACTGAGTTATACCCTCACCCATAAAGTATATTTGATAATCTAAAAAGAAAGTTGAGATTACATATACATAAAAATTCCACTTTCACTAAAACTGTTAAATGTAATTTAAATCTTTTATCTCATATTTAGCAGTGTTATTATTACCTATGCACTTTAAAATTATTGTCATGCATGGAATAATTTCATCTGCTTCAAAGTATCAAATAACATAGTCCTTATCTAAAAACTATGCTTAAACAAACTCTGGAGAGAAAAAGGAAGATGACATGCCAAACAAGAGGAGTAAGATAAGAGTTTCAATGCTAAGGAGAACCATCTGGCTAGTTTGGAAATCTGCTTTTGTGTGCAAAAATTTTTTCAACAATCATCAATTAATTAATTTCATAAGTATTCTATGTTTAGAATAAAAGTAGGAGTGCCTGAGAGCTCCTTCTAGGAAGCTTTCTCTCCTCCATTCCTGACAAGTCCCAGGGCATGGCAACTGTGCATGTGACACGGGACATACTTCACACTGAGCAGGGCTTTGTATCTCACTTTCCCCAGTAGCCTACAAACCCTTTAAAGGTAAGACCTCCGTTTAATTCATTTACATGATACCAGTATCTATAAGAGTATCTTGCATAGATACTCAAAAAATACGCACCTTATAAATATCTGCAGATACTCTACTGAATTTACATTTTCAGTCCTTCCAAAACAAATTACCTAAGTATTAATACTTCGTTTTTCTTCGTATTTCTCAGTACTTACTGTTTTACCTCTTTTGTTCACTTCTCTTCTTCCTTTTTCCTGAACTAATTTGTTCTATTTATTTGTTCAAAATAAACCAATGTCTCAATTTAGTGCCTCAAACGCTTATCTGGTAGGCACAAGGTCATGAGTTTGATTCCCAGTACAAAAAAAAATCCAATAAATATCTGTCAAGAACCTATTACATACCAGATAGAATGTGGTGTGCTGAGGTTAAGCCAGTGAACACACCCCTTAGGCAGCAAAGAGTGGTGGGGAAGAACAACTGTGATAAGCATTTCAATAGGTGTGAATACAGGAGACTACATAAAAAACAGATGCATGAGACAATGGTTTTCTAAGTTTTTATTATCAGTTTATCAACTTCTCTATATTATTTTCTACTCTGGTCATCTATTTTTTAATTATTAAATAGGCAACAAAGTATGTCATATAAAATACAAAAGCCACAAAATACACGACCGAAAAGTAGCCTTCCTCCGGCTCTCTCTCCTGCCACTTAGTTAGTATCTTGGGCATAATCACAGCTACCTGGTGTCTACGTACATGCGTACTCACATACATGCGTCCTTATTTTCTTCTAGCACAATGGAGTTCACGCTATGTGCCCTGCTCTGTTTCCTTCAGTATCGGCCCAGATTAAGAGGGCCTCCCATATTAATGGACATTGCCTCAGACTGACTGCGAGTGCCCAGTCCTGCCCGTCTGGGTTGTTCGTGTCTGATGCTCACCCACCAGTGACTCTCTACTCCTCTCTGCCTGAAATACATTCTTAAGTCAGATTCCTAGGTGAAATCTCATTACGCCTACCTTAAATGCTAGATTGCTCATACAGCATTTTATTAATTTATAGCATTTAGGTGTTAAGATTTTTAATTTACAATGCACTTAGAAGGAAAATTATTATAAACTCTTTCATAGCAAGGATTTTATCTTAACACATTTAGATACACCCACACCATATAGGCATTCAAAATGTGCTCAGCAAGTGAAAAAAGATTTTTGCTTGCTTTGAGTGAATTTCTGTGGTGCTGGGGATAGACTCAAGGAGCACTAAGCTGTATTTGCAGTCATTCACACCTAGTCTTTTTGGTCTTGCTAAATTGCCCAGATAGCCTCAACCTTGTGGTCCTCCTGCCTCAGCCCCCGAGTAGCTGGAATTGCAGGTGTGTGTAATCATGCCCAGCTACACAAATGAAGTTTTGAGTGAACTATTTCTAATGTATCAAATGGGAAAATATCCTATACAGGATATTTATTTTGGAAAATAGGAATGTTTTTAAGTTCCTAAGATATAAGCTCCTATTTAATAATTAATTTCAGAAAGCCCAAAATGTACATACACAATGTAACTATTCTCTAAGTCACATTTTTCTTCACACTGATTTTGCCCAAAAACAGGATAAGGAAAAAAAGAGTAAATAAAATGTACTACTAAAATGACTGAATTTCACTTCAATACTAAAAGATCTTGTCAATCTCTTAAAATATCATCACTCGAACCTACTTCTGTAGCTATTATATAGAACAAAACTCAACCACAATGTGCCTATGAATTGAGTTTAAAATAGGCAAAAAAAACTTTTTACAAATTTCATAGAAAATCTACTTGATGAAAAGCTTTATAAAGCCTTATTATATTTCTTGGGTTTTTTGTGTTTCCAAAATTGAATAACATCATCTCAAAACTCATATTTGTCAAATTTTTTACATTTAAAAATACAGGGAAAAGGTGAATATGATTATCCTTTTAACTATATAAAAGTAGTTACATAAAAAAAAACTGTAAAATTTCATTAGAAATTGTTCCTTTTAACTATATAAAAGTAGTTACATAAAAAAAACTGTAAAATTTCATTAGAAATTGTTCAGCTCCCATCTACCCAATAGTTTGAAGCGCTATAGAAATTCCTATTTAGTACAGAACTGTTATAATTCTTACGTTAAATAATGTTTGTAATGAAAATACTACCAGGCAAATATTCAATTTAGTTCTTGACTCACCTCTCCCCCATTAACATATTCCATCACAAAACACAAACGGTCTTTTGTCTGGAAGGAGTATTTCAAGGACTTGAAATGAAAAAAAAATTGACATATTATAATCTTACATTTTTATTAAAATGGAATCAGAAATAGAACCCTTAAAATAGTAAGCATGATTGATGAAACAAATTTCTATTGTTTCTTACAAGTCTATATTTGCTTCTTAAGAATGCATAAGAAAGTTTATAAGAAATGCAAAACTATGTTTTTGCTTGGTAATGTTTCATTAGAAGATAATTAAAATTATAATATAAACTTAATGAATACAATGAACATTTCTCACTCTATCGTGCCACACATTTGAAATTGTATTGCTCCTCAAAGAGTCCATCCGTGCAACTTACACTACAGTCTACATACCTCAGGAATATACTTCTTATGCTTAAGTCTCGAACACAATTTCAAATAACTTTGTGCATTCTGGGTATATAACATGACTCAACTCAACAAAGTTGGTTCATGTAGTTTTATACATTATAAAAAGATATCACAATGTTATCATATCTAGTGGCACTTTTGAAAATTCTTACTTGAGATGATTCCAGAACTTTTTAAACAGGTTCTACTTTGGAAAGTCTGTATTTTTTATCTCAATTTACTTGACTAGAATCAGAAACACAAAGAATCTTCATAAATTATTACAAGGAACCTAAGAACAGACTAAAAAAATCAAAATAATCATACTACATGCATGAAAATCACAGTTTATACTTTGTGTAGTGAAGGAAATGGAATAAGATTAATCCTATGTTTAGTGAACTGAGTATTCCTGTATTTTTTAAAGCAGCCTCTCCCCAGAAGAAGTCTTTCTACCAAATATAGACAACTAAAATCTCTGGCTTTCATGTTTGAAGACAGTAACTGCCTGTTCATTAAAATATGTACCCTAATCCAATAAAGATAAAATCTACACTCAATATTAAAAAACATTTTCTCTTTTCTTTTTTTTGTCTTTTTCTTTTTTATCGGTACCGGGGATTGAACTCATGACTGCCTGCTTGCAAGGCAGGTGCTTATGCCGCTGAGCTAAATCTCCAGCCCCTAAAAAAACATTTTCAAGTCTATCATTTTCTTAGTGAATTCTCTAAAAATGCCAGGAATGATTTATTTACTCTACAGTTATTTTTTAATGGCAAGGAGAGTGATCAGAGGCGGGAAAAGAGGTTCAAAAAGCCGTTAAGTGGTAACGGGGGTAAATATAAGTGCATATGGACATAAGGTTAAACTACACATTCCAACAATTTAAATTTTTTTTTCACTCATGGTCTTTCCATAGAGAAAATGGCAAACTTAAATAAATGTTATCTAAAATGTTATTTTTCATAGTCTTGCTTCTATAACAAATTCCCTTAAATTTAAAATGCTATGATTATAACATCTGTCTTATAGTCACTTACTGTTAAAAACGGATGTCTAGTGTTCTTTAATACTCTGCTTTCAGTTAGAGTGTGTGCCACTTCATCCTACGGAAGAAAAATGAACTATTAAAATATATTCTAAGCACTGATATAACAAAAAATGCAGTATTTTTCCAAAATCAAGAGAGTTTACATTCAGAAATATGAGAAGATGTAAAAGCTCATTAGCATGAGCGTGCTCCCTTTATTGTGCAGCTGCTCCTCCCCCATCAAAGTAATGATTTAATTCAGATGGCTGAAGGCATAAACGCTCATAAACTCATACCTGATCTAAGTATATCAATGGTGACGTGAAAATCAGCAAGAAAATTTATCACAGATAAATGAAACTGAATAGTATATTTTTCCCCTCAAAGAAGAAACTTATCCTATCGCATATAGTAAAATACAGTAAGATACAACATGTTAAAGCCAGTGGAAACAGATGTACAACAGCTTGATGGGACTTCAAAACAAGATGATATTAAATCAGCACTAGCTTTTATGTTGTGTTGTTTTCTTCAAAATAGCTATTCGTACTATCACAGATACTAAAATCGAACAACCCAGGTTAAAATCATTGCAATTAATGAGTGAAAACATTATATGGCTTCAAACCAATATGATTGGGAATCATGTTTACCACATACTTTTATGTATTCTTATCATGTACTATATGCAATAGTATAAACAAAATTTTTTATAGGCAAAGAGATAATATAGAAACCGTTGTTCGTTTTCTGTTAGCTGGTTCTAAATACCCTGTATTTCTTTCATTCTCTTGAATGGCTTCACACTGTCTTGATATGCTTGATGCTATAGTATACGAAGTTATACTCAAATAATTCAAGGAAAGAGGCACTATGGTGACTACTATTGTTAGATTATCTGGTGGTGAAACACAATGATGCTTAAATTGTTCGGTTCTGACCTGCGTTGTTCTGTTACAATGTCCTCTTTTATCTTAATCTCCCCCCTTTTTAAATTAATCTATTTTTTCTTATTTTTTTTCAATTAAGGGAAAACTAAATTTAAAAAATAGCAGGATATATTATAGTAACTTTTTTATTTTCTTATTAACCTGATTTGAACCCCAGTATTGCTCTCCCCATCTTGTTCTGTCTGATTTTACTATATTCTATTTTGTTTGATAGTATCAGTTTGAGCGTACAGGCAGCCACTTTGAAGGCAATAAGATATACTATGATACCCATTATGGTTTGACTATTATCTTCTTTTGAAGTCCTGTAAGGTCTCCAGTGTAGGTTTTATTGGTCTTGTTCTGCACTGTTTTATTATACCTAATGGTACAGGCATTCTATTCTAATAGTACAGGCAATTCCATTATACCTAATGGTACAGGCAACTCATTTTAAAAATACCAAGAGGCACAATGGTAACCACTTTTGATCACCTGGTATTCTATTTTTGCATCATGTACTATGCCCATTCTTCTATTCTAACTGACTCTGTTTTGCTTAGTCACATTTGGTTGTATTCTCTTCAAAAAAAAAAAAGTAATAAGAACTGTGGGAGTAATAAAACCCAAAAAGTGTAATTGTTATTGTAAAAAAGAAAGGAAAGGAAGGTTGTCTAAGGAATATAACTGCATGTATGTTTGAGAGTATAGGATGGAAAACCATATTACTGAGCTTTTGTTGGATCATTGAACCGAACTGTCTGCAATCTCACTGTATGAATGTCCACTTTATATGCTTTAATTTTATAATTTGGACAACTGTTTCTAAGAAGACAATATGTAACCTATTAACTAGTGATTTCTTACTGTATATTTTTTTCTTGAAATTCTGTATTACTTGTATCCTTTTACTGCTTTGTTTTTTATGTCTTTTCTTTTTTCTCTTTAAATAAAAAAAAGAAACTTATCAGCTAATATTTTAGCACAGGATAGTTAAGTGTTTTCATGTTTGTAATGAATTTTATTCAAAGACAGATATATTTCAGTAAAAACCATAAAATCAAATCTCTTATGAGAAAAGCAGTTATTAAAAAGGGAACACAGATCACATGTTTTAATTCTAAATTACATATTTTGGAAAGAAAAGTGTATTTTTCCTTGTAGACTTATAAAGTAGTTTGTGACAAAAAAGTCACAATCCTTGTACTCTAGATAAAAACACTTAAAATGAGCATATATTTCAAACCAAAAATACACTAGAGAATGTATTTCCCCGGTTTTGTTTCTAAACCTCATTTTGACATCAAAAGTGAACTAGGAAAGATTTTCTTCAACATATGGAGAACAGGAAAGAAGTTTCATTTTTTTTTAGATGTTTCATATTTCAAAAGTAAAGGAAGACAGCAACTAGAAAACGAACAGCATCTCCACCCTGACCTTTGCTTCTGACAAGATCCTAAACAAAGCCCTTGCTGGATCAACTTAACACTGTAAATAAATCAAAAGTACATATTAGAAGGGAAGATGGGAAACATAAAACATCACAACACTGAATTTATTATCTTTACAAAAGCATGTGTCCTTAAACTTAGAAGACAAATGAGAAACAAAATGATCAAAGCTAACATCCTAAAATTATTCTAAGAGGGTAAGAAAATTATGTTTGAACCAAAGTGACATATAATTAACAATGCAGTATTTAAGCCAGAAGAGTCAAGACTAACCATAAAACCACTTGTTTTAACTTATTTGATGTCAGCTTAATTAATGGCTCAGACAATTTGAGAATCACTGACATCATTCTGTGATTCTGAAACTATAGTAAAATTTTAATATAACATAAATTAAAAGTAGAAATGATACAAGAATTTTATACACCGGCTAGCAAAGCAGTTAACATTCAGCAGATATGTAATAACTGTTGGCCTGCTTTGCATAGGAAAGCATTAACAGGTGTCACATCTGTGGGAGTTCATTCATTCATCTATGCACTATTTCAACAAATATGCAAAACGTATGTTTTAAGCATTGTTCTATACATTGTTCTATACTGAAGAAAGAGCACTGAACAAAACAAAGGTCCCGCCCTCATGGAGCTTTCATTTTATTTATGGTACCTGATGTGAACCAAAAAAAAAAAAAAAAAAAAGAAAGAAAGAAAAGCAAAGCAGCGGATATTATGGTTAATTAGCATCATATAGTGAGATGAAATACATAATTGTGCTTAATGAAAGTGGCTATTCTGTGATACACAGGACCAAATCCATTCATCAAAAAAACAAAACCCATGACATGCACTTATTAAGTGCTAAGGGCAGTGAAGGTATAAAGCGGTTTAATAAAAAATGATGAGATTTGTTCATGGAGTTTAAAGACTAATAGTAAAGACAAAGAGGTTGTAAATCACTAGCTTCATAAATCATAAATTCTGGTAAGTACAATAAGGAAAAATAGGAGCCACACACCGCTTAAGTGCAGAGACGGAAAACCAACGCCACTAGAAAAGTGCAGCTAGGGAACGTGACAGTGTGAGAGGAAGCGGGACTGAGCAGACATAGTGTCATCCGTGTCCCATGAAGTTCACTCGTGCTCCTTCTGATAAAGACAGCAAAAACAGAAGACCACAACTGGGAGAACTATTACAGTACTCCAAAAAGAAATGAGATGACTTGGACTACCATGTTAGGAGCAAGAACTGGGAACAGGAATAATTTTAAGCTATAAGCTACTTTTGAGACTTAAAATCAACAGAAATATTCTGAAACTTATATACCTCCAATGTGAGTGAATCAACACAAACGTGTCTTTATGAGCAGTGAGGAGGAGACGCACAGGGGAAATACTACTGGTTTGGGAGGCGAAGCAAGTAATGAAACTCATTTAGAACTACATAGGTTCAGTGCTTTAGAAAACATTTCCAGAGTATTTGATCCTATTTTGTTAAAACTGACCCATCACATATGATAGTTATATTTCAAAATCACTTAGTAAGTTTCATGAAAGAAAACTATTTTTTTCCTAAATTCTATAATCTGTGTAACCACATGGAAGAAGCCAAGTAAAGGCGCATGGAGACAAAAGCTACAACAATAGTTCTTTGTTGCAGGAATGGAATTGGAATGAATGCAGTGTACACATCATATGCATATATATATGCATTTTCTAACATATCTTACATCTGATTAGAAGTTTTCCCGTTAATGCAAATTTAATGGGTTGCATTTCACATACTAATTAGTTTCTGCTATGAAGATAAGGTATGCACAAGCTAAAAAGTAAACACAGATGCCAATAATTTTTAATTACAGTTAAAAGCAACATGTCAAAACAAGAAGATAAAAATAACAGTCATAAAACTTAGTAACTAAAACAACGTGACATTTTAAAAAAATTCATTACTAATCTTAATTATAAATCAAGAGTCTTATAAATGGCTGGATATACAATAAAAGTTGCTTTTGAAATATAGGCTTTCATATATTCATTCATAGTGAAATATTAAATAATGAATTTCTACAACTAATTTCTTTCACAGATTTATGGAATGAGATTTTGTTTCTTCAGGACGTGAGGCAGAAGAATAAAATAGTCCTTTCTCCTATTTACCCAATCCTCTCGAATTTATTACTCATCTTCTACATCTGTTTATGATACTACAAAGTAACATTACTGAAATGAAAACCAGATCATTTAATTATACTGCTTAAAATTTTTCAGTGTTTCCTGTGTCATTCATTCAGAGCAATAACCATTATCTTTGTAATACAGTCTCTACAAGTACTTAAAATAATCCTGTGCAATTTTCTCTACACCAGTTAAGGTAGACACACAATTCACTATTCAAAAAAACATGCAAAGCATGCTCCTTCCTCAGCATCTTTCAATTACCATTGCCCCTATTCAGAACACTCTTTCTCCATTATGTCTCAAAAGGCTGCTTCCTTGTCCCCTTTGAGTGCTTACTGAAATTTCCCCTTCCAGGGAGCAGTCCATCATCACTTTATTTAAAACTGCAAAAGTGGCAGTCATGGTGGCACATGCCTGTAATCCCAAGCACTGTACTCTAACAAACTAAGGTAGGAGGATCACAAGTTTGGGCCCAGCCTGGACAACTTAGTAACTTACTGAGACCTTGTGTCAAAGTAAAAAATAAAAAGAGCTGGGGATCAAAGATAACAGATTCTGGCTAGGGTTCACTAGTAAACCAAGGAGAAAGAGATGATAATGATTGGTCCAAAACATGGGTTGATACTGTATTTTAACAGATATGTGTAAAGGAAAGGGTTAAGTCAGCAAGACTGAGTTGCTCAAGCCTTTCTTATTGTTCCCCAACAAGGCCAATCTTTTTTTTTTTTTTTAAACTTTTTATTGGTACCAGGGATCGAACTCACAATCGCCTACTTGCAAGGCAGGTGCTTATGCCGCTGAGCTAAATCCCCAGCCCCAACAAGGCCAATCTTTACAACTGGCATTTGGTCAGCTCTGAGCTCTTATACTCTGTGCTTTAGTCTGTTTTGTATTGCTGTAATAAAAACCAAAACCTAAAGCTGGATAGTATGCATATTAAAAAGATGTTTATGTGACTACGTATTCTGGTGGCTGGAAGATCCAAAGAGTATGGTACCAGAACCCTGGTAAGAGCCCCACTATTCGCATTACAACATGGTAGATATATAGGTCAATATGGAAAGGGCATGCATATAAAGCGAAAGCCTAAGGTCAAGAAAACCAAACTCAAAAACAATATATTCTCACAGAAAATAACCCAGTCCTGTGATATATGACACCAACTTGCAAGACAGCAGTAATCCATTCATGAGGATCTGGTTACCTTCACTAGTCTCTGCTTCATACAAGCTCTGCCACCTCAAAACTGGCACACTAGGGACCAAGCTTCCAGCTCATGAACTGTATTCTATCTGATACTAGTATTTTTGTACAGCAGAGGACTATATGGAATCAGTTCGACCAAATAGTTTATGCTAACCATGGAATGAATGATGAAGGCCATGTGCCCAGTCTAACTTTAGGAGCTGGAATCTGAACAGCTCAGGGCGGCACGCAGGTGCAGCTTGCCCAGGTGTCTGACCTCCAATAAAAACCCATATTAAGCTGCTTTGGTTGACAACACATGAGAAGCAACGTGACACAGAGTTGTTAGAAGAATTAAATGCTTCCATGTAATCCACCTGGAATGCTGAGAAGTTTGCACTGTGGTTTCTCCCGGGCATTGCCCCATAAGCTTTCCATTCCCTGACATTAATCAGTATTGTGTCACCAGAAAAAACCATAATCAAAAGAACACACCTACATTTCTGGGTCTTGTGAGTCCTGAAACATTGGGCCTAGCGAGTGTTCTTAGGGGACCCTGACACTGCTGGTATCAAAAGTAGGGTTTGTCAGAGTAGCCTTTTTTTTGTTTGTTTTGAAAAGTATCTCTTTTTTGCAATTTCTTTTTCAGGTAAATATCTCTCCTTGTCTCTCCTATCACAGGAGAAGGGTCCTGCACATTACAACAGGCCAAAGAAGTTTTTAGGAAAGACAGTATTTTTAAATGACCTATCATAATTTTTTGATGTTCTTGAGAACATTGCAAAGTGGGAAAAAGACAGGAAGGAGGAATGGTACTTTAAACAACGAGGCGACATTAACCTTATTTAGGTTGGTAGTGTATTTTCTATGTTTTTCCTCCAAACAGGTATGAAAGTGGTTCAAGTGTTCCACATGGACACTTTTCTGTGTCTTTTGTTTATGTTGAAAACTCCCAGCCAATGTTTGCCTAACCACTCTGGGCAGCCACAAACAAGGGACAAGTATCTCCCAGAAATACTGAATAGGCAATTGAACCTCAATTTTTGGTTCTTTAAAACATGACCAAAACAATGTTTAGAAGAAGGAAGGATGACAGGACAGGTGGTGATAAACCTCTGATGCCTAAATGAGTATAAAGTCAGCCAAGGATGAGAACACTGGTACACTAAAAATCAAATTTGAAAATGATAGCACCAAATCTCAAGGCATTGGATCACTAGATACATGAACAGTACAAAATAAAGAGAAGCCAGTATGGTACACAATCCACTGGCAATTTTTATACCTTTAGTAACTAAATGAAAGTAATTAAGAGTAAGGAGGGTACACAAACACTAGTGTTGAAAAAGCTCAAATCTCATACCATCAGAGCTAGGGCATCTAGTCCATGGGCTACTACCAAAGAGAAAATTCAAGTACTGTACCATTTCTATGGCTTCTGTTCTCAAGAAAGTATTCCAGGTACAGAGTGCTAAAACAAAACAAAAAAACCCCAATGAAACCAGAGGGTGATAGGAAAGAGTTACCCCAATTTGTGGATTGGTATCATCAGGTTCTGAAAACAAGTTTTACTAAAATGAGTGACTAATTTAGGGGTAATATCTTTGGTTTTGGAATCCTGCAGCTGCTTGGGCTGATACAGGACCCAGAGCTTACAAATGAATAATCACAGATGAATATATATGATCTAAACATACACATTGTTCTCAAAAGGACATCTAGTACAGTGGACTGACCAAAACCACATAAAGTTTGTTTACCCTGAAAAGAGTTGTTGTCTTCCCTCCTCTCCTTTAAATGTCAAGTGGGGGCTGGGGATTTAGCTCAGCGGCATAAGCGCCTGCCTTGCAAGAGCACAGTCATGAGTTAGATCCCTGGTACCGATTTAAAAAAAAAAAAAAATGTCAAGTGACATCTCCAGATGAAGTGGCTGATGCAGTGCCATGAAAGCCACGCAATAGATGATCACATACCCCTTAGTCATGCCATGGTCAATACCTTGACTAAAAGGGAACTCTTCTGCACAAGCACCTGATATAACCTAACTGCAACAAACCCAAGCAACAATTAAGAAGTTGTATCAGACATTTTTAGCTTCTTCGAGGGCTCATACAGATGCCAAGAAAATGGGGGTGAATGACTCAGGGAAGAGGGAAAGGCTTAAGGGACAATCAAACCAGTTATTCCCAGGATGGTGAAGTTTCAAATTGTCACCAAGGAAAGGAATGAATAAAGTGAACACAGATGGAGCTGACACAAAGGACTTAATGCAGCACTATCAGTAACTGGGAGGAGTGATCAGAACCCTACTTGGTTCCCCAACATTAATACTTCTAAACAAACACACTAATCGTACCTTAATTTAAAGAAATATAAAAAACTGGGATGTAAAAATGATAACAATGAATTTCACTTCTGAGGCAAATTAATCAGGATTAAATTCACGGAGAACCAGGCTAGGCTTAGACCAACCCCAGGCTAGGGACTGAAGTCCATATGCACATATATGGGCAAAGTAGGGTTAAAGAAGACACCTTCTAGGGGGTTCCTGACATAAGAGTCCAATGCAATGCGATTGCAAAACCTGTGGTGAGGTCCTAACAGGGGCTACAGTCAGACTTGGAGGGTCTGCAGATGAAATTAGGGACAGGATTAAAGTAAAATCTGGATGAAAGTGAGAGTGTTTGAAGAGACTACATCCACTTTGCCTGAACATGTTACTGGGAAGGATGTCATGCCTGACTAGGGATCACATCAGCTGCTGTACTACAGAAGGACACTGGTTGCTTTCCCCATAGCATCACCTATAGCCTCCACAATGCTTAGTATGGTCCCAACAGTGCCAAAAAACAATGAACTAAAAGAGACTGACACTCATGTTTGATCGTGATGATTTTTTTTTTACTGGTTCCAATTTCAGAGGAAACAAAACAAACCTAATATGTCTTTGAGTGAGAATGATCCTAATTTTTATCTAATATACTATCTTATTATATGTATTCACCATCTTTCTATCATAATTTGTTTAGAAGGAATTTTAACTTGACACAAGTTTCTGAATACAAAAGTGTACTATACTGATCTTATGACATCAGAAACTTACAAAGACTGACTTACATGCAGTAGTGACACATAATTCTGGAGAACAGAGGATAAATACATCAAATATCCAAGGGTCCACCCAAACTATAGAATTCTGATTAATAAATTCACCAGGAGCTATGTATGGTATTTAATAGGGAATTAAAAACTAACTGCTCATATTTCTTCCCCATGGAAGTACAAAAGAACCATACTTGCTCAGGATTTGGGGGTTCTGGACAACACAAATTTCAACAGTGGGATTAGTGCTACGTATGAGCCATAAAAAAAACACTTATAATCTGAATATATTTGAATGGAAGGCTGAACAGCAGGCTATATTAGAATTTCAGTGGCACATCAGTATCTTTGTAGGGCCTGTGGTCCATGCTTACAGGTAATTTTTAGAAATAAAATATCACTCGAGCAATTCAAAAACAACTAAGGAGATGAAAAAGAATAGCAAACTGAAAGATAAAACAACTAAGGAACAGACCCTAAGTGATGGTGCCTGGGAGCAGCCTCAAGTGGACCAACACATGCACTGTGGAAGTGCCAGAAGTTAAGAGAAACAATGGTTGAAATCTTACAAATTTGATAAAAGACACAAATATCAATATCCAAGATACTCAATAAACACTAAGCAGGATACAGATAACCCACAGTGAGACTTACACCACTCAAAAACAGGGACCCTTGAAAGAAACAAGAAAGAAGTAACTCATACAGGGATCCTTAATAACAAAAGTAGGCTGATACAGTCCAAGTGCTGAGGAAAAACAAAAATCGACCAAGAATCTGGTACCTGGCAAAGGATCTGTTCAAAACGAGGAGGACTAGGGGAAGATCCTAGTGCTCAATGGTGGGCAACTGCCTAGTGTACACAAGGCTCAGTGTTCCAAGCCTAGCACAACATGCACGCGCGCGCGCGCGCACACACACACACACACACACACACACACAGAGGCACACACACGCACAGAGGCACACACACAGATCATATTCTCAGGGAATAGAAGCTCAGAAATGCACTTACGACTAAGAGCTGCACTGTACAAAATACTAAAGAGAGGCCCTTCAGATTAAAACAAAAGGATATTAAACTAAATTGAATTTGTATTAAGATCTCTAGAAAACATAAATGTGTGGCAAGTACAGAAGTTCTTATCGTAACCTTGGATTTTAATGTCACCTTTTTTTATACATAACTTAAGAGACTAATATACTTAAGAATTACTAGTTTCTGTTTTTAGATACATAATCACAAAAGATATAATTTTAACACTTTAATAAATGAAAGTTATTAAACGAAAAAGAACAGAGCTGTGGGGAAACAGTTTCTATGTTTCTTGTCTTTAGTTACACAAGCTCAATGTCTGGTATTTTTTCAACATGTTTACTTTTCCAGTCATTTCCACTTTGGGAAAAAGCCAATAATTGCAGTGTCAGGTCTGGTGGATAAAGCAGGTAAGAACACACAGCAGTGTGTTGCAGCCTACCTATCTTTTGGGTGGCACATGGCAGTAGCATTTACCACATTTTTTATCACACTCATGAAAGCTGACTGCTTCAGAATATTCAGCAGGGGCTTAATGGCAGAGTTTCTTTCACTGTAATTTTTTAAAAAACTTTTAAGAATTCACTATATTTTGTGATCTTCCCTTGTATAAATGCTATCATGAAAAAGAACAAAGATCAGCAGGGACAGTAGTAAGTGTTTGTAATCCCAGCACTCTGGGAATCTGAGGGAAGAGAATCTTAAGTTCAACACCAGCCTGGGCAATTTAGTGACTTACTGAGATGCTGTCTCACAAAAAGGGAGGGCTGGTGAGGCACTAGATGTAGCTCAGTGCGAAAAACTTGTGTTCAATCCTTGTAACACCAAAAAGCAAAAAAAGGTCTCGAATCAACATCCTAACCTTATAATCTCAGGAACTAGTAACAAAAAAAGTAACACCAAAGAAAGCACAAGTTAAAAATAAATATGAGGACAGGAAACTAATTTTAAAAAAAGAACAAATGAAAAGTTGACTCTTTTTCAGCTAAATTAAGGATAAACATATAAGGAATGAAGAAAATTGAAAATCATCATTAGAATGCCAAAGTCATAACCACTGAAATGAGATTCACTGGTAGATATTAAAGTTAGTAAAACATTTTAAAGGAAATGGGACATTCAGTCTCACAGTATTGCCCTTAAGATATATTTATTAATTACGAAGGGAAAAATCCTAAAATACAGTATTTTAATCAGGGGATAAAAGTTAAATTCAGCAGTAAGAGAACATACCAACATCATTTTCTCCCTGATACGTTGCTCTGAGAAGAACACATTAGGATTTAAATCTCAGCTCTCAACACATTCCAAAATTTCATAGTGGTTGATCATTTTGTTATGAATAAGTGTACTTTCTTTTAAGAAACTGGTAAATGATTTGTTGGGGAAAACAGGAAGGAGGAGCTAATCAATCAGGTTAGGGTTTATCATTCATGAAATATACCCAAATATGTAGAGATACTAAAAAAAAAAAAAAGTACAAGTAATTAATGAATCATATAGTGTTCTGACAGGATCTTCTCAAGTCTGATATAAGTTGGATCACAGGAGCCCAAGTGAGTCCAAAGTATAAAAGGAAAACAAAATTGAACTATCTTTACTGATGTTTGATTTATACTTGGCAGTGTCAGTAATAATAGCAAATACTTGTACTTTCGTTTTTGTACTATTCTAATCTTAAATTTATTCCATATATAATTTTGAAGGCTTAATTATGATGGCAAAAACTATTACATTTATAAATATAAACCAAACAGGAACAAGAATCATTAAGTGTTAATATCCCCATTTTGTGGTTAAAGAGTATAAAAAGTTAAGTAATTTGAGATTGTTTCATATAAATGACAGAGCCTACTACACTGTACCACCTTCCAGAAAAAAATATTGGTTTAATTAATAATAAGTGCAGTGTATATGCTAAACACTTTACTTATCCTAATTTTCATAATATTCCCATCTAATGGGTTTCATCCTGCCAGTTTTACAAATGAGAAAACTAAGGCTCTGAGGGGCTGGCTGACACAGTAGGACATTCAGGATGCCCAGCCTCTGTCTGTTAACTATCACAAGTGTCTCTTAGCCTCAGTCACTGCAGTGAGCAAAAATGCCCTTCAATGTATCCAAATACCACCTAGGGAATAGGGAATACTCCATAAAAAAACTGGCTTTTAAAGGTTATTAGGTAAGGTATAAATGCAGGCCTCTGCAGCTACAAAACAAAATATTCTTTCTAATAGGAGATGCAGACTTGAGGAACTAAGATTGATGCATCATAGCTAGGAAATACGCCATGATGGGGGAATGTAGTTTCATGAAATATATGATGCAATACACTCCAAAAGAAGAAACAATAGTTTAAAGTAGCTGAAAGTTAAAGTAGTCTATAAAACATACCATAATATTGTGTGTTATTTGTTGATTAAGACGGAAAGCAAACACCAATTAAGTAAAGTATATCAAATATTCCTGAGGGAACTAGTATTCAATGTAGAACACTGAGTAAAAAATTACTGTATCAATGTGTTAAATATTTGTAAAGCTCTAACATGAAAAAAAGCTCTCCATGATGAATATAATCATCATGTACCATGAACATGTACCAATAAAAATTAAAATTAAGAAAAGTAAGGTGAAGAGGTGAGGAATTAAGATGCAAAAAATTTTAAAGACTATTGTTTCTTTTAGCTTCATTGTCATATTTTCAAATCTATTTAAGATCCATTCCTACTCAATGTTACATCAACTCTGTAAACTAAGAGTACAAAATCATTTATGCTATTATAATCAATCTTTTAGTAAGAATTCAGAACACTGGAAGAAATATTAAAAAACAATACTAGTAAATAGCACACATCACAAATATATAGTAAAAACAATCTCCTAAGCACATAAAATATTTCTATTTCACTAGAATAAAATAGCTTCGGTATAATTTATGCATACCAAAAATGTTTGAAAAATCTTGTTATCAATATTGATAGGTATATATTGCTATAGCAGTAGCCTACCAAATATTCTGAATGTGTAATGGAATTTTTACATCTTATCACTGCATGAGTGATTATAATACATGTGCTCACTGCAAACAAAAATTTAGCCATCAACTCCTATAATCACTTACCTTAGCAATAATGACTTCTTTCTTCAGAATCTTCATAGCATAGTACTTTCCACTTGCTTTCTCTCGAACCAAAATGACTTTCCCAAAAGTGCCTTTACCTAGTAGTTTCAAATAGTCAAAATCATTCATTGTCTGGAAAACACAAATCAAAAGATCTAATATGAATGAAATGTTTGATATAATTTATTGGTAGCATCTATATATCTACTTGCAATGTCCACTCAAAAAATAAATTTTGTAATTCTATGTATCCCTGAAAAATAATCAGAATGACATCAGTTGTCATCAGCAACCAAGGATGCTAAGAATAATTTCAACAGTTTCTAACAATGAAGAAAACTATTTTGAACCTAGAATTTATTCCACAGTTAGTCAAATTATCAGTCAAGTGAAAGATCAGAGGAAAACTCATTTTCACCTATTTCTAAAGAATGCCTCAAACCTCAGAACACTGTCTACTAATCAAAAGTGTCCCACACACATTTCCAAATATGTCTAAGGGAACTATTCTTCGAACAAGCCTCTTTATTTCTTCTAGTCCTGGGGAGTGAACCTAAGACCTTACACATATTATGCAAAACTTTTTTTTTTTTTTGGGGGGGGGAGATAGGGTCTTGCTAAGTTACCAAGGCTGGCCTCAAACTTGCAATCTTCCTGCATTAACAACCTTAGTGGCTAGGATTATAGGCATGCACCATCATACCTAGTCAAAGGAGCTATTTAAGAATGTATTCCAGCAGAGTAACAGTGCAATCCAAAAAGAAAACGATATAAAAAATGTTGAGCACAACCTTGGAGCTCAGTTAAAAAATCTAAGGAAGACAGTGGCTGTAACTTCTGAAAAAGCAACCAGTGCGGTTCAGCAGGGGAAGGGAAATAACCTAAGAAGAATGTCTTTTAACGAATCTGCCTATTTTAAGTTTCATTTTCCATTCCTATTTCTAAGTTGAGTGATTTCCAAGATTTTTCCAAGTAGATTACTACTTGTTCTCCACCTTGCCTCTGTGTGGACTTCTGTTCTGTTCTACAAACTTCCAAATTTCACAATCTGTTTGCTTATATATAGTACCTCCTTCCTTCATCCAGCTTTCAAACTGAGGATCTGTCTCCTTTTAAAATTCTCTATTACTTCAATAGACTCTTCATTAAAGGGAACCTAACTGTGTATGCTCAGTTTGTTTTTTTAAATGTAAAATCAGTTTAGATATTTATGAATACCACAGCCAAAAGTCAGCAACATTCTCCGGATATTTGGGGAAGGCTTTTGTGGATATCTCAGGGAGGCCCATGTGTCAGCAGAAGGTAGCCATCAGAGATCTATGCACAGAACTCCTCACAAACGACAAAATCACGAGAAATAACACTCTTGTTGTCCTAAGACACTGAACTCAGGATAATGTGTTCCACGGCAATGAACAGATTAGAGACAGTGTTCTCATAACCAAGTTATAATATATCATTGTATTGCTGAAAATATCTTTTAGGTAATACCTTTTTCCTTCTTTACTTACAAGTACTAGGAAATAAGACTCACTATATCTTATTACTAAATATCACAAAAAATAAAACTGAATCCTTGTGTATAATTTTTAAAGTTCTTTATGACATTTTCAGGTGAAAAGCAATATATAAATATATTACTATATCCCTAAGGATTGTAATTCTAAGGGACAATGAAGTCAAAAAAATATGACAGCTTTAACTCTTTATTTTTAAGGTTTCTTATCAGTTTGTCAGCCTTTAAAAAAGAAATTTTAAAAAAGGAAATTAATCTTGAAGTGCATCCAATAAAAAAGCATCCTATATAATCAGAAAGAGATTGCACATCTATTTTGACAAAATTTCAGAAAATTAAAACGTTATCTTTTATACCAAATACTAATGTTTGCAACAGTATACACATTAATTATCTAGTCTATAAATGAAATACAAGCTATTATAAAATGTTTTTCTTTTATTTGATTTCAGAGGGAAAAGATATAAGACTGTAATAAAAAATGGGTACATGGATATCCTTTAGAGAAATTAATTTTCCGAAATCAATCCTAAGAATTTAGTAGGGAAATACTCTACACTGTTACACTGCTTCTCTTGCCTATTCATGTGGCTGCTGTAGTCTAAGAGATGTATATGCAGCAAGTATTTAATATATTCAAATCACACACATCCAGAACTTAAGGAAAGAAACTGTGAGTCTACAAATTAGATTTAACAAACAAAAACATCAAGGCCAGCCTGGGTACAAAGTGAGTTGAAGGCCAGCCAAACTGCATAGTGTGACCTGTCTCATCAAAATAAATAAATAAGTAACAAAACAAGTATAAAGACGGACTCTTAGGAAATTTACTTTCTGTCCACATCCTGCAGCACTGCCCATGAGGAAGAGGTGGAACTAGTGTAATTAGATAACTTCAGCACCACTGGACTACATCTTGACTCCCAGGGGAAGAGGGCTGAGGCTAGAGCCTGGATACCTCCTCACTCAGGCCATTCAGCCACTCTACCCCCTCAACTACACCCCTGGGCAACTTACACAACATAGAGTACGCCACCCTTCCTCTTCAGAGGCTGATTCTAGTGTGAGACCCTGTGATTTTAGCAGGTCCTTCTATCACTACTTCTACCTCCTCTCCTTCTCTACATTCTAGCCATTGCTGTGTATTAATACAGAAGGGTCATGCAGGAGATGATAAAATCAAATTGCAAGAATTAGAGCGACACTTTCCAGGAATGTATGAAGTACTGTTTATAGTTTAAATCACTGTAACCAGCTGGTTCCAGAAAGGCCTGCACTGAACAGTTAAAAATTAAGTAGGCTTTCCTTTTCAATTAGCATTTTATCTTCAGATACTCTGCTCCTTTGCATACCTGACAGAGTGGGTATGTAAGATGGCAGCTTGGCATACCAAGAATAGGCACTTTTGACTCCTCTAATCACATTCCTCTGACACATCATCTTTTAATTTAAAGCAGGCTGCCAAGCCCTTGTTTCATGTCTCCACCACTCATCCTTTCTTCTCCAAGAGTTTTACCTGGCAGAGCTGATTCTACGGCAGTATTCCACAGTTATGGTAGGTAATCGCCTGTCTACTCCAAGAGGCAGAGATCGAGACCACTTTCAGCACAGCCACCATAATCAATAATCAGGAGCTATTTTTTAAATCCTATTGCCTATTTTCAAAAAGTGAAGAAAATGTGTCCTGTAAATTTTGAGGATACACATGGTTGTGCTTTAATGTATTACAAGATAAAACATCTGAACTTCTGCAATTCTTTGTTTGATAACTGACTTTCATAAAGAAAACAGCTCTAGAGAAGCCATTTCATTTCACAGATGTCACAGTAACATTTTGCTATGATCAGTTATTACATCCATGACATAATAGTATATAGTACAAACATTACTTTTCTATACTCTTTCATTCAAAGTTGTTTTATTTTGTTTAAAATGATATCAAAAAAGAAAAATGGAAATTACGTATCATTAAGACAGTGAGTCCCAAATAAATTAAAAATATTTCTATCAATTTTTTTTTCATTTTGGAGACTCAGTTTTAGTAAAGAATTCTAAATCTGTTTTGGAAAGATGTAATCTTCATGCGGCAAAGCAGGATAGTAGCTAACACTAACAGCTAATATTCATTATGCATGTACTATATGAGCACCTGACACATTTACACCTTACAGCCATGAGCTCACTACCACTACTACCCCTCTTTTATAGGTGAGGGACTTGAGTGATGACAGGATGAAGACCTCCTTCCCAGCATCACACTCACAGTCAGCCCTCTGACCCTGTGCAAATTGTAGGCCCCCACTTTCTACCACTATTTCATAAAATTAACACTCTATGGACTGTTTGAAGAATATCATTAATTAATACACACATTGCATTATGTTCAACAGTGCTCCATAATATTTTGAGAAACAGTATAATAATCATGAGTATAATTTGTATTATTTCTAATATAAGTTGGTTATGATAGAAATTACAGATTCATATATATGAACCAAGAAAACAAAATAAGCTGTACACTGTGTCTAATTAAAAGATCACCTATGCTTGATTAAAAATTCAACTTTTTTGAGAATCCAGTAACAATTATATTTTGAGACAGGATCTTCTTAAGTCACTGAGTTGACCAAACTGGACTCAAAACTTGCAAACCTCCTGTCTCTGATGCCCAGAGTGCGGGGATTACAGCAATGGGCCACCATGCCCAGCTGGATGACTCGCCTATAAAATAGGGTAACATTAGCACCTACCTCAGATGATTCTTATGTGGACTAAACGAGACAATACATACAAAAGTACTGCTCAGGATGTGCCACAAAACAAACATAACAGGACAGTTAGTGATGGGGAGGAGTTACAAGAATATTCACACTGGTAATTAGAAAAGAGGAAAATCATTACGCCATTATAGTTACTTATAAACACTTTAAATAGAAAAAAAATCTGTTGTATATTTTTCCATTTTCACACATTTTAAAATTCTGTCTCTTTATTCAAATTTTTGACAATTTCCATATTCATTTCCAAAATTGTGTACCTCAGACACCACACTTCAAAGTAGGATATTACAAATTCTCCGTTTTTAACCCTTTTCTTACAGTATGTTATTAATCTGCTATGGAGATTTTTAGAAATTCTAGAGAATTTAACAAGGTACAGCTGGTATAGTTTAGTTTTGAACAGGACAGACTAGAATTCAAGTGCAGATATTAATTTGACTTGGTGTTAAATTTACCACAGTAGTCAAATATCAAGTTCATTATGTACTTATGTATATACACTTGCAAAAGCAGCTTTCTTATCTGTGAGTAGGTGGATAAAGTTAGGTGATTTTTTTCTTTTTGACTTAGGAACAAGGTGAGTTAAAGTGCTCTAAGTAATACTTGGTTCAGCCAAAAAAGAAAATAAGTTTTCAAAGAAAACAGCAAAAGTATGCAGGCATTTGACCAAGATTAAGCATAAATATCTCAATAAAAACAAAAACTTAAAGAATAACTAACTTTGTAAGCTATGACTATATAATTTCATTTCGTTCACACACTTAGCACATGGAAGAGGAAAGTCCGAATCAGAAAGTTTTTAACCACTGTGCTAATCCAAATTTCAGAGTATGGGCATAGCTCAGTGGTGGAATGTTTTCCCAGCACCACAAGTCCTAGATTCAATGTCCAACAATGCCAAACAAAACGAATATATCTCAGAAAGCAAATTTCATGCTAATACTCTAAATATTTATGTTTTCTTACTTGAAGATTCCTTTACCTATCTTATAGTAAACATATTCTTATATGAATAGTATTGACCTCTCCTTTTCTCTCTCTCTCTTTTTGTGAGCCTAGGGCTTTATCAATGAACTACATTCCCAGTCCATTTTTTATTTTGAGACAGGGTCTCACTAAATGGCCCAAGCTGGGCTTGAGCTTGTGATCCCCCTAACTCAGCCTCCTAAGGAACTAGGATTACAACTGTGTAACAGCAGGTCTATCTTGTCCCTTTTCAATACCTCAATCTTGATTAATCATGTAATAATCATTTTTTACTTAATTAAGGGAGCTGTCTTTTTCATTTTGTATAGCAGTGGAAAACATTATTTGTATTTCCCATAAAAATATAATTTGCACTTATTATTCTGTAGCAGTGAAGAAAGGAAAAGCCCATTTTTCTTCATTGGCTCAGAATAGCTACTAAAAGAAAACCTATTATTTCTAAGACTGTTTACTTTCTAGCTGACCAATCAGGACTAACACAGCCATTTCTGCAGAAATGGAATGCCAAATAGAGACAAATCTAATCATTAAGGAAAATATAATTCATGAAGATGTATGACAGTACATCAATCACGAGTCCCTCAAGAGCCTTATCAACATTGAGTACAAAAGTGCTGGTCAATGGTTTAGTTCTAAGGAAGGCATTTCGGAGTCACATGCATAGAAAACACCCACACCACTCATATCACAAGAAAACTGGCTGAGACATCTCTGCAAATGAGAATTTTTAGCATATGTCTTTCAGACAAATAAATGCTGTGCTGAGTACAACGAGCCATCATTTCCTACCTTTCTTTTATGATGGGTCGTAGAAGCATCCATCTCTTCCTCTCCTATGTTATCGATTTGTGAAGTTGGACTGCAATTCATTCTCTCCTCTTCTTGCCTCTGCAGTCTGTCTGCTACTGCCTGAATAGCTTCTGTCCATTCTTCCCTATTAAAATGAGCAAAATGTGCCATTAATGGAAGTTGATAATGATTTTCAAAATTTTACAAAATGTGAGATTAACACAAATATAGTTTATTCCTTAAAGTTCCCTCTAGCATCACCAAAAATAAAACACAAAGCACATCATTATTACTCAAAAACAATAATACTCATTTGGGCTTATTGGCTTATGTACTATTACTTTAAATTCCTTTCTGCATTTCTCTTTTCACCTAGGACCACTTTTATTATGTTTAAAGAATACTTTGGTAGTTAGTATAGGTGTGCTAATGACAAATTCTACAGTCTCTAAGGAAAAAAACTGTAATGCAGTTCAGGAGGCTAAACCTAGAGCCTTTGCATTGAGCTAAGTCCTCAGCCCTTTAAAAAAATTCTTTTATGTTTTGAGAAGGATCTTGGTAAGTTTCACAAGCTGGGCTTCAACTTCCCATGTTCATGCCTCAGGTTCCCAGAATGCTGAGATACTGGCATTGACTCTCCATTCCCAGTTGGAAATATTTTAATTTTGTTCTTGGAAAAAAATTTTTCCTAATATTTACTTCCCTCTCAGCACTTTGGTGGTATCATTCTATTATCCCCAATTAATACTGTATTCCATGCCAATTTTTTCTCCTGTCATATCAACTTTTCAGTCTAACTATCACTCTTTTGAAAATATGTATTCTTTGCCAATAGCATTGGTTTTTAACAGTCTCATGGGACTGGCAATTTTCTCTATATTTTACCTGTTGGGATTTATAAGATTTTTGAATGTGTCATTTTATCTCCTAGTCTGTTTAGAACATTTTCAGTCACTACCATTTCAAACATTTTCTTCGGCATCCTCTCACACCTTCTGAGACTCCAATTATGTATCTGTACAGAACCTTACCATGTCTTCTTTTGTCTTACACTCTATTCTAATTTTTATTTTCTGTCCTTTATCTCTGCTTGTTTCATTTTGATAGTCTGTTCTGCTATCATTAAGTTCACTAACTTCCCCAAATGTGAGGCTAAATGTTCTATTAAAGCCATTAGCACTCAATTCCAAATATTTTATCAGTTTTAAATTTTTGATTTGGCTTTTTTTTGTATTTTCCATCTGTCTGCTGAATTTCCTGACCCAAACATATTTAAACATACCACTCCATAGTTCTTTTAATCATTGCTGGATAGCTCCATTGTTGAAGCCCCATGAATTTGATTCTACTGTCTGTTTCTTTTCCTCTGCGGTTTTGGTCATCTATCTATGCATGAAATTTTAGATAAGCCTTAGAAACTGTTCACAAAAAAAAAAAAAAACCAGATAATTTGAAACTTACTTAGACACAATCTTTTCTTACAGAATATTTACAGTTGCTTTTAGCAAGTTCCTAAGAGACCAAAAAAACCAGATCAATCTAATCCAATTTCAGAAATGAATTTAAGGCTGGACTTTTATTCTCCCAAAATAAAACTATTTCCATTTTCTCTTTTCGAATATGGTATAGTCCTTTCAAGTATGAACCCCTAAGCATAGTGGTTTACCATGCCTTTTCTTTGGCAGGCCATGGGGATTCAAGAATATGGTTCCTGTCTCTAGGAGTTGGTCAAAATCCCAAATCACAGAATCTCTTCTGGAAGTGCCAGCTATAACAAGGGAAATGAACACTAGAGCTTTGAAGTTTTAGTTCCATGAAACTTCAGCTTTGTTGCCAACCTGATGCTTTTTCTTTTTTCTTTCTTTTGTAATATATCTTGATGCCCCTTTTACCAGTAGTTCTTATTTGAACTACAGACTACTGGTGAACTGCCATAATTGCACCAAAACCTTTTCACAATTTTGGGAGGAGAGAGAAATGCCTGCAAAAGCGTACTGCGCCAAAAAGCAACCCATCTTCAGATTTCTAATACTAAAATGCAATCAATGTGCAACACAGAATAAGACACCCTATGAAGCAAATTATTCTTTATATACTACTACTAATAAAAAAATAATTTTCACAAAACTGATCACTTACTTTTTAGTGAACAGCTCAACAGGTGTGCTACTAAAATTCAAACATACCATGGCTTAGGAAAGACTTGCAGTCTGATAGGGGAAACCTTGTTTTTGTGAAATTAGTAGTAATAAAGTGTTAAGGGTAAAGTCATACCAGAATACACTAGTACCATGGTAAGTTTGTGACTGTTGGAAGAAGATGTACAAGGGTTAGTGATTATCAACACAAAGGAAAGATAAGAAGGCAGATAGGGTATTTTTGGCAATAGGGACAAACAAGAAGGAAAACTGTAGCTGATGTGGCAGCACAGGATGGAATCAGTACCCGGGAGATTGAAAGTGATTCAATATACACAGAACAGGAAGAGGAAGGAGAATATCGCTGTGCACACAATGCCCGGTCCCTGGATGTGGTTGTGAATGTAGAGTGAATGTGAATGTGTAGTGTATGGAATGGCTGTGACACATTGTTTACCCATGAAAAAGAAAACCAACCTGAACCAGTAATTTGTGGGTGACCATCAAGACATAATGAAGTACATGTTAAAAACTGTACTTAACAGTGAATAATTTGAAGTACATTCACTTAAATCAGAGAAAAAACAAGTATATTTGTCCTCACAAAAAGTTTTAAACCCTGCCTTAAAATGGAAGTCACTACTGGAAAGGAAGAGGCAAAACTGTTGTTTACTGATGTTAGGTCTGCAAAAAACCAAATGTTTGAGGGCATATTACCCCAAAGTTGACATTATTAGAAGGTGGGGCCTCAGACCAGGATGGTAGAGTCCTCACGAAAGGGATTATGAAAGGGAACCTGGAGAACTCTACACTGTGTACCATGTGAGGACACAGAGAAAAGGCATCCTCTGAGAACAAGAAAGAAGACCCTCATCACATCTGATCTGCCAGCACCTTTACCTTCAAATTCCCAGCCTTTGAAACTGTCAAAAGTAAATTTCTACTGTTTACAAGCCACCTAGTTCATAATATTTTGCTACAGTACCCCGAAGAGACTAAACATATATCTCAATTATGAGAGAAAGAAAGAAAGAAAGAAAGAAAGAAAGAAAGAAAGAAAGAAAGAAAGCTTACATATAAACTTAACAAAGGATGTGAAAAACTTGTACAATGGAAACTAAAGAATAAAAGCAACACAAATAAATGGAGAGATATTACATGTTTACAGATTGAGAGTTTAATATTGAGGTGATAATGCTACCCAAAAGTGATCAACAAAATCAATGCAATTCCTACCAAAACCCAAATGCTATTTTTGCATACCTAGTAAAAGCAATCCTAAAATTCATAAAGAACCATAAAGAAGACTCAATTGCCAAAATAATCTTGAGCAAAACTGAAGTCAATATACTCCTTGACTTAAAGTACATCCTAAAGCAACAATAACGAAAACAGTATGCAATTGCACACACAATGGAACAGAATATGGAGCTAAGAAATAAAAGCATGTATATGAGGTCAAATGATCTTCCACAAGAGTGACACACATATAATGCAGAAAAGATAGTCTCTTCAGCAAATCGCGCGGGAAAACCTAGATATCAACATGCCAAAGATAAACTTTGAGCCTTATTTTACACACACACAAGTTTTAAAAACAAGACTTGCAACTATGAAACTCCTAGAAGAAAAACATAGGTGAACTCATGACATTGGTTTGGGCAACTATCTTTTGACTACTATGACACAAAAAGTATGGTCAACAAAAGCAAATATAGACAAGTCAACCAAAAAATTTCTGTGCAGCAAAGGAAACAAAGCATGGGAAAAAAAAGTAAGTGTAAGGACTAGGAAAAGATTATTTGAAAAAATATGTTATCCAAAATATATAAGGAACTTCTATGACTCAACAGCAAAACCCAATTTAAAAATGTACAAAAAGACTTAAAATATTTAGACATTTCTCAAAGAAGACATACAAATGACTCACAGGTATGTGAAAAATGTTCAGCATTACTATCATCAAGAAATGCCATGTTGCTATACAAAAAGATAAATTGGTGACTTTTATAGGTAAGGGGACACAACTGAAGGCCATACTTGTAAGTGAAATAAACAGGACACCAGACTCTCATGTGCAAACACTACATTGTCACCCTAGTGTGAGCTGAAAGAGTAATATAAATAAAATCTAAAATGTACAAAAGATATTGTAAAATGAGAAGAAACTGTTCAAAAGCAAAGAGAAACTGGGATAGAGGAAAAAGGAAGGGAAAAGAAATATATATATATATATATATATATATATATATATATATATATACACACATAATAGTTAAGATAGCTATTCTACTGATTTCTCTTAATTCACTGAAAAGAAAGGTTTGTGCTAATATTGTTTGGACAATTAAATCTCTGTATCTTGTACTTTGAGTAAGTAATTCAAAGGTAACGATATGCAGTGTGGTAACACCGTTACTCTTGAAGTATCTTGTTTTGGAATTTTTTTTCCCTTTCAAATAATAGTAAATGAAAAAAAAAGAAATGCCATGTCAAGAACCACACTGAGACACACTAAGACAGCCATGATAAAATGAAACAAAATAAAAATAACAGGTGTTAGTAGGGATGTTAAAAAAAAAAAAAGAAATCCTATATATAACATTGGTGGGGAAGTAAAATGTGCAGTTACTGCTGAAAACAGTATGAAGGTTCTTCAAAGAATTAAAAACTAGAACCACCATAGGAGTCAGCTATTTCACTTCTGAATACTTAGCAAAGCAAAACCAAAAATACTGAAATAAGTTACTCAAATAGACATCTAATCTCCCATGTTCAGTGCAGCACTATTCAAAACCATCGAGAGGTGGAAATAACCTAAGTGTGTATCAACTGACAAATGGATAAAGAAAACATGACATTCAGATACAATGCAACGTTCTTTGGCCTTAACAAAAGAGACTCTATCATTTGACACCATGGATGGAACTAGAGATCATTATATTAGTAAAGTGAATCAGGAACAAGTACTATATGATCTTAAGTACAAGGAATTTGAAAAGTTGACAGCAGAATGGTGGTGAGCAGAAGCCACTGACAACAGGAAGGAGACCAAGAAGGAAAAGGTTGATAAACGGGTACTGAGTTACAGTTTCATAAAAAGCAAGACACTGGTGTACTAGTAGGGTGACTATAGAAAACAATAATGTTTTGCACGTTTTAAAAAGCTATAAGAAAGGCTTTTGAAAGTTTTATCTTAAGGAGATGATAAATGTTTGAGGAGTTTTAAATGTTTAACCTTATTTAAATTACAATTTGCACATGCATTGACAAGGGTATTCCATCAGCATATCTAATTTTTATATTTGAGCTTGTTGATTAAATTCACTTAATATGAAAACGTACAGCACTCGGCAGGCTGATGCAGGAGCATCACTGTGGGTCTGAGAACAGCCTGGGCAACAAAATGAGTCCAAGGCCAGCATGAACTAAATAGTGAGACCCTGTCTCAAAAAGACAAAAAAAAAAAAAAAAAAAAAGATAGAACCTAAGAATATTTTGATATAAAAATAATACAGAGAGCTGGGGGTTTAGCTCAGTATAAGCCCTGTCTGGCAAGTACAAGGTCATGAGTTCAAGCCCTAGTACAAAAAAAAAAAAAAAAAGAGTAGTAATAATAATACAGGATGTGGTGCTCAATTAAAAGTTTTATAATGTTTCTCTAATTAAAACCATGTAATATGAGCACTACAATGACAGATGAAAAAAGATAAAAACCTAAAAGCCCAAGTACTTATGCATATATCCTATCATTTGTGAGAAAAGAATGAACTGCTGAATAAGAATGGGACAACAGGCTCACTAGTTAGAAAATCGGTCCAATCTTATGCAATGAAATGATTGTAAGATAAAGCTATACATTTAGTTAAGAACATGTGAGGATTTTAGATTGGGAGAAATACTGAAAATGGACAGTTTTTGTAACTCTCACTAGCCTTTACTATGTCTTCATCAACATTTAGTTATACAAAGTCTTCAAACACCAGCTTCTAGAAGGATATAGTAGAATACACTCCCCAATGGCAAAAATAAATATGCTGTTTTACATTTTTACAAAAGCTGCATCTTCTATTTTCTTCTAGTCATAATACAAATGAAAATTGATTGTTCAAAAGAATAGTGTTGTATTATTATAGAAACAGCAAAGGATTTGAGCATCTTAACGTTTGGCAGAAATTCAGCTTTGTAAACACAAATGGCAAAATGAGTCATGCTTCAATGAGAAGCTATAAATCCACTACAAGAATGGTATTTTCAAAGACTTCATATTGACAGTCAGTCAGTCTACAAACACGGCACTGGGCCCTAGACTACGTGCTGTAAGACAACAAACCCCAGCCATAGCAAGGAAGACAAGATGCTTGCTATCAAGAAGTTTAAAGTCTAGTGAGAAAGTTTTATAGTCATGATATACTAAAATAAAAAGCACAAGAATATAGGTAAATATATAGCTAGGGCATCTACCTAATGCACATTAGTCAGAGAAGGTTTATAGAAAAAATACAAAGGATATATAGAAATTAGCCCAACTATGGTTACGGTTTCTACAAGCAGATTGAAAACACAGTCTATGAAAAGCCCTGTGAGAGATGGCACAGGAGTGGAGTGAGAGTCAGCTGGCAGTGGAAAGGAAGACATAGAACTGAATCACATGAAAGCACAAATGCTTAGCAAAGGTTAATGCTGGAAGTACAGGGAAGAAAATATCAGTCTCACTCTCATTACACCACGTAACAGTTTACTGATCAAGAATAACTGAAATAATACTTTAGGGCTAGATTTGTAAGCTGGGATTAACTCCCAGCACCACACAACAAAGTAAAAGAAAACAAAATAAAAACAAACCAATAAAAATGCTACCATTTATTAGTATTTTTTTTTAGACTCTTTTGGTCTTTTTAAAATCCTAGAAAGAGCTATTACAATAAAACTTCATTTAATCATTTGGAAAATAAGGTTAATAATGTTTAACTTCGTAAGTTGCTAATCAGGACAACTGTGCTAACACACAAGAGCAGGAAAGTAAGTTTGTGGGTGCAGTTGCCAGCTCCACCTGGCTTTCAGGCCACCAGACACAAGAACATGGAGACAGAACTGGGCGATGGGAAAGTGGCTGCAAAAACTGTCTCCAAGAGGATGGAAACACAGCCCACATGAAGCTGGTAAGCTGCTTACCAGTTAGTGGCTGCTGCCCCCCGCCCCCCGTCAGCAATGATGAAGTCCATGCCAATCAATTCCAACGCCTCTCCCCATAAGGCTTACATCAAATCTCAGAATCCTTCTCAACAAAGTATTCCAAGCCATCACTTGCAATGAGAAGGGTGCACTACTTGAAACATTCTGCTGTCATTTTTGCTTCAGAGCTTCAAATATGAATACAAGCAACTCTATACTTTTAAAAATGTAGCTTGATTATCAAATTATCTTTCTAAAATTGCCTTTTAATTGTTAAATGGCTTGTTTGCTCATACCAGAAACAGAACTATTAAGAAATAAGGTATTTTGCAAATATATTTCCTTATGCAAATATATTTCTTTGTAAGTACTAACAGTGAAGTCAGTTACAAATATGGCTTTAGATTGATTGTTGCTTTTTCACAGAATGGAAAAAAAAAACATGTCTCTTACCTTTCCTCTGGAGTATCTACATGAAATGTTCTTTCTATAACAGTGGTCCACTGGAGACATCTGATAATAAATGTGTTTGGCTTTGGTCGTTCTGTTTTCATTAACTGGCATTCTAGAAATAAAATATCTTTTTAAATATATGTATTTTTTAAATCATGAAGTAAATAGTTGAGAACTACAGAATTCTATTCTAAACAAAACACAGCAATGATCTCACAATGTTCCATGGATCTCTGCTCAAGGCCATGTTCAACTGACCTTAGGATTCTCTTCCAATTCACTGTCTTTCTGGCCAGTTCAATCAACTAAATTGAGCCGTTTATGTTCCCCCTTACTCTTTCTTCTATGTGCAGCTTACTTGCAGCCATTCCTGCTAACTTTGATGTCTCGTATTTATTTTACCTCATCCATATGCCGTCTTCAACAGTCAGTCAGACTCATCCTTTAAGGGTCACATCAGATCCTATTGCTTCCATGAAGCTTTTTACAGCAGCTGGTCGCAGACTGACCACTTCCTCCCTTACTTCTCATTACTTACTACTGTATCACTGTTTTTGTTTGTTTATTTTTGATCAGCATGGTCCTGCCGTATTACTTATCATTCTAAGAAGTTATCCTTTATCCCTATCCTTTTATGTAGAAGATTGCCTTTATCTCTTAGTACCCATGACAATTAGAGGCACTCAGTCAAAAGGAATTAAATTTTGCCAAGAAATATGTAAGAATACTTGAAAGAAAAACTAGCACAGTAGCTCAAAATATGGATTCTGATACCAGATTGCCTGGATAGTTTGGGTTTCTTTTCTATCAATAATTGTACAATCTTAAAAAATTAATCTCTTTGGTCTTCAACAGTTAAATGAGAAAGAGCAGTCCCTACATCAGAACTGGTAAAAAGATTAATTATAAATTCACATAATACTTACAAATATACAGCACATAATAAGTATTCAATATGCACATTATTATTATTGGATATACAGCTGAGTTAGACTTTAAACTAATTTACTCCTAGATAGCAAATTCATCTTACCTGCTTCATCCATTATCCAGTATTAACCACTATCAACTACCACTTCTGTCATTAAAATCCAAGTCATTACTTCCATTAATTTTTTTATCAGATTCCTCACTCAAAGAGACCACGCACCTATGCTTCTTTGCTTAACTTTTTTATTCTGACAATTTCACATTGATGGTTTTAACCATCACCTTTCATTTACTCAAAATTCAAGCTTCTTTTCATGTTGGAAAATTTTAAGACATACATGTCAATTTTAAGACAAATTTTAAGACATACATGTCAATTTTAAGACATACATGTCAGGAGTTAGAGAGGCATTTCAGTGACACAGCACATACTTACAATGTGCAGGGGTCTAGATAACTCCAGGCTCTAAGAAAAAGACAAGACACATATCTAAATATTCAGGGTATAGACATGTGTACTTTGCTGAATTACTAGCATCTCATCTTAAATCAAATTCACTATCTTTTCCCTTAAATCCATTCCTGCTTCTGGCTTGCCTAATTTTTCTACCACCGAGACTAAAACATGGAGTGATCTTCCTTTTTCACAATAGTAAGACTTGTCTTTATTTGGTTTCTCAACTGAGACAATTCCATTGCAAATTTTCAGTGGCCAATACCTCAGTCTCCCTAGCTGCCACACCAGAATCTCCTAACCTGAGATGTTAACAATCTGCCTCAATTACTTAAAGCCAGAAACCAGTCATGCCCTCAATGAGCTCCTGACCTCTCCCACCCATGCTCCCTCTGCCAATCGCAGCCGCAGCTTGCCCGTTTGGCCTTCCCATGACAGCTTTCCCATGACACCTTCATCTTTTCAACTGCTCAAGCTGAAGATGCTGGAATTGCCCTGGGGTCCTCACTTACATTTCAATTTCTCCTTCTAGATATCCTGTTGGATCTGCTTTCAAAACATTTCTAGTTTTGATCACTTCTCACCACCTCACTACCTCAAGACTAAGCCTTTGTCATCTCCCCAAATCTCAGAAGAGTTCTCCTACTCACCACTGCAGTTCATTCTCAGTACAACAGCCAGACATCTTAAATATTTTCAAGAAACTTGAGTAATGTTTCAATTCACTGAGAATAGACAAAAGCTTTAAATGATCAGGGATCCTCCTGGCCCACTGCGTGTCTAACTTCCTTCAGAGGCACTTTCAGACACCAGTCGTCTCTGCGTTCTCCCCCTGCTTAGAGCCCTTGGTCAAGCCGGCCTGGCATTCCTCTCCTTCCCCTCATGTACTCAGAGGTAAATGCCGCTTTTCCATCACATTTTAGATTAAATCCAAGGTCTTCATACTGAAGCCTACCTTGGCCATCCTTTTTAATGCCACAGTCTGCATTTCTTAGGATTATCCAACTTCTCTGATTGGCTCTACTTTCGACATAGCATCTTTTCATCTATGACATTTACTGTTTAAATGTTCCTTAATTGTCTGTTTCCTCAACTAGAATATTCTGGCATATTCTCAGTGCCTGACACACAGTATTTTTCAAATGATTAATTCTGGAAGTAAACATCTAAGGTAATTTTGATGACACAGGAAAGGAGAAAACACCTTTCCAATCTAGACAAGAAGGGACAAGATTTCCCAGATGAGTAAATGGTGGCTCTAGGCTACATAGTTTAGTGAATGAGTAGTAGAGAAGAGAGGACAAAACTAGGCACAGATAAAGTTATGGTTATCAATGCAAGTGGAAACTAGTAGAAATTAGTTCTATTATTTATAATACAGGCATGCTTCTATTATTTCTTCCTATAATTAGGGTGTGAAGCCATCAGTTAAAAATACAATTGAAAGGGGATGCACTGGAACTTTGAAAACAAAGAAGGTATCAAATACAGTTTTAAGAAAATAAAAGAACAGAGACAACGTAAGTATGTCCTGACCGATCACAGCATTGAAGGCCCACTTAAATTTAATGGACAAAAACCAAAAGTAATACCAGAGAGCACAGTGGTATATTTCTCCCCACATACATCTGGTTGCTTGGGAGCAGCAGAGGAACATGAAGGATAGAAATTAACCACCAGGCTGTATTTTAAACAAGTTAGGTTTGTCAAAGCAAAAAGGTACAAAAGAGGATAAAAAGAAAGATAGTGATTCAAATAATCATCTAAGAAGCTTAAAATGTCTTTAAGGAAAATGAATGAATAAAGAAAATGCAGTATTTATACACAATGGAGTAAAACTCTACCAAAAAGGATACATCTGAGTCGTTTGGAAAATGGATGCACCATGAGACCTATTGTTAAATGAAAAAAATCAGACCCACAAGCTTCTGCGTGGTTTCTCTTCTATGAGAAACCCAAAATATAAATAAAGAGTAAAATAAAAGATAGATAATAGGATTTTTCATTGTGTACTGGAAACGTACTAATAAAAATAATTTTAAAAATGTGTTTGGATGCAAGAGAAAATCGGGTGGCATGTTAGATAATTAAAAGGTAAAGAAATTGATAGATGATGATGGTCAATCAAATCATAGTTAAGCCTTGTACAAAAGTTTTTAAACCACAGGAACTGCTCAGTATACCAACTGATACTACTTGAAACATTAAAGTTTTAAAATACCAAACACACTATACCAATTTATATTAATAAAGGGTCCAATTTCTTGTCTTATCTTGCCCAGCAGTCTTACTCTTTCTGATTTTCCTCTTTGTAAAACTCCTACTAAATTCTAGGCAGTGGTTTACGTCCTTTTCCTACACTTGTTTAATAAATGTTATTTTGATCTCCTTGTAAGATGAGTTACTTAAAAGTTAAGAATTATGTACATAATTCTACAGCATGAGGCAGTAATACAAGGTAAGAGCACAAAATACACAGTAATTGAGGTATCAACTGAGCGACCTTTAATGTAAAGAATAGAGGACAGTTAAAAACAGGTCTGACAAATACAATGCAGAAAGCACTATGAGAACAGGAGCAAGGGAGAGCAAAAAACAAAGAAAAAAAAAATGCCTGGCCTAATGTCACCCATTTCAGTTTCACTCAAGGTCTCACTGTGGTGATATTGAGAAAATTAAAATAGCAGAGATAGTAGACCTTGAAATTAGAATAGCAGATCAAACCCAGCACCTATCACACATTAATAGCAACATGTCCTAGTCCAAGTACTTGACATCTCTAAGCTCCCAAATTCTTTATCTAGGTCTATCTTAGTTACTTTTTTTGTTGCTGAGACAAAATACCCAATATCCACAAGTTAAGGGAAGAAAGGTTTATTTAACTCACAGTTTATAAAAGCTTCAGTCCATAACTGTCTGGCTCCAAGGAAGGGTAACTTGGTGGACAGGAGTAACAGGGAAGAAACAGTTCATGGCAGGCAGAAGGCAGCAAAGTAAGCAATGGGCAGACAAACCTCTTTCTGTCCCTTGCATTGTATCCAGACCATCAGGATTAGGGCAGTGCCAAACCAATCACTAGACTGATTTATTGATCACCCAATCTTCATCCTAATACCCTTAACTCTGGCACTGCACATGAATCAATCACACACTCTAGATTCAGATCCCTCTGAAAATGCTCTACCTGTGACCACATGAGGCTTTAGGGGGACATTGAGACAAAAACCACAACAAAGTCTTCGTAAAGTTCACAGTCTGATGAAAATGTGAGATGTAATTGCATACAAATAAGTACTATAAGAGAAATAAACCTATAAAAATGTTTTATACTAGAGTAGTACCATCATAGAGCTATATCCCCAGCCTACTTTATTAATTAAGATGGTCTCATTAAATCAATAAATTACCCAGGCTGGGCTCTAACCCATGATTCTCCTGTCTCACTTTCCCAGACTGCTGGGATTACAGATGTGTACCACCAAGCTCATGCTGTAAAAATGTGGTGGTTAACACGCAGACTGTCCAATACTTTCTTAAATGCATGGTTTCCTTTCAGCTCTAAAGATTTCTAAGTCAAAGTAGGCCAAATTAAATCCTACAAACAGAAGTGGAAGCTTTGGATAGAGATTCTACAAAGCTATTTACACGGGGCAGAGGATGTGGCTCGGTGATACAGCACTTGCTGAGCATGTGCAAGGCCCAGATTTGATTCCCTGCACCACAATGAATTAAGGTATTACACCAAACGTTTGTGGTTTCTGGAATCATTTAAGACACATTAATAATTTAACTCATATGTGCTCTTATATAAAATAGCAGTTAGGTGATTATTACTGTATCGTGATACTTTTCAGTATTTGTTACATTGGTACTTACATTAGATAATAAACTACTCTCAGCAACTTGAACTAAAAAGCTGAACTTAAAACATTCTGCTTACTTTACATCATTCTCAGCCACACATGACAAAGGTTATTCAAAGTTGTAAGTACTCTGCAAACTTGAAAGACTTGCATTATGCCAGACCAAACAATATATCAACTCAAAAGAAATTTTTGGAGATCTGTTGAGATTTTATTAAAAACTTTAAGACTTTCAAACTATTGAATCACTTAAATACTAGTTTGATTCTATTTATGATTTTTTTACATTGAGTGTAGAATTTATTTTAAAATAAATTATAAATCACTTATAGCTAAACTATATAACTGGACTATAACTGGTCTAAAACACGCAGTTTGTGAGAACTTCTGTCAAGGTTTTCTGCATCTAACCACATGCTCTTCTGAAAAGAATAAATGCTAGTAAAACTGCATTTCAAAATCAGTAATCATCCATGAAAGCACTGGGAATGCCCAGTTCCTCTTTGAACTCTCTCCCTACTCTCTCTGTGATTAACCTTCCTGCCTTCGATGAGAGGTTTTTTTCCTAAGAGGAAATCCAGGATAAGTCTCATCTGATAACAATGTTTGATGTGGTGAAACCTCCAATGTGTTTGCCCTGGCTACAGAGTGATGCACTGGGATAAGGACTGTCCCCTAGCAGGATTCTGATCTGTCACATTTTCTGTTTCTCCAGGCAGGAGGGTAGTAGGAGGTTGTTCAGAGTTAGCTGAAAGCCAAGAAGGTAGCAAGGGCAGCAAAACAAAAGCAACAGGCCCTCTGAGTTCTTTCACTACAAGGTTACAAACCCCACAACTTGCATGAATCCAGGTTCACATTTGTAAGTATTTTTGTCTGAACCAATTCATTACTGAGAGACAACATATATTTTTCCATATATGTAAATGGGAGATAAAACAAACTCTTATGTTTTATTTCACAACATAAGGGATTCAGCAAATGAGAGATATAAGATTGTGTTATTAACATTATTTCCACTCAAGAAGATGTTTTTCACTTTATGACCTAAAGTCCAAAATCTGACATTCTAATTATTATAAATGTACTAGTTTGGTATTTACATGGAATACTGTATGTGGGTTTAAATTGAATCTGAAATTGCAACACATACATATACTTTTCAGATTCATAATTGAATCTGAAATTGCAACACATTCTACCATATTTAGTTAGTGAATATAATAACCATGGATATCACTATTTGCCAAAAAGCACATTTCGAGAGCCAGGATTTTCCACATTAACATTTTTCTGTTGTCTACCCACCAAATCCTGCCTCTCACAAGACAAATGCAGTTCAGAATAACTGTTCTTTGCATATTCTCTGCAAACTTCCAATTTTAATACACTGTGATCACTTTGAAACAATATTCACACTACAAAAAGGACACAAGCATTTACTAACAGAAAATTTTAGAAGCTATACAACATCTAATGGACAGTATTAGGCATCCTGGTTTCTTGTTTTGCTTTCTGCAATACAGTAGCTACAGACTTTTTAAAAGGTAGTAAAATGTACATAACATGGTACACCAGCTTAACCAGTTTAAGTGTGCAGTTGTGTGAACAAACTCACCTTGTTTTGTAAACAAGTTGCTTTTCAGCCTATTTTCATCTACAAATCATACATACTCAACATGAAAGAATTCATAAATAAAAACAGACCAGAAAACCAAAATCAACACCAATCCCTCAAACAAAAACAAAATCCCTCAAAGTTCCCCCAGGAATAACCACATGTTTTAATGTATATTCTTTTACCTCTTTATGGATTTACAAAAAATGAGATTATAACTGTATTACATGCTGTCAATATATTTCATATAGATTTATATCATCATACTTAATGATGGCATAAGACTCCAAGACCTACACCAAGGTAAGCAGACTGCTCATTTGAAATTGCTTATATGTTTAAAATAAATATGCATGAAACAGAGATAAACTCAGATATAACAGGATGATACCTAATCAATTCATTACATGACATGCTAGTAGGTACCATATTAAAATCTAAAAAATAATCATGAGTTCTATTTTTATTTTAATTAACAAAAAGTAATTTACATTTGAAGCTTGATGAGGCTGGAATAACGAAATTTTAAAACAATTCAAAAACAACACACTTTAAATTGAAAATTCTTTGAGGGAAAGGTTCATACTATTTGATTACCTAATGCTATGCCTTAAACAAAATCCACCTTAAATAAGTAAATGGAATTGTTAGCACTGGCTCAATTTTATTACAATTCTATGCCTTGGCTAACTTAAGTTACATTTTTTTAAAAAGCTAAACAAAGCTAGATGAGGTGGTATATAATCCCAGTATTCAGAAGGCTACATAGTTAGACCCTGTCTCAAGAAACAAACTTATTTTCATTTAAAATCTAAACAATGGTTTATCCCTAAATCAATAATTGATTTAGGCAAAGATCTAGGGATGCTAAAATCATTACGTTAAATAACTGACAACTGAATATGACATGTCAACATGCCAACCTACATATTATCTGCTGCCAATCACAAGGGTGATGCTAAATTTTACAATGAAGAATGAAGTTCTTGTCACCTGACACCAGTGAAGAAAAACAGTATCACTAACAGCTGATCAACCAAATATTAAATACCTATTAAATATTAAATAGATATGATGCAACATGAAATACACAGAATCACCAACAAAATTTTCTTGGCAGAATGTGAATGTGAACTTAATGGACTCTTTTTATCTAACTTGAATTTATAATAAAGACAAAGAGCAAAAAGTTAAATTACACCTCATAGAAATAAGAAGATTCCAGAGAAAACTTTCTATAGCTATCTAGCCTGGTCTTCTCAGTAAATAAATGTATCCAAAAGGGAACAGACCCTGGGTCAGACAGAACACAAACTCTACAAAGCTAGAAGAGACTTAAAAACCTAACAAGTAATATCCAAAGCAGCATGCCATCTTTGATGTACAGTATTACCGTTTAAACAAAGAGTAAAAGATATTTTTGCAGAGAACAATGGGGAAATCTGAAAACAAATGTTTTTTAGAAAGTATTGAAAATTTCTAAGTTTCATTAGGTATAATTACTGGTAATTGTGCAAGAAAAGCTCATTTTAAAGACCTACTAAAGAAGTGTGGAATATGAATGTCACAATATTATAACTTAAATATTTAAACAAAATAATGGTAAATGTTAATTGTTAAAATTAGGTAATAAGCATATGGGAGGTTAAATGAGCTATTTTCTCTACTTATCTGTATGTTCAGAATTTTTCAATATTCAAAAAATCCCAAAAATTTCCTTCAATCGAGGATTAATTAATATACTGAGTATACAGGTTGTTTTAAATAAAATGCACAACCTACCTTAAAAAAAGGACATTTCTAGTCAATGGAGCTCACTGAACTCATGTTACATTTTAGAATATATCACCGGGCATTGACGTTTAAATGCATAATTGTTAGAACTATCACTTTATTTTATATTGACCCTAGAGTGCTGCTTTCTTGCTCCCTAACTGCCCTGATCTTTTCACTAATGACTCAAAATCATTACCCACAAGAGTGGCCTTTGCTACCTATTCCCTAATCAATGAGTGAAACTGGTTTTCACTCACAGTTATTTTTCTTGTTCTCATTCCATGTTATAAATTTATGCTATGGGCTCCTTATCCTCTGAATCACACCACACTGGCCCTTGACTTCCATGACACTGCTCTGATTTTACTACCACGTCTGACCATTTATTAATGCCTCTTTCTCCAAATACAGCCCTCCCTGAAGCTCAGACCCTAATACTGTTACTCTAACCTTTGTAAATTTAGAAATTAAATAATGATTACGCATACACCATGCAAAGCCTAAATATTGGGAGTACAAAAGTGAATAGAATTCCTTTATCCTACAGGGCTTATATTTTACTGAGGGAATGGGTAACCAATGAATGAAGGATATAATTTGTAATGCATTAAGTACTTACAAGCACTGTACTATGAATAAAAACTAGGAAAAGGAACAAGAGTGAGGTGGAGGTGGTAATATTTTAAGACAGAAAAGGTGCTTTTTAATGGAAACGGTACCAATGCAGAGTCCTGGGGGAAGAGTGAGCTGAAGAGAACAGAAAGAACAGTGACCTACAGTTGGAGGAACTCATGTTCAACAAGCAACAAGGAGTCCGGGGTGCCAGAGTAAAATAAGAAAAGGGCAGGAGGTGAGATGATACAGACCAGCAGTGAAGGAACGTCCAGTATGAAATGCTGGCCAGTTCAAAAATGGTAAATAAAAGCAACAAGAATAACTTTTTTTTTCCACGTGGTGCTGGGGATTGTACCCAGCATGTGCATGTGCCAAGCAAGCACTCTAGCACACTAAGAACAACTAAGATTTTTTTTATTTTATGGAAAAATAAAACAAATTTTCATAACCCAAAAAGAGAGTAACAGTAGTTATTACAATTTATACTGTGATCTTCAAAGTACTTTCTCAGTACAGGACATAAAAGAAAAAAATTCTTATGAAAACAAAAACATAACAAACTTTCTTTTCAATGAAGTAACACAGAAGCTACACAGAGGAAACAGAAGCTGGCAAGGACTCTGGTCCTGCACAGGGAGCTCCCTGCATTTCCAGTCACCACCTGAAGTTTGAGGACTCTCAAGCGTGCAATCCAGTCCCAGCTGTCCACTAAAGATCCATCCCCACGTGGCAAAGCGGAGTCTCTCTGTAGAGACCCGATCGTATTATTACGTTACTCCCAACACATCCAGTATTGCACACGTTGTGTTTTAACCATCCAAGCTGAAAATTACTATGCTAGTATAGTTTCCTATTCATTTTATTTCTGCATCATCTCCCTAATCACCAAAAAAACACTTCCTCAGTCACGTCTGAATCATCCTCTCGTCCAATCCTCATGGCCAGCCAGCAACATTCACATTAACAGCTCTTCCGTTACGTCTCTTGCAACCATCCCTTCTTTGCACTGCTGTCACCCAAGCCGGGAACTTACAACCAGAATCTGGATCGCCGGAATGGCCTCCCAGATGGTCCTCCTTCTCCAGCCTTCTGGCTCTCCAACTTGTCCTACATACTACTGGCTAGATTAGTGTTACCCAGATTCTCTTCCCACATATCATTCTCCTCCTCAAAAAATATTCTACTTTGTGCAAGAGACTTCAAACTCCTGAAGTTCAAAGCTATTCGTAATCAAGTGTATATATCTGTATTTTTAAAATAAGGATGAAAAACATAATTTAAAAAATATTTAAACCCTAGTCACATTCTTGATTTCAGAACAACAGCTTTAGCATTCAAGAAATATCTTTCTTTCCCTAGAGAGATTAGATTAAATTTATAAAGAATTTCCCCCCTTTGGAAACATACAGAAAGTAAACAACAGGCCCAGAGTACAGAGTAAAGCATACCCGTCTAAATAAACAATGAATTTCAGAAAATCGTAAACAACCCAATCAAATAATTTCTGTAAAATTATACATATTCTAATCATTATTAGAATCTGATCTCTCCAGAAAACACTCTCCAATTGCTTGAAACTTTTAAGAAGGCATAGATTTCTTCTTTTCATTCAAAGAATTCTAATTCTAAATGAAGTTTAGAAGGTTTTACTCACAGCCACAAGGACATTGCTGGGGCTTTCTAAGGAAGGAAGGAAGGAAGGGGAAGGGAGGGGAGGGGAGAGGAAAGGAAAACGGTGAGGGAACAGAAGGTCTTATTTTAAAATCTGGTTTAACTGATACATGGTAGTGTCAAGCTAACTAAAGAGACCCCTTAAAATAACCAGCTCATTTCTTCTTCCCTGTAAGAACAAGGAAAAATATCTTTCTAGATCTTTGCCAGTTTAGTTCAGTAGGGAAATTCTGCTTTCTATTATATCCTCAAAAATTTATAGTTTAGGGAATAATACTAATTTTAATATATTATCAGTTTCTACACCATATTAAGACTTCACATACAGTATTTCTCACTTAACCTTCTCTAAATTCTAAAATATTTTCATTATTTCTGGTTCATAAATTTAAGAAAAAAGAATCTGTTTAAGTTATTTGTTCAAAATCATCAAGCCATTAAATAGAGAGGTTTAAAACTTAAGTCTCACATTCAGGTTATTTAGCTCTAAATTTTTGGCTTTGCTTTTTCATCTGTCTTAGAAATGTTGGTTGCCTATTACAAAGTAAGTATATTTCTTTATAATAAGCTTTATATATTTTACTTGCACGTTTTAGGCAAATAGACAGAACACATTATTAAAATATACTTTCTCCCAAAGAAAACTGACTAAGCCTGTTATTTGGTATTCATGAACTAAAAATAATTGTCACCTACCTTGAGAACATAAAAGAAACAATGACTACAAGACTGGGAAAATTCTGTGTGATACGTAACACGTCAAGGAATATTATTTTCCAATTTTGTTACAGAAATTACATTTGGAAAATTTCATTATCAGATTATTCAAACAAGACTAAGAGAATATTGGAAATATTTATTGGTAGAAATGTTAAAAGGCTTGCTTTCATGAATTAACATGTAGCCTGAATTTCTAGAGTCTGATAACATAAATTATGCAGGTTGGCCAGTCTAAGTCAATTTCACTTATGCCTTAGTCATAATAAATCGTAACTCAAAATAAAAGGTGATTAATAGTTTTCTGCTAGTCTCTAAAAATTCCAAGAATTTATGAAGTAACAGTAAATTTATAAATGGTACATTTTAACAAAATGTTGCATTTCCACAGGACTAGTGTGAAATTCAAAAACAATGCATTTGAATGGTATAAAAAGAGAATTAAATATTTATTTTAAATTACCTTATAAGAATATCATAAAGAAATAGAAAGTTTACTAGTGCATTTTTGGAAGCAATAACTGTTGCTGGTTGGCTGATTCAATTATCATGAATTATTCTGGCATGTTTCAAAAGCATTGCCATTTTAAAACATAAAAAATGTCTAAAAATGCAACCACAGTAATAGATGCTGAGTGCATGGGTTGGGGGATGAGGGAGACAAACAATAACAAATTGGTCCAAAAGGACACTGCGACTTCATAGTTGGAAGACTATTGTGCTGACAATTAGTAACAGAGGAAGCAGAGCACAAAACAAATGAATGAAAAAGGCTGAACTTGCAATGAAAGACCTTATTATAGTGCAGAAACATTATTGTAATAAAGGGGCAATGTACTCTCCTCTAGAAAATTTCCAAACAGGCACGCTCATCTCTTTTCTCTTCCCCTGCATTTCATTTCTTCATTAGCATCTGGTTGTGTATTATTTCCAGCCAAACAGGGCTTCTCTATACCTTTTCTGAATTTCAAACTCTAAGAGTCCTTCTCTCCATTCTTGGCCTTGGGTCTCATTTAAATTTTACCTAATATACAATAAATGCTTCAAAATTAAGGTATGGAAGTAGGCAAGATGGCAGTGATTCAGTTTACTAAGAACTGTCCAGAAACAACATGACACATGTCCCTCAAGTCTAATTTGTACAAAAACGCAATGACTGTATGATTTATCACAAATATCCAGGTGATTCTGCCTCCAAAATTTAGTGCTTGCCTTGTGACTTCTTTGATAAAACTAGAATAGCAATTCTGAAATCTTTCTTAAATGCAAATGGCCAAAAGCTCTGAAATAGTTCTTCATTTAGTAGGGGTAATGACAAGACTTGATACTGACAAACTAGTGTAGACGCACTACACTATAGGCTATACCTTCTGAACTGCCCTCATCAGAAAAACCTGTCTCATCAGGTCTAAGAGGGTCACAGAAGCTTTCATCAGCTGCAGGGACTGCAAAGCCACTGCCTTGAGGCCTGAATGCAACAGGTTTAGAACATAGCTCCACCAGTTAAAACATGCATCACCATTGGGAAATTTCATGAGCAGAGTTTTTACAACTACATTATTCATCTCCAAGAATGTTAAAAGTATTGACAATTATCTGTACAATGCACTGTACAACAAGGAATAATTTGTTATTATTTCTCAAAACAAAATGATTCAAGAAACAATCTATTACTAGTAATAGATCAATCACTGAATTTTAGAAGAACAATGAACTTTAGAAATTCTCAATCGGGGGCTGGGAATTCAGCTCAGTGGCATAAGCACCTGCCTTGCAAGTGTGTGGTCATGAGTTCGATCCCCGGTACCGATAAAAAAAAAGAGAAAAAGACAAAAAAAAAAAAAAAGAAAAGAAAAGAAAGAAAGAAATTCTCAATCTAACTTCTTCATATAGACAAATTCTGAATCTCAGGATAGGTAAAATTACACAGTAAGTTTCTATCAAATAATCTAGCCATCAGACCAGAATAGTAAGAGTCCACTATTAATCCACTGTGTATAATACTTGGCATACCTCTAAATAGTTTCTATGGGTGCTAACTACATACTATTTGAAAAGAGTTGTCTCTGAACCCTATGTATGATTAAATACAGTATTCAAACTAAGTATTAGATGAAAATTCAAATCACCGTTTTGGTACTTATTGGCTTTGAAACTGCAAAAGTTTTTCATCTTTCTAGGTGTGTTTGATTATCTAGTTTTTCTTCTTTTTTAGTAGTAATGAAAGGTATTTATGTCATAGTGTTCTTATGATGAATACGATTACAAAAATAAAGCACCTAGTACATAGAAGGCTTTTAAAAATGTCAATTCTCTCCCCTTATTTCCACAAATCTCTCTTAGTCTCCTAATAGAAGGGTATTAAACACCAAACATAATAGGCATATAATCACAGCTCTAATTACAACAGCAAAAAGTATATAGTGTTCCTTACTTTCTAGAAACTAAAAATTTTATGTTAAAAATGACACCCTAAAATAAATATTCAACAAATAAACCAGGTAGGTATCTGTACTCAACCAAAAGTTATTTATAAACTTCTCAAGTCATCAGTAAGCACTGTCAGAAAGGCATGTAAACAGAATTATTTTTATCTTTCCTATACTAAAGGATATCACAGAGAAAAATCCTGGGATCAGTAATGAGATAAAATAATAGTATCAAAGGAAGGCTGAAGTTGGATGGGGTTATACCCTCAGCCTAAATGCCTAAAAATATACAATGAAAAAATTTTATGGAAATCCACATCACATTGCAATATAGACGGTGGGTAGTGAATCTTCAGGTACACTCTTATAGGAGAAGAGGCAGATTTTAAAAAAATAAACAGATATAAAGAAATACTGTATCCTCTTCCAAGCTAAAAGCTGTAGTTTTGAACTTTCAGCTTTAAAAAATTGCCCTTACAGTAGGATTTTAAAATGGGGCACTTATTTGTGTCAATGAAATTATTTATATACTAGAAAAGAAGATAAAAAGGAGTGTTATTATGGCAACTGCACAACCAACTCCCAGTAAGTTAACAGGGTTCCCAGAGCCTAACTGTGACCTAGGGAAACAAAGCACCTGCTATGACTAAGGCATTCTGTTAAATGTTTCAACTGCCATATTTATTTCCTATCATTTATTTTTCCTTCTTTGGATCTTTTTCATTCTAGATAGGAACAGGGAAATACTAAACCATCTGGAGCTTTCATTCATTTCTGAGAGCTTCATATCCATTTCATTCAACAGGAAAGAAGACAGCCAAAGTTTCTCAGAAATAATTTTTCAGATTTATGCTATTCTTGTTACTAGAATCCACTTCATCTTTTGAAATCTTGTTTCTCTGAGTAATCTTTTTATTTCTACGGAAGCTGTTCTTGATGATCCCATCTTTCATGACCCTTTCCTTTCCTAAACTCCAATGGTGTATTTTACTTGTAAAACCTTCTTCAGAACTTAACCATAAAATATCTCAAACTCTCGATTCTAAGTGTTTGGAGAAAATTTTTGCAACCATGCTATAAATTTTTCAAAGCCATTGGTTTCATCATTTATCTGTGGAAAACTGGGGTGAACACAGGATTACAAGTTAGCACTCTATTAACCACCACTAGGTTTTTAAATTCCGCTCTGTGCTTGCCACATAAATGACCTAAAGTGTGTCACACAACTTCTCGGAGTCTCTTAAAAAATGAGAACATAACACTTATCTCACTTATTTCTGAGATTAATGTATGTGAAAGGGCTTGCTACATAGAAACAGTCAAAGGAAGTTCAGTTTCTTCCTTATGTCCTTCTTTATTCCCCCAGGACCTGGTATAATGTTGAGAACATAGTAACCCTTAATAAAAACCTTCCAAATATTCATCAGAACTTAAAACTTCCTAAAAAAATATAAGTATTCATTTTCTTTTTTTTTTTTTTTTTTGTCCTTTTCATTTTTATTGGTACCAGGGATCAAACTCACAACTGCCTGCTTGCAAGGCAGGCACTTATGCCGCTGAGCTAAATCCCCAGCCCCTAATGTTCATTTTCACAATGTGTGTTTCCAAATTGTATGACTAAATCATACACAAACAACAATACACATGAGAGGAAATTTCTAAGCAGTAAGTGTGTAGGGTTGTTAATTTGGGAAGACTAGTCAACAGTAAAGGAAAGTGTCAGAAGTAAAAGTTTCTAAAAGTCATTTAGTGAAAATAATTGTACATAGTGTGTTCCTTTTCTCAAGCAGCTAGAGGTAAATGACAGCTGACTGCTGACATTAGGAAAAGTTAAGTGACAGAGGAGAAGAGAAAGGAGACAGGAAAGGAAGGAGGAAAAAGCCAGGTAGGAAGGATGAGAAGAAGGAAAACCATTTATGCAGGGATGTCTTTTATGTCCTAACATCAGTTAAGGTAAGCTACAGAAGTTGATCACTTTTTCCCTGCCTTTCCCCTAAAACAATCCCCGTTATATTATCCTCTACCTTCAGGGGTTAGCACTTAGCAGTTAGCTCTGAACTCTTTTAATTTTAATCTTTCCCCCAATGGAGGGTAGCGAAGAGATGACTTTTGCACTGAGTTATGTTCCAAACACTTTCATTTTGAGATGGGTCTAGCTATGTCTCTCAGATGTCCAGGTTGAGCTTGTACTTGTGGATCCTTTGTCCCTAACCTCCAAGAAAGCTAGGATTACAGGCATGTACCACAACCCATGGCTCTAAGATACCCTATTAAAATAGCCAGAAATATTTGAGATTATCTTTATTTTTTAAAATACAACTTCAGAGAGTAACTATTAGTCACATAAGTGTTGTACTTTGGCCACAGTGATCTCTCTGCAGGGGACAAAAGAGGAATAAGCAGGTCTACCTTCTTATGGCTAGTCCTGAGAACTAGCTCCCTAAATTCCTGGCATTAAACATAACAAGGAATAACCTACTCCCAACCCCTATCCTTTGCTCTCAACCCCAAAGGACAGCTGTAAAGGGTGCTTGCTGCTTATCACCTAAACAGAACTCAACAAAGCGGTTTCTTCCTCACTTTAACACAGTTACAAAGAGGATGAATGACTACCATTTAACTCAATTCGGCAAATATTACTGGGCATCTTCTGTCTTATATTAAAACTTTCATTTGTATAACACTTTGAAACTTAGAAAATGTTTTCACATACACATTCCCATTTAATCATTACCTGTTGTTCAAAGATGAAAAAATAAAGATTATGAAGTCGTTTTCCTAAGGACACACAGCTAGTAAAGAAATGAAAGTAAGGTTCAAATTCTAGGCCTTCTGACTCCTAAATCCAATGACTCTCCAGTACATAGTTCTATACAAAAATTTAGATGACGGTAATTGTCTTCTAGAAGTTTGTTTCTTTTCATTCCATATAAAATTCCATATTCCTTAACATTCAGATCAATGGGACTCAGAATCTAAAAAAAGATTAGCTCCAATGGATATTAGGAAAGAAGAGTAAGACACCATGGAAATTTCTACCAAAGATACAGGCTCTAACGTAAAAAATCTCAACAATTTGTCTACAATCGAGGCAGCATTGAAATAGTGAAACGAATAGTGACACACACACATAAAAGTGTATTTTTAAAGGACACTAATGAAAACTCAGAAACCCTGAGGCTGCTCTCACCAGACCTTGAAAGTTAAGACTTAACACACAGTCCTGTCACAGTAATTTCCAATAAAATGAGATTATGTTTTTTGTGTGTTTTTTCCCCTCTCTTTGGTCACATTGGACCAATCTGACAAGAGGAAGGAAACAAGTGACTCTGTATGGTACTGTTACCTTGTAATTTCCTAAACCATAAGTTCATCTTACAGTGATTTTTACAAAGATGTTCTCCATTCCAAACTCTGAATTTGTTTTATAGGTTATGTTTTGTAAAAAATATCAACATAATACCACCTAGGATAATGAATCTGAGTCAATCTGATTAACTCTGCAGTAAGTTATTTTACAATTTTTTTGATTTTTTGAGACAAAGTCTTGCTTTGTATCCAAGCTGGTCTTGAACTCACTGTAATTCTCCCGTCTCGGCCACTTGAGTGCTGGGACTGTACAGGCATGCACCACCCTGCTGACTATAATACATAAGTTTAAGTAAGGTTTGTATCCTTACAGTGAGATAAATTTAGATTTAACTTTCCATTTACCTAAAAGTCGTATCACAATTAGAGATAGCAACATACCAAACCTTCAAATGATTAAATATACTAGATGGTCTCAGAAATCACTCAGAATAAAGAGGAATTCTGTATGAACCGAACGTAACAAGATATAGCAATTTATATTTAAAAATACGGACTAGTAAATGTAATACAAGTAAAACTGAAAAGATAGTAAGGTATACAGCTATAATTTTGGCAAGTGGTCCTGGATATGCAATACATCAAAAATAATAAAGCTTCTCCTTGGGAAAAATGGAGAAAACTTTTGAGAATTTTTTTCTAAGTGAAGAGATGGTATCAAGCAAAGGAACTCTTCCATACACACTTATCCTACACACTACTTCTGGATACTACAGAAAAGAGAAAACTGTGGGGAGGGGTTACACTGGAGTGGCAGTGATGCGAGTGCACGGGAAGGAACAGGAGGCAATAACTTGCTGACTGACTCAGGATCCAATTTTCTAACCTCATATCCCACTACTGCACATAAGCTTTTTTTAAAATCAAATCAGTATTCAAGACCTTCCACAGTCTCACTGCATTCTGTTTAATCTTAGCATTTGCTTTCTCCAGTATAAATTCTCAATCCAGCATTGTTTATACAATTCACAAAACAAGTGGTTTCTTAATTCCTGACTTCATGTTTGCTTATGTTAACCGCTGTGATAACATATTTTCTCTTCCAAAAACCTATCTTTTAGGGCTGTTCCTAATCTCACGTCATGAATAAATTTATAATCAGTTACCTTAGCTTACTTTATCACATTACTTCTTCTAATTTCTACAGCATTTATTTCTATAAAACTCACCTTGAAAATCAATCCCGTATCTCCTCCCGTAGTTAAGTGTTCTATATGATTGTTAGCCAGAGTCATGGTCAAACTCCTACATATAAACACTGTGTTGTACAGTTCTTTTACTATCCTGTATGGGTATCATGATCAACAAACCCTTAAAAGTGAATTATTCTGACTTCTCATAATCCATATATATTTACAGTTTATGAGATTTTGTAGATGTGTGGGGTTATTTTTGGTTGTAATACATATTTGATAGGACTAAGAATCAAACCATTAAGTGTCTGCTCTATTCCCACGTTTCTTCAGTGGAAGCATTAGTAGAAGTAAGCTTATTTCTCTACATGCTTAAACATATCAAAAGCTAATATTTATTCAGAGGTAAAGATGATGCGGGGGTAGGTTTAAATCTCGTAAATTCCTTACTTCCTTACAAAAAGAGAGGAAAAATGAGACAGAGCAAACATTTTGTAACTCACACTAATCTATTCTTTTAGAGAAGATTCGAGAAAGGTTTCAGAGAAGAGAGAGGTGGATATTTTCAGGGTGAACAATACTTGCAGCAAGCATCAAGGTGAAATTCAAGGAAGAGCTTCTTGAGACATAGCAGGTTCTTCCCCACCACAGAGAAGAAATTTTTCAGAAATAAGCTGAGTCCAAAATATATAGGCAAATGTTCAAGTTCTCCAAAGAGGAATTATTTTCACTTGGGAGCTGAGCAAGCTAAGACTTCAAAGAAAAGCTGATAATTATTAAAACAGTACAAATAATGACTACTGAGTAGAAAAGCTATAAAAAAAATTTGTTTTTCAGAGTACCTTTAAACAAAGCTGTGGGACAATGTGTGTATTTTACATTATTTTGCAGTAAAAATGTGTGTTTTCTGTACACAGATGATCTTAATCTATAATCATTAGGAATTCATCAAGTCATAATTCTGCTCAGAGATGTATTGTGCTAGAAGCAACCTTTTTTCAATTGACATCTCTATGGCACTACATTTAGAAGGCACTTTCACATATGGTTCCTATTTTACCTTCCCAAAGAACAATCAAATACTTCCCTCTTCCCTCTCCTGTTTGTGGAGTTTTTCTACCTGCCCAACGACAGCTACTAGGTGTTGGAAAGTAGACCCCAAATCAGGTCTCATTGTTAAACCTTTGAAAAACGCATGTTCTTAAAAGGCCCATGTGTAGATGTTTGATCCTGGTGAGGCCTAATGGGAATCTTTAGGTCCTTAGGACACCCATGAAAGGGACTCTGAGCCTTGGTCCTTTGTTTCACTTCCTAGCCCTCCAGTGAGCAGTTCTGCTTTGCGTGTATCCCACCATGATGGACTTCCTCACACAGGCCCAACAGCAACAGGGTCAACCAGTCATAATAAGAACCTGCAAAACTGTGATCCAAAATAAACACTTTTCTCTTTATAAGTTGATGCTTCTATTTAAGTGTTTACTACAGTAATGGCAAGCAGACTAACACTGCACTACAAGAGGCTAAAGAAGAGAGAGGAGTAACATTTAAATGATAGTGGAATGGTGTATAATTTTGATGTTTAACTATTATTGCCCTCTGAAGCAGATTGTGTATTTCCAAAATACCTAAAACAGGAGAAATTTGGACTGTATGTTTGCAGGCATCCCCCTGAAAACCAGTTATTATGCCCTAAAATGTAGGCACTAGGAGACATAAAATAAGATTAAGCTCTTTCCCTTAAAATAACTCACTTATCAGTGGATGAAGCATACACATGAACAGGACAGTCACAAACAATGTGATAACAAAAGTGCTAAGAAGAGCAGAGAGGAATGATTTGGAAAGAATGAAAAAAGAAATTTAAATGTTTAAATTTAAATTTAAACCTGAATGGATCCAGGCTTCTGCTCAACTTAAATGTAAAAAACTTCCAGGCAAATAGAGTACAGAAGGACATTACAACCAGAGAGAACAGCATAAACAAAGGCTAAGAGTAGAAAAGTAGCAAAGGTTGTACAGGGAAACTACAAACAATTCAGTCCTGCTGAAGTGTATGGTAATTGCAGAGCAGAGGACACATGAATCAAGAGTGGAAAGGAGTGGCCAGATTGAAGAGATCCTTGTATGATATACTAAGGAAGCTGAACAGTGAAGACATGATTTAAAAAAGATCATTTTTACAGGCATGTGCAGGAAGATTGTCAGTGGAACAGACTGGAAGCAAAAAATCTAGTTACAAATCTGTAGCACAGATTATGAGGGCTCATTCCATGGGAAAATACATAGCAGGTATGAAACATAAAAAAGCATCTAAGGGGCCGGGGATAAGCTCAGCAGCATAAGTGACTGCCTGGCAGGCGCAAATTCGTGAGTTTGATCCCCAGTACAAAAAAAAGCAAATAAATCAGGACCACGATGGGATAGAAAGCAGAACTAAGATGTGAATGGGAAGAAAAGGCATGGAATGGATCCAGGTTTCTGCTCAACTTAAGAACTGAGATATTGAATACAGTGGAAGAAATACACAAAAATATCGTAAGTTCAGTTTAGAGCATGTCAAGTCCAAAAAAAAATAGAGATGTCCTACAGCCAAGTGAATATTATGACCCAGCACACAGCAGAGCAGTCTAAGCTGAACAAATACAAGTGTGGAAGTAAGCTGTACATGAATTGTAAACAAAACCCTAAGAGTCAAAGTGACTAACAGACAGAAGATACAAAGTACAGGGGCTGGGGATGTAGCTCAGCAGCATAAGCGCCTGCCTTGCAAGCAGGCAGTCATGAGTTTGAACCCTGGTACCGGTAAAAATACAAAAAAAAAAAAAAAAAAGAAGATACAAAGTACAAAGACTTATTGGCCAGAATTTCACTAAATGCCAACATTATGTACTATGCCAAGGAAGAAAAACCAAAATAATGAGAAATCTCAGCCATGTTTATAGCAGCACAATTTTTAATAGCTAAATCTTGGAAACAACCAAAATGCCCATCAACCAAAGAGTGGATGAAAAAGATGTATTTTTATACCATGGAATATTATTCAGCTATAAAAAGGATGATCTTGAGGCCTTTATAGGTAAATGGAGGCAACTGGAGACTATACTCATAAGTGAGATCATATTTATAAATATCACATTGTCTCTCTGGTGAAAAAAGTAATAAAAACTATAGAAGTAATAAGATCTTAAGTGTATAATAGCTATTGCAAAAAAGAAAGAGAAGCAAAGTGCTCTAAAGGAGCATGTATGTTTAATTATGTAAGATAATCCTATTACTAAGTTTTTGTTGGATCATTGAACAGAATGGTTTGCACTCTCATTGTTTGATTGTCCACTTTCTATGCTTTAATTTTGGGACATGAACAACCATTTCTAAGATGACAATGTATAATTTGTCAACTAGTGATTCCTTAGTGTAGCGAGCGGCTCAGAATGGCTGCTGTTGTCCTGCCCCTCCTACCTGAGGGCATTTTGTGTGTCAGCCTACATTTCCCATGACCCTCCCCTTGCCTACAGTACGCATGACGTGAGCAACTTCCTGCTTCAGCCTACATCTCCCATAATCCTCTCCTGCTTACATCATATGTCCAGATGTGACGATGACCTATCAGATAACATTCCGTGCCCTCTTCCTGCCCCATTTGCCCACCTCCACCCTATGTAAGTTGTAGCCATTTTAAGAATAAACGAGACTTGAATGGAATCCTGCCTTGTCTCCATCTCTCTTTTCTCTTGCCCAGACCTTCATCCCCGTCCCTTCTCCAGGCGAGGCCCACGGACCGATCCGCGGGACGGATCACCTTAGCTTTAATTTGTTTTGAAATTTTGTATTATTTCTATCCTTTTTCTGTTTTGGGGTTTTTTTTCCTTTAAATCAAAAAAAAGAAATCTCAGGACATAATGGGAGAGATTATCTCAAGAAGGAGATGGTGATCAACAGAGTAAAATGTAGTCTAGAAATAAACTCAGGGAAAAATTACAGCTCAAAATTGTCTACTTAAGCATCAGGTTCATGAGTACTCCCCAAAATGGGGATTTTGGCATTCAAGAAAGTAGTAGAAGCAAAAGGACAGAACCACTCTTCTTCCTGCCTTTCTCCCCTTCAAGTAGGTCATAAAACCTAGAAAGGATTTTCTGGCTTTTCTTTAAAACAGCTCATTTTCTTTAATATCCTCATTTGAGAGATAGCCTCCCTGTACCTGTAGGAAAGAAACACCTTCATCTCTGAAGACAAAAGAACACAGAAGAAACTAAACCAACAGGCCTTGCAAAGTTCCTCTCGCTTATTACCACTAGGTTGTATTTCCTTTCTCCATACTTTCCCACGATTATCTGCCTCTTCATTAACCTAAACATAAAAGCACACAAGTTGATGTCTCCAGGGGTCTTCATTTCCAAAGGTTCTCATGCCAGGTACAACTTACATTAGATGTCTCCTCTTAATCTGTCTTTTGTAACAAAGACTTCACACATGAACCTAGCATGGAAAATGCTTCTTTCTCCCTATAATAGAAATTAAGTGGTCACTGAAGAATTCATTAAAAGTGACTTCAATCAAGTAGATGAGGGAGCCAGACGGCAGTGGTTAACAAATGCAAACAACTGAGCACAGACTGTCTGGAAAATTTTAATCATAGGCAAAAAAATTCAAATTTTTTTTTTTTGGTCTTTTTCGTTTTTATCGGTACCAGGGATCGAACTCTGACTGCCTGCTTGCAAGGCAGGCGCTTATGGCGCTGAGCTAAATCCCCAGCCCCTCAAATTTTAATGAAGATGATAAAGATCAACTCTAAAATGCTTTGCAGTTCCCATGCTCTACTTTTTTCCAAGTGGCTAAAAGTATTATTTGATAAAGTCTATTAAAACTCCCAAAGATTAAATTTGAAATAAATTTTAGGTATCCAAAAATGGAGCATGCATATTATAGCTCTTTAACATTTCCCAGTATAGTTCAGAAATACTTCATAAAATGATCTTTCTGGACAATAAATAAAAAAGGAGACAGAGGAAAGAGAGTCCTCTCTTGTTCTAACTATACCCTGTCTTAATGTTTCACAAAAACATTTTTTGTCACTCTCTGCCTGGAAATCCTTCTCCTGTGTTTTAGTTTAACTTCTACTTAATCTTTAAAGGCCTATTCAAAGTTCTCCTTACAGGCTAACAAACTATATAAAGTTCTGTGAATTTAAGTCTTTTGGCCATGCTGTACAAATCACAGCTTCAGAGAATGACTGGCCCAAAGTTATATTCAAGGCTTGGGTGACAGCTGAAATGGGAACCATTTCTTCAAATTACTTCCTTAGGTAATTATTATTATTCAAGGTTACAATAAGTCAAGATTTAAAAAGAATGTATTTATTGTGAGGTTCAAATTATTAACAGTCTTGAAAACTAAGAAGCTAGTCTACAACTTGTTAGTTTGAGCCAAGTAAACTAACCTGATTATACAAGTAAAGATTACAGATGTCCACTAACATTTATTTCATAGATAAGCTGGCTGTCAGTCACTAAACAGGAGCTCTCCCCATGATGCAGCACTCATTTCCGCCTCTGCCAGTGGAAGTGTTGGAGCAGATGTTGGCAGACTGTGACATACAGTATATCTTTAAAACTTGGTGGGGTGTGAAATTTCATAAGGTCAAAAAATGCTGCATTTTCATCAGCAGATACAAGAATTCTGTATTTTTATAAATTATCTCAGACAAACCAGTAGAATGCTAGTAAATGGACAATGACTTTAGATGGGACTTTATAATGTATGATGCTAATACTTTAAATGACAATTTATATCATTTTAAAGCAAAAGTTCACTCATGATCTTTAGAATAAACTGTTTAAATCAATACAAAGTATGAAACATTTCAATTGGTAGAAGGATTTTAAAAATAACTTCCTATAAAATAGGAAATACTAATAGCTAATGAACATCTTGTTGAGGGAAAAGATTCTTTAATACTTAATATAGTAATGGTCTCCTTTTTAAGAAATGAAATCCCTACACACAGGAATAAGTTAGAATTTTGCAGTTAGTATAGTAACTTAGCATAGTATAGTATAGTAACTTTAGCATAGCAAGTTAGTTTTTTTATCACTCAAATGTTTGAAGTCCTTTGGCTTATCTTTTTCTTAAATGGGGGCACAAATAGATGAAAATCACAGTGAATGAATTAAAAGTCTAACATTTAAAAACTACTATTTTCTTGGACTTATTTTGTTATTTAACTGTATTTTAGCTTTAAATTTCTTGAATATATTTTCCAAACATGGCTAACAACATACAAACAAAATAAAACTTATCTAGTTAAAAAATTTATCTCAATGATACAGATAATGACATAGTAAGAACTATTGTTATTATCATCATCATCTTTCAGTTTGCTTTGTGCTAGGTTCAAAGAATACAAAATTTCTAAATAAATGATAAACACTGTTAATATCTGTATGGAAGAAACATGAAATCTTCCCAGAAAATTTTTAATATATATCACTGTATTTAATCATACAATCAATCAAATGACCTAGACAGAATCATTTTTATGACAGAAAATTTTGATTAGAAATATACTAAGCACTATAACACCTCGTGACCAAGTTCAAAGGTCTTTGTTTACATTTTATAGAAAAAAACCTTGAAGTACATATTTAGGAAATTATATATTATATTTGACTTCTAACTGTGAAAAATACACTATATTACACTGTATAAGATTATATATTAATAATTCTATATTAAGATATTGAGACTTCTGTCAAAGTTGAGAAATTCTGTGGTATATACATAAACATATACATATATTTCTAAAGTCTTCTAATATACCTGGAGATATTTGATGAAATTACACAAATAAATAAATACAAGGTGAATCAACAATTATACTTAACTTACTTGCCACTGAAAAATTGTTGAGGGGATAAGGTAAATCCACATCTTGAGGTTTCTCTTTGTATCCTATGAATGAGCCATCTGTCTTCAAAAGGAAGTATCTTGGCCTCCAGTTTTTTATATACTCTCCTATGTGAAGAAAGTCAGCACATTAATACTGAAAGAACAAACAGCAGTTTTTAATACATAAATTAAGGTACAACGTATGTCCTGCAACACTAGCTTCCAAAAATTTAGTTAGGCAATTTTCTTTTAACTTACCTTACAAAATAAATACCCAAGCCTACAATTAAGATTAAATAAAAACCCAAACATATTTTGTTTTTAATGATTTCATACTTTTGACAATTCACTTGAAGCATTCATGTGAGTACACATTTTGTTTAGTTTTTCATTTTATCAAATGATTGCCAGAGGTTATTTCTGGCCATTTTAACAAGACTTGATAAATCATCCACACCTTATGTATAAATTTTGATGAAAAACACATCTTAAAGAAAATGAGTTTCTCTTCCATGTACCACTGATTCATTGCATAATTTTTTAAAAATAAGTTACTCTATTAAATTGTGGTAATAATTTGTTTTTCATGCAAAAATAATCTTTTGTACAATGCAATAAATAAATCAAGAAAAAGAAACAATTTAAGTTAATAAAATCTAAAATCATACATAAATCAGAAGAACACACGCATTGTGGCTGCCTCAAGGTTCTGAAATGACTGGAAGGATTTGCCTTTCATGGTCATTTTGATGTCAGGGAAGAGACACAAGTCGCACAGTGGCAGATTCAGGGAATAAAGTGGATGAGGGCATAGTGTAATGTTTTCGTTTGACAGAAATTGCTGCATATGATTTGACTCAATTCAAGACAATGACGCAACTGCAAAAAGATACTCAAGAAAAAAAGACTTCCAGAACCGCTTCAGAAAGCAACAGAAACAATGGATACGTATGTTCCAAGGCAGAGGGAGTTTGTTGAGGAGAATGGCAATGTGTCTTTTAGTGCAATAAATTTTATTTTTATTTACACATCACCATATTTGTTGATCATACCTCACAATAACCAACAAACATACTTATTAGGTTTATAGATAAGCTTCCACTTAGCATCAAAACGAACTCCTACTTCTAAGAAAAAGAGGTGCTCCACGGTACCACAAGAGCTGCCTGATGACTATCTGGTTTCATTTTCCAGTCCTTCACTGGATCTTTCTATTTTGCTATTAAATCTCAAGTGCTGAATCACAAAACTAGTCCCAACCCAAGAAGAGTTCTTTGCAAACGTGAACTTTTAGGTTATCCCTTTCATTTCACTGAGTCTTCATATATGCCAAATTATATTGTGATACCTATACAACATCTTTGACCAACTGTCATCAACTGGCTTTAGGTAACTTCTGAAAACTGGGAGAACTCTATAAATTACATCAAGAACATAACTGGCTCCTGCCTCCATTGCTCATGTTAAGGTGCTGCTCAATGAGCACTGTGTATCAAATACGACTTTTAGAAACAAGTTATTCAGAATAGGGGGAAAATGGGCTTCTAATAGATTCATTCATCTGAAAATACCTAAATATCATCAGGTGTGGCATAGCCCTGTAAATCCAGCTACTTGGGAAGCTGATGTAGGAGGATCTGAAGCTCAAGGCCAACTCAGGGAACTTTGAGAGATCCTGCCTCAAAATAAATAAACCAAGAATGGTGGCACATGCCTGTAATCCCACCAATTGGGAAGTTGACGCAGGAGGCTCTAAGTTTGAGGCCTGCCTGGGCTACACAGGAAGAACTGTCTGAAAATAAATAAACTGTGTAATTCACTGATATAGTCCATTGATGGAGTACATGTTTTTTGTACCAAAATTAGTTTTAAAATCTGTACAAGCACTAAGAATGCAGCAATGAATGAATGCAGTCATAGGCTACCTCATGAAGTTTTAAGTCTCACAGGCAACTATGAGAGTGGAACACTGGAGAAGAGGAGGATCCGGTGAGAAACTGGAAGCTGGATGTGGTGCAGAGTGACTATAGTCCCAGCTACTTAGGAAGCAGGAGCAGGTGGATCTAAGTTGGAGCCCAGCCTGGGCAACATGGCAAGGCCACACCTCAAAAAAAAGAAAGAAAAACCTCTAGCAATTTCTCCCAGCATTTCAGGCACTCCAGAATGTCACAGTGTGTGATGGCAAACTCCTTTCTTTCTTGGCATTTCCAAACAGCAGCCTTTATACCTTGAGAAAAAAGTGCTCAATATTTGCTGGTTTGATGTGTTACTGTAACAGAAGGGACTGGGAGGATGTCAGCATATGATCCTTCAGTATTTCATGAAAGAGTTTTGGTTCACTGATGTCCTGATTTCAAAATGAGGCACTACACCCACTTATCTCTGAGAGATTTGTCTGCCTTGAACTGGTCAACATCACCACTGCAACCGGCCACATGGAAATTGTTTACAATGCTGCTGATTTTGTGTTGGGCTTCCAAGATGCTGTAAAAGCTTTCCAGATGTAGCTACATTCCTCTGCTTTACTACATATGTTACCACATGATTATTTTGAAAAGTATATTATACTTAGGAAATTTTGCTTCTACTGCATAATGTATGAACTTGTCACTTTTACATTAAGTATAGTTTTTATATCTACTTCCTAAAGAAGGCTAGGATCCATATTTTGCTTTGAAGTTAAAGCAGTGATGAGAAAAATACCTATGCACTGAATATCACAAATGTTAGAAAGATCCCGATATAGCCAGTCTGTCATCAGTACTTTATCTGTGTTACCATCGTCCTCTGCCTTCCAGAAACTGCCTGGGCAAAGTAATTACCAACTACCGCTAAGAATTCTGAATTTGTTTGATCATATTGTGTAAATTGGCTAATCAAATCCTGGATCCCTTTGTCTTTAGGAAACATGTTTTAAATCCAAAAGTGGTATTTTTTAAATTATTCTTTCACATGTATGAATATTCTGATAGAACTACAGTATTAAATGTTACTGGGGGGAGAAGAGAGAGAAGATAAGAAGAAAAAAGGGGGAAAGAGAAGGAGGGGAAAGGGAGAGAGGTGGAAGAGGAGGGAGGAGAAAGCATCCTCACAAACTATCCAACAGAAAACAGCATCTTGGCAATTTAATGAAGAATAAACCAAGAGATTAGTTTACATAGTAGAAGATATGTTGTAGAGAATTACTCAATCTGTACTCAGCTTCCTGCTGGGCTAAATGTGAGCTAAATTATTATTTTGCTTACATTTACGCCCTTGGTAGACTATGAAAGCTGAGCTTTCTTTTTAATTTGCTTCTTCATTACAGCAAAAAGTCTCCAATTCTACCCTGAACTGAACAAAGTATAGACATGGAATTTTACTATTGCAACAACAACAACAACAAAAAAAAAATAGACCATTTAGAAAGATGCTTTCACCAGAATGTTATAATTTCCTTATTTTAAATTTTCTTTTGCTTTTCTTATATTTTCAGTATTTAAATAAAGGTAGTATTCCACATTATAGATACAGTACATTAAGAACCTTAATGAATATCAAATACAGAGGCAATATGCCCACACCACAAACCTAATTACCATGTTATTTCAGTACCTACCACAAAGCAAGCTGGCAATAGCCATTAATTGAATAAACCTATTGCTATTCAAAATAAGGACTACAACGATATCAGAAAAGCTCCTTTAAACAGTAGTATCACTATAACACAGTGTAGCTCAATTTAAGTCTCCATCAGCACACACCTGATAGATCCAATGTGCAACAATGGTCGTCTTATTAAGGCAGTGATCAGGTTCTGGCCAACCAGGCTTGTATGGCTTGTTCATCAGGAAGAGGAGATTTACACCAGCTGGAGAAACTCTCAGGTGGCTCAACTCTCTCAGGCCACCAATGTATTAAAATCACTGCCTTAGGGGCTGGGGATTTAGCTCAGTGGCATAAGCGTCTGCCTTGCAAGCAGGCAGTCGTGAGTTCGATCCCCGGTCCCGATAAAAAGGAAAACGAAACACTGCCTTGTAGCAGTGATGGGGAACATTTTCGAGATTTCAATGACACAAATAACCCACTGTGACACATGTGCCATAGGTTCATCACCACTGTCTTATAGAATAAAAATAAATAAAGGAGCTCGAAGTTTTCTCTTAGGACCCTCACAAGGAATTTCTCCTGTAAATTTAGTCATATGGAACCTATAATGTCAATGCACCAAACCCAGGAACTCCACTACCCTGGGGGTGAATCCACACCCTCTTTGCCGCCTCTCTTCCCACCTTTGTTCTCCTTAGACAAGACCCGGATTGAGACCTGCATCAGGACAAGTTAAGCAGTGAAAGGACAAAGTGGTGAGGTAGAAGGAAGAAACTTAATGGTCCACAGACAAGCGCTGTACTCAGGCTTTACCCTCAGGAGATCTTTCAGCTAACACAAGAGATGGGCGCTACAGTGCCCTCTGTTCACACACAGCCACAGCAGGCTAACAAGACACAAAGAAGAGCTAGTGAAGGGCAGAATGGGACTGCCAAGGAGATCCACTTTGAGGACAAAATTCCTACTATTATCACTGTTCTGGCGCTTCCAAAGTGGTGTTCTTCAGTGGGTGGGAGGCCACCCTGAAGCTAAACTGCCTCAGTTCAAACGCCATTTCTGCTATTCAATTTCTTCATGTGTGCCTCAGCTTGCTCTTCTAGAAAATGGGGACAATAGTAAGGGAGAGATAAATTAATACTTATAAGCACACAGAACAACACTAGGCTCACAGTAAGTATTACATAAACATCTGTTACCAAAATAAAATATTTTATAGAATGGCTTGAGGAAACCAATCAGAAAAGGTTTATAAAATACATTGCTTAATATATGCAATACGTTAGTTTTTACAATAAAGTGGAAGGTTATTTCACTCATCCAGATTATCACCACATTAGTTGAACAAAGTAGGTAATGGCTATTTGAGGGAAATTTTCAATTTTTTGATATTCATATTAAGTCCTGTTTTCTTCCTTCCTTATTACTAATATTAACTGCATATCACTTATGCTTAACCGAAACATCTAGATAAAAATTGATACTCTTGGCACACAAAATCCTTTCTTAATTTGCTATCAAGGAACTCTAGAAGAATAAATATTAAAGGAAATTTATTGAATTTACTATTAACTTTTTAATGTTTCTTTCAATTTATCACATAAGAAAGTTACTACCTACAAAAAGAAAAAAGCAAGGGCAGATCTCATTAATGTGACATCAAGTCTTTTCCACTGTTTATTTTTTTATTGCACAAGTTAACCATCATTTAATCTCAAATACTCTGAACTCTGTGACATTATAAAACATAATATTAGACTTTAAAAAAAAAATGGAACTGAACTCAGGATCTTGTGCTTACCAGGCAGGTACTTATGCCACTGAGCTATATTCTGGGCCCTAACATTAGGCTTTTAAAAGTACTTAGAGAATAATAGTATATTTCAACTTTTGGTGTATTTATATGTAAGTACTGCATATCCATTGAATAAGCTATTCTTGATTTGTATTTTAAAGATGTGATTATACTCAAATTTATAAAACTCAAGGAGATATATGCTTGTTTCAAAAAAAGCCCCCCATATTCAAAACTATGGCTTCAACTAATTTTGGATGCTAGAATAACTACTATCAAAAAAAAAAAAAAAGCAAAACAAATACAAATAAAATCTTAACTTTCCCCAGTAATTTTTTAATTCTCTTTACAAACCCATTAAACATGGCAATTGATGGACAATCTTCTGTTAACGTTTTCTCAGGAAAAAAATAAATGTGTTTAAATGTTGTCATCAATTTGTAATGTACACATAATTTCATATTTTTCAAAGAATTGGGAAAAAAATTAATGAAATGCAACCATAAACCAAACAGTGATTATTCAAATAAATTCAATCTCTTTCCTCTAAATAAGCTTACAGATCAGAGAAATGCCAGAAAAGCTGATTCTCAATGTTAAAAATGAATTTACTTACCTTGGCCCTCTGAGGGCAGTATTACCTAACACATAGAAATTTCAGCAACTTTTACCTATCAATGCAATAAAAATTTGGAAAAAAACAGGAAATAATTGGCTCATTATACATAAATATATGTACCTTCATCATTATTTGCACCTCTACAAGCATAAAAATGCTTTTCAAATGTTTTTGGTAACTTTAAACAAAAGTTTTCTTAAAAACCAAGACCAGGAAAGAAATGTTTCGAAGCTTCATATTATGGAAGTCATCCAAAATAAAACAAAATGCAAAGTTAGAGAAATGATTTTGCACTGTGTAAATACTAAGTTCCTATTGTAATGCTCTGTAGAATCTTTTTTTTTAAAAAAAAAGAAATTGTGAGACATTAGAATATGCAGTCATTCACTAAAGATATAATAGTCAAAAAGATTAACATTACCTGCAGGATTTCTTCTAGCAGCCGATAGCCAATAGGCTCATTTACTATAAACTGCTCATTTATTAATAAAAGATAATACAAATGACAAACTGGCAGTATAGGGTCAAAGTACTACCTTAATTTTCATAATTTAATTTGAAAGTGTGAAAAATCTTTCCATGGCATAAGGACTATAAATTTACTTTGTAGTAGATACTAAGTCAATACGACCAGGTGTTTTATTATTTGCCTAAATCACAAGAAGCAGAAAAAATGTTTCATACAATTCACTTAACAAGGACTTTCTAAACAATAAATAACCCTATACAATCCAATTATGTTACAGAGCTTTACTTTAAAAACATAAAGAGTGCTAATCAGGGGCTGGGGATACAGGTCAGGCCTCCCTGGCAAGCTTGAGGTTCTGAGTTCAAGTCTCAGTACAGAAAAAAAAAAGCTAATCTTTATGTTACTTTTATAGGTAAGTTAATTGGTGATTATCCAAGTTATCCAAGTTAAATATTCACATCACTAACCCTATAAAAAAACAACAAACTAGCTTAAAATAGTGACTCAATGAAGGATATTTTTTAAAAGTGCTACAATTAAATAGCAAATTTACTTCTACACAGCAGATCGCCGGGTACATGGTTGTCATTTAGAAGAAATGTGTCTCTATATAGATTTAAATTCACTTTTAAGAAAAGTTCTTGCTTCTATATAAACTATAAATTACAGCATATTCTTTTTTGTTTTAAAGAAAAAAACAAAAACAATAGTACAAAAGTTCAAAACAAGATTTTAGGAGAATAATGATGGCTACCACACTGTGTATTGTTATCTTCAACACAGCTGCTCATATTACAAGATATAAGCATAAAAAATCATCAAACAATATAGGCACAACCTTTCTTTTTAATGAACAGTAATTAGTAGTATAACTAAACTATTTTGTGTGTGTATGTATGTATGTATGTATGTATTTATTTATTTATTTATTTTCCCTTTTCTCTTCCTTTTTTTCTCTTTTCTCCATTCCAGTTTCTCTTTCCTCTTGAACTGTTTCTTTCCACTTCACAATATCTATTTACATTTTGGATCTTATTTAGTCTTTCAGCTTCTTACACTAGGAAGACAAAATGATGTTGACACATGTAAGTTTGATTTATTTCATTTATGATTATGGTCTCAAGTGGTATCTATTTACCTATAAAGCATGTTCTCTACTTGGAACTTTCATTATCCAGCATAACCTTGAGGACATTAGGTTTTTAAAATCTGTACTGCAAGAATTAAATAGTACTAGTCTCAAAGCATACAGGATCATGAATAGTTTAAGCACAAAGAATTAAATTCCAAATCTTTTCATATTACAACAAAAAGAAAAATAAGCTCTTAAAGTAAACAGAACAGATAACTGAGAAAGGGAAAGGTCATTTTTATAAAATTCTTTTCTATAATAAATACACGCGTGCACGCATGCACGCACACACACACACACACACACACACACACACACACACACACATACATACAATATTTAAGTTTAAATATCTCTTCAGAAAGATGCCAGGAAACAACAGCTGTTGCTATACAGGCTAAACTTGAAAGTATAATATTATAAACTTTTCTGCTGTTTCAGTCTCAAACAAGTAAGTGACTGGCTTAGCCAAAAACCTTAACAAACTTCACGGTTTATGCCTTTCCTGCCATTGTATCTTAATCATCTTCTGTTCTAAAAAGTGCTACGAAGTTTACCAACATCTTTAATCAGATTTTCTTGAAACTAAAACACATTAAAAATTTTAAGCCAAAACATTTCACAAGATGCCTTAAAGAATATGTCAGACAGCGAAATAGTCTGTTTTCAACATACTGGCCAATATTTTTAAAAACTACTATTCATGCAAGATTTTTCTGAGGCACAATTCAAGTACATCTATGTATTATTAAAGCTAGAAATCACTAAAGCTGTTTTTGTTATGTAATCCTGAAAATGCACCAAGTACAAGTTTTCATTCATTGCAAAAATGCCTCATAGTTTTTTAAAGTTACATCCTCATCTATGAGATACAAGTTTATAAGCTATGAGATTTTCCGATATTCTTACATTTTTTGTTATGTGAGTTTTTTTTGCAAATCTTCTATAGTTAAAATCAGATTGTAACTTTATCAGTACATGAATACTGGTATCCATCACTTGTGCTATTAAATATTAAAATATCCTTAAGTTAAAACGGACTGCATTCAAAATGGGAATATATTTTTCTGCTATTGCCAATTTACGCTCTGAAAATAAAATCAAACTTGTTAGTCTCTATACCTTGTCCTATAAGCTCCTCTTAAGATACTGAATTAGACAGCTTTCTTAGAACTATCATATCCCTTAACTCATCATCCAAATTTACTGAGCAAATGCCTAAAGAAACAATTTGAAAAAAAAAAAAAAAAAAAAAAAACTAAAACTAAAAGCAAAACAACCCTCACCGAACCAGCACCTACATCCCTGTGGAAATTCATCATACTCTATTGTATTTCCTGAACCCCTCAGATCAACCAAACCCACTTCTGCACACCAGGAAAAGTTTTGCTTGTCTCAGCATTTTCATTCCTCCAGAGCTTGATCAGTTTCTTCATCTGCACAATAAAGAGTCCTGGCAATCAAATAATGCTTTAAAACTCAATGAGGAAACAAACAAGATTTTTAATATTTAGTCACTAGAATCATTATATTTTGTTAATTATGTGTTCTAAAATCTTTTGTTAAAAATAATTATAACCCAAATACAGCTAAAGTACTGCCATAGTAGAGAAAATTGTAGCTCCAAGTTATATTGCTAATGAAAGAATTAAAAACAATAGCATAGTGAATTTAAATAGAAAAATGGTTTTACAGGATAAAAGACAAAACCTAAGTGAATAACCACTCACATTACACTTCCAAAACATTTATATATTCAATGGTTTTATCCCTACTGTCTTTAATCCATCACTTTCCTTCCAAACTTATGAAAAGTCACTAAATTAACAAAAGCTCCTGTCTGTGATCGTTCCCATAAACGGTCCCTAGAACTATGTATGCTCATTTTGGAATAGCCAGGGGGCATTAAATGAATACTCCAACTGCAATAATTGCAGACCTCTAGACTTTCACTAACACCTATAACAAAAATATTACTACCAGCTACTACTGAATTTTCTCAAAATATTCCAGATATATCATCTTAATATTACTTCCATTAAAATTCTTCAACAGCAATTTTCCTGTAAAAAGAGCAAGAAATTCACTTTCAGTGACTTGCTTAAAATTTATTTAGGGTAAGTGATATTTAAATCTGGTCTGAGTAACTTAAAAGATACTTAAAAATGCCTTTACTATTTCAACTATCATACTTGTACACTTGCCTGTACTACTAAGATTCGGCAATGGCTCTAAAGAGAAAATTTGACTACTAAAGCATAGATAAATTGGCTGTCAGCTGGTTATTAACATCCTTACCACAGGAAACCACTCTCGCTTTAAGAACACCTCTACCTGGAAAAGTGAGTTGCTTGCTCTAAATTCAGGATTGAGTATCAAGCTATAAATATATGTACATAATTTACAGACCTATGGACCTATTCATGGCCTTCTAAATAAAAGAAAAAATACAGAAGATAAAGTAGAGGTCTATCCTTTTTTAGAAAATATAGATCAGAGTACCTGGAAGGGAACCAACAGTGAAAAGTTTCTAGAAACTGGATGTGTCCCTATTTCTTTATAAAGGGCAGAAAACCATCCTTTCAGAAAGACATTACTCTTCACATAAAGCTCTGTCAAGTATGTTGGCCTTTCAACACACTTTAGACATTTTTGCTTTGTAATTATCCAACAAACCCTTAAATGTCTTAGGAAAACATGAATTTACCACAAGTTAATGAGCACTCTATAATTCTGTACATTTTTTTATTAAGTAAACCTAAACCAGAAAAATAGTCAGGGGACCTCTTTTCATTTTCTAGTCATTTCATTCATATTGTAATTAGTTTTGAAATTTTACAAAAATTCGAGGTACTGCAGAAAGTATTTTTGAAAGATTCTAACATTCTCAATTTTTCAAGGTTAGAGAAATAAAATACATTTAAATAAATGCACTTGCCTATACCTAAACAACAATATTACCATTGCATTTAAAAACATTTCAGATATATTAAATCTCTAATGAGAAAAAAGGAGCAAAGGAAATACACAACCAACTCATTAATGCTTGATGAAAATGCAGGTCCATCAGTTATAGGGAAAGACAACCAAGAAAGAGTATTAACCCAAACAGTCCAGTTACCATATAACTTTGCTTCAGAAGTAGAATGTCTTCAGAAGTACAGCATCAAAGTATTATGGAATTAGTAAAATAAATTTGGTATTCTCTAACTCATCCCTAGTGGTAGGCTACAAAATAAACTCAGTTCCACATGATAGTTTACTGACTGGTGTTAAACTCTTAATATACACATTACAAGCAAGTCAACTGACTACTTAATCAAAAGCATCTGTTATCATTATTAGCTCACATCTAAAATGAACCAAAGTGGTTTGCTACTATCTATATACAGAAATAAGAAAGTTTGTACTGTCATTAAAGAACTTGCTTTCTCAAACTAGATGTGAATAAGGGCGGGAAGAGGAAGTATTAAACTCTAAACTAATTAACTAAATAAGGGGAGGGGGCATGCAGGAAAACAATGATAATTAGTATGTACCCTTGGTTAACCAAATCCACACATACATTCATTCTGTATATGCACAAACATCAGCAGCATCATAAACCATCTCAAGTTCTAGCCATTATTCAGTTCGACATCTGCACATGTTTATGCGTCTCTCCAAACAACCTCTTGAACACCCTGCTGGAGCTGTCATTTTTTTCTTCTCCCTATCTGGCAGATGGCAAGTCAACAATCGGCATCAACAGCAGCCGAATATCTCCCCCTCCATCCTACCCCCCCTTAACAGACACAATAATAACTTCTTTGTGCTTCCCTACAATGCAGCTGCTTAAACCATTTCGCTACAAGGCTGCTTTGCCTTAATAATAAAAAAAAAATCCCTTCTGTCAAGTCTAAAAAGCAGCATAATGTTAAGCAAGCTAAAGCCACAGCACAGCTGCAAACGGGCAGACACATTGACAGCTCCTCCCTTAACAAAGCCCTGTGAATTGAAGGGGTTCATCTGAGGCTCACACAGTAATTAGTATAAAAAAGTCCGACAGCCTCTATTATGCTAAGGCAGAAAAAAACTGGACAGAACTGGGCTGCTGTTTTGCGTCAAGAGTTCTGCTGCAGAGTAGATAAATCATGTTGGGTTTTTTCCTCTCTTTTTAAAGACAGTAATAAGGAGGATGAGAGAAGCTAATTTGAAAACTTGGACACAGTAATTGTACCATATGGTGAGCATTTATCCTTTCTGAAATGCACGCTAACAGTCACTTACATGCACACTGCTTTGTTTTACAGTTGTTATTCTCTCTACCATATTCATAAAATGGATTTGAATATCTGATACTCAAGAGAAGTTGTGTGTAATTAGCAACCTAACTGCCTAGGTTTAATTTATCAGCCTTGCACTGCAATCTAGTAAAACAGCAAAACAAAATTAAACAATGTGTCCACTTCGTAAAATGTTTTTACTTTCTAAAAACCTAATGAACGCAAGATTCATTGGATAATTTCTAACAATATTTTGAAAACTCCAACACAATTAACCGTAACTTTTGTAAGATATCTACAGACCAATTTCAAAGACACTGTATCACCACAGAAATGATCTTTCATCAAGATAATCTGATTTCACTGATGTACATATGTAACTCTCATCTATCTATACTTAATCTCTTTGCAAGTGTTCTAAATTTTATTCAACAAATTCTCTGCACTCGCTTATTAACAGTTATTAAGTACTATGTGGCAAAACTTGGGCTAAGCACAGAGAGAATTATACAATATAGAAGTTTTCACAGGTATAAAAAATTCTAAACATAAACTATCTTTTGTTTACTTCAAAATTCTGTTAAAGATTGCTTACTGTTTGAAAAAAAAGACCTAAATAGCATTAGTACATTGCTTACCACTGCTCAAAATGAATTTTTTGACAAAAAAAAAAAAAAAATTGCAAGTTTGCTTAGTAATTTAAACATGTAAATTTGTTTTAATGCCAGCTATGTCCCTTCAAATAAAAATGTTACACATCTACCTACTACAAACTACATTCTAAAACCCTGCCTGATACAACTACAGCTCCTTCTCCTGACAACTACAGCTCCTTCTCCTGGGAATCCTTCAACATCAAATGAAGTACAGCACTGGACTGAATTACTACAATTCACATGTGAACCTAAATATCTTTCTAATTAATTTTTTGACACATAAAAAGTAAGATATAACCTTTAGCTCAACCCAGAACTCAGTCTCTATTAAAGCTTGAAGTAATCTATATTTTCAAAATGCATACATAAATGGAAATAACATCCCAATACTTCTCAGGAAATTGTGACATTACACAGGAAATTAAACAACTACATTCAGGAGGAACAAGAAATCCCATTCAACATGTACTAGTGATAATTTTCCATAATGAATATGGAATTTACACTTTATCACTTAACTACTAGTATAGTGGCTTCCCTTAGTAATACTTGTATTGAACCATGTGACCAATTTACGTTCAGTAAAAAACACTTTTGTATACTGCTTTACAATTCATTAAAAATTTTGTGTGTTGGATCATAATTGGTTTGACATACATAGGCATTCTGTTTGGGAAATACGTGATCAGGAACACATGTCCAAAGCTATAGTGTCAAACCACGTGAATTCTATTGTACTAACACAGTCATGGCCCTATCTGATGTTAAACAAAAAAGGGATTGATCTACTGGGCAGGAGGCGGGGCTTTCCTTCTCTAAAAATGTACATAGAAACATTATATAATAATCATTTTTGTTAAATGGAAGAGATATAACATTGTCAAGAGACAGGTTCAAAGATGTGACTAAATGACTCATCTCTTTATTATATAATTATAAAAAACCCTATCTTAGTGGAGAAACAAGAACTTGATTTTACTGAGGAAAATCAAGCCTAGGATATGTTTGCAGCTGAAAGGCCCACTTAGGTATAATACTTAAAAGTGAATATAATATCTGAAAAATTAATGCAGTAAGGATGGACTTGACTTCTAAAATGGCATTTTGTAACAGCATTTGATGAAGTTTTTCTTAACTAAAGCTATCAATTTCTAAACTATCTGAAACCATCTTGCATTATGTCAATGATCTAAGTGCAAAAAAATTAACTTCTATTTTGATTTTAAAAAGTTATTTTTAAAGCATCTTCTATCAAGAAGCATTTGCCCAGAGGACAATTTCTTAAGAAGAATGCTTTCCTTGAAATACACAACTCTGACAATCCTTTATCTAAGGAGAAATGAGGAGAACTACACTGAGACAGGACAAAGCTGTAAGAGAAAGTTAATAAATCTGGATTATAGAATAACAGGTCTGGCAAGCAATCTTATGTTTTGATTTACCTACAATTTACCTTTTAAGAGCTCATATCTGTTACAAAAGTGACAAGATATTTTCTTATTAAATGTGATAAAATCAATTTCAGAGTTCCAACACGTATCCAACAATTTATAACATATTTTATAATCCTCAATACTTGCAAATATCTGCTAAAAAACTGTGACATACCATTAAAAAAACAGAACACAGTGGTCTACTGATATACTAACTGACAGCCAACCCTGATCTAAGACTTGTGAAATGCAAGATAACTAACAGATTCATATGGACTTCCTCAGTAGAAATTCAAGCAATATGTCAGTTCACAATAAACTTTTCATTTCTCTAATAAAAGCAAGTTGAACAATGAGAATATATTCATAAAACTTTTAAATTTGAGGGTCCAGAAGTTTAAAAAAAATTACTTAACATTTTATAAGGATAACCAGGAAGAAAAGAATGTCTAGGGTAGTCCCAGGGCAGGCCTAAGCCAAAGATATACCTAATACTTGTCTTTAACCTTAGTAGAGCTCTTTCAGCTAGAAGGAACAATGCCCCACCGAGCCCACTATTATGATAATGGCTTGCTTGTAAGAACAGGAGCCCTCCTTATCTAATGAAAAGGGGTTTTATAGGTAGACCTTGCACAGGTAAGCTCTGGAAATTGATAGAATCACATTCTGTTCTCCTGTTCAGGCAATCTGAGGCTCTGTCTTACTTTCCTCTTCCAAGGCTAGATGCATCTCTCAACAGGTGTGCTGCACTTTCCACACCTTTTCTTTCTACCCTACCCACTAACTTTTCAGGCTGCTCACAGGTTTTGAGCCCCTCATAAACTCAGTTTGCCTAACCCTTACTGGCATTCTAATCCTGACACACACATTATGGCTTCACTTAATCTCCTATTCAGTCTTTGATCTCCCCAATTCCTTACAGGAGTTCTTGGGTAAAATGTTAGGAATCAGCTTGCCTGGGCAGGAATATCTACCCCTCCTGTTTTTAGGAGTAGAAAGGGCTCTGGATGGAACAATGAATAACTGGTATCTCTAGCACACTCAAGACAAGAGAGGGACAAACTTCACAGAAGTGAGAGGGAAGGAGGGAAGAAGGAAAGGGGATAGTAAAAAGACTTCTAGTTTCTTGGACTAATCTCAGCAGTTGAAAAATTACTAGTAATCAAAGGCTCTATGGAATAAATCATTAAATATGTCAAGAAAACAAAAATTTATGAAATAGATGATTTATATTTTTGTATGATTACCAAACAAAACTTTTCAGATATCCAGACAGGACTCATGTGAATATGTGGTTTACAATTAGTACATAAAACATGTCAAGTTTTCACACTAGTGGGCAGTTTTCACGTAATATATTGAATAATACGAATCCTGTGGCAGAAGCATATAAGTAACTTCCATATAATTTCAACTTTTTAAAGACACTTAGTTACTACTACCGTTTGTAGTACTGTACATTTTTAAGAAGGATCATGTCTAGTGGCTTTTCAATTGTGGTCAAGATTTTTAATTTTCAGAACTGGGCTTATTAGAAGCACTGAAAAACAAGTAAGGATCTAAAAAGTTACTTTGTATTTACTTTGGTTTAACATTTATTTTTTCAGGGATTTAGAATTTAGTTCATCACAATAAATTACTAATACAAACACTAGTAAGTCGGTTAGTTGGAGAAGCAGTACCTACTAACTGAAATAATATTTTCTCTTCTCTGGTAGGTAATACACAAAGAATAACAGGGAGATGTTTACCTTGAGTCTCAAAAAGCTGTCCATATCTGATGAAAGAAGAGGGATACTGAGCTTCCTATCACTGGATGACCATCCCTCAGAGACATTATCAAAGAAATCTAGATTTCTAGTAACAGACTGCAACAAATTGCCACTTAAGCCATTTTCAACACTAAGCTGCCAGGATACTATAATTTTACATATTTGTAGATCAAATTTTAGAGCTGCTAAGAGGCATGCTGCCCACACAACAGTTTTTTTGACCTCAAGTCCAGTGCTACCCAGCCAATTTATATTTTTAAAAAGCATGCACTCTATATTATACTTGTATGAAATCTTACAAGTCTCAATTTGCCTTTAATAGCTCTGCTATTTTAAAACTAAAGTATAAACCAGAATATATTTGTGTTGACTATACAACATATCTGTGAACCTCTACGCTATTAAAATATAAGAGTAGGCATAAAGTAAAAGAGAAGTACATTGGGGCTGGGGATTTAGCTCAGCGACATAAGCACCTGCCTTGCAAGCAGGCAGTCGTGAGTTCGATCCCTGGTACTGATAAAAAGGAAAAAGACAGAAAAAAAAAAAAAAAAAAAAGAAGTACATTATTTTTTACACTAGATGCCAGGCACAAGAAGAAAGTCTGTCTTCTTCAACTAGGGATAGCAATTGCACCCACAAAACCAGCAGGACTCAACTGAGATAGTCTCTTACCACATAGTAAAGAGAATTTCATCTACAGAGGAAACAGCTATAAACAATGAGTAAGAAAATCCCCACTTCTTCTAGCCATTGCTAAAACGTGGATGATGTGTTGCTAAATTAATGATTCTACATGTTCTCTGTTACTATTTATGTAAGAGATGAAAATTAGAAACATCAAATAGTATTCTTTTAATTTATACTTATTACTAATTCATCACTTTAAAGCTTCCCTCAAGAGCTAAGTCATAGACATTTTCTCTAAACAGCTAAGTCACAACTGTTTTACTTATCTTCTTACCTACTATCTGATAAAATCCAGTTTTGAGGTTCAAATGGTTATATGGCACCAATTGCAAATATGAAGAATATTACCCTTTCCCTGCTTTTTTTTTTCTTTTCTCCTTAAATAAAATTTAAAAAAAAAAAAGAATATTAGTAAAATAAACTGAATTTTTCCTTTTAAAATATTATATTCAGGGCATAAGCAAGTCGTGAGTTCAAGCCCCAGTACCGATTAAAAAAAACTATATTCAATATTTCACAAATCCAAAATAAATAAATTTCATCAATTTTTAGGCAATGCAGATATACAATGCACTGATTTTACATATACCTATATCAAATATAACCATAATACTGTACCCAAGAGAATGACTCACTGGAGAAATAATCTAAATTCCAGCACACACAGGTTTGTCATTCTATTCATTTAACCATTCTACCTTTTTCTGAACAATATATATTAAATAGTCGTTGTAATAGAAAAAAAAAAAAGAATCTTACTCGCAAATTGCATGTGAAATTCAGCAAAATTTCTTTGAAAACCTCTCTAACGCTCAGAGACTAGATTTTTCCAATTTCATGTCCCCTACTCCTCCAATTCCTAAGGATTGCTCTGTGTTTATTTCCCACTGTGACTCCTGTCTCTTAAGGCTTGAGGGGAGGGGGATCAAATCGCTAACACTACGTTGTACGTTTCTCTCATTGTCCTTTGTCTCCTCTCAGTTCCACACAATACTTTCTCAAACTAGAGTCACAACCAGTTTCTCACTCCTCAGTTTAAATTTGTTTTCTTGACTCTTGGTTGTAACAAAAATTAAACTTTGAGTGAACTATATTCACTGTAACCACTCGAGTATATTAGTGAAGGTAATTCTGGCTGCTGGGAATAAATCACGAGTCCTTAACAGCTTAACAAAATCAAAGTTTTACTTTCAGTTGATAAAAATTTCAAACAAATGTTCCTTCTCAGCGGATGTTTCAAGGACCAGGTAATAATTCAATGACTCAGACTTTGTCCTTCAATAGGCTCTGCCAGCTCCTTGGTTTAATGAGTGTGATCACAAGAACAAAGGCAAAGAGGTCCAAACACAGGAAATGTTTATAAGCAAACCTGGAAATGGCAAGCATTAACTGCCATGTTGAGTAATTCGAATAGCTGGAATTCAGTTTAGACACACCTAACTGCAAGGAGGCTGGGAAATGGAGCTCAGAGTCCTGCTGGGGCAGGAGATAGGGTCAAGTGGCATATGCAAATGAATTTAGGGGGAACAACTAGCATCTTCTATATCCTTGATGGAAGTGCTACACTGCACTTAAGTTTCTGTTACATTATGCTTGCATCTGAACAGGTCACCCACTTCATAAGAGGTACCCACTTCAGAGAAGTAACATACAGTATACTGAAATAATTCCATTAAAGTATTTCCATCTAAATTAACATTTCTGAATCACATTCTACACATTTGTAGTGCTTGAATGTGTATAAAACGCTAATAAAGAAAACAATTACCAAAATTTGTCTTACAAAGGTATTGTCTAATCACAGAACTTTACCATTCCCAATGACCAGTTCACCTCCAAACCAAAGGCTAAATAAATAAAGTCAATGAAAGCCCTTTCACTACACAAGAAAGTTAACTAACTCTTCCAGACTACCAGGATAAACATATTCCAAAATGAAGAGCCTGGATGAGAATAACCTGCCAAACCTCCACTGGAAAAGATAAAAATTTTCTTTCTAAATGCAGAGAAACAACATAAAGATTCATTATTTTCAATAAAAATTCAACTAAAGAAAATAAATAACAAAAATTATATCTTTAATACTGTATATTAGAAATAAGCAATATGGAAACAAATTATCACTAAAGAAATCTCATCCAGAAAGTAGTACTTTTCTACTAATGAAGAAAGTCTGAGCACTCATTTTCAAAATTACCAGTCACTTGTTATTTTCACTTAAAATGTAGATGGTGAAACGATTGATATATATGTGGTATTTTTTAATACATCAATATACAAGTCACAGTAAGATCTGAAAAACAATTTATAAAACTGCCTACGTGTTATGATATTGTAAATATACCATAAATATTTTATCCAGCTCTCACTAGGTCCTTTATCAAGAGGCATTATTATGAAGAAGATAAAAAACATAATTCCAATATAACAAAAATAACACTGGTTGGCATAGGAGAGTGTTTTGAAGTACTTTCTGAATACCTCAGTCTCACACTCAAATCAGGAGCATCTGTCCACCAACTGTCAAGATAATGTCTAGCCTTGGAGTTTTCCTAAATTCATCACTATTCATACATGCCTGTCACTACTCAAAAAAGAAGAAAAAAAGACAGCCACACTTTCAAAGCTGTTATTTTTTGATGTGTCCGAGTAGATACAGTTCAGAGTCTATCACTTTAAAGCCAGTCTACTCTGAGTCAACTACCCACCCTGTCCTCACATTTGAGAATGCAAGTGAAATTTTCTCTGCAATTCTCACCATACTACTGATTCACAGGTCTCAAAGTACAATCCAGGGATCAATGCCTGTGGAAAATGGTGTAACAAAGAATAAACTGTTTACACTGGCTGCTTTTAAGGTAACATTACAAAATTCAACTTAAAAGTTGTCTCTCTCCAGAAGCCTCATTTAAAATTGAATCTTACAAAAATGTACTTTGTTATTCCCCAAAACAGGCAAAATCAATTTCACTGTATATATAAATATCCTCAAATGCTTTTCACTTAGAAATGCTTTTCTGAAGGGCTAGGGATATAGCTCAGCAATGTAAGTGCCTGCCTGGCAAGTGCAAGGTCCTGAGTTCCATTCCCAGTAGAAGGGGGAAAAAAAAGAAGAAGAAAGAAATGTTTTCCCAAGCCATTGTAACAGTGCTGTATGAGACAGAAGAAAGGACTCTGGTCTTTGAGATCCTCAAAGTGAAAAGTCTACACACGATAAAAATATAAAGTTGAGGACACAGCTCAGTGGTACAGCACTTGCCTATCATGCACAAGGCCCGTGTTCCATCTCCAGCAAGGGAGTAGGGTTGAGGGTTGGAGGTTGGATTGGGGTAAGGTTGAAATACAAACAAATTGAATATGAAACAGAACAAACATAATAACTGAAGAGGGGAAATATGAAGTGTTGAGAGAGAGAAAAAGAGTATCCCTTTACTGAGTGTGTAGATGTGCTAGTTTCTACTTCACGAAGTACAGATTCAGCTGGTTACATCTCTATTTTTCATACTATAAACCTACATACATTAGGGAATTATAATCAAACCCAAAATTAAAAATCAACGAGTCAGTTTTCAGAGATAATTATTTAAATGCAAGAAAAATATTTCTCTACAGTACAAAAATTATTGTACCGTAATGTTACACTTTTAACATCTCTAAACTGAAATATTCTTAGTTTCTGTCATAATTTAAGTGAATTAGTTTTAAATTTTAGTGTAAATATAACCTAATACTTAACGTAAATGTACTTATCTTCTAGGATCTCAGATCTAGAAATTCTAATTTTAGTTTCTGAAAATTATACTTTCAACAAGCATTCCAGGACACTCTAGAATAGGTGAACTAGGGCTTAACTTTTAAGAAATACTAACTTAAGAGCTAAATTTTTTCTTATTGCAAAAAACTTCAATTTTAAATTTAATCCATATTTAAGTCATTCAGCAAATCTGTGGTCAACAAAATACTTAACACATACTGAGATACATGAATAAAAGGCAGTACTTTATAATACAAAGGGGGAAATCATGAACACAAGTAATGAAATTATGGTTAAGCAGAAAAAGAAAAGTTCTTACCAAGTGCTAGCAAGAGTTCCACAAGGGAAAGCTGATATCCCGGGGCAACATAAGACAGAATAAAACAGCTGAAACTGCAACTGTACTCTGAAGGTGGGGTAGGCAGGATTTCACCAGCCACCTAAAGTGAAGACAGTACTCCAGGACAGTTCAGCTCTATCTGCAAAGGTACAGGATAAAGAAACTTCACGCTGCTGTCCAGAAAAGGTGATCCATCCGGCTGGGTAACAAACAGCAGAACTCAGTGGTTTTTTTTGTTTTGTTTTGTTTTGTTTTGGTGGTCTCTAATTCAGAGATAAAAAAATATAGTATTCTGCAGTATCACTGCTTATTGCACAGTGATTTGAAGGAGTCAGGCAGGTCTTCTAGGATAACTAAATAAAATGTTTAAGAGTTCATCTATCTTTACCTTCCTTTTGAAGGCCTCTCTGGCTGTTTTAATCCATGGTTCAAATATATTAATTCTTCTAAAGCATTACTGCCAAGAAAAATTAGTAAAATTAGTTGGCTTATGATTTTTAGCTACATTAATGAAAAGGTACTTTTTACATTTTTCTAAGCAACAGCAAAAGTGAAAGGTGGTTATTTGCATTTGCTCATTTATCAGGCACTTAGAAGAAGACCAGGAAAGCTACTATCCTTTTTAAAAGGTTACTTCTTATAAAGACCAATAAAGACCAGGCTGGGATTTGATATCTATAACATTAATGTGTCTACTGTGCTGCTGGGGGCAAATGAACTTTTCAAGTCAATTCTGACTGCTCTGTAGCTGGATGCTACAATAAATCTTCAATATGATAAATCTGTCACTCAACAACCCACTCCCCAATATGAAGGCCAAATCCATTTCAATTATTTGCAGACAATATCGGACACAATATCGGAGCTAGACTGATGATACTGTGTATGTTAAAGGACTCTTAAGTAAACTCCAAAGAATGAGGTTATTATCATGTGACTTACCCACTGAATATACAAAATGAACTTAACACACACAACGACTTAAAAATACAGCAAGTATTTAATATGGTTGTTTCGTAATATCTAATTCCAGTTCTTCTCAAAACCAAACAAGAATTTTCTAACAGTACTGTTTCAAAACAGCATATATCAATTTTCCTGAAAACTGACTAGTTGCTCAGCTTATTAACCAGTTAACACTTGGTTTCTCAATTCAGAAGAAAGTTCTTTATCACCAGGCATTCAGTCCCATGGCCACAAAGGAATTGTCAAGAGTAACACAGGAAGAGAAATGAACCAAGGGCATGAGGGTAAAAACAGGTCAGAATGGCCACATAAAAAGTTGAAATTGTCCTCCTTCATCGTTCTCACAGCCCCTTATTAGCAGAGCATCCTCATGAAAAAGCATGAAAGGATTTGGTAGGGACAAGGACAGACAGCAAAAATGAAACTGTTGTATCCAGACACCTAGCATCCTTTAGCAGATTCTGACAATATAAAGTCAAAGCAAAGCAGTTTTAAGATTCCACCAATCACATCTGGTTTAGGCAGATGCGTAAGTGGTCACCAAGACTCCCTGCCTTACCAGAGTAGAAAGATGTCAACATTGTGGTACACCCTCCCTTTTTAGTCTTAAACAGATTCCTTCCACACCCCCAGGTTTATGACAGATGTGAGCAATTCACAGAAGTATAAGTGTGAACACACTAACGTTTAAAAGGAACCCAACCTACATAACACATACTAAGGTCGAATATACATTCCTGACCAAAATCAGGATAAAGGAACTAAACCAACATCTGTCAAAGGAGGTAAAATAAAGGACTGACAAGGAGTAACATTTAACCCAAAGGCCGCTCTACATAAATCATGCTACAATACCTAAAATTTTATTAGTGTAGGAATTCTTGTCCTAATGGTAATTTATAGATTGAAACATGCAAAGCTGAAAACCCTATTCTTCTTGAAACAATAGTGGTATTTTGAAGGCATGAAACCGAGTTTCACATCCTCATAGTCAGAAAAAGAACCCCATCATTTATATTTTAAAGTATTCCTAGCAAACTAAAAACAAAGCAAAAAAAACAAAGAAATGCAACATCATAACTATTTTATAAGCAATAAACTTAAAAATAAAATAAACTTTAATACTGAGAATTTTAATGTTCACTTGATAATTTGTTAACATTTTATAAAACCCAACTTAGCAATGGAACCCAGCTGCCGCTCTCTAAAACCAAGATGGGAAACTGCCACTCCTATGTCAGAAGTCAAATGTTGTAATCTTACGAAAATAACAACTTCAAGAAAACCACATACAATTCCAACACTGAGTCTTTGATATCCTGATTCTTAATCAAACACACACACATAGCCACATACTCATCCCCACCTTTACTACTCAACCTTAAGCCAATCTGGCTGTTAGTGCATACTGATGGATTTCAAACACAAAAATCTGTGTACACATGAAAGATGAAGAAAACAAGTATTAATAACTGATCTCCAGAGAGTAGATTAGAATGTATTTCTACTTTCCCCAATGAAAATGGGTCATTTTTTAATACCAGAATAATTTTACTTTCATCTTACAAGTATTTTTAATGTCTCCTCTAATGACATCTTCCTAAGCACATTAAGTATTTATACGTTTTATAAATACCTCTGGAGTATGTGTATAGCATATAAATTTATATGTAAGTATCTGGGACATTAAAAGCTATCTACCAAAAACCAAAACGAACCAAACCAAAATGAAAACAAAAGAGGGCCAGGGATTTAGCTCAGCGGCATAAGCACCTGCCTGACAAGTGTGAGGTCGTAAATTCAATCCCCAGTACCACAAAAATAAAATAAATAAATAAAAAAGACAAATGAAAACAAAAGAATGCAGTGTTCTGCTGTAGATATACATTATGCTGTCATAGCTGTACATTTGTGTTTTCTACTACCTATACTTTTAAATTAAATGTCATAGCTATACCAGCAACAACAAGGCAATCAAGAAGAGACAGTCTACAAGAATTTGGAAAGCATGTGTTTTCATACAGCGAGAGCCAAGGACACAAGCAGAAGGGGTACCAGGGAAGACCCTGTGCATGCTTACTGAGATCTCAATTGAGCAACAGCAACAAGAGCAAGTTACAGTTTCCTCCCTTCAGGCAGACAGAGACTTGGAATAGCTGCCTCAATATTTAAATCATTGTATGTTTTAGGCTCCCCTTAACCAAAAGAAGAGTATTCTATGAAGCAAGAGAAAAACAAAGCAAGTGGAACTCTGAAAGACAACATTTACACTGCCAAGTATCATGTAACCATCGGCTCATGTAACCATCACATTCGTAAACTAAAGGTTCTTGCTTCTTATTCCGGAACATATTTTGAGTCCAAAGAAATAGTTTAGAATTCTAGCCCCACAGTTTAGTGATCTGTGTAAACACAACCAATTAATGCCTCAACCCTCAGGATTTTCCTTTTCAACTATAGGATCCTAATATACTTCTTGTAGGGCCGTGAAAAGGATGAAATAAAGTATGAAGACACTTAGTGAAATGCCTGATTAAACACAGTAACTTATAAAAATGGTTTTTAGTTTCTTTACCTAAACTTCACTTACTGCCTTCCGAATTTTGATATTTATATGCTACTGTGTTGTTTACTTATTCTTTGTATAGGTTTATATATTATAACCTAAATAAATCTAGCTTCATCTTAACTTCTCAATTAGACAAGGCTACAAATGAAAAGACAACAGCAAAATCATATATATGGCAAAACTTTGATCCACAACCAAACCAGCTCTGGACTTGGTCAATGACGATCAGCTTTCCTAAGTTTTACACCTGCTTCTAACACAGGGCCAACCAGAGAAAGCTAAAGATGCTTCACGTAACATGTCAAACTCAACCTACCCCAATCCAACAACATCTGTCACAGCGCATATGAAGCTCCCTGTCTTTCTCCAGTTAAAATTTCCCACAGCGCCTGCCTCCCCTGGGGTCTCTACTACTGGGAAGTAAGTATGGTTGCTTCCCTTGCTATGCCAAGTCTTCGTCCTTATTTGGGTGGTCTGCACTGATTTTCACACAATAAGAGGGCATATTTGACAGGCCATTCATGTTGTTCTAGTATATAAGAAATAAAATTTAAAATGCTCCCCTTGTGCACCTAAAAAGATCTGCATGTCCCACTTTAGGAAATGCTACACTGCATATGGGTTATAAAGATTGGTGGTTGGTTACTTTAATGGTTCAGTCAAATCAGTCAATAAAATTTCTAGAGAGACAAAGGCAAAGGCAATAAATACCCTTTACAATCCACATAAAAACATCTTTTCTATTAACAAAGCCAAATCAGAGTTTCTGACACTGGACAGTGCTATCAGAATGTTTTCAGAATTAACTTTTAAAAGGAGAAAAAATACCCTTAGATTTCTAAAATGCTAAATTAATGACTGACCATCTGTTTATAACTTCACTGGATTAGAAATGAAACCCTGGGTTGGTCTAAGGATGCATGGAGTGGGAAAGGACAAACAACACAATAGCCCAACAGATTTTTAAAGGGCCTGTGACTCTTGTTTGCACTTGTATTTCAAGAAGCAAACTTTCGAAAAGTTAATTTGTATAAACCCAAGTTTTTGTTTCACAAAACTGAAGAATAAAACTAAGGACAATAGGAATTTAGGAGAGTGTTTTTTAGAAACAATAAGGGAAGAAAAGCTCTTGGGGGATACCAACCAAGAGGAATAGGTGTCCAGTGTAGTGTTTTGTTCTACATTGGCCTTATATAGATACACAGAGTGCAGGGTCTTGCTTTATAGGAGGTGAGCTTAAAAACTTGCTGTTTTAATATTTTTCAGTTTGGTCTGGAGGGAGGAAGGAGCTGTTAATTACATTCAGTGCAGAGGGTTAAAAGTCTTCTTCCTAGGGGAACCTGTCCTTATCTCTTTTTTATCTTAATCCTTTGTTTCTGTGAGTTTTTAAATTACCTCTAGGTTTGTAGGTTTTTAATATACCTTTCCGTTTAGCTTTAAGAAATAGCTCTTAACGGGTACAGGCTTCTTAAAAAAAAATTTATCAGTAGGCTACTCTATCTACTTATAAACTAATACAATTTGAAGTCTGAATAGTCCTACAACCAGATCGTTTAATAATCTGATGCAAAGTGTGAACATTAGGGAATAAGAGACTGTTTTTGTTTCTTTGCTTATAGGATATGTGTACATGTCTTTTTTTCTTTTTTCTCTTTGACACAAAATGTCTACATGTCTTAAACCTAGAGTTTCTTATTGGCTTTGCTTGAATATTTGTTTGTTTTAACTAGCCTAAAACTCCTCCAGTGTGAACTGAATTGAGCTGTACAAAAAGTTGAATATTTCTAAATCTTTAGAATTATAAAATATGTCAAGTCTGTTTTTAAATAATTATCTCAGACCCTAGTCTGAAAATCTGAAATAATACTTATTAGCGGTGACTTTAAAGACTTGCTAGATAACAGACATTGGTCCATTAAAATGAGTGAAAGTTTCTATACTTATAAAAATTTAATTCTAGTTCAAAAGATTAAAAAATAAATAGCAATGAATAAACAAGTACTCTCAACAACTAAATGGTGACATATCTGTTGTTCTGTGCATTTGCCCATCATTATTGTTATGGTTCTACAAAGACTCCAGTGCACCAGACTGTAGCTAATTATGTATATTCAAGTGATTAGCAAGCACTTGTTGCCTCTTTCACACCACCCTCCAAACAGCAGCCTTTGAGAGGAGAATAGACTGCAAATTTATTGAGAGAACACTGTTAATCCTTTGGGGAGGATGTAAATGTAAACAGGACTACTCTACATCAAGGTGCTTTGACAACAACAATCATCTGCATAAACACATGCTCAACAACAAACAGGTGTTCTATTTCACAACTAGCACCCATTTGATGCTTTCAAGTAAGCATTATGCACAAACTGTTAGAAGTACTTTGAAACCAGCTGCAATTACTATAATTAGCTGCTTTCTTGCACTTTATTTCCTTTTACCTGATCAGTAATGTGCTACGCCAATTCATAAATGACCAGGTTCAATACTTTCTCTCAAGAGTTGGGAAAGAGGACAAACTAGACTCAATTCAAAAAAATCAGCCAGAACCTACCATAAAACAGACCAATCAAATGTACTAAAAGTAAAACTCCTAATTTCTGTTTTGAAGCATACATAGTAAGACAAAAAAAAATAGCTCTTTTTCAAACACTGTTTAAACTCAGAAGAGGTCTAACTTATTGGGTATTGACTGAATAAAAGGGGAAAAGGAGAAATATTATAAAAGTCTACTAAATACAGATTAAGTAAAATAAAGTGCTAAATATTCAAACAGAATACTATGCAGTAGTTAAAAGACATGACACATCAATAGCTGTGGCTGTAACTACAAAGTCTGGATAGGTACAACACAAAATCATAATAAAATATCCAGATGCAAGAGCTAGCTATCACTTAAAAACTATGTAACTACAAGCATAAATTCTAAAATTAGGATTTTCAAACAAACTTTTAAAAAGTGTATTTAAATTTAAAAATAAAATTATAGTACAAGAAGCATTGTCTTAATCACCCTCAAAATGCTCTGTGCTCAACTTTAAACATACTTAAATCTATCATTCTTGTCACTTACTGAAACAGTTCTAGAAATACCTTTTTGTGTCTTTGCCAGACATAAACAGAAATAAGATGAATGCTGTTGAGTGCCAACAGAAAGACAGGCTCAAAAAACATTAGAGTATGTCCTAATCCACCTTATTCACCAGTTACTGCACCATGTGACTTGTGGCTCTTCCAAAAAGGTAAAATTACTGGAAAGGGAAACATTCTGGGTGGATTCAGGAAATCAGAGCAGCCACACCATGCAACTAAAGACATGAAAGAAGACTTCCAGAACTGCTTCAGAAAATGGCAAGGATGACAGGAAAAGGACATTTGAAACAAGGGAGAGTATTTTGAGCTTAGGGATTAATGCCAATATATCTTTCACTATAATAATTTTTTTTAATTTTAAAATTCACCAGTTTCCAATCATTTCTTGTACAAAGTGCAGAAAATACAAAAATTCCCTTTGGCAGGACATCTCAACAGGAGCTAGCTGGCAGAACAGAGACTCCTAAATCCATTACTATTACAAATAAAGTGTCAAGCATCCGAGGACCAGGAATGTGTCAGCCCTATGCCATTGTATATCCTCGTAGCACCTCAAGGAAATAGTATTTGATCAATAAGAAATTCATAAATGGATGCATGAATGAATGAACGCACAGATGAAAGCTTATAAGAAAGCCCAAACCCTGGAATACTGCTTAGAAAAATATAATTACAGTGTTAATTATAAAAGGGAGTGACAAACCGGGTGTGGTGGTACACACCTTTAATCCGAGCACTTGGGAGACTGAGGCAGGAGAATCACTGCAAAACCAACAACAGCCTGAGCTAGAAAGTGAGCTCAAAGCCACCTTGAACTGCATAGTAAGACCCTGTCTGAAAAAGAAAAAAAAGGAGGAGCAATACAAATGTTATTCCATCAAATTAAAATATTTGTAAAAATATTTTAGTAAGATATTTGAAATTTTAACAGGCTATCCATAGTTAGCAACACTATTTTTCCTTTTTTTTGCAGCACTAGGAACCAAACCCAGAACCTTTCATTTATTCACTAAGCAAGTATTCCAGCATTTACCGCTACACTCACTACCCTCAGCCCAGCAACACTATTTTATTCCTGAAAAAATAATTTGTTCTTTTTCCCCTAATAACATTTTCCAACTTTTTAGTATTGAAGACTACTATAGTATATCTAGCAGTAAACATAGCACATAAATGTCATTCTTATCATCCTCCTCATTACAGTTTTCATTTTTACTAGCTGTACAGCAACTTCAATCCTTTAATGACTAAACTATAAAAGTAGGCACATGTTCAACACAATCACACATGGAAAACAAAATGAAAATCTAATCAAAGAGTTAAACTCTAGAAGTAATCAGGGGAAAGAAAATGATGAGTAACTAAGATTGTGTCATGGGAAAATAAGTAGAATACTAGAATAAACTTGAGATTGAAAATAAATTATTTCAACCAGGTGTCGTGATGCATGTCTGTAACCCCAGCACTAGGACTGCTTTGAGTTCAAGGCTAGCTTGGGCTACAAAGTGAATTCAAAGCCAGCTAAACTGCACAGCGAGACTCTCGTCTCAGAAAGATCCCCCCAAAATAATGTTATTTCAAATATTAAAAAGTGAAATTATTTTCTTCTAGCCAGTGCTAAATACAAACATACCTAACTAAATATTAAGTACTATATGGTAATAGACAATTTAGTAACAGGTATATAGAGAGTAGACTTACAGTTAGCCTAAACCACTTGCCACATATTTACTTTAAAAATATAAATCTTTTTTTTTATTTGTAAGACAGAGTCTTGCTATGTAGCTCAGGCTGGCCTGGAACTCACTGTGTAGTCTAGGTTGGCCTTGAACTCACAGCAATCTTTCTGCTTCAACTTCACAAGTACTGAGATTTTAGGGATGTGCCATCACAGCCGGCCTGGATTTAAACTTGGCTCTTTGTCTTATTATCAGTGTAAACCAGATAATAGTAATCACTCTGAAATCCCACTTCTTTCACTATAAAAATTGTATAACATAATAATCCCCACCAAACAAAAATTTTTGGAAGGCTTAAATTGCATAGTACATGTATAAAGCAACTGGCATAATGCCTTACATTTACTATAATGAGCATTCATTGTTTATTAGAAAGTACAATCACCAATCATTATTAGCTGCAATAATCAGCCTTCAGATTTAAAAAAAAAAAAGACCTTAAACAGATATATTTGATGCCCAATGTTAGTTACCACAATGTACTAAGGAAATGAGGCACATACTAAGGAAGGCTGAAAAGGCTGTCCTAAAAGAACATGAAAACCAAATTGAAGAAGAAACTAACTCTAAGATTTAAAAGTTAGGAAAACAATTTTAGAGTTGTTTTGTACTTCAAAGGCTAAACAAAACAATAGCAAATAAACTACAGTAATAGATGACGTTGAATAAATTAAATAGGAATCAACTACAAAAAGGGCATATACCATTTAAAACAAGGAAGGTACCAACATTTTGCTTAAGATTCATGAAAGAAAGAAGCCAGATCTCATCTAGTTCCATTCAGAGGGGATGCCACTCATATTTTGCTACTTTCTTTCCACCGCCCTAACAGGTAACACCAATGTAACTGGCACCTCACAAACAAACCCATTTGCCAAACCAATGAGCTATGGCATGCTATCTGAATAATAGCCTTTGTAAAGCATTATCTGAACACAGAGTAGTTATCTTCATGGGATCCTTTCTCACAATCTACTCCTAATGGAACACCTCAAGCTTACAATCTCCTTTCACTTCCAGAAACATGTGATACTTCAAGTCTATATCTTGTTCATTCTTCCTCCCATAACTTGCTTTCCATTCATATTGTACCAGGTAATGCTTGCTTCAGGTTTCCACTTAAACTTTACAAAGTGATTCAAAGTCTTTTGAGGCTCTATAGCATACAAAATGTTTGAGCTGGAACAAAATCATTTTCTCTGTATGTCTGTATATTAATCTGCAAAGGGGGACAATTGTACTTGTTTATACCTTTCTAAGGGCAAAATGAACCTTACATAAGAGAATACATGTAAAGCACCCAAGGCACTGCTCAACACACATTAACCACTCAATAACGTACAGCTAGAAGCTATTCCCAGACTCTCTAAATCTGATAAGTCGTTTTTACTACATTTATTGCTTCCTATGCATATCATTACTATTTATCACTATTATTAATTCCTTGTTTCATCACAGTATTTAACAAAGCACAGATTCTCTTACATTTTGCTAAGGAAGATAAAGAAGTAGAAAGCAAGAGAAAATACTGAGTATTCAAGACAATTACAATCAGTGAAAAGGATAAAAGGCAATGGGTAGACTCCCTTGAGATATTAATAAAATAAACTCTTGTCCTCCGAATGATAATACTCTCCTCCTAAGCACAAAGATTGTACACTAAAAGTAAGACAACTGCCACAACTTAATCGATGGCAGTGACGAGAACAGTATTTTGTTATAAATCAGATGAAAACACAATCAAGGGCAAACAGAATTCCCCAGCCTAATGTGAGAATAAAAAACATAAAACTGTTCTATTCTGTAAAATAAGGCACAGTTGGAAATTAGGAAGATTCCAAAACAATGAAGTACTCTGGTCTCTTCCTACAAATTAGCTGTTTATGTTAAAGTAATATAGAGCAGGAGTATGATCAGAGATTACGATAAACTGTAATATACTCAAATTGCACCAACTACATCTATGGCCCAAAGAAGCTAAACAGAAGAAAGCAACAATGAATAAGCTCTTCACCAAAAAAGAAATGTTTGTTTTTGCAGGTTAGCTCCACCATTTTTTTCACATTTGCATCCTAATAGTTCTACTTGGTCTCCCCATTATGCAACAGTTCTTTACAATACAGCCAGCTACCCTGACAACTGGGTTCCTCTGCCAGAGTGGCTTTGTCTAAATCCTAAAGCTGTGCTTGGCTTTGCATTGAGCCCAGTGGCTGCCTGTGATGTGAATGCCAATGAAGAGACAGACCCTGTCGTCTAACAAGCCAGAGACTAAAAGGTCTCTTTGGGGTCAACAAATTGTCTCGACTACTTTCATAAGCTTAAGAGACTGGAAAATGAAGACAGAAATGCATCTTACTTCTTAGGAGGACAACAGAAAAAAAGTATAAAATGTGTAACAGCTATCTGATACTTTAGTGCTTCAACTTTAAATTAGGGAGAGGTCTAATAAAACTTCACCATGTAAACAAAGTAATTGTTCCTTTTAAACAAGAATATTAACAAAAAGCAAATTAAGTAAATTTCATATTAACAAATGTGAAAATGTTTAGACCTTATACGCTCAAAAGTATTATAAAAGCCTCGGGTGTGCTTCCTGCTGGTCTACTGGAGATAAATAGAGAATGACAAGGTATAAAGAGGGAATTACCTACAATTCAAGAAATGAAAAATTATGTAACTTTAAGAAACCTAACCAATTAATAAGTAATATCTGCTAAAAACAAACATTAAAAACACTAATAAACTTCAATAATAGCACAATAATACAATCTTAACTGCATAATTTTAAATTGTCAATAAAAAATAATATATGTTGCTTTTGTCGGTTTACACATCTGAACATGTTAGTATTCAACTAATGTACACTTCCTTGCATTTTAGTGGAGGTTCCCCTTTTCTTTCTTAGAATAACGAACTCACCATCTCTTCTACTTAATCAAATGCCAGATCCTACCTGTTTACCCTCCTAGATAGCTCTGGAATTCATCCACCTTATCCTGTACTACCACAACTCTAGCACAGATCATGATCATCTTTTACTTGGATTCTGGGGCAAGCTTCCTAAACTGATTTCTGGCCAGAATGGTACAACAGATACATATAGGTAATTTTCTAAAAGTTATAATAGCAAAAGGAAAAAGGTAAACTTAATTCATGTAACATAGTTCAGGTAAATGTATCCAAAATACGATCCCTTCATCATATACCAATAGAAAAATCCAAGATCTTTTATTTTTTTCTATGATAAATCCAAAGTACTATGCATTTTATTTACACCTATAGTATGGCTCAATTCAGAGCCCAAAATTTCAACACTTAAAATGAAATATAGTACTATCAAAATAATAAAGAAAATATATATTGATTCAATTTTTATACTGAAATGTTAAAATATTGTTACTTGTTCCCCAGCCACACTAGCCACATCTCAAGCGCTCAAGGCCCTTGAGCCACCTGGGCCTGTGATTACCATGTTGGACAATGTAAGTGGAGGCCTTCAACTTTTGCTTCTTCCAACCCAGATGCTAACAATTTTAAAATGCAAGTTGTTCACATCATCTAAGATTTAAATGACTCTCTTCTAATCTCATGGAAAATCCTAATGTCTTAACAAAGGTCACGTAACATCGGATTTCTCTTCCTTTTCTAGTCTCATCTACCTCCTCCTTCCCTTTTCACACAATGCTCTGTCCCTCTGGCTTCCTCTACAATAGGCTGTCAGTCCCACTAAATACCCCTAGTTCTTCAGATGGTAAGAACCAAGTCGCTCTTACTCCCTGCTGTATCCTCTTGGTTTTTTTTGTTTGTTTGTTTGTTTGTTTGTTTTTTGTTTTGTCTTTTTCATTTTCATTTTTACCGGTACCAGGGATCGAACTCACAACTGCCTGCTTGCAAGGCAGGCACTTATGCGGCTGAGCTAAATCCCCAGCCCCTGTACCCTCTGCTTTTATCAAATCCCTGGCACTTGTTGTCACTCAATAAATGAATCAATTCACAGAATAATCTGTGCCATCCTAAATGTGCTGAGGGCAAGCACCTTTGTCTCCACAGGTAGTTGGAAGACAAGGGTCCTCCTTAGGATGCATCACATGATTTTACTACCAGTAACAATAATAGAGTGGCTATAAAGGGAAGTATGACAAAATGAACACTGAAATTCAAACAAAGTTGGAACATGTAATACCAAAATAACACTTCATATTTACAGGTTTTTGTAAATCTACTGGAAGGGTAGAACATCTGAAGATCAGAGAAAATTCTAGAGCCGGGGAGCTAGTGAGAACCTTCCTCACCATTTCTTATAAAGGGAGTTAATTCATATAATTCCAGGTTTCTTTGCCTTTAACTCTGGAGAGATGGAGTTGTTCTTGTTTTTGTAATCTAGCAAAAAAAAATTTGGAGGAAAAAATTCTTGGTATGCAAAATTAAACTCAGACTCTGTTTTCCCTTCGGAAGCTGGTAGGCTACAGAAAATGCAAAATTGCCTTTATTCTTCTACTCAATGGACCAGCAATACTAGCAAGGCTAGAAGCATGTATTTCCAGATAAAAGTTTTAAGGTAACACAACCATGCCTATTAGTTTGTATGTTGTCTAGGTTATTTTCCTAAACTACAATCACACAGATGCAGAGCTACAATTGTAACAAAAACCATACAGCCTGCAAAGATATTTATCTAGTCCTTCACAGAAAAAGACCCTTGCTCTACAGCATTTTACTTACACAGCCTGCAATGTGCTTGGAAAAATATACAATTAACTTAGTGGATCACCTCACTCTTCCCTTACCTACGGTTTTTCTTTCCATGGCTTCCATTGCCCATGATTAACAGCCTGACAATATCAAAGAGAAAATTCCAGAAGTAAATAATTTGTAAGTTTTAAACTATGTTGTTCTGAATAGTGTGATGAAAGCTTGTGCTATTTCATGCATTCAAGGTACTAATCATCCTTTTATCTGTACTATATATGCTACCCATCCATTAGTTAACTTAGTAGCTATCTCAGCTATCAGTTCTACTGTCATTCTACCTACATTTCTCAGTAATTGTATTCAAGTCTTTCACAGCAACCTAAGCCTATGTCACAATTCCTATAATCCCTTCACTTCATTCCATCACAGAGACAGCATCATCTCACATCATAAGAAGGATGATAAAGATATTTTCAACGAGAGACAACATTCAAATAATTCTGATCACAATATATTGTTAAAAATATCCAGCCTGGAACAGTGGTGCGTGTATAATGCTCCTGCTAAAGCAGGAGAATCACTGTGAATTCAAAGACAGCCTGGGCTACAAAGTGAGTTCAAGGCCAGCCTGAACTACACACACCAAGATTCTATCTCAAAAAAGGGGGAAAAAAATCCTATTTTATTTCTATTGTTATTAATCTTTTATTGTGCCTAATTTCTAAAAAAACTTTTATCACAGATAAGTATGTACAGGAAAAAGTAACTATAGAGTTTAAAACTTATCTGTGACTTCAGGCATGAATTAGGAGTCTTGGAACATATATAGAACAAATAAGGGAGTAGGTACTCTACATACATTTTGGGCTGAAATTTTACTCTTCTTTTGTATCTAAAATTGTAGAGAAAGCCAAATAGGAAGGAGTTCAGTATTTATATCCTCTAGAAACTCAAAAAAATTTCATCTATGTAAACTTTCTTGGAATATCAGTAAAGTTCTAGGGCATCAAATTTGAGGAAACAGGTCTCAGTCAAGCCGGGAAGTGCTTTGAGAAAACATTTTAAGGAAGCAATAGCCCTATAGCTAGGAAATTTATGTAACTATCCTATAACTATGTATAATTATGTGCTCTTTGTATTATCAAAAAAGAAAACTAGCAATATAAATTCAAGTCTAGTTCCTCAAAGACTTTCAGGGTTTTCAGGTTAGGTCCTTTGTTTCAAAATAATGTACCTGGGGCTGGGGATCTAGCTCAGTGGCATAAGCGCCTGCCTTGCAAAATAATGTACCTATATATTCTGTAGAAATTTTAAATTTTTAGACATTAGTGATTTGTTTCCTTGAATGTTTCTCTGCCATTCCTTCAAAATAAATAAATTAATATTATGCAAGACGTGGCACTAGACTAAGTCAAGTGACACTAATAAGTTTTTCCAAACACTAAGTAAGAAGTATTCACATTTTCTCTGGCCAGTGTTCTTTAAACTTAAAGACATTTTTTTAACTACTGAATTTTTAAAACTACTGACAATTCTATCATACTTTTAATTTACTTGCAAAAATATAAATCTTTTTTTTTTTTTTTTTTGGTCTTTTTGAGATAGGATCTCACTATGCAGTTCAGGCTGGCCTTGAGCTCACTTTATAGCCCAGGCTGGTCTCGAACTCACAACAATCCTCCTGCCTCAGCTTCCCAAGTGCTGGGATTACAGGCGTGAGCCACCATGCCTGGCATAAAAATACAAATCTTGAGAGTAATTATCATGAGTTTAAATAGGAGATCAAGATTTTGTCTTTTTAGGTTTACAGGACACTGGCCAATAATAACTTAAAAAAGATTTAATTAGGTCAAGGAGAATGTTGCATATTTTCTTCACATAATTTGGGAGGGGATGTTGCTGAGAATAGAATCCAAAGGCTTTGTGCATGCTAATAAACACTCCATACTGGCTCATATCCCCCACCCCTCATCACATGTGCTACATATCTCATATTTCTACGCTTTCTACCAAAATTGCTCAAGTAATTTAATGCATGAAGAACTATAGACATGATCAAATGTAGGGTTAAACTACCTTACAGTCAGGTTGACTATTGGTTGAACAAAATCAAGTACACAAGAGAAATTAGAGTTTTTAAAATATAAATTTGTGAAAATAATTAAAAATGAAAGAAATCTGAAGGGACTTTATTTTCCTAAATATTTAACTCAGTTGGACTACACCATGTATTCAAAGTTATGCAAAAATACTTGCAGAATACACTACATTCTTCATAATCTTCAGTGTAATCTGTTGAATACATTCTTATGATAGTTATCATTTTCATGAACTAAAAACTTTAAAAAGTAAATCAAATTAGAATCGAAATTTAAGGGATTTCTTGTAGATAGTTAAATATGATTCTTAGATAAATAGAAACTTTAAATATTTGTTTCATTTTTTAATTGATAGTATGATTTTTTTTCCTAGCATAAACCTGTTTCTCCTCATAAGCATACTCTCCAAATTCTTTCATGCTCACAAAAATCACAGATTCAAGTCAGGGATGGTGGTGCCTGAATTCCAGCACTCCAAGAAGCTGAGGCAAATTCAAGCCTAGTTTGGACAGTTTAGCAATTTAGTAAAACCCTGTTTCAAACTAAAAAAGAAAAAAAGGAAGGCAGATGTCGCTCAGTGTGAAGGCCTTGAGTTCAACCTCCAGTACTTGAAAAACAAAAATCACAGGCATAAAAAATATTGCAAGGGCCCCAAAGTATCTTTTAAAAAAATGTAGACTATTTATACTGAACTGAAACTGCATGAGGTTATTTAATAATGTCTATTACAAAAGACAAACACTACAGTAATACACAACCTAAAACATATACATGTTCACTACGGCAAGAACAGAGGGCAGAAAGGAGTTACATCAGCTCCCCTAGTTGTCTCAGTCCAAAGCACAACACAGCATTTTTGCTTACAGTCCAAAAACTAGTCAACTGGTTCCCATGTAACTGCAAAGAAAGCTGGAAAATGTAGAAACACATGAAAAGTATCTCAGAAACATAGCTCTCAAATATGCTCAACAATTTCTAAACTGCTCTAAATGGTGAGTTGTGTAACTGACCATTAAAACTAAAATTAGGCACATCAATTTAAATTATCTTCTCTACAATATCTAGTATATTTTTCCTGGCAGAAAAAATGTACACTACTTATTTAAACTAGCTCATTTTGATAACTCTGTTTTGAAAAATAATAGCAATAGCTAGTCTTAATAACACTTAAAAATAAGCACTGAAAACCAACTTTTTTCAAAGAACTACACAATTTATCAAACACAGTCATAAGACAAGTGATTATGTTAAAGGTTTTAGATAACATCTAATTTACAATGTCCCTTAATATAAAAATGCTTGCTTGCTTATGTACTTATTTGGTCTGGGATCAAATACAAAGTCTCCTGCATCCTTAAGCACATGTTGTAACACTGAGCTACTTTCCCCACATAGGTTTATTTTAAATCCAACTGCCATTAAAATTATTGAATGTTAGCACTCCAAATGAATGGTCATCAAGATATTGCAAATTAAAACTATGGAAACATTATATAGCAATGAGCATGAGTAAAGTAAGTACAAAACATAGAAATGTTTCACAAATACAATGTTAACAAAATGAAGTTATGTGATTTCATATTCAAAAACAGGCAAAAATTAACAGGGTTTGGAGTCATCCAGTTAGCATCACAGAGTATAAGCACTGAAGGTATAGCAAAACAGGTATTATATTGTGTGCTCATTTTGTGAAAATTCAAAAAGCTGCATTCCTACTGTTCTTTTTATATGTATTTCATATTTTAAGAAAAAGTTTACCTTAAAAAAAAAAAGTTGGGGGCTGGGGATTTAGCTCAGCAGCATAAGCGCCTGCCTTGCAAGCAGGCAGTCGTGAGTTCGATCCCCGGTACCGATAAAAAGGAAAAAGACCAAAAAAAAAAAAAAAAAAAAAAAGTATTACTGGCAACAAAAACAGAAACTCTTATTTTTGCACCACCATCTGTCAGCCCCGTATTCCTCACCAGGTTCACCAGCATGTTTAGAAATGGCCGTTCTCATTACCATGTGGGCATCTCATTTGTGATAACTGAACTCAGGAGTCCTTGCTCATTAAAAAATATATTGGCATTAATTTGCTCACAACCATGTTCTTTTACAAGTGAAAAGGAAGTTTTTGATTTTTTATTCTGGTGGAGATTAAATCCAGGGCTCTATGCACGCTTGGCAAGGACTCTACCACTGAGTTACATTCCCAGTTCTGAAATTCCATATAATGACCTTATTAAAGGTTTTAGCTACCAGAAAAAGTATAGAGCACATCATTTTTAGGAAAATGAGATGATACACGATTAAAAAAATTTTTAGAATATTACAGTATACTAAAACATGCATAGATTTGAGATATAATTTAGGTCTATTAGGGCTAGGGTTAGAAAAAAAGTATCTAAAAATATCTAAATTTCATATAATTAAAATGTACTCCCATCTTTACAGTTCAGTAAGATAAACATACTTGTATCTTCCATAATGTATTTCCTCTAAGTAATCCCAACACAAGACTGTACTTGATTAAAGCTAGGTAAAGTTATGACAAAACTTACGACAAATTTGAGAAAATTTCTTATCAACTAGTGTATCACTGAGTTAGTAAATCATTAACTGCCTTTTGTTTGGGTTATTTGTACCCTCATTTCATTAACAAAAAACAGAGATGAAGAAACTTCCAAGTTTGAAAAACTAGATCACAGGCAAGACTGTGGACTTAACCTATGAATTCTGGTCTGCTTCAAATACATTCTATACAAAAAATGAGGAGCTCTATCACCATTACACAGTTATTTAATGCTTTGTTGTTCAATAGTTTGTTTTGTCTTTAAGAAATAACAAGCTTTTTGGAACAGTGAAGGCAGGAGGGGTGATCTTTCCTTTGATAATCTCCAGTAAACTTTAGAATAAAAATGAATTAGCAGGAACAGAGGACAAAGAAGGCATCCAATATTTTCAGCCGTGCATTTTACCTCTGGAGAATTCTTATTGTCATGAAGAAATAAACATGAGGTTGGGGTGGGCAGTACAGGAAAGGAACAACTGCAAGCTGCCATGCTGAGTTTAACAACAATCATCAGGAGGGGCTCTGGGAGCTCACCAGCTGCAAAGTTTTTGTGTTAGACTGTGATTCCATTGGGAGGGTGGGAGCCCCTAAATAATGATGTCAAAGGGGTTTTTACATGCCCAGGAAGCTATTTTAAGCAAACAGAAATCTACATTTGTTCCTAATAGAGGTTAAGGCCTTTGGGGATTAGAGATGGAGGGTCTAGATGACTATTTTCCAAATAAACTCGCTGTTCACAGCACAACGGAATAGACTCCTGAAACGGTATATGTAATATTTTTATTGCAAAACATCAAAGAAATAAAATGAACATTCTTCTTGTGCAGAGTCAAAAAGTTCACTTTGAAACTTACATAGCAAAATGAATTTGAGAAGAAAAAAGAAAGTTACGGAATAAGAGAAATTTCACTAATGAAGTATGTCTGCCTCATATTTTAATGCTTTTTTAAAAAAAGTCAGATCCTGCAGTTCAGAGTAACTGCTTCAACAATTCTGGAAAAGCACAATTAGGATGCCATTGCTAAGAAGTATTTATGGACTTGTTTTCCTTCAGCATTCTACCCAGTACATCTCAGCCAATATAGCATATTCACATTCACTATTCAAAAAGCAAAATGAAGTTTTTTAAGAAACAAAGAAAGAGATTAAAAGCAAGCATCTTTACTACTATATGTAATATATACCAAAACAGTACTTTAACATTTAGTCTTAAAAAACAATGAGAATAAGTTCCTACTCAAGAGAAAACCTTATAATCTCAAAGCAAGTTGCCATATGTCTTCTATTTTTAGTTAAGTATTTTTCCCCTCTCTGGAGCTTATCGGTCTGTGCCACTGGTTGGTACTTGATGCAAAGGATTTTCCCAATTATCATTAGCTTTTATATAGATTATAGCAAAATAGTGCAATTCCAAATAGACAGGTCAGGTACAGTAAGAAGCATTACAGAAAATCATATTAAACTGTGAACTGACTTTGTCAATAAATAAACTAAAACTCAAAAAGGTAAATTAAGACACTTAAGACACAGGATAGGTTTTTTGTCAACACAACTAAAAATGCTTTAAGATGATAACGGGCCACAAATTAGGAAAGCCCAGTATGTCTGCCTAGGAAAGACTAGGAAATGAGGACTGTAGAAAATACTGGGTAGCCCTATTACAGAAAAACAATCTATTTTTCTACTATAATGATCTGCAAGTAAGTGTTCTAAAGACACTCAACAGTTCTAGGAATTCTATAATCTCACATATATCCTCTGTTAAATAAAAAAAAAGAACAGAGAAGGACATAAATATATTATTTAAAATACAGAATATGTCTAGACATTGATATTTTTATCATCATCATTATGGTAATGTTGGGATTTAAACTCAGGGCCTTGGCATAGAGTTATGATCCCAGCCTTATTAATTTACTTATTTATTTTGAGGTAGGGTCACACTAAGTCACTAAATAGCCCAGGCTGGGCTCAAATTTGCAAACGTCCTGCCTCCACCTCTCAGAGTGCTAGGATGATAGGCGTGCACTGCCATGCCCACTTGAATATTGTTTATGTATGTTTCTGAGGAAGTCAACAGGTTTTGGTGGTCAGTTTGTCTGGTTTTGCATGCCTGTTTAAAAAAATTGTATTATAGTAGCCAGATGTGGTGGCACATCCCCGTAATCCTAGCATTTAGGAGGCTGAGGCAGGAGGATTGCTGAGTTTGAGGCCACCTTGGGCTACATAGTGAAACCCTGTCTCGAAAGAGAATTTATCTCAGTGGCACACACGCCTGCCTGACAAATGCAAGGTCATAAATTCAATCCTCGGAACAAAAAAAAACTAGAAACAAAACAACTATATTACAAAGCTGTCCAAACTGGAAGTTTCAAAAGAATCAAGTTGAGAAAGAGTTCTAAATAGGCAGAAAGTCTGATAAACTTTCTAAACATCACCTCTGGGTAGATACTAAGTCCTTCCCTCTAATTAAGGGCAAAAAGATCACAGAGTAAAACTTCACACTCACAGATTTGGTGGTGATACTTACCATCTTGACCACTTAGTACCTGTAAATTAGTAGAAATTAGTACCTGTAAAACCAGAATCAACTTAGCAATATATGTATGTATGCATAAGAAAACAATCTCAAAAATTTTGATGTAAATTTCAGAAAAGCTTGTTTAAAGTTCGCCAGAGGAACACTAGTGTGATTAACAGAACAAAAAATAACTTAAATGCAACAACAGTATTAATCACTTTCAAGTGTTTAAATCTGAGCTTCAAAGGAGGCATCCCCTCAAAAGTAACAAAAAACAAGGTACCTGGAAATAAAGAATAAACCTTCAAATACCCTTACAGATTAACATGGATATAGTGTACACATCTGACTTTCAAAAACCTTGTCTTACGGAGGAGTGTCAAGGCAAGGGTTACCATATGAGTCAGACTGACATCTAGTGGTAGGTCTGCTGAACAGTAAACACAGTGCTTCATATTTTATTCCTTGTTAACATCAGCAAACAGTGCCTAGCACAGTATTCTTTTTTTTAAATTTTTTTTATCGGTACCAGGGATCGAACTCAGGACCACGCGCTTGCAAGGCAGGCGCTTATGCCGCTGAGCTAAATCCCCAGCCTCTAGCACACTACTCTTAACACTATTGCAAGAGTACTCTACCTTTGATGTTGTAAGCTAATATCCCAATTTCTCTATTTGACTTTCTCCCTCCTTTTTCTTATCACTTCTACTCCATCCTCTATGTCCCAGTGAGTAAACACTCATCCCTGTGGTGTCTCTTCAAGGAATCCATGATTGGCCTATATTTTTTTCATTTACTTTTTCCCTCACTGAACATTATACCAATCTCCAGTGCAGGTATAATATAGAATCTATTTTGTGTGTAACTCCTCTGGACTGTTGTTATATTAAATCATGAAATTAAACCAAATATTTATAATTCTATGCAACTCTGGGAAATTATTTTGTTCATCTCTATTTGACTTAACCATATGATTATTTTCCAAAGCAACTTTAATCTATCTTCTTTATCTTATTCAAATATCTCATCCCCAAACCCTGTTTCTCTGGTTCTATACCTTAGCTCCCAGGAAACATGTAAACCACTAAATGTGAGTAACTTCAACATCCCACCTCTTCACATGAAAACTCTCATTTAAAATACACTCCCTTTCCCTGTGTCAAACAGAGATGCATATACCCTCTTTTCCAAGGATTAATTCCCTTTCCCGTGTCCCATGTTTATCCATTTCTAAAACTTGGTTGTCTTTGATTGAATCTTTAGACCTTCTCTCAGCTCTATGACATCTTCACTACAGCCTATGAATATGCTCATGTGCATGCATCCAAAAATCATCTTTCTTGAATCTCCTGAGATCAATTCTTTCCTTTTATCAAAAAATAACCTCAAAGGAGTATTTATGAGTTTTTCTATTTCTTTAATATTTACTCATTATCCAACACCAGCCAATGTGCTTCTTATGATCATCACTCTCTTGACACTGACCACTTCAAAAATCATTAAGCTTGTAAACAACAAGATCCTCAGTGGGACCTTCTTCACAGGCACTATTCTCCATAGGTCCTTATGGGGTACTGTGATAACTACTCTCTCAATTAGCTTATACAGTGCAATAATTACTTTTACTCTTCCTATCTCCTTTGAAACCCTTCCTCTACCTACTTCTTCTCATACAGCCCAAACATAACATGGTCCCATATTCTTCAATAATAAAGAATAAAAGTCTTGTTTCCATGAAAAAATGGTTCGAGCAGTAAGTGCAAATTGATTTACCTACGAACTAAGCCCAAAACTACATTCTGCTTATCTACTCTACTTCCCTCTTTTAAAAATGCTTCTTTAAACCACTTCATTTAAACTTGCCCTAATTATTTCCAATCACAATTAGTGTTTCTAACGTATCACATTTTATATTAACATCTTACATTAGATGTGTCCTAAGTCCTTGAAAATTCCACCATGTTTTCCTGGAAATACCGCATGCCCTCCCATCTGGGCCCCATGCAGTATTTCACAAAGGTAGCAAGCTCAGTGCCTCTGTCCTGCAATTTTGAGTACTTGTTCAGAATGCTTTGACTCTAAATACCCTTTACCTCACATAACATGATTTCAGTAAATGTTGCTGCTCAAAGTCAATACTTAAATAATTGGTCATACCATATTCCTAGAGACGAAAACTGAATTCCATTGTTTGTACCTGTTAGGCTATAAACACACATAAGAAGTGAAATAATTCTTTACGAAAAAGATTAATTTTCTAATTCTGAGCTATCTGACCCAATCTTTCTTGTGGGAAATAATCTGTCACATTTTACTTTGCACCAAACAAGATATACTTTTCTTAAAAAAAAAAAATGCTTCCTAAAATAAGACTAAAACTAGTTCTAGGAATTTATCAGCCCAGAATCATGAGGAGTAACAAATTTTAAGCATCTATGCAATTTTATACTTCAAACACATTTCCCACTAGCAAGTTTTAATGTGTGCAAAAGTCCACTTATATACCAACTAAAGTATATCCAAGAATAGAAGAACTGGACAGTCTCACCAAATCCTTGGATTTGGATATAAGTATGAAGCAAATATTGTAATTAAGCAATATTAAGTATTCATTATATGAATGTGAAAAACACAATTATACCTAAATTTTATGTTATGTAATGGTTTTCTGGGTTTTTTACAGGACTATAAATATATATATATATATATATTCTGCTACGTGGACCTGGCAAATGTAGTCCACTGTTGGGAGGGGAAGCACTTTCATCAAAGAGGTATACTCTGGAACCCAAACCGAGAAATGCATAACGGAGAAGGCAGAAATATTTGTTGAATGGATTTTTGTCTATATGAAGAGCTGAAACAGGACCCAGCCCTTAGGAGGACAGAACTTGCAGAGCAGAGAAGATACACAAAAGCAGCACATGGCTACTGAGACTGAGTTCTTGGGCATCAAGGGACTCAGGCTGGCTGGTCTCTAGAAACTTCAGTGCTTGGCTAACAACTGTCTAAATACATTGTGATTGGCCAATGTACTATTCACATTGATATCCTACCCAACCAAATCTCTTACTAGCTGTAGGAAAAGATGGGGGGAACTAGAGTACTCTATACTCTATGTAATCACAGTCAGCTGTTGAGCTGGATTAATACTGTGTACAGGATCTGAAACAGCTTGTTGGAGACTTCTTTTATTATAAAAGGTAACTGAAAGTTTCTTTAAGTACAAAACTAAACATTGTTAAGAAAACATATTTAAGAAAAATCTCAATTTTAAAAGGTACAAAAACATGTATGCATCCATATATGTACCTGAAAGGTATATCTATTAAGTGATAGGACAGCAATTTTAACCAGTCCTGAAATATTGAATTAATTATAGTAACCATGAATAATGCTTTCCGAACAGCTTTGATTCTGAAATGAACATTCTTTGTATTTGATGACACTAATTCAGCTTTTTTGTGGTCAATGCTATAAATGCTACGGAAATTATGTACTGCCCATGTTCATTACCTAAATTTCACATAATAGTAGGTTTGTTAAATTAATTTTTCCCTAAAATAGATAAAACAATTATTCCTTATTAAGGATTAATCACTTGCCAAATTTAATTCTCCAAAACAACCTCATTTCAATTATGCCAGTTTCAGATTCGTTATTTTCAACTTTTATTTCTTCTACCTCAAATACAATTTAAATTTTTAAATAATATTTTGCAAGTAGTCACTTGGTTTACAAATGGTTTATAGTCTTTATAAATTCACTAACAGATTCTGAGTACTCTAAATGGTTTGCTCCAGAGAATAATGCTGAATTGGAAGACAATGCCACAAAGGTCTAGTTTATTCACTTAAAAAGTATTGGTCAGTATTAGCTGGCCCAACGCTAAATCTAAGTCCCTGGAATAGAAAGGGCAGGGGGTAAAGTAGGGATAAAGTTTTTATCTCCCTTCTCAGGCACAAAATTGGTCTTATGCAGACACTTGAAATGGGTGAATGACCTTAATGGCATAATTTAATCTCCTTCCCCAACAAAAACTCATCTCTCACATTCTTTTTTGTTTCTACCAGTTTCAAGGTCTTCATACTCTTCACTGTGTCATTCCATCTTGATCTGCCTTAACCTCCCTAAATATTTCAAATGTAGGATGAGTCTCTGCCATCATCTGATCTCAGCAGGCAGTAAGAAGAATGTAAACTCTTTAAAGACAAAGTGAAAATTTTGAAATAGCATGACTAACTTAAACTTATAATTTATGGGGCTTTAATTAAGAAATTAAAATGATAGTATTTTTAAAAAATAGCCAGTGAAGAAAGATATGTAGATGTACAGAGCTCATACATAAACTGATGGGCACTGACCTAAAAATAAGCTTTTCCGTTTTATTAGAATTTCTTCCCTTTTTTCCTAAATGTACTGATTCTCAAAATCTAGCACCTGCACAATTGACCCTAAAAAGAAAACTGGATTCTTTGTTGCAATGGTAACAAAGTCCATTCATGCATATGAATAACCCAAGGAAATCAGACTTTGATAAGACATAGATATCCAGCTGAAGAATTTGTTATTGTATGTACAAGACAGTTGTATAACAGCTCTTTTGAGAAGTGTCGATAAGTGTCCACACATCTGGAAGAAAAATAAATGGCTCTTTCCAGGACATGCAAGCAAACATTTCACCATGCTATAAGCCTCAACAAGCCTCTACAATTATACTCTATTTGTCTACTACCTTAAATACTAGAGTGTCAGAACTGAATAGGAATTTTGAGACAGGTTATACAGAACTACCAGATCTCAACTGAAAAGCTGCAGTCTTCTCCACAAAGTCTCCTATGAAATCAAGATGTGTTTCATATATTGGTTTTATTCCCTGAGTAAAGCTATAAGTAGTGTATGAAAGTTTTAGTGTATGATTTTCCTCATTTTTACCTGTTGTCCCAACTTGGTTATTAAAAGTACACTACTAACATGTTCCTGCTGGCTTGAACCACTGGTGATACACGCATGACTATCCCATCAGGTAGAAATTAATAATGTCTGTTAGTCTTTGTATCAATAAAATTAATAAAAAGTCTACAAATGGATCAAATCTAGTTAGTTGCTTATATATAAATAATGACTGCCCAAATACAAATATTAATACTATTAATATCAATTAAAAAGTTATAATTATAAATTTCTTTCTTTTTTTACACTTTTTTTTTTCTTTTTATCGGTACTGGGGATCGAACTCACGACCGCCTGCTTGCAAGGCAGGTGCTTATGCCGCTGAGCTAAATCCCCAGCCCCATAAATTTATTTCAATTAAAAGAAATGTATTTATAGTTCTAGATAGTTTAGCAATAATTCTCTAAATTTTAATGTGGAAATCTTAAGTTTAAGGTTACTTATACCATTGCTAGTGTATATAATACATATTTACAACTGTTGTATCACAAGTTAGCTGTGTAATAACTTTTCATATCATTTCAATGGTTTACTTAAGGAACTACAATATGATCACATCTGGTCTGCTAAATCAATGCCTTTTTTGCATTATTGTAGTCAAATAATACTCCCTGAGAAACAGCAGCAGCCCCCTGTTGGGACAGTCATTCATGTACCACCAGTAGTTCAAGCCAGCTGAAAGGATCAACTTCAAATCACAGTAGCACAGTGGAGAGACGTGAATTACAGCCCTTCATGAACGTGTTTTTTAAACTCCCAAAAAGATAGTGGTTTGTATATTATAGTCAGTCTTTCCTTAAAGTAAAAGACAATGTCTTATATGCTTCTTTTCTCACATCAAATACCTACTACATACTCAAAAAAACACTTTGATCTGGCTGGGCATAGTGGTGCATATTTGCAATCTCAGCTCTCAGAAGGCTGAGGCAGGAGGAGTATAAATTCAATATGGGTTTGGACAAATTAGCAAAACCCTGTCTCAAAATACAAGTAAGAGGGGTTGGGTTTAGCTCAGGGATGAAATGGCCCTGGATTAGATGATTAGATCCCCAATAGTGCCCAAACAAAGATAAGAAAAATCACTGTCACAGAAAGAAATTAGGATTCCTTGGAAAAGAGTTGATTAAAGGACCCAAGCAGGATTTTGCAAAATGAGTCTGGAATATCTTGCTGTACCAAAGAATAAAAGATGCTCAAAGAATGATGAAGACATAGTACAATTAAAAAGAAGTATGGAAGCGCCCTATTAGCCACATGTGAGAGAGTTCCATATCACAATATATAACAATAAATAAAGAACTGTTAAATTATTGAATTAAAAAAACAAGAATCCATACGGGTCTAAATGAATTAATGAGTGAAAAGATGTCTTATAGCAGAATAACTCATGATTACAGGAAAATAAGGAATTCAAAAATCACTTGTTGCAATCAAGTCAGGCAAGAAACAATAATGTTAATACTAATAGGTAAAAGTTTGATGAGAACATGATTATTTAATTAGTCTCATGTTTCTACTTAGAATTACTAAAATGGGAATACTTTCACAGTGGTGAAAATAGCTACTACCTTCATTAAAATAATCAAAATTACCAACAGTAGTAGTGGATTAAATATCAACTCAGCATTCAATAAGAACAAAGCATCACTTCTGAGATATTGCTACTGAAAATATAACCTAGATCTAAACATGAAGAAAAATCAGACAAATCCAAATGGCAAGACAGTCTACAAAACAAATGGCATGTAACCTTGAAAAGCATCAGAGTCATAAATTGTAGTGACTGATGTGTTAATATCAATTTCTTGACTTAATATTTGCACTCTCCTTATATGAGAACATTTGTATTTTTCAGGAAAATATGCCAATGTACTAGGAGTAATGACTCATGAAGAAAAGCATCGTATGTTCAATTTTTCTAAGTTTGAAATTATTTTTAAAAATAAATAAGAGTATAAACTTTTTTATTGTTTCTTTGTATTTTGCAGATTTAGTTAACAATTAAAGTTCTTAATTAGGTTCTGGTAATAAATTGTATTCATTCATTATTCATTCAACAAGTACTATATGCCCTACTCTTTGACTGGCACTGGGAATCACAGTAGGAAAAAGGAAATAAAAAATCTTGCTTTCAGCAGTTTACATTTTGATGGAGAAGAAAGCAGGGTGTATAGAATAATAAATGCTAAGGAGAAAAACACAAAACAGGAAAGAAGTAAACATAAAGCTGTGGAGGGAGGAGTAAAGTCTTAGATTATAATTATAACAAGGCAATCAATCCTGGGTGCATCACTGAGGAGGTAATGTTAAGAAAAATCAAATGATTAATTTTAATCATTTATCATTGTGATTAATAGAGCAAGAGCTTTCTTAACACAGAATACAGCAAGGCCTTGAGATGGGAAAGGTCAGGCAAGTTCCAGGAATGCAAAGCCAGAATGATTAGAGCATGAAGAACAGGGAGGGCCAACAAGAAAAACAGGTCAGAGAGAGGATGAGTAGCCAGCCAGAGGCTGCAGATTCCAGAGGGAACTCTGGTCTTTACTATGGGTAGGATGAGAAGCCACAGGGGTTTTCTGAACGCAGGAGTCATGGCATCTGACTTACGTATCAATAGGGCTGTTGTGTGGAAAGAAGATAAAAGGGGAAGGTAGACAGATTCACTAAGGAAAGAAGGTAACAACAATTATATTTAACTTCTCCAGAATAGCTACTCTCATATTATAAAGCACAATAAAAGCCTGGGCTGAGGGTATGTTCAGTGGTAGAGTGCATATGTAGCATGCATGAGGCCCTGGGTTCTATCCTGAGCACACAACAGACAGAAAAACGTAAGTGGAGGCTAAATTAACACACCATAGTATTTCCTATCCAAAATATTGTAATAGTTAATGATTAATTTATGAATTAAAATGATTTTTAAAAACAACTAAACAGCCAGGGACTGATTCCAAATTCCAGGTCTTGTTTTCATTTTTAAAAATATCAATGTATTTCTTACATTATCAAAATAATCCAAAGGCTACGTCTTAGTGTAGTCTACAAAATGTACCTAAGAAGTTATTCGGTCTTATAACAACTATAGTTAACTATTTCAAACAAAAGAACAAAAAAGAAAAGATGATAATATGAAAATCATGAAAAGGCAAAGAAAATTAAGAAAGAAAAAAGAACCTACTTCCATAAATGTAAGATTAGGTAATTCAGACGGACATTCCACTGAGAACAATGTAAGATGTTGGACAAAATGAGAACTTTGATGAAATAACTCCCACAGAATTTGGAAGAACTAATGGCTGTTCTCTAATAATGAGAAAACAAAAAGTAAACTAGCTCTTGCACTGATCTGTAACAAGAATTCTTATTATTAGAGCAAACCATGAAGACTTACTAGTCCCTGAACTTGGATTACAGTGCTCCTGGACTTCTAATCCCTGTAAATTATCAGACAGATACAAAATGAAATACTTGTGGGGTAAGTTAACTCTATTTAAAGATCCGTAATTCTACATAGAATTTTTAGGCATTTACTTTTTAAATTTAAATTTGTATTTTTATTAGTAATCTTTGCAGTATATAATGATTACACTCATCATGAGCTGGTACACATACACAGCACCTCTTAATTCTTTTAACCCTCTTCTTCTGCCATACTCCCCCCTCCGTCTCTTTGTCTCCTCTTCTATAAAAGTTCTATCTCCCTGTTTCCTATTACTTATCTTCTTTTCTTTGGCTCCTTATTTATATTTTGGATTTCTCATGTAAAATAAACCATATAATACTTAAGCAATGTGTCTGATTTATTGTACTCAACAGAGGGTTTCTAAGTGTGTTTTCCTACAAATGACTCAAATTCATCCTTTATAGCACAGTAGTACTCCAAAGTGTGTACGTATCACATTTTCTTTACCTGTTCATCTTCTGATGGACACAGAAGCCACTTCCACAATTTATAAGTTGAACTGCTATAAACATGAACAAGCATGTATCTCTGTAATATGATGTCTTTCCCTAAAAATAACTTTCAAAACCATGACCAGAAAACAATCTTCACTGTTCAGGGTTCTATTTATTAAAAATTATTTCTAATCCAAATATCATGCTCTAGGTGTTCATGGTCATTTGCAAATATGTGGCAAGTAGCAAATAATCTGAACTACCTGTTGCTCACATTTTCAGATTAGTGAACAGGAGGTAGCCCTTGTCTTGCCGCTTCAGCTCTTTACTAAAATCAGTCTCCTCTGGGTCTTATACTTAGTGCCATGTTTTTCACATTTTTGTGCTTTCTGTAGGTTACTTTGCTCTTTAAAACAGCCTCTACACATAAAAGTACTGTCTTTTGTCCTACAATGCAAGAAGGCTTTGATGTGCCTTTCAGAGAAAACACATGTAGTTTGAGCCTCATTCAGGTGTGAGTTCAGTGGTGGTGGCCATAAATTCAATGTCAATGAATCTGATAGTGAAAGTATCAGACACAGAGTATAAATAAAACAACTAGCATTATTCTATGTTCAAGCAGATAAAAACCAAGCTTCAAGTTTTCATCAGTGAGGTATAAAGCTATACAAGTGAAGTGACTAACATGAAAGGAAACAGAAAGTTGAGGACTGAAAATACAAAGCCAAAAATAAGAACTCAAATTAAAAATTAACCATCATTTTAAACAACAAGAAATAAACAGTGAATTGTGACACTGTCAAAAGAAACTATCCAGATGAAGCACAAAAGAGACAAAAAGGAGATAAGATACACAAAGTATGCATACAGAAGATTTTTGAACTTTTTAATGGACATTTCATATGAATAAAAGTCACAAGAATTGTTTGAGGAGTCAATGGCAAATAATTTTTCTGAAGTGATGAAAGATATTAATCCATATATTCAAAATAGCTACTGAATACCTAGCTGGGAAAAGAAAAGGCAATGAGAAAAGAACCCATATTTGAGCAAGAAGTTTCTTAAAATTAACTCAAAAAAAGGGAGATTACCTCCCAAAGTGCAACAGTTAAACTAAGAGTTAATGTGTCAGTAATTAAAATAGAAGCTCAAAGACAAAGGAACACCGTAAGTGAGTACAACCTAACATAAAAGTTTACTAAAGTAAAACTGTTCCTCTAAAGTGTAGGCAAGGGCTGGATTGGAAGCTCAATGGCATAAGCATCTGCTTTCCAAGTGTGTGGTCCTGAGTTCAATCCCTGGTACCCAAAAAAAAACAGTGTAGGAAAAATAAATGTATTTTCAAAAACTAAAAGGCATCAACAGATAAATGAAAATATGAAATGTGACATACACATACATTAAGAGAGGAAACTCTGACACACCCTACAACCCTGAAGGCATGCTAAGTGAAAGTCACAAAAACACACTTAAATATTAAAAACAACAACAACAACATACAAAACACTATGTCTGATACACAGTTAAGACTAAATGTCAGCTATAAAGGTGTATCCATTAACTTACACATTACATTTCCTTAAGGAAAAGACTTGAACATACTTTAAGGAACATAGTAAGTATGCATTTTAAGAAATATAGAGTTTTTTTGTTGGAGGAAAAACGCACAGAATTCTGCTGTCTCTTTCTTTATTCTGCAATTTGTCTTACTGTCTCAGCTACTAATGTGAATCCCAACCCCATACCTAGAAAATTATGATTCTAGGACAATTTCTAAAAGTCAGTTTTTTTAATGATTCCTAGCAATGTAAATAAATACAATCATCCAAAATTACCCCTAAAATTCTGAAGGCTATGTTTAATATCTTTTTTTTTTTATATGTTTAATATCTTAATAGTGTCTCTTGAGTTTTGTCATGTACCTAGCAACAAACTTATATGAAAATGATGAATTTAAAATGTTTATTAAAATTAATCTTTCATTCCTAAAGGAAAAAATAATCTTTTCTCAAACTAGATTGCTGATCATCTGTTCTTAAATATTTTCATGTCAACAAATATTAAAATCAGACAGTAAATTTATTGTGTAATGTTTTTAATTCTCCCTCATTTGAACTCCTTTGTAATGATTTAATCAACCTATCACACCATTTTGCAGATAAGAAAGATAATGTCAAAATTATCTTTTTATCTGACTGATGTATTATCAATGATCCACCCTCTACAGATGGCAACGAAGACATCCAAAAAACTGCTTCGATGTGAGACAGTGCATCACACGCCACGCGAAATGGACTGTTTTCCACATTATTAATAATACTATTAACATACTTTCCAACCCTTCTTTTCAATCATAACTCCCTTCAAGACTTACCACATGTCAGAAAATAAATAAGATGTGAAAGCTTAAAACACTGACCTTGGCACATCTGGCAATGCAAATTATACATGGCAAGGTAAAATTGTTGACACTGTATTTAAAATGTAAATCTTCTCATCTTCCAAAATCATTTACTCACTGTTCCAGAAACATTTCTAGAATGAAGCACAGCTTTCAGGAACAAGGCCAAGTACTTTACAGTGAGTTTTAAATGTTGGCTTATAGATCTAATATCTGTCATTTACTTATTTTATGAAATAAAGGCCGACTTATCTGAACAGAAAATATTTTAACAACCTATGAGAGCAAAAAAGGAGATATTCTCAGTAAAACTAATGAACTATTAAATTGAATGAAATATCAATTTTCCTATTGAATAAAAAATTACCATCCTTCCATTCTTCACCAAGTACTGTTCTTCTATTCTCCCTTAAATACTGCTACTCACTATACTGAACTATATTCCTTATTGCTGTAATTTTAAAAATCCAGTGGAAGTTTAGTCTTTTTATAATGAAACTAAAACTAGTCAATTTCTAAATTATTTTTCCTACTGAAACTCTAGGGGCTTTTTTGACACACAATAAGTATAATCATCTTATCAATTAAAAGTTATTTAAGGTTTATAGCCCTAGAATAAATCACAACCGTCATTTTTCAAACTTGTAAGCTGTATTTCAGAGAATTCTGTTACCTTTAAAACTGAGAGTCCCATATAGGGAATGTAGGGGGAAAAAATGGCCTAAAAGTACTGCCCAAGGGAGACTGCCGGCAAAAAACGTACTGGAGGAAAGGAGGATAATAGCGTAATGGGGATAATGGGATCAATCTTTCATGAATATCTGTCTTCTTTATTGCCACTTAAAACAGTTCAGTAAATCAATGTGAAACATTTCTAGACTTGTTAAAATCTTGCAACAGGGGCTGGGGATTTAGCTCAGTGGCATAAGCGCCTGCCTTGCAAGCAGGCAGTCGTGAGTTCCATCCTTGGTACCAATAAAAAGGAAAAAGACCAAAAAAAAAAAAAAAATCTTGCAACAATATAAAAAGTTAAGTAACATTCTGATTAGTATATTAAGAACAGAAAGCAGAACATTAGTAGTAATTCTACAATTAACTCACCATTATTAACTAAAATTCTGGAGTTTACCTGCCATTTTCCTTAAGGTTTAAAAATATATTCCCTTTCCATTCACTTCAATTTTAGACACACTATTTTTGCTTTAATTTGACTTTAGAAGAATCATAATGCACTGCCTTTGCTTACTTTTTCCTTTTTTCGGACCAATCAGCAGAATACTGGAATTAAGTTTGAAGCTAACAGAAACACACTCCCTATTGCTAGCTCTGTGGCACAACAGAAATATTTTTATCCTCTAATCTTCTTTCACTATGGAAATCTTTGCATGACAGAAAATTTTACACTTTATACCAGATTATCATCATATAAATTTTGGTAAAAATACACCTATAAAAAATGAAAAGGTGAGGCTGGGGATATGGTTCAGCAGCATAAGTGCCTGCCTTGCAAGCAGGCAGTCGTGAGTTCAATCCCTGGTACCGATGAAAAGGAAAAAGACAAAAAAAATGAAAAGTTAAGTCTTTACATGTTATGTCTACTTGCAAAATATTTCAAATTTTTCAAAATATGTTGGACACTATTTTAACTAGACAATAAAAAGTTTTAACTGCTCTTTAACCTGTCACTTTTATGAAACAATGTTCAAGAAACTGGGATTAGAACTCTTATATAAAAGGGATTAGGAAGAAATTATTATTGTCAAAATGCAAGCAGTGAATCCCTAAGAAACAAAAAAATATACTCATGCTCTATATCAAAGTAACATTTTTATAATCTCCATTCAAGGGTAATCAACGTGAACTGAGGGTAATCAGTATGTACTAAGAGTCAGTCCCCATTTAATTGTGTAAGTGTCATATATACATAGTCTGGGGGGAAATGTCTGTAATTTTAAAGAGATCTTCACTAAAATTCATGCCAATTTACACATTCATATTCACATTTTGAATGTAAATTGTTAAATCCTGACTATCTACCTCTATGAAACAAAATCAGTTTTAAAATGCATAGTAACAAAGAATGGCAGGGAAACAGAAGAACCCAAAAGTCTATATTTAACTGGCTGCTCAGTCATTAGAAAGGTGCCCCATAACTACCATATGTTACTGAAATATGTTATCACACCTACAATTTCATCATATGTCTCCCAAGAAATTAATTAGCTCTAACTTTTTCAACTTTGACAAAAACGTCTGCATCAGTCAGATTACTAGCTGTTACAAACATATCAAAATTCAAAGCTTTCTTCAGCTTGTACTTAACCTTTTAATTACTATTAATCATTTAGCAACATTTAGAACAGCATTCATTAGACAGATGTCTACTTCTAGAATTCTAAATAATGTAAATTCATATATTTACTTTTGGTGCATGCTTGCTTAGTGATTTAAAAAAACTAAACTGAAGTCTAAGCCCATTTACAGATATATCATTTCATAACTGTATTTAGGTTAATGAAAAAATAATTAAAATTATACTTTCCATAAAAATCTAAAAAATCATTAGATTGTTACTATAAAACTTAAAAAGAAATTTAAGATACCTATAAAGACTTTTCAAGCAATAGAAACAAGTGAAGAAAATTTTCATAAATATCCTGTTGCCTACCAAACTTAAAAAAAACACTATTGAAAAAAATCGAAAGCCCAGGATACCCTCAACCATGTAAAGCAGTTTTCACCTACACCATTTTATTTACAATACTGTGTGAAGACTACCAATGATTTCTTATAGATTCCACAAATATATAATGAGTAATGAAAAAAAACTGAACAAAACTCCTGCTCTTATAAAGTTTCATGGAAGTAAAAGAAAATGAGCATGCTAAGTAAGTATACTAATACAGTATATAAGCAGTGCTAAGCCTTAATGCTTCCTGATTCCTCTAAGAACAGCAATGCTAACACTGGCTTCAGTAAAACTATGCAGGACACTACTGAATTCATCTTTTAATTATCTCTGCTAACAAAGTAATGGATAACCTATAAATAATTTCTATCTACCAAGGAATTAAACTGAAATTCAAGTTACTCCTGTAGCTGAAGTAAATTTACAGTTAATCAGAATAAGGACAGCCTCAGAACAGACAAACTGACAGCTGGTAGGTGTCAGTATTCCCTTTGCACTTAACCTGGGTTTTGCCTACTGCCATAGAAAATGCTGCCTATAATTTATACAATTTTTTAGCTGAAAAGAACCTTAGAGATTATATAACCTCTAGGAAGATCACCCTGACCTCTCTGAGGAGGCATATATTTCTTCCTCTTCATTGCTAAACTGCATAAAAATCAGGAATGATGTTTTTATTTTTGTATTCCCAAAACCTATCCTAAATCTGGTACAGAAGCAGTCTGATTTAACTTTTCATAAATAAAAATATTTGTATAAAGGTCGGTCTGGTGGCGAAGCAGCAAATAGTATCTAGTTTATAACTGCCATGAAATTACCTGCATTACGTGTATATGCCTTGCTCTCAAATGAGAAAGCAGTACACATTTTTAATCAAAAATATTAAGGTCTCACTGTTATGTTAAAAATCTAGTATATACCAAACACACAGAAATGAGTAAGAGTGGCATTATCTTTATCATCACAGAAGGTGCACTCTAAGGGGAGAAACCAAAAAAATTTTTTAATTGAAATTAGTTCTATAATGAAAGAATACCTGTTAATTTGACAAGTTCTACTGGCTATATTAGAGTCTCTAAAAGATAATCTTGTATAGGATTTACTGCAAAAGAAAGGCAAAATCCACGTAGATATTACAGGAATACAGGTAAAGATGTTAGAGGTCAATTTAACATTTAATCAGTCTTACAATGTTGCATGTACTGTGGTGAAAACACATAAAACTCCATCTTAGCCACTCAAAGAGTTTGAATTCTAACAGAAGAAAACATGCAAACATGTCATCCTGACCACAGAAAAAAGCATACAGTTTATTGAGGTACAGCGAAGGACACTTCACCAACCTGTGTTTTCCAAAGTGAAAAAAAAAATGCTTAGAATAGGCAATAAGAAATGAAAATGGGAGAGGGGCTGGGGATTTAGTTCAGTGGTGTAAGCACCTGCCTGGCAAGCACAAAGTCGTGAGTTCGATACCCGGTACCAAAAAGAAAATCGAAGAAATGAAAATCACATATATTTTGAAGGAACAGGAAACAGCACAATATAATAGCACATTCACTAGGGATTGAAAAAAATGGGAGATGTTAATATTTCTAACTTAGCTTTAAAGAAACCTAGTGTTTTGTCAGTATACAAAAGGGGAAAGGAAATTTGATTATTAATCAAAAGAAGACAGTCCCAGGTTTGAAAATTTGAATTTATTACAATGAAATTTCCATTGGAAAGTTTTAAATATTCAGCTAGAATACTAAAAAGGTTCTTTTGTTCACTAGTTGCTACAGTTATGATGTTGAATGTCCCAGAAGTCCATGTGTTAAAGGCTGTGTTTCCAGGATGGTGCTATTAGGAGGTGTTGTGGAACTTTTAAGAGATATAGTAGAAGGTCTTTAGGTCACTAGGGGTGACCTCCCTAAAGGGGACTGACAGGCCCAGGTCTCATTCTCTCTGCTTCCTGGATGCTGAAGTGAGAAGTTTATCCTGGCACAACTTATGAGCTTCCCTGTGCAGCAGCTCAAAGCAATATAGCCACTTGGTCCTGACTGGAAACTCCAGAACCATGAGCCGAGGTAACAGTTTTATAATTTAACTGCCTCAGTTATTCGGTTATAGAAACATGAGAGTGATTAACACACTAATTTAATAAACACTTGGGATTCACTGACACATGGAGAATATGTACAGGTAGAACCACAGACAAGCTAAAATTTTACACTGAGGGCAAACAAGGCTCAAGACAAGGGTAATGCTGGAATATAGTCACATCTTGTGGGAGGCAAGAGAAAATGTGTCAGTAAGAGTACTCCAAAAAAGGGATGAGCCAGGAAAGTCAAAGAGAAAAAATGGGTGTTTCAATAAGGAATGGGTAGTCAATATCATTAAAATAGGTAAAACTGGGTAAAATGAGTAAAACTAAGGCAAAGGACCATGATAAAAAGTTTTTATTATGCCTAAATTCTAGTTAATCAGAATCATAAAGTGAGTACAAGAAATAAGGATATATGGACCAAATTCTTACACCATCCATTTTATTGTTATAAGCCCAGGAAAATGGATATATAAACAAACAAATCTATAAATGAATAAAAGCATTCAATTAAATTAACAGATAACATTTTAAATAATTTTTCATCCAAGAGTTAAGAGAGATAATCAATCCAGGAACTTAAAAGTCTGAAGCTGGTGCTGATCACTAGTGTGGTTTTACTGTTCTTTTTTTGTTACCTATTCAAATTTCTTTCTTAATATTTTAAAAGCTAACCGTAACAGATATTTGGATCTTTCCAAAATTTTCAGAGTCAATAATGATACTATATTTTTATATAGTCAACAATTTTTACAGCTTCTGAAATTAACCTCAAATTCTCCAAAGAAACAAAGTAGTAAAATTTCCATAGGCTGAAAGTTTGGGAAGTTGGTTTTAAAAGAGTATAAATAGGTAAGAAGAAAAAAGCATAGACAATTCTAGAATTTAGTTCTGGTTTCACAAAAAATTTTAATTTGACAGTCAAAAACTTAAAAGATTTATAGAATCTAATTATAAAATATAAATGCTGTATTCCCTGGAAGAGGCAAAACACATGTTTTATAGTAAGTATTAATATATTGCTTTACATCTCTATAAAAGGCCTCTGACAATCTAGAATGAGCTTATACCAGCTACAAATAAAATTGACTTTAAGATGTTAATAAAAATTGTAATAAAAATTTATTAAGATGTTAATAAAAATTTTTTTCCTTGTTTCTATTGCTATCACTTCTCACTTTAGTTAACTCCATTCTTCAAATCTCTGCTTAAATTCTTGTTTCAATAATCTGTCCCTGTCCAACCCAGTAGAGCAGAATGTCACCCTGCATCCTCCCACTCAACCTTCTCTATATTATAAGCCATTCAAAGCCAGGTGTGATGGCACAAGCCTATAATCCCAACATCTGCGAGACTGAGGCAGGAGGACCCTGTGAATTTGAGGCCAGCCTGTGCTACACAGCAAGACCCTATCTCATATCAAAACAAGCCATTCATTTTTAGTTGAGTTTCACATGCTTTCTGAGGCTGAGATATGACTCATATCATAAAAATCCCATTTTAAAGCATTTAATCCCCAATTTTTAATATATTCACAAGATGATGCACCTATCACCATTAATTTCACAATGCTTTATCACCTCAAAAAGAAATACCCATCAGCAGATGCTCTCTGTTCCTTACTCTCCTCAGCCTCTAGGAGATGTTATATAACTATTTCCGTATTAATGAAATGAGATAACATGTGGGCTTTTGTGTATAACTTTCCACCTAGCACAGTAAGGTCTCAAGGTTACATAGGATAGTATGCCTGTCTTCATTCCTTTCCAGTCTGAAAATTTTATGGATATACCATATATTCACTCAATCGTTGATTGGACACTAGGGCTAGTGTGGACCACTATGAATATTCACATGAGAAGTTCTGTGCAAACCTACAACTTCAGTTCTCTTGAATCTATGCCTATGTGTAGAACTGATGAGTCACCATATGACTTCAATTTGCATTTCTCCAATGGCACTGAAAACTTTTATTTACCATTGGTTGTTTATGTAGTATCTTCTTTGAACATATTATGTATTCACATTTTCTGCCCATTTTAAATTGTGCTACTTGTCTTCTTGAACTAAAATTTTAATAGACTTAAAGTACTACAACCTTATCAGATATGTGATTCTTTAATTATTTTCTGTCATCTGTGGGTATTTTTTTCACTGTAATGATAGTGTCTTTTGAAAAACTAAATTTAATTTTGATAAAATCCACTATATTTTTCATTGACTCCTTGTGCTTCTGATGTCAAATCTAACAAGCACTTGCCTAATTCAAGCTTGCAAAGATTTACTGTATGTGTTCATGTTCTATAATTTTAACTCTTTACAGTTAAGTTCCAGATCCATTTTAATTATTGTATATAGTGTTAAGACACAGACCCTAATTCATTCTTTTGCATATGGAAACCTACTTGTCCCATGATTATTTGGAACAAAACTATTCTGTTCTATTGAATGGTCTTGCTACTCCTGTCAAAAATCAATGGACTGGGGCTGGGGATTTAGCTCAGCGGCATAAGCACCTGCCTTGCAAGCAGGCGGTCGTGAGTTCAATCCCTGGCACCGATAAAAAAGAAAAAGACAAAAAAAAAAAAAAAAAATCAATGGACCATAGATGTACAGGTTGATTTCTGGATTCTCAATTCTCTTCCACTGATCTCTATCTATTCTTGCACATCTCTTTTAGACTGTAGCTAGCATGGGACATAAAATATGAGAAGCCTGCAAAAAATATGTTAAATAACCAACCGTCAATAGTAAGCCCAGTATCTAACAAATGAGGAAACTGAGGCCATAAAGAAGTTAACTGATGAGATCAATGGCAAAGAACAAATTAATGACAATCCAAAACAGGACTAGAATTTGGGTCTTCTAATTTCAGTGCAGGCTCTGCCACAGTATTTAGCTGCTTCTCAGGTAAAACTAACACCTGTCATGTGACCATGAGGATCTACACGTATAGAACATGAAGACAGATGTGTATAGTGCTCACATCACAACAGGCCCCTCCATAACTGCCGATCACCAAAAAGTCTCACAACCGAAACAAGTCAGAAAATAACTTTTCACAAAGCATCTTTCCCTCCAGACAACTGTTCTCTACCTCACTTTCAGCTCAAGAACCCAGCTACTTCCTCTTTTAATCTGCAGATTATTGGAAATAGAAAAAACCATTTGTGTGACTGTAAAAAAAGGTGAACAAAAAGGGGCTGGGAAACCATCTCTCTAGGGACATAACAGGAATTTTGACAGTATGTAAAGACACTGTTGTATGTACTGGGTACGGTAAAACCAAAGGATAAAAAGACTATGAGACAATGATTTACTGGTAAGGGGAAGGCTCTGGAGTCTTCAAGTCCTCATTGGAAGACGTGCCTCTTTCAGTCACTTGGGTTTTCTGTGCCTCTCAGTTCATGTTTTACAAACATGAACAAGAATATCAACATCACAATCTCACCTTGAGAGTTACATGAAAATGTGTAAAATGGCCTACCACAAATAGCCAGGTTATTATTCTAGGAATGTTTATTCTCTTCCTATCTGATTGTAATATTAAGGGTAGACTAAAAAGCACTCTTCTCTGAAAGTATCTTCCCCAACAGATGTCGGTGTTTGAAGTTTTACCATCAGAAAATTCTGTTAGATTTCAAGAGCCCCAATTAAATGTAAAATAATCTATCAATATTTAAGTTTGTCTATTAATATTTTAAGAAACTTATCAACACCTTAAAGTCCTGGAGCCCTCTTTTGACAGTAAAAAAATGGAAAGAACTATGGATCATAACTACTCAATGAGGCAAGTGATGCTATGTTCTGACTTTCCCAAAACAGCCGGCTGTGTGCTGTGTGAAATGTGACAAAATGATGCACAGATACCAATGTTAAGTATACTAGATAAAATTTATTTTTTAAAACTTCAAAACCATTGTATCACTACAGACTCAACAAAACAAATGTAACATCTAAACTTATACTTTGCATTGTATTCCTGTTAATTATTAGGAGCAAATACTAGCACTTATTTTCCCAAGTACTATTCCAAATTCTCAGGCCCTCACCGCCCTCCATCTTATGCATCCCATGCTTCCTCTCCGCCTATGGGCTCTACCAAAGAGGGCTCTATAAAGCACATGTGGAGACAATCACTGCCAAAAATGAAAGAACAGAGGTTCTTACTAGTTGCAGAAAGCTTAATAGAATCAGACCTTAAGATTCACTAATTTAGAGGGAAAAAGTCTAAATTCAAAAACCACAGAGTAGGAATAGGTTTTTTTATTTTTTTAAATTTTAAAATATCAAAATATGCTTAGAGTGCAAAATATATGAAACACAACTTTTCAAAAATCAGCAACACACATTTAGTATTATTTATAGATATAAGATCTAATGGCAATTCTGCTTCCCAAGCTCAAACAAAAAGCCATCCTATCACTAAAATAAAAAAGAATACAAAAATTTGGGAAAAAAACCTGAAAGCTTCATCTTAAAGGTGGCATATGAAGAATATTAAAGCTTATTTTCTTGACAGGAGACGTCTGTAAACCTGATATTTGCACCTGTTTCCTTCCCTAATACTACAGTGAAGAAATTATTACTCAATAGCATGTCCACGACCTTGCTCTTCCTCTTACATTTTCTTTCTTAATATTACATATTCTCCATCAAGATGGAACATTCTCTCCACTATCCACTAGCAAAATTTATGCCAAATTAAAATAATAATATGTATAACCTTTTGTTACTTAAAAAGTGTTGAACACTTTTCCATAATATTGTAACTGCAGTATAAGGTAGTATTGTGGACTGAATGCTTCATTCCTTCCAAAATTCCTATGTCGAAGCCCTAATCTCCAGTACAATATACTTGGAAATAGGGCCTTTGGCAAAGGATTATGGTTAAATGAGGTCATAGGGATGGAGCCCTGGAGACGGATTAGGGCCCTACAAGAAGAGGCCCAGAAAACTTCTGTCATGCTCTCTCCATAGCCCCACCACACTGGTACCCTAATTTCAAACAACCAGCCTCCAGAACCGTGAGAAATAAACTCCTGTTGTTGAAACCACCCTAACTACAATGCTTTGTTATAAAGGCTTGAATAGACTAATATAGACAGGTGCTATTATTTCCCAATTTTACAGATGAAAAAGTTACAGCTTAGACTATGCAACCGCTCTACTATAAATCCAGAGAAGTGGTAGAGCCAGGATTTAAACTTGACTTTTAACCAATACTATCCCACTGATGTCTCTTATAAGTCTGAGTGCCTAACATGCATCACCAACTTTGCTAAGTACAAAAAACAGTAAATAAAGGTGTCTCTTAGCAACTCACATTATATAGGCAGATGTATATATATTCAGATATATATATATATATATATATATATATATCCAATTATATAGTCTACACAAACTTTTAAACTGTCAAAGAATGAGCTCCTTGAGAAATCCAGGAACCCAAGAAATTTTTACTAAAATAAAACAGAAAAGCTACCAAACAATATTATAATGTGGTAAACGTTATGAGTGAGTCAAAAAGTAAAACAAAGTTTCCAGGAGGAAGCACCTGTGGGGGTGATCACATTGAGGCAGGTTAACAGTATGAAAACTTAGAAAAGAAATAAATGTAAAGCAGTCAAAACAGAGAACAGTCAATGATATCTGGAAGGAATTTATTAGACTGCTGCTGGAAATCACTAAACTCTAATTTGCCTTTTCAAAAGTGAATAGAATATCACTAAGACAAGTCTACATTGAAAGAACTACAGGACAAACACGCAACTTGACAATGTGATTGGATGCAATTTATAATATAAGTTACATTAAGAGGGGTCTCATCTCATATGTTCTTCTTTTTCCATTAAGCAAAAAAGTACAGTAACAATCTTGTCTGTACAAGATTGATATATTAATTCTGTGTTCAAAAACATTTAACAGCCCTATTCTGCCTGCAGTACTTAAACTCCTTAAGGTACAATGTTACATCTCTCACAGTGTGCCTCTTGTTTTTCTTTTCTCCCTAACTCAGCTCAAGTCACAAGTCCTCTGTGCTAAAGTTATCCCAGATTATTAGCTGCTTTTAAGCAGTCCCTGCCTGTTAAAAAAGAATATTGCCACCTGGCTGTGGCCCTGTCTTCAAGATTTATGGCACAGACTTCCTAAGAAAGTATGACCTTGCCTGTTAGCTCAGTTACTACACTATATCTTAAGCCAGCTACACTCCTGGATATCTCTGTTACACACTTAATTGAATAGGAGCACACAGCTATAATCTTAGCACTCAAAGAGGATAGAGTTCAGAAACAGCCTGAGCTACACAGCAAGTTCAAGCCTGGCCTAGATTATTGAGTGAGAGCCAATCTCAAAAGGCAAGCAAGCAAACAAACAAACAAAACAAAACTATAAGCTATGTGAGAGAAGAAAAGCACAAAAACAAAGAAAATATATCAAAGTAAATTTCTGAGTGTCCAACTACAATAAAGAATCATTACAATACAATGCAATAAAAGCAATGATAGGTAAATACATAATGTATGATGAGATAAGCATCTAACTCAGCCTTGCAGAGATTCAGCACAGCTTCCCAAAGATGACACAAACGTAAATATTGCCAGGCATAGTGGTGCACACCTGCAATCCTAGCACTCAGGAGCCTGTGGAGAAGGTCTCCAGGAGTTCAAGGCTAGCCCAAACTACGTAACACGACCCTGTCTCAAAAAACTCAAAAAAAAAAAAAACCAAAAAGAATATGCAGATAATATACATGTAACATAAATATCAAACAGTATGGAGAAGAACCACAAAAATTCATTGTTATAGAACGTATAGTATAAAGCTAGGAAAGCAAAGCATGATCCTAACAAAAAAGGATTTGGTTTTATGTACTACATTAAGGACATTATGCTGTAGAGGCCAATGACTTGGAACTACCAAGTACGAACGTATGATGTTTCAAAACTAGATTCATGTCAAGGTGAAAGTCATTTTTAAAACTGAGCAAAACAGTTAGTATATTCCAACATCAAAAATCAAACATTAAAAATGTACTTTGGTGACAAGAGTACCAAGTCAAATGTGAAAAACAAAAAAGGGAAGATTTGCCTTAGAGAGATCAAGATTTGCTATAAAGTGGTGCTATAAAGTGGCATAAGAATGAAAAAATAAGGGATGTCTAGCTCAGTGATCCCTGCCTGTAATCCCAGCACTCTGTAAGGCAAGAGGACCACAAGCTTATGCCGAGTCTGCGCAACTCAAGAGAGACTCAGTGAGACCCTGCCTCAAAATGAAATGCAAAAAGGGTTGGAAATACAGAAACTAGATGGTGTGCAAATAGGGAAAGGAGAGAAAGGGAGAAGAGAGGAGGGAAGAGAGGAAAGGAGAGACTGGGAAAAGAGGGGAGAAGGGAAAGTAGAGAGTAGGTGGAGCAGGGAAGGGGGATGAATATGTATGAACCAAAGAATGAATGAAAAACTTGTTCTTTTCACACAGTGCTGAAATGAAGAAGTCCTACATCAAGAGACCAGCAGTTTCAGTGTCTGTTACGTGCACATTCCTCATAGGTGGCAACCTCCTGCCATCTAGCAGACATACAGAGACCCCAAAACAAATCACATAAATCATACAACTTGGTGATTCAAGTTAGTCAATAAATAGAATTTGGACAATTATTATACTTTAGATATTTTATAAGAAAATGTAGTAGATTCTAGTAATTAGCCTCCAGGATGAACTCCATATTCCATAGAACCGAAATATTTTCAGATTTAACATAAATAACATATATCTTCTACAGTCACTAGTACATTTTTTAATACTATGTTCTCAAAATGTTTTGGTGTTGATACATGGAGGTCTGATTTCTTTATTCTTACTGCTGGGTGATATTACATGTGAAAATGATTCTACTTAACTATTCTGTTGAAAGACCTTTTTCATGTGGTGGTAATTTTTTTCTTCATAATATAGTGAATGTTTCAGTATATTCTCATATGTATTATCGTGAGTAGAAAATTTCCAAGTAATAGAGTATGCCTATCTTATACCTTTACTGGATTTTGGACATTGCTTTATAAAGTGATCATTATCAGTTTACTTCCATTAGCAGTTTATGAAAATTATTATTTCTCTATGCCTTTGCTATTGTTTTGTTTTTTTTATACAACCTGTTTCAGTCTGAAAAGATAGTACTTTTATTTTAAATTTACATTCCTTTGGTTATTGGTAGAGTTTCTTATTCCTTTTTATGTTTATTTCCACTTAATTTTTCTTATAAAATTCTTTTTCTGTCATTGTCTCTCAACTCCACCTTGTTTTTTGTAGTAGGTGATGTTTTTTTCTTATTGAATCCTTTAGGTGTTTTAGCTATTAATCATATTGTTGAATGGTGTAAATATTTTCCTTCAGTCTGAGGCTTTTCTTTTTTGTTTTATACTTTCATTGTACCAACCTTTTTCATTTTAGTATAGACACATTTACCTGTTTTTTAAGGTTTTACTTCTGGTGTCATATTTAAGAATTTCTTTCCCTACAGTAAAGTTACAATGACAAATCACTTTATTAGTTGCTCATTGCTACATAGCAAATGTCTATTATACCTATTTGATGAAAACAAAAATCAGTTCTTATTTCTCTGTCTTGAGGCTCAGGGATATGGCATGTGGTTAGGAGTTTCTGGTCCTGGTCTCATGAGGTTGTAGTCAAGACATCCAAAAGGCTGACATTATATCAGGGTTCAAGTTGCTAGAGAATTTGCTTTTAAGAATAGTTTACTCACATAATTGGCAAGTAGGGGCCCACTGTTGTTGGCAGATAGCTTCAGTTCTTTCCGTGGCCCCCTGCGAGGGCTACTTGATTGTCTTGTGATGTAGAGACTGGCTCCTACAGTGGGCCATCTGAGGGAATATCCGGAAGGAATGCCACACCAGCCCTCAGCCCTGCTGATAGGTTCTGTTTACTGTTTCTGTGCACAGAAACACTAAATGGATGGGTTTTTCTCCTGTACCAACCAGTTTTTCAGTTCTTTGAACATCAACTGGTTGACCTGCAAATCAGTTGAATTTAGACACTATTCAGAATTAGTGCAGATTCCACACATGAACTACATGTATCAGTTTATTGTACAGGATATTATAATGAATTCAGATGAACAAACAGCTAGTTGAAGACTTAGAGTTAGATCTAAAAGATTCTGTCCTGTAGAGTTAAGAGTCTGCCCTTTCAGCATGTGGATGTCTTAACCAATGTGGACTCTCTTGTAAGATTTTTATATGTAGGCATGATGGGTCAAATTCCTGGCCATTAACTCAGATTATGGCCCCTCCTCTTTCCACACTGGTTGGAAGTGAGGTGGGGTTGAAAGTTGTAACTCTGTAATCCTGCTTGGTCTCTGGCCACCAGCCTCTTATTTGATGCTATCCATCACTAGTCATCTCATTAGAAAACAAAAAAGATATTCTGGAGATTGTGAGCTTCCTTGGAAAGCTCTTGTATTTAAGAACCAAGGACTAAGACCAATAGCATTACAAAAGATGTTCTTGGAGCTTTCTGCCAGGAACCCCAGGAGCTGGGAATGAAGACCTAATCTGTGAAGATAGAACATTATATATATATATATATATATATATATATATATATATATACACACACACACACACACACACACACATATTATATATGGGCTCTCTCTATATATATATATGTTGTAGTCAGGGCTTATGAGGAGAACAACTAAAATCAGAACAGGGAGTTTTTAATATTTTATGATAGTCACCCAGAGTTAACACAAAGTGCAGGAAATCTATTCACAACACCAAAGACAGAATATTCAGCCAAGGGCCTGAATCCCACAGCAATGTCCTGCATGAGTCCAGATGAAGACTCCGAGCTCATGACAATGCTTCCCACAAGTCCAATTGGAGGTCTAAAGCCCACAAGAAGGACTCACGCCAGTCTCTTTTACCAGTCTGTGCTGGCAAGGCCCAAAGGTCAGCAGTGGAAGTTAGAAAGTCTATGCCAGTGGGGTGCAGGAGCTGTGCACACTGGAACCGAGAAGTCATACTCAAAACAAAGACCAGGGCTGTCCTGAAAAGCACCACAGCCATCCTCAGGGACATGGAGGTTCCAAGGTCCTCTGGCAGTAAGCACAGTACAGTACATGCCAGGAAGCCAGCATGACGAATTCATCCTGGAGACCAAGTGGCACACGTCTTCCCCTCCAGAGCCAGGAAGCAATGCTCGATGTGAGGACCAGAGCTTCTCCAGGAGAACCAACAGCTCAAACAGCAACTGGTAGGAGAACCCACAAGGCCTCAACCCCTCAATGCCTCCCTTCTCCTTCTCCATGCCTCTATTTATGCTGGCAACTTTCCTCAGGTGGAACATCTATGCTCAGCACAATGTTGATTTAATTCAGCTGGCATTCAGTTGACGATCAGTTTTTAATCCATAACTATATAATTATATATATATATATATGTTTATACATCGGACAATGTCAATAATAAAAAGTTACATATAAATGCATGGGGATGATAAACACTGAAGTAAATATAATCCTCTAGACAAGTAGAGAAAAAAGAGAGTAAGATGAAAGTGAAGCATAAACTCCACATTTATCTTAATTTTTAAAAGCTCTGATGATAAAATATAACAAAGCTAGGAAACGGAAACACAAGCATTTGTTTTATTTTTTTTTTTTGTCTTTTTCATTTTTATCGGTACCAAGGATCAAACTCACGACCGCCTGCTTACAAGGAAGCATTTGTTTTATTGTTCTATATATTTTTCTGATTGCTTAAATATTATATAATAAAAATATTTTAAACAAAAAGTGGGATACTGGTAAAAGCTATGAAAACAAAATGAGTAATGTGGTGCAAGTGAGAGAAGAATAAAAGCAAACGTTAAAATAGATTTGAGTATTTCAAGACTGAGAAACAGTCTGTCAAGAAATAAACAGTAAAAACTCCTTCAAGAAGCTTAGAAAAGAGAATATCAGCAAAGTGTAACAGGCCTGACAAGAAAATAAACAAAATCGGGAGCTGGGGGTTTAGCTCAGCGGCATAAGCACCTGCCTTCCAAGCAGGTGGTCCTGAGTTCGATCCCCGGTACCAGTAAAAATGAAAAAGACAAAAAAAAGGGGGGGGGGGGGCTGGGGATTTAGCTCAGCGGCATAAGCACCTGCATTGAAAGCAGGCAGTCATGAGTTCGATCCCTGGTACCGATAAAAAACAAAAAAAGACAAAAAAAAAAACAAAACAAAACAAAATCTACTTGATGAACAGACACATACAACTGGAGTAAATCCAGGTTTTAGTGGAACTGCAATCTCATGCAACTAAAGTCTTAAGGACTACAAAATTATACAAATGAAATTTGACCATAAACATTTATAGTAAGAAAGCAAACTATAGAAAATCAACAATTTTAAATTGGCACACCAAAAAAAACCCCTAAATATCATAATATTTTTAATAAATAATCCCCAAGCACAACTCCTTATATTAACTTTTTTCTACTTGTCCTGGCTGTATGAATTATCACTGAAAAATATGGCCACCGTTTAAATTTTTAAAAATTTGTTATAGCAAAAAACACTTTGCATTAATCCCCTTCAAAATACTCTAATTTCAAATACACTTATCCCATCATTCTTGCCATTTTCTTTTTTTTGTTGTTTTTTTTTTTTTTGTCTTTTTCTTTTTTATCGGTACGGGGGATCAAACTCACGACTGCCTGCTTGCAAGGCAGGCGCTTATGCCACTGAGCTAAATCCCCAGCCCCCATTCTTGCCACTTTCTGTAGCAGTTCTGGAAGTGCCCTTTCATGAGTATATTTAGTTGTGCTTCATGGTTGTCTCCATGTCCTGAACAGATTCAAAACGTTTACCTTTTGTGGTCATCCTGACATTGGGGAAGAGCCAGAAATTGCATTGAGCTAAGTACAGTGAATAAGGGGGATGAGGACACAGGTGATATTTCTGGGAGCCCCACCCTTCTGCTGGGTGGCACTTGGCAGCAGTGTTCACCAAAGTTTTGACAACATATCATGAAGACACAACAGAAGACTTCCAGTACTGCTTCAGGAATAACAACAAGATAACTGTGTTTGAAGTGAGGGAGAAACATTTAAAGAGGATTAATGACAATGTGTCTTTTACTGTAATACATTTTTAAATTTAAATATTCACCGTATATTTTGATCAACCCTTGTGTAGTACTTGACTACCGCTTCATGGCAACACTATGTATATAATCTCTGACCACAGAAAATAATTTGGTTTTTCACCTAGAATGAGACTGAAAATGTGTTGGTTTGGGTTTTTGTTGTTTTGGGTTTTTTTTTTTTTTTTTTTTTTCTCCTTACGATACAGCCTAAACATTAGGATCTTGGTTAATGCCTGTATTTTGATGTAGTAATGCCAGCTGAGTTTGCAGAGTAGACAGTCAAAGGTTCCTGGGAGATACTACACTGGTTCAGCTAGTAATAAGTACAAATGGTCAGAATGTATCCCACTCATTCTCTTCTCAGGATTCCAAAACTGCCTGTGCCCACTCCAACACAATCTGAAAAGATAGGAGGTGTGGCAGGTAAGAAGAAAAATTGGAAAATTAGTGACCTTAACCAATTAGGTTCAGCTTCAAAAGAGTTTAAGAGCAAGAGGCCTTAAACTATATTAGCTTCAGGGGACGTCTAAGTCATTCTGAGCAATAATCATCACAAAAAATTTGGACTTTTTCTATTACATGAGACCAAAAACAAGTGGTAAGTTTTAATCAAGGGATCTAAATTATATTTTATTAAGAACACACTGAGATATGTGTTCTTATTAAATGCGTACTGACTGCACTGACCTTAGGCTATGCACTAAGCCTGTTCACAAAGGGGTATTCAAGCACGAAGAAGAACAAGTTATAAGTTCACCTTCTGAAAATCTGGGGATTTTTTTTCATCTCTATATTTAGAACCCCCAGATACACCAATCCCATGGTTCCCATCATTTCAACTCCCTAAATGATCTCTCATGAAAATGAAAATAATAAATTTCTCAACAAGTTTATTGTTGGGAGTATTAACAGCTAGTTAATAAAGAATAGCAAGATACTCAGTTTCTGTGTTTTTATAGCTCATTTAGGAATAGAAGCACTGTTGCAGCTACATAGCACCAGTCTAAAAAGGCTGGCCTTTCCGCTTGTTTCAGGGAGAATCTCAGTATCCTCAAAGAATCTCCTTTCTTCTCAAATTACTTAACTAGCAACGCAGTGCTGACAAACAACCAAGACTCTTGAATCTAACAGGTAAGTATGCAATAAGCAAGTAATATAAACTAGTCAATCATGAGCCCTAAAGTTGTAAGTTTTGTAGGCGGAGATGGCAAATGTTACTGGAAGCTTTTGAACCAGAAATGCTGCAGGGGTGCCATTCCTCAGGCTTCAGAACTTATACCCTGTCTCCTGCTCTGTCCTTGAACTTGTGCTTGAAAAGTAGCATCACATCATTAAGAGAAGCACACCCCAGCAGCTTCTCACCACACCAAGATACCCCTGCCACTGAAATGCTAAAGGAATTACTGTGTCGAGAAAATGAAGGTGAAAAAGGCAAAAAAAAAAAAAAAAAAAGAGCCATATATTAATATGAAAAAAATGCTACATGGAAGAGCATAATACAGAGAGAATACTTAAAATGACTGAGTAAATACAACCAACAAAGGATCAGGCTATGCAGTAAACCCGGGTCCCATGGTGGTTGATATAGAAAATTGCCAGCTATCGCCTTGCCATATATAATACTTAACTAAATAACAGGCGATGACAATGTGGATTTACATATTCAAATTCAATCACATACTATGAAAACCTATAACCTAGTGAGACAACTTGTAAGAAGCTACAATAATTTTTAAAAATTCTTTTCGAGGAAAAATTTTCAGAAAAGGGAAAATAAATGCTACGCCTGTATAGTTTTTAAAACTTAATGATGTCTACAAAGTCTGTTAACAGAATCTAGTCTCTAGATTCCCTCTCCAACACGTCCCCTTGTTAAAAGCTTCCTCTGGTGTTCTTTGATACTGTGATTTGAGGAACTATTTTCAAGAAAATAGTGTGTAATCTACTAGCAGGTAATTTCTTACTGTTATGGTTTTTTGTTTTGTTTTGTTTTGTTTTGTTTTGTAGTTCTGTATTGCGTGTACCCTTACGCCGCTTTGGTTTGTTTTGTGTTTTTCTCTTTTTCCTCTTAAATAAAAAAAAAAAAAGCTTCCTCTGGTTTATTCAGTGACTGCTAGATGTAAGATTTAGCTGTAAGCCAAGCAAGACAACACATACCTGTATCCCAGCACTCTGTAAGTTTAAATCCAACATGGGCAACTTATGTGCCCTTGTCTCAAAATTAAAAACAAAGAGCTGAGGATTTAAGCTTAGTGCAAAGGCAGTGAGGAAACAGCAGGGGAGGGAAGGGAAGGGAGGGGAGAGAGAATGGAAGTGGGGAGAAAAGAAGGTCTCTTTCCTAGTCTAGAAACTTCTATGCTTCCTAAACCACGATCTCAATATGATTTTATTCTAACTTTGGTTAGATCAATATTTAAGGCTCATATCAATATGACTGCATTGAACAGAGCTCAGTCAAGTAGTAAACAATAATTACTTTATCCTGCATAACAGTTTGTTTTCCTTAGAATATAAGATTTCTCATTTACTTAGTTTTCTACATACTTATCCCCATGTGCTTACCTAGCACACATTTATCCCTCATTCATACCTACTCTGGTCTGAGGAAATACTTCTGAATATATTTATTCTCATCAGGTTTCTACCCATGTCACCTGGTCAGAACTGAGGACCTGGGGCCAACTGCACTGCTACTACCCTGCGCATTCCCCTCATCCCTTCCCTGGGTCTGAACGCTCCTCCTTTCTCAAAGCTACCTCTTCCTTGATACATTTCCTGGTTCTGGCAGACTACATTCTTCAGTTCCTAAGCATTGTTTGTGAGAGATGAAATTTTTTGAGGCCTTATGTCTCTAAAACTATTTTTACTCTCAAATTTGATTGGATAATTTTTATTTAGAATGTTGAAGGCACTGCTATTCCACTGCTTCCTATTTCCACTGTTGTTGAGAAGTCTGAAGTCATTACGTGTGAATCTTGTTCTTTATATTCTATTCTACCTCCTGGGGAATTTTCCATTTTTTCTACCAATCTCCAAAAATATTGTTCAATCTTTGTTCTAAAATATATTTATAAAATATTTGGCAAGAATAATATAGTTTAGTATAACTTAGTGTTAATCTACTTTCCATCACTATAACAAGATATCTGGCATAATTTAAGAGGAAAGACTTATTTTGGCTCACAGTTTAGAGGTGTCAGTCCATGGTCAGCTGTTTCCATTTCTTTCAGGCCTGTGGTGATGCAGAAACATGTTGACAGAGATGGTAGAGGAAAGCTGTTCGCCTTGTGGCAGCCAGGAAGCAGAGAAAAAGGAAAAGAGCTAGAGAAGAGGCTGCAAACCAGAAATATTCCCCATGTTAGACTCCTAAAATCCACACTCTTCAACTAAGCCCGATCTCCTAAATTTTCATTATCTCCAATAATTATGATCAATGGATTAACCCTCTAATAAAGTTAGGGCCCTGAAGGCCCAACTCATCTTCCAAAAGCCCCACTTCTGAGTGCATAAAACTTTTGAGAGACATTTTAGAACTTTTTTTTTTAATACCGGGGATCACAGGGCGAGGTGGCTCACGCCTGTAATCCCAACACTTGGGAGGCTGAGGTGGGTGGATTGTTGTGAGTTTGAGACCAGCCTGGGCTACAAAGTGAGCTCAAGGCCATCCTGAACTGCATAGACCCAGTCTCAAAAAAGACAAAAAAAAAAAAAAAAAAAAAAAAAAAAACCCAGGGATCGAACTCATGACTGCACACTTGCAAAGTAGGCACTTATACCACTGAGCTAAAATCCCCGGCCGACATTTTAGATCTCAACCATAACAAATTTATAAATTCTGGTATAGACAGACCTCTTAATATTTTTTATCATATAATATTAAAGAATAGAAAACAAGACACAGGAAACTCCTTAAACCAGACATATTTAAATTTGTTTTACAACTAGTTTTAATAGACATCTTGGTAAAGATAAAAAGATTTGTCACTGAGAAAGATGATGACAGCTAAAATTTACTAAGTAATTACTACATGTCAAGTATTTTACCTGTGTTATTAATTCTCACAGATGACAAGATCTGTAATGTGTCCAGGATCATATCTCTGGGAAAGTAATATAGCCAGAATTAGAATTAAGGCTTGTCTGATTTCAAGAGTAAACCCTTTTAAGCACTCTGATAAAGTGCCATGTGTTCACAAAAACCTGTCCCCGGGCACGTGTTACCCAGTCTCCCTTCTAGTCAAACATGACCTTTTAATTAAGTTCTGGCTGATATATGGGAAACAAGGAGTGCCACTTTAAAGCCTGTCCCATTAAAATATCTCCTCCAAGTAATCTAGTATTTGTTTTTTTGGTTACTGAAAACAGTGATGAGCCTACCAATCAAGAATAAGAGTTTTGGACTTCGCTGAGCAAAAAACTTAAATTATAAAATCCATTGATATTTGAAGGTTACAACAGTCAACCTCAACACCATATCACCTCAATAAACATAAAAGGCTGGGGTACATAAGTCAGGCATATTAACTATCATGACCTATGATCAGTATCAAGAGAGTGATACAAAGTTATATTTATAAAACAAAAAAAGCTATTTGCTCAGAGAAAAACTTTAAGATAGGCTGAATTAGAGTTCCATCTCTCATTTATTAATCTCTTTTCAATTTACTAATTCATTCTAAACCTAAGGATCCATCTTACCTTTAAAGGATTAAGAAGCAGACAGATTCTGCAGCAAATACTGGAGTTTTGAAATAGCAATTACAGGCACAAGTTACATAAGAACATTAGATTAGTTCAATGTTTCTGAAACATGTTCCACAACATGATAACCATGCTGTTCTTAAACACACTACTGCTATTATATCTCTATCCTCATTCCCCTCAGACCCTAACTCACAAGTTTTATAAGGAGAAAAAAAGCATGATATAATCACTTTTTGGAATTTCATAATGTAAGCTTTTCAGAATCCTAAATTAATGAAAACTGAGTATTAACAAAACTTGGAGTTTTATTTCCCAAACTTAATCAAAGACAGTGATCTATTTTTGAAGCCTACCTATTAATAATATACACTTTAGGAAAGAGTATACAATCAGTAAGTTACATAAGGGAAAGGAAAATTTCTTATTACTCTTTGTAAACATATATGATGAACACTTATGCAGGGCTATATCAATACTAGCTATCACATATTTTGGTCACATTCTAAAAGCTATCTCAAAATACCAAACACAATTCTATTTATACTTTATAAATTAATCTCTACCACAAATTCATGTGTGTGTGTCTGTGTGTGTATGTTATTCCAACTCCATGGAATATATCAAACACTTGTTTGTATCCGAAATTACATTCTCCCACAAAATACAACATACCTGGAGACACATCCAACTTGTTATGCCTTTAAACAACAGTTACTAAAAGCAGAATATTAATTAAATGACTTTGTAAAAATGGTGAAGTATCACATAGCAATAAACTGTTACTTAACATGGGTATTATAGTATGAGCACTAGATCCAAAGTGTGTGCTTTCTGTTAATGACAAGAATTAAAATAAATTTTACGATAAGTAAATAGTGAAGAAATATCTTACCCTTCCTTCTTAACAATTTGCTTGACCCTAAATAAGAAGAGTCATTTATTCCAGTCCCCTTCCCTCAATAGGGACATGAGGAAGAAAAACATTCTGCCACTGGGTGGGGTCAAGAACAAACTGTGCCCCTGCAGGCTTCACTCAGAGGCTATGGGCCAAATGAATCAACATGTTTATCTGCTAACATAGCTGAGCTCATTTTAAAGTGGTTAGATAGTACTTGAAAGGAAACAAACAAGCAAACAAAAAAGGCATTAATAAAATTTGAAAAACAATTTTAGCAGATTTAGTCAAGGTGTTTATGAAAAGAAAATTAATGAAATAAAATTTCCATTGTGTTAAAATGTTGATTTTCACCTGAAGATTTAAGGAAACTCCGGCTCTAAAATATTTGATCTAAGGGTCAAGGATAGGTTGACTTCTTGGTTCTGCCAGCAGATTTTAAAAGTTGCTTCCTGTACTACGGAATGTTCACTGTTCTCACACAAACAATAATAAAAGTCATTTATTCAACCACCTCAATTAGTTTTTCCTTCCTTTTAAATTTACCATTTAGTAACAGCAAAGACTACAACTATAACCCTCACAAGCACTATGAGCTTTTATTTGTTGTTGTTGTTACATTTCTACTTCTTTATTATTTGTGAAGCAATACTGTTAACTCATTCACTTAAGAAAATATATTCTAAATATTAATTATGACCTAAGCATAAAAGAGAAATGTCAGCGAAGAGAGGCGCTCTCTGCCCTCTCAGACTCCTAAAAATATATGAGGCACAATCAAAAAATACACTGCAATAAAAGGCACTTTTCCCTTGCTTCAAACATACTTCTCCCATCATTCTTGGCACCTTCTGAGGCAGTTTTGGAAATCCTCTTTGTGTTTTTAGTCACACTGTGGTGGCTGCCTTTGAATCAATCCAAAATGTTTACCTTTCGTGGTCATTTGACTTTGGGGAAGAGCAGGAAGTCTCAAGGTGTAAGATCCAGTGAACAGGTGGATAAGCAAACAGCCTGATGCTTTCACAAGTCTGACTTTCTGTTAGGTGGCATTTGACAGCAGGCTATTTACTGAATTTTTTTTATTATACATTGTTAAGACACTCATGAAAGAGGACTTACAAAATTACTCCAGAAAGTGGAAAGAACAATGGGAAAAGTTGCATACACATCAAATAAATTCAAGTCTATCTGACTCCAAGAATTCATATAACCATTTTAGCACCCACAGCTTTTTCCCCCCTCCACAGAAAAACATACAAAGTGATTAGGTCTCCCTGAGAACTCACCAATGTTCAGTGCATAGCTGATAAAATGTCTCTTAAATTTTGCTCTTGGAATGTGAAAATTTATTAGTATTTCAAAAGCATCAAGTCTGAAACAACCACTATATAAAACTTGGAACATATTCCTAATTTACATATTGCTTGTAATTTCTAGTTTTCTTTTCAGTGTTCCTGTTAATGGCCCCCCAAAATAATTAGCTACCCTGCAAAATATCTCATACACAGTAACAAGGGTAAAATATATAAAAGAACAAGAAAACAAGAACCATATTTTAATAATCTGATTTTTCTAGTGGAAAAGAGCATACTGCTCAAAAATTTAGAACCACAGTCATCATTAAATAGATGCAGATTAATTTTTGACTGCACAACTACTCACTATATAGGATGTGTTGCTATTTTCCCAGCTTCACTGAGTTAGTTACCAATCATGCATGGGGTCTTGACTTTCAGTAAACTGTTCATTTGCTGTAATCTCTCATCTAGTTCTCATGAAACTCATTATTTCTGTTTGTATTCCCTAACTATAATTTTTAGTAGAGAAACAATGTTTTCTCACAAATATCAGAATGCTTTAATTTTTTTAATCCCTTAAGTATGTTTTTATCCTAGTACCATTTCATTTCATCCACATACCATTCCCTCCTCTACTTCTTCATTTCTGTATATGTTGACCTCTATTTTTACGCTTATGGTTTCCCTCAAATGCTCAACAGTCTTGTGCTATTAGTTCCTCTTTAAGAATAAGGCCCCAGCCAGGAATTTAGCTCAGTAGCTTAAGCGCCTGCCTGGCAAGCGCAAAGTAGTGAGTTTGATCCCCAGTACCAAAAAAAAAAAAAAAAAAAAAAAAAAAAAAAAAAAGAATAAGGCCCCGAAGAGAACTGAATAAGGCCAAACAACTGGTCAATTCCCTGGGGTCAATTCTCAATGGTGACCTCCAGGACCTTAAGGAGCCACCAGTCTTCCACAGCAGGTGGACAGGACCAACCTAACTGCAGAGTCCTGGAAGGAAGTAGGGCTAAGACAGCCCCAATTCAGATGCACACCTTCCTTGTTTTTCCTGTTTTAAACTAATCTACTAACTCCACTGCCTCTGGTTTTCAGGGCAAGTGAGAAAATAAAGGTGTAACCACTCTCTCATTTTTAGTCACAAGTCCTTATATAGCTCTTTTGAAAACTACCTCAGGATACTGAATATAAGGTCATCACAAGCCCTTAATATTTCTCAAAGGATGACCACAAAACTTCATCAAAATAAAAAAAAAAAAAAAAACTTCATCAAAATCTACTGGAATGCTCATCCTAAACAAGTGTGATGGGTGAGTTGCTTTGCTTTTGTTAAATGAGAATCAGAATGAGTCTGCCTAAAACTTTCTAATAAGCAGCTTCCCAGTGTACTTAAGAATAAAAGCCAATCTTTCCGAACCTAAAATAATAGTGCCTGTACGTGCCTACCTCTAATCTCATTTAATAGCTTTCTCTCCTGCCCACTAGCTTCCACTACGTCTCGGCTGTCCTGGCCTTCTGCTCATTCCTTGTCCACCATCCAGTATACTAGCATCAGAGACTCCACACTTGCTCTTTCCTCTACTTGTAACACTACACTTCTAGTTCTTTGCATTGCTCCTTTTCATTCTTCAGAACTCAGCTCAAAGGTGAACAAAATGCAGTGAATCCATACAATGAAATCATAATTCATCCTCAAAAAATTTGGAAATTCTGACACATACTACAGGATAGATGGACATTGAAGACATTATGTCACATGAAATAAGTCACAAAAAGACAAACAGACAATCCTTGTTTAACAACAGTTGTGCCACTAGGTTGTTAACTGAACTGGTCACTAAATGAGTAATTATGTTACAACATTTAGTACATTACATTAAGAACAAAGAAATGGTCAAAGTAAACTCCAACTTGATGACTTTGTCTAATTCTTATGCATAGTACTGTAATGCATAATGAAACATAATACTACAGTATTGTACTCTACAGTACAATCAGCAAAAAATTACAGTACCATATAATCAAAGTATACTGTGCAAAGAAAAGAGGTCTATAAATGAGATGCACGGAACTGTAGTGCCCCCAAAAATGGGTCATTAAGTCCAAGAACCAGCTCCTAAGTCTGAATAGTTTGCCTTGGTTGTTAAGTCCAAACAGTCATTAAACAGCTAAGTTTTGAAATGAGTATATTAAACATTATCAAAATAGTTCAATGAAAATTTTTTTTCTTTAGAACACATGTTCTCCAGTAATCTTTAAAATAAAATATAGGGTCTGGGATACAGTTTGGCAGCATATGTGCCTGCCTGGCAAGCACAATGTCCTGAGTTCAATTCCCAGTACCAAAATAAATAAATAAATAAATTTTTAAAAATAAATAAAATAAAATATAGCAACCACCAACAAGTCATCACATCAGCTGGGTTCAGGCAATGATGATCCCTTAGCACATCACAAGGCAGGGATGAAAATTACTCAGGATATCTTCTGATACAGCCATGATATAGGAAGTGTCCATCAATAATCATGGTTGCAAAAACAGATACAATGCTGATATGATCTTTAGCAAATCAATGAATTACCTAGTCCTATATTTCCTCACATGCCTTTTCCTGGCATCTTAGCAGCTTCCATGAATTCTTCAAGCTTACATAGATCATGCAGTTGTTATGCTGGAAACTGTGTTCTGAATATGCGACTTTCGCTCATTAAAATGAAGGAACTTCTGCAGGTAATTACAAGGGACCAAAGAAACTAAAATACTAATTATAAGATATTACAGAACCATGAAACTACTGCTTCACTATGTAAGTATTTGGAAATGCCAAATATCCTTGACACAAGACTGGCATTAATGAAGTCAATGCTGTCTGCTTCTGCAGTACACACCTAAGGGGACAGAAAGGCATATGAAGTATACAGCAAAGGAACTTACTAGCAGCAGCTTAAGAAAAAAGTTAAACACATAAAACAATCACAACAACAATAAAATAACAATAATAACTAACCCTTCAATTGTTTCCTGCGGTCAGAAGTGTCTGTAACCCTTGAGAAAATATGTGCACCTGTAGGATCCAAGACATTTCTACATATCAAAAAGATTCAAACGTAACATCACTTCCATATCCAAGAATTTATTTACCTCCAAATGAATCAATTTTATTATTACCTGAGGAACTGCTAGCTGTAAACATTCCTTAGAAGAATAAAAGAGGGCACTGATAAATTATTCTGGCCCTCCGACACAGCTGTTTTGCCTGTACCACATATGATCAACAGGTGATCAACATATGATCAACGCAAATCCTGCATCAAGGCAGGAAAACTATATATGAGGTTACCTGTTTTGCCACAATATCCAAATATGTCACTTATTTTTCTCCAGTATCAGACATTACCTATAGAAATAATACATATTTTGAAAACATTTGTCTCTCATGAATGTTGTATGTATTTGTACAACCAGCTTAAAATACAACCAGCTTCAGGAATTCCTCATTTCACAACCAAGTTCCTGGGACTAAGCTGTAACTGGTTGCTAAGGGAAGAATTACACAGAGTATGAACAAAGTGAACTCCAACTTGATGACTTTGTTTTTATTTGTGTAACTCTTACATGCAGTACTGTAATACATAATGGAACATGAAACTACAGTACAGTACTATAATCGTACAGTACAATCTGCAAAAATTACAGTGCTGTATAAACAAAGTATAATGTACAAAAAAAGACACTGGTGCTCTGTAACCAAGATGTACAGACCTGTACAAAAAAAGTCTTAAGTCTCAACAGCATGCCTCAATCTTAAGTCCAAACAGTAGTTCAACAGGCAAGTCACTAACAAGGTATTATAACTCTTCTTCATAAAGTATCCAGAATAGTCAAATTCAGAAAGAATGATGGTTTTGGAGGCCTAAGAAGAAATGGAGAACAAGGACTTATGTTTAATGAACAGAGTTTCAGTTTTACAAGATACAACAGAATGATTTACCCAATGACACTGAACAATGCACTTAAAATGGTTAAAATAGTTGTTATATACATTTTAGCACAAGTTTAAAATTTCTTTTTAAAAAGATTTTAAAAAAAGAAAAAAGAATCTCTTCAAAGACTCCTTTCAAGATTATTCCTCTTGGGGCTGGGGATTTAGCTCAGCAGCATAAGCGCCTGCCTTGCAAGCAGGCAGTCATGAGTTCAATCCCCGGTACTGATAAAAAGGAAAAAGACAAAAAAAAAAAAAAAGATTACTCCACTCAAATTTATCTCCTTCCTCTGCTAGGATCATATGTACCAGGGCTTTTTTTTTTTTTTTCCTTCATAGCACTTACCATTATACCAAAGTATCCTATTTAATTATCTGTTTATTATCTCTGTATTCCAATTACAGAGCAGGCACCTGGGACACTTGCTAATATTACCTACATAATAAAACTCAAACATTGGGTGGATAAATGAATTAACTAGCTTCCAGGTTGCTGTCCAAGTCTACTGTGAGAATCCTGCAATTCCTAGACACTGACTTATACAAATATAAAACTTGGTATTTATGACCCAAATAGCATTTCCTCCACCGGCCTAATAGTCAGCACAGTATTGAAAGGGTTTTGGCCCAGATGGGACACTGTAGCCAGGAAAAACCTCAGCCAGAACCAGGGGCTCCTGTCTCCCCCACCCCTAGAGATTTACCTGTAACTCTATCTCCCCCCACCCTTTGGAATCTGCCCCTGGCTCCAAACGTGTGCCAATGAAATACCTGTGCATCTCTAATGGCCCTAGGACACTACCCTAAGCTTAGGCTACTTATACCCCCCCCCCCCACGTGTCTGCTGGAGAGATCACTGGACTTCAGCGGCAGGGGATGTCAGTCATCTCTCTCTGTGTTCTCAAAATAAAGGCCTCTTTTGTTTTATACTTTACATCTTTTGGAAATAATCCCATCAAGTATGATGACCCTTACAACAGAAATTACGACAGAAGGCCTATTTGCTTTTGACTGGAAGGTAAAACAGTGGGAAACATATGCATAACGTTTCTAACATTTTCATCTAGGAACAGTGGATAATATGTTCCTTTGTTGTGGGAGACAACTCCAAGGACTCCCCTTGAATACAAAACAATTACTGCACCTCTGATTAATTATTTGGAGATTTATTTCATTATACTGATGTGTAGAGAGCTAGCTGTGGTATTTCCTTCTCTCTTCAACTGGCTTGAAATATTGCAAATAAAGCTAGCCGAGGTGCTGGTATGTAATCTCTAAAGCCAACAGACAGTCCTGTTTCCTCAAATAGTGTTCACCTATAAAGGATATGAGCACAGCAGGATGTTAGAGCTAATAGCTCCGGGGAGGTCAATGGGGTAGGAGCCAAGATAGAGGCAGGGCACAAGAGTTTGCATATCAAAAACCAAAGGGACAGCCTCCCAAATTCAGTTGCTACCTTAGATTATGTAAATTGATCCTTCTACAAATCTTTATCTCTGCAATTTACAGAGATGCCTTTCCCCCACCTGGCCAGACCTTAGATTATGTAAATTGATCCTTCTACAAATCTTTATCTCTGCAATTTACAGAGATGCTTTCTCCCTCCTGGCCAGCCAGCTCAAGTCACTCACGTAATTCCTGCCATCCTCTCTGTCCCTCATCCCTGAGCCACCCACCTTCTTCACAAGATAATAAATTCTGGGAGAGGCCTAGAATCAAAGCCTTTGTCTGCAGCTCCTTACGAGGATTGGATTTAGGACCCCTTGGCTGTCCTTAACTTGGAACATGTCTTGGTGTCTTTACTCTCGCCATGGGTTACATTGGTGGTGGCAGATTGGAATTAACTTGCTGGGATTCCAATAACATCTAAATGGGATTACAAATACAACTTTCTGGATTGTGAGGAAAACTAGGAAGAGGATTATAATACTTGGATGACTGAACTCATTATTTGGCATTACAATATTTTATCTTTAAGTGATTTAACATACAAGCTACTAGATGTTTTCCATATCATAAGGATGTTTAATGATCTATTTTATTACATAATTCAAGTGTTAGGTCAGAAAACAAAACAAACTTCTGTTTCTGGGCTTCACTTTACCTAATTTTCTACAAGATTTTCTTCAATTTATTTTCTCTCTCATCTTTCAATTTCACTTGGTCAGTTCTACAGCCATTTCTAAGGAGTAAAGAAAAGTGTTTATCACCCCATTCTAAAAATTATTCACATACTTTCATTGCACACTCAACCTCTAGTCCTCTATTTCCCTTCACTACATCAAACTTCTTAGAACACAGACTTTCTCATTTTTCATTTACTCCTCATCCAATTCCTTAGTAATATGATAGTAAATTCCTTAACACAGCAATTGTGTTCTCAGCACTCCTGTTACTCAGCGTACTTCCCCATCTGTTCTAACTTCTGCTTCTCCTTCCAGATGACTTAAATTTTGTTCTTTCTAAAAGGATGAATGAATGGAGGACCAAGAGACCCAGACAGGTCTGGGTATGAACCTGGCTGCAACACAAACCACATTTTTCTGAACTTGTTGCCTCAGGAACAGGCTCTTGAAAAGGCATATGTGAATAAGGGCAGGTACTATTGTCCTTCACCTTTAGATCTCTGAGCCTAATATTCTGGTATATGGTAGACAGTATCAATAAAAGTCTGCGTGGGGGTCAGAAGAAAAGAACAGGTCTTATTCATCTTTTTATTCCTAAGTACAAATCAAAAATAACAGAACCTCAACTAATGTTTGGAAAATTAATTTAATATACTGCACTATTACTACTACATAAGGTTGTTTTAATTTCACTGAACATTTGCATTTAAAATTCTGATACCCTGTGCACATAGTTTAAAGCTCTGGTTTTAAAAACCATACTGTTAACTGAAGTTGTAATTGCTGACTTATTAAACAAATTCAGTTTTATAAAGTATTAAGCAATGAAAAAATAATATACTTTAATATTCTGCAATTTCTAGATTGAGAAGGACAGGAAATGGGAAACAGGTAGGAAAGAAATGTGGTAAAGTTGGAGTAAATATGAAATGTGGCGGAAATAAAAAAGAATACTGAAAACTGGAGATAGGATAGTGAAATAGCTCCATAAATCTCCTTCATGACTTTTTGATCTAAGAAAAATTTGTCATAGATTTTTAAAGTTTCAAAAGCTTTTTATAAACTCTGATTTTTATTACTTAAGAGAAAACATCCCTAAATTTAAAAACAAAATCTACAAATATATGTTGCCTTAAAAAATGTTCTTTCCAGGGGCTGGGGATTTAGCTCAGGCGCATAAGCACCTACCTTGCAAGCAGGTGGTCGTGAGTTCAATCCCCAGTACCGGTAAAAAAAAAAAAAATGTTCTTTACAATATTTCAGTGGAAAACTATCTAGCTTTTTGGGTTTTCTGTTTTCTTTGGAGGGGGTTACTAGAAATTGAATCCAGGGGCTTTGCATTGAGCTACATTCCCAGTTCTTTTTATTATTCATTTTGATATAGGTCTCAGTACATCAGGTGCAATCCTCCTACCTCAATTCCCATGCACTGGTATAACAGGTCTTTACCATCATACCTCATCTTCCTTTAGCAACACGAGTATATTAGGTGCCATCTACCACATTGTTCAGAAAATCCCCTTAGCACTGTGTGGATTTTTCCTATTTCCCATGCTATTCCTGGTAACAGAACTGCTAAATTCCTGCCACTACAAAAAAAAAAAAAGGGTCTGCTTTACTCAAATTTCCAGTAATATTTTTATTTTTTACATTCCTTTAAGGCTCCACCCAAAGCCTCCCCAAACATTAAATGTCTACTTACAGTCAATTCAAGCTCTTCCAGTTTCACTACAAACCTATACCTACTTCTGAATTCCAAAGATAATCCTACATTTCTGTTACAGCAAAAGCAAAACCATTGAGCTCAAAACCTGTATTGTCTGTTGCTGCATAACAAATCACCCCAAAAGTTAGCACTTTAAACACAATGAACCTTTATCACATAGTTTCTGTGGACAGGAGTGGCTGAGCTGGATAGCTCTCGCATCTGCAGGCATTATTTTGACCTGGACCATAGTCCCCAAAAAGCCCTACTTGGGTTAGGTCTGCTTCCAAGAAGCCTTGCTTCCATGGCTGAGGCCTTTGGTTTGTAATTTGCACCAAGTGACAAAAGAAACTTAATGGCCACTCTATCTTTACATGGCTCAAGGTGTTGTTTCCCCAAGTTGTACATAAGATTGAATTACATTTTGAACCAGCACATCAACAACACATCTCTAGGGTTTTAAATCACAAAATTTAATTAACTGCAATTTTAGAGGTAATCTGCTGACATAAAACTTTGTGGTAATTATCAAAGGTGAAGAGCTCAGTCATCTACTAGACCCTAAACCAAAGATACAGGGTCTTATTCAACAACATAACATAGAAGAAAAAATACCTTATTTTTGACACTAACTTTACTGACTACCAGGGCTATGATTTATGTTCTGAATGAAACTATATAAGAGATTCAATAAAAATTAGAAATAAAAGATAAAAAGTATCTGAAATGTAGAATATACAAAAAGAAAAGAACTACTAAAATATACAAGCATAATTGAAAACAAGGCCTAATCTAAAAGCCACTCACAGAAAAAAAGTTTGCATCAAATAATCAGAAATTTGCATCAATAAAAAGATGACAAACTATAAGAATTCACTGAGAAAAAAGGAAAGACGAAAATTAAAAGGAGTTAAATGATAAGGAAGACAGGCAAATCCCCAAAGAAAACAAGGCCCTTTGCATGTGACAGATTAAAGGAAGCCATAAATTCACTGCCATTCTTTCCATTAAAAAGATGGACTCTTTTTCTACTTCTTGCATCTGGATTGGTGAATCCTGTGACTTCTTTGCCAAATAAGATCCAGAAAAACATTGTACCACCTCTAAAAGCAGTCTTTAGTAGAAGCAGCAGTTTCCCCTCTTACATGCCAAGTGCATACTCTACCAAGCACATACTGTAAAGTGGCCAGGCTGCCCTACTGGAGAAAGGCAATACGGAGAAGAATTGAGGCATTCTCAGATGCCCCTCAGCACCCAGGCCCCGAACAGGGAACAAACATTTTAGGACCTTCCAGTTCATTCCAGCCAAGTTCTAAGTGTGGCCCACAGTGACCTTAAGTGAGATCACTGCAGAATTAGAAGAAATAATAAATTATTGTTAAGTCACTGAATGCAGCAGCAAATGACTGACATAATTCGAGGCATATTCCTGTAATATGTAGGATGGAATACTTATATACCAAGTCCACCCTAGAAAATAGTATTTTAAGCTGCTTGAAGGCCCAGCTTATTTCAAATGCCTTGCTAAAAAGTAATAGCTTTTCCATTTCTATCATTTACTTACTTCAAAACATATTCTAAATTCTATCCATGGAGTAAGTCAGGCAGGAAGCCTAAATGCTACAGTTTAAAATATCTCCAAATTTTACTGACATCTACTTTAAAATATTTTACCTAGTTGTCTTTAAAATTCCAATTATGTAAGGGTATTCACATTCCTTGATTTACTTATTCAACAATGTTACCGAACTTACAACTCTTCAGATATTGAGAGATAAAGATAAAACAGAAAATATGCAACAGATAAAGAATCGAAATTAAAATTTCATCACTCCTCCAACTCTACAAAGAGTTGATCTCTACCTCGTCTGTATTTCCAAAGTACTTTTACAAATCTCTATTTGGTAGAAATAACAGAAATAGCAGCTAACATTTATGGAGCACTTATTTTGTACCTCGCTTAGTTCCAAGTCTTTTATACAACTTAACTGAGTTCAACCTCACAATAACCTCAAAGAGGCAAAGAAGCACTAACATCACCATTTTACAAGATAAGCAAACTGACTGACTCATTCGCAAGTCCTTTTTCCCCAAGATCCTAAGACTTCTTAAAAGCAGGTGACCTGCCTCCTTTTAATACCCTCAACTTTCTAGTACCTATTTCCTCTACAAGTAAATACAGAAATTAGTTTCTCCTTATCCCAGATCGGATATGCTCATTTATTATACAAAAACAATTTTCCACTTCTCAAAAAATGTAGAGCACTAAGTCCCTTTTGATATAAGAAAAAAAACTGGTTTTGCTAAAAAAAAAACTCTTAAGAAAAATGAAAAATTAACATAAAAATTCCTCAACTCATTGATAAGCATAACTTTGAAACTTTCATAAACAAGTCTCATTTGATAGTAACACATCTTATTCAGTACTATTTTAATGAAGTCCTTAAATATCACAATGATGACTACACAAATCAGGATTATATAGTTTTTTGAAGTTTATAACACAGTAGTAGGAAAATTAGGGATAATAAGCTCATTAAAGTATTTGATGTTAAGAAAGAAATCAAGTAAAAAAAAAAAAGAAGTAAACATAATACCTAATACTTCAATCTAGGTAATCTGAATACTGAGGACCTAATCAGTACTATTTGGGTTGGTATAACTCGAATCACAAACTATAATTCCTGTGACATTGTCACTGTAATTTCTCATTTAAGAACAAAAAAGAAAACTCTTACATAATTAACCTGATACACACTCTCACGATCAGATTGCTCGCTAGAAAATGAAATTTGGATTCTGCAAAGAGAATAAATCCAATCTGGGGACCATTTTACAAACTTTATCTCTAAATCACTGTCACTTCAGAATATCAAATCTTTTTCCAAGAAAGAAGCATAAACCTAGGACCAGACAAAATGACATTTTAGAATAATCTCCATAGTAATAAATTTTAGAAATTGCTTCCGTACCAAATTTTTAATCTGACCTCTAGAAAGAGCGCCACCTGTGCTAGAAATTAAAATGTGAACTGAAATACAAACATAGTTGTAATTACCAACAACTTTTTGTGGCAGACATCAATAGCTAGCAAACGTAACATAATTACCAAGCACTTTCACCTTTGCCATTCCCCACCACAGAAACTGAAAGGGAAACACTCACTTTCTCAGTTAGAGGCAGTTTGTAACCCAGCTCTGAACATGACATAAAAGGAAGACTGGCAGTGACCTTTTGAAAAAGCTTTGACTTTCCTGCTCTCAGGGACAGTGGCTAGCAACAGCCATAGCTCATCTTGAAGAGAGCTGTAATGCTTAATGCTACAGCCATCCTGAAACCCTGAAACAAACACCAAGTGAAAACTCAGCTGGGCATGGTGGCACTGTCAATAATGCCAGAATACCAGAGATTGCAAATGCAAACCCAATCTGGCTAAGTAACTGAAAAAGACCTTGTCTTTAAACAAACAAAATAAATTAGGGCTGGGGGGGGGGGGGCTCAACTCTAAAACTCAGTATTATAAAATCAGCAGACTTGAATCTGAGATGATTTGGTCCTGATCTACTTATTAAATAACCACCTACTTTTACCCTTAAGGGTAGCATACTGCTAGTTTTGGTTATTCTGAATCGAATGCTAGTCTTGTTAACACATTTCTAAACATGAATATTACCTGAAATTTCTTTTATGAAAAAAGTTCTAATGCTTATATAAAAATAGTGCGACAAAAGTAGGAAGTCCTAAACATGTTTTCTTAGTCATTTTAAAAAATAAAACAGTATTTTAAAAAATGAAACAAAAAGTCTTACTATTGGGAGATATGCACTTTTAATATTTGGTATAGTTCTGTATATGTACCAATAAAAAATTATGCTTTTATCCCTGTAAACTAGGATTAGATAGACTATATTACATCAATATTTACACAACTCAGTAGCATTTGAGAAAACATAAGGTTTTTTTTAATACAATATGTCTTCCACCACTCACACCAATGTACACATACATTCTCCATATCCCACTTCTCACAACTATTAATATTTTGACAGCATGCTTGTTTTCATGATTTATCAGCTTTAACCACATCAGTTCCCACTGTGAAAGTGAGAAATTAAGTTCCTTCTGACCAACACCAAATAGGTACCTGAAAAAAGCAGTAGGCTAAGGGATGTAGCTCAGTGGGTACACTGTGCTTGCCTAGCATACATGAGGCCCTGGGTTTGATTCCCAGAACTACAAGCCAAAAAAAGGAATTCTTAAAAAGACAAGTATTCTGTTTAACAGAAGAAAAGGAGTCTAAATATTAGTAAATTTCAAGTCTAGCAATATTCTGACAAATACAATAAGAGCTGCTGTTTATTAACTATTCAGTATATCCCTTGCACTGTACTAAATTAATCACACATTATGAGATCTTTGATTTTTGCAATCATATAAAACAGACCCTATCATTATCTCCATTTACATTTCCAGATGAGAAACTTAACCTGGGAGGTTGTGGTACACGCTTATAATCCCAACTGCTCAGGAGGGCAGTAAGTTTGACTTCGGCCAGGGGAAAATGATGAGACTCACTCAAAAAATTAAAAAAGAATGGAGCTACACCTCTGTGGTAGAGCGCCACTGGTTACAAGTCAGGGCAGGGGGTGGGGAGCACGGTTACAGATGAGAACTTACAGTATTTCACCCACAGTCACTAATACATGTCAAAGTCACAGCTAGAAGTTTATCTTCTTAACCACTGCACTAAAGAGATATATGAGTACTTAATTTTTTTAATCAGATGGACAAGAACTAATAACATTCCCTTGAGAGCAAGTTCTATCAAACTTCCTGTTTTCTTTTTTGAGTAAGACTAGCATGGACAAAGCTATAAGGTATATTCTTAAGTGAATATGGTGCCCTTTATGTAAACTGAGACAAAAAGAATTTATAAGTTTATACAAAGTATAAAAGTCTCACTTCTTTATTCTCCTTTCTTAAACCCTCCTAATTTCTTCAATTCCATTTTTTTCTTTTATTTTGTTTTATGGTACTTCACACTGAACCATATCCCCAGGCCACCTTCTTTATTCTGAAAGATCTCACTAAATCTCTGAGTTGCCTGGGCAAGGCCCTAATTTAGAGTGCCCCTCTCAGAGTACTAGAGTTACAGGCATATACCACCACATCCAATGAATTTTAGTCTCTTAACAAGAGGTAACTACTACTTACAGATTGGCAACTATTTTTCTAATTTTGAAATACTTAAAAGAAAATTCTGGTTTTATATTGGCATATCACAGTTGACCATGGTTATCTCTGAGAAAGAAAATGGAAATAAAGGAATTACATCATACTATATTTAAGGCTTGTAGTAACTGCTTGAACTTTTTACAAGGGGCTTTCATATTACTTAGATAATGCAAATTTTTAACAATAATAATAAAAACCACAAGTTAAGAGTTTGTATGATCTCAAAGGAAAAAGTTAGATATACTGATATTTAACAATTTAAAAATTTCATGTGATAAAAATACATTGTTATGTTAAAAGGTATATTCCAATTTGGAAAAACGTGAAATAATAAAATGATTAACTCTTCTTGACATCTGGGCTTTGAGCGTGCTGCTTGGTTCTCTGAAGACAGTATGGGACTATTATGTAACAATAACAGACATGGCATGCCATCACCATCACCATATTCTAGTGATTAGAAGAAAGTTATACATCCTACTTACTCTTTTGGGGTTTTTTTTTGTTTGTTTGTTTGTACCGAGGATCAAACTCACGACCTCAAACTTGCCAGGCAGGCATTTACACCGCTGAGCTAAATCCCCAGTCCTGTCCTACTTACTCCTAAGAAAGAGTTACACGGTGGCACGGGAATCACAAGGACCATTTCAGAATCTGCCACATCCACTGACAGTGTTAAACAATTCTTTCCTACCTCTCATCCTATTAACCCAGATTTGCTACTCTCTGTTTTACTCCAAAGTTTATCAGATGAGATATGATTCTGTGTTTCTGGGTATTGTTGACACAACAGAGAATAAATTTCGGAAGAAAAACAGTCTATAGGCAGAGTGTGGTGACACACACCTGTAATCCCAGCACTCTAGAGGCTGAGGCAGAAGGATCCGGAGAGTTTGAGGACAGCCTGGGCTATACACTGAGATCTTGTCTCCAAAAGAAAAGAAAAAAAAAAGGAAAAGAAAAATATCCTGAGTAAACAAAAAGCTCTTGCAAATAAAAACATCAAATTTATAAATTTTTTTTCACTTTTTTTTTTCTTTTTATCGGTACCAGGGATCGAACTCACGACCGCCTGCTTGCAAGGAAGGTGCTTATGCCGCTGAGCTAAATCCCCAACCCCTCAAATTTATAAATTTGACTAAAGGTAAGTTTCACATAAAAATGAGGAAAATTTATTTTTAAAAACTTTTTCAAAACTCAAAAATGGAAAGTAAAATAACAATGCAATAAGGAAACATAAAAGACCAATGCTCAGTGACGGCAGTGGTGTATGAAAGCAAAAATTACATAACAGCACTAGGAATCCAAACTAGTAACATCTGCACAATCTGACCTGTAGAAATGATTTGCATAATCAACATATACAACAAGAACTCCTAAGGGTAACACTGGAAAAAGTGTTTGCAGTGCTCACTAGCACTGAGGACTTCAGTGCAGGGTGATGGACTGTGGGTCAGGATAACAGGGAATCCCATGGGGGTTTCACCTGCACTGACCACATGGGCAGCACTGCACTCACTTCCGTGTACCATGCTTTAAGAGAAACACTGATAAACACGTGTTTCCACAGCAGACACCAATACCCTGCAGAAGAAGGCTGGAAATCATGTCACACAATAAACTAAAAACTGAGAGCATTTTCCTTAAAAAGATTTAAGGAAAGCCATTATCACAATCTTACAATATCTGAAGGTCTAGCAAATAGAACAGAACTTGTTATATATACCTCCGAAAGACCAGTAATACTCAGAACTGCTAATTTTATAAAAAGATATGCTTTACACAGTGAGACTCTAGTCACCCACAATGTCTGAGAAGAAAGATACATCAGAAACACAGTAGGAAGATTCTTTACACGTTTCCAACGTTAGGTGTCACAGACTCAGAAATATTTTTTAGCTCTAAGACTAAAGCAAACATTAGCCATAAAGTATACATCAACCTTCCAGAACCATGAAAGCTCCATTTTCCCACACGTGTGTCTTACTTTGTAGCTTTGGATCCTTTCCTTCCATACTAATACATTCTGGGGCCATTCTGCCAGGCTGCCTTTGCCAGAAATAACTACTCAGTCAATTCTACCAATCCTTATTCTGTTGACTCCATTCTGAAACACACAAATCCTACAGAGAGACAGCACTGCCCTGACTAAACCCTATCCTGACTATTGGCTTTTATAACTATAATCTAGTCAGTGCTTCCTGCTTAACATCAGCAGTCCTAATTGCAGTTCTTTGCCCTGATAATCTGACATACTGCTGTCTGAACTCTTAGAACTATGATTTTCTTCTTCATTCACTGATCAAATACTGATTAAGTAACTATGTTCAAGGTACTAGTGGACCACTTCTGGGTAAGAAAAACAGCACATAGACACACAGTTCCTGGTATCAGCAAACTGACGGTGGAAAGAACACTCAATATAAAGCCCATGGGAGGCAAATACAAGAAATTGCTACAAGACTGTAGAAAACAGAAATCACTCTTAATTGTATAAGGTTGTGATCCGGGAAAATATTGAGGTGATATCAGAATATGGCCTTGAAGGACACAGGAAATTTTCATTGACAAATAGAGGGAATAAAAGATATAGTAAGCAAAATACCTATCATAAACTGAAACAATAGACACAGTGACAAGCACATAGTACATCAGAAGACAGAAATTACTGAATGCCAACAAAGGGAATTTCTTTATATCAAAGGATATAAAAACTATTATAGACAATTACTCGGAGATAATACAAGTTCAAGGGGCACATCGTCCCTGTACACCCTACTGAGATGCACAGCATGAAACAACATCATTCAAGGAGCATAAAGATTTTACAAAGCACTCCTTTTCTATTCTCACTGTATTTAAACTTTCCTGCCCAATAATTTGGAGATCCTCCTCCCACCAAGTACTAACTAAATATTTTTAAATTATTTCAAAACACTTCAATGTATTCTTGAGTACTAAAAAAGAAAAAAAAAATACTAAGATTAGCAATAAAGAACTCTCAGTGGTCCTCCTCTATCCCTGTCTCAAAAACTAAACCAGTTTTTTTAATTTGCAAAATGAATGCTGTTACTAGTCAACTTACAAAGTCTCCTCTGGAGGATTTAGCTCAGCGGCACAGCTGGGGATTTAGCTCAGCAGCATAAGTGCCTGTTTTGCAAGTGCACGGTTGTGAGTTCAATCCCCGGTACCAATAAAAAAAAAAAAAAAAAGTAAAAAGCAAAGTCTCCTCTAGCTAGAAATTCTATAAATGCACTTTTAAACAAATTTTTCTTCATAAATCTAAAAATTAATATTCCTATCCCTTATATACATTAGATAATACTGTGAATTACACATATTTTTTTTTTTTTTTGTCTTTTTCCTTTTTATCGGTACCAGGGATCGAACTCACGACTGCCTGCTTGCAAGGCAGGCACTTATGCCGCTGAGCTAAATCCCCAGCCCCTAATACTGTGAATTATAAAGCTTAAATTTTTTCATCTGTATTACATATAAAATACTTATCTCACAAGTTCCATTACTAGTTAATAGTAACTTTTATTAGACCGACTCACCTGCATTTATAGAATTTTTAATTCTGCATAAAACATAAAAAACAACTACTTGAGATGAGCATGAGGATGCACACTTGTAATCCCAGCACTTAGGAGACTGAAGCAGGAGTGCTGTGAGTCTGAGGCCAGCATATACTACTACCTAGCGAGATCCTGTCTTAAAAAACAAAAATGACAACTATTACTATTTGAATGCAATAGAAAGCAGCAAAAGAAACCACAAACTAGAAGTAAATTGGTTCTTGAGAGAGGAACGTTGTACTAAGTGAGTGGCTTTCTAGTTGAGAGATGAGGGTAGACAGCCAGGACTTAGAGAGCAGGCCACGTTCTATCTGAACATTAGATAATGAAGCTCAAAGCTGCCAAAACGGGTGCAAAGTGAGAGAATGTGCTACAAAAGAGACACAGAGAGATCCCTGAATGCTCCAATCGTGAATAATCCCTGAGTCTTGCATGTATATAAGAAAATTTCAGCAAACCTGAAACAGAAGGCAAACTTGGAGATAAGCAGAGTTGTAGCTGCTCTTTACAACAGAATAAAGTGAAGAATTTCAACAGAATCAAGGTAAGCACCAGTTAGATCAAAAATCAAGTCCTCAGGCGGAAAAAAAAAACCAGACCCAGAGTCTGTACAGTATTATCAGAATTAACTGTATACAGCTGGAAATTATCGTATTTATGATAAAAACAGTAAAATGTAATCACAAGCAAGAAACAAAGCAGTCAACACAAACCAACTCCAAGAAAATCCTGTCACTGGAATTAGGAGACATGACGTTACAGCAGTTATTACAAAAACAGTTCAGGATCTAAGAAAATACATTATCACAATAAATTAAGAGATTCAGATTCTCACCAGCTAATAGATAGCAGAGAAACAACCTATGAAGAGTAGGATGGAAAATTTCACAGTATGAATTAGCCAACTAAAAATGGCCAAATTTAACACACAAAATAAGTATATAACAAAACCAATAAAAAATATTAAAAAGATACTAAATCTTTGTAAGGCAAAAAATAGGAAAAAGGAACAAAGAATAACAGAAAACTCAATCATATCAATAATTACCTTACATATAAATGGTTCTAATTCCCAACTAAAAGGTAAAGACTAGCCAGGCACAATATGTAATCAAGAGACTAAAGCAGGAAAACCGCTGGTTCAAGGCCAACCTGAGTAGTTTAGTGAGTTAAGAGGCTAGCCTAGACCGCATAAATTGTCTCAAAAAATAATTACATAAAAATAATTTTAAAATGAAAATTTAAGAAGATGACTGTCAAATTAAATTTTAAAAAATATCAAGACCTATATCATCTCTACAAGAGAAGCAGTTTAAAACAAAATACTATTATATTAAATGTAAAGAGACACTTGAAAAGATGCAAGCTTTAGTCCTAAAAAATACAAGTGATTGTATTACTATCAAACACACTGAATTTCTAGAAGAGGATTACCAGAAATAAAGATCAAAGAAGGCAAATATCAAGAAGATATAACAATTATAAATGTAGATGCAGGGCTGGGGATTTAGCTCAATGATGTAAGCGTCTGCTTGGCAAGTGTTAGGTTGTGAGTTCAATCCCCGGTACCAAAAATAAATAAATAAAAATAAATGTAAATGCTTGTAGTAACGGAGCTCCCAAATACATAAAGAAAAAAGGTATAACTAAAGGGAAATGGACAGGCTCATAAGCACAGTTACAGATTTCAGCACCTTCTCACCAAGTGATAGAATTAGAGAAAAAAAATCAGTAAAGATACAGAAGATATGACTCACTACTAACCATCCAGACCAGGCTTTTATAAACACTACACCCACAACAGCAGAAAACTAAAACAGACCATATGGAGGGCTATTAAAAAAAAAAATGAAATGTTCAAATAACTGAAATCTGACAAATTGTAACCAAATATAGAATGTGAATTAATAATCTAACGTATCTATTAAACACCTAGTGCATACAAAGATTCTACCAGATTATACCACCTAATATAGAATATAAACCAATAACCCAAGATACTAGAAAACTGCTACATGATTTGAAATTTAATAACATTCTATATAGCCCATGATTCAAAGAAATCAAAAGGGAATAGAAAATATTTTGCACTAAATGATAATGAAACTACATAAAACTTATGGGATACAGTTAGGCAGTGAAGAGAAATCAGAAACTGTAAGAGTTTCTATTTGATTTTTTAAAAAGGCCTAAAATACACTGTAGTGTCTAAGAAGCCAGCAAAACACAAACAAAAGAATAAAGAACAAAAGCAATTATAAAGAAAAACAAAGCATGAAAAAAATTAACAAGAGCGGGGCTGGAAATTTAGCTCAGCCACATAAGTACCTGCCTTGCAAGCAGGCAGTCGTGAGTTCGATCCCTGGTACTGATAACAGAAAAAGACAAAAAGAAAAAAAAAATCATCAATATCAGCATTTAATAAGAGATATCATAGATACCATCAGCATTAAAATGATACAGGAATATTAGGAAAAAAATTTTTAAAGAACAACTTCATGCCCAATGCCTTGATAAACAACCATGAAACAGATAATACTTTAAAAAAACAACATTTTTCCAAACACAAGATGAAAAAGAAAATATAAATAACTCTATACCTAAAAAGAAATCAAATTTATTATCAAAAAATGGGCCACAAACCTCCAAATCACATGGCTTCACTAATACAATTTATCTATTCACCTTATGTACATTTCTTCAAAAATAAACAAAATACTTCTCAACCAATTTTTATGACTTTTTTTCTTTTGGGCACTACTTGGAATTGAACACAGGGTCCTCAAGCTGAATCTACAACCCCAGATCTTTTTTGAGATAGGGTTTTCATAAATTGCCCAGGCTGGGCTTGTACTGGAAATCCTCCGCCTCAGACTCCCTAGGAGAAGAGATCACAGGAATGCCCCACTACATCAGCCTCCCAATCTAGTTTAGGAAACCAGCACAACTGACCAAAATCTGAAATGAAAATTACTGATTAACATTCCAGTAAATGAAAAACAAACGAAGAACCTCAGCAAGCTATACATAAATCCAACGTAACAATATAATTTTAAAAACACGCCATGACCAAGAGGCATTTATTCTAGTAACGACTAATTTATCATTTCATCATATTAACAGAATAAAAGGGAAAAAAATCAAATAATGATTTCTATAAATACACTGAAATCTTTCTAAACTAAGTAAGCATTTATGATTATAAACTCTCAGCAAAGCAGAAAGAACTTTCTCAACCTGAAAAAGAGCAATAGTGGAAAGCCAACAGCTACTAGGATACTCAGCAGCAAAATAAATGTTTTCCCAATAAGACAAGAAATAATGTAAAAACATCCATAACTACCACATTTATGCCACCTTGAATTGGAGGGCTCACCCAATAGAATACAACCAGAATTAAAAATTAATGCATAAAGATTAAACAAGAAGAAACAGAACTGTAGCTCTTCACAGATGACTTTATCATCTATGCACACAGTAGCTTACGTTAAGTGTCTGAGTATGGTTCAATGGAAAGTGGTTCCAGGTTTGGCCCCCAACACTACAAATTAATCAATCAACTAATTAATTTAATTAAGCTACAAGTTACCAAGTCAACAGAAAAGATTCCAGCTGTTGATTGAGGACTAAATTTACATGTGTAAACAATAGCAACTTTATAATTCTATAAATAACTCTAGAACGTATACAAAGACTTCTCACTTGATAGTTCTCTTCACTGAGCTCTCAGTTAAATTTTTCAAATAAATACTAGGGAAATTATAAAAAACCAAATGCCATATTATTATAAATATGAAGTTGAGTCTCAGAATTTCAATGCCATTAGAAAATATATGTATAATTTTCCTATGTTTATTCTTCTTTTACAGCCTCAACAGTCAAAGTGAGCTTCTCCAATTTGCCACGTGGTTTACACAGTCACTGCCACAGTGCTCTACTGTCTATGGAAAAAGCCTGCTGCTAGGTAGTAAACAGGAAATCATAATGTCATTTTCTTTCTCCTTAGTCAGTTTATAATGTATTTCTAAAGTAACTTTGTGACTAAAACCTGAACACAAGTACAAACTGGGAAAAGTGAAATGCCTTTATCAGTCCCCCAAAATGTGTTTTGTTGTCCCTAACAACTTGTTAAGTTTTACTAGATCATAACAATCATACATTACAACATAACCCAGTTCATAATCTTTATGTGCTAAAGGTACATTTTGCACAGCAGAACTAAGCAATCTTGCTCAGAATTATCAAAGTCTACCTCATCTAAATAATATCAGAATATTATGACAAATTTCAATCAGTAGACAGTTTGTCGATGACCCTGAATTGGAAACTCTAAGAGACAGTTACTGAAAGCACAAATTTTGACTCTGCACACACACAGAACACAAAAGTATAATTTGTTTAATGTTAAACTAACACAAAGTGTAAGAGAATAACACAAACATATATCCAATCTTTTCCCTATAGTCTTAGCTACTAAGCAGACTAACACAGGAGCACCATTTGACCCCACATCCAGCCTGGACAACACAGCAATATCCTCTTTTTTTTTTTTTTGTCTTTTTCCTTTTTATCGGTACCGGGGATTGAACTCATGACTGCCTGCTTACAAGGCAGGCGCTTATGCCGCTGAGCTAAATCCCCAGCCCCCAGCAATATCCTCTTAAAAAAAAAAGTTTTTAACAATCTGTTGTTAAATTTATTCTAATTTCACATTTTGAACCACCTTTAAATTTGTTCCAATTTCAACCAAGTTACTATTAAATATTAATTTGTTACCAAGGAACTGATTTTTCATACTTATGTAAATCTGAGTGTCCACACAGATCCACTGTGACTTGGCTCGCAGGATAACATGTTAGGAAGATGGTGGAAATTTTGGAAATGGAAGGTTGGGTACATAGTGAGAGGTCCCTATCATTGGAAGCATGATCGTGAAAAGTAGTTCTCATAGAACCTGTTTAGTCCTTGCAAAAAGATTGTTATAAAAGGAGCAAGCCTGGTCCTCTCATCCTCTCTCTGCAGGTAACTGCAAATATGATGGCTTGTACTCCAACACTACTGTTAGCCATACACTGTATATGCCCTTGAACCTCTGAAACTGAGCTAACTAAACTTCTTCATTAAGTAGCTTGTGTCAGGTACTGTATTTCATTACTACATCAAATGCCTGGGTTTTTAAGAAGCAATATTATTAAGCAAATAAAATTTTGTAAACTATAAGTCTTTGATTAAAATTAAAATTTTAATTCCATAATTTAGACCTTTTAAACTTTTTTTTTTTTGTCTTTTTCGTTTTTATTGGTACCAGGGATCGAACTCACGACTGCTTGCTTGCAAGGCAGGCGCTTATGCCGCTGAGCTAAATCCCCAGCCCCTACCTTTTAAACTTTTTTAATGTTCTACTTTATTCTTGAATAGGAAATATTATACTACCTATATAACGCAACTAAGAAAACTAAACTTAAAACATTGTTTAGAGACTTAAAGTTACCTAGAACATATCTACAGGCTAGTCTTTGAACAAAAGTATTTAGTAAGCATTTGATACCTATGCAGATGCTCCCTGCATTTTTTTTGTAATTTTTTTTTTTTTTTTTTTTTTTTTTTTTTTTTTGGGTACCAGGGATCCAACTCATGACCCTGCGCTCGTCAGGTAAGTGCTTATGTTACACTACGCTAAATCCCCAGCCCAATGCTTCCTACATTAATGTGCTACCAATTTATAAGGTGACCTTCCAAGTCCAAGGAAGATCATGTACTCAATATTTTTTTTCTGTTTGCTACATGCCATTTTTATTGTCATTTCTAACACTAACAACGTTATCCCAAGTATACTCAATATTCTGCAACTGTTCTAGAAAATAAACAGAAACACATGATTTTGCTATTAATACATTAATAACAACCAAGGTTATTCAGCACTAGCATGTCATTAATGACTAAGGTTAAAAAGCATATAATCTGGTATTATTCTACATAATATCAACTATTTTTAAGTCTTTCATTTAAGGAAAGGTTTATAAGGAGAACAACTTAATCACATAAAAAGCACAAATAAAATCAGATTATCTGAAAAAGAACAAACTGATTAAAAACACAGACTTGAGGGGAAAAAATAAGAATTGTATTGTGACTTTTTTGCTTGTTTCTGGTGCTAGGGATTGAATCTAGAGCTTCAAGCATGCGAAACATGCTCTAACACTGAGCTACATACACCCTGACTTCTAAATAGTTCTTACTTTTTCTATTACTATCTTTTTTTTTTTTTTTTTTTTTTTTGTCTTTTTTCGTTTTTATCGGTACCAGGGATCGAACTCACGACTGCCTGCTTGCAAGGCAGGCACTTATGCCACTGAGCTAAATCCCCAGCCCCTCTATTACTATCTTGTACTGATACTGTCATTAATTTTAAAAGTCCCCTACACATATTTTCTTCTAGTGTTACAACCTCATTATGAGAAGGTTTTTATTTTCTAACAAGTACAGCAAAGGGCGGGTGATAACAATTGGCCCAAGGTAAATAGACAGTATATAGTACATTTCTTGGAAAAAGTTCTTTGCACCAAAATAATGCCAAACAATAAAACTAAAAATATAAAATATTAATAACTGAAATTTTCTGAAACGCTGAATTAAGAACAGAGGGGCTGGGGATTTAGCTCAGTGGCATAAGTGCCTACCTTGGAAGCAGGCAGTCCTGAGTTTGATCCCCGGTACTGATAAAAGGACAATAATAGAAAAAATGACAAAATTCATTTTTCCTAGGTTTCAGCTAATGCTTTCAAGAGTATAATTATTACCATCACAAATCCTAACTCAGTGAAATCCAGTGTGTCATAAATACAAGAGGAAATTATACAAATAAAGATTATACAAATAATTATACAAATTATACAAATAAACTACCAGTTAACCCAATCCTTCTCATAGTTATATAGGCAAACAGCAGACACCTAAAGAAAAAAAAACACCCCCCCAAAAAAACTCATAATAAAACTGAAATATATTCAAACAGAAAAAGAAAACTTCAAAAGAAAGTCTAATGAATATCCTAAGATTAAAAAGATTATAAAAGCAAGTGACTTGTCAACTAGGACAATTACTCAGAAAAACAAATAAAATTTTTTTAATGCTAGACTGAAAGAAAAAAGAAAAAATCAAGAAAATTAATCAGAATAAAAATTTCTCATTTTTTCTTAAAAAAAAAAAAAAAAAAAAAAGACATAGGGGCTGGGGATTTAGCTCAGTGGCATAAGCGTCTGCCTTGCAAGCAGGCAGTCGTGAGTTCAATCCCCGGTACCGATAAAAAGGAAAAAGACCAAACAAACAAACAAAAAAAGACATGGAAAATGAAAGAAAAATTGGGAAGCAGTAGGTTGATTTAGAAGCTACAGAAAATAATACACAGAATAAATGGGAAAAAAAAAAAGATTTCCCAAAACATACAACAGACCTAAGAATTCATGTTCAAAGGATCCACAAAACTTTTATAGAATGAATTGAAAAATTAAATTTCCTAATTGTGAGGATAAAGATATCAACCCAGAAAGCTTCCAGAGAACAAAAACAGGTTACCTACAAAAAATAGGCAATGGAATCCAACCTTCAAAACTAAAAAAAAAAAAAAAATTTTAAACCTGAACTCTACACCCAGCCAATGTAAGTACCAGGTGTGAAAATGAAAAAGAGATTTTCAAACATTATGCTGACAAGCACCTACACATACTCCTTCTGCAAAATCAGTTCAAAATATATTGTAGAAAACTATAAATCCACAACCAAAAGAAAGGAAGGAGGTCTAGGAAATCACAGAACTTCACAGAATACAATAAAATAATATGATGTTAGTTGAACATCAATATACACAAATGTCTGTTTACCTTACAATATCAACAAATGATAGGACTTAAAAGCTGGATAACTAAATTCTGAGATGATGATGGCACACAAGGTTTTACCAACAGGAAGGAAAATGTAGCAATTAGAAAGTTCAGGAAAAGCAGCCATGGTCCAAACCAGAAGCCAAACTAAAGTATGGCAAGATTTTGACTACAAGAAAATACATGAAATCCCTTTCCTCTCTAAGTAATCCATCATACCATAATTCTTCATATAATCATAATATTGTTTTCTGCTTTCCAAAATTAACAAGCTTAACTACAGACCCCCAAAGTATAAAATAAGTGTTGGGGAGAGAAGGTGAGGAGAAAAATGGTTAGGGATGCTAAATTTCTACAACTTCCAAAGCATTTAGAGCTAATATCTAAATATTCTCCTGTCCAACAGTTTGACTTGAACTATAAAGGCAACAAAAAAGAAAAAAGAAAAGTGGAATCACTATTACCAGACACAGTGTGGCCCACACCTGAGGAAACACTTAGGGAAGCTGAGGCAGGAGGATCACGAATTTGAGTCCTCCATGAGAACCTGTCTCAAATTATAAAAAACACTTGGGGTGGGCCTCACGCCAAGGTCTAGGTTCAATCCCCAGTACTGCCAAAAAAAGCAGTATTCAATTATTGATTATTTTTTACAATGGAGAAATACCAGATTACAGGAAAATGGCTAGCCACAAAGTTTAGTGTTTTATACATACAATTTGGATAATGATCAGAAGAATTAAAAACAGATAAAAGTCTAAAATGATTACTCTTAGGGAAGAAACGAGTTGGAACAGAGGAGGATAAGATTTTACCTTTCATTTTATACTACAGTACTATTCAAATTCCTACATCTATGACTATTACTTCTCAAATACACATAACACACACACAATCAAGATCTGCCTTCTCTGATTAGTACAGGAAAAACACTGAGAAATTCCTAATTCATAATTTTCTATACTCCATGTACAAAATACTAACCTTCTATAATGATATTTCAGATAAGAAGAAATTAAATAGACTCAAGAACCACCATAAGAGCTAGGGATTTAGCTCTGCTGTTCAAGCACTTGCTTGCAAAGCACAAGATTGGGAGTTAGATCCCCGTACCAAAAAGAATCGTCCTAAAGCCTTAATAAACATGTGGACATAGCAATATCTTACATTTATGTTAGGCTGTCAAAATATATCCTTATTTATTATCTCATTTAACCTTCATGACAATGTTATGAAATAAGATTTTAGAGATTACCAAAGTAAAACTTTAAAAGGTTTAAGTAATTGGACATCTCCCAAAATACAAAGTAGGAAAAGTAACATAAATATAATAGGCAAATTTAAAAATAAACAACAACAACAACAACAAAAACTTTCAGAAAAAAACTCCTCTGGAGTCTGAAAATGTTTCCAAATTTATGAGAATAAAATGAAACTAAACGTAACAAATGTCACCCACTTTGAAAACAGTTTGGCAGTTTTAATAAAGTTAAACACACACTCTCACCATATTACCTTGCAATCTCATTCCTAGGTTATAACCCAAGATAAATGGAAAAATGCCATACAAAGACATACAGTAAAACGTTCATAGCAGCTTTATTTATAACAGCTAAAACTAGAAACAGCCCAAATGTTCACCAGTTTTTACACAGATGAACAAATAGTAATATATTCAGATCTTGGAATACTACTTAACAATAAAAAAGAACAAACTAATAATATACACAAAATGGTATCTTAAAAGTATTGTGGTATGTGAAACACATCACACACAAAAGATGACAAACCGCACAATTCCATTTAAATGAAATTCTAGTACAGCAGAATTATAGTATCAGATAACACATTAGAGGATGCCAGGGTTGAAGGACAAGGACGGCACTACAAAAGGACACAAAGGAACTCTCTCTTGTGATGGAGATCTTATCACCACTGCAATTTGTTACAACACTGTAAACATTTGGCAAGATTTATCTTATAGTTGCTTTATTTTATTTTATCTTATAGTTGCTTTATTTTATTGTAATTATGTAAATTACAACTCAACAAGGCCAATTTAAAAGCACAATACACAATGACATTTCATTATTTACAACAGCTTTTCAGTGTAAATACAGATATCCTAATAACGTGAAGACCAACATTTAAGAGGTAACTTTTAACCAGGAAATAGATATACAGAAATTAAAGACTCCTAAAAATGGAAAGAGTCCAAATCCCATTCAACTTGGTGAAGTGGGTAAACAGTGATTGCCTAGTAGTCCAACTGTAGATTTCTAAAAAATACACTGATCACATAAGCCAGGAAACACATATGATAAGCTGAGCTTTACATTAAAAAGTTCTTAAATACAAAAAAAATAAATAACGCATATATCTAAAGTAAGAGTAAATAGAAATACTGCAAGTACATAATGAAAAGTAAAAACATAAAATTAAACAAACATACAAAAAATTCTTGTCCTCATGTGGCTTTTTTACTTTACTTATCTAACTTAGGCTACTTTTAGATCATGCATCCATGTGAGTGCAGCCCTCTGCCACTATCCAAATTGGTTTAATTAAATACTTTATATATTTACATGTCATTAAATGCATAAAAATAGACTCTAAGCATTAAATGATTCTGAAGATACCTCTGTGGATTGCAGAATTCATGGACACCACAGAAAAACACAACACACCAGAAAGTCAACTATGTCTTCACAACTCAATTATAAATTATCAAAATCAAGAATTTCAAAGAAATCTGTAATAAGAAACCCTACCATGCATGTAACAAATCATTTTTCTCTTAACAGACACAGCACGTTTCACAGCATCAGAAAAAGATCCGCTTCCAAGACACCACTCACTGTTTCACACCATCACAGCCATGCCATTTTCAGCTTTGGTGAACACTTACCCCTCTTCTGAACCCAGCCTTCTTTCACAATGGTAACATCGCTCATGATGGCTCCCCTCTGACCCCCAACTGGAGAAATGGTACTCTGTGGTATCAGCTTTAGGGTTTGGATTCTCTGCTGCTGCTGCCCTTCCCACTCTCTAGTGATGACTCAGCCTGGAAGGAAGTATTGAAGAAAGAATTTCTTTTTTTTTTTTCCATTCTTGCAACTTACATAGCAATAACAAACAACTAATTCTTTGTAAATGCCTTCAACTGGCCTGACTTCACAAAAAAGTCTAGCTCTTCAAACTGGAGAGCTTATTTATTAAACAGTTCCATAATGAACGGCATTTCCCTGGTCTTGTGACAGATTTCAAATGACAGTGAAACTTTTAAGCTAAGAGGCTGCAATAAATGTTTCAAGAAAACCACTGTCACACCTATGCAAATAATACAGAAAATTTGTATGGTTATATGTGCTTAAGAAGAAGAGAAAAAATGAAAGTTAAGTGGCTTAAATCTCTGTAATTTCAGAAACAGTTATGGCAAATTATGAATATTTTTAATTGTTATGCTTCATGTAAAACTCAATGTATCCAGAAACCAACATTTATTGTTCCAAGAAACAGTTCTTGTAGATTACAGTAAGTACCTAATATAACTTTTTTAAAATACAGTGCATGGAGAAAGTGAAACAAAAGGAATATGAAAGTAAAAAAAAAAACAAAACAAAACTTAGTAAATGTGTTAAGAACCATTCATTATCAGTACTTTCATCTATCATTCTCCAGTAATTTCCACAACAATCCCCTTAGGTTAGCATTAACCTCTACTGGACTTCACAGATGAGGAAACCAAAGCTTGAGAGATGAAGCTACCTGCCAGATTTCAACACAGGTAATGGGTAACAGTGCCCAGATCTGAGCCCAGGCTGTCTGACTGCATAATTAAATTCCAAACTGAACTAATTCCAAACTACACAGCCTTAGGATAAAAGGAAGCCAGAAAACAAACTCTACATATTTATGAAAGATGAGCCACAAATTTGGCACAACATTTTCAGAAAGACAAAGCAAACATGGTAGAGTTCAAAAAGTTTCAGGAAGACAAAGCAAAACACGTTCAATGTTTATAGTACTCAGAAAGATTTTTAAAAAGAAGAGATTGCTCAAAAATACAGTATCTCCTGAGACAAAAATTACAACTATGTCCCATGGGACTTCATAAACTATATCAGAGCACAAATAAAGTTCCCCAAAACATCTTTACATATATAGCAACAAGTTTCATTTCTACCATTCTTCATTAACCTAAAAAGGAAAATGTTAACACAAATTGGGTTAAAGCATTTTTACATTTCCAAAAACATGGTCCAGGCAATTGAATGTTATATAGTCCTCCTAGAAGGCATAAATTTCAGATAGTCAAAAAAATATATGGATAGACTATATAACCATACTATTCCATGAACTTCACATTCTGTGATAAATAGCACAGAGCAGTAAATTCAAGGTTAGAGTCCCTAGCTAGTACTGAACTAGATTACAGGTCTTTCTCCAATGCAAATTAAGTATGGAGCATAATCATTTTGCAAGCACCAGTGAAGACTAAACATTCACTAAACAGCCTGGTTAAATAGCTTGACAAAGGCTGTATGGCTAAATAGACTGTCCTTGCCTCATGTGCCGTGAGATCAAAGACAGTACCTACAGTAAGGCCTGGACCACTCAACAACAGAATAAGGGCTTGCTGCTGTAGAGTCAAAAAAGAATATTGGAATCTGGGTTTATTTCCCCAAAATACTGTATATTTGTCTGACAGAATACTAAATTAGAGAAATTCTAGGAAATAAAAATAAAATTATTTGGTCAAGTTTAGGAAAATTCTATAAGCCATGCCCCCTTGAAGCATCACTAACATATCACATGTTCTAAAATAAATATAAATTAATTTATTCCAGCAAAATCTAAACCAAATGCTGCCACAGGAAATGGTTATATAAGATCCACTCACCATTTTAAAACAGCTTTCCCACCCACCCAAACAAACAAACAAACAAAAAACTTTAGGACTAGTAAACTAAGTGTTAACTCACTATATAAAGAAGTATAAGTTAAGGCAGAAGTGCACAACAATGTCATTAGAAAAGTTGCATGGTAGTAGCCTTTCTCTTTTGGTATACCTGTAACAAAGGACCCCACATCCGGTAAGGCCATTCTTTTGTTTCTAACTATAGCCTGAGTAAAAGAGAATCTGTATCATATTATTCTTCCTGATGCAGGTGGGAAATCAGAAAATAATTAGCAATGACAAAAAATTCACAACCAATAACTCTGTATTTCTTATTAAAGTAATTTGCACTAAAATATCCTTGTATAAAACACTAGAAAAAAAAGTATTTTCCAAATTGATCCTATTTTTAAATGGATGGTTTATTATCAGAATCTTTGTAATCATGTCATCATCATGAAGTGACTTGCCCAAACTCACACAGCCACTGTATGACAGAAGCAAGTCCAGGCAACCAGACATACAGGGCTTTCTACTGGCACTGCCTCTTCAGTACAAAGCAATACTCTGAAACATGCACATCAGTCAGTTCCATTTTACTGTTGATAAACTGTGCACTCAATCAGTAAGACAAAATTTACAAACTTCACCAGTGAACTCAAGAATTATGGGGATGGTTTTATCTGCTTGCATCTTAAACTTTTTACCAAATTCTGTAACAATTTTCAGCTTTAAAAATTTCTCCTGCCCAAAATTCTTCAAACAGAATTTACAGGCTGTCATAGACATACTATTATGATCAACAGTCTAGAAATAAATGCTTTCTTATGCTTTTTTATATAAAAGCATGCTCTTTGATTTAATTTTCTGACAGTGGCATACTCTTGCAAAGAATCATCTACACTCTCCCACTCAGTCTTCCCTGTTCTAAACACACTTAGTCTGCAAGATGAGCTGGAATTCTGCCATCTGTTTCCTAGGGTAGAGCAAACTTCACCTCCTTCTACAGCCCTAATTTCTGCAGAAATGAGTTACAATGAGTTATATAACAGACAAAATTCAGTTTTTCATTTAAGCTTATTGCATTAAGTATTTTATTGAGTAATCTATTTTTTCCATTCTTAAACAGTTTCACATAAAATTGATGGCAGATTCCATTTAGAACGTATACAAACCAGTGTTTTTAAACATACCTTCAGGAATAAAGAATTTGATGACAATAACTGCATTTGAATACCATTTTGTAATATACAAAACATTTCACATCTTTAAATCTGTTCAATTACAATATAAATTACTAAAGCAATTTGACAGTGCCTGACACTTAAGATGTTCAACAAATACATAATAAATGAATGACTGGATAACTGAAGGAACAAAGATGTAGCTGTAGATAGCTAATAGTGAAAAATAGGTTACACATATGAATACTTTAAGTCAACAGAAGATGTTATTATGCCATCTTAAAAACAAAACTGAAGTTAAACATCACAGAAGTATGTATGTGTAAATAACATAAATACTGTTTACTATTTATCAAAGTATGCTTTCTGTAGACCTTACATTGTAAGGACTAGAGCACATTAAAACTATCTTTTTTTCTTGGCATTTTTTGACAAATTTTGTTGAGATCAGATCTCAACTCCAAACAAAATAAACAGCAATACTAACTAAAATTATTAACAATTTAAGATATTTATTTATAGCAACCAGCTATACAATTAAGCGACACTTAAACTTCTTCAAATGTCTTTTAGAACCATTCACTCAAAAAACAATACACATGTATTTATTCAGTCTCTTGGCCCTGCTTCCCGCAAACACACACACACACACACACATTCTGTGACAACAACTACACTAAGCTACAAGGAGACAAGAAAAACAAAGCTTTTTGTTTTGGTTTGGTTTTTGGTTTTTGGAAACAATGTCTCACCCTACAGTTCAGGCTGGCCTTGAACTCACTATGTAGTCCAAGGTAGCCTCAAACTCACAGGGATGCTCCTGTCTAGACCTCCTAAGTGTTGGGATTACAGACATGCACCACCACACGCAGCAAAAAAACATATATATTTTTTTGTAGGCAGCTGAGTTAGAAAATATTATAAGCAGTGAGACAGGACTAGGTCCTCAAAGGAGCCAGTGCATAGGCCCAGATACCTGGCAACTTTGGGGAAGACAGATACCTCTTGCTGTGGGCCAGCCTCAAGACAAAAGACCAAACAAATGCATCCATATCCTGAGGACTGATATTCTAAATAGTTCCCTATCACCCTGAGGAAGCCTTGGGTCACCATCTCATCCCCTTAGGGAAGAGCCACTGCTCCTTAAGAATGCCCACTTTCGACTTCCGGGAGAACATGGCGGACAGATAACAGCAACTACCGGAGGCTCTCTGAAAACTAGGCTCAGAAGCCAGGTATGGTGCGGACTAAAGAGACATAAGCAGGAGGAGTTATGCTCTGCTGACTCAGGAACGAACTCGGCTGAGAGAAACCAACTTGGAATGCAGTCCTGGTGCTAAAACAGGAACAGAAAAGCCTCGCTGCTGAGGCTGGACCCCACGCCATTTGGGTTTCCCGCCGCGCGGTGGCTGGCTGCCTCTACGTCGGCTCGGCAAGGAGAGAGACGCACGGAAACTCTGAGAACGGGAGTCTGTGAACGGAGTCGAAAACAGGACAGGCAGGGAGGCATGTTCTGACTTGTGGCGAGGTGAGTGACAGAAACTGACACTCCACCACAGTTTGACTCCAGCGGACTTTCTGGGCCCGGGCAGTCCTGCGGGAGCAGGGCGCGCTGGCGACTCCAGCCACACATTCCCCTGTCGGGCGGGATTGGTGAAAAGTGCCTGGCCTGCGTGACGCTGCCGGCGGACCCCGTAGGCTGGCCCAACCCAGATCCCAGAGCCTGACGGAGGCCGGGAGGGGCGGGCCCCCGCTTAGGCTGCCTGGTGTGCAGCAGTGAGTGGAAACACCTAACCGGCGCAATTCGATCAGGCTGTGGCTGACAGAGAGAGAAGCTAGGCCTCTCATATAAGCTTGCATATATAAGGAACAGAGAATATGGGAAGAGGCAGCAACAAGAAAGGCTCCTCGGCCCCCAATTCTGAGAAACAGGCAATAAAAGACACCGCACCATTACACATAAGGCGCCATATAGAGAGCCTCATAGACCAATTCAGCAATGAAGTTATCAACGACCTGAAGCTAGAAGTATGCAAAATAGTTAGAGAAATACTAAGCACCACCCAAGAAAAAACAGATGGTGGAATGGAAGAACAGAAAAAGAGGGGAGAAGTGTTTGATGGAGAAAACAGGGAAAGCATAGAATACATGAAGCAGGTTCAAAGGGACTACCAAGAAACTAAGAAGTCTATCGAAGACTGGCATAACAGCTTGAAAGAAACTAAGGACAGACTATCTGAACTGGAGGGCAGAATTGTAATATGGGAGAATGAAATGAAAAACTTCTTAAAAATAACAAAGAAACAAACAGCAATAATACAAAGACAAGAAGATGATAAGAGGAGCCATAACTTAAGGATTAAGAACATAAAAGAAGAAGTAGGGACACAAACAAATGAACTACAAAAGCTACTCACAGAAATAATCCAGGAGAATTTTCCTAATTTAGCAAAAGGTAAAGATACTCAGATGTATGAGGCATACAGGACCCCAGCCACCTACAACCCTAACAGAGCAACACCCAGGCATATAATAATAAAAATTCCAGAAATTCAATACAAGAACAGAATATTAAAAGCTGTCAGAGACAAGAAGCAGACCACTTACAAGGGAGCACCCATCAGAATTACAGCAGATTTCTCTGCACAAACCATCAAATCACGAAGAGCTTGGGGGGAAATAATTCAAGCTTTGAAAGATAATAATCTCCAGCCAAGATTGAGATATCCTGCACAACTGTACCTCGAAATTGATGGAAAAACAACGTGCTTCCAGGATAAAGAGGAACTATTTGCAACCACCAATTCAACTCTACAGAGAGTATTGCAGGATATTCTAAAAAAAGAAAAATACAAAGAATCCAGAAATAATGGAGGTCACAACGAATGGAGCAGAGAACAAAGTGAAGAAGACAAACTGACAGCTACTGACAGAATAAGAGCTCAACAGAAATGAGGCAGAGAAGATTGGATGATAGGAACAGCTATTTTGGAGAAAATGACATCTTAATAGGTAATACTGATTTAGTATCATCTTGTTTTGAAGTCTCATCTAGCTTTTGTCCTTCTGTCTCCAATGGTCCAAATAGGTTGTATCTTACTGGATTTTATTATGTATGATAGTATAAGCAAAAACCTTTTAAAGACAAGGAGATCATACAGAAACCATTGTTCATTTTCTGTTAGTCGATTCTAAATACTCTGTAATGCTGTCATTCTCTTGAATGGTTTTACATTGTTTTGATATACTTAATGCTACAGTATACGAAGTTGTACTCAAGGATTTCAAGGAAAGAGATAATATGGTAACTACTTTTAGGTCAGGATTATCTGGTGGTGAAACACTATTCTGCTTAAATGGTTATGTTTTGATCTGTGCTGTTTCGTTGTTATGCCCTCTTTTATCTCAATCTCCACTCCATTATTTACTTTTTTATTTTTATCCTTTTAATTAAAGGAAAAAAATAGCAGGATATATTATAGTAACCCACTTTGACTTTCCATTACCTCTATTTAAAGCCCTGTATTACTCTCACCATCTGGTTTTTAACTGATGTTCCCCCATTCTGTTTTGCTGGATAGTATCAGGTTCGAAAATTTAGGCATCAGCTGTGAAGATAATGAGATTCATTATAACGCCCATTCTCATTGACTTTTATCTATTTTTGAAGACCTACAATGTCTCCAATGTTTTGGTTTTGTCGGTTTTATTCTTTACAGTTTTGTTCAATTGTATTGTAACTAACAATATAGGCAATTCTATTAGAGATAGCGGGAGGCATTATGGTAACCATTGTTGATCACCTTGTATTATGTTTTCACATTATCTATTATGTCCACCCTTTTGACTTGACCGATTCTGTTCTGTTATGTCACATTTGGTTTTACTCTCTTCCAAAAAAGTAATAAGAACCATGGGAGCAATGAAACCCAAAATGTGTAATAGTCATTGTACAAAAGAGAGGAAAAGAAAGTGCTCTGTACTATATAACTGCATGTATATTTAAGTGTATAAGATAGAAAATGATATCACAGAGTTTTATTGGATCATTGAACAGAACTGTTTGCAGTATCATTGATGGAATGTCCACTTTACAAGCTTTAATTTTGTGACTTGAACAATTATTTCTAAGATGACAATATGTAATCCATTAACTAGTAATTTCCTACTGTTCATTTTTTTTCTGCAAATCTGTATAACTTGTACCCTTTCTCTGCTTTTTTTTCTTTTCTCCTTAAATAAAATTTAAAAAAAAAATTAAAAAAAAAAAAAAAAAAAAAAAAAAAAAAAAAAAGAATGCCCACTTTCTACTGGACTGACTTCCCCATTTTTATCCCTAATGTATTTAATTTTACCTGAACTATTAATCTTATTGGCTAACTGTAGCGATGTTCCCATCTTATGCCCATCTGCTTTGTGAGTTTCCAGTCTTCCCCCATCTTGAACCGGTCCCGCGCCATGATTTTGCTCTATAAAAGTTCCTAGAAAAGAGTCCTTGGCAACCTACTAGGGACCACTTCAGTCTCTCAGACGGAAGCTTTCTTTTTCTCAATAAATATATTCTACTCTTCACCTCTGTTGTTCCTAAAATTCATTCTTCAATTTTAGAGGACATAAACTCGTACCAGACATAGTAGGTCGGGAGTTTCATTCCCCTATATCATTTTTAAATCTCTTCCAAGCCTGTAATACAATGCTGCTAAAGTGTGTTCATTTATGACCTTGCCTGACTTAAAAATACTTTGTGCAGTATATAATGCACCCACAATTCTGAACATAAGAAAACTCTGGCCAATCAATAATGACACTATTTCCCTAGTTATCATAATAATAAGCTAATAATAAGTATATAATAATTGTATTATAATAAGCTACTGACAAGTAGCAAGATTATCTGTAACTGACAAGATATGAACTCTCAAGTAAATATAATTTAAATTTGTTACACCAAATTATCTTCCAAAAGTCCAAAAAGGCAACTGTTTTTAGAATAAATGAAAATATAATTAAAGTATCACAATGGAAGATTAAATGTAGGTTGACATAAAGGCACTTAGCAATTCTCATCATACAAGAATAAAATTCATCCGGGGATTTAGCTCAGTGGCGTGTAAGCACCTGCTTGATGAACACAAGGTCGTGAGTTCAGTCCCTGGTACCAAAAATAGTAAGAAGAAGAAGAAGAAAATTCATAGATTAGTAACTTCCTACATGTTGATTTATAAATTAAAAATCAGAATACAACTCAGTAACTTTCTCTAAATATTAAATCAGATTACTATTGTATAGAAGAATATAGTTGCTTTGCATCAAACTTTTTATATACTTTATATATGCTAACCAAACTGAGCTAGTAACATTAATGTTCAAATACAATGGAATGGGGCTGGGGATTTAGCTCAGTGGCATAAGCGCCTGCCTTGCAAGCAGGCAGTCGTGAGTTTGATCCCCGGTACCAATAAAAAGGAAAAAGACACACACACAAAAAAATACAATGGAATGTTATTACTCTGAATTACAAATCATGATCAAGGATATCTGCAATATAATGCTATGGGATTTTCTGAATTTGAAGAGGAGAAACGAATGTTTGCCATACACAGTGCCATCAAACTTTTGAAAGAATTCAAAGGAAAGAAAACATAACTGAAACAAAAAGAAAATTCAAGACAACTTGTACTTCAAATAATCTTGAAGTGCTCTTTCCCTTTCAAGAGTAGTTACCCTACTTAAAAGTACAGAATAAATCTTTAGCCTTCAGATAAAATATGACTTCTTTCAAACTTCCAATTCTTAAAAGCCAAAACCAACTTTATAAACCTTAAAATACATCTCAAAAGCAAAGCATTTTCTCCCTTTCCCATTCAGTGCATGTGAGTATCATTTCAATCAACATATCCATTCTTAAAAAGCTAATAAACAGCTTGCACTCTCGGATATATTTAATAATCTAACTTAAAGCAACTAGGAAAATGCTTATCAAATTCCTGTTTCACCTGAACAAGTTGTTGATAAATTATCCCTTCCATTTCTCTTGTATGGTGTTGATTTGTACCCACATGAAGTCACCTGTAACAGGGCATGTTGAGGATTACTACTAAAAGAACTTTGATTGTAGATGTATATTTGCAATATACATACAAAATCATTCTCCAATCGGCCTCGACAACCTCCTTAATAATAGGTAAAATGAAAAGTCTATACATACACATAAATACAATTGACCTATCATTCATTAAATGGAAGATTTAACTTGACAGATTTTACTGAGATTTAAGCTGAGAGCTAAGAGTAGGTCTGGAATCCTGCAAGAAACTTTCACAAGAGTACACGAGAAACAGCACTGGAAGACCAAGAAACTTGTCCCACTATGCTCTACCAAGAGTGATGCTGCTGTACAAGGTACAATACCTTGAACTCTCTTGTGTATCACCTTCCTTGAAGTGTAGCACCAGGGGAACTATAGCTTTATAGCTCTTTCACAGCTAATATTTATGACTCAAGTTTAAATCTATTGAGTATCTACTTCATACACAGATGGCATCACAGGTGACAGTATCATCATTAAACAGCTACTGTCCTTAAAAGTTTAATATATATCAAGCAGTGATTCAACTCAGACAAAGTATGGGCTAAACTCTGCTATTGGCAAAACACTTTCTTGCCCCTCATCAAACAGGCTTACTTTCTTAACATAAGAAATGAGAAAAATTCTTATCGGAACACCTTGTGCTTTCTCCTAGTAAGTCTTTTCATTTTCCCCAGAATATTAGCAAAATATACTAACTTAGAAGTGTGAAATATCTGCAACAGCTAACACATAAGTACAAAACTGAAAAAGAAATAGACCTGAAAAATACATCTGTAAGTCAAGAAGCATATATTAACTTTGTTCACTACTATTTGAAGATTATATGGCAGAAGTAAATACGCATCTTAGCTAATGAAAGATTATGAAGATACAATAAAATGTATGAGCAGCTGAATCCCTTTAATTTGGCATCTGAAGCAACTGAAATGAAAAAATGTTAACATCTGGGCATGGTACAGCATAATTAAAATCCCTATTAGGTGGCTGAGGCAGGAAGATCACATCTTTGAACCCCAACCTGGACAACTTAATGAAACTTCACTCAAAAATAGAAAAAACTACGGATGTAGTTCAATAGCCAAGTGCCCCTGGACTCAACCCTCCAATGCCCCTAAAGCAACTTGATTCTGCAGACTTCCCTGTACTACAGTATCCAAATTTGGTGCTGTGACTTTGACATTTCAAGACTAGACACAAGAGAAAACACTAAAAGATAAATGCTTTAGAATTAGAAAAGTTGAGAAGGGAAATTTTTATGCCTCATGTGAAAATCACTTTCAAAAGGCTGTTGTGAAAATTAAATACACATAAAGCACATGTAACAGTGTATGGCATTATATAAGTGCTCAGCAGATCTAGCCTAGCCTTAACTGGAAATTGAAGAGAAGCCCCTCATATGTGAAACACCATAATCAAGTATCTGTTAAGTTGTGTGAAACCAGGATTTAGAACTCTGATGCACAAGCTGAAAATTGGAGCTAAGAAACAATTGTAAATTATTTAAACATCTTAACTCCACTCTTCCAAAAAAGTTATGTGCATTATTAACTTACATTAACTTAAAAGTACAAGTCAAACTACAAAACAAAATAAAAAGCATTTCCTGTTCTTGGATTTTAACTTTAAAATGGTTTTAAATTTCACTTTTTAATGATTCGAAGTTAATCACAAATATAAAAACAGGATCCTACCAAATTGTGGTAAATAGCCAATTAACTGTTAACACTGTCATAGCATTCCAAGGACAAAATCTTTATCTAAACAGTACAACAGCAAAGCAAAGTGTAGCCAGTCATCTTTTCACAAAAATGCAAAGTAAAAGTAAACTTCCACAAAAGCAATTTATAAAACAGGTTCCCCTTTTTAAAGAAGCCCAAATAGTTGGAAATTTCCATGTTTAAATCAAAAGCTTGAGTTTTAAAAATCCTAACTTCCTACTTTGCACAGGACTCTACACTAAGTATATCTGTCCCTTAAGTTTCACCAATATCTTAAATTTGCAGATTCGGAAACCTATACTTTCTAATGATATCATCATCTCCTGAATGCAATGTAAATACGTTTATAACCAAACTAGCCCCTACACACAGTTCACTGTAGTACTTGCTAAATAAACATTATCTCTGACATACCCAATTTAAAACTAAGAATCAGTGGCAAGATTACTAACTAAAAATTGACTTTCGGGATGGAAAAAAATTCACTAACATTATTGAAAGGCTAAGCATAGGAGACAAAATGAATTTGAATTACCGTTTCATAAAACATTTTGACTAGTTTCAAATTCTGTATGAAAATATACTGCAAATCTAGTACAAATATACATACAATTGAAAACTAAAATCCTACCTACTACTTTCATCTAAAATCCAATGCTGTCTCATTCATATGGTGTGTGCTCTCCTTTACTTTAAAATTAGAAGCTCAAACCAGATATTTTTGGGGTCAACCCCAGTAAGAAAAAAAGGGATATCCTCAAATATAATAAAACATGTTTACCTACTTAAGAAGAAAGTCTTTGTAAATCTTACATATAACTGTGTATCCAGCCATATATCTTGGATAATTTAAGGAAAAGATACTTTAATAAAAATATTTTCCTGTTTTGGGCAACCACCTCCTGGAATATTTCCACTCATTATACATATTCTGCAAAGGACACTCAAATCCTTAAGACTAATCTTCCTTTCCTAAACTGTCTTTATTGGATTGTCTACCTTTGGCCTTTCTAAATTTTTAAGTGACTACACAAACTAACATGACTGAGTTACCACAATCAAGATGCAATGGTTGTCTAGCGATAGTACTAAAATGATATGTGCCGTTTTACCAAATATGCAGTACTTGTCTAAACTGATGCTTTGACACATATTCTATTTCTTTGGCCTCTAGATGAACTAAATACAGTCCAAAGTGTGAACGTTTCTTTAGTACTAGAAATATTGATCCATAGATTTCCTTGTTGAATTTTTACTTGACAACTGTCAACTGATAACCATTGTGCATTCAACCAATACTACCCTGGCGAAATGAGTTTTATTTTCATGAAATTATTTTGATAGCGAAATATGAGCATTCTAGCTTTGACTTATGGGTAAAATTTCCTCTGCTTTCACAAGACAAACAGTAAATGCCGATCCTAAAAAACCTGGCCCCAAAGAGATTCGTTATCTCTAGCCCAACTCTAGATTCCCGGGAAAAGGGATGATCTCCGCCTGGACGTCGGGGTTATCTTATCCACCAGCCAAAACTGCAACTTTGGGCTCCGAAGAGCCCCATTAGCATCATGGCTGATGCAGACCGCTGCGCAGGAGGAGGTGGACGAGGAAGAGGCTGGTTTGTTTACTTGCAGCCCGAGCCGCCGCCACCGCCACCGCCAGCAGCGACAGCATCCGCGGATCAGCCAAACCCAGCATCTTCCGCACATTTCTATTCTTAGCACACAACTCCCAAGCGGATCAAAACCCCACTACTATTAAAAACACAGACAAGCTCGTTACCCACCTCCCACACGCACACCCCCCGCCCCGCTGCGTTGTCTCCTTCCGAGTGCGGCGGCGGCGGCGGCGGCGGCGGGGCGGGGTGCGGAGGAAGGAGACCCCGGGAACGCCGGTGCATCCTCGCCGCACCCCACCCGGCACACGCAGACAGCCTAGCAGCGCCCAGCGCGCGGCAGGCGGCCCCTCCCCCCACAAACACCGACCCCGGCGCCACACGCGTTATGTAACCTCGCCCCCACCCCAGGCCACGCGCCCCGGAAGGACCGGGGACCCGGAGCGCGGGGCGCCCAGAGCCAGGAGGCGCCGGGCCGGGGCAACCCAGACGCCCGCGGTACCGCTAGGCCGGGGACACCCCTCCCCCGGCCCCCCGCGCGCCACCGCCCCCCAGCTTCCCCCGGAAAGTGAGGAGCAGCCGGGGTTCTCCGCGCCGCGCCGGGCATCCCCCGGCCTCCCCACCCACACCCACACCCACACCCGAAACCTCCGGAGACCCAGCCCCCGCCCACACCCCCGGCGCGCTGACAACCCGGACGCCCCCGCCTCGCCCCACCCGCGGCCGCCCCCAGACCGAGGGAGGCCGGGAGGGGCCCGGGGCCGGGCCGGGGCCGAGGGGAACGGAGCTAGCGAGGAGGGACGGGAGTGGGGGGCGGTGGCTGTTACCTGCAAAGGCGGCGGCGGCCCCGCAGCTGCTCGGGCGGTGGCGGAGGATGGAGCTGGGGGGGCGGGGGGAGGAGAGGGGGCGACTCGGGGGTCCCCCCTCCCTCCTCCTCCCCTCCTGTCCTCCCCCCACCCCGCAGAGCCTCTGGCCCCCTGCAGCCCGGTGCGGCCGGCGGGAGGGGAAGCGAAGGGCTGCCGGGGAGGGAGGGAGCCGGCCGGGCCGGGCCGCGGAGCCGAAGCGGGAGGCGGCGGCGGCGGCGGGAGGAAGGAGGCGGAGGGCGGGCGGCGGCGGGGGGAGGCGGAGGAGGAGGCGGAGACTCTACATGGGAATCGGATATCGGCTACAAATTCAATTCATCACCAGAAAACACCGCTCGGGCGGGGGCCGGGGCGCGCCTGCGGGGCGGGCGGGGGTTCGGGGCCCGGGGCGCGCCCGGCGGGGGCGGGGGTCTGCGGCCTGGCCGGCGGCCGCGCCCGCCTGACCCGAGGGACCCCGCGGCCGCCTCCCCGCCCCCTGCTTCCTCCCGCTCGGGGCCGCCGCGATCCGAGCTCGCCGCCGCCGCTGCCGCCGCCGCCGCGGGGCTTGTTGTTGACTTTAAGGAAAACTCCTGACGTCAGGAGCTGGCTCTTGGCGACTGGCGGGAGCGGCTTCCCCGCGTCCCCGGTCCTGCCCGCCGCCTCAGCTCCCCTCCCAGCTGGGCCCTTGTCCTCAGGCTTCCCCGCGCCCCCCGAACCCGCAGCGCCCCGCGCCCCCCCTCCTCTCGCGAGAACATCCCCCCAGCCAGCCAGCCAGCCAGGGCCGGGAGAGGGGGCCGCCGTTCCCGGGCGGGAAGTTACGGGCTTCTCGGCGCGCGCGTGGCCCTCCGAGGCCGCCCGAGGCCGGACGACAGGGGCTCGCCGCGGCGCCTACCGCGCGCCCCTGGCCCGTGCTGCAGGCGGGAGCGCGCGCAGCCTCGTAGCCGCGCCGCACCTGAAGCCCGGGGTGGGCGGGGCCCGACCGCACCCCCTGCACCTGAGGAAGAGGGGCTGCGGGTCCGGGGGCGACCCGGGCCTGCGCCCGAGCGTCCTGGGCGACGCGTCCGCGCTGCACGCGGGGCAGTTCGCCTCCCGTGAGACACAGGTTGCAAGTGGGCTCGGAGCTGACTCTTAAAGTCACATTCGTTTTAGGGATATTTTCCTGGACTTCGGGGAAGCCATGATGTTATTGCAGTCACTACCAAGACACCATCTCTTTCTTTTGAAGTTCGAGGCTCTTGAGAATATATGTAATGGACACACTGTTTTTCCAGAACACTGTATTTTACCATCTATCACACTCCACCATAAAGTTTTAAAGGAAGTTTTTGTTTCTTAAAACCATGTTTTGTCTCTACTAAGAACACCCAGCCAGTACACACATTAATCCGCCCTGTGGCTCTAGCCTTGTTGAGATACTTGTTGTTTTCTCCCGTTGCAAGTTTCTTGTGGACGCCATTAGTTTCTCTCTGCAGCCCAGTCCCTCCTGATAAGCATTTCCTTCTCTGCTTCTGCAGGTCCCCCTCTTCCCTATTTTGCAGGGAGTTTTATTGGTACACCTATGACCACATTTTTTCCATTGTAAAATGCACATCTGTTGGGATTGTGGACAGGAGTAAGAAAGAAAACGCGTCTTTTGAAAGTTTTAATGTATTTTTTCCTTTTATAAGGGAAATTTATTTTGCCTGACCAGTCTAAACAAAATTTGTCTTTTGAGCATACAGAATTGGGCTGGGGATATAAAAATAAAGATACACAACCCATCTTGAAGTCCTCCAATACTACCTTCCCCCTTTTTCATATTTCTCAACAAGCAATAAGTTGATCAATAAGCAGACTAAAGGCATGATGGTGCAAACCTGTAATCCAGCATTTGGAAGGCTGAGACAGGAGAGTCACAATTTAGCCCATCATGTGTGCTTTAGGGAGTTGGGGAGACCCTGCCTCAGAATAAAAAATAAAAGAATTAGAGGTGTGGCTCAGGAAGAAGGCACTGAGTTCAAACCCCAGTACCATAAAAATAAACAAAAATCATGGACTTTTCATAATTCTGTTGTCTGTCTACATATAAAATATACATAATTCCCGTCATTATCACACTGTAACAGTCTCTACTAGAAAATTATTTGGTTGAAGTTTACTTGCTGTAAAACCCAAAAGTGGATCAGATTTTTATTATATTGTAGTACAACGCAATTTTAAGAAAACAGTCTCAAAACACCAGCACTAAAAAATGCCAAACTTTTAAAAATATTTTACTCAGAGAGTATTGTGGTATTCTTAATTAATGATTTACTAGACATCTCATCAATGAAATTTCATTTGTTTGCAACAAGTGATCTCACAGCAATCCTCTTGCCTCAGCCTCCCAAATGCTGGGATCACAGGTGTATGCCACCACACCTGGCTCTAAAACTATTTTGTAAATTAGACTTGGCTATGCATGTTTGAAAGATTATAAACTTTCACTATTTTTCTTCTAGAATACTTTCATAGATTTCTATAATAAAGCTGCTACAAAAAAAACCTACATGATCATAAACCTATAGGAGTATATTCGTCATTGTGCTAAAGTCATGAATGACAGAAAGTATCCACTGAGCATTAATATTTAGGCCCAAGTTCCTATCATTTTGGAGCTCTAAGGTGTCCAACTTATAATCACATCAGATTATAGTGGGCAGAAGAGAAAGGCATGGAGGATGGTTTAAGGAAGGTTTTATGACTATCACTTCCACTCACATGCCCCTAGTAAGATCTCTCTCAAGCCAGCAAACTATGAGGCAAGCCACCAAATAGGTTCAGTTCAGGAAGAAAAACAAAAGATTTGGGGAATGGCAAGGCAGGCTCTGCCCCAATTGGTTTCTGAAGTAACTATATTGCTTCTATAACTGTAATTAGTGACTAGATGATGAACAGAGAAATTTCCCAAAAGGCATGACTTAAACAGAGACCAAAGTAATATACTATGGACAGAATGTTTGTGTTCCCCCAACATTCAAATGTGGATTTCTAACCTCCAATGTGAAAGTACTAGAAGTGGAGGCTTTGGGAAACCATTAGGTCATAAGGATGGAGTCCTCAAGAAGAGGATTAGTGCTCTAAAAAAAGATGAAAGAATTCAGATCCCCTCTCTCTGCTCTCCATTGTGGGAATATACAAGAGGACAACTGTGTGTAAACCAGGAAGCAAGCTTCACCAAATACTAGATGAGCAGAGAACTGGACCCTTGAACTTCTAGCCTCCAGGATTTTGAGAAGCAAACTAACTCCTGTGGAAAAGCCACCCAGTGTGTGGGATTTTTACTACAGCATCACAAACTGACTGTAACAAAGAAGACTCCACTGCACTAGCTATCAGTACCAACTTCTCTTTTGCATGGATGTCTTTCTTATAGCGTAGGCCAAGTGCCTATTTCAGAACATGCAAGCCTTCGGGAGGATCAGATTATGTCACTAATCTGGTGTCATCGAAAGTGGACTACTTAAAGCGTGGTAGAATTCTCTCTTACTTCACTGTCAGTTTGTGTTTCTTGCTACATAACGAAAGTATGAATGAAAATTTTTTCATTCATATTCTCTCTCTGAGAATATGTTGACCACTTATGCAGCCTGTAGGTATTACACTTTATATGCCAGGACACGTAGGTCACAGAATGTTATCACAATTAACTGTTTATAAAGTTTCATGTTAGAATTCATGTTTTAATTCCAAAGCAGTAAGCATACATTAATATTATTCCCGGCTGAGTGGCAGAATCAACTAACACATACATATTGTAATCTCAGAGTCTCGTTTCAGTATATATTTTATCTTCCTGAAGTCATGTGTGTTTTTAGTTCAATCTGCCCTGTAGAGACTGGACTTTCCAGGACAATAGCTAGCTATGAAATAATGACACTAAATTTCCAACCTTCACCTGGGTAATCACCTAAATTCTTTCTTCAGTTATCTTATATAAATACAGTCCTGTTCCAGAAAGTTTCCCCATCTGCTCAACAACACCATTTCTTCTACTAAGGAAAGTACTTATAAAATCACCTGAAAAGTTTCAAATCCACACTTGACTTTCTTCTAAATCCATGATGAAGTCTTTCAGTTGTTGATTCTGTGCCATTTCATTAAACAATACTGATCTGCTTTTTTAGTAAGAGAAAGTCCAGTCTGAGAATTTTTCTGTTGACCTTCAGACAAAACTATGGTCCCTTAAGTTACAAGCACTATGTAGATTCTGTAATGACATTTTAATCAAAATACTGAATTTGCTTTAGAATTCAATCCTTCTTTAGGCAAAAAGCCTTAGGTGGGAGAACTGTCCCTATTTCTCCACCTTATTAGTCAGTCTCTGGATAAAGGACAAAACAGTTCTTACCCAGTTGGCACCATTGTTAGCCAGCTTTGCCCTGACTCAGCCTGACATGCAGGACCTGCTACTTGGTGTGTATGGGCTGGTGCAAAAATGGTAACTGCAGGCTCCTTGTTGGAGAAGAATTAAGACTTTCCAGATGGTGACAATAGAACATTAAACCAAGGGCAGGACCCTGTACATTACAGGTCCCTGGAGCTGCTAGTATGTGCTTAATCAAGGCTGGTTATCAGAGATTCTTAAAGGGTTGCTCTTGTCTTCTCTACCTTCAGTCCCTATGCGGGAAGCACCTTTCCTTTCAGCCTGCTACTCCTAATTACCCCTCAGCTTCTGTTTTCCTCTGTCTGGTAAGTTCTTCCACATACACCCCATCCCACCCCCCCACCCCCCGCCCACCACACCAGTGCATAAGGTCCTAGGTGGATTCAAGATGCCTTTAGACCAGTTCTTTCTTTTCCCAGGCTATAGGAAATACTCAAACAACCTTTGCCCCACAGGTCATTCTCTCCCTCTTATTCTGCACAGAAGTGGTTGGATGGCCTGTTTTCCAGCTTCCTGAATGGACGTCAGACATCATTCCACAGACTCCCCCCATCACAGGGAACACGTTTCAAGCTGCCCATGCTGCACAGAAGCCTCCTGCTGTAAACTGAACAAGTATTTTCCACCTCTTTCTCCTAATCCCTTCTCAAATCTCACTTGAATTTTCCCTACTGTTTTGTACCTCATACCTGTAGATGAGAATTTTTGAGTCTTAGACTAGGTTTTGTAACATTTATTTTGTAATAGTGACCTAGCTAGAGATTTCATAATTTTTTAATAACTTATCTTAGGATATCACTTGAAATGTCAATGTTAAATCCTATTAAAAAGCATATTCTGTCTGTGGCATAAGCGCTGTCTTATTTGGATGTGTGCTCACATGTGTTAAAAAATTATCAGGTATTACCAAATAAAATATATTTAGATTAACAGGTGTTCAAGCAACAAAATTAATTAAAATAGTGCTTCTCTACATTTGTTTGTATTTCTGTTGGAGAAATACGGTGCCAACAAATTTGCCTTTTCCAAACATTATTACCTTCATTAATGTTATTAAATATTTTTAGAGATTCCTGCCCCTGATGAATGTCTCAACTGTTTTTCCTTTAAAAATTTAAAATTGAACATAATGAAAGTTTATCTCTGAAGATCCATCCCATGATGTGGATTCTACAAAATCAAAAACAAAAATACAGAAGTATAATTTGTAGGAGAGCTGGCCACTGGAGGACAAAGGTTAAGCTGAGGAGCACAACAGCCATGAATCATAGCAGGTGAATTCCTTTTAAAACAACGTGAGACTACCTTGATTTCCAAAAAGGAGTTGTCATCTGTATTAGTCATGTTTCCATTTCTAGAACAAAATGCTTGACATATATAACTTAAAGGAGGCTCGCAGTTCTAGAAGTTTAATTCCTTGGGCAGTTAGCTCCAAGGCAGGAACATCACAGTGGAAGGGCATGGTAGAGAAAAGCTGCTCACCACCCAACAGCCAGGAACCAGTGAAAGGGAGTGAATCCCAAAAGGAAAAAGACCTACCCTTCAAAAGCCTCCCCACTCCTACCGCCTTTTCTCCAGCTCGTCCCCACCTCCTGTTAGTCATTCATTTATGAACTATGAATCCCATTGATTCACACTTAAGAGTTTTTTTTTTTTTTTTAAATTTTTTTTGTCTCTTTCTTTTTTATCGGTACCGGGGATTGAACTCACAACTGCCTGCTTCCAAAGCAGGCACTTATGCCGCTGAGCTAAATCCCCAACCCCTACACTTAAGAGTTTGTCATCCTCACAAGCCAATCACCTTTCCAGGTGTCCCCTCGTCAAATCAAATTGACAATCAAGATTAGTCATCATACCTTCCTTTGTTGTATAGCAAGGTATGGAAAATTCAGAAAATTTTTAGAGGTTGGTGTTTAAAAAAAAAAACTGCTCACCTTTTTCTTATTCCACCCACAATGCTGTTGTGGACTTTGTGTATACAAGATTCAGAGAAAAACAATTTAATAAACAAAGGTCATGCTGACCTGCATTAGAACCACCCACCCCTCATCTCTTCTGAAAAGTTACTTCCTTATAGCTGTTTTCTTCTCCCAAATGCTTAAGAAAGTCCTCAAGTTACATGTCCTTCTACAACTGTAATTTTTCTTTTTTCTTTTTCCTTTTTATCGGTACCAGGGATCGAACTCACGACAGCCTGCTTGCAAGGCAGGTGCTTATGCCGCTCAGCTAAATCCCCATCCCTGCAACTGTAATTTATAAGCAGAAGCTTCAGTAGATAAACCATCAGGCATAATTAAGAAAGAGTGAAGAAACGGGCAAACTCTCCCAGCTTTATTATTCTTAAAGCATTTGCATCTTAATTATCATATCATTTTCTCAAATTCCAGGTCAGGGTTTCATAAAACTTACTTGTATATTTGCTCAATCCTCTTGTCTTCTCTGATAAAGTTTTTTTAAGCCTCAGATCACACAGTTCATGTGCTAACTTTCATTCCAAATTAATTCCATAATCATGTGCTCACCCTACACAAAGATTGAGAGTCGATATGAATATAATATGGAGACTGTTCAAGATTTTCTATCAGCATGAGAGACCAGCATAAATAAGAAACATAAGTAAATATTGGATAAACGAATATGGAAATGTACCATAGGGAATGATTAAGAATGGACTAGGGGGAATAAGTCAACCTCAAGAGAGGTTAATGACACTTTGGATGAGTGTTAAAATGAGATCAAAAGTCAGAGATCAAACACTAGAAAAGGCAAGAGAGAAACCCTCAAGAAAAATGGGTTCAGGAAAGATTTCAGTGATGTAGAAACATTTGAGATGGACTTGAAGAATAATTATGAGAGGGAAAAGGATTCTGCACAAATGCAGAAGAAGAAAAAAAGGAAGTCTCCCGAATAAAGTATGATGGAGGACTGAGTGTTGGTTTGATGGCCAGAGGGGTGATGGAAAGAAGAAATGAAGAATGGTGATGCTCTGAATTCTCCCTTTCCAGCACAGGTGTGTGTGTGTGTGTGTGTGTGTGTGTGTGTGTGTGTGTGTATTATGGTTGTTACTGTTTATTTGGGGGAGGGAGATTCTTAAAGGCAAGATTGTGAAGAGAAAATAGATGACCCATTTTAACTAAATTGAAGAAGATGAACCATTTTGTCAAAATGGAAGGAAGCCTGTTGGATTTCTAGGTTAGGCATACTAGTTGCTGTGGTTTAAATGTTATAGTTCCCTGCAAAGGTCCAGGTGTTAAAGGCTTGCTCCCCAGCCCCTTGTGCTCTTGAGAGGTGGTAGAATCATTAAGAGGCAGGGCACTCAGTGGGGATCATAGACCATAGTCCTGTCCTCTTTCCTTTCCTGGCCACAAGGCAGATGGCTTGGCTGCACTTTCTAGGCCTGTTGTGATGTGCTGCTTCACCCATACCAACAAGGCCAGCAAATCATGGACTGCGACCTCTAAAACTCTGAGCCAAAATAAATCTTTGTTCTTTACAAGTGGATCATCTCAGGTATTTGTTTTATTGACAGAAAGCTGCCCAACACAGTAATTAGCACAATGATTGACATAATAGAGTACTCAGACTATGCTGAGTATTGGACTAAACATTCTACCAGAATCAACTGATTTAACACCAGAGGCATTTGGGGATATGGAAATACAGAAGTCCAGGACTTCTTGGTCTGAAAACAGAGGTCTGCTTTAGAGCTAGAGTAAGGGACACAAAGCAACATTGTGACACAAGACTAGAGCTATGGGAAGCACCCTACACTGGAAGGCAAAAGCAGAAGGAGAAAAACCCAGCCATAATAGGTAAGTCAAAAAGCAGAAGGAGTTATGAAAGCCAAGGTAAGAGAGAGTTTTAAAAAGAGGACATTGTTTGATAATGTGACTGCTACACAGAGGTCACATAAAAGATCAGATCTGATAAATGTCTACTGAATTTTACAAATAAGTAGGAAGATACTGGCTTCTGGGTAGAAACAATTTTGTGGAGTAATGCAATTGAAATCTTCAATAAACTGAGTTAGAGAGAAAATAGCAAAGTGAGAAAGAGTATAGTGGCATGATAAGAACTGATGCCTATCAAAGCCTACTAGGAGGCAAGTTCTGCTTCCCATTCCATGTAAAAAGACAATATAGTCTCTGACTTGTAATTTTTCTCAACTTTATGATAGTGTGAAAGCAATGCACATGTAGTAGAAACCATGCCTCAAGTTTTGATTTTTGATCTTTTCTTAGACAAGCTATATGTGGTGTAATATTCTCTTGCAACCCTGAGCAGCAGGAGCAAACCTCAGCTCCAAATCCACCATGCAGTCACACAGGCAAACAGCTGACACCCACAGTGTTCCGTGTTGCTAAGCTTGGATGTTCAGTAGCATAAGCTTGTTAAATGCACTTTCAACTTAATGAGATTTTTTTCAACTTCTGATAGGTTTATTGAGATGTGATCACATCCTGGAGCCCAGCATAGATAGGAAGCATGACGAAGACAGAGGGAAAAATTTAATAGTGACCATACTTCATCGTGTGGAAGAGGAAGGCCCAAATGATAATGCTAATTGGATGTGTGTGGAATGAAGACGGAACCATAGCCATATGTTTGAGTTCCTTGAACATAAAATTATACGTTTTGCATTTGAGTTCTTTCAACATACTGATGGACAGTGCACCCACTGCCAAGATCTGCACCCCTGACCTTTCAGAATTGATGCATGTCTTACCCTAACCCCTGGGAATGTTGGGCCCTGGTACCTCTTAATTAAGTTGTCTTTCCAGGAACTTCCCTCTACTGAGAAAGCGACTTTATCTCAGAGTACATCCACTTCCCAGTGACTTTGGAGTCTGAGAATGCACAGTTTAAGCCCCTGTCTGAGTTCAGGGTGATTCTGTGGCCCCATCTATACTCCAGCATTGTCGACCTTTCTTCTGATCCCCATGCCCTGTGGTCTTTTACTGTGATTGCACCACACTTTTAAATCTGCCCAATTCTTCCTCTTTCACTCCCTTGCTGGTATTTATCCTGGCTTCCCTTCCCACAAATATCCTGCAGATCATCTCCATCTCAGAGTCTGTCTCATTGCAAATCCACCTTCCGAAAATACGAGGAACACCATACGACTGCACCAGTTCCTTGAAGCAAGGGCAGTACTGTCAAAAAGACAGCCTCCGCTGTCTCAGTGGGCCATCTGTTTTTTGTGATGAGAACAACTTTGTTTCTTCCTCTCTCTTGTTTCCTTGTGGATTCAACTCCTGGCCTGTCCCACTCCTTACTCCTTCATTCCAACAGGATCTGATGAGAGACTTTAGTGGGGAAACATCTGAGCACTTAGCTCATTTTGGTGTACACCCCGTTTGAAGAGCCAGGTGGTCTGAATGCTTTCTTGTGTCAAGAGGCCTGCCCCTCGGGAGTGGCCTGTGTTTTCTGGTTCTAGGGTAAAGTGTTAGCAAGTACACTTGTCTGCAGGCCCAAGTGAACCTTCTCTAATCTAGCTTTTACTAATGCAAAGCTGATATTTTTCCTCTCTATTGGCAATTTTGTACTGTATTCTTCTACCTTTAGGAGGGAAGTAAAACACTGAGTGGCTCTTTAGAATGAGAAATAACAAGTAAGGGGTGTCAAGGAATGGGAAGAATAAGCCTGAGTAGAGGGTGGGTTAAGGAAAAATGTAATTTAGAAAATGTCTCTGCTCTAGTCCTGTATGCAAAGCAGCTCTTTCCCAGGAAGGAGTGACTCACAAATGGCACCTAACCAGGCTCTCAGTTGATAGAGTTAAAACATCGTTTCTTTATTCTCCAAATTTTTTGGCTTAATTCAAAAATTCATAAAGAACCAAGAGTGTTGGCTTTGTTACAAAAGAACTGCACCAGCATTTTGCTGAAATCAGTTTTACCATTAACTTAATTACATTTTATTTCTAAAAGATAAGTATGCTGAATGAATCTTCATATCAAAACACCTATTATAGGCTTGCAGAAGCGACTGTAAGGATGACAGTATTTTTATTAAAGCCTATTTTAAAATTACTTTAATTTGACCTCACTTTACCCCCAAATTATGGTAGGAAATAATTTTTCAGGCTTAGTCCCAATTTAAGTGTGGCTCTACAGTTTTTCTGTAGCAAAAAGTTACGATAAACTTTTGGTTTGTTTTCAGAATAAACAAGATGACAAGCAATTTATCTTAGACCAATAAAATGCACCCTGTGTTATATGCTACCAATTGCACAGTTAGTGTAATTCCGCTTCTGATACTAATTTTTATTAACAGGAAGTAATGAGGTTTCAAGAGCTATAAAACATACGTTTGGCTTTTCTTATCTGTTTGGTTCAGTGTTCGGCTTTTTCCAGTGCCTTTAATTATGGATTAAATGAATCCATATGTCATTTATTGCTTGCCCATCATATTGCATATTAATAAGGCTTTTATCAATTTGTTCTAAGACATGCAAACTTCATACAAAAATGGAAGCTATGCAGCAATAAACGCTCATGTTTTATAACACGATGGTAAAGTACAGGAAGTGAGAGGGACGGGGAGGAGCCTTCAAGGTTCCTCATCTCCTGTCACATTCTCTGCCATGCCCGAGATGAAGGATGTGTGGATAGCTGGATGACTTTGCTCTGAGGTGATGATGGGTTTGCACTGAGCTATCGACACTCATACCTGGGCCTCTTGTGATCAATGACACTCAATTTGGAGACGACTGACTGGGGTTAATGGTGCAATCTGTGGCTTTGGAACAGAGTTCTTCTCTATGTGAAACTAATTGGCCCATATGGGGATTAAACTGGTAACAGTGTCCTCATTTGTCAACCCATCTACTCAGCATTTGACTCCAGTTGTGTTTGAGGACTGCTCCGAGTTCAATCAATGTCTTTTCAAATCAGACCATCATAACTTCAGAAGGAGAAAGAGGCAATTTTAGAAATATCAACCCATATGACTGCAAGAAAATTGTTGTAAACCAAATAATAAATACCCTACTGCCAATTGTTCTTAAATGCAGGGAACATCAGGAGGTAAGTCTGTTTCCCATTAAATATTTTATTCAACTACAAATTCTGGAATTTCTTCCAAAGGACATACCTTGAGACCCCAATCTGGCTGCCCAATGACTGCTTGGAGGATTGCCACCCAAATACGCAGCTTTTCCCCAGAGCATCATTTATAAAACTGGGACTGGACCCCCTTTCTCTCACTGTATCTTTCTTTCTCTGTTTACTAGGAGCCTTTCTGTAATCATGACCCTACATTTACCAATTTACCAATTACAGGATCAATGTCTTGCCTTTGAAAGAAAAAAATCCCAAAACACTATTATATGCCACAAAATAGAAGCTAATTTTTTATTCAGACTTAAAGAATTTATATCAACAACATAGCACAATTCTAATTCAAAATTTCTTTTTTGATTAACTTACATTTTCTTTCCTAATTTCCTTTGTGATTAACCCGATCTCTTTGTCTGATTCAATTAAGACTTAATATCTGACTAATCCATACAGAAAAAAGCCCAAATTATCAGTTAAATGTGATGAGGTAGGACTTAAATTATAGTGGAAATAAAAAAAGTTAAACAGGAAGATTAGTGCACCATGAAAAAGTGACATGATAGCCACATTTATATACAGTAGAAAAGCATTTCTTGTATGAGGCCCCAGTTACAAGCAATTATAAAGTGAGCACCTCTGTAACTACCACCCAGATCCAGAAAACACAGTATCAGCAGCATCCTAGGATCCAGTGTGCTCTTACCCAATGAGAGCCCCTCTACCTTCAGGAGAAAACACTGCTTTGTCTTTTGGGATAATCCTTTCCTAGATCTTTATTATAGTGCTCCTCCATTGAATCAATCCCTGAATAAGTTTTTCTTTGAATTTCTTTGTTCTCAATATTATGCATTTAAGATTCAGCCATTGTAACTGTGTTTTTTCATTTTACTGTGGTAGGACACTGCACTGTATGAATATGTCATGATTCTTATAGAAGTTTGTATATTTGACAAAATTTTAAGTAATGTCTTTCTAATGTCTCAGAATCTCTAATGTCCTCTTTTTCATTCCAGACATTGATTATTTATGCTTTTCACTTTTGTTTAATGTTTTTCCACCAGAGTTTTGTCAATTTTGCCACTGTTTTAAAAAATACAGCTTTTTATTTGACTAGTTTTAGTTGATACTTGTTTTGTGATACATTCATTCTTCTTATTTTACTATTTTCTGTCTACAACCTTTAGTTTTATTTTGTCTTTTTGTCTATAACTTTTTGAGGTGGATGACTAATGCATTCATTTCCAGTCTTTCTTTTTTTCCTATTCATATATATAAAATTACATCTTTTTCTCTAATAACTTCTTTCATGATAGCTCACATATTTTGAGATGTCAATTTGATATTTTTGAGATAATATTTGTTATGATTTCTTCTTACAATTATGTTTCTCAATTCTCTAAAATATGAGAATATTCATTGCATGATAGTACATTTAAAATTTGAAGATTATGAAGGCTTGCTTTATGGCCCAATTTTTGTTCAATTTGTGTAAATGTTCCATGTGTGCATAGAAAAAAATGCAAATTTTCTGCATTTGGATACTGTGTTCTATGTATGTGCATTGGGGCATTTTTTTTTTTTTTATCGGTACCGGGGATCGAATTCACAACTGCCTGCTTGCAAGGCAGGTGCTTATGCTGCTGAGCTAAATCCCCATCCCCTTTGGGGCATTTTTAAAATTCATGTTGGGGGCTGGGGATTTAGTTCAGCGGCATAAGTGCCTGCCTTGCAAGCAGGCAGTTGTGAGTTTGATCCCTGGTACCCATTAAAAAATAAACAAATAAAATTCATGTTGAGCCAGGCATGGTGGCATACCTTTAGTGTCAGTTGCTTGGAAGGCTAAACCAGGAGAATCACTTATTCCGTTATAAGGAAAAAAATTGTTATTAAAATATTTTATATTTTTAATGACTTTTTTTGGTCTCCATAATCTATCAGCTACCTAAAAACGTATGTTTAAATCTCCCATTTTGAAGTGAATTTTTTTGAAGTTTTGTCAACTTTTGGTTTATATATATTTTAAGGCCAAAACACATAACATTCAGAATTCTTATGGATTCTGGATAAATTCTTCATTATAAAGAGACCTTCTTTATCTCTAATAGTGCTTTTGATCATAATGTCTTTGTGTCGTGTTAAAGATACAATCATCCATCATTTAATGATGGGAATACGCTCTAAGCAATAGGATGTCAGGCAGTTTCATCATTAAGTGAATCTAATAGGTATGCAAACCTGGAGAGCACATGACATAGCCTGCTAGAACCCTAGGTTACATGTTGTATGTGTATGTATTTGTCTTCACATTCATGTATGCAATATATAGCTATATATGGTGTAGTAGTGCTGGGGGTATAGCTCAGTGGTAGAGCAGTTGCCAAACCTATATGAGGGTTTGATCCTTAGAACGGTGATAAAAAACAAGTCATATATTGCTCTTAGTGCCAATATGAACAGAACAACATGAGGTTAAATTCAGCACGAAGAGAAAAATTGATGCAATCACAGAACAGTATGAAATGCATGATGCTACTGCCCCTGCAACATAGCATGCTGTTTAACAGTAAGCTTCTTGGTTATAAGTAGGCATATACAACGCAATGATGATTGGAGTACAGCACAGTGACTACATAAACCAGTGATAGCCGTATTATCGAGTGTTATGTACTGTACACAATTCTATGCACTGTACTTTTATGACTGGCAGGAAGTAGGGAGAGAGAGAAGAGGAGAGAGAAGACACAAGAGTGGTATAGAATCACACACACACATATATATATATGATATACACATATAGAAATGTATATACATTCGCATGTGGCTATTATACTTATGTGTGACTATATTACTTCTTTTGGTTAATATTTATACAGAGCCAATGTTTTGTCTTCTTACTTTAATTTTCCTGCACATTTGTGCTTTCTATGACAGCTTCCTTGCTTTCAGCGACACATATCTTTAGGTCATCAGTGAATGATAACTCTGGGATGTCAATGAAATGGGTGTTGTCATAGTCTGCAGTGGCATGGACCTGTTCATGGGATGTCGCTGGGCTGTTCTGGTCAAAAACCTCATCGAGTTCTTGAAGGATTCTTTCCAGGTCTTCACCAGGGGGTGTTTCTGAATTCTGGGTGAGTACCATCCCAGGGATATCACAGGATCCACAAGTCATCTCCATAGGCTTTGAAAGTGGAGTCACTTGGCTCTGGCTTGAACCTTGCTGGCTGCTTTCACCACCAGCGGCCAGGGGCATGCAGAGCTGTGGCTCAGGCAAGGGCTGGGCTATCGCATGCTCCCTGTAGGGATCAGAGAAGTTCTGCAGGAAGTCTTCAATTTCTTCAAGTGTCTCTAAGTAGGAATTCATCACTTTGCTGTTGCCTGGAGACTGAAGCAAATCTTCACATACAAGGATCAAAGTCAGGGGTCCATCCCAGCTCAAACCCTTACTGGACACATCCTTCTTCTCCATCTCATGGATGCTATCCTAATCCACCCACCCTCATCTCTTGCCTAGATGCCTGCAACACCTCTCACACCTGTCACATATACCACCTTCCAGTGCACCTTCCACACATATGATAACTTCTCTGCCATGCCGGTTCTGCCCATGTGACCATCTCCGGGGGGAGGGGGGGTGGCAAAGGTGCAGATGGATGCATGAGTGCCCTGTCTCCCTTGCAGAGATCTCATCTCAATTTTTCCAAAGATGCCCAGCTCCCCAGACATCTTACCAGAGTCTCCCATGAAAGAATAAATTTTCAATCATTATCACATCCCCTGCCTACCATGACCCCAGGATAGAGGAGTCCTGATTGATTGATTTTGTGCTTTTCTGAGACAGAGTCTTGCTAGGTAGTTCAGAACTTAAACTCAAGCCATTTCTCCTGCCTCAGAGTGCTGACTTTATAGGCATTCAGTACCATGTCCAGTATTCATGATGAATATAAATGGAGAAAACAAAAATTCAGACAAGTGAAAGGATTCATCCCAGGTGGAAGGCTCTTAATGTAAACTAAACCTATTTGGCTCTGATCCTCACAGACTTGCATCCACTTTGAACATTTCTCCTAAGGACTCTCCAGTGAGTTTTGCTTCCTGATCACATCCCAGAAAAGACCAGCTCCCAATAACTACTTTGCTATAGACTAAATGTCTAAGTCTCTCCCCAAAATTTGGATACTGAGTTCGAACCCTTGGAGGAAGAGTATAAGGAGGGGTGGCATTTGGTAGATGATGAGGTCAGGTGATAAAATGCTCTTGAATGCCATGAGGGTCTTTCAAAGTGATGGAAAATACACAGTATTTTGTTCTCACTGCATGAGGACACAGGGGGAAGGTGCCTGCCTGTCCCCCCAAAAGACTCATGTGCTCATAGAAGGATGAGTTTGAGATGTGGCTGGACCCAGAGTGTGTGAGGCTGGGATTCAGTGTGTGATGCTGCAATAAGCAGTGTGTGATTCCTCGGTTAGTGCACTCCTTGGTTTGGCATAGTCCTGACTGTAGAAAATGGGAAGGTCCAGGATGGGAGTTACCTACCCTGAGACTGATTGGTCTGAGTCAAATACAAAGAATAGAAAGAGGGCTGCTCTAGTAGCTTGCCGATTCACTGGGCTGGTTGCCAACATGCTGCCTTCTCCTGGTCGTGACCTATTGATCCTCTGCCATACCAACCTGCTTTGGAGCCAGCCAACTATGAAATAAAACCTCTGCAAACCGTGAGCTACAATCAGCCTTTCCCCCTTTTCACCTTGAGTGCTGGGTATTTTGTCCCTGCAAAGAGAAAAGTAAGGAAAATTTATGCCATTTATGAACCAGACAGCAGATCGTGGGCCACTGATTTTGCAATTTCAGACTCCGGATCTGTGAAACATCAGTGTGGGTTGCCTGTAAGCTACTCAGTTCATAGGATTTTATTATCCGAGCCCAAATGAGATAGAATAAGTTATATTGCAAGCAGCAGCTTCTTTGGTGCGGTGCAGCGTGGCTCTAGTCCCAACTCAGCAAGCTGAGGCAAAGAGATCGCAAGTTCAAAGCAGTCTAAACTTCTCGGAGGTAGAAACCTAACTTCACATTGCCAGGCTCTAAAGTTCTGTTCCAACGATAGACAAGTGCTTTTAGCACTGAGCTATGTTTCTAGCCCTTTTAAAGTTTTTTATTTTGAGACAGAGTCTTGCTAAATTGCTTAGGCTGGCCTCAAGCTTGGGATCCTCCTGCTTCAACCTCTTGTGTAGTTGGGAGTACAATTGTATACCATCGTGCCTGTCTTTGATGTGAATTTTCAAAAGTGAAGTTTAGCAACTTTGTGTTTCAGTGAGAGGATTTTGTTCACTTATACTTAATATAACTATCAACAAAAGTTGGGGTTTTTCAAAAAGAGTACTATCCTATTTGATCATATGTATATGTTCTTCTGTCCTAGGCTTTTTGTACTCTTAAAAAATGTGACACTTATTTTCACGTTATTTCTGTAGCTCACCAAGAAGCTTATTTGCAAGATCCTGGCTCATTAGAAGGACCTAAAACCTCTGGCAAAGATGATCATCAGATATCAGAGCTGCCTACCTTTTAATAAGGTCATTTGCTTGACCAATATAAGTTCCTACCATGGCAGAGCCTTACTGTGGTATTTCCTGCCTCCCTTAAGTCCCTTGGAAATATATAGAATCTTATAAGACAGGGTCCTTCTAAGATTTGTTTTGTAAGCAAATCTTTCAAAAGAATAAAGAAATTTGGGAATCCAGAGATACAACTTGGCATCACAGCACCTTCCAGGCAACACAAGGTCATGAGTTCAATTCCCAATACCAGGAGGAGGAGGAAGAGAAGAAGGAGAAGGAGAAGCAGAAGGAGAAGAAGAAAGAAGGAAGAAGAAGAAGAAGGAAGAAGAGAAGAAATTGGGTCTGGGCAATCTTTTCAGCTGCTCTTTGCCTTCGAGTTTCTCTGAGGAGCCTAACTTTAACATATCTCTTAACCAAACTTTTTTATTTTAACTGTCTTCTCAACTGTTTATTTTAAAAACATTTTTGCTCCTCTCTTGGTTTGGCATTTATTCTTTTTTATCAGTTATTTTGGTAATTCCTTCAGAAATTGTAACATACAAAATTAAAATTTTAAGCCTAAAAGTTAATCAATACTTGTTCTATCCTGGAACAGTTGGAGAGACAAAGGCCTAACAAGTAAATAACATTCAAACTGTATTTCCCCACACCTACCAAATTGGTGTACTTTGGAAAAAGCATATCTTAATTTAATATTGCTTTAAAAAACCTCCACAAAAAAATTAAAAAGGGGCTGGAGATTTAGTTTAGCGCCAGCTTTGTAAGTGCGCAGTCATGAGTTTGATCCCTGGTACCAAAAAATTAAATAAAATAAAAAACCTCCACAAGAAATTATTACCTATTACCAGTACTTAGGCAGCTGGGAATTGTTTTATTTATCCAAATATTTACTATTTTCTTTCCTCTCCATTCTTTGCCCGTCTTGGATCATCCATCCATCCTTTAGCAGAGTGCCTCTTAACTATCTATAATGAAGGACTTATTTTTTGTCTTTTAATCCTCACAGGTTAATTTTTTTAAAAAATGCAACATGAATTAATAAAAATTAAATCTAAAAACCAGACTTACAAAATGCAAACTGTATTACAGGAGTCAATAGATACACAAGCACTCTGTCGCATGACTACAAAATATTCAGAATGCTTGTTCCTAGTCTCTAGACTTTTCTCATCTGGACCAGTAGTGAAACCTCTCCAATTGGCCTTAGTCTATGGGCCTAACTTTGAGTAACTGCTAAATATGTTTCTGTAAGAATCTACATGCTTGTAATATATTCGTTCAATTCTTGCATGTTTGAGAATGTCTTTTTAAAACCCTAATTAAAAAAAAATAAACTTTTCTGATATAATAGTACAGAAAGAGAGAGAAAGACAGACAGCAGGTAGATGTCATGAGGCTACACTTGCTATAGTTTGATTTTTAGTATCATTCAAAGGCCCATGTGTTGAAAGCTTGATCTTCAGCCTATGGAAGATCTATTGCTTGGTGGTTGAATCTTTAAAAGTTTGGGCCTAGCAAAAGGACGTTGAGTCCTTGGGAGTGTAGCACCCAGTGCTCCCCAGAGAAGCAGACTTAATACATACGTAAAGATTTACAAAATAGGTTCATACCATCTGGGTGCTAGGGATGAAAAGGAACCAGTCAAAAGTCAAAGGCCTGGAGCTCACCTCAGAGTCCTGTGCAATTCCAAATCAGGGAGCTGAATAATGTGCTGGAAGCTAGGAGGTGAATGTCCAAGGAGATGGAAGTCCAAGGCGATGGCAAAGACAGGAGCTCCTCCGAAGAAACAGAAGTGACACTTCCTTCTTCTTTCTCCTTTTATTCCATCCATGCTACAAGCCTATTGGTTGGTGCCACTCACACGCAGGGTGGGTCTTACATTTTTGTTAAAGCCTATCTGTCACACCCAGAACTATGCTAAGCCAATCGATTGGGTGTTTTCTACTCAAATTGACCCCGCAGCTAACTATCACAGAAGGATCCCTCAAGGAATCATTGTGACCTCTTCCCCTTCTGTCTTTGTTTTCTGGGTGTCATGAGGTGACCAGCTCTGCTGCCACACATTCTCTGCCATGACATTGTGCGATGTTCCAGGCCAACAAAACAGGGCCAAGTGACCACAGACTGAAACCTTTCTGCAAATGAGCTAAAACAAGCCTCCTTTAAGCTGGCTTTCTCAGACATTTTGTGTCAGAGATGGAAAGCTGACTATCACAGCTGCTCAGTAGCAATCATAAAACAGACCTGCTTGTATACGCAACACTTCAGTCAAAATACTAGCAGGCCTCCGGGGTTCCTCAGACTCCTCTCATAGCCAATGCCCTTCTCCCTAAAAGCAATCATACTCTTTATTGCCAACGTTGTAAGTTAATTTTGCCTGTTTGTTAAGTTTATACAATTGGAATCATTCTGTCTGTATTTTTTTTAATATGGCTTATTTCTCTCAACATTATGTTTGCAGGATTTGTGTGTTGTTGTTTTGTTCATCATTGTCCTATAATATTCCTTTACATGGCCATGTCACAATAAAAAGAAAATTCATCTCATTACAGATGCCCATTAGATTGCCTTCACTTTGGGGCTATTGTGAATAATGCTTCTGTGAAAATTCTTGTATGCCATTTGACACACAGTTGTATGCATTCTTCTGCGTAAATATCTAAGAATGGAAATGTTGGGTCATAAGATATGCACATGTTCAGCTTTGTGGCCCCAAAAATTTAACCATATGGAAACCCACCTTTATTGAAACTGGGACTTCTGTTATTTGTATTTTGCAACAGAAGATTGTTTTTTAAGGTTGATTAATCGTTCCTATTTAGAAATGTATTCAGAGCTTCAACATAAATTTTGTTAAATTACAAATTTGTTTTGAGTGCAATAACTCTGCAGCACATATGTGTGTGCATATTTATGAGCATAACAATTTACAGATACAATTATTATATTTGTCTAATTAATGAATATTATTTTATATTTTTGGCCATTTGATGAATAATTCCTTTTCCAGTAATTCAGTTGTACTAGTGTGGTATAGAAAGGCAGTGTTTTTCTCTTTTGATAAAATACTAATTTATTCTATAATAGTGAAAGTTTATCTTTTTAGTTATATCATGGCAATTGGAACAATGACTGCCATGTTAAGTTGTTAACATTCTGTGATTTAAAAAAAGTAAGAGATTCACTACTTATAATAACCAAGAAATGCAGGCAAATGAAGTGTTTATCAAATGATGAATGGGTTAAAAAATATGGTGTACATACGAAATGGAATGCTACTTAGCCATGAAATTCTGCCATTCATAATAACATGGATGGAATTGGAGATTGTTATGTACATGAAATAAGCTGGGCACAAAAGGATAAAGCTGTATGAGCTCCCTCATATGTATACAATTCAAAAAAGTTGATTTCATAGAAATTGAGAGTAGCATGGTGGTTACCTGAGGCTAATCAGAATAGGAGAGATAGGATTAAGAAGTTAGGGTGTGCTACTGTACTAAAAAGCTAGAAGAGAGGCTTTTCAATATTTTAATAATAAAGAATAAAGAGAGATTATTAAACATTACACAATGCATACATGCATTAAAACATCACATTACCCAGTAACGTTCAACTTTATGATTTTATGCACCAGTTAAAAATAAATTTAGTTTTAAAAATTAAAAATATTTTAAGAAAGACTACAAGACTATAATTGTGAGGGGCTGGGGATTTAGCTCAGCGGCATAAGCGCCTGCCTTGCAAGCATGCAGTCATGAGTTCGATCCCTGGTACCAAACAGTTTTCATGCAGAGTCACATAGATCATGTGCTTAACTTTATAATAAACTCCCCAATTTTTTTCCAAAGTGGCTACACCATTTTGTATGTCTACTAGTGATTATACAGGAGTTCCAGTTTTTCTACACGCTCATTAAAGCTTAAATTGTATTAATTGTTTGCCCTTCTAAAAGGTATGTCATATTATCTCATTTTGGTGTTAATTTTAATGATGTTGAGTGACTTTTCTCGTACTTATTGGATACACTTGCATCTCCTTAAACCATTTGACCACTTTTAATTTATTAAAATGTGAGAGGCTGGAGATTTAGCTCAGTGGCATAAGCGCCTGCCTTATAAGCATGCAGTCATGAGTTCGATCCCTGGTACCAATAAAAAAAAAAAAGATAAAATGTAAGCAATTTTTTTGGTGTTCTGTATACAAATCACTTGTCAGATAAGTGAATTCTAGTATTTCCTCCCAGTTAGTGATTGTCTTTTATTTTCTTAATTTTTTAAAAGAGTAGTTTTTAATTTTAATCATATCTAATTTACTGATATTTATGCTTTTTGTATTATAGCTTAAAAGCCTTTATATGAAGATTATTCTTTTTCGTGTTCTTCTAAGTGTTTTATTGTTTTTGCTTGTTGCATTTTGATCTATGAATCACTTGTAGTGATTTTTGTATAGTATGAGGCAAGGAGAGAGGTTAATTTCCCTCCATGTAAATATTAGCTATCCCAGCATCATTACTGAAAAAGACTATTCCTCTCACACTTTTTTACACACATACACACACACATACACACTAGGCAGTTGTAAGTCTTCCAACATTGCTTCTTATTTTCAAAATTATTTTGTTATTCTAGGTTATTTCTATTTCTATAAAAGTTGTAGAGTCAGCTTATGAGTTCCCACCAAAAAAATACTGCTGGCCTCTTGATTGCATTGACTGTCCACATCAGTTTATGACTAGCTAATTTCTATTGAGTTTTCCAGTCCACCATCATAACATATGCTATGGGTTAAGCATACAAATTTCATGTGTTCGAAACATAATTCCCAATACAACATTGATGAGGGTGGAACTTCCGAGAGGTGATTAGGTCATGAGGGCTCTGCCATTAGGAATGGATTAATGCCCTTATCATGGGAGTGGCAGCAGTGGATTCCTGATGAAAAATGAGTTTAGCTTTCATTTCCCCCTGCCCCTCTCATCCTCTCTTGCCTTTTAGCCTTTTACCATGGGATGAGACTGTAAGAAGGTCCTTACTGGATATTGGTCTCTTGCCTTGGACTCCCCAGCCTCCAGAACTGTAAGAAATAATTCTCTTTTCTTTATAATTTACTTGATGTCAAGTGTTCCATGACAGCAGCCCAAAATGCACTTAGCATATTTTACCACTGATTTAGGTAGCTTAAATTTTCTCTCAACAATATGTTAGTTTGTAATGCATAAGTCTTACATATTTGTAAAATTTAATCCTGAAGTACTTAATGGTCTTTGAGTCTATTATAAATGGTACATTGCATAAATTTTAGTTTTTAATCATTTGTTTCTACCATACAGAAATAAAAAATGATAATTGCATATTGATTGGTATAATTGGATTTTACTTAATTAATTTCTAACAAACACCCTATGTGCATGCTCTTATCATCTGCATATATATTTTCATTTTTATTTCAAATCTGTTTTTTTTTGTATGATTTGCCTTTTTACACTGATACGCAAATGATGGGCTGGTGTAGTTCACTATTAAGTTAAATGTTATCTGTAGTATTATTCTTGTTGCCTTTGGTAAAATTGAGAAAATTTCTATCTCTTCCTGGTTTGCCAAGAATTGTTGGTATAAACTTCTTTGGAATTTTGCTAAAAACTTTTCCATGCCTATTGGGATAGTTACTTGGTTTTTCTCCTCTGTTCTGTTAATACAATAAATTACATCAATTGATTTTTGAATATTAACAAATCTTGTATTCCTTGGATAATTTCTACTTGGTGGTGTTGTTTTACCCTTTTAATATACTGATGAATTTGATTTATTATTATTTAAGGAATTTTGCTTTTATTCATAAAATGTATTGGTTGTAATTTTTTAAAGTAATGTCTTATATTAAGGGTTATATTGTCTTCATAAAATGAATTGAAGGGTTCTCCATATTCTGTTTTCTTAAAGAGCTTGTACAGAATTGGTATTATTTTTATTTTAGATTTTTGGTAGAATTCACCAGTGAAGCTCCCTTCACTTTTTTTGTGGAAAGGTTTTTTTTTAAAGTTAGTTTTTAAAACCAGATATGAGGGCTGGGGGTTTAGCTCAGTGGCATAAGCACCTGCCTGGCAAGTGCAAGGTCATGAGTTTGATCCCCAATACTATAAAAAAAAGTGGGGTTTTTCAGATTTCCTGCTTTATCCTGTATTAGTTGTCACTTGGTGATTTTTAATGAATTATCCTAGTTCATATGAGTTGTTGGATTTATTGTCAGAAAGTTAATCATAATATTTTTCTACTCTCAAAGTGTGTCCATTTATAGTAACAGCCTTCTTTCCTTTCTGATGTTAACAATCTGAATTTTGTTTATTTTTTAACCAAGCAAGCTAAGGGTTTACTAGTTTCTAATGTGTATATTCTACCACTGAGATATACTCTCAACCTCTTTTACGACTTCTTAAATTGAGTTTTCACTTTCAAAGACTTTTTAAAAAATTGGAATAGATGTTTAATGCTTCAAAATTTCCACTGATGAGTCTCTTAACTGTGTCTCAGATATGTTTTTGAATCATCATATGTTTTTAACAGTTTTTCCCCTGTATTTTCCCTTTAACCTAAATGGTATTTACAGGCATTTTTTAGGAGAAAATGTCTTTCTGGTTTTTATTTCATTTTTTTTTAATGGAATATCATTATTGTTACATAATTCTTTGACATTTATCGTATTTTTCTTTCTGGTCTAAGATGTGATCACTTTTCATGAATGTTGATAAGAATTTGAAAAGTAGCTACATTTTCTATCGTTGGGCTTGAAAGCGCAAATTATGTATTTACAAAGCTACTTTATGATATGAGACTTTGTGTGTCCTTTCTTAAACTTTTATCTCTTCTATCTTCCTGGTTTGAGGAGTTTGGTAAATTCACGTATTTATTGTCCTTTTGTCACCTGAAGTTTTTGCTCTATGCAAATTCTTGCTGTTTTATTGGACGCAAAAATATTAATGTGTTATTTCTTTGCTGTGCTTTGACATTATAAAGTATTTTTCTATATTTTTAAATGTTTTTATTCTGAATTTCACAAGGTCAGACCCTCCATCTGTGATCTGTCATTTAGTCTTAGCTCTGGATATGAGTGGTTATTTACACAGTGCTCAAAGCTAGTCCTTGTCTGTGTGTCTCAAGCCTTTTGGGTCTTTAAAACTATAGTTGATTTTTGTAGAAGTCTTAATGGGAACAGTATTATGGTAATATTTGCATGTTTGTAACTGTTTAAACATAATCTCCTACCTGAAGTTAATTTTACCTGGCTATTGCATCCATGAATTACATTTTCTTTTGAGTGTTTTAAGTGTATAACTCTATTGTCTTTTGGCCTAAAAAAGTATTGCTATAGGAAAGTCAGATGACAATTTACTATTCTTTAAAAGAGTTTTAGCATGTGCTAAATGTCTTTTTTTTTTTTTAATCAGTACTGGGGATCAAACTCAGGACCATGCTTGCAAGGCAGGTGCTTATGCCGCTGAACTAAATCCCCAGCCCTAAATGACTTTTTTAAGAAGTTCCACATTTTCTGCAGAATATATCTCAGCGTGCTGTTAGGTTTGATTTCTTAGAATGTAGGTGCCCTTTCACTGTACAGTTTCAAGTCATCCTTTGTTTCAGGATGATTTTCTTGAGTTGTAATTTTAAAAAGTTTTCTTTTCTGTTGTGTTGGGTTTTTTTGTCTTGTCTTGTTAAATATTTTTCAACAATCATGTGATTTTTAACATTTGGTTATTTGTGGTTGCTTTTTGTTATTTTTTTTGTCATTGATTTTTGAATTTTTACAATTTTGATACTTTTTTCATAAGTTTTACCACTTAAAATTTTTCTGTTTGCTATAAAAATTATAGTTTTTGTATTTTAATGGGTGGTTTTTCTGACTTGCTTTTTCTATCCATAGGGATATGATTATGTTCTCTTTTCTGATAATTTTATATGAGAGTCAACTATCACCTTTACTCAGTTGTTCATTTTTTTTTTTAAACGAAATTAGCTTTGCTATGTTTCTAGGAGAGGCACAGAAGAGATTTCCTTACTTTACAAATCTAGAAAAACTGTGTGTTTTTCTTTTTCCTCTCCAAAGTGACTTGAAGTAACTTCTGAAATTTGCCCTCTTTACTTCCTTAGTTACTTTCCCAACTCTTAACCAGCTATCTTTATTTGCTCTTATCATTCACATCCTGCTTCCTTTGGATTTCTTTTACAAGATTTTATCTTCAGTATGGGACTCTGTCTTGTGAGGCGGATGTGGCTTATTAATTTTCAGACTGCATTCCAACGGGATGGTCTTGAACTTGCCCGTGGATTCTGTACTCCAGAACCTCCTCCCAGCTCCAGCTGTGTTCTCAGGTTGACCGTGCTTTGTAGTGAGCAGCAAGCACGTGGTGATTCTGTGGCCTTGTGACCTCAGAGCTCGTGGAGGGTCGTTGTCACTGCTTTTTCCTCTAATGCAAGTGCCTTGGCACTGCTCAGACCTCCTTGCTGTGGGTGTTGTGGACTTGGTGGATCTTGGGGACACTTGGACCCTTTGTCATCTAAATGTGTTTTGCACATCATGGATCTTTTGTTTTGTTGCCTCAGCTTGTTTTCATGTTTGCAGGAGAATTTAGAGAGATTAAGATTATCAAACCTACTGTATATTGTATCTGGGGCCACCTTCTCTCATTTTCTTTCTTTCAAATTTGCAGTCCTCCTGCCTTAGCCTCAGGAGTGCTGAAACTGCACGTGTGTGCTGCATTACCCAACACTTGATGCATTCTTTCTGATGCTTAATTTGTGCTGCCTTAAACCAGTGGAAATACATTCAATTAGGCTTCTATTTCCTTTAGCCAGGACCCCATTAGTTCCTGACAATTGTTTTCCTTTATAGCACAAAGGACATTCAAGGCTTATTGAAGACATTTCCTGATCTAGATTTTGAACAGATATTTCTACAAAGAGCCTGAATTCCTTTTACTCATGAGATTTTTACATTAAATGTATCTACTTGGGCTGTGAAGTGTTATCTTGAAAATTCTAACCTGTCCTTCTCTAACAATGTTCATAATGGTAGTAGGTGTTCCCATTAAGGCCACTATCTCTTGATTAAAGAAATACAAGGGTAGATACAGTGAAATACAGTGAATGTTTAAGTTCAAAACTTCATTATGGTAAAAGATATGTTGCCCTTAGTTTCCCTCAAAATGCTTTTTTAAACATTCACTGTACTTTTTCAGTGACACCTCAAAGGGAATAAAAATACTAGGGAGACAAGATTGTATTTGAACCCCAACTGGAAAGAAGAATCCATTGGGTAGTATAATGTGAAGTGAAAGAAAAGCAAGCAGCAGGAAAGCAATGACATTTCTTGGGTCTCTCCTTTGTCAGGTGGAGGGTTGGGACTGAAGCAAGTTAGGTTCTTTAACCCTTAGAAAAACCCCGGGGTCAGGTAGACATAATTACTCCAATTTTACAATGGAGCCAGGGATTCGGAGTATTTATTTAAGTTTATCCACCAGTTTATCTTAGACTGGCTAACGTTGTACAGATATGGGAAATATTCTGGTCTTAAATCTGTGGCCTTAAAATTTGTTTAAAAACAACAGCAACAACCCAGAAAGCAGAGCACCTGAAACTTACAGTGATTTTACAATTACTTAATTAATTAATTAATTTTGTTTGGGTTTGCTCAGCTTTTTATGTCTATAGGTTTCTGTCTCCCAGTTGAAAAGGTTTCAAGCAATGTTTGAAAGTTTTTGCAGCCTTGTGGTCTCTCTTTTTCAGAATGCCAACGGCATGAGTATCTTTGATTATAATCTCCAAAGTTCCTGAGGCTCTGCTTGTTTTTAAATATTTCCAACTATTTTCTTCATTATCAGATTGGTTAAGAAGATTTCCCTGATTCTACATTTAGGGCTTAAATTCCTTCCTGTGTCCCCTCCATTTTACTGCAGAGCTCATGAACTGACTGTTATTTCATAGTTCTTTTTGAAACTGTATTTGTTTTTTCTCTATAATTTTTGTTAAGACTTTTAATGTCTTTGCTGAGATTTTGTTTTCATCGCTGGGGATGGCTTCCTCATTACTAAGGAGTACGGGCGGAAGTTCTGGCTTCCCATAAGGCCCTCTGAGACATACACGATGGGTAGGAAAGGGTGGCTCTTATTGCTCCCCCTGAGGACTCCACTAATGCCACAGGACAGGGGTGGCTGGGCTTGTCACTGACATGTCTTAGTCTATGAGGGCTGCTATGATGAAATACCATAGACCGAGTGGCTTAAACAATACAAGCTAATTTTCTTACAGAGTCAGAATCTAGAAATTCAAAATCAAGATTCCAGCAGGGTTCAGTTTCTGGTGAAGGCTATCTGCTTGGTTGATAATAGATGCTTTCTTGAGTCATCACAAGGTGGGGGAAAGAAAGAGACAGACAGAGAAAGAGACAGAGACACAGACAGAAAGGGAAAGAGAGAAAGAGGGAGAGGGGGGAGGAGAGAGAACACACTACTTCCCTGATGTCCCTTCTTAAAAGGAGACTATTTCTATCACATTAGATCCCTCCCTTAGGGCCTTGTTTAACTTTGATTGCTTCCTTATGGGTCCTATCGCCAAATATAATCATATTGGGGACTAGGGTTTCAACATATGAAGTTTAGGTGGACACAATGCAGCCCACACAGTGGGGTGGTGAGTGTCATGAGTCTCCTTGGGGTCTTTCTTTCTTTTTTTTTTTTTTTTTTTTGTCTTTTTCCTTTTTACCTGTACCAGGGATCGAACTCACGACTGCCTGCTTGCAAGGCAGGCGCTTATGCCGCTGAGTTAAATCCCCAGCCCCCAAAATAAAAGGTTTCTTTTTTTTTGTCTTTTTCCTTTTTATCGGTACCGGGGATTGAACTCACGATTGCCTGCTTGTAAAGCAAGCGCTTATGCTGCTGAGCTAAATCCCCAGCCTTCGTTGGGGTCTTTCTAGCAGGACAGGTGAGGGGAAAAGGAGAAGCATCAGATTGCTACAGAGTGGGGTGGTCTTCACTGACTCCAGTGTCATGAGGGTGATGGGGACAATTATTCTTGTGATTATGGTAGGCCATGTAGGACTTGCTTTTTCAGAATGATTGAGTTGCCCTTGCTGGCTTTGACAGGCAAGCTGTTATGCTATGAGAGGGAGAGGAACCACATGGAGAGGAACACACATGGTCCTGCCAACAGCTGGAAAGAAGGTGGGAACCTTAGACCTACAGCTGCTGGGTACCTGGAAGGGGCCTTTCCGAAAGGAATGTGGCCTTGATGAGACTGGATGGCAGCCTGCGAGGCTCTGAGACAAAGGCTCAGCTAAGGGACATCTGCACTCCTGACCCACAGAAGCTGGGAGATAATAACGATATTTTGCTTTAAGGCACTGCTTGTGGGAATTTGTGATTGTACAGTACTCCAATTTTCAATTCGCTCCTTCCTGTCTGTGATCTACGTCACCCCACCATCTCTGTTTCAATGACATAAACGAGGAGTAAATATAAAGATTTTTAGACATGATTTGTCTAAGCAAAATCTGACAAAAACTGGATACATTTCCTACCATATGAAATAAGTGGGCTTATTGGAGAATAGTCTTCTCTGCCAAAAGTTGGAGGAAATAACAAAGGGCAATAAAATTTAATATCAGAGGACATGGCAACAGATGGACTGTAGGCTTAAAAAATGAATACTGGAACTTCTAAGGTGAATGAATCTTATGACTACATATGAAAGACAGGTTTTATAAGTATGCAGGAAAAAAAGCAAAGTTGAGCTATCATGAAAAAGATTGAGATTTTTTTTAAAAAGTTAAAAGGCACAAACCTATGATTAGCATCAAAAAACGTACATCTCTGCCAAGAATTTAATCAAGAAATAAATAAAGGAATTTTAATAAGGCAGATTCTAGTAACAAAATGTCTCCTCTCAAGAAGCATGAACAGCAAAGCAAAATCACTGCGGAGCAAATGATCATGCTGGCACTGGTGCTAAAATATCCTGCAAGAAACAAATTTCCAGTCCAGAAGCACAAACATGCCACTCACTTCTTGCCCACTTCAAAAAAATTCCAAAAGTCAGGTCCAAGATGCAGCATGAATCTTGCGCTAGCCAAACATCATATTATTTTCTCCTCAATTAAATCATCTCAGTGAGCTGCAAATGCTGCTTTTGTCACTAACCGCTCCAGGTGGGCCTTGTTAGCTCCCGGTTTACCGCCAGATTGTTAAGCCCACTGCTCAGCTGAGTGCTGTCATTTCCCCCTCTTCCCACGTCCCCTACCTCCACCCTCCTAAATCACAACTGCTCAGCTCTCCCACTCTTCCCTCGTCCCTCCACCTCCTCAGGAGCTTCCACATGGCCTCGCATGGGGGAAACGAAATTCTCTTACCATTCTGACATCACCTTTTCCTACATGCGCCTCTCCCCAAAGCTCAGCTCTTCAGGGAAGGTGACTCTGAAACTATTTTAATGAGTTTAAGGAACACGGAATTTACTGATCAGAGTAAGTTCTCTTTGATTTCGAAGAGATTCTACAGTTCCTTTCTTAAGCATCGTCCTTTTCTCTGTATGTTCCTGGGTGTTGATGGTTAGATAAATATGAAATATGAGAGCCAAACAGGCAAGACTAAGCCCAGGGACTAGGTTCTAGGTAGTGTCTCCCCTGTTTTTAGAGAAGGAACAGCATTGTTAGTGGACTGGTAAAAACAATTATACCGAGAACTTAGCCTCCACTTCAGAAAATTGTATTCTTTAAATAATTTAGTTATTAATCCAGAATATGCATCCTGCTTGCTGATTGGGTGCTAGGCATTACTTACTGCTCCATGTATGTTGACAGACTTTCCAAGAGACCATCAAGATTAAAAATAAAGGAGGGCTGGGGTGCAGCTCAATGATACAGTGCTGGCCTAGAATGCTCAAAGTCTTGGGTCCCAACACTTTTACATTCCCAACCCCCTTGTACAACCCAAAAGGAGAAAAATAGAGACTGTGGTAGGAAATGAGGAGAGTTCAGTGTTAAGGAGTAAGGCAGGAAGGGACTGACGTGGTTAGGGAATGTAGGGTTAATTTTATGTGTCTGCTTGACGGCAGTGAGGAATGCTCAGGTCTCTGGTGACATTATTTCTGGGTGTATCTGTGAAGGTTTGGGTGGAAGAGGGTAACATTTCAACCAGTGGATTGAGAAAGATGCCCTCACCATTGTAGGTGGACACCATCCAAGGACCCCACAGAAGAAAAGGGTGGGCACAGGGTGAATTTGTGGTTTCTTCTTGAGTGGAAGCATTGTTTCGCCTGCTCTTGGACAGTGGTGCTCCTGGGTTTCTGGCCTTGGGCCTTGAACTGGGACTGAAAATAATGGCTCTCCTTGTCCTTAGGAATGCACCAGGGACTTCCCTGGTTGTCCACTTTATAGACAGCAGATGGAGGGGCTTGCGGGTCTCCTTAATTACATAAGCTGATCCCTCATGATAAAGCTCTTTCTGTTTGTATTGCTGTCTAGGTAGCCACCTACCTTTATCTTAGCACAGTGATGGCAAAGCTTTCAGAGCTTTCAATGCTACAAAAAGTGGCATGCGTGCCACAGGTTTGCCACTACTGTTCTAGCCTATTGGTCCTTTTCTCTGGAGAACAGGAAGTCCTCACTAAGATGATTTTCATGGCATCTTTGGTGTGTGTGGTTTTTGGTCTCTGCTGTTTGTCTCTTGGTCCTTCATCACTTTCGTGGCTGTTTCACTTTCATACTCCTAACTCAAAACAGGCTTCTCTCAGTCTTTTTCTTCAGAGGACAGACTACCTGCCTTTATAGAATGGAAAAAGAGATGAATTTGTACTGTGTGATGCTGGGCAGCGTGGGCTCTGTGATCAGATTTTCCTCTAGCTTTGAATTGATTCTGCTTTTCAATCATGCAAACTTATATGTATTTCTTCATTTTTTTTTTTCATAAAAAGAGTGTAGCATGGCTCATGCCTATAATCCCAGCATTTGAGAAGCTGAGGCAGAAGGATCATTGTGAGTTCGAGACCAGCCTGGGCTATAAAGTGAGCTCAAGGCCAGCCTGAACTGCATAGCGAGACCCTGTCTCAAAAAAAAAAAAAAACAAAAACAAAAACAAAAAAAACTATAGCTCAATGGTACGGCATGTGCCTAGCATGTGTGAGGTTCAAGATCCAATCACTAGAAAGGTGATAATTATGGTTCCTAGATTCTAAGGTTGTCAAGAGGATTAATTAAAATACTACATGCACAATAATTAACTCAGTGCCTGCTGTACAAAAATTAATGAATGGGGCCGGGGATTTAGCTCAGTGGCATAGGGACCTGCCTGGCAAGCACAAGGTCATGAGTTTGATCCCTGGTCCAAAAAAAAAAAAAAAAAAAAATTAATGTTAGCAGTTGCTGTTATTGCTTCTTAAGTGTATTTAAGATAAGCAATCTTTCCGTGTATGTGTGTCTGTGTGTGTAAAAGTTGCTAATTTATGATTCTTCACACTCCAAAGAATTTAGCATCTGATAAGTATGATTGAGTCAAAAAGATCATAGTTTATTCCATTACTGCCAGATGAAAAAAAAAAAAAAAAAAAAGATCATAGTTTCTACCAGGTGTGGTGGTGCGTACCTGTTATCCTAACTATTCTGAAGGCCAAGGCAGCAGACTTCCTTGAGTCTAGGAGTTCAAGGCCAGGTAGAGCAGCATAGAAAATCCACATCTCTTAAAAATTATTCATTTTAATCACATATATTTTACACAAATGTATTTCTTTACTGCAGTGGATTTGTACATATGTTAAAGAACAGCACAGTCAGTTGGACCACAGTAGAATTAAATTGAAGGAGACTGAAGGACCCAGGCAAACATAGTTCCCTTATCACTAATCCATTGGTAATCCCCATTTCTCCCAACCCCAACGGTCCTCTAGAGATTTTTCTTTAGAATTCAAGAAGAATTGGTGGGCTAAAAGAAATCAAAGTCCTCCTAGATGACCTCTATGTAGAGCTCTGAGATTGTCACTTAGATTGGTATTAAAAGTTTCCCGAACTGCAAGATTCAGCTACCATCCTTCAAAGATAACCTTACTATTTCTGAATCCATGAAACCCATCTACTTAGGTTTGTGTGAAGTGTACTTGGACTTCTGCACAGCTTCTGAATTTGAATGAGTAAGTATCTTCTAGACACCTTCATAGCATTTGTTATTGGCTCTCAGCCTCTAATATGATTTTGCTATTGAAGTGATTTCCTGAAGAATTTTAGCATCTTTCCCTTCAAATCCCTTTTCTCATCAGAAAAGACCATGGCTACCAGATTAACCTTCGCAGGTTGGTCACAAGAATCTTGGTTTTTAACCCAACCTCCTCACTTGATCATAACTCTTTGCCCTTTAGACTCAAAGCCTTGCAATTTCTAGTTCAGGCATAATCCACTCAGTGGTTCTTCTTTCATACTTTCAGAAAACCTTTACCATGATGCTCACATGTCCCATCTTTTGACAAGGCCACCTTGTACTGGATGCACCAACCTGAAGGTAGAAACAGTAACTCTTTCCTTGGCCATCAAAGCATCCAAGATGCTGCTAGACACATTTGTAGCTGCTCAAGAAATTTCCCTAAATCAATAAACAAAATTTAATTCTACTGATTTACTTGCTGCTATGTATGGTAAGACTGCTCCTTAATACTGAATAAGATCTGCTATGTGATTCCATGTGAAATTTGCAAGGTCTAAAAAAATAGGTAGATAAATGGTCTCATTGTTGTAGTTACAGTTTAGTAGGCGGTATTTACATGAGCAGCATAGAACTATTTTCTGGCCTTAAAGGTCATGTTACATAGTGAAATGGTTCTCACATGTGACACTGGAAGGTGGTGGTCAGGCCGTAGCTCTGAGTGTGTTAACTGTACTGAGCTACTTGTGTACCTACTTTGCTGTCAAAGTCCATCCCATGGTTACAGCCCAACTTTAGGCTGCATGTACAAATATTACAGTGAATGAAGAGATGAAATGCATATGGAGAAGATCTATTAACAAAATTTAGGCACAAAATTCATAAGTCTTAATAAATATTTTAAAAATAAAATACAGTCCATCTGGGAGAAGCTTAAATTTTATATTCATTCACAAGGGCGATCCACTTACTGATTCATAGTCCTAACTTCCTTTACTAATTTGGAATAATTAGTCACTCTATGTGACAATGCAAGCATTGCAACTAAAGGTCTCTTGTATTTTTGATTTGCATAATTTGCGAATACTATCTATAAATATTATGCTATCTATAAATACTATCTACAAATATTTTCTCAAACTTGGAGGCTATATAATGACAAAAGAAAACCCAAGCCAAGTATTTGTGTGAGACGTGTATTTCTTTCAAAGATTTTAGAGTTTTATATTTATTTATTAGGACCAGGGATTGAACTCATTTATGTATTTTATTTAGTCTTTTTGACACAGGGTCTTGCTATGCAGTTCAGGCTGGCCTTGAGCTCACTTTGTAGCCCAGGCTGGTCTCAAATTCCCAACAATGCTCCTGCCTCAGCCTCCCGAGTCTGGGGTTATGGGCATGAGCCACCACACCCAGCTAAGAGTTTTGTTTGAAAAGAAGCTCTTTTTTTCCCCCTAAGGTGAAATCATTTGGTATAAATATCCACTTGTTTGCCAAAATTTTACTTCCCCTCTTACTTGCCGTCTTCAAATTAAGCTTAATAGGGAAAAGGTGTTCTAGAGAAACTGCTCATTTCAAACTTCCCAGGAGGTGCTATCTTCCTCTCCGAGCTGTAATCTTATTTAAATAGCTAAGACGGAAGTGGTAGTTTTCTATATATTTATTTTTAGTCTGAACAAGTACTCCTGTGGTGTAGACTTGCCTGGAAGTAAGGTAGGTTAGGGTGAGGTCTAATTAAGCTCTTCAATTAGGGTAAAAAAAGTGTATCTCACTGTTTACCAGACTGGTGTCCAATTCATGGATTCAAGAAACCCTCCTGCCTCTGCCTTCTGAGTAGACAGCACTAGAGTTGTGCACATCCACATTTAGTACCTACTAACAAGTTTTAATGGTTAAAATATTCCCCCCAATCTTTTGATCACAAGATTTCCAGAACAGGCTTCCAGAGAAATTTACTAGAGCTCTTCAATGCTATTTTTTCTCAGAAGCACTTATTATCCAGACTATCACTATGGAAGAGAAGACAAACAGCAGAGGGACAAATTTCATTGGCCAACTGGAGTCCTGGAGATGGGGCTTCTGGAAAAACAAAAAAGGACCTAATAAAAGTTCTGGGCACGGCATTGCACCATGTCTGTAGACTCTGGTCAGCATGCAAGGGACTGCTGGCGTTTGCTCCTGTTCTCCACCCTCCATTGGCACCCTCTGTGACTACGTATAGAGCAGCAGTACTGTGGAGTCTGCAGCAAAGGACTTGTTTCCCAATCTTCTTTCCATGTCGCTTTGAATTTGCAGCGAGCCTCATTCTATTTTCCTCTAAGGGACTTTACAGATGTGGAACTGAACTCCTGGGTGAATTCCTCAGTGCTCATGCCTTCCTCCATGAGCACATGTGACCCATTGCGGAGCCCTGCTGTGAGCTACAGTAGCTGCAAGTCAGTGGCCAGGAGGCATCCTGCTCCTCAGATCCTGGCTTCAGCTTTTAGGACAGAGGCAAAAGCTTCAGAAGCCTGAGTCATGATGTGCTCTTAGTAATTTTGCTGGAACATCAGGGAAGAGGTGCTTGGTACTGGACACTGCTTGTGTCTGGATGGAATTAGGGCTGTTTGCTTCCCCTCAAGGACTTATTAATCACCGAAGACTGCAGTAATAAGGTTGCACCACATACAGCATTTGAGGAAGTGAGCAATGCCAGGGGAGGTTTATTTACCACGGCTGCTATTTGCCCTTTCTCCTACAGAGAAACAGAGGTATCGATCAGATTTTTAGAGGCGAACGTCCTGAAATGAGTTCACTGTGCTAGCTTAGGTCAGGAATATCTTCTATGATAGCTCAGGAAATACAAGGCTAGAAGTCTTGGAGGACTGCTAATCTGCATGACAGAGGGCAGATTATAACACACAAGGAACCCAAAAGAGGTAAGAGTTGACTTCTGGTTTAAGTTCTGTTAGACTTTTAGGGTAGCAGAGCTGACCTTCGATATATGTTATTAAAAAAATCATTATATTTCAAACGTAAAGAGTGAAAAATGAAAAGGGTCTTAAACATTAACAACCCTACCTTCCCATTCCTGCCACTACATTTCTAGCACCATAAGAGACCAAAAATTGGAAACACTTTGTACAGTGATGAAACTGGGGAATGAAGCCTACAAATGATTAAAGGTTAAATTAAAGCTGAATTACAAGATTAGTGGGAACAATATAGTCAACATTACATTTGTATGTATATAAGCTATAACATTTCCTGCTGTTGTTTTTTTTTCCTTGACTGAACCTATACAGATAGAACAATGGTTTTTTTTTTTTTTTTTTGTCTTTTTTGAGACAGGGTCTCACTATGCAGTTCAGGCTGGCCTTGAGCTCACCAGCCCAGGCTGGTCTCGAACTCACAACAATCCTCCCATCTCAGCCTCCCGAGTGCTGGGATTACAGGCATAAGCCACCACGCCCGGCTAGAACAATGTCTTAAGTGGACATAAAACCAAAAAGTGAATTTATGGGCTTATGTTCAAGGATCCAGCTTCAGGCTGAGTTGCATCTAGCTTCATAAATGATGTCATCAGGATTATCTTTCTCCATCTTTCAGCTCTGCAATTGGTTTCCCTCTTTGATGGTTCCCAGCAGTCATGCGTTTACATTCTTAACTTGGTTATGCCTAAAGAAAGCAAACTTCTCTCTCGGAATAGCTTCAGCCCACTTCCTGAAACTGAATCTCATTGGATTGACTTGAGTCCGGAGCCCATCCCTGAATGAATTACGGTAGCCATGGTGATGGAATGTGCATGATTGATCAAGTCCAACGTGTACACACTCCCCAGGGCTAAGGGACTGAGAGAGGGTGACAGGCTGGTTCCCCAAAGGAAAGCAATGGGCCCTCATCAGAAGGAATGGTAGGTGCCCAGAAGACAAAGCAACAGGTTTACACTTCAATTGATAAATACCATGGATTTTTGTTTGTTTCCTTTTGCTGCAGAGGATGGAACACATGGCCTCCGGCATGCTAGTACTTGGCTCTCATTGGGCTATAACCCCAGCCCTACCTTGGGTTTTTTAAAGAGAAAGGGACCTTTTTTGGCAAAGAGTTCTTTATATTCAAACACAAGCAGCCTCCTTAAGGAGTTATAGGCTTATCCAAATGTTTTCTCTGATTCAACATGTTTTTGGAACATCTTTTTTTTTTTTTTTTAATTGCCTCCTGAGTCCATTTAAAAACTATCAAGCAAAATTTGTCTCATTAATTTACAGTTACACAACATTTTGCTGGAAACATCCAGTCCCATTAAGTAGATTAGGATTCCTTCTCCATTTGAGAATAAATATGCAAAGTAATGTGTGTAAAACAAGGCAACAGGAAACTTCAAAATAAGAACTTTAAAACCAATCTGAAGAGAACAATAGAACCTCCACAGCACCTATTTTGAAAGGCACAACAATCACTCCGTGTAAATAAGCATAATCATTTTAAAGAAGAAAGCCGTGCAGAGAGCTTGGCTTTATTTTTTCTGGGTGTAGCTGCAGAAGGAGCCAAGACTTTTATGAGCTTGTTGCTGGGACTAAGTTTCTTCCCGCCTGTTTGGAAGAAGCAATGGTTAAATATCAAGGAGCAACTTGTCTACCAACTTGTCTACTAAACATCAAAAGTACTGTGCTCCTCCATCCTCAGTAATGCCAAGATTTGAAAAGGGTGCTCCTGAGCAGATGGTTTGACAGACTAAAGCATTACTTTGCTGAGCCTCCGTGCTTGCTAATTAATTCTTCAGTTTACTCGGGTTTAAAATGATTGTTCAAAACAAGACATCCCTTAAAATAAATGCTAGGTGAAAGTCTCAACACGGTATTGATTATTAAGACGGCTGTTTCAAACAGCTGAGGGTTGTCATTAAATAACAGAATTGCCTTACCTGCTCTGTTGGTTTAATTAAGCTATTTCCAGTTTGTAGAAAGATTATCTACAGTTTTCATATTTTTGTTCTTCTGCATCGCGTTTGGGTTGTCATTAAATAACAGAATTGCCTTACCTGCTCTGTTGGTTTAATTAAGCTATTTCCAGTTTGTAGAAAGATTATCTACAGTTTTCATATTTTTGTTCTTCTGCATCGCGTTTTCCAATTTTCTAACTAGAATAGTAAGCAGAATTGTCTAGTAGTTTCATTTTATAATCCAGATATATAATATAGTTGACATTTATTACTGGAAAGACAGATTTTGACTCGGATACCCTGGGTATTAAGAATTAAACACTGTAAAGTCTCACAATGACACTTTACAATGTTACCATGTCTCACCTAACTTCTGTATTCCCTCTTCCTTGGAAAATAGGAAAACTGGCTACTTAGCTATCTCATGCAGAACAGTAAGAGTTAATGACCTGTTACCAAAGATGTTGAGATCATGTAATATTTTCACTCTACAGATTAGAAAAGAAAACCTGAAGTTTAAGGTTGTTATTGCATTGAATTCTTAAAATTTATTAAAGGGATTTGAGGGTGGGTTCGTTCTTTCTTTCTTCTTTTTTTTTATTAGAATCCTGACACGGAAACTAGGTCTGTGCCCTTTGCGAGCCATGCAACTATTTATTTAAAACAGTCAAGGAAATCTCAGAAGCATCTTTATAATGAGATAGGCTTTCTGAGTGTATGTTATTTCCTTAGAAAAACAAGCACATTTTGAAAGATGTAATAGATAGAACAGGTTGCTAGGCTATTGCTGCTTGAAACTGTAGCCCAAAGGCTTGAGATGTAAAGAAATTCATGATCTAATAACTACAAAAATGGCATCAGAGGCACATGATATAAATAAGTGAGTAGGTGGGGGAGATGAGGACATGTTGGTCAAGGACACAAAGTTGCAATTAGACAGGTGAATAAATCCTGAAGATCTATTGTCCAGCTTTATGACTGTGGTTAACAACTTGTGGTTTACATGAAAATTGCTACAGAGTAGATGTTAAATATCATCACGACAAAAAAAGTCAAGTATGTGACATCATGCATATTAGCTTCAATCATTCCATAACAATAGGTGTATCAAAATATCCACACTAGACACCATAACTAAATACAATTTTTGTCAATTTAATAGACAAACATATTATAATAGAAAAACATAATGGGTATAAATGAAGTCAAGACACACTTGCCTTTTCTTCCAGCTGCTTTTGGGCTTTCATGAACATCTCTCTGTGCTGTGCGTTAAAAGCAAATAAAATTGACCACTGTCTTCTCCCAGTTCATTGCCTGTCACTTGTCTTTTTTACTTTTTTGTTTGTTTGTTTGTTTGTTTTTGTGTTTTGAGACAAGGTCTCACTGGGTAGCCTAGGCTGGCCTCAAACTCGGGGTGAACCTCCTGTCCTAGCCTCTGAGTGCTGTGCCATCACACCCACTTACCTTTGGATACTCTGAACAGCAAAGGACTTACATTTCTTCCATGAACTTGCCCTGCTTTTTCTGACCTTCATGGATTTATATACGCTGCTTCCTTTTCTGCTAATAGTTTTCTTCCTCCTCCTGCAGAGCCCTGCTCCTCATTGCTAGGTCACGAGAGCCTTCCTCAGCTGCACTGGTGCCTCCTGCTGGGATCCTGTCCTGCCCTGGACAACACAGGCACATTGTCACTGCATGGTGGTCTTGCCCACCAAGCTGTAGGTTCTTCAAAGGCTCCAGCCCACATGCAGTGGTTCAGAGAAGAAACAGAAGAGAAAGAACTGAAAACTGCTGGGAATAGCAAGGTAATTCCCTGCTACCCCTTCTGTATAGACTCTTGAAGATTCATGATGGCCCTGATAATTGCTTTCATGGGTGTTCATAGAAGGAACTTTCTAGGAGAGACCTGACAAATGAGTGAGAGTTTTGGGGCCACAGGAGGTTGGGAGTGTGTAGAGCTGGGCATGTGCAAGCGCGTGGTGTAGGCCAGGTTTCCTAGGCTGCCAAAGGGACAGAAGCAGAGGCCTAACAAGAGCTGACAGGGCCAGAGGTCACATCAAACTCAAGACCTGAGGTTTCATCTTAGAGGGAGGGGGAAGGCTTTGGGAATTAGGAGGCAAGAATGCTCCCCAGACTCGTATTTTGCAGATTCATTTGCAACCAAATAGGAGGGTTATGGAAAAGGTAAGCAGGCTTTTTAGAGTTTTAAGCAATAGACATTGCCTTCATTCATGGGGAGTGATTGGAAGATTTGCAGGAAAAGCAAAGGAGACTGTCTCAGTTACTTTTCTCTCATTGCTGGGACAAAATTCCCGACACCCAATTAAAGAAGAAAAGGTTTATTTAGCCCCCACTGGAAGTTTCAGTCCATAATCAGCTGTCCCCACGGCAGCGTGGCACTGGTCAACACTTCAAGGCAGCAGCCAGCAAAGCAAGGAGAGCAAAAAAAGGGAAGAGCAAGCTTCTTTTCCTCGCTTATATTGTATGTGGGGCCCTAACCTCTGCCACCCAGAACAGATGAACCACTTAGAAAACCTCTGTGCTCTCCTCTTGCACAGGATGAGGATGTTTACAAAGAACCCTGGCTCCATGCTGAGTCTCTCAGTTAAACTTCCAAACTCCTCAGGTTGACACAATGTATCAGCCATACAGAGACCAAACTACATCCACCACTGCACAACAAGACTGCAAACTGACCAAATAGTGCTGTTCCTGGTTCTACACCGCTCTGGTCCCTGTACTGTCTTGTTGTCTACTCAGCTCTAAGTAACCTGGTGTCCCCCACCAGAGACTGAGCTGCTTTTTGCAGCCTCTGCATCCCAGCTCCCAGCTGGGAGGTTTGTCTGGGCTGGCAGCAGCTTCCAGGCTGGTGCGGTTCTCCTGGGCCAGCCATCAGCAGTGTATTGGGTCAGATTCTTTCATCCACTGAGGCCAGGGCTACACCTGTGGTAACCATAAATGGCTTGGCCTACAATCCTCCAAGAAGGGAACATAGGGTGGTCACAGGCTAAGACAGTGGAGCCAAAAGGCTCTGACACCGTTTGAGTGTTAACCCCAGACCCACTGTTGAAAACTTTATTCTTCCAGTCAGCCCTGTTGGGAAGTGAGGCCTAGGGGAGATGCTTGGGTCTTGGGGGCAGAACTTTCAGGAATCAACTAACGCCATCTCCCACAGGTGAGTAAGTTGCCACTGTCACAGGCCTGCAGTAGTTACCCTGAGAGAGTGCTGTTATACAGCAAGGTTGCCCTGTGTTTTGTCTCTTCCATATCCGTCTGTTTGTCCTGTTTTCCCCTGTAATCGGAGGCAGCACAGGGCCCTTACCAGATAATCCATCCTCACCCTCCAGTCTTAGGTCTTTCCAACTTCCAAGACTGTGAGTTAAATGAGCCTCTTTTCTTTATAATTTACCAGGTGTCAGGTATTCTGTTATAATGTCAGAAAATGGACTATATTGGGCATACACAGACAGAGGCTTAGACCAGAGACAAGAGAAAGCCTTTTGCAAAGTTGGAGTTGGGTGAGGACAGAACACAGACAGATAAAATGTATATGAAAAAGAAAGGATGAATTAAAGCATATATTCAGGAAGTGAAATTGGCAGAACTTGGGGATATAATCAACTGGGTTTGGGACATGAGAATTCGGCTGATAAAGGGCTGGGTATGTAGTTCAGTGGCACAAGTGCCTGCCTGGCAGGCACAAGGTTGTAAGTTCGATCTCTGGTACCAAAAAACAAAAAAACCCCTAAAGATCTTGATAGGGAATTTGGTTGTTGAGCCTTAACCGTGAGTTAATGGTCTTTAATATCTCATTCCCAAGTAGAAAAAGGCTGGTTTGATCTGGCAATAGCAAATTAGGAAGCACTAGAAACAAAGCTGTGTATCTATCCGGAAGGAGGATAGATAGGCTCAGGATGTAGTTGTTCTTCAGGATCTGCAGGAGCTCAGGAGCGGCCTGGTCTGCAGACCTCGGCTGGCCACCGTGATCAGCATCCATCAGGAAGACGAGCAAGGGAGTGTGTGGAAAATCCGAGGAGGACAGGCTGGATGGAGAGAGAAGCCACCTCAACAGCAGGTCACATGGACCAAGGTCAGGCTGCCCGCTGGGTGATTCCATCTCTGGGACACACAATCACAGTGAAAGTCCTAACATTCTAAGCACTTATGAGGTAGTTTTCCAGCGAGTCTCCAAAGGCATTTATTAATTAGCATATTTACATCTCTGATTTTTTTTTCTGTTGCTTCTTGCAAGATTTGGATACATGCCTGAAAACTTCTCATTACGTCAGATATTTCTATCACCTCCATCTCTTTAGGCTATTAAAGCTATAGTATACAAGTGTGTAAGTGGGACAACAGATTAAAGTAATTTTTACCTATTCATCTCCCCATAGTTAGCACCTCTTGACACATAATCAAGACCTTGAATTTGCTTACTTTTGTCAATACCTTATTTTCTGTCTGTATCTTTTATAATGCAGTACTTCATTAATTTTAACCTTACTGCTTCAAGTTAAAAAACATCTTTCATATATTTTGGAGGGCAATATCTTTCTTAAAATAAGTCAGTCTAAATAATCTGATGTTATTTGCTACATCAGTAATGTCTCCTGTTTTTATTTCTACGATGAAAACAAATTATTGATAATTTTTTGATATTTTTAGCTGCACACTGAGCTACAGCCAAAGACTCCCAGGATGCTGCTTTTCAGTTGCAAATTGTGACCCACCAGTGGGCTATAAAATCAATTTATTTTAAAACAATCAATTTACTTCATGACATAAATTTTAAGAAAACTAAATGAAATAGAATAGAAAGTATTTTAGTGTGTTACATACAGAGTTGGTTTGCTTTGTAAAAATTTTGCTTCAGCTAGGCATGATGGTGCACTCAGCACTCAGGAGGCTGAGGCAGGAGAATCCTTGCAAGTTTGAGACCAGCGTGGGCTACAAAATGAACCCAAGGCCAACCTGAACTTCATAGTGAGACCCTGTCTCAAAAAGATAAAAATAATTTTTTTTTGTTTTAGCTGTATATCAGTGTATAACTGCTCCTGTATGTGGGCACAGAGTGTATGTGCCTATAAGGTTGGGATATAAAGTTTATTGCTAGCTATAGACTGTACTTTTAAAAAAAGGCTTAATTTTGAGAAACATCAGGTCAAGCACTTCTTGGTTGATATACTGTAACTGATTCCCTCTTAAATCTTATCCCATTGTAAATTATTTTTTCTTCTTGGTAACCCAGAATTTAGTGTAGTGTCTCATGTGGGCTAGGAACCCAGTAAATGTTTGTTCAGTAAATGAGTGGATGAATGGATGAGCTCCAGCATTGTATAGGTTAATTTTCCCTGGACTTATTATCCTACATTTGCTGATGTTCGGGATAGGCTGTGATACAGGGAGAAAATAAGGACAAGAAATCAACTCAGTCCCTCTAGGAGCTTTAAAAAAGGAAACCTGATTTAGACAGAAACAATTATTATGCATTTCAGCCACACTACTGGGCAGAGAATGCCAGAAACACTAAATGGAAATGCTATGTATAGCACATTTATAAAGTTCTGAAATATTATCATACAGCCACAATCTTGTTCATTCCATTTATAGGGAATATTTCATTTTTAAAAAATTCTTTGTTCTGTGAAGAACCCATTTATTCTGATTCTTAAGCTTCCATTGAAAATAATTCAGCCTGGCACATATAGGTTGATGGCTAGGAAAAACAAAGACAGATATAATATTTATATTTTCCTCTCGTTCCTGATGAGCAAAACCGCAGAGCTCGTGTTTCTCAGACACTTAGGTCATGCTTCTCTATCCAGTGACACCTTTCCAGCGGGAGCTGTTCTCTCTGGAATGAGCTAAGTTTAGTCAGGTTCTCAGATGGAACTTGAATGCCGAGAAACTCACAGCTAATAGAAATAAAAAACAGCAGATGAATCCCACAGCCCTAGCAAAGAGCAGCTGAAATCACTGTCTGTGGCATCCTGAGAAAGGGAATCTGCCGCCTATTACACCTGAGGGAAGATGTCAGACACGCTGTGTGGCAATATCCAAACAACTTGTGCAATTTTGTCAGTTGTGAAAATTTACAATGGAGTTTTTCTAGTTCATTTTCTTTCTTTTTCTTTCTTTCTTTTGTGTTAATGGACTGAAATCATCATATGATTAAGCGACGAAAGAATCAAACCATTTTTTTCCCCATCAAAACCCAAAACAGTTGCGGAGGCTCTCAAAATGTAAAATTATCCATAGTTTCACAAATAATTGCTCATACACTTCAGCTAAATAGCATTATTTAGCTAAACACATGGTTTTGTCCAAATACAGTTTATATAATCACAGTGCCTCCAGGTTGAAAGGGCTTCTAGATTACCATCAAGTTTTAGCCCAACCAACTGGTACAACTGGTGTGGGTCTTAGAGGAAGTTTTTCTGGTTTGTGGTAGAATGAGAACCCCAAGGACAACATAATTATGCTTTCAGAACTATTCTTTGTTCTGAAGGATTGTAGCTATGTCTGTGAGTGTGTGTGTGTGTGTGTGTGTGTGTGTGTGTGTGTGTGTGTCTGTGTGGTGCTGGGTACAGAGCATAGAAGCTCATGCATGTAAGGCAAGCACTCAAGCATTGAGCTGCCTTTGTTGGTGTTAAGATAATTCTGTTCATTTAAAAAAATGAAATTATGATGACAGTTAATGATTATTTTAACATGGGGGGAAGGTTGGTAGTCCTTAAATGGGGAGTATGATCAATCCTAAGCCCCCATCTCTCCTCAGTTGCTTGGTAAGTTCATTTAGCTCTGCCAGAAGCAGGGGATGTGACTCCCCCTGGAGACCACGCACCTGGAGAGAAGGCTTTCAGGATGCTCTTTAATATTTCTTCGAGCATCCAAAAGCGCTCTTTATCACGGATGTATCTCTCTAGAAGTCCTCCCTAAAGGTCCTATTATGAATTTTGTGCCTGGGAGGAGGTAATTAATTATAAAATATGCAGAACTGCTTCTTTCTTCTTCTTTTTTTTTTGACAAGGCTTATTCAGATATAGTCTAGATTATTTTAATGACCCTCTTTACAGTATATGCATTATAAATAATATTATTAAAATGAAAAGACTTTTGTTGAGCCAAATTGCTCCTTGCCCCTTTCAAATGATTTTTTTTCAGTTTTAAATAATTCTTCCAATGGAAAGAAACCCCTGCAAGAGATAACTGAAACATATTTTGAATGTATTAAATAGTATTAATTTTTACTTGAGAAAATAGGTTGCCAATAATTTCAAATGGCCATCCTTTGAAATGTGATCTTTAATCCTGACAGCTTCTATTAGTTCATAGCCGTGATGTTAAATTGTCTTTGCAGTTTACAAAGCTGTCTGATATCATGGTCTCACTTACTCCTTATGATGTAGGCAGGGAAGGATTGTTATCTTTATTTTAGAGTTGGTAAACTTGAACTGAGAAACAGTAAATGACTTGCTCAGGCAATGTAGCAGGCCAGAGTTCTGTCCTCAATCTCCTGACTTCAAATCCATAGCTTTCTTACCAAAAGGAAAAACCCCATTCGGGTTAGAGAACTAATTTGCTTCCTCTTATATTTAAGTTTGCTAACATCTGATGTGAAATCCACTGAAGTGAAGATACATCAAAAAAAGCACAGATCAATAGTGAATCTCTGGTAAACAGACTTTTAGGTCAATTTGTTCTATGTAAACAGAGTCAAACAAACAAGGAGATCAGTCTCCTACTGTTCTGAGTACACAGGCATGCTCAGTAAATATTGTTGACAGACTGCGGTGACAGAGTTAGCTCACAAAACTAACCAATCAAAAAGTTGTGATACTTCTGACTTGATACAAACCCAAAAGCATCTCAGAGAAAATTCTAGATGTGTGTGTGTGTGTGTATAGTTATATGCATATCTGTGACACATATAATTTCTCCCAACTCAGCTTATGATTTTGAATGACCAAGCCCAAATAAGCTTTTCTCTCATAGTTTTTCTTTCATAAGAAAAATCAGTTCAGAATAGTAATAGCAATTAGTATTCTGTAACAGCAACCACCGTCAGCTGCACCGGCAGGCTCCAAACAGCCGAAGCCAGAACCCATATGACAGAAGCTCAGCTCTTTTTATTTATTTATTCTAAATGAATGTGGTCTGTGCAACTCAGTGGCCTGGAATTGTCATAATAAGGGCAGGATGACTATTTCTGCCAGGGAAAATGGTTATTTGCTTAGCTAAAGTTTAAGACTATAAAACAGACTACTATGAAACATAGAATTGGCTTATACCTGCTGGTTTTAGGAAGTCACCTATGTTCAACAGTTTCTCAAGGACAAGAGAGAATTCGTGCTGGCTTTATATCAAGAAGCTAACTCCAAATAGACAAGAGAAACAAAAGCAAGAGCAGGACCAATAGATAAAAGAGCCCTTGTTAGTGGACTAAAGCGGTTGCTACAAATAGGACAGCGGAAGGAGAGCTGGGAGGGGGGAGAGTGAAGCAAGGTCAAAGAAGGATGATATCAATAGAATATCTCCAAATAGCACAGAATGCAGCGAGAAGTAGCAGCAGATGTCAGTCCAGCCCAATGTCAACCCCTGTGGAGCTATGTAGAAAGACTTGGAAGGAAGCAGCATCGCTGCAGTTGCTATTCAGAGTGAAGAGGCAGCAAGCGATACCTTTCTCCCCATGAACTTGCCCCTGACCACGACCTCATCTCCCTTCGGACTGGCCCCATTCAGGCTTCTCGTTTTTTCTTTTGATTTCAGATCTTTACTCTCCTCCTTTCTTTTTGATTGCCTTTCTTCTTCCAGACTCTCTGGCTGCCAGTGCTGACTCCAATCCTCTCCCCACTGGCTGTTCTTGCCTACGCCACCAGGTATCTGCTTCCAGATGCTTACCGTGGCCCCAGCCATCTTCCAGGACTGACGATGTGTATCTAGGAGATACTATTTCCTGCGGCACTCAAAAACTTCCCATCGTGATTTTAGATATTACTGGCATGGATTGACTTTCGTAACTGTGGAGGAAAGCCAAGAATATATGAAGGAAGTCTGTTTTCAGAGTTCATATCCCTTAATTTTAGTGAATGGATGTGGGTGAAAACTTCGTCTCTTAAAAACTGCCTAAATTTCATAATTATTTCATTTTCATCCACTCACAGATGGCTTTGCCCTGGGTGTAAAATTTGAAGAGCCAATATAAAATGATACTACCTTTACTCTGGCAGTTAAATTTTAAATTTCAAAATGGGTTTTCAGAACCTTGGAGAGCATCAAACTCAGCCCTCCGTTTCCCTCACTGGAGCCAGCTCAAGTGTAGGCTGATTTCTCTCGGAAAAAAATGTGAAGAAATAATGAGATAAGTTGACAGTGAAATTTGTAAATTCTGCAACAAAAAAAAATGCCTTCTGCAATGACCTATTTTTATAATTTAAATTCATAAATTCTGTGGTGTGGTGCTTAAGAAGATGGATGTGGAGTCAACAAGACAAAGATTCAAGGCTAGATCCTGCCAATTCCTAGTAATGTAGCCTTGGGCAAGACAATCTTGCTAAGCCTTAGCTCTTATTGTCTGTAAAATGGAGCTACAAATAGTAGCTGGCTTCTTCTTTCCCTCTTTCTGTCTTCCATCCTTTCTTCCTCCCGTTCTTATTTCTTGTGTGTGTGTGTGTTCCTGGGAATCAAACTCGGGACCTCCTACTTGCCAGACAGGCACTATGCCACTGAGCTAACCACCCCCCCTTCTTATTTCTTTTCCTTTCCTCTTCTCTCCCTTCTCCCCTCCCTTCCATTAGATCACATGCCCATTTGTTCTCTCAGTTACCATCCATGTGTCCAGTCAGCCAGCCAAAGCTCCAGGGGTTTCTTTCCTTCTCTCCACGCCAGACCTGTATCAGTAGAGGCAGAAAGAAACAAGACACTGTCATTGCCTGCGGAAGAGGTACTTACCACAGTGGGTGAAACCTAGAAGTATCCATCTGAAGTAGAATATGGTTTGAAGACTTCAGGTGTTGAAGTCTTTGACATGGCTTTTCCTTGTGCCTTTCTCAAGAAACCTGGACCATGCATTCATTTCTTGCTTTCACATACACTCACTGGACATCCACTTAGTGCTGGGAATTGTGCGATATGTTTGAGATATAGTGATGAACAAAACGACCTAGCATGTTTCCTCTCAGGGGGACATTTCTTATCAGAGGGATCTCAGGCCAAATCAGAGTACATCTTCCACCAATGGGAAGCTGAAAGAGCTAAGCTTCTCATTTCTAGATTTTCCTTGCAGCCAGGGCCTAGGCTCATAGAGACTTGGACAATTAGACTCTTCTGCCCCAGACTTCTGATAAGCATCTGATGATAAAAACAAACAAACAAACAAAAACAGTTACGGTGAGTCTTCCTGGTAAAGCAACGGTAGCTACAAAACTCACTTTCCAGCTAACTGTGAACTGAATTCCCCAAACTATGAGCCAAAATAAACCTCTCCCCCTTTAAGCAGTGGGTACCAATTATTGTGTCTCAGTGATAAGAAAGCTGACTAATACCATCTTTTGAATAATTTTTCTTCTTAAACCAACTAGTTAGTTTCTACTTTTGCATTAAGAATCTTGATGTCTGGTCTGACTCATAGCCCAGATTCATACCTGAGAGCCAGGTGGTCTTGGGCACTTATTTTCTGTGAGCTCAGGTTTCTGATCTGTAAAATGGACACTACAGCAGGTGATAAAATATCACAAAGTGCTTATCGTATCATATTGTATCTTGAACATAGTAAGTGTACAATATATTTTAGCTCCTATAAATGTATTTTAAAATTATGAGGCCATGAAAATACAGAAAGGCAGCAAAACTTGTGAGTGGACGTTTTGACTCTACCATTTACAACTTGTTTGAGTTTTTATCTCGAGTGTCCCCCAGGGCCCATGTGTTAAAAGCTGATCCTCAGGTTGGTGTTAGTTGGAAGTCTTGAGGTCATCAGGGTGTGCCCTTGAGGAGAACTGCGGGGCCTTGGTCCACTAATTTCATTTTTACATCTTGGGCATGATGTGGGTGGTTTTGAGGTGGTATCTTGCCACAGGTCCAAATGTAATGGTACCAGTCAATCATGGACTAGATAAACCTTCAAGATAAACCTTCCCTCTTTATCAGTTAGTTATAATGGGTATTCTGTTACAATGATGAAAAGATGACCAACACACTCTCAAATAGGAAAAAGATGGTCACATTTATTTTAATTATTTTAATGATTGAAAATATGATTGTGCTATAAAGAGGCAAGGGAGCTTTATGTCAGGGACTTTTTATTCCTGTCTTCAGAGCATTAAATGAGATTTCTAGGTCCCTGTTTTTTTTTTTTTTTGTCTTTTTCATTTTTATCGGTACCAGGGATCGAACTCATGACCACCTGCTTGCAAGGCAGGCGCTTATGCCGCTGAGCTAAATCCCCAGCCCCTAGATCCCTGTTTTGTGAAAACGTCAAATGGAGAATACGTGAGAGTGACTGAATTTTTAAATTTCGACTTGATATTTATGTAATATCTACATACAGACATAGAATCCCGAGGCATAAAGATGCTCAGATATCTGTATAACAAGGTCTGTGACTAGCTAGTATGATCCCAAGCATTCAAAATTTAAGTTTGCTCTCTTATTTCAAACATCTTCATTTAAGATTCTTACAACTCGGAAAAAAAAAAAAAGATTCTTACAACTCTCCCCAAAATAACTGAGTACCCACCATTGTTCAAGATGCTTTTGTGAGAGTCTCTTTTTACTCTTGTGTCTTTCTTATGAGGCACTTGTATCTGATCTTCAAGCTAAGTCCTTTCACAGAAAACAGAACCAATGTGCATTGTATGTTTATGGTTAAATACAGTGTGGACCAAAAAAAAATTAGTCTTTTGGAATATTTCTTTATGAGAACAAGGACAAATAGAGGTAGAATTTACATGATACTCTTTGATTTGATACTAACATCTTGCAATTAAAAAATTCTAAAGTTATTGCTTATGGTTTGACTTGGCTGCTGTCTCATTCTGTATTGTTTAATCCTAAAATCTGTATAGCAGGTGTAAGTTCTACATAGCTGTCTAAGTAATTCTGCCAAAAAATTGGGAAATGTTATAAAGATCTTAAGTTTAGGCAATATAACTTGAGTATAGTCTGAAGACATCTAGAAGGATATCTTTCTTTTTTGGGTGCCTGATAGTCTTCACTCAGAATGAATTCTTTTTTATAACTAGCTTTCAAACCAAAAAAGCTTGGTTAGTAAAAGCCCTGAAATGGACAAAAAATAGAGCATGAAGACTTAAATGGCTTTACGGATGGGATATTTGGGATGAAAATTCTAGCCTATTACATGAAGGTGTGTCTAGTAGAATAGTTAATGTGGAACAATACTTGTAATAAAACCAGACAATCATTAAAGAATAGAACAGCAAGTGACTGGGAAAAAAGGGGAAAACTACAGGACAGAGACATGTGAGCTCCCGCAAGATTATTAAGAAATAAGTTTGTATTAGTCAGCTTTCTGGTCATAAGGCACAATACCAGACCATCGGAACTTAAAGAAGAAGACTAAAGTGACTTATGGTTTCAGTTGATTTACTCCATCAAATGCATCCAAGGCAGAAGTTCACAGTAGCCAAGAAGAAGAGCAGGGGTACAGTGCTGGAGAGGAAGAAGCCAGGGACCACATACACTACCCAGGGTTGAGCCTCCATGATCCACACAAACATCCAGAAATCTTTTGTACCAATCCTCTGGGAGTTGCTTAATTTAGCCAAGTTGACACATCATCTTGTGATTAATGGTGACAGCTGGCAATGTATTACCAGACATATCTCTTTAAAACATACCTAATATCCAAATAAAGACAATGGCAAATTTTTAATTCCACTTAACCTGATAGGAATATCCTGCACATGAGTGGGAATGCATTAATTCCCTCCCCAAAGTCTCAACAATTCCAGCATTTTTCAAAAGTCCAAGCCAGGGGCTGGGGATTTAGCTCAGCGGCATAAGCGCCTGCCTTGCAAGCAGGCAGTCATGAGTTTGATCCCCGGTACTGATAAAAATGAAACACACACACACACACACACACACACACACACACAAAAGTCCAAGCCAAAGTTTCTTCTGAGATTCAAGACAGACTCTTAGATGTGAGACCCTGGAAAAATAAGAAAACCAAGCCATATGATCTCAAGGTAAAATGACACAGGGTATACATTCCTGTGTACTCCAAAAGAGAGGAATAAGATGTTAGAAGAGAATCAGATCAAAGCAAAACCAAAATCCAGCAAGGCAAACATTAAGTCCTGTAGCTCAGTGACCAGCATCTGGAGCACATGGTGATGAAATGTGAATTCTAGAGGGTTTGGGTGACCCCAGTCTTATAGTCTTACTGGCTGAAGCGCATATAATCTCTATCTTGGGCTGTCTCCAATGATGGCCTGACACTTTCCTCAGCAGACATTCTGTGTTCCTGGAATCCCCAACATTCTGGCATCTTCACCTTTGGCTTCATTCTCCTAGCTTCACACATTTCAGAGGCTTCTTGCCTGGCCTCCCAGACCTTTGTTTGAAATCTAGGTAGAAGACCCCACGATTCCACAATGCTTGCATTCCGAATCCTGGTAAACCCAGCCTCACATTGATGTTCCCAAGGTCTGCCTCCAGTTTAAGTAGTAGCCGGGCTCAGTTCTTGGATGGCTGAGCACAGTGAAATGAATCCTGGCGAACCAATTCACTAGGCAGCACTTCTTGAGCCGGGAGTGTAGGGGCTCTCTTCTCAAGTAAAACGTTTCCATTTTTGTGCCTTGAACTTGCAATGAGTGATCCTTTTTAAAAATTTTTTAAATTTAATTTTAGAGGAAGTAAAACAAAACAATAAAAAGAATCAAAGCAGTGATAAGACAGTAGGAAATCTACAACAGTTACTCTATTGGCAATGAGTGATTCTTGAGATGCTCTCAAGACATCTTTCTCGTCCCAGTTCAAAGTACTTGGTAGATTTTTAATGGTGCTAGCCTCTTCAGCAACCATACCTCCGCTGGCTCCAACTTTACACATAATTCATTTTGGACAAACTAAGTTCTTCAAATTTTTCTGCCGATTTTTGGCCCTGATTTTCACTATCAGTCAGGCTAAAAAGAGTCAATAGCAGTCACATCACAGCCTGAATGTTGAGCTGCCTTGAAATATCTTCTGCTAAATTACTTTCCTTAATTTCAGTCTCATGAAAAATCTCAGGTATGGGCAAGATGTAGAAGAGTATTTCTGCCAGACTGTAACAAACATGCCAATGAAGTCTCTGATTTGGCTTTTAATGATCTGAATTCCTGTCAGAATTCTTGTCTTCTGAGCTCTGACCAAAATCACCAATTGACCTCTCCTTATAGCATTCTAAATCTTCTTTAGCTTACTTCTTCATCCATTCCAAACTCCAGCAAACCAGTTCCAAAGACTTCTGAACCACATGGTTAGGTAAAATTACAACAATGACTCCACTTCTCTAATACTGGTTTTTGGTATTAGTCAGCTTTTCCATCACTAGGATCCAGTATCTGACACTCACAATTTAAAGAAGAGTATTAATTTGGCTTATGCTTTCAGAGGATTCAGTCCATGGTTGACTGACTCTGATGCATAAACATCATGGTGGAAAGGTGTGGTGGAACACAGCTGCTTAGTTTGTAATGACCAGGAAACAGCAGATGGACAGTGCCAGAAAAGTTGGAGCCAAGGACCATGTACAGAACCAAAAGTCAAAACTCTATGACCTACCCCAGAACCATGCTGTTGTGGTTTGGGGTTGTGAGGACAATTAGGACACAGAATTTATAATACTTTTTATGATGGTCACCCAGAGTTAAACACAAGAAAGTGCAGGAAATCTGTCCACAACACCAAACACCCAGAATATTCAGCCACGGGCCTGGATCCCACAGCAATATCCTGCAGGAGTCCAGATGAAGACCCAGAGCCCAATGTTCCCATGGGTCCTATGATAATGTTTCCCATGGGTCCAGTGTTTCCCATGAGCCCACAACAAGAACTCATGCCAGTCTCTTTTATGGATCTGTGCTGGAAAGACCCAAAGGTCAGTGGTGGAAGCCAGAAAGTCCATGCCAGCAGGGTGAAGGAGCTGTGCTGGTAGGTTGAGGGTTTTACACTGGAGCTGAGAAGTCACGCTCAAAACAAGAACCGGGGCTGTTCTGAAAAGTACCACAGCCATCCTCAGTGACAAGGAGGTCCCGAGCTCCTCTGACAGTAATAGTTGAATACATGGCAGAAAGCCGGCATGACAAGTTTCTCCTGGAAATTAAATGACACATGTCTTCCCCTCTGGAACCAGAAAGTAATGCTCAAAGTATGGACCAGAGGTTCCCCAAAGTAAACCACAGCTACTCTCATCAACAAGGTCCCAAGCTCCTCCAATGACAGTGATCGAACTCACCCTGGGGAAGTCATGACGAGCTCCTCCAAAAGAACCAATGGCTCAAAACAGCAACACTTAGAGAACCCACAATGCCATGCTCTTCTCCACGTCTCTATTATGCTGGCAACTTCCTTCAGGTGGAACATCTATGCTCAGCACCATGCTGATTAATTCAGCTGGTGTTAAGTTTACCACTAGTTTTTAATCCATAACATGTGCTTTACTAATCCTTTGATTAATGTAGTCAAGTTAATGTCATGATTAACAGTCATAAAATTCTTGGGAAAGAGGTTTCTGTTTACTTAAGAAATGTGTTTAAGGGCTTTGGTCAATAAGAAACTCCCTTTTTAAAGTGAATAGCTAGTATGGTTCTTTAACAAAAGTCTATAATTATGGAAACTGCATTTCAAAATTGTGTAGGAATAATTCTTGTGGGGCTTACTTTTTCTTTTTAAGTTTGCCTCCATCTGTTGTCTAGCTGGTGCTGAACTCCAAAGCTCAAGCAATCCTCCTGTTTCAGCTTCCTGAGTAACCAGAGATTACAGGAATATGCCACCACACCCAGACTGTGGGCTTATAATGTTTGCCTTAAGCACTAACAAATTATTTTTTCTCACTGCCTCAGTGATTCATATTTTTGTATTTGAAGTTGTGACAAGTTTTATTAAAATTACTAATGGAAAAATCACCTGCAATGAAGGAATTGTGTCTATCAGCTTTAGCAGTTGGTTTTCATGATTCTAGAATTCTAAAAGAATTTTTCAAAGGATGAAAAATATCACTTTTCTTGTTTTATTAACATTCATGTTGTTGCCTCTTATCACAACTGAATCAGAATGCAGTTACATTCTCATTTTCTGCTTCTAAGAAATGTTTAAATTACTATTTTCCTTTTTGTGTTATAGTTTCTTGATCTTTTTGTTCCTTGTATTTTGAGATTTCTTTTATTCAGGTGCTACGTCTTTTACTCCATAGCTCATTTTTTCCTCTTTAATCCTGTTATTTGACATTCTTTTTACAAGTGTGGTTTGAAAATACCCTCTTTCTTTAGACAAATTAGTTTTCTCAAACACAAAAACTTCTTGAGGGTTGTGATCTGTCAAAATAGTGTGCAGAGGTAAAGGCATCAAGGCTATTATTTATCAATGGAAAGTGTGTGTTTTCTTGTTTTGAAAGATGTGAAAATTATCCCTAAAGAACAGTGGAGATCTCAGCTGAACACAGATATGAAACTATTTCAGCGTGATTACTGGGGAAATGATTCATTCAGTTGCAGGGCTAGAAAGAGAGAAAAAGAATTTATGGTATAAAAGAGCTCTTAGTAAATTCTCATTGTCTACAGTAGCCAATTCTGTGAAGGATGTGAATTAAAAAAAATGAAAATGAAACAACTTTCATTCTATCTGGCACTCAATGCTATAAGACAAAATAAGATCTTTGTATGGAACCTTGACATTCTCTGTGCTTCTTTTGGAGAGCGTCTTGCTACAGTGGCCAATGAAAATAATAGTATCCAGAAGGCCAGCAATGTGTCACATATTCTTGTCGCTCAGCTTTCACAAACGGGTATGGTAGATATGGTTACCTTTGGGTACAATCCAGAGACACCGAATGAATTTCCAACACACAACACTGGTTAGGAAAGTAATAAGAACTTGAACCAGACCTGATCACCTATCTGCAAAATCCATAACCTTTCTGGCCTGCATGGATTGTGATAAATGGATGGTGCCACTCACCTTTCCATCTCTTTGACAAAACATCAGAGAAAACCAACTTAAAGGAGAAAAGGTTTATTTTGGCTCACGGTTTCACAGATTTTAGTTTATGGTTCACTGGCTCCATTAGTTTGGGTCTGTGGTAATCAGGACACCATGACAGAAGGGTGTGGCAAAAGGACCAGGAGGGTTGGGGAAGAGAGAGAGAGAGAGAGAGAGAGAGAGAGAGAGAGAGAGACTGAGAGAGAGAGAATGAGAGAGAGAGAGAGACTGAGAGACAGAGGCTGAGAGACAGAGGCTGAGAGCAAGATACAGTCCCCAGAGACATGCTCCAGGACCCATTCCCTTCAACTAGAACCCTCTTCTTAAGTTTCCAGCATCTCCCATTAATGCCATCCATTTATGACTTCATTTATACACTAACATACTGGTAAAGTTAGAGTCTGAAGGATCCAGTCTTCTTCCACAAGTCCATCGCCCGGCAACTAAGCTTTCAGGCTTCTGGGGAATGTTTTGTGACCAAATCATAACATGGACCCTGCATTTCCTTTCGTTTTTCCCAAACACATTTCTATTTGTGCAGAGAGTATCTTTCTGTGACTTAGACTGAAACCCAGTTTTCTGTTTGTGTAATCAGAAGAACACTGATCTGATGATCACTGCCGAGGTAGAGAGATTCAGAGAAAGTAAGGACTTGATGGGAGGGGACTGACTAAGCACATCCCTTGTGGTGCGGTGGTTTGAGGGATTATTATTAATCTTCAAAAGCATTACCTATGAAACAGTTGATTAAGCATGTATTTGTTCGATGCATTTTTATTGATCTATTATGCAGTTTCCAAATGAGATGAGACAAGACAAGATTTCTCACTTAGCTTACAGCCTGGTGGGGAAGACGGGCAAGAGACAAGCAACAAACACATACTCAGACGTTACAGCTTGAAAACCACACTGTTGATGGTACTGGAGCTGAGGACAGAAAGATAAGGAAGCGGAAGCCCAGGAGAGAACCTAGAGAGGTAGACAGAAGTGAGAGAGGGTGCAACATCTCGAGAGGAGAGCAAGCCTGGGGTGTTCAGGGCTGGAAAACTGTAAGGCTGAGTGGACCAGGGCAGAGCAGGCTGCTGGGGGAGATCCAGAGGTCTCTGGGTGTTGTTTACAGAACCTGGCAATGGAGGTTGAGAGAAAAGGATGAAGAAATGAAGATCGACTCTTGGTAGGGGCTGGGGATTTAGCTCAGCGGCATAAGTGCCTTCCTTGAAAGTGTGTGGTCGTGAGTTCGATCCCTGGTACCGAAAAAAGACAAAAAAAAAAAAAAAAAAAAAAAAAGATCGATTCCTGGATTTTCAGGGAAGCAGATGAGGGAATGATGGAACCATCTACTGAGGAACTGGTGACACAGGGAGAAACAAGTTTGGGAGGAAGATTAAAAGTTCTGATTTGGACAGTAACATCAAAGTATTTATTTGATGGCCACTGAGGACTTAAGCAAGTTGGAGCTGTGATTCTGGAGTTTGGGGAGGAGGCTAATAGTAAAAATCATTTTAAATAAGGGAGAAAAGTTGACCCCATAGTAATATGTATGAGTCTACTGACTTATTAGCAGTGGCTCTAATAACTCCTAGCAGTGGGTCTAATAACTGTCCTAATTTTAATGTTGTGAGGAACCATTGATCTGCTTGGAAATATCCAAAAAGCTATTGTAATTCCAAAACATCTGTGATTATCATTGGTGGTCAAGATAAAAATCTTGTCCTCTGGTTTGTTTGATTAGTGAAAATAGAGATGCTATATTTTTCTGTGTCCCCAAAACTCCTGAGTTCTCTCCAGGGAAGTTATGTGGGTCTATGGGTTCCAGATTAAAAGTCTAGGTTCAACAAGAGCCTGGAAAGATACTTTGTACATTATAACCGGGAAATAGGTAAGGCGGGGACCAGTAAAGATAGGTTTGTAATATGGATGGCTTTTGGTTTCTCTAGAAAAGCCAAGGTCATCTGTGGAAATACAGAGATTGGAAAGGAGAAAGAAGTATGTGAGGAATGACACAGTTACATCTGAAAGAGAGAAGCCAGCTTTAAAGAAACCTACTAGGCCTGTTAGACTGTGTAGATTCACACCAAGCATACAGATTCAGAAGGCAGCCATGTGGTTTGAATCCAGGCCCTGACATTGATTTCCTGTGTGCCCCTGAGAATGTTATGCAGGGTCTTTTCACTTTTAGAATGAATAATAATTTTGAATATCACATGGTATTGTAGTCAGAATGAAAACTTAATCCTAATGAAGACCTGGGTTTGTTTCTGAGGTAAGGTAAATGGTTACAAAATGTAAATCTTTATTTTTTTTTTTAACATTTATTACATGACCTTGTTTGGTGCTAGAGAATCAAACCCAAGGCCTTAAGCATTGCTAAATGTGTCCTCTACCTCCAAACTATAGCCCCAGCACAAAATGTTTAATACTAGAGTTGTAGCTATGGCTGTGAAAATAAGCACATGGATTCAAAAGCTATGAGGTAGAACTGGTAAGACTTTGAGATACCCGGGGAAAGGGGATGGTGAGAGAGGAGAGAGAGCTACTTGGACAGTTGGAATAGCTAATAGATGGTGGTGCCATGTTTGTGCAGGAGAATCATGGAATTGCAGGTTTGTGGTAATGGATGGAGAAGATAAGAAACTGCCAACGTGTCCAGTGAGGGCTCATATAGACAGACCATGGAGGGCTCTAGAACCCAAGGTTAGGGTCTGAGAGTGCTGCACCTCTGTGTTCCAGGTCATAACTTAGGTATTTGTTTTGATGGATTTATTAGAAGCACATTTTTCTTCCTCCTCTTTCTTTCCTTTTTCTCCTTCTCCTCCTCAGTCTTCTCTTTCCTCTCCTTCTTTCATTTCTATTAGCCCATCTTTGCTCTGGTTAGTATGAGGAAACATTGATTTCCAAAGATTAACAACTTGAGGATATCAATTATTATTTACTAGTAATTCCTTATTGAACTCTCTGCTATGTCTTCATTCCTTCTGTGTTAATTTCTCTACTTTTAAACTACATTGAAGGCAAATTTCAATAAACTTACTGGAGATTCCACAGGTATAGAAGGACTGTGTTTTATTCGCTCTTGTTTCTTCGGTATCTAGTTCAGTGTTTTTGTATATGTAGTAGGCACCCAATACATTGAGTTTTTGAAAGATTAAAAGTATAAAACACCTAGATGGAGTGGTGTGCACCTGTAATTCCAGCTACTTAAGAGATGATAGCAGGAGGATGCAAGTTTAATTCAGTCTGGACAACTTAGTAAAATTCTATCTCAAAAAATAAAAAGGACTGAGGATATAGCTCAGTGTGTAGGCCCTGGGTCCAATCTTACTAAAAACAAAACAAAACAAAATGGGAGGAAACTGCTACAGCACTAAACCAAGAGTATAGGATTCTTAGGCAGGAAAAATGCCAGAATTCCCCTTCAAATGGAATATGATTTGAAAACCTAGTATGTACTATAACAAAGGGATCCTGAAGCACATGAAATAGAATATTAATATAGACAGGTGGTTTTCCTACTGTTCTTCATTAAGATATTGTTATTCAAACTTTTAAAATATATTTTAATATCAATGTTATTATAGTTTGGACCTGAAATATCCTTCAAAGACCCAGGGGGAATACTTCCTGCCATAAAGACAAACTTCAATCACTTGTAGAGAAATGGATGCACTTTGAGACCATAGGGTTTTTTTTCATAAGTTATTTTTATTTTGATGAATTTTGGGAGTACATTTTAGATATATACGAGGATCACATTCACTAGAGGGAGTTTGACCCGTACATGTTACATGCAGGTTCTTCTTTTTTCCTCAATCCCCCCTGCTCCCTTCAATCCCTCTTCCCATCCTTATTTACAAAAGCTTTGTTTCCATTATTTTTTCTATTTTCTTTTCCCTTCCTTCCTTTTCTTCTTCCCCAACCCTTGTTCCCCTTCCCATTTGAGTATCTTCTGCCTATTTCCCAGTTTCTATTATACGTTTTGGTCCTTATTTATCCTTTTAGTCTCTCACACTGGAGAACAATACCTTTTATATAGATGAGTCCTTATTTACACACTCAGTGTCTCACACCAGATAAACGATGCAATCTTTACACGTGTTTCACTTATTTCACTCAAGTGTATGACTCCATAACGTTAACTGAAATAAATCAGATACACAGACTTAAATATCATGGTTTCTCTTACATGCGAAGTTCAGAGTGAAAATTAAAAGTGAAATAAAAGCTAATAGGAAGTAGAGAGGTAGCTTGTTCTCAAAAGGGAAGATTATCAAACATAGAGGGAGAAAGAAAAGATTTGGTGTGTGTTATGTACAGGTACCAAATCTACAAGGACTGTAAACCTTACACACTGCAAACGTACAAAAGAGAAAAAGGAAGGGGATATGATAGGTAGAGGCAGGAGGGAGAAAAGGGAAAGTGGATAAAAAAGTTAAGTGTGTTATGGATTAAAAACTGATGGTCAGTTTAACGCCAGCTGGATTACATCAGCATGGTGCTGAGCATAGATGTCCCACCTGAGGAAAGTTACCAGCATAAATGGAGACGTGGAGAAGGAGAAGGGAGGCACTGAGTTGCTGAGGCATTGTAGTTTTATCTACAAGTTGCTATTTGAGCCACTGGTTCTCCTGGAGAAGCTCTGGTCCTCACATCCAGCATTGCTTCCTGGCTCCAGAGAGGAAGACGTGTGCTGCTTGGTCTCCAGGACAAACTCCTCACACTGGCTTCCTGGCAGGTATTTGACTGTGCTCATCCTCAGAGGAGCTTGGGGCCTCCATGTCGCTGAAGATGGCTGTGATCCTTTTCAGGACAGCCCTGATGTTCATTATGAGCGTGACTTCTCGGCTTCAATGAAGAACCCTCCAGCTCCCAGTATAGTTCCTTCACCCCGCTGGCATAGACTTTCTAGCTTCCATTGCTGACCTTTGGGCCTTCCTGGCATAGATCAGTAAAAAAAGGTTGGCATGAGTCCTCCTTGTGCGCTCTGGACCTTCAGCTGGACTTGTGGGAGGCATTGCCATGAGCTCTGGGTCTTCATCTAGACCCATGTGGGACATTGCTGTGGGATTCAGGCCCTCGGCTGAATATTCTGTTTTTGGTGTTGTGGGCAGATTTCCTGCACTTTCTTTTGTTAAACTCTGGGTGACCATCATAAAACAATATTATAAATTCCATGTCCTGATTCTAACTGTTCTCTGCACAACCCCTGACTATAACAATGCATTATATACATGTACCAAATTCCCACAAGGAAAGTAGACATGATGTACTACATAGGTGTACTAATAAAACTCTAGGTGTTAGAGCCTTAGTCACCAGTGTGATGCTATTGGTAAAAACTTCAAAAGGCGGGGCCTTGTGGCAGGCCTTCCACTCATTGGGGGCATGTCTTTGAAAGGGATATGGGGAACTGTCCTTGACTTCTTTCTCTCTCTGTTTTCTGGTTACCATGAGGTGAGCCACTTGCCTTAACGTGTGCTCCCCACCATAATGTGCTACCTTGCAACAGGCCCAAAGCAATGCTCTTCAGTCACATACGGAAGTGTCTAGAACTATGAGCACAATGAACCCTTGCTTTATTAAGTTCATTATCCCAGGTATTTGTTACAGGAACAGAATGATGATTAATACAGGCCTCATAATCAAATGGAACTGCTTTTTGAGTTAGCAACATTTTAAAATGCATGTTGCTTTCCTGATTCATTTAAGATATAGCAGTTTTAAATTCTTAAAGATAATACTTGTTTGCAATACATAATGACAATCATTGTGAGGGATTGGCATATGTATGTATCACATTTTAATCCATTTTATTTCCTCTCCCCTTCCTCCCCTCTCCCTCTATCCCTTGATCCTCTTCCAATCTTCAGAAGGTCTACCTGCCTCTTTCCTATAATTTTTTATTTTGCTCTTTAAGTTATCTGTACTTTGGTTTTCTCATGTAAGAGAATCTATGTGATATTTAGCCTGTGTCTGATTGATTTTATTTAGTATATAGCCTCAAAGTGCATCTGTTTCCTACAAATGACCCCAATTTATACTTCTTCATGGACAAATAGCACTCTATCATGTATACGTATGCTGCATTTTTTTATCCATTCATTTGTTGGTGGGCATACAATCAGCTTTCAAGATTTAGCTAGTATAGGCTGTGCTGCTATAAACATAGGTTATGCTTGTGTCACCATAATATGATGCCTTTAATTTTTTTAGAAAGATACCAAGAATGGGGGGCTGGGGATTTAGCTCAGCGGCATAAGCGCCTGCCTTGAAAGTAGGCAGTTGTGAGTTCAATCCCCGATAACGGTAAAAAAGGAAAAAGACCAAAAAAAAAAAAAAAAAAAAAAAAGAAAAGAAAAAGAAAAAGAAAGATACCAAGAATGAGATATAGCAGTTTTTAAATCTATGTGCTGTATAATATGGTCACTGGTATACTATTTTGAGACACAAACACTGGCTGGACACGATAGTACATGCCTTTAATTCCAGAACTCTAGGGGGCTGAGGCAAGAGGATTCCAAGTTTGAGCCCTGCCTGGGCAATTTAGTGACTTTGTAAGATTTCATCTCAAATTAAAAAATAAAAAAGGGCTGGGATTGTAGCTCAGAGTGGAGGGCCTGGATTTAATCCCCAGCTCCCCCCCCCCATAACAGTTATATAAGACTAGAGAGTTGGTTTCAAATCTTAATTCTGTATGTAAATGCTATGGGTTGAACTGTGTCCCCCCAAATATACATTGAAGTCTTTATCTCTCTTACCTCAGGATGTGAACTTTTTGAAAACAGGGTCATTTCAGCTGTAATTAGTTAAGATGAGATCATACTGCAGCAGGATGGCCCTGAACTCATTATGACAGTGTGCATGTAAGAGAAGCAGAAAGACACACAGGAAAGAGATGGCCCTGTGGTGACAGAGGTAGAGGTAGGAAGGCTGCCACTTCACGCTAAGGAACGCCAAGGCATTGCTAGAAGCCTGGCGAGGCCAGGAAGGATTCTCCCCACTGGATTCAGGAGGTCCAGTTCTGTGGACGCTGAATCAGACTGCTGGCGTTCAGAATCATGGGTCAATCACTCAGTTGTTTCAAGACAATCAGTTTATATTCCTTGCTTACAACAGTCCTGGAAGCAAACATAGTGCGCATTGGTGGTCTTTACAACATGATCACTTCTTTTATTGCTTGTTTAAAAATGACTTTTACAAGGCTTAATTCAGTGGCATCCAGAGAAACCATCAGTTATGAGGTCAAACCTCCAGAAACAGCAATTTAAATCTGTGTGAAATTTGTTTGCCTTTTTTAAAAAAAGAGGGTAGAATCAGAATAAAATCAAAACAAACCAGTGTAAAAGATACAGGACTTCAAAACATTACAAAATCAACATAATGCTCTTGATGCATAATGCTCTTGATGTCTTCAAATAGCTGCAGATAACTTTGGACATAATAAAAATCAAACAGAACAGAACAGATTAGAAACAATAAAAACAAGACAATGAATGCAGTAAAGGACTTCAAAACAAGCCTATAGTAAATCCAAAATTGTTACCATAATATATCTTGCTATTTTTGAAATAGCTGTTCCTGCCATCGGATTAGACATAATCAAACAAAACAAAAGAGAATAAAACCCAACCCAAGAGAACAATGGAAACAACATAGATTTCAAAACAAGATCATAAGGAGCCAACAGTGGCTGCAGCCCTCAGAAGAAGATCCCCCTCCCCCCATGCCACACTGAGTACTGCTATCCTCTGAACCTGTGATCAAGATCACTGGCCCTAGACCTGCAATGTTAGTGAGACACCAAAGCCCTACTGTAGCCAATTGCATTTCACCTCAAATGGCTATCATTACAGCCTGTGTTTTTCTGGATAAGCCAGTTGCTTATTGCAGGGGTGGGAGTGAGGGTAGTACTTCTTGTTTGCCAGCCTGAGAGCCAGAAGGGGCTGGGTCCTAAGTATCTGGCATTGTAAGTATGCATCACCACACCTGGTGTGTGTAGTGATAGTGTACTAAGCTTAGCTTTCGCAGCTGCAAACTCTTGGACTGTCTTCTTCGAATGTCACTTTTCTTGCACGGGCATTTGCCAAATACTGGATGACAACACCTCCCAGTTATATTCTCTGGTGAGAATAGAAGACCATGCATGCTGTGCTCTTGATGGAAGGACATGCTCGTCTTTGAGGACCACATACCCATGTGGCAAGCCTCACATTCTGCTGTGAACGTCCTGAAGACTGATGAATATTCTCACCTACTTGAAAGATTGTCCCATCTTCTATTTTATCCTTGTAGAAGAAATAGAAATTTATTATTTTTTTAAAAAACTGAACGTGTTAGTTGGGTATAGTGGGGGTGCATTTATAGTTCTGGCGACTCAAGAGGCCGAGGCAAGCAAAATGCGTGAGTACAGATATCAGAGGCCAGCAACATAGTGACACCCCTTCTCAAAACACATTTTATTTTCTTTTATTACCCATTGTAATTTGAATTCATTGATGATACATCAGACAACCCAGAAATGAAAACTTGCAGTCCCTGGGTACTGAGCACTGGGAGCACATGTTTTTCCAGAACAACTCACTTGTACTATTCAAAGTCCTCAAGTTCTGTTCTGTTACCAGGAGATTGTAAACAGGTTTCCTCTGTATGGATCACCCTAAGCTAGTTAAGAAATATATTGATGGACATCTAGATCTGTTTCCATTCTCAATGTTTCATCAATTCTTTCATCCAAAGTATTTGGTATAAGTTGCTTAAGATAAAACTCCACAGCTAGAACAGATGGTTAAAAATGTACATATTTTAAGGCTTTGTGTGTACACGTGTGTGTGTGTTTGTGTGTGTCGTACTGGGGACTGTATCCAGGGCCTTTGCACACACCTTTATCCTCAGTCCTTTGTATTTGGAGACAGGGTCTCCTAAATTGCCCAGACAAGCCTTGAACTAGCAGTCCTCCTGCCTCAGCCTCCCAGAGTGCTGTGGGTACACCATCGCTTCCAGTTTCAGGCTTTTTGATAAGTGTTTCCACATCATCTCTTACAAGTATGTTTCAATTTACTTTCCCACCAGCCAGCAATAAATGAAGTGACACACTGTGCCATTAAGTATTTGCACCCAGCCTCGCCATGAGAGGTAAAATTGCTCTCTCTTCCTCTCCCTCCTTCCTTCTCTTTTTCCTTCCTTCCTTTCCTCCTCCTCCTAGCTCTCCTACCCCTCCTCTGTGTGTGTCAGGAATTGAACCCAGGACGCCAGCCACTGTAAAGCTACACCCCAGCTTCATGTATTTACTCATAAATGAAAGTGACTCCCTCCCTCAACATGTTCTGTGCAGTTGTCTGACTAAATTGCTCCAAAACCTTAGCAAATCAGCCTGGAGTTTCTGGATTTTGTTTATTGCCTTGCTGTTTTTTGAATTATTAAATTATTCACAGGTATACAGCACACCGCACTTCAGCACTTTCCAGGGTATGAAGGAGATCACTGGTCACCAATTAATAACCCCTGCAGGGCGCCTTTCTTCAACCCTCTAACTGGAAAATGGCTGAGGCAGACAGTTGGTGCCTTTTGCAGCTGTTTCTGTCTCTGTCTCTCTGTATGTCTCTGTCTGTCTCTCTCTCTCTCTCTGTCTGTGATTTGTTCTGAGATTGGGATCTCACTCCTGGGCTTTCTGACTCAGCCCCCTGACTAGCTGGCGCCACAGGAGCCCCTCTATGCCCAGCAACTGTGTAGATTTTACCCCTCCTTCTCTGAAAACAGGAGCCTGGGACTGAAGCAGGTGGAGGCTGGGGCAGAGACATCTTCCCACTGGGCCAGGCCGGGCTGGGAAAGCTGCTCCGAGCAGTGAACGCCTGGGCTTCCTGTGGCCAGTGGTGACCTTCTCAACCTTCTCATCTCTGCACGAGGCGGCTGGACGCGATGGGCTTAGTCGAGGTGAAGGCCAGGGCAGGTTTTATTAGTGGCAGGAGTCACTCCCATGATTTAGTGGTGAAGAATGTACAAGTGTACCCCAGAGGCCTGGCCACACCTCCAGTGCCCTCTGGGCTCCCTCATGCCTCAGTTTCCCCGTATATAAAATGTACTTACTTCAAGGGGTTACTGGGCACTCCCTGGAAAACTTAGAGCCTGGCACTGTGAAAGCACCCAATGAGGATTGGGGGGTGGGGGGGTGGGGCTCAGCTGTGGAGTGCTGGTCTACCGTGCTGGACCCTGGGTTGAAGCCTGAAACAGTACTGCACTTGTGAAAAAGGAGCACGGATTTATTCCCATTAGTCTGAGAGGCTGAGGCAGGAAGATCACTAGTTCAAGCCCAGTCTGAGCATGTTAGGGCTTTAGCGAGACCCTGCTTCAAAATAAAAATAGAAAAGGGGCTGAGGTGTCAGCTTGGTGAGAAGGCCCTGGGATCAATCTCAAGTAGTAGTTGAATGAAAAAGCATCAGGGGAAATTTCATACGTGCAGGGGTGGAACAGAGGCGAGTGGGCAGGAACTGGCTGGGGGCTTGGCACGAGCCCATCTTCCTGCACCCACCGCGCGGCCAGTGGCCAGTGCGGCTTCTCCTGCGCCTTCCAGCGGCCCCGGGCCTCGAGGCGGCGCCCGCCCCGGAGCCGCGCAGCCTGGTCGGGTCGGCGCGCATTGTGCACCGAGCTGAATGCAGCCGCGGCGCGGGCTCGCACGGATTAGCCGTGCTTTCCCATGAACTACAAAAGAACGCCCGAATCTGGGACGTTTGTCATCAAGGGGCGGGCTGCTCAGGATGCAAGGTAACCAGGCTTTCCCGGCCGGCCGGCTTCAGGCTGGGGGGACGTGGGTCACTCTAATCCTTCCTGTTTATATTGTGAGCGCGTAGGCAGCGGCGCGGCTTAAGCTTGCAGTGGTAAATGGGAATCGCCGTGCAGGCATTCCTAAACAGCTACGTCCTTGGGTGCTTTTCAGTGTGCTTGTGGAAGGGGCACCGCTGCCTCCCATGTATTCAGCCCCCTCGCTCCCGCGGCTGCAGGGCCCCCCGCCGAAGCACCCCCAAAGCTGCCTGGTTGCCCACCGAAATCATTTCCCTGATTTATTTCTTATTTTCCTCATGCCAACAGAAAGTGGGCCTTCACGCGGGTGTTAGCAATGCTTCCCAATTTGCCCATGCTTTGGGGTGATTGGGGAGGGCCCTCACAAAGACAGGCATTCCCTGCCTCCCTACTTCCATCTCCCGAGTTGGAACAGGGGGTATGTATTTATTAATTTGGTATTATTATATTATTCTCCATACCCCAACCAAGCCATCAGTGCTGGGGACTGAAATCAGCTTCCTGCATCCCAGGCAAGTACTCCACCACGCTTCACGAGGCCTAGAACCTGCATTTTTAACAAGCCACGTGGTGGTGGAGTCTATGGTGCTTGGTTGAGCCTTCCCTCCAGTCTGAAGCATTAGCAATAGTGCTGATTGAGGAAGGTGGTTTGGGGAAAATGGAACTGCATCTGCCAACAGCAGAGGTGACATAGACCTTACTGGCCAGTGCAGAGCAGAGAAACCATTTGTTCCCAGAGCACAGACTGTGGTTGGTATTTCTGCAACAGTGATGGAGAAAGTGCTTACTTCTAAACTTTATTTGACCTGGGAATCTGACGTTTTTATTACCCTAGTAGAAAGCAATTTGGAAAAAAGCATGATATAGTAGTTGATTTAGGATCTCTGCAACGGTACATGCATGTGCTCATGTATACACAAACACACACTATGCAGTGCTGGTATGTATCTCATTAATATAACAGATAACTAGAGATGCTTTTCTGGGGATTGCAAAATATCTTAGATAAAGCCTTATGTAAAAGGTAAATTCTTAGTTTTAAAAAAATTAAATAAAAAAAAAATTCAAAAAAAATAAAAAATAAAAAAATCTAGGCTAATTTGTGAATGCTTGTTTCATAATAAAATATAATCATTTTGCAAATACATTGTAAAAACACAGAATCATAAGGCTTTTCAATATAATCAACAGTGTCGAGAAGTCTTTTGAGATGCCCATGGGAAAAAGTTCTACAGAACTAAAATGTAAGTAACCAACCTTTCTACTGTGAGCCTGTTAACTAGTCAGTGACTCAGAGCTGAAGTATAAGAATGGAGAGAGGCACATTGATTTTCTCCAACTAAAGCAGTATTCAAACTTGGGTTTCTGTTTCGTAATTAAAGCTTCAACTCTTCTGACAAATTAGACAGCAATACATGCCACCTCTGTTTACTTTTTCTTTTTTTTTTTTAATCGGTACCAGGAATCGAGCTAAGGACTGTGCGTTTGCAAGGCAGGCGCTTATGCTCCTGAGCTAAATCTCCAGCCCCCTACTTTTCTTTTTTTACCCTCGGTGCATTGCTGAATGTTTTGGAGAAGTCATTCTTTTCTGTCTGCATTAACAATTAGCTTCACATCTGCCTGGAAGGATTTCTTTATGCCTGGACTGGGAACACTGCTCAGTGGTAGAGTGTGTGCTTAGCATGTGTGAGGCCCTGAGTTTCAGAGAAATTTTTTTAAAAATTCTGTTAAATTTGGGGGACTCAATTCTCTCTGGAGCTTCTACATTAAAAAAACAAAACAAAACAAAACAAAAAACCAAAAAAACCTTGTTCTCAGCAAATCCTTTTTTGATCTGAGCCTGCCTGTTTCTTTCAGATCCTGATTCTCTTTAATAACTGTGATTCCGCTCTTGCATTAGGGTGTTCATTGGTTTAATGTCAGTCTTTTTCACCTCTTCAGCACATGCACATGGAAGACCATATGTGTGAAGCTCTACAACGTACCCCCACAATCTAATACATACTAAGTGCTCAATAATATTTGTTGGGGCTGGGGATTTAGCTCAGTGGCATAAGCACCTGCCTTGCAAGCAGGCGTTGTGAGTTCGATCCCCAGTACTGATAAAAAAAAAATAATATTCATCAAGTTGGTGAATAACATGTGTTTTCATAAATTGAATCCATAATCCTTCCACAGATCAATAACTTCTGGTGTTCATATTTTAAATCTTTTGGGAACCCTTCTGATGGTGTAGCTCATTGGTAGTGAAATTGAGTTTGATCCTCAGCATCAAAATAAATAAAAATCTGAATTTCTTTACATGATTGCACAGAAAATGATACAATCATCTTGTTTTTAGATCATCTCCTTTCATGAAGGCAGGAGACATGCTTTTCCGCTAAAGGATGTGAAGGAGCTTTAGAGCTACTTGTTACCTATAATTAGAAACTTTTAGTCCTTAGAGTTTTTCAATACTGAATTCCATTGCTTTTGTATTTTTCCATGTCTCTGGGCACAGCTATTTCAACCGAGCAATTGCCTATTGAGTGCACATTAAGTGCTCAGTCCTGTGTTAGGAAAGAAGAAAGATGTGTTGCCTGTGTTCAAAGAGACTTTTGATCTCCTAGAGGAAATTATGTATGCAACAAACAGCAGAGGACTGAATAGTAAAATCAGAGAGTAGGAGGATTTTAGGGAAAAATGTAAAAATTTGGGTGCAAAAGTGAGTGGACAGTAGAGATAACTTAAGGATGTGGGACTTAGCCTTTGCAAAACACAAAGGACAGGTTAGACTAGGAGAAAGGAATAGGTTACAAATGCACAGAACAAAGTCCAACTGCAGGTGGCTAGACAGCACCGCAGTTACTGGAATGTTGCTTTCACACACTTTGTTTTCAAATGTCTGCAAAAGAAAGCAAAGGACACTTATTGAAACTACCTGGTCTCAGAAGTATGGCTAATAAGCAGGATGCTACTATCACAAACCTTGAGACAGTACACATGATGTCACACCAGACACCTCGGATGGGAGGAGGCCGATCCCTTCTAAAATCCTTACTAAACCTGTATTCAAAAAATAAAATTACTCAAAATTCTGAAGTATTTTATTTTTCTTTAAAAAAAAAACCCAAATGTTTTAGAGTGCACTCTATGTGTAGGAGCAAGAAATCTCTATATTTTAATTTCAACATTTAAAAATATTTTTATTAGTACACGATTGCCATATGTAATGAGCATATTCTTCACAGGAAGTTTGTACCTGTGCATAATATGTCTTAATATTTCTTTTTTCATTCTTCCCTTGACCCTTCCTCCCCTCCCCATTTACAAAAGCGTTGTTTCCATTTTTTCCCTTCCGTTCTGTTTTCTTAAGCCCTATTTCCTTCCTCCCCACCCTTGTTCCCCTTCCTAATTGAATATGTTCTTCTTGCCTCTCAATGTCTATCTTCCATTTCGTTTCATGTTTATCCTTTGGGTTTCTCACACAAGAGAATCAGTGTGATATTTAGACTTGCGTGTTTGACTTATTTCACTTAAAATTATAGACTTTGAGGTTTATCATTTTACCTGCAGCTTTTTATCAGCTACTCCTCAGACAAAGGACTAACATCAGGATATATAAAGCTAAAACTATTCAGACCATCCCTTCCAAAATTTAAAGACCCAATCCAGAAATGGGCATCTGAAAATAATAGATACTTCTCAAAGGACTAAAAGTGGCCAATAAATATATGGAAAAAATATTCAGCATCATTGTGTTCACTCAAGAAATGCAAATTAAAACAACACTGAGATTCCCTCTTACTCCAGAAAGAATGGCTATCATCAAGAGATCAACCATTAACCAATACTGACAGGGTTTTGGGGGAAAAGGAATCTTTCTCCATTGCTTCTGGGAGTGTAAATTGATGGAACCACTATAAAAATCAGTATGGAGTTTGCTCCAACCACAGAAACTAGATTTTCTGTTTGATCCAGCTATTTACCTTCTGGGTATCTTCCTGAAAGAGTTACAGTAAAAGCATCAAACTGCAGAGATATATTCATACCCATGTTTGTAGTAGCACAATTTATAATAGCTAACTCTTAGAAACAGCCCATACGCCTACCAAAAGATGAATGGACAAAAAAAAAATACAGTATTTATATACAATGGATTACTACTCTGCCATAAAGAAGGATGTAGTTGAGCCACTTTTAGGTAAATGGATGCGCCGCAAGAGATCCTTATTGCCCCTCACAGGCAGAAACAGGAGCAGGAGCAGAGCCATAGTCCCTGTGCTGGCCAAGTGCACTCAGTCCCCTGGGATAGGTGGCATAGCAGAAGGGCCTCCACAGTTGGTGCCTGTTGGATCCATGCATCATGTTGCCGGGCAGGTCCGGGAGGGTACAGCACTGGACTGGGTCAGCTGATGGGATTGTCCCATCCTCCCTCACTCCTGATTGGAGGAGGGAAGGTGAGAACAGATGGAGCCACAGCTGCATGGGGAGGCTGCTGGGTGCCACTGTGGAGGATTGAAACTGCTCCCCAGTGATGGAGGAGGATGAAGAGAAAGACAACCATGTGCCCATGCTCAAAGATCTGTATCCCACTATCTGTAAAAGGAAGGGTAACTGCAGAGGCTCTTGAAGCAACGTGCTGCTTCTGCAGAGAAGCTGTGTCCTGAGATCTGAAAATATCCTCATTGGTAATGCCTTTTGCATTAAGATAGCTGACCTTGGGGCTGGGGATTTAGCTCAGCAGCATAAGCGCCTGCCTTGCAAGCAGGCAGTTGTGAATTCAATCTCTGGTATGGATAAAAAAAGCAAAACCAAAAACAAACAAGATAGCTGATCTTGGCATTGTTTCCTTTATGGTGCAGAGCAAATTGGTTAGGAACACAATGAACAGAGGAAGTTGAGAGCATCCCTAAGAGAAATGTGCAAGTATTTCTAAGGAAAACATTCCTGAGAAAAACTCCGAGTTACCCAGCCCTGCACCTCCATGACATCAATGCCAGGTCCATGGAGAGGTCAGATATGTATGGCTTTGGTGTAGTTCTTCAGGCAATATTTGCAAATAAAAAGCCAAATGAGAATCCAATCTGCAGGGAAACGCTATTGATAGGCATCAGAGCCGGGAACAGGCCGGTCCTGGGCGAGATCATCTAGCAGTGCCTCAGGGGATCATTCTTCTCATAGAGCCCTGCTGGGAGCAAAACCCGGAATTTCAGCCCATATTTCCTGGTACTGAAGAGCAATTTAAGCCTTTTTCTTTCTTTTTTAATTTTTAATTTAATTTACTTTTTTTATGGTACTGGGGATCGAACTCAGGACCTCACGCTTGCCAGGCAGGTGCTTATGCCACTGAGCTAAACCCCTGGCCAATTTAAGCCTTTTAATGTATGCCAACTTGAATAATTTGTAGATGTGAAGAGTTTAAAGAATGGCAGGTCAAATTCAAGAGCAGCCTGGCCCCCTGCACAGTTCCCAGGGACTGGCGATGGGACCTGTGGAGGAGTCCTGGGTTTCTGCCTCCCTGGAACACCAACAAGATGAGCATGCATCCATGCTGCAGGGTAAATTCCAGGAGGAAGCCAACTGTCATGTTTTGGCAGCCTCATGGACAAGCAGACGAAACAGCAGCCCAGACAGAGTGTGGCTTATAACATAGAGGAGGAGAGGAGACGAAGGGTCTCCCAGGACCCCTTTGCACAGCCAAGACCTTATGAGAGTGCTCAGAACACAAGGGTAAAAGGTCCTGCTTATCCCAGTGCAACTAGTCATAGTAATGCAGGATACCAGCCAACAGGGCTCACCAGCCAACCCCACGTACCGCACTGGAACAATGAAGTCTATAATCTACATGGACTTGGAACAAGACCATTGGATCCAGGAACATCAGGTGCAGGAATTTGGTATGGACTAGATCCAAGCCAAATGCCCAATCTGTATAAAACTCCAGTGCCTCAGACCAACCTAGCAGAAGCACACTGACCCTTCCGTACTACTCCTGGCCACCAACAGATGAACTTCTAAAATGCAGCATAAGCCACAGCACTGGCATCTGGATTGGAAACTGTAATTATATGTAAATCAATGGAATGAATTCACAACTAGACAATACATGCACAAACTTGGAAGCGGGGTCAGCTTGTAAGTACCAAGTTATCTTTGATAACACCACCAGTCTGACTGAATCATCTAAACCCAGCCAGGGAAAACCTGGGAAAGCAATGGAAAAACTGTATCTGTCAACTGGGCTTCACAGACTCTTGGATGGATGAAATTGGCCATGACTGTGCAGGAGATGGACTCCACACAGAGGTCTACCAGATGCTCCAAAAGCGAGGAAAGGCAGTCGGGGGCCACAGTGGGCAAGCTCACCTGGGGCCTCTACCAGTGTGACAGGAAGAATGTTCTGTACCTCTGGACACATGTCACCCAGAATTAACCTTGGATGGGCTTTCACTGAATAAAGCAAACCCCTTGCTTTGGTGAAGAACCATGGGAAGCATTCAGAATCTGTCCTCACTGATAGGGTTGCATCTCTGCCTACAGATAATTTCCTGCATTTCAGATCTAGAGAGTAGGAAGAGAAATCTGTAGTCAATGACCTAGTTTCCAGAAAATGCACTCAGGAAGCCTCTTAATGGCTCAGGACCTATCCAAAAAAAGAAAAAAAAAAGAGTTCCAAAAAGGAGGGAAGAAGTATTCAAGAAGGGTAATTTTCCTACAGCTCTTGCCATACGTAGACTTTGGATATTTGTATTTGTTCATGCAGTTTCCTGGGATTTTGACTGAGTGAGACAAAGTGAATGTAAAATAAACCAACCTTCTTATTTTGTGTTCTGCACAGACATCTCTTATAACCAAAATTCTATGTTCTGTCCGAATGTGTTTTCTTGTAATGACAACCACAGCTCATCCCAAAATTACAGGATCCCTTAACTTCATGTCAAATGTTCTAGTAGTCACTGCAGGCTTTAACAATTATGTGCCATTCCACTCCATTACACGAGGCTATAAAGTAATTGAAGCAACATTAATAAGCACTTTAACGAAGAAAAAAATACAAGGGGGGGAAATCAGGTTTTCTTGGCAGTTGCTGCAAGGATCTGAAGGTAATTGTGACTACTACCAACATTCCTGATTTTTTTTTTTTTTTTAGTTCTTTTCTAGTATCTAATCTTTTCTGCAGTGTCAAAGCCTATGTGTCCTAAGCAGGCAATGCACGTGCAAGAAGACAAGCATATATGAGGTCTTGACCTCTGGAATGGTCATAATCTTTGAGCTGATCACTGTTTTGCAGGTGATGCAGTTTATCCCACTGTGCTGTAGAAATAAGTTCGTTTTTTTCTTTGCACCAGGAAGTAAAAAATAACAGCTTGATTTCCTCTGGCACTCAAACTTTCAAAGCCCATCTGAAACTCAGGAAAGAACTAGAGGAATAGAAGCCTGAAGACCATGCAGATGGTACCCACTGCACTTAGCTCTTCCAGCAGGGAGAGAGGGAGGAAACAGAGAGGGCCAGTCTGGCTCTCAGAAGAGATGCTGGTGTCTTGGGTTGATAATGTATTGTTAGGTCTGCTGAATGCCCTGCAGCCTCGGCAAGCACATACAAGTACACATACACATGCAAACACACACATGAAGAGCAGCCTCAAAACAAGGCTTCTTATCTTTGGCACTGTTGACATCTTAAGCCAAAGAAGTCTGTTGTAGGGGCTGTTCTAAACCTTTTAGTATGTTTGTGAGCATTCCTGGCCTTGCCTATTACATGCCACTGATGCTAGATTCCCCTCTTCCTGCCACTAGTGTGGCAAAAATGTCTTGAGACATTGCTACATGTTTGTTGGATGTACAGAATTGTTTAGCTGATAAAAAGCACTGCTGTCAGGGAATGAGCCTCAGTTAGTATTTTACGCAGGATCCAGGCTTCCAGCATAGCTGCCATCCAGCATCAGAGCTGCAGTCAGAAAGGAAACTTAGAGTGGGAAGGGCTCGGTCTCTTCTGGGGGAGCCTGGTGATTTCTAAAAGCCTCCTGAGTACTTCTATTGTGATGCTGTTCTAAATTCTCTAGATTTAAAAAAAAAAATTATGCATCCCATAGATTTTTTTTCTTTATCGGTGTCAGGGATCGAACTCACGACTGCCTGCTTACAAGGCAGGTGCTTATGCCGCTAAGCTAAATCCCAAGGCAGGCGCTTATGCTGCTGAGCTAAATCCCCAGTCCCGTCCCATAGATTTTTGAAATAAAATTTTATGTCTCGCATACATACATACAAAAGAAATATTTATCTAAAATTCAGTGATACTGGGACTGGGGATTTAGCTCAACAGCATAAGTGCCTGCCTTGCAAGAGCATGGTCATGAGTTCGATTCTCGGTACCGATTTTAAAAAAAAGTGATCTCCTTAAAATTCAGTCATACTCTTAACTTTCATTTCAAATTATTTTTCTGGATTAAAATAAAATAAAATGGAATACTTTTAATAGTTCAGAGCACAAATATCATGTCATATTTATTATATCTTTTATATAGCTCTCAATTTGTTTGTTGGTTTTTTTCTTTTTGTTCCAGGGATCAAACTCATGACCTTGTGCTTGCCAGGCAGGCACTTACTCTGTTGAGCTAAATCCCCGGCCCTACATCTTTCAATTTCTGTATCCTTGACAAATACATTGAGATGTCGTCAGTGATATAGACCAAATGTTAACATTGGTTAGTTCTGAGTGAGATTTATGGTGATTTGTTGGCTTTCCTACCTTTTAAATTACTCATTTAAAAAATAAGCACACATCACTTTAATTAAAACCATTAAGTCACTGTTGAAATACCTACCTCCCCATGGGGAGAAGAGACCCAGAAAAATAACTTGCTGATACAATTGTCTGCTCATACTCTGGTGTCCTTCAACTGTTTCCACTTCACTCCTGAGGTGAATTTTGATTGGTCCAAACCATTCCTGCTGACCTCATTTCCTTTGCCAATGATTGGTTAAGCGTGGGCAGTTGATAACTTTATGGCCAATTGGATATGAAAGGAATACTGCCAAGCAGTGACCTTCTGTGAAAGGAATTTTTGCTTTAAAAACTAGAGAAACTCTTCATTTTCCACCATTACACCTGTTATGTGAAGATAAAAACACCTGGAGTTATTGCAGCCATCCAGTAACCTGGAGACAATTAGTCTGGAGACAAAAGTCATTGTGAGAGTGAGACAGCAAAAAGACCGAGACTTTTGGGTCCTTGATTACATACATCTAGGTCCAGCCACTGATTAATGCTCTGAATTCCAGCTCTACCTGTGGTTTTGTGATGCATAATAAATGCCCTAAGGTTTGAGGTATATTTACCTGGCTTCTTGTTCTTGTCACTGCAAGAGTCTCCGCAGAACATGTTGCCGTGGGAAGCACTGTGACATGTCCGTTAATCTGGCTGTAGAGACAGTCTCATAAAATTTTCTGCAGTAGGAGCCTACGTAGAATTAGAGAAAAGTTCTATTTGTTATAATTCCATGGGCTGCACTGCAGGCCATATCTTCATGCCCAGAAGGTTGCCACTCAGGGAAAATCTACTCTGTGGAGTGCTTAACCTCATGTATCCCCACCGCAACCATAGGCTTGCTTAACAGAAGAAAAACCCAAAGCCCAAAGATTTCAAGAGCAAGGCCTTGTTAACAAACATAGAGCCAGGATTTGAAACCAGATCAAAGTTCTTTTTTCCTAGCTGCCATTGGCTCCCCGCTGTCAGATTGTTCATCCCTGTCATGCAGTATTTCGGTAAGCCATTCAATTCTAGAACCAAAGAAAATTAAAAATTCATTAAAATTTCATTTTTAAATGGGTAAATTTTGACTCTTGTAAGCTATGCCTACAAAAAGTCACTCTTATAAATTTTTATGCCAGTGTGGGAAGGAAGGAAAAGGGCTCCAGAGCCCTTGCTGGCTCCCAGGGAATTGTATCCTTCCAGTGGGCCCTCTTGCTTGGGCCACAGCCCCCAGTGTGGAACAGCGGATCAGGCTCAGGAGGTGCCCGGGCTTGGGTCGGGACTGTATCGCAAGGGCTCCTGTGTTAAAGGCTCGGCCTTGCCGGGAACTGATGGACTTTGTCTTTCTCGCTGCTCTTTTCCTCTTTTCCAGCTGCAAAGTGAGTGATTTTGCTCCACCAGCTGCTTCCATCGTGATGCTGTTACAAGTCCATAACAATCGCCAGTCAGTCTTGGGCTAACGCCTCTGAAACCCTGAGCCAAAATAAATCTTTTCTCTTTACAAATTGGTAAGTTTTAGGTTTTTATTTTTTGTTTTTTTTTCTTCCCAGTAATGGAATGCTGACTAACAGAGTAGGTGAAGCATTTTTTGCAGCTGAAAGTCCTGGGGCCAGGGTGGGTAGGGGTGTGTGGGGAGCTGGGCAGGAAGTGCTACCATAGCTGCAGAAGTGGGAGGCGGGGCTTCCGGTTCTCGCTTCTCACAGTGAGCTGGGAATTCTTCTTGCTTACTGATCTCATAAGTACAAGTTCCAGTCGTGTTGTGACTTCAAAAGTAAAGCTACTGAATGTGCTCATAGAACTGTGCACCAAAGTAATAATAATAATAACAATGATAATAATAATAATAGTTTTTTTCTTTATGTGAATCTTTATGATAAAGCTGAGTGCATGCACCACTGAATGGATTTGTATACCGACTTTGCTAGGTGATATAGAAAACAGCTGTCCTGTTGGATCCAGAGAGCAAGGCCTCAGCCTGGGAAAAGAAATATGATTTTTTTCCCTTAGTGTGAGTCTCTGAGTGACAAGTATCCAAAGAGGACATGTAAGTCCTGGTCATGCACAGAGGTAGGCTGAGGATTAGCAGAAAGGAATCTCAGGTGTCCGGTGCCAGGAGTTTAAGAGGAGTAACTGGCTTACTGAAAAGCAGAGCCATCCCAAAATGCAGGTAGAAACTGACTTCACTTTCTTTTTCCCCTTCCGATCCCATTAAACTTAATGTATGGTCTCACCTTTCCTGCCCTTTGGAAGAAATCTTGGTCAGATCACTCAACTTTACAGACTATATATAACTATATAAGTATATATTTATATATATTTATGATATATATTCAGTTTCCAACTTTTTAAAATTATAAAACTGCACAATATTAAAAGTGACTATTTAACTATATGCTTTAAAATATGCCATTTGGTGGGCACTTAGTACATTTACACTGTTTTGGAGTCATCATCATCATCATCTTCTTCAAAACTGTTTCATCACTCCCCACTGAAATCCTGTTCCCATGAAATAATTCCCCATCTCCCTGACAATATTTTGGCCCCTGAAAACCACCATTTCTTTCAGTATTGATGAATTCAGCTATCTATATATCCCATGTACAGCATTTGTCATTTTATGACTGGTATATTTCACTTAACTGTCCTCAAGATTCTTCCGTCTTATAGCATGTCAGAAATTATTTCCTTTGCAGGGCTATATAATATTCTGTTGCATGGCCATACTTTCTTTATCCTTTGATGGGTTTATGAACACTTGAGTTGCTTCTATCACTTGGTTATTGTGAATAATAGTGCTACATGCATGGGTGTACACATGGGTATACACGTTTGAGTCCTTGCTTTCAGTTATTTTGAGTATATTTCCAGAAGTGGAATTGCTGGATCACATAATTCTATTTTAATTTTTTTGTGTGTGAAAAGTCATCCTGTTTTCAACAGTGGCTGTGCCATTTTACATTCCTTACTAGTTATTCTTAGATAACCAAAGTCCCAGTTCAGTCAATCATGCTGGAAATTTCAAATTTAGTGAAATTCCAAACTGTGACATTTCCTTCTTACCCTGGCCTCTGCACTTTGGGCTCTTTCCTGTTGCTACTCAGAAGCCCTCGGGTAGGGGCTCATTCCCCTCCTTGCATTTCTCTCCACCTACCAGCTGTTGCTTTGGAAGCCAGGCACTGGTTGGGGTGCAGACAGCGAGGAGACACATTGGGGTCTAGCCCTGGTCCTCTGTGGATAGGACCACCAGCAGGTCTTTTTAGGTAAGGTAAGGTCTTGCTATTATTATTTTTTTAATGACAAATGCAGACTGGGCCTTTCGCATGGTTGGTCCATGCATAACTTCCTCCTTGTGAGCTCTCTGGGCTTTTCAGCTCTAGTTAGGCTCCTGTGTTCTAAATTTGCACTCTGTCAGAGCCAGACACCAGCCCCTGTTTTTCTAAATTCTGGTGGACCTACATCAAACTGTTGCAATGGTTTTCTTTAAGTCTCCTTCAACCCAGGCCTAAGGTGGGGTGAAACTCTCCCCCTCTCCTCCATTAAGCTGTGGAGATTGCCAGTGGCTCTAATAGTCAGTCCTTGGCATCTTCTTCACTTCTAAAGCCTTCAGGCTGGTGAGGAGCTAGCTATAGTGGTGGAACTAGGCTGTCTTTTCCCTTCAAAGGTGGGTGAGTGTTTTCTTCTAGTGCAGGATTCACTTTTTAAAAATTATAATTATTAACATGTATCAGTTGTATAAAGTAATGAGGTTTCCCTATGACAAATATCATAATGCATTGGTTATTGCTACAGTGCTATATGCATATAACGTACTTTGAGCCTATCCACTAGGACAAGGTTTCTTAACTACAATCCTATGGGCACTTGGGAAAGCTAATTCCTTGCTGTGCTAAATATTTAGCAACAACCTGGCCTCTACCTGCCAGATTCCAGGAGCACTTCTTTTCCCAGCTGTGACAAACAAAAACCCATCTCTAGGCACTGCTACAGGTCCCCTGCAGGGCAAAATCACCCCTGCTTAAAATGAACTACTTTATAGACTTGGGATGCTTTTAGCTATTCGCATCAAAGACCAGCTTGATCATTCCATTGCAAATGGCTTCTGATGTACAGAGGTGAGCTAGAGCCAGGCTGGAGGTGGACCCCAGGAAGACTGACAGGAAACCAAATTGCAATCATTTCTGCTTATTCCCTCCTTCTTATCTCTTAGGAAAAGTGTTGCAACCTGACCTCAGCTGGAGTGCAAGAGATCAAGAGGAAGTGGAGGTGGCCACACTCTGGCCTGCAGGGATGTGGAACCCCTCCTCCTCCACTGACCAGCCCAGATGAGGCAACCTTGCTTGTGGGAACATTGATTATAGGGAGCATTCACAGGGCCTCAAGATCCCAGTGCTTCCCACAATGGATTCCCCTTCTCTGTCGAGCTGGGCACATCTAACTTCCTTCGTTTCTTTTTTTTCTCTTAGAGAATCAGCAGGTTTCTTATAATGTTCCGTGAGGGTCAGACAATGAGTCAGAGTAGAGCAGAGGAGTGGGTTAAGTGTACCATGCCTTAGGTTGGGCCCTTCCCAGAGGTGGACAGAGGTGGGCAGGTGGGGCATGATGACCTGATGGTCAAGCAGGAGAGGAACCCTTCTTTTAAGGGAAATTGTCTGTCCTCCCCCCAGTTAAATGCATCTGATGGAGGTTTGTGGAAGATAAAGGAAGAAGGGACCCTTGTTTGTTACCAAGGGGCTCACAGAAATCGCAGCTCAGTCACAGGGGCCCACGGAGTCCTCATCTCTGGCCTCTGCCTTACCCTGTTGCTGGTGAGTGAAGTTGCCATGGACTGTGCCTTTGTCGTTCCTAGCTCTTATCCTGGAGACTGGAGCCATGGCTTCAACAGTCCAGCGAGGGAGCTACACGGAAACTCACTTGAGTTTTCAAATTTTTAGTGAAATAGAAGCGGATGAATCGATGCACAATTGCAAAGTTGTTCAGGCACAGAAGGTGATGGGCGAAGGCTCAGAGATAAAAGCATAACAGACAGATGCTGTCAGAAGAATGAAAAATGATATACACGGAACATTAGAAGAATGAAAAATAATAGGGAAATGCCTAGAAAGACGTAAAAGAATCCAATTTTGAATGTAATATCCCAGCTGATGTGTAGGTATTTTACAGTTTTATAAAGTCCAAAGAGATTCCATGTGATAAGATGTTTTGGAGAATGGGGAGGAGGATGAGATGTGGGGTTTGGGTTACACTGACGGATGGTGTTCTTCACCTATCCAGTAGCCATTTGTCCACATCTTGTCCCCGGAAGACGTTGGGCAGACAGTTCATTCTAAAAGTGACTCGTGAATTTATTTTTGTTTTACTAGAGATTGGTCTAGGGATGGACACGAGATTCAGAGTTGCCGTAAGATGCCGGGGGAAGGTTACAGAAGGCTTTCCTTCCTCTGAGTGAAGAGTGAAGCTCTCAGGGGCAGTGTTTGCCTCTTTCTTGTTTGCTGGGATGTTACAAGGGTGACGCCATGATGCCTGGTGCATTGGTAAGTAACTGTGGGCTCTGAGCTGACAGCATGAAAAACTAGCATACGGAACATGGTGGGACAGAGGGATGGGGAGAGTTTGGACCCACAAGGGTACCCTCGAGCTGCTGGGCCACCCCAAAGCCACTCGGCCCTCTAGTCTCTTGAAAGGGTAATAATGAATAACATTTTTTCCTCTTTTGGTGCTAAGGATCAAACCTGGAGCCTCACACATGCAAAATGCACACTCATAAAACTACCTATCAGCCCAGCAGTGCACAATCGTGATAGCTTAAGCCATAGTGAATTGGTTTCTTCCTTATGCCCTAACATAGATCAAGGGAGTACAACAACCAACTCCTATATATGTTTATATTTCTTATATATTCTTAGAATATTCTTATTTTTAATTGATATCTAGTAATTCAATACATTTATTGAGTACAGTGGGACATTTAGATCATATTTCAATGTATAATGATCAGATCACAGTAAATGGCAGTCGTATATTATTTCTTTGTTTTGGGAACATTCAAAATCCTCTTTTGAAAGATATATTACGTTAATTATTATAACCATGGTCATCCTACTGTGCTATAGAATGTTTCTTATTTCTTGGCTATTCAATCAAGTTCTTAGAGGATGACTTGCATTTTAAAAAAATAAAAAGTCCTGAGAACTCAGTAAAAGGTTATGGAAAAATAGAATTCTTTACAAAAACAACATACTGCATACATGTTTGCGCGATATTGTGCGGACTGCTGAGGCTTAGAGAAACATTTTATAATGTCTGGTGTTGTTGATATTGGACATGGTTATCTTCCTCTCTGCCCAGTGATGGGCTCCCACTGTGAAGCGGCCTCTTACTTTTCTCCGCTTTTTGTTCTGATAATGTTAATGATCCCTTGTATGACAGACACAGAAAAGAATGCAGGAGACAAATGCGGCAATGCATTCAACTCACAGAAGGATTTAGCAAGTCAGTCTAGATTACAAACCCCTCGCTGGCAAGGTTATATCTTTGTGGTGATTTGTTCTCACCTACTTGAATTATTGTGCTCTTTTTCTACGCCAACAGTAGTCTCCGAGTTTAGAGTGACTATTGCTGTTTGTCAATAAAGGTTTAGTGGCCTGAGGTTTTGATTTGTGGCTTTTATTGTATAGCTAGATATTTTCATGTAGTTCCGATTAATAAAACATGAAGGAATTTCTAGTAGATGCATGCGCTCTGCTTTGCTCTTTGAGTGCATATTAATTACATGCATACATCTTCCTTCTAAGAAAACAGACTCACACAGACAGCTCTGAGCTTTCATTTTCTGCCCAGCTTCCTGTTGATTCTTCTTCTATTTGTTTAAGGGAAAAAATCTATAATAAAAAGAAGTATAAGCAAGTTGGGTTTTGTTGTTGCTTATGGCAGAAGAATTATTAGAGTTGCTTTTTCATTCTTCTGTTATCGTGGGAAAGAGCAATATTGGCATTGCCTGGGACTGAAGGTCATGCTGCCTGGCTTTGTGGGGACAGATGGCCATTGCTCATCATGTTAGCAAGAAGCTTGATGCTCACTTCTGGACATCAGCTGCTCACTATGTATATTAAGTGATAATTTAGCTTCAGGTGGCCCCAGCCCTGATGCTGTCTGATCTCCTGCCACCTTTATAGGAAATATTTGGACAGCAGTGCTTGCTTTCCTGTCCTCCTCTAGGAAACAAAAGCAGACGCTTCAACAGAGTGAGTAAGAATAATCATAGGTATCATCGATCAGTGGGATTTTGATCCTGACTGATTTTATCTGATTGCTGGGATTTTGCTTTGCTAAGTAGGTGTTCTGAATTTAGAACCCCAAGGGACAATTTTGTTTGATGAAAAAGCAATCAAACAAACCAAACAACCCCCCCCCCCAATCCTGTGAAAATAAAGTAATGAGAGCCCAGGGCTGCAGTGGGAAGGAGCCAAACAGGGCAGGGGTTGGGGAAAGACAATATTCATCAGGAGCTGGACCATTACTTGGTTTCAGAAAAGTATCACCTGCCTCGGTTGTTGTGGCTTTATTGATAAATTCTCTGCTTCTAAGTAACTTAAAGTTTTCTGGAGCAACTACATCATTCATCCTCATTGAATTTGTCTAAATCAGCGTCTTTGTGGCTCCTCCTTAGCTGTTTGTTAAGGCCTGTGTCCCAGGTAGAAACATGTATTCCTTTTATTTCTTTAAAATATTCCACAATCATCCAGTAGATAATAGTGTCAGAGAGAGAGCAAGACAGCGAGAGAATATGAAATTATGGAAGGTATGGGTAGGATTGAAAGACTAGAATCCAAGATGGTATGGAGATAACGTGAGTCATAAAATCTCATGCTTCTGCAAAAACTGATAAATTTACATCCACATTTCCTGGTTCCCAGAGCAAAATGTGAGCTACTGTAGATGGTGTAATCAAAGGAAATAATCTCTGTTTCAGCACACACAGTTTCACAGGGAAAAAAGAACATTACTTTTTCAAAGATACAAGTTGTTCCTGAATGTCAGCCCTTAATCAGAGCCCCCACATACCTCCTCACGGGCTATGGAGACTCATGCCCAAGCAACAAGTCTGTGTAAGCTTTCTGTCACTGTCACAAAATGCCTCAGACAATTTATAAGGAGAAAAGGTTTGTTTTGGCTAGGTGTGTTAAGAAATTTCAGTCTGTAGTTGATTGGCCCTATCACTTCCTGTCAGGCTGCTGTGTATCTTGGCCAGAACCTGTGGTAAGGAGGTCTGCTGATCTCAGGGTATCAGAGAAGCCAGGAGAGAGAAGGGGCTAATTAGGGTGCTCTGTCCTTCAAAGGCATGCCCCCAATGACCTCACCTCCTTCCCCTACGCCTCACCTCTTAAAGGTTCCAGGACCTCCCAGCAGTACGTAGCCTGGGGTCCAAGCCTTTAACACATGGATCTTTGGGGGAACATTTGAGATTCAAATGATAGCAAGGCCACAGCCATAAGTAATAACAAATATATGAGCAGGCTTCTTACGGTGCCAAGCGCAGTATCAGACATCACTGGAGTTGCCCCCTGAGCCTGTGTCACAGGGCATCCTGAAGAAGTTAGAAGGTGTTTCTTCCAGAAACTCTCTGCTGGACAGGGCCAGGTCTTCTTTGCTTTTTCTAGGGAACCGTTTGCTCTCAAATGTGTTACAGAAGACAATTTACATTTCTAGGCCAGCTACATGCAGAATTTTGCAGCGTTCCACTAAGCTTTCCTGGCTGATTTTCTCAGATATGCGGGGGTACAGGGCCCTTCAACAGCAAGGGTGAGTGGCAGGAACCTTCCCACAAACTGCACAGCCATGACCTAGGCAGTGAATGATGTGTGTGTGTGTGTGTGTGTGTGTGTGAGAGAGAGAGAGAGAGAGAGAGAGAGAGAGGAGAGAGAGAGAGAGACAGAGAGAGAGAGAGAGACAGAGAGTTAGTTGTTGGGTCCCTTACCCAGTCTTCATGCTTAAAAAAGAAACAGGGCTTCTTTTTCTCTTCACAGAACAAGATAATATAAACCTAGAACCATTTCTTTCTAAGTTACAAGGAAATACTTGTGGGACGCAGCCTAAATTTAGTAGCATAGTTAACACTGCTCAAGGACAAGGAGGCTTCCTTGAAGCAGGGGCTTTTCCAAAGTCTGTCTCACTAACAGCGGTTTCTCCAAAGGGGTGATAAGGCACTGGGGTTCTGTCTCAGGAAGTGGGTTTCAGGCCACCACTCCAGGGATGACTAGACAATGCGACATTATTTTACACTGGGTGAGGCCTTTCTACTTTGCAAAGTACTTGCAAACACATTTGATTTCCACCACATTCCTGAAAAGTCAACAGTGAGCGCCCTCATTCCTGATAAAGAAACTGGGGCTCAGAGGGAATTGAGACACTTGTCTGGGGGTGGAGTTAGAATTCACCTAAAAAACCAGGTGAATTCCCCAGGCACGTCAGCTAGCCTGGTTTTCACAGAGTAGAAAAGCAGTAATCCTCTGGGGAGTTTCCCCATTCAAATGAAAGTTTCTTTAACACCTCTGTGCTCTGGGGTTCTCATCAACAAAAAAGGGGGAAAGACATTATGTATTCATACCCAGCTGCGTGAGATTAAATGATATAATTGCATTTGAGCATTTAGAAGCAGACTTGGCACTTAGACAGCTGCAGGGAAGGTGCGTTAATAATCTCTTACCCCACCCCACAGATTTTAACCAGCAGCTTTCGAGAACAACAGTCGTCTCCAGGGTAGAAAATTCAATTCCAGCTCCCCTGATCTACACTTATTCTCGGAATTTTGGACCCATTCCTGGCATCCTGAGCAATAAGTAAACCTGGAGCTAATTCGAATTCGTTCCCCTGGGACTTCTTAGCAAGGCTTCAGGGGGTTTCTGTTGTTGTAGTTTGAGCAGAGCCACTTTCACTTTTAGGGTCCCCGAAAGCGTTTTCTGTGTAAGCACGCGGCTAGGCCACTTCGTGGGCTCATTTGCATGCATCGCCACTCTCGGGCCGGAGTGTGGGAAGAGCCGCGCCGGGCTGCGCGCCGAGGAGCCCGCCGGAGTCCCCGCCGGAGTCCCCGCCGCCGGCCCCGCGCTGCCCCGCGCGCGACACTGGGGGACTTAACGAGCCGGCCGTCTCCGGCGCGCCTTCGGACCTGCAAAAGGGAGAGGAATTACAAGGGCTCGGTGCTCGCCCGGGCGCACAAAGAGGGGATTATGGCCTGCTGGGGAAGGGGGCGAGGCGGCTGATAATGCAGGCTGTAGCCGGCTCATTCCTCTCGTGCCTTTGAAGATTTCCGCGCAGCCCGCGGCCCTGGGAAACAGCGCCGGCCGGCCGGGAGCTCAGCGCCCCGGGCCCCGGGCGAGTGCACTGCGGAGGCCTCGCCCAGGGCACCGTGCACCCCCCCAGGCCGGCCCGGCCCGGCCCCCGCAGCTCTTCCGAGGGGTGCAGAGGGTGCAGGCTCACGCCTGGTCCTTGCCAATGCGGAGGGCGCGGGCCAAGTGCGCAGCAGACCTGCCACTCTGGCAAATGTCTAAAGGTGGTGGTGGGGGGGGGGGGACGGGGAGCTAGAGCAAGCCATGCTCAAAAAGAAAACTCCAGATATTTGAAATCGGTTTTCAAAGTAGGAGTTTTCTTAAAAGGCAAGTGCCCGACTGATGGATCAGGGGTTGCAGAACTTTCAATGACACGGGAAGCAGCCTTTGGTGCCAGGTCTGGCATGCACATTCTCTGTCATTTTAAAAGGCAAGAGGAGCGAATCAAGAAAATAATTACAAGCATGGTTAGGATTAGAATCTGGGTCTCTGTAGCTTATGTTTACAAAAGTGAGTGGTTACTCAGAACCACAAGAATGCTGATCATTCAGAAAAAGCAAAAAAAGAATGTTGGTCACTCAGAACTACAAGAATTCAGGATTTTTTCTTTTTTCCTTTTTTGAAATGAGGTCTGGCTATGTTTCCCAGGCTGACATTGAGCTCTTAGTTTCAAGCGTTCCTGCCTCAGCCTCCCAACCAGCTGTGACTACAGGCACCAGCCAGGGGGCCAACCTCTTATCCTTTTGTGCTCTGTCAGTGTAGCCTTTGACCATTCGAAATGTTGGAGCAGGACATTGTCCTTGCGGAGGACAATGTAGAGGTGGCAGACAGAGAAACAGGGTGCCTGAAGAATGAGGGTCCTAGCTCAATGATTTCAGTGCCTGTGAGTGGAAGGAAGAAAGATAGGTTGGTGACTTCCAACGCTGCTGTACTCAGTGAGTCCTCAGTGGGACTCCTTTGGCTGGAGAGGCAGGGTAGAGCAGGAGGTGTAGGCCCTGGGTAGGGTGGAGTGGCTGGAGGGTGTGGCTGAGGCTGAGCTGTCCAGGGCTGGGCATGAAGTCTACCCTCTCCCAAGTGGGGCCTGAACAATCCCCCCTGCCTGGCCCTCCTCCCCAGAAATCTCTGTGCAAGCTTATAGGTGAAGTAGTGCATCCCCACTAAAGCTCTATGTTCTACTGGTCACGATGGTACCCTTCCTATAGAAAAACCAATCAAACAACAATAATAACAACCACAGCAACATTAACTGCATTGACTGGAAGTTGATTGATTTTTTTCTTTCTTTCTTTCTTTTTTTTTTTTTAACTATAGCCAAGGATAAAAGGCTGCTTTGTAGGAATTCGCTTCTAATTAGGTGTGCTTTGTTGACAACTATGCAGAAGAATCAGCAGGAGGCTGTTTCAGACTTGAGTCCTGTCTGTTCTTCTTACTCTGACCTTGGATGAGCACCAGTCTCTCTATCCTGGGCTTCTTTCTATGGAAAATGAGGAAATGTGATCAGCTAAAAATGATAGCACACCCACAGTATGGTTACTAAGTTAGACACTTAGAATTAGCTGGGTACTTAGAATTAGCATCAAACTTAAATTCAGTGGGAGAAGCAGTTATAAAAGTAAGAAAGAAAGAGAATTATATGCAGCAGTAAGTGTGGGGTTAGAAGTGACTGAGTCAAGGAGATGTAGAACTTCAGCTGGATGGAGCCTTGTGGGAAGGCCGGCAGTTCTCAATCTGTGGTCGTCATGGGATGAGGTGAGAACCTGAAACCCTTCCCCAGTTCACAAGCCAAGATCAGCTTCTTTGCAAGACTAAGATTTTGTTTTCCATCTTTTATTGTACAGTAGTCTCCCTTTTATCTGCTATTTCTCTTTCCATGGTTTCTGTTGACCATAGTCAACTGCTCTGCAAAAACATTAATTGGAAATTTGAGAAATGATTTTTAATTTAAAAATTGCCACTATTCTGAGTATCATGATGAAATCACTTGCTGTCCTATTGTGTCCCACCAGAGTTTTGATCATCCCTTTCTCCAAAATATCTGTGCTATATATGCTTCTTTTCTTTTGATCACTTAGGAACCAGTGTGATTGTCAGATCTTATAGATCAATGAGATATTTTCAGACAGACAGACAGAGAAAGAGAGAGAGACCATGTTCACATAACTTGTTACAATATATTATTATCATTGTTCTGTTTTATTATTATTGTTAATGTATTATTGTGGCCAATTTCTAAATTTTTTTTTGTTTTTTGAAAAGATCTCACTTTGTCATTTAGCCTGGCTTTGAACTCCCTGTGTAGGCCAGGTCGACCTCAAATGCCAAGCAATCTTCCTGTCTTAGCCTTCCCAGTGCTGGGATTACAGGCATGTAGCACCATGCCTGGGCAAATTTACAACTGCTATAATATGTATGTATGTACAGGAGAAAACAGTGTAGCTAGTGTCAGTGTTATCTGTAGTTTCAGGGATCTACTTGGGAGTCTTGCAAAGTATTCTCCTTGAATAAGTGGGCACTACTATGTCTGCTTTTTGACTGATGAGGTTAAAGCTATAGTAGATAAAGCTGCTTGCACTTCAGCAAGTATCAAGTAATGGCACCAAATTACACATAGAAGTGATTTCTTAACTACACATTCAGTATAAAAACAGCATTTCACGTATAAGTGTCCTTGAGGCACTAAAAAAGTATTAACTTTATTTAATGTTCATCCTTGAATCATTTAAAAATATTTGAAAGTGGGAAGTGTGTTAGTGAGCTTTCTATTATTGTAACAAATATCCCAGATGATAAGTTTATAAAGAGGCAAGGTTTATTTTAACTCACAGTTTCAGAGAGTTCTGCCAATGACCAGTTGGCCTTTATTGCATATGGGCCAGTGAGGGGGCAGCATGTCATGGTGGGAAGGGCATAGTGGAGTGAAGGAGCTCACTTCATGGCAAAGATATGAAAAAGAGGACGAGAAGCAGGCATGATAATGACTCTTCAAGGACCTCCCCCCAGTGGCCTACTGGGCCCATCTCTTAAAGGTTTTACTTCCTCCCACTAGTGCTGTAGACTGGGAGCTAAACTTCCACTAATACATGGACCTTTGGGGACATTTCAGATCAAAGCTACTGTAGGAAGCCACATGCCAAAATATTATAGCCATCTTTAGGAAAACCATTTGTACAATTATTTAAGTTGCTAGCTAAACTAGCCACTTTTTTCATGGAGTTTCACTTTTACTTAAAAGGTAATTGATGGAAAAATTATTGCTATACAAACCTGGATAACTGATAGACATTTTCTCAAAAAAAAAAAAAAAAAAAAGAAGAAGAAGAAATCCTGTCATTTCAAGGAAAATAACTGACAGTATTTGTTGCCAATAATAAAGTTTGAGCTTTGATGTGAAAATTAAAATTTTGGAAAATTATATCTCCCACTTTGACATATTCCTGGTGATTTTCTCATGAGATCAATGTTGATATTAATGAATGTGGTATTTTGACTTTGTACAAGGAAATGTGTCATCAACTCAGTGAACTATTATTTTCTGAGTGATCAATGTACAAGATTAGAAAATCATGAATAAGTAAAAGGCCATTCTAAGTGCATATGTGCAGTGGATTTTAATGTACCAGAACAGAAAAGTACATTGATACAATTTCACACTGTCACTAAGGTTTTAGGACCTACTATATTCCCAATGTTGATATAATAGCCGAGAAGAATTTACACAACTATGAAAACACTATTAGCATTTTTCTTGCTCTTCCAAGTATGTGTCTGTACATGGCCAAATTTTCTTCATATACTTTATCTAAAATAATATATCCCAAAAGATTGAAAATGCTAGAGAAATAGGAATGTAGCTATTTTCTCGTAAGCAGGACATAAAAAATATAAAACTAACACCGACTGCACTCATCTCTCAAATTGTTTTGAACAAATCTAATTATTTTTCATAAAAATATATGATTTGTGTTCACATTTAATGAATTTATTACCCTTATTTAAAGGAATGAACAAATTAAAAAATTCTCAGCTTAAATCTCTGTTTTTTTTAAAGTCTCAAGGGTCTGAGAAGTAGTGAAAATATTTGAGATTCCTGAAATGGGATGTTCAGAAGGGCATGTCTGTGCTGAGACTCAGAAGTAGAATATTCCTCAGGAACTAGAGAATGAGGGTTTAAAGGTGAGAAAGGCTTGACACTTGCCAAAGGGAAAAAAAGCCACACAGGTTTATAGGGATTATTACCTTAAATGAAAAGTGCACATGAAACTTCTTGGCATTGTGCCTGGCACATAGTTTGTGGTGAACTACTAATTAGGATCAGATTCTGCAAGGCTGCCTGGCTAATGGCTGGATGCTTGCAGTGGGTACACACATTCTGGGCTCACTGGCAGCTCTTCTGGGTCACTGAGTAGCTGGATCTCTTAAAAAACTTCCCTTTGTTCTTTGGCTACTCTGCCAATCATTGATTGTGTGCAAACATACCCACCTTTCATTCTCAGCTCTACAGAGTTAACTCCAGGCCAAATAGTTCACCCGTCTGAATCCCAGGCCCCTCTTCTGTACAATGGTGGCAAAAATCCATGTTTCCTTCATAGGTTTTTATGACGATCAGATGAACAATCATGTGTGAAAGCAATTTAGAAACTATAAGGAGCCTGAGTATCTAGCACTGTGCTTGCACAGTCCAAAGCCTCAATAAACATTGAGTGAATGAATTGTGCTCAACAAAATATACTACTGTGCTCCATTCAGCAAATGTATTTGAAAACACCATCCCATGAATCAAGCCACCCAGCGTAGTATCTGGGGAAAAGTTCCTAGGGGCTCATGGTGACTTTCTAGAGCTCACAACCAGGTAGTCGTAAATATAGTCACTGTCCTCAGATCTTAAGACTTGACTCCTAACAAATCAGATGAGTAAGGTATATTTAATAAAGACTTTTTCTTGTTACTTACCAAATATTTTTATAATTTATGCAGTGGAAAGTGCAAATCTTACAAACCTACCAAACTGTTTCATTTCTTTCTTTCTTCTTCTTCTTCTTTTTTTTTTTTAATGTATGGTTTGCCTATTCTGTTTCAGACAATTTCTGCTTCAGCTCCCTTGTGGACTGAGATTAGGAAGAAAAAAACTCCAGGAGGTGGGCCAGTTTAATGCTTATACTCTTACTATTACCTCCTGGTTTTTAGGGTTACTCATAGGATATGCTATACTTAGGGGTAAATTCAGAACATCTTAAATATTGGTGCTTCTTAAGAGAAGTGGCATCTTGTTAGAAGATCAGTTTTTAAAAAAGAAAAAGAAAATTAAGTCTGACAGGCAGAAAACTTACAGGCTGCGACATAAATACCCCCTAGTGCTATACAGCCAAATGACAAAGAGGAAATGGATGTCACAGAGGAGAATGCAGGAGGTAGCATTGATTTTTCCTACAACAGGTCTCTATTTTAAGAAGTCTTATTTTAGTTTTTTTTTTTTTTTGGTGCCGGAGATCAAACCTAGCTCATACATGCTAGGTAAATATTCTACTACTAAGCTACACATCCAGCCCTGATTTAATACTTTATAACAGCATTATTGTCACCTATTTAGCTCTAAATTTTACTTAATCAATTACTCATCACATTTCTTAAGCAGTTTGCTTCCATCTTTCTACTCATTCATGTTCTAACTTAATATTTGTTTTGCTAGAGTACTTCCTTGAGTGCATTTCCCAGAAAAAGAACAAAGTGGAATTTTAAAAATAAAGCAGAATATTTTGCAAGAAGCCTTATATAACAAAAACATTTTTATTTTGCCCTTGTGTATGTAAAATTTATTGTCAAGCATAGAAATCTTGAAGCAGATCAGTTTCCCCCAAGAAAGTCTGAAACATTGTGTGTTGATTCTAAATTGACTATAGGATAGAACCAAAATGATTTTCTTTGCTTAAAAGGACTTTATGACTATCAACCATTGAATGGATAAAGAAATTATGGTATTTATGCACAAAGGGGTTCTACTTTGCCATAAAGAAGGATAAACTTAAGTAATTTGTAGGAAAATGGATGAATCTTGAGATCATAATGTTAAGTGACATAAATCAGACACACACGCTTAAATATCACATGGTTTCTCTTAAATGAGAAATCCAAAAAAAAAAAAAAAGATAAATAGTAAGAAATAGGGAAATACATCTTTTGCAGATGGGAGGGAGATCAAGACATGGAGGGGATAATGAGTGGGGAGGGAATGAAAATAGCTAGCTAGATAAATAAATAAAGGCGGTGCCAGCTGGGAGTGAAGCTCAGTGGTAGAGCGGTTGGCCTGGCAGGTGTGCACCCTCGGTTCATCCACAGCAGCAGAAGGAAGGAAGAATGCGAGAAAACAGAAAGAAGAGAGGAAAAGAAAGGAAAGGAGAAAAAAGAAAAGAAGAATGCTCTCGTCTGAGGGTTTCAAGGATTTTTTGTTTTTTATTTATCTGAAGGAAAATATCCCAAATATGGCAGGAGCATCAAGCTTTTTTTTTTTTTTTTGTATTTCTCAATTTTCTTCTGGGAAGAAGTTAGTCTTCCTGATGAGATGTTTAAGCACTTTAAAAATAAACTTTAATGAGCTTAAAGAGAGCCTACCTCTGGGAAATTAGGTGCTCATCCACCCAGCTGACCATTAGTCAAGAACCTAATGATCTTTAACCAGATCGTTTCCAGCCCCTCCTTTTTCCCAGTCTGTGTGACTACTTCAAGAGGATTCTTTAAATTTGTCTTTTTTTTTTTTGGACTCTTCTTTTGATTTAAGTTTGAAAGCAAACTCCGATAAGTGTTTATAATTCAATTTTCTGAAAAGTTTTTCTTTTTGATCTTTTATTTTTGGAGTTCAGAAATGTTCCTGGAACATGTCTATGTGTGAAAAATGGATGACATTGCTGTTGATGAGCCAGAAATGAGGAAGGCATGAGAAAGCCATTAATTACTTCCAGGATGTCTAACACCTGCAAGCGATGGGAAGCCTTTAAGGCTGAGGAGCAGAGAGAGGGGTGGGCAGATGGTTCTGGGGATGGTGGTGTTGGATTTGTATTACTGTAACAAAATGTCTGAGATAACTACTTTGTAAAGATAAAAGGGTTTTGGGAGCTCACATATTTGGAGATTTCAGACACTGATTGGTTGGTGGCATTGCTTTTGGGCCTGCAGTGAGGCAGCACATCCTGGTGGCAGTGCTGGCAAAACTATTCACTTCAGGGTCGGGGCAAAGAAGAGAGGAGAAAAGGTGGGGCTGGCATCCCACAATTCCCTCCAAGCCACACCTCGGTGACAGGAAGACCTCCCACCAGGCTCTGCCTCTTAAGGGTTCCAGCCTCTCCCAGTTGCAACAAACTATGGACTAAGTCTTTAACACATGCGCTTTTGGGAGACACATATCCAAATCATAGCAGTCCTAAACAGCACCTTACCAATGGCTTGTTAAAATCTGGGCCTTTGAAGAGTCAGTAGTAAGGGCTGATTTGAACCATTCTTTTCTGTCTCCAGGGGTTCCATACTTGAGCTCCACTGCAGATCAGCTGGATGAAAGTTTCTTGGGTTGGGCTGAAGCATCATGGCTGTTGTTTATTAATCCTCCAGTTGACTCCAAGGTTGAATACCACTACGACCGTATTTTGTTGCTTATAGATTCCTCTCAGTTATTCTTTGCAGGTGCAACCCCCAACTACCACAACCTTTGTTCCATTTCCCGTTCCTTGTCGCCACAGAGTCGCTGCACCCAGAAACTTAGTCATCAATGTAACAATTACTTGTAAAACTTCTTTCTATGACAGGACCATGTTGTATGATGGGCATCTTCCAGAGAGTATATACGTAAGCACTTTTTCCCTTTCTGTTTTGGATCCTAAAGGCACTGCTTCTACATTTTCATTGCCATAACTGCCTGGACACAGGATGACTTGCTTGTCTCTGAGTTCCCCATGATAGTGCTCCCCCATTCCTATTGCTAGCCACTTAATTACTCATGCTCACGGTTCCTTCACTGCAGTTATGTGGAGTGATGTGAACCCGTGGCCCCAGTGGCTTGGGAGGCTAAGGCAGGAGGATTGCATGAGCCCAGGAGTTTTGAGGTCAGCCTGGGCAACATCCCAAGACCCAGACTCTTAAAAAAATAGATGGACAGGTAAATCGGTCGCGGGATCCCTGTCTGGCTGGAGATGGTAGTTGCATAGTGACAGCCCCTCTGCCATAGTTCTTTACCGAAGCACAACCACTCTGAGTTAAATTGGTCTTTGGCTATTGCAGCACACTGCCACTGGAGACTCAAAATGAGCAAAATATCCACATGGATGCAGAAGAGGAAAATGCCTCTAACATTGGCTCTCAGAGCTTCTTGGCCTATATAACATCCCTTCTTTCTCTCACCATTCCGACGCTTTCTACTGTTGTTTTCTCATGAATAAGGCAGTGAGACTCTTTCTACTTATCTTCTTTCTTTGGGTAGACAGAGCCAGGAGGCACAACAGAGAGACTGGGAATTCAGTGTATATTTGGCCGAGTATAAAAGGGAATATACGATTTTGTGGTCAATTTATTTTCACCTCATTCATTCTCAGGGGCACATGGTTTTCGCCTCATTGATTTTCTGTGTTCATTGACTTGAAGCCTGCTGTTTATGGGAGGTTGCTTCGTGTCTTCTCAGGCCATCTCTTTTAGTGCTTTGGCAACTCTCTGCTTTCAGCTTGAACTAGTTTGAACTAGTCTCAATGACTTCCTACTTAATACAACACATCTTTTTAGCAAAAGTGTTATGTACTATATAATCTTTTCACTGTTAGGTCTCAAAATTTGTGGGATCCTACACATTATTGTAATTTAGTTCGTCCATTGCATACAAGGTCATGGAGCTGGGGAGGTTGAAGAATTTGCCCAAGGTCACACAGCTGGAAAAGCAACTTGCTGCTGAGAGAGAGAGAGAGAGAGAGAGAGAGAGAGAGAGAGAGAGAGACAGAGACAGAGACAGAAAGGAGAGAGAGAATATGTGGGTTAGAAGTTCTCCTGTGCAGACTTATTGGGTCAACATGGGTCACATGCATGTCCCCAGCTAGGAACAGTAGCTAGGGGAAGGCCCTAGACTGTGTCTTTATTCCTAAGCCAATCTCTAGGAGGCACTGTGATTCATTCACGCCCACTCCTCCAGAGTCGGGAGTGGGGTCAGTTTCCTATGTGTCACTTGAGTTTCAGGAGGGAGAGATTAAGCTTTTCTTGGTAAGAAAGAAAGGAGTGGGTGGGTTGGGTAAGTAGTCAGGTGTATCCTCCACAGCAGAAGCCATTAAATAGCCACTTGGATTCAGAAAGTATGTGGCCTGAAGTCTACATGTAGTATAGTAAATGTAGTATAGTAATGTCCAACTCTTGGCACTGTTCTTATTTCTACTTATCAAAACCTGGAGACTTGTGGACAAACTATATCCTTCGAACTATTCCTGTATTGTAGAGAGAGGGGATGAATGTGTCCTCCTGCCCCTGAAAACCCTTCCCAGGAGAAAGGAAGTAAGGGGGTTCCCAACCTGACTTGCAGACGAGTGTCTGTGCCAGGATCAGGGTGGAATGCAGTGTCTACCTGAGAGTACAGCTGGGTGGAAGCCCTAATGTGACCAGGCTGAGCAGGAATCCTTATTGCCTAAAAGAGATTTTTGAGCTAGCACGGAACCAGAGGAAGATTAGGAGCATCGTCTGAAAATTCTTGAATTAATTGTAATCTTGAATTAATTATAATCCTCTCTTGCCAAGAAAATGACTCTTTTCAGATGGGGCTGGCAGTGTGTCTCACCTTTCAGAACAATGATGAAACTCCTCCCAGCTATGTGGTTACTCTTTTCCTAGGTTATGCATTTTCTTTCTTTCCGAAGTTATTTATCACCATCCATGACGTCTAGTCTCAGGGCAGAATTCCCTCCCCACTACAATGCATTGTTTTGACTTGAGGCCACTCCTGGAACTTTTTACTATTCTGTACACTGCTCATCTCAATTTATTGTCCTGGCCTTGTGCTACTGCTCCTTTGGGTGTGTTTGATGCAGCGCGCTTTGAGGTTTGTGAAAAAGCATTTTCCAGAAACTTGCAGTTAGATAACATCCTGGGTCTCAGTGATCCTTTTTTAAGCATCGCCACCATCTACATTAATCATCCTGTTTCTGATGCATAGACAAAAGATGTGGAGCTGTTTCTGTAGGCCTCAGGGTGGGGGCCGTTTCTAGGAGCTGTTTCTCCCAGTCTGGAGAAGCAGCTTCAGTCTGAGTTGTGGGGGCGGTGTGGAAAAGCTTTTGGCTCCTGAATTACAATAAGGATTTGAATCAAGAGAGCCCACAAAGATTCTGCCCATAAAGCTGTTTCCCTCTCATTTTCTTTTTTTGGAAGTGAGGCCCCAAGTATTAATGTTTTCCCCCCTACTTGTGATTTTGCATGTGGAGTGCGAAAAGCAGAGAGTCTCAGAAAGTATTGTATTCTCTCTGTCTTTCTCTCACAACTCATTTGAGTTCTGGGAATGCTGGGGAGTGTGTGTTGAGGTGCTGGTGTGTGCTGAGTCTGGGTGGTACTGTCCTGTAAACTGGCGTGTTCTGACGTTTTTTCCAGAAGTGTGTGGTTGCCCACGATGCTGCTGTTTCCATCTCTTGGCTTGGGTGTTCCGATGTCTTCCCTGGCTGGTTCAGCCTGACTCCGTGTCCTAGAATCAATCCTGAAGCTAGAGATGTCTGCAGTCTCAGCCCTCTTCACTGTGAGAATTAAGTTGAATGCTCCTGCAGACTCCGGATGCCATGCTATGCACGCCTGGTAACTTTCCACGCCTTTGTGATCCGCCAGCTCCAAGGGGGAGCCCTGGTCTCATGCCTGCCCCTTGGGCTCTGCAGTCTACTTTGCCTGGTGATTTCCCCCCCTAGCAATGGCTGCCTGCTTCCCCTAGCACCCCTTCCTTTGGTGGTCTCTACGAAGCAGAGTTCTGTCCGGTCTCTACGAAGCAGAGTCTCTGCCTGCTGGATGCATTTCTTCACAGCATCCATGGCTCTCACTAGCCTTTTCCCCGGAGCCCATCAGTATTCTCTGTCCCCTAATTTGGCCAGCAGGCTCAGCTTCTACCTGACTTCCTATTCCCGAGGGCGTGATTACTGCCTGGGTTTATCAGCACACTGAACAAATGAGGTCAGGGACTGTCAGCATCCTGCTTGAACAGCTAGGTCCTTTGACACAATGTCTTAGATCAGCGGTTAGAATAGGAGGGCTGTAGATGCTTGGACAGTGCTGGGATATGGCAAGGAATCCAGGCATCCATATGTCCACCAAGCCTCTCATGAAGCCTGAATGCAGAATGTCTTACATAAATATACTCATTATATTTTGAAAATGTGTGTAGATGCTTCTGTATCTAATTTAATTAGACATAGATCTATTTAAAAGCATGACTGAATTCATAACATTTTTCTGTCATTGTGTATCTTCTCGATCAATCAACAGATACCAAAAATACAAGTACAGCTCAGGATGATGTTGAAGTCCAAGAGAGGCTGCTTTTACAGTCATTTTTTGCACTAGTTGGCTCTCACCACTCTGCTAGCTCCCTTGGGTTGCAGTATGTCCTCTCCTTCTAGTGGCAAAACTCTTGAGAAGCAGTTCATTCTGCATGCAATGTGAATCTCTGTGGGCATTTTTCCTGCCAGCCACAATGGGTTAGGTTGTCAGGGTTAACCCATTGTAAACTATTTCAAAAGCTACATTGAGGCAAATTAACAATAGAGCTGTAGGGGCCTCAGAACCACTAAACATGGTATGACAGCCTCACAGCAAATGTTTTAGAGAGAAATAGTCCTCATTTCTGAACTGCTATGATTAGGCTTGGTCACCAGCCTGTGCTGCTATTGAGAGGAACTTTTCATAGGAAAGCCCAATAGGAGGAAGTTAGGTCATTGGGGTGAGCTGGCCAAGGGGATATTGAGACCCTAGCCCCGCCCTACTTTCCAGCTGCTATAAAGTGAGCAGCCCCTTCCACTCTGCTCCTCTGTCATGAGGTAGGATGTTATCAAAGCCCAGAATAGGACCAAGTGGCTTTGGACAGAAACCTCTGCCCAGTTCGGGTCAAAAGAACCCTTTTCCTCTTGTTAAGTTTATTCTTTCAGGTATTTTGTCACAGCAGCTGAACTCTGACTAACACATAACTTGTAAGTTCCTAAGTTTTGACTGAAGTCTCTAAATCTGTCCATATCCTTAGAGGCTAATGGAGATCTGGGTTCCTAGAGATTTCCAGACATATGAAGAAAATACTTTGCTCTCATTACTCTTGGAAGCAAGTTCTGGCTTCTAAAATACCCTGAGCCAGCATCCATATAAATATCCCATTCTACAGGAATGAGCAGAAAGAAAAGGCAGCTGGAATGAATAACTTTCAAGTTAATATTTTGCCAAGGCTAATCCAAACTGGACCAGGCTGTAAATCTCAGATGGAAACTGGGGTTCCCCTCCTTCACCTCCAGCCTCTCTATTCTCCACCTATGCTACATTCCTAATAGATCTAGGTATAAATCTGTGTTACTGGCTGAGGAAAGTCCCTAGATTTGGGCAGAGAGGAGCCTGGTGTTGAATCCAAGATACCCTATTGGCCCTCTGTGGCTCTGAGGTTATTATAGTGACCCAGAGATGTAACAGGAACCTTGAGAGCAGAAGACCAAGTCCCAGAAGCTTTGTTCAGCAGCAGGGTGGGAGGAGTCACCCCACCTTCCTTTGGTCCAAAGGAGCTGTCCCTGGTGTTGAAGCAGACCAGCTGCTGCCTGTCTCTGGAGAGTTGTGTCCACAGAGCCAGTGTCGGAGGATGCCATTGCCCAAGTGGAGCAAGGCCCCAGAGAGTACTTGGCAAGACCATTTTCAGCCTGCTATGGGGTGAAGTACCTTTGGCCACCCTTTCTGAATCAGTAAGCAAGCACTGGAGAGCCTGCCTGTTGGGGGAAGTTGTAGGTAGGAGAGCAAATAAAAGCCTTGGAGTTGCTACACCATCACCAGTCATCTTGTAAAGGAAAACTCTTGAACTCTGAAAGAGGGGAGGGCAATATCCAAGGTCCCTTGTTTCTGCCTTCTGGGGAAGAGCTCTACTACCAGCCTTGGAGGAACGTTTTGTACCTCTCGTAGCTGGACTCGAAGCACCTATAGTGAGCCACAGCAGTAACAGCCGTCCCTCAGATTTCCACGCTGGGCTGTGCATAGCTCAGTAAAGACACCCATGACTCTCACCTTCAAGGAGCTTTGAAAAGAAAGAAGAAAACAGACAAATATATGTGTAATTACATACTTTGAGAAGGAAACAAAATACACACAGATTTCCACAGGAAGAGTGCTTTTAAAGTAATATTTAAGCCTGAGCTATGAAGGATGAGAAGGAATCAGGCTGCTCATGAGGGGAGACAAGGTCTTTGGGCTGAAGGAAAAGTGTATTCAAATGATCTTGCTTCTTTGATGAACACTGATGTTTTCCTGTGAGGTGAGGTCCTTCTAGTAGAGTGACCTCCCTGTCACCTGATGGCAGGAGAAATGCTCAGTGGATGATGGATTAAGGAGTAACCGAAGTCCCAGGTTATCATTTTCAAGGGAGGTAAAAATGCTCAGAAATCTGTCTTACTAGACTGGCCTTGAATTTTGATGCCTAGTTTTTCCATTAAGACTTTCAGTAGTTCTATGATTTTTTTTTACTACCAAATGGAATTCTATTTTGTACTATGACATGTGCCTTTAAAACCAGAAGAGAGCTGTATTCTCAGTGGGTAAAAATGATTAGAAAGAGGATGTCTTAGAAAAAACAAGGAACCAAGCCAAAGCAGAGACAAGGCTCTTATCTGCACAACCCCAGATTCTGGTCAAGAAAAGCTCAGGGAGATCAGAGAGGAGTCTTAATCTGTGATAAGCAGATGGGGAGACATAGAGGGTTATTGTCCGTGGTGGAGCCTGGGACGAGCCTAAGGGATTGGATTTGGGAATGGAATTTTCTAGGCCAGATCAGCCTGCCTGAAAGTGTGGTTAGTCTGCATAGGGTTATGATTTTGTAGGCCTTTTATTCTTAAATAGGGGCTATATATAAAACATTTACATTATGTTTATCTATGTGTGTATGTCTATAGGTACAAACACATGAAGACTATCACACAGTGACCAGTGCAGAATTGCTAAGGACCCTCTTAGGGCCCCAGAAGAGACCTGGGCAAGGGAAAGGCCCAAATCCTAAACTTCATTATTCTCAGCATAATCCCTTTGCACATGCATGAGGCCAGCCTCTTTCTCTCTATGAAGACCCTCTGTTCAATACCATATCACCTGACTTTACTCAACAGAAAAAAAGTACCAAACTTGAATTACATGGTGAGTCTCTGCTGTAGTATGTGTGTGTGTGTGTGTGAGAGAGAGAGAGAGAGAGAGAGAGAGAGAGAGAGAGAGAGAGAGACAGACAGACAGAGAGACACACAGAGAAGGAAAAAGAATTAGGCTGATGTTAATCTCCAGAGAGGCCGCCAGGAATAGAAAGGAGGAGGAGAATGAGCCAAGCCAGGCAAGTCATGAGTGTTCTGCCTTAGCAAGAGTGCTTGATGCACTTAGGGTTGGATTAGTTTCATCTATAAAAGGGATCGTCCTCACGGTTGGAAATTCGCACACGATCAGTGTGTCTTAGACTTGTTTCCAGAGGCCTCCCCTTTCCAGGATTCTAGTACTCTCAGCTATCCGTAACTGCAGACCATCCCTTCCTCTTCCCTTTATCCTACCATGTTGGTGACTAGAATTTGCCATCAAGAGAGAGAGCCAGAAGAAGGTCTGCCTCTGCCTGCTGGGCACCGCCATGGGAAGGCCCTTTCCTCTGTGTGCCCAGTGTGGAATCCCAGTGTTCTAGGAACAGCAGCAGAGGAGGATCGCCAAACAAGACAGGAAGTTGAATGAAGGGGAAAAGTGAAGGGCTAACAACAGGATAGCAGGGCAGAGACAATGTATGCTGGTTGTGACCATTAATGTAGATGGCCTCAGGCCAGCAATAAAAAGAAACAGGGAGAGTGGATCAAGAAACAAGATCCACTGATATACTGTATATAAGAAACACATGTAACTGGAAAGGAACTTCATAGAATGAAAATCAAAGGAGAGAAAACAATTGTTCCATGTGACAGGAGACCAAAAAACAAAAAAGCAAGAGTAACTTGCCCATCAACCACAGAAGGGATGAGAAAGATATGGTATTTTCATGCAGTGGAAAGCTATCCAGAAATAAAGTAGCATAATCTCAAGGCTTCTGTAGTAAATGGATGCAACTGGAGATCATGTCCATGGCCAAAACAGTTCGAACTCATATGTGTGATCCCTAGCGTAAGAAACAGAAGGAGTTAATGGGACCCAAAGCAAAACAGTTAATGTAAGAGCAAAGGGGAGAAAATACCCGGGAAACTACTGTTAATTTCTTATTGTCTTATCTTGAACTCTTGTATTGTTTGCACGATATTGTCAGGTTTGGTTTTGTTCTGACTTGTTTTGCTAGAGTTTATGCTGTCAGATGGTAGGAGTAGCTATTTTGAATACAATGGGATATGTTATGGTAATCATGGCTTCTTATCTTGTTTTGAAGTCTTATAATGCTTTGATTCATTGATTTGATTGATTTTATTGTTTTGTTTGATTTTATTATGTGTGATGGTATGAACAGCTATTTTGAAGAAAACAAGACATTATGGCAGCCACTGCTGATTTACTATCATCTTGCTTTGAAGTCCTACCATGCTTTTGTTCTTCTGTTTTGACTGGTTATATCCTGTTGTGCTTTATTTGATTTTATTATGTGAGATGATATAGACAATTTTTTTGAGGAAAGTGAGATATCATAGTAGCCATTGTTCATTTCCTATTATTTAGTTTTGAAGTCCTATAATGCTTTCATTCTTTTGAATGTTTTTATACTATTTTGTTATGTTTGATATTATTGTGTGTGAAGGTGTGCTCAGCTATTTTGAAGAAAAGAGACATTATGGTAGCTACTGTTGATGTCCAGTTGTCTTGTTGTGAAGTGCTGTGTTGCTTGCATTGTTCTGTTGTGATTTGCTTTGTTCTACTCTCTTTTGTTTTATTCTCTTTAAAATAAAAAAAAGAATTTTCCATCAAATCTATAACATTTCTAAACAAACCTCTAAACTTTAATACCATCTTTCATGTTTTCCCTCTGAATGTATAAGCACACAAATCAGATCTCTTTTCTGGGGTGACTGGTAACTCCTTTGATAAATTTTAAGGCAGTGAATTTATGTCCAGATTGGAAAAGCAGACCTCGTGTACTGTCTTTTCTAAAACTAGTTTTTTCATTGAGCCAAAGCTCACTGAACATTTGCTATGCACTGGATACTGACTGAGTTAGGCCTTGGGAGTCCAGGGGACAATTAAGAGAAGGTGCCTTCATGAAGATACCTGCCCCTCAGTGGGAAAAGAGACTTCAATTATCTGTGGAGTGTGGCCAGTATTGTGTGGAGCCCAAAGAGGGACTCTGGAAAGATCATCTAGAGGAAACCAAGGAAAGATTATGAAATGTTGAGACCCTCAGATGCTGGTTCCAGCTGACAGGGGCTCTACTCTGGGACATAAGTGTGACATGTCCTTCCCATGCTGGCCTGTGGGAAGTCTCTGAGCAAGCTTGACCAGACAAGGTGACAGCCAGTGACTCACAAGGATTGGCTCTCAAGGCTTTGGTGTTTTGGCCCTGGATCAGGTTATCTCAGAGGTCTTAGTTTATTTGGTTTTGGTTTTATTTTTAATTTGCTTTTCTCTTCTTTTTCCTTTCTCCTTTTATTCTCTGTGTTTTGAGATAAGGCTCATGTAAGAACTTAGGCCCATTGCCTTGTGCAAAAGAACGTGACATTTCAGCTATAGTGTAAGAAGTGAGTGCTTTATATATGTCAAGTACTCCCTGGGAGTAACTTAAACACACAGCAAAGTTCACTAATTCTTTCAGATCACTTGAAATACCACTTAAAACACAAGTGAGGAATGTCAAATCATTAGTTTGACTGCTTTCTGCTAGAGGCATATACAAAATTTCGGTTAATTTTAATTTGACAGAGGCAGTTCTTATGCGTGATTTATACATGTTACCAGTCACTAGGGGTATCTCCTCCTCTTAAAGGGATTAAAACCTACATTAGGTTTTAATGGTTTAGATCTAAAATGCTTATTATGGTTTAGATCTAAAATGTTCCCAAGTCTCACGTGTTCGGAGGGCTCTGTACTCATCAGTGAATTCATCTGTTGATGAGTTTAGTAGCAGCAGGCATTGTTAAGAGATGGGACCTTGTTGAACCTAGGTCACTGGGGACCTAACCTGGAAGAGTATATTTTGTCTCAGGCTCTTCCCCCTTCTCTCTGTGCTTCCTGGCTCCCATGAGTTGAGTATTTTCCAGTACTATGTTTCTCTGCCATCCTGTTTTCACCACGGAACCAACTGAATGTGGAATGAAACCATGAGCCAAAGTAAAGATGTTGTAGATGTTTTGTCTCAGGGATGGAAAAGTAGTTAATAGAGAACTATTTCGCATGAATCCAGATGAATGCTGAAAAAGTAACTACTGATATATGCGTGAGTCTACTGATGGAGAGCAGTGTGCAGTGAGACTGACTTTGAGAGAGCAGAAGATATGTTAGTCAACTTCCCCTTCAGTGATACACAATGTCTGACACCTACAATTTAAAGGAGGAAAAGTTGGATTTGGCTCATGGTTTCAGAGCATGCAGTTCCTGTTCAGCTAGCTCCAAAGCAGAAATATCATGATAGAAGGGTATCATCTGGCAAAGCTACTTAGTTCATGAGAATCCAAAAGCAGAACAGAAATATACAGCCAGAAAGGAAGGGCAAAGGGCCAAAAATGGTACTCAAAATCGTGTTTCCATGATCCATCCAGTGACTCCCAAAGGTGTACTTTACTAATCTTACAGGCTTTTATTAATCATATCAAACTGACATAGCAGGGTTAATTGGGCAAACAGACTAATTTACTAGTGTCAAAGGTTTACTTTGGACAGTTTGACTGCCTTTTATATTTGCAATGATTGTTAGTATTAAGCTGGAAGATTGGGACATACCTAGAATGTTAAAGTGGTTGTAAATCCATTTGTTCATGATTCTGGTGTCCTGGGGCTAAAGCTCACTCACTTGCATAGCTTCATGAGAAAAGAAGGATTGTAAATGTGACTGTCTCAGCAGGGCGTGGTCCGGAGAAATGAATGCTACAAATTGCTCTGAAAGCATTTTACTGTGAGTATATGAACTGAAGGGTGAGGGAGCAGTTAAATCTTGCTGAAAGAGATGATCACATAAAAATGTAACCCCTATGGCAATTCCTTGCATAGCAATATCAGGACTTTGCTAATTTGGATCACATGTCTGGTCTGGGCATCTATGTCCAAATTTTTAATAAGCTTTATGATACTGAAGCAAAATACCTGAGATAACCAGCTTGAAAGAGAAAAGGTTAAATTTGACTCATAGTTTCTGGGACTCAGACCATGCATGGTTGGTAGACTCCATTTCTCCTAGGCCTGTGGTGAGGGAGCTCATCATGGCCAGGACACGCAAGAGAGGAAGCAGGGGAGGCCCAGGTCCCACAGTCTCTTTTAAGGACTTGTCCCTAATGGCCCAAGAGCCCTCCTAAGTCCACCTCTTAATGTTTCCTCCTGTTCCAAGTAGTGGTATACTAGGAAATAAGTCTGTAATCAGTCTTGGTGGAATATTTGTTCAAACTATAACCCCAGTGAGACACCTAGGTCAGTTCTAGTGTTTGACATTAAGACAACTACTAGGCTTTAAATATCTCTGCACCTGGATTTTCTGCCTCTAACATACCATATTTTTGCAGTGGAACTCCTAAGCATTTTAAATGACTAATTATGGAAGTGATACAAACTTTACTGCCAAGAGCTAGTCTTTAGGTACCCAGAGGTGTTTTCACCTTCATTTCCATGTCTGTGTTGTTATCTACCCAGCACTATATGGTGTTTCCCTCTCTCTAAGGCTTCATCAATACCATGAGCAGGCTGAGGTCACATGGTAAAAATTCAAAATAGGGCTGGGGTGTACCTCAGTGACAGAGGACTTGTTTAGCATATGTGAGACTCTGGGTTCCAGCCTCAGCACTGGAAGAAAAAGAAAAGCTCAAAATAAAATTAAATAATGTCAACATTTTCAAGTTTGCAGACCTTTTACTTTTTAAGGTTGTACTTTAATGTTATAATAAAATACTTATATTTCATGTAACTATAAAAATGTCCTTTGTTAGGAAAACTTAAGGTACTTTAGATTTCTTGAAACACACATACATATGTTTTTATGTCTCCTTTGATTACCAAGCACAAAAGCTAGAACTTGCCATTTCTTTTATTGTGGGGTAAAATCTGTCTTCCAAAAAAAGTAAAGTCTTTGTAAATGCAATAAAGCAAAGATCAGGTCATACTGGACTAGAGTGGACCCTAGTCCAAGTGATACTCTTCTAAGAAGAGGGAAATTAGGACATGGACACAGAAGGCCACAAACCAAGGAATGGTGACAATCACCAGCGGCTAGGAAGAGCAGGAAAGTTCCTCTTGTACTGCCTTAGAAGGTGCAAAACTTTGAACTGGGACTTCATGATTTCAGGACTGCAAGAGAATGAATTTCTCTTGTTTAAAGCTGCCTGATTCATGGTACTTCACTGAAGCCCTATGGAACTAACATATTTTCCTTTCCCTAAACTTGCATATTAGATATGGAGTCCTGATGAAAACTAACAATGAAAACGGAGTTGTTTGTGTCAAGTCTTAACAAAACAATAAGCAAAGCCAAAAGACTGTGCAGGAGGAGATCTCATGGGTGTGTGTGACTGACAACAGGAGCCATCATAAAAGACTCTGCCAGAGCCACAGCCTGGCACAAAGGCCACCACAACCTTCACAGAGAATACTTCTGCAAGGACATCTGCCTGTCCTATTTGGACTAATGCCACCCTTGTTATTGATCCTGTATTCAAGGACAATCGATTCGGAACAACTTATGCAATCTCCCTCATACCGCCTTTAATAGCTTTCTCTTGTCTCTTCCTCTACAAACATTCCTATTGTAACGTTCTACTGTCCCTGATCTACTGTTTGGATTCTAGTTTTCTTAGTCTTAATCCTTCATACTGATCTTTGGAGAATCTCTATGAGTTACATTGATAGTGTTTGCCTTTTGAAGGGCCATGAACACTTAGGCTTATTTCTGAACCAGACAAGTTGGATCATACAAATGACTTCTTACTTTATAGAACACAGAGAATTCCAGAGAAAAAGCAGCAGCCAAAAGCTAAAATCTCAGTTCACTGAACCTTAGTGAAATAGCCCAATGGATATTAATGAGACAGCCTAAGGGATTAATCAGGGAGGATTATGATGCTTTTTGTTACCAAAGTTGATGAAACAAGGTTACCTGGTTGATCTTTAACAAACATAGCTCCTTGGTTTGAACTTTGGTTGAATGACTTCAGAGGAAGTAGTGATGGTACTTGGTATAATTTCCTGTTTTAATAATTTGTGGTTTATAACTTTCACCCACTGGAAGACTTCTTGTGTTTCTCCTCTCCCTACTAGCCAAGAGCTTTGTCTACAGTTAGGATAGTCACCCACATGATGGCTGGTGGTGTCCAGTTTTGTCATCGAAATGATAACCCATGTGTTCTCTCCAAAGTGTAGAGACAACCAAATTTTATTCTATCTTATTTCAGTTTGCAAAATTAGGCATTATTAAAAAATATTAATATACTGACCATAAGATAGCAGAGTGAATAATTTTTTTTGATACAGGAGATCGAACTTGGGACCTCATGCTTGCCAGGCAGGCACTTATGCTGCTGAGCTAAATCCCCAGCCCCAGAGTGAATAATCTTATAAGAGGATATAAGAAAATAAACTCCTCTATTCAGCTCAGGTTTTAAACATAACAGATTTCTAAGCATTATATCATATGTTTACATCTCAATCTTGTGCTTACTCTCTGTTTTTGTAACCCACAAGAAATGTGAAACCTGGGAGGGCTATGTGTCGCTAGGAATCGGGACATTGACTATAATAAGATGCCCAAGGAATGCGGGCTACCTTCCAACTAAAGATGTTAAATAAGCATGTAGTAACCTAGTAAAGGAGACAGTATGCCCACAGAAGGGACTTGGTCAAGATAGAAAATAAGGTTCGAAGAAGCAGCATTTGTCCTGGGAGGAGCACTGATGGTGTTTAAACGGGTAGCTCCTTCTTAACTTGATCTTTTGAGCATGACTCACATTTATAATGAGTTACATTAGCATGTCATCTAGGTACTCTGATGGCATCTAAAAATCAGTATGTCCTAAACAAACAGTACCCAGCACACAACAGGTGTAAGGAAATACTTTTAAAAGAAAGATGAATAAATAAACCATCTGCTCCACCAAGCCTCCATTGCTCTGAATCTCTTTTAGAAGTTAATGCCACTAACATCCAGATGAAGCTATAGAGTTAGAAACTGTTAAGCCAATTGATGTGTCTTCTGACATTGTCCATATCTTAGTGACCAGCAGCTCACTAAGAAAAACAAACAAACAAAACCCCACACACCACCTGGTCTCCCTGGAAGGTGAAAGCTTGGTGATTCAAACAGTGTGAGCTGAACAGGAGAAGTTTTCCTCATTTCCTGCAGGAAGCTTGAATCCCTCCCTCTTAAAGTGCTCACAGCCATCACGTATCTGACTCCTCAGCCAGGAGCTATGTCCTACTCATCCCTGGACAGTGCGCAGTCTCCATCCTGTGGAGGTGCAGTGGATGAGGGGAGCGAGACAGAGGTGAATGGAAGGGCACTGTGCTGGGGTGAGAGGGAGAGCAGAAGGCACATAAGGGCAATCTCCACTATCCCTGGATGACCAGGTCAGATCAGCAGCCACAGAGGCTGTGGATAAGCACAGGGCTCAGGGAGGGCACCAAGCAGAAGTGGGGACAGCTGGCTGGCAGTGGGGTGGCCGAGGCTGGCAGTATGTGTTGTGATCCACAAGTCCTTTCCAGAAGCAGGTGAGCGTCCACTGGAAAGAAATTGGGGAGGGGTTGAGCTGTAGCTCAGTGGCCCAGTATTTGTTTAGCACATGCTAAACACAGTAATTATTTAGCACATGAGAGCCTGGGTTCCATCTGGGAATTGCCAGGGGAGGGCAACCTGGTGACAGTTGGGACCGGCAAAGTGAGACAGTGAGCTTGATGCCCAGCTTCATCCATAAAGTCCACTCTGGGCCTTGGGGTGTCCGGGGTGCTTTGAGACATTGTTAGGGCATGAGGCTCTTTAGCAAGTCAGAGGGGACTGATGGGTCTCTTTGTGGCAACGGTTTAGTAGACCTTGTGCCTCAGGACAGTTAACTTCGATCACAGATCATATCCAGGGTTAGATGAAACATTTCAGGGAACGAGGGGTGTGGTAAAGAGATAAAAAATGACCAAGGCATGCTATAGCCATGTACAGCCCTCCAGGGCAAATGCAACTATCATGTGCTAGAAACACATACTAGTAAACATTGGGGGAAAAAAGAAAATAAGACCATTTAAACCTAACAAAATAAGGGCTGGGGATTTAGCTCCATGGCATAAACACCTGCCTGGCAAGTGCAAGGTCGTGAGTTCGATCCCTGGTACCAAAACAACAACAACAACAACAACAAGATAAACCTAACAAATTTATTGGTAGGGTCTGCTGCCAACGACCTGGGTGTTTCCCAGTGTCACTATCAGCTGGTAGCTGGACTGTCAGGATTACTCTTGTTCTCTTGGCTTGTGGTTCCCTAACGGTGGCCTGTGGAAAGTGCCACTGAGGTTACTCCCTAGGGAGGAAGATGGAAACCAGATAGGGGGCTTCTCTCCACTTAACACAGGGTACTCTCTTAGTCTGAGATTACTTCCCTCTTTTATATTCTAGAGCTTTAAAAATGTTCTTTCCACCGAGGACATAGTTCAGTGACACAGCTCCTGCATGGCAAGCACAAGGCCATGAGTTCGATTCCCAATACCTCCCCCCGAAAATGTTCTTTCTGCTGAATCTAAGCATGAATAAAAAGACGAATTCTGAATATGTAATGATCTACAAAACAACTTCTCTTTCTTTAAAATAAAGAAATAAAGTATCATGCAAAACAATTGTTTTTTTTTAAAATCTTAATTGGCTTTATTTTTCATTGTAGAATTGGGCAGCACTTAACTCTATAAAATAGAATAAATATCCCAGTTTTTAAAACGTGGAAGGACCACTGAAGGTACTAAAGAGATATAACCAAGAACAGTGAGAAATTTTTTTGTGTGGTGCTAGGAACTGAACTGAGCGCCATCTCTGTGCAGAACAAGCGCTCTGCCCCTGAGCTACACCTCCAGCCCCACTACCAGGTATGATGAATGGAACCGGGCTGTATCTTAGACAGAGGAGAAAAAAAATATTTTTTTGCAGTGCTGGTTACTGAACCTAGGGCCTTGCATATACTATGCAAATTCTCTACCACTAAGATGTATCCCAGCAGGAAAAAAGATTTATAAAAGACATTTCTGAAACAGTAGAGGGCATAAAAAATATGAACTGTTTATTTGGTTGTTAGAATTCATTTTAGTGTGCATGTGTGTGTGTGTGTGTGCGCACGTGCACACGCGCGAGCATGCGTGCATGCATTTTGCTGAGGGTTGAGTTCACAATCCTGTACATATTATCTATACCCCATCCCTGTTCTACTTGTAGTGTGACTGTGTTGGAGAATGTTTTATTTGCCCTTTGGGGTACATGAAAATGTGGCCAGGGTGGCAGCAGCATAATGCTTGCAACTTTCAAATGATTCTGTAGAAAGAAAAGTTAGAGATAAAATAAATGTGCAATGTGTCCAGATATAAATAATTCATGAGAATAGGTAAAGGGAATATTGGTATTTTTTTCATGATGTTATTCTGTCAGTAAAGACCATCTTCAGAGAATAAACTTGTTAAATTTTTGTTACATAAAATTTTCTCAATGCAAAGACTTCCATGAAAAAGTACTGAATCATTTCAAAATAAAAATCTAGATGAAAATGTATAATTCCTCTTGATAAAATTCTTTATTCATAGTGTATCTTTGGGCTCTCTTGCATAATATAAACTACTTCAATATAAGGAGTTTTAGAGATAAGAAATCTCTTGTAAGAAATGATAATCATATGTGGTATTTGCTTTGCATTAAAAAAATACAAAACATGGTAACCACCCATTGAGTCTTCTTCCTCACATGCTGCTGATCCAGAAATCTAGCTGTCTAGGGAGCGCTGCTCCAGTGCTGGGCCTGTGCAGTTCATGCTATTTTCCAGCATTCTTTATGATGTGGTACATAGAGAAGATAATAATATTCACACAGCCAGGAGATTGAGGCTGCTAATGTCTGAAAGCAATTAGCCCAGAAGCTCTGGCTTACCCCACGGTGCAGGGGTCACTATCCTGGCACCCCCAGGAACCATCTGGGCCTTACAAGTTTGTCATAGTCCACATGTTGGGTAACTCTGCTTCCATGCACAAAAGTGCTATGAGCTGCTTTCAACACGCTCTGAAATGATTGCTCCAAAAAAGCCATCTATTGTATGTTCAATACGCTATGGATTTATACTTAGGATCCTATGACTAGATTTGGATCTCACTCTGTACTTGTGATTTCACTAAATACCGGCACAGTGACCCATCTCTCAACACATTCCCGTCTGTATCATCACTCATCCCAGCACTTGTTGTGATTGATCTTGTGTTGTAACAAGGTTAACAACGAGGCAAACTCCTACAGGAGCAGATGGAACAAACTCAGGAGCTAATGTTCTATCTCTGGATTTTGTGATTCAGTCCAACTCAAATGGATTGAGATGAAGCAAGAAATGGCTTTGGAAACAGAAGCTGAGACAGGAAAAGTTAACCCAGGTTTATCTAGGTCTTCTCAATGAAGTAATGTTTCCTGTTTAAAGTTCAACATTCTGCAAGTCTAAATATTACTTTATATTTATGAAAGTTTCCTCCTCAGAAGGCTGTTTTGGTCTTGGTTATTGGTAGGGTTCTGAGAATGAAATCCCACTGCCTTGTGTATGCTAGGCAAGTATCCCACCTCTAAGCTGTGTCCTCAGCTAGGAGGCTGGCTTCAAGAAGAGGACAAACACTAGCTTGGCTTGGACAAGTGTGTTTTGTTTCATTTTGTTTTGTTTTTAAGCCTTCCAGGGCATTAGAATATCCTGGTAAGTGTTTTAAAAACACAGACATCTTAGAATTGGGGTATAACTCAGTAGTAGAACATATGCCTAGCATGTTCAAGGCTCTTGGTTTCATTTCCAACACACACACACACACACACACACACACACACACGTGTACACACACACACCACACAGATACCTGGTGCTCATCCCCCAGAAAGTCTCACTCAATTGCTCTGATACCCTTTTTTTGCAGGTGGAAGGGTTACTGGAGTTTGAACCCAAGGTCTCACAGAGACTAAGCATGTTCTCTGCCTCTGAGCAACACCCCAGACCCTCATATTCTGTTCGTTAAAGCCTGTGTCCCCAGATGATTCTAATGAACCACTGAATATTGAGGTTTTGAATCAGAAGATGGTAGGAAAAAAACTGAGAAGTATAAAGTGCTTTACAGGAGCTGGGGGCGTAACTCATGACAGAGCAGGTGTCAGCCATGTTCAGTGTCCTGAGTTCAATCCCCAGCACTGCAAACAAGCAGACAAAAACAGTGATTTAGACATGAAGTATGAGTTTTATGACATAATTATAACTTTCTTTCTCTCTTCTTCATCTTATAATTTCCCAACATAATTCATTCTGGAACCCCAATGACCTCCTTCTTGCTATTACTCAGGACCCGTATATCCGTAATGGGGACAAAAGCATCATGTGGAACATACCTGTATCACTAGCTGTGAATGTTGATATAGGATATACTTTCTTCCCAAAGTCACTTATGTGTTCGTGTCACTTATGTATTTGCTTTCTTCCGTTAACTCGGGCACCTCAGCATTCCCTGCGTCAGTCCAGTGTCCGCACTGTGTGCCAGGGAAGTGGCCAGCAAGTCAAACTATTGGCCATTGCTTAATTCCAGATTCATATCCCGACTTTTTTTTTTCAGAATAACAAAGTTCATGGTTAAAATCATTCAGGCTAATAATGACATCAACAATGGTGATAACGAACACACAATATTTACTGCCTATTAGTTAGATCCCACTCTAAGTGATGTATTTGTACCTGCTTACTCATTCAATCTCTCTTGGTTTGGTACAGTTACTATCATCCCTGTTTTATACTTGAAGACATGAGTCACAGAGAATTTGGTTCTAGGCTTGATTTTGCCATTAATTAGTGGTATGAGTTTGGTTATACCACCTAACCTCTCCGGATCTCAGTTTTCTTGCTGGATTAGCAAATCTTTATGACTGCTTTCTATTTGATGGTTCAGTAACTTTGTGAATCATTAATTCCTAATGCTCTCTGATTGCCTTGTTTCATTTAACCAAGACAATGTGCTTCCGCCCATTGATCCTATTGATTTGGTGCGGTAGGGATTTATTCTTTTTCTATGGTTGCCCTACTTTATTTAATATCAACCTCTGTCCCATTTCCTCAAACTCTTCTACATTTTGACAGACTTCTGTGTGTAGATAGCTTGTCTACATATATCAACACTGCAGTTGAAGACTGCCATTTAGGAGCCAAATACAAGTCTTGGAACATTAGTGAGTCAAATAATGTCATTTTCTTGAAAATAACATGATGTAGAAATGAGTGAGAAAATGATGAAAATGACAACAATAGCAGCTGAAGTACTCAGTTACATTGAGGCCGTGACATTTCAGCGTAAGTTATTACCTCCTTTTATACTCTCTAAATGAATATTGATCGTGCCACTGCTACCATTCTCTTGTGATGTAAAGAATGATATAGTTTATGGTGTACCCAACAGTGACGCAACCGAAAATGTTAAGAGTTTTCACTCTTCTTCCAAATTTGAAAGTGAGATTGGGAAATCAGGAGGACAAATAGTCACGAAAAGAGGACTGAGACTTTTTTTTTTTTGAATAGCCAGGGAAGTAATGGGCAGACTTCACACTCCAGATAAACAACTACCTTTAGGTAGTTCTCTTAGATCTCTTTTAAGTGAAGTAGATGTAGTGACTGCAAATTTCTAAATCATTCAGGTCTTTTTTTTCTGCTTTTCTTTTGAAACCTTGAAATGTGTAGTTTCTATTCTCTATGTGCAAAAACCAAGGTCTCTCCTGTTCCCACATCAAGAACTTACATAAAGAAGCTCAGAGAGACGATGAAAAATCCTCTCAGCTCTTTATGCCCACCTGGCAATTCTAGCACTTGGTTCCCTATTTTCCATGAAACCATGAAGTTTGTGGCTTTCTCCAAGTGTTGAAGTGACTCACATCAGTGAAGGCGGTAAATATGTTGGGCCAAAACACCATCGGAAACATCTTTGTCAGCAGGGAGCAGAAGTTATATTAATTAAAATGTACTGAGAAGGTACAGAGTGCACTCCCAAAGAGTCACAGACTATTTTAATCCTAATTAAGGATGTTCCTTCCTAGCATCTTGCAACATAGGGAATTAGAATTTTAAAAGTTTATAGCATTTCTAGGAGTAAGGTCAACAGACTCCAACTGGATTCTTCTAGTAAAGAACTGGGCATATTTTGATGGAAAGCTTCCATTTTACTGACTGGATATTCTTTTCAATCTCATCTTCATATTCAAAGATAAGAAAAGGTTTGTAGTGAAAGGATCAGAAATAGGTAAACTTGGGTAGGAGGGTAAAGGACTTGAGACATGGAGAAACAATCACTGATGCTGCATTGGAAGATCATGTGGAATGGGAAGGGAATCTGCCTGGACAGGGACCCTGGAATTTGCAGACACCACTGCCCTTGTAGGTCTGGGGCCCCAGCAAACGGGCCCTTGTCTGGAGAGACCAGATATTACAAGGAATTTTTACCCTCAGACCTAAATTCAGCTCCTTACTTTTAGGGTAGTATGTTTGGTGATTCACTATAGAAACTTTGTGTTTCCTGTATCAATTTGAGAATTGGACAAAGCTGTTGAGACATTTCTTCACTGTAGCTCATGTGACTGCAGAACTCTGGATTGACTGGGACCTGACCAAGAATTTCATCAAGAACACTTCCAAGCCCGAGGGAACAGGTGCAACATTTATCCCTGAGAAAGGCAAGTTAAGTAACCTAAGTGGTACCTTCACTTCCTCTGGGCCTGTCTTTCCTGATTTTTAAATGATGGTAGATTCATCCTCCACCTTTGAAAATGATTTTGAAGGAAAGGATTTGGGTTAAAATCCAAAGGCTGAGCTTTTGAGCCTCCTTAAAAAGGCTTTTCTGAATGAGAAAAAGAGAAAAACAAAGTTATATTTTGGTTTGTGGCAATGTAGAATATTGAGGTCATGAATGTGAAAATACTTTTTTCCCTTTGATTTTTAAAGTTGGAAGAGCCTGTGAACAAGGATGGCTTGTGTTGGCAATAGTGGAACTGACATTTGGAGAGGAGAGAGAAGTGTATTCTAGCTGGAGGACAAGATCCTCAGCTTGCTTGGTTCTACAGGAAGCAGCAAGAGAGGAGGGTCTTACCCTACCGCCCGGGTGCACCCTTGCTTAATACTCTCTGGAGCAGAAAGCAGAAAATGGGAGGATATGACATAAACATTAATCCGCATGTTTAACTCTATCAATTAAAAGACCAATAAACAGGAAGCTTAATGGGACATTATGGCACAGATTACTCTAATCAGCTTACCATATTGATTTCTGAGCATTCTCAATTTGTTTATCAGAACAAAGTTTATTCTTTTTTAATTACTTTGCCAATTTGTTGCTGTGTTCCGTGGATTTTGTGACACAGAATTTTACATCACAGGAAATTCTCTACCACAATTAATGCTGAACTGGTTGTCATGAGCTAGTTTAATATGATCAAAATAACATCAACTGCTTCATGTTTTCAGGTACAAAGTTGGGGTTGCAAAGAGATGGATGGATAGAAGTAATGTCATTGTAAAGGGGATTTTTGCCTGGATTCAATCTGAATACATCTCAAAAAATTGTAAAATAGAATCTACCAGCTAAAACTAATGAGCACAAAACTGCATTGATTTGGCCCAGGGTGGACAAATAGAACATCTGGCATATTTGGCACCAATGACACAGCTGGCATTGTTGGAAACGTTTCTCCAGAAGGTACAGATGCAGAAATGGGAGAATTGGTACAAACAGTGCAGATGGAACACTTGGAACAGATGACAGTGGGCAGAGCTGGCGATGCTGGCACAGGTGTCATAACCTCAACAGCTGGCACAAGTTGTGACAATCCTGGGATTTCTTAGTACAAGGCACATGTTCATTTTGGCTTTGGCTGCAGAGAGATAAGAGCATTTTATAATTAGTAAATGTGCCATTTAAAAAAGAACTTTTTTCCCCTCCATCCTTAAGGACATCCACCTCCAACTGTTAAAGCTTGGAATGTAGAGCATTTTTGCAAATTAGAATTTCCCCGAGAAAGCCATAATTGATAAATACAGATTTCATAGAAGAGGCAATTAGATAATTTTGTTCTGGTATAGATAAAATTCATGAATGGAATTTCTTTATAGGAGTTTTGTGAGAAATAAAGGTCAGATTTTGGGAAATAGAAGTACATTTTGCATTTAAATGAAGTTTATTTGTTATCAAATTAGAGGGTTGTTTCTGAAGTATAATGACAATTTGCCATTTATGTGAAATTTCCTACAGAATCACACTTGAAGATATGGTATAAAATTGGAAACCTGTCTACAGAACAGGTTGGGAAAAGTGAAAAAATACTAGAATATAAAATACGGAAAATCATGATATTGCCACTTTCAAATACCAATGAGACTTGGCTCAAAATTTCCACTAAAATGCTGAACATTAAGGCTTGCATTAAAAGTACAACACAGTATAATTTTTGGGCAGTGACATTTAATACAAGATGAAAAGTTGAAGACAAAGCAACTTGTTAGTAGTTAGAAATCATTATTTTCTGTCAATATTTTTATTTTTATTTTTTGTTTTTTTGAGATAGAATTTTGCTATGCAGTTCAGGCTGGCCTTAAACTCTTAGCAATCTTCCTGCCTAAGCCTCCAGAGTGCTAGGATTACAGGCATGTGCCACTATACCTGCCCTCAATATTTTTATTATAACTAAAATCTTTCATATCATGGGATAAATTAAAAAGACTTCATTATAAAATAATAAAAACTTAGGCCAGGGATTTAGCTCAGTGGCATAAGTGCCTGCCTGGCAAGAGCAAGGTAGTGAATTAGATCCCAATACCAAAAATATATGATAATAATAATAATAATAATGATAATATTTATTTAAGAAAGGATTAAGTAATAGGGCCTTAAGTTTTGAGCACATTCTCTTAAATATAGTAGGTGCTCCATAAAGTCTTTTTTTTTTAAAAAAATGAATATGTGATTTAAGAAAATTAATATTTTAGAATCTTTGAAAACAAATCAATAATCAAGCTCAGCATTATAATCTTAATAGAGGAAAACAAAGAAAATGAGGCCTCAGCTGTCATTAAGACCACGAATTTTACACACACACCCCAAACACTTTTTTAAAGACCTCCTCAAAGGGAATTACAGATGAGGAAGATGGATTGGATGTCACCTACTCTAGGCCGTCAAGTAAATGCAAGATTCTTTAGGGTTTTCCAGACTATTTTGAACTAAAAATCAGCAAAACACATCAGGTTCCATTCATAGGCAATGCAACACGGTGCATATTTTATGCATATTCTGAGACTTTTTGGAAGCCCTTAACAATCAGGGTTAATTATTTCTCATTGGATCTCGAATTCTTGACCATTAAACACACTCTTTGTTTCCACATGGCCCTGCTCATTGTTACCTGTATTTAATAAAAACAGCTATTTAAAAGGCATTTAAACTTACCTGATTTCAACTGTTATTATTTCTACTTCTCTTGAATGCACGTTGAATGCAACTCAACTACTCCTGCTGTTCAGAACTTGCATTCCATCATAAACTTTGGTTCATTTTCTTTTCAGTGTGCTGACAAAATTATATCTGCTTAAAACAGATAGAATACTTTAATAAGTTCACTGTATTTTGTGATGTGGAACAACCAAGAAATGGAGGAGAAGGCGGCGAGAGGGCTTTCACTGTTCCCTCTGGGCACGAAGATGGTGACAGATGGGTTGGTTCACAGGAACAGGCGGGAAATGTCCATCTTCGCTTGGTTGAAACGCTGCTTCATGGCTGAGGCTCAGATGAGCACTGTTTCCAATCAATAAGTACCTTATGAAAAATGATCAATTCAGGATAGGACACATGGAGGATTTCTAAACTTTGGCATTTGTGGGATCCACCAAAGTTGTGGTGGAGGATGAGGAGGGTGAAGGCGAGTCGCTCCTTTGAAACTCTGCCCTCTTTAGGAATTCAACCAAAATGAAACATGAAAGATGCAATCTGCCGCAGCAATTTGTGTCCTCTATCCTTGTCTCAGCGGTTGTCTGTTTCTAAACACGTTGAACTTTCCTGTTTGGCGTTCCATCGCATGTGAATATACTTCTTCTTCTCTTAGCTGCAAGACATTACGATGTGCTTTTATTCAGCAGCTACCCCACATTATGCCTCTCTGGTCTCCCTGGAGGGCCATGGCGAGCTGCGGCGAGCTGTGGGCACTGGGATTTATGAGGTCAGGGTGCGACCAGAGGCTGTTTCGGGTGGGGCAGCTTCTCTTCCCTGCACATGGCAACTTAGGATGCATATTCTTCCTGAGCCTAAGAAAAAAAATATCTGTTATGTTGGAGAGGTGGTGAGTAAAAATAAAACACACCAGAAACGAAACCATTTACAGAGAGAAAACGAAAATCTGAGGAAAATTTATATGTTAATCTCAAAACTTGAGGAAATTTTGCATCCAGATGTCATCTCTTTTCATCTTCCACGTATTCTTCGGATCTTTGGCCTCAAGGCCCTAAGACCCCACAGCCCCGCTCCTCACTTTGGAGCCTGAAGAAGCAGTTTGTGGATTAGATGTGACACCGAGAAGCCCTGGCAGTGAACCGTTTGGTGCAAAGTCACTGGTTTCCTGTGTGACGATGATTAAGGTGTGAAGATCTGGAGAGCAGAATGGGGGATACAAGGCTGGGGAGCTGAGAGGGGAGCAGAAGTGGAGAGAGGTGGATTGATGGATACTAAGTTATAGCTACAGAAGATTAAGAAAGTTCTGGAGCATTGATGCACAGCAGGACAACTGTCAATAGGGTATAAATCAAAAAGCTAGAAGAAAGGATTTTGAATTTTACCATATAGAAGTGATGAATGAGGAGATAGATAGGTTTAACCTGATTTAAACATGATGCCCTCTTTGAGATATTTAGGCTTGGTTAGGTTCAAGTGCAATTTTTAGGCAAGAACAATTCATAATAATGGGTATGTCCTTCCTGCTGCATCCCTTTGTAGGCACATGTTCTGCATGTCCCACTTTCTAGTGGTGTTAAAATTGCTCAATGAATTTAGACTGTATATAATCCTTAAGATTACTCTCAAGCTTCCCTCCACAGATAAATATTACTAACATTATCCCAGTGTCTCTATGTAATCACTAGGGAGTCCTTTCATTGTAAACAAATATTCTTTGGATCATTAATATTCATTTTATTATCAAATTGGCAATGGAAAATATCAATTTTACACACACACATGCCTTTGGAATTTTTCCACAGCATATTTTACATGTATTTTTCTTGCTTATACATTGTGGGAGGCAAAATCTAAATAACATGTTCTGCATATCTAAATATTCAGGGCATTTTCAGGTTGACCCATGAATATGAGATTAGATCACTGAATGATCAGGATGCAACTGTAGAACTTTGTAAATATTTGAAATCTGGTTAATTTCAGCCACATTTGCAACTGAACGAGGTCAACTATTCATTGATATGTAGCCTGTCTATAAGTGGACATCTCGTGTGTAGAGGGCCTGTCCAAAGCAGAAAAGCAACAGGAGTCTATTCTACCTGTTTGAGGGGTTGACACAAGCTTTGGTGTCAAAAGCTTCCCACAATCTCTTTTCAATTTACCTGACAGAGGACAATTTGATTGACCTAGTAATTCTTTTCTTCTTCAGACATTTCCCTCTAAACTCTTCCCCTTCTTATTTTTTAAACTCACAGGAGAGCTGGAATTTTATATGGTTTCCCCTTTCTCTTTCTTTCATTCATGAGAATGGAGCAATTTGGAGACAGGCAAGGTACAAGACTTTATTAAAATATTCATAAATAAGATCCTTCAACGTGATTCCATCCTCCCAAAATACGAAAAGCTTTTCCCTGGGAATCATCCTTATATCATGGTCTGTCTCTCTTTCTTTCTGATGCTTGTAAACCTAAGTGGGAAGAATTTATATATTAGGCTCTGCAAGTTTTCAACATGACTTCTGTCAAAGACCTGATTTTTTAAAAATCGCTTTTCTGATTCACATATTCCTGTATTTACAGATACATCTAATTAGAAATAATTGTGAAAAAAATATATTTAAATAGAGATATATATTATTTCCCTTATGGTGTTTTCTTAATATTATAAGAACTGAAACCATTAATGTTAGAAAATACTATTTTTTTCACTGACTGGTATTTATTTTGGGGAATTTTCTCTGTATATGGAGAATATACATGGTGTTTTGGGGAGAAGAATTTAGGGAAAGATTAAGAACTTGGATGGCCAGGTGTAGTGGTGCATGTCTATAATGCTAGTATTCGGGAGACTGAGGCAGAAGGGTTGCCACAAGGTCAAGACCAACCTGGGCTACATAGAGAGTTCAAGGACAGCCTGGACTACACAGTGCGGACCCTGGCTAAAGCAAGCAAGCAAACAAACAAACAAACAACTTATAATTACTGAATCAAGAAAGAAAAAAAAATGAAGAGACATCCATATCCTTAATGTTCTATGGTTTGTAATCACTATAAAAATCACTATAAAAAAGATTTTGCCAATCATTTCATTAACTTTACAAAACAAAGTGAAATATATTTCAAGTACAATAACCACAAAATTAGAGATATAAGGCAATACCTTAAGAGTAATTAACTGTTCAAGGCTGGGATGTAGCTCAGTGGCAGAGCACGTGTCTAACATGTGTGAGGTCCTGGGTTAGATCTCTAGTACAAGAAACAAAATGTAATTGTTTAAATATCACAGCACAGTTTTAAGAAATTCATAGACTCCTTAAGAACAATAAAAACAACAAAAAGCAATTCCTGGTCTTTGGTTACTGAAAGACTGGGAGATGGACTGGAAGCTTCAGGGAAATCAGGCCTCATTTCATTTCCCTAACGTTCCCTAAGTCTGGAAGTCTCTGCTTTTCAGCCTGTTGGGTGCACGCCCTCAGCAGAGCTGAGACTTTTCCTTCTTTTTTTTTTTAAACATCCAACTCTAAATTTGGGCCATTTCTTCTTTTTCTCTTCCTTTTTTCATCCTCCATCTCCACAATGACAGTAATTGCTATCTTTTGTAATTGTTCTATCTCCAAATTGGCTGATTAAGGGAGAGACACAGCTGTCCATCAAAATGGTGCAAAGTGGCTGAAGCAGCCTTCCCCCGAGCTGCAAAAAAGTTAATTGCACTTTGTGAGGCTATCCGGGTAGGAGAGCCGCTGAGAAGGGCCCTGGGAATCCCTGTTAGTGAAGTTCTTTTTTGAGCATGTCCATTTGTAACCTGGAAAAAACTGTAGTAAACAGCGTGTTAATTAGATTTGCAGATGAAATTAAATCAAGAAGCTTTGGAAACCAGCGAATAAAGAGAAGTGCTACACAAGGTTCCTAAGGTTAAAAATATGGGAAGGATCAAATGAAGTAAGAATTAAGCAAGGCAGGAATAACCCTGATGCTTTGAAGTGGGTGGGGGAGCTATAAAAATAAGCAACTAGAGGTTTAAAAAAAATCAGAAAACAGCAATGCCAGAGAGACCAAGCGGGGAGTGGAGAACTGTTTAGATGTGTTTGCAGTACGCCATGGAAGCTAACGTGATTTGGGCTGCACATGTGGAGACATCACATCAGGAGGAAGAGGTGGAGTAATTCAGTACATTTGGCAAAAACACACCTGGAATATTGTGTCCAGGTCTGAAAATCCCGGGAGCAGAGAGACAGGAACTAGAGGGAAATTAGCAAAAAGCAACAAAAGTGATTAGAATATGATGGGTTGGTTTATAAGCAAAGTGGACCACGAGATTTGGTTTAACACAGCGACAAGCACAGAGCATTTATATTTAAAGCTACTTCTCCAATCTTTTTACATATACTATCCAAGAATTATTAAAATATAATTAGCATAGAAGTTTGTACTGTAGCTTAAAATGGAGGACTAAGGACTCACAAGAAGGAAAATTGGTGAGAATAAAGGCTGAGAGATGATTATATTTTCAGGGGAGTTCTAGAAGGGTTGCTGCTGAAAAATAAGAGTGTGTTCTCATATTTTTATTACAAAGCCATTAGATTCGTGCTGATCATGACCCTTGAGTCCTGAAGAATTAAGTGGAATCATTCATTTATCAAGACCCCAGAAATCTTCCTGGGTGCTTCTTTAAGAAGTCTCATTCAGAGGTGGTCATTTTAAATTTGATTTCAGCGTATGCCCCATGTAAATCCTTATGTCAGATGGCTTAGTTTTCCCTTTCTTTTTGGTGCCCCTGATATCTGCAAAACGCAGTGTCCAAATGCGATGATTGAACTGCTATGATATCTCCATGGGTGGCAGGAGACTGTCATTTAATCTGCGCATTGGCTTCTGGTGGCAAAGGAAAGATAAATGAAAGTTTTTTTTAAAAAAAACATCTCAGGATGATAGTTGGAGGAGCAGCATTTTGTACTAACTAATGAGGCTAATTTGTTCTTAAAATACAAGTTGCTATGCTTCTTAAATTAAAATTCACTTCTGATGTAAATACAGAAGATATAAATATGGAGAAGCAATGTATGCTGTATTTTTTTTTTAATTTTGCAATTTGGAGCCCATTCTAAGAGGAACTGTTGGAAAAGTGATTTTACTCTGTAAATTTGGAGAGATGATAAATACTTCCTGGTTTCAAACACATGGAAGGACCCTGATTAGCATTAGTTTTACAAGGAGGAGCAGATGAGAGGATGGTTTCTTCCTGGCTAGACTGTAAAGGACATTGTCCTAGAGATTGTTATAAATCATGAGTCTCAATTTGCTCATCTGGAAAATGAACGTGGGAGAGGGCATTGCTCTCAAAGTAATTAAAAAGAGCACTGACAAATGCTTTATTAACATTTTGATATTTAATTAAATTTGCCTGGGAGGATGCTCTTAATTCCTAAATCTTCCCGTTCTCTGTGGTGAGGAAAGTGATGTTCTTCTATGGTTTTCCTATGGCAGGCTGTCTCATTCTTTACCTTTGGAATGTTAGAAGGAGCAGGGTGGAGTCTTTCCATAAATGAAAGCAAACAACAAAAGGAAAGACTTTAAAACTAAATGGCATTAATTTTCTAAATTCTATTCTATCAACTACTTAGAATAACAGTTTGGACCACATTCTAGAAGAAACTGACACTCTCTTAAAATGGAGCAATAACATTTAATGCCTAAGCTAACAAATTATTCAGGGCAATTATCCAAAGTCTCATTTAGCATCTAATTCATCTAAGGGATTTGTCCTACCCTGTTTCTCAAGGCTTTGCTTCTTAACATTGGACTCTGGTTCTCAACATGTAACAGAAAAATTAGCTGCCACAGCCTAATCTCAATTGAAATTCAGATCATGGGGCAAGGTCCAAGCTATGTTACTTATATGAAATCACTGATGAACTATGCCTGGAATTTTGAATGAATCCGCTGTAGGCAAATTTTTTCCTTTATGATACTCAAAATTCACATTGAAGCAATTAAAACCATCACTCAAAGGAATTTCAATGTGTGTTCACACTGCCTTTGGAACAGACCAGAAGAGAGCCAGTAGGACTTTAAGAACAAGAGCCCTGGAACTAAAGATTTTTCCAAATAGCTTTGGAAACTCTGTTAACACTTGCTTCCTTCCTCTGTTTTCTTCTTTTCGGTGGAGTTGTTAGAAAATCATGGTGCAGCTAACATTAAAATTGCAGGAAGTGTCTCCCACAGTAGAGGGGGCTGGATCTAAGTGCGGAGTGTGGCCTGCAGTGCTGACTTGCTAGACAACGCTGTCATCAGCAGACTCCTCACCACAGCCGCCGAGGCCCTGCCTGCTATGACAGCTGTTTATGTCATCAGTCTCATGCTGTACCACTGACCTCCTAGGTCCAGGCATGCTGGCATGCTTTTGCTAGCTTGGATATCATGCTCTTCTCTGCCCCAGGACCTTGCACCTACTTTTTCTTCTATCTGAAATACACTTTCCTTAATTAAAGTGCTGCTTTTTCCCTTTCTTTGTCAGCTGAAATATTACTGCTACATGAAACATGTTCCCTAGCACTTGACCTCAGATAACCCACTGCTGCAACCTTCATGGCTTATTCTTTACTATATCTCCCTGATCCCCCCCTCCAGCTTCCTTTTCTGCCTCTTCTTCCTCGTTTTCCCCAAAGCACTCAGACAAATGATCTTTCTTGTTTGGTTACATATTTAATGGCTATTCCTGCCCTAAAATGCATGTTCCTTAAGAGCAGAAGTGTTGTCTTCTTTGTTCTTGGCATTTCCTTCAGTGCTGAGAACGTTGCTTGGTCTCGAGGGTCGGCAAGTAGTCTTCAAATGTTAGTCAAGATTTTAAAGAGATAGCATACTATAAACCAAATAGTGTAATCTCTTTCCCCATCCTCCTAGTAGTCCGGGAAGTTTATGATTGTGATCTCATTGAAACATTATTGGAATCAGGCGAGTTAATTTTAATCTATCACCTCCAGTGCACCTCATGCTGAGAATAAACACATAAAGACATATTTATAGTTACGGGCAGTCAAGGGATCCTGAGTCCAGTCCAGGTGAGGATTCAGGGACCAAAGGACTTGACCCAGGGCCTCACCAGAATTTGTTAACTCATGGAGAAGGGAGTGGCTTGAGGATGAGTGATGCTGAGATGGGCAGGAATTACATGAGTCTGTGAGCCTGGTTTAGCTAAGATGCCAGAAGACATCGCTGCCATATGCAGAGAGAAGGATGTGCAGAGACACCAATCTGCACAACTCAACTGGGGTAGCATTTAAATGTTTAGGAAGCTGCTGCTTTTGTTTCTAATGGTAAGCTTTAGTGTCGTGGGAAGTTATAGCCTCTCATCCTGAGTTTTGAACCCAGTCGATATTGCTGGAGCTATGTGGCTCTGTCATCCCACAGAGCTTAACAATTTACAGGAGGACACGAGGTGAGGAAACAGGAAACTGTTGACTGACTTCAGAGATTACACATCAGTACTTCAGCGGCCCTATTTACACTGCTTCAAGCCAATTGAAAGGAGAAGGAAATAGCTTAGTCAGCTCCCTATAGATCAGTACATGGAGATAAGACCTGATTTAACTAATGTGGAGGTAACTGTTCTACATTCAAGGAGAGCCATCCAAATGGTCTTCTATAAAATCTCGTTATATATATTAAAAAATTTCTACTTGAGGACATGGAGGATAAAAAGTGACATTAAAAACTTTTGCCTTAGAATACACCTAAAGCATGTTTATTTGTTTGGTTTGGTTTCAGTGGGGGGGCTGAACTCAGGGCACAATACATGCATGCTAAACATATCCTCTACCACTGAGCTACACCTCTGAACCAAGGCATGCTTCTTCAGTGCAGCAGTATGGAGATATTGGAATATAATAAACATTTCCAACTTAAACAAATTCATCCAAATATATACACTGATGCCAGAATAAGACCATAAAAAGTGCAGTAAGTCAGTAGTTTGAGTTTTTGTAGATGTAAAAGAAATTGGAAGGCTAATGAAAAATATATCTGGAAGGTTCTTGAGGCCAAGGTTCTTCATTCTGCTAGTCATTTTGGATCCTGTAAAACAATTATAGGCCATGAGTTGGGGTTTCTGAGAACATGTTAACCACTACTATTCTACAAAAGCTTGTGAATGGGGTGAGATAGAATGAAGCATTGTTAAAACAGGTGACAGTGAAGGGCTGATGGGAAGGATGTAGCTCTTGTCTCAATAACTGAGCATGACCCACACAAGGAACTAGAAATTACCACCTGGCCTTTCCCAAACCACAGAAGCCTGACAGGAGGAGTAAGTCTGAGGAGATAGAGGAAAGAGGATTTCAAGGGCATATGGAACAAAAAACAGGTTTCTTCTCCCAAGCCCAGTAAATCTAGGTGCTATAAAGACTCTGGCCAGCTATGTCATGGTTCCAAAGGAGGCAAAGGAATTTCCCACAAGGTCTTTGCCACAAGGGCAAGGGGAGAATCTGTCTACACGGCAGCAGTGTCTACAAGGCCCTTTGTAAGTCTCAGGCATCATGTCAGTACTGTGTGTACAATCGCTCAAGATATTTCCTTTCATCATTCTCATCTTTTACAGATAAAGAGATTAAGAAGGAACACCTTGCCCAGGATCGATCAGTCAGTGGTACAGCCTGTGTTTGCACTTTGACAGGTAGCTCAAGAGTCTGTGAGATTAAGAACTCTAGTCCCTGAAGTCTTGGAAACTTCTTTTGCTTTGAGAACCCAAGGTCTTGTGAATACTCAGTACACACTCTAGCACTGTGCTACACCCCAACTCCTGAGAGCTTGATTTTAAGGAGGGACACTTTTTTGTCACCCTCTTGGGTGGATCTGACTATTTCCAGAAGCAGGAACACCAAAGTCAAATGTTAGAGAGTAATTTAAAGGCAACAGGGCCTTAGAATGCTTGCAAAATGTGATAAAATACGCAGCAATCCAGATAAGCCTCTGCTATCTTCAGAGGGCTTGGATGGGGAAGAAGCCTGGCCATTTCTGAAAGTGCCCAGCACTACACAGAGGGCTGAAGGGGACACATTCATGATGTCCCGAATGGGGTCCACTTGGGGTCTCCTTTTGCTGTCAATGTGATGCTTGATCTCAGCTCTTGTCCTACAGGTTCTGCACACAGTAAGGGGAGGGGTGGCACACAGAGCAGAAGACATGGGCAGTGGCAGTCTTGGCTTTGAATCCCGTCTCTGCCTCTTACTAGCTGTGTGATGGTTGATAAGCAATTTTATCTCTCTGAGCTCCATTTTCTCATCCACAAGGTAAGGTTAGCAAGTCTTGCCTTCCAGAGGTGTTGTGGGCATAATTACTGAAATAAGAAACGTGAAAATGTCTACCAGGTGTGTGGGACATTTTTTATGGTTTGGATCCAAAGTGTCCCTCAAAGGGCTTGTGCTGAGGGCTTGGCTGCCAGCTGAGAGGCTTTTAAAAAGCGATTGGATCATGGAAGCCCCAGCCTCACTGGTGGATTGATTATTAATGGACTTCTCCTTTGATGGCGTTATTGGGATGGAAACTAAAGTATGGTGGAAGGAGGTGGGCCACGGGGGCCTGACCACGGACTGTATCTTGTCCCCAGTCCTTTGCTCTCTAGTTCTGGTTTCCCCACTCCTTGCTTTCCGATCACCATGAAGTGAGCAGTTCCTCCCCGATTTGTTCCCCTGCCGTGATGTGTGTGCCTGCTGCAGACCTGAAAACAGTGAAGCCAGACAACCATGGACCAAAACCTCTGAAACCACGAGCCAAGGCAAAACTTTCCTCCTTTAGATTGTAACTCTCAGGTATTTTGTCACGGTGATGGGAAGGTGACTTTCACTGCACTCAAAAGCTATTTGCTTTCTCTCCCAAACCAGCCAAATGCTCACCTATAAGAAACTGAAATTATGTTCAAGAAAAGAATCTCGCATAGTGGCTTAGATAGTGGCGTGTGCCTGTGGCAACTCAGGAGGCTGAGGCTGGAGGATTGCTTGAGCCCAGGAGTTTGAAACCAGCCTGGGAAGCACAGCAAGATCCTAATTCTTTAAAGATAATAATAATAATAACAATAATAATAATAGAAAAGAGGAACTGGAGTGTGGATCAGTGATAGGGCACATGCTTAGTATGCATGGAGCACTGAATTCAATCCCCTCCTCTTAAAAAGAAGGAAAGGAAAAAAAAGAAAAGAGGTGAAAGGAAGGAAAAAAGAAAGAAAAGAGAGAAAGGAAAGAATAAAAAAGAAAGGTAAAATATCTTCATGGCATCTAAGTTTCTCAGCAGAAATAATGGAATACACAAACTTATCATTTTGGATTTGTGTGAAAGAAATGGAGGACCCTGGGCACAACTCTAAGTCAGTGAAATCCAGGTCACCATTGCTAATATTTTCATATCACCATTATTAAAGCTAGAGACCCAGAGTTAGTGTTAACAGTGTGTGTGTGTGTGTGTGTGTGTGTGTGTGTGTGGCATTGGGAATGGAACCCAGAGTCGTGTGTCTGTTAGGCAGTCTGAGTCTGAGCCACTGAGCCACACCCTCAGCCCTTTTTAAATTTAATTCTTTCTTGGGGGCAGGATTCACTAAATTGCCCAGGCCAGTCTCAAACTTGCAATCCTTCTCCCTCAGCCTCCCAGGAGGCTGCGATTACAGGTGTGATGCTCCACACTCGGCTCTCTGTCAGTGTTGGGTGAAATGTGATGGGAGACAATGCCTTCCCTGATGACAACAAGAGAGTGAAGCAATTAAACTGGATTTTACCCCTCCAGAGTCCACCGTTTGTCTCTAAGTACAGTCAGTTAACACAGATAGCACACAATGTACCAATAATGAAAATAACTCTGCGAGCAGCGCGGAAGTAAGTTGGGGCTACTTCCACCCACACAGAGCTGAATTTTATGTGCATATAAATGAGCTGCTGTGAATGAGAAGTAAGAAAGGAAAGGCTGAGACTGGGGTACACCTTGAGAAGAAACCCGAACATCTCCTTTCCTTCCATCGTCCAAAGCAAGAGAATGGACGCAGGGATGTCCCTTTGGCAAGGGTCACCACACTCAGCGTGCACAAAAGCCTTTGGAGGCTCCCAGTGTGAGCACTGCAAACTCACTAGATGTGCTTGTGTGTGTCCTTATTCAGGGCACGATTCACTGGCAGCAGGTGCTCGTTCATTTTGATAAATGTCAGCTACTTAATATTTGCTTTCGAGAGAGCAGGGTGACAGACACAGGTCCTGCCCTCACTGAACTCAAGGCCCTCTCGGAGCATGCTGGAAGGCGGGAAGCTTATAAGCATCAGAGTCATTGGGGCTGGATTTAGCCCCAGCTTCCTCTCCCCTTGTCAGTTAGGGACGGCTGGGCACCCGGAGACATGCTCCAGATGTCTTGCTATCATCGAGCTGATGTAGTCTCCAAAGGGCCCCCAGCCTCCCACCATACACAAGAAGACAGGAAGCCTGAGGCTTCCAAGTGGCACCCTAGGGGCTTAGGAAGTGCATTAATGCACTAATTGGGTACCACTGTTCTGCTGCCTTTCATGCTGCTTCCAACCCTGACCACTCCTCTTTTCTTGGTGGTTTGCTTTCTGAGAGCTCATTTAATCCAATATCCCTCTCAGTCAATTGAATGAGCGTCAAATCACAGAAAACGCTGAGGCGCTGTCCAAGGTATCAGAGTTAGTTACTGCAAATGGCTAGGTTTGCTCCATTTCTGCTTCTGTGATATCTCCCGCATACAGACAGAAGGACAATGGCAGAAAAAAAGATGATAAGTATCCTTAATGGAGTTTTGAGATACAAGATGTTTGTCATTTCTGTGAGGCTGTGTTCTCCACATTCTTTTAAAGTTTTTAAAGGGATGTGTCCGATTGAGTTGGGTTGGACAACATGAAAATCTTTCTTTTTATAAATTTTATTTGAAAGACAAAAAAACCCCCAAAATTTGAAAACCAGATAATAAGAGGGTAACATGATGGTTAGTACATTGTGTATTGTTATCTTTAGATTAGGTACGCAGAGTACAAGATATTGGCATTTAATTGTCCAAACAATATTAGCACAAACCCTTTTCAATGAATTAAGAGAATTGGTAGAATAACTGTCTTAACTATCTTTTACACACACACACACTTACTTTTTCCTTCCTTCTTTTCTCCATCCCCATCCCAGTTTCTCTTTCATTTTAAGCTTCTTCTCATTTCACAATCTCTACTGCACATTTTGGATCTTATTTACTCTTTCAGCTTCTCACACTAAGGAGACAATACGGTGTTTACACCAGTGCATCTTGTTTATTTCACTTACAAGTATGGTCTAGCATTGCATCCATTTACCTATAAAAGTCTCCAGTTTATACTTCTTTATAGCTGGTTAGGACTCCATGGTATGAAAAGACCACATCTTTTTTATCCACTTCTCAGTCGACCGGCATTTAGGCTGTTTTCAAGATCTGGCTTTACAAATTGTGCTGCCTTAACCATAGATGCACATATATCACTGTGGTGCAATGTTTTTAATTTTTTCTTCTGGGAAGAGAACAAGAAGGGGAATAGCTGGGTTAAATGGGACATCTAATGCTAGTTTTTTGAAGAATCTCCACACTGGTTTTCACAGTGGTTGCACCAGTCTACACTCCCAAGAACAGTAGAGAAGGTTCCTTTCCCCCAGCCTCTCCAGCATTTGTTATTGCTTGATTTCTTGATGATAGTCATTATTTTTTCTGGAGTGAAATGGAATCTTATTGTTGTTTTAATTTGCATCTGTTGAAAGACCAGTGATGTTGAACTTTTTAAATATACTTATTTGCTATTTGTTTTTCTTCATCTGAGAAGTGTGTATTCATCTCAGATGCCCATTTTTGAGTTGGGTCTTAAATTTGGAAGATCTGCTATTTTGAGTTCTTTATATGTCCTCAGTAGTAATCCTTTGTCTGAGGAACAGCTGGAAAACATTTTTCCCCACATTATGGATTGTCTCTTCACTCAATTGATGATTTCTCTTGCTGTTCAAAAGCTTTTTAAGGGGCTGGGGGTTTAGCTTGCCTTGCAAGCAGGCAGTCGTGAGTTCGATCCCTGGTACCGGTGACTGGAATTTTATTCATAAAGTCTGCCTACATCAATATCTTCAAGAGTTTTACTTATTATATCTTCTAGCAGATTTAATGTTTCTGGTTTAACATTTCGATCTTGGATGCATTTCAAATTTAGTTTAGTACATGATGAAAGATATAGGTCCAATTTTAATCTTTAGCCTGTGCAGAGCCAGTTTTTTTCCAGCATCATTTATTAAAGAGCCTATCTTTCTTCCAGAGTATGTGTTTGGAACCTTTGTCAAAGATAAAGTGGCTTAGTATGTCTGGAGTTGTTTCTGCATCTTCTAATCTGTTCCATTGATCTTTGGGTCTGTTTTTATGCTAGTACCATGCTGTTTTTATCATAGTAGCTTTATAGTATAATTTCAAGTCAGGGATTGTAATGCCTTGTTTTTGTTACTCAGAATTGCCATTACTACTCTAGGTTACTTCTAGTCCCAGGATGAATTTTAGGATTGCTTTCTCTAATTCTGTGAGATATACTATTGGAATTTTGATGAGAATTGCATTAAATCTGTATAACAGTTTCAGAAGAATGGCCATTTTGACTATTTTGGTTTTTCCTATCAAATAGTAAAAGATATTTTTCCATTTTCTGATATCCTCTTCAGAGTACTGTAGTTTTCAATGTAGAGGTCTTTTACATCTTCATTAGATTGATTCCCAGGTATTTCATTTTTTGGATGGTATTGTGAATGGTGTTTCCCTAATATCTCTCTCAGTGAGTTAATTATTCATGTTTAGGAAGGTTATGGACTTTTGAGTATTGATTTAGTGTCCAGGTATTCAGTTTAGTAATAAGCTACTGAATTTGCTTATTAAATATAGCAATTCTTTTAGTGAAGTATTTGGCATCTTCTATATAGATTATCATGTTGTCTGCCAGTAATAATAATTTAACTTCTTCCATTCTTATTGTTGTTTGTTTTAATTTTTCTCTTGTCTAATTGCTCTGGTTAGAGTTTCCACAACTATGTTAAGTAAGAGTGGAGACAGTGAACATCCTTGTCTTATTTTTGATTTCACACAGAAAGCTTTCAGTTTTTGTCATTTAGTATGATGTTGGCTCTTGGTTTGTCATAGATGACTTTTATCAGATTGAGATAAAGAACATCTATTTCAGTTTTCTGTAGGGTTTTTATCATAAATAGGTGCTGGACTTTGTCAAAAGCTTTCTCTGAATCTGATCATATGATTTCTGAGATGATCATATGATTTCTGTCCTTGGCTCTGTTAATATGCTGTATTACATTTATTGATTTATGTATGTGGAATCACCCCTGCATCCCTAGGATGAATCCCACTTGGTCATGGTGTATAATCATCTTGATGATTTACTGCAGTCTCTTTGTCAGTATCTTCCTGAGGATTTTTGCATCTATGTTTATTAGGGAGATTGGCCTATAATTCTTTGTCTTAGTTGGGTCTTTCTCCTGTTTTGGTATCAGGAAAATGCTTGCTTCCAGGAATGAATGTGAGAATACTGCTTCCTTTTCAATTTCTTTAAAGAGTTTGAGAAGTAGCAATGTTAGGTCTTCTCTAACTTTCTTCTAGGATTGTGTCGCTAAGCATAGTCTTCACTGTGCCATCTCTGCAATCTTTTTCATCTCTGCAGTTATTTGACAAATTATTTCTAATTTGATTTTTTCCAAAGCCTCCTTCAATTGCTTTGTTGTTACCCCTTCAGCGAGGCCAGGTTGTTGGTTTTTGGATTGTCCCACCTCACTTTCCCCTGGGTTTGCCTTTAGTGAACTGGGTATCAGGGGTTACATCTTATTTAAGTGTGTTCTTTTCTTTCTATTAGTTTAATTCCTGGGATGATGCTTGTAAATTGCCTATGGTGGGTTGTTTTATTGCTAATATTTAGAATTCTTAGGTAATGAGTACTTCTTTAAGGTATATTCTAGGTGTAGCTAGTTTTCAGGTTTTGAGTCTCCTGGAAGATGCTACATCTTCAAGGTGTTGGTGATGAGAAGTTGCTGCTTGTTTGGCCCAGTCCCTGGTTCTTTGGCACTGTGCCACAGTATTTTCTGTGAACCTTAGTCAATATCAGTCATGGAACACCAGGAAGAATAGCTTTTCACAACAATTATGTCATTTTTGGCGATAGTGATACCATTAGTGTCAAACATAACCTAGAAAATGATACACTGAGCTAACCATTAATTTGCCACTTTTAACTGTATGAATTAAATTTGTGGATATATATAACAAGATCTAAAACAAAACAGAAAATGATATGCAGTATACAAGTGCTTAATATGTCAACTCTGTCCTTAGAGGTTAAATTTGAAAATAGGTTGAGGAGAAAAGAGAGAAGTGGAAGAAGAGAAAGAGGTTAGAAGTTAGGCTAGAGGACCAAGCGGGGTCATGCTAATTTTGGGAAACTGGTACAGAAGACTCAAGGGAAAGAGAGAAGGAAGACATAAAAAGAAGAACAGAACAGAATCACAACCACAAAAAGTCTAGAAACCATGTTGATACACTCATATAAAAACAAGATCAAACAATGAGGGAGAAAAAAAAAACCCAAAAGCATAGCAAACACAGAACCACCACTACAACAAAAAACACACAAGAGAGAGAAAAAAAGAAAAGAACAGATAAATGTTCACTTCCAGGTTTGTCTGCTGTCACTGTAGGCAATGTGTGGAGACACAATCTGTGCTGAACTATCCCAGCAAGCCAGCAGTAGCTTTTTGGTGGGGTTGTGGATAATTTCTTCGAACTTGCATTTTCTAGCCGAGACCATACTCATTCAGAGCTGCTGGATGGGGCTGGCAGGTCTGAGTTCTGAGCTCAGATGGCCCCTATCTTAGATGTCTCCTGGCCAGTCACTCTCTTGTGGGAGGACTAAGCCCTCAGCACTCACCACCCGCTGGTCCTTCACATCTACCGCTCCTCTCCACTGCTGTATCTCCATGGAGGCCCCTGGGGTCACCAGCCATCACTGTGTGTCTGCAGATTTGAACCACTCCTCTGGCACCATGAGTCCTGTCTCAGGGAGAAAGCACTGCTGGATCCCTCCTTCTTCGTTGAAGTTTCTCTCTTTACTCTCTCTGTGGGCTCATGCTTGAGGTCCTTCCGCCTTCTTGTCTTCCTCATATTGCTGTATTCCAGTGTCTGGACAGCAACTTTCAGAGAGGCTCTTTCTCTGCTGCTTACCAGTCTGCATCCTGGTGTTTCCCTCAAAATCCTTCTTAATCAATTGATAATAATTATTTATGATCTGCTGTGTCACGGTATTGTTTTAAGTCTTGAGAGGGATTTAGAAGAGGTTTAGATGTGGTTAAAATTTCAGGAAATTTATGATCAGTTTAGTTAAAGTGACAATATACACAGATGAGACAATCCAAGCCCAAGAAACCCACAATATTATTGTTAATTTTTAAGGGGAAAATTGCATACATACGTTATTTTTGAGTTCTCTAGGCTTAGCATAACTTTGATTAAAGTGACTGCATATTGTTTTCTATTTTTTTCTTGTTGTGGTAAAGATATGTGTAATATTTATCAAAAATATTGACATTTTTAAGGTCATAGTTCTGTGGTATAAGTGTAAATGTAATCAATTAGAGTGAATGGAGAAATTGGGAAGGGTGTGAGAGCTGAAAAATCTCTTGCTCTCCATGAGATATGACTTGGTTTCTTATTCAAAGAAAGTGGCTAGGACTGGGACAGATGGAGAGGCAAAATTTTGTCTGGCTGTGGCATACCAGCAAGGTTTACCTCTACAGCCACATGTAGGTTGAAATTTACACAAAATATTTACTCTTATCTCTTCTGGCTCTTATGTGAAATAAGGCTTTATAAACCAATACTTCTGATAAATGTGGATATTGAGAGCAAAAATCTAATTTTAGGTCAATTTAGAACCATGGAATCAAAAACTCTCTTAGGGGCAGAATTAAAGAATAGCTCATTAAATGTCACTGTTAATTTTTTGCTCCAATTTCTTATTTTTCTATGTAATAAGTGGTCCAATTCTATAAAAGTATCAATTTCTCTATCATCTATTGCAGCTGCTACTGAGACCTTCTGTCTTTTTTCCAAAACTAAAAATTTTTGTAAAGGTTATATTTTTCACCTCAGGGATGGCCTGATGAAAAATACGTTATGACATTTCAAAAAGAACTGGATATTGTGCTAAGGGAAATGCAAAGTAAAGTAAAAATATAACAAAAACAGAAACAAACTCCATAATCACACTGGGAAATTCTGATCAGAGTTTACTATAAAGAGTGCCAGGATAAGATGGGTGGGGTGGTACAGTTCTATAATCCCAGCTAAGTCTAGGAGGCTGAGGTAGGAGGATATAAATTCAAAGCTAGCTCGGATAGTTTAACAGATCCTGTTGTAAAATAAAATAAAAAAAAAAACAAAACAAAACACTTGTCTAGTTTGCATGAGACCTGGATTCAATCACCACCACAAAACAAATCAAAGCCAAAGCCAAACAAAGCAAAACACTAGAAATAGCACTAGAATAAACTCAAGGAAACAGGAATCAGAACTTTAGAACTCCTGGGTTTAGACCCTGGTGCTTAATGTTCTTGGCCAAGTCACCCTGGTGAGCTTCAGTCTCCCTGACTCAGTCAACCATGGAGCAACCGTCTTCTCCATTCAGTGAATGGTGAACTTACGTGAAATGAAGATGATGCTCCTCTTCCAAATTTCCAGCATTTTGTTGAGTTTCAAAATGGATTGTGGCATAATAATAAGAAGGAAAATGTTACTAATACAGAAGCTATGTAGAGTTAATGGCATGAGCGAACAAGTAGCATTATAAGGTGGTTTGTTTTGTTTTGTTTTACAGAATCTTTGTTGCCCTGTTGCCCAGGCTGGTCTTGAACTCCTGGGCTCAAGTGGTCCTCTTGCCTCAACCTCCTTAGTAGCTGAGACTATATAGCCACGCTACACCCAAGTTATTCCTGAGGCCCATTTAGATCACAAAGGCTGAAGGTGCAAATTCTGGGCATGATTTAAAAACTGCCACCTGTGGGACTGTGTGGATTTCTTTTCTGTCTCCTAAATAAGCTTGTCTTCCTGTGTGTTTTAACCACGACTCCCCTCCTATCTTTCTCCGTGCAGAGCCCCTCAGGTGGCATTTGCATTTTTGTTTTCAAAGAGGGAAATTTTACAAATAGTGCTTCACTTTTATTTCAGCTTGAGCTGTTTTCTCCTGGGAAAACAGCTTTTTGCTTGGCAAAAATGGATGTGAAGCATTGGCGGAAACGAAAGGCCGTTTTCATTGCAAAGAAAACTGCCTTTTGCTTTTGCCAAAAAAAGCAAAACATATGAGACAAAACCACAAATATTTCCCTGTTTGCAAACCCTGTGAAAACGTGATTTTTCACTAGCGGTGAGAATATTTTCCCACACTACTCTTCCCACTTCTAAAAATCATGGTTTCAGTGATAGAAGTCCTAAGTCTCACCTCTACCATCTCATTGTTAGAATCAAATATCATGAAGATTGTTGTTAAACATGTTCATTCTATTTTCCATCAAATGTAGCATTGGAGGAGACGTGGCCCTTACCTAGTGGGATTAAATCCCAACAAAGAAAAATGTCAAGTTTATTGAACCGTCATGGACCATTAACACTGGGCAACAAAGGTCAAAACGAAAGTTGTGGGAATTCAGTTTGGATTTAATAAAAAAGATGTAGCTCCATGAATAAAGGCTTTTAGAACAGCAGTGATAGAGTATAAAAGGGTGCCGATCACACCCTGTGGAAGAAAGTGCACTGGATGGATTGGAGAGAACTGGTTTCTAGCCCTAAGTGTTCGTCAAGTGGGTGTACAACGTCCCAAATTTCAACTTCATGGAGTCCCAGATTTCACTTTCCTGGGACCTCAGTGTCCACTTCCCTCTTGTGTAAATGAAAAAATGCAATGAAATGACCATTCTGATCGCTTTAAGTTCTAAAATATGCACAGTAATCAGATTGGAGCTATTTTAAAATGTAGAAATTGAGAATATCAAGGAATCTCTACTAATTGGCTCTCCTGACTCCAAAATAGTCTATTAAAATCAGGGGGTTACTTTGCCATCTTTCTTTTTTTCTTTTTTCTTTCTTTCTTTTTTTTTTTTTTTTTTTTTTTTGTGTGTGTACTGGGGATCAAACTCACGTCCTTGCACTTACCAGGCAGGTGCTTACACCACAGAGCTAAATCCCCAGCTCTGGTTTTTTTTTTTTTTTTTTTTTTGGTATCAGGGATTGAATTCATGACCTCACACCTCCTGGGCAGGCACTTACATCACTGAGCTAAATCCCCAGCCCTATTTTGCCATCTTTCATGATTTCTGTGAAGTATTCGTATAACAAATTTAATTGAGAGTTTGGTTGTGTCTGTGACTGTGCTTAATATCAATGTTTTTCTTACATTTACACAAAGCTCTTCAGACTGTAATGAAGTTAGGTTCTTCTCATTTTCCCTGGTGAAATACCAAGCATGTATTCACTATTTTTATATCACCTAAATATTTAAAATACTAATATAAGTGTGACTAACTCTAGGCAATAAATTTCTAAGAAGCACGATTCAGACAAGTTTATGACAGATGGAAGAATATTTTGAAAAATATTTAGTTTACAGAGCAATTTTATGATGAATATCTTATCAAGTAAGAAAATGCTTTATCAAATAAAATATCACCCTGAACAAATTTATTTCATAAAATCTAACTTTCTAGATATTATAGAAATGCTCAGTAGTTCTCTGATGTTTTGCACCCTTTTCTTTCAAATTAAGACCTTTCCTGTCTTTCTCTTTTCCTTACTGTTGGCATTAACCACCTTCCAGGGAATCGTCTAGAACTTCTGTCCCAGAAAGTTGGTTATACGTGAATGGGGAGAAAAAGGCTCTCAAACTCCTGCCGGCCTGCCCACTGCTGTGTTTCCTATTCCAGTGGGCACTAGTGTTGCCCTTGCTTTACCTTCTCAATCCCAACTTTCCTGGTACTAGACTTGATCTCCCTGGACACGTGCAAAGGAGGGAAAAGGGAACAAAAGGAAGGGCAAAGTCCAGCAGCTCTGGCTGTTTCCTACCCGAGACCATGCCCTTGCTAGGTGCTGAGCTCAGCTCCAACCCCAGCCTCTGCTCTTGTCTGCAGCATCTTCATCCTGCTTAGATTCAGGGAAGGGAGAGACAGCATGCCGTGCCATTTTGCTAGTGTTCATTTCCAAATACGAAATAATTATATATTATTTGACTTAAACCAAAGCTGTTCCAGCTTTGGATTGGTTGAGTATTCAGAGTAAAAAGTGTAAGTCACAGGATTTTAATTGTACTTTTATAGCTTTTATCAACAAAATGAGTGTTTTAAAAATTCGATCAATGATCAGATTAATATTTTATTTCTGTAGAGCCCAATCAGTAACTCTGCTTTCAATCAGATAAGATTCAGCTGGTTGACATTTGACTCTCAATATCTAAATTTAGAAATTGGAAAAGTACTTATGAGGATGTCTGTCTGTACAATTGCCAGCCCTGACCTCAAAGGCAACCCATTAACATGGATGGTTTTTGGTGGGGGAGGTTAAATTTGAATCATTTCTTCATTCAAAAAATATTTATTCTGTTCCAGAGTAATGCTAAGATCTCCATACATCATTCTTTTGAATGTGGGATACCCAAATTTTTTAAAGTATAAACTGACCATGTATTTCATTGCAATGAATGTGCCAACAAGAGAAAGTCCCATTGTCTTCTTGTTCTACTAAAACTGTTTCTCTAAGAAGGTTTTGTCCATGTTATCCTGACAGCTCTAGTTCACTAGTACTTTGGTGGTCCTAGAAACACTGTGTTAGAAGAATGGCCACTAGGACCACCAAAGTACTAGTGTTTCTTTAGGCTACTCCCTTTCAGACTATGGTACAGAAACAGGGCATTTGGGCCCATGCCACAGGAGACCAAGAGCAGAAAGAGAGGGAGAGCATCCCTAGGCAAATATCTGGGCACAGCAGAGCTATTTAAAACACAGATTCTGGGATCCTTCCAAGAGATCTTCAACTAGTGTCTCTGAGCTTGGCGCAGGGGGAAGGGAACACTGGAAAAGTTCAAGGCCTTGGCTATATGTGGGTGTCTCCCCTGACACCCACAGAGACCGGGTGGAGGCTACATATGTGGGAGAAGGAAAAAAGGACTGAACAATGAGTGACATTTCAGGGTCACAGGAGCCATCACACATAATGAAAACACATTAAGAAGTCAGCCGAGTTTTAAATCTTGAGACATAAGATTATACATCAGATAATTCAATTAATTAAATAAGATTAAAAAATAAATTCTCATTAAACACATTCAGTAAAAAATTCAGTGATCGCATAGGCCTGAAATCACAGCACTCAGGAGGGTGAGGAAGGAGGATTGCTGAGAGTTTGAGGCCAACCTGGGCTACACAGCGAGTTCCAGGCCAGACTCATTCAAAGTGAAACCCTGTCTCAAAACCCAAAGCCGGGGGAAAGGGATTTAAAAAACTGATAAATACATGAAGCTATGGAATCCTTGCTGGGGTGACTAATGGAAAGAACATTAAGAGTTATATATGGGATGGGTGAAGAGATGTGCTTAGTGACCCAGGATCCAGAACACTGGGCCACAGTAGAGCTTGACTTTTAATTAGAGACTGGTATCTGTTGTTATGGAGTGAGACCCCCCTAAAGAGTCCCCTGATGATCTGAGTGCAGTGGCACAAGCTAATATCAGCTACTTGGGAGGTTAAATCAGGAGAATGGTGTGTTTGAGGTCAGCATGAGCAATTTAATGAGGAGAACTTGTCTCAAAATAAAAACAAAAAAGATGGGGTGTAGTTCAGTGGTAGTAAAGTAATCTTAGGTTCAATGTCAGTAGTGAAAAAAAAGGATTCTATTGATGATTGAGGGATGATTTTGAAAGGTACTAAGGGAGAGTTGCTACAGTTTATTTATCATTTCCGTCATTTTAATGAGTAGCTCTGTGTGGCATATTTATTGCTCACCAAGTTCGGAAGGATTCTCCAGTTCTAGGCACTGTCAATGGTGAGACTGGAAAGGTCAGAACACTTTACTTTGGATCTTGAGTGTCTTTCAAAGGTTCATATGTTAAAGGCTTGGCCCCCAGCCTCTGGTGCTTTTGGGAACCTTAAAAGGTAGGGCCGGGCTGGAGGAAGTTAGGTCTTTGGAACTGAGCCCTTGAAGGAGATACTGGGACCTGGGCTCCTCACTGCCCCACTTTGATTTGGGCCATCATGAGTAAATGAAAGATGGCTACACAGAGATCATCCAGGGCCCACTGAAGTTTTGTCTGTGTTTTGAAAACCAATGGAAGTCACTGAATGATTTTAAAAATCAGAGAACAGATGGAAAGGCTCCTCCATCACAATGTAGAACAGAGATTGCAGTAGGGTGGTCAAGGCTGCAGACAGGACAGTTTCCAGATGCAAGGTGATGGTTTGAACTGAGATGTACAGAGGTACCAGAAATGGACAGATGCAGGGCTATTTAAGTGATACAATAGGATCAGTAATCATGATGCTGGGTTGGATGTGGAGGTGGGGAAATTTGAGGGAGAGGGAGCGGACAGAAATTGCCCCTAGATGACTGCCTTGAATAACTAGGGACATGATTGTTTCCCTTACTGTGAGGCAGAGCCCTGAAGAGGTTAGTGATGAATTGTGATAGTTACAGTAAAACCATTTCCTGTGATTATTTCTGCCCCTCTGTTGTCGAACCAGCTGGCCACTTTGGTTATCTCCACATGTCCTTAATGGTCCACTTTGCTCTAGCTGCAAAGAGCATTGACTCATTGCTCAGAGGCCTGATCTAAAGAGGAAATGTGTTCTGAACAAGTTGCTGACCAGTATGGAAAGGGCATAAATAAGGAGGAGGGGATATGAAAGTACCAGGTCTTGCCCTTGCCTTGGTGGGAAGATGAAGATGGGTGGTGTAGTCTTGGAAATTCACCAGATGGGAACCAAGTCACTCACACCAGCCTCCTGGTTTCCACAATCCTTTTTTCCCTACTCACCCAGCTTCCATGCATTTATCAGAGCTGGCTAACAAGCACTGCCTGGTTTTAGTTCTTTTTATTTATTTCTGATTCCTCTGAAGTTTATGAACAGAAAAATGTTAAAAAGGCAGACAGAAGACATCACTCAGCCAGACAGTGATATTTATTGAGCCCACAAGTGTACAAAACACTGGACTACTGCCTTGAAGAGGTAGAAAATGAATGTCTCCCAGGAAAATAAAGGGAGCTGTAAACACTTGGGTAATCCATAGATAGTACAATTAACTCCTGGGAAACTGAAGAAGGTGTGGCAGATATTCAGCAGGTTCAACAGAAGCTGAGAGCCTAGCAGAGCACTTTCCTCTTTTATTCTCTCTCTCTCTCTCTCTCTCTCTCTCTCTCTGGTACTGGGGGATCAAACCCAGAGCTTTGCATAGCCTAGGTAAGTGCCCAGTCACTGAATTGCACCCAAGACTTTGCTCTATGAGAGGTGTGCTAACCAGTTTTTAGTCACTGTGACCAAATACCAGATACTAATTGCATAAAGGAAGAATGGTTTATTTGGCTCATAGTTTCAGAGGTTTCCATAGCTAGCTGACTCCAAGCCAGAAATATCATGGTGGAATGGTGTTGCAGAACAGAGATACTCACCCCATGAGAGCAGAAAACAGACAGTTGGAAAAAGTCATCTAGGAAAAGATCAGGAATCAGATACAGGCCCCCTTACCATATGGGCCCCACCACTGATTTCCTGCACCTCCCAATAATGCCATCAAATTAAGATCTCATCAGTGGATTAATCCACTTGTCTTGTAACTAAGCCTTCAATACAACAAGCTTTTCAGGGGACAGTTTAGGTGACAGCCAGAATGTGAAGAGAGGGCAGGCAGGTGCCTGAAGTTTTTAAGGGAATATGAAAGCTACAATTTATAGTGTGAATACTTGTCTTCCCCCCACACTGGAAAGTATGACTAAAACTCCCAACCAGACTGATAAGCTGCTGAGGCAGATGACAAAAATACTTTTTTTCTGGAAAGCATTTCCCTGACTCCCTTCATCTTAGTTACTTTTCTCTCGTTGCTGGGGACAAAATAACTGATAGCCCAAATGAAGGAAGCAAAGGTTTATTTAGCTCACAGTTTGTGGATGTTTCAGTCCATGCTCAGCTGGCTCCATGGCATAGCGTGACAGTTCATGGCTGTGTAGACACCAAAACAGCAAGAGCAAAAAGAGCAACAGAGAGGAGCAAGCCTCTTTCCCTCCCTTATATTGTATGCAGGCTGCCTGCTCCAGGGTGGGTGTAGCACTCATCACCAGTCCCAGAACCAGACAATCAACCAATCACAAACTCTAGATTCAGCCACATTCACCCCTGCCCTCTTGTTATGGGTTCAGAACTGGTGGTCAACTTAATGCCAGCTCGCATTGAGTGAAGATACTCCACCTGAGGAGGGTTGCCAGGATAAACAGGTAGAGAAGAAGGGCGGTGTAGAGGGTTGAGGCGTTAAAGAGGCATTGTGGGTTCTCCTATGAGTTGCTGTCTGAGCTGTTGGTTCTCCTGGAGAAGCTTTGGTCTTCACATCAAGCATTGCTTCCTGGCTCCGGAGGGGAAGACATGTGCTGCCTGGTCTCCAGGATGAACTGGTCACGCTGCTTCCTGGCACGTACCTGACTGTACTTGTTGTCCGATGAGCTTAGGGCCTCCGTGTCGCTGAGGACAGCTGTGGTGCCTTTCAGGAAGCCCTGGTCTTAGTTGTGAGTGTGACTTCTTGGCTCTAGCATAGAACCCTCATCCCAATAGCACAGCTCCTTCATCCTGCTGGCATAGATTTTCTGGCTTCCACCGCTGACCCTTGGTCTTCCTGGCACGGATCCATAAAAGAGACTGATGTGAGTCCTTCTTGTGGGCTCTGGACCTCCAGTTGGACTTGTGGAAGGCATTGTCCTAAGCTCTGGGTTTTTATCTGAACTCATGTGGGATATTGCTGTGGGGTTTAGGCTCTTGACTAAATAATCTATGTCTTTGATGTTGCGGATAGATTTCTTGCATTTTCCTGTGTTAAATTATGGTGACCATTATAAAAATATTATAAACTCCATGTCCTAATCCTAGTTGTTCTCTGTGTACAACCCCTGACTACAATACCTCCCCACGACTGCAAGAGGCTTTGCGGGAACAACCTGACTCAAACTATAACCCCCTGCATGTATAATGTTACAGAAAATAAAGTTCACTTTCCCTCTTTGGTGAGTGAGTCAAAGGTTTGAAACTATTCAAGTCATGCAGAAAATGTTTTTCTAGGTCTCCTCCCACAGAATGTTAGTGTAGAGCGGTGTGCCCAAACTGAGCGCTGCACACAGCCTCGGAAAGCTATTGATGTGGCCAGACAAGAATGTAAATTTTCACTGCTGCTTTTTTTTTATAATGAGATCAGAAATTGAACCTAGGGCCTTCACCCTGAGCTGCAACCCCAATCCATTTTATTCTTTTACTTCATTTACTCTGCCATAAAGAAGAATAGACTTACGGCAATTGTGGATAAACAGATGCACCTCAAGACCATAATGTTAAGTGAAATAAAATTTACACAGTTTCCCTTACATGAGAAACCCAAAATATATAAAGAGCAAAATAAAAGGTAGATAAGAAGAAATAAGGAGAACTTTTTCAAATAGGAAGGAGAAAAGGTTCGGAGGGAGACAAGATGGAAAGAATGGAAAAGGGGAAAAAAAGAGATTTGAAAAAATGGAAATAGAGGTTTTGCAAATGGGAACAAGAACTAGAGGGAACAGAGAGAGACCGAAGGATGAGACAGAATTAAGACGTGGTGTGCACATGTATAACCTACTGTGTCCTGCAAGAATGTACTAATAATAATTTTAAAAAAAGAAACAAAGTAGATCACCACCCTTTTAAAATTTTGAGACAGAGTCTCACTAAGTTGCTAAGTGGCCCGGGCTGCACCCAAACTTGTGATCCTCCTGCCTCAGCCTCTCAGAGGGTTGAGACTGCAGGCCAGATGTGTTTGGCAAGATTGTAAACTTTTCCATTATTGTGTGATTTTAGCGATATTTTTCATGACCTTCTTGTGCAGCGCTTAAGCAGGGACCATGTAAGGGACCGCAGAACACTCTATGGGGTAGGGATAGTGCAAGGCTAACTGTCTCTCATGCCCTCCATACGCATCAGCGAAATAAAAACCTACACGTATCAGATGTTACATACAGTGACTACCAATAATATCATTTTGACCCCTTGTGTGTGTGCCTGTGAAGACGTGCGTTTGTTGTTAGTTGGTAGATATATAAGTTTTCTTATTCAGTTACAGAATTTGGTCATCAAACCAAACACTGATGTATTAGGTTCACGAAAACGAGGTCAAATATCCAGTTCCATGTTGCCTTCCTCTAACAATGCTATAATAAAACTATAAAAATAAAGAGTTTTGGTACTAGGTACAGTAGCTATATTACATATTTCTATGCAGCTCAAGGTAGTTTGTCTTGGGCAGCTAATCTGAAGATAACAAGATATATTATGATAGCTATTGATGATTTTCAATGATCTTACTCTGAAGTCCTGTATCACTTTCATTGTTTTGTTTTGACTGGCTTTCTTCTGTTTTATCTTGCTTGGTTCTATTCTCTTTAAAAAAAAAAAAAAACAGTTAAAAAAAAGACAGTGTATCTTTACTGCCCTCACAAGCCAAGCTGTTGAACTCTAATGGTGTAAAGTAAGCAGGTAAGGACTTTCCTTCCCTTGGGATTAAAAGATAATAAATGATTCAGTCCGTACATGGGGTTAGCCACCAGGTCACCACAGCAACCCTATCAGCTAGAGATTGCTCAGTTTTACAGAAAAGAGGAGAGAGGGTCAGAGATGTTAGCCAGCCAGGACAGGACAGAACAAGCTCCAAGCTCTAGGACACTGTGTCATCTCCTGTCCTTGGCTCCCTTTCCCTGCCTTTGATCCTTTTTTCCCCTAGAGAGAAGTGATCTGCCTGAACTGCACAGGCCGCACAGGGAAGGCAGCAGGCCCTCAGGGCAGAGGTACTCACGTGGGGTCTTGGACCTGCAGCCTTGCAATCATCTGCAACTTGTTAAGCATGCAAATTCTCAGACCCCACCTCAGAACTCCTGCTTCAGTCCATCGGCACTGCTATCATACGTTTTGCCAGAGACTGTTGATTTATGATAGAGTGTACTCCTCACAGCTCTTCGGGCTGGGAAGGTTAAGATCAAGATGTCTCCGTTTCAGTGACTGGTAAGAGCCTGCTTTTTGGCTCATAGGTGGCTCCTTCTTGCTGTATCTTCATCTGTGGAAGAATCCCTCACACTGTTCTATAAGGATACTAATCTCATTCGTAGGGCTTTATCCTCATAACCTAATCGCCTATCAGAGTTCCTACCTCCTAAGTCACCACTCTGGGGGTTAGGAAAGTAATACATGAATTTGGTGTTAGGACATAGGCATTCAGTCCATGCAACCACTGAGTGTGAAGCTCTGACATGCAGCCAGCCATCTGGGGGCTGAAAGCCCTCCAGGTGGTTCTTAGGAAACCATTGACTTAGAGGGACTTTGTCACTAGGACCTCTTGTAGGTGCACTCGGGAATAATTCCGAGAAGTAACCAGAAACTCTTAAGGTTTTACCTCAGGTGGCAGATCATTTCCTGGAACTACAAAGGGACCTGTGCTTCTGGAGGTTCTCTGTGAGATCAGGGGCAGGGCCACCAGCCCCTGCCATGCCTGCGGTCTATAGGTTTCCATGTTAGAGGCAAAGGAGCCTTGCCTCTTACAAGATGTTACGAAACGGGCCATTGTGGTTTTCCCTCAGCATTTCAGAGGAGTTCATCCTGGGCTTGCTTTGTCACATTCACCTTCTTGTTTGAATCCTCCCCTGGCAGAGAGCAGGTGCAGCGGAGGAGAGAGGGTGTCTCCAGTGAGGTGGCATCCCCAGGATGATGGTGGAGGGAGGCTTTGGGTTTGAAAGGGTCGGAGCCCCACACCTGAGAAGCCTTAGGAAACCAGAGATGACAACCTGAAGAGGAGACCAAATAGGCCCTAAAGTGGAGGGGGGCAGATGCAGCTGTTAAATGATGGCCTAGACCACAGGCAGCTGAGAACAGCAGGGAAGCCAGCATCTGGATGAATGTTAGGATCCCGGCACTGCACATCAGAATTATCTGGATGAAATGATCAATGTTAGGCCACTTCTGGTACAGTTTGGAGTGATAAAGTGATCAATTGATGGTGGTGCTGGGGATTGAACCCAAGGCTTTTGCAGTAAGCAATATCTTAAGCTTGCTTTACTTTTTATTTTGAGACAGAGTCTTGCTAAGTCATTGTCTCTGGTGTGCCACCACACCTGGCAGTTTGAATCCTGAATGTCTCCCAAAGGCCCATGTGTTAAAAGCTTGATCATCAGCCTATGAGGCTATTGGAAGGTGGAGGAACCTTTAAGAGGTGGCACCTAGCAAGAAGTCTTGAGGTCAGTGGGATGTGTCAGCAAAAGGGACAGTACAATCTCAACCTCTTCCTTCATCTCTCTTTTCACTTCTTGGCCATGAGTTGAGTAGTTTTGCTCCCCCATGACATGTTGCCTTGCTTCAAGCCCCGAGAGCAACAGGGCTAACTGACCATAGATTGGAACTTTCAAAACCTCAAGCTAAAACAAACCTTTTCTTTTTATAGGTTGATTATTTCAGGTATTTTGTTACAGTGGCAGGAAACTGACTGATGTACCTTCCATCTGTTACCAAATAAAAAGCTCTGGAGTTGGGTGCCCAGAAACCCATTTTTAAAAAAGTTCTATAATGGGGGAGATTCTGATATAGCAGATCCATGACAGTTTCTTTGGAAACCACTGCTGACTTCTACAGTACTCTCGGAATCCACTCTGCCTAAAAGCTACACATGGGATGGGTCACGGAGAGTTTGTATGCAGTCATTGTAGTCATAAGTAGAACTTTTTAATTAGTTACTGTGTCAGTAAACTTCTTTATTAGTTACTGTGTATTATGGTTTATGTCTAGATGTTTCTCCAAAGCTTCATGCACTCATAGCTGGGGCTTTGGGAGGTGACTGGGTCATGGGGTGTGACAATCCTCAGGAGACTAGTCCACTGATGAATAGACAAATGTGGTTTTGGGAGATGAACCTTGGTTGGAGGAGCTTGGTCACCATGGGAAGGGTTTGTCTCCCTTATTCCTACCTTGATTTTTCTTTCTTTCTGTTTCTTGCCATTATGTCTTGAGCAGAAAGAGAGTCTCCTCTACCATGCCCCTCTATCGTGCTGCCTTCTCTTGGAATCAGCTGATTATGGCCTGAAACTTCTACAAACTGTGAGCCAAAATAAGCCTCTTCTTCTGTATCTTGTGGATATCAGGTATTTTGTCCCAGCAGTACAAAAGTAACTAAGACCTTGCGTCAGTCACTTTAACACCTGACATGACTAGTGTATAATGAGAATGGTTTATTTTGGATCAAAGTTTTGAAGGTTTCAGTCTATGGTTGGCAGCTTTTTGGACTTTGGGCCTTTGGGCTTGTGGCAAGACAAAACATCATGGCAGGAGCATCATGCCTGGGGGCGGGGGGAGCAAAGCTGTTTGGAGCGAAGGACATACTCTTGATGACCTAAAGACCTCCCACTAGGCCCCACCTCTTAAGGATTCTATTATTTCTCAATAGTGCAAAACTGGAGACCAAGCCTTTATTATATGGGCCTTTAGGAAGCATGCCAAATCTAGACCATAGCAGTTTGCATATTGATGTGGATGTTTTAACAGAAATCAAAAGCAGAGATTAAGCCAGATAGCATATTTATTTCTCGTGTACATGAAAGTCTGAGGTGATGGGGCATCCAGAGTGGTACCTTGGCTCTGCTCTACAATGTTACCCCAGGCTCCTGCCATCCTTTGGAATGCTGTCACTGTCCACATCATCAAAACTGGCTCCCTGCAGCAGGTCAGAGCTCAGAGGAGGGAAAAGGAACCAAGATAAGCAGCATCCTTTGGAACAAATAGCCCCAAAGTTTCAGAGGCACTTAAGAATCTCTTCACATGTCCACATCTGTTGTCAAGAAGGTGGGAAAAGGAAGTCTTTTTTGCGGGGGGGGGGGTCTTTTTCATTTTTATCGAACTCACAACTGCCTGCTTGCAAGGCAGGTGCTTATGCCGCGGAGCTAAATCCCCAGCCCAGGAAAAAGGAAGTCTTTAGTTGGGTAACCATTGTCCAGCTAAAATATTGGGAGTTTTTTTAAAAATTAAAGTTAAGTAAATATTGAGAGCCAATCAAGTATCTTTATAAGTGGCTTGGAGTCATAGTACCTCCCTTCCTAAGCTAACGTGCTCTATCATTATGCTCCGTTCCTCTCTGTCGCTTGCATGCCACCTCCCTTTGGTTGCATGTATGACCGTCCACGTTGGAGGCCTCTCAGAGGCTGTGACAAGGCTTGGGGCTGACATACAGGATGCCATGTTTTGTTTTGTTTTGGCTTTTTCCTTTTTTATCGGTACCAGGGATCGAACTCACGACTGCCTGCAAGGCAGGCGCTTATCCCGCTGAGCTAAATCCCCAGCCCCTGGGATGCCATGTTTTTGGTTGCTTGGATCTACGCTTTCTAAAGCAGGGAGGGAAGGATGAGGGTGACATTTAGGAATAATAAATTGCAATGATTCCACTGGCTCTGGACTGAGTCTTAGTATCTGTTTACACTCAATTTAGAAACTCCCTTGGATTCTTGAAACAAGAATTACCCCATTTTTGTTTGCTTTTTGGTTTCCACTGGCTAAGTGTATATTCATCTGCATTTCCTCTTTATAAGCATCTATGTCTATGACTGATCAAATCCAATATTTACCTTACTGTGCCTTGTCTATCACATATTCTGGTCCACAAAAATTGTGAAGTTTAATGGCAAATGATTAGACATAATTTTAAAGACTGTGATCTAGAAGTCAAGCACAGCTTATGATAGACTTTCTAATATCTAATGCAAAATAATGAACATTTATTGAATGAATGACCAATTAACTGTGCAGTTGTGGAGAAGCAGCAAATTGTTTTAACAAGGTCCATCACTGAGAAAGAAAAGGTAACATGCAAGAAAGACTTCATGCTACTGCTCTGGAGTCCTCTGGTTCCCAGATGTCTTAGTTACTTTTTATTTGTCACTGAGACAAAATACCTGATGCCCAAAGTTGGGAAAGGGAAGGTTTATTTCTTACAGTTTGGGGGTGGGGGTTTCAGTCCATACTCAGTTGGCTTCAGGGCAGGGTGGCATGGCGGGGCTGCAGTTCATGGAGGCTGCAAACAGCAAGCAGAAACCGGCAAGAGAGGGAGACACACCTTCTTCCTGCCATCACATTATATGATGGCTCCACCCCTAGGCAGGTGCAGCACTGACACCATCAATCCAAGAGCAAGACAATGAACCAATCACAAACGCACAATGCAAATGCATGAGGCCTGGAGGCCATGGACATAAACCACGATACCAGGCTCCTGTTTCATGTCCTGTCATGCTACTCCAGCTTGCCAAAGCTGAGCATCTGTGGGCTGATCACTAGATCAGTCTCACCTCCCTGTATATGTGCTTTTGAATTAGCATAATCTGGGGTTCTCAATAGTTTCGCTATTAGTGTGAAGAGATGGTAGGTGTATAACAATGTCCTTCTCCTCACCAGGTGCCAGCAGCAGCCCTTTTCCAGTTATGATAGCCAAGCATGTCTGCAGATGTTACAAATGCCCCCTGGGGGCACTCTCTGCTGGAAAGCACTGTGATAGACCCATATAGACCCTTCTACTAGGTATGCTATACTTGCTGACCATGAACTTGTGCAAGGTCTTGGGGGCAATCAGGGCTTTTCTCTTGGGGATGCTGGTCCTTTTCATGTGTCCCAGCTTTTGCAGGGGTAGACTTGTCTTAGTGAGAATATGCATCTTGCTATTAAACTTCTATAGTAGAATGACAATTTTGCGTTCTTTCTGATTGTCAGACATATGGTTCTGACTCTAGTCTGAAACAACAAACCTTTGCATTATGTCAGTGGTTAGAATTTTTTTTCAAGAATTAATGAAAACCTGGAACCTCCAGGGCTCACTGAATTTCTGATGCCTTAGAGGCAGGTTAATCAACATGTTTATATTCTTATGTACCCGGTTAGGTACAAACTTAGAAGCGTTGGGGAAACTTGTTCAAATGCATGTTTTGGCTCCACTTCCAGAGATTCTGACTCAGGAGATTGGGTAGGACTCAGGAAGCTATGTTTTAAAAGCCCTTCCAGGTAATCCACGGGCTATATTTTGAGAAATGATATTTATTTTTTCAAATATTATTTCTTCATAAAATTAGACAACCACAAAGACAAGCAATCTTGAAATCTGTATGCTAAGTGCTTAAACTTTATCTTTTTTTTGGTACCAGGGATTGAACTCACAACCTCATGTTTGCCAAGCAAGCTGCTGAGCTAAACCCCCAGCCCTAAACTTTATCCTTTTCCAAAAAATTTTTGGAAAAATTTTTTCCTTTATCTTTTTCCAAAAAAAATTTGGAAAAATTACTATGGATGCATTTTATTTCCACTTAAATCTACTTGTTAGCCAGGCATGGTGGCACATGACTGTAATCCCAGAACTCAGGTAGGCTGAGGTAGGAGGACTGCAAGTTTGTGCCCTGCTGGACAATTAGCATCTTGGAGAGACTCTGTCTCAAAATTAAAATTAAAAGAGGTCTGAAAATACAGCTCATTGTGAAAGCCCTGGATTCAGCGCCTATTAGCAGCAACAACAAACAACTTGCCAATTTCTCCTAAGATCTGATCAATTTCTAACCCATTAACAGACTTTAATTCTCTCTGGAGCACTTAACAAGCTTCAAAATTGCTTATTACTTATCTCTTCCCTTTAGAATTTAAGTTTCACGAGGGCAGAAAGTATGTTGTTTTTTTATTCTTCACTGAATGTACAGCTCCTTGAACGATAATACCTAGCATGTCTTCTCGAGTGCCAGCATCTATTTTCTCTGAGTGCGGACTTCCCTAACTCTGCCTAACTTGCCTATGCCTCTCACTGAGCATCCTGAAATTCTTATTCTGTGACAAGAGGTTGATGACCTACTCTCTGTGTGTTCTGGAGGAGGGGTGAGTGGAGGTCCCCATCTCCTCCTTGGGAGAGCTTTCTGGGCCCTGCCTGGTAACAATAAAACCTCCATAAAAACAGTAAATGATGAGGTTGTAGAGTTTGGGGGTCGATAAATAAATGGCAGTGCTGTAAGTGTGCAGGTGTTCGTGGAAGCTCCACCATTCCCCACACACTTTACCCTACGTATCTCTTCCATCTGGCTTTTCTTGAGTTGTATCTGTTATAATAAACCAGTAAGCCTAAGTGTATGTTTCCCGGAGTCTTGTGAGCGGTTCTGTTCTGTTATCTAACCCAAAGAGAATGTAGGATCCCTTTGATTTGTAGCCAGTAGGCAGCACTGGAGGCCAGACCAGACTAGCAAGTGGCTTCTGCAGGAAGGGTGGCTTTGGGACCAAGTCCTTAGTCTGTGGGACCTGTGCCAACTCCTGAAAGTCAGTGTAAGAATGAGTTACACTGTATGACATCCGGCCAAGCTCATCAGGAATTGGGGAGCTGGATGGTGTGGGAACCCTTCTTCCTATGCACACATTAGACGTCAGAAGTGAAGTGGTGAGCGTAGAGGAAACAATAATTTCTTCTCCTGTGGCTTCTGTTTTCCCTGCTCATGCTGGTTTCTGTCATTGTCCTCTCCTTGTGTGATGTCCCCAAGGTTTTCATACACTGCCTGACACATGTGCTCAGGGTGCTAAGCACGGCTACCAGTGCTTGGCTAACCTCCCACCACACATCTCGACACAGAGAAAGCAAGAGCGAGGCCGAGACGTGGAAATTCAAGAAGAGGTGAGCCCTCGTCTCGCTGTGCTCAATGTGGGCACATCCTGCCTCTCCAGGCCACCATGCCAAGTGTTGTGTCGGTGGCCTTGACCTTCCATTATTTTTAAGTAGCTGTAGCCGAACAAAAGACAAATGAAAACTTTCTCTGCTTGACATTGAAAAAATTACTGGCATGTCTTATGGTAATTCATTAAAGAATTCTCATTCATCAAAACAATTCATTTTTGTTTGAAGAGGCTGAATAAGCAGTTTCTTGCTGATTTTACTGTCAGCCTCTCTGGCCACATGTGGCTCCAGTTCATTTGCAGTGATTTTATTCCTGAAATTTTAAGAGCTTTTGGTGGGGGGGAATATGTGGAATATTTTAAATCAAATGGGGCTATTTTACTCAGATACTTTCTTATAAGCTCATTTTCTTCTTTATCTTCTTTTGTTTTACAGTTCTAACACCCAAGACTTACATTTAATCACTTTTTTAAAAAAGGAGATAAACATTGAGTTGAGTTTTTATTTCTTCAGAAATTAAAATATACACAATTGATTTGAATTTACTGCTGAACTATGCCTAGGAGATGATCTCAGGATAGTTTACGAATGCTCTTTGTAGCAGGAGAAACCATCATTCCAGAGTTTCATAGGATCTTCAGCACTAATGAAATTTTGTAGGTGTGTGATTTACAAACGCCTTCATCATAAATCGTATCTATCTGGTTAATTCTCAGAGATAGTTATGTCTAAGCATCACAAAAATATAACTTTGGACTTTTCCCAAATTTTTTTTCTCAAAAATCTTTAGTCGGAATCATAGCTCAGTGTCTCATTTGCATTATTCATGTGATCAACTTCATCTTTTAAGAGACTCTATTCTTCCCCTTCCTGAGCATTTCAGCTTATTCTCCAGTAAGCCCTGCCCCAACTGAGTCTCCATGAAAGATTTCAGAACCAGAATTGCCAGATCATACACTTCCAGGAGAAGCCAGAAATGTAAATGTCAGTGTGAAATACTGCAATTTTAGAGGTGGTCAGTTATTTAAAAGTTTTAAAGATCACCCCTCCCCAAAGCCTGTAAATGTCCCATAGTCACTAGAAATTCTTTTATTTATGCTTTAACCAAATTTACTTCCATTAAAATCTGATTATACCATACTGACTTTCCTCTGCTTCCTCAGCACTTGGCCTGGGGCTGTGTGAGTTCCAGTGGGACCTGGAAGACACCCCGTGTCCCCCAGGAATGCTCATGTAGGCACTGGACCCCAGCACTCCAGGGAAAGAGTGAAATGGAGCCAATTTCACTTGGCCTTGAACTTCACTGATGGCTTCCAGCGGTGGCTCAGGAGATCACTGGAGGTCAGAAGAGGGGCTCTTCTTGCTGATGCTGGAAGACAGCGGCTGAGTTTCAGTATCTCTCCATTTCCCCTGGTCACTTGTCTGGTTCCTTTCTGCCTCTGTTACTGCAATATCTGCACTGCTGCTGCCAACACACGGAGAGGCTGTGTACAGACTCGGTGCCTTATTGCATGCACACGAACATGCATGCATACACGCACATGCACTCACACACACCCCTACATGGACTCACACACAGACATACAGAGAGGTACAGTCATCCACATCCACACCTACTCATGTAGATAAACACACACACACTTATGCAGATACACAGCTCTCATTTCCTGGCTCCTTTTCTTCTTCTCACTTGTTCTTGATATTTATTTTTACTTTATTTTTCTTATACAAAAAACATGATGCATATGGGATTTCCAGGACTGCAGAGAGGATTAAAGCAGAGGTATACCAAAGTATACAATCATCACCCAGGCCACTCATCCCGGCTTCTCCAGCTCCTCACACCCAGCCTTTGTTCTGGAAACCCCAGAGAAGGATGGAGCTTGACTGTTTCAGGAACGTTGCCATTGGGCCCTGGCTCAAGCCTGTACTGCTGGCTTCTCCGCTTACCTCAAGGGCCCTCTTGAAGCCTGCTGACACCCTCAGGATCCTAGGAGGTACTTGCTTCCCTCTCCAGTTCCTGCTCCTGCCCTATAGCATCCCAGCTCCCAAGAATCTGGGCAGACACTGCATGGAGATACATAGGACCAGCTATGGGGATTTCCATAGCCCATTAATGGTCAGTGTCTCTTGGTCTTATTGCTACTGTGAGGTGTTTGCTACAGGGAAGGGGAGATTTAGACAATCAGGAGTTAACTGTATTGAAATAATATACCTTGGACTTCTATAGTTCTTGTATATTTTGTTTTTATGGCAATAATTCATTAAGTAAAAGTCCAAATACATACATATTTTAAAGTATTCTTATAGTTGTCACCTCATTTTTATTTTTACAAATGAAACCTCTGGCTTCACTAGTAAGATATTGTCATTCCCTTTTAGCAGATTAGAAAAAGCATGCAGAAAAGGCTCAGAAAGGCTGACAATGAGAGATGAGAAGTCCTCCGAAGATACTCCCAATGTCAAATATTAAAATATGATATTGGCTGCCATGGCTTTTCACTGAATTGCACATACTCTTCTCTATGACTTTACTTGTTTTAACAAAAATGTATTTAATTGTGATTGATACCTATACATGTGATTGAAAACTTACAGTACAGTTGACTATGGAATTACTCTATCTGTAATATAACTCAATGAGTGGGAAACTAAATACTACAATTCTTTTCCTAACTATAAAGCTCTGTTTGCTTTATCTAATTAAATTGGGCTAAGCAGCACAGCAGGAAAGGTAAATGTGAGGTATTTGTGTGCCTGTTTGTGAATTCTTTGCTAAAAAGCTTTTAATGTAACATACCAATAAATTATGATCTATCAAACTCTTCCTTTGGAAAGCTGTACAATTAGGATATTTGAATTACAAAATAACCCTTTTTGTTTTACATCTTGATGTATCTTACATAATTGTGACAGTATTGGAAAGCTGACTAGCACAGTGCTCTTGATGTAATATGATGAAAATGCCACTTTACCCTTTTGGTCTTTCTCTCTCCAACCCTAGAATACCTGTACAATTATAAGAAAAGCATCAGGCAAATCCCAGTAGAGAGATATTCTATGAAACACTTTTCCAGTGCTCCTTAAGACTGTGGAAGTCATTAAAAACAAGGTAAGTCTGAGAAACTGTCACAGCCCAGAGGAATCAAAGGAGTCATGGAGACTCAGTGTAATGTGATATCTGTCCTGAATGGAATCCTGGAACAGAAAAAGAATATTGGCAAAACTAAAGGTATCTGAATAAACTATACACTCTAATTACGTAGTATGCAATGATATGTCAACATTGACTCATTAATTCTAATGAATATAATGCAGGATGTTAATAATAAGGGAAATTGGGCAAGGGATATATTGGGACTCTGCCTAATATCTTCCTAATTATTCCCTATAGTTAAAACTGTCTCTTAAATGAAAGCATTTAAAAAAAAATAATCATCTCCTTTAAACGAAAGGGCAGGGAAGACAAGTAATGAAACAGTTGATTTAGCAGATTAGAAATTTTGGTGACTTGGATACTCTCCCCCTGCCTGCTCTGCTCCCCTGACATGGGCTGACCTCAACCTGTTGGTGTTACAGTTGTATCAGGGTAGTGTCAGTGTCTGTGACACAGACAAACATGACAACATCCAATGAGAAGATAGGGACAAGCCCCTGGAGGATCGCCCCATAGGACCATTAGCCCTAATTGGTAGCAGATCTATTCCTGAGCAAATCGCTGATAAGATAATGAGGTGATCACAAGAGTCCACCCAAAGCAGTCCACCCCCTTTGAGTCTTGGGGGACTCAGGACCACTGGGCTTGTCCATCTCCTGAGGAACTGAGCCACTGTTCAAGCTGCCATACAGGTGGAAGCATAGCTAATGCCCTCCTCACTTGGGTCATGGTTATGTCTGTTCTCCAGCTTGAGCACACCTTCTGGTGCCTCTTAAATCCCATCCTCTTTGCGTGTCCATGTTGGTAGTTTGTGTAAATCACTCTGATGGCCAGTCCTTAAGGATTCTATTTTAAGATGTGGGTATGTTATTTTTCTTTTTTCTTTTTAGTGGTTGCTTAATGGCTTCACCGCTCACTATAACTGCTGCTTTCTCGGAATGAAGAGGAAAGATGCTTAGCTCAGTCTCTGCTTTGATATCGTTCAGATGCACTTAGTCATGGTGCTTTCAGATTGGCACTCCATTGTCTGAAGCTCTGATAAGACAAAACATTTCCCCAGTGGACTTCATCAGAAAAGAGGAGATGGCATGTACATAGAACAGATCCCCCTCCAAACTCTCTAAATGTCTTTCCAGTGCCTAAATCCTATTATGCTACTACTTTCTGTCAATTTCAACTTCTCCAAATGGTGGTAAATATTTTTAAAGTGGTAGATTTTCTGCTTGCTGTAATATAGTTTCAAGCAGGTAATACCATAATTATTTGTAAATGATTACAATCAATAATTTGGACCCCACTGTCTTTTTCATAAGGCAAGGTTGGAGAAAATCATTAAAATCACAATAGATAAGCCATTTGTGTATTCAAGTGAGAACAATGACGGAAATCATGGTTGCCTTTTCTGCTAAAACCAAGAAAAAAGAAGAGACAAGGTGAGAATGACTGAAAGTTGAAGGCCTAGATCTTACACACGCACTTGTCAAGAGTAGTGAGTGCCATTGCAGTGTTTGGAATCCACTAGATCCTGAAGGTGGGTTATACTCCTGAGAAAGGGGAATCTATTCAAGGGGGCAAACGCACCAGACAAAGAGAGAATATCAAAAACCCAAATTACTTCTTGGCAAGTGATATAAACTGAATTCAAGGAAAGAAGTGGAGTAAATTGCTCCTTCCCTCCAGACCCCACCTCTTACTTCCCTTTTCCCACAAATACAGACAATAAGCAAACAATAAAATAGGCAAATAAACAATTATTTAACGATCACTTCAGGGCCTCTGTACCTCTTTCTCTTGCCCAGATCCCCAGAAGGCAATGATATAGAATAAGTTTTATAACAGTTAAAGGTCCTAGCTCTGAAAGGGGGAAGTTGTACATGATTAAGTGAATGTGTGTGTGTGTGTGTGTGTGTGTGTGTGTGTGTGTGTGTGTAACTAATGAAGGGCAAGAAAGAGAAAGCAAGACACCAAGAAAGAAAGTACAGGATGGCCATATTTGAAAGGAGAATGTTTTGAGTCAAGTGATCTGATCTCCATCTCATCTAGAAGCTGCTTCAAACCCAAAGGACCTCGGATCATCTCTGCAGAGACAAAGATGCTAGGACAATGTAAAGGGATGGGAAAATGCTGGGAATCAGCTAGTACTTGATTGCCAAGGAACAGATAAAACTAAGAGAATCCAGTTTCTTCTCCATCCCTCCCAGGTATGGCTCTTTGAGCTTTTCTTGATAAACTTTTTACACATGAATGTGTTACAGAATCTGTCACCTGTCCTGAAACAGTTGGTGTAGGGACAGTTGGTGTAGAGTAGGCTTTGGGAATTAGATGATTTATATTTCTTGGAATAATATCTTGAGAAATTGTTTAAATTTCCGCCAATGATGAGTTGTGATGCGAGAATACTAACACTGTTACTATTGCTACTAATAGACTGTTTGGAGAGTTTAGAGTGTGGAAAGAGAGTACTAATTAAAAGTAGGTTGGCATCAGATAGCTCATGCTGAAGGCTACCAATGCATTGGAGAAAGACAATTAACCCCTTTGAATGATAATCATGGATTTAAAACCCCTTTGGAGCATATGGAGAATTCTCATCTCCTGCAGTGAGAGCCAACACATAAAAGTAAACAAAAGAAAAGGGTGAGAATCAGCTCTAGGACTTAATTATAAGGTTAATGGAGTTTCACAGAAGACAATTCTCAATATCCACAAGCTTACTCTTTCAAAGTCATGGCCTTAGAACCTAAAGGTTGAAATGAGGACATCTGTGTTGGCCACACAACAATCCTTGAAATCTTGATTTTCCCCAGTCCTAGCGGCCTGCAGCGGTGGCCCACTGCTTTCTGGCCCATCCATCTTCCCTGAAGGATGATGCACAGGTTTCTATCTTGCAAGGCAGCACATGGTTCCTCCCCACTCCAGACACTGCACCAGGTTCACCGTACCAGACTGATAACTAGGATCAGGTCAGACATTATTTGGCTGAGGAAGTGTAAAGGCCTGGTAAGGGAGGAAGAGGTTTTATGCTGAAGAAACTGTGAAATTACTAAACTCATTCTGCAAAAGTTGAGAAAGTGTACCTGTGGTTGGATCCTGAGAGTGCTTTATCAAGGACAATAAAATGACCAAGTAGGATTAGAAGAGGTTTCTTCATATGGCTCTCCACTCCTGTGCTACACAATTACACATTTCATCAAGGATTCTGGGTGATTACTCCCTGCGAATGTACAGTGGGGTTGGTTCTCAGAAACATGGAAACAACAGTGCACTACACCAACCGAAACAGAACTATTGGAGTTTCTATAGAAAATGATGGAGAGAGAGATGGAAAAACTCAGATGACTGGACACGCTAGACTGGACATACTATGAAAATCTAGAAGAAATACCAGCTGACCATTGTCGATGTCCGCTCCCGGCCGGCAGGAAGGACACACGACAAAGTCTGGTAGTGGACAACCTTTTCTTTTTATTTTTCTTCTCCGTACAGCCTGCCCTGGGTTCTCCCAGCTGAAGCCTCCTCTGGTCCGCTCCCCGCGGCTCCTTTTGTGCTTCAGTCTGCCCCAAAGCCTCTACCGGTCCGCTCTCCGCGGCTCCTTTTGGGCTTTTACTTCTGGGCTTCTACCTGGCTTCCTCTTCCGCCCAGGGGTGGCACCGGTATATATACGGGTACAGTGTCCAATCATGTTAAAGTAAGCAAGGCAAGCTGATTGGCTAACATCATCAGTTGCCAGGCAGACTATATTGTTGAGCGGGTTGCTTACGCGGTAAGCAGGAAACTAACATATTCGATGGGAGGGGTAATCTACCTCAGGCTTTGCTCTTTACCACAGGCCGCACGTCCGCCGCGCAAGGCGAGCTATCACAGACGCGGCTCCCAACGACCATGCCACTTTGGGAGGCTTGGAAGGATGCTCCAAAAGGTGAGAGATAAATCCCCAAAAGATTCAGATTCACAATGAATACATAAGGATCCAGTGTTCTGAACCTATCAGGACAGGCCCTCCAAAGCAATATGGAATATGCTGATAAGACAAGCTTCAGTGTTGCTGGGAAACTCAGCTTATCTGTCCTCTGTAGACTCTGCTTCATGGCAAAACTGTGCTTCCTCACAGCACTGAGGAGGACAAGATCCCCAAGTAATTAAGGCCAGGTGATCGGTTGAGAGCCAGAATGAAGTCATTAAGAGTGCTGGACAATCCTATGAGCAGACTAGATGCCAGCTGACGAGGGTATTGCTCAGTTTATAGATCAAAAGAAATGAAAGGTTGTTTATAAATGGACCCATAAGTCACCATAATCACTTAGCAGTTTCTATGCCTGGCCCTGTTTTCAGACTTGGAATCTACTTACTGTAAAAGGACCTGAGACCTTAGGAGGGAAGCATTATATTGCCCCAGAAACTCCATATGATTATGACATATCCAGTATTTCCCCAAAGGAATATGATGCTCTTTACTCAGGTAATCTTACACAATGGGAAAAGGGGCACCAAGACATTTCCAGGATTCTTAGACATAGATTCTGAGTTTACATGAATACTGGAGGATTGCAAGTATTTTCCTATTCCTCTTGTTGGAATAGGGCATATTGGGGACCATGTACTAAGTGGTAATAAGATATGGTTCATTGTGAGTCCATGGGTCCATAACCCCATCAAAAAGTCATTCCATTAGTCTCGAATGTATCATTGGAATGGACATTCTTGGTCTATGGCAGAAGCCCATGCTGATTCTCTGGTTTGTGAATTCACGGAATCACAAATCAAAGTACAGAAGGGTTGGGGCTGGGGATTTAGCTCAGTGGTATAAGCGCCTGCCTTACAAGCAGGCAGTCGTGAGTGAGTTCGATCCCCAGTACCGATAAAAAGGAAAAAGACAAAAACAAAGTACAGAAGGGCAAATAGTAATAGTATACTTCAAAACTGCTCCCAATCCTGGCCAAAAGAATAAATGACAGTGGAAACCGTATCACATCCTAAGGAAAGTGGTGGAGATCAGTGCAGCCTACCGCTAATCCTAGACTACACATAATTCAACAATCTGAGCCTACAAAAAATGGAGAAGTTCTGGGGGATACTAGGTACAACAAAACTAAATTCGTGTAAGTAATAGCCCCACTTCTTGTGCTATTACAGATATGGTTTGTTGTTGTTTTGCCAGAACATAGAAATACGTCCTCAGGTACAGGGTATGTGGCCTTTTCCATTCCTGATGGAAGCGAGTATCAGAAGTTTACATGGACATGGAATGGCCAGTAGTATACATTTAAATCTTACTTCAGACTTATGTTCATTCTCCTGCTGTCTGTAATAGTCTAGTCCAAAGAAAGCTCAGACTGTCCAGACTTTTGAAGAAGATCAAACCGGTCCACTAATTTGATGATATCAAATTAATATGTTCATGTGACAAATTAGAGACTTTTCTAAGACATGTTCTCCAGAGGGTAAGAGATAAACCCTATAAGGATTCAGGAATCCAGTATATCCATAAATATTTAAGTAAAACACAATATTGTTGCATTTGTAGTTCCTTTCACTAAGAAAAAAGCACCTTGTAAGCCTTTTAGGAATCTGAAGGCAGAATTTCCCCACCTGGAAACATCATCCTGATGTATTTACCAAGTGAAACGGAAAGCTATCAGTTTTGGGTGGGACACAGAGCAGGAAAGGTCTCTCTGTCAGGTCTATGTAGTGGTGGAAGCAGTCCTGCTGCTTGGGCCATGTGAGTAGCAGCCTCTCTGTTATTAGAGGTATCTGTGGTGGGAAAAGATGCCATGTTTATGGCAAGCCAATAGGAGACTCACAATGAGGACCCCTAGGGTTCTGGAGCATGGCCATGCCATCTGCAGCAGAGAATTACATATCATTTGAAAGCCCAGCTCCTGGCATGCTAATGGCCTTGGGTGAGACAGAGTGTCTAACTATGGCACGTGAAGTTACCATGTAGCCAGAACTGCCCAAGATAACCTGAATTCTGTCCAGTTCATCAAGTCATAAGGTCATGTGGGCCTAAGAGCAGTTCATCATCAGATAGAAATGATACATCCAAGAATGAGACATAACCAAGGCAAATCAGCAAAAGAAAGCTACACAAGCAGGCGGCCCAGATCCTCAGGTCATCACCACTGTGACACTAGCTCCTCTCCCTTAGCTCATGTATATGATGATCACCTGTATGATCTTCAAGATTGCATGATGTCTAATTAATTAACTAATGGAGAAAGGAAAAAGCCAACTTTGGTCTGTGGAAGAGCCAGATGAATTAGTACATACAGGTAAAAAATGGATAGTGATTACATGATAACCCCTCCTAGGAGATGAAGTATAGACAAGGGAAATCCTTTCAGTAGAAGGAACTTTGAACTATGCACTTGGTAATCTACTTTTGAGAAAAAAGAAGAGGCCCATATGATTTATGGGCAATGGCACTGGTAGGCCAGGCCTACCATCATCTTTTAATGTGATCTTTAATCTAAAAGAGGATCAACTACAGAAGAAGCACTAAACAACCACAAAGATAAAATGGTTCACCAGTCATTGTCAGCCAACCTCTATCATTGGACACCTAAGGGCTGGTACAATCAGTGCATAAACATGGTAGCTAAGGATTCAAGGCTCTGTATGGGCTCATCTGCAGGCAGTCCCACTAATCGAGGATGACTTAGTCATCAGTACTGTTGAATATACGATCTTTAAGCCACAGTGTCAATTGTCAGGTGGAGTGTTATTCCTCAAAAAGACCAAACATCCCCTTAAAGAGAAGTTGATTACATTACACTGTTTTCATTCCAGAAGAGGAAGTGATTTATCATAATTAGTATCTATCTATATGTATTCTATGTACAGGTTTAATTTTCTTGCCTAGAGGATTTAAGCTACCATCTGAAGGTCCAAAGTGTTTGTTCCATTGTCATGGTAGCCTATGTTGCATAGCGTCACACAAAGTAATCCACTTTACAACAAAGAAGATATAGCAGGAAGAGTTTGACCATGGCGCTATACTAATCTGCCACACACTGTGCAGCATAAAAGCTGCCAGCCTGATAGAGAGCTGGAAGAGAACATGCTGCCCTATGGGACTCCATTCTCCAGGATGCAAAGTCAGTGATCACTGCACCATACTGTGTCTCCAAAAGGTAGAATCTGGGCTCAGGGTGAACGGAGACAGGAGACAGTCCCACCCACTGTGCCTCTCAGTGACCTATTTGGGAAATTTGTCATTCCCATTCCATTTTCTCTGGCTTCTATGAAAATAGAAGGTTTGGTTCCAAGAAGGGGAAAGCTTCTACCAAGGGGGCAAAGCAAGGATCTCATTAAACTTTGGGTTTATAGCTGGTGCCTATTCCTCCAAGGTCCTTAGGCCCAAAGACTATAGAGAGGAAAGGAATCACCATTCTAGCAGGAGGAGTTGATTTTGATCATTATGAGAAGGTAGAGCTGTTACAGTTGGGCAGAGGACAATGTGTGTGCACTCAGATGACCTATATTGGTGTCGACTGATGCTTCCTTGGCAGATTTTGATGATAGACAAGCAGAGTTTGCACAGCCTGGGAAGTGCAGGGTGATAAATGCATCCAGCAGGTAAGCAGTCTGTATCATCAGTGATGCTGGCAATATGGCGTGGGTAGAGGAGGAAAGCAGCAGCGTGGGCAGTTGTGTGCCCACGGACAGCGACTGCAGCTCATCCCACTCCTAGGTATGGATCATTCTAGAAGAGACGATAAAAATCTTATAGGCATGATTCCCAGCTGGGGTGAAATTATTACACAAAGAATTTGTGAGCCCAAGTGCACAAGGACTGAACACACTACATGTTATGGTTTAAGGACAAGATCCTCACTCAGGACCTAGGCACCCTTTCTTCAGCCTCCAGGAGCATTGACTGAAGTCAGCTCACAGGTGGCCCCAGCCAAAGTGATGTGCTCCAGCCAAGCTATGCCTCTCCCCAGGCCCAGTGCATATCTAGTGCATATCCAGTGCTTGATGGACACAGGGTGAGAAGGCCCAGCCCCTTTGCCTCTGCTCAGTCTAATTCTGCAGGAAGCACCCCAGCTCCAGAGCACTCTGTGCAGCTCACTGAGGCCTCTGCGGCCACTGTGCCGAAGTAGACTTCTCCTTCTACCCAGTCTGGCACCAGGTATGGGTCACCCAGTGCTGCTCTTTCCCATAAATGTGTTGGGGACACATCTTTGCCTCGGGGGTCTGTTTAGTAGGGGGGCCCAGGCTTGAGATAGGCTGACGCTGGCTCTCTAGTAGAAGACCAACACAAACAGAAGGGGAGTATCTGCTTTCAATCAGTATCTGCACCAAGGACATGACAGCACTCCTTTCGGGTGGTTTAACCCTAAACTGGAACACTGAGATGAATGGCAAAGACTTAGCTAGAGCTGATCATTTTATAGAATTTCCTAACTCGGGTGTCAGCATGTTCGTACTGCTCCTGCCCACGCTCTGTCAACCCACTGGCCTCTCTCCATGCAGGAGCTAAGAGAACAAACATTTTTGGTTTAGCACTTCAATTGTGTTGCAGCAAAAATGCAGCAGTCCTCAAACAGAGAAAAACAAAACAATATCAAAACCACCGGAAACACTAAGAAGTGCTACCTTCCCAGGCAATCACGTAAACATCCATAACTACCTCACCTGTTTTAGTAGGAGTTACTAATTTTTTTTTTTTTTTGCACTTACACACTGATCATAAGATCTTTGGCAAGTTAAAGGAAATGTTCAAATTCCAATTTCAGAAAACTTGTGTTTAATTCAACTTTCCGTCCTCTGACTGGACTCAAATGCTGGAGAGGACAGGAGACAACAGTGACGTGGTAGGCGAAGCTGGAACAGGTGTTTAAAATTCACTGCTATTTAAAATTCACTGCTAGGTAAAGAGTCACACTGAAAACTTTGCTTGCTTGTTGGGTGATGAATATTTCAAACTTCTGCTTCTCTCTCTCCCCTACCCTTGCTGACAAAACTTTTTTTTTCCAGCAGGAAGGCACGACCATTCTGCGATACTGCCAAATATAACAAACATCTACAGATGGGCTGGTCTGCAGCTGGAGGCTTTAACTTTGTAGTATTTATTTGAAATATCCGAGCCAGCAGAGCAAGGCTAAGGCACAGTGGGCACAATTCACAATGTTTTGGCTCTGGAGCAAATAGCAGTTGAACTTAGTTTTTTCAGCTAAAATGGAATTTATGCAGATGTGCTTTGCACTAAATTCATTAAACAATTACATCCTGGTGCAGTTTTCACATTTTTGTAAAGGATCTGCATAAGCACTAATTAGATCTAAAACAATGTTACTGGGCAAATTACAGTGCCGATTGTTCGCCTCGTCTTGCATTCGCATCTGCTTTGCAGAGATGATGATAATTTAGGTGCGAGCCATACAAATGCTGGTTTCTGTTACATTTACTAGAAATATTTATTTAAGACGTACTATAGATTAATTGATAATGTAAGCATTTTCAAAGAGCCTCCAAATGTTTTCTCACCGACATTTACTGGTAAAATTCAGTCTGTGACAAATACAGTAGCTGAAACTTCTCACAATTGCTAACTGGCATTTTCCTCTGTGTGGTTTGCTATTGAAAGGCAACTTTGCATTTCATTTGGCTTCAAGTACAAGCTGGGTTCGCTGAAGTACAGCAGTGCCTTTCAGAGGGCCGCGTTTGACGTAAAGGCACACAGACGCTCTCCTAAGCAGCTCACAACCCACACTGCCTCTCCTTTGGTCCATCGGTTAAAAAGGGTGACTCTGTTTTGCGAAGTTATTCAATGTCATAAGAAGTTCAGACAGGGGAGCACGTTTTCTTTCCCCCATATTTGTCTTTCTATATCATTAAATGTAGGAAGGCATATTAACATTTAAACAAAATCAATTCTGCAGATGTGAGGACATTCCAATAGGGTTTCTATGGCAACTTTGAATGTAGCAATTTCATTCAGGACTTGCTGCAGCCTAGGAGTCACCTCCATTATTGCTGTTGTCCTAGACACTCCTCAGTTCGCCTGGCCAGCCGTGCATTTGAAGCCCTGAGAGTAACCATTCTACTCTCACGAAGGATAACCAGTACTACAACTAGCATTATCTCCCCCTGGGAAGGAAGCCAATGCGGTGAATCAGTCTGGTTGCTGGTTTTCTAAAAACCACTCCTGTTGTTGGACTTTTTAAATGGTTATGCTTATTGTTTGGTAGAGCCAGCCGTGAAAGACCAAGCTCATTGTGGATGCCAACAAAGAGTAAGAGGCAAAACTGAACTCCAAATGTAATCAGTGCACAAATCCAGGTTCAAGATATTTGGAAATATCTCTTCTTGGTGCAGGAATACTAATTATTAATGCAAACCAGTAAGTATTAATAGTGCTCTCAAAATTTAGCATTCAGGGTCACTAGCTGTAGTAAATTGTTTCTCTAACCTTTATACGTGAGTTTTTCCATTTCTTTCTGTGCTCTTTTAGGTAAGAGAGATTGTAACTAGAAGGGTGATAATAATTCCTTCTACAGACTTATTTGGTAAGCCTGAAACTGCTGTGCTGGGTGAATATGAAATTATATCCTCTTTAAAGGAAAACATAATTTAGCACTAACTTGGATGTTTAAAGGTAAAACGCACCACGCCTGAGAAAGCAGGTGAAGTGTGTTTATAATAAAAATATGACTTCTGAAGTTCAGGAAGAGACAACAATCAGTATTTCCTCACTTGAACAACAAGTTTTTATTGCTTTACCCTTGGAAATTATTTGATTCTATGCTTTATTTCTCCTTTGTGTTTTACTAGAGGAAAAGAGGAAAATAAGTGAGATGTAATTTTCACCAAATTAAACATAACTGTGAGACCTATTTCTCAAACGTCCACACATTGCCTTTAGGCTGACAGCAAATGGAGAAAACTCTAACCCAACCACGGGCTGTTATGAACAACTGGAAGAGGTTTATTGTAAGATTTTCAGTCTTTTTTTTTTTTTTTTTAATTGGTACCGGGGATTGAACTCACGACCGACCGTGCACTTGCAAGGCAGGTGCTTATGCCTGCTGAGTTAAATCCGCAACCCCACATTTTCAGTCTTAACAATGTTAGTGGCTCCTGCGGCTAATGAAAGGCCTATGCAGCTTCGGAAGAGATAACTAAGTGAAACAACAGAGTTCTTGGCAAAACTGGCTTCACTCTTGTATCTTTTGCCAAAGAGTATCTGTGGATGCTACTACTCACCGTTCTTTTCTTTTTAAGTCCCTGAGTAGTGGCCAGGTCGGCCTGCCAGTGCCTGGGGTAACTCTGGTCTGCACTTATCCCCTCCTCTTTCCTGGACTTCTTCCTTCTCCCTTGGAGCGAGCATTTCTCTGTTGCTTCTTGGTGCTGTGTTTGGCACTATAGAACAACACAGGTAAGCCAGAGTTCCTGCCTTTTGGTATTCACATCATAATGGGGAACACGCACAAATCCTTATCTGGCAAAGTGCATATTTGATGATCTTAGGTTATTTGTTGGGGAAAATCCAGAGGTTCGGTGTTAGATGATTTAGGCATTTTCCATTTGGTGAAGTGAACCCAGTTTTATGAGTTGAAACATATTAATCAACAGAATATTACGCGTATAAACTGAACCACCTGCTAATGTCCTCCCAAGAAAAATACAAACTAGTTATAATTGAAAATGCCAAAAAGTTCCTCTGTTCCCAGAGTGTCTTCCCATATGGCCCTGTAGAAACTGCCAGCATTAAAATTTCCTCTTCAATGAATCTTCTTTAAGGAGATTATCCCTTTAACCAGTTTAACTTTATGTTAACCAGATTAACTTTACATCATTGGGATTCTCAGGCACTGCTGGTAGGAATTTTCCAGCCAAAATGTTGCTTCTACACTGGCCGTGTAGCTAATTCTCTACCTGCAATAGTGTCATCTGTGAGTCCCAGACAACAAGTGTTCTGTGTGGGTCAACCTTTTGTTACTATGACAGAATACCTGAGAGAAACAAGTTAAAAGAAGGAGAGGTTTGTTTTGGCTCACGGCTTCAGAAGTTTCAGTCCATGGTAGATAGATTTTATTACTGTGGACGTAATATATCATGGCACAGTATATCATGGCAGGAATACGTGGTAGCGGAGGTCTGTTCACTTCATGGTGTCTGAGAAGAAATAAGAAAGATAAAAATCTCCCATGACTCTGGCATCCCCTTTGAGAGTGCTCCCACCTTGTAAAGGTTCTGCCACCTCCCAATAGTGCCACAGGCTAGCTCTTCAGCACATGAGCCTCGCAAACTATAGCTAATTTACTGCTCTGCATAGAGGAGGAGATTCTCACATTTGTACTCCTGTATCAGAAAGGCTGACACTACAGAGAAATGACCCTGGGGAACATTTCAAACTATACGGTAATAAATGAGACTGCTAAATCTGAAAGGAATTTAATAAAACCATTTCTACTCATTACTTTGCAGTAGAGGAAAGACAGATTATAAGGGGAGAGGGAGCAGGAGCCCATCAGTAGCTCAGACAGTGCTGGGCATCTGAGGATCCGGCCTCACAAAGTACTGGAGAAAGTGTGAAGGGTGGGGTGACTTGGAGTTCATGCTGGGTATCAGCCCTAAGCCTTCCTTTAAAACATTCAATAAAACACGCATGTAATGAAGAAGTTCGGTACTGGGCTAACCTGTCCTTTCTCTAAGCATCATCATACCTTAGTCAGTTTGCTAACACTTGAAAACACCTGCTATGTGCCAAGCATATACTGGGTTTTGAGAATATGTTGGTGCTCATGACACATGGTCCTCCCTGCCTCCAAACTCTGCTCAAAGGAAGCTGGAACAATATCTGGCATTCCTCCTCTTACCCTCAAAGCATGGCACAGCTTCTGCTTACTGGCAGAGACAGGAACCTAATCAGTACAAGTCAGTAGGCAAGGAAACAACACAAGTCCAAAGGAGAGGCTGCAACCTAATTTCTCTGGAGCATAAAGGATTAATACGTGTTAACTGAACCATGAAATCTAAAGAAGGCTTTCAGACAGTGGGAATGGCATAAGCAAAGCCATGGAGCTGTGAAAAGACATGGTGTTTGGGAAAAAACTATTAGCAATGTGGTATCAGTAAATCTGGGTGCTTAAGATGGATCACAAAGAGATAAAATTTGTGTTGTAGATACAAATCAGACTCATGATCTGTGCATCACCCTGAGGATTGTGGGTTCTCCTCTATAAGTAGTGAGAAGTCCTGTGCAGGGTTTAAAGCACAAATCTCTTTCATGTGCAGAGTTGTTCAGGTCCTTATTATCATAGTACCCACTATGTACTGAGGTTTTCTACTTGCCAGGTGAATATCTATGTGATTTATGTATCTTTTCTTGTTCTACAGAAGAGAGAACCTCCACATGGAGACATTAAGAACAGTAATTTGCCCGATACCTCATTGCTTCAGGGAGGAACTTGGACTTGACCTAGGTCTTATTCATTGCAGCAAGAGGCAGGGACAGCCTGCAGGATTCACAGAACAAAGTCATACTCTCCAGATTTGGGACATCATTCGACATCAGGGAAATACAAACCATAACCACAAGATACCACTTCATCCCCACAGGAATGACAAGAAGAGAAAAATTAGATAACATTAAGTGTTGGAAAGGATGTGGGAAAATCAGAACCCTTACCTGTTCTGGTAGAAGTGGACAAAGTTCCTTGACTGATTCAATACAGAATTACCATATGATCCAGCTATTTCACACCTAGGCATATACTATAGACTGAATATTTGCATGTCAGAAGCCATAAGTTAAATCCTAATGCTCAGTGTGATAATGTTGGTCGGTGAGGCCTTTGGGAGGGGATTAGATCCCAAGGGCTCCATGGATGGGATCAGTACCCTTATAGTGGGAAATCGGCCACCTAGGAGCCCAGAAGTGGGCTTGCAGCAGACCCTGCATCAGCCTGCGTCTTCATCTGTGACTCTCCAGCCTTTAGGACTGTGGAAAGTAAAATTCACCTGTTCGTAAACCACCCGGCCTATGGTGTTTACGATAGCAGCCCAGAGGCCAAGAACAGTATCCATACCCATGAGAAAGGAAAACACCTGTCCACATCAAAAAGTATACACAAACATTCACCGAAAGGTGGAACAACCCAACTGTCCATTGATAACTAAAGAAATAGACACAATGTGGTATGTATCTATATAATAATTTTGTTTTGGTCATAAAAAGACTGAATATAGGGCCTTGAAGAGATAATAGTACAGTGATGTTCACACACAGTTATTCACAATGATCAAATTTATAAGCATTGCCAGAGTCCATCCAGGGATACACAGAAAAACAAAAAAGTGGTATATCCACAAAACACAGAACGGAACATTACTCAACCTTGAAAAAGGAAGGAAGGTCTAATATACGCTATAATATAATAAAGGACCTTGAGAACATCAAACTAAGTGTATGTGAATCAGAATATAAATATGATTCCACTTATAGGGGACATATAAAGTAGTCAAATTTATAGACAGAAAGTAGAGTGGTGGTTGCCAGGGGTGAAGGGTAGTTTGGATCAGAAACTATTGTTTAGTGGACACAAAATCACAGTTTTAAAAGATGAAAAGAGTCCCAGAGATGAATTTTATAACAATGTGAATGCTGAGTAAACTTATTTAAAAATGGTTAGGATGCCAAATTTAATGTTATTATATGTATTTTACCACAGAAATTTTTTTTTTTTAAAAAGCAATGCTGTCTGCATTATTAAGTGAATATCTGACAGGACAGGATAAAGAGCTGTCTTTGGTCCCCTAAAGACCTGGGACAGGATTCTGCTCCTTTGCATATGACCTGGGAGCTCAAATGTCCAGCTCCAGCTACTCAATTTCTCTAAGATGCAAGTGATAGGGTAGGGAAGATCTCTTCATTCAGTATTGGAACAGTAAGTAAAATAAAACTATTCTTATGTACATTTATTTCTATTAATGCTACTTTAAATACCACCCTTGTGCTGAGGATTTAGCCCAGTGGCTCAAGCGCTTGCCTGGTAAGCCTGAGGTTGAGAGTTTGATCCTTGGGACCAGAAAAAAAAAAAAAAAAAAAAAAAAAAAAAAAAAAAACAAAAAAACAAAAAAACAAAAAAAAAAAACAAAACCAAAAAACCAAAACCAAAACAAACAAACAAGCAAAAACTACTCTAGCATGTATAAACCCAGTGACTATGCCAGATAAAATACAGGGCATTCAGTGAAATTTGAACTTAACATAAACAATGAAAACTTTTTAATAACTTCTTCATGTGTACCTCCAAAGTTATATCATACCCTACACAACACTTCGGACAAACTTACCTGAAAATGAATTTTTATTGTTTATCTGAATTCAAATTTAACAGAAGTCCCTGTATTTTATTTGCTAAATGTAAGCCTTACCCATAACATTGTTATCAATCAAATAAGTGACAAAGGTTAGCTCTATAGAGAAGAAAAAAACACCTTCTCTGGTCATTTTTTTATTCTTGTCCAATTTTTGTGTTTAACTGTCATCAAAGATGCAGGATGGGCATATGGCTTGATGATCAAAGTGACAACAGATAATGGGACTGATCTATTAATCTTCTAGTTTACCTCCTAATTATACTTGGTTTTAAATCAACAAAGCCATGAATAAATGCCCTGCTGTATTTCCTCTGTCCCCATTAAGCACTGTGGAAAGTCCTTGCCCAATCTTCCTCAAAAGTAAACTTTTAACTGCAAAGACGGTGACTTTAATTAAATTAGTAACAGTGAAGACAGCCGTCTACAAAACTTTAATGAGCGATTCTCCATCCATCTTGGAGCATCCAAGACTCTGAATGTGATTTCAATCCTGCTGGCTCTACTGTCATCAGAAGCGTCTCCCGCTGGGCTAGTGCTGTGTCCTTCAAGTGGAGTCCACTGGGAGAGACAATGGTCACCTTCACCAAACAGAAGCACAGCAGCCAGGCCTGCTAAGGCCGTGTCATCTATGCGTACAGATTTGTGTGACCGGCGGGATAGGACCCCCTGTTTCTCCGTGAAAGGTGCCATTTGATTTCCTGAGACAGTGGAGTGTAGTGGGGACAGCCTGGGTACCACGGAGTCAGAGCTCAGTTCAGATTCTGCTGCCCATGGGGCCGGATGTGAGCAGCACGCTGCTACTGTGGCCAGACAGGCAGGGAGAGGGCCCCTTGAGAACAGATGAGGAGCCCATTAGAGAGCGGGTGTGTGTGTGTGTGTGTGGCAGTGCCATGCCTGTGCCAGTGTGGAAAGGGCACTTTGGTAAAAGCCACCTTTGGTGTCCTAGGGCCTCAGCTTCCCTCCAGATTAAGGGGCTCAGGGATGGTGGCTGCCTTCCCCTGGGTCCTTCTCCCTTGCCTACCTGTGGCACCCACTGAAAAACCTCCTGACTCAGCTGTGGAAAGGCCCACGAGATTGTCGTGGACTCCCACGGAGTCCAGAAGCCGCCTTCCCACCCTCTTCAGCCGACACAGGACTTGAGGGCTTAAACTGAGTATCTATTTTATTAAAATGAAAAAAGCCCAGTTTCCTAAAGCTTTTAAATTGTAAATCTGGTATTTATAAATCAGATAAATTTAATATTAACTAAGAGGAAATGCTTTTGATTAGTTTTCTTTTCTCTTTTAAAGTTAAATTTATTTATTCAGGGAGGTGGTATCAGGAATTGAACTCAGGACCTCACCTTTGCCTGGCAGGTGCTGTGCCACTGAGCTAAATCCCTGGCCTCAAGCTCACTTTGTAGCCCAGGCTGGTCTCAAATTCACATCAATCCTCCTGCCTCAGCCTCCCAAGCGCTGGGATTATAGGCATGCACCACCATTGCCCAATTTAAATTTATTTTTGGGGGCTGGGGATTTAGCTTCAGTGGCATAAGCGCCTGCCTTGCAAGTGTGCGGTCATGAGTTCAATCCCCGGTACCGATAAAAACGAAAAAGAAAAAAAATTTATTTTTAACTAATATATAAAAACATACAAGTTGTCCTTATTGATTTGATAACTTGTATTCATTGCAGAATTGGCAAGTTTTTGATTGTCTCAAGTTGAAAGGACTAAATTTCCATTAAACCCTGAAGGCCATTTACCTTAATAATTAGTTTCATTTTACACTGCAGTGATAAACTTCATACACTTTTCTTTCTGAGCAATTCAAATCTCTGCTCTGGCTTAAGTTAGTGACCCTAGCAAGTAAAATTTTTCTTTTTTTCTGCTAGAGGGGACTGAATCTAGAGAGTGAGTCACATCTCCAGCTCCCTGTCCACCTTTAAAATTTTCAGATAGGATCTTGCTAAAAGTGCCTGAGCTGTCCTTGAACTTTCCATCTTCCTGCCTCAGCCTCTGGAGTGCCGGGATTACAGGTGTGCTCCCCGGTATCCCGCTCTTCTGACGGTTTTAAAAGTTTTCTAAATCTGGTAAATTGCAAATTATGAAGAATATGACCCCCAAGTTCTAGCGAATATTCTAACTGTTTACAAAGAAAGTACAATGGTAAGCGGGTAGAAATGGGAGGTGAGAAGCCGTGGAGCCCAGGAGCCGCAGGCAGGGCTGAAGGTGGCCTGGGCGCTGGGCTAGCGCAGTCCCTCACCCCTGTGCACTCAGGGAGGGCGGGGAAGGGATTGCTGGTTATGATGCATATTTCTGAGATGTGTCTAGAAGGAGCTGGGATCGCAGCTAAGATTCTATCGCTAGTGTGCAGGCAGGGAAAGCACAGAAGCCCGGCTGACGCTGGCTTGTGGAGGCACAGTGGAAATGAACGGTGGGCCCAGAGAAGCCATCAAGGAAACAAGTCAGCCAGCCACCTGTGGCTCTGGGCCCTGCTTTTCAGCCCGTGGGGGAGCTCAACGCTGACCTCCACCTGCTATGGTTTCACTGTGTGTCCTGACGAGCTCTTAACTTTTGAACTTGTTTCCCTGGCCGCCAGATCATGACGATAATAATAGTTTCTAACAAGCTGAGGGAAGAAAATGCTGCTGCTAAGAAAGTGGCTCGTATTAAAATAAAAGTTGAAGCCGGTCAATGATCAGTGCCACAAAAAGTAGGGGATGAAAAAGGACGGGGGAGGAGGGTAATAGGCCTGGGATGGAGGAGCACAGGCTGAAGAGACGCTTATATAATCAAGACCATTTGTATGGATCGTTAAGCAAGGGTCAGGAAAGTAGGTGGAGGTGGGAAGGACCAGGGGAACCAGCAAGACAGCCCGGAGCCCACAGCCTCAGCTCTGAATGTCAGCCACACACTGTTGGAAGACTTCATAAATGTTAAACAACAAAAGCAACAACAAAAGTCATAATGCTTTAAGATACTGAGTATATACTGAAATTCAAATTCCCTAATTCAAATTAGCCAGGCACGGTGACTCTCGTGGGTAATCCCAGCACTTGGGAGGCTGAGGCAGGAGAATTGAGTCCAGTCTGAACTACATGGTGAGACACTGTCTCAGAAAGACAATAAATAAGTAAATAAATTTAAAATTTTTAAAATAAGATATGTTATATTAGAAATTAGCTCTTTTATCTTGATACTTAGAAATATTAATTTGCATACGTGGCTTTTCTTGTGGGTGGGTGGGGCATTGCTGACAGTCTTTAGTGAGACGAAGACCAACTAAATTTCTCATCCTTGAAGTGGCAAGAGAAGAGAACCCAGGGAGCTCACCTTCCAGTACTGAGACATCATGGAGTTGTCAGCGATTCTCCATTTCCAAACAAAAAGCATCAGATGGAATAAGGTTCAGGTCCAAAACGCCACATCACAAGTCCTCGGGCCATAAGGCGTTGGGAGTTCTGAACTGATCAGATTTTAGAAAGGCAGTGTGGATATCCTAGCGAGGTGTGGGGCAGCGCCCATGGACACTCATTTCTATAGTGGACACACAGGCAGATTCACAGTTAGTGGGGAATAAGAACTCCAAATGTTTTCGCCCTGCTCAAGATAAATTCAGATGCTGCTATGGCTTGAATGTCCCATGAAAATTCATGCTGAAAATTGAATCTCACGCTGGGCCATTACGAGGTGACTGAGTTGTGTGGGCTCTGTTGCTATGGCTGGGTTAATCCTGGTTCTGGCCCCCAACTCTTTAGTACTGTGGAAGACAATTTTTCTACTAACTGGAGGCAGAGGGAGAGGATGGTTTTGAGATGATTCAAATGCCTTACATTTATTGTGTGCTTTATTTCTAGTATTGTTACTACATTTTGACTTTATTTATAGCATTATTATTTTCTCATTAACAGAGTGCACAACCTAGATCCCTCGCAAGTGCAGTTCACAGGAGGGCGCCAGCTTCTGGGGGAATCCAGTGCCAGCTGATCTGACAGGAGATTGAACCCAGGGCGCATGTGGGTGGGTAAATACAGGTGAAGCTTCCCCCACTCACCCACCCTCACCTCCTGCTGTGTGGCCTGGATTTTTTAACAAGCCACAGACTGCTGCCACTGGATTAATGGATCAATGCACTGAAGAATCCTCTCAAGAGTCGGTCTTTTAAGAAATACAGTTTGCCTTATCTCTTTTTTCTATCTCATTCAACATGTGGTGCTCTGTGCCACTTTAGAATGCCACACAATTCCCATGAGCAAGAAGGTCGTCACCAAAGGTGACCCCTTCACCATAGACCTCTCCAAATCCAGAACCATCAACCAAATAACTTAGTATTCTTTATCAGTGATCAAATTTCTGGCATTCATTTAGTTACACAAAGCAGATTCAGACAGACAAGACATTAAGTGAGTTTTGTGTTCACTTGCCAAAAATAAAAACCGAATCTGTTTGGTTGTCAGAGCTTTTATTTTTTTATTTTTAATTTTTTGGGCATTGGGCATTGAACTCATGACCTCATACTTGCTAGGCAGGCACTCATGCCACTGAGCTAAATCCCTGGGCCTGTTGGAGCTTTTAGATTCTATAACCCAGAGGTGCACATGTGGGCCTGCATTGCCAAGGGCAGGACATGGTCAGTCCATACCTAAGCTGGCCTTGCTGGGGTGATTACGCCCATAAACACTGCCCCTGTACATCCTGTGAATCCTAGAGAGTCCAGCTTTGGCACAGGTTGTTAGCCAAGATCTGAGAGTCCTCTGAATCTGAGTTCCTGAAACAGCCAGACTCGGCATCCACTGTATTCTGGTGTCTCTTGGGAGCAGCATAGGAAACATTTCTGCATTCTATTTTGGAGCATAGTGGAGAATCTAGGTTTTCTTGGTGTTCTATTCCACCTCCTAGTTTGTGAATTCATTTCTATTCAGCAAACACTGTAGTTGGTCAGAGTCCGCTTTTGAGATAGAGACAATATAATCTCTATTTTGTAGATAGGATGAGGTCCAGGAGCATTTGGGAATTTCTTCAAGGACACAGAACTAGCTCAGTGCCATGAGTATAACTTCCAAGTGTACGCTCTAAACCTCTATGTCACACTCCCGTATCATATCCCTATTTGGTCTGGGAATATAACTCAGTGATAGGATACTTGCCTAGCATGCATAAGGCCCTGGCACAACCACCCTGCCGCCTCCGGAAAAGGAAGAGGAAGAGGAAGAAGAAGAAGAAGAAGAAGAAGAAGAAGAAGAAGAAGAAGAAGAGGAGGAGGAGGAGGAGGAGGAGGAGGAGGAGGAGGAGGAGGAGGAGGAGGAGGAGGAGGAGGAAGAGGAAGAAGAAGAGGAAGAAGAAGAGGAAGAAGAGGAAGAGAGAGAGAGAGAGAGAGAGAGAGAGAGAGAGAGAAAGGAACACCAGATTTATAATAGATTAAACACAAGGGAAAAATACTTTTTTGAAACAAGAAGTAAATATAATTTACTTATCCTGGAGAATTAAACTACATGAACTTTCCATCTGGGGCCACTTTCTCCTAACTCAAAATAAGACTTACTATAGTTTTATTTTTAAAGAACTGGCAACTAAATGGGAGCTTGTTGCCCCAACAATTGCATATTTTAATAGAAGAATTTATAATTCAGTAATGTTTATAAGGGTAAACAGGATTTGTAGAATTTAGGAGTGATTTACATTATAAAGAACTTCCTTACTCTCTTCTGTGCGTGAATAGGCTTAAAATATGGTGATGACTATTATTGTTCACAGTGAGATAGCGCTTACTCGGAACATGCAAAGTACTCTAAAATCACAAATTAATTGTTAATGAGAATATTGCTCTCGAAGAGTTATTTTGTTTATAGAGAATCTGATCATTTCATAGAAAAGACTCTATTTTGCATGTTGTCATACTTTTGGATGAATAAACAAAGCCAGCATCTGGCCAAGTCAGGGGTTATTTCGGATTTCTTCTTTTCAGTTTCAGGTATGATTTAACTGAAAGGATTCAGGATGCAACGATCAATAAAGATCTTGTAGTGGGTTGGGAGGTAACTCAGTGGTACAGGGCTTGCCTAGCATGTGTGAGACCCTGCGCTCCATCTCCAGAATAGCAAAAAAGAAAAAAAAGTCTTGCTAATGTTATAGAAGAGGGGGATCAAATGCATTTTGGTTAGAAGCTCATACTCAGCAAATACATCTATTTTTATACATTTTGCTTTTATTTTATCTTCATTTATCAGTAATAAAATTTCCTTAGGTATCTGGGTGTTCCAAGAAGCCAGGTATGGGGTGGGGGGCACTTATAACAGCTGAGAATCCCAGAGGAGTCAGTGTGATGATGACACTGGTTGAGAGTAAAAAACACAGGGGAGAAGTTGATCTCTTTCCACTGCGAGATTTATCTGCGCTGAGTGAATCTATTATTAATCGGCAATGCTCCTTTCATCTCTATAGAGCCTGTGATTTCCTGTCTCATCTAAAAGTCCCAAGGAAAACAGACATTTGTTAATGGTATCAGACAGCATAGGTTATGTTATACTGCAGTTAAAAAACAACCTCAGATCTCAGTGACTTAACACATAACAGACCAATTTCTCCCTCTTGAAGTCCGCTGGGGGCTGTGTGACCCTGCAGGTGCCTGCTACCTGCTGTATATCAGCAATCACGGCTGGTCTGCAGCTCTGCATCTCCACAGGAGGCCTCCTTGACCACCTGTGAGGGCTGAGGTAGCTGGAGGGCCAGGCTCTTCCTCTTTTCCGTTTCCACCTGCGAGAGTCACAGGTTCCACCGCCCATCAGGAGGAACTGGTCACATGGTTCCTCATAAGGCAAGATGTGGCGAGGAACATGGTCATGCTCGCCAAAATGAGAATCATTTATCCAAAAACAAAAAGGTTTCAGTACCTTTCTCTCAGGGTAAACTCAAGGAGTTGTATTCTAAATAGAGGATTTGCTTACAATATTATTATTAGTATTATTAAATGACAGGATGAGCATAAGCTACTAGAGCCAGGATTGCGTGTGTCCTGGTGCCCTCCATACTCTCATGGCCACGGCCATATGGAAGGAATTCAACAGAATTCAGTATGAACCTTTAATTTCATAAGGCATTTCTTACTGCTCTTCTTTCCCAGCTTATCACATCAAAGGGCACTCTGTAAGTGTGCAATCACTCCTCCCTTGCTGTAATTCGTCTCGGTGAGAACTGGACGCTCTAGTCCTGCAGCTCTGGTAGCAGTTAGGAGACAACAGGAGACAGATAAGGTGCCTCTCTGTCTTACGGGTCAGTGCTGCTATTGTTTGTCCCTAAGGTATCTGAATCTCTTTTCTAAGAAGCAAACTAGTGTTCTGATAAATTTTTCATATTAGACCTCCTGGTCAAATCTTTTGCCAATCCAATCAATAAGCATCCTCCCAGTGTAAAATGTTCCGACCGCCATCAGCGTGAATGCTCTTTGTTTATCTCCCGCAGTAATAGTAACAGGTTTGTCCTAGCCGCACGTTGCATCTCCTCTGGTTGTCTGGCCCGTCGATGGCATTCCGGCTTGCTGAGGCGGTTCAGCCCTGCAGCATTGCCCAAATAATGGCTTATCTTGATATTTTGGCTTTGGGCTTCTTAGAACACACTCTCATGAATGTGCAAATGGTCCTTGGCTAGGCTCCTAAAAAGAACTTGTTTTGCCTGCTGCCTGGACATCTGACTGCAAAGTCGGTGATATGTATTATTAAGGAAATGTGAATTTAACAAAAATGTGCTGTGGTTTATGCACTGTTAATCTTCTTCCAGTGGCTTAATGATGTCAGGATTTTTTACTAACTCTTTGCAGGTTACATATTAATTTGAATATATGTGAGTAACTGGGTTCTTTTACTTCTCTGAGTGAAATTGTTTATGCAGGCTTTGTTTTTCTCCTCTAAGCCTGGTGTCATGCAACAAAACCCTTGTACATGCATGGTCATATTTTCATCTATGTGCAGGCTGCCCCCTTGGGGTTTGAATATAAGTATTTGCTGATTTTCCCTGCCATATACATTTCAGTACAAAAAGTTTCATTTAGATGAAGAAAGGCCTGGGGGTCTGAGGGGGTATAATTTTTCAGTAATGAGCTTAGAATGTATCAAAAGGTAATGGGCAGTTTTTTTATGGACTATTTATAAACTACTGAAGGGAGAAAAAAGCACACTCTATTCTTGCTATTAGGATAGGGCAAACTAGACAAAAAGACTTTGTTCATTCATGTTTAATTGATCTATATCAAAAAGTTCAATAGATGAAAATCAGTATTTCAGAAAGATAACCAAGCCAAATAAAAAAATACCATACAACATTAATTCCAAGTCATCTTTTTCCCCCCTCTGCCTTCAGTTTAATAGAGTACTAGCAATAATAAAGGAGCCTGGAAAATGATGATTCCATTTTTGAATTATTTGATAGCTTTGTAACTGCAGTCCAGTATTTTTATTTCAACCAGCCTCTCGTTTGAAAGACCAGATTATTCTTAACTGGATGTGACTGACTTCCTAGTTTATCTAAATGAAAAAATAATCATATTTCATCTTACTCTAGCCACTTACATGCTTAGAGAGCATTAATTCTTTTAATGTGCTAAACGAGTATCCAGATTGTTGTTTATGGTTGTCTAATTATTAATAGTCCACCTGTACTTATGCAATCTTTCTTTTTTCGAGTGTTCATACGTTCACAGAATCTTGGTCCAAATGCTTAGGAGTTGAGTAAATTACTTAATACAATGACACACTCTTAAGATATCCAGACTATTCCCTGTCTCTGGGAAGGTGGGGACAGAGACTTCAGCCAAGTGAAGTGGTAACCACTGATAAATGAGGCCATGCATTGCGTATTTTCATGTTGTTTTTCACTGATGCAACAAAATTCTCAAGATAATCAATTTAAAAGCAGAAGATATTTATTTTCACTAGTGATGTTAGAAGCTTCAGTCCCTAGCTGTTTTGGGCACGTGGCGGCACAGGGTGTTGTGATGGGAATGTGCAGTAGACAAAGCTTCTGACCTTACAACAGCAGGATGTAAAAAGGGAAGGCCAGGAAGAGAACCAGGTGAGGTGGCGCATCCCTATCACCCCGGCTATTTGGAAGTGCATGTCTGCAGTCTTAGCTAGTTGGGAAACTGAGGCAGAAGGATCACTTGAACTCATGAATTTGAGACCAGTCTGGGTATCATAGTGAAAATTTTTTTTTAAAAAAAATTGACATAAAAGGATCAGGGTGACATATCCCCTTAAAAGATAGGCCCCCAATGACCTAAATTTCTCTCCTTGAGTTCCACAAGATCCCAGTAGCACCAGAAGTTGGGAGCCAAGCCTATAACACATGAGCATTTAGGAATTAAGGTTCAAACAACATCACATATCCAGGTGATGACCAAAGACTGGGACAACTACATTCAAATTTTAAATAATGATGCCTTTTGTTCCACTGCAAATGCAAACCAGACCAAGAGTTCTTGATCGTTAGTGAGCAACACACTCAACACAGAGGCTTGTAAAGGTACACACATTTGAGTTTCATGTCCAGATTTGGATTCAGTGTGAGGTGGAACATAGCAACGTTATTTTGAGAGTAGCCCCTAGATGGTTCTGATAAGCAGTAAAGGCTGTGAGCTGGAGACAGAGGCCCATGGTCATACCAACCCTGAATATGTGAAAACAGCTTTGGGAGAAAGAAGGGATTAGCCCAGTTCTGGTTCCACACCAGAACACACGAGAAGGCTGAAAAATTTCTGATGGTTTCCTATAGCGCAGATTCTCAGAGGCTGAGAGATCCTTCTTTCTTCCCAAAGCCATGGAACTCAAGCACATGTTGGGTACTTTTTTGATACACAAAAATTAAATAAACATGCCATTCCATGTTAGAAACTTTATTCTCTACATCTCCTTAGACATGTGGGAATTGGCTTCATCCAAGTGGGCTTCCTGCTGGGGCCGCAGAACCAGGTACAGGTACAGCTCACCAAGGTCCAAGATGGTCCCAGACTCTGGAGCCTGCTTATTTGCTCTGTTCTTCTCTTGGTCCCGTGGGGGTCTGGTTACTTCATTTATTATTCACTACCTATTTGAGCAAGGTGTGGTGGCACATGCCTATAATTCTAGAACTCTGGGAGGCTGAGACAGGACGATTACCAGTTGAAGCCCAACCCAAGCAACTTAGCAACTTAGTGAGATCCTGTCTCAAAATTAAAAAATAGAAAAAGGGCTGGAAATATAACTCAGTGTGAAGGCTCCAGCTTCAATCCTTGGTACTATTAAAAGGAAAAAAAAACCTATTTGAGTGGCCACTGTGTGCCAGATTTATTATGTAGGTGAACTAAATACTGAACCCAGTAACCTCAAAGGGGAGCATTTGGAAACAAATAGAAAATAATGGAAAATTTTTTTATTTTTAACTTAAAATTGTTACTGATTTTACAAAAGAACTTCTGTATAATGTGTTTTTTAACCCTATGCAAACATCAATACTTCAGATTTTTCAGGTTAATACAAGATTTTATCCATTTTTACATTTCCAGTAAGCAAGCCAAAGCACTAAAATTTGCTTTATATTTCAGTTGGAAGTTTGCTAATCCTTAATATCTTGTCTTCTGTTGATCATCTGCCTCAAACCTCTGGAAGAAAGCTGAACTTCAAAGAAAATCAAACCACTGTTGTTGCACGTAACTGCAGTCCCAAAGGCTCACGAGGCTGAAGCAGGAGGATTTAAATTTAAGGCAAGCCTGGAAGTTTAATAAGACTACCTCAAAATAAAACATGAAAAAGACTGGGGATATAGCTAAGTATGGTAGACCTGGGTTCAATCCCCAAAATATTAATCATCTTTTCTGTCGTTGGGTCAAAATACCTAGCACTCATATGTAAAGGATGAGAGATTTAACTTGGTTCATAGTTTGGAGGGATACAGTTCTTGATTGGCTGATCCAAAGCAGAAACAGCATTATGGAAGGGAATAGGGGAGGAAAGCTGCTTACCTCATGGCAACCAGGAAGTAGAAAAGGTAGGAGTAGGAAAGCAAACATAGGCAGATCTCTTCCAATTAGATCCTATCTCCTAAAGGCACAGTTAGCATCAACTCTCCAATGGATCAGTCTGCCAATGAGTGCAGCACCCCTTCCAAAACTCACCAGTGGATCAGCCCACCAAGGAATACAGCATCCCATGATCCAATCACCTTCCCAAAGCTCACCTCTGAATATATGAGACTCTGGGCGGACACTGTATACCTAAACCATAACATCCAGCATCTTTTTAAAAAGTCCAACAATCAAAGGAAATAACTTAACAATAACATTTTCTAGGTAGTTGTGAAAGTCAAATCTGTAAAATGTTTATAAAAATTCAGGCATCTTGTGATAAAATGTGACAGACAATAACTTGTTTATGATTCTTGTCAAACTGAAGTAACATCTTGGTTATTTTCCTTTAATCTGTTTTATTTTGGTCTCAATCCTGTTTTCTCAAATGAATTGTCTTGATAAACAATTAATTCAATAAAACCATTATAATTGACTTAGGGAGGAAAATAGAGATCAATCATTTTCTTCACCCTTCTATCCATCCACCAGTTTAAATACCATCTATCTATCTATCTATCATCTATCTGTCTGGTTTTGGTGCATCTTATCAATTAAAATACTTGTTCTTATTTTACACAAGAATTAAATATCATATAGTTACAGTAGCCTATAAAATATCCAATGCTAACGTAAAAAAATTTAAAACTCTTTTCTGTCTCACTGACCAATTATTCTCCCAGACTACTCCTTTCTTATATTTACCCCCAGAATACTACTTACATGCACTTTAACAATATTGATCCCTACGGAAGCTTCTCTTCACGTCCTCTAAGATGCTGAAAATGATTGCTCTCCTCATGGGAAAAGAGTAACAAGCAGGAAGAACAAAGGATCCAAAGAATAGCAGCTGACCAGAGCTTGGCTGAAGCCACAGCACTTTCAGGACTTCAGAAATATTAGAGAAACAATACATTTTTAAAATTAAAAAAAGAAATATTTGCATTTCAAATTGATATTTCAATATCAACATGACTTATAAAGAGTTTTTCGTTGCATATCTTAGTTACTTTTCTCTCATTGCTGAGACAAAATACCCAACACTCAAATTTAAGGGAGGAAAGGTTTATTTAGCTCACAGTTTACAGAGGTTTCGGTCCATAATTGCCTGGATCTGAGGCAGAGTGGCACAGGGCAGAGGGGCAATAGTTAAGCGTACTGGAAGACAGGAAAAGCAATAAGGGAAGAGTAAGAGAGAGATGAGGCTCTTTTGGGTCCTTCTGTTTTGTGCAGGCTACCTGCCCTAGGGTGGCAGTAGCACTCACATCCATAATCCCAGCATTGGACCAAGAGTCAATCATACACTCTAGATTCAGCTACTTCTGAAAAGCCCATCCCTCATGACAGCATGAGTCCTTGGGGCACGTTCAGACACAAACCATCACACCACACAAAAAGCAGCATCCTTGAGAATGTGGCTCTTGTTAAATAGATTTTTATGCAAGAAGTTTAGGGCCAGGAGTTTAGCTCAGCAGCACAAGTGTCTGCTTGGCAAGTGCAAGGTCGTGAGTTTGATCTCCAGTACCAAAAAAAAAGTATGAAAGAAGTTTATAACAAGAATGTTGTAAAGTATATTTTATGTTTATTTTTCAGGTAAATGCGAGCTGGTGTTTGTTTCATCTCATCTTTTTGGAACACAGATAAACTAAATTTTTCAAGCTATCTTATAGTTAGTTTGGGGCCTGTGACTGAGTATATCCCATCTGTGGAAAATAATCAAATTTCCAATGGTGAAACTAGACCAAAAAACCAACCAAACAAAAAAGATTTGGTCTCTGAATAACTGCATGGAATAAGGATTCCCACCTTAAGCCATTGTGTTAGAAATAAGCCTTTGTGAACTAGGAAGAGTGAAAGGGGAAAAAACAGTACAGAAAAGGGGAAAAAAGCAAATCAGTTATACTATCAGCATCTCTTAGTTCACTAAAAAGGAAGATTGGAGTAAATGTCAGTTTGAGACATATATGCCCATATCTTATTCCCTGAGCAACTCCTTTAAGGATAACAACATGAAATGTATGAACTACTGTTATTCTCCCATTATTTTGTTATAAAATCTTTTCTCCATAAAATAAAATAAATTTTTAAAAAAGAGAAAAGAATAAGCCTTTGCTTATTAAGCCACTGAGGTGGAAGGGTTGGTTTTTCCAACAGCTGGCATTACTGACTGTTATTGTTTGGATTTTAAATATCCCCCCAAGGCCCACATGCTAAAGGCTTGGTTGCCTTTGGTACTGTTGGGAGGCAGAAGAACAATTAGGAGCTGGGGCCTAGCAGGAGGAGGTTAGGTCACAGGGTACACGTCCTTGAAAGGAATACTGGCACCCATCCCTTTTCTCTCTTTTTGTTTCCCAGCTGCCATGAGGTTAGTTGTCTTGTTCACTTGCTTCTACCGTGACGCACTGTCTTGTCACAGGCCTAAAATTATAAATCTTTCCTCCTTGTATGTTTGCTACCTTGAGTATTTTGCTTCAGCAACAGAGGGCTGTACATTTTTCCAAGCTAATGTTATTAAATGTAGTAACTACATTGTTGTTTTGTTTTTTGTCTTGCTATGCAGTTTGGGCTGGCCTTGAGCTCACTTTGTAGCGCAGGCTGGTTTCAAACTTGCAATGATCCTTTTCCTCAGCCTCCTGAGTGCTGAGATTACAGGGTGCACTACCACGCCTAGCTAAATACATGCTTTTAAAGCATATTAGGATCTTCTATTTACACATAACCTCTGTTATGTTATTATACTTACATGATATTACATTCCACTTAAAAGCAGAGACCTTGATGGTGATAGATGTCGGAACTTCTTTTGTGTTTTAGAATATGCATGCAAAGCCTTAGAATCATTCAGATGCAGTAAAGAAACTTCAAGTAATAAAATATAATTTACTGCTTTCTTTTTATATCAATAACCAATATCTATTTTTATTTTTAAAATTCAGAAGAGTACAAATAAAACACAAAAATCACCTATGTTCACTTTACCTAGAATTAATTTCTTTCCCATTCATTGTATTTTAATTTTTAAAATAAACATGGTATGTATTTAAGAGGCACCATGTGACATATATACGTGAAGAATATATATAGCGAACTGATTACTATAGCCATTAATTAACATATTCATGTCTTCTCATAGGCACTGATTATGTGTATGCAACATAGCACTATAATATTAATTTCAGCCTCGTTTGCATGGGGTTAGAACTTATTTATTCCATACAATTGTAATTTTGTGCCCTTTGACCAAGATTTCTCCACCTTTGGTAACTACCATTCTATTCTCTGCCTCCATGTATTAGAGTTTATTGATTGATTTATTAGTTTTCCTTACTTTGGTGTGTGCTTGAATTTGACTTTTTAAAAATCCCACATATACCAGAGACCATGTAGCAGTTTCCTTTCTGTGCATGGCTTATTTCACTTAACATATAAACTATGCTTATAATGTCATGAATGACAGGATTTCCTTCCTTTTGAAGGATTAATAGCATTCCAGTGTATTTTTGTATACTACAGTTTATTTATTCCTCTACTGATAAGATACTTAAGTTGCTTCTCTGTCTTTACTCTGTACTGTTTTCATTGCCTTTGTATATATATCCAGAAGTGAGATGGCTCAATCGGATGATAGCTCTGTTTTTAACTTTTTGAGGAACCTCATCGAGTTTTACATAATAATTGTATCAACTTACATTTGCATTGACATGATTTCTTCCATACAGAAACAAAGTTGCGAAGTAGACAGTACCCGGCTGGTCTGCTCACTTTAGGAAGTCATTAAATGCAGAAAGCTTCTTCCAGCTCAATTGTCCAACCTGCCTCCTGGTTTTCATCCTCATCCGTCCATTGTGTCAGCCCAAGTTCCAGCCATCGTATCTGTACTTCAGATAATAGAAAGCAACAAAAAGAAGGGCACAACAGCCACACTGACTGTCTTTTAATGAGGCTTCCTGTAAACGACACAAGGCATTTCTACTTATATTTCTATAACTTGTCACATGGTTATATCCAGCTGCAAAGGAAGCTGAGAACTGTAGTTTTTATTTTGGGGCAGTCATGTACATGGTAAAAATTGAGTTTTATGATTAAAGTAGAAATGGAGAAATGATATTGATAGAAGACCAGAAAAACATAGTATAGCTAATAGCTGCAAATATAAGAATTGTGGATAAAAATATACGCATCTGTGACATAGATACCTTTTTTTGTTTGTATTACAAATATTTGGCTGGGGATGTAGCTCAGCGGTAGAGCACTTGACTGGCACCCTGGGTCTGATCCCAAGCATTGTCTAAAAAAGAAGATGTGATATGCCTAAGTTACCATTTCACCCTGGTCTTAGCCCAATAGAACTCTGTAGGCAGTGTACTAACTATTCTCTAGTGTTGGAGGCATAAGCCTAACTATCAGAAAGCGAAGCAGAATAATAATTTTGTGCATCAGCTCTGTAGAAATAATCACATACACATACAGTATAAAAACCTGTAGTTGTTTCGATATAAGCAGGGTGATGTGGTTATAGTGTATTGATCGGTGGATTCTCTACCCTGTGCATGTGTTGGTATGAGTTACAAGAACTTGCTGAAATCCCATTTTCCATAATGCCTATTACTGTGTAGAACTAAGGAGAAATTCTGGTAGAATGTATAAATTTAAAATAGCACTTTTTAAGTTAGACATATGGTAGACATCTTTGTATTTCTTTTGTGTACTCTATTTTCCAGGTGAAATATATATATAACACTTTATTATTTGGTTTTTAAAATTGTGTTTTAAAATTGTATTGTCTCTCATTCCCCATCCACCTATTTATAGTTCAGCACTGTATTTGGCCACATTACCCCTAATGAAGCAGAATATTTCATGATAAAGATTTGAGGATTTGAGTGTCCTTGGGATCAGATATTAAGAATATCCAAAAACTGACTTCTAGGAAATCAGGTCTCTCTTAATTCTCCTCTAATTCTACGCTGAATTTATATGCCATTCTTGTCCTGTTCGTGCTGTAGAAGTGGAAACCAAAGCTTGGGGATGATGGTAACTTGCTTACAGTCAGGTAGCTAGCTGCAGCCTAAGGTCAAAGCAGATGATCTGATGACCTTCAAGCACTGAGTTTCACTTCTTCCTTCCGTGGGTCCTTCCCACGTCCATGATCCCAGTAGAGTAGAGATTTCCACTGGGTGCCTTCCAGGAGCTTTGTTAGAGATGTGCTCATTCCTGTTTACTTAGAAAAATAATGTAATAATATGCAGTGATTTAAATATTGCACCTGTTATCCATGGGAACACCAATCCCTGAGGTAAAGCAGCATCAGGACCAAAGAAAAATTAAGGAATAGGGTGTTCTTAGGCTGCTGACAATTTTCTGTGGACTGCTTTGCTCACCACGACAGACGACACAGATGGACTAGTTCGAGGTGAAGGTGTGGTGGTGGCGGGTGTCTTTATGCTTGCCTTGCTATGAATTAACCATCAAAAAGTTTCATGTGCATGTACTCGTTTCCTCTTTCCAACACCAGATCATTTATTGACAATCACGTTCACATATTCTAGGCACCAAGGGTTGGTTCCGTTAAGAAGGAAGAAGGAAACTGATATTGTTTAATGGATCTCTTTGTGCATAAAAAGAACTCCCTCCCACACGCTGTCCTGAATTCCCCTCTTCCTCTTCAAAGTTCTACTTTTTTTCCCAGAATGTCTGTGTGTGCCATATGACAGTGATTTTTTGCAGTAATTGCTTTATTCTTCGATAAGAACCTTTACAATAGTGGACTCCTACAATACTTATGTGTGCATTAAAGCTGTTCCAAGGCAAAAATCGAAGCTTGAACACCGTCCGTTTTAACAATCTTTAAAATGTGAGCAGAAATTTTGACTGGTACCCTGAAACTTTTAAATGACAATACTACTACTATTAATTTTTTTTGTTTTTCTTTCTTTCTCTTTTTTTTTTCATCTGAGCTGTTACTCTTTTAGATTGATGACAAAGATTTCAGAGAAGACGAATCATGAATTCAATGCAGTGTTGCAAGCTTACCAAGAAAAAGTACGTTTCATTCTGTTTTATACGAAAGTCGGCAGAATTCTTTGCAAAAGCAATGTTGAATTAAAATGCTCTCCAGCAGGCTGATTGTGAAGGGGAAAGGGAGTCTCCACAGCCCCAAGCCTCAGTGGGCAGCATAAAGGGAAGTAACCCATCTTCCCTGAGAGACCCCAAGGAAAAGATCCTGGTAGCAGGAGCTTTATTTTACTCACTCGCAAGAGCAACAACAAAATGATACCACAGACGAAAACTGTCATGTCCCACCCACTCCATCTGTCCCATGCACCCACAGCTCCCCTCATTCTACAAATTAATCTTTCACACATTTTTTAACAAAAAAAGTGTTAATGTTATAAAGGAAAAAAAAAAAAACAACCCAAGGAAAACAGAAAGGGCTGTGTAGAAAATAAATTAAATTTAAATTTGATGGCAGTTATGACTTTTTTATTGACTATAAGAGCAAACAGTCACATCAAATTGGTGCCATTGGCATATAATTAAAACTACAGGGCACCCTTAATGATCTCTGACAATGATCGCGTGTGTGTTTTTTTAAATATATCATGCACATTTTGTCCAATTTGGGCTCTTTTTTCCTGTTGCTTTTGTCCTCTTTCTGAGTGGATATTATTCATGAACTGAGTCTTTATTATCTATTTGGCCATCTGCATACTATTGGCCATGGTCCCCTGTATTGTAATTTTGAGTGAAAATAAGGACTATTGGAGACTGCAACCCTAAAAATAATAATGCTAAGAACACAAATGTAAAAAGTGCAAAGGAAAAACATTCGGAACGGAGGTGAGGCTCTGAGGCACATGGCATGGAGGTAGGGAAAAAATATAAAATGTTCCTTCCAGTCATGTGGGAAAACAGAATCTGGGTATTTATTTGGACCAAACTAACATCTACTTGCTTTGATAAGACAGCAGGCAGTTCTGATTGTGATGCCTCTTTGTGCTTGAATGTCTTCCAAAGAAAAAACAATCCTTTGTTTGAGAAGTGCACGTACTTTGTAGTGGGGTGGCAGCCCCAAGAATAGCCAAGCTCACCAGGCACTGAATCCCTTGCTTTTAATTTAGTGAAGGCATATTTTTCTAAAATGTTAGAATGATAGACTGCATTAATTCCAATTCCAATAAAAACCAGTGAGCTGAGTATCTCGCACAGTGGTAGAATCCTTGTGCAGCATGCTTGAGGCCCCAGGTTCTATTCCTGGCACAGAATAAACAAGTAATTAAGTGTTGGCCAAAAGAGTACAATTAAAAACTTAAGCAATTATTTTATTTCTAAAATTTTGCTTACTTTTTTGGGATTCTATTTCGCTTTCTTTTTCTCTCCCTTTGATCTTTTCTGTCTGAAATTCTCTATATCAAGATCAGTTTACCTTTTTTCCTCCCCTTTACTTGTCAGATCTTTCCTGCAGCCACTGGAAAGCCATCACAATCATCTGACTGAAAGATGAGGAGGAATCAGCAGACAACCAGCTTCTGAGAATGGATACAGAAGCTGTATTTATGACCTCAAATGAAAATATGTAATATTCTATTTGATTTTTAATGTTTCTTGATATTTTTTGTTTTCATTTGATACTATTAAACTAGAATAATGTTCAAATAAAGCTGTGCTTTCACACACACACATGGCACACACACTTGGGCTTACTACCAAAGCAAGATGAATTCTGTCAATTACCTTAGTATTGAGAAAATGAGTTATTTACTTACACTTAATAGTCATTTAAAATAACTTTATTTTTGTATTTGTCCTTCCCTCCAAATTGGTTCATATATGTAGATAGCAACAACCTAAAAAACATAAAATCTTCAAATTTTGAAAGTTCCAACTAATCACTTTAATATCCATATTGATTTACCTAAAAAGAATGAAGAAGTTCTAAAATCAAGAGCAATAGCCCAGTTTCAAAAATAGCCACTTGTGTATTTGCTCATGCTGGGTAAAATTTAGGCCATATATCTTCATCTATTTTCACAAACTATTAAGAATTAATTTAATTATTTAACTTGTATTGGGAGGATACGCTGATCATTAAAAGTGATAGATTTAATTTGTTTATTTTTAAGACTAGTTTGAGTATAAATTTTAACTCTATCCTATTGAATGACATGCAATGTTTATATATGTTATAAAATTTATGTTTATGCAGTAATGTGTTACCTTCATGAAATTTGCAGAAAGAAAAATCCGATGTTATTTTACATATCTGTTTTAAGCCCGAAAGTTCCACTAACTTGGTATAACCATTGATATTTTGAAATCTTATCCAGATGTGAGTTCAATAATATGGCATAAGGGCTGAGATGTAGCTCTGTTATAGAGCACCTGAATTTGATCCTCCTACCACAGCCAAAAAAAAAAAGAGAAGCATATACAGAAAAATGATATCTCTCCTTGAGAGACTAGATTTCTTCAAAAAATAAACTCAAACTCAATTTCTTCCCTTAAAAAAAAAGTTCATAGTCTTGAGCATTGACAATTGAGTCAAAGTTTTCAGTCTTGCAAAAAAAAAAAAAAAAAAGGTGATTAAAAAGCATGAATTTCAAAAATCTTTTAGTGCTGTGATGTGATAGAAATTGTAACAATATTAACAATATACTTAGGTGAAGTGTTACGTCATTATCACTTGTCTCAGTCCTTCTCTTACTCTTCCTCCAGCCTCCCCTCAAAGTATTACTGTGTGTTAAATGCAAACATCATCTCTTAACCATAATTTACCTTGCTCTGAGTCTAACTAGAAGTTCTGGGGCAGAGTAACGAATGCAGCCTTGCTCTGCACTGACTCTCATTCTGTGGAGCTTCAGAGTTGTTTAGAAAGGCAGAATTGGAGGAATGAGATACTCCTTTACTTGGATGAAGTGTATGCTCCTTTTTGAATATTTCTAAGGCTGCTTTTAAGTGTCACAGACCAATAAGCTCAAAAGCTGTATGGGAAGAAAAGATCTCAAATTTCTGACCAGATCCCTCCTTATGGCTGTGAGAGTTTAATTTTCATTTAAACAACAATAAATACAGACATCAGGGTTTGAGATGAATTATGTAAGCCCTTTAGCCATAACCGTTCCATTCTGCCACCAAATGAGCTGCTGTTTGCACTTTGTTTTATGGGCTCTGCGAAGCCTGTGTTATTATATCTGCCAAATAAAACCCAGCAAACCATGCAAATGAAAATATAATCTTTTATTTCTCAGAGTCACAGAATGCACCCATATATAGTTATATTGATTCCTCTGTATCAGATTTACTGCTATTAGGATCTTACTGTCCTAAAAGAATCTATAGAAGGGGAAAACACCTCTTGCTTGGAAGCATCTTCATTTCTATCCACCAGTGACTTATACCTTTAGTTGAAGCTGCACTTGAAAAGTCAGGAATAACTCTTTTCATATTTTTAGCTTGTCTATGCGGTTCAGTTGAGATCATGGACTTTTTATGATAAAGTTTTTCAAAGTATGGCAGATTCTAATTTGTTTGAAAACATTGGGGCCCCTTCTCATTGTTAAAAAAGATGAGGCCTCTACTACCTGGGCTGGCCTCAAAGCCCTGGGCTCTTGTGATCCTCCTGCCTCAGCCTCTGGAGTAGCTGGGACTACACTTATAACTACTGGGTCCATGGCAGTTTGTTTTTTTTCCAGTTTCAGCATGGCCTAAGTATCTGAAAAACTGATTTAACAAACTGATGATGAGCTAGCTCTGCAACTCACCAATCTTAGTTTGGGGCCTTCGACCAGGTACCATTTCAACATTTTCTATCAAGTAATGGAAATAATAGATCTCATGCTTGTTCATTCTGAGGACTGACTCCTCTGTAAAAGGTGAAATATGCTTTCTTTTCTTTTTTTTTTTAAGATAAAATCTCACTATGTTTCTCATGATGACCTCAAATTCCTGGACTAAAGCAATCATCTTGCCTCAGCCTCTCGAGTACCTGGGACTAGGGGATCATACCATAGCACCCAGCTAGATGGAATATTTTTTACAAATGTTACAGGATTTCTATGATCTTCTCAAGGATAAAATATGTACTGTGTTTGTAGAGGGTACTACTCTGATGAATCAGAGTACTTCCAAGTATATCAATGGCCACTTTTTTTCTACATATAAACTGTATGTTTCACTTTGTTCTGGATTTGAAGGGAAGTTTGAACATATAAAGCGCTGACTTTACCTCTAACCTCTGGAAATGCAAAGGCAGAAGTCATTTTTTCCCATTTTCCCCTCTTTTCCTTCCCCTTTTCCCCACGTCTTTCCTCTGTTGTTCTTTCCTTCCCTTTTTTCTTCCTTATAAATATTTCTTGAATGCTTATTATGTGCTAAGCAGCATTCTAACAGCTAAAGGTACAGCTGTTTATACTATAGAAAAAGGCCCCATCCTGAGAGCTTATGTCCCTACCAGGAAAGGCAAGAAATGAAAAATAGGGTGCAGGATGCAAGAGACCTTGGGTTTGATCTCCAGCATCACAAAAATAAACAACCAAGCAAATAATAATATCATGTATCTCAGATCATGAAAATTTTCCTTATGCACTTTATCAATATAGTTCGCCCTCGCTTCTTTCCAGTGCTAACTTAAACATTTGCTATCATATGAGCCAGATATTTTGAATGGAAGCTGATGTGCCTAGTACCAGGCAGCATGTATGACAGGGTTCAGTCAGTGCTGAGTGAATACATTCATTCCTAAAATGTGATTAGTTATGATAACAAATAGATCATATCCCTCAATGAAATGTCAATGCAACTTCCTATTTTCTCTGTAGAGTCAATCTAAAACTACCTAATGAGTGAGCTACGAAGCTTACATTTTACTTACAAATTTATTTTGTATCAAGCAAGATCTTATTGGGAAAACCAATCTAATGACATAGACACACACACACTGATTAGAACATTTCATGTCTGGAAGAGTTAAGTACTATACTATACTAAGTATTCCTGGGACCAAGTCCATCCGCAGTGACTCAAAAGCCAATATTCTGGAGACAAATTGTTGAGAACTTAATTCAAGCCTAGGAAAATGGAGTGAGCTGTCTTCGTTAAAGCACCATGTTTGGAGCCTCAGATACATGAAGAGACATTTGTAGGGAAAAAAGACAGATGCAGTGGTTTAGTAGGTAGAAAGGCCACATGTTGAGTTGGGTTTTTGTCATCCAGGGTGTGTGTCTCCTCCTCTACCTGGGGCTGGAATATTGCAGCTCTTGATCTCTTGGAGCTGGTTCTTATGTTTGCTTTAGACATTTTACTTTTTTGCAAGTTAAGACGTGTGGCAATTTGTGTGCTTTATGTTAGTTGATATACAGGATTAAAGAATAAGGAGGGGTGTTACATTTTCTGATGTTATTTGAAGGTCACCAGATGTGCTGAGCTCTGTAAATCTAAAGGAAGATTATTTAGTGTTTAACATCTTAATCGTTTAGGTGAGGCTTTGCTTTAGAATTGAGAAGGCCAGGCAAAGGGAGGGGAAGCAGAAGTAACTGCCAGGGACAACTCCCAAAGGAGCGGCCACGGTTACACAAGTCTATTCCAGCCCTCTTTACTTTGGGGCTAGCTATTTCATAAGACATTATTTATTGACAATTAACGAGACATGGTTTGACAAAAGATAGTGGAATAGATGAGCAAAGCCCAGAAGGAGTCCTGGCATCTCTGCTTTCTTTATGTCTCTGCATGTGCCATTTCCACCTCCACAGCCCTCTTCCCTCAAACACTTTCTTTCTCTTTACTGTTCTTCAATCATCCCACATCATCACAACCTAACTGCTCCTTAACACCCTCCCTCCTCTCCCCTACAAAACTATTGTCCTTTATATTGCTATTCTCCAACTGTCATTTGTCTCTGTCTGAAATGCCTTTGTAACTCAGTCTCTTGTTCCTGCTCTTCCTTAGAGAGTCCATGGCCCTAAACCTGTCTCATATTTGAAGTCCTGAGCCCTGACTTGGTGTTGTGGACTTCTTTTGTTGGTGCTGTTTCTGATTTGCCTGTTCTTTTTTGCTGTGGCCTTGCTGAACAGCCTCGGTTTTACGAAATAACTTCAGAGCAATGGGTTCTCAGCTAAACACATGCCAGTACATTAGCATATACAGACAGAACAAAGAAAGCTTCAAAACCTCTAGGAAGAATTAAAAATCTGTTTTCTCTGAGTTGATATTCAAGAATCAGTTTTCCTATTGTCTCCATAAAGTCATTACTGCAGATTCAATTTAAAATGCTTATTTTTACTGAGTTTAATTTAGATACACATTTGCATTGTAAAATGGGTACTTTAAAAATAATCATTTTAGTCTTACGCATAAATGTTAGTTCTTTGTAAGAGAAGCAACTTCCTGAGTTGCATGTGATTCCTCAGGGCAAAGTAAATTTCTGGAGTGAGATTTAACCTTCTGTCTGCTCTTATTACTGCAAGTAGTTTGAATTTGGTATGTACCAAGACTTTTGTGTTGAATGTATAGAGTCTCTTTATAATCAAGGATTTTAATTAAGTTATTTATATTACAAATGCATACAAGTACTATGTATTTATGAGGCATCAATAATAAAGTATCACTGAAAGAAAAAACTCCGTAGTTTTCAGTGAGTTCACAAAGACATTTATACATAATGAAGTCATAAATATAAGGAGGAATTATATTATTTCATGTATTGTTGACATCCAACACAAGGCAGGACATTTATAAGAATTATTATGATGCAGTTTCATATTTCTCCAAAGTATTGCAAGTTCCCAGATAACTTCTAATCTGTATTATTTTCCTTTCTGCTGGTTCAAGCCCATAAGGGTGCTGTATTTAGGAGTGAGGTAAGCATGAAAGGTTTATATTTTTATTTAAACAAAAGAATACATACTTTATGTTTTACAGAAGTTTAGAACAAGTACCTCTTAAAGAATTCCATGAACATCATAGGTTCATATTAAATCTCTTTTTTAAAAAATCTATCATCTGGAAGAGTCATATGTTCAGAGAATTTAAAAATTAAAACCAAAAAGAAGCATATACATGAAATAAATACATCTTTTAATTTCCAAATCAATTATAACATCTGGTTTTTAGATGCCCTGTGTGGTTCTCAAGGATAGTAGGCTTGCCTATACGAATTTATTTTATTTAGAGTGACATTTAAATAATTTTTAACTGACTGACCTTCTGTAAGTAGATGGCAGGAAGGTATTCTGTGTAGCAAGAATGAGTGGCAGTTTGGGGTTCAAAGTTCCCTGGGGTGAGCAGATGTCACACAGTGGAACAGTGCCTCCCTAAATGTGCAAGGGCTGGGCTCCAGCCGAAGCACGCGCACACACACACACCTGGGATCATATATGAAGTAATGACGCATGTCTTTATAGCACAGAGTTAACTGTGAGAAACACCATGAAGCGTTTTTGAACTTCTGTGTGCCAAAAGGTGCAACGCACATGAAGAAGGTCAGGTCTATCAGAGATGGAGAGAGAAAAATCGAGGCCGGAAGAGAGAAAAGGTGTAGATTGAATGGCTACTGAAAGCCCTTTTTTCCTAAATTCTTTGAAGTGGACAGTTTTAGTCTAAGCAGAGCCTCCTGCCGACATTATGCTGTTTATAAAAATACCAATTTACAATAAGCAACTGAAAACTGGCTTCAGCGGAAGGACTCTTCTGGGGACAACTGCGTCTTTTGCTCATCTTAACCCTCAGCCAGTGAATGACTGGCGTGGGCGTGGACTGCTTCAGGTGTGGGGCGGGGGACCTGGTGCCTATGCAGGTCTTGAGGGTTTCTCCTCCAGAGATTATGAGGACATCATCACTTTTGTCTTCAAGGCTAGGAATCAGGCTGAGTGATCTCCAAAGTCAGACTGATCATAGTTCAAGAACTTACCAAATAGGTTCAAGTGTCACAGAATCCATAACCCAAGGGAAGATGGTACAGAATGTGCTCTGGAGAATTATAAATATACAAACACGTTTAAAAGTGCCGCTCCCTGTCTACTTTATTGTAATGAGTGGTCCAATTTGTTCATTTACTTTCTTTTCTCAGCATCTCAGCTGTGTTTCTGTACCTCTTTCTCCCTTTAGAAAACATTAACCTATTCATTTCTGAAATCCAGGGATGGGGTAAGGGACAAAGTGGGGCGACATGGGGGTAGGAAAAAAGAAAAGCTAAGTTAACAGAGTTTTAGGTATTCCATGATATGAAAAGTGAGCAGGTTTAGCAGAAGCTTGAGCAAACTTTTCGTTTAGTGTGTGCTTTTCTCTCCATAGGTAAAAAATCACAGCCAGATAGTGTAGCTATTCTCAGCTACTCAGGATGTTGAGGCAGAGTCCCCTTAGCCCAGGAGTTTGAGATCAACCTAGACAATTCAGTGAGACCATTAAAAAAAATCAGGTTAATTTATACTGTAGTTTGTTACATTTCATAGTTGTTACAATATAAGTATCACATACTGGAATATCTGATCTTTTGTGATTTACCTCTCTCAGTTTTTTAAAGAAAAAATTCCAAGTAGGCATGAAGTTAATATAAATTCAGTTTTCAAAATTAATTTTATTGGTAAATTTCCAACATGATCTACCACATAAAGTGTAATAAAAATACTTTTTTAAAAAGTGATTTAACTTGTGCTCATCCACATTTAACAGTTGAACATTCATTTTATGGAGTTATTCAACAAATTAAATTTTATTTGGTCTGTCAACATTCGATTACTGTTAAATTGTTATTGGTTAAATGCATGTTGCTAAAATATAAAACTTATTCTCTGGCAAGAACTCCAGTTATGAATGGTTAGATTATTCTTTTTTAATTTCAGGACTCCCACAAAAGTATGAATTAATTGGAACTGTATAGGAATGATATTCTTACAGAGAGAATGCAATAGTGTATTTTTCCAATATTTTACTATTGGTACTTTTTGAATTTCTCTCAACTTTGTGAGGAAAAAAAGAAGTAGATTGTCAATGCTGATACAAAGAAACAAACAATAATATCACCTCCAACAACCACAACCACCTGTCAAGTAGTTTTGTATCATAGTTAATTTGCAAAGCCTGCTGTCTAGGGGTGAATAGACACCACTTTAAGTTTGTTTAAAGGAAGCATTTAGACCCTCAATTTTTACCTTCTATTGTTCCAATGGTTGCAGAACAGATACAGTATTTATTATGCATTATGATACATCTAATAACTGTCAGAATGTTGGCAATTTGATGACTATCTAAAGGGGATTAAAAGTATCACTTCCACAATGTTTATAAGTTCAAAATGTTCAAAATGAAGCGGAGAGATTAAAAAGAGCAAGGAAAAAACAACTGCACCAGGGACCTTGGATGAGACTGTTGTAGTAATCAAGGGGTGACATACTACCTTCCTTAAATATCCATTTAGTCTTTATTTCCAGTTCTCAAAATGAATCAAAGTAATGAGGGTTAGAAGGAAAAAACAATGGTCACAGTTTGATGCACAAATGTCTCCTCCTCCACATCTGTGGGATTGTCATTCTACTTGTAGACACATTCTGTAAAACATTTTATTAGACTTGAGACTTTGTTCTCAACTCCATACACTTGGGTATCTAAGCTTTTTTGTGGATAACCTGAACACTCTAATTTTCTCATGAATTTGTTTTATATCCTGACACTGTCAATTACTTGACATTATTTATCCAGAGATCTGCTAACTTTATTTTTAACTCTTAATTGGTGAGAAACAGCTTTCAAAATGCAAACACTTCTTTTTCCCCTTTGGACCCCCTGCACTTCTTGGTAATGCATGTATTCTTTTTTTACTTTTTTCTCTCGGTATGGTTCATCCATCAGAACATTTTATAGATGTTCCTAATTTGAAACATGTGAAACTGAAATGGGGCCTTTTAACAAAAGACTGGAAAGACCCAGAATTTATCAACAGCATGGATACAACATAGACTTCGTGTAATAAAAATAAATTCTAGTTTACATAGGATAGCCTTGACCTCAGTGGTCAGTGTCCATGAGGACACACAGGTTAAGGACAGAGGCCAGAACATCACTACTGTTACTTCTATCAGGACATCTTGACTCTGCCGTTGCAGTTGCAGGAATTTCTCGAGCTCCCGTTTCAGCTCATTAGCAATTCAACATGTCTGATTTGCCCACACCAGACTTTCAACTTTACCCATTTGACCTGGAACAAAGCGAAAGCACATTTTGCACAGTAGAAAGGAGTCCTGGCAAGTTGGTTAGCAACAAGCTTGCCAACCCGAGTTCGGTGAGCAAAGAATAAACACATTTCATTTAGACAATTACTCATGTATCGACTTCCTCACTGTGCAGTTTTCCATTGCATTTGCTTGAAACTGCCCCCTCCCGCGCCCCACGCTGCTATTCACCTTTTTGTCGCAATTCTTGACCTAAGAAGATTTAACATTTTTCGAGAGGAGAAATTTTGCCTTTCTTCCTGGCTGTGGCCAGCGATCAACACAGTCTGAGAAAAAAAGGGACTGCAAAAGTTTATTTGAAGGAAGGGAAAAGCGACACAAGTCTAACATCTTCCCTGGGTAAAGTTGTGGCATGTTACATAGCAATTAAGGAATCAGCTAAAGCATCTACAAGTAACAATTTTACTGTAATGCCCTAGCATTTGGTCACCCGAGAATTTCTCGGAACAGCGAAAGTATAGACGGAACGCGAGTGTTCCAAGGGAAATCGGGCGCTCGGCTCTGCCCGCAACTGGACGATCAAAGACACCCAGAAGCTATGCTTCCCCAGCCGCTCGCCGAGGTGCACCTGGCCGGACCCCGCCGCGCGGCGCAGAAGCGCAGACAGGCGGGAGCTGTGCGAGGGCGCGGACGGGGCCACCTAAGGCCGGCCTCCAGCCCCCCGTGTGCCCAGCCAAGCCCCAGCACGTTTAAAAAGTGTATTTATGGTCACCACGGTGCGCACCGAAAAGCCTGTTCTGCACCCCCGAAGTGCGCGGGGACTCGGAGCCTGGAAACAAGCCCCTCCCAGCGCAGCTGTCGCCGCCGCCTGCGGGCTCCTTTCACTTTCTCACGGCCAAGTCACCCAGAGGGGCGCCGCTGCCGACACCGCCGCTGCGCCCGTGGACTCCGCCCCGCGCCGCTTCGCTACCGGCCCCCCGCCCGCCCGTGCCCCGCCCACTCCAACAGTTAACGCCTGCGATTGGCAAGCACGGGCGGCAGCCCCAAATGGCCTCTCCCATTGGCTGGAGCTCTTTGTCAATCCGCCTTTGGCCCTCCACCCCCTCCGCCCTCTCTGAAACGAAGCCCTCCTATTGGAAGAGTCTGCGGCTTGGGGGCGGGAGGGGAGCTCCGGTGCTGCCGCTTTCGGTCAATCGCAGACTCCTAGCGCGGGCAAGGGGAGGAGGGGGGCGGGCCGAGCTGAGGGGGGAACATCTGGCCGGCGCCGCCGCGTGCGTGCGTGGTGCGTCCTCCCGCCCCCTCCTCTCCCCTCCCCTCCCCCGCGCTGCCCCCCCCGCAGCCCCCCCCCCGCCGGCCCGGCGGCTCCGCGTTCGCTCCCTCTCTCGCTCCCTCGCTGTGTCTGGCAGGCTGCGGCCGCCGCTGGGCTGCTGCCATGGGGAGCCGTTGAGAGTGGGGCCCTCTTCGCTCCGCCGCGCTCCTCCGGCTGCCAGCGGGGGTGGGAGGGAGGGGGAGCGGGCGACGGGGCCGGGGCTGGGGGGTGGGGGGGCCGGGAGGGAGGGGGGCCTGAGGAGGAGGAAGCCCACCAAGTCCGGCGGCGGCGGCGGCGGCCGGGAGGAGGCGGAGGCGGAGGAGGAGGCGGAGGCGGAGGAGGACGCGGCGGCGGGGACGCGGTGACTTAGGGCCGCTCCGTGTGAGTCCCGCGCCGGCCCCCGGTTCCTGACCCGCGCCCGTCAGCGCCCGGGGTCCCCTGGCGGGCGGATGGGGGCGCCAGCTGTGCAGCCGGCTGGCGGGGTAGTGCGGGCGGCCGGGCCGGGCCGGGCCGGGCCGGGCGCCCCCGCGAGTGGAGTTAGTTTGTGCGGGCGGAGCGGCGGGGGGCGGCGCAGCTGCGGGAGGCCGGGCGCGGGGCCGGGGCCGCCGCAGCTGCGGGGCGGGCGGTGCGGACTCGCCGGCGCGTGCCGCGCCCCCCCGGCCGGTGCAGCTGCGGCGCGGGGCGGGCTCGGCCGGTGCAGCTGCGGCGGCGCCTCTCGGGTGCGGAGGGCGGCGGGCTGGGGGAGGGGGCTTGGGAGCCGCCGCAGCTGCAGTGGCGCCCGGGACGGCCGCGGCTCCGGGGACCGTGCAGCTGCAGTGCGCCCGGGGAGGGAGGGGAGGGGAGGGCAGGGGAGCGGAGGGCGCCCCTCCCGGGCCGGGCCGCGCCGGGCCGTGCCATGGCCGTTGCCGTTGCCGGGAGGCCCCGGGGCTCGCGCGCGGTGGCGTCGGGGAAGCGGTAGCAACCGCCCTCCTCCTCCTGGCTGCTTCTTGCGACTTTTCTTTTGTTGTTGCCGTGACCCGGGTCTGTTTTCTTGGCTGTTGTTGAAGGTGTTTTCCTGCTACACCGGCTCTACGCCCTCCACCTTCTTCCCTGTGGTTTTAACCTTCCTCTTTCCCCGTGTGCTCTTAGCACAAGCAGCTACGCAAAGATTTGCATTTCTTCCCCACTCGGCACCCCCACCCCTACCTACGCCTCATTGAAAAACAAAACCCCAACCTCTCAGAACCTCTATGGGTCCGCGATAGCGAGAAGTGAAGGGGTTGATTTGTGGAGTGGGAGTCGCTGGCCCATTGCGGTGCTTGGGGCTCATTAAACTGTCAGTCACCCCCCACCCCACTGGGTAAATGGGGTGATTAATGCCTGATATATTGGTATGGGGCGAGGGCATTTGTGGAGAATAGTTTGTGTCGCTTGGGGGAAGAGTGGCTCGTGAACAAGGCGTTCATAATTATGTCATTCACCGCGAAGTTAGAGAAAGTTAGGTTTGTGTCTTTGGGAAAGTGAAGACAAGACCCAGTGGTTGGGTTTTGTCGTCCTTTAACACTTTGCCTCGGTTTTCTAGTGAGATCTCAGTAGTTACCGCGGGGGCTGGGACCCCTGCGCCTCAGTCCCCAGCTCCTTTTTCTGTTTCTCACTCTTCCAAGTGTCTTGTGGAAGTGTTTGACATTCATGGATGTCGCAGTACCTTCCAGGGCGCTGGTCAGCTCAGCCCTGGTTACATCGCCATTTCATCAGCCACTAAAAAAGACCCACAAACCAGCTTTAAAGTTCCCAAACTTACTGGACCTGTCTGGCTCCCTCCTCCTTCCTCTGAAAGGTTTTCTTGTGATCATAAACATTACAGCGTGACCCCCCCCCCATGTTATGGGACACAGATCAAGGGAAGACAAGGTTCTGTTTTTTCTGCGCAGAAAGATCAGATACGCAGGTACAGCATTCATTTTAAGTGACTGCAGCAGGTTGTATCAGTTTATTAATTTGTCTCATTGAACTGAAATACTTTCCAGGATTTCAGAAAGTACAGCTAGCTTGTTGATACTGAGACTTGAAATTTGCATTAGCTGTGGCAGTGTGAAAAATTTTCCTGAGAAGGTAGTTGTAGGTAAGTTGTTAAGTAAGAGTGAAATAAGGTGAGCCAGGCTGAATAGTTCCTAATAAGCCTGCCAGCGTTTCGGTGGTGTATACCATTATCTCCACAGGGGGAAAAAAAGCCCGGCAATAATGTTGAAATGGGACTGGAGATGTCAAATGGGTTGGTTTAAAAATATCCCCAAGCTGCCTTTGAAACTGAACGTTGGAGTTGAATAAAAGTGAATCTGGATTTCCTGAATAGCACCGTGGCTTGAGTGTGCTGTCAGTATGTAAGCCAGTCCACCAACTTAAGACAGAAGTGTTGCTATTCCATAAATACAGTAGAACTCCATATGCTGAGTTTTTCAATTTCTTCTGTTAGAAAGTTTGGAAAAAAAGGAAGACTTTGAAGTATTTTGTTTATACTAACAGAAGAGAAAAGTTCTCCTAAGAAAAAGCTGGTGGCAGGAGTGTAGAGGAGTAGCATATGGCATTAAAAGGAGCACAGCTGGAGGTAGCATTTCCATCTGAACATGATGTCAGAGCAGCTGACAGCCTGCCATCCCTCAGCCTTTTATTCTAACACACAGACAGGGAGTTAGTGTGTGCGGATCTGTGGTGGAGAAGGTATCTCATTCCTCTCTAACATCATCTCCACTTTGCATCTGTCTCTCTTAGTCTGCTTTTTTTCCACCGATGTAACAGACCTGGAGCCAGGAAGACTCAGAGGAAAGGACTTAATCAGTTTTATGTGTCCTAAAGGTAGGAGTAGCAAGAGATTAGATTGAGCATATTTCTGTTTTGGTGTTTTGTTTATTTAATTTTAAAAAAATCACATTACTTTTCTAACCCAGTTTAGGAATAATATATGAAATTGAGCATTAAATAATACTCTTACTGGAATTGAAAGTCTTGGGCTTAGTTTTAATTTTTATCCCTTTTACTTGAGCAAGTGAATAACTTTAATACATGGAAATATTTCAAGTTTTGAAATGTTAAGAAAGACTTTGAAATACTGTTTTTTGGGATCACTTTGGATTAAAATGCTTTTTTGTTCACTGCTATTTAGATTCTTTTGCTTGAGGGGGGCAGAAATGGTGAACTGGAATCCAGCATTCAACTTATATGAGAAGATTATTCTAGTTAAGAAGCTAGATTGTTGTGTAATTAATTCCACTGTGAAACTTTATTCTTCAAAACATTCAGCAGCACTACTGAAACATACAGCTGTAGTGCTTTTGAAACCGGAGGTTTTTTAAGATGAGGAAAAAAACAAAAAGCAAAAAACCAAACTTTTGTCTTCGTGAGAATAGTTTGACTGGTTTTCTCATTTCTCTTTCAGATATATATTTAAGAGAGCTTTTATTTCAGCATAACAATAATTATTTGCAGGAGTTTTTGTGTTAGCGACTAATTTAGAACTTGTAGATTTGAGCTGCCTGAATTGGCCAGACAGCTGTAATCGCACTCCTCTATTCTTAATCTCTTTATCTGGGCAGCAGCTGCCATATGGCCACAGTCAGCTGGATCAGATGTTTATAAGCTTCCTTCTTCGTCCCTCTCTGTCCTCTCAGCCTCCTAATTTGATCACAGCTACCTTGTGAGCTGCCCTCCAATCTTTATTTTTAGCCCTCTCAAGGATTAGGATTGATGTTAGCTGTGGGGCACTTAAAGTGATTGTATTGTAAATCTTGGTTTATTCTAGCAGTGGCATCTTGCAGGATGTATCTGGCGTTAGGGTGAAAGTTTTAGTCTGTTTTGGGCAAAGCTTAGAAGTAGAAGGGAAGTAATTTCTGAATATTAGGTTAATCTGTATTCGTCCTCAAAATGCGCTTGCTGAGATGAGTGGTGCAGAACCTTGGTTCTGGTCACATGAAAGGGGAAGTCAGGTTTTTTTTATTTTTACAGTTTACTCACTAAAGTTGAATTTTGACCCTTCCTATATCTTTGCCTTTCCTCTCTCTCCTTTTCACCCTCCCTTACCAGAAAATAAGGCAAAGATGCATAATTGAATGAATAGCAGCTAATGGGGAAAAAAAAAATATGTCAAGTTGTGTTGAAACAAAGTATATTCTGTTGGGAGGAAGGCTGGCAGAGCCTGGAGGGAAAAAAAGTTTTTCTAGAAAAGCTTTAAAAAAAAGTTGACTTAAAGCTTTTGAGTTTTATTTGAGTGGTATGGCTTTGTCTTAAAATTTTTGAGTTAATTTTAATATGGAACTTGTTTTACCTTATAGGAGATCAAAATTTAGATAAGAATTTTTAGAGTTAAATAGAAACTCTTGGTTCCTAATACTGTTGATATACAGATTCTAGCAAGAAAAAAAAAAATAGCCATTTTTTTTCTCAATTCGTTTAAAAAAACTTTGGATTTGTTCATAGTAAAGATGATCTTTTCCATCTGTTGGCATAGTTCCTTCTGATCCTGTGAATGTGTGCTATACCTGCAAATCTTAAGGCATTAACATCTGTTTTTATACACAGGGCTTTTGTTGTTGTAACACTCTGACTTTAAAAGTAAGTTGTTTGCTGATTTCTGGACTAACTGTGCGATTTCTTTTTTTTCTTGACTCAGCCAGATGCATGTATGTGCTTAAACCGTGTACTGTCAGGTATCAGAAGTATGAAAAAAAATAGTTGAATGAGTTTTCTTGAATCTTCCAGAATATATCTGGGACTTTCCTTTGTTCATCATACAAGTTTTTCCCTTTGAAATTACAACTGTCTTGTAGTTTTGTGGGGAACATAATTTGACAAGTAGGGTTAGCTAAATTTCTTCTGAAAGAGATCTAAATTGTCCTCAGTCAGAGGCTGGAGTTAAATGTAGGCTTTGAGAAAAAGTTCAGGGCCAGTGGAACTGCATCAGAGACTATGTGCTGGGATAAGGAATTTTGGAAAGTATACATTTTTCTTCCTAAATTTAGTCCTGTGTGTGTGATTTGTTAGTCCATGGGTGATAAGCCTGATTAAAATTCAGGGGCATGGATGCCGGCAGCCAAGGCAGAATTATTATCGTTTTATATGGGGACCAGAGTGCTGAAAAGTTGTTCCTGACGAGGTTCTAATGAGAAATTCCTCTTTTCCCAGGTTATGAAGACAGTATGGAGTTTCCAGACCATAGCAGACATTTGCTACAGTGTCTGAGTGAGCAGAGACACCAGGGTTTTCTTTGTGACTGCACTGTTCTGGTGGGAGATGCCCAGTTTCGAGCACACCGAGCTGTACTGGCTTCATGCAGCATGTATTTCCACCTCTTTTACAAGGACCAGCTGGACAAAAGAGACATTGTTCATCTGAACAGCGACATTGTTACAGCCCCCGCTTTCGCTCTCCTGCTTGAATTCATGTATGAAGGGAAACTCCAGTTCAAAGACTTGCCCATTGAAGACGTGCTAGCAGCTGCCAGTTATCTCCACATGTATGACATTGTCAAAGTCTGCAAAAAGAAGCTAAAAGAGAAAGCCACCACGGAGGCAGACAGCACCAAAAAGGAAGAAGATGCTTCAAGTTGTTCGGACAAAGTTGAGAGCCTCTCGGATGGCAGCAGCCACATGGCAGGTGATTTGCCCAGTGATGAAGATGAAGGTGAAGATGAAAAATTGAACATCCTGCCCAGCAAGAGGGACTTGGCGGCTGAGCCTGGGAATATGTGGATGCGATTGCCCTCAGACTCAGCAGGCATCCCCCAGGCTGGCGGAGAAGCAGAGCCACACGCCACAGCAGCTGGAAAAACAGTAGCCAGCCCCTGCAGCTCAACAGAGTCTTTGTCCCAGAGGTCTGTCACCTCCGTGAGGGATTCAGCAGATGTTGACTGTGTGCTGGACCTGTCTGTCAAGTCCAGCCTTTCAGGAGTTGAAAATCTGAACAGCTCTTATTTCTCTTCACAGGACGTGCTGAGAAGCAACCTGGTGCAGGTGAAGGTGGAGAAAGAGGCTTCCTGTGATGAGAGTGATGTTGGCACTAATGACTATGACATGGAACATAGCACTGTGAAAGAAAGTGTGAGCACTAATAACAGGGTACAGTATGAGCCGGCCCATCTGGCTCCTCTGAGGGAGGACTCGGTCTTGAGGGAGCTGGATCGGGAGGACAAAGCCAGCGATGATGAAATGATGACCCCGGAGAGCGAGCGGGTCCAGGTGGAAGGGGGCATGGAGAGCAGTCTGCTCCCCTACGTCTCCAACATCCTGAGCCCCGCGGGCCAGATCTTCATGTGCCCCCTGTGTAACAAAGTCTTCCCCAGCCCTCACATCCTGCAGATCCACCTGAGCACCCACTTCCGGGAGCAGGATGGCATCCGCAGCAAGCCAGCGGCTGATGTCAACGTGCCCACATGCTCGCTGTGCGGGAAGACTTTCTCCTGCATGTACACTCTCAAGCGCCACGAGAGGACTCACTCGGGAGAGAAGCCCTACACATGTACCCAGTGCGGCAAGAGCTTCCAATACTCACACAACCTGAGCCGCCACGCCGTGGTGCACACACGCGAGAAGCCGCACGCCTGCAAGTGGTGTGAACGCAGGTTCACGCAGTCGGGAGACCTGTACAGACACATTCGCAAGTTCCACTGTGAGTTGGTGAACTCCTTGTCAGTCAAAAGTGAAGCACTGAGCTTGCCTACTGTCAGAGACTGGACCTTAGAAGATAGCTCTCAAGAACTTTGGAAATAATTTTATATATATATATATATAAATAATATATATATATATACATATATACATATATACATAGATCTCTATATAGTTGTGGTACGGTCTAAAAGCAGTCTTGTTTCCTGGAACTAAAAAGTTGGGATCTTAACTTGTTTTTGCACTTTAGAATAATAGCATGAGAATCTCACTAATTTAGCATTCTGATAAAAGAAACTTTAGAGCAAGTCAGAGAATAGAGGGGTATCTTTCTTTTGAGGGATAGGTGAAGTAAGCCAATAAGAACCTTCTCAACAAATTGTCCTATCACAAAATGCTTTCATATGGCTTAATTTTGTTAACACTGCATTGTCTTTTGAGTTTTTGTGCCCCACATTTTTTTTTTTTTAAGTAGAAATTCCCTCCAGTTTTATTAACCTCTGTGTCTCAAATTGCATGAATCTTTTCTGGCTGTTGGGAACCTGAATGCTTTTAGACCCAAATGGAAAATTTCTGAAATGCTGGATTATCTATTTTTAAACAAGCAGTTGACTTAAAACTTTCTGTGGCAACTTCTGGTTTTCTGACGGTTCCCAATGAGAGAAATTCTGAAGTACACTGGGATCACTGGGACACTGTCTTTGTGAAAGTTTGCTTGGGATGAAAAAGGATATTGCAGCTTCAGCAGTGTTGAACTGTGTGTTTAAAAATGTGAATTACTGTTCTTGTATACTGTAATTGATTACATGGGCTGGGGGGGGTGTCAAAGAACTTGACAGGTTGTGTTGATGCTCTTAGTTGAGTCTTGAAAAGTAAATATTAACGCTACAGAAATGCATGAGTTCAATATATTTTTTGTCTTTGTTTGCATTGTATAACTTTAACGAGTGAGTTTAAAATTATTTAATTTCCTTAGAAAAATAGCACCATTTGGAAAAAAACTGGTGTTATGAAGAACGTAAATGCACTGTTTTTATTTTTATTTTATATAATTTAAATTGACTTTCCCACTGTTTTAAGTTGAAACTGTTAAGCTGAATAAAAACTTAAGCTGCAAATTGATAACTTTGCTACATAACAAGGAACATATACATGTTTACAAACGGCTTAAAAGATTTGCATGTGCAGTGTGCATTTATAACAAACTTCTAATTGCACAAAACCCATGCCAGCTCAAAGTTTAGGTGTACACATTTACCCAGTTGAGCATTTTTAGAATAACTACTGCACAAATTGACAATAGGTCATTCTCTCTTTTTTTTTTTTTTTTTGCTCCCCTTTTCTTTCTCTCCCTTCTTTCTTAACCTCCCCCCCCCCCCAACTCATGAAAAGATTCTATGGACTGAAAAAGCCCCAGGCTGAAAGGACTGGACTGCCTTGATTGACATGGGGAAGGGGGTTAGTAGACTATGTATCAGCAGCAGAGGCTGCAGCCCCATGTGTGGTTTTAATGACCAGCACACAGGGCAAAAGCATTTTGCACAGTGTTTGTTTTCCTGTCTTGCACTTACAAATAAGGTCTATGGGAGTAGCATGGAAAACGTTTGCTGTTTTTCCCTTTTTTTTTTTTTTTAATTGCTTTTGTTTAAAATTTGATCGCCTTAACTACTGTAAACATAGCCTATTTTTGTGCTTAAGATACTGAATGGAAAACTCCATTGTGTGTTGCTGGACTGTTTTGGAAATATTTGGTCAAATGTGTGTTAATTTGGCTGTAATGGCATTTAAAGCAAACAAACAAAAAAAAGCTGTGAAAATGGCCTTGGAGCATTATCTTTAGTTACTTGAAGAGTTTCTAGGTTTTTTTTAAAAGCAGTTTATGTTAAAATAATTTTTATTAATTTAGAGAAGACAATCAATGTCTGTGAGAAAAACGGACTTTCTTTTGGATTTTCTTTTTGTGGTCATTGTGAGTGATTGCTTCTTCCTTTTCTTAGTTTCACATTCTTCCTTTGTTCTAAAACTTAGACTGACATCTAGCTTTGACAATCATAGTATGTTTTATTTTCCTGAGGGGGGAATAACTTATAATGCTGTTTAGTTTTGTACTATTGGTGTGTTGGTGAATTTTTAAACTGTGTGCTAACTGCAATAAATTATATGAACTGAGACTTTCCCGTGTATGTGTGTGTGTGTGTGTGTGTATGAGCGTTTGTATTACGATCACGTACTAAGTAGATTCTAAGTATGTATAGTGCATGATCTCCTTAATATCGGTTTTATTCAGACATGAAATTGGAGTGTGTGTTAGACCACCCAAATAGAAATGAGCAAACATTGCTACTTTAAATACACATCTGAAAAATATGACCCGTTTTCCATAACTGCAATAAGAATACTGAGGTAATTCCCTAGAAACTTGTGTGAATCCATGAAACTTCAAGTGGCAGCATAGGGTTTTCTTGATAGGCTGTCCAACTACTAGTCCATACACCATAAAGTCACTTTTCATGTGTAATTTTATCTTAAGTTGATTGGTCAAATCTGTGTTCTGGTTTAAGTGGAAAATTGAAGGAGACCGGATGTCTTAATTTGGAAGACTGCTTGGCTAATGAGTGGATTTGTAGGCAATTGAATTAGCTGGCACTCAGTTGTTCAAGATTAGCTATATGCATCCTTGTTACTGGGAGAACTTGAACAGTCCCAGGAGTTAATTCTCAGATTTAAATTTTAAATGTATGTGCCATTAAAAGAACTCTGGTCCTTACCTTTTGTGATTGTCCCAATTTCAAGCCTGTCTTGTTGGGTATATGTCAGGATGAGAAACATTGCGGGTTAACCAAGGGAATTAACTCTCATGTGTGCAGGCGGAACTGCAGAGGAATTGTCATGAGTGGCCCTAAACTGCACACAGGGTTAGGTACTGACCAGAGAGATTTTGTTAAGCCTGAAATCTAACTGTATATAACTTCGAATCCTAAAGATGCATATTAAAATAGTTACATATGTTTATGTTAAATGGTGTATAATAAGGTTAATATTAGAAGTGGAGTAAGATCTGGTACTTGAAAATGTATCACACTAATACGCACCCTGATTGCTTTGTAATGGGAATCCACAGAGATTTTGTCCTAAAGCACAATTGAAATTTACAATTTGGAATCCTACATTTCCCCTCTTACTGAAAACATATATGCAATTCATACTTGGTCTTAACCAGCCAGGCGTTTCACATGAAAAGAAGATACACATTTGAAATCTGCAAAATAATTTCATGAGCAATTATAAACTTACAGAAAGGGACATTGATTGACACTTTGGATTTACCTGTAGTAAATGGTCAGGGTGACGATGAGCCTCCTAAAGATTAGTTCACTGTATTATTTTAGTACCACTGGCCTTCTAATTTCAAATGAGCATTACCTTAACAGGCTTAGCCAGATACACTCAGCAAAACAATATTTTGACATGAGATTTGAAAATAACTTCTTAAAACATTGCAAAATTTAAAAAATAGTGGTTATACAAATTGCCACACTTGATAAGTTAGATGCAGAAATCAGTTTGATACACTAAGAAAATTGGTTGCAGAATCATGTTAGAAACCATTAAAATGGGTTCCTCCTTTGACATCTGGCCTGATCCATAAGTGTATATTAAAATGTGGTTTCACTTATTTTTGAAAACATCTGTTTCTTTCAGATAATCAGTCCCTGGATCACGGTGGACGCAGCACTGTTGTACTCTAGGAAATATCTAAGAAGCGTGTAGCGTTAGGATCCTGGTTTTGGATTTCCTTTCCAGTTAATTCTGCTATCAGATTAATAGGTGAAGCTTTTCTTTAACAAACTTGACACGAATATTTACAGTTTTGGAAGATTTGAAAACGGTGAACAGTAAAAGTATATAATGGCTCACATAATGATGGGACTCATTTTTCCCGAGGAGATCTCTTGTTTTGAATTACCAACTGTCAAAGAAAATATTTTTTTTAAATCTAAGACATAACTCTACTTTAAAAATCCCTTCATGTTTATAGATAAATACAAATTATAGACTTGAAAATTCTCATTGAGTCTATTAAGATTTTTTGAAATGGTCTGAAGATCTCAAAGTTTTTTATGATTCATTCCTATAAAATTAAAATGATGTTTGATTTTCAATTGAAAGAGAAAAGCTTGTAAATGCTTCTAGGTAGAAAACTCAGGTTTTAAATTTTAATTTGTAGATAATTAAATTTTTACAAATATTGTTTGCAATGTTTGAAATTTCTGATAAAATACAGTGAGGCAAGTGTGAATCTAAAAAGTGCAGGGAAAGAAAAGCTCCATGCGCACTAAAGTCTTTTTGCCCTTAAAATGTTAAAAGTAACAGCTTTAAATTATTGGATTTTTAAAAAGCAAATAGCTTTTAAGAATTTCATTTTGGCTTGAGTCCAAGTGTATTACACAAACAGGATTTTGTTCCTTACGTGAAAAATTTTCTACCTTTTACCTACAAAAGCACGGCAAAACGTCTTTGTATGCGATCCTCAGTCTAAGACTAAACCCACTTGCCTTTAAGTCAACTTAGTTCTATAAAAAGAAACATTTATGTTTGTAGCCTTCTCATCCTTGCTCAAACTTGCTTAACATTATTAAAGGATAGCAGAGCAGTCAGATCTTACAGAAGACACTGAACATTTTTTAGAAATAGTCATTTTCAGAGACACTTTAGAAAGTATTTTTGCAAACCAGCTCCTTTAAAAAAAAAAAAAACCTACTAATTAGCTTTGTAATTTCTGTGAAAGAAGCTGAATTCCAAATATAAAACATTGCGTTGAGAAAGGCTGAGGTCTTGGAAATAAAGGCTTGAAAGTTTTTTCCTCAAGTTCAAATATCTTATTATCTACCTACTTATGATAAATTGTTGAGTTTCCTAGATAATTTGAGCATGTAGATTTTTGTTCCCTAAAATAGTTGAGCCTTTGAAAGAAATCAATTTTTTGGAAAGGGATAAATTATGCAGTTACCTATCCTAATTCTATTCTAATATTTGCTAATTAAGTGTTCACCAAAATTTTTGGTTTTATGTATGATACTTAATCTTTGATGGGTAGTTAATAACAACAACAACAACAAAAACCCTTTCAGACCACAAATTTTCTTGAATTTGTGGCTACATATTCCCAAGGGAGACATTTCTTTAGGAATGGGTTTGCAGTTAAGTTTGTGACTTGCTATAAGGAAGCATTCTCTCTAGTTAGCTTGGCAGAAAAGGACAGAAAATCCACTTTGGCTTTAAAATGTAGCACATTAGTAACAATTTGAGTGAGGATATTTAAGAGTGGCTTTGAGAGGCCGTGTGACACCCATGGAGTCCATTCACAGAAATGACTGGCTTACAGTTTGTTATGATTGTTAATCATTAAATCAAATAGCTTTTATTAAATGTCAATAGGCATGTTTAATATGCCTATGTAGGAATTTTAAGGGTCCTATTACCCCAAACATCCAAGCCTGTAAAGTGTATGTGTGTAGTTAATATGAAATGTAACATGGAAAAATGCTTTTGAATATTGGTAATCTAAGATAGATTAAATCTGTTGTTTGAGTACATAATACATGTATAATGCTGAATCTGAAAGAATAACATAACCTTATTTATGGTTCTAGTCAAACCAGAACTAACTTTTGATATGGGACAGAGCTTTAAAGAATGTATCTTAATCATGTATGGTTTATAAAAGTATGTTAAACTATAAAAAATAATATTCATTTTATTTAAAAATCATAACAATTCACTTTTAGAAGACTGTTAAAGACCTTAATGTTTTTGTCAGCTTAATGCTCTGAAATGATTTCTGATCAAAGAGCATTTAGGTTTTCCATCTGAATCTCTTAAAATTCATCTTTTAAAAAAGAGACTCAAAATATACATATACCTTTTCTATGGACCTTTATATCATAACATGAGCTCTTTAGTAATACTGAAATGTTAATTGCATGCTTCTTGTACAGATAGCAATGTCTCCTAAAGATGTCAATTTGAATATTTTTTGGAAACACGTAACAGTAGAATAATAGATAATTAAAACATTGAAGAAAAATATTCAAGGCTTGGAAGCTAGTGCTACTATAGAAGTTAGTACAATCTATTTATATTTAGTGTTTAAATATCCATTTTTCTAATTTCCAACTTTGTCAAATTCTCAAGTAGAAGAAATTTAAGCATAGAACCATATTTGAAGAAAATCTAATTCATACAGCTATTTCTATAATACCTGGCTTGGAGGAAAAAGAGGTCTCATGCCTAAGCATGCGAACAGGACAGAGGAACAGCACAGGTATATATTCAAAGCATAATCATTGTAGACGAGCCTGTAGTATAAAATTTGCTTGAAGATCTTTTCAAAATCCCTAAGATTTTGCGACTGAATACATGGAAAGAAACTGAAGTCTGGCAGATAAAATATTCCTTTAGGTTCTGTTTTCTTGTTGTTGTTGTTGAGACTCAAACTAAAATTCTTACTTTGTAGCCTGCTCTCTATGTTTTTCAAGGTCCTTTTATTTACTAGAAGAGGGTAAATTTTATGCATCGAGTGATTTTGACAGCGTTGCACAACTGATTTTTCCAGCCAACTTGTTTTTGTATATGACTTTCTACCATTTTGAGAAAATGGGAACAAATTTGAAATGAAAACTACATTTCAGATTGGCTCTATTACCACATTACTCCACGCATACGCTTGGAGGGAGCCCTAAAAAACACAGAGGAAGGAGCAGAGGTCTTGCTAGGTGCTCATGACAATAAACAACACCAACGTGGGTGAAGTCCTTAGGCTGAAAGTGGAAGAAAATTAGGGGCTATAGTGGGGCACAAAGAAGTTTTGCTTTTCATACTAAGTGCGAAGTCTAGAAAAATGTGATTTCTCACATTCTATTTTTATGTTCTTTTACTTGAGGGATGCCTCAGAGCAGTACTAAAATCACTTCTGTGCAAAAGCGGGAGGCAGGGAGGGCTTGTCATCGTTTATTCAGTTTGCTTTGTAAAGGTGCTTATCTTGCAGTAAAAATAATAATTTCCTCAAAATACAACAGGCAGTTTGTAGGCTTGACCAGTATGAGAATTTTAAATGATTGAAGTGTTTGTGTTTAAAAGTCAGTCAAATAACACCCTTGAAGAATGAAGCAATCAAGTCTCATATTGTAATTTTTATTTACTGATACATATATAATTTTTAAAAAATCTGTCCTAAAATAACATTTAAGTTTTAGAAACAAAAACAAGTCCAAGTATACATCTGTACCCTGAATTTTGAAATTTGCATTCTGGACTGCTTTTAGATAGTGAATTAATTTTGTTATTCAAATTATAAAAACCCAAGGGCCGGAAAGGCCCAATTATTCCCCATGATTTGAAGACCTGTGCCATGTGCCTGATATTTCTCCTTACAGTGACTGCTTCACATGTTCTTCTGTATGGAAAGACAAACCTAAAATCACTAAAATGCAGAACTCGAAGGGGCAGATGTGAGTCCCTGGTCTTCTGTCCTAAAAGCAAAGGAGGAAGTACAGGGATAGGCTTGGGGAAGGGAGGCAGGTCAAGCCCTTGTAAGCATTTCATCCATTTTTGAAACCTTTGGAATTTATCATTTTAGAGATGTGATCCTTTTCTCTTTACAGACACAGAAAGGTTAGATTTCTGCACTAAGTGCATCTTTGAGCTAGTCTGCGCTGAAATGCACATTTCGGTTGAACCTCACTGATGAAATTTGTATGATGCAAGTCTATATTTACCATGACCACACTTAACCATTGTCTGCTCTATCTATTTACAATTAGCATCTGTGGTTGGAATGATAGTCTCTCTTTCCCTGATGGTGACCCTCTCGATTATTTAACAAATATATACAATAGGACGTTCTCTGCTGGTGTCACAGAGGGACATGTTTTGGCTTCTGTCTCTTTCCAGCTCAGCAAGAGCCGAAACCCTGGCAGGATTCTACTGACTGACATGGTCTCCCTCAGTGCGCCCGGCTCTGAAAGGGTTGCTTGGATTTCCAAAACCTGTTATTTGTTCAATCGCAACGAGCACCGCTCCTTGCTCCTTGCAGGCTGGGAACTTCGGGGCTGTCAGAGCTGCAGCTGGACATACAGGAGAGAGAGAAAAAACAAGGACACGCAGCTGAGGGTGGCAGCCGTACAGGAACCTCAAAACTTGTTTGCTGCTGAAATGGGAGAATTGAACATGTTTCCACTTAATCTGAATATTGGCCTTGGTTTCTTGGAATGTTTCTCACCTCCTCTCAGCATCATCTACTGGAAAGAAGGCTCAAGGGACGTTGGGGCAGATCTATCAAAGCAACACCAGAGGAATCCCACCCGCTACCTCTCTTCTCCATTAGTGAGACCAGAATAATAAAACACTTCTTCTTCTTTGGAATAATTTGAAAACACATATGCAGAAGCATTAAGCTCTCAGAGAAAAGATGCTATGTAAATTCTGAGGTGACAACTATTACAATCATTCTTTTTAACACCAAGATGGTATTTTTCTTTATCACAAAGCCTTGCTACCAATGTGAATTTTAGTCAATGTGGATCTTTATGATTTAAATTCCTGGAGCGCTAGGAGTTTCAAATTTGTTTCAGTTTTAAGCAGGTCCCAAATGAAAGCAATTTTTATATGCAGTGTGAAAGTTAAGGTAATATAGTAATGAAAAAGAATCAACATGCTCAGGTGGGTTTGTAAGTATGTATATGTTTAGATGTGCAAACCTTATTAACCTTTGTAGCATTTTTGGTCCATGTTGACAAATTTCTCAAAGCTCTTTCTGATTCATCTGGTCCAAAGTCTAAGCTGAATACAGATGTTTTTTCTTTTGAAGCTGAAGAAATGAAGACTGCAAGCTTCATGTTTACTCTTGTATCACAAGTATAAAAAAAGTATACAGAATACATATAATGTTAACAAACAGGGTCAGTTCTCCAGGAAAGCACACGTATTAAAACAATTTGCCCAGAGATTTAAAGGATTAACTCCAGTCTCACCAGGAGAAGGTGGCACATGCCACATCAGAGCCCAGAGTGTCTCACGCCTCATATCATCTGCCTGTCACTTTGTGTATCGTTAGGGCCATACTGTAGTGCAGTCAACCTATGGTCAGATCATACTAAAGGGAATCAATCCTCTCGGAAGAAGATACAGCCAGTGAAAGTCCATGGGGCAGTGGAACGTGCTGCTGCTGTGTGCAGCGCTGGTTACAAGTACACAGTGAGTAAATACCGCAGGGATCAAAGTTATGATCCAACGTTTACTTCACATAACAGGGCCAAGGACTGGCTGGCTTCAGGATCCCCATTCAGTGTGTCCACTCTGCTCTTTGATGAATGCCACTTCACAAAGGCATTCGAGCTATTTTTCTTTTCCTTCTTTCTCTCCTTGCTATAATGGTACAGATCTTCCTTTTCACTTTATAATTTCCATCAGTTTTTATGAAGGCAATGATTGTACAACATGTCTCTGATAGAATAGTTCATTCAGTGTATATATATGTAATAGTTTGGGTTAAAAAAGTTAAAACCAGTAAGAACCAAAACAAACAAGCACCCCCTCCAAAAAAAACTTCCCTCTGCTTGATGCCATAGACAAGAGTCCAAAGGACATTAGCTGCTCCATTGCACACATTGGAAGGGAGGGTTTGCTGTGAGCTCAGTCCTTCTAATGGACTGGCAATTCTGTGAAAGGGTTAGAAGATTTTGTTTAACCATTTCTGCATGTGTTTTTAATGAGCTCTTGATGGTTTATAACAAAGGCCAGGTCATGCGTTTTGTAGCCTTCTCCGACCTGATCCCTCCCTGCCAACCTGCAGAGTGGCACCTGTGCTCCTTGCCTGGCTCACCTACGGGAGCCAAGGTAGTGGGCCATCGCCGGGCCTGTCTTCATGCCAGCGATGAATCATGCAGTAGGCAGAGCGGAAGGAGTCTCTTTGTTGATAGCTTTCCATCTGGACTTTGGATATAGCTGATCCTTCACGTAGAGTCCTGGTTAGCTGGAAGGGGCTGCTCGAGTGAGCTCCTCCATAAGGAATGAGAACTGTGTAAAACATCAGGAAAGAGCTGCCCAGGATTTTATTTCCACAGCTCAGAGAGGCCCTCTCTGAGCTCCAGGTACCCAGGTTTGTGAATGTGTATGACTGATGCTTTGACAAGTGAGTATTTACTAGTCAGTAGGATCATTTATAGCTTCATTCAGATAATCCAACTGGAGGACACCTGAATTAATACATCTAGCTCAGATGGCAAAAGCTAACCCCTTTTCACAATAATTAAAATAAACAGTGCTATTAAGATGAATTTCAGTTCATCATGTATAAATGTAAGAAGCTCTGTAAAGGATGGTGTTTTGTGATTCATGTAGGCATAGGATGGATGTCTGATATGCTTTCCACAGCTATTTAAGAAAAAAAAAGATGATCTTAGGCAGGGGGTAGAGTTATGTGGTATGCATTGCACCATCCAGGCTGTGTCTCGGCCAGTACAAATTTTTCTTTCTTTCTTTCTTTTTTTTTTTTTTTTTTTTTTTTTTGTGAAAGATTACTTCTTGGCAAACTAGATATGCAAACGCCAGAATACAGTAAAACCACATTTAATTGGACCTACTTGCCAACTTCTTGAACACAGCTTGGATTATTCCACTGGAGGCTGCTTCTGTTAAAAGCTGGGGGAGGAGGAAGTGGCATATTGACAAGGCCTCAGATAATTTTTTTTCCCTCTCAAAGTACAATTATGCAATGAGCCAAGTTTGGAAGTATTTTACTATGTTTAATAATTATTATTAAAGATATTGTAAAACATATGCATTTGTTAAATGGAATGTAATAGGAGTAAAATCATGTCATAAATTTCACTTCGGATTTATTTTCCTATTTTGTGTTTTATTTGACAGCCTTCCAGATTGATTCTAGCCAAAACCATGCACTCTAATACATATCCTACTTGATATTAAAGTGCGAATATGGGTAATTTATAGAACCCGAGTGAGAACAGTTTCCCTGCCTTAGCCAGCCTCCATGGACTTGCCACCTTTGTTCAGGTAGCAACTCAGAGAAACTGTGCACAGACATACTAAGGATGGAGCAACCCTCCGCACATTCTTGCAGATGGAAGCTCCAAACCTCACGTTTTTCTGGGCATCTCGATTATTCAAAGAGAATCGGGGTAGAGAGAAAGATAACTCTTCCCCCCGGATGCGCATCTAGAGGAATCTCTGGAGATGGGAGCTCACTGGCCAGCAGGGCTACTGCTCCGGTGACACTGGGCCTCAGGTGATGAGGGATGCTCAGGTACAGCAGCAGCGCCACCCACGTGGAAAGTTGACATCAGATTGCTGCCCCTCTTGAGCTTCAACAAATTTCTATTACTGTGTCTTTACGGCGTCTTTTCCAAGGGGTGGGAGAGTTCCCCTCGGACTGCACTTCTTGTAATTGAACAAAGGTGCCATTGCTAATGATTAGCAAGACACTTGGGGTGGTTTGCGCCGAACTCCACCTGCTCTGTGAGCTCCCCATGATTTTCTCACATTCCCACTCAAGCTGCCTAGCAATCCGGGCCTCCCTTCCAAGTGTGGTTATGTGTCAGTCTGACTTCTGTGTGTGCTGCAGTTTCATTGTTTCCTTTGCCCGCCCAGGATGAGTGACCAGAGGAGGAAGCAGGCTGGTGGTGACAGGAGCGCAGGTCTTTGCGTCCACCTCCCTGCCCACTGGTGGGCTGCCTTCCCCTTCTGTGAGAGTTCTCGGTGGCAGCTTTCCCAGGTGTGCTCTGAATGTGCTCCCTGGGGCCCCAGGAAGCCCCCCTGCAGCCCTGCTGCTGTGTAGGGGACTTCACAGTGCAGTGACAGCGTGATGCTTGCATGTGCAGAGCGGACACGAGGACATCTGGACATGCTGCAGGCATTTGAAAACCCTGCTCCACTGGCCCCCAGTGCTTTGAAACTTTCTCCCTCAGATTTCTTGGACATCCACAGCCTCAATGCATGCAGGGCAGTCCAGGAACTGAGAGGTTCAGAGAGTACCTGGGAGCCCTCTGTACAGACCTTGTTTCTGAGAGGAACCAGTGAGGGGCGTAGCATGCACTCTGCCCTCAATTTCTCATCTAACAGGCTAGGCAGTCTTGAGCAAGTGACTTCATTGCTCTGTCTTTCAATAAACCTTTTAGACCAAATGACTCTGAGGTTCTTTCCAACTTACTCAGGTATTTTTTTTTATACCTGTTTCACTGAAATGCTAATTGAACTTGAATGAGGAAATATTTTCCAATATGAGTAGAAATGGTGACTAATACACTATTAGGCTTCTGAGGCTCTTGGGATAAAGGCACACTCACTCTGATAAGGGAGGACGCGGGTAGGGCTAGTGAGCCTTTCTACAAGTCTGTGAGATTTTAGTATCTAACCGCATTTATGTCTAAACAGGCAAGCCATGTGCGGATCATATGCTTTCTTGTCTACGATCAAACCTAGTGGAATTTTGTTTAATTTTTATTTAGTAGAGGAAATCTAAGAGAGCCTAACTACATATAAGACAAGAGCTTTTATACTGAATATTTACTTTTAAGAAAGGGGATGGGGCAGTACCACCTGTGTTCTTTTGCTGTTGGTTATTTTAACTAGCAATGAACAGGTAGAGCGGGCTTCTAGCTAAGAAGTGATTCTTACTAGTCCTTGGGAAAGGACTAGCTGCCTGCCTCAGCTTTCACAGAGTTTTGTTTGGACAGCTCCAGGCCACCTTCCACACAGTGGCTTGCATATGAAAACATTGATGCTGATAGACGTGTGGCTTCCTAGGAAAGAGTAACCAAAGTCCACTGCTTGTGGATATGGCACACAGGATTTGGAGTGTCCAAAAGGACCGTGGATAGGCCGAAGGGTCAGAGGTCATTTCATTCAGGTATTCCTCAAATGAACGTGCATCACACTTGTACATGGTTTCAAAAGAAGGCCCAACTCTTAGTGATAATCATAAACCCATGGTGCACTATTGGTAGCCAGGCTCCTAACCTAGTCATACCCTGTATTTCTACCATGCTCTCAAACATTCCAGGTTGGAGGAAGACTACCACAATCTGATACAAAACAGCCCAGGAGAATGACCGCAGACTATTTTGTGTAGGAGACTAACTCAAAGATCCCTCCAGCCCCCACCCTTCTGAAGTCACCAAGTAAAATGGTTGAGGAATTTTAAGATTGGCATGTCAGCGAGACTGAAATAGGACTATGTTCTCATATTAGTTAAAAAATCTTTTTGTTGTAAGGAAGAGAAATCTTAAGCTGGTTTAAGCCAAAAAAGATTTTTTTTTTTTTATCATAAGGCTACTTGGATTCAGTAAAATCCAAAAGAGGAATATGGATAGGCCGTGGGAGCAGCTAGCATGAGGCGCTCAGAGGCTGCCTGGATTTGCTGTCTTTCCCCTGCCTCTGATTCTCTTTCTGCTGATTGGCATTTTCTATTCCTCAGTCCACATGGTGGAACAGGGCTGCCAACTGCTTCTGCATTTACATGTCTTCATTTCCAGACACCCAGAGAGAGACTGACTTCTTTTTGTCAGTTATAGTTCCCAAATCCTGGGGGAGGACTCTGATTGGCCTGTCTGGGTCAAGTGTCCATCTCTCGACCAATGATTGTTGCCAAGGGTGAGGTCCATTGCACCAACAGGCAGGCAGCCCCATGGTGCCATATGTACGCTGAGGGACCTGTGTGTCCAGCGTGGTCAGGGACAGGGGAGCAGTTCCCGGCAGATAGGGAGCCAGTTCCCTGAAATGAGGCTGGTGTTGAGCTCACAAAAGAACAAGGGTCCGTTATGTTTCTCACTAAATTGAAAGTGAAACTATGAGAAAATATTTATTTGAAAATGAGAACAATGGATTCTCCCTGATAAGCTACTAGCAATGAATTTCTAACTCATGGGGAAATGGTTAAGTGAAATTTAACTATTTTTTAAAATACTGTAAAGATTTTTTACATTTAATTTAGTTCATTTAACCTCCCTCCATTATTATTTTATAATGTTGTATAATGAGCATACTCACATACAAGTTTCTGAAACCTTTACCTGGATCATCCTGCCAAGGCCCTAGGAACCAGTCTCTGAGTTTACCTTTCAGCTGTTTAGTAGCCTTTCAGGTGCCCTGTAGTGGGGCAGGGGATAATTAGACCATGGGACATATGACAAGCACATTGTTCCCCTTTCTTCTTAGCAGGGACTCTCTATGTCATGCATGAACGGCAGGTGCAAAATATACGCTTTCTTCTGGGACACAAGGATCCTCAGATGAGGAAAGGCCACACGAGAGTGCAGTTGGTGTGAACTAGGCCCTCAAGCCTGAGCAAATAATGACCATGAGGGAGAACATCAGCCGCATCGCATACTAACCAATCGTCTCGAGTGCTGCCAACACCATACCCCAGAAAGGAGCCTTTCTTTTGGAAGGAGAGACCCAGCTGCAGACACAAAGAGAACAACACAGATTGGATCTAAGTGGCAGGGACAGGCTGTTTGGCTGTGTGGCTTGTCACTCCTTAGGTAGACTTGATCCTATTGCTATAGTGCAAAATCCTCAGAATGTACAAGAAAAAGAAGCTCCCGATTAGAGTTGGGTTCTCTAGGACAAGGTGGAGAAACATTGATTCAGAGTGTCACAAAGCTTGCAGGAAATAAAGGTCAGTACTTCAGGCACCATGGATTTTATCTTTGTTGCCAGGAGTCCAATTATTGTGATTTGTATTTGGAAACTTTGGGGACCTACGAAGGATGTGGCCTCGTTCCCAGCCTCTGTTGATCTTCCCCATGCCGGCCTCCCCACTTCTTGGCTGTGTGTATTTGGATGTGCGACCAATCCATCAAGCCGCACTTCCTCATTAAAATAAAGATTTCATCAAGTGCTGCTTTGAAGGACAGTGAGGACTGAGAGTTGATACCCTCCAAATAGTGGGAGCATTGTCTCTGCTAGGATGTGTGCAGTCACAGGGGATGGAAAATGAACTCAGGCTAGCTAGAAAAAAGAAGGGAATTTATTAATTCATGTAACCAAGAAGTCCAGGAGAGATGACAGCTTTGGAAGTGGCTGGATTTAGGAGCACAGATGTTAAGTCCTCGCATTCTCTCTCTTTCCCCTCCCCATTACTTTTTTTGGGTTTCTGTCCACTGCTAGCTGAAGATAGGCTTTTCTTATGTGATGAGGGAGATGGGCATGGACAGAGGTGGCTTCATTCCAGCTAGTGACCTCAGAAGGAGGGGAATGGAACCCTCTGAGCATCTGTGTTAACTCCAAAGGGCCAGGATAGTATGCTCTATTACAAGTCAGTCATGTGTCCTGGGAGTAGGGTACCATGTTTGGGCAAGTTTCAGTGATCACATATAAGCTTTAATTTAAACTTTCCAGCGGTAGAAGTAGGGCTAGAAAGTTTGGAGGGACGGAAAGTAGATTTTACCGGGAAGCGAGGGATGATGACAGTTTTTATTTGTGAGAAGGAAAATTTGAGTTGAGTGCGGGAAGAGAGGCAAAAAGATGCACAGAGAGTAAATATGTATTAATACTGCATGCTTGGCCCTTGGGATCCAGCAATCCCTGACTTCACTAAACTTATAGCCAAGCGAGCAATTTTAAAAGAACTCTCCTAAAGTCATCAGTGTTTTGACAGGCTTAAAACAGAGTAGTAAGTAGGAACCCATCTCAAGCAGGGGCCAGGGGGCCGATGGGCCAGAGAGTCTTCAATGACAGCAGAGCAGGGGTTACCCACATAATGGGTAAGCAAGTGTTCTGGGCAGAGGGATAAACAGGGAGGACCAGGTAAGCCAGGGGACTTTGAGGGGGCTGTTCATTCCTTCTTGGTCCAATCAACCTAGCTGGAGCCCTGTGGATGGGGTATAGGTTCCCAGGGTTACTGGAACAAATCAGCACAAACGTGGCACCTGGAAACCTCAGTCTTGCAATCATGGAGAACAGAAATTTAAAACTGAGGTGTTGGTAGGGCCATGTTCCCTCACAGAAGCTCTGTGGGAGAATCTTTGTTTGCCTCTTAAACTCTCATTTCTGGTGGCATTAAGTTTCCCTTGTGGTCACACCACTCCAGTCTCTCTCCATTTTCATGTGGTCTCAGACTCCATGTCTACGTTTATCCTCTGTGACTCTCATAAGGACACTTGTCATCAGACTGAGGACCTACATCCTTAACTTCATTACTTCTGCAAAGATTGTTTGAAAAAAAAAAAAAAAAGACAGTTGATCAAAACATGGTCATGTTCACCAGGCTTGGGTGTTAGGATGTGACTGTATCTTTTCAGGACGCACCATCCAGTGTACTTCAGAGAGGACAGAGCCACGGTGTGTTGGACTGATGGCAAGGGCCAAGTTATGGGGGATCCAGACCTCATTCTAAAGGCTGGGATTCCAATGTACATTCCAGGAAGAGCATCACTTATTTTGTGGAAGTAGGCAGTGAGATGGGAACAGGATGTTTGGCTAAGATGTCAGGAGCCCACTGTGATGGTCCAGGTGAAGGCAATGGACTTTGGGCTAAGGTGGCGGCCTAGCTGGGGATGGAAAGAGGTATTGAGATCATAGAAGCCCTGGGGAAAACAAGCCAGCAGGACTTGGGGAGTGATGGTGGCCCATGGGTGGTAGACAGCAGGGTAGAGGAGCAGGCTGGATCATCATGGATGATGTGTATCATTCTGATCTTTGCACTAATTTTTCCTAATGAGAAGAATGTTGGCTTTGGAACAGGTGAAACCTGGAGTTAAAGTGCAGTGCCTCTATCTTTCAGCTTCTTGACTTTGATTGTGTTTTTATTTCCTCTGAGCCCCAGTTTTTCTTCTTCATAAAATGGAGGTAATGACACGGACTTCATAGGGCTCTGGAAAGAATTAGCGGGTGATGTATGTGGGGACTGTGCTTGGGTCCACAGCACGTGGGCAACCCAGATGTGCTACTTCTCCTCCTTCCTCTTGCTTCATCAACTTCCTTTCGGTCCAGTACTCCCCCTTAGTTACCTGCGCTGCCCTCCAGCTTGTTTCCCATCTGCTTCCGGGGCAGCTGGACTCGTCCCACCTGCAGCCTTTCTCCCCTGGGAGAGCCCACAGCTCACCCTCTCCACTCCTCTGGAACCTTCACTTATGACTCCTAAGTAGCCCCGGCCATAAAAGCAGAAAGCTGTGAAAGGCTGACCTGATCACCCTGAACCGGAAGCACTTCCCTGCTGCCGCAGTGGGTTGGGTTAACTCCTTTCCTGCTGTGCGCCTGTGTCTGCTCACTCTGCAGACACCCTGTAGGGCCAGGCTCTGCCTCACTTGGGAAGACATCAAGCTGAACACAGCAGTGGCTTCCACCTCCTGTGGCTCACTAATTCTCCAAAACAATCAAATCTCTCTCTGCAAGTGAACTTTCCAGATTCACTAGTTTCACGGCCTCACTCTCTGGCTTTACAATCTCGAGGGGTAAAGAGAGAAGACAGCCAGGAGGAGCCCAAGTTAGTCTCCAGTCCAGGGATGAGAGGACACTAGGAAGCAATGCGGGGTCCCAGGACAGAAGTTTCCTTAGGAGAGCAGGTCCCGGCCCACCTCCCGGACACATTTCTGTCCTCGTTTGCTGTGATTTCCTCTGCCAGTTTATCAAAGGCTCCATCCCACTCATACTGGTTGCTCTTAGTCTGGTAAGCTGAGCTGACAGGACTAACATTTGACTTATTTATGATGATGTTTTAAGTATGAGCATGGGGTTCTTAGGACCAGATGCACAGTGTAAAAGTTCTACCCCACTGTGCCCTATGAAGGAGGTGGCTTGCTCTTTTGCCAGTGGGAAGGCTCTGTCTTCCACCTCCAGGCGGCCTGAAGCCTGTGGTTCTCAGTAGAGACATAAATGCATTGTCACATGGAATGCAAATTTCAGAGTCCTCTTCAGAAAGGGAGGGTCTCTAAGACTTGCAGCAAAGTTCTAAGAGACTGATTTAAACCTACTACCTGGCAGAGATGTTGACAGTATAAGAAGAAACACTGAAGTATGATCCGTGGAAGTCAGAATTTTAGGGGGAAAAAATCAGAGGAGTCATTTTGGTAATGAAAGATGCATGAATTTGTTTTCTCACTAAGTACTGTGCAAGGCACTATAGGGTTTAACAAGAAAAAAAAAAAATTGTCCCTATCCCAGAGGACCTAGGAGAGACCAGAGAGGAAAAGCAAGTCAAGGAGCTTGCTTTGAGAATCTTCAGGTGAAACAGCTGGTATTTAATGGGTGCCTCATGTTTGATGCCCCCAGGTGTTGTTCCATACAATTCCTGCTAATGTTTCCAATTTTAAATTGCTATTGACACCCATTTTGCGGAAGAGGAAACTCCCCCAAGGACCAAGATCTCAACTTAGATTTGCTGACTCTGAAGCCCAGTAAATCTGCCGAACAAATTCTGCCTAACAAATTCAAGTTAAAAAGAAAATGAGTAAAAATGATACAGACATGACATGTATGTGTGCCAATTCCCTAAAATGAATTAATTATTATATATCACAGACATCTACTAATAAAAAGTATGAGAAGGGACTGGGATATTACAGAAAGATTTTTTTCCCAAAATTCAATTCTTTCTTCCTTTGCACTTTGAATGATTCTAGATGCTTTATGATAGCTGTGGATCAGCTTCCAACCTGCACAATTTCAGGACAACCACAGCGTATTGCAGTCTAGCATGTGACTTTGCTTGCAGAAGCGGTTGTGATCGATCTAGCAGGGCTTATACCCACAGCTTCTTTTGTCCCCATTGGCTGACCCAAAAGTTCATGTGAGAAGGCCCAAAAAGAGACATTAAAGCAAAAAGGGATTTAGAGTCTTTCATTAGAGAGCAATCTCATCAGCCAGATGTCCCATTGTGCTGGGGTGGACATGGAGACTCAGAAGGAAGTGGCTGCTGTAAGGTCACAGCTGCTCACTGCTGGGGAGATGGGGCTTGGGTTAGCTCCACGCTCTTTCTGCCTTCTGGTGCTGCTCTGCTTGGGAGAAGAGATGGTTCTACCTCACGTCATCTGGAGTCCATGAAAGGAATGATCAGTTGTCCCTTGTCTGATGGAGTAAACAGCAGTGTAATCATTTCCAATTGCATATGTGCCCTTTGGTGCCCACAGCCAACCTATCTGTGACAGAGTTGTCTGGTGCCATGTGGACCAAATTAGTCAGCATCTTGTGCACTGCTGGATCAGTTTACATTTAATTGAAGTCTGACATCTCCTGAGCCGAGGTGGCCTTGCTCTTGCTTTCTGAACGCAATGTGCAGCGTTGGCTGAGGAGTCTGAGTTTCATCGAGAAGCCTGTGATACCTGAGGGAACCCGGCCCGTCGCTCTCTGGGGTGGTTCTAAAATGGACAACGGACTCCATGTGTCGGCTTCCTTTGCTCCCTTCTCTGAAGTGAGTTTTTCCACAGGTGCAGATCCTGAGGCGTTGTGGCTGGGACACCCAGAGGAGTCCTGTGGTGCCAGGCATGCCTCTGCTGTCACTGGCCTGGCGATCATGCAGCAATCGCCTGTTTCCCTCTCTGGGAGTTGAGGAGGAGGAGAGAAGGGAGTTGGCTTGATGCCTGGCACGCAGCAAACTTCCATCAAAGCACCCGCTATTACTATTGCGATTGTTATTATCCTCACAACTCACACTGCTTTCGCGCCACCCACAGGATGCTGTCCTGTGAGCCTGGGCCTGGAGGAGAGGGACTGAGACAGGGAAACAGGCGGAGCAGAGCAGCCGAGTGTGAAGGTGGGGGTGGGAGGTGAAAGAGCCCACAGGCTTGCTGTGCTCAGCACCTTCCCTCCGCCTGCAGAGACCCCCCACACACACTGCTCCCCTGATTCTGGAAACCCTGGCTGCCCTTCAGAGCCCCACCTCTCTCTCTGCACAGCCATTTCTGCACAGCCACTGCTTGGCACCTAACCGGCTGTTCTCATGAGCTGCTCGAAGCAGTGGAGACCTTACTATGAGCCGGGCATTTGCCACTTGCTTTTTAAATTTTTGCACCAACCTTAAAGGCTGGTACTCTCCATGGGATGTGCCACAAGAAGCACTAGAGCTCTAGGCTTAAGTGACTTGTCCAAGGTCACCGTGAAGTGTCATCAGAGAGAGCAGGCTCAGGGCTGTCCCACTCCGAAGCCCACAATGTGTGCACCAGCTGCAGATATCACTACTGCTGCCTGGCACCAAGGTAAGCCACCATCAGGACCTTCATCTGACAAGATCACCGGGGGCGCTGGATGATTTCTTTTTCTTATTTGCACATTTCTGGACTTTTGAGTCTTTTACAATGAACCTGCATTACAAATGTAATGAAAAATAATATTAATGGTGGACACCATCCCATTGGGTGTACGTCATCTCATTTCTTCCTTTCATAAATCCAGGAGAGGGGTCTATGAGTATTGGTCTCAATTTCTAGAGGAAGGATTTCTAGAGGAAGAAGCCAAGTTGTCAAGATGTTAAGTTATTCTCCACTGTGGTTGAGTCAGTAGTGGCCAAGGAGGCTCAGACCCACATAGGTCTGGCTCCCAAGGTATGTGCTGCAGACCACCGTGCATTGTGTTGGGTCTTAAGGAAGCAAGAAAGCTCCATTTATATAAAATATACAGAACAAGCAAATTCAGGGGGACAGAGGCAGATTCATGGTTTCAGAGGCAGGAGACAGAGGGCAGTGGATGCAGGGTGACTGCTAGTGGGTGCAGGATTTTATTGGGGGTTTTTTTGGGGGTGTTGAGGATGTTCTGCAACTAGAGCATGAAGATAATTGCATTGCTAAATGTCCTCATGCTAAATCTAATTCATTTGTATTTGGTCACAATAAAAAAATTTTAAGGCAAGAAAATAAATCTATAACTAATCATTTCCAAGAGCAGTGCATTTTGGAAGCTCTAATCTGATTTCATGAATGAAAAGAAGCCCAGGGAAACGGGGAACCCTAAAAACCTAACATGGAATCACATGGCCATTGGAACTTACTCTGCCAAAAGTGTCGGCAGGTTGAAAGATTCCACCACCCTAGGGCTCCAGCGCTGCATGGATTGTAAATGTCATCTCATCTAAGGCTCATGATAACCCTGGGTACAGTTACTTTTGCAGTAGCCATTTCACAGATGAAGAGACTGAGGTAGAGATGTTAAATGATGGTATCCAACATCATAGCTCTAGTAAGTGGCAAAGCTGGGCTTTGACTGCAGGTAGTCTGGCTGCCAGCTCCACATGCTTTCCTGTGACTATGAGAGGTCTGTGGGCTGGGCCAGTACCTGGGAGTGCAGCACGGTTTGACTTAGCTCCAAGAAAACATTTCCATCTCTGTTTTTCTAGCTTTCATCAGTAATTGCTCGCCCAACAGAGACAAGTACTTCTGATACGTGGAGCTCTGTGAAACTGCTGAGTGCAGGTATCTCAACGAGGACATACCAGAGGATGACGAATCACGTTTAAAGGGACCTTATGCCCTGAAGGCTGCTGTGGGGGACTGACAACTGGTGGTCAACTTGTAACAGCCAGCTGAACCGAATCAGCATGGTCTTGGGTGTGGACGGCCCACCTGGGGATTGTTGCCAGTAGCATAAAAAGAACTGAAGGGGAAGCTCCTAGAGAAGCTTGTTGTGCTGGTTTTCCTGAAGTGAACTCAGCTGTTTTCATTGTTGAAGAAGCTCAGGACCTCGCTGCGCTGAGGGATGGCTGGTTGTCTTTGGGGGAGCTCTGGTCCTTACTTTGAGCATCACTTCCTGGCTCCAGGGCAGATTCCTCAGCCTGCAGGCACAGCTCCTTCATCCCACTGGTACAGACTTTCTAGCTTCCACCACTGACCTCTGGGCCTTCCCAGTGCAGACTCTCCATACAGACTTGCATGAGACGTTGTTGTCATTCTGGGGCTCCAGTTGGACTCATGGAGGACATTTCCACATGGGTCCTAGGTCTTCAGCTAGACTCGTACAGAACATCGCCATGGGGTCCAGCTCTCGGTTGGATTTCTCAGGTCTCTGAGGTATGCACGGGTCTCCCACACTCTTTGGCATTTGACTCTTTGGGTGAGTATTATAAAATAATCCTATAATTTATGTGTCCTGTATCAAATCCTTTCTCTTGCAATGCATTGTCTTCAGAGGGAAAAAGATGTGAACTCATTTCCAGTTCCGTGAACAGGAGAGCCTGCCAGGTCCCTTGACAGTGGTCCCATCTTTGGCTAGCACATGGCTGCTCTCCTCAGCAGCTGCCCAGGATAGGTGAGCAGGAGGACAGCTCCAATGAGGTGGGGTGAGACAAAAAAGCCAAGCCCACCATCCTTTATCACAGATTCCCCTTAATGTCTCAATGGGCCTGAAGCTGTGCTCTGTGTGTGTGTGTGTGTGTGTGTGTGTGTGTGTGTGCAAGACACCACTGCAAACCACTGTTGATTTCATAAGTCAAGTTCTCTTTGAATAAATAACCACAAAAGTGACAATAATAACCTCATGCTATGCAAATATCCACTCTCCATATGAGGGTTTGGGTCAAAAGCATGAAGACTTAGATCCTAAATCTTCAGAGTACAATGACAGTCAGAAGCCAAAGGGTTCCTAGAAGGTTTCTGAGACTCAAGTATGCAAGGACTGTCTTTGTGTTGGTTGGTGGGGTCCCCTAATCTGTCCAGATTAGTTTTCAGGGGCTGGGTTGTAGCTCAGTGGTAGAGGGTGTGCTTAGCATGTGTGAGGCTGAGTTCCACCCCCAGCACCTAAAAGAGAAAGAAAACAAAAAAGAAACCCGACAGAACTTACATTCCAGATCTATCCACAACTATTTCCTCTGCTCTGCCGGTGTCCCACGCCCCCAACACCCATCTGGCTGGTGCATAGGATTCATCGTTGTGATATCTGCGTTTCTCGCTTATCTGTCTTCCTGCCCATGCCTTGGTGTGTGCTTTGTTATCTTGTGTGTAGGACATCCTCACAGCCTCCTCATGGGGTTTTCTGGAGTTCAGAGAAAAGTTTCAAAAGCACCAGTGAGCTCAGCTCATTTCCTTGATCTAAATCCATTTTACTTGCAGAATGCGCCACCAGTTCCCCAGCCCACTACACAATGTGCCCTGGGATAGATTCTGTGGAACCTATTACTCAGTACCTATTCAACACAGACTTAGTGCATTTCTCTGTGTGTCCAGCATGAGGGCCCCTCCGTGGACAGGACAATGGAAAACGAAGTCTGGGTTGCCTTTCCCCCAAGATCTTGGTATGCGATGGGTTACAGCTGAAATGTGTGGACATACGCAGTATGATCAAAATATATGGAGAATGTTCAAATTTTTTAGATGTATTAGAAGAAAAGACACATTGCCATTCATCTCCCTCAGAATATTTCCCTTCTGTTTGAAAACATTTGTCCCATTTTTCTTGCCTCTTTCTGAAGCAATTCAGGAAGACCTCTTTCCTGAGGGACTTTTTCAGGTTTGAAAGTTGTTGCCACCTGACAGAAAAGCGGGCTCATGAAAGCGTGGTGTCCTCATCCACCTCACTCATCAGATCTGGTACCACGTGACTTCTGGATCTTCCTCAACGTGAAAATGGTCATGAAAGGTGAATGTTTTGGATCCACACAGGACAGCAAGGCAGCTCAGAGAGCCCAACTGAAGTCACTCAGGAAAGAGAACTTCCCGAACTGCTTCAGAAAGTGGCAAGGATGGTGTGACAAGCATTTTTGAAGTGTGTATGTATTTTGAGGGACAATTAATGTCAGTGTGTCTGTTACTGTAAGCATTTTTTAAACTTTTGTTTAAACCTTCATCACATGTTTTGATTGTACAGAGCCCGGGCCACTGTGAGGTTAGAGAAGGCTTTGCTTGGTTCTATCTGAAGAAGGCCCAGGAGGGAGGAGGTGGAGGATGTGGTATGAGATGGACAGGGAGGTGGAGAGGGTGCAGGATAGTGAGGACAGTGAAGTAGAAGCACATGAGCAGATCAGCATGGCCCTGGGCTGGGAGACGGGAGGTGAGGACAGGAAGGGGAAGGTCCAGGGACAAAAGCCTGAGGGTGTGGGGAACCCAGACTCAGGGGAGGCCATGTAGCCTTAGCAGGAGAATAATAGCACTGTTTGCAATTCAGGAAGATCTTTTAGCCGCAGTTTGGAGAAGCGATTGGAAAAAAGGCAGGCAGGAAGGTTCATCATTGTGGCACTAGGGAGCTTGGTGGCCCTGGGGTGGGGAGGGCATGGAGGAAAGAATGGACAGATGGGAGAGAGATCTGAGACACGGGGTGGGCGGGTCATGGCCATTATTTGATGACAAGTGTGAGAGAGCAGGAGGTGTCAGGCCTGTGTGGCGGGGGTTTCTGGCTTGGTCGCTGTGTGGGCTGTGCCATTCTCTAGGACATGAATGGGAGGAGCTGGTCTAGGCTTAGGTAGGGGTCACCATGAGAGGTGGTGAGCTCAGGTGTGGGCATTCTGACAATACCTGTGCAATACACAGGAGGAATGTTTATCACGATTGGGAAAAACAGAGCCTCACCCGGAAGCCCAAGGGATAGCAGAAGTGAAGATGCCTGGAAAAGAGGCCGAGCAAATGGAGGCACAGAGGCAGAGGAAAACCTGGAGAAGCACCACACAGCGGTCAGGATGCCAGGGGAAGCAAGATGGGGCAGGAGTGCCAGTGGTTGTGAGGCAGGAAGTCGCTGGTTGTTATGGGAGGGGCGCTGTGGAGCCAGGTCGCAATGTGACAAGTAACTCTGGAAGGGAGACCCTGGGAGCAGGGAGTGAGGACGATGTGTGTCAAGAACTTGGGCTAAGAACAGAGGAGAACAGGGAAGGCCTGACGGGAGAGGAGCACGCTTCAAGGTTTCTGTTCCTCCCTCCCCTTCCTTCTGCCTTTTTCCTTTTCTCCCTCCCTGTCTTTTTCCCTCTCTTCCTCTTTCTTCCTTACTTCTCTCATGTTCAACAGAGGACTCATGAATCCATCATATTAGGGCGGGACCAGCAGAGCTGAGCGGGTGAAAGACAGGTGAGAGAGTCGTAGGGAAGCAAACACGAGCCTGATGAAGACTGGTCCTGGGAGAAGGGAGAGCATTGCTCTTGCCATCAGGAAAAGAACAGGAGGGCACAGATGCTGATGAGACCGGGGTTTGGGCCAGAAGTTGGGGATTCTGCCCTCTCATTCTGTCTAGTGTTCCCTTGATAACTCACATGGAAAAGCGCCACACACACTCCTGCTGTAGTCAGGATTTTGAATGTCACCCAAAGGCCCATATGTTCGAGGTTTGGTCCCCAGCCTGTGGTGCTACTGGGAGATGGATCCTATAGGAGCTGGGCCTGGTTAAGTCACTGCGGGCTGACCATGAAGGGGAAGTCCAGACGCTGACCATTCCGCTCCTTCTCTTTGCTTCCTGGTTGCTCAGAGGTGAGCAGCTTGCTCTGCTGCACACGCCCTGATGTACGATGCCACTACAGGCCCGGGGCAGTGAATAAACAGACCGTGAAGCAGAGAGCCAGAATGAACCTTCCCTCCGTATACTGTGATCTGAGGTACGCTGTCACAATGACAGGCACCTGACTAACCCGCCTTCCCACTTGTATCAAACTTTCTCTATTTCTCTATTTGCTTAGCAGTCTCCTCCTTGGTATACACCTTTTGTTCCATTTTAAATGCAGAGGTGCCTACAGATTTTGTGTACAAATAGGAGAGGTTCTTTGACAAAATTTAAAAATGTTACTTTGACAAACTATAAAATACATGAAGACATGAAGGCATATGTGTGGCCCTTCCTAGGACCACGAAAGGAATCTATGTAAACTAGGAGCCCTAAAGTGGGTCATTAGCTGTATGTTAAGTCCCTTATGTTAAAATCCCATCTAAACTTGATCAACAACGGCAAACATAAGACAAGAAAAGAAACCCCAACATGGACAAAAGCTTCTTCTATGAAGTCCCTTGGATCAGAAGGAAATGAACAAAATTCAACATCTCCATCTACAAAATGGAGCTGAGGGCACCCACCTGCTGCCATGTCCCGAGGGCCAGTTTGCATACTTTGCTGTTAGACTCTAAAGACCTTAAACATGTTACTTCTGAGCTCTTCACAAGGTGTATCTTTGTGTCTTACATATCCTGGGAATTCAATAAGTTTATTGAGTGAGTAAACGGATAAATGAACTGTGGTGCCTGAATCACTTCCATAAGAAGGAAGATCATGGCTAGAACTCCACCTACATGAGTTTTCTAATTGATGCTGTGGATTCTTGATACCCATATTGGTGGTGACCTGTTAACAAAAAATTTTGATGGCAAAAAGCACACATTTGGCTCAGGAAGCAGAACTCAGAGAAGCCTGGGCTGGAGATCTGAGCCAACCTCCAGAGATTAGTGGTATTAGGAACCTAAAACAAGGCAGTCCTGAGCATTGCTTGGGTTAAACATGACAAATTAAAACACCCCTAAACCAGGCAAAAGCTGTCAGATGCAATTCAGGAAGACAAGTCTAATGAATATGTAGTATAATATGGGTTTATTTCTTACTTTATTCATTTTGAATATATTGCTGCTTTGGGAAAGCTCATCTCCCAGAGCTACCGTATGGGGGAAAACATTTCTCTATTTACTTTTCAAAGGGCTGTTATGAAGATTAAATGAAAGAAAATTATGTAAGAGTTTTGTAAACCATAAACTCTACATAAATATTCTTTATTATTTCTATTTGTTACTATCATCTTTATGTTCTTTCTCTTCCTCCTCTCTTGGGAACCTCTCTTCTCCCTCCTCTTTCTTCTCACAGATCCTATGTCACAACCAGTCTTGCTGAAGTATCACCATTCCCCAGACGCATCAATGTGTTCCTAGGACTCATCATTCTGCATGACTAGGGTAGCCTACACCCTAGGTCTGGGCTAGTTAATCTTTTGTTTGTTCTTCAGGTCTGGGCTAGTTAATCTTTTGTTGCTATAAGCAAAACACCTGAGATACTCCACTTAAAAAGGTAAAGGTTTATTTTGGTTCACAGCTTTGGGGGGTTTAGTTCATGGTCAGTTAGCCCATTGTTTTGGGCCTATGGTAAGGCAGCCTTCATGGTAGGAACATGTGGCAGAGGAAGCCCATTCACCTTATGGCCAGGCAAGAGAGAACAAGAGGAAAAGACCAGAGTCCTGGGCATGTCCCAAGTACCTCACCTCCTCCTACCAGGTCTCACCTCCTAAGGGTTCAACACTTCCCGGTGGCCATCCAGGCTAGGGATCAAGCCAGGAACACATGGGCCTTTGGGGGACATCCTGATCCAAGCTATGGCATTCGAGTTGGAGGAACAGAGAAAACACCTCACTTATTTTTATCTCTCAGTACTGAGAACAATTCCTGGCACATAGTAGGAGCTCAGTAAATGTTTGTTAAATAGAGAATGCTCTCAAATGATAGGAAGAATTTCTTGTATTCTTTAGTTGCATAGTCTTCCTAAAAAAAGATGAATTTAGTTCCCCAGATGTTACCTTCCTTTATTATTCTTTAGATGGCAAGATCATAAATATTCTTTGCTGCTCTAAGACTCTTGAAAGAAAAATGGCTCATTTCCTCTGGTTTTCCTGTAGGAAACTAGAATATCCCTATTCTGATATAACTTCTAAGCCAGCTTTGATATCACACTTGGGAAGGCAGATTTTTGCAGTGAAAAAGCCAAGATAAGATAGATAACCAAGGATGTGTGTTTGAATCCTGTAATCTTATCTAAAATGCTTGATTTCTTGGGGTCTTATTTTCCTCCTGTGTAAACTGAAGATGGTAATCTTGTCTTCCCTTCCTTCTGGGATATGTTCAAGGTCAACAAGACAGTTCAGGAATCTCCAAAGCCTTGAAACCTTACACTCTCTTCTTCCAGTTCAGTCTTCCCAGGGAGTGTCTTAGTACACACAAAAGACATTTATTGATGAATTTTGGTAAAGGGCCACAAAAGAAAAGGAAGTACTAGGAAAATGTGGAGCAAGAGCTCTCTCTGGGGTGAGGGCACATTGGTGGATGGCTGTTACCAGGCAGATTATTCTAAGAATAGGGGCTTTACAGCATGGAAGACAGAGTTCCAGGTCGGCCCTCCTCCCTTCCTGATACAGAGAAGCCTGGTCCCACAAACCCATTTTCTACTGTGTTACTGAATCCATCTTCAAAATCTATTCTTTCTACTTATGGGTGCCATCTCTGCCATCTTTATCAAAAACTCTCCCTTAACCCCCTAAAACCCGTTCCTTCCTTTTCACTGCCCAGCATCTTGACAGCGTGGAATGCTCACTATCCTCTTTTCTTTCTCTCATGTTTTCTGTTGTTACTCTCCAATTTCACCAGGCAATCAGATTGGGAAGAACCTCCATGCCCACATCTCTAAATCCAATGGACACTTGGCCATCTTTATCTTATTTATGACGTGACTGCCTCCTCTTTACAGGGTGTTCTTGGGGTGTCTGTGATAGCACAGTCTCCTGATTTTCCTCCTTTTCTGTGGTTGTTCCTTTTCTCTCTCTGCTATGAGTTGGCTTCTACCCCAAAGAGTTACATTCGAGTTCTAGTTGCTGGCACCTGGAAATGTGACCTTATTGGGAACTTGGGTCTTTGGAGATATAATTCAGTTGAAATGAGATCATACTGGATCCTAACCCAATCACTGATTCCTTATAAGAAGAGAGTAATTTAGACACAGACACACAGAGGGGAGCAACTAAGTGATAAGAAGATTGGAGTGAAGTGTCCACAAAACAACTGTATTATTCAGCTTCTCTGTCTCTGGGACAAAATACCTGGTGTCCGTAATTTAAAGGAAGTGAGATTTAATTTGTCTCATGGTTTTGTAGGATTCAGTCAATGGCCAGCTGGCTCCAAGGCAAAAGCATCATGGCAGAAGGCACAGCAGAGCAAAGCTGCTTAGTTCACACTGGCTGGAAAGTAGAGCAGAGCAACAGTGCCAGGGAGGAAAGGTGAGGGAGCAGACACAGACCTCAAGGCCACATTTCCATTCCTCCCTTCCAGTCGGGCCTTCTGTTTGAGCAGCATGTTAAACTATGAGCTGATCGATCCAGTCATCTTCCCAAAGCCCCACCTCAGAATACATGAGCCTTTTGCAGGACGCTTTGGATCTAAATCACAGTGAGAAGGAATGCCAAGGTTGACCAGGAGTCAGTGAAACACAGAGAGAGAAAAAGAAGGGTCCTGTTCTTGAGCCGGCTGGGAAAGCATGTCTCTGCTGAAACCTTGATTTCAGACTCCTGGCCTCCAGACCTGTGAGAGGTTAAATTCCTGTTGTTTTAAGCCACCAGGTTTGTGGGGCTTTGCTACGGCACCCCGAGGAAACCATCAACCTATGTTAGATATGAATTGTCATAGACACTTAGTTCCAGTCTTCTATGGCTTTTCTGTGTATCTTCTTCCCCAGGCCACCTTCCCTTCTCTCCTTTACACTTGGCTTTTCTCACCTGTCAATCCTACTAATCTCACAACAGCTCCACTCAGACTTTCCCCCCCAGGGAAGCATTCTGCAGCAGAGGCTTCCCGTGGTTCCCCTTCCCTTTGGCATCCCCTCTCACAGGCCAGCTGCTTATTGCAAGCTGCTGCTCCCTGCTGGGAAGTCTCTCTCTTTCTGTTAAGGTCAGGCAGAACTTGGGAGAGCTGGCATCCTCCAGAAGCAACCTGCAAAAACAATGGGTGGGAGTTGGAGAGCACACAACCTGCTTCCTCACCCTCCCATGACCTAGTCCAGTGATAGTGCACCTTTTAGAACTTGCAGTGGTACAGACAGCCTGCTGTGGCACGTGTGCTGTGGGCTTTTCACTACTGACCTAGACTGTCTCCTGGAAGCCCCAGTGGACCAAATTTGCCCACAGTAACCTACTTATTAACCAGCTCCATGTTGTTTCTCTTTGCTATCTCTTCTCTACTTTTCTACTGTGCTCCTAAATAGAGATCACCTGCCAAGGAGTGTGCTTGTACTAAAGTCCTTACCCCATAGTCTACTTCCGAGGAAATCTAATCAACAAACTTTATTGGAATTGCCAGCCTGGGGCAGGTTCTCTGATGATTCTTTTTAATAGCCAATGAGGCTTGGCTGCTAAGATGCTATTTCAGTTTTCTTGCATACCTCTTATTAGATGAATATTGTACAATCAGTTTATTTGTATGCCTCTTAATTCTGTATTTTGTGTTAGCTCTGGGGATAGCAAACAACAGACCTCTGGCTAAATTCAGCCTTGATTATCCATTTCCATGTTGTCTATGGCTTCTTTTGGGATATAAAAGCAGAGCTATGGAGTCTCAACAAAAACTTTTTGGCTCACAAAGCTGAAATATTTACTATTTGGTTCTTTACTGGAACAGCTTATTGGCTCCTGTGTTAGACAGTAAGCTTGTATTAGTTAGCTTTGGCTGTGTAAGAAGCTACCCCAGAATTTTATTGTTTAAAACAGCCAGTATTTATTTAGCTCGCAATTCTGTGAGCTGGCTAGATAAGTTTTCTAGTCTAGGTCTGATCAATTGGCTTGTGCTGAGTTTACTAATGTATCTGTGGTTGGATGGTGGGTCAGATGGAGGAAATGATCTTGGGGTGGTCTTGCCCACATTCTAGAAGTAGGGAGATAGCCAAGGATATGCCACAGATCTCTCACCATCTTGTAGGCTTGCTTGAACTTCTTCATATAGTGGTGGTGGCAGAGGTTCTTTGAGCCTCCAGACAGGACAAAGCACAAGCATCTTTCAAGCTTCTTACCTGGCCAACCTCTTTTTGGTCAAAGTCAATCACACAGCTGAGTTATAGTCCAGTAGGAAGGTACCCACAGGACACACAGGACTGTGGCTACACAGCAAAAGAAGCTGTGGCTATTCACAGGTTACTACTAAGCTCAAGGGGGGTAACCTCTATGTATCTGTTCACCATTCTATCCTCACCAAGCAAATAAATAAACTTTAATTGTTTGAATAACAACTACCTTTTGGTAAGCTCTTGCTGTATACGGTGATCTGTGCTGTTTTAAATATTTTGCATGCATCATGGAATGCTTTGGATGTTGAATGTCTCCCAAAGGCCCATGTGTTAAAGGGTTTGTGTCCTAGCCTGGTGTAACTGAGAGAGTAAAGGCTTAAGATGTGGGGCCCAGTGGGGAGGGAGGTTAGATCTTTGGGAATAAGAAGTTGAAAGGGACAGTGGGACCCTGGTCTCTTCCTTGTTTCCCTTTTGTATCTTGGCCATGAGTCAAGTGGTTTTGCCCAGCATGTGCACCCTAGTGCAGTGTGCTACCACAGCCCCCCAAACAACAGGACCAACTGACTACAGAATGAAATTTCAAAACAAACCTTTTCTCTTTATGAGTTGACTTATCTTAGGTATCTATTTCCACAGTAGAAAGCTGACTAATATATAGAGATTATGAGTACCATTTTTACAGACAAGAAATCTGAGGCTCACAATCTAATAGCTTGCCCTAAATAATGAAAGGAGGAAGAAGATCAGGATCAGAAGTAGTAGCAAATTCAGTTCCAGAGGCCGTGCTGTTAATCATTATTCTAGAATGCTGGTTTTTTTTAGTCACAAGTTTTAAAAAAAATTTTGTAGGTTAAAGATGTCTTCCTTTACTTTAGCATTTTAGTTTTAAAGTTGGAGCACAATGGTCCCCATTTCTCCCAGCCTTTCCTGTCTTGCTCCTTGGGAACTCAGAAGTCCTGTTAACACCTCATAATCAGCCTCCCATTCCAGTGCCAAGAAGCACTTGTGATTTGAACAGCTAACTAGTGGAGCAATCAACAGCTCCATACCTAAAATCACTGCTCTTGACAGGTCAGTAAAGTTGAGGGCCAGCATTCCACTCCAGAGGGCAATAAATCCAGCCTCAAAGGTAGCTGCTGAGAGATGCTGAAACCACTGTTATCTCATCACTTGGACTGAAAGAATCCCTGGATCAAAACTAAAATAGGATCCAGTCAACACAGTCTACTAAATGACCATTGTTTTCGCAGAGTTCAATAATTAATCAATCCCACCAACATTTATTTAGCACTTACAGTATTCCAGGAATTATGCTATTCACAATGGGAGAACGTAAGTGAACAAGAGTCCCTGCTGTCAAGATGTTCTTTTAGCCAGATAATTAATTATTTGACAATGCATTGAAGGTACTGATGCCCAAAGAGTACCCAGGAGGACCAACGAACTCAGTTTGAGTGGTGCTGGTTGAAGGGGAGGATGGGAAAGTCTCTTACAGAAACTTTAGAATCCAATTCAGGATTCAAACAAAATTTTGTCTCTGAAACAGTACAATCAAGTGGTCAAGTCCATTGGCTGAGGGGCCTGACAGATTTACTATTTCTGGCACTTGTTAGTGGTGCAATTTTGGCAAAAACAACTTCTCTAAGCTTCAGTTTCCTCATTTCTAAAATCAGCTAAGAATAGCGCCTGTCTGGTAAGGTTTTGTGGGGTTTAACTAAAAAAACCATGTATGTCAAGTGCTTTGCACAAGTTGGGCACCTACTAAATGTCCAATAAGTGATAGATTTTATTGATGGATGAGGTATCAGTAGTGCTGGCAGTAGCATCCCAACCCTATTCATCATTCTTTCATTCATTTAACAGATATTTGCTAAGTGTTTGCCATATGTCAGACTCTATAGGGAATACGAAAATGACAAGACACACATCAAGTCTCTTAAAAGACCTCAGTTTAGCGCAAAGAAGACTCATACATAAATAGCTACCCTTCCGTCCAGATCCAGGCTAGCTCCCAGGAAGAAAGGCCTGGGATTATCCTGCATATAAAGAATGTTTTACCCATCACATATGTAGCATTTTCTCACTTGGACTATTTTGAAAAAAATTTTTTTTAATTTCAAATGTATTTCCCATTTTTCATTTGTAGTCTCACTTTTGTCTCTGTCTCAGTGCCTGGTCCGGCTCTGATCCCACTCTTTTTGTACTCACCTCTGACTGATATTCCCCCTGTGGATTATGTATTCAGGGACCTTCTAGGCAAATATCTGTCGTGACAGCTCGAGCAAAAGCCTGACCCCACAGTCATCCTCAGAGGTTGACCAGATGGCAAACTGAAGGTAGCAATTGAAAAGACTTTTAAGGGAGAATGGAAAAGTGCCATGGAGGGTCCGGGGAAGATGACCAGCTCAGACGCCTCCATATCAGTTTGGTGGTCAGAAGGCAGCGCACTCCTTTGTGGTGTTCGTTTTTGTGCAGTGCAGAGCTGTCCTGGCAGCCTCACATCTGACCTCACGCATCTCTTTGCTATCACACCTCTCTGATATTCCTTCAGAGCCTTCGGACTACATTTGATGTCTAAATAACCATCACTTTCTCTATTAACTCTAGCAAACTAGTTTCAGCCATGGGAAATTAGAAGCTAATTTTCCAATAAACCCTGTCTCCAGGTATAGTTCACAAAATCAAAGAGGAAAATACCTGCCAATCTAATTTATTGTCATAATCAAATGATGCTAAATGGCTATTTATGGGATGAACTTAAATTAGGGAGTTATATTAGAAGATTTAGCCCTTGCTAATTATTTAATGATCAGCCACTTTTATGTTGTCTCTAATTTTGAAACTATAGATCAGTTTGAGATTTATAACATCCTTTTTTTAAGTTCATTCTTTCCTGAGTTACACTGTTACTGATTGAACATTGGGTTTACCTGGATTTGTATAATGGTTTCTTCCTGTCATGGCAACCTGGGGCATATCAGCCACCCTGCATCTTGAGGCTTAAGATGTGGGGCCTGTGAATGGGAGAAATGATTCTGGTTTTGCAGAATTGCTATAAGAATAAATGACATGGCATTTATGAAGACACTGCCAAATAATAGTAAGATTTATTCAGTGCTTAACTTGTGCTTGAAAAAGTTCCTGGCATATCCAGGAAAGATTATATTCATTAAGTTATTTAATTTTTTACAAACCCTAGGGAATAATTATTATACCCATTTTACAGATAAGAACAGTGAGACATCAGAACCTTTAATAATTAAGTTCTCACATTGAATAAGCAGTAAAGCAAAACTTTGAGTCTAATTCACTGGCTCCAGAGCCTATAAATTAACTACTAAAATGTATGTCTAGGGCAGTTTGCTCCAGAGTGTCTCCTAATTCAGTGCTCAGGGCCATAGTGGATTCTCAGTAATCATAAATACAGCTGGCCACTGTAGCTCTCAGTGGACTGAAAGTTCTTCTGAGGACAGCGAGATATGTATGTGCCTCTGTATCTCTCCTTCACAGTGGCGAACAATGGGCTTGAGATAACACAAAGCCAGTGCTCTCTCTCTCTCTCTCTCTCTCTCTCTCTCATTCTTTCTCTCCCTCTCATTGGAAGGATGAGGGTGAGATTAGAAGAGAAAGAGGACAGAGGTATGATACAGATTACTAATTCCGTAAGTAGTTGGAAGTCTAATGATCACGATGTTTGTGGTGGAAAACACCTCCTCTAACACACACCAGTTCATCAAAGCCAGACTAAACCCCTCTGAGATGACCTCAGATCTGATAAATATATACTTTTTTTGGTGCGGGGAATATTGGTAGGTAACAAAGAAACAAAGTCAGAAGTTGGTGAATTAACATCTGAAATGCAGTTAGGATGAAGTCATACCTGCACTCTGCCAATTTTCAATTGCTTCCAGCATCTTGATGCCACTTGCCAAAATCTACCCACCTCACACACCAGGCACCTCTGCCTCCTGGTCATGTGGCTGGAAAGCCCATCTTTGAATCACCCTCCCGTTTTAGCCTCTGCCCCATCTAATCAGCTCCTCAGACCTTAGATTTGTTCTTCTCTTTGTCATCCCCCGGGTCCCCAGCTCCTCTCTTCCTGTTGTCCACCTCTTCCCTGGTTCCCTTCTCGTTATCACCCTTCTCCACTCATCTGTGCAACTCTGTTACTTTCATTTTTTCTGACTGCAGTTCTAAGCACAGCGTTCTCCTCCCGGAAGATGCTTGGCGATCCCCATAGCCTCCTGGAGCACATGTTCCTTTACCTGGAGTTCATGGGGCTTTATCTCATGGCTTCACTGAATAGGCTTAATTTCCTTTCCTCCCGTGCCATTCAAAGGTGCCTTCTGCACTCTAACACATGTGTATTATTTTTAATTCTACACACAATGCCTCCTCTCCTTCCCTCTAGATCTTTTCTCATCTGTCTTCCAAGTCACATAAGATGACCACTATTTACTAGATGGACTCAGAGATATGTCACTGAGGGTCATGGGTTTTCTTTAATTTCATTTCTCAAAAGATGTAGTATCAGAAACATTCTAGCCATCAGCTGCTGACACAGTGCAGCAGCTTCTTCACTGATTGCTATGCTTTTCTTCGTGTCTCATCAATGTATCGTATAGCTAAAGTTTGTCTTTTTGAAGGACAGGTGTGTCTCAGCCTTTCTTGGGGCTGTGCTGAAGAAGGCTTCTTCGAACTAGCTGTGATGTATTTGCATGGGAAGAGCAGCAGGGCTGGCTGAGCATGGAAGTAGGTGATGGGAGTCGGGATGGAGGAGCAGCTACATCCAAGTGTTGAGGGTTCACTTCTTTTGGCCTTGTTAGTCTTCAAGTGTCTTGAGTAAGGTGCAGATTGTTTCTCTCCTGAATAGCATCATAATAGGTCTCAGTAGATAGCTCTGGACTCAGTCAATAGAGAATGGGTGATATTTTTGCTTAGGAAAATATGCTCAGCTATAGCTCATCTAGGATATAATGATAGAGGTCTACCCTCTACCATCCTCCTGCGGATAACTAAGAAGAAAATCTCATTCCTTCCTGCACTCTGCAGATTCTAGGGTGCTCCTTGCCTGGGATCCAGTAATCCTGTTTGCTTTAAACACTTAAGTAGTTTAGTTATTCTAGATGTCTGTAATTCCTGTGCTAAGTAATGGGTTCCATTTCTTACCATGCTATTTATTTCATCTAATCTCTTATAAATGTTTCACACGAGAATAACTCAGAATAGGAATTCTTCCATACCTAGAATTTCCCTCAAAATACAGACCCTTTAGTTGGATATGTATCTCTTTAGGACTCTAGGACAATTTTTCTTTAACAAAAACAAAAACAAAAAAGTCTAGGTCTTCAATATTTTATCTGAGGACTGTGAAGAATTTTGGGATGTTAGTCCATGACCATTTATAGCTGTATCTTTTCATGTTAACAGGGAAAAATTGAGAGTAGCCTACAACTTTTGCAGACTAGAGGTCTTTCATATAACTACACAATATCACAAGAGTATTTTGCTGTCATGTGAACAAGCAAAAAAATCATAGACTTGACAAGCAGCTATTCAAGACTCCTAACTGACAAGTTACGTTTTTTGGAACACCAAAACACTGAGTGTATGTTCATAGCACTCAACTAGGCAAAGGTGACATGGTAAAATGGAGAAAATAAGTCAAACCAGGTTTTAGTTAACATTGTCCTTGACAGATTTAGAGGTGATTTTTGCTGCTAGAGGTAACTGTGTTCCATAAAGTCACATTGAACTTTGGATTAAGGGAAGGTTGACTGTTCCTCCTAAGGAGAGATACAGGGTAAGATTCCTTTGAGCCTCTGGTCCCCGCATTGCTGTCAACTGATCAGCACATTCCCTTGTTTTAATGTGTGCATCTCTTTCAAGTCGCTGTACGTCACATATATTGTTGATTCATTACCACTGAGCTCATGACCCACCCCAGCAACTCTTGTCCAGGTAAACCAAGTCCGTCCCCTGAAAGACTCATCACAGCCTTCTTGCCTTTAGCAATGCTAGGCAACACTGCCCTTTGGGGCTATTTAAAACCACAACAGCACCAAGAAAAAGCACAAGACAAAACGCGGCAGTCCATAGACCTCAGAAAGGATCCCTGTTTATAGTGTGCGATCTGAAGCATCAAGGCAAAGCAACATCGTCTTGTCTCACCTCAGCTGGGAGTATATATGTCCCATGATTTAAATCTCTATTTAAAAAATGTGTATAGTATATGTTTGTGATGCATAATGGATACGTTCTGTGTGGGGAACTGCTACACTTACGGATGGCATCTCCATCTTTTAGACCCCCCACCCCATCCCCTCCACCACCAGGCACCCTTCCCATCCCCATGAAGTCTGTCACTGTGCACGTCTGGCGAGGACGGGGGAAGCCCGGCGAGTATTGATTCTGGGGTTACAGGAATTCAAAGAGTCGGCAAATTCACAACTGTGTGAATGTTGAGAACAAACTGTGCATTCTAAAGGCATGTTAACAGCAAATTATAAGATTTACAAGACAGAACAGAGAGCAAAACAAAATATTGGAACCCGACCAGATATATAATTTGCAGGCCCAGTGCAAGATGAAAATGCAGGATCCTTTGTTGGAAAAGACAAACAGCAGAGTGAGGACCTAGGATGGGGGCTCCCTTTTTCCTGCACAGTTCCCAAGCCCCCAGTGTTGGCTCTGACCCTGACACTTAGATTAGTACAACCTGGGGAGCAGGTTTTGGGACTGAATCAAGGATGCTTTTGTGAAAGTGACAGCATTCAAGTGAAGTCTGGGATGGCTTGAAAAAGTCACTCAAATGAGTGGCTGAATGCTACCAATTCCCAGGATGCTACGACAGCCACAGGTGGGACAGTCTGAGTGTGAGTTAGGGGCTCCACAGTACAATGACTGTGTGACATTTATTGACCTGACCGTGCAGCAGGTACTGGGACAAATACTCCATATTATCTCATTTAATCATTGCAACAACCCTGGGCAGGGTTATGCCATATCACCCCTGTTTTTGCAGGTGAAATGGAGGTAGTGTGAAGCTAAATAACTTGCCTTTCTGGCCCCCAACTCCCACATTAAATCTCAACCCATCCAGATTTCATTGCCTAGCTTTGTAAGGGGCCACCTGTGTTCATCTCACTATTGATGACACACAGAGGTCACAGAAGGAGTAGCCCAAGCCTGGGAGGGTGCCTCTCTCTCTAACCTACTCCTCCATCCTACTGGTTCTTGAGAAGAAAACTCCATCATGCAGCCTAGACACAGCCAAGGACCCCTTTTTTGGATAGCCTCTTAGAGTCTACAAAACATTCCCACCTTACAGGTTCTTACAATGGTCCCGGGAATTCCTTATGCAAATTATACAGGAGGGAAACTGAGGTAGGATGAGTTACACCTGCAGGGTAGGCAAGCTGATGAGTTGAAGGCTAGAACTGGAGGCCAGATCTTCAAGCCCAGGTTCAGTCCTTGCTCAGGGCCTTTTGGAGGCAAGTCCACTGGTCTCCTTTCATCCGCAGTGTTGCTCTGTGTGATTTTGGTTACCCACATCAACCGCAGTCTGAACTTGCTAAGAGGGAAGTCTCAGAGATAAACTTCTCTAAAGTTTTAAGTTGAATGTTCTGATTAGCATGACACTCCTGATGTTCACCCAGGAATATGAATCTTCCCTTTGGCTGGTGTATCTCTCCATGTAAGCAACATGTCATCTCATATCACAAGAACAAGGAGAAAGAGAACAATGCAATAAGATACACAGAGATAGAGACAGAGAGAGAGAGAGAGAGAGGACATTCACATAACTTTCGTTATAAGATATTGTTACAGTTGTTCAATTTTATTATGTCATTGTTAATCTCTTATTGTGAGTTATTTAAGAATTAAACTCCATCAGTGTATGATAAGGTTGTGATATGGATAGGAAAACCAATCTATATAGGTTTGGGATTCTTGATGATATCAGGTACCCACTGGGGGTCTCGGTACTCCTGCTCATGGGTGAGGGGAGAGCCCGGTGTCTACAACTGGAGGTGCTGGTTCTCCTCCACCCAGAGCCTCTAACAGAAATGGCTCATGTGCTCAGGTTCACTTGGCCAGTGGTTCTTTAGTGGTAGGGCAGGAACACAGAGTGTTTTGAAGTATGATTAATACTCAGAATAGTCTACATGACAGGAATCTGCTGGCAGTTCAGGCTCAGTTTGTGAGCTGAGGGAATTCTACAGCTTCTAGGAACAGGTTAATTAAGCAAAGTTGCTGGAGGGGCCTCCCTTGGTACAGGGAAGGAGAAGCAGAGCTTCTAGTCCTTGCCCAGCACCGCAAGGCTCTCTGGATCGGAAAGAGGAATCTTGGTTTGGTTCTTGCTGCCTTGGCTCTGATCACCTTGCTGTGTGTCCCAGCCAGTGCTCTGAGGTCCTCGTGGGCCCTCTGTCCTCCATCAGACCTAAGGGGACCGGAGCTCATTCCCCTTCCAGCAGTGGCAAGGGGAGCGGGGCCAGGTCCTTTGCATTCCTCGCTGAGCTGGGCGGTGGAGGGGAAGGGAATAAAGAGAGAGGCTGGCTCTGATTTCCAGTATTAATGGTTAGCGTCTGCCGAGGCTATTTGCACTGTAAACGAAATTAAACGACAAGAAGCAGAGATAAGCAAAACAACCCAAATGATCAAAAAATCATTCTGATGGTGGGTGTCCAACTTGCTTTCTCTCGACAGCAGAAGTCCAAGTGTGTGTTCCTATTAGAGAGATGGGCTACCGGGCACGATACCTACAGAGTCACTTTTCTCAGGGACACATGCACGTGCATTCATTTAAGGAAAAATGTGTACTTGATGGCCCTGAGAAGTGTCACATGTCCACATAGTAAATAGTGCATTTCACACATAGTGAGGGGTCTGTATCTCAAACATAAGTCAGCAGAGATATGTGAAAATCATCCAAAGAGATGAGCAGAAATCCAACAATTTTGTTCGATTAAGAAAGGAATAATTCCATGGTAGCTAAGCATCCTTCTGTCTCATCAAGAAATTTTGTGGTAGACAAACTTTTCTATGGGAAGTTTTGTCTACAGTTTTCCATCTGCTGGGGTAATCGTTATTAATGATGCTACCATCTTACCATCCTGGGCTGTGATAGTTGTCAACTCCTCGGTGCTAAGCAGGGTCGGTTGTGGGAAAGAAGGATGTACCTGAGCGGCTTGGATGGTGTATCTTGCACAGCATGTGAGAAATTTCTGAGCTGTTAATACCACATTCTAAAAGGAACATAAAATAGGATCTGCAAACATTATATTTTCTAAAACTCACCCGACAGATTTTTCTGAAATCCTGTTTGAGCTGGGAAGTTAGTTTCCTGTCCCAGATGCGTGTACATTGAGTTTATATTCATCTCACATTCCAACAGAAAAATTCTTGTTCACTGTCTGTACCATGACTTTGAATGTCTTGGTTGTCACTGAATGCACATGAGCTTCATTCTCAGGGGGCTACATCCTCAGGGGAGAGGCAACTCCTGGATCCTTGGGAAACTAACTTTGTCTCAAGCTGCCTCTGAGTTGGAGGTCTGTGAAAGTCAGTGTTTTTTATTTTGTATTTTTTTGGTGTTGGATATTGAACCCAGAACCTGTGTATGGTAAGCACTTACTGTACACCTGCGCCACACCCAAGCCCTTCTTTGACAAAATTCTTTAACTTTGCATTACTTTTAGAAAGTAACTGAACTCCTTGGCTACACATGGAGCCATTTACAGATCTCAAATCCTAGTTTTGTAAGGCAGAAAGCAGAAGGTGAAAGTGGACAATGGCAGGCAATTTACAAATATGACTTTGAGCCTAAACACATTATATTTCATCCTATTAGGAATAACAGTGAAGCAATTGATTTTATCCTCTCTTTAATCCTCAGCCCGCTAATTCCCTCCCTTCTGGGCTGTGTAACGCATCTCTCAGTACATTTCATTCCAAAAACAGAGAGAATTGAGCCTAAGCAAAGAAGTTTATCGTACAGTAAGTGATACGCTGAATACGTTCAGACTTCATGGATATTTTTTTTATATCTCCTCATAAGGAGTGGAAATTGCAATAATAAGAAGAACATCATTAAGATGGAGCAGTTATTAGATGCCAGACCCTGTGTCAAGCAACTTACACACGCTGCATCATTTCACCTTTACAGCAGTTTGGTCGCTACTATTATGGTCCTGTACCAGGGAGTTTTAAGCAACTCATCTGAGGCCTATAACTAATAAGGAACAGAGCTGACATTTGAACCTCAGTTTGTGCGATGCTACATTTTATGCTCTTCAGTGCCGCATTCAACCAAGTGGGTTTCTTGCAACAACTAGGAATGGAAGTTCAGGACCACATGACATCTGAGAGAATGCCTTAGTCTAGAAAAAAAACAACTAAATATTTGCAGTCCTCTGGGCACTTAAGAGATTTCTGTGTTAACCTGGACATATCCAGAAATGTGGAGCACCTGAAGATGACATTGCCAAAGATTTAGATTCATTAGCTTTCTAATTCTTTTTGTGGCTGTTTCTTTTGTCTTTTGCATTGCAAATTTATGGTTAGGAATCTGCATTACTTTCTTATAGGACTTCCTGGTTGTTCTATTTGACTGACTTTCGTATCCCTCAAATGTGATTTTAAACTCTTGGTCATTTGGTACTACTCAGACATCTTTTCTTGGAGGATCTTTTCTTTGTACTCTTTAAATTTCCCCTTTTCCATATATTTTCAGAATAAGCCAAGAATCTCTCCTGAAGAAGGCAATACCTATTTTTATAGCTTATTGCCTATAGTTTGCTCTGCATCAGCCTAAATTCAGTGTCTCAAACGTTTCCTCTTTTTTTTCATCCCCACTCCCTTTGTTCACCGTGCTCCTTTTTCCCTCTCCTCTTCTGTGCTAGGTGTTTAGCACCATTCTTCTCCCAGAGGAAAACAGCTCCTCCAGGAAAGGGGAGGTTCAGCTTCCCAAGCATGGCAGCAGGGGAAGCAACTGAGAAGCGTACATCTGAAATTGCTGATAGATGTAGAAAAACCTGGTAGGATGGATGAAAACTGTGGGATCCATGAATTTTCTGGGGCTGTGTTCATTACTCACGGAACTTTGGCAGGTTGAGGCCTGCACACCTCTCCCGGAGGATGAGGGCTCCTGCTAATGGAATTCTTCTGTTTTCCTAGGGCTCTGTTTTGTTTTTTGGAGTCAAACTACACAAGCGAGTGGGGGTGGCAGCTGCCCCTGCTGCTCCTGCCCTGGCGTGGCTGTGACCCTTCTCTCTGCATCAGCATCAAGAGGAAGCTGTCATCCTGGGGCACCCAGCGAAGCCCTCCACCCATCTCCCAGAGCACTGTGTTCTTTCCCTACATTTCTTTCCCCGTTAACTATGAAATCCCCAGGAAAGATGATGAAAACACTGCTAAATGGATACATTTCTGCATCCTGATGGCAAAATTGCATTTTTTTCTTTCACTGCTGGGGTTTGAGCCTTACCCATGCTAAGCATGGGTTCTATCACTGAGCTTTTACCCCCAACCCCAATTAATTTTCTTTTATTGGGGATTTTCTTTTGGTGACTGTAGTTTCAAATGCTAATGTTACTGTAACTAATTCCTGGCAGATGATGGGTTTTTTTTTAAAGCACAATTAAATTAAAGCAGACTTTTCTTTTGGTAAACTATTTTTAGTAAAATGCATAGGATTAAAAAAAACCCCAACCCAACACTAACAATATGCTCAATCTGGATGTGAAAGTATGTTGTCAACTAAAAACCACTATACACATTTTATTAATATCATTTAAGAAATAAACTAGTTTACTAGTCTAAGAGAAATTTAACCTTGTGTAAGTTGATATGAATACATGACAAGACCTCTTTTATAGAGACCAAGTGAAAGATCTTAAACTATTAGAAATGCTAAACTGCGTGTAGACATATTATTTAATTTGCATAAAACACTACACAGGGAGCCACTATCTAAAAGGACAGAGATGACAAGATGCAGAATCTGAAACATGTGTGCTGAGAAATATCTAAAACTCACAGAGTGAGTATTTCCCAGTTTGGGGGAGGATCATGATAGAGACTGAATCCAGGCCTTTGGGGGTGCTAGACAAGTGCCCTACCATTGAGCCGTACCCTCAACCCCCTTAGTTTTCTTGTAAGAGATAGTGTCTCACTATATTTCCCAGATTGACCTCAGACTCCTGGGCTCCGTTGATCCTCCTGCTTCCCTCTCCCAAGTAGCTAGGATATGGGCATACAATGTCACCCTGGCTTGTGAGCATCTCTAATTTCTGAGTTAATTTAAGTCCTTAGACAACTGTACACCCATTCTCCAGCCTACCTAGTATTGTGGTTGAGAACCCATGAGCCCAATGGCATGCTCAGCAAGAAGAGAGGCAAGAAGGCCCTCACTCATTAAAGGTCACCTTGACAATGGGAAGTCCTTTATTCAGTGTGACTCTGCCCGCCCTAATACAAGTGGTCCTGAAGTTCCCTCTCCCTCTTTGCTACTGAAGAGAATTATGAGTTAGAAAAAGCAACCAGCCGAGAAGCGAATCCTCCCCACGAACCCGAGGTTGGCATTCCCGACTTGATTGATGGTCCTGACTGCTCCTTTCTCCCTGGCGGAGCAGGCTCAGCCCGCCCAGGACCACAGCGCCATCTCCTCCTCCGAGCTGCTCGCCACACCGCCATCCATTATACCCTCCACCAACAGCTGTTTTTCGCATGCACTCCATGCAACAGAGGCTTTTCTAAGCCTGTTTTTTGGAAAGATGTTAATATGGTTTTCGTGATTTCTTTTTGAGATCTAACTAGGTGACTGTTCTTCCTTCCTCCCCCCTTGATGTGTTTGACACCACCAACCAAGCATCTGGCTGTCCCAGGGTTAACATCTCAGGGAGTTGGACTGACACAGCCCAGTCACTGCGGGGGCCACAGCCCTCAGCCTTTGCCGCGGTGCCAGCTTCATGGCCAACATCTCGACTGGAGCCTCACTGCAAGGTGGGAGTCGCAGAGCCTGCGTCTTTGCTGTGCCCCCAGCACCCGGAACCACACAGATAGCATCAGGCTCCAACTGGAAAACAGGCTGCTGCCTCCTGTCCTTCCAGGCAATACTGTAACAGGAACTGAAGGATTCTTAAAAGGAAAACGAGCAGCAAAGAGGTTGATGCTTTTGCTATTTCCAGCAGACCGGACAGCCTACACAGAGATTCATCAGAATGGGCCAACGCACACAGCCGAAGTGTAAAGTTTTCCACCTTCACGGTAAATTTCTCTTGACAAATGAGAGCTATCCTCATGCTCCTGTAGTGAGACTTTCTCTCTGGTAAAAGAAAAAAAAAATTCTCTGAATTTTAAAAAATACTGCTTTGCACAATTTATCCAAAGAGCACACAAACGAATATTGTGATTCTCATTTTTCCCTCTGGTAAATTTCAGAGAAAGAGGAGTAAAGTCATTTTCTGTTAGTCATACAGCCAGTCCATGGTAGAGTCTATGCTGGCAGTCAGATGCTGGTACCAGTGGCACTCACCTGTAGTCCAAGTTCCTGGGGAGGCTGAGGCAGGAATATAAGAACGTGGCAAGGACCACATTGCAAAAAAACAAACATTGAAAGGGAAATGAGGAGTCAACATCTTTTGAGTTTTCAACTTGAATTTTGTACATTGAGCCTCACAAACAATAATATTCAGTAGGATAGGAGACAAGCACTGCCACCCTGTAAATTCTACGGTCTTGTAAATCTTGCAGGAATTCTTGAGACAATATAAACCACGAAGTCATGTTTTGAGTGGTTTGCCACAAAATCTGCCAGGAGAGATATTTTCTTGTGGCCCATTTGTCACATTTTGTAACCCAGAGCTATTATTTTGGTGCTGTGGGAAATAAGTTTCAATTTGTATTTGCCAAAAAAGCAAAACTAGAATTATAATATCCACGCTATGTGTGGCTTTGGGAATATGTACTTTTTTTTGTCTTCCGATGGGAACTGTCAGAAATCAAATCCAAACTGTGCCTGGTTGACAAATTTTATAGCTGTCTAAGGTTTAAAGCGATGCAGATTGTCTGAGCCAATAAGTTGATTTGGTGAGAGCGAAATGCTAATGAGTCTTTGATCCGTGCAGAGGCCAGTGAGCTCCAAGCACAGCCCCAGCCTGCACCCCTCACCCTGCCAGCTGTCTCGTAAATGCCTGCCATTGGTCACAGGGGGGACCAGGAGAATTGGGAGTGGGGCTGGATCAGTACAAATCCATCATCTCTCCAAACCCATCACTCAAGCGCCAGTCCTCCGCACGACAAAACAGCAGTGTTCTCTTTCTAGGCAGAGATGGGGACGTTACAATAAACAAAGGTTCTTTAAAAAATATGAGTGTTGGTTTTCAAGTGAGACTCTCTTTTTCTTTATGCTGAAAATAAATGTAGTTTTGGCACGTGATGGTTGGAGGATTTTAAAGGTAGCTGCTATGGTGATGTTGCGGGTAGGGGGGTTAAGGTCAAGTGCTCAGGTAAACTTGCCGGGTCCTCCACTGATCAGGAGGACGAGGTATGCCAAGCTACAGCACAGAGCAGCTGCTCTCCGGTCGGAGGCCGAAACAAGCCATAGCAGCTGGACAAACGCAGGAGGTCACGCAGTGTTTATGGAGGCTGACAGCTCTTTACACTTCCCTGGATGGTAAGATTCAGCAAAGTCCTGCACCCCTAAATAACACCAGGGCATTCTCTGTGTTTAAATCTCCTCCCAACATGCAGACCCTGGAGACACAGGTCTTTTGTGAGCTGTCGGCCTTCAGATGACTGAGTCCTCATCCTCTGCCATGTGCTACTTTTAGAAGTAGGTTATATGATGGAGGGGAGACAGTAACTCATGGCAAGGTAAAAGTAAGATGGAGAAGGTAAAATTAAAAATAACTTTTCTCTACGGTCTAGTTTCTTTTTCCAATGAAGATGCCTTTAATAGTCAACAGATTTTGATTAAATGATCACAGTATTCGGGGCATAGAGAACAAGGCGTGGTGACAAATCTGCTGAGCTGGGTCACTGGAATTCTCACATGGGCTTCATATCCTGTCTACTTCTTATCTCTGCAACATTCAAGTGGTAAAGTATATAAGCTTGTAAGAAATTATCTTATTAACTAGAAACCTATAATAAGAAAAAAACAGTGACCACAGAAAATACAGTGTTGTGTAAGATCTAGGAACCAGGATTACAACTTTTTTCTTTTTTTCTGTTTTTTTGTACCGGGGATCGATCTCACGACCAGGTGCCTTGCAAGGCAACCACTTATGCCACTGAGTTAAATCCGCAGCCCAGAAATGCAACTTTTTAAAACTGTTGGTTGTTGAAGTGGCTGGAAACTAGGGTGCATGCCTTTATGTGACAAGGGAGGCATGATACACTGGGAAAACCACGGGTGAAAATAAAAAGGGTCGTTTTGTAGCCATGTTCTCGTGTTGCATGCAAAGGGCTTGCACCTAAGACAAGACCGTGCTCTTTCTACACTGTTTTGTATTCTAGGGCAGGCTCTCATTTTTAAATGAGTTGGGTTCCAAAAGCTGGTTCGGAAGTCTGTTGTGTGGAATTTGAAGCGCTCAGCCTCAGAAGAACATAAGGAATATTCATAAGAGCAGGGCTCCTGTGGCAACCCCTGGGCATGCTGTTTTCCTTTACAGCGACCCTGGGGCCCTACAGCCCACCTATCACCTTCCTAGGCGCCCTCTCTGCCACCCATGCTGTTCCAGCCACACTGACTCACTGCTCCTTGATCTTGCCAGGCTCCTCCCACAGCAGGGCTTTGCATCGTCCCCCTGCTGAGCATAAGCCTCTCCTCCTCCAGGGAGACCTTTGCTGAACAATCCTCTCACTCCTCCACACTTGGAATCACCTTCTGTCCTTCTTGGCCCTTTTACTTTTGCAAGTAACACACAAAATACCGACTTGTTTAGTTTATGATTGGTCTCTCCCACCAGAAGTTGGGTTCGCTGGTGCAGGGATATTTGTCTATTTCATTCCCTGCTTATTCTCAGCACCTAGAAGAGTGGCTGGCAAGAAGTCAGTGTTTGGTAAATATCTGGTAAATATCTGTTGAATGAATGCAATCACTAAAATACAGACTTCAAACTTCTTCCCTGCAGCAACCTCGGAGGGTAGCAGCCCACTGGGTGACCATAAAGGAGAGGCCCAGCCCAAGTCTCTTTTCTCACCCAGAAAGCACATGTTCTCAGCCCTGCTGGCCTGAGCCAGCGGACTCCCACTGGGAAAAGATGCAACAGGTTCTCTCTTGGAAGCACAGGTTTTCATTTGCAAAATCAGAATGTCCTTCAGCTATTCTTTAAGATCTTTCAGCATTACTAACATCCATGAAAACAATGTCCATGATAATGACTGAGACGAAATCAGAGGCCCTTTCATGTCACCTGGTACTTGCCGCGATGATGGCAGATGTTCCCAGTACCACTTCGGATCTGAAGCCACACAGTTCTGACTCATGTTTCTCTGGTGTCTGCTCAGAGCTTCCTGTGGATGCCATGGGACTAGCATGTGGATCTCGTGTGCTTGGGGTTTGCTTCAGATCCAGGGAATGTGACCAAGGTGCTTTCCAGATTCTACCCCAGAGGGCCGAGGCATCTGTAGCCACCATGCGGTTCTTTCTCAGGTAGAGGTGTGGTTGGATTTCAGGACAATGGCTTCTCCAAGGCCAGGAGCAGAGAACACATTGGAGAACGTGGAGCCTCAAAGCAGAGCCCCTCCCAGCTTGAGCATAAGCACTCTCCTTTGATTTCCTCCACTGTGGCGAACGACCCATCCTCAGAAACAGTGAATGTCACCCGTCTGCTCTCCACCTTCGGGGTGTTTCTTGTTGTTCATGGCTGTCTCGTAGCCTTACCATGCATCAAAATTTAAATTTCTAAGGTTTATTTTAAATTCTCTTTTTTGCATATCAGGCAGACTTTCCTTTTTAAATCCTGAAATCACCTTTGAAATTTTAGACAAGGGCAGATGTCACTTAATGTGACTGGCAAACGTTCCACACACCATTTGTTGTGTGTGGTTGTTGTTTTCCCTTTTGCTTCTTTCTTCTTTTTTTTTTCTTCCTTTTAAAAAATCACCATCACACTATAAAACCAATTAAAACAAACTTTTCAAAGACTCTTGTTTCCTGGCTGCGATATTCCAACCTCTGACTTTTTCTGAAGCACGACGATAAGACTTTCTGATTAGCTGGGGGTGGGTTGTTTATTCAATCTGTTCATTTTATACATTATGGATACTGCCTTTTAATTTTTATGCCATGTCAGTGGCATATACTTTCTGAAATTAATAAATACAATGCATACTATCAATGTGTGAAATTAAAAAAATATTTCCATAGTTTGACATACAAAAATGTACTCACACACTTTTGAAATCTACTGTCAAATCATTTCACATCTGTACCTAAAGCAAACAGACATAATGCTAACAGCTTGTTAGAATTCAGAAATGCCACCCGCTAATCAGCCCACCTGTGGCATTCCCGGTCCATCTTGCAAGCTGCATAGCCTGCTGCCAAGAAGCTTGACAAGAAAATGTATATTAAATTATTGAATAAGATTGGAAATATTGTACAGTGTGGGATAAAGAGAATGCACAACGTGTGGCCAACGAACATACTGTACTTTTTCATTCTCATGCAGGCTTGGAGGTGACCTAGCTTCATTCCCATTTGCCCTAAATTGTGAAGCTACTCAGTCCCTGGATGCAAAGTCGGCAGCGAGGTCTTCCTTGTTGCTACTGAATTTTGTTATCTGGAGTTGGCATCGACAAAAACAGAAACCAAGACAAAGAGCAGAAAGCAAATTCCAAACCAAGTTTGACGGAAACAATCCCATTTTCAGAAAATTCCATTCTGTGTAAAGAGGAAAACAAAGAAGATTTCCTGCTATTCCTGCCATTCTTCAGAAATCACAGTAGTGATGATGTCAACCAAACCCAAAGATGAGGTGTTATTTAAAATCCTAGAAAAAGGATCTTTTGGTCTTTCTTAGGGGAAAAAAAAATTAAATAAATTTTTGTATTTTAATAAAATACAAAAGTAAAATAAAGCTGTTAAGATCTTTGGAACAGAATAGGACAGCAGCTCCTAGAACAAACCATGAGTGCCCTCTGCCCACGGCAGGAAGCTCGTGAAGTCGGCTGTAAGTGTGACACTGCACGACACGATTGCGTCTCTGCAAATTATTAATTTCTATAGAATATAAATGAATGTGCTCACAGAAGTATCTTCTCTGGGCGTCTGTGAGTAAGAAATGTCAGTTTAGCATCTGTTCTTTTAAGGCTATTTGCTCTGGGAAGGCAGTGTGTTTTGCCATAAATTTAGGTCATTAATTTGTATCTGTTCTTTGTTTATTTAAGAAACAGGACAAAAGGGCAGCTGCAGAAACATTTGGCTGTGCCGAGGGGTAGTGGGCTCAACATGCTGGAATTCTGCTCGTGACCAGCTTGAGTTTGTATCCACAGCTACAGGACAGAACTTTATGGAAACACTTTGCCAAGCCATGTGGTGCTCGGCTTCTCTTTGCATCAATACCCTTTTAATTACCTGATCCTGAGGGGGAAAAAGTTAGAGGAAGTATCTGTGCAAAGCCGAGGAACCTGAGGAGAATCAGATTTTTCTTTAAAAAAAAATCCTGGTGATAAAATGTCTGGCAATTATTCTACAGAGCATCGATATAAATTCTGCAAGTGACCTGCAAAGGTAACACTGTGACCTATATAATTTGATATTTATAAATGGAAGCACAATAATATCCAGTAAATTGATTGTTAACAATATTTAATGCTCTGAAATTGGCCATTAAGCACAGAATCACTTGAAAGGCATTATTGCTATTATGAAACATTGCAGAGGTTTTATTTATTATCATAAACCTAATGGACTCAGTAAATTAGGTGTATTTACAGAGGTCATTTGCTGCTTGTTGATACTGAATTCTAAGCACTTTCATTCGTATGGGATGCAAAACATAGTGTTTTCAAGGATGGCCCGGAATAAACAACATAGAAATAGTGCTTTAGATTTGAAACTAACAACAACAATGATGATGATAACACTAATGACATAACAAGAATGGTTAGGACTATTTAAAAGGCTATATATTTGAAAATTGCAAGTTTTCTAGATAGAACTACATCTTAGAAAGAAAAGAAAAATGAAGTAAAAATCATCTTAGGTGAATTTCAAATAACAAAGAAAAATTTGTGCCTAGAATTTTTTTTCTTGTGGAATTTATAAATATGAGTCCTGCATTTTCTTCTAGGAAATCTCTTCCACGGAGAGGGTGTGGCTACTCTATGGATTCTAAGAGTTTGCTAATGGCAGGCTGGGAGTCCTCTTCTCAACAGGCCCCTTGCTGTGTTCCTGGAGCTGTGGAAGGTATAATGGAAATTAAGTACTTCACTGGAATGTGTTTTTACATGACTAACAATTAGTGTTTCAGCTGTTTTCTTATGAAAAAGTTGTGTTTAGAAATCTGGTTAGAACTGGGAGAGCTCGTCCAGGGCGAGATCACACTCCAAGCCATTCTCTGGGACACTCTGAAAGTCCAGAGACACTCAGAAGCCTGTGGGTGTGGAACTGTCCACCCGGCAGCTGACAGGTGTCTGCAGGGTGGCCTCGGACATTCAGAGACAAGGATGTAAGATTGGCGCTGCAGCAAGACCTGTCTTTCATTTCCTCTTGCCCTGTCTCTGAAGTCATCATTAGGGTCCAGGGAGATCCTTGGAATAGTGTTCACTTGGCTTAAAGAAAGACTGCGTTCTTTTCTGCCATTGCATTGTTTTGTGCTCAGGTGATGCAGAAAAAAATTTAAGAAGTGTCAAGTTGTATCTTTCCTGGGAAAGAGCTGAAAAGATTCTTTTCAACAGGGATGAAAAAAAAAAACAGAATGAAAAGTGTTACCAATTAGATACGGGATCTCATAAGCTTTTATGGACTCCAGAATTATATTTAGAGAAGAAAATTCTGGAAAGATGCTTCGTGAATGTACACATCCTGGTCACTTTGTATTTCATGTATTAAATCCTTTGATAAACACGTGCAAGCCAATAAACTTTCAGTGCCAATGCCACCTGGAAAATAAAATATTTAAACTCTTAACAGAAACTTCGGGGTACCAAGAATATCTAGACTCATACTATATGCTTAGATTTATTTAAAACTGTCTTTTTAGTAAAAATAAATAAATAAATAAATAAAGGAAATCAAGATTATTCTAAAATAAAAGGAGACCTGAGCGTAGTAGTCTGCACCTGTAGTGGTTCTGCTTGGAAGCTAAGACAAGAGGTCACGTGAGTTCAGCCTGGGCAAACAATGAGACTTTGTCAAATAAATAAATACATATAAAATAAAGCATTCTTTAAAAATTTAAAAAAAAAGCTGGATAGGAGAGATCCTCAAAATTTATCTGGCGGAAGGAAATTGATCACTGTCTCCTTGAGCAGGGCACAAAATCCTTTGGCTTATTTCATTGGACCATCATGTTTCAACTGCGTTTAACTCTGAATGCTTTGCTTTTTATTTGACCCCGTCTAGATTCCTTTATTCTCTCGCACTGTCGGCTAAAGCCAGATGCCCCATCCCCTAGCATAGCCTAAACAAACGTGTCTGTGTTACCATTTATTCGCTCCCAATGGCCATAATGAAGAGCCATCGTATACATATGAAGGTGATACAGTGTTTATATGAGACGATCCTCGCATATCAGTTCCACTCCCACACCCCTTGACTGCTTGCTCCTCAACTTTACTCAGTGTCTTTCTCTCCTGAATCCACCTCACGTGTTCTCTATCTGATCATCATTCCCCAGGAGGGTGGTGGCCTTTAGGATGCAGTCTAGGTGTTAAAGGAATGATTATTCATTGCGATCTCCAAGCATGAAAACCTTCCTCTCCTTATAGAGGCTCAGCTCCCTAGAGAATAGTTTGGCAGCATTTTTCTCAAAGTAGAATAAAAATGCATCACACTTTAAAAAAACCCCACATGGCATCTCTCAGGAGACTTTTGGTGCAGGTTCCTTTTCTGTCAAGAGAAGAGGCAACATTGTAGTGGAAAAACATTCAATTGGGGATCAAGAGAGCTCCCTTCCAGGGCTGGCTGTGCTGGTTAACAAACACAGTCTCTTACAAGCCACCTGCCCCTTTGGGGTCTGAGGTCTCCAGGGCAAAACTTGAGGAAGACCTCAGGCCTTGAGGCTGTGACACTCTCCGAGTCTAGGAACTGGGACCCTGAGATGCTGAAAGGAGATTTTTATTAATAAACTATAAATAATAAACTAAATAATAACTCTGACTTGATGACCATGAATGGACAACTCAGGTTCTGCCCTTTTGTTATTTCTGCTTGCAAATTGCAGTAATTTTGCCATTTGTGCCAAAATTTCTCCAGAAAGAACATCTAACAACCATTTAAGATACAGTTTAAGAAATCGATTGATTTTTTTTTTTTTTTTTGGAAAGTTTGAAACCAACATTCTTCTTTTTTGGGCAATGCTTATATAGTTAAAGAAAAATAGTTAATATAATTTTGTCTACTTCATACAAAATATATGACTTACTCTAAGAAATCACATTTAAAAAAGATAAACTTTCTTTTTGATTCTATAGTACCGACAGATTAAGCCATAACTCATTCTTTCTATTTATCTGCATGCATACTTCTATACATATTTCTATACACATATTTTACATATACATATAAAATAAAACCTCCTTTTCATCATGGTTCAATAAACATCCCATGTACATATTTTGTGTTGAGAGAATTTTCATCATTGGGATGTGGTTCGAATAGCTCTGAAAAACTGCAGAGAGTCTAAAACAAAAGAGCGAGCAAAAAGCTTGATATTTTGCATTCAGAAGGGGAAAAAGAGGCAGGGGAAGAAGTAAAAAGACAAAGTAAGGGAAAGCAGATGGGTATGATTGGCTGTGAACGGGGGCTCCACGGTCCCTGCGTTGGGGACAGTCAGTGTTGGTACCTCTGAACTGAGACATTGCAGGGACATACACTCTGTGGGAAGCTAAGGTGTTTTCCTAGCACAGTAAGAGTATTGTGCCCCAATTAGTTGATGTAGCTTTTAAAAATATCTGCACTGTTGGTGCTTTGGAAAGTTGGAGTATAATTAAGGGTGGTGGTTTCGCCATCTCCAGCTCAGCACACCTTCCTTAGCAAACCCCGAAGCCCATTGGAGATGTGGGTGTGCGCCAGACATTCCCCAACACGAAGGAGGCTGCGATTGTGTTCCCAAGACTCTCTCTTCCTGCGTCCGTTAGCCAGCTCGAGTTTCTCTCAAATCAGGGCCCCACTCACAACAATAATCACCTTTTTGCTGGACCCCATTTCATTGTAGTCACAGTCCTGTCATACTGACTGTGTACCTTGCACTTTGGACTACACTCTACTAAATCTTTTCAAGTCCTCTCTGTACCTTTCTTACCACTTGATTTTGTCAATGACATTCTCTCATCTTCTGTTTCTGTGGATTGATTAAAAGACATGCTAATGTTCTTCAGTAAATAAAACATTTGCAAATTACTGGACTTAACCTAAAAGTCCTAATCCTCATCTATAAGTAAACACCATGGCTGATGGGCCAGCTCCTGGATCATTTTAACCTTTACCTTTTAAACCTTTCTAAGCTAGCAGGACACCAGCGGTGCCTATCATGTTATTAGGAAGTGTTATTATCAGGAAGTGTTTCAGGTACCAAAAGAAGTCAAGCTTGATGTGAAATATTAAACCTCACTCTAGGTATCACATAGATTTGGAAGACACACAAAGGACCTCAAATATCTGATCCATGCATGGTAATTCCTCAACCTTGTAACAGCCCAATGTCTAAATCTATGGTTTGAAAACCAAGCAGATATTAACCAACCAACTGATATGAACGTTTATTGAGGACTTACTGTATCAGGCTGTGCTTTTAGGATTTTCTGTTCATTATCTCACTGAATTTTCTTAACAAACTTCTGCAGAATGTGTTATTTGTTCCACTTAAAGTAAGCAACTTGCTCCCAATCGCATTGCTAATAAAGTCACAATTAGAGAAGGAATCAGGGAAGTTTTCTGTCCGTGCTAAACAAGACAATACTGGATTCAGACTCCTAAAGCAGTCAGATGTGGAATGTGGGCTTTGAGCCATAGCAGAAACATTTGAGCAGGACAATCAGGGAAGATTAAATATGTGGAGAGAGGGCTGAAGGACGGTTTTATTCTGTTCCTCTGGGCACCGGTCTCATGCACATAGGGGCATCTATTCATGACCTATTCAGGGGCTATAGTAAGGACATAGCTTAAATACATAAAATATTTTCCCAAAGCCTTGTGAGTCACAGGAATGTATCTTCAAGGAGAAATCACAAAAACTGTTTCACTGCAGGCTTTTGAAACAGGGGCCACTTTTTCCTTTGAACAGAAGTAGTGAAGATCTACAGGAAAGACCTGGACTCTCACCCTCTAGGATTCTGTCATTAGCACACATTTCTAAGGTGTCCGCTGGCATTATTCTCCTTTAGCAATAAACATTGGAGATGATTAGCCATATATGTGCAGGCCCCAGAAAGAAAAGCCAGAGAGTCAATATTGATGAGATCCTATTATTCTTTACCTGAAGATTACAGTTCAGATGAAAAATGGGTCACCACTGAGGGAAGGGTATGGATTAAGTAAGAAGTCTTTTCTGGATTTAGTATTTGCATACAATTAGAACAGTTTCTTTCCTATTCTGGAGGCATAAGACTATCCTGTACAGCCATTAAAAAGAGAAAAAGTTTCCCCTTTTTATTTCATCTGGAGGGAAGGTACATTTTTTCAATCATTCAAGGCTCTTAAATTTATAGCCTATTTCTATTCTGAATACTGAAGAAACAAACTAGCTTTTTGAAACAATAAGGTTTTAAAATTTTTGCATCTTGGAGTAGTTAACGGTTAATCAAAGAGAAAAATCTCTTTGCATGCAGCAGTTGAATTGGGAATTCAAGATCCACTTTAATTAATGATTCATCACAAATCTGGGTTCTTTGGGGGAAAAACAGGGGAACTATGTGAGGCTCTATTAGTGCTAAATCAGGTTAGATAAAGGGCCTATGCAAAGGTTACAGGAAGTAAAAATTTTCATAAGATTCAGAGGTCTGATCTATTGAACTTTTTTTGGTGATTGTTTAGAACTGATGCAAGCTGTCACAGATGCACCATTGTTTTTACACTAATAAATATGAGAAGGCCTAGGGAAATCTTGTAGGCTAGAAACTGTGGACAAGTAGATTTAGCTGGGAAAGCTAATTCACTGGAAAAGGTGGTCAGTGTCTTTTTGTTCTTTACTTTTAACCATAGAAAATATTATTCTGTATGGGCCTTGGATGAAACGCGGTAGCCTTTTCTTTTTTTTTTTTTTTTTAAGACTCAAAAATGTCCTAAAACCCAATACACACTACAGCATGCTATTTTAAGATAAATACACACACATAAACTGTAAAATTGAGTAAAATGCATTTTTAATCCAGGTCATAAATTCAATAAAGCACGGCCAGGATGTACTCAGTGGTATGGTGCTGGCCTACCAGTTCTGGGTTTAAACCCCAGCACCACAAAACAAACCCACAAACAAATAAATAATTCAGTAATAGTTTAAGAATGTTGGCTTCAGTTTCCTTACTCAACCCTTCCTTATGTTCCTGGACTGTCTTCAGAGATTCTGCCTTGGGTGTACCTTTTCCTTTGTTGTCTTTATTGACTTAATCTTATAATTTGAGGTTTAAAACTGATTATCCAGCTTTTTATACAGCAGTACAAATGTTTTTTTCTATTTAACACATCGCTGAGAACTGAGTGTCAGGTTTCTGTCTCATATGCTCCACAGTTCTGTGTTCTGCTGTGATGCCGGCAGAGCTGCTATAATTTGAGACAAATAGTGATCTTTCCAAGTTTCATAAAATAAATGCTTATAATTTATAGGAATTAGAAATGCAAATATTGAAACACTTCAGACTGGCACATGGTTACATTTTTTAAAATTTCAAAGGCATGGAGAATTAAATTGACCTGACCTCCCTCAAAACTACAGCTAACGTTCTGAATCGTACTTGATTGTGAATGAATGATTGGTCTCTGAAGGAGGCTGGAGGAAGTCATGCCCCTTGCCCCGTCATGTTGTCTGCTTCTGCTTTAGAAAGATGAATGCAAGATTTGCAGGGCCGAACACATTTTTTCAAATGTCCATTCAACATTGAAAAATAAAGCAACACTTAGGTGGGTATAAGCATGGCTCTGTTGGTTGTTAAAAGTCTCCGCGGTATGCCAATTGTGTTTTCCCAAATGTCTTTAAAATCTGTTTAAGTAAAAATGTCAAACACTCATGATTTCTAAAGTTGCAGGGAGCATCTGAGGTGATTCACGTTGTCAGAGGCAGCATCTTAATGAGCTGTCTCTCTCCCTCCATACCTAGCACAGTGTTTTGCTTAATAATTATGTATTTAACAATGGAATAACAGAGTGGATCTTTTCTCTTCCTTGATTATCTCACTAGGCAATCTTAGTCTATTGTACTTTACTTCCAAGTGTCTCAAAGTTCCTCTCCCACGTTGAGCCAAAATGTGGCTGGCTGTAATTTGTACCCCTTAATGCCATTCTTCAGCAGCAGTGCAACCCTTCCAATATCATGCCTCCCTTTAGGCATCTGCACAATAACATTTCCCATTCCCTTCTACCTTTGCATGTAAGGGAGCTGTGTAATAAGAAAACACTCGATGAATGCTCGGGAGGCTTGGAGTTTGGGTTCAACCTCTGCTTTAGTGAGAAATATCACCTTTGCTGGGCTGTTGAATCCCTGTGATCACTTTCACATTATACACAAAATGACATGGCAGTGCTTGACTGCTTAGCTAGAGTTGCGTTTTGGGAAATCAAACCCTCTACAAGCTGTCATATATTATGGAAACATAAGACATCATTATTACAAGAAGACATAGTTTCTAGTTAAATCAACAATCTAGTGCCCTTCCTTTGGCTGTAGTTGTGATTTGTCATTGTGCTTCTGAAAACGTAATGGCTGGCCTTAAATTCACTGTTCATCCATTTGACCAACCTTGGGCAAAGTACAATAAAAATGAAAGGAAGAAGTGAACTCACATTGTTTTATTAATTTATTGTGGTGCCAGAGATGGAACTCAGGGTCTCCAACATGCTAGGCAACACTTTACCACCAACCTATGTCCCCAGCCCTGAGTTTATATTATTTAAATCTCAGCATGTGCTGGGACCCTCATTCCTTATTTTAACCTCATAATAACCCTTTTAGGCATGTGTTATGCAGGTAAGTAAACAAAACTTTAGAAATTGTAAACAATTTGCTTATGTCATCGATGTCAACTTTCTTTTTTGCCATATTTCCCACAATTTCCATTTTCCCATTATTCCCAGAACTGGGACACTCTACCTGTGACTGGAGGATCAGATGATGACACATTTTCTCCTGACTGGAGCATATGCTAATTCGTATTAACTCTGTAGTAGTTTGAGGTCTTAGGTGTTCATTTTTATTTTCTTTCACATATCAATCTATTCAAACTATATTGGTGCGAACAGATTTGAGGATCCTAAATTAAAGGTCTATGCTAAGCTTGAAGTGGTTTCACATCATTCACCCCATTTCTGTTTAATAATTGACTAATGATCTTCATATGGAATGAATAGCAGAGTTATCAAATTTTGGTCTTTCCCACCTCCTTTCATGGATTCTCTTACCTCTCTTATTTTCATTTCTCTTTTCTGTAATCCCTCTTTTTCTTCTTCTTATCCTTCCTAAGTGAGTTGACAAATATAGATCACTTTCACATATGAAAAATGCTCAGTTATTATTAATCTGTTAAGTATTAAGACTTAGCTCTGTACCAAGGACTGTCTCAGGTACTAGGCAAATACACAGGGGTGATTGAAAATATAGTGAATGTTAGTGAATATATATATATAATGGAAAAGGAGACTTTGGAAATGATACTAAATTAAGGACCTTAAGATGAAAGGTTATCCTGGTGGAACCTTAGTGTAATCACAAGTGTCCTTATAAAAGAGAGGAGAGTCAACACAAATGGAAGAGGAGGAGGCAATGTGATGCCCAAGGTGGGCTGGAGTGATGCAGCCATAAGACAATGGATGATGGGGTTGCCTGAATGTAAGAGTTAAGAGATGGAGTCTCTAGATCCTTGGAAACCATGTATGACTTCCAACACCTTGATTTCAGCCCAGTGATACTGATGGATTTCTGGCCTTTGCAATGGTAAGCAAATACATTTTTGCTGTTTTAAGCCACCAAGTTAGTGGGTATTTGTTATAGCGGCCACAGGAACTAATACACTCCCTTGCATTTTCCTCAGATGTTTCTGAAATTCTTTTGTAATCACCTTGGTTTGCATGCTCCTCCTTCCTTTTTCTCTCAGTACATACTATTTATGTTTCTATAAAATGTATTCCGTAGGTTGTCTTATAACCAAGCTTGCCAAACTGTTACCCCTGCTTCACCCTAGTTTCTTCAAAGCCTGACATTTAGAGGTCAGATGACATAACATAATGTTTGGACAGATTGATAATGATGTTCAGGTGTCTTTCTCTTGGTGTTTTGAATGTTGATGGGCTAAGAATATGTACCTGTTGCTTTAAAAAAAAAAAAAACCAAGAGGGCTGGGGATTTAGCTCTGGGCATAAATGCCTGCCTGGTAGGTACCTGGTTGTGAGTTCGATCCCTGGTACCAAAAAAGTAAATAAATAAAATAAGAGATCTTTTGTTCAATAAATTAAAATGTTGGTACTAGAAGTTCATTGGATGCTAATAGATCCAAAGAGCTGTTAGTATGGGGGTCCTTGGGGGAAGGGAGAGGGGCCAACCGGAGACCTGGGGAAGTCTCTTTTACACTCTGCCTCTGTCCTGTATGATCCTGAGGGAATCCACCTACATCTGCAGCTCTTTATATGGAGTGGGATAATATAGCGCCTCTTCTGAATAACCTTGTCGGAGCAGGATAAGTGAGAGAGTCACAAAGTAAAAACAAAGATGCTATGATTATTTCTATCCCCTTTCCTGTGGAAAAGTGTCAGTCAGATTTCTGTCACTATGACAAAACACCTGACATAATCAACTTAACAGGGGGGGGGGATTTATTTTGGCTCATTGTTTCAGTTCACAATTGCTTGGTCCCCTTACCTTTGGGCTGGTGGTGGCACAATCAATCATGGCGGAAATGTGCGGCAGGGGAGATCTGCTCACATCATGGGGGCCATGAGGCAAGAAAGAGAAAGAGAGAAGGAATCTCAAATCCCAGTATTCCCCTCAAGGACAAAACCCTGGTGACCTAACTTCCTTCTCCTAGGCCCCACCCCTTAAAGTTTCCATCACCTCCAAATAGTGCCATGAACTAGGGATCAGTTTTTAGTAGGTGGATCTTTGGAGACATTCAAGACACAAACTATAGCCACGAGGTATTTCTCATTGGTCTGTCTAATGTTTAAAATAATCAAATTTTAGAGGAAGTATTGCATTTTTAGAAGAGCCTGGAGCAGCCCATGTATAATTTATGTGTTTGCTTTGCATAAAAAGTATTATGCATAGGAACTGTTTCAAAAGATGTACATTCAGGAATAATTTATTACCAAAAAAATTTACTTGACTTCTGCTCTTGTCCTGGTAGCATTGTTATCCACATCTGGGTTTGAGGAGGGGGATTTGGGTGGCTACTGCTGGATGGAATGGGACTGAGGAGGAAAAGGAGGAGGAAGAAGAGGAGGAGGAGGTGAAGGGAACAGAGAAGGATGCAAAGAGGAGAAAGAAGGCAGGTTTGACCTAGATTCCTTGTTTCCCACTCTCTGAACCTCGGAACCCAATTACACGGAGCTTGAGAAGGGCAGAGAATTGAACTTCTAGAAGCCTGAAATCCAAGGGTTTAAATATTCAATGCTACTCATTTTCCAAATGGTGTCACTAGGCTCCTAAAGACTCAGCTCCTAAAGCCACACCTTTGGATTCCTACGTTCTTATCTCCCAGCACGGTGACTCTTTGCCCTCTAGTGAGATGTAACTCATGTACTCTGCCTCATGCTTCTGGAATACTGAACCTTGCTATCTGATAGCCTTATGTTTTCACACTGAGGGAGGAGGAGCTGTCCTGGCTCTTTTTCACTGGGAAGCAGTGGGTGGTGTGAACCAAGAGGGTCCATGATGGTTGGGGATGGCAGTTGTAAATAACTAGTGGGCCGTGACCAGCCAACCCAGGGTGTGCCTCATTCCAAGCCACTGTAACTCAGTAATGGCTTGCAGATACATTACAAAACAAAAATAAGAGTGAAATAATATGGGAATTTTTTTTGTTGTTGTTTATTGGTTTCTCTTGTGTTTTCTAATGTCAACATTCTGCTATTGCATCTTGATATCTTCACAGAGGCTTCAATCTCTGTCCAACTTTTGTATTTTGGGGTGCTCATGGGTATTTATTAAACACCCGCTGGGTAGAGGGGCAGAATATTTAGCCCTGTGAAGAGCACAACATAGGAGCCTCAGCCCTAGAGAGGGTCCAAATGCCACAAGCTTGCAGGTGGCAAGAACTCTCCCACGACAACATGTACCATAGAATACCTGATACTAGGCGAGCATTAAGTCAGTCCTAAAAGCAGAAGAACAGAGACCCAGGGGCTCTCCACACTGAAGCCATTCATCAGGACCTCCCAGGAGGGACAGAAGGAGAGGAGACCACCCAGAGCAGCCAGGAGGAAGGTGAGGCAAGGGAGGCATTTGCCTCTGGGCAAAACTTCAGGGCTTCCTGAAAACTTTAGGACACAAAATACAAAATATTTGAATGTAAAATTTTTTTTAAAAAAATCAGTAAATTGCAAAAGTCAAAGAAAAGCAGGAGTGAAAGCACTGGTCAGGGAATGAACGCTTCATATCATGCTGTGAGGTACATCAGACTGATCTGTCCCAGAGGGTCAGAAGACCCAGGGGAGGGGAATGGGTAAAATGACAGGTGAGATAGGGAGGAGAGATGTGAGGGTGGAATCAGGAGCCACAGTGGGAACTGATAGGCAAGATTTGTCGTGTTACACGATCCAAAATGGTGGAGAGTGTTCCATAGACGCAGCGGTGGCACAGCACGGAGGATGGTTAAGGGCTGACCTGCTTTAGGGAAGCCAGTTTGACTTGATACAGAGTAATGGACGCATGTGCTCAGGGGCAGCCAGGGGCCTGGAAAAGAAACATTCCAAAGACATTGCACATAAAAAAAGCTGGCAAAACACAGTCTTTTGGGTATGAGGAAAAAGGAGAGGGAGGAAGAGGAAGAGGAAGGAGAGGAGGAAGAAAGAGAGGAAGAAGGAGAAGAAGAGGAGAAAAAGGGTGGAGAGAAGGGGAGGAGAGAGGAGGGGAGTGACGGGGAGGGAAGAGCAGGAAGAAGCATGGTGTCTGGCAGCCTTCCAGGTGTTAATAAGCCTGAACTGCCGGGGAGAGGAGACCTTTGGTAGCAACTGGTGAAGGCCCAAACAACACTAAAGGACAAGGTGACACTGTGGGAGAGACCCTCTTCTATGGGGTGGGGGGGTGGTGGTGGTGCGGGTCTGACTCCACTGGAATCAGGAGACTCCAGGATAGAGGTTCACAGCTAGGGAACAAGAGGTCAAGAATTCGGTTTTCCCACTGAATGTGTCTCAGTGGTGGATCGCTGTGTGCATTTTGGGCATAAGAAGACCTTGTTATATAGAATTGTTTGGTGTAGTCCATGGAACCACTGACGTTTATACTCTTCTGATCTTCTTTTCTCTCTACTACCATCAAACACCAGTAGTCCTTTCCAAATCCTGGAACAAGTGGAAAAGCCCCCAAAAGTATTTAAACCCTGTCCCAGGGTGTGGGTCCAATCCTCCAACTCCTGCCCATTGAGAACTTCTATTGGGAGGAAGAGAATTTAGATTCACAGAAAGAGTTGCCCAAAAGATAATAGCGTGGCAGAAAAAATGCTAACACACAAAGGTTCCCAAAGGGAGGAGAATCAGTGGTGTCAAATGTAATGGAAGGATCAATGAATAAAGACATCCTGAAAAGACAAGACAAGTGGGAGGCTGTTTTTTATTACACCTTACTTATTTCAAAACAATCAAGTGTTGTTCTATATCATCAGTGATTAGACAGCTGCGTTTTTTTTTCAGGCAGGGCCCAATGTTTGCACTTCATTATTACACACTCATTTCATACAATTGCACAATTTGAAGACCTAACCCTGTTACAAATGTCATATACTTAATGGATGCATTGTCTGTACATATGTAGGTACATGTACTATCAGCTGATCTATAGGAAGAGGATGGTTTCCTTTTTTTATATTATCTCACTGTTGTTACGCATCCATTAATGCCATCTGGGAAGCTATCTGCAGTATGACAATATGCAAATTTTTCTTTTACTTCTTTTTAAATGTAAAGAATATTTTTTGTGGGTGTGTGTGGAAATAAAAGGGCAACATCATCACTTCAAAAAGAGTTTGCCCAACTATAAATGGTAATTTTTATAATTAGCTGTAGTTAACGAGCTGATACCAGTGTCTTATCAGTCAAGCACTTTCAAGGATGTCTGAACTCTTGCCCTCTATCTCTCTGTAGTTATGTACGGCATGTCCTCTAACTTGCATAAAAGTTCTGTTTTAGAATTTTCTCTCTTGGAAGCGAAATGAAGAAGGTGATTTATATGATTATTTTTCATTCTGTTTAGTCTAGTCTTGCAGTTGGACACTTAATTTGGCATATGGTCTTTGGAATGATCACGGTTGTCCATTTCCACTGAGCTCTGTTGGTTGCTTTGAATTAAATCAGATATAATTTTGTGACTGTCTACTGAGTATTCCATCAGCATTTTCTCTAAATTGTTGGTTTTGGAGTGCTGTGTTATTCCTTTAGTTCTAGCCACCATATTTTCTCCGGATTATAAAATAAGCTATGGAATGATATTTCTATACATAAACTACTACCCTTAAAGTCACTTAATTCATCTTTGTGAATCTCATATTGTCAACAGAGGTCTTTTTTCCTTCTCATAATGTTCAAAATGATCTGCCCTTTTATGAATGCCTTGAGACTCTCGTACAAAGCTAACCGGGAGGGAGCAGATGCCTCATTCAATTCCAAATAGAAGGAAATCTGTTGTCTCAAATAATCCCTAAATTCAGACACTTTTAGACAGCTATTATCAAGAGACCACATTCTAAGAGCAGATGTGTTATTAAGGCTGAGAAATGTTATGAGGACTTCGTGATCTGACAAATGATTTCAATCTATCCAACATTTCATCTTTTAATAATTAGAGACTGAAATATCCATTTTGGGGAGACAAGTTGTGTAAGGTAGTTGGAAACCAGAGTTGTAACTAATACTTCATTTCCATGCTAAACTCTCCCTAAATAATGCATATAGGTCTGTTATATATGAAATCTGGTCATCTGATGAAAGCAATCATGATGTATTTTTATCTCTGCATTCAATCTTTAGCTCCTTCCCACAGATGTAAAATACAGCTTCTAGTTTCAGCAAGAAATGAAAAACAAATACAACCAACCTTTACTTGTCACACTTAAATGTGCCAAGTTATTTCTTCATATCATTAGTTTTATCTTTTTGCAATTACTTGATGTAGAGCCTTTTCAAGGAGACAATTACTGTAAAATTCTGCTGAGGGCTAATGCTGTCTTTCTTGTATGAGTGTGGTTATCTACAACTGACTAAGCCTCTTTTTCCTCTTGAAGTGCAATGCAGTTCTTACATTCTTGGGTAGTAGATTCTTCTTCTGGGTTAAGTGAATGTTTTCATCAGCCCTATTCAGAATCATAAAGTGTCTCATCCAGTAACAAAGCATACATTCTTCAGTCCCTGCAAACTACTTATTACCTGGGGTTGTACTTTGATCTAAAAGTACCTGAGGTTCTCTGAGCTTTTTGCATAATCCTATCATTGTCAGATATAGTAAAATTGGGGTCTGGGTAAATATCAATTATTGTAAATAACACAAAAAGCAACACAGGTACCCTATTCTCTTCAATGGAGTTTTATCTTCAACTGTACATGTATTGGGATTTAGAGTCTACCTGACTTTGCACAAAGTAGACAATAAAATGTCCTTGACCAATTTTCTTTGATTACGTGGAATTGACCTCCTGACTCGACATTTGTAGATTCTTCTGTGGTCTGAAATGTGGGAGCAGAATTTTCTACCAGTCTCCTGTGACAAGTAACATTTTTACCTTTGACTTTCATAATCACCACTTGACAGCTCGATTTTTGAAAACAAATGACATTTACATTATAATTTTAAAAAGATGTTAAATTGCCCAAATCTTAAACATGGAAATGTTGCACAACAGAAAGACTGGAGCCCCATAGTTGAGTTGAGAAGCAACTCTGCTCTTTGTTAGCACTGTTGTGGTCCATGTCAAAGCACACGGCTGGCAGGGAGCCTCAGGCTTACACCCTCTGAAGGCTGGCAGTGTTGCTCAGGGGTGGAGCACTCTTCTAACATGTGTGAGACCCTGGATACCCCCTCCAGCACTCACCAAAAAAATTGTGTTTGTTGTAGTCCAAATACTTCTGATTTCACACTAACAAATACAAACTTCATAGATATCATCTGAAATGTATTCATTGCTCATTTTTTGAGCTCCTACTATGTGCAACATAAAGTATGCAGGAATCAGACCTTCAGAGAAACTTGTAGGGTTGTGTAAAGGAAATAAGATCCTTGTGCTTCAGACTCACCATCTCTGTACAACAAACACACCTAAGAGAATTGTATTATGTGCGATCACTTTTGGGGGGCTTTTGGAAACATAGAGATAAATCCAATAGATGCTTACTTATTTCATTCCCAGTAGTTAGGAAATCAGATGTGTACATAATGATGCACAAGGAAGATGAAAGAGATTAGGTTGGTATGGGAGGCAGGACACTATCAAAGTCTAAGGAAGCAGATGACTTTTTGTATTTGGGTTATTAGGGAGGCAAATGCTTTTGATTTGAATCTCAGAGTGGGCTGGATTTGGACATGCAGAAGTAGGTACAATCTTACCCCCAACAGATGGAGCAAGAGGGAAAGCACCTAGAGCGGGGGATAAATAGATTGTGTGAAACTCCAAGCAGGCTGGAAGCCACAGAGTTCTGTTTTTGTTTTTTCCTGTTTTGTCGTTGTTTGCCTGCTAGATCGTTTTTTGTGAGACATACTCTTGATCTCATTTCTAGGCTGAAAGGGACGCATCCAAGAAAAGGTTTTAAAGGTGTGTTGGGAGGGGTAGGGAAATAATTGCTTTATTATTATTTTATTATTATTATTTAATTTATTATTATTATTAATCATGGCTCAGATGAGGAGCACAGAATAAGAGCAGGCATGGGTATTATGAAGGAAAAGCATGAGGTCAAGCCAAGAACAAGTCTATACAGAGGTGCACACAGAATTCAGGGGACCTGGGGCTGTTGTCTCCTAATGGCATCTGTGTTCTTTGCGGTAGGTTGGCCTCCTTCTGGAAGCCTGGGGGTGGAGATTGAGAAGACTGGTGAAGGTTTAGAAGCTCCGGTGAAATGGACAGGGAAAAGAGCCATCCACAAGTATACGGAGGAACCACAGAGCAGCTCTAGGAGCCCGTATGAAGTCAGGAATCATGCACCTACTACAAAGCTGGACAAGATGGTGACTTCATCCAAAAATCGAGTGGGCAAAAATCCAGGAGACAGAAACACTAAAGATAAAAGCCAAAGAGCGGAAGCTCGATAAAGGACAGATGGAGATGAAATCATTGATAAAATGATTTCAGGGAGTAAAATGAATAGGACTCAGAGTTAGGTTTGAGTTTCAGACTGAATGAGAGCTGGATGGATTTGTTTTAAATAGGAGGAATATAGAATTTTCAGAAAAGTTTGTCTCTCTGTGTTAATGTGTTAGAATTTAATTATGGTTTGTTCAATGAAAAATGGCAAACAGTATCTTTCCTAGATTTTTTAAGTAAACATAATAAAAAGGAAGTATGCAAATAAACCTTAGTAAATGCATCTTCAAAGCAGTCAAGACTTGGAAAATCATCTAACTCAAGAAAGATAAATAGTTTTAAACCAGTAAACCAACTCTGGTGGTTGCTTGGGATACTATGATAAAAAAAAAAATTTGGGGGGATCAATGCGGAACAGTGCTGCGATCAGTTTGAGGTGGCTGGTAAGTGACAGAAGTTGTAGGGAATGTATGCCTTGTGCCCACCATTCTCAGGAAGTAGGGTGAACATGAGGCTTTTGTATTTTCTTAGATACATCACCAAGGTAATATAAAATCTAATGCAAATCATTTAATCTACTATTGCAAGTTTGGCATTCCTATTCTGAAAATCCAAAAACCAAAATGCTTTAAGATTTGAAACTTTTTGAACAACATGATATTAAAAGTGGAAAATTCCACACTATGAAACTTTGCTTCATGCACAAAATTGAAATATTGCACAAAATTGCCTTTTGAGCAATGTGTCCAAGGCACATATAAAACATAAAATGAAACCCATGGTTAGAGTTAGGGTCCATCCCCAAGATATCTCAATAGGTCATTTCTGTGATGTTATGCAAAAAGCAACAAGCTCTGCCTCCTGGTAAGCAGTGGCACAAACGGAGGAGAACAAGTCAGTGTCTCCCATGAGCCTGCCAGAGCAAGGGCTGAGAATCAAACGCCCCATCCCATCCCCCCACCCATTTAGCAGCTGGAAGGTGTGGAGCACAGCTGGAGTTGACAGCAACTAAGGTACATAAAGCAACTAAATGCTTGTATTGTTGGGTTGATAATGCTGACCTGGGGCCAGAGGTCTGAGCACCTCTTGGGAGGATGACCTATGCACTATAGCAAATATGAGGGATTTTTTTCTATCTTCTCTTTGAAGGCAAAGGTTGTTTTCACTGTTTTGCTTTATCCTGATCAATTGTCTTATAATGCTCTGTTTTTGGTTTGATTTTACTATACCTGATTAAATGGACAACTATTGTGAAGATAACAAGATATACTATGGAACCTATTACTGTTAACCTGGTATCCTTCCCTGAAGTTCTGTACCAATTTCACTATATTGTTTTGATTGGCTTTGTGCTTTCTTGTTTTGTTGTATTTTACTACCTTCAAAATAAAAAAAAAGTAATGTTATGCAAATATTCCAAAGGTAAACAGCTTTTATGTAGCAAAGACAGAAGGTCTGACTTCAAATTTATGGTCTTTTCATGACTACGGAAAAAGAAACACATGAACAAATTATTTAAGGTAAGAACTTATGTTAAAATGCTATGAATTTTGCACTCAATACAAGAAAGAAATTATGATCACTGTAACGGTGGAGTTATACAACTTACTAATTGCTAATAATTTTTATCAGTTGGAAAAGAGCTTTTTAAAATGCACTGTTAGCTTTCCATTACTGTAACAACTATCTGGGACAAATTAACTTATAAAGAGAGAAGGTTTATTTTGGCTTACAGTTTGCATGTTCTGGTTCATGATTAGTAGATTTATTTATTGCTTCAAGACATCTGGTAGAGGAGGAGAGGGCAGTAGGGCAGAATATTACAGTGAGACTATTCACATGAAAGAAAGAGACAGAGAAAGAGAAAGAGAGAGAGAGAGAGAGAGAGAGAGAGAGAGAAAGACAGAGAGAGATATATCCCACAGTCTCCTTTGAGAAAACATCCTCAGTGATCTAAAGACTCCCCTTCCTAAAAGTCTCAGCACCTCCCCATACACCAAACTAGAAACAAAGCCTGTAACTCATGAGCCTTTGGGGGACATTCAAGGTCAAAACTATAGCAGACCTCCAGGTAGAGAGGACAGAACAGCATCAGTGAACATTAGCAAGTGATGTGCGAGCTAGAGTTAACAGTACTGTCTTGTTCATAATCTCTTATGCTATCAGAGCATAGATATTGGTTCAAACTTTGTCTCTTAACCTGTTGGTTAAAATGAGACATCAGTCCAGGAAATCTAGGGCTGCAGAGCTAGCTAAACACGGATGAAAAAGGAAAAAGAAGAACAAACAAGGCCAGTACTCTGAAAACTCCCAAAGTATGACCAGCCTGGAGCCTGCAGGGGGTATTTTGGGGATCCACATCTAAATAGTTTTCCTAACTCAGAAAACAAAGCTGACATATTAAGTGCTCCATTGAAGACCCCCATTATGTCTGGAGTTTCGCAGTCAATTTATTTTAAGATGTATCTTGAAAAGCTGGTGGTCCAAATTTTCCCATAGACTTACACATGATGAGAATCTGTCTCTTTATATTTAGCTGCAGGCCACCTAACAAGTTCTTAGGCGAAACACATTATTTTGCTAGCACAAGAAGAATAAATACTGTATTTGGAAAGTTCCAGTGTTCTTCTTTAAAATATCGCTGTTTCCATAGCAATAACATAATGTACTAAAGAGTAGAATAGTGTTTCTTTAGAAACCACGTGTATGGATGCATGTTCCCGTGAAGGCCTTTCAAGCATCTCACCTGCTTGTGGTCCAAAAATGGAGTAACAATAGTAATAGAATCAATCATCATCTCATGAAATGAAACGTGGCCAGTAATTTTTTTTTTCCTAGTCAGACACTGCCAGCCTTCTGCTTGTTGGTCAACTATATGGGATGTTTGAAGGCTCTATACTGTTAGTGGGTGAAGAATGAATCTATATTTATCCATTAAGTGGGCATGTCTTTAAGTACGTATTATGTGCTAGATACAGTTCCAGGCAATGGGGACTCGGCATTATTATAAAACTTGCGTTCTGATAGGGAAAACAAAAATTTCTTTAAACAATGAGAAATGTCACATTACATGCAAATATATATGTGTTTCCTTCTCGATTGTGCCAGCAATGTTTTAAATATCTTGCAAGGATAGAAAGTGAATGGGTACCTAGGAAGGCAGGGAATAAAGGGTGAGGGGAGAGGGCTGGGAGCCTTTTTACCAATGCGATGATTCCCTGATTGCTCTGCCAACAATTCTGAGGGAGGAGATCCAGGGTGGACCTCGGGGTATTAAAAATGGCAAAGGAGGCTCCTAGGGAGTTTGGACAACTAAACTATCACATATGAATATAAAGACTGGGAAAATGAGGTCAGAGTGGATGAATATTCTTCCAAGAAATGAGCATTACCTCTGAGGATTTTACGTGATCTTTAAAACACTTACTAGTTTGGAAGATTCTTTCTGAACGCTACCTCCTCCTCATTTCTCTGCAGACTTCGGCGCCCCTACCTTCCTCTGCTTCTCCAAACGTGTTTCCTGTGCTGATTTTGCCCTGCTGAGCCCCACCGTACGCTGTATTCCCAGCTCCGACTCCCAAAGCCTCCCTGGGGGAGTGAACGGGTGGCGGGAATGTCACGGCAAAGGTCGCCTCTCTGGTTAACTAATGGCCGTCTGGCATCTGGCAAGGGGGACGCGGGTCACAAATGTCTCCATGCTGGGTCTGTCACGCTGGGTCATTCAGAGAGAGAACAGTAAAAGGCTCAGTGGGCCCCCAGCCCCTCCCCGAGGCCACACATCTTTGTCTCTTACACAAGGCTCAGTTGTGCTTTCAGGAGCAAAACCTTAAGTCGTTGGATGTCTTCAAAAAAACTCCTGTCTATCTGCCCATGAGAAATGTTCTTTTGTGCAGCCTCCAAGGTGTCCTGGTCGTAAGCAAGTGGTAAACACTGGACTCTCCTGGTCTTTGAATGGTCTGTCTCACTGTCCCATCACTCTGAAGAGCCTTGGGTTCTGGGTGCTTCACAAGCCACCCTGGGAGCAGAATGAGGGGTCACAGTCAGAAATGCTGTGGGAGCAACCACCCTGTCCTCCACGTCAGACAAACGGAGCGGCCAGCCCAGATGCCTTGCTCAACTCTGCTCATAAATCAGTGCAGAGTGAGGTCGAAGAAGGAGCACCAAAATGCGAGCACATGTTCCAAGTGAAATATTTCAAAGTTTTGCTTTTGCCCCCAGCAAGGCCAGAAGTCCTACAGTGGGGAAATTCTAACTCTATCAAGGAAGTGAATTTCTGGGTTGCCAGCTACCCTGTTCTTTTAACCCTCCGTGATTCTACCCAGATGTTCTTTCTTAAATGCAAAGGCATCATTTTCTTGCCAAGAAACGGAATGATTGATCAAGCCTCCTTTAAATCATTTCATCTTATCCACCTGAAGGAGCAGATATTGCATTAATATTAATATTCTCATTGTCTCCCTGGAGAGAGAAATGCCCTTTAACCCCTCTCCCAATTACTGCCAACACCAGGGGGATATGAAGTTAGAGGAAGAAGCTACCAGTGCAGGGACCACAGTTGTTTTATTAGCAACAGCTGGCGGCAGCTCCCCACCCCATGCTATGCTTGTCACATCCAGCTTCTTGAGACTGGATGGCAAAGGGTGAGACAGCAGAACAGCACATTTCAACTTTTGCAGGTAGAAAAGGGATTTATGCTAAAGAAGGTACAACATTCAGAAGCTGATTAAATAACTGCAAAAGATCATTTGCTCTCTCCTTTGTGCAGGTAACATCTGAGCAATTAGACGAAACATATCAAGTAACTGAAACCACCTGTAGGATTTGGAAAAAAAAAAAAAAAGACTCAATCTTTCCTTCTCATTTGTCCAAGATGTTTTAATAGGAAGAAAAATATGGGCTGCATATGTCTTATATTTATTCTCACTGTAACCCTAAGTATGCTTGTGCTCCAGAGTGGGGTGTGTGGGTACCAGGGCCCCTTCTGTGTGGAGAACAGTTGACCATCAAAAGGAAATTTATGTCATTTGCCCAGCAGAGAAATAAATCTTCCTCTACTCATTTTAGCTCTGGTTCCTATCTAAGAAGCCCAAGTATTTGGACACTGTTTCATCTTATTTCATGTTTGGAATTCCAGGTAGCATTTTCAAGTATATTAAATTCACATTTGGAATGCGTATTTGACAGAAACTTTTGGCCAAACATGTGCCCTTTGTAATTGTAGTTTTTCATTTTCATCTGGGTTTCCTAATCTGGTCAAAATGGGATGAATTTCACATAGTTATTCAGTGACAGAGCAGGTACTGTACTGTCAGAGTTTTGCAATCATACCCATGTCATAAAATACCAATTCTTTATCATGCAAACAAAACATTAAATTGAATAAGAAAATACATTAATTGTAATAGAAAACGGGGATGATTAAGAAATGTATTGCTTGCTTTAGTCCATAAATAATTACTGTTGGGAAGAAAATGATTAACATAACTCAAAATATGGATTCTACCTCTTGGGAAGAGAGACTAGAATAATGTCAAATGAAAATAAATCTTGGCTTCCCTCCCTATTTCTTTCGTGTATCACAAATTTAAGGCATATAGTTCTTCCCTATGGATCAAATATTCTTAAAAATAAAAATGGGTTTAAATATAACAGCAACTCTTATAGAACTAATGTTTGATACCTCCATGGAATCTTAAGGACAAAAGTAATGATAACCCTGGGGCAGCAGTGGTCACTCTTAGATAGAGCTATGCATTCTCTGTTCTTTTTCTGACAAAATTCATAGGAAATTCACTTCACAGGAAGAAGTTCCCCCTGCTGTTGGCTTCCATGTCTCTCTGTACTACATTTTAGGGCCAGTCTGGTAATACTCACTTGCTTCTTCTAACCGAAAAAAACTACAATTTTTCAAGAAGAACAACTCCTCCATCCTGTCTTCTTTCAAAACTAGGGATCAAATCCAGGACATCCTATACCCTGGCCAAGCACTCTCCTCTAAGCCATACCTTCAACCCTAAGAGCACTGTTTTTAGACAACTTAAACATTATTATGATCGGTAGAATAATTGCTTACCCAAAGATGTCTGCGTCCTAATCTCTGAACCCAAATACACTTCAGATGTGATTCAATTGAAGGTCATGAGATGGAGCGATGAGCCTGAATTATCCAAGCGTTCAGTGGAAACAGCAGGAGTTTTTAAAAGTGGGGGAGGGCAGTGGAAGGAGTTGGCTATAGATGAAGGTAAGAGCGGTGTGATCCAAGGACTTGCTACTTTTGAAAATGGAGAAAGGAAATCATGAGCCAAGGAATGTAGCAGGCTTCAGATACTAGAAAAAGCCAGGAAATGGCCTCCCAACAAGCCTCCAGAAAAGAACAGAGATCTGCGGGCACCATGATTTTAGCTCCACAAGACCTGTGTCAGACTTCAACCCTTTGGAACAGTAAGATATAAATGTGCTTTCTTTTAAGACTAAACCTGTGGCAATCTGTCACAGCAGCCATAGGAAAGAAATCTACTGGTGATACATGTGACTTTATTTCCGGGATTCTACTTGGAATTAATGACTGTCTGTTCTTCTAGAACATGTGGTCACCAGGAAAATTCACCCAAACTCTGACCAAGACAGAAGAAAGTGCATATGGAAGGCTGAGGGTGTGGTCTGACTGAGTAAGTGTGACAAAATTATTTAGCACTTCAATTATATTTCCGGAGAGTCCCTTAGAGAAAGCTGCGATTCCAATTTCAAGAAATTATATATCTACGATGCCATTATGAATGTTTGGTTTTCTCCAGAATTTAAAGAGAATGACAATATGCTTTCACAATAATGATTTTGCAAATGGCAACAGAAAAGCTGAATTTTAATGCCTCCATTTTTGCTTAATGTGTTTATCTCACAACAAACTAAATAGACAACAGCGAACTCAGTATCTTTAATGTTATTCAGGGGCTACCTTTTAAATCTGTGGGAGAAGTCTTGATCAAACAGCTCCTTTTTGTTTCATTCTCTTTCATCAAGGAAGTTAGAGGTGGAAAAGACCCACTAGATCATAAATTAATGATCCTGTGTTAATGCAGATGTCCTCCCTAATTAATAAAGGAAAGTAAAATGCACAGCTTGGATATATCTAAGTACCTTCAGTCTGTGAGAAAGATTAAGAATTATTTAAATTGCATGGACATGAAATTTCAGCTTTACACAAAAAGTAGACTTATAAAATCCTGACTTTAAATATTAATCTTATTGAATCTTTTAAAATAGATTCTATCCCTGAGGGTTAGGCCGAACTGGGCAAGCTCATAGCAGACAGAGGAAACTCCCACAATGTTATGTCACTAGACAGAGTCCCTAACTATAACCAGTCACTATAGCTGCCTCTTGTTTTTCCTCATCCCTTTTCATGGACTGTTTTGATTTTCATCTAGTGGTTTCTAGGTACTGTACTTGGAGCTGTGAGTCTCAAAAAAGATGGATCTCCTAGATGGGGGTTTAACTTTACAAACCACTATACTTGGAAGTGGCAGCTAACAAGGGTCAACATAAATAAATATGGAAGCCAAATGTCTTTCCTGATTTCTCTTAAGAGGTTATACAGCATCATTTCTGTAGTATCCTGTTGGTTATGATGATCACCACTTTCCATGCGGATGGGGACTACATAGAGCCATCTGGGTGGTGGAGTCCCGAAGGGCCACTTTGGAAGGTGATTACCACACAAAGGATTGTTTGATTTCAATGATATTGTTAAGGTTCTGCCTTTTTATTATCTCAAGCTACAGAAGTGGAATGTTTATGTCATGTCTGTCCTCAATCTTTTATTCCAGAGTTGCAGTGCCCATGATTGGGATTATCAGGTCCTGAGTGGAAAGACTGGTATCCTTATTATAGAAAAAATACTTGCCAACTAAGTCAAGCCCATTGCTAGTCTCTTTGATTAGTTAGGATCTAAAATCTCTCCACCAAATCCTGCCTGTTGGAGGTGTGGTCCCAGGGTGTGGCGCTATTAGAAAGTGATGGAACCTTTAAGAGGTGGAGCTAGTGAGAGGAAGTAAGGTCACTGGGGTGTGTCCTGGAAAGAGATTGTGCACCCCAACTCCTTCCTATACCTTTCTTTTGCTTCTCAGCTACTTTGAGATGAGTAATTTCCTCTTCTCTGTGTTACCAAAATGATATGCTGTCCCACCACAGGCTTGAAGGTAAGGGGACCAAAATCTCTAAAAGCATGAGCCAAAATAAACCTTTCATCCTTTTAAATTGGTTCCCTCAGGTATTTTGTCACAGTGACAGAAAACTGACTAACACACTCCTATTTTTTGAAGGAGAGCTTTTTTTTCCTTAACGTAAACAGAAAAACAACAAAATACCTACTGCCTGGTATTTGGCTAAGCACTTAAGACTTGCTCTTTGGAAAGTTCCTGGACTTACATAGATGAAGATAAAAATGTTATATTCTCATTTGCATCCTTGGCAGAAAATTTCTTACGTAGCTAATGTGTCCATTGTCATGCAGGTTTCTGATGGCTGATGAAATTAACAAATGATTTAAAAATTGTTATCACGAGCCAGTTGAAGGCACACACCAGTGTCAAAGGCAATGAGACACGATTAATACCGTGTCTGTTTATTTTCCAAAGAAGCAAAACCAGGTACACTGAAGTCAAGCATATCATATGATTCATGAGTCAACAAGTATCAAACTTTTTTGTCTAAGTCAGATTTTTATAACCTTTATGATTTTGGAGATTCAGAGGTTTTTGAAGCTTTCAAAACAGGTTAAATTAAAAAAAGAAGTCTCTACAATATTAGTGTGTATTTCAAGGGACAAACCAAGTACTAAATACATTGAAAAATGTCATAGTTACCTTTAGGACTACAGTATTAGTGTGTATTTCAAGGGACAAACCAAGTACTAAATACACTGAAAAATGTCATAGTTACCTTTAGGAAACAGTGTACTAGCCAATTCCTCCATGACCTTCTTCAAAAAGTTTAAAGAAATGCTAGTGATTTTTGAGTGATGATTTTATCTGATAGCAACACCAGTTTAATCTTCCTCTGATCTAAACTAGAAGTCTTTTGACTGTTTTCTGGGATCCTGGTTTCACAATTATATGTGGACTCCTTCCCTTAGGAATATTATAAGCAGCTTTGAAAGATATATGAGAACAACTTCTGTATTAAAGCAAAGTTGTATTTTGGTAAGGTTCTAGCCAAAAACATCTACCTGGCCTGACATGTTGAGAGGGTGAACTATTTTTTGGATTTGTGTTTCTGCTGGAAAGATCTGGGCCACACAAGAACACTGTGGCTTTTGTATCCCATGATGTTCAGTCGAGAAAGTAGAACAAAGACAGAAAAACATCATTTTTCCCCATGACATTTTCTCTGAGTATGGGCCTATGTAAAACTCAGCAATGACAAGTTTTTATTCCTTCATTAATATCTATAGGAAGTGAATCTCAGTGGTATTTTGGTGACGATAATTATTTTTGCATTACTTGACCATGTATATTACCTTTTCTTGCCATTCTGCACTTATTTGAAACAAAATGATATTGTAATAACATGGTTGATATTAAACACTATTTTAAGTGAAAATAATGATCAAAGTAACAGAAAGAAGAATCAAAGAAAAATAATATACTCCCAGGCCTAATCCATGAATTCCCTGGGAAACCTTGCTGTATTCATTTGGTTGCTTAACTTCTCTCCACTGGACTGTTTCTCGTGGACTTTAATCTCTTTATCCTTATGAAACTTAGTGATTTCTTATAATAACCATGTATAGTAGAAATTACTCACTGCGCTCTACGTACCATCTCTATTTATATTTCAGAGCAATTAACAAACAGCGCCACCTCCTAACGTGGGCTCATTAGAAATCTGCGGAAGAAGTGAATGAATTGCAAGCTTGAGAAAAATAGCTCGCCTGAAAATCTTCACCACTCACTGGGGAAAGAGAGTCCCCTGGTAGAGATATTTCTACCACCTGGCAAGAAAAGTTTTATGTTGCCCATGAGCCCATCAGGCCTTCAAAACTCAAAAATGATGAACTTGGAAACAGAGGACTTGAGTTCCTCTGCCACTTACCTGCTGGGAATTAGTCCCTGACCGTGAGCAGCTTAAACTCCTGGAAGTGCTTGAATATGCTGCGGAGCCCGAGGAGTGCCTGTCTCATTCACATCTTGCATGGAGCCCACCAAACTAAAACTAAGTATGTGTCTGGACATTCCTGCAGACATACATGCATGTTGCCAGCACATCATGGGATGCCTTGTAAACTCTACAAATTATATCACAGCACTAATTTGATTTGCCATGGTTACTGAGAGGTCAGTTTAGAACATCACATGCTGGAAACATCAGCCGGGTCTCTGATCCACTGTGTTATTGAAACTTCTGTTTGGAAAAATAGATATTTAATGCATTGATTCCTTCACCTATTTAATAATCATTTATAGAAAACCTCTATGCATCAAGAATTCTGAGTTCCAGGAATGAGTGGGCAATGTTGATTCAGGTCCCCTCATCTGTCAATCTTGCTCTCTCTGTGAAGCAATCCAGAGCCTGGCAGAGATCTTTGGTACTTCTGTACTAGGTTCTACATCACCTGTGGGAGTTTACATAAAATATCACAAAATGTAACATGCATATAACAGAAATTGTGGACATTATTACAGATGGATATACTCATGTAACCAGCACCCAGATCAAAAAGCCAAAAGGCTTTCAGTGGCCCAAAACCATCTCTTAGAATCACTAACCCTTGCTCTCAAATAAAGGTAGTTGTTATCCTGACTTCTAACAGCATAGATGAGGGTTTTTTTTATTGCTTCCTACTTTCTATAAATGGAATCATATCACTTTTACCTTGAGGCATTTATAATACATTGCCTGGATTCTTGCCTCTGTAAATGTTGTGTGCATGTTCCATGGTGAGAATGAAAGTTCTTTGATGTAAGGAGATTCTGGAATATTCTGTGGATATAATACATAAAATTGGGACTCTTGGGCCTATTCAGTTTACCCCAGCCCACAGAGATGCAATTTGACCTTAGCACAAACTTGTCTGAAAATGAATATGTCATTTTCTATTCTAGGCATCATTGCTAGACACCACTCTGTATGTATGTGCAAAGTTTTTCTGGGTCAATTTATCACTACCTAATTTAACTAGCACTTATGAAAATGAGCATAAAATGTGAATTTTTTTCCCTACTATATCAATCACTCACTAGTGATTTTTTTGATCTATCTTAGCCTCATAGCTTTGTTTTGGTGACTTTATTGATTGGGAAGGGAAGAGTGTCAGGGGACCCCACCAGTGATCATGTCACAAGTGTTTTATCTTTGTCCCCAACCTGGGAAATACTCAGCTGCCATAGCACCTTTGAAAGATTCTTATACCTATGACCTATTCCATCTTCCTTTTTCGGTTTGTTTGTTTGACAGATCACCAACATTAAACTCTTGCTTAAAAGCCCAGCAAGTGATAGGCAGCTCTCCTGAGAATATTTTTCTGTATCACTTCCTTTCATTGTCTGTCTTGTTATAAGCTTTCTCAAGCCCCTGCATTCTGCTAGGCACTGACCTCTGCTGTGCACTCATGACCATAACCAATGGGCTGTTCTGAAACATAAAGAAAGAAGCCCTTGAAACATAGCTTCCTAATGGAGCCATTCTGGGAAACACTGATCTTGCAAAATCCCTAGGTATTCACCGTGGACGGCCACCCCTGAAAAGCCACGAGGAAGCCCTGCTAGGTCAGTCTCTGCGGTGCAAGCTGCTTAAAGAGCACTGAAGGAGGAGGATGACACTGGCTGGATACTAAGGGAGACCCAGCTGACAGATGGCTGCAGTACAGGAAGCGAAGGGCTCCAGGTTGTGGTGGGCAGAGCATCAGAGCTGTTGACTTGAGAGTCATTCCCAAGATTTTATGCTCATAGCTTCTATTGTTATTCTTACCTCTGTCTACTCAAGCATTAGACCTTGAGCCAGACCTGGGACTGGTATTCCACCATCCAGACATTAATCCATCTGCTGGCTTTCTATTGCTAACCCCTCTGGAGCTTTACCTCTTACAGGCAAGACACTGAGACCACCGCTTCAAGATTCGTAAGGCTATTGCTAATTCTTTCTTCTGCTTTTTCTGTACACTGATGTTCTCTCCTTTTATTCAAAAGGGAGTGGGCTCTTAGAATGCTGTTCAGCAAGAGTGCCAACAAACCACGTACCTCCCATGTCTTGGTTTTTACCTTGTTGCTTCCTGCTGCATTTTTCCTGTTTTACCAACTCGGTGAACGGGATGGGGTGGCGCGTAGTGCACCTCGGGACATACTCAGAAGCACCTGGTCTTCTCATTTGCTTTTGCTGAAAAGGTGAGCATTAGGGGTTTTCGTGCAGTGCCCAAGGGTGATTTTCGCATCTTCCTGAGTTGCCATGGCAGCGACCAACAGTGTCTCCAGTTGGACACAAGGACTTTGTATGGCTTAAACAAAGACAATGGGAAAGTATGTTTTCTTGACCCTTTGTAGGAAATCCTGCCCAACACATTCAAGAATGCAGCATTTCCCAGCCTTCTGGTAGCTCAGGTCTTTTCTCAAGAATGGGCTTGAATATCCCCGGAAAGAGCACTCATTCTCACCAAATAAGAACGCTTGGAAATTGTTGCCCAGATTTGAAGCTGTTAACATGGAACAAAACCCCACATGAATTAGTTGAGTCTTTGAGATTAAAAAGCAAGAAGACTATCTCAAGATAGACCAAAAGAAAGGAGAGAAACACTCCTGATCTTGACTCTGCTCGCTTCTCCTGTTCAGTTTTCAGCTTCTTGCAGAGTTTCTACTCGCCAAGGACCACAGGGTAAGATGCAGGCTGGACAGTCAGGAAGCAGTATTATCTACTGACATGAGAAATAACTGATTGCTTACTGTTTTTCTTTTTAAAGTCAAGGTCTCTAAATTTTTAAAAGTGCAAGCTATAGTCTCATTCCCTGGGGTCTGGTGGAAAGTCACAAAGATAGGTGACACGAGCTGTCTGTCCTGCTCTGCACTGATGGCCCTTTTGGGTGGTGACATGTCAGAACAGCAATGGTGTCTCTGAACAAAAATAATGAGAGAAACATCTGTCTCCCTGCTACTCTCTTTTCCAGGCAAATGGCACTTGTGAGGCTTATTTTAGACTTGCGAGTGCTCCCCGACAAAAGCAACAACTTCGGTGTGAACCGCAGCTCCCTCTTTCTTTGAATCTGTTGATCTCTTTCCCTTTACTAGTATTTTAAGACAGTTCAAAAACAAAGAAGACACCCACAACAAAACACACGCATGTCTTTGACGCTGCAGGATTAAGCAGAAAAGAGGTAAAGAGAACAGAGGATTGGGGTGTTACGTGGGTGCAAGTGATTCTTTGTTTTCGGTGTTTGGGATGGAACCCCCAGGCCTTGTGCATGCTAAGCACACATCGTACCATTCAACTGCACTGCCGGCCTCCAGGTCTTCTTTCCTTTTAACAGAAATTAGAAGAGACCAATGCTTTGGAAATGCTTGCATTTAAAATATTACAGGGGTTTGAAAATTGTCAGTCGATCTGGTATGAATGGAATCAGGTGAAGAGAGGTACAATCTTGTTGTTAGGGATCACAGTCCAAATGTAAGATTCTACTTATGTCTGTCTGTCTGAAACACACACACACACACACACACACACACACACACACACACACAACTAAGCCTCGCTTTCATCAGGAATTCCAGTGATGCCCTTGAGCTGATGAAAGAATGGTTTGTGAACTGAGGTCTCTGAAGCCATAAGCTAGGGCCCAGGCCTCCTGCTTCCCTGCTGAGATACTTAGAATTCTCATACAGTGAGCCATCTTTGTTTATTTTGGCTCTCACAAAACCAAGACACATTAGAGCTGCAAGGAACTCCAAAACCACAGCAATTCAAATGCCCCATTTTTCTGAAGAGGAAACTGAGGCACAGCAAAGTGCCACAGAGGGACAGAGGCAGCAGCAGGATGCCGGAGTTTTGTCTCCATCCCTTCTTCTCCCCACCTGGGCTTTCCTTCTGTCCTTTTCTTCTTTCACTGTCCCTCTGCACCCCAGGGATTTCAGTCCTAGCCTCCTCCAAGAGGCTCATGGCCTCTTCTGCTGCTTTTGTTTGGAAAATAAGGAGCACAGAAGCAATGGAAACATCAGTGCTCACCGCCTTGCAGCATCTAACTGCAGCTCCGCCCTGGGAGAACAGAAACGCAGGCTTGGCAAGGCAGGGCTGCCCTCCACACGTCTCTTGCCTGCCCTTCTGTATTTATAAAGGAAAATGCTCTGAGAGGTTTCATAACTTTTAGACATTAAATCAGGCTGATTTTTTGGAATCAGATTTAAGACTGCCTAAAAGGAATACAGGAAGAGTAGACTTGTATATGTGCAAATTTATTCTGAAAAAGATTTTGGTCAAGTTGGGCATAGTGGTGTGAGCCAGCAGCCCCAGAACCCTGAGTGCCTGAGGCAGGAGAATCATAAATTCAGGCCCAGTTTGGATAATGTAGCAAGACCTTCTCTCAATAAAACATTAAATGGGTTAGGAATATAGCTCGATTTGAAGACCCTGGGTTCAATCTCCAGTGCCAAGGGAAAAAAAAGATTTAAATTAGTAATACAAAATAATGTTTCATCCATGCAACTATCCACACCTACACCCACCCATCCATCCATCCATCCATCCATCCATCCATCCACGCACCCATCCACTCATCCATCCATCTATTCCTCTGTTCACTCACTTACCCATCCTTCCATTCATCCATTCAATAAAACTTTATTTAAACAACATCTCTGTCAGAAACACATTCTGCAAACATTCTCAGTGCTAGTTATTGAGTATACAAAAAGTCACATGAAATACTGGCAGATGGAATTAAGGATTATACTATAGTATGATGTACAACACTATGCACTGTTGATAAAGGTTTCTGCAAGGCTCTTTACTGAACACTAGAAAAGTAATCCACAGTGACAAGGAATAAATAGTTCTTGCTATCAGAAGTTTTAATTAATAAAGAGATAAGACATGTGCACTAAAAAAGTTGAATGCATAATACAATATAATGTCATTTACTCTGATGAAACTGTAATTTACAATATTTTAAAAATTGGAGACAGAAGCTACATGTATAAATACAAGAAAAGATGTAGAAGTGGTTATTGTTATTTTGAAAAGGAATAGGTCAAGATCTCAGGGTCAGAATATCCCATGGATTAAAAATAATAACCAAGAAGGAGCCCATAGTTGAACAGTCTAATGCCTGTATAAAAACCACAGAGAGTTCAGCAAATATAAACTGTGAGGGAATCTGGATTAGGGTTGATCTTCAGAATCTTAAGGAAGGTTGGGAGAAACAGGGCCATTCCATTTCACAAGTGGAAATGAAGAAAGAGTTTCTGCTAAAGGCTCATCCAACACAGTATCTCACACAATGAAGAAAAGCTGGGTTCCCTGCATGCACGCCTGGGGGGAGACTGTGGGAAGGTTGCTCCTGACCCCAGCTCTTGATACCTCCTGCAGCTTTCCAGGGACATCAGCTGATGTGTGGACGTGGCCTTTCCTAGAGACAAGGGAACTGAGTTTCTGGAAGATTTCCTCCTCTCATTTCCTTCGATGCTATCGCACAGGATGTTGGTCTTCCTGTGACTGTTTTCACCTCGAGATGCATGGTGGGCGGCCATTACCAAAGACTCCTTAGCAGGTGAAATTTTCAGATTTAACAACCATCCTTTGCTTCCCGAGTTCAAGATGGTACTAAAAAACCCTGTCGCTGGATGTCTTCTGTACGCAAGGACCATCCCCAAAAGACAAAGGAGGTTTCCAGACTTTCTTCCATGCCCTTTCCTTGGACAGTAGTTGCTGTCTCCCCTTGGGGTTTTAGTAAGTCCCAGATCCCTTCTCCTTTAGTTTTATCCATTAATCTGTAATTTTTGTTTGTTTTTTGGAGACTTAGTCTTGCTATGTAGTTCAGGCTGGCCTTGAACTCCCAGCAATTCTCCTGCCTCGGCCTCCCAAGTGCTAGAATTATAGGTGTGCGTCACCAGGCCCAGTTCGTCTATATATTTTAATGCTAGACTGTCTTTTTTCATTCTAAATTTTAATGCTTATTTAAATTTGGGGTTGTTGTTATTGTTGTTGTTATTGTTTTTGTTGTTCTTCTTGTTTGACAGACTCTCATTATATATCCCAGGCTGGTCTTGAATTTATGATCCTCCTGCCTCTGCCTCCCAAGCATTGGAATTACAGATGTGAGCCTCCATGTCTTTCATTTTTTTTTAAATCTTTTTTAAAAAATTATTTAAAGAAAGACTAAACAAAACAGAAATAGGTAGAAATAATACATATGTTCATAGAAAAAATAAACAGTAAGAAATCATTAGTTGATGTTTACATATTGTCATTTTACAAATAGTTGTTCAGGGGCTGGAGGTTTAGCTCAGCGGCATAAGCGCCTGCCTTGCAAGCAGGCAGTCGTGAGTTTGATCCCCAATACCAATAAAAAGGAAGAAGACAAAAAAAAAGTAAATTACAAATAGTTGTTCAAGATACAAAAATGGAACATATAAAGTGGGAATTCAAACAGTGAGACTGAAAACAGTTCTGTTCAACTGTCCAACAAAAACTTAGTAATATGATTGTCAATCCTATACACTTAAACATACATGCAGTTATCCATATCTTCATTTCTGTTTAGATTAAACAAACTAAAGCAGCTTAAAATCATTCTGAACAAAGAATAATAATATTGCTAGATTTCACATCATGACACTCCATGATCAGCACTGGGTACTGTAGTGTCTTTTTAAAAAAAATTTAATTATAGAAAGACTAAACAAAACAGAAATGGGTAGAAATAATACATAATTTCAAAGAAAAAAATAAACAGTAAGAAATCACTAGCTCATGATTCCAGATTGTCTTCTTACAAATAGTTATACAAGATACTAAAGTGGAGCATATAAAGTGGGGATTCAAACAGTGAGATTGAAACCAGTTCTGTTCAACTATCCAACAAAATCTTAGAAATATGGTCATCAATCCTATGCACTTAAACATACATGCAGTTATCCATATCTTCAATTATGTTGAGATTGAATAAACCCAAGCAGGCTAATATCACTCTGAACAAACAATAATACTATTGCAAGTTTCACATTATGACACTCCAGCATCAGCACTGGGTATTTTAGTGTCCTTTTCTTTAAAGTATCTGTTCATTTCATCATGTGTCATATGATCAGTTCTCATAAACTGTTTATAGATTCTACACATGCATGAGTCTTAACATGTATTTCTATCCTTTCTATATTAGAGGGAGAAACAAAACAAAGCAAGATAAAATAAAATGTATTCCTATAAACATATTGAACAAAAAAAAATATAAGACCGTTGTACAAAGAGTTTTACCATGGTTCCTGTGTTGTCTCTTGTTATCTCCAATAGAATTGGCTATATCAGACATAGTATAACTGAATATATCAATACATAACAGTATTAATAAAAACACAACTTTGTATATAGTATAGAACTTCAAAAACTGGCAGCTATCAAACCAGAATGTATATTGTTGAGTCTTGTCATCTTCAGTGTAGTTGCCTATACTCTCAGACTTGATACTATCAATCATATCAGTTTTGAATAAAATTTTCTCTGCATCATTTCTGTTATGTTCTTTTTTTTTGCCATCAGTTATCTGCTTATCTTCTTAATTCTGTTTCCTGCTCCATTCATTGAGGCTTCTCTGCCACTGTTCCTAGAATCCTAGTACTTTTCTCTCTCTCTAGAATGCCCTGGAGTATTCTCTGTAGAGTTGGATTGGTGGTTGCGAATTTCCCGAGTTCCTCTTTGTCTTGGAAGCATCTTGTTTCTCCATTAATTTCTAGAGACAGTTTATCAGGGTATATCAATCTGGGCTGGAGGTTATTTTCTTTCAGGGTTTGGAATATTTTGCTCCAGGGTCTTTTGACTTGATGGTTTGTGTCGAGAAGTCTGCTCTTATTCTGATGGGCCTTCCTATATAGGTTATCTCTTTCTTGTCTCTAATTGCTTTTAATATTCTGTTCTTATATTGAATTTCTGAGATCTTGATTATTATATGCCTGGGTGTGGCTCTGTTTTGGTTGTAGGTGGATAGAGTTCTGTGTGCCTCATATATCAGAATATCATTTCCTTTCCCTATGTTTGGGAAGTTTTCCTTAATTATTTCTGTGAATAATCTTTGTAGTTTCTTTGTTTGTACCCCTGCTTCTTCATTAACATTCTTTATTCTCAAGTTATAGATCCTCTTGTCATCTTCTAGTCTTTGTATTGTTACTGCTTGTTTCCTTGTGTTTTTTAAAAATTTTCCCTTTCATAATCCCACATTGCAAAACTGTCCTCCAGTTTGGACAATCTTTCCTTAGTTTCTTTCAAGCTGATTTGCCATCTTTCCATAGAGTTTTTAATTTTCTGGTAATCTCTTTGAATCTGCTTCATGTATTCTATATTTTTTTATATTCTTCATCAAATGGTTCTCTCCTTTGTTTGAGTTCCTCCTTTCTTCCGTTTGTGTCTTCTTGAGGGGTGCTTAGTATCTCTTTTATTAACCTTCTTATATCTTGCTTTACTTGGCTAAATATTTCACTATTGAACTCATCTATGAGGTCCTAAATATATCTCTTTATGTCCACTGGTGCTGTCTGATATTGCATGTTTTCTGTTCTCATTCTCCTTTGTATTTACCTTCCTGGGTCAATGTTGTCAGGGTTGGGACCTGGGGACTTTTTGTTGTTGCTTCCTCTTCCCATCTTTTTTATTTATTCTAGGAGGCCCTAGTTTCTTTCTTTGTTGGTTACAATTCTTCTGAAGCATGTTAGCTAGATGACCCTTCCCACTGCTGTGTGCTAGTGAGTTGCAGATGGACAGCATATACTGGCCCCTCCCTTCCGGATCAATCAAGCTGCTGTGACCTGCACTGTATTACTAGGCGCCACCTCCCCTCTGGGTCAGTCAAACTTCTGAGGCTTCACTGCATTAGTGTGGGCCACCGCCATAGGGAATTGATTTTGGATAACCTATTGGGTCTCAGCCAGGTCACGTAATCCAGGCCTAGTTCACTCCACCAATCCCGTTCGGGAAGGGAACAACTGACTGAGGTCACTGCTGCCTGTTGTACTTGCCAGTCCTTCCTGGTCCCAGAATGTTGTCCACCAGAGGCCCCTTTCTGTGGAATGGCTCCATTCCCATCACTCACCACAGGTTGATGCAGGCACCCTGCCAACTCAGCTCTCTGTTTGGCTTGCTGACCCCTGAACTCAATGTAAGTGCACCTACAGTAAGTCAAAGCAGTGGGACCTTGGTTGGCTTCGCAAGTCACAGTGGGAACACTGAACCTTTAGCTGTTCCAGTAATAGCACCGGGACTGTATGTTTGGTTGGTTCTTCTCACCTTAATTTCTTCTTAGGATGAGAGAATTCGTCTCCCTCTGTTTGGGGCTCCCCACTCTGTATTATGTTGAATTCTAAGTTGCCTATCTCGGGGAGCCTCTGTAGCCAGTTGCTATCTATCCACCATCTTTGCTCCTCCCCCTCTCCACGCCTTTCTTTTTTCTGAGATTTTTCAATTTCCTCATACTGAGAATCACCCATGTAATGCCTTCATCATGTTTTCTTGAAGCAGATTCAGGTCTTCTGGTGTTATTTGCTAGCAATAACAAACCACCACTGTAGTTGTCTTCCTCATTCCTATCTGGTACCTTGAGGAGGATGATCAAGAATTATAAATTAATCTCTTCTGCATCAGTTAAAAGACTGAATGCTCTCTCTGCAGCTTCTTCAAATCTTTCTTTAAATTAATTAATGAAAGTAAAATCAGCAAGAGATGAAGAAAACATAAATTCTTGTCAAGCAGGTAACACCTGAATTAAATTCCAGTAACCACTTTTCACATTCCACACAGACTAATTTTTGAATTTTTAATAGATTAATTTTTAAATATGTGTTTGATTTTTAATTTTGTCTCACAATTCAGTTCACTAAGTGAATAATGTCCTCTAAATTTGTGTTAAGGAAGTGGCTGGACATGAAAACAAAAATAAAGTTTCACATTTGAACATAAAATAATTTCAAAATATATAAAAGAATTTAGCATGATTTAATGCATTAAAATCACAATTTCAGGACATCGCCACAGACACAATTTCTTGATATGGATACTGCCACCAAGAAATAGTGAAAGGTAAATGACAAAAATAGCACTTGGAAAATTGAACTTGACTACCACATGTGGAAATATCTGAACTGAGAAAAACTACCCTTCTTAAACTCATGCATTAGTTATTTAAAGGCCTATCAATGCATCATGAGTAAAATCCATCTGTAGTGGTTTTAAAACATGGCTGCAAATTCTTCAGCACTCTTCCCCCTGAGAGGCAGAGTCTAATCCCTTGCCATCCACCTTTATGTGTCTGTGTGTCTGTGTATGTACTACTAGGAATTGAACTTCACGCTGAGCTACAACTTCAGCCCTTTTTAATTTTTTAAATTTTGATGCAAGTTCTTGCTAAGGTACTAAATTGCCTAGGCTAGGCTTGAATTTGCCGTCCTCCTGCCTCAACCTCCCAGAGTGTTGGAATTATAGATATGTACTGCCATACCCAGTTCTTGCCCCTTGAACACAGATTGAGTTTTCTGATTAGTGAGAGAAGGGACACTGAGCAACTTTTGAGGCTCAGGGTAAGGGTGATACTGTATCTACCTGGCTCTCTTTCCATCTTTTCTGGGATGCTCACCCTCAGAACCCAGCAGCTATCAGGTGAGGAAGCACAAGCTGTATGCAGATGCATAGGTAGGTGATCTCGTCAATAAACAAAGTGACAATTGTTTTAAGATGTGCTTATGATTTGGTTTAAAGAGCTATGGTGGTACACACAGACACAGAAAGGGCACTTGTGAAGGGAAATATTTTTTATACTCACAAATCTCTGGAAACAGAAGGCGTACCACATCATGGGGTACTACATAAGAAAACATCAGGGCTTGTCAGGAGGCAGAAAGAGGAGGAACATTGGGGAAAGAGCCTTCACTGTGGTTTCCTCTGGAAGGACTAGGAAGGCAGACCGTGTAGGTAAAGGGCTCACTTGTTTATTTGATTAATTTGTAAGATATATGGATTGTCTTTGATTATATGGTACCTGTTTCTATGGTGATTAGGGTAGTGGTCCAGCCTTTGATAGACCTAGAGAACCCAATACTGGAGGTGGGTAGATGGTTTGTATATGAAAATCCTTTGTTAAAGAATTGTACAGATATAGCTAATGTTATGTGGTCTCACTTGTAAGACTATCTTCATATGCCATTCTTTTAACAGTAGAAGAATTAGCTAGCTTTGGGGTGAGGGGCAGAGCCTCCAGTATCTATAGGACCCCAGATGTCAAAGTACCAGAATGAAAGATGCTTAATATACCAGCTGACAGTCAGCATCAACTGTTAGGCATGTAAGTGAGGAAAACTTTATAATCACTCCAGGTTCCACTGCTGTAATCTAAAAACACCCTGAATAAGAGCTATTTAGCTGTCTACTTGAGACCTACTCATCTCCCACACTGGTGACAAACAGTAATAATGAGAAATAATAGTTAGGGTTTTGTGCCAGTAATGAATGGCTTGCTATACAACAATAGATAACCAGAGCACCCTGTGTGTCAATCAGCCTTCCTTTACTGTAACAAAATACTTGAGTTAAGCAATGTAAAAGGAGAAAAGTTCATTTTGGCCAGAGTTTCAGAGCTTTCAGTCCATGACTGATTGGCACCATTGCTTTTGGGCCTGGGGAAAAGCAACAAGGAGGGATTGTCTGGTGGAGGAAGTTGCTCATCTCCTGGCAGCCAGGAAGCAAAGAAAGAAAGGAAGAGGGGCTGGGGATTTAGCTCAGCGGCATAAGTGCCTGCCTTGCAAGCAGGCAGTTGTGAGTTCGATCCCTGGTACCGATAAAAATGAAAAAGACAAAAAAAGAAAAGAAAAGAAAAGAAAGAAAGGAAGAGACTGAGGTCTTACAATTCCCCTCAAATCCACAGTGCCAGTGACTTAAAACTTCAACTTCTTAAAGGGGTTAAATCCCCTTCTTAAATCTCCTTCTAATAGTTCCTATTTGAAGACCAAATCATTAACATGTGGCCTCTGGGGAGACATTCTAGACCCAATTTATAAAGTTCTGCTTAAGATCACTGTATACATCACTTTCGTATGCTAACACACTTTAAACCTTTAAAAGAATTGTACGTATATAGCTAATGTTATGTGGTCTCACTTGTAAGACTATCTTCCATATGCCATTCTTTTTAACAGCTTAATTATGACACTTCTAGAGTGTTTTAAGCACATAGTTTGTCCTATAAGTTGCAAATTCCTATTTTGACTCAAATTATTCTCATCCATTACTATATACAAATAAAGATGTGCATTTTAGCTAAGGACTAGTGAATTTGGGAACACTAAAATTATAGGACAAGAACTGATTTGGCGCCTTCTCGGAGGACATTCACAGAAATACTTCTGTAGGGACAGAAGATATTTAGCAGCCTTGTGAGAGCTGTTCAGGGTGCAGGCTTCGCGCCTGGGTTTGCCGAGACCCCGGTAATACTGAACTCTACACTTAATTAAATATGCATCCACTGCCATGAAGAGCAGTCTTATGGCTTCAAGCCCCACTCATCAGTCTGGTTCTGCCATGAGCCAATCTGCTAGCAACACAGAGGCTGGCCCTGAAGACAGACCAGCTCGGCTCCCCAGTCCAGAAGAGGGCTCGTTCCTAGAACTGTTGCTCAGAGTGATGGTTGAAATAAGTAGCAGGGTCTTTACTCAGGGGCACTGACAACCTTCAGATGCCTCATTAGAAGCAGGAAGGGAAGTGCTTTTTCTTGCAAACAAAGGGAGGAAAAACCTACATGCTTTCCTTCTGATGTCTTTAACCATTGCTGGAGGAGAGGGCTTGCTGCAGGCCAGGAGCTGGGCGCTGCTGTGTCCAGCTCAGGCACCCCTTCTGCCTCCCTTTCTCAGGCTCCTTCATCCTACTGCCCACCCTGGAACCTCTGTCTCAGCCCTGCTGTACTGCAGATTCTTTCCTTCCTTCCTTCTTTCCTTTCTCCCTCCCCTTTCTTCCCTCCCTTCCTTCCTTTTTTGAGACAGTGCTGAAGATCAAGCCCAGGACTTGCAGTTTCCAGCCTTGACCTATGAATTTCTGATTTAAACAGGAATTCCTGATGTCATCTCAGCCTCTGAGACCCAGAATTATGACACTATGGTGGAGAGAACTAATCTGAGTGCTACGATTGGGAGGATTAGAGAGGTGAAACCCCTAATTCTGCAATCTATTGCATTGGAAAAAAAAAATACAGACAAAAACACAACTCACAGAATTTTAGGAAGCGTAATTTTAAATGCCACAAAGCAGAGATTGAGTCTAGGCTTCTGACAGTAACATTTTAATAAGTCATTATTCACACATTTTTAAAATAAAACTAGAAATTACTCATAAAGGAAGTAACTTTATGGCATAGGAAGGAGGTCTCCTTGTAGTCCATCTAAGTGACCTTGACTGTGTCTACCATTTGAGTTTCTGTACTTGCCTTACCTAGCAGGAGCTCCCTGTTGAGTGAAGGAAGGAATGGATGGGAGGTAAAAAAAAAGAAAGACATGACATCTTTAAAAAGCAAAGAAGTTACTTATGCGCCCAACCAAAGAGACCTAGGATGATTGATACTTCCTTTAACACCAAATACGAGAATAAAGAACTATTTGAGACAGGATCTATACCACTAATTAAATTGACAGCAGTGGCCAATTGTGCCTGAATCTGTCTGCTCCGCCCCCCCATCAACACACAACATCCTGCCAAGTGAATAATCTTCTCGTTAATTCAATTAAGCTGTTCAGAAATTGGTTTCTTGTTAGATACAGGGACTGGTTCTCTAGAAAGCCTCTTGATTAGATATATGCTCTTCTGATATAGGTTAAGGTTTCGGTTGAAGGTAAGCAGAGTTTTCACTATGCTTGTGTCTTGTTTCTTAATTTATGACATCAGCATTTGCTGCCTGTATATAAACCCAGAAATTTTTCTTTCATCCTGCTTTTTGTTACAAGTCTTTAACTCGCCACAGGCCAAAATGCAATCCCTAAACAGTGATTTGCATCTCTATTAAATGCAAATATAAGCATGTCTAAAAGAATTCATGTGCATACTCAATAGCACTATTAAAACCTTGACTGTACATATAGACAGAAATCACTGGATGTAAATGTGTCCAGTCAGCTAAGCAAATGCATCGTGAAACATTGGATCTATGTGAGTATCCTCAAAGCTGACACTTTCAAAGAATAAAGAGAGAATGAATAAATACAAGGGCAAAAGCTATACAGCATCTCTACGGCTCATCTACATGAGGAGCTGAAATTGCTATTTCATTATTTATATACCATAAGCATTTTAAGAAGGGGTATAGTTTTAAAATAATAAAGGCTTAGGTATAATAACACTCCCAATGTTAACAAAAGATTAAAGAAAACTCATGGTAACAGTGAAGAATAGGGGAAGTTAGAGATTAGGTCAAAAAATTTTGTAGAGAAAATCTACACTATTGTTTAGTCATTATTGTAGGAGGGTTTTTTGTTTTTGTTTTTATTTTTTGTTTTTTCAATAATGGGGTTGAACCTAAAGTCTTACACACAGTGTACTACTGTTATGGATTAAGAATTGGTGGGCAATTTAACGTCAGCTGGATTACATCAGCATGGCACTGAGTGGAGATGTTCCACCTGAGGAAAGTTACCAGCATAAATGGAGACGTGGAGAAGGAGAAGGGAGGCATTGAGTTGCTGAGGCATTGTAGGTTTATCTACAAGTTGCTGTTTGAGCTGTTGATTCTCCTGGAGAAGCTCTGGTCCTCACATGGAGCATTGCTTTCTGGCTCTGGCGGGGAAGACGTGTGCCGCTTAGTTTCCAGGATGAACTTGTCATGCTGGCTTCCTGGCATGTACCCGACTGTGCTTGTTGTCAGAGGAGCTCAGGGCCTCGGTGTGGCTGACAGTGGCTGTGGTGCCTTTCAGGACAGCCCTGGTCTTTGCTGTGTCACTTCACAGCTCCAGAGTAGAACCCTCATCCCACCAGCACGGCTCCTCCACCCTGTGGGCATCGACTTTCTGGCTTCCACCGTTGGCCTTTGGGACTTCCTGGCACAGATCCATAAAAAAGACTGGCCTGAGTTCTTCTTGTGGGCTCTGGACCTCCAGGTGGACTCGTGGGAGGCATTGTCATGGGCTCTGGGTCTTCATCTGGACTCATGTGGGACATTGCTGTGGGATTTAGGCCCTTGACTAAATAAATACTCTATATCTTTTGGGTTGCAGATCGATTTCCTGCATTTTCTTGTGTTAATTCCCAGTGACCATCATAAAAAAAATATAAACTCCATGTACTGATTCTAATTGTTCTCTGCACAACCCCTGATTACAACAACCACTAAGCTATATCCCCAGAACTGCTGGTGAGTTTAAGCCCTATGCCTCATTTCCTTTGTTTATAAAGCACGGATAAGTGTATCTATCTCATTCAAATAGTTAAAACAAATTAGTGAACTAATAAAAGGAATCGATGTGTTTAAAATACTTAGATTAGTGCCTGACATGCAATGTGTTCTGTCTTGGACATTATTGTAAAAATAAATAAAAACCAAAATTTTTGTTCAATGGTAATGTAATTCCTAGAGCAAGTCTGAAAATAATCAAAACTAAGGCAACAATCATTTTAAACACATGTTCAGGCATTTGGAGAAAGGCAAATGTGGTTTCTATTGATCTCTTGAAAGCTTCCTATTTGAAAAACAAATGGACATTGAAAGCTACCTATAAAGACAATTTCGCCTTTTATTTCGATGTAGTACACGTTTTGAAGTTCTGTTATTATGATGTCAATATTTGACCATCTTTAACCTGCTAAAAAAAGTGGAACGTGAAATGGTTCAATGTGGAACCACTGTGGAACCCACTATTAGTGGAACTGCATTCAGTGGAAACTAAAACAGCTTTTAAACTTTTGGTCTGCTGAGATTGAAAGTTTCTGGAGATGACTGGGAGACATTGTGAGACCTACCCTGTGGGAAATCAGGCCCCTAGATTTAGCCACATTTCCTGGAGTTTCAGACAAAATAGAATTTTTTCCATCATTCTTTCCTTTGTAAGCCTGAGAATGTCAAACCACCTAGACAGTGCAGGAATAGACTTTATGAATGGCCACCACAGACTTCTCCAAGTTTGGCAAATATTTATTGAGTGTCTTCTCAAAATGAACACTGAAAATATACACAGCAGCATCATAAACACTATAGCATCAGCATTTGGACTTTGAGTAGGTACTGAGAACTGGATGGTGGTCCCCAGGCTAAGTGCTTCTACACACAGCCTCTTTGAAATGTCTAGTGAGCAGTATCTCTGCCTCCGAGGAGTCAGAAGGAAACAGAGAAATACCCATGGCCCCTCCAGCATATGCCCCACTGCTAACCTCCCTCCACCGCACCTTGGAACTGATGCCAGCTGCCTCCAGAGACTGCTTCGTCTACATCCAGTGCTTCTTCTCCAGGGGGAAATCAGCTTTCATGGTAGAGTAGGAGCCAGTGCTTTATTGTGAGGGGGACTACAACAAATCACTGAGATTCAGGAACTTCCCACTTCAGTGTCATAAAGAATGTATGATACATCCAGACCTCCCTCTCCCAGCTAGATCTCCATTTAGGCCAGGAGATGGATCCAGAAAAGACAGGGTGGTAAATGGGGTCTGTGTCTTAGCTGTAGCAGTGGGGTGAGGGTACCAATCATGATAATTATGCCAATGCTGGGCTAAGGGCTCTATATACACCCAGGCTTCGTTTCCACAGAATGCCCTGGCACAGGTGCTAGCATCTCCTTCATTTTACTGGTAAGGAAAAGAAGTTGTAGACCTGTGGTATCAGAGCTGCAGAGTGTTTGAACCCATGTTTAAGTCTTACCGTGCCCCCAGAGCACTGAGCCTCTCTATCCTGGGGATGAATTGATCTGTTTCTCTTTTGTTGCCACCCTTCTCATTTTCTTTGGCTCTTCAAGTTCTCACGTATTCTGGTTGCAGGCCATCTTTGGTGACCACTGACAACCTCAGCAAGGATGCTGTCCAGCTGGAGATGCCCAAGAGTAAGATGAGGTTTTGTCTAGAAATTTGACGCGTGTTTATGTGGAGGTCCTAACAAAACACTAGATGGATCCTCTACTTGGAAACCTTCCTGTTCTCCAAGGAGAAGGTGGTGGAGCTCTGAGGGGTCCCATCCATCAGTTTAACAGCAGCAGGCTACTAATAGGTACCAGCTGGGTGACCAAGCCTTCCCGTTTACAAACGTGGACACAGAAGCCGAATGAGTACTGAGGGGCTCACCCAGAATCACGCACAGCACAGCAGGGATTAAGACCCAGGGACTTTGGATTTCTAGCCTATTGTGCAGTCTGTCAATCCCCCTGCATTCCTGCAGGAATGGAGGGCTGTATCTTCAGGTTGAATGTGAATATATTTCACTTGCTTTTGGTTTGGCATGCTGAGCCCACGGTGCAGATGGCTTCAACCATGTGTGGCCTCTGCAGCTCAGAATGGAACCCTCGTGTAAGAGGACAGGCTCCAGGAGCTGACTTTAGGAAAGGGGTCCCCTCTTCCTGCACTTACCTTGCAGAGCATCTCCTGAGCCACCAGTTCCTCAGGAGAGTGAACGCCAGCAGGGTTGGATTCAACTCCACACACTCATCTCACAGATAGGCCTGTTTCCTGAAATTCTGCGCTGTACAAATGGGAACTGTGCCCACTTACTTGAGACCAGTGCTTTGACATTTCAAAACCCAACTCCTCTTCAGTATGACTAAACCAAGATATATATATGTGACAGTGAACCGAGTGCCATATCTTTGGAAAGCCCACACTTCTGAGAAAATGGCAAATAGACCTCCTTTCTCCTTTAACAGAGAATGCAGAGAGCCAGGGAACATCACGAATTCTGAGTTTTGTTTGCTTTACCAGCAGGTAAAGTGGGGGTGGCCACGGGCTTGAGTTCACATCTTGGCCCAAGTCAGTGCTTCTTCTATGTAGAGTACATGTAGAACTTTCCAGAACTTTTTCACTGGCAAGTGCTTCCCAGGAGTGAGGCTTCCTAATCTTTTAGAAATGGCCCCCACAGGGATGCCGAAGCTCAGCTGAGTGGGAGGAACACTCAAAAGTATGAAATTGAGAGTATAAAGAGTCCAGGAACCCCTCATGTGCCTGGCTGCATTGGCTGACTTTCTTACTTTCTGTTATTAAGAGGAAGCTCTAAAACCCAGTGCAGCCATTGATTTCAGATTTTTGCATACTCTTAACATTTTTGTCAGTATCTGAATATGGTTTTATGAAAATAGTCATTGTCTTAGACATACTTAATTCAAAAACACCCACTTCTTTTCTGTCTTATGTGAAGCAATAGGACTGTTTGGACACACTCTGATGAGATCAGTTAGTTTCAGAAGGTCAAGGATTTATCAGCAGAGCAGATGCCTCAATTGAGTCTTGTCTCATGGGCCATAAAATTGTCAGAAGCACAAAAATACTAAAGCACAATATTAACATGATCATAAATAAACATTCACAGATGATTATGATAAAAAAACAGAATGCTTTAGAGTAACTTTTGTGGTTATAAAAAGAGCACCACAAAATAATAAATCTGGCAATACACTTGAGAGGCCATATGAACTCTAAAAGCTCTGAGTCAGAAATCCCTAGCAATAGAAATATGTCTACAATTTGTATTTTAAAAACATTATTATAAATCAAAGTATCATAAACACAATAAATTTGGGAAACTGCCTTTCATATAAGGCTTAGAATCAGAATTCCACCTGATAAAAATATTACTTTTTCTATATGCTGCATTTTCAAGCAGAATGTCTAAAATATCTATTGTACTGAATGTATATGACATTTATGAAACTTTAGAGATAAGTTATTCACAGAAGTTACATAATAACACCATGCCACATGTTTCAAATGGTCTTACTTTTAATCATTTGATTAATATAATTCATGAAGGGATTATTCCTATTTTAATTCTTTTGAGGGCTGTGCATATGTTTTAAGAGTTGCCTACAATCTCAGGTCCAAAGGCTCTCCTCTGATCTACTTCCTCCTACTTAGATCTTTTTAAATTGATGCATCTGTCTGCCTTCTAGAAGATCTATACCTTTAAGGTATAAGATCAAAGAGAAAGCTGGGTAGCCAAATGTGAGACACTTACTTGCTTAAAATAATTTCATATGTGACCCTCCTGCACTATCCTATGATTACTCCGATTTTACAAATGAGAAAACTAAAGCCTTAAGGGTTGAGTTGTCTGAGATCATTCAACACTGATGTGACACCAAAACTAGTGTTCTTCACTGGTCTCACCCACCGATCCACACATGCCTGAAAAAACGCCAGAGCCATTCAAAGGAACATATTGCATTTGTCTCTACAGTGGAGACCTGTACTGTCTATTACTCTAATCATTAATCGACTCGGTCAGTCATTCCTCTTGTAGTTCATCCTTCATCTATTCATTCATTCAACACATAGCTTATGAGCACCGTGTAGACTCTGGATTGTTCTGGGTGCTAGGGATGTAACAGTGAACAAGTGACCTGGTCTCTGCTCTCATAGAGTGGAGAGCCACATATTGTCCAGGTAATTACATGAATAATTACTGACTGTTGTGATCAGAGTTGCAAGGAGAACAATTATATACAGGATATGTAATATATAGAATTATTTACAATGGTCACCCAAGGAGTCAACTACAAAGAAAGTGCAGGAAATCTGTCCACAGCTTAAAGGCCTTGAAAATTCAGCCAAGGCCCTGGATTCCCATGGAAATAACCTGCAGGAGTCCAGCTAAAAACCCACAGCCCACGAAAATGACCCATGCAAGTCTATTTCATGGATCTGTGCTGCGAAGGCCCAAAGATCAGTAGTGGAAGCTAGAAAGTCTGTGCCAGCAGGGTGAAGGATCTGTGCAAGCAGGCTGAGGGTGACAATGAGGTCCCGAGCTATTCCCATGATAACAGCCAACTTCATTTCAGGAAGCCAGCATGACAAGCTTCTTCTGGGGATTAAACAGCACATATCTTCTCCTCTGGAGCCAAGAGGCAACACTCAAAGTAAGGACCAGAGCTCCCCTAACGTGAACCACAGCCATTCTCAGTAACGTGGTCCCGAGGCCCTCTGATGACAACAGCTGAGTTTATATCGGGGAGCCAGCATGACAAGCTCCTCCAGGAGATCCAATGGCTCCAAACAACAACACTTAGGAGAACCCAGACGCTGGCTCTTCCTCTCCAGGTCTCCTTTTCATGCTGGCAAGTTTCCTCAGGTGGGCCGTCTCTACTGGGGCACCACACTGATTCAGTTCAGCTGGTGTTTAAGTCGACCACCAAGTACCAATCTGTACCACTGACAATATACATTTGGATGCATGATTCCAGGAAGAAGTCTAGGGAGCTATGAGCATGTGTTAGTGAGAGCATAGTCCAGTTCCTCCAGAGGAAGGGATCTTGGAGCTCTAAGAGACAAGCTTCTAGCAGAGTGGGAATACAGCTTGGTTCTTGACTGTTCATAATGAGATGACAGCTTTGTCTTCCTACCCAACCCTAATCCAGCTGCCACTCAGAAAGGACTGTTCTCACTTCAAGCAACAACATGGCAGACCTACCTACAGAGATTTGTGTGAGATTTCAGACAAAATTCAACTATCTTTGAAGCTTGTTTAATTAAGATATTGGGTTTCTCTTCTATACCCTTTAATCTATTGTCGTTGGTCCCCTTCTCTTGCATCTATCTTTTCACCGCCTAGTGTCATCTCTTAGCAGGATTTTTGTTACCCCTTCCCTGCCTTCAGGCTTGACAGAATGCCCTGTCTAGAACTTGGCTTTAACCGAGAAGTTTCCACTCTTATTTTGCCAGCTCCTATTCATCATGCTGGTAAGGTCCCCTTTACCGTGGCGTTTTTGCATATTTTCTTGTTGATTTTATCATTGGTATATCATTGTTGCAGAGGATGTACAGAGTCAGGCAAGCAAAGACTCAGGAGACATTCAGAATCTATCAAACAATAACCACATATCTCAAGAGTCAAAGAAAGAAAGTCTAATCAAGGCAGTAGAGAGCACTAGCAATGTCTTGGCGGGGATTGCAAATTTCAGTGAGTGGATTGCAAATGAAGATTTGATACAGCAGGCAGTTGTATTTTAAAAAGAAGTTGAGTGCATTATCAATATTTTTTCAGTACATGCAGTTTACGGTCATCTTGGGGAATGGGTACAGGTACATATGACAGCTTGTTTCTTTATTTAACTGCCTCCCTCTAAGTATGTGATTCCTATAAATGCAATTTCAACTATTTAAGGGAATTTTGAAAGGAAGTGAAAATTTTATTTAAAACAGTCATAACATTTAAGAGATATCTAAGGACTAATAGAGTTTGTAAGTTGAACATAAAACTTAAGTAAAATTCAGGTGTTTACCTGGTGAATTTTAAGTGCTGATAAATTGAGTATTAATTTTAAACTCCTGAAGTCTCTGTAAAAAAAATTTCACCTTGAAAATTTCCGTTATTAGTGATTTATCAGTCTTCTCCCTCACGCTATGAGTACCTTGGGGTGGTCAAGGATCAAGTCTCACTGAAATGAGAATCTTTTGATTAATACAGATTTTTCATCAACTATTTCACCTCCTTCATCAACTGAATGACCTCTTGGTTTATTTTCCATTTACCCAGAGCATATTAAGCTAACATCTTTTTATTTTATTTTATTCAGGCAGATTGTAAGACATAAATGGTATAGAAGCTAGCTTGTTTTAAAAAACTGGCTCAGAACTCATAGGAGATATTTACAACTCAAAGCACAAGCAATACAATTCTTAGTACTTGAATCAATCTTATAGAAACAGTGGATTTTCTGAAGTCTGTAGTAGACATAAAGACCATGGGCATTATTTTTATCTACTTTTAGTCTGATATGCTGAATTGGGGAGAAAACCATTTTCACTCTCCGCAATGAAATGACCCAGGGAACTTGTGATTTATCTCAATTATATCCAATTCTACACTATTAGTGAAATTATTTGTGCAAATAGACATAACAGAGAGGCAAAAACTTTAATTAAGGCAAGATTGCATTTAAAGACCAGAATCAGAGACTAGGGATGTAGCTCAGTGGTGCGGCACTTGCCTAGGATGTACTAGGTTCTGGAGTCCATCCTAGCACTGCAAAATAAATAAAGTGAAATGAAATGAGATAAAGACTAACGTCAGATGACTTCAGGCCATGAGGGTCAGTAAGGAGGTGAAGAGGTCATTGTGCTCCATAGGAAATATTGGGGCTCCTACCAACTCATCCATCAGGGGTGACACTTTTCCACTGATTGTCCTGCTTGTTTGTCCATGATCCGTGTGGTCAGTCAGAGGATCATATTTCTGAGGTTTCTGGTTAGTCAGCCTTTTGGCGTCTCAGAACAAGTGTTCCTAAGCAGCCCACATGGACATCAGACCCGTGATTCTGAGCCAGGAGATGTTAAACAACTGGGTAGAAGGGTAACCACTGGTGTTGGACAAGGGACTGACTGGAGACAAGGAGTGGTCTGAACCACCTCTTTTGACCCAAGGGCACTCAGCCCATGCTGAGCCTTGTGGGCAGGATGTGTGCAGGGGGCCTGGGCAGCTGCTCAGTGCCAGCACAAGTGGGACAGCTGCAGAGAATAGGCCACAGAGCCCCTTCAAAAGCACACTGTGCCCAACTCTAAGCACGCAGCTTGCTGCAGACAGCTGAGAAACAGCAGCAGCAGAGGCGGCCGCAGTGGAGAGGGCTGGCCTTGAGGGAGGGACGACTTCCCATTGTGCAGCAAGGGCCACCGGGCAGAGCTGCACAAAGCTGGGCCTGGCAGCTGCACCACCAAGCCAAAAGGTGTCTTTACATGTGAATTATTTGGACAAGGCCTTCTGGTCACACGGTTTTCTTAGCTCAGTCAGAGAGGGGACAACTTTAAAATCCCATCGGATCGCATCTGAAATCAGTGTACCAGCATCTTCACCACCGTCTTTTCCTGCCTTACAATACATTCAAATCCACACTGACCTGCTCCACTTCCAGTGAATCAATGAGAGCCCAGCTGTGACGGTGCCGACCTCAGCAGAGACAACCTTGCTCCAGACCCACCCTACTGTGGGCATTCCTACTGTGTTACTCTGCTCAACTACAATTCTTTTCTCCTTGTGGTGCTTGCAGGGGATTGCACACAGGGCTTCATACAAGAGCTGCATCCTCAGCCCTTTTAAACTTAATTTTGAAGCAGGGTCTTGCTAAGTTGTCCAGGCTGACCTGGAACTTGAGATCCTCTTGCCTCAGCCTCTGGAAAGTAGCCGGGAATCCAGGCATGCATGACTGCTCCCAGCTTCAGCTGTGTGCTTGTGCTTTTGTTCCCCAAAACCAGTCTCCAGGAGAGATGGGCATCTTAGGTAGGTCTGTGTTTATTGTGGGATGCAATGAAAGTTCGTAGAAGTAGGCATGTAGGTGCTCCACCATGGAAAACTTACTTTGAATTTTATTGGTTCTCTGTCAAGAAGTAAAGTAGCACCTGGCTATTCTGCTCTTCGGCTATCTCTGTGCTGTTTGTCATAATGGTTTGCACTGAGCCTGAGCCGCTGGTGTCCGGGTGGAGCTCACTGTTGTCTTGAAGCCCGTTGGACAATCTTTTCCTTGGACCATCTCCAACAAGCATATAATTTGAGGCGTATTTTTCAGATTGAAGAACATTTTTTCTATGTTCTTGCAGCTTAGTTTGAGGAAGCTGATGAACTCGTGCAGCTCCACAGCCACGAGCCCCATGGCTCACTCCCAAGGAACTTGTAGAGAAAACTGGACTGGCTCCCACAGACACATAACTTGATCACTAAGAGTGAGTGTTTGGGATGAGTAGATAGACTAACTGGTGACATTAAACACATAAAAACAGCTTTAGATATTTGCAAGGAAAAAAATTTCCCAATCTCTCCCCGAGGGACTGAGAAATAGTGTTGTATGGGCAAGAAGCATTTGCCGTTCCATGCGGGGCTCCTAATGTCACTCTGCAGTGATTTTCTGGCTGCTTTGTCCCTGTTGTTTTCACTGGTAAACGGTTTCTCTCCTAAAATTCTGATTTTTTTTTCTCCTTACTGCCGAATTAGAAAGTGATGGGAGCATCTTCTGACATCAGGACTCCCATATCAATGCCCCATTTAGCATGCAGAGCTCTGATGCTGTTGGATGGTCATTGTTAGAATTCAGAAATGCAAACTACACTTCTGTTTTTCTTAAGTTTTAAACACAAGAGCAGAGCTAAGTAGTATTCCTTTGGTTATTTTCTTTTTAAAAAATTATAATAGACTTTGCATAACATTGGAACCATCTTAAGTGGACAGTTAAATGGCATTAAATACATTCATAATAATGAGTAACCATTACTCTTTCATCATCCTAAATAGAAACCATTTTGGTTTTTGAAGTGCCCAGATTGAATCTAAGGCCTCATCCATGGTAGACGAGTGCTTTACCACCAAGCTACAAACTAAATAGAAACTCCATCATCATCAAATATAACCTCCTCCTCCCACCTCTGATAGGCACTGTTCTCTCTGCCTCTGTCTTTTTCTGTTTAAGGTATCTCATGTGAGTAGAGTTACATAATATTCCTTCAATGGCTGGTTTATTTCTCTTATGATAATGCTTTCCGTGTTCATCTGTGTTGTAACATGGAACAGAATTTCCTTCTTTTTATGGCTGAGTAATATTCTATTACTGTATATACCACATATTTCATTTACCCATCAGTCTGTTGATGGACCATCTTTTGCCTGTTGAAAATATGCTGTCATACCTGGATGCCAGTAGAAGATAAACAGCTCAGATCTAATTGGCAACAAAGTATCTGAGTAGAACATTGAGGTTTTTCTGAGAAATTTTTAACTTAACTGAAAGTCTTCAAAATCTTTTTGTGTATGAAAATACCTGTTAACTCAATTTGTATTGTGTCAAGCTTCAAAAACTGGTAAAAAAAAAATACAGAAACCAGAGCATTTATATTGAGACTTCTAGTTAAAATCTCATATATTTTAGGTGTACTCAATGTTGTAACGAGAAATATCCAGACATTTGACACAGGCCCTCAGGGCTTTATATGACAGCAGATAGGAAGAAACCTCTGTTATTATACAAGTACTCAGCTGTTTACACGAATCATCGTATTCCAGGCTGGGCCCTCAATGTTGCATAGATGTGATAGATGTAATAGTGCATTGGGAATAAAGATATATTCATTTTTTAGGAATTACAGGAGTTAGAAATAATTACATTTACTAATAGAAATGATCCTCTTACAAGTGAAGTCATCAGACTGCAAATCCCACTAAATCACCAACTCAGCCGAGTCATTTTTCCTTCGCTTAGAAATTTTCTTCTCTAAAGCCACATAGTTTTATCGACAATAAATTTATGGGTAATGTTGTCACATTTCCACTCCTTGCTCTCTCCCTCTCCTTTTCCCTCCTTCCCACCTGCTGGGTGTCCTCCTCCATTTCTCCTCCAGCCTGGCACCCCCAGCAAGCAGGAAGCCGTGTGTGTTCACAGACTCTTATGCCCCTAAAACTCCTCTTGTCTAAGAGATGCCCACCCATTTGAGGCCTTTTCAAAGTCAGAACTGTCCTCCGCGGTGGCTTTTCCAGGTTCCAGTCAAAGACTAGTTTCCCATACTAAGAAAATGGAGAAATCTCTTAGCAGTCACCAACTTCAGACCCTCTTGGTACAAGGTCTTTTTTGGAATGCATAAAAATCTGCGCTGCAAATAATATACAAAATTGTTGGTGAAATTAGGGTAGTAGATTCTCGGGCACATACTTTACCTGTTAGTCTGAGGAGCTCAAGGCAAAATATGTTACACACCCAGGCCCTGGTGATATTAGCGTCCTGAACAGAGTACTGTGAATCCCTTCGCTCTGGCATTAGCAGAGTGGCCAGTCGGCAATAGGTGGTCACAGGTCTTGGAAATGATCAATGCATCCAGAATGGACATCTCATTCGAGGTCTATATCTAATTTAGATGTCACACTTCCAAACAAAACCCAGGCTCAGAAGACATGCATCATCCCATGCCTCCTCCTGTCCTGTACTCCTGGTCCACCCCAGTGTCAAATAGCCACACCTTACTAGCTCCCGTGATTGGATATGGGACCATCGCTAGTACTATTGCACATTTTCACAACACTTCACAACATTTCCATGGGCAAGTTCTCGTACTCTCTCTCCTTTCTCCTCTCCCTCTTTGTTTCTCTTTCATTCCCTTCCCACTGTCCCTGCTCCACTCCTGGGGAAGAAACCCAGGGCCTTAAATGGTAGGCAGGTGCTCTATCACTGAGCTACACTCCCAGCCAGGAAGTTATGTATTTTTATACAGATTTTATGGAAAGGCAAACTGAAGCTTGATGAGACTGTTACCCCATGGTCACCCAGCTTGTAAAGGGTAAAGGTGAAACCTGTCTAGAAAGCTGCTCCTCTTCCTTTGATATGCTGGGCTGGGGTTGGGACATGGTACAAGAGACTTGTTTCAGTTTAAGGGTCATTAGTGACAGCCCAAAGGTGTCCTAAATACTGTGAGTAATTGCTCAGAGGCAGCCTCTGAGTCCCTGGTGCTGATGCCTTCACCTCCCATGTGAGGTTCCCAGTCTCAATGCAATGATCAATCTCCTGGGTGGAAACTGTTAATTTCTGTTTTACACATGACTGACCTCAGTTCTTGTTGGGTGGTGCCTGCCTTTGAGAGTTTTTCTTGATGCCAGCGACTTCCTATGGGTCCACCAGCCCTGACTCAATTCCTGATACATGACACCCCTCCAGCACTCTGAAGAGAGCCTCACTTTGTTGCTCTCCCTGTCCCCAAGGTCTGGCACATAACATTTCTTGAACAAATGACTCCCTCATTCTAGCAGCCACCTACAAGGCAGCAGGCAAAAGGAAAAAAAGAAGAAAAAAGCCAGATGTCCAGCTAAATAAATGAAGCACTCAGGATGAGAAAAACCAAACTTCTTCTTTCCCTTCTGATTATTTTCTTTTAATTGTATGAACGTGTGGGGTATATTGTCATAATTCAATACATGTATAAGTATATAGTGATCTAATTGCTTCTCTTCTAACTTTTTTTGTGTTTTTCTTTTCCAGTGCTGGGGTTGAACCTAAGACTTCACATGTGTTAAGCATATCCTCTACCACTGAGCTACAGCCCCATCCTTACTTTTAAAAAATTGTTATCATGTAATGCAATATTTTAATACATGCATACAAAAAGTATTGATTTAATCAAGATAATTAATATTTCCACTTCCTTATCATTGCGTTCAAGCTCCTCTCTTCCAGTGATTCATAAAGTATATAACAGATTGTTGTGAGCTATAGTCACCCCGCTGTACTGTAGAACATTAGAATTTAGTGTTTCTATACAATCCTACCTGGGCACCACTAACCAGTTTCTTCCAGTAGAAACAAATAGGTAAACTTGATGCCCAAGTTCTCTCCCCTGGCCTGTACCCAGGTCTACGCTGTTGTCCTCAGACTCCAAGAGAAACCAGCGCAGGCTGCAAATCTCCCACCTCTCAGCCGCCTGCCTGCCTGTTTGCTCAGGCCAGTGGGTTGAAGAGCCTGCAGAAGGACCTAAAAACTCTGAAGCCTCTCCATGCTCTTCATCCACTGCATATTCTTAGCTGAGGAAGAATCCAAACACGGGCACAAAAACAGCTTTGGTGCTCACTGCCTAAAATGGGAGCTTGTTGTGTGTGTGTGTGTGTGTGTGTGTGTGTGTGTGTGCGTGCGTGTGTGTGATGTGTTTCTACAACAACAAAACTAACATTATTGTCTGAAAATAAACTTATTATTGTCTGATATTTGCACGCCACATACAAAAGCAAATGAGTTTGCCTTTCCTTATAGCTGGAGAAAGAAACTCCTTCCTTCCGGGTAAGCACAGTCCTTTGACCTACAGCTTTGTGTGTGGCCCTAATGGAGACTGTGAGCCACGAATTTTCCAGAAGAGAGTAAATAAGAAGGTAGAGGCTTGTGCTGAATCTAAACTTGAGGGTCTCCAAAAAGATGTCTCCAAAGCATATTTCTTCCTCAGTTAATTAAGCGTGAACAGGAAATTTATGAGGCAACGTGTGAAAACCAAGCAGCCATTTTTCCATTTTTCTTACCTATGGCACCAGAATGTGGGGGGAAGCAGGATTGTCCATAAATAGTCTGGCTCTGGCTAAACGGAGACAATTCCTTTCACAATCGCAGCTTTAGCATGCGCTAAAAATGACAATGCCATCCCGTGTCAATAGTTCCAGGGAGACCCTTCATTCCTAGTTACAGCAATAAAACCGCGGGTGGGTGGTCTCTGCTACTGGTTGTCTTCTTTCTGATTTCATTGTGTTCATGGAGGCCCAGTGCACTCTGGAACTCTCCGGCATTTTAAAAGCCTTTCATGCATTGGAGTGGCTTGACATTCATATTTATATATCTTGCTTGCCTGGCAGCAGCGTCTCTATTCTTGGGATCCGCATCCTTTGTGTATTCAAGGTCACACCCCATTTAAGTGGGAATTGTAATATACCCTGAGAACATCAAGCCATCATAACTCAGCTGTGCATCCAGACTCCTCTGGGTGACTCCCAATTCAAAGTCAAATCGAAAACTATGGGAAACTTGTTGAATTAATGTCATTTGAGTTTATCTTCAAATCTTTCAAATTTTCCTCTTGAAGCTTACAAAGTTTGGTCATCTTTGACAGCTCTCTTTGCAATTCTGGATTTAAAGCAAAGTAGTATTTGTCTTAATCAGAAATCTGGGCGTCTCACCCGATTCCTTTCCCTTGGTCTATGTGTTGTGACTCATGAATTCTGCTCAGAATTCATGCTGGGGGGTCTTTCAGTCACACACCTTCAGCCCCTTTTCAGTCTGTCCTTTTTACTGCCAGAGCAGCACTCATCAGTAGAACCTGAAGAACTTTCACTGCTTGGCTCCTGTCTCCGTCAGTTTCTCCCAGTGCCCCCACTCACCCCTTTTTCCAGCCAGGTGTCTGAATGGGCCTCCCTTCCTCCCATGTTTGAGTCTCCACCGCACTTCCTCCTTGTCTGAGAGTACATTCTCTTTTCTTCTTCCTGGTTAATCTGTTTTCCTTGGAATGGCACTGTGTGTATTCCTCCCAAAGCATTTCCTTTTGGAGTCCTCCGTAACTGGATCAGATGCCCCTTCCTTACCCAACATGCTCTGCGAGCCTCTCAGCCAGTGTGGCCTGCCCGATTGGCATTATTAATTTGCTGGTTCATGCTTCACATTGATTACAGGCTCCTGGAGAGTGGGGATTATCTGTTTTCTTTCTCTGGATCCCTGGAGATTCGACACAATGGACCTATAGAAAGTGGACCTGGTGCCTGTTGATCAAATAGCAAATAAATAGTACTAAACACTTGAAATAATCATTCAAGGTGGTACTACCGTATATACCAAGAGTTTGAACACATTAGAATAAAGAACAGCTTTGTGTCAGCCTTGGAGTTGGATGGGGGGAGCTGGAACGCTGACCAGGGGGTTCTGAGAGATGAAACTGCAAGACAGATGTGAGGTGTGGCAGACGCATGTTGCTGCTTCCGAGCACTCATAGTTTGTGGGGGCCACTGTTTGCCCGGGCACAGGTTGGTTTGTTTGCTTGCATTTATAGTTAGTTTGCCATTTCCCTCATAAGGAGTTGAGCAGTGGCAGCAGAATCTTTCCCTCCTCCAAGGCCACTGAGGGTTGCTGTGAGAATTTTGTACTAAACAGTACAATGAATTACAAGGGAGCCTCCAATGGGGCAGGGAGAGTGGGATATTCAGGGCTTAACCCCGCTGTTCAAGGAGGTATTTTAATAGCCACTTAGTGAAGAAGAAAAGACTCTCTGGTGTTTGACAGTGAACTTGAGACTCAATTGGATGAATATTCTGTCAAAGGATCAGAATAAACTGATGGTTTACCAAGAGCTTGGGTGGGTGATTTCCCCAGGTCTTCCTTACCCTGTCCCCTGGGGCTTCCAGGTACAGACGTGCTGGCTCCTGGCAGCCTTTCCCTGGTCTTCAGGTAGCCTTTATTTAAGCATTACCTGCGTGTTTGTGAGATTATTCCAGTGATTTCCCACAATTTATTTCAAGCATTTACTGTAGGTGGCTTCAGGAATTTTAAGCAGCATGTAAACTACAGACCACCTGCCTCAAAGCATTGCATTCAGTTAAGGTTTTCTATTCTAACGAGACAGGATAAGACATAGTTTTTGAAAGGCTGCCAACTCCCCAGAAAGGCTCTGGGTCCATAGGAAATGCCTTACAGAGGCCCTCCCTGTGCTGTCCAGATCGTCTGTCCTTCAGAAGGCAGCCCAGACCCCAGACCTGTTCCTCTCCCCTCAGACAGCCTCACCTAGCAGAGTCTTTACTCTGCTAGAGATGACTTTTGCATGGAGCCTGAAAAACCAATCTGAGAACATTTGCAAGCCCAAAGATATAAATTGCTAAATCTCTTCTAAAATCCAATTGTCCTTCTGCAATGTTGTAAGCAAGCTCTGACTCACTTCCCCTCCTGGATAGGATTTCCTCCTGGGTGTTCTAGTGCACTAGGATTCCTGGGATGCCTTTGCCATAACCCCCCTTTCTTCAGCTTGGATCCCTTCATAGTCCTAGGCCCTGCTGGAGGTGCTGCTCACCACACGACACCAGCTTCTCAGCTTTTGGCATTTCCTATATGTCCTCATCCTTGGTTGACCCCTGGAGACTGGTGCCCCACCATCTTACTTAAGTATCCCTGGGCATGGGCATGGCTGCCCCATGTCTAGAGGGAGCCCCATCATCGTGGCCCTCACTCCCACATCCCAGGCAGGGAGGCTGGAGCAACTGAAAAACCACAGAGGGTGACTCATGACATCCAGTGTCAGCTCACGCAAAAGCTCTGCTCTGGAAGGTCAGTAAACTCAAGCTCCCAAGAGTTGACAGAACTCTTCCCATCCTCATCATGAACTTTGATTACTTGTTTTCGAGTGATCAGTGCTCAGTGAAACTTTACACCCCACTAAAGCCTCTCCTAGAGCGTGGTCAGTATGCTCCAGATACTGCAGTGGACAATTAATCACCCCCAGAGATACCAATTGTGGACACACCAATATGTCAATGATCTCTTAATATTTTACCCTGAGTAGTGCCCTGGATGTTTTTGACATTTGCACAAGTATGAGTACTGTGGCTAATAATGATTACTTTTGAGGATCATTACATTTTTTGTGTGTGGTTGATGGAAAAAGCATAATTGTAGCTTTGAGTCTTTAAGATGTTATAATCTTACACGCTGATAGAGGGACACAAGAAGCAAACACAGAAGACAAGCAAACACATGCAATGCTTTTGTGTTCTTCTAAATGCCCTAAGACATGAGATGGCAATAAGAGAGAGAGGCTGAGGGATGGAGTGGGGGGCAGGTCCCTGCTTGAGCAGGGAGTGGTTGCAGAGGTGCTGTGTGCAGGCAAGAGAGGAGGCACACGGATCTGAAGGAAGAGTGTTCCACGCGATCCAGGTCGTGAGTGCAATGCTCTTAAGATGAGAATGATGGCGGTTGTAAGTTCAGTGAGGCCAGAGTACAGAGAACCCTAAGGAGGGGGTCCAGGGAGGGTTAGAACTGATGAGAGGATCCAGATTACGGTGGCCATTGTTAATTTTATGTTAGCCATTACTAAAAGACGACAGAGAGGTTTAGCCAGGAGAGTGACGTCATTTGATTTACGCTTTAGGAAAATTGCTCCATCTGCATTGTGCAACAGGAACAACAGGAGTTGGGGGGAACTGGGAAGCAGACAGGAGCCCCAGGCCATCTGCTAAGTGAGGAGGCCCAGGACGGTGGCCACGGCAGTTAAGGTGGTGAGAGGTGGTCGGTTTGGGGACTTATCCTGAGAGCAGCGTTAATGCATCTTACTCACAGATTGGGTATAGAGTTCAAGGGGAAGAAAAGAACACTCCAGAGTTTTTAGGCTGAGTAACTGAGTGGATGGTGGAGACATACAATCAAAGGGGGAAGAAAGCTCAGTTGTTCTGGGGAAGAAAAAATTCGAAGTTTCAGTGCAGACACTGTTGATTGTGAGGAACCAGTTAGTCATATAAATGAGGACAGTGAGTAGGCAGCTGGGTATTTGACTCTGGAGCTGAGTAAAACATGTGATGGTCAACAACATAAAAACATCTTCACTTGGACTGGATAAGATCACTTTGGGAGAATTAGGAAGATTCGGAAGTCAAGAACAGAGTCCTGGGATGACCCAACATTCAGAGAGACATGAAGAAGAAAAGCCACCAGAAGAAATCAACACAGAGCCAGGGAGGTAGGAGGACATAGCTTCCTGGAAGTCCAAGCAGGAAAGGGTCACCAGAAGAAGGCGGAAGTGACCAGTACCAGTACCAGCGAGAGGCTGAGGGGGAGAAGGGCAGAGACTCAAAACTTGGTTTTGGTCTTGGCAACCACAATCAAAAACATTTCAGTGCAATGAAGGGGGCAAAGGCTTGATTGGACTTGTTTCAGGAGAGACTGAGAGATGAGGTGAGGAAATGGAAACAGGGTGTAATAACCAGCATCTCACAGATTTTCCTCGGAGGGAAACACGGAAAGGAGGCCGGGAATCCCGGGATCTGGACTGGGAATCAGGAGACTTCGCGGTAAAAACCGTGGGTGACACAGATGAAATTTTATTTGCTGATAGAAACAAATAGAGAGAAATTAAGGAAGAAAGAGAGAGGATATAATCATCAGACCAAAGTCCTTGAGCACAGTGGAGAAATTCCAATCCTAAGTGGGGGAATTGGTCTTAGAAAGGAGAAGGTGTGCTTCCATGTAAAATGAAGCCAAGAGACTTTTAGCTCTAAATCCCAGCAAGGAATCAGTGGATTGGTAAAGTAAACAAGGGTTGGGGTTTTAATTAGGCACGATGATGAAACAAAGAGGTACATTGTTAATGGCTTTTGCAAAGGGTGTCTATAGTGCTGGGCTAGGAATCCAAGCTGGGAAAGGAAGTGAGAGTGTCGGGGTGGTGAGGGGTATCACAATGAGTCATGACCAAGTTGGGGTGGCCAATGGATTATGTGTCATGCTGGCACCGCAGTCCTGTTGGAAGGGGATAACAGGAAATTAACAGCAGAGGTAGGTGGGACCCAGAGCGAAGTGGCTGGCTGAGACTGGGGCGGTCTTCACTTGTGGGTGATGCTGTTTTACGACTGGCCATGGGAATGTGCAGTTAATCACAGGGGAAAAGCTCTTTTGAGCAAAAGAGATCAGGAATAAAGAGATCAAGGTGTGAGCTGGACACCAACGTGGAGGACGAAGCGCCCTTGATGCAGACCATGAGAGGGAGCAAGTTTTCCAAAGCTGTCCTAGAGGCTGAGAAAGCAGGATCCCTGGGTTCCAGAAATGAGGAGGAGCCGTGAGCAGGGAAAGGACTCGTGATATTCTGATATTCGTTTCAAAGGAAGGTGTTGGAGGAAAGAGAAAGCAGCAAAGGGCGCCAGACTCCCCAGCCCGCTTTGGGGGGTGGCTCCCTCTGGTGTGGAATAAAAACAGCTGCACAGAGAGTGCTTCACAGAAAGTTTGGTCCTGAGAGCACAGCCAGGAGTCTCAGAGAACAGGAGGCAGGGGACTCTCCAGGTGGTAAAACATGAGGTCACATAAGTTTCTCAGTGTTTCCTAAGACTGTGGCAGGGGCGTAACTGGGTCACCCCCTAACTTTTGCTCCACCCCTGAGGGCTGTGGGTCCTGGAGATGCCAACTTTCGCAACATTCTGTACGCGCTTCCTCATTTGTGTTAGGTGGATTGAGGGACTCAGGACCAGCAGCGGTGTCATCCCTTGACACACCAAAGAGACGAAGTATCAGCAGGTCACAGGGCTCTGAAAGAGTTATCCTTGTCAACTTGCCACAGGCCTGCAGGCTGCCACCTTAGAAGGGAACACCCAGAAGATGCCGTGGACCCCAACAGCCACCTCTCTAAGCTGATTCGAATCATCACAACTCAAATACAATGTTTTCAACATACGCCACATGAAAAAAGTAGCTCAGAAGTTGCTAGGTTCTGAGTGTACGCCTGGAATCCTAGCATTCAGGAGGCTGAGGCAGGAGGGGGACAGTGAGTTTGAGGCCAGCCTGGATTATATTAGTGAGGTTAAGGCTAGTCTGAACTACAGAGTGAGACTGTCTCAAAAAGAAAACAAGCAAACAAACAAAGGAGTTACTGGGTTTTAGGCCAGAAGTTTCAACGGAAAGGTTCTGAGACCATTTAGCCAAGGAAGCACTTTACACTTTAAAATCAGCCCTTTTTGTTTTATAGTATTTTTGTTATAGTGGTAATAGTCATTGCTCATGTCTAAATGAAGAACCTTGAGGTCTTTATGCCCAGATCTAAAGCGTGTGGTAATTAGGATATGAAACTCAGCTACATTCCGATAATAACTTGTAATGAAGATTCCACAACGTCTTAAACTGACATCACATTTTCAACTGGCAGAAGCCAAGTGACAGAATTTTGGGGAAGTATGCACAAAACTTTAGTGTAAAAAGAAATTTTTTTGTCCTAAGATACTAATAAAATATGTTCTCCAATAAAGTGATTTCAATACATGATTGAATACATGTACATAGCCCAATTGCTTAATTAAATTAGGGGATAGATGCAGGGAAGTCAGTCAAATATGAGGGAGAGAGAGAGAGAGACAGAGAGACAGAGAGACAGAGAGAGAGAGAGAAAGAAAGAGAGAGAGAAAGAGAAAGAGAGAGAGACACAGAGAGAGAGAGAGAGAGAGAGAGAGAGAGAGAGAATAAATTTCTGGTTGTTTGGTTCAAATGATTTGGTTGCCTGAATCCAAATGAACCCCTTGGATTAGCGAAGGCATTTGTTTGCAATTTCAGCACTCAGGAAGCTGAGGCAGGAGGATTGCTGAGAGTTCAAGATCAGCCTGGGCTACACAGTGAGTTCAAGGCCAGCCTGAACTACATAATGAGACAAAAAGATTTTAAAAACTTGAGTTTACACTAATTAGATTAGACTGCCTTCAGCTGACTAACTGAAGGGGTTGGTGATGTTTAACATTATTTTACTACGACAAGTTATGCTGTTATAAAAGGAGATAGGATGCTGGAACTGGGAACCATTATGAAAGTAACAGGCACTGGATACCAGTAATGACTGTAGCAAGGAGAGATGTACAGTTCCTTCATAGTGACGGAGTGAGGAGTGGTCTTGCACACAGGTTACTGTAGTTATGAAAATCTGGGGGTGCAACAAGCAACACAAAGACCCCACTGCACGTTTCCACACTAGCCAGTCACTAGCTACTGATCACAGCTTATCATTCTTTGGTGTTTTTTGACCCAAGTGCAGCCCAGAGTTACGTCTGCATTTGCCTTTCCTATTTCTGGACTTATTGGAACTTGATTTTCCCAATATCTCCAAGAATTTTCAGCTCCTGCAAACAGATAACTTTGGGGACTAAAAGAGATATGAAATAGATTACTACCTGCTGAATTCAAGGGAAGAATTCCTCTTTCCCGTGCTCCGGTACGTTTTAAACATAAGGGCTTTCGAGAGCCAGTGGCGTGTAGGGGTGAAGGAAAGGCTGAAATGACCTTCTCTAAACACCCCAGCTTTCCAGGATTAGAAACAGAACTGTGCTCACCACCCTTAAATTTCACAAAAAGATATTCTAGGCCTTGGCGACCTGAGATCCCTATCTAGGTTCCTCCTGCTTTCTGAGAGCATTCTGCCGTGCTATTTTATTTTCAATCTCAAATAGAATTTTGTGAAGGGACTTGGTTCATTTTATTGACATTCAAAGCTTTGGTATCTGAATGTATCTCTTTTTTAACTTCATCTCATTCTTATTTGAAGGTATGCAGGAAAAAAAAAGAATGATTTCCATTCTGGTCATTTCACGAGGAGGCAGCATGCCTACCTGAATTAGACACAGATAGGTCTGAATCCTGTGACGGATCTTGTTAAATGGAGAAGACAATCCCTAAATCAGAGATTTCTGGGAAGGCCACCCAAGATAAAGCACGCTGAGCTCCTAAGACACAGTTACATGCTCAATAAATGTAAGTATCATTAATGTTATTATCTGATGCCATATCTTGGCATTATTATAACAACTTTGTAGCTGGTTTCTTGTTTCTATTATGATTAAAGCAAATTAATCATGGCAGTCCCTTCCTTAAACACCAGTGGGTTTCCTCTTGGTTTTGGAAAACTCCAAGACTTTTATCATGACCCACAAGGATGGAGCAGCCCCGGCCCAACTCATGCCCTTGCTTGTTAGTAGAATATCAAACATCTTTCTGGGCCAAGATCATTCCCTCATTGAAGGTTTTGTCTTGTTATTTTCTCTTGTAGGAACACAATTCTCCCAGATCATAGCTGGCTCCTTTTTCATTACCTAGATCTTAGCTCTCATGTAACTTTCTTAAATAATCCTTTCCAATCAAATCTCCCCTTCATTTTACAGAGGCATAATTGGCAAATGAAAATTTTGTATATCCATGGTATACAACGGAATGTTTTGATACATGTTTATATTGTGGAATGCTCGCTACGATCAGCTAGTAAGGAGGCACGATTACCTTGTGTGTGAGAGAGAGTGTGTGTGAGAACACTTAGGATCTACTTTCAGCGAGTTTCAAGTACACAGTAAATTATTATTTATTATAGACTATGCTGTACACTAGGTCTCTGGTACTTACTCATAACTGTAAGTTTACATCCTTTTCCCAATGTCTTCTCATTTTTCCTGCCCCAGTTCCTGGTATCTTTCTACTTCCTGTTGTTATGAATTCAGCTTTCTATGTTCTATACAAAAGGCAGATCATATAGTCTTGTATTTTTAGGCCTGGTTTATTTCATTTAGCATAATTTCCTACAGGTTTATCCATGCTTTCCCAAATGGCAGAATTTTCTTTTTCTTAAGTTAAATAATATTCTATCATGCATATACATCACACTTTGTTCATCTACTCATCTGGCAATAGGCACCTGGTCGTTTCCAGGTCTCACATATTTACGTATTGCATACAGTGAATTAGGCTGCAGTGAACATGAGTCTGCAGATGTTTCTTTGAGATAGTGGTTCAATTTCCTTTAGATATACACTCAGCTGGGGACAAGTCCATCTTAGCCTTCCTCCTGCCTGATCAAAACTTTCCATCAAATTACTCCCATTTTTTCCCTAGTAGCACCACCACTATCAAAAACTGTCTTGTTAATGGAGTATAATTTTATTGTCCTCTTTCTAGTAGAAAGCAAACTTCATGAGAGCAGGATTTTGTTTTTAGCAAATGATAAGTATCTAACAAACAGCTACTAACACATGAGTCAATGAAAAAGGGAATTTACTAAAGAAATACCACAAAATCTTTATAATAACCCTTAGAACAGAAATAAAATCTATTTTAATTATAGTATAGTATGTATGCATGTATGTATTTGCAGAGTTTAGAGCTTTTAGTGGGTCTGGGTGATAAATAATATCCATGGCGATGGAGTTTCATAAATCTAAGATAATTGGAAAATCTCAGAAGCCAGAGTCTCGGGGAAGACTAAGAGAAGTGGTCTGGCTTTGATGTGTGTGCTTGGTGCAGACTGAATTAAGACTTCCTATTCACCGACTGTCTTGCCGTGGTGTAATCCTATACTCATGTGGTCACTAATTATGGTACCATACCGGAGAGAAGAAGAAAGGACCTTCATCATTCCTTTTTTTCCCCTCAGGGCCTAGTTCCACTGAAGAAACAAAAGAAAGAGGAAGGCTTTACTGGTCTGAGGAAGCCTGAACTGTCCTGCGTTTCTTTCTGCCTTTCCAGGTAACCACACAGCCTCATCCTGCGGGAGGGAGAGGGGGTGATGCGTAACTGGCCTGCTTCCAAGCCCCTTCGAATCGAAGTTCATGTGAAGAGCCACACACGTGTGCAGACCCCTCTCCGGAAGGACGCACCTCCTGCCCCAGCACACACTGACCTCTGCCTCTTCAAAGGCAAAATTTGATCCATTAATGTTCTCCTGTGTTGGTTTCATAAAACATTTGGATGGGCCCTTCTTCACAAATGAATAAAAATGAGTAAAGTCCTCGGAATCAAAGGAAAGCCAGGACTGGCTTCCAGAAGCACGAGGCAACCCAGAGAGTCCATCTGCAGCCAAACCATGCAACAGACCCAGACACAGCTTAGAGGCTGGCAGCAAGTCTGCCTGCAGGATCTGCCAAGGAGCCAGATGCTGTTGCTTCCAAAGCTTGGCATCAGGGCCCCTGATTGCCATCCAACAAAGAGGAAAAATAGGAATGATATAATGTGGTGGGATAAAACACATCCCACCTCAACCTTTTTTATTACTCACTGAAAAAAATATGGAAGATATTTATGGGAAAGTACCAATGTTTTTGGAAATATTGTACATACATTAGCTACAACACTATTTTTGCCAAATGGGAAATATATTTAAATTATGCAGTCTGCGTCTGTCTAAAAATAAATTGTCATCTTTTCTGATCAATGTATATGTCCAGGATATGGAAATGACTCTGCTAATTGAGGATGCTGTCAACCAGTGCACTTGTAAGTTACCAAGAAGTAAAGTTGTGAAAAAGTCTGTCTGTGTATGTGCATAAAATAGCAATTAATGTTGTTGTAATATAAAGTGAGTGTAAGAAGGATTGGGCTTTGAAAAAGAAGAACTATCCAGTGAAGGTGGAGTGTTGAATTTCATGGTTATATAAAGTATTAGGAGTTATGTTAGGTTGGATGAGATAAGATGTTTATGAAAAGTAGAATGTGGAATGTGATAAAGGCTGGCGTTTGCCAAGGCTCCGGGGTAGTATTAATAACCCACTACGGATGACAAAGTACTGTGCAAAGTACTGGTATGTATTGAAAATCCATTGCTACGTCTCCTTATCTAGGTTTGAAATTAGCAAATGAGTGTCACTTTAGAGCATGCTGGTAAAATTTCTATTGTTCTAAGAGTGACTCAGAATTCTACTAAAAATTAGAGAAATAAGAAAGGATAAGAAATGGCACCTTATTAGTTGGGTGGGCGAGAGGAGGGGTGTAACCAAGACCAGCACACTTGGATCTTCCCTGGATTCCTGCTCACCTGGGCTCCCACCCTCTAAGGCATGCGGGCTTCTGCAGGGCAAGGAGAGTTGATTCCAGAGGCTTCAGCTAAAATGTATACTGCTTCAGCACATCATCACAGGCAAATTTGTCATCTCAGCTCGTTGACAGGGAATTGAAAACAGGGGACAATCTGTGAGTGAGCAAGGAGACTACGAGGGCATCGAAGGCATCGACTTAGGAAGCCGTGAGGATGACGGGAGTGAAGGAGCCAGGCTGTGACCGAGGGGGACCCTGGGAAGGGAGCAACTTCCCCACTGCCTGCCAGGCTGGAGCCTTCTAGTAGTTTTTGTTTCAAGATGAGAATCTGGAGCAAATATCTTTTTAAAAGTGGGTTTTTTTTTTTTTGAAGGGAGGATCTAAAATGCAGTTGCTACCTTTCTAAGTCTCCATTCAAACATAGGTAATTGTTAACACCAATGTTATTTCTTAATCCATGATCCTTAGGCCTTTCCTATACATGACAAAGGCAACTGATCTGCACACAAAGATCACTGTAGAGGGGAATGATAGCTTCTCAATGTAAAGTTTCTGTACTTCATGAAGCTGTCACATTTCACAGAAAGGAGAGGGCTCCAGAGGAATAGCATTTTCTTATAAAATCTCCCAAAGATCTTCTTAAATCCCCCACACTGTATTTCTTCAGAGAAAATAATTGCATTAAAGGACAGATCAAAAAAATCTAGGTGTTCCAGCGCTGTCCCTCTCCTGGGACAAATTCAGATTCACACAGATGCCACTGCTCATCCACCAAAGCCCCCACACACTTCAAATAGAGACCCGGGGAGACGTTGACAGACTCAGATTTTAGACAGCAAATCTTCTCCCTCCTCTCCCCGAGGATGCAGGGATGAGGATGTTCTCTTCTGATTTCTTACTCAGTATATTATGTATGCTAAAAGGACAATAGGTAAGTGAGATTTGAGGACTTACTTAAATCAACAGTGTGGCCTTCTCATTATTTGTGCTGCTTCCCAACCTTCCCCCACGAAGCAGAAAGGAGTTTGTTATCATAACACCAGCAAAACCATAGAGGTTTGCCAAAAAATGACTTTTTAGTACATTTCCAAATTGGAGCAGGAGGTCAGGTCCAGCTCAGGTTAAAAAACGTTATGATATAAACACAAATTCATCACTGTTGCAGTTAGCAGATCATACATTCCAGAGTGTCAGGCAGGGACTGTGATTTGTGTCACTGCAGAGAATGATAAATTACCATTGAAGACAGAACAACCAGAATCACCGCCACCATATAATAGATCATGATGCACCCCGATCTTTTCCAAACGTTATTTACAGTTATCAGAGGTTGAGGACAGCAAAGCACAAATGGATATTAATCTTTGCTCTTCCGGGGCTCGGTGCACACAGGGTCCCTGTCTCTCCGAGTCTTCCTATAATTTTTTCCTACAATAGAGCAATGTGATAAGCTCTAGCTATGTGCAGTCTGTCCAAAAGGGATCAAATGTAAATATTTCCAAAAAGAAAGAGTGTTTCAAACCCCATCAATCAAAGCCTTTGAGAACTCTGTTAACTGGAGCATTCTGCAGAGGATGGCGATGTGAGAATGTGTTCCAGAAAGGAGCCACTGAAGTCAATGAATGAGGCCACACTGTGGAAAGAGGAAGGAGCCCACAGGGAACTGGAGCGAGGTGGCTTCCCTAACCTAGACCTTTGTCTAAAGCCTGAAATGGAGCTGCTCTTTTATCTCTGTAGATCTTCAGCTCCCCATGGTACAGATAATGGGTGCTTGTCTTCCTGACATCCAGCATGTGACCTCGGCCTGCGACTGTGTTCCCATGTTCGCACCTTCCCAGCGCTTGACAGTCTCATGTCTGAAGACCCCAAGCCAACTCTGTATCATACGTAGTCAGTGCCCCTGCATCCCACGTGATATGCAAAGGATATGGTTTCACTACAAAATCACTCCAAAATTATAATCTTGCTTTTGAAATTATTTGGCTGCAAGTAATTTAAATGATGGTAGGTAGTGTTTTCCTGAGAGTTCTTGTTTGTGCCTACTTGGGAATCCTTGTAAAAAGACCGAAGCTATAGATTTTCTTGTCTTAAAGCACAATGTTGTTTTCATTGCTATCGCTGACCATTCATAGCTATGGGTTCTGCATCTCTGGATTCAACTAACCTTGGAAAGAAAATATTTGGGGAGAAAGTTGTGTCTGTACCAAACATGTACAGGCTTTTTATATCCTGTCATTATTACCCAGGCAGTACTGTGTAACAGCTATTTGCATACAACTTAGATTGCCCTGGATATGATAAGTAGTTTAGAGATGACTTAGAGTACACTGCTGTAGGTTGTATGCAAATATGCCGTTTTATATCAGGAACTCAGCATTTGTCAATTTTGGTATGAGGTTAGGGAGTCGTGAAACCAATCCCCAAGGATACTAAGAAATGACTGCAGTAAATTTAGCAACTAAGTAAGTCACCATAATGCCATTTTGCAAATAAAATATTTACTAATTTCAATTTTATAGTTCTGTAGGGTCACTAGCATGTTTAATTCTTATATATTTTCATAGGTACCTAAATAAATGGTATCTAATGGCCAGAATCAGCTGTCCCAATTCTCAAGAGTGAAGCACTGTGTACAGCAGGTGGGGATTCCATTCATTAAACTGCATGCCTATGAGCCAGGTTCCACCAGGTCACTGGCTTTTCTGTAGTTCCTTCACAATTAAGCAGTCAAAACTCGTTGAGGTGCCCCTGAAATCTGTCCTTTGGTGAAGGAAACATCAGGGCAGCGCACAGCGCATGGTAGCAATCTGTCACAGCATGGCTCCAAGGAGTCAAAGAATGAAACAATCCCTCCTGTGTGCTCTTAACGTTTGACCCCACCCTCAGTAGACCTTGAAGACTTGAGATGATAATGTCTTCTGACAAAGGCTCCATCCTTCTTTCTAGACCCTGTCCATTGGCTCAGCAGTAAGTCTCCTCAGGATTTAGACTCTAGATATGACCTTTCCAACATTTCTAACCAAAGTAGAATCTGAGAGAATGGGAAAAGACCGCCTGTTTTGCTCCGTTTGAAGAGCATATATAGTTATATGGGTGGGGGCTTGCTGATCTATTTCCCGGACTTATCCTACTCTCAGAACTGTACAAAGCCACAGCCTGTGAGAAATAGTCTAACTATGCACCCAGTTGAAATAGAAAGTACTAGCAGTTCTTTTTTCTGCTATTTTTTTGGTCTTTGGTTATGCTGGTGGTGCCCTGGCTAGCTTCCAGTTCTGTGGAGGCACCATCTTGTCACCCCATCCCTCTTGCCTCAGGCAATTCGTTTAGTTTGGGACTCTGACCCTGCAGATCTGCCCCCCACACTGAAGTATCTGGTTTGACAAATCATCTTTTGATTTTGTATCACTCTATCCTCTAGGTATCACTCATACTGGAAATCTCACTCATCATGGTGCACATGGAAATAAGCTCTTCTATCTCAAAGGCATGGTTCACAATGGCCAAATTACATTCAGCACTTTAAAGGCAGCCCACCAGGATTTCTCCTGTGGCTGTTAAAATATTCAAAACAACAGCTTTGTATTTTACTTTCTTTTGATTTTCTTCCTCCTGCCTTGGTAATTTCTAGTATGACTCTTTGTTCAACTGTCACAAACTTTTGGAGGCCAACCCGATGATTTTCACATACACACTTCACCCTTACCTCCCAATATTTCTGCCCCTAACTGTGTCCTGTCCCATATTCTTTTGGTTTGTTTCTTTAAAGAGCTCAACACTATTTATTTATGTATTTATTTAGGAGGTGCTGGAAATCCAGCCGACTGACCTATTGCCCAGCACTGGCACCTTTGAACCTACAGTGTAATTAATTTATTAGAATGTTTTATTAGAATTAATTTATTAGAATCTTTAAAAAATTTCCTTACTAGGATGTTAGCTTTACGAGGACAAGGATTTTTGTCTGTTTGCTTTTTGATGTAATACAAATATCTAGAACATTTCATGACACAAGACACTCAACAAATATTTGTTGAACAAATAACTGCATAATACTTCATCCAGCCCCTAAGCTAAAAGCTTAAATAAAAATGTCTCCCAGCTAGTACCATGGACCCTCAATGGTAAGGGCTAACATTATAAACATATTCAAAGGATCTCATCTATAAGTCTTAAGCAAACTCGTAGGTCCTTTACTTTCTGGTCAGATTCTTAAAATACAGCCATCTCATTAGCTGTGTAAACATTGCAAATGAGAGAAAAATCGCCATCCGGCAGGTTCAGGGCTGTGTCGTACAGAAATTAGGTTACCTTGGTCTCAGCAGCACACCCAGTAGGTTTCCCACTTCACTGGAACGTGCTTTTGTTTGTTTAATTGAGAGTTTACTAACAACAGGAGTGACCACAGCCAATGTAACGATACATCTATTCTTTTCAAAATGCTCTTCTACAGTGTACTTCAAGCAACTTACAAAAATGCCTACAAAAGAGAATTCAAATCTAAAGGATTGCAATATCAAAGATTCCATCTGGTTTGCTTTGTTTCAAGTGGCAGAAAGATCTACACTTAATAGGTACATATCTTGGGAAGATTTTTGAGCATAAAATGAGACTCTTTGAGAAATGAGACTCTAAAATGAGACTCTAAAAATGAGACTCTTTGAGAAATGAAACAAATGCCTTGTATATGGAGGGCCCTAGTCACTGGCAGAATGTCCTTGAGGGATGAATGCCACCTGCCAGAGATGATGTCGAGAACATTCCAGGAGTGAGTGAAAGGTCAGAATGACCTTGGGGGTCTTCCCTGGGCTGGGGTTCTAAAGACCAGAGGATTATAATGACTCAGTTCCATAACTCATTTCTATTGGAAGAACAGGAGTCACATGCTAGCTAGGTGAGAGTTATGTTCTGGATCGTGAGTCTCCCCCAAAGGTTATGAGTTGAAGGCTAAGTCACCAGCCTGTGACACTATGTGAAGGGGGTGGAACTTTTTGGAGGTGGAGCCTGGTGGGATAAAGTTAGGTTTTTAGGGGTGTGCCCTTGAAGGAAGTTGCTCTATCCTCTCCCTTTCACAAGAAGCTTTTTTTCCTGTCATGATGTTCCACCTCACCACAGGCCCAAGGGCAGCAGAGACAGCTAACCATGGACTGAAACCTCTGAAACGATGAGCCAAAATAAGTTTTTCCTTTTCTTAAATTGATTTTGATTGATTAGGTATTTTGTCCCAACGATGGGATGTTAAGATAATGGGAAATTAAGGCATAAAAAAACTGCACAGATGACCCAACTTTTCAGAATGAAAATTCATGAAAAGAACACCCATATTTTTGAGTTTCATTTTTCCTTCACATCAGATATAATTAGCTTTCAAAGTGAAAAGTATCAATCAAATATGAAGGGCAAGGCAGGAGTGTTTCCATATTCTTTCTACTTGAATAAAAAGGAATCTGCTTCTTAGCATCAAAAATCACTTTTTGAATCCAGAATTAAATGGAGATAACCAAATAGGATGAACAACCATTTTTAATTGTCTCTCAGAGTAGTTGAAAAAATTTCAAAGGGAGAAGACAGAGAATAGATAAGGCAGCCTAAATGCAAAGGTATAAAGTGTGAGAGATCACCGGCTCTGGGCATGAGGTCATTTGAAAACTTAAGGTTAGCCTGAAAGATGGCACACACCTGTGATCCAGTGCTCTGGGAACGTAAGGAAGAGGACTGCAAGTTCAAGCCCAATCTGAGTAAGTTAGGAATTTAGTGAGAACTTGTCTCAAAATAAACACATTTCAAAAGGGCTGGAGATGCATCTCAGTGTGGAAGCACTGAGTTTAATCTCCAATGTTTATTGCAAATAAAACAAAACCTTAAAATTATAGCCAATATTGATAACATGATGCTTTTCAAATAGCTGTTTGTAGTGATACCTCCTACCCATTCCTTCTCCTCTAAGCTCTTGAAAGAGTCATGAAAAATAGTATTGATCCTTTCTATAAAATGGTACTTGGATCCTATATAAGGAAAGTGATCATCAATTGAAATTTGTCACAGATATCACAGTTGCTACCACTACTCACTTCCTGCTCCCGCAGGCAGTGACAGGGGCTGGAAGACATCTTCCAGGCTCCAAGAACTCTTAGCAACCCCTATGGTGGAGAAAAAGGAAGATGGGGGTGATTGGAATTATATAAATTTCAGTTTCAGGGCTATAAAATGTATCTATTACTCTTTACATTCTAGATAATTCCAAGGAAGCCCAACACCAGGAGACTACAAGCCCTGATGGAGGATTTTCATTAGTAAATCCTGAGTCCTAAGAGCTTTGAAGGTAATTCCTCTCATGAACCAGAGTGGCTACCATCCACCCAAAAGATACAAATTCTAAAGACAAAAAGATGCCAAGAGGGAAAATCACGGCTTAGAAGATTTATCCCATCCAGGATCCTGAGAGTCTTACCTCGGATAAACCCACCATGTGGGGTCTTCGGAAGCCCTGTTTCTCTTATTTACTATGCAGCTCTTCTGAGTAAAGGGCTTCTTAGCTTCACACTATTTCCTCCTCCTCTCTGCCCCCTGAATTTTCTTGCTGTCCCACATTCTTGAGGTGAACTGTGACACAGTCAGGCACTGTTAAGCTGGTGGCTGAGATTCTTGCCATCATTTCCCTGGAGGGGAGATGCGGATGGTTCTGGTGGGCAGTTATTTGTGTTTTTTGTTCTTCTATCAACTGTAACCCCACCTCCTTCCAAAATTAAGAGGCTTGTGCTGATCACTGCAAAGCTGACGTGTATCACCTCTGCCACATCACTTAGACATTCCCTCACTTGTGATTCTTCTTGACCTGGAAATCTTGGTGTTGTCCTCATCAAGAATCCTTCTATAGTCGAGCCTTTTACCCCAAGTCTTAGTGGTCCAGGGACACAGTCATCAGTGGAACAGTTGGACAGAGCTTCCTGCCTAGTTTTGGAGAACCTCTGGTATGTGGGGTCAAATACTTGCTAGCTCCCTAACTTGCTGCAAGAGTTTCTATGGATTATTTAACCTCTCTGGTCCTCAAATTGCTGCATGTGCAGAGTGGAGATGACACTGCCTGCATTACAGGTTTGTACCCAGGAATCAGATAATGGTCACGAAATCACCGCAAAGCAGCAGACATTCAGAAAAATACTCTGACAAGGGAGATTCTTTTTAAAGCTCACTTTCTGCTGGGCAATTGTTACGGTCCCCGTCTGTTTAGCTTCTTACCAGTGAGACCCAGATGGGCTGTCCCCTCCTCTCTTGCTTTTCTCTGAAGTCCTTAAGTGGATTGGGAAACCCAGAAAAGCCTCGAGCAGAAATCACCAGCCTATCCAGGGAACTACATTCCAATCTGCTCCATCTTCAAATTCTGCCACATCTCTGAAGTTACACAAAAACTGGCACAATGACTGCATTGGCACCCAGTGTGAGTCAGGTTTTGATCATTGTGTCAAAATACGCAAGATAAACAAATTACAATGGGGAAAATTTTCCTTTTGGCTCACAGTTTCGGGGGTCTTAGGCCATGATCACTTGGTTCTGCTGCTTTGGGCCTGTGATGGCCCAGTACATCATGCAGAGTAGGCATGTTCACCTCATGGTGGGCCAAAAGCAAGAGAAAGAGGTATGGACCAGAGTCCAAAGCAAGGTCTGCTTCCTGTAACTAAGTAGGCCTCACTGCTTAAAGGTTCCACCATCTCCTGGTAGTGTCCCCTGGTGGTGACCCAGGCTTTAACATACAGGCCTTCTGGGGGAAAAAAAAAAAAACCATATAGGCCATATAGGCCTTCGGGGACACTTGCAAGTGGCAGCAGACATGACCAAGGATAATTTTCCTAAGAATTAAGTAAATAGAATCAGCCCTTACTTGGCTCCAACTGTTACAGTGGTGCAGAAATCCTTTTCGATTATCTTCTTGTGAAGCTGACTTTTGCGTTTGTCCCTCAGATGAAGTCTAGAAACTCCTCGAGGGGAGCTACCAAGTCCTACACATATTTGTGCTGTATATGCAGTGCCTGGCACCGGGCTGGGCATACAGTTGGGGCCAGAAAAGACAAAATGATTAATCGAGACTGATTCATGGATGAGTTAATAAATCAATGAGTTAATTGGCTGGGCATTGGGAAGAGGGGATCCTTGAGCATTTTGTCTCATCCTTTGTATAGGATGAGGATAGAAACAGAAGGAAAGATACAGTGTGAGCAGAGAGGATTCTGAAAAAGGGGAACGGCATCCAGCAAAAGCCGGAACTAGAGGCAGCCGGAGTGGTCCCACTGTGAGCAGTCCAACTGTCCAAGTCCGGGCTCTCTGCGCCAATTCCCAATCTCGGAGCCGCCAGGCCTCCCCGGGCTTGGTGTCAGAGCCCATGCTGCTGCCGGGAGCAGTCATGCGTGTTACCTCAGCAGCCCAGGCCTCGAGGAGCCCTGCCAATTTACCTTCCGCTACATGGGCCAAGTTGCTTCATCCAGCAACTCTCCGGTCCCCTGTCCCTCTCTGACATTTGGAGGATGACAGTTCCCAGCCCACAGTGTGTAGTGTGAAGGGAAATACAAAGGCAACTCCTTTTCCTTTGGCTAAGGACAAATGACCCTCTGCCCTTTCCATGTCAGGGTCTTTGTTGACTCTTGACGCCTCATTATGAATAATTTCTGTTATTTCTGCAGGCTTATGAGGCTGCCTCTTCTTTTTTAAGGACACCACACAGATCCATGACACCAAGCCTCAAGACCTGCCCTCAGCAGCCTGTGGAAACCCCATCATGCCAAGCTGCAAATACATTTTTTGGGGTCCTACTTGTGCGGCTCTTTGCTCTTTAGAAACCCCAATTGTCATCTGGGGCTGAGCAAAGGGCAACTTCCCTGACTGGTTCTCACTGACTCTAGTTCCACTGTAAATTGCTTCTGCTTCTCTCTGTCCTGAAAGCTTAGGACTTAAGGTCACACGGGGCTTCTGCTGTGAGAACAGTTGCTGTCTGGATGAGGCTTCAAGACAACAAAGGCAGTCCTTGGACAAGCAAGCAGACCTTCCAGATGCCACTTGGTGACCACGGTCATGGTACTTTCAACTCTTCTTCAAGTCATGTGGTTAGTCGCATGTCAGACCTCTGGCTTCAAAATTTGCCTCTGCACTTTGCAGGCTGGGAGACTTTGAACCAGTTATTATTCTCTTTGTTCTTTAGTTTTCTCATCTGAAAAACAAGACATGATGCTAGTGTTTGCTTGGCAGGGTGGCTGTGAAAATCAGACAGGGTAACAAATGACACACTGGTGACACCAGCACTTGAACACTGCTGGCCACTCTAGTGGCCCTGCAGTCATGGCAGCTGCACCTTCATCCTCAGTGCTGACTGCATCAGGGAAACGCGGGATGTTTTCATCTTGGCTCTGCCTCTCGGTAGCTGTGTGTTCGTGGGGAGAACACAGCTGTTCTGTGTCCCAGTTCTCTCATCGGTAAACACAACAGCAACACCTATAGCTACAAAGTTGTTAGAGGAATCGAATGAGGTCATGTACATGGAAATGCTCCATTTTAAAGGAATACTGCCTAGTGCTTGTGATTGATCTCTTCTTTCTTGTGGAAGAATCTCTCCTGGAAGAGGGATTCCAGAATTTGCCCTGCTGCAGGATATCTTGATGGTGAATAACTTCTGATTTGTGTGGCTTTAACGTAATTTCTCAGATTTGGTCCTTGCTATGGTCTCAGTTTTGGTTCCCTATGAAACTCATGTTGAACCCTAATCTCCAAAGTCAGAAGTGACTGTATTTGGAGGTCAGGTGTTTGGGAAATAAATAAGATTCGATAAGATCATGAAGTAAGGCCGATGATGGCATCAGTGGCTTTAAAAAGGAGGAAGAGAAACCTGAATGACAAGCTTGCTCTGTCTCACCAGATGATGAGAGGCCTCCCAGCAAGAAGAGCAGCACCAGAAGCAATCCCTCAGCCTGTGGCCTCCAAGCCTCCAGAATCATAGGCAGAATAAACCTTTATTCTTCGCAAGTCACCCTGCCTGTGGCTTTCATTACAGCAGCAGAAAACAGACAGCTACAGCCCCATGAAAGCGTTAGCAAAAAATTATCAGCACCTTGTAAGATAGGAAAGCACCAAGCCAGGGGTCAGCGGGCCACATGCAAGTATAGATCTCCAGAAAGTGTCCCCACTGGAGGCCTCTGAAATTTTTTTGACCAAGGTTTCCCCATCACTAAAGTGAAGACGATAACCACACTAACATCTTTTACCTGTAGCCTCCTTTACTTTCCAGCCCACACAGAGTATTAAGTAGATGGGTCCGATGAGATGTTCACCGAGGAAGATGTCAGGGTTGGCTCCAGATGAAACTCTGCATGTCCCTACTTTAAAAGTCTCAACTTTTTCACAAAGCACCCAAAATTAAGTTGCTTGGGAGCTATAATTATGGATACCATATATCTATAACTATAGATAGACCCAAGCAACACAGGAGTAATAATAGATAATAATAAGTAATAATGGAAACTCTAGAAATACCATTTCCAGAGGTCTTTGTTTTCACTTTCATTCTTTATCAGTACTTCTCATTTGTGAAACCCAAACCAATCATCTCTGGGAGTGAAGGGAGTCTCTGGGGATATCTAGAGTCCTGAGAAATCACTGAATTACAAGAAATCCTTGGTTTGAACACGGAGGTATTTGGAGGGGACATTTCTAATAAGGCATGGAAACTGTGACCTCTCCCTCCATTCCTTGCCTGATGTGGCTATCTCTGCAATGTGTCCCTTGTAATACCTTTTGTAATAAACTCGTGCACACACACACAAAAAACCAAAGCATACAACTCTGATTTGAGTGTTCCCTCCTCTATGAGCCCCTCAAAAATACCCCCCCAAAGAAAAAATACCTGATGTACTGATCAGTCCTGGGAACATGTGGGGGAACTACCTGTTCCTTTGGCCTCAGTGGAAGCAGGGACTCTGCATCTCAGAAAGGGGAAAGATGGCCATCTGCAGGGGACAGCATGCTATTCCTGTTCCCCTTCCTGCTCAAGCCCAGAAAGCTGAACCAGGTGGAAGGCATGGGCTGTGGGTAGAACCACCCCTTTACCCCCATCAAGCCACAAAGAGAATCCTGAAGGTGAACCCTCAGCAGGCTGAAGAGAGGAGTGAAGAGATCTTTCTGTGTCGAAACCCTGCTGCATCTAGAGGTCAGGCATCGGAAGGGCTTGGTAACTGGCTGGTGACAGGAATCCTTTTGGGCCATTCTTCCGGGCAGCAGGTGTGTGGGGGCAGTCACCTGCCAACTGCACAGTGTGCTACAGAAGATGCTTCACTGGACCACAAGTTGTGAGCAGAGGAAACAAGGTGCCCATGAAGCAGATGGAAAATTGAGTGTCAGGAAAAAGGTGAGTAAAGTCAAACAGGAGATGAAGGAAAGGCCTTGCAAAAGTAAACAAAAAACAACAAATAGCAACCGTGACTGCGTGCAGAGAGGAAAGGGCTTTCTTCTCATACTCCACCAACTCTGCGATCGGGGTTTGGTTGCTGCTTCTTGGATGGAGAACCAAGAAACTGGGTGAATAAGGGCCATGAAAGATTTACATTTTTTGACCGGAAATTGAATCTCTAAGAACATAACTGAGAGGAGTTGAGAGTGCATTTCAGTGGCAGAGGATTTACCTAGGGTTCAATCCCCAGTGCTGTACAAGAAAAGAAAGATAGAATGTGAAAAAAAGAGAAGAAAGTCAGCAAAATACCATATTGCAAAAGGAAGAAAGATATAAGGACAGATTCTACTCAAAGTTTAAACTTTTTAAATATATATGTATATATAAAATTTTATTTTTGGTTGAAATTACAAATACGTAATTATAATTTTCATCCCTATTACATAGAGAATTTTTAGAGCAATGAAAATTTTCCATGGAATTATAATGTTGGATTCACATATTATATACTATACATGGTCCAAGCACCAAGAGTGAGTCCTAATGTAACTGTGGACTAGATGACAATGATGTGCCAGTGTGTCACTGGCAGTGATAATTGTAGCACTCTGGTCTGGGATACAATTGTTTTGGGGTGAAATATAGATATAGATGTACAGGTATAGACAGTTTATCGCAATACTGTGTCCGGGGAGAGTTTAATGTCCACGCCCACTAAGACATCCCTACGGTGATCCAATCTGTAGCTATTTAAAGACGTGAGAACTTCAGGGGGCCTGGGAGCAGCTCAGGGGAACAGTGCTTGCCTAGTGTGCATGAGGCCCTGGGTTCCATCTTCAACACTACAAGAAATAAAAATTTAAAAAAGAATGATCTATGTTTAATATATTACAATATGTATACAGAGCAACACAACGTAGGATGTGTACTCTGAAGTCAAAATGCAGCCAAGTGCAGTTCCAGGGCTCAGAGATAATTTGGGATGTTGTAAATATTTGGAAATTGAATTTCACTGTTCTCCCCCTATCCAGTGTTTAAGGCCATGATTAAAAAATTTTTTAATCAAAAAGAAAAAAAAAAGAGAGAGAAGTGAAAATGTGGTAAACAAGAACTTGGAGGATCCAGAAAGTGGAAGAAACAAAACTAAAATTTCCATCAGAATGGAGCTAACATGGAGGCTCCTGTTCTCAGGGCTGCTCCCACCCCACCCTGTGTTCCAGCCTCTGCTTTACTCACTGATGGTCGCCAACGCTACTTCCTCTTCTTTTGTTCTTGTTTTGTTTTTTTAAGGTTTGCATTTCTCATTTATGCCACTTAGATGGGAAACCTGAATGCCAATGGCTCATTGATGTCTCTGAAGGGAGCTCTTGGGCTTTCCAAGAGATGGGCTCCACATTGTGTGGCCCGAGCTCTTGCAGCGCAAGTGTGTGAAGGCAGGGAAGCACTCTCCACAGCCCCACAGTCCAGATTGGCCACTGGCAGCAGGTTCTAGGGCCCTAGATCCAACAGTGGGCTCTCCTGGTCCAGCCACAAAACATTTATAACCCCTCTAAGCAGTCCTCTGGCAGAGGAGAGCAAACTGTGAGCTCAGGAAGCTAATGACCTCGAATCTATCCATTTATCTTGGCCTTTCCCCTCCGTGTGAGATGCCACAGAAAGTGCCAGTCTCTCTCTTTCTCCCTGAAGAAGAATGAGTAATGCCAGAAAGCCAGGCCGTACCCTTGCTTTTCCTCCTGGGCCAGGCCCAGAGCTGGAGTACCAACGGGAACCAGAGGGGAGAGAAAATCACTCTTGATCATTCCTGAATCCTCCATGTAGCAGAGAGCTCACCTGAGTTCTGCTTCAAAGCCTAATGTCTGTCGGCTTCTCCATAAATCTTCATAAGTAGACAGCGCTGATTCCTAACAAACCTCCTGCTTGGAGCCAGAGGCTGGTGACAACTCTCCCAGTTCGAGCTGTGCTGGCAGCCAGCGGTGGACAACACAGCTCCCAGCTTCCTCTGCCCTCCCAGCAAGAGGCGGAGGAGGAGGAGGGCAGCTACCCTGAGGAATGGGAGCTTCTGAAATCAATGGTTCTTCTCAGTTGCCCCGCATCTGCTTCAGTGGCTGCCCTCACCCTGGCACAGGGACATCAGCTTCCTGCTGGGCCCAGCTGAAGCCAAGAGCTGGCACTGCGAGACTCCCCTTTGTTTATGGTGTGGGCCACTTGGGTGTGGGATGTTTCCTCTTCTCTTTCCTGCAACACTCAATTGGATTTGGGTTAAACAACTGATTCATGGACTGTGGCTGGGTTGAGAAGGCAACTTGTCTTCAGCCTGGAATACAAACAAATGAACAAAAAGACTAAAATCAACCAAGGTAAATAAAATTCCTATGCGCTTGCAAAAGGCAAGGCTGGCTTAAGGGTGAAAAAATGCATCTTCCATCAATACCGCATCCATCATAGAGGGATACCACCATTTGCTTGACAAATTTCCTTTGTCTTTTCCTCCCCACCAAAGCTGCATTTCTCCTCTTTAAAGGAATCATAGCAAAGCCCTACTGAAAGTTCTCCTGTATCAGAGCCCATCAAGGGTCCCTTACCATTTAGCTCTGGCATCTGCTTTCCAATGCCATCCAGAGGGCGATGTGCAGGAAGCAAATTTTGGTAAAATATCTTGAGGAGGAAGAAAAAAGAACCGATGTGATGGTCTGCCACTCACATTACTAATTCAGGGTTGTCTCTCCAAAGTTATTTTCCCCCTACAAGATAAAATATATGACTTTAAATTAGAAATACATCTAGACAGACAGCCAGACAGACAGACAGATTATTTTCAGATATATACAAAGTTGTAGTTAAAATTCCCAGATGTCCGTGCATATATGAAAAGGCAAATTAGTTTGCTACTGTATTAATGTGTGAAATGGCTAAATTAATCCTTCTGTATGATGTCTGAATAGGTTATTATAAGGTGCTTAGAGATTTGGCAGGCTAAGCTCCATCTTTCTTTCAAGATGTTAAGAAAATAAATGTAAATGCAGGGAACACTGCATGTGGGGCATCTGCTGTCCAACTTTATAATTTGAATGTCAGTGTAGTATTTGGGAAAAGTTAACCACAGAGCAAGGGCACAAGACTCATCAGAACTGATTTTTTCTTCTGACCCTCCATTTACTCACATTCGAACCTGAGGCTCGAGGCTTGGTCTCCTTCCAGTTCCCCAGCACATTCGTCTTACTTTTGTTTCCTATCAGACAAAAAGTAACTTGACCTAGTTTGAATGGAGAAGTTCAATTTATTAAAAAGTTACTGGGTCAGCTCACAGGGCCCAGAGGCAATGGGCCTCTCTAGGAGCATGAATTAGGAATGGGAAAAATATCAAGAAGCCAGGCCATTGAGCTTGCCCTGTTTGTTTTTCTGTTTACTCTGTTCTTTCCTGACAGTTACGTGCTGAGCTGCTGACGCTATGTGGGGGAAGATGGTAAACCCAATTTGTGAGTTTTTAATTCCATCCCACAAGAGACAATAGCCACTCCCAACTTAGAATTTCACTTTGGGGGTAATCGATAATCCATTTAACATGTCTGAGTCCTGTCTCATGGCCTCTTTTGCACTGCCTGCCTATTTGCCTTGTTCTTTTCTCAAAACATCCTGTTCTTGTTCTGTGTATGTGCTACTTTCATCTCTCACTTAGGATACCTGTTAGATGTTGGTGTTACTCATTTAATTTTCAGCTTTCTCTTAGGTTTCTTTAATTATTCCCTCATCTGTTTATTGCATTTCATACTTGTGTTCATCTTGTTTTCATGCTCCTTACTGTATTCTGAGATCTGGTTCATTTTGCTTGCATGGTTCCAATTAAGAATGGAAAAATGATTTGCTTTGTTTCTAGAGAGCTAAATGGGTTTTTCCTGTTATTTATGTGTATATCTATTTCCCTGATCTTTCAAAAATGAAGTGGTTTTCCTAGGAAATTTATAGATGTGATAAGGGCCCAACAAATGGCCGGCTTTACTTCAGAATAAACAAAGGAGGAGTTGGCCAGGTAAGGCACCAGATCTTAGGCTAAATGCAAGAATAGAGATCTTTACTCAAGACATTGACATCAACCCAGTGAGGGTTCATTTTCTTTAAGCTAAACTCCCCTTTGTTGTGCTTGTAGGTAAAGAACTGGGCTGGGAAAAGAAAAAAGAACTGGGCTGTCTTTTCCAGGGGTGGTAGAGAGGGCAGGGGAGAGGTGTGCAGAGCAGACATTGAATAAGTAGAATATGATGCCTGCTGGCTGAGCTTGGCAGCTTCCCAAGCTTTCATTGGGCAAGTTGGCCTCCCTGTCACAGTAGCCTTCTGCATTGTCTGAACTGATGCTTTCTCTTTTTCATCTGGCTTTACAGACTCTTCGTATGCCAGAAATACATTGAAATTCTTCCTGCTGCTGATAATCTTCATATTTATGGGCTTATTCTTTATTGATGTCTTAGAGAGTATGAGAGAAAATTACCTGTGTACAGTCCGCCATCTTGAAAAGAAAATCACTGAATTCTAATTTCAAATTATAGGACAGAGAATCTGATTGGCCCAACTTGGTAGAACGGTGGTCTACCTCAGGCTCATAAACTGGGGGTGGAAGGTGTCATGGTTGCCAAAGAACCATATGGTGAAAGTAGTTCTCAGAGTGGAGGTCACTGTGTACTGGGCAGATGACCCTAAGGCAGTCACAACGCTGAGTTCTAAGGACTGGATTTTTGTTGTTAGGATTGTAGACTCTCATTCCTACAGAGCTTGGTCCCATGTGACTCTCTCCTTGTGTCCTAAAGCAGAAAGGGATCCAGGGGTGAGTTGCTAAATGCTTAATAACTGTCCCTCTGTAGAGGGAGTAGGGGTGGATTCCTGATCAGCAGCCGTTCCTGGTTTCTGCAGTGTAAACACTTTCACTCAGGTGGGCCTAAAGCTGTGTACATATACAGCACAAGGATGACTCCCAAAGTTGTGTGACAGCCACCAGCAGCACATCACTGGCAATATCAGAACCGATTGTGCTGTCCTAGCCAAAGCACCATTAGCCAGCCAACTTTAGTTAATTTATTAAGACTCTTTGGTTACAGAAGAGAACTCAAATAATTCTATCAAGCAAAAAGAGAAATGTGTTGGTAAAGGACTAGAATATTTGATGAAATCCAAGAAAGAGCTGAATGGCCAGGACTTGGGAATCACCAGCCCTACCCTAGTGACCACCTAAAGCAGCACTTCCTGGATGCTCTCTTCAGAATGTCACAGTATTTGTGACTGACTCTTTGACTTGACTCCGATTCTCAGTGTCCACCTCCAGAAGAAATTGCTGAGAATCTAATTGTAAAACTAGATGCCCCGACTGGGGGTGCAGCCAATGGCAGATCCTTGTCCTAGCATGCCTGTGGCCCTGGATTCAAGCCCCCAAATTGGAAAAAAAGTGAAAAACAAAAAAAGCATTTCCCTCACTTGGTAAAGCGTATTTCTCACCTGAGGCCAGTCACCTCTATCAAAAATATGGCTTCTGGGGACAAAAGAGGTACATGATTTGTAGGGCAAAATGACAATGTGTGGCAGACCTCTTGTTCTACAATTATTAAAAATTTCAGGATGAAACAAAAAAATGTGAAATCAAGCATGGAGTGTTCTCCATGATCCCTGATCCCACTGATCCCTGAGGATTGTCACAGTCACATACCCTTGAAGGGGTCTCCTCCTGGAGTCAAACTGTGACTTCTGCCGTGGGCACTCTCTCTTATTCTCAACTGCTCACCTGGGAAAGTCACGAGGTAGTCCCGTGGAGAGGCCCTGTGGCAAAGGAGGAAGATGTGCCAATCGCTAAATAAAGGAGTGCGAAAGGAGATAAGACCCAGTCTCTCTCCCTTCTTGATCCCAAGGAGCTTCCCATGACACTGAAACCCTGAATGCTATGCTCATTCCCAAGACAGACTTTGATCAGAGTCACCCAGCTAATCGACAAGGCGTGGCCAGGATGTGGGGTGAACACAGCTGCTGGGTACAGAGCAACAGAAAGGGAGGCTCATAAAAATATTACCTTGTGTCGTTGTTCAACTTATTCACAGATCTGGCACCAGGCAACTTCTGGCTGTTCTCCAAGGTCAAGATACTCATGAAAGGTAAACTTTCGTACTGATTCAGGACATAAAGGCAGCCACAATAGCACAACTGAAGACTCTCAGGAGAGAGGACTCCCAGAAATGCTTCAGAAAGTGGCAAAAGGAATAGGATTAAGAGTGTTTGAAGTTGGAATGGGGTGGGGGTTGAGGGGGTTAGTGGCAACATGTCTTTTGCTATAATCATATTTTTAAAATTTAAACATTAACTATACTTTTGGTCATTCATATGTCTATATTCGTAATACCCGGAAAAAATGGGACAATGGGTGTTTGTGGTTTTAAGTTTTTTTGAATAATTTGTTACCCTACAACAGCTAACTCATATAGTGCTAGTCATTGCTTCTGGTCTATTTTGATGTACTATAACTTACACATAAGCAGTGAAGTCAGTTTATGGGCTGTATCAGCTAGTTTTAACTAAATTCATGCTCACAAAAAAAAAAGGACAAGTGATTTCAAAAGACTCTCATAAAAAAAGGAAATTGAAGTTAATGCTGATATAGTAAACTTAATCCCACCCCTAATAGCTGTTTTTCAAATATATTTTAATTAAAAATGAATTTTACTCATCAGATCTGGCAAGATAGTGTTCAAAAAGTCAAGATTTTTGAAATATGGATTAACAACACCGCTTGGAACTTAGCCAAAAATGGTAGTACATATACAAAATTATAAATAGAGACATTTTTATATTTGTGCGTGTTCAAATATTGTTCACTAGCCAAGTAACACACCTATAATCTTAGCACTCTGTTAGGATGAGGCAGGAGGATCACAAGTTGAGCCTAGCTTGGGCAAGTTAGTGATTTAGCAAGATCACATCTGAAATCCAAAGAAAAGTTTTAAAGGCTGGGGATGTGAGTTCAGTGTGAAGGCCCTGGGTTTAATCTCCAGAAGAGAGATAGGGAGAGGAGGAGAAGAGGAGAGAGAGAGAGAATGAGAGAGAAGGATGGAAGGAAGAGAGGGAGAGAGAGAGAGAGGGAGAGGGAGAGAAAGGGAGAGAGGAAGAGACTGAGGATGATTTGCGTGATCAAAAAGTTTGGTGACATGGAGTCTGTGTTTGGAAGTTGGAAGGTGGGTAGTGGAGGTGCTGACCCTGGTTCCGAGGGCCCCTGGCTGCAGCAGCTTTATGGTGAGCGACTGCAGTGGTCAGCCTGGGGAAGACACACAATAGACAGGAGACCTACGAGCACATCATGATGACAGGGACCACATCCTCCGTGTAACACTTTATGAGGACTCCTTTTTTTATGAGGTTATTAAAGAGAAGAATAATGCTGAAAGACTGGAAATCCTTGGGAACACTTAAATTATATACATGACATTTAACAATTTTTGTTGAGAGTATAATATCCATTCAGAAAAATTTTAAATTACATATGTACCATTTAAGCAATAGCGATATGGTGAAACTATTTTACCTGTCACCCAGGAATTACCATTAGAAGGCTGCCACAATTGAATATCTCAATTCCTAATCATATTCTCCTCCCTTTACCCTAAAAGAAACTGTGCTTCTGAATTTTGCAATAGTCCTTCTCTGGCTCTATAGTCCTTATAAGTTTGGTATGTCTAAATAAACAATATGGTTTGGTTTTTATCTGTTTTTAAATTTCATGTAAATGGAAATCATATTGCACATATTCTGTCTTATATCTCTGGTTCAACACTGTTCAAAAGTCATTTATGTTACAAATCACTACATCTATTTATTTACAAGTGTCTTCTTTTGTAAGAAAACATGCACAAAGAAATTTGATATATACACACAATGGAAGATATTCAGCCACGAAAAGAGTAAATTTTGTCCTGTGCAACAATGGGAATAGAACGTGTGAAGGCTATATTAATGAAATTATGTGTAAGCTAAAACGTTTATTCTGTGTAAGTAGGAAACAAAAAAAATGCTAACCAGAGCCTGTGAAGGGCGTGGAGGAGAGAGACGGGGAGAGAGGATGATTAGGGGCGAAGCTAGATAGGATGAATCACCTCCAGTGTTCTATAGCACAGTAAGGTAACTATAGTTAACAATTAATTGAATATTTCAAAATAGATAGTACAGAGGATTTTGCATATTCCCTCAAAGAAATGGTAAGTGTCTGAGATGACAGGCCAGCTCTCCTGATCTGATCAGTACATTAAAATGTCACTCTGCACCTCATATATAAGCATGTTACTATGTATCCAATCAAAAAAAGGTGTATCTAAAATTGCACAATAAAATATGACACCCAGTTTTTCTGTTCTTTGTAGGACATTTGGATTGGTTCCGGTTCTGAGTCATTATAAACAATTCTGTCCGAGATGTAGACTTCACGTACACAGATACAGGTTTCTTCTCCAAGGCACAGGTGGTGGCAGTTCTGAGTCTTATGCTGTGTATGTCTAAACTCTGGTGGATAATGCTGAATTATTTTCCAAAGCACTTACACCAATTTACATCTTCCCTCCCCATAAATGCGTGAGGGTTCCCTTTATGATCATCGTCAGACTCTGGCAAATCGTATTGTCAAACTTAAATTCTTTGCCAGTCTGATAGGTGTTATCTCACGTTGGCATCTTGGTGTTACTTCATATTCTCTCTAGTGTTATTTCTTTGTATTTTAAATTTGCATCTCCTTCATTACTAGTGCAGTGCTTTTACACATATTTATTGGCTACTTAGATTTTTGTTTGGCTAACTGGCCAAGTTTAGTACATTTTTCTACTAGACTTATTTCTTATGTATTTTTTTTTTGTCTTTTTCATTTTTATCGGTACCAAGGATCGAACTCACGACCGCCTGCTTGCAAGGCAGGTGCGTATGCCGCTGAGCTAAATCCCCAGCCCCTAGACTTATTTCTTATTGGTCTGTAGTAATGTTTCATATATTTTCAATTTATTATTGGTTATAATTTACCTTTTGCAATCTGGAGTAGTATTTATATAGTCTCAATTAATGGAATTTGTGACATATCACAAATAGATTAAGTTAAAGCTTAACTCTTTCGATATTCTTATTATATCTTTTGATATACATAGTCCTAATTTTAATTTAGTCAAAATCATACAACTTTAATGGAGAGATTACATATATATCTTATGTAAAGATAGTCTGTGCTGCTGTGTAAACCCTATAGATTTGCCTTTTACATTGAGATCTTTAATGAACCAGGACTTCATTATTGACAAGACATTACTTTTCTCACTGACCTGTTCTAGAATTCCATCACATATCTTTTTCTGTCTTCTGTTCCATTGCTCTGTTTGTCTATCTCTGAGCTAATGCCACACTACTAAAATAAAATAAATCTTTGTGTCTGCTATTCTGAAAGCCCTCCTGCATGATGATTTCCTTCAAAATAGCCTGAGATATTCTTCATATTTATTTATATATATTATAGTCAATGTCTGTAAATTTTTGCTGAGATTTTGATGAGGATTAAGAAAATAGATCTACAAATCAATTTGGGAGAACAAGCATCTTTCAACATTGAGTCTTTCCATCCATAAATATATGGTACATTTTGCAGTTTATTTAGGTTTTCTTTAATATTTCTTGTGATATGATATTTTATAGTTTTCACTCTTGGCTCCTGGCTCTAAATTCCCTTCCCTAGATAGCTCATAGAAACTAGATTTCTCTGCCCCTAAGCAGGAATAAAAGTTTTCCCTCACCCTTCCGTCTTAGAACTGGCCTTAAAGGAATTCTCTAACCTGCCCTTGTCTGATAGTAGGTCATGGGATCTTCCTTTTTCCTGGGGTTCTATTCCATGCTCTAGGATGCTGCAAAAAGAAACCAAGAAGACTCTGAATAGACAGACCCTGCCAGGTTCCCCTATCTAGCCTATTAAAGTGGTTCCCATGCAATGAATCTCCTTAAAACCCCAAGGGATAAGGTTCCGAGAGTTGGGTACCTGACTGCACAGCTCTTTCAGGGTGACGTTCCTGGAGAGGACATGAGCCTCCATATCCATTTCCATGTACTTTACACTGTGCATCTCTTCATCCGTACCTTTTGTGAAAGATATTGCATATCACAGATATGATGTTTCCCCGAGTTCTGTGAGCCACTCAAGCAATTAATTAAACCAGAGGAGGAAGTTGTAGAAACCCTGATTTATATAGCTGGTCTATCAAAAGCATGGGTAAAACAAATCTGGGCCTTGCATCTGAAATACAGGGCAGTCTTGGGGATGGAGCTCTCAACTTTCACACCAGTAGCTACTGTCAGACCTGACTGAAGAGAGGACAATCATTTGCTGCAGATTTACTGGTGGGGGGAATCCTCAGACATTTTGGGGCTACAGAAGAGGCCTGGATTGTAAATGTATAGTAGGAGAAACTGAGTCTGACTTGGCTTTTCCTTCTATGCCTCAAATCTCTTAGTACAGTTTTTTAAATTTTGACCATCGAGGTCTTGCTTATTTAAAAAGAACTTATATTAGTTGATTTCTGTTCTAGTATAATTCTGTCTTAGTTACTTTTTACTTGTTGCTAAGACAAAATACCTGAAGCCCAAGTTGGGAAAGGAAAGGTTTATTTCTTACAGTTTTTGGAGGTTTCAGTCCACACTCAGTTGGCTCCAAGGCAGGCGGGCATGGCTGGGCCACAGTTCATGGCGGCTGCCAACAGCCAACGCGAACCAGCAAAGAGCAAGACACACCTTCTTCCTGCCACTACGTCACATCCTGGCTCCACCCCTTTGTGGATGTATCACTGACACCATCAATCCAAGCACTAGACAACGAACCATCACAAATGCACAATGCAAACTCATGAGGCCTGGGGCCACAGACATAAACCATGACAACTTTGCTGTTGATTTATGGGAATGCAGCTGAGTTTTATACACAGCTATCACTGGATCTTAAATGTCCTCCAAAGGCCATGAGTTGAAGATGTGGCCCCTGATTTGGCTAGGAGTGGGGTCTAGTGGGAGGTCTCCAGTGACTGCCTTGAAGGGGATCAGCCCAACCCCTGCTTTTTGCTCTCTCCCAACCCAGCAAGAGTAGACAGCATTCCCATGTAATTTCCACTACTATGAGCTCCCTTGCCGCAGGTTAAAAGCAACAGGGCCTGCTAATCATGCACTGAAGCCTCCAAAACTTTGAGCCAAAAGAAACCTTTTCTCTTTATAAGCTGATTATCATATTTGTGATAGTCACAGAAAGCTGGGTAACATAGCATTTGACTATGTTACCTTATTAATTCTAGAAATATATCTGTAAATGAAGTTGGATTTTTATGAATACAATCATAGCCTTGTTTTTGCTTTTCTGTGCCTAGTGCACTATGAGGGGCCTCCACTCTCATGTTCACTGCTATAATTTTTCTGCTTGCCTTATACTTTGCAGTACCGCAGGCTTGTGAGGAATGGCTTCCTGTCCATCAGGAGTGCTCCACACACAGCTGTCAAGTGAGCACAGAATTAGGGAGAATGACTAAATTTTAGAGGCCTCAGGAATAGTGCTGAACAATTTTAAATTTGTAAGTCTCCTTCCCCAAGTAAATTCTATGTGTGTGCACATACAATATAATAATCATATATAACCTCGCACTGCCCTTCTGTCCAGTCTGCCTCAGGATTCTCACCTGGCACACTCTGCTTCTTTTCATATTCTAGAGAACTCTAAACTTCTTATTACTGCTTTGCATTCTGTTCCTTCTGCTCACGATACTCTTCCCTTGCTCCCTCCTCCTAACTCACTGCTCCTATTTAGCATCAATCTCTGCCCACCTCCTGGGGAAGCCAGTCCCTCCTTTAGCCTATGGCCCAACTCCTCTGCACTATACCATAAGCGCCTGTACCTTCCCTTACAAGTTCTTGCCACAATAGCCGTGGGATTCCTGTGCTATTGTTTGATTAATCATAATCCCTCAGCTAAGGAGCAAACTCCAAAAGGGTGGTGACGAATGCCGGATTCCCCAGCACTTAGCCTGCATCAGACCCTTACAAAGTCACCACAGCCATTCCCTGAACTAAAAGCCCTCACCTGTCACTACTATCTTCCTTCCTTGTCACCCTAGGGTGGCACTCCATGTGTCTTCTAGTTTCCCTACCTTGTTCCACAGCCCTGAGCCCCCTTAACTCTATCATGCCACTAAATCATGCCAACCCCACTTCCTTACCCTTACAATTTGTGCCCTACCAAGGGCATAGATTAGTTTTATCCTCTTAGGACCTGTACCAGTAACCGGAACACAGTGGGTATTAGTATATATTAGCTTGAAATGATGAATAAATGCAAGTGAATGCCAAATACAAAATGAATATGTGTGTATGTCGACAACAAATATTGATGCTGTTTAACTATGGAGCAGGCTTTTAGATGAAGCAATCAATTGCAAGTTCTTTACAGTAATTTAATAATTAATCTACCTCTGCATGGACCTAAGATAGACTCACCTTATCCCGAGTCACAGCCAGCAGTGAATAGCATTCCAGGGAGGATCTGCTATCGCGTGTGCATGTATGGATGTGTATCATGTCCCATACATGTGTTTTTCTCTTTCTAAAAAAACTTACAAAAATAAAGAAAATGTCAAAGCCTTTTAAAGGGCGCGATCACGCTGAGTAATACAACCCTTCCTTGATTTTTACATTATTTCAGTATGAGATGTTTTTGTGGCTCTTGCTAAAAATAAAAGACATTTCAGAGTTTCTCAGTAAATGAAGCACTGCAGACTTTTCAGTTTTGTTGTTTCCCCTAAATTAATATAATTAATTAAAATCCAATGTTAGTCTGATTTACAATCTGTGAGTCAATGAGTCACAGAATCTTATGCTAATAGAGCACTTCAGCTTTCTCAGCTCTCAGCCACAAACTGCTGATGTGTCCCGGCCAAGACTGACAAGAGGAGAGGGTGACAGAGACCCTTCTAACCTGGGGGGAATGTGGTTATGCTGCCTTCGCAGTAGAAGAGGCTGGGAATCATTCGGAAAGACGGCTGTGTTTATCAGGTATAGGGAGTTCTTTTAACTGAATTTCAGTGGAATTGCAAGAGCAGCGGATGAAGACTAATTTCTGTTCAGTCTGGTTTCTGTACACCGGGAAAAGATCAGGTTTCAGGCTTGACACCACGGGTGCAAGGCTTGCAGGCTGGCCTTGGTCTGGGGTCCCTGCTGGAGCCACGTGGGCTGACCCCTGCTGGCTGCTTCCTTCAGCTTTTCTCTTCCTCCTCTGGGCGTGGATCAGCTGTTGACAGCTCCTTGGAAGGTTCCAGGTCCCCAGCAGTCCACCCTGATGGGGATAATATCCAGATGGTACCTGATCTAAAATCGATGGTTCTTTTGGTTCATGGTGGTGGCTACCCCATGTCATGGGGAAAGCCAGAGACTTTTCTACCTGAGCTGAACTGCTCACTTTATAGGCTGAAAATGGAAACCTTTGTCTCACAACCTGCACCCACTCTGAAATACCCGGCCTGCTGCCTCCACAGAGGATTAGAAACCACCCCCTCCAACTCAGGCAGTGCTCTTGTCTCTAAGGATCACCTTGATCTGCCAAATTGTACCCCCAGGCACTGAGGAATTTTTTTTTTTTTCTTGGTACTGGGGATCGAGCTCATGACTGCTTGCTTGCAAGGCAGGTGCTTATGCCACTGAGCTAAATTCTCAGCCCCATTGAGGAATTTTTTGTGGGCCCTTCCATGATTCCCTTTCTTTGGGTCAAGGTCTTTCCCTTTTTAAAATAACAATCTTAAACCAGGTACAATGACGCATGCCTGCAATCCCAGCTACTCAGGAGGCCAGTGCGGGAAAATGGCAAAGTGAAGAGGCTTTGGGGGAAGCTGAGGAAAGACAGCTAGGTGAGCCGGGGGAGGCCGATGTAAACCCTCATGCCAGAGCTCGGCTGGATCAATTCTAACCCCTGGCCTGTATCAAATCAGCCTGAAGTGCTGGGGAGCCAGTGAAGGTGTCCAAGCCTCCTGGGAATCACCTGACCATAGCGCTGAACTAGTGGCCTGGCTGGGGTGAGGCCTGGATTCCTCTTCTACTCTGTGAATTTTCTGGAGCTTCTGATGTAACAGCAATGCTGCTTGGAACTTCTCATCCCATCCCCCAGAAAGTCACCAGATGAGACTGGCCAGCCAAGGCCTAGCAACCTCCCAAATGAGCTGTTGAGCTCCTTGTTGCTCCAAGTGAGTGGGGTTCTCCAACCAGTAACGTGGCATTGCCTTACCCTGGCTGCAGAACCTAACCCACCCCAACCCCTCGACTTTACACCTGCATAGTTCCATGCTCCCAGTGTCGTGCAAATGAGTGTGCACGCTGGAGAAGCGAGGGCTCAGTCTATTGCGCCCTCCAGACGACACCACACTGACCATGGGGCTCTTCATTCCATATGAACTTTCTGATCTCACTGATCTTTGTCCCACCATGGCTCTCAAACTCAGGGACAATGGTCCGGGGAGAGGAAGGGAGGTGCCATGTAAAAAAGCATCCCTGGTTTGTCAATGCTTTTCCCTACCTATGGGCAAGCAAAAACATATCCAGCCTCCCCTTAGTGTCCTCTCTGCCCACCATCCCTGCCCAGGAGGAGGCAGAGGGGAGCTCTACTTCCAGGGACCTGGGAGCCACTTCTTTGTGGAGTTCCACACAGCTCTGGAGATTAAAAAGGGAGACCAGGTTTACATAAACATCAGGAGCAATTCTAGTGGGGAAGTCACCATGGCACAGTGTGTTAGGGAGAGAAGATGGCATCGGGGACAGGGCTGTGGGAAGCTCCATGGTTTTTGGCATCACTGTCTCCCCCCAACCCGAGACCTCAGCTGCCTCCTTGAGGCTCGTCCTCTGCCCTCTCAGTGCACCAGTTTCCTGGTACTTGTCCACTGCCAGACCTCTTGGGTGGCAGCTCAGCTCAGGCCTGAGCACTGGCCTCCAACTGGAGCCACCTGGCAGAAAATACCCTCTCGGGCTGTCGCTTACTGGGCTGTTGGCTTCTCCACCCTCATCCTTACCATGTCTGTCCTTCTTCAGTCTGGGTGCAGAGCGGTTTGGCCCATTCCCTCCCACATATCCAGAATATGCTGGTGCTCAGATGTGTGCCCTGCTCCAGCCACAGAATTCTCCTTGGTGTCCTGGGCCTCCTTGGAAGACTCCTCCTGCTGTTTCTTTGTTTCGGGTCCACTCCCTCCTGTCTTACAGCTCCTTTTAGGAGGATAAGGCCCTGTGGGGAACCTTTGATTGTCCCTACTCTTCTTTCATTTCTGGATAGATCCACACCTGCAAGGGCTCTTCACCTAAATAACTAACACCTGATCTCACGGAGTAAGAATCCAGGCTACTGTCCTAAGTACAGGTTCTCACTTTCATTCTTGAATGTTTGCTGCCTACAACTTGGAATTCAAATCAGGTGAAATCAAAATGCCCCTTATGGACTGTTGACCATTCTTTTACTCTGCCATGATTGGCAGTTATTTGCAGATTTGCTTCTTAAATTAGTGGCTGGGTTGGGAAGACAGAGACACACCATCCCCCCATGTGTGAGAATATTAATAAAATTTATGGAGAAAATGACCGGAAAACTTCTATTCACATCATGCCTTAGCTCCCTTAAAGGCAGGGGAGGTAACTAAAGAGACCTCTTCTGTTCTATGCTTCTGATGTTTTGCATAGCAGCTGCCAGTCACCAAAGAGTCCCAGGGCTGTGGAGGAGTGACAGGGACTGATTCACACCTCCCAGCCCTGTTCCCCTACTAGAGCAGCAGCTTGGCAGCCTCCGCCAGGCACTTCTGCTGCTGAGCAGGGCAGCTTGCTTCAATCTAATAACCAGCCTTCTCTTTCTAGGCTATCATTTTCATATAAAATTATTTTTCTTGGTGAAGTCATTTTATTCAACTGCCACCAAATCCACTGCTACTCATAGTCTCTAAATCAGCAGTGCCCAGGAAAGGCATAGGTGGGAGAGGGCACCGAGGGGAGTGGGGTGTGGTGAGGTGGGAGTTGTAATCTGCATAGCCACTCTGGGAGTCCTCAAGGGTCAGGAAAATAGACTTCAGGTCCAGGCTCAGAGGCCTGGAGGACCAGTCAGGAGCAGCCCTTTAAGATCAGACATGAAAGAGTTTTGTTTTCTAAGGTTTGACTCGCCACGCGGCCCATGTGAGCGCTGTGCAATGAGCTGTCACAGCCAGGTGGTGGATTTCTCCTGTTGTCCTGTAACTTGGCTCGAAGCGGAAGATGACCCATGTCACCTGGTGCCTTGATAGCAGAGAGCAAATTCCAGCAAAAAGTGCCCATGCCTCGGTTGGCCATTACCATGCCCAGCAGGCTGCTCCCTGCCATCTGGCCACCTTAGAGAGCTCACAGCCACTCTGCTCCTCGCCCACCTGGCCTCAGCTGCCTCCCAACCCCAGTGACAGGGCAGCGTGGCCAATCCTGGGCACAAACTGGGCTCTGATTTACCTGTTTTCCTGCTCCAGGGATTCTGGGACCAGGTCCCCTAATGTGGCTGTGCCCCAGTTTTCCACAGAACTCATGCCTACACCCCCATCCCTGGGGTTAAGCAATCTTGCAAGCTTTTTTTTGTTTAACAAATACTGAAAAATTCAAAGCTCAAAATGCATTTGTGCCAGGCAGAGCACTAACATTTGTTAGACTTCAGTAAGAATTTCAGAAGGCATTAAGTGTACAAAGTAAGTAGACAATAGAGGGAATTTCACATGTCTCTCACTCTGATACTATGTCACCAAGAGGAGGTCAAGAAATACATGTTTTTTTTTTTAAGACTTTTAAGTATGATCAGAAATACATTGTAATATTTCTACAAATATAAATGCTCCATTGTTTTGTTCTATTTGTACACTGGCTTATATCATAAGTGGATTATAAGAATGTATGTAGTAAAATGTTAAAAATATGTAGAAATGCATGCAAAAGTAGAGAAGACACATTTAGGATGGGAGGGAAAATCTGGCGTCCACTATAAGACCACTGGTTCACTCAGACAGTGCAGAGAATAAAGGTCTGTTTTCTGAACACTCTCTCCTCCCTAGTGTCCCTGACCTTCACCCACACTGACCTGACCCGGGATTAAGATGTGCTCCTGCCTTGAAGAAGCTCAGGGGTTTAGAGCAAACAGAAGGGATTTCTCCTTGGGTTCTTTCTCCAGATGGATTCTGACACAAATGATTTGAGGGGGAAAGAAGGCAGGAATCAGCAAAGTGGCTTGTCTGAGGTCAGAGGCTGGGTCTAGGAGGGAATCCTGATGGTGAGCAAGTCTATTCCTGGTGACTTGTGCTATGGCCTCGTCCACTGTCTAGACGTCTGTTCCTCATTTAGTGACCAAGTCATGGCCCCACAACTCAGTCATTAAATAAATTTATTGCTAAATGAGGAATGGTATCTGATATGCATATTAAATATTCAGAACAAACAGATGGTCAAAGGAAACTCTGAACTGATGATTTTGCTTTTATTTGTATAACTCAGGTGTGCAGTACTATAATCTATAACAGAACATAGAGCTACAGTACAATCAGCAAAAATTACAGTACTGTATAAATGAAGTATACTGTACGTGAAAAGGCGCTCAGGCTCTATAAACAAGATGTACAGAGCTGTACAAAAACCAGAATGGGTCATCAGTCCAAGTGGCAGGTCATAAGTCTAAACAGTCTTTAAACAGGTATGTGGTAAAACAAGAAATATCTGTACTTGCTAATGGCCTGTGGCCATTGGTCTTGAGATAACCCGACCTGTCCCTGTTGAGGTCTAGCTGCAGAATCCCTCCCTGAGGACCTGTGTAGGGCCAACCTAGAGCATCCCAGCAAGAAACTTTCTGCCCCCTAAGCAGCTCCTCCTCAGCTTTCCCTAGTCCCTAAATGTGCACATGCATGATTGAAGCAGCTCCTGTTTTACAAAGTTTAATTCTACTTGATAATTATCTCATAAATTTATCTAGTGAGTTAACTTGAATATTGTCTTCAAGCATCAGATTAAGAAGGGAAGAGACCTGAATTAAAGGTCAAATCTTCCTACCCCATGACTTTGGGGACCTGAGCAGACCTGTGTCCCTGGAACCTTGGGAAAGGGAATTCTGAAAACCAGACTAGGGAAGAATGAAGAATTATTTCCTAATTTTCCTAATGCCTATGTGCTAATGACAAAAATCTCTAGGTCATTAATGGTCATCACTCAACTGAAGTTAATATTATGCTGTTTTATATTTATTCACTTGATTTGTTTTTCCAAATAAAATATGCTGGATTTGGTTTTAGCAACTTTAAGGAAAAAAATGTTTTATTTTGGCATTCTAGCCTCACCCTGGATTTCTTTTCATGCACCCTCACCCCTAAGCATACAAAGATGTCATGTTGTCCGCCGGTTATTCAGTTTCTTCCAGATAATCCCTTATCTCAGAAGTAATTAAATTAGCTAAATTTCACTGCCAATCTCTACTAACATAAATGATACAGAGAATAAAATTCCAATAATTTTAAGGTCGTATATAATTATTTTAGATACAGTTTCATGCTAGACTTTTTTTTCTTGCTAGACTTTTTTAGTTATTATATTACTAAGAATTTTTCTAGGTCAAAACTCCATGGAGGACACGTTTCACTCCAGGCTGTCACAGAGTTTGGAGCCGCAAGGCTTCTTGGTAAAAAGCTGCAACTGAGTAATGCTATTGTTGGGATCTTAGTGTTTCCCAAAGGCTCATGTGCTGAGGACTTGTTCCCCAGCCCATAGCACTAGGGGGAATAGTGGAACCTTTAAGACGTGGGGTCTAGTGGGAGGAAGTTAGGTCATTGGGGTGCAGCCTTCGAGGGCATATTAGAGCCCCGGCTGTTCCTTTTTCTCTCTCTTTGTTTTCCAGCTCATGAAGTGAGCAGTTTGCTCTACTGTGTACACTCTGCTATGATGTGCTCCCTCACCATAGGGCCAAAAACAACAGGACCAACAGACCATGAACTAAACCCTGAGCCAAAGTAAAACTTTCCTCTTTTTAAGTTTTTTATTTCAGGTACTTTCTTACAGTAACAGAAAGCTGACTAACCCAGATATTTTATTTCATTTTTGGGTCCCTTCCAGCAAACCAAAGGTCAAGAGAAAAAGCTCTGTCATCAGAATGAACTGGGCTCATACTGTAGTACAACCGTTCTTGACCCAGAGCTTCAGTTTTCTTATTTTCAAAAGAGGCTCATTCTGGATGTGGTGGCTCATGCATGTTATCCCAGCACTTTGGAAGGCTGAGTTAGGAGGATCACAAGTTCAAGCCCAAGCTGGGCAACTTAGAAAGATTCTGTCTCAAAAAAGAAAATTTAGTTTTTAAAGGGCTCAGGGTTCAGTATGAAAGCCCTAGGTTCAGTTTTCTGTGTAAAGTGGAAGTAGAAGATGAAGAAGGAGGAGGAGGAGGAGAAAGAGAAGGAAAAGAAGAAAGAAAAGGAGAGGAGGGAGAGGAGTGGAAAGAGGAAGGAGAGGAAGCTGCTCATAACACCTACTTACAGGTATCTTATAATCATAGGTTAACTAAAATAAGTGTGAAAAATTACCATCACCAATTTCACATCGTCTTTTGTAGCCTCTTTTTCTCCACAACGTTAATTCTTCCAACTCACCCAGACAAGTTGTGCTTTCCCTTCAAGTGTCTCATCTCAGTGGAAGCCTGGCCCTGCAGAACAGCGATGAGATTTGGGGTCCGCCTTGGCTGTGGTTCCTGGTTCTGCGTCTCAGACAGTTTGCCTGCTGCTCCGAGCCCCATCCCCTTACTGTGAAATGGGAACTGCAGATGTTTCCTGATGGGCTGCTGGGAGGACCGACGTGGTGGGGTGGACCACGTGCCGCGGCTTACTAGAGATTGGTTTCCCCTGCACTCGTCTCTTCTCTGCACGAGACAAAATAGCAGAAGAAATTACATCAAAATGAGATGCCACGTGGCCACCTACAAACCTGGTATTAGAATAGGCAAAATATTTAGTCTTCTTTCATCAGACTCTATTCTCTTTGGACTCTGCTGGTTCACAATAGGTATTAATCACTTAATCATACAAGCTAATTTATACTCATCTGGTAATCAGTTAATGGCTCCTCCTTATGCATTTACATAATGTCTTTAGACAGAAAAAATTGCACAGTCTTCGCAAGGCTCCCCAAGGCCTCTGGGGTGAATCTGCCATGTCCATAATAGGGTGTCCCTTTAGGGGGGTTGAGTACCCAACAGCAGCCTTCCTGTCTGGGCCTGCATCCAGATCTGCTCACTGGGTGAAATTTCCCTGTGTTTGCACATGTCTGTCTCATTGCCTGCCCTTTTTTGGCTAGTACACCACAATGCCTTCCTAGCTACAGAAAATGCACAGCTGGACTGCCATTCTGTGAGTAGGCTGGGATGGGATGAGGAGATATTAAGGAGTGAAGTAACTTTTGTCTTCCAAACCTGGACAGGTCTACCTGTGACAAATGCAGATCTGGACCGTGCAACACCAGAACTGGTATAAACCAGGATGGATGATCAATTTAAGAGCATACAAGATGTGAAGTCTATGTTCCTTGCACAATGGCTCTGAGGATCAAAATGAAATAACACATTGCCATTGCTCATGATAGCCAAGATGTTAGTAAGCATTCATCCTTCTTTGGGACTTGGCCACTGTCGCACTATTTTGATTGCATGACCATATCACTCTCTGTTGAAGGTAACTCAACTTTGTGTCAAGTCTTTCAGGGAAGAAGCCTGGTGTAGTACATTCTGCAGTCATCTCAGTTCCACAAACCATTCTGGAAGTAAGTCACATCGTGATTTGAAGGAGGAGAGGTGGCTGGAATCTAAAAGAAGGCAGGTCAGAGACTGACAAAAACCAAGGCGTGATTGACAATAAATGCAGGTGAACCTCTCCGAGGTTAAGTGATTCAGCTTCTATTAAAACACAAACTGCAGATTAGTGCTGGGCCTTGGACACTTGGCTCCAGCAGACATTTAGAAAACGCACCGGCCAGCGCAGCCCTCCAGGAGCACTGAGCTCATGTCTGTGCGGAATCGTCGTAATGTGAAGAGACTACAAGATGGGTTAGGACTGGGAAAATAACGAACTGCTGACAGGTCAGATCTGAAGGGTTCATCAAGAGTCTCACATACAGTGCTTAGATTTGGCACTGCTGAGATTGCTATTGCTTTTGTTAAGGCCTCAGAAGAGGTGGCCAAGGCCTGATGTGATCTCCAATCATTTCCAGCACACTGGCTTGGGAAACAGGTGTTGTGTTCCAAGGGTGGACGTCTCCATGGCCAGCCATCTGCTTACTGCTCATCACTCTCGTGTGGGAAGCAGACAGAGAACACACTCAGAGGCAGAATCAATAATCTGGCAAAGAGGAGGAGGTTCACAGCTTTACAAATTAGCTCCTTGGCATTAATTAATTTATTCACTAATTCAACAATAACTTATTAAGGTCACATTCTATGATGGGCAGTGTAGGAATCTTGGTTGGAAGATGGAGGCGAGGGAGGGAAGACATTATTATAAAGATGTATAAAATTATACCCCTCCTTCCTTCATGAAACCTATACAGGGAGCCATGTAGACATCCAATCAGAATACTAATGAGTATTGATTTTTTAGGTGCATACAGAGTATTATAGAACTGTAGAGAAACATGAAGTTATCTGAGGAATTCGATTAAGGTTTCACCAAGGAAATGACACTAAGGCTGTATCTTCAAAGCAGACTAAAAATGTCAAAAGGTCTAGAAAAAGGAGAAAGTGACAGCCTTAAAAATCAGTCAGATACATCCTAGTCCTAGATCTAAGGGTGTCAACCTGCATTCATTGTTCAGCCTTGGTGGGCCTGTCTTTCTCCACATGCAGGATGGAAATAATCATGCTTACCTTGCAGAATCGTTGTAAGAACTTGGAACAATCTATGTTAAGTGTTTGGCAAAGGAAGGGGCTCAAAACACATGGTGGCTTTATTAAATTTACCAGCTGGGGCTGTGAAGAAGGGAATTTCAAATAGAAGAGGTATCTGGTAAAGAAAAAGAGATGTGAAAAGACCTGTTGTGTGTTTGGAATTAAAAGAGCATGCTGGAGGCTGGGGATTTAGCTCAGCGGCATATGCACCTGCCTTGCAAGTGTGTGGTCGTGATTTCGATCCCTGGTACCGATAAAAAAGAAAAAAAAAAAAGAGCATGCTGGGTTCAGGAAGGTGTGCTCTGAGGAGAAGGAAGGGGAGGGGAGGAGCTGGAAGGACAATGTTAGTCCATTTCCAGTGGGCCCAGTGTTGTTTTAGGTGAGCAGAAGGCAATGTCATCTGTGCCTGTCTGAAGATGCTCAGCCTGAGGCCCCCCACCTGTCTGCTTTCGCGAGTGGCTCCAGTTCAGTCTTCTTCACTGTGCTCCTGCTTCACCCCTTCTCAGCCCAGCATCCTCGGAGAATCCGCACCACCTCCATGCTGCCTCTCTTCAGCTGAGCCATGTGCCAGCCCCTCCTGCTTCTTTAGCACCAAGTCTAATTAGGGATCCACTGAACATTATTTCCACCATTTCTCCTGCAGGTGCGTTCTGTCCTAAGAATACTCAGCAATAAAAACCCAACCATGCAAAGAAAGGAGAGGTCTTGACAATAACAAGGTTCTGTTGCTGTCTAGACTTCAGTCTCTTCAGGGGTTAATTGGAAATAATACTCCCAACCTAATAGGATTTAAATGAGACCACTATGTGTAACACATGGTAAGTATTCACACATTAATGGTTGTTTATCATCATCACCATCATCATCATTGTTATTGGCTTTTAAATAATTTGCCATTCAGTGCACTTGAGTGCTTACTATGTACATACTATCAAAGAACTCCTCCACAGACACGTAATTCACCTACAACTTTTCACACAGACATATTTTGCACAGAGGAAGGCACAAACATATGGAAGCAATGCAATTTAATCATCACCTAATTAGCCAAACTATTTAAAATAGACCTCACAATGATGGATGAAAACATTCTCACTTCTAAATGCCGGAAGCTGCGTCTTCCCGCAATTCTCTCCTTTGGAAAACTGTGAGTGGAGGAACTCTTGGCTCATTGCTGAGACTTCCTCTCGGTTACACGAAGTCCTCAGTGATTCTAGTCATTTCCTTTCTTTGTCATGAGACGAGGTGGAGAGTTCTCCTGTCATCCTTCGGCATCCCACCACGTGGCCCCCAGTGGAGACTGATCTTTGTGTGGATGGGTGTATTGAGCTGGTAAGAATAAAAACCAAATACTTATGAAGATAACCTCATGGCAGAGACTGCTTAAGCATTACCGTCAGTCCTCCTAACAGCTCTCTGAGATTACAGCAAGGTCTATATTCACCAGAAGAAAGCAGAGTTCCAAGTGATCTGTCCAAGTGTCTCAGCTGGTTCAGGTTAGACCATCCCTTGCAGTCTACCCCGAGTCTGTGTAAGCATCGTGTATCTGAAACTGCAAACCCTTGCACCGAGGAAAGGCAACAGCTATGCAATGAGCCTGTTCTGACCTTTTGTCTCCCGTTAACCCCGAGGTGCTTCTACAGTCTACAACAATTTATGAGTCTGATAGCAAAATTATAGACACCTAAGCCAGGTCTATAAGTGCTCAGTCATAGATTTCTCTAAACAGATGACTGATAAAAAATTTTTTGTTCTGATTTTTTGTAACAGCCAGAGAGACTTAAAACTGGAAGGGAAAGAAACTTTGAAGTCTTTGAAGGCAAATCAAAGAGGAAAAATGCTGTAAATACAAAGAGAACTTGCAGGTGGAGACCAAAGTACAGGAAGTTCAGCAGGAAAGGGTACAGAGGCATCAAGCATTCAGTAAACAATTGGATCTCTCTACACCCTGAGATGCCATAATGCAATAATGCAATTTTTAAAAAAGTTCCCGCTATAATGTGTTCAGTTTCGTGGGATAATTCATAGGACATCAACACAGCTTTGCGGTTCCATCTGCCTCCTTAACATCTCCAATCCAAAGTTCTCTATGCCTTGGTCTCTGCATCCCAAAGCCAGCACACTGGCCCCACTGATCCTATGTGCCTTCTCTCCAATAATGGTCCCACCAATCTGTGACTTGGTGCTCAGAGTCCCCTTAACCTCCCCCCACCTCCTCAGGCTGCACCTCCAACATCTCCACACGTACCATCAACAAGTACTTTCGACATCTAAAACATCTTCCCTCCTGTCCAACCCCACTGCAGCTCTGCAGGTATAAGAAACTTGGGCTACAATGCGAAGGCAGACTGAAGACACAGAGGTGTCAATTCATTCTCTCAAAGAGCTTAAGGGCCTGGAAAAGGAGGAGGCACCATGAGGACATAGTTCAAGATGTGTGGCAAGGAACATATTGCAAGCAAGGTCAGTGTGAGACCAGTTAAGACGTATAAAGCACCTTGAAACCTGTTGCCAAGACACAAAAGTCCCCAGTCCAGATGCTGCCTCTATTGCCCAACATCCAATTCATGCTTCATGTTGCCACGATAACAATTTTTCCCCATCACTTGGTGCTCGGCAGCTCTAGGTAGCTTGCACTTGTCCATGGAAAGGTTAGATGAGATTTTTGAGCCACCATCAATATAACTTGTGGTTCAGGTGATGGGATCTTATGAGCTTCTTCAGAGAAAGTGTCCAGGGTAGGAAGAGAACCAATAAGCTAAGCGTGGTAGTAAATGCTTGTAAGTTTAGCACTCTGAGAGGCTGAAGCAGGAGGGTTGCAAGCTCAAGGCCAGCCTAGGCAATTTAACAACTTATGGCAAGACCCTCTTTCCAAAATAAAAGATTTTTAAGAGGGCTGTAACTAAGTTCAAGGACCCTGAGTTCAATCCTCAGTACCACAGAATAAAGAGGAAGAGGGATAAACGATGAAAATGAAACCATGGTATCATAAGACTGGATGAAGAACTAGTTAAGAGCCTCAAAGAATTCTGAGATGGAAAACAGAATGGAGAAAAAATACAGGGGTGATAGTGAATAAAACATCACCTGTCTGTCTTCCGTGTACTAACACATCTTGGGTGAGGCTCCTAACTTGTGTTGGTTGCTAAGCACCTTACACTTAGTAACTCACTGTTCCCCTTGGGACAACTCTGAACTAAGCACCATCCTTCCCATTACAATGACCTCCCTGACAGAGGTGACATTTCCGCGCCCCCACCAGGGCAGCCACTGTGTCACGGACTTGCGAGGTTGTCAGCCAAATGAGTCCTGGTCCAGTTGCCACCTACAGCCTGAGCTTTCCATCACTTGGGTTCCAGGATTTGGGCTCAAAACATTGGTACTTATTTCCATGCTCCCTGAGAGGCTTTGTCGAGGGAGGGAGAAAGTGTAGAGAGCTCTCAGCACTGGAGAGCACTGGAGGGATGCAGAGCCCTTGGCCTTGGTGGTATGGAGGAGATGTGGCAGAGGGAGAGGACAGGAGACCTCCCTCGGCCTCTGCTGAGGACCCAGCAGAGGCAAGTGCAATATCTGTCATGAGCTAATCACACACGCAGAGTCACCACCACCCCCAGCCCTGTCAGTCTCCCAGTGATAGTTTCTCCACTTAGAACCACTGTTCAGCTCTGTGTTAGTTTTTGTCTGCTTCGAGATGTTATGCAAATGGAATTAAACACTGTGCATTTATGGTATCTGACTTCTTTGGCTCAACCATGTGCTTGTGAGATTTTTATTGTACATATTTGCACACAGTTCATTCTCATGATTGTGTAGTATTCCATTGTGTAAATAAACCCACGTATTACTTTTTTTAGTATATGTGCCCCCAAAGTGAGCAAACCCACCTATTACTTATCTGGAAGAAAAAAAAAAAGAAATTGAAAGCAGTCATTTGTGCTCAAGGCTGCTAAAATCTTAGGAAGGGAACTAAAGACAGGCTATTGATTTCCAATATATTTGTGAAAGTCAGCTATTTCAGTTAATTGATAGGATTACAAATCAGACTTCCTTGGTTTGAGGTTTCATGAGAAGATACAGAAAGAATTATCCTTTTCCCTCTTAAGAAGATTGGTCGTGCAAGGGTAGTATTTAAAGTATTCTGTCTTGCATTTAATTTATTTGCACCCCTAGGGACCATCTGTTTATCTTCGTATCCTTCCCCACATTCTCATCCCATGGTAACCAGCAGTGTTCAATATGTGACTGCTTAGTTGGGATGGTGTAACTTTTTTGTAATTACCTTTTCTAAAACACAAGTAGGCGCTTGAAAATTGTTTCTTCCCTCATTATTTTAAAATCTCTTGTAATTTTTCTTGTACTATCAGTTTGCATTCTCAAAGAAGCTGCTGCTAAATAGACAATGATAAATTTTCATAGACTTACAAATTCTGAAACTTATCCCAATTAAGATTCATTTTTGTGTTTTGGTCACCCATGAACCTGCTATGTAAGTCAGTAAGAAAACAGGAGTTGAATTCTAACTGATATAGTTCATGGCACCACAAAACAAGTTATACACAGTTTTGATGGGAACTCCTGTTACAAAAAGCAAATGTCCACTAGTGCACCCCATCAAGACCAGACAGCAAAACTAACTTTATGATGGTTGTGATTTCCCAGGGCCTAACACTTGATGTTTTCTTTAGTGCCAGGGTTTTGATCTCTTTATTTGGAGTAGATTCCAAGCTACCTGCATTGTTTCTGCTCACAACACAATTGTTACGATTTAGACAGGAAGCATACCCTAAAGAACCATGTACTGAAGATGTGAGCCCTGATGCACAAAATAGTCAGAGGTAGATCCTAGAGAGTTGATTGGATTATGAGGGTGATGACTTTGTCAGTAGATTAACCCACTGAATTCAGTTCGCAGATGAATGGGCATTAGGAGGTAGGGCCGAGTTAAAGGAAGTAGGCTAAAAAGGCATGGCCTTTGGGACCATATCTTGTCCCCGACCCTTCCTTTCTGGCTCTTTTCCTCTCTCTCTCTCTCTCTCTCTCTCTCTGCTTACTGGCTTCCATTAGGTGAGCAGCTTTCCTTTCTACACCCTTCCATCATATGTCTCTGCCTTGTTACAGGCCTAAAAACAGTAGAACCAGTTGACCATGGACTGACACCTCTGAAACCCTGAACCAAAATAAAATTTTCTTTCTTTAAATCGTTTTTCACAGATATTTCATCACAGGGACTAACAGTCATTTACAACATGTAATAATGAGATTTATTGCACCAATGATTTTGCAACAAAGTAAATGATTATTTCCTCTGAAAACAACAAAGATTCCCTTCCTCTTCCTGTGAACTTTTCTCAGCTGCTCCTCCTTAGCTCTGTCCCAAGATACTCTGGAAGGCTCTTCAGTCGTCATCCTGGCTCCTGCCTCCTACATCTATGAAGTTTTCACTGAATCCAAGAAAATGAACAACCAGCAATTCTCTGCACAGGCCCAAGCCCTGTTAGATTCTGCCAGCACCTCCTAAGCCTTTCCAGGACAGAGGGCTCATCCTGCCTGCCCAGAACCAGGGTCCATCAGGCCTAGTGGGCAATGTTGGCAGGACGCTCTAGTGCGGGGTTCCCAAGCAGTGGCCCTCCGACAGTCGGAGTCTCTGCACACAGGCCCTGAGGCACTGGAAGGAAGAAAGAAAACACTCAGTGAAGCAGTGGATGGGCCCATTGCTCATGGACAGAGAGGAAGCAACTGAACTGAAAGCTTGAACACTGTCCCGACCCCAGTGATGGCAAACAAGTGGGAACTCTGGTCACAGCGCCCTCTACCTGCTGCCTACTTCAGTGCAGGTCATAAAGCCCCTACAGGGTCTAGTGGGAAGCTCAGCAGGAGCTTTCTCTGTGCCTGGATATTAGAAACATCCAGGCTGCCTCCTTGTTCAGAAGTGCGGGTTAACCTCTCACCAATGAGCACCCTGCAACCACTGAACATCTTAACCAAACCAACCTCCTTCCTGAACCAAATAATCTCGGGAAAAGAAGTGTCAAGGGAGACATAATCCAAGCTCATTAGGGGATACTGAATTTTTAACTGATGTTTAAAAAAGGCAATTCTTTGAACCTAGTATAAATTTAAAATGGCTTGCTCTGACTTCTTCTCAGCCAAAAAGGCCCTTAGTTATTTCTTCTCTTGTCCATCAAAACAGGCACTGCATCCAAGACATTACCCAACCCAAATCCTGTAATTCCCTCTAAGTCTATCATAACCTTCCAAAATAAGCTTGTTAGTTTAAAATAGCCTTGTAAATAGCACTCACCAACCAACACAGAGCAAATAGTGACTTATACCTGAAAAAAGGGAAAACACAATATTTGGCTCATTGAGGAGGAAAGAATGATGTATTCATGGGCAACGATTTTAGTAATCTTTAAAACAAAATTTTATTATATTTTTAATATGCGAATGTAATATGAATATTAGGGAAGATTTAGCAAACACAGTTAAGCAATAAAGTCAAAGAAACTGAAATATACCACCTCAATGGAAATGTCATTTGCTCAAACAGTTGGCTTGTATTCTTCGAGATCACTCATTTTCAAGTTTGTTGTCAAAATGAAGTCACAATGTGTAGACTTGGAGGGGCATTTTATATGGTGAGATTTGTGTCAAGAAATAACTCTGAGCACACTGCATAGTTTTAGCGGCTGAAAGCCAACCAGCCCGTGGTCATGTTCGTTGGGTTCAAACTGCAATAGCTTCATCTTAATTCCATGTCATAGTTCCGCACATTAGGTGTGAGAGGGGATGGGGAGCCAAGAGGACTTGGTGGAAGTCAGCATGTTTGTTGGTCCTGGACCACAGTGGAGTCAGAGGATGGGGGCACCTTTCGGGCACACAGAGTGTGGGGAGACGGGGCTCAACAACAACAGGGCAGGCAGGTACTATGTTGGTTCTCTGCTTCTTGGGGGGATTCTTTTTACCGGCAGAAACCGCAGAGGTTTGTACCCCATGTCCTGCAAAGCTTGTCGGAAGAGGGCCCTGTCCCAGGGAAGCGCTGTTCATTTGGCATTTAACCAAAGGCCATTAGGGCTCCTTTCAGAAACATTCGACGAGGGGCCAATTATTATAGCATATACGGTGGAGAAAGTAGGTCAATTTAAAGAAAGTTTAAATAAAACGACGGAGACAATAACAAAGCTGCTCTTTAAGGGGCAAAGATGTGGGTGCAGTGTTTCTAGGGAAGAGACACTGACCCCATTCCCTTGAATATGTACAAAGAAGCTCATCAAAGAATCTCCCCAACCCCCGTCATTCAGAAGCATGAAAGAGGCCCTCGTGCCCAGCATCCTGGCTGGGAACCAAAGGCTCCATCAGCCTTGACACAATCAGTCCTATTAATATGGAGAGGACTGAGGACTGGGGCAAATTCTTCTGAGCTGCCAGCCTGCTTTGAATGATCTGCCAAAGCCTATCCAAGTGCTGTTTGTATTGTGTTTGGAAAATATGAATACTTCAAAGTAAAATGGGAAGGAAAACTCACATTTCCGAAGCTCTTGCCCATACAAGGCATTCTATGTCACTTCATTTAATCTGCCGGATGGCCCCACGGGGCTGAGCATTGCTCCTATCTCACAGATGAGGAAGCTGAGGTGGAGACTGCTTAGGGGTCTTGCTGAAGGTTCCCAAGGAAGCAGCAGGGTTACCACTGAAGCCTGCTGAGCTGGTTCTAGTACACGTATTTTTAAGCCTCTGTCATTCCAGAGGCTTAGGGGCCTCTTGGGGTTCTTTTTGTTCACTACTGATTCTTTCCCCCTTTTACCACAAGAATCATGAGTTTTCCAAGTGATACCAATGAACGTGAAATCTTAAGTTTCCATCACTGGCACTCACACAGGAAATAAGCAGAAGTTGCAATGCACAGGAACTTCTTGTAGGTGCAGACTTTTGCGTTTCTCAGTTTAAACTTAATTAACAAAGAAACGCATTGCACGATGGGTATTTAATATTTAATGTTTATCTAACGCTCAGCTAGTGTTCCAGAAAACACACACAAACAGAGAACCACAAGTGAAAATGAGAGGAAAAGTGAGGTATCGATCAGACATTAAAAATTGGAGGGCAAAGAGAAGATCTGTTGTCCCTTGCATTCTTAAATATTGTCATTTATAGCCTCAGACATTGTCAAGTAGGGCTGTTGCCCTCCAAGAAGAAGAACAATGCTCTCTGGGCAGGGACCTGGCCCCAAATCCCATTGGGGGACCCCTGTCCTCAGGACGCAGATTTGGATTGTGGTTTTCCATGAGTGGGACCCATGGCCCTGGCCATCTGCACTCTCTCCATTGGACCCCACAAGGTTTCACCATGACAGCTGAGCTGGGCTAAGATTGCAGCCTCCAGCACACTGGAAAAAAACAGCTGCTGCGGTTCCTTTGGTTGCTGGGTTGGTCTCCATTGGCCACTGGGACATTAAGGTCTTTGTTATTCACGCAGCAGTTGGAATCTCTGTCCATTTAAGGAAGGAAGCCACAGGGTAATCCAGCCCTGGCCGTGCCATTGACGAGTGAGTCACTCATTTCTGCCACGTGAACTGTGGATGAACCCGAGCCCTTCCTTGGCCATGGTCTCTAGTCTGCACTCAATTCAACTTAATGGATTCCTGAGGAATATGTGTGGTCTATATATTAAGTCAAATTAAGCCCAGTGCACCATAAACCATGCTTTCTGTTTGTTAGGACAGCATCAGAGAATAAGAAAGGGAAAAAAGTTCAGGTCTGAGAAAAAGCAAGAGTACAGCCACATCGGTTTATTCCAAAGGGAATCCAAGCCAGCATTTGCCTGGTGGCCCGGTATCCTCTAGGGCTATGTGTGGGTTTATCCCTGGGACACCCTGGGCTGGGAAGGAATAAGGAGCAGCATAGCATAGAGCACAGGCCTCAAGCAGGGAGGCACTGGGTTCAGTTCCAATTGTACGTGGGTAAGCGTATGCACACGTATATGTGTGCATATATACCTGTCTGTAATGTGCATATCAGCTTTTAAGTATGTATTGGGCCTTAGATTGTGGACAGCTTAGGCAGGGTTGGCAGAAGGTCAGTGATAGGAAGCTATAGGCAGAGGAATGTGTGTGACCCAGATGCCCAAGCTTACTAAGTAGCAAAGGAACTCTGTCTTTGTCACTGCAGGGATCTGGAGTGGGAAAGCCCATACACATAGTGCAGAACCTTATCAGACAGAAGATATCATTTCATGTTGGCTTTGCTCTTTCTAAAAACAGAAACTAGAGGCTATTGCCAAAAATTTTTTAAGGAGACAATTCATGGGGAACCAGCAGCTAGAGTACCACATCAATAAATCCCTACTGCATCCTTACAGCCAGAGGGGGGAAAAAAGGACCAGGTGGGGTGGGATTGTGCCCCCCATACAGACTCCAGCTGGTCAGGAACCGAGGAATGCCACCACCATGACAGCACTTGCTTTTCCTGGCCTTCCTGTCATTGGCCAGCGGGGTTGTATTCCCAGGCCCTTGGGAGACAAGCAGCTCAAGTCCAGACACTGAAGGAAGCCAGAGGAAGGGTTTTATTTTTCCTAGCAAATGTCCTGGTCTCAACTAAGTCACTGTAATCTTGTCCCACAGCTCAGTATGTGCCATATTTCTGCATCTCTCCAGGGGCTTCTCCATCAGGTTTCTCCCTTTCCTTGTCCCAATCTTGGCCACTCGTCTAGACTGCAGGCCCTGGAAGCACACTGCCCCAGGAAAAGGGACTAGGTGGCCAAATACATATCCAGGTTCCCATAACAGTTCTGCTCCAGCTCAGGAAGGGACTTCAGACCCCTTTGTTCCAGTGACCCTCGGCTTCCTGCTTTGAAAATGAGGACAAGCATATCCCTCCCAATATATCCTGAGATCCTCCCAAGGCACTTGCAAGGATTCAGATGATCATGGAGTTGGTTTGGAAGTCAACGCAGCAATACTATGTGCATGGCGTCCTCCAGGGATTTGCACATCACAAGGACTCTGGAAAGTTGGCTCATGTTTTTGCCACTATCTCAAGAGCAACATTAAAATGCAAGGAAACCACACAACTTCAGGCAATGGCAATCAGGATAAAAATGGTGGATCAGCAGACTGGGGACCCTCAGCATCCCAGCCTTAGGCTGGGACACCATTGGGCAGAAGGATTTAATTATTATGGAATGAATGAGTACTGAAACTTTCACAAAGTTTTCTAAATCAACCTTGTTTTACTTTGAATGTTTTAAATTTGTAAGATTCCAAAAAGACCTAGAGTTTCAATGTGGGCTGGATGTCGGTAGCAAGAATGTCCAATAATACATGCATGTTCTTATGTAACAGAGAAATATATACCCTACAGTACTTTTGGGAGCCCGTGGGCAGGTGCAGGTGGGAGAGAAGTTTGGGAAGCAGTAAAGAATGTCACAGCACCAGGGAAACTAGAATAGATGGCACCTGGGAATCCAGAGACGTCCGGTCTTTGCATAGTCTCCTTTCACAACAAGTGAGTAGATAACTCATTGAAGCTGTTAATCTCTCTGGTCAATAGTTCTTAGCCAAATAATCAAAATAAAATAAATTAATGCCCCGTTTCATGTCTGTGCAACTTTTTTTTTTCTTGCTTTGCTTTCCAATCACCAAGTCTAAGGCACTGTCATATCTTTTTCTATCCCTTTTGTCAACACTGTGATTGCAGAACTTTCTTCATGACCCTCCCCACCCAAGGGTGGTGCTGACCCTGCCCTTGAAGGGGACACTGTTGGCAGTGTTGGGTGCAGAGGCTCCAGGGTGGCTGGAATGAACCAAGGGACCGATCCCGGGAGACCAGGTGGCTATTGACTGAACTGGCACAAAGTGTTCACTGTGAGAGGCACCTATCGGGCCACGGCGATCTGTCAGGAGCCTACAGTGCATGCCTTTGTGATCCAAAGGCTGGATGTGGCAGCCAGGGAGGAGCTAGGAGACGAAATCTCTCCAACCTCAGGGACTGGGTGGCTAGAGAATGTGTTATCATAAGTGCTGTCTCTGAGCCTGCCCCACATCAGCTAATTTGCCTTGTTGAGATTCTTTGTGAAATTAAAGAGAGAGGCCAGAGGGAGGATATGAGAAACAGCATCTCTGTAGAAAAAAACATGAAATGCTATCTCACCTGCATCGCTGTACTTGTTGGGCAGAGACAGAAGATATCAAGAAAAGAGAGAAAAAGGGGAACAGAGGCGCTCTTGTTTCTTAACTTGTTCATCTCCCATATCAAGAGTTTCTGTGTTACCAGTGGCGTTTCCCAGGAAGACAGAAATTTGGAAGGAACCATCTTGTACTTATCAGAGAGAGTAAAATACTCCCCCCACAAATCCAGCTGTATAAAAGAAGGCCTGAAGTGCCATCTTAGATCCAGAACTTTCCCTGGGTTCCTCAAAGGGATAGTGCACATGTCCCGTGTCTCAGATTATAAAAAGCAGCAGACACAAAGGTTGGAGGACTTGCAGAATCGATGGCTCACAAAATTGCAGCATGGACACTCAAGTCTGTGACCGGCAGGGCTAGCTACTCAGCCTTCTAGGAAAGGTGGCTCAGTTTCCCTCAGACCCCTTACCAGCTCCTGACAGTCTCTGCCCAGCCAGTCAGGCTCTTCTCCCTAAAGCTGGGGTTGACCCTTCTTGGGGCCACTTACTCTGATCTATCTTGCCTGGGTGGCTCACGGATGTGTGTTTTATTAACCTTCCTGAATGTCAAAATCCTTGAAAGCAACCACTCTCTCAAGAGCAGAAAGGACTTCGGCATTTTTGGATTCCCTGAAGTTCTGAGCTCAGAGCACATGACCGACACTCAAACGTGCCTTAAATCAGAAAGGGATGGGAACGTTATAGGTAGCCTCTCCCCTGACCATCCTGCACAATGCCATGGTATGGCCAAGTGAGAAAGGAATCAGATCATGAGAAGATTAAAGAATCAAGCCCTTTAGTTAGTCCCCAGGAATAAAAGGATTCTTATTCCCCACCCCATCCCATCCCCATCAAAGGGTTAATGCCACAAATCAAAAAGGCAGAGTTCCAAGGGAAGAAGCCACGTGGCTGACTTGGAACTTCAGAAACGGGGCTCCCCCTGAGGACAGGAGAGGACCCAGGGCAGGGCAGGAAAGTCTGTGCAGGGCTGGGCTGAGGAAGCACCGCATCCAGGAGAAATAGCTCCATTGGTCCTGGGACTGGAGGAAGAGGAAATCAGGAATCCGGGATTTGGAGCTCCCTGCACTGTGGCTGGAGAAGGGGAAAAGGTGTGGACTCCCAGCGGGCCCTCAAGGGGCCATCTCACTTCTGCCAAGAGCTTGCTGCCCGGATGTGGAGAGGAGCCTCGGCAGCCACCGCTCTCTACCGGTCACTGCACGGCTCAGGTGGAAGGATGCAGCAGGAGTGTGTGCAGAGGGTCAAGGAGGACACAGCACCACTGCTATTTCCTGCAACCCTGCGGGACCTCCAGGTTGGTGGCTGGACCATCCCTGTGCACTGTTGACCTGCTCCCTGTCTGCTGGTCACAGGCTCCCAGGCAGCCCAGCAGGGTGGCAGAGGCCCCAGGGGGAGGGACTACACCAAACAGGGAGGCTCTGCTCCCAACTAAAGGCAGGAATGCTGCCCAGGGGTCCCTCTGCAAGGTCAAAGAAAGTGCATTCTACCCATGGACCCTTTTTCTCTTACAACCTCACCCAAAATGGAAAGAGGAGAATTTACAAAGAGCATGGGAGAGTAGGACAGACTCATTTTTGAGTTTCATTGTTAAAAAATCTCCAGGACTGTAATAGTTACTCTGGATTTCTTTGTCTGTTCCCTGACACCAACATTTCACACACACACACACACACACACACACACACACACACACACACACACACACGTACACATCACATAGTGTTAATTTACAACAAAGCATTGTCCCTTAGATACTTCAAGAGTAACATTTACACAAGCTTGGGGCCTACAGTCTCTCGATGACTTTGTACAGAAAAGGATGCAATTCTTTTCATTGGTTATCTCCAAGTGTCAAATCTATAGTTGAGCCTCACCTTTGAGGTCGAAATCCTGGACTAGGAGGTGTCTTTCCAGCTGTTCTGCACCTGATCCACATGGACCATTTGGAAAATCTCAGATCATGTGAGACAGGTTGGGTCACTGAAGTCAGCGTATTGACATAAGCCTAGGGAAAGGGAGGTTAGCATTCCTGAACCTTTGGTTCTCACAAAACACCACATTGTCCTCCAACACCTTTTTGCTGAATAGGCAGGCGGCAGCCAGAGGTTCTGTTGCCTGCATCTGGTTAAACTGAAACTCAGATCAGAGAAGAAAATGGCTGTAGAGACAACTGTGTATCCATCTCTGATCCAGCGAGGTGGGAGGCAAGAGAACCAGGGAGGTCAGTAAGGCTTGATTTCACACACTGGTGCGCATGCGTGCATGCACACACACACACTCACATATGAGCAGTACTCAGAGCATTGCCCACCAACCCTCCTCTACCTCCCTGTGACCTGACTGTCCCCACACTGTCTCCACATCACTGCTTCATCCTTCTCCCCAGCAAAGGAACCCTCCCCACACACTTCAAAGGAGCATCTCCCTCCTAAGGAGCAGGTCCCTGCTCCCTCCTGCCTCTCAAACCACCCTCACACAGCACAGCTGGGACGCGGGCTCCAAACTCACTGCGACAGATCGGGGCAGGGAGAAAAATGACAAGCATTTGTGGAGGATCACAGAGCCTCTCACACAGAGTGACAAGCTGGAAACTTCTACTGAATGCATGAAATCCCAGGGTAAGGGCAAAATCAGTCCCTTAGAGCAGAAGTCGGCTGCGGAAAGTTTCCGAGACCTGTAGGGCAGTCCCAGTGGCAAACACTCTCCCTTTAAGTCACTGAAATGTTCCAGTCTTCTGGTATTTTAGAGCACCTGAAATGCCTTTTCTCAATTGCCTGTCACTACTAAGGAAGACACAGGAAATCAGCCTGTGCCTATCCTAATTTGGAAACTGCCCTCAACATCAGAAACACTGACTACGCACTTTGAGGTGGCTGGAAAGTCCCCCAGAGGAGAGAGAAAAGGGATGTGTTGAGCTGAGTAGTGGCCAGTAATGGAGTCTTTCAACAGAGAGAATGATGTGACCCCAAGGAGGCTGCAGTGCACAAGCGGGCCATGGCAGAGGTGTGGGCAGGGAGGGCAGTGGGAGAGTGGGTGTGAAGTGAATGGCCAGGAGTGTCCACCTCGCTGCTGCTGAAGGACAGAGGTGCCACCAAATATTGGCTGATGCTCAGCAGAGGCTGAGATAAGGCCATGCCTCTCTGCCCCACTCCTCTTGTGAGGTAGCCTGTGGGTGCCGTGTGCTCTGGACCCAGAGGGATGATTTGGGGCTGAGTGCAGCTGGAATACAGTGGGAGGAAGTAACCAGGGGATTTGTGGTTGAGCTCCTCCCTGCCACGCTCCTTTGCCAGTGACCTGGCCCTCGGCAGGAGATTTCAGATTGTCTCTCTGAAGCCCCTGCCTGAGGCCCTGTTTTCATCCTGTGCCCCAGGTGGAAGTGACATCCCTCTGTGCGGAGATTGGGACCTTCATCTTCTCTGTCCTTGTTGGTTTCTCTTATCTGTTAATATTCTCCAGCATTATTCCTTTGAAGGAGTCACTTGTTTCCTGCCAGCATCCCAGTCAAGTACATTTGGGGGACATGCTTGGAAATTTGCAAGGCTTGTTAGCATCCCAAGGTTCCTGAAAGTCCTGCAGTAAAGAAACACTTTAATTTTAGTTGGTCCAGAAAATCCTGTCTTTTGTGGAATGCCTGTTTATGCCTAAGAAATGCTGCTGTACAGTGATGGTCCCCCGAAATGGGGAGTGACAGGCAGGTGCAAAGCTTTCATAAAAAAAGTAATTTGACCCCTGGGCCGAGTGGGCTGGGGAGAGCCAGCCAGCCAGACCTGGAAGCAGCACAGGTGAGAGTCTCAGCAGAAGGTGTTATTGGGTCAGGGCGGTAGGGAGGAGGGGATGTGCTGTATGTACTGGGTCTCTTCTCCAGCCCTAGCGGGTGAGGAGCTACTGTTACCTCGGAAGGTGAGCAGAGCCCCAGCCAATATTCCTTTTATTGTGTTACTTTATTAGAAGGCTTATTAGGGACAAAAAATTACTACCTACCACCCCCAAATGTAGCAGGACCCAGAAGTGGAGTGAAATCAGCCTTTAGATACATCCAACTCTTCCTCTCTAGTGATTGTTCAAGTCAAAAACTCAAACAGTTTCCAGAAGAAACCTGTAGACTTTCAGAACTGCGATGATACGATATTAAAGAGGAATTAGGATGCAGAGGGCTGTACATCAGTAGGCAATCAATAAGGCCAGTTGTCCCCAGGCTCGAGTTACTGTGGAACCAGTTTTTCTTCAAGAATCTCCTTGGGCAAGAACCTCAGTGCGTGAGGTTTTGTATCACAAGAATTTTTGCCACATGTCTCTGCAAACTGTTCTCTTCTCCTGGCAAATTCATGGTCCAAGGTCACCCCAGTATTTTCATTTTCTTTTTCTTTTTTTTTTTTTTTTTTGAAAGTAGTAAAGTACAACAGAACAAGACAGAATAAAGCCAACTGAGACCATGTAGTGAAATTGGTACAGAACTTCACAGCAGGTTACCAGGATAACAGTAATAGGCATCACAGTATATTTCATTATCTTTATAATAGTTGCTCTTTCAATCACGTATATCAAAATAAAATGAAATACAGAACATTATAGAACTTATCCAAACAGAATATTGAATAGAGAAGTACCATTAATCAGAATAAAGCAAAACAGTAATAAAAATATTTGCCTTCAAAAAGATGGTAGAAGGAAATCCCCCTTATTTGCTATGGTCAACCTCCCAGGAGATGCTCAGATTTCTGGTTCCCATTTGCTAACAGGGGAACAATGGAGAGGGGGAGGGGAAGTGAGATGTTTGACTCTAGGCGTGCACCAGTAGGTTCACTATTGCTTAGCAGGGAGATGAGTTGGTTGCTTGGTTTCCCAGTATCCCAAGTTCCAACATGGCGTGGATCTCAGGAGATACTGGTGGTTCTCCCCCTGGAAGGGCCACGGTCTACCTCCATTTTCTTACTTAAGCATTGCACTGTGACTTAAAAGAGATCTCATCCACTTCTGTTTTCCTGCACTCACATTTCTGCTTAATACCTTTATCCTAACTGTACATTTCACAGAAATCCAGAAATGGAGCTGAGAAGCCCAGGCCTCCAAACAGAGCCTCTGTTAAGGTGCTATAATCAATCTCCAATTATTTGCCACAGGAGAGGATATATTAGCACTGGGACCAGGGGTCTGCAGGAAATCCACTCAGCAGAGCAGCTGCAGTCACAGAGAAGGGATGCTGAGGCCAGGGCATGCTCTGGCCCACAGTAAGAGTTCTTGATCTGGAGTATAAGCTAGAAGAAGCCCTTCCTCCTTGATTAGGATGTACTGGACCACAGCTTGCTGAAGAAGGACACACACACTTAGAAGACAAAGTGTTAGTCTTCAGTACCCAAGGGAGAGACACAGAAAAAAGGGAGGGGGCCAATTCCCTGCAGCTCGAAGATCAGACCTAGCGCAAGAGGTTAAAAACTATATAGGCACTGGTGATAACAATGTACCTAAGTATATTCACCAACTACAGCATCTATTAGAGCATTCTGCATGGAGCCTATGCCTACCTAGGTGCACCAAGCCCAGTTACATATTCAGCTTAGTATGCACAAGACTGGAAGTCATCGCTCCTGGTATGTGGGGATATGTGTGGATGTGGGTGTCAATGGGGGAGACTGTTCACACATGGAGGCAGGGGTTTGTGGGAAATCACTGTACCTTTCACTGAATTTTACTGTGAATCTAAAACTCTAAAAAACAAAGTGTATTAAAAATGATAAGCTCCATTTTCATTGAGCTGAAAGAAACTCCTGATATCTGTGACAACTCCCAGAGAGCTGATAATAATAATTATATGGCTCTGTCTATCACTTCACTGAAAGTTTATTGTGGATCAATTCTATCTGTATTTCAATAAAGAGTAGCTTGTCTTAACTGTCCCAAGCAAAAACAGGGAAGTCTCTGCAATGATCCTGAAGGTATAACATGGCAAAAGTTAGAATAAGAAGCAGATGCACAAATCCCCTTCAAGACAATTTTAGTACCTGAATTGTTGAATACCTTTCCTTGACATGGAACTGGTAGAGTGGACCACTCCACTTTCCTCGGGGAAAGAATAGGTCATTTCTCACATTTTCAATCTTCCTATTGAAAGGGAGTAGATGGGATGAAAACTCTGATCCTCATGGAGATCCTTTCAGTGGGAGCTGGAAAGTGTTCTGGGGATGGAAGGGGTCCTGCCCCATTCAGGGCATTAGGACTAAGTTTTACTTTTAACTTGGGGCATCTGAGAGTATGCAGGGGACATGATAAGACAACCTCCATCAGCTATTCCAAGTCTTAAGCTTTCCCAGAGACTGCCTCTGTCACACCTCATTGGTCTCATCTTTAGAGCTACTGCAAGGGAAGAAAGCCCCTTCCATTATGGAGAAGGGTCCTAAGGAAAACTAAAATCAGCGATAATGTAACTACAGGGACAGATACCCAGCTGCTATTTATGCCTTTCCATTCAGAGATGCAACATGGCCAGAAACTCACTCATCTTCAGGGATACTATGGCCCCTCTTTGTTTAGTTATTGGAAGTTTAATCCAATGGAGACGAGGAATGGGACATATTGGAGTTGACTAGACCCAATGAGTGATTAGTGTCACCTGTTCCTTATCATAAGCATGGGTTCATAGCTCATGAATGGGTTGTAAAAGTAAATCTAGCCATCTCTTACTCTCTCCCTCCTGCCATGGAGTGGCACAGCTAAAAGACCCTCACCTTAATATTGGACTTCCTGAATTCCAGAATGTTAGGAACAATTTAATTTTATTTCTGTATTACACCAGTGCCATACCATGTTATTTCAAAATAAAATGAACTAAGTCAAAAAGGAAAATTCAATTTTAGATGTGCAGGTTGAGGCCTAAAGGGTAGAAAGATTGCTAGCAGTTGAGAAGTGGATGAGTATCGACCAATCCACAAAAAAAAGACAGGCATCAAAGTGCCTACTTTGTTTTGGAAACCAAAATAACAATAATTACGCAAAATGTGGCTATGACCAGTCTTTGAATTAATGTTTAGTTTTTAAACAGGTAAAGAAGCATGTGGAGACAACCTAAGTGTGTATAGATGACCTCAGGTTTTCTAGCCACTGAGAACCCATCTCCCACTGGAGTTTCTCCATTTCTTCTCAGGGCCTAGATTATAATTTAGCTGGAAGGTTGGATGCTTCAAAGTCAAGACCCCAATGGCAGGTATCCCAGGGTCTTCTTTGTGGGAAGGAGTGGCTTTTGCTTTCCTGAGGCTCTGCGGTCTTACTAGAATGTTCTGGATGGAGCCTGTGCTTGCCTAGGTGTGCCAAGTCCAGCTGCACATCCAACCGAGTGTGGACAAGACTGGAAGCTTATTGCTCTTTTCTGGGGTCGTGTGGAAAAGAGCTCACTGCTTCCTTTCATGCAGCCGAGAGTACCCCCACAGACCTCCCTAACAGGGAAGGTAGACTCCGCCTCTCTTTATGAACCTCTGGCTGGTTTCGGTCTCAAAAGAACAAAACTCAGCAGTGATTCTGCTTGTCCTTAACGATTCGGAAAGAAGATTTAGAAAGCTTCAGGAAGGAGATTGTGTGGTTTTATGCAGATGAGGCTGAGCGGGAATGTGAGGGACCTTTGCTCTACCCTGAGAGAAGTCCAGTTCTCAAAGAAGAGGGCAGAGGCCTGAGAAGCCCAGATGCCACCCCTGTTCCTGCCTCCCTGTGGCACAGCTCACCATCTAAGGGACTCTGGGACTCCACTGAGGCCCACCTGGGCTACAGCCAAGGCCCATGGAGAGAGTCTAAGGGAAGAGCCTGCAAGAGTTGTTCCTAAAAGTGAATATGTGATCAGGAACATGGAACCTGTGTCTCATAAACAGGATCAGAGGAAGGGCAAGAGGAGAGAAGATAGCGATTAACTGCCTAGGTCTTGCCAATTATTACATGCTCGGTTTATATTTTCAACAAGTGATTTTCCATTCTTGCTAGAGTAGCCTGTGAGAGTCACAGAGTCTGCCTCTCAGGCACTGGGAAAAATACAGACCCAAACAAAAGCATGTATGCTGCTATCACTGGCCGGCCAGCATCCAGATAGTGCTGATTCCGTTTGAGATGGCGTTTTCCTCCCTTGGGCATCTCAAAACATGGTTTACTCCTTTCAGAGCTGAACTTGAGGACGTGAGTCATACTTGAACTGCAGATGTCTGTCTGAAATGGTACACGCTGGGTGTTCTCTCCCTGGGTGACAGGACACCGTCCTCACCTGAGTTACTGCCTCCCAAGATGCTTGCCTGATTGGCAAACAGACAGAAATTTGTCCCTTCCTTGGGAAGCACTCCTTGATTGACCCAAAAGAACTTCTCTTAATACGGTACACTCTTCTTTCATCACACTTAATACAATTATAATCAATCAATTAATTAAATCATGTTCATCAACTTTTAATGTTTGCCTCTTCACTCTATTATGAGAGGTGGGGAGGGCTCTGTCCATCCAGTTTAGCTCCAGCTATTGAAACAGACCCTGCACACAGTAGGTGCCTAATGTCTACTTGTTCAGCAAATGACTGGATGAAGATGGCACTGTCCCCTCAGGCGACCATACTACCTGGAGAGAAAGGATACAGGCCTGTAGCCCAGAGCTTCTGGATTGGCTACAAAGTTGGTCGGAGATGTTGAATGGCATGGGAAAAACACAGGCTCAGCAATCTTGCAGAAGGGGACTCCAAACCCAGTTCTACCAACTGTATGATGCCAGGAGAGCCTTAATACCTCAACTGACTCATCTGTAAAATAGGGAGACCAGGAGCACCCACTTCTAGAGTCTACTGAGTACAATAGCACCTGGCACTTAACAGGTGCTAAATAAACATCTCTTTCCTAGAAAGGTCCAGAAGGGAAAGTAAATTGGACACTGGAAATAATTCCAGAGTGGTCATTAAGAGGGTTGCAGCCTGAGGGGAAGCCCTTCTGGGGGAGCATCCAACTTGGCACATGCGGGTCACATGAGAATGAGGCCTGGTGGGGAGAGGGACTAGGGCAAGAGTGCTCCACTGTCACCCTCGTTAGAGGGGGATGGAGTCCTTGCAAGAGATGAGACTGTGGTGATTTCTTTACAAATATGCACAGAAGGTCACCTGTGCCACAAAGCTAGCAGCCTCCCAGATGCAGCCCCTGAAAAACAACTAAGAAATCTCCACACCCAAAGCTCAGATCTGGGCTGGGTCCCTTTGCCCTAGGATCACAGCTTTCTCTCCTGAGGGTCCCACTGTGACCTGCAGGGCAACCCCATCTCCTAGTTCAGGACATACACAGTGCGGAGGGTACAGGAAGGACAGAGAGTCAGGACGCCACTACCCAGCAGGGAGGCAGGAGGCCAGCAGAGCAGGAGAGCCAGGGAGCTGTGCAGGGAGAGGGTGGAAGGGACAGGTCTGAGGGCTGGCAGGTGACATGAGGTCAGACGTGTCCTTAAAACAGAACCGAGCAGCAGCAGCAGCAGCAGTAGGTCAGTGAGGACAACCCTGCTCCTCCCTCAGATACAGGTCACGGCGCGCTTCAAGGTCGCTGTGCCTCCCAGGGGACCACAGTAGCAAGGAGATCTCCACGTAAGAGTCACAGCCATGAAGAATCCCAACTGGCAGGTGCTGCCAAGGGAAAGGACAGGGCACTGCTGACAGCTGCCGGAGAGCCCAGCCCACACTGCCTTTCCCTTTCTTGTGACTTTAGTGTCCTCCATGACCCACCCTCAGGAGCTCCCTGAGCAGGGCAAAAGAGCAAAAAATCAGTCATCCACACCTGGACACTGGTGGGAACTGAGCTGAGACCCAGAACTGCTGGACCGGGCAGATGCTAGGGGCCCTGACCCATCAGCATGGCGAGTACCTGTGCCTCTACCCCTGCCCCAGAATACAGCACCTCTAAATGCAGCTCTGTGTACCTTCTTGTGGGATCTATAGAAGGCCTGCAGATCAGGGTTGCAGATTCAGTTTATAGAGGCCAAGACTCTAAGAAATCTGGCAGAAAATCCCCAATTTCTTGGAGATGGCAGTGGGACCTGATTGGAGGTGCCCAGTGGCCTCAGACCCTGGAAACCAAACTGCTACCTTTGCTCCCAGGATGCCTGGTTCCCTGGCCAGCTTGCTTTGCCTGGAGGTCCCCCAGCCACCTCCTTCCCTGGCCCCCATCCAGTCCCAGCTCCATTCTTGGATGAGCCCATGAGCAGAGGCTCGGGTAGCCTAGCACTGACTCAAATGCTGAGCCCCCTCCTCCCTTTTGACAGCATGAGTATGAGGGGTCCCCTCCCCTGCCCGCCCCCTGCATAGAAGCCAGATACTGCAGAGCAGCTGGCAAGCACAGAACCAAACACCTGTGTGCCAGATATTACAGCTGCATGTGTGAAACGTGATCTGTCTGCAGCGGCTGTCACATGCCACGTCCAGTTGTTGTACCCAGGCAGGTTGCAAGAGGATCCACCGAGGAGAACTTTCTGTGCCTGAATTTCAAAGCACAGGCACCCACCCCACCCCTTCCTCCCATCCACCCCCAGCATTTTATTCCCTGCTCTTCTCTGGCACTCAACGTTTCCAGCTGAGTTTGCCTTTCACTAAGTCCCAGGCGGAGGCCGTGCTGGGAGGCAGCGCCTCGGCTCAGTGACACACACTACCGGGCACCGAGAAGCTGCTCAGCCTGTCCTGGGAGCTTTGCATCTTCAAAGCTGCTGTCCCATCGTTGCTCTAAGAGCGGCTGAATGCTTGTGAACTTCTACCAGCAGGTTATTCTCAAAGCTGGGGTGCCTAGAGGTTCCTGCGAGCACCCTGCAGTTCAACTCAGCTTGTCCTGCCTGGCAGGCTTCTCACGGCCCCAGGACTGCCTGAATTCTTCCTTGTTTCACAGAGACCTCGTCATTTGCTGCCAGAATCACTTTCAGGCCTGTTCTTGATGTTAACAATTAGCCTGCATATGAGAAAGAAGAAAGATAAGACATTTTACAGGTGGTAAAGAGTGCAGGGGAAGCCAGACAAAAAGAACTAGTTTGGGAATATTAACGCAGTGTCATTACCCAGAAGGCTGCTATGCAGGGGGAGAATAGATTTTCACCCTCAGACAACCACAAAACATTGACCCTGATGGAATTGGAAAAGGGAAAGGGAATAATATTGAAACTAGCAAAGAATACCTGGGATGTATCCACCTGCCCTGAGACATGAGCTTCAAGATACTACATACTTCTCAGAGATTTGGCTTAGTCAAAAATGAGTCCCTACATGAAATAATCATCTGTCTCATCAAACCCAGATGCCTCATAGAGTTACCTTGTTTAGTCAGTAAACTAATCAGTCAGTCCTCACTATCTTATGTGATAGCTTCTATATCATCCCTGAGGTACAGATTAAAACGCTGAAGTTCAGGGAATGAAGTCATCTGCAAAAGGCTGTACAGGTGGTGAACTCCAGAGCAAGCTCTAGGCCCAGAATGAAGATCTGGGCCTCAAACTGAGTCAGTAAAGTACAACCCAGCGCTGTCCTAAATGCCAGGCTTAGGTGACATGGGTGACTGCAACGGATGCACTTGACCCTACTGATACGCTAAAAGGAGAAATCTCAGCTTCTTATTTCTCACAGTTCTTCTGCTTCTCTCTCTTCAACTTTCAGCTGAAAAGGAAACAAAAATTAAATGTCAGTGTCAGAAATTGTCACACACGAATCAAAACGGAGGTCTTGATTTTGTCACTTGGAAGCACCACACAGAGTACATCCGCTGGCCCCCTCAGCCCCAACCGCACGTCATCTCCAGCGTCAGCCTTGTCGCCACTCGGGGTGGCACTTTTTTGGTCCTGTACGGAATGTAATTTTCACTTGCCCCTGGAAAATCAATATGGAAAGGTTCTAATTCCCCGATTTCGATTTTTCAATAAAAAAGTGAAAATGAAACTCTGCAGGATGGCAGCCAAAATGGTGCCCCTGGGCCCATATCAGTCTGGAGGGACGCAAACCAGGAGTTCCAAAGAAAAGGAGCAACTTGTGACATCGTTCTCCTAAGATGACACACTGATGGCACAGAAGGCTAATGAGGGCTGACGCACGTGCAGGAGATTTATCAGGGCTCTTCACAGAAGAACGTCACTCCAAAGAGACTTCTTGTAGGTTTCAGCCTGTCTAGGGTGAGGGTGGGGGCGCGGCGGGCAGCACAGTAACAGGCAAAGCTAACTTCCTCATCAAGAACAGGTTAGAATCCCATTGCCACCGGATGACAGCTAAGACTTAGCTTGTTTCTCTTCTCGGCCTTAGAGGAGGAGGTGGAGGACAGCGCGGGAGTGTTGATTGGGTTCTCAGAGATGACATGCGGAGCTGGGGAATCGATCAGTGTGAAGATCCCCAGCGTGATGCCTGGCTCAGGCTCCACTCTCCCTAAGGTCTGTTTCCTGCAGGCCTGTCCTGCGCCCTCTCTCCTTGTAACAGCTAAACAGCTGCTATGCCCTTTGACACATGGTGCTGTCCACGGAGGGCCACAGTGAACTTCTCAGTTACCCACCTGGGACCTCCTAATCCACGCTGTCAGGCTTAATGAAACCATCACCACCCATCTCCAGGCTCTGTGACCAGAAATCTTCCGAAGCAAAAGCTCCAGAGGTTTCTCGACACCTCCTTCCGCTGCTGTTCTGTCACTGGACCCAGAGAAAGAACAGCAGCCCCCAGAGCGAGACCTCAGCCTGTAACATGAGGCGCGTGAGTCCCAGCTCTGCCTGAGCCAAGGGCAGCTCTGCCATTGGAAGCCTGCGTCCCTGGACTCTTGGCCACTGTCACATGATCCTGGGTGGGTCACGTAGCTTCTGGGTGCTTCAGTGTCCTCAGCTGTTAAATAGGTTAATAATAGTGAGGCACACGTTGACACAGCAGCAGTGTTTGGCAAAAAGAAGCCACCCTGACATGTTCATGTTGGGGCAAAATGAGAGGAAAATGGAAAAGAAAGAAAGAAAATAACAACCACAAGAAGATCCACATGGTATTGAACTGCTATTGTTCTCAGCCTTACGCCCCTCCTGCACTCCAAACCAATCGCGAGGTGATATTTAAGGCCACCACGATAACATATCTATGCTCTTAAAGTTCACTGATACTTTTCTTTCTGCTTAAACCTGCTTGGTCTTATGAGCGGCCATCATGCCCACCCCAGTAGCTTCCAAACCTGCAACTTGGAGGTTGTGGGGGAGAAGGGCCGTGAACATGGATGAAATGAACATGTAGGTTGCTCTTCGAAGGAACTAGACCAGATTTTACTGCTCCTCCTAGTGGGATAGTTCTTAAGCGATGCCAAGAACAAGAAGCTAAAGAGAGTAGGTGACACAGAGACCAGCAAAGGGTGGACAGGCCGGGTCCTCCAGGGCTCTGTGCACTATTGCATAGCTTTGAGACTCCAGTAAGCATCTGCAGGCCTGGCAGGGCTATGTCAGCAGGACAGGAGTGGCTCCGATGGCTCACTGTTATCGGTAAATGAGGGGATGGACACTGGAGAGACACAAGTGATGCCAAGAACACTATGAAAACACTGCTGAATTTTTCTAGAAAAACAAACATAAGTAAGCAAGCCCTCTGCCTTACACAGGAGATAGAATTAAAGTCTGTATTCTTCTTGGTTGATATTGAGAAGCAACCACCCTCAAGGTAGTGATTTCTGGCTGGGCATGAATGACCGCTACTGGCCATGGTGGCTTGGGAGTTCCTGTGAGAGAATGCCACAGATGACAGAGGCATAGGTGACAGAAGATTCAGTCGGGATCTCTTAGCTGCTCTCCCATCCCAGGGGTGCATACCTGACACCTTGCACAATCACTTTAAGGGACGAGAGATGTATTTTGGTCCATGTTTCGGTTCATGGTTAGCTGCTCTAAGGCAGACAAGGAATAGGGGCTGGGCCTGGGTAGCGGATAACTGCTCATCCCAAGGCAGCCAGGAAGCTGAGAGAGAAAGGAGAGGCAGCAAGGGAGATACACTCTTCCCGGTCACATCCCCAGGAGCTCCTCTTTCTACCTGGCCCCACCGTCCAACTGCACAGTCAGCTCTGATCTGAACTCACAAGTGGATTAACCCACACCTGTGTGTTGTGCCTATATCCAATCACTTTCCAAAAGCCCCACCTCTGACACATGAGGTATCTGGGGAGCATTCTAGAACTAACACATAGCACAGGATAAGGTGGGCTAGAGCATGCTCATAGAGTGGCCCATATACACAACCTGTTGTAACAACAGGAAGTTGAAGACCTCACTGTCTATTAATTGGAAACTAAATAGCCTATGCATGCAATGGAATCCCATTATTGCATTAAAGACACATTTAGAATGTGCTACAGGAAAAATAGAAAACAAAAAAAGGTTAAAGATTTACATATTCTGACCTAGAAACAATGCCTCCATGATATAACACTGGGTAAAGAGAGCAGTTTACAAAAACTGTGTACCATGATCTCCTTTAGGTGGAAGGGAATCCATATGTTGCACAGATGCATTGAGAGGTATCCTGAAAGATGTTCCCCATAATGTTTTCTGTGGTTTCTTCTAAGAATGAGATCTTGAGTGACTATTTTTATTTCTTTTTTGTTCTCTTCAGTAATATTTGAGTTTTTTTTCTAAACAGTTCATAGAGAGATAGATAGATAGATATAGATATAGATAGATATAAACAGATAAATCTATCTCTGGAAGAAATAAAACTTCATCTTTTTGCTTGGTGAAAATTCACAATTAAATATTGAGAATAGCATGACATACCTCCCTGATCTTCAAAATGTTCCACTATTAATACAGAATAAATTCTTCTCTTGATTTCTTAATATCACATAAAATCTAGAGACAAGGGTACAACATGCAATCGAAAGAGTCTTCTTAGAGCTTCAGGTAAAGAAAACCCGGCATGTGTTATATAAGGCCTATTGTTGCACAGAGCTGGTTTCCCCTTTTTGTCTTGTTAGTGGTCTTTCAAACACATGCTGGTCATAAGGGATATGGAAGACCTTCCTCAGGAAAGCCACTGCCTCATCCACAGATATAATTTGTTTCAGGGCCATTACCCAGAAGACTCATGGAGACCAAGTTCATGGCCAAGGAAGGTGGCCGGTCACCCACCTAGGGCCTTCTGGTCCCCAGATGGGTGAGCACTGATAGAGGGCATTCCAAACCCATCAAATGTTTTGTTGCCAAGAGGGCCCTCGCCACACTCACAGGCACAGTCTCAGGGGCCACTCTTGTTCCTAACCCACTGTTGTTCCTAGGCCCACTGTGGCCAGGTGCTGGTCAATAGCAGTTAGCACAGTCTCTGCCCTCAGGGGGCTTATCCTCTACTGGGAGAAGCTGGGAGAATACGCATATACACCTTTCGGAAGGTAAATAAGTCTCACACAAAAGATAGATAGGGCAAATGAAATACATGGATGCAGCATTAGTTGGGATTGTCAGTCAGTCCCCTCTGATAAGGTGACATCTCAGCAAAGACTGGAAGAAGTAGAGGAATGAGGCACAGAGACACCAGAGGGAAAAGCATTCCTGGTGAGGGGAACAGTATGTGGAAAGATCCTGTGGGAAAATCTCTGTATTCCAAGAAGGACCACATGTCCGTGGAGTTGGAAGAGAGCAATCAAAGAGAATGAGAAGAATGCAGGTCAACGAGGCATGGACAGGTCAGGTCCTAAACAAGTCTATGAGCTATCGGAAAGCTTGGGATTAGTTGTGTGTGTTCATGCAGGCCTGTAATCTCAGCATTTGGGAGGCTGAGGCAGAAGGATTGCTGTATGTTTGAGGCCAGTCTGAACTACATAATGACTTCAGTACCAACCTGGACTACATAATGAGACCCTGTCTCAAAAAGCAAAAACAAAGTTCAGGACTGCAGCCTAGAGGGGCGGAAAACCCTAAATTGATTTCTTTTTCTAAGACATTGTTAAGCCAAGTTACATGCTACAACATCACACAGGTCTCTTCCTGTGTGAGCATCCAGGAAAAGATGCTGAAAGTCTAAGAGACATAATTTTAAAAGAAAAAGGAAAAATAAATATCAGTGCCATCCCCAAAGCACTATGACCCTGCTGTGGTTTCCTCTTCTGCATAACAGCCATTCCATTTTCCTTGTATGAATCTCGTGTCTTTCTCCAGAGGACATCGGGAATAGCACTGAGGCAATCGTCTTGAAAGCAGAACTCGCCACCCGGCCACAGAGAGAGTCTGGGCAGACTGGTAAGTCCCTGTGAGTAACAGCGCGATTGACCCCCGCCCCTTAGCTGGGTGGAGGACATTTCCTTCCTCTTTCTCTGTACTCACCTTAATGACAAGAATGAGTCTGAGGTGGACCCTGAACTTGTGCAATGGATAAAAAGATGTCAGTCCAAAACCACCAGTCTGCCCACGTTTTATTTTTAATCATGAAATTCATAAAAATGTATTAAGAAAAGCTACTAACAAAACTAACAATAGCTACTATTAGGTGCCTATCACATGCTTTACAAACACTCGCAGATATTACTAATTCTCATAAGAACATTTTGATGCTATTACTGTCCCTATTTTATTGTTCTGGAAACTGATGGCCACGAAGGTTAAACATCTTGCACTAAGTCTCACAGGTGGTTAGTGGCCAAATTGGAATTTAAACCTGTTTCTGCCAGGATTGAAAATCCCTGTTCTTAGTGACTAAACTACACAGCCTAGTGGGAGCCACTCACGCTGGTGCACAACTGTCGCCCTCCGTACTTTGAAGGCTGTGGCAGGAGGATTGCCTGCGCTCAGGACTTTGAGGATAGCCTGAGAAATCAATTGCTTTTAAAAAGGAAAGAAAGGTTAGTGGGGATCCAAGATCAAGACAAAGAACAAAAAGGGAGAAAAAAGTGCTGAGTACAAGAAAGACAGACCCCGAGAACAGCTCTGTGGAGCAGTGGCATGTGGCCCGCAACTTCGAGGATTATTATCACAAGCAGTGTCCTGGGCCAGGAGCCTTTGAAGTGTGTGTGAGCAAGAATGAGTGTGTATTCACGTGAGTGTGTTTACACTCAATGAGGGCCTGCAAAAAGTCTGCATGGACACCCAATGGCAACTGAGTTCCCAATTCCAAGAAGTCGTGGGTGCGATACAATAAACCTTTAAGCACGTTTTTCTAGCAGATACTCGGCCATTCTGTTTGGTGACTGCTATATGTTAGTGTATGTAATCCTTAATTTTTCCATTTTACAGACGAACTAAGTGAGGTGGCCAAGTTTTCACAGCTAGAGATGTAAGACCTCAGGCTGCATCCAAGTTCATTTAAAAGCCAGTGTCTTAACCTGCTGAGCACTTTATAAGCTCCAGGCCTTCAAAGTATATTCAGAGTCACACAATCCAGTAGGCACTGAAAGTCTACTCAGAGCCTGCAGACTCAGCCTTCCCCACGACTTCCAGCAGGGCACACAGAGGGAGGGTGTGGAGCTCTCTCTGCTATCTGAATTCTTGCCACTGTTTATAGAACCACACTGGAAGGTCATGCTCAGAACAAAAGTTTTGCTCAAGGCAGCCCACACCCTCAGGCTGGGCAGGGCAGGTGTGCTCAGCTGGGTTTCCCAGCACAGCTGCCTGGGCCACAGGGCAGCAGCTGTACCTAGGGCTTCCATGCAGGGCGTCTTCTGCCTCCTGCCTCACGTCACTCATGTGGACTCACCACACCATGCAGGGGGCCACCTGCTGTTGGCCACTCTTGGCATCTGTCCACCCCAGCAGGTGCATGTCACATTGAGCATCGTCAGCACCAGCAGATGGACTTGGCTGTCCAGGTCCATCAGTGGGAGTCTCATCTCACCACCAGAGGCTCACGGTTGATGTTGGCAATGGTGAAACCAAGATGCTGGAAAACCATGTTCTACTAAGTTCAGGCTTCAGGGTCAAAATGATGTGAGTCTTTTTCATCACATGAAGTAGACTTTGGTGTATGACCTGGTACACTATCAGCAGGTGTCTGGGGACTTTAACTTATTTGAGTCAAATCTGACTAGAAAAATGTGTTTCCTATGAATTAAAGAAGCACATAGACAAATGTGATTCCCTTTATATAAACGAGAATCTGCCCATCACCATCAGCTATATGCACAGAGAGGAATCCTTCAAGATCTTCACCAAAATGTGGTCTGTTGTTTTCTTCACAGGATGTGGTTATGAGTGATTATTTTTTCTTTTTTCTTTTTCTTTTCTGTCTTACTTGGGAAGAGGTAGAAATGAAAAAGTAAATAGCCTCCAAGACATACAGCCCTGTCTTGGAGGAAGTGCTATGGAAAGCCGATCTGTGTTAGAGCTCTTCATTTCTATGGAACTATTCGCTTATTACTTCTTTTGAAAAATGTAACCAGGGCACTTCCACCAGTGCAGATAGCTGTGAAGGCTTAACATAACCCATCAAAAAGATAAATTCCTTTGAAGCTTACTGTTTATCCTGAATCATGTAAATTTTGCATTATACTCCACCCCTTACTGTTTTAAGTGTCAAAGTGTTGTTTGTCGTTTGTCATCAAGCAAAATTAATTTCCCAGGAAAATACTTCAGGCTTCTCCGTCTGCATTCCCAGTCTAGACTGTCAGGATTTCTCCCCGTCTAGACTACCAGCAAGGAGGTCAGCTAAAATCAGGAGACTGCTAGCTTCCTCTTCTGACTTTAGAAGTTTCCCTGGCAAAGGATACAGGATACAGGGGACCCTTTAAGTCTACACAGTCTAGTCAGGTAAGCTTGAAACACCACTGACCTATTAGCAAATGCAGTAGAATTCTTCAACTTGAATTGCTACAGAAACAACTTGGGGATTCTAGAAGAGTCTGTCTTATTAGTAATTTCAGGTCAGAGGTACAGCTCAGTAATAGACCACTTGTCTCTAGCATGCACAAAGCTTGGGTCAATCTCTAACATTGTTAAACAAAAAACCAAACAAAACAAGATAATACAAGAATTCCATTCCCATCCTTGTCAGGCTCCCATCGGTGTCGTGGATGTGACTTTGCCCCTTGGAGTAAGAATTTATGCTGTTGGATTTTCTACTGTTTTCCTGCTTCTTAGGGTTTGCAAAGCCTGTCTGACCAGTGATGAGACCCTAGTTTTGAAGCCCTTGTGACCTCAATGAGCCATAGTAGGACTATGGCTAAAACCAACACAGGCTGGTGTGTGACCTTAGCTTCCACCAAACTATGGTCAGCATAAAGCGCCATACTTCAGGAATAGGGAACTATAACTGTTTTCAGTGATTTTCACCTCACTTTGAAATTATCACATAGTTAATACAGATGGAAAAGGGTTTTGGCTTTCCAGATAGTCTGATCTACTTGCTATTTGTGTGTGTGTGTGTGTGTGTGTGTGTGTGTGTGTGTGTGTGTGTGGTACTGGGGATCAAACTCATGACCTTGTGCTTACCAGGCAAGGGCTTACACCACTGACCTAAATCCCCAGCCCTATTTCTTTTATATCTGACAAGTTTTAAGTGTTTAGTAGAAAAAGCCTGGCTCTGGCCCATGGATGAGGTGTAATTAAACTATAGAGAGAATAGTTTAAAAGTATTACAGTGCCTCTACAAGCTATGCTTTTTAAAAATATAGTGAATGCCATTGCTGACCGCCATTCAACAGAGAGTCAAACTTATTTAAAAAAATTGAGATTTGCCCCCACCCACTCTAGTCACTGAATCTGGCTCCCTGCAACTTCTGGCTCTTCCCTAAAATCAAAATGACCATGAGAAGTAGATGTTTTGAGTGGATTCAGGATATCAAGTAGCCACAATATTATAACTGAAGACACTCGTGAAAGGGTATTTCTGGAATTGCTTTAGAAAGTAGCCAGAGTGATGATATGAATGTGTTTGAGCTGAGAGGCTGTGTTCTGAGGGAGGTTAGTGGCAATATGTTTTTTACTATTATCAAACATTTTTAAAACTTAAACATTCACCATTTTTTAAATCACACCTCATATGCTGAAGAATGATCTAGGCAACTTAGGATGTCACCACAAATAATCTTCCCATTGGAGTGGGCCTCAGAAAGCTGTCGGGTGCCTCGGGACAAGTCAACTTCCTTAGGAGTTTGGTTACGAGAATCACTAAAATAAACATGGTCAGGTTTTATTTGATAAATAAATAAAGGTTTTAAATAAATAAACGAAACGTGCATGGAGGATATCTGATTCTACTACTTACCCTTTCCTTTTATTTGACATGGGGGCCAGGTCGTGCTATGTAAGCTACAGTCATGTGACCTCCTTTAGAGAGGTGGATTTTTCTGCAGTCATTACAGGAGGCCTAGGCTGGGCAAAGCTGCACAGGCTCATAGCCCTAGCTGGTGGAGAGGTTGAGGCTGGAGCTGATCACTGGAACCCAAGACCACCCTGGACAATATTGAGACCGTCACCTCAATAAACAAACAAGCAACTAAATAAACAAAAAGCAGAAAGACTTCAGTAGCAAGTGAGAGGGCAGTGACTCAAAGCAGAAATTTTGTCACCACTTGCTTTGTTCATTAAGATGGGGTAGAGTGGGCCATGGATACAGCTCAGCGGCACAGTGCCTGCCTGGCTAGCATGAGGTCATGAGTTCAATTCTCGGTACCCAAAAAAAAGGCGGGGGGAGTTCTAGCAGGATGGAAGGACCATGGCATCAGAAGCAAAGAACCACTGCTCTCCACACACTCGAAGCATTACTTGGATCTGGAATCACCTGGTCTGAACAGAAAGAAAAATGAAACAGAAAAGAAATATTTAAACTGGATATTTTAGGCTGAAAAACTGTGCTATTCTGCAGAAGAAGCTAATACATTGCTAAGTGAGTTTCACCCCGCTCTTCCAGGAGAAGCTTTCTTTGGACCAGTCTCAGGAATGCATTTGGATGTAAGAAACAGAAAACACTGCTAAATAGCTGACAGAAGTAGGGCTTTACTTCTCAATCACAACAAGGAATGTGGAGGTTGCAATCAGGCCAATGCTATAACTCAGCCGTGCTCTCCAGGAACCAGGGTTTTCTCATTTTTCTATTCCTTGCCTTATATATTTATTAATTCATTATTTACTTATTAACAAGGTCATGCTATGTAGTTCAGGCTTCCCTTGAAGTCACTATGTAGCCCAGATGGGCCTTGAACTAGCAACATGGATACAGCCACACCTGCCTCAACCTCCCCAGTGCTGGGATTACAGGTGTGTGCCACCATGCCTAGCTCTTCCCTTTATTTTTAATATGTCAAGATTTCATATGCATTTATTGAATGTCACCTATCTCTTTTGACATCTGCATTTCAGGGTATGTTAGTCTGATTTCTGTTACTGTAACCGATAACCTAAGATAAATCCACTAATAAAGAGAAGAAAGTTATTTTAACTCACAATTTTGGAGGTCTCAGTCTATGATCAACTGGTGCTTTGGGCCCAGGGCAGGAACATAAGGTAAGGTAAAGCAATTCACCTCACAGCTGAGAGCAGAAAGAAAGGAAGAGCCAAGTATAATGGCACATGCCTATAACCCTTGCACTATGCGAGGCAGGAGAACCACAAGTGCAGACCTATATTGGGCAATTTAACAATTCTGTTTAAAAATAAAAGTGGTTTGGAGAGCTAGAGAGGTAGCTCAAGGTGAAAAGCAAGACCTTGGAACTGATCCCCACTACCAGGAAAAAAAAAAAGAAGAAACAAACAGAGAGAAAGAAAGAAGGAAGGAAAATATAGGTGGTCCCTTAATTCCTTCCAATGACCATCCCTCTAGGTCCTGCATCTTAAAGTCCCCACCTCCCAGTAGCACCATGGGCTTATTCAAGAGACTCCTTTTCCTATTATTTACTTTTCCCTTTTCCCATGCTGCATGTTACTCAAATTTCCCCTTTTCCAATGACTTAAAGAGTTAACTATAACTCTCAGCACTTCCCAGTTCTGTTTTCTAACAGGGTACTCTTCTGACCTGTTCAACAGTGATTTAGACTCCTTTTGCTTGTCTTCCTCCTGTTTGGGGAGGGTTCTGCCCAGCACACATGGAAATTTCTACTCGTAGATTTCTGAACAGTGTCAATAGTGTAGGATGTAAGGCTCAATCTTTACATACTTTAAAGTCAAGACTGGCATCCACAAACACTATTTTACAAGTAATTCAAGACTCATGACTATCTTATAGATGATGTTATTATTTTAAATTTATGGAAGATTGCACAGTGTGGGATAAATATCTGTAGAGCCTTGTAAGAGCTTGGTTACTTTTAAATAAAAGCTTTATTCAATCAAATGGTATTTGGCTTATGCTTGGTTATAACCTCTAGATCTTATAAAAGTGCTCCTCTATATAAGCAGTCATTTTTCTGCCTTGAAACTAGCATACTTTGGTTTTCATGCTAAGTAAAAAATTCCACAAGCAAAAGAAAATGTGTATTACAAGAAGGGAAGGTGGGAGTAGAGTTGCTTCCACAAAAACTGTGAGATAAGCAGTTTGGAACACCTGACAGGATAGACATGGTTATCTTGCATTAACTTTCGCACTTGGTTTATAATTATTCTTTTTCATTATGTAAGAAAGTGATTTGTCATACTTGGGGAAGGACAATATTTTCCAGAACAAACGAATATGTCTTCTCAAAAGAGTAAATGTAAAAGAATAGCACTACAGTTTGGATCTGAAGTGTCCCCCAAGTGTCTTTTGGTGCTATAGGGAGCTTCAGGAAGTGAGGCCAGATGGGAATAAGGTATTAGGGGTGCACCACTAAAAGTATATTTGAACCCTAGCTTCTTCATCTTCTCTCTCTTTTTGCTTCTCTGTACCATGAGGTGAGCAACTTTCTCTGCTATGAACTTCCTCCATGATGTAAGGTCCCTCCACAAGCTCAGAAGCAATAATTCCAAGCGACCATGGACTGATCCCTCTGAAACTGTGAACCAGATTAGATTTCTCCTACTTCTAAGTGATCATCTCAGGTATTTTTTTGACAGTAAACAAAATTGATTACTACAAATGGCTATTTGACAGATTAGCAGCTCTTCTTTACCTTGATCAAAAGAAAGGGACTGGGGATTTAGCTCAACGGTAAATGTTTTTCTAGCAAGCATGAGTCCTTGGATTCAGTCCTCAACCCCCCCAAAATTAAAAAAAAACAAAACAAAAAAAGAAGCAGTAATGTGTGGTAGATGCAAGTTTTCAGTTTAGGTAATTTTGTGCCAGAGTCTATGGCCTTAGCCAGTACCTTGCACTGTGATAGTCTCATTCCACACCATTGGCTGACACTGAGACCAAAAGGACTTCCAGTTATCACACAGGGTCATAAGAAGGGGCCTTCACACCTGTTCTTGGGAGAAGGGGGAAGGATGGTGAAACCTGGAAGCCCAGAGCACCCACGTTGGGCAGTGGGAAATGGATCCCACTGATTTCCATCTATACATGGAAGAGAGAAATAGAATAACAACACTAAAGTTAAGTGTAAAAGACCAGTCAATGAAATTGCTTTCTCATGTGTGAGCCACGGAGTTATAAAAAGAAATTTAAGCAGATTTTCAGTCAAACCTTTTTAGTCTATCCACCCAAGAATCTCAAAATTAAAAGCTCAACTTTTCAGGTAAAGCCAATTTTCACTCAGATGTGTCCACATCTCACCCACCTTACGTCACAATGACCCTGTCCCCTACCTAACCCCCAGGGTCAGCTCAAGAACTCCACATGTACTCAGAGCTCAGGAAATGTTTTTTTTTTAAAGAAGCTCCATCACCAGCCTGTAGTGCAGAAGTAGCAATCACATAGCCAGCCAAAGTGAAATTAAGAAATTTGCATGTCATTTATTAATATCCTCCTTGTCTGTCAACCAGCCTTCAAAAACATGTTTTTCCTTCCTTTGAAGGAAACAAATTGTAATGAGCTCATCCACACAAAGGATATCAGGCCAGATTATATTTCTCCATAAGTATGTGGAGGGCAATATCCACCAGGCAAGGGGTGGATGGTGATCAGACAATGCATTTATTTCTTCATCCTAATGCTTGGGACATTCTCTCTTATGTATGGCAAAATTATCTTGTCTTCAAAATGGTCTCCTCCCCAGCATAAATAAAAAATATCATTCAAAATATTCCAAGATGACTGCTTGAGTAAGGAACTGTTGACTGGTTAGGTGGGATAATATCATGGTGGTTATGGAAGAAATCAGCCTTCTGTTTTGAAGCTAATGAAACACTGAGGGGTGAAATATGATATTTGCAATTTACTTAGAAATACATTAGCAAAATCTTCACAATCAATAAAATAAATATGGTTAAATTTTTGCAACTGATAATAAATGATGGCAGGTGCCCCTTGTAACAGTACTTTTCTCTCTATGGTTTTCTGCACTTTCATATTTCTACAACAAAGGACATAAACCCCAAGGTGGCTTTTACCTGGAAGTCCTTTGGCCTCCTGCTACAGAGCATCTGTCTCTCTTCTGCTGCCTGCAGCCGCCCTGAACCAGCCCTCTTCAAGTTAAGGTCTGAGTCTGAGTGGCCAGGGACCATGGCGTTCACAGCCAGAAAGAAGATAACAATAGCTGTAAGTAACATTTGAGCAGCTTTCTTTGTGCACCCTTAGTAGTTACATGATTTACATCACTCAATCCTGAAAGCAATCCTATGAAGTAGCTGGAGTGGTGTTATGATTTATGTCTAGATGTCCACTCCTCCCTCACAAGCAGAATTTTGGAAGGGTGACTGGGTTATTAGGGCAGAATGGTTGACTTGCATTTGGTAAGTAGGGTCTGGTCAGAAAAGATCACTGTAGGTGTGACCCGGAAGAGCTTATCTCCCTTCCTGGCTCCTCCCTTGACTCTGCTTCCTGTCTGCCATGCCATGAACAGTTTCTCTTCCACTATGCCCCTCTGCCCTGCTATTCTGCCTTGGAGTCAGCTGACCATAGACTGAAACTTCTACAAACTGTAAGCCTAAATAAACTTCTCCTTTATGTTTTGGGTATCATTTGGTGCTTCAATGACAATTAAGGTGATTAAGACATGTGGCTATGATTATTCCTATTTTATGGAGGTGGCAATGAGATCAAGAAGTGTTAATGTACCCAAGGTTACTCAGGTAGTGGGTAGCACAAGCAGAATTTCTATGAGGCTATTATCACTATGATAAACTGCCTCACCCAGTTAGTGACTAGAGGTTCCAGGGCTTCTCCTATAAAGGTATTAGTTGCACTTTCCTGCCCTACACAATATCCATTGTTCTAGCCATTCTCTTTTTACATGCAATAAAGATACCTTTCAGTCATTGCCTCCTTCTTATATTTCTCTCAGAGGCCAAGTTCATGCTTACTTCTTCACAGATACTAAGTATGAGTTGACTGACTTGCTGAATAGTAAACCCTTTGAGGAGAGGTAGGCAAGAGCCCAATAGCTATCTTCAAAGCCTTAGTCTTTGCCTGAGAGTCCTGCCCCTGTGCTTTGAGTATTAGCAGGTACAGCCCTCACTCAGCAGGTGAAACCCTCCTTGGAGGTGTTCTGGGTCCAGCTCCCACTGACTGGATCACTACCAGGAAGGACAGCAAATAACGTAGTGCGCAGTTACATGTCCACCATGGCACATGGCTGAAAACCAGTCTCTCTCTTCAGTCTCCTCCTCTCTCCTTTCTCCTTTTTCCCTCCCCTCTCTCTCCCTTTTTCTCTGATTACAAGCCAGGAAAAGCCAACATCTTTTATTGTGAACTAGTTCCTCTAGAGATAAAGAATTCTGATTTCATGTCCATACCCTTATATTAGAGACAGATATTTCAGTGGGCTTTGGGGTTAGGCAAAGGCATAGCAATGATCAATTCCAGAATGGGAAGGTTCAGGCTCACTTCATCAAATTGTTGCACATAATCACACACAATCACATAAATCACATGTATTCTATGTCCCTGAAAATTATTTTCCATCTTGGTTTACAAATTTTTCCTTTTTTTTTTTTTTTTTTTACCCAAATTCTGGTTCACAGGAGAGTATAAGCAGAGTAAGGGATGTTTCTAGGCAGCAAGACTCCCTAAAAGAGTAGGCAAGGGTTGCAGAGCCTGTCTTCCCATTGCACAGCAGCCCCCGGTGCAGTATCCTACATGACCAAACACCCTCATTTTAGGAAAGCCCAAGGGCAGAGTCAGATGGCAGGGGATTCTCTCAAAGAAGAGTGAGTTTGCTTTCACCATCATCCAGTTTGGGGAGGGGCCATCCTGACACAGGAAGTCAGCTCCCAGGCAGCTTAAAAGGCAAGAGGCCACTCACTCCCTGGATCAGGAGGCATTGGTTGTGACTCCCTACAGCAGAGGCAGCCAAGGGTTCTCCAGTGAATGGATGTGGGATGATTACAGGAAGGAGGCTACCGGCAGGACTTGGGAAAGGGATTTCTCAGGAGGGTGGACTCTGTAGCATAGGCAGGGCAGAGGATCCCACTGGCACACCCAGCTCCCTCCCCAGGGCACTGCCCTTCTCTGGCCACACAGTCTGTCCACTGCAGTCTGTGTGACTTAACAGCCAGGAACGCTTGGATATGACTGAATTCACAATGTGTCTGGCCATCCTGAAGCCTGTGTATGCTGGTGTCTTGTGTATAACAAGCACATTTCTGTCGGTTTTTCACAAGTGCTTCACAACACTAATACAAATTGAAACAGTAATGGCTTACAACAGTTCTGCAGAATAGCAGCCCTGTTGCTATAAGCTGAATTACCTTTATCCTACCTCAAGCCTTAAACAGTATCCCCTGAGGGGAAGAAACAGTCTCTAGTTACCGTTATTTTTTGTGTAATAATCATGTCATCAGCATTAATAAAGGCAAATAGCAACAGGAATGGGAACATATAGAAATAGCACATTCTTCTATGTACATATTTATTTATTAACTTATTCATTCAGGAAATATTTATTGAACACCTAAGAAGCACAGAAGGAAGAAAAGTAAATTTGCATCAAATGTTGAGCATTTCTGTGAGCTAGGTAACAAGATTCCCTTTTCTCAGAGAAGAGAGGGTAAACTCTTCATCCAAGACGCCCCAGCTAATGAAACACTTCCTGGAGATTCCCTGAGACAGAAGACAGAGAACCCTTCCTGCCTGCATGGAGCTTGCCATCAATAAACAGAATAAGTAAAAGCAACACCCACAAGAGCACTGAGCCCCCTGAACCTTGAGGGATATAGGCAATGCATTCTGTTGGGAGTTAAATAAGAAGAGATTAGCCAGGTGCAATGCTGCATGCCTGTAATCCCAGAACTCTGGAAGACTAAGGTGGGAGGATTGCCAGTCTGGGCAATTTAGTGACAAATTTAAAAAGGTTAAGGATGTAGCTTAGTGCAAAGTCCCTGAGTTCAATCGCCAGTATGGGAGTGGGGAGTGGGGGGAGGGACAGGGAGAGACTATCCTGGTTTCAGGTTGGGGCCATGCTAAAAAGACTTTTGAGAGAAACAATGAATGGACCTTATTCCTCCAGACCTGCTTGGGTAAGGCAGCAAAAACAAGAGGCTCAAGGCTTTTCAGGAAGAGCTGCCAATGAGGAAACCCACAAAGCCAAGCCTGGATCATCACATTCCTTCAAAGGTGCTGGTGGACTCATGCTAGTAGCAGCTCAGAAAGACTCAGAAAAGGGTCCTGAGATTGAGACTCAGCCAACACCCTAGAAATTTTCCCCAAAGGCTGGAGCCTTTGGGTTCTGCATTTGGGAGAGTTCAGGAGAAAAGACACTGACTGTAGAATCTTTGGCTTCCCAGTGCCTGGGGGAGACCAAGAGGGTGCGACCTTGCAGTGCACAGAGACCATGGGAGGTGCCCTGAGTGCTGGCACAGTCCAGGTGAGACACGGAAGGGGAAGTACTTCTGCACAAGTAGGATTTCAGCCTCCCCTTCAGAGCCACACCCTGCCTTCCAAGATGGGACTCTTGGCAACTGTGCCCAGGGAAGACAGAAGTGGCTCCAGCCAGGACCCCAGCCCCTGGTTTGTGTGTATGTGTGCCTTGTTGCAAAAATGCCAAAAGGGAGTAAGGAGAAAAGCACAGACACTGGAATATAGACATTCAGAGTACGATTAGGAAAAGGGCACAATCTCTACTTCCATGCTTGGTCTATGTTTTCTCGTGTAAGCCTCACTGTGCACCTATTACTAATCCTACTTTACACAACAGGCGATGAAAATGTTTAGATCTTAAAAGGTTACAGTAGAGGAGATACTGCCATTTGTCTCCCTCAAAACACATTCTCTTACTTCAGATGCACCCACCCATCATTCTGGTCACTTTCTGAAGCAGTTCGGGACCCATCTTCCAGTCTTTACAAGGTATGATTTACAAATTAAGATAAATGCTTCTGCCAAGTGCCATCCAGGGGAAAGGCAGGCCCTTAAAAACATTACAGTGTGCCCTCATCCACCTTATTCACTGGGTCTCACACCATGCAACTTCTGGCTGTTCCCCAAAGTCAAAAGGAAAATGAAAGGTAAACATTTTGAGTTGATTCATGATACTGAGGTAACCCTGACAGTGCAGGAAAAGGCACACACAGGAGCACAACTAAAGACACTCACAGAAAAGAAATTACAAAATTGATTCAGAAAGTGGCAAGAATAAAAGGATATGAGTCCGGGGGGTTGGCACACATTTGTAATCCCAGCACTTGGGAGGATGAGGCAGAAGGATCACCATGAGTTCAAGGCCAGCCTACGTTAGTGAGTTCAAGGTCAACCTGAACTACTTAGCAAGACCCTCTCTCAAAAAAAAAAAACCGGTTAAGTGTATTTGAAGCAAGGGGAATATTTTGAGGAGTAACACATATAATACTTTTTAAATCATACCTCATAGTTGAGACAACCAAAATTGAGTAATTTCCCCAATCTCATGCATATCATAAGTGGCAAAGAGAGGTTTCAAACCCAGTAGATTTGAGTTCCAAACCTGTGTCCTCAATGCCCACACTCTAGGACTTGCGAGTCCATCAAAAGCAAAAACACCTCCCTAGCTTGCGGGACTGCAAGGACATGAGGGGCCAGGGCATCTGCAAATCCCAGAGAAAATCTGCTCCCCATGCCTCCAGACTCCAGCCTGTGCTGCACTCCAGCACTCTGTAGACAAAGGGCTCAGAGCCTTGAGCCAACTGGCAAGGAGCAATTTCCAGTTTTGATCCAGATCGCTAGTCCTCTAAACCTTTCTATCTAATTAAACTTCTCATGGCTTTCATTTCTGCAGCCCTTCTTACAAGAATATTCTATTTAAAATAAATAGATAAGAGAGAAGAGAACTGATTGAGCCAACTGTGAATTTATCTAATTTCCACATCTCACACCTATGACTAATTCACTTGGGAAAGGGCAAAGTCTGTCTAGGTAAGACTGTGTTTTGCATGAACTCTTCTGCATGAAATGGCTCCATTTGCAACTAGATAGGATCCAAATTTCCGGACAACTGACTATAATAAAGGTCCATTAAAAAGAGAATCAGTGTCATGCTACCTTTTCCCTCATTATCATAACTCTGGGGACCGACTCTTCCAGCCTGGAAGCTTGCTTCTCTACCCTGGAAGCCACAGGAGACACAACTTATAGATTCAGCCTCCCAGGTTGCATCACCATCTGCCCAGGGAGTCTCAGGAGCCCCTGCCCTATAGTTGAGTGGAACTATCTTGGCTTAGGGTCATCACCTTGGCTCAGCTTGGTGGAGACTTTGTGACCTGATTCTGGCCTCTGAGTTCCTTTTTGAGACATACACATAGTTTCTAGGTTTTCTGGTTTGGATTTGAAATGTCCCCAAAACTCAAGTGCTAAAGGCTTGGTAGCCAATTAATGGGCTTTTGGGAAAGTGACTGGATCACAAGGCTCTAACTTCATCAAATGGATAAATGCACTGATAGGACCGGAATTTGATAGAATCATTGGGAGACAATGGGAACAGGAAGTGGGGACTAGATGAAGGGAATGGGTCATGGGGATATCACCGTGGGGACTGTATCTGGTCCCTGCCCTCTTCCTCTCTCTCTCTCTCTCTCTCTCTCTCTCTCTCTCTCTCTCTCTCTCTCTCTCTCTGCTTCCTGGCTGCCATGAGGTGCCCAGCTTCCTTTGGCCACGCCCTTCCGCCATGATGTTTCTGCCTCACCAAAGGCCTAAGGGCAGTGGAGCCAGCTGACCATGCTCTGAGTCTGTGAGCCAGAATCGGTCTTTCCTCCTTGGTGTTGATGGCCTCAGGTGTTCTGTTGCAGTGATGAAGAACTGACTCACACACCTGGCCTGCAGCTTGCCTCTGGTGCTCAGCCACATGCAGGAATCTTCAAGGCCCCTTAGGACAGTACCTTCAGAGGCTTTGTCTTCCTTTGCCTCTTGCTCTGCTTTTCCCAGACTTCAGCGTACACAAGCATCACCTGGGGATCTTCTTAAACTTTAGACCGACCCAGTAAGGCTGGGATGGAGCTTGAGAAGCAACATTTCTAACTAACTACCAGGATCCACTTTAGAAATGGGTCAAGGTTGATTAGCATCAAAGTTGAAGGCCAAAGCAGATGACATAGCCACTGGCCATGTCTCCCCTGAACATGTGATTCCCACTTTCTCTTTTTCCTGCGAATGAATCTTTATGTCCTAGCCAGAGAAATAGCTCAGTTTGGGACAATCAGAGTGTTGCCCAGAAATAATGTATGAATGCATGGAAGGTGACAGAAGGCTCTTTTTCCTGGAATGACAGAGGTAGAACAGCACAGTTTTGGGGCTGCTGGTGGCCTCCTTCCTTGGCATAGGCAGGAAGTGCACTGGCAGTGATGGAGAATGAAGAGAAATAGAAGGAACATACAGAAAACATACAGGGAAAATGAAAGGAACACAGAGACCCAATGATATTATTTGAGCCCTTGGATTCTGTCATACTTGGTGCAGGCTCATTCCAGCCTGCTATGTAAACCAATAAATTTTATTTTTCATGTAAATTGAGTTCATCTCTATTGGGTTCCAGAACAAGAGCCTGACTTATATAATGAGTAAGGCAGTGTGGGGTCAAATACTAGTGCAGTGATGTAGTGATGACTTTCACAAAATGACTATAAACATGAACAAAAGACTAGGTCCTATGAAATGAACAACCATGATTTCGCTGAAATATTTGCTTAGTCTCTCTCTAGGTGTCACTAGGAGAAGGCTGGTACTCGTTTGGAATGTTTAAAAATGATCTTTTAATGACTTCATTATAACCCTCACTTCTTGGAATGACAGTGAAGCCATGTACTTAAGCCATCTCTGTTCCCTTGGCAGCAGAGCACAGAAGATACTGCCTATGAAGTCAAGAAAACAAGATCAAGTGTGAAGTCCTAAGGGGCTGATCTCCCAGCACAGAATACCACCAAAAAAAGCAACTTGAGATCTTTTTGCAGAAGCCTCTTCCATCTACCAGTTTCTTCCTGGATTTGTAGTTTCACAGGCAAAATCTAAAGTTAACCAGGGCTTCAGCTCCAGATTATATTCATAAATGGCCTCATTTCGACCCATTATCCTTGATGTCATCTCTTAAAGAGTCACCATCCCAGCCCTAGGGACTGACTGAAGCCTCAGAATCTGAGCTATCAGATCTGTACAGAGCAGAAGGCATGCATGCAAAATAGATGGAGACCAAGCATGTGTGAGTCTCTGGAAGGGGGCCGATGTGTGGCATGTGGTGTGTGGAGGGAAAACAGGCCATTCCTGCTTCCTCTGTGACTTCCCTATTTCAGATAATAGCATCTCCACTCTTCTGGGTACTCAGGTTCAAAACCTCGGAGCCTTTGGATTCTTCTTTCTTTCCTGCTCTTCCTGCCTCCCAGTGCCCATTTTGATGTCTACCTCCTTTCCTCCACGTTCTCTGTCCCTGCCTTTTCCAAGTCTTTGTTATTTCCACTGGGACCACTGAAGCACTGGCCTCATAGCTGATCTCAGATATTACTTCACACTCCAAACAGACCCAGCCAAATGCTTTTAAAATGATTGACTCTCTCCTGTGGCGTATATAATTTCCCAAAGATGCCAAACAGCTAGCTCTCATTCCTCACATCCTCATGGTGAGACTTGTACATCACTCCCAGCAAAAGGTAAAGTCCACATTCCCTCCCTATGAAGCTGAGAGGGCTTGAGATCCACCCAGCAAAAGTGATGCTCTGTGACTTCTTCCAAGGTGAGGTCCCAAAAGGTCATATCCTTTTACCTGGATTTCTTGGGAAGCTTGCCTTCAAATTTTTAGCTGCCTTATATGATACCCAACACTGTCATCCTGTGAGGAAGCCCAAGCCTTGTGGAGACATCACATCCACGGGGTTGCTCTGTGAGGGCCTGACCCATAGCTAAGATGTGATAGACTCCGCTGAACAGCTTCTTACCCATTCTGGAGTCACCCAGACTTTTAAGTTCTCACAGTTAAGGCCATGGACTGTGTGTAACTGTGCCTTTTTGTTTTTCCTGATCTACAGAATCTGGGAATTTAATAAAATGATTGTCTTAAGCTGCTTATTTTGCAATAATTTGTTACACAACCAATAGATAACAGATAATTTATAAGTTTGTTTTAAATTCCTTAATTATTTTTTGTTATTAGTTTTTGTTTGTTTTGTGTGTTTTGTTTTGATTGGACTCAGGGCAAGGTCTGGCTGGAATGTGAAATAAAATCTGAAGCCAGCTGCATCCCTGGTCCCTTTTTTATATTTTATTTTGAGACAGAGTCTTCCTAAGTCAGTTGTTGCCCAGACTGGGGTTGAATTTTCAATCCTCCTATCTCAACCTTCCAGAATGCTGGGGTTATAGGTGAACCACCATCCCTGGTTTAAAACTCCTTAATTCCTACACAAGTCTTGTGTCATTCATCCGTCACAGTCTCAAGAAGTTACTTATAAAGGGTAAGGTTTGCGAACTAGGAAGGGAGTGGCTTTTCAGTAGAGCACATGCTAGCTAGCATGCAGGAGGCCCTGGGTTACAACTCCAGCATACACGTGTGTGTGCACACGCACACACACACACAAAGTTTCACCAGTGCTCAGAGATTAAAGAGAACTGCTGACTTGATCAAGATAAGCCATTTATTCCTAGACATAATTTGTGTATAAACTTTGTACCAGGCACATTAGAGACCTTATTCGTAATCCAAGTTGAGGCTCAGAATGGAGCTATGAATTTCCTGAGTTCTTACTGGATCCAAGTGGTAAACCAGGAATCCAAACCCAGCGCTTGATGACATCAAAGCCCTCACCATCCTTGCAATGCCTCTCAGGAAGTGAATCCTAAGAAAGAGAACCCACAAGAGCTTCTGGCAAGACTGTGTTGCCTTGCCTTTCCCAGGACATTACTGAAATAACTTCTTTGGAATAAGGAAAAACAAAACAGTCTGGTTTGGCCACAGAAAGCCCCTGGCAACAATGTTGAACAAGCCAGGAGTAATTTGTTTCTATTCTTTTCTATGTGACTGCCCAAGGTGATCCTGGTTTTTATTAGCCCAAACTTCTCCCTTTCAAAAGATAATTCTTTGCAATCTTCTGGGAAATTAACATGGCTCAATCTGGCTCTGGCCACCACATGCTCACAGAGTTAAGAGAACCTGAGATTTTTAACCCCTTATAATCACATGCACACAAAACTGAACTTGCCTCAGTAGTTGTGTTGTTTAACTAGCTGCAAAGAGAACATTCATATTGAATGAGTGATGATCAACTTTATTCTGGAAAATATTTCATCTGGATTTGTTTTAATTCAAGAGTTTTATACCCACACCGATTAAGGTATAGTGCAAGCTCTCTGGAAATTTTTTTAAGAAATAGCAACAACTCATTAATATCTAAAGTTAAATCACTTAAGTATGCTAATGTTTCTCAAGGCAGATTTATTAAGAGCAGACAACTACAGTAGAAAATTTAAGTCTGGCTCTATTCTAGACTACGGCCAATTACATAAAAATGTTCATCGTTTTTCTTCCTTCAAATTTTCTAATTGGGCATTTTTGAGATTCTTTATATTGTTAAAAAAATAAATGGACACTTTGGCAACTTGTTTCTTGTTCTTTCAACATTTTCAAATCTATGTTTCTGGCAGTTAAAGTTTGTATTCCTCTGGGAAGTTTGATAAGGGGGAAAGGGCAGAGAACACAGTCCCTCAGTAAGCTTTGTATCACTGTGACAAAATATCTCCAATGAACAACCTTAAAGAAAGAATAATTTATTTTGGCTTATGATTTCAAAGGTTTCAGTCCATGGTCTTTTGGGTTCGCTGCTCTGGGGCCTGTGGCAGCCTGGTGTATCATAGCGAAAGTGTGGTAGACAACACTGGCAGCCAGGAAGCAAAAGAGAGGAATGGGCCGTGGTCCCAACGTCCCCTCCACAGGCATCCCTCCAAAGACTTACTTCCTCCACCTGAGCTTCCGGTCCTAAAGTTTCCACTATTTCCTGCTAGCACCACACCTTCAACACATGAGCTTGGGAGGCTGGAGTGGGTGGTGTGGGGAAGGATTTAAGATGCAAACCTCAGCACCTCCCTCTTCATCCACCTCCTCCAGCTCCTCCCTTAGAGTGAAAGCTGATCATCTTTGTAGCTGACAGCTACTTACATCCTTCTGCTGTGTTCCTAGGTAAACATCCCAGTATTTTTCCCAGGACCCAGCATCAGAGCTGACTCCCTGAGACAGAAAGGTGCTCATCCACTGGAGAAGAATACCGTGTCCCTTAAGGGGGGATCAAATCCTGGTCAAGACAGCTCAGTGACTTTACACTGTCTCACACCTCCTTGTTGAAATGACCTCACAATGATAGGTGAGACACAAAACAAAACAAATCATCTCTGTGATAGAAACTAAGTCTGCTGGGCAGCAGCTGAGATGTCTGAGTTGTGGGCAATCAGGGTCTCCTGCAGGCGAGTGGAGATCGAGTCCTTTTCATTGGTAAAGGCAGAGACCAGAATGGTCTTCATGAAAGAAATGTGAAAAACTAAGCTACTGACAAGACTGCACTTGAGAATTCTCTTTTAGTCTGGGGAGAATTGAAGACAAGGAAAGCTTCTAACAAAAGTACTTAAAGCAAATTTGATGACTGCAAACATGATATTACCAATATTACTATGGGAGGTGTTTTGGTTAATTACACATCTAGCTCTAATGTCTGTGTTAAGGAATGCCCAGAGAGCTAGTAAAACATTATTTCTAGGTGCATCTGGGAGGATGTTTCCAGAAGAGATTAGCATTTAAAAGAAAAAAGTAAAGATGTATGGGTTGACATCAGTCAATCCATTGAGGGTCTGGAAAAGAACAGAAAATTAAAGAAAAAGTCACCTTGAATGCTCTCTTTTTAAGCTAGCACACCATTCCCTCCTGCCCTTGGGTGCTGCTGGTTCTAGACCCTCAGACTCAAAATGAATTATAGCATCAGCTTTTTTGCTTCTGCAGCTTACAGATGGCAAATCCTGGGACTTCTTGGCCTCCATAATGACAAGAGCCATTCCCATAATAAATCTGTATATATCTTATGTGTATATATCTTGTTGGTACATTTTCCTCTAAAGAACTCTGACTGGTAGGAGAGAAAAGCCCTGAAATAGTAGATGTAGTTCAGGATTAGAGACTCAGATGGCACCATCTCTAAATATCTGTAAGATCAGTGAGAGAATGAGGAAAAGGGGTATAGGAAGGGTAAAGAGAAAGACAACATAAGCAAAAATCTGGTATTCACAGTAAAGTGTATTAACCCGTGGTCTCCAAACACGAGAAAATCCAATAAGAATTAAATCAAGAATCTGAATGTCAATTATTTTTGATTAAATCAATTTTACGGAACATCCTGGGAAAAAGTTCTTTGTAAAGGATGTTTATTGCGCAAACAACCAAATGAAATCACAACTTTCATTTTAACAGACCAAGAACACGTGGGAGGAAAAAACAAAAGAACAGGTATATATATCAAGAACTGAGCATGAAGGTGGAAATATAAAAATACTCATTTTTTAAAAGTCAGTATCAGATGTGACACAAAGAACAAATATGCTAATCAGACGGGAATACTGAAGAATTCTTCCAGAACACAGTATGTACATATACATATGAATATATGTGCGAATATATTAAATGTATATGTGTATATATATATATTACATATATATGCATGTAAGGGGGTGTCTACAGGTTTCAGTAATGTATCATATTTCAAAAAGCTAGAAGAAAGGATTTTGAATGTTTTCACCATAAAAAAATGATAAACATTTGAAAAGACAAATATATTTACCCTGATTTTAGTATTACACAATGTGTTGATGTAACAAAACATCACATGGTACTCCATAAACAGGTATAATTTTATTTCTATGTATCAGTTAAAATAAATTTGAAATTAAAAAATATGTAGTCCTGTATATGTGTGAGTGTGTACATAAATATACATGATACTGAAATATATAAATATCTCACACAAGGGTTAAGAGATATAGGAAGCCTCCAGGCATGGTAGCACATCTGTAATTCCAGACACTTGAGAGGCTGAGGCAGGAGAATCACAAATTCAAGGATAGCATGAGTGACCTAGTGAGACCCTCTCTGAAAATGAAATTTTAGAAGGGCTGAGGATGTAACTTTGTGTCAAAGCGACCCTGAAGTCAGTTCCTGTACCACACAAACAGAAACTGAGACTAGGTTAAGAAATTCCTAGAATCATTTAATAAGATTGCAAAAATAAGTCTGTTTTGGGAATAGCAGGGAAGTAATATATGTAATGCTAATAAGAAATTTTCATAATTGGAAAAAGACATGAAATCTTAGAAATATTCTCCAACTCTCTTATAAATACACATCTAGACTGTTCATAGTAAAACTATACAACAACATGTAGGGAAAACCTCACCAGCTACAAAACAGAAATAAAAATTATATACACACAAGTAACAATTAGGAAATTGGCAAATTTTATATCAGCCCCAACAGTGGCCAAAAGATATATCTTCAAAGTTCTCAAGAAAAATAACTATAAAAAAGCTAGAATTTTATACTGAACTAAACTAATTTTAACAATGAAAATGAGATAAAATAAAGTTCTCGGACATCCAAAAATTAACACCGCAGGCCTGGAAGTGTAGCTCAGTGGTACAGGACTTGCCTAACATGTGTGAGGCCTTGTGTTTCGTCTCCCGCATCACAAATACAGACTGGAGGACAAACAGCACCTGAAAAAGAACATGTAAAAGGAACATGAGAAAGACAAGTGTGTACAGGAATGTTTTTCAAAAAATTTTAAAAAATTGATAAGCTAGCAAGTATAGACAGAAAAAATATAAGGAAAATTTAATTTTTTGTTTAAAAGGTAAAGTTAAAGCCAATTTTTTTTAAAAAATGGAGGTAGTTGCGATTATGATCAGCAGGCATTTGCACGATTCCAAAATAGCAGTAAGGCAAAGTGGTAAAAGAGGGCAAAGGCACCAGAGGAGACAGCTCTACACCTAGCCAGCAGTAAAAATAAAAAATCAGGAAAAAGGAGTACGAAAATAACACTTAAAGAAAAAAAATTGGGAACAATAAAATATAATAAGAGCCAATATAAAATTTTATGAAATACAACAAAAAAGGAAGATGATCCAATTAGGGATTTTTAGCCCGATGTCAAGTTTTGATCATCAGGAAGGTATAAAAATTCTAAATTTGTGTGGTGTCCTGCAGATCAAAATATCTAAAGCTAAAATTTACATAAGTTAGGTGAACACTTGAACCCAAAATTGTAGAGATACTATCTTTCATCTCTCAGTAAGTAAAGAAAAATAAAATAAAAGCTAGTGTATAAAAGAGTTGAACAATATAAATAAACTTGCACTAATTCTAACTACCCCTGAAGTTTATACCAACATTAACCATAAAGCAAGGCATTAAAAATCTGAAACTATAGAAACTTTATAGGAACCGGGGCAGTGGCATGTGCTTGTAGTCTCTAGCTCCTAGTGAGGCTGAGGCAAGAGGATCGCCAATTTGAGGCTAGCTGGGGTAACTTAGCAAGACCTTGTCTCAGAAAAATAGAAATCCTGTAGAGTAAAATTAGCAGCAAAATTCATAAAACCATAACTGAACTTTGGAATCATTTGTAGGAAAATGAATACACCTTGAGACTGTAATGTTAAAGAAATCAGACACACAACCTGAAGTATCCCTTACATGAGAAATCCAAAATATAAATGAAGTGAAAAGTAACAGATTACAGGAAGCAAAGAGATAGATCTTTCTCAAACAGGAAGGGAAATCAAGAGATCGGGGGGAGGAGGAGGGAGGGGAGGAAAGGAACAAAGATGTGTTCAGTACATGGACCAAGGCCACGCAAAGAGGTAAACATGATGTACCGCAAACATGGACTAATAAAAATCCTTTTGAATTTCTAAAAAGTTAAACTGGAAATCATCCACATAAAAACAAAAAATCCCTCATATATATTTAGAAGCTAATAAGCCACTACATCATTTAAGAGTCGAGGAAGTCACAATGAAAATTAGAAATATTTTGAAATGATGAATACTACATATCAAAACTTATACGAGTATGCTGCCAAAGATGTGCTTGAAGAAAAATGTACTCTGAAACTTGTATTTTAGAAAAAAGACCAAAATATTAATATTCTAAGGATTTATCTCAAGAAGCTGGGGAAGAGGTATAGCAAGTTAAACCCAAAGAAAATAAAATGAAGAAATGAAGACATAAGAATAGATGCTAATACAAATAGAAAGTAAACACATAAGAGAGAATCTACAAGGCAGAGAGTTAATTTATTTGAAAAAAACCTAAATTAATAATAAGGCTAATAAAGAAAACAATCAAAAAGACACAAATATCAGGAATGGAAAAAGGAACATAGCTCTATATATTCACATATTAAAAGGATAATGATACTAGGAGCAGCTTTGGAAAATTAAATTAAATGACATTTGAAAAACATTATTTATGAAACAGACACTAAAGACTATCTAGTGTGGTAACTACTCACACGAATCTCAAATCAAAACCCTTCTCGTGCTTTTAGAGATAAATTTCCTACCATATTTAAGAAAGAAATAGTATAATCTCTCAAAATTCTTTCAGGAAGCAGAACAGGAGAGACTACTCCTAACTTACTGTTTAAGACTGAGCAAAGTTATTACCAAGAAGGAAATTATAAAGCCAAGTTTTCTCTTAAACACAGATTTAGGGAGGGTCGGGGCAGGAAGCAGCCAGGCAGACCAGTTCAAATTCAAATCTCATAAATATGACAAGCATAATATCAAGTCAGAGCGGAGTTTATTCTAAGAATGCAGGGTTGGTTTAACATCCACACATGAAGAGTAAGGTGTCATTTAAGTGCTTAATTTTCTGGCTTTATTGACATAGTCACATAAGAGAATGTCTTTGTTCTTAGGAGATACACATTGAAGTATTTAAGGGTAAGTGGGTATAACATCCTTTAGTTTAAAATTGTTTGAAAAGTGTGTAATCCACATGCACGTATATGTGTGTGTACAGAGAGTAATGATAAAACAGATGAGGCAAAACGTTTGGTAAGTCTGGATAAAAAGGTCATGTGACTTCCATGCACAGCTCTTCAATTTTTAGGTTTTTAAATTTATCGCAATTTAAAATTACAAGGAAAAGGCGAGATTTGTTTTGTAAACAGAATAAAGGTGAAAAATCATACGATCATTTCAATAAATGCAGAAAATGATTCAATAAAATTCAATCTCTGTGCAAGACAAAAACTGTAGGTAACCCAGAAATAAAAGGACACTACTTAAACTGCCAACGGCGTCTACCACAAACCTACAGATACATCACAATTAAAGGGAAATGTTGTCCTCTGCAGTTAGGAAGGAGAAAAAAATGCTACTATCACAATTTATATTCAACAGAACTTCCAGGAAAAAACAAGCCCACCCTACAGAAACAAGCGTGATGCCTGCTCAGAACAGAATTCTATTCCCAAAAGAGGAAAAGATGGAGACAAATTGAAGTCGTCTGTAAATTTGATGCTAGATGAATCATTACGTCTCTCAAAGGGGAAGTAAGTGAAGGCGTGTGCCTGGGGGAAATCTTTCCTGATAGAAATCAAGATGTAAGAGCAAGGTTTCCCCCTAACAGTGTTCAAGATTTGTGTTAGTTTTCTAACAAATGCCTGAGACTATCAACTTTGAGAGAAAAAAAGATTCATTCTGACGCTGTTTCTGGAGGTTCCAGTCCATGAATGAGTGGGCCTGTTGCTTTCAGGCCCACAGTGTGGCAACACGCCATGGGGGCAGCCACGTGGCAAGCAGCATCACTCACCTCGTGACCAGGAAGTGAAAAAGAGAAAGAGGGAAAGGCCAAGGTCTCACAATCCCCCCTGAGGACACGTCTTCCGTGACCGGAATTGTTGCCAGACTAGACAGTATCTGAAGATTCCAGCTCTTTCTGTCCCACCCAGAGAATTGTAGAATTGGTTCAGACCACTGGTAAATAGTTAAACACAACTTTTATTCAAAGGAAAGGAAGATTGAACCTGGAAAGGGTGGAGAAAGGTCAAGAAAAGGTAGAAAACAGAGTGAAGAAAGAGACACATTGTACTTACTGGGCAGGTCAGTGCTGAAACAGGACAGCAGAACAGCAAGACTGCAGTGGTAGTGAACTTCAGGGCCACAGCCTCCCACCATCTTTTCAGATCCTCCTAGGCCCTGTCCAGCGGAAGCTGCTCTGCCCACCCATCATGGCCATAACTGACAGGTCATATTTGTTCTGGGTCAGGTTGCACAGGTACATCCTATTCCCAGCCTCCCTTTCTGGATCTTCATAAATGACAGCTACATCCTGTTTTCCAGTCAGCCTGCTGTTTCCCTAATCAGAATGATCTGCCTCTAAGCCTCATCTTTTCATTTTTATCATCTCCCAGGGCCAAAGATATAAACCCACCAGGCAACTTATAGACTTTTGGAGACATTAAAGATCCAAATCACAGCAAGACCTTCTGAAGAAAGCTACATTATACTATCAAAGGCATAAAAGAAATACTAAAAGGATGGAGAAGTAGCCCACATTCATGGAGGAAAAGATACCAACCATGAAATGCCAATTCTCTGCGAACTCTCCACAATTCTGTATCTGATGAATTATACAAAACTTGACACACTAGTCCAAAAAATTCATATGGGAAAACAAAAGGCCAAGAGTAGCTAAAGTCTGTTTTGAAGATAAACAATATGGAAAGGCATCAAGCCTATGAAATATTGAAAATGTTTACCAATCTACTGCCCTTAGGACAGTGTGACATTAGTACAGGTACTAACAAACAACAAGTGAACACAGGAGAGGTTGAGAAACAGACCAGGCATGAATATCAACACTTGGGACACAAATGGCAGGTTGAACCTAATGTACACAAAAGACTTTCAAAACTCAACTGTAGAAGGACAGATAATTCAGTTGAATAATGAAAAGAAGACATGAAGAGAGAGACTTTTCATGGAACAAGATCCACAGAAAGCCCATGAGCCCATGAAGGGACACAGCGTCATGTGTTGAAGGCTTGGTCCCCACTTGATGATACTATTGAAGGTGTGGCACCTCTAGGAGGTGGAGCCTCCTCTGGGGGAAGGTCACTGGGTGTGCACCCCTGCAGAGGCTCTTGGAATCCTAGCCCCTACTCCTCATCTGCTCTGCCAAGAGTTGAGCTGCTTTGCCCTACAACATGCTCCATGCAGTGATGCTCTGACTTACCATGGGTCCAGAAGCAATGGAGGTGAGTTACCATGGACTGAACCTCTGAAGCCATGAGCAAAAATAAATCTTTCCTCCATTAAATTTATTTCTTTCAGATATGAATTATGGTAAAAATATAGTGAATGCTTAAATTTTCTTTTAAAATGCATCATAGGAAAAGATACATTGCCATGAATCCCCCTCAAAATAATCCTCCTCTTTTTGAACACACTTTTCCCATTTTATGAAGCAATTCTGGAAGTTCTCTTTTGTGAATGTCTTTAGTTGTGTTGTCATGGCTGCGTTGATGTCCCACAGTGATCCAAAATATTTACCTTTCAAGGTCATCTTGACTTTGAGGATGAGCTAAAAGTTGCAGAGTCCCAGATTCAGAGAATAAGGTGAAAGTTTATTAAAAGACTTTATGGATTATTGCACAGATGAGAAAGACCAAGCTGAGAATAATGACCAGAAGGTTGTGAGACTTTCTGTGGCAGACCCCAGGCACAGTGGCTGTCATATAAAACAGAAGCTCAAGAAATTAATTGTTGGAAGAAACAAGGAAACAAGAGTATTGCCGTAACTCCTCAAGTTCTTGGCCACTTGCAGGCAAAGCAAGTTGGGGGAACTAAGCTTGATCCTCACCTCTCCACTTAGTTGGGTAACCTAAGCCCCTCAACTCCCACCTCCAACTTCACCTACTCAGGTTAAAATAGGGAAAATAGTGTTTCCCATGGCAGAGTCAGAGTGAGAGCCAAATGGGACTACACATGGTGAAGCACTTTTTAAGTTGTGGAGTGGCATCCTTTTTTAAAAATGCATTACCCCCCCAAAAAAATGCATTACCCCATACTGACATGGGAAACATAATAAAATAAAATATTCGCCCAACTCAACCCATGGGAAAGCATTACAGTTGGAAAAATTAGCTGCCTGGGGGAGGGAAATCCATTTGGATCTTCATCGTATATCACTTACTGACAAATTATAGATGCATTTCAAAGTCAAGTGTAAATTACATTACAGATGATGCTTGACTTACAATGGTTCACCTTATGGTTTTTCACCATTATTATGTTGCAAAGTGGTAAGCATCCAGTAGAGACTCTCCTTCAAGTTTTGAGTTTGGATCTGTACCTGAGCTATTCTCCCACAATGCTAAGCAGTGGCAGCGAGTCACAGATCCCAGTCAGCAACCCCATAGGGAAGAGAACCACAGATATTTGACTGTGTCTTATGTTGCTAAGCAACACTAATCCACAGGTCAACTGGAATCAATGCATTTTTGACTTAGTGATATTTTTAACTTATGATAGGTTTATCAGGTCATAACCCAATATGTTGTTGAGAGACATCTGTACAGGTATATCGTGTACTATTATAAAATTAAGAAGAATAAGGTATAGCTATGCGCATTGGCATGGAAAGATCTCTCGTAGCTAGTGCTACAGGAAAAACATCAAGGAGTAGAACGGTGACATATAGTCTATCTATATGTATTAGAGAAATTATGAAGCATCCATGTCTCCATTATTAGCAGTAGTTGACTCTGGGGAAGGAAATGCAACTGGGTATAAATGTGACATTTTGATTTTTCCTGAAAAATTTCATACATGCACAGATATACGCTAATTTATTGTTTAAATGGATTTTTATTACTTTCAAATTTTAAAAACAAAAATATTTTAAGTGCAAAGAGAAAAACACTTAAACTGGTATATCGATATGGTTTTTGTATTTAAAAAATCTTTGCAAACATAAAAAATAAACACAAATCATAACATAAAATGTTTCTGGAATTAACTAAATGTTATGCTCTGTATGTCAAAAATAAACATGATTAAAAGAAAACAAAAACTGGATAAATTAGCACCAAAAGGATAAAATCATTTATATTATAAAGTATTAAAATCTTTTAAATGAGAATGCTTCCCCATTTTTTCTTTAAAGTGAACCTTAAACATGCCAGACTCTGAAATGAAACACACATTTGATATTATTATCTCATATCCTTATTTCACAGACAAGAAAACAAACACATAGATGGTGAGTCTCGTGTGTGGTGTAAGCACAGTGTCGGTAAAGAGGAGGCCTACATGCTCCACACACCGGGAAATCTCCTGTCACTGCAAGGCTCCTGAAAGGAGGGGGTGGTGTCAGTAATTTACCATATAAACACCCTCCACATCGCTTCCTTTGACCAAATCCTAATGCCGTGCATCTTCCCCAAATCTTGCAAAACCCAAACTCCTATTCTTTATTTACTTATTAACTTCCTATTAACTGACACATAAAAGTTCCGTATATTAGTAGGGTACCATGTTCCCTTTCAGTGCACCACAGACACTGAGTAATGCTCAAATCTGGTTAAATATATTTTTCTCCAAACATTTATCATTTCTTTATGGTAAAACCCAAAGCCCTTTCTTCTAGTTTTGAAATCTGCAATGCATAGCCTTTCTCCAGAGTTATCCTGCTGTGCACTACTTACCTCCCTCTAAGGTGGAATCTGATCTCTTCCCACCTCGACCCCTACTGCTCCCCCAGGCTGGCTGATACTGTTCTGCTCTCACCGATCTACCTATCAACCCTTTCAGAATCCACAAGTAAGTAACATCATGCAGGACTTGTCTTTCTGTGTCTGGCTTATCTCACACGATGATCTGTGGCTCCATCTAAGGTGTCACAAACGACAGGCTTCCATTCTTTTTATGGCTGACTGCTATTCCATTGTACATACGTGCAGGTAATTTGCACCATATTTTCCTTATTCACCAGCCGACCAACCCTTCAGCTGTTTCCACTTCTTGACTGTTGTGGACAGCGCTGCAGTGAACACCAGTGTGTGGCTGTCTCTTCTGCACACTGACTTCATCTTCTTTGGATAAGCACCCAGGAGTGGGAGTCTGGATCATCTGGTAATTCTGTATGAGGAGCTGCCCTGCTGTTTACCGTACTGGCTGCACTAATGTATCCTGGCTGAAAGTCTTTTTCTGCTCTTTCCGATTCCTCTTCGAGTTGGAGTTGAGGTTTGCCCACCCTCTGAAAGGAGAAGTCCAGTCGCAAAGACGTCTGCAGTTTCCGCACACACACGGTGGCCCTCGAATCCACGGGGAAGCCCATCCGTGTTGCATTTGTATCTGACATGATTTCACCACCCCTCAGCCTCCCCGGACAGTCCCCGAGGGGTCCCTGGCTGCTCTCTCTTCCTCTAAGAGGAGGGGCGTCGGGGATTACCCTGTCCAGCCGAGAGGAAAGTGAAACCCAGAGAAGGGAAGTGACTTCTGCAGTGACGAGGACTCTGCCATCTCTAACCAAACTGAGGAGCCTGGGCCGGAAGGCCCTGCAATTATCAGAGAACAGCTATTGGCATGGATTTGGGGTAACTATGTCCCTGCGCTTCCAAATGTGCTTTCCTCTTTCCACCTGTGACCCTTTATCTACCCAGAGTGGGTGGCAGGAACTCTGCAAGGATCTAGACCCTCCAGGCTCCTCCCACCACGGTCAGCCACGCCCACCACTGGTGGCCACACCCACTGCAGTGGCCACCTGGGGGAGAAGGAAGGTGGATCCCGCGTGGCCACCGTGGACACTTCTGAGTCATGCAAAACAAAAGAGAAATCCTGTGCCTGATAACTCACACCTGGTCCTCATGCTGATTTGAGACAGTGGCGAGCAGTTTCTTTTTTTATTGTTGCTTTTTTCATTTTGTTTTGTTTTGCAATGCCAGGGAACAAACCCAGGATAGTAATATGCCACCACTCCCTAAATCCAAAGCAGCTCCGCGTGTGCCGCGTGTGCCGCATGACAGGCGGAAGCAGAGTTCTAGGTAGAGGTCTGCTGCTGCCCGGAAGATCCGAGCACGGCATTTACTCTCAGTATTTACCTGTCGAGTTGGCATAATATTGAAAATTTGTCCCGGATGAGGATTAGATGAGAAAATTCGGGGCTGTGCCTGGCCTAGCCTGGGGTGGGGTGGGGTCGGGCATTCCTTAGAAGGTCAGTAGAGATCTCACATTCCAGCTGCTACTCCTGGCCCTCAGTTTCCTTATCTTGAAAGTCTATCATCGTGCTGGCTTTATCTTCCCAGCAAAATGGACTGAATGTGTGTCTCCCTTGCCCGGTTCCAAATTCATATGTTGAAGCCCTTCTCCTCCATGAGAGGCCTCATGAGTGGAAGTGACCCCAGGGCAAAAGAAACAAGCAAACAACAACAAAACTCCCCAAACAATAGCGATGTAAGTTTTCAAACCAGGATGGCAGGAACTTAACATTGGTTGTTATATTGCATATTATTATCTTCCAGAGGTGCTCAGATTACCAGGTAACAGGCATGTAAAATCGATCAAACAGTATAAACCCTAACTGTTCCTTCCTATGAACCAAAAAAATTAGTGGTACTACCATCTTAGCTATCTTGTGTGTATGCTTTCTCTGTTTCTCTTTTTCTTCTGTTTTTGCCTGTTCTTTCTTTCCCTTGCTCTCTCCTCCTTTTCCTCTCTCTCTCTCTCTCTCTCTCTCTCTCTCTCTCTCTCTCTCTCTCCTTTCTCAGGGAACAGCTACCTGCAAACCAGGAAGCAGGCCCTCACCAGGCCTTGATCTTGTCAAGGCTCAGAAAACAAAAAGAATTCTACTTATTAAAGTAAGTATATAAAACTGACTGAGAATCTCAACGCAGTGCCATCTACAAAGATGAATAATATCCCTTTATTTAGGCAAGGAATATGCAAAAAAATAGTGAGCTAAAGACCAAATTCTTTATTGCGAACTTTGGCCTAAGGACCAAATTTATTCTCTGTCCTGCCTGTTTTTCTAAGTAAAGTTGTTTCTTTAGAAAAAAACACAGCCATGTTTATTTGTGTGTTGTGTATTTCTTGATGACTATTTTCATTCGAGAACCTTAAAAGTAGGTAATCAGAGCAGAGCTGGTATAAACTTCAAAGCCCAAAATACTGATCATCCTACTCTTTCCAGATAAAGTTTGCAACTTTGCTTTATTAAAGAACTTTGCTTTATTAAAGATCTTCCATCCTTCTATTATAAATGACCACAAACCTGAGACTGAATATTGAAAATTAACTGCTTAGCTCAATTCAGTTAAGGTTCACAGACCTGGTAGTTGCAACTGAGACCCAGTTGAATCCAAAGATTGAAAACAAGAGGCTTCTCTGCATTGCCTCTGGCTTGTGACTTGGTAGTCTTGGAGCTGACTGTAGATTCAAATAAGTCTTTTAAATATGAAATAGATAGGCCTGGGTTTTAGCACAATGGTAGAGCCCTTGCCTACAATACACAAAGCCCTAGGTTCAATCTCTAGCACTACAAGAAATAATACATGGAATAAATAAAGCTGCTAGTCATGGTGGCACATGCCTGTAATCCTAGCACTTGGGACTGGCACATTTGTATCTGAAATGATTTCATGGTGAAATCCTCTGAAAGGATACTGTGAATTTGAGGACAGCCTGGGCTACACAGTGAGACTCTGCCTTAAAACAACAACAATAACAACAACAACAACAACAAAAATCCCACTAAAGAAAGCCAAATGTTTTCAAAATTGAAGGTGACAAGATCAAATTGAGGACACACTAATAGAAAAGTTAGAGGCCGTGTTCTAGTCCTCAATCTGCCAATAATTAGGTGCATGACAAGGGCAATCACTTCATTTCCTGGAGCTGTTATTTATAAAATAAAGGGCTCCCACTTATTCAACATCTTGAACTCCTCCTCTGCAGAACCTGCCTTCATAGCTATGAACATTTCGGTCCTGATCACCTGTAAAATGCTTCTCCACTTTAGAGCTCGGCATAACATTAGAATGTTCAGTGATGCCCTGTTTCCTTGCAGCAATGATGTGAGGAACCAGGAATTAACATTCAAAGTGCTTTTGATTCTACTGCATTTTAAGGATATCCACCACGGTAGTAATTTATCACCACCTCTCTTTCCAAATACATAGTTAGCTAAGTCCATCCATCCAGTGAGCGTCTCCCATCTGCAGTGGGAAGACGCAGCCCCTGGACAGCTGTGGCAGGGAACTTCATCTTGACTTATGCGACAGCAGCAATAATAGACAGATTGGCTTTCTGAATTATGCTTCCTTAAAGTAGCATTAACCTGAGTTTCCATACCCTAAACTCTGCTATCAGACATCGCGAGGATGGCTTTATCCAATTAATACACCAAGCAAGCAGATCTGCAAGGTGCTGCCAATGACCCCGGGATCATTGAGACCCAACAATATATAAATTCTGCAGAATCAGGGCTGTGATCACTGTCCCCAAGCCCCAGCTTAGCATCCAAAGCTGTTTATCCCTTTTGTGTCGAGTCCGTCCTCCTGGATGGCAGGCCCTACGCTCCTCCCCCGTAATGCCCACTCAGGGCAGTGACCCCAGTTGGCAATAAGAGCCACATGGACTGCGGTCCAACAACACCCAGATGAAAAGTGCAGCTGATGGCCCAGCCTTTCGGGTCAGTGGCTGCTGTGCCCAGCTCGCTCCCTGCCTCCCCAAGTTCAAATGCCAGTCTGATTTCTCTCTGGAAGCATCCCAGCCCAAACATGGAACAAAAGTTCCCTCTGACAAACCCGTTCGGGTTCCAAGTATGTTTTTATGTTTGTTGGCAAATAGAACTGTCAGCAGCAACAATAACAACACTGTTTTCTCTCTCCCAAAGCTACTTCATTTCTTCATATTTGTTCCAGGGCTGGAGCTGGACAGATGAATAATGTAAGCTGGGCCGCTGGCCCCTCGCCTGACCTCATGCCTCCAAAAGCAAACACAGAGGTGAAAATGGAGACTTGTTTGTTTGAACTCTCATTGCTTAATTTAAAAAAGAAAGAGAAAAAGGGAAAGAAAAACAAACCTCCCGCCATCCTACTTAATCAATGGAGACACTAAGGGTTTTCTTTTTGTCTTTCGCCCTCTGTCCCCATTTCTCACTTTTGGAAAAAGGGAGCTAGAGCCCTCTACTGGCGTGAGGACTGACGCCAATTTGTCAATCATCGAGCTTACCCTGCCATCGTGTGGCAGTGTTGGGGATACGTAAGTCTAACTAGAGCAACTGAGCATATAGCACAGGACCGCAGAAAACGCTTGGTCTCCCAAATGTGTAGGCAGTGTTTACGGATTTAAGACATCTCAGGACATCACATCAGGTTGTTGGGGGGAAACAGATTGTATCTGAAGTCCAGAAGTTGACTCTGTATGACGTCACGTTTGAGCAAATTTCATTTTGGACTCCAAATTCAAAACCTTCAAATCTCGTCTTTACGAATCTGTTTTCTTATCTGTCAAATGGAGATCATAATAACATATAGTTGCTAATGCTCTATGAAATCAACACAAGATAATGCAAATAAAAAGTGACTTTTAGTCCTGGAAGTATCGCTCAGTGGTAAATGCATCCTTAATTAAGCTTGTGGGAGGCTCTGCGTTCAATCCCCAGCATAGAAAAATACATAAATAAATAAATAAAAATTTCAAGTGTTTCTACACTTTATAGGCATATACCCCTAAACATACATATAAAAAAATCCCAGAGAAGTAGATTTTATATTTACCTTCATTAAACTCAGAAACTCCAAACTTGTCTTGATGCTTTACCTTGTCAGAACATAAAGCCCAGGCCTCAGAATAAGACCACAACTTTACGCTGTTGTATGCTTTTCTACTTCTTATTTTTTAAAACTTTGTTTATTTATTTTTTTATGTATTGGTTGTTTTGTTTTGGTTTGCTTCATTTTTGAGACAGGGTCTCACTTATGTATTCCAGGATGGACTTCACCTCACTTTGTGGTGTAGGCTGGTCTCAGATTTGTGCTGTTCCTCTGGACTCAGCCCCCCAGCTAATATGCTTTCATAAATTCTCTCCCCTCTCATTTTTCTGAATTAAGTGAGTTTCTGCAGCCTCACTTCTTAGAACCAGCAAATGACCAATGAGAAGCTTGTGGGCTCTGCGAAGGTAAATAAGTCTGCCTGCATGACGTTTAGTGTCAGGGCTCATCTTTGTTTTTCCATTTCTTGGGCTGGGGGTGTTTGTTTGCAGTGTGGGGATGGAACCCAGGGTCTTGTGTGTGTTAAACACATGCTCTACCACTGAGCTGCACCCAACTCTAGCTCATCTTCAGAAAAACACAAGCCTGGGGCTGGGGATTTAGCTCAGCGGCATAAGCGCCTGCCTTGCAAGCAGGCAGTCGTGAGTTCAATCCCTGGTACCAGTAAAAATGAAAAAGAAAAAAAAAGAAAAGAAAAGAAAAGAAAAACACAAGCTAGACTAAGCAACTTCGGGAGCCCCTGGAGGGAGTCTGTGCCACCCACAGCCAATGCAGGATGACTCATCTGATGCAAGATGGGTTTGGCCCCTGCTTCTGTGCAGCTGTTTGGAGGAAGCCAAGAATTTCTGGTGCCACGCTTAAGACTTGGTGGACAAGCCCAGATTTCATAGTCCTCACCGCTTGGTAATTCCCATTCTGCTTGGGCTGATGGGCCAGCCTTGGCTCTGGCCTTCCTGACAAAATGGCTCAAGTACTAGCTGGCTTTTTATGTGTCCTTTAGTAACTGAGTTTAATCATGCCTCTCCTGATGTGTAAGGTAGGCCAAGGGCACATTTGGCAGCGGGATCAATAGTTTTACAAAAGAAAACAGCATGCCAGCCAAAGGGACATGAAATCCTTGGATGAATGGTGAGGACGTATGACTCAGATTTCCAAATCATCTTCCCTCTGGGCTCTGGTACCGCCATACTCACCTTCTGTTTCCACTTGGGTCCACCTGGGCCCTTCTCTTAGGATCTAGCGTGAGTCAGCACCAGTCGTATGAGGTTTAGCTATGCAGGACACAAAAGGAGGAAATAGCCTCTGACTCCAGGAAGGCGCTATGATTGGTCTCAGAGTAGAGGAAAGGTGTCCCCCTGCTTTGCAGAACATCCGGGGTCTCTCCCTAAGGGGCAACTTGTCAGAACTTCACAATTAGACAAGCCAGGCATGCCTCCCACCTGACTCACATCAGAGAGCACCAGAGCATCAGAGAGCACTTCCAAAGAGATCACCCTGGGCAAGCGGCCCTGGGGCTTTCTCCAATTCAGGGCAAATCTGAAAATAAGTTCTTTTTCTTTTTGTTTTTTGTTGGTTTGTGTGAGGTTTGGTGCTAGGGGTGGACTCCAGGGCCTCTTACAAGCTAAGTAGGTGCTCTACCACGGAACTATATCCTCAGTTCTCTCTGTTTCTGGGACAGGATTCGTATCCAAGGTCTTCCCTGGAGAAGGTGCACAAGGGTGAGGTTTCCCTCAGATATGATGTAAACACTTTCTGTGAGTCACAGGGGAGTGGGCATTAAAGAGTGGATGACCAAAACTGAGCTGATGCACACGTGGCCTGACAAGGGCAAAGGTGAGGAGGGGAATGATCAGGCTGCTGACAAAGCTGGAGTTTGCTTTGGCAAAAGACAGGCCTAGGAGACGCATTTGTCTGGGTTTGACTGGCAGATACAGCCATGCGGCCCAGAGGTTGCAGAAGGTCAGGGGCCCCAGCCTCTTCAAATGTGCTCTGTGGCCAGATGCCCACACACCCACCTGTTTGCCAGTGACTGGTAAGCGTTCACTTGTAAGACTGGAAAATTTGATGGCAGAGAAGCAATGGAGGAGGGACATTGCCAGCTTTTAATACCACGCAATGCATTAATTTATTCCGATAATCTTATTTTTAGGATAACCCCGTAGATTTATTCAGGATAAACTCATTCATATAACCCACTAGTTAAAATATCTGATACCTGTATCAGATTTTGCAAAATTTGAGACTGAGTAGGAAGGGGAGGTCTGGAAGTCGGGCTTGTGGCTTAGGTAAATGCTAGTGACTGTCTTCAGACTCTGAGTTTCTGCAGCACGCACAACCTCTCTCTAGTGAATAATTCTCGGGTTATTAATAGGCAAGTGTAACTCCCAGCCCCAGCCCTAAGTTGGCTGTTCACATTTAAATGGGGATTCTGGAGTCTGGCAACATTAACAAAAACAACTGTGCTGTTATTTATAGTCTTATCCCCACATCTAATTCTTGGCCTTAAACACCTTCCAGTGCCTGGTGTTTACATTGCTAGACCTAGTAATTCTCCCACTATGCCACAATCTCTTCGAAGTGTGAGAATTAACAACGGCTGGCACCAGAGTATTTTGCTAAGGGAAAACAATTCCCTGGGCTCATGGTTGAGTGGAAGATGAGCCATGCTCTTGAGGACTTGGGTGTCAAGTGTCCTCATGACTACCAAGGATGAGGTCACCATTCTGTGTAACATGGGGAAAGGCTGGGCAGCCATGGGCAGAAATGGAAGAGAGGGAAAGACCACCAAATAACACTGACCAGGACCCCAGAGTCGTCCAAACACATCACTGCCTCACGCGATTTCTTATCGTGAAATCCAAAGAAGGGCCTGAGCTGCATGTCAGGATAATACAGTCCATGCCTGAGGCAGCCCAGGGAAGGCTGGACTCCTGGGCAAGGGAGGCTGGGAGACTCAGGACTATGGACTCACAGAAGCCTTTAGGAAATCCTTGGCATCTACCAGTTCCAAAACTGAGCAACTTGAGATAATGTCACCTGGATATTCTTAATTGACATGAAAAGTGAGTACTGTTACATAGAACATTGAAAATTTGGAAATCTAAATGTACACCAGTAAGAATGTAGCTAAATAAATTAAAGAGAACTCAGTGATAAAATAATATACAGCCACTATAATTATGTTTTCAGGGCTGGAAGTGTAGCTCAGCCGTAAGAGCACTTGCTTAGCATGTGAGGGGCCCTGGGTCTGATCCCCACCACCAGCCACCCCCACCAAAAAAAAAAGGTTCCATGTATTTTATATTTCAAAAAAGCTTTTTAAAAAGGGAATCTGGAATGTTTTCACCACAAAGAAATGATAAATGTTTGAAGAGAAACACTGTTTGGCCTGATCTGAACATTTCCTAATGTATACATGTATCAAACTAATCACACAGTACTCCACAAATATATGCAATTTTCACAGAACAATGAAGAGTAAACTTGTCAAAGAATATGGAATGACCTGAGAAAAGTTAGTTCTGTTTTTGTTTTAAATCAGTGGCCTTTTCTAAAAAAACTAAAATTTTAATACAGACCACTCCAGAGGCTGTGGGATTTGTTACGAGTGATTTATCATTTTTGTTTGTGTGTTTTACTTCCACAGGGCTTCCAAATCTCCTCAATGAGCAAAATAATTTTAACACCAGGAAAAACAACCATCATTTCTGAAGAGTGGGAGTGAAGTTTGTTTGGGTTCGTGGGTTTACTTGGCCGAGATGTAAGAGAGTTGAGCAAGAGGCCCGCTGCCCTTGGGTCATGTTTGGTCATGATTTGTTTGTACCTGCTTAAGTGGAGATAACTCTTGTCTTGCAGAGAGTCATTTACCATTTTGAGGGTTCTCCGGTCTTGTGGGGGAGGAGAAAAGAGGAAAAATAGGGGAGACAGAGAGGAAGCTGCAAAAAAATATGTCTTGGCCTGCTTCTAAAATGGGCTTGGAGGAAGGAAGGGATAAGAAAAAAGAATAGAAGGGGGAAAATAGAAACAAGCTCTTGCAAATGAGCAGGAGAGGAGGGGTGAAAGGGAGGGGATAGGGGAAAAACAAGAAGCAAGATGTACCACATACAAGTACAATTCCTTGTGATGAACGTGATCGCTACGCATGTCTACGCGTATCTAAAACACACCACTAAAAAGTAGGTGAAAGGAAAAAATGCAGGCTTTGAATTATTGGCTGATTCCTTCCTAGTAAACTTTTCCGTGCCCCTTCTTTTCTTCACCAACTCTAAGAGGTGACAGTGGGCTGTGGATCTGCTGACAACCATGTTGGAGAGATGTACAAGTGTGTGTGTGTGTGTGTGTGTGTGTGTGTGTGTGTGTGTTTGTGGGTGCCTAAAAGGCACATGTGTCTTCCATAAAATTATCTGGCATAAATAAGGACAGAACTCATCTGGGGAACCTTGACCCCTGGCCCTCCTCTCTACAACACAAAACATCGAGGGAACCCAGATCATGACACACAGTAGGTTGGAACACAGTGGCTTCCAAGTCTCCCCAATGCCATGTTCAGAGTTGCACGGGGCTGGACTTAACATATTATGATCCCAAAATATGTGAGAAGGAAACAGCAGGCTTTCTGGCTCAGCCAGGTAATGTGTTCAGCCAACTATCCCATCCCACACTTTGATACCACAAATATACAGCTGACCTTCTCTACATGGCCTAGCAAAGAATAGGATCACACTCCCACAACATCCCATAACTAACTCTGGAAGGCACAACATGACTTAGAATCAAGTAAAAGTTTGGCAGCCTGTGCATGCATGACCCTGCCCCATCACCTCAGCTCTGCTGGCCTCAAAAGTCTTACCTTGAGGGTCGGGGGCTCGGGACTAGAGGACCTGCAATGTGCCCTCAAACACTAGCATTGGTCGATTGTAGTTGATACGTGCAAGAGAATGTGTGTGTGCACATGTATGTGCACTGTGTGATGCTTATTTGCTCAAGAGGAAGATAATGTGGCCTGTGTGACAATTTCAATGATATTTAACCCTAAAGGAGAAATGAAAGGAAAGTGCCACTGGCTGAGCACCTTCCCAGACTCTAGGACTGCGCTCGATATTTTTAACCACCTTAACCTACTTAGCTCCTACAATAGCCCTGGCTAATCTAAAACCTTGTTACATGTTTTTTCAGTTTCAACAACTGGTGCTCGGAGGTGAAGCGATTTGTGGAAGCTTTGTCACTGGCCATAGGAGGAGGCACAGGTGACAAAGAGTTCCCAAGGTGACTGCAAAGCTGTGAGTCTCCAATACAGCACCACTTGGGGACTCTTCCCCTCTTGCGCAGGCCCTTTGGTGTTGTGAGCTGGGGTCCAGCACCACCCGGACCTTGTCACCATGGTCCTTCCAGGCACCAGCACAGCACCTCTGAGCTCCCACCACTGCTACCCCAGGGCTGGAAGCCACTGCAGCGGCTGCCAGTGGGGGGCTGGAAGCCAGAGGAAGGGTGATCACACCAAAACTGACTCCTTCCTCAAAGCTCGCCCTGTTTTGCTTGTGACGTGTACCCCACTGGTGGGACTGTGGAGTACGTAAGTAAAAGTTGCACCTCACGACTAAGTTAATCACAGCCTTCACCACGCTTGGCCAGGGACACGACCAACCCACACTTTCCAACTCGGAGTCAATTTCTTCCCATCCTCACCCCTTGAGGGCTTAGGAAAGACTTCCCCCGCTAAGCTAAGCTTAGTGCACTAAGTGCTGTTTCCAAGAATCTCATTGTTAGAGGAGCAGAGCATGGATCAGGACCCAAGTTCTGTTCCATCATTCTACCCTCCAGGCCACATTGCCTCTCGAAGTCAATTTTATTTGGGAGAAAGTAAACTCCAAAAGTCTGACATGCTCTTAGCCATCTAGGGAGGCTGATGCATTGCAAAGCAGCTGACTTGGGGACCACCAGGTTTTCTGTTGCTATTCGGCTGTGAGACATTGGGCAAGCCCCCAACACTCTTGGAGCTGAGTCCTCACCTCTGGAAAGAAAGGGCTGGGAGAAGGTGACCGATCCCTCAGGCCTCCTCCACATCCAAAGTCCACGGTTTGGCCCAGCCCAGAAGCTTGAACAGGTGGCCCTTCTCACCTCAGAGGCTGCGTTCTGTGGAGCAGTCTGCGTTCACCTTGCATGACTTTTCCAAGTCTGCATCCTCCTGGCAGCACCAGCCCTAGCCTCCTTCTGTCAGTATGCGTGTGGCTTGGTGACTGCCGTGGAGACCAGGCGCAGAGCCGGACGGCAGCCAGCACCTTCCGAGAGGCACCGATGCGCCCAGCGCGGGGGCTGCCTGCTGACCTCGCCCACAGCTGCCACCGTGATGCAGCCCAAGCTGGCAGCGATCACTGATGACTCGCAGGTGTGGCCTGCCACCAGCCCCACTGGCCTCTCAGACACCACCAGCTGGCCCTGCTGCCTTTGCCGTTGGGAATACTGGCACCGGCTCTGTGGTCTGTGTCGAGCTTTGGACCCTGGAGGCCTTCGGAGGAGCCTTGCACAGAGGAGTTCCCGCAGGCTGGCTAATCTCACCCCATCTCACAGACGGACAACTGTGGCCACAGGGCATCCTCATCCTCTGAGACGGAACCCAGGCCAAGTGTCTGTCAGAGCAGAAATAAGAGCTTCAGCCCCCTCCCGTAGCAGTGTAAGTTTTCGTAATCGGTCATGCATCTTTCTGCCTCTTGAAACTTTGTCGGATTTATATATAGCCTCCCTCCTGTCCCTCTGAACTCGGCAGGCCTCGCCATCAGCCACTGGGCTGAACACCTGGAACTCTGTGGGGATTATCATTAGAAGGATGCGAGGCCAGGTGTGGTTTTGGACCAGAGACCTATTGGAGTGGGGAGGCTTTCTCACTTTCCAAGTTTACTCTGCTCAAGTTAAAACAATTAACCTCCTTTCCCCTTCAAACAACTGTTCTCGGCAGCGTTGGACTGGCACTATCCAGCCTGAAGACTCAAGGTCAAAAGTGGACTCTGTCTGCTCTTCAGAATCTTCAACGATGAGGGGACTGGCCTGTCCTTGGGACCTCTTCCAGTCACCATTGCCTGCTTTTCCTCCCCTTGTAACACGAAGACCTCCAGCCAGCAGGGATTCTCTAACGCTGGGGCCACCAAGGGATCATACCAAAAGGGGGTTTGGCCAACCTCAGACCTCACTCAGTTTTTGAGAGTTTTTCAGGCTGGCTGGCAGGGAGGGGGACCCAGGTGGCAAGGCCACTCCCCACGCTAGGATCTCAGCTCTCCAAATGGCGTAGCTTTCTGCAAATCCCCCTCCTAAGGGCAACATCAGGCGGGACTCTCGAACACACCCTTAAAAACTGTTGGCAGCATTAATAACCTCAGGAGCTCACTAGCTCTTCTTGCATAATACTGCAACTAACATGAATTGAATGCTTGTGCCATGCTGGGCACAGTGCTGGGCATTTCTCACGCACTCATGGCCTCATTTAATCCCCACAACAATCCTGAAACACGAGAGAGGAATTTGAGGCTTGAGAACTAGGTAAACAACTCCGGTCCCACAGTTCCTACAAGCAGCAGAGACCCAGTCTTACCTGGCAGGTGAAACAGCTGGCCAGAGACAAAGATCTCAGAGATTCAAAGGCTCAACTGTACGTGTCAAGGCATTGCCAAGAGGAACAAGGAGCCCCTGCCCAGAGTAGCGTTTGCAGATGATGGGAAATAACCGGTCATAGAAAACCAACTGCTTATCTTGCAGAAATTATCTAACACAATGTTTTTCAAACTTGGCTACATATTAAACAACTGGGAGATTTTTTTTAATTCAGAAGACAGTTCCTGTTAGGGACTTCATATCTGTGTCCCCCAAAACTCAGGCATGGAAACCATAACCCTGGGTGGGATGGCATCATGAGGCAGGTTTGTATGTGTGGGGGTAACTGGGTCACAAAGAGGAAGCCCTCATGATGACATTAGCATCCTTATAAGAAGGGACGCTAGGGAGAGGGCTGTCTCCTCTCTCTCTGCTTTGCACCAAGTGCTCTTCCAAAAGACAGTCATCTGCACACCAGAAATCAGCCCTAACAGCACCCTGACTTTGGATTTTTGTCCTCTAGAAGTATGAGAGTAAGTTTCTGCTGTTTAAGCTATGCAGTCCATGTTATTTTGCTACAGCAGCTAAGACCTATTCCTGGTCAGTCAAATCCCAGTCACGAGAAGTTTTAAACAGTATTTTATATTTCCAACAATTTTAATTTATAGAAAATTTGCAAGTACAATACAAATGCTTTTTCCTGAGCCCATCAAGAGTAATTTGTTAAGTATTGCCTCATCGTATTCTAGTGTCTATCTTTTACAAACAAAGGTGTTCTCGTATGTAATCTTAACATCATCTCTACTAAGGCATCCTTAGATGCAACTCAGGTTTCACCAAGTATTCCAGTCATACCCTCGGCAGCGAAAGAGTCCAGCCCAGAATCACAAGTTGCATTTCCTCCGTCTTCCCTCCATTTTGATGAGCTTGACACTCCGGAAGATGGTCTTGAAGAATGCAGTTTAGGTTGGTCCAGCTTAACTCACAGGCAGCTTCTGGGTATCAGTCCTTGGTGAGGGTGACCCGGGGGTGGTGATGTGGTCTCACTGCATCTGGCTGGTGGCTCGCCATTTTTATTTGTCCTATTAATGGAAGTATTCACTGGGAGCACTTGATTAAAATGATGTCTACCTGGCTTCCTCCCTGTAAAGCTGTACATGTAATGTACATAAATCTCAAAAATCATAATGCTAGGATGAAATAGTGAGTAGAGCGTGTGTAGTATAATATAAGAATTTGAAAATGATGATACAAGATACTGTTTATTATGGATGAGATAACACCCCCCTTTGCTACGGACAGTGGATTAGAGGGAGGTGCAGTAAATATGTCAGTCTAGGCAGGGAACATCGGGGGGCAGGGGACTGGAGCTGGAGGTCTAGGTAGGGGAATAGTAATTACTTAGCAATACAGCTGGTGTGGCACAGTGAAGGGCATTTTCCTCATATGCATCAGGCCCTGGGTTTGATCCCCAGCACAGATAAAAATTAAAAAGAGGCTTCTTTTAGAGTCAATGACAAAAGCATGCTATGAATGAATGATGAACGACTTGATTCTATGCCTAGGAGCATAACTAAAAAGTTGAAAGTAAGTGAGATTCTTCACAAACACCAGAGCAAGCGTCTTCATTCTCAGCCCTCTCTAAACCGATCCCCGTGGAAGCACCAGGGTCTCAGTGGCAGATTTCTGTCTCTTTGCATCCCATTACCTAAAGCGAACAGCCTGTGCCTCTGCTCACCTGAGCCCTCACCGAGCTGCCCAAGGGCCTCCTTGACTTTGGTTACCCCTATTTTCCATGATGCCCTCCTTGGTTACCGACAGCCACGGAAAAAGAACAGAGGTGCCCAGATCAGGAAACATTAGCTTGGGTCCTGGCTCCTTACTAGCTGTGTGACTGTGAACTCCTCAATGTGATCACTCATCTCCCAGAACGGTACCCACAGGGCAGGGCTAGCGTTTGCATGTTGACTGTCCCCAAAGGCCCATGTGGTAAAGCCTGGGTCCTTAGGTTGGCATGGCTTAGGACGCTTTAAGAAGTGGGGAGTAGTGGGAGGTCTTCAGGTTATTTAGGGGGAGCCATGGAAGAGGATTGTGAGACCTCAGTCTCTTCCTCTGTCTGTTTGCATCCTGGCCATCAGATAAGCAGTTGCTACCCCACACACTTCTGCCATCCCTATCTCTCACCCTCACCAAGAGCCTAAATGCAGTGGGTCCAACTCATCATGGACTAGAACCAGGATCCAAAATAAATCTTCTCTCATTACCAGTTAACTCTCTCAGGTATTTTGTTACAGTGATGCAAAGTTGCCTAACACAGGCAGTTTGGAGAAAGAAATGAGATCTAGCCTAAAGAAACACGGCCACATAGTTGCTGCCTCTCCCTTTCTTGGAAAGAATCTAAGTGGTACCTAAAGGTTTTTTTGTCCAGAATTCTAAACATCCTCCAAAACAGTGCTTGCTCCCTACCTGGGACTTTTAGAAAGTGGAATTTTGCTCACAGTATGTGGGCTGCTGTCCCTCAGTGACTGCACACTGGGCCAGGACAGTGGGAAGGAGAAGGAGGACCCAGCAACTCTGGTCCATGGAGCAAGCTCTGATGGTGTGGGCAGGCAGCTCCTGAAGAAGCATGTGAAGGCTGCAGCTCCCTGGTGTCCACTTAGCTCCAACAGAACCCAGCAAGTGACTTCTCTACATTTCCCTTCCAGTACCTGGAAAACCTGGCACAGGTTTTCACCCACTCACCGAATCCCAAGTCCTGAAAGTCCCTCAGGTCCTTTCACCTCAGCACTAGTCTGGTTTTTGTTACTATATTGAGATACTTAAGGTAACTAAGATTATCAAGAAAAGAGGTCTAACTCACTCACTGTTCTGGAGATTTGAAGTTCCAGATCAAGCAGTTCCATTGTCTTGGTCACTGGGGAGGACCTAACATGAGGAGTGTTTGTGGGAGGAAGTGATCACATCTCAAAACCGGAAGTCTGGGCGCCATGGTCCCTTCAGGAGGAATCCCCCAAGATCTAAGGACTTCGCACTGGAAAGCCCTCCTCCCCAAATTCCACCCAAGGGACTAAGCTTCCAACACATGACCCTCTCGGGGACACACTCATATGCATCCAAATGCATAGACTCTCTTACCTCTGTCTAGTCAGCAACCCACTTGTAAATCTCTCCTGGCCTCGCCCGGTCCCATCTCTGGGGCCTCTGTAACCATCCACGCCCTTAGCATCCTTTCTCCAGCAAGGCTGTGAAAGTGTCCTGTTTTCCCTCTCTTCCCAGCTGCCTGCCCCCCTTCCACTGCAGGACCCCTTTCCTGTCACCCCTTCCCTCTCACACTGTCCAAAGTCCTCTTCTTGGCATTGGCCCAGCCCTCCAGCTCCTATCCCTCATCAGAATGACTGTCCCAACAGCCTTTGCATGGCTAGCCCTTCCTGTCCCCTGGTTCTTGGCTCAGCTACCATCTCTGCAGAGTGGACTTGTCCCTCACCCTCCCTAGGACAATCCTAGATAACCTGTCTTACTCAGTGGCTGGTGGACTTTCTCTCTCAACTCCTGGCAGTGTGTCTGAAATAGCAAAAATCCGTATGCAGCTTGAACAGTATCCACCCATCCTCTGAAGTTCTGTCCACCCGGAAGCCCAGAGTAGGAGTTTATTTGGGAATAGCAGACACGTTCTTTGTGGTAAGAATCTAGGTGAAGTCACACTGGACTAGCGTGGCCCTGCATCAAAGGAGAGAGTCCTGATTGGAGACAGAAAAGGACACACAGAGTCAGAGAGAAAGCCACATGGAGACAGAGTCCAGCACCACACTGCCACAAGCCAAAGATGCCACAGGCCACCAGGGGTGAAAGACGCCAAGAAGGGTCCCTCCCAAAGCGCTCAGAGGCACACATCCTGCTCACACCTTGATCTCACACTCTGGCCTCTGGAGCCCACAGAACCTCCACAGTTCATGGTGATTTGGCCCAGCAAATATGTACACTCCTCAATAAGCATTTGCACAGTGGAGAACCACAGGCCTGAACCTTCCTGCAGTGCACTGGGATTTAGAAATGACCCTCGGCCTCCTTGGGGCTCATCCCCAAGAGCTGGCCACCCACTCACTTCTGTCTTTGCACACAAGCTTCCTTCTCTCTGGAAAGCTTGCCTCCTCTTCCTCCCTGAATGGGTGTGTCCTTCTCTGAAGTCAAGCTGGGGTGCAGCCCCTCCAGCCCAGAGAAGGGGTGAACAAGTCCCAGCCAGCTCCATGCAACCCACCCAGCCAGGCTTCCTCAGCCCAGCGCAGCTCCTACAACTTCAGTCCTCAGGCAGAGCCCTGCTCCTCAGGCTCCAGGCAAGCCCAGTTCATTCTCAGCCTCCCCTTGACCCTGCTGGGCTCCCTGGGGGCTCTTTTGTGGGCACCCCAGAACAGTGTCCTGCTCTAGTCATCGGTGTCCCTCTCCCCACTAGAGCTCAAGCTCCCGCCATCAGCGACTGTCCTTCTTCTCATGCCCAGATACTGTAGGGGCTTTGCAACCACTGAGCTGCACCCTCACCACCCAGCAAGTATTTTCTAAGGATTGTGAGGGCCAGTTGGCATATGGAAAACCCTGGCTGGGCCAGACCCCGAGCGTGAAACCTGACAGTGTGAAACAGTGCTTCTCTTCCCTTCCTATTCAGGGAAGATCAGTAATGACTGGGACAAGGGGCGAGTGTTGGTGTCATGAAGCACATGTTACTAAAACCAAACGCATAGTGAAGTGCAACAGTGCAAACCTATAATCTCAGGAGCCTGGAAGGCTGGGGCAGGAGGATCACAAGTTCTAGCCCAGCCCTAGCAAGTTAGTGACTTAACAAGATCCTCTCAAAAAAAGAAAAGAAAACTGGGATACAATGCCAAGAACCTGGGTTCAAGGCCCAGTACTACATAGTAATAATAATAACAGTAATAATAATAATAATAAAACAAGTGCCACATATACATCAGAGGGGAAAAATAGCACCTTAAGAATTCTTTTTCTTTTTCTTTCTCCAGGATTTTTATTTTTAATAGAAAAGGCAAGTGTGGGTCTAGGACCCCACAGAGAGGTCTAGGGGCGGCTGCATCTATGGGTACTCTCAGGTCGGGGGGGCCTTCCTACAGGCTGCGCAGGTCATCGGGCCTCTGCATGTCCACACACCCACCAAGCGCCCTGCGTGCTCCTCTGCCCTAAGTGCTAGCGCAAGATTAACGCAACATGGAGCCCACAGCCAGGTGCAGGGGTGGGTGTTGGGCCTACACGGCACACGCGACACACAGCAGTGTGTTGTGAGAAGCACCCACAGGATGCCACATGGGAAAGCAGGGCAGCCCTCTGAGATGGCAGAGGGAGAAAGAGAAGGGGTCTCTGAGGAGGAGCCATACCAGCTGAGGCGGCAAGGTGCCAATATGTTGGTTAGGAACATATAGAAGAGCAAGTACAAAGGCTCTGAGGTCTGGTCAATCAAGGTGTGAGGGGGGCTCTGCGTGGCTGGAACTATCTAGAGAGACAACAGAGAGAGTCAGATCCACAGGGCTCTGAAGCTCGCCCTGAGAGGAGGAGAGCCTATCTGCATGACTGGTCCTCTGGCCCCAGGGTTCCTCCTGGAACACCATGCAGTCCCACACCCGCCATACACAAAGCAATCCCAGATCTTAACTGTGACCTCTGACCCCACTGCCAAAGGCACCCAGTGGGACATCCCTTCAGCCTGGCTCTGGCCAGCAGGCTCCACGCTCTGTCCGCTTCTCTCCTCATTACTGCCTCCCACCCCATCAACCTCACCTCAGAACAGCGTGCCGTGCAGACGGCACGCTGGGGCCTGGTTTTGCCAGACCAGGCTGTATCAGCCAACTGGCCCCGTTACTGCCTCAAACACGTGTGCTGAGGGACCCAGTTGTGGCTCAAGGATGTCTAGTCTAATGGCTGTTGATCAGAGTGGCTCCTTAGAAGTTCCTAGAATATTTGTCCCAGTGCTGGGAATTGAACACGGGTGAGCACGCTGGAGAAGCACTCTACTACAGAGCTCCCTATCCAGCCCCTGGAACTCTTTTAAATTAGCCATGCTTCAAATAAGGCACATCCACAGCAGGGACTCTGACTTGGCCATAAAAAGGAATAAAATATGGACGCCTGCTACCACATGGATGAAACTTGAAACCCTTATGCTAAGTAAAAGAAGCCAGTCACAAAAAACCATGAGTCATAAGTCCATTTATATTAAATGTTTAGCGTGGGCAAATAGAGGCAGAAAGTAGATTGAAGATCGCCTAGAGCTTGACAGAGGAGAACTCAGGGAACAGATGCCGGTCAGTCAGTACGCTGGCTGTTTCTATTTGTTTTTTTCAGTGCTATAAAAATGTTCTAAAATAAGATACAGGTGACGTTTGCACCACTCAGTGAGTGGTCTAAACCCCTTCGGACTGGATACTTTCAAAAGGTGGGTTGTAAATTATGGCACTGATAACACTGCTCCCTGCCATGGTTAATCAGAGTCCCGGGAGGAGCCCAGGCCTCAGCCAGTATTCAAAGCCCAGGTGAGGACTGAGGACCGGCTCAGTACAGGGCACTTACCCAACATGCACCAGAGCCTGGGAACCCCCAGTGTGAGCCAAGCCTTTGTTAGGCAGCAGAGGCCACCCGCACCTGGAACCAGTGACTCTCAGGGCGGTGTCACAGTGACTCTGGAGCCAGCATCTCCAGCCCTACCTATGCTTGAGCCCTGCTGGGATCCCAGGCTCCTCCGATGTCATCTGCCTGATAGCCCAGAACGGTGCTCTCGATTCTCCGAGCCCCACATCCCAGCTGTCTCACTCATCAGCATTTCTCCCCTAAACCCGCTGTCACCTCCTTACACACCCACTGATGTGGGCCATTGTACAGCCACCATTCACGCCTCCCACGCCACAGGAGAGGCTCCCTCATTCGAGCCTCTCCTGCAGGACTGCTGGTTACCCTCAGTCATCCTTTTTCCTTCCAGTCAGCTTCTCTTTTTCTCTTTCATGTTTTTTGTTTGTTTGTTTTTTGGGTACTGAGAAGCGAACTCAGGACTTGCCGCTTGCCAGGCTGGCACTGTGTCGCTGAGCTGAATCTCCAGCCTCCAGTAATGCCTTACCCAGTGTGCATTTGCATGTACCAGCCCCCGCCTGACTCAAAATTGGTGCTTTCTGCAGCTCAAAGATACTGCCTGCCCCTTCCGTCTTTACAGCTTGAGTGGAGACTCCGCTCATCCCAGGAGGAGACCTGTTAGGGAAGCCGGTGTAACCTGCTGTCCACAGTTTCCTGTCAGAGTTAGAGGCTGTTTAAGCCAGAGGGGTTTTATTCAGTGCTGAGGATTGAACCAGAGCTTCATGCCTGCTATGCAAGTGCTGCCACCTGCCACTGTGCCACCCCCTGCCCTGAGGCTCTGCCTGCGCCCTGAACCCTGGGTGAGCAGGGAACTTGCATCTGATCTCTTATCAGGGATGACTTTGGTCAGAAATGGAAACATGTCACTAGACAGGCTTCTCTATCTGATAGTTCAAAAGCAAAAACTGAAAAGGCTGAGTGCTTTTAAAAAGAAGGTTTAAAATTGTTTTTTAAATGTACATTTTTAAACAGTTCAGTCAGTAAATGCATGAAGATTTTTGTTTTCTAAGCACCAAGACTTTGTAGTTCTTTCTTAATCTGGAGAAAGTCAAGAGAAGGGTTTACATCTGCTTTCTTTCTGTCTGTTTAGATTTTAAACTTTTAAAAACTCAGGGTTTTTTTTTTATTCATCTTTATATCTGGCTCCTTCTCATTTTCCCCATTTTTCCAACAAGGAATTGGAACTCAACAAATATGGTGTCTTTGTTTCCCAGTCCTGGGAGCTGAAACCAGGGAGTCCTGAGCAGCAAACCCAGCTCTTTTTTTTATTTTTATTTTTTAAATTTTGGGACAAAGGCTTATTAAGTCCCCAGATCAGCCTCAAATTTGAGATCCTCTTGCTTCAGCCTCCCAAGTAGCTGGCACTAAACCTAAACACATACGTTCTGAAGAAGCCCCCAGTGGAGACTCTCAGATGGAGACAGGGGCAGGAGATGTCTGGAAACAGCATCATCAGCATATTGATATTATGATGTCACAAACTCTGAGCAAATGCTCAGAGCGCCCCTCCACTGTGCTGGCCCTGGCTGGGCAGAGGTGGTCACTGAGTGCAGCTAGAGAAGCTCTGAGAGCTTCCAGTCTGCAGAAAGTAAATCCTCCTGCTCTGCAGCATGGGGATCTCTGATTTTCCCCGGAGATCCCCAATGTAGCCACTTGCCCCACACTCACAATAGTTGCTTTGAGGCTCTTTTTCCCTCTCTGAGTTGATGAGAGTGGGGCAAAGTAGGAAGAGGAACAGGTCCTGCCAACCCTCTTGTGACATATTCACACAGTTGATGTCAGTTAAACTCACAACCCTGCAGGATGGAGGGCGTTAACTCCCTTCCGCTTTATTCCATTTTCATTGCTGCAGGAGAACAACTGAGACTGACTTACCAAGGCAGTGAGGGTTTTGTGCAGTGAGGATCAAACCCAAGGCTCCACCCCTCAGCTGCATCCGCCGCCTCAGAAGATCAGTTGATTCATTTCAGGGATCTGGAAGTCAGGTGCCCAGGATCAGACAGCCACATCTGACAACAGCCTCTGCTGTGGCCTTGCCGTGGCAGGACAGCAGAGGGGCGGGCGGGCACAGGCAGGAGAGACAGGCTCACTTTAGGAAAACCTTCATGCAGTAACTAACCCAACCCGGTGAGAACCGCACAGAACCTTCTTAATGACTTGATGGCCTCTTAAAGCCCCACTGCCTCTGTGCTGCTGGACTGGGGGCTAAATTTCAATGTGAGGTCAGAGGGGACAAACCATAGTCAAAGCACAGCACCCTTCCGTGGTAGACAAGATCCTGAGACCATGTGCTCTCCCACGGCACACAGCATTCAGACACCGAGCCGGCTCATCCAAAAATCGCCAATGGCTTTGTGCTTGCATAGTTTACCACAAGGTTCCCCAAAGGAAACACACTCTGGGACAGGGCGTGAGGACAGAGAGTTCATCTTAGTCCAAGCTCTGGAGGGGCACTCTCGAAAATCCACAGCCACAAGGCTGCAAAAGCAACTTTGACTCACACGAAGATCAGAAGCTCTGTCTTGAGACTCTAACGGGAGACTCTTCTGATAGCTGAGGGCTTGGGGTTTTGGTGACTGGAGATACACACAGTCTCTGCACAGACTGTCTCTATATGGAGAAAGCACATCTGACAAAATATTCTTGAAGGCAATGGTAGAGAAAGAAAGGAAAAGAAACAGAAAGAGAGGGAAGGAGGGAAAGAGGGATAGAGAAAGGGAGGAAGGGGTGGCGGCATGTCCTCCTTTGACTTGAACTGTCAGACAATTGAGCCTGTGTAGACCCATGCAGCCAGCTGGCCACAGCTACGTGGGAGGCTGAGACAGGAGGATTATTTAAGCTCAGCTTGACTTCAAAACGAGACTGGACAACATAGTAAGACCCAGTCTGTTTAATAACTAAATGAATACATAAATAAGTGACTGGTATGAATGATGATAATCAAGTTATTTCTTAATCATATACGGCAAGCATCCAGGGAAGGCCAACTTGTAACAAGTTCTTGAGCTACTTAGGGACGATGAAGTGGGCTTCTGCCTCGCCGCTGTGCAGGTGCTGATGGGATCCCAGCTACCAACCCGACTTGATTTCACTGTCCTCTCTCCCAGCACCCTTAGCAAGGCTCTAACTTTGCAAGGTGCTCACCAAAGGTTGTGGGGTTCAGGGGGGTTTGCTTTATGTGGCCATGCTATTCCTGACCCCCATGACTGTTTCTTGTCCTCGAACAACCAGCATGGCACAATGGAACTTTAAAAATCAGAATTTTTCCCTTAAGAGTCAAGTGGCTTCTCCGAGCTTCCTCAGGCCTCGGGGTAAAGGCCGCTCCGGTCCCCTCAGCCCAGATGAAGCAGGACTTTGCGGATGCCATCTGAGGAGGTCGCCCCTGGAGTAAGCCTGGAGATGTGCGCCGTCTCACTGCTTGCCCTCCCCTCTGCTCCTTGCGATGAGACCTTACACACCTGCAGAGGTGAGGTGGTGATTTGAGGCACATGAGACCCCTCATGTCCTCAGAGCTGGCCTTGATGAAATCTTTTTCCAAAATGAAGGGCCTCCCTTGATCAGGAGCGCCAGGCAAACAGGCCTGAGTGCATAGACCCACGCGATGACAACAGCGGGGTGGCAGCCTGGAGTCCAGCCGTGCTTCGCCCTCCTGTCTTCTGAATTGCACTTTATTTCCTGGGTACTGAGCACCAAAGTGAGAGGCCAGGGTCTTCTGGGAAAAGCAGGATCCATGGCTTCCTCCTGCAGCGTCTCTCTGCAAAGACATAAGCCTGGGAGGCTGGCACTTGCTGGGCTTCCTCCTCATCCTCACTGCTTTTGTGCTTTCAGATTTTTTTCTCCCAGAACTCAAACAGCCCCTGCTCTCCACCCCATCCAAGAGACCCAGACCTCTCTTCCCACCCTTCTGCTCCCGCAGACCCCTAGGTCTCAACTTGATCCAGGCTGAGACTTGATGGTTTAACTTTACCCAGCAGACGGAAGGAAACCTCCAAAGGGCTTTGGGCAGAGGAGAAATCTCATCGTTAGGAAAATTCCACTTGGCAGTAGTTTCTCAAATGAATCAGGTAGGAGGGAAGTTGGGTCCTTCTTTGCCAGAGCAGGTGCCAGTTGGGAAAATGGTGCGCTGCTGCCACCTATAGGCAATCGGCCTCAATTACAGAAGCAGTTGACAGATGGGTGACGGTGCTACTGGAAAAGTGGCCTCTTAGTTGAACTAGACTAAAAAATAATAAAGTTAAAATATAGCGCTCTAGGGAAGTGGCCATGCTACAGACTCAGAACTGGCCTGAGCCCCTCCCAGACCTCCCTCGGAACAGCTTGATTTATAAGGAGGTCCTTGAATTAGTTTAATAATAAAATCTCCAGGTTGAGCTAGGGAGACTCCCCTCCCCTAACCATCCCGTTGGAATCTGTGCTACAACAGATTTGAACCTCAGAGGAAATGGAGGACGGTCATTTCTCAGAAGATCGAGGAAGATTACTTCTTGCTGCAGGTGACACATGATACTGGAGAGGAAGGAGACTTGTAGGGGACCCTGTTTGCTTGCATGGCTTTTACCAGGAGCACTTTTCTCCTACCTGCCCTTTACAACATGAAGAATTAACACGTAGGTTAATTCTAAATAACTGGAAACTGAAAGGAAGCCCTTTTGAGACATAAGACAAAACTTAAATCTTTGATTCTTTCTGCAAACGCATCTGTATGACGTGATGAACTCACCGGGTATAACCCAGGCTCTTGTGTACAAGCAAAGCATCTCAAATGCACACCCAGTGGTGCATGCCAAGCAGCCGCATTTATCAAAGATCACAGAAGCTGTGTTCAGGACAAGGCTGTACTGGCAAAAGATACTGCACAGAATGAAAGGTGGTGCCGGGTGATAGGAAAGGAGAAGCACTACACACAAGGAGTACAGCACACAGCAGCGACCATCCAGGGATGGTGGAGCGTTCGGGATTTAAAGGATGTGCACTTCACCCCTGAATCGCTACGCGTGACTGACAGGGATGACTGACAGGTGCTGAGTCAACACATACCATTGTCCCAGAATTCACTCTGTTCTTAATTACATGCATGAGATGCAGTGTTATTCGTGATCCCTTAATAAGGTTGGAATAGGGTAAAGGTCAGGCTAGGAGATCCGACACATGTGTCTGCCCAGGGTATCAGGGAATCGCTACCTCTCTTTAAGACAATGGAAGGAGGAATGGCCCTAGGATGCTGTTTAAAATCCAACAGGTGCAAGCTGGGCATGATGCCGCATGTGCCCGTAATCCCAGCACTCAGAAGGCTGAGGTAGGAGGGTTGCTGTGAGTTTGAGGCCAGCTTGAACTACAAAGTGAACCCAAGTCTAACTTGAACTGCATAGTGAAATCCTGTCTCAAAAAGACAAAAACAATTAATTAAAATTCAGTAGGTGAAAGGAGTGACTTCCTCAGCTCCATTGTTTCCACTTAGGACATACTCCAAGTCATCTCTTTATAACATTATGCAATGTTTCTTCTCCCAAAGTTCAAGTGAACTAGTCTGGATTTTTCTCTGGGTCATTAAGTTACAGGAAGAGTTATCATGGCTAAATGTTCTCCCGCTGTGCTTTCTTCCTCCTTCCCAATATCTAATGTGGACTTAAGTTTTTCAGTGTAGATAAACAAGGTCATTTCTCTGAGCCGCTGCCAAATTTGCACTACATTGTTGCTTCTGGAGGACTGGGAATCCACAAGCAGCCATTCTGAGGTTTGTAAAACAGGAAGCACGGAGACAGGAGGTTAGGGTGTGGCGAAGCTGGCCCGGGAAGTAGGTGAGACCCGTTCGTCTAAGAGGTCCCAGAACGCTTCTGCGAAACAGTCCCCAAAGTCCTGCTGGTGGATTTCCCCTGAGAACTGGGCAGGTTTTCAATACAGTGGCCTGGACCTGGCTCAGCCTGAGGCCTGGGATCTAAAGGCTGGAGGAGGCAATGGGAAGGGATCACGGCTCCAGGGCTTTCTGGGAAGCCAGCTAACCCTAACCCTTGCTGCCTCTGCCCAGCCGCCCAACCTTCCCTTCCCCAGTGACCACCTCCTCATCTCCCTACTTCTTTTTCTTTTCACTACTCAGTTGTAGATATCCCAGTGCAGCCAGGGGAAATCCATGTGTTCTGTTTGTTTGTTAACTTGTTTGCTTTCTGTCTTCTAATGCCTGACTTCATCCCACCACTACGGAAAAAGTATTTGCTATAAAACCAAAGCTCACCTCTTGCCATCAGCCTCTGAGAGGACCAAGCCGCTCTATGTGTCTGTTCTATACTTTTCTTTCCAGCGGCGTTGGGGCTTTTTCTTCCCTTTGATTTCCTTCTGCAGAGGGCAGGTGATTGGTGGTAGGAGGTGACGGCAGGTTTGGTATGCGGTGATAACAGGTAAATTGGGGAGGTGGATGCCTAAAAGATTGTGGGAGCCAGGTTGGAGAAGTGACTGGAATAGAAAGGGAGAATATGGGGGGCGCCCTAAAGTACTGAACTGCACTTAGAAGGACAGTATGAACCTATTTTATTTAGACGAGTGTTAAATGCAATATATTTAGATGTACACACAGAAAGCTACCCATGCGTGTGTGTGTGTGTGTGTGTGTGTGTGTGGCCACTATTTCAGGCTAGCTTCCTGCATGGGGCCCCTTCAGGTCACACTAAAAATGAAGCATGTGTCATGCCAAAGTTCAGTGCCACCACGCTGAACCATGATATCAGACATGAGAAATCAGTAGAGATAGGAGCCACATTTCCAATTAGTTTCGGTCTTCTGATGTTCTGTCTCCCTGTCCTTGCCTTATAAGGAAAGGAACTTTGAAACGACAAACCTGCTTTTCATTCTTTTCTGTTCTTCAGCCTTTCTCTGACTATCACACCAAACTCTTCTGTTCAGCCCATTGTATGGAATGAGAGGTTGCCTTGTTCTAGAATTCCAAAACGAAGCCAGTTAAGATTTTAAATTATGCTGTTGGCATGTGGACCTCTGATGATACAGGCAAACCGACTCTAGCTGTACCAGCTGAGTGAGCCTGGCCGGGGTAACATTCGGTAGCCAGGAGCAACCACCTGGAGCATCTTGTCTTGGTTTCTGAATTCACCACTAAAAAGAACCAGGAAATAGCTGAGGCCAGGGACGGCACAGGAACAAGGTGAGCCTGCGGTATGTTATAGCCAGAAGCAAGAAGATGCTGAAAGAATGAGGGAGACGTCAAAAGAACACAGAGAGCACCTCCAAGGATTCAGCTTGTCCCATTGGCTGAATCTGGGACAATCTAAACATCAAAATAAACAAGGTAGTATCAGATTTCAACTTACTGAACAAAATCGGGCTCTATGTTATATAATAAGTAAGTGGGGGAAGAGTGGACGCTCTTTCTGATAGTGAAACACCAAGGAATTCTCCTAAAGAGAAACTGGGGGCCTTAATTCAGTTTGCCAAATAGTTCTTGGTTCTCAAAAGAATTTCAAGACCCACCAGCAAGAGACACAGAAAGGTTTCATTAGGCAGAACTAAGGAAGAGCACACTCAAAGGACATAGAGTAGGATCCTCAGGAGACAGGTGCGTTATGGTCTGGAGCTGGGAATATTTTTGTGCTTGGGGGTTGGAAATTTGTGCATTCTGTGAATCTATAGAAAACACAGATTCGATGTGCAGGTGAAAGCCCTGTGTTACAGGTGTGATCATTAACGGTGATATTGGCCTGACTTGAACAAGCATCACCTAGAGGACTAGTAAATTCCAGGTGTTTTTGGATGACTGACATAGAGGCTTCAGACTGATGGGGTGAAACCCCAGATGGGCTGGCCCCCAAAATAGGCTCATAGCTTGGAAAGAATGACAAATGATGAAGAGAGGAATGTCCCCTTTTCTGGAGGAGCTCTGCCCTTTTCCACTGCCTATAGAAGTTGGTCTTCAGTCCCTTCAATCAGACCTTTCATGGGTACCTTGGTGACTGCAGCGAGTCCTCTGGGCCTTTGACCTTCAGCTGCTGTGGGGCTTTTGACTCTCCAGCACACACAGGGCCATTTTGGAGTCTTCTGTGTTTGATCAGCAGATGGCCATCGGACACTTCTGCTTCTAGTCCTGTAAGCCTACCCAATAAATCCCTTGTATAATCATCCATAAATTTGTCTTGAAACTGTTCCTGTAGAGGACCTAATACCACAGGGGAAAGGGGCAGGCTCAGTCTAGTCGGATTTGGATGTGAGGATGAGTCCTGTGAGCATGAACCAGGCCACAGAGCAAAGATATGGAGAACAGATACGGATGACCTTGGGTGACTTCGCACCCTGAAGTCTGTACAGCATCCACTACGGTGTCTGTAATGTTCCTGTCAAAAAAGCATGACAGGGTCTAACCAAAATAAAATATCAAACAAAGCCAGGTCTCAGGTCATCCTGCAGAATGAAGGTTTAAAACTGGGGAGTGTGAGCCAGGCATGGCTGCACATGCCTATGCTTCCAGCCTTCAGGTAGACCGAGGCAAGAGGATCACAAGTTCAAGCCCAGCCTGGGTGACCTAATGGTTTAGTGAGTTGCCTGTTTTAAATTTTAAAAAGGACCAGGAATGTAGCTCAGTGTGAAGGACCTGGGTGAAATATCCAGTACCACAAATGCAAACAAATACCCCGAAGGATATGAACTACAGGGAAAGACTGAAAGAAATTTATCCCTACTGAAGGAGAATGAAGACATGTCACAACTAAACGCAGCACATGTCCCTGGATTGGATCCCACATCAGAAGGGGAGACATAGCTGGCTGAGCTGGCAAAGTTTGACGAAGTCTGCACATTGGGCAGCACTGTGGTGCCAAAGCTGATTTCCTCTTGGAGGATTTGTGCTAGTTTTCTAGATGCCATAACAAATTGCCACAAACTGGGTGGCTTAAATGAACAGCAGTATATTCTTTCACATTTCCAGAGGCTGGATGTCCAGATTCGAGGTGTCAATCAGTAGGCTCGGCTCCTTCTGGAGATTCTGAAAGACAAACCAGCCATGTCTCTCTTCCAGCTTCCGGTGATTGTCAGAGTCCTTGGTGTGCAGTGTAACTCCAGTCTCTGGCTCTGCGGCTTTCTCAGTGTGTCTCTGTGTCACTCTATCCTCTCTGCCCTGTGAGGTGTGGCGTGTGAAAGGCCAGTACCTTGGATGGTAAAAGAATTTACCAATAGTCGAGGAGCATAAGAAAGTTTACTGACACCATGCAAGAGAGTAGCACGTGATTCGGAGAGGACTGTGCCATTGGGCTGGGGTTTTAATAAGGCTTTGAGGACATGGAAAGGGTATGAGGTGCTCAGAACAAGTGTCCCAGGAAGGCTCCCTGTGTACTCTCCGTTATGCATTAAAGGGGCCAATTTGGCATGGCCCACTACTGTATCTATTCATTTTTTGTTTTGAGACAATGTCTTGCTAGGTAGCCCAGGCTGGCCTTGAACTCACTTTGTAGCCCAGGCTGGTCTTGAACTCACAATGATTCTCCTGCCTCAGCTGCCTGAGTGCTGGGATTACAGGCATGTGACACTGCATCCAGCTCCACTATTTTGTGTATACATAAGACCCTTAAGGTTCAAAATAAGGACACCTGTTTTCATCAGTGCTGAGAAAGGAGTACCAGGTCATTGGAAAAAAACGTGTTCCCCATCAAAAGCATCTTATTTACTTTTACGTGGAATTCAAGGTGTGCAAAATGGTCCAGTCATGAACAGCTAATCATACACCTGAGTGAGAGCTTCCCTCTCTCTCTGCTTTCTTGTTCCATATGGGCCCCCAGCCCAGTGGATGTGCTGTCTGTTCATCGTGGGTCAGCCCCACTCACCAGTTGGCCAACCCACACACCAGTCTTCTCTGGAAACACCCTCACAGACACACACAGATGTGTGCTTTACCAATTTTGCAGGTAGGTACAAGTCCAGTCAAGCTGACAACTGAGACAGACCATCACAGCATCCCCTGCAATAATACTGGCCTACTGAGTACAGGCACCACTGAGATGACCAGCAACACCATGTCCTCTCCCCAGATTACTCATTACATTAATAAACAGTGTCTTTCAAACTCTTGCATGGTATGTGATGAATTTCCAAGCCTTCCAGGGTGTCGATAGTCTCTAATGTGCCTTCTTCTCTGAATCCGTTGATCTCACCTTCCACTTCCTAGGAGCAGAGTTCTGACACATCTACTTGATTTACCATGGGCCACTGCTCTCCCTCAACCTCCCAAAGCTGTACTAGCAATATTTCTACTCTTTCTTTGGGACCCTTGCCAGATATTAAATCCTGTGTCCTGGGAGAGCACTCCCATATCTGCAAACTTTCCCTTGCCCAAATTTACATTCCATGTATTAAAAGTGTACCCAGGATTTGTTTGAATCATTACAGTAAGACAGCAGATATGGGAATGATTGTGATAAGGGAAGATATTTATACTCACAGATCTACAGAAACAGGAGGCCTAACAACCATGCAGGGGCATGTGGGAAAGCACAGGGGATGGCTGGAAGGCAGGAGAAGGGCAGGGAGCCCTATATGTATTCTGTGACTCCTCCAGATTGACATGCTTCCCATCTCAGAGTCTGCTCTGACCCACAACCTGCACAACCTGTAGCACTGCCAGACAGAATCCTTCAGGTCTAGAGGGGACTCTGGAGGGTATGCCATCCATCCAACACTTTAACTGATTTATCGTGTGTGTGTGTGTGTGTGTGTGTGTGTGTGTGTGTGTGTGTGTGCCTGTGCACTCACACAGGTTGGTGATTGAACCCAGGGGTCTCATGCATGCTAAGCACACATTCTACCGATGAGCTGCACCCTGAAGCCAGAAGACAGAGGAAGTTAGTCAAGTAGGGCACAGGTGCTGAATAGTTAACCTTCTACCTGCTATCTTGATTGGGCACATGTTCCACCTTTTGCGATAATTTCACCTGTATTTACAATGTATTTTTCATGAAAAAATTAACTAGGACCTTGTGATGGCCCCAAAGGGCAAGGAATGGAAATAAGAGTATCCTGTACCCATGATTCATGTTTGTAGAGACAGATATAATAGCCAACATGAACCTATTTCTCACACTTAATTAAGACCAAGGTCTTAAATCTCATGATAAGGAACACACACACACAAACACACACACCCACACACACACACACACACACACACACACACACACACACACGATAAATCAGTTAATGTGTGGGATGGATGGCACACCCTCCAGAGTCCCCTCTAGATCTGAAGGATTCTGTCTGGGAGTGCTGAGGCTGATCATTTTTTATTAGAATTACTTGGAAGGGCTCTTTGGAAAACCTCACTCATCAGAATTTTGGAAGGATAATGGGACATGACATTCAGTTTAACATTACATCTTTGCGAATATGCAAATTACTTGATAAGTTAGGTACCACTCAATGGTTCTGAAAGTAATAAAAAGTGAATAAAGCCACACTTCATCCATTCTAATTCATTTCTTTTGCTGCTGTTGTTATTGTTGTTCAGTTTTTATTTTTATTTGCCCATGTTTACAGTACATCATGACCACGTTCTTCCTGGGGAGCTGGTACATGTATATAACACACCTTAATTCTCTTAACATCTCCTTCCTCTCCCTTCTCTCTGACTCTTGGTGATTCATTTTGTAAGAGTTTAGGGTTTGGGGGTGAGGGTGTATCTCCACGTAGAGCTGGGCCCTGGGTTCAATCTCCCCACCACACACACAAAGCTTGATGGGAGGAAGATATATAAGTAGAGTGCAGAAGGGTCATTGTAGACGTTTGTACAAGGCATCTTTGCCACCAAGGAATTCAGCCTGTGGGTTTCTGTGGCAACTGCTCAAGATTACAGGGTTCCTCAGGCTGGACCTTCTCTGGACATGGTGAGTACAAAAGACCCACGTCAAGATGGGCCTTATCCATGAGCTCTGAGGCCCTAGGGAGTGATCGCTTTGATCCAGGGATGCAGTGATGTGCATAAGACAGCCACGGTGCCTCAGTGGTCTACAGGACCCGAGGTGCACTCAGAGGAGGTTAACATCAGTCTCAGGCTGAGAAGGCCAAAGAGGAGACCTGGTGCCTTTTGTTTTATTTTATTTTTGTTTTCAGTACTGGAGATTGAACCCAGAGCCTTTGCCCTGAGCTACAACCCCAGACCTTTATAAAATACCTTATTTTTAGACAGGACCTCCCCAAGCTGCCCAGGCAGGGCTCAAACTTGAAGTCCTCCTGATTCAGCCTCCCAGAGCATTTGAGATTACAAGCAAACACCCCACACTTGGCTGAAGCCTGGGTTTGCAGGAGATAGGGATGGAAAGGGTTGATTTGTTTGCTTTGTTCTGTTTTTCCTCTGTTAAATTTTTAATCAGAAGAAAAATAATTTTTCAATTGTTGCCATGTTAATTTCCAGAAGAGATGGATAATGTTCAGGTTGACCTGCAAGTTTAGAACTTTAAAGTTTGGGCAAGCCTTGACTGTCATTGACTTACTCTCTATGGAAAGGTTGGGCAAAAAGATCTATTGGCCATCACCAAACCAGAGCAAAAAAAAAAAAAAAAAACAATACACAAAATCCCAATGACACTTTGTTCAGTTACCCCTGGTGATTGTGCATCAGACCAAGGCATAAATGTACTAAGTTATCTCAGGGAAATAAACTTTAAACTGTGATCAAAACACACAGTGAATTTTAAAAATGTGTTACAGTAAAACACACATGGCCACGAATCCCCTTCCTTGCTTCAAGCGCACGTATCTCATTGCTGTTGCTACTTCCTAAAGTAGTTCTGGGAGTCCCTAGTGTCTTTTTAAGGGGTGATCAAACACAGTGACACAACTGCTGGGCGCCATCCCGGGGAAAGCCAGGCTTGAAAAACAAGTCACTGGATCTGGCACCGTGTGACTTCCGGTTCCTCCCCAAATACCAATTGACGGTGAAAGGCAAATGTTTCAGATTGATTCAGAACATTGAGCAGTACAACTAAAGACACTCACAAAAGAAGACTTCCAGAACTGCTTCAGAAATTGTTGACAGCAATAGGAGAAACACGCTCCAAGGGAAGGAAGAATATTTTGAGGGAGACTGATTGCAGTGTGTCTCTTTACTGTCATAAAACTTCAAAAATTTACACATGACCTGTACTTTTGGATCACACTTTCTATGTCTCCATATATCCATCTGTGTAATATTGTCCTATAAAACTACAGTGCTCAACCTAGTGTACAATTGTAGAATTAGGGGTGGGGGATATAGCTTGGTGAGTACTTACTTAGCATGGGAAATGTCTTGGGTCCAACACCCGTACAATAAATTAAAAACAACACAACAATTGCAGGGTTAAGGGATTTAATAGTTTTTTTAAATGTCTCTAATTTTTGGGATACAATCATGTGAAAATAAAGCACAAAATGTTCAATAAAGGATAGAGGGACAATTGGAGAACAGTGATCAGTCCACAGACCTTTCCTTTGAGGAGGATTAGTGGAACTGTGTTTTGTTTTGGCAGCTGTCAAAAACTGAGCTCCAAACTGACATGCCAATCCCAGTAATGACTTTAGAGATTCTGCTGGTCCCAATTTCTTTGACTCAGTTCCAGGCTACCTTTGGACTGACAGTTCTCAAACAAGGGGAAGGAGGCAGGAAGATCATTTGAGCCCAGGAGTTGGGGGAAAGACAGCAAAACCATATCTATGAATAATTAACCAAATAAAGTGTAATAAAATTCACCCTACACATTCTCTAAAGACTTAAACTTGCCTTCCTAGGTTTATATATGAGCTCAGGTATATTCAAACACATCAAGGATTTCCCTCATTTCTTAAGCCCTGAAAAGGGCTCAGTGATGTTCCCAGCTCTACATATGTGACCTGATCAATTTATAATGAAAAAAGGATATATAAAAATAGTTTTAAAAGTCTTTTATTCCATTTCTAGGGGGTGGAGCAAAGATGGTTGATAGATAACAGCTGGCTACAGAGTCTCTCTGAGATAGTCAACTTAGAATTCAACATAATACAGAGTAGGGAGCCCCGAATGGAGGAAGATGAATTCTCTCGTCCCAAGAAGAAACTAAGATGAGCAGAACCAATCAAACATACAGTCCCGTGATATTATTGGAACAGCTAAAGGACCAGTGTTCCCGCTGATTCGACTCACTGGAGGCGCAGTCACACTGAGGTTGGGGGTTGGCCAGCCTAACGAAGAGCTGAGCTGGCGGAGAGCCTGCATCAACCTGTGGTAAGTGATGGGAGTGGCACCATTCCACAGAAAGGGGGCTTTGGTGGACAACATTCTGGGACCAGGCAGGACTGGCAAGTACAAGGGACAGCAGTGACTTCAGTCAGTTGTTCCCTTCCCGAACGGGATTGGTGGAGTGAACTAAGCCTGGATCACGCGACGTGGATGAGACCCAATAGGTTAGGCAAAATCAATTCCCTATGGCAGTGGCTCACACTAACACAGTGAAGTCTCAGAAGTTTGACTGACTCAGAGAGAGGCCGCGCAAAGCAATACAATGCAGGCCTCAGCAGTTTGACTAATCCAGAGGGGAGGGGCCAGCATAGGCTGTCCCTGTCTGCAATTCATTGGCACACTGCAGTGGGAATGGTCACCTGGCTAGTGTGCTTCAGAAGAATTGTAACCAACAAAGAAAGAAACTGGGGCCTCCTCGAAGAAACAAAAAAGATGGGAAGAGGAAGCAACAACAAAAAAATCCCCAGCCCTGAGAGCATTGACCCAGGACAGGTAAATACAGAGAATGAGAACAGCAAACACAATATTAGACACGGCACCAGTGGACATAAAGAGATACCTTCAGGACCTCATAGACAAGTTCAAAAGTAAAATATTTAGGCAAGTAAAGCAAGATATAAATGTTATGTTCTATGCTTATCGCCCTAGTAACCATGTTCCTGGAGCACCGAACACATTATTATAAATTTGTTATAATTAACTGACCACGTCATCATGATGTTCTGTAATGCGTTGTTCCCCACCCCACCTTAGTAACCTGTTTGCTGTGTCAACTTTTGTTCCCCTTGTAAGAGACAAATGATGCTGTGTCAACCATTGTTCCCTTTATGAGAGACAAATGTTCCTGGAATTGGCAGACCAAGGGCTATGAACTGGCTAACCATCCACTGTGAAATGCCTCTGACCTTAAGCAAAGGGGAACAAAGGCCCACCTTGTTTCTGTTTCTCATCACTATGTACTTAATGGTCAATGAGCTAATCATAAATGAACTATAAAAATCAGTCAAAATTCTAACTCAGTTGCACAGCTTTGCAAATTCTATCTGCACTATGTTGCTGGCCAGCTAAAGTAAGCGCTCCTTCTTAAAACGACATCATTTTGCCCCATTCTTTTTCCGTCTCACTGGGGCCTTGTTTTTTGGGAGGGGGTTACAACAATAAGAAGATTAATAAAAGAGATGCTAAGCACCCCTCAAGCAGACACAGACAGAAGAAGGGAGGAACTCAAACAAAGGAGAGAACCATTTGATGAAGAATAGAAACAAAATATAGAATACAAGAAGCAGATTCAATGAGATTACCAGGAAATTAAAAACTCTATAGAAAGATGGCAAATCTGCTTGAAAGAAACTAAGGATAGATTATCCAAACTGGAGGATAGATTTGCAATGTGGGATTATGAAAGGAAAATCTTTTTAAAAATAACAGGGAAACAAGCAATAACAATACAAAGGCTAGAAGACAACAAGAGGATCTACAACTTGAGAAAAAAGAATGTGAACGAAGAAGCAGGGTTACAAACAAAGGAACTACAAAGGCTATTCACAGAAAAAATTAAGGAAAACTTCCCAAACATAGGAAAAGGAAATGATATTCTGATGTATGAGACATACAGAACTTCAGCCACCTACAACCAAAACAGAGCTACACCCAGGCATATAATAATCAAGATCCCAGAAATTCAATATAAGAACAGAATATTAAAAGCTGTTAGAGACAAGAAACAGATCACCTATAAAGGAAGGCCCATCAGAATTACGGCAGACTTCTTGACACAAACCATCAAGTCAAGAAGATCCTGGAGCAAAACATTCCAAGCCCTGAAAGAAATTAACCTCCAACACAGATTGATATACCCTGCTAAACTGTCTCTAGAAATTAATGGAGAAACAAGATGCTTCCAAGACAAAGAGGAACTTTGGAAATTCACAACCACCAATCCAACTCTACAGAGAATACTGCAGGGCATGCTAGAGAAAGAGAAAAGTACTAGGATTCCAGGAATAGTGGCAGAGAAGCCTCAGTGAATGGAGCAGAAAACAGAATGAAAAAGATAAGCAGACAACTGATGGCAAAAAAAAGAGCATAACAGAAATGAGGCAGAGAAGGTTGGTTATAATCTCTAATATAGATGGCCTTGATACACTAAATTTTAAAAAAAGAACCACATGTGGAGTAGATCAAGAGGCAGGGCCCACTGAGATGCTATTTATAGGAAATATAATATAACATGAAAAAGAGTACATGGACTGAAAATCAAATATGAGAAAACAATGCTCTATGTGACAGAGAACCGGAGAGTAATAAGGGCAACTAGACCAGTATTTGTGGATAGGTTGGAAAGACAGGCTTTAATAGGTAAAGGAATACAATTAGAGATCAAGTCCAGGAGAGAGAAGGTTTGGAACCACTTAGGTAAATAGCAGGTTGCCCCTCCCCCCAATTTAAAATCAAGGGTCTTGGTCAAACCCAAAAATGTACAGTGTACCCTGGAAGAGTGAAAGGGGAGGAAGAGTCTTAAAAAAGATGGCAGAAAGTATTGTTAATAGTGTATCAGGATTTAAAACTCACATTACTCATACCACTCTGCTTAGATTTTATTCTTTTTTTGATAGATTTTATTCTGTCCTAGTTTGTCTACTTGCATTAGATTTGAGGGCACAGATAGCTATCCCAAAAACATTAGGATATAGCACAGTAATCATCTTTAATTTCCTATTATCTTAACCTGGAACCCTGTATGACTTATATTGTCTTATCATGACTGATCTTAGTTAAATCTGGTTTGTTTGATTGCTGTTTGGTATCGACAGATTTTATTCAAAACTGATATATTGATAGTATCAAGTCTGAGAGTATAGGCAACTACACTGAAGATGACAAGACTCACTACAATACACATTCTGGCTTGATTACTGCCTGTTTTTGAAGTTTTCTACTGTTTACAAAGTTGTGTTTTTATGAATATTGTTATGTACTGATATATTCAATTATACTATGTCTGATTATATAGCCAATTCTATTGAAGATAACAAGAGACAACACAGGAACCATGGTAGAACTCCTTGCACACTGATCTTATATATCTTTTACATTTCATGTGTTTATAGGAATATGTTTTGTTTTGTCTTGCTTTATTTTGTTTCTCTCTCTAATATAGAAAGGATAGAAATACATGTTAAGACTCATGCATGTGTAGAACCTATAAACAGTTTATGAGACCTGATCTTATGACACATGATGAAATGAACAGATACTTTGAAGAAAAAGAGACACTAAAGTGCCCAGTGCTGATCCTGGAGTGTCATAATGTGAAACCCAGCAATAGTATTATTCTTTGTTCAGAGTGACATTAGCCTGCTTGGGTTTGTTCAGTCTCAACATAATTGAAGAGATGGATAACCACATGTGTATTTAAGTATATAGGATTGATAACTACATTTCTAAGTTTTTGTTGAATAGTTGAACAGAACTGGTTACAGTCTCACTGTTTGAATCCCTTTATATGTTCCACTTTAGTATCTTGAATTGTAAGAAGACAATCTGTAATCATCAACTAATGATTTCTTACTGTTTATTTTTTTCTTTGAAAGTATTATTTCTACCTGCTTTCTGTTCTGTTTAGTCTTTCTTTATGTAAATTTTTTTAAAAAATTTCAGATTGTATTCTTTGCAAACCCCTACCCCATTGTGATATTTAACTGTTGACATTCAGTGCAGAGATAAGTACAGAATCTGGTTGAGAAGAACAGTGGTGACCCTGGCAAGTCACAGGTGTTTATTTAACGCCTGCCTCTCCTAACACACAAACAGCAGGACAGACCAGCTGAGTTCGCCTCTGTCTTGTGCCTCTATGAGTCTTTGATCACTGCGTTGCTCAGGGGCCTGGTCCGCATTCGGAAACTGCGGTCACGGATTGTCTTTACTTTGCCTCTTGCACTACGGCTCACCGAGCTGGTTTGCCTACCAATGGAATCACTTTTGTAATTGGTGCCTGGCAAATCCGGGGGAAAACAGCGCTCCAAGACCTCGTTAAAGAGTGGAGAATAGTCAGTGCACAAACTCTGCAACAGGCCACGTGAGTGAGCCCTTCAAAGAATGACTCAGAGATGGCTAGAGGACATTTACTTTATTCAGAGTTCCCTTGGTGCCTTAAACACACACACACACACACACACACACACACAGAGTTTACTTTCTGTTGGAGAACATACTACAACTATGCCTCAATTCTGTCTCCATGTTCCCTGACCAATTGATTTCCAAGACCAAAAACAAAAACATAGACCAATTAATGAGGAGTCACAGTGATGTGGTTTCCCTGAACAGGGAAGGTGAATGCAACATTTCACTTTTTCTTTCTTTTTTAAAAAAAATATAAATCCCAGGCTCGTGATATAGTTCAGCAGCACAGAGCCTGCCTGGCAAGCCAGGGTCCTGAGTTTGAGTCCCAGTATCTCCCCCCTGCCCCATATATATATATATATATATCCCTTTTGGAGAAATTTCAGGAAAAATCCAAAATTTGGCAAACTAATCTCCTCATGCCTCAATCGTCACACCTCTAAAAATGTTACAGAAATAATGCAGGTTGGAGCTGGGGTATAATTCAACGAGGTACATGCTTGGCTGTAAAAAGACTGGACTCAGCACACACACACAAAGGAGGGATGAAAAAGGAGCAAGAAAAGATGGGAATCCGCCATTCCAGCACATCTGAGGTGCTGAGAATAAAACAACTCCGCACCCATAGTCTTTCACTACTGTTCACTATTATTTTACTAGAAACCTCGTCGGTTCTCTCTGGTAACCCATCCCTCTCCTCTCCACCTCATAAGCCCCGTATGGCAGCCACACTATCTGATCTGCACATAGTTTTGGGTTAAATTGTGGTCTCCTCAAATTTCATGCACTGAAATCCTACCCTTGACTACTTCAGAAAGTGATTTCATTTGGAAATGGGGTCGTTGCAGATGGAATTATTGAGATGTGGTTAGTGGCGTGGACACCGCATCCAATATAACTTGTGTCCTTTTGATACTATGTGCAATGCGTCTGAGAGATAGAGTCCCAGCTCTCGAGTATGGGGAGCAAAGCATTTGAAGTGTACATCTGATGATAACAGAAAAAACAGTTGCATTTATTGACGTGAACAGGGTAGGTGTGCTTGGGTTCATGCTAGCAGAAAGGAAGCAGGGCATGATCAGAAAAGTGGTCCCCAGAGGGCGGGGAAGAAAGAAGATAACTCAGGCTTTCTGATTTTAAAAGACATGCGCCCCATCCTGGGTGGCTCTCACTGGATCTGTTGGCATACGATTGACAGAGTGCTGAGACCTCTCAGAGGTACCTCACACACATGGCTGTCCTGGAATTCCTCTGTTTTAATCACATGCATGCTATGATGCATCCCTATGTGTGAGCCTTTAACTTAATGAGATTTGAGTGGTGAAAGGTGACAGAAGTCAGGCCCTGGGATCGAACAGGTATGTGCCCAGAATTATAGTTTTAGAGATTCCATGACTCTTTGTTATTTTATTTCTGTTGCTTTTAGGACCCTGGCCCCAGGATTGGCCCTCAGGTGTGGCCCAAATTAAAGTGAATGGAGAGGAAGTGTCCTCCTGGTCCCAATTGTGCTACCTCTATTACTTTTAAAAAGGGGAAATTTGGAGACAGAAACAAGTGACGAAAGAAAACTACCACATGAAGATGAAGATCGAATTCAGGATGATGTTTCTACAAGTTGAGGCACCCCACAGAGTGCCAGCAAACCACAGCTTTGAGTCCTGTCAGTTTCCCCTCACAGCCCTTGGGAAGGACCAGCCCTTGGAACACCTTGAGCTCACACTCAGGCCTACGTAACCTTGACTCAATACACGTGCATGCCTTGAGCCACCCAGTCACCGCTACCTTGTCACTGCAGCCCTAGCAAACAATTGCTGGTGCATGGCTCGACTTTTCCCACCTCTGTCTTTCTCCCAGTGTTGTAATCTGCAACTGCAAAATCAATAGCTGCTAGTGCAAAAGCAATCCACATTTTGAATGCTATATTTGCCTGCTGAGATATCTGCAGTCAGAATTACCCTGTTTCAGGACAGAGGTATAGCTCAGTAATAGAGCCTTGTTCTTAGCATGGGCGCAGCCCTGAGTTCAAAACCCAGCACAAAAATAAGTGAGTAAATAAATTTAGAGATAGGAAATAAAAAATAATCTATTTCCTATTGTTTTCTTTCTTTTGTTCTTTCTCTTTCTTTCTTTCTTTTTTTTGCTTTCTTTCTTTCTTTCTTTCTTTCTTTCTTTCTTTCTTTCTTTCTTTTTTTCTCTCTTTTGTACCAGGGATTGAACTCATGACCTTGCGATTGCCAGGATAGCTTATGCCACTGAGCTAAATCCTCTGCTCCTATTGTTTCTTGTACATGCCAATCATGGTTTTTGCCACAATCTACATGTATTAGTAGCTAATTACAATAATGCCTGCCTGTTCACTAGAATATATTTCTCGTGAATATATTACATAGATTATATATCCTAATTCAATATTCAAGAACTTATTTTTTAAAACGAGCCTTAAGTAACTTTTTATAAGTAAAACTGATTTTCAAGGTAATCAGTACATAAAGAAAATATATATATATTGGATTACTTAGCCAAGAAAAAATATAATTTGATAGACATATAATATTATATACTGGACCTTAATATGCAATGAGCCAATTTTCCCTTCAGAGGGAGCCAGGAGCCTTTGAATGCTGTGTGTTTGCTGTCATGCACTAGGTGGCCACTACTGACCACAAGACTCTAGCATTCAGCTATTTTCTTGTTTCTAAATAGGGCAAACATACAGGCTTCATTTTGTACTATAAGATTCTCTCCTTGAATTTTTTTAAGAGTAGGAAAGGTTCATTGAAGACAGGAGGGATCCTGAGTAAGTTGCCTTCGTCAGGGGTAATTTATACAGCAAAGTCACAACCTGGGTACAATGCAGTCAAACTATAATCAGCCGAGAGTAGAGCCGCTTAGCTAACGACCCAATAGGGAAGCAGAGCATGTAGCAAGGGTGTATGGTCGACATCAATAACTTTGGCTTATCTATGACTTTAAAAATAGGAACATTTTGGAAAGGATTGGGCCCCAGGTGTCTGATGCATATCTGGACTAATGGCAGTATATTCTGTATAGTCTCAACTCCTGTTTATTCCTGAGGGAAGTATGCAAGTTTGGCCCTTGTGATTTTTATTTTCCTTGGTTTGTTGAGCTTAGGTCTTTTTTTAATGCAGGCTAGCCTTGAACTCACTGTGTGTCCCATGGTGGTCTCAAACAGCAATCCTTCTGCCTTAGCCTTCTGAGTGCTGGGATTACAGGGATGTGCCACTCTCCCTGGCTGTCCATTGTGACTTTATCCTGAGGCCTGGGCTTCTTTAAATGTACCTCCAGCCACAATTCTGAGGTCTTTATTTTTCACTGACTTCCGTGAGAGGCCAGTCCTTCTCTGACTGTATGTTAATGTCTATCTAACTTAGGTGCCTCTAAGATTTCCCCCTCTAAAGAGCTAACCCAACTGTGGGTAGACGGGAATGGGCTCTTCTACCTGCTTTGAGCTGAAAAGGGTCAGTGTAGGGGACATTGTAGTCAAGGGCCGTCTCCAGAATTAATCTACTGGGCTTAGGAGAGATGTCACCTTGGAGTTTAGCAGTTATGAACTCCCTTTAGAAGGTAGATCTAGTGGATCCTGGTAAAAGGTTTCTGGCACATTTGCTGTTGGTGCCATCTGCATGACCATTTGGAGTTTGGCAGTCTCTAGGTGAGAGTAAAAAGCTTTTTCCAAGAGATTAAAGCATGTACGACTAAAGCATTGGTATTAGAATGGGAAGACTGAAGTTAATTTTTAAAAACTTTAATAAATATCCTGCATCAACTTTAGAGTATGCATTTAAAAACCTTCAGCTACTGACTTTTTTTGGTAGTACCGGAGCGTGAAGCCAGGGCCCTGGCCCTCCTAAGCACCCACCTCACTGCAGAGTTACATCCCTAATCCTTGTCAATCTGTTTTACCCAACCTTAAGAGCAAAGGCCAGGATATCTGCTCTCATCACATTTACTTAACATCATAGGTAACCAGTGTACTTAGACAAGAAAAAGAAATAAAAAATATACATATTAAAAAAGAAGTAAACCTCTGATAATATCAAATGGCACTTCGGAAAATGAAACAGCAGTCTCTAGTAAAGTTAAACACAGACTTACCATATGACCTTGCAAATCCACCCCTAAGTATTGACCCAAGAGAAAAGACAGCATAGGTTCACATAAAGAAAGTACATGAATACTCACGACAGCTTTTTCGTAATAGCCAAATGTCAGAAACAATTTAAATAATCACCAGTTGGTGAGTAGAAAAACAACTGTGTCTATACCTGTATCATTCAGCAATAAAATGGGACAAAATAAAAAAAGTCATATACAAAAGACAAAAAAATTCTTCTATACACTGTGAACTTGTTGAAGTAACAATAATCAGATCAGTTTTTGGAGAAGATTTCAACTGTAAAAAAAGCACAAGGAAAGTTTTTATATTATGTATTTTAATAGTGGTGATGACTATACAATTATCAAAATTTATCAACTTTCTCACTTAAAGCAGGAGAATCTTTTTGTATATAATACCTGTAGGGGCAAAAGGAAAGTCTTTCCCTTGTCTTTCAAAATTTCCCTGAAACGAACCAACAACAGGCAGATTAATAGGAGAAAATGATAAAGAACTGTATGAACATGCATGGAGGGAAATCACACCAGGAGAGTCACACACAAAATAATGAGCTTTTCCATAGAACTAGTGGATGAATGAGGTTTAAATGACTTGCTGAGCTACAGAAAGGATACAGGAGGAGATGGAGCAGACCCTGTGGTATCTTGGGACACACAACAAGAGAGAGTGGACAGAGGAATGCATGGGTGGAAGAGGGTTGTCTTATTATGTAGGTAAAGTCTATTGGGTAATTTTCTGAAGCAGCCCTCAGAAAACCGGGTGAAAAATCTGTACTGGCGTTTGTTCTGGGGAGGAGAATGTAGTCTCTTCTTTCTCCTTGGTAATCTTTCCTGGTTGTCTGATGGGATTCCCAAGGAAGTGGCGTAAGCCAATTGTCTTTCTTTTAGAAGTTTTCTTTGGCCCATTAGGGAAATTCCAAAAAAGTCCATCCCTGGGCTTCCTGGAGAGAAATAAGACAAGATTAATAAGATTTTGAATGGGAGCTGGTTTCTAGGATCTTTCAGCATGTCAAAGGGCCAATTTTTGGGGTACCCTTTTCTGAGTTCCAATGTACCTTAATTTAAAAAGAATTTAAGTGATTAAGCAAAAGCATGGTCACAACAAGCCTGGTTTGATTTACCAGCTAAGTTAGGGGGAAATTTATTTTACTTCTCAAGGCTGTTTCCACTTCTATGAAACAGAGAAAAGAATATTCATCTTATAGAGTAATGATGATGAAGAAATAGGATAATTAATGTCCTGGCACTAAATGTGTGCTCCATACACAGAAACCATGTGGATAAAGGGAGGCAGGCAGGTGAGGAGGGATGTATATTGCAGATAGAGCAAGCAGCAGGTGCAGGAGTGTAGGACTTTTTTAGTCTGGTTGGAGAATAGAGCAGGACAAGATGAGAGCATAGCCAGGAATCACCCTGTTGAAGTCCTCTGTCTGCCACATTAGCAAGTCTAGATTTTAATTTGAAATCTCCAGGGATTATGAACAGGGAAGCACAATATGGCACTTCATGGGGTTTTGGAGCTAAGCTTGAATACTGATCTTATAACCGAAAGCCACAGGCTCACTCCATTTGGGGAGTGCAAAGCTGATAAATGTGCACAACCAAGTGATGAGAGAGAGAGAATCAGAAAATTTGGATCTGGAATGACCCCCAGTGTCTTGTGTGATTAAGATCAGGTCACTGGGAGAAGGTGGAACCTTTAAGAAGTGAGCCCTCAGGCTGGGGATTTAGCTCAGTGGCATAAGCACCTGCCTTGCAAGCAGGTGGTCATGAGTTCAATCCCCGGTACCGATAAAAATGAAAAAGACAACAACAACAAAAAAAAAAAGTGAGCCCTGGTAGGAGGGAATAGGTAACTGGGAATGCCTTTAACAGAGTTCCTTGGCCCTTTCCTCTCCTGTGCTCTCTGCTTTACAGCTGCCATGAGGTGACTATCTTTGCTCCACCACAGGCTCTCTACAGCAGGTTCAGCCTCACTGTCTCAGCCTAAAACAACGAGGTTGACCAACCATGGACTGAACCCACTGAGACCGTCACCTCCAATATGCCTACTCAAACTGTTGGTGTGGTATATCTTCTCCTGCTTTTGTTTTTCTATTTGTGTAATTGTATTTAAAGGGAGTTTCTTGTAAACAGCCTGTGGGTGAGTCCCGTGATATTGTGAAATAGTGATAGTGAAATAGGTAATCAGCTTTTGAATCTGTTTCTTGGCAATTTCTAAAACCCTTGGAATTGTCAAAGTCTGAGTCTTTTTGTAAGCAAACGAGTTGGCTGATGGCAAAGGACTCCTGAGTAACCTTAGGATGGGGAACAGAGCATGTGGGAGTCCCTACTCCATCCCGTATCTCCCACTCCAGGCTCTCAGGTTGATCACCAGTGGACAATAATGCAGTCAATCATGCTTCTGTAAAAGTTCCAAATTCCAAGATGTGGAGAACTTTTACCTAACCCAACATGTGGCGATTCCTTGAGGATAGTGAGCCTGGAGAGACCATGGAAGTTCTCCACCAATTACTAAATACCTCACCCTGCATATCTATATTAGTCAGTTCTTACTAGAGCTTACAGGGCTGAGCCAAGGCTCCTCAAAAGTCTGCACATGCTCTGAATCAGAGTTAATGTGGGACATAGACATTTACAAGCATGGCCTACAGCAACTGCCTGCACAGTGAAATGTAGAAGAGCAGGAACGATCTATATATACGGGCTAGAGATCTGAAGGATGCAGCTGAAGGTCTGGAGCCCACAGCAATGTCTACATCAGGAGGTCAAAGGATCCATGAAGGAAGGCCAAGAGGTCTACGCCAGAAGGTCAAAGGGTCAGCACTAGAAGCTAAAGAATCTGCACCAGCAGGACAAAAGCCCAGTGCACAAGGCTGAAGGATCTGAACTAAGTCAGGAGATGACGCCCAAGGCAAGGGTGGAAACCGGAGCTCCTCCAAAGAGAAAGCTGAAGATCCTCCAAGGAAAGTCAGCTGAAATCTTTCACTCCTGTCCTCTTTGTTATACTGTTTTGATGACAGTCTTTCAAGTGGGTCTTCCATGCCCAGAACCATGGCTGGGCATCCCCGCTTAAGGAGACCATTAATCAATTAACCCTTTCAGTATCTCACCCATTTGGACATTTATCCACATTCTTTGTGTGAACCAGTAGAGAGCTGTCCTAGCAAATTAGCCAAACCAGAAGAGGGAGCACTGGGAACCTCAGGTTATAGCTGATTGGTCAGAAGTATAAGGGTTTTGGAGGTGATTAAGAATTGCAAGTATTGACTATTGAATACTGAGAAGGAACAGAAGCTATGTGATCAAAACATATACCCAACTCCACACAAGTAATAGGAACATTATGTACTGCAAACATGTTCAAAAAACAAAAACAAGAAGAAGAAACAAAGACAGCGTCTCCAACAGTGGGCTTGAGAGGTTTCTGAAGCTGAAATATGGAAATTACCCCACCTGCTGATCTTAACCCGCCTTTTTTGTCACAGAAAAAGAATTTTCAGGATGTATCAGTAAGAGGCATGAGAAGGGTTTGTTAGAGTTTAGGACACATTCAAAGGCAGAAAGCTCAAAGAAATGAGACACATTTCAGTTTAGAACCAGGCACATTTACACTTTTCTTGAGAGGTAAAAAGTCAGGGAAAAACAATGCCTACCCTTTCGCCTCCCTTAAAAAATGGTACCAGCCCATTCAACAGGTATGAGCAGGTTTGTTCTGTTGTGGTTGTTGTTGGGTTTTTGTGGGGGAGGAAGTGATAGTGGTAGTTGATTTAAACATTCTCGGGATTCACTCAGCCTGCTGTTTAATTTTTTTTAATTTTTAATTTCTGGTCCTGTAGTGCTGGGTCTGGCAGGGAAGGACTGTAAATCCAGATACAGGGCTTGCTTGGGTGGCTCTGCTGAGTCCTGGACATTCCCATCATCTGAAAAGCATACCTTTTAGTTATGTTGTCCATGTCTCCTTTCTATCTATCTTTTATTTCTCCTATCACAGGAGAGGATCAAGAGATGGATGGAGGTGTTACTGTGGGTGATTGGGCCCCGGATGGGTTTCTAGGTACTTGTGCATGATGAACAAAGAACTGGACATGGCACGACACAACAGTATACTCAGAGTCACTGGGCTTATGCCCCAGGGAAGCAAAAATGGAACAAGCACTGAAGGTATTGGGTTTAGGAATTTAGAATGTTGCACCAGGTCCAGGGTGCGTCCTGTTGGGTCTTCTGGATCAAGATTGACAATGTGATTGACAGGGTGCTGAGTCATGTGAGGTGTATCTATTGCACATGCCTTTTCCCATAATTCATTCTGTTGTAATTGTAGACATGAGATGCACCCCATATACATGCACCTTCATGAGCTCCAGGTGAAGAAAGGTTACTATAGGTCATGCTGTAGGATCTGGCACATGTGCATGCTGGTTGAGACATTGGAAATTTCCAAAGCAGGTTCCCTAAGGGTTTTTGTTCTCCTTATCTCTGTCTCTCCAGTTGTAAGGCTTAGGACAAAGTTCACGTGATTGGCCCTGGGGTGCTCAGGTGAGTGGAAGAAAGTGGTCCTGGGGTCAGAGGTTCAGCTCAGAAGCACAAGTGCCTGCCTGGCAAGCAGGGGGTCCTGAGTTCAATTCCAATACAAAAAAAAAAAAAAAGGGATTTCAATTCCAGTACAAAAAAAAGCAGCATAAGCGCCTGCCTAGTAAGCACAAGGTCTCAAGTTTGATCCATAGTACAAAAAAAAAAAAAAAAAAAAAAAAAAAAAAAAACCAAGAAAAAAAAATGGTGGTCCTGTAGCCTCAATTATACTATCTATATTAGCATGGAGAGGGAATAAGGGAGAAAGGATGGAAAAAGGAATTAGGATGTGCTACGTACATATACCCAGTCCCACAAGGATGGTACATGTTATGTGCTACAAACATGTACTAAAATAGAAAAGACTTGAAGAAAGCATAGGAATGGAATGAAACCATTCATAAACAAGAGTCTGACTATATGCTATGGTATTCATCTTGAGCCTGTAGGTACAACTCATCCTGAGGGCTCCTATCAAAGAGTGGGTGATCCAAGTTCACACTACCAGACAGTAATCAGAAGCCTGCAGAAATCCTTTCATCTAAACAGCTTCCAGCTCCATTTTGAAAAGTTCTTCCAATGTTCTTTTCAATGTAATTTTCCCTTTCTTCACAGTAAAAACCTATTGCTTGTGAATGGAGACAGGATCTGATACTATATCCAAGGAGATAGTGTCAGAATTGAATTAAGTTACAGGATGCCCAGCTGACAGTCACTGAAGGACCCATCAGAGAACTGGTTTTGGTTGAGATATACACACAGTTTAGCATCCAAGCTCATAAGAATTCACTGTGAGAATATAGTAGAAGAACCAATCATTTCCCCTATCTCTTCCATTGTGACAAACTGCATTTTCACTGGCATATGTAGTGTATGTGTGGTGAATGTATGACTCAATGTTCACTAGGGAAACTATATATATATTTTATATATAAAGCAGGCTTGCAACAACTGCTTGTGCAGTCAGGTGTGGAAGAATACAAAAGGGCTGTCTGTGCATCTCAGTACCTTTCCGTGAGGGATACAGGAAGCAATCTGTGTGTTTAGCGCCTTGGTATGACAAAAGGCAAGAAGTATGCACATGTGCAAAAGTGTCAAAATGAGATTTGGACCTACCTTTATGCTCCATCTAATTGGGTTTTGCATATGTTTACCCAGGCATCACAGAGGGTCCTGTAGACCCACATCACTCCAGGAATTTTTTTTAAAAGTTTTCTTTTGATTTTTCTGGTAGGAGTAGCCCAGTTTAGCACAGTGGCTCATGAAAAATGAGATTTGTAAGTTTTGAAGAAGGTCAAAAGTGAATTAACAGGTTATTCATGGGAGATAAAGATGATCCATTATGGTAACATAAATACTTTCATAACAAAAGAGTAGCATGAAGGATAACGATGATGATGATGATGATGATGATGACAACTTTGACACTGGCCATGTGAGCCAAAGTTCTTGTGACAGTGAAATGAAGCAAGAACCAACCAATACAGAGACAGGGAATGCAGACCTCCTTGCTTCATATAATGAAGAAAGCAGCCCTGTGAGTACATATTTGGCTAGTTAAAATGGTATGAATTGGCCATGCAAACAAATAGAACATTCTAATGTTAGAGCAAGGTCTGGATATATAGTGAAGGTCTTGGCAGGGGTGAACATATTGGACAGAATGCCAGTACTGCCAGGCAATGTTGGAAATTTCAACAGACAAAAATGCTACAAGGTGCTATGAAATACAATAGCTGAAATGCAAGTAAAACATTCTGTATGCACCAATAGCTATACTCAAAAGCCTATTTATTATCACACTTCACTAGCTGAACTGAAATCATTCATAAGCCTACTGTGCTTAGCATGCGTTTCTCATGGTGATCCCAGATGTAAAAGACTTATGGGAAAAAAGACAATGGGTCCAAATATGGCATAAAATTTATGTTGTTGTGAATGCAAAGACATTACGCTTTCAGTTTATAAATTTGTCCGGGAACTCAGTCACCAAGTCCTTATTCCTAAGAAGCCAAATGCTGTTATGAACAGACTAGTTGCTCCTCTCTCACAAACTAACCAAAATATGACATCTGACAATTGGTTTACCCATTTCCAATTGATGTTAGCATGGATTTCTCATGCTAACATAGCACAAGCTGGCCAACACAGGAACTGCACGTAAGAACAAAGCAGAAATTCCAAATGAAATGTTGCCATTTCAAAACAGAATTGTACAGTGCAATCTTTGGATTTCAGGAAAATATAACATTGGCCTCATATGTGGCAAAGAAAAGCAGACTAAGGCTGGGGATTTAGCTCAGTGGCATAAACACTGCCTGGCAAACACTAGGTTGTGAGTTCGATCCCCAGTACCAAGAAAGAAAGAGAGAGAGAGAGAGAGAGAGAGAGAGAGAGAGAGAGAAAGAAAGAAAAAAAAAAGAAAGACTAAAGACTAGCACTGTTGATATCAACCTTTCACCATGATGGAAATATTGATAGGGAAACCTGGACAAAACATAAACCCAAGATGGGAAATTTCACTAACAAAACCAAAGGTGGAGTAGATGTCCAGATGAGTTATGATGTCACTTGAAACACAAAGCATTGGCCAATAGTTGTGTTTTATTCAATCCTAAACATGTGTGGAATAGTTTGATAGTTTACAAATAAATTATGTAAAACATCACAGAGAAATTTTCTTAGAGGATTGGGACTGGAGCTCATAAGAGGGCACAGGAAAAACAAAATGTTTCTGCCCAAGGAACTACACAAAAAAATTGTGGCACACACTGGTGAGCTGACAGGTGAACAGTCAGGAACAGTATTCCAAAAAACCTACTATGACAACAGGAAAACAACAAAGATGTCAACTGTGCCCTACAAGAAAGTACAGGAAAACAAAACATGCATGCTGTCAGTGTAAGTGATGCTTGTGTGTGGAAAGAAAGTTCTGGAAAGAACCGAACAGCTGTAGGTATCACTGTGTTTAAGTGATCACTATGTTTAAGTGTGAAAGATATATAACCATACTACTAAGTTTTTGTTGGTTCATCGAAAAGATTGGTTTCTGCTGTCATTGTTTGGTTGCCTATTCATTTTTTATGCTTTGATTTTGTAACTTGAACAACTGTTTCTCAGATAACAATATGTAATATATTAACTAGTGACGATTTCTTACTGTTAATTTTTAAAATTCTTTTTAATTTCTACCCTTTTTTTGTTTTTCTTGGGATTTCAGCTATACATCTTTGGGGTACTTTCTGCCTTTACTGATTGCCTTAAAGTTCTCTTATAGTTACTATGTACTATTATCTATAAAATACAGTAATCCTAGAACTATGCAGATCCATATATTCTCTTTGTTCTTTATATGATAGTCACTCCATGTATTATATCTGTATAGTTTTTTATTTTATTTGTCCTAGGCTGCAAGTTTTGAGTGAGATAAGTTAAAAAATCTTAGAAGAACTATGAAAATTATAATAAATAAGGGCTGGGGATTTAGCTCAATGGCTTAAGTGCCTGCCTGGTAAGTGAGAAGTCACGAGTTTGATCCTCAGTACCCTCCCCAAAAAAGGAAAGAAAATTGTAATAAATATAATTTACTCTGATTTCTATGAGTATCCTATTCATAAACAAGATTGGTCATAGTTTTGTAATAGCAAGAAATACAAACCACAGTGATTCAGATTTTAGTTTTTGACCCTCAGGATCTTCCAGTTTTCTTCATGAGACACATTTCAGACTAAAAGAAAAGTTAGTAATTTTATGATTATTTCATTGAACATAAAGACTTCTTTGTATAGAGACCTATGAATCCCTGACAAGTGCTTTTTTGGAATCTAATTCACTTCAACACAAAAACTCCACTGTGCTTAAAATTCAGATCACTGGGTTCCATCTCAAAATTTTAAACTTACACCCTACACTTGTAACTGGAATGGTTTGATCCAGAATAAGGGACTAAGGTAGAAATGCTTTTAAGTCCAGAAATTAAGACTTCAAGAACTGCCTGGATTCCATCATCCTGTCTATTTTTAGAATATGATTCACCAAAATCTTCCAAGACCATTCCCATCATGAGTGACATATCCTTCTTCCAGCTCCATGGAGTAGTCACAAGGACATTGTCCCCATTCATTGGAAAATTCAGAGAACAATAAAAACAGGTCTCTTTGCAAGTATTTCAGTTATCAACAGGTGTCATTTTCACTTGACTAAGGATAAGCTTTAACTGGCCAGTGCCTCGGCTGCTGTTAGCTCTACCATATAATTTTCTGAAAGTAATCAGCAGAAACACCCAGGTCCCTCATAACTTCAACTCCTAGAACCTCTTAGGTTGGTTCCCAATGGGCAGAGAGGTTGTAATTATGACTCCCAAAACACGTCCATGTGAACCACAAGGAAAACCATGTTTGGTACTTAATGAACCTGCCTCCGTGTGGCGTCAAGTCACCAGGACGCAGCTCTCCACCCCAACACCTTAATCTTCGCAGTTCTTCTGCTACTTTGGGAATTTTCCCTTCCCCAGAACTTTTGCAGCCCATCAGTGACAGGAGCAGCTCCCGTCTTGTTTTTGGTAGCATTTACCTGCATGTACTGACAGACCCACCTCCACAATTTATCAAGGCTGACAGTGGAGCAACAGCTTTGGGTTCTGTTTCAGTGGTAACAGTACATACCACCTCCCTTGAAGTAACCTAAGTGGCACGAGTGAAATGGATCCTAGGGTCATGCACACCACAGCACAGCATGGCCCTCACCCTCCCACATGCTTCTGAACCTGGCTTTCAAGGCCTGAAGTTTCTAGGTCATCCTCAGTCTGGATAGTGTGTTGGAGCTGGGAGAAAGAGCTCTGTATTTATCTTAAGCTCCAAAAGACAATGTGATAATCACTTATATAGTTTATAAATAAAGAGGAAAAGGCAAAAAAATGTGTTTGTTGTGTTTTTTTATTTCATGTTTCATTTTAGCACTGTAATGATATTGTTGTACTTCATTCTGTCCTTCAGAGTTTACAGTGATAAATCTCCTATTTACTGGATCTTTCTTTCTCTATCATCATGTTTATTTTTCTCTTGCTTCTTTGAAGATTTGCTCTTATCCTTGGCTTTCAGCAGTTTGCTTGTGATGTGCATTGCTGTGGACTTCTCTGTGCACACATGTTCGTGTTTTTCATTTTTGTTTTGTTTTGTTGGTGTTGGAGCCTTTAAGAGGCACGGCCTAGGGGGAGATCTCATCATTGGAGGTAGCTCTTGAAGGGGTATCCAGGCCCTAGCCCCTTTCTCTGCCTCACTCTTTTGCATTCCACTCACAAGGAAAATGGTTTTGCTGCACATTCACTGTGGCTACCTCAATAGAGAACCGAAAACACTGGGGGCCAGTCCAATCATGGACTGAACCCTCTGAGCCCATGAACCGAAATAAACCTGTCTTCATCAGTTGATTGTCTCTGGTGTTTATTATGGTGAGGGAAAGTTTCCTAACCCAGGGCTTATGTAATGTCTTCATTTAATAAAATGGTGACCAAATTTTGTACGACTCTGCTTTCTAGGACCTGTGAGGCAGGGAGATTTTCTGATGACTTAATAGAACCCGATGAGAAAACGAGGGGCAGGGACCCTGAACTGCCCAGTGTTAATTCTAGTTGTCTACAGCTTGTGTTTTCTGCTTCTATGCTCAGTCTGCGTACACAGGAATTTATAAGATGCAGACTCTACCTTCCTTGCATATGCAGTCTTCTCCAGCAAATGATAAAGGTGATTATTTTAAGACAATGGGGTCCTCTTGTGTCATTCCCGTCCCTGCCTCTGCCTTCCACCCTCTGTGTTATCACCACCTCGTACTCTTTTGTCTTCTGCGCTCCTCTTCTAGGAAATCACTAACAGCTCTCTGACAGAACTCTGCATCACAAGTCACCTGACTGGCACTCCTGTTACTGCAGCTCATCAGAGGCGTGGAGCCTTTGCATGGTGCTGCTTAAGGTGATGTCCAAATTCTTGCTCCCCTGGGAAAGGCCACCCAAGGCTCAGAGTACATTAGATTCAGATGACTAAAGTCAGTGTCTTTCCTGGGTGCCAAGTTTGGTGAGAGGGATAAAAAGGAGAGTGAAGGACAGCAGTATGGCATTATACCTGCTATGATCCCCTGCTGGGTTCATGTGGAAATTTAATCACGGGGAGGTGTGGCCTTTGGGATGCAGCTGAGTCATGAGGGCTTTACCCATGAGTGAGATTAATGGTTATAAATGGGCTAACAGAGGAGTTTGTCGCAGTTTTGCCCTTCTCTCTTCTGCTATGTGAGGACGGAGAATCCCCTGGCCCTGCTCCAGTGGACGCCATCTTGGTAACAAAGAGTATCCCTCACTAGAGGCCAGTGCCTTGATTCTGTACTTCCCAGCACCTAGAACTGAGAAATGAAGATCTATTCTTTATATGTTTCCCAGTCTCAGGTATTCTGTGATAGCAGCACAAAATTAACTAAGACAAGGCTCAAGGTAGAGAAGAGGAGGGTGACTCCATTTATCTGAGCTGGCTGTCTTTGTTACACACATTACCAGGTAGCTCTCAGGTTAAATTAACTCTCTGGCAAATGTATTTACAGCTATCAACTTTAATTATATGCAATTTTATCTTTACATTAAAGTATCATGTCAAAAATCCCAATATCTTTTTGGAAGAAAGCTCAAAGTTCACATTGCACGATCCCAAGGTGAGTGGCCTTGGGTGTAGAGCTGCATCCCTCACCTAATACTCTTGTCAGGCAGCTGCAATCTGCAGGCTGCCAGAACAGGAGTCCAAAGACTGCGAAGTGAGGGCTTCCCTGGGCCAAGCCCATTCCCAGAGCCAACCTGCCAGCTCCCTACTCAGAGTCATTGGTCTCCCTGCACCTAAGCCATTTAGTCTCACACACAGGTCCTAGGATTCATTCCCATCTGAAACAGGAGGCCTTTGATAGCCTCAAGCTCTGCTCTCCAGATACACCATGAAATCTTTAGTCCTGGTTCTCCAGTCTGATGGTGACAATAACCAAGCACCCTCTTTGTCCCTGAGACCAAAGGTCACTCTCATAACGAACAGCATTAATTCCCATGGAAAAACCCTGGCCTTTTGGGTTTTCTCTTTTTTGGTAACCACTCTGGGCTTCCCATGCCTCGGGGAGGATAAGGACACGTGCTAGTATGTGCCAGATGCTAGCCACAGTTCCAGGCCCTGGGTCACGTATTATATCTTCACAGGAGTTGTGCAAGGTGGATGCAGTCTCCCGGTACACAGATAGAGAACATGACACCACTGAAAGTCAGAGACAAGGACATTTCCAAGGTCACCTGGCTGGGAAGCATAGGAAGAAGGGTTGAAACCTGCTCAGATTGGCCTGAGAGCTTCATTATACCATTCCAACCTGGGGCCTCCCTAGGCTAGCACACAGCCTCACACCACAGCCAGTCTGGGCCCCTTACCACCAGTTGCCTGCCCGCCTCTAGGTGATTTTTTATGGGGATGGGGGAGCATTGATGGGGAGTGAATCCTGGGTCCTGTCCTAAGCTGCACCCTCAGCCCCTGCTCAGTAATTCCACATGTTGCACATCCTGGCTTTGCTTAGCTCTGTCATCTCCTCTGTTTGGGGCTGCTCCCTTGGCCCCCATGTTGCTGTCCAACCTTTTAGAGAAAAGCAAACTCTGAGGTCACAGCTGAGTTTAAAATTAACTTGGAGCTGGGAGTGTTGATTGCATGCTTATAATCCCAGCTATCCCAGGAGCTAAATTAGGAGGATCACAAGTTCAAGACCACCTGGACAACTAAGTAAGACCCTGTCTCAAAGTAAAATAAAGGAATAAAGCACAGTGGTAGAGAGTTTGCTTAATATGCATGAGGCTCTGGTTCAATCTCTGGTACCAACAACAGAAAGGAAAGTAAAAGAAAAGAAAAGAAAAAAGGAAAGAAAAGGAAGTGGGGGGATAGAGGAAGAGAAAAAGGAAATCAGTAAGACTCCTAAGAAGCTTTCTCTGTGACCCTGAACAAGTTTCCTAGTTTCTCTGGATCTTGGTTTTCTCCTGTGGGAAGTATAATGCTGACACCTACCTGGCTGTGACTGTCCTTTACAGCCGTTGTAAAACTTTCTCTGTCCACAAGTCTGGATTTCATTGTTTAAAATTCATTGTTTTAAAGCTGAGTTAAAAAATAAGACAAAACTGACATGACATTCCCAGAGGGTTTTGCAGATGATGTTGCTATTGAAATCAGTACACTGCATTGTATACACAATAAGACACAATAATGTTCTGCTGGCATTTATTACAAATGCAGCCATTAGGCAACAAAAGCAATGGAAAATCACTGCGTCCTGCAAGCGCATCTCACAACAATGTCTCCTCTCGTGAGGGGCCCCTGCGACCACCACTGACAATTTTCTTCAGGCCCCATCAATGTTTTCTGTTGTTTAAAGACACACATTAATTTAAAGTCTCCTCCCATTCTCTCTGTAAATTACAGCATTCACAAGAAGTGGCAGCTGCTGTAATTAAGACACAGTTAATTGCCTATCTCCTTAATTGCGATGATAGGATTTTGACAGTTTGGTAAATAAGAATTGTTTGGTTTCCTCTGGCAACTTCAGCCTCAGCAGCTCTGCCCAGCAAGTGCTGAATTTCCCAATTCCAGGACAAAGAGCTGCAGCCCAGTGGAGACAGAATGGGAGGGGAAGCCCAGGAGGCAGGGCATTTATGATTTATCGTGTTCTCCTTTCCCTGAAAAAACCGCCCCAGCACTGACTATTGCATTGCCCAGTAAAATCCTGCGAGACATTTCTGCCATATGAATCAGTCATCACATGAGACTCCATGACAGGAAACCACAGAAGCAGGATGCCTGGAGGGTGAGACAATGGTCTCCTGCTGTAAATGGGTACAGGAGGGCGTGATGTTGTTAGAAGAAGAAACAGAAGCCCAACGAAAAAACATACCCAAAGCTAGGGAGCTACAGTGTGCAGAGTCAGGACAGCAGTCCAGGTCTTTGATCCACAGTATTCCCAAGGATCTCGAGGAGTGTTCTGTAGAGCAGAGATTTGGAGACCACACAGACTTGGGTTTACAGCTGTTAGGTTTCTGCTACTATATAAAAATGCCTGAGAAAATCCTCTTAAAAAGAGCAAAGTTTGCTTCTGGCTCACAGTTTTAGAGATTTCAGTCCAAGGTCAGTTGGCTCTTGCTTTTGGGACCAGGGTGAAGTGGCTCATCCTCCTGGGAGCATGTGTTAAAGGAAAGCCCTCACTTCATGGCCAGCACACAAAAGTAAGAGGAAGATGAGAGTTCCACTGTCTCAAGTCCACACCACCAACGACATAGGACCTTGCCCTATGCCCCATCTCAAAAATTCCACCATTGCCCTACATGGCATCACTGCTAAGGACTGAGCCTTTATCATATGGGCCTATGGGGGACATCTTCAAACCACAGCAAGAGTTTACCTTTACCTTGGCTGCTGGTGTAACCATGGGCCAAATACTGAGCCTCAGTTCCTTCCATTGCAAACTGGGTTTTGTGGTACCCATCTCATATCACTGTGCAAAACAAAATTCTGTAAAAAACAGAACTCTCTCTCTCTCTCTCTCTCTCTATATATATATATATATATATATATATATATATATGATTGATGAATGTTTATTCTATTATTCTGTCAACTTTTCTGCACATTTGAAATTTTCTAAATGCTTGGGGGAAAGGTCCCAAGAGACAGGTGTCCTGAGGGCAGATTTATGCCCATGAGTCAGGCTGAGACATCCTGGCCTGCACACATTTTGCGGTTGACAATTGTCCTCTGTAGTTTTAACAAATCACTTGCAAACTAATAAAGTTATTGTCTCAGACATTATCTCTAAAATCCTAATGTTACAGTAGGTCTGATTGCTCTGGTTGTACCGAAGGGCACAGCTATAGTTTTGGTCTACGGTTTACTTCGTTATATATGTACATAGGTGAGTATTTATTTATTTTTGAGGCTGAGGATTGAACCTAGAGCCTTGTGCATGAGACACATGTTCTGAGCCCCAGCTGTGGCCTGCATTGATTCGAGTCTTAGGAGTTTCTTACCTGCTCCTGAACACCTGGCAGGCTTTCCTTAAATACTATGCCTTATTTGATTAATAAAAAGAAAGGTTTATGATATTATTAGCAGTGTTGTGTTAGATATTCCTGAGAAATTTGGATTTTAAGTAACACTTCAGGACCCTAGAAACCTGAGACTAATGTTTAAATCACTGAGAAACAGTTCTTCCTTCATTCTCCCATCCTCTTACCAAAAGCTGGCTCTTTAGCAGCTCATGGAACAAGCTCCAGGCACCCTCTCCCGTTTGCCCCCAACACGCCTGATGTGATAGGCTCAACATGTGGAGCTGCCTGACTGGTGTGATGCAAGGAAAGAGGACAGGATCAAAGGGGAACAGGGGAAGTAAACATCACACCTTGATCTTGGTCTGTAAACCCAGGTCTAGGCCCTCTTCGACCATGCAGAGGAGGTGGCCAGGGAACATGTAGTTGTCAGAATTAGGTAAATGATTTGGTTGTCACTGGGAATGAGTTCTATTTTTTTAAATTTTGTTTTGTTTTGTTGAAACAGTGTCTCGCTGTGTAGTTCAAGCTGACCTTAAACTCACTTGATAGTCCAGGCTGGTCTTGAACTCATTGTTATCCTCCTGCCTCAGCCCCCCGAGTGCTGGGATTGCAGATATGTTCCATCATAACCAGCATGAGTCCTATTCTTAAACAGCCTCACTTTAAAACTTTTTATTTTTTAATTTTTGGTGCTAGAGACTGAATCCAGGATCTCACCTATACAAAGCATTTACTCAGCCCACTGAGCTACACCAAAGAGTCATCTATTCTTCATTTTAGGCAAGAGCTCTACCACTGAGCTGCCTCCCCAGCCCATCTTTTTTCACTGTAACTTTAGACATGGGGTAAGAGATAATCAGTCATATTCAGAAATCCACATAGATTGATTTATACATTTCTGCATATTTTAAAAACAACTTGTATGTTTATCAAACAAGGAGGAAGGTAGATTTTCCGAAGTGAATTTACAAGTAACTGTTAAAGGTTATTTAATAATAGGATGTCTCGCAGTTGATGGAGAAAATAAGGATTATGACTCTTATTGAGAGACAACTTTGGCTTTGAGCTGGTTTCTGAGGCTGGCTTTTCTGGGAAACGTGCTCCGAGGTGGATATTTGCATAGATATGGGCTGTGGCATGTGTGAACACAAGCAGGGAAGGAAGGAAAGAAGACTTGATGAAGGATATATTGGGTTGGGAGTAGTTGTCTCAGAGGTTTCAGTCAACCCCATGAAGAGCCCCAGAGCTAGAATGGAATTTCACAACTGTCCCAAATCAAAGGCAGAAATTTATGTTATATATGTATGCATGTATGTATGTTGGGGATTGAGTCCAGGGCCTCGTGCATGCTAAGTACATGCTCAACCACTGCACTATCCATCCAGGCCCAAGGTGTGTCTTCTGTATCCCCATACTAACCAGTTAGTGAGTGTGGATTATGACCCAGCAAGGGTCATGATCTCACATGATGCGAATTCTTTGGTAGCGGGCGACTGAGCCACGATCTGTGATCAGGTGAGTCTTCCAGCATGGAATAGACCCTCAGTTCCGCAGAGAGGATACAAGAAGTGCAAGAAGGTGCTTATTTATTTTTATTTCATGGCTGAAACAGAATACCTGGCACCCACAGTTAAAGGAGGAAAAGTTTATTTGGCTTACAGTTTGTAGAAATTTCAGTCCATAACTGACTGGCTCCAAGGCAGGGTGGCTTTATAGAGAGCCACCATGAAGAACAGTTCATGTCACCCAGTAGATAGCAAGGCTCAAGGAGGAGACAGCACTCTTTCTGTTCCTTGTATGCAGGCTACCTGGCCTAGGGCAACTGCAGCAGTCACACTCTTAATATTAACCAGAACTATGCCACACCAATCGATGGGCTGATTTACTAATCTTACACCCTTAGCCCAGCATCACACACTCTAGATTCAGCCACCTCTAAAAAAGCCCTGTGACCACATGAGCCTTTGAGGGGAGACCTAGATACAACCCTAGCAGAGGGCTTTCACAGGCTGAACCAGGACCCCATCCAATTTCTTGTATTCCTCCCATTTATCATATCTCTTTAGTTTCTTTTAATCTAGGAGACTTGCTCAGACTTGATCATTATTGACTGTATTTTTTAGAGTCCAGACTAGTTATTTTGTAGAATATCTGAGTTTGCCTAACCTCTCCTTAGACTGGAATCCAGGTTATGTTCCTTGTACTCATAAACTCTCTCCTCTCTGAGAAGATCCAGGATTTCCCCTTCAGTGTATGCGGTCACTTGGTCTCATCATTGACTTGGTGGCCAGAAGGGAAACCATGACTAGGTTATAAAGGAGGAATAGGTGGTGGCCTCACTATTATCCTCAACCCATCAAGCAAGAGAGAAGTGATGGCCCTGATGAGAGGAGTGACCATTGCTGCAGACGCAGAGAATTAGGCAAATCCGAGGCTTCCACCTCCGAGCAGCCCGACTGCTCCTCCTCATCCTAGCTCTGAGGCTGGTGCTCTTTTCTAACCATGGCCCTGACATTGGCCTAGAAGAATTGCTGGGTCTTTTTCTGAGCTCCACTATCCTTATTTTTAAGTTTTGAGTGTGATTCTTATCTTTCTCTGCCCTCCTGCTATAGGGAAAGAATATCTCCGTATGCTGAAAAAGTCCTCAGCTTTCACATTTTTAATAAAGTAATGATTTGTTCGCCATATTACTCATGAAGTGGACTAACTAAGCACCATTTGGCTTCATAGTTCTCATAATTTCTTTTTCCCTAGCTGGGAGTGGAATACAAGCCTGCAAATCGTAGCATTCCAGGAGGCTGAGGCAGGAGGACTGAATGTTTGAGTCCAGCCTGGGAAATTTAGCAAGACTTTATCTCAAACTAAAAATTAAAAGAGGACTGGGGAGGGCCTGGATTAAATATCAAGTACTGTAAAAAAAAAAAAATGTGATTCCTTCAACCTCTCCAGTGCCTAAGGAACTGTCCCTATCAGTCCTTCCTCTCTACTGGTCTTCTGTCCTTTTGTACTAATGGAGAAGCTATTGCCAACTGCTCCAGGGCCTGGGGATTAGCTCAGTGGAAGAGCATTGGTCTGTCATGCAAAAGACCCAGTTACCCAGTTGGGCAAAACTAACAAAAAGCCACTGTTGCTCCATAACAGGTGCCAGGAGCTACCCCACCCCTCCCCTCCAGGAGTGGTTAGGACCTCACTGGTAGCCTGCCAGGGGGTAATGGAATTCCAAAATTCAGTGCAGAGTCTGCTTCCTCAGGTGCCTCCAGCGCCAGCTCTTTCAAGCTGGTTTCACTGGAGAACAGAGTCTGAGATGGAGATTTGCATGGAGGCAGTTTCCCAGGGAGCAACAAGCCCAGAAATGATCTCCATAATGGAAGGAAGGGAAACAGGACTGACTAGAGAGAGAAACTGGACCCAAAGCAGCGATGGCCTTGCCCCAGCCAGTTGATTCTACAGGAGCTTTGAAGCTGGGATGATCTAAGCAAGGAGTTGGACCTGGATGCCCACACATGGACAAGTTGCAGGATGTGGGCTGCCTGCATGTGGGAGCTTAAACCCTGGACAATGGTGTTCGTGGGTCAAGGATAATTGGGAGTTATCCAGCACACATGCTTTACGCAGATGTGGACAGAGCTCAGTCCCAAAGGGCTGGCTGCTAAGTTGTCATCCATAGGGAACCACTGAAAGGGCTCATCTGTCATGGGTCATTCTCGAGGTTATTTTTTTCTCATTGTTGAGATAAAATACTTGATGCCCAAAGTGAAGCAAGAGAAGATTTATTTCTTATAGTTCTTGGAGGTTTCAGTCCATACTCAGCTGGCTCCAAGGCAGAATGGCATGGCTGAGGGGCAGCTGTTCATGGTTGTCCCAAATGATAAGAACTAAAGGGTAAAAAAAGAAAAAACACACCTTCTTCCTGCCCTTACATTGTATGTTGGCTCTACCCATTGGATGAGTGAAGCATTCACATTGTCAATCCCAGCACAAAACAACAAACCAATCACCAGCATTAGATTCAGCTGCCTCCATGACTACACGAGGCTTGGTGGGGCCATCTAGACACAACCATAGCAGTCATCTTTGAATGAAAGAGGTAGGGCAGCTGGCGAGGGCACCAGGTAGAGAAATGGCAGGCAGCCTCCATGGCGGACTGGATTTGTGCTCAAATAGGGCAGCTAAAGAGCATGTTTCAGGAAGGTGGATGAGAATGCTCTGCATGGCTACCCCATCCTAGAATGGATTCTGACTAACCAGATACCAGGACCTCCTATCCTAGTAATAACTGTGATATATATAACACAAAGATTTATGATAGTATCTCAGGATTGAAGGGTTTCACATTTGCTGTAATGTACTTATGTTTCCCTGTCCTGCCTGAATTTAAAGAATAGAGGTTCTCTGGAGATGAGGAGAGTGTCTAAACTCTTTGATGTCACTAGGAAAGATGTGTGACATGAAGTAAAGAGGTGATCCTCAAAGAGTGAAGCATCAGGGACTCCTGGAGAAAAGTTATGTAGTGATGGTGCTTCCAAACTTGACAATTAGAATAAGAAGAAGGGATGATTGTCTCCTTGGATGCTTGTCAGGATAAGTTGGCCATATTTTGCCTTTTGAATGTCAAGTGACAATATGACGTGATGGAATGACAGAGCAAAAGGTTTATGAACACATTTTCTAGCACAGCCCCATTAATACTCTTCTAAGAAAGCATTAGCTTGCACTTACAAAACCCAGGGAGAAGATTTAGAGGACATTCTAAAGCTGAAGAGAAGGGAGAACTGTGTATTAAAGGTCACTGAGCTTGGCACAAGCTTGAAAAATTTTTTCAGTGAGCATCATTATGCAAAAGTAGGCCCTCCAGTTTAGAGAAACTGCTGATGGTCAGAACACAACTTCTCAGGCTGTGTAGCTAAATCATCCTAAGTTTCAGGTTGACTCTTTAGTAAAACGCTTTAATATTTACTTATATTTTTGTTTTGTTTTTTGTCTTTTTGAGACAAGGTTTTGCTATGCATTTCAGGCTGGCCTTGAACTCACTTTGTAACTCAGGCTGTTCTAAACTCGCAGCAATCCTCCTGCCTCAGCCTCCCTAGTGCCGAGATTACAGGTGTGCACCACCATGCCTGGCCTCTGTTTTTGTACTTTAAATATGCAAAATATGTAGTACAATCACAGTTTTCTAAAAAGACATCTATAAAGTTGTCTCATTCTTAATATCGATGCATTTCTAGAAGGACATCAACAGATTCACCAATCATGCATGGACAACAGCAACAATATCTAACTAGTGAGATCAGTGATCATTTGTCCTTGGTATTTTTTGCATTGCCAGGTATCTTTTCATGAAAAATGGGGGGTCAGGAATTATTTGCTTCTCCCATGAGCAATATGGGTTAGCAAATGAGAAATTAATATATTTTGATTGAAGTGGAATTCAACCTGGGATTCAGTGTTAAGTAGAGTTGGATTCAGGCCCTCGATTCATTGCACCGTGGTTGTTTGATTTTAGTCATGTTTCTTAGTTTTGTTTAGCCTTTATTTCAAATGGAGACAGCTGCCTCTCAGAGTCACAGTAGAGACTGAGATCACAGCTGCCAAAGAGCTACACCTAAATCAAGGATGAAAAGCTGAATAAGCTCACTTAGCAGATGAGGTTTTTCTGTTTGTTTTGTTATTTTTGTTGTTGATGTTGCTGCGTTTGTTTGGCTGGTTACACCAGGGATTCATACATACAAGTCAAGAACTCTACCACAGTTTATTCCCCAACTCTTTTTCTATTTTGTCTTAAGACAGTGTCACCAGATTGTCCTGGCTGACTTAGAACTATTCATCTTCCTGCCTCAGTTTTCTGAATCCTGTCACTGGGATTGCAGACACCTGCCACCATGCCTGGGACCCAATTTACCATTTCTATTTATGTGGACCCAGCATGTTGCCCCTGTGCTTATATTAAAATTTTCCCTAGGTTGTCTGTTTTCAACAGAATGCCATGGCACCAAGATGCTGGCATTAAATCATTTTGTATCTACTCCTGTAGGTTAAGCTCCCATGCTCAGAGCTGGTCTCTCCAGTGCCATCTGGAATTTTATGGAAATACTTTATTACTTCCTTGCAAACTTATTTTTGCAAGAGGCATCCTATTGCCAGGCCAGCATATTGTAGATAAAAAAATTTTTATCACTGAAAAAATTTTTCAAGCTTGTGCCAAGCTCAGTGACCTTTAATACACAATATGCAGCCCCCCCCCCCTGCAGCACAAGGGATTAAATCCAAAGCACGCTGGGCAAGCACTCTACCTCTGAGCTACGTTCCCAGGCCTGTTTTTGCTTTGATATATGTTGCCTGAATGTGTCTGCCATTCTGCTCTCCTAGTTCATGACTTGTTATCTAGTAGTGCTATTTTGATGCTTTATAGGGAGACTTGAATTACATTTTTAAACCATTAAAAGTCTCCTTTGATACCTTCAGGACCAGAAAGATGGAGCTGCATCCGGTCTGGAACCAGACAGAGCTGGTACCTTTGTCCTGGGCCAAACCTACTTCCTCATTTCTAGCACGCAAAGGACAGCACCAGCCAGGGTGGCACCGCCCAGGTCCTCAACCTTATGCAGCCTTTGTGGAAGAGGAAGTTCTAGTGAATAGTGTTCGTAATTTGCCGGTGTGGTGTTCCCATTTACACTAGTTTTCACCTTTTTTTCAATGTGCAGGCTCTCCACAGAGACCTAAACATTTTCTACTTTTTATAAGCTCAAGTCTGAGAAGCAGTGCTGAGCAAATCTTCCTAACCCACAGCGCATCACAATCCCCTTTGAATGATGTAAAGGCATCAACTCTGCAGTGCGCCTTTGCAGTACATCCTACAGCAGGAGGAGGCTGAAGTGATTGCTGCCCTCGGAGGACTGCTGAAAGAGAGGGGAGTCCACCCACTGTGGCCCCAGAAGGTAACTGATGTGGTCATCACTGCCTATGCTTCTCTCACCTCTCACTTAATGCTTCCCTGCTAACCAGCAGAATTTAGTTTTTGAATGTTCTAGAGTCAGCAGCTCACAATTTTGAAGAAAGCTTTTTGTAAAACCAAGAATTATTTTAGAAACTGAACAGTTAATCCTATCGACTTTAAATGAGTGGCTTTACTGCAACAAGTTTACTTACTTATTTTTAAAGAAATAGGTGGTATATAAGGTACCTGGCTCTCTGTGATGCATGAATACCAAATTTTTTTCACTGTTCGCTAGAGTACCAGGTCACTAAGTAGACTTGTTGATTCTGTCACATCTGCATTCATTCTGAAACACACTTCCAACACTTCTAGGATGGAGAACACTTTGCAAGATGAGGAGATAAGAAAAGAACACAAGGCCATCTTTAGGACTATTAACACTGACTGAAGAGGAAGGATGGTGTACAAGATAGATGTTTTGTTTGAAGAGTCTCTAGAGCCAAAGCTTGGTGAAAGTTGAAATATTCTCTTGTTAGCATAAATGAATTAATGCAGAAATCAATCTATCAAACAGAAAAGGACTCAAATGCTTTATAGAATTTTCAAGGGCTTTGGGACATCAGAGGTGGGCAATGTCTTACTTGGAACTCAGAGCTGAGACCTTGGAGAGGACTCTTATAGGACTTAAATAAGGCCCTGAAGAAAGAGTGGAATTTAGAATGATGGCATTTAGACTAGAGAGAAAGGAAAATACATTCGGGCAGCAGAATGCCCAACAAAACTGGTGAATTGGGGGTGCCGAGGGCAACCTTGCTCAATTGGGAAGAGGAGCATCCTGGGAAAACAATGGGGCACTGTCAAAGTCACCTAGCTCCTAGACACCTACATACTGTTAAGCATCCTTTCACCATGTAGGAGCTCAGAGGCAGCTAGGAGCAGAGCCTCAGCTGCAGGGGAGTTCCACAGACGGAGGGAGGTTGTGGTCCTGCTCCTACCCAGGGTGGGTTAGGGCCACACTGAGATGCCCTGCACCTCACGCCTCCCCATGTCTTTTCTGTACTTGAATATCACAAGGATGTGGTTTTCCCCAGGAGTTGAACTTGCCCCAGTGCCACTGAGGAGATATTTCCAGCACAATAAGGAACTATAAAATGCATCCATAAAATCAACGGATGCCACTTCCTCTCTGCGATGGTGTGGGTGCAGTTTGTCCCCCAGGGGCTCTGTATTACAAGGCTGGTCTCCAGGATTGCAGTGCTGAGAGGTGGTGTGGAAGCATTAAGAAATGAGGAAGCTCCTGAGGTCACTAGGAGCTGCTCTCTGTAGGGATTAAGGTACTCTCATGGGACCCCTGAGCTTGATCTCCTGAGATCCTGAGTCTGGCCCCACCCAGTGCTCCAGATTCTTGCCTCACCATGTGATTGCTGCCTCCCACACCTGGTCCTGCCATCTGGTATTACCAGCCATGAGCCCTTCAGCAGAGCCAAGCAGGTGTGGGCGCCATGCCCTTTAGCCTCTGTCACTTGAGCTATATTAACATCTTTCTTCATGTAATAATCTAACCTCAGGTATTTCATTAATGAAAGCTAACACATTGAGTGTTCCTTGAATTTCACATCTTAGTAGATAAATACCATCCAAGTTTGGGAACCCTGAGTCTAATATTCTACTCCTGTCCCTTCTCTGAAAAGATCCATTAGTAATTTGCCAATCACCTACTTTGGACACATTGTATTGATTAAACCTAACAGGTAATTGCTACTGATTCCACTTGACAGGGAGGGCAAACAAACCTTGATTGAACTATAATTCTTTTCCATTTTTTTATATCATAGAAATGGATGCCAAGGCTTATTTTCTTGGTACTTGTTTGCATAATGGCTGCATTCCCCATGGGGAGTTGGTGCAAGTTCATAACACTCCTTAATTCTTTTCCATTCTCTTCTCTGCCCCTCCCTCCCCTCTCTTTGTCCCCTCTCCTTTTGCAAAGTATCATCTCCTTATTTCCTGTTATCTATCTTTTACTTCACTCTTTATGTATATTTTGAGTTCTCGTGTAAGAGAAACCATATATTTAAGCCATGTGTCTGATTTATTTCATTTAACTTTATAGTTTCGAGGCACATTCACTTTTCTACAAATGATGCAAGTTTGTCCTTTTTTATGGAAGGACACTACTCCACAGTGTGTAAATGCTACCTTTTCTTTATCTGCCCATCGGCTGATGCACATGTAGGCTATACCCAAGGTTTAAGTATTGTGAGTTACGCTGCTATAAACGTGGGAACACACATACCACTGTGATAGATGTCTTCAACTCTTTCAGGAAGATATCTAGAAGGAGTATTCATTGGCCATTTGTACTTCTAAGAGGTGTCTATTCGTTTCAGTTGCCCGTTTTTGGTTAGGTCTTTAATTTGGGGGAATGTTTAATTGGTTTTTTGAGTTCTTTATATATTCTAGCTATTATCCTCTGTCTGAGGAATAGCTAGCAAAAAATCTTTTCCATTCTGTAGGTTGTCTCTTCATTCCGGTGGTTGTTTTCTTGCTGTGCAGAAGCTTTTTAATTTGATATGATCCCATTTGTTGATTCTTGGTTGATTCTTGCGCAACCAGGGTTCTATTTAGAAATTCCTTGCCTGTGCCTATAACTGCAGGGCTTTTATCTACTTTATCTTCCAAGAAATTAAATGTCTGTTTCAACATTTAGATTTTTGATCCATTTTGCTTTTAGTCTAGTACACGGTGAGCTAGGTGGGTCTAGCTTGAATCTGCTGCATGTGGATAGCTTGCTTTTCCAGTATTTGTTAGGAAATCTTCTCAGATGCATTGGGTTGGAGAAAATGTCCAGGCCTTCTGAAGCAAAAGCGACTTGCCTACTTGTAGAGCCTTTCCCTTTAGAACTCTGAAAGAGGAGAGGGCATGCTTGCCTACCCAAAGGCCTTGATTTGGTAATGACTTGTGTGATTCTCTGATTAATGTGCAACTTCATATTCTACCAGACTGCAAATAACTCAACAGTGGAGCTGTGTATCATTTGTCAGATGCTTTTCCCCTAGTGCCTAGCAGCATGAGGAAAAGTTGGTTGATCAATAAATCAGTTCTACTGCAGTGCAAAAATCTTTTTTGTCATCAGAGTTGGCTTTCACCTTAAGCGTGTAATTTAACATTTTCTACAAATGAAGGGTGATAATTAACAACTTGCAGGACTCTTGCAAAGACTTGTCATTTGCAGCAAAGAGGATAGAACTGGATATCATTATGTGAAGTCAAATAACACAAAGCCAACTGCCACATGGAAGTTGAAAACAGTCAATGTATACATAGAATAGTAATCATTAGAGATGGGAAAGGTGACAGATGTGGAAAAGAGAGGCTGAGTTTAATCAATGTATCACACTGAATCACCCCAATATCTATAAATTACTCTGTGTTAACAAATTTTTAAGTAAAACCTTTTGAAAAACTACATGATCCCTGATCTGAGCAAGGGTCTCTGGATCGCCACTGTTATTGCTGTTAAAAATTTTCAAATTGCTTTAAAAAACATACTCGGAGGTGAAATAAATAGCTACCCAGCCCGTGGACAGTGAGTTCAGCTTTGAGCATTGTGGTATTAAGTTTTGATCGCCAGCTTGGTTGGATTAAGAGATACCTGGAGAGGTGATTAGACTGTGAGGCGATTACCTCCTATGGACTGGCCAGCGATGCACCCATAGCTGATTGGGTTATAGGAGCTGGGATCGGGTGGAGGGAGTAGGTCACTGGGGGCCACCTTTGAGGGCTGTAACTTGTCCTCAGGTCCTTCTTGCATCGCTCTTTCTCTCTCACTCTGCATCCTGGCAACTTTTCTCCATCAGGCGCTTCTGCCTTTGGAGCCAGTCGACCACTAATTAAACCAACACCCAAACTAAACAACGGGAGCCAAATTAAACCTTTCCTCCCTGAAGTTGTTTTTCTCAGCCATTTGGTCTCAGCAATGAAAATCTAACACAAATACAAAAGGGAAGACAGGGAGGCACAAACACTTTATTTTCAATCCTTTCTCCCCCGTGATTGTGTCTCTTTTCTCTGGCGTCTTTTGAATAGTCCTCTTTTGTTTTGGTTGGTGGTGTCTGTGCCCTGGATTGTTTTGACACAGCACAGTTTAAGATTAATGTCGCTGGAGCTGGACGATTCCAGTCCTGTCTTCCCTGTGAGCTCACATGAGCCACTTTACTTCTTAGTACCTGTTTTCTTGTGGGTAACAGAAGGACAATATTTACAAGGTTGCTGGGAGGCAAATGTGAGTTAATACACACTTCCTGGCATGTAATAAAAGCTCATAAATAGAAACTCATATTTCTCCTTTCTCTACGGCGCTTTTAAGGTTACCGAGAATGCTTACACACAGGACTGGCTCATTCCATCCTCCTGAGTGGCAGGGAAATCAATACACAGAGCGTGGAAATGACCTGCCACAGGCCCCAAGGTCTCAGCCCACAGTCCTTCTGCCACAGGTTGCTGTGTTTACTCAAATCAGAGGCTCAGCTGTCTCTGTAGAGACAGTACATACTGTGTGCACAGACTGAAAGATTCATGAGGGACACAAAACAAACTCTTCAAAGAATACAGCTTTCTCCTCTGCCTCCCAGCTGCTCGGCTCCCCTGTCCTTTATAGCTTCCTTCTCAAATGAATACTTAGGTGCAGACTTTTGCTTGTGGCAATCCCTATCCTCCAGTCAGTAATCAGATGTAATATGAAATTTTTTATAAGATAGAAGTATTATTTTGAAGTCTGAGGTGAGTACAGGAAATCCCAATCGACAGAATGAGGGGCTACAAAATCACTGGGCAGGTGTAGTTTCTAGAGCAACTCCACAAAAATCAGAAAGTTGCTCCCAGAATAACTAGGATCAGGAATCTACCCCAAACACCACCACCACTGCGACTTCTCTGGGTTTAGGGAAAGTTGTAAGCACTGATGAGTGTACAGTTAAGCATGCTGTTGGGAAGGGTGGGGTCTGGTTGGAAGAGGGGGTTCACTGGGGATGTGCCCTGGAAAGGCGTAGCTCCTTCCCTGGCCCTGCCCTTCTCTCTCTGCTTCCTGGATGTTATAGGGTGAGCAGGTTTCTTCTGCCCAGGCCTTTTGACTGTGCTGCCCTACCTGGGAGCCAGTCAACTGTAGACTGAACTCTCTACAACCTGTGAGCCAAATAAACCACCCCTCCTTGAAGTTGTGGGTGTAGGGTATTGTGTCTCAGCAACCAGAAAGTGACTAAGACAGGGCTATCCCCTAGCCAAACTGTAGCAGTAGCTTATGCCTGGAAATGTACACAAGCGCGATATGAAATTTCACTCTGTAATTTCTTTTAAGGTTCCCATGCACCATGTCGCACATCTGGCTTCGAGAATTTGTTAATCGTCGCCCAGTGATTCCACCAAGGTAATGTTCTCACCTATGCTAAGTCTCCCAGAGCAGAGGCAAAGCACGCAGCTACCTGAGGTAGTAGAATTGTTCACCTTGCCCTTCATAACTGAAAGACAGCTGCTTCCAGAGGGCCCTAGTGAAGGTTTAGGGAAAGTTGTAAGCAAAGAAATCCCATATGTATTTCAGAATCTGAGCAAGCTTCCCATTCCCAAAAGATCAAAGTATTGTCTTTCTTTTGGGAAGGGCGTTACCAAGAAGTACGAAGGCCTGGACCCCAAATTTTGGGTGGGAGCCCTTTAATCACACCACTCCATGCTTCTGCATTATGTGGCTGCACAGATGCAGACTACAGAGGAATTTTACTCCTTCTCTAAGGTCATCTAGGGCACAGAGATAATGAGTCCCAGACATGTTTTATGGGGCTAGACTCATTGAGAGATGTCAGATAAGATCAGTAAATCCTAACCACACTCTCCCTTCCTACCGCCCTGTCCTACAAGGACTAAAGAGATTTAAAAGCCTGGAAGCTGAGGCAGCAAATCTCATGTTTTGACTTTAGGATCAGCCTCTAGTAGCACCATTGATTGCATAGATTTGAGCAAATCTTATTCTTGCGTTAGTATTTAGTCTAACTATGTTTGGTCAACAAATGAGTTCTCTTTCTCTTAGAAATTACTAAAGCAAGACTGGGTAGGAAGCTGCTTGCTTCCTGGATTCCTTAGGAATCTTCTTGTCAGAGAAAGCACAGAACCTACACTTCAGGCTCTAAAGTCTACCCCAAGGCGCGTGCAAGGTGAAAAGAAACAGGAATTGGTTCCAATGTTTCCTGATTCCTCCTTCCCCACAAGTCCCTGTTCTTTCTGTGTATTATGAGATTGTCTTGTCCACCATGAGGCCTATTTAACTGTGGTCTTGTCTCTCTGGGAAAATACAAACAAATCTTTGTTGACTGCCATTGTCTGGTGTTCCATAGAGCTTCTCAGGAAGCCTCAGGCTTTTAGTGGAACAAAGTGGGGCAGCCATTGAAATCCTATGGCTGTGCTATCTTTAGCTCACTTGCACTTATTATCAAGCCACATGAGAGGAAGCAGACTTCCTCTCCCTGCGATTGCTCCTCCTCTCCCTGCAGGAGGATGCCCACCTTCCACCAGCAAGACTCATTGTGGGGCAGCTTTCTCCCTGCCGCACACTTTGCCAACAATAGCAGATCCCCCTCCTTCAGCAAGTTCCATCAACTCTACCTCCAGGATAGATCCCCTATCTGAATGCTGCTGTGTTAGTCAGCTTTGTGTCACTATCACAAAATGCCTGTGAGATAAGCAACTTAATAATAAGGAAAGGATATTTTGGCTCTTGGTTTTGGAAGGATCAGTCCATGGTTTCTTGGCTTTTTTTCGTGGGGCCTGTTGTGGTACAGTACATTATGGCAAAAGCCTAAGGCAGAGGAAGTCACTCTCCTCATGGTGGCCAGGAAGTAAAAGAGCAAAGAGCCAAGGTCCCAATGTCCCCTTCAAGGACATTTCCTGAGTGACCTAGTTTCCTCTAAAGAGCCCCCTCTAACTTCCTTTAACTAATTCCACCATCTCTCAATAGGGCCACAGACTGGGGTCCAATCTTTTAACACATGGGTCTTTGAGGAACATTTCAGATCCAAACCATTGCAGCGTGGCTACAGCTTACTGCCACTACAAGCTCCAAATCACCATCCTCTCCCTATGCTGCTTCAACAGTGCCTGCTTGCATCTTTCAATGATCTGTTCTTTAGAGTGAGCTCCAGAAAATGTGAACTGGACCACAGAGCTCCTTCAGTAAAACCCTGCAACCCACTACATTTAGCATAAAATTCACACTTGTTGCCATGGTTGACAAACTCCACAGGAAATACCCCTGCCTATTTCTCCAACCTTCTCCTGACTCAAGTTCTTTGTCTACCCTTTGGTTCTTTCAGGAATCCATGCTTCTTTTATGTATCAATGCTTACAAAATCTTTATTCTGCTCCTTTCCCCAACCTGTCACACTCCTTAACCACCTGGACTGAAATCTCCTGTCTCTCCACCTCTGTGATTCCCTGTTTCACACTCTTAAATTTCTTTTACATCTGTTATCACAACATCCAGATACTATATTTTTAAAAATTTCCTGCCTGACTCACTGCTGGTATGATAATAGTGACAGCGCTTACTGTGTACCCAGTTGTTATACTTTGAATTTGAAATATCCCTCCAAACCCACGTGTTGAAGACTTGGTCTTCAACACAGCAGTTGTCAGAGTTGAGATCTTTTAGAAGTGATTTGAATCATAAGAGCACTTAACCATTGATGGGTTAAGCCATTATTGGCTTCCTAGCTGAATGGGCTATTAGGAGGCAGTGGAAACTTTAAAAGGTGGGAGGTCATTGATGGTGCCTGTGAAGGGTATAGTTTGGCTCTAGCCACTTTTCTCTTGGGTTCTCTCTCTCTCATTCGGTTTGCTCCCTGGCTATCAGGAAGTACCTTTGCTTTGCTCCTCCAGTGCTTCCCACTATGATGTTCTTCTCTACCAGAGGCCCAAAGCCTTAGGGCCGACTGGTCATGGGGCAAAACCTCTGAAACCGTGAGCCCAAATCCACTTTTAAATTGTTTTCTCAGGAATTTTATCACTGCCACAGAAAACTGACTAACATACAAGCATTATCTTAAGTTTATCATCTTATTTTCTCTTTACAACTGTGAATTCAAGATGAGGTAACAATGCACACTGTGGGTAAGTAATTATTCCAAGACAATTGGCAAAGGTAGGACTTGAACTCACTAGTCTGCTGCCACCATTTGTTGTTGGGCGGGTCACTCCAGGGGGTCACTGGAGCTGTAGCTCCAGGTTAACACCACGCATAAGGACTTCCTTAACTTTCTCTGTCACTCATTTCTATAATGTCTGTCTAGTGGATGGCCATGTGCTATGAACCCTCTATGCACAGTTGCTGAGTAGATTAAAATAAATGATCAGAATTATTCTGTCCTTTGTTTGTGGTTTGGCCTCCTGATGACAAACAGAATCTGAGTCTGTCCTTCTGTTCTTCTACACAAGTGCTCATCTGACTCATCCTGAACTGCCTGACCCTGAGGGCTCTCACACACACACAGACACATGCACAGGTTCAATTAAAGTGATGTCTGAAAACTCTAGTGGCAGCTATGTGGTCAGCTCATCTCCCTGCCTGGGCAGATCAAGGAGATATTCTAGTAGCCGTGTACAAATGTCTCATTTCCTCTGATGTAACCACTAGTGGAAATGGTAATTATCATTCCCATCTTACTGATGAGAAAACTGGGGTTCCCTGTCTCAAAAGGATTAGTGATCTCTCTGCCTTTAATGCCATCTGCTGTGTGTATTAACTCATGTCCTTAGTGCAGTTACTTATTCCCAGGCCTCAGCTTCTAATTTGTTCTAGATTTGCCATATTGGCTGTGATTTGTTAGTTGCCTGATTGTGATTTTCTAATCAGGTGATGAACTCTCGGTGGAAAGACAATACTTCCATCCCGTTTCCCTACCACCCAGCACACTGCAGACTGCTGAGCTTGTAATAGAAAATTGTATTCCAAAGGAAACGTCCACCCTGCTAATGGTGCTGCGTCTATATTGCTCTTCCTGCTATCTCGGTTCACTCTGCTTACTTCACCATCTGTCCACAAGCAGGAGAGTCACAAAGATCATAGAGAAACAGTACTGAGCTTCTCTGGAGGGGAAATCACTATCCACACACAGAGATGACCTGGATGCGACACAGACCTTAGGGAACTGGGTTTGCTTCATGGCTCTGGCAGTTCCTAGCTGGGTGATATTTAGAAAGTCCATTTAACCTCTATGAGATTCCTTTTATGAAACAAGGCGTGGATAATATTTACCTTGCAAGGTGGCTGTGAGAAGTAGATGAGATCATCTCTGTCAAAGAGCTTTGTAAAGAATGAGGCACAGCCCAGGAGAATCAGCAACACGGGCCACCTTGGGCCATGGTCCAGGTGACCTTACCTGTGCAGACTGCATTTGTCTGGGGCTAAGTCCAGACTTCGCTCTGGTTACAGTCACCCTCCCATAGGACAGGCTGCTGCTGTGTGGCAGGTACACACCACTTCAGAGAGCCAAGCTGTCAGGCTTGTAAATAATTCACAGTGGAATTGACCCTCTGTGCCACCTGCTCAGCCAAGGAGAAGGAAGGTTTCTGTGTCTGGGCACAGCCTGGGTAGGGCTCCAAGTCGCCTATCTAATTGATTTGTCCCCTACTCAGCCTCCTGAGGGAAGGTTGACTATGCATCTCCAGGAGGAAACAATCCTCCCCCAGAAAAACCTAGTATTGTAAGATCTGAATTGGAAGCGTCTCACATTCACACGAAGGCCACCTAGGGGAGCTGGGACATGCATGTGCAGAAGTGAGGCGAAGTGTCACAGCTTCCTTCCCCACACCTTTCTGCTTCCCACTTCTCCTCCCAGCTGCCCTCCTCCCAGCAGCCACCTCATGATGCGCTCTCCTGCTTCCCACCCACTCCTGCCAACATCCACCCTGGGGCGCTGGCAGGGACTCCCAGCAGGCAGGAGCGCTGCTGGGGCACGGGGAGGGCTCCCCACTGTAAGAGCAGATTTTACAGAAAGCTTCTGCGGAGCAGGGCTCAGTCTGCCCACCTGCACTTCACAGGTATTCGTTGGGTGCACACCAGGGAAGAAGAAGAGAAACCTGAGGGTCCTTTGGAGCCCAAGGATCCTCCCAGTGGGTAACACAGCTCTGGGGGAGCTCCTTGAGGCCTTGCTTTAGAAATTGAGTGGGTGCCTAAGCAAGCTTGTTGTCTTCCTGTCCCATGGGTTCAGAAAAGTCATGTGTTCCCTGCTTCGGTGTCACTTCTCTTTCCTCTTGTGACTTTATCCTCTGCAGTTGTTGAGTCTGCAGCCATAGTATCCAGCCGGCAGCCTGGGGACTTTCTGAAAGTCCAAGCTTGTGGAACCTCCTCTGCACAGACAGCCAGGCCTACCCTGGCCCCTGCTCCAGTGCAGATCTGGATTGTTTGCCAAAGGCCCCTCTGTTGAAGGCTTGGTCTCTAGTCTATGGTGCTGCTGGGAGATAGTGGAACCTTTAAGAAGTTAGGTTCTTGGGTGTGTGCCCTGAAATGGGGCTATTGGAACCCTGCCCTTCTTCCTCTTTTTTTTTTTTTTGCTTCCTCTCTGCCACAAGGGGAGCAGTTTGCTCTGCTCTGCACTTCTGCTGTGATGCGCTTCAGGTACAAAGCAATGGGGTCAATTGGCCATGGACTGAAACCTTCAAAACTCAAAGCCAAGATAAACCTTTTTTCTTTGATTCATCCCAGGCATTTATTATAGAAACAAAAAGCTAACGAATATCTCTATACAATCTACTCAGTTCTGTTCAAGTCTTAGATTCTGTAGTGCCCTTCACCTGGAGTCTCTTCCCCATCCTGTTTGCCTACTCAAACCCTTAACATCTCTCCCTCCTGCTGCTCCATCAGCCTTTCCTGGGGCCACTATTTCAGCATAAGAAGAGCACTTTGAGGACCAGGACTGCTTCCTAGTTTTGTATCTGCAGAGCCTAGATGAGTGCAATGTGCCTTATGGTGTCTAAATGTTGGTTGAACTGAAGGCATAGTTTAAACTTCATTCATGATCCAACACCTGTGCAGTGAACTATGCTATTCAAAACTATGTGTTCCTTTCTCTGGACTCTTCTCCTTGTCTATGCATTCTCATGGCATCTAGTGAGTGCTCAGAATTTGTAGATGATTCAAAAATACTCTACACATGTAGGCATCACGAACTCAATAAAGACAAATGCTGTTGTAGTCAAGGTTTGCAAGGAAAACAACTTAATACAGGACACATAATTTATTATTTTATAATAATCTCCCAAAGAGTCAAATACAAGAAGTGCAGGAAATCTGTCCACACACTAAAGACCCAAGGAATCTAGCCGAGGGCCTGAATCCCACAACAATGTCCTTCCTGAGTCTAGCTGAAGACCAAGAGCCCATGACAATGCCCCCTACAAGTCCAACTGGAGGCCTAGAGCCCATCACAATGTCTCATGCAAGTCTGTTTCATGGATCTGCACTGGTAAGGCTCAAAGTTCAGTGGTAGAAGCTGGAAAGTCTGTGCCAGTGATATAAAAGATCTGTGTGAAGGATCTACACGAGAGCCAGGAAGCGATGCTCAAGGAAGGACCAAGCTCACCCAAAAGTATCACAGCCATCCTCAGTGACAGCAAGATCTAAAGCTCCTCTGACAATGAGAAGAGCTGAGTTCAAATCAGGAAGCCCGTGTGACAAGCTTCGCCTGGAGATTGAACAGCACACATCTTCCCCACTGGAGCCAGGAAGTGTTGCTCAAAATAAGAACCAGAGCTCCCCCAAAGTGAACCGCGGCCATTCTCAGTGATAACAAGATTCTGAGCTCTTCTGACAATGAGAACAGCCAAGTTCATATCAGGAAAGAAGCTCCAGGAGAACCCAAAACAGGAAAATTAACATACCCCAGGAGAACCAACAACACCCAGAAGAACTAACATTACTTTTTCCTCTCCAGTTCTCCTTTTTAATGTTGACAACAGTCCTCAGCCCCATGCTGCTTCAGTTCAGCTGGCTGTTACAAGGTGACCACCTATTGTCAGTCCACCCACAGGCCCCACCACATTGGCATCCTTGGCTCTTCTTTAAGGGATTGAGGTGTTCTTCCCAGTGGTTGAAGCCTAAGCCTTGTCTTGGACAATTCTCATCTATCCTTAAGTCCGTTATTCCATCTCCTAAAAATCCTCAACCAGTCCTCTTCTCCTACTTTCCCTTTTTGCTGTTGTTGTTATATCTTTATTCAAACTGAAAGACAATATCGCATGTGTTTATCTTGCACACCTGAGGTATGAACAGTCAGTGTGCAGAACACTGAAACCTCGGTGCTGCCTCAGTTGTCATCTTGGTGTGGATGCCCACAACATCCGTTCCATTTCCATTTCCCATGACAACAATCCCTCATCTCCCCCTCATTTCCACATTGTTCAGACTGATCGGGTCTCACATAAAGTATGAGTCTCTTCCTAAGCAGTCTTTCTCCACTCCTAGTCAGATTGCTCTGATTGCCACCAGAGAAAAGTTCTGTAACATGGCATTAACCTTTAAAATGTTACAAAGATACGCTGTCACCTATGTCATTGATTTTCAAGCTTTCAGACACAATGCCCTTTTTAAAGAACAAACAAAATCTGTACGTAATACCATGCACACATAATTTTAAAATACCAATTAGTGTTATAATTAGAAAATAATGGGAGAAGTAATTTGCTGTAAAGTACGATGCATTTTAAGATATAAAGTCTGAGTACTCCTTGTGCTATTTGGCTTTCTGTGACTATAACAAAACACCCAAAATGATTATTTTATAAAAACAAAAGATTTATTTTGGCTCATAGTTTCTGACATTCCATTCTGTGATCCATTGGTCCTCTTGGTTCCGGTGGCAATAGGAGGGGGTGTGTGGTAGAGCCAGCTGCTCACTTCATGTCCAGAAAGCAGAGGAAAGGAAGAAGGAAGGGGACAGGGGTCCCACAATCCCATAATCCCATTCATACCTCCAGTGACCTAAGGACTCTGCTTGAGGCCCATCTCCTAAAGGCCGCAGCACGCTGAGGACCAAGCCTTTAATGCATGGACCTTTGGGGCGTTTAACCTTCAAACTACAGCACCGCTGCATGCAGGGTGCACAGCCAGAGCTCCTGAGCTGTCTCATGAGCCTCCCCGACCATGCCCACCCTGTGGCTTCTGGTCATGGTTCCAGGGCCAGAGTCTTCTTCCGGGCTTTGTATCAGCCCTGCTTAATCTGTGCTCCAGTATATACTTAGCTATTTCACTTTTTCTTAAACCTTATGAAATTTTGGAAACATATCAAAAGAAGAGAAAAATTAGTATAATGGTTTATTACTTATTCCCACATTTCAACAATTAGCAATATTTGCCCCACTGGTTTTCTATATCCTCTTATTTCCTTTTTTCCTAGCATTTTGAACATAGTGTTAAATATTTCTCTATGTATCTTGAAAATAAATAGTGTTTTATTACAATGTTAGACGTTGTGATGTAGGACAGGAGACCTGCAAGTACCGTAAAGCCGGGTATGGTTGAAAGAGGCTCACTATGAATGACAAGGACACTACCAGAAAATTTCATGGATTCTAGTTGTCAAGAACGGGGGACAAAGTCCTGATGGATTTTCTTTCCTACCACAGCTGATATCGTCCTGCAGAGAACTAATAATTGCTTTTTTCTCCTCTCTTTACTTTCTCCACTAGTGTATTCATTAATCATCAAGGAAAGGACCTCCGAGGCTATTACCATGGGCAGCTGGCAAGACTCCATGTTGATTACAGTGTGAAGACACCTCCCAGGTGAGACACATTCCTAAACCTTTATTTCCAAGAAAGCATGATAAATGGAAAGCTAGCGTGATAAATGGAAAAAATAATTTCTTGTACCAAAGAAGCAATGCAATATTTATATATGTGTGTCTGATTTATTTCATTTAGGAGTATGGTGTCAATGTGCATCCATTTACCTAGGTGTCTCAAGTTTATCATTGTTTATGGCTGAGTAGTACTCCACTGTATTTTAAAAAACCATGCATCTTTTCTATCCATTCCTCAGTTGATGGGCATTTAAAGTCTTTCCAAGATTTAGTTATTACAAACTGTGCTGCTATAAACATGGGTGAACATATATTGCTGTGGTATGTTTTTAATTCATATGGGAAGAGACTCAGCAGGGGAATTCCTGGGTAAAATGGGACCTCCAACCCTAGTTTTTTGAGGAATCTCCACACTGATTTACACAGTTATTGCACCAGTCTACACTCCCACCAACAGTGGAGAAGTGTTCCTTTATCCTCACAGCCCCACCAGCATTTGTTATTGGTTGATTTCTTGCTGATAGCTATTCTTTCTGGAGTGAGATGGAATCTCATGCTATTTTAATTTGCACCTCTCAAATAATCAGTGACACTGAATATTTTTTCATATATTTAGTTACTGTTTGCATTTCTTCCTCTGAGAAATGTATGTTCATCGGAGATGCCCATTTTTGGATCAGATATTTAAATTTGGGGGGAAAATGGGTTGACACAATCTTAATGATGTTAATAATGGTTGAAAAATACTATTTAATGAATAGACAAAGGCTTAAAAGAAAATATACCAAATTATTTAAAATGTTGCAATTTTGTTTGCTTTTGTGTTTTGCGTGGTTTTGTGTGGATGTGGGGAAAGGAATCTAGGACCTGAAGCATCCTAAGCAGAAGCTCTTCGACTGAGCTACATCTTCTGCCCCAATAATGTTTTTATTGTTGCTTGTGTTTTTTTCTATATGAATGGTGAAGTTATTTGTATTTTATATTTTCATTTTTAATTTTTTCTCTACTTTCCAGATTTTTTTTTTTTTTGCTAATGACTACATCTTAGTTTTAAGATCAGCAATAAAATTGTATTAAACCACCACAGGAATCAGAGAAACACCAGGAGTTTAGAGTTTTGAACTGGCCAAATAACTTAAACTTACTGAGATTCTGTTTCTTTGCTAGTAAATTTATAAATTTGACCTAGATAGTTTCTATCCTTCCATATGTGGTTTTCCCAAAAAGGAAAACTCACAGTTACCTTGACCTTGTTTTCTAGGTTAAGGAACCTGGAAAACTACAGTAAGTAAAATCAGCAATTTAAGGAACTTATGAAATGTTTGATCTTGGGCAATTATTATCCCTTCTCTAAGTATCAGTTGCTTCATCTGCTAAATAAAATAATGGGTATAAAATTCCAGAACACATTAGGCATTCAACATATGAAAACCATTATTTTGAAGTTATCATCTAGTATCTATTACAAATTTCTCTTCTCTTTATTGACCAATCGTCCTCCGTGTAGAGAAAAGGAACGATGGCCTCTGTGCCTTAGAGCAGCGTGTGTCTCCTGACATGATCAAACTGGAGATAGTGAGAGATCATCTCTCTCAAGTGGGATGAATGAAAAGCATCACAAGGAAGTCACATGTTGTCACTGAGTTCACACAGCATAAACATTGAGCTTAAATTTCTTCATATATTCTGATTCTCAGTTCAAAGCTCTTATTTCCAACCACATGCTTGTAGAATATGAAAATTTTTTTAGATAAGGTCTTTTTATGATTCCTAGGCTGGTCCTGAATGCTGGGCTCATGTGATCCTTTTGCTTCAACTTTCCAAGTAGTTTCAAGTACAGTGGGCACTGTCACATCCACCCTCGCAAACACTTATTGTAAGATGTTGGTTCTTTACTATAAGAAATTCAAGAAAGAAAATGATAGCACCCCACTTTCAGACCCGCCCACCTGAGGGCACAGGGCAGCCTGAGAGGCGTCCGGTGGGAACTCTGATGACCCCCACCACCTCCACCTTGTCCCATCTGACCAAGAGCCAAATACCAGTTCTACCACAGCGTGGCCCTGTTGAAAGGAAGGCTGACTGGCTTTGCCAAGACTTGCATCTGCCCAAGAGTAGCTTTAACATGCAAATGTCAATCCGTAAGTGCCAAGATCAGTCTATAAGTACAAATGTCCACCTGTAAGTTTATCAAGCATCTAGATAAGAGTAATGGGGAGGATGTAAATCAAAACAGGAAATAATGTAGTTCTTAGGACCAGTCCTAAATACATGTATTATTACTTGTTGGAGAGAAATTTAGAAATAAGAAAACTTATCATCCATAGATAGCAGATAGATAGATAGATAGATAGATAGATAGACAGATAGATAGATAGATCCAAACTCATTCCAAGATGTAGAAAGTCCTCTGAAAGAACCACAGAGGAGCACACACAGACGCCATAATAGTTTTCTCTGTAGCACAACAATTGTCTGTGCATTGCCAAGCAAGGATCTAAATTTAGTTACTGTAATAATGGTGTCACCTGGCGGGTGCCTAGCGTCTTACCTTCCTGGATATATTCCTCTGCCAGCTTGACACTTTTAGTAGTAGAAGAGCACTAATATCTTACTTGAAAAGGGAGCATATTCTGGTTCTTCAGAAACATGTAAGGCAAAGGCAGAGGCAGGCTGGCAGTGCAGGGGGGTAGATAGGAGGGCGGTTGCTGGGATTCAGTTCAGACCCCAGAGCTGTCGATGGGACAGAAATGGTCAGGCTGACAATGATGGTCACATTGACCCAAAATCACACTATAGTGACACATTCAACAGAGAGCTAATGTCTTCATTGCCACTGGGAGGCACATTTTGTAGAGTAGGTGCTTACCAACCAGGGCACTTACGTACTGAGCATAAAGGAAGAGCCAGGAGAGGTGGGTGCGAGTTCCTGCTGCTTCTCCAGCCCCTCCCAGCACAGCTGCCTCCACCCACCCGGGTCTCTCCCAGTTCCTCATCCCACAAGCGCAGTCACATTCTTACTCCTGTTTATTCTGAACTCAATGGAGAGCCACTCCATTTGTGCTAACACATTCTTTATCAAAGGAGGCACATTACAATCAAGTTTCTATCCAATTAGGCAAGCATTATCGGGGCTTTCTTGTACTAGAAATTGAACCTATCACCTTATGCATGCTAAGCACCTGCTATATCAAGGAGCCATATCACCAGCCCAACACTGTGTGAGTGTCTGAGTGTGTGAGTGTGTGTGTGTGTGTGTGTGTGTGTGTGTGTGTGTACTAGGAATACAACTTGGTGCCTCATACATGGTAGCCAAATGTTCTGTCACTGAGTTATGTTCCTCAACCCCCCAACATCATTGATTATTATTGAATAGGTTTAGGCATCTCTTTGTAAGTGTGATATCATCTTACCTGATTGGAATTAGATGTCCCTAAATCTCAGACAACATTTAATATTTTCCCACCTGTAGCAGGTCACCTCACATGTTTTATAGTTTGAAATATACATATTTGTGAGGATATTTAGAAAACATCGATAGTAAAAAATCAAAACATTGATAAAGTCATAATCTCGAAATAACTATGCAGAATCTTTCAGATCCAACCAAAATAGGGTAGGATGGCTCTGTGAAACTTTTTCTGTGTGTGGAAATGACTTTACTAAGGTAATTCACATACCATACAACTCACCCATATAAACTGCTTAGTCAAAACTTTATTTAAATTTGATAACATGAATATGGACTTTTTCCATCTCAAAAGTTGTAATTCCACCTCATCATTTTTAATGGTGGTATGATCATTCTAGATATGTCTATATTATTGACCAGTTCCACATACTTTCTTTTTAAAAATTTTTTAAATTTTTAATTGACACAATAATTGTACATATTTATGGGAGACGTTCAGTACAATGTGCAATGTTCAGGTCAGGGTAACTAGCAGATATCTATCACCTTGATTTTTTAAAATGAAGGTGTTTGTACGTTCTATTACCATAAAGACAATCTGTTAAGCATTCTTAGAGCTAAGTTTCTATCACTATCCCAAACTGCTAGAATTGCGGAGACAAAATGCATGCATATTTTCAAGGTCTTAATATGTACCACTGAAGGTGTACCAGTGAATGAATGTGCCCATGTTATGTGAAGGTGTCTTGCCTTTATCTTGCCTGGTTTTTATCTTTGGAGGAATCTATCAGAGTAGCGGTACAAGAAGTTCATAACTGATTTCAGGTCTGTCAAACACCAAGATGCACCACAGTGGTGGTTTTGCTAAAAGAATGCACTGGGTCCTTCAAGGACCAAAACACCCTCAGGAAAATGCTGCTGGGCGAGGGTACCATGGAGATCTGGAGTAGAGCACGGAGCTGGCATGGGCAGAGCAGGGAGGTGGGATGCAGGTCACCTTTAAGGACTGAAACCCTTCGCTCTCTACCTTGACTTTACCAGCAGTGGCCTTGGGGCAATGGACGTCTTGTCAACCCTGTCTTATTAGTCTCCTGGCCACTGCTGTTGGTGAGAAGATGGGCCACTTTTCTTCCAATGGGTGCTTAGCACGGTATTTCTATCTCTACTTAGACCACTCTTAGACTCCGCCATTTCAGCCAAAAGAGAAACTTCGGATCAACCTCAGTTAGACCAGCAGACTCTCATTCAATACATTTGTTTTCGAAGACATTCAAAGCCTGCTGAGCCGTGGTATAAGGAAACCACCTACCAAAGAGACTACTCACTACCGTTTTACAAGATCGGTAAGTCCCACCCAGTGCTCTTGATTTGCTGAAATTAACTTTGTCTAGGGCACAGATGAGCTTGTCCCGTGGGCATGCTAGCTCAGGGAGCGTGTCTGCGGCTGGAGGCAGGTAGATGTGTGCAGAAGACATGAGGGGCTGCCCCATGGGTGCTCCCTCCCCCTCCATCCAGCTCCCTAAGTGCACAAACCTGCAGCCATAAAAATGCATGCATGTCCTTGTTAGGAAGCAGGCTTGGGTATGAGTCCTCCTCACTGAGCTGCAGATCACTTCAAAGGGTTAAGTGTGCTTGAACATGCTGTTGGGGAAACTTTTTTCCTCTATTTTAAATGATTTTATGACAGTTATTTGACACATCAAGGTGTATGGTTTAAAATTTCTATGGGTATGGCGGTGCTAACCTGGAATCCTAGCACTTGGGAGGCTGAGCAGGAGGATCATGAATCTGAGTCTAGGCAAATGCATGATTTAGTGAGACCCTGTTTCGAGATTTTTAAAAATATATAAAAGCGCTGGGGATATAGCTCACTGTGAAGGCTCTGGGGCCAATCCTCAGTACTGCAGTAAACAACACAAAATGAAGGCCTTGTGTTGTGACCCAGGTGAGGATGCTGAGTTTAAGCATTCCTTGTGTTCCCGTAGTCACTGGTGCCTTGGACTTTAGTCCACTGCACAAATCACTTCCATGGCAGACTGTCTAAGTGGGCAAACACCAACATTTTAGGGGCTCTTCCACTGAGGCAGGTGCATACGTAGTCTCACAGCAGCTGAGGTAAGTGCTGTTATTTTCCCACTCACACTACAGGATTCCGCTTCTTAACTATCCCCCCGGATCGACAGCTAGGAGTAAGAGAAGCAGAGCTGAGCCCTGACCACTCCATTCCTGTGTGTGCACCGCTTGGCTTCTGTCGCAGCCAAGTGTCACCTGTACTTCTAGTGCTTCAGTGGTTTTCTCTAAAGTGAGAAAGTGGTAGACTTTTAAGTGAGTGTTTAAAAGAAAGAAAGGAAACTAGCAGATAAGAGTGGTGGGGTGGGAAGGATCTACCCTTCCCGGTCTTCTCCCCAGAGCAATGAGCTGCAGGCCAGAGCCAGGCGGGGAGGAAGCAGCCTTGTTCTTCTCCTAGGAAGAACAAGGCAGGAAGACTGGGCACTAGACTGGGAAGACTGGGCACTGGGCAGAGACAGGCAGATCTCGGGAGAGCTGAGCCAGGGATAGGGCGGCAGTAGATGAAGTTGAGATGGGAGCTAGACTGAAGAAGGGGCTTGGGGTAAGAAATTACGAGTAGGGAAAAGCCAGGTCCTAAATGCCAGAGGGGTTTTTACCTGAGAAAAGAGGAAACAGAGGGACTGAGGAGGACACAGAGGCTGAAAGAGGTCATTTAGGGAAGGAGGAGCTGGGGTGGAGGCCAGGCTGGGGCCTGGAAAGGCTGCAGTAAAGGAAGTGGGTTAAGGGCCACAGGCTAGGGTTGAAAGGTATGTGACACCGGGTGGTGCAGAGGCTGCTGGCGTGAGGAGGAGCCCCAAGGGGCCGATGGCGATGGGGAAGGGTGCATGAGACCCCCAGCCATGCAGAATGGAAGAAGCCGTGTGTCCCTTCAAGATCAATGGGGAGGATAAAATCTCTTTTGCAGGGGGATCCAGAAGTGGCAGCAAGTAGGAACTACTTCATAATTCCTCTGCCAAGAGGAAAGCTTGGGTAGACAAACAGAAAGACAGAATTCTCCCTTGATTATTTTAGAAGACAATTTCTAATTCTATAACCCAATAAATATCCTAGCAGAGCAATCAAACAGTAACCACTTGCTATTGCTCTAGCCTTCTGCTAGGTACATAGAAATTCCAGGCAATTACCCCAAATGCAAGGTGCTTCCAGTCCAACTGGGACAAGAACACAGGACACATCAGCCTCTTAGAGAATGACAAGACCAGGAGTGGAGAGAGGGGGTCACGTTGGCCTCTGGCAGCCAGGACTTCAATGCGCCTGTAGATCAAACCCAGATCTGCCCCTCTAAAGCCCTTGCTCTTAAATGAACTAGGAAGGTTGCAGAGGAAATGGAATGAAGACTTACATAGCAGTGTATTTCACGTGAGCAAGGACAGTGCTAAAAGAAAATGCAGGAGAGAAAAATTGAAGGTAACTCTACAGCCTCTTGATTCTGCAAGATTGATCGAGACTCTGATAGAAACAATAGTTTAAGGCAGGTGCATTCAAGTTGGGAACTGCAGACAATTGAAAATATGATGCTGGGGAGTTCAGACTATGCAATAAATGATGAGAAACAGTTTGGGTATCACCTACCCAGTGAGGCTGTACTAGTCCGAAGATCTGTTAAATTGCAGTATTCCTTGTTTTAGTTGTTGAATCATTGACTGAATGTGTATTAGTTATCTAATACAGAGTAACAAATCATTCAGAAACTCAGTGGCTTAAAACCTGAACCCTGAGGTTTTCTCTCATGGGTTCTGTGTTATGGTTTGTATGTAGATATCCCCCTAAAGTCTCATGTGGTCATAGGGTGTTTTTCAGAGGTGGCTGAATCTAGAGTGTGTGGCTGATTTGTAGTACAGTGCTAGAATCAAGGGTGCTGGGATCAAGGGTGACTGGTTGCTGGATCAGTCCACTGACTGGGCTGGCACTGCCCTAATCCAGGAAGGTAGACTCCATACAATATAAGGGAGAGAGGTTTGTCTTGCTCTCTTTTGTTGCTTTTGCTGTCGTCTGCCATCATTAATTGTTGCTCCTCTGCTATGTGCCATCCTGTCTTGAAGCCAACTGATTATCGACTGAAATCTCCACAAACTGTGAGCTAAATAAACCTTTCACTTCTTTGGGTGTTGATAGCAATGAGAAAAGTAACTAAGACAATCTTAAGAGCAGTTCTGGCTTGGAATAGCTCCTGAAGCTTCAGGCAGATACCGGTAAGGGCAGCATCCTCAGCTGACCAGGCAGCTCACAACAGGACAGTCAGCTGACTGTTGGCTAGCGGCCTCTACACACGGCTGCTCCTGTCCTGGTGGCCTAGCGTGAGCTCCCCTTGGAATGAATGAGACAGGACTAAAGTGGAAACTACAGTGCATTTTACGACCTAGACTCCAAAGTCCTACCCTGTTCCTTCTGCTATTAGTCACACATGGCAGCCCTGAAGTAGTCCTGTTACTGGAGTAACCTGTACCCTGGGCAGCTGGCAACCACAGCAGGGTTCAGTTGTTAATTCAGTACCAATTATGAACTAGACTTTGTGTTTCCTGGGCATGCAGTGACCACGACAGATTAGACAGCTGCCACAGAGCCAGCATCCTGGGCGAGGGACCCCACATATCCAGGGAGAACTGTCCAGGAAATGAGCAGATTGAGGACTACAGCTATGGAAAATTCCTTTAAACGGAGCAATCAGGGAAAATGTACGTAATTTTCGCTGAGTTCTGAAAAATGTAAATGACTCAAGTGAAAGCATTTCAGGCAAAGGGGACAGTAAAAAGTGAGCTCCTGAGAGCTGCAAAGGTCTTGGCAAATTTGAGGAACCCACTGGGGTTCCATGGGTGGTGAATGAGGGTAGGAATGATAAGGTAATCAGATTTTATTTCAAGAGTAATGAGAAGACACTAAAGGATTTCGAAGAAGAGTGGCATATCATTTAGATTTTAGCCATTGGAGCATAAGACTAATTTTGTCACCAAGGCACATAAACATCAGATATCTATCAGATAGATCAGCATTTATTGTTTAGAATGTTTCTGATGAATTATTAATTTTAATTTTGTGATTCATTATACTAAACAATGACTACTTAACAACAAAGAAATCACAAAGTATTGAGTTTCTAATATTGTTTACAGAAAAATCATCAGAATTTTCAACATCGACTGGTTTTGTGTACAAAGCCTAAAAAAGAACATCAGAAATAAATTGCCATATGAAGTACAATAGAAATACCTTAGTGGGCTGGGGATTTAGCTCAGCAATCTAAGTGCCTGCCTGGTAATCACAAGATTGAGTTCGATCCCTGCTACCAAAAAAAAAAAAAAAAAAACTACAATAGCATTCTACAAAAAAAACTTTACCTCGATTTATCACACCTAAGGCGGTCTGCACACATGCCAACATCATGTTCTATACACACACACGTCATTTACACTGACAGCACATGCCTTTTACTTTCCTGGCCTTTTTGTAGGACACACTTGACAGTGGTCTGGCTGTTTTGTCAGGAGGTTCTTATTATATTATACAGTGTGTAGTTAACAGGAACATAGAATATCAATAAAACAAATAACTAAATTCTTAATACATATTGTGCATTAAGAAGACATCAATATTTTCACATCAGTTGTGTACTTCCTTACAAAACCTGAACAATAACCTTGAAAATAAATTCCTGTATTAACTATAATAAAAATACCAATAGAACTCAATCACAAAAGTAAGCCTTGCTTCAACTGTCACACGCAAGGCAGTCTTCACACATGACAACTGCATGCTCCACACACAAGCATCACTTACACTGACGGCATGTGTGTTTTGTTTTCCTGTACTTGGCTGAAGGGCACAGTTGACGTTTTTTGTGTGTCTGTTTTCCTGTTGTCATAGTAGGTCTTTGGGACGCTGTGCCTGCCTGTTCACCTGTCAGCTCACCAGTGTGCTCTAGTTTTTTTTGCTTCGTTCCCTGAGCAGAAACATTTTGTTTTTCCTCTGCTGTAAATGATCTCTCATGAGCTCCAGTCCCAGTCCTCTAAGAAAACTTCTCAGTGATGTTTTGCACTTGTTACTTTCTTTATAAACTACCAAACTGTGCTGCACATGTTTAGGATTGAATAAAACACAACTATTGGCCAATGTTTTGCATCTGAAGTGGCAGCATAGTTGCTGCATAACTCATCAGTAACGTCTACTCCCCCTTTGGTTTTGTGAGTGCAAGTTCCCATCTCAGGCTTTCGTGTTGTCAAGGTTTTCCTATCCCTATTTCCCCCATGGTGAAATGTTGACCTCAGCCGTACCTGCTTGCTTTTCTGTGCCACATATGAGGCCAATGGTGTATCTTTTTAAAATTCAAAGATTGTACTCTACAATTCTGTGTTTTGAAACAGCAGCAGTTCATTTGGAATTTCTGCTTTGTTCCTGTGTACAGTTAGTCAACTTGTGCTCTGTTATCAAATGCTGTATCAATTGGAAACCGATAAACCAATAGTTGAAGGTCATATTCTGATTAGTTTGGGAGATGGGAGCAACAAATCTGTTCACAGCATCATTCAGTTTGTTGCTATACAAATAAGGACCTGGTAGTTGAGTTCCAGGATAAATGTCTAAATTAAAAGCATAATAGGTCTTGGCATCTACAATAGCATAAACAATTATTTTGGGGGGTATTGAATTCGGGGTCTTGTGCTTGCCAGGCAGGCGCTAATGGTGCTGAGCTAAATCCCTGGCTCCTATTTTATTTTACTTTATTTTATTTTGGAGCATAATTTTTATTCCATATTTTGACCTCTTGCTTTCTATAAATCCTTTACATTTCTGTGATCACCAAGAGAAATCCATGCTTTGTACAGCTGGCCTATGAATGCTTTCAGTTCAGCTACTGAGGTATCGTAATAAACACATTTTTTAATATGGCTGTTGGTGTATACTGAGTATTGTACTGCATTTCAGCCTTTGAGTGTTTCACAGTATCTATTAGCATTTTATGCTACAATTTCCAACACTAACAGGGGATGCTGGCATTCTGTCCAATACCTCTCACCCATAACATGATCCTCAATATATTTTGAGACCTAGTTCTAACATTGGATCACTCAGTTTGTTTGTATAGTTATTTTATAGCATTTTGACTAGTCAAATATGTACTCACACTGCTGTTTTGTTAATCATCTGAATCAAGGAGTCCGCATTCCCGGTTATCTATCAGTTAGTTGATTCTTGCTCCACTTACTGTCATAGGAACTTTGGCTCACATGGCCAGTGTCAAAGTCATCATCATCATCATCACCATCCCCCTTCTCATCCCCCACACCATTCTTCTGTTATGAAAGTATGTATGTTATCATAATGGATCATCTTCATCATCCATGCAAGAGTAATCTGATAATTCACTTTTGACTTCCTCCAAAACTTGCAAATCTGGCTTTTCATTCTACTGAATTGATTTCTACAGAAAAATCTAAAGAAAACTTTTTTTTTTAAACAAACCCTGGAGTGGTGAGGGTCTAGTGGACCCTCTGCGGTGCTCAGGTTAGCATATGCAAAACCAGTCAGCTGAAGCAGAAGTGGGTCCAAATTTCACCTTGTGCATGCACGTTCTTTTCCATTTGTCACACCAAGTAGATAAACACACAGATTGCTTCCTAGATCCCTCAAGAAAAAGTGTTGAGACGCACAGCTTGCTACCACATGGCAAAGTACAAATCTACAGTAGAAAAGTAAGGGTTGGGCCCATTGGACCCAGGCTCATGTCCTGAGATCACTCTTGCTGACAGTTTGGAGAGAGACAAAGGTGGAGAAATGTCAGCCATTGAGGAAGTTTAGTAGTTTAGACCAGGATGAGGACTTGGGTGATCAGAAAGATGAAGAGAAATAAATGAATTCTAGAGATATTTTGGAGATAACATCATTTGGGCTTAGCTATTTGACATTAAGCACGTTTTCATTCATTTATATTTATTCCTTCAGTAAACAATTTGAGAGCCTAAGTGCCAGTCAATATGCTAGCTTTTGGCAATACCACATGATACCACACGAATAGCATGGAAGTAGCCATGAAACTGCACTTGCTACAAATGCCATGAAGAGGAATTTATGTGGTTCTGAAAAAGAACAATAGATTTCAGTAGGTCTCTGTGAGGAAATGAGATGAGACCCAGAGGAGGAGCTAAAAGTTAACTAGACAAGGAGTTAGGGAAATAGCTTCACAAAGTACACTTGGACTTGCCTGGCAAGCATGAGGTCGTGAGTTCAATCCCTGCTACCAACAAAGTACACTGGGAAGGAGAATAATATGCTTGAAGAACTAACAAAGTAAGTGAACTGAAGTAGAAAGTGTTAAGCATGCATGGAGCCCCAGGCTCAGTCCTCAGCACTTAGGGACATAGACACAGATGTGCCCAAGGGTTCATGGAGCAGGACATGGCTGAAGAGGTAGAAGACCATAATAAGGCACTGTTCAGATATTTGGCCTTTAGCCTGAGACTAATGGGAAACTGCTGAAAAGATTTAAGGAAAGTAGAGGCAGCGATTAAAATATTTTGAAACCAGTAGTCTTTGGAGAAGGGGGCCAGAGAGCGGCAAAGAACAGTCAGGAGGCAATTGCACTGGGTCAGTTCATGTTTCTAACTTTGACCAAAGAGCTTTAAGAGTTTTTAAAAATCCAGATACCCAAGCTGTGCCACAACCAACCAGATCAGAATCCTGTAGAGGGTGTAGCTGGGGTTTTGCAGGCATGAAGTTTCAAAATTCCCAGATAATTCCCCTGTGCGGCTGAGTTTGAGAACCAGTGATTCAGGAAATTGATAATGGGTGGCAGCAGTAGACTGAGATGGATTTGAGAACTACCTGGGTGACAACTGTCTCAACAATCAGGTGGGTCAAGGTTTGGTCCACAGAAAGCCTTAACAGAGAAACCTATGAAATGCAGCACTGACAAAGAGGCTGAACCAATCACTTGTTCTGATCAAGAAACTCACTCTTAGAGTGTGTAGGGGAGGGTTTCTTACGTTTATCGAAGCACAGGTTTGTGTTAGTGCTGGGGATTGAACCCACCCATTGCACATGGTAGGCAAGAGGTCTACACTGAACTACACCCCACCCTTGAAAGTAGAGTTCTAAGAACAGAAGATATGACTTTACATTAGCAATGATTTGCATTTCATGTTCAGTGCTGAGACTTCTGATTTGGAAACTGATAAGAGATTAAAATAGTCCATGACAGAGAGTGGTTATTGCTTTAAAAATTCTTGGTACGCATCATTATTTATTCAGCAAGCACTTAAGAACTGATCACGTGCAGGATATAGTGAGGGCGGTTCCCAGAGAACTTACAGCCTAAGAGGATGCAGCAACTCTTCAGAAGAAAGCCACCATTGTATCATTCACCCTAGTACCAAATCAGTCAAAGAAATCACTCTCCCAAAATGAAATATATACTTTCAGGAGCTATATGACCCTCAGTCTCTCTGACCCTCAATGCTCCCACCTGCAAAAAAAAAAAAAAAGTACCCATCTAAAAGAATTGAAATATGCCTGTAAAGAACTTGGCAATGTTCTTGTATATAACATTGATAAGGCTTCAAAAAATGCCAGTTATTATTGACCAAGAATATATACCATTATATTTTTAAAAATACAATGGAATTGAATTACCCATTGATGTTAACGTAAGAAAACTTGCGCAATGGGGCTGAGGATTTAGCTCAGCGGCATAAGCGCCTGCCTTGCAAGCAGGCAGTTGTGAGTTCGATCCCCGGTACCGATAAAAAGGAAAAAGACAAAAAAAAGAAAAGAAAAGAAAACTTGTGCAAAAGTCATGTACAAGGTTATACTTGGAAATCTCCAATAGCATTCAAGTGATTTAAATAACCTGTATGGAATGTAAATATGCTTGAATTCTCATCAAACTGAGTAATTTTCTTATGATTCGCAATTCATTTTACTTTTCAGTGATGACTTTAAGGAGTCATCACCACAAATCTACATGAACCATAATTACAGTTTTATATAATGAGGGATTTCACATATAACCTTCCATCTGGTATTTCCATGGTACCTTCTATAGCATTTTGAGACAACATTCAGGACATTTATTGTTGAATCAGTTAGATAAGTGTATGGTTTGTCCCTATTGTAAATCCGACAGCAAAGATCACCGAGCTGTTGAATAGAATTTCTCAAACTTTGATCCTACTTTATTTCCCTAAATACAATGTTATTCTCAAGAAGGCTGTAGTTGTCATTTGACTGCATAATCAGCCTTCAGAAATCATAGGTCTACAGACAAGACTGCACTTAAAGAAAATGCAATTTTTAAGAATCCTTCAAATGTATTTCTAAGTCATGTTTCCTGGCTTAATGCAATGTTTAATCATTCTTAACAACAAGAAATGTGTACTTGTTTAAATGCTGTTCATTACAGAACACAGCAGTTTACAGATGAGGGATGCTGGAGCCTGGGAATTGTGGGTGAAGGCTCCATCTTCTTTGTGAGTAAACTTTGACGAATCAGTCTCTTTGAGATGGTGATGATGTCTGTGTATTATGGAGAGCTGCTGTGATTACTGGGTTAATGCAAGTAAAACACTTAATCAGTGAAACTCTGTCACAATGCCAGCATAGAAACACTGTTTGCCCTATTGATTGCTGTAGGCAACCCAAGCCTTCCCTAAATGCTCAGCTTTATTTTTTTCCCCATACCTTTAGATGTTAGTGATTTTAGACAAGAAGTTACAAAACAGGAGAGAGCTCCAGTTCTGAATTTAGGGATGGTAATAATTAAGTTTTATACAAAGTGGTCCACTGATAATATAGGAACTGAAAGGATTTTGGGGTTTAGAATTGGGACATCAAATGCAAATTTATGGGATACGTTTCATTTTGGCATACCGCAATAAGGCCTTTTAATTGGAGACTGAATCAAAGAAATGACATTTTGACTGTGTTCCTTTTCTCATATTTTAAATACATTCGTGTGTGCTAAACCTTGTAAATTATTTGTTATTGTGCGTAAATGATAAAAGGACAGTATGTTAAACTTTCGGAGTAAATAGTCTTAAATTATTAATTTGTTTTAAATTCCAGATGGAAACCACAAATTGGTCACAATATCATCAAATCCTGGGCCACTTAATTCATTGCCAGAGCTCTACCGTTGTGAAGAGAGGAAGCTTTGGAAAAAATGCTTTTAAACTAAAATAACCACGGCATTCCCACAAAATAAATGTTGGCATTCCTAATTCCAGTGTGTATACACATAACTCTAATCCTAAAATATTTACATGTTACAAATTCTTTTCAGGTTAAATTAATCAGTCAAAAACAGAGTAAGAAGACCCACTTATAGTAGCCAGGCATGGGGGCACACACCTACAATCCCAGCACTCAGGATGCTGAGGCAGGAGGACACCCTGAGTTCAAGGCTGGCCTGAACAAAACATAACAAAATCTAAAAACAGAAATTTCATTTGAGCCAGCAATTTCCCTTCTAAATATCTTCCCAAAAGTGAAAGACATATTAAAGTAACCCATGTGGGCCAGGGATTTAACCCAGAAGCACAGCACCTGCCAAGTGCAAGGTCCTGAGTTCGATTTCCAGTACTAAAAACAGTAACAGAATTTTATGTCATTTTATTCCTTAAGTCTCTGACATAGTCAACCATGCAGGTGCCACCAAGAGATGTGAAAAATACTACAACATGAAAGACAAAGACCAAAATACAGGAAATACTTCAGATGAATTAAGGACCCGCTGAGAGACACATTTGAGCTAAGGTATTACTGATCTTCTCTGATCAAGGTACATACCTACTGTAACTGGAGGGCTATGGCAGTATCCTGGATCTCCTGCAGCCAATGAGTTTCCTCTCTCTCAGTGCACAATGACCTTCACCAGGGCCCCAGGACCACTTGGAGAAGGGAGGAGGAAGATCTTTTCCCATTGTACTAGGGTCTTTCCTAGAGGGGACTCAGATGTTTCATCCAATCTATTTGGATCTTTGGACATGAAATGTATTTATAGATGGTAGATAATTTGATCATGGGCTTTTTAACCCCTTCTGCAATCTTCACTTTATGGTAGATGAGTTCTATTCATACTTAAAAGAACCGTTAGGGCATTTCTGCCATTTGACCATTGTGTCTTACACCTTTCCTCCCCTTTCCTGCCTTCTTTTGTGTGGAGGTGCTATTTTGGTGGTGCTGTGCCTTATTTTCTTTAGTATAAATTTTTTAGATATTTTCTTAGTGGTTACAATGGGAATCACAAATTAATGCCCCAAATTTATGACAATAGTTTTAATATCAACTTAGTAATATACAACTATTGTATGTAGCTCAGTCCCTCCCCTTATAATCACTGTGAAAAACATTTTATATAATATGCCCAACAAATTTTTGGGTTTTTTTTGCATTTATCCATGACTTAAAACATATAGGAAATTATAAACCCGAATATTTTACACTATACTACCTCTTAATAGTTACCTCTTCTGGGAATATTTACTTTTTTCATCCTATCTATGGGAAAAAGCGGGGGATCTTTCCACGTTTTGGGGCATTCACATTTCTTCTGTGGACTGTGTGATACACAAATTTTTAAAAGTCAATTTTCTACTATTTTCTTCTACTCTGCATATTAAAGAAAAATACTGAAATATTTAAGTTCTCAGGTTAAAATTTTTTGAGCATTTGTTCCTGTCCACATCGCATAGCTTTGTGATTTGTTAACATCTGATGTTATCTTTGAAAAAATGTCTTAAAAAGTCTCATTCTCATAGAACAGCATTAACCAATTAATACCAAGTATTATACTAAATAGGCTCTCCATACTGAAATACTTTATATGGTTAGCTAGTTCCCTTCTGAGATTTAAAATTTCAACAATTTTTCTGTGCCCTCACACTGTATGTATTGCATTTTGAACTACAGTGTTTTCTTTAACGTTTTGTTTGACTCAGGACTTCTTGAATTTGCTGTCAACCACATCGGCTCCTTACTCACTTTGCTGAGTTGCTAACTCCCCAAACTCCCCCCAGCAGCTAGGCTTTTGCACACTGCATTAGGTGCTTCTGACTCCTCTCCTACTTGGTCTGTTTAAACATCCACCACAGCCTCCTCCTATCTTCTCCACATTTCAATTAGCTTGTCACCCACTGTACCCTGTACTTTTCAACTGCAGCACACAACATCACTCAAACGCGTGTTGTTCCCACTGCGATGAAGTTCTTGCTTATCACCAGCACACCAGGAACCCCTAGCAGAACCTGGCACATACATGTTTGTACTTATTCCATACAAACCTGTCATTTTAATAGTTTTCACTATGTCAACCAATCAACTAGTCAACTTTTTAAAAGAGCTTCAGCAAGAGTTCTCATAGTTAGGATAAGAATGTAGACTTTAAAATCTCATTCAGTCTATAAGAATGAAAGATACATTATTTTTACATATATTATTATAGCTTTACAGTGGAATTAACTGTATTCTATTTATTGAGTCCAATGAGAATGCTCCTACTTTAGAATTTTATAAAATTCAGACAGTGAAGATAAGATACCTGGATCCTTCCAAAGAATCTGTTTTTAACTCTCTCTACACTACCCCCACGCATTGCAGGGATAATGTTCCTCCTATATACTTGTATTATTACTAAAACAAAACACAACACACAAAGCATACTAGAAATATTTGGTTCTTTTTAATCAGCTATTGAGGGTATAACAAAATAAATTTAAATGGCACCTAAACATGTAATAGTTCAACAAACAACAATCTACAACACAATATGTTAAGCCTAATTGTCAAAATAACACTTTTTTTTTTTCAAGAAAGGAGAAAAGAAGGCATGATCAAAATTATGGCCAACAATTTGGGTTCATCTGGACTCTGACATCTAGATAGTTGATTTTGTAGGTATATTGGCAGGCACAGTGTTGAACAATGCATTAGACTTAGAAATAATGGTACAAAACAAATTTTAAAAAGGGAAGATACACATTGCAGTTCATGTCTCAAACTAAAGAAAAATATCCACCAAATATCACAACAGATCTTTTAATAATTTTTTAAACATTAAGATTATTAAGGAGACCGTTTTTCTTTTTGAACATTTAGTTACATGTTTAATGTATTAAATAATTTATACAGAATAAGCTCTATGAAATTAAAGGACCCATTAAGTGTATACCCTGCCCCATCCGCTGCCCCAAAGCTCCATTTTGTAATGGTCTTGGCAGAAAATAAACAATTCCCAAAAATTTAAACAGAATTTATAGCATTACAAAAGTTTTCAGAACCCCTATCTTTTCATCACTCTTTTTCTAACAGCAAAGATTACAATGAGAATTGATCAGAATGTAAAAATATTTGTGCAAAACTGCATTGTTTTCTTATCTAATAACAGGGGTAAAAACTAAAACACATACTGACAATAATGAAGGAAAACTGCATAAAAAAAAAAAACTACTTCAGATTTCAAACAACAGAGATTATGCTTGTACTAAACACGGAAAGAAACATGGCACCATGAGCAGCAGGAGCAAGAAATGATCCGGCAACAAGGCCCCGGAGCCAAGCCGAGCAGGGCGCAGCCCAGGCTGCCCCGCAGCAGCCGCCCAGCGCAAACCCGGGAGGCCTGCAGGACTCCGACTCGATTTACTGGTTTTATTTCTGAATTTGCAGGTCACAAAGAAATATTTAACAAAGTCTTTTCCTTCCCCCACATAGAGTGTTTCTTGTTTTGCTGGTAATCCTTAAAAGAGCTGAATCATGGATTCTCTGGATTTACCCACACCGATCCATTTCACTGGAAAAGAGAACAGCATCGGTTCACCGACAGTGAGCAGCCCCAGGTTAACCCAGTCTCTCCCGCTTTTGCTCCGCACCACCCTCTAACCTTTGCCTGTATGCCTTTTTGTGCCATTTTGTACTTAGGAATTAGCAAATGCACAAAGCTAGAGGGATTTCTAATCATTTGCACAACATGGCTTTAGATTATAGACTGTTTGCAGAATTACTGGCTTCCACAAGTACTGTTAGGAGAACCCCTTACGGATTTCACAGAGGTCACGGTCAGACTCAGGGCTATTTGTATGTCAGAAGCTGTTAACAGCAGTAAGCAAACATGTTTACTAAAACTGACACCAGCCTGGCAGGACCTCCTAGTGATTTGGAAAGTAAGTCATATCTAAAGTGAACTACACACACACAAATGAACAATACGAAAGTCAGAATGAACCTACATAGAAAGCACCTCCTACCACTTATTCTAGTAGCTCTAATTTCTATTAATTCAAATAAAAATGATTTTTAAAATAAATCTTGTTCATCCTTTATACTTGCCTTATGTATTTTCTAATGAGATTTTTTTCACCTCTCTGTATTTATTTCCTAATGTGTAGTCAAGAAACCCTCAAAGGTAGTTTAAACCAAAGAAAATAAAGCCACCATGAACCATTTTTGATAAAAATATAAAAATAATCTGCTATTAAGGGAGAAGGAGTGAGAATGAATGTCACAAGGTAAAAACAAAAAGATTAGTAAAAGAATTAAAGACAGGCTCAAAAAGAGAAGAGGTAACTTACTGTCTTCCAAATAAAAATACAAAAAATATTTTATTTAAGGTAAAGTATCTTGTATCTTATCAGACAGTTTACACAGATCATGAGCACTCTGCAAAGCAACAATCATTTTTTAAAAATTCTACTTCGTGAGCAGACCAGTAAGTTAGAAATAGAAAAACAAGGTAGTTGTTCATAAAGTTTTACATTTACCTGGAATTTGAAGCTCATCTTCAATGAATCGAACATAATTTTGTGCATTAATGGGCAGCTCTTTAAAGGTCCGTGCATTTGATATGTCTGTGTTCCATCCTGGGAGAGTCTTATACTGAACTTCAACTTTATTTAAGACTTCTTGGTTTGCTAAAAGTTAAAGAGTATATTTGTTCATGGTACAGTCTGCCAATGTCAAACAGCACAGGTTCACAAACACAAAGCAAAGTACTTGGAACCAGGTACGTATCAGGATTTTGAATTTCTGATGCTTCAGAAAGGTAAAACACTACATATCTGGGAAAGTATTCTATCATCAAACATGTCTAGTTTTTGTATTTATTTTTTGAGACAGGATCTTGCTATGAAGTCCAGGCTGACCTTGAACTCAAGGTGATCCTCCTGCCCAAACACCTGGCAATAACCAAACATTTCTGAAACAACATGCTTATTCACAGTAAGTGGGGAAAGATTACGCAGCTCTCACAGCAGTTCAACTGAGGCTGGTGCCAAACATGGAGCTTTCCATTCTCAAAGCATTTTGAGTTTTTATGCTGTGAATTACAGATCTGTACAATGACAGCAACCTCACAGAAGCCCTGTGTACCCGATGACTGCTGAGAAATCTGTCACTGAAATTTTTACTACTCTGCCTGGTCATTTTCTCGGCACCCCCTCCTGAAAACACAGCATGCCCTGCAAGTGGGAAGACTGACATGGTGGATGCTACGGGCACTGCCAGGTACCCCTCTGCAAGGCACGCGCTCAGGCTCAATCCCAGGCTCTCCCCCAAGGAAGGCAGATGCCACACCCACTGGCTTGCCCATGTGGGAACACAGGGGCCCCAATCACTGGTCCTTCATTCAGGACAACTCAAGGACCCTCTACCCGCACAGTTCCCCCGGAGATCAGTTAAGAGCTTCCAAGTGACCCCACTATTTGTCTCCTTGTAACTAAATTACAAAGTGACAACTGTTCAAACTATACAAGCCAGAGGCCAGAAAAAAAGAAAAACACAGACATCACCTGGATGGGGGCTTTGAAAGTCTCCTCCAAACCTGCACTGCTCTTTAACCTTACTAACATAAAATCTGCTGTTTCCTGTACTGTTCTAAGGATCACCAAGTCATGATGCACAGCGCTCACCAGTTATCAGTTTAGACTGCTGAGAATTTCAAACATTACAGTATCTGTACAAAAAGTATGTGGCGCACACACAGGAACGGCAACAGTGGTCCACAGGGTGCCTTTCATGGTGCCCCATGTGCCACCAGCTGCCACATCCTCAGCCCACCTCCTGATGTCCCACATGCTCATCAGAAACATCTGTCGAAATGTCTCCAAAAGCCTTCTCCAAAATACAAGACTTTTCTCATTTTTAACTCACTCAGCCAAACTTTTATCTTTTAAATGGAAAATTAAGTCCATTTACATTCAAAGTTATTAATGAAAAATATCAATTTGTGCCTGTCATTTGATTTTCTTCTAGGTGTTTTTGCTCCTGTTACTCATTTGTGTATTTACCTTTCTAGTGAGATTTATATTTTCACTTGCTATCATGGTAGTTCTAGGTGTAGGGTTTCTTTAAGCTCTTTTCCTTTTTTTAATTTTTCTTTCTTAATTGTGCTGGATATGGAATCACTCAGGGCCTTACAAATGCTAGGCAAGTGCTATATCCTTGGCCCTATCTTTTTAAATTTTGAGACAGGATCTTGCTAAATTGCTTAGGCTGGCCTTGAACTTGCGATCTTCCTGCTTCAACCTCTTCAATAGGGATTACAGGCGTGCACCAACATATCCATTAAGTATCTTTCTCAAGGCTGGTTTTGTGGTCATGAATTCCCTCAGTAGTTGCTTGTCTTGAAAGGTCTTTATTGTTCCATCAATTCTGGAAGATAGCCTGGCTAGATACAATAATCTTGGTTGGCAGTTATTTTAAGATTAGAAATACATCACACCATGACCTCTTGGCTTCCTGTGGAGGTATCTGTGATTAGTCTCCAGGACTGCTTTAAACATGACTTCATGCTTTTCTCCTGCAGAGTTTAAAATCCTTTGTCCTGTACTTTCAACGTTCTGACTATGTCTTGGTCACCATTTTTTCTGATCAGGTCTATTTGAGTTCTCCCTCCCAAAAGGAGGGAGATTTTTCTATTATTTTCTATGCCCCTGAACTATTTTTTCCTCTTTGGACATAGTGATGCAGGTGACTGATCTTTCAGTGGTGCCCCAAACATCTTGTAGGCTCTCTCCATTATTTTTTCCCCTTACTTTTGTCTGCACCTATTTTGAAAAAATCCATCTTAAAACTCTGATATTCTGTCTTCCACTTACCTAATCTAGCCTATTGTGGTGGCTTGAACTAAACTTTTTATCTGGTTTACTGAGCTTATTTCCAAGATTTCCAATTGGTTTTTCAAAATCTCTTCAGAATTTCTCATTCATGTCTTAAAACTGAGTTTTCCTAGTTTATGGTCTACCTGTAATTTCTTGGATTTCATTAAGCTTTCTAAAAATAATTTTCTGAATTCCTTATGAGGCATTTCATCCACTTAAAATCTCTAGGATCTGTTCTAAAGGTTTATAATCTTTGCAATTGTCATTTTTTCCTATGTCTCATGTTCTCATGTTGATTTGTGAATATGGCAATCTCCCTGTAGCTTCTTTGACTCTGATTAGTGAGTGTGAGAACACACCCAGTGTGTTTTCTTCTCTAATTAGAGTGGTGGCCCCATCAGCTGACAGGGATTTCCTCTGACAATGCTGATATTAGCTCTGGTATCAGCATGGTACTGATGAAGGGCTAGAAGCACCCATCCTCTGCTGAGACAGTAGTACAGGTCCTGATGTTTCAGGGGCAAGGGGAAGGGTAGGAATCGAAGCATCTGCTGGTGTGGCACTCCCACCCAGTACTCAGGAGTGTACAATCATACACAGTGAGGAGGGGATGAGGCCACAGGCTTGCACGGGTGTGCTGGAAGCCAAAGTGTTACTCCTCTCAGCTGTTCCTGAGGGCACAGCCTCAGCTTACAGTTGAACGGAACTTTTGCGTCTACTTTCCCACTGTGAGAGCCCAGCAGGGGCTAGTATATACCACTAACCTTTCTCTTGAAAATTTCCTTAAGACACTCAACAGAAATATGCAGGAACTTCTACATAGGATTCAACAACCAGAACAAGAACAGAGTGTATACCCAGAACACTGCCTTCAAGACAGGCACAGCCCTTGTGGTAGGAGGGCGTACTGCAAGCCAATGACTCAACTCAGTCCCTTACCCAGGAACCCAGCTTGGACAATGGGAGCAGCTTCACCCACGCGACCACACTTACTGCCTGCTTACTGGGAGGTACACACTTCTGGGCAACCGCCTCAATCTAGGAGAACTTGAAGGGCCACGTAGCTCTCTATATTTTAACTATTCCTTCATAAGCAATAATGCTGAAAACACCCTCCAATACACTTCTTAAATGCAAATTTCCACCTCAGACTATTTTGGAGAAACCTCACCCAAACCAGCTTTTAAATAGACAAGTTTTATCTGTTTGGCCTGTCTTCAGTGTTTCCGCTAAAGGAATCTGCAGTACTGTTCCCTACAGTAGATCTTCTCACTTATCATTAAATTTGATTAGACTAGTGTTTTGGGTGTCTGAGTTTATAACTCGAGTAGCTTTGACAGCAGATAAAACAACTAAGACATAACATACACTGGAATAACTGACTTCCCAGCTGACTAATATCCTATAAATAAACATTCTTTTCTGTTGCCCCACTGCTCCTGAGTGAGGAACCCTTCTATGGAAGGTATGGTCCTCCTGCCTCAATCTCCCAACCACCATGCCTTGCTTGTGTGTGGAAGTTACTTTCAAAATAGGGAAGATGAAACTCAGGAGCAGCATGCTCAAGATGCCGTGTTTCTTCTCTTCCAGGGTCTTGAACGCATGCTTCTAACCCACAACCAAATGAAAAGCAGCCATGAGCCAAATGCTAGCAAGTGAACATACCTGCACTACTTCATAAAGGGCCTACCCAGCTTATCGCTGTATATTGCACATCACACAGAAGCTGCTCTACTGCATACATCTTATAACACTCCTTAGACACAGCCTTAAAAGGAGTACCTGGGAAATGAGGTATGACTTCGTCACCTAACGTGTAGGCAACACCAACTTTGATTTCTGTAAACATGTCCAAAATATCCAACTTGGTGAGTGCCAACCTAATTTTGGAAGAAAAGGCAAAGTTATAAACAAACTCTTAAAAGACCGTAATATCTAAGATGCAGGAGTAAAGGAAAATTCATGCAAAGCTCAAAGTTCCAAAGCAATTCTGAAAACTAGTTAGGATTATATTTTAAAGCGTGCCACACGTAAAACCATAGGGAACAATCTGTTGACATGTATTCTTCCTAGTATGCCAGAGTTATTTACTAGTGATTACAGCAGACCTTCCCTGGGCCTGGCGGACCCATACACTCTGACTCAGCAGAATGTGCTGCTCCCTGTGCACGAGCACAAGACGTAAGCACATTTACACACATGCCAGCAGCCCTCGAGTTCTCACGCTCGCTCGTTACCATTCACCTCCACCCTTCTGGTCAGAAACTGCCAAAGAGTGAGGAAACCACAGCAAGGGACGTTTCGGCATACATCAAAATTTCCTGATAAACTGACTGGATAACAGGTTTCTAAGGGAAAATCTGTGGAAATTAGATAGAACACAGGGTTTGGGCTTCTTGTTCACAATTTTTTTTAATTCTTTATTCTGTTATTTCCTAGGAGCACGTGCTAATTAACATGGATACAGACTTTTTTTTGCTCTTGTCTTTTTGGGACAGGGTTTCACTATGCAATTCAGGCTGCCCTTGAGCTTGCTCTGTAGCCTAGGCTGGCCTCAAACTCAGTGATCCTCCTGCCTCAGCTTCCCAAGTACTAGGATTATAGGCATGCAACACCACGTCCAGCCTAGACACACTTATGTGTATACACTAGTCAATTTTAACGAGCATTTTCAGTGAACCAGAGTGTGCTATATGTTCTCACTACACGTTTCACCTAATCTTCAAACAGTACCATGACATATGCTATACTAATTAATGATTTTACAGATGATAAAAGTGAGGTGCCACCAGTAATACAAGCACGAATGGATCTGAGTCTTGAATCTAGGATGTCAGGCCTTAACGCTAGGTACTGCATCACTCTGCTGTATGGCCTCTCTTCTCCACGCACTAATTTACTTATTCTAGTCACTTACCTACCCACCCACCCATCCTCCTACCTGCTCACCTTGCCTCTTTCTGCTGTAAAAAGACTATCATAATGCATTTCCACCAACTTTGGATATGTCGGTCCCTTTTATATACCATCCCCCTACCTATGTTCCACTTCTGCCTAGAACTGTAATTTCAATTTGGAGACTGAAGAACTATATTTTTTTATTACAATGAAAATTTTCTATTCCAAATTTGCATTTCACAAAATGAACCCTGCGGTCATGCACTGTCCTATGGTCTCCCGAAAGCAATGTCTCCACAGATCACTCACGCAGTGAATCCATTGATCATATGAGCGTATCTGACTGAGACGAGGTCCAGCCAGCCACATCTCCTCTTCCTTCCAGTAGTTACACCATATTCTCTACCCCGTGTTTGCAGTAATTCTCCAATTTCCTGGAGAACAAAAAAAAAAAAAAAAACAGATTTTATGAATTAGAACAGCAATGATGTAAATTTACTAGAATTATACAAGAAATCATGTAAGGCAAAATCTCTTTGTGGTAAACATCTTTCAGAAAACAAGCTGAAAACAGAATTCCAGAGATGACAATTGTATCTGAGAAAGGCATTTTCTTGGAAAGGCAGTTTTGGCTTCATTTTTTTATCCCAATACTTTTTACAATCTTATACATAGGCAACTTCCTAACATGGAAGCTGACACAAAAACAACTAAGTGCTATCCATTAAAAATGAGTCTTTAATCAGTATTTGTTAATATGGACAAATCCAGCAATTGTTCCAAGAACAACTGCAGTTTGAGGTCTTCTCTGAAGATGAAAGGCAAGCACAGGAAAAGGCACAGCAGAGAAGAATTGAGTAAGGGAGAAAAAACATTCTTCTTTCTACAATTTCTGAACTGGATTTATTGAGAAATAGGCTTACATTGTCTTGCTCTGTTGGAAAGGCACCAATACCAACTCTAGTGGTATACGCTTTCACAACTCCATACACTTCTCCAACATTCTGGGGGGGCATACCCAAGCCTGTGCAGACACCTCCAACAGTACAGTTAGAGGAGGTTACGAACGGGTAGGTCCCTAAAATAGAAAAAAATTATTAAAGTATGCTCAGGTCCTTATGCACGTTAAAAAAGAATTACTATTAAAATTCTGCATTTGACTATTTTCTAATTATCTGACAAACTTCACCACAACTGTCACTGCCCTCTTTCAAAGTCTCAATGTTTTATTCTCCATTCTTTGTCTGTAATGAGATTAAAATGTGTAAAAGGATACCTATCTACATATTCTGAGTTTCTTGTTAGTTTAAAACAAATGACTCCACATGATATGAGAATTTAAGGTGCAGCACAGACAGACAGCAACACACTAAGAATGTACTTTGTGGGGTTCAGTATTTCCCTAGCTTTTGATCCCCACCCCCTTTTGGTGCTGGGGATCAAACTTATGACCTTGCGCTTGCCAAGCAGGTGCTTATGCCACTGACTGAGCTAAATTCCTGGCCCTAGCTTTTGATTTCTATGCCAAGAATAACCTCCACAATACAAGTTATTAGGAGTGGTGTTTTCTTCTCCCTTTTATACTTAACTATCCACTCCGGTTTCTTTCCAAACTGGGTAGGCATATTACTGTATCAGAGTATCATGCATAGCAGGACGTGGTGGCATACTCGTAGATCCCAGCACTCAGTAGGCTGAGGCAGGATTGTTCCAAGTTCAAGACCAGCCTGGGCTACAAAGTGAGCCCAAGGCCAGCCCAACTGCTTAGTGAAACTCTGTCTCAAAAAGACAAACAAAACAAAAAAAAATCATGCATGTAATACTATATAAAACACACTCTAATTAGTAGGAACAAACTGAAATGTCAGTGAGCAGACATTAAGCATAACAGACTCTTTTTAGAAGCAACCAAGAAGTTAAGCTTTAACCTTTTGAAGATGGAGGAAATACCCTGAATCAACCCAGAAAGTCTCATACCCCTGTGTAAACAGGTTTTCATAGCTCTTAAGAGTATGTCTGTTCGACAATACCATACACATTTTTACATGTTGAGTTAAAGATGGTGACTCACCTATAGAATGCATCTTATCATCTCACAGCTTCAGGCAAATGAGGTGAATGATTAAATCAGTAACGAAATAACAAAAACCATAATGTACAGGACACCACTAAGCCCCCTGAACTCCAAATGATTTGCTTTTTTTTAAAGAAGTACAAAACTTAACATACTGGTTTCTAGTATAGTCCTTTAAAAAAAAACCTGGCATGACAAATCTTGATCATTCCTGAATATGTAAGCTTAAAAAAAAACCTCTTTAATGCTAACATTAATTATGCATATATTAAGTATTTTATACTTTGGACCCAGTCAAACTCTCCCTGTGAACCATACCTCACTTACCAAAATCAATATCTAATAATGCTGCATTTGCACCTTCTACCAAGATTTTCTTTGGTGGTCCATGTAGAGCCTCATATAGGAAATAAACTCCATCTTTCACCATTGGCTTAATCCTTTCCATATAACCCTGTGCACAAAGACAAAAACTAATTTCCACACGTACTAACACACTGATAATATAACCAGTACAAGCAGAGATTACCTGACTTCATGATGGTAAAAACTGACAAACGCAATTCAAAGAAAGAAGGGTGGGGCTGGGGATATAGTTCAGCAGCACAGTGCCTGCCTGGCAACGCCTAAGGTGGTAAGTTCAATTCCCACCAAACAAAGTAAGAGGGGGTTGCTGACTGTATTTATCCTACTACTGCAACATTTACATTAGCTTTGGTCTCTCATGCTGATTCTCCAGAGCCAGAAAAGATCTAAGTGCGGGGTTATAGCTCAGTGATACAGCAAGTACCTAGCATGCTCATGGCGCAGGGCTCCACTTGCAGCCTGAGGTGTGTATGTGCACGTTAAGAAATTCTAAAGTTCTATGTCAACCTGATGGCAAACAGTAATAACAACCTCCCAAATAGCAAAGTATTACTATTTCATACACAAGGTTTCAGAATACGAGTTACCTGCCGCTTTGGGTTTTTTTTTTTTTTTTTTTTTTGTCTTTTTGAGACAGGGTCTTGCTATGCAGGTCAGACTGGCCTCAGGCTCACTTTGTAGCCCAGGCTGGTCTTGAATGTGCAATGGTCCTCCTGTCTCAGCCTGCCTAGTGCTGGGATTACATGAGTGCACCACCACGCCCAGCTTGCTGCTTTTAAAATTTGTGGAATGTAATATATATAACCAAGAATTTTGAAATTTACATCACAGTGATGATCAAAATTTAGTGAGGACAAGTTACACTGTCAGGTATGCAAATATCAGTGATTGATTGCTATTATTCTTTTTCCTTTGCATTGCATTGCTGTAAAAATACTTCTACAGTATTACTAGTTGATAATACTAAATACTATTTTATATGTGAGCATTATAAAATTTTTTCAAAATATATTTAAAGTATTAAAAATATTACTTAACTTTAGAACTCAAGTTAAAATTCACTATAAATAAGAACATGCCCTAAAACAGTGATGGGGGCTCTTTCAGAGCTGTCCTTAGTAACAAGCAGCCTGCTGCAGCACGCATGCCATAGGTTCACCACCACTGCCCCAAGGCCTACACTGTAACTGCAATAAAAACTCTGTCCCAACAACAAAACCTAGGAATGCTAATTTGAGATATACTCACAGAAAATGGTAGTCTATTCTAAGCTACCATCAATGCACTGACATACAAACACAGAACATCCAGAACAGGTCTATGCATTACAACTATTCTAGACTGCCACATAGTTTGTAGATTCCTATTTAGTTCTGGAAATGTTAATACTTGTTTTCTTGAAATTCACCAATGACTGTGGCGGAGAAAGGGTAGAGGGGAGAACCCTACAAACCTTCTAGCAGAGGCACCACTGACGTCTCCATTTCACACTGCAGGCCTCATCTTTGGCCACTTGCCTTACTCATCTCAGTAGTATGCAGCGTAAAAAACATTCACTGGACGGCTATCAATCCTAATGGGCTGGCTAACTGTATAAGCTATCACACCACACTCATCCTTTGCTTATCTGTATACCCCAATGGCTATCAGCGGTTCTTGAGTATTGCGAATGCTATTGTTGCTCAGAATTATCCAATAGCCTTTCATTATCTCCAGGATAAAAGCTGAATTCCTTAGCACTGCATATAAAACCCACAATCTGTTCCCTACTTTAATTTTACCTTCACTGACTGTTTTTGGTCCCCACTCAATATTTTGTCTGAAATATTGACTATACAAAGTCATTCACACATGCTGTGGCCACGACAAACTGGTGCATTTCCTTTACCAGTTCTTACACAAAACTGGAATCAATGAAAGTGTTAGATACCAACTTGGCAAACAAGTGTTAAAAACAACATTAAAGAGATCAGAAAACATTACCTTGAGTTTTTGTAATTCACCTTCAATGTCTATTTCCAAAGTAGGGTATATAGATTTGTACTGGTTAGCTAGAACTTTGAACCTGAGAAATATAGACAAATTAAGACATTAGCTCATTTTAAAAATACTTAAATATTATTCATTTCAGATAATTTCTGCAGACTATAAGGGGCCCTAATGAGAAATTCCAAAACTGAAGTTACTTTTTGAGAAAGAACATTAATAAATGAGGTCATCGATATGAGTATGAAACACTTAAATATTTTTTCAGGTTTGAGACTGACAATATAATTAAGGTAATTGTTGTCAGGTGGAAGAAAGGCTAGAACAATGGAAATCTGTAAACACAGCAGAAGACTTAAATCTAATTGTATTACATAATGTAAGACACAAAAGAAAATGATCTTCGTGACACTTGTAAGAGAAAATGGTAGACATTAGCAATATGTCTCTCAGAATACTTCAGTGGAGCTATCTTGCCATTCCAAACAACTTAGCTGTTGTTAAAAAAAAGAGGCAGAGCCAGTCTTCATAGTCCTAATGCCACCTCATAAACACAACCAGTTCTTCATCGCTGACTCACTGTATGGCTTTTGACAATTACAGCCAAACATGGTGCTGTACACCTATAATCCCAGCTATTAGGGAAGCTGAAGCAGTAGGAGCACAAGTTTGAGGCCAGCCTGGCCAACTTGAGGCTTTGTATTAAGATAAGAAATAAAAAAGGATACAGATATAGCTCAGTGATAGTGTCCCTGGGGTCAGTCCCCAGTACCAAAGAAAAATAAAAGACCCTAGAACATAGTGACTTTGCCAAAGTACTGCCACGCCCACTAGTGCTATTCTATTTGTTGGGCAAACAGAATACTCCAATTCCCAACTATAATTCTGATTTTGTCTTTAGAGTACTACTGGTATTCATATTATTTTTAATAATATGAATCTGAAAATAAGGTTGAATTAGAATGAAATAAAAGTAACTTTAGTATTTCAGATGATAAAAATAATAGGCCAACCATCACTATTTAACTAGAATACGAGATTTACCATTTTGTGCTTTAGAGTTTAAAAATTGTAAAAATCCACCTGTTCTTTCAATTTTGGAACATAAGTTAGCTACCTTTCAGAGAAGCCATCAAAGTCAGAAACAAGATCACACATCCGAAGTCCACTCCGAGCAGCTTTGGAAGAATAAACTGGGCCAATGCCCTTTTTTGTGGTACCCAAGCTTAAAAAAAAAAGATCAAACAGTTACACCAAAAAGACACAGGTCTTATGGCCAAATCGTCACAAAGGATGAAGTTATATATAACTATGTCTATTTATATTATTTCCTCTAAGTTTGTTTTCACAATCTTATTGGTTTTCTCAACAACTACACAAGATGTTCTATTACTTCTGATCTAGAATTTAAGTATAAAGGTGTAAATATGCTTTTATAGTACCAGAAAAAAAAAATCTTACTTTTTCCCTGCCTGTTCTTGTCTCTGTTGTTCTTGGATACCATCAGCTGCTTGATGAAAATCAAATACTGATGGGAAATAAAACAAAACCACAATTGTTAAAATATACAAGAACGAAATGTTTTTTATTTCAAACTACTAAAGTTATGAGTCCCTCCAGCCTCATTCTATGATGACAGATTACAGATACATTTTTTAAAGTGCTATAACAGTAGCATCAAGGATCTAAGGCCAATTGGCACGTTTCTATGAGAACATGCCTCATCTTTCACTCTGATTTATTAATCTATGACTGTAAAACTGAGTCATTAAGAAGCTAATTCTGTGACACCATAACCTAAAATCATACAAAGCTTATTATACCAATTTTTCTAGCTTCAAGTTCTGAACTCCAGAAATCAGGCAATCATTTGACACTTCCTTCTTCCTCACTAGCCCCACATATCTACCCTCTCTCTTCAGAACTATACCTTGCTGTGTATCTCTTTTCACTCGGGGACATTTCTAATCCAAGTTCTTTAGCGTACCCAAAACCATCTTTCCAAGACATACACATAATACCATCACTCCTTTGCCTTTAAAATCACAATGGCTTTCTACCAAAGAATAGACAAAACTCTTCTTGGTATGGCATTTTTGGAGACCTCACTTTGATCTGATACCACGCTCCACCCTCTGGTCACACTGGCATTCTTTGCTGTCCCTGAAAAGGTATCGCCTCTCCTGCACACACTTGCCAGCTCAATTCATTCTCTCTTTCAAAACGTTGAGAATTAGGACAATGTCAGTTTATCTTAGTACTTAAGTCTACACCAAGAAGTAATCTCAAATATTCACTGACTCGATAGATTATCAATGAGGCAGGCCTCGAATTCTAACCAACGTTCTTGGTAATATTTTATTTTTAAACATCTTTATGTGAACATAATTTACAGACCAGAAAGCTTATTCATCTTAGAGCACAATTCGGTACGCCCACTGACTAACTGCAATCTTGAATCCATTCCAATTCCCTTCCCTAGTTGGCTCCTTTTTAGGTACTACTGAAACTGTACAGGTAGTCTTCTCCCGTGCTTGACGAGGAAAATCCCAACAGCTTGATATGACCAACAGATCTCTCTCAGGCCAACAGTGAGACATTTTATACAATAGTTAGTTATATTACACATGCTAAATGTATACAAATATTGTATGATTTTAAATTATCCAATCAATATTTGTTTCAGTACCACAGAAAATAGGGTAACAACAACTGTAAAATCATACTAGTACATGGTACACCCACCAACAGACATCTACAAGAATGTTCAGAGTAACATTTGCAACAGCCTAATATAAAAAATTCAAATTTTCATCATGGTGAAATGGATAAATTGTGGTGTATTTATATAATAAGTCACTATAAAGATACAAAAAAGAAAAACCCCTTAACACTAAATATGAATCTTACCAACAGAATGTTTAGTGGCAGACAGACAAAAAAAATAAGACTACATAATGCTAAATTTTATAAAAAGTTCAAAAATAAAACTAATTCACAATGAAAGAAATAAAAATAGTGGTTACCTTTAATGATAGGCAGCAGATAATAAATGAGAAAAGTCAGTATGGTTTTTACTTTAGGGCACTAGAAAGGCTCCATATTTTAAGAAAGATGATAATTAAATGAATAATACTTGGGTTTTTTGGATGCACATGCATGCATTTTGACGCTTTACTACATGTTTTAAAACATGAACATTTCTAATATACAGATTCTAACCTTTAGGGACAGATATGACAAGATTAAAATCTTGGAGTACTCTGGTTCTTTTGAATAAAAACTTGGTGTTTATATGTTTTTAATTTCTATTGTCAAGTCATAAAAGGTAATTGGCAAACCCCAAATAAGTGGCTGATGGAAAACAAGTGAACCATATTTTCAAGAATTAATTTAGCACTCTGTCGAAAAGCTAGTGTTTTCCTAGGCTACAGGAAGCTATTAGTGTAATCATAGTAATTACTTTCTTAAGGCTTCCTCATGGCATGGAGCCTTACATCACCACAATTACTATTTTGTAAGAACAATGTTTGTTTAAAAAGTTGCTCTGAATATTGCTTCTATTTTCTACATTTCCAGATACTGCAGGAAAGTCACCTTGGGAATTTGGTCTAATTTTTAAATTAAAGATAATGGTACATCTTTAGTAGTTATATTAGTATCATGTAGCTAAGTCTGGCTGGCTGGCTTTCTTAATTTTGGTGCAAGGGATGCAATCCACAGCCTTATGGTCACTAAGCACATGCTGTTCTGCTCAGCTACACCCCCATGTTGTGTTAATGTGTGATGTATCCCATGTGCTCTTCAACGCATGTACCACCTACTTTGCCTGCTTTCCTACAGCTCATAGGCTTGAAAGCAAAGAGAGCCTCCCTGGCCACCCACACCAGGACACATGCATATTTAAATACAGTTTGAATCTGGATCAGTCACACACAAGTTTCCTGCATGGTTTATAAAGTTCCAACTTCTTGCTCCTGGTTATCATCTCTTAAGCATGTCATTGCTACTTAACAATCCTATTGTTCCAGAAATAATAACCAAAGAAAACCTCAGACTTAATGGTGGTAGATGAAATTAACTTTAGAATCTAGTTTGCTTTAATGCAAGAGGTTAGCCCGAACAAAAAGCAGTAATTACACTGTACACAGGAAGAATCACTCTGAAGATTTGCTGGAGGGCAGATGTACTTTTAAATGAGTATACATAAATAAATGCTCTTTATATTTTATATGGCCTGCTTTTAAGTAATTAAAGATGTCTTATTGAAATACTGCTATGTTACTCACTTGTTTCACTAACCCTAGCTTCTGAAACAGAAATATTTCAGCCTAGCTTTGCCAAAAACCACAAAGAAAATACATAAAACTTTATGTATTTGGGAACTCAACCACAATTCATCCTTCTTAGGTTTAATAAAATATAAAATTGCTAAATGCTTCCATTTAATAAATTTGATAGTCAGAAGTGATAGCAGTACGTTCTCCTTACCAATATGAGCTCTGTCAGATATAATAAGCCTTTTTTCCCAGCCTTCTAGTCCTAGAGAAAAGGGAGAAAAAGTAGGAGATACTCTAAGTTTTTAAAATCTTAATTTCTTTACACATAAAGTGTCATAACAGTGTTTCTACTGAAGCAATCATCTTGGTACCTTCTACAAAGGAAACACTGTGTTTAACAATTTTTCTCATCTTCCCTTCATTCTTTTTTTTTTTTTTCTTGGTACTGGGGATCGAACTCACGCCCGTGCACTTGCAAGGCAGGTGCTTATGCCGCTGAGCTAAATCCCCAGCCCCCTCTTTCATTCAATATACAAACCCATTCCCACTTTATCACTCCAAATATTTTTCTCTAAAATGCTCCAGTCTCAGAACAGTCGCTGCCACATTAAATATTTCTAGGAATGCAGAAAGAAAATGGTTGGGAAATATTTTTGCTGGACATGGGGTGAGGAATTAAAAACCTAGAAGGGGGAAAAATTTTAAGACAAAAGAGTGAATTTTAGGGATGACATCCTTCCCAAGACAATTATAAAAAGGGTAACCAAACAAAATAATGAAACTTTCTCACCAATTCCTTCAGTGCTGTCAATTACTACATTTATGTTGAATTATAGTGAAATATTTGTATCTCCCCATAGAACTGAGAGCAGGGCTATGAGTTTTCACAGCACAGGGCTCCTCACCAAACATGTTTGAGAAGAAAGAAATGACTACTGGATGAACAGATGGACAAATTCAAGTAGATATTGAAGACAGTATCTTACCAGGCTTTATGTGTTTCAAGATTAAAATACCAAGTTCCAAACAGTTTCAAAACTAATATTTATATATTAGAATATTAGTTGGGACTATGAGAATAGCTCAGTAGTACACTGGCTGCCTAGCAAGCACAAGGACCTGGAGTCAATCCCCAGCGCCACAAAAATACGAAAAATTTAATAAAAAACAAAGAAACATTAGCTATTACTTTCAGTAATATCCAATATTCACTTTTTTTGAAAGTTTATTCTTTATAGATTAAGGAGACCTTCCTTGGTAATGTGCTAAAAAGAAAGACGTTTTGTAAACCCAGCACAACAGGCCACATCCCCTTCAGTTGGTTTTTTCCCCTCCTCTGCAGTACCAGAGATTCAACCTGGGGCCTTCACGCTAAGCTAGTCCCTTTTGACTTCTTTATTTCAAGACATAGTCTCACTAACTCTCCAAGGCTGGACTCAAGCTTATGATCCTTTCTGCCTCAGCCTCCCAAAGCACTGAAATTATAGGCAAAAACCACTGTGATAGGGTTTCAGTTCTTTCTGACATGTAAGTATGAATTCTAAAGTTAATTTTTTCTCCTAAGGAAAATATTACAAAGAAGCTATGGAGGTAGACTTAGCAGGGTTAGACAGGCCAGAAAGATAAGGAAGAACGGCAACATGATTCAAGGAGAGCAGAGAGCAGCATGAAAATTCCATGTTCACCCAATTACAAGCAGGGACTAAAAGATAAATTAAAAAAACAGGGAGGACAACAAAGGTGATAACGGACAGGGTTCTATAAATCAGATGCAGCTGTTATGAACACCTGAAGATGGACGGCTACCTGAATAATGAACCAGAGTATTTTAAATTTGAACTAATCTGAAAGGGAACTATATAAATGCTTTCCACAATGGCGTATTATTTGTATTATCAAATTCCCATCACCCCCTAATGAGGAAACTGAGTGGATCAGGATAGATGGGAAGTAAAGGCTATTTCTTTTCAAGTGAGGGGAACCAATGCACTACCTAAAAGAAGCATTTCCCTCAGCTGGAAGGAAACGACCTTTTATCTGAGTTGCAACAATCAAGGGTGCGCTCTCAATCTGGGAAACACTGGCAATGAGCAACTTGTGAATTTCCTAGAGCTGTGCCACAAACACTCAGTAATTTCATACCTTACGATAAAGTCTGCAAATGGTCAATGCATAAGAACAACAACAAGAAAGAAATCAGGATCTACAGAAGGTTCTTCTTGTTTTGTACTGATTATAATGAATAAAATATAATGAGTGGTACTAAAACTTGTGTTAGAGTAACCTGAAACTTTAAGTCAAAAGTGTTAAACTGTCTGACATGATACCCAAAACATTCTAAAATAACAGATGAACAGACACTCATTCTTTCGTACCTTTTCCTTTTTGAACGTTTTTGTCTGCTTCTTCAAACAATCCAGGTAGGTGAATCACCACACCGTTTCCTAAAAAAAATAATCCCCCATCTTAAACATTCATAACTATAATGTCAGCATGTATATATAAGATATTAAATACACACAGCTATAATAACCTCTTATCCGGAGAGGAAAATACTTAGATTAATAAGACATTCTGATTTATCAAGGACTGATCACAGAAATGAAGCTAAGTTTTAATACTTAACATAAATAATAACTGAATACAAAGGATATAGAACACTAAAATTATACAGAAACAAAAATGAAACATGATAACCAGTATTTTAAAAAGAACTATGTAGTATGGGTTACAATAGACTAGAACAATGTCATTCAAATTGGGGAGTCAATTTTTAGTGGTCATAAAATCAGTTTAATTGTACGATTACAGCACCCTTAAAAAATTATAAGTAGAATACAAAGTATTCCATCGCATTGTTTGTTATAAGGGTTCACAACCAAATCTTTCTTATGGTGAGCCACAGTTAAACATATAGTATTTGGAAAACTAATTTGATCATCTAATATTTCTTTATAGAACTATGAAATCAAAGACCAAAGATGCATGAAAAATATTTATTTCAGAAACTATTACTATTAAAGGAGCTGAAAGAGTTACAAATTGCCAAAGTTAGTATACTCCAAAAGGTAACCTGGTCAACATTAACACAGGACCAATGAACCATATAGTTAATGAGATGCGAAATCAATTCTGATCATGAAAACTAAATAGTATTATTATCCCCAAGCAGTCCAACTGAAATACTTACCAATGAATGCAGTAACATTTGGATTAATTATTCCACTGGGTAGAAGATGAAAATCATATTCCACAGAATCTACAACAACTGTATGACCAGCATTATTTCCTCCCTGAAATACAAGACAGGGAAAACTGAGCATGAAAAACAACCTATATCCTTTCAAAAGTAAATTAGTATCTAAAAATGTCAATAAAACTTAATGAAGCCCAAGTGGTTGCCACGTGTACTGATACAACAAGTTTCCTTTGTATTATAGTGCACTTGAATGACCACCCTAAATGGATCTAGAAATTAGAGATGTCAGGTTTTGGAAGGCAGGTACATTCCTTTTTAAAAGGAAACAAGTGAAAACATATAGGAAACAGTCTGGCTTTGGCATCAAGTATGTGTACCCATCTATTTAATTATCCATGATACTTTATTTATACAAAAAATATTATCTCAAAGATAGAAAAAGTAATCTATTTAGTCTAACAATGCAAATATTCATAAAATTCTTTTTATTCTTAAAGCACATCAAGCAACTTTGTGATCTGAAATTTGGATTCTTACATGGGTTGAATTAAGATTATCTCCCAACTAACTCCCCCAAATACTGGTTACCCAAAGACTAATTTATACATTAGCCTTGTGCATTTACTTGGTTAGAGAGAGACTGCTAGCACCTGCCCATCTCTAGATAAGATAACTCACCAGATCAAGGAAACTATAAGGCTCAGAATCAGACTACAAAGCCATGCTGAATTTTCTACTCTATGAAGCTTACGCCTACCTGGTCAATAAAAAAGTAAAACAATGAATTACGTAAGTTAGGTACAAAGAAGACAATTATTAAGTGTCGACATAATTTTTCCAACTTTTAAATTAAAAAGCATGGATAAAAGTTAAATCAATTAATTATGTTTAAGCTTTATAATTTTAACAATCTTATAAAAATACATTAAGACAACATATTAAGACCATTTAACATTGTTGTGTGACATTAGGAAAATAAAAAACAAACTTACACCTCCTGGGAATGATTAGTTTTTATTACAAGATCACTTTTGATAAAATGTTACTTTTCAGAGAATCCTTACCAATCATAAATTCATATAAATGCAAGAAAACTACACCTGTTAAAAAAGAAATCTTCGAAACACAGTAAATGCTTATTTCACTGTTTTTCACAATATAAATAACTCTTGCTTGAAGACTACTACTTTCAGTAATGTCATATACTTAGAAAAAAAAGAATAGTAGTAGTCCCTTCGACAGTCCTCAAGGTACAAGCAGGACACCAACAAGGAAGCAGGTAACACATGCACACACACACACACACACACACACACACACTCTCTCTCTCTCTCTCTTTCTCACATTTTTAAAAATCTTAATTTTAAAAATTTTAGTTCATTAGTACATGTGCATGGAGTAGAATATTTATATTCTTCGTGAGAAACTGGTTACTTCTTTCTTAAATTGTAAGTTAGTTTAATTCCAGGCTGGAACATCTCAATTATAAAAGACTAGAAGTCATACTTTGAGGTAAAGTTTATTCATTCAACCATTTTCAATAACCAATATCACATTAAGGATGATTATATGGTTCAAATATCATCTGAATTATTTAACTGAATATGAAAATAGTGCTGAATACACCCCCAGAATAACCCAAGATTGTCTTACTAAATAAAGACTTAGGAGAAGCCCTGTGTGGCGGCTGAGACAGGAGGAGTTTAAGGATGGCCTGGGCTACAAAGTTCAATACCAGCAAAACTGCATAGTGAGACCCTGCCTCAAACAAAACAACACAACTTAGGAGATAAAAATAAGCACTTAATTATACGTGTGACCCATGTGGGAGATGGGGCAGGAAAGTTTCACCTCGAACAGAGAAGTGTCCTCGGATGAGAAGTGAGAAGAAATTATATACAAGGAGTTTCTGGATGAGGTAATCTACATAAATGCAACTCTACTTAGTACACTGGCACATTTCTGAAATGCAACACATGAAGCTTGGAATTTAAAGTGCCTTTTTAAATACTAGGCTAAAATACAGATTGTTTGGTATATGCCAGATTCCCCGTGGAAGCTCACTGTCCTCAAAAATACTGGTCCAAGGAGAATTCACACCCATCAGCAGATGATGGTTTCAAACAGGAGCACAGCACTGACCACAACTGTGCCCGCCCACTTACAAACCACAAGACAGATGGAGCTGCCTGCCATACAGGACACTATGGAGCATGTGACAGGATGATAGACAGCAAGGACATGTTTATTTCATCATGTTAATGATTCTCCTAAGTAGCACTAAGGCCAGATTGTACTAAATAAAATGATGGAGATTTTTCTTATTCTAATTTTAATAGTTATGTTGTTCTCTTAACCCAGATATCCCCCAAACCTGCTAAGTTAAACCCCCAAAAGCATCAATCATATACAGTATTCATGTGAGCTGCTGTGTGTAACTACCTCTTACTGTTTTGCTAAGTCCCCATAACGCTTCTGGTCCTAGTTACTCATGTACCAAATAACAGATACTTTTCATTTTCCTAACTGCACCCTCTGTCTGTATTACTTAACTAAATAATAGATCATGGTTATGCAAAACCCTGTGGAATCACAATTCAAGGTAATTTTCTGTATCAATACCATAAGGAAAATGAGTCTCAGATTCTTAAAGTTTTTAATCTGAAGTGCCGCCAAGAGAAAACAGTGAAACATGTGATGCATATGGTAAGTTTCTTTGAAGAACAATGTAAGTTTACAACGGCTTACATGATGTCCTTCCAAAAACAAATCAAGATAACTGTATTAAAATGAAGAAAAAGCCAGCCATGGTGGCACACAGCTACAACCCCTGCGCTCGGGAGGAGGAGGTGGAAACTGGAGGACTGCAGCAGGAGCACGAGGCCAGCCTGGACTGCAAAGTGAAACCCTGGCTCAAACACACAAATGAATGTTTAAGAACAGTGAACACATAAACAAAAATTCAGTTAACATCTTAATTCTATCAATTTCCTGCCCCGGCCTAGCCTCCACCGTAATACTGGGGAGTAAACCCAAAGCCTCCCACATGCCAGGCAAGCACTCTGCCACTGAGCTATATCCGCAGTCCTTGACTACTACTTTCACATTATTAGTAGTATTAATGTATAAATTCAATTAACATTCCTTAGATTCTAATTTAACAATTTCTTTAACTACTATCCATCTACATCCTGCATTATTATATTAAATACAGTTATAATATATAACTAACCTTTTTGATGACTAGAAAGTTTTCTATGACAGAACTATGAAATAAATTGGATTATGATAGAAACAAAACAGAACTGAAACTCTTCTCAAAGCTGAAAAACAAGGTTTTTGATGCATCCTTTCAACTTTTACAAAAATATGTTTTAATTATAATGAAAATAAAAAACCAGTTTAACTCCAAATATTTTTCTTCTACATTAGAATAACTAGAGATCTACAGTGTATCAAGACTGTTGGATTCTCCTTGTGGGGTATATTACATTTATTTCATTTATTAACTTACATAGGGTGAGCCATTCTTGCATCCTTAGAATGAAGCCAACTTGATCACAACATATAGTTTTGTTTTTGGTTTTGGTACCAAGGATTGAACTTGTGACCCTGCACTTGCCAGGCAGGCACTTATGCCACTAAGCTAAATCCCTGGCCCCGCATATAGTTCTTTCAAAGACCAGTTGAATTCTGTTTGCAAATATCTTACTGAAGATTTCTGCATCTATGTTTCTCAAGGACATTGGTCTGTAGTTTTCTGGTTTTGTTCCTTATCAGTCTTGGTATCAGTATAATGCTAACTTCTTGGAATCAGTTTGGGACCATTCTTTCCCTTTCCAATACGTGTGAAAAAATTGAAGAGTATTGATGGCAGTTCTTCAGTAAGTTCTGATAAAGGTCAGCAGTGAACCCATTGGCTCCTGGGCTTTTCTTGATTGGTAAAGTTTTGATTACCATATCAATTTCATTGCTCATTACTGGCCTTTTTGGGGTTTTTATAACTTCCTGGTTTATTTTTGTTGTGTCATATGTGTCTTGGAATTTATCCATATCTCCCAAGTTTTCCAATTTATTTGTAATATTAGTTTTTAAAACATCATATAAGTGGAATCAAGTATTTAAAAAAAAATCATGACTGCTTCAATAGATTCAGAAAAAGTCTTTGACATAATCCCACATCTCTTCAAGACCAAAGAAGTATACAAAGATCTTACCTCAAACTGATAAAAGCCATATATGACAAACCTACAGCCAACTTCACACTGAAAAGGGAAAAACTGAAAGCATTCCTTCTAAAATCAGGAACAAGGCCAGGGTACCCACCATCACCACTACCATTCAATGTAGCACCTGAAACTTTGGACAATGTAATCAGGCAAAAGAAAGAAATTAAGGGAATAGGAAAGTTCCTCACTTTCCTCACTGGGACAAATACATTCCACTGGAACATCACAACTTACAGGTTTATTCTGGCTCACAGTTATGGTCCATGTTGGGTGGGCTCTGAGGCAGAAATGGCCTTGTGGAATAACGCAGAGGAAAAGCTGCCCATGATACAGCAGCCAGGAAACAGAGAACATAGGGAAGAGCCAAGGAGAGAGATACATCCTTTCAGGGGACACCCCTGTCACCCACCTCATCCAACTAGGCCCACCAGCCTAACAGCAAGCACATTTAACTATAGTGTCCCCATGATTTAATCACCTGCCAAAAGCCCAGCCTCTGAGTGGATGAGAGTTTTGGGGCCCATTCTTGATCTAAACCACAACAAAAAGGAAGACGTCAAGTCTCAAACCGCCAACAGAAGGCTCTTAGAGTGAATAAACTATTTGGTAGACTATAAAAATCAACAAATGAAAATCAATACTGTTTTTTAGACCAACGATGAACACACCAAGAAAAAATTAGGGAAATAATTCTATTCACAATATCTTTTTTAAAAAATGAAATACCTAGGAATCAATCAAACCAAGGAGATGAAAGACCTCTATCATAACACCTACAGAACCCAAGAAGGAGACTGAAGAGGACACTGTTCTGCAAAGGCAGAATTAGCATAATTAAAATGGCCATATTAACAAAAATGATCTACAGAATAATATAATCACTATTAAAATACCAACAATAGTCTTCATAGGACCTCAAAAAAAAAAAAAAAACCCTAAAATTCTGAGCCAGAAAAGACCCAGAATAGCCAAAGCAACCCTGAGCAAAAGGAGCAAAGGTGAGGCGTCACTACTCCAGATTTCAAGTTATACTACACAAAGCTCTACACTAGTAAGAGAAACATATGACGCTGGTACAAAAATCAACATGTAGACCAATGGAATGGAACAAAGACAAAACAACTCAGATACCTTCAGCCATCTGATTTTCAATAAAGGAGAAAATTGAAACTAGACCCACACCTGTTACCCTGTGTTAAAATCAAAGCAAAATGGATCAAAGACTTACACATAAACAGAGAAAGTTTGAAACTTAAGGAAGATAACACAGAGGAAACTCTATGATAGGAACAGGCAAGACTTCCTGGACACAACTCCAGTCGCACAGGAAACAATATCAAGAATAATAAATGGGAAAACATCAAATAAAAAGCTTTTGCACAGCAAAGGAAACAAAAGAGATAATACACAGTATGGGGAAAAATTGCTAACTATTCTGACAGAGGACTAAAATCTAGAATATATAAAGAACTCAAAGAGAAATGACTCAAGAAATGGGCCAATGGACTGAATAGTGACTTCTCAATAGTAGTAGTACAAATGGGCAATAGGCACATTTTTAGCTATTAGGAAAATGCAAATCAAAACAACTCAGATTTCATTTTACCTTTATCAGAATGGCTATCATCAAAAACACAAAAACCGATAAATATTGGCTAGAAAGAACCCTTCTACACTGCTGGTAGGAATGCGATCTAGTAGAGTCACTATGGAAATCAGTATGAAGATTCCTCAAAAAACTGAACACAGAAATTCCAATGGATTTAGCTATTAACTCTCGTGGGTATATTCCCAAAAAGAGTTAAAAGACATCATACTACTATTATAGTGCACTCATATTTTTAACAGCTTAACTCATAATTGCTAAGCTTTGGAAACAACCCAAAGGTCCATCAGTAGATAAAATGGATAGAACAAATGTGGTAATAGACAAAATGGAGTACTGTTTGGCCATAAGGAAAAATGAAATCAGGTCATTTTCCGGAAATTGGATAGAACCTGAGACCACAGGGTTAAGCAAAATAAAAAGATACAGAAAGTAAAATATTGCATGGTTTATCTTATATGAGAACTATAAACTAAACTATAAATAAAATGAAAAAGAGAATAAAGGAAACAAAAAGACTTTTTAGGATACAGATGGGATGGAAATAAAAACTTATCAAGATGTTATATACGTACATCAACTCTCCAAACATACATATTATCTGTTGCAAACACACATACATGCACATGCATGACTGTTAGAAAACCATTACCAAAAAAACAACCCAGTATAAATTTTCCCTCACCTCTTATTTTCCTAAAGAAAATTAATCCCGGGTCAGCTATACCTTTTTATGTACCAGCCTTCTTCTTTCCTCGTATTTTCCAAATTATATAGTAAGTCATGTCCCTGGTCACAGTGACTAATCCAGACTGGGACACCAGATCCAACTTAAAAGCAATTACTTAGTTCCTCTCCTGTGGAAATTTTGAATCTGAGTTTAAGATGCCAGTCATTTAACAGAAGCAACCTCAGGGGAAGGTCTACCAGGCCTAGTTGCTGAGATCCCAGGAGGAGATCACATCAGCCAGCCTCAGGCTTGGTCATCCAGATCCCTGACCAAACAAATCCCCACTACACTTACGATAGTTTCTTTCCACTGTTTGCCAACAAAGTCACATCATTCACAAATAAACTCCTTATCACCTAGTATGTCCACAGCTGGCCCTGAGTTTACTTCTCATACCAATAACTGAATATAAATGTGATATTAAAATTTTGATAACATTTTATGCTGTCAAAGACGATTCTTTAAAACATAGTACTGTAGGCCACCAGGATGATATAACAGTGCCTGGTTATTTCTAACCCTTCTACATTTTTCCACATATGCTCCTTCTACTGGTTACAATTAAGGAAGTCAGAAGACAAGTGCTTTGGATGTTCCATGGTTCCTCAGCATCACAGGTCATAACTCAATTCCAAACTAAAAGTTCAGTTCAAGATATGTCGATTTGTACATGCTTCTAATTACACAGTTCCAAAGGTCTTGAGGTTTAAAAAAAAAAATTGGAAGGAGAAGAAATTAGTCTGCAAAAATGGGTCTTGATTCTTAGTTTCCTATAGACCTCCTGCTTCAGCCAAATCACTCCATTCTGCACATCAACATATCCTGCTATGGGAGCCACAAAGGCAATGATGAACCTTTTCTGACAATATTTAAACCCAGAACTACTGGTTATCTCTTTGACTGTTGGGAACCACTGAAGCCAGAAATTGACTACACGAACAAGACTGGAGCATGACCATCCCAAGAAGGAAGAGTGCCCAGGGCAAGCCACATGAAGCAGCTGCTTCAGCCGGGAGAACACCAAGCCCCAAGACAATCTAAACAGTGGATTGCTAGACAACAGGGTGTCATGTGACATTAAGTTGCTAAAAGGTATAAATAAATGCCCCAGCAGTGAGGGGCCAGTTCCTTTCCTCCCATCAGAAGAGTAAGGGTGCCGCCAGACCCCAGCTTTGTCTTTATTTATTTTCTCATCCTCTCGCAGTCCTTCACCCCAAGAACCTCAAGAACTGCATGGGTCGTGGAAGGCAACAGTAGAGGCCAGAATGTCAAGGAGTAACAAATTCATACACATGGCCCAAAGGCATTTCTCTGGTCACTGAGGCCTCTAAAACAGTTTGTCGTCTTTTTATCCTTTTTGGTCTGAGTCCATGAAAACTGCACTGAAATCACAGAGCTCCCAATGAAGTCCCAGTTAGTACTACAGATTACACAAATGGACAGCAATGCCTCAGATCGGATGCCCTTTATCCAAAAAAGGACGCTACTTCTTGTCTGTCTGGCAGGCTTAGGATCCTAACAACCTTTCAAGTCAATGCTTTTTCTTTATGCTGCTTTCCTGGTAAAGAGTAAGAGCTGGTTGAAATGAAACATTCCCAGATGAAACATTTCACAGTTCACCAAAACTAAAGCACCTGTCAACTATAGCAATAAAGTACTCATAAAAGCATCCTGCAACTGCAATTAACTTATGATTCCACAGCAGACCAGATTAAATTACCGCCAGTAAACTGATCAAGTAAACCACTCAGCAGTAACCAGACACACTAGGTAGGCAGAGAACACATATCCTTGTATCTGAATTTCTTTTTAGTAAACACAGCCAAGTGTACTGTTCAGCTATCTTTGAAAGGCCTACAGGGACCCCACCTTACCTTATATAGTTACCTCCTAACTTCAAAACCACACAAATGACAGTTTCAGACACTTTGCATTTTAGTCCATAAACTGCCATTGTGAAACAACTGACAATGAAAGTGGAAAAGTGCACTGGCTTGGAGGATTTCAGGTTCCTAATCAAGAAGTCTGAAACCCTAGTTACCAAAATGTAGTATACCCAGGGTTCCTAGGTGGGAGAAGGAACTATGTAAAGGGTGTGTGGGGCGACCTCTACCAATGATGTTATATAGTTGTTGGGTTTCATCACTAATAAAACTTCTCCTTTAAAAGGGATTTTAAAAGCTCTGACATAAATAAAACTTCACTTGGGGCTGGAGGTTTAGCTCAGCGGCATAAGCGCCTGCCTTGAAAGCGGGCAGTCGTGAGTTCGATCCCCGGTACCGATAAAAAGGAAAAAGACAAAAAAAAAAAAAATAAAAATAAAAAAAAATAAAACTCCACTTTTCCTACTTTTTGAAAGAACTTTATTACACTGAGTTTGTAATTAAGGTTGGATAAAGTAAAGAAGCATTTCACACGTAGCCATGGGAACTCCCATTCATTATTGTTCAAGGCTTGCACCAACACCCAGTATTTCAATGTCCCTTTTTCTAGTGATAAAACCTCAATAATCTTCACTTTTCACTTATCAATACATAGCTCACCCACATTAATCTTTCATGTCAAAATCTGACATTGTTCCCAAAAGATTACGTTTCTATCCAGTTGCAGCTAAACAAGCTATTAACAGCATATTAATTACTGATTCACTCTAGATTTGTTCAAAGCAAGTTTTTCTAGAGATACTTGAATCTACCCAAAACTCCACTCATTCCTTCCAAAATACCACAAACAATAATTTAGAACAGGTACCATTGGGATGTTCTCCTATAATTTAACGATCCACACTTTTAAGAATAGATAATGGTATAGCAGATCCAAATAGAGATCCTAGTAAAGTTACTTCCTTTTAAGTAATGTTTCACTCTTTCTACTTAAGGAGAAAATTTCTGTAGCTGATAGGTCCTTTATACTGTCCCCTAACCAATGGCTGTTTCCAAGCATTCTGCAAGTACCAGCATCTAGCTACCCATCAGTAACATTTTTTCACTGTGTTTATTTTTATGGTGAGCATTCAGATGTAACAACCATATATTATGTACTTTCTTTTGTAATTAATTGCAGTTAATATTTTTTCTATATTATTTTAGAACCCTGGGTGAGAGAACACAAAGAAAGGGATTGTTGCCCTGGCCTTTCCTGGTCACAAGTTACTGCATGCCTGTCACTGTAACCAAGACCACTGAGTTCCCTTTCTCCAGTAACAGTAAAAAGCCCTAGCTTACAGCCTGCTATAAAATGTTCTGGTTAAGAAGCCTCTGGAGTTTCTACCAACAAAGTAAGGAAAATAAAATACAGTATGTTACTTTGAGAGGATCTGGTGGGGGCACCAACAGGCTTGCTAATAAACTACTTCTTTGCTACTAAAAAGGAACTTTCGTCTTCCTACATTTAATTCCTTGAACACGGTGTACTGTAGCTGACTTCTCTGGGCCTGAACTGGCCACATGGTTTACACTGCAGCTGTCTACTATACTTTGAGCTTCTGGTGGACATGATTTATGCCTTTTTAGGGGGCTTTTTTTTACTCCAGGGCTAAGTGGTCCTTTGTAGATACTCAATATGTGTTTATTGGATAAACAATCAAGTGTTTGGAGTTGGCCCTGTACTTAATTTTTCTCCTTTCTTAAAAGATATATTGATTTAAAATTCAGACATCAGTAGTGTCTGTACTTTGATCCAAGCCACGCACACACTTATGGGCCCAAAGTACCTACAACCTTATAAATAACTCCCCGTAAACTCCGAAGCTGAAGGACACAGGCTTTAAGTGTTGAAATTTTGAAAACACCGTTTTCATCTGCTCTTTCCAAAAAAAAAAAAAGCATTTTATATACCAAAATCTATAATTACAGGAAACACTAATGGCTTTTTTTAAATTTTAAAACTATTTTGTATTAAGAGAAATTCCTATTTTATGATTTACTGTTGACATATGGGCACATTATATGTACATCACTTCTAGAGAAACTGCTGTATAAAATTTGGATTCACAGTGTATTATGGCAAAAAATAATTACCAAAAGATACACAAAACTTGAAACATCAAACAAAGCAGTGAATCCAAGCTCTGACATTCCTTAGTAACCTACACAACTAATTAGGAATTTCAACATTTCATATTCTTTAATTTTATAACTTAGGAGCCAGCATTATTACTAAGCAGATGTCACATACATTACTAGGAATGGCCAAACAATGTAAAGGTCAAAGTGAATCACAAATGGAATACGTCTAAAATGCTTACCTTCCTACTTGTGGCCAATGAAACTTTTTAAAGAATTATAATGATTAGATTTTAAAAGGAACAAGGAGAATACAGATTATATAAAGAAGGTAGTACGAATAAACAAGTAATAAGAAAGTCTACCTATCAAGTCTGGTCACTTTTCTACTACCTTCAGTAGCATTTTGAAGCACACTGCTCCTTCTTAATCATTTCTCTACATTTTCCAACGTCATTAGATCATATTGGTCCATGACCTACCTTAATACTAATTTTTTTAACACTTTTTTTTTTTGTCTTTTTCGTTTTTTTTAATCAGTACCAGGGATCGAACTCACGACTGCCTGCTTGCAAGGCAGGCACTTATGCCACTGAGCTAAATCCCCAGCCCCAATACTAATTTTTTAGTAACACCTGTAGACTACTGCTACTATTTCTAATGATTTTCAAAAGAATATGCACCTGTAGGGAGGCTGAGGCAGGAAAATTGCCCTGAGATGGTCCAAGCCAGCTTGGGCAACATCAGTTCAAGGGCAGCCTAAACTACACTGTGAGATTCTGTCTCAAAACAACAACAACAAAAAACATAAGTCTTTTAGAATAAATACTGTAGTGGTACATTCCCCAAATAATAGAACCAATAATGGACTCAATTTAAATTCGCATGTATTTAAATTCGTCAAGAGCAGATAAATCAGCCTCAGCCTCTCCCTCTAACCAGCTTTCTCTTTTATCCCACAGCTGGGCCAGATCTAATTTTAAAATCGACAAAAAAAGGTGAAGGCTGGTCTTCAAAAGCAGCTCTTAAGGTCTGTAGGGAAGGAATTCCACAACACCTCTGGGGGCCCAGTAAGTCTGTATGCTGCCAGACAGGTGGAGGTATGGAGTGGGGGCAGCTGGTGCTTTAAGTGCTAAAACACTAAGACCTCTATCTAGTCAAGAAATGGGTAGATTTCTTTGTGAAAAATAACATGAACAACAACAACAACAAAAAAATCCCACGCTAAATCAGAGGATATTTGCATTTAGCTTTGCACATATCTATAACTTCCTTATTTTTCCATGCTCAAATGTTATTTTAGGCAGAAAATCTTCGATCGAGTGAGCCAGTCTCTGACTTGTCAGAGCACCCACCCAAAAGCATCATCGTCATCATCCTATTATCCCAAGTATTTTTAGAGAGCAAGGAATATTCTTCCAGCCCAGTATGCAGTTAACATACTACTACACTACAGATTGTTTTGAGTAGGGGTATGGCTCGTCTCTTTTGAATTCAGAAACTGGGGGACGGTCATCGGAAAACCTTCACAAAGGCCTAGCCTCTAGGCTGCTTCAAAACAAACAAATAGGAAGAAAGCTCACACCGAAAACCACGTGCCTCCAGTAGGAAGTACATTACCACTCCCTTCCCCGAGAAAGTGAACTTTCCAGGGAGCCGTTAACAAAGTATTTCTAAATATCCGATGTGTCATTCATGTATTTACTTGCCTCATGCTTCTTAACCAAGAGAGGTTACATTCCTCTGAGACCAAAGAGTAAAACTAATTTCCCTTTAATATTAACGGCGGGGGGGGGGGTTATGTAGTAAAAACAAAAGACAGAGTCCCTCAACAGTGCCAAAGCCCCGCGGTGGGTTCCGATGTCAACAAAGTAGCGCAGGGGCAGCAAAAAGTCCGCCTGCTCGGGGCCTGCAGGTGAGGCGGAGGCGAGTCTGGATTCCGGGAGATTTGGGAGGAATCGCGCCCACTGCCGCCCAGCCGGGTACTCTGCGGGTCCGCGCCCCGAGTGGGGAGCAGGCCTCGGGCGATAGCTACCCACGCCCGGCCCGCAGAGCGCCGTCCCCGCCCGGTCCTTGGCTGGGCACCGGTCCTCAGGCGCCGCGCATCTCCGCCAGCCCGGCCAGTCCGCATTTCCTCCCCAGCGAGCAAGCCGAGGCTCTGGGTCAGGGGTCCCCGCGCCGGGGGTCCCCGCCTCCCGCCATTTCTCTGCCTCGCCTCGGTTCGCAGCGGGAGAACCTCAAGGTGACACCTCCTGAGGGGCGGCGGATAGGGGCTCCCGGCCCGGCTCACGTCCGCGCCCCGTCGCCTCACCTGGCAGCGGCACACGATGTCCGCGTCCTGCGCCAGCAGATCCACTACCTTCCCTTTGCCTTCATCGCCCCACTGCGCGCCCAGCACTACCGTCACCCGGTTCCCTCCTGCCGGCGCCCTGAGGCGGCCGCACTCGCCGTTGGGCAGGGAAGATGCCGCCGGGGCGACCGACATGACTCCAACGAGGCGCGGAGAGCCCAAAGGAGATGAGGAAGCGAAGAGTGCGCGAACTCAAGCGCTCTGCTGGGGCCAGCCACATGCGGAGGAAGAAAGAGCCAAAGGCCGGCCCCGCCCCCCGCGCGCCCGGCCCCTCCAGCTAGGCCCCGCCCTGTCTCCGACACCCCGGCTCAAAACGGGACCATGACTGCCCCGCGCAGGCGGACCTCAGCAACACCTACGTCCCAAAGGCCCTGGCGGCGGCAATGGCCGCCACCCGGGACTGAGGCCACGCCCCTTCCGTGGCCAGGAGTGTCACTCAGGCGAATCCCGCGAGCGGAAGGGGCGGGGCTTAGAGCGCGCATCGCCCATCACGCCCCGCCTACCCACCTTTCCTCTGGTTTTCAAATTTGAGAGATACGTAGACTTGTGAGGAGCGTCGAACTACATCTCCCGACGTGCAACGCTGTGCGTAGAGCGACGTAATTTGGTGCCAGTTGGTTTTAAGAACTGAAAGAATTCTTTTGTTTTTTGAAATACTAATTTTTATTGAGGAAGGAGATAAAGTTTACAAAACACAAAGAAGGTAATTTCAAAACACAAATAAGATAGAATTGGACCGTATAAATTGAAAGTTAAAGTTCTAGAAGAGCAGAAATGGTGACAGGGATAAAAAAGGGCAAACTCAAAAGTAAAGCAGTAAAAGTGTAACCAGGAAATTTGGAGATCAGTAGAGCCCTAACCTGTTTCATTTTGCATGTTAGTGACCGCGGCTCGAAGAGAGCGAATTATCTACTTTATACAGGACATGCAGATACAGTACTGGAATGCACTGGGATTTTTAATCCCCACAATCATATAATGTACGTGGGTGTCCTCGTTTTATAGGATTTGCTTTTTCCTTCTAGTGCTGCGGATCAAACCCAAGGTCTCAAGTATGCTAGGCAATTACTCTGCCACTAAGCTGCACACTAGCCCATTTTATAGGTTTTCAAGCTATGTAACTTACCCTAGTGCGGCTCAGATTGGTACTTTGGCAGACTGCATGTAAGATACCCTACCCTCGCTTAGCTTCAATTGTGGGTATATTCCAGAGTATCCCAAATGTTGATTTAATACTCTTTCGACTGCAATGCGAATTAATTATGATGTCTAATTCTGATTTTTAAAAATTTCTACCAAAAGGGCTGGGGATTTAACCCAGTGACTCAGGCACTTCCCTGGTAAGTGCAAGGTCGTGAGTTCAATCCCCGGTACCAAAAAAAAAAAAAAAAAAAAAAAAAATTGGGAGCAGGACAAAATCGCCTTGTGTGTAGTGTCTCCCAAACTTATGAACTATCATCTTCTACAGTGGTCCTCACAGCCCATTGTAGTACACTGTCTTACTATTTCTACCCAATGCTTTGTCAGTACACATTGAGAACCTACTACAAACTAAGACTACTGCGCACTGACCTCTGAGGATTCAGATTGTTTGGTCTCCCTGTGTATGATAATGTATTTATCTCAGCTTTATCACAGAATAAGCTCATTGTAAACAGGAACGCTGTCTGATTTATTGAAAAATGCCCGAGACAGTGTTGGGCACAGAGTAGATTGTGTTCACAGTGCATCTGCCAGATATGTATTTGCTAGAACAGTGGTGCTAAACCGTCACACCAATATTTGAGCTAAACAATACAGTGACTAAAAAAATACACCTTTTGACCAACTCGGATTTTTCGCCAAGGGGTTTGGCTATGCCCTTCCCTAAAATCTAGTCTATATTTTAGAAAGTTAGGGCACCAGCTAACTTTGAGATCACTTGTCTTTCCCTTTGCAGGCACGTGTGGCCCGGACGCTGAGCCGAGGACGTTGGGGCGAGGACTCTGTATCATGTCAGCCACACGGGTGGTGGCGCTGCTGCTGGAGCTGAGCTGCTGCAGTTCAGCACTGTGGAGGTAGACAAACGCTAGTTTCGGGGACCAGACAGGGCAGAGTCGTCCCCTCACCCCCACCCCCGGGCCGAGCCTGCAATACCCTTGGCCCTACTAGACCGCTGCCTTGTCCCCCAGCTCAGGAAGCAGATCACCGCGCTGGTTCCCCCAATCCCACCTTTCCTGGCGTCTTAAGGCTCTCTTCTAGTTCCCTCAGAAGACTGATGGGATCTTCATGCTGCTGTCTCCTGAACAGCTGCCGCTTTCTGAATTTTCCACTTTTTAAATTTTATTTATTTGTTTCTCTGGCGCCCCTCTCTGGCTGAATTCGTAAAATGGAATCCCACTGTTTTTTTACTAGTACAAGTTTGCAGTACATGATGTTTATGTTCTTTGTGGAGGGTCGGAACATGCACATGACACATCCTAATTCCCTTTTTCATCCCCTTTCCTTCCTCTCCCTCCATTTCTTGATTCCCTTCCCATTTAAGAAAGATCTACTGTATCTTCCTACTTCCTATTTCTTATTTTGTTCATTATGTACAGTTTGGGCTTCCCATATAAGAGAAACCATGTGTTACTTAGCTTGTGTATTTCATTTATTTCACTTACTATTACGGACTCCAGGTAAACCTTTTCTCCTACAAATGACTCAAGTTTTTCTCTCTTTATGGCAGAATAGTACTCCATGTAAATCTCATATTTTCTTCATCCATCCATTAATGAACACATGGGCTGCCTTCCATTTCTGCAAACTGCTGTCAAAAAGGAGAGGAGTAAATGAGATCCTAAATGTCACCTCCTGAAATTAGCAGGGGGCGGCATTTTAAAAGGACAAGTAGCAATGGATAAGGTAGTTGGAACAGAGTAAATTATGTGAAAGTGCTTTATATGATACAAATGCTTTACAAATGTAAGGAAAGGTAATTCTTATAAAAGAGGAGTTGAATGAAAATGTTATAAAGTTTTAAGAGATCTTTAATGCAGGTTTGATTTTTGTTTAGTATTTAGTAATTGTTGCACTGGAAGGTTTGTAAAATATTTTAGAAAGATTTTCAACATACTCAGGTTAAAATCCAGCTGATTAACCAGAAGATAACACTCTTCAACTGTTCTCTTTTTTTTCTTTTTTTCGGGTACCAGAGTTCAAACTCACAACCTTGGGTTTGCCAGGCAGGTGCTTATGCTGCTGAGCTACATCCCCAGCCCCAACTATTCTATTTTTGCTATAAAGATAATTATTCTCTAATATTAATGATATAGGGGGAATAAAACTCCAACCTACTCTAAAGTCAAAGAATGAATTTTAGGAACAACAGAGATTCAGAGCAGTATGTATTTATTGAGAGAAAGAAATCCTTTATCTGAGAGACAGAAGGGCTCCCAAATGAGTTGTCAAAGTTTGTCTTTTCTAGGGGCTTTTATAGAATTAAAAAACAGGTGAGGCAGGTCTAAAGTGGGGAAAACTCACGAGGTGGGCATGAGGTGGGACAGAACAATGGCCAACCAATAAAATTAATTGCTCAGGTAAAATTGATTAAATTGGGGACAAATAGGGAAATGGGTCACATAGCAAGTGGCCATAAATATAGAACAGTGACTCTTCCTGTAAGGAGTTGGCATGATGAGTACTAGCTTCCTCAGGGTGATAGAGACCTAGTTAGACTATCAATCCCTGATACTTATCCTTAGGAAGTGTGCGGGTATGTTTAACTTATCTTTTGTCTTGAGGCGTGGCTCACAGGGAGGTGTCTGAGTTCCCTAGTTACAAGGTGTCTGCCTTTCTACACTGGCTCCTTTGAGGGCCCAGCCCTGTTTGACTGCCTATAATATTTCTATCTAACTGAGTTGCCTATAACGTTAACATTTATGAATACCAACAATAAACCATTGTAGAAGTTTCCGTACAATGAGGAAAAGGCTTCCCTTTCCAAAGTATATCTCATTGGATAGATGAAGGAGTCAGAGAGCTTGGGGTGCTGGCACCCATCTCCAATTGCAGCCCTTTGGGAGGCTGAGACACAAAATAAGGATAAAACATCTGGTTGGATTATTATGAGGCTCGAATATATTGGTGTACTTAGAGCTCTCAGCCCATGCAAAAGATAGACCCATAAGCCATGATCACTGATATTAATGATGGCCTGTGAATTCAGGGAGTTTATAAGCTTTTTTATTTTGAACACCAGAGGTCACCAAATGTTTTTGTAAAGGACATGGCAGAGTATATATTCTAGACTTTTTCTGGCAATACAGTTTATGTTACAACTGTTCAGCTCTCTGCCCTAGTATGAGACAGCACATGCCGACAATAGTAAACAAATGTGTGTGATTGTATGCCAATAAAAATTATTTATAAAAGTGTAGAATTTGGCTTCCAGGGCTGTTTGCCAATGCTGACTAACATACATGACTGAAGAAAATGCTCAGGTTCATTTAGATGTTAATGAGAACAAAGATGTTATTTTTTGTTATGGCTGTCACAGTCTCTGAATTTTATTTAATTTTATTTAATTTTATTTTATTTTATTTTTTTTTTTTTTTGGTACCAAAGATTGAACTCACAACCTCACACTTGCCAGGCAGGCGCTTACACTGCTGAGCTAAATTCCCAGGCCCTGAATTTTATACTTTAATAAGGTGTCCTTTTGAACATATAATTTCGGGACTGGGTATGCAGCTCAGTGGTAGAGCACTTGAGTAACATGTGTAAAGACCTGTGTTCAAACCTCAGCACTACAGTACAGAAAGAATAAAATGTCTTAAACTTAACATGATTTTTAAAACTTTATTGTTTGTTAGCTTTCAGGGGAGGTCGGGTGAGAAGTTTCTTGGTTAAGAAACTCTTCCCTGCCTCAAGGCCTTTTTTTTCTTCTAAAAGCATTAACATTTTGTTTTTGACATTTAAATTTGTTAAATAAAATTTTTGGAGACCATTGTTTAGCCTGAATTTTGTCAGCTGTGTAATAGAACAGACTAACATGGGGTTGCTCACCCCGAAATTCTATGTCATCAAAACCCAAACCAAGTTGTTATGAGTAGGGAAATCTGCAGAGGTAGCAGCCAAATTCTGAAACAGGTCAGCTTCAATCACCATGATAATTAAGTTCCCTCTCTGCTTTAATCTTTATAAAAAGTAACAGAGAAAACAATAATGTTTACTAATCAGTTATTTTTCTATTGTTCTATTTCCAGATTTCTGCCTTTCCAAAAAACATTGAAATAGACCAGTCTGTTATGTTCAGCCCTTTTCTGTCTATGAAACCAACTTTTTCTGCTGCCGATCAGACTTCTTTAGAGAATAAAGTGTTGTCCCATGGTAGGATTGTAAATAAAGTCAATTAAGATCTTTAAATTATTGTAATTTTGTCTTTTACATGTTCTCAATCCCAGTGGAGTTGGTTTTTTGAAATGATACAAGGTAAAGATAGTTGCTTCTTTTTCCTTATGAGTCCAGATTCATTTTTCCAGCTTCATTTATCTTTTTCTCAGTTGATCAGATATACTCCCTCTGCTCTATAACATTTTCTGGTTTATTATTATGTTCTATTCTGTCATTGGTCCATTTGCCTGTTGTTGTACCTGTGCCAAATGTCTTAATTAGATGCCAAGTTTTTGTTGTTTTTGCTTTTTTTGGTTCCAGGGATCGAACTCATAATGTCCCACTTGTAAGGCCAGCATTTATGCCACTGAACTATATCCCCAGCCAGATGCCTTAGTTAGTTAGGTTCCTAGTAAGTCTAATATCTCATAGGGCGTCCCATTCCCTGTTCTTTTCCCACAGTGTCTCGATCATTCTTGGACCTTCACACATTCACACACATGTTAAAATCAGAAGGTTAAGTACCACATGGTGTCTTTTAGGGTTTGAATTGAATTGACAGTGGCTCGGAATGACATCTTTATGAATATTAAATCTTCCTATTCAGTAAATATTGTGTAATCTCAGATTTGCTGCAGAAATTTCTCTCTCTCCATATATATGTTCAAGAATGCTTTCTTTCAATTTTTTGAAAGTGTTTATGTAAGTTTAGGGTAATTTTTACCATGAAAATTTTGGTAGAATTCATGTATAAAAATCCCAAAACTCAGTGTTTCTGGTAAGATTTTAAACTAGTGCCTTATACAGCTGTTTAAGCTTTTTATTTCTTACTGAGTCAATTTTGGTAACATACAAAAATATTTATTCCATGTAATTTTTCAAAGCTGTCATATAATTGAGCTATATGTTTATGCTTTTAATATCTATCTTATCTATAATTATGGCCTCCTTTCATTATATGTTTTTGGTCATGATCAATCTTGTGAGCCTGTCTGTGTTACTCATCTGTTGGAGACCCCTACAGTGGTCCGATCTGCCAAGTGTTACAGCCCACCACAAGAACAAGCAACAAAATATCAGTGCCGCAGGGATCTGGGATGACCAGTTGTTCAGGGGGGACAAAAGGCCACAGGCAGCCAGACCTTGGTATTTATTGATCATTGGGGAAAATGGGTACACTAGACAGGTGGCTGGGCAGGCAAGACTTGTAACACAGGAAACAAAGTATTCTTACAAAGAGGTAGAAGTGCCAGATTTAGGTTATGGTTAGCAAATAACCTGCTTGGTAGCCAATTCTGGGAAAGAATTTTCCTCTGGAGTCATGCTGGCCTCAGTGGAGATATTATATCTTAGCCCCATGGTAACTGCTTGCTATCTTGAAAACCTATACACAGCCTCAGCCAGACTCACTAATTAAACTGAAAGCCAAATTAGGGAAGTCTCCTCTATTCAGCCTGTACCGCTTGCTAGTAAACACAGTCACGTTAGGGGCTGGGGAAGAGTGACGTGGCTTCCATGCTCATCTTCATGTTTTTGTTCGGCATTTTATTGATTTCACCTTTTGATCCTGCTATTTTTTCTGTTTATTCTGATGCTCTCTAACAGCCTTAGTTAGACCATTAGCTAATAGTCTATGCTTTTCTGACATGATTCTTAATGGTATTTATGTCCCTAAGAGCACTGCTTGACTGCATCCCGTAAGGACTGTTGTATAATCTCGTCACTATTCACTTCCGGCTAGTTTAAACTTTGATCATTGTCTTTCCTGTAACCCTCCAATTATTTAGGATTTGTTTTTAATTCCAAATATGCAAGGCTTTTATCATTTGTTATTAACATCTCCATTAATTATACTATATAGTCAGAACCTGGTCTACATGAAGCCAGTTCTGGGAAGTTTGTTGATACTTGCAATATCTAGTTTTATAAATACTCCGTGTGTGCTTGAAAAAGAGCGTGTTTTCTCTAGTGGTCTATTCTATTATTTCTCAATTGTAATGAATTATTTTCTTCTTAAAAATGAAAGTGCTTTCTGTGATAATTTGTCACATATGAATGTATTCTGTAGTAGGTTTCATGGGACTTCTGAGTTTCCTGAAGCTGTCCTTGTGAATGTTTTAATGTGTGCTTCTGTTAGATGCTCAACAGCAGGACCTACCCAAGACCAATTCCTGGATAGGTATAACCGGGTGAGAGAAAGAGAAGATATTTGAGAGAATATGGTTTACTCAAATGTCTTATTCTATAGGCTGGACATAGAGTGAAAAAGTGACATCAGGAAGGGACTCATCTATGGGGAGCTGAAGGAAAGGGTGGGTACTGGATGGGACCCAGGGCACTGAGCTATACCCCCAGGCCCTCCTGTTTGATTTTAAAGAGCTGGTAGGAGGGATGGGAATTACTGCTGGGAGCAGGAAAGATACATTTTTATGGTCCAAGAGTCAAACAATAATGAACTTTCCATTATAAAAAAAAAAAAAAAAGCTCAATACATGGTGTAGCTGAACACGCCACAGCTTCAGCCCTCTCGGATCTGTTTTCAGCAACAATACATTAAGTATTAAGACAATTAGGAGAGTGAAGATGAGAAGGATGGCATAACTGTCTCAGATTAATTAATAAGTGAAATATGACTCCTTGAGGTACTGTTTCCTCCATGCCCTATTGCCAGATCCAAAAGGAGAAGCAGATGACGAAGCAGGTGGAAAGGACCTGCCAGGACAGGTAGTTTTGTCACTTAACCAACAGGTTTCATACACAAATTAAGCTGCATACTTTTCCTTTGTTAATTAGACTACAAAATCTGCCACTGGTATTTGTCTTTCTCCTAGGTGTTTATCTTTTTATATAATGAAATGGATTTTATATTAATACATAAAAATGGATTTTCAAATATATATTGTAAAAAGTGATTTGCTTTTACTGGAAAAGTCTTTGATAAAAATAAAAGTACACTTTACTTTATGAATATATAGAATATACATTAACATTCTTTTCTTACTTGATCTGTACGTGTAGAAATGTGTTTCATTATTTTGGTAACTGGCCCCAATTGAGAAAAAGAATTCAGAGTAATGTTAAGGCTTAGACAACTGTGCTCAGAGAATTACATATGACATCCTAGCACTTTCTCCTTCCAAAACAGAAAAAAAAAAAAAATGCTTCTGTTTTAAAATATTGGGGAGGGAGAAATTCCAGTGGTAATTGAGTATGCATTATAGACGTAGATTATTTAAGTGAAGGGACAGTGAAGAAATTTTTAGGATGTGCTTTGTGATAGTGACTGGGTGTTGTGATTGATACTTTGTGTCAATTTGAGAAGTTTAGAAGTTTAACCCAGAAACTCATCAGGGAACCTGATCCTTACTTTGTAAATATCCTCATCCTGTGAAAAGGAGGGCATAGAGATTTTGGGGGTGCTGCACCTGCCCCTGGGGGCAGGGGGGAATGGCCTGTGTACAATATGAGGGGAAAAAAAGAGACTTGTTTCCCCTATTTTGCTCTACCTGCTGCCTTAAAATGTTGCCCCAGTGCCAAGCCACCCTGCCATTTGATTATAGGCCGAAACCTCCACAGACAGTAAAATAAATAAACCTTTGCTGTCTTCATTTTGGTTGTGGGATATTTTGTCCCAGCAACAAGAGAAAAGTAACCACAACACTGGACACACATGGATTTTGAGTGCTTGAAATTGGAGTGTATGCACATCACATGTGGAAGTCTTAGTACAAGAAAACTGTAAAATGCCTCACTAATAATTTTTATACCGATTACATGTCAAAGTGTATTATTAAAATTAATTTCACCTACTTATTCTTGTGATTTTAATGTGGCTATTAGAAACATTGAATGTGCCTAGGTGACTTGTATTATATGTGTTGGACAGTGATGCTTTGGCTGAATTAGACAGAAAATGAAGTAGCCTGGATAACAGGACAAAAATGATTGTAAGACCCACAGAAATTTGTTCTTTGGTTTTCCAAATGAGAAAGACTGGTTTTTGAAATTTCAATCTTTATTATCTTTATTTAAGCTCAGTTTACAGTGAAGGAATTTGAGCCAACAATCTTCAACAGTGTTTATAATCAAAAAATGTATTTCTTTTTAATTTCATTTTTATAACTTCAAAAAGCTCTAACAAGCTTAAAGGGGTGGATTGAGGTCACTGGGAAACTCAGTTTACCTGAGTTCACTTTCTAGAAGAGCCCCTAGACAGAAAGACAGAGTTCTTGCCAGCTCAGGTGGGCCTTGGCCATGCATAGATCCATTGTATTTAGAAAAAATCAGCGTTAACCATCACACCTGGTCTTTCCTCTACAGGTATTCAAGTAAGAGCCCACACCATCACATTATTAGTACCAGAAGTGCTGTAAGTGTTGACTTTTCTTAAAAACTACAGTTAAATATGAAATACTTTGAACATGGAACAGAGAGTAATCATTGTTTTATTTTTATTTACTTGCCTTCATTCCATTTGTCATCCTAACATAGCTCCCTTCTCCAATACATGTTCTTTATCTGTATTTAGCAAAACACAGTGTGGTTTTCTGATTTTATGATTAATACTCACGGAATGATGTTATGATATAGACAGTATATTGTCTAAAAACTGAAGTATCAAGAATGAAGAATACTATTAGTAGTTATTTAGCAAGTAATTGTACAAGGGTAAGCTGGACTGTCTTAACTAGGCAGACATAGCTGTATGGTCAGCCATGCTATAGACTTTATTTTTTTAAATTTAAATTTGTTGATACAGTTTAGATATACATAATGACGTATCTTGATTCCTCTTTTCCCCCCATTCTCATCCCCTCTTTTCAACTCCCTTCCCCTCCTCATTCACAAAGCTCAGTTTTCATTTTAACCTTCTTTTCTCACTGTTTTCTTTCCCTTTCTTCCTTTCCCCTTGGCCCTGCTTATTTTCTCTTTACCTTTGTACAGTTTCTTCCTATTTCACAATATCTATTGTATACTTATATTCCTATTTACACTTTTGGCTTCTCAACACCAGAGAGATAATGCTATATTTACATATGTGTGCCTGATTTATTTCATTTATAATTATGGATTAAAGGTCCATCCATTAGCTATAAATGTCTTAATTTTGTCTTTTTCTATGGCTGAGTAATACTCCCTTATGTATTAAAGGAAAACAAGACATCTTTTTTATCCATTCATTGGTCGATGGGCATTTTGGTTGCTTCCAAGATTTAGCTATTACAGACTCTGCCACTATAAACCTGGGTGCATATCTATGGCTGTAGAATGATGTTTTTAATTCTTCTGGGAAGATAGAAGGAGAATAACTGGGTCAAATGAGACCACTAATTCTAGTTTTTGGAAGAATTTCCACACTTATTTCCAAGTGGTTACATTAGCCTACACTCCCACCAATAGAAGTATTCCTTTTTCCCCACACCCCCATCAGCATTTGCTATTGGTTGTTTTCTTCATAATATTCATGCTTTCTGGACCGAGATGGGACCTTGGCTTAGGTTTAATTTCCTTTTCTCAAATGACTAGTGATGCTGAACATTTTTTTCATATATTTGACATTTGTGCTTCTTCTGACAAATGTCTATTTATCTCAGATACCATTTGTGGATTGGATCTTTGAATTTGCAGGATCTATTTTTTTAGCCTTTTATATATTACAATATTAATTCTTTGTCTGAAGAACTGCTCGCATAAATTTTTTTCCACTCTGTGGGTTGTCTTGTCACTCTGTTAAGTGATTTCTTTTGCTGTGCAAATGCTTTTCAATAAGATGAGATCCCAGTTGTTGATTCTTTGTGGTAGCTCCTGTTCAATTGGGATTTTGTTCATAAAGTCTTTGCCTACCCTTGCATCTTTCAGAGTTCTACTTATTCTATGTTTTAACAGATTTAGTGTTTCCCTTTTAACATTTAGATCTTTGATCCATTTTGATTTTAGCTCAGTGCATGGTGATAGACATGGGTCTCATTTTATTCTTCAGCATATATAAAGCCAGTTTTCCAGCACCATTTATTTATTAAAAAGCCTATCATTTTTCCAATGAATGTGTTTGACCCTTTTGTCAAAGATAAGGTGACTGAGTGCTTTGGAGTTGTTTCTGAATCTTCTAGTCTGTTCCATTGATCCTCAGGTCTGTTGTTTCATCAGTACCATGCTGTTTTTAATTACAGTAGCTCTGTAGTATAATTTCAAGTCAGGGATTGTGATGGTCCTTTCTTACCTTTGTTGTCCAGAATTCCTTTTGTATTCTAGGTCTCTTCTGGATCCAAATGAATTTTAGGATTGTTTTTTCTAGTTCTGTGAGGTATGCTAATGGTATTTTGATTTGGATTGCATTAAATCTATATAGAAATTTTGAGAGTATGGTCATTTTACTATGTTGGTTCTTCCTACGCAAGAACAAGTGGTATCTTTCTATTTTCTGATATCCTCTTTGATCTCCTTTTTCAGAGTATTATAGTTTTTATTGTGAAGATCTTTTACTTCTTTTGTTAGATTGATTCCTAAGTATTTTAGGTTGAAAGCTTTCAGTTTTTGTCCATTTAGTATGATGTGGCTGTTGGTTTGTTATAGATGACTTTTATCAGATTATGATAAAGACCATCTATTGTAATTTTCTCTAGGGTTTTTAGCATGAATGAGTGTTATACTTTGTCAAATACTTTTTGTGCATCCACTGAGATGATTATATGATTTCTGCCCTTTGCTCTGTTGATATGGTACATTACATTCATTGATCTACATTTATAGAACCAACCCTGCATACCTAGAATTAGTCCTACTGGATGACGTTATAATCTTCTTGATGATTTACTGAATCCTAATTGACAGTATCTTATTGAAGATTTTTACATCTGTACTCCTTTTTAGTCGGATCATTCTCTGGTTTTGGTATCAGGATAATATTTTCTCCCAAAAATGAGTTTGAGGAGTGATGGCATTAGATCTCTAAATTTCTTATAGAACTCAGCACTGTATCCATCAGGACCTGGATTTTTCTTTGTTGGTAGGCTTTAATTACATTTTCAATTTCACTGACTGATATTGGGTTATTTAGAATTTTTATATCTTCTTGATTCAGCTTTGGTAGTTCATACGTATCTAGGAAACTATGCATTATTTGTGTTTTCCATTTATAGTTATAGAACAAAATATAAAAGAAATCAGAAATTATATGCAGTAAATATCCCCTCAATAGAGTGATTTTACCCTTAACTAAGAACATATGAAAGAGACAAGGTGTAAATATAAATATAAGAAAAAAAGAGATTAAAAGCAAGCCTGAAAAGACAAAAGATTACCCAAGGTTTGGGAAACTGGTGAAGAAGACAGGAGGGAAAGAAAGAAGAAAAAAAACAAAAATAAAAACTAAAAAAGTATTTGAACTTCTGAAAAAACAAAAACAATGATAAAAGAAAAACAAACTGACAAAAAAATAATTTTCTCTGTAATCTCAAGCCTGTGGTTATCTTCTGGGTTCTACAGATTTTCAGTAGTGTTTGATTCAGGGGTGTAACTCTACTGTGACTGGTAGAGAAAGGCGGCTATCTGAGCCCTGATAGGTACTGCATAACCCCAAGGTAGGATCACGGTGGGGTGCCCACTCTGGTGCCTTCAACTCCACAGAAGTTCAGGCTCAGCCCGACCTCTGGTTGTGAAGCTAAGCCTGTGTTGTTCGGCCTCCAACAGTCTGGATGTCTCTTGCTGGCTGACTAAGGCTCCCTGACCCTAGATGTCCTCTGCAGTTGACACTCACCCAATTACTGTGACATTTCAACACTAAGGGCCCTGAGATAAGGTGAACTCACAGCTGCTCTGAGTCCTGAGTTCCAGGTTCAGTTACCCATCCTACAATGACATCCAGGCAAGGACTCTTTCTAGGGGACACAGCAGTCACTGGGACTGGAGTCCCTCACCAGTTGTCACAGCATCCATTGCTCCATTCCACCAGTGCATTTTCCCGAGACCTCTGGAGTCACTGGTCCTCACTGTGACTCTGTAGGTTCAATCCTTTCTCCTCCTGGGAGCTGGGAGCTGGGAGCTGGGAGCTGGGAGCTGGGGTTAAAGTGCAGCTTGTCCCCCACCCCCTTTTTCTGCACTGTGCTCTGTCTCTTCACTTTCTCTCTTCACTGGGCTCCAGTTTTCTCTTCAGATCTTTCCTGGGTCCCAGTGATCCACTTCCCTCCTTATGTTCTTCCCAAAATTGTTATTTTCCAATCTGGATTCCAAGTCTTGGAGCAGTTGATTTATTGCTTCTGATCACTCCACCATCTTCCCAAATGTCTGATAGATTATTTTTTAAGTAAAATGAAATTAAAAGTCCGTTGGATTGTACTTCATTTGTAGAGTTGTGCTAGCAAGGCCTGATGTTCAATCTCAAACTCCCAATTTTAAGTTGTTAGGTAGATTTGTTTGGTTTGGTTTGGTTGGGTTTGGTTTGGTTTGGTTTGGTTTTCAGTTCTGGGGATCAAATCAGGGCCTCATACATGCAAGTCCATCATTCTCCCACTGAGCTAAAACCCTCAGTCTAACTTCAGAGGTTTTTAGAGGCATTACCATTTTTCTTTTGTCATATTGCTTCCAAAGGATTAAATTTTAGTTATTTTTTCTTTAAATGACAAGGACCCTAAATTTGAAGCCTACCACTGAATTCTGAGGTAAATATTGTGAAATAGCTTTTCATTTGAGTTCTGTCACTATTTTTTAGATCAAGTTAGAGTATGAAGGAACATTATTTTCTGAGTGGCAAGTGCCAGAAACCTGTACTATCCAAGATAAAAGGTAAGATTTTTAACTGTGAATGTCAATGTATTTACATGTTAAAAAAAAAAAAAGCATTTATATAATGTGGGCTTTCAGATTCAAAGCTGCGATTTAAAGTACATTTCCTTCCATACATAAAATACATCTGAAAATAGAGACAAAAGCATTCTGAAAATACAATAGAAATAAAATGTTTTGATGTTTTAAACTTTCTCTTATCGGCATACAATAATTAAAACTTTTAGGTTGAAAAATAGTGGGGAAATTTTCATTAATCTTATATGCATTTGTAGTTACTTCTTCTTTCCTGTTCTTTTCAAATGCCAGATCACCCAAGGCAGAAATGCATTGTTCTCAGGGCGTTCATGCTGTAAAACCAGTTGTTACAGGCCCAGTAAGTTGATTTTAATGATAATTTATTGAATCTTGAATAACAATGTCTGTTATATTTTCTCTTGAGCTTTTCAACCTAATTTAATCTGTTTTAAATAATATTGACTGTAACTCCAAATGACAGGTTCTTAAAAATTTTTGTCACTGTGTCATTAAGTTTTAGGTATATTTCATATCAAATTAAGTTTATTAAGTTTTAGATATATTTCATATCAAATTATAAAGTAAAACCTGATTTTATCTTAATTGATAAAATTTGATTCATTAATTTGTTTTGTTTATTTATTCATTCATTTGCAGTGCTAGAAATTGAAACCTGGGAAGCACATGTGATAGACAAGTGCTATACCCCAAGTCGCTACCTTATTGTTTTTTACTGACAAATATGTTTAAGTTCATAGCCCCTACTTTAATGAAAGTAGAACTCTCAGATCAATGAGCCTCCATCATGCACCCCAATGACACAATGCCCAGAGCAATTGTTAGCAGGACTTTTTTATTCCGCTCTATTTTCTCCACTTCAAGAAAACATAAAAATGCAGAGATTGAGAACAATGCTGAGTTTCCATAGTTTGCCAAACAAAAACAAACAAAATATAAAGGATTTTAAGTCACTGGTATTTTAATGTTAGTAACAAACTACTGGCCACATAACTGATGGCTGATGTGCCCATACCAGTGTATCTAAAGCTACTGCTACAGAGGCTCCCTGTGATGATTCTGCCTTTACTTTGCAGACTTGTGTCTTCTCTTTAATTATCTTTGTATTCAGGGCACAGGTAGCATGTGTGAAAGAGAACTAATGAATATAGTAAACCCTTTTTAAATCCTAAAAAAGTGGAAAGTATTTGAATTTGTCTTTTTGAGCATATGAATAAAGTTTCAAGAATTCATGAGGAAATAAAAAATGCTTATCCCTTTTGTTTATATTGGAAGCCATATAAATGTGTAACGTATAAAAATATACACACATACACATGCATAGGTAGGGATATCTATGTCACTTGTGTATCTGAATGTCATCAGATCCTACAACCTGAGTATGAACATTAAAGTTTTGAAATAACTGAAAGCTTTCCCAAGCAGAGCCTCGACATGTCTCCTGGAGAGCAAAATTATTCCAGTTAAGAAGCACTGAACTGAAACTGAATTGTAAATCAATGAGGAAGAAAAATATACCAAATAATAAAAATAGCAAGCTATCAAATCCCTTCTAAATGTATCATTCCTGGTAGCAAATTCTTATTGAGAGTAGCTAAAGAGTTGAATTGAATTAATTTTGTATGTATATTTATTGATTCTGCTTTGGAATTTATTCATTCCTCTTTCTCTAATCTCAGACAAGAGTCCTCAGGGACTTTTATGCCTAGGTCTAAATCTTAGCCACTTCCTGTTGCTGGAACACAATACCCATCACCTAAAACTTAAAGATGGAGAGGTTTACTTTGGCTCACAGTTTTTGTCTACAATTTTCTGGCTCTACAGCAAAAACAGATGGCAGAGGAAAAGTGGTTCAACACATGGCAGACAGAAGAGAGAGAAGGGAGGGGTCAGGAACAGGAATGCGCCCCTCCAAATCTCATCTCATGGTGACTTACCTTTTAACAGCATGTGCAGTTCAATTTTTCAGTGAAAGATACTGTGTTATTTACGTGATGTGTAATACCACAGAAACCAAATAGGAAAGTATCCATAGACAAACAGCATTCTTTTTCTTCCTAAAAGGCAAAATGATGAATAATACAAAATGCAGTGGATGAATATACTGACAAGTCCAGCACTTCCATGATCCAATCACCTTCCACATACAAGAGAAATTGGCTGGATGTTTTAGATCTAAACCATAACTGTCTATATTTGTATGTATTTATATATAAAGTTAACAGTATATTATATATTTTTTCTTTTAGAAAGAAGAAGAACGCTATTTGCCTGTAGACACTACTTATATTTGTTTCAAGTGGTATTATACAGTCTTGTAAGTAACATAGTAAAAAAAGCCCAAAGATAATTAATTTTTTTCAATTATTTAGCTTTAACTTTTAATTAATTACAAGTTAATCACCTATATTATGGTTTTCAGATAAATGAAGACAAGCTTGGCTTCACTTATCAACCAAAATATTCTCAAATATGATGCCAAATTAGTACTGAATAGTAAACTGATGAAAATAATAATAGCAACCACTATTTAAACACATCCTGTGTCTGCATCCCCATACTTTACGTATATCATCTTTCTCATTTTTATAATAGCACGTATATTATATTTGGAAGACTTACTTCCAAATTTTGATAATTACAAATAAAACTGTTATCAACATCTCTGTTAAGATTTTTGCATGGGCATAAGTTTTAAACTCCTTTGAGGAAATACCAAGGAGTGCTATTTATTGCTGGATAGCATGGTGTTTGTTTAGTTTTGTAAGAAACCACCAAACTGAAGTGTCTTCTCAAGTGTCTGTTTCCTTTTGCGTGGGCATCAGCAGAGTTTCTGGTGTTCCACGCCCTTGCAGGCATAACTGCTCTCAACAGTGTTCTGCTTTAACATTGCACTGACTATTTTGGGTCATTTTACTTCTTCATATAAACTTTAGAATCAGCTTATCATTATTTATAAAATAACTTGTTGAAATTTTGATTGAGATTTCATTGAGTATGTAAATCACTTTGAAACAATCTTGACAATATTGACTTTTTCTGTCCATGAACAGGGAACATCCATCCACTTACTTACTTCTTTGATTTATTTTGTCAGTTTTCTAGGTGTTCTTGTATAGCTCTTGTATATATTTTGTTAGATTTATACCTAAGTATTTGGTTTTTGGAGTCCAAATGTAGATGTAAATGATACCAAATGTTTAATTTGAAATTTCATTTCTCATGGCTGGCATTTAAGAAAGCAATTAGCTTTTGTATATTAATCTTATATCCTGCAACCCTGCGATAGTTGCTTATTACTTCAAGAGATTTATGGTTGATTTTGGTAATTTATTTCACAGTCACATCATCTGCAAATGAAGATAGTTTCATTTCTTCCTCCTGAACAGTATGTCTCAGTCTCTTTTTCTTATTGTATTAGCTTAGACTTCCAAAAGGATGCTGATAAAGAGTGTTGAGAAGGTATAACCATGGCTCCCTAAAAGTTTTTGTAGATTTTTAAAACCAATTTGAGAAAGTTATATCTCTATTCACAGTTTGCTACAGTGTTTTTTATGAATGGATGATGGGTTCTATCAGATACTTTCCTGCATCCATCAGTGTGATCCTGTGATTTTTCTTTAGCCTGTTGACATGATGCATTACATTAATTGTTTTTATATTGAACCAGCTTTGCATGGCTGTGATTAGCCACGCTTGGACATGATGTCTAATTATTTTCAGACATTTTTGAATGTGATTTGAAAATATTTTTTGAAGCTTTTTGTGTCTAAGTCTATAGTTTTGTTGTAATGTCTTTGTCTAGTTTTGGTATTGGGATGATTGTGTTTCATAGAATGAGTTAGGAAATATTCCTTTTTCTATTTTCTATAAGACATTACACAGAATTGGCATGATTTTTTTCCCTAAGTACTCGGTGTAAATCATCAGAGAATTTATGTAGACCCAGGCCTTTTGACTTTGAGGGCTGGTACTGTGAATGTCTTGTTCATTTTGTTCAAAATAGCTTCGGTTTTTAGAGGCTTTTTGCAGGGTTAAGTAAATTTTAGGATTTTTTTTTATTTCTATAAAGAATGCCATTGGTATTTTGATGGAGATTGTATTAGGTCTGCAAATCACTTAGGGTAGGATGGATACTTTAACAATATCAATTCTTCCAGCCCATGAACAGAGAATATCTTCATTGTGTGTGTGTGTGTGTGTGTGTGTGTGTGTGTGTGTGTGTACGTGTATGTGCATGCTCTTAATTTCATTCAGCAATGTTTTGTAATTTTTATTGTAGATATAACTTCATTTCTGTCTAAAATTTTTAAATTCCTAAAACCTTCTAAGGAACCTTCCTTCTAAGGAATTCAGATGCAACTACTATAGCATCTGCTGTTTTGCACCATTGCGTTCAGAATTGGCTACATAATTGTGGGTCCTGATGGAAAAGAAAAGTGTAGGAACTTTTGTTCAAAGATCAGGAAAAAATAATGTTAAAGGTATTAAATATAAACCTTGTTCTCTGGATAGTGTCATTATCTGTTACAATGCTTTTTATTTATAATATAGTATCAGCTTCCCACTAGCTTTTTCTCTCAATAGATCTACATATCATGCCCCAGTCAATGATAAGGTCTAGAAATCTCGGTCAGGTATCTTCCCTGTCTGTGAGCCTACTACCTCCACGTAGCCCCCAAGGTACTGTAACCTCTGCAGTTACATATGGAGATGGCTAAGAGGCTCGTTCATTCCCAGATCAGGACTCCAGGAGCCACATCGTGGTACTGCCATCCAGGAATAGACAGTACCCATAGGTATTACTCTAAGATGGTACTGGGTGCACATTCCTTATACTGACCATTCCCACACCCGAGCCTAGGTCCTCACGCAAGGGAGAAGCCATTTTGGGAACAAGGGAAAGGAGATGGCCAATGGGGACCACAGGTACCAAAGCCTGGAGGAATGAGTGGCAAAGAAACTGTCCCAGGGAGGCATAGATCAGGAGCCAGGGCAGTGCATGAGCCAAAGTCTCAGTCCCCAACACATGCTGCATTATCTTGTCATATGTGTTTACAAAACTCACATTCTATTAAAATTTCAAGACAGAAAATACAGGGCACAAAAACTCACATTCTATTCTATTATTAAACTTATCAGCACTGCCTCTTCCTTGGAGTCTATTGACCTATTGACTCTGTTTAGCCTCAAACCAATGTTCTAGTACTAGGGAAGTGAATTCTGGGCCCAAGGGTTAGCAACTAAACTCTCTGGCTTTCTTTTCTCCCTCTCCATCTCTATTCCCCTCTTCATTTCTCTCCCACCTTGATCTCAAGGGAAAATAGGAAATAAAATACAGAATAAGCCTGAAACAAATTAGACTACAAAGCAGGAAAGGTGAATCGTCCAGGAGGGCAGATTAATTGCCAAGTGCAATGGGACATTTTTAGTGGTCATTTTGCAACTTGATTTCTATGCCGCCTGAAGGTGGTGAGTCTCTCATTTTTCCTTAGCATGGTTTCATTCTTTTATTTATCTAGTGTCACAGTTTTCTATTTTTGTAATAATTCTTTCCTTGTCTATTTGTTCTTTTCTTTTGGCGTTTTGTCTCGAATCCTTACCTTACATGTCAATTTAGTTCGGGGTTTCCTCTTCTGCCTCCTTATTCTACACTTCAGTCCGAGTACTCGCTGAAGAAAGCCAGGCAAACTGGTACAGACACTGTAGAAGGTTGCTGAGATTGCTTCTTCCGTGGGAATCAGGATCATCCTATCAGCTGGTACCCATTCTTTCTCTACAAGGTTACAATATCAACAATAAAGCTTTCTTTTATTATTTACACATTTCTCTTGTGGCCTTCACATTTTTCTTCACAGATGCACTTGAGAATTATTCAGTAGCCCACTTCTCTCCCATGCCGCTGACGGATAGCATAGCACACAGCCAGTCAGATCTCCCTTAGTGCCAGGAATCATTTTTTTTAATCACTCATGGACTGTATTGAATTGTGTTCATGGGGGCATAATTCCCCTATCAAGATTTACTGTACTGTGAGGGTAGGGGCACAGCTCAGAGGCAGAGTACTTGCCAACAATGGGCAAGGATATGGATTCAATCCCCAGCACCCCACACAAGAATTATAGTGTCTATTTTTAGTAACATTCTAACACATTGGGCCAAACATATGAAATATAATATTCAGAAGCTCACTGAATATCCATATGTTGATCAAGTTATTTCCATTTCATTTTGTGCACAATGTACTAGGAAATATGCAGTAATTAGTAAATGGAAGAAAATAGTCCTGAGGTATATTGAGATTATATGGTGAAAAATATGTATAAACAAAGTAAAGAGCTCTATTTTCCAAAAAGGATGCAGGTAAACATAGAAATGAATATTTTTTTCTTTTCAGAGTTGATGAATGAAAGATTTGTAATGCTAAAAAGTGGTTTTATATTTCACATAAATTATAACATGTTAACACTGTAGGCTTTTATGTGAAATACTGAATTTTAAAGAGAATTAGTCATGCAACTTTGATTATGTGAACTTGCAATATTGTTAAGGAAGAATGCAGAGTCAAGCCTGCAGTGACAAATGATAATCAATAAATTTATTGATAGAAATTTGTAAATTTTGTTTTTAATTCTACATTCAGCATCTAATTGTTTATAGATATATAATGGAAAATAGAAAGAATATTCAAAGATTTAAAAATATGTATTGAAAGCAAAACATTGAACTAATATAGAATGTGCTGTTTGCTAACATGTGTTTACTATTTTTTTCTCAACAGAAATATATTTGAAAATTTAACCCAGGTAAAAAAATGTTCAATTTTATATATCCTTCATATATTGCTAATATATTGTTTCCCTCTTTCTTTCAATATGAAATTTTCTAAAGTAATTTTGCAATAAAATTTGCTTAGATCAATGGTACCCAAAATATGTTTTAGGATGCACAGGGGCTCCCTAAGACTTATTTGGAAGGAGTCCATGAGGTCCACTCTTTTCCAACAGTGCATTTGTGTGAGGAGGAATTTTTTCCCATATGCTTCCACCAAAACAACATGCACAAAACAGCAGGAACAAATATTAATATTAAATTTTGGGAAATACAGGTTTTTGCACAGAATATGTTAATCTATAATGGATTGATGATAGTTTTAAAAGTAAATAAATACATATATACATATCTTTAAATGTTCTCAGTTTTAATTTGTTATATATTATATTTTAAAAATTTTAATACTCTGGAATAGAGAATGATTAGATATACAGTAGAGAGATATATTCAAAAATTTAAAAATTGAAATAATATGATGTTTAGAAATTGTACCTCTATATAGATATTTTATTTTTTTTCTAAAAGTAATAATTTACTGGAACAAATAATAAAATAATAGTTAATATTAGCCTATAGTGGGTCTGGGGGTTGAGTGAGTCTGTGTCTACAGGTACTTCTACCCTAAGTCCCACTGGCTATTCCCTAAGTCCCTAAGGCTATTCTTATACTATTACCCAAAACCAAAGAGGAGTATTATCAGTAATTAGAAATTTTATGATAGAAATATAAGACAGAATGTCCAGATGTAGAATATATAAACAGACCCAAATAATACAAAATAGCGTTCATCTCACTCAAAATACATGGAAGTGCCTGCAAAACTATGTGTACATGTATAATGATAGTATACATATGCAAATCTCTACGTGTGTGTGTGTGTGTGTGTGTGTGTGTGTGTGTGTGTGTACAGTTTGAAAGCAAGAAAAAGAGTTTCTTGGTTGTCAGAAATAGTTAAGGGATGCAAAACCAGAGTTGCGCAATTGAATACTGAAGATACTGGAACAGAATATAAGCTGTTCTGGAGAAGGGAGCGCTGTTTTTATGTGTGAGACGAGGAAGTGAAGCCTCCATCCTATGAGAGAGGAAGGAGCTGAAACTAATAAGGGAGAGAGAGAGTGATGGAAGAAATTGTGGACTAATACTTTTGTATTCTATGTAAAATATTAACAGAGGAAATCCAAAAATAGTGCAAAAGAATAAGAATTTGCTAAAAGCATTGATATCTGAAAACTGAAAAAAATCCATTACATCAAAATAATAAAGAAGAAAATAGAGGATCATATCAATCAACTACTTACCAGCCATTCCTAATGAAAATACTACATAAAGTAATTATAGAAAGGAATAACTCGTTTCCAATAAAACATTTATTTCCCACCAAATAGCTAATAATTATCATAAATTATAGATGCTTTTAATTCAATTAAAATCAGGAACTAGACAGATATACTCACTATCACCATTGTTATTTGATACATTAAATGTAACTATTTATCTAAAATACTAAATTTTTTCTAAAATTCACTGTCTGTTATGGTTGATACACTGTGGCAACTTGAGATCTTTAAAAGTTTACCAGAGAGACTTAATGGGGAGCCAGGGTTCCTTCTATGTGGATATCCTCATCCTGTGCAAGAAGAGCGCAAGGAGAGTTTGTGAGCGTTACACTGGCCCGGAGAGAGTGAGTGGACTGTGTACAATACAAAGGAGGAAAAGAGGCTTGCTCTTTTACTCTGCCTGCTTTTGCTGACTGCTGCCTTGAAGTGTTGCCCTGGTGCCATGCCACCCTGCTTTAGAGCCAGCTGATAATGGACTAAAACCTCCACAAACTGTGAGCTAAATAAACCTATGCTTCCTTAATTTTGGATATTGGGTATTTTGTCTCAGCAATGAAAAAAAGTAACATCAATTTACAGAGGAATATAATTATATTATTAGATGTAAAAAAAAGAAAGCATGACAAGGCATAATATCCATTTGTGTTTTAACAACAACAAGTAAACAACCCTCAGCAAACTAGGAATTAAAAACAACTTCCTCAGTTTGATAGTAAGCATTTATGATAACAGGCAGTTAACATTGTGCTGAATTGAGGAAGACTGAAGGATCTTCACCTAGGATTGAGAAAAAGGCAAGGATTTTCCTGTGAAACTAGCATCATGATGGAAACTATCCAGTGCAATAAAACAATAAACATAAAAAAACATTCATGCAGATTGGAGAAAAAGAAGCAAAGCTATCTTTATTTGCATGTGATATATGTATGTAGAAAAGTTTAAGACTGACAAAACCAAACCAAAAAACCCTACTAGAATTTAAAAACAAGTTTCAGATAAAGATACAAGATCCATATACAAAAATGAATTCTGTTTTATATACTTTTTTTGTGATAAAGCATGAAAATAACTTTTGAAAATATCACTAATTTTAGCATCAAAATATTAACTACCTTAAGAAATGTTAACAATGAATGTCTCTGATCTGTCCCCTGAAAATTATAAAACATTTCTTTAGAAAAACTAAGGAACTACATACATATTCAAAGATTGGGAATTCAATACTGTTAAATTGTCAGTTTTTTCTCAAATTCATTCGTAGAATCAACTCAATTTCAGATTAAGTCCTACAAGTTTGTCATTAAAAGTGTCCACCTGGGTGGAAATTTTATATGGAAAAGCAGAGGGTTTAGAAAAGCCAAAATATCTTTAAGGAGGGACAGTGTTAGAAGATTTACCGCATCCCCAGTCCTATGAAAGCTACAATAATCAGGCAGTAATAATGCTGTAATATTATCTCATCTCTATCAGGTCCTAGCCTGTGTGCTGAGCACATAGTAATAAATAAGACAAAATTCTTGGCCTCACTGAAGCCATCTTTAAACATTATAGAAAGATTCTCATTCAATTTATAAATCCAATATAACTAAAATCTAAAATTTGATATGATTCCAAACATTTTTGGTGTCTCTTAATTCTGTATAAATGCAAAAATTTTTAATAAAAGAGTAATAAGAAATATCCCCAAAACATTAAAACAATGATATATCATGATTGATCAGTATCCCAGGAATAGTTTGATTGTTCCGTATCAAGGAGTCTGTCATTACTCATTAGATCATTGAGAAAAAGGACCCAAAACATAATATAAAAAAATAGTTAAGGTGTGAGATATACATATATCTACCCCCACAATAAATGTAATTATTATGTGCTGCAAGCATGTGCTAACTAAAAAATTGCAGTATTTATGAGATCATGACTAAAATTTTCCAAAACTAAAGATACTACACTCATAATGAAGAGGCCCTAAGAACCACAATAAAAGTAAATAAAAAGAAGTCTACAACTAGAGTCATCATAGCAAGACTACAGAGAAACAAAGGCAAAGAGAGAAAGGAACAGTCTCTTTAAAAGCAGGAAAAAAATCACTAGGAATTAAAAAATATTTGAATACACTTAACAAGTGTTACCATCTATATGTGCATATGTATAGGATGTATAGTATATGTATATGATGTATATGTATATGATGCATATGTATGCGATATATATGTATTTGTATATACTCCCCCCATAGTAACAGTAGCCCTATCCCTATGGTTTTAAAAATGGTTAGAGTCATACCTCACATAGTATGCCAGAATAAATTTGAAATGGGTTGAATATCTAAAAGTAATAAATAAATAAATAAAGTAAGAAAACATAGCAGAATTATTTTAAAAGTAAGACTTGGAAATGAGTGCTATTTAAATAAATTAGGATTCCTTCATACATTGGAATAATCTGGAATTCATAAATTAGTGAGACTCAATAAAGATCTCTAAAATGTAAGTGAAGAATTTAAGGTTCAGAAAAGTGTATATTTAGTATGCTACCATTTGAGTATAATCTTTTATGATTATACTGCACAGAAATATAAACTAGAATTTATAACTACTATTTGTGAAGCACAGGTAGGTTTTTGGAACCATAATAGAGTACAGGGTAGGAGAGACAATTTTTGATGTATTTTTCATATAATTTTTTGTTTGTTTATTTTTTGGGATTTTTGGCTTGTTTTTGTTTTGTTTTGTTTTGTTTTGTTGAGACAGGGTTTCTTATGCAGGTCGTATCCCAGGCTGGTCTCAAACTCACAACAATCCTCCTGCCTCAGCTTCCCCAGTGCAGGGATTAAATATAATTTGCTTTATAATTTGTTTTAACTGTACAAACAAATTATCTATTAAAGAAAAGGTAAAACAGTTGAATACCTATTAAAATGACCATGTTGTGTCAAGTGACAAAAAATAAGTTACAAATAACATATATAAGATGATTTTTTTTGTAAAAAACATGTCTTTGGGGAGGGAAATACTGTGCCTATTTATGGACATAAAGACGTTCAAGCACTTGTATGAAATTTTAACATTAGTTACTTTTTTTAGTTTAGATGGATACTTTTAACCCTTCATAAGTCTTGGGTTTATTTTAATTATTAAAACTTATAAATATTATTTTTTATTTTTTGATAGTTTGTTAAAATAAATTGAAACATTTTACATTTTGCCACAGTTAAAAATAAAATTTTTACAAAAATGTAAAGAAATGCAAATACTGTATACTTTCTTTTATAGGTCGTGTCCATATGGGTATATGATCCGGAATATGCAGATTCTGATGAGTTGCTATGGAGGGCAGAGACACCTTCACTAGTAGGCAGAAACATCATTATTATAGACAAAATAGTAGGCTACCTTTCTATTTTAAGGACTGTGAATAATGTGTAATTAATTGACAGGATTTGAAGCTGCCCAGAGCTACATAAATGCACTTACATTATCCATTTGAGTTTGAATTAGCCATTGTAGCAGATTTTGAATTTGTACTCCATCTCTCAACTACAAACCTTTCTGTAGAGTTCTTACTGTGCATTCTTCATATTTCTATAAATCTCTTTATCTGTGAAAGGATTACCCATTAAGGTGCCTTAAAGGTATTTCATGAGCATCGATGTTGCAGCCATGCTTTAAAGATCTGTCTAATCCCTTTTGCATATTTTAACACTTGAAGATGTATGGATTTCCTAAAGGAAAGTCCTTTCTCTTGTCACAAATTTGCCTCTTTCAAAATGTAAGTTCTGTCTTCCATTACAATTAAGATATGAAAATTATAAAATTGTAACTGTCGCGGCAAAATTGAAACTTTAAAAGATAGAATTTTATTTTTATTCTTAGAAATGACTTCTCCAAACTTCCTCAGGCATAGCCCCCGCCTCTCCTTTCAGCCTAGTTAGTATGCAGGTGTTGGCAAAGTCCAGTTTTATTTCCATCTGAACCAGAAATAAAGGGAGGAGTGGTGCTCCAGGGAGCGATGAGACAAGCCTGAATACATCTGTTATTGTATTTCCTCTTCCTGTTTGTTCCTTGCTGTGAAAGACCCTAGCACACCTGTACATGGTGACATAGTGTTCTGGGTAATAAGGCCCCTCCATCTTCTTAGAGCTTGCTTTGAATAAATCCTTTCCCTTCCTTTTTTTAAAAACCAAAATAAATGGCCTCTTTTGATTTAGTCAGGACTGAGCAAATCTGAATGCATGGAGCTAAGTGGCTGGTGACAAAATCAACAGTTAGCTATAAACTTCTCATGGGACTGTTTTCATCTTAATAAGTGAAGATCTGTCTGATTTTTTTCATAGCATGTTTTCCTGACTCCTAATAAAGACACAAGACATGCATGGAGAAATCAGAACGACAAGCAACCGTTTTGTTTGACAGTCAACTTGAAAGGGAATTAAATAAATGAATGATAATAATTCATTCCCAATTTTTCTAAGTGAAAATACATTTTAACATTATTTAGTGCATGTGTTCCTAATAGTTGCCCCCCAGCACCACCTCCACAATTATCCATAATGATGTCATTTTTTTAGACCCTTTCCAAGGCTCTCCACTATAAGCACTGTTAACTCTTGGATTCTAACACAGTGTACAAAACCGCTGACATCTGTCTTTACCACTCTTCCCTCCCTGTCTTCCTCTAGCAGCTAGACCCTGCTTTCTCACGTCCCTTCCTATCTGCAGTATGCACCCGGTCTTCACACCCGCTCCCCATCCCTGTTCTTTGTCTAGGTACCCTTCCTCATGTTTTAGGTGTTCAAGTGCCTCCGAGAGGTTTGTCAAAACCAAAGGAGAATGTTTTTTCACAGGAGCATTTTGAAATTGTTACTCTGATGCTTCTGTTTTGCTCAATCAATAATTATTGTAAAAGGTAAACACTGCTATTTTACACAAGGGCTGCACCAGACACTGCACTCCAAATCCTACCCCCACTCATTGCTCTCCAACCACTCTCTTCTTTAGCCGTCTCTGACTCTGACCATTAAATAATCCCTTGTCTTTACCTCGTTCTTGTATTTCTTTGTATCTTCGAACCTCTATCCTTTCTTCTCTCATGCATTAACCTTCTCTCTGTGTACAGTGAAGTAAGATTTTTGTATGTATTTACATTTTTTCTGTTTCCTCTTCAGGTTTCTGTGTACTCACTTTCAACCTGTGTCTTGTAAACACCATAAAACTGAATTTTTGTTTTGTTTTGTTTTCATATCAATTGGCACTAGATGTGTTTAATTAATCTCTAGGGAAAATGTAGCAGGGAGGAAAGGAAATCTAATTTGTCTAATTGTTGTCTTTCTGGTTTTGTGGCACTGGGGATTGAACCCAGGGCCCTGTACATTTTAGATAAGTGCTCTCCACTGTATGATACCCTTTACTCCCTGGAAATCTAGTTTTAAAGCTATCACTACTATACACTATGGAAACCGAATCTCACTGACCCTTCCGAGGAGCCATCTAGACTATGTCTTCAAGTTTTCCTGCGAACACACAGAATACATGACAGAGTTGGCTTCACAGAGAACAGAAAGTCTTCCAGTCCTCAGTGGTTAAAGCTTCCCCTGGCTAGTTAACCTCCTATTGTGGCTTATATCTAGACGCTCCCGTCAATGCCTCATGGGCTCATAGGTGGGCTTTTGGGAGTGGCTGGATCATAGGTATGTGATCCTGGATTATAGGTGCATGATAACTAAATTAGTCCGGTGATTGGTTTAGCACATTTGTTAGTGTGAATAATGGGAAGGCCCACCATGCTGCAGGTGGCACCAGCAAATAGGCTGTTAGCCTGAATAGAATAAAAAGGGAAAGGAAGGCCCACTGCCATCTGCTTTATGCCTGCCTTATCATGAATGATTTCACTGTCACGCCCTTCTGCCATGCCACCCTGCTTTGGAGCCAACCAAGTATGAATTGAGACCTCTATAGACTGCGAGCTAAAATAAATCTTCTCTCTTTTAACTTGTGAGTGTCAGACATTTTGTCCCAGCAATGAGAAAGTAAGACACGTACCTCCCCTGCACTTCCAAATCATACACATATAAAGCACAGAACCAATTTCCACAAGCAGCCCAAGACTCAGTGGCAATCATGACAATGCTGACAGAAAGAAACTCATGGCACTACAGTGGAGAAAAGACATTATGAGGCTAGGGAGGTATGATATGTGCCACCAAGCAAACACTGGATTAAAAAGTGAGCATAGATTCTGGCACTGAAGGAGCTGAGGCAGGAGGATCAAATGTTTGAGGTATGCTGGGATAAGTTGGCAAATGTCTCAAAATAAAAAACAAAAAAGGCTGAGGATGTAGCTCAGAACAAAAGCATTGGGTTCAAATCCCAGGCATCAAAACAAACAAATATGAGAGAAGAGAAGGTTGGGTGGCAGGTTAGGTAAACCCGTAAAGGAATCCATCTTTTTCCTCTGGCTGCTTTTAAAATTTTGCTCTTTCATTTCCTTCAGTTTTATTATGCTGCATCTAAATTTCTAAAAATACTCTTCTTAGAATTTTTTTTCTTCTTAGAATTTTTTGACTGCGTAAATCTGTGGATTGAGGTCTTTGGACTATTCTTGTTCTAATTTCTTGAGGTGCATTATTAGATGACTTGAGTTTGCTCTGTTTTTCTTCTTTTTTTCTATTTTTCTAATATAAGTATTTACGGCAATGCATTTCCATCTTTAGTCTGCTTTCACTGTTCCCCATAGATTCTGGTATGTCATATTGACATCATCATTTGATTCTAGGAACCATTTAATTTCTTCCTTGATTTCTCCTATGACCCACTGAGTGTTCAGGAGTGTGTTATTTAATATCCTTTTGTGAGTAAAATGTCTGTGGTTTCTTTTGCAATTGATTTCTAATTTCAGTACACTGTTATCTGATAGGATCCACAGAATGATTTTAATTCTTTTCTATTTACTTAATCAGGCTATGTGAGCTAGTATGGGGCCCACTTTGGTGAAAATTCTATGTACTGTTGAGAATGTGTCTTCTGTTGTAGTAGGGGAAAACACACTGTAGATATACAGTAAGTCCATTTGTTTGAAGCTATATTTCAGCAGTAACATTTCTGTGTTACGGCTGAACGGCTGGCATGCTCTCTCTCCCAGTCCAATTTTTTTAGTTGATATATCTCTGCAAAAACAGGGTAATGAGGTCCTCTACTATGACTGTGTTGATGTTTATTTGATATCTTATGTCCTGAAGTATTTGTTTTATGAAATTAGATGCCCCAGTATTTTATTAACAATCATTATCTCTTCTTGTTGAATTGTTCCCTTAGCTAACTTTGTCTCTTCTAATCAGGTTTATCTTGAAGTTTACTTTCTGAGAATGAAATTGCTATCCCTGCTTACTTTCAGGATCCTGGTGCAAGGAATATTGTTTCAGCCTTTGATTTTTAGTCTTTAAATGCAGATGGGTAGAAATGTAGACACTGAAGAAAGTTGAAATTGTTGGTGCCTATTAATACGTTTATAAGTAATTTGGATCTCATAAGACCAGTTTTGTTTAGGACTACTCTGACATGTCCTAAGTGATACTGTTTAATTTATAGCACTGATCAATTCTTATTCTCTAATTACACAGTTCCCTGTTACATTTATGCCATTAGATAAATGGTGAACAGAAGGCATCTCCATTGTTAATAGGAGTGTAGAAGGTACAGCCACTGTGGAAATCAGTGTGGAGATTCCTTTGAAAACTCAGATTAGAGATCCCATTCCACCCATCTATGCACCTTCTGGGTATCTTCCCAGAAGAATTAAGAGCATCACACCACAGTGATATATGTGCACCCATGTTTATGGCAGAATGATTCATAATAGCTAAATCTTGGAAACAACCCAAATGCCTATCAGTTGAGGCAAGGATAACAAAGATGTGGGTTTTTTTTATAATGGAGTACTACTCATCCCTAAAGAAGTATAAGCTTAAGACTTTTATAGGTAAACGGATGCAGTTCAAATGGAATAAATCAGACCCGTATGTGTAAACAAAGTATTGTCTCACAAGTGTGAAAAGCTGAATGAGTAAATAAGGTCCAAAATGTACAATGGATAGTGTTAATTGATAAGAAATTGTTCAAAAGAAAAGAGAAATAGATGGGGGAAAGGAAAAGGAAGGAAAAAAAGGGAAAAATACATATATCCAAGATAGTTAAGGTAGTTATACAGCTAGTTTCTCTTCATTGAAAAGAAAGATTGATATTAATATTATTTGGACAATATTTCATGCTTATATCTTATACTCTGAGTAATTACTATGAAGGTAACAATATACAATGTATTAATTATTGTTACTCTCCCATTAGCCAGGTGTGAAGTTCTATTTTATTACTATTTTTCTTCTCTTCTCTTAAAAAAAAAGAAAGGGGAATGTAAGGAAGCCAAATAATGAGAAATAGAAGAACGCAAAGATAAAGGAGGTGATTGCTGAAACATAGGAGAGAAGGAACGCTGAAAGAGGGAACAGGTCAAAGAGGGAAGCCCTTGAAACTTATAGTGTAATGATCCATACCAATCAAGAAGAACCCAAAAAAAAAAGAAGAAAAAAATAGCAACAAGGAACAGAAAGAAAAAATCAACCATGAAAACCTAAGTCCAAGAAAGTAGCAGTGTTACAATAACTACAATTACCAAAATGACAACCAAATAAGAGAAAAACCTTCACACAGTGGGTATAGCGTTAACCGGGAGCTTCCACCCAGCTCCCTTTCTACTGGCATCACTGTCTAGTTTTGAGTATCCTGTGGGCCAGACAATTGCATGTCTGAAGGCTTGAAAACTGTTGCTCCCTCCTACCTTGTGTCCTGGTTTAGAGCTCTGAGCATGTCTGCCTGCAGAAGTCGTGTGAATCTGATTACTTTAGGGATGGTAGATATTGTGGATGTGTCTCTCTTCCCTCCCCAGGTTGTCCTTGTCTATTTTACAAACAAAAAGCCACTGGTCCATGTGCCACACTCTTGCCTCTCTGACTGCAAATATCTGTCGGTTTCTGCTCATGTAACTGTTACAAAACTGATGCTCCTTTCCTTTGGTCATTCTCAGCTGGGAGTTCTGGGGGCTGCTCTGTGGCAGCCCACCAACAGTTGAGGTTAGTGTGTGGAATGTTCCACATACAGCACTCCCGTTGTATGTGAGAGGAATAGGTGGTTCATTATTGTCATCATCATCGTGGTACTATGTTATCTTCATAGCAGTTACTCAGAGTATAAGATATAAGCATGAAATATTGTACTAATGGGGAAAACTCCTCCTCCCCTGGTGTCCCACTGTTTGCACTGGAAAACCCCCTGCTAGCCCTGGAGCTCCACCTGCCAGTCCTGGAAGTGGGGGCATGGGTGTGCGGCAATTAAATCCTTCCCAATTTTGTTTTCCGCTTCCTTCAGTTCCTAGGTCGGAAATGTCTTGTTTCGCTGCACCCAGTGGGGAGGACAGTGTGGCTGTGAGCCTATTCAGTCTGCCAGACCACGGCTGAATGGCTGGCATGCTCTCTCTCCCAGTCCAATCACTTCCCAAGATGGTGTGCAGGCTGGGTCTAGGGTGGGGCTTGGGGTACTATGATCCAGGAGTGGTAGTTTCCCTTCACTCATCCTCTGACCAGTTGGATTATCTTTGCATTTGTCCTCCCATATCAGACTTGATCTTTCAACCCTGCCTCAGCCCCCTGCTTGTCTTCAGTGCAGACTCAGAGACACTCATCCTGTCTGTTGCCCCTTGATCAGCCATCACTGTCAGTTCTTCAGTATTTTCTGTATGGAGCAAATTATCTTTAATGGCCATGAATTACCTTCCTAATGGAAGAAGTGTGCTTTAAAGCTTGTTTACATGATTATCTCAACTCTTTCAAAAGCTTTTTTCTATAAGATTGCACTATTTCTTACATTTTACTTTTATCTTACTCTCCACTCTATGGAGTGCTTTGGTACTTAACAGGAAAGGGATTTGTGCTGAAAACTCTAAAAAGTGAATATGGTTTTCAGAAACAAAATTAAGATATCTATAATTTATTAACAATTAGGCAAACCTGTATTTTGTTAGACATGCATTCCTTAGGGAGGCCTTCCTGAACCAGTATTCCTTACTCCCCCAAATAGGTTAGGTTCTCCTTCTAGGTTAGTCCTGCATCCCCCGAACCTATACCCTTTCCACCGTGCATCCCAGTACTCTCAAAGTCTTCTTTGTAGGTGGTTGACATGCATATTTCTCTGGAATTAAACAAGAGCAGTGTTGGAAAACTCAGACAGAAGGAAGATAAGGAATTTCAGACTGGCTCTTACTATCTGAGTTTTTATTCAAAACATTCCCTATCATAAAACAACTGCCTTTATTTAAAATAAACTGACTTAGTTACTTTCTCATTGCTAAGACACAATACCCAACACTCACAACTTAAAGGAAGAAAGGTTTATTTTGCTTCATAGTTTATAGAGGTTTTACTCCATAGTCAGCAAGCTCCAAGGAAGGGCAGCATGGCAGAGGCATGGCAGAGAAGAAATAGCTCATGGCATGGCAGGCAGAAGGAGCCATCAAGGTAGGGGGCATATATCTCCTTTCAGTCCATGCCCACAGTGATCCACTCTTCCCATCAGGCTTCATGCCCCAACATTCCACCCAGCTATCAACTTATCAGTGGGCTAATTCAGTATCACACACCCACGAACTGGTATCACACACCTCTGAAAAGCCTCACCTCTTATTCCATGAGGCACTGGGGGAACACTTAGATATAAGCCACAGCATATACCTTCATAGGAGAAATCCAGTTATATCCAACTTCTTCTGATATCCCAAGAAAGAGAGGGAATAACTGAATGCAGAAAACCAACTGATAGGAAGCCTAACCAGTGGGAATTAATGGAGATTAAAAAACAAGACACTGAGATTGAAAGAAGGGTTCAGGGGCTCCTAGCTCTCTAGTGGACAGAAGAGTCCTGAACAGGTGGCTCACCTTGCTTTTATTCAGTGTAGGCAAGAGAACAAGCAGTTAGGCAAATGGAAAATTTAGTCATTTCTCATTATTTGCAGAGTATACCCAGGAAATTATTTCCCCAAATGAGATCTCAGCAATTGCTGACTCCTCATCTGGAACTTGAAACATGCCCATATGCAGGCTTCATGCCTGCAAGGAACTGGGCCTGGATGCTGAGGACTAGTTTCTTGCATCTGAATTGTAAAGGAACTTTTTCTTAGTTCCTCCAGATTTCATATGAAAGCTTCCTTGAAAGAATATGTCCTCTTAAAGACAAGAATTTTATAGAAAGAATTCTAACGCATTGTCCTTATAAAGTGTATTAGGTATTGAGAATAAAGCTTAGGGTTGTATATTTTTTCTCATGGTCACAGTTCACATAGGATTCTGGTTACACATGATGTTTTGGCCTGTTGGAAACTGACATATATAATTCATAAAGTTCTAATGAAGAGGAGGTTAGATAGTTTTAAAATGTCTCAATCTTGAAAGTATGGAAAATCTGTAAATGTAAATAATGTCTTAATGATTTAGTTTCAAAATACTTATGACTGTGAAAAGAATAACAAAAGAAATTTCATTTTATTTTTACAGCACTCCAGAATACTAACCAACCATTTTGCCATTATGGGACAGAAGCCTACCATACATACAACAATTAGAAGGAAAACGTATATTCCAGATGACAGACTGATAAACTGGTACTTGATTTTAAAAGTTTACATATAAAATTAAGCTTTAACATTAAAAAATCAACATCTTAAAATAGGTTATAAAACTCTAGTAGAATTTTATGGGACATGTCTTTTATGTACTTTCCAAGGAACTTTTTATGATATAAAAAATTATCATCTCAGAAAATGCTAGTCACTTCTAGCATAGTTTCACAACTTGTGCTAAAAATCTCAATCCAAAAGCTTCATTCAGTATGGTGGCAAATTCTGGCAATATCTCCAAATATTTTCTGCTGGTTCATGACAATGAAGCACCTTAGTAATGAATGTTGCAATACACACGCATACACACACACACACACACCAAAATTTTACCTGAGAAGTAACAGTCTAATACTGTTAAAATTATTAAATTACCATGAAGTATAAATAAACTTAAGAAATCCATTAAGCATGTAGACCTGGGGCAAGGTACTTATAAATAAAAAGGATGCAATTGCTGTCTTAAATGACATTGCAGTTGTCTTAGTTGATTTCTTGTTACTGGAATAGAGTACCCAACACCAGTGAGTTAAAGGAGGAGAGGTTTGTTTTAGCTCACAGTTTGTAGAGGTTTTAGTCCACAGTCAGCTGGTTATAAGGCAGAGCAGCACGGCAGATGAGCATGGCAAAGACGAAACAGTTCAATGGCATGGCAGATAGAGGCTGTGAAACTTCCTTCTTCTTTCCTTTTTTATTCTCTTCATGCTACAAGCCTATTGTTTGGTGCTACCCACATCCAGGGGTGTCTTCCTTATTCAGTAAATCCATCATCCACACCCAGAATTATGTTAAACCAATCAGCAGACCCATCCAGTATCATACATCCATGATTATTCCAAAAAGCCCTACCTATGAATGCATGAGGCTTTGAGGGGCATCTAGATATGGTTCATAACAGCATTTTATGAGGGAAAGCAGCAAATGGAGAAGCTCTTGAAATGTAAGCCAAAATAAGCCTTATTTAAATTGTAGGTGTCAGATATTTTGTCACAACAATGAGACAGTGACTAACCATAACAGATTTTGCTACCAGAGATGTGGGATCATTGCTTCAACTATCTGACCATGTGGTTTAGCAGCCTTGAGAACCATTTATGGAATGGGTTTGTAAAAGTTTGGAGATACCTGCTAGGAAGGGCCTAGATGATGTAAGCCATGCTTAACAGGAGATGCTAGTTGGAACCCAGAAGATCAGAATTCTCATATAATGCACACAATAATGGCCAAGTTCAGGAGGTTTCAGTTTGGAACAAGCACTACATTGTCAGCTGGACTCAAGACCATGTGTGTGATGTTTTGGTAAATGATTTGTCTACATTTTACTCATGACCTGATAATTTGCAAGAGACTTAGGTTAAAAGTTGTAGACTAATTAATCTAGCTAAGGAAATATCAAGGTAGCCCAAAGTTGAGGCTGTGGCCTGAGCACTGCTGGCAACTTTAGGCTATATCTACCATGAGAATTAGGACCAAAAATCATAGCTAAATATTTTTAAGGATTGTGCTGGTGGTCAGAAAGAAAGTCCCTGTAAATTTGGGACTTGTAAAATTTTGTCCCAGGACAGCTTGGTTGCTGAAAATCTTAGCATTGAAAAGAAGACAAGTATGTTGCATCAGGATAATAGGAAAAGTACTCTGAAGACATCTCAGAAATCTTCAATATGCTACCCTTGAAAGGCTCCAAGGTACAAGCTGTAAAGCTTTCATTTGAGGGGGGAGACCAGGGTATTCTGCTTGAGAAGGGCTACCTAGGGAACTGGTTCCCCAGGATTTGGTTTACGATGCTTAGCCATGCAGGCAGTCAGTGGCCTCTGCAGCTGTGATCCAAGGGGGCTTGGATACTGCTTGAGTTGGTAGAGAACTTAGCATCATCCATGAAGTGCTGATTTTACTGGCAGGCAGAATGCAAGTGTTGTCTACTCATATTTCAGAAGAAGGTCTTGAAGGCCTTAGAGGGTAGCTGATACAAGAGTAAAGACAAAAGTGGAATAAAAACCCCAGGACACTGGAAATGCCATGAATGTGTAATGTCAGCTATGGATAAAGACAGATAGCAGAGCCACCCAAGACAATATCCGTGAGTCTGTAACCAGTATTTCCATAAAGGCAGCTTCCCAAATCCTTTGTAGCTTATATCTCACTGAAATTTGTCCCAGGTACTAAACATAGAGCTACAGAATTTATTGTTTGACTTGCTGGATTTTTGTCTTGTTTTGATCTGATTTTTTCCTGTCCCCCTATTCCACCCTGTTGAAATAGAAACATTTATCCTGTGCTGTAGTATTTCATAATTGTTTAATTTTCTCTTTGACATGTGTAGGGGCTTACAGCTAATAGTTTGATTTGAGTCTCAGAGGAAACTTTGGACTTATACTTTTCTTTTTTTAATTTTATTTAAAGAAAGACTAAATAAAACAGAAAATGGGTAGAAATAATACATACTTTCAAAGAAAAAATAAACAGTAAGAAATCATTATTTGATGATTACATATTATCCTCTTATAAATAGTTGTTCAAGATACAAAAGTGAAACATACAAAGTGGGAATTCAAATAGCAAGACCGCAAACAGTTCTGTTCAACTATCCATCAAAAACTTAGTAATATGGTTATCAATCCTATACTCTTAAACATACATGCAGTTATCCATATCTTCTTTTATGTTGAGATTAAGCAAACCAAAGCAGGTTAAAATCACTCTGAACAAAGAATAATAGTACTGCTGGATTTCACATCATGACACTATGGGATCAACATTGGACACTGTACTGTCTCTTTTTCTTCAAAGTATTTGTTCATTTCATCATGTATTATAAGATCAGTTCTTGTAAACTGTTTATAGGTTCTATGCATGCATGAGTCTTAACATGTATTTCTATCCTTTTATATTAGAGGGAGAAGCAAAACAAAATAAGACAAAACAAAACATATTCCGATAAACATGAAACAAAAAAAGACATATAAAACCACTGTATAAGGAGTTCTACCATGGTTACTGTGTTGTCTCTTGTTATCTTCAATAGAATTGTCTATATCATCAGACATAGTATAACTGAATATAGCAGTATATAACATTATTAATAAAAATGAAACTTTGTAGATAGTGTAAAACTTAAACAAACCAGAATGGGTATCATAGTGAATCTTGTCATCTTCAGTGTAGTTGCCTATACTCTCAGACTTGATACTATCAATCATAACAATTCTGAATAAAATCTGTAGATACCAAACAGCAATCAAACAAACCAGATTTAACTAAGATCAGTCATGATAAAACAGTATAAGTTATACAGGGCACCAGATTAAGTTAAAAGGAAATTAAAGATGATTACTGTACTATATCTGGTTATTTTGGGGATAGCTTTCTGTGCACTCAGATCTAGTGCAAGTAGACAAACTGGGACAGAATAAAATCTATCTAAGCAGAGCAGTGCAAGTAATGTGGGATTTAAATCCTGATACACTATTAACAATATCTTCTGCTGTCTTTTAAAAGACTGTTCCTCCCCTTTCAGTCCCCCAGGGTGCACTGTACAATTTGGGTCTCGCCAACACCCTCAGTTTTTAGATTGGGGGGCAATCTGCTATTTATCTAAGTGGTTCCGAACCTTCTCCCTCCTGGACTTGATCTCTGGTTGTATTTCTTTACCTATTAAAGCCTGTCTTTAAATCTGTATTTCTTTAAATTGTTTTTTTAACTGCTTTGTTCTGTTTTGATATGTTTAATCTTACCCTCTTTGAGATGTAAAACAAATGTGTAGGACTGATAACCATATTACTGAGCTTTTGTTCGATCATAGAGCAGAACGGTTTGTAGTGTCACTTTATGAATGTCATTCTAAATACTTTAATTCTATAACATGAACAGCTATTTCTAAGATGACAATGTGTAACTTATCAACCAACAATTTCTTACCATTTGTTTTTCTGTAAGTTTGTATTATTTCTACCCTTGTTTTTTTATCTCCATGTATTCTTTTGTCTCCTTTTCTTTAAATAAAAAAAAAAGCCTGTCTTTCTAACCTATCCATAAATACTCGTCTAGTTGCCCCTATTACTCTCTGGTTCCCTGTCACATAGGGCATTGTTTTCTCATATTTGATTTTCAGTCCATAAATCCTTTTTCAGGTTAATTATATTTCCTATAAAGAGCATCTCAGTGGACCCTACCTCATGATCTACTCTGCCTGTGTTTCTCTCTTTTTTTTTTTTACTGTATCAAGGCCATCTATATTAGAGATTATAGCCAACCTTCTCTGCCTCATTTCTGTTGTGCTCTTTTTCTGCCATTAGTTGTCTGCTTTTCTTCTTCATTCTACTTTCTGCTCCATTCACTGAGGCCTCTCTGCCACTGGAATACTGGTACTCTTCTCTCTCTCTAGAATGTCTTTCAGTATTCTCTGTAGAGTTGGATTGGTGGTTGAGAATTCCCCCAGTTCCTCTTTGTCTTGTTTTTTTTTTTTTTTTTTTTTTTGTCTTTTTCATTTTTATCGGTACCAGGGATCGAACTCACGACTGCCTGCTTGCAAGGCAGGCGCTTATGCCGCTGAGCTAAATCCCCAGCCCCTCCTCTTTGTCTTGTAAGCATCTTGTTTCTCCATTAATTTCTAGAGTCAGTTTTTCAGGTTACATCAATCTGGGCAGGAGTTTATTTTCCTTCAGGGCTTGGAATACTTGCTCCAAGCTCTTCTTGATTTGATGTTCTGTGTCAAGAAATCTGCTGTGATTTTGATGGGTTTTCCTTTATAAGTAATCTTCTTTTCTCTGATGGCTTTTAATATTCTGTTTTTATATTGAATTTCTGGGATCTTGAGTATTATATGCCTGGGTGTAGCTCTGTTTTAGTTGTAGGTGGCTGGAGTTCTGTATGCCTCATACATCTGAATATCATTTCCTTTTCCTATGCTTGGGAAGTTTTCCTTAATTATTTCTATGAATAGCCTTTGTAGTTCCTTTGTTTGTACCCCTGCTTCTTCATTCACATTCTTTATTCTTAAGTTATAGATCCTCCTGTCATCTTCTAGCCTTTGTATTGTTACTGCCTGTTTCCTTGTTATTTTTAAGAAATTTTTCTTTTCATGATCCCACATTGCAAACCTGCCTTCCAGTTTGGATAATCTATCCTTAGTTTCTTTCAGGCATTTTGCCAGCTTTCAATGGAGTTTTTTTATTTCCTGGTAATCTCTTTAAACTTGCTACATGTGTTCTATGTTTTCTTTATATTCTTCATCAAATGTTTCTCTCCTCTTTTTGTGCTCCTTCATTCTTCCATCTGTGTCTTCTTGAGAGGTGCTTAGCATGTCTTTTATTAATCTACTTATGTCTTGCTTTACTTGGTTAAATATTTCACTTTTGAACTCGTATATGAGGTACTGAAGATATTTCTTTATGTCCACTGATGCCATATCTGATACTGCATGTTTGCTGTCTTCAATCTCTTTTGTATTTACCTCTCCTGGATCAATATTCTCAGGATTGGGGGCTGAGGGATTTTTTTCTTGTTGCTTCCTCTTCTCGTATTTTTTGTTTCTTTCATACAGGCATATAGAGGAGGTCCCAGTCCCTTTCCTTGTTAGTTATGGTTCTTCTGAAGCTCGCTGGCTAGGTGATCCTGCTCACTGCTGTGTGCCATTGAGATACAAACGGGCAGTGTATCGTGGCCCCTCCCCTCTGGGTCAGTCAACCTGCTGAGGCCTTCACTGTGTTAGTGTGCACTGCATGTAGGGAATTGGTTTGGGACAACTTATTGGGTCTCAGCCAGGGGCGTGACCCAGACCAACCATGCCCCACCAATCTCATCTGGGAAGGAAACAACTGACTGAAGTCATTGCTGTTCCTTGTTCTTGCCAGTCCTTCCCAATTCCAAAATGCTGTCCCATAGTTGCCCCTTTCCTGTGGAAGGGTTTTATTCCCAGCACTCACCACAGGTCAATGCAGGTCCATTGCCGGCTCCCATTCTCTGTTGGGCTCCCTGACCTTTGACTTCAGTGCAACTGCACTTCAGTGCAACGGTGGTTCCAGTGAGTCAAAGCAGCGGGAATTCAGGCACACAAGAGCACAGAATGTTAGCTGCCTCAATAGTAGTCTGGGACTGCATGTTTGACTGGTTCTTTTCGCTTCAGTTTCTTCCTGGGTTGAGAGGATCTACCTCCCTCTGTCCAGGACTCCCCATGCTGTGTTATTTCAGCATCTGAGTTGTCTGTCTCATGGAGCCTCTGTATTCTGCTCTTATTTATCTGCCATATTTACTGGAAGCCTCTGGACTTAGATTTTTCAGCAGTGTCAGAATTATTGGTGACTCAGAGGTGGTCTAAATGCATTTTGCATAAAGAGATGTGCATGAGTCTTTTGGAGATTGGGGCAGAACGTTATTGCTCATATCAGGAATAACCCTCAAAATTCACATGTATAGACCTTTTGGAAGGTGATTTGCTAAGCTAAGTGTGATATTAGGAAATAGAACCTGGTCAGAAGAGGTGGGTCACTGGGAGTGCGGGCTGTAAGAATATGTATCTCCTGCCAACACCCCCCCCCATTTCTTCCTTCTCCCTCTGCTTTTACCATGATGTGAGTAGCTTTTCTCTGCTCACCCCCTTCCACCATGTTGCTTCTGCACTGGATCTGGTCAAGCATAGACAGATGATGGCTATTTTTCCCCAGTGATGAAAAAGTTCCCCACCTCAAGTTTAGAGGAGAGGGAATTATGAAAGACTTTCCTCAAGAGGCCACATTACTGAAGAGAATAATTTGCAAATTGGGGGAGCACTCAGAAGTGGTAATATATACATGGACCTTCAAACTAAGATACAAGAAAACAGATGTATTCCAGGAGATGCTTGTATTTTGAGATGAGAAGACACAGTGGGACACAGAAGCAAGAAGTATCTTTCAATAAAAAAGCTGGCCCACACTTTGCTGCCACTTTTCTGTTAAGTGTTACTGGACATCCAAACAGCACATTTACATAAAGCCTGTAACATGAAAATCAGAGACCTGAATCAACAAGCAGAAAAGTGAAACTAAGAAGAAACAGCACAAAATTGCAAAAAATAATGAATAAATTTAAGCCAGATGATCATCTATCTCATGCTGAAATTTTCAGATGTCCAAGTGTGTGGGATATGTCAAGAGATCTTTTCTAAGGTGAAACTTAAGTTGTTATATCTGATCCTTCTTGCAACCTACTAGAGAAACAGTGTCCAGTGGGTCTCTTTATATTTGGAGGCAAGCTCTTCCTCATTTGGAAGTTCCTCCAGTTTGTAGACCAAAGAGTCCTTTGATGAAGGTGAGTCTAAGCTCTTCTTAAGGAAGGGTGCTCAGCGGCATAAGTACCTGCCTTGCAAGCAGGCAGTCGTGAGTTCAATCCCCGGTACTGATAAAAATGAAAAAAAAGACAAAAAAAAAAAAAAAAGATTGTGAAACAAATCCACCTAAAATTCAGGGACCATCTAACTTAGTGAAATTTCCAGGGGGCCAGTGGTATGGGCCATGTTAAGATAGGACTTCTAGGAGATTAAGTCACATCTGATCCATCTCACATCCAAGTTTAGGCACAATGCCTAGTGGCCTCTTTGGATTCTGGTTGTGTTACTTCAGGCTATTTACCAGGTGACCTGAAAAGTGGCTAGTTTTGTGTGGGGCCCAGGACAAAAGAAGGTTCTCCTGCAGGCCTGGGCTGCTATGTAAGCTGCTTTGCCACTCAGGCTACATGATCCAGCAGATCTGACAGTGGCAGATTGGGATACTGTTTACAGAGTTTTGCGGCCCCCATAGGTAAGCCATAGTACAAGCCTTGTGAACTTTGGAATACTGGGACTCTGAACGCTTGATCTTGAACCACCCAGTTACTGTGCAACCCAAGCTGTCCTTCATGAACTGAGTGTTATCTGTTTTGGTGAGCCATAAGCTGATTACCCCACAATAGCAGAACATTCTACTGAGTGGAAATGTATTTTGGGCACTGGGGCCCGAATAGACCCCAGAGGCATTAGTAAATTAGATGATCCCCAGTCTTTTCACATTACTGTACTTTCTCCCAGCTTTCACCTATGATATCATGGGGAATTCTGTATGTTCAGTTCATATAGGAAAAGAACACTTGGTTATTATTTTATTTGTTTTTTCCAGACCTATGTCGATAAAAACAAGTTTTTCTAAAAGATAGCAAGCTTTGAAAGATGGATTGAAGGGAGAGAGAGAGACAGAGACAGAGAGAGAATGAATTATATTCTTTTTATATCTCTCTCTCCTTAGGACTTGGCGTGTTGCTCTTCCAATGACCAGAGATGATGTGATAAAGAATATCAGAGGAAACCAAGTGATTTTTCAAGATTGCTTTATTGCAGATTTTACTTTTCTGCTGACTTATCCCGTTTGGCTCCTACCCGAGATTCCTGAGTTTGTACCCATCTCTTCACCAACTGGAAGTCAGTTAATGTTGTCCTGGGATGCTTGCTTTCCTTCGTTAGCTGTTGTGGTGGCTGATATGGAGACCTTTAAAACAAATGATTCATTCAACACTTGGACCAGAGTCAGGATATCTCCAAACAGCCTGAACGATTCTGAAAGGCACAATGTGTCTGCCGTGCTCCTGTTGCGTGATGATATATATTTTCTAATAAATGGTGTTCTGTACCTATATGATAACAAAAAATTGACCAAACTGGGAAGACAGCAACATCTTCCAGAGGGTGAAATTATTGGTATTACATCAAGAAGATGGTGTTGGATCAAATATATAAGTAAGGTTAGTGAAAGATTATGTATATGTGGTAATATGTAATATAGTATATATTTAAATGCAGTGTTTGCCATACCATGTATTTAGCGATATATCAGAGACTATATTATGAAGCATTTTGCATAGTTATTTTATGTAAGGATGTAAAAAAGCTCTTTCTGACCCAGCTTCTCAGAGTCCTCTTTATAATAAAGATGAACCTCCAACAGCAAATAATAAAATTAGCCTGGTATAGTACTGTGCAGAGTGTTTCAATCATATCATGGGTTTTTTTTTTTTTTTTTACTTTCATATAAGCAAAATCTCCCCAAAGACTTTGTGTACCCTCCAAAATGTTCCAGATCTCCTATTTAAGACAAAACACTTAAAACACTGCACAAAAATTTTGAGTATTTTTGAAACTACATTGTTAGATTAGTAGAGAATTAAGAGAAATTCTAGGAGAAGAAAGAGCAGCCTAAGCTCTAGTTAGAAGAACAAGTAAACTCCACAATGTCAGGTACTCTTGAGGCTCGTCCTGCCATCATATGGGGGTCCGTGGAGTTCCCTCCAAAGAAGAAATGGAGACATCCACTCACCCCATACCCACAGTATAGCTGTAGGTTCACTGGCTCCCATCACAGAAAATAATCCTAGGAAATATCAGACAGTGGCATCACAAGGTTTACTCAGCAGACAGAAGTACATTTGCAGAGGAAAATGAGGCACATTATGGTCTGGGGTTAGGTATTTTATGTGATGTTGAGGGCAGCCTCAAGAGGGGTGACCTAGGATATGTAGTTCTACTGTCTGTGAGTTTACCCCATTGGTGGGCTATGTTAGAATGCAAACCATTTGAAGTTTAGAGATATTTTACCAATAGCATTGCTTCCTCTAGGATAGAAGTCTGTGGGAAGAAAACTTCAGGCTCAGTTTGCAAGTGAAAAGCATAAACCATATTTAGAGACTTACTATAGCTTTAAAGCCCTTAGGATTTTTGTGTGTGGGGGTTAAGTTTTCTGGAAAGGAAAAAGAAATTATAAACTTGGGAGACTTTAATTGTGTCCTGAAGCTGTGGTTTTACTTAAAAGTACAATTGCAAAGTTACAATTCTCCTTTCTGACTATTTCTTCTATCCTATCTCTAACCCAAATAATCAGAACTTGGATGCAAGGAGACAGAGTCTCAGGCCTGAGAAAAGTAAGGAATCTCATAAGAACTTTTTGCATGAAGCAAGGATCTTTGAAGTGTTCCCAACACAACGAAGGCTATGTCCGCTTCAACTTTTGAAGGGAAGAAAAAGCCTTCTTTGGAATATATGAACAGAAGCCAGTTGATACTTTCTTTGGAACCCAAATTAACAGTGCTTATATGGGAAGACAAAGCCATTAAGACCAACATCAAGCAAAAGCAGGCACAAATTGTTTTTATTTTGAAGAATAAACTCTCAAATTAGATTTTGAAGAGTGTCCCAAAATAATGTTATAACAAAACCAAGCTCATATTCAAACATGGCCAAACCAATAAAGAGAGAGATGTCACAGAAGTCATTAGAAATAACAAAGACCAGAATCATCCTTGCAAGATGTCAGGCTTTAGAATTGACAGAATATAAAATGCATTTAACAGATTTAAATAGACAAGAAATAGTAAAAGCTAGGGGACTCTGCAAAATAACAAGACAAGGTAAAACTCAATATCAGAAAGTCACTATCATCGAATCTAGGATAGAGGTTATTCTGAGAGGGAAAGGTATAGCTGTATTCAAGAGGGTAAATTAGATCCTTAAATTTTTTTTAAAAAGGACAACATTATCTAAGAGACAGGCTGCATCTCCAGCTTCTTCCGGATCCGAATATAACCTCAGGCCTGATGCTAAGGATTCACCACTTCCGGCCCTTACTTACTTATTGGTGTTTTCTGGCTTTTGTTCTACCTGTTTATAAACTGGGGGCCACATTAGGGGCCCTCCTAATTTGACATTTTTATGCACTTCTCTCACACTCTTGATTTTGGGTGTGCACACAAACCCCGAAACGCAAAGACTTGGGTCCCAGATTGGGGCCTGACTGAGCCCTGCTGGGAACCTATTCACCGGAAAACAATATATGTTGTAGTTTAGGATTTTTGCCAATATTTTATGTCTTAATCTCTATAGTCACTATTCAGATTCTTGCTTTATGACAAATCTGAGCTCTGTGCATCTCTTTTTGGTCCTTTATATAGTGGATGATATTTTTAAAGTTTTAAACTAGGCATTGTGGTTGAAGGTTTTACTCATTGTTTTCAATATCTTTTCACAGAATCTAAGCCAAATCAGCAACTTTGCAATCTGGACAAAAAATGAAATTTACTTTGGATATCCTGAAAATAAATTTGTCAGACTGATAACTACTACAGAACTGAAAACACTTCTAAATCTTCCGCCAGCTGGTACCTTGACAATCCACAATATCGACTACACAGGACACCCTCTGGAATTGGCCGTGCTGTTAAATTACTGCATCACGTGTGCTAACACCAAAAAGATTTACATAGTGATATATAATGAAGACTCCATGCAGTGGGTGCCTCAAGACTTTCTGTTACAAGTCCCCATTGACAATTTTTTAGTTCCACGTTTTCTGTTGTCAGGAATGCCAGAATTAATACTATGGGATAAACATCAGATACACTACTCTTATCAAAACTTCACTACTACTGGAGTTCTACAAACATCTGCAGGACATGGAAATCTGTCAGCAATTTCAAATGACAGCATTATTCATGACATTTATGTAGGTGAGTTTTCTTGATCCTGCTTAAATTAGTCTAAATTTCATTATAAAGGTGTAGCAATTTTAACTGCTCCAAAATATAGTGCTTTTGATGGCTAACAATACACTTTTATCATCTAAAAGTGAATAGATTTTAAATTCATCTAACATTAACTGTAATCTCACATAGCAGGATGACAAACTCAAACCAAACACCCAGCCCACTCCCCATTTCACTTTGGTCAGTCAGAAGGTCCTGACTAAGCAATTCCCACTTACATGGTCAGCAGGGAGGTCCTGTGTCATTATATTAGTTTCTTACAGATTTTGTAGCAAAGTGCCACAAACTAGGTGGCATAAAACAACAAAAATGTGTTGATTCACCATTCTGGAAATCACGAATCAGTAATCAAGATGCTGACGGGGCCATGATTCCTCTGCAACCTGTAGGAAAATCTTCCCTGTCTCCTCCTTGTGCTGCCAATCCTTGCCTCTCCCTGTCTTGCAGCTGCCCCATTTCACTCTTGTCCTATGCCCTTCTTCTTATGTGCCTCTGAGCCCACTTGGTCATCTGTCATAAGGGCACCAGTCATATTGGGATAGGTTAGGAGCCAACCCTACTCTAGTAGGCTTCATTTTAATCAACTATGTGTGTGATGACCCTATTTTCAAACAAATTCATACTCTGAAGTGTTCCTGGGAACCAGAACGTTAACATGTCTTTTAGACAGACATAGTCAACGTTTAAAGAAGTGTAGTAGATTTATTTGTGGGAAAAAGACCATAAGACCATTCTGTCAAGTGAAATTAATCAGATAAACAAGCTTAAATATCATATTGCTTTCTCATATGAGATATTGAAATTATAAATAAAGAGCAAAACAAAAGTTAGATAATAGGAAATTGGGAGATAGATCGTTTTCAAATGGGAGGAGAATCAAGAGACAAAGGGAGGAAGGAGAGAGGAGAGGAAAAGAGTATGATAAAAGGAATTACGATGTGTTGTGTATGTGCACCAACTCCACACAAGAAATGTAAACACATGCTATGTTAGTAATATGCTGCAAACACGTACTAACAAAAAAATTTAGAAATATAATAGACTTAGATGATACTATATTCAAGTCCTGAAACAAGTTGCTTAACCTCTCTAAGTCTGTTTTCTAATCTATATTGTAAGACTCCTTTGTAATTTAATTAAGGAATTGTACCCAAGATGCTTAGAAAAATGTTTAGCAGGTGGTAAGCCTTCAATTAACAGTAGTTTTTCTTGGTTGTATATTTCCGAGACAGTCTGTTGTTTCCGAGGAGACATCTTTTCCAGTCTTTCTCCGACTCCAGTAACTATTTCTCCTCAGTCTCTTTTCCATGATTCCTAAATCACAAAGCATCTTGGAGTTCAGTGTTTGCAAACCTGGGCTCTGTTTATCTTCACTCCTTGCTCTGAAGCCATGGTGATCCCCGCACCTGAACTCTCTGCTCCCATGTCCAGCTGCTTCCCTGGTACCTTACCTTACATGACATTGGGCATCTCAAACTTACACATCCAAGGCTGCATCTTGATCTTTTACTTTTACCTCTGTCTTCCTCTTCCCATCATTATCTAGCAGGTAGTGATTTTTTTTCTTTTCTTTCAAATCACAAATTTTGACCTGACCCTTGAGTCCTCCTCCTTTACACCCTGCAGCCAATCCACTGGTGAACTGTGCTGGTTGTACATAAAAGTGTATCTGAAACTGGACACCTTTTCTCCTCTCTAACCCACACAAGATAGAGGGTCTTCTATGGTCTCTGCTACCAGCCCTGCAACTCTATCCCCCACTAGATTACAGTCCACCCTTTAAAAATATATGTGAAATCAGATTATTCCTCTGCTTAAAACTCTCATTTGGCTTCCTATCTCACTCAGTAAAATCCATCTACTCTTCTCTATGCTAAGAATCTTGTTCACCTTCATAGCTACATGGCTTTTGTACTTAATTTAGGCTGAAGTCCAATGTCATCTTATCAGAGAGACCTTTCCTGTCTCTGAACTAACCTTTTCTTTTTTTCAGCTTTAACATGGATATTTATCTCTTCTAAACCTCTTTCCAATTTCTTGAGAAACCTGAGTGGGCTGTATCTTTGTTCACAGCTATATATGCAGGACTGTGCAAACATATCTTCCTGTTCGTAGTACAAAATACTCCCATTTGCCTCAATAAGAAAACCATGTGTGCCAATATGCTTATAAGGGATACAGGAAGCTGGGAAATGCTCTGGTTCACCACCTTGTTGACATGGTTCTGGTGGTGGCATGACTGGGGAATTAAACCATACAGTGGTACTCCAGGACAAGTTCCCATACAGTGACTAGGGGGACAGCGAGGGAGAGCAGTTGTCCAGTGCTCCCAGCCCAGCTGATGGAAGCTGACAGGGTAAGGGCAGAGGGAATGCTGGTTATTTTCAGTCTCATCCCTGGAGGGGACAGAAACTTCAGATGCAATGCAGATATGCAGAGCTTCCTCCAGAGTACAGATTGCCTGCTGTGTACATAACATTAATTTTGTTCACATCATTACCACCTAACGAGTTACATATGCACTCATTTTTTAGCTGGATCGCCTACCACAAAACAACTTCTGTGTGATTTTGCTATATTTGCTGCTTTAGCCAAAGTATCTAGTCAAATACACAGTAAGTACTATTTAAATAAATAGAAAAAGCATCCATTAAACACTGCTTATAAGACATCCTACTAAAGGTTCCAATGCACTGAAACATTAGTTTATTGGAACATTAGCTGTACTTTTGCCTTTTCATCTCTAGCTTTGTTAATTTGAATCTTTTCTCTCTTTTGATTAGTTTGGCTAAGAGTTTGTCAGTTTTGTGTATCTTTTAAAGAACCAACTCCTCGATTCATTGATTCTTTGTATTTTATTTGTATTTATTTTATTTATTTATAGTGTTTTGTTTTTGGACAGGGTTTTTGCAACGCAGTTCTATCTGGCGTTTAACTTACTTTTCAGCCTAAGCTGGCCTCAAACTTGCTGGGATCCTCCTGCCTCAGCCTGAGTGCTGGGATTACAGATGTGCACCACCACACCTGGCTCATTAACTTCTATTCTAGTCTTCATTATTTCTTTCCTTCTACTGGTTCTGGGTTTGATTTGTTCTTTTTTTTTTTTTCTAGGTTCTATCAATGAATCATTATGTTATTTAGAACCACTCTGCTTTTTTTTTGTACTGGGGATCGAATTCATGACCTTGTGCTTGCTAGGAAAGGCATTTATGCCGCTGAGCTAAATCCCCAGCTACTCTGCTTTTCTAATGTAAGCACTCATAGCTATCAATTTCCCTCCTAGAATTATTTCATTGTTCCCCACACATTCTCATGGGTTGTTTCCATTATTGTTGGTCCTATGAATTTTTTAATTGCCCCTCCCTTATTTCTTTAATGAGCCACTGACCAGTCAGAAGTGTTTGTATAGTTTCTGTGGTTTCTTTTGCTGTTGATTTCTAGTTTCTCCACTATGATCTGATAGGATGCATGAGATTATTTAAGTTTTTTGTATTTTCTTAAGATTTACTTTTTGACCTAAAATATAGACTATTTTGGAGAAAGATTTGTGAGCTGCTGAAAAGAATGTGTATTTTGCTGCTGTTGGAAAGGAGCACTCTAGATGTTCGTAAAGTTTGTTTATGTTTATTTGTTGATTTGGGAGGAGCTTATTGACCTCGTTTTGCAAGAATGAAGTATTGAAGCTACCCATAGGGATTGTATTGAAGTCTATCTGTTCACTTATGTCAAGCAGTGTGTTTTATGATACTGGGTCCAATGTTCAGTGCATATATATTTATAATTGTTTTCTCTTCTTGATGAATTTTTCTCTTTGTCAATAGGTAGTGGTTCTTTGTCTCTCCTAGCTAAAAATCTTTGTTTGCTGAATATATAGTATATATAGTATAGTATAGCAACACTTGTTTTCTTTAGAGCTCTGGTTATTTAGAGTATTATTTTCCATCCTTTCAATTTTGATCTGTGTACATCTTTGCACGTAAAATGTGTTTCTGGCAGGCAACATAAGTTGGGTCTTGTTTCCATATCCAATCTGTCAGACTATGCCATTTCATTGAAAAATTAAAACTACTTATGTGAAGTGTTATTACTGAAAGCTATGTACTAATTCCCATCATTTGTTGTTTTTCTACTGTTTGGCTTATTTCTGATTTTCATACCTCTATACTTCTAATGAAATTTATTCTTTCCTGTATACTCATGAGTATGTCTTCTGTATTTAGGATTCCTTTAAGTATCTTCTGCAATGCTGACTTAATAGTCATAAATTTCTTTATGCTTATTTTGGAAGTCTTATTTCCCCTTTAAATATGAAGGATAGGCTTACAGTTTCTACTAATCTAAATTGGCAAATATTTTCTTTCAGGGCTTAAAATACATCTTTCCAACCCATTCAGGACTATAAAGTTTCATTTGATAAATTTGCTGTTATTCTGATGGATTTGCTGTAAAAAGTGATGTGGCACTTTTAATGTTCTTCGTTCTGAACTTTGGCAACTGATTATGACATATCTTGCAGGATTATTTTCTGGTCATATTTATTTGGTATTCTAAGTGCCTCTAGTACCTGGATATCTATCCCATTCCCCAGATGTTGGGAAATATTCTAATATAATGCCACTAAATAATTTATTTTCCTATGCCATTGGCCTGTATTCTTCACCCTCCTTAAGGCCAGTGATTCTTTTGGTCTTTTAGTGTTGACCAAGACCTGTAACTGTTCTGTTCTTTGACTCTTTTTCTTTTTATCATTGTTTGAATTCACCTGTCTTCAAGCCCTGATATGCATTTTTCTGTTTCATCAACTCTACTTTGAGACTTCCAACTGAGTTTTTGTTTTGTTCTGCTTTGTTTTTTGATTAAATAAGATTTGCATTTCCAGGGTTTCTGTTTTGTTCTTTTCTGGAATCTCTGTTTAGAAAAGTAAATGTTCTGTTATCCATTATTGTTTTCCTTGTTTCCATTGCTTATTTTTATCTTCTTTGAGTTCATTGGTCATTTTGAGAATTCATTCATTCAGCTGAGTTGAGTGAGGGGGTGTGTGTCTCTAACCCCAGCATCTGGGGGGTTGAGGCTGAAGGATTACAAGTTAAAGCACAATCTGAGCAATTAGTCATCTGTCTCAAAATAAGAAAGGGCTGAGGATATCCTGTAGTATGAAGGCCCTGGGCTCAATCACCAATACTGCAAAAAAATTTTAATTGAAAAAGTCATTGAGCTTTTTTTTATATTTCTATCTCTTTGATCATTTTAACTATCAGTTTTTAAAATCTTTGTCTGAAAATTCATCCATTTCAATATCTGTAGGATCAGTTTTGAGGGGGTTATGAATTTTTGGAGGCATCCTGTTCCATTGTTTTCTCTCATTTTTACTTTCATATTCAGGTTCACAGTTCAGTTGGGGTAGATCTCTCTACCACTATCTCTAGTATTTTTAGTAATTGGTTTTCATCAGAAAAAAAGAGTGGATGGAGGACAGATGTGAGAGGATATGAAGGAGAAAGAAAGAAAAATGAAAAAAAAGAAATACAAATGGAAAATGAGAGAAGATATGCAGGTATTGAGTACAATTAGATAAACTAATACAAAAAGTTAGAAAATTCTATGAAATATTAGATGTTGGGAAATATGACAAAACAATGTAGAAGCTATAGAAGCAAAAGCAGCAACCAGCACTCATATGCATACACACACACGTGCACACACACAAAACTCTTTATGGGAGTATTTATAATGGACACAGTTATTTTCTCGGGACTTCTACTGTTGAACACCACCTGATATAAGAAGATTTATGAAAATGTTTTTTAGTCTAGACTTCTTTTCCTCAGCCTCTGTCTAAGTTGGGGAAGTTGTATAGTGCAGTCTGGAGGCTAATCTCCACCCCTTCATGGTTACATGGTTACAGATGCTAAGGGTAAGTGTCCAGTAGTGGGACTAGATCACACTAAGTATCTTTAGTATTTTCTGAACCTGGGAATGAGGGCATAGAGATAGTTCAGGTTGTCTACCACGTTTCTGACTCATGTAGTTTGTGGGTGGTTTGGAGTATGGGTCCATGGGCCATGAGTCCCCTAGACCATGCTCTGAAGGGCATGGCTGACCAGTGTTTACACCACTGTGTTTATGCTGAGTGTCTCTGAGCAGGCTGAGGTAGTTGGGTCCCAGGTGTGTGAGGAGGAAAAGCTGTCAGTACCCAGCCTGCTGCTGGTCTCTGTAGCGATATTCCCAGACTTGGAACTTCCCTTCCCTGTACCTCTAAAAGACTCACACAGCTGTAACCTTCCTGTCCCAACATCCAAATTGCACTTCTTTGTTTCTTTTCCCTTTTTGCCTCTGTGTGTGTGTGTGTGTGTGTGTGTGTGTGTGTGTGTGTGTTCCCTCTGATTGGCTGAATGAGCTCACAGCTGCCTACTCCTCACCATGAATCTACTATGCTGAGACTTTCCTATCCTGGAGTATCCTCTACGTCAGCCACTAGGGCATTTCTCTCTTCCTCACGATTTTAGTTGTTCTGTATCACAATCACTATCCTCCTCAGCCCAAGCTGACTCCGAGGCAAGTTACCCATTGCATCCTTCAAGTCAAGAGGCTGTTGTGTCCTGGACATAAAACAATTTGGGATTATCTATCTTCCATGCTACCTACTGTGGCAAACGGAGTTATTTATGATCATCTTTTCTTGGCACCAAGTCTATATAGATAAATGCTGGGAATTTATTGTTCCTGTCCCTGGTCACTTGGGACAGCTATTTTCTCAGGCTGTATATCCATCCAGTAGTAAAGTCAGAATTCATAAGCATATGATAAGGTTTCCCCTTAGTTCCTTCCCATCTGAGAGGCCATTCATTCGGTGCTGGTGTGCAAGACTTCTGTTTCTTCATTACTTCACTTACTTTCTTGGATAATGGGATTTCTGCTTTTTGCCTAGTCACTAGCTTGCTGAAGTTGCAATCCAGCATCTTCCTATGTCCTTATGTGGCCACATGCCTTGTGAGTTTTGCCCACTTCTAGTCATTTGTGAGTTTTGTCCACTTCTAGTCTGCCATAATGCTTCCCCTTCCTCCAAGTATTTGAAAATGTCTCCTTTCACATAACCTGCTGAGTGTTTACCAATTGCAATCAAGAAAATTCTGTGATTCATTATTATTACATATATCTTTTATAATTGGGTATTATATGTCTATTGTCTGTACTCTTCTACAGATTGTCTATACTGTTTAGAAATTCTGTAGAATACATGACATGCCTTTTATTAACAATGATAGTGATCATCTATCTCTGACATGTAGTCCAAATATTTTCTCTGTAATTTGCTATACCTTCAATGTATAAACTTTGTATTTTTTGGAGGGTGTACCAGAAATCAAACTCATGATCTCGTGCTTTCCAGGCAGGCACTTTTCCAGCCTCTAGAATTTGTACTTTTATGTAGTCAGATTTGTTAACATTTTTATTTGTGACTTCTGATGTAATTCCATACTTGAAAGGTCTTTCTAATTATTAACATAAACCTTCATATATTTAAATTACTTTCATGGTTCTAATTTTTATATTTGGGATTTTATTTATGGTAGTATGAATTATAAATCTAATTTTTTTAACCACTAAAAGCTGGGGTTGATTCAAATCATGGTTTTATGAAGAAACTTTTTCCACTAATCTGAATTGCCAACTTTATTATGTATTTTTACTACAATAGCACCTTCTGTTTCTAGATTGTTCTATTCCATTGATCTAACTTTATAACCTCTATGTTGTTTTATTAGTATATTTTTAGTCACTTCAGACTGCCTTCCCTGCTGAAATACGAGTGACATAAGCAAAAGATCTTTCTTTATTTCCCCACTAATATATTCTTCCTGAGTGCTTATGACCATTTGTAGCTATATCAGGCACTCAATCAACATCTGTAATAAATGAATATTCACAGCATTTTTGCAGTGCATCATCTTCCCAACAAAAAGTTTTACCTTTTTATTATTTTTCTTCTCTAATTGGGCTATTCAAATCTTTCACATCTTCTCAAGTTAATCTTTTTATCTTTAGTATATTTTAAGTAGCACACTAAAACATTAAAATCACATGTAGTAATGGGATACTATGTGATGTTTTGATACATCTATGCATTGCATAATGTTTAAATCAGGTGATAGATATTCAACTCCACAAGCATTTTTGATTTTGTTACAGCAAAAACCTTCAAAATTCTTTCTTCTAATGTTTTGAAATGTACAGCACATGGTTATTTATGGTCACACTATGTATCTGTGATTACATTTTCTTTCCCATCTACAGTGTTGCTTGTGCCCCAACCTCTTGTTTATTTGACTTGCAAGAGACTGTTTACTTTAGGATTTTAAAAAATTGTTTTATCTCCCTTTGGGAAAGAATTCTGATTTTATTATCAAATCTTTTTTCTTTAACTCCCTAATTTCAACTTCTTTCACTAGCGAGTCTGCGCTGCTGCTTTCGTTTTATAATTTTGGTGGCTTGTGGCCTGCTTCTTAAGTGCAATGATTAAGACGTTTATTTTCAGTCTCTTTGGCCTTCATTTAAAGCTATAAACAAGAATAAGGCTATAGTTTTTCCCTGTAAAAGCTGTGCCCCAGAAAACTTTACGTATACCATGTTTTATTGTCATCATCTTCTAAATCGATCTAAATTTTAATCTTTGATCACTTAATATTTTTAATCAGCAGTGTGACTAGCAAAGAGAAGCTATGGAAGCTTATAGGTCATACTGGTGGCGAACCCATGGCACGCATCCTGCAGGCGCAGTTGTTTGTATCATTGAAAGCACTAAAAGTTTTGCCATAACTCTATGGGAGGAGAATCTAATCCAGATTTATGGGCTAAAAACATCAGGTTCAGAAGAAATCAGTTCTAAACCAATACCCAAGGAAGTGCATACATACAAAAATGAGGCTCCTATCTGAATGGGGGATTGAGGTAGCACACCAAGCTAAGACTATAGCACATGCAAAGTCCAGTCAATCAGACAATACAAGCTTTAGGTTGCTTCTATACTTGAGTTGCTATCTGTGTTCCTCCAAATCAGCCTGTTGCTTATGGGAGTGAGATGGGGGTTGTTTTTCTCTCCCAGCCCCCGCACTGCTGCCTCACTGTGGGGAGGGGTGTGGCCTCCAGCCTGTATTTTATCTAATTCTAAAATAGTGTGTTCTTTTGTTTTTTGAAGTTTCAAATATTATATATCAAAATGAAAAATTTAAAAGCAGTATATATCAACTGAGCTAACTTTAAGACTCAAGAGTATACACCTTGCAATTACTCTCTCATTCAGCGTTGACACACATTGTGTCATCCACCCACGTTTCTTCTCCTCTTTCACCTTGTGATCTACTGCATATGCTTCTGATTAGATAAATTTGATTAGGACATGTATGTGGTAATTCACGAAAATCTTACTGATTTACTCTGGTTCCAAATGTCAGATACTGCCAGGGATATAGTTTAGTGGCAAAGCATCTGCCTGGCAAGTACAAGGTCATAGGTTTGATTCTTTGTAAAAAAAAAGAGAGAGAGAGAATTTTATACCAAATGTCAGATACATAAGCACAACACGCCCCTGATTATGAATACACTTTCCTCTTTTTGATATAAAAATCTCCAAATGATATAGGAAAACATTGTGACTCCCAACATGCTAGACGTCCAATATGCCAAGTTTATGTTCCCTATAATCAAAGAATGAATTCTAGGAATAATAGAGGTTAAGAGTAGGAAATTTTATTGAGAGGGTGACAGCTTCTGAGAGTGACAGGAGCAGACTCAGAAAATGAGTTGCCCTGGACTCCACTGCATGCATGAGGTTTTATAGAGGTTTTGAATCAGGTGGGTTCAAAATCATGAAGTGAGTACAACCTGAGACAAAACTATGATCAATCAGTTAAGATCAGAAGCATAGTTGCATAAGTAGTGATGAGCCAATGGGGAAAGTTACGTAATAAGGTTACAAGGAAAGAAAAAGGGCCTTTTTTGGAAGCGATGGGTCAGGAAGTCCTGATTATCCAACCAGGTAACCGATGCCTATTTAGAATATTGATTATAGTTTATTGTTTATCCCTCAAGAAGGTGTATAAGTGTAGTCATTGCATCTTTATTTGGAGGTTTGGTCTTCAACAAATGCACCTGCAGCCACAGTTTTAATGTGTTTTTATCTTCTGCACTGTCTCCTTTGAGGGCCTAGCCCTGTGTGACTGCCTATAATTTTATACTTAGCTGTCTGTAATAGTCTCAGCCAGTCATCTGAGTACTGTCTTTTGAAAATTCAAAAAAGTATTACCCCTAGATTGTATACACAAGAATATCATCTCCTGAAAGTATTCCACGGCCATTGTTCATTTCGTAGGCAGGAAAATAGAACCAAAAGATTAAGACACTCGCTTTATTTTATTTAGGAGGCATGAAGAAGTTTAGTAGGTAAAATTTAAAGTATAGACTAAAAGGAAGTAGAGGACAGGACCTCAAAAGAGAGGTTCATGATAGCCTGGAGCTGGGAATATTTATTATTTTTGGCAATGAGATTTATAAATCTGTAAAAAACGAGCTCAGTTTAACATAGGCAGAAAGATAAGAATGGCTCATTTAACAGGTGAAAGGGTGATCTGTTTCCAGGAGAAAGGCAAGGGCCAGACTATTGTTTTTTTAAAAAATGGGTGACGTAGGGAATACAGTACATATTTGGATAGCCTTGGGTAACTTTGTATCCTGAAGCTGCAGTCTTCTTGCGAGTAAAACTTATAAATTATGATTTTTCTTGTCTCCTCCTTGCCTTGTGTATTTCTTCTGTGCTATCTCATTTCTGCTCCCCAACACTTTGATTTCTTATTCTTAAGAGGTACAGAGGGACCAAAGGCCCATCTTCTTAAGGCTGTTTCAGGCTGGAGTGGGCACTGACCCTGCCTCAGCAGGAATCAAAAGAAAAGACTTATTTATTGTCTATGACACATTCTGCCTTAGGTATACTCCTCCATTAAGGGGAGAATGTTGACAATTACCTACGATAGCCAAACCTACAGAAGGGAGCTGTGCTTAACCACTCCCACCTGCCCTCTGTCCTATTTCTTTATCCCAGTTATGTTAGCGTCTAGGGCATTCAACAGAATACTGTAAACTGGATGGTTTGAATGACAGAAATTTATTTCTCACCTCTCCATCAGTCTGAGATAGGATTCTGGTGAGACATGTATTCCTAGTCTGCAGACAGTCACCTCCACATATGGGTTTTCTTCTCTGGGGAGACAGGGTAGAAAGAAAGAGAAGGACAGACAGACAGACAGAGCACCCCCAAGGGTCTCTTCCTCTCCTTATAAAAACATTAATCCTATCAGATTAGTACCCCATGGTTATAACCTCATTTATCCTTCATTACCTCCTTAAGGGCACTACCTCAATGAGAATTAGAGCTTCACATATGAATTTGAGGGGAACACATACCAGTCTACAAATAATAATATTTTTCCTAACAATACTATCATTTCCAGCCTCATACATCTTATTACTTAGTACACTAATTCCAGCTCTTTTTTCTGTATAAATGATGTGACATATTAAAGTGATATAGTGAATATAAGAAAATGCATTTGGAAAGCCACAGATATGTTTTCTAATACAGTATGAAGATTTCTCTAAGAGTCAAGAAAAGTAGTTTGACTAAAAGTGCACTTAAATAAAACTGTGTTGTATGAATACTTAGAATAACACAACTTTTTTCTTTTGTTCCAGATTCTCAGGGGAATATTGTGACAAAAATGGAAAATAATATAATGTTTTATTCCAAGAGTAATACTGAAGATGCACTAAAGCTCCATTTATGGACAAGCGCCACAATCAAATCATCGTTTTGTGTTAGTGCATCTGCTCAAGTTTATCTTGTATATGTTTTTGACAATGGGACAATACAACCACAGGAATATCCCTTACTTCTAGAATTGCAAAGTGTAGCTTTCAAAGTGAAAGAAAAGTGCCCATACATGATATTTCATGATAATATTTCAGATTCTTTTTACTTTCTGGACAAAGGAGAGACCCTGAGAGCTTGGGCTGAAATAATCTATCCAGAAAATACTGGTCTAGATATTATTGTGAAAGTCTATGGTCCACAAATATTAAAATACAAAGAATCCTCGCACTATGAAATTGCCTTGGGATACTGCACTAACACGCTGGTGAGTTAGTATTTTACATTTCTTCATTTGATTGTAATGAATGTAAAAGTATAATGTTCAATATTTATATTTTAATATATAGATAGTTATTGTTAAGTTTAATTGGAAAATATTGAGGAATGTGTGAGTTTCTAAATAAATTAAAATATGATAAGCCATTCATTTCTGAGGAAGGTAACAGAAACCACATGTAGTCCCCAAATTCACACACCTATGACTCCTTCAGACACCCCTAGAATTTGCTTGATGTCTCTCAGTCCAACCCAGTGGAGAGTCAAGAGGCACCATCCCAGGATACTATAACAAGATAGCTCAAGCTGCTTGGCTTGTAACAACAGACATCTACTTCTTATAGTTCTGGAGGCTGACAAGTCCAAGATCAAGCTGCTAGCAGGTGACATCTCTGTCCGATGAGGAAGTGCTTTCTCATAGGCAGAATCTTTTTACTGTGTTTACACAAGATGCAAGGGGCAAGGCGGATGACAGGGCCTCTTTTATAAGAGCACTGATCACATTCATGAGTTAATCATGACTTAATCGTCCCCAAATGTCCTCCCTCCTAATACCATTGTATTTGTGATTAGGTTGAAACATACAGATTTTGGGGAACACAAAGATTCTGATGCCAGCACTACTATTTTATTATATGTATAAATACTACAAATACAAAGCAGTACGCACAAGTCACAAGCCCAAAGCTGGGTGCGCTGACACACACCTGTACCCTCAGCTACTCAAGAGGTTGAGGAATGTGGTTCACTTGAGCCCAGGAGCTTGAGATCAGCCTTGGCAGCATAGTAAGACCTTCTCCAAAAATAAAAAACACTAACCCCCCCCCCAATGCATTGTAAAACTATAAGGACACAAAGATACCCAAGATAGGTCAAATGAATGTAATGAATATGATATGGATGTCTCCTGTGGAAAGAAAAATGTGGAGAAAAGTAAAAGAACATATATAAAACAATACTGGATGTTGTGCCAAGACTCAAGGAATGTATTTAATTCACGTTTAACTAAATATATATATATAATATATATATATATATATATTATATATATATATATATAACCCTTAAAAATAGTACTTATCATAAAAGTGTAGAAGTGACCAGTGATAACATCAAAATTTGTATTTTAATAAAATAATGGATCTGTTCTTTAGTAACCAATGACATCAAGCAAGTTTTTGAATCTCTTTGTGCCTTAGTTCTATCCTTTATAAACTGGGAGTGATAGTAGTAATAAGTTCCTATAAGAATTAAATGAGGGAATAGGTATGTAGCTCAGTGATAGAATGGTAGTTGAGCATGCAAGAGGTCCCAGATGTGATCCTCAGAAATGCAAAACAAAAATGTATTTCATATATATATATATGACTTCTAAAACTATGTGCTATGTAGTATTATGACTTGTAGCTAGTGTTCCTGCAAAGCCTCATGCACTCATAGCTGTGGTTTTTTGAAGATGGCTGGATCTAGGGTGTGTGATGCTGAGTTCAAGGATGTAATGTTGGGGTTGATTCATGATATGATGTTAGCATTAAAGTGATAAAATACAAGAAACAGAAATACGGCTGCTGTTGTCACTTGTTGCTTATAGCTCACTGTTTTTGCTGCAGTGAACTAGTTTTTTGTCCTCTGTGGTGCCCCTCTGCCATGCCACCCTGCTATTATGGACTGAAACCTTTACAAACTGTGAGCTAAATAAACCTTTCCTTCTTAACTTTGGGTGTTGGGTATTTTGTCTCAGCAGGGAGAAGAGTAACCAAAACTTATGGTAACCACTGTCTATATCCACTACTATCCTATCACTACTGCCACCATAGTTCATCAGTTCTAAGGCACATGACTTTTTTTATATCAACATCTCTGAAATCAAGATGTTGTGCTAATTGCAACTCAATATTTGGTGTGTCCTCACTTTCAAGTTAAATATATGTGTATGCACAAAATTCTCATTCACTGTTTGAACAAATATCTGTGTAACCCAAATGCCTATCAAGGAGCACAATATCAATCCATAAAGTTTCTTCAGACCCCTTCCCAGTCAATCTCTGTCCTCATTTCTTAGAAAAAACTCTTCTAATTTTTTCCACTACAGATTAGTTCTGCATTTTTAGAACTCCATGGAAATGGAATTATACAACAAAACACTTTTCAAACTCAGTGTTTTGTGATTCACTCATTTTGCTGTATCAGTAATTCATTCCCTTTAAGCATTGACTAATGTTTCATTTTATGAATGTACCATTCGGCTGGATATCCAGTTCCTTGCTCTTTGGAGTCAGTATGAAAAAAGATATGGTGAATGGTCTTTCACAAGCCTTTTCAGGAACGTGTATTTTCATTTATCTTGACTAACACTGTAGTGCAATTGCTGGAGAATAGAGCGGGAAAAGGCTAAAGGAAACTGCTACACACTTTTCCAGAGTGATTACACTAGGTAAAACTCCCGTCATTAAAGTACGAGAGTCCCTTCTAGTAGAACATGCTCCCTGTCATGTCATCCCGCAACAGCTGGTTCCCACTACCTGGTCAAAGCACTCCTTGCTGGTCGCCTTTTACATCACCTGCGATTTGAGCCATCTTATTTATTTTCATGCTTTTGAATTGTTCGAGTTAGTTTTATATCTGGGTATTAGCCATTTAATAGATGTATGCTTTATAAATATTTTCTCCTAATACATTGGCTGTCTCTTTAGTCTTGTTTTCTTTGCTTTAGAGAAGTGTTTTGCTTTTAGTTTGATGCAGTCCTATTTGTCTATTTTTGCTTTCATTGCTCATAGTTTCATTTCACTGAAGAAATTACAGCCCAGACCGAAGTGATTTCTTCAGTTATTTTATTGTTTCAGTTCATTTTGAGTTTATTTTTATATAGGAGCATAATTTCATACTTGTGTATATTGATATCCAGTTTTCCCAACATCACTTATTAAAGAGACTGTTCTTTCCCCATTGTGTATACAATAAACAAAATATGAAATAAATATACTAAACAGCACCTTTGACAACTGACTATAAATGTATGGGCTTTCTATTCTGTTTCATGAATCAATGGATCTATTTTTATTCCAGAACTATGTTGTCTTAATCAAAATCGCTTTATTATATACTTGAAATCAGAGCATGTGATGCTTTCGGCTTTGTTCTTTTGCTCAGTAATTTATTGGGAATCCAATTTTCTGTCTCTAGAATGCTGCAAGAAAAATAAAAAACAGAGACAAGTATCATATTCCAACAATGGCTGGGAAATCAATGTCTCTGGATCCAACTTCCCCCACTTCCAAAGCAGCCACTATTCATTCAGTGTTTACAGTGACAGGTGGGACTAACAACAGATTACAATTCACCCAAGACTCAATGCCAGAAGGCGTAGATAATCTTATGCTTAGAAGTATCTTGTCCTTGAGTATAATCCTAAGATGACTTAAGAAGGCATAGACGATCTTCTGCTTAGAAGAGTCAATGGGGACTTTTAGATGGGTGGTGCCAATCATCCCGATTCTTCCTTTAATCCCATAGGGAAATATGTAAAATTAGCCATTGTGAATTTGTGGTCTCCAACAAGAATTGTTTTGGCTATTGGGGATATTTGCGGTCTCATACAAATGCTTTTCCTGTATCTGCTGTGGTTTTAGTGAAAAATAATATTAGAATTTGTTATAGAGATTACATTGACTCTGTAGATCACTTTAAGTACTATGGACATTTTAAAAAGATTAATTCTTTGAGTACATAAATATGGGATATCTTTCCAATTTATGTTTTCTTCAGTTTCTTTCATCAGTGTTTTTTGCTTTTAGTATGCATGTAGATCGTTCACCTCTTCAATGAAATTTACAATTAAGTATTTTTGATAGTATAAGAAATAGGATTTTAAAAATTCTTTTTCAGATAGTTTCAGATAGTTCATTGTTAGTATGCTACTGATTTTGCTATGTTGGTTTCTCATCCTGCAGCTTCTTCTTGTGGTTTTATTGAGCATTTCCCTGATGTTTATCTGATGACTAGTGACAGAGACCGCTTTTTCAAGTGTTTGTTTGCTATCTTTAAATCTTCAGTGAAGTATCTGTTTAAATATTTTGTTTAGCTTCAATGGATTGTCTTCTTATTAACAAGCAGCAATCATTTTAAAGTATATAGTCTACATATAAATAGGTTGTTAAATATGTTTTGAAAATATGTCTACCAACACAATGGTATGTATTTTCATTCTTATAATGCATTTCTTTTGAAAAGCAAAAGCTCTTTACAAAATCCAATTTATTGCCTTTTTTCTTTTATATCAAACCCAAATCAGTAAAATTTGCTTATTTTTCTGTGTATATATAACCGACCCTTTCAGAAGTATATGTTGTGAAGATCATCCTTTTCCTCCAGAAATTGCCTCAGCACGTTCATAAAAATACAAGTCATCCTGTAGATGGGAGCTGGACTGTATTCAGTTCAGTTGATGTACATATTCATCTTGATGTCAACACCGCAGTGTCTTCACTACGCTAGCTTTGTAATAACTTTTGAAATTCGATTGTGTCCATTTTCCAAATTTATTCTTTTCAGTGTACAAATTTGCATGTTGTTTGTCAGTTTCACTCCCAAGCATCTCAAGTGTTTGACGCTATTATAAATGGAAGTGTTCCTATTATTCATCACTATTATGTGGAAATATGATTGATATACATGTTCATATATGATATATGTAATACATGATATATGATGTGATACTTTGGTTCACAAATTTAATTATTTCCCTAATTCTAGTCACAAACCAAGTTGAATGAGAACCAAATCAAATTTCCCCATTAGGTCAACGCTGAAAGTAGCCATTGAATTTGATTTGGTGCTCATCCAATTTGGTTGGCAACCATACTCATGAAAAGAATTAAGTTTATTGGGCTGGGTTTAGCTCATTGGCATAAGTGCCTGCTTGGCAAGCATGAGGTCATGAGTTCACTCCCCAGTACCAAAAAAAAAAAAAAAAAGGACTAGGGGTTTAGCTCAGCAGCACAAGTACCTGCTTGGCAAGTGTAAAGTCATGAGTTTGATCCCTGGTACAAAAAAAAAAAGAATTAAGTTTGTTAACTGAGGTTCCACTCTATGATATATATGTGATATATATGACATATATGATGTGTATGATATATATGATATGCATATGATACACATGTGTCAAATATATCATATGTTACATATAGAATACATATGCTATAGACAATATAAGATATGTATTATATAAAATAGACACATATATAGATGTATAAATGATATATCATTAATATGTGATGAACTGTATAATATACATGTGATTATATGGTACACATAATATAAATCATATATATGATATGCATAATATGTATATGATATATGTGACATGTATATGATATATATTACATACATGATATATAATATACTATATGTGATACATGTGGTATACATACTGTTTATATGATACATATGATGTGTGTATTATATATATAACATATATCATGCATCTTTGCTAAACTTGTTATTTCAAGCAGTTTTATGGTAAATTCCTCCACTTTTACATCAGCAGTATGTAGTATATTCCTTTCCAGTCTATGTCTTTTTATTTTCCTTGTTTTGAACCACTTTGAACCTTCAAGATAGTGTCGATTATAAGAAATAAGAAGGGAGATCCTTGGCTTCTTATTAATCAGGAAGCAAACAATCAGACTTTCATAATTGTTACATATTTAACATAATTATATCAGTTTCCTTTTTCTTTTTCCAGCATTATCATCTTAATTTTAAACTTTCCTTTGCCTTATGTTTTAGATGTTTTCTACATGCACTAATTATTGGAATTTTATAGTTTTGTTTTTTATGTTTTGGTTCCCTTCTTTTTGCCTTTAATCAGAGCATACAATCTATTTGCACTTAATGCAAGTAATGGTATATTTGGGGGCTATCTTCTATTTATTTGTCCTTTTAATTTTTCAATCTTTACACATTCTTTTTATCCTTTCCTTTTCTCTTCTATTGGTTTAGCAGTTGTATGTTCTATTTCCAGTCAGATTTCTTTAGATATTCTTACATGGATTTTTAACTTTCACGAGACTAAATTTAAATATTTTACTCCTTTTCCAATTCATATGTTATTATAGCCATAGATTTGAATTCCATCTTGTTTTTACATTATAGGTAACATTATTACATTTTTATACAGCAATGTGTACCTACCTGTCTTGGTTGCTTTTCTCTCATTGTTGAGGCAAAATACCCAACATCCAAAATAAGGAAGGAAAGGTTTATTTATCTCAGTCTGTGGAGGTTTCAGTTCATAATCGGCTGGCTCCAAGACAGGGTGGCATGGCAAGGGGCAACAGTTCAAGGTGGCAGAAGACGACAGCAAAAGCAGCAGAAGCCAAAGCCAGGAAAACAAGCCTGTTCTGTTTCCTTACATTGTAAACAGGCTACTGCTGCCCTCCCCGGCAACAGGGCAGGTGTAGCTGTAGCGCTCCCACCACCCCTATGCTCTCCTCCTGCAGAGGCTGAGAACATTTACAAAGTGTGGGCCTTGACTCCCTGCCGAGTTACATAGTTAAACTTCTAAACTTCCCAAGTTGATACAATGTGTCAACCATTACACTACCATATTTTTATCTTATTTTTAAAATCTGGGTCACCTATCCTGTATTTCTTTACTTCTGCTTTAGGTATATCCTTATCATATTTTTCAGTGAAACATGATTAAATACCAAATATTTGTTCATCTTAAATATCTTTATTTCACCTTCATTTTTTAATCTGCATGTTAGAGAAACATTTTTCTAGATACAGAATTCTAGGAAGACTGTTTTATTTAAGCACATTAAAAACACACACCTGTAATCCCAGCACTCCAGAGGTTGAGGAAAGAGGATCAATGCAAATTCAAGGCCAGCCTGGGCTGTATAATGAGATCCTGTCTTGAAAAAAACAAAAATAACAAAAAAGCACATTAACTAGTTCCATAATGTAGCTATTTTTAATGTTTATAATCTAAAATAATGTACATATGTGTAGGTTGAATTGCAAGCCCAAATTTGAATACCTTCAAGTGGCAACAATGATCAAGCTTAGAGACTAATACTGTTTTTTTACAAAAGGTAATGTAAAACTTTTTGATGCTGATCATAAGCAACAGCATTCTCACAAAGCTATTTGTATCATGCATAAAGAAAAGGATGATATACATAAAATACAGGCATAAATATTTTCCTAAATGTGTAACTACATTTATTTTTAGCTTAATGAACTCCACAGCCTTCAACTTTACCAAAACAGATTGTATAGTTTGTGTTACACTACATCCAGCACCTTATCTCATAAATACATTTTTACCACTATTTTTAGAGGCACACAATCTATTCTAATAAAAATGGATTGGCTGAACCAAGTTGAAGTGACCCTCTCTAAAGGATATAACACACAACTACCAAACAAAAATATAGGGCCATAAAGATTGTATTTATATTCTTTAAAAACACAGAGCTTAGAATGTTCTGTGTCTACTACCAGTATGCTCTATAAATGGCTTTTATTCGAGCAGGCAGCAACCTGGTGGGACGCTGAAGTGAAACATGTCCCAGTGGGAAAAAAATAGCAAGGACTTATGCAAAATACAGATGAGTATTTTTAAAAATTACTCACAGCCACAGCGGAAAATTTCAGACAAGTAATTCAATGTAGTCTCAAGTTTACAATGTGCTAACTGCAATCTAGCAAGAAATTTTTAAAAGTTCAGAGGGAAGGATAACAGAAAACGGAATAAAGTTAAAATTTCCTAAACCCAGGAGATAACTGAAAATAAAAATAATATTACAATTACAAAGCCAAATGAGGAGGGAGAAGAGAGAAATATAACAAAATAAAGGTATTAAAGGAGAAAACACCAAAAATGTTCAAACTTACGTAGATATAATTATTTTTATGAAATAGAAAAGAAATATGAGATGATGGTAAGAATATAATTGTTTTTACTTAAAGATTTAAATGTCTTGAAAGTTTATATTGTGCCCTAGGAAAATTTGATTTACAACAATATCACCACGTATCTTAATGAAGTCTTTTTATGTACCTGGATGTGGAAATCCAAATACTACTAAAGTTGGGTCCCCTGTGCCCAATTTTTCTGCTTTTCATGAACTTTAATTTTCTTTTTCAGTCAATGATTTTTTATTCACGTGTCAATTATGCAGGAGTAGAGGACTACTTCAGCTTTCAGTAAGTATGATTTTAAAAAGAACTTATACTCTTCAGGTTATTAATGTATTAGTATTTTTCTTTTAATGCCTTCATTACCCTTTAAATTTCCAAATTTAAAATGGAGATTGATGTGAAGTTATTTAACTGTACAAAAATGTGAAATACTCCTTTTAGTTCAATAGAAAATGATCCAGCTGGAGGCTGTCATTCACCCTAATGAAAATGCAAACAAAGAGCTTACACTAGTCACCTGTCCATTTACAACAAATAGCTGAGGCCATTGGCTTATAACAGGAGAAAGTTGATTTGGGCTGCTTGTTTTGGAGCTTCAAGTTCATGACTGAGTGGCCCTGAAGCTTTGGGGACTCTGGCAAGGAAGCACAGCTTGGCAGGAGTTTATGGTAGAGTAAATCTCTCAACAGCAAAAAGAAAGAGACTGGTCTTTCTAAACCCCTTTGCAAGTTCACCTCCATAACCTGGAGACCTCTCCTAAAGGTCCCGCGGCTCCCAGTAGCACCATCCTTGGAACCAAGCTTTACACACATAGTCCTTTGGGGATACCTACTCAAAACAAAGCAAGGCTATTTCCTAACTCAATAGTCTTCACCCACCTTTTATCATTATTTCCCATCTCAATGTCTACATTCTACCCTTAAGCAAAAACAAAAACTCTAATGAGTTAGTCAGCTTTCCATTGCTGGGATGAATATCCCTGAGCTGAACACAAAGGAGAAATGGTTGGCTTTGGTTCTAAGGTTTTGGTCTGCAATCATTTAATTCCATTGTTTTAGGGACTGTGGTGAGAAAATACTTCAGAGCTGAAGGGTGTGAAAAATAAAAGCTGCTCAATTCACGCAGCCAGGATGGAGAGAGAGATAGGGTGAGGGGGTGTGGACAGAAAGAGAGAGAGAGAGAGAGAAAGTACAGTCCCCAAGAGCATGCTCCTGAGGACTCACTTCCTTCAACTTGGTCCCAACTTCAAAGTTTCCATCACTTTCAAATCATTTCAAAGTTTCCATCACTGATCAAATTATAACCTATCAACAGATTAATCCATTGATGAGGTCAGAGACTTCATGATTCAAACACTGCTGCATGAGGACCAGTCCTTCAACATATGAGTCTATGGGTTACAGTTGAGATCCGAAGTATAGTATGTAGCATCATGGAAAGTCTTTATGAGTAAAGTCAGATAAAACACTACTCTTCACTGTAGGACAAGGTAGTCCCAAGGCACTTTATTTCTGGAGAAAAACAACCAACCTGGAATTCTGTGTACTGATCAGCTTTTCATTACTACAACAAAGTACCTGATACAGGCTACTTTTGAAGAAGAGGAGGTTTTTAGCTCACAGTTTTGGAATTTGAATGTCTAGATAGCAGAACACAGACTTGGTGAGGTCTGCACCACCTCACAGCAGAGAGCAAAAGTAGACGAATGAGTAGAACCAAGTAGATTACGTCTGAAGCTAGGAGCAGAGCAATCTGGGTGGGCCAGGCTTGCTCCTTTAATGAGAACCCTCTCTCACGCCCTCCCGACCTGAGGGCCTCCCACAAGGCCCACCCATTAGAGGCTCAGCAGTGTTCCACTGTTACCATCCCATCAACCAAACCTTGAATTACATGAACCTCCGGGGAGTGGGAACACACTGAAACCACTTCCAAAGCATAGCTCCATATGAAGGCATTTTAAGATTATCACTATGAGCTCACAATATGGTTCAGAAAAACAGCTTTTTTGTGTAGGGAAATAAACCTAGTTTTGTTTAGTATGCTACTGCTCCAAGTGCATTTGAGTACCCACTATGTACAGAGCACTCTCTGGAAATTCAAAATAACAAGAAAAGAGTATGGATGAGAAAGATGACACACTGCTGTCATGGAACATGGCTGCAGTGGGAGATGGCAAGTAAGCAAATCACTGAGACAACTCCAAATGCTGAAAAGAAGGGAAAACTAATGCAGGACGAGAGTGACTAAGAAGAGTAAGAAAAAGCGACCCTGCAGGGCAGCCCGAGGGGCGCAAGTCCCGTGCGCCCGGCTGGCTTTTTTCCTTATCCTTCTGCTAATCTGAGTTCCTTTGCATATTTTGGGTTTTTTTAGGTATTTACTGCAAATTATGTTTCTGTTGAATGCCTAGAATATTTTGGGTGGGTTTTTTTTCTTTCAAAAAGTAGTGAATCAAGCTTTCAAAACGTCTGTTGTTTTGAGCCCCTCTCATTTTGAACACAGAATTATTCACGTGCACTGAATGGGGAAGAAAGATGCTCCATCTGACCTCCCTTTGCATTCCAGTGAAATACGATGCAGCTTAGTGGAATCCAGAAATATAATTTCTCCTCATACGTCCAGAGGTGGTGCACAGGAAAAGAAATCAATGGGGCTGGAGTTAGAACACTGGCCACAACCTTGTACTACCATCCAGACCAGGCAGGTCAAGGTGTGCACGTAGAACTTGAATGTCCAGGAGATAAATGAACTAGGAAGAGGGAGGTTTTATGTGCTAAAATGATGCTCTTCCTGTTTTCCACTGTACCAATGACATGATGGCCCAAAGGGACACTTCACAATGTGACAGTAGTGCAGAACTGCTTTCACACCAGCAGCCAGCTGTTACCATGGGAGCCACTTGCCAGCCCTCTGCAATTCCTCATGGCTTCAATCATGTCATGAACATGGAACTTTACATTTGGTAAACAGATGGTCATGTGTACCACTGTCGTCATTGTAGAATAACCTATGTGAATTGTTTTTCCTAGATACAAGAACATGGGTAATGTATTTGTGCAACTTCGGCCCAGTCAGCATGAGAATGTATGTCCAGTGACCCAGAAGGTAAGTGGCATGGGCAGTGCCAAACTGAGTAATACAGTGCTCCTTTCCTCTACCTAGTGATATCTCTCCATCAAGACAGAATTATTTTATTTTGAAAGCAGAAAATAGAATTTCTGTTTTCTGTAAGTTTATCACCTAAAGTAGAATGTATAACCACATACAAAAATATAAAAAGCATTAAATTTTGAAAGTTTGAAGATAAATCAAACTGTGTAAAGGAAAACTGAAATTAGTTTGGTACAAAATTTGGTGTGGTTTGTTAAAGAACTGCCAATCATGTCCCTATCTAGCCTATATTTATTCAGTCAAACGGGTTCGATCATTTATTCATTTAAAAATGTACAAGATGCCTATTACATTTTGGTGTGTGCTAGGTAATGGGAGTTACAAAGATGCGAAGGTCCCTAGAGCCAAACACAAGTCAGCTTAAAGGAATGTGGTGCACACAGTTACCCAATAGTCCAGGGGAAAGTGAGCACAGCTTACAGTAGGAGGCAAAAAGTGAAAAGAAAGTGATACAGGGAATGTTGCAGGCCATGCAAGGAAATTTCAAGAAAAGGTACAGACAAAAGTGAAAAGAAGTGGAGTAGATGGTGTGTTCAGGATCTCTTAAGTATCATGAAATTAAACACAAACTCTTAGCAACCCCACCCATCTTGCGTCTGTGAAGCGCGTGAAGGGATGCCTCTCCTCCTTACTCCTCCTTGCCCTAACTGAAGCAGGAAGCAGATGCTGAGCCCTCAACCAGGCATTGTGCTATATGTAGGGAATACAAAGCGAAGTAGGAGCCGAGCACAGGAAACCTGTTCCTACCAGGGCGCGGTGCCACGGGTTTAGAAGGAGCTTTAAACAGACTCGGCTGTGATCCACCCTTGAGCACGGGTGGCACATGCTGCTTCCCTGTGTACCTCTGCCGACCACATGACCAACCCAGCCTCACCTGCTTAGGCAGCAGGACTTTGCAAGTCCTGTCCCAGTCCAGGTCTGTGCTTCCAGCCTTCAGCTGCTTGACCTATTCATTTGTGAAAGCCTTCCTGAGGCACCATGATTACCCTCAACCTCTTCTGACCCATAGGTTTATCAGGGTTCCCGTGCTGCCCAGCCCAGGCATCACATGGGTGGGTTTATCTAAACTGAGTGCAGATCCCAGCTCTACCACTCACTGCTTGGGCAAAACCCCTCAATTCTCAGGCCCGCTGCCTCATTTACAAGAAGAAAAAATGTAACATCTACCTCATGGGACTATTGAGAGTATTAAAGGAGATCATTTATGAAAAATATCCAAAACGGTGCGTGTCACAGGGTGATTACATAATGTTACTGTTTTTCTCCTCTTTCCTCTTTAGAACGCCTTAGACAAGGACAGTTTAAGTCTAATCCCCTGTGGGCCCACTCCTATTGGCACTGAGATGCCCACTGAAATCAAATAGAGAAATGTGCAAAGAGCCCTTTGAGGCAATAGGGAAATGTGGTTAGTAGAGGCAGATCTTCCCATTAGCCAACAAAAGCAAAATCTGTACACAGCTACAGAGTACGCTGTTAGCCACAGGTCCTTTCTTTGCACTCCCACACTCCAAAGCAAATGAGTCGTCAGCCTCTAAGGTAAACAGTAGAGACACAGGTCCTAACTCTGTTCCTATGCAGAACCATGACCCACTGCCTTCATCAGCTGTATGAATTTAGGCCCTGGTTAAAGCTGCTAGGAGCCTGCTGTCCTTGTTACTTGGTGTATATGACTTCCAGCAGAGCAGCAAATAGAACCAGCAACTCCAGCAAAGCTATGTCTCTCTTTTTAACCACACACCAGGAATAGAAAATATAGAAGTATATGCCAGTCCCAGAGGCCTTAGTGATTCTTTCCAAGACGAGTTTCTCCGGGGAGGGATAACTACAATTCTATCAACATTTCTGAGGTGAGAGCCATTGCAATTTTTGTCTTGCCCAGAATAGCAAAAGTAATGCTGGTCAACAAGAGGAAAGCAGGAGGCATTACAGTCCTGGATTTCAAGTTTTATCATAAAGGTACAGTGACAAAACCAGCATGGAACTAGCACAGGAAACAGATACGTGGACCAATGGAACCGAGCTGGAAACGGAGAAACAACCCCAGCCACCTTCAACCAATGATCTTTGACAAAAGGGCCAAAAGCACAGGCTGGAGAAAAGATAGCCTCTTTAACAAGCAGCGCTGTGGAGACTGCTTATCTCCATGTACAAGAATGGAACTGGACTCATATCTTTAATCAGAGGCCCACTAAAAGGGACAGAGTAGAGACTGTCAGCAAAATACAGCTTCTCAGGGACCTGGAATCAAAACACCAGAAAAACAACAACTTGGTGAAGAGAAAAAAAGAAATAGATCTCCAGGAACCTAGAGAAAGTAGACAGGAAAACTAGAAATGTAAAGAGGCTGGAGAAGTAGAGAATAACACAGACAAAAGAACAAGGCAGCCTGAATGGCTCACCTGGCTCCTTGTAGGAAGACCTGCCTCCGCAGACAAGGTAATTCCAGAGAGAAACTGGAGCTCCAGAGGAAACAGCAGACTAAGCCAGCAGCGTTGGCCCCAAGAAAGCCCGCAGCTATTGAAAATTGCATAAATAGCATGGGTTTTACTCTAGAAGCGACTCCTTCCACATGGCAGGCTAGATTAGAGAAGAAACCCAGTGTAGCACCCTATTTGAGAGGTTTTCATCAGGATTCATTGGGGGAAGGAGTTCATTGTTTAAGGCTATAGTACAGAGCAATAACAACTACTTCATGGTTTCTGACGTGCCCCTACTATTGAGTGGGAAATGGCACAAGAAACAGTCAGGGATAGGGCACGGGCTAGACATAGATACCACCACACACACACACACACACACACACACACACACACACACACACATTGAAAAGTTTAAGCTCAGGCCAGGAAAGGCATGGAGACCCTATCCTCTGTGGTGAGAAGCCAGGATGGGTGTTTGTGGCTCTCAGGATGGGGTGGTTCTGAAAGTGCTGTCATCAAGTCCAGTGGTTTGCCTCAACCCCTACCGTGGGGCCTACATCCAGCACAGAGCTCAGGGATCTCTTTGCTTTTATCATCCACCAACACAGGCAGAGATACGCTCCAGCCTGGACAGTTGCCACAGCTTGGGGTTTAAGGACAGAGGGGCCTCTGGAGCAGGATGGGGGAACCTCACAAACCCACAGGCCCTAAAGTTGGGTGAAGAAAACCTTGTCTTGGTGTGCACAGAGGGACGCAGAAACTGGGAGCTGCCAAAGTGACTACAGCCTTACGGAGGACACCTTTGACTGGCTGTGCCCAGTGAGAAAGGCAGGGCAAGATTCAGCATTCATACACAAAAATGTGGGTGTGGTAACAAAGTAGCTCTTAGCAGTGACTCACTATCCCTCTCCCATCTCTAGTGGGTTCCAATACTGCAGATCCTAATCACTCCTTCAAAAACAACTTTCATTTTTTTGAGGTAGAGTTTCGCAATATGATTCAGTCCAAACTAGCCTTGAATCCACAGCAATCCCCTTGCCTCAGCCTTCTGAGTATTGTGTGTCTTAATTACTTTTCTCATTGCTAAGACAAAATACCTAACACCCAAGGTAAGGGCGTAAGGATTTATTCAGATCACAGTTTGTGGAGGTTTCAGCCCGTTGTTATTATCAGCCCAAGGCAGAGTTGCTTGGCAGAGGAGCCTCCCAGAAGGAGAAAGTTTGTCCAGAAGACAGCAAAAGCGAGCAAGCAGAGTGAGACAAGTCGCTTTCTGTCCCTTACATTTTATCCAGTCTACTGAGATTAGGGCGATGCCAATTCAGTCAGCGAACTGATCCAGCAGTCACCCACCCTTAATCAGCACCCTTATCCCAGCACTGTGCTGTGGGAGAATAAACTACTCGAGATTCAGCCACTTCGTAAAAATACCCTATGACTGCATGACACTCTGGGGGTACATCTAGACACAAACCACTGCACGGGGTTACAAGTGTGTATTCCACCATGTCTGGTTTATTCTTTTTGCCTCATTTAATTTTTTTTTCTTCGTGGATAGGGATAGAGAGGCTCTTTATTTTTTTCTTTCTTTGTTTTTACTGGTTTTTTATCTTCTTCTTCCTTATTCTTTTCAGTTAATTTTATCTAATTATATTAATTCTTCCTTCTCCTTAATAGGGTCTTGTGTCTCACTTTTCTCTCTTTTTTCTCGTCTTCCATTTTTCAAATGTTTTATTCTCCTGTTCCCCCCACCTCCTTTACTAGTATAACCACTAAGCTTTATTAATCCTTAGATATTTATTTATTCTATGCTATTATTGTTAGATTCTTTTCTATTGTTTATGGTGCTATAGTTGTTGCAGTAGTAGGTATTTATGTCAATATTTGGTTTGTTTCTGTGTTTGTATTACAACTATATATCTCTAGTGTACAGTTAAGAGTAACAGTGGTAGCTTTTATTTTCTTCTAGTCTGTCATATCCAGTTTGTCTTTGATTCTATTATTGTTGCTAAAAGAAGGTGGCAAGGCATATTTATTGCTATTAATTGGTTTTTACTTTAGCCAGTATCTGACTTCTCTTTGTGTTATCAACAAAACTGCAATTTGTTTCTGGAGAACTGGATGCTGGGCCAATTACACTATACCCTTCACTCCCAAAGCAATGGAGATTGGATCTTGAGATAGAGGCAAAGGCCCATGTTTAGCCATACATAGAGTACATCAGTGCAGAATAGACATTAATTAAAAGGATCTCCATACTAGCAGCAAAATCTTTCTACTAAAATCAATCCATAAGTCTCAGCATGTGGGCGCGCGCATGTGCGCGCGCGCACGCACGCACACACACACACACACACACACACACACACACACACACGGAACATGAGAAGACAAGGCAACAAAATACCTCCAAAAACTCCCAACTCCTCCAAAGCTCATCAATTGGAAGGAAAAAAAAAAACCCAAACAGTTGAACTATGTGAAATGATAAAAAAGGAGAATAAAATAGATCAATACAGTGCTTGGCAAGCTCAAGGAAAATATAACTGAACAGATAATGGAGTTAATAAAATGATCAGTCGACTTATAGAAGACACTAATAAAAAGCTAGCTGAGCTAAATAGATTAATATAAACCATGACCAACCAGCTTAGCAAAGAATTAGAGCCTATGGAAAGTACCAAACAGAAATCCAGGAAATTAAAAATTCTATTGAAAAAATCTGTTGGAAAATTGTATTGAAGTATGCAAAAAGTATAGCAGAATCCTACATTTAAAAAGTTACAGCTTGGGCCTCCATGCCTCAAAAATTGCAAATCTGAAATCTCCAAATGCCAAAACATTTTGAACACCAATGCAACACTACAAATGGAAAATTCCATGTGACCTTATATAATGAGTTACAGTCAAAATGCAGGTACACTAAAAATATTTTATAGAAATATCTATAAAATATATAGCAGTGTTTATATATTATGTATGAAGCAAATTAATTTTGTGGTTAGACTTGAATCCCATCTCTAAGGCACTTCACATTCATACAAATATTTCAAACCCCATAAAATCAGAAATCTGAAATATTCTGGTGCCAACTATTTCAGATAAGGAATACTCTACATTCCAAGTTTCAAATATTATTCTGTTAGTTGTAGTAATATCTTAGATCATTTGATCAGATGAACTGAACTTACTGACTAAATTACTTCATTTTTAGGTATTTCAAATTGGTGTTGGCTGCGACCCTCAAAAGTTTATTGCAGTTAAAGGGCAAGTATATCTCCATTTGATCTCTTATTCTTGTGAAACAAATGGTACACTAAACAGTTATTGCTAGTGATGATATTAGCCTAATAACTGATATATCTATGATGAAATCCAAAATTGAATTGACATCAGTGTCCAGTTTCAGTTGGTTTGAACTTATTGCCAAATCAAATACCACATTTAAATCCTACTGAAAATGAAAAGAATTGGTCTAGATTTCAGCATCTCTTCATTCTTTTTCCCTCTAGCTTCTATTTCATCAATTCTTCTCTCCGCTCTTCAGTCCACAGCACATTCTTAGAGAAACAAGAGAAAGAAACCATTATCTCTGATTGCCTTCACACGCAGTCATCATTTTCATTAGAAAATTCCTTGCGCCCACACCAGGAAAGCTCAGCTTCCTGCACCTCATTTTCTATGAGAAAGTTGCCAGAGCCACCCTAACAGAACAAGAAGTGGTACCTTCAAAAACTCCAAAGTGTGAATTTTGTTGGCCTGCTTATTGTTCTCAGTGAGGCGCTTGGGTCTTTGGCTGGCTACAGCTCTCATCCCTGCATGTGGCAGAAAATCAATGTGAGCACAAAACTCTGACTGAGGTCAACATATAGGCAGCCATTGTGATTCCTTTCCTTGGGTTAGGAGCGGGATGGCAGGAGCAGAAAAGTGACATGTCATCATTTAGGAAATAACTTGCTCTCCCCCATAACACATGTCTACTCTTCCATTATTCTACTAATTTTCTGATTAGTAGAGTTACAGTGATCACTTGCTTGGGTTGATAATTAAGTATTGCCATCGTGGGCAGGGGCTAGAGGTAAGTGGCACAAGGTCCTGAGTTTGATTCCTAGTACCAATAAGTCAATAAATAAATAGTGCATTTCCTGAATGTGAATTTCCTTTTATCTTTGCACCCACAATCCCTTTTTCCAGGAAACACAACATGGCTGAGTTGTGCAACCTGCTCCCTCCTTGCTTCCGTGTTGGTGCTCTGAGGAGCAAAGCCCTGAGAATTTTTTAGAAATGGAGGAGCTCACACCTCATTCAGACTGACAATCTTCTTTGAACAATATTTCCAGGAAATTAGTAGGTGAATTAAAATTTAAGAATGACTACTGTAAGCAACAGGTTACTAAAATCGATTTCTAGTTCTATCATGCATAGAAGTCCCCCTCAGGCCCCTGATTTCCATCAACATGCTAAGCAGTGAAACAAGTGTTCTACTACTGAGATATGTCCCCAGCCTTTTTTATTTTACTTTGAGATAAATCTTTGCTAAGTTGCCAAGGTTGGACTTAAATTTGCAATCTCCTGCCTGTGCTTCCCAAGGATCTGGAATTATAGTGTACACCACCATGCCTGGCTTAAGTAACAGGGTTTTGTTTTTTTTTTACTACAACCCACACAGCTCTCAAACTTCCCAGGGTGAAAGCCCTGTAGAGCTGCAAGAAAGTGAAGAATAAAGATAAGACACAGAAATCTGAAATCAGGTGGAGCCTTCTTTCCTGATGGGAGGGAGGAAAGGAACTGCTCAATCACCATGACATGTTTATTTATACACTCAGGAGGATGATGTCAGTGTCAGCCCCTCTGCCTAGCAACCTGTTTGTCTGGCTGACCAGGGCCCCTTGCCTTGTTGGAGCTGGAGCATCTTGTTTATGTGACTCACTTTGGGCTCTCCGTATTTTCTGGGTTGGCCTTGCATTAGCCTCCCATGTGTGATCCGTCTCCAGCTTCAGCAGCTCCCTACATCTCCCCCTTTTCCCTATAGTTGCAAGCAATTAGGGAGTCTGCTGAAGATGGAGAAGTTGTGTTTGGGGACTCTGTAGCAGACGTTTTCATTTTGAGTGAACTTACTTGGTTAAGCTAAGGATTTTATAGTCCAAGGACTTTCAGTCCCTGCATTCTGAAGTTTAACCCTGCATAGTCCATTAATCCATAACAATAGGCAGTTACCAGTGTTGCTGGAAATTGTCAGAAGATGTTAGTGATTTCAGTTTCTTTTATAGCTAGCATATTACATAGTATTGTTTTTACCTCTTGTAGTTACACTTTTCTGCAGGATGTTTAAGACCAAGTTAAGGTGAGACCTGTATTAATTACAATCAATCTCTTGCTGTCTGTTAAGGTCACTTAAGTTTCCTCAGGAATTGCCTTGGGACTATGTACAGTATCTCTCGGTATATCTGTCAGTGTCAGCCATATGGACAAAGAGTCATGGCCATCGCCTGACCAAGTTGTATTCTATGAAAGCTTGGGAGAATTTGTCTCTCTTGGTGACTCTCCTTAGGCACACTACATATCTTTGAATACTTTCCTCTGTGGTCTCACAATCTCCTTGATCAGAAGACCAGGAATCCACTGAGTTATAGGATGTCACAGCAGAAGTCTTTTATGTCCTGGGTCCTCATTGACTTCAAAGGGCTGAGGCTAAAATATTGGGTATCCTCTTAGCAAATCTATCTTTCTAATTTTTCGGTCTCCAAACCTCAGTTGTTGAACATCCAGAAGAAAAGGCTAACAACATTACATTGAGGGTAGTAAACTCAGTATTACTGTTTTATCTAAATATCAAAGACCTTGGAACATAAAATAAAAACATTATTTTCCAACAAGCAAGGCTATTCTAGTATTTGAATCCCTACAGAATGTTAATAGTTATATATTTTACACAGAAAATTAGAAATCGAAAGTCATACATAATATTTCAGCATGACAATCATGATAACACTTTGTAACATAGTATTTTGACATAGTATAACTTTTAAAATCAAACATCTCTATGTAATACGTAACAAAATTCAACTTAACTTGTCCTTAAATGGGATGTTCCTCACATAAGTTTTGTTAAAGGCAAATATCCAAATCTGAAAGAAAAGTCTATTACTATAAACAATCCTCATTCCACTCTTTGAAAGATCCACACATCTGCAGGCATGAATACATTTAATACACGACAAAAACCAGCAACGATCTATTGTCATGGCCACATGAAAACTTCTGTACCAGAACATCTTTAAATCAAAAACTTTATTGTCTGGAAAACTGAATTCTTTTGATGATGACCAATATACAGCAATAATATATTTTTAATAGCAGTTATTGAGGTATTACCCATAAGATTGTGGCAATTACTGGGGCTTCCCATTAATGAACAAGAACTGACTGAAGTTATTCCAGGCAACTGTTTTCTTATTCATCAATTAGAGTCCTGTACAACAATCTCCCCCACTCTAAAGGATTTTTGTTTAATATCTTAACAAAATCTTGATGACTTATGAAAACCCAGTTTTGATATCATTTTTGCCATCTGGCAACCTAGGTGGAAGCATGCTTTTTAAATATACAACCAAAATTAAACTATGAACAAATGATCCAAAAATGCAAAAGAAAAGAGAAAAATTGTTGAGCTCAGATTAAAAAACAGCTGTTAACTTATTGGACAAATGGACAAACAAACAAGAACACAACAGACTGGACAACCAGATACGTAGGCAAACTGACAAACATCTTAGTGCACTCAAATATATTTTTGACCAAATTTAATTATAACAATTGACTTACAATTTTAGAAGTTTGCACTTATAAATAGACTAGTCAGAATTATTTGTAGATCAATTAGCAGAGATGTCGTATAGGAAGAATTTGGAGGAAGTAAAATTTTTTATCTATAACGTATAATTTTTGTATTTTGTTTTGTCTTAAGAATATTGATAACTTTGTGTCCCCTTCTTTCATGTAACTTTTAGCTCAGTTATCTCCAAGCACTCTACCACCTTCTCAGACCTTTGATTTCCATTTTTGGTTACCATCTCCTGGATGTTCTGAGTAATTCCTTCAATTGGCTCCAGGTCAGTTTCAGTCCCGTCCTTGTCTGTCAGCTGTAGGGCAGTCTCTGAGACATCACTGTCGTAGCACTGAACATCAGCTTCTTAAAAGGTAGAACCAACTCCTCCAGGCCTGGGTCCATGACACAGCCAGACAGCATGCTTTGGTACCCAGATAGGCTATTCAGAATTCTCTGGAAACACACACGCCTACCCTCAATCCCAAGTTAGCACTGGGTTCAGTCTCTTCCATTGTCTACTGTGAAGACCTTTCGAAAGGACCATTCCTAGCCTTTTTCCTTTACTTGATTGAATTATTTTCCTGCTGATGTAGTCCCATCCCTAGTTGGATTTTAAAAATTAATAGTATATATTACCCAGAGAGGTCTATTGTAAGGTATAAATTTTGTAGGTAAAACCCCCTTTTGTTTTTGTTATTGAATTTTGAGCAAGTTTAACCATTTTTAGCCTGTACTATGCATGAGGAACATTATTTAACATTTGTCAAGCCTGTTCCTGAGTTAAATGGAAATATTTGTGTAAGGCAGAAGCATGTTGATGGTAGGTGGCTGGGAAACAGAAGCCTGTTGAACAGTGTTTGAGGGAGTAACAGTTCATGGCAGTGGAAGACATCAAAGGTACCAAGAGCAAAGGAGGGGAAGTGGAAGCCTCCTTTCGTTTCTACCTTGTAAGCTGGCTGCCCCTAGGGTGGGTGCAACATGCACACCATTTCCATGGTCCCCTCCAGCACAGGATAAGGATGTTTACAAAGTGAGGCCCCTCAGGTGTCCCAGGAGTCACTCAACCCAGCTTCTAACCTTCAAGTTGACACAGTGTATCAACTATTCCAATCCACCACTGTCAACTTGATAACCAGACACATTTAGTTTTTTAAATAAGTCTCCAGATACAAACACATGCTTATTTTTATCATTTTGCAACTTGAATATCACATTTAACAATCCTTAAGAACCAGCATTAAGTCTACCAACATTATATTACATTAGAACTGTAGTATTTCACCCTTGCAGCTAACACTGTTTCTCCCACCTCCCTTCTCCAGACCAAACTCCAGGATTAGCTGAGTTCTTTGAGGCCTGCGAGAAGTTGTGAGCAAGCAGAAACAGTAGTTTCCCCCTGTTAAACAACCCTTTAAAAGTCTGTAGCAGTCCTGATAGATTTGTGCTGGTTTGCTTCTTCCCTAACCCTGCTCTAAGCTGCTTTGCCTCCTCTTTCCAAATATGTGAATTTACAATTCCTTCTTCTAGAAACAAACAAACTCAGGAAATTTAGCAAGCTGTGCAGTCTTAATAGGCATGCAGTCATCAAGGCATTCCCTGATGCAAATCCACAAAAGTAAAGTGAATACAGAAATCAAGGATACAACAAGCATTTCTATATACATTTGTGGTTCTCGAGAGCCTGTTCATCCCATGCTTTACACCCGATACAGGCTCAGTATTGATGATTCCAATGGGCTCAATACTGAGGACATCGATACACCTCTCTCCTTTGTGTCTGCACAGTATAGGTGTCCTCTCCTGCTAAGTGATGAATTTTGTCATGCCTCGGGTCTCTGTTTGGGCACCATTCTGTCATGACCTATGCAGCTCTTGAACTTCTCAGGGTGAGGACTGTGAAGGACAGTGAGCAGGTGAAGAAATAAAGACAAGACACAGAAAGTTTGGATCAGGTGGAGCCCTCTCTCTTACTGGGAGGAAAAGAACTGCTCAGTCACTGTAGTGCCTGTATTCATACACTCAGGAGGGCCATGCCAATTTCAACCCTTCTGCCTTCCAGCTTGTTTGTCTGGCTGGCCTGGGCCCTTTGTCTTCTTGGAGCTGGAGTAGCTAGTTTGTGTGGCTCACTTTGGGCTCTCCGTGTTTTTAGGCTGGCCTTGCTTTAGCCCCACACATGTGATCGATCTCCAACTTTAACCACTCCCTACATTTTTTATTTTAAAAAGGATAAAACCAAGGAAAATATAAAACAATCAAAAATAAACCAGTATAAATGATACAGGACTTCAACACCTTAGGAAACCAACAATAGTTACCATAATGCTTTTTGTCATCTTCAGAATAGTTGTAGATACTTTTGGACATAGTAAACATTGAACAGAACAGAACAAAATAGAAACACTAAAGCCAAAACAGTGAATGCAATACAGGACTTCAAAACAAACCAATATTAAATCCAAAGTGGCTACCATAATATATTTTACTATCTTCCAAATAGCTGCTCCTGCCATCAGATTTAACATAATCAAGCAAAACAAAAGAGAATAAAACTCAACCCAACAAAACAATGAAAATGAAATGGTTTCCTGGCCAGGATCACTTCCTGGCAAGACCTGGATCTCTCCCCACCTGCAGCCCAGAATGGCGCCCACTCACTGAGAGAGGCTTGGGTATGGCTGTCCCCTCTCCAGCAGCAGCTGATGCATGGCATTACTTTCCAGACAGGGATCACCTTCTGGGAGGTCTCTCTCCCTGAAGTCCACGAATACCCCTACATCTTTTGGATTGTGATAAAATCTGCTTAATATTTAAAATTTGCCATTTAGCTTTTTTTAAATGTACAGCTTCACTAGAATTAGGTCTTGCATGATGTTCTACACTTAGCATCACTACCCAGTTCCAAAATTCTTTCATTACTCCAAAAGGTTAACTTCCAATTTCTCTACAGACATGCACCCCCACACTTGGCTTTCTTTAATTTTTTAATAAATGCGAACAAAATATAAGAGACACATAAACAAGTTTCTAGTTTTTAGTTTTTTTATTCAACATGTATTAAATAATACTCTTAAGATGAACCTGTTTGGAAAATCAAATCCTAGATATTAAAGAAAGAATTTTTATAAATTATATCAATGCATTTCAAAGTCCAGTGTCTTCAGAAACATTTGTAAAATTGATTTTACAACAGTAGAAATGTTTGGGCTACAAAATAATCCCAAAGATTCTAATTTAGTAAATAATGATTCTGTGACACTCTCCAGTTTGAGAATCATGAACTAAATGATTAAATGTTTGTGCAAATATATAAGAAATGATGCTACAATGTCATTGTTTTATTTTTCTAGATTTAGTAAAACAGCATGTGTTCACCACGAATTTTTTTACGAGATTGACAAGTAAGAAATCTTTTTTAAGATAAGCACTGAGCTTTATACTAATGTAGCAATATTAATAGTAATTTACAATCAGTAGTTAGTCATTGAGTTTCTATTGGTGTCTATATGTACAGCTTAACACTGTGAGGCTGGTTTTAAAATTAAGCAAAACGTACAGAACCTATAATTACCATTCTCTGAAACATACAAGAGAAAGACCTAATCACTGTCTTCTTCTTCAATGAAATTGGATTTTAAAAGTAAGCCTTATTTAGTCTCAAATTCTATATTGTTCCCTTTAGTGTAAGGAAGACATACAAGTATATGGTTTTTCCTATATCATTTTTCTTTAATTCTACATTAACGTTGTTACAATTTTTGGATTTGCCAGGAAAGTCCTGACATCAACTATTCTACTAACTAAACTTTTATGCTCTATTTTGTATTTCATTTTATGCAAATTTTAATAATATGATTTATTGACAATACAACTAAGCAAAATCCAACTTTCACCTTTGTAAGAGAAAAAAATCAATATTAAAAAATGTTAAATATTTAGTGAGTTGTCCAAAGTACAGAAATTTAGTTTCTGATGTATTTATCAGTTTCTTTTAAAAAGCTGTAGAATTTTCTAACTCTATTCAGTTGAAATAAGTCAATGTCTAACCACCAGGCATGTCCCCCAAAGAGCTGAGATTGAACGGTAAGGCAGGATAGAGAAAGGCATTGCCTAGATGCAATGCTTAGTGAAGTCAGTGGGTGAAATGGAAGGGGTGCACAAGAAATGTTTAAGGATGAGGTCACTATCTTCCACATCAATATAGCAGCCAGCCCTACATGAAGTTCTTGAATTTCCTGAATCCCTCCTTGGAGCATAGTTGAGACATATGGGATATGAAGCTGGTGATGTGAGTCAAGTTGGAGAACTGATAAGAAATATGTGAGAAAGAGAGAGAGGTTTTGAAGGGAAAACCTGTGAATTCATAAAGAGAAAGGATTCCATGATAGTGAGAAATCTAAATCAGAAAATAACTGAAATTTTAAAGCACACGTCTATTGTTACTGATTCTAAACATTTCGTTTTTTCATCTATTAATAGTCTGAGAAGAACTACTTTAAAATAGCCCTACATTTGAAAAGGAATTTGGGCTTTATAATCATGCATCTTTCATAGGAGTGTAGCAAGGTTTGCTACCTTGCAAAATCCCATATGATTTCTGAGACTGATGCTGTATTGTCTTGGTGGAAGACAGTCATTTGTACCTTTTTGTTATTGTAAGGATGTTTTAATATGTGTAGAAGTATATGGGAAAATGCCTGAAATGTAGTAAGTACTCAGTAGTTAATAATCCCATTCATGCATTTGGCATTTCTTATACCTCCTTAAACAAAGTCTTGGTCTTAGTTTTTAAGTTTGAAAAGAAGAAAAAATAAGTAATGAAGGATATCTTTTTTATAGGTTATATTTGAGACATCGACCACCTCAAAACCTGGTAAGAAAATTGAAATTTTTGTCAGTGACCCAAATATATATATATATATAAAATAACCAAAAAATGCTTTTCTTTTTCCAGAAAGTAAGGTATGACTGGGAAAAATATGGCTGCCCACTGAGACTTAATGGCCATGAAAGGTTTCAACCTTTGCTCCAACTGTAAGTATGTTCTGGTTAAAATTCTAACTCACTTTAGAAATTTCATGATTAAAGCATAAAAACAAGACTACTCATGCATTTAATAATAAGTATTTTTGAGGGCTCAGACTGTGCAGGTAATAGTTACGCAAAGTTGGGCGAACATGGTCTCTGCATGTTGAATGCGTATGAACAGATAAGAGAACCAGGAGCCTTTTCAGAAGTGCGGGCAGCTCTAATTTTATCCTCCTTAAATATCTCCCCAGACTACAGAACCCCAGCCTGCTTGATAGGAACTACCTCACCCAGGTGACAAGACTGTTCTTGTCCTGTAATAATGAAAGCTTATTTGAAAAGAAACTGGATTGCTGATAAGCACGTTCAAAGATATTATCCCTGATTTAATTCCTATAAACGAGATCTCATGATAAAAAACATGAATAAATTGCTACAGGGGAGGCTGTTTTCTAAGTAATTTTGTATTTGTTTGCTTCCTTTGTGACGTGTGTGAGTGTGTGTGTATGTGTGTGCTGTGTGCATAGCCCACACTAAGCACAGATTCTACCACTGAGCTCTCCCCTACCCCAGGCTCTGACTTTGTTGTTTTATTCTTGGTTTATTTTTATAAAAGTTAAACAGCTTGTTATGAAATTTAATATATAGAAAAATATAAAACAAATAACCCATGCTTCTAAATGTTTTTGCTATCATGAGCAAATTATACTGAGTATGCATTTACATGTGTTTGGACTGTCATCCAGCTAAGCCATGGGATAAGCGACTGGAAATAAAGCTTCTGGGGCTAAAACACCAAAACTTTAGTCAAGGCTTCCAGCCATGGTTGACAACCACTCCGGCTAAAGACAACATGATTCCCTTGGGGTGAGCGGGTATAGCAGTACTGAGTCAGGAGCTCCTGTTTAACGTTCCTACAGGGCTGTGGCAGGTAGAACCTATGTGCTCTGCCAGGTGTCTGCCGCATGCCCCCCCACTCTGTCCACTGCCAGGATGCCCGGCACTGGCCATGGGGTGCCCCACAGTCTTGAGTTTCCATCTTCCTCTAGACATCTGCCCGCACTGCTGCTTTTCCTGGGCACTCAGGATAGTCCTCCCTCTAGCTGAGACCTAGGTGTATTGGTTTTTGTTGTTGTGTTTGCTTGTTTACAAAATGCTTACTCTCTTAGGGATTAAATAAAACAACAACAAAAAGCTGATGTCCTTTCCCAGAGAAGCACACTATTCAGTTCAGTTCATCATGGCTGAGAACCTACTTTCCACCAAGCACTCTGCTTTTGGGCCCTGGAAGCTCAGAAATTAATGACAGAATTTGTGCACACAAAAGCTCAAGAGCCTGAAGAATTGAATTAGTATATCAGCGGATATGGAAAGTAAAAGGATACAAAGGAATGGTGGAGGTTTTGGTTTTGAAACCCAAAAGCAAAGAATAGAAGCCAACCTGGCTGCGAAGGGAGATGGGCTCTGGAAAATGTCCCAGGAAACTTCAGTTGAGCTGAGTCACTGAGTCTTAAGGATAAAGAACATTCAGCTGCGTGGAGAGGAAGGAGAAAGAGGGGAGGTTGATGTGAATTCTACATCTTTCAAGTGCGATGGGAGTTTGAGAAAGAAAATGTGTGGTTTAAAGTGTGGTGTTTGAGGGGTATAAAGTGAGTCCCAACATGTCAGCAGAAGAAGCAGTTAGCGATCTGGATGAAGTCCAGATCCAGGTGGACCAGGGGGTCACAGTCACAAGTATCTTTTACAACTCGTTCTCTCTGGGAGAAATGTGTAAGATGAATTTCAGGGAACCAGGTCTAAGTAGGGAGGCCAGTTGGAAAAATTGTATTCAAGAAGGGGAGAAATGACTGAAAAGCAATTAGGACAAAAAAGAGGATTATTTATGAGACAACTTAGTGATTATAATAGATAGAGCCTGGTAATTGATGCATGGAGTGGTAGGGGAAAGAGAGTAAGGGAAGCGTGGGATGGAGTCAAATGTTCCGGGTATCAGTGTTTTGCTGAGAACACTGAAAGCGAAACACTCTCAGAGCTCTCTGTGCTGCGGTTACCGGGAAGGAGCACCAAGGCCGGACACTGCCGGAGTGGCCTTGCTCTGGCCCCAGCGAGACTGCAGACCTCCAGCTCAGAAGTGACTCAGTATCTCCTTGCAACATTTCCCTACAATTTCTTCATTTCCCTAAAGCTATAGGTTCCTGCATCTTATACCTTTTTTAGGGTTTATTTTCCTTCTTATGGAACAAAAATTCTCCAGGATTCTTAAGGATTTTTGAAATGTAAAATTTTATTTGCATATGCATGTATGTTTTTGCATATATATTTCTTTTACTTTCATTCTTAAATGAAATGTGTCTAGGTTTATCATGTAAGATGAACACCTGTTTCCCTCAGCTCAGGCAAAATGCATTTTGTTTATTTTATCCTCTCTTTGGCAGTGGGAATTATGCCCATGTAAGGAGCATTCCACCTTACGTATTCTGTCTTAACAGTGTGTGGGATTTTCTTTGATGCTTATGGCTTTATTTGTGGTGCTGAGACTTCATATCTATCTTCAACATGATAATTTAGGTCATCAGGCCCTTACTAAATTCTGGAAAGTTTTCATATTTATTGAATTGAATGTTATCTCCCTTTTTTCAACCAATTTTTTTTCTAACTTCATTTCCTGGAGAAAATTATTAGGCCTATGTTGGAATTTGTTATCTGTTTCTTTATTGTTTTTGTATATCTTTACCTGTCGTGGTTGATTTCCACATACTTATCTTTTTTTCGTTAATTATGACTTCATCTATATCAAATCTGGCTTGTAATCATGTCTAAAATTTTTAGCTTAATGACTTTTTACCTGTAGAATTTCCACTTTTAAAAAATATCCTTCCTTTCTTTTCATAACATTTTTATGATATTTATGTTATTTTCCTACTATTCATTTGAACACATTTTATAGATTATTTAGATTTTTAAAAATCCTTTCATGGTGGTGATTTTTCCAGTGAAAATCTTATGCTTCTGGATTTTTCTGATTTTCTATCAAGCTCGCAAAGTTTCACGACCACTTGACAATTTCTTTGCATCACTTTTGACATAGCCATTTCTCTGTGTACTCTCGTGTATTCTTATTAAGTATGTTAACCTTTAGATCCACATCTCCATAATGGTCTGGGACAGACATTTCACTTTTTCGTAGTTTTGTTTCTTGTTTATTTGCTTTGCCCAAAATTCATGCAGGTTTCTTCTTTCATTGCCGTTTCTCTAGGCATGGAGCAGAGTTTTTAAATTTCTGTTTTTCCAACTAGGCAATTCCTCATATAGCCTGCCTGGAGTGATGAAAGAGCCTTCTGGTTCCACAACGGCTTTAAAACCCAGCTTCCACTTCCAAGTCCCAAAACCCCAGCCCGGCACTCCCGCTACACAGTAGGCCGGCTGTAGCCCATTGCTGTGTCTTTGATTTCTCCCTTGACTTTGAGTAAGTGCTTCCAGGTTGTTCCTTCTTTCCTCCAAGCCTAGTTGTATATAAAATAGCTTTGTAATATTTTATCCAGCATCATGTGTACCTGTTGTGGGTGGGAGATGACTCAAGTTAGCTCAGTCTGCCATATTTCTAAAATCATGACTCATTTTTAACCTTTATTTTTATTTTCCTCAAACTGTAAATATGTTCCTCAGTCTTTCCTCTTTAAGTAACAAACAAATAAACAAACATCCCTCCCCCCAAAAAAACCCTTATGATTTTGTGTTTTTATTATAGGTCCCTCTTGCCTTTACTTTCCAAGAGTTGAAAAAGTCTAAACTACATTTTGCTTCTGTTTGTGCATTTCTGGTCCATTTTGCAGCTCCTGCAATCTGGCTTCTTTCTCATCATTGCATAGAAACTACCTTTATAAAGATCACAAATTACATTCTAACATCAAATCCAATGGATACTTTTCAGGGCCTGATTACAAATACCTGAATTTGAGACTTTCATTGCTTTTTTCCTTGAAAACTCCCATTCTCTTTGATTCTATAATTCCACATTGTCCGTGCTGTCCTTGTGTTTCTCTTGATCTTGTTTCTGGACTCACATTTCCCTGGGCCCTGTCTTGGAAGGGTTACTCTTTGGCTCAGAATGCCTCTCTTTGCATATGATTAACAAAGAATAAACACCGTTTTTTTTGAGACAGGATCTCACTATGTATGCCAGGCTGGCCTTGAACTCCCTATATAGCCCAAGCTGGCCCTAAACTCAGCAACCCTCCTGCCTCAGCCTCCTGATTGCTGAGGCATGCTGCCGCACCCTCCTGATTTGATAGTTCCATTTATGTGGACTACCCCTGTCTCTCTGTCCATTTTGCCTCATGTGAGATGGTGAGTTAGAGCATTAAGTGGTGAGTTACAGCATTAAATGGTGAATTAGAACATTATAAAACAGGGCATTCCTGGCTCTGCTTCTCCAGCTGTATTAGAGTTGGTTGCTTTTAGGATACCGTGTGTTTCTGTGCTCCTTTGTTTATGCATTTCTCCTGGCTCCCGGAGAGACACCAACAGAGGGCCAGCACCACTTGAGTGCTGGGAAGCCTCTTCCTGTCTTTAGCACAGTATTACTATAGTGGGAGGTTCATTTCCTGCATGTGTACATCATATCCGCCAGTACATTTTGGCCAATAGACAGTGACTGTAAGCTCCCATATTCTGACTAAGCTCACATATTTGTTGTACTGTTCATTCAGGAGTAAGGAAGAGGAGTCACAACCAAACCCTCTGGACACCCAACTAGTCTTTCTGATCACTCACAACTGTTGTTTTTGTTGTTGTGTTATTATTATTATTATATCATTATTATTGCTACAGTACTGGGGATTGAACTGGAGCCTTTGCACTGAGCTTCATCCCCAGTGCTTTTTATTTTTTATTTTGAATTAAGGTCCTGATAAGTTGCTAATTGCATAGGCTGGACTCAAGCCTATAATCCTCATTCCTCAGCCTCCTGGAGAGCTGAGTTTATGGAGTGCGCCACCATACCTGGCTCATATTCATGCTTGACGTTGCAGGATTACTTTGGACACTGAGGTTGGGACACTGTCACCGCCTCCCTATCAGAGAGGTCAGGTCCCACGCGTCCAGGTTTCCCAGGTACACGTTTATGGGTTTTTCTTAATCTCCTATCATCTCCTCTCAGGACCTCACTCCTTGTACAGGTTGCAGCAAAATGTAACCAAAGGTGAATTGTAGGAACAAGAAGAGTCATGAATATTTCTGATGGGGGAGAAAACAGGGCGGAAGTGGAGTGTTACCTAACACATCAGATGGGAACAAAGTGATAAGAGTTACATTGTTCTGGAATCATCATGTGGTCTAGGAGTGGAGTAAAGACTTTTTATAGTGAAGTCATCAGTAATAATAAGAACTGAGTGGGGAGAAAGGATGGCTTGATATGGATATGCACAACCCTCTGTCCTTGTCCTCCAGGACGTAACCTAGACTGTGCCCAAGCCTTCCTATGACTAACCAGAGCCCTGGGTTCTGGCCCATGGAATAAGGACCCAGTGTTGTGTGACCTGTCAGGCTCAGACTGCAGCCCACAAAAATCAGGTTTTTGTATGATCTTTGGATCTTGTCTCATCTACCAGTCAATTTCAAAGAATCTAGAAAGGACTTGAAAATGTTATGGGTTCACTGTGATTTTACGGTTTGGTGTAGCAGTGATGTGAGTGTGAACTATACTGTTAATACTGTAGATGGAAGGAAAAAAAAGTTAAAAGATAAAATCCCACGGAGAAATATATATTAATAGTAATGAAATATTTAAAATAACTCCTTTGTTAAAAGATGGTAATAATTCTAAAATTGCATTTTTATGGAAACCCAGGCAGTGTACATGTGGAACTCACGGGAGTGTTTTTGATTTTATGACAGTGTAGAAGTCATAAGCATTTGGTAGGAACTATACTTTAAATTTTGAATTTCGATCTTTTCCTAGAATAGCAATAAACAACCATTCTATTTTTTCAATGCCGATATTCAATAAATTACATGAAATATTCAACACTGTATTGTAAAGTAGGCTTTATTTTGATGATTTCACCCAATTGTAGGCTAATATAAATATTCTGGAGGTAGATTAGATCATGCTATCATGTTCAGTGGGTTAGGTGTATTAAATATTTTCAGTTTAGGATGGGATGACCAGAACATAATCTCGTAAGTAAAGAAAGATCTTGTGTACATGTGATGGAATATTATTTGGCATTTAAAAGGCAGAGAATCCTGCCTTATGTTTAACCATGGAGACCTTGGAGGACATTAAGCTAAGTGAAATGAGCCAGTCACAAGACAAATACTGTGTGGTTTTACATATGTTAGCACCTATGCAGGCGGGTAGTGTGGTCTGCGGCAGGAGATAGGAACCACTCAAAAGGGCTTTGGTGTTAGCAGCAAGCCTGGTCTAGTCCATCTGGGTGTGGAGAGGGCTGAGATCAAAAAGGGGGTCAGCCCTCAGCCAGGGTAGATGAGGAGTTTTATAGGGCTTAGAGAGGGAGTTGTCATCCTAAGAAATGCAGGGGCAGAATGCCAGAGACAGTAGAATGGCCTGTGCAGGCGTGTAGATAACATCAGACTCTTCACGCTGGGGAGGTGACATGTTCTGTCCTGGGATCATCTTTCCGACCCTTCGCGGATTCCTGTTGTTTGCTGAGAGCAGCATGTTTGCTGAAAGACGTCTCCTTTGGGCCAAGCGTGACAGAAAGTATAGCGTTTCCCAGAGTTGGAGAACGAGAGAAACGGGTATTTAATGGGCACAAAGTTTCAGTTCTGCAAGATAAAAAGGTTCTGGAGATGGAGAGTAGTAATGATAACACAAAAATGTGAAAGTATTTAACACCACTGAACTGCTGCACACATAGCTAAAGTGTTCATGTTATTTATATTTTACCGCAATGCAAAATTAATCTTTTAATGAAAATATACCTCAAAAAAAAAGGTGACTGAAATGAAAACAACACCGCAAATTATTCCCTCCCCACATCCAAACTCCCCAGCGGCAGCCAAGGACCAAACGTGTCAGCAAAGCGTACAAAGGACAGTATTCCCAGGCCTGCTAACTCTGTTCACAGAAGATGAAATCTTTGGTAATTAAAGAAATGAAAAATTAAAATACACATCAGAATGAAAAAGGAAAAAAACTAAAATCTTTCTCTAGTAAATATTGGCAAGGATACAGAACAGTGGAAATTCCTATAGAGAGCTGCTAACAGTATAAACTGGTACAACTATCTGAGAGAGCATTTTGGTGAGCGTGAATGACTTCAAAGAGTAAAATTTTTCACTGTACATACATGAAAGATTTTTCATGTAGTAAAAATTTGGAAACATTAATGGAAGACTGGATGGATAAATAATATGATTAGTGTTAGTGTTTTCAGGGCAATAAAAGAGCAAACTATAAAAGTAAAAAGTAGCCTTTATTCCAAGGACGTGGAAGGGGTCCTTGACCACAGGGGTCTGGCTTCCTCGGACCCGAATGTGGGGTATGGGATATATATTTATATATAACCTCCGACCAGGAGTGATGCTTAGGGTGGGCACTGATGACTCGAGAGGAGCTGATTGGAACTTTCTTCACACACTCTGGGAAAGGAAAAAGGAAGTGTAATAGGTGAAGGAGGAAGTGACTTCAAGGTAAACGTCCCCTGATTCTGCCTCCCACCGCCAATCCTATAACGTATTCTAGGGCAAAACTCTTTCAATTAGTTAAATATGAATGGACTAGGATGTTTGTGAGAGATGGGAATCAGACGGCCAATGGTGAGGTGAAGTTGGTTGGGCAAGAAAGAGAGGTCAGGAGAGAGAGGCTGCTGTAAAGGAAAACAGTTCGAGAGACTAGAACAGTTTAGAGATGTATGTCAAAGTGCAATATTTAGTGTAGAAAAAAGTCACTTAAGAAATACTTACAGTTTAAGCTGGACATGATGGCACAGCCCTGTAATCCCAGCACTCGGAAAACTGAGGCAGGAGGATCTGTGTGAGTTCAAGCTGCTACTGCGTAGTAAGTTCAAGGCCAGCCTGAACCACACAGTGAATTCTTCCTCAAAAAAAAAAAAAAAGACTACTTTAGATTTAATATCATGTAAGTATATTTTCAAACCCATAAAACATTACTACATATTTATGAGTCCATTTATGAATCCATTTATGTATAAGTAAGACATGAAAATATGGATGAAAATGAGATATAATTTCCAATTTTTTGCATATTTAGAATATTTCATGATTAAATACTTATAGAAGCAATCAAGGTCTATGAGAAAGTAAGGTCAAAGGCCTAAGTATCAAGGGAAAGAACTCACCCTCTAAGACCTGAGAAAAAGGAGCAAAAATGAATACAGTAAGTGGTTGTTTTTATGGGCGTTGCAGAATAGAAACTGCCTCCTAGAGACACCAATGAGATTTGGTGAGATTTGGTGAGATTTGGCCACTCGGGCCACAGAAAAACAGGCCGAGAAGATGATAGTGAAACCAAAAAGGAATTTAATTTCAGTAGGGCTTAGTGAGAAGATGCATCTAAGGGCTGTCTTTAGGGTGTCTTGATGGAGGGGCAGAGGCCAGAGCTGGGGGGCTCATGTAGCTGGTGATCCCAGTTAGAGGGTGAACTGGCTGATCATTGTCCTGGGACTGGTCCCACAGTCTTATTGGTGTCAAGGAAATTGCCACTGCTCTGGAGACAATCACCGTGTGGTTTAAAGGATCTTTATCTATCAGACCATGAACCTGGAGTTTAAGGTAAATGAGGAAAAGAACATTTCAGAAAAGGACAGATTAGAGAGAAGCAAAATGGAGTCAGTTGGGTTAATAGTTGGCTCTTCCTTGTGTTAGGAAATAGAAACGTGGTAGGTATGGAAGATCATGTCTGATAGCCTCAGCTGACTTACACGAAGTGGAAGGGAGAGCCAGCGACAAGGTGACAGGAGGAAGTGTGGGGAGGGATGCAAGGAAGACGTCACAGGTCACCGAGGATAATATGAGAAGCAGCCGGGGAAGGACCTGTAAAAGGCACGGCTGAGCGAGCCTGCTGCGAGTGTGTGCCAGCCCCGCAGACCGGCTTCCTGAAGCAGTCATGCGCAGTGTCCACGGTTTGGGTAGCTGTTGAACCGAGGTGAAGCACAGCACACGAGTGGCTGCAGGGTGCTGGTCAGAGAGGAGGTCAGATTGGGCTGAGTGAGGAATGAGCCTGGGAGGAAACTGTTGTGCAAAAAGCGAGCTGGAGCTGGGAGCCTGGAAATCCCTGTGAGCTCCAAGGGCAGAGGAGAGGACCTGTGGGAGGGTCAGACAGGAGAGATGAGTGCATCCGTAACTTCTTTGCGGCCTTGTTATCAGGAATTTACTCGGTAGCACCTACGTACTTCTGATTCTCCTCGGATAATAACCAAATGTGAGAGGCCAACTACAGAGGAAGTCAGATCAGCGAGGCTTAGTGTCCAGTTCAATTGCTTCATCCCCAAATGCAGTTCATATCGGGGCATTCAATCAGCTGTTCATCAGAAGTAGATTTGGGTGCTAATAAATTAACTTTGCAAGACAGGCAAACTTTGATTAAGGTTTGAAGATCAGTAGAAGCAGCGGCCCCAGGAAGTTACTTCCTCCGCGCTCAGCAAGGTCCCAGATGTTGAAGTTTTCAAACACGAGGAGAAAAAGAAATGGTTAGCACAATGCACTGTCTACAAAGCTCGAGCCTAATGAATCCGTAGATCAGAGGAGGGGTCTCTTCAATTCTAAAGGCAGAGCCTCAGTAGCAGGTAAGTTTCAGAGTGTTAGGAAGTTGGTTGCCAACTAATGATATTCCTGAAGTTCTCAGACTTAATTAGTATTCTACTCGAGTGAACATTACTGAAAATAATCATTTAATGCTTACATAAGCAACTGTTTGTGTCACACGTTCACGCAATGCATCCTTATTGCCCCTAGGTGGCACTGTAGATCACCACTCGTGCCAGAGTCAAAATTCCAGCCCACATAGTACAATTTTTTTTTTAAGTACAACATATGGCTTGACAACAGTTCTTAATAATCCAAGAATCTCATTAATTTCAAAATATGCTGTCAAACATCTGCACTTTCCAAAGATGCTAGTATTAGAGCTTTGCTAATCTTGACCCAATTCTCTAAACTCTGTATCTGTGTGTCTGTGTGCGCGCGTGCGCACATTTTTCTGTGTTGAGAAGGTCCCATGTGCTCATTAGAGCTTCAGAATTCTCTGTGATCCTCCTCCCTCCCGGAGAAGTCGAGCACCAGCATTCTAATTCCGAGTCAGTCATGCCTGCGTACTGGGTACTGAGTTTGTCTCTTTATAGTTTACCAAGAGTAATTAATGTGAAAGTGAAGATAGCTTCTCAGATATCATTTTCTGACCTTTAAAGTTTTTTCTGCCCAGCTTTCATGAAGGGCACTGTAACGGCTTCCTATAACCACAGTTATATGGTAGCAAGTTGTGAGAGTCCTGCAAAGCAGGTGCAACAGAGATCTGGACAGAGACTGAGGAGACCGGGCAATGACCTCTGATGTTTTATGAATCACACAAAGTGACCAAGAGGGAAATTATATCAAAGTGGAGCGAGAGTCACCAGCCTAGAAACAAGTGCTTGAGACTGTAGTCCTAATGAAATTCCACCCAATGGGAAAGGGGAGATTTCATTCCAAAATATAAATCATCACTGATGGAGAAGGCAGCCAGGTGACTGTTGTCAGTCATGAGGTCTGCATGCATCAATAACTGGACCTTAGCTGTAGTCTCAGTTCCTGTCTTTATATGATAGCAGGAAAACACACGGAGAACCATACGTATCTGGAAACCAGTGGGTCTGGGGGAAATACTCCGGCTCAGTAGAGCGCTGCACCTGGTTCCAGCACCGGGCGGGGGCGTCCCGTCCATGCTGGACTCTGCTGGCCTCTGCTTTGGTAGGAGGCCTCCTCCCACTCTGAATGCGTGAGAGTGACTGCACCCTATCCCTGGGCTCACCGGGCTGCCGGCCCTTTGATTCAGCCGGGCCTTCCAGCCAGTCCTCCTGGGCAATATTCAGCATCTCGGTTCTCATCGTAGTAGTCTGTCGGTTCACTTTCCAGTAGTCAAAAGGGAACCAGTGAGAATTTGCTGATTAAATGACACCAGGGGATCCTGGCCAGCCCTTCCGCTGTTCATCACATTTTCCCGTCTTTCTCCTAACTGAAAACCACGACGGAGAGCCCTCAACTCCCTTCATCAATATGCAGTCCTAGGAAAAGGAAGAGAACCTCTGGTTTCAGTTTTGAACCTCATGACTAGGTCTTATTCCATTCATCTACCAAAACAGGCCCATGGGGCAGGAGTTATTTTTACAGGTAAAACTGAGGCTCAAAAAGTTTAAGTAATTTCCGTAAGGTGACAAATAAAAACAGAATTCAAACCTGACCCCACCTAACTTGAACCCCGTAACTCTTAACTCTTGTATTTTATTCTAAACTATTAATCTCATGTGTGATCTCTTTTAGATTTGATGACAGTGGCTATATTGAAGACGTTGCTGTAGATTTCATAGTGTGGGAAATATATGGCAGGAACGATTACAGTTACAATAATAGCATGAAGCAGGTATGAAGTCTTTGAATTTAAGTAGAATTTAGTGTGAAATTAGACATGGTTTTCTATTTTAAACATATACCTGAAATATCTAAGGAAAATAGAACCAGGAAGGTAGAAAACACATACTACCTCTGTATTAAGTTACACGGCCACTGAAATTCATTTATGAAAAACTAATGCATTGTCACATAACAGACATAAATGGGTCAGAAAAAATAATATTTGTAGTAGGACGGTGCGATTATATAGGAGCATTTTCTTTTGCTTCCAAACTGTACTTAATATTTATTTATGGGTCTGCCATATTGCGTTTATGCTAAACCAAATAGACGATTTTTAGACTATCTGACCTCTTTGCATCCTTTGGTCCTTCTGATCTTGGCTTCTTCAGTGTCTGTGCACTCTCCTAGCTCTCTTCCATCCTCCATTACCAGCTGATTTAGGGCTCCGAGGTGAATCCCTCTTATTCTGTCCTTTTGTTTTGTGCAACAGACAGAAAAGAGGTCTCCTAATCACCCCATGTCACCTCCCTGTCTGCCCTTGACAGCCTCCCGTCATGCTGGAGCCTCGTTAGACATTATCAGAGGTCACCCAATAATTTTAGGCTCAAGCAAAGCCAGCGCTCTTTCCAAAGTGGCGGTCTTCTCTCCCAGAAACATTGATTATGCAAGAATTGCAACTCACTTTGATGGCAACCGAGGGACTGGGTTCCATTTGCCATTTCCCAGGGTATTGCAAGAACTAATTGTCTTTCAATTATGTACCCAAATGAATCTCTCCCAGAACACGTTCCTCTATACTTTTCCAGCACCCATGACAGTGTGTAAACCCTCTGGTCCTCTTTCCCTTCACAGCCTTATCCCTGAGTTACTGCTTCCTTCTACTTTGGTCCAGACTCCTATGACCCTCTCCCTCCTCAGACCTTTCCAATATCCTTCATGGCTAAATGCCCCAAGGCCCTTCTTAAACAAAACTTCCTCAGGGGACTCACCTGTCCCTACAGTTCCATCAAACCAAGGGTACCCGTCCTCTCACCACACCTGTTTAACACTGAGATGTGGGGTTTATGTTCTCCCTAATCAATAGTAGTGTGGATCTGTCTCTCTCCACTCTTCAAGGAAACTTCTTTGAGGACCCTCCTATCTAACTGACATCTTTTTCACTCTTACTTGCCGACATCCTATAGTCAGAACTTGATCATTTTGCCTCATGATCCAAAAATAATTATAGATGGCTTCTGAACCCTAGGAATAATGAAAATAACAATGGGAGAGCTAAAGGATTAGAGAGAGGTTCCGAATGCTAGGAATGGTGGTAATAACAGTGAGAGAACCATCACACAGCGCTGCAGCTGGAAAGGCTTCTACACGGGGGCACTTCCCAGACACAGCATCTTCACGGGGCCATGTGACTGGGGTTCATGCTTGGAATACGAGCTGAAGTTATATGGGCCATTTCCAGATGAGGTACTTAAGAAGGAATTCCACTAACTCGGTGCTTCCCATCAGTGTGTTACAGCACAGTTAAGGACAGAGCAGAGGAGAGCTGGGGGAAAATGATCCAGTGAAATGACCCAGGCAACCCCTAGAAAGAAGCAGCCTGGACTCCTAATTCATTTCTTAAAGGAGCCTCCTATGCATAATCAATAATTACATTTTTAGCCTGTAAACCTGAGAGTTGCTTATTATCACTGCAGCACTGCAGAGACCAGCTTGACTAACATAGCTCCTCCTAATAAACTGCTTTTAAACTCAAACACATCAGCTTTGACCTCAGCCCTCAATGCTTTAGCTGTCGCATTGTTATTTCCACTATCCCTAGCAACCTTACTGTTTCTCACATAACCTAGACTTTTGTTATGTTGCATGTTCTCATCTCTGCCTCTCTGCCTGTCCCATTTTCCTCTCCTTCTTTTCCCATCCCATTTAAACTCTGTGGTTAACCCTTTTGCCATAGTCTTGCTAATGCATAGATCTCACTTTCCCAGGGATTGTTCTAGGTTAGACATTGTAATGGCAACTCTGAACACCAGAGTAGCGGCCTTGAGCCAGGCAAAAAATGTACATGGTCTCATCCCGTCTCCACCCTCTGTTCTGGTTCTTCACTTTGTCTGTAATGTTAATTTTCCTGTTAGATCCGTCCTGTTTCTGGGATCCTCTCTGTCTCTCTCTCTCTCTCTCTCTTTCTTCTCTAACTTGCTGTTTTCTACCATTTGAATCTTGGGTTTTGGAGAGGATCCGTCATTGTCATTCACCACTTTCCCATTTTTTCCTTCCTCTGGCCCCAGATTTACTAAAAGAATATTTGTAGGACAAAAAGTTCAGTTCACCAAGACTATAATAACAATTATAATCAGGGTGCAAATTTTTAATTTATAATTACATAGCCTTAAAACATGTAAATGGAAAGCTGAGATAACTGGAAATAGACAAATTCACAGACATCATAAAAGTGATTCAACATACTGGCAAAATAAAGAAAAAAAGACATAGTATTATTATAATAATTGATGAGAAGTTTTCGGGTCAAGAATTTAGTATCTGTATATATTATTTCTAAGTAAAATTTAGAAAAGTATAAATAAGCTTTTTCAACCCAACAAAAAATAGATACAAAAAGTTCGTAGCAAACATTGTAAGTGATGAAAATTTGTAGGGCTTCCCTCTGAAATTAGGAAACAAGCATTTTTATTAAGCATCATTGTTAGAAATCCTTGTAATACACAAAGAATAAGCAATAAAAACTTTAAAAGGTGTAAGAGTGTGAAAAGACTATAGGTGACACACTTGTCCTGTGAAACTGAGAATTAATGAGTTTAAGGCATTCTCTCAATACATGGTCCATGTACAAAAGTTGATCATTATTCCTGTGTATTGCAGGAATTATTTATATGATGCAAGTGTCAAGAATATAAAATTTTCAGTGGCACAAAATATATTAATGCTTGGAAATAAACTGGTATGACATCTTCTACATAGCCGTATGTGTGCCTTCTTTTCACAGAGTGGGTGTTTAAATGAAGCCCAGACGTGGAAGACCATGATCCAGCTCCATAAGGACCTCCCACTGGAAAACGTCTGGGGGCCGGAGGTAAGAGCCGCCTTGCCTAGCACGCTGCTAGAATCACGAACTTGCCAAAAGCTTGATGGGAACACCTTGGACTGAAATATCTTTTGGTAAATCTAATCTTATTTTTTATGTTGATAATTATCAAACAATACTTCATCTTAATTTCTGTGTGTGGATTCTTGTTATTAACTTAGTTTTCACTGCAAAATACCTGAGTTTTCAGATTATTAAATAATCTAATAAACTTGTTCAAATGTTGAAAGTGAGTTTTATAAAAGACAACTTATCTCTCTTACTTCACTTATTTTATTTATTTTCTCCTGGTGCTGGAACAAGCTTTCCTTAACAATCAAGGAATCAACAAGAATTTCCCTGGGCACCATAGCCAAGAGGAAAGGGAATTTCGTTTACTTCTTTTTTTTTTTTTTTTTTTCACTTCTATAACCCCAGTATCTAACCACTGTAGATGACCAACACAAATTTTTAGATTAATTAAATAACTATAGATTATTCGCCTACTTGAAGAATAGTGTTCTACTGTTTAAAAACCATAAGGAATTGAACATTAAACTTGCTAGAAGACAGAGTAGGTATATTTTTGAAAACACTGATGTAGGCAAAGACTTTATGAACAAAACCCCAATTGCACAGGAGCCATCACAAAGAATCATCCTATTGAAAAGCTTTTGCACTGCAACAGAAACCACCAACAAAATAAAGAGACAATCCACAGTGTGGGAGAAATGTTTGCCAGATCTATCTTAGATAAAGGATTGCTATCAAGAACATAGAAAGAACTCAAAAAAAAAAAATCAGTCCTCCGAGATTTAAAGACCCAATCCAAAAATGGGCATCTGAGATGAACACACACGTCTCAGATGAAGAAATACAAACAGCAAATAAATATGTGAAAAAATGTTCAATGTCACTGGTCATTTGAGAGATGCAAATTAAAACAACACTGAGATTCCATCTTACTTTAGAAAGAATCACTATTATTAAGAAATCAACCAATAACAGTTGCTGGTGGGGCAGTGGGGAAAAAAGAACCCTTCTCCAGTGTTGGTGGGAATGCAGACTGGTGCCGCCACTGTGGAAATCAGCGTGGAGATTCCTCAAAAAACTAGAACTAGAGATCCCATTCTACCCAGCTACTCCCCTTCTGAGTATCTTCCCAGAAGAATTAAAAACATCATACCACACTGATAAATGTGCACCCCATGTTTAGAGCAGCACAATTTGTAACACTTAGCTCCTGGAAACAGCCTAAATGCTCATCTACTGGAGAATGGATTTTAAAAAAAGATGTGATATTTTTATAAAATGGAGTACTATTCAACCATAAAGAATAGAAACTGAAGACTTTTATAGATAGATGGATGCAATTTGAGACCATGCTGAGTGAGATAAATCAGACATGCATTTGTAATCATAGTGTCTCATTAGCATGAGAAGTTGAAAGAAACAGCATATGTAGATGATGTATATAAAAAAATTACTTAACATAGTTATACTACTGATTTCTCTGAGTTCATTAAAAGGAAACATTTGTGCTGGTATTGTTTGGACAATTGAAGGCAGATGTCTTGTGCTCTGGGAGAGTGATTTGGGGATGACAATACGCAATGTATGAACCATCGTTGCCTCTGATTGATGTGTTTTAAAGTTTTATTTTCCTCTTTGAAACAAAAATGGATTTAAAAATACACTAGCACCAGAATCAGTTCAAACCAAACCTACTCTCCTGACATTTTGTTGAAGGATATCCACAAGTCTGGAGTTGAGGAGTGATACAAATGATACTATCTCTATCTGCAGGTCCTGCAAGGTCACCTATATGTTCTTAGATTCTGTGAAAACATGGTAGCATGTTCCAAGGAAGCAGTGAGCCAGTTGGGAAATGAACAACCATGGAACTTGCTTCAAACAATATGAAATAATGCAATAGGTCTTTCTACCATGTGTCAGAATCACATGGAGGGTTTGTTAAAACGGATTGCTGGCCTCACCACCAGTTTCTGATTCAGCTGATCTGAGGTGGGGTCCAAAATCTGCATTTCTAACAAGTTCCCAGGGAATGCTAATACTGCTGGGCAACGGTTAAAAGAGTAGTTTACAATCTAGAAAGGTTTTGGAGGGCACATTCCAGGCCCTAAGTGTTCTGTTCTACTGTCTGAAAAACAAAGCCCACCACAAAAAGGATGAATTCAACCTTGAATCTGGATAGCATAGAAAGCAGGCTCTTGTAAAGGGTTGTTATGTCCTGCTGAGTAAGGTTGCTCTTACAGAAGGTGTCAATGTATATTAAGATGATAATCACAGAGAGCCATGTCTTCCTCCTGAGACATAAAATGAAATAGAGCCTTCCAGTTCTTGAAGATGCACTGATTATTCTGTAGCCCTGATTCTAGAAGGATGAATGATGCTTGCAGAAAAGATCTCAGAAATAGCTCTGAGGACCATAAATTCTCAAGAAAGAAAAACCTTGGAAGACTCATACACAAAAGTGGCTTTTTCACAGGTCCTTCCAAGCTAATGTTGGAGATTAAGACCAATGGCACAGTACAGGTACCGAGTGACAGGGCACATATAAATAATACAGAATGGGACTGGAACCTCTGGACTGGCTGGAAATACTAGACCTCGCTAGAGTGGAATGCAATTCATAAGACTAGGGGAGATTTGTTTTCTCAACAACTAGATGACTTGATCAAGTGATGATTTGCAAATGTAAAAGAAAGAAGAAAAGACAATCATTGGGAGAGTCCAATAATATACTAGGAAATATCAGATCTGACACAAAAAGTGGTGTATCAGTCAGTAGGTACCATCATCCATATTAGGAAACAACAAAGTCAGAAACTACAAACAATATTAAAGATTCGCAAATGTCTATATACCGAAGAATACATATAATGATGTAAGACGAATAACTCCTTTTTAGCAATGCTTTGTTGTATTCTAGTGCCTGCATATATTTAACAAATATCATGTATTTTTTCAGTTTAGCTCATGGTCCCATATATTAACTAACCTGGTGTGACAAGGAGTTTCATATTCCAGTACTGTCCCAAAAGATCCCTCTGCCATAATATGCTCTCTATTTTAAGTTAATATACATAAAAAATAAACTTCTTGTTTTTCATTAATCTACATCCAGCATATTAGCTTATAAGTGTCCTAGAGATTCAAGTGGTAAATACATAGACAAAAGTGAGAAACGATAGATGTAGATTTTTTCAGTAATTGTTTGTATTTTACCAACATGTGAGCTAACACTTCATTAACCTGAACAAAGTCAAGAGTGTCAGGATGGCTCTTATGATTAAAGAATAACTATATTTTTACGTATATATATATAAACATAACTATAGAATGATTCATACAAAATAAATGACCTACCAATGAAGGAAAAAGGATAATTTTTGGTGTGAAGGCAGTATCTACCTTTTTTTAAAAAAGTCATGAGTCGGATGGTAAGTACTGAAGTATATATAAATAAGGATAAAAAAGAACTAGGCAAGAGATTGTTGTGTAATCAGAGATTACATAGTCAAATAGAGGAATTACATCATGCATTCCTGATTACCTCCAAAACCTAATACACAGAGTTAAGATAGAAGGTTGCATGCATAATGCCATTGTATTTGCAAACATTAAAATGTGGAGTGAATAAGGAAATAACACCATCAAGTAAATCAAGTATCTGTTACTTATTCAAACGCTATGGAAAGAACTTGACCACCTGAACAGCATAATCTGGGAGAGATGAAAGTGCAAACATCTATATACAAAGTCACCAGGAGTTTAGCTGTAGGTGAGGAATGAGGATCATAGCCATTCTTGTGGAAGAAGTTCTCCTTTGGGTGCAATCCTATTAAATGGGGCTGGAATCATTTTGCACATAGGCCAGTCTAGACAGTTGCCCTACCATTATCGCCTTTTCCATGGCAGACCTACAGATTGGCACCCTTTTTGGTTGTAGTCAACCCCTGGAATAGCTAACCTCATGCATATCCACTGAGGCTGCTATTCCTACTCCCAAACTTAGTCTTTTCACAAACTGAAGATGCGCTGTCCTGTGCAAATGTCACTTCAAAAATTCTTTGTTGGACCATTGTATCTGGTATTGAAACCCACAGTTACAGCAACAGCCCCGCTCAGCTCAGCAAGAGAGTTCTCATCATGCTCTTGGGTCTTCTACAGCTTACATCTCCCTGTGTATGTGCCAAGTCCTTGAGTCCCCGCCCTGCTTCCTCTGTGTTTCCTCGTGAAGAGATCACCACCATACAGGGTGGGCATGCATAAGGCATTTGGATCCTTCACAATGAGTAACTAAAGCTAGAAGATGTGTAACTGGTCTGTTGCATACAAAAGTTTCCTGACAGTGTAGCCCAATATATAACCCAATGTTGCTTCTCTTGTGATTTCATCCTTCACTGTACAATCTACCATGCTTTACTCAGAGCTCTCCCAAGTGGATCTAGGACGTATGTGTCCTCTGCCCTTGATTACTTCTAACTTCATTTGGCCTTTCACATCACAATGTCGTTAGCATGAGGAATTGAACCACAGGCAAGACAAACAGCTGTGGTACACACACAGCCTAGCGTCAGCTGGCCCCTCTCCACCATTTAATCAGGCTGACCTTTGTCTCTACCAGAATAAAAATGATAAGCAGTCTCTTCTTCTTCCTCTTGCTGACCCTACATTTACCCTTAACCCAGTGACTTACCTTGCATTTCTGCCTAAAATGCATTTTAGCTTTTAATTTGATTATTCCAAACAGTTCTCCTTCAACCTGGTGAGAGCACTGCTACGGTGATGAAGTACCTTAAACGGTCTTCCCCTTGTTGCATCTGCTCACTTATAATTGAAATCCTTGGGAAAGAAATTTGGTAGAACCCAGATTTGAGCTGCCCCACCCTGATCCCAGCTGTGTCTTGCAGTAGGACATGTGCCTGTCCACTTCTGTAATGAAAGGTGAGGATGTGGAATTACCCTCTCACTCTGATGTCATCGAAAAGGAATCAGAGTTCTATTGATAATGGTAATGTACTCTGGGTAGAGCAGAAAAACAAGAGAGGAAATATCCCAAAGCCCTGCTCTCAGGAAGCAGTGCTAACAGAATTCTCATTTCATTAAGTCCTACGTGGAATTAGCTACAGCCTTTGATGAGACTTTCGCCTCCTTGAAGAAATGAAGAATAATTGGTTGTTGGAATGGACATAACAGGAAGTAGGGCAGGTGTCTGTCTCCTCACATTTGTGACAGCCAGTGCAGTGAAAACAGGCATCGTGAGAACTGTACTTCACGCTTGAATAAAACAGCTTCCAAAAATTTCAGAGAAAACCTTCTGAATGGTATGGTCAATAGAGAGGTCTCCAGAGAAACTAGGGTGTGATCGCCTAGCATACCAAACAGCACTCTCGGCAAGTTTGTGAGTGGAGGAATAGAGCTCAGCCAAAAGACCAGAGCTTATTCAACGTGGTTCAGAGCAAGAGGTCACAGGTACACAGAGTATAGCAGACTCTTAAATATTGAAAAATCAAAATAGTTTAACACTAAAAATTAAAACTCAGTGTTGACCAATATACTACCCACTGTGTGCCAGACTGGAGATACAGCAGTCAATAATAAGCATCTTAGCAAAAGCATAAATAAATAAAACAGAATATCAACAAACTAACAGGGCATGGCAGCACATGCCTGTAATCCCTGCACTTGGAAGGCTGAGACAGGAGGGTTACCACAAATTCAGGGTCAGTCCGGACTACATAGTGTCTTCAAAACCAGCCTGAACTACCTCATAAGACCCTCTCTCAATAATAATAATAATAAGTTTTTTTCTAAAGCTTACCGTTTTTGCCATCTAAATGTGATTAAAATTTTTGACCATGGAGTTGTCATGAGAAACTCCTTGGGAGTCTCTGCAAGAGCTGACTGAGGTACTATTGACTGGGAAGTTATTCTTCAAAGAGAAATGCTTCAGGATAGTTAGGGGGAAAAGAATAATATGCTCTGAGTGAATTTTGTGCTGCTGTCACAGAATACCTGATTGGATAAATTACAGTGAGTTAAAATCACTGGCCTATGACTGGAACACACTGATGTCCAAGGTGGCTACGGGTTTTCTGTAACAACTGTGCTTTTTTTGTGGGTGGGTTTCAAAATACAAACCACAAAGAGTCCTTTTTATCCCTTACTTTTAAAATCACAGATGAAACAAACCTATTTTTTTAAATCACTTCATGAAAACTAAAAGAGCAAGATAAGCTTGTTAAAATTTGCAAGTGAGTCACCTTACAAAAACACATAGTGTAGGGCAGGGGATATAGTTCAGAAGCACAGTGCCTGCCTGGCAATCGAGGCCCTGAGTTTGATTCTGGTGGTTACTGGGCATGGTGGCACATGCCTGTAATCCCAGCACTTGAGAGAGGCTGAGGCAGGAGGATCCTTGCGAGTTTGAGACCAGCCTGGGCTAAAAGTGAGCTCAAGGCAAGCCTGAACTGCGTAGAGAAACCCTGTCTCAAAAAGACAAAAAGACCAAAAAACCCAAGAAATCCCACAGTCGTGGTAGGTAATGAGGGTAAATAAAAGTTCTAGAGGAAGGTAAAAACTCAAGGATATATTACCTCAATGGTGTCTAAATAGTTTCTGTCCCCAGTCAGCATCCCTGGAGGATTTTATGTTTTGTTGGTTTAGGAAAATAATATGTGAGCAGCCAGGCATGGTTGTGCACTCCTATAATCCCAGTGCTCAGGAGGCTGAGGCTGGAGGGTTTCTGGGAATTCGAGGCCATCTACATAGTAAATGTCAAGGCCAGCCTGCCCTACAAGCAAAACCTTGTCTCTGAAAATTTAAAAAAAAAAATTTAAATGCTTACATACCCTTAATCGTCTGTGTTAACTTTTTTGTTTTGATACCTGGGATCAAACTTGGGACTTCACCCTTGCCAGGCAGGCGCTTACTACACTGAGCTAAATCCCCAGCCCACGTTTGACTGTTTTAACTATTTTAAAATATAAAGCAGCTAGATACGATGGCACATGCCTGTAATGCAGCACTTGGGAGTCTGAGGCCGGGAGGATGATGAGCTCAGAACCAGTCTGGGCTACATAGTGAGTTCAAGGTCAGCCTGAACTATGCAGCGAAACCCTGTATCAAACCAAAACAAATAAACAAATAAGCAAACAGGCTAGAGATGAGTGGTACAACACTTGTTGAGTAATTCCTGGATTCAGTCATCAGCACCAAAAAACAGACAACATTTGCTTTCATTAAGCTTCACTTTTTATAAAAATTTAACCCAATATAGGCCCTAAAAATGCAATAGGATGATGATAGAAAGGAAAATCTCTAAATAATATTCCAAGACAAATATATGGAAATATAATTTCATTTGCCAGTCAGCAAATGATCTTTGTTCTTGTCTTTGTTTCTTTTTCAGAACTATAGGCCCTGTTTTTCGTATGCTATTGGAAAACCAGGAGACTTAAATCAACCATATGAGATTATCAACATTTCTAATTATAACCATATATTTTGGCCCTTGCACCACTCTGGAATGTATGTGTTTCGGGTGAAGATCCTGGACCCAAACTACAGGTGATTATAAATGTTTTGTTTCTGGATTTAATATGAGTCTACCTAAGCATCCTATTATTGTCAGTATGGATCTATTTGCTTTTTCATTTTGTAACAGTTATATCAAACATTCGATGGGAGTGGGAGATTTAATGGTAAACATTCATTGCTCAGTTTGAAATTACATTTTGAGACCTTTACTGTGTTTCGTGTACCATCTTTCACAGACCCAATATAAGACAAGCGTAATTTACTTCTCCAAGATGCTTAGAATTAAGTTGAAGTTAAATCGGAGTAAAAACGTGAGATATTTTTCATGTATAGTCATCTTATTAACAAACCCACTAATTCAGAGATGGGAAAGATTAATGCTATTTTGAGCAATAGAAGAAAACTTCCTGGACAACATGGAACATTAGTGCTGATTGAGTAGCCCTTATCCAAAATGCTTGGGACCAGAATTGTTACAGATTTCAGACCTTTTTCAGATTTTGTAATAACTGCGTATATATATAATGATTTATCTAGCAATAGGACTCAAGTTTAACCACAAAAAAAGTCATTTATATTTCACATACACCTATACGTAGTTTCAGGTAATTTTATATCATGCTTCCGCTGTTCCTGTGTTGTTTTTCAGTTTTGTCTGTTTTGGTGAGTGTGTTTGTTTTCTGGTCTGCTGTAAAGGTTATGACATCAGATGCAGGTGAACAGCTCACAGGGCAAGGCCTGGGGAAAGAAGTACACAGCTTCAACGTCCTCTCTGAGTGAATTACCTCCAGGAACCTCCATGTGTTCAGGAGCTCTCTAAACCCAGTTGGTTTGCATTTTATGGAGACTTTATTACACAGCCATAATTCACTAAATCCCTGGCCATTGGTGATCAATTTAGCCAACAGTCCTCTCTCTTCCTTGAAGATTGGGGCAAGGTTTAGTGTCTGATTTGGCTGTGCTTTTTCTGTTGACCTGTTCCCCACACTGAAACTGCCTCCGGACTCTAAGCCATCAAGCAATCATTAACTTACCAAAGGACACTTGTCACTTATTTTGAAGATACAATGATTTTATGAGTTGTATGTCAAATAAAAAGGAGAAAAAATAAGTTGTTACATATTTCACAATATCACAGCTGGCCCTCTTTCAACAAGACTTCCTTACATTAAGACAGACAGCTGGGCAAAGTGGCACACACCTATCATCCCAGCTACAATCCTTGGGAAACAGAGGCAAGAGAGTGGCAAGTTCAAGGCCAGCCTGAGCAACTTTATAAGACCTGTCTAAAAATGGCTGGGGATTCAGCTCAGTTGTAGAGTGGGTGCCCCAAGTGGTATCCCCAGAATCACACACACACACACAAAAGAAAGAAAGGAAAAAAAAATGACATACAGCTCAAAAGATTGTGCACATTTCTAGAGTTTCATCTCACCACCATATTGCACAAATATGTCTCCCAAGCCAAAGCCACTCAGGTTTACATGCTTCCATTTGATCTTATTGGGTCCCCACAACACAGTGATCTTGGCAAACAGCGCTCCCCTTGCAGACATTTGCCTCTTGCTCTGACCTTCTTTCAAAGATTACTTTAATGCTGAATTTCCCTTATTACCTGAATGATTTATTCGTCTCTTTACCTTTGACCCATCCCATGAAGTCAGTTGTAAAATATTCCACTTGCGGCATGACAGAGCTTAAAATGTTCCAAGTTTTAAAGCATTCCAGATTTCAGGTTTTCAAATTAGGAATGCTCAACCTGGAGAATTTACATTGCCAATGGACTGACTAGGACAGACACTTCCAGTGAGAGAAATCACACTAGAATGAAACTAAATGTTAGCATATGGTCTTCAGCTCACAGTCATGAGGGAAAGAAGATAGCTCCCTGAGTAAGGAAGGTAGAGAACAAAAAAGGGAGACAAATTTAAGGCAATTCATAGTGTTTAAGTAAATTCCAACACATGCTCTTGACAGCCTCTTCAGTTTCTTCACTATGAGAGTGGAAGCATAGTTTTAGGGAAATAAACCTGCGAGCAGCATAAGGAATGGTGTAGAAGGAAAACAAACTCTACCCAGGGAAATGAGAAGAGTGATGTAAATAAGGCAGGAGGTCAGAGGAAGTCCTAAAGGCCGTGAGAATGGCGGAAAAGTGAGCAAAATACCTAATGTGTATCAGGAAATATAGGGTTCATCTTTATCTAACTACAAGGAAAGGAGAAATTAATGTGGCTTAAATGTTCCAGACCAGGTGATTAAATTAACATTATTTTCCTTAATCATGAAGGTAGCTGGGGGGTTTTTATTTGGGGAAGCCTTTTTGTTAATATTCTAATAAAATCAAACTCAGGGATATTCTCTTTTTTCGTACATCTTTTTTAGTGCATTGAAGAAAGTATTGAAATAAGAGCTTCGATTTTGAATTTGAGACAACAATGAAATATTCTATACATAGTTAAAATATGTGAAGATATTCTATACATAGGTAAAAGTTCTAATTTGAGCCTGAAATTGAAGGAAAGAGCTGGGAATAAAAGGGGGGGTGGGTATTTTTCACAGTGATTTCAAGAGCATACGTAAGTTAACTGATCAAAAGGAGAAGAGGCTGGGGAGATAGATATCACAGTTCAGAAACTAAGAGTGATGAGAAAAGGGACAGAGCAGTAAGTGCTTCAAATACAAAAAGAGGAGAGAAAATAGAAAGTTAATAGGAAAGCACAGTAAAACAGAGTATTTAATGCAACTCATTTACTCTTTTTCTTTTTCTTTTTTTTTTTTTTTATGGGTACCACGGATCGAACTCACGACCACACACTTGCAAGGCAGGCACTTATGCCGCTGAGCTAAATCCCCAGCCCCAACTGATTTACTCTTACTGTTTGAGCAGAAGCCTCAAAGACAATTTCTACCATACTCTAAAATCACAGTGTTATCTTTACTTTTATTAACTTTTAAACTTTTAGTTTAGTCTGTTTTATTATTGAGTATTTAGCAGGAACCCTAAATGCCAGGAGAGCATAAGTGATGTATTTCAAACCCGAGAGAAAATAACTGCCAATCTAAATTGCTATGTCTAACAAAGCTAACCTTCAGAAATAAAGGAGAAATAAGGATCTTTTAAGATGAGCATAAAGCACAAGCCAGCATCACAGAACATGGCTAAAGGAATCCTACACACTAAAAGAGGAAGAGTAAATAAATTATTGAGACTTATTGAGAATTAGCAAAAACTCAAACATTAGTAAAACATTAAAATGATAGGAATTAATAAATTACTTTCAATAATAACCCCAAACATAAATGGCCTTAATTCTATAATTAAAAGTCACAATGGAAAATTGAGTTGATTATGCAATGTCATATACAGACCAAAAGTGAGAAGATAGAAAATGATATTTCATGCAAATGGAATACAAAACCAGCAGGAGTAGCAATATTCATAACCAATAAAAAATGCTTCAAGACAAAATTCAAGCGCCTGCCTTGAAAGCAGGCAGTCATGAGTTCGATCCCCGGTACCGATAAAAAAAGAAAAAGACAAAAAAAAATTCAAAGATACAAATTCAAAGAAGTCATTTCATATTGTTAAAGGGAAAAATTCATTATGAAAATATAATAATTATAAATATATATGCACCAAACATCAGTGTACCCAATTTCATGAAACAAGCACTATTCAACATAAAGAAACACAAAGGTCCTAATACAATGATAGCAGGTGAGTTTAATAATCCATTCCTGACAACAGATAGCTCACCTAGCTATCAGGGTTAAACTACACCATAGATCAAGTGCACATCCATAGAGCAGTCCACCCAACAACTGCAGAAAAAGTCCTCCTTTCAGCTCATGGAACTTGAAATATCTCCAAAAGAGATATTTTGGACCATAAAGTAAGCCTTACAAAAACAACAAAAAAGGTTGAAATAATTTCCCACATTTTATCAGATCTTAATAGAATGATACCAGAAATCAACTAAAGAAAGACTACTAAAACCATTCAAACACTGACTAATTGAAAAATACATTTTTGAACCATCAGTGGGTCATTTAAGAAACCAGGAGGTAAATTTTAAAATTCCTAGAATCACATGAAAAAGAAAACACAACTGTTAGGATTTAGATTTAAAATGTGTCCCCCAAATCTCATGTATCAGAGGCAGAGCCTGATTGGAAGAGTCAAGTCATGATGAAAGCCCCTGACAAAACCAGATATAGAAAGATCTTGCCTCAACACAATAAAGGCTGTGTATGGCAAACTCAGCCAACATCATATTGAATAAGAAAAAATGAAAGCACTTCCTTCAAGTCTGTTTACTCCTGTTAAACATAGTCCTTGAAATTTTAGCTAAAGCAATTAAGCAAGAGAAAAAAAATAAGTGTGACACACACAGAAAAGGAAGAAATCAAGTTAGTCCTTTGTGAAGATTATATGATTATATACAGGATACAAAATTGATGTATAAAAATTAATAGCTCTTCTATATACCAATAACCAATCTTCTGAGAAAGAAATCAAGAAAGCAATTTCATTTGCAATAGCTTAAAAATATTAAATAAAATACACGGGAATAAACTTAGTCAATGAGATGAAAGACCTCTACAGATAAAATTGTAAGACACTAAGAAAGAAATTGAAGAAGACTCTAGAAAATAGAACTCCCATAAATGTAACATCAGAATCAATATTGTAAAGATGGCCATGTTACCAAAGATAAGCAGCTGATTCAATGCAGTCCCCCTCAAAGTCCCAATAACCTTCATGGAACTAGAAAAAATAAACCTAAATTCATGAGAAGCACAAAAGACCCCAAATAGCCCAAGCAATTCTAAGCAAAAAGAGCAATGCTGAAGGTGTCGTGATACACAATTTCAAAATATACTATGAGAATATAGTCCCAAGAACCTTGGGGCTGGGGATTTAGCTCAGCGGCATAAGCACCTGCCTTGCAAGCAGGCTGTCGTGAGTTCAATCCTTGGTACCGATAAAAAGGGAAAAGACAAAAAAAAAAAAAAAAAAAAAAAAAAAAGAACCTTTCAGTACTGGCATAAAACCAGAAATATATGCCAACGGAATAAAATAGAGAACACAGATACAAACCCATGCAGCCACAGCCACCTGATTCTCAACAAAGATGCCAAAAACATGTTGGTGAAAAGACAGCTTTTTAAACAAGTGGTGCTTGGAAAACTGGATCTCCACATGCCAAAGACTGAAACTAGATCCCTATCTCTCACTGTGTACAAAAATCAGCTCAAAATGGTTGAATACATAAAGGTAAGGTCTGAAACCTTGAAACTCCTAAAAGAAAGCAGGAAAAACACTGCAAGATAGTGGCACAGGCAATGGTTTCCTGGACAGGACATTAATAGCCCAGGTAGCAAAAACAAAAATTGATGAATGAGATTACATCAAATTAAAACACTTATGCACAGTGAAAGAAAATACAGTGAACAAACTGTCAACAGAGTGTGAGAAACTGTGTGCCAACTATTATCTGACAGAAGTAATATCCGAAATATATAAATAACCCAACCTAAAAACATCAGCAAAGTAATCCACTCAATAAGTGAGAAAACAAACTGTATGAACACTTTTCAGAAGAACTTAAAAAAAAAGGCCAATAGTTATATTGATAAATCCTCAACATCTTTAGGCATCAGAGAAATGTAAATCAAAACTACATTGAGGGGGCTGAGGATTTAGCTCAGTGGCATAAGCACCTGCCTTGCAAGCTGGCAGTCGTGAGTTCGATCCCTGGTACCGATAAAAAAGAAAAAGACCAAAAAAAAAAAAAAAAAAAAAAAAAAAAAAACTGCATTGAGATTCCGCAGTCAGAATGGCTATCCACAAAGATACAAAATAAAGGGGCTGGAGGTTTAGCTCAGCGGCATAAGCACCTGCCTTGCAAGCAGGCAGTCGTGAGTTCAATCCCCGGTACCGATAAAAAAGGAAAAAGACCAAAAAAAAGATACAAAATAAAACAAACAAAACAAAAACCTAGTAAGGGGTAGTGGGGTCAGGAACCCTGTACACTATTAGTAAAAGTGTAAATTGGTTCAGACACTATGGAAATCAGTATGGAAGTTCCTCAAAAAACTAAACATGGAACTACTATGTGACCTGGCTATACCACTCCTTGGCTCATACCTGAAGGAATTAAAATTAACATGCTGTAAAGATATCAGCATTCCCATGGTTCCCACAGCACAGTTCACAACACCAAGTTATAGAATCAGCCTAAGTGCCCATCAGTGGATGACTGGATTAAGGAAATGTATATATACACAATGAAGTATTACTCTGCCTAAAATAAAAGAACAAAATCATGTCATTCACAAAAAATGACACAAAAAAAATGACACACAAAAAAATGGATAGAACTGGAGATCGTCACGTTAAGCAAAATAAGCCAGACTAAAAAAGACAAGAATCACATGTTTGCCCTTGTAAGTGGACTTGAGAGAGATGGAGGAGAAAAGATGACGTGAAACGGGAAGAGAGATTATTAGACAACAGGAAGAGGTAAAGAAAGGAAAGTAAGAGAGTTTTAGAGAGCACTACAGCATCGAAGTGTGAAAATGTGACAAAGTAGAGTTCTGCACAAAAAAGAAAATGAGTGATCATACCTCCGCATTGTACTGTCAGGCCCAAGCTTAGGGAAGAAAGAAGCTTTTCGATATCTAAAGTAGACAGAGACTTTTATTATCTGGAAATTATTTTATTATCTGGAAATTTAGAACAGTCATTCGTATCTAAACCTGAAATCTGTCCAACATTTTGCCCAGGAGCAGAAAAGAACAGTTCTACAAAGAATTTGTTCAAAGAGATAATGATACAGTAGAATAAAGTTCTAAGTCAGCAACATCCTAGAGAAAAATTATAATTCAAAATGATCTTTAGAGAGGAAAAGAAAGTGCTCTAAACTATATAACTGCATGTATATTTAAGTGTATAAGATAGAAAATGATATCACAGAGTTTTATTGGATCATTGAACAGAACTGTTTGCAGTATCATTGTTGGAATGTCCACTCTACAAGCTTTAATTTTGTGACTTGAACAATTATTTTTAAGATGGCAATATGTAATCCATTAACTAGTGATTTCCTACTGTTCATTTTTTTTCTTCTGTAAATCTGTATAACTTGTACCCTTTCACTTTTTTTTTTCTTTTCTCCTTAAATAAAAAAAAAATGATCTTTTAGCTGGGGATTTAGCTCAGCAGCATAAGCACCTGCCTTGTAAGTGCACAGTCATGAGTTTGATCCCTGGTACCAAAAAAAAGACCCTCAAAATGATCTTTTAGTAGGCAAAAAATTGATAAATAAGAAACATAGTTTTATAGGGCACAATTCAGGATAGAAACTAAAAAAGTAAGAATAGACTTCTGTTTTCTGCACTATGACAGATTTGATTATCAGAGAAAACTTTTTCTATGCAGTATACCAACAATACTGGACAAAATTTAAAGTGCATATATGTTTTAAAACACATGACCAAGTTGGAGAGAAAGGAAATGAATTCCCTGCAGTCTAAATATCTGTGAAAAGTGAAAAACCGTGAGCTCCAGTTAGTGTATCTGAAGATACCATTTAGTGCCTTCGGGAGGCAGGATCGCAAGCTTGGGGTGAACCAAGCTTACAATAAGACAGATTAAATCAAAAAATCTGCAGCTTTGAAGAATAAAGCACTTAGGAGAAGATGAGGCTATGTGCCTGAATGAGTCTTGTCTTCAGGTGAAAAAAAAAACTTTTTCCTAAGAATTTTAGCTATAAATCTAAAAACTCAATTGTTTTGAGGCTGGGTTTCTTGACAAGCTGAGTAGTCAAGAATAATAATCCAGACCATGTTTTAAACTAGTCTTCACTTCTGGGTACCTTTGATATGCTCAGCAGAAACAAATATATGTCCCTTTGGAGAAATGTACTTTAAATGCAAACCTCAAAGAATTCCTTGGGAAAAATTACAATGAATGCAACACATGAAAAAAAACTATGAACAACAGTTAGCAAAAATAACAAGCAATGAAACCAATCCACAAATGCTGTCAGTATCAGATTTATTAGGTTAATATTTCTAAGGAAAGAGGTCAGTTTGCTGTTGCACTTTCACAGTGCTAGTACCCTGCCTCGGTGAGGAAAATCCAGGCTGGTGAAGGCGCCAGGCCATATTATTTATGAACCCAGTGAGCCATCATTTGGGTAGCTAAGGAAAGAGGCTACCCATACAGTTGTCAGGTGACAAATTGAAAACCTTCTCTCTAGTAAACATTCATGGGAGAAACAAATATTCCTACACTCTAATGTGATTCCAAGAAGTTCATTTATATACCTTTCTTTCTAAAGTTTCTTCTCATCAGTTCTTATTCTGAGTCCTAGCCATAGGGCCAAACATTTAGTCCCTAAACATGATTAAACTGCAGGTCATCTCTCCTCTTGGGAAGAACTGAAATATTGAAATCCTACTTTAAAATATATATATATATATTTTTATATATGATATATATTTATATAAATAGGATATATAATATATATGTATATATCCTATTCAACGTTATACTAGGAAGTTTTTTCTTATCTATTGTTCAAGATTTTTCTATCTATTGTTCCTGAATGGAGATACAATGCCACAGCCATCCATAGCTGGATTCAGAGAAATCTGTAAATCTTATATACATTTGTTTTTATGATCAGGGAAGTCGTAAAGAAATCTCCATGTCTAGGCAATGGTGGAGCTGCAAATCAATGATTGCATTCAGCTGAGCACTGCTGCCTTGATGGTGTTAGAGATAATAGAGATGGTGTTGATAACTGGCATCCCAGGTTTCATAGTCATCAGGCCTTACGTAGTCAGCTGTTCATTTCCTACCGTACCCCTCACCATAAGCTGTTTGTTAGAACAGTTACCTAGCAGAGAATGCCTGCATTTGCTTCAAAACTGTACAGTAGTCTGCTGGTATTCTCTGTCACAACTTCCACAGTCGTACCGCTCCTAATCTTCCAGAAACAACTCAAGCACCTTTAGATCTCTTAGAATGTGGGAACCTAGACCCATCACTATTTTCATTATACGGACCATCTGGGAAAACTCTCTTTGCCCTGGGTCCCATTCTAGGTGCTTTTCAGTTCCTTCTGAATATTTGGAGAAGCATATCCAAATGTGTTGTATATCATCTGAGCAACAAGGAGGACAAAAAACATAGTCCTTTTCTGTGGTAGGGAGTACAGAGGAGGAGCAGCTTGTCTTTCATTCTCAAAACTCTATCATGCAACCCACAATTCATGAAATTTGTCTCAGAGGAAAACTAGGTGAAAGATTTTAGACAAGATATACAGGTTGTTGTCATGGTTTTCTTTCTCGAGAATTCTCATAAAATAACCCGTTCCAGCTACCTCATCAGACTTAGGTACAGGAATTAGGTAAAGTTATTTACTCTCTATTATAACGGCTTATCTGAGGCCTCTCACTGATTGGCTTTTTTCGTAGAAGTCAAATAAATCTTAGAGAGCTGCTCATCTGTCTTTATCCAAAATAAACTACCCAAATTCAAGGATTCATTTATGTCTACTCATTTTGAATAGGACTGGGTCTATCAGCTTTTCATTGCTGTGACAAAATTCCTGATGTACATATCTTAGTCATTTTGCTTGTCTCTGAAACACAGTACCTGACACATGCAACTTAAAGGAGATGTTTATTTTCGCTCACAGTTTTCAGAGTTTTCAGGTCCTAGTCTTCTGGTTCCAAGACAGGGTGACATGACAGAAGGGCATGTCAGAGAGGGCAGCTTACAGCATGGTGGGCAGGAAGCAGACAGAATCAAGAAGAGAGCCCAGAAAGAATGTATAACCTTCACACCCACAGTGACCTTTCAACCAGGATCCACCTTCTAACTGCAAATTGGCTATAATGTATCAATAATCCAATGGCCTTCCAAAAGTCCTGCCTATGATCCCCTGAGGCTTTAGGGGGACACCTGACATAAACCATAACAATGCACAATTTAACAGAGGAGTGGGTTTATTTTGGCTTATGAGTTTGGGAGTTTCAGTCCATGGTTACTTAGCTCTATTGTTTTGGAACTTGGATGAAACTTGGTAAAAGAACATGCAGTACAGCAAAGTGGCTCACTCCATGGCAGAAATAAAGAAAAGAGAATGAAAGCGTATGTGTGGTGGGCTTCCTCCTGTCCTCTTTTGCTCTAACTGGGCACTCGCCTAGTTGGATGGCTGCTCACATTTAGGGCAGGTCTCTAGCATTGGTTTGCTGCCCCAAAATGCCAATCATCTCTGACAACACCCTTGCAGACACACCCAGAAATGTGTTTTAGTCCTTTCCTAGGATCTTTCTATCCAATAAAATTGACAACAAAAACTGACAATCACAAGTACTAAAGGCCCATTTTCACTAAGAATAATTATGTCTCCTTTGTTTCTAATTATTTAGTCTGCCATAGAGAATCCCTTCATCTTTACTGAAATTAAAGAACCCTTTTCAGTGGCAGAAAAGAGTCATAACACACTTGTTCTTTTTAAATGCTGGTGTTTCTGACACTGATGTAGTGCCGGCTGCCCTTGTACACGGAAGATCTTCTGGACCCTCCCCTACTGGGGATGAGTAACTCACAGCTGATGGATCCACTTCAACATTTTTCTTCCCTAAGGCTTTAGCTCTACCATACACAAAGGGATTTCTGACATCTCCATTTTTATTCAGTGTAGTACCAATCCTCTGTCTACTTTTCCTAACAATTTCTGAGAAAGGAATGCTGATGTCTTCAACTATAATTAGGGATTTACCTACTTCCCCTTTTCATTCTACCAGTTTTTGTGACATGAATTTTCCTTAAGGCGAATATACATTTAGAATGATTACATCTCCTTTACCAGTGCATAACATCCCTTCCTTGTTCTGATCAAAGTTAAATTCAGAATTAAGCAAATTTCTAGGCCTCTGTATGGCTATTTCTTTACCTGTCAAATGGGTCGGCAGTCCCTATCTTACAGTACTCTGAAAAATAAATGAAGCACTTGCTGAGTACATAGTAAATACTCATAGAAGTAAACTATTTTCTTTTGCCTTCTCCCACATGATGGTAAGTAAAATCTCACTGAGTCTACTCTGCCATCTCCTGTCTCATTCCAAACAGTACACTCAGCTGTGAGAGACTCAGTCATTTTAGACATGATAGTACCATTCCTCGTATCGAGCCCTGGGCACTCTCAACTCCCCAAAGGAATCACTGTGCTTCAGGTGAACCTCATGGTGTCTAGGACAAGAAAAACCTGAATTTGAATGCCAGCTCTGCTATTCAAATAACTGTGGTAACTTCTGCGAGTTCTTTAACGTGCCTCAGTTTCCTCATCTTAAAGGATTGACTAAAGTAATGCACATAAGAATTTGGCATATTGGGGATGGGGATTTAGCTCAGCGACACAAGCACCTGACTTGCAAGTGCAAGGTCATGAGTTCGATTCCCGGTACCAAAAAAAAAAAAAAAAAAGAATTTGGCATATTGCCCAGTACATCGTAAATGCTCAGTTAGCGTTCATCTTCACTAAATATTAGTGCCCAATAAACATAAACCTTTTTACTTTTGTCAAAACTTATTATTGCTCCCAATTTTATATATATATATACTAGTGATAATTTTATACATATATATAAACTAGTGATATCTATATATCACTATTGCTGTTGCCTTTGGAACCACAAATAAACTAAAGTAATTGTGCCAGGCCTGGTGTGGTGATACACACCTATAATCCCAGCACTCAGGAAACTGAGGCAGGAGGATTGATGCAAGTTCAAGGCCAGCCTGGGCGAGTTTAAGGCCAGCCTGAACTACCTAGTGAAATCCTGTCTCAAAAAGACAAAAAAACTTCTAAAATTTTTTTAAAATTTAGAAAAAAAACAAGTTACTGTGAGGACAGTGTGATTACACTGTTACCCTCATCTATAAGGTATCTCACAGGAGCCTAAAATTTATGTATAGAAAAATCTTCTATACATAAATGATAATAAATAAATGCATGTATTCTATCTCTTGTCAATAAAATGACACCCTGAGATTATATTGTATCTGATTGTTACCATAGCAATGTGGAAGATGTTTTAAATATATTTACTTTAACCTTTAATATTATTTTTTCTAATTTGCAGTTTCTGTAACCTAACAGCTATATTTGCTATAGAGATCTCTGGAGTGATTCCCAGGTAATGAGAAATACCTAATGGGGCATTAATGAGAGAATTTTTAAAAGATATGAACAGCAGCTAAACAGGAAACACACCCCAGGGTCTTCCAAAAACAAAGACTTTACAGTTGCTTTGTGAGATTCCCGATGTAAAAATCCTGTTATATAAAATATTACTATACGACATGGAATTTAAATGAACCCTCAGAACAAAACAAAGCTAGATTTAAAACTCACATGAAGGGGATTTAGCTCAGCGGCAAAAGCACCTGCCTTGTAAGCATGTGGTCATGAGTTCGATACCCAGTCCCAAAAATAAAAAATAAAATTCACATGAAGTGTTTGTTGCAAATTCAGTGACTTTTATGAAAGCCTATATATAGATTTGTTTCTTGCTTTCTATGAAATCATTCTGATTTGACTAGGAACAACAGTATAGATCTTTCCTTGGACTCACTTCTTATTACCTTGGAGAACACACTAAAGGTCTGAAGACCAAAAATAGGGGCACCTCATTTCTCTGAGCTCCTGCACTCCATTCTTGAGTGCGTCTTATAACTCCCTCTAATCAATCCTTCTCATGTCTCTATTAACAATGACAAAAAGACTATAGTTAGGACCTCAAATGATTTTGCTTCCCTGTCCTGGGCCTGATACTTGGGGGTGTTTCTTATTTGCTCTGCTTTTTTTTTTTTTTTTGTAAAATGTTAAATGAAAATGAAAGTAGAAAATATGGGCTAGAGGTGTAGCTCAGTGGTAGAGCACATGCTTAGTATGTGTGTCTCTGAGTTCAATGCCAGAACCAAAAAATAAAGTAGAAGACAAGTTATTCATGACCCGCTTTAAATATTACTAATGGCTTGATTTTTTATGCTAATGGAAAATTAATGGTACAAACAATCTGCAAGTGAAATAAGCAAAGAGTTGTTTCTAAGGTTACTTCAGGAATCATGTTTAATGTACTGCAGGAACTTTTCTTCTTTATTGCGTTGGCATGGTTAATGCGAGTACAGACAGTGGTATCCACCCAGGTGAGGAGGAAGGAGAGGAGAAAGACTGAGTGAGGAGGTCCTCATCAGTAGCTCGAGCCATCAGCCAGGGCACATGCAGAGTGCCTGAGAGGGAATGGTCCACTAGGTTAGAGGCCAAAGATTGGCCTCCGCTCATCCCACAGGCCATCCCAGAGCCAGGCGTGTTAGCTGGTGGTGGGTGTCTTCCAGTAAGAGAGCCCCTTTCGCGAGCAGGGACTGGAGACCCATGACCTCTAACCCAACCACTACGGCTCTCCTGAATTTCCTGTCCTGTGAGAGAACGGGTCCACTCTCCCTTGAATGGGTCCACTTCTCATTAACTCCATCACCATTGCTCTTAGCCAAACTACCACTGTCTTAGAGTCCTATGCCAAGACCCATGCAGCTCTACATGTTCCCAGGGGGAAGAATGTAACAGGATGGGGAAGCAGAGACAAGAGATGAAAGCTGAGGTCAGGTGGAGCCCTCTCTCTTGATGGGAGAAAAAAGACCCCTCAACCACTGTAGCACTTTTATTTATACACTCTGGAAGATGACGTCGATTTCAAGCTCGCTGTCTAGCAACTGGTTTGCCTGGCTGGCCTGGGCCCCTTGCCTTCTTGGAGTTGGAGAAGCTTGTTTAGGTGGCTTGTTTGGGGCTCTCTGTGTTCTCAGGGCAGGCCTTGCTTTGGTCTTGTGTGTGATCACTCTCCAGTTTCAGCTGCTCCCTGTATCTCTCCTTTTTTTTTTGTTTTGTAGTTGCAAGTGATGGGTGGTCAGTTGGAGGAGTTGTATCTGAAGAACTCTGTAGAAGGTCTTTTCATTCTTGAATCTTTTTCATTTTAAGTGCAGTCCAAGGATTTTAAGTTCCTGAATTCTGATATGTAACCCTGTATAATCCATAACAGTAGACAGCTATCAGTGTAGCTGTAAGAAGGTGTTAATGATATGAGTTTTGTGTGCCTAACATATTACTATAGCATTGTTTTACACATTTTGTGGTTGTGACTTTCTTTTGATGCCCCAGACCAAGTTAAAGTGAGACCTATAATAATTATACTTAAGCTCTTGCTATCTATCGAAGTCAGTTAAATCTGCTCAGGAATTGCCTTGGAATCATGCACAGCACCTTTTAGCACTTACATCAGTGTCAGCCATCTGGATGAGTTATAGCCATTGCTTGACCAAGTTGCTTCCTATTAAAGCTTGGGAGATTTTTTTCTCTCTTGGTGACTCTCCTTAGGCACACCACATACCTTTGATCACTTCCCTCTGTGGTCCCACAATCTCCTGAGTCAGAAGATCAGGGACTCACTGAGTTATGGGATGCCACAGCAGAGGTTCTCTTATGTCCTGGATCCTCACCGACCTTGAAGAGTTGGGGCCAAAATATTGGTTATCCCTTTAGCCCCTCTATCTTTTTGGTTTTTGGTCTCAAAACTTCAGTTGTTGAGCATCCAGAAGAAAAGATTTATAACAGTACAGTACAGTAACAACAGTAAGCCAAATATTACTGTCTTATATAGATATTAAGGACCTTAGAGTACAAAACAGAACCATTATTGTTTAATAACCATGGATATTTTAACATTTGAATACATGTAGTATAGTAACAAACAGTTACACATTATCCACAGAAAATTAGAAATCAAAACATAGTATGACAATCATGATGACATTTTGTAACACACTTGAATTTTCTTTTTTCTTTTCCTTTTTTTTTTTTCTTTCTTGTTTTTGTGAGACAGGATCTTGTTATGCAGGTAAGGATGATGTTGAGCCCACTTTGTAGTCCAGGCTGGTCTCAAACTTGCAAGGATCCTCCTGCCTCAGGCTCCTGAGTGCTGGCATTACAGGCGTGTACCACCACACCTGGCTTTGAATTTTCATTTTGACATAAATATCCCTTTTAATCAATCATCCCTATCTAATACATAAGAAGTTTTTACCTAACTTGCTGACCTTTAGTGGGGTGTACATCCTATTATGAAAACCTTTGTATCAAAGCATCCTTTGGATGATGGCCCATGTAAACATCTCACTATAATATACTTTTAGTAACAATGACTGGTATATTTCTCACAAAGCTATAGGGATCACTGGGGCCTCCCATTAACAAACAAGAGTTGGTTAAAGTTATTTCAGGCAGTGCCCCATCAGCTGGAGTCCTGTCCAACAACCTCCCCACCACCCTAAGGGATTTTTGTTTAATATCTTGACAGTTTTGTTTCTGACTTATAAAACCCAATCACAACATGTGACACATTATTTTTGAACAATGAGAGACTCTCAAATTATGACAAACAACAATATACGTTGCATTTACACAACCAATTTTAGCATCATTTTGACCAGCTGGCAACCCAGGTGGAAGCATGCTTTTTAAATGTATAACCCAAAGTTAATTATGAACAAATGGTCTAAAAACACAAAAGGAAAAGAGAAAAAATTGTTTAGCTCAAATAAAGACAGCTGTTACCTTATTGGATAAATGGACAAACAAGCACACAGCTTGTTGGTGTCCACAACAGCTCTCTGAGCTCCTGGGGGCTATTTCATGCCCCTTAACTAACTCGTTTCTTATGCCGCTATGTGCTCAGGGCTGGAACATCTGTTCACCTCCAGCACTCCATGCCCTCAGGGCATTTCTCGGGTACCCAGTTTCCTTGGGGCACTCCTGTGCAGGCACTTGTGCTTTTTACATGTGTGAACAGTCACTAGCTCAGCAGGTCCCAGCAACAGACTGAACCAACAGACAGACAGATACACAGGTGGACTTACAAACATCTTACAAAATCAGAGTGCAAGCAGATACATTTTTAGCCAAATCGAATCACCTATTCAGATCCTTGATTTTTGATTTTGGTTACCTTCTCTTGGGCATTCTGGATCAATTTCCTCCACTTAGCTCCAGGTCTGGTCTAGACTCATCCTTATTTATCAGTTGTAGAGCAGTCTTCAGAGCATCACTGGCATAGGACTGAGCATCTGCTTCTTGAGAGGTGGCATCATCTCTTTCTCTCTGGGACTGACTCGGTAATACATTAGGACAGCACACTCTAGCACCCATATAGGTCATTCAGCATTCTCTGGAAAGACTCAAGCATACCCGTGGCCCAAATTAGCACTGGGCTGGGGCCCTTCCATTGTCTATGATGAAGATCTCTCTGAAGGGCCCTTCCTCACTTCCTCCTTTTACCAGATTGAATTGTCTCACTGCTGCTGTAGTTCCATCCTTCGTAGAATTTACAAACTTAATGGTACATACTGCCAAGTGAAGTCTTTTGTGGGTACAAATTTTGTAGGTAAAATTCCCCTTTTTTTATGTAATTAAATTCAGAGCAAGTTTAGCAGTTTTTAGCCTTTATCACGTATGAGGAACACTGTTAACAATTTGTTGAGCCTGCTTTTGGGTTAAATGGAACTGTTTGCATAAGGCAGAAGCATTTTGGTGGATGGGAAGCAGAAGCCTGTTAACAGTGTCTGAGGGAGTAACAACAGTTCATGGCACTGGAAGACAGCAAAGATAGCAAGAGCGAAGGAGGGGAAGTATAAGCCTCCTTTTTTCCCTACATCATAAGCAGGCTACCCCCCAGGGTGAGTACAGCATGCACACCATTTCTGTACCCTCCTCCTGCTCAGTATAAGGATGTTTACAAAGTGAGGAACCTGGCCTGGCCCACCATGTCACTCAAGCCAGCTTCTAAACTTCAAGTTGACACAATGTATCAACCATTCCAATCCACCACTGTCAACTTGGCAACCAGACACACTGCTTTATTTTCTTCTACAGGGAGTCAAACTCAGGACCTTGCACTTGCCAGGTAGGTGCTTATGCCATTGAGCTAAATCCCAAGCCCCAGACACATTGTTTCCAACTATAAAGACATGCTGATTCTTAACATTTCACAACTTGAACATTTTAACACATTTAACAATACTGAAGAATCAGCATTATGTCTATCAACATTATATTACATTAGAACATAACATTTTGCCCTTGCATCTGAAAAAAGCAACATTATTTCTCCATCTTTTTTTGTCTGGGCTAAACTCCAGGCTGGCGGAACTCTTCGGTTCTGCCCCTGGTGGGGAGGGGCTGTGAGATGTGGCCAAAGGAGCAAAAGCAGCAGTTTCTACCTGTTAAATAATTCTTTTAAAGTCTACAGAGGTCCAGATAGATTTGTGCTGGATTATTTTATTCCACTTGCTCCAAGCTGCTTTCCCATTTCCTCCAAGTATGTAAATTTGTAATTCCTTCTTCTGGAAACAAACAAACTCAAGAAATTTAGCAAGCTATGTAATGGACGTGTATTGGAAACTAAAAATTGACATAAAAAAGCAAAAATAAGATGTAAGTAAACGTGGAGTTACATTGATCATGAATTTGAAACAAGTACCCCTGAAGTAAACAATTTTGAAAAACAACAGAGTTTGAGAATTTACCAGCTATCAAGACTTACTACAAAGCCATGGTGAGACCAGTGATGTGCTGGGGCCAGCCTATTACCAGCTTGTGAAAGCCAAATGATGAGTTTTTACAAGTCTTACATATTAGTTACTGTTGTATTGTTTATTTGCAATTGTCTTTTGTGATAGTATTTTATAAACAAAAACTAGCAAACCTCAAATCAGGATCACACTACCTCCAACCACGAGGAGCCTGTCGTGTCAAGCAGGGCCAGGCCATCTCAGGGAAGCTGTCTAAGCTGTAGCACTCTTCTCTTTGGCAGGGCTGTTGCAGGCCCCACTGGAACTTTTTCTGGAACACGAAGGCGTTCCGCATCAGTTTGAATCTATACTTAATGGCCCAATGATAGTGATGTCTATACTTTAGACAGATAGTTGAAGGTTTTGTTGAAGGGACAGACAGTGGCTGTGTTATTCCTACAGGTGCAGCAGAGCAACTTTTGGCAAAATGCTCCCCATCCCTGAAGCTGAAACATGTAACTCTGTTTTTTCCCTTTTGTTTCTTGTCTTTTGATTTCCTCTAACTCTATTTCTTCATTTGGCTTCTTTTAAGCCTAAGTCTCTCTTTGGCCTTAGTGAGCCCATTTTTTGGCCCAGTGAACCTGTTTTTTGCCCCAAATACAATACCTAATGGTGTCAATATCAATTCACTCTGGTGATGAATACTGACCATTACCTAAGCACTTCTCCCTTTCTGCACACACAACAAAACATGTACTCTCACCCACTATTTCTTCTTATCCTGGTCCCTGTTCAGCCACCATTTGCCATGACCCGCACAGTTCTAGATGTTCCCACGGGGAGAAGGACAGTAAGAGGATGGGAAAATAGAGAAAAGGGGAAAGCTGAGGTCAGGTGAAGCCCTCTCTCCTGATGGGAGAAAAGGGATCGCTCAACCACTGTAGCATTTTTATTTATACACTCTGGAAGATGATGTCAATTTCAAGCTCACTGCCCAGCAACTTGTTTGCCTGGCTGGCCTGGGTCCCTGGCCTTCCTGGAGCTTTAACAGCTTGTTTAGGTGACTTGTTTGGGGCTCTCTGTGTTCTCAGGGCAGGCCTTGCTTTGGTCCCACGTGTGTGATCAATCTCCAGCTTCAGCCACTCCCTACACTTCTAGCTGAACTCCCTGCTTCCACGCCTACTTTTTTCTACTTCATTCTCCTCCCAAGGGCCAGAGTAGTATTTTCCATACCCTAATTGTAAGTTTCTTTCCATAAAAGTAAAATTCCTTAACGTGGCCTAGAAGGCCTTAGATCTAGCATCTACCTACTTCTCATCTGGGGTCATGTCTCCCACAACTTCCTCAGCTCCAGACCCACCAACCTTCTTCAGTCCCCAGTCAGGTATATACTCTGTCCCGCAGCAGGATATTTCTACATGCGACTTATTTACCTAGATTGTTTTTCTCTTTAATACTTAACTTTACCAACTTTACTTCTGTTTATTGTTCAGCTATTAGAATAATTATCTTTTCCTCATGAAAGCATTTCTTGTTCCCATTCAGCAGGTTAAATCCTGCTATAATGTTTTTGTTGCATTGCATAGCTCTCCTTCTTATCGAAATGTACAGGTTTAGGTTTATTTTATCATCATTTGTTTATTATATCCCCACTGAAATATAAACTTCTTAAGGATGTACCTGTTTTTATTCATCATTTTATTGCTTGCACCTTGTGCTGTGTTTAACAGATATTAGACAGTTATGCTATTTAAGTTCAAAAGAAGGAAGCCATGCACTGAAGCTGGATCATGTTTGTGGCAATAGGAGAGAAAAATCAGGCTAATGTGACTTGAAAAACTGTAGTATTTCAACAAATAATTAGAGTCCAAAGGAGAATTGAAATTAACATCCAATACTAGGACAATAAACAAACAACAGCAGCACAGTGGCCGGCCCAGGAATAAAACTGTCTCCCAGGGGAGGCACCCATGTAGAGTCCTGAATGAAGAGGTGGATGTCTGACACTCAGCTGAGAGTGCCATCTAAGTGCTGTACACACACACACACACACACACACACGCACGCACACGCACGCACAAATACTGCTCCAAACCAGGTGTGGTACCATATACCTGAAGTCCAAGCCAGGAGTTCAAGGCCAGTCTGAGCAACAGAGATCCCATCTCTGGGGTGGGGAGGAAGAGAAGAAGGCAGCAGAGGAGTATTCTCCCCTCTGAATTTCCTCCATCAGTGGTAAATGATGATATTGGTGTCCCAGTGACCTATCTCCAAAACCTAGGTAACAGCTGTCATTCCTCCTTATTTCTCAAATCCCACATCTCAACCATCGCCAAAGCCAATCCAACCTAACTGCTGAACATATCTTAGATGTATCCATTTCTCTCCACTTCTTCAGCCACTGATTTAGTCATCATTTACCTAGATTCTTACAAGTACCTTACAGCTGGGTTTTCAGCCTTCATATTCAAGCTTTCCTTTTATTGACTGTTTACATTACCACTGGAATCATCCAAAATGTCAGTCCTACATTACATATCTGAAACGCCCTGGTTTTTTGGTAAAATCCGTGCTCTAGCTTGGTGCAGACTGGCCCCTGTCCACTTAGCCTTATGCTTGCTTGTTTGTGGCGGTGCTGGAGATCCAGCCCAGGGCCTCACCGATGCTAGGCAGGAGCTCTCCCACTGAACAGCACCCTGAGCTTCTCTGCCCACCGAATCACTCCTCATCTCTAATCACTCTGCCTGGCTGGTACTGGTGTCCTAGTCAGATGAACTAGTTTGAGTTCCAGAACATCCAGGAGAGATTTTTAAACATCTCTGGGCTTCTATTGCCTTGCAGCTGCCTACAACACTGTTCTGCCTTAGCTGCTTCCTCTAGTCCCGGACATTTTTATCTAACTGCTGTCCACACTCAGTGTCCTCTGTGTGGCATGGCACCCCCTGTGATGCACAGCTCCCAGAGCACGCTTCCTTCTCACCCTGGTCAGCCTCAGAGACCTTACCATAGACATCGTGCCTTATTAGTCTCTGATTGGTGCCAAAGATATAGTAACCAGTTGTTCAAAAATTGTTTGGCTAAAGAAATTAAGAACCAAAGTGAGAATAATAACTGCTGATGACTTTCGATGTTCTTGTTTCAGACCAAGCAGCTACCTGGTCTCTGCTATCGTCTTCGTCATGCTGCTGCTGTTCATCAGCATTCTGGTTTTGAGCTACTTCCAGTATATGAAGCTGTATAAGAAAAATATTTATAAACCATATCATACAATTAAAAGAAAACAAAAGAAATATTAGGCATATATGTATGTCATATTGAGTATGAATGCTAATTATAAGCTCATACTATTATCAAATCCAAGATTTCAAAAGCATTCTTAAATTGCTTCCAAATAGAAACAGTTTCATTATTGCTGTTAAATTGATCCCTAATGTGTTTGTATGTTCATTTTAAAGATAGATATTCTATGTGCTCATATAACATTTTAAAGAATAAACTAAGTTTGGTTATTTTAATCCTCCCTAAAAAACTTGAAAACAAGCCGGGCGTGGTGGCTCATGCCTGTAATCCCAGCACTCAGGAGGCTGAGGTGGGAGGATCGTTGTGAGTTCAAGACCAGTCAGGGCTACAAAGTGAGCTCAAGGCCAGCCTGAACTGCACAGCGAGACCCCATCTCAAAAAACAAAAGACAAAAAAAAAAAAATTGAAAACATATAGATGTCAAACACTATTCTGTATAAAACCGTTTATATGAAACATTATATATGGCTATAGTTACTGTGCATATAAAGGATCTAATAAAAAGTACGTGGACTTAAATAACTTGTCTGAAGCAGATTTCTGAAGTTTTTCTAGCGGAAGATTTGTATATGAAATGTAAAAGTTATATTAAAAATGAGGCATCTGGTGCTGTAGGTTTTAATTCTAAGTTAATCTCTCTCCTGACAACCACCTCAAATAAATCTTCCTGGTAGGCTCTATTACTGTTGTCTGATTTAAATTATAAATTGATTTCATATATATATATATATATATATATATATATATATATATATATATTCTGCCTTTTGCTGGGTTGTCAGCTTCTTGAGAACAGATACCCTGTCCATTTTTGAGGGTTGAACTAGTGATACACAGTGAGTGACACATAAAAATTACTCATTTAATACTAGTTCAATGATTGAACAATGGATGATCTCTGTTATTATAGCTCAGTCCTATTTAAACTCATACCACTTTCCTCACTTCTCACTCTTATCTTGTCTAACGATTCATTAGGAATACTCAAGAAAATTAGAAAAGAAAACCCCCATTTCCCACGCTCTAGCGCTCCTGAATTGCTATCTCTGTCTCTCTTGCCTTCTGTGTCATCACTATGCACCTGCATGTCCCTATTATGCTGTCATTATTGATGAAGCATCCCTCAAACCCAAGGCCTGTACACTGGAGCCCTCCTCTTCCTTTGACTTTGAAAATCTCCCCTTTGTTCCATATGTAATCAATTTCTCTCTCTGCATACCATTATGCACAAATATCTCCAAGCTTTAAAATGCTCTCCCTGGACTACACTACCCTACCCAGCTGTTGCCCCAAACTTAGAAGTTATTTCCATTTCTTCATCTTAATTTCCTTCTCCCTAGCAGCTTCTCCCTAGCAGCTCTTTAAAAACCACTCCTCCACGAGACTGCTCAATCAGATGACCGGTAATCTCTATACCACTGAATCCAACAGTCTTGTGACTTTTGTGTTACCATATTCTCATTTCCCTCCTAACTCTATCATTCCTCTTTCATCTTTGACCACTAAAGGGTGAAAGACACTAGAACTTTGTCCTTGGCCTCTTTTCTTTTTAATTACACATTTTCTTAGGTCATCCAACCAGTTCCAAAGCTTAAGTCTATTTTTATTAATATCTATTTTAGCCTATTTAATAGCTATGACTAGAGTTTGTTTATTCAAATGTCTACATGTCATGGATGCATACAAGGCATCTCTAACATAAAATCATCAAACCATTCCTCCCGATTTCCCTCTCCCCACCATGTTTAATGTTAAATGGCACCACTATCCAGCCAGAGGCCCACATCAAAAATCTAGAAGTTATTATTAAATCTCCTCTATCAAATTCAACATTCAACCTAAATGCAAGCGCTATCAACTCTGCCTCCAAAATATTTCAATTCCAACTTGATTAGTCTCCACCACTATCAGAATCTAAGCCGCCTTCTAGCACTTAGTTCCGGAACAGTTCTTGACAACCACAAAACTTTGTGATTTAAAACAGAGTTTATCACGTTCTGTGGGTTGGTTGGGTGGTTCATCTGGATGGCCGGGCATGGCTAGAGCAGGACAGTCTAGGGACCTTCACGTTTCACAGTTGGTTGGATGTCAGTGGGATATAGGTGAAGACTTGACGACGTATGCCCTGTCATTCATGACTAATGCAAACTTGTATGATGTGGTCATAGGATTTCTAAAATCTCCAAGGGGAGAGGGTCCAGCTGGAAAGTACATTTCAAGTCATAGTAGTCTTTTTGTTTCCTTGAATACCAAAAATCCTTCATGCCTCAGCTCTTTGCATTTCTCTTTGATCAGAACATTTGTCCTTCTGATACTTGCAGAGCTTTCCTTTATTCAGATCTAATTTTAAAACTCATCACATAGCCCTTCTTCATGCAGCAATCCAAGATTACTCTCAATCTCTCCTTTAATGTTCTTTAAAGCACACAGACTGATACTTTGTTCCCTTAACATCCTCTACAGCGAAGGGAGATGCCTAGCGTATGAGGCACACACCACAAGTACTTGTTGAATGCATGCACAAGCACCTTGTGCGTCCAGGTTGTGCTAATCCACGAATGCTGTATCTCGCACTCTGCAGCATAGTTTTTAAAAATCTACATTGCGGTTTAACTGAACGCATGTTGCTTCCAATCCTACACCAAGATCCTACCTTCCTCAATTTCCTCACCTCTCCCTTGCAAAAATAAAAAGCGAGGGAGGGACTGAAAAACTTAGGGTCATGATTTTGGTCTTTTTGTCACACTCTGTCGGCTTCATCAGGTTCAACGAGACATAAATTAACAGCACCAGAATCAGCGCAGTGAGCTTGAAGGTGGGTGACCAGCTTTCGCCAAGGACGAACCGCGAAGTCTCCGCAGGCCGATCTAAGACACTGCATGCTGGGAGATGTAGTCTCTCGGGACATCTGCTGCAGCTCGGGACCCCACAGGATGGTGGGAACTGAAGTAAAGGGCTGTAGAGACTCCGCCTTAGTGACGCTCTGCATGCTGGGAATTGTAGTTTTCTTGCGACCTCGCACCCCCAAGGTTGGAACGGCTCCGAGGCTGCCGCCATTTTAGGTCCCGAGGTGCGGCAGCAGAGAACCAGAGCGCAGGCGGCTCAGCTCGGCGCCGGGCCAGCCCCGCCTCCGGGGCGCCTGGCGCCCGCCCCTCGCTCAGGCCCCGCCTTTCCCCACGTGTCTGCTGCCGAGGGGAGGCGCCTGAGCCGGAGCGGGCCCGCCACCCGTCCGGCCCCGTCCTCGTACCGGCTCCTGCCTGCGGCGCCCCGAAGCGGCCCGGCTGCCAGATGCTTCCGCGCCGGCTGATGCGGACTGGGCTGTACGCGTAGTGCCCGGCTCGGGCCCCCCGAGGCGCCCGCTGAGGTGGGAGCGGCCTCGACCCCGCGGAGAGCGAGCGGCTGGCGGACGAGGCGGCGGCCGCGGGGAGGAGGAGGATGGGGGCGAACCAGTTAGTGGTGCTCAACGTGTACGACATGGTGAGTGCAGCCCCGGGCGCCGCCTGCGCGCTCCCCGCCCCCGGCGGAGTTCCCAGGGGTGGGGGAGGGGATGCGGTCGTTTTCTAATCCGGCGCCGGCGACGCACGGGTCGGCGCGACCCTGTCCGCCTCGGGGCTTCTGCGCCCGAGGCTCGGGTCTGCTGGACCCGCTCCGGGCCCGGCCCCTCGGCGGCGAACGTGCTGTGCTCTTTCGGTGGCGCCTCGGTCGCAGTTCCGACCTCCCCGCCACCACCTGGCCCCGCGGCTGCCCCGCGCTCGGCTTCTCTCGCTGCTGCTGCTATTGCTGCTGCTGCTGCTGCTGCTAGTGCTGCTGCACAGTGCGTTTGTCTGAACGCTCAAGTCTTCCGAAACTCCCATCTAAGTCCAGAAAGTCCCAGCTATCGCTCTTTCTCCTAGACTCTCTCCAAAGGTGGACGCCAGCCCGCACACCCTTGCCCAAAGCAGCTTCAGGAAAGTGAATGTGGTTAAAATTTATCAAGCAAATAGCCGCGCTGAGTTCTTTCGAGATCACGGTGCTGCTCCTTCCCTAGATCCCGAAGGCCACTTTCCAGGTGATGCAACAGGTGGATGACATGACCACCGGAGGGGAAAGAACTAACTTGTTTATTGTGGCACCTAACTTTGAAGTGCTGCCTGCAAGCACAGACTAGAGTCCCAGGACTGGTTCGCCGGATCGTTGCAATTGAAATACTCCCCCGGAGAGACTCTGGGTAGAGATTTACTGCCCTGGTTAGGTGCATGCTTGGGTTTATTGGCTTGTCTTTGGTTACCGAGTTGTGTGTTTTGTAAAGATTATCTCTGCCTGTAGTGCTTAGAATTTTCTGTAAGTAGATGACAGATGAAAAAAAAAATCCCCCATCGATATTTTCGTTGGTTTAAAGATGCCTTACAGCAGAAATACTGAAGTGCAGACTCTTGATTGTCATTCACTGATTTAAACTGTGCTCTTTTGAATTGTTTGTAAGAGTGTAAGTTTAGAGTGTAAAAAGGGATTCCGAATACCATATCTGGGAATTATGTCAACAGAGCGTAGAGCCTGCTCCTGACTTGAAGTGAGTCCTCTATTAAGTTGTAGTGTAAGCCCGGAGATAAAAGGTGAGTTAGTGGACGAAGAGGTAAAATTGATATAAAAAACTAAGGGGCAGAATAATCAAGACAAGAAATCTTAGAACAGCATGGCACTTAGTAAGGCCTTTATCTTATGCCACTGTTTAAAAATCTCTAAACTTTTTGTGTTTGACTAGACAAACTTCTTTTCTGAGACTTCATGTTGCCCTTTATTGTTTCAGTGCTCTCCACCTGAATTTGGTTTCTTTTTTATTCATAAAGACCATCTCAAACCATCCCTCGAGGTACATTCTACTCTTAAAAATGTATCTTGAGATACGGCTATTATTTATAAATTAGGATTAAGCAGTGGCCAGAAGCCAGAAGCCGTGGTTTCAGAGCCTCGAAGAAATATGTGAAAATATACAAAGTTGTTGGTTTCATTTTTTTTAGAGCTAGGATGCAGTAGTTGAGTGCTTGCCTGTAAGATGTCATGGTTTCAATTCATGGTACCATGATGGGGGTACTTTTGAAATAAAACTTAAAAGAATGTCTTGACATTTGGTAGATATTGTGTAAATCAGGAAAACTTTTGCTATTTCTTTTGAGAGAGGCTGGAGATACTCAAACCAGTACTTTATAAGGAAAGAAAGAGTGTTTTGAACAATGTTAAATTTTTACCTAATTAACCAACAGCTTATTTCTTAACTTTCATAAAAAGTAAGTAGTTATGGAGGAAGCAGGCAGTGAACAGGGTCAGTTGACCTGCCCATAGTATCTAGAATTTCTAAGGGATAGCCTTGATCCATCATTTTCTTTATCAAGTAATTCTTGTGATTATTTCTTATGTATTGGTTTTTCCTATCGACAGTAGACAGTAGGAGAAACATAACAGAATGGTGGATAGTTGAATAAAAAACTTGTATGTTCTTTTGAGTTTTTGGTCTACAAGTATTGTATTCAGTACTATAATTCAGTAACTTATTACTAATTTAATTTTGATTTTGTAGAAGCAACAATATGAATTACCCGTTTTCCTTTAAGGAATTTAGACTGTCCTGATAGCAACAGTTCAAAATATGAGAACCAGGATTTTGTTAAAAGCAGAAACAGATGCAATGGAGACTAGGTTATAGGATCAGGGAACGCTGAAAGATAAAATGGGGGAAACTTGAAACATTGGTAGGATCTCCAAAGGCAGAGGACAAACTGACAGGAGTAGGAAAAAACAGGATGTACTGCTGGTCCAGTATAACCAGCATACATACAGAGTGCTTGAGAGAAAACGGACAGCTGCACTAGAATTTCATAAGTGGAAGTGATGGTGGGCTTCCGTGAAGGGCTGAGGGTCCCTGAAGGAGGAAAACTACTACACATTGCTGTGGAGGAAACAGTGTGATCCATTACACTGTAATTTAGAAGGCAGACCGGTGGGTTGAGGTACACGTTGACTCATGCTTATTTTTCTCAAGTCAGTTTTAACTTTTGATGTTTTTGCTTGATGCCAAGGATGAATTCCTTTTATCTTTGGTTGTAATTCCTAGTCCTGTTAGATGCCTTTGAGACTGTTTTCTGCAGGCTTAGTACATCAGCTATCTGCTCCAAATTTGACATAAAAATCAACCATTGGTTTTTTGCGACTGTGGTTATATCTGTTGCTGTGTATCCTTGTGCATCTTTGTCAGATTGTCACCTGCTTCAAATCTGTTTCCTGTTCATCAGATTGAGGCATCTGTGTGGAACATTCCTCTAGTTCTGTAACTGCTACATATTCCTTAGTAGTTGTATCAAAGCTACCTGTATCAACTGCTGGAAGAATAGTGTTAGCCTCAAAAGGTTAGTCATGGATGGTGCTGCTACTGCCTGCTCTCTTTGTGGTGGTTACCTTCCTCAATGTACTTGGGGTAGTCTACCACCAATAAAGTGTATCTGGTAGTTACTTTCTGAATCTTGGAAATGAGGTTATTCACATATTTCAAGTTTATTGGTATATATAGCAAAGAAGCTGATTCAGATTAGTTTAAAGCATGAGGACAAATCTCTTTAGCAGAAGGTTTTTCTTTTTTTCATTAGTCCACATTTTCTTTTCCCTATTGTGCCTACTAATAAATACCTGTAAAGTATGAAGGTATTTGATAGTGTTTGTAGATTTATTCTGTAAACAACTTTCTTTCTGTGCTAAACAGTTTCTGTACATCTTTAGAATCTTTTGTTTTGTTTTGGGTACCAAGATTCAGACTCAGAACTTTGCACTAGCCAGACAGGCACTGTGCCACTGAGCTGTACTCCCAACCCACGTCTTTAGAATCTTAGGGGGAAAAAAAGACAGAAAAAAAAAAAAATATTCCTTAGGGCTCTTCAGATTTAGGCATTTTTGCCTGTACTCCATTCTTTTGCCCTGCCTTTTCTATTAGTAGAGTGTGAAAGTATATGTGGTTTATATATAAGGTCTTCACATATATCTGTATATGTAGTTCATAATTTCTGAACAAGTTTCAGACTTATACATCTGAATATACTCTTTACCTAATAATATCTTGAATTGTAATATTCATAGTATCTCTGAATCATCACGTCCAGAAACAAATGTCTTCCCCCTCTACCAGATCACGCTACTGTTGACCTGTGCTCTCACTAAAACACCACCACTTATGTTATAATTTTATTTTGGTAACTAATACTTTCTTTTACTCAGTAACCCAACCCAGAAACTGGGGAGTAAATCTAAGTTCCTTGCATTCCTTGACAGACCCTTCACAGTCAATCATTAAGCCTGGTCTGTGTTTCAGTGTGGTTGATCCATACAAAAATAACAGAACTTAACAATCAGTGTCTTAAATTGGAAGGATATTTAGTCCTGGGTTAGCTCAACAGCCGAGTCACATAATCAAGATTTTTAGACTGAGGCAGGAGAATTGCCAGTTTGAGCCCAGCCCAGGCAACTTAGTGGCCTGAAGAGATGCTGTCTTAAACATTTTTTTGAAAAGAGCTAAGGATGTAGCTCAATGTGAAGGCCCTGGATTCAGTCCCTCGTACCACAAAAAAACCTGAGATTTTGCTGGGGATTTAGCTCAGCGGCGTAAGCACCTGCCTTGCAAGCAGGCAGTTGTGAGTTCGATCCCCGGTACCGATAAAAAGGAAAAAAAAAAAAAAAAACCTGAGATTTTTCCCATTCTCATACTCTGCTGTGTTCAGTCTTGTTGCCTTTGGTTTGACCCCCATGACTGTGGATTTACTGCCATAGCACTAAGTGTAGTATTCCCAGCCAGCAGGACGTAAAGGAGGGCAGGGACTTTCCCTATACATATCTGTGTCCTTTCACAGACAGGAAGAACATTGCTAGAGCCCCTCTGCTTTCCAAGAGATGACCCAGCATTGGCTCACATGTAACTGCTGAAACTGAGTGAGTGAGTGAGTATCTTGCTTTTCTAGCCTATATAATAACCTGCAGGTAAGGAAGAAAGGCATTTGGAAAATGGCAGTTGCTGGGGAGCTTAGAATACAGTACTGTTATGGTTTACTTTCTGAGTACCTATTTGTTTAAATTGGTGGTTTTACTCCTATTAACACTATTGCTTATCAAGTTTAACATTAGGTCCACATTATATTGTTCTGTCTAATACTTCCTTACTAGTATAATGACTTCCTTACTAGTTTCAATCTCTGGTATTACTTTTAATTTTTTAAATTTCCATTCTTTTACAAAGTTATTTTCTCGAAACATGATTGTGCCATTCCTTAGCCTAAAATGTAGGATAAAATCTAATACCTTTTATAAGATGATGCCTTCCTGGCAGTTAAACACCCATGCCCTCTGTCTGTGTGTACACTCTTTAGGTTTATGCATTGAAAATCTTTAGTTACCCAAACAGGCCGTTGTATATTAATTCACATCTCTGTATTTTGACATATGCTGATTGTTCTGTCTCTAATGTCTTAGTCCAGCTCCTGCACCCTCTGGATGTAGCTTAGCCTTTGCTTATCATTTTTGGGTGAGCTTCCTTGCCCTAATCATACTTTCTGCTTGTTTCAGTTACTGCATAGAGTATATTGAATTCTGTGTGTCTCCTTAAACTGTAAGTTCCTTGATAACATTGTAACAAGTATCTACAACAGAGCCTGTATTTATAAGGTGTTATGTAAATATTTGCCAAACAAATGGGACTGTTAACTAGCCAATTTTTACTAGGAGAAGCATGGATGAAAACCTAATTTGGTCTTCTTTGTGCCATATCCCTAATTCAGAGTTTTGTTTTTTCCTCTTGTCTCTTTGCTTAGTACATTGCCAATTTTTAGCTTTGATTATTGGACCAGATGAAGATAGAGAGGATCATAGAAATGGAACAGAAGAAAAATATTCTTACCTTATAAAACATTATTTTCAATACTGAGGGACTAGACTAAGGGAGTGGCTTTACTTGTCAAAATTAGATTTTTTTTTTTAAATTTTTATTTAAGGAGAAAAGAAAAGAAAGAAAAAAAAACAGTGAAGGGGTATAAGTTATACAGATTTACAGAATAAAAAAATGCGCAGTAGGAAATCACTAGTTAATGGATTACATATTGCCATCTTAGAAATAATTGTTCAAGTCACAAAATTAAAGCTTGTAGAGTGGACTTTCCAACAATGATACTGCAAACAGTTCTGTTCAATGATCCAATAAAACTCTGTGATATCATTTTCTATCTTATACATTTAAATATACATGCAGTTATATAGTTTAGAGCACTTTCTTTTCCTCTCTTTTGTACAGTGTCTATTACACATTTTGGGTTTCATTGCTCCCACGGTTCTTATTGCTTTTTTGGAAGAGAGTAAAACCAAATGTGACATATCAGAACAGAATCGGTCAAGTCAAAAGGGTGGACATAATAGATAATATAAAAACATAATACAAGGTGATCAACAATGGTTACCATAATGCCTCCCGCTATTTCTAATAGAATTGCCTATATCATTAGTTGTAATACAATTGAACTAAACCGTAAAGAATAAAACCGACAAAACCAAAACATTGGAGATATTGTAGGTCTTCATAAGTAGATAAAAGTCAACGAGAATGGGCGTTATAATGAATCTCATTATCTTCTCAGCTGATGCCTAAACTTTCGAACCTGATACTATCCAGCAAAACAGAATAGAGGAACCTCAGTCAAAAACAAGATGGTGAGAGTAATACAGGGCTTCAAATCGAGATAATAGAAAGTCAAAGTGGGTTACTATATTATATCCTGCTATATTTTTCCCTTTAATTAAATGGATAAAAATAAAAAAGTAAATAATGGAGTGGAGATTGAGAAAAAAGAGGGCATAACAGCGAAACAGGGTAGATCAAAACATAACCATTTAAGCAGAATAGTGTTTCACCACCAGATAATCCTGACCCACAAATAGTTACCATATTGACTCCCTCCCTGAAGTCCTTGAGTACAACTTCATATACTGTAGCATTAAGTATATCAAAACAATGTAAATCCATTTAAGAGAATGACAGCATTATAGAGTATTTAGAATCGACTAACAGAAAATGAACAATGGTCTCTGTATAATCTCCTTGTCTTTAAAAGGTTTTTTCTTATACTATCGTACATAACAAAATCCAATAAGATACAACCTGTTTAGACCATTGGAGACAGAAGAACAAAAGCTAAATGAGACTTCAAAACAAGATGGCACTAAATCAGCATTACCTATTAAGATGTCATTTTCTCCAAAAAAAAAAGCTGTTCCTATCATCCAATCTTCTCTGTCTCATTTCTGTTGAGCTCTTTTTCTGTCAGTAGCTGTCAGTTTGTCTTCTTCATTTTGTTCTCTGCTCCATTCGTTGTGGCCTCCCCGCCCCTATTACTGGGTTCTTTGTATTTTTCTTTTTTTAGAATATCCTGCAATACTTTCTGTAGGGTTGAATTGGTGGTTGCAAATTCCCCCAGTTCCTCTTTATCCTGGAAGCACCTCGTTTTTCCATCAATTTCCAGGGACAGTTGTGCAGGATATCTCAGTCTTGGCTGGAGATTATTATCTTTCAAAGCTTGAATTATTTCTCCCCATGCTCTTCGTGATTTGATGGTTTGTGAAGAGAAATCTGCTGTAATTCTGATGGGTATTCCCTTGTAAGTGATCTGTTTCTTGTCTCTTACAGCTTTTAATATTCTGTTCTTGTATTGAATTTCTGGAATTTTTATTATTATATGCCTGGGTGTTTCTCTGTTAGGGTTGTAGGTAGCTGGGGTCCTGTATGCCTCATACATTTGAGTATCTTTACCTTTTGCTAAATTAGGAAAATTCTCCTGGATTATTTCTGTGAGTAGTTTTTGTAGTTCACTTGTTTGTGTCCCTACTTCTTCTTTTATGTTCTTAATCCTTAAGTTATGGCTCCTCTTATCATCTTCTTGTCTTTGTATTATTGCTGTGTGTTTCTTTGTTATTTTTAAGAAGTTTTTCATTTCATTCTCCCATGTTTCAAGTCTGCCCTCCAATTCAGATAGTCTGTCCTTAGTTTCTTTCAAGCTGTTATGCCAGTCTTGGGTAGACTTCTTAATGTCTTGATAGTCCCTTTGCACCTGCTTCACATACTCAATGCTTTCTCTGTTTTCTCCATCAAGCAATTCTCCCCTCTTTTTCTGTTCTTCCATTCCACCATCTGCTTTTTCCTGGGTGGTGCTTAGCATTTCTCTAACTATTCTGCATACTTCTAGCTTCAGGTCATTGATAACTTCGTTTCTGAATTGGTCTATGAGGCTCTCTAAATGGCGCTTAATGTATATTGGTGCAGTGTCCACTATTGCCTGATTCTCAGGATTGGGGGCCGAGGAGCATTTTTTGTTGCTTCCCTTCCCCATATTTTCTGTTCCTTATAAAATGCAATCTTACACAGGAGGCCCGGCTTCCCTGCCTGTCAGCCACAGCCTGATCAAATTGCGCTGGCTAGTTGTTCCCGCCCACCGCTGCGCCCCAGGGAGTTGCGGAGGAGGCAGCCTACGCGGGAGTCAGTCGCTCCTCCGGGCCACCGTCAGGCTCTGGGATCTGGGTTAGGCCAGCCTAGGGAGTCCGCCAGTAGCGTCACTCCGGCCAGGCACCTTTCACCAATCCCGTCCGAGAGGGGAATGTGCGGCTGGAGTTGCCACCGCGCCCTGCTCTTACAGGACTGCCCGAGCCCAGAAAAACCTCCGCTGGAGTCAAACTGTGGTAGGGAGTCAGTTCCTCGCTCACCTCGCCACCAGTCAGCCTTCCTCCCTGTCCGTCGCGTTTCCGACTCCGTTCGCAGACTCCCGTTCCCGAGCCTCTGCGTGTCTCTCCTTGCCGAGCCGCTGTGGAGGTAGCCGGCCGCCTGGCGGCGGGAAATCCAAACCGCGGTTTCCGATGGCGCGGGGACTCCGTTCCTAGACTCCCGTTCCCAGAGCTCGGCAGTCGCGTCTCTCCTTGCCGAGCCGCTGTGGAGGTAGCCGGCCGCCGGGCGGCGGGAAATCCAAACCGCGGTTTCCGATGGCGCGGGGACTCCGTTCGCAGACTCCCGTTCCCAGAGCTCGGTGGTCGCGTCTCTCCTTGCCGAGCCGCTGTGGAGGTAGCCGACCGCCGGGCAGCGGGAAATCCAAACCGCGGTTTCCAATGGCGCGGGATCGAGCCTCCACACCGAGATTTTTCTGTTCCTATTTTAGCGCCAGGACTGTATTCCAAGTTGGATTCTCTCAGCCCAGTTCGTTCCTGAGTCAGCAGAGCATATCTCTACTGGTTCGTATCTCCTTAGTCCGCATCATTCCTGGCCTCTGAGCCGAGCCTTTAGAGAGCGTTCAGTAGTTGCTGTTGTCTGTCCGCCATGTTCTGCAGTCTCCCAAAATTAGATTTTCAAAGTCTCCAAAACATTGTCAGTTATTGACTTTTAACACAGATTTAACTAATTAATAGGATCTATTTTTTATTTTCTTATAACAAAGTATGTTTCTTGGGCCAGTGCCTCTTACATAGTATAGAAACAGTGACCCATGAGTCTAAACAAAAAAGATGATTATAAATCTACACAGCCCTGCCTTGCCTTGCCCTGCCGCCTCTCAGTGTACATGAGAAAATTCAAACTCCATATTTATTTTTATTGCTACAGTGACAAATTGACAAAAACGTGGCCATCTAAAATCACACAGATTTTTAGTTCACATTTTTGTAAATTAGAAGCCCAGGTGTTCTAGGCTGGTTGCTCTGTGGCCAAGCCTGTGTCCAAACTCATTCAAACTGGTTAGCAAAAATTGTTTACTTAAGATTTATTTATTTATTTATTTATTGAGTAAGGATTTCACATGTTCAGGCTGGTCTTGAACTTGTAGTGATCCTCCTCCTTCAGCCTCCTGAGTGCTAGGATTACAGGGCCACACCACTATGCCCTACTAGTTACTTAAGGTTTTAAATCTGTCTTATTTTTTAAATAATTTTTTATTTTAAAGAATAAAACCAAGCAAAATAAAATAATAAAGATAATCAAAATAAAACAGTGTAAGGGGTACAGGATTTCAAAACAAGATAATAGGAAATCAACAATGGCTACCATAATGCCTCTTGTCTTCAAAATAGCTGTCCATCCCATCAGACATAAGAAAATCAAACTAAACAACAGAATAGAACCAATAAAAACAAAACAATGAATGTGATACAGCACTTCAAAACAAGATAATAGTAAATCCAAAATGGTTATCATAATGTATCTTATCTTTGAAATCGCTGCCCATGTTATCATATATAATAAAATCAAACAAGACAAAACAGCATCAAACCAAACAATGAAAACAGTGCAGGAATTTAAATCAAGATAATAGGGAATTAACAATGACTACCACATTCAGAAGGAGATTGCCCATAGATGCTGTGTTGTGTATTATCCTCTAAATAAATAATCAGACTACTGGCTTTACGCCTGAAAACTCAACAAAACACTAAACACTGTAAGGGTTAAGTTGTACTTTACTTCAGCAGCTATCATCTCAGCCTGTGTTTCTCTGGATCAGCCTGTCACTTAATGGTGTGGGAGAAGGCTTGGCTCTTCTTGTCTCCCAGCCCGCACACTGGAAGGGGCTGGCATCTGGTTCTCCCCGCAGCCCATGTATGACACTGACTCACAGGAAGGGGCAGGCTTCTTGTTTTACTTTAGTCTCATTTCTTGCTGGCTATCAGCTGGGAGTCTTGCTCAGCTGCTTAAAATGTCTTGTAGTCTTGCATCTTCAAAGCAGCAGTGTATGTTGAGTCCTTCTGCTTCAAGTGTCTCTGACTTCTCTGTTTTGCCACATCTGTTCTACCTGCAGTTTATGTAATTAAACGGGACCCACCCAGATAGTCCTGTGTAACTTACCTATTTTACAGGATTTTAATTACATCTGTAGTCATTTTGCCAGTAATATAATGTATACACAGGTTCAGAGAACAAGGAGTGTATACAATTGAGTCAGTTCTACCTACCACACCATCTCTGAAAGACATATGTAAGTGGGAAACCTTCAGTGTTCCCCGTTTAGTAATTCCTTGAGTTGGTACAGAATATTTACCTAGCAACTTAAAATAGAAAATTTGAAGTATAAAAAAGAAGCATAGAAACCTTTTGTGATTGACAGCTTCCCAGATGTTGGTAGGGTTCATGCATGTTGGCAACTAAAAGCCGCAGGGATGTAGTGTGTTTCAGCGCACAGCTGCAGTAGTTCAGTGTACATCAGTTCCATGCCACATTTATGATGATGGATAAAATTAACAAAATGGAACTTTGGAACATAAATACTTCTATACCAGGGAGAGCCTATTTAGATTAATTTTTTGTTGAATAAATTTTTCTTAATATATTTTCTTTTACTTACTGTCAGATTCTCATCAGAAATACTCAAAAATTAATTGCAAAGCTTCAGTGCATTTTGGTATTTGTTATGTGACTTCTAACCCCTAAAATTGTAATTTAAAAAATAATTGGCCTCACGTTATTCAAAATAGTCTTTCCCTGCTAAAATGTGATCCTACCATCAAATTCTTAGCTGTACACAATTGTTGATTACTACACAGTCACATTACTACACAGTCTTGCAGGATAGTCCAGACGTGCCTTGTATTCATGGCATTTCTCCTGCCTCAGCCTCCCGAGGGCTGAGACTACAGACACATGCCACACCATGCCTACCTACCACACTATTTTAATTGTTAAAACTTCACGTTGTATTCTGTACGTGGCTGGGCCAGTTTCCCTTCATTATTAGTCCAAAGTTTTCTTGGCTTTAACTCACTTTCCTTCATAGAAGTATGTTTCAGTGTCTCTGAAATATTTGCACAGATTTTGTGTTTTGTTTTAAAGGTGATGTTAAAATACCCATAAAACCTCACCTTCTTAGCCATTGTAACTGTACAGTTAATAGTATTAAGTATATCCACAGAGTTCTGGAGCTAATCTCCAGAACTTACTCATCTTGCAAAATTGAAGCTCTACCCATTAAGGAACAACCCTGCATTCTCCTTCTCTCAGTCCCTGGTATCTGCCACTCTGCTCTGTCTATAACTTTGATTAGATACATACCTTATGAGTGGATTTGCTCTTTTGTGACTGACTTATTTCACTTAGCATAGTGTCCTTATTGTCTATCCATATTGTGGCTTGTCTCAGAACTTTTAAGGCTGAATAGTACTCCATTATGTATGCATATATCCCATTTCTTTATCTGCTTATCTGTCAGTAGTGAATTCCATTGCCATTTGGCTATGGTTAGTAATACTGCTGTGAACATGTGTGTCCAAATACCTGTCTTAAGTCCTGGCTTCAGCTCTTTTGATGTATTCCACTATTGGTCAGCTTTTTGTTGTTGGGACAAAATTCCTGACATACACAGCCTAAAGGAGGAAAGGCTTATTTTGGTCTACAGTTCTTGGAGGGTTAAGTCCATGCTTGGCTGACTGCAAGAGAGAAACATCATATCATGATTAGAAGGATGTTGCAGAGGAAACATCAGTTTATGGCATCAAGTATCAGAGGGAGCAGGGGAAGAGTCAGAAAGGCATCTATCTCTGTAACCTGCTTCCTTCACCCAAACCCATCTCTTAACAACACCTTCAAATATGGACTTATCCTTGGATTAATCCATTGGTAAGGTTAGCACCCCTCCCTGATCTAATCACATTCAGAGCCCCACCTGTGAACACATGAGACTTTTCTGGAACATTTTAAATCTAAACCATAGTAGCTGGGTGTGGTGGTTCATGTCTATAATCCCAAGACTGAAGAGGCTGAGCCAGAAAGTTCAAGGCCATGAGTTCAAGGCTAGCCTGGACTGTGCAGTGAGGCCCTGTCTCAAAAAACTGTGGGGAAAAAAAAAAAAAAAAAAAAGCTAACCCATAGCAGTGCCCAGTCTATAGGTTTAAAAAATTTTTGTTAATTAAATCTATACATTAAGTTGAGAATTGGCATCTGTTTTATCATTCTTTTCCTTCCCGTTAATGAATATTTTTTCTTCTGAAGTTTTGAGAAAATGCATGCAAACAAATTAATGCCAAGTTTCTCTAACCATCTGCTGATAGATCAAAGCTATCAAGGAAAATGTATGGGTATATCAATGGCAATAATGCTAAAAAGGAAAATTAAGAAAAAGAGAGGGGCCAGGTGTGGTAGCACATGCCTGTAATCCTAGCACTTAAGAGGCTGAGGCAGGAGGATTGCTGTGAGTTTGAGGCTTGCACTGTATAGCAAGACCCTGTCTCAAAGAAGAAGGACTGTATAGGTCATTCTGGGTTTAGTTACAGGTTTGTTCTGTTTTAAAGTCTTTTTAATAAATAAACAAACATTGACCAAGTTTTCCAGGGAGGACTTGAACTTATGGGCCCTCCTTCCTTAGCTTCCCACAGTGCTGTGACTGGTTACAGGCTGTACCACTGTGCCCAGCACAGTTGTAGTTTACAGTGCAGTTTCTGATAGGGTAGTCATGAACAGTCTCACCAGGAGGCACTCCTGAAAAGTGAAGGGAGTACACCTTGAGGATACCCAGGGCAGGAGTGTTCCAGCCAAACAGCAGGTACACCGGCCCTCACTCTGGCCTTGCAGGGCCTCTTCAGTGAATGAATAGCAAAAAATAAGGGAAATTTTTGGTTTCTCTGCTCAAGTAAATTCATGGGGATCATTGAAAATATAACAAGCAGTACCAGAATGGGAATGAATCAGAGATTAGGGTAGATTCCACAAAGATAAAAAGCGCCAATAAAATTTCAGTAGGAGTTAATAAACAACTATTGGAAACTAAAGAGCACACAAGCTTTAGAAAGTCAGAACTCTGTTAGGATCAAGTGCTAAGCGGAATTTTTTCAAGTTAAGCAATTCAGTTAAAGGATAGTTTAACTTTGAAATTTTAGGAGTAAAACAGCAAAAGAATCTTTACAAATATAGTTACTACAAGGGGGCTGGGGACATAGAGCTCAGTAGCACAAAGCCTGCCTGGCAAGTGCAAGGTCCTGAGTTCAATTCCGGTACAAAAAAAGAGCAGTTAATCTCTTTTATGATGACAAAGCCTAGGCAGATTGGTTATATTGGCCAAACTTGGAGTGCAAGAAAATAAAAAGTGTAGACAGCAAGACAGAGAAGGAGAAGCTAGGCAGTAGATACTGGTGATTCTTGCTTGTATTGGAAAATTGTTCATATGTGTGTAAATTTTTTTACTAAGATATAAATATTATTGGGTTAAAAATCAGACCTAGAAAGGAAAAAGTGAAGAGGACAGTTGTGTCTTATAGCATCAGAGAAAAGACAAGTTAAAATTTAAATATAAAATGAAGACAAGTAGGACCAAGCGTGTTAGGTATGAAATGACAGTGAAAAATGAAAATCTCCTCTTACATTTCTTAACTATATTTATAGTGTCTTGCCTTTCAGAACTTTTAAAATATATGTGGTCAAAACTTTTGAGCTTTGCCCAACATGGTGGTGCACTGCTGTAGTCCAAGCACTTGCGAGGCTAAGGCAGGAGGATGGTTGCAAGTTTGAGACCAGCCTGAGCTCAAAGGGAACCCAAGGACAGCCCGAACTGCATAGTGAGACCCTGTCTCAAAAAGACAAAACAAAAAAAAAACTTTATGTCATCAGTAAGAAAATTTTCCCCACATAAAATTATAAGCAGCCTTGTAGCCTTGTACACTGCTTATTGAATAATTCATACTTCACCATGTTAATTTGAGGCACAACCTACATCTGTCCGTATTAGACTCTCTACATTGTTTATTTAGTTACTTCCTACACCATTATTAGATCATCTAGTATATTTTCATATCTGGTAATACCGAAGTGTCTCTTATTCTCTTCAGAACTGTATTTACCTTTCTTACAGTTTCTTATATCTATTTGTTTGGGGTTTATTTGTTTGTTTGTTTTGAGAAAAGGTCTTCTATGTAATTCAGCCTGTCCTTGAAACTTATTATTTAGCTTAGACTGGCCTTGAACTCCTGATGATCCTACCTCAGCCTCCCAAGTGCTGGAATTACAGGTATGCAAAACCACACTTGGCTTACACATTCAGTTTTCAAATTAAATTTAGAAGCAGTTTGTTAGAAAAAAAATCTCTGAAATTTTAAGCGTAATTATACTATATTTGTGAATAACTGGGGGGAAGGTGTGTTGGTAGGGTTAACTGGATTGAGTTTTGCTATAAAAAGAGCTAACACTTTCTGTTTTCTGTGTGCCAGCCATTGTTCTGGGTCAGTTCCCTAATATTTTGAAGCTAACAAAACTGTGGCTTTGTTGAAAAACCTGCTCAGAATCTTAGGGGTTTAAGCATAGTCTTCAACCAAGAGCTCTTGACATTGAAACTGTGCCCTTAGCCACCACATTAGATCTCATTTTCCTTAATTCAGCCCTTCCAAAGGTACTGTGAGGGTGGGGGTGTAGGTGGGTAGGAGAGCCCTTGCCTTGCACAAGGGGGAGAGATGTGGGAAGGAAAACAGTATAGATGTTAAGATTTTTAAATGCTTTTAACTTAAAATCAGTAGATCTTGGATAAAACAAATTATCTTTCATAATGTGGGTGGGCCTCATTCAATCAATTGAAGGCCTCCCAGAAAGTAATTCTGTCTCCAGATAAGCTGCGATATTAGCTCTTCCCTGGGTCTGCAGCCTGTGTGCCTGCTCTACAAATTTCAGACCTGCTTGTCCCCAAGGTCCTCAAAATCACTTCCCTCCTCTTCTCTTCATTTGGGATAGACTCTACAGTGACCGTGACAACATGCCCTCTGTCATGCTTGACTAAGGACTCTAGTTAAAAGCAACTGTCCACTCTACACCTCAGCAGCTAAATGCAGCTAGAAAAAACTTTTGATCATACTGACTGATCTCTCAAATTGTGACCACAAATCCTAAGAGTGCCAGAAATGCTATCTGGCAGCGCTTCCTTATTCCATTGGTCAGTTGACTTCCCCACTCTCTAAGACAACTACAGTATTTCTTACTCTTTCATTTCTTATTTTACTCCAAGAAATGACCACAGCCTTTTTGACCAAAGTGGAAGAGGAGGAGTAATAAATTGAAGACAGTGTTCTCATCCTGTTACCACCACTGCTGTTAGACTCTCTTCCCCATTTGTTCATGTCCCTACCTGCGGTCAAACCTTCCACTGTGGACTGGATGCCATCTCTTTTGTCTGCTGTGTTTACCTTTCGAAGTGGTTAGCACTCTATTCTGCCTATCGATTTACCACTCTCTACTGTATCGTTTCAGTCACTACTATTCAGAAAGTGAATATGAGTTTCCAGTCCTTCTCCTTCTCCATAAACCTTCATGATATGGTTTAATGTTTCCTTTATTTACCACCCACCTTAATTAATGAATTAATTAATATTCAGTACCAGAAATTGAATTTAGGACCTTGCGCTTGCCAGGCAAGCACTGTGCCACTGAGCTATATTCATGGCCCATTCACTGTCTACCTTATTGTATCACCTTTCAAGACTAGCAGAAAGAGAGCAAGACCTGTGTGTTATTCTGTCCCATTCATTCTGATCTGTTGCTCTTTTTATCTTTAGATACCAGATAATGCAGCAGCATAGATTTTTTTTTTTTTTTTTTTTTTTTTTTAGTTTCTCTACAGCGACTATAAGGGCAGATTTGCCATTTTACTTCTTTTTATCACCAGCTTTTTACACAGTAAATTACTTTAAAATGGCTAGTTGACTTTCATGAAGTTTCACTAGGACTTACCTCAAAACAGCTTCTTTCCTCATTGTGTCTTATTTGTCACTGCTGCTGGGAGGACAAAATTCTGCCTATGATTTGATCGATTTAACTCATTTGACTTTGTGTTCTGAGTTCTAACTTTCTAAATCTTGTTCTCTTTAGTTTCCAGTTGCTATTTATTAACTACTATTACAACTTGCTGGGAGGTACCAATAACAGCTTCTGTCTTTCTACCTCCGGGCTGGCTGTACACTTTGAGGCCTGCCCTTCTTAGCTTTTTTTTTTTTTTTTTTTTTTTTTTTTAAGTACTGGGGGTTGAACTCATGATGCTGAACTAAACCCCCGGCCCCATGCTTTTATTTATTTATTTATATTTTATTTTTTTGAGATGGAGTCTCACTGTGTTTCCCATGCTGCTGGTCTCAAACTCCTGGGCTGAAGCAGTCTTGCCATCTCAGCCTGCTGGGGACAAGTCAACACTGGCTTCTCTGCTACTCTAAAACTTGTTCCTACCTATAAGGTGACAGATGAGAACCCTGAACTAGGAATGGGGAGCAAGAGGCTATACTAGAAGTGGCATAATGCAATTTTTTCTCTGTAATATTCCCTGGAATTGGGATCCATGGATTTATATCTTCTGCTTTCATTTTTAGCTGTGTGATTTTGGAAAAGTTGCTTAATTTCTCTCTTGAGTAAAATGCATACTTGGTGCATGATAAATACTAGAAAAGTATTAGCAGTTGTTACTTTCAGGATTATTTTAAACTAAGTGGGCTGTCATTTGTATGTTTTCAGTAGTTGCAACACTTACAGAAACTGATGTTTAGAATTTCCTCACTCTATTTAAAGAAATGTTATACTGCAAAGAACTGTACTGTACAAATTGAAGCAGTAAAAGAATTCTTTTATGTTTGATATTTGCTTCAAATTTTGTTTTAGGGGATTTATTTTGTTTTTTGTTTTGTTTTGCACCAGGGATCAAACTCATGACCTCGCACTTGCCACACAGGCGCTTCTGTTGCCTAAAACTAGATCCCCAGCTGTTTCTGTTATCTTTTTTGAGACAAGGTCTCGAAATGTAGTTTAGGCTGGCCTTGAACTCATTTAGTAGCCCAGGCTGGCCTTGAACTCTCTGCAGCACTCCTGCTGCAGCCTCTCAGGTATTACAGGCATGTGCCACCACATCCAGCAGAATTAGAGTTTGTTGAGATTTAGAAGTTTTTTAACATGTGGAAGTTGAGACTCTAGTTTTTAAAAGGAATATATCCTTTAGATTTCCCCTTCAAATTAGAATTTAGGACCGACCTGAAATAGAAGTTTCTGCATTACTTAAATTAGTGATAAAAAGTGCGCATGTTATATAATGATTAGGCAAATAGTAAGTAATGGTGATTTCATCTTACAGTACTTATCATGGTGTATGAGGGATCACCGAAGCATCACATTTTAGAGAAAATGATGAATTAACCTCCATTTTAGTCTGAAGTTGTGCAAGATATTTCAAAATGTTATAAAGAAAATCAGTAGCACAAGAAGTTATTTGTTAGGAAATAAGGTTCATAGGAAAAGATAGTTGAAGGCCAAAACTGGGCTCTGCTGACATCCTAGTGATTCACTGTGTGACCTTGGGTCAGCTACTTGCCTGAACATAATTTGCGTATTTTATATGGACTGTTATTATGAAAGAATAAGTGAACATACATTTTAAAATGACATCCCCAGAAGTTATTATTTTACTATATGTGTTCATGTTTCTGTTTTAATTGTTAGAAATTATGATTTACATTCTTAATGAGTTCCTTATGGTCAAAGACAGAATTACTCATCCTTTTATCACCTTTTCTTAGCACGGTCCCTGACACAATATAGGAGACATAAAATATATTTTGTCCAGTCAGAGTTGCTTTGTTTGTAACTTTGCTGGTAAGTAAGTATTTAAAGTAAGATTTAAACAGATACAATTTAGGAGACCCTTCTATAAAGGTGTTTATTTTATCCTGAATCAAGTAAGAAGTACATTTTCTATCACTTATTATACGCATAACTAAAACCACATGTTCAGAAAATATCTTTTTATGTGACCTCTGATAAGTTCTGTTCCATTACATTTTGTCTGTTAAGGTAATGTGGGTGTAACCCATTGAAATGATTTCTGGATTCATCAATGAGTTGTGGCCTACAATAAAAAAACACCTCTTCAGGCCAGCTGTATGAGAAGAGGAACTTTGTCATGTTGCAGTACTTGGCACATAGTAGGTGTTCAATAAGTACTTGTTGAATACATGAATTTCTTTTCTGTAAGTCACATTTGAGAACAAGATAAGCAGGCTGAGGGTAATGCTCAGTGATACGTGTGCTGTGCCTGCACAAGGCCCTGGGTTCAATCCCAACACCAAGAACAAAGAAAAAAGATCAGAATAAGGAGAAAATATTACATCCTTCTTTCTGTCTTTCAGCTTATTAGTATTCAAGTGGTCTGCTAGGTATAATACAGTGCACTAAGCAATAAGGAGAATACATAATTTAAATAGGCTGTCTCTACCCTCATGCGGTTCAGAGCATAATCTAGTTAAATACAAAAAGGCCTTAAAAGAAATTTGAAGATGTTTCTCAAGGTACTGGATACCAGCTGAGGTATGTGGTGGTATGTAGTACAATTTTAAAAATGCTGAATTTTTAAATTTTTAAAAACTTTTACAGTGAAAGACATGTTTTCATGAATCTCTCTTAAAATAGTTCCCTTGTCTTAAAGACACCCCATTGTTCTTGCCACTTTCTGTAGTGGTCGTGGAAGTTGTCTTTTTTCAGTGTCAAGTTGTACTGTCAAGGCTGTCTCAGTGTCCTGAATCAATTCAAAATGTTTTTGACTTCAGGGAAAGCCGGAAGCTGCCTTGTGTCAGATTCAGTGAATAAGGTAGATGAGGGCACACCATGTTTTGGCAAACCTGCTTTTCTGTTGGATGGCACTCTAATAGCATTCACTGTATTTTTTATCGCATCTCATAAAGACATTAGAAAGGATTTTAGAACTGTTTCAGAAAGTGGCAAGAACAGTGTAATAAGCGTGTTTGAAATAAAGGGAAGGATTTTGAGGGGGTAGTGGAAATGTGTTTTTTACTGTGATAAATTTTTAAAATTGAAACTTTCTCCATATATTTTGATCACCCCTTGTAAGTGTCCAGTAAGAGAGATTTGCCAAGAACTTTGTTCTTGATCCTGCCCTGTCTGTGTCTCATGACTAGAAGAGTCAAGTACTGGTTATATAAAATAAAGTTAGTCTTAAAAATATTCAGGGAACATCTGATTAGACATTTCAAAAATCTATTCTTTAAGCAAATTAATAGTAGCAAGTCATATTGCTCCTGGGTCTAGCTTGTTGTGGATCCTAAAATTTAGATTCTTTGACAAACATGGTAATTTTTATTCTGAAGCTGATAAAGAGGAGGAAATTTTAGTTCTATCCAAAATACATAGCACCCCACTTCCTTCACTTAAGGCTGCTTTACACACTGACTTATAGATAGTATATAGGGCCTTTTAAGAGTCAAAGTTAAAGTACAATAAGCGGCTAACCTTCAAATTCATCCTTTGACTTCGGACTTGAGAATAAAAGAAAATGCAGGCTGAATAATTGTGTTAAAACAGATGTAAACTGAGACTACCCTCAGCAAATTAGGAAATATGGCACCCTACCTTTCATATGCATTTGGCTACTTTCTCAAAAGAAGAAAAATAACAAACTTTACAAAACATTTGAAAAACTTAAAATTATATTAACTGAAAAGTTACTGGCGGCCCAGGTATTTAGCTCAGTGGTGCACTGCCTACCTGGCAAGCATGAGGTCCTGAGTTTGATTCCCACCCCCCAGAGTTACTGGCAAATCTTATAAACAGAAGTGCAGTACTTGAAACTTCTGACTACTTTGTACTGAAAGTTATCGGTAATACATAAGTAACCTAATGACGTTGTTATATAAAGTTTGGTTTTTTTGCTAAGACTTAATGAATGATGTACTTATGTTCATTAATACTCCCTGGTAAGGAAAAGATTGAATTTTTTTTAAAGAAATAATAAAAATAGAATAAGAATGTGGTGCCATCTTACCCAAGATGTTTATGATTTCATTTCAGAAAAATATGGGAATATCTTGTCATGAGTGTTTATGACTCAATTCTTATAATTAATCTAGTCCGAAGGCACTGTAAACAGCGTTTCATGTGACTTCCTGTTAGATAGCCTTTGCTGTAAGATTATCTTGGATTTGTTCCACAAGTACCAAAAAGACCTCATGAGATAGTTTAGTAGTGAATATCAAGGACAGTTTTAAATGAGACAGCAGTGTAGCAATTAATTAGCCTACAATCTCCATTATTCACAATTTATTTGAGGCTTTTTAACTGAATAATTGAAATGCCGTCTGTCTCCTAAGTACCCTTTTTGGGGATGTAAATCAAACACTTGATTTAATACTCATGATCTACCATAAACACTATACTCATTTTAGTTTTTGGAGGGAAGCGATCATGCTTTATACTTACATTATGTACCTTTTATAGAAGTTAGGCCCAGGCTCTAAGTGGTTATATTAAGTGTTTTAAATTCCAGACATAGCATTGATCATGTTTGCTTTCAAACTGGAAGGATAAAATTTTGTTAAATTGATAAGGCAAATCAATGACTAAAATGAAGTTTACTGAAAGTTGTCCATCAAAAGAATAATCTGACAGTAATATAGCACATTCAGTTCACTTATGCATACAATGATTTATAATGAATGTAGTATTTAGGCCTGGTTCGTTTGTTTGTTTTTTTCGTTTTATTTTATTTTGTTTCATTTGGGCGGAGGAGGCTTTTTTTTTTTTTAACTGCCTTCTCACATACTTTTTCTATTAATTGCTCCCTCTCATCGTCTGTTAGGACTTTATAGTGCTTTTAAAAAGCCTTCTAGGCTTCCATGACAGGTAAGTATCGCAGTGTGTGATGGTGATCTTTCATTGGCCTTTGTGTACTTAACATTTCCGTGGATGTTTGGAAATACAGGACTGTGAAACGCTAGGACTAAAGTGAGGTATGGTCTCTCTGGTCTTTTATTCATGTCCCTCACAAATACAGACATCCTGTCTGTAAACTGCTGCCTTAAAGAGACCTTGTACTCAAATCTTTTACTTCTGAAGAATATAAATAATTCTCCTGAGAATCTTAAGCAGAGTCAACTCTGCCATTGTTTGCTATTCAATTTAGTGAGTCACTAACCTTAGTAATTTGACAATATTTTTGAAAATTCTAGAAATCAACAGATAGCCAGATTAATCAGCTTGTTTATGCATGCATACAATCTTTTCCAGTCTGTAGAACAAAAATGTTAGAGGATCATAATGTCAAATATATGCATGTAGTGTTTTAATTGTGTTTACTGTGGGTCAAGCACTCTTCTAAGTACTTTATACAAGTTAACTCATTTAACTCTCACGGTGTGCCTCTAAAGTGAATTGTGTTATCCTGCTTCTTCATAAGGGTATTACGGGATGGATGGAGAAGTTAAATAGCTTTCCTCAGGTCACATAACTAGTAAATAATGAAAGCAGAATTCAAACCAAGGTGTTCTGACTCAAGGAGTCTAAATTAGACTCAGTTTTAAAGACAAATTAAATACCTTCGAAAGTTATCAGTAAGTCTTTTCTCTCAGCGTTTTTGTTTTTTGTTTTTTGTTTTTTTTTTTCTTTTTTCTAGACAGGGTCTCACTGCAGTTCAGGCTGGCCTTGAACTGATTTTGTAGCCCAGATTGGCCTCAACTCACAGCAATCCTCCTGCCTCAGCAAGTGCTGGGAATACAGGTGTGCATCACCACACTCCCTCTTTTGCTGCATTCTTTTGTACTACAGTTAAATACTACATGTTGTTATACTTGGATAATTTTTTTATTCAAGCAATAATCTCTGTGATAACATCACATATAATAGAAATGCCCTTGTGATCTAAATTAGAATAGAGGAATATTGCAGATTTCCCAGTTTGACTGTCAGAGAGACAGATGCTTAGATTGAACTGACCAGACGATATCCTCAGAACAAACAGTTGAGATGAGTGGTTGACTTGGGATATTGTGGTGACTCCTCTATTGTTTTGTGGTTTCAGTGAGACCATTTTGTGGCAGCCTCTGGCTGATTCATTGTTTTCCTTTGGTGTGTTCAGAAGGATTTGAAGAGTCAAAATATGTAAGCTAACTTTGCAATGAAAACATCTGATCTCTTGCATGATGGCTGAGGGATTCTATAGTTTTCAGCGCTGGTAAACTGAATATGGCGTCTCCTTGAATGGGTCTGTTCCTGATGTCCGTCCGGAGTCATTCCTTGCTTGCACAGCACTGCCGTTGTGTGACCAGTGTTCTCTGCAAAGCTGGCCCATAGCACCTATGTGTGTGTAACTCTTCCTCCCACCCCAATGTCATTTTATATAACCCTTCATCCCACTTCAGTAATTGTCTCAGAGCAACAGTTCTTAAATTCATCTGTGCTGAACAGTACTTGTCCTGGTACACTTGGACCACACTGTAGAAATAAAAGTGGTCCTCTCAATTCAAGTAAAAGGCCAGCTTTTAGGACTGTGCTTGGACAGAATGTCCTAGAGTAGTATTCATTTTTCCCAAGTTCGTGTTTTAAAACTTCTGACATCTGCCACAATAAAACCCATAAGGACATGTCCAACACAGATTAACAGGAATCTTGCTAACATCCAGTCATATCTAATTCAACAGCTTGTTTTGTTTGTTTTTCATGGATATGTGTCGCTGACTATGATTTCATTTTGCATATTTATATTTTCTGTTAGAAAAATTACAACTTCTGGTTCGTACATAGATCAATATTACCTGGCATGAATTTACATGGGTAAGTTTGAGAAGCCCCATGAGTTTTGTAGAGAGACTTTTGCTCAACAGCTGCTGTGTGAAATAAGTTTTGGTAGTAGTAAGCTAATTTTTTAAAGTAAAACAAAAAATGGAAATCACATTAAAGAAGCATTAAAAAATACAATTGCTAATTTCATAAATCTTACTATGAGAGGATAACAATTCGTTATGGCAGGGGAGTTTCACAAGGGAAATTATTCATTAAAAGGCTTGGTCTCATATGCTTTCTGTTTGTTTACAGTTAATTAAATCACCACTTAAAATAGGCATCATCCATAATGCCTGCAGAGCTTTGGCAGAAGGACTTGATAAGGGATGCTGACCTTGAATGAAACTCAGGTCTTCCACAGGCAGCCTGCCCAGTCCAAAAAAATTGAGCCTTCCAGGCATGGTCTCTAGTAGGTGATCTAGGGAGCCCTAACAGGAGCAGAAACTTTGGAGGGCGTTTCTTTCCTAAACACCTCTCCCTGGAAGGGTTATCCTCTTTCCTTCTAAATCTATTCAGGAAAAAAAAATTAAAAATCACACCAAAGAAACACTTCTAATTGCAGTTAACTAATTGCATCCATTTTATAAAAAATACATTCTAACAGTTCCTTCAAGTTGTGCTGCTGTATAAAGAGTTTGTTGACCAGAAAATGTATTGGAGAGTTGTTGTTTCCTGCTATTGTTGAGTATTACTTTTTATACCCTGTTTTTCTTCGATAAAAAGCATGATTTTTTTTTTAAGGCAGCTAGTTAGAATTACAAATGTAGTCTGTAACTTAAGAAGTAACCTAAAGATTTTTTTATTGGGAATATAGAATTTTAAAAACTATTGGGCTCATTTGAAGTTTTACGGTATCTAGTACTTTAGTTTTTTCTCATGAGAATCCCACATCATAATTTATATGCAGGCATGTGCCATCTGATGGCAGTGTATGTCATTAGTTGCTGTCTATATTATCAGGCAGTTTCTTCATGTAAACATAATCGAGTGTACTTAACCTGCATGGTACAGATCACTCACTCAGCATGGACTGTGTTCCGATGCCAGGGCTCAAGCTCACGGCCTTGTGCATGCTATGTGGCATAGTGTTGTAGTCAAGCGCTAAAGGGACACTTGCACGCATGAGACTCCTGCCGTGTAACACAGCACCTGGTTTTATAGTAAGCCTTTTTCTTTACATAAGTAGAAGGAGGAGTATATTCTGACACTAAAGAGTAAAACCATAAGCCAGCAACAGTCATTTATTAGCAAGTTTTATATGTCACTGAATAAGGTTTTAGGGGGCTCCTAAACCCACCCTACTCGTAAAATTAATTTGCAGGTTCACTGTCTCACATTACAAAAAAAGGATTTTCATGACATATCAGTAAGAGGCATTTGTTAGAATTTAAACACTCAGTGAAATAGAGTATAGGCCATCAAGCAAGGGGCACTGTATGTTCTGGTGCTGGGTGTATTTATGGGGCCTGGGGTGCTGCTTCAAGATAGCTGATGTAGAACGTGTAGTCCTGTGTCTGTCACGGTACTCATGGAGCGCTGTGTCAGAATGTGAAGCATGCACAGTGTCACAGTTGAGATACGCTGCCCGCTAACATTACTGCTGCTTTGAGATGGTGTATGGGAGGAAGTATCATTTATAGGTTTGTGTTGTGTCTTTAAGGCCTTCAGGAATTTTTTTTTAAATGAATTTCCTGAAAGGGACAAAGATTTGAGCAGCTTTTATGTCTTGAAGCTTCTTAAAAATAAAATTAAGATTTCAGTGTTCCTTGTCTCTTTCTACCTATATTTCTTCTACCTCACTGCATACTGTGAATAATTTTATGTTCTGTTAGGAACACAGTTTGTTTATATCAGTATTATTGTAAACACATGAATAATGGGTTCCACTACAACCTTAATATGTCTAGGGTGTCACTAGACAATAGGAATTTTTCAGCACTGTTATTTATAATCTTATGGAATAATTGTTGCACATGAGGTCTGCCTTTGACTGAAACATCATTCTTTTTTAAAAAAACAAAATGAATATTATATCTGAAGAGAAATTTATCCTTGGGGGACTCAAGGTACAACATATATAAAAAATGTTTTGTTTAGTTAAACAACTAGTTTGCCAGCTTTAAAATTATCTAGTTTGTTACAAATTAATAGAGCCTTTACTTCAGTTACTGCTGTTCTTTTTTTAGTAACAATTGTATTGAGATATTGCCACTCACCTGTTTATAATGTACAGTTCTGTGGGTTTTAGTGTGTTAGTTATAGAGCCATGATCCCCACAACTTTAGAAAATTTTCATCACCCAGGAGGAAAATCCATACTCATTAACCGTCATTTCTTTGTTGGAGGAGGGAATATAACTAGTTCATACTGAGCAATGTCCTCAACCCCTTTTGTATCTTGAGACAGGGTCTCACTGAGTTGCTGAATTGGCCAGATTGGGCTGGAACTTGCAATTCTCCTTCCTCACCCTCCCAGGGTGCTGGAATTAGATATCCACACCACCACACCTGGCTAAATTCCCCCAAACCTCCCAGTCTTAGGAAGCCACCAACATGCTTCCTATATAGCTGTATGGGTTTATCTATTCTGGGAAAAAATATAGTTTTTAAAATATAAACATACATATATGTGTGTGTGTGTGTGTGTGTGTGTGTGTGTGTGTGTGTGTGTAAAAAATTTTTTTTCCTCATAAAATGCAAAAGGGTCTTGCCAGGTAATTCAGGTTATCCTTGAACCCACTATGTACACCAGGCTGGTCTCAAACTCATAGCAATTGATCTTCCTGCCATAGCCTCCAGAGTGCTAGGATTATAGACATGTACCACCATGCCCAGCCTGGGTATTTCATATAAATAGAATTGTTTCATATCAATAAAGCCTTCTTCCACCTCTCAGGTTTTCAGTGCCCGTTTAGTAGTTCATTCCTTTTTGTTGAGAAATAGTATTGCATTCTATAGATGTATCACATGTAATTATTCATTCATCAATTGGATTATTTTTACTGTCTGGTTATCAAAAGTATTGCTATAAACAACTGATTACAAGGTTTTTTGTAGCTGTGCATATTTTCATTTCTCTGGTATGTGCATAGAGGTGAAATTGCTAGGTTATATGGTAACCCTAAATACAACATTTTGAGGAACTGCCAAACTGCTTTCCACAACAGCTATACCATGTTATATTCCCTCCAGTAATGTATGCGGTTCAGTTTCTCTACATGCTTGCTGGTACTTTATGTTATCTCCCTCTTTTATTATGGTCATGTGAGTGCATGGAAAGTGTGCCTAATGATGGGTTTGATTTGTATATCTTTTGTCAATTTTTTAATTAGCTTATTTGTCTAAGATTTATGAATTCAACTATAAGTCCCTTATCAGATAAATGATTCACTAGTATTTTTCATTGTGTGCATTACCTTTTCACTTTTTAAAACACAAACATTTAAATTGTGTTGACATCCATTTTAAGTGTTTTCATTTTTGTTCATGATGCAGGGTATTAAAACCAGGGTCCTATGCATGTTAGGGAAGCACTGCCACTGACCTCCTAAACATTTAGCCCTTTTTTTCCTTTTGTTGTATATGGTTTTAGCATCAAATCTGAGAAACCAGTATTTAGTCCAAGAGCACTTGGGATATACTTACATTTTCTTGCAAGCATTTTATAGTTCCAGTTTTTGCATCTTTTTGGATCCATTTTGAGTTCATTTTTGTACATGCAAATGAATGGACTTGGAATCCTACCTCATAAAATGCATTAACCCTAATCCTATTTTCAATCCTATTTTCACGTACAGGTTATTATACGTTTATCCCTAAGTTTAATTTTTATGTAGTGTAATTGTTTTAATTTCATTTTAGAGTTGTTCACTGACAGTGTGTAGAAATACAGTTAATTTTTTTACATTGATCCTGTGCCTTGCATCCTTGTTGGACATCTTAGTTTTAATTGTTTTTAGTGGGTTCCTTAGTGAATTTATGAGATCCTGTAGTCTATAAATAGAAACAGTTAACTTCATTCTTTCCCAGTCTTGATGTTTTTACCTTTCTTCTCTAATTGCCCTGGTCTCTATCACATATTTAATAGAATTAAAAAGAACAGACATTTTTCTCTTCCCGATCTTAAAGGGAAAGCATTTACCCTTTCAATGTTAAATATGATGTTAACCATGAGGGTTTTCAATTATGCTTTTCATCAAGCTGTTGATATTTCCTGTTCCTAATTTGTTGAATTTTATCATGAAAGGATGTTGGATTTTTATAAAATGCAGTTCTACATCTATTGAGATGTGGATTATTACGTTAATCTTCTTTTATATTAAATCCTCCTTCCATTCCTGGGATAAATCTCACTAAAGGCCAGGCAAGCATGGTAGCACACACTACAGTCCCAGCCCTCCCACTTGGGAGACTGAGACAGAAAAATTGCTGAGGATTCGAAGCCAGTCTGGGCTACAAAAGTGAACTGCATAGTGAGACCCTGTCCCAAAAAGACCAAAAAAAAAAAAAAAAAAAAAAAAAAACCAAAACTCACATGTTTATGATATATAACCCTTTAATATGTGGCTGTATTTGATTCGCTAGTATTTTGTTGAACATTTTTGAGTCTGTATTTGTAAGAGTTACTGATCTGTGTTTGTCTTGTGATAGCTTTGTTTTTGTACCTGGTTAATGTTGGCCTCAGAATATGCTGGAAAGCATTCCTTTTGTATTTCTGAAGAATTTGTGAAGAATCGGTATGTAGTTATTAATTTAGTGGAATTCACCAGTGAGATCATCTGGCCCTAGGCTTTTCTTTGTGAGTGGTTTTAAAATTATTAATTCATCTTTCTCATTGGAGGTCATGATATGCTATTTTCTCTTGAGTGAGTTTTGGTAGTTTGTATCTTTCCAGAAATTTGCTCATTTCATCTCAGTTATATAATTTATACTTCATAATAATTTTTTCTCTCTCTGTTAAGGTCAACAAAGCTGACTGTGGATTTTTAACCAGTAAATAATTACTTAGACCCACAAAGAAGTTAACTCTTAAAACTTGGGTACCTTACGAGGAATAGGATATACTAAGAAGCATGAAAAGTAAAGAACTGTAGTACAGAGTCCCTCATTCTTACTGCTATTAATGAATGGGCACATCAACATTAATTTCTGCCAACCACAGAATAGCAGTCTTCAGCAACAACACAAATTGCTAGAAGTGGAGTGTGTAACTTCTGTGCAAAGGAGTATCTAGGTTTTAAGAATCCTTTCTTAACAGTTTACAGGCTTCCTATAACCTTGAGCAAAAAATACTTGATGTGATTACCCAACTAGCCATCTAAAAGTGGAGGCAAACCGTTTGCAAAGCTGTCAGGTATTCATTTTTCATAGTAACTGTCTCAGCAATTCTTTAGGAACTTTATGTAGGCCACATCTCATTAAATTCCAAAGTACTGATTTTTCATATTTTGAAACTGCATCAAAAAATACCCATTTATTTTTTAGTTTTGAACACAGGAATTCAAATTGAAGTATTATAGTACCCAGGCAACATGTAGGGAATCTGAGCATGGAATCCCTCATCATAGAGGAAATTGTTTTCATTTGTTTGTGAAAAGGAAGAGAATAGTATATTGATGAGTCCAGGATTGCCATTCCGACAAGTGCATTCCCATCTTTCAGCCCTTTGGCTAAGTCAGAGTATAATTTTTTTTTCATGAAGACTTTGCATTTTTTTAACAAACATTTTGGGTTCCCGATATAAGAATTTATTTTAAAGAGCTTTTGAAAGGATTTTTGCTATTTAAGAGATTGTTATTGAACATTAAGTAGAAATGTTCAGTTTACTGAATTTAAAACTGTTTGATTATTGCTAAAAAGCCATTATGTATATATCTCATTTTTAAAAATATTGTATGTTTTGAAAGAGAAGCACACAAAGAGAAAAAGAGAAAAAGCTTCTTTAAAATAGAGCTATCTACGTGCTTCATTTCTCTGAGCACCCATATTCTGCTCTTGAATACATCCTATATCTATCTACCTCTAATAAATTCTTCTCTTGCTTGTTTTTAAAAATAAATAAAGGAGACCTATCCATACCCAAAGCAAAAGCCTATTGATGCTGCTGTTAAGAGAAGCAACAGCATAAACAACAAAGTATTGCTTGCAAACTGTATAAATGATCAAATTTCTCAATTGGGAAAAACCACTTGGGTCCTATAAGTTGACTGCCAAGGAAACTACTGACTGGAAAAAGATGAACAGAATTTGTATGTAAGCTAGCATACTTTGTGGTATATTCTGCTTTCTTAATGACAAAAAGAGGTAGCAAATAGGATAACAACGAACTTGGAACAATCTTGCTTCTTTTATGAAGAGGCAGAGGACTAGATTATTCTATTTAGTTCCTCCTAACTTTGAAAGAATTTAAGCCTCAAAGAAAAATTGAAAGAAGACTACAGTCTATATCCCCTTTACCTAGATAAATCAGTTTTAAATCTCTTGCCACTTTTGCATCTTTATATTTCTTCTCATAGAAAGTAAGTCACAAACTTACCTGTGTATCCGTACTTTAGTATATATTTTCTAAAAACATTCTCTACCTAACCATAGTACCATGATCACAGTCAGGAAATTTTTAAGTACTACAGTATCATCTGATACATAGCTTATATTCATATTTCCTCCAATTGTTAATAATATCCTTTTTGTCTTGTTTTGTTTTGTTTTTAACTTATGATCCAGTCAAGTTTCATTACATTTTCTTTAAGGATAGGCACCCTTCTTTTGCATTCTTTTTACTCTCTGGTTATGTCCCACTGTGTTCAGACCTGATTTTGTTCTTTATGATTATATTATTTTCCACATTTGACAAGCAAACTAACACAGAAATTTGGACTTGTGCCTGGAGAAGACAAAGCAGAACCTCATCTTGGGGTCACCAGACCTGAGATGTACAAATGATCTGTGCTGCTGTCTGCCTGCCTCTCTTCCCCATTAGACTTCCTAGAATTCTTTGAGATCAGAGCCTGCCTCTTCCCCATCCTCATTTACTTACTAATACATCAGCAAATCATGCTGATGAAAGCAGCGGTAAAGAAATAAATAAACCTTACACAAATGACTTACCCCTGATCCTCCATTTCGTTATCCTTAAAATAGGAATAACCTAATAAATGAGAGCACCCAATGTGGAGCTTAATAATAATATAATAAACTAAAAGGAAATGTAACCTTTGTTTTATTAGAGGTATATGATATCAGTTATCAACTATTGATGGAGAGTCATCTTAGCCATTTGAATTAGATGATATTTGCAGTATTTTTCCATTGTATTTTTCTTACCGGAGATCGAACTCACAACCACACACTTGCAAGGCAAGTGCTTATACCACTGAGCTAAATCCCCAGCCCCTGAATAAGCAAAAGTATCTTTTTGACTTGTAATTTAGGGTAAATGAGAGGGGTGACAGCTTTGAAACTCCAACTACCTTTCTTCCAGTGCTTCGTCATTCAAGATCCCTGCCTGAATCAGCTGAGGGCTGCAAAATGATGATTATTCAATTCTGCCCTTACATTTACATTTACTAGCTTACTGTTTCTATAAAGAAGGCCTTTTTTCCTCTTCACTTTCTTTTAGTGCTGTAGACATACAAAACATCTTTTTATTAGGTGTTCTATGGTCCATTACTCTTTATTTTTTTGATATTCAAATGTTTCCAAAATTGCCCTAATGGAAGACTCTTCACATCACATTCTGTATCATTTTGACATATGTCCAGTAGGTGGTTACCATTCAGAGTGATTCAACTTAATAAGTTCTTGACTTTACCATGGTACCAAAGCATTCAGTAGAAATTACACTTAGGATTCTTGAATTTTGGTCTTTTCCTTGGCTACTCTCAAGATGCTGTGGTAGCAAACTATACCTCCTGGTCAACCATAGAAACAGGGAGCAACCAGTACTCTGTAGTACTACACTGCATTGCTGTAGGCTCAGGATATTCGGTGCATTTTCAGTATGAGTATCTGAGATGCATCTCTGGTATTTTACCTTAAAATAACACTTGTCTAATCGTGAAAATAAAAATCTTGAAATACAGAGTTAAAAATGATTCTTCTACATTCCTCCATTTCTACTATAACCCTGCCTAGCAACCATCCTCCAAATTGTTAACAATTTGCTTCAGACCTTTCATTTGTTATCTTTGGTGGTCCTAATACAGATAGTAGTAGATGTGTGCCAAAAAATACAATTAATGTTTTAAAACTGTAACTTATTGCAGTAAAAGACATGTTGCTATTAATCACCTATAAAATACTCCTCACTTTAAACAGACTTGTTCCTCATTCTTTCTACTTTCTGAAGCAGTTCTGAAAGTCTTTTGTGTCTTTAGTTGCACTATGGTGGCTTCCTCAGTGCCCTGAATTGATTCAAAATATTTACCTTTCATGGCTTAGGGAAAGAGCCAGGATGTGCACAGTGCAAGCTCTGGTGAATAATGTAGATGGAGACATACTGTCATGTTTTTACAAGCCTACCCTTCCATTGGATGGTACTCGGTAACAGCATTTACCACCAAAAAAAAAAAGGTGTTTTCAGGATTCAGACTGGCCTTAAACTCACTATGTAGGCCAAGGTGGCCTTGAACTCACGACAGTCTTCCTGCCTTAGCCATGTGAGTGCAAGGATTACAGGTGTGTTCACCACACCCAGCTAGCATTCACCAACCTTTTTATCCTGCCTCCTAAATGGATGAAAAAGATTTTCCAGAGCTGCTTCACAAAGTGACAAGAATGAAGGCTAAGTGGGTCTGAAATAAGGGAATATAATTCAGAGGGATGGCTTGAACCACTAGAGTACATACATGAGTATACCTTCAGGCAGCCTAGAACAGTCACATGGAGTGGTACAAGCCACCTGATGGGCAGTCATACATACATGTATGACCCCATTGCAAATGTGTTCATGACAAAGTGTTTTACTATAATAGGTTTATTTACTGTATGTTTTTATAACTTAGTCTTTTTCACCTTATGTAGTTTCTTAAAATGTTCTTACGTATTGTTACAGCATTCTTTTTGGTAATTGAATGATACTTTATGTTAGTTACTTTTTTCCTTGCTGAAACAAAATTTGGGCCTCACAGGGAGCATGGTAGACAGGCATCTGGAGGAAAAACAGTTCATAGTAGGCAGAAGGGGGGCTGGAGATTTAGCTCAGCGGCATAAGCTCCTGCCTTGCAAGCAGGCAGTCGTGAGTTCGATCCCCGGTACCGATAAAAAGGAAAAAGACAAAAAAAAAAAAAAATAATAATAATAGGCAGAAGGTAGCAAAGCAACAAAATAGGAAAGAAGCAAGCCCAACTGATTTTACCAGCTTCTTTGTGTCTCTTTTGCATTCAATCTACGCTACTGGATTTAGGATGGGTGCCAAACCAGTCAGTGGACTGATTGATTTATTAATCCCACATTCTTAATCCTAGCATCACACATCTAGATCCAGCCACCCCTGAAAAGGCCCCACCTAAGCCACACAAGGCTTTGGCAGGCTCATTTAGACGCAAGTCATAACATAGTTCTTGGTAAGGATTTACCATATCTTTACATTGTTTCCCCTACAAACATTTAGATTATTTCAAATTTTTGAATATAATGGACAACTGCAAGCTAATATCCTGTTTTAGACCATGTCTTCGCATTTGGGCAAATATTTGTATAGAATAGATTCTAAGAGGTGGAATGGTTGAATAGCTATCATTTATTTACACTTGTGCACTATTTTCCTTACTGAGTATTGACATTGTTTTAAAAAAAAATAAACTTCATTTAAAGGAGTTTCGAAAAAGAGTAGAGGTTAATTACTGTTTCCTTCATTTTACTCTCCTATCTTTCTAGTCCCTCTCTTCCGTTCCTTTCCTCTATCTTTGTCTCTCTCTAGGGGAGTTTTATTTACAAGTGTACCTGAGTGTCTGAAGTTTGGCTGCCCCAACTCTGTGATTAAATATAGTTGGGTATATGTTTTGTAGACTCTTGCTGTATGCTACCCTCCCTCCAAAATCACATTGAATAAAGTTAAAAACAAACAGGACTGGGGCATAAGCACCTGTCTGACAAGCACAAGGTCATGAGTTTGATTCTTGGTGCTAGAAAAAAAAGACTTGTATCTTGTTTATCTGGCGTCCGCCTTCCAGAAAATCAACAAACAAAAAAACTATCCTTGTTTTCCAAACTTGCCCCCCAAAGTCTGACTGTCCAAAACTGGGGACCCAGATACAGAAAGACACTTAAAGTTTCATGCCAGTGTTTTTATTTAGAAACACTAGAATTTTTAGATAACATAAGATGTATTTTTGTACACTACCAGTTTTGTCAACATGCTTTCAGTGTTTCCTTTGTCATTAATTTTAAGTTGTGATAACCATGTACATCAAGTTTTTATATATACAAGCACCTGTTTATGATGTTCTTAGAACAGTGCACATTGTTTGAATATTTTGATACCTAGTTGGGAAACTTGTTCTTTGTAAACTGTTTCTTTCTATTGTAAATGTTCCTCTCGTGTACATAGGACAGAGGGACAACTCATCCATTTATGATTTGTGCTTCCTCTAGCAATGTATAAGACTATACATTTTTCCAGATCTAGGGCAAGTTGGCGAGGAATCTGGAACCAACATTATTATGCTGAATAAATCTGAAAAGGATTGAGGACAAATCTGTCCTTTAACCTAGGAGAATCCAGTAGATTTGTAACACTATTGGAGTGTTTTGTAAGCGTTTACCTCTGACCAGTCCACTCTTCATAGCCATTCCATGTAACTCCATGTTGTACTCCCTCTGTACATCCACCTTCCCCTCCCACCTCCCACTGCTTCCTGTTCACCTTCTCCCTCCATTCAGTTTTTTATCTGGGGAATTATTTGTTCCTAAAGACCAGTTCAGATGTTAGCTTTTGTGGAATGTTTCTCTTCATGCTAACTATGGGAGGGTTGTTCTAACCTCTCTGTGCTTTATATTATTTATTCCTATATATTATCATTAATAACTTTAAGCTGAACCAGGATATACATAACACATGCCATAAATGTTTGTTGAATAATAATAAAATATCCTTACCTTGAGAGAATTCACCATAGAATGAAAGCAGAAGCTTACAAGAAAAATAGATCTAAAGCAAGCAGACAATATATGGTTTTTTTTTAAATCACTAACAGAAGAGCTTGCTTGCATTTCTATAAATTTGTTGCCAACCTGAGCAGACTGAGGTTTTATTGCTTATTGCATAAGCCCTAAATAATGTGCTGGACTCAAATTGAGACATTTGCATTGACACAGGAAGATATTACAGATGAAATGTTGTGTAAGCAAAGACAGGAATATACTATTCCATAGGGTTTTTCAGAATGGAAGGGAAAATACCAAGAAATGCGATTACATACTTCACATAGTGTGAAACTGAGGTGTAAATAAATGGATAATCTGACTCTTTCTCTCTCTGTCTCTCAGTACTGGATGAATGAGTACACCTCATCCATTGGAATTGGAGTTTTTCATTCAGGAATTGAAGTATATGGTAGAGGTAAGTGTGCCCGAAGTTTAAATATACTTGCTGAACATTTTATCTGTTAAAGGAATTGCAGAATTACAACTATAACTTTTTTTTAAACCACTTCCATATGTTATTGGAGAAAGAAAAAATTCTTCCATATTTGTTTATACTGTGTTTTGGAAAACTGCCCATAGTAGTCTATATTCGGGGGGAAAAGTACTCAGAACACAAGAGTGTACATTCATTTCACTATCTCTTATTCCAAATTCTGTCTTTAAAAAACATTTGTCTTTTGTAATTGTTACACCCTTTGTTAGTTTCTTGTGCACTGATATGTATTAGAGTTCTGAGATCTTTGTACTTTGAAAAATGGCATAACAAAAACAATCATTTTGATTGGAAAGGGTTTGGTAATAGAGAATGTCAAACCTGAAGTGCCAATTTTCGGAGGGAATTTCAATAATAGATTTTGGTTTTTGTAGACTATTAAGTGTGTATTTATAAAGTCTAAAAATACCACAGAGCAAATCCTGCCTTTATTTACAGCTAGCACAGCCTTTGTCTTTAAATCAGCCCCTTTCATTCTTGTTATCTTTATTATGATAAACATGACTGGAGCCACACAAACCAAGAAGATGTGTTCTCAACAGCTTTCTCCTTTGTTCTGCTTTCCACTCTTAGTGTAAAATGATCTCCTTATCAAGTGGTGGTATATCAGTTGGAATCTTGAATCATAAGCCCACCTTATAGCAGAAATGCCTTTACTTGCATCAACCAGGCAGATTTTGTGGTCACTTAGAGTTGCAGTTAACTCAGGGTTACCCCTAAGACTACATACCAACTACAGGTAATACAGAGAAAAGCCGCTCACTCACATATTTGTGTCGGTACTGTTTTTATACTGTTCCCCCCCACCCTGCTCTGCCACTGAGCTACATCCCCAAACCTTGCTCCTTTTTATGTTCCACATTAGTGGATTTAGTTTAGCAAAATAAATAAATAGATCTTAACAATAAAAATCTTACCATTTAAGCTTCATTTTACTTACAAGGCCACACTACCAAGTTGCCCCATGCTGAGTAGCTCTTACTGAAAGTCAAGGTGATTAAAGTGTTGCTGTCTATGCATTTGCTCTTTTCATTAGTCTGATTTTTGCCTAATTTATGTATTACTTTTCGATTTAAACTTGGATGATATGTGTTGAACCATGTGTTTATGCTGTGAAGAGCATGTGCCATTTTCTTAATTTTTATATGATGAAACTGAGACCCACGGTCACATTGATAATGACTAACAGAACTGGGGTTTGGACCCAACTGTTTTGTATTTTGGTAGTAGTGAGGATTGTAGGCTTTCTCACTAAGCGACATCCTTTTTTTTCCCTTGAGGCAGGTTCTCACTAAATTGGTAAATTGGTCAGGCTGGGGCTTGAACTTTCTGGCTGTTGTACGCTAGTCTATTGCCCTGTGACATTCTGGTTATTGACCCCTTCATAACATGATTTAGGTATAATTAGAAGTATAATTTAAAACATGTCCATGCAAACTTACCAAAACTAGAACCAAATAAATTCTTGAAAGTGAATGATTACTTCGTGTATAAAATTGTGTCTGTCTTTCCTTTTATAAAGTTAAAAATTCAAATGTGATTTTCCACATCTAATCTGATTATCTGAAATACTTTTATAAAATTATATCATTAAAAGATTTAATATTTATATTTCAAAATCGAATCCTAAACAGTTTCTCATCTGTGTTGGTTTTCTAGAGTCTTCATTTCTTTCCTACGCATTGTTCTAAGACCTTTTAATATTATATTTAATAAATCTTAATTGTCCAATAAGATTTAATCTCCTAAATATCTAGGTGAGATTATCAGAATTACAGCCTGAAACTTTTGTTCCATCCTGATTTGAAATCATTTTCCATTGTTCTGGATGAGTTTATGTCAGGAAAGATGGACATAAGTGCACTATAATACAGATGGTGCCTTCCTAGGTAAAAGATTTGATGTGCAAAATAGGGGGGCTGCCTGTTAATTTCACAGGCTAATATTTTCTTGAATGAAGAGAATTAAATTTACTGTTTTGTGTTTGATAATGTTACGTCCTTAAAAAGTCAAGAGTATTTACTCAAGGTACCATGAGAACTCAGTGTCTTTAGGCAGTTTTCAATGAATGGCAGTTTGAAAAGAGCCAGAACACAAAGCTGACCACCAGAGACTGTTTAGTTTCAAGTCTTTCGTGACAGTTGTTCAACACTGGTAATAACTGAGATGTTTGTGAAAGTATTTTATAAAATGAAAAAATACTTAGTTGGTATCATTATCCTCATTCATCGAAACTAATTGAGAATTTAGTTAAATTTTATGTGATAATCACTAAAAATTGTGAGTTTTCTCTTTCAGAATTTGCTTATGGTGGCCATCCTTACCCTTTTTCTGGAATATTTGAAATTTCCCCCGGAAATGCTTCTGAACTAGGAGAGACATTTAAATTTAAGTAAGTAAAGGAGAATAATTTTTGTTATCTGTCTTAGGTGCCAAAACTTGTTTTTGAGGCATACAGAATTAATTCTGTAGATTAAAGTGAAAATGTTTAAGTTATAGCTGCTGACACTATTTTTAAATGAAATCTATTTAAGTTGTTATGTAAAGATGGGTTTCCAAAGCAAATGTCTGATAACCATTTATTAAGACCTATATAAGTTATTGTTTCTAAAGTATTTTTGTCTTTAACAACATATGTACATGTGTGTATGTATGTGTATATGAAAAACATAGTTAAGATAGTTATATTACTGATTTCTCTGAGTTTGCTGAAGAGAAAGATTTGTGCTGGTATTGTTTGGACAGTTGAATGTAGATGTCTTGTGCTCTGGGTGAATGATTTGGGGATGACAGTGCTCAATATATATATCATTTGTTGCCTCCCCATTGATGTGTTTTGAAATTTTGGTTGTTTTGTTTTGTTTTGTTTTTCTTTGTTTGTTCTCTCTGAAATAAAATGGATTTGGAGGGGGTGAAAAGTATTTTTGTCTTTTGGATCCTGTCTCAGGAAACTTGCTTGCTTAATGACAGACAATCGCTAACCCCCAGCATCCTATTCAGAGAGGAAAAGGAAAGCTTTATTTTTACCCTATCTACCACTGTTAGAAATCTCTTCCTTTTGTTAATGAAAGAAACACATGAATTTGGAATAACAAAACAATTGATCACCCTGGGCACTATTGTTAAGATACAGGTATATGGGTAATGATAAACCTACAGTGTGTGGCTTTGGGTGTTCCTTAGAGCCTGAGAAGCAGCAGTGAAAATCTAAATGATTTCCATTCCTTAATCAAGGTTTGTATTTAAAGTATTATTTACAATCTTAGTTTCAAGAAGCTTTAAAGAAACTGCTGAGCAGCTTGCCGAGTGAAAAATAATGTAATGACTATACAATACAGAAATTCAGTTTCAGGCTTACACACTATTAAGTTTATGGTTCTTTTATTTTTATTACTGAATTAAAACACTTATACATAGGAGAACAGTAATACTGTACTTCCTCAATCTATTCCTTTTTGAAACACTAGCTGATAAGATGACTTTCTAAGTGTTTTCAGCTGCCTTTTTGGCCTAACTTAAATCTGACTAAAATTCTGCTTTTTATTATTACAGTAGGTAGTAATTTTTTTTAAAATAATGCTTCTTAAACATTGATCAATTTTGACCATTTGTTTCACTGAGAAATAGTGGCAAGTAACTTACCTAATTGTTTCTAAATGAAAATAACCTGAGTGGTTGGTGGAGGGGTGGTTTTGTTTCATTATGATTTTTTTGGCTTTTCGACACTAGGTTTCACCATGCAGTTCAGGCTGGCCTTGAGCTCACTTTGTAGCCCAAGCTGGTCTCAAACTTGCAACCATTCTTCTGTATCTGAGTGCTGGAATTACAAGCATGCACCACCATGCTGCAACTAATGATAGCTGTTATTAAACAGGAATATGTTTAGCTTGGGTATGGGTCTCTAATGATATATGTTTTATGATGAATTCAACTTGGGTCCTTGTATCTTTCAGAAGTAGTAAACTTACAAGTTTATTGCAGAAAAGTAAAAACTAAAATAAATGAAATTGTTAAAGACTCTCATTTACCTATGACTCTTACTATGAACCCTGATTTATTGCATCAATCATAATATTCCTGGAAACAAGCAAACATTTAAATATACTTATTATAAATACCTGAAACTCACACAGCTGTGCTCTTCTTTTGTTGTTGTTTGTTCTTTTGTTTTGTTTTTTCATTTTGTTCTTTAAGAGAAGCTGTTGTTTTAGGGAGCACTGACTTCCTAGAAGATGATATAGAAAAAATTGTAGAAGAACTGGGAAAAGAATACAAAGGCAATGCCTATCATTTGATGCATAAAAATTGCAATCACTTTTCTTCAGCTTTATCAGAGGTAAATATAATTTTATCCTAAAAGCTCTTTAGATAAGTAATGTTTACTAGAACACTCACTGACTCTCTGAAATCAATCTTGATTCATTTCTTTTTCTGATTATTCATGTTGTGTAAAACAATGTTGTATTTCTGTTGTATAAATGACCTTTCCAGAATTAAGAGCTTGAGAGTCGGTATAGGTTTAAATGATAATTGTTCGTTTCTTTGTAGTGGGTAGAGATTGAGTTTTATTCTTCATTCATTTGATTATAGCTTCTCATCGATGAGACAAGTACCTGAGGAAAATACTTCGGCTCACAGTTTTATTTAGTCCATGGTTGGTTGGCTGTGTTGTTTGGGACCCTGTGGCAGCACAGCATGATGTGTCCAAGCGGGGACACATGGTAGAGCAAAGCTTCCTGATGTCCAGGATGCAGAAAGAGGGAAGAGGAGCACAGCCCCAGTGACCTGACATGACTTCTTCCACCAGGTCTTACTCTCGAAGTTGTGCCAAATCCCCATTGCCCTGCAGGCTGACATCCAAACTTTTAGCACGTGAGCTTTGGGGAGAGATTTAAGCATAGCAAACCGGAACTTTTCATTGTAAGAAAAATAATATACTTAGGAGACTGATGCTTCTTAATTACTAAAATTTCTCTTTTGTTAAACTTTACTTAACCAACCTGAATTTTTTTTCTTGGCCCTTATTTACGAGTAATTCATTTCTTCTATCTGAAAATCTGTTAGCCTGTCACACAGACTCTTTAATTGCCTTTCCTATTCTTAAATTCCAAACAGAAGATGGAAAGAAGAAATGAAAATAAAAGTCTAGAGAATTAAATAACACATTTCCTCAACTTTGATTTTTAGCAGATAATTGCACTGGTTAGCGTCAAGGTGCCACCGAAATTGCAGAAAATATAAAGAAGAAAATGACTACTGTTTTAGTGACTACTGTGCAGAAATGCTTGGCTACCTGGCCTTTTGCACTTCCCCTTTCCAACAAAGTTATAGTGGTCTCTCATCATTCTAGTCAAAGTATGTTTCATGAATGAGCAGTATCACCTAGAAATTTGTGGAATAAATATCCCTGCCCCATTATGTATGTACTGAACCACAATATTCGTTAACAAGATTTCCACATGATGTATATGAAGATAAGAGTTTGATGTGCTCACTCAGTCTAGAACATGCATCAGTATCACAGAGGGGACTAGTCAGTTTTGCAGGAGAGGAGAAAAGGTGATTCTGAGCTTTCTTGACCCCAGATATTAGACATGTAAGGAATTCATTCAAAGTTTGAAATGGATGCTTGAGTAAATTTAAGACCACCCCACCCAGAACTACGCAGCAAGACTCCGTCTCAAAAAAGGAGTTTGAAGAAAATGTTAGTGGAACACAACTTCTAAAGGCCAGCGATTAAACAGCCTAATGTATATATTCTTTAGCCGGTCTTAGGGCTTAAGAAAGCCTTTTCTGTCTTTTGAACTTGGAAATGTGGCCTTCTGGCCTTCGAGCATCACAGCTTTACACCAGAGAAAAGCGTCCAGCTTTGCATTGCTTTCTTCCCACTAAATTCATAAATATTAATTGCTTAGGTTTGACTCTAAACTAAAACCAGGCATTGTCTGCTATCGACAGTTTCAGCTTCACATAACCTCAGTTAAACTGCAAGGTGTAGGCTCAAGGAATGAGATTTGTATGTGGGAATCACTGTAGATTTAACCCCCCTCCTGTGAGGCCCTCAGCTATGTAAATAAGGTTGTTGACTGAACGGGACATTTGCACATTTCAACAGGAAAGTGCTTTTCTAGTGGGATCATCTGAAACCAAGCGCTGGTCAGCCTGGTGTTTCCAGTACAGGGACGAATTCTGTTTCCGACTTTTAATTATTGCCAAAAATTACAAGTGATAGGGAAAGCCCATCACCAGGACTGTGATTCCTGTGCCCACCATTGACAGATGTGTGACTGGAGTCGACTCAGGACCTTCTTAGATGAGTAGCTTTTGGTGATAGTGGGCTGATAGCCTGGCTTTCCTCCACATTCTTCTGGTACACCATCTTCAGTTTTGGTTTTGGTTTGAAACTATGTCTCACTGCATAGTTTAGACTGGCCTTGAACTTACGAGGTAGCCCAGGCTGGCCTCAAACTCATAGTGACCCTCTTGCCTCAGCCTCCTGAGGTGGGATTACAGGAATGCACCACCCTGCCAGCCACACATTTTCATAAGATGGTTTTATTACTAATTATAAGTCCCCAGAAATGGAATGGTTTTCTCACTAGATCAATGATCAGAGTGAAAGGGTTAAGTGATTCTATTAGCCCATTTTGAAATTTTCTTTTTCTTTTTTTAACTGCTACTTTTTTTTTTTTTTTTTTTTTTTTTTTTTTTGAGGCAAGATTTCACAATGCAGTTCAGGCTAGCCTTTATGTAGTGCACACTGATCTCAAATTCACAGCAGTCCTCCTGCCTCAACCTCCCAAATTCTGAGATTATAGGCAGGCACTACCACACCTGGCTCCATTTTGAAATATTTTAAAAATTTAGGATTTAATTTTGACCAATTCCTAAGTTTTTTTGGTTATGTTATATAAAAATACTTAATATTTCCCTATGAAAATTCTTTATTTCTCTTTAATACATCCTTCCAGACAAAAGGTCTCCATGAGAGTAGGGAATCTTTTAGAATGTGAACTTAGATTGATCATTGGAACATACTGATTTTGCAATCAAAATCAAAATCTTGACACCGAGGGAGACTCAAAGGATGACTTAAGCTTTCAGTAGTGAATCTTCATCTTTCAGTACTGCTATTTCCTCTTTGTAGAGAAAAATGTCCCTTGCTTATTAAGCACTGCCCACATTTTGAATGCCAGGCACCTGAGCCTCTGCTGACACCTGTCAGTGCTGACTCCGGGACAGCAGAGGGGAGGAGACCTCCAGATGCCATCCACCCTGAGGGGAGTGGTGTTCTGGTGTGGACGGACAGACCTGGAACTGACTGCCTCAGGGGATCCCTCCGGAAAGAAAGACACACTGACTTTCCCTGGACTGGGAACTTAGAGATTCCTTCAGACTTCACCTGTGTTCCCCCTTGCTAATTTTGTTTTATATCCCTTGGCTGTAATCATAGCTGTGAATATAGGTCTGTGCCACGTCCTGTAGTTCCTCAATAATTCTTCAAACCTGAAGGTAGTTTTAGGGGTCTATGTCATAATTTGTTCCCTGTCGTTCTCCAAAGGTAACCCTTTTCCTCTCTTGAATATTTAGTTTTGTGAATTTCCTTTCTTCTCTAGATTTAAAAATATTTTGTATGTTTCAGTTCAATGCAGTTACAGCTTTTGGCCCATCTCCTATCCTCCTTCAAGTCTTAATTTGCCTCAGTAATTTTTAATAGACTTTTTATTTTCTGGCATCAAATATTCCAGGCTCATCTGTATACTACATTTCTTAACCCTGTTTGCTTCTAATAAATATTTAGAAACCTTAATCTGGGTTCCTTCTTACTACTACATTGATGTAATTTCTGGATTTCTTTTTCCTCCAAGAGATAGATACATGACTTTTTACAGGCACATTCACATTTTAAATCTTTATCTTTCAAGATCAGTTTATTACAGTGTCCACAAACCAGCTGATATGTGTTAATCCACACCAAAAGAATCTATTCAGATAAAAACTGGGAAATCACAGAAACTACTTAGGACTAAATTTCATTATTATTAGCAAAAAATAGTATTGGCCGTGGACTGGAACGCAGCGAGAGGGGCTGGCACCAGCCTCCTGGGAGTCCCCCAAGTTCTTAAAACTTAACACTAAAAAACACAGTTAAATAGAGTTAGAGCTGCAGTTTTTAGTTAACCTTATCAGTGCTATATATTTTTCTCAGGTCAGGAATTTCATTTGTCCACAACAACGTAATTACTCTTACTTTATCACTCTATACCTAAAACAGCTTTAGAATAATAGGCTCACCACTGCCACCAACAATACAATTACTGGAAAGTTGAAGTTTTCTATGGTTCCTTGTCTTTGAGTATTACTTAATAAAGTGATACAGTCAAATGAGTATATATTACAATTAATTGAAATAATTGCTTTCTGTATGGTTGTTATCACCACTTTGGTTCAGTTCATTTGATTTTTTTTTTAAAGGTTGTGTTTGTTGTTGTTTAATTTTTTGTTACAATAAAATCTTCCTACCATTTCAAAGTGATACCTGGAAAAAATGGTATATTTATGGAAGTCTATCTTCATTGTATTCTACTCTTCTCTGGCTTCTAAAACTGTAGAAAAATAGTAGTGTTTTAACCTCCAAGTTTTTGTTACAACAGTCATGGAGAGTTAGTACTGTTGCTGGTACCTGGAAATACTACTGTAACAGATACCTCAAAGTAAGACAGTTTTGGAATTAGATGACAGAAGAGAACTGGAGCAGTTTGGAAGGGCTTGATAGAAAAGGCCTAGATTACCTTGAACAGACTGCTGTAATAATACGGTTACGAAAAGTGCTGCTCATTAAGGCTTAAGAAGGACATGATGAAGATGTCACTGAAAACGAGATAAAAGGAGATCTGTGTTACAAAAATGTGGTTGAATTGTGTTCTGCATTTACATGGAAAGCAAAACTTATAAGCAGTAAACTTGATAATAATCTGCTTTCTTGTTGCTTACAGTAAAATGTGAAAATACAACAAATAGAAAAAAACTAAAGCAAAAAAGAATCACTACTTGATGATTTGGGAGATTCTCAGCCTGTTGAAAGTGTAAAAGATGCTAAATGTAGAACTTTATTGATAGGAAAACATATTATAAACTGAACATGGTGGCACATGCCTGTAATCCCAGCACTCAGGAGGCTGAGGCAGAAAGATTGCCATGAGCTGAAGCCCAGCCTGGGTTACATAGTGAGTTCAAGACCAGACTGGACTACAGAGTGTGGCCCTGTCTTTTTAAAAAAAAAAAAAAAAAAAAAGTTATAGGGAGACTAAGGTTATAATGGGACTACCTTTTCGGCTCCGCAAGAACTTAAATATATGCCTCATGGATCCTCTGAACCACCTCACCAGAAACCAAGAAAAGAGGTGGATTATCCAGAAAATCTAATGGAATCATTCAAGGAGGTTACACAGGAGTCCTCTATTTTAGAGCTTGTTATATTAGCAGAAATACTGTCCCATTGGACTGAAAGTACAAAGAGCACAAGATGAAAGAAGATGTGGACTACAAAATTTACAGGCAAGAAATAGGTTGGTGAAAGAGGAAGTGTGAGTCCATGGGCAGACTTCAAGGACCCATTTAATATTTAATATCCAGTTGGATTTTAGAATTGATAAGGACTAGTAAGTCCTTCTTCCCATCCATGTTCCCTCTTTTGGGTTTGAAATGTCTATTGTAACTATTATCTGTCCAACCTTTATTTTTTAGGCATGTCATACACTTTTCTCTGCTTTGCTTTTTTTTTTTTTTTTTTTTTCCATTAAACCGTATGGCAGGTCCCCTTATCTAAGGGTATATGTTCCCAGACCCCTAGTGATGCCTGAAACTACAGATGGTAGTGAATCTCAGTTTTTCCATATATGTATATACCTATGATAAAATTTAATTTATAAATTACGTACAATATTAAAATACTTCACACGGTAATAAAAGTTATGTGAATGTTATCTATCTCTTGAAAGAGTCAAGACAATTTCAGTAGTTTTGGATCACAGTTGACAATAATTACCTGAAACTCCAGAAAGCAGAACCTTAAGGGGGATGCTGTTGCAATGCACCGCTGTGCTGTGTACCTTAGAGCTCATTGTGTAGCAGGTACAGACTTGTGCTTTCTTTCTCTCAGCTGAGTAGTGCTTGTGTAGATGACCATAATTTATTCAGCCACTGTCCTGTTAATGGTATTTGGGGCCTATTACAAAAAGTACAGTTTTTAAAAAAGTTACATACCTCTGCATATTTATTTTTACAAGTGTGTCTCTGACATAGGTTCTCAGGATTACTGGATTGAAGACTAAAAGCAAAGGCATTTTGCTGTGTAAACCAAGTATTATTGGACCACTAGCCACAGTAGGAAGTACATTTTAGGGGTTGGGAATTTAGCTCAGTGGCACAAGTACCTACCTGGTAAGCACAAAGCCTTGAGTTCAATTCCTGGTACCAAAAAAAGAGTACATTTTAAATTATGATTGTGAACATGTACACATGGGCATATTTTTATTGAGTATCAGTTACCTCATTTTTGACAATCTTTCATTTTAAAAATTCAGAATGCAATGCTAAATGACCTACTAATGGGTTTCACTGAAACTTTTAACATTGACATCAAGGTTTGCTTTCTTTGTATGAAAAAACAGTACCTTTTTAGGTTTATAAACTAACAACTCATAATCCCACCTCTGCTTCTGCCACTGTAGCCCAGGAGTCATACACAGTCGCTAAGTGTGAATAGGCATGGCTAGTCCAGTAAGAGTTGATCTACAAAAACAGGTGTCTGAAGATTACAGAACTGTTTTAGGATAATCAAGCCATGCCCCAAATCAACTTCACCTGTATGCAGCACATAGAAATACAGAAGAATAAAGTTGCTGAATAAAATTAGAGCTCAGAAATGAAATGATTGTTGAATAGGTAGAGTGGCTGTCACAAGAACAACCTAAATATTCTTAATTACCACTTAGTGGTTACTCTCCAGATAGCAAATATTCCTAAATATGTCTCAGGTTAAAAGATACTTATCAGGCCAGGGGTATAGCTCAGCAGCATGGTGCGTGCCTGACAAGCATGAGGTTCTAAATTTGATTCCTAGTTCCCCCCCAAAAAAATGCATTCAGTTTTTAAAAACTGAAAGATGTTGGAAGATTGGGTTTGATGCTCAACACAATCAAAAGAAAAGGAAGCGGGGAGTGGTGTCACATAAAGTTATTGCTCAGCTTTCTCCCAGATTTAGTCTATGTGTACATTCTTCAAATCTTTTAAATACCTGTCTGCCCCTTCAGGCACTGTACGAAGTACTGGATAATCAAAACTGGTCAGAAGACACTACTTTCCTTGAAGTAAAACCTCCTCACTTTACCTGTAGTTCAGATAGAAAAGTTGTGTTGCATTCATAGGTACCAGCTTACTTAAATTTTAGCTAATTTTTTGGCATAAAATACTTTGAAACCTCTTTCCAAGTTCAGTAAGATACACAGATGCTTTAAGATGGCACTTTTCAGATCCTGATCATAATCTTGGACATGTCTTAAGGTAAAAGCACTAAAGGGGCCGGGGGAGTACGGGCTAAGTTAAGCCCACTATTATATCTAAGAGCAGGGGAGGATAATAAAGAGAACGTTCTATGAAAGATCCGGTGCTTACTAATTGAAGCAGGAGGGACTCAGAAATCCTGAGAACAATGGAAGGTTGAGAAGTGGGTGCATGGATACAGTACATCATCAGCAGCGCCCACTTGTGCCCCCAGTTGTCTTCATGCTGAAGCATGCCCAGACTTAATACCGAGCTCTGCAGAGGAGTCACAGGGCCAGGTGGGCACACTTCTTTGTGGATCAGGACAAGCTTCCGTGAAACAGTTGTGGACAGAAGTAAAGGGATAAAATGTAGGCCAATAAAAATGAAGTGATAGAGACCAGAGGACAGCAGAAAAATATCTTTTAAAAAGGAGAATTGACAGGAAAATATTGAGGATGACTCAGCTATATGGGTTTCTTTTACTTTTAATAACGTGTTGTATTAACAAATGTCCTTTTTCTATGTTTAAAGTACTTTTATGTGTGTTTCAAAGTAGTTGAAGGATCAAAGAAAAGAAAAGCCAAGTGGAATTAGCTTGATTTTACTTTTACGAGCAAGCAGCTTGACAAGGTCCTTCAGAAAGGAAGAAATAGTACTGACAGGATCTCTAGGCTCCCAAGTTAAGGAGCGGCTTGTTGTCAGAAGCCTCGAGGGACAGTACAGACAGCTGGCTGGTTGACAGTGGCTTTTCTGTCCCTGCTCCCGCCACCTGCCCTCCACCTGTGTGGCTATGGACCAGGTAACGTTAGCCCCTCTGACCTAATGCAGAACTCTTTCCCCTCTGTAGATACTTTGTGGAAAAGAGATTCCTCGCTGGATCAATCGACTTGCCTACTTCAGCTCCTGTATCCCCTTTCTACAGAGCTGCCTCCCAAAGGAGTGGCTCACTCCTGCAGCCCTGCAGTCCAGCGTCAGCCAGGAGCTCCAGGATGAACTGGAAGAAGCAGAGGATGCTGCTGCATCTGCTGCCATGACAAGCACTGCAGCGGGCTCCAGACCTGGGCGTCACACTAAACTATAAATATCTCCAAAGTCACACCTGCAGAGCTGTCTCTGGCAATTGAAAATCACTAGAGGAAAGTAAACAGAGTAAGCATCCTTTGGATATTTTGTATGCAAAGATGGCTCTCCCCCAAATCCCAGTTTTTCAGCTCAGGATTATATTTGTAATCAAAAAACAAAAAAAGAATCACTTGGCGCAGGAGGGAGAACTTTGTACAAAGCTGCCCTCTGTTTTTTTTACCCACTTGTACATTTGGATTTACTTGTTCTGTTTTATACAAGCTCTGTTAAGTTATGTTTACAGTATTTTGTATCGCTGTTTACAAATCTTGCATGGACTTCTGCCGTCTGAAAGAAGAAAATCCTCATCTTCAGAAATTAGGCAGGTAATATTTGTACACTTCCTGACAATTGCCAGAGCTATGGCATAATCAGTAGGCACACAAAAAGGTACTTACAGAGTTAAAAGTTCTCATCTCCTGCTTTAGAGTTCTTTTTTAGATTTGTATTTGTTTTGTTACTGTTCGGGGCACCAGGATGCAGAGAACCAAACTGGCCTGCTGTGAAGGAGCACACACAGCCCAAGGGCGTGGGACCCTGGGCCACTTCCTCCTCCACTCCTCCTCCCACTCCAAGTAGCACATCTCCCAAGGTGCCCGTTGGACAGTTGGTGTCATCCCAAGTATCTGTCCACCAAGCAGGGTGGTCTTTTTGTGTCAGTCTGGCTTTGATGCCTCCGATTCGACAGGATGGTTTTGTTGAAGATAGTCTTGTAACTGATAAGTGTTTTTGCACACATGTGCGGGGGGGGGGGCTTCATTTTTATCTTAATACATGATAATTTCCTCCCCACACTCAATTTTGTTAAACGGATAGGAATAACCTAAGCGGTAGCCTTCTGAGTAGCAGTATGAGTTAACATTCAGCTGCTTTTCACTGTTCAGGCTATCTTTTATACTAGACCTTGAAAAGTAGATTCTAAAGAAACATACCTTCCCAGGGTCGTCTTTGATATTTCATACTTTTAATGTACCATATCAGAAAGCATATTTTGTTACGGGAGTAGTTCCACCTCATAAATGAATGCCTATTCTCATCGACTTCTTGTTGAAAAGTTGTATTTGTGTATTTTAACATTCACCTTTTTATGTTCTCAATTGTGTGTCTCTTTTACCTCATGCTTTAAGGAGGAATTTGTCACCAGAGATAAATCCTCATTAGCAAGGATGCTATCTGCTCAAGCCTACTCCCAGTTTGACCCTTGGATGTAAGAAACAAGTCATTACCTGTTAAATTGAATTTTTCTGCCTTAAGAATGAATGTCCTAAGTAAAATATTGGATGCAGTATATAGATGATCCAAGGCAGTGACTTCAGATTTAGATGTTAGTTTTAAGATTATTTACATTTATTTAAACTTTTAGATTGGACTATTTACTATTGCTCTCTGTGGTGATACATATCTTTCAGTAAACTACATTTTTAACTTTTCCATAAGCTGATTTTAATTGATTTTTATCAATTTAAGCACACCCTGTTGATAGGGAAAATAAACCTTGGGTTATAAACATTGGCCTGAGGAAAATGAAGCCACTTTATGCTTTTTGACTATTCTATTTCCAGAGAGAAAAGCCTTTACAAATTAACTCTTAGAGGATGGAGCACTTGCTTTAAGAGATGTGAAGGAAGGAATTTATGATCTTTATGAAATGTTGATTTAGTTCAGGTCTAAAAATGAGACAAGACAAAGCACTAAGGCACTAACAGTCCCTAATTTGTTCACTAAGAGTCCTTGCACCAAAAGCCAAATTAGTAGGAAGGGTTTTGTTGCATTTGGCCCAGAATTTTCTGGTAATGATGGATTACAGTTTTCTCTGACCCATTCATATACGCATGTTTTAAATGTGGGCTTCTGGCCCAAAGGAGTAACCATTAGTTAAACACTTCTCGATGAATAACTAGGGACATCTGATCTTTGCTTATCCACAGTTCAAGTTAACACACAAACCATTTTGTTACATTTACTGCAGCATTTGAAATTTAAGAATAGTACAAAGAGTATTAGAAACAGTGGCCTGTGGCCAATTATCACACTAAAAATTTGAGCTAAAATTCTGGACATGTAGCTGGCATGGTGGAGTATGTCTATAATCTCAGCATTTGGGAGACTGAGGCAGGAGAATCCCTGCAAGTTCAAGGCCAGCCTGGAATACATAGACCTTGTCTCAAAAAAACAAACAGAAACAGCCATAGTGACTCTTACATGGCTGGTCCTCCCTCCTGCTGTAGACTGCACTTCTTCTCTACTTTTTACTTGGCCCAAACTTGCCCTGCAGAGCTTGTTTCTTGTCCTACCCTTAATAAAACTTTGCTACCATTAAGACCGAAATCAGAAATTCTGGACATGAGATTCGTTGCATTCTAATTATTATACTTGGGGGTTGAGAGAAAAAGAAATGTATGTCTTTTTCTCATTCAAGCCAGTCCTTTACAGTTTAAGTCAAGAATGGATTTAATTAGCATTTAACCTGCTTTCCTTGCCCTGCCATCTTGTTTTTTTAAAAAAAAATCTCATGTCAAAAATCTGGTCACTAGCATATATGTCATTGATGGAGTCAGATACACTTTTTATTGTGATGACTAAGCAAAACATTTTTCCTGACGGGTTAAACAGTAATAATCATGTTAGAAGGTCAGAAGTTTCTGCTGTTCGTTTTTAATGGCCCTTGGGGTTGTTCATTGGTTTTTGGTTTTATCTTTCTACCCTAAGAAGGGGCATCAGCTTTGGAAAGCGTGACTTGTGGGATTGTGGAAGGTGGTGGTGCCATCTTACAGAGCCTCCACTTGATGCCTGAACTCCAGCCAACTATTGCTCTGACCCACAGCAATAGCGCAAGTTACCCATCACCAGCATTTGTACAGAGCAGGGAATTCTGGTTTTAGTTGATAGATAACGTTGTGTGTATGAGGAGATTCAGCACCACAGACAGCTGCAGGACTCTGTTTCCATGGCTTCTTCCATCACAAAACGGGTAGAAACGTTCACTGCTTCAGGGTTCTAATCTGTGTGTCTTATGGCTCCATATCTGTAAGGTACCCTGTGATTTGATACATGCGTATTCCTTTCGGAAGTTGAGTTTATTCAACAGGTTGGCCATACTGCCATCGCATCCCCTTCTCTTCAGTATGGTTTGAAGTCAGCTCAGTCGTGAGGCTTTCATTGTCTACTCAGTCCATACACGTACATCCACCGTCCAAACGTGTTTCAGCTGTCAGAGTCTTCATGGACCTGAGAATAATTTCTTGTAAAGTTGAATGCAGTGTACTGTCATTCATAGTGTTTATATAAAAATACCAGGAATCTTCACTTTTGCTACCTTGATATAGCATTGAGCTATCATGTTAAAACATTGATATACATCAATTTATTAAAAAATACTTTTATAAGAAATGTTTTATAGTACTTTCTGACCTCCAGGAGACTGCTGTTGTATATTGGGTTGGGGTAAGGGGTGGGGGAGGTTACAGCCAGACCCTCTTGATCACACCTTCCTCTTAACCATCACTGGGCACTTTTTCTCATGTGTGCCAAGGTCTACGGGCCAGAGCCTTGCTGTCAGAGAGCACGTGGCCATTCCTACTTGAAAGCCACAGTGGCAACCTAGGATTCTGGAGAATGGAGATAAGGCAGGCACCCCAGAAGGGACTCCCCTGAGAGAGCAGGGGGAAACTTACAGAGCCCCACCCCCACCCCACCCGTCCAAATCTCAAAGCATGAATTGGTATCCTGAGTGACCAGGCTCTTTTTTTTCCCCACCAACCTGTTCTGCTTGGTGCCTCCAACCTGAGGCTTCCCCTTTTTCCACTGGTCTTTCCGTTCCTTGCTGAATGATATTTCCATCCACTAATTTCAAAACTTCTCTTGAAATAAGTATTATTAAATAGATGAGTAATATCCTTAATGGTCTATCATTGCCTGTCCGTCCACCCTGCTGAGAATATAACTCACCTGTTCTCAAGGATAGGAACCAAAAGGTAGCCTGTACCCGTGGTGTAGTACTGTTTCTTGGTAGACAGTAATAGTTACCAACTCACGCCTGGTGAAGCAACTTCGGGGTCTTGCTGATAGGAAGGATGCTGGGAGAGGTGGGAGGTTTGGGGTTTTGTTGGTTTTCCTTTATTATCCACCCTGAAGTTCTCCCATCACCCTAGTTCTAACTTTACAGAAGTTGGTGCTTGTAAAGATTAGTGACTTGCTGCATTTTCCAAGAGGTACATTAGTGCCAAACAATTGCTTACTTCCTCATTGATTTGAAAATCCAGGCAGCTGCTGAGCCCTGCCACATCTCCCTTTAATCTCCTCTCTAAAAGGACAGTCCTCCCAGAAAGATCATACCTTGAGCCTATGTTGAGAATTTTTCTTGCTGTCCAGGCCAAATAGAAAGCTAAAGAAGTGTAAGCGACTCTTCTCAACAAGATGAGGGAGGCATTTGGGTTGCAGAAGTAAAAGGAGCCCAGCTGTTGCCACCCGGCCCTGGTCTGAGCAGGCCGTGCTCATGGTCCTGCTGAGAATGCTGTTGACTGGAGGAGGTGAGGCCTCCCTGACCCCGACCCACTGCCCCCTGGTTCCACTGCACGCTACTCCTTGCCACTTGGCAGTCCTCGTGCTTAGAGAAGCCTCGGCTGCCACCCTGTTCTCTCCACACCCCTAACTTGCAGACAGTCTGTGCTCTGTAGTACAGGACAGCCTTCAGGTACTTCTGCAGCCCTAACTGTACGTTAGGTTGTCCTTAGGCTCAGGAGTATCAAGTCAGACTCCTTCACGTGACTCCTGCCTTACTCTGCACCGGAAGAGGTATGCGTACTAGACATAAGTGAGAACAACCCTGGGGGAAGGCATTGCTGTCGACCCAGTGTATTCAGCCCAGCCAGCCCATGCGTGTGTGCTCAGACGGGCTGAGCGCCCAGACTGCAAGTCAGAGTAAGATCTCGGGACCAGGGCAGAAAAAACTAACGTCTTCCTCTTCTGCCAGAATCAGTAAGCAGGTGCCACAAAAGGCCAGCACCCCTGCACACAGAAAAAGATTATCACTTAAATGGTAAAAAGTCAGGCCAGGGATTATAGCTCAGCGGCATAAGTCCTGCCTGGCAAGTGCAAGGTCCTGGGTTTGATTCCAGGTATCAAAAAAAAAAAAAAAAAAAAAAATAGTGAAAAATCATAGAATTGAGGAAAAAAGACAATAAGGAAAAGATTTTTATTCTACCCTTGCAATGTGCTTGAAGCTATGCTGTACTCTACATGCACTTCATTGTTACTGCAGCCTTTAGGTTGTGCCTACTTTACACAAGAGGTTATTAGCCCAAGTCCACACAGTAGGAGGCATCCCTCCTAGACCAGCCAATTCTAAAGCCTTCCATTTAGGCATGCTGCTGTTTTGAAATGGAAACTCCAGCCCAGCCCAGAAATACTGAAGTCAGCAAGTCCACATTTTACCAAGATCCCCAGGTGACCGCAGTGACATTTGAGAAACACTACTGTGTGCCGTTAAGACTCGGTCCTGAGTGGTATGAGTGCTCTGCCCCTTGAAGTGGTAATTGACTGAGTGAAGTGAGCATCGGCAGCCGCACAGGTGAGGCGCAGAAGGGCTGGTAGGCAGTTCCCTGCCAAAATGGAGTGCTGAGATTCAGGCACTGAGGACTCGGGGCCAGTTCAGCTGTCCTCTGCCTTCCTGAGAGCGCACCAGGGCAGGGCCCGTGGTGTGATTGTCCCAGTTTACATCTGTTGTCACTGAGGGCCCAAGCTGCCCGGGCCTCCATCCCATGTCCTCACCCTGCCTATTCCGCAGTGCCCGCAGTTGAGCCAGCACTGTTCACCGCCCCATGTCCAGAGTGTGCTCTGAAGCTCCCATCAGCAAATGCCCAGCTGGCACCATCCTTTGAGACGCCTCAAGAAACATTCTGCTTCACCTGAAATCCGGCTACCCCACTAAGGAACTCTGCTGCTCAGCAACTCTGCTCTCTCCACACCATTGCTCTCCTTCAAAACTTCCCAGTGACCTCGCACCCACACAGCCCATCCAGTGCTCTAGCCCCATGTTCTCAGCTGTGGCTCTGTTGCCGTTTGTGTTGGGATGGTTTTTTGCCCATGACAGCACTTCAGTCATCTCTAGCCCTGCCCCTGCTTAGCAGCGTTTACCCCCTCCACAACCACTGCAACACTAAATGTACCCCAACACAGACACATTCCACCCCCACAGAACCACCAGCAGCGTCCCACGTCAGCCACACACCGCAGCCTCTGCCTGTCGTCACTAGCAGTGACCACTTCTAGAATCTTCAAGCAGCTGGGGTTGCTGATGTCCCTGCTCACCTTCGCACCATATGCTGCAGCAAGTCTGCCTTACCAAGCTCTCAAATCCATCACATCCAGGGCTCCTTTACCAACATCCACTCCCTTTGCCGGGTCTTCATTTTCTTCTTGCCCAGCCTAAATGGCATCCTCAGTAAGTGAGTCATTTCCTGCTCAGTATCCTCCATCCGCTTCAGTGCCCCTTCCTGCATTACAAGGCAAACCCTAGACTCACCCACCCCCATGTGTGAGCCCCATGAGCAGAACATGACGAAGGAAGTCACAGCTGGAATGAATGGCTTGATTCTGACACTCCTGCTCACAGAGCCGGCATGGGCACCCCGTGCTGTGGTGTACCCCAGCTCCCTGTCAGTGCCCCCACCTCCCTGAGGTCTGCCACGTGCTCAAGTGTTCCCACAGTCACCTTACCCCACAACACAAAGGCAATGTAGGCAGTTGACCCTCTGCCTCCCAAACTACAAAATTCACCTGAGCTAGTACCAAATCTCTATGCTGTTCCATAGCCTCTGCTGCATAGCAGTCGCCCTCTCCCTCGTCAGTGCCTCCCATCACCTTGCCAGCCCTCGGCTCCAGCAGCCACTCCGGTCCCTTGAGCATCGGATTTCTTCTACTGAATCCTCCCCATCAGCATAAAACATATTACAGGATTTCTCAGCAAAAAACACGCACTCTGCCTTGATGCCCTCCACTCTAAGCAACACTGCCACCCTCAGCTTCTAGAAATACCTTGTTAATTGGGACTGGGGACATAGCTCAGTGGTAAAGTGCTTATCTAGTGTGCACAAGGCCATCGGTTCAATCCCTCACACTGCAAGAAAAAGAAAAAATACATAGAATACAGGCAGTTTGGAGAATGACAAAATGACCACCAGCCTGTACTAACTGCCCAGCTTAAATAATAGAAATCAGGACTACAGATCACATGTAGCCCCTCCCCAGGGATGTGTTACTTCCTCAGCTCTGTCACACCATCCTGAGGTTTGCATTAATCATTTCTTCACTTTTCCTTTATGGTTTTATCACCTACATATGCATACTTAATGTTGCTTGGTTTTCCCTATTTTTGAACTTTATATAAATGGAGTCATAATGTATATTCAGTAATTTTAAAATTCTATATTTTTAACTTTATGCATATTAATGTACATAGTTGAAATTCCTTTTCATTGCTGTATCATAGCGTATATAAATATACCACAATTTTTATGTTTAATGGACACTTGGACTCCTGCCAATTTTGTCACTGATAAGCAATACTTGTGTGAACAGTGTAATGAATATCTACTGCTGCAGATGGAAGGGTTCTCTAAGAATGGAATTGGAAGGTGTGAAGAATGTATGTGTTCAACTTTATTGATGTAGAAAAATAATATTCTCTTCTACTATACTTTTATTAAATAAAATCCTATTCAGTCCTCTTTCAGTCTGCTAATCAGAGTTACACAAGCTAAAATATTCTTTTACAATGTCACATAATGAAATTTCTCAGTGCCTGGCGTTAAAAAGATTTTTTCATTAGTAGCAAAAGTCAAGAAGATGAAAACCATAATGAGCTCCCGCATAGCCCCTAGGAAGATAAGAATATCATAAAGTATTTTTTTTAAAAAATCTGACTGAGCATCTTGTTTCATCTTGTGAATGAAATGACCATTCATAAAGATCCATCATGATTTGCAGCTCTGTTGAAACCACAGGCCCTGGTTAGAATCCACAACTTCAGGAAATAAATGAAAATATTGTGAAGATACCCTCCACGAGGAACGTACATCCGGCTCTCGTCTCCCTAGAAAATTCACTGCCTTGGTTAAAATATTGTAAATGGCATCTCCATCTCCATGTTCCTTAAAGGTTTGCATATTTGGAAGGTTTCCCTGACAGATCAGGGAGCACCGCATACTTTTCCCCTGCACGTGATGAATAGCAATGAAAAATCAAAGCCCTTGACACCTCCCAGGAAAGATTATTTAACAAGTTATCTCAAAGTTCATGCTGCCTCTAACTCAAACTAGATCATCAAAATTATTTTCAAGGGCCTGGGATATAGCTCAGTGGCATAAGCCCTTGCCTGGCAAATGCAAGGTCCTGAGTACCCAAATAAATAAACACAAACAAAATTATTTTCAAAAGTGCCTGTAACACTCTCACCAGTAGATGTGGGAAAGTTTGCTCCATATCCTAGCCACTTTATACTGAGTGACCCTAAAGTTTTCCAGTGTGATAAGCATCTATCTGTGCTTTCCGCCTACATTTTCCTGATTATTAATAAGGCTGACACTCTTTATATATTTCTAAACCATTTATGTTTTCTATGAAATATCCTATCTTTTGCTCACTTTTCTATTGGGTTATCTATCCTTTACTAATTTGTAGGACTTCTTCACATATTCTGGCTATCATTCTTTGACCGTTCTATAGCTACAAGTATTTTCTCCCAGTTTGAGACTTGTCTTTTTATTACCTTTAAAGTGTTTTCTCTCTTCAGAAATCTCTCTGTCCCTCTAAATTATAAAAAATATTGTCTTATATTTTCTTCTAAGTATTTAGTGTTTTTCTTTTGAATTTGTCTTTATAATTCTCAATACATGATAAAGCAAATACTCCCAGATTCATTAGGGTATCTTTGTTATTCTTGGCCTTTTACTCCTCTATATCAATTTTATTTTATTTTATTTTCTTCTATATAAATTTCAGAATCAGCTCCCCATGTTACATACACATGCACACACTCTGTTAGAGTAGAATATGTGTATTAACTTGTAAAGAATCAACATCCCAACCACATCATCCATGTATCATTAATACCTGAACTTTTTTTTTTTTTTTTTTTGTACCAGGAATTGAACTCAGGATCTCACGCTTGTCAGGCAGGCACTGTGCTTATGAGCTATATCCCCAGCCCAATATCTAAACTTCATGTTCGTGTTCTACACTAATTCCTATGCATTTTCAACATTCCAACAATATCTCACATTCTGCCTCCAAGGCAACAAGCTTTAATCAGAGCAAAATCTACCTCCAAACTGTCTGCCTTAAAAGCAAAACAATATGGAGCCAGAATATCAACTTCCGTCTATTTACATGCCTGCCTCCCACGCTGATTCATGAACTCCTTGACACACAGACCTATTTCCTGTCTTAACAGTGATTACCAGTGTAACAATAATAGCGAATGGCTATGGGGGACTTACTCTGTGCATGCTCTGCTCTAAATGTCTTTACATGAACTATGTGTTTTGTGCTCTCAATAAGGTAGATTTTATTATGGATCTTTTTAATTGAGGTTCAAGAAATGAAGTCACTTGCCCAGGGTCATGCAATTTGTAAGTGAAAATAGGATGCAAGCTTCGAGGGCCTAGTTCCAGACTCCTTGGAAGCTTCTCAGTTCTGCCTCCACGGGAAAACATTCACAAGTTGTGCATCATAAAGACATTCTCCAGAGGAGCCCAAATTGAGGGACATTTTACAAAATCCCCGCAAAATTGTTAAAGTGGGAAACTTTAAGTCTACAAGAACCTAAATGATGCGTGCGTATGGCATCCTGGATGTGATGCTGGTACACAGCAAAGAGATGCTAGGTAAAAACTAAGGCAACGGACCACCTGCGGCGCTGATGCAGGCCCAACTGTGGGCACAGCGGGGCGCTGCGGAGGCTGCACCCTTGGGCTCAGGCATGAGTTCAAATTGTGTGTTCCCAGAGTGATCACACCCTCCTCCCTAAATGATAAACGAAATTTGCCCATTACAGGTAGGAAGACCTGACTCTCCAATTCCTGAGGAGATCTATCTTCAAAGGACAGAGTATATTTCTAAGTAGAGAATTCCAGGAACCTGTGCAAGGAGCTCTTTTCTTGCCCAAAGTCTGGGTGGGTGATGCCTTAGCACTTACTGAGCAACCAGAATTAGCAGCTAAAGTGGACACGGTTTGGATAGGGGAGGGGGCATGATAGTTCTGTTTATACCAAAGCCGTAACTTGGCCAGGCCATCTCAAGCTATTTGTGACACAGATCGCGTAGGAATTTGATAATGACACATTTTCCCCAGCAGCTGATTTACTAGAATACCCAGGTGTGCTTTCTGAGACCTAGGAGGAGAAAAGCAGTAAATACAAGCTTCAACTATATGAAAAGGATGATTACTATGAAGGAGTATTCTGATCTATTTCAAGTTGTTCCCCTTCCTTCCAAAAATTGTATATTTATACATAAAAGGAGAAACACTAAGGAAACTAATAAAGCATAACTTCCATCTGGCTGGCCACGGTGGTGCACGCCTGTAACCCCAGCGCTCAGGAGACTGAGGCAGGGGGATCACCAGGTCGTCAAGGCCAGCCTGAGCTATATAGTGAGTTCAGGCAGGCCTGAACTGCAAACCAAGAACGTTTCTCAAAAAAAAATGGGAGAAAAAAATCATCTCCATGATACTACATTTTATCCAACATGATAAGTATCACTCCATGTAAACTGATACATATGTGTTGTGCTGAGAACTGGATTTAAACTCACTACCTGTGAGCTATATCTCCAGCCCTTTACCCCAGGAATGATGAGCCTCTGCCACGAAGATGCAGTCTCCAGGGATTGGCACTGAATACCCCCAGGTGATTAGCAAGACCTTCCCGGCCTGGCCACATGGAGTTTGACCCTCCCAGATGGAGTCCTGAGAATTACTCACCTTAGAGTTCCTGGCTGCTTAGTACCTAGAGCCGGAGCTCACGCTGCCCCTGTGTGGGTCCGCAGGAAAGTCTGAGGGGACAGGGACTCCAGGAGCTGTGTTTCTTCTGCACAGCTGTCTCCTGTCTCAGCTGTGGCCTCTCAGTTCACATCGTCCTTTGCCTTCCTGGATGTGGTTTTCTGTCATCAGCAGAGTGATACCACGGTCCCAAACACAGCTCTGAACAGAAAGCCAGGGCCAGTGTGGGCTTCTGCTCTCACAGTGGTTTCACAGACAGCCCTTTGTCGTAGCTGTTCGTAGCAGAAGTTTCATTTCATTTTGTAGAATCAAACTGGGCCTGGTGATTTTTTTTATAGTTTGTTTGTTTGTTTGTTTGTACCAGGGATCAAACTCATGACTGCACACTTACAAGGCAGGCACTTATACTGCTGAGCTAAATCCCCAGCATTATGGAAATATTTAAAATATTGATTCTATTAACAATTATCAGAATATTTGAATGTGTGATTGTTTTTCAAGTATATTACTAGGTTCTATAAGAATATATCCATTTTATTTTATTTTTCAAATACAAGCTGAGCATCACTAATCTGAAAATCCAGAATCTGAGATGCTCAAAACCTGACATATCACCCAAATATTTCAGTTTGGGGAACTTGGAATTTTTAGGACAAGGCTGCTTAAAAAGTAAAGTCTATGTAAATATCCCACAATCCAAAAACCTCTGAAGTCTGAAACATTTCTGGACCCAGGCATTTTGAGTAAGGGATATTTAAACTATATATTGCATGAAAATATGAATACCATATTTTTACCTTTTTAATTATTGCTAAATATCTAACATCCTCTTTTTCACTTAAATAGTGAAATGACAATAATGTCATTTCTTTGTGTGCATACACACTCATTTCCCTTTTAAGAGTTTGTTGTTTGTTTGCTTTTTTCCTTTTGAGACAGGATCTCACCATGTAGTTCAAGCTGGCCTTGAATTTACTAAACACCCCGGGGTGGCCTCAAACTCACAGGCATCCTCCTGCTTCAGCATCCCAAGTGCTGAGATTACAGGTGTGCACCATCACTCCCAGAAAGTTTGGTTTTTCTGTTTAGAATTTTCCCCCAAACAATTAACTTTTGGTTACATTTACACTCTGTTGTGTGATTGTTTTGTCATTAATTTCTACTTTTCACTTTTTTCTTCTGCTTTCTTTGGTTTATTTTGTTGTTCTTTATGTTTTGACATCTTCCAAACTTCAGAATCTTCTAATTTAGTAATTTAAACCGTATACTTCCATCTAAGTATTGTTGCAGCCTTTAAATTTTATTATATAATATTAGAGATATTTAACATAGAATATTTTATAACTATCAATGTTATTTATTTTTTGGGCCATAAGTTATTTAGAATATTCATTAATTTCCAAACATAAAGGATTTTTAATTATGTCTCTTTGATTTTCCATTTAGTCTAATAATGCATACCAATTTTTTGAAAATTATTGAGTTAATAGATAGCATAGCATGTAGTTAGCAGTGTACATGTTTACACACCACTTGTGTATATTTTCCTCTATATGTCAATTAGATCAGGTTTATTATTGTGCTACTCAAATCCACTATCACCTTACTGAATTTTTTCACATCCTTCATTATTGAAAGAGGCGTGTTAAACATCCACCATGGGTTCAATGATTTTCTCAATTTCCCATATATTTCCGCTAGATTTTGCTTCCTGTTTTTTGAAACAATATTAAGTATATACATATTTAAAATTATTATAACTTTCTGGTGAAATAAACCTTTTATCAATATATAGGGACTTATTTCTTGTGAAGTTTCCTACTGTGAAGTAAATTTATCAAATATAAATACAGATGTGCACACGTCTGTTGGGTAGCATTTGCCGGGCACACCCTTTGTAACCCTTGTGCATCCTTCGCTCTCTTTACAGCAGAATGTGGTTGGGTGTTGGTTTTTCTTAATCTGAGATTCTTTGATCTTTAACAAGGTTTAATACATTTCATATGGTAACTGATGTACTTTACTATGTTTTAACCTGTTGATGTTGGTCTCTTTATTTTCCCTGGATTTTCTTCCATATCCCTGTTCTTTCTTACAGTCTGGTTTACCTATTTCTATTGAGAAATCAGCCATTGTATAATTAATTGCCTTTTCTTTAGAGATGACTGATTTACTCATCTTTTCTTTCAACAAATATTGATGTGCCAGTCACTCTTCTAGCTGCCAAACAAGCAAAGTCTCTGTTTGCCAAAGATGATATCCTAATGGTGGTGGCTTCTCTCACCGAATGCCAGGTCTTCAGTGTCCCACAGTGACAGTACAGTGTGTAGACGTCTATTAAACAAAAACAGACCACTCCGTTACCTTTGAGAGAGTCTTCTGGCTTTCCCAATCTGAAGAGCAGTGTCTTGCAGTAATTCTGGAGAAACCCTGGCTATAATGCTGCCAGATATTTCTTATCTGTTCTCTCATCTCTCTTCATAGAATTCTAGTCAAATTTTTATTGGATCTCTGTTATCTGTATCTTCTTTTTTTTTTTTTTTTTTTAATTTTTTAATTTTTATTTAAGGAGAAAAGAAAAGAAAGAAAAAAAAACAGTGAAGGGGTACAAGTTATACAGATTTACAGAATAAAAAAATGCGCAGTAGGAAATCACTAGTTAATGGATTACATATTGCCATCTTAGAAATAATTGTTCAAGTCACAAAATTAAAGCTTGTAGAGTGGACATTCCACCAATGATACTGCAAACAGTTCCGTTCAATGATCCAATAAAACTCTGTGATATCATTTTCTATCTTATACTTTTAAATATACATGCAGTTATATAGTTTAGAGCACTTTCTTTTCCTCTCTTTTGTACAGTGACTATTACACATTTTGGGTTTCATTGCTCCCACGGTTCTTGTTGCTTTTTTGGAAGAGAGTAAAACCAAATGTGACATAATAGAACAGAATCGGTCAAGTCAAAAGGGTGGACATAATAGATAATATAAAAACATATTACAAGGTGATCAACAATGGTTACCCTAATGCCTCCCGCTATTTCTAATAGAATTGCCTATATCATTAGTTGTAATACAATTGAACAAAACCGTAAAGAATAAAACCGACAAAACCAAAACATTGGAGACATTGTAGGTCTTCAAAAGTAGATAAAAGTTAACGAGAATGGGCGTTGTAATGAATCTCATTATCTTCTCAGCTGATGCCTAAACTTTCGAACCTGATACTATCCAGCAAAACAGAATATAGGAACCTCAGTCAAAAACAAGATGGTGAGAGCAATACAGGGCTTCAAATCGAGATAATAGAAAGTCGAAGTGGGTTACTATATTATATCCTGCTATATTTTTCCCTGTAATTAAATGGGTAAAAATAAAAAAGTAAATAATGGAGTGGAGATTGAGAAAAAAAAGGGCATAACAGCGAAACAGGGCAGATCAAAACATAACCATTTAAGCAGAACAGTGTTTCACCACCAGCTAATCCTGACCCAAAAATAGTTACCATATTGACTCCCTCCCTGAAGTCCTTGAGTACAACTTCATACACTGTAGCATTAAGTATATCAAAACAATGTATATCCATTTAAGAGAATAACAGCATTACAGAGCTTTTAGAATCGACCAACAGAAAATGAACAATGGTCTCTGTATAATCTCCTTGTCTTTAAAAGGTTTTTTCTTATATTATCGTACATAGTAAAATCCAATAAGATACAACCTGTTTAGACCATTGGAGACAGAAGAACAAAAGCTAGATGAGACCTCAAAACAAGATGGTACTAAATCAGCATTACCTATTAAGATGTCATTTTCTCCAAAAAAAAGCTGTTCCTATCATCCAATCTTCTCTGTCTCATTTCTGTTGAGCTCTTTTTCTGTCAGTAGCTGTCAGTTTGTCTTCTTCGTTTTGGTCTCTGCTCTATTCGTTGTGGCCTCCCCGCCCCTATTTCTGGGTTCTTTGTATTTTTCTTTTTTTAGAATATCCTGCAATACTTTCTGTAGGGTTGGATTGGTGGTTGCAAATTCCCCCAGTTCCTCTTTATCTTGGAAGCACCTCGTTTTTCCATCAATTTCCAGGGACAGTTGTGCAGGATATCTCAATCTTGGCTGTAGATTATTATCTTTCAAAGCTTGAATTATTTCTCCCCATGCTCTTCGTGATTTGATGGTTTGTGAAGAGAAATCTGCTGTAATTTTGATGGGTCTTCCCTTGTAAGTGATCTGTTTCTTGTCTCTTACAGCTTTTAATATTCTGTTCTTGTATTGAATTTCTGGAATTTTTATTATTATATGCCTGGGTGTTTCTCTGTTAGGGTTGTAGGTAGCTGGGGTCCTGTATGCCTCATACATTTGAGTATCTTTACCTTTTGCTAAATTAGGAAAATTCTCCTGGATTATTTCTGTGAGTAGCTTTTGTAGTTCACTTGTTTGTGTCCCTACTTCTTCTTTTATGTTCTTAATCCTTAAGTTATGGCTCCTCTTATCATCTTCTTGTCTTTGTATTATTGCTGTGTGTTTCTTTGTTATTTTTAAGAAGTTTTTCATTTCATTCTCCCATGTTTCAAGTCTGCCCTCCAATTCAGATAGTCTGTCCTTAGTTTCTTTCAAGCTGTTATGCCAGTCTTGGGTATATTTCTTGATTTCTTGATAGTCCCTTTGCACCTGCTTCACATACTCAATGCTTTCTCTGTTTTCTCCATCAAGCAATTCTCCCCTCTTTTTCTGTTCTTCCACTCCACCATCTGCTTTTTCCTGGGTGGTGCTTAGCATTTCTCTAACTATTCTGCATACTTCTAGCTTCAGGTCATTGATAACTTCATTCCTGAATTGGTCTATGAGGCTCTCTAAATGGCGCTTAATGTATATTGGTACAGTGTCCACTATTGCCTGATTCTCAGGATTGGGGGTCGAGGAGCCTTTTTTGTTGCTTCCCTTCCCCATATTTTCTGTTCCTTATAAAATGTAATCTTACACAGGAGGCCCGGCTTCCCTGCCTGTCAGCTACAGCTTGATCGAATTGCGCTGGCTAGTTGTTCCCGCTCACCGCTGCGCCCCAGGGAGTTGCGGAGGAAGCAGCCTACGCGGAAGTCGGTGGCTCCTCCGGGCCACCGTCAGGCTCTGGGATCTGGGCTAGGCCAGCTTAGGGAGTCCGCGAGCAGCGTCCCTCCGGCCAGGCACCTTTCACCAATCCCGTCCGAGAGGGAAATGCGCGGCTGCAGTTGCCGCCGCGCCCTGCTCTTACAGGACTGCCCGCGCCCAGAAAATCCTCCGCTGGAGTCAGACTGCGGTAGGGAGTCAGTTCCTCGCTCACCTCGCCACCAGTCAGCCTTCCTTCCTGCCCGTCGCGTTTCCGAGACCGTTCCCAGACGCCTGTTCCCAGAGCTCGGGGGTCGCGTCTCTCCTTGCCGAGCCGCTGTGGAGGTGGCCGGCCGCCGCGCGGCGGGAAATCCAAACCGCGGTTTCCGATGGCGCGGAGTCGAGTCTCCACACCGAGATTTTTCTGTTCCTATTTTAGCGCCAGGGCTGTATTCCAAGTTGGATTCTCTCAGCCCAGTTCGTTCCTGAGTCAGCAGAGCATATCTCTACTGGTTCGTATCTCCTTAGTCCGCATCATTCCTGGCCTCTGAGCCGAGCCTTTAGAGAGCGTTCAGCAGTTGCTGTTGTCTGTCCGCCATGTTCTCAGGAATCCCCCTATCTGTATCTTCTAACTTTTATATTTTCCCACTCCACTGCTGTTTTTGTTTCTTTATCTAAGAAGAGATATTTGTTTGTTTGTGGAAATTTTTTTGTTGTTTTTGAGACAGGATCTCACTATGTAGTTCAGTGTGGATTTAAACTCACCAGGTAGCCCAGTCTGGCCTCAAAACTCACAGTGATCCTTCTGCCTCAGCTCCCAAAGGCCGGGAAGACAGGCATGTGTCATCACATCTAGCCGATACCTCTGTTCTTCTTAGTTTAAAGGGAAGGTTGTAACAAACACAAGAGGCAGAGGTCAGCCAAGCCACTGACTTGTGTAAAGACAACACAGCAATGTGTGGTGCCCAGGTGCAGGCAGACAGCAAGCGAAAAGGCTGTCTGGAGGTAGCAAAGAAAAGTGAGCACCTTTTACAAGGATTGAAAGAAGGCAAGGAACATTAGGCAGGAAATTTTTTTTAAATTTTTATTTTAAAAAGAAAAAACAAAACTCAAGAAGCAAACAAATCAAAAAACAACAACAAAAGCAAAATGATAACAACAATAAAAAAATAGCTATACAGGCTTTCAAAACAAGATGATAGGAGTTTAACAATGGTTGTTATATTGCATATTGTTATCTTCAAAATAGTTGCTTAGGTTACCAGATTCAAGAATAGAACAGAACATTAAAATGGAAAAAAACATTGGATTTCAAAAATAAAACAGAAGAAAATCCCCCACCATGTGTTATCTGCCAAGTAGTTGCTCAGACTACCAGCTTTAGGTCTGCAAAGTCAATCAAACAATACAAGCATTATTAAGTTATTTTTTTTTTTTACTTCAGTTGCTATCATCTCAGCCTGACTTCCTCCAAATCGGTTCACTGCTTTGTGGGGGCAGGGGTTGCTCTTCTTGTTTACATCCCACCTACCAGGGAAGGCATGGTCTGCCGTCTTTCTTCTCTTTCAGTTCCCCATGGTGGCTGCCCCTGGCCCATGGGAAGGCATGGTTTGGCTTCTTGATTCTCTTCTCAGTTCCCATGGCAGCTCTAGGCAAGAAGATTGTCAAAGTTTTCTGGCAGCCTTACTTCTCAGTGGGCAAATTCGTTGAAGAGTCCAGTGTAAATCTTGGGTGTCTCCAGATGTCCCAGGATCTGCAAGATTCCCTGTCCTATCTTATCTCCTTTAGACATCCTATGCTTGCCAATGACATCCTTGTATGGGGCACTGGGAGAAACTTTTGTTCTGACATTTGGGCTTTGACCTCAGTTGCTGACATAATTCTCCTGACTTTTTTCAGTTACTGTGTGACAGGAATATCTGATACAGAGCCCCTAAAGCCCTTGGTCTTTGCTGGGAGATGGGAACATATTTTGTTCTAACAAGACAAAATTTGGCTCCTGTATAGGCTCAGATTGGAGCTAGTTGCTAGAGAAATCACCTGTATGACTAGAAGGTTGGACCCTACTCACACCCAGGCAGAGGGCCACAGAAGCACCAGCATTAGTCAGAACAAGTCATAGCCATCATCTGAATGAGAGACAGTCTCGTGGAACTGGGCTTTAAATGCGGCCCTTGACACTGTCCTCAGGCAGATGGTGCCAGCACTGGATTGAATGAGTGGATTCCCAGTTGATGTCTGGGAGACAATCTGCCATGGAATTGCTTGGTGTATGTGGACTTCTCCAAGTGTCAGGGGCTGAGTGGAGAGGAGAGAGGAGAAAAGGCCTCTGGGGCTTTGTTTTTCCATCCTTATGATGACGTTTTTTTTCCTTTGTGTTTGATTCAGATTGCACCCAGTGAGTATAATAACCCTGCTCACCCATGCGAGTGGAAAGTCCTTGGCAGTGAATGTCCTTGATTAACCAAATGGGGAGAATAAACTGTAGTAGAATAAAAAATTTAAAATATGAAATACTAAGTGAATACAGATAGCCAGGAGGATTAAACAAAGTCCACAGGAACAAAAAGTAAAGCAAGTGTAAGTGACAGCTCTACTGGGAACCAAGAGGCCAGGGCCAGCCCTCTTGGCCTGCCAGTCGCAGGCATGAACAGTGAGCATGCGCGCGCATGCGTACGAGGCGGCTCCCAGTCCACAAGGCACAGCGAGACCGTATTGCGCACACGCTCGTGGGTGGCTCCGGTGCTCGCTCACCCCTGTGGTGCCTTGTTCACTTTTGTATTTTATTTTTTTACTGGTTTTGAGAGATTTTTGGTCTTCAGACTCGTCCTTTCCGCTCCTAAACGTGTCTTTCTAACCAGCCCCAGCTTCTCAGTAGCGAAGGCCAGAGCTGACGTGAAGGTATCACACCAGGGAGAACCAGGTGGACCACTCGGGCCTAGGCGCTGAGCACAATCGTCAGGAACCAGGAAGTGGTACCGTTTGGACTGTAAGTGACCCTAAAAGTCTGTAGGGTAAAGGCTTGCTCCCCAGGGTGATGTGTAGGGAGATAGTGGAGCCTTAGGAGGTGGCGCAGGTGGGAGGCCATTGAGGGTGCTCCTTGAAGAGGACGGGGAACTTGGGCTCCTGCTCTCACTTTCCCTCCTTGGCCTGCAGCTGAGCAGATTTGCACTGCCGCATGCTCCTCCAGCGTGCCCAGCAGAGACCTGCAAGCAGTAGGGCTGACTGGCCACCGACTGGAACCTCTGGGTCGTGAGCCGAAAGAAGACTTTCCTCTTTATATGCTGACCTTGCAGGCATCTGTTACAGTGATGAAAAATTGACAGAGCAGAGTATTGTCACATCTCAGATTTGTCCTTGATCCAGCCCTCTGAGGACTCCTGTCTGATGCATATAAAAAGAGAGCTAGCTGTCCCTGGCCTGGTGGAGCACACCACTGTAATCCCAGCACCCTGGGAGGCTGAGGCAGGAGGGTGGTGAGTTTGAACCCACCCTGCACAACTTAGTGACTTAAAGACCCTATCTCAAGAAAAAAGAGAGGGAGAAGGCAAAGGGGAAGGGAGGAAGGGAGAAAGACAGGAAAGGGAAGAGGAAAAGGAAGAAGGAAGAGGAGGTTGTGAAATTTCTGTACTGTGACACTATTCTGCATGACCCTATGAAAAATGGATATATTATACATAACCCACAAAACATAACCCAGTGAACCCTAATGTAAATTCTGCACTTCGGGTGATCACAGAGCATCAGTGTGGCATCATCACTTCTAACAGATGTATCACTAGCTGGGATATTGACAGTGGAGGAAGCTTTGCATATGGGAACTCTGTAATTTCCCTCTGTTTTGCTCTGAATCTAAAATTGCTCTTAAAAATATATCTAAAAGGAGAAAAGGAGAGAGGGAAGAAGGTGTAGCAAAACCCAAAAGAGTCATTTCGTGCCAAACTAACTCACTGGGAGCGACTGCATTCCCGCCCCTCAAAGCCCAGTGTTGACTTGGCACTACCGTCCCCACTGTGGGGAGGTGTCACCTTGGGTGACCCAGGCACCTGTCACTCCCCAGATCTGCACCAGAGTTCAATGAGTGCTCTCCCCCAACCCTCCCCACCAGCTCCCCAGAACCTCTCAGGTGTAGACAGTGGTGTAAGTCGCTGACCAGGTGCGCAGCCATTCCCATGACTCTGCTGCTGGCCCAGCTATTGGCCAGATGCTGGGTCCCACCATCTTGGCACCAGGGCCAGCCCTCCCCTCTCTCCCCTTATGTGTCCAGTCCCCAGCACAACACCTTGGGGGACCCCATCATGGACATCAGGTTTTCCAGAGTACTGCCGGTGCCAGCTGGGGAGGGTGTGCAGGTGCTGTGGCCCTTCACAGCATGAGCTTGCTGTATATGGGTCAGCTGTGGGAAACAAACTTGCATATTAGTGTAAATAATGAAGAAGCAAATAGCATGTGAGATCCTGACAAAACTCAAGATGGGTCAGGAATAGTTAATAAGTTAGTTACCAGTGAGACATACCTGACATTAGGTAAAATAACTTGAGCACATGTATGCTGAGCTTCACTGGGACAGATGCAAACACCTGAGGCAGGGCCAGGTGTGGTGGCACATGCCCATAATCCCAGCATTCAGGAGGCTAAGACAGGATGACTGCCATGAATCTGGAGCCTGCTTGGGCTATGTATGTAGAGTTCAAGACTAACCTGAACTATATAGTGAGACCCCGTCTCAAAAAAAATATGGCACACAGAGTGCCAGGATTTGTTACACCTTCTCTATACACAGTACACTTGAAACTCCAAACCCCACAGAACAGTAAATGCATGTTAGGCAGCCAGGCACCAGAGTCATGATACATCGTGTAACATAATACACAGGAGACGCAAAACAACCCTGAGTCCTAAGCCAGCCAGTGTTTGAAAATGTACCGGGGATTTACTTTGATCAGACATGGTAAGATGTGTAGACACAGAAGTAACTGTCAAAGTTTCATATTCATGAGTCCCAGAAACAGGAGGCACAGCCTGCCCTTTGGGGCCATGCAGAGAGCGCCGGACCAGGGTCAGCCTGCTGCCTTGTGAAGGAAAATCTGGGGCAGGCAGCCGATCTCCCCTGTGGTTTCACAGGAAGGAATGGGCAAGTGGGGTAAGCAAACCCAGCAAGTTAGGTTGAATACCCCTGTTCCAACTCGGAACTGCAGGGCTGGTCCTGGGTTGCTTTGTATGGGCCCTGGGGTGGTTAGGACAAGGTTTAGTGTCCACCACTGCAGGAGCCTGGAGGCAAGAGGCCAGTGGAGCAGAATAGACTCAGGATTGATTGGCTCACAAATCAAAAAAAGTGCTCTAGCAGGCAAATTGCCAGCTATCTCAGAATCAGCTCATGCTGATATCCAAGCATTTTTTAAAAAAGGATTAAGACAAGCTACCTGTTGACAACAGCAGTCGGGCTCCAGCCTGCTAGATGAACTCGCCAGCAATCAGCCTAACCAACGAGTCACAGCTGAGGCCAGGCAAACCCATCCTGCAGGTCTCAGCCACAGGGAGCATTGACCTTGGATGCCATCCAGCTGCTGAGCCACCTTGTCCAGCTCAGGTCTGATCCTTGTGATACAAGGGAATGAAACTCCTGACCTACTATGTCCGGTACGAGCTCATGTTCTCTAAAATCGAACAATGAATTTTAGGAACAACGGAGGTTAAGAGAAGAATATATTTATTGAAAAAAAGAAAGCTTCTATCTGACGAGAGACTGAAGGGGTCCTAGGCGGGTTGCCAAGAACTGTCTTTTCTAGGGACTTTTATATAGAGTAAAACCATGGGTTTAAGGTGGGACATAACTATAGTTAGTCAATAAGATCAATAGTTGAGGTAAAACTGACTACATTAGGAATAAATGGGGAAGTGAGTCACGTAGAAAGCAGGCATTCTTACAGAGCTGTGATTCTTTCCTAGGGGGATGGGAACTATTTAGGGTGTCAATCCCAGGATATTGGTGCATGTGTTTGGTCTTTTGTCTTGAGGCCTGGCCCACAGCAGGAGGCATCAGCTGCGCTGGCAGCTGATTGGTGTCTGCACTGGCTCCATAGAGGACCTAGCCCTGTCTCACTGCCTATTATATATATATATATATATATTTTTTTTTTTTTTTTGTCTTTTTCCTTTTTATCGGTACCAGGGATCAAACTCACAGCTGCCTGCTTGCAAGGCAGGCACTTACGCCGCTGAGCTAAATCTCCAGCCTATAATATTTTTAACTAACTCAGCTGCCTGAAACACTTGGAACACCTTCAGAGAGGAAATCTAAGGCTCAGAAGAGTGGGCTACTGTCACAAATGGAAAAGGGAAGCCAAGATGCCCCCAGTGAATGTTTTGGTGCCACCTCCCTGGTATGCTTATCCTGTATGTGTCATCGCCCCCTTCTCCTCGCTCCATTCATTCTCCATACCCTTCTCCTCGCTCCATTCATTCTCCATACTTCTTTTTAACAGAATCAGTAGTGACTTAGCAAGACTCTGTGTCAATTTTTTAAACTTCGGGCTAGGGATGTTTTTTGGTATGAAGCCTTGGGTTGAATCTTAGTACACTGGGAGAAATCAAGTGTGTGATCAGGGCATGTCAGCCTGGCTGTGAGACTGTTCTTTGGCCTGCGAGGCTTGTGTGGCAGTATACTTAAAGGTTATTAGTGTATCACGGTGGCCTTGCCTTCCTTGCCACTTCACAAACCGGGTACTTTGGGAGCAAGAAACACCTTAAAGTTCACAGTTATCCATGATCAGTGGTGTGCAACTTGTAAGTCTGTACAGTATGAAAAGTCAATATACAAGAAAGAAAAGAAATAAAAATCAATTACTTGACTCTTGAAGAGTCAGGTTCTTTTGCTTTTTAAGATCTCTCTTGGAAGAACTTTACCAGACACATTCACATGCAGAAGCTTCTTAGTGGCCTTGGGCTTCCTTTCCTCACCTGCAACAAGGAAAATTCCCCAAACCCAGTAAACTAGTGAAGAAGAAAGAAGAGAAAACAAAACAAAAAATACACAGTCTCACCAGAAAAATAAAATAAATTTCTCTATGATTTTCAAATGTGTGGTTTCTTCCACACAATTTGGGGCAGTGTGAGTGAAGACATGTTCTTACTCCTGCTGGTAGGCAAAGATGACAGTCAGACCCCAGGCCTGTGCTGGATGTGGGCACCAGCTGGCAGTAGGAGTCCAGCAAGGGTGCACTAGGACTGGGCTGACCTCTGGCCAGGGCCATGGACCCTGTGTTCTTTAGAGCAGACCTCTCAGGGAGTCTCTTTCCTCGACCGTGCCCTGACCTTGGCCGTCTCCTAAGGCTGTCTCTCACCCAGTCACTGTGGGAACCTCACACTGGGAGTCCCAAAGTGAAGCCACCCACAGCTGCTCTGATTCAAACAGTCAGTGCTTCCCAGAACAGCATCTGGCCAGGCACTCTCTCCAGGAATATGGAGAGCTGGAGTCGCTCACCAGCTTTGCCTGTCCAGAGATTCATGTGGGAGCGGAATCCTGTGCATTCGCTGCAGATCACCGCACCCACCAGCCATGTTTCTCCCCAAAACCTCTGGAATCCATAGCTTTCACTTTGTCTCTGTAGGTTCGGTCTCCCTTTTCTGCTAGCTGGGAGCTGGGAACCAGGAAGAGACTGCAGGCTCTTCCCTTCTGCATTGTGTTCTGTCTCTTCGGTTTCTCTTAGGTTTTGATTTTCCTGTGAGATTCTTACTGGTTCCCAGGGATCTGCTTCTCTCTCTTTTGTTTTTTTTGTTTTGTTTTTCTTCCTCAAATTGTTATTTTCTAGTATCCCAATTCCAGGTCTTGGAGATGCTGAGTTATTTTTACTTCCCACACAGTCATTTCCCGGAAGTTCTTGTTTGACGTCACAGTTTTTAGTGATAACTTTTCAGGCTCAAGCATCTGGCATCCCTTTGGTCATGCTCCAGCTGCCTTTGATGGACACTGTACACACCAACCCAGCATGAGACAACCAGCCAGAGAATGTATGCCTCAAGTTCCTCAAGACTGAGTACTGAAATAAGGCAGAAATTGTAACACTCTACAAAATAGAACTTTAACAGTTAATTTCTTTTTTCCTCCTGCTGAGCATATAACCAACACTCCCCCCTTTTCTCAGCTCAGACCTGACAGAATATGCAGATGCCTGTGTTGGGAGCTAGGAACCCAGTATCCTTTCCACCCAAAAGGGGCCAAGGAGCTGAAGGTGGCTGGAAGTGATACACAGCATGGATCTTGTTGTCTCTCTGTGTCCCCTCCCTGCTCTGTTCCTCACTATAAAAACCCTTAGCCACCCATACACAGGGAGAGGGTGATTTGAGGAAAATGTACCTTTATGTCTCCTTGGATTAGCTTTGAATAAATCCTTTCTTTTTACCAAAACATGATCTTTGATTTGATCAGTGCCAAGCAAAGGAACCCTGAGTGACCAGTACTACTTAGAGTTTTCTTTCAACATCAGAAATCTGAATCATATTGAGGAAAGAAATAACTTGGTGGGGGGAGTAGAGAGGAAGGGGGAAAGAACTGAGATGTGCTACGTATGCATACCAGTTCCCTACAATGAGTGTCGTCATTATGTACAGAAAGCATGCATTAATAAAAATTAACAAGAAAGAAAGAATTCCTTATATACCAAGTTGCCTCAGTCAATGGGCTTCCAAAATTGTGAGGAATCACCTGTGGTGTTTTCCTGCTCTGCGTGTAGAACAAGAGCCCCAATGGTGGCTCCACTCTGAGCCCGAGGACACTCTCTCTGGGAAAGGGGCTTTTCCGCAGCAAGATGCAAACCACTTTCCCTGAGACTGCCATGTGTGCACTCGCTGGACAGGCACACCTCCCGTGTATCAGGCATTCACACGTGGAAGTTTCTATTTACAGAGGCCCCCAGCATCACCACACACTTGAGCCAGAACCTACTCTGGACTGGAGACAAGAAACATATCCAAATCCTTCCTGTGTCTCTGAGCCTGGGAAGCTGGACCCTGACACCGCAAAGAACCAGCCCTTGTAAACCTTCTTGGTCCCAAAGAATTCAGTCAAGACACATAGGCAGCCATGCAGAAGTATAGGTGGGGTTTCCCAGATAGAGTTACGCCTTCTTGCAAGCTGGCAGGCAGTGCCAGGCCTGGGAGAGAAGTTTAGCTATCTTTTATGTACCAGGGAATCATTCCTGAACTTCAGGGAACTGATGATTTTCGTTGTTTTGGTTACACAATGTATGTGCTTATCTGCATCTTTCTTAGGGGTTATTTTGGAATGTTGATAGCTCTAAATGTCTTGCTTGGCTTTTTCCAGTGGTCAGTGTTCCCTCAGGAGGACTTTGTCATAAAATCATCTAAATCAGGTCGAGGCCTAAGGACAGAGGGTGTTTAAAGAATGCTGTGCTGCTCAAAAAGAAACTTCAAACAAAAACAAATGCCTCCGTTCTTGCTGTCATTGGGTATAGACCACAGCACCTAGGAGTGCTGTGCACAGTAAAATGTCACTGTGCTCTGAGATTGCGTTAGGTCTGAGACCTAACGAATGGTTGTAAATGTGTCATACACCAGTCTTTCTTTACCTATAACTATAGGTAAAGGTTTACCTGTAACTATAACTGGCAAAGCTAGTGCTGGCTTGGTGGCATTGAACTTTAGTACAAGTGACTGTTTTGACCTTTGGTCTGGATGGTTGGCACTGAGTCTCAAACAACAACGGCCTGCTGCAACTTTTATTTAGCGAGAGTCATGAATGATTTCCTGAAGGTTCTAACAGGGTTTTGGGCTAAAGGCCACAGGCCGTTTGTCCCTCAGGCGTGCTAGTGTCTAACTAATCTGCCTGACAGAACTCAGCGGCATAAGCGCCTGCCTTGCAAGCAGGCAGTCGTGAGTTCGATCCCCGGTACCGATAAAAAGGAAAAAGACAAAAAAAAAAAAAAAACAAATACTGACAGTAGTTCTCACTCTACAGTGCAGGAAGGCTGCCCCCTGCCAAATTCACAAGTCTGCCCCGTGCAGATCATCCAGGAGCCACAAGACCACACAGAGCACCGCGATTGTTAAAGATGTGTTGCTGGTGCTGCGAGCGTGACTCCGGGGCACTGCACTCAAATGGCCAAGGTCTGGAGTCTCCTTTGCACCGCCAGATAACAACAGAAACCAACCAGAGAAAGATTGACTGTCAAACAGAAAAAGGCAACCACAGTCACACGCAGGCTGTGCCTACGCAGCCCTGCCGCCTTCCCACCTAAAGGCGTAAACCCATCTCCATCTACCTTACAGTAAACCCTCACCATTCTTCAGCACGGCCACCCAAAATTGACGAAATTTTCCCATTCAAAGGCACAAAGAACAAGGAGGGAGGGCACCGAGGAGCCACATGGAGCAACTAATCTGCCTGCATCAGTTGCTGCATTAGTAGAGAAAGTAGGATGCAGCTACATTCACATGCAGGTCAGACATCAGCTTCGGGAAGAAGCTCCCGGAAACACTAAGGAGGTGGAATTTCTTACATATGACACTTTCAGTACCTCCGCTCTGCTATTTGAGGATTTAGCAATTTGATATTCTCCTGCTGTCGCCTCTCAGGCCTCTCAGCTTCAGCCTCCCCAAACAGAGCAGTCAGCTGGGCTGCGGCCCATAGAGCAGCTCTAATTGGGGCATCTAGGGTTCCCCGCCCAATCCGCTTCAGCCCAGATAACAGGGTTGCTTTCCTTAGGAGAATGAGGCCTATTAATGGCTCTCCCTGTGGCAGACTTACAGAAGAATTTAATCCAGGAAGGGGTGGGAATAAAGAAGCTAGAAAAACTAAAGAATACACTATTCAACTGCAGGTCAGAGTTACAGAGACGGCTGCCCAGCGGGCGCCCTGCAGGCCCCAGCTTTCTGACCTGTACCTTGTGTCTTCTGCTTTTCTCAGTTTCCTAGTTTCTTGCTCAGAAATCAGTCATCACTCCTGATAAGTAAAAATTGCAGAAGGTCCTTGTTTGAGACGCAGCTCCTGTAACCGGCTACAAGCATCCAGACCGAAGGCCAAAAATGGAGTTACTCACACTAAAGTTCGGTGCCATCAGACCAGAACTATTATCTGACCTTCTGGAATATCAGGAAAGATAACAGCCTGATTCCCCAAACAGACTCATTTCAGCGAGCAGGATAAAGTGGTCCCTCTGTTTTAATCTTTACAATGACGACAACAACAACAACAAAAATAACCTAAAGTAACACCAATGTTAACCAGTTTTTTGGGTTCATTGTTTGGTTTAACTGCTTTGTCTCCCTTACCTGCCACATAAGGAAGGTAACTTCAGAATGACCACTGTTGTCTGGTCTCTGCTTTCTTCAGCATGTCTCTCTATAAAGGCACACTGTCACCTTCACTAATGAAGTGGCACCCAGGAAGTGGCCACAGACCCCGCCTGGCCTCAGCATAGTCTCAGCCTTGTGCTGTCCTGGAAATGTCTGGTTTCTCCAGATTAGCCTCAGGGGCTCTGCTTTTCTGCTAACAAGGAACTAGAATTCCAGAGGGAAAAAATTCCCAGAACCTGATTGTCTTCATCTGACCTCACCCAAAGACCTCTTCCTTTAGGATTATGATTTTTCTTTCCTGATTGTACTGATGACGTTTTTGTCAAAAATTTGAAAAGCACGAATATAAAGAAGAAAGAAAAAACATTTTTCACTGCTTTTTATATACTTTCCTTTTCCTTTCTCAAGCAAGGAAAAGTTAAACTAGTAAATAATAATCAAGATAATAGTCACCACGTATATCATTCTTATTATGATGCTTACGGGTTCACCTACTCTCCCAGTTTTGTAGCCCACTGGCAAGTGAGCAGGCTCCAGGGAGCCCCTCTGACCTTGAATTCATGCTCAAACATCACCAGCCTTCACTTTGGATAAGGTGCTTCCACTCCCAGTGACTCGGCTTAGTCTTCTGAATAAACCAAATAAAGTGAGATAACCTGCCTATTCAGAGTGGTTGTGAGAATTACGTGAGGTTCTACCCGATGTGTCTCACCCAGAGCATACGCTCAGTGTATAGCCAGCGCACAATGAATGTATTATTGCACAGTCTTAACAACTTAGGAGAAATAGAGTTAACTGAGGGAAACAACCATTGTGCCAACCTCACCCCACTTGATTGCTTGAGATAAAGGCAAAAAGGTCTCAAACCTCACCCCTTTCTTTGCTTAAGACAAAAGCAGGAGGGTTTTGAGTTGCAAGCGGATTTTGCCTGAGACCTGACCAAAGGTAAAGAGTGCCTGCTTCGTTTACATGCTAAGAGCTGCCCAAAGGAGGGGCTGTGTGCTATTACCACAGGGCAGACTCACACAGGCACTGGCTGTTGCTTTCCTCCCTTGCAAATACAGCATGGGTCCCTGTGCTCTGTACACATAGGCTCATGCTTGTGAAAAATGTGGATACCACTGCACCTGAATCGCTGCTGTGTCTGGGGCGACTAACTTGCTGTGCTTGAAACCTCAGTTGCTCTGTCCCTGGGCAGCCTGCGTCTGTATCCTGTGTGAATCTAATAAACCTTTCTCTTTACTAACCCCGGTTGGGTCTGTCTGGTTCCCATCAGTGAGGCAGGAGCTGGTGACAAAGTGAAGAGATTAATGGCCTCATTTTGCTGTTTGAGAAAAAGGAAAGCCTGGAGAGACAGAATCATTTGCCTGTGTATGAACATAGTTTAGAAACTGATGGCAGGGTACGGAATGTGTCATCCCCAATAAGCCTCTTGAGCATGTCCATTATTTTGAACTAGAAAAATTGAGAATGAACCAATTCAAGAAAAGCCTGTCTTTCTCTCAACTGCCTAAAATAAGTATAAATTTCTCCTTTATAGAAGAAATGTGTATTTATTCATTTAGTTTTCTAAGACAGGGTCTTAGTTCAGGTTGGCCTTGGACTCAGTACAATCCTCCTGCCTCAGCCTCCTGAGTGCTAGAATTACTAATGTGCATCCAGTTTTAATGGTCATAAGCTTGGTGAGGTGACCACAAAGGATTTGGCTTGGAACACTACTTTAAAACCAAGTCTAAGCAGAAAAAAGCTAGCAGAACAGTAGCCACCCCAATAGAGCTTAAACCCTCTGACTTTCTTCAGTTAGCTAGGGAGGGGGTGGTGGTGAGTAAAAAAGACCCTATCTCACTGAAGGTGTTGCGGGAAAATCCCCAAGTCAAACCAGAAGGAAGATTCTTTGTACCAAGGAGATAAGAAGGCAGTGTTTAATCTTTACACTGGCTGTTGCGGGGTCATTCCCAAAGGCAACTGTCCTGAATTTACACAGTATTTACAAGTGGGAAGTATAAAGCAGGTGACAAAAATTACATAATTGGTTATATGCATTGAGTCATATATTGATAGGCTATCCTTAAACAGATTTGTTGAAACAAAGGAATTGTTTCTCATAATATAGAGACATTCCAGGAACCAGGGGAGAAGGCACTTACAAGGTGAGCATATTTAAAAGTGTCCTTCACTAGCCCAGTGTATCTTCAAGTATGGATCATTATTTCTGATTTAGAGCTTATCAGAGGTATTCAGCTGGGCTTTAGACACAAAGTCAATTGAATTCAGAAGCAGCAGCAGAAATTTGGTCAGAGACCTCTAATTGCTCTCTAATTTGTATCATGAAATACCTCTAAGTTTGTTGTTTTATACATATGTTCTTTCATTATAACTGTGCCCCAACAGAGAAGTGTTTTGTTATGAATTCTAGTTTACAGTTTGAGCCACAAGCAGAGATTTCCAACTTTTCAGCTCAGAGAAGTTTTGCTACACCAGAGCTTGGAACTTTCTCCTCTGAGGGAGTGGAGCCATTTACTCTCTGTCCCTTGCAATTTGTAAAGGAAGCCAGAAGCGTGAGGGAGTCCATGGAGGGTTTTCAGCGTGTCTACCCAGTTGCTGAACTTTGAGTTCCCAGTAACCCAGAACAAGTCGTGCGTCTTTATGAGGCTGTACCTTAAAGACCCTAAAGGAATTAAAACCACCTGCCACTAAGTCTGGTGCCAAGGCCCCTTTTATCCTAGGTTTAATAGAGCTCCCAGGGCAACAGATTATGGCCTCAAATGATTGGAAAGGAATGGCTAAAGGGTGTTTAAGTCTGGGATTATTTACTGTAGAAAGGAAATTTTCTTGAATTGTGCATGGATCAGGCTGCACACAGTGCTGCTCACGATATAGCCATTACAAAAGACGTAATCAAAGAGGGTGCCTCTGCTATCGCAATCAACTTACTTTTGAATTGCAACTATATGAGCAGATTAAAATAGCTGCCACAAGGGCGTGGAGGGAACTTTCTTCAAAGAGTGAGACATCCCTTGGTTTGACTTCCATTCATCAGGGTCCTGATGAACCTTTGCAAGATTTTTTGGCATGCTTATTGCAGGTTAGTGAAAGGATTATAAGCAACATGGTCTTTGAAAATGTAAATAAATGGTGTAAAAGGTTTTATAGCCCACAAAAATTGGGCTACACAGGCTGAGATGATTTGAATAGGTGCAGACATTGGCTCCTCATATGTGTAGGGGGCTGCAGTGGCAGCAGCTGTCACCTGGGCTGTTTATCCACAGCCTAGAGAAGGAAGAGGGAACAGGGTTACTTGTTCCAGTGTGGGTTCAAAGGACATTTTGCCCTAAATTCCTCTGCTGAACCTATGAGGGCAGTACAGCCATTTGTCTGTTCCTCTAACAAAACATTCGGATGTCTTACAAGGTGAAGACGAGGGCATCACTGGGAAAATGAGTGTAGCTCCAAAACTGACGTGGAAGGCCAATGCATTCCAGGAAACTTCCAGTGGGGCCTGCCCTGGCCCTGCCAAACATGGGGGTGCTTTCCCTAACTCCTCCCCAGCCCTACTGCACTCCAATGCCAAGAATGTTTCTGACCTCTGGAAAGCGACAAAAGATAGTGGAGGTTTAGACTTCAGTCCTCCAGATTCATACTAACTCCTGAAATGGGACTCCAAGTTATTCCTCCTGGAGTCTGTGGACCTTTATCTCATTGTACAGTGGGACTCCTGGTACACCACAGCAATCTCACTTTAAAAGTTCTCCAGGAATTGCCTGATGTCATCAATGCTGATTATACAGGGAAATCCAGGTCATGGTTCAATCTATTTAAAACACTTCAAGTCACATCGGCAGACTCCTGTATTGCTCAAGTGGTCATTCTTCCTTTGACAAAAATTGAAAAAATCTATAAATAAAGAAAAGGAACCCAAGGGTTTGGGGTCCTCTGATATGTATTGGTTTCAACAGATTTAACAAGATCATCCAGAGATGGAAAACATTCAAAGGGATTTTAGACACAAGCTCAGGTGTTTCAGTCATTGCCCGACACCACTGGCCTATGGCATGGCCTCTGGATGTGGCAACCACAGATCCACATGGGGTGGGCAGTGTTTCTTACCCTCGAAGAAGTGCTAAGTTGCTAACCTGGAAGGATACAGAAGGCCATTCTGGATATTTCTTATCTTACGTCCTTCTCCATACACCCACCAATCTGTGGGGTCCTGACATATTACAGGACATGGGGGCATTTTTGGTTAGTTTGAAATCCTTAATGAGTCATCAGATGTTACAACAAGGCTTTCTGTTCTCTCAAGGGCTTGGTAAATATAATTAGGAAAGGAGAAAACCCCTTCCAATAGACCCTGAAACAGACCATTTTAGCATAGAACACTTGTCCTCACATCTTCAGGAAGGGCCTTGATCTGTTCCTCCTTCCCTTGTACGGCAACCACAATAACTTGGATGTCTGGTGATCCTATCTGAGTTGATTGATGACCTCTTACTTAGGAGAAGCTTACAGAAGCTGATACACTGGTTAATGAGCAGATGACAGCAGGACATCTACAATCCTCCGATAGCCCTTGGAATACTCCAGTTTTTGTAATAAAAAAGAAGTGAGGAAAATGGAAACTACTACAGGATTTGTGGGCAGTGAATTGTACCGTGGAACCCACAGGTGCACTTCAACTAGGGTTGCCTAGTCCCAAAGCTAAGCTTTTACATGTTTCCCTCATGGTGCTTGATTTAAAAGACTGCTTTTTTACAATCCCTCTCCATCCTCAAGATAAAAAGCATTTTGCCTTTAATTTACCCTCTTTTAATCGTCAGGCCCCTATGCACTCCTACCAATGGTATTGTCTGCCACAAGGAATGGCAAATAGTCCAACCCTATGCCAAGAGTTTGTGGCTGTAGCTATTTTGTCAGTCTGTCAGGTTCATCTATCTGCTTATCTTATTCATTACATGGATGATATTTTGCTAGCACATGAATCCTCATCCACCTTGCACCAAGTATTTACTCAATTAGATAATACCTTGCATAGTGAAGGCCTAGTGATGGCCTCTGAAAAGGCACAACTATAGCACCTTTTTCATATCTATGCCACCTTATCCAACAGAGACATATTGTGCCCCAAACTGTTCTGATCCAGGTTAATCACGTGGCAACCTTGATTTTCAGACTTTGATAATATTAATTGGTTCTGCCCAGCTCTTAAACTAACAACTCATGATTTAGCCCCTTCTTTTGCTTTCTCAAGGAATGCCTGTACCCCACTTCTCTAAGCACTTACATCAGAGGCTAAAACTGCCTTGGACAAAGATAATCTGTCTCTGTAATGCTCAACTCTCTAGAGTTGGCCCATCTTCACCAATGTTTTTAATTTTTTTCCCAATTCAACATATGCCCACTGGGGTCCTTTGGCAGTCTCAAAACCCTCTACCATGGTTACCTATGCCACATACGCCACATAAAACTCCATTACACCCTTCTATGATGCTGTGGCAGGACTGATCACATGTGGGCAGATGTGTGCTATTCACATTTTGGGATGTGAGATGCAAAATATCATTGTTCCCTTTTCTTCTGTTCAACAACAGTGGTTATGGCAATTCTTGTCCTCTTGGCCAATCATATTAATTAAATTTCCTGGTGTTGTAGATTTTCATTATCCTCCAGACAAATTAACTCAATTTGCCTCCCTCATACTCTTTGTCTTTCCTTCAAAAATAACTCAGTTCCCATTGCCAGAGGCTATTTTCACAGATGCCTCCTCTTTGGGCAGGGGAGGTTATGTTAGGGCTTTCTTTTCCCAAGTACAGGATGTGGGTTTTTCTTATGTGCAAAAGACAGAATTGCAGGCTGTCATTAAAAGATCATTATAAGGGCATTACGAGATCATTCATCCACTCTAATTAACCTTTTTTCAGCAGTGTAATGGACCACTTTGAAACTGCCACCATTCACACCAACCAGAAAGATCACTTTCATTTGTTTCACACTCTCCAATTTGCCATTAAGTCACATCATGTCCCCTGTTTTACTGTCATTTATGTTCTCATTTGCAATTGCCAGGGTCTCTTACTGAGGGAAACACTGCAATAGACAGATTACACTAGCTACTGTCTCTGTTACTCCCTCAGATGCCTTTTAACAGGCTTCTGTCTCCCAACCCACCTTGCATCAAAATGCTTCTGCCTTATGCAAACAATTCCATTAATTCAGGAACAGGCTTGATAAATTGTTAAACAATGTTCTTCATGTGTAATACATCTTCCCTCTTTTCCTATGGTGGTTAACCACCAAGGATTATGCCCCAATCATCTCTGGCAAATGGATGCTGAGTTGGCTCTCTAGGTTGGGTCCACTTTTCAGTGAACACTTCCTTAGGATTTATTTTTGCTTCTGCCTGCACAAGTGAAGTGGATAAGCATGTCAGTGCTCGTTGCTTGGATGCCTTTGATACCCTTGGCTTCCCACAGGGTAAGACTGACAATGGCCCAGCCTATACAAGTGCTGCTTTCCAAATGTTTTGCAAAACTTTTCATATTTTCCTTACCATGGGAATTCCTTACATCCCTCAAAGTCAAGAAATTGTTGAATGTGCTCACCTTACACTGAAAATTCAATTACAAAAACAAGAGGGGGAATTCTTCTCTACAAAATTTACACCTCATAATAATATATTATTACTTCATAATATACTATTAACTTTTTAATCCTACTAAGGATGGAACTACAGCAGCAGAAAGACAATTCAGTCAGATAAAGGAAAAATGTTAAGAAAGGTCTTTTAAAAAGATCTTCATACTATACAATGGCAGGAACCTAGCCCATTACTCACTTGGGGTTAAGGATATACTATATCTTTTCCAGAGAATGCTTAATGGCATGTCTGGCTGCCACAGCATGCTGTCCATCTATATCTTGGACCCAGACCCAGAGAAGACATTGATTCCACCTTTCAGGAGGCTGATGCTCAGTCCAATAACAGGGATGCTTCAGAGACTGTGCCTCAACTGACAAGAAGAATGGAGCTAGACCTGACCTGGAGCCAATTAATACAATTGACCCAGGATGCCCAGAAGATGTTAACTAAAAATAACAATCAAAAATCTGAGTAGGTGACAGACTATATGGAAATAACTGAGCTGAAAGTTATGTGAAAGAAAGGGACACAAAAGTTATTAGTATTCTTATTTTAAAGAGGATAAAACCAAGGAAAATAAGACAATAAAACCCATCAAAATACATCAGCGTAAGTGATACAGGACTTCAAAACTTTATGAAATCAACAATAGTTACCATAATGCCTTTTGGTGTCTTCAAAATAGCTGCAGATACCTTCAGACATAGTAAAAATCAAACAGAACAGAATAGAAACAATAAAAACAAAACATGAATGCAATGAAGGACTTCAAAACAAGCCAATAGAGGCCAGGGATTTAGCTCAGCAGCATAAGTGTCTGCCTGGCAAGTGCAAGGTTGTGAGTTCCATTCCCTATACAAAAAAAAAAAAAAAAACAAGCCAACAGTAAATCCAAAATGACTACCATAATATGTCTTGCTATCTTTTAAATAACTGATCATGCCACCAGATTTAACATAAACAAAACAGAAGAGAATAAAACCGAGCCCAACAAAACAATGAAAATGATATGGTTTCCAGGTGGAGATCGCCTCCTGGTGAGGCCTGGTTTTCTCCTTCCACAGTCCATGTGAATGGTGTTGACTCACAGACAGAGGCTTGGATCTAGCTGTCCCCACTCTGGCAGAGGCCTGTGCATGGCACTGGTCTCCAGGCAGGGATCACCTCCTGGTGAGGCCTGAACTACATGGTGAGACCCAGTCTCAAAAAACAAACAAAACAGCCTTGGAGGTCAAATCAGCTATTTCCAGAAATCTAAGGGATGACAAAATTAAAATGGCTTCCATACAGCCCAGTTACCTTCCCTCCTGATGTTTCCTTGTCAACCATCCTCCCTGCCTCCCTTCTCTTTCTCTTTTCTCTTTTCTTTTTTTAAATTTTATTTTAAAGGGGGTAAAATTTATTTTGAAGAGGAATAAAATAATTTTACTTTAAAGAGGGTAAAAATACAGATTTTAAAACAAGACAACCAGAGATCTTCACTATCTAACATATTGTCTTTTGTTTTCTTCCAAACAGATGTCCATATCTTCATGTACAGTGAATTCATACAAAACAACATAGTATAAAACTAATCCAAACAAGATGATGAAGGCATTTTAGGTCTTCAAGACCAGACAATAGGGAAGTCAACAATGGCTGTCATAGTGTCTCTCATTCTCTTCAAAATAGCTGTCTATACCTTCACATATGTTGAAATTAAACGAAGCAAAACAGACTGAAATCACTCTGAACAAAGAATAATAATATTGCTGGATTACACATCATGACGCTACAATGGCATCAGAACTGGGTACCATAGTGTCTCTTTTTCTTCAAGGTAGTTGTACATTTCATCATCATTATATAATCAATTATCATAAACTGTTTAGAAGTTCTATGCATGCATGAGTCTCTACATGTATATCTATCCTTTCTATATTAGAAGTAAAAACAAAACAAAAGCAAGACAAACCAAAACAAATTCCTATAAAAACATGAAATGAAAAAGTCATATAAAACCACAATACAAGGTCTACAATAATTACTATGATGTCTCTTGTTGTCTTCAATAGAATTGTCTATATCATCAGGCATAGTATAATTGAACATAGCAGTACATAACAATAAAAACAAAATATTGGAGACATTTTAAGGCTTCAAAAGCAGGTAATAGTCAAAACAGAGTGGGTATCCTAGTGACTCTTGTCATCTTCAGTATAACTGCCTATACTCTCAGATTTGATACTATTAATCACAACAGATTCAAATAAAATCAGTTAATACAAAACAGCAATCTAACAAGCCAGATTCAAATAAGATCAGTCATAATAAGACAGTGTAAGTTATACAGGGCTTCAGATTAAATTAATAGGAAATTAAGGATGGTTGCCATAATATATCCTGATATTTTCAGGATTAACTGTCTGTGCCCTCAAATCTAGTACAAGTAGACAAACTGGAACAGAATATAATCCATCTAAACAGAGCGGTGATAATGTGGATTTTAAATCCTGATACACTATTATCAGAGGCATATCCTCTGCCTTCCTTTTTTAGACAGTTCCTCCTCTTTCACTTTCACAGGGTATATTGTACATTTTAGGCCCCACTAATTTCTTTAGTTTTTAGATTCGGGGGGCAACCCACCATCTACCTAAGTGGTTCTGAACTTTTTTACCCCTGAGCTTGATCTTCAGTTGTATTCCTTTACCTACAAAAGCCTCAAGATTTTCCTTAGCTATAGCTAAGTAGCTCTCTATTGCACATAAGTATCCTGTCTTTCCAACCTATCTGCAGGTACTGGTCAAGTTGCCCCTATTTCTCTCTGATTCCCTGTCACATGGAGCATTGTTTTCTCATATTTGACTTTCAACCCATGAACCCTCTTTCAAGTTAATTATATTTCCTATACAGAGCATCTCAATGGACCCTACCTCCTGATCTACTCTGCCTGTGTTTCTTTTGTCGTGTATCGAGGACATCTATGTTAGAGATTATAGCCAACCTTCTCTGCCTCATTTCTGCTATGCTATTTTTCTGCCATTGGTTGTCTACTTTTCTCCTTCATTCCACTATCTGCCCTGTTCATTGAGGCCTCTCTGCCACTGTTCCTGAAATCCTGGTTTTTTTCTTTCACTCCAAAATGTCCTTCAGTATTTTTTGAGGGTTGAATTGGTGGTCATGAACTCCCTCAGTTCCTCTTTGTCATGGAAACATCTTATTTCTCCATTAATTTTGAGAGACAGTTTTTCAGGGTACACCAATCTGGGTTGGAGGTTATTTTCTTTCAGGGCTTGGTTCCACTCCAACCTCTTCTTTTTTTTTCCATTACATTCTTTTTTTTATTTAAGGAGGAAAAAAAAGCAGAGAAAGGGTACAAGTTATACAGATTTACAGAAAAAAATAAACAGTAGGAAATCACTAGTTAATGGATTACATATTGTCATCTTAGAAATAATTGTTCAAGTCACAAAATTAAAGCTTGTGAAGTGGACATTCCAACAGTGAGATTGCAAACAGTTCTGTTCAATGATCCAATAAAACTCAGTGATATCATTTTCTATCTTATACACTTAAACACACATGCAATTATATCATTTAGAGCACTTTCTTTTCCTCTCTTTTGTACAATGACAATTACACATTTTGGATTTTGTTACTCCCACAGTTCTTATTACTTTTTTGGAAGGGAGTAGAACCAAATGTGACATAATAGAACAGAGTCAATCAAATCAAAAGGGTGGACATAATAGATAATGTAAAAGCATAATACAAGGTGATCAATAATGGTTACCATAATGCCTCCCGCTATCTCTAATAGAATTGCCTATATCATCAGTTATAATAAAATTGAACAAAACAGTAAAGAACAAAACCAACAAAACCAAAACATTAGAGACATTGTAGGTCTTCAAAAGTAGATAAAAGTCATCGAGAATGGGCGTCATAATGAATCTCACTATCTTCACAGCTGTTGTCTAAACTTTCGAACCTGGTACTATCAAGCAAAGCAGAATAGGGGGACATCAGTCAAAAACAAGATGGTGAGAGTAATACAGGGCTTTAAATCAAGATAATGGAAAGTTAAAGTGGGTTGCTATAATATATCCTGCTATTTTTATTTATTTTTCCCTTAATTAAAAGGATAAAAATAAAAAAGTAAATAATGGAGTGGAGATTGAGATAAAAGAGGGCATAACAGCAAAATAGCGCAGATCAAAACATAACCATTTAAGCAGAATAGTGTTTCACCACAAGGTAATCCTGACATAAAAGTAGTTACCATATTGTCTCTTTCCTTGAAATCCTTGAGTACAACTTCGTATATTGTAGCATTAAATATATCAAAACAATGTAAAACCATTTAAGAGAATGACAGCATTACAGGGTATTTAGAATCGACTAACAAAATGAACAATGGTTTCTGTATAATCTCCTTGTCTTTAAAAGTTTTTGCTTATACTATCGTACATAATAAAATCCAATAAGATACAACCTGTTTAGACCAATGGAGACAGAAGAACAAAAGTTTTATGAGACTTCAAAACAAGATGATACTAAATCAGTATTACCTATTAAGACATCATTTTCTCCAAAATAGCTGTTCCTATCATCCAATCTTCTCTGCCTCATTTCTGTTGAGCTCTTTTTCTGTCATTAGTTGTCAGTTTGTCTTCTTCATTTTGTTCTCTGCTCCATTCATTGTGGCCTCCCCGCCACTATTTCTGGATTCTTTGTATTTTTCTTTTTTAGAATATCCTGAAATACTCTCTGTAGAGTTGAATTGGTGGTTGCAAATTCCCCCAGTTCCTCTTTATCCTGGAAGCACCTTGTTTTTCCATCAATTTCCAGGGACAGTTGTGCAGGATATCTCAATCTTGGCTGGAGATTATTATCTTTCAAAGCTTGAATTATTTCCCCCCACGCTCTTCGTGATTTGATGGTTTGTGCAGAGAAATCTGCTGTAATTCTTATGGGTGCTCCCTTGTAAGTGGTCTGTTTCTTGTCTCTGACAGCTTTTAATATTCTGTTCTTGTATTGAATTTCTGGAATTTTTATTATTATATGCCTGGGTGTTGCTCTGTTTGGGTTGTAGGTGGCTGGGGTCCTGTATGCCTCATACATCTGAGTATCTTTCCAATCTCTTCTTGATTTGATGGTTTGTGTCAGAAGTCTGTCATGATTTTGATGGATTTTCCTTTATAGGTGATCTGTTTCTTTTCTCTGATGGCTTTTAGTATTCTGTTCTCACGTTGAATTTCTGGGATCTTGATTATTATATGTCTGGGTGTAGTTCTGTTATGTTGTAGGTGGCTGGAGTTCTATATGCCTCATACATATGAATATCATTTCCTTTTCCTATGCTTGGGAAGTTTTCCTTAATTATTTCTGTGAATAGCCTTTGTATTTCCTTTGTGTTTGCCCCTGATTCTTCACTCACATTTTTTGTTCTTAAGTTATAGATCCTCTTGTCATCTTCTACTGTTACTGCCTGTTTCCTTGTTATTTTTAAGAGATCTTTCCCTTCACAATCACATATTGCAAACTCATCTTCAAGTTTTGTTAATCTATCTCTAGTTTCTTTCAGGCAATATTGCCAGCTCTCAATGGAGTTTTTAATTTCCTCATAATCTCTTTGAACCTGTTTCATGTGTTCTAGGGTTTTTTAATATTCTTCATCAAACATTTCTCTCCTTTTTGTGTACCTCCATTCTTCCTTCTGTGTCTTCTTGAGAGGTGCATAACATTTCTTTTACTAATCTTATATCTTGCTTTACTTGTATTAATATTTCAGTTTTGAGTTCATCTATAATGTCAGAGATATTTTTTTATGTCAACTGATGCCATTTCTGATACTATATGTTTGCTGCCCTCAATCTCTTCTGTAGTTACCTCTCCTGAACTGATATTCCCTAAGTTGGGGACTGAAGACTTTTTAAAATTTCTTTCTCTTGTCATGTTTTTGGTTTCTTCCATACAGGTGTATGGTGGAGGTTCCAGCACCTTTCCTTATTGGTTATGGTTCTTCTGAAGCACACGGGCTAGGGATTTCTGCACTCTCCAGTCTGTTGTTGGTCACTGAGGTGCAAGTAGGATTGGTATGGGCTGGCCCCTCCCCTCTGAGCCAGTCAACCATCAGGGGCCTTCACCACATTAGTGTGTGCCGCACAGCCGGAACCAGTTCGGGACAACTTCAGGGACAATTTCATCCCTGGCTATTGGGTCCTGGGTTGGGACATGACCCAGCCCAAGCAGATCCCACCAATCTGCTATGGGCAAGGAGCAACCAACTGAAGTCATTGCTGTTCCTGTATTGGTCCATCCTGCCCAGTACCAATATGTCATGCAGTCAGTCACCCCTTTGCCGTAGGAAGGTCAAATTCTGAGCACACACCTTGGGTTAGTGCAGGTCTCTATGCCAGCCCTGCTCTCTGTTGGGCTTGCCAACCCCCGACTTCAGCACGACTATGGACCTGGCGGTAAGAACACCACAACCTCGGATCCAACCAGCTCCAGCGAGAGCACCCTGACCGCGGGTCTGACCAGCTCTGAGGGGAGCACCACAACTGCGGGTTTGACCAGCTCCTCTCCCTTTAGTTTCTTCCTGGGTTGAGAGGATCCATCTTCCTCCATCTGGTCTTCTCCAGGATTTTTATTCTGGCATCTGATTTGTTTCTCTCAGAGGGGTTCCCTGTTTTACTGCTTACTAATCTGCCATCTTTAGTTCCTCCTCTTCTTTCTTTCTCTCTCTTTCCTTCTTCCTTTCCCTCTCCCTCTTCCTCTCCTTCTTCCCTTCTTTTTGTATGGTCCTGGAGGTTGAACCTGGGAATGACTGAACACATCGTGAACCATTTTTAATTCTTTTTTTTATTTTGAAACAAATTCTCACTATCCAGGTTATCCCTGGATATCCTTATCCAGGTTAGCTTCACACTTAGAATCCTCCCACCTCAGCCTCCTGAGTAGCTGGGATTACAAACGTGAGCCACAGTACCAGCCTGACATCTCATTTTTGGGAGGGCAGAGTGAAAGAAGACCAAAGCGAATGTGTTACTGAGCCTTTTGCCCATTGACAAAATAGCCGAGAAAGTCAATCCGAGGGAGGAAGAGTTGTTTCAATGCACAGTCAGCTAGCTGGCTCTGCTGTTTTTTGGCCTGGCAAAAGGCATCTGGACAGGAAGTGGGGGGTAAAAGAGGAAAGCTGCTCCACCAAGGCAGCCAGAGGCAAGAGCTGGAGGGCCAGGGGCAGGGGCAGGGCTGCCATGGTCACGGCCTGTGATCCTCTCCCAGAACACCTTGGATTAAGATCTCATCAATGGATGAAGCCCCAGGACCCTTTCAAAGCACCTAGAAGTGTGTTCTACTCAGCTCCCTGGCGTTTCTCAATCCCATCAAGTTCACGTCAAGTTGGACCTTGGAAATCACTCAATTTGCTCCCTGCCTTCAACAGCAATGGCAGAATCCCAGAGCACCAAACCAGACAATCCCAATGAGCCACACTGTGCCCTGCCTCAGTGCTGCTGGAGCTAGGGTGCGGGGAGGCCGTGTCACCCCTGCAGCAGCTGCACAGGATGTCCAGGTGACTTGGAGACCCAGAACTGTGCCCCCATGGCTGGGACCTTTGGCTGCTTTCTAGTAGCTTTGTTGGAGGAGATTTGGCCAAGGGCTGCATTTATTCTGGCAAATGTTTTCTTGAAGGGAACTCAAAACATGTGTTTCAGTAAACAAATTCCACCTTGGATACTTGACAGTAGGCGCAGCCTCCAAAGGAAACATTTGGATGGATGAGTCTGTTGTATTTGGAAAGAAACAAAAGCTTTGACCTCTAAGGGTTATACAGCAGCCCCTCCATTGCCAGGACCAAGCAGATTTGCAGGACTTTCCAGCCTGCAGGAGCACAGAGAAAGCAGGACAGGAGGACAGCTCGCCTCAGGGCTGCTTTGGCCCATGGAACCCCAGTCTCTCTGGCTGGGAAGGCAGTGGCTCCAGACTCCTGCAGCTCCCCGGGGAACAAGAGATGGAGGCAGGTGTCTGCCCAGCTTGTTCTACCACCTTGAAGAGCTGTCCCAGGTCCTCAGCCCTTGTACCAAGTGACCCAGTCCTCCTAGGCCAGAGGTCAGAAGCCAGACCAGCAGAGAAAGCCTCTGTCCCAGGAACCAGGAAATGGGACAGAGACCCTGGCGAGGCAAGGTGGATACAGGATGTCCTAATGTTTCAGGGTGAGCACTGGAGTCCTCATCAGACCCCCGCTGGACTCAGGCTTCACAAATCTGGAGGGGATAAAGCAGGATGAAACAAGACCAGGATGGGACAGGAAGGGACGGGAGAGACAAGTGGCAGAGATGGGACTCCTTAATGTACCCTAAACCTCTGTGGGCAAGAGCTCACATTCATTTATTAGATAGAACAGATTTGTAAAGCAAATTTCCAAGGTTGTTGGACAATAATGCTCTAGTAAATTTAACTGGACCCGAGCTTTCTCAGATGCAAAGCCTGCTGATGCCTCATAAAGAACAGCCGGGAAGGCCGCGTCCACCACAGGCCCAGCACATCAGGGCTCTGTGTCCAGGGATTCAGCCAACAGCCAGCCAGAAAGAATTCTGAAGAAAAACTGTGCCCAAACATGTGCAGACTATTTTTCCTGACAGTCTCCCTGGGCACTACGTACATAGCCCATGCGCTGCATTAGATATTGTACGGGGTCCAGCGATGTCAGAGCACACAGCGAGCTGCATGGGCCCTGTGCTCTCTTACAGAAGGGACCCAAGCAGCCCTGGGTATTGGAATTGGCCGGGGTTCTGGAGGAGCAGCTCTGCATGGTTTCAGTCATTCAGTCACATTTTAACTTGAGTTAAAATAACTGCCAGGGCCCAGTGCTGAGCAGCGCCCGAACAGGAAAGATCTAGAGGATCATCAAAACCGTGAGAATTCAGCAGAAAATTGCCAGCCCTTGAAATCACTCTACCCAGCAACCTTCCGAATTATGTACATTTCAAGTGATGAATGTTATCTCCATCTCTATTTTTAGCTTTCCAATCCTACATTAACACTCGAAGGAAGGAAGAAAGCCTCTGGGCTGCGATGGAATCTATTTATTATGTGTGAACTGCTCACCCGGCACCTCCAGGACAAAAGCTGTATGGTAGAAGGTAACTACGAATACAGGTTTGAATTGGTACTTCTTCTAGTAAAGTACTTAACACTCTATAATTGGAACATTCCTCAAGGTCTGCAAATTAAATCCTTAACACTGAGTCTCTTTTTTTAGGCATGAAGCTGTTGAAAAGGGCTGAAGATATAGGTTTTCCTGGACATCCAGACTTACAACCACCAGCAGAGTAAGTGTGGAGGTGGAGCTTGGTGTTTTATAGAGTGCATCCTGTTTGCGGTCCTGTTTCCAAATGACCTGATGACCTTCTGATATCTGGATGAGTAAGGCAGCTGGAGAGCTCCTTTACCAGGACCCACGTGCCCCCTGCTGAACTTGCCAGGCTCTGACCCAGATAAGCTGCTTTCAGGAGTCAGCAGTGGAAGGGAAGGGTCAAGATTCCATGCAAGGAAAACAGCAGTTAGGAAGTCAACTGAGAAGCAAATGGAGCTGAAGAGGGGTCCTGTCACTCACCAAAGGACTCTAGGACGGGGCTCAGGAAGAGGAGAGGTCCGCCCTGGTCAGTTGGTACCATCACCTTGGGGAGCAACAAAACCACTCATCTCAGCCAGGAAGTAAAACAGAGAGAAAGAGACCAACACTCCCCATCCCCTGAATCACCCCAAGACTCCCCATGGGTCCCCAGCTCCTCAAGCCCTCCCCCAATATAATGCCACCCTAGGCACCGAGCTAAACATAGGGGCCTTGGGGATACCTAAGATTCGAACTACACCAGGGAGTCACACGGATTGGGTCAGAGAAATGAGCACCTGGTGCTAAGGGGCAGCGCTGCTGGTAGGGGAGGGGGTGACCTTCACCCCACAATCGAGGCTGTTTCTGCAGCGGAACCAAGTGGGCTGCACTCAGGAGCACGAGAAGAGCAAAGCACAGGTGTTTCCACGGCTCCCTCCCTGCATCCTGTCCCAGCCACAGCCCACACCCGCCCAGCTGTCCCCGCCCCAGGAGTGCAACACAGATCCCTAAACCCACAAAAGCCCCAGCTCCAGGTTTGTTTTCCAGCCCAGGCTCTGCCAGTGGCCAAGGGCAACATTCACCTCTTTTGGAGCCTCAGTTTCCTCTTTCCTAAAACAAGGATGGTTGTGATGTCAGCCTCACAGGTGCCAAAGTGACATAGGAGGAGGAAGGCACCCTTCAGTGCCATGGAAAGTGAGCTATGATACGAATTCATGAGAAACTGAGCCCCCACCTTCCCAAAATTTCAGTGGTCGGCACTGCCCTTCTGTAGGAGCCTGCCTAAGACCCGAGGATAAGGAGGGTCACTAGAGCCCCTCTGGGGAGGAAGGCACCTGGGGCCTCTGTCCAGGTTGCAAATTTGGGAGGAGACTTTGAGGGCTCCAAGAGCAAGGAGACCAATGTCAGCCTCCCCCTGCCCCACCATCCGATGCTTTTATCTCAAAAAAAAAAAAAAAAAAAAAAAAAAAAAGTAACGCTCTTCCAGCTTCAGTCTCCAGGCAACCATGTTCCACTGAGTCCCGCACTCTGACAGCTCTCTGATGTGTGAGTCATATTTACGGTGTTTGCAGGAGCTTCAAGCAGAGGAACACAGCTCAGAGCCAAGGTGAAAGAGACCAGAGAGGGGGTCTCTTACTCTTCAGTAGTCTGGGGATATTTGTGAACCCCCCTCCCTCCTCTTGGCCTTTTGTAACGGTCTCACTATGCTGCCTAGGCTGGCCTTCACCTTTTGAATCTAAGCAAGCCTCCTGCCTCAGCTTCCTAAGTAGCCAGGTCTATGGATGTGCACCACTGATGTGATTTTGCCATGGACATTTTCTAAGAATAATGTTCCTATGTGCATTAAAAATAAATACATAGCTGAGTGCGGGGCATGCCTGTAATCCTAGTGCTCAGTAGGCTGAAGCAGGAGGATTGCTGTGAGTTTGAGGCCACTCTAGGGTACATATTGAGTTCAGGGCAGCCTGAATTACAGAGCAAGACCCAGTCTCAAAAAGCAAAACAACAACAACAACAAAAGCATAGCATTACAAAGGACAACCCAGAAGCTATGCAAGCCCACTGATTTAGGGGCTTTTAAAGAGGTGTCATCAGATAGGTATGATCAAGTATTAACTCAATGTTATCTGAAGGTGCCACGCTTCTCCCTTGGCAGGATTTGATCTTTGTGGTAACCAGCTCCCACCCCATCCTGAAGAAATCTAAGTTTGCTAACAGTTGCTTCATTAGTACAAAAGATGCTTCTATCACTTATGAAATGCCAAAGGATCTAAGGACTCTGTGCCAGAATCTAGGAATGAAAACCAAGTATGTGATTCTTATTACAGCATAATATCATAGCTTCCATTAATACTAGATTTTACTTATCTGAAAAATGGCTTTATTTTCTCCTATTCATTAAACACTGTTTTCATTTTAAAAAAAAACAATTATAAAGGAAACAAATCAGATCAAATAGCTGTACAATTGATGATTAACACCTTCAATACCAAGACTAAGCAGCACATCTAACAGCTATTAATATGGAGGATGATAGGAGGGGAACTCAAGTTCTCCATGAGGCTACATCTGTACCTGTTATGGCTGTGTTTAGAGGGCCCCCAGAGTCTCATACAGTCATAGGTGAGGCTTTTCAGAGGTGGCTGGACCTGGGGTATGTGCTGCTGGGATCAAGGCTGTGAGGCTGGGACTGATTTGTGGTGCACTGCCAGGGTTAAGGGTTGAGTGTCACCTGCCTAAAGATGGATAGATACCCTGGGTAAAAGATAAGGGAAAGGAAGAGGGTCATTGCTTATCACTTGTTTCTGTTTAATTCCTCACTACTTTGCTGCCTTTTATGCCTGCCATGGACTGTTTCTCCTCTGCAATGTCACCCTGCCTTGGACCCAGCCGATTATGGACTGAAACCTCCACAAACTGTGACTGTCAAGTATTTTGTCTCAGCAATGAGAAAAGTAACTAAGACAATCTTAAGAGTCTACAGATGGTCTGCCAGGCACAGTGGCAAAAGCCTGTATTCCTGACTACTTGGGATGCTGAGACAGGAGGATCACTTAGGAGTTCAAGAGCTCAAGACCAGGCTGAGCAAGATAGAGGCCCTGTCTCAAAAACACCATCAGTCCTTCAGAACAAACACTCAGGATTGCATCTTGTGGGCTGGGGTTCCCTCCCAGCATGACCCAGGACCAATCACTTGGTATTTATGTCAGGGATACTAACAGGGCCTTGGTGGGCCTTCAATGTGAGGGTGTCCTGGTGAGAGGGACACAGAAGGAGGACCCAGACAATTGGGTTTTCAGGGGTGGCAGCCAGATCACTCTGCTGCACTAGGGACACACACTACACAGTGTCCCTCAGAGCCACTAGCTCCCTCGGGGCTGAGGCCTTTTCACCCACCTCACCCCACCTGTCATGGTTTATGTGGGTAGCCCCCAAGCCTCATGCATTTGCATTGTGCATTTGTGATTGGTTCATTGTCTAGCACTTGCATTGATGACATCAGTGCTACACCCACCTAGGAGTAAAGCCAGTATACAATGTAATAGCAAGAAGAAGGTGTGTCACACTCTCTTGCTTACTCTTTGCAGCCGCCATGAACTGCAGCCCCGCCATGCCACCCCGCCTTGGAGCCAACTGAGTATGGGCTGAAACCTTCAAAAACTGTAATAAATAAACCTTTCCTTTCCCAACTTTGGGCAGCAGGTATTTTGTCTCAGCAATGAGTAAAAAGTAACAGACACCACCCCTTCTTGCTGAGCCCATCTCTCAGCCCCACACTCAGAGCCTTCCCCACATCTGGGGCCTGAAGTATTTTCTGCTCATTTCATGTATGTCATTTGTCTCTAAATGCCTCAAGAATAGGAAAGCTTTTTTTCCCCTTTCTTCACTTTGAGCCAGGATCTCACTGTGTGGTTCAGCCTCATCTAGCACTCACTGTGTAGCCTCAAATCTGTGCCAAACTCTCCTGCCTCAGCCTCCCAAGTGCTGAGATTACCCAAGTGCACCACCACACCAGCTTTTTTGTCTTTATAGATACGCGTGTTCGGGGACTCAAACCCAAGGCCCTGTGCATTCTAAGCATGCCCCCCACCACTGAGGCGCAGCCGTCCTCTGCTCCCCTATATTTCACCCTGAGGAAATTCTTATTCCACGAGGTCTCTTGGGGAAAGAGCCTGAGCTGATGGGCAGTGAGGCACTGTCTCCCTACAGGGCTGCTCGGTGACAGGTGTCATGGCATCCTTATTCAACACAGGGTAACCCCAGGGCACACAGTCACCTGGTCAGCGAGTGCCTCTGGCCACTGGCTTGGCTGGGCCACTGCCTGGGAGATTCTGGGTGCACAGTCCAGCCCTTCGTGCTTGTCCCATTGTGCTTAGTGAGAATCCTGGTATCCATCTCGGGTAATGCCTGGTCCTCTACAGGTGTTTGGTTTCCCGGTATTGCAACTGTAGGAAAATAAAATCACACATAGGTCAGACAATTGATGCTGGGTAAGTCTAAGCACCTCAGAGGCTCGGTGCAAATCTGTTCATCAGCACAGACTTTGTTCGTGGCTTGGCATGCACGTGCGAGTAAACAGTGGATCAGCAGATGATAGAGGGTCCATGAGATTCTGATGGAGCTAAAAGGTTCCTGCCACCTGCCAAAGTCTCAGCTGTCACCAAATGACCGGGCAACACATGGCTCACATGTTCATGGCGATGCCAGCATACCTACTGCACAGCCCGTTGTGTCAAGCACAGCGCACACATGATTATTGGTAATAATAAGAAGCAGCTGTGTCCAGGTGTGGTGGCACACCCCTGCAATCCCAGCATTTGAGAGGCTGAGGCAGGAGGATCGTCGAGAGTTCAAGGCCAGCCTGGGCTACATAGTGAGACTCTGCTTGAAAAAAAGCAATAACAAACAAGCAACTGTGTTACTGGCTTATTTCCTATCCTAGACTTTTCTCGTTATTTTTAGAGTACACTACTTCTTACCAAACTGTAACAGCCTGCTGTGGCATGCAGCAGAGCCTCACACACCTGAGTTCACACCATCTCCTGACTTCACAGGAGGCTGTGTCACATGACTGACCTATGTGGCCCAGGTCTGGTAGTTACATTCCAGTCTCCAAATGACAAGAAGGTTGTCTAATACCACGCTTCTCAGAACACATCCGTCATCAAGTGTGCATGACAGTATCACACAACCAAGCAGAGCAGTCTCGGTGTTTGCCAGAGAAACAGAGCCAACAGGGCAGGGGTCTGGGTACCAGTGATGTAGACACAGCTAAGGTAATGTACAGCTATGGACAAGCTAAGTACTGTGGCACAGAGAACCCTAGCACTCTTGGGGGCTGAGGCAGGAGGATCACAAATTCAAACCCTAACCTGGCCAATTTAGCAACTGAGTGCAAGCCTGTCTCAAAATCTAAAAAGTGAATACATTAAAAGGGCAGAGGGTGTTGCTCAGGAGGAAGGCCTTGGGTTAACTCTCCAGTCCCACCAAAAAAAAAGAAAAATAGACACCCAAAGAGATCTGTTCTAAGCAATCAGCTCACACAGCTGTGGAGGCTGAGGCCCAGGGTCTGCAGGTGCAAAGCCGGACACCCAGGAGAGCTGACAGCGCAGTTCAGGCCAGAGCCAGAAGGGCTGGCAGTTTAGTTTAAATCAAAAGGCAGAGAAAAAAGCCCTCCGTGCCCCTGTCCTCAGGCATTCGGTCAGCAGGAATCCTCTGTTCCCTCCTGAGGGCTTTCTGGGCCTTCCACTGACACTCACCCCAGGCTGGCCATGGGCTATGGATGCCAACACCCCTCTCTCTCACAGACACTCAGATTAACCCAGCACAACGGCCTGTGCACCACATGGTATGGCCCAGTCGACACATAAAATTACCCATGGTGCAATGCTGCACTCCAATTCTAGAAAGTACTAAAACAAGCTAAAAAAAAAAAAAAAATTCTGGTACCACAAAATCCAGGAAGGTCTCCATCTAGGTATGGAGAAAACTTACCGAGCGAGATGCTTGGGATTTACGCCTTTTCCAAGGGTGCTGGAAATTCACCATATTGTGCATGTTTTACATGAACATTTGATGTATTTCCCAGGGAGCCGTGCGAGTGGGTGCTTGGCCTGTTAGAAACATCTGCTGAAATGTCTTGAAGATAATACTCCTATAAATTCCTTCCAAGAAACTCATGCATTCTTGGCTGGTCCCCTTGGGCTTCTCAGAATTCCTGGATAGGAAATCAGATCATATGGCTTCTGTCTGGCTTCAGGAACTCAGGCCCGCTGCGGCTGAAGGGTCCCTTCTGGGGACCCTGCTGCCACGCCTGAGCACAGGAGTCCGGCCTCCAGCAGACTGCAGACAAAGGTGATGTCACCCAACAGCCTTGCAGGTGAGATTCCCTCCACTACTGGGACTCTTTTCCTGGTCTGTTTCTAAATGTTGTGTTTTGAGATTTCCAAGAGAAAATAATGTAGACCTGTTCCACATCTGATACAGTGGGGGAGCCGCAGCCCAGAGGTCTTTGGATAATTTTCAACACGTCCTGGCCAAAGGAATTTTTTTTTCCTTTTAATTCTTCCAAGTGCCATCTTTGAGACTCAAATCCAAAGACACCCTGGGAAAGAGAAACTGACCAGCTAGGGTAACTAAGGCAGAGAGCCAAGCTCCAGGATTTGGGCTCCAAATTAAGTTTGGCTGGAATGGAATCATTTAAATTTTTCAAACACAGCCCAGCCTTTCATTTGATGGGATATTGATGTAGGCTTTCCCATGCTGGAAAGAGACTGACCTAGTAGTTTGGGACTCCAGCTCAGCCACCTCCTCGCTAAGTAACCTCTGGGTGTCATCTAACTATTTTTGAGGCTGCTTCCTCCAACTTGTAGGGTGGATTTCGAGTGCAGGAGTGCATGCAACGTGTGTGGAAGCCACCGAGTTCATCAGATGAACATGACACGTTCACCATCACCACGGCCATCGTTAACTTCACTCGACCCTGCGTGAGGTCAGTGTATCTAGCTAAGACAGTCAAGGTGGTTGACCTAAGAGAGAGCATGCATTCCTTTATCCTTCAGGAAATTTATCACTTTACATTCACTAAGAAGCACAAGTCAAATTTCGATAAGATTCAAACCATTAATGGGGCTTTTTTTCAAGACAGTGATTAATACCAACAATGCATTGTAGAAACAGGATTCTTAATAAGAATAATGTTCTATATTTATATAGTTCTAAAAGGTTTGCAAAGGGCTTTCACATATATTATTTTCATCCTTGTAATAACCTTGTGCTAGGTACAGCTTTTATTATTGTCCCTATTTTTTTATTTTATTTGAAAGAGGAAAAAAGTAAAAACCAAAAAAGTTGGTAAACAGACTAATAGGAGAGTAACAATAATTAGCACATTTCATGTTGTTATCTTCATAGTTGTTATTCAGAGCACAAGATATAGATATGAAATATGGTTCCAATATTAGCACAAACCTTTCTTTTCAGTGAACTAAGTGAAACCAACTGTGTAACTATCTTAACTATTCTGTATGTGTGTGTAAAAAAACTATATATATATTCTTTTCCTTTTCCCTTCCTTCCTGTCCCCCCCCCATCACAGTTTCTCTTTTCTTTTGAATAGTTTCTTTCCTATTCATAATACCTAGTGTACAATTTGGATCTTATTTACTAGCTCAGTTTCTCACACTAGTGAAACAATATGATATTTATACATATGGGTCTGATTTATTTCACTTATGAGTATGGCCTCAAATTGTATCCATTTACCTATAAAAGTCTCAAGGTTATCCTTCTTTAAGACTGGGTAGTACTCCATTGTATAAAACTACATCTTTTTTTTTTTTTATTCATTCCTCAGTTGATAAGCATTTGGGTTGTTTCCAAAATTTAGCAATTACAAGTTCTGCTGGTATAAACATGGGTGCACATATATCATTGTGCTATGATGTGTTTAATTCTTCTGGAAAGATATCCAAGGGAGAATGGCTGGGCCAAATGGGACTTCTAATCCTAGGTTTTTAAGAAACCTTCACACTGATTTCCACAGTGGTTGCACTGAGCTAAACTCCCACCAACAGTGGAAAAGGGATCCTTCTTTCCCAAAGCCCCTCCAGTATTTGTTATTGGTGGATTTCTTGATGATATCATTCTTTTTGGAGTGAGATGGAATCTCAGTGTTGTTTTAACTCACATCTCTCAAATGATCAATGATGTTGAATATTTTTTTCACATATTTATTTGCCATTTGTATTTCTTCATCTTAAAAGTGTACATTCATCTCAGCTGCCCATTTTTGGATTGGAGCTTTGAAATGGGGGATCTGATTTTTTTCAGCTCCTTATATGTTCTAGATAGAAGTCCTTTGTCTGAGGGACCACTGGTCAAGTTTTTCCCCACTCTATGGGCTGTCTTTTCACCCTGCTGATTTCTTTTGTGGTGCAAAGGCTCTCTAATAAGGTCAGACCCCATTTGCTGATTCCTTGTAGTCTGGGTTTTGTTCATGAGCTCTCTGCCTACATTCGTCTTCAACATTTATGCCCACTTTCTCTTCCAGTAAATTTAGTGTTTCTATCTTAATACTGAGAGCTTTGATTCATTTTGACGTTCATGAAGATTAGAATATTTATGATTAGGTAAAGTTAAGTCTTCAAACAATGAGATAAAGCCAGCTAAGACCCTCATCCCGGAACTCTGGGAGGCTGAGGCAAGAGTATTACAGGTCCAGCCATTTAGTGACTCAGAAGACCTTGTCTCAACACAAAAATTATAAATAATGGATGAGGATATAGCTTAGTGCAAAGGCCCTGAGTTCAATTTCCAGTACTCCAAAGTACTAGAAAATTTAAATTTACTTTGAAGTAAATTTGATGCTTTCATTACATTTGGTTGATCTTTCTGGTGGCCTGAAAACAATGGTGGGGAGGTAGTCTATTATGTTTTGATGAACTGTGGGATTTTTAGAAAAATATTGAGAAGTACAACTCAAAATAACAAATGGGATTCAAAAACACAGAACCTGCAGTTTAGAGTGACTCCCGACAGTGATGGACCCTGGGCGGTAGGCGTTCACCTCACTTTCCTTTTCCTCCTCCTCCTAGAAAACTTCTTTTCTTTCATGGTAGTTTAGGAAGCACGGCCACAAAGGTCCTGAGGCCTGCAGGGCCGGCTGCAGCTGCCGGCGAAGCGCTTGCAGGGCACACAGCGGGCCTGCGCTCCCTCCCAGCACGGCAGAGAAGTACCCAGGCCCACAAGCCCTTGGAAACGTGACTCCTAAAACAAGCGATGAGGTTTTCTTTTTTGCAAGAGCAGAAAACTTTCTCTTTCTGAAATTATCGTGTCAGATAAACCTGAGTACGCGCTGAAATAAAAAGCATTATGTAATCTTTCTGCTTGGCCTCGCCTCCTTTTAAAGGCCTGTAAACGATTAGTAATACTCCGGGGAGAGCTGTAAGGTGAGTCACAGCCCGTGAATCACGCCAGCACGGCAAAAGGTCTGGTGGGGGAAGCTGAATTATAGTCCTTTTCCCACGTGAAAAGATAACCCCTCCCACAGGGGCTACATGAAAAACATGATTTTTCAGTAATGAACTTTAATTTCTTTATTTCGTCCTAGTTTGGTTATTATAAGGATTTGGTCTAGGATGTCAGGCTTCTTGAAGAATTCTATTATTTAGGGTCTTCTTTCATCTGAGATATAATTCATTCATCTCTCTCTCTCTCTCTCTCTCTCTCTCTCTCTCTCGTACTCATTTGATACTATCTCCACAATGATATTATCTCTTAAGAGCTTTAGAGTTTACAAAGCACTGCCATAAATATCACATTTGAGCAGTATTAAGGTTTAACTGGCCCCTGAAAAGCCTCACCTTTGGACGTGAGCGGATCACGTGCGCTGTATTCTTTGCTGGATTCGTCCACAGGTGCGCTCAGCCGCGGGGGGTGCGGTCAGGTATTTTTGCCCCAGCAATGAGCAAAGTCCTAAGACAAGTATCTTAGCAACTTTATAAAGGGAGAAATAATTTTCATTTCTACGGATTGGAAAACTTAGGCCCAAGAGTGGCTGAGTGACTTCCCAGGGTCTAACAAGTCAAGTACACCAAATCCCACATTCACACCAGCCTGCACTGGAACCCAGGGGTGTGGAGAGAGGGATGGAGGAAGGGATGACAGAGAAAAGGAAGGATGGACTGGGAAATGCTAACAGAACAGAATTTCTTTCCAGTCCAAGCGAGGTCAGAGATTAGGGCGGGGCCAGCAGGCAGAGTAGTGGGTGGGACCTGTCAATCATGAGCACTCAGGACGCATGCGCAGAAAAACAGTTCCCAGACCATGCGCCTGGGGCCAATCAGAAAGCGTTGTCTTCAGTTCTCCAGGCAGCGCGAGACCCAGCTGGTCTGACGTCAGCTAAAGGAAGTAGGAACCCAGAAGACGACACCACAGACCTCGAGGCCCCTGTAATCGCTCCCAGGGGCAGCGCCTACTTTGTTCCTCCCTTGGATAAATGTAAAGCCTCGCTGTCTTTTTCACTTGGTGTGTCTTGTCCAGTTGTTTCTTCAGGACAAGAAATTGGAAAGAATCTCTGGAAAAAGCCCACAGCCCCCAGAAGCTGGCAACACAAGGGCACAGAAACTCGGAGACATCACTGCATCGTGGGCAGCAAAGGTGTGCAGCAAACTCCCCAGCAGAGAGGCGCTGTGGGGCTCAGGTCCCCATGGAGGGCACCAGTGCCAGGAGAGCGCTCCTGAGGACACCACGGACGCTGTGTTCTTCCAGGGAGGGGTGCGGCGAGACCTGCGTGTCTCGTCCCCTGAAGGCTCACACTGCCTTCTGCCACCTCACCTGTCTGTGCCGGAAACACGACACAACTCTCTGCTCCCGCCGGCAAATCTTCAGTGCTAAACAAAGTCCCAAGAGGTCAAGTACAGGGAAGGTGCATGTTCTGACTGTGTCCTTCAGCAGGCCCTGGTCTTCAGACTGGACTTGGCCTCAGGGCTGCAGGCTCCAAAAAATGTGTCGCTGAGCCAATGCCTGTGTGCTTACACGGAAGGATCCAGGAAAGCCAGCCGACTGAGTTTGGAGCTTGCTGTGAAGACAGGCTCCCCTTTCTTCCCGCCACCCTCCCTGCTCTCTTGCCCTCTCACCTGTCCTTCCTGAGAGCCCCTGCAGAGGCCTCCCCCCGGAAGCTGCTGTACAGAGCCCTGTGGTGTGGCCAGCGGCCTGGCTTCCTTTAACCTTGGCCTCCCCACACCAGCAGCCCCGCTGTGCCCACTCTTTATTTCCTGGTGATTGAACCCAGGGCCTGCTGCATGCTCAGCCCCAGTACCCACTCCCGAAGCACTCACATCACACCCTTCAACTGCCCAGCTTAATCCCCCGGAACCCCAGTTCCAACCACCTACACCCCCAGAGGCCTACAGTGCTACAGGGCAGAGCACCGCACCTCCTCCTGTCCTACAGTGCCCTTCCTCCCTGTCCCCTCTACCCCACCACCAGAGATCACATCCTCACCTTGACTGCTTCTTCTCTTTGCCTTTCTCTGGCTCTGAGACCCCAGCTCATGAAGCCCTGCCTGGGTAACACTGACTCCCACCCGCTGTGGCCTGCACCTCGTAGTGGCTAGAAATGAACACCTGTTACCTCTAGGGAGGCTCCCAGACTTCCTACTAAGCTCCTCTCCTCCCCCCCCCCGCCCCCCAGCGATGATTCAGGCCTCCTCTTCTCCCCACCTGCAGCCCCTCTCCCTTTCTTATTTTTATTTTAAAGAAATAAAAAACAATGGTACAAAATTTCAAAATAAAACTGTAGGAAAGTAAGAATACTTCCCACCTCCCCAGGAGCATCCGAATGATTAGAAAAGAAGACCCCCACTTGCCACTTCTCACCTCCGGTCCCCTCGGGTCTCCTGCCTGACCCAGGCGGCTGTCCCGAGGGGCGCCTGGTCACCTACTCAGGGACCCGGCTTCAGCAGTCCCCGTCTACCGCACCCTGCACCTTCCTTCTTACTGTCCGTCCACTCGGTCACGTCAGCTTGTGAACACGCCTTCCCTCCCCCTCTAAAAAGGACAGACAGACTGCCCTTCTGCTTCTTCCTCCGACAACCGTTCTGTTTCTTTTTTAAATTTGTTGTCAGAGATATCGGGAGAGGGCGTAGCAAACTGACATTTGCCGAGCATGTAGGAGGCCCTGGGTCCCATCTGCGGCACTGCAAAAAATAATCAGCAGAAATATTGGTTTGATTGTTGGAAAATATATATATTCATTCTCTGAAGTCAGAACGAGGCTTGGTGATCTTGATATCTATAGGAAAGACATTAAATATACAAGGAGTCAGCACTTGGGAGGCTGATGCAGGAGGATCATTGCAAGTTCAAGACCAGCCTGGGCTACAAAGTGGTTCAAGTCCAGCCTGAACTGCAGAAAGAGACCTTGTCTCAGAAAGTCAAAAAAAGGTACAAAGTGTCACATAGGTACGTTAGTGTGGCAAGAAAATAAGATGACAGGAACTAATTATTCAATGCTAGTAGTGATTAGGGTCACTGCTTCAAAGATTTTCTTGGTACAGTGGAGGACACACGGGCGCGCGGGTCTGGAGCACCGAGTGCAATCCCGCGCCTTGCTGGGCTGCTGACCGCGCTCTCCCCGCTGTCGCCTGTCGCTCCCGGCCTGTGCCCTGGGAGCTGTCGCAGACCGAGCGGCGGGGCCAGCACCGCCGCAAGCTGCACCAAGCTCCGTCGCCGCCCTTCACTTTTCCTCTTGGAGCTGAAGATGAACCTCGCGGTGCTCCCGCGTTTTCTCTGAGAGGAAAGGACTCAGGCGCAGCGCGCACACCGCGGAGAGGAAGCCTCCTCGGAACCGCGAGCCCCCGGGCCTGGGGCGCCACCTGGCTGCTGCAGCTTGGATGCCTGGTGACCCGGCCAGCCGGAGACACTGCTCCTCCACTGCGACCACCCCAGGAGGGGCTGGCAGACCTGTCTGGATTTGCCACGGCCAGGTGTGTGGCCTTGCACTCCCCCAAGGGCCCCGGAGGTCACCAGAGACTCCATGGCCACCTCCTCTTGCTTGACCCACGGAGACACACTGGGTATTCGCGCTGCAAGGCACTGCTTCTCCTGGCTCCCAGGACCCCTCCCCGCCCTGGGCCTCCTCCCTCCTGCCCGCGGGCTCTCTGCTTGGTCCTTCTCCTGCCCTGGTTTCCAGGCGCCAGTGTGCTCCGGGTCCACCTCTGGCCCCTTTCTCCTTCACACCTAGGATCAGATCTGGGCGGCCCTCGGCTAGTCCTGTGGCTTGGGATATGAGTGTCCAGTAGCCCTGTGTGCAGATAATGCCCGTGAGGTGATTCCCCAGATGTTATCTTCATCAAGAAGCTTTCGAGATGGGCCCAGTAGCACATATCTGTAATGCTAGCATTCAGGAGGCTGAGGCAGAAGGGCGTAAACTCAAGGCCAGCCTGGGTTACATGGAGAAAAAGGAACCTTTGCCCTGGGCTCCACACCCACACACCTCGCTGGACAATTCGGGCCCGCTGAAGGTCCGATGCCAGCGCTGTGCGTCCTCCCATCTCCGCTGAGGACAGCAGTGGCCTCCCGCTGCTCAGACCAAAGAGCCACTGCCTCCCGACCCCTTCTCACAGGCCGGGCCTTCCGAGTACCCCAAACCCTACTGCCTTTTACTATGTGAGTCCTGGTTGAGACACAACGTGCACAGCACACACTGATAGTCAGAGTGCTTATTTCCATCTCCTTATCGCTTTGTCTTTAGAGACTTCAAGACCCTCTACTGCTTGGTAAAGTACGTAATAATAATCACAAGGCCCCGGCTGGAGTCCAGCACTGCCTGTGTAAGGATGCAAGTGTGTAAATGCTGCGACACTTATTCTATGTAACACACTATCACTTGTGTCACATGTCACTGCGGACTGTGCTCATGCCGCTTGCTGTGGGGCCTGGAACTTGCTCCTTCTGCGTTCTGCTGCCCAGGCTCCACCCTCCTTGCCCTCTCGCCCAGCCCTCACCAGTGACCACTGTCCTCCCTGTGCGCTGAGTTATTTGTTGTTGTTTGTTTGTTTGTTTGTTTTGAGACAGGGTCTCACCCTGAAGCCCTGGCTGGCTTTGAACTCATAGCAACCTTCCTGCCTCAGCCTCCCACGTGCTGGGATTACAGGTTCCACCGCCATGCCCACACATAGGAAAGAGGATGTGTAGTGGTTGTCTTTTTGTATCTGGCGTATTTTGTGTAACACAAATTCTCCAGTTCTACTCACTCTGCTACAATGACAGGATTCGGTCCTTTTTATGGGTGAATAGTATACCATTGTGTAAACGTACCCCATCTTCCTTACCCGCTCATCTGTCTATGGACATCTCCGTTGATTCCACATGCTGGCTGTTGTGAGGAGCACAGCTGTCCCCAGGGGTGTGCAACTATCTCTCTGGTGTGTGCTGTCATTTCCTTTGGCTGTATATCCAGGACTGGGATAACTGGATCCTATACTAATTCTATTTTTTAATCTGTTGAGAAACCTCTATGCTATTTTCCAGAATGGCTGTGCAAATTTATATTCCCACCAACAATGCATAAGAACTCCCTATTTTCCACACTCGTACTAGCATTTGTTATTTTATTTTATTTTATTCTAATTTTTTAAGCAGCAGCAAAATGTTGCCATTGAGGCTGTGTGTGCTCACAGGCATCCTGAGATCACCCAAGTTTGGCTCCCAAATGTCTCCCCAAAGCCAGTGTGTCAAAGGCTGGGCCCCAGCACCCTAAGATGGTGAGGACTAGTGGGGTCTCGGTGACTTGTCCTTGAAGGTGAGCAGGGGACGCCAGCCCCTGCCTCTTCCTCTTCCCCTTTCCTTGCTGGCAGTGTGTGAGAGACTCTGCCAGAGGCAATGCCATGAAAGCAACAAAGCCCACAGTCAATCCAAAATGGTGACCCCAAACGTTACCATGGGCAGTGGGGTCTGGGATGGGTTCCTGGGTTCTTGTGCCCGTGGACCAACGAGTCAGACCTAGCCCACACCTGTAAGGAAGCAGCAGCAATTTCCTAAGGTGGCAGCCCACGGGAGTAGGCAGGCTTGGGGCGGCAAAAGGAAAATGGCACAAGAGCCAAGGGCACAGGGTGACACCCTGTGGTGTCCAGCAGCAGCTCTAGATGTTCCCGGGGGAAGGACGGGGAGAAGACGGAGAAACACAGGGAAGAGACAGGCAGCTGAGTCAGGCGGAGCCCTCTCTCCTGCTGAGAGGACCGGAGCTGCTCGGCCACTGCAGCACATGTCTCTATACCCCCGGGAGGATGATGACAATTTTAGCCCCTCGTTTTGCAGCTGCATAGGGCTCTCCTGAGCACAGCCTGCTCTGGGAGCTGGAATGGCTCATTTACTCGGCTCTTCTGGGGCTCTCCTGTTCACAGGGCTGCCCTTGCTTTAGGCCTGTATGTGCCATCTATCTCCAGCTTCAGCCAGTCCCTAGAGCACCCGGGTTCTAGGGTACCTCCCATGGAGGGGGCTCTTGCAGATCACAGCTGACAGCATGATTGACAGGGTGCTAAGTCACATCAGTTTCATCCATTGCACAAGTCCTTTCCCATAATTCACTCTGTCATGGTTGTACCTAAGAGATGTGGTCCCTGTGCATGGACCTTCAGGCATCGTAGGTCATGCAGGCGGGTATGGAGAGATTGGCCCTGGAGTGGAGTGTTGCCCCATAGCCCCCAGCTGTACTATCTATATTACAAATAAAAATTGTTCTCATATGGAGCTGGTGACATCAGATATCTCTTACACTAACAGAAAGCTAACTGATACAGAGACACGGGTACATCAGCATCTCTCTGATCCTACATCTCTCCTGCAAGTTAGAAATGAGAATACACCCACATTAGGTATTCAAAGATATTGAAACGACTGCATTCAAAGAAAACGACCCTCTTGTGGGCACACTTGGAGTGGCAAGAATTAGCAAAGGCTATGGAAAGGGAAGGTGGTGGCAGCTGCAGATTAACAGTATGGACAGGGAGACCCTCCCAAGGAGATCCCAGGGGCTATGAATCTGTGGGCTTGGCACTGTGAGATCTTCTGCTCTGATTGTGTAGGAAGCTAATGTGGCTCACTCCTCCAGGGAAGCACTAATCAGCAGATCTCGGTACAAAAACTGAACTCCCGGTCTGATAGAGGCCATTAGTTTATTAAAAGGAAATCTCCACTCAGCCAGAAGCCCAGCGTTCAACTCAGGCTTCCAAAGTGGAACAGTTAGGGTGGCAAAGACAGCCCTGCACACCTGATAGAGGGCAGCTAACAGAAAAAGAAACAAAAGCCATCTGCCTGGGAAGGAAGAAGCAAAACTATCTCTGCTTGAGGATGATACTGCGTGTGGAGCTTGCATGTAGAAAATTTTAAGGAAGTTGGAATTTTAAGGTAGTGCACTTGGGAGGCTGAGGCAGGAAGATTGCCATGAGTTCAAGGCCGGCCTGAACTACACAGTGAGTTCAAGGCCAGCCTGAACAGCATAGCAAGACCCTGGTCAAAACAACAACAAAAAAAACAATAAAAAAAAGTTGAAACTTCAGAAAATACTAAGGAACCCATTAAAAACTGCTCAGATTAATAAATGGGCTTAATGCAGATTTCAGAATACAAAATTACTACACAAAAATCAAGCGCAGAGGACTCTCATAAAGATGGCAGATCAGCAAGCAGCAGCATACAGAGACTCCCTGAGAGAGACAACTCAGATGCCGGAAAAAAACATCCAGGAGAGGTCCAGACACAGGGAGATGGATCCTCTCCACCCAAGAAGAAACTAAAGGAAAAACTGCTGGTCAAACACGCAGTCCTGGGGCTACCACTGGAGCAGCTAAGATTAGTGCCCACAGCGCTCTTGCTGGAGCCACCCAAACTCATGCCACCGTGACTTGCCAGAGCCGTGGTCACGCTGAAGCCAGAGGTCAGCAGGCCCAACGGAGAACAGAGCCAGCATGAAGACCTGCATTAACCCTCAGTGAGTGCAGGGAATGAGACCCTCCCATGAGAGGTCATGGGAAAGGGGTGACCAAGTGGACAATATGTTGGAATTGGGCAGGACAGGCAGGAACAAGGAATGGCAGTGACTTCAGTCGGTTGCCCCTTTCCCAGAGCAGGTTGGTGGGATCTGCTAGGCCTGGGTCATGCCCCTGGGCAGGACCTAATAAGTCTTCCCAAACTGATTCCATACGCACAGCACACACTAACACAATGAAGGCCCACAAAGGTTGACTGGCCTGGAGGGGAGGGGCCAGCATTTACCACCCCTGCTTGCACCTCAATGACCAACAGCAAACTGGAGAGGGCAGAAATCCCTAGCCAGCGCCCTTCAGAAGAACCATAACCAACAAGGAAAGGGGCTGGGACCTCCACTATACACCTGTATGGAAGAAACCAAAAACACAACAAGAGAAAGAAATAAGAAAAAGCCCCCAGACCCCAATCCTGAGTATATTGATCCAGGAGAGGTAAATACAAAAGTGATTGAGGGCATCAAATATGCAGTATCAGACACAGCATCAGTGGGCATAAAGAGATATCTTCAGGACCTCACAGATGAGCTCATAAGCGAAATATTTAATCAAGAGAGTGAGAACCACCAGCAAGTCCTGAGATCTACTCCATGTTTGAACTTAGGGCACTGGGAAACCAAGCAACCAGCTCACTTCCCTGGTAAGCGGCTATGGTGTGGCCAGCTGTGTCTGCCCCAGGTGAGAACCACCAGCGACACATGAGATCTGCAATATGTTGAAACTTAGGATGCTGGGAAACCAAGCAATCAGCTCACCGCCCTGGTAAACAATAGTGAGCCTACCGGTGCATGGGCTGAGAATCAAACATCCCACCTCCCCTGCCCATTGTTAACAAATGGGAGCCAGAGACCTAGACATCTCTTGGGAGGTTGACATATGCAATGTAGCAAATAAGGGGGATTTCCTTCTACCATATCTTTGAAGGAAAATATTTTTACCACTGTTTTGCTTTATTCTGATTAATGGTATTGTTCTATTCAATATTCTGTTTTGATAAGTTGTATAATATTCTGTATTTGGTTTGATTTAGCTATACCTGAGGGAAAGAACTATTGTGAAGATAACAAGATATATGGTGGTACCTATTACCCAGTAACCTGCTGTGAATTTCTATACCAATTTCACTACATTGTCTAAATTGGCTTTGTTCTGTTGTATTTTACTACCTTCAAAATAATTTTAAAAAGTTTTTAAAAAGTCCTCCCAAAATATTTAATCAAGTAAGGCAAGATATAAGTAGATTAATAAAAGAAACACTAAGCACCTCTCAAGAAAACACAGATGGAAGAATGGAGGAACACAAAAAAAGGAGAGAAATATTTGATGAAGGATATAAAGAAAACCTAGAATACATGAAGCAGGTTCAAAGTTCAAAGAGAATACCAGGAAATTAAAAACTCCATGGAGAGCTGGCGAAACTGCTGGAAAGAAGCTAAGCATAGATTATCAAAACTTGAAGACAACTTTGCAATGTGTGATCGTGAAAGGAAAGATATCTTAAAAATAACAAGGAAACAGGCAATAACAATGAGGCTAGAAGACAAGAGGATCTATAATTTAAGAATAAAGAACGTGATGAAGAGGCAGGGATAAAAACAAAAAAAATACAAAGTATTCATTGAAATAATTAAGAAAAACTTCCCAAGCATAGGAAAAGGAAATGATATTCAGATGTATGAGGCATACAGAACTCCAGCCAGCTACAACCAAAACAGAGCTATACCCAGACATATAATAATCAATATCCCAGAAATTCAATATAAGAACAGAACTAAAACCTGTCAGAGAAAAGTAATAGATCACCCATAAAGGAAAACCCATCAGAATCACAGCAAACTTCTTGACACAGGCCATCAAATCAAGAAGAGCTTGGAGCAAAGTATTCCAAGCCCTGAAAGAAAATAACCTCCAACCTAGACTGATGTACCCTAAAAAACTGTCTCTAGAAATTAATGGAGAAACAAGATGCTTCCATGACAAAGAGGAACTGGGGGAATTCGTGACCACCAATCCAACCCTACAAAGAATACTGAAGGACATTCTAGAGAGAGAAAAAAAAAACACCAGGATATCAGGAACAGTGGTATGAAGGAGAATGGAGCAGACAGTGGAATGAAGGAGAAAAGTAGACAGCCAACAGCAGTAAAATAGCATAGCAGACGTGAGGCAGAAAAGACTGGCTGTAATCTCTAACATAGATGGCCTTGATACACTAAGAGAAAAAAAGAAACACAAGCAGAGTAGATCAGGAGGTAGGGCCCACTGAGATGCTTTGTATAGAAAATGTAATTAACCTGAAAGAGGGTTTATGGACCAAAAATCAAATATGACAATAACAATGCTCTATGTGACAGGGACCCAGAGCAAAATAAGGGCAGTTTGACCAGCACCTGCAGATAGGTTGGAAAGACAGGATACTTATGTGCAATAGAGAACCACTCAGCTACAATGAAGGAAAACCTTGAGGCTTTCATAGGTAAAGGAATACAATTTGAGATCAAGTCTAGGAGTGAAAAGGTTCAGAACCACTGAGGTAGATAGTGGGTTGCCCCCCAATCTAAAAACTGAGGGAGTTGGTGGGACCCAAAATATGCAGTGCACCCTGTGGGGTGGAATAGTCTAAAAGGGGAGGAATAGTCTAAAAAAAGAAGGCAGAGGATATAGTTAATAGTGTATCAGGACTTAAAACCCACATTACTCACACCACTCTGTTCAGATGGATTATGTTCTGCTCCAGTTTGTCTCCTTGTACTACTAGATTTGAAGGCACAGACAGCTATTGCAAAAATATCAGATTATAGTACAGTAATCATCCTTAATTTCCTATTAACTTAATCTGAAGCCCTGTATAATTTTCACTGTTTTATCATGACTGATCTTAGTTGAATCTGCTTTGTTAGATTGCTGTTTTGTATTAACAGATTTTATTCAAATCTTTTATGATTGATAGTATCAAGTCTGAGAGTATAGGCAACTGCACTGCAGATGACAAGATTCACTGGGATACCCACTCTGTTTTGATTATTACCTGCTTTTGAAGTTTTATGCTGTCTACAATGTTTTATTTTTATTAATATTGTTATGTACTGCTATATTCAATTATACTATCCCTGATGATATAGACAATTCTATTGAAGATAACAAGAGACAACACAGTAACCATTGTAGATCACCTTGAATTATGGTTTTATATAACTTTTTCATTTCATGTTTTTATAGGAATTTGGTTTTTTTTTTGTCTTGCTTTGTTTTGTTTTTTCCTCTAATACAGAAAGGATAGAAATACATGTAGGGACTCATGTATGTATAGAACCTATAAACAGTTTATGAAAACTGGTCATATAACGCATGATGAAATGAACAACTACTTTAAAGAAAAAGAGACACTACTGTACCCACTGCTGATTCTGTAACATCATGATGTGAAATCCAGCAATGCTATTATTCTTTGTTCAGAGTGATTGTTTTGTTTAATTTCAACATACATGAAGGTATGAACAGCTATTTTGAAGAGAGAGAGAGAGACACTATGACAGCCATTGTTGACTTCCCTGTTGTCTGATCTTGAAGACCTAAAATGCCTTCCTCATCTTGTTCAGGTCAGTTCCATATTGTATTGTTTCACGTGAATTCTCTGTATATGAAGATATGGACAACTATTTGGAAGAAAACAGGAGACAATATGATACATAGTGAAGATTTCTGATTGTCTTGCTTTGAAATTTGTCTCTTGCATTGCTTTCTTATGTTCTGTTTTGTTGTGTTTAATTTACCCTCTTTAAAATAAAAAATAAAAAAAAATCAGGTGCATTCTATACACTAACATAAAATGAAGAAAATAATTCCATTTATTGTTGCATTGCAAAGGATAAAATACTTACTAATAAATACTAATAAATAAATAAAATACTTACTAATAAATACAAAACTTACACTATGAAAATTACAAAACATTGTTGAAAGAAATTAAAGAAGACTAATTTGTAGAAAGACTCTCAAGTTAATGGATCAGAAGATTTAATATTAATGTGGCATTATTACCACAAATTAATCCACAGATTCAATCCTTTTCAAAATCCCATTATTGGATGATTGATACCAGGGGGAATTCCTTCCAGGTTTTTAGTGTCCTGGGCAGAAAATTGGAGGAGACACTCAGACAAGGTAGCACATGCACATTATTGTTGCAGAAGAAGGATGCTCTGGCATATGTCAGCAGCTGTGAGGATAAGGGAGAAGGTCCTTGGCATCTGGGATTTCTAGATCAGCTTCTCCCTCATGCAAATAAGGCTCTGGGGCAGTTATCTTATGAAAAGCTCACTGGATCTGACACCAGACTTAAACTCGTCCCAGAGAAAGACTCACTCAGCCTCGTGCCAGATGTAAATGAAGAACTGAAAACAGTGCTTTTCTGACGGGCTTCCAAGCACCCTGGGTCCGGTATTCTGCGTGAGCCCCATGGGTCTGACTCTGACAGATTTCCCCAGCTGTTTGGCAGGCTTTGCCTCAGCCCTGATCTCCTCCCTCAATCCCAGCTGAGTGCTGGGTTTTTTAAAACAGATAATAGCAAGCCAATCTCAAAACATATGGGCATGCAAGGCACCCCACACAACCAAAATGGAACAAAGCTGGAACAAAACTGGAAAAGAACAAAGCTGGCAGATTCACATTTCCCAATTTCAAAACTTAGGACACACACAGTACAGTAACCAAGATACTGTGGTGCTGGTCTAAAGGTATCCAGACAGAAAAACAGAGTTAAGTTGGAATACAGAAAAAAAAACATCCCTCTTGCAGCTAGTCATTTTTAATAAAGTTGGCGAGACAATCCAAAGTGGGGAGAATAATCTCAGCAAGCCCGGATGTCACCTTCCTTACACCAGACACGAAAATGAACTCCACATGGATCCAGACCAAGTGCAAAAGCTAAAACTATAAACATTTCAGAAAAAAAAATAGGAGGAATTTCACAGCCGTAGGTTAAGCAACCTTCTTAGTCATGATGCTAATAGCAGCAGCAAGAGAAGGCGATACATGGGCTGGACTTTATCAAAGGTGACTTTTCTGTTTCAAAGGATGCAGCCAAGGAAATGAAAAGCCAATCCACCACTGAGAGAAAATGGTGGTAAATCAGATGTCTAATTAAGGACTTGTATCTGCATCACATAAAGAACTCTCACAACTCAATAGTAAAGAGGAAATGGAATTTTTACGAGGGCAAAAAGTCTGGATAGACCTTTCTCCAAGATAAATATACAAATTGCCAGTCACACATGAACAGATGCTCAAAACTACTGAGTAGCCACCAAGGAAATGCACATTAAAACCACAAAGAGATACCAATTCACATCCACTCAAAGTTATAATTCAAAGGCAAGTAACAAATGGTGAGGTGAAGCTACCAGAGTTCACACATATTGCTGCTGAAAATGTAAAATTGGTGCAGGCACTTTGAAAACCAATTTGGCGGGCAGAGCTAAGATGGCGGATAGATAACAGCCAGCTACAGAGGCTCCCTGAGATAGTCAACTTAGAACTCACCATAATACAACATGGAGAGCCCTGAACAGAGGGAGAGGAATTCTCTCATCCCAAGAAGAAACTAAGGAGAGAAAAACCAATCAAACATCCACTTCCAGCCAGCCACGCCACCACGCAGCCCGGAGTGCCTCCAGGCCACCGGCGAGACAGGCCACCCGCGCCTCGCCGCACCCCAGCTGCCGCCTCCGACTCTGTCGCTGTGGACACACCAGAGGCTGCGGGAGTGGAGCGACTCGGAGCCCACTGGCTGTCCCGGCTACCACTGCTACCACCGCTGCCACCACTGCCTCCGCTGCCACCTCCACTGCCTCCCTGATCTGGGCCGCGATCCTGAAGGGCACAAGGAGGAGGGCACATGGTGGCATTGTGGGTGCGGGACTGGACCAACTGGGATGCATAGCTACCTTCACCCTCCCCACTCGTGTGAGGACCTGAACCCTTGGCACCAGCGCTGAGTGGGCCCCCATGACCAGGGCACCCCCAAGGTCCCCGGGCTGCTCTAGTGTGCATGACTGGAGCCCTATGGAGCCACCGCCATGAACAGAGCCCAGAGGAGCTGCTTCTGAAAACACCTCTTCAGACAATAATCAAAAATACAGAACCAGAACTTTCCGGTTTCCTGCCCCAATCAACCAGCTTCAGGGTACTAGGCCTGCCTGCCTGCGCCCTGAACTCTGGACTGGGTGGCCTGGGGTGAGTGTCCCCACACCATCCTGAGCCCCTGGGAGGGAGTTTAAGATACCCTCAGATAACAGCAAATTGGGGAGGGCAGCAAAACCCCAGTCAGCATGCTTTGGAAAGACCATAAGCAATATAGAGAGGGTCAGAGACCCCACCACCACCACCAACACACCTGTCTGGAAGAAACCAGAAATATAACAAGAGATAGAAATTTTAAAAAAACCTCCAGCCTCTGATCCTGGAAAAATAAGCCCAGGAGAGATAAACACAGAAGAGAAACAGTGCAGTAATCATGCAATATTAGATACAGCATCAGTGAACATAAAGAAATACCTTCATGACCTCATAGATGAATTTAAAACTGTACTCCTGATCCAAGTGAGGCATGATATAAAAAGATTCATCCAAGAAATGATAAGCCCCTCCCAAGAGAACACAGATGGAAGAACGGAGGAACTCTGAAAAGGAAGAGAAACCTTTGATGAAGAATATAAACAAAATCTAGAATACTTGAAACAGATCCAAAGAGATTACCAGGAAACTAAAAACTCCATTGAAAGCTGGCAAAATGCCTTGACAGAAACTAAAGTTTGCCTTTTGAAACTTGAAGAGAGATTTATGGTGTGTGATTGTGAAAGAAAAGGTCTCTTAAAAATAATGAGGAACCAGGAAGAAACAATACAAAGGCTAGAAGACAACAAAAGGATACATAACTTAAGAATAAAAAATGTGAGTGAAGAAGCAGGAGTAACTACAAATGAACTACAAAGAATATTCACAGATATAATTAAGGAAAACTTCCCAGGCATAGGAAAAAGAAATGATATCCAGATGAAAGGGGCATACAGAACTCCAGCCACCTACAACCAAAACAGATCTACACCCAGACATATAATAATCAAGATTCCAGAAATCCACCACAAGAAAAGAATGTTAAAAGCAGCCAGAGAAAAGAAGCAGATTAATCAACACAAACTCTCAAACCGACAAGAGCCTGGGGGGAAATAGTCCAAGCCCTGACAGGGGCTAGGGGTTTAGCTCAGTGGCATAAACGCCTGCCTTGCAAGTAGGCAGTCGTGAGTTTGATCCCTGGTGCCAATAAAAAAGAAAAAGACAAAAAAAAAAAGTCAGAAGTCCAAGCCCTGAAAGAAAATAACCTCCAACAAAGACTTATATACCCAGAAAAACTCTCTCTCAAAATTAATGGAGAAACAAGATATTTCCAAGACAAGGAGGAACTGTGGGAGTTCATGGCCACTAACCCAACCCTATAGAAAATACTGAAGGACATTCCAGAGAGAGATAGAGAGGAAGGGATACCAGGATTCCAGCAACAGTGACAGAGAGGCCTCAATGAATGGGGCAGACAGTGGAATGAGGGAGTAAAGTGGACAAATAATGACAGAAGAATAAAATAGCAGAATTGAGGCAGAGACGGTAAGCTATAATCTTTAATATAGATAGCCCTGATACACTTAGCAAAAAAGAAACACAGGCAGAGTAGATTAGGAGGCAGGATCCATCGAGAGGCTCTAAATAGGAGATACACTCAACCTGAAAGAGGGTTAATAAACTGAGAGTCAAAGATGAGAAAACAATGCTATATGTGACAGGAAACCAGAGAGAAATAGGGACAACTCGTCCAGCAGCTGCAGATAGATTGGAAAACTATGACACTTTTGGGCAGTGTATAACTACACAGCTAGAAGGAAGGACAACCTTGTGGCTGTAGTAAGTAAAGGACTACAGCTCAAGATCAAGCTCAGGAGTAAAAAGGTTTAGCAAAAAAACAACAATAACACATCTTGGGGGCTAGGAATTTAGCTCAGCGGCATAAGCGCCTGCCTTGCAAGCACATGGTCGTGAGTTCAATCCCTGTACCGAAAAAAAAGGTTTAGCAACACTCAGATAGATAATAGATTGGCCCCCTAATCTAAAAACTAAAAGACCTAGTGGGACCCAAAATATACAAAGCACCCTGAGGAAGGGAAAGGGGAAGAATTTTCTAAAAAAGGAAGGCAGAGGACATTGTTAATAGTGTATCAGGATTTAAAAGTCACAGTAGTCTTATCGCTCTGTTTAGTTTGATTATATTTTGTTTAATTATATTTTATATTTTGTTGGGAGCCGCGTCTGTGATAGCTCGCCTTGCGCGGCGGACGTGCGGCCTGTGGTAAAGAGCAAAGCCTGAGGTAGATTACCCCTCCCATCGAATATGTTAGTTTCCTGCTTACCGCGTAAACAACCCGCTCAACAATATAGTCTGCCTGGCAACTGATGATGTTAGCCAATCAGCTTGCCTTGCTTACTTTAACATGATTGGACACTGTACCCGTATATATACCGGTGCCACCCCTGGGCGGAAGAAGAAGCCAGGTAGAAGCCCAGAAGTAAAAGCCCAAAAGGAGCCGCGGAGAGCGGACCGGTAGAGGCTTTGGGGCAGACTGAAGCACAAAAGGAGCCGCGGGGAGCGGACCAGAGGAGGCTTCAGCTGGGAGAACCCAGGGCAGGCTGTACGGAGAAGGAAAATAAAAAGAAAAGGTTGTCCACTACCAGACTTTGTCGTGTGTCCTTCCTGCCGGCCGGGAGCGGACATCGACATTTGGAGGCCCGCCCGGGGACTGATCACCCCCGAGACGTGGAAGTGGACAACGCTCCAGTACAGAGCTGCGAGACAGGTGAGTTGGGGATAAGCCTGGGCTCTGGGTGGCGCGCACCTACAGGGCTTTTAGACTCCCCTCAGGCTCACGCGTAAGTGGCGGATTCCTTGGGCCTCACGCGGTGAGTAACATATTAAAAGATGGGAAACATGTTAGGTAGCAACACTAAGAGCGAGGGTGGTTGTGGAGAAAGCTCTCAAGAGCTTACAAAAGTACGCAGGGTATCTGAGCAGGCCCAGTCAGGGAGCTCCCGAGAGGGGTCCGTCAAGGGGAACAAGGATGCTAAGGAGGAGGACGGGGCTCTAGCCTCGGAGTCGTCTGACTCCGAGGACGAGGGAAAGTTGAATGGCAAGGAGGCCAAAGAGACCAGCTGTCAGGAGCCTAAGTCGCTCAATAAGGAGTCGCAGGGTTCTTTTCCAGCGTTGCCCCGCGAATTGCGCTCTGCTCAACCTGGTCTGCGGAGGAGTAGAGAGCTCCTGAGCGCTCCCCGGCGCGAGAGGGAGGCGAAGCCTTCCGCCCCACCTTGGGGGCTGTTTCCGGAGGCGATTCCTCGCCACGAGGCGGCCGCCTGGGAGCTCTCTCCCCTTTCGCCAGAACAGGAAGTGATGCACGGGCCCCCATTTTCCGCCCAATCACGGCCGCTGTCTTATGCTCCGCCGCCGGCGGGTCGGTATTTTTACAGGCGGCTTTGGCAGGGGGGACGCTTGTCTCATGAGGTACATCCACCTGGGATAGATAGTGGCCCCTACGGGATATTTCCTGTACAAGTAGCTATGGGCCAGGGACGCAATGTATGGGAGCCTTTTGAGATAAAGCAGATTAGAGAACTTAAAAATGCAGTTACAACCTTTGGGCCGACTGCGCCTTACACCATTGCCATGCTGGAGAATCTGTCTTCTGGGCCCCTCACCCCCGCGGACTGGATTCAGCTGGCAAAGGCGTGTCTGCCCTCGGGCAGTTACCTGGATTGGCGAGCCTGGTACGCAGAGTTCTCTGCAGAGCAGGCTGAGAGAAACGCCAATCGGGGAAACCGGGGGTAGAACAAGGAAATGCTTATGGGAGAAGGTCGGCACGCTGATGACCAGACCCAGTTCCCCGGCGCTGTCTATGAACAAATCAGTGCCATAGGGCTCCGCGCCTGGAAACAGGTAAGTGGTGCCAGAACAGCCTCCTTGTGTCTTTCAAAAATAATTCAGGGTACCACAGAGCCATTTGTTGACTTTGTGGCCCGAATGCAAGATGCTGCCGATAAGATATTTCCTGATCCAGGAGTGGCTCAACCGCTGGTAAGACAGCTGATTTTTGAGCAATGTACAAAGGAGTGCAAGGCAGCGATAGCTCCTCATAAGAACAAGGACCTCAACGCCTGGATTAGGATATGCAGAGAGATAGGGGGGCCGCTCTCCAACTCGGGAGTGGCTGCTCTCCTGGCCGCGGCTGTACAGCAGAGGGGACCTCGAGGGTTAGAAGGGGAATGTAAGGCTAAAGGGTGTTTTGCCTGCGGGGAGCCAGGACACATTAAACGTCATTGCCCAAACAATGCAGATGCTAGGCCTCGCCCTAGGAATGAAAAACCATATGTTTGTGGGCGATGCAAAAAGGGATCACACAAAGCTGAGGAGTGTAGGTCGGTCTTTGATGCTCAGGGCAACCGTATTTGTGGACAAGATGCTAGAGAGCCAAAAAACGGCCAGAGGGGGCCCCCTTCACAGGCGGGCCCCCGCCCCAGAGACAGGACAGCTCAGGGTGGCAGCCTTCAACAAGGGCCACCCCTGGGTCAGCAGGTGTGGACCTCAGTGTCGCCTCAGGACTTATATTAGTGCCTGATATGGGTGTTCAAGTGGTTGAAACCACCTTTAAGGGACCGTTACCCGAAAATTCCGTGGGTCTGGTGATCGGGAGATCCTCCACGGCCCTTTGGGGTCTCACAGTAGTCCCAGGGGTCATAGACTCAGACTACACAGGACATATTAAAATTATGGTTCAATCTCTTGTGGGTACTATGGTAATCAATAAAGGAGACAAGATAGCGCAGCTCTTGCTGCTCCCCAGTCTCCACAAGAGATTTCCCTCAAAGCAGAAAATTAGAGAAAGTCAAGGTTTCGGTTCCTCAGGGGAAGTCTTTGAGGGACTCCATATGACACTTGGTAAAAGGCCCATGCTCTCACTTAAGGTCAATGGCAAGAATATAACAGGGCTCCTAGACACAGGAGCTGACCGTTCCATTATCTCCAGAAAGGATTGGCCTTCCAACTGGCCCACCAACACTGCAGATAACACGCTGCAGGGCCTGGGGATGGTGTCAGCTCCTCAGGTTAGTGCTTCAACCCTGCTCTGGTGCGATGAGGAGGGTCATCAGGGCCATTTCCAACCGTTTGTGTTGCAGTTGCCAGTGTCTCTATGGGGAAGGGACATCCTCACTCAGATGGATGTCACGCTTACGTCAAACTGCTCCCCCCAGGCTAAGGATATACTCAGGAACCAGGGATATACCCCCGGCAAAGGCTTGGGCAATGCCCTGCAGGGTCGGACATCCCCAATACCAGTAGAAAACAAAAAAGGTAGGCAAGGATTGGGTTTTTCTTAGGGGCCGCTGAAGAAGCTCTCCTACCCACTTCGATCAAAATCACCTGGAAATCAAATGATCCGGTTTGGGTACCTCAGTGGCCCCTGCCTAAGGAGAAGCTATTAGCCTTGTCAGAAATAGTCAGTACACAACTTAGATTAGGACATATTAAGCCGTCAACCTCCCCATGGAACACCCCCATTTTTATAATTAAGAAAAAGTCTGGCAAGTGGAGGCTGCTCCATGATCTAAGGGCGGTCAACGCGCAGATGCAGCCCCTGGGGGCGGTCCAGAGGGGGCTGCCAGCTCTCTCAGCCATCCCTCAGTCCTGGCCAGTTTATGTTATAGACCTTAGAGACTGTTTCTTCTCAATTCCCCTGCACCCAGAGGACACTCATAGGTTCGCCTTTACTTTGCCCACCATTAACCAAGAAAGCCCTGATCTCAGATACGAGTGGGTAACGTTGCCCCAAGGTATGGCCAACAGTCCCACTATGTGTCAGATTTACCTTGATTCCCTACTGGCCCCCCTACGAAAATCCTTTCCCAAGATAAGATGTATGCATTACATGGACGACCTTTTGCTCAGCGGCAGGGACCCAGACATGCTAAATAATATGCTCAGCCAGTTGGTCGAGGCCCTGAGACAAGCTAATCTGCATGTTGCCCCCGACAAGATTCAGGGAGGAGAAATGGTGACCTACTTAGGCGCGAGAATCTCCCCTATGCTAGTCTCTCCGCAGAAGGTCACCATTAGGATGGATGGCGTTAGGACCCTAAATGACATGCAAAAGCTATTGGGAGACATTAATTGGATTAGGCCATATTTACATATACCAAATTCAGATCTCAAACCCCTGTTCGACCTTCTGAAGGGAGACCCAGATATAGCCTCCCACAGGAGGCTCACTCCTGAGGCAAGAGCTGCCTTACAGAGAGTGGAAAAAGCCTTAGGTGGGGCTACCTTACACAGAATTGAACCAGGGCGACCCTTTGATGTCTGTTTGCTACAGACTAGTCTACAGCCTACAGCGGTGATTTGGCAGAAAGGACCACTACTGTGGATACACCCTAAGGTCTCACCTGCAAAAGTCATAGAGCATTACCCGGAGGCAGTCGCTTCATTGGCCCTTGAAGCGCATGATAGAGCTGTCCAACATTTTGGCTCAGGACCACAAGCCATCCGAGTACCCTATACCGCCAGCCAGATCAAGACCCTGGCTGCCTGCATAGATACCTGGGCCATTCTGAGATGTGTTTTCCATGGGGATATAAACAATCAATACCCTAAAGACCCTATCTTGTCATTTGTCACTCAGCACCCTATAATTTTTCCAAAGGTTACTGCCTCTGAGCCATTAGTCCCAGCAACTACAATATACACAGATGGCTCCAAGACGGGGATAGGCGCCTATGTGATCCTAGGCAAGCCCCCGGTTACCATACAATTTAAACCAGATCAGCCTCAGGTGGTAGAACTGCAGATCGTTAAAATGATTCTTGAACGGTTCTCAGAAGCCATTAACATTGTCTCCGATTCTAGGTATGTGGTCAATGCTATGCAAGTGCTTGAGACTGCCAGTTTAATTAGATCCACTTCCACAGTGGCTGGACTGTTCCTGTCTATCCAGACATTGCTTCAGAACAGACACCATAAGGTCTTCACCACCCACATAAGAGCACATACATCCCTGCCGGGGCCCATGGCACAGGGGAATGCGGCTGCTGACACTGCCACTCGCCCGTTATGGATTTTTACCTTACTAACACCAATCGAGCGAGCCCGTGCCTTCCATGATAAATTTCATGTTAATGCCAGGACACTAGCAAACCATTTCCATGTTTCTAGAGCAGATGCACGAGATATCGTGCGACTATGTGACTCCTGTGCCACATACAAACCTGCCATACCGATGGGAGTAAACCCTCGAGGTTTGATCCCTGGTGATGTTTGGCAGATGGACATCACACATATACAGGAGTTTGGGACTCTTAAATATGTTCATGTTTCCACAGACACCTGTTCTCACGTCATATTTGCAACAGCAGAAACAGGTGAAAAAGTGTCTAATGTGATCAATCATTGCCTGGCAGCTTGGGCCGCATGGGGCAAACCAAAAATATTAAAAACTGATAATGGACCAGCCTATATAGGCAAAGCCTTCAATGAGTTCTGCAAAATGATGGAGGTTCAATTAAAACATGGTATCCCATACAATCCCCAAGGTCAAGGAATCATTGAGAGGGCTCATAGAAGCCTCAAAGAAATTTTACAAAAACAAAAAGGGGGAGTAGGCCAAGGCCTGGCCCCAAAGGCACGATTATCCATGGCACTATTCACACACAATTTTTTAAATTTAAATAATGATAATCGCTCCCCAGCTGTGGAGCACTGCAACCCTTCCCCCAACCATAAAGGGTGGGTGAAGTGGAAAGATGTCCTGACAGGACAATGGATGGGCCCGGATCCAGTGGTCAGCTGGAACCGAGGCGCGGTTTGTGTTTTCCCACAGGAACCGGGACGAGAACCACTGTGGATACCGGAGAGACTGACACGGGCAACAAAGCCCTCGACTGAAGATCAGACCTGCCCTACTGGAGATCCATCACAGACCAACCAATAAGATGAATAGAAATAGCGGTAGCCCGAAATGGACAAGAAGATCCTCAGGCATATGCATGGCTTGCTCAATTGGCCCACGACCGAGTCTAGATATGGCGGGCATCCCTCATTCTCCTCCATAAGGTGACAATACACAGCAGGGTAGGTGAGTCAATGACGGGTAAGAGCGTGCCTCCCCAGCACGACTCGACCTAAGCCAGGCCCTACCCCATCCTGCACGTAAGCCGCTGGACTGTTAGATGCTGCCCAGGTCTAAATTTCTCTCCGAGGGGATTTCTTTACGGAGAGGAAATGAGTGCAAGCTTGTGTGCATCCAGGTTCCGTCCAGTTTGTGCCTGGCCCTAGAAAAAGGACGAGGGCCTCAGGGCCTTGGCAGACCATGGCATGGCCAACCAGGGTCTAAGCCAAGGACCTACGGTGGACCTACACATAGGGCATAAGCCTCTGCACCCAGTCCAGGAAGGGCTACGATGCGCACATTCATAAAAAATAAAATAGGGGGAGATGTTGGGAGCCGCGTCTGTGATAGCTCGCCTTGCGCGGCGGACGTGCGGCCTGTGGTAAAGAGCAAAGCCTGAGGTAGATTACCCCTCCCATCGAATATGTTAGTTTCCTGCTTACCGCGTAAACAACCCGCTCAACAATATAGTCTGCCTGGCAACTGATGATGTTAGCCAATCAGCTTGCCTTGCTTACTTTAACATGATTGGACACTGTACCCGTATATATACCGGTGCCACCCCTGGGCGGAAGAAGAAGCCAGGTAGAAGCCCAGAAGTAAAAGCCCAAAAGGAGCCGCGGAGAGCGGACCGGTAGAGGCTTTGGGGCAGACTGAAGCACAAAAGGAGCCGCGGGGAGCGGACCAGAGGAGGCTTCAGCTGGGAGAACCCAGGGCAGGCTGTACGGAGAAGGAAAATAAAAAGAAAAGGTTGTCCACTACCAGACTTTGTCGTGTGTCCTTCCTGCCGGCCGGGAGCGGACATCGACAATATTTCATATTAGATTTGAGGGCACAGACAGCTAACCCAAAAATAGCAGGTTATACCACAGTAACTATCCTTGATTTCCTATTAACTTACACTGAAACTCTGTATTACTTACATTGTCTAACTATGACTGATCTTATTTGAAGCTGGTTTGTTAGGCTGCTGTTTAGCCTTGACTGATTGCATTCGAATTTGGTATCCTTGATAGTATCAAGTCTGGGAGTGGAGACAACCACTCTGAAGATGACAAGATGTAAAAGATATCCATTCTGGTTTTGGTCAAGTCCTACAATATCTTCAAAGTTGTATTTTTATTAAAATAGCTATGTAATGTTATGTTCCTATATTATGCCTGATGATATGGACAATTCTATTGAAAATAACAAGAGAAAGCATAGTAACTACTGTAGATCACCTAATATTTTGGTCCTATATGTCTTTTTCATTTCATGTTTTTCTAGGAATTTACTTTGTGGTCTTGTTTTGATCTGTTTTTCCCTATCATACAGAAAGGATAGATATACATATAGAGATTCACACATGGGAAGAATTTCTAAACTATTTATGGGAACAGATTATATAATACACGATGTAATGAATGAATGCTCTGAAGAAGAAGAGACACTAAGAAACCCAGTGCTAATTCTGTAGCATTATGTTATAAAATCTAGCAATACTATCATTCACTGTTCAGAGCAATATTACTCTAGTCTCTTATGTTCAATTTCAGCATACATAAAGATAAATACAGCTACTATGAAGAGACTGAGAAACATTATGGTAGACATTATTGATTTCCCCAAAATCAGGTCTTGAAGACTGAAAAAGCCTTCATAATCCTGTTATGATTAGATTAGTTCTATAATTTTCAGTATGTTTTCAAAGTGTGTGAAGATGGGGACAACTATTTGGAAGAAAACTAGAGAAATAAGATAGACAGTGAAGATCTCCAGTGGACTTGCTTGGAAATCTACATTCCTTTAAACTGTTTCCTTATAAACAGTTTTGTTCTGTTTTGTTCTGTTTAATCTTACCCTCTTTAAGATAAAAAACAAGTGTGTAGGACTGATAACCATATTACTAAGCTCTTGTTGGATTGTTGAGCAGAACTGTTTGCAGTATCATTGTTTGAATATCACTTTGTATGCTTTAATTTTGTGACTCGAGCAACTATATCTAAGATGATGGTATATAACTTATCAACTAGTGATTTCTTACTGTTTATTTTTATGAAATTCTGTATTGTTTCTACCCTTTTTATCTGTTTTTTCTGTAAAAAAAAAAAAAAGAAAGAAAACCAATTTAGCAGTTTTTCAAAATGGTACACACAGAATTACGATAAGACTCAGTGATTTTTCCCAGCGTGGTGGTGTACATCTGTAATCCCAGCTCTCGGGAGGCTGAGGCAGAAGGATCGCCATGAGTTGAGGCCAGCCTGGATGACATGGTAAGTTCAAGGCCAGCCTGAACTACATAGCGAGACTGTGTCTCAAAAAATAAAATAAAATAAACCAAAATGATGATAATAATAATAATAACCAAGTGGAAAGATTTAGAAAGCCAGCGGTAGGTGAGTTACTGATTTTATTCATTCCTGCTTTGTGAAATGGAATGCAGGTCCTCCTAAGGAAGTATTCTGCCACTGAGCTATATCCTCAGACCCTAGACAAGTACTTTTCATAGAACTGAAAAAATGTCATCAGTGGGTGCCAGGCATGCTGGTGCGTGTTTATAATTCCAGCACTTCGGGAGGCTGAAGCAAGAAGATTACAAGTTTGAGCCCACATTGGGCAACTCGGCAATTTAGTGATCCACTTTCTCAAAATAAATTTGATTTTCATCTATTTTTAATCAGATTTTATGGATACAGTTTAGATAGGCATGATGATCACGATCATACAGAGAATTTGTACCTGCACGCGCTATAACTCGTTTCTTTTTTCCCATCCCCCGCCCTCCCTTCGATCCCTTTTTTCCTCATTTACGAAAGCTTTGTTTCCAACTTTTTCCTTCTCTTCTTATTTTTTAACTTTCTCTTCTCTCCTTTCCCCCACCTTTTTCTTCCTTGTTCCCCTCCCCATTTAAACATTTTCTTCCTATTTCACAATACCCACTATACATTCTGGTCCTTATTTACACTTTCAGGTTTCCACACCAGAGAAGCAATGCGTACTTACACGTGTGTCTCCAGTACATTTCATTAAGAGTTTGGTCTCAAGGAGCATCCATTTACTGAGAAATGTCTTAAGTTTATCCTTCTTTATGGCAGCATAGTAAATTGAATGCAGAGTGTGTTAAAAAAAACAAAAACAAAAAAACCCCATCTTGTTTATTCATTCCTCAATTGATGGGCACTGGGCTTTCCAAGATTTACCTGTTACAAACTGTGCCACTATCAACATGGGTGTGCATATATCGCTGTGATGTGATGCTTTTAATTCTTTCAGGAAGAAAACAGAAAGGGGATGGCTGGGTTAGATGGAAACTCTATCCCTAGTTTTTCAAGGACTCGCCACATACTTTCCACAGTGGTTGCCGCTCTGCACTCCCACCGACAGTGGAGAAGGCTTCCTTTTTCTCCACAGCCCTTCCAGCATTTATTATTGCTGAGTTCTTGATGACAGCCATTCTTTCTGGAGTAAGAAGAAATCTAATTTGCATCTCTTGAATGTTAATGATGTTGGACATTTTTTCATGGATTTATTTGCTGTTTTTACTTCTTCACCTAAGAAGTGTGTGTTTATCTCAGATGCTCATTTTTGGACTGGGTCTTTAAATTGGGTGGGGAATTGATGTTTTTGAGTTCTTTATATATTCTACCTATTAGTCCTTTCTCTAAGTAACAGCTGTAAAATATTTTTCCCCACGCTGTGGATTGTCTCTTCACTCTGTTTCTGTTGCTGTGCAAGAGCTTTTTAAAAAAAAAAAAAAAAGATGAGATCCCAATTGTTGATTATTTGTGATAGATTCCTGGGCAATTAGTGTTTTGTTCAAAAGGTCTTTGCCTATACCAGTGTCTTCTAAAGTTCTATCTATTCTATCTTCTAGCAAATTTAATGTTTCTATTTTAATATTTTTTCTTCTTTTTCTTTTTTCTTTTTGGGAGACAGGGTTCTCTATACAGTTCAGGCTCTTCTTAAACTCACTGTGTAACGCAGGCTGGCCTCAAACTCACAGAAATCCTCCTGCCTCAGTATCCTGAGTGCTGGATTACAGGCGTATCCTACCATGACTGACTGTTTTAATATTAAAATTTTTGATCCACTTTGATTTTAGTTTACTGCACGGTGAAAGAAATGAGTCTAATTTTAATCTTCAGGTTGTACGAAGCCAGTTTTTCCAGCACCATTCATTAAAGAGGTTATCTTTCTTCCAGTGAATGTGTTTGACACTTTTGTCAAAGACAAGATGGCAGACCAGGGATTTAGCTCAGTGGCATAAGCACCTACCTGACAAGGTCATGAGTTTAATCCCTGGTACCAAACAAAACCAAAACAAAGATAAGGTGGCTAAGTATGTCTAGAGTTGTTTCTGCATCTTCTAATTTGTTCCATTGATCCTCAGGTCCATTTTTTAATTTTTTAATTTTTTTGCCAGTACCATGCTGTTTTCATCACAGTAGTTTTGAAGTGTAATTTCAAGTCTGAGAGTGTGATACTCCCTACCTTGCCTGTGTAGCTCACAATTACCTTTGCTATTCTAGGTTTCTTCTGTTTCCAAGTGAACTTTAAGATTGTTATCTCTAATTCTATTGATGTTTTGATCAGGGTTGCATTAAACCTATATAATAATTTTGGAAGAGTGGCCATTTTCACTATATTGTTTCTTCCTATCCAAGAGCAAGAGGTATCTTTCCATTTTCTGATGTCTTCTTTAATCTCTTTTTCAGAGTACTATAGTTTTCAGCTGTAGTTACTTCCTTCTTTAGACTGATTCAAAGGTATTTCTTTTTTGATGCTATTGTGAAAGATGTTATTTCCCTAATTTCTCTCTCAGTGAGTTTGTTATCTGTGTACAGGAAGGCTATTGATTTTTGAGTGGTGACTTTGTATCCAGCCACACTACTGAATTATTAAATCTAGGAGACTTTTGGTGGTGTTTTAGGGTCTTTATGTAGAGTACCATGTCATATGAAAATAATGATAATTTAACTTTTTCCTTCCTTATATTTATACCTTTTATTTCTTTCTCTTGTCTAGTTGCTCTAACTAATGTTTATAGATTTATATTGAGTAAAAGGGGAGACAATGGACTTTCTTGTTCTGTGCCTGATTTTATAGTTAAAGCTTTCAGTTTTTCTCTATTCAGGCTGTTGATTTGTCATAGATGACTATTATCAGGTTGAGATAAAGAATATCTATGCCAATTTTCTATAGGGTTTTATCATGAGTGGATGTTTGACATTGTCAAAAGATTTTTCAATATATCTTTAGATGCTCATAAGGTTTTTGTCCTTGGTTCTGTTAATATCATGTATTACATTTATTGATTTACATATGTTGAACATACATTTCTGGATGAATTCTACTCGGTCATAATGTATAATCTTCTTGATGATTTGCTGCATTCTGGTTGCCAGTATCTTATTGAGGATTTTTGTGTCCATGTTCATAAAGGAGATTGGCCTGTAGTTCTGTTTCTTAGTTGGGTCCTTCTGTAGTTTGGTATTAGAGTAACGTTTGCTTCCAGTAATGAAATGGGGAGTATTACTTCCCTTCTAATTTCATTAGAGAATTTGAAAAGCAATGATATTGTCTTCTCTAAATTTCTTGTAGAATTCAGCAGTGAATCAGTCATGGTCTGGATTCTCTTTGTAGGTAGATTTTTAATTACATCCTCAATTTCACTGATAGATATTGGTTTATCTAGGAATGTTATATCTTCTTGATTCAGCTTTCATAATTCACATGTACCTAGGAATCTGCCCATTTCTTATACTTTTTCCATCTTATTAGAATACAAGTTCTTGAATTACATATAGCTAATCTTCTAGATTTCTCTAGGACCTATTATGATTTCACTGTTCCCATTCCTAATTCATGAATTTGAGTCTTTTCTTTACTTTTTTAAATACAATTGACTAATGGTTTGTCAGTTTTATTTATTCTTTCAAAGAACCAAATCTTCATTGCTTCTTTGTATTATTTTCTTAGTCGCATTGCATTAATTTATTCTGATCTTTAAAATTTCCTCCCTCATACAGGGTATGGGCTTGGTCTGCTCTTCTTTTTCTAGAAATTTGAGGTTCAACATTAAGTTGTTTATTTGAGCTTGCTCTGTTTTCCTGATATGGGTATTCACTGCTATAAATTTCCCTCATAGGACTGCTCTCATTGCGTTCCATAAGTTCCAGTATGTTGTACTAGCATTATCATTTAATTGTAGAAACTGTCTCATTTCTTCTTTAATTTCATCTGTGACCTTCTGGTTGTTCAGGAAGGTGTTATTGACTTTCCATGTGTTTATGAAGTTCTTGTGGGGTTTGTTGCCATTGATTCCAATTTTACTGCATTATGGTCTAATAATATGCATGGGATAATTTCAATTCCTTTGCATTTACTTAAGCATGTTCTATGAGCCAGTATGTGGTATTGTTGCATGGAGTATTGTTGCATGGAGTATTGTTTTCCTTCCTTCAACTGTCAGTGTATGAATTTCTTTTTGAATTAAATATGTTTCTTGTATGCAGCATACTGTTGAATCTTGTTTCTTGATCCATCCTGCCAGTCTGTTTCTTTTAACTGGTAAATTGAGACCATTAACGCTGGTGGTTCTAACTGATACGTGTTGACTCACCTTGTCATGTTATTTTCTTGTTGTAAGCTCCTTTTTCCTCCCTCTGTTTAATTTTTTGCCTTGCCTGGTGGATTTCTTCTATTGGGGTTCATGGAGTTTTAGTCCTTGTTATTCTTCTAGAATGTCTTTCTAAACATTTTCAAGTGTTCTTTGGTGTTCATTAATTTCCGCAGGTGTTCTTGTCATGGAAGTATCTTATTTCTCCATCAATTTTGAAAGGTAGTTTTGTGGGCTTAATCAATCTGTGTTGGAGGTTGTTTTCGTTTAGGACTTGAAGGTTTGTGTTGAGAAGTCAGCTGTCATTCTACTGGGCTTGCTTTATAAGTGATTTTTCTCTTTCTTCTACCAGCTCTTAATAATCTGTTCTTGAATTCTAGACCCTTAACTATTACATATCTTGCTATAGATAATTAGAGTTCTGTATGCCTCATTTATCTGTATTCTTTTTCCCTGCAAGAGAAATTTCCTGCCATGATATCTGTGAACAGGTTTTTGTATAATTTGTGCTATTGCCTGCTTTTTTCCTATATCTCTTGACTCCAATCAATACTATGTTATCCTTCTTTGCATCATCTTGCAGCTGCTGGGGTGATTTCTCCTGATCCCTTGCTATTTTTAAGAAATCTTTCTTTTCACGATTGCTAACAGCAAGCTTCTCTTCTGTGTGTGAGAGTCTGTCTTCATATTGATTTATTCTGCTGAAGATACTCTCAATGGAATTTTTAGTCTCCTGAATATTTGCTTGAATCTGTTTTATGGATTCCATTTCTTTCCTATGTTGGGAAATCATGGTTTCCATCATTTTCCTAAGCTCTTCTATTTCTTTCATCTGTATCTACTCTAGAGTTCCTAAGCATGTTTTTCACTGTGGTCCTCATCTCTGTAGTTATCTGAGAAGTTATTACTGATTTGATTTTTTTCTAGACCCTTGTTCATTTACTTTGTTGTTACCACTTCAGAGATGCCAAGTGGGTGGCTTTCAGATTCTCCCACTTCATTGCCCCCTGAGTTCTCTTTGGTGAACTGAGTGTCTATCGTTGCATCTGTTTAAGTGTCTTTTCATTTTCTTTTTTTTTTTTAGTTTAACTGCTAGGTTGATGCTTATAAATTGTATATGGTGAGTTGCTTTTTTGATAGTTTTTATAACCCTTGGGAAATGACTACTTCTCAGAGGTGTCTGCCAGATTAACCTGATTTTTGGGTTTGTAGTCTGTTGCAAGATCCTATCTCTTCATTTTACTGGTGATGAGAAGCTGCTGCACGCTTGGCCCAACCCCTGGTTCTTTGGCACTGGCCCAGAGTGTTTTCTATGACTCTTAGGCAAGCTCAGTCTTGGTACACCAGATGGTTAATAGCTGGAGGAATAGCTGGTTAGAACAATTATGTCACTTTGGCTAAATTAGTACAATTAGCAATAACAATAGCACCAAACACAATCATGACAAACTGAGGTAACCATTAATTTGCCACCTCTACGGGCTGGGGATTTAGTTCAGCAGCATAAGCGCCTGCCTTGTAAAGCAGGCAGTCATGAGTTCGATCTCTGGTACCGATAAAAAAGGAAAAAGACAAAAAAAAAATTGCCACCTCTAACCACAGAAACTAAATTTGTGGTTATATAACAAAATAAAATACACCAGAAAATTGTAGGCAGTAAGTAAGTCTTCAATATTCCAATTTCACCCTCAGAGGAGAAAGTTTAAAAGGATCTAGGGGAAAAAATAGAGGAGAAGAAGAAGAAGAAGAAGAAGAAGAAGAAGAAGAAGAAGAAGAAGAAGAAGAAGAAGAAGAAGAAGAAGAAGAAAAAGAAGAGAAGGAGGAGGAGGAGCTTGGAATCAAGAGGACAAAAGAGGATCATACAAACTTTGGGAAACTGGTACAGAACACAAGACAGAGAAGGAAGAAATAAAAATAACAGTATAGAACCACAACTAAATTCACACTCATAAAAACAATATCTGATCCGGCCTGCAGATCAATCTATAGAGAACTCCTGAAGGGGGAATGGGGATTAAATAAAAGACATGGGGGAGACAAAGAAAGATGAAAGCAAGACGAAATAATCCGATCAAGCTTCCAGTTTATTCAGGAAATGATCACACCTTTTATAGGCTAAGGGCGGGAGCTGGGACAGGAAGAGGTTAAAGGGATGAATACAACAGGGTCACCGTCACATCCGGATACGTGACGTAAGCAGGTGAGGATTATGGTTAATGTAGGCAGACGCAGTGCCCATAGGAGAGAGAGGCAGGGAGGCAGCAATGGGCTGTCACTCGGCTCCCTACAAATATCAAATAATGCAGGACCCTCCCCCCCAAAAAAGAATCAAGAAAATAGGAAAAGAAAATATCCACCTCTAGGTTTATCTCTGTTGCCACTGGCAGACAACATGTGGAGACAGGGTAAGATCCATGTTGATTTATCCCAGCAAACCAGCAGTAGCTTTATGGCAGGGTAGTGGATAATCTCAGCAAGCCTGCACCTTTATTTTCCCAGAAGTTTAGGCTGGTTTCTGATCATGAGGCTGGGACCAGACCCATTCAGCCTGCAGCAGTCAGTACACCTTCTGCTGGCTTGAACTCAGCTGGGAGCTGCTAGGTGGACCCAGAAGTTGTTCCAAGTTCAAAGCTCAGGAGGCTCCTCTCCAAAATGGCTCCTGCCAATCACCCTGTCCACTTCACTCACCAGCCAGGGCAGGCCATGGCATCCACTCCCCCACTGCATCTCTCTGTGGCAGCTTCGGGGGTCAGCAGCTGCCATTGTGTGTCTGCAAATTCAAGCCACTCCTCCTGTGCAGTGAGTCCCAACTCAGGGAAAAGGTGCCACCTGCTGCCTCCTTCTTCTCCTTTGAAGTTTCTCTCTCTTCTCTCCTGTGAGCTTCAAATCTTGCTTCAGATTCTTTCTGTCCAGGAAACCCACTTCCCCTCTTCTTCTCTTCCTTATGTTGCTATATCCAGTGTCTGGACAGCAAATCCCTGATAGGCTCTTTCTCTGCTGCTCACCACTCTGCCATCTTCCCAGAAGTTTCAAAATAAATTTTAAAAAGGTTCAGGGATATAGCTCAGTGCAAAGACAGCTCTAATACACATACACACACACACACACACACACACACACACACACACACCATACCTGTCAAAACTTAGAGGAAAGCTAGGCATGGTGTCATATGCCTGCAATCCCAGCACTCAGGAGGCTGAGGCAGGAGGATCATTGCAAGTTTCAGACCATCCTGGGCTACAAAGTGAGCCCAAGGCCTGCCTGAACTGTACAGAGAAACCCTGTCTCAAAAAGACAAAAAAAAAAAAAAACCAGAGGAAATATTTGTGACAATCAGGAAGAATTTGGCAAATTGTTTAGCATCTGTCTAGATTCTTGTACTACTATACAAGCAAAACTGGAGACTGTCCTTGATGAATTCTGAGTATGACTCACAGGAAAAGTTCTCAGAGATCTCCAGCCACCCAGTCCCCACTCACAGAGCAACCTCAGTCCTGCATTCAAAAAGCAGCAACTCAATGGTCATTTCCTTTTAGGTTAAATGCTTGCTGTCAATGTTTTCTTTTTAATTTCTGCTTTGACTTTACTAATGCTCTGATTCCTGATGTTGCTCACATGGAGAAGAGAGTCTCTACCCCAGTTACCGTCTCCTCCTATGACATGAATTTTAAAGATTTAAAACTAGCAGCCTGATATCACATTAGACAAGATATACCCATCCTGCCCACCACATAGCTAGACTGCTACACTCAGCCAGCCTTGACTGACCAGGTCCAGCTGCTTTTCATAGACAGCCTGACCAAAGACTCCCTGGATGTGTCCAGCTGCAATGTCTGTGTTTTCCCACCTAAAAGTATATTCTGATTTTCTAACACATTTCTAGGACTTTCTACCCAGAAAAAGATGATGACTACCCAACTCAATGAAAGCTAACTGTGTTCCCAAATGCTTATACTTCCTGCTTGCAAACCCATATAAGTTAAGCCAAAAAGCTGACTCAGGACTGGTGATTTGAAGCTGATTCCTACTGGACCATTGGCATAATTAATGGCTGTTTTCTAACTCCTTGGTGAGGAGCATCTTCCTCTTGGTTCAGTAACAGTTCTGCAACACTCTTTCTTCTTTTTCTCTTCCACTTGTTCCTTTTATTCTGTCCTGGGGGTTGAACCCAAGGCTTTCCCACTGAGCTATATCACTGGGGTTTTTAATGTTTTATTTCAAGACCAAATCTTTCTAAACTGCTGGCTCAAATTTGCCAACCTCCTGCCTCAGCCTTCCAGAGTACTAGGGTTAATGTATGCACCACAGTACCCAATTCTGTAGTTACATTTATGTTAGGAGAGAGTTGTTGACTTGCCCTTATGTGTTTTTGCTTTTTCCAACCCAGCTCCTTAGGACAGGCTCTTAGGGTAACTTAGCCATTGGAAAACAGCCTCACCATTTGCCACAAGCAAGTGTTTGGGGTAGAAGACCCCACAGGGCATTAGAGCTTTCAAAAGGAATTTGGAAGCATTAGTTTAAAAAGAAGCTTACCAGGGATCAAGAAAAGATGGCAGATAGACAACAGCAGCTACAGAGGCTCTCTGAGATAGCTAACTTAGATTCCAGGAATGGTGCAGCATGGGGAGTCCAAAGCAGAGGAAGATACACCCTGCCAACCCAGGAATGAACTAAGCTGAGAGAAACCAATTGGAAATGCAGTCCCAGTGCTATGATTGGAACAGCTAAAGTCTCGATGCCACCACAGGAACCCACGGCTTGAACTTGCTGCTGCTGCCATGCCTGAATTGGTGCAGCCGGGATAGCCCACTACTTTCAACTCACTGGAGATGCGAACACTCTGAGAGCAGGAATCAGCAAACTGAATTGAGAGCAGAGCTGGCGGGGAGCCCTGCATCGACCTGCAGTGAGTGAGAGGAATAAAGATCCTTCCATAGACAAAGAGGCTCCAACAGAGGACATTCTGGGACCAGGCAGACTGGCTGGAACAGGGAACTGCAATGACTTCAGTCACATATTCCCCTCTCAAGTGGGATTGGTGAGGAGTGCTTGACCTGGGTGATGCCACAGACTGAGGCCCAATAGACTAGCCCAAACCAAGTCCCTGCATCTGCCAGTGCACCCTAATGCAGTGAAGCCTTCAGTAGGTTGACCTGGAGGGGCAGGCCCATCATAGGCTGCAGGGCTCTGTACATCCTAGTACACTGCAAGGGGCAGAACACCTACCAGCATGCTTCAGACAAACTGAAACCGACAAAGAAAGAAACTGTATGGAAGGAACAAAAAATATGACAAGAGGAGGCAACAAGAAAGGGTCATCAGTCTCCAATCCTAAGAACACTGATCCAGGAAAGGTAAATGCAAAGGAGAATGAGGACAGAAAACATGTAATATCAGGCATGGCACCAATAGACATAAAGCAATATCTTTGGGACCTCACAGACGAGTTCAAAAGTGAAGTATTTAACCAATTAAAGAAAGATATAAATAGAATAATTAAAGAAATGATAAACACCTCCCAAGAAAAAGCAGATGGTAGAAAGGAAGAACAAAAAAAGGGAGGAGAATTGTTTAATGGAGAAAATAGAGAAAACATAGAATACATGAAGCAGGTTCAAAGAGATTACCAGGAAACTAAAAACTCTATTGAAAGCTGGCATAACAGCTGGAAAGAAACTATGGATAGATTATCTGAACTGGAGGACAGGCTTGTAATGTGGGAGCATGAAAGGGAAAACTCCTTTAAAATAACAAGGAAACAAGCAGTAACAATACAAAGGCTAGAAAATGACAAGAGGATCTATAACTTAACAATAAAGAATGTCAATGAAGAAGCAGGGGTACAAACAAAGGAACTGCAAAGGCTGTTCACAGAATAATTAAGGAAAACTTCCCAAACATAGGAAAAGATGCTCAGATGTATGAGGCATACAGAACTCCAGCCACCCACAATCAAAACAGAAATCCAGAAATCCAATATAAGAACAGAATATTAAAAGCTGTCAAGACAAGAAACAGATCACTTACAAGGGAACACCCATCAGAATTACAGCAGACTTCTCGGCACAAACCATCAAATCTAGAAGAGCATGGGGTGAAATAATTCAAGCCTTGAAAGACAATAACCTCCAGCCAAGACTGATATATCCTGCACAACTGTCCCTAGAAATTAATGGAGAAACAAGGTGCTTCCAAAATAAAGAGGAATTGGGGGAATTCACAACCATAAATCCAACTTTACAGAGAGTACTGCAGGACATTCTAAAGAGAGAGAAAAGTACTAGGATTCCAGAAATAGTTGCAGAGAGGCCACACTGAATGGAGCAGAAAGTGAAATGAAGAAGACAAACAGACAACTAATGACAGAAAAAGAGCACAACAAAAATGAGGTAAAGAAGGTTGGATATAATTTCTAATATAGATGGCCTAGATACACTAACTTAAGGGAAAAAAGAGAGAATCACAGGCAGTGGATCAAGAGGTAGGGTCCACCAAGAAGCACTTTATAGGAAATATAATTAGTATGAAGAAGGTTATATGGACCAAAATCAAATATGAGAAAATGGAACTCTATGGATAGGGAACCAGAGAGTAATAGGGGTAACAGGACCAGTATTTATGGATAGGTTGAACAGATAGGCTTTAATAAATGAAGAAATATAACTAGAAATCCAGTCCAGGAATTAGAAAGTTCAGAAACACTTAGGTAAATAGCAGGTTGCCCCCCCCAATATAAAACTGTGAATGTTGGGGAGACCCAAAAATACATAGTTCATTCTGGGGGAGTAAAGGGGAGGAATAGTTTTCAAAAAAAAACAGCAGAAGATATAGCTAATAGTGTATCAGGAATTAAAACCCTTATTACTCACACCACTGTGCTTGGATGGAACTTGTTCTATCCTAGTTTGTATACAAGCACTGGATCTGAGGGCACACACAGCTGTCCTGAAGATATCAGGACATAGCACAGTGGTCATCTTTAATTTCCTATTAACTCAATCAGGATCCCTGTATGACTTACACTGTTGTATCATGACTGACCTCAGTTAAATCTGACTTGTTTAGATTGCTGCTTATTACTGACAGATTTTATTCAAAGCGGTTAGGTTGCTGGTATCAAGTTGAGGAGTATAAACATCTATACTGAAAATGACAATGACTCACTACGATATCCATTCTGATTTGATTACTACCTGTTTTTGTAGCTCTACACTATCTACAAAGCTGTATTTCTATTAATTCTGTTATGTACTGATATGTTCAATTATACTTTATCTGATGATATAACCAATTCTGTTGATGATAACAAGAAACAGCACAGCGACCATGCTAGAACTCCTAACACAGCAGTTTTATATGTCTTTTTAGTTTTACGTGTCTATAGGAATATGTTTAGTTCTGTCCTGCTTTGTTCTGTTTCTCCCTCTAATATAGAAAGGATAGAAATACATGTTAAGACTCGTGCTTACGTAAAACCTATAAACAGTTTATGAGAACTGATCTTATGACACATGATGAAATGAACAAATACTTTGAAGGAAAGAAAGGGGCACTGCAGTACCCAGAGCTGATTCCAGAGTGTTGTGATATGAAAAGAAGCAATATTATTAATCTTTGTTCAGAAGGATTTTAATCTATAAGTTTTGTTAGGTCTCAACATAAATGAAGATATGGATAAATGCATACATGTCTCAGTGTATAGGATTGATAGCCATATTACTTAGGTTTTGTTGGATACTTGAACAGAACTGTTTGCAGTCTCTCTGGTTGAATTCCCATTTATATGTTCCACTTTTATATCTTGAACAACTATTTGTGGGAGGACAATATGTGTACATCAACTAGTGATTTATTACTGTTTATTTCTTTTCTTTGAAAGTATGTACTATTTCTGCCCATTTTCTATTTTGCTTTGTCTTTCTTTAAATAATAATTATAAAGAAGCTAGGCAGAGGAGGAGCTGGGCGGATCTGGGGTGCCTGCATCGGCCTCTCCGTGTGTCTGGAGGACTGTGGATATCTCTGCAAGCAGGGAGGGATCACAGGTTCCTGAGGCACCGCAGCCTGTGATGAGTACCCTAACACGGCTGCGATTGAAGAACTGTGGAGCTTCCAAGGGGCAGTTGGGCGCACAGTGTCCCTGAGGCCCAGCTTGTCTGGATCTGCAGAGTTCTGAGCAGGCAGAGGAGGGCCACTGGTTCTGCAGGCCCAATGGCTTGGGGTAGCATGGTGCCAGAGTCTCAGTAGCTGCAAACATAGAAAGGGATTTTCAACAGATCCTGAGGAAGCTTTCAAATAACACTTGAAACACAGAAATATAGGAAAATGACAAAACGAAAGACCAAATTACAACCTCAAACCTCCAGCCCATCTCAAGAAACCCTAGGAGTGATGTATATAGAAGAAAATATATCCCATCCACCTCATATATCGGACACAATAGCTACTGAAATTGACAAGCAACTCCAGGAAGCTTTAAAGAAATTCAAACTCGAAATAATCTCCCAGATAAAAGAAGAAATGATAAAAGAAATGAAAGAGATTCTAAATATATCTAAAGAAAACACAGATAAAAAATTGGAGGAACTAAACAAAAAGATAGATTCCCTAGACGAGCAATATAAGAAACAAACAAAATACATAATGCAGATGCACAGAGATATACAGGAAATAAAAAAACTCCACTGAAAGTTGTAAAAACCACCTTAATGAAAGTGAAGATAGAATTTCAGACCTTGAAGACAGGATTGCAGCTAGTGAACAGGAAAGGAAAGAACTTTTGAAAATAACAAGGAATCAGGAAACAACAATTCAACAACTGCAAGATGATGCAAAGAAGAATAACATAAGAATGATAGGGATTAATGAAAGAGAGGGAGACAACAACAACATGAAGGATGTCAGGAGGATATTTAGAGAAGTAATAGCTGAAAATTTCCCAAGCATGAGATCAGAAACTGACATCAGGATCAGTGAACTCCAAATAGTCATAACCAAAATAAAACTACACCCAGACATATAATAATCACCATCCCAGAAATCCAACACAAGAATAGATTATTAAAAGCTGTCAGAGAGAAAAGACAGATCACTTATAAAGGAAAACCTATCAGAATCACAGCAGACTTCTCAGCACAAACGATAAAGTCAAGAAGAGCATGGAGTGAAGTATTCCAGATCCTAAAGCAAAATGATTTCCAACCTAGACTGATATATCCTGCAAAACTATCATTCAAAATAGATGGTGAAATACGATACTTCCATGACAAAGAACAGCTGAAGAACTTCATGAACACCAAACCAACCCTGCAAAAAATATTGAAAGACAGTTTAGATACACAAAGGAAAAAACCACTAAGCAAAGCAAATAATTAAACAGAACAGAAAGATAAAGATGCAACAGCAGAGAGATAACATTCCTACAATTAACCAGCATTTAACAGTAATAACCATTAATGTAAATGGTCTCAATGCACCAATCAAAAGAAACAGACTAGCAGAATGGATCAAGAAACAAAATCCAACCATATGCTGTTTACAGGAAACCCATCTAACCCAGAAGGATACTCACAGACTGAAAGTCAAAGGATGGAAAACAATTCTTCATGCAGCAGGAATCCAAAAAAAAGGCAGGAGTAGCCATTCTGTTTGCAGACAACGTGAACTTTAAACCAACAATGACCATAAAGGACAAAGAAGGTCACTACATACTCGTAAGGGGAAAACTCCAAGAGGAAGAGATAACTATCTTAAATATATACGCACCAAACTCCAGAGCACCCAGTTATATAAAACAATTATTAACAGAAATGAAATCTCAAATTATCAGCAACACAATTGTAACAGGAGACCTTAATATGCCATTGACACCAAGGGACAGATCAACCAGACAGAAAATGAGCAAAGAAATAACAGAACTGAATCACACCTGTGAACAAATGGGTTTGATAGACATATACAGAATGTTCCACCCAACAACATCAGAATACACATTCTTCTCAGCAGTACATGGATCATTTTCTAAAATAGACCATATATTAGCTCACAGAACATATTTAAACAAATGCAAAAGAGTTGAAATCATCCCTTGCATGTTATCGGATCATAGCGCTCTGAAATTAGAAATTAATGATAAAAGATACTGCAAAAATCCCGCAAACACATGGAAACTGAATAACACACTCGAGTAATCAGTGGGTCACAGAAGAAATTAAGCAAGAAATTAAACAATACCTAAAAGAAAATAAAAGTGCAGATACAACTTACCGGAATCTGTGGGATGCAATGAAAGCTGTCCTGAGAGGAAAATTTATTGCACTGAGTTCCCACATCAGGAAAACAGAATGAATACAAATAAATAACTTGATGCTACACCTCAAACAGCTAGAAAAAGAAGAGCAAGTCAAGTCCAAAGCCAAAAGAAGAGAGGAAATTATAAAAATCAGAGCAGAAATCAATGCAATAGAGACTAAGAAAACAATCCAAAGAATCAACGAATCAAAGAGTTGGTTCTTTGAAAGAATAAATAAAATTGATAAGCCCCTAGCCAACCTCATTAAAAAAAGGGAAGAAAAAGCTCAAATTCATGCAATAAGAAATGAAAAAGGAGAAATCACTACAAGCCCAATAGAAATGCAGAAGATCATCAACACCTATTTTGAAAACCTCTACTCTCAAAAGTTTGATAACACAGAAGAAATAGATAGATTCTTAGAAGCATATGAAGTAGCAAAGCTAGACCAAGAGGATGTAAAACTGTTGAATAACCCAATCTCTGCTAATGAAATTGAAAATGTAATTAAGTCCTTACCCACCAAGAAGAGCCCAGGCCCAGATGGATTCACTGCAGAATTCTACAAGAAATACAAAGAAGACCTAATGCCGACACTCCTCAAACTATTCAATGAAATTGAAAGGGAAGCAATCCTTCCTAAGTCATTCCTGGAAGCAAATATTACTCTAGTACCAAAACCTGAGAAAGACCCAACTATAAAAGAGAACTATAGACCGATCTCCCTAATGAACACAGATGCAAAAATCCTTAATAAAATATTGGCAAATAGGATCCAGCAAATCATCAAGAAGATTATACACCATGACCAAGTGGGACTCATCCCAGGAATGCAAGGATGGTTCAACATACGCAAATCAATAAATGTAATCCACCATATCAATAAAGCCAAAAATAAGAATCACATGATCATTTCTATAGATGCAGAAAAAGCCTTCGATAAGGTCCAACATTTATTCATGATAAGAACTTTACAGAAAATTGGAATAAAGGGTCTTTACCTCAATATAATAAAGGCCATTTATGACAAACCAACAGCCAGCATCATACTAAATGGCCAAAAATTGAAAGCCTTTACTTTAAAATCGGGCACAAGACAAGGATATCCTTTATCACCACTCCTATTTAATATAGTACTGGAAGTATTAGCCAGAGCAATTAGGCAAGAGAGAGAAATAAAAGGGGTAAAGATAGGAAAAGAAGAAGTTAAATTATCATTGTTTGCAGATGACATGATACTCTACATAGAAGACCCCCTAAACTCCATTGAAAGACTCTTAGATACAATAAATAAATTCAGTAATGTGGCTGGATACAAAATCAATACTCAGAAATCAATAGCATTCCTATACATGAACAACAAAATCACAGAGAGGGAAATAAGAGAAACTGGACTATTCACATTAGCAAGCAAAAAATGAAATATTTAGGAATTACTCTTACGAAAGAAGTGAAAGACTTATACAGTGAAAATTATAATACACTGAAAAAGGAAATTGAAGATGGTCTCAGAAAATGGAAAGACATCCCTTGCTCATGGATAGGAAGAACAAACATTGTGAAGATGGCCATTCTCCCAAAACTGTTATACAGATTCAATGCAATCCCAATAGAAATACCATCAACATACCTTATAGATCTAGAGAAATCACTCCTAAAATTCATCTGGAACCAGAAGAGACCTAGAATATCAAAGGCAATTCTAAGCAGCAAAGGCAAGGCAGGAAGCATAACAATCCCTGACTTGAAGTTATACTACAAAGCAACAGTAGTAAAATCAACATGGTACTTGAATCAAAACAGAGCCCAAGATCAATGGAATAGATTAGAAGATACAACCACAACTACAAACACACTCAACCACCTTATCTTTGATAAAGGAGCCAAGCAGGTTCACTGGAAGAACGACAGTCTCTTTAATAAATGGTGCTGGAAAAACTGGCTCTCCATTTGCCGAAAACTAAAGCTAGACCCATGTCTATCACCATGTACTAAATTAAAATCTAAATGGGTCAAAGATCTGAATATTAAAACAGAAACACTAAATCTATTGGGAGACAAATTAGGTAGAAACCTTGGAGACATAGGAGTAGGTAAAGAATTCATGAACACGACTCAAACCGCACAGGAAATACTTCCCAGAATCAATAACTGGGACCACCTCTTATTAAAAAGTTTCTGCATGTCAAAAGAAATCTCCAGCATAGTGAAAAGAAAACCCACAAACTGGGAAAAGATTTTAGTGAACTCTCTCTCAGACAAGGGACTCTTGTCTAAAACATATAAAGAATTAAAAAAACTCAGACCCCCAAAATTCAAAGATGCAATCCAAAAATGGGCATCTGAGATGAATACACAATTCTCAGATGAAGAAATGCAAATGGCAAATAAATACATGAAAAAATGCTCATCATCATTGGTCATTAGAGAAATGCAAATTAAAACCACACTGAGATACCATCTCACTCCTGAAAGAATGGCCAGGATCAAGAAAACCAACAACAACAAATGCTGGAGAGGCTGTGGGGAAAAAGGAACTCTCCTGCACTGCTGGTGGGAGTGTAGACTGGTACAGCCTTTGTGGAGGTCTGTCTGGAGATTTCTCAAAAAGTTGGGATTGGAAATCCCATTTATTCCAGCAATTCCACTTCTAGGCATATTCCCAGAAGAACTGAAAGCATCATACCACAGTGATATATGTGCACCTATGTTTATAGCAGCACAATTTGTAATCGCCAGATCTTGGAAACAACCCAAGTGTCCATCAACTGAGGAATGGATAAAAAAGTTGTGGTATTTCTATACAATGGAGTATTATTCAGCTATAAAAAAGGATCACATTGAGATATTTATCAACAAATGGCACAGCTTGAGACCATACTCATAAATGAAATAAATCAATCTCGCATGTGTGAATACCGAATAGTTTCCCTAATGTAAGTAATGATTCAAATATATAAAAATATGTGGTAATCATGATTCCCCATTATGTGGCCTTGCAGCCTTATAAAGTTTTCACTTATTAATTAGAAAGGCTTTATTCTGGGCTTCTTGATATGGAAATATTTGAAGCTATAGTATATGAAGTTTTATCCAAATATTTCAAGGAAAAAGACAGACACTATGGTAACTACTATTAAGTTGGGTTATTTGGTGGTGAAGCACTAGGTTGCTGAAACAGTCATGCTTTGACCTCTATTGTTATATTTTTATGTCCTGTTTTATCTCAATCTCTCCCTTATTCTTTAAAAAAATTATTTAGTTATTTCTTATGTTTGTTTTAATTAAGGGGAAAATTTTTAAAATTAGGATATATAATAGTAACTCTTTTTGGACTTCCGGGAGAACATGGCGGACAGATAACAGCAACTACCGGAGGCTCTCTGAAAGATTCGGCTCAGAAGTCAGGAATGGTGCGGACTAAGGAGACATAAGCAGGTGGAGATATGCTCTGCTGACTCAGGAACGAACTGGGCTGAGAGAAACCAACTTGGAATGCAGTCCTGGTGCTAAAACAGGAACAGAAAAGCCTCGGTGTGGGAGGTTGGACCCCGCGCCATTGTAAGCTGCGATTTGGGTTTCCCGCCGCGCAGTGGCTGGCTGCCTCTACAGTGGCTCGGCAAGGAGAGAGACGCGCAGAAGCTCTGAGAACAGCAATCTGCGAACAGCAGGGAGGCGTGCACTGACTTGTGGTGAGGTGAGTGAGAGAAACTGACACTATACCACAGTTTGACTCCAGCGGAGGACTTTCTGGGCCCGAGCAGTCCTGTGGGAGCAGGGCGCAGTGGCGACTCCAGCCACACATCCCCCTCTCGGGCGGGATTGGTGAAAAGTGCCTGGCCTGCGTGATGCTGCCGGCGGACCTGGTAGGCTGTCCCAACCCATATCCCAGAGCCTGACGGTGGTCGGGAGGGGAGACGCGTAGGCTGCCTGGTCCGTAACTCCCTGGTGCGCAGCGGTGAGCGGGAACACCTAACTGGCGCAATTCGATCAGGCTGTGGCTGACTGGGAGAGAAGCTGGGCCTCTTATATAAGCTTGCATATATAAGGAACAGAGAAGAAGAGGCAGCATGGGAAGAGGCAGCAACAAGAAAGGCTCCTCGGCCCCCAATTCTGAGAAACAGGCAATAGCAGACACCGCACCAATACACATAAGGCACCATATAGAGAGCCTCATAGACCAATTCAGGAATGAAGTTATCAACGACCTGAAGCTAGAAGTATGCAGAATAGTTAGAGAAATGCTAAGTACCACCCAAGAAAAAACAGGTGGTGGAATGGAAGAACAGAAAAAAAGGGGAGAATTGTTTGATGGAGAAAACAGAGAAAGCATAGAATACGTGAAGCAGGTTCAAAGGGACTACCAAGATACTAAGAAGTCTATAGAAGACTGGCATAACAGCTTGAAAGAAACTAAGGACAGACTATCTGAACTGGAGGGCAGACTTGTAATATGGGAGAATGAAATGAAAAACTTCTTAAAAATAACAAAGAAACAAACAGCAATAATACAAAGACAAGAAGATGATAAGAGGATCCATAACTTAAGGATTAAGAACATAAAAGAAGAAGTAGGGACACAAACAAGTGAACTACAAAAGCTACTCACAGAAATAATCCAGGAGAATTTTCCTAATTTAGCAAAAGGTAAAGATACTCAGATGTATGAGGCATACAGGACCCCAGCTACCTACAACCCAAACAGAGCAACACCCAGGCATATAATAATAAAAATTCCAGAAATTCAATACAAGAACAGAATATTAAAAGCTGTAAGAGACAAGAAACAGACCACTTACAAGGGAACACCCATCAGAATTACAGCAGATTTCTCTGCACAAACCATCAAATCACGAAGAGCATGGGGGGAAATAATTCAAGCTTTGAAAGATAATAATCTCCAGCCAAGATTGAGATATCCTGCACAACTGTCCCTGGAAATTGATGGAAAAACAAGGTGCTTCCAGGATAAAGAGGAACTGGGGGAATTTGCAACCACCAATTCAACTCTACAGAGAGTATTGCAGGATATTCTAAAAAAAGAAAAATATAAAGAATCCAGAAATAACGGCAGAGAGGCCACAACGAATGGAGCAGAGAACAAAATAAAGAAGACAAACTGACAGCTACTGACAGAAAAAGAGCTCAACAGAAATGAGGCAGAGAAGATTGGATGATAGGAACAGCTATTTTGGAGAAAATGACATCTTAATAGGTAATACTGATTTAGTATCATCTTGTTTTGAAGTCTCATCTAGCTTTTGTCCTTCTGTCTCCAATGGTCTAAATAGGCTGTATCTTATTGGATTTTATTATGTACGATAGTATAAGCAAAAACCTTTTAAAGACAAGGAGATTATACAGAAACCATTGTTCATTTTCTGTTAGTCGATTCTAAATACTCTGTAATGCTGTCATTCTCTTGAATGGTTTTACATTGTTTTGATATACTTAATGCTACAGTATACGAAGTTGTACTCAAGGATTTCAAAGAAAGAGACAATATGGTAACTACTTTTAGGTTAGGATTATCTGGTGGTGAAACACTATTCTGCTTAAATGGTTATGTTTTGATCTGTGCTGTTTCGTTGTTATGCCCTCTTTTATCTCAATCTCCACTCCATTATTTACTTTTTTATCTTTATCCTTTTAATTAAAGGAAAAAAAATAGCAGGATATATTATAGTAACCCACTTTGACTTTTCATTACCTTGATTTAAAGCCCTTGTATTACTCTCACCATCTGGTTTTTAACTGATGTTCCCCTATTCTGTTTTGCTGGATAGTATCAGGTTCGAAAGTTTAGGCATCAGCTGTGAAGATAATGAGATTCATTATGACGCCCATTCTTGTTGACTTTTATCTACTTTTGAAGACCTACAATGTCTCCAATGTTTTGGTTTTGTCGGTTTTATTCTTTACTGTTTTGTTCAATTGTATTATAACTAATGATATAGGCAACTCTATTAGAGATAGCGGGAGGCATTAGGGTAACCATTGTTGATCACCTTGTATTATGTTTTTACATTATCTATTATGTCCACCCTTTTGACTTGACCGATTCTGTTCTGTTATGTCACATTTGGTTTTACTCTCTTCCAAAAAAGTAATAAGAACCGTGGGAGCAATGAAACCCAAAATGTGTAATAGTCATGGTACAAAAGAGAGGAAAAGAAAGTGCTCCAAACTATATAACTGCATGTATATTTAAGTATATAAGATAGAAAATGATATCACAGAGTTCTCTTGGATCAATGAACAGAACTGTTTGCAGTATCATTGATGGAATGTCCACTTTACAAGCTTTAATTTAGTGACTTAAACAATTATTTCTAAGATGACAATATGTAATCCATTAACTAGTGATTTCCTACTGTTCATTTTTTTTCTGTAAATCTGTATAACTTGTACCCTTTCCCTGCTTTTTTTTTCTTTTCTCCTTAAATAAAATTTAAAAAAAATTTAAAAAAAAATAGTAACTCTTTTTGATTTCCTATTAACTTGTTTTGAAGTCCTGTAATACTCCCACGATCTTGTTTTGACTGATTAGATTCTGTTCCATTCTGTATGATAGTATCAAGTTTGAGGGTATAGGCAACTACTTTGAAGACAATAAGATTCACTAAGATGCCCATTCTGGTTTGACTATTGTCTCCTTTGGAAGTCCTGTAATGTTTACAATGCCTAAGTTTTATTGGTCTTGTTCTCTACTGTTTTGTCCAACTTTATAATATCTAATGAGATAGACATTTCTTTTTAAGGAAACAAGAGACAACGTTGATAACCATTGTTGATAACCTTGTACTCTGTTCTACACCATGTGCTGTGTCTATCCTTGGTTTTGACTGACAGCTTTGTTTTGCCATATTTAACTGTATTCTCCCCCCCCCAAAAAAAGTAATAAGAACTAAGGAGTAATAAAATCCAAAATGTGTAAATTTTGTTGTAAAAAAGAGAGGGGAAAAAAAAAGAGCTCTAACGGATATAACAGCAAGTGTGTTTAGGGGTGTTAAATAGCTGACTATATCAATGTTTTTGGATCATTAAACACAGCTGTTTGCAGTCTCCCTGTTTGAATGTCCACTTTGTATTCTCTGATACTGTGCTTTGAGCAACTATTTTCAAGATGATAATATGTAATCTATTAACAGGTGATTTCTTACTGTTATGTTTTTTTTTTGTAGTTCTGTATTACGTGTACCCTTACACCGCTTTGTTTTGTTTTGTGTTTTTCTCTTTTTCCTCTTAAATAAAAAAAATTATAAAGAAGCTTACCTTAAACCCATGCTTATAAGCAGCATTGTTCACGGTAGCCAGCCAAGGTATCTACCTTATCAACTGATGACTGAAAAAAAAGTAGTATGTAATTTAAACAGAATATTACTCAACCTTGAAAAGGAAAGGAAGTCTGACACATACACTGAGCCATGGGTGAGCCTTGAAGGTACTTCACTGAATGAAATGAACTGCTCACAAAAGGGCAAAACTGAGTGACTCCACTTACTGAGATACCTAGTCAAACTCTGAAATAAAAGGAAGAGCGTGATTATGAAGGACTGGGGAAGAGATAGGCAATCACTGTTTACCAGGACCAGGTCTCCATTTTGCAAGATGAGAAAAGTGCTAGAGGTGGGCTTCACAACAATGTGACTGCACTCAACATGACTGAACTGCACACTCAGAAACGGCCACAGGGCTGGGGGTGCAGCCTGGTGGTGAGTGCACGTCTAGGTCAAGGGCCTGGCCTGATGGTCAGAACTGCAAAAGCAATAGCTATGACAGCTAAATGGTACGTGCATTTTAATGCAATCAAAAATAACAAATGAGTTCATACTATAATTGAAGAAATCCACTTGAAAGTTATCCTGCCAACCTATAGCCCCCACCTCAGAGTCACCATTCCAGGGCTCCCCGAGGACCTGACAGCCTACAGCCCCTTAGAACTCACCCAGCTGTCCACAGGGCCCTGCCTAGCAGGGCTGGAATCACGCTGGTGGGATTTTAATTTTCCAGACACGAAACATAAACGCAGGCTGGTTCACAACAGAGTGAACCAAAGCAATTCTGAGATGGGTTCCATGTGGGGAGGGATGGACTCAGTTATGGTCAGCATCGAGAGTCTAATCTGATGTCAGTTCAGAAGTGGAGCATGGAGAATCTGGCAATGCTTATCACTAGAAGTGACTCAAGTATTTAATTTACCGATAAAGAATCAGTCCACAGGGAAGAGATTATAAAACTTTGAAAGGCACTAAAAATAGCTAAGTAAATGAACCAAAGATGCCAGGCTTACAAATTAAATTCATATCATAAAGACAACAGTTTTACTATGGTGTTAACATAGTTGCAACCAAAATACCAAGTTTTTCATGGAAATCGACAAACTGATTCTGAAATGTTTATGGCTAAGTAACAGGACAAGAATAGTCAAGATGGGGCTGGGGATTTAGCTCAGCGGCATAAGCACTTGCCTTGCAAGCAGGTGGTCATGAGTTCAATCCCCAGTACCGATAAAAAAAAAAAAAAAAAAAAGAATAGTCAAGATGTCTTCTTATAGGAGACTTCCCAGGTTGCATACAAATGTTATAATAAGTCTAGCTGTAAGAGAGTGGGGGCCAGGTGTGGTAGCACACATGGGAGGCTGAGGCAGGAGGATCGCCTTGAGTTGGGGCCAGCCTGGGCTACCTAATGAGTTCAGTTCAGCTTGGACTACACAGTGAGACTCTGTCTCAAAAATGAAAAAAAAAATTTTTTTAAATATATGTATTTAAAGCGATATGTATATTGGACCTAAAGATGAAAAGGATTTCTTAAGTAAGATGCATGTACTACAACTACCAAAAATAAAGATAGAAAATGGAAACTATATTGAAGTGAAAAATGTCTATTCATCAAAGACATCTTAAAGTAAAAAACAAAATTATGAACTGGGAGATCTTTGCTACAGTATTAGTACTCAGAGTAGGTGAGGAATCTCAGCAAAGCGATAAACAGCGATAAAGAGGATGATAACCAGGGGAAAGGGGAGGAGGAGCAGATGTCTCTCAGGCAGGGGAGGAAGCTATTACCACGGCTGCTAGAGTGTGGATCTAAGTTGACCCCCAAAGGCCGGTGTGTTACAGGCTTAGTCCCCCTTGGCTGAGAGGGGTCTTTCAGCTAACAAGGTCCGCCCTCGGGCTGATGGAACCCTGGCCTCCTTCTCCGCCCATCCGCTGGTTTCAGCCAGGACATGAATGGTTTTCCCTGCCCCATCTCCCATCCATCAGAGACCTAAAAGCAATGAGTCCACCTCCAACACCGCGAGCCCAAATAAACCTTTTCTCTGCATAAGTTGACTCACTGAGGTATTTGTTACAGTGACAGGAAACTAACGAGATGGTGAGTAAACACGTAGAAAGATTCAGTCTCCTTAACAACCGAAAACTGCACATCAAGACCATGATGTGTCGTTTTAGCCGCATTCAGAGGACAAAGCATTCTCACTGACAATGGTAAACACCGGAGAGAACAAGAATCAGGATTCCATCACCCATCAGCAGGGACAGCGGGGCAGTGCCATTCTGGTGAACACTTTGGCAAACTCTTGGCATAATCCAGCAAAGCCAGACAGGTACTCGCCCTGCACTCTGACATTCTATTTTTAGACTTGGACTAAGGAAACCTCATTTTCTAGTTGCATTTTTTATCAGTACACCTTTGCCAGACACAGTGATCACATTCATCGTAGGGAATTCATTCCTGTACATACTTTAATTCTCCCTTTGTCCCAGGCATCTCCCCTTCCTTCAACTTTTTTCCCCTCCGCACTTAAAAGCTTTGCCTCTATTCTTCTTTCATCCCTTTCCCCTGCCTTCCGCACACCCTCCCTTGTTCCTCTTTCCACTTGAACCTGTTCTTCCCACATCCCAACATCTAGCCTCCATTTTTCCCCTAACCCAAGGAAACCTCTGTACTTGCACAGCAGGAGATACGTGCACAACCACCAAAACAGCCAGAAACACTGTGACTGTGATGGATAAACAACGGAATGCTATTCAGTGGAACGCAGTTCATGCAGTGATACTTTCCTGTTATTTACGGTGCTACCACAAATCACCTCAAAATTTAACAGGCTTAAAATCTAATTACTGGGGCTGGGGTATAGCTCGTTAGAAGAGCATGTGCTCAGTATCCGAGTTTGATCCCCAGATTAAAACAAAAAGAAAGAGGGCAGTCATGGGCTGCCAGGAGGAGAGACGAGAAGCCCACCACTTCCTGTGAGCCAGGCTGTTGTCTGAGAGACAAGAACTGAGGTGCACCCTCCACAAGCAACCAGTTGATCTGGAGAAACACAGCTGAGATGGTAGCTCCTGAAGGAAGAAAAAAAAGCTTAACACTTGTAGTGTTTAGTGTTTGTTTGACTTTGCAGTCTAAAGCCAGTAATTGGAGCATCTATTTAGAATTTAACAATACAAAGCCAGGTGTGGTGGCTCACGCCTGTAATCCCAGCCCTCGGGAGGCTGACACAGGAGGATCCGTGCAAGTTCGAGACCAGCCTGGGCTACAAAGTGAGCTCAAGGCCAGCCTGAACTGCATAGTGAGACCGTGTCTCAAAAAGAAAGAAAGAAAGAAAGAAAGAAAGAAAGAAAGAAAGAAAGAAAGAAAGAAAGAAAGAGAATTTAACAATACACAATATAGCACCTCTGGTGCATCTCCTTCTGAAGGTGGCAGACATTGTTAATTCCCTATTGTCCTATTGTCTTGTTTTAAAGTCCTGTACAGTTTTCATTGCTTTGTTTGGTTTGCGATGGCATAGGCAGCTACTTTAAGGATGGCAGGAGGCATTATGGTAACCACTGTTGATGTCCTAATGTCTAGTTTTGAGGTCCTGTGTTACTGCCATTGTTTTGTTTTGGTTGGCTTTGTTCTGTTTTAGTCTGCTTGGATTTTTCTCTTTAAAAAAAGAAAGAGGAGGAAGAGAAGAAGGAGGGGCGAGGAGGAAGGAGGGGAGAAGAAAACAAACCCCTTGCAGAGCAGCCATTTGTTGGGTCTGGTGATTTCCTGCACAGGTTTCCGGCAGGGCTCAGCTGGCCATTCTGCTCCATGTGGCCTGTCGGAGCTAATTTTGTGACATCCCAGTTGCTGATCGGAAGTCCCAGGCAGCTTTGTCACAGGCCTGACTCCATGGCACAGAGGACAGGAAGACTGGGCTCAGCTGGAAATGTCCCCAGTGGCCTATGAGAGAGACCTTCTCAGCCCCCTGGTCTTGGACTCCTGCACCGGTGTCCAGTCTCCCGAGTGTCCAAGAGACAGGAAATGGAAATGACCAGGTTGCTAAGTCCTGGACCAGAATCTGGCCCCCTATTCCACTGGGGCCAGTCAGAGCAGGTGCAGAGCCTGCCCAAATTCAAGGGGAAAGGACACAGGCTTCCTTTCTCAATGGGACAAGAGTGAAAGAAATAGTAACCATCTTTAATCTACTCAAAGATAGATAAATGTCCAATCTGCGGTTTGAAAATAAATACTAGCCAGCCATGGTGGTGCACTCCTATAATCTCAGCACTCAAGAGACTGAGGCAGGAGGATTGCTTCAAGTTGGAGACCAACCTGGGCTACATAGTGAGACTCTGTCTCAAACAGCAACAACAAAAAACAAACAAAAACCCAAATTAATAATGAATAAATATACTAAGAGATTGCCTGCATGGTATGCTCTTTTTATATAAAAATAAATAAATAACCAGCAAGAGCAAGATGGAGGGGTGCAAGTTTGCAGTTCCATTTCTGAGAAGTTCAGTGGAGCCCAGGAGTTCACAGCCAGCCTGGGCAACAAGCAGGAGCTGATTCCTTTCCTTTTATTCTGTCAGATGGGGAACGAGGGAAGTGCCTGGCCTGTAATCCCAGCACTTTCAAGGCTGAGGCAGGAAGATCACAGATTTGGGCTCCCTGGGCTCCAGGCTTTGGTTTGATGCTTGGCCCCAGCTGGTCTTGACCTTTGGTGTCCAAAAAGCCAACTTGCGTGTCATTTGAGTTTGTGGCCTCCATGAACGGGTGGTTCACAGAAGATCCTCCGACCGCTTCCCTGTAACACTCCGAGTGAATCACGTTTACTGCCAACATCTCCATCTGCACCCCCTTTCTGGCGCAGAGACTCCCGGGTCCAGCCACCTCCACCTCACTGAGGACGCCGCTGAATTTCAGGCCCATTTTCGTTCCCAAGCACGCATGGCTTCTCTGTCACACTCCTCAAACATCCTGCATGTCGCGCGTGTCGTGGCGGTTGTGTGGGGCCCACTGCACAGCCCTGAGACCTGAACTGGCCCTTGGTCCCTGCCCCAGCTGCCCTGGTGGAGCCGGCCTCACGCCTCAGGGACTGGACCCTGCCCTGGATCCTGGACCCTCTTCCAAAAGCAAAGTATTCAGGGCCTTGAAATTTTTCACATCCACATCGCTGAAAATCCCAGTGGAGGCTCTGGTGAGGGAAGTCAGGCAGTGGTTCTTGCTTCAGCGGTCGGCTCCTAGCACCACCCTCTGCGCTCTCGGTCCTCACGGTGCTCTCTGGGCCGTTTCAAGTTGCCCCACGCTAACAAGAAAATAACCGAGCTACCCTTTGCTGCAGCACTGAGAGTTAGGACTTCAGCAATGGGGACACCTGGCGGCAGCAAGTGCAAGGTGCTGCGACCTCCTAGAAGCACAATCCGGACTCCTCCTAGGTATAAAATTTAATAAACCAGAAATTTCCAGAACCATTCCGAAGAGTTAACGACACCTAGAAGTGTAGGTGGGACACCAGCGTGCGCGTGCGTGTTTCCCCCATGCATGAAGGCAGGAAGGATCCGAGACGCCAGCTGAGAAACAGCGCCCAGCGCTGCGACCGACGGTCTGATTCGGACCTCAGCTTTCTCAACTGTGAAGCAGGGAACATCCGGCGACATCTGAAGACATTTTTGATCGTCACTCTGAGGGCGCAGGATGCTCTCAGCATCGGAGGATAGAGGCCAGGCTGCTGCTAAACTTCCCACTGGGCTCAGCTCCCGCAGAGAGGAACTATCCGGGCCCTCCATCCACGGCGACCCACTTGGCCCTCTGTCCACAGCGGGTGTCTGTCCTCCAGCACGCGCGTGTGCACAGGCTCACTGGGCCTGCAGGTTGACTTCTACTCTATGTGTGTTGTGAAACGTGACCCATAGCAGCGAACCAGCTCAACACAGATGCAGTCGGCTGTCCTGTTCCCTTTTTTTAAGCAGGGAAAATGAAGCTGACAGGTGGAACTTTTGCTGGTGAGACATCAGAATAAGGACTCTGGTGACCATGAGATGTCAAAGCATAGAAACCCAAGGAGGATTCAGAAGCAGGCAGGATATGGCCATGGAGCAGACAGTGTAGCTAGAATACAGCCGGTTTTTAAAATGGAGTAAGAAGCTAGGCAGGATGGTACACACTTGTAATTCCAGCACTTGGGAGGCTGAGGCAGGAGGACTGCTGTGAGTTGGAGCCCAGCCTGTGTTACATACTGAGTTCTAGCCCAGCCTGAACTACATAGCAAGGCCCTGTCTCAATAAAACAATAAAATAAGATAGTGTAGGAACAAGGTGACAAAGCACACACACAAAGATTCCAAAACTGTTCCGGAAGGTCACGCCATCGGTGGTGGCCGTATGGTCACTCTGAGATTCTGTGTGAGTCACGCAGCCTAAGTCACTTGAGCAAACACTTTTACTGTTTTGTTTCTGAGAATGCTTTCAGTTTGGGGGGGAAAAAGAGAGCATGAAGCCATGCTTAAGCTAGAAGAAGCTAAGTGAAATCCTTGAATTTGATTTGAGGTCACTATGAATGCCTGGGTACCTATGCCACACCCATGTGGGGACAGTCACTTGTCAGTGCCTCTGGGGAACAAGTTCTTAGACCCACCTCGGCTGATGCTCAACTCCTTTATATAAAGTGGCCTGGACATGACATATAACCTATGCCCGTCCACCTGAATGCTTGAAGGCATCTTTAGATAACTTATAGCATTTAATACAATGTAAATGCTATGTAAGTAATTGTTATATTGTTTAGAGACAATCCAAAAGAAAAAAATCAACATGTTCACTACACACACAACCTCTTCCCCTCAGAGACAGTGACTCGCTCTGTTTCCCAGGCAGGTTTTGAGCTCCTAGGGTCAAGTCATCCTCCTGCCTCAGCCTCCCAAATGCTGGGATCTCAAGTGTGTGCCACCACACCCAGCAGGGACTCAATTTATTGTTATATTTCCCACCCAAACCAAGGCAAAATGCACAGGTTGGTCCCTGTCATATAAAACCTTCCTGGCAGAAGATTGAAAGGGCCATTTAAAAAGAATTTAGGAGCCCTTTTAAAAGACAAATCCATTTGCTAAACATGGAATCATTTATGCTTCAGTGACACCAAGGGATTGAAAGTAAGCAAGTGACTGAACCCATTTTTCGTGGGCTCATGCCAGGATTGAGCTCAGGAACCTCCAACGTGCAAGACACGCATGTGCTCAACCCCTGCCATCACACACATCGAGGGTCCTGCTCCCTTCCAAAGCTAGAGCACACGTGTGGGGGATGCAAGGGACCAATTCTTCATCCTGAAAGACTGACAAATACAAAAGAATCAGACACTTTTCCCACCTCTCCTGCACGAACTGTGTCACACTGGGTAACACAAAAACACTGCAGCGAAAAATGAAACAAGCAGAGATACTGTTCCAGCTTTGTGATTCCTCATGAATGGATGTGGGGTTTCGATACTGAGCATCAGTGTTTGTTAACAAGAGAAGTAAATCTATCAGCTGAGTGTAAGAGCACACATGTGTGATCCTGGCACTCGGAGGCTGAGGCGGGAGGATGGGAGCTTCAGGACAGCAGAGACTACACAGCTGGGGGAGGGACAAATCAGATGTTGATTTGATTCAAGATACTGATTTGTGCTTCCTGATTCAAGATCATTTCCTTAGATTATCTCAATAGACTTATTTAGTGTTAAGAGAGCTACGTAACATTTTAGATGCAACACAAGGCTTTTCATATTTTAGGATTTGATCTCCAACCAATTCAGCCAAACTAAGGTTTCTCTGACCTAAATTGGCAGTTTGCTATCAACACAGCCTCCCAGCTGCTTCCTGTCCGGTTCCTGACACAAGAGCCCCCACTCCCTACATTCCCACCCAGGAAAGTCCTGTCCCATGAACTTGGAGCCTCTGGATGCACCGGTAGAGTCACCTGTCAGTGCTTAGGAGGAACTGTGGAGTTCCTCCCCTGAGCATTCCTACGTAAGTGGCAGTGCCGGCCAAGATAGGACAGCGGTTTCTTCCTCATTAAACCCTTTACAAGGATTGCAAATGCCTCCCACAGACACTTGGCCAGCCATTGACTTTACGGTTGGGGTAAGGGAGTGTGCACCAGGCTGGGGTAGGTGGGGCTCCATGAGCACTATACAAGTCCTGTCACCTAACATCAGTGTGACTCAAGCCAGGGCCATGCAGGTTTGAAAGCACCAGTCTGCACTGGGCCCAAAGAGCTCCTGGTTCAGAGGTGGCTTTCGTGGAATCTGTATTTTGGCAGCAAATCTGTTGAAAACAGCTCAGTTTCGATCATATATTGGTCTACAGTCTTACCTGAGGGATTGAACCTCCACTTCCTCAGCCAAGCTACAGGAAACCCAGGACCTGCTGCCCAGCAGCAAGAGTGTGTCATCCACAGACTTCGGTGGAAGGACAGGTCACAGTCAGTGACTCATGTTTTCCCACAGACACAGTGTAAGCTCAAGAAGAGGAGAGGGGGGAGAGCTTTGATCCTGACACTGAAAATCATGTTGAGTTTTTTAAATGAACCATGATAGAGATGCAAGTGTCCCATGCATGAGAGACCCATAAAGCAATGCACCCCAATGACTGCTTGGTGGTTCCTTCCAAGACGTGACTGCGATGTGGTTGGATGACCACATGGAGGGGCTTCTCATTGGCTGGTAAAATTGTATTTCTTGCCCAGTTTGTTGGTGTGTACCTATCACCAGCAATGGGGAGGCAGAGGCAGGATCACTCTGGGTTCAAGGCCAGCCCAGACTACATAGTGAGGACCTGTCTCAAAAAGTCCAGAATAAAAAGAAAATTATTGCTTGAGCTGGCTGGTAATGGAAGAAGTATTTCTCTTAGGATGCTTTATTAAACTGCATGCCTGGCTTTTGTGTAATCATACACATCTGTGCTTTGGTTTCAGACAAAATGCTTAAAGAAACAAAGAAATTAGTTGGCCAACAATGTGGAATCTTCCCACAGCAAGATAAATATACGGTGGTGTTTTGTGACTGATTTTACTCTTTAATCTTTTGGGGGCTAGGGACTTAGCTCAGCGGCATAAGCACCTGCCTTGCAAGCAGGTGGTCGTGAGTTTGATCCCTGGTACCGATAAAAAAAAAAAAAAGAAATAACCTTTTGAATTACTATTGTAACGAGAAGTACTTCAGTCGGCCACAAGGGTGCGCACTTTGCCGCCTGCTGTGTCTGTGCGGCGCAGATTTAAAGGGATTTTCTGTACTGCGTTGCCTCCTGCGTCTGGAATAAAGCAGATTATTCAGGGTCTTTAGAGAAGGATCTACATCCGTGAGTGCCAATGCAGGCAGGGATTTAATTTGGAAAGCAGGCCCAACGTGTGAATATGTTGCAGGGTGTCGTGGTCAGGATTTGCAAGGAAAACAATTTAATAGAAGATTTATAGATTATTTGATAATAGTCACCCAAAGAGTGAAATACAAAAAAATGCAAGAAATCTGTCCACATACTAAAGACCCCAAAGAATCCAGCTGAGGGCCTGGATCCCAGGACAACATCCTGCATGAGTCCAGCTGGAGGCCTTAGAGCCCATGATGATGACTCATACAAGTCTGTTTCACAGATCTGTGCTAGAAAGGCCCAAAGGTCACCAGTGGAAACTGGAAAGTCTGTGCCAGAGGGCTGAAAGATCTGTGCCAGCAGGCTGAGGGATCTGCACTGGAGCCAGGAACTGACACTCAAGGGAAGGACCAGCGCTCTCCTGAAAAGTAACCACAGCCACCCTCAGTCAACAGGCTCCTCTGACAATGAGAACAGCTGAGTTCACATCAGCAAGCTAGCGTGACAAGCTTCTCCATGAGACACATCTTCCTCTCCAGAGCCAGGAAGCGATGATCAAAGTAAGGACCAGAGCTCCCCTAAAGTGAAGCACAGCCATTCTCAGCGACAAAAGGACCTGAGCTCCTCTGATGATTAGAACAGCCAACTTCAAAGCAGGAAAGAAGCTCAACAACCTCCTTCAGGAGAACCTACAGCCACAGGAGAACCAACAACACTACTTTACCTTTTTGTGATGTTGGCAACAATCCCCAGATGGGCCACCCTCACCCAGCACCACACTGATTCAATTCAGCTAGGAGTTACAAGCTGACCACCAATTATCAATCTTCCACACAGGGACTAAACATACTGGAACTTCCTTCTCTATTGCTAGGTTTTGAGGTAAGGCGTGGTGGTGCACACCTGTAATCCCAGCACTGGGGAGGCTAAGGCAGGAAAATCACTGCAAGTTCCAGACCAGCTTGGGCTACACAGTGAGTTCAAGGTCATCTGAACTGTATAGCAAGACGCTGTCTCAAAAACAAAGTTACAGTTTGGGGGTGGTGTAGCTCAATGGTATAGCATGTGCTTCACAGACAAAAGAATTTGGGCTCAATCGCCACTGCCAAAAATAAAATAAAATTGACATTATGTAATATAGTAAGTTATATTAAATTTTATCCAGAATTTAAAGGTATGCCAGTGGTGTTAACCCCACGAAAATCTCATCAAAATTATATTTCTAATTTCATTTATCTATCTTTTTTATTTTTGGTGATGGTGATCAAACCAAGGGCTTCATTCATGCTAAGCATGTGCTTTGCTACCAAGACATACAGATACAGATGAGCTCTATCTAGATATGGATGTAGATGTAGGTGACAATATTAGTGGTACTGGAGGTTGAACGCAGGGCCTTCACACAGGTTTTTGAGACAGGGTCCGGCCAAGCTGCCCAGGCTGGGCTAGATTCAGGTCTTCATTCCTCCTGCCTCAGCTTCCCAGAGAGCTGGGATTAGATATGTGTGCCACCACGCTGGGCTTATATTTTTAATTTTAGGATAATTCTCCTTCATTTTGATCGACTGTATGTTTATTATAAATTCATGCAGGCGCTTGAACTGAGAATGCTGTAAAGAATTATTGAGTAAAACACCAGCTACTGTCTTAGCACGGACCCTTCACAATGTCACACTGCCGGGTCCTTGGCGCTGAGGCCGCGATGCCGGCCAGGCCCAGCCGACCCTGGGGACCACAGGTGAAGCCCACGGTGGGGCCCCCTGACGCTTGGTCTGTATCTAAGCACAGAAGGGCCCCATTGTGTCGCCACCCGGCGCTCACCCTGCCGCACTCAGCCATGCTGACCTGCTGGCCGTGCAAACAGCACTCTTTTTGCTGCTACGCTTCCGCATCTCTGGAGTCGGACAGACTCGGGGTGGAATTATTTACACACATCTGCATCTGCATCTGCACAGTGCTGGGTGCTGTAGGAAATCCAGGCGTGGTTTAAAGTCACGGGAGGGCTTACCTGTGCTGCAGGCCGATGCCACCCCCGCTGTCTAAGGGACTTTACCTCGGAGGACTCTGCCCTGCAGGCTCCTGGGCACGGTCCCCAGGTCTTCCTGGGCCCTGCCTCATGGGGCAAGGGAAGATCTGCTGGTTTCCAAGCCTGACACAGACCTGAGCGTGAGAAGAGGGGAAATGTAGGATTTTAATAAGTCTGGAATTTCTGTCTCTCTGTGGAACTCGGTCATTCTCTAAAATGAAGTTACTCATAGGTCAGAAATCTAAAAGGCTGCAGGCGCCCCCCCTGTAATCTCAGCACTTGGGAGGCTGAGACAGGAGGATCTCCTAAGTTCAAGGCCAGCCTAACCTACATAGCAAGACCTTGTCTCAAAACAACAACAAAAGGCCAGGGATTTAGCTCAGCAGCATGGGCACCTGCCTGGCAAGTGGTAAGGTCCTGAGTTCAATTCCTGGTACCAAAAAAAACCCAAAAAAGCTATGGTATCTGTCCATCCCTTTCCTAAGGAGACCAAATGTGTCCCTGAAATGAGTTTAATAACTGAGAGTTCTTTTATACTTAACTAGCAAGTCCGGCTTTTTCACCAAATCATAAAATACCCCTAGACACTTACAAGACTGGGGGCAAATGGCCTGGGTGAGACGGGGAGAATCAGGCAGGTGGGGGGAGCACCCAGGGTCTTGCCAAGGGTTCCAGTCTTCATGGATGTGAGAAGCCACAGAAGGCTTTAGGTGGTGGACTATGACATAAGGATTTAGGGCAATGTTGGGGATCAAGTCCAGGGCCCCCATCTGCTAAGCATTCTCAATCACTGGGCTGCATCCCAGTCTCGGTGGTGAGAGGTTGGGAGTGAGTTGAGGGGCCAAAACAAACAGGAAAGCCAGTTAGGAAGCTGCTGGTGCCCAGCTGAGCGGTCACCGTGCTGGTGTTAGCAACGTGGGCAGAGTGAGCAGAGACCAGGTTTGCTGAGATAAGTTAGATGCTGAGACACACAGAGCTTGAGGACAGGTCCCTCTGGGAGAAATTAGGAGGGGAAAGAATTCTGAAGATCTGTGAATTAAAATGTAGTTTTTGGTTTTGGTTTTGGGTTTTGTTTTTGGTTTTTTGGTGTTGTTTTTGTTCTGGGGACTGAATTTGGAGCCTTCATATCACACTACAATTCCAGCCCATATTTTATTTTTTATTTTAAGACAAAGTGTCACTAAGTAACTAAATTGTCCATGTTGACCTCAAACTTGGGGCCCTCTTTTGGAGAGCATTGAAGCGGAATACACACGCAGGGCTGTGGCGTGGCCCAGGCATGGTTGAACTGAGAACAGAGAGACACCTCAGGGGGCAGGATAGGCCACAGTTGAGGCCACCTGGAGACTTTCTGGGTACTTTTCCTTAATTAGCATCGTCTGTGGCTCTGAAGGTCCCAAAGCCCTCCCAAGATCCTGCTCAGATTTCCTCCATTGTCCACTCAACCCCTTCCTTGTTCTGATTAAATTTGGGCTGCCCAGCCTCGGTTAGCTGGCTGGCAGAGACAGAAGCCCTGCCAAGGATTTCACTGTCCCACCTGCCTGTAGCCCCAAAGACCATGCTGTATGCCTCATTCTTTTGAACCTTTACTGTGCACCCATTTGGGGGGGTTGGGGGTCTGCTCTCCTGCCTCAGCTTCCCAGAGTGCTGGGATTACAGATAGAGGAACAGAGAGCAAGCTAGGGATTGGGCACAAAGTACACCCCAGGGACCTCCTTCCTTCAGCAGCCCGGAGTCCCCACCAATCCCCTCAGCACCATCAGTTGGGACCAAGCCTTCAGCACAGGAGCTCTTCAGGGATATTTGAGAGCCAAACTATGACATCTGCCCTGTAAAGTGATGGTGGCTTCCCTGAGACACCATCAAGGGCCTCTGTCTCTACCAGCAGAGGCTGAACAGGTAAAGAATAAACAGATGTCATATTGTTGAGACTGCGAGTGTGGACAATGAACTTGTTCAAGAAATTTACCTGTGGAGGGGAGAAAAAGAAACAAGACTTGGGGAGGAAGTGTGAGGTCGATGTTAGCTTCCGAGACCCAGGGCTCAGTTACAGCCTGACAGGCTAAGCCCGCAGATGGGACATTGCTGATCAGGAAGGAGCCCAAGAAGCCTGCAGTTGCTCAAAGGAAGCAGGTGGAGACAGCAGCCCTCAGCTCTGACAGGAGGACATGCATGACGGGGGCTGAGGTGTCAATTCACCAGGCAGGTGGCCAGGGCAGGAGCCTGGGGGCCTGCAAACCACAAGTGCTGGTCCTGAGCTCACAGCAGAAGCGTCAGGCACCCAGCTGCTCAGGGCACCAGGGCCATGGGCAGGACCAGTGCCCAGGGGTCGGAGCTGTACTAGTTTCTACCGCTACATAAGGAGTCACCCTGAACTATTTAGTGCCGCACACTTTCTGAGGGTCAGCGAGTCCCAGAGCTGGGAGCTGGACAGCCCCTCTCAAGGCCTCACCACCTGCAGTGTAAACGGGCTGCAGGGTCTGCTTCTAAGCTCTCACATGGCCATCGTCAGGCTTTGGGACCTTGCTGACTGCTGTGGGGGTGACAGTTCCTCAGCACTTGGGTTCTGGCCATCCAACAGCATATCAGAGATGGAAATGTTTGTAGTTTCCAAGGAGGACTATGAATTGGAGGATCCAATAACAAACTGACTTGTAGACATTATGCAACACTGTATTTTGTCTTTTGTATGAATTCTTCACAAAGTGAACTTAGCATTTTAGATCTAATTCAACTGTTAATGGAAACGTTAGACAAATGTTTTGATATTTTCTGTGAATTGGACTTAATTTTCCACGTAGACAAGGTTCGAAGTATTCTTGTAGAAATGGTGATGGGAGAATGGAGATGAGGGAATGGAAACCAACATGAGTGAAGCTGTTACATAAACTGATGTGCAAAGTAAACTGGAGAACTCCAAGCCTGGCTTAGCAGGAGCTCCTGTTATCAGCTGTAAGACTGTGAATCTTCCTGAGATCCTAAGAAATATCAACATTGGTGATATCAGTATAAAAGGGCCAAATCTGCTCTCTTTTAAATAAAATGTTACAAAAGTCACTTCCAGGTAAAATCTGGAGGGAAAAGTCATCTAAGTTTACTATAAGCTGTTTACCAAAAATAGAGGAGAAGAATCTTAACTTTAGCCCTTGGATTGAAGTCAGGGTGTTATATAGAAGCCGTGTAAAACCAGTAAAATTTTAATGTTGTTTCTCTTGCTTGGTGATTTTAAAGAAATTGTACCATTCCAGTGTGACTTTTTGTTTCTTTCCTATACTGCATTACTGCAGCAGTTGAAACAGAATATAGGCTCTGATGGTCATCGTAGCCACCAATATATTTTCAGGAGTTTGTGGGAGTTCCTGTCACATCACCAGGAAACATCCTGGACCATCTTCTTTAGTTGCCCCCATGTCATGGGCTTTATACCCTGGATCTCAGTACTTGTAGTGTCAGTTTTTCTCCAGTTTCATCCCTGAGAATGCTTATACTGGAGAGCCAAATGGGAACAGGCTCCACTGTTATACTAATGTCGATGTCCGCTCCCGGCCGGCAGGAAGGACACACGACAAAGTCTGGTAGTGGACAACCTTTTCTTTTTATTTTCCTTCTCCGTACAGCCTGCCCTGGGTTCTCCCAGCTGAAGCCTCCTCTGGTCCGCTCCCCGCGGCTCCTTTTGTGCTTCAGTCTGCCCCAAAGCCTCTACCGGTCCGCTCTCCGCGGCTCCTTCTGGGCTTCTACTTCCGGGCTTCTACCTGGCTTCTTCTTCCGCCCAGGGGTGGCACCGGTATATATACGGGTACAGTGTCCAATCATGTTAAAGTAAGCAAGGCAAGCTGATTGGCTAACATCATCAGTTGCCAGGCAGACTATATTGTTGAGCGGGTTGTTTACGCGGTAAGCAGGAAACTAACATATTCGATGGGAGGGGTAATCTACCCCAGGCTTTGCTCTTTACCACAGGCCGCACGTCCGCCGCGCAAGGCGAGCTATCACAGACGCGGCTCCCAACATCTCCCCCTATTTTATTTTTTATGAATGTGCGCATCGTAGCCCTTCCTGGACTGGGTGCAGAGGCTTATGCCCTATGTGTAGGCCCACCGTAGGTCCTTGGCTTAGACCCTGGTTGGCCATGCCATGGTCTGCCAAGGCCCTGAGGCCCTCGTCCTTTTTCTAGGGCCAGGCACAAACTGGACGGAACCTGGATGCACACAAGCTTGCACTCATTTCCTCTCCGTAAAGAAATCCCCTCGGAGAGAAATTTAGACCTGGGCAGCATCTAACAGTCCAGCGGCTTACGTGCAGGATGGGGTAGGGCCTGGCTTAGGTCGAGTCGTGCTGGGGAGGCACGCTCTTACCCGTCATTGACTCACCTACCCTGCTGTGTATTGTCACCTTATGGAGGAGAATGAGGGATGCCCGCCATATCTAGACTCGGTCGTGGGCCAATTGAGCAAGCCATGCATATGCCTGAGGATCTTCTTGTCCATTTCGGGCTACCGCTATTTCTATTCATCTTATTGGTTGGTCTGTGATGGATCTCCAGTAGGGCAGGTCTGATCTTCAGTCGAGGGCTTTGTTGCCCGTGTCAGTCTCTCCGGTATCCACAGTGGTTCTCGTCCCGGTTCCTGTGGGAAAACACAAACCGCGCCTCGGTTCCAGCTGACCACTGGATCCGGGCCCATCCATTGTCCTGTCAGGACATCTTTCCACTTCACCCACCCTTTATGGTTGGGGGAAGGGTTGCAGTGCTCCACAGCTGGGGAGCGATTATCATTATTTAAATTTAAAAAATTGTGTGTGAATAGTGCCATGGATAATCGTGCCTTTGGGGCCAGGCCTTGGCCTACTCCCCCTTTTTGTTTTTTATTTTTTATTTTTTATTTTTATCTTTTTCGTTTTTTTTTTTTTTTTTTTTTTTTTTTTATTGGTACCAGGGATCGAACTGGCGATTGCCTGCTTACAAGGCAGGCGCTTATGCCGCTAAGCTAAATCCCCAGCCCCCGTTTCCTCGACCGGCGTTTTTCTCAGCCTGCTCTGCAGAGAACTCTGTGTACCAGGCTCACCAATCCAGGTAACTGCCCGAGGGCAGACACGCCTTTGCCAGCTGAATCCAGTCCGCGGGGGTGAGGGGCCCAGAAGACAGATTCTCCAGCATGGCAATGGTGTAAGGCGCAGTCGGCCCAAAGGTTGTAACTGCATTTTTAAGTTCTCTAATCTGCTTTATCTCAAAAGGCTCCCATACATTGCGTCCCTGGCCCATAGCTACTTGTACAGGAAATATCCCGTAGGGGCCACTATCTATCCCAGGTGGATGTACCTCATGAGACAAGCGTCCCCCCTGCCAAAGCCGCCTGTAAAAATACCGACCCGCCGGTGGCGGAGCATAAGACAGCGGCCGTGATTGGGCGGAAAATGGGGGCCCGTGCATCACTTCCTGTTCTGGCGAAAGGGGAGAGAGCTCCCAGGCGGCCGCCTCGTGGCGAGGGATCGCCTCCCTCTCGCGCCGGGGAGCGCTCAGGAGCTCTCTACTCCTCCGCAGACCAGGTTGAGCAGAGCGCAATTCGCGGGGCAACGCTGGAAAAGAACCCTGCGACTCCTTATTGAGCGATTTAGGCTCCTGACAGCTGGTCTCTTTGGCCTCCTTGCCATTCAACTTTCCCTCGTCCTCGGAGTCAGACGACTCCGAGGCTAGAGCCCCGTCCTCCTCCTTAGCATCCTTGTTCCCCTTGACGGACCCCTCTCGGGAGCTCCCTGACTGGGCCTGCTCAGATACCCTGCGTACTTTTGTAAGCTCTTGAGAGCTTTCTCCACAACCACCCTCGCTCTTAGTGTTGCTACCTAACATGTTTCCCATCTTTTAATATGTTACTCACCGCGTGAGGCCCAAGGAATCCGCCACTTACGCGTGAGCCTGAGGGGAGTCTAAAAGCCCTGTAGGTGCGCGCCACCCAGAGCCCAGGCTTATCCCCAACTCACCTGTCTCGCAGCTCTGTACTGGAGCGTTGTCCACTTCCACGTCTCGGGGGTGATCAGTCCCCGGGCGGGCCTCCAAATGTCGATGTCCGCTCCCGGCCGGCAGGAAGGACACACGACAAAGTCTGGTAGTGGACAACCTTTTCTTTTTATTTTCCTTCTCCGTACAGCCTGCCCTGGGTTCTCCCAGCTGAAGCCTCCTCTGGTCCGCTCCCCGCGGCTCCTTTTGTGCTTCAGTCTGCCCCAAAGCCTCTACCGGTCCGCTCTCCGCGGCTCCTTCTGGGCTTCTACTTCCGGGCTTCTACCTGGCTTCTTCTTCCGCCCAGGGGTGGCACCGGTATATATACGGGTACAGTGTCCAATCATGTTAAAGTAAGCAAGGCAAGCTGATTGGCTAACATCATCAGTTGCCAGGCAGACTATATTGTTGAGCGGGTTGTTTACGCGGTAAGCAGGAAACTAACATATTCGATGGGAGGGGTAATCTACCCCAGGCTTTGCTCTTTACCACAGGCCGCACGTCCGCCGCGCAAGGCGAGCTATCACAGACGCGGCTCCCAACATACTAACATGCTGAAAAATTAAAATAATTAAAAGATAGTTATTTACAAAAATAGTTTGGGGCTGGGGATTTAGCTCAGTAGCATAAGCACCTGCCTTGCAAGCAGGCAGTCGTGTGTTGGATCCCCGGTACTGATAAAAAAAATAGTTAATTAAAAGAATAGTTATTAGCAGTATTGTCATTCTGTGCTGAGCTCATTACCCTATAATCAAGCACCAACCACACAGTTATAGATTAACTGACGGGTCGTCATGCTGTTCTGTATGCATCATTCCCCCCAACCTGTTTGCTGTGTCAACCTTTGTTCCCCTTGTAAGAGACAAATGATGCTGTGTCAACCACTGTTCCCTTTATGAGAGACAAACGTTCCTGGAATTGGCAGACCAAGGGCTATGAATTGGCTAACCACCCACTGTGAAATGCCTCTGACCTCAAGCAAAGGGGAACAAAGGCCCACCTTGTTTCTGTTTCTCATAGCTATGTACTTAATGATCAATGAGCTAATCATAAATGAACTATAAAAATCAGTCAAAATTCTAATTCAGCTACACAGCTTCGCAAATTCCATCTGCACTGTGTCGCTGGGCCAGCTAAAATAAAAGTGCTTCTTTTTAAAAGGATGTCGTCTTGCCCTGTTTTTCATCTTAGGGGCCTTTTTTGGGAAGTACAATATTTGGGGGCTCTCAGGGATTACATGGTGTCATGGTTTATGTCTGTGGCTCCCAGACCTCATGAGTTTGCATTGTGCATTTGTGATTGATTCATTGTCTAGTGCTTGGATTTATGGTGTCATTGCTCCACCCACATAGGGGTGGAGCCAGGATGTGATGTAATGGCAGGAAGAAGTTGTGTCTTGCTCTTTGCTGGTTCCTGCTTTGCTGTTTGCAGCCACCATGAACTGTGGCCCAGCCATGCCAGCCTGCCTTGGAGCCAACTGAGTGTGGACTGGAACCTCCAAAAACTGTAAGAAATAAACCTTTCCTTTCCCAACTTTGAGCTTCAGGTATTTTGTCTCAGCAACAAGTAAAAAGTAACTAAGACACACGGGACCCCTCCCCACATTTTTTTCACCGATCAATCAGTTTGAACCATCTGTAAGTATTTGGGTCTTTTGTTCTTTGTAATTTGAGTGCACACATTTGAAGTTGCAGACGAGCTTGGCTGGCTCCTTCTGCACCAGAGCGGGACACCCTCCGGGAAAGGGCTTCTAGCCCATTTGTGATTTGGGATTTTTTATCTATTTGGTTTTGGGCTTGGTATATTTTTACTGTGGAGCCATTTGCTTGTTTGAATCTGTTACCTCAATACTAACATTTAGATTTATTTCTCTTAAACTAGAGTTGCAGGTTCCATGCGGCTTATTAGACTTAAGGGTCATAATGAAATTTATTTCCCTTTAGGTTGCTGAACCTCAGACAGAAAAACCTTTGTTTGTGTCTTTAACGTTGGTCTTGTCTTTTGTGGCACCTTGTTTAATGTTTTAGTCCTCAACTGATTACTTACAACCTCAGCATACCTTTAAAAAGTATTTTTCTTTCTGGTTGAAAGAAAAAAAAAAATATATATATATATATATATATATATTTAACCAGAAATGTAAATATATATACATATATATACATGTTTATGGTTTTTAAAATCCTATTGATTTTACCAAGTAAAGCCAGTCATACTGTTATTGAGCCAGTTTGAAAAGTTACAGTTTTTAAAGTGTAACATTTTAAGGTGGTAAAAAAACATAAAATGATTTAATATGTTTTAGACTACTAAGGAAGTCACTTCAAGGATTTTGTTAAAAGTTTTAATGTTGTCTAAAACCTAGAAAAAAGGTAACTGACTGGTAATGAGCAAATAAACAGAGAAAAATAAATGTGTTCAGAATTTGACAGAATTGGATCAGTAAACCTTTACTGCACAATGTTCCCATTAAAATAAGATTATATCCTAAAAAGGGGGAGGATCTGTCTTCTCCACTCATCGCCTCACTTGGGATGACTGCCAGCAGATTTTGCAGGTTTTGTTTACAATAGAAGAGAGATAGCATTCATGCTCCAGGATAAAAAGCAGTGTGCATTCCAGATGAAAACTCGTCCTCTGATCCTGAATGCCAGAACCTGTTTTCCCTTTGTCCCACCCCAATTAGACAACCAAAGGTAAGAGGGCTCTCCTTCAGTATCGGTATCATCAGTTGTTCTCAGAAGCATTTAAGGGCTGCCAGAAAATCCACCAATTTGTCCAAGGTAGCAAAGGTGAGACAATTGGATGATGAGTCTCCCTCAGAGTTTCTGGAAAGATTACTAAAGGCCTATCGCATTTATACAGCCATAGATCCTGTGGCACCTGAAAATGCAAGGGCCATTGATATTGCCTTTGTAACTATTGGCCCCTGATTGCAAAGGCTTGAGAGATTTGAGGAAATGCCCCTCAGTTAGTTATTAGAGTTTGCTCAGAACTGACTCTTTCCTCCCAGCTAATGCAAGCCATTCAACAGATTCCAGTCCCTGTGACTAGAAAGCAAGTGTGAGAATTTCTAGGAGCCATAGGATACTGCCAGGCTTTTAAGCAACTGAAATCAGCCTTAACAGAAGCTCCAGTTCTGGCTCTGCCGAATTTGCAAAGACCTCTTTCCCTCTATGTTGATAAAAAGCAAGGGATAGCAAAAAGGATTACTGACCCAGAGTTTAGGACCATGGCAAAGGCCTGTTGCCTGTCTTTCTAAGAGACTTGATAATGTGGCAGCCGGATAGCTGCCTTGCCTGCATATGATTGCCTCAGTGGCCCTGCTGGTGAAAGAGGCCCAAAAGTTAACATTTGGACAAAAACTTTTAATTATCTCCTCTCATTCACTGGAGACTCTCATCAAAGTTCTGCCGGACCGATGGCTGCCTAACTCCCGAGTCATGCACTATCAGGCATTACTTCTGGATCCGACTACCATCAGTTTTAAGGAGACAGTGGCTTTGAATCCAGCTACTCTGCTGCCTGATAATGACCCCTCCTTGCCCCTCTGATCATCTCATGGGGCTTCGACCAGGCTTGACAGATGACCCACTGTCCAGAGTTCCATTGTATTTCTCCAATGGAAGCAGTCACATCTATCAAGGTAAGCGGGTTGTGGGAGCCACCATCATGGACTCTCAGATTCTGTGGGAATAAACATTGGAGCCAGGAACACCACCCAATGGGCTGAACTCATTGCCCTCACTGAAGCACTCAAGTTGTCAGACTGATAGCAGATATGCATTTGCTACTGCCCATGTTTATGGGGCCATTTATCAAGAACAGGGTTTATTGACGTAAGGGAGCCAAAAGATCAAAAATGCTCCCAAATTTTGGATTTGTTAGCTGCCATTTGGATGCCAAGGAAAGTGGCTATTAAATAATGTAGCAGATGCTGCTGCCCAAAAAGCAGCCACAAAGTCAGTAGGGATTGAGACAGCCCCAGCATTGCTGCTGATTCCACCTACTGTGTTAGAGCCCTTTTGCACTCAGAAAGACTTGCATTTGGTAGCTCAACTCCAAGCAAAGCCTGATATCCCGGAGGCTGGTACCAACTGCCTGATAATCAAGTGCTCCCCCCCCCCCGAGGCCTTGGGACGAAAACTCATGCAACAAGCTCAGTCCACTCACATGGGAGGATCAAAACTAGCTGCTCTTTTTTGAGATGATTTCTTTTTTTTTTTTTTTTTTTGTCTTTTTCCTTTTTATCGGTACCGGGGATCGAACTCATGACTGCCTGCTTACAAGGCAGGTGCTTATGCCACTGAGCTAAATCCCCAGCCCCTTGAGATCATTTCTTTATCCTTCAGTTATCGAAGCTTACTCAGTCTGTGAGCCTTAGATGCCCTCAGTGCCAGTTGGTGAACCCAAAGCGACTGCAACAAATGAAAACCACTCGTTATTGTGGGACTATGCCTAGAAAACATTGGGAAATAGAGTTCACAAAAATGGGAAAACCTGGACTTCAAGGGAATAAGTACTTAATAGTAATGGTAGATAGCTTTTCCTACTAAGTCTGAGTCAGCCTTGATAGCAGTTTCTCCGATTTGGCCTCCCTTTATCTATGGGGTCCAACAATGGCCCAGCTTTTATAGTCCAGATAACTAAAAAAAAACTAACCCAAGCTTTGCAGATTGATTGGAAACTCCATTGTGCTTACCAGCCTCAAAGTTCGGGATAAGTAGAAAGGATGAACCAGACCTTAAAAATGGTAATAACTAAGATGGCATTGGAAACTGGCAAGAACTGGGTGAGTCTCCTTCCTTTTGCCCTCTTGTATGTGCAATGTACCCCTATGTTGCAGGTGTTTCCCCTTTTGAAGCTCTATATGGGAGACCTCCTCTTCTTAATTTCTAAGAATCTGAAGAAAAACTAGCTAATCTGTCTAATCAAGATCTTGCTAAGTCCCTCCAGGCCCTTCAGCTAGCTCTGACTTCCATCCACCAGTTATTCCAAGAACAACCTTTGCCTGCAGCCCATCCCGAGGACAAATATCCTGCAGTGAAACCTAGGACACTAGTCCTCATCGAGAGACATCACTGTGAGTCTCTCAAACCATGGTGGGGAGGCTCCTACACTGTGGTCCCTCAGCACTCCAACCGCCATTAAAGTCACTGAAAAGCCTGCCTGGATTCATCATTGCCACTTCAAGCCAGTTCCGGCCTCCAACAGCAATCAACCTACAGATAAGTGGACTGTTGTTCCCTCCAAGGATTCTGTAAAGCTTAATATTGCCAAATGTATCCGATAATCTTGTTCTTATGTGTTCCTTCCTTATGGAGACCCCAAGGAGATACCTCATACCACTGTTTGGAACTTGAAAAATTACTATTTCCAGGGGCTGGGGATTTAGCTCAGCGGCATAAGCACCTGCCTTGCAAGCAGGCAGTCGTGAGTTCGATCCCTGGTACCGATAAAAATGAAAAAGAAAAAAAAAGGTTTAAAAAAATTAGACAATAGAGAATATTGTTTGGTCCACATGCCATGCTGCATGATTGGTTGCTAATAGAGACTTGCAGAGACCTACATAGTCAAAACAAATTACAGTCCACTGGCTGGTATCTTTGCCCCAAAAGCAACAGTCAGCCTCTGATCACAGATGTTCACAGTCTATAGACACAGAATATTTTTGTAGACATTGGGGTTGTGAATCTATACCTCCTTGGCAGGGAAATAAAGGTTACCTTTTCCTCATTCTGGAGACCGTATCTTCTGTTCTCCTCCACTAGACTTCCTGCTCCTGAGACCTTTTTGTTTTTATTTATTTATTTATTTTTTTGTCTTTTTCATTTTTATCGGTACCAGGGATCGAACTCACGACTGCCTGCTTGCAAGGCAGGCGCTTATGCCGCTGAGCTAAATCTCCAGCCCTGCTGAGACCTTTTTGCCCTCTGCGATTTCTGCACCATCTCTAGACCCCTTCTTGCCTCTGGACATTGCTTATGGCAAATCAACTTTTAAATTCCTGTGCAGATGACACCACTTGTTGGTGGGGTGCTGGGCCCCTGCTCACACTGGACAATTTACAGGGCACTCCAGGAACCTGTGTTTACTCTGCCTCCTACTCCTTGCACACTTCCCCTTATGCTGCACTCTGTAATCTTACCTCTTCAGCTTTGACTCGTAATTTTTCCTATCCTGCTAATCTGCACCTTGTTGCTCCCAGTGGAGCTGGTTTGCCTGTACTTCTGGTATAACTCCTTGTTCCATGCATCACCTGTTCACCCAGCACCTGAGCTTTGCATATTAGTACATATCTTTCCCCAAGTGTATTGGTACTCTGGAGATATTGGTAGGAGTCACTTGTTCCCTAGCTTTGACTTAAAGAGTCCAGTCTGAGTGAAAAGAGAAATCCTGTGCTCTTACCTGTATTATTAGAAATTGAGATAACAAGGTCAATAGGCTTAGGAGTGTCCAGCCTAATAATTGGAGACCAAAATTATAGACACTTAAGTGCACTCATTGACCAAGATCTAGCAGCCCTTAGTGACTCTGTCTCCAAATTAGACAATTCTTTAAGTTCACTGGCTGAGATGGTTTCACAAAACCAGCAGGGTCTAGATCTCCTGTTCCTAAAGAAAAGAGGCCTCTGTCTGGCATGAGGAAAAAATTGTTGCTTATATGCCAATTATTCTGGGACACAAGTTTATGAACAGATACCTCTGCTTGAAAACTCCATGAGCCAATGATTTGAATCACTGACAAAAATCAGTGGGGAATGTTATAGTAAGATGCTGAAAAATTAAAATACTTAATTAAAAGGATAGTTATTAGCAGTATTGTCATTCTGTGCTGAGCTCATTACCCTAGTAACCAAGCATCAACCACCGGTCATCATGCTGTTCTGTATGCATCATTCCCCCTCACCCCAGTAACCTGTTTGCTGTGTCAACCTTTATTCCCTTGCAAGAGACAAATGATGCTGTGTCAACCATTGCTCCCTTTATGAGAGACAAATGTTCTTGGAATTGGCAGACCAAGGGCTACGAATTGGCTAACCACCCACTGTGAAATGCCTCTGACCTCAAGCAAAAGGGAACAAAGGCCCACCTTGTTTCTGTTTCTCATCACTATGTACTTAATGATCAATGAGCTAATCAAAAATTAACTATAAAAATCAGTCTAGGGGCTGGGGATTTAGCTCAGCGGCATAAGCGCCTTCCTTGCAAGCAGGCAGTCGTGAGTTCAATCCCTGGTATCAATAAAAACGAAAAAGACCAAAAAAAAAAAATCAGTCTAAATTCCATCTGCACTGTGTCACTGGGCCAGCTAAAATAAAAGTGCTTCTTTTTAAAAGGATGTCATCTTGCCCCATTTTTCATTGTGGGGGCCTTTTGGGGGAAGTACATCTACCACGGTGCTGGGATGTTCCTCCCTCCATGTCACACAGTCCAGGAGGGCAGACATCATGGTGTTCCACTGTCTGTAAGTACACAAGCATACCCTTGACTCACATTATTAACTGCACTGGGCCAGCCCACTTTTCTGTTAGGATATCCTTCTATAGGACTTGAGCTCTTAGTACACTCAGCAGATCTGTCCTTTTCCCAGTGAAGTTCTGATGGAGGACATTTACTGTATACAACCAAGTTTAAAAATTTAAAGATAGCAAGATCTAATTGCATATGTAAAAGTAATCATATTCCCCCCTTTTGATTTTGTAATTGGACTTCCAGCCACAACTGTATTCTGCACTGATCTTTCCAGGGCCTGGGCCTCTCTGACTGCCCACAATATTCTTGAATTACTTACCTATCTGTAATTGTCCATACTCTGAAGAAGTATCCCTAACTGTGGTTAGGAGAGAACATCTTAACTGCTTATGCTGAAAAAAGTGGCTGTTAGGGATTGCTGTCAGGAGACTTGTCCAGAAAGCTAATCTAATGGTCCTCAGATAGAAGTCATGTCGTAGCTTAAGTAGTTATGAATTCTTACAGATTTTATTGTAATTTATTCTTAATAGCCCATAACTGTGGTCAATTAGTATAGCTGGAAACTGACAAAAGAGGTTAGTGATTGGAGCCCCTTCCTATAATATAGCTTATTATTATGACATTGTTTTATATATTTTTTGGTTATCCTTGTCTGCTGGATGTTTAAAACCAAGTTAAATTGAGACCAAATTAAATTAACCTCTTGCTCTCTGCCAAGGTCAGTTAAGTCTCCTCAGGCTTAGATTAGATTAGATTTCTTTAGAATCATATATAGAGCTTACTAATTCCTTTGTCAGCGTTAACCATCAGGATGGGTCATGGTCTTGCTTGACCATGCTGATTTCTATGAAAGCATAGACTTTTCTCTTTTGGTGGTCCTCCTTTGGCACAACTGGCAAATTTGTTCTTTCCCTTCCTCTGGGGCTCAGCAATCTCTTGTGTATTCATTGTCCTTGGAGAGCCAGGGCTAGAATACTGGCTGTCCTCTTGGCCCAGTTATCTTTCTGGTTCTGGTCTCTAAACTTTATACCCAGAAGAGATGATCAGTGACATCAGCATTGTAGTGGGAGCAGGGAGCTTAATTATTATAATTTTATCTGGGTATCAAGTATCTTGAAATATAAAGTACAGCCAAAAGACTGTTACTTCTTACCAATTATTGAATCCTAGTTGAATCTCTAGAGTTATAATTTATAAAGACAACAGTTATACTTTGTAAAGAAAACATGAGATTTCATGTTTCCCCATACATGAGCTGGGGATTTAACATAAGCACCTGCCTGGCAAGCACAAGGTCATGAGTTCGATCCCCATACCAAAAAACAAAAGCCATACATAATATTATAGCATGATAATTATGATGACACTATTTTTGAAATATCCATTTTGGCACAGAATAACCTTTTTAGTCAGTCATATCAATCTAGTACATAAGAAGCTCTCACATAACAATGTCATTGCAGAATTTTGTGACATTGTCTGGACTGCTTAATACCTAAGTATCTCTAAGTTTAATAACACATGAATAACAAATATATCATCGAATCCTCCCCCCAATATGAGAAGGGCTCTCATATTGGTTTGACATATATCTTTCATCACAAGTAGCCTGGAGCACAAGAAAAAGGCAGATATCTGAATCTCAAAGAAAAAACATCACATAAACAACCCCAGTTTTACATGTTATAAGACATCTAGAAGGCATATAAACATTTAATGCCCCGTGAGATTAGTGTAATAAATTGTCATAGCTAAATGGAAAATTTGTTTCTTTCTTTTTTTTTTTTTTTTGTCTTTTTCCTTTTTATCAGTACCAGGGATCGAACTCACGACTGCCTGCTTCCAAAGAAGGTGATTATGCCGCTGTGCTAAACCTCCAGCCCCTGAAAATTTGTTTATTAATTTAGTTTTATGCCAAGCCCATCCTTTTTTTTTTTTTTTTTGTCCTTTTGAGACAAGGTCTCACTATGCAGTTCAGGCTGACCTTGAGCTCACTTTGTAGCCCAGGCTGGTCTTGAACTTGCAATGATCCTCCTGCCTCAGCCTCCTGAGTGCTGGGATTACAGGCATGAGACACCACACAAAGATCATCCTTTAATAAATCCTATTGCTTTGCCCACAGAAAGCTTACCCTTTTGATGATGACCAATATAAACATATTTCAATAATATATTTAACAAAATGTATTGGGATGTCTCCTATACAATTATGGTAACCACTGGCCCCTTCAGGATCAAAGACTAGAGTAAAATTTTTTCAGGTAGGTACTCCATTATTCACTAAAGGGAGTCCTGTCCACGAGCTTCCCCACCCTAAGGGATCTCTAACTATCTTAGCAATTTTTTGATGACCTATTAGAACCAAATTATAATAATTAGCCCATTATTTTGACTCTAAAAGACTTTTGAGTCATTGTGAACAGACAAAAATAAGCATAATGTTTATAAAACCAATTTTGACATCATGTTGACCAGTTGGCCACTTGGCTGGAAGCATGTTTTTAATTTTGATGACATTTATCTATAAGCCAACTTAGAGACAAATGTTTCAAAACTCCAAAAATGTAGCAAGAAGAAACATGGTGAGCTCAAATAAAGCAGCTATTTACAGATTAGACAGATGGATACACTTAAGATACTTTGTTTATAAAATCAGAGTACATTCAAATATATTTGGCCAATTTGAATTACAATAGATCTTTTATAGGTGTTAAGTTAGTAACTAAATAGATGAGTCATAACTTTTTGTAGGTCAACTAAGAGAGATGTCTTATATGAAGAATCGGAATAAAACCTTTTACACCTGTGAAAGCAAACACAGTCTGTAAGATGGGCCCTAGCCTAATGGTCTATCCAGCTATACAGCCTACTCATTGTTGCTTTGATAGCCATAGTTGGACAGTCATAGCCAATGCCAAAATTGCTCTTTTGAGAGCCACATGTCACTATTTCCTCTAATTGGATAGATTGTTAAAGGCGGGGCTGGGGATTTAGCTCAGCAGCATAAGCACCTGCCTTGCAGGTGTGCAGTCGTGAGTTTGATCTCTGGTACTCATCAAAAAAAAAAAAAGATTGTTAAAGGTAATTTTAATTACTTGCAGGGGGCAAGCAGGCCAGGTTTGGTTGTAGAAAGAGATTATCTTCAAGATAATGTAATATGTTCTAGAGAAATTATGAGAGAGAGGTAGCAGTCCTCCAGGGGCTGGGGCTGTGTCTATTCTTTAAAACCTGTTTTTGTTTGAAACTGTTTTTCCTAGGATTGTTTTCATTTTATCAGTGAATTTATCTGTGCTATAAAAACCAGTCAGTCTCATTCTTGAGGGGTTGAAGAAGAAGAGTTCATCTCCATTTCTGCCTAAGAACTGAAAGGCAGATACATTTGGACTAACACTTGTATATCCATTTTCTTTTAAGAGAGCCTTAGGATTAAATCTAGACCAGTTTTTAAATACGGTCCAGAGATAAGTGAAGATCGCTCTGCAAAGGTAAGACATTTTGTTTTAATTTTTAAGAAGTTTAAACTCAAACACCTGATGTTTAGGGACAAGCTGACTTTCATTATTAGGACTGTTTTTCACCACTGCTGGTAAACAACAAGTCCCAGAACATCTCCTTTTGTAGCCACTTTTTTTTTCTTCTTCTTCTTCTTGAGACAGGGTCTTGCTGTGCAGTTCAGGCTGGCCTTGAGCTCACTTTGTAGCCCAGGCTGGTCTCGAACTCACAAGGATCCTCCTGCCTCAGCCTCCAGAGTGCTGGGATTACAGGCGTGAGCTACCACGCCCGGCTTTGTAGCCACCTTTTTAAGAGCTTGTTGGTATTTAGATATACAAGGTTCAGAATGTTTATCGTTAAACAGTGAAGATTTGGGTGTGGTAGTGCATCCCTGTAATTCCAGCACTTAGGCGACTAAAACACAAGGATCAACTCGAGTCTGAGGCCAGCCTGGGCTACAGAGCAAGACCCTGTCTAGAAATACCAAAACAAACAAACAATCTGGAGGTGCAGGCTGAGGAGTTTCTTTAAAATTCTCACCCGATTGAATGATTTGGGAATGACAATGTGCAATGTAGGTACCACTGTTGCCCCCTGATTATTGATGTGTTTTGAAATTTTGTTGTAGCTGTCTTCTTCTTCTCCTCTTCCTCCTCCTTCTTCTTCATTTTATCCTTGTAATAAAATGGCTTTAGAAAAAATAAATACATAAATACATAAAATAAAATTCTCACCCAGCTTGGATCTCTCCCCGGAGCCAGAAGCACAATGGGCAATTTTTCTTTTCCTTTATATCTTTTTCCCTTGTTCTGTTCTAAGAAAGAAACTTTGGGAATACGAACACTTAATGGGCCTAAGACAGACTTTACCAAGGTCCAAGCTGGGAAGGTTTTAAGAGAAACAGTTCCTCCTCTGCCATGAGCTCTCTTTAAATTTTTTCCCACCTTATCCCAATGTTTAATATCCAAGATTCCCAGCTGTGGAAACCATGGATTATATTTAACAATTTCTTGTAACATTTTTGTCAACTTGTGGGTTCCAAGTCCAGTTCCTGCCTGCTTCAACAATATATGCAACAGTGCAGTATCTCTGTTCTTTTACTGACAAATTTTACCCCATTATACCAGCTAACTGAAAAATTTCCATGGTGCCAAGTGCTTTACCTTCCACTTTCACTAGAGTGATAAGATTATATCCAAAAGATGAGAAGTATAAAACAAAAGAGGCCTTTATTCTGAGAACACAGAGAAAGAAAACCAAAACCCCGACCGCTGGAGTCCGACTTTCTCTCTGGCGTCAGGGGTATGTAAGTAGCCTCGGTTTGGGGTGGAACCTAAAGGGGCATCAGGGATGCACGGGTAGCTCATTGGTCTTGGTTTGGCACCATAGGCAAATTTCTAAGGGTGGGCGAGATAGGAGCTCCTTGGTTCCGCCTCTTAGGCTTCACTGGCTACAGTGTCCTGTCTGGTCAAACCCTTTCATATGGCATCTCCAATTTCACCCTGTACAGTCCTCTATCTCCCCCACCCCACCACCTCAATTTAGGTAGTCCTTGTTCAGGAACCAAATATCAGGGACCTGGCCAAGATCCCCAACTGCCTGCGGGAGGGATATGGTAAAGGATGAAGAAAAACAGAAAAAATTTAGTAATTCATAGAGGGGAGCTGAGAGGTCGGTGCTTCATGATTAGCAAAGATCATAACACTCCAAGATAATAATTATTTATTGGGTATGCACAATAATTGTGGGGAACCACTCAGATAACTCTCCTTGATTTCTCCTTGAAAAGAAGAGTAATTATCTCCATTTTGGATAAACTTGGTCCTTGATAGAACTGTGGGGGACCGGCGGCAGCTGAAAAGAAGTATGAAATATAAATGACCTTTATTTTGAGAATTCGGGGAGAGACACCCCTGACCCCCTGGAGTGCAGCATCTCCCCCTGGGGTTGGCAATCTCTCCGTGGAACACGTGGAGTGGAGGCATATAAGTAGCCTAGGTTTGGGGTGGAACCTAAGGGGCATTAGTGATGCACAGGTAGCCCACTGGCACTCGTTTGGTGCCAGAGGTAAATTCCTAGGGGTGGGGGAGATGGAGCTCCTTGGTTCCGCCTGAGGCTTTACCAGCTACAGTGTCCTGTCTGGGCCAAAACTCTTTCAGTCCTATCTTCATGTATTGATATATACAGAGCTGATGAGGCTATTTGACTTCAATTGGCTTTAAGCAATGTCACTTAGGCTAGCTGAGGAGCTGATGTGTAACCTCTGAAGAAAAGTGACAGGTCAGTGTTATCCCACCCGGTGACTCCCCAAACATGTGGTTGAGCCAGGCAGGATGGAAATCCATGCTGTGGGCTGGGACAGAGCCTCAAGAAAGAGGCTATGACTTCCCAGGGCAAAAAGGGTTGTACATCAGAGCTAAAGCACCGACCCCAAATTACTGATACTACCTCAGTTGTGTTATGAAGATTGCTCTCTCTGCATTTCTTGCCTTCTGCTTATCGCAGAGGTGATCTCAGACCTCCTACCTAGCCCAGCTCACATAGTTATGGCAGTCACGTATTTCCCACCACTCTCATGGTCACTGTCCCCGCACCACTCCCCTCATGAGGAATTAATAAGACCTGGGTTGGACCCTGGGTATGATCTTTGTTCCAGTGAACTACAATCTTGGCTGGACTTAGGACCCCTTGGCTCCCCATAACTGTATATATGTCCTAGTGTCTGTATTCTTGCCTTGGGTTGCACTAGAAGAGGTAGATTGGAATTAACTCGCTAGAATTCCAGTAACTTGTCCTTGGAATTACAAATATAAACCTTCCTGGACCACAAGGATGGGAAAAGGTTCTCTATAATAATCAGAGGAATAGGGCTGGGGATTTAGCTCAGTGGCATAAGCATCTGCCTTGAAGCGCAAGGTCATGAGTTCAATCCCTGGTACCAAAAAAAAATCAGAGGAATTATCTGATGGCTCAGAAGGGAGGGTGGCATTAATTTTAAAATAATGAGACTCTTGCCTTGGATCATCTTTTAGTCTTAGTCTTGGTCTTAGTAGATACGGAAGCATGGGCCACCCCTAATGAGATAATGGGAAATCTCAAAAGGGTGATACTGATAATCCCAAGTCTCTATTCATCTCTAGGGAAGTATGTAAAACTAGCTACTGTTAATTTGTGGTCCCCAACAACATACAACCCAAAATGTTGCCATTCTGTATGGCTGACAAGTACAACATTCCTTAATTCTTTCTACTGTTTGTCATAGTTGTTGTTTAGAAAACCAAGTATGTATTGCATGAAAACGTTATGACTTTTTCCTCTTACTTTAAATAAACTCAAAGGTAACTGGGTTTCTAAATCACCTTTGTTTGCTTGATATCTAGTTTAGCAATAACTTTTTATGATCTTCTGACTAAAAAAAGTAAATAAAAATATAGTTTATAACTGTTTTAAAAAATGCAATAAAAGTGCAAGAACAAATAAAATTTTAAAATCACAGATTCAAACATGGATTGGATAAATTTAGTGCTCTTAGGCAAGCGGAACCGCCTGCTTTGCCCCAATTACAAATATAGGGAAACAAATTAAATAGCGGAAGAGGTGACATAGAATACAATGGAGGTGGCACTTTGAGGTCATCATCCGAACCAACAAGTCATTTACTCTGCCTATTTCCTTGCATTTTGTGCTGCTCGGGTGGAACCTCGGGCCTCACACGGGTTGGGTGTCCGTTGCAGGGACAAAATACCCAACACCCAAAATGAAGGAAAAAAAGGTTTATTTAGCTCACTGTTTGGGGAAGTTTCAGTCTATGATAAGCTGGCTCAAACGAATGCAGGGTGGCAAGGCACTGGGGCAGCACTTCAAGGCAGCAGCCAGATCAAAAGCAGGGTGGGCACAGCAAGCCTCCTTTCCTCCTTTAGATTGCACACAGGCCATCTCCCACTCAAGGGTGGGTGTAATATTCAGCAAATCTCCTTGCCCTCCTCTTCCCCAGGATGAGGATATTTAAAAAGAACCCTAGAAAAGAGCTCTAACCCGGATATAACAGCAAGTGTGTTTAGGGGTGTTAAATAGCTGACTATATTAATGTTTTTGGATCATTGAACACAGCTGTTTGCAGTCTCTCTGTTTGAATGTCTACTTTGTATTCTTTGATACTGTGATGTGAGCAACTATTTCCAAGATGATAATATGTAATCTATTAATAGGTGATTTCTTACTGTTATTTTTTTTTGTAGTTCTGTATTATGTGTAACCTTACACCACTTTGTTTTGTTTTGTGTTTTTCTCTTTTTCCTCTTAAATAAAAAAAAAAAAAGAAAAAGAAAAAGAACCCTAGCTCCCTCCCTGCTGAGTCTTAGTTAAACTTCTAAACTTCTCAAGTTGACACAGTGTATCCCACCATAACATTGGGCCCTTGCTTTCCCATTGAGCTATACCCAGCCTAGCTCTTCTGTAAACCATGTAGATTAGACCCTCTGATGAGGACAAATGCTCCTCTATACTGCTTCTCTACTTCCTTTTCTTTGGCTTTCATTGAATAGGAGTAACTCCATTCACAGGAGCTTACAACCTAGATTAAAAATGTTTTACACACACACATAGTGCATGTTGTATGTTAAAATGTTAGGAAAGACTCAAAGATTTATGGAACTAATCTTTAGCACATTAATACCTATTGTTTGTCTAATTTACTTCATAATTCAGTTTATTTGCTTCCAATTGAACCACTGAACCTCTGAAATTATTTTTTTTGTTTTGTTTTGTTTTCTGAAACAGGGGTCTCATTCTGTAGCTCAGGCTGGTCTCAAACTCACAGCAATCCTTTTGTTTCAGTCTCCCAAGCACTAGGATTACAAGCATGTGCCATCACGTTCAGCCTAAAATTGTAATCATATCCAGGAAGGCACTGTACACTAGTTTATCATACAGTTTGAGGGATGTGTCTTTTTTATTCACACATACACTGTCCATGTAAATATTGTTGGCTTTGCTCGGGAAAATAATTTCAAATGTTGGAGGAATTATGCTGAAATTCTTAAAGCCTGATAGGACAGCACTCTTTTATTGGTGTCTTCTGCAACCTTTTCTCAGGGAGCCCCTGGGAAACACCCTCCCCCAGGACATTATCAGATTTTAAGATATGACATGATAAAATGATTTTCAAAGAAAATCCTTTGCCTTTAAATATATTCATTAGAAGTTAAGAATGATAAAGAATCAGTGAACTAAGTAGCCAATTCAAAAAGCTAAAAAGAGCCAGCTGTGGTGGTGCATGCCTGTAATCCCAGCAGTCAAGAAGCAGAGGCAGGAGGATTGGTGTGAGGTTGAGGTGAAGAGACGAAGAAAGCTCGTTCCATCTGCTGCTTCCCCTCCCCTTCTCCCTTCAAATCCAACTAGGTTAAGTTTTAACTTCCTAAAGGCCATAAAACAAAGGCCTGAGGTACTAGCTCCTGACATCCTGGGTCTTCCCTATCTGGTAGCCCCGTCACAAATTGTGTTAATTGCATCAGATTGTATTAGATTGTACATTCTTCACAGAAATAGCTTCGTTTATATCATAGTAATACCTGTAACTGTAAATGTGTGTCTTCCTTTTTCCCTGGGTAAAAGATTGATATGTTAATCAATGCTCTCTTCTGTAAAGAATTGTAAAATCTTACCCAATTGATATGTTAACCATTGTTGCCCTCTACAAATAGAAAGGTTGTGGTGCTAAAGTAAGGTAATTATGTCAGGAAACTCAGAGATAAAGTCTGCTGACTATGCTAATCAAGATTGGGAAGTATGTCAGAACCAAGCCACACAGGAGCTAGGTGACCTAAAAATAAGCTGTGCAAAACAAGACAGTTAATCAACTCTGACCCACTGGTCGCCCCTCATGATCTGACCAATCACAAATGGACAAATCACCAACTGTTCTGCTCTAACTGCTATGATTGGCTTCTGTAACAATGCTTGCTTGCTTTGCGGTTTTCATCCTTAAAAACACCAGCCTTGCCCCAACTCAGGGTTCTCCGTTTCCACCTGTTTGGAGGACCCCGTGTACACGAAATAATAAAAACCCCATTGTTTTTACATGAGAGCGAGGCCCTTGGAGTCTTCCTCGCGACACCGGTCTAACATTTTGGAGGCCCTAGCGAGATCAAACTGAGAAGAGACCTCCTCGCAGAGGGAGACCCCAACGGCACCTCTCTGGGGTAAGTAGTACGGCCAGTTTTTGTTTACTTTCATTTTGGATCGATCCGCCATTTCCTTTCGCCCCAGGCCGAACTCCGGCTCTACTTCACGGGCAAATTCTGTTCTTGGGTGATCGGGGGACGCCCCACACGGTTTTCCGTGACTCACCGTCTGCGATAGGATTTTCCTATCGATCTGGGGAATTTCATTCCCAATCTGTGGTCCGTCTGGGCCAATCTGGGGAATTTCATTCCCAATCTGTGGTCCGTCTGGGCCAATCTGGGGAATTTCATTCCCAATCTGTGGTCCGTCCGGGCCAATCTGGAGGCACCCCCTAAGGTGACTCGTTTGATGTGAAACTAATGCGTGAGAGTGTTGGGAGCCGCGTCTGTGATAGCTCGCCTTGCGCGGCGGACGTGCGGCCTGTGGTAAAGAGCAAAGCCTGAGGTAGATTACCCCTCCCATCGAATATGTTAGTTTCCTGCTTACCGCGTAAACAACCCGCTCAACAATATAGTCTGCCTGGCAACTGATGATGTTAGCCAATCAGCTTGCCTTGCTTACTTTAACATGATTGGACACTGTACCCGTATATATACCGGTGCCACCCCTGGGCGGAAGAAGAAGCCAGGTAGAAGCCCAGAAGTAAAAGCCCAAAAGGAGCCGCGGAGAGCGGACCGGTAGAGGCTTTGGGGCAGACTGAAGCACAAAAGGAGCCGCGGGGAGCGGACCAGAGGAGGCTTCAGCTGGGAGAACCCAGGGCAGGCTGTACGGAGAAGGAAAATAAAAAGAAAAGGTTGTCCACTACCAGACTTTGTCGTGTGTCCTTCCTGCCGGCCGGGAGCGGACATCGACATGAGAGTGAGGTGGCCGGCCTGTTTGTCCTGTGTGTTGTGACTGTTGTGAACGGTTATTTGTTGTGTCGCGCGTACGCTAACCACTCTTTGTCTTCAGAACACCATGGGACAAACGACATCGTCCCCATTGTCCCTCACCCTCGACCATTGGTCGGAGGTTCGAGAGAGGGCTCACAATCTCTCCTTTCAGGTTAAAAAAAGTAAATGGCAGACTTTCTGCTCGTGTGAGTGGCCCACATTCTCCGTGGATTGGCCACCGGAGGGGACTTTCCACCTTCCCCTCATCTTAGCAGTTAAGAACATCATCTTCCGCCCTGGACGAGAGAGCCACCCCGACTGGGTCACCTACATCTTGGTATGGCAGGACCTCAGGGAGGAGCCCCCACCGTGGATAAAACCCTTCCTTCCTCCGCCCTCTCCTTGGTTGCCTGTTTAAACTTGTTACTAACTTAGGGGCTTGTTGCCCATTTCTGTTGCAGGATCCATATGGCTTATTAGATTCAAGGTTCATGATAAGAAAAATTATTTCCTTTAGCTGACCAAACTATGCAAGAAGCTCCCTTTGTTTGTGTCTTTAATGTTGTGGCACCTTGTTTAATATGTAAGACTTCAATTGATTGCTTGCAACCTCAGCATGCCTTTTAAAAGGAGTATTTTTTTCTCTCTGGTGAAAATGTAAACATGTGCACATATATATGTATATCTATGGTTGTTAAGAGTCATGTCAACTTTGCCAAGTAAAAACCAGGCGATACTATATTTGAGCCAGTTAAAAGGTTACAGTTTTGTTTTTAAAATACAACATTTTTATGTGATAAAAACATATAAAATAAGCATGTTTTAGACTACTAAAAGGTGACTTCAAGGGTTTTGTTGAGAGTTTTGATGTTGTCTGAGAAGTGAAAAAAAAGGTAATTGACTGGTAATAGTAAAAAGAGGGACAAAGAGAGTGGTCTTCAAGTAAAGGTGTCTGGCTATGCCAGAATGTAGAAAAAGATTAAAGCTTAGTTTGAGAGGTATTATTGTAAGTTGTAGAAGGCTCAAGAGGATGTGAATTTTATTTGTCTTGGTTTATAGTACTACAAATAACAGGTTTGACAAAAAGTAAATGTGTTCAGAATTTGACAGTATTAGATCAGTTTTGGTAAAAGTATACATAAGATTGTACTTTGCTGCAAAATGTTTTCATTAAAATGAGATTATAGGTGATATTAAAAATAAGATACAAGTTCTTACATGTGCTGTGAACATCTGGGAGATTATACAGCACAATTTTGTTACCTATGAAAAAGCCCTTTTTGTTAAAAATATAATTTTAATAAAATAATGCCCTGTCATGTGACACCCTTGGACAAAAAAACAGTGTGCCATCCAGATGAAGCCGGCTCTCTGATCCGGAATGCCAAAACCATGTTCTCCTTTTGTGCCACCCTGACTGGACATCCAGAGGTAAGGAGGTTTCCCAATATTGCCAGTTGTTCTCTTTGTAACTCAGTCGGCCCCACATGTTAGACAAAAATTACAAAGGTTTGAGAGGTTTAAAAAAAATGCCCCTCAGCCAGTTAATAGAGATAGCACAAAAAGGTCTTTGAGAACTAAAAAAATTTACAAAAAGATAGCCAAGATGTTAAAATTGCTCTATGAGAAAAAAACTTTTAAAAAACAGACGAGAGTTTCTGGGGGCAGTTGGATACTGTAGGCTAAATTTTACTGAAAAGCTTGCCTCTATATGACTGACTCCCATAAGGGAAAAACTCAAAATTCGCTGAACTGGACTGATAAATGTAAACAGGCCTTCCAACAGCTCAAGCGGGCCTTGACAGAGGCCCCAGCCCTGGGACTCCCTGACGTTACCAAGCCTTTCATCTTGTTCATAGATAAACTCAGGGACATTGCCAAAAGAGTCCTAACTCAGGACATTGGCCCTTAAAAGAGGCCTATAGCCTACCTCTCCAAAAGACTTGATCCAGTAACAGGAGTATGGCCCCCTGCCTAAGAATACTAGCTACTGTGACAATGTTACTTAAGGAGACAAAGAAACTCGCTTTAGGCAAGTGATTTCTGTGGTAACCTCTCACAGTTTAGAGACTCTTATCAAAACCCCTCCTAAAAAAAGGCTCTCAAATGCCAGAATTCTACTGTCAAGCCCTGCTTCTAGACCCAGAGTTAATGATTTTCAAGACTTCTTCAGCTTTAAACCCAGCCACCCTTATGCCTGATGATGATCCGGAGGAACAAAGGACACCTCTCTCCATGAGTGCGCTGACATCCTCGAACTGCAGCAGAACCTACAGGCTGATCTTACTGACCAGCTTTTGGGAAATGCCAACAACTGTTCGATGAAAGCAGCTTCATCCAAAACGGCAAACGAGTGGCCGGGGCAACAGTGACCGCCGAAAAGGAGGTACTCTGGGTTAAGCGGGTAGAGTCTGGCACTTCTGCCCAAAAGGCGGAGCTTGTTGCTTTGACTGAGAGGCTAAAACTAGCCACGAAAAAGAGGATAAACATTTTTTTTACTGAAGACATCCCTTTGCTACTGTACATATACGGGGAAGCCATCTAAAAATGCTCCACAGATTCTAGATTTGCTGGCAGCTGTCTGGCTGCCTCAATGGGTTGCTATTCCTTACAAGGCTCACCCAACCAGAGATGAAAAATAACAACCACATCAGAGGGGTCAACCAAGAAAGTAACTGCTCTGATACTAGTCCTCTGACCTTGTCAGAACTAGTCTACACAAAGAAAGACCTACAGTTGGCATCTCAACTTGGAATAAAGTCTCCCACCCCAAGGGGCTAATACCAGTTACCTGATAAACAAGTACTGTTACTGGAGGCACTAGGGTGGGAGCTGTTTCACCTTGCAGAATTGTTCAGAACTCAGTATTTTATTCCAAAACTCTACAAACTGACCACCTCTTCGAGCTCCAGATGCCCACAGTGCTTGTTAGTCAACTCAGCCAAGAGCTCTGCGTTGGAGACCACCCGACATCAAGAAATTGTTCCAGGAGAACATTGGGAAATAGACTTCATAGACATGGTAAAACTTAATTTACAGGGACACCGCTATCTCTTGGTATTAATAAACACTTTTACTGGCTGGGTAGAGGCTTTCCCTACTAAATCTGAGTCAGCCTTAGTGGTAGTTAAAAGGCTATTACATGAGATCATACCTTGATTTGGCCTCCCACTATCAATGGGGTCCGATAATGGCCTGGCTTTCATAGCCCGAGTCACCCAAAAGTTAGCCCAGGCATTAAAGATTAATTAAAACTCCACTGTGCCTATCAGCCACAAAGCTCAGGGCAAGTAGAACGTATAAACCAAAGTCTCAAGGACATTTTAGCTAAGCTGTCTTCAAAAACTGGCAATAATTGGATGAGCCTTCTTCCCTTTGCACTGTTAAGAGCTAGATATACCCCATATGTTTCTAAAATTTCCCCCTTTAAAGCCATGTTTGGGAGGCCCCCGCCATTGGTTCCAAGATTGTCAAAAGACAAATTAGCTGAAATTACTAATCGAGATCTTAAGTCCCTACAGACACTCCAACCTGTGTTGGCCTGGATCCACCAGCTGTTTAGACAAAAACACTTGGACCTGCCTTCAGAGACCAAGGCCTCAAGGACTCCAGTCTTGGTTCGATGTCACCACCGTGACTCCCTTAAACCCCGCTGAGAAGGACCTTTCACCGTGGTGCTCAGTACCCCCACTGCCATCAAGGTAGCAGAAAAAACTGCGCGGATTCACTACACTCATGTAAAGCCACTGGAAACAGCAGACAACGAGGGACATACTCAGTGGACTACACAACAGACTGATAACCCTTAAAGTTAAAAATTGACTAAAACATAGTTAGATTATGCTGGTTATAAACTGTTTTAGCTTGCTTGTTTTGATTTTAATAACATTGATGCCGACCTTACATGGCGGCTTTGGTCCCCCTGTAAGCAAAAAAAAAAAAACAATTGTTAAAAATCTTTGTATGGGAGCCCCCTTTAAAAAATGTAAAACGGAATTCTCCCCTATCTCCTTCCCTTAATAAGACCATTAGTGACCTTAATCCTAATCCTAGCCATTGTCCCTTGCCTCATTAACTGGATTACCCAATTCATAAGGGGACAAGTCTCTCAGGTCAAATTAATGGTCATACGTCACCAATATGAACCCCTAGCTACAACAAACCTCTAAGATTAGAGGTCATCCACAAAAAAAAAGGGGGGGGGGAATGAAGAGACGAAGAAAGCTCGTTCCATCTGCTGCTTCCCCTCCCCTTCTCCCTTCAAATCCAACTAGGTTAAGTTTTAACTTCCTAAAGGCCATAAAACAAAGGCCTGAGGTACTAGCTCCTGACATCCTGGGTCTTCCCTATCTGGTAGCCCCGTCACAAATTGTGTTAATTGCATCAGATTGTATTAGATTGTACATTCTTCACAGAAATAGCTTCGTTTATATCATAGTAATACCTGTAACTGTAAATGTGTGTCTTCCTTTTTCCCTGGGTAAAAGATTGATATGTTAATCAATGCTCTCTTCTGTAAAGAATTGTAAAATCTTACCCAATTGATATGTTAACCATTGTTGCCCTCTACAAATAGAAAGGTTGTGGTGCTAAAGTAAGGTAATTATGTCAGGAAACTCAGAGATAAAGTCTGCTGACTATGCTAATCAAGATTGGGAAGTATGTCAGAACCAAGCCACACAGGAGCTAGGTGACCTAAAAATAAGCTGTGCAAAACAAGACAGTTAATCAACTCTGACCCACTGGTCGCCCCTCATGATCTGACCAATCACAAATGGACAAATCACCAACTGTTCTGCTCTAACTGCTATGATTGGCTTCTGTAACAATGCTTGCTTGCTTTGCGGTTTTCATCCTTAAAAACACCAGCCTTGCCCCAACTCAGGGTTCTCCGTTTCCACCTGTTTGGAGGACCCCGTGTACACGAAATAATAAAAACCCCATTGTTTTTACATGAGAGCGAGGCCCTTAGAGTCTTCCTCGCGACACCGGTCTAACAGAGGCCAGGCTGTGATACATAGTGAGTTCAAAGCCAGCCTGAACTATATAGGAGAACCTGTGTTAAAAATAAATAAATAAAAAGAAAACATACCACATTTTTCTAGAAAAAATGGAGAGTGGGAAATCAAATTTTAAAAAGTTAATAAAATTAAGGCTGGTCTTTTAAGAAAAATAAGGAAAGAGATCATCAAAACTATGTCAAAAGGAAGCATAGAAACTACTTTCAAAATTATGAGAGTATGTTTTTATTATCAGAGTTAAGGATCTACCTAAATAAAATGAAATTTCCAAAACCTTAAGAGGAAATGTTAGGTTTGACAAGTTAAAAATGTCTAAATTATGAAAGATTCTGCTGACAAAATAAGTAAACTAGAAAATATTTTTACACATATGAGTTAAAAGCAGTAATTCCCAAGGGCTGCTATAAACAAAGAAGAAAATCACATCCACAACTAAATGTATTCATTTAGTTATTTCGGTGGTATTTGTGATCAAACCCAGGGCCTCACACATTCTAGGAACTGAATTGTGAAGTCTCTAATCCCACAACCAGAGTTTTAAAAGCATAAAAGTTATATACCATGAATTTTAAATTTTACTGGTATATACCAATAAATAAAATAGCTTAGGTATATACAATAATCACATTCATCATAGAGAATTTGTACCTGTACATAATATATCTTGATTTATCTTTTTTTTTTTTTTTTGGTCTACTAATTCTTATAAAAAGGACCAGTAAACATTTGAAAGACTGCTCAATCCCCTGCTAACAGTAATCAGGAAAGTTTAAAAAAGCTAGACATTAAAAAAAAAATTTTTTTTAAAGACATTGTTTACCCCAGATTCAGCAAAAATTATGAAACACGATCATAAGCAGCTCTAGAAAGGTGAGGAAAGTCATTTTACACAGCATTAATGGGAAATGTAAATTGGTAGTACATTTGGAGTATAATTAGCTGTGTACTAAAACTGTTAACGTTTATATGCCTTTGAATCGGTTATTCCACGTTCAAAAATCTTACAGAAATTTTTATTTCTTTTTGTGGCGTACGGGATGGAATCAGGGCCCCAGGCTTGCTAAGCACCCACAATAACCAGCACCCACCATCTCCCTACCCTCCCACACCCCTATCCTCGTCCTCTGAAAGTCTTGCACCTGTGCAGTGTTAAAGCTGTTCGCTGAAGCTGTGTGTGTGTGTGTAAAAGTTGAAACATTTTTAAATTTTCTGGTTGTTTTGTTTTTGAGACACGGTCCTCTGCAGTATGCCAGGCTTACTTTAACTCGCTTTTTTTTTTTTTTTTTTTTTTTTCCGTTTTTTTATCGGTACTGGGGATTGAACTCACTAGTGCCTGCTTGCAAAACAGGCGCTTATGCCGCTGAGCTAAATCCCCAGCCCCCAACTTGCTTTCTTGTCTCAGCTTCTCCAGCAGCTAGGATCATAGGCATGCACCACCATGCCCGGCTCCAATCTTGTTTTAATAATTGTAAAGTGTATCCATTCCTGTGATAAATTTTAATCAAGGAAAAGAAGAAAGAAGTTTGGAAAGACCTTGGGCAAAGGAGTGGGAAGGGTGAGAGTAGAGGATTCTTACTCTTCATTCTTACAGGTTTTAAAACAAAATAAAACAAGTCGTCTGCACTTCTTTGTGAAATTAAGAATTTTAATACGAAAGTACACAAAAATACTCAAGATAAATGAAACAGGCCAGATTAAGACTGCTCTGGCAATTTTTCAAATGCAGTAAAAATTAAATAGGGCGACATACTGGTATTTCATCTGGTACTTTTCCAGTTCTCCTTCCTTTACAACATGACTAAGGAACTACATCAAAATAATTCCTCCCTCCTTTATGGAATACTATTACCTTAAGTTACACCTTGCAGAATGAGCTCAGAGAGTAACCGGCAGAACTTGAGAAGAGCACACGAAATTGGCAGGATGTTATTGCTGGGATTGTTTCTATTTCTTAGTAGTAGAGCCTGTCTCGTTTCAAATAGATATTTTTTAAAAAAAAACTGTCACGTATCAGCACACACACATAGCACTGTTTCTGGGGTTGCGTATGTCACCCTGGTTAGAGACGCAGTTGGCTCGGCAATGGACCCCGTACACCTCCCGAGCGCCCCTTCGAGCGGCGCCCGGGCCCAGGACGAGGGGCCCCGTGAACCTGAAAGAACCGCGTCGCCCACGAACACAGCGGCAGCTCGCGGGGCCGCGCGGTGGGGACGGCGCGGCGGCCAGGCTCGGCCCCCGCCCGAGCCTGCGCGCACTGGCGCCCTGCGCGTGCTCCCCCGGGAGCTGCCGCCTCCATTTTGTACCCTGTCCCTCCAAGGCGGGCGGAGCGGTGCTATTTCAAAGCCAGTTATGACGCAAGAACAAGGAGGCAGTGTAGGCCTGGGAGCAGCGAGCGCCAGGGGCAGGCGTGAGACCAATGGCCGCGGCGCCGAGAGGGAGGGGCGCTAGGGTGGCACCAAGGGCGCGGGCCCGTCCCGGCGCCGGAAGGACAAAGGACGCGTAGGGGACGAGGGCCGCCGAGCCGAAGCGAGGCGACTTCCGGGCCAAGGCCTGGCCGACCCCTGCCGCGGGTCCGCCCCGAAGGACAAAGCGGCGGCGGCGCGCTCGCGGCCCCACCCCTCGGCGCGCAGCCGAGCTCGTGCACGGAAGCGCGCGCGGGGGCGACGGTTAGTAATGGCGGTACGGGCTCTCCATGCCCGGGCCTGAATTCGCCGCCGCGCTCCCAGCCAGTTCCCCGAACCCTCCGGCCTGGGTGTTTCCCCAGCCCGCATTCTCCCAGCTCCCTGGCCCTGCGGGCTGTTTTCGGGCTGGGTAAAGAGTGAGACCCGTTCAGCTGAACAAAGGAGGTGGCCACCCAGCCGCCACCGCGGCTGGAGCAGAGCCTCGGGAACATTCCCTAAAATGGCTGCCAGCGCGTGGGGGTGAGGGCGGGGGTGGGGTGGGCGCGCCGAGGGCGGGGCCGGCGCAGCTTCCGCCTGGCGGCCCGGCGGACGCAGTGGGGCGCGGGGACCGCCTACTCGCGGCCATGGCTGCCGCGCCGGAACCCGGGGAGCCCGCGAAGGAGAAGGTAACCTGGCGGCGGTCGCGCGCGGCGGGGGAGCGGGGGTTGGGCCGGGGCCTCTCGGAACTTCTGTCTAGCTCACGTGTCCAACTGTTTGTCGCCGTGGGCTGGAAGCTATCACAGCCCTCCGAGTCCTTGTCCTTCCCTCCCCTCGGCATCCGTGTAGGAATCACCCGGACAGAGTGTCCGGAGCTGGGGAGGAGGGGCCCGCATGATTGATGACTTAGCTGCGGGTCGCTGAGACCGCAGACTCAATCCTGTGACCCAATTCTGCAGATAAGGATACTGCGCTGCATTTTGCTAGTGAAGGTTCCGAGGACGGGTCCCTGGTTTTTAATGATGCACGCTACATTTACATAGGGGGATTCAGTAGATGCCAGGAAATAAAAGCTTTGTTATATTCCGATAAATTTTTGCCCAGAGCATATTAGATGAAATGGTGAAGTCCGGTGTGATGGCGCACGTCCCGCAATCCCAGCATTGTAGAAGGCTGAGGCAGGAACATCCCAAATTGGAGAGGCTGGAATGGGAAAAATCAATATATATCCTGTATAGGCGCAAGCTCCCTGTAATGAAAGTTATTATGTACATCTAAAATATACCCATGAGGTTAATTTTTTTTTTAAAGGTGGATTCTGCTTGGCAATTCCCACCTTAAGGGAGAGGTATAGAAATGTATTGGTTAGTCTTTAGGTTTAGTCTCCTGTACCTCAAAAAAAGAAATGAATTTCTTAGAAGCTTTCACTGAGCCTAGACCGAGTAGGAGCGCGCGACACTGCATAACCCACAAAATGCACTTCCATCCTATAAAATGGGCATTTTCATAGTTTTAAAATTCAATCGCAGTAGCCCGTTCCTTCAAGGAACAAAACCCAGTCTTTGATGTAGTGATTAAAACCAAACTCACTCTGATATTAGAGAGGACCTCCAGTGACCCCCAGAGCCAAAGGAGGGGTTTCTTTCATCTCTGGTGCATCTTAGACAGGCTTTATCATTACTGTAGCACACCGGGAAGGTAGTAACTTTATAGTGGTCCTTTTTTCCTGGGCCTCTTATAAAGGAATCCAACTTCTCCATCCTCTCAATGTGAAGCAAGTAACCGATGTTCAGACAACAGTAAATGATAATGCAGCCAATCCTGACTGCAAATACTTGCTCACTTTTTGTTCTCTGGAGATTTCTAACTTTGGCCAGAACATCAGATCATTTTTATTAAACATAAGTAACTTGTTGGCCAGAATTATTCTGTATTAAAGCCATAACAGATGTTGGTGGGTTTTTTCTGGTTTTTTACCCCCATTTACCAACTATTTGTAATATTTTTTTTTTAATGCTGTTGTTTTGAAAGTTGCATATTTCAAGTTATACCACAAACACTAAATCCTAGATCTGGCTGTGTGATCATGGACTTGTAACTGTCCAAAAGGTTTAATCCACCAGAAATAAAAATGAAAAAATAACCTGTTTGTCAATAGCAAACAAAATCTAATGTAGGATGGCTACAAAGCTCAAAACAGCACTACCAGTGGGTGGAGAGTGCTGTTTAATGACCTACAAACAAGTTTCTCATAAACTACTACATATCAGAGATAACAAAACAGAAGCTATTATTTAACAGACTGGAATACTGTCAGTAAAGGAAGCCAGACTTATCTTTAAAAGAGGGCTTGTTAATGATCATTCCAGTAGGAGGGTAGTTTAAACAAGTCCTCAGAGAGAACTAGCCCATAAAAACTGAGGTTGGCATGGTATACTTAATCCCAGCATTCATGAGGCTCAGGCAGGATTTGAGAGCAGCCTGAGTTGCATAGTGAAAACCTTCTCAAACCCTTCTTTTATCTTCCCTCATTCTTGGTCTTTGACAAACTTTGAAGTTGGTACATGAAGGTAAATTCATGTTCAGGCAAATTCTAAATTCACTAATTTAGTCAAAACATAGGCCTTTCAGTAGGTACTAGGGATATAGGCTTAAGCAAAATAAGCAAAATCAGTCCTTAATGACCTTCCTGGGGGAATGGTACAGTAAGAATTCTATTTACTCAGCCAACCTTGCAAAGCTCCAGAGGCAGAAGCATTTTGCTGGGCAGTAACCATCGGATGCAGTCAGTGTGCCTAACTTGTACCCAAGCTGAGGAGAGATGAGGCCTAACACTGGGGCCCCGCAGAGCTGTACTTAAGGAGCACGTGGTGGTCCAAGCAGTCAAAGATACACAGATCTTGGAGGAATGAACATCTAGACACTGCTGGCAGATGGCAGGTTGGTGGTAATAACAGTTAACTTGAGAGAGTGGTTTGGTACAAGTCCAGACCTGCTGACACAGTGGGCATAGATGTGACAAAAGGAATCAAGGGTAATTTTGGGATCTTCCCAGGCAGAAGACTAGTTGAGATACCATTAAAAGGAAAGTTTGGGGGTGAAAATTCTTTTGGAAGTTCAGGGTTCCTAATTAAGTGAACAAGAGTTATTACCAGGCAGATGAAGGTTTGCCACCACTATTAGAGTATTAGGGTTTGAGTTATAAAGTGCCACTTAACGGAAAGCCTTGAGATACCTATTAAGATTACATTTCAGAGAACACAAAGGGCAGCAGCTAGGGGTTGTGGCACATGCCTATAATTGCAGTCCAGGAGGCTGAGGCAGGAGGATTGCCAAAAGTTTGAGGCCAACCAAGGCTACACAGCAAGACCCTATGTCAAAGAGGAGAAAAAAAAACATACACAGGGTCTGCAGAAGACATTAAAAACTGTTAGGAATGGCTGGTGACAGCACCTTACTTAGCTGTTTTAAGCTAACTGAACAGTTCAAAGTATTTGTCAGCCTGACATATGCTGATATGGGTAAGGTGGCTTTTGCAAAGAGGGGTGTCTCCCTGAAGGCAGTGAAGGCAAGAGTGGGGTGGGGGGGCAGCACAGGAAGACAGGGTGGCAGCAATGGGTGGGTGGGACTTCCTAGCCAAGCCCCTGGCTAGGCAGAATTCACTGCACACCTGGGGAGAGCAGCTCTAAAATAACCCAGGGTATTTTGCAGTAATATGAGCATTGATGCAGGTAGTTTTTATGTAGCTCCAATTTGACTTGGAATTCTTGAGCTTTCCATCAAAGTGAGCTGGTAGTTTTCCTCTATTTAAGGGCTAAGTTTGTGACAAGGCTGCAAGCTGGCATGACAAACGAGTGCATATTTTATGAAGAGCACTTCAGAATTTAGCCCATTAGTGAATCACTGTACATGCTGAAAGGTGGTTCACTGATTTCCTTAACTAGAGGTGAACTGTACAACATTGGCTTTAAATTTTTTTTGCATCCTTCCCAAGTAATCTATGCCCCCCTGCAGTGTTTTTCAGTAGGCTTGCAGCCTTTGAGTATAACTTCAGGGATGGGTAATGCCATTTCCATAGTGCAAGTGGCAGGTGTTTGGCACCAGATGTCCATCTTGTTTTCCTAGTGTTCTTTCAGTTCTTTTAATCAAAGTCCAAGTAAGAGTATCTTAAAGAGGCTGTAAAATTACAGGCTCCACCAGATTTCTTAACTAAATGATCCTGATGTATTGCATCAGATGGTTTTGTTTGGGGTGGAACTGCTGAGCTGTATGAGAGGTCTCTCAAGCCAAAGTTGTTACAAATCTGCTTTTAAAAATTACTTCCTCTAATGTAAGGGCTACCTGAAAGTTTCTTAAAACAGATTCCATTATCTACATATCAAGACACTGAGACTTAAAATAGCTTTGTGGAAACTTCCAGGTACCCATGTGCCTGTGTATAGCATATTGTCTGTGCCAAGAACATGAGCAGACTGTAGTAGGCCCTAGAGCAATACATCTATCATGGAAAGGGTGCAAGAACCCAGAAGCCTACGTGGGGCTCTTTGGTGGATGGTGCTTACTGTGCCATGGCCATCTGTTTATCATAGCTATGTAGCTGCATCTAAGACCTGGTAAAACTAGTGCCAAGTATGTTCCCACACTGTGGTATCCAAGTCCTAAGTGGAGGGGATGCTGCTCACTGCCCTGATTGGAGTACAGCCCAGCAAACCCCCCCCCCCCCAGTTATCCGTCTACATTAGAATCCTCCCAGGCTTTTCATGTGGAGATCTGCATTGACTGCAGAGCTTTCAAAAGCCTTCAGTGAGTTAACAGTCCCTGTGTGGGACAGGTGAAAGACAGAAGAAGAAAAAAAAACAATGCAAGTATATGATTTGTACTTTATTATGAACGAAGTCACATTTTGTCTTTGCCAGCAGATGCTAAAGCAAACATGTAGGATGAAATACAATGGAGTTATCTGTATGTCTCAACTCTTACTGTCCTTTGTTCTGTGTGCTTTCCCTCTCGTAGGCCACTGCTTTACCCTACAGACTCATCCAGCTACCTTAACGCTATTTGATGCTTTTTTAAGCCATCATGAAAACTTGGGGCTCCAACCTAAAGCCCTCCACAAGCTAGAAACACAACCCAGGCCCCTATGGGCCTTTTATTAACAGAAATACTGTCCTCAAGCCGGTGTGGAGTCACACAACTGTGATTGCAGCACTCAGGAGGCTGAGGTTGGGCAACTGCTCAGAGTTTAAAGCTGGTGACTGAGATAGTTTCAACACATTCCTGCTAGTTGCAGGCATGTCTGTCAAACTGGCAGGCCTCTGGCTGATCATACTAGGGAAAAGTCAATAAAATACAACTTAAGACAACTCATTTAAGAGGTTGGAAAAACAATCCCTTTTCATTTTAGATTAAGGCCATGGAGATAAAATGAAGTGGCAAGCCAAGTAAAACTTCACTCAGAGGGCTGGGGATTTAGCTCAGCAGCGTAAGTGCCTGCCTTGCAAGCAGTCAGTCTTGAGTTCGATCCCCGGTACAGGTAAAAACAGGGGGGGGAAAAAAAAACTTAGGATTTACATAGCTGTGGGTTCCATAAGCTACCAATCATAAAATGCAACTTCATGAGACAGGCAGGGAAACAGGTTTGAGGCCAGAGAAACACATTATCCATGTTCATGTTAACAAAAGGTTATAACTGCCAACTGATCTGATTAGCACCAAAACCTGAAATAAAGACATGGAGGAAATATTACAAGCAAACATGGTTCAAGTAACTTTTTTCATTTGCTTCCCAGATAACTGAATTTTGTTTCAGCTGAAAGACAAAATTTCCACAGAAATGTACCTAAAAGTTATTTTCAAATCAGCTGATTATGTCCGGATGTAAAATTGTACCACTGCTTAGGGCTTTGTGATCAAATTTTGAAGGCTTGTAATTATATAGGTTCAGTTGGTTATATAACAGTTATCAAAGAGTGTTAACCGGCACATCTGAGTTTATATCTTAAAATACTACACTGTATTCTTTGCTGCACTACCTTGAACTAAAATACTTTGTTCAATCTAGGTTTTTTCTCTTTTAATCTAGCCCTTTAAGCTCCTAGGAATTTTAGATGTTGAAAACATTCCCTGTGCACGGGATTCAGTATTGTATGGTTCATTAGGATCTGTTGTGGCTGGACTTGGATACTTTTTGTTAACTAGTGAGTATGCTTAGGGTTTTTTTTACACAAAATACCCCTTTTATCTATAGAAAACCATTTTTCTAGATGAAGTAACAATCATGTATGTATTTCTTATTCCTTGCTCCTTACAGGCAGAATTAGAAGATCATGTGATGTTGGAGTAGGAGGATTTATCGTGGTGACTTTAGGATGCTGGTATGTTTGCCATAACCCAAGATCACTATAGGTCACAAAGGTCAAAAGCTCATGTATTTTCCCAACAAATCTCACTGGGAGAGCCACCCTCTGAAAATCTTAATGAGTTTTTAATAGAAATCCATCTTACAAAGCAGTGGTGCTGGGATGCCTTTGCCTTTAAATATTATATATTCACATACTATACCAGGAATACTTGAATAAATCAATAAATGATAAGACGAATTCAACTGTTCCATTTTCTTTCTCATCTCATTCTGATTGTTAATGTAAATTATGTAATGAATCTCAAAATATGTAAGTTCCACAACATTTCAAACTAAGCTAAGGTGGCAGAAATTGTCATTTTATATATTATTATTTTGATCATAGGTATTGACTCTAAAACAGCATTCTAGCATTCATCTTCAGATCTTCATCCATAAGCATTTCAAAATTCTGTGATTATAAAGAATAGTATATATTAATAACAATATTGTTTGATAAGGTTCCATTGCAGGTATAATTATGCAAAGGAAAGAATCCAGCAAAGGATCGCCAGGGAAGGAATGAAAAACAAGATTTTATATGAAAGCACCCACCTTGATCCTGAAAGAAAACAAACCAACAGCAGCAGCTGAACAACCTGAACACAGAAAACCGAAAGAGAACTCTTTGAAGTCAGTGCTAGTAATGTTGGGGTCAGTTACAGAGCATTTTATACACGTGACACAGTAGCTCTCAACTGAGTAAATAAAGCACATGGAAGCCAGAGTCTGTCTTTTTCATACTTGTATGAAAACTTGCCAGCTCATTCTGGCCCTTTGCTGTCAGCGCATCAATTCGAGTTGTCTGTCAGGCATGCCTAAAGTATTAGTACAATTTATTGACAATGTCTTTAGAACTGTAAAATCCAAGGAAAAGTTTCTTAAAAGTCTTGCCTTAAAAAACATCACTAAGTTTTCAGTTGCCCTTAATGCTTTTTGAAGTATGTAGAATTTTAGTAAGTGAATTTAAAGTATATACCACATAAAAAGTTTATTACCTTAAAAAGTCAATCTACTACAGTTCTTTAAAAAAATCTTTGAAGAATAAAGGTACCCAACACCAAAATTCTATTAACTCATGCAGGGAAAACCTTCCCTTTGGCATACACCTAAGATTAAAGCAAAGATCACCTGGGTCTAGAGATTCATAGGAAGCCTGGCCAACACTGTTACAGTAGATGCTTAATACAGCAAGGGGTAAGACCAGCGTTCAGCCGCTAGTCTGATCAATTTGGTGTTTCACAGTAAGGTACTTTGTTTTTGTATCCTTTCTCAAAGGAAAGAGGCAGCTTTATCAGTTCAGTTCACGAGAGGGCATTGTATGACTGTCACTGAGGGTCAGGGTACAGAAGCCATATGGTTTACCAAATGCCACAACTAGCTGTGAATGTTGCCAAACATGCTCTAACAAGTTTTATTGATTCATATTTGGCAGCCACCAAAAAGACTTCTTACACTCATTTATTGTAAAGGAAAATGCAATTACAAAATCTGCCAACTCTTACTGGCACAGACCAACATGTAATGCAGTCTTAACATTCAAATTGGTCATGATTAAAAATGTGTTAGTCTTGCCAGGCATATTAGTCTTGTCTATGCCTGCCTGTAATCCCAGCACCTGGAGGCTGAGGCAGTAAGACTGTTCCAAGTTCCCAGACCAGCTAGCTATACTGAGTTTAGGGTCAGCCTACCTGGCAATACCCTGTCTCAACATGGAAGCTCTTAAGATGTAGCTTGAGGGGGAGGTGGGGAGCAATCAATAAATCTTGACATTTTAACAAGCTATATACACAGGACACTTAAAGAAGACTCAAGACATTTATCTGCAACATGTAAAACCACGCAAACTGGAGTAATTTCCAGTGTCTTCTAGCTGTAACATACCATAACTCCACCTTACCCTGAATAAGATAAAAGAGACCTCCCAGGTGGTAAATTTCCAATGCTTTCTTCATTAACAAGGTTAGTTCATTTTCACATCAGAATGACAGAATGACTGCACAACTGAAGGCCTGGACAGAACAAAAGTTACAAATTGAGTTGCATTACTTTAAAAATACCACTGTATACACATCACTATACAGTCCTTCCTCCTGCACATTGTATTCCCAAATGGTCTAGACACCTTGAACTGCTACTCCCATTTCCACCCTGCCACTCAACTGCAATCTTAGCTCTGGGAGACTCTACCAAACCCCCCAGCACAAACATGACCTTTCCATTAGAATCTATGGCTCCATCCAGACGCCTTACTCTACTTGGAATGCCTTTCCTCACCTGTATCTGTGAACTTCCATTTATCTGCTTAACTTCTGTGGACTTCATTCACTTGTCCTTCAGCTTCTCACCCTATCTTGTGCTTTAGCTCTTAACATTAGTTGGCACTTAAATAGTCAACTACTATATGCTACGTGTGTACCAACCCTTTATCCCCACACTGTGCTGGAGGAATTGAACCCAGGCCCTTAGTGCCAGGCCACCACCTCAACTCCACTCCCTTCAGACAGGGCCTCACTTTTCATCATGCTGGACTTAAAAATCCTCCAAGGTAGGGCTGGGGATTTAGCTCAGTGGCATAAATGCCTGCCTTCCAAGTGCTCGGTTGTGAGTTCAATCCCCAGTACTGATTTAACACTAAAATTACTGCTAATAAATAGGATCCAAGGTTGCCCCTCGTCCCATTCATATACTGCAAATCCTATTAGCAAAACATACCTTCCATACTCCTTTGTGAGCCTCCAGCACACTGCTTCCTTCATTGTCCCGTTAATTCCAAATCTCACACTAGGTGATATAGCAGTAGGTACCAGCTAAGTAGCTGACCAAAATAGAATTGTAGTTGTTAGTTTTGAAAACTTCGGGTAGCTTTTCTATAATACCTACTTTTATTAATCTTCCTAGCACTTGACATTTTCCCCTTCCCTCACCCCTCCTTTTACTTGCTTTTCCATCTCAGTAAAGGGACCTCAGGGAATTTAAATTAGCAGCTCTTCTCTAATTTGTGATTTATATTGACTGGGTTTGGCAACACGAGTTCTTGACTCTACTAGAACCGTTATTTGATTTGCAAGCATCTCTTTAGTCTACGTACCTCTAACTCCATCGCTGGTTTCCCTTTGCTTCGATTATATAATGCGAGGAGGTCTATATAATAAATTCAGGATTCCTGTTTATGCACTTTTCAGCAAAGAGGGATCAAACAGGGTTTGAATCCTCCTATTCCTAGATAAAAATCTGACGGGGTCAAGTCACCCCTTTAAAAGTCATGTTAAAATATACACTACCCTTTGGGTAAGCAGATCTTAATGAGCAAAGTACAAAAATTAAAACGATTGCTTTAAGTCTTATTTGTAGCGGTTCTCTAGAATAAAATAAAACTTTGGAAGCATCTTAAAATAGTCCAGTAAATATAATATCAGGTCAATATGCCAATATTACTACCCAAATACTGGTATTTCCATACAGCTTACTTTATACATTAAGAACTTAAAATTATTTTTTAAAAGGGAAACAGCTAGGACAAAAATTTTACTATAAATATATTCTTCAAAGTATTGCACTTATAAAGTTTGTGAGCACTACAAATGTGTTGTGAATGAGTGCTTTTCAACCATTATATTCACTAGAGGATGACATTACTTCCATCTTAAGGCTACCACTAATTACAGTAACACACAACTCTTATTCACTTTAAAGTATAAATCAAGGCAATGAGTGGCACCTCTTCTTGCACCATTTTTCTAGCAATTAATGTCCCATACACTTTAAACCACCCGTCAAAGGGCAAGGCCTTAGTTGGAATTAAAATAATCTCTGTACATATACCTTAAGTTTCCCATAGAAATGGTTCTTCCAGTATACCATGAAGACAAGTGAAAAGTATGCTTTACCACATAAATTCAAAGCTTACTTTTGCAACAAATTTTATTTCTCTAGTTTCATTAGGTTTTTTCTAGTAAACAGAAAAGGTTACGAAACCTTGAGCTGCCTGCTCTTTAGAAACCATGAGGGTTGTTGCCTTCAGAGGCCACAATGTACTAAATTAAATGTTGATACCTACAGGTATTACACCTGCACCCAAGTCCTCTCATTTTTTAATCTAAAAACGTTACTCTGGAATAGGTAGTAGGAAAATTAATTTCCTTTGAGTGATTCAAAGTCAGATTTATACAATTACATGCTCTGGACTGGCATGATCATAGCTTACACCACAAACCTTTCCCATTCCATCAGTCAAATTCCCAACTGACTTCACACTTTTAGCTCATTATCCAAAAGGAGCTTGATCCGTTTTTCAGATATTCTAAAGCAGTTTGTGTATAAATCCAGAAAAGATTTTAGGGAAACAAGGACAGAAAGTTATCCTACTGTTTTACATTATAACTCACAAGTTTTTATCTCAGATCTCATGTAAGGGAGCATAGTGTAAATACTTATACAGTTACGTGGAAGGACATCCAACTGAGAGGACGCCAATACTCGGTGCAGGTATGCAAAGGGAACTTGGAAGACTTGTTTTTCCCAGAGCATTGTCCACCTGGTTACCAATTTTCCCGTCTTTAAAAACAAATTTTATTGACAGTGATCCTAGAACCCTAACATAACAATCGTTAAATATACAATTAATTTGGAATACCTATTAGAATCACTGGAACACATTTAGTTGGGCCCTTTTACTCTTCCACACAGCACATTCACATGGACAGACTAAGGAAAAGGAGATGAAATTTAAATCAGCATGTTTTTTGCTTTATTACTTTTCACAAGAAAAAAAAAAGTACATTGGAACCTTTTGTTCTTGTACTTAACTCTTCCTTAATAGCTGTTTAGTTGCCAATAAACTATAATCACTATTAATTTATCCTATGTTTTTGCAGTATTTATAATAGCACATAAGCTAGTTGTCTACAGGCCTGTCTATTCTTGGCAACTCTAGTATTAGCGTAGCAACGTTCTGAGTGTTTACCAAGTACAACTTACTCTACCTTATCTAATATGGACTGGGCCTATCAAAGGAAACAGCAGGAAAGAATATGCTACAAATAGTTCAATCAGGTACTGTACTGTGTCAGCTCTACAGCTTGCAATCCATGAAGAATTACCACTATTACAAATAATCAAACTGAACACAAGCTTGGCAAGCAGACTGCGTTAATGGTGCAAAGAACTGAATCTTTCTCTATGATGTTGCTAGACTGGCTACTCCAGACTGTCATTATCCTTATCACTTTCAAGTACTATAAAGAACCCAGAGATTCAGTGGTTTCAAAGCACAATCTTGTGCTATCAAGACGCGGGTACATGAGTCTTGGCATAAAAATAGTTTAACAAATTTTCTAGGCTTGTATTTCAAGCAAATCAGATAATTACAAATCAAGTGTCTGTAAGTCTTCTAACCCTAATAGCATAGTACTAAGTGTCTTACATAAAATTTCATCTATCCAGTCACTCTGATAGTGACCTACCCACATAATGGGTCACAATTACAAGTGAATCCACAAAATAGGTATTAATTTTCCTAATTGTTAACTTCATGAATGTAATCCCTCCATCAATGTCCAACCTACTACTTCATATAATATTCAAGGGCAACTAATTATTCAATCCCATGTATTTCTGGTTAACTGGCAAGGATGGAAAAAGCGTTAAGTATGCAATCTTACATTACTTCCCAGTTAAAATCTGAGGTCCGGTTCACCTGCTTTGCAAATTTGGTAAGAATGTAGATGTTAAACCAAAATAAACTAGCATACATGAATACACTAAATTAAGTGCATATTATTTCAAATCAGCACTATAACTCATTTCCAAAAACAAAACTGAGTTAAGGTTAGTAAGACAGGTCTACTTCTACAAGAGTTAACTGGATCAAGTTCATTTGTCTTTCATGTACCTCTAGTGCTAATACTAAGCAAAAAAACAGGATGACTAAAACCTCAAAAGCAACAAACTGGTTAGACATACAATCGTGTTTTAATGAGTACTAGCCATGGCCAAATAATAAAAATCCCAAGCTGGAAAACGTCCAAGGAACAAAAAACTCACCGTATAAAGGGCACTATAACTTGTTTTCAGCAAGTTTAGGCAACTGATACCAAATTTTTATTTACTATCAAATCCAAAGTTTAAATTTTAAGAATTTTAGGGGAACAACTAGGGTCAGATAAAATAGTAGGTATATCATTTGGTACAAGGGGAAAACTCATGTATGGGGCACAAGCTAGGGAATAAACTGTTCTCATGCAAGTCATCCTTTTAAACATTTTAGTTTTGCGCTAGAAATTATGGCAAGTTTATTCTACTCATTCTAATCAGATTCTCAGATCTGAATTAGGTTTTTATATTCATATATACAACATTACCTAAAAAAATTATTAAAATACTGTTTTTTGTGCAGTGGAACACATTACAGACATGGTTCTAAATACAAAGCCAATTTGTTACTATGTTTATAGAAAAAACGACAAGAGCGTAATCTGTTCATGAATATCAAATTTCTAGTTGAAAAACCACTGCAACTATTAGTTTCCTAGAGTGATTCTATGTAAACTAAGGTGGCTTTTTTGTTTGGTTTAAATCAACCTGGTCAAACTGCCTCAAGTTTCATTTCAGAGCTTCATTCTGCTGTCTGGATATTATAAAATAAGCTGATGAATCTTGGAATTAAGCTAAAGGCTAGCGGTTACCCTGTTGGCCACCAGCACTAAAGAAACATGCAGTTGTGATTATTCTTATCTTTGCCTTCTTTCCTATCCAGCTGTTTGTACTAGAGGTGAGCATCCTACTTTCGTGCTATACCACAGCCACACCCAGTCACCTACGTCACCTACCTCATGTTTGGTTTAGTGTGAAACCACTTTGACCCCAAAGCAATTGTTCTCTAGGATTCATTCTGAACTAAATGTGCTTCAGAATGTTTGCCATGGGGATGAAAGGTGACAGGGACAGTAAGAAACCAAGAGTCCCCATAAACATTCTGCCTAAACTTGGCTTTTCTGGAATTTACCTTTGCTATTTAGCTTTGGGGGGGGGGGTGTTGGGGATTAACAGGTTCTTGCTATTGTAGTTCACGTTTGCCTTGAACTCACTATGTAGCCCAGGCTGTCTTCCAACTTGTGAGCTTCTTGTACCACATCCAGCCCATTTTCTGAATTTAAGTACTTCCTAAGGTTATTTCTTTCACAAATGTAGCATTCACCATGAGATTGCTTGTAACTGTAAATGTCCAGGCAGCACTTATCTATTGCATCAACCCATGTCCAAATTCTTGGGTGATCTAGGCATACTGACCTAACTAATAGTATTTGACCATTATTTTATTGTTGTAACTGTGGGTATGAATTTAAGCAAATGAGCTGAAGGTGTACCCAAGGTTTTTATAAGGCACAAATGGAAACTGTATAATATCTTAAGTGCTAATTAAGATGGGCAGTTATATGCAATCCTAATGTATTTTAAGAAATTCATGCCAGTGTTTGTCTATCAACTGCTAAAGACAAAAACCTATGGATGCTACCCTGTACTATTAAGAATTTCTATGGTAATCAGCCTTTGTTTCAATGTCAACTAGATCTACATCTTCACATCTACAAGTCAACTCCAGCTTGTAAGCAATTTAAAATTCCGATTTTCAAGGGCTAAGACAAAATTCTGAACCATAACAAATACTACAAACCTGAACTTACCAGAAGCAACCTGAAAACTGAAAACAACAAAATACTAGACTGAAGTCAAATTTTAGTTCTACAGTTTGACTCCTGATTCCTCACTGCGTAGTGAGGATCCTTCAGAAGATTAAGTGTTCTGTGCAAACCCAATATAATTACAATAGGGGATCTAATGTTATCACATAGCTACAGTTAAGTTAGCAGTGTTGTGTAGTAGTGAAATCAATGACTGGCTTGTATGATGGCTTCTAAAAGCATCTGCTCCCAGAGTTTCATGTATCATATACATGTATATAAAATTATCAGTTGAGGACAGCTGTCAGCATTTTGTAAAGATGAGACAGTGAGCGTTAACTTCTCCCAGCCAGTATACCTTTTCCCCTCAATTAAACGTTAAAAGCCGTCTGGGGGGGGAGGGGAAGGGAAGAATTCAAGTTGTTAATAAAATAAAATCTGTCAGTACACATTTAAGTTTTTAAAACCTAAATGTTCTCTAAGTACAGAGTAAAAGAATAAGCTGTCCAGAAAGCACACACTTAAAATTTCTCCTCTTGGGAGTTGTATAAAGGGATTTTGAACCTTGATGGCGAGAATCCCAAACAAGAGTAAAATGAATTCTTTTTATTGCAAACAAACGTCTAAATTAATTTCTCCACCCACTTTCTTTAGAAAGAAAAAGGAAATCAGCAGGCTAAGGAGATACCCATTCAAGAACTGACATGATTAAAAATTAAGATATAAATGGGTGACTCACAATTTCATTAGCTTACAAAGATGGTGGAGTTAACTACTACAAGCACACTAGTTATACAGTATTTTGTGGGAGAAGGGCATACAGACATAGCTAACTTCATATAGATCCCATTAGACAACTGGATTTACAACAAGTTTTTTTAATAAGAAATGGGCAAAGCCAGCTTTCTTTCAGAATCAAAATGCAGAACAAATGGAAAAATTATGGTATTTAACCTTCACAAGTTTGAGCCTCCACAAATAAATGCAACCAAGTTTTACATTTTTATCAGCCCTTCTACATACACTCCATCTTCTCCATTTCGGTTCCAAGTTTTCTCTTCATTATCAATTATGCCAATTCCGCTTTTATTGAGACAGAAAGAGCCTTTCCCAGATTTTGTAAGAGATTACTACTTAGCTTATACCCCCTCCACTACCCAAAAAACTACAGAGAGGATGGAGTGTAATATGAGCAGTACAGAGTCTTATGCAATTCATGAGGACCACTTAGTCCTTCCATGAATCTGGTTGCTAACATTTCTATTATATTGTGACAATGACTCCCGACTGTTATTCTCTGTGAGAAATGGGGGGAGTAAATTCTTAATAAAAGACACCAGGTACAAAGCAACATTTTACTTTCTTTGTGATAAAAAAAAAAGTCACATTTTACAGATAAAATGTAGAACCCTGAAATACTGACACATTCTCTTATCGTGCACAATGCTGAGGTTCTCTTACGATTCACTTTAAAACTGCAATTAAAAATGTACAAAAAAGAAAAGAAAAAAAAAAAAATCAACCCACAAAGCTTCTAAAAAAGGAACCCGCAGGCACTTCCTCTTGTGGAATGTTTAAAAAGTTAGCCTACTAAAGAAAACAGTCGACTTCTTGTGAAGGTTTTGGAGAAATATGTATCAGTTCGTTTTATTTGGGTATTCAATAATATCCTTGGTGATAATGCTGACTCCATGGCTTCTGACCCCAGAATTGCTGTAAGAGAAAATTTTTTTTTTAAAGAAAAAAACATCAATAAGCCACTCGAATTGTTTTTAGGAAATGACAATGAATCTAATTCACAGTAACTGCTGGAAATAAATTTATACTTGTCATACCTGATTTCTATTAAACCAGATTGTTTTAATAGCCCATTATTTATCAGTACACATTACAAAAGGAAATGTAACTTGGTTAGTTTACACAATTAAAGCTAGCAGTAAAAAGAAAATATATTACACATTACTTTATTATGAAAATATTAAGTTAGAACAACCTCCAATCTATTTATATAGCTACAGATATAACACAATCCACACCTTGTGCTCTTAACATTTATACACTTCAGTCCCTGAACAAGATCTTTTTCAAGACTTGCTCTTGTAGAAACTGAATATAATTAATGTACACAATCACGTAAAATTACTTACACCCTGCTGCCACTGGTTGTAGCCCTGAGATTGATTTTTGTAGCCACGATTGTTTCCTCGTCCTCTGAAGTTCTAAGAAAACAAAGAAGACTTTTAGGAACTCTGAACCCCAAAGTTTATCATGCTTTTAAAGGTATGGTGGAAGAGGGGCAAAAATAGACATGTATTAGATACTGCAGTATAGGGTGGAGGAGAAACCCTGGGCTTTCTGCTAGTGTCTCAATCATCTCAGTCTTACATTAGCAATTGCACCTTAATGGTTGCTAGTTAGAACACCTGAAAGGGGGATTCATTTTGCCATTACTAGGTTTAATTTTTCTGTCAATGCATACACTAATTCACCAAGAATCTTCAACATTAGCCTACCATCACCTTCCAGACCAAAATTCTATGGATCATCAATCCCGCCACATATCATCACCTGGTTATAGTTTCCTCTGTTGGGCATTCCACCTCTATTGTAGTTCCCTCTGTTCGAATAGCCACCTCGGCCAGGAAAAACTGGGCCACGTGGGTATGGGTAACCAATTCCACCACTTCCACCGCCACCACCACCTCTCTGAGGCATATTGCCCCTCCTATTATATCCACCACGATTCCCAGGAGCTGAAAAACAAGGAATATTTAGACTTTATTGCACCAACTTATACATTATTTGTAGTTCTTTCCAGGCCACGGCATTGTTTTTATTGGAAAATGATGAACAAAATAATGTTTAACTTTAACCACTAACATGGACCCAGGTTATGTTTATAATCCAATTATAGTAAGATTTTAAAACTTGCCTCCCCCTCTGAAGTTTCCACCACGCATATTGAATCCTCCACGCCCTCTATGGCCACCTCCTCTGTTAAATTGGTTTTTGCCACTCTTGTTTTTATTGCTCTTCTTTGAGCCAGTGTTCTGCTTCTTTTCTGGTGGAAGTGCCTTTTTGCTTTCTTCCTTATATTGCTCCAAAAGTTTTTGGGCTTCTTCCTTCTGAAGTTCAACATAGGTAATTTCATCAAAGCATTCAGCCACCTCTGGCAGAGTAAAGTTTCCTGCAGGGAATAAAGTCAAACTAAACTTCAGAACTTTTAAATATCCACAACTCAATAACTCCCAATTTCTGAAACTGGCTCTAGTTCTTTCAAATAGATTATTGTAACTATAAAAGCCTTTAGTGACATTTTCTTAAAAGACAGAACCAAACATACTCATTCACAAGTACTGTAAGTTAATGTAACTCCCCCAAAAAGTCTTGCTAGTGAACCTGTTAATTTTTTAAGATATAAATTGCAGGAAGAAACTTAAGACAATGAAAATAAATTTCATGCCTTTCATTTTGAGGACTGCATGTTCCGGCAGGTCTTTTCCCTCTACTTCTGCTTTCTTCTGTGTCCTTTGTTTATAGTCTTCATCTTTTGGGCAAACTACAACAGCTTTTCGCTGGAAGCCTGCAAACAGGCACATTTTTCTTCTCTGGGCAGCAGCAGACACATTTGTCTTGGGAAAAAATTTGAAGTTTGTAATTGCAAACATCAATTCTATACTAAATTTCATTCACATTTTTCTACTTCAAAGCTGCAGCTTACCTGATCCAGAATGAAATTCCGTTTTTTACGGGCAGCAATCTCGATAAACTTTCCCAGACACTGTGGGGCTCGCTGCAACAGCGTGTTCAGCTTTCCAGTATCTGCCATTTGCTTCTTAAAACCTGCCACCTGTTTTTAAAAGTTTAAATACTTAAAACTTTCAAAGTCTTAAGTTACATTCCATTTAATACTTGCTTATACCTTCCCGTCTTAATACTTGCTTATACCTTCCGAGACGGGAGGTGACATTTTATTTTCCATTACCACTACAAAAAAAAAGTATCTCTAGACAAGTGTTTGGCACAAACCTCTAATACCCAGCACTCAAGGCTGAAACAGGACAATCTCTGCCAGTCTAAGCCAGCCAGGATGTCACAGTGAAACTCATCTCAATAAAAGTACTCTTTCTCACATTAACAATATGCCATTCAAAAACTGTTCAATTTTTTTTTTCTTTTTCCGACTGCCTGCTTGCAAGGCAGGCGCTTATGCCACTCAGCTAAATCCCCAGCCCCTAAACTGTTCAATTCTTAACTCATGGATTCTATTTCCAGAAAGCTGTTTATCTTAAGAGGTTACTTTAACAAATTTACAGTACTTTTGCCCTTATTCCAATTTTTGCCCTTATTCCAACGTCCGAGATATCAAAACAGATATAGATGACAGATAAAGAGATTTTAAAATACTTTGTCATCTTTGGCCTTGCTGGGGACTGAACCGAAGAGGCCTCAAACCTGCTAGCCAGTCCCCTTGATGGTCTACATTCTCCCCTTCTGGTCTATGTCCAATCACATTTTACTTACCATCATTTTATCCATAATAGTATTGGTTCCAAGAATGTTGTATTTACCAGGATTTTCAGCTGCATGTTTAGTAACCCAAGTAGTTTTTCCAGCTCCTGGCAAGCCAATCATCATCACAACCTGAAGTAGGAAAGAAACATTTAACAATTTAGAAACCACATAATATTCTTTAGACATTTTTAACCTTAATAAGAAGCTAATTTAAAAATCCAAATCATCAGATCACATATGACTGGAATTTGTAGGAAGCCTAACACATCACAAGGGGAGAAATAACAAGAAAAGGCATTGCTTGAAAGCAACAAGATAAATACTAATCATTTAGCAGTTTTAAATAATCATTTCTGCCAAAAGCAATATTCAAGTGCTTCAAACTTTTCAAAAAAAAAGTTACTTACTTCACAGTCTTTCTTTTCCTCAGGGCCCTTTGGTCCTCTTACTCGATCCTCTAAGGGGACATTCTGAATGAAAGTATAATCTTCAGGTATTGGAAAATATGGCTTTTCCTTTTGACCAAAGTTAAATTCAACTGCACAGTTGTGACAGAGAACATGTGGGAAGAGTGGCCGCCCAGCAAGAACCTCCTTACTAATTTTGAAGGCGACACCAAGATCTTGTCCATTCTTAGCATAGGACAGTTCTACTTCATCACTTTCAAAGTTCTATTAAACAAAGGAAAAACAAAACATAAAAATGTACAGTAAGCATATCTTGTAGTACACATCTGTTAGCTTTTTAATGGTGGTGACACAATGAAAGACATGTATCCAGAATCCAAATAAAGGAATACTTCAACTTTATGTTCAACAGATTTTAGTCAAAATGCATCATATTTCTTCCTCAAAAATATCCTGTTATGCTCCCAGTTCACCTAACAGTCTTAAACCTAGAGCCAGGGTCTGTATCTAAACTAATCATGCTTTAAAACATTCCTCAATGTAGCTAATAACTTGTCATTTATACAGATTCTTAGGCATAACTTACTGCAAAACAAGTAATCACATCATTTTCATCAAACTTTTCACCGTAATCTTCTGTCTCACAATTACATGTTTTTATTCCTTTTAGAGAATATCCATAAGAAAATTCTTCTTCACCTAAAAAAAAAAAACTTTTATTAAGTCTGTTTAAGCACTCAAAGACTGTTCTATTTGACAGTTACTATTTCAAATACAGGATATCAAGAAACAGATACTCGAGAAACAACTGAGTATATAACCTAATCATCTTTGACTTATTATCCCTGTATCAGATGTAGAATTGATGAAAGCTTTGTGGGCTACACACACAAAAGCCAGCTTATTTGGGCAAACTACATGTCACTGGGAAGACTATTTCAACCATTTGTAACTTTGGAAACCAGGAAGGGATGGAAACTAAAATATAGCATGTGCCTGCAATACAGCTATTATTCATCTGCAGAACATTGAAATAGCTTAAAAACTGGTTAAGACTTAAAATGCTGTCTGTAATGTTATGAACCCGCAGAAGTCAAATGGAAATTTTACCAAGCAACATTCCACTTGTGGTTAGTGACCAACCAATCCGAACTTCATGTATGTCAATATCTTTTGTATATAAATGCCTTACTGGAATCTTCTCTGTAACCTGAAAATCAAATCATTCAACAATCAAACCTCAATCCAAGGAATGTAAGGCTTTCAACTCTGGCTTATTTTATTGGACCTTGTCCTAATCCTTTGCTGCTATTAATATAAGGACTCCACCTCCTTATCCTTCCAAGTCCTACTGCCATCACTTATTACAAGACCATCCAACTGACATAAGCATTGAGAACTCAAATTTGAAGGTTTAAGACTTGGAATATGAGAGACATTCTCACCATAAGGTATACATATTTTTCTCTTTAACAAAACCAAACTTAGGAGCTTTTCTTTAAAAAAAAAAAAAAAAAAAAAAGGGCGGGGGATATAGCTCAGCAGGGTAAGCACCTGCCTGACAAATGCAAGATCCAGATTCGATCCCCTATGCAAAACAAAACCAAACTTGGCTTTCCCTAGCAAAAGTACCCAAAATATAAAACCAGCTGGCTCTATAGGGCAAATTCTAATTTTACAAACTTCATTGTTTAAAAAAAAAAGTTAAAGTCTCTCTGAAACTTCAAATGAAAATTCAAAAGGATCTGGGGGAGTGTTCACAAAACTGCATTTACCTTCATCTCAAAACAGACTTTGCCTTTTGACACACCGTAAGAGGCCCTTCCTCCAGCCCAAAGAAAAGCAAAGCTCTCCATAGTAAGGGAAGAAGCACTGAGGCGATCTCTTGATATTTTAAAATGTAGATCACAATTATCTGTAACCAAATACCACATTATTCTTTTGACATCCAATGTATTATGGTACATAGACAAAACTTGGTTACTAAATTTTCACATGTATTTTTAATGATGCACAGAACTGTGTTTTACAGTCATGCTTTTCCAAGTTTTACATTTAAAATTCCCACATCCCACCAAGCCACTTCTTGGTCAATTATGAAGAGTAAACTGCCTATTAAATTAACACTTAAGAGTATGTTTCTTAAGTAAAATAATCAAGACAACGTGACATTAATACATACCTGCTCTGCTCTTTACCTTGGTTTAGAGACAAGCAGTAGAGGATAGCAGGAAATCAAAGTGAAGCATGCCAGAACCAGGTAGAATTTACCAGTGCCACAATTAAGACTGAAGTGAGGCCATGACCAAATCATTTTAAAATAGGAGCATGAGCTGTTGTGTATCTTGCACTCTGTAACTTAATACAGGAGTTCCAGATCCTCAATTCTTTTCTAAAACTAGTGAATACAACAGTCTCAACCTACAAACCTAGTGCTCTAGTGCTGTTAGTATTACTGGCACTTTAGGTTCCCCCCTTCTCCAAGCTTGGCAGTTATATCAGCTAGGGATTAACTACTTCCTGGATTATCCAAATCCAAAGCATTTTTAGCTACCTTTGGGTCACTAGCTGATTAACATGCACCTTCTCGGAGTTCTTTTCACTTGGGAAACAGCTAAACTCTAAATCAAGTTAGAATGTTTACTTTCTATTAGTGAGAATCAAATATACAACTTAAAATTCTCTATTAAGCTTTGCTACAAGTTCTTGATCACTGACAGAATTTTCAATTTGTTTAAACCCAATGGTACATTACAGACTGATATTCCTAGCTGAGTTGCACTAAAAACTGATTTAACAGTGGCAATATTATTAACCGAGTCGCTACCTGACCATGCTGCCAATTCCTAGCAGTTTTATACTTTAACTGGATCTGACCTAAAGCTCCTGAGCTACTTTTCCATGTTTTACAAAAGATTCAACCACCAACTACCTAAGCGTTTACACTTCCACACCTATAAACATAAACAGAAGCAACGTGTACAATTAAATGTAAAATGCTAAGCTTCGGCTCCTTGTGTCTAAGGAAACAGGTGACACCTCTTATTTTTCAAGCATTTATTTCTACACTGCTCTACTCACTACACTGCAAAGTTTGCATTCCGTTCAAATACTAAACCAATGTAACTTTATGGTTAAAAAACACAAATCTGACAGCCAAGGCCCATTAGAAGGTTTGCAATACTTCCTCATAATTGCAACCCAACTGGGTAAAGTAGCAGTATTTACAGCGCTGCCATTGATACCATTCGCTGCTGAAGAAAGCTAGTGGCCCAGTGATAGCCCACTGCTGCTGCCCCAGGTCTTTGGAAGAAATCAACTTATGTTAAAGCAGCAGCTACTGAACTGGAATTGAGAACAAAAGAGCAGTTATTGAAAAAATATTATTACAATCTTTTAGAATAGGGAATATACTTGTGTGCTAATGGGAGAAATTATTAAATATTTAATCCAAACAGCTCACTTAATACTTAATTCCACAAAAAACGTAACTACTACAGAAGCCTTATTGTAACAAGATAGGTACTTTTACAAGTTTCTGTTAGTCAAAACACTAGCATTAATCTTACATCCCTAAAAAGAATTCTCAAGTCATAAAAATATTCAATGCCAAAGCCTGAGATTATTAATACAAAACTGAAACCATACCAAAATTAAACTATTACTACAATCTGAACATACGTCATTTTCCTGCCTTAAACTTTAACCTACATTTTCCCCCATTAGTCAATATACTGTTTTCTAGCAATCTGGAACCAAAAAAAAAAAAAAAAACCACTGCATTTGTTAGGAAGGGAAGAATCGGCTTCACTTACAAGTATCAAGACAAACGACTGTGTCATCGAAGTGCTCATCTTCTTCTTCAACAGGTGGTTGAGGAGATTTGGCTCTGAAAGACAGAAGTGTCTCCTGATACCAGCTCGGCCGCCGACCCATCAGGAATGGGTGACAAGCGCGACTAGTTTAGCATCCTGTACCTGCTGTACTTGTTTTCCTCGATGTACTCAAAATATCCTCGGCCATGATCTTCTCGAGGTCTTTTAACCCCTCTCTTTTTATCTCCGCCTTTCTGCTCTGTTTTGCCATCTCCTATAACACACAATACCCCCTTTAAGAAGCCAAGCCGCAAACCAACCACACAAATACCAGAAATCGGAAAGACAAAAGACAAAAAAAAAAAAAATCCAAAAAGCACCTTTTCTATCTCCAAGCGGAAAAAACCTTCTATATATTGCTAAATCTTTTTGTATTAACCTTTTTATATAAGAACGAGACGCGATTTCAAAGAACAATCAGCTCAGGCCAAGACAGGAGCTGGTGACGCAGTCTAAAGACACCGCTCATTCCGCCCGGCCACTCGATGATTCCAGAAAGCCCAAGAAAAAGAGCGCGGCCGGGCCGCGGCCCACGTGCACGCCAACCCGCGCGCAGCAGGGGGAGGGGCCGCCTCCCCCTCCCCCTCCCCCGCTCGCGCTCCCCGCCGCCGCATTGTACTGATCTTCCGCCCCTCTCCGCGCCCAGCTCCTCCCGCCGGATGTGACGTCACGCCGAGCCCCTGCGCTCCTTGCACAATACCGCGGCGAGGAGCCGCCGAAGCGCGCCCGCTCCGGGACCTCTCCCCTCCCCCCTGCGAGACATGTGCCCGCACCGCGCGCACGCAGCGCGGCGGCGCCACCGCGGCCGGCTGGGCTCCCGCCCTTCCTCCCCCCGCCCCCCGCGGCAGCTGTAGTTCCCCCCCCCCAGCGACGGAGCCACATAATGGAGGCGCAGCACCGCCGTCACGCCGAGCGCTGGCCGCGCGGCTAATCCGGGATTCCCCGCGCCCCTCCCCCGCCGCCCTCCCCCCACGGGGCTCCGGCAGGCCTGGGGCATGGTCCCCACCCGGGCGGGCCTCCCGCCGCGCGCAGCCTACAACGCAGCACTCACCCGCCGCCGGAGCCCCGGGGCGACCGCCGCCTCCGCCGCCTTCCGCCTTCTTCTTACCTCCCGTCTGTTGCTGGCCCTGCCTCGCCCCGGGCGGAGCCACGGTCACCGCGAAGAGCGAGGTGGGGCCGCCGCTCTTCCCCGCGGCCTCCTTGGCGGCCCCGCGCTGCTGGGGGGGCTGGGGCTGCGGCGTCGCCGGCGGTTGAGCCTGCTGCTCCCCGTGCCCGTTCTCGTCGCCCGCTCCCTCCTCCTCCTCGGCGAGCTCGTCCTCCCCTTCTTGGAAGCCCTGATCGTCGCCGTTCTCGTCTTCCGACGCGGCCTCCTCCTCTTCCATCGGGCCCGCGTCGGCCGCCCCCGCGGCCCCGTTCTCTTCCCCTAGCTCCATCTGGTCGCCATCCAGCGCGGCGATGCCTTCCTCCTCCTCTTCCTCCTCCTCGTCGCCGCCGGCCGCGGCCTCCTGCTCGAGGCCTGCGCCTGAGCGCCCGGCCGAATCCCCGCCCAGGTCGAGGCTGCCGTTCCCGGGCTCCATGGCGGGGCGGCCCCCGGCCTCTTCGTCGTCCAGCGCGGCCTGGAGCCGATCCATGAGTTCGGCCTTGAGGCCTTTATCGGACAGGCGTCGCTTCTTGAGCTCCTCTTTCAGCTCCGACACCTTCAGCTTTTTTACATTAACAGGCGAGGAACTCATGGTGAGGGCCCCGATTCACCGCTGGGTGCTGGCTCAACCTCGGCTCCCCTCCGTCGGCCACTGGTGGCGGCTGCTCGTCGACCCGGGCGGCAGCTGCGGCTGGAGATAGGTGCGTGCTGCAGAGCGGACCCGCCTGGTGTCGAACGGCGCCAATTCCTTTCACCGAGTTCGCGAGGGAGACGCGGAGACTCGCTTGCCGCGAGCGAGCACGCAACGTCCTCTCGCAGGGGCGGTACCGCGCACGTAATATAGTCGCCCCGCCCACTGCGTGACGCCACGCTGCGCAGGAGGGAAGCCGGCGCGCGCCCGCGCTCGTCCCGCCCCTTCCCGGACTCGCCTCCCTGCCCCCACGCGAGCAGGGCGCGCTGGGCGCTTCCAATTGGGACCCAGCAAATGGAGGAAAAGGAAATGGCCTTTCGGTTAAACCGACCCGCTGCTAAAGCTATTGACCTTTCTGGTCCTTGGGCGGCCGTGCATTTTTGCCTTTGTGTTTTCCCAGCCGGCAGGCTCCTTTTCACCAAACGCTTTCAGTCCTCAGCTTGGCATTTTCGGCTCGAATCCTCCGCCTTTTCTTCCATCTTAGATTTGCTTTCTGCTGCGTTTCTCCAGCCAGTCGTTGGAAACTCCTTTAAAGACTGCAGCTCTGACTTGCAGAACTGCAGATGGCCATTGTTCCCACCCACCGGTTTTCGACCTCTTCCCTCCCCCGTCTAATATTCGGTTTAATTTCTGCAAGTCCTTGGATTGCGAAATTAGATTTTGAATTCGCGAAGGGGGAGGGCAGAGCCTTTCTTTTGTCCCTTGCACAAACCCTGGTGCAGGACCTGGGAAGTAGAAGCTTCGCTCTGATCCTCCATAGTGCACAATGTGCCCAATAATCTCATGGCTTTTACAGCTCGCGAAAAAGCCTTGGAATTACACCTCTTAAATTTGCTCTACCTACAAAAAAACAGTCTCCTTTTAAGACTGACTCTTGCCACCTTTGGCCGTGGCTGTTTGGTTAGGCGGTCCCAGAAGCTAACACTGAAGGTGAGACCAGCCAGGTTATGCACTTTTGATTTTCTTCCTGGTTTTAGGAGGTTTTTTGGTTTGTTTTCGAGACAGACTGGCCTCGAATTCACGGTCATCTTCCTTTTTTTTTTTTTTTTTGGAGACAGGGAGTTGCTGTGAGTGGCTTTGAACTGTCTAGTCCAGGCTGGCCTGGAACTTGTGATTCTCCTGCCTCAGCCTCCCCAATGTTGGGATTACAGGCCTGTGCCACTACTCCCGGCTGTCTTTTTGTTCTTGCAAAAATTCTCTTGACCAAATCATAGTGAATAAGCATCTTAAAGCTCACCAAGAAAAGGCTGCATCATTTAGTATCACTCCTTAAAAGAAACCTATTATGTTGTCTGTTAGTCTGTTTAATTTTTATTTATTAAAATAAAAAGTGTGCTTTCTTGAACTTTCAGGTAACTGTCAGAATTTAGATTTGTGACAGAAGGGACATCTCACCTCAGGGAATATGCATAGTGCACAGCCAGTGCTCCATGACCTGACTAAGGAGCTCAGTTATGCCTGCTGTTTGATGCTTCTGCTGGTGCTTGAAGTAACACTGGGCCCCACTGATAATCTGAAATTCGGAAGTATAAAAAAGTGAAATTCCGGGTCTGGGGGTTTAGCTCAGCGGCATAAGCGCCTGCCTTGCAAGCAGGCAGTCGTGAGTTCGATCCCCGGTACCGATAAGAAAAAGGTAAAATAAGGAAAAAGAAAAAAAAAAAGTGAAATTCCTTTCATTGGCTACTATGATTTAATTAATATAGTGTATTGTTAAGGGATTTTTTTCATTAGTTTTATTTATTTTTTTTTTTTTTTGAGGCAAGGTCTCCCTATGTAGGTCAGACTGACAACTCACTATGTAGTCCAGGTTGATCTGGAGCTCAAAGCCATCCTCCTGCTTCAGCCTCTTCGCTGGGATTATAGGCCTGCACCACCACACCAAGCTTGCAGCAAATATTTTTTGAGCTGCTTCATGATAGACATCAATAGTCTAACAGAGTTATACCAGTTAATTTAGAGAAAGTTAGTAGAGGGGAAAAAATACGCAAAGGAGAGGCAGGGAGTGATTAGGGCTCAAGGTAGGGATAGTGAGTTTTTCATATACATGGAATGACTAGGCAAACCTAAGAAATAAAGCAACACTGTACTGTTCTACAGGATAAGGTCCAGATATCTGCTATACAATTGCTTATAACTAACAGTAAAGTGTTACACACTTAAAAATATGTTTACACAGCCAACCATGGTGGCACATGCCTCTAACACCAATACTTGGGAAGCTGAGGCAGGAGGATCACTGCTAGTTTGAGTGGGCTACATGCCTGGGCTACATGGTGAGTTCCAGACCAGCTTGAATTACATAGCAAGACTGTCTGAACAAAAATAAAATGGGAAGGATCAGGAATGTACCCCAGTGGCACAAGTGCCTGCCTGGCAAATACAAGTCCTGAGTTTGATCACTGGTACCTAAATAATAGATAAGTAAAATGGGAATAGAGGAGAAACAAGCAACAGGTAAGCAAATACCTAGAAGCAATGCAGGGATAAACAGATGCAGTGCCCTGAGGAGGAGGACAAAAGAAGGAGATGGGGGGCAGTGGCCAGCAGCCTTGTGGAGGCTCTGTGAGGCCTCTGCTGTGGACTCTGTGTCCACACAAGATCCAAATGCTGAAAACTAAACTTTGGATTTGAAGCTAGCATCTTGAGTGTGGATGGGGTTGTGAAAGCAAAACCCTCAGGGTGGGATTAGTGCACTTTTTCCTAGGATGCAGCAGGAAGGCAGCTAGGAGAGTGGAACCTGAGGAGATGCTGTGTCTGCTGCTGCCTGCACCCTGGTGGGCTTCCCAGACTCCAGAGCCTGAGAGACCAGGGTCTCTTGTTTATAAACTACCTCCTCTCTGAGGTAGACATGCACTGTATATCGATACAGGTTTTTTTGGTTTTTTTTTTTTTTTTTTTTTTTGGCAGTTCTGGGAATGGGACCCAGGGCCCAGCCCATGTCAAGAAAACTGCTCTTTGGTCATTTTGTTACACCCAAGTAGATTCACAAGCTCCAATGAGAGGAAAGTAGCTGAAGGATTATTAGCAAAGATATGATGTGAACTGATAAAAATGCTAGAGTAAATGGACTCCTGGTGCTGTTCCATTTAACCTTGTTGTTTGTTTATGTTTGAGACAAGGTCTCACTCTGTAGTTCATGCTGGTCACGAACTCACTATGTAGCCCAGGCTACCCACCTACTCTCTGTGATCCTCCTGCCTTAGCCTCCTGAATGATGAGATTACAAGGGTGCACCACCATGCCTGGCTAATGTGATATTTTTTTTTCTATTTTTTATCAGTACCAGGGATCGAACTCAGGACTATGCACTTGCAAGGCAGGCACTTATGCCGCTGAGCTAAATCCCCAGCCCCTAATGTGATATTTTTGTTAGGTCAATCAAGGCCAATCTAAATTACTGAAAGAAGCAGGAAATATGTTGAAATACATTTTCCAGTGTATTTTACAAAAGATGTACGATATTAAAGGACCTCTAAGTTACTACGTAGTAAAGGTAGACATTTAAGGACGTGGTGGCTCATGCCTGTAATCCCAGCACTTGGAAGGCTGAGGCAGGAGGTTCACAAAGATTTCAAGGCCAGCCTGTATTACATAATGAGCTCAAGGCTGGCCTGCACTACAAAGTGAGACCCTGTCTCAAAAAACAAAAAATTAAAATAAAATAAAGCTAGACATTTTCACATAGACAACAAGCTGTAAAATCTCTCCCAGGACTTGGAAGGCTGAGGCAGGAAGATATGCAAGTTTGAGGCCAGCCTGAACCATATAGTGAAACTGCCTCAAAAGAAACCCCAATAAATGAATAAATAAATTATAGATACAGTCAAGAGCCCAATAAATGTTGGTCCTCACTACATAGACTTGGCAATGTAAGAACATTTAGAAACATCTACTATTAGGTTAATGCTAATTCCTATTAAGAAAATTCTGACTCTACACCAGTGATGGAGAACCTTTTTGAGCTTTCAGTGACACCAGCAGCAGCCCGCTGTGGCACGTGTGCCACAGGTTCACCACCACTGCTCTATGCCTGTACCTTGTCAGTTGTCCCTGGCTTTGTGTCAGTCAGGGAGAAACTGAAACAGTCTAAACTGGTACAAGCAGACTCCACTTCTAGGCCCAGCACTGTCATAGTAGCCAGCTGTGTGACCCCATGCAAGCTGCATGGCCTCTCTGGATATTAATTGTCCTCATCTATAAAGCAAGCAGTACAGACTGGAGGATTTGTAGATGCTTCTCAGGGAGAACATCGGCTGCTTCTGACTCCAGGACTGTCGATGGGGAGTACTATTAAATTTGGAAGTAACTTATTGACCTTCAGGTTTTACTTGTCGTACTTGGATGGGGGCTGGGAGAGGCTAGGAGCAGGCTGGGGATCAAACCAGGGACCAGTCCTGGCTCTGCCCCTCTACCTCACTGCCAGCCCTATGTGCTGTTTCCACATTGTCCCCCACTAGATGGTAAACTTTGAAAACAAGACCCTGGCTTGCTTTTCGCTGGCTCCCAGCACTTCCTGACTACTACATTTGTGATTCATTTTTCTTTTTTTTTCTTCTGTACCACAACCAAGACATCTGCTGGTATTTGATTTTTAAAAAGAGGACTTGACTGAGTGCAGTTCACACCTGTAATCCTGAAATTCCATCACTTGGGAGGCGGAAGTAGGAGAACTGGATGAAGTTTGAGGCCATCCTGGGCCTCAGAGCGAGTTCTAGCCAGCTTGAATTACAGAGCAAGACCCTGTCTCAAAAACAAAACAAAACAAAAAAACTGAAGAAAGTGCTGTCTTTGGCAGCACATTTACTAAAATTGGAACAATACAAAGAAGATTGGCATGGCCCCCGAGCAAAGATGACACAAAAATTCATGAAGTTTTCCATATTTTTGTTTAAATTGAAGAAGAAAGAAAGAAAGAAAGAAAGAAAGAAAGAAAGAAAGAAAGAAAGAAAGGGATCTTAGGCAGCTCAGGAGTTCAGTGATAGTGACTCAGTGGCCAGCAATGTAGCTCAGCATCCCCCACACACACGGGCATACATACAAGTCTCCCATATCAAGTAAAAGCTCTGATGATAAATTTTATCAACCAAAGCATCTCCTCCAAAAAACTAGATCTCTTGCTGTGTTGTCCAAGGTGGTCTTAAACTTCTGTCTTGAGCATTCCTCTTGCCTCAGCCTCCCAAGGGGCCAGGACCACAAAAACATATCACTGCAGCCTGCTGGAGCCTCCCTGACGTAGCACCTGTAAAAGGAACAAATAAATTACAATCCCACATCAATCTCATGAGTGAATACCATCAAGGCTTAGTAGTAGTCTTAAGCGAAACTCTTAGAGCTGCAAAATAAGTATTTATGGCACACATATGCATATATATATATATATATATATATATATATAAACATTTATTATTTATTTTAATTTATATATTTTTAATTGTTTTAGTTCAAGACAATGTCTGGCTACACAGCTCAAACTGGCCTCAAACTAGCAGCAATCCTCCTGCTTGAGCTTCCGAAGTGCTAGGATTACAAATGTGTGCTACCATGCCTGGCTGAACGTTTGTTTTATGAAATGTGTGTATATGCATGTGTGTGTGTGTGTGTGTGTGTGTGTGTGTGTGTGTGTGTTTTCTCCCCTACATCGATAATGTATTGCACAGTCACTTCCATCTAGTGAAACAGGATTGTGTCCTAAACTGATTTCAGCCTGGCACAGTGACACACATCTGCCATCTCAGTGCTCAGGAGGCCAAAAGCAGGAGGACTGATACAAGTCTGAAGCAGTCTGGGCAACACAGTGAATTCAGGACCATCCTGGGATACATAAAAAACCAATACCCTGTCTCAAAAAAGTGAAATAAAATGAAATTCGAAGTCAGTTCCTCTGCCAGGGCTACAGTTCAGTGGCACAGTGCCTGCCTGACAGGGTCCTGAATTAATTCCCGGTACTCAAGTCAGTTCCTCAGCCACACTGAGCAGATGGCAAGTCCCTGTGACAGCCACACGGTAGATAATGTGGAAGAGGGTCATCGCATCGCACAGAACGCCATCAGGGCTTTTTGAATGTATACCTTACACCAAGGAAAAACTGTAGTCTGGATGCCACTCAGTGGGCAGTCTACATGGAAGGTGAACCCCAGGAATGGGAACGAAAGTGCATCAGGGTAGATATTGAGATATCTGGGTGGTGTGTAGATCTATACAGTCAACTCCTACCTCATCCAGTTATGCATGTGGCAAGTATTTAATGACACCAGGTACCATGCAGGACAAACAGATACGGTTGACACAGCCTGTGGCCCCTAGGAATTTGCAGTTTGGAGCAAAAGGTGTACCTCATCCAGGGTGCTAGGAGATGCCATCTTGACCAGCTGCTGAGTCCTGGTCACAGGGTCCCTTGAGGTAGGTTTGTCCACATGCTCACACACACACTCAAGAAGCCAACTGTGTACTCAGCTAAGATATCCAATGTCATATTCATCATTCTGTCTACAGAGCTGCCTGTCACTTCCAGACTTTTGCCAGCTGGCAATTAAATAAATTCTTCATCCAAAGCTGTTGAGAATTGGGTGTGGTGGTGCACATCTGTAATCCCAGCACTCAAGAGGCAGAGGCAGGAGGATCACCTGGGAGTTGGAGGCCAGTTGGAGGTCAGTTAGTTCAAAGCCAACCTGCATGACACCTTGAGACCCTGTCTTAAAAAAACAACTGTTGGGGCTGGGGATTTAGCTAAGCGGCATAAGTGCCTGCCTTGCAAGTGCCTGCCTTGCAAGCGCGTGGTTGTTGAGTTCGATCCCCAGTACCGATAAAAAAAAAAAAAAAAAAACTGTTGAAAGTGGAGGAGAGGACAGGGGTGGGTGGGTTCTTAGTGGTAGAGCACCTACTTCTCTCATGTGTAAGACACTGGGTTCAACCCCTAACACTGGAAGGAAAAAATAAAAGGTTTTAGGGAGGGAGGAATCAAAGTTCTGCACACTGCCCTAATGGCCAATATCCTGACAATTCGGACATGGGGAAGAACTGTAATCTTCTTTTTATTATAATTATTTGGTTTTTTAAGTCTGGGTCTCGATGTGTAGTCTAGACTGGCCTTGAACTATGAAAATTTGAGCTGTCCTCAAATTTGCAAAGCTCCTCCTGCCTCAGCCCCATGAATGCTGGGATTTTCCATTTTCATTTTGCTCCTTCCAAGCCCAGTTTGCCTGGGCTAGCTTTCAATCACCATGTATTTAGCTCCAGTCTACTTATTTGTGGTATGAGCAGCAAATAATGGAGTGCCTGCTGTGTACCAGCCACCGTGCCAGTTATTCTATACTGAGCAATGCAGTCCTCAGAGCAGTCTTGCAAGGTACAAATTAGCAGTCTCAACTGTGGAAGCAGAATCAACACCATTCAGGAACTTGGCCAAATTAATAAACTGTGAAGCTGAGAGGCCAAGTCGGGTCTGCCTACTTTTCATGCACAATCTCATTTTCCTGCACCAAGAAGATCAAAGCATGGGAGGTAGAGTTAAAAGTGGCACCACTCTCTGGTACAGCAAGACCTCTGGGTGCTTCACACAGAGGAAGAGCCCAACCAGCAATCAGGAAGCAGGGTTAGGATAGTTCAAGCTGCCTTGAGCTCACTATGTAGCCCAGGCTGGCGCTGGACTCGTGGGCTCAGCCTCCCAAGTGCTGGCATTAGCTGTGTGTACCACCACGCTTGGCTGTTGCGGTAATTATCTGCTTCTGTGTGTCTCTCTCATTGGCAAATTTTCTCAAAAAGGGCACTGCTGTGTGACTACTTGGTTTCATGTCCTCTTGGAGGTACGCACTCAGGACAGGAGGCGATGGAATGAGTGTGCCCCTGTGGATCCTCTGCAGCTCAGCAAGAGGGCTGCTGTCCTCCCCAGCTGGGTCACCCCAAGCAAACCTGCTCTCCCTCCACAGCACCCTTCTGTAAAATGACAATCACTGTGACCTATCCACCTCGACAGGGTAAGAATCACATATGTGAAATGCCTCAACTATAAAATCATATAGAAATGTATATAGGCATCTAATTATTATCTATATATCAAACAGATTTTAGAGGTACACGCCTGTAATCCCAGCACTCAGGAGGCTGAGGCAGGAGGATCACCATGAGTTCAAGGCCAGTCTGGACTACAAAGTGAATTCAGAGCAGCCAGAACTGCATAGCAAAACCCTGTCTCAAAAAAAGACAAACAAAGCAAAATAAAAACAAACTATATTGAATGTCATGTTTTCAAATGTGAAGCTAACAGTGCATCGGGCAGGACAGCTAAGTAACATCGGGCAGGACAGCTTGCTTTCTTTTGGGTCATCCATTCTCTCCAGGGACTGTACAGAGGCCCCTTTGCTGTCACAGGGCCAGGGCGAACAGCCCTGGACTTTGGAGGGGCTTCCCCCCATCCGGGTTCCCCACTGTGGCCCTTACATCTAAAAGCCCTGCAGTCCTGTGACAGAACAGACAGCCGGGATCCAGGCAAGTTCTGCAGTGTAACCGACCCCACCTCCTGGGTGAGCTCATTAGGTGCTTTGTAAACAGATCCTCACTGTGCAGGTCTGGAAGCCCAGCAACTCACCACCACTCCTGGGACCGCGCAGGAGCAACAGGCCAGTGCAGAGGCAGCAGCTGCATTCCTCGGAGCCGGAGCCGGAACCCAGCGCGTCTTTCCAGCGAAATCTGAAGTGCCCGCTGATCCACCGATGATGGCCTGGTTTACACTTTTCTGCCCTCTGCTAGGTCCCTCGTGCCTGGTTCTGCCATTTGCTTAAAGATTTGGGAATTCCAGCACAGAACCCTCGCTGTGAACACAGATTGGCCAGTAAAAATGCTACCGCCCCTGGATCCAGCTTGTGTGTGCCAGAAGGCTGGGGACAAACGCAGCACCCTTCCCAGGGCTCTGGAGTGACTGCTTCTGAAGGCCGCGCCTCAAGCTCTAAGCTTTTCCCTCCGTGTGCTGGGGACCGGGCAGGAACTCACCACCTTCCTTTGGGAGGTGGCATCTGCTACCATCAGTGCCCAGGGCCTGCCACTGTGTCATTTTTGTGGTGGGGATACTTTTTTTGTTGGGTTTGGTTTGGTTTGGTTCTCTGAGCAGGGCCTCCATATGTAGTTCAGGCAGGGCTTTATTTAGCTCAGTATGTAGCTGAGCTTCCTCACTGACCTGAAACTCACAACGATTCTCCTGCCTCATCCTTCTGAGTGCTGGGATTACAGACGTGCACCACCACATGCTGATCTACCTTAGTTTTCTACACCAGTCTTCTTACAAAGCATAGGAGTAGGTAAAAAGACTGTATAGTAAAATACTACAATGTGTCACAAGGCGTTGGAATAGCAGAGTACCAGGTTCATCAGTGACGAAGGGTACAGCTGGTTATCAAGTGTGATCCAAACGGCAGTTTCCTTTCCGCCAGAAGAGGCCTGCTTAAACCCGATTTTCAGTAACAGGTAAAATGCAAAGAGGTGGACAGGCAGCAGCAAAAAGCCTCTCCTGGCCAGAGTGAGCCCGTGGGCCTCGCAGAGGTTGAATTAGAGAAGAAAGTTACACAGCAGCTCAGTGAGGAGCGGATTCCCCAGCCTGCAAGGAAGTACCCAGGTTCTCTGCTTGCTCTGCTTTGTGAAGCAGGGTGCAATTCCCAACTCCTCCAGGCTTGCATCCTTATCTATACAGTGAGAATAAGACATAGCTTTATGAGCTTTAAACAAATACTTTATGAGCTTTAAACAAAGCACGTAAAACAATTCCAGCCTTGTATGAAGTCTTATATTAATGTTTGGCAAGTAAATAAAATTGCAAACATAGTTACTCATATCTTAACACCTTGTAGTTTACAAATCAACTTTTAGGGCTTTGTTTTGCTTTGTGTTTGCTTTTCTGAGACAGGGTCTTGCTCAGTAGCATGGACTGGCCTCAGACTCATAGCAGTCCTCCTGCCTCAACAGGACTTACAAATCAACTTTGCTTTGCTTTATTACCTGCATTTTAAGGATCAAAATATAAAGTTTCCTGGGGCTATGAATGTGGCTTAGTGGTATAGCAATGTTCAAACCCCAAACTGACTGGAGAAAGGAGAGGGAAAAAAAGGAAGAAGGAAAGAAAAAAACAGAGAGAAGAGAGGTGTGATGGCTCATATTTGTAATCATAGCACTCAGGAGGCTGAGGCAGGAAGATTACTGCAAGTTACAGGCCAGCCTGGGCTACATAATGAGTTTAAGAACATTCTGAGCTACCTAGTGAGACTCTGTCTCAGAAAATAAAAACAAAAATAGAGTTTTCTAATTTAACATGTTAAGTTTATGGCTTGGGGACAAATTTGATAAAAAAGAAAAATGAGTATTTTTTTTTTGCATTTCAATAATTTTATTGAAATTAGTACCAAACCATGAGTATTTCTTTTATGTCTAGCTTTCCACAAGGGAAAAGGGCCAACACCTGTTTTTCCTATTTCTATGGCAAAAAGCTCAATGGTCAGAGAACTGTTTAATCATATGATGAGAAGCAGAACCTTAAGCTGAAATAAAACCTACTCGTATCTGTATCATGCTTCTTTTTTTTTTTTTTTTGGTACCAGGGATTAAACTCATGACCTCATGCTTACCAGGCAGGCACTTTTGTTGCTGAGCTATATCCTCACCCCCTGCATGTCTGTATTTAAGAATGCTGTGCGTAAGTCACCTGTGCATAAGTCCTTTTTTTTTTTTTTTTTTTTTGGTCTTTTTCCTTTTTATCGGTACCAGGGATCGAACTCACGACTGCCTACTTGCAAGGCAGGTGCTTATGCCGCTGAGCTAAACCCCCAGTCCCTGTGCATAAGTCCTTTATCATCAAGAACTTCTAGAGAACAATTCTAATTCCACACACATGAGTCTTAATGGAGACTGTTACATATATATTCAGACTTCTTGACCTCCAAATTAGGGTGTGTTTCTTGTTTTTTCCACTACTGGGGATTGAAGCCCGGGAGTGTCAAGCTATGTCCCTGGCCATGTATGTATATATGTTTCCCCCTGCCCCTCTGGAACTGGAAATCAAACTTAAGACTTGTGCTTGCTGGAGCTATATCCCCCACCCCATCCCTATTCCTTTAAAAAAAAATCTTTTTTTTCCCTTAACATTTTGAGACAAGGTCTCACTCAGTTGTTCACTGTGGGCCTGAGCTTGTGATCCTCCTACCTCAGCCATCTGAGAGCTGGTCCCCAAGGCCCGGGTGTGGAAAGCCAGGTCCCCAGCCTCACACTATGGGGAGGTGGTGGAACCTTTAACAGATCGGGCCATCGGGAGGAAATGAGGTAAAGGGAGCCCGGCCTTGAAGGGAATAGGAAGCTCAACCCCTGCTGTTCTCAGCTTCCTGGCTGCCATGGTGTGAGCAGCTTCCTTCCCTATTATAGTTAGTTGTTTTTATATTTTTTCTTTTTGTCTCTTAAAAAAATGAGTGTCTAGCTAAGGGTGGTGGTGCATGCTTGTAATCCCAGCACTCAGGAGGCCGAGGCAGGAGGATTGCTGTGGAGTTTAAGGCCAACCTGAGCTACATTCCAGATCTAGAAATCCAAGAGATTTGCAGGTAGACTTTCATGTGCATAAAACAACCAGCCTGAATGAACTACGTGGTGAGACCCTGGCTCAAAGCAAAACAGACAACACTGAAAAGAAAAGTGCTTCCTGGCAAGGTGTACTGATGGGCACTTGTGTTCACAGCAATTTAGGAGGCAGAGGCAGGAGGATCACATATATGAGCGCATGAGTTCAAAACCAGCTTGAGTAGCATAGCAAAACGTGCTCCTTGGAAGCTGAAGAAGATGTCTGCTACTTGTCAACTGGTTTCTCCTGTGTCCCCAGAGGCCTTAGTGAATTATTTATACTATTTTTTTAGTATATATATTATATTTATATTAGGGTTCACTGATTGTAATTTGCTTTATTTTTAAATTAGGGCATCAGTACCAAAGAGCTCTTGGGATTACGGGGATGCACCTCCATCCCTGCCCTTTGGTGTTTGTTTTGAGACAGGGTCTTGCTGTGTAGTTCAAGCCAGCCTTGAACTTCTAGCTCTGGGCTGGTCTCCAAGTCATGGCAATCCTCCAAGTGACAGCATTAACAGGTGTGCGCCACCACCTCCAGTAGTTCCTGAAATATTGTGGTCCATTCTTGTTTGCTGGTTCCCCCCTCACCTGTAACCTTGTGTTTTTCCTTTCTTTTTCTTTTTTGAGACAGGATGTGTCACTATGTAGTGCAGACTGGCCTTCAACTTGCTTAGGTAGCGCAGACTGGCCTCAAATTCTAGGTGATCCTCCTGCCACCACCCTCCAAGTGCTGGGATTACAATTATGTGTCACCATACCTTTCTCTTTGCTTCTTTTTGGATGCTGTCTTACAGTGTTGTCCAGGATAATTTTGAATTTTTAATCTTGTTTCAGCCCCCTGAGTAGCTGGGATTACTGGTGCCCATCACCATACCCTTTGTACCCTTATTTTCTTCAGAAACAGTTTTTAGAAGTACTCAATTCCAAACCAGGTATACTGGCATATACCTTTAAATCCCAGCACTTGGGAGGCTGAGGCAGGAGGGATTGTTGCAAATTCAAAACCAGCTTGGGTGAGCGCAAGGCCAGCCTGAACTGTATAGTGAGACCCTGTCTCAAAAAGACCTCCTAAAAAAAGAAAGAAAGAACTCGATTCTCTTATATAGCACTTAAATCTCACCACAACTTCAATCTTGATTCCCAGATATACTACCTTTATAGTCAAAAAGTTATAAAAATCATTGTATTTCTTTTTTGGAGGGAGGGGTATAGGGTAGAACCAGGGCCTTGTGGATGCTGGGCAGGTTCTTTACCACTGAGCTACACTCCCAGCTCTTTTTTTTTTTTTTTTTTTTTTTTTTTTTGTCTTTTTTCTTTTTTATGGGTACCGGGGATCGAACTCACGACTGCCTGCTTGCAAGGCAGGCACTTATGCCTGCTGAGCTAAATCTCCAGCCCCTACACTCCCAGCTCTTTAAAGATCATTTTCAACAAAGCAAGCAGGATTTACACTCAGTTCGTCCACTTCACAGTTTGGGGTTCTTCCTCTATGTCTTCCTGCTCCAATTTAAAGCTTGTGTTCTTCTGCATGAAGCAGTCTGTGCTGCATGGACCTAACTAATACCCGGGTCCTAGTCCTTGTGTCCTTGCACTTACCTGTGATCCAGGGGTACTAGTAGCAGTCCCTGGGGCAGACTAATGCACTTGCTGGAAAGGGAGTGAGTTTGGCCTAGGCTGGCCTTGAATTTGTGGTAATCCTCCTGCCTCAGCCTCTCAAGTGATAGGATTACAGATATGCACCATCACAGTCTTTTTTTTTTTTTTTTTTTTTTTTTTGTCTTGTTGAGACAGGGTTTGACTGTACAGTTCAGGCTGGCCTCAAACTCATCTTGCAGCCTAGGGTGGCCTCAAACTCTTGGTAATCCTCCTGCCTCAGCCTCCCATGTATTGTGGTCTGTCTTTTGTTGTTGTTGTTGTGGGAAGAGTTTTTTTTTTTGTTTGTCTTTTTCCTTTTTATCGGTACCAAGGATCGAACTCACAACTGCCTGCTTGCAAGGCAGGCGCTTATGCCGCTGAGCTAAACCCCCAGACCCATGGGAAGGGTTTTTAACCTGAGGCTTTTCCCTGAGCCAATACCTAGACCTTTTCTACTTTTTATTTTGTGACAGGGTCTTGCTATATCATTGTTATCCGAAGTGAGTTTGAAATTGTAATTATCTTGCCTCAGCCTCCCAGAAATATTCAACAAATTAATATAGTCTCTATTATCTCACCTTCCCACTCTATTTTTTTCTTCTTTTGTTTATTTATTTTTGTTTTTTAAAACTGGCTCTCGCTGTGTAACTCAAGCTGGCCTTGAGCTCACTTTGTAGCCCAGGTTGGCCTCAAACTCTTGGTGATCCTCCTGCTTCAGCCTCTCAAGTGCTGGGATTACAGGTGCATACCACCATGCATGGTTCTTATGCTATTTAACTTCATTCGTTTAATTCCTTGTGTTATTATTACTGTTTCTTTTTGTTGTTGTATTTGTTTTTTGGTGTTTTGTTCTTGGTACTGGGAATCAAACTCAGGACCTTGCACTGGCCAGGCGGGCGCTGTGCGACTGAGCTAAATCCCCAGTCATTACGGTTTCTTGTCACACTTGTCTACTGAGCTGCAAACCCCTGCCCACCATCTCTCCTCGGTGCATCACAGCATGCAGTCACCCTGCTGGCTCCCTCTGTCCCAGCCCCAGATCCTTTCTGAACTGGTGTTGTCTCGGTGGAGCAGCGGTCCTGGACCCTGCCCTCCTCACTTCTGTTCCATCCTTCCTGACTCTGGAACCCACCCTGCACTTTCCTGGGCTCCCCCCTCAGGGAGGAAGGGTGCACAGGAAGTGAAAGGAAGTGTATTCCAATGTGGGAGACAACTTCAGTGACTCCCTTTGAATGCAAAACAATTACTGTGACTTTGATTATTTGGAGACTCATTTCCTTATACTGATATGTAGAGAACTGGCTGTAGTATTGCCTTCTCTCTTCAATTGGCTCTAAGCATTGCACATAAGGCTAGTGAGGATGCTGGTGTGTAATTTTTTTTTTTTTTTTTTTTTTTTTTGTCTTTTTTGAGACAAGGTCTCTCTATGTAGTTCAGGCTGGCCTTGAGCTCACTTTGTAGCCTAGACTGGTCTTGAATTTGCAATAATCAGGTGTGAACCACCACACCCAGCTGGTATGTAATTTCTAAAGTCAACAGACAGTCCTGTTTCCTTGCATAGTGTTCTCCATACAGAATAGTACAGGATACGAGCACCCCAGATGTTAAAGCAAATAGCTCCGGGAATGTCAACTGGGTAGATTCTCAAGATAAGAGGCTATGATTCCCCAGAGCACAAGAGTTTGCATATCAGAAACCAAAGCCCACAGCCTCCCAACAAAATTCCATTGCTACCTTAATTGGCTTATGTAAACTGATCCTTCTGTATATCTTTATCTATGCAAGTCCCCCACCTGACCAGCCAGCTCACTTACTCCCTGTAATTCCCACCATCCTCATTGCCCTGAGCCACCCCCCTTTTTCATAAGATAATAAATGCTGGGAGAGGCCTACGATGGGGCCTTTGTCCCAATGTCCTCACAAGAATTGGATTTAGGACCCCTTGGCTGCCCTTAACTTGGAACATGTCTTGGTGTTTTTACTCTGGCTGTGGGTTGCATTGTTGGTGGCAGATTGGAATTAACTTGCTGGGATTGCAATGATGTCTCAATGGGATTACAAGTATAAATTTTTGGATTGTGAGGAAAACTAGGAAGAGGATCACAATACTTGGATGACTGAATTCGGTATTTGGAGAAGGAAGGCACTCTAGATGGAAAAACTGTTTTTTCATAAAATATTGAAGGCCTTACTCTGTTGTCTGCCAGTTTCCAAGGGTGTTCTGGAAAATTACACTGCTATTCTTTTATTGTGTGTGTGTGTGTGTGTGTGTGTGTGTGTGTGTGTGTGTGTGTTTTGAGAGAGGATCTCACTGCGTAGTTCAGACTGACCTTGGACTTACTATGTAGTTGGAGCTAACCTTGAACTCATGGTGATTCTACTGTCTTAGCCTCCTGAGTGCTGGGATTACAGGCGTGTGTCATCAACACTTAGCTCTTTTGTCTTATAAATTTTATAACATTTTTATTTTTTAAATTTCTATTTTTATTGGTATGTGTTTGCAGTATGAAATGATTATATTCCTTATTGGGAGTCAGTACATGTATATAACGTATCTTAATTCTTTTTTTTTGGTACCAGGGATTGAACTCACAATCTTGTGCTTGCCAGACAGGCTCTTAAGCCACTGAGCCTTTTTTCTTTCTCTCCCCCCACCCACTGCTGTTCTCATCTGTAATCCCAGGACGCAGGAGGCTGAGGCAGGAGGAGAGCTGTTTGAAGTCAGCCTGGGCAATATAGACAGGTCAATTCCCTTCCTCCCCCAATTGAATCTATGCTGAACACAGACTTTTTTCTCATTATCTCCAACCAGCACAATATAACAACTATTCTACAACATATTAGGTATCTGCACAACAATATCTTCAGATTGTACAGACATCACTGGTAATCAGCAGGTGATTATAGCAAACTATGCAAGAGAATGTTGTTAGATTGTATGCAAATACTATTCTGCTTTTTATAAAGGATTTACTCCTCCTCCTAGGATTTGGGTACCCTCAGGGGTCCTGCCATTGTCCTTGGCAAATCTAAGGCTCCAGCGCCCATCCTTTTATAGAAACTTGTAGTCTTTTTTGTTTTCTTTTCATGTGTGCATGTGATATATTTAGATCTTACACATTCTCCCCATGGCCCGCGTTTGTGCCTCCCTTCTCAGGTATTTTCCTCTTATATCTGTGGTACTCTGAAATATTATGAGGATACAACTTACTTAGATCATTCCATTCATTTTCCAGGTAGACCTTTTAAATCTAGAGGCCCAGATATCTATTCTGAGAGTTTTTTCCTATTATTTCTTTGATAATTTCTGCTTCATTGCCTATCTTGAATTTCTATTCACCATTGGTATTAGACTACTTGGATTAGTCAGTGTTTTGTTTTTTGAGACAGGGTCTCAACTATGTACAGTGGACCCCTGAAATTCCACAGGGGTTACATTCCTAAAGCACTCATGAATTGTGAGAAAACCACAGATTTCAGGTATGGTCATAAAAATGTCTATTTTTTACAATTTAGACCCAAAATATGCTATATCTCCTGCAGTTATGCAATTTAATTGAATAAAATATTGCATTAATAATGCCTTAGAAGGTACTGGGTGTTTTGGCAGCACCTTAGGGATTTTAGGGCTTTAAAAAAAACAAAACCGAGAACACTGGAGACAGCTACACTGGTATAGCTACCTGTCAGGATGAAGGAATGCTGGTGTGTCTGTGGGAGAAGGGTTACAGAGCAGCAGCCAATCAGCAGCAAGGGGAACTGAAAAAATGCTCTAAGATTGGCTGTTGCCAAACCTCCAGCCAAAAGCAATATTTGTGCTGGATATTTACGTTTTCAACAAAACTGTGGGAGTTTTCACGAACAATTAATTAAGTTCTAAGGAAAAATCTATGAGCAACTGACATAGCCAGCTCTGAACTGCAACTTCATAGGGGCGTACTGTAGTCCAGGAGGGCCTTGAACTCACTTGGTTGCCCTGGCTGGCCTCGAACTCAGGGCAGTCCTCCTGCCTCAGCCTCCTGAGTGCTGGGATTACAGATGTGCACCACCGTGGCCAGTTTATGAGTTTTCATCCTTCCTTTATTTTCATTTACTCCCCTAAGTGGTTATTTTTGTTTCTGTCTTTCATCTGAGAGGCCTCACTCCGATGTCCAGCAGTGTTTGCCTGGCTATTAGTTCACACTACACAGCCATTCTCTGCAGGGCTGGAAGGGAACCCAAGAAGCCTCACCCTGGAGTGCAGGGCCATCCCTCCCCATTCTGCTAGTCAGTGTCATAGTCTCCCCAACAGCAGGGGTGGCCCGCAGAGCCCCAGGTGGGACAGCTGCAGGGGACATCAGCTGTTGCTTGGCTGTACCCCCTCAGGACAAGAGTCACTACTGAAATCAACTTCTGGTTGAAATTGGGCAGGGTGGTGCTGGCATGGGCACGGGAGCCTCCCCCTGCCATGTGCAGAGGAGGAAGGAGGCAAGGGGAGGTTGCCCCACCTGCCGCCCATTCCTTGCTGCCTCATTCGGCAGACTGAGCCTTCTTGGGATGTGGTGAGTCCTGCTCTGACCTCTGACTCTTTGCTGTGGGGCTCTTACACTTGATCTGATTCCTATAGTAACATCCTTTTGTGTACTTTACCCTTTTAGATTTAGACCAATGTTTCTTTACTTTTTTCTTTTCCTTTCTTTGTTTTGTTTTTTTGAGAAAAGTTCACACTATATAATTCAGGCTGGCCTTGAGCTTCAACCAATCCTTTTTTTAAAATTACACTTATTGGTACATTTTAGGTATACATAATGATCACATTCATCATAGGGAATTTTTTTTTTTTTTTTTTTTTTGAGACAGGGTCTCTCTATGTAGTTCAGGCTAGCCTTGAGCTCACTTTGTAGCCCAGGCTGGTCTTGAACTTGCAAGGATCCTCCTGCCTCAGCCTCCCAAGTGCTAGGATTACAGGCGTGTGCCACCAGGCCCAGCTCATCATAGAGAATTTGTACCGTTCATGACTCAACTTTTTTCTCCCATTACCCTCCGTTCCTCTCAATCCCTTTCCCCTCCTTATTTTGAGGTGATCCTTCTGCCTCGGCCTCCCTGCCCAGTTTAGACCAGTTCCTCTTCTGTCGCTGTAGCAGTACTTCTGGAGGTCACTGAGATAAACACACCTGTTGACTGTGTTGTGAGCAGCTGTTTTTGCAGCACTGGGATGGAGCCCAGGGGTCACCATGATAGGGAAGTGCTCCACTACTGAGCTGCACCCTAGCCCCTTTTGTACAGTTATTGTTGTTACCAAATGAAACCTTCTGTGCCAAAGGGCTCTGCAAACTCTATACTGTCATACCAATGTGATGTACTATCATTTGATCCTAAGGTACTTGGATGGATTTTTCTACTGTGATTTTCCTCTCCTCCCACCCCTAACCCATGCTGGCCTAGAACTTCTGAGTTCAAGCAATCCTCCTGCCTCAGCTTCCCAAGGAGTTGGGACTGCATCTGGTTCCCTCTTCTTACTTTGCATAACACAAGCCCTTCAGTGATAGCAAGCAACCATGTGACAAAAGCCTTAAGATTTTAATCAAGAGGGGCTGGGGCTTTAGCTCAGCGGCATAAGCGCCTGCCTTGCAAGCAGGCAGTCGTGAGTTCGATCCCCGGTACCGATAAAAAGGAAAAAGACAAAAAAAAAAAAAAAAAAAAAAAGATTTTAATCAAGGTGAAAGTAAATAAAATATGTGGTCTACGAAAGAAGTTGGAGGTGGCACATGCCTCTAATCCCTACACTTGGAAGGCTGAGATAGGAAGGTCACCATGAGTTCAAGGCCAGTTTGTGTTACTGAGTTCAGGGTCAGCCTGAACTACATAGTGAGACTCTGTGACTAAAGAAGTTGGATGTAGAATGTTTCTTAGCAACCTGAATGAAGCACGTCACACTAGGAGTTCAACTGAAAGTCTCTCAGCTGCCACTCAGGGCATCTTCTTCTTCCGATTGAGTGAGTGTCCCCAGATCTGTGGGTGCCTATTCCTGGGGCCACGTGCACCATGCCTTCACACCCTTTCCCCCATGGCGGTGGCTTGCTTTTCACTGTACACTCTGAGAACAGGTCATGTCCTAATCACGGGTTCATCATCTACACAGAGCACAATATCTGGTATACAGCAGTTCCTACGTGTGTGATAAAGTGAAACAAGGCACCTTGCCAAATAGTCTCCTAGGAGAGATAATCCCAAGGGGTGACCACTCATTCCTTTATTTATTGATAAGGTCTTGCAGTACTGACTAGGTTGGCCTCAAACTCCTGGACTTAAAGGATCCTCTTGTCTCAGCTTCCCAAGTAGCTGGGATTATAGGTTGGTACCACTGCACTTGGCTGCCCCACTTTCAATATTAAGGTAACAAAGACTGGAAATCTGTTCTTCCCTATAAAGACAAACACCGACATTATGGATCTATTTCACAGGTTGCTTCATCTTTTCGTGCAATAGGAAGTGGAGGCTACAGAAACACAGCTACAGCCCTGAAGGCAACAGACAGCCCAGACACTGGTGCTCGGCGCAAGGCAGAAGGCGGCGTGGATCCTGGCAGCTCCAGGCCTCCACGAAAAACACCTGCTCTGCTGGCAGCCGGGAAGGAGAGGCCCAGAATAGCTCAGCCACCCACTCCTGGAAACACAGGAACCACCCCCCATTCCCCGCCGGCTACTGCAGGCAAGGAGGGAATGTCAGGAGACTGGCTGAGGGAGGCCTACTTGGACGATTCACCCAACACTATGAAAAGGCCTGGAAGGTCCCTACAATGGGAAGAGGGCAAAAGGTAGCACCTGTCAGTCTTGGAGGCTGTGCAGGGCTCCTGGCAGCACTGGCGCATGCGTGGGACTCGTGGGCGGAGCCTCAGGCCAGGGGCGGGGAAGGAGGTGGAGACCCTGGAGAGGAGCCCTGGCTTCCTTAAAGCACGCAGAGGCCGGACGGGGAAAAGTTTGATGAAGACTGGGTTGAGAGTGAAGGTAGCAACCACTGAAGCAAGCAAGGATGAGGAAATGGAACAGAGATGAAACCTGAGCCGGGAAGACTGGTCATTAACCTGCCTCCATGGCTCTCCCAGGTCTTCATCATGGACGTGTTCAACATGGCACCCGACGTGGCCCTTTTACAAAGGGACCTGTGGCCAGGAAGACTGGGAAGTACTGCCTTGGGGATTCACGAGGAACAGGAGCCTCTGGGAGGAAAAGACAAAGCAAATCCATGTCTGGATTTCCCACACACCTTTCTTCAGGTAAGGGCTATGGACACCTGGTGGTACATGGGCCACAGAATGGCGGCTGCAGACCTCCCCAGGCCTTGACTCGACGCCTGCCTTCATCCATCGCATGGCTTCACAATCTTAGAGTGAAACTTTTGGTTGTGATTGTAAAGGTTCATTGGTTGAATTTTTTTTTAATGATACTGATATTAAACCTGAGACCAAAGATATGCTAGGCAAGAACTTTACTCCTGAGCTCCAAGACCATCCAGTGCAAGTTGTAAATTTTTAAAACTCCTTTCTGCAAATAATGTAGCAATGCTGAATCCACATTTTTAAAATGCTGTTTTGTTTTTCTAATTAGCTATATATATATATATTTTTTTTTTGTCTTTTTCGTTTTTTTTTATTGGTACCAGGGATTGAACTCACGACTGCCTGCTTGCAAGGCAGGTGCTTATGCCGCTGAGCTAAATCCCCAGCCCCTAATTAGCTATATTTTTAGGAAATATTTTAATTTTTTTCTTCCAAATCTTTTTTTGTTTGTTTGTTTTCCTGATACTGGAGATCAAACAACCTCGTATTTGCCAGGCAGGCGCTTATTCCACTGAGCTAAATCCCAGGCTCCCCCAATCCGTTTTATAGGAAATATTTAAAAAAATATTTTGGCAGAATTAGTAGAAAGTGTAGGAAGTGGCCATGACCTTTGCTTCTGTCCCTGTGCATCCTCCCTGGGTCAGCCTGGACCACCTCAGTAGTGCATACGCACAGTGCGTGAAGGTGCATCTACACTTCAATACCCAAGCTTTACAGTTTACAATAAGGCTCATACGTAAGCCTTACCTATGCTGTACATACTGTAGGCACTATGGGTTCTGACAAGCATATAGTGACACATATCCACCATATAATACCAAGAGAGTTTTACTGCTCTAAAATTCTTTTATGCTCTGCCTACTCACCCCTCCCTCCCCAATGCCACTGGAAACCTCTGCTCTTTTTGTCTCCATAGCTTTATTTTTTTGTCTTTTTGAGACAGGGTCTCTCTATGCAGTTCAGGCTGGCCTGTAGCTCACTGTGTAGCCCAGGCTAGTCTTGAACTCGCTGGCCTGGAGCTCACTGTAGCCCAGGCTAGTCTTGAACTCGCAACAATCCTCCTGCCTCAGCCTCCTTGAGTGCTGGGATTACAGGCATGAGCTACCACGCCTGGCTTTTTTTTTGTACCAGCGATGGAACTCACGACTGCACGGCTTGCAAGGCAGGTCGCTTATGCCACTGAGCTAAATCCCCAGCGTGTCCCCATAGCTTTTTGTGTGTGTCTGTGTATGTTTGAGACAGGGTCTCACTATGCAATCCAGGCTGGCCTTGGGCTCACTTTGTACTGCAGGATGGTCTCAAACTCGCAACTATCCTCCTGCCTCAGCCTCCTTTGAGTGCTGGGATTACAGGTGTGTGCTATCACACCTGGCTTGTCTCCTTAGTTTTTCCCGAATGTCAGTTTGTTGTTAAATATTACAGTAATTCTTTGCAAAAGGAAGAGAGCAAGAGAGAGGCAGTTAAGCAGGCAGGCAGATGGAGCAGTCTTTCCATTTCCATGGCTGTCAAACCACTGACTCATTCTTCACCTTACAAGAGGGTTTCTCCATCTCATCACTGCTGACCCTGTGGACCCAGACAGTTCTTTGTTGTGTGTGTGAGGAGTTCTGTATGATGTTTAGTACCATCTCTGACTTCCACCCATTATGTGGGGAGAACCAACCGCTCCAAGTTGTGACCATCAGAATGTCTGGCTTCCATCCAGATTTGTCCAGATTTGTTATTAGGCTTACTTCCCACATGAGAGGTTTTCCTGCTTTCTCCTCTGTTGATCACTACGAAGTGGTTCTGAGCAGGATTTAAAATTAACTAATTGGCTTTCTATGTTTATCTGTGAGTCTGTCCTAGGCCTCAGCCCCTTGCCTGGCGACAGGAGGGGATTCATTGTAAGTGAACCTTATGAATCACTGGTCCTAGCTGAGGTCTGTAGTGGCCTGTGAGGCCAGAGATACCTCAAAGGGCAGGACAAGGCCACAGCTGTGGATGCTTGGCTCAAACATCAATTAAGTAGACAAAGACTGCAGCTGCAGGAATTACTCCTACTGTCTCACTTCTACCATGTCTTCATGATAAGACAGTGCTGCTGAATTGACTTCATTCATTACTTCAAGATGTCCTTAAAGTGACTTCCAAGGTCCTGCTTATTGCCTGCTCTTTAGGCTCAGTTTCCCTGCCTTTTTGTTTTGAACCTAATAAAAATGGGCGGTCCAGAGAAGTCTTTGTCCTAGCCCTCAGAGTCTTGAGCTCAGCTAAAGGGTTTTGACCCTCCTAGAGCTCTAAAATCATATCACTTATCTCATTTTATTTAAGCCTTTGCCATACACTCGTTTGGGAGATTGAGGATCTAGGTCAGGACCCAATACTCCCCATCATCTCCTTCTCTGACTTCTTCCTCCATCTGAATTCTTGTGTTTCTTTTCTTTTTGTCTTTTGAGAAAGGGTCCCACTATGCAGTTTAGGCTGGCCTTGGGTTCACTTTGTAGTCCAGGCTGATCTTGAACTTGTAGCAATCCTGAGTGCTGGATGACAGGAGGCTGCCACCACACCTGGTTGAGTTCTTGTGTTTCTTAACACTTTTCAGTTGGCAGTCATACTCTTGATTTCCCTGTCTCCTTGCTGTGCTTGGCAAAGCTAAACAAATCACCAAATCATAACAGGACACTAATAGCTTCTTGTTGACAGATTGTTAGGAAATTTCTTCCTGAGAAGAAGAAACCTGAAGAACAAGAAGGAATCAGTTGGGGGTGAGAATGTAGCTCAGTGGTACAGTGCTTGCTTAATATCCTAGGTGTGAGGTCCTGGGTTCCATTTCCAGCATTCCAAACCAGAAAAAAAGGAAAACTGGCAAAGAAGCACGTGGAAAAGGAGTTTAGCACCATTAGTCTCTGGGGAAATGCCAATCAAAAGCATGATGAGATACCACTTCACACCCACTGGCAGGGCTATAATTAAAACAAAAGGGAATGGGGAGGAATAATGAGTGTTGGCAGAGATTGGGTATGGAGTAATCAGAACCCTGTGCTTGTAGGAACGCAAAATGGTGTGGCTGCTGTGGAAACAGTGTGGCAGATCCTCCAAAAAGTAAATCTAGAGCTACCATATAATGCAGCAATTCAACTCTTAACTGTATATTAGGGAGAACTGAAAACATACAATGCATGTTTTTGTACAAATGTTCACAATTTAAGATGTTAAAACAAAAAGGGAATTTCACTTTGCAAGTTATTTATTTATTTATTTTTTATCTTTTTGAGACAAGGTCTCTCTATGTAGTTCAGGCTGGCCTTGAGCTCACTTTGTAGCCCAGGCTGATCTCGAACTTGCAACAATCCTCCTGCCTCAGCTTCCCAAGTGCTGGGATCCTCCTGCCTCAACTCCCAAGGCATGAGCCACCACGCCCAGCTGCAAGTTATTTTTTATTGAGGGAAATTCACATAATGTAAAACCAGTTTTAAGGGTACGATTCGGCAGCGGTTAGTGCATTCGCAAAAAATGTGAGAAAAGCTACATTTATGTGTTATACATGGAAAGGAGTTAAACTGCAATTTAACATTTCCTCAGAACTTCCCAGAAAGATTACTGCCTGGATCTTTATTTTGCTTGGGGGTAGGGGGTGGGTATGTGGCCTTGTAGTTATTAATCTGTTTGGAATGATTTTCCACTGTTAGGAGCTACATGATCTTTTGCATATCAGGAGGAAGGGTGAGGTCACTGTGTCAGTCAGCTTTCCATCACTACCATGAAACACCTGAGGGAATCCATGTACAGAGCAGGAAGGTTTATTTGGGTGCACAGCCTTGGAGCTTCTGGTGCCCCAGGGCTGTGCGAAGCTGCACTGTCAGGCAGGAGCATGTGAGGCTCAAAAGTGCACCCAGCGCCAGCCAGGGTTGGAAGTGGCCAGAGCATCATGGTGGCATCATGGTGACCTAGAGTTGCCCTTTCGATTGTGCCTTTAACTCGGGGAGCTCACCATCCACACTGGAGCTGTTTCCATCAGCTGAAAAGCACAGCGAGGCCAAAGGGCCCAGCTCATTGCATGAAACACCAGTCTCACAGGCGCACGTGCGAGATACACGGTGAACAGAGGGTCACTCTGATCCTCGGAACCGCCTGGCTGACTGCTAGGCTGGAGGCTGAGACAGCTGCATCCGTGGAACTTCGTTGCTGTTGCCAGACAGAAAGTCTAAAAAAACAACGGCTTGCGTGAGCTTGTGACACAAGTTATTTAAAAAGCTCATTCTCTAAGAGAAAAAAGGATCCTGAAAAAATAAGCCTTTTGCTTTGTCAAGCACTCATAATATCTGAAAGGCAGTTTGGGGGGATTTGCATATTCATGGGTGGGTGACCTCTGTCCCACACAATCCATAGATGCATTTCTCAAATTGAATAGGGTCTTAATTTCCAATTAAGGATTTTTAAAATGCCGAATTAGTACAGTATTGTGGGTGAACAACAGGTCCAAGAAACCACGCAATCTAATTTGCTGTCTTGGTTGGGTGCTTTGTTTGCTTGCAGTTAACTATTCCAGATACCACCAGCGTGGAAGAAGAGCACAGCCCAGGCCTTCAAGCAGTTGCCTGGATATGGTTGGTTGGATGCTCTTTTACCATAGCGAATTATTGTTGCTTCCCTGTTCCCATTTCTGCTTTTGTAATATGGGACAAATGTAACTGAGAAAAAGGAGCAGGGATTCTCTGAATTAATTTACAGAAAGTGCTCGTAGAACAAGGGCACACACAGTGGACCCTTTAAAGATACTATTTTATTACTACTGTAACAAAAAATGCCTCCCAGCCAGTCTACTTCAGTTTCTCAGTTGCCCAGGTAATAGTTCCTATTCAGGTTGCTTTTGGTCTCTTAGAAACAGCTGCTCACTGTGAGGCATAGCTGTTCACTATGATGCACATTGTATATTTCCATTTTCCCATATAAGCCTTAGACCACCAGGGATCAAAGCCTGATATTCTGGTAATGATTCTGATCACTGCCTATTGATTAAAATAAACCTGCCTCCAAATCTTGGGTGTCATGTCAGTGTTTCTGCTTGCTGTGGCACTACTACTATTAAAATGCATACAAAGGACAATTCATGTAAAATATTCAGTGCTTTCCATAATGCAATGCTATTTTTAAAATAGTCATATATTTTTGTTTGTTTGTTTTGAGACAAGATCTTGCTTTGTTGCAGTTTAAGATCTCCTCAGATTCACAGAGCTCCTGCTTCGACCTCCTACATGCAGGAATTACAGGCATGCACCACCACACCTAGTCCAGTATATGGTTTTTCTTGATGATTTACAAGGTCTTTGGATATTTCAGTGTGCTGGGTTTTCATGGTGAACACTGAAACAAAACAAAGGAATAAATTGGCTAAATATAAATCCTTACAAGAATAATTTCTGGCCAGGTGTGGTGGCTCACGCCTGTAATTCTAGCACTTGGGAGGCTGAGGCAGGAGGATCTTTGCCAGTTCGAGACCAGCCTGGGCTACAGAGTGAGCTCAAGGCCAGCCTGAATGCATAGTGAGACCCTGTCTCAAAAAGACCAAAAAAAAAAAAAATAATAATTTCTGATGGGAATGCTGGGGTGGATCCAAGAGACCCTGAAGGAAAGGTGGAAAATAGATTGCAGGTCCAGTTGTGCAGAACCACAGTGATTCAGATACATGCAATTCTCTTTTTTGTTGTTGTTTTGTTTTTCCTGACAGGGTCTCACTATGTAGCCCAGACCAGCCTCAAACTCACTGCAGTCCTCCTGCTTTATTTCCCAGGCGCTGGGATTATAGGTGTGTGCCACCACATCAACTAGGAACTCCTTTCGAAGGAGTGGAGATAAGAATCCAGGCACCATCACAGCAGATACTGAAAGTGGTGATTGGGTAGTATTCTATTATTTCTATGGGGAGATTTAGATACTGAATAAAAACTTGGTGAAATGGAAAAAAAATCAAAATAGTGATGTGGACAAAATCTCATCTTGTTGGAGAAGGCCCAGTGGAGACAGCACAGGGATTCTGGATTTGGAGGGGGCTTTGGAGGAAACGGTCTAATGGAGCCATCCTGCTAGCTATCAACAGGCAATTCTACTGTCTTGAGTTACAAAAGGGAAAAAGGAGGAAGCACTAAAGTAACCTTTAGAAAGAGGCCCTTTTAATTGTCAGGCCTGCGCTGCGTGGATACGGTCATTATGTCCTCTTCTGCTTGACTGCAGTTATTTGCTAACTTCTCACCAGATTCTCTTGGACTTTTGTTGACAGTGAGTTAAATATGTCCATTAACTCAGAGAGCCCTGATAGAGAGTGCTGCGTCTTTTCTACTAGAAACAGGGCAGGCTCTCCCACCACTGGTCTTCAGTGTGTATTAGGAGAGATTTTAGTTTTCTTCCTAAAGTTTGCTTACATTTTTTATTTTGTTTATATGTTTAGTCGTTTGTTTGTTTATTTGTATTTTTAGACAAGGTTTTGTCATGTAGCCTGGATGGCCTTGAACTTAGTGATCCTCTTGCCTCAGCCTCCTAGCTGCTGGGATTACAGGCTAGTGCCACTAAGCCTGGTTAGTTGATATTTTGAATTGGCTATTATATTTTGTAACTGGTAAATTTAAAAAATCAATTTTTAATATTATATTTTTTATTTAAAGGAAAAGAAACAAAACAGTATAAGGGTGCAAATAATACAGAATTTCAAAAAAAAGCAGTAAGAAATCACTAATAGATTACATATTGTCATCTTAGAAATAGTTCAAGTTACAGGATTAAAGCATACAAAGTGGACATTCAAACAGTGAGACTGCAAACAGTTGTCTTCAATGATCCAACAAAAATTTAGTAAGTCATCTATCTTAACACACCTAAACACACTTGCAGTTGTATTCTTTGGAGCACTTTTTTTCCCCTCTCTTTTTTACAACAAAATTTACACATTTTGGGTTTTATTACTCCTATAATTCTTATTACTTTTCTTTTTGGAAGAGAATAAAACCAAATATGACAAAACAAAGCTGTCAGTCAAAACCAAAGATAGACATAGCACATGATGTAAAAATAGAATACAAGGTTATCAACAATGGTTACCATAATGCCTCTTGCTTCCTTAAAAAGAATTGCCTACATCATTAGGTATAATAAAATTGAACAAAACTGTACAGAACAAGACCAATAAACCTAAACATTGGAAACATTACGGGACTTCAAAAGAAGATAATAGTCAAACCAGAATGGGCATCATAGTGAATCTTATTGCCTTCAAAGTAGTTGCCTATACCCTATTCTTTCTTAACATTTCAGTTGATTTTCTTTGGCATTTTTTTTTTTTTAGTTTTTTGAGACAGTCTCACTGTGCATTTTAGGCTGACCTTGAACTCACTTTAGCCCAAGGCAGGCCCACTGCAATCCTGCCACAGCCTCCCGAGTATTGGGAATACAGAAGTGTGCCACCACATCTGGTTGGCATTTTTTGTTCTTCTGGACACTGAACCCAGAGTCTTGTTGCTAAGCATGAGCTCTACCACTGAGCCACCCCCTCCATTCCTGGAGTTGTGCCTAACCAGACACAACAACTGCAAAAAAGAAAATGAAAAGTCATCTAATTTTCCAACACTTACATCATTTTTCTCATCATCTCTATATTGGCTAAAACTACTAGAACAACACAGAATAAAAGCAGTGATTAGGGAACATTTTAAAATTTCATTTCAGTTTCTTGGATGACATCTGGCTAAATTGCCCAGGCTGGCCTGGAACATGCAATCCTGCCTTAGCCTGCCCATGATTGTGGTCAAGGGTGTGGGCCATCATTTTTTTCCAGCTGTTCCACACTTTTTTTTTTTTTCAGACAGGGTCTCACTTCATAGTTCAGGCTAACCTTGAACTCACCGTGTAGCCCAGGCTGGCCTCAAAGTCATGGCAATTCTCCTACTTCCAACTCAGAAGTGCTCGGATTACAGGTATATCCCACCATGCTCAGCTGTTCCACATTCTTAAATGGAAGCCTAAGGGTTTTTACCATTAAGTACTATGGAAACCTTTTTGTTTTGTTTTTGTTTTGGGTTTTTTGAGATCAGGTCTCACTATATAGCTTGGGCTGGATTTAAATTTGCCATAATCCTCCAGCTTTAGCCTTGAGGCAGGAAGATTTAGCAAGACCATGTCTCAAAAAAATAAAGGGGATGGGGCTGGGAATTTAGCTCAGCAGCATAAGCACCTGCCTTGCAAGTGTGCAGTCATGAGTTTGATCCCTGGTACTGATAAAAAAAATAAAAATAAAGGAGATATACCTCAGTGTGAAAAAAAGTTGCTTCTATTTTTCATTTTTTAGCTGAGGGGTTTCTAGTTTGTTCTTTACTACACTTCTGTTTATTTTAAGTGCTTCCCATAAGGCCCCAGGCATCTCCTTTGGTCAGAAGCCTGTAGCCTTACTTCAAGTTAATGTGCATTAATTGAATTAGCAATTAGTAATGGATTTGACTGATCATTAAAACCTGAAAGCTGAAGTCCCTTTCCATTAATATGGTGGTGTGGGGCAGGGGATTTAGCTCTGCAGCATAAATGCCTGCCTGGCAAGTGTGAGGTCATGAGTTCGATTCCCCGGTACCACAAAAAAAAGAAAATTGTCTTTTCCACATTAATATGGTGACAGTGAAATCCAGGGAGGTTGCAGGGTATTAGCTCAGCGGCATAAGCGCCTGCCTGGCAAGTGCGAGGTCATGAGTTCGATCCCCGGTACCAAAAAAAGAAAGCAAACAGAAATTCAGGGAGGAAGGTGCTCTTGGGATTTGACAGCCCAGTGTTTCTCCCAGGGACCCACAGCCTTCTGAGGTGATCGGAATTCGGAGGAGCAGCCCCTTCGGGCTCCTGCAGGAGGGGCAAAGAGACCATTTTGGGAAACTGCAGACTCCCTATCCTTACAGTTTAAAACCCAGAGCCTGGGACTTGGGATATAGCTCCAAGGCAGACCATGTGCTTAGCATGCACAAGGCCCTGGCTTCAGGAGCCAGGTGTGGTGATGCACATCTAGATTTCCAGTACTCAGAAAGCTGAGGGAGGATTGCTACCATTCTGAAGCCAGCGTAGGCTACATAGAGAAACCCTGTCTCAGAAAAATAAGGTTAACAGAGTGATTGTCACTTCAATACATATTTAGCTACCAACGGTGGTGCACATCTGTGGTCCTAGTTATTTAGGAGGCTGAGACAGAATTGATACACGGGAATGAAACTCCCGACCTACTATGTCTGCAAGTTTGTGTTCTCTAAAATCAAAGAATGAATTTTAGGAATAATGGAGAGCAGAATATATTTACTGAGAGAAAGAAAGCCTCTGTCTGAAGAGAGACAGAAGGGGACCCAAGTGGGTTATCAAGGACTTTGTCTTTTCTGGGGACATTTATAGAGCAAAACCATGGGCTGAGCCAGGTTCAAGGTGGGAAAAGACTGGGAACTCACAAAGCAGATGGGCATAACTATAGTTAGCCAATGAGATTAGTAGTTCAGGTAAAATTGATTAAATTGGGGACAAATGGGGAAGCGAATCATGTAGATTGCGGGCATTTTTTTTTTTTTTTGGTCTTCTTGAGACAGGGTCTCTCTATGCAGTTCAGGCTAGCCATGCGCTCATTTTTACTCACAATGATCCTCCTGTCGCTGCCTCCCAAATGCTAGTATTACAGGTGTGAACCACCATCTGTTCCAAAGCAGGCATTCTTAAGGAGCAATGACTCTTCCCCAGGGGGATGGGATGGTGACTTCAGGCTTCCTCAGGGTGATAAGGAACTATTTAGAATATCAGTGCTCAAGATATGGGTGCATTTGTTTGGTCTTTTGTCTTTTTTTGTTTTTGGGGTTTTTTTTTTGGTCTTTTGTCTTGAGGCCTGGCCCACAGCAGGAGGTGTGTCTCCCCAACAATTGCAAACTATCTGGGCTTCTGCACTGGCTCCATGGGGGACCTAGCCCTGTCTCACTGTCTATATTTCTAACTAACTAAACTCCCTGAAACAGAATGAGTGCTTGAGCCGGAGAGTTCCAGACCATCCTGGGCAATATGGCAACACACTTTATGAGGAAAAAAGATTTTTTTCTTAGGAGGCAGGGTATGCTATGTAGTTCAGGCTTGGCCTCCAACTCACTACATAGCCTAGGTGGCCTCAAATTTGCTGCAGTCTCCTACTTCAGCTTCCCAAATGCTAGAATTGCAAGTGTGCACTAGCACACCTGGTCAAAAAAAAAAAAAAGATGTTAAAAACTAAAATGTAACTCTGGCCTGGAGTGGTGGCACATTCTAATACCTGTAATTCTAGTACTTACGAGGCTAAGGCAAGAGGACACTTTGAGTTGGAAGTCCACCTGGGCTACATAAGCAAGTTCTGAACTACATAGTGAGACCGTGTCTCAAAAAAAAAAAGTAAAACTCTGCCACCAATAACAAAGAACAAGTGAAACATGGACCATTCAGAGAGAGAGAGAGAGGAGGGTATTTGAATTTAGCCTTATGGCGACACAGCCATGTTGGTAGCCGCCACAAATGGCTCAGTCCTGTCTTGCCATCTTTGTCCAGACATGCTGGGGGCCATTTCTAGGAATTCCTTTTACCCACTGGCTTTTCTAACTGCCATCCTGTCTCCAGGAAGGAACTGTTTCAACCCCATAAACCCCACATTTATCCGTTCTGGGATGTCAAACATTTTTTTTTCAATATTTTTATTAATACCTATTTGCAGTATGTAATGCTTCCGTTCATTTTAGGGGGTAGGTACGTGTACTTACTATAGCATAGCTTTTTTCATTTCCCATGCCCCCTGCCCTCAGTCTCTGGAACTCTTTCCCATTTGCAAAAACATCTATCTCTCTCTCTTTTTTTTTTTTTTCTGTTTCTTTTATTTTTTAAGTTATTCTTTGAGTTTCTTACATAAGGAAAATTCCATGATATTTGAGCTTGTGAGTCTGATTCAGTTCACTTAACATTATGGTCTCAAGGTATATCTATTTTTCTATAAGTGATTCAAAATTTATCCTTCTTTATAGCAGAGTAGTATGCCACAGTGTATAAATAACACATTTTCTTTATCCATTCATCTCCTGATGGACATATAAGCCACTTCTAACATCTAGCTATTTTGAGTTGTTCTGCTCTAAATATGTATGCATATGTATGAATCACTGAATTAGGGTGTCTTTAACTCTTTTGGAAGAATACCAAGAAGGAAAATACCTGGGTTAAATGAAATGTCTGGTTTTACTTTTTTGGAAGAATCTCCATACTGATTTCCATAGTGGTTGTACAGTTTACATTCCCAGTAACAGTGTAGAAATAACACCCCCTACCTCTGCATCCTTACCAGCATTTATTATTGGTTTTTTTTTTATAGTAACCATTTTTTCTGAAGTGTGTAGAATCTCATTGTTGTTTAACTTACATTTCTCTAATGAAATGACCAAAGATGATGAATATTTTTTCATGTATTTATTGGCCATTTATACTTCTTCTGAGAAATGTCTGTATTTATTTCAATTCCTCACTTTTTGATTGGGTCTCTTATTTGGAGAGGAGGGTCTGATTTTTTTTTTAGTTCTTTGTAAATTCTAGATAGTAGACCTTTGTCAGAGGAATTACTTGGAAAATATTTTCCTGTTCTGTCCCTTGTCTCTTCACTCTACTGATCATCTTCTTTTAAGCAATATTTTTTATTTACTTATTTAGTGTTTTGAGATAGGGTCTCATTGTGTAATCCAGGCTAGTAATGAACTCACTATGTAGTCCAGGCTGGCCTTGAACTCATGGTGATACTCCTGCCTCAGCTTCTTGAGTGCTAGGATTACAGGTGTGCACCACTGCTGTGGAAACCTGGTACTGAACCAAATGGATAATGCTCTGCACAGAAGAGTTGGAAGGCAACTCTTTATTATGCCAGCAGGCTGGTTGGACAGAGTCTCCAACTCACCAACCTTGACTCAGGGTGAAACAAAAACTTGTGTACATTTTGTAAGCAGGAAGGTTATTGATTACATGAATCAAGTCATATGTTGTCAGGCAGATTTGTTCTAAGCAGCTTTACTTAAAAGAAGAAATTGTTTATCATAAGGTGAGAACATTCTAAAAGGGAGTTTTGGAGGAGCAGGTAGAGTCAAACACGTCCTTGACTGGGCCCATCTGTCTTAGGTATAAAGTCCTTGAAGCATGTTGGAAGAACTGGATATATATTTTTAGTTAGGCAAACTCAGACATTACAGCTGGAGTAGTCAGATTGACCTTGAGGCTATTAGGGAGAAGCAGCTGGACACAAACAATCAAGGCTGAGTGAGTATAGCAGACTAAATATGTGGCAGGGAGCATGAGCATAGTCATAATCATGAATTAATTTTGAATTTTTGCCATGAAATTTCTGTAAGTTTGCTATTCGATAACTTGCTAGGACACCACCATTGCCTGGCTTCAAACAATACTTTTTTTTCTTTCTTTTTTGTCTTTTTCGTTTTTATCGGTACCAGGGATCAAACTCACAACTGCACACTTGCAAGGAAGGTGCTTATGCCGCTGAACTAAATCCCCAGCCCCGCAAACAATACTTTTAAAGGGAAATGTTTGAATCGCTCCCAGCCCCGTGGTGCTTTGGATGAAAGTCAGGACCTTCCATATGACAGGCAAAGTACTCTACCACTGAGCTATGCTCCTGGCCCAAATTTGAAAATTTTTGACCTATGTCCTTTGGGGACATCCTAATCTGTGGTGTCTGATCATTTATTTTGGGGCACATGATTAAAACCCAAAAGGGACTGGTCTGTATACATCTGACAAAATCCTTTTCACATTTTTCTTTATGCAACTGTCAAAAAATGCAATCTTCCACAGCAACAACCGTATTTTACTTATAAAAGTACTGCTTCTGCCTGGTGTGGTGGCGCATGACTTAGTCACATGCACATGGGAGCTTGAGGAGGATCACAAGTTTGATTCCAGCCAGGGCAGTTTAGTGACTTAGTGAGATCCTGGCTCAAAATAAAAAAAGAAAAATGACTGGGAAAGTAGTGAAGTCCTGGGCAGAATTCCCAGTACTGCCCCCAGAAAAGGTTATGATGATAATTTTTAAAAAAGAGAATAAAAAATAAAAACAATGCAGCATTTTAAAACAAGGTGATAAGGAATTAACAATGCTTATTATATTCTATATTGTCTTTAAAATAGTTGCTCAGATTATCAGATATATGCATGTAAAATCAAACAATGTAATTTCTTTTGATGAACTAATAAAACTAATAGAACTAATAGTAGTATCTTAACTATCTTGTGTATGTATATTGCCTTAGTTACTTTTTATTTGTTGCTGGAACAAAATACCCAACACCAAAATGAAGGAAGTGTTAGACCGGTGTCGCGAGGAAGACTCTAAGGGCCTCGCTCTCATGTAAAAACAATGGGGTTTTTATTATTTTGTGTATATGGGGTCCTCCAAACAGGTGGAAACGGAGAACCCTGAGTTGGGGCAAGGCTGGTGTTTTTAAGGATGAAAACCGCAAAGCAAGCAAGCATTGTTACAGAAGCCAATCATAGCAGTTAGAGCAGAACAGTTGGTGATTTGTCCATTTGTGATTGGTCAGATCATGAGGGGTGACCAGTGGGTCAGAGTTGATTAACTGTCTTGTTTTGCACAGCTTATTTTTAGGTCACCTAGCTCCTGTGTGGCTTGGTTTTGACATATTTTTTAATCTTGATTAGCATAGTTAGCAGACTTTATCTCTGAGTTTCCTGACATAATTATCTTACTTTAGCACCACAACCTTTTTATTTGTAGAGGGCAACAATGGTTAACATATCAATTGGGTAAGATTTTACAATTCTTTACAGAAGAGAGCATTGATTAACATATCAATCTTTTACCCAGGGGAAAAGGAAGACACACATTTACAGTTACAGGTATTACTATGATATAAACGAAGCTATTTTTGTGAAGAATGTACAATCTAATACAATCTGATGCAATTAACACAATTTGTGACGGGGCTACCAGATAGAGAAGACCCAGGATGTCAGGAGCTAGTACCTCAGGCCTTTGTTTTATGGCCTTTAGGAAGTTAAAACTTAACCTAGTTGGATTTGAAGGGAGAAGGGGAGGGGAAGCAGCAGATGGAACGAGCTTTCTTCTTCTCTTCATTCCCCCCTTTTTTTTTTTTCGTGGATGACCTCTAATCTTAGAGGTTTGTTGTAGCTAGGGGTTTATATTGGTGACGTATGACCATTAATTTGACCTGAGAGACTTGTCCCCTTATGAATTGGGTAATCCAGTTAATGAGGCAAGGGACAATGGCTAGGATTAGGATTAAGGTCACTAATGGTCTTATTAAGGGAAGGAGATAGGGGAGAATTCCGTTTTACATTTTTTAAAGGGGGCTCCCATACAAAGATCTTTAACAATTGTTTTTTTTTTTGCTTACAGGGGGACCAAAGCCGCCATGTAAGGTCGGCATCAATGTTATTAAAATCAAAACAAGCAAGCTAAAACATTTTATGACCAGCATAATCTAACTATGTTTTAGTCAATTTTTAACTTTAAGGGTTACCAGTCTGTTGTGTAGTCCACTGAGTATGTCCCTCGTTGTCTGCTGTTTCCAGTGGCTTTACATGAGTGTAGTGAATCCGCGCAGTTTTTTTTGTTACCTTGATGGCAGTGGGGGTACTGAGCATCACGGTGAAAGGTCTTTTCCAGTGGGGTTCGAGGGAGTCATGGTGATGACATCGAACCAAGACTGGAGTCCTTGAGGCCTTGGTCTCTGAAGGCAGGTCTAAGTGTTTTTGTCTAAACAGCTGGTGGATTCAGGCCAACACAGGTTGGAGTGTCTGTAGGGACTTAAGATCTCGATTAGTAATTTCAGCTAATTTGTCTTCTGATAATCTTGGAACCAATGGCGGGGGCCTCCCAAACATGGCTTTAAAGGGGGAAATTTTAGAAACATATGGGGTATATCTAGCTCTTAACAGTGTAAAGGGAAGAAGGCTCATCCAATTATTGTCAGTTTTTGAAGACAGCTTAGCTAAAATGTCCTTGAGACTTTGGTTTATATGTTTTATTTGCCCTGAGCTTTGTGGCTGATAGGCACAGTGGAGTTTTAATTAATCTTTAATGCCTGGGCTAACTTTTGGGTGACTCGGGCTATGAAAGCCAGGCCATTATCGGACCCCATTGATAGTGGGAGGCCAAATTAAGGTATGATCTCATGTAATAGCCTTTTAACTACCACTAAGGCTGACTCAGATTTAGTAGGGAAAGCCTCTACCCAGCCAGTAAAAGTGTTTATTAATACCAAGAGATAGCGGTGTCCCTGTAAATTAAGTTTTACCATGTCTATGAAGTCTATTTCCCAATGTTCTCTTGGAACAATTTCTTGATGTCGGGTGGTCTCCAACGCAGAGCTCTTGGCTGAGTTGACTAACAAGCACTGTGGGCATCTGGAGCTCGAAGAGGTGGTCAGTTTGTAGAGTTTTGGAATAAAATACTGAGTTCTGAACAATTCTGCAAGGTGAAACAGCTCCCACCCTAGTGCCTCCAGTAACAGTACTTGTTTATCAGGTAACTGGTATTAGCCCCTTGGGGTGGGAGACTTTATTTCAAGTTGAGATGCCAACTGTAGGTCTTTCTTTGTGTAGACTAGTTCTGACAAGGTCAGAGGACTAGTATCAGAGCAGTTACTTTCTTGGTTGACCCCTCTGATGTGGTTGTTATTTTTTATCTCTGGTTGGGTGAGCCTTGTAAGGAATAGCAACCCATTGAGGCAGCCAGACAGCTGCCAGCAAATCTAGAATCTGTGGAGCATTTTTAGATGGCTTTCCCGTATATGTACAGTAGCAAAGGGATGTCTTCAGTAAAAAAAAATGTTTACCCTCTTTTCCGTGGCTAGTTTTAGCCTCTCAGTCAAAGCAATAAGCTCCGCCTTTTGGGCAGAAGTGCCAGACTCTACCCGCTTAACCCAGAGTACCTCCTTTTCAGCGGTCACTGTTGCCCCGGCCACTCGTTTGCCGTTTTGGATGAAGCTGCTTTTATCGAACAGTTGTCGGCATTTCCCAAAAGCTGGTCAGTAAGATCAGCCTGTAGGTTCTGCTGCAGTTTGAGGATGTCAGCGCACTCATGGAGAGAGGTGTCCTTTGTTCCTCCGGATCATCATCAGGCATAAGGGTGGCTGGGTTTAAAGCTGAAGAAGTCTTGAATATCATTAACTCTGGGTCTAGAAGCAGGGCTTGACAGTAGAATTCTGGCATTTGAGAGCCTTTTTTAGGAGGGGTTTTGATAAGAGTCTCTAAACTGTGAGAGGTTACCACAGAAATCACTTGCCCAAAGCGAGTTTCTTTGTCTCCTTAAGTAACATTGTCACAGTAGCTAGTATTCTTAGGCAGGGGGCCATACTCCTGTTACTGGATTAAGTCTTTTGGAGAGGTAGGCTATAGGCCTCTTTCAAGGGCCAATGTCTTGAGTTAGGACTCTTTTGGCAATGTCCCTGAGTTTATCTATGAACAAGATGAAAGGCTTGGTAACGTCAGGGAGTCCCAGGGCTGGGGCCTCTGTCAAGGCCTGCTTGAGCTGTTGGAAGGCCTGTTTACATTTATCAGTCCAGTTCAGCGAATTTTGAGTTTCTCCCTTATGGGAGTCAGTCATATAGAGGCAAGCTTTTCAGTAAAATTTAGCCTACAGTATCCAACTGCCCCAGAAACTCTCGTCTGTTTTTTAAAAGTTTTTTTCTCATAGAGCAATTTTAACACCTTGGCTATCTTTTTGTAAATTTTTTAGTTCTCAAAGACCTTTTTGTGTTATCTCTATTAACTGGCTGAGGGGCATTTTCTTAAACCTCTCAAACCTTTGTAATTTTTGTCTAACATGTGGGGCCAACTGAGTTACAAAGAGAACAACTGGCAATATTGGGAAACCTCCTTACCTCTGGATGTCCAGTCAGGGTAGCACAAAAGGAGAACATGGTTTTGGCATTCCGGATCAGAGAGCCGGCTTCATCTGGATGGCACACTGTTTTTTTGTCCAAGAGTGTCACGTGACAGGCCATTATTTTATTAAAATTATATTTTTAACAAAAAGGGCTTTTTCATAGGTAACAAAATTGTGCTGTATAATCTCCCAGATGTTTACAGCACATGTAAGAACTTGTATCTTATTTTTAATATCACCTATAATCTCATTTTAATGAAAACATTTTGCAGCAAAGTACAATCTTATGTATACTTTTACCAAAACTGATCTAATACTGTCAAATTCTGAACACATTTACTTTTTGTCAAACCTGTTATTTGTAGTACTATAAACCAAGACAAATAAAATTTACATCCTCTTGAGCCTTCTACAACTTATAATAATACCTCTCAAACTAAGCTTTAATCTTTTTCTACATTCTGGCATAGCCAGACACCTTTACTTGAAGACCACTCTCTTTGTCCCTCTTTTTACTATTACCAGTCAATTACCTTTTTTCTCACTTTTCAGACAACATCAAAACTCTCAACAAAACCCTTGAAGTCACCTTCTAGTAGTCCAAAACATACTTATTTTATGTCTTTTTACCACATAAAAATGTTGTATTTTAAAAACAAAACTGTAACCTTTTAACTGGCTCAAATATAGTACCGCCTGGTTTTTATTTGGCAAAGTTGACATGACTCTTAACAACCATAGATATACATATATATGTGCACATGTTTACATTTTCACCAGAGAGAAAAAAATACTCCTTTTAAAAGGCATGCTGAGGTTGCAAGCAATCAATTGAAGTCTTACATATTAAACAAGGTGCCACAACATTAAAGACACAAACAAAGGGAGCTTCTTGCATAGTTTGGTCAGCTAAAGGAAATAATTTTTCTTATCATGAACCTTGAATCTAATAAGCCATATGGATCCTGCAACAGAAATGGGCAACAAGCCCCTAAGTTAGTAACAAGTTTAAACATGCAACCAAGGAGAGGGCGGAGGAAGGAAGGGTTTTACCCACGGTGGGGGCTCCTCCCTGAGGTCCTGCCATACCAAGATGTAGGTGACCCAGTCGGGGTGGCTCTTTCGTCCAGGGCGGAAGATGATGTTCTTAACTGCTAAGATGAGGGGAAGGTGGAAAGTCCCCTCCGGTGGCCAATCCACGGAGAATGTGGGCCACTCAGACGAGCAGAAAGTCTGCCATTTACTTTTTTAACCTGTAAGGAGAGATTGTGAGCCCTCTCTCGAACCTCCGACCAATGGTCGAGGGTGAGGGACAATGGGGACGATGTCATTTGTCCCATGGTGTTCTGAAGACAAAGAGTGGTTAGCGTACGCGCGACACAACAAATAACCGATCACAACAGTCACAACACACAGGACAAACAGGCCGGCCACCTCACTCTCACGCATTAGTTTCACATCAAACGAGTCACCTTAGGGGGTGCCTCCAGATTGGCCCGGACGGACCACAGATTGGGAATGAAATTCCCCAGATTGGCCCAGAAGGACCACAGATTGGGATGAAATTCCCCAGATCGATAGGAAAATCCTATCGCAGACGGTGAGTCACGGAAAACCGTGTGGGGCGTCCCCCGATCACCCAAGAACAGAATTTGCCCGTGAAGTAGAGCCGGAGTTTGGCCTGGGGCGAAAGGAAATGGCGGATCGATCCAAAATGAAAGTAAACAAAAACTGGCCGTACTACTTACCCCAGAGAGGTGCCGTTGGGGTCTCCCTCTGCGAGGAGGTCTCTTCTCAGTTTGATCTCGCTGGGGCCTCCAAAATGTTAGACCGGTGTCGCGAGGAAGACTCTAAGGGCCTCGCTCTCATGTAAAAACAATGGGGTTTTTATTATTCCGTGTACACGGGGTCCTCCAAACAGGTGGAAACGGAGAACCCTGAGTTGGGGCAAGGCTGGTGTTTTTAAGGATGAAAACCGCAAAGCAAGCAAGCATTGTTACAGAAGCCAATCATAGCAGTTAGAGCAGAACAGTTGGTGATTTGTCCATTTGTGATTGGTCAGATCATGAGGGGTGACCAGTGGGTCAGAGTTGATTAACTGTCTTGTTTTGCACAGCTTATTTTTAGGTCACCTAGCTCCTGTGTGGCTTGGTTTTGACATACTTTCCAATCTTGATTAGCATAGTTAGCAGACTTTATCTCTGAGTTTCCTGACATAATTATCTTACTTTAGCACCACAACCTTTTTATTTGTAGAGGGCAACAATGGTTAACATATCAATTGGGTAAGATTTTACAATTCTTTACAGAAGAGAGCATTGATTAACATATCAATCTTTTACCCAGGGGAAAAGGAAGACACACATTTACAGTTACAGGTATTACTATGATATAAACGAAGCTATTTTTGTGAAGAATGTACAATCTAATACAATCTGATGCAATTAACACAATTTGTGACGGGGCTACCAGATAGAGAAGACCCAGGATGTCAGGAGCTAGTACCTCAGGCCTTTGTTTTATGGCCTTTAGGAAGTTAAAACTTAACCTAGTTGGATTTGAAGGGAGAAGGGGAGGGGAAGCAGCAGATGGAACGAGCTTTCTTCTTCTCTTCAGAAGAAAAGGTTTATTTCTTACAGTTCTTCGAGGTTTCAGTTCATACTTGATTGGCTCCAAGGCAGGGTGGCATGGCAGGATCGCAGTTCATGGCAGCTGCAAACAGCAAGGTATGAGCCCGCAAGAGAGAGACACATACACCTTCTTCCTGCCCTTACATCATATCCTGGCTCCACCCCTCCGCGGGTGTAGCACTCATACCACCAGTCTGAGCGCTAGATAAACAAACCAATCACAAATGGTAGATTTGGTTAAATTCATAATTCATGAGGCTTGGGTACCACTGACATAAACCATGACACACATATATATATGACAAAAAAACAAGACAAGAAATGGAAAAACAAAGAAGAAAATAAGAAAAAAATGTCCACTGCAAGGAACATCTCTGCTGTCTCTGAAACCCCTTGCCCCAAGGTAGGAAGAAAAATTACCTGAGCAGAGGCGCTGACCACAGGTGCAGAGATAGAGATAACAAGGAACCAGAGCTTGCAAGATGAGATGACTAAGCACCTGCCCTAAACAGCTGCACCTGTGAGATGTCACCAAGATTCTCAACTCCCTGAGACCCATACTAAAAATTTCCCACTTCTCCCTGCCATACCCCTCCCCTATCCAACTGCCCTATACAACCTTTCCCCCACCCTACCCTTGGGGCCAATGGTCTTATTGCCTTGGCCTTCCTGCATCCAGCTCAAATAAACTTTACTTATTGCTTCAACTTTGCTTGACATGGTGGTCTCAGTTGCACCCGGTTTACTCTAACACTGTCACTGGTAGACTGAGTATGCAAACAGAATCCAGATTTATGTTGATTTATGTCAGCAAACCAGCTGTAGATTTACAGCAGGGCAGTGGATAAGCCCAGCAAGCTATACCTTTAATTCCACTGCATTTCAGGCTGGTTTTTGGCTATGAGGCTGGAAGCTGATTTGTTCAGTCTGCAAAACAGCATGTGCCACCTTCGCTGGCTTGAACTCAGCTCCTTGACCTCTCGCAACTTGAATCCAGTTCCACCTCACCCTCACACTAGGAGCTGCTAGATGGAGTGAGCCTGCAGCTGCTCTGAGTTCCAAACTTAGCTGGCCCTTTTCCAATGCTATTGGCCAATCACCCTCTCTTGGAGGACATCTGAACCTCAATACTTTACCAGGTGCTGCAGTACACTATGTCCACTGCTCTGCTCCACTGGTGTATTTCTCTGTGAAGTCCTCTGGGGTCGCCAGACATCACTTGCATCATCTGGAGGTGTAAGCCACTCCTCCCCCATGGTGAGTCAGGGCTCAGGAAGAAAGTGCTGCTTGTCATTTTCTTCTTTGTTGAAGTCTCTCTGCTCTTTCTCAGTTTATCAAATCCTTAATCCAATGATTAGTGATGTCCAACCCAATACTTTTTTTTTGGTATCAGGAATTGAACTCAAGACCTCATGCTTGTCAGGCAGGCACGTGCTGCCAAACTAGATCGCTGGCACCCAGCACATTTTTAGTGCTTCTTAGCATTGTTCTCAGGGCACAGGATGGGGAAAAAATCATGGATTAGATAGAAAAGGTGGAGACAGATTGTGAAGAAACTTTAGGGTCAGACAACTGTCATAAAAATACAATGAGGAAGCCAGACGTGGTGGTGCACACCTGCAATCTGAGCATTCAGGAGACTGAGGCAGAAGGATAACTAGCAGTTTAAGGGTGGCCTGGACCACATAACAAGACATTATCTCAAAAAACAAAAAAGCTGGGCGTGGTGGTGCACACCTGTAATTCTAGCACTCAGGAGACTGGGGCAGGCGGATAACTGAGCTGAAGGCCAGTCAGTTTGAACATAGAGAGGAGCCCTTATCCCATCTCTCCCCAAATCCCACGCAAATGAGAACAAGTAATAGCAACCACATAAAATTTAGTAAGTGTCAGGGACTAACCTAAAGGCTTTTGATATATTAGTTGATTTAATCTTCATAATTAAAGCACTAATCTGGCAAGGTAAGTACACATATCATCATCATATCAACATTTTTATCATCATAATTATTACTTGGGGTTTTTTGTTTGTTTTTTGAGACAGGATTTTGCTATGTAGTTCAGGCTCATTCCAGGCTGGCCATCCTCCTCCCTCAGCCTCTCAAGTATTGGGATTTCAGGTGTGTATACCATACCTGACCTCATTATTTAAAAACAAAACAAAACAAAATTTTGATAATACTTAAAAATTTTTTTTTTCTTCTTGGTGCTAGTGATTGAGCCCAGGGCCTGTGAAAGCTAAGTGCATGCTCCCCCACTAAGCAGCATCTCCAGCTGCTATGACACTACTGTAGAGAGGAGATTCCACACATTTCTAGAGCCAGGCATGGTGGTGGCACATGCCTAAAATCCTAGTACTTGGGAAGTTGAGAGAAGTGGGTCACTACAAGTTCTAGGCTAGCCTAGGCTACATCATGATTTCAAGGCCAGTCTAAACTGCACAGTCAGACCCTGTCTCAAAAAATTGCAGCACCAAAAGCCAGAAAATATTTTCTTATGTCACACAAATGCGTTAAGCATATCCACTATAACACATGACATAGTGAATCATGAAGATTCATGTTAGACACAATCATTTCCATTTGATACCAAGAATGTGCAATTCATGTGTTCTGTCTGTACTCTGACTGGTCATGTGGTGGTAAGTTTTGTGTTCATCTCAAGTTTAATCTCTCATCCTAAGGCACCTGCTTGGATATTTATGGATACTTAATTATAATTTATTTTATCATCTCTTTTAAGTGTTAGCATCAATAATATTGACATATAATTTAATATATGTTGCATATTTACATATGTGTGTGGCAACAGATGTATTAAATGTACCCATCTGACTGATGATCTTGACTGGGGCCTACTTTGGGGTAGGGCTTGTATTCAGAGGGTTCTAAAAATCATGCTAGTGCTTATTTTGTGGTCTTATTTCTGGGGAAATATGAACTTGACTTTCTGAGTGTGGCTTATTTCACTTAACAGGATGATCTCCAATTCCACCCATCTTTCTGGCATGATTTGTTCTTCTTTCTTCCTGAATAATATGTGTAATATACTGTGTAATATACTATGTTTTCTTTGCTCATTTGTTCACTGACAGGTAACTAGGCTGAGTCTGTATCTTCACTATTGTGAACTGTGCTTTGTTGTTTTCCTCTGAGATGGTCTCGCACTGTGTCCAGGCTGGTTTTGAATTCTTGGGATCAAGCATTCTTCTTCTTTTTTTTAAATTTTATTTTGAAAGTAGTAAAAATGCAACAGCACAAGACAGAACAAAGTCAGTCGAGACAATGCAGTGAAATTGGTACAGGATTTCACAGTAGGATACTGGGATAGTAGTAGTATGTACTATAGTATATCTCGTTAACTTCACAATAGTTGTCCAGTCAATTAAGTATAGCAAAATCAAACCAAAAAAAGAACATTATAAAACCAATTGAGAATACTGAAGAGAGCAAAAGAAACATAACAAAATAGTGAAAATAACCTTTGCCTTCAAACAGACGATAAAAGGAAATCCCCCATATTTGCTATACTGCATATGGTCATCCTCCCAAGAGATGCTGAGACATCTATCCCCAGTAGCTATGGGGGGAGTGGGTAGGGGAAACGTGCTTGATTTTCAGCCCACATGGCAGTAGGCTCACAGGTAATAGTTCTCCTCCAGGCCCACGCTGTAGGTACTTACCAAGAGGGCAGGTGAATAAGCTGCCTGAGTCCCTCCATAGCCGGATCTCGGGAGCTCTGTTCCATGGGATCAAACATTCTTCTTGACTTAACTTTCTTGGTGGCTGGAGCCACAGGCATGCATCACTGCGCTCAGCATGGAGGGTGCCGCTGAAATGAGGGTGGAACCCTGGTTCCTGCCTCAATCTTTGTTTTGAGGTTTTGTGTTGCTGCATAGTCCTGGCTGGGCTTGAACTCATTATGTAGCCCATGCTGGCCTTAAAGCAATTTTTCTGCCTCAGCCCCCTGAGTGCTGAAATCATGGTACATACCACCACATCCAGCCCACCTCTGTCTCTTTGACTTGCTATCTAGAGTTCCAGCATGTACTGCCCATTTCAATGTGTGCGTTTCTATGTACCCCAAAACAATGGGGCCAAAAAATCATGAACTGAAACCTGCAAAACTGTGAGCCAAAATAACACTTTCCTCTTTTCACATTCTTGTCTTAGGCATCTTGTTGCAGTAATGGAAAGCTGACCAACACACCCCCGACCTCTGGAAGGAAAAAGCTTTTGTAAGTTGGTGGCCTGTGGTGCTTGTTATAGCTGCAGAAAGCTTTCTCTTCACTCTGATCACTCCTGCGGGGGAGGGCCCTGACCCCACAAAACCTCACAGACCTCTGTTCTCCTGTGCAGCTCACTGGCTAGAGCAGGGCTGTTTAAAGGGGTTCCTGTGTTTTATGCTCTGGAACAGGCACAAAGGACACCCACATGTCAGCAGACCCTGGGCATGGCCCACTGCAGCATGACCTGAACCACCCACTGTCCTCTCTGTGCTTTTAGACACCTAAACTGAAAGCAGGAAAGTGGAACCAACCCTTACCTGGCAGCTGTTGCTCTGCCATTAACCAGTCCAGCCAGGAACCTCCTTTCAAGATGTCCTGCATAGAGGAGAAAAGACTCGCCCATTCATTACCTTTCCCAGGTAAGCTAGTTTGTGTTCCCAGAGCCTCAGTTTGTATCCTGCATGCTCAAGATCAGCAGAGTAGATTCTAGAAGAGATTTTATTGTGCTACTTGATGTTTTCTTTTCAATGAAGGCAAACCATTTAGAGCTTTTAATGATACAAACAGTCCACTATAGCATACATGCAATAGGGTTGACACCCTTGGTCTAACTGATTGATGGAAGGCAAGTGAAACAAAATGAAACTTTAAAAAATAATGCTGTTGCTTTTAAAATGATGACAAAAGCCATAGTATTCTTAGGGAATGCATAGCTACCTGGTCATGGTGGTGCACAACTATAATCCCAGCATGCTGGGAGGCTGAGGCAGGAGGACTGCAAGTTTGAACCCCACCTGGGCAATCTAGAAACTCAGGAAGACTCTGTTAAAAAAAAAAATTAAAGGGCAGAAAATTTAGCTCAGTGAAAAAGACCTGGATTCAGTCCCCAGGACTGGGCGGGTGCTGTTCAAAGTTTTACGGAATCTGGTATTCCTGTGAGGCTGTAGTCTTGACATATTTCAAAGCTTCAGTGAGGCTCCTATTTTTAAATCTTAAAAGGCAGATGAGGTCCTTCAGAATGAAGGAAAGTCCGCAAAAGAATAGGTGAATCCAAAAGCACTGTAGCAATAAACGCCTCCTTCACTACATTGAATGTAAAAGTGATGTCTTCAGACAGGTCACTAGGAATCTGGTAAGTCTCTTTCTGGCAAAGGAGACATCTATCTTTGGATGCCTGTATAAGATGCAAATATAACACCTCCAGGCCAGGCAAGTTTCCCACTTCCTATGGAGAGTGGTGCCATATGGCAGCACCTATGGCAGCATTTCTTTTTCTGTGCCTCAAATCATGAAGATTGGTTTGCCAAGGTATGTGTGGTTGAGCTGTGGGGTCACTGCAGTTTTATAATTATACAGAATTTAACATGTATCTTTCAGCCTCAGCGAGCCTCTTTGCAGGTGTAGTATGATACCATGGACTAGAATTTCAACTTTGTTTTTTATTTTTTCTGAGACAGTCTCATTTGTGTAGTTCAGGCTGACCTTGAACTCACCATGTAGCCCAGGTTGGCTTGGAATTTGTGGTGATCTTCCTGCTTTAGCCTCTTTTTTAAAAAATTAAAACAAATTTTTTTTGCCTCTTGAGTGCTGGGGTTACAGACATGCCCTACTACACCTGGCTAGAATATCAAGTGACATTAAGCAAACAGGCCTTGAACATACATCTATGCCCAGTACAGCATGGGGCACTGGGGTACCAAAATAAGCAAGATATACTCCCTATCCTAAAGTTCCTCATGGCTAGTAGGGAGAGCAGCTCCATAACCAACTCTAAATGTAGTACAACATGTACTTCTTAGAGATGCATAGCTGGCCACCATAACCCGTTTAGGAGATGGACTACCTTAGTTTACCTAAGATGCAGACTAACCTCTCTGAAATGAGGGTGCAGCTCACAATAGCAAGTGTCACACCACGATCATTGGCAATCCTCCGCCCCATTCATAAAATCACAGTGGCTCTTACGATCAATGGAATACAATATTGAACATCCGAGTGACATGAGGCTGAGGAGAGATGACAGGGAAGGAGGCTCTGGGGTCTCTGAAGGATGAGTAGGGGTTTTGCTATGTGAAGAAACAATGTGTTAGGGTGGACTCATCCCCTATAAACTTTGTACTCCGAAGACCTGAATCCTGATGTCAGAGACTTCAGACTGTCTATTGGTCAACAGCAAGAGTGACACAAATCAGTGTCACATAAAATAACATGGGTACTGTGTGTCTGAAGGCTTTAAATTACACACACATACATACACACAAAAAAAATCCCACTGGGATATTATTATCATCTCCAAGTTCCTGATAAGGAACAAGTAGAGATTAAAGTACAGCAGGTAAATGAGTTCAAACCCGAGGGGCCTGGCGACTGCTTAGAACTGCCCACCTCTCAAGTAAATGTTTACAGAAACTCTCTTTCCATGAACTGCAGGGTCTTGATCCAGTGGTAGCTGTCATTTTATGCAAGGATGAGGAGTTTTTAAGGGAAGGAGGTGAGTGTGGTGACACACACCTGTAATCCCAGCATTTGGGAGGCTGAGGCAGGAAGATTGCTGTGAGTTGGAGGTCAGCCTGTATTACATAGCAAAACTCTGTCACAAAACAAAACACAAATCCAGTGAAGAAGAAGTAAGAGAAAAGCCATAAGGTTTCAAAGCACTGAGCAACAGCTTTCCACTAGAGATTTTGGGAGAGGAAGGGTAGAAGCAGGGCAGGAGTATTTCTAGGCAAAAAGCTAGTGAATGTAATAAAAGGAGAAAGATTTATACAATCTGAAGAGAAACCAGATTTTAGAAAGCCAGAAAATCATATTGATACCAGGTTATAAAGGTGAATGATAAGCACTTGGGAGTTTGGACTTCCTCTGTAAGTTATGGAAAATGTGAAATGTCTTCGAGCTGGGGGGTGATCAGTCATATCTGAGATTTAGCAAGGCAAGAGTGGGAATGGCGGATTCCGATGGAGCAAGACCAAGGCAGGAGTCAGGCTTGGAGGCCAACTTGGGTTTTCTTGTTTTGGTTTTGGTTTTGCAGGGCTGGGGATGGAACCCAAGGCCTTCCTGTATGCTGAGCAAGGGCTTCACAACCCCAGGCCTCAGGACAGGGACTCTAGTGAAGGCCAGAGAGCGGAGGTTGGACTTGGGGTGAGGCTTGTACCTGGAAGATGGTTGTTGGGTTGGAGGTCCAGGCCAGCTTGCAGAGGGGCCTTCTCCAAGAGCAGGCTGACCAGGTGAATGAGGACAGCACCATGTTGGATCATCTAAGTAAATGCCGCCTGATATGCAGTATTGAAGCTGCCGTGGTTTCCATCAGGCTTGAGTGCCACACTGTGATTACAAGTGTGTGCTGCCTTCTGCTTTCTGCCCACCGGCTAGAGTGATCACGGGACCTTGTGGCCATTAGGTGACCCAGAAGTTATAGAGTGGGGCAGCATGGGGTGGTGGCAAAGATCTCAATTTCCAAAAGAATGGTAAAAATTTCCACTGATGGCCAATAGCCATTGAGAGTCACTGTGTCCTAAACAGTGTAAAGAGCCAAAGATGGTGGAACTGTCTTCAGTTAGCTGGGAGGAAGAAGAAGAGGAGGAAGAAGAGGAAGAAGTTTGTTTAGAGTGTAAATTTGGAGATTCAAGATCCAAGAGCAGGCCAGGAGAGAGTGCCCATTGGTTTAGGCTCTGTCGAGGATACGGATGTGGGCCCATCACAGCAGGAGCACAGTGATCACATCTGAAAGCAACAGAGAGGAAAGACGGGGTCCCACAATATCTTTAAGGGCAAACCCTCAGTGGCCTAGGGACCCCTCCCTACATCCTACCCCTACCTGTCCCACCATCCCCAACAGTGCCACAGGCTGGGAATCAGCCCTTTAACACACAGACCTTTGGGGACATTCAATGTCCAAAATACAGCAGGAACCCACCCACCATCAGTTCCCCACAGTGCAGGAGCAGGCAGCTTCTCCTTTCCTTGTGCTTCAGTTTCCCAAGGAATTGTAAGCAGCTTCTGCCAAAGCAGAGGGGAGGGGAGGCTATAGGCGTCTCAGGGAAACATTATTCCTAGACCTGTGCTGTGCAGAGGGAGGAGAACACGAGGCACCTGTGTCAGGATAGAAATTTTAGTAGCTGCATTAGAAAAAGAAAGGGGTGGAAATACTCTCACTTCAACATGCAACCAAGAGAAAACAATCATTTCAGAGATATTTTACTTATTTCTTTTGTACTAAACTTTAAACTCTAGTGTGTATTTTACACCTACATCTCCACTTGCAGCAGCGACTTGGGGAGAGTTCAGCCACCACCTGTGGACCCTGGGCAGCAGGCTGGACACCCAGGTAGGGGCAGCCAGGTGAGGCTGAGGCAGCTGGTGACCATAACTCTGGCTGCTGCCCAGGGGCTGGAGAGAGTTGAGCTCACCTTGCTCCCCGGAAGCCCTCCACTCCGCCTGGGCAACATTCTGAAAACTTTCTGAAAGGACTAAAAGGGCAAAGTACTTGTAAATGTCTAGATTTGCACTTCCCAGGCTGCCTGCACAGGGCCAGAGCATGGCCGCCTACCGCTTTACAGTCTGAGCATCTTTTCAGCTCTGGACCGAGCTGGCTGGGACAGTTCTGCCTCCTGAGTCCTCTTTTTCACCAGAAGCTGTTTACAAGGGGAGGAACTGGGGCTGAACCATCAGAACCACCTGCCCCACACCACCGGCCCCATACCTCTTGGTGCCCTGCAGAGCTCGGCCCCCCAGGGATGCTATCTACAGGTCAGTAGGCCCCTGCAGTGCTGCTCAGTCTCAGGAGGATGCCTGCTACCTGCAACCAGAGTCCCCCAATGTTTTTCGCTGATTCTAGTGGATGCTAAGCCCGTGAGACAATTCCTCTGGAGCATCAGAAAAGAACAAAAAGGAATATAAAAGTTTCTTTTCCTTCTTTTTAATATAAAAATTTCTGATTAGGCATGTTCCTGTGTTTTTTAAGAAATGGGATGTTTCTGAGAACTTGAGAGCTGGGTACCAGGGCGGAGAAGCCAGAAAGGAGAACAATGGAGCCCAGAAAGGAGAAAAGGGGACTTGGCTGGGGCAGGGGGCGGCAGGCACAGCAGCTCCAAGCTCAGTGCAGCGCAGGAGCCAGCAGAAGCGGGGCTGCGGCAGTGTGGGCTTAGGTTTCCCCTCCCTCCCCTCCTCTCCCCTCCCCTCCCCTCCCCTTTTCCTCTCTTCTCCCCTCCCCTCCCCTCCCCTCCCCTTTTCTTCTCTTCTCCCCTCCCCTTGCCTTCCTTCTTTCCTTCATTTTATTTAAACCATCTTTATTGTATTGGTACTTTTCAGATACACGTAGTGAAAATATTCATCATAGGGAATTTGTGCCTGTACATGATCTACCTTGCTTCTTTTTTCCCAATCGCTTCCCCTCCCTTCATCACCTCATCTCCTCTATATTTACAAAACTTGGATTCCGTTTTTTCTTCTTTCTCTTTTTCTTCTTGTCCCTTCTTTCCTCCTCACTTCCCCTTTTCCCTTTCTCATTTGAACCTTTTCTTCTCATTTCCAAATATCTATTATACATTTGGTCTTTATGTACATTTTAGGCTTCTCACACCAGAGAATCCAAGTGATATTTGAACATGTGTGTCTGATTTGTTACACTTAAGAGTATGGTCTTAAGGTGCATCCATTTAGCTGGAAATCTTTCAACCTTATTCTTAAGGCAAAATTAATAATATATGTATCTCCCCACACCTTCTTTATCCATTCATTGTTTGATGGGCATTTGGGCTGTTTCCAAGATTTAGCTATTACAAACTGCCTCTATAAATATGTATGTATGAATATTGCTATGTTAAGATGCTTTAAAATTTTTCAAGAAGGTACCAAGAAGGGGAATAAGTATTTCCACAGCAGTTGCACCAGTCTACACTCCCACCAACAGTGGAGAAAAGTTCCTTTTTCTCCACAGCACCACTAGTATTTGTTATTGTTTAATTTCTTGATGATAGCCATTCTTTCTAGGGTGAGATGGAATCTCAATATTGTTTTAATTTGCATCTCTCAAATGATCAGTGATTTTGAACATTTTTCATACATTTATCTTCCATTTGTATTTCTTTATCTGAGAAGTGTGTATTCATTTCAGAGGCTCATTTTTGGACTGAGTCTTTTTTTTTTTTTTTTTTTTTTTTTTTTGGAGACAGGGTCTCACTCTGCAGTTCAGGCTGGCCTTGAGCTCACTATGTAGCCCAGGCTGGTCTCGAAATTGCAACGATCATCCCGCCTCAGCCTCCCAAATGGTAGGATTACAGGTGTGAGCCACCATGCCCGGCTTGGACTGAGTCTTTAAATCTGAAGTGAAAGTTCTGATTTTTTGACTTCTTTCTATATTCTAGAAATTAGTCTGTTGTCTGAGGAACAGCTGGAAAAAAATTTTTTCCACACTGTTCACCCTGTTGGTGGTTTCTCTTGCTGTGCAAAAGCTTTTCAAGAAGATGAGATCCCAGTTGTTGATTCCTTGTTGTGGGAGACAACTCCAGTGACTCCTCTTGAATGCAAAACAATTACTGTGACTTTGATTATTTGGAAACTCATTTTCTTATACTGATACGTAGAGAACTGGCCATGATATTTCTTTCTCTCTTTAATTGGCTCTAAGCATTGCACATAAGGCTAGCCAAGGTGCTAGTATATAATCTCTAAAGCCAACAGACAGTCCTGTTTCCTCACATAGTGTTCTCATACAGGATATGAGCACAGTGGGATGTTAGAGCCAGTCAGCTCTGGAAATGTCAACTGGGTCTGAGCCTCAAGATAAAGAGGTTATGACTCCCTGGGGCACAAGAGTTTACATATCAAAAACCAAAGTGACAGCCTCCCAAAACAATTCAGTTGCTACCTTAATTAGATTATGTAAATTGATCCTTCTACATATTTCTCTCCCACCTGGCCAGCAAGCTCAAGTTACTCACATAATTCCTGCCATCCTCACTGTCACTCATCCCTGAGCTACCCACCTTCTTCACAAGATAATAAATTCTGGGAGAGGCCTAGAATTAAGGTATTTGTCCACATATCCTCATGGGGATTAGACTTAAGACACCTTGGCTGCCCTTAATTTGGAATATGTCTGGTGTCTTTACTCACTGCCGTGGGTTGCATTGGTGGTGGTAGATTAAAATTAACTTGCTGAGATTCCAATAACATCTCAATGGGATTGACAAATAAAACCTTTTGGATTGTGAGGAAAAGTAAAAAGAGGATTACAATACTTAGATGACTGAACTCAATATTTGGGGTTACAATACTTTGTGATAATTCTGTGTATTGGGATTTTGTTCATAAAGTCTTTACCTTTACCAGTGTCTTTAAGAGTTCTACCTATTCTGTCTTCTGGCAGATTTAGTGTTTCTGTATTAATATTTATATCTTTGATGTATTTTAATTTTATTTTGGTACATCTTGCTTATATGTCTTCTCATTTTCCATTTTTCAAAGTTTAATTCCTGGGTTGATGATTGTCAATTGCTTATGGAGCTTTTACTTAAATTGCTTAGAAAATGACTATTTCTCAAAAATCTTTCAGATGGAGCTGTCTTTTGGGTTTTGAATCTGTTGCAAGATCTTACCTCTTCAATTTATTGGGAATGAGAAGTTGCTGCCTATTTGGCCTATCTCCTTTGGTTCTTTGGCAATGGCCTGTTTTTTATGACCCTTAGACAATCTCAGTCTTGGCATATCGGGAAGAACAACTGATTAGAACAATCATGTCACTTTAGGTAAAGTAGTACAATAGGCAATTAACAATGGGATCAAACACAGACTAGAAAATGATAAGCTGTGGTAACTATTAATTTGCCAGCCTTAATGATGTGAACTAGATTTGTGGTTATATACCAAAATGTAAAACAAAACAGAAAATTGTATACAGTAAATGAGCCCTCAGTCTGGTGATTTTACCCTCAGCAAAGAAAATTTAAAAGGAATTAAGGGGAAATATAGAAAAATAGAAGAAGAAGAAATTAGAAACAAGATTGGAAGACAAAGGAAAGTTCCACAAACTTTGGGAAACTGGAGAAAAAGACAGGAGGGGAAAGAGAGAGGGCAGACATTAAAAACAGCACCAAAACAGAACAACAGAAAAATTAGAAATCATGTTTACACTCATTAAAAATAGGAACAATCAAGAAAAAAAGAAAAACAAGAAAAAAGTAGAAAATAAGAAAAATAAACATCTACTTCAAAGTGTGTCTCTGCTGTCATTGGTAGACAAAGTGTACAAAGACTCTAGATCTGTGTTGATTAATTTCAGCAAGCCAACTGTAGATTTACAGTAGGATAGTGGATGATCTCAGCAAAGCTTCACTTTCAATTCCACTGAAGTTCAGGCTGGCTTGTGACTGTTTACCTGGGATGTGACTTGTTCAGCCCGTAATATTCCATGTGCCTCCTGCCACCTTGAACTCAGCTCCCTGACCTCATGGTGACTTGAACTTGGCAGCCTTATCCTATGGGCCACTAGATGGAGCCTGCCCACAGTTGCTCTGAGTTCTGAGCAGTTAACTCCTCTCCAAGGTGGCTACTGGCCAGCCAGCCTCTCCTGGGGGACAACTGAACCTGAACAACTCAGCAGCCATTTCAGTCTGCTGTGTCCAGTTCTCCATTCCACTGGCACATTTCCCCAGAGAGGCCTCTGAGGTCAACAGTAGTCACTGTACCTCTGCAGGTTGGAGTCCTCTCACCCACTTAGTGAGTCTTATCTCAGGAAGAAAGCACTATCTGACACCTCCTTCTTCTTTGTTGAAGTCTCTCTCTTGCTTCAGATCCTTCCTGGTTCTCAGAGACTCACTTCCCTCCTTCTCTTCCTCACGTAGCTATGTTTCAGCACCTGGATACTGAATCTTGGGGGAATTTTCTCTGCTGCTCAGTAGTGTGCCATCTTCCCAAAGTCTCAAGGCTGCATCTTTCACTAAGACCCAGAGCAGGAAAAGTTCTCTGCAACATGTTGTTGTAAAAGAGTAAAAGAGTAGCCTATATCTTAGGCTTTCTGACTCAGAAGGCTCTATGGAACCACAGCTACCTGGAGAAGGAAAAGGTACCACTTGGATTTTCCCCCCAATTGAAGAATAGCACTATAGGGGCTGGGGATTTAGCTCAGCGGCATAAGTACCTGCCTTGCAAGCAAGAGGTTGTGAGTTCGATCCCTGGTACCGATAAAAATGAAAAAAAAAAAAAAAAAAAAAAGAATAGCACTATAGATGGCTACTATAGGAGGTCTTAAAAACCTCAGATTTCTTTACTTCCAGAAAGAAAAAAAAATTGACACCTTTCATCCTGGAAGTTCACCTAGGAGTCTGAAATTAGAGAATTCATTCAAATCTGGACATGGCTATTTGAGGAGCAATAATACCTAACTGCCTAAATATTGGAAATAAAATATGCTAGTTGAAGCCAGTACTTCTTGGAGAGCTTGCTGTTGGCAAATCAAGCCTAGTGCTTTGCTTTGTGAAAGGCTAGTTTCATTAATTTTAAGAGCGTACCATTGGGGCTGCTTTTCTAACATAAACTCTGTCTTGATGACGTAACAGTTCTGAAGTCTGAAATATGAAAGACAACTCACCCAGAACGATATCATAGCTTGGCACCAATGGACTACAGAGGAGCACAGGTGCTCATAGTTTTATATAATATCATGAATGAATCTTTTGCAAGAGTGACAAACTGTTTTAAAGCACTTCAGAGGTAAGCAAGTTCTAATCTGTAATATCTTTATCAGGATACAGGACTGATCTAGAAAATAAAGGAGCTATAGACTCTGAGGAAGTGCAGTCCTATGCAGATGACAGCAGCTTATTATTCATGGAAACACCAGCTAAACTATCAGTGAATGTTAGCAGTAGCTAAAAAACTGCCAAAGAATGAATGGCAGAATCCAAGAGCAAATTCTGCTAGAGGAAGTGGAGTAGGCTTTACTGAAACTACACAACTAACTAGGAGTCAGTGTTGTAGTAACTACACCTCCAGTTTGAACCAGCTGGAATATTCTGCTTCATAAATTCTAATGTCAGGACATGCCAGCCTTACTGAGTGGAGTATGGCATGTTCTCCAAAATTGTACCACTGTATCTTGCATATCTATTTCCTCATTTCTAAGCAAGAATTTTTTTGTCAGGACTGTACTGTTTTGTCTGTACTTTCCTATCTTACATATGCTGAAAATGTTTAAATTAGAGGGATTTGGAGATTAGAGAAGATGGTGGCTTGCTAGGTCGCTGGGTGGAGAGCCTCTCTGGAAAAACAGCTCAGACGCTGGAATTTGACAACATGGAGAGGGCTGGACAAGTGGAGAGGGACTCTCATGAACCCAGGATGAAACTGAAGTGAAAAGAAAAATAGAAAGAGGAAGGAAAAATGCGAGTGGAGGGCTGGAGCCCTGTTGGGAGCCACCACATTGCCGAGCTGCCGCATATAGCGATCATGCGGCCTGTGGTAAAGAGTAAAGCCTGAGTTAGATTACCCCTCCCATCGAGCACGTTAGTTTCCTGCTTACCGCGTAAACAACCCGCTCAATAATATGTTAGCCAATCAGCTTGCCTTGCTTACTTTAACATGATTGGACACTGTATCCGTATATATACTGGTGCCACCCCTGGGGGGAAGTAGAAGCCCGGAAGGAGCCGCGGAGAGCGGACCGGTAGAGGCTTCGGAGCGAAGCACGGAAGGAGCCGCGGGGAGCGGACCAGAGGAGGCTTCGGCTGGGAGCGATCCCAGGGCAGGCTGTACGGAGAGAAAATAAAAGAAAAGGTTGTCCACTGCCAGACTTTGTCGTGTGTCCTTCCTGCCGGCCGGGAGCGACATCGACATTTGGTGGCCCGCACGGGGAACAACTGATCACCCCCGAGACGTGGTAGTGGACGACGTTCCTTGATACAGCACTGCGAGACAGGTGAGTAGGGGATAAACCTGGGCCCTGGGTGGCGCGCACCTACAGGGTTTTTAGACTCCCCTCAGGCTCACGCGTAAGTGGCGGATTTTTGGGCCTCACGCGGTGAGTAACATATTAAATATGGGTAACGTACCGAGTAACGACACCCAGCCCTTGGTACAGGTCCTCCGGAAGCTCTTAAAGTCCAGAGACCTCAAGGTGGGACGCAAAACGCTGGAGAGCTTTTTTGAGGAGATTGATAGTTTCGCTCCCTGGTTCTTGCCCACAGGGCACTTAAACCTGCCCTCGTGGGAGAAGTTGGGCAGGGATCTTTCTCTAGCGGAAAGGGAGGGCGGGGCTTCGGTCTTCGCTCGGCCACTGTGGGAAATGATATATGCATGCTTGAAGAGCGAGGGTGGTTGCAGGGAAGGTTCTCAAGAGCTCATTAAAGTGCGTAGGGCATTCGAACAGGCCCAGTCAGGGAGCTCCCGAGAGGGGTCCGTCAAAGGAGACAAAGATATAAAGGAGGAAGACGGGGCTCAGGCCTCGGAGTCGTCTGACTCCGAGAACGAGGAAGGCTTAGACAACGATGAGACCAAGGAGCCTAGATGCCAAGAGGATAGGCCACTCGATAAGGAGTCGCAGGGTTCTTTCCCAGCGTTGCGCCGCGAATTGCGCTCCGCTCAACTTGGTCTGCGGAGGAGTAGAGAGCTCCTGAGCGCCCCCTGGCGCGAGAGGGAGGCGAAGCCTTCCGCCCCACCTTGGGGGCTGTTCCCGGAAGCGATCCCTCGCCACGAGGCGGCCGCGTGGGAGCTCCCTCCCCTTTCGCCAGAACAGGAAGTGATGCACGGGCCCCCATTTTCCGCCCAATCACGGCCGCCGTCTTATGCTCTGCCGCCGGCGGGTCGGTATTTTTACAGGCGGCTTTGGCAGGGGGGACGTTTGTCTCATGAGGTACATCCACCACCTGGGATAGATAGTGGCCCCTACGGGATATTTCCTATACAAGTAGCTATGGGCCAGGGACGTAATGCATGGGAGCCTTTTGAGATAAAGCAGATTAGAGAACTTAAAAATGCAGTTACAACCTTTGGGCCGACTGCGCCTTACACCATTGCCATGCTGGAGAACCTGTCTTCTGGGCCCCTCACCCCCGCGGACTGGATTCAGCTGGCAAAGGCGTGTCTGCCCTCGGGCAGTTACCTGGATTGGCGAGCCTGGTACGCAGAGTTCTCTGCAGAGCAGGCTGAGAGAAACGCCAGTCGGGGAAACCGGGGGTGGAACAAGGAAATGCTTATGGGAGAAGGTCGGCACGCTGATGATCAGACTCAGTTCCCCGGCGCTGTCTATGAACAAATCAATGCCATAGGGCTCCGCGCCTGGAAGCAGGTAAGTGGTGCCGGAACAGCCTCCTTGTGTCTTTCAAAAATAGTTCAGGGTACCACAGAGCCATTTGTTGACTTTGTGGCCCGAATGCAAGATGCTGCCGATAAGATATTTCCTGATCCGGGAGTGGCTCAACCGCTGGTAAGACAGCTGATTTTTGAGCAATGTACAAAGGAGTGCAAGGCAGCGATAGCTCCTCATAAGAACAAGGACCTCAACGCCTGGATTAGGATATGCAGAGAGATAGGGGGGCCGCTCTCCAACTCGGGAGTGGCTGCTCTCCTGGCCGCGGCTGTACAGCAGAGGGGACCTCGCGGGTTAGAAGGGGAATGTAAGGCTAAAGGGTGTTTTGCCTGCGGGGAGCCAGGACACATTAAACGTCATTGCCCAAACAATGCAGATGCTAGGCCTCGCCCTAGGAATGAAGAACCATATGTTTGTGGGCGATGCAAAAAGGGATCACACAAAGCTGAGGAGTGTAGGTCGGTCTTTGATGCTCAGGGCAACCGTATTTGTGGACAAGATGCTAGAGAGCCAAAAAACGGCCAGAGGGGGCCCCCTTCACAGGCGGGCCCCCGCCCCAGAGACAGGACAGCTCAGGGTGGCAGCCTTCAACAAGGGCCACCCCTGGGTCAGCAGGTGTGGACCTCAGTGTCGCCTCAGGACTTATATTAGTGCCTGATATGGGTGTTCAAGTGGTTGAAACCACCTTTAAGGGACCGTTACCCGAAAATTCCGTGGGTCTGGTGATCGGGAGATCCTCCACGGCCCTTTGGGGTCTCACAGTAGTCCCAGGGGTCATAGACTCAGACTACACAGGACATATTAAAATTATGGTTCAATCTCTTGTGGGTACTATGGTAATCAATAAAGGAGACAAGATAGCGCAGCTCTTGCTGCTCCCCAGTCTCCACAAGAGATTTCCCTCAAAGCAGAAAATTAGAGAAAGTCAAGGTTTCGGTTCCTCAGGGGAAGTCTTTGAGGGACTCCATATGACACTTGGTAAAAGGCCCATGCTCTCACTTAAGGTCAATGGCAAGAATATAACAGGGCTCCTAGACACAGGAGCTGACCGTTCCATTATCTCCAGAAAGGATTGGCCTTCCAACTGGCCCACCAACACTGCAGATAACACGCTGCAGGGCCTGGGGATGGTGTCAGCTCCTCAGGTTAGTGCTTCAACCCTGCTCTGGTGCGATGAGGAGGGTCATCAGGGCCATTTCCAACCGTTTGTGTTGCAGTTGCCAGTGTCTCTATGGGGAAGGGACATCCTCACTCAGATGGATGTCACGCTTACGTCAAACTGCTCCCCCCAGGCTAAGGATATACTCAGGAACCAGGGATATACCCCCGGCAAAGGCTTGGGCAATGCCCTACAGGGTCGGACATCCCCAATACCAGTAGAGAACAAAAAAGGTAGGCAAGGGCTGGGTTTTTCTTAGGGGCCGCTGAAGAAGCTCTCCTACCCACTTCGATCAAAATCACCTGGAGGTCAAATGATCCGGTTTGGGTACCTTAGTGGCCCCTGCCTAAGGAGAAGCTATTAGCCTTGTCAGAAATAGTCAGTACACAACTTAGATTAGGACACATTAAGTCGTCAACCTCCCCATGGAACACCCCCATTTTTATAATTAAGAAAAAGTCTGGCAAGTGGAGGCTGCTCCATGATCTAAGGGCGGTCAACGCGCAGATGCAGTCCCTGGGGGCGGTCCAGAGGGGGCTGCCAGCTCTCTCAGCCATCCCTCAGTCTTGGCCGATTTATGTTATAGATCTTAGAGACTGTTTCTTCTCAATCCCCCTGCATCCAGAGGACACCCATAGGTTCGCCTTTACTTTACCCACCATTAACCAAGAAAGCCCTGATCTCAGATACGAATAGATAACGCTGCCCCAAGGTATGGCCAACAGTCCCACTATGTGTCAGATTTACCTTGATTCCCTACTGGCCCCCCTACGGAAATCCTTTCCCAAGATAAGATGTGTGCATTACATGGACGACCTTTTGCTCAGCGGCAGGGACCCAGACATGCTAAATAATATGCTCGGCCAGTTGGTCGAGGCCCTGAGACAAGCCAATCTGCATGTTGCCCCCGACAAGATTCAGGGAGGAGAAATGGTGACCTACTTAGGCGCGAGAATCTCCCCTATGCTAGTCTCTCCGCAGAAGGTCACCATTAGGACGGATGGCGTTAGGACCCTAAATGACATGCAAAAGCTATTGGGAGACATTAATTGGATTAGGCCATATTTACATATACCAAATTCAGATCTCAAACCCCTGTTCGACCTTCTAAAGGGAGACCCAGATATAGCCTCCCACAGGAGGCTCACTCCTGAGGCAAGAGCTGCCTTACAGAGAGTAGAGAAAGCCTTAGGTGGGGCTACCTTACACAGAATTGAACCAGGGCGACCCTTTGATGTCTGTTTGCTACAGACTAGTCTACAGCCCACAGCGGTGATTTGGCAGAAAGGACCACTACTGTGGATACACCCTAAGGTCTCACCTGCAAAAGTCATAGAGCATTACCCGGAGGCAGTCGCTTCATTGGCCCTTGAAGCGCATGATAGAGCTGTCTAACATTTTGGCTCAGGACCACAAGCCATCCGAGTACCCTATACCGCCAGCCAGATCAAGACCCTGGCTGCCTGCATAGATACTTGGGCCATTTTGAGATGTGTTTTCCATGGGGATATAAACAATCAATACCCTAAAGACCCTATCTTGTCATTTGTTACTCAGCACCCTATAATTTTTCCAAAGGTTACTGCCTCTGAGCCATTAGTCCTAGCAACTACAATATATACAGATGGCTCCAAGACGGGGATAGGCGCCTATGTGATCCTAGGCAAGCCCCCGGTTACCATACAATTTGAACCTGATCAGCCTCAGGTGGTGGAACTACAGATCGTTAAAATGATTCTTGAACGGTTCTCAGGAGCCATTAACATTGTCTCCGATTCTAGGTATGTGGTCAATGCTATGCAAGTGCTTGAGACTGCCGGTTTAATTAGATCCACTTCCACAGTGGCTGGGCTGTTCCTGTCTATCCAGACATTGCTCCAAAACAGACACCATAAGGTCTTCACCACCCACATAAGAGCACATACATCCCTGCCAGGCCCTATGGCACAGGGGAATGCGGCTGCTGACACTGCCACTCGCCCGTTATGGATTTTTACCTTACTAACACCAATCGAGCGAGCCCGTGCCTTCCATGATAAGTTTCATGTCAATGCCAGGACACTAGCAAACCATTTCCATATTTCCAGAGCAGATGCACGAGACATCGTGCGACTATGTGGCTCCTGTGCCACATACAAACCTGCCATACCGATGGGAGTAAACCCTCGAGGTTTGATCCCTGGTGATGTTTGGCAGATAGACATCACACATATACAGGAGTTTGGGACTCTTAAATATGTTCATGTTTCCACAGACACCTGTTCTCACGTCATATTTGCAACAGCAGAAACAGGTGAAAAAGTGTCTAATGTGATCAATCATTGCCTGGCGGCTTGGGCCGCATGGGGCAAACCAAAAATATTAAAGACTGATAATGGACCAGCCTATATAGGCAAAGCCTTCAATGAGTTCTGCAAAATGATGGAGGTTCAATTAAAACATGGTATCCCATACAATCTCCAAGGTCAAGAAATCATCAAAAGAGCCCATAAAAGTCTCAAAGCAATTCTAGCTAAACAAAAAGGGGGAGTAGGCCAAGGCCTGGCCCCAAAGGCACGATTATCCATGGCACTATTCACACACAATTTTTTAAATTTAAATAATGATAATTGCTCCCCAGCCGTGGAGCACTGCAACCCTTCCCCCAACCATAAAGGGTGGGTGAAGTGGAAAGATGTCCTGACAGGACAATGGATGGGCCCGGATCCAGTGGTCAGCTGGAACGAGGTGCGGTTTGTGTCTTCCCACAGGAACCGGGACGAGAACCACTGTGGGTACCGGAGAGACTGACACGGGCGACAAAGCCCTCGACTAAAGATCAGACCTGCCCTACCGGAGATCCATCACAGACCAACCAACAAGATAAATAAAAATAGCGGTAGCCCGAAATGGACAAGAAGATCCTCAGGCATATGCATGGCTCGCTCGCCTAGCCTACGACCGAGTCTAGGGACGGTGAGCTTCCCACACTCCTCCTCTAAAAAATTATGATATAGCAGGGTAGATGAGTCAATGACGGGTAAGAGCATGCCTCCCCAGCATGACTCAACCTAAGACAGGCCCTACCCCATACCGCACAAAAGCCGCTGAATTACTAGGTTCCGCCCAAACCAAATGTCGCCCCGGGGGGATCATGTGGAGCGACATGAGTGTATGCCTGTGTGCATCCAGGTTCCGTCCGGTTCCTTCCTGGCCCTGGAAAAAGGACGAGGGCCTCGGGGCCTCGGCAGACTCGGGGACGGCCGACCCGAGCTGACGCTGAGAGCCCTTGGTGGGCCTCCTATCAGGGCATAGGCCTCTACACTCAATTCAGGACGGGCTGCGATGCGTAGACTTATTTAAAATAAAAAAGGGGGAGATGTTGGGAGCCACCACATTGCCGAGCCGCCGCATATAGCGATCATGCAGCCTGTGGTAAAGAGTAAAGCCTGAGTTAGATTACCCCTCCCATCAAGCACGTTAGTTTCCTGCTTACCGCGTAAACAACCCGCTCAATAATATGTTAGCCAATCAGCTTGCCTTGCTTACTTTAACATGATTGGACACTGTATCCGTATATATACTGGTGCCACCCCTGGGGGGAAGTAGAAGCCCGAAAGGAGCCGCGGAGAGCGGACCGGTAGAGGCTTCGGAGCGAAGCACGGAAGGAGCCGCGGGGAGCGGACCAGAGGAGGCTTCGGCTGGGAGCGATCCCAGGGCAGGCTGTACGGAGAGAAAATAAAAGAAAAGGTTGTCCACTGCCAGACTTTGTCGTGTGTCCTTCCTGCCGGCCGGGAGCGACATCGACAGAGCCCGACACGCTCACTGAGACTGGCCCACACTGTGCTGGGAGCACTGATAAGGGGAATTGGTGAGTCCCGGGTCCTTGGTTGGAGGATGCGGTGCAGTGTGGAGTGGAGCCAAGGTGGAGAACTACATTGATTCCCAGTGAGTGCTGGAGATTGGGTCCCATGGTGGGTGTCATTGGCTGGAGGACATCTTGGAGTGGGGCAGAGCCTGGCGCCATGGTGGCCTCAGTCAGCCACCCCTGGCCCAGAGTGGATTGGTGGGGTCTGCTTGGGCTGAACCACGCCCCTGCTTGGGACCCAATAGCCAGGATGAAACTGTCCCAACCCTGTGACATCCGCAAAGCACAGGCTAAGTGGCTGAAGGCCCTTGCAGGTTGACTGGCTCAGGCTACAGGTAGCCTGCATCGTCCCTGAGTGCACCTCAGATAATTTTGTTTAAAAATTTAAAAATGGAAAAAAAAATTTTTTTAAAAAGAGCAAAGGGAGGGAAAGGTGGAAACTACTGTCAATTTTTTAAAAATTTTATTTAAAGGAAGACTAAACAAAACAAATACTTTCAAAGAAAAAAATAAACAGTAAGGAATCACTAGTTGATGATTACAGATTGTCCTCTTCCAAATAGTTATTCAAGATACTAAATTTCTTTTTTTTTTTTTTTTTTTTTGTCTTTTTCCTTTTTATCGGTACCGGGGATTGAACCCATGACTGCCTGCTTGCAAGGCAGGCATTTATGCTGCTGAGCTAAATCCCCAGCCCCTCAAGATACTAAATTTCTAGAGACAGTTTAGCAGAGTATATCAGTCTGGGTTGGAGGTTATTTTCTTTCAGGGCTTGGAATATTTTGCTCCAGGCTCTTCTTGACTTGATGGTTTAGGTTGAGAAGCCTGTCTGATGGGCCTTCCTTTGTAGGTTATCTGTTTCTTGTCTCTAACAGCTTTTAATATTCTGTTCTTATATTAAATTTCAGGGATCTTGATTATTATATGCCTGGGTGTAGCTCTGTTTTGGCTGTAAGTGGCTAGAGTTCTATATGCCTCATACATAAGAATATAATTTCCTTTCCTATGTTTGGGAAGTTTTCCTTAATTATTTCTTTTTTTTTTTCCTCAAGTCTCAGAAGTGATTCCTTAATTATTTCTGTGAATAGCCTTTGTAGTTCCTTTGTTTGTACCCCTGCTTCTTCATTCACATTCTTTTTCCTTTTTATCGGTACCAGAGATTGAACTTACGACTGCCTGCTTGCAAGGCAGGTGCTTATGCCACTGAACTAAATCCCCAGCCCCTTCATTCACATTCTTTATTCTCAAATTATAGATCCTCTTGTTGTCTTCTAGCCTTTGTATTGTTACTGCTTGTTTCCTTTCATAATCCCACATTGCAAAACTGTCCTCCAGTTTGGATAATCTGTCATTAGTTTCTTTCAAGCTGATTTGCCATCTTTCCATAGAGTTTTTAATTTCCTGGTAATCTCTTTGAATCTGCTTCATGTATTCTATATTTTCTTTATATTCTTCATCAAATGGTTCTCCCCTTTGTTTGAGTTCTTCCTTTCTTCTGTCTGTGTCTGCTTGAGGGGTACTTAGCATCTCTTTTATTAATCTTCTTATATCTTGCTTTTCTTGGCTAAATATTTCACTTTTGAACTCGTCTATGAGGTCCCGAAGATATCTCTTTATGTCCACTGGTGCTGTGTCTGATATTGCTTGGTCGCTGTTCTCATTCTCCTTTGTATTTACCTGTCCTGGGTCAATATTCTCAGGGTTGGGACCTGGAGACTTATTCTTATTGCTTCCTCTTCCCATCTTTTTTGTTTCTTCCAGGAAGCCCCAGTTTCTTTCTTTGTTGGGTACAATTCTTCTGAAGCATGTTGGCTTGATGACCCTTCCCACTGCAATGTGCTAGTGAGTTGCAGACAGGGGCAGCATATGCTGGCCCCTCCCCTTTGGATCAGTCAAGCTGCTGAGGCCTGCACTGTATTACTGTGCTCTGCCTCCCCTCCGGATCAGTCAAACTTTTGAGGCTTCACACATTAATGTGCGCCGCCACTGTAGGGTATTGATTTTTTTTTTTATCGGTACCAGGGATCGACCTCACAATCATGGGCTTGCAAGGCAGGCACTTATGCCACTGAACTAAATCCCTAGCCCAAAGGGAGTTGATTTTGGATAACCTATTGGGTCTCAGCCAGGTTGCGTGACCCAGGCCTTGCTCACTCCACCAATCCCGTTTGGAAAGGGAACAACTGACTGAAGTCACTGCTGCCCCTTGTACTTTCCAGTCCTTCCTGGTCCCAGGATGCCATCTGCTGGAGCCCCCCTTTCTGTGGAATGGCTCTACTCCCGTCACTCACCACAGGTCAATGCAGGCTCCCTGACAGCTCAGCTCTCTGTTCAGCTGGCTGAGCCCCAAGCTCAGTGTGACTGCACCTCCATTGAGTTGAAGCGGCAGGACCTCAGATGGCTTGGCAAGTCGCCTGCTGCGGTGGGAGCACTGAACCTTTAACTGTTCCAATAATAGCACCAGGATTGTATGTTTGATTGGTTCTTCTTACTTTAGTTTCTTCTTGGGAGGAGTCTAAGTTGACTATCTCAGGGAGCCTCTGTAGCCAGCTGTTATCTATCTGCCATCTTTACTCCACCAAAATCTGCTGTCAATTTCTTATTGTCTTATCTTGAACTCTTGCATTGTTTACATAATTTTATTAGGTTTGGCTTTGTTCTGTCTTTTGTTAGATTTTATACTTTCAGATGGTAAGGGCAGCTATTTTGAATATAATGGGAAATTTTATGGTAATCATGGTTTCCTATTATATTGTTTTGAAGTCTTATAATCCTTTCATTCATTGGTCTGATTTTATTTTGTTTTGTTTGATTTTATTATGTGAGATGATATGAATGCTATTTTGAAGAAAACAAGATACTATGCTAGCTTTGCTGATTTACTATCATCTTGTTTTGAAGTCCTACCACGGTTTTGTTCTTCTGTTTTGACTGGTTCTATCCTGTTGTGTTTTATTTGATTTTATTATGTGTGATGTTATAGACAAATTTTTTGAGGAAAATGAGGTATCATAGCAACCATTGTTCATTTCCTGTTATTTGGTTTTGAAGTCCTGTAATGCTTTTATTCTTTTGAATGTTCTTTTTACTATATTGTTATGTTTGATATAGTGTGTGAAGGTATGCTCAACTATTCAAAGAAAAGAGATACTAGGTGAGCTACTGTTGATGTCCAGTTGTTTAGTTGTGAGTGCTGTGTTGCTTGCATTTTCCTGTTCTGATTTGCTTTGTTTCGTTCTGTTTTTTTTTTGTTCTCTTTAAAATAAAAAAAAAACTAAAAAAAATGCTAATGTCAGTGGAATTGGAGCATTTATCCAGCCCAGGATGACTCCCAAAACTGATAGTTATGATGGAGTCACCTTTCTAATACAGAATTATTTTAAGTGTTTTGAACTTAATTTTTAATACCATGCATGTGTCCCTCTGACTAATGTTTCAACAATAGAAGGGGAAAATGAGATCTGTGTGTACTTGTTTCACTGGACAGGATGGAATCATTTCTCTTCTTTTTTTTTGTTTTTTTTTTCTTTTTCCTTTTTATCTTTATCTCTATGATGAGAAATGAATGGGGGCTGGGGATTTAGCTCAGCGGCATAAGCGCCTGCCTTGCAAGCAGGCGGTCCTGAGTTCGATCCCTGGTACCGATAAAAATGAAAAAGACAAAAAAAAAAAAATAAGTTAACCACAAGAAAACAGTCCCACATCTCCAGGAAGCAAATGAATATTAGTAGCATGTAAATTATAGCCAGTCTTATTATTTTTCTAAATGGAGTAAAGAGGTTAAATGTAACCCCACCTTGCTTGGGAATATAAAACTAATAAACACATTTTAACGAATAGTGCTCCCTTCATGTGGGCTTTTCAACGAAATGAAGCAAACCAGGTATCTGATTTCTTTTTAATGACACTGGCCATTTCATAGGTATTGTTTCAGGGCAGGGAAGATATTTTTGTTCCCTTTGGACATAATATAATTGGTGCATTGTGATTATGTACATTCAAACTTGATTGTTTTAAATTTTATCTTCAATTGAAAATATAAGGTGTGACCAAAAGTTACAGTGAGTGACTAAGATTAATTTTGATGTAATTCAAAACATTCTCTCTTACTTCAAACATACTTATCCTATCATTCTTGCCACATTTTATTACAACATTCTTTGTGGAAGTCATGCAATTGACAATTGAGATGTCCACTGGTAGAGAAATTCTTTTTTTTTTTTTTCTGAACAGGTTATGCTATGCAGTTCAATCTGGCCTTGGACTCAGTAGCCTAGGCTGGTCTCAAACTTGCAACAATCTTCCTGCCTCAATTTCTCAAGTGCTGGGATTACAGGTGTGCACCACCACGCCTGGCCATTTTTGTCACTTTCTGAAACAGTTCTGCAAGTCTTCTTTCATGAGTGTCTTTAGTTGTGCTGTCATGGCAATGTCCTGAATGGATTCAAAATGTTTGCTTTTCATGGTCACTTTGACTTTGGGGAAGAGCCAGAAGTCAGGTGGTGCCAGGTCCAGTGAATAAGGGGGATGAGGGCGCACGGTAACATTATTATTGGCAGAAATTGCTACAAATAGTTGAAGAAAGAGAGCAATAAAAGTACAATGAATATTTGAATTTAAGATTATTTTGACAGTAAAAATGCACATAGCCATTAATCTCCATTGAAGTACTCAAAATATTTCCCCTACTTCTGACATACTTATTCAAAATAAAATCATCCTTGGAAGTGTATTACTATAACACATTTTTTAAAAAATTTAAATATTTCCCATATGCTTTGATCACCCCTTGTATTTACAAATCATATATTTGATAAGAATCTAATATCTACAATGTATAAAGAACTCCTATAACTCAACAACAAAATAAATAACCCATCAAAAATGGGCAAAAGATCTAAAGAGAAGTTTCTCCAAAGGTAATATACAAATGACCAACAGATACATAAAAAGATACTTAGCATTGGGGCTGGAAATTTAGCTCAGCAGCATAAGTGCCTGCCTTGCAAGGGTGGGGTTGTGAGTTTGATCCCAGGTACTGATAAAAAAAAAAGATACTTAGCATTATTAATCAGAAATGCAGATAAAACCACAGTGTGATGGCATCTCATACCTGTTAAGATAGTACTGTGGTTTGGATAAGGTTTCGAGTACACCATGGCTATATATATCAAATTTTAATTTCCACTTGTAAGGTGGGCTTTTTTTTTTTTTGAGACAGGGTCTGTGGTTTTCAGACTGACTTTGAACTAATTATGTAGCCCCAACTGGCCTTGGATCACTCTCAGTGATCCTCCTACCCCAGCCTCCCAAGTGCTAGGATTACAGGTGGCACCACCATGCCCAGTTTGAAGGGTTTTAGTTGTAGTTGCTTTGATTTTTTTGAGACAGAATCTTGCTATGTAGGCCAGATTGACCTTAAACCCACAGCAGTTTTCCTGTCTCAGCCTTTTGAATGCTGGAGTTACAGATATGTGCCACCATGCCTGGCTCCCATTTTGAGTTACTGAGAGTAGAGACTTAACATGACCATGATGTTTTGCTGTGCAGTGAGCCACACCCAACACTGTAATCCCAGCACTGAGAGGTTGAACCTGGCCTGGGCAGCTGAGTGGTTTAGCAAGAATTTGGTTCAAAGTAAAAAAGGCTAGGACAGCTCAGTGAGAAAGCAGTGAATTCAGTCCCTGATACAAATAAATAAATACAAGGACTGTGGTGTTTAGAGGTGGAACTTCTGGTAGGTGACTGGATTAGATAAAGTCTTTAGGGTATAGCCTTCCTAATTGAATCTTGAAGACTTTATAAAAAAGAGGATGAGCCAGGTGTGGCTTGCACATGCCTATAATCTCAGCACTTGGAGGAGGGTCATTGTGAGTTCAACGCCAGCCTGGGCTATAAAATGAGTGCAAGGCCAGGGTAAACTGAATAGTGAGACCCTGTCTCAGAAAGAAAAAAAGAGAGAGAAAGGATGAGAAGCCACATACACACATTGCGTGCCCACACACAGACTTCCTATCTCTTGCTGTGTGACACTCCGTGCTGCCTTGGGACCTGGCCAGCTGAGGCTTCCAGACCTTGCATCTCCAGAACCTCGAGCCAAAATGAAGCTCTTTCCTCTACGAAGTCAGTTCAGCTCCGATGTTGCTACTGTTGTGACAGTGGATGAATAGAGGGACACAACACAGAACAAAAGCTAGAAGAAAACAAATGTTTGTAGAGCTGCAGAGAAGTTGGAAGCCTTGTGAACTGTTTGGTAGGGCTGTAAAATGATAACCGCCACCATGGAAACCAATCAGACTTTTACTCAAAAAATTAAAATTATGAGCTGTTCCTCAAACCCTGTTTCTGAGTACACAGCCAGAAGAACTGAGAGCTAGGTCTTGTGGAGGAATCCACACACAGGTGCACAGGAGCACAATCCTAGCGAGCAGCTGAGAGGCAGAAGCAAGGCATGGGTCCCTTAGGGGATGAGTGGACACACCAAATGTGTCCAGGCCTGGGAAGAAAGCGGTCCGGTCACACCCTCAGTAGAGGTGAAGCTTGATGACGTCCTTCTAAGTGAAATAAGTCACCCACGGAAATTCAGATGCTGTGGATTTCACTTATATACATGTCTGTAAATAACTGAATTCAAAAAATTGTTTTTACAGTAAAAGGCACACTGTCACTGGTCTCTATCACAATACTTCCCCAGAGTGGGCAACTTGATAGAGACAGTTGAATGGCCATTGCTAAAGTCTGGGGAACCTGAATATGGTTGTGCATGTGGGTAATCCCAACATTTGGGAGGCTGAGGCAGGAGGATCATTTTAAGTTTGAGGCCAGCCAGGTCTACAAAGTGAGTTCAAGGCCAGCCTGAACTGCATAGTGAGATCCTGTCTCAAAAAAAAACCCAAAAATAAATAAATAAATAAAAATTTAAAATAAAGACTGGGGAGAGGGGATAAAGAGATAGATATTGTTTAATCAGTACTGAGTTTCAATTCTGTTTCATTTTGTTGTTTTCTTTTGAGTCAGGGTCTAACTTTGTAATTCAAACTGGTCTTGAAGTCATCATGTAGTCCAGGCTGGCTTTGAACTTGCAACAGTCCTCCTGCCTTAGCCTCCTGAGTGCTGGGATTATCGGAAGGTACTACCATGCCTGGTGTGGACTTTCAATTATGAAAGGTGAAAAATTCCAGAGATCTTTTCCAGAACAATATAAGTATATTGAACACTACTTAAAAATGGTGAAGATAACTTTGAGGGGGCAGAGTCTGGACCCTGTTCCCATCTCGATGCCTATGTTCATTAAGACAGACTTTCTCATGAAGTGGGAAGGCTGGCTGGGCACTGTCATGTGTACCTCCAGTCCCAGCTACTCCAAAGGATGAGGCCAGAGGATTGTGGGGGCCCAGGAATTCAAGCCCAGCCTGGGCGACATAGCAAGAACATGTCTCAAAACTGAAAGTGGGCATATTGGAAACAGGCAAAAAAGCAAGAGTAACACACAGCTCCTCTGTCATCCATCACCCCAGCCACCACAGTCATCAAGTCAATGTCCAAATCTCGCCAACTCTGATTAGAGGTAGCAAGACAGGAGGGTACCCTTTGCTCTATGAATTTCACTCATTGTCCATCTAAGGTGACCTAAGCTAATCTGATCTCTGAAATGTCACTCAGTCTTTGTGTTGCCTAATCTCCAGAGTGCTGTCACGGGAGAGAGGACCACACCGGGATGTGCTGCATTGGGGCCAGCCCAGACTGCCCGCCACACAACAGGGCTATTATTCTAAAGTCACGGCTTGACGTTACCTGTGCTCCCCATATGCCTTTTCCTAGGTTTTACTGCGTTCTTTCATTGTTTTGAGAGAAGGCCTCACTATGCAGTTCAGACTGGCCTTGAACTCATTTTGTAGCCCAGGCTGGCCTCAAACTTGTAATGATCCTCCTGCCTCAGCCTCCAGAGTTCTGGGATTATAGGCATGCACCCCCACACCTGGCATATAAATGTATTCTTCATGTGTCTTGATTGCTTTGTTTGAATCAAAAGTCAAACATAGCACGCATGTTACATTCATCTGTTATGAACTGCACCCCTAGCACTTATATCTCTTATGTTTCTTTTCTTCTAGAATCCTTCCCTTTGGTCTCCATCCGTTTTTGGTTCTGGGAAGTGAATTTAGGGCCTTTGCACTGAGCTACATTCCCAGCCCACATTTTTTTTTTCAAGACAGTGTCTTGCTATGTAGTTCAGGCTGGCCTAGGATTCACTGTATAGCCCAGGCTGGCCTCGAATTCATGGCAATCCTCTTGCCTTAGCCTCTCAAGTGCTGGGATTACAGATGTGTACCACCATGCCTCGCTTCACTTTTTCTTTTGAGACAGGGTCTCACTAAGTTTTTTTTTTTTTTTTTACTTTTGAGACAGAGTCTCACTGTGTAGTTCAGGCTGGCCTTACTTCACTATGTGTCGATGTCCGCTCCCGGCCGGCAGGAAGGACACACGACAAAGTCTGGTAGTGGACAACCTTTTCTTTTTATTTTTCTTCTCCGTACAGCCTGCCCTGGGATCGCTCCCAGCCGAAGCCTCCTCTGGTCCGCTCCCCGCGGCTCCTTCCGGGCTTCGCTCCGAAGCCTCTACCGGTCCGCTCTCCGCGGCTCCTTCTGGGCTTCTACTTCCGGGCTTCTACCTGGCTTCTTCTTCCGCCCAGGGGTGGCACCGGTATATATACGGGTACAGTGTCCAATCATGTTAAAGTAAGCAAGGCAAGCTGATTGGCTAACATCATCAGTTGCCAGGCAGACTATATTGTTGAGCGGGTTGTTTACGCGGTAAGCAGGAAACTAACATATTCGATGGGAGGGGTAATCTACCTCAGGCTTTGCTCTTTACCACAGGCCGCACGTCCGCCGCGCAAGGCGAGCTATCACAGACGCGGCTCCCAACATCTCCCCCTATTTTATTTTTTATGAATGTGCGCATCGTAGCCCTTCCTGGACTGGGTGCAGAGGCTTATGCCCTATGTGTAGGTCCACCGTAGGTCCTTGGCTTAGACCCTGGTTGGCCATGCCATGGTCTGCCAAGGCCCTGAGGCCCTCGTCCTTTTTCTAGGGCCAGGCACAAACTGGACGGAACCTGGATGCACACAAGCTTGCACTCATTTCCTCTCCGTAAAGAAATCCCCTCGGAGAGAAATTTAGACCTGGGCAGCATCTAACAGTCCAGCGGCTTACGTGCAGGATGGGGTAGGGCCTGGCTTAGGTCGAGTCGTGCTGGGGAGGCACGCTCTTACCCGTCATTGACTCACCTACCCTGCTGTGTATTGTCACCTTATGGAGGAGAATGAGGGATGCCCGCCATATCTAGACTCGGTCGTGGGCCAATTGAGCAAGCCATGCATATGCCTGAGGATCTTCTTGTCCATTTCGGGCTACCGCTATTTCTATTCATCTTATTGGTTGGTCTGTGATGGATCTCCAGTAGGGCAGGTCTGATCTTCAGTCGAGGGCTTTGTTGCCCGTGTCAGTCTCTCCGGTATCCACAGTGGTTCTCGTCCCGGTTCCTGTGGGAAAACACAAACCGCGCCTCGGTTCCAGCTGACCACTGGATCCGGGCCCATCCATTGTCCTGTCAGGACATCTTTCCACTTCACCCACCCTTTATGGTTGGGGGAAGGGTTGCAGTGCTCCACAGCTGGGGAGCGATTATCATTATTTAAATTTAAAAAATTGTGTGTGAATAGTGCCATGGATAATCGTGCCTTTGGGGCCAGGCCTTGGCCTACTCCCCCTTTTTGTTTTTGTAAAATTTCTTTGAGGCTTCTATGAGCCCTCTCAATGATTCCTTGACCTTGGGGATTGTATGGGATACCATGTTTTAATTGAACCTCCATCATTTTGCAGAACTCATTGAAGGCTTTGCCTATATAGGCTGGTCCATTATCAGTTTTTAATATTTTTGGTTTGCCCCATGCGGCCCAAGCTGCCAGGCAATGATTGATCACATTAGACACTTTTTCACCTGTTTCTGCTGTTGCAAATATGACGTGAGAACAGGTGTCTGTGGAAACATGAACATATTTAAGAGTCCCAAACTCCTGTATATGTGTGATGTCCATCTGCCAAACATCACCAGGGATCAAACCTCGAGGGTTTACTCCCATCGGTATGGCAGGTTTGTATGTGGCACAGGAGTCACATAGTCGCACGATATCTCGTGCATCTGCTCTAGAAACATGGAAATGGTTTGCTAGTGTCCTGGCATTAACATGAAATTTATCATGGAAGGCACGGGCTCGCTCGATTGGTGTTAGTAAGGTAAAAATCCATAACGGGCGAGTGGCAGTGTCAGCAGCCGCATTCCCCTGTGCCATGGGCCCTGGCAGGGATGTATGTGCTCTTATGTGGGTGGTGAAGACCTTATGGTGTCTGTTCTGAAGCAATGTCTGGATAGACAGGAACAGTCCAGCCACTGTGGAAGTGGATCTAATTAAACTGGCAGTCTCAAGCACTTGCATAGCATTGACCACATACCTAGAATCGGAGACAATGTTAATGGCTTCTGAGAACCGTTCAAGAATCATTTTAACGATCTGCAGTTCTACCACCTGAGGCTGATCTGGTTTAAATTGTATGGTAACCGGGGGCTTGCCTAGGATCACATAGGCGCCTATCCCCGTCTTGGAGCCATCTGTGTATATTGTAGTTGCTAGGACTAATGGCTCAGAGGCAGTAACCTTTGGAAAAATTATAGGGTGCTGAGTGACAAATGACAAGATAGGGTCTTTAGGGTATTGATTGTTTATATCCCCATGGAAAACACATCTCAGAATGGCCCAGGTATCTATGCAGGCAGCCAGGGTCTTGATCTGGCTGGCGGTATAGGGTACTCGGATGGCTTGTGGTCCTGAGCCAAAATGTTGGACAGCTCTATCATGCGCTTCAAGGGCCAATGAAGCGACTGCCTCCGGGTAATGCTCTATGACTTTTGCAGGTGAGACCTTAGGGTGTATCCACAGTAGTGGTCCTTTCTGCCAAATCACCGCTGTAGGCTGTAGACTAGTCTGTAGCAAACAGACATCAAAGGGTCGCCCTGGTTCAATTCTGTGTAAGGTAGCCCCACCTAAGGCTTTTTCCACTCTCTGTAAGGCAGCTCTTGCCTCAGGAGTGAGCCTCCTGTGGGAGGCTATATCTGGGTCTCCCTTCAGAAGGTCGAACAGGGGTTTGAGATCTGAATTTGGTATATGTAAATATGGCCTAATCCAATTAATGTCTCCCAATAGCTTTTGCATGTCATTTAGGGTCCTAACGCCATCCATCCTAATGGTGACCTTCTGTATAAGTCTGGAGGCGACACTGAGGTCCACACCTGCTGACCCAGGGGTGGCCCTTGTTGAAGGCTGCCACCCTGAGCTGTCCTGTCTCTGGGGCGGGGGCCCGCCTGTGAAGGGGGCCCCCTCTGGCCGTTTTTTGGCTCTCTAGCATCTTGTCCACAAATATGGTTGCCCTGAGCATCAAAGACCGACCTACACTCCTCAGCTTTGTGTGATCCCTTTTTGCATCGTCCACAAACATATGGTTCTTCATTCCTAGGGCGAGGCCTAGCATCTGCATTGTTTGGGCAATGACGTTTAATGTGTCCTGGCTTCCCGCAGGCAAAACACCCTTTAGCCTTACATTCCCCTTCTAACCCGCGAGGTCCCCTCTGCTGTACAGCCGCGGCCAGGAGAGCAGCCACTCCCGAGTTGGAGAGCGGCCCCCCTATCTCTCTGCATATCCTAATCCAGGCGTTGAGGTCCTTGTTCTTATGAGGAGCTATCGCTGCCTTGCACTCCTTTGTACATTGCTCAAAAATCAGCTGTCTTACCAGCGGTTGAGCCACTCCCGGATCAGGAAATATCTTATCGGCAGCATCTTGCATTCGGGCCACAAAGTCAACAAATGGCTCTGTGGTACCCTGAATTATTTTTGAAAGACACAAGGAGGCAGTTCCGGCACCACTTACCTGTTTCCAGGCGCGGAGCCCTATGGCATTGATTTGTTCATAGACAGCGCCGGGGAACTGGGTCTGGTCATCAGCGTGCCGACCTTCTCCCATAAGCATTTCCTTGTTCCACCCCCGGTTTCCCCGATTGGCGTTTCTCTCAGCCTGCTCTGCAGAGAACTCTGCGTACCAGGCTCGCCAATCCAGGTAACTGCCCGAGGGCAGACACGCCTTTGCCAGCTGAATCCAGTCCGCGGGGGTGAGGGGCCCAGAAGACAGGTTCTCCAGCATGGCAATGGTGTAAGGCGCAGTCGGCCCAAAGGTTGTAACTGCATTTTTAAGTTCTCTAATCTGCTTTATCTCAAAAGGCTCCCATACATTGCGTCCCTGGCCCATAGCTACTTGTACAGGAAATATCCCGTAGGGGCCACTATCTATCCCAGGTGGATGTACCTCATGAGACAAGCGTCCCCCCTGCCAAAGCCGCCTGTAAAAATACCGACCCGCCGGCGGCGGAGCATAAGACAGCGGCCGTGATTGGGCGGAAAATGGGGGCCCGTGCATCACTTCCTGTTCTGGCGAAAGGGGAGAGAGCTCCCAGGCGGCCGCCTCGTGGCGAGGAATCGCCTCCGGAAACGGCCCCCAAGGTGGGGCGGAAGGCTTCGCCTCCCTCTCGCGCCGGGGAGCGCTCAGGAGCTCTCTACTCCTCCGCAGACCAGGTTGAGCAGAGCGCAATTCGCGGGGCAACGCTGGAAAAGAACCCTGCGACTCCTTATTGAGCGATTTAGGCTCCTGACAGCTGGTCTCTTTGGCCTCCTTGCCATTCAACTTTCCCTCGTCCTCGGAGTCAGACGACTCCGAGGCTAGAGCCCCGTCCTCCTCCTTAGCATCCTTGTTCCCCTTGACGGACCCCTCTCGGGAGCTCCCTGACTGGGCCTGCTCAGATACCCTGCGTACTTTTGTAAGCTCTTGAGAGCTTTCTCCACAACCACCCTCGCTCTTAGTGTTGCTACCTAACATGTTTCCCATCTTTTAATATGTTACTCACCGCGTGAGGCCCAAGGAATCCGCCACTTACGCGTGAGCCTGAGGGGAGTCTAAAAGCCCTGTAGGTGCGCGCCACCCAGAGCCCAGGCTTATCCCCAACTCACCTGTCTCGCAGCTCTGTACTGGAGCGTTGTCCACTTCCACGTCTCGGGGGTGATCAGTCCCCGGGCGGGCCTCCAAATGTCGATGTCCGCTCCCGGCCGGCAGGAAGGACACACGACAAAGTCTGGTAGTGGACAACCTTTTCTTTTTATTTTTCTTCTCCGTACAGCCTGCCCTGGGATCGCTCCCAGCCGAAGCCTCCTCTGGTCCGCTCCCCGCGGCTCCTTCCGGGCTTCGCTCCGAAGCCTCTACCGGTCCGCTCTCCGCGGCTCCTTCTGGGCTTCTACTTCCGGGCTTCTACCTGCTTCTTCTTCCGCCCAGGGGTGGCACCGGTATATATACGGGTACAGTGTCCAATCATGTTAAAGTGAGCAAGGCAAGCTGATTGGCTAACATCATCAGTTGCCAGGCAGACTATATTGTTGAGCGGGTTGTTTACGCGGTAAGCAGGAAACTAACATATTCGATGGGAGGGGTAATCTACCTCAGGCTTTGCTCTTTACCACAGGCCGCACGTCCGCCGCGCAAGGCGAGCTATCACAGACGCGGCTCCCAACAACTATGTATCTCAGTTGACCTCAAACTCATGGTGATCCTCCTGTCTCAGCTTCCTCTGTCCTGGGATTGCAGGTGTGTGCTGCCACAGGCAACTTCACTACCTTTTTTTTGTACTGGGAATTGAACTCACTACCTTGAGCTTACCAGGCAGGCTCTGTGCCGCTGAGTTTTATCCCTGGCCCCCCACTACATGTTTTTTGAACTGCCATTGAGTTATAGAAGACTCATAGCCACTCTGGGCTGGGGCTCAAGGTACAGTGCTTGCCTAGCATGTACCAGACCAGTGTTTCCTATTCTGAATTTGCCAACTTTCCTTCTCTTGTTCTTTCATCATCCATTGTCTTCTTCCCTGTAAAGGAAAGTTAGCTCCAGAAGCTTGGTTAGATTCAGGTTCATTTTCTCTGGCAAGGAGAGCCCCTCGGTGGTACAACCACTGCTGATGTAATAAAACTTCCTGCCTCATTTAGGCAATGTTGGGTTATCCCAGGAAGCATTTGGGATGTTCCCCCTGCATGAGTCATAATGGTAGGGAATCAGCATCTCTAGAGTCCAGCGTTGGTTTCCACCTTTATTGTTCTGTGCTAGTGCTCCTGCCAGCATTGTTTAGCAGTGATTACTCATCTTTGTCACTTTCCAAAAAGAGACTAGGCTGGCCATGGACTGTGGCCTAAGCAGTGACAGGTATGTGTCTCAGGATTTTCCTTGCAAGCCTCAGAAATGAACTCTGCCTTGCTTAGAAACGGTACCACCTTTCTAAGAGGTTGTAGGATGGACTGTAGAGTCTGCAGCTGGACAGTCACTCTCAGAAAGGGGACAGAATCCTCAGGAAGCTGTGCGGAGTGGCCATAGCCAGGATCACCCCACACCATCCTTCCCCCTGCCTTCCACCCTCCCTCTACCCTGCTCCATGGGTGGGTTTAAAATCATCCCTCTTCCTTTGTGTCACTGGTTTAAGGTTCATAATTTTAGTCAGAGACAACTCATTTGCCAGTATGGCTCACAAGCTGCCTTAGTCAGCTTTCCATTGTATAACAAAATACCGGACAGATCAAGAGATCCAGCGAGGGGGCTGGGGATTTAGCTCGGTGGCATAAGCGCCTGCCTTGCAAGCAGGTAGTCATGAGTTCGATCCCCGGTACTGATAAAAAGGAAAAAAGAGATCCAGCGAGAAGGCTGGCTCGAAGCTGTAGAAGTTCCACCTGGGACTGGATGGAGGCACTGTCTATAGGCTTTGGATGGAAGGGAAGGCCTGACATGGCAAAACCACTCACCTCATGGCCAGGAAGCAAAAGAAAGAAAAAGAAAAAGAGGCCAGGTCCACAATCCCTTTTAAGAGCACACCCCTTCTGAGCTAAAGTCTCCTCATAAGTCCTGTTTCTCAAAGGTTCCACCTCTGCCCATGGTGCCACCACCTTTTGAAGACACAGCCTTTGGGTGTCTATCAAGATCCAAACTAGGGTACTCATGTGTCCTCCCCCTGCTCAAGGTGGGCTGAGAAAGAGTATCCAGACTGTTTGGCATCTACAGTGGGTTACCCTGCCTCTCAACCTTGGACTCATTAAATAGGGGATCAGCTCTCGCAGAAAGAAGATTTGAAGGTGAGTAGACGAAAATCTGGACAAAAGTCCACTGTGTAGGAGGAGTTGGGTTATTGATTGGATGCACTAAAAGGGCAGGTGATGAGGAACCAATAAGAAGAAACTAGGTTTTCAAATATAGAAGCACTCACGTGACCACCTACACTTGATGATCCATGATGATAACTTAGATTTTAGCGCACATCAGAGCCATGCAGAAGTGCTTGTTAAATACAGAATGCTGGGCCCACTCTGAGAGTTTCTGATTCTGTGGATGTGGGGTGTGTCAGTGAGCTTTCCATTAGTGTAGCAAAATATCTGAGGTGAGAAACCTGAAATGAGGAAAGGCTTGTTTTGGCTCACAGATGTGGTTTCAGTCCATGACCAGTTGGCCCCACTGCTTTTGGGCCTCTGGTGAGATTACACATAGTGATGGGAGCTCAGGAGAGTGAAACTGCTCACTTCTTGGCAATCAGGCAGAAAAGACAGGAAGATCATGGCTGGGGTTTACTATCTCCTTGCAGGTACCCCCCATAGGAGAAGACTTCCACCTGGCCCCACCTCCTAAAACTTCACTATCTCCCAGTAGTGGTATGGGCTGGGGACCAAGCTCGGGCACATGGCTTTGAGGGACACTTATCCAAACTATCAAACTATGCATGGGGTGAAACCTAGAGTATTGTGTTTGTAAAATGTCTCAGGAGACACCTGTGTGGCTGGTCTTGGGTATGTCCTTAGAACCATGAATCTAAGTTCCAAGCCAATGGCTTTGTGTTGTATTGTCACTGAGATACACGTGAAAGTTACACATAGGGATTCATACTGTAGAGGGACAGGTGAGGGAGACAACCTCTGCGGGTTCTTGAAACCCTGTGGGTCTGTAGTATAAAATAAGCTTATAAATATATGATTTCTTTTCTAAATGCTATGCTAGTTTTCAAAACTATCATGCTTCCCCAAATTAATTTTTCAGTTCCTTTTTCCTTTTCTGTTCCTTTTTTCCTTTCTTTTTGGTTTGTTGAAATTGTGTCTCAATATGCAACCCAGACTGGATTTGAACTTGCAGTCTTCCTGCCTCCGTCTCCCAAATGTTGGAATTATAGGTTTGTACCACTAGGCCTGGATCCCAAATTAGTTTTTCTAGACTAAAATCCATAATTCCATCAGCTATTCTTTTTTCCTTGTCAATTATTCTTTGTGAGTCACAATTCAGTTCTACTCATTGCTCTACTTAATTTCCTATGAATTGATTATAGACTGTTGTTGTTCATGTTTCCAAGTGGGACCCAGAATTTGAAATATTTGTCTCACTTTCTTCGTTGCTAGGACAAAACACCTGACCCCTGTAACTTAAAGGAGGAGAGGTTTATTTGGGCTCACATTTCAGAAGTTGCAGTCCTTGCATGGTAGGAAGCATAGCAGCAGGCCCTGGTAGAAGACAGCTGCTCACCTCATGGTGGGCAGGAAATAGAGAAAGGAAGGAAGAGCTGGCAAGTACACCTTCCAGGTGACGTCCCAGTGACCAGCTCTAACCAGCCCACCTCCTAACCTGAGGCAGCTAGGACATCCTGTAATTCAGCCACCTCCCCAAAGCCCTGTCTATGATCACATAAGGCTTTGGGGGAACATCTAGATATAAATCAGATTTCAGATGGAGCCTGACAAGTACAAGAAATAACCTCCCTTATTTTGTTTCCTAATTGTCTAATAATTTTATTCAAAGGCTGTATTACTGACTTCATTTGGGGGTTCTTATCCACTAAAATATACAGCTGGCTTCCTTGCTTTTTTATTGGTACTAGTAATCAAACTCAGGACCTCACGCTTGCCAGGCAGGCACTGTGCCACTGAACTGTATCCCTGGCCCTTCCTGGCTTTTTATTGTCCTCATTCCTTTCCTTCCCTTGCTTTTTCCTTTTCTTCCACACTTCAATCCTTAATGCCCACATTGCCTCGCTATACAATCAATTGTAGAAGCCTACATTTAAGATTTAACATCCTCGTCAAATTTTGTGGCTTTAGTGGCTGGGGATTTAGCTCAGTGGCATAAGTGCCTGCCTTGCAAGCAGGCAGTCGTGAGTTCCATCCCTGGTACCGATAAAAACGAAAAAGACAAAAAAAAAATTTTTTTTTGTTGCTTTAGTCTGACTCATTCCACTGCCGACTATGATGTTTGTTTTGTTTGGGTGCTGGGGATGGAATCCAGTGCCTCATACTTACTAAGCAAATGCTGTACCACTGAGCTCTGCCTCCAGTCCTATTGTGATTTATATAATATTAAATGTGTTATTTAACATAATTTTTATGATTTTAAAAAAATTTGTGGCAGATAAAGATCTGATCAGCACAATACATATATCTTTATTCATTGATTTGTTCAGTAGACATGGATAGGTACTCCAATGGCACACACCTGGATGAAAGGAGCCCACACTGTCAAGCCCACATCTGTTTTGAGACTAGAACATTCTGTTTTAGACATCACTATGGGACAAGAAGTGGGTCCTTAGAGCTGGGTGTGCCTCTTGGCTTTGTGCCTACTGCTATAAACCTGAGTCACCTCAGTTCTCCAAGCTGAGCCATTTCCTGATCTCCAAAGAGGGCAACAAACTCCATTTCGCTGGGCTGTTATGACAATTAGATATAATATATTGAGAATGTCTAGTAAATACTTTTTCTTTCAGTGCTGTATTATAAACCCAAATATTGAGTTCAGTCATCCAAGTATTGTAATTCTCTTCTTAGTTTTCCTTACCATCCAAGAAGTTATATTTATAATCCCAGGAAGATAATTCCAATCTACCACCACCAATGCAACCCACGGGGAGGGTAAAGACACCAAAACATGTTTCAAGTTAAGGGCAGCCAAGGAGTCCTAAGTCCAACCCTCGTGAGGATATGGGGACAAAGGCTTTGATTCTAGGCCTCTCCCAGAATTTATTGGCTTGTGAAGAAGGGGGATGGCTCAGGTATGAGTGACAGTGAGGATGGCAGGAATTGCGTGAGTAACTTGAGCTGGCTGGACAGGAGCAAGAATGGTGCTCTGCCGGGGTGGGGGGGGGGTAGGGGGTGGGGTTTAAGCTCAGTGGCCATAAGCGTCTGCCTGGCAAGCACAAGGTCAGGAGTTCAATCTCCAGTACCTCCCCCCAAAAAAGAAAGAAAGCAAGCAAGAATGGCATCTCTGTAAATTGCAGAGATAAAGATACGCAGAAGGATCAATTTACATAAGCCAATTAAGGTAGCAATGGAATTCTTTTGGGAGGCTGTCTTTGGTTTTTGATATGCAAACTCTTGTGCCCTGGGAAGTCATAGCCTCTTATCTTGAGGCTGTACCCAGTTGACATTCCTGGAGCTATTTGTTCTAACATCTCGAGTACATATTCTGTGTGGAGAACACCATTCGAGGAAACAGGACTGTCTGTTGGCTTTAGAAATTACATATCAGCATCTGGCTAGCCTTATTTGCAATGCTTACAGCCAATTGAAAAGAGAAGGAAATAGCCGTAGCCAGCTCTCCACACATCAGTATAAGGAAATAAGTCTCCAAATAATCAAAATCACAGTAATTGTTTTGCATTCAAAGGGAGTCACTGGAGTTGTCTCCCACATGCTGGGGATTGAGCCCAGGGCCTCATTCATACTAGATAGGGGCTCTACTACTGGATTATCCAGCATTATAACACGCGTTTTAACAGTAGGAACACAAGAAAAATAGTAGGAATAGGACAATTTACAGTTAGAAGGAATTAGATTTTGTTCAAATCTTACGTTAGTTTACACAAAGCTTTAATTCAAGCATTCACAAATTCAAGAACTAGAAGATACAAAAATGATTATCAAGTAGTAAGATATTTTGTTATGATCTTCAATGAAACTTCTTCTATTTAGTTAAAATCTATCATATGGTCATTGTAGTTATTTCCTTCATCATCTGTAGCAGAGTTTATGATCATCACTGTATTGCTGTGCAAGAGAAAATTTTCCAAAGACCCAAGACAGTATACAAATTTTATTTTTCTCTGTATTTCATGTGTAAAGTAAAAACTTTATATCAGACCCTGGAAGGAGTCTATATGATACCATTTTTCAGTTATTCTGTATGGAAGATAACAAGACACTAGTCAAGTAATTTAAATATTTTTATTTTTATTTTTTTAAGTAGAAAGAAACAACTGATAACTGAAGCCAGAGGGGGACATTTAGTGGCTGGAAGACAAGTGTCCAGGAGGGGCTGCACTGCATCACACAGCCTTTGTACCTTTTGAATTTTGTGCCATGTGCATATATTACTGGTTCAAAAATAGTTAAGCCTTTTAAAGTAGTTGAAAAGGAATTTCAAATAACACTATCCTTTTCACAGAAAGCTGCTCTTTTATAAAATCTCAGTGACTGAACTAGAAAGAAAGCCAACTAAATTCCCTGGAAAGACTCACTTAAGTCTGATAATATGTATGCATTGAACCAGTTAAATGAGCCACATTAAAATAGATTTACTTAATAACAACTCTCAATCTCTGCCCAATGGGCATTCAGATGAAAACTAACCTGTTTGTACAAAGACACCTGATCCATTACAAAAACTTTATTAATAAGAACACCAAATTTTAAACATGGACAATTTTAAAATAGGGTGAACAGGATTGTGAATTCAACTTAGCTGTTACAATATCAAAATGGATTTCTTTAAAATATTTTGGTCAACTCCATTGACTGTATCTCTGATTTTTGTTGACAAAATGTAGCATATGAATAATAAATAATCTACATGAATGTTAACTGCTTATTGATAGCAAAAAACTGGAGTTTTCTAAACAGGATTGTACATAAGAGAGATTAAGAATATCAAGCATCTTGGAGGACTTCTTAGATCATTTATTTTTATGACACAAATTGAGAGTCCTCCAGTTTGTAAAATTGCATGCTACTATTTTATTTGGAAAATGTTTTAAGTGTTAATATGCAAGGCAACATCATTGCAATTCTCATTACCCCACAGCTGCTGTGAAGCCCAGTGCTATGATTAAGACTGTACTGGGGGTTTAGGAAATGTCCAGAAAAATGAAAATGCAGCTGGAGTGCAGCTAAGTGGTAGAGGGGTGCTAACATCATGTAAGGCCCTGGGTTCAACCCTTCACAGGGGACAGAAAAAGGGAGGGAGGGAGAAGGTAAAATCCTTGCCTTGAAGATAGAACAAATACCCAGGTAGACACTAACTACTTGAGAAAATCCATAACCAACTTGCAAAAGTGTCATGCCCAGTAGAAGCCATGGGTTATCAATAGATACTCATAATTTTTTTTGGTTTGTTCAGATCATCAGGATAAAATGATTTATTTCTTTTTTTTTTATTTTTATTTTTATTTTTTTTATTTTTATTTTATTTTTTATTTTTTATTTTTTAAATGATTTATTTCTTGCAGTAGTCATATAAAATGACTTGCTTTTAATCTCTCTATGACATTTGCGTTTAAGCAGATAGAGCGGGGGACTTCCGGGAGAACATGGCGGACAGATAGCAGCAGCTATGGAGGCTCTCTGAAAGAACCAGCTTGGGATTCAGGAATGGTGTGGAGTAAGGAGTCGTGAGCAGGTGGAGATATGCCCTGCTGACCCAAGAACGAACTGGGCTGAGAGAAACCAACTTGGAGTGCAATCCTGGTGCTATAACAGGAACAGAAAAGCCTCAGTGTGGAAGCTGGAGCCCTCGGCATTGGAAGCCGCGCGGTGGCTGCGTCTACATCTGCTCGGCAGGGAGAGAGATGCACGAAAGTTCTGAGAATGGGAATCAACGAACGAAGTTGAAAACAGGACGGGCGGGGAGCTGTACATTGACTTGCGGTGAGGTGAGTGAGAGAAACTGACACTCTTCCCACGGTTTGGGAGACTCCACAGAGGACATTCTGGGACTGGGCAGACTTGCGGGAGCAGGGCGCTATGGCGACTTCAGCCACATATCCCCCTCTCAAGCGGGATTGGTGAGAAGTGCCTAGCCTACGGGACGCTGCTGGCTGAGACCCACTAGGCTAGCACAACCCAGATCCCAGAGCCTGAGGGTGATCTGGAGGGGTGGGCCCCGCGTAGGCTGCCTGATCTGCAACTTCCTGGTGTGCTGCGGTGGGTGGGAACACCTAGCCGGCGCAATTCAATCAGACTGTGGCTGAAAGGAAAGGAAGCTGGGCCTCCTATATACGCTTGCATATATAAGGAACAAAGAATATGGGAAGAGGGAGCAACAAGAAAGGCCCTTCGGCCCCCAATCCTGAAAACAGGCATTAGCGGACACCACACCAGTAGACATAAAGTGCCATCTAGAGAGCCTCATAGATCAGTTCAGGAATGAAGTTATTAATGACCTGAAGCTAGAAATAAGCAAAATAGTTAGAGAAATGCTAAGCACCACCCAAGAAAAAACAGATGGTGGAATGGAAGATCAGAAAAAGAGGGGAGAATTGTTTGATGGAGAAAATAGAGAAAGCATAGAATACGTGAAGCAGGTTCAAAGAGACTACCAGGAAACTAAAAACTCTATCGAAAACTGGCATAACAGCTTGAAAGAAACTAAGGACAGACTATCTGAACTGGAGGGCAGATTTGTAATATGGGAGAATGAAATGAAAAACTTCTTGAAAGTAACAAAGAAACAAACAGCAATAATACAAAGACTAGAAGATGATAAGAGGATCCATAACTTAAGAGTTAAGAACATAAAAGAAGAAGTAGGGACACAAACAAATGAACTACAAAAGCTACTCACAGAAATAATCCAGGAGAATTTTCCTAATTTAGCAAAAGGTAAAGATACTCAGTTGTATGAAGCATACTGGACCCCAGCCACCTACAACCCAAACAGAGCAATACCCAGGCATATAATAATTAAAATTCCAGAAATTCAATACAAGAACAGAATATTAAAAGCTGTCAGAGACAAGAAACAGACCACTTACAAGGGAATACCCATCAGAATTACAGCAGATTTCTCTGCACAAACCATCAAATCACGAAGAGCATGGGGGGAAATAATTCAAGCTTTGAAAGATAATAATCTCCAGCCAAGATTGATATATCCTGCACAACTATCCCTGGAAATTGATGGAAAAACAAGGTGCTTCCAGGATAAAGAGGAACTAGGGGAATATGCAACTGCCCATTCAACTCTACAGAGAATACTACAGGATATTCTAAAAAAGAAAAATACAAAGAATCCAGAAATAGTGGCAGAGAGGCCACAATGAATGGAGCAGAGAACAAAATGAAGAAGACAAACTGACAACTAATGATAGAAAAAGAGCTCAACAGAAATGATGCAGAGAAGGTTGGATGATAGGAACAGCTATTTTGGAGAAAATGACGTCTTAATAGGTAATGCTGATTTAGTATCATCTTGTTTTGAAGTCTCATCAAGCTTTTGTTCTTCTGTCTCCATTGGTCTAAACAGGTTATATCTTACTGGATTTTATTATGTATGACAGTATAAGCAAAAACTTTTAAAGACAAGGAGATTATACAGAAACCATTGTTCATTTTCTGTTGATTCTAAATACCCTATTATGCTGTCATTCTCTTAAATGGTTTTACATTGTTTTGATATATTTGATGCTACAGTATACGAAGTTATACTCAAAGATTTCAAGGAAAGAGACAATATGGTAACTACTTTTATGTCAGGATTATCTTGTGGTGAAACACTATTCTGCTTAAATGGTTATGTTTTGATCTGCGCTGTTTTGCTGTTATGCCCTCTTTTATCTCAATCTCCACTCCATTATTTACTTTTTTATTTTTATCCTTTTAATTAAGGGAAAAATAAATAAAAAATAGCAGGATATATTATAGTAACCCACTTTGACTTTCCAATATCTTGATTTGAAGCCCTGTATTGCTCTCACCATCTTGTTTTTGACTGATGTCCCCCTGTTCTGTTTTGCTTGATAGTACCAGGTTCGAAAGTTTAAGCAACAGCTGTGAAAATAGTGAGATTCATTATAACGCCCATTCTCGTTGACTATTATCTACTTTTGAAGACCTATAATGTCTCCAATGTTTTGGTTTTGTCGGTTATGTTCTTTACTGTTTTGTTCAATTTTATTTTAACTGATGATATGGGCAATTCTATTAGAGATAGCGGGAGGCATTATGGTAACCATTGTTGATCACCTTGTATTATGCTTTTACATTATCTATTATGTCCACCCTTTTGATTTGATTGACTCTGTTCTGTTATGTCACATTTGGTTCTACTCCCTTCCAAAAAAGTAATAAGAACTGTGGGAGCAACAAAACCCAAAATGGGTAATTGTCATTGTGCAAAAGAGAGGAAAAGAAAATGCTCTAAACGATATAACTGCATGTATATATAAGTGTATAAGATAGATAATGATATCACTGAGTTTTGTTGGATCATTGAACAGAACTGTTTGCAGTCTCACTGTTGGAATGTCCACCTTACAAGCTTTAATTTTGTGACTTGAACAATTATTTCTAAGATTACAATATGTTATCCATTAACTAGTGATTTCCTACTGTTTATTTTTTTCTGTAAATCTGTATAACTTGTACCCTTTCTCTGCTTTTTCTTTCTCCTTAAATAAAATTAAAAAAAAAAAAAAAAGCAGAGAGAGCGGGAGCTAGAGCTCCCCTGATGTAACTGAGACAGGGCCGGGTCTGGGGCAGCAGCCGGGGCTCAGCAAAGAGCGAGGCCTCTGCCTCCTCCTCCCTGCCAGACCTCAGCTGCCTGGGCTCCTCCACTCCGCCCTGCAGCTGCGCACCAGGGTCTGTTTGGCCACTGTGGAGCAGGCTGGAGCGCCGCAGGAGCAGGACAGGCAAGCCCAATCCCTCTTAAGACTCTGCAGGCTTTCTTGAAGTTCCGGGTTCTGGGGCAGTACTGAGGCCACCGGGAAGAGCCTTGGGCCAACTCGGAGTGTAGATCCAGCTGCGTGCTCACCCTGGTTCATGGCTAATATTCTGTCAAAACGTAACTGGGGACCACGCAGGAAAAGTCTCCACTGAAAGACCTGGAAGGTGTTCCAGGAGTTCCGCAGTGACCCTCAGAGACCTGTGTCTTCCCCAAACCCTTTGCATTTTCTTTCTTCTTTTCCAGGACACAAAACAAAACAAAACACCTCAGGCCGAGTGTGGCAGTGCAAGCACTCCCGGAGGCTGAGGCAGGAGTATCATAGTTCCAGCCCGCCTGGTTGACTTAGTGATTTATTGAGACCCTGTCCCAAAAGAATTTTATGAAAGGCCAGGAAATGTAGCTCAGTGCAAAGGCTTTGGATTCAAGCCTTAGTATCGTAGTAAATAAATACACAAATAGTGCTGTTGCTCAGGCAGACACTATAGTGCCTAATATGCAATTTCAACTCAATTGCTGTCTCTTCTTAACACTCAGCGAGGAAGTTCTGTTTTCATTTTATAAATGAAAAACCTAAGACTGGGAGAGGTTAGGTGATGTGCCCCTACTCGTGCAGATGTGACAGATAAGCGTGATTTGAACTCAGGACGCAGTGGCAGGAATACCGGTGATCTCTGCCCTCTCTGCACAGCTCTATAATTCTATGTGGAGGTACAGTGTGCTTCGGAAGGCAGGAAATCCCTGCCAACCCAGGATTACATTTTGAAGATTGGCTGAGAAAACTTATATAAGCCACAGTACACTGCTGGACCTACAGGAGGAGCTCGGTCAGTGTGTGTTTCAGGTCATTATCTGAGGTCCCAAAACATGTGCTGTGGGGCAAAACAGACACCCGATGATTTTCTGTAGGCCTTCCAATGGGCTCTGGAATAATAGGGACAACTATTATTTATTTTAAAATAGCAACACTCACATGGCTCCATAGTAAGTCTGTTGGCCAAGTTAAAAATAAATGCTAAACATAGCAAGAGCAGAAATTCAATCTGAGATATCAAGTGATGGAAAGTAGTGACAGTGGTTGGAACAGAAAAAGAAGAGCGCGCATCAACTGATTATGCATTTGGATAAAATTATCCTTCTCCATTTGGTCTCACGCGCTCCCATCTCAGCAATGGAAAGCACACATATAAATGCATATAGATGCAAATAAATAAACCCAGAGATCTATTTCTGTCTATAATGCTATTCAAAATCTACTGATTTTGAGGCTTTGGTGCTTATAAGCACATAGTACACATATTACAACAATATAAAATTCCTTAAAATTTTTAAGTGGAGAGGGAAGAAGGAGGAGAGGGAAAGGAGATGCATAAGATGTTTTATGTACATGTGCTAGTCCTCAGGAGGAATGCAATCATTATGTGCTATAAACACGGACTAACAAGAAGTAAAAATTGAAAAAACAAAATAAAATCTGTATGAACAAAAATTAGAAAAAAATTTTAAGTGGGAACTGGGTGTGATGGTGAAAGCTTGAAATCCCAGCTACTTGGTAGGCTGAAGCAGAAGAACTACAAATTCAAGGCAGTCTGTGGGAATTTAGTAATATTATTCTCAAAGTTAAATGTTATTTTAACAAAAGATTGGGGTTATCATTCAGCACTAGAGCACTACTGAGTTCAGTCCCAGTATCATAACACAAAAACAAAACTCAAGATCTCTGGTGCAGGAGACAGGATTGTTAATATTTAAAATACTTGCGGTGGAGACAGCTAGACTGGTAGGCTGCTGAAGGCGAAATGGGACAGAAGCTACGGTTCTTCCCCGCTATTCCCTCTATGCCCAGTAACTCTACAGTGACCAGGTCAGAAAGTTGAGTTGTCACTGTCATTTGAAACCTCGGCAGCTGGTGAGCCAGATAAGAACTCCAATCCCTGAGCCAAGGACTCATTCCCCAAACAACAAGCGGCCCTCAGGAAAAGCAGAGAGGCTCAGGCTTCCCTTCAGTCCCTGCCTTTTGAAATGCAGTTTGGAGCGCATCATTGTTGTTTAGTTGCTAGGGTGCTTCAACAGCGGGTATGATTATTTAGGGAGAAAGTTGTGAAATACATAGCCTTAATCGCTTGATTTTTTTTTTTTAAATTTTTACTAGTACATAGTGTTTATGTTCCTTGCGGGGAGTCGGTGTATGTATATAATACATTTAAAGTCATTTTTTCATCCTTTTCTCCTTTAATCACTTAATCTTATTTCACGACCACCCAGGTGAGAATAGTAGATGTGTGTGTATTGTAACTTGCAAGCTTGGTGCAGTACATTAAAAACTTTCATCAAAACACATAGAGAAAGGCAGGCACATTTGAGGAATGAATCTGTTGGGTATCATAGAAGTAACTATAAAAAACCACAGTGCTCATATGCTCCACTTAGAAAAACACAGATAAGAGAGACCCATAAGGAAAAAAAAATTACAAAAGGACTTAGTACAAAATTGATTTATAAACTGAAGAGTAATACTTTTTACTGAAATTTGTACTTGTACAACACTATGAAAATGAAGAGAACCAGGGCTATAAACATGAGTGGAAGAGAGAGGTGAGTAGTGTAACCGTGCATGCTTTGGGACCTTCGATAAGGAGCCTCACTTTTCTTAAAGTGCCAGGCAGAAATAATCAAGTATACTCTCCACGCTGTGGCTGTGTAAGGCCCTGCATGTTATGTTGACTATGGGCCTAGCACATAGGATTCTAAACAGTGGTTATTATCTTTTAAAAGTAATGAAGGTAATAGATATTACTGAATACTTAGTGGACTACAATTAATTGAGGACTGATTTTCCCATGAGCTAAGAAAAATTTTTTTTAAATTTTCTGATAAAGAAACAACAAAGTTTCATCAAAGACTATCCAAACTTAGACGGAGGTTAGTGAGTGACTCTTTGAACACAGACTCATTGCCTGGAAAAGCAGGTATTTTCCCTGGCAGGTCATTACCACACAGGGACAGCTGTTCGCAGGAGAGTCCTCCGTCCACTCTTTGAATAGCATGAGATTTCTCTTACATGAGAAGCCCAAAGTATGCGTAATGTAAAGGGTAGAATAAAAGACAGATAACAGGAAGATCTTTTGCAAATGGGAAGGGGATCAAGAGATGGAGGGAGCAGCAAGAAGGAAAGGACAAGGAAAAGTAAAAAGGAATTAAGAGGTACTATGTACACGTGCCGACTCCCACAATGTGGAATCATTGTGGGCTGCAGACATGCAGCAATAAAAATTTTTAGAAAAAAAATTAAAAAGCACAAAAGGCCCACCAAATATGGAACAAACAAACAAAAAAGCTGAAGAAATAGAACATTATATTGGAACGCATGTCAGGAACTGAGATGTTGGCTCCAAGTTGTTTGGCACTTCACTTTTAGGGATAAAATACAGAACAATGGACTGATGAAAGTCTTTCAAGTGACTGATACTTTAAGATGGTCTTTAGCAGACTGCGTGTGGCTCATTCAAATATTTGATTCAGTGAATATTTGTTTCAGGCATTCGACAAAGATATTGGTTACTGAGGTGACTAAGACATATCATTGTTCATGCCCTTACACATCCCAGTGTGGCTTAGCAGAGACAGCCCTTGCTTTAGCTACTGGGATGCGGGAAGGAAACTTCATGTAAAAGTGAAGATCAGGCTTCTCTCCGTGCACCAGGCTGGAGGTGGCTGAGCCTGTGGACAGAGTTTGCCCAGAGACTGGGTCCTGGCAGTATTTTACTTAGGGATGAGCCACGATTGAAATCCTAGGCTAAGTTCATGGTCAACATATCAAGTTACTATACCTTCTAGCAGGAGGAGATTGTTATGGCCTAAAAAGCATTAACACTGGTTCAATGAACCCCTCTCGTTAGTCACAAATTTGGCCCTGTAGACTTTTTCTAGTTGCCAGAAATATTGAATGCATCTTGGAATCAGGTTTAATTGCTCTTGCTCTGAATTTCCTGACTTCTGGGCATTTCTCTGACATATTCTTTTTTTTCTTTCTTTCTTTTTTTTTTTTTTTTTTGTGGTACCGGAGATCAGACTTACAACCTCATATTTGCTAGGCCCCTGAGCTAAATCTCCAGGCCCTATTTTTCTTATGTCTTTCGTCTGTAAATGTGAATGTACTTGCTTATGAATTGAACCAAGTTATTTAGAGAATATAGATTTAAAAGAATTCCCAAGCTGGACTTGGTGGCATTCGCCTGTAATTCCAGCACTCAGGAAGCTGAGGCAGGAGGATCCCCGCAAGTTGGAGGCCAGCCTAGGCTACACACTGAGTTAAAAGCCAATCTGAACTGCGTAGCAAGACTCTGTCTTAAAAGTCAAACAAATAAATACAGAACTATGTAAAGTTGTGAGCCATCCAAAATAGTCTTCCACTCACTTTGGGAAACAAAGGAGTAATCAGTGAATAAAATCTTGAACTGAGAAGCATTGTTTCAGATTTTGCACTCCAACCCAGAGTTTCAGTTAAGAGATTCAGTTAAAGTCAAGAGTCAAGGGCAGCATTAGGGATACAAGCTTAGTATACAGTTCAGTGGTTCTTTAACATATCTGCTCATACACAGTGACCCCAACAAACTGAACAGCTATTTAACACCGGAATTTCTATGAAATAAAACAACGTTAGTGTGGCTATCAGTGACACCAATGTGACGCTGGCAGCAACTAACAGATTGGACTGCTTAAGATCAGTACAGTATTTATTTACTTATTTGCCAAAGTAAAGCCTGTCTCCAATTACTTAAATATTATAAGATAAAAAGAATGGGGTTACACTAATGCATGATGTCAGTAATAGGGAAAGTTGGGAGGATTAAAAGGAGATATATGAAGATAGTACTTTTTACTTACTTTTTTCATAAACATAAAACTGTTCTAAATAAAACACAGTAATTTTATTTTTAAAAGCACATAGAGTTGTATTGCAGGGGCAGATCTTGCTATGTAGTTCAGGATAGACTTGAACTGACCATGTAGCCTAGGCTGGCCTCAAACTCATGGCAATCCTCTTGCCTCAGTCTCCTGAGTGCTGGAATCACAGGGCTGCCCTACCACACCCCATTAGAAGAATGATATTGAGGCATAGTCCATTTAAATATGGGCATATATCTTGCTAAAAACTTTCTTTTCTTTTTTCTTTTTTTTGTCTTTTTCCTTTTTTATCGGTACCAGGGATCGAACTCACGACTGCCTGCTTGTAAGGCAGGCGCTTATGCCGCTGAGCTAAATCCCCAGCCCCGCTGAGAACTTTCTTATCTATGTTTTGCAGTAGTGTTTTGAGGGCCACTAGTCATTAAGGATCAAGAGAGTTCAAGGTTGGATAGTTTAGCTCTGCATGGCTTATACAAGACATGTGTGCAACAGGCTTAGATGGTACATAGGTATGTACACCCTGAATTGGAATTGGAATCTGACTATAACGTTATGAAAACAGTGATTGCTATGGTTTAAGTACCCCCTCCAGCTGGGCATGGTGGTACATGCTTATCATTCTAACATTCAAGAGGTTAAGGCAGGAGGATCACTGCAAGTTTGAGGTGAGCCTAGGTTACATAGTGAGTTCAAGGCCAGCCTTAAGTACATAGCAAGACCTTGTCTCTGAAAGCAAACAAACAAAAACCTCCCCAAAACTCATGTTTAAATTGAGAGGGTTTTGTAATAGTGTTAGGGGAGGGGTCTATGCTGGTGACATGGTTCAGGGCAGAGTGCTTGTCTAGCATGTGCAGAGGCCTGGGCTCAGTCTCCAGCACATGTAAATAAATACACACATAAGCATAGAACTAAGAGGTAGCTACTATTATGAGCCAATAAGGTCACCAGGGCTCTGTCCTCGTGCCTGAATTTATGTTGTTGTCACAGATGACAGAAGAATGAAGTTTGGCCTAATTTTCTCTCCCTGTATCTTGCAAGGCTTGGTTGCCCCTCTACCATTTGTGATGCAACACAGAGGCCCCTACTAGTCAGCATCACCAAGCTCTCAGATATCCTCTCCTGCAAAGCTCTGTGACAGGTAAGCCTCTGTGCTTTATTAACTCGTCAGGCTCAGGTACTCAATGACAGCAATACAGAACAGACAGACCATGATCTCACTTGACATGTTTGATCTTCAGATCCTACCTAGCATGTGATACTTACAGAAGAGATCATAATTGTCATCCTAAGACCTGAAAGCATAGTATTACCAAGTAGTAAAGATATTATTACTATTTTTAAGTGGTGGATAACCCTCAATTGCTCCATTTAAAATAGCTAGTTGAGAGAATTTTGAATGTTGCTGGCACAAAGAAACAAGAAATATTGGAGGTAACAGGTATACTAATTTCCCTGATCTGATCATACACATTGTATAAGTGAACTGAAATATCACAGTGTACCATGCGTGTTTCTTGCTTTTTGCTTTTACTTTTGCTTTTTTGTTTTTTGTTTTGCTTTTTAAAGTATGTCTACATACTTTAGGTTGGCCTTGAACTCACTATGTAGCCCAGGCCGGATTCGAACTTGTAGTGATCCTTCTGTCTCAGCCTTCAAAGTGCTGGGACTACTAGATATGTGCCACCATGCCCAGATCACTTTCTCCTTTGCAAATTTGCTCTACTTGTAGTGTTTTGTACTTCATTATGTTTTCTTGATGATAATTACAACCTTTTTACTTCATTTCTCATCAGGCAATCTGATGGTGAATCTTCCCTCTGCTGTCTCTTGTTTGGAGTCTTCACTTCTCTTTCATTTCCAAAGGACAGCTCGGTTAGGTGTAGTACTCTCAGTTGGCATCCTTCTGCCACCCTGCTCCAAATGTCATCCCATTCTTTCCCAGCGTGTAAAGTTTCTGCAGAGAAGTCTGCAGTTGGTTTATAGGGGAGTCTCTGGTAAAGAACTTGACCCTTTTCTGTGGCTGTTTTTGGAATTCTTTTCTTGTACTTTCAACAATTTATAATATGCTTCTGAGAAGATATTTTCTGGGCAAACCTATTAAGAAATTTTGAGCTTCCCAGATCTGGGTACCTGTATATTTCCCAAAGTTGCAAAAGCTTTCATTAATTATTTCATTGAGTAAATTTTTCTGTGTCATTTCTCTTCTTTCCTCTGGAACACCCACAGTATAAGGTAATGCTTCATTTTTTGGTGTTCCCTAAATCTTGAAGGCTTTTATTTTCCTTCTTCCTTCCTTCCTACTGCCCTTTCTTTTTTCCTAATTGGGTTATTTCCAAAAGACCTGTCGTCAAGCTCAGAAATTATTTCATATGCCTAATCATTTCCATTGTTAAGACTCTATACTGTATTTTTAAATTTTATTTATTGAACTGTTTAGCTGTAAGATTTCTGTTTTTTAAAGTGATTTCTATCTTTGCTAAATTTCTCATTTATATCATGAATTGTCTTTCCAATTTTGTTAAACTGCATTCTCTTGTATTTCATTGTTTCCCTAAAATCATGCTTTTAAACTCTTTGTCAGTCAATTTATGAATTTCATTTTCTTTGAGGTCTACACTATAGTCCTTGTGTAGGTTACCTTGTTTTTTCTGCTTCTTGTGTGCCCATCTTGGTGATCCTACATCTGGTCCACCTGTTGCCTCTACCACTTTTATATGGCGGTTTCCACACAAAAGGCTTTCTGCGGTGATGCATCCTGGGGTACTGGCTAGATCGGCTGTGTTGGCTTTGGTTTCAGGCGGTATTTTAGTGTAGTGCCCTTGCAGCTGCTTTAGCTGTAATAAACATTGGTGATATCTGCAAGTCACCAGGTGGCTGTGGGGCCTGGCCCTCGCCACTGGCTCGGGTACAGTTAGTTACTCACTGTCAGTTTTGAGCTAGCGCCAGTGGCCCAGCAGGCCGAAGTGCTGCATGCTTGTTAACAGGGTGGGAGGGTTTTGAGGGGTAGATGGGGGCCACTGAGTCAGGGTTTAGAGCTGAATGGGGCTTTATGAGGACTATAGAGGCTGACTTGCTCAGGACACTTTGTCCAGCTGCTTCTCAACACTTGCAGTCTTCTCCATGTAGCAAATGCTTTAGGTCTCTGCAGTGGAAGTGGAAACTAACAGGGACTCCTGCCTGTCCCCTCCCTGCACTGTGAAATCCCTTTTGGTGGATTCTACATGCTCAGTTCCCTTCTCTATGAAGCCGTCATAGAGCACTGTGCTCTGCCATGACTCTATCTTTCTCCCTGAACACTGCCATTCTGCCCCAAATGCTCCAGTGAAATACTGGTTGTTTTTTTTGATTTGTTTCTTTGTTGAGCTGAGAAGTGGGCCGGCGCTCCTGGGTGGCCATCTTGGTCTGTAGCTGCTATTAGAAAGAAATGGAGGCCTAGAGGCCTCACATTCTTAAATGACACCAGAGCAAAAATAGAAATACCAGTCAGGGTTCTGGGGCTCTGACTCTCTCATCAGGTTGTTCACTTTTTAAAAAATAACCAACACAAAAAAAGACAAGGTTACAGTCTCTTAGAAACTCACATCTTGAAGAAAGGCCCTAAAAGGAAAATATTTATGAGCCTGAATTCTAAATAAGCCTGATTATTTAAAGTCACTTGGGAAAGGTTTTGTGTTTGTCGCCATTAACTTTTAAAGTATTTATTAAATTCTTGGTACCACCACTTTAAAAATTGTGTGATCAGGCCAGAGGTAACAAGTAGTAATACATTTAGTCATAAGTTGTCATTGGTACTAAACTTATAGTTAATGTTCTATTTAGTTAAAGGTCTAAGAATTCAAAGATTTTGAAACCCACTTAAGACATTAGAGTAAAATGGCTTAGTGAATAAACTTAGTCAGATTGCTCACATTTACAATCCCTTGCTCTTTACAAATGCAGTAACCCACCAGTTGTCTCCCAGGAAAGACCTCAGAAGTCTGATCTAGTGCAGTACTTCTGGATTGCCAGTTGACACCTTGTAGACACATTGTGGCGATTGTTCGGTGTGCTGTGGCCATGGTAAGAGTAGACATGGTATGCACCATTCACCATTTGGAGGAATAAGTAGCTTTGGTGGGCAGCCAGCTTTGTGGGTCATTGACTTAGTAAACTTTGGGACAAAAAAAAAAAAAAAAAAAAAAAAAAGGAAGGGGCTGGGGATTTAGCTCAGCGGCATAAGCGCCTGCCTTGCAAGCAGGCAGTCGTGAGTTCGATCCCTGGTACCGATAAAAAGGAAAAAGACAAAAAAACAAAAAAAACAAAAAAGGAAGAGTGATAAAAACCAAACCAAAACACAAAATCAGGCTTACAACTTACAACTTTAAAATCTCAGCAAATATAAAACAGCTGTCCTGTCTGTGTCATCCCAGGAACTTTACCAGATGGTCCTGCACCCAGAGGGTTCTCCATAATAATTTGTGAGTGTGGGGGCTGTGGGTCAAGATCAGTGACAGAGCATGTGCTTGGTGTGTGCAAGGCTGTCCCCAGTTGAATGCTGAGTGAATCTGCCTCCTCCAGAGTGGAGATGGAGGCTTAGGTACGTGAGCACTCCCAGGAGTTTGCAGCCGCCTTCCTTGTGATACCTGCTGGTGAAGGATCATGTAAGTATGTAAGAAGAAATAAGAGGGACTAGAGAATTAGGCAAATTCTTCATTGGTTAAACCAGTTTTCCCTCAACTTGACCTCCCTAACCGCCAGCTCCCAGCTTAACTCACTTCTTCCCCTTCAAGCCTTCCTAAAAATAACTTCCCTTTCTAACCTCTCCTGTCACCACTGTTCATTTCCAGCCTCACACCTTCCCTTCCCTTTCCTGAAAATAGAGCTGACCTGCAAAGAAAAAGGAAAGTGGGAATAAAAGAAGAACCCAGCAAAATCTTGAAGGTTGTTTTTTTTTCTTAACCATTGTATGTTTGTGTTGTGTGTCTTAGTTGTGTTCCCTGTTGAGGAAGAGGTTACAGATTCTTCAGCTTGTTATTGTAGAGAAGTTGTAGACAATCTTGAACTTTATCAAGGAGTTAGCTTCTACTGCATAACAATGTTAGCTGTGACTGATTGCTATTTGCAGATATTTATTAAGTGCAAGTCAGGCCTACAGAGTCAGAGTCATTTTATGAACAAATTTAAAGCCAAAAGAGGCTTTACAATACAAAATGGTATTAGGATTATTGATATTGATGCAAATTATTAATTATTGATATTGATGCAAAATATTGTACAAATTCACTTTTTAATAGCTTCCTGTTTATTTTATGCAACAATTAAAAATTAATATGTCTTTAGGTGGGGAGCATAGCTTAGTGGAAAAGCAGTTGTCTAGCATTCACAGAGCCCTGGGTTCAGTCCTCAGCAATACATACACACACGCACACACACACCCCAGTTATATATATGCATCTACCTGTAATTATAGACACGTGTCTTTATGATAGGGGCACACTCTGAAAAAGGTGATATTAGTTGATTCACAATTACGCAAACATCCCAGAGTGTACTTACCGCGCCTCACTGGCAGAGCTTGGTGACCACATAGTGTCACTGCCACCTCCCTGCCAGAGGCTGGTCTCTATGTAGCCCAGGCTGGTCTCAACTCATGGCAGTTCTGCCTCAGCCTCCCAAGTGCTGGGATTACAAGTGTGTGCCATCATGCCTGGTTCTTCTTCTTCTTATTTTAATTAAAACACTTTTTGCAGTGCTGAGGATGGAACCTAGGACCTAGGGCATGCTAAGCAAATGCTCTGCCACTGAGCCACATGGCCAGTTGTATTATTATTACTATTAATTTGAAGAGCCCCTGTCCCACAGGGAAGGGCACTGAGAGAAGTGCTTCTCGGTGGGAGGGAAGCTGGTTCTGGAGGACCCATACTGGACCCCACGGGGTTCTCCAATTCTGCCCCTATCCATGCTTCCCAACCAAGCAGAGAGCTGAGGAGATACGGGGGCTTCTTCTATGTCTCCTGTCCTCATTTTCAATGAAAAAATGATGGAGGCTCAGCAACGAATCCCTAGAGATGTGTCACTTTCGACAGGAACTGTAAGTACCATGTCAATGTGTGTTTCAAAGAGGAACAGAAAGAAACGTGCTTTCCAGAGAATGGGCAAGGGTGTGAGCTCGAGAGTCTAGGGTAAGATTTATTCCAGCAGCCTGGGTGCAGTGGAGACTCTAGTCCACAGCAGGGGACGGAGGAGAACCACAGAGATGGGGGGGACTCAGCACTGGCCAGGTGCTTGGTTGAAATCCTTGTCTTTCCTGACTAGGACAAAGTACATGCTGTTTTCTGCTTCCTCACTGGGGAGACTGAGGCAGGAGGACCTAGCCAAGGCTACAACGTGAACTCCAGACCAGCCTGAACCCCACAGTGAGGCCCTGTCTCAAAAAGACCCCCAAAAAAGTCACTTAAGAGTCTGCCAATGCTTTGCTTGATGTTTTGAAGAGACCAAAAGGAAGAGAACTAGAGAGTCAGGGAGAGAGAGAAAGAGAGAGAGAGAGAACATGAAACACTAGGAGGCAGAGATCGGAGATTCACAAGTGCAACTCCAGCCTGGGCAACTTTGACACAAAATAGACAATTAAAAAGGCTGAGGATGCAGCTCAGTGCAAGGGCCTCACAAGGGTAAAGCAGTTTAGCATGATGGGTACGAAATTAGACCCAGACACCTAGTTGGCTCGCTTGCTTATTAACTGCGAGAACTTACACAGACCATTTATGTGAAGATGTAGCCTTTTCACGTGTTAAACAGGAACATTAGGGTCACCTCATAAAGACCCAAGGAATCTAGGTACATTAAAGCTACAAAAACAGGAAGTGGAAGCCAAGAAAAGGCCACAAACTGTAGATGATCAGCTCTCTCCTAGACCTCATGTCACATGGCTTCAGGGTTTGGTAGGGAAGAGTGTGCTAGGGTCAAAGCATCTCCCACTATATGCTTAAGGCCCTGAAAAGGCAAACTGTCCAAATGAGAGCTAAATTTTAGGACAAAGTGAGACTAGGCTGTTACGTGCTCTTCCTGTGTAAAGCTGGGGGTTAATTTCACTTAAAGACAGTGATTGCCTTGCAAGTTCCTTAAACTTTTCAGTTATGCCTTTTAAATCACAAGAAAACTCAAAAGTAGATATTGGTATTTTTATTTTTCTGAATTAACTAAATTTCTAAAAGATTATCTGACTCGCCTAGGCTCGTGAGGCTATACAATGGCAGTGCCCAAAGGGAATCAGTTTTTTTCTTAAAGTATAAATTGCTGCATCTTTAGTTTTACTTTGCAGTTTCACTCATAGTTAAGTATAGTAGGAAAATAGACAAGAGGCAATTCCAGCACTAAATAGTTAGTGAGTTTTAAATTGAGAGCTATTCTGAGCAGGGTGATGTAATGTCACACAGCCCTGCTCTGTCCCACTAGTGATGTAAAATACACCTTTCCAACATACCCCCATTGTATGTGCTGCCCACCTTTCCAACGTATCCCCATTGTATGTGCTGCCCACCTGGCACTCATTTAGTAGCCATCTTGGTTTTCAGATTGGCGTCATGGTCTTGTGCTGTTGTGTTCACATTATTCTAGTTTACTTAAGTAGTAGCCCCAAAATGCAAGCAGAGTGATGCTGGCAATTCAGATGTGCCAAACAGAGCTTTGAAGAGTTTTCCTTAAAAGATGAAAGTTCTCGATGAGAACAAACACAAAAATCTTCTTTTTTTTTTTTTATTTAAGAGGAAAAAGAGAAAAACACAAAACAAACCAAAGCGGTGTAAGGGTACACGTAATACAGAACTACAAAAAAAAACAAAACAAACAAACAAACAAAAACATAACAGTAAGAAATCACCTGTTAGTATATTACATATTATCATCTTGAAAATAGTTCCTCAAATCACAGTATCAAAGAATACAAGGTGGACATTCAAACAGGTAGACTGCAAACAGCTGTGTTCAATGATCCAAAAACATTGATACAGTCAGCTATTTAACACCCCTAAACACACTTGCTGTTATATCCGTTAGAGCTCATTTTCTTTTTTTTTTTTTTTCCCTCTCTTTTTTACAACAAAATTCACGCACTTTGGATTTCATTACTCCTTAGTGCTTATTACTTTTTTGGGGGGGGGGGAAGAATACAGTCAAATATGGCAAAACAAAGCTGTCAGTCAATACCAAGGATAGACATAGCACATGATGTAGAACAGAGTACAAGTTTATCAACAATGGTTATCAACGTTGTCCCTTGTTTCCTTAAAAAGAATTGTCTATCTCATTAGATATTATAAAGTTGGACAAAACAGTAGAGAACAAGACCAATAAAACTTAGGCATTGTAAACATTACAGGACTTCCAAAGAAGACAATAGTCAAACCAGAATGGGTATCTTAGTGAATCTTATTGTCTTCAAAGTAGTTGCCTATGTCTTCAAACTTGATACTACCATATAGAATGGAACAGAGTCTAATCAGTCAAAACAAGATCGTGGGAGTACTACAGGACTTCAAAACAAGTTAATAGGAAATCAAAAAGAGTTACTATTTATATATCCTAATTTTTTGAATTTTTTCTTTAATTGAGACAAACATAAGAAATGACTAAATAATTTTTTTAAAACAATAAGGGGGAGATTGAGATAAATCAGGACATAACAATATAACAATAGAGGTCACAGCATGACTGTTTCAACAACCTAGTACTTCACCACCATATAACCTGACTTAAAAGTAGTTACCATACAGACACAAAAATCTTGTGCTGACATTATGACAGCCATTGCTGATATCCTGTCATTTTGTTGTGAAGTCCAGTAATGCTTTTATTCTTTGTTTTGATTGGTTTTAATCTGTTTTGCATTAATTAATTTCAATAAATGTGAAGGTATGGACAGTTATTTTGAAGAGAACAAGAGACATTATGATAGCCTGTTGATTTTCCTGCTGTCTGGTTTTGAAGTACTGTAATGCTTTCGTTCTTTTTGTTTTGATTGGTTTTATGCTATTTTGTCTTGTTTGAATTCATTGTATGTGAAGATATGGATAACTATCTCGAAGAACACAGGAGACATGATGGTAGCCATTTGATTTCCTGTTGTCTTGTTTTGAAATCCTGTGTTGCTTGTGTTGTTTTGTTCTGATCTGCTTTGTTCTGTTTTGTTTTATTCTCTTTAAAATAAAAAAAATTCTTAAAAAATCTCATGCTGAGATTGCTAATATCTATTGTTTGTTATTGTTGTCAATCTCTTAACATGCCTAGTTTATTAAAATTTACCATGAATATGTACATATAGTGATAAAACCATAGCATATATAGTGTGTCAGGCTGCCTGAGGGTTTTGAAAAGTTTAATTTAGTGACTACATTTCCTTAGAGGTAAAGTTGTATTACCTATTAAGTCAGTGATAAATAAAAACAACCTATCTTTCTCTGACAAGAGGGAACTACTATATTCCTAGTCTAAGGAGAGTCTAATTATCTTGGTGGCAAAGTCTTTCTAGCTATCATTTTGCATTATTCTCACCATTCCCCCTTTCCACTTTCCACATATCCAAGGTAACTAAATCAGCTGTGTTCAGAAGAAATATTTTCTGGTGTTCCTGCAGGCACAACACTGATGGCTGCAGAAATTTTACTCTATAAATTCAGCATGCCAAAGGATATAAACTGACTCTGTAGAATACAGTTAACTAGGTAAGTGTCATTATCTCAAACTATGCCCTTGCTTTTCTGATTTAACCCTAATAATAGTCCGTACTACCCATGGGAGGTTCAAAAATAAATTTATAATTCTTAATTTCTGAAAATGAGCATGAGATTCTTAAATAATGTTTTCACAGCAGTCAGGAAAAAATACATGCTTTTTAAAACTTAAGTTTATTGTTACATTTTAGGTGTTATAGCATTCATCATACAGAATTTGTACCTTTACATGATACATCTTGACTTTTTTTCCCCTTCTACCCTCCTTTAAACTCTCTCTTCCTACTTATTTACAAAACCTTTGTTTCCATTTTTTCCTGTTTTCTTGTTTGTTTTTCTTTTTCCTTCCTTTCTCCATCCCCCTCCCTGGTTCTTTTTCTCATTTGAACATCTTCCTATTTCACAATATCTACTATACATTTGGTCTTAAGGTACATTTTCAGTTTCTCACACCAGAGAAACCATGTAATTTTTTTGAAAGACAAAATGTTTTATTTTAAAACATTGGAAAAACATTAAAAGACAGATGTTCATTACATGATCAGTAATATTAAATATATGGAAACTGTAAATCTTCTAAATGTGGTAGGCACTTCCAGAGAGCTAAATAATGCAAATTATCCTACCTTCTCTAACACTTGCTGTGGTGAAAAATATGAAGACCTTATTAGCTATTCAAAGTCATCAACTTTGGGTTCAACTTAACTACAAAGTAAAAGTTTTGTTCAAGATGTTCCTGACACATGAAGAAGCTTCCAGATGGATTTCAGAAAAGTTAACCAAGGTGTCTTTTTTGCCTGTGGGTGCTTGAGTATTGTGTTGTTGGCTTATATTCACTACAGATACTGGTTTTAGGCCAGCCCAAGGGTCTTCAAGCATTGAAGGCTTGAAATAACTTTCCAACTCATTAGAGATTCTTTTTCTCACTTACACGTCCTGATCCAAATGGTGTAGCTGTCCTTGGAGAACCCTGGGGGAGGGTCTGCTGCTGCCCTGGATTGTTGCTGGGACCACGCAGATGACTGGAGTAGGAGCCAAGGTAGGCACCAGGGGACAGAGACCTGAGCCAGTCCCCCAAGAAGCTGCCACCATGTTGCGGAGGGTGGCTGCTTCCCTAGGGCCTAGCCAGAAAGTTCCTGCTACCCCAGCCTCCTACACCTGGAACATGTAAGGAGGAGTCAGGGGTTGAAAATTCAGTGGTTGCATGGCAGGAACCAAAGGTGAAGACTTCACTGTCACATTCTCCCACCAGAACTGTAACTACCATGTGATTTTTTTTTTAATCTTTTTTTTTTTTGTACTGGGGATTGAACTCACAACTGTGTGCTTGCAAGGCAGGCACTTACACTGCTGAGCTAAATCTCCAGCCCCTTCATGTGATATTTTTTTTTAAATCTTTTCACTCTTTTATAATTTTTATTTATTTATTTATTTTGTACCAGGGATCAAACTCATGATCATGCACTTGCCAAGCAGGTGCTTATGCTGCTGAGGTAAATCCCTGGCCAACCATTTGTGTGTGATTTATTTCACTTAACAGTATGGCATCAAGGTGCATCCATTTACCTAGAATTCTCTCAAGTTTGTCCTTACTTATGGCTGAGTAGTACTCCATTGTATAAAAAAATCACATTTTCTTTATCTGGTCATCAGTTGATGGGATTTGGGCTGTTAGATAATTTAGCTATTACAAACTGTGCCACTATAGACATGGGCATGCATATATCACTGTGATATGATGCTTTTAATTCTTTGGGAAGTTACCAAGAAGGGAAATGGCTGGGTCAAATGGAACCTCTAGTTTTAATTTTTTGAGGAAGTACCACCCTGATTTTCAAAGTATTTGTACCAGTGTGCATTCCTACCAACAGTGGAGAAGGGTTCCTTTTTCTCCACAGTCGCTCCAGCATTTGTTATTGGTTGATTTCTTGATGACAGCCATTCTTTCTGGGGGGAGGTAGACTCTCAGTGTTTTAATTTGTATGTCTCAAATGATTAATGATGTTGAGCAGCTTTTTCATATATTTATTTGCCATTTCTACTTCTTCATCTGAGAAGTATGTATTCATCTCAGATGCCCACTTTTTGATTGGGTCTTTAAATTTTCAGGATCTGATTTTTTTGAGTTCTTATATATTCTAGATGTTAGTCTTTTGTCTGAGTAACAACTGGAATAAATTTTTCCCATGTTGGGAATTGTCTCTTTACTCTGTTGGTAATTTCTTTTGCTGTGCAAAAGTTTTTTAATAAGATGAGATCCCAGTTGTTGATTCTATGTGTATTTCCTCTGTGTTAGGGTTTTGTTCAGAAAGTCTTTGCCTGCACCAATGTCTTCAAGAGTTCTACCTATTCTATTTTCTAAATCCAGACAACTTAATGTTTGTTTTAATATTTAGATCTTTGATGCATTTTAATTTTAGTTTAGTGCAAAAGATATGAATCTACTTTTAATCTTTAGCATATGAAAAGTCAGTTTTTCCACACTATTTATTTATTTATTTATTTATTCATTGGTACTGGGAATTGAACTCAGGACCTTGCGCTTACCAGGCAGGTGCTGCACAGTTGATGTATATCATCGGCCCCCTATCACCTACTATAGAGGTTATCTTTCTTCCAGTGAAGGCATTTGACTCCTTTGTCAAAGATAAGGGGAGTGTGTCTAAAATTGTTTCCACATCTTGTGTTCTGTTCCATTGATCCTTTGATCTGTTTTTTGCTGGTACCCATGCAGTTTTTACCACAGTAGCTCCATAGTACAATTTCAAGTCAGGGACTATGATGTCCCTTCCCTTGCTTTTGTTGCCCAGAATTGCCTTTACTATTCTATGTCTCTTCTGGTTCCAAATAAATTTTAGGATTGTTTTCTTTAATTCTGTGAGATATGCTGTTGGAGTTTTGATCAGAATTGCATTGAATCTGTATAACAATTTTGGAAGTATGGTCATTTTCACTGTGTTGGTTCTTCCTGCCCAAAAGCAAGGGATATCTTTTCATTTTCTAATATCTTCTTCAATCTCCTTTTTCAGAGTACTGTTTTCAATGTGAAGTCTTTTATTTTTTCATTAGATCAATTCCTAGGTATTTCATTTTTTGAGATGCTATTGTAAAAGATGTTGTTTCTTTAATTTCTATCTCATTGAGTTTGTTATTTGCGTACAGGATTTTTGAGTGTTGACTTTGTTTTCAGTTATGCTATTAAATTTGGTTATTATATCTAGAAATCTTTCAATGGAGTTTTTGGGGTCTTCTATGTAGAATAATGTGTCATCTGCAAATAATGGTAATTTAACTTCTTCCTTTCTTATCCTTAGTCCTTTCATTTCTTTCTCTTGTCCAACTTCTCTGGCTAATGTTTCCAGAATATTGAATAATAGTAGTGATAGTGAACATCTTTGTCTTGCTCCTGACTTTAGAGGGAAAGCTTTCAGTTTTTGTCCATATAGTATGATGTTGACTGTTGGTTTGTCATAGATGGCTTTTATCAGATTGAGACAAAGACCTTCTATTCCAATGTTCTGGAAGGTTTTTTTTTTTTTTTTTTTTTTTTGTCATGAATGGGTTTTGGGCTTTGTCAAATGCTTTTTTGTATCTGTTGAAATGATCATATAGTTTTTGTCTTTAGCTCTGTTGATATGGTGTATTATATTTATTGATGTACATTTGTTGAATCACCTTGCTTCCCTGGGATGAGTCATACTTAGTCTGGTATATAATCTTCTTGATGGTTTGCTGCATTCTGCCTGCCAGTATCTTATTGAGATTCGTCATCCATGTTCATTAGGGAGACTGACCTGTAGTTCTCTTGTTTGGATCCTTCTCTGGTTTAGGTATCATGGTATTGCTTGCTTCCAGGAATAAATTTGGGAGTATTACTTCCCTTTCATTTTCATTAACGAATTTGAGAAGTACTGGCATTAAGCCTTCTCTAAATTTTTTGTACAATTCAGCAATGAATTTGTTAGGGTCTGGGCTTCTCTTTGTTGGTAAGTTTATAATTATGTCTTCAATTTCACTGATTAATACTGGTTTATTTAGAATTTTTATATCTTCTTAATTCATCTTTGATAATTTAAATTATATAGGAATTTAACCATTTCTTCTGTGTTTCCATCTTATTATGAATACAGGCTGTTGAACTAGATATTGATGATCTTCTAGATATCTGGGGGATCTGTTGCGATTTCATCCTTTTCATTCCTAATTGCATGAATTTGAGTCTTTACCTTTTTTTTGACAAGGTTGACTAAGGGTTTGTGAATTTTATTTAATCTTTCAAGGAATCAACTTTTCTTTTTGTCTTTTTGAGACAGGGTCTCTCAGTGCAGTTCAGGCTGGCCTTGAGCTCACTTTGTAGCCCAGGCGGGTCTTGAATTTGCAATGATCCTCCTTGCCTCAGCCTCCCAAGGGCTGGGATTACAGGCGTGAGCCACCACGCCTGGCTAAGAACCAACTTTTGATTTGTTGATTCTTTATATTGTTTTGTTAGTCTCTATCAAATTAATTTCTTGTCTGATTCATATCATCTTCTCCCTTGTTCAAGGTTTGGGTTTGACTTGCTCTTCTTTTTTCTTTTCTTTCTTTCTTTTTTTTTTTTTTTTTTGGTACAGGGGATCGAACTCACCACCTTGTGCTTGCCAGGCAGTCGCTTATACCGGTAGCTAAATCCCCGGCGCTCTTCTTTTTTCCTAGAAGCTTGAGGCTCAATACTAGGTTGTTTGAGTTTGTTCTGTTTTCCTGAAATGATCATTCATCACTGTAAATTTCCCTCATAGGACTGCTTTCATTGCATCTCATAAGTTTTAGTATGTTATATTGTTATTATCGTTTAATTGTAGAAACTGTCTAATTTCTTCTTTAATTTCATCTGTGACCCATTGGTTGTTCAAGAAAGTGCTATTTAATTTCCCTGTGTTTGTGAAGTTCTTCTGGCTTCCTTTGCCATTGGTTCCCAATTTCATTGCACTACAGTCTGGTAATATGCATGAGATAATTTAAATTCTTTTGCATTTATTTAAACATGCTCTATAATCTAGTAGTGGTCTATTTTGGAGAATGTTCCATGTGCAGCCGAGAAGACTGTATATTCTGAGTGTGAGGTGGAACACTGTAGGTGTCTACTAAGTCCATTTGTTCAAAAGTTTGGTTCAGTTCTAATATTTCATTGTTAATGTTTTTTGATCTAGTTGATCAACAAAGCATATTATAAAGAAAAGTGGATATAGTTTGCTATTGTGCGATGTAAGGTAATATTGCTGAAATAGAATTAAAATTGTATCGTAACAAGCAGTCAGGTTTTCACAGTGCAGAGTGGAAAGCTGGGTCAAATATCAGCATAATGCAGATAATTACTTATGAGCATGGTGGGCCGCTGTTGCTTGAATAATCATTTTCACTTGTGTGAAGTTTTCCAGAATAATTTTATAATTTTTATGTCTATTTAGCTACTTAGGCAGTATGTGATAAGCACATAATATGTGCCCGATTAGGCTAGGTACTGTGGATGTAAAAAACGTACAGTAAATCCCAACTCACAGAATTCCATTCTGGGAGGTGTTCAGACATAGGAGTCACTGGTAAGTTTGATAAAGTAAGTCTCGTTCACCTTTGACACAATATACACTATAAAGCATAGAAAAACCAAACACAAATACTATAAATAAACTAGTTTTAATCTTGAATGTCACAATGCAGCACAACAGCTGGCATCCAGGGGACTGCACGAGAGAGCTGACAAGAAGCACTAACTGGAGGGGGTGCGGGACCTTTACCACCTTTTCACCTCGGTCAAGCCCCTCCATTATTCCCATGGTTGTCGCTTTGCACATCGAACGGTCCCTGCCACGTCACCACTGCTTTTCCTCTTGCTTCGGACATCCTGGGCTCTCGTGCGAGCAGTTTCCGGAACTCGCTGGCATCTGCCAATGTTCATAATTTGAGATCCATTCATATTGGAATCTTTACAAGTTTGGGGCTTATTGTGTATTAGATTAGGCCAAGCATACATTAAATATTTTTAATGTTACTGATATTAAATATTTATATTAGTGATATTAATTTTAATAATAAATATTATTTTAATTATTCAGACTTAGAGAAACAGTATTATTTTAAATATACTATACAAATTCAGGGAGGTAGACATTAACTTGGTTTTGGGACTGGAGAATAGGCATGGCAGATCTAGCTGGGGAAGGAGCTGTCAATCACAAGCTCTTGGAACCCATTCAGAACAGGTCCCACGGGACTTCTCGCGAGAACTCAAGTTTTAAACAGGACAGGGTAGACCTGACTTCAGCCTGAAGTGTAGAATCCCAGGACCGCCTTTCAGGACCCGCACGTGGAAGTCTCCAGGGTTTCCTGGGGCATTTGAACAGTATAAAAGGTCAGAGAGGACAAGGACACCAAGCTTTTCTGAAAAGTTAAATTTAGAGACTGTATTACCTTAGGTATATAGTCGTATTACCTATTAAATCAATGATACATTTTTAAAAAGTTAAAAAATTGAGAGCTGTAATCCCCACACTCTGGGAGTCTGAGATGGACGCTACAGTTAGAAATAATGGAGATAAGGATGTCACTCCTTTGCATCCATTTAATTTTTTTGTTTTTATTTATTTATTTTGGTACTGGGGGTCGAACTCATGACCTCACACTTGCCAGACAGGCTGAGCTAAACCCCCAGCAATCCATTTAATTTTAAACAGCGCCCTGGGGACATTCTCCTTGCTTGGTCTTATGATACAGAAACTCACAACAAAAAATAAGTAAACCTGATACTCTAGGCAAAAGCGCACTACAAGGATCTTCAAGCTTGACCTATAGTTACCTTCACTCCACTCCAGCTTTCCTAAGGGATCACGAATAACACTGCATCTCATGCATGTAATTAAGAACAGAGTGAATTCTGGGACAATGGTATGTGTTGACTCAGCACCTGTCAGTCATCCCTGTCAATCACAGGTAGCGATTCAGGGCTGAGGTACACATCCTTTAAATCCTGAAAGCTCCATCCATCCCAGGGGCAGCCGCTGCTGCATGCTGTACTCCGTGTGTGCAGTGCTTCTCCTTTCCTGTCACCCGGCACCACTTTTCAGTTTGTGCGGTATCTTTCGCAGGTACAACCTTGCCCTGAGCACAGCTTCTGTGATCTTTGACAAATGTGGATGCTTGGCACATACCACTGGGTGTGCACTTGCGATGCTTTGCTTGTACACAAGAACCTGGGATGAATTCACCATGCGATAACTGGAGGATAGAGAGTTCAAGCTCAGCCTGGCTAATTAGCAAGGCCCATCTCAAAATAAAAAATAATAAAAGGGCTAGGGTTGTAGTTTAGTGCAAAGGCCCTGGCTTCAATCCCTAGTACTATATAGACAGAAAGACAGACTGACAGAAACAAAGAGAACTGGAAAGAGTTGCAGAGGAATCTGTTAAGTTCTTAAAAATATTGTAACTAGTTTTTATGCATGAATGTTTATATAAGGATTCCATTTTATAAACATGTACTGCCAATGTTTTTACTGAATCAAAAAATGCAAATGAAAATCTGTATTATTTGCAACAAATCTGCTAAATCTAGGTCTTTTTAAATAAATTATTGTGGGTCAGGCATGGTGGCACATGCCTGCACCCCTAGCACTGAGGAAGCTGAGGCAGGAGGATCACTGCGAGTTTAAAGCCAGCCTAAACTGCATAGTGAAACGTGTCTCAAAAAAACCAAAAAATAAAATACAATATTGATAAGACTAACTTGTGCATCGATTTTAAAGACATAATTTTAAGCAGGCACGGTGGCATGTGCCTATAGTACCACTTACTCAGAAGGCTGAAGCAGGAGGCTCACTTGGGCCAGCAGTTTGAGATGGCCTGGACAATATACCAAGATGTTGTCTTAAAATAAATAGGAAAGAAAATTGTCCTAGCTGTTGTAAATATATATTGGTGACTACAGAAGTTCATATCCTCGAGCATTTCGTTTTATTTTTTGTGTTTTTGAGACAAGGATCTCACTGTGTAAGCCCTGGCTGTTATCTCAGGATCTTGCCTAAACCTCTGAAGTGCTGGCCTTGCTTCCAAGCCTGCACCCAGGCCCAGTTGAGCGCTTACAGTTGGGTAGAAGCAGTCATTGCAATTGACAGTGAAGAGCTCTGTGAATACCAGGCCAGCAAGGAAGAGGAGGAGAGGGCCAAGATTCAAGGAGGAGATGACCTTGTCCGCGACAATCATGGAAGGACAAATGTGCCTGTGGGAGGGGGACTGTGGAGACAGGTAGAGAGAGGAAAGGCATTGGGGGACTGAAAGGGCATCGGGAAGGAAACAAGCCACCAGAGCTGGGGTTTCCTGTGCTCATTCCCAAGCTTTCCATTTACCTGCATGGAGAGAGTCTCTAAAAACAAGTAACTAGGACATACTGACATGTTAATGATTAGTTTTCCATATTTTGGGACGTTAAAAATTTACACACTTGTATTCACTTTGTGTAAATGTTTTTTTAGCAAAGAGCCCCTTTGCGATGATTCAATTGTTTATATTCTTTCAAATAAAATGCAGATCCCAGCACTACATGAGTATTTTCCACAGAAAACTTTCTTAATGCCAAATATAGACAATTTGCTTCAAGATGTACTGATTATTGAACTACAATTAAAATGGCTTTAATAAAATAAATACTAAACTTTGTATTTTAAAATCCTGGTAGTATTTATGGTTAACAGTTTATAAGTTGCTTTTCTATAACATCAAGTCAGTACTGTCATCGAAGTTTAAAAATATCGAAGCACATCATTAGGCCTTTTATTCAAAAGAATAAAAAGGAAAACACGAGAATAGTGAGCTTCTCTACAAAATAATAAAAAACTTCATGTCGTGCGACAGCTGCAAAGTTTGTGGAAAGCGGGATTTAAAAAAAGCCTCGCACTAGAATTCAGGCGGTCACACCAGATTTCACCACGAGGAGCACACGAACGTGTGTGACACTGAGCACAACGTGGGCCCTATGGCCAGGAGAACCTATTTTGTATCAGAAAGTGCAGCCTTGGCGACGCGCAACAGCGCCCATGTCGCACACCGTCTCATACACCGACGCTGCCCCGCAAGAGTCCAGAGTCCAGGCCTGCGGCGCCCCAGCCCCGTCCTCGCCGGCCGTGCGGTCGCCGTTACAAGGCGTGGGCCAGGCGGGCGGCGGGCGGCGCGCGCGGCTGGGTCGCGCTCTAGGATGCGGTAACGTTTGCAGGCGACCTTCTCCTGTGCACCAGAGGGGAGGGAGGGAGGCGGGCGTGCGTGCGTGCGTGTGTGTGTGTGTGTGTGTGTGTGTGTCCTCACATCAATCACGACCACGCAAAGCCAGCGTCCCCTCCGCCGGGCTCCGACCTAGCTGCACTGGGAAGGGGAGGTCGGCGGCCGCACGGGGTCATGTCGCCCTGGAAAGTGCGCGCTCGCCAGTCCCCAGGATCTCGCGCGCCCCGCGCCGTCTCCCCGGCGACGCGCTCCGCGGCAAGATGGCGGAAGGTAGAGACAAGGAAGGTACGAGAAGGAGACCGGGTGGCCACCCTCGCCGCCCGCCGCGACCCCGTGGGAGGACAGGGCCGGGCCGCGCCACCCTCCGCGCCGCGCCGTCTCCGCCCGCGTCCTTGCCGCCGCCCCGCCCTCGGCGTCCCTGCGCCCAGGAGGCTGGGCCTGAGCTGCGCGCGGGCGGTGATGGAGGCGGCTAATGGCGCCCGCTGCGCTGCCGGGGCGCCCCCCGGCGCCGCCCCACAGCCTGTACCCGCGCTCGGTCGCGGGCCGGCGGTGGGTGCCGCGATCGGCCGCGTCCTGTGCCCCGCCCTAGGCCTCCCTGCGACGTCAGCGCCGCCATTTTGGTCCCTTGGCAGGGACACGGGGGAACGACTGAGATCGCTGGCCGCGGTTGTGGCTTTAACTGAACAGTGTTCAGGCAGCTTTAACAGAATATGTAGCAGCAGTACGAGAGGTGACTGCGGGGTGAAACTAGCCTGCAGTCGCCGGGGCCCCATAAATGAATGCGTTGCTCTCAAGACGTGAAAAATCGATTGTGCATATTTATTTTTCCTTAGACTTTCTTTTGTATTTTAAAAACAAAACCAAAAAGGGATAAAAATGATAGAGCTTGAAAACAAAATAATAGGAAACCAACACTAGTTAATATATTGCATATTATCGTAGCTGTTCAGATTATAAGATTTAGGCATGGAAAAATGATAAATCAGTGTCCATGTTTAATAGCAAGACTTTAGGTTATCTTTAATCAATTAGAGGATTTAAAACCTGCTGCTTAGGTACCATCCTTTTAGTTTCTCAGAAATAATTTGTGTCATAATTGGCAAAATCACTGCAAAGAAATAAATGTGCTCTCCTCTCCCAGGTAAACATGGTAGAAGTGAAAGTCATAATTTCACCTGTTTCCTTTCTGGACAGCTCTGAGCTCCCCTATCAACACACTGTCCTCAGCTGGGAAGACAGTGTAGTCAGGTTGACAATCAGTGTTTACACTACATGTTACTCACTAGGGTGATGACAGAGACTCAGAGGAAAAAACACGTGACCCTGCCAAAGATCTACCTACTGATACTGGAAAGGCTATGATCTTATATGGTCCAGTTTAACAGGCCAGTATTATTTTATGGTGTATCTTTCATTTCCTAAATGGCCTTTATAATTTTTATAGCGCTGCTTGAAGATTGAAAGTGCATTCTAAGAAAAGCAGTTACCTTTTTTTTGTTTTGGTCTTTTTGAGATGGTCTTGGTATGCAGTTCAGGCTGACCTTGAGCTCACTTTGTAGCCCAGGCTGGTCTCTAATTTGCAGTGTTTCTCCTGCCTCAGCCTGCTGAGTGCTGGGATTACAAACGTGCGCCACCATGCCCAGTTTCCAATATGTTTTTTAAAAGGTTAATTAAAGTACTTACCTGGAAAGCAGAATGATTTTTTTAATTAAATTTTTTTTCTTTCAAATTTCACACAGGATAAAAATTAAATTTTCATTTGTTTACAAAAATAGAATGAAAACCCATTGGAAGATAAACTGACTTTTTTTTTTTTTTTTTTTGTCTTTTTCCTTTTTATCGGTACCAGGGATCGAACTCACAACTGCCTGCTTGCAAGGCAGGTGCTTATGCCGCTGAGCTAAATCTCCAGCCCCAATAAACTGACTTTTTGAGAGTTGATAGGTCAGCATGAGAAACACACTGGAGTATACTGTAAGCTTTCACAATTCTCCTTTTTGAGAAACACTTTCCTTTTTTTTGTCTTTTTTATCGGTACCGGGGGTTGAACTCATGACCACACACTTGCAAGGCAGGCGCTTATGCTGTTGCCCAGCCCCTTGAGAAACAGATTTAAACCTTTCCTGGTTTTTCACTTTCAAAACTTTCAAGAATATTTTTCTTTTTAAAATAATTAAAGGCAGAAACAATTCTGGCTATCCCCATATAAGAAGTTAATGACTTGCGGGGGCTAGGGATTTAGCTCAGCGGCATAAGCGCCTGCCTTACAAGCAGGCAGTCGTGAGTTCGATCCCTGGTACCGATAAAAAGGAAAAAGGCAAAAAAAAAAAAAAAAAAAGTTAATGACTTGTGAAAGCTAGGTGGCATTTATTCAGTTGGAGCTTATCTGATGGCCTTCATATGGAATGCATTCCATAGAGTAGCACTGTAGAAGATACAAAGATGAAACTGATGCTGTTGCTCCCAAGAAAAGTGGCATCAGTAAAGGAGGTTAGACACACAGATTAGAGGGTGCAGTTGACTGGGCTGAGCTGCACTTGTCCCAGGTGTTATGTAACCTGGTATGTGTACCAGACAGCGGATGTGACTGGGAACTTAACCCGAAAGGACTCTCAGGCCCTGCCCTGCTTCACTGAATCAGCCATCATGTACAGACATCTGCAGCACTCCAGCCATACGGGCAGCATGCTGTATGATGTGTTCTGTCTTAATTACTTTTCTCCTTGCTGAGGCAAAAACCTGACACCCAAAGTTAAAGGGGGTAAGGTTTATTTAACTCACAGTTTGTGGAGGTTTCAGCCCATGCTCAGCTGGCATCAAGGCAGGGTAGCACATGGCAGAGGGACAACCATTCAAGGTGACAGAAGACAGCAAAAGGAGAGAGAGAACACAAGCCTGTTTCTGTCCTTTATATTGTATGCAGGCCACCACTCATACCCTTAATCCCAGCACTGGACAATGAATCCATTACCAACTAGATTCAAGCACCTTTGAAAAGCCCGACTCCCCATGACTGCATAAAATATTTCCATCGTTTTGGTCTGTCTGAGACAGAGTCTCACTATACAGTTCGAGCTGGGCTTAAATTCACTTTGTAGTCCAGGGTGGTCTCGAATTTGCAGTGATCCTCTCTGCTTCAGCTTCCCAAGTGCTAGGATTACAGGCATGCACCACTATGCCTGGCTCATATTTCTTTTTTTTTTTTCCTTTTGTCCTGGAAATCAAACTCACGGCCTTGCCTTTGCCAGGCAGGACCTGTGCCTCATGTGGCACCATGCCAGTAATCCCAGCACTTGGGAGGCTGAGGGAGGACGATTGATGTGACTTCAAGGATAGCCTGGGCTACAGAGTGAGTTCAAGGCCAACCTGAGTGAGACTTTGTCTTAAAAATTAAAAGAAAAAATTCACCAATCTTTAAAGATGTTGTATGTGTGTGTGTGTGTGTGTGTGTGTGTGTGTGTATATATATATAAATCTAGAGTAAATTTTGCCATTTTAGTGCATTTCTTTCCAGGTTTTTTCCTGGGAAGATTTGTATTTTCTTTTGTAGATTTGATATTTTAATTGAATATATTTTTTGTGTCCAGCTTTTTCCACATACTATGATAAACATTAGTTTCATACCATAAGAAAATTCTAAAAATATCATCTATGCTAGATAAATACATTGTATTTATGGACTATAATACTTAAAGTTTCTCTGCTTGTTGCATATTTAGATTGTGTACAGTAATGATGCAATTAAGGTTTGTCTACAAAGATCTTTTGACCCAACTTTGATCCTTATTTTCTGTCCACTTTGGAAAAATAATTTCATTTCTCTTGGTTATGGAGGATCAACTAATTTCTAAGATCCTGCATACCTAATTACATTCTTTCCCAATTTTTAGAATTAACCAAAGACAAATAATTGCCAATCAGAACTTATGATTAGCAAAAGATACATATTTGCGTACTGCTTATCTATGCTACTATAGTGGAAACTCCATGAAACCAGAGACTGTGCCAAGTCCCTGGAATTTAGAAAATGTGCAGGACATAGTAATCACTCAGTGAGTACTGGTGAATGAATGGATGGATGAACCAGGAGTGACACAGTAAATAAATTTGATGTTACCCTACATTGTCTTATGGGCAAATGTATTTTTCTGTTAATCTCTTAAAAATAATGAAAATAGAGTTATTCTTGTTCCATCTGCAGAGGCACTGAAAGTGGAAATCATATACTTAATCCAACCTTGAGATGTGAAAAACCAGAATGGCACTTGTACTTGAGTGCCACTTGTTTATTTTTACTCTTCCTGAAATACTAGTGAAGTTACAGTAAAGGAAAACAAAGGGCAAAGACCTATAAGGAAAGAGTGGGAGAGGAGATAGTAGCGCATTGTAAAAACAAAACAAAAAAACCAACTTTGGGAGAGGATATAAAGCATTGTTACGTAGATAAATGTAGGACAGCTAACCCAGCAGAACCAAACACAATGGCTGTTGTCTAAAGGAAGGAGCCCAAGCCAGTTTGCACTGTGGAACCCTTCACAGGCCCAGGATGCGAGGCTGAAGCCATCTCTAAAACTTGGTTGCAGGGTGGGGCTGATTACAGGAAGTTGGGATGAAGCTCATAAGTAAGCGGCTAGATCTCCCATGGCCTGGAATAACCAGGTGACTGACCCCCTTCCATCCACGCAGAAGACCAGAAGTTTACTCTTGGCATGCTTTCACCTTGGAGGGGATCAGATTCAGGGACATCTGGCACAGCTGATGTCCCATGATGATTATTATCATCTTTCAGGTGGTAGCTTCACATATTAAAATTTGTTGAAATTCAGGTTTTGAGACAAAGTCCCAATATGTAGTTCAGGCTGGTCTTGAACTCACTGTACAACCCAGGCTGGCTTTGAACTTGCAATGATCCACCTGCCTCAACCTCTTGAGTGCTGGAATTACAGGTGTGCACCACTAAAGAGTATTATAGGTTAAATATTCTGAATAGGACCCAAAATAATCTGAAAAATGGTAGTATGTCTAATAAATGTTAGGAGGGGTTCTGAAATTCTCTTATGATTTTAATAACAATGGAGGAGAGGACCTATGTAATTAGCTTATCTGCATTAAAACTAAATTATTATTATTTTTCTTCAACTTGTAGCAACAGATAAAACTATTATTATTAAAAAATTTTGAGTACTAAGAGCATGAAGAGAAAAATCAAAAGGGGCAGGTGTGGTGGCTCATGCCTGTAAACCCAGCACCCAGGAGATTGAGGCAGGAGGATTACCACAGGTTCGAAGTTGGCCTGGGCTACACAGTGAACTCAAGGCCAGCCTGAACTATATAGGGAAAACTTGTCTCAAAAAAATTTTTTTGGTGATCAATAAACTTCAGGAGAAATCAATAAAATGGAATTTCATATGAAACTATGCAATATGATGAAAAGAGCAGATAACTGTCAAGCATGAGACTACAGTCTTTTATCTTTGCTATACCCACTTCTCTGGCCAAACCATGGATATTGCTGTGATCTAGAATTGTTTTCTGCACTTAAATTCAAATAATCTGTTCTCAGACTACTTTGCTTATTTTAAAATAACCTTTTTTTTTTTTTTTTTTTCCTGGGGATCGAACTCCGGTCCTAATGCTTGCTGGGCAGGTGCTCTGCCACTGAGCTATATCATCAGCCCCTTAAAATAATCTTATGAACTAATTCAAACTCTGCAGAACTAATTTCAAATTTACAAAAAATTTTGCAAGTATAGTTCAGAGAATTCTCATATTTCCTTAACCCAAATTCAACAATTTTAACATTTTTTCCGTATTTTTTATTCTATGTATTTACCTATAAAATATTTTTCGTGAACTGCTTGAGAGTATATCCATTCCACTTTATCCCTTAATATTTGGGTGTATATTTTCCAAGAACAATCTCTTCTGTAAAGCCTCTATCTATTGTCCATATTTCAGTTTTGTCAGTTGTCCACATTTTGACAGTTGTCCAATTGCCTTTTATAGCTTTTTCCCCCAGTACAAGTTTCAGTCTAGAATCACATTCAGTTGTCCTCTTTAATCTCATTTATTCAAGAGCAGTCCTTTTGTTGTTGTTGTTGTAGGGTGTTTTGTTTTTGAGAGCTGCTTGCTATGTAGTTTAGGCTTGCTTTGAATTTATTGTATATCCCTGACTGACCTCAAGCCCTGTGATTCTCCTGCTTCAGCCTCCTAAGTGCTAGGATTACAGGCATGTGCCAACGTGCCCAACTAGAGAAGTCCTTTTGTCTTTCTTTTTCTATCATGATTTTGAGCAACATTGATTTAGAAAGGATCCTTATTATCTGTACAAATTTATGATCTCCTCAAACCTCTAATCTTCTTATCTCTTGTGGGCAGCCAACTTCTTCACTTATTTTATGGCAGAGAAAATATAGCCATAACATGCAGGCTCCCTCAATTTCTTTTCTTTTTTCTTTTGGTACCAAGGATCAAACTCACAACCTCATGCCTGCCAGGCAGGCGCTTACACCGCTGAGCTAAATCCCTGGCCCTCCTTCAATTTCTTGACACACTTGTTTATCTGCATCTACAGGATTATTACAAAGACCTCTGAACTAGCTTACTTATTTTCATTTAACATGCAGATAATCTGACTGTCTCTTTATGAATTCTCTACCTAAAATCCTTTCTGCCTCTGTGTCTCCATCTTTTGAGACAGGTCTTGCTGGACAGGTCAGGCTGGCCTTGAAATCACTATGTAGCTTAGGTTCACCTCCAACTTGCTGCTATTCCCCCTGCCATAGCTTCCTGTGTGCTGAGACTACAGGTATGCACCACCACACCTGGCACCTAAAATCCTTTAACGTCTTCACATCATCGTTGAAATCATCCCAGTGCTAACAACATGGACTGGGAATTCTCTTTTCTGCAGGCAGTTTGTTTTTCTCTCTGGTCATATGCTTGCACTGCCCTCCAGGCATAACATACCTAACTCATCACCTGATTTATTTGCTGGTTTCTTAAAGGAAGCAAATACCTGGGCACATACTGCTTTCTCTTCCTGCGTATAGTAAATAGTATTGCTTTGTGGTTATAAGCATGAGATATATAAGAAAGTCCATGAGCTGGAGAACTTCTTATTGTGTCCAACGAGAAGTCCAGCATGGCAGAGCAACTTCCCAGGAGGAAAGAGCAGGTGCCATGCTGGGCAGGGAGAACAGCAGACTCTGACCTTGCCCTCTTGGATATGACTTACTGTTGAGGGAACCATTCAACAATGAGGCATTATTTGATTACACTTAGGGTAAATAGTTCAAAGAAGTTCAGGATTCCAGCAGAGGGAACCTGATTGAAGTTTTTCCTTCTTTGGGGCTTGGAGTTTGGTGTTTCTCCTGCTGAAGGCCACTAGGTTTTAACAGATGGAACTGCAGATTCGAAAGCCTGAAGGAAGAAAGGGCAGTGGGGGATTACTGGGGCCTCCAGTGGGGGACGGAAACGGGGCAGCCAGGGCAAGGAGCTGGTGTGAAAGACAGTTTGTGATGTATCTGGGCACAGGAACTGGCTTCTGTCTGAGAGCAAGGAAAAGCTATGGAAGCTTTTTAAACAGGAGACAATACAATCCAGCTTATTTTCTATTGTTTTTTGTATTTTTGTAGTGAGTGCTGTACCACTGAGCTACATCCCTAGTGCTCTAATTTTTTTTTGAGATAGAGTCTTGCTAAATTGCCAGGCTGGCCTTGAATTTATTCCTTGTCTCTACCCCAATAACTGGGAATATACATATGTGCCACCAAGCCAGGTCTAGTTTATATTTTTAAGAAGTCACTTATATCTATCTTATCAAACATTTATAATTTATTTATAGTGAAATTTTCAAAACCTGGTTTTCTAGGCTTTGGACTATAACAGTACATTATTATCTGTAATCACCCTGCTGTGCACACTAGAGCTGCTTGTTCCTGTCAAACTATAACTGGTGCCCGTTGATCAACCTTTTTCCATCTCTCCTAACCCCCTACTGTGTTCAAAAAGGTTGTTTGGAGTTTTTTTGGTTTGTTTCATCTTGTGAGCCCTGGGTGGACTTGAACTTGAGACCCTTTGCCTCAGCCTCCTGAGTGCTAGGATTACAGGTATATCCACCATCCTTGGTTTAGAAAGGTTATTTCACACACTGAGCTTTAAATGTGAGATTTCGTGGGAATTGCAAAGTGTGAGATAGTTTAGTTTCATGTGTTTGGGGTTGAAATGTCATTAGTCAACCAATTTAGCATTGCATGCAAATTACTGGGGCCTTTCAATTCCCAGTTGCATACATGAACAAAACCACTGTCTTATTTAACAAAGAGAGCTCTCTTGGCTGTACTGTGGAAGACTGGAACAGGGCAAGAACAGAGGATGCTGGTGGCGCACTTGGTCAGCTAAGAATACAGGAGAGGGCCAGCCCTAGGGTTCCTGCTTATCAGGAGTGAGGGCTTAGAGCACAGATGGATACAGTGACAGGTGTGACTCTTCTGGTCTTTCTGTAGCTGGCCTGTTTTCCTTGTAAACTAGAATCTTCCATAATAAGCAGTGAAAACACCCATTTGATAGATGACAGCACAAATTTTATAAATGGGTGATTGTATTTTGTCTTTGGATCAAATTTTTATGAAATAAAAAATAAGAACTATCTCTTCTGCCGCCTCCAGAATAAGACAAGAATTGATTTCTTGATTTTTTTTTCTTTTAAACAGCCTATATCTGGGGTGTTGGCATTACTGGCGTCAAACAGCACAACAGTGTTATTTATGCCTCTGTTAAATTAACCTCGAGGGCATTTCTTTACTTTCTTTGTTGTATACCTTAAATAGTTCTCAGGGTGAGTGTTTCTCTTGGGGCTTATTATTTCATCTTAACTCTATACGTAGGATATTGAACACTCTCCAAATGTGTAACCATGTATAGAGACCCCTCAACTTTAGGAAAAACTCAGCTGCACTGCATGTTTAAAAAGTGCTCTCATATATTTCAGTGACTTGACTTTTATTTAGGTTATGACTGATTCCTCAGGGATTACTATCAATAAGTTCTTCTTTTGAGGTTAACATACTTTGTTTTTCTTTCTGTAGTTTAACTTTTAATCACACATTGCTTTAGCCTTCTTAGTATTTCCATTGCCAAGAAAACATACAATGTGAAATGGTTGGCACTGTTAGTATCTAATATGGAATTAAAGAGAAAAAGGAGTTGCTCTATAATGATATAATTGCTTCTAACTGGGATTTCATCAATAAAAAGCATTTTATTATTATATTGGCATACTAATTTAGTTCTACTTATTTTATAATAAGTAAGTGCTGCATTTTGTGGGCTAACAGTAAGAACAAGTAAAAATAAGGTAAAGAATATTTTTTATTAATTACTTTTTTTTTTTTGCAATGCTGGGGCTGGAACCCAGCATCTCATGGATTCTAGGCTGCCATTCTCCACTAACTATGCCCCTAACCTAAGAATATTTTTTAAAGGAATATGAAATATGAAACTTTTTATTCAGTATTTTAAATAGATGATCTATATACCTTGCCTGATGGAAAAATTATACTAATTACAAGTTCAACATATTAACGAAATGTTAGCAGATTGTTATAAGAGATATAACTTCATGGAAACTACTGTTAGAGCAGTAGTAGTGGATGGGGATACAGGCCTGTAATCCCAGCACGTGGGAGGCTGAGGCAGAGGCCAGTCTGGACTGTGTAGCCAGACCCCAAAAGAAACAAAAAAAACTCCAAAAAACAAAACATTGCTAATAACTAACGTGAAGTGAAATTTTGCCTCCCTCCTTTCTATCTACAAAACATGTGAATGAGTAACAGCAAACTTACTTTTTCTCTACAAAATTTGCATAACTTATTTTCTTACATTACTAAGTAACCTTTCCAAATTAGACAAAATGAGTAATGATAATGGGTAACTTTCATTGAATTTTGCTATATCTTGATCAGTGTTCTCAAAACATTCTCAGGAGATAGATACTCTTGATATTATCCATTTTTTTTTTTTTTGTCTTTTTCGTTTTTATCGGTACCAGGGATCGAACTCACGACTGCCTGCTTGCAAGGCAGGTGCTTATGCAGCTGAGCTAAATCCCCAGCCCCTGATATTATCCATTTTACAGACGAGAAAAATGAAATATCAGAGCACACTACCACATTAGTTAAGTGCACAAACCTGATCTTTGAACTCCAGTGTTTTGGCTCTGGAGGGTGTAACTGTAATCATTACATTGCATTGCAACTAGGAAACCAAGGCAAAATTTATTTAAAGTAAGATGTTCATAAAGTATTTTTTCATTACTGTTCACACTTTACTCAGATTTTCTTAATTTTTAAAAAAATTTTTTTTTAATCGGTACTGGGGATCGAACTCATGACCGCCTGCTTACAAGGCAGGTGCTTATGCCTCTGAGCTAAATCCCCAGCAGATTTTCTTAATTTTTACCTTTTCTGTTCCATGAAAGGATACCACATTGCATTTGGTTGTTGTGGCACCTGAAACTCCCCTTGGCAGTGGCAGTTGCCCATGACTTTCCTGTTTCTGATGATCTCTGACAGTTGCTAGGAATGTAATCTGTGTGGTATTTGTCTGTCATTAGCCTGGGGTCACAGAATTTGAGGGGAAGGGCCACACTGATGGAGTGCCATGTTCAGGACATCGTGTGAAGGGTACACACTAGAAATGCAGCTTCTCACTGCTGACGCCATCTCTCCTGAGCGCTTGTGTGGAGTTCTGGCAGGGGGGCGCAGCTGCACGTGGTGAGGTGTGGTCCTCTGTCGGGGCAGCCGTCCTCTTCCATGTAGCGCGCAGCTTCAGGAGGGACACACATGGCATGGTGAGGGAGGAAGGGGACACTGCCTGGCCATCTGGGTCAACCGAATCAACACTGGCAGTCAGTGGGGTGACTGATGCTGCAGTCAGGCCACCTCACATCCAGTCAGTCTTGATCCCCTGGTGGAGGTGGTGCCTGTCTGCTTTCTCTACTGTTTCTATTTCCTTTCTTCTACTGAAGTCTCGAAAGGAAGTCACTGTGGACAGTTGATTCCTCAGCAGTGTGGAGTAACACCCTGCTCCTGGAAAGCAGAGAATCTATGTGAATTACATATTTGAAATTGTTCTGCACAGATTTGTCTCTTCTGTTTGTCTATATACTCCAACATTCATTCTGTCAGCATGGACTCATGGATATTTATCTTGTGTTTTGGGTTACAGCCCAGCACTACTTATAGCTCAAGTTATTCCAGCTTTGGCCCATGGAAGTTCTTTCACTTGGCTTCTGTGGTCCATGGAGTTTTAAAAAGTACTTCGACTACTAGTGTAAAAGAAGACCCCCAGCCCCCAGGATCCTTCCGTTTCTTAGTTGCCCAGGTAACAGTTCCTGTTTCAGTTCCTGTTGCTCCTGTCTCTTAGAAATGGCTGCTCACTATGATGCACATTGTATAAACCAACCCCCAACTGACAAGCCACTCAGACTGTGTACTTTCTACTTGCTTATCCCATATAAGCCCTAGACCACTAGCGCTTAAAGCCTGATATTCTGGGAATGATCCCCATCAGTGCCGTTGACAAAAATAAATCTTCCTCCAAATCCTGGTGCCTTTTCAGTGTTTCTGTTTATGGTAATGGTGCTAATATGGCATATTTCTACTTATAGCATCTTGACACCAAATAAGTAGGTTCACTACACCAGACAGTTCTCTCCTCTGCAGATACAAACTCAGATGTCCTGAGAGTAGGACCCAAGTTAGTGCAGCCCCTGCAGGGTGAGAGTTCAGCCCCACTCACTGGCCCAGGAAAGCTGTCCAGGGTCAGCAGGCAGCAGCGGCTCCTGACTCAGCACAAATGAACTGGTGGGTGGAGTCACAGAAGGCAAAGAACTACGAAGTGAATCTACCAGTTTATTCTAAAGGACATTATGAGGGAAACACAGGAAGGAATGAAGAGCTGCAGGAGGTAAGGTCTGGAAGGTGGGGAAAGGCCAGGAAGCTGGGGAGGCGGGCTCAGCCCAGCCTGTGTGTGATGTACTCGCCAGTCCAGAAGCTTTCCTGAGGGATTTTTATAGCATATTTGCTTTTTTTTTTTTTTTTTTTTTTTTGGTCCTTTTTGAGATAGGGTCTTGCTATGCAGTTCATGCCAGGCTGGTCTTGAACTTGCAAATGATTTTCATGCCTCAGCCTCCCAAGTGCGGGGATTATAGGAGTGTGCCAGCATGCCCCAGCATTTTTTTCCTATGCTAGGGATCAAACTCAGGCCCTCACACTTGCCAGGCAAGCGCTTGTGTGACTGAGCTAAATCCCCGGTTCCATTTCATAGGTGAGATTGAGCCAATCCTCAGCCCTCTTCCCTCCTTGGAGACGGGAGGAACAGGTAGGACTGAATCTGAGCAGACAGGATTTTTGGGTATGTCTTTCCAATTATTTTTCCTGTTGCATGTATTGAGAACTTGTCTCCCATGAGCCAAATTTATGCTACTTCCTTTATTTATACTTTATTTTATTTAATTCTCATAACAATTTTGTGAGCTATTATCCTCATTTTACAGGTGAAGGAATAGGCAGAGCCTGTTTACATACAGAGTTAGTAGCAGGCAGGCTGTTTGCTTACCATTTTACTATTACCTTCTATCTTAAACTTTTACATTGATAACTCAGAATTGCTGGAAAATCATGCTAGGTTCTTGACATTATTTAAATCGGTGAATGGATATCCATAAGGAAACTTTTTTCTCATGACATTCAATAGCTTTCAAGTTATTTTCATAGAGTTTGAGCCTTTTTAAAAAGCTTCTGTTTTTCATAGTGCGAATGTAAAGAAAGCTGTTAAAATCGACTTTCTGGACTGATTAAATTGAGAAGAAATCAGCTGGTTGATAGATGGCCTTTAACACTGACTGTTTTAAGCCACACTTTAAAAAAATAGAAATAGCTGGTGGGGAGCTGAAAACTGCAGTAAGCTTTCTTCTAAACCATAAGATGGAGTTGACAGACATCTTTTTATAGACATATCTGTGACTGCAGACTGTTTTTAGGCTTGATCATTTTTTTTTTCAGAAAGGAAAATCTTTCCTTCAAATGTATGAAAGCTGTTTACAGTAAAACAGTGAACTAAGACAAGATAGAAACCCACCCTGCTCATTTTAAAGCTAAGTTGAATCACATTCTCCTTAAAGTGTGGACAACAGCTATAGTAGGACCCAAGTATATATTTAATGAGTAAAAGGGGTTGTTTTTACACTAGTTCCAAAATCATTTTTCAAATTTGAATTCTTTATAAAACTGAGAAAGTGACAAGTCTAGATGAGAGAAGGAAAAGAAAAGAAATCTGATCCAATTTAGCAAAACCTCGAGCAAACAGGATTTCCAAACAAAGAAGTACACTCAACAGACACTATTTTAGTTAACTACTGCTGGGTTTCCAGTGTGACTTTCCTCACTTTCCTTTAAGCTCTACTGTGTATCTTACTCAGAGGCCAGCACTGCCCAGTTCCAAGTCTTCTTCCGTATTTTTTTTCCTTTTTTGAGACAGGGTCTTACTAAGTAGCCCGGGATGACCTTGAACTCAGTATATAGCTCAGGCTGGCCTCAGCTCGTTGAGATCCTCCGGCCTCAGTGTCCTGAGTGCGGGGATCACAAGCATGTACCACTATACTTGGCTCCCACATTTTTAGACATTTATTATGGTAGTGTTGTACCTTCAGGTACCCAAATTCTTTATTAGTTATTTTAAATTTTTTTGTGTCATTTTTCTGTCATTTATTTTGTGATAACAAATTATCCTAAAACATTGATTTAAAACAATAAATATTGAGCCAGGTGTAATCCCAGCAAAGGAAGCTGAGGCAGGAGGATTGCTACAAGTTTGAGGCCTGCCTAGGCTACGTAGTGAGTTAACGCCAACATGGAATACATGGCAAGACCCTATCTCAAAAAATAGCAACAGCAATAAAAAGCAAAACAAACCATATGTATATCTGCATCTGTCTGTCTGTCTTGTCTATCCATCCATCCGTATCTCACAACAATTTTGGGCTGGAGTTGTATGTTAGATCACTTGCCTAGCAAGCATGAAGCCCTAAGTTTGATCCAGGGGACCAACCAGAAATGGCAGGAGCACTCCTGTCACTTCAGCCCCCACCCCAGCCCCTGCCATCACTGACTGCAGCATCAGTGACTCCAAGCCAGAACCCCACAGTTTAGGTGCTTCCAGGTTCCTGATGCTAAGAAACCATGCAAAAGAATTAATTTTTTAAAAAGTTTTTTCTTCTTTTTTGGCAGTGCTAAGGATCAAACTTAGGGCTTCACATGTGGAAGGGAACTGGCCATATGTGTAAAAACCAGGAGGCAGGTGCCTATGAAGCCCATCTGGACATTATCACATCTCTCTTGAAGAATTTCATAGCTTGCTGAGCATGTGTGGGGTGCTGCACATTCCAGGCACTATGTTAGACGGTCAGGCATTGTCCGTTTTGTATATAACGTCATGAAAGAGCCGTGATGTTCTCCAGTAAAGAGATCAAGTAATGTATGCGAAGACTTACAGAGATTGGAGGCATCGTCTGGGGGAAAAGGCTTAGAAGTCTAGGCCTTAGGTAAATGAGTATATAAATACCCAGTAGGGTTACTGGCTCTATATTTAAATACTAGTATTTTAAAGTTCAGCAATAGCTGCCTGACTTCTGACTTTATATGTGGCCGCTTCTGATCAGTTATCTTTTCTTTGCATTCCTTTCTCCATATAGCTATGACTTTTCTTTAACCGTCTTTTCTCATTCTACTGTTTTTTCCCTCAAAGCTTTTCTTGGAGCCTTTGGGCACTTCAAGACTTTTTCTAATGTAGACAAACTTTTTTTTTTTTTTTTTTTTTACTAGAATATCCCTCTCCTTTCTTTGTCTTTACTGAATCAGCCTTAAGACAGGCTCTGAGCCAGAACTGAATAGCTCAAGTACTTCCAGGCTCCTGACCCTAAGGAATTTTGCTATAGAATTACTTTTTAAAAATTATTATTATTACTATTGGTACCAGGGATTGAACTCATGACCTTGTGCTTGCCAGATAGGCGCTTATGCTGCTGAGCTAAATCCCCAGCAAAAATTATTATTATTATTATTATTATTATTTTTTTTTTTTTGCTTTTTTGAGACAGGATTTTGCTCTGCAGTTCAGGCTGGCATTGAATTCAGTTTGTAACCCAGGCTGGCCTCAAACTCACAGTGATCCTCCTGCCCCAGCCTCCTGAGTGTTGGAATTACAGGCCTACACCACCATACCTGGTCAAGAATTATTTTTTTTCTGTTGTCTTTTTGTAGAATACTACTTTTGAGGGGCCATCCTGAATAGTGGCTATGCAATTATCTTTTTGCCTTTAAACATCCACATTTAATCACTCTTTCCAATTCCAAATTGTTGCTATTTACATTCATATAAAAATTCTTCCTTTGAAATTTGCACCATCTTAATTCCTTTTGTCCCTCTTTGTCACTGTCCTTTTGTGGTCTCTCTGTAGCTTAGTCCATTTGGTCAAAGCTTAAAGAACTTTTGTCAGTTTCCTGTTCACCCTACACTCTATCATTCTTCTGACCAGCTTCAGCAGTCCTGGAGACCACCATCCCATCCACATGTTCCATAATCTTACTCTTCTCAGCTGTGATGACTTTCATTTTCACCCTTCTTCAGCGTTCTACTCTCATGATTAAGCTCCATGAGACGTACTGATTCCTTTATTCGTCTCTTTCTTTTGACTCGAGTCTCCTAAACTCCCAGTGCTCTTCTTTGTACCTTCATGTTGAACACTTGTATTGGATCTTCTTAAGACTTCTGGTTTCCTTGACTCCAGCTTATCACTCAGACAAAACTGATGCTGACTAGTGTAGAAAACAAACAAGTTTGAAGGCAGGAGGAAGCTCACAACATCATCGGAAGTTGCTTGGGCAAGAAGGATGGCCATTCAGTTGCAGGTACCAGAGCTTCTGGCAGCTATAAGGGCATAGTGCTGTTGTGGCGTGCTCAGGAAAGTTACCTTTGAGTCACTGATACCAGAAACAAGTGATCATCGGCTTTGGCCCATTGAAACTGCTGGCTATCGGCTGGCTGGCCTTGATTCTTCTGATCCTCTTCTGATGTATAGTATGAGTTCAGCATCATTGCTTTGGAATGTTACAAGACTCTCTTACACATCTGGTTCACTGACACACAGAATGTGGGCCCCAGGCAGCTTGGTGCCTTGAGATAAACCCATTTGTTTCCCTTTCCATAGTTTTTATGGCCAATTAAGGGAGAGCAAGAGGCTTTAGGGGATTTGGCCAAAGTTCACTTGCTCGTTGAGGTCTGCTAACTAAGCATCTAAACTGTAATCTATAGGCCATAAAATAAGTGAAGTTTTTAAGGCTAGCCTTTGGGGGTTTCAAAGGGAAGAAAAGCAGAGAAAAGAAAGCAAATAGTGGGGATTGAACGCTGTCACGGTGCCATTGCCCTAATCCACTGTCACTAAATTCTTTCCATCCCTGTAATAAATAATCCACAGACTACATTTTTAGTTACTTCCTTAAGTTTTAAAATCCCGTATAGGAATGGATGATTGGGTGCACCTGGATCACAACCCCACTCCCTTGCATCAGACAGCTAAGAGAGGAAAGATCTGTCTATCTGGCTTATTTACACAGTAGACACTTCTGTGCCAGTATCACAACCAGTAGAGATTTTGTCCAAATAAGGGTATTTGATCCTTGATACTAAATAAGTGAAGAAAAAAAGAAGAGAGAAGGGGAGAGGGAGGAGGCCCAGGAGGCCTTGACAAATGTGCAGTTTAGCCTCCCACTGGCCAGGAGCGGCTTAAACCTCTGGAGCAAACCTCAACCTCCTCACTCTCAGTAGGTGATCTTGTTTCACATTCAGAAATGTTAACTGTTAGGTCTGACCTTCCTTACCTTGTTTCCTGTATCCTCCAGCATATCTTCTTTCCTACCCACCTTTAGCTCTCTTCTGCTCTTCAAAGCTCATTTTCCTATTCATGTTTATGATCGCATCCACTCGCGTCTTTCCGAGGACCTTCTTTCCTTTTGCCCAACAGTACTGAATGCAGCGATACAAAGACAAAGTTGATACAGTTTAGGAGGACTTGGTATTTAGCCAGAGAAGGGGACACCAATAACTTCAGTATAATGGTTTGTTCCCATGCACAATTCTTTGTGTAATTTAACACCTGATTTCCCATTAAAATGTCAGCACATGTTTGTCTTCACTGTATCTTCAGTGTGTGGTTCATAATAAACCTTACTGAGATTGCAGGATCAGAAACTTAAATGGTTTAGAAGCTGTATGTGTGTAAATGTCTGTAATCCATATGGATGAAAATAAATCACCCAAATCCGCTTAGTTTAGGAGGGGCATAACTGGCATTTATTGGGAGGTTTGTCTGGATATCATGTTATGTGTTGGTTCCTACTTGACTGTTCATCAGAATCTCCTGAGGAACTTTTGTAAAAATATACAGATTCCTGGTTCTAGCCTAGGCCAACTCTATCAGAATTTCCAGAGGCAGAGCTTCTAGGTTTTTATTTTTATTTATTATTTACTTTCACAGTGTTAGGGACTGAACCCAGGGCTTTTGCATTCAACTGCATCCCCTTTATTATTTTTTACTTTTGAGACAAGGTCTTACTGAGTTGCTAAATTGCTCATGCTGGGATTGAATTCGCAGCCCTCCTGCACTAGCCTCCTAGAATACTGGGGTCACAGGTGTGCACCCCATGCCTGGTTTAGATACATATTTTTAACACACTCTTGGGTGTCCCTCCCATAAGTGGCCTGGCCCCGATTTCCTTACTCTTGAGAATTGGCCCATACAGTGTCACTGGCAGGCGGAGAGTAGCTGACCAGCGGGGATGGTTTTCTTCTGTGTTGCTGAGGTTCTTCAGCAGATGCTGGGGAGTGTCGGGAGGCTTTTAAACTGGGGAACAGTGCAATCAGATAAATCACTTTATGCACAGCACTTTGGCAACAGCGCTAAGGAAGCTGAAGGAATGAGACTGCAGACCTTAAGAATTTCGATCTTTAGCTTACTCTATTGATGAATTTTTTTCTCTTTTCCTCAGTTTCTTGAGAGAAACAGTTATATTCAATGCAAGGTTTCAATCAGTTGGAGAAAAACTTTTCTTTCTACCTACCTCACCCTTACAACTTAGCCCGAAGTCTTCCCTTAAGGTCCTCTCTCACTCCGTGACTATTCACTGAAAGTTATTTGCAAGCAGGCCCCTTTCTTAGACTTTGTTTTGAAACGAAAGTCCTGGCATGTATGTAGCTTTTTGTGATTCAGTCATTCATGTGACGGGCTTCACTGGGCACTAAGTGCCCTACATAGGCCTGTGGATGCCAGGGCCGGCTGGGACAGTGACAGGACAGGTGGGCGCGGAGAATGGCAGCCTCCGCCCGCCCTCTCACTGCAGCCTCCCAACCGCTTGGCCTCTGGCCTTGCTTCTCTCTGGTTGAGTTACCACATAGCAGCCCTGATCCTTGCTCTGTCTGCTGATACCAAGTTCTGTCTCCATGGCGCTTGAATTCTCTGGCTTAGTTTCTTACTAGAGGGGAGTTGAGGAACAACACTTTTAACTTTTCCTCACGCTTTTTCATTTCTTTGTGAAACTGCATTGCAGTATAGTTTTGCTTTTTGTTATTTCCAATTATTTGAGAAAAGAAACATTGCTCAGGTTAATATAAAAGATCATCATTCTGAAAACACACCTGAGAATTAATATGTAATAAGCACCCATAAGAATGCATAGGTAATGGAGAGCTTGCGATAACTGAAAAATGTTTGTTCGTTCACACTCTTAAAAAACCCTACTAAGATTCTTATTTTCTCAAAATAGACAATCAGTTGATACAAAATATACTTAAGAATATACAAAAGTGGGGCTGGGGATTTAGCTCAGTGGCATAAGCACCTGCTTTGCAAGCAGGCGGTCATGAGTTCGATCCCTGGTACCAATTAAAAAAAAAATATAAAAGCACTCTGACATGAAGCATGTATTGCAGTTGTTTGGTTATAAAAATCTGCCTGTTAACTAGCAATTCTGGTGTTGGTTTACCATCTGAGCCTCTCATAAAAGTGTGTACTCATATTTCCACATAAGGTCCATTCCTTTTTTTGGAAAATGGAGTCTACACCTGTTGAACATGCCATTTGTCTGAAATTAAATAAATAATGGCTAATATTTTTCCTCCAGCTCAGCAAAATTGCATGAAATTATTGAAAACTTGTAAGTTACATTTTTAGTTTTGCTTAATGTTTGAGATAACATTTTTTGGTATTGAATTAGATGTAATCATGACTTAAATAAATTTACTTGCATTATCAACCAGACATTTTCTCATACACGGTAAATTTATCCACTTAAACCTGTTCTGTAGCAAGAAAATTGATCACTTTGAACAAATGTATGGATTATGACTATATTTGTATGGACACAACTAATGAAGAATTAAGTTTAGTAAGACATTGCTCTTTTAACAGGAGGGGAGTATGGCTCTTTCTTTTCTTAAGAATTTGTAAACACGTTTTTAGACAGTGGTCTGCTTCTTTCAAAACAAAGACAAATGATTAGTCTTTACATTAGAGACCATAAGGCAAACCCGTACGCACTCTGGGCCAGGGGCTCTTCACTTAGGGCTGAAATAGGGCTCAGTGTTTTCTAAACACCTTCAGGCAGGAGATGCCCGCTTGCTTAGCCAGCACTGGACCTTGGGTTCCTTCTCTAGCACTGCTGCAACCTTCTAACCAAACTGTCATCGCTCACTTTATGGGAGCATCACAAAGTAGCTGTACAATCTCAATCTATGACTGATGAAGATTTATTAAACAGTTCTAGTTTATAATTACAATGTTGAACTTACAAAAATAAGTAAAAAAGCATCTTTTTTTTCTCCTGGGATACGGCAAAGGAAGGTTTTTGTTGTTGTTGTTGTTTTTGGGGTACCCTTTGGCTATACATAATGAGAAGCATTAAAAAAATTTTTTTTTTGTTTCTTTGGTGCTGGAACCCAGAGCCCACACACTGGAGTAGCAGGCACTCTGCCACTCACCTACACCCCTGCCTGAGGCAGGAGCCCTAATTACCCACTAAGTTTTACAAATTTTTTTTTTTTGGTCTTTTTCGTTTTTTTATCGGTACCAGGGATCAAACTCTTGACTGCCTGCTTGTAAGGCAGGCACTTAAGCCGCTGAGCCAAATCCCCAGCCCCAGGAGCCAAGATTTGAACTCCTGTCCACACCATGGGTGGTCCGGCCCAGGCAGTGCTCTGGCCCAGTGTGCTATACTTCCCACAGCTTACTGTATGAGGCTTACTATTAATGAGATGTCATGTTTTCCTAAGTGCGGAAAATAAACTGACATCATTTGGTGTTTTGAGAATTGGCATACATAACATATCAAACCAGTGTTTTACTCTTCAGAATACTGCCCATCTTGGGTTAACATTTTTGTTTTTTTGCATGACTAAGTTGTGGTCTTAGTTACTTTTCTCTTGTTGCTGAGACAAAATACTTAGTCTTCCAAAGTTAAAAGAGGAAAGATTTATTTGATTCACAGCATGTAGAGGTTTCAGTTCAGTGTTGGCTGGTGCCAAGGCAGGGTGGCAGAGGGGCATCACAGAACGAAAACAGTTCATGGCAGACAGAAGACCAGCAAAGGCAGCTAGCAGCCAGTCCAAGTGACCCCCAGCAAGCCTCTTTCTGTCCCTTATGTCTTATTCAGGCTGCCATAGGACAGGAAACAGTATACAGAAAACCCTTAATCCTAGCACCCTTGACCCTTGCACCATGGATCAATCCCAGCAGCACACCCTAGACCCAGCCACTTCTGAAAAGCCCTGCCGATGACCGTGTTTGGCTTTGGTGGGGGGGAACATCTAGATATAAGCCATGATTGTTATAATTTTTACCCTTGCAAATCCTTCCCCCTCCCCCAGAATACTAGGTGAGTATGTGGGATACTCTTCAGCAATTTGTAAAACAAAAGGAACGACATGAAGGGAAGGAGGGGAAGGGGATGCATAAAGAGTTAAGATGTGTGGTGCACACATGTGCCGTGCACATATATGTGGAGCAGGGCCCCAACACAAAGTGTCAGCACCAAGGAGCCTGCCCCAGCTTGGTGTGTGCCTGCAGTCCCCCCTACTTGGGCCTGCAGTCCCCGCTACTTGGAGGCTGAGGCCGGATGACTGTTGAGTCCGCCACCAAACCAAACCAAGAAGCCTGCTGACTCCAGGTACTTAGACTTCTGCTGTTTAAGAAGAGGCTCTGTGCCTTGGCCGTGTCTCTGGTGTTCTCCAAGCTGTTTGCTTCTGGCGACTCTGCTGTTAACCTCAGAGGAAGTAACCTGGAACATGCGGTGGGCACGCCCCTTGACTTGTGTGCCCACAGGATGCAGAGCAGCTGTCTCTGAAACGTGCCGCATCTCAGGGTGTGAAAGTACCTTTTCCAATGGTGTGACATTAGTGGTTCCAATGGTTTTTCATAAAAGCCTTTGCTATGTTCAAGAAATTTCCTTCTTGTCCTACTTTTCTGAGTATTTTTATTGTTAAAGATGTTGGATTTTTCTTTTTTTTTTTTTGTTGGTACTGGGTATCAAACTCATGACGTTGGGTAGCCCGCCAGGCACTTATACCGCTGAGCTAAATCCCTAGCCAAAGATATTGGCTATTGTAAACAAAACAAAACAAACTTCTTTTTTTATGATTTTTTTTTTTTTGTGGCGGTACTGGGGATTGGATCTAGCCGGGGCCTTCACACTGAGCAACATTGTGTATATTTTTATTTTACAGCAGGGTCTTTCAGGCCACTGAGTTACCCAGGCTGGGTTCAAATTTGTGATTCCTCCTGCCTCAGCCCCCCACAGTGCTGGGATTAACAGGTGTATCAAGTATTTTTTCAGTGTCTATTGAGATTATCGTGTGTTTTCCCCTTCTATTAATATGGTAGTTATATGGATTGATGCATTACTGTGAAAAATCCCATTTGGTCATAGTAGGTAATCCCTTTGGTATGTGACAGGATATGGTTTATTAGTATTTTTCTGAGAGACTTTGCATATATAGATATATATAAAGTATATATATTTATATATAAATATATATATAAATTTGTATATATATACACTTTTTCCCCTCCTTTGGTATCAGGAGTTGAACTCATGACCTCACATGAGCTAGGAATATAGCTGTGCCGCTGAGCTATCTTTGGCTTGCATCTTGCATTGATATTGGTCTATAGCTTTCCTTTCTTTGATGTCTTTTTTTCTTTAATTGAATTTAGGCTGGCTGCACTGGTGTGCCCCATATCCCCAGCTATACTGGAGGCTGAGATGGAAAGGATTTCTTGAGTCTAATAAGAATTTGAGGCTAAGCTAGGCAACATAGTGAGTTCCCATTTTAAAAAGGACAGAAGAGGCTGGGTGTGGTAGTGTGAGCCTAACTGTGGGCTGTGTAGCCCCTGTACTCAGGAGGCTGAGCCAGGAGAATTGCTACAAGTTTGAGGCCACTTGGGCTACAAAGTGAGTTTAAGGACAGCATGAACTGCATAGTGAGACCCTGTTTGAAAAGATAAAAAAACAAGAAAAGAAAGAAGGAAGGAAAGAAGCAAAGATAAATCAGTTTTATTATATTTTTTGTAATACATTAGGAAGAAGTTTTGTGGGTTTTTTTTGCAAAGAATTGACATAAGAGATCTATCTATCTCTTGTTTGTTTATTATTGTTTATTGTTTCAAAAAACTCCTGGGCTCAAGTGATCTTGCTCAGCCTCAGAAGTACTAGGGCTATAGTTAATGCACTGTGCCTTGGTGTGATTGTATTTTAAAGTCATGATTTTGGATATAGCACAAGAATATACTCTACACAGTGCAAGTGAGGGCTACAATGTGTCTGTAGCTTTGCCATTCTGTATTGGAATGGAAGAATATAGAATGTGGGTAGAAGATTTTGATGAGGCTGCTTCTGTCCATGCACTGCTATTATAGGATGGATAAGAAGCTTTTGTTTTATAGTAGTTTTTATTTACTGGGTGGTATTTAGAAAATTTTTACTTTTATATCAGTGCTTTTGAAATAGTTTTACCACTATGACTGTCATTTGTACTGGTTTTCTTATCAGTAGTTAAATAATCATTGAGAAGGGAAATTGTTATAGAGTTGAGAAACTTGGATATCATTAATATTTTAGAACAAACGTTTCAGTTCAAACTTTTCAAGAAACATTTTTATACTGGAGCCATTTGGCAAGGAAATAAATTTATGGAAATTTACCCTTGAGCTGCCAGATAAAATGTTTATTTTTTATAAATACATTTGATCTCATGCTTGCCAATAGATCTATTGCCATAGTAAAATGGATTGCTTTCATAAAAATAAAAATGTTAATGTATTGTTGGTATTCTTCTGGAAGAAAATTTGCATTAAGCATTTGGCCTGTATTCTAGAATTTTTATTTTAAATTTTCAGTAAATTTTTCATTTCTGCAAAAATATACTCCACCCATTAGAGTAATAGAAATGTTTACTTTCATATTGATCTAAGAATTACACTGTACCTTTCCCTCTTTTTTAAAATTTTGAGACAGGGTCTCCCTATGTAGTTCAGGTTGGACTTGAACTCACTGTGTAGTCCACGTTGGCCTCAGACTCACAGCTATCCTCTGCCTTAGCTTCCCAAGGACTGAGATTACCAGTTTACAGTGTACAGTATACAGTGCCTGGCTTCTTTCCCCTCTTTCATTAACAGATTTGTGTGTGTGTATGTGTGTGTGTGTGTGTGAGAGAGAGAGAGAAAGAGAAAGAGAGAAAGAGAGAGACAGGGCCTTGCTATATAGTCCAGCTGTTCCTTTTTTTTTTTTGTCTTTCTCCTTTTTATCGGTACTGGGGATCAAACTCAGGACTGCCTGCTTGCAAGGCAGGTGCTTATGCCACTGAGCTAAATCTCCAGCCCCTGTCCAGCTGTTCTTAAACTCACTGTGTAGCCCAGTCTGGGCTTCAGCTCATGTCAATCCTTCTACCTCAGCTTCTAGAGTGTTTGGCTTGCAGATAGGTGCCGCTACACATGGTTGTAACAGCTTCATTAGGATACATCTTATATACCACATGGTTCGCCCATTTGAAGTGTATAATTCAATTATTTTTAGTGTATGTACAGATATGTACAACCATTATGCTTCTCAATTTTAGAACATTTTTATCACTGTGCATTCTTTTTTGAATTTAAATCTTAGACATTTTCTTAACCATTTTACAAGTACCATTAAGTAATATTAAATACCTTCGCAGTGCTGCTTAACTATCATCTACTATTCATTTCCAGAACTTTTTATCTTTCCAAAGTGAAGTTCTGTACCAAATAAACATTAATTCCCTGCTCACCTTTGTCCCAGGTCTTGGCAACTACTGTTCTACTGTTTTGTTTTGGTTTTTTTTTTTTTGAGACAGAGTCTTGCCATGTAGTTGAGACCAGCCTTGATCTCACTGTGTAGACCAGGCTGGACTTGTATTCGTGTCAGTCCTGCCTCAGCCTCCCACGTGCTGGGATTACAGGTTTGCACCACCATTCCAGGCTGTTCTGCTTTGTACGTCAACATATGGAACACTGTAGGCACATCAGATAGGTGGAATCATACAGTATTTGTCCTACTGTATATCTTATTTTACTTAGCATAATGTCCACAAAGTTCATCCGTATTGTACTATGTGTCAGGTTCCTTTTTTCTTTTCTTTTTTTTTTTTTGTCTTTTTCGTTTTTATTGGTACCAGGGATTGAACTCACAACTGCCTGCTTACAAGGCAGGCGCTTATGCCACTGAGCTAAATCCCCAGTCCCTTAGGTTCCTTTTTTCTTAAGGCTAAATAATATGTGTTGCATGTATATATACTATGTTTAGATTATCCATTTCTCTGTCTATAGACATTTGGATTGCTTCCATCTTGTGGCTGTTGGGAATTACAGACCTTGCTTTTGAGTCTTTTAGTGTGTACTCAGTAGTATAACTGCTAGATCAGTAGTAATTTGATGTTTAATTTTTTGAGAAACTGTTATGCTGTTTTCTACAGCAAATGGCACCATTTTGCATTCCCATCAGCAATTCACAAGGACTTCAGAGATAGTTTTACATCTTCCTTTCCAATTCGGATGCCTTTTACTTCTTTACCTCACCCAGATTCTTTGGCTAGAATATCCACTAGTATGTTGAATTGGGATAATGAAATAGGCACCCTTGTGTTTTTTCTGGTCTTAGAGGGAAATGTTAGCTGTGGGTTTTTCATAAAGGCCTGATCATGTTGATACATTTCCCTTTATTTACTAATGTGGCATATTATTTTGAGTTTATATGTTAAACCAATTTGTATGCCTGAAATGAATTCCACATGGTGATAATGTGTAATCATTTTAATATGTTGCTGAATTTATTAAGTACTGCATTTCTTCATTACCAGCCTAATGGTTTCCTTGCCAATTACTTCAGAACAGAAAATTCTTCCATTGCACAAATTATTGTATACCATAGAAAAGATGAAATAGCATCATTTTATTATATGAAGGAAATATAATTTTAATAATAATACCCAATGAAATACCAAAAGAGAAACTATGAATTAATCTCATATCCAATTGTTAACTAATAGTTATTATTATTATTATTGGTAGTAGGGATTGAACTCATGACCCTGCACTTGTCAGGCAGGTGCTTCTGCCACTGAGCTAAATCACCTGCCTATCATTATTATGTTTGAGATAGGGTCTCAGCCAGGCTCATGCCTGTAATCCCAGCACTCGGGAGGCTGAGGTAGGAGAATTGTTGTCAGTTCGAGACCAGCCTAGGATACAAAGTGAGCCCACAACCAGCCTGAACTGCACAGTGAGACCCTGTGTCAAAAAGACACACACACATACACACAAAAAGAGATAGGGTCTCACCGTGTAGTTGAAGCTGGTCTTGAGTTCATTATGTAACCCAAGCTGGCCTCAAATTTGCGGTGATCCTCCTGTCTCAATCTCCCAAGTGCTGGGATTACAGGTGAGTGCCATGGGGCATAGCTATTAATTACTAGTTAGTAAGCATTCATTGAGCTTTTAGTATGTTCCACACACTTTCAAAGTTATTCTGTGAATATGTTCATAGTATGGAAGGAAAACAAATAATGTGCTAATTACAATAGAAACTGAGGGGCTGGGGATTTAGCTCAGCAGCGCTAAGCACCTGCCTGGCAGACTCCAGGTCATGAGTTTGATCCCTGGTAACAAAAAAAGAAAAGAAAAGAAATTGATGGGGATTTAGCTCAGCGGCATAAGCGCCTGCCTTGAAAGCAAGCAGTCGTGAGTTCGATCCCTGGTACCGATAAAACCAAAAAAAAAAAAAAAAAAGAAATTGATATAAGACTATGGTTGGGATATCCATGGATGAAACATGATTACATAGGAGATTACTTTAAAAAAAGAGGAGCAGTAGCTTCGCAAGTAAGTTATTCTTAGCCTTGATGACAGGTAGACGAGTTAGCGAGAAAACAGGAGAGCAATTATGCATGAAAAAGCATAATTATTGGGGAACTATAGCTTTGTTGGGTGGCGAATGTATGAGAAAGTCCTAAACAATGGCATTTGAGCTGGTAGATGACTACTTCACAAAGGGCTCTACTTGCTTCACCTGCTTCACCAGGCTGAAAATTATTTGGAAAAGACCTCAGAAACCATCAAAGGGTTTTAAAGCTGTGGGTCTGATGATTAAATGTGCATTTTAGGAAAATCTAGAGCTGGGGATGCAGTGTGGTCAGAGCACTTGCCTTGTGTTCATAAGGCTCTTGATCCCTAGCGCTGAGAATAAAGGAAGAAGAAAGATCATCCCTACAATGTGTAGACTATCATTGAAGAGTGGAATGGAAAAGGAAGGAAAGGAGAAAGGCAGGAAGTGACTACATTCATACAGCCAGAAGTGATGAGGCAGTGGAAATGGAAAGGAATGTGTTTGATAAGTGGAATAAAAAGATGTTGATGAGCAGATAGAACGGTGTTAGTCAGGGTTTTACTAGAGAAAACAGAAATAACACACTATATACAAATGTATAGGAAACGACAAGATTGGCGTACAGTGGTAGATCACAGAGTCCGATGAGGAAGGGTGCAGAGGGTGTCTACGCACTGGAGGCCGAAGGATTCAACCAAGGTCTGGAGTTCACCCTAGTGCCTTGTGCAGCTCCACACCAGCAGGCTGATGGGTCTGCCACAGAAGGCCAGAGGCTCTACGATGAAAGGCTGAAGAGTCTACGCCGGAAAGCTGGAGTCTCCATGGAAGCCAGGAGACAATGGCAAACCAAAGGCGAAGATGGAGCTTCTCCAGAGAATGGAAGGCATTTGTCCCCCCTTCTTCCCTTTTATACCTCCAGGTGATGAGCCAGCCTGTGGTGGGTCTTCTACACCCTTGGGTGTAGAGTTGCCAAACCCATTTAGTTAAGCTTCTAAATGTCTCAAGTTGACATAATCAATCAACTACTACAAATGGTGAGGATGCCTTGGTGGAAACTGAATTACTCGGAATGATAATTGTGGAAGGTAATGATCAGGGAATCAGTAGCCAACAGTAACAAGGAGAGTAGTAGATCATATTCTCTGAGGGAATGAACCTTAACAGATGAGTAGTTTTTCATATACGATTAAAGCAGGAAAGCTGTCATAGGAAATTTTTAAATGGTAAGACATTTGGGGGCAGATGAAGGCATTTGAATACAGAATAAATATTAGATGGTCTTTGTTTAATTTTTAAAGATGGCATAATATCAGAATTTTATAGGAAAATATTCTTTATTTTTAGGAGTGCATCTTTTTTTACCGGTACTAGGGATTGAACTCACGACCACATGCTTGCAAGTCAGGCGCTTATGCTGCTGAGCTAAATCCCCAGCCCCTACATTCCCAAGTATTTAAGGATAAATTATCATACTGTCTGTAACAAAGGACATCCTGTGGGACATGGTGTAGCACACCATGGTCCCTTGATGAACTGATCCTTTGGGATTGTAGGCAGTGAGGAAGGAAGAAGACTGTTTTAGTTTAAAGTATACAATTAAATGAAGTACATAAACTTTAGACTTTAGGTTGAAAAATCTCTATAAGTCATTTGGGGGGAGATGGGGCCTTTGAATACAGAATAGATATTAGGTGGTCTTACTGAATTTTTGTTTAATTTTTAAAGGTGGTATAATAACATCAGGATTTTATAGGAAAATACCCTTATTTTTAGGAGGTACATCTCCAAGTATTTAAGGATAAATTATCATGCTGTCTCCAATTACTTAGAGGCAGAGATGGAAGGAATCAAAAATATTAACAATAGTTTAATCAGGGCAGTGGGCATAGGGTTGTTGACTAAGTTTTCAATTTTTCTGCATATTTGAACATTTTCTTTTCTTTTTTTTTTTTCTTTTTATCGGTACCGGGGATTGAACTCATGACTGCCTGCTTGCAAGGCAGGCACTTACGCTGCTGAGCTAAATCCCCAGCCCGCTAACATTTTCTTAAAGAAGTTGGAAACAGTAGCACAGACTAGGAGGAGGAGTAGGGGCCGTGGGCAGTAGTGAAGGCGGCATAGTGTTGCTAACACTCTCAAGTCCCCGGCCTCACTGAGCCAGAGAGTGAGCTTGTGTTCTCAGGAAGACATAAGCTGAGGACTAGGGGGGCAGGGCTTCCCAGCTCAGATCGTGTCAATGCATGGACGTGGAAAATGGCACAGGATTTGTATGGTACATTGGCCTGGGGATACGTGAAAGACCTCGGGATATTAATATGGAATTTCATTCAAAATGATTTCATTTTCTTTATAACTTTTGTAAAGATATAAAACTTATGGAATTTTTAAATGGTAAACTTTGTGTGTGTGTGTGTGTGTTTGGAGTCAGGGTGTCGCTATGCAGTTCAAGCTGCCCTTGAGCTTACTTTGTAGCCTAGGGTGGTCTGGTCTCAAATTTGCAACCATCCTCCTGCCTCAGCCTCCTGAGTGCTGGGATTACAGGCATGTGTCACCTTGCCCAGCTAAATGATAAAATTTTTTAAAAGTTACAAATAGATTTTAAAGTTTTAATGAGGCACTTGAGCTGCCTTTCCAAAATACTCCTTTTATTTAATACAGTAAAACCTTGATTTGTGAGTGTAATTCATTCTAGAAATATGCTTGTAATCCAAAGCACTTGTATAACAAAACAAATTTCCCCATAAGAAATGGAAACTCAGATGATTTGTTTTACAACCCAGAAATATTCATATAAAAGTGATTACAAAATAATTTAAAAGTACAAAATATAAGGAAAAATAAATCAGCACTTACCTTTGAAAATCTTGGTGGCTGGTTTGAGGAAGACAAGAGAGGAAGATACTGTGTAGGATAGCTTTCACTGTCACTAATAGAATCACTGCTGTCTGTTGGCTCAGTGGGATCTTTTTCTTTTCACCCAACTTTAACAAGGTATCTATCCAGTGATACCTTTTTTCCTCCTCCTCCTGAGGATTTTGCATTATTGTTAAACAGATTTGCTGGTTGCACTGCTACAACCTTATTTGAGTGGTGCTTTCCTACAAAATTTTGCACTGTTTCCCACATTTTATACATCTCCCTAAGTTCATTTGAAGTGAGGGATCCCTCTGACTTTTTGTCCTTCTCTGCAGAGATCTTCTGCATAAATCTCTTGCTGTTGGCAGAGGATCGCCCACACACACACACACACACACACACACACACACACACACAGAACATTGGCTCAGTTGTGATCGGACCTTTGATGTCACTTGCTACTTATACAGCAAGACATCATTTCTTTATTGAGTTAAATTTTTTTTTTTTGGACTGGGAATTGAACTCATGACCTCACACTTGCCAGGCAGGTGCTGTATCACTGAGCTAAGTCCCTGGCTTAAATTAAAATTTATGTAAAATGTTTGTTCACCTTGCAGAATACTTGCAGTGCAAGTCACTCGCAACCCAAGGTGTTACTCTATCAGGTGTTTGGCTTGAAGTGGTTACATCAGTTCCTAATAAAATGTTTAGCGTGAGTCCCCCCATTTGTGTAGTCCCCCACAGTGAGAAACTATTCACATTGGTGTGGTCCTGTGCTGTCCTGCCGTGGGCCTCGTCCCCTACACACTGCTGTCATCTGGTTGCACTGAGACCATGGAGCCATAGTTCCAGTGCACTGTGACCCATTCACACTGGACCACTGCCTAGTGGGTGAGGACTCCCAAGATAGGGAAGGTTTGGATCTTAATTAAGTGATTATTCCGGACAGGCAATAACAGAAAAAGTTGTGTGATCAAATATAAGGTACTTTATTTATATATATTTATATAAGGTACTTTACTGTTATACCCAGGGAGATTTCCCCTAAGATACCATTACCTTTAAATGAATTTTGATAATGCTCTATAATTAAATACCAAGCAGTCACTAAGAATGGCAATCTAACAGATATTTTTTGTCTTTTTGAGTCAAGGGTCTGGCTATGCAGTTCAGGCTAGCCTTGAGTTCACTTTGTAGCCCAGGCTGGTCTTGAACTCACAGTGATCCTCCTGCCTCAGCTTCCTGACAAAAAAAATAATGAATACTATCTCATTCTTTAAATTTATACTTCTTTGACTAGAGAAGCAAGTCTGAATAATGATCTAAGTGTCTGTATCCCACCTGTGTTTTCAGTTACGAATTGTCTGCCCAGGTGGTCAGCTCTCCTTTATCTTCATTTGTGTATTTTCTTTTTCTTCTTCATCTTTGTCTGTATCTGCTTCTGTTTCTGCTTCTGCTGCTTCTGTTTCTGCTTCTTCTGTTTTCCTCCTCCTCCTCTTCCTTCTTTCTGCTTGTTTTTTGAGACATGTTTCACTATGCAGTTCAGGCTGACCTTGAGCTCATTTTGTAGCCCAGACTGGCCTCCAACTCCCAGTGATCCTCTTGTCTCAGCTTCCCGAGTGCTAGGATTACAGGTATGCGCCACCTGGCTAACAGATTTTTTTTTTTCTTGTCTTTTTTGAGATGGTGTCTCGCTATGCAATTCAGGCTGGCCTTGAGCTCACTTTGTAGCCCAGGCTGGTCTCGAACTCGCAACAATCCTCCCACCTCAGCCTCCCAAGTGCTGGGATTACAGGTGTGAGCTGCCACGCCCGGCTGTAACATATTTTTTGAAGATGAATGCTCATGTTTCTTTTTGAGTGATATGTTGGATTGGAGGACAGCAGGAAGAGTAGTTAACTCTGGATGGTAGGATTTGGAGAATTTTACTGAATTAAACTTTCCCATATTCTTCTTTCCCTGGCCGACTCTGCAGTAATCCTATGTGATTTTGATGATCAGATCGCAAGTGGAGCTATTTTCAGTTTAGAAAATAAATGCAAACACCTGGCCTTGAAAGTTTTTTGCAGTAATTCTGACACAGGATGAAGTGTTCCATTTTTTAAAGTGCTCATATACATTGTTAAGAAACAACTGAAACGGGGCATAGGGCACACACCTGTAATCCCAGCACTCGGGAGGCCAAGACAGGAGGATGGAGGCCAAGACAGGAGGATGGAGGCCAGTCTGGGCTACAAGATGAGTTCAGGGTCAGCCTGAACTGCATAGTGAAACTGTGTCTCGAAAAACAAACAAACAAAAAAAAAAAAAAAAGAAAGAAAGAAAAGAAAAAGAAACAATTGAAGATAGAGAGCTGAACATCTCGGCAGACAATTCATAACTGAAAGCAGGCAGCAGACACTTGGATCATTATTCAGACTTGCTTCTAATCAAAGAAGTATACATTTTATTTATTTATTTATTTTTTGGTATCGGTGATCAAATATACCACCTCACACTTGCCAGGCAGGCACTTATGCCACTAAGCTAAATCCCTGGCCAAGAAGTGTAAATTTAAAAATGAGATAATATTCATTTTTTGTCTGTTAAGGTTGCATGTTTCCCACTGCCATGTTATTTATAATAAACAAGAATTAATTATATCAATAAACTGTGGTGCATTCCTTAAGGGTCTGTTTTTCTTTCCTTAAGGGTCTATTAAAATGGAAGGTTATGTAGATTATGTTGCAACCCAGAAAAATTAACATTCGAGTGAAGTAACTGGTAGAGTTCTCCTGTGTTTGTTTTGCTGTGCCAGTGATGGAACCCAAGGCCCTACTCACGCTAGGCAGGCGCGCTGCGCCTCAAGTGGAGCGGCCGGTCTGTCGTGCATGATGAGCACCTGGACTGAGGTTAGAGGAAGAGCAGAATTACTCAAGAGAAAAAGATCTGGGTTCCAGCCAGCTCTGCCGCATCATAACTGTGATTTTGAGTACGTTTGCTTAACCTCTATGGACTTGGGTTTCTTCTTTCTGAAAGAGTTTTCAGCGTGATAAAAGAGAGAATATAAGGTAAAAAATAGCCTTTATTCCAAGGACGTGGGGAGGAGTCCATGACCATAGATGGTCTAGCCACCTCTGATCTGAACATGGGGTATGGGACATACATAACCTCTGACCAGGGGTGGCGCTTAGTGGGGCATTGATGACCTGCCAGCAGCTGACCTTTTCTGTGTCACCGGGAAAGGAAAAAGGAAGTTGTCATAGGAGAGGGAAGAAGTGACTTCCCACTGAAACCAAGGTAAACATCTATTTGGTTTCGCCTCCCACTGCCATAATATAACATAACTTATTGTAGGGCAAAATCCTTTCACTTTCCAAGAAGGGTACACTTCCTTCTTAGCTTGTAAATACATATACAGTGCCTGACAGTGAATCTGATACATAGCGCTTATTTAGATATATTTTTTAGTGAATGAATGGTAGTTAATTGTTATATATGAAAATATTTGTATAAAGAAAGATTGGGGAAAAATACAACAAAAAGAGAGAATGCGTGACTTTAAAATTTCTCATTTTATTTTTTTGATTTTTAAGTTGTTATTGTTACATCTTGTCACGTAAACCCGAGGAGGGATGGCAGGGGTAGGTGAAGGGAAGTGGTAGAGGTTGCTAATTCTCTATTGGCAGAATTATATTTGTAATTGAGACAATTATCTAAACTCACGCTTAGCCCCTCTCTGTCTTCCCAGGGTCCTGTTTTACTTACTGTTGGTAAAATTTGAGGCGTGTTACATATTTCCCCTATTCCTCCACTAAGTCGTCCATGCTGACCTTAGCCATACAGCTCCGGCTGGCCTGCAATTTGTAATCCTCCTACATGGGCTTCCCAATTACAAGGATTAATCACGGGCACCACCGTGCCCAGTGATATTCCCATTTCTTACCATGTCCACTGCTTTCCTCCTGGTCCAAGCCACTGTCGCCCTCTCACCTGGAATTTTTTTTTTTTTTTTTTTGTCTTTTTCCTTTTTATCGGTACCAGGAATCGAACTCACGACTGCCTGCTTGCAAGGGGCACTTATGCCGCTGAGCTAAATCCCCAGCCCCATACCTGGAATATTTTAATTATCCCTTGGTTGTTCTGCCTCTATTCCTGTTCTGGTCTGGTGTGCTCTCAACAAAACGAAACAGCTGAAGGGAATGGAGGCAGCCCAGGGCACCATGCTGCTAAGGGCCTCCAGAGGATTCCATCGCATTCATAGCCCAGACCGTGCATCCTTGGAAAGCTGCAGGTCCCCTGGAGACTGTGTCCCCCACTCTCAGGCTCATACCTCTCTGATCTGACTTCCTGCTACTCTGCACCTGGGTTCTCTGCCTAAAAACTTCCTGGAGATATCACAAGGCTGGCTCTTTCCCCTCCTGAGTGTCTGTCACTTTGTCCCCAGAGGTCACCTTGTCACTGAGGCCTTCCCAAGCCATCATGTTCCTCACATTCCCCCCACCCATACCCCAGCACATCTCATGTCCCTGCCCTGGGTTCTTTTATTTTCTTTTTAAAGCACATTTACTTACTATAAATATTCACTAAATATGCGCAAGCTTATAGAAATTCCCCAATAAAAATAGCTGTATGTGGCAGAGATTTTTGTCTATTTTGTTCCTTGCTATAACCATATCAACTAGAATACTGTCTAGCACATAGTAAGCACTCAATAAATATTGAGTGTATCACTATTACACATGTGTAAGATGTAGTCCCAAACTTGTTTGAAAGCTCTGAGGCAGTGTCACATGTTGCAGTTTGTATGCCGTGTGTCCCCTGAAGCACCCCGTGTGGGCTGATCACACCCCTGAGATGCTGACAGGTTTACTCTGCTTCTGGCTAGGATTCTGCCCAAACTATGGAAGATAGGGTGGAAATAGTCTCCTGTTTGGAAACTGGCTGTTTCCTTATGCATATGCATATGTAAAAACCCAATAACTGTGTACTTTGGTGTTAGGCTTCAGAAAAAAAATTTAAATGGCCCATTCTATTTTTTTACATCTAAATGGAGTTAAGCTAAACAATACATAAAGGTGATCAGGAAAGAATCCTTTCTGTTCTTCCTTATTAAGATTTCTAGTCTGGTCTTTGGGATTTTTGTTTTGAATTCCAAACTAATTTGGTTTACTTTGTTTTTTTGCAGAGTTAAAAGTAGCAGAATTTCACAAAAGAATCAAAGATGCATTTGAAGTGTTTGACCATGAGTTGAATAATACAGTGGATGTGAGGTTTGGAAAATACTTTTTGTTGTAATTATAAATTATTGATACAATTCATAAATAGAGGGGGGATCTTTTTTTACCTTGTACCTTGAATTTATTATATCATTTAAAATATTCGTGTTACTGTGCCCTATGAAAGGTCTTTGTAGGAGCTGGGGATATAGCTCAGTGGCACAGTGGTCCCCTAGCAAGCACAAGGTCCTGAGTTCATTTCCCAGTACCCCACTCCAAAAAAAAAAAAAAAATGGTCTTTGTTATTTCTTCAAGTAAGTTCTATTTCTTGTTTTTTGAAGACCAGTGAATAGAATACAATCTCAATGCCTGCTCCAAGCTATACATTATCAGTTGTATAAGTGAGATAAGCTCTGTCATATTTTCATGCTTGGCACATAGTTGGTATTCAGTAACCATTTCTTGAGTGAATGAATAGAAGTTACTTTTAAAAATATACAGATATGTATTATCAAGCCATGGACAGGATATTGCAAAGGAAGAGTAATATTTTAAAAATATTAAAAATTGTAAGCTTATCATATTAAGTAGCAAAAAGAACCAAAAGTAGAATACTAAAAAATGAAGACATGGGCCAGGGATATAGCTCAGCGGTATAAGTGCCTGCCTTACAAGCACAGGGTCCTGAGTTCAATTCCCAGTACCAAAAACAAACAAACAAACATGAGTTGGCACAGTAGCACATGCCTATGATCCCAGTACTTAGGAGGCTATGGCAGGAAGCTAGCCAAGAGTTTGAGGCCAGCCTAGGCTACGTAGTGAGTTCAAGATCAGCCTGAACTACACAGCGAGACCCTGTCTCCAAAAAAAAGTGGAGATGAATGTTGATAGATATGGAATGGAGGACAAGAGACAAAGGAAGGCAAAAGATAGAGGAAACTATGAGTCTGATAGACATTGTAGGATCTGTGTGACACACAGCAAAGAAAAGCAATGAAACCATTGTTTCAGGAGGCCAGAGAAAATGAGTTAGTTAGAGGGCTCACAACTTCAAGACTCAGTATTTAAGTGGGGTATGGTGGCACATGCCTGTAATCCCAGGAGTCCAGGGCACTGAGGAGCTCAGGGCAAGAGAACTGTAAGTTTGAGCCCAGCCTGGGCAATTTAGCAGTTTAGAAAGACCCTGTAAAAACAAACACCACCAAAAAAAAAAAAAAAAAAAAGTTTGGTAGCTCAGTGTGAGGTCCCTTGATTCAATCCTCAGTAAAACTCTCTCTCTCTCTGTCTTTGTCTCTCTGTCTCTCTGTTTCTTTATCTCTCTTTCTCTCTCTGTACTTAGTACAGAGGGCAGCAAAGTAGTTTGCCTAAAAAGAAGCTGTTGGAAACTAATAAACCATTGCCATTGCTTCTGGCACTGGTCAATGACTAAGTGTTTTAAACTTGAGCCAATCTGAATGAACAATATGAGATTTTATTTATGCCCTTAGTTTCTTCCACCTGTAGGTACAGGATTGATAAGTACAGTCAGTCTCTCTGTTCTGCTGTAATACTTTGTTGTTAGTATCATCATTATTTTAGTGGTCCTGGATTTGAACCTGTGGCTTTTCATCCACTAGGCAAGTACTCTTCCCATACAGGCCCAGCCATTTGCAGATAGAAAGCCTTTGTCCCCTGTTATTGGAACACACAGTCAGGTGCGTGGGCCTTGCTGCAGTGGAGAAGGGATTGAAGCTCTTCTCTTGTGCACCTTGAACATCAGGGCCTGGTGTGAGCCTTGGTCCAGCGTTGCCAGGGAAGTGGGAAGGTTCTACACAGGGCCAGTGGCCTCCCAGACAGAGGAGTGAGAGAGGGAGGGAAGTGTGGAGTGTTGTTGTAGCCCTGGGCAGCAGTGTGAATGGCTGACCACTTGAAGGGCAAATGCTTTGATGCTGAAGGGTCCTCGTGGGGCGGGGCGGGGAGGTGTTGAAAGGTGCTATATGAGAGGGTAAAACAGAAAGCAGGACACTGGCTTTGGACTGGAGATCTGACAGACTATCTGCAGTTGGGAGCTCAGGGCTCCATGCATGGTACCCATTTTTTATCTGTGCACTAGGGCTGGTATCCCCAGCTTTGTGACACAAGGAAAAGGCAGATAGTTTGCTCAGGCTCATTCTGGGACCTAATTCTGTCTTTTGCTCCCCTATGAGGTACACTTTCTTATTCCTGCAAGAGCTCCAGGTTTTGTCTCCTGATTGTGGGTCCCTGACAGAAGCAGCCAGGAGAAAGTGACCCAGATGACTCAGAGCTTCCCTGCCAGCCAGGGTTTTTTTTTTCTGTTGTTGTTAAAAGGGCCAATCCAGGAAAAATAAACATGTTTATGGGCTGCATCTTTTTCCCATTCCAAATTAAAATAATGTTACTGAGGCCTTGAGGGAAAGTGTATGTTTTTGCAATTTAAGTGGTGTACTTTAATTAAGTAAATAGTAAGAAACTTGTCACTTAAAAATAAAAGGAACTTGGCATTGTTTTGAGCATTAAAATATTACAGTTAAGCACACTAAGGAGCAGCAATATGGACGAGTGACACTTTTCAATCTTTCTTCCATATGTTAATGGGGAAGGCACTTTCCAGTGTGTAATAAGTGTTAGCCACTCCTGGTGCTGGTACCGTTATCACCAACTGTTACGAAGTAAGGTTGAGGACTGAGAGACAGAGCCCTTTGCAGAGGATACACAAGGGTTAGCTGCCTTGAGGTTGGAAATCACCTCAGTCTCTACCTTCCTGCTGCAGCGTCTTCCAAACTGCCGCCTCCCAGCCCTGGGGTGGGGGGGCCTCTGGGAATTGCCCACCAGTGGGTTGGTGTCTGCCTTGGCCAGCCCTGGCTGTTTCTCCATCTGTGAAGGCAGTTAATACATCTGGAATTCATCTTGACATATGATTAAAAGTGAAAGTCTAAAATAGGCTTTGATTTTTCAACTTACTAAACAGTTTTTTTTTTATAATTTGACTTCTTGAATCATGGGACCTATTTCATAGCATGCTACATTTTGTTACTCTTTCAACATTTTAATTAAGGCATGAGGAGACATTTTATGTAAGGAAGAAGGTGTGAAGAAGTGTCTTTGAGTGGAGGGAGGGATAGAAACGGCTTACCCTGGCAGCCGGTCTCTGCAAGGTGCCTGGGGCCTGGGCCACAGTCTCCAGGAGGTGCCTCGCCCTTCAGGGAGATAGGTGGGATGTCATTTCCACTGTAGGCCTCTGCCTACTCGGAGGTGAGGTTGGTGGTAGTAGCTCTCTCTTTCTCTTACCTCTGCTGTACACAAATAAAAAGACTTAATTCGAAAATTTATCATAGTCAGTAGAAGCGAGGCTGGTCCTGTGACTGCCAGGCAACCGCAGTTGCTCGCTGCTGTCTGAAACATTGTGAAACTGAGCCCTCTGCTCTCCTCAGGCCCGCAGGGCAGCAGGTGCCTGGAACCAGACTTCCTGGGTCCTGTCAACTCTCACACTGGACTTCCCTATTTTCTTTGTCCCTCAGAGAACTGGTAGTGTTAATAAATAGCTTTCAAAGTAGGGTGTGGGGGCCCCTGTTTGTTGCTAAGGCCCTTTCAGGTGGTTGTGGAGTCAAACTATTTTCAGAATAAAGCTATGACAGCGTTGGCTATCTCTGTTCACATTTTTTCATGAATGTCTATTGAAGTTTTGCAAAGCCGACTTGATATGTGATATTACAGCAGATTGAATGCAGAACTAGATACAAAAAAAGCAGCTGTCTTCTCTTTATGCCACACATTAGAGGGATGTGTAGACATGCAAATCAGTACCCTTCCACCAGTTAAATTTATTTTTTGTTTGGGAAAATATAATTATGCTCATAAAATTATTTATGTAAACATATAAAAGGTTTATGTATTTGTGAGTTAATGAATACAGTTTTTTAAATGTAAAGTTTAGTGCTTGCTTCAGCAGTATATATACTAAAGATGTAAAGTTTAATTTCTAATATGGCAAATATAGATTCATATAGCTCACATAAACAAAAGCTCTTCAAGGACCTTAACAATTTTTAAGAAATGTAAAAGAAGTCATGAATCCCTGGTACCAATAAAAAGGAAAAAAAAAAAAAAAAAAAAAAAAAGAAGTCGTGACACCAAAAACATCAGAGATTCACTGTCGTCAGTGGACATTTTTAAAGCTTTTAAAGCACTATTAACTAGTAATAATTAGCTTGGAATATAAAGCTCAGAACAATATTCGTTTTTATTATTCCATTTTATATTCTTCAGGTAAATAATTCACAGTTTTTCCTACTATTTGATCTGGATGATCAATGTATTACACATAATAAAACTCAATAACTTTTTATTTCTGTGTGTATTGTATTGATTCTTTAAATTCTGTTTGTTTTTTTGGTACCAGGAAATGAATTCAGGACCTTGCTCTTGCCGGGCAGGCTTATGCCATTGAGCTATATCTCTGGCTGATTCTTTAAATTCTGAAGCATTTCTTGTTCCTTTCCATTTTCTTTATTAAATAGTTTTAAATTTTTTGTTTGTTTCTGAAACCAGATCTCACTTTGTATCCCAGGCAGGCCTTGAGCTCACAGTGATCCTTCTGCCTCAGCTTCTCAAAGGCTGAGATTACAGGATGTGCCACAATTTAGCAATGCTTAGTTATTAGTTTTTGAAACCTTGCTTCTTGAAAAAACATCAGGCAGGTTTTTATACCACTAGTTAGGAATATTTTGATTTTACCACAATCAAGTCATTGGCCATGATACATTTTTCTTCCCTTTGGTTTTGTTTTTGAGACAGGGTCTTGTTATACAGATCACGATAGCCTTGAACTCAGTATGTAGCCCAGGCTGGCCTCCAACTTGCTTCGATCCTCCTGCCTCAGCCACCCAAGTTCTGGGATTACAAGCATATACTACCACACCTGGTCCATAATAATTTTCGCTTGCATATTTTCCTGCTCTTTGCTTAGGAGTCAGTCAGTAAGAATGATTGAAAATTAATAGTTTAAACAGATAAATAAATGCACATAAGAGAAACTCTAAAAGTACAAATAGTATATCATGTGATACTCTGTACCGCTATACTGCTTGACTGTCCAGATCTGTTTTCTAAAGGCAAGGTTTGCTGCAAGTTTTCTCTGATTCTCCTGGAGATAGTTCAAACAAATACATGTGTATTTGTTTTTGACTGTGGTAGAATCTGATGACCATAGATGTTACCATGGCAACCATTCATAAGCATACAGGTCAGTGCATTAATGTGAACATTGTTGTGCACTCGCCACTGCCATTATCACCAGGGCTTTTGCATTGTACCACACTGAACTCTGCACCCATTTAGCAGTAACTAATCTCTACTCAACTGAAGAACAACCTGAACTGCGTAGTGAAACCTGGCCATTACACTGTGTGTTCCTGGTAGCCATCATTCTGCTTTCTGTCTCCAGGTGCCTCGCAGAGGTGGAATTGTACACTGTCTGTCCTTGTTTGGCTTATTGCATTGAGCATAACGTCCTCTAGGTTCGTCCATGAGCACTGTTGGAGAATCACCTTCTGATTAAATCCTGCTGTATGGATCTATCATGTTGTTTATCCACTCTTCTGTGGAGGGAACTTTCGATTGTTTTTACTTTTTGATTATTGTATTTCTGCTAAGGATTGTGGGTATTATTGCTATGAATATTGGTGTACAAAGATCTGTTTAGGTCCATGGGTTTTTTTTTTTTTTTTTTTTTTTTTTGAGACAAAGTTTAACTATGTAGTTCAGGCTGTTCTTGAACTCACTTTGTAGTCCAAACTGGCCTCAAATTCACAGTGAGCCTTAGCCTGCCTTAGCCTCCCAAGAGCTGATATTACAAGTGTGCACCAACATGTTTGGCTAGGTCCCGCTTTTAATTCTTATTACTCTTTTAAATGTAACTAGAAGTGCAATTGCTTCATTATGTGATAGCTCCTTCCTCAAACCCCCAGAGGATTAAACTCTCTGAGGATTAGACCCAAAGCTTCATCCCCAGTCCTTTTTTTTGAGTCAGGATATTGCTAAGTAGCTAAACTTGCCTGCCTGGCTTCAAACTCCAGATCCTCCCTCCTCCCTCAGTCTTGCAGAGGCCTGGGATTACAGGCATCCCCACCATACCTGGCTGTTTGAATTGTTTGAGGAATACCATACTCTTTGTACAGCAGCTGCACCATTTTACATTCCCACCAGCAGTGCCAAAGATACTCCAGTTTCTCCACAGGTTTGTCAACACTTGTGATTTTCTGGTTTGGTTTTGATTTGGTTGCTGTTGTTTTATAATACCTATCCCTGTGATGCAAAGTGATACTCTCTGAGGTATAATTTGCATTTCCTTAATGATCAGTAGAGGTAAGCATCTTTTCATGTGCTTTTTTGGCTGTTTGGACATAGTTAGGAGAAACGTGTAGTCTAGCCTTTTGTCTGTTTTTAATTAGGTTGTTTTTTTCTTGGTGAATCTTAGGATGGATATATATATATATATCATAGGATTACATATATATATATCATAGGATCACATATATAATTTTAGGATGTATAAATATATATACTTTTTTTCTTTTGAGAGAGTTTGAGACAGGGTCTCACCCTGTAATTCTTTTTTTTTTTTTTTAACCTCCAAGGTAAAGGTGAAACCCTGTAATTCTTGCTGGCCTTCAACTGATGGTAATCTTCCTGTATCAGCTTCCTAAATGCTAGAATTATAGGTATGTGCCACTCCGCCTGGCTAGGATGTGTATATTTTTAACACAAATAGTGAGAACACGAGCTAAATCATTCAGTACAATGTTTTTCTCATTTATTAATATATCTTGGTGATTATTCATTGTTAGTACATAAGGATCTTTCTATTGCATTGCATACATAAATCATAAAACATTAACTTAATGTCTTAAAAATGGACATTTAAATTGTTTTCAGGCTTTTGATATAATGTTACATGCTGTAGAGACTGTTTTAGTATGTGTAGCATTTTTCAATAATGAGAATTTTTCTCTAAATATGTCAAAGTACGTGAATATTTTTGGTGCATGTTGCTGTCTTGACAGTATCATCTCATGTTGTATTCAGTTTTCTGTTTCTTCTCTCCCTCTTAAAGTATAATCATCAAATTTTGAGATTTTTACTAATGTGGTATGTGAAAAATAGAAACTTAATTTTCATTTTCTGTATTACTAACATCTTTTGTTTCTCTAATAATTATTTGCAGTTTCCTTTTAACAGTTTTTCTTTCCCTGTTTTTCACACTGAATTACTTATAGAAAAGACCTGATCCTTCAGTTGTGACATATATGTGATTTATCTTTTCATTCAATTTTTCTTTTCTGAAGGTCAGAAATTAAAACTATGTTTATGTTTATTAAGTTGCACATCTTTGAATATGAATTTAATTTTTGAAAACTAAAGTTATTTTTTAAATTTTTTGGAAGTGCTGGGGATTGAACTCACGACCTGGCACTTGCCAGGCAGATTTTGTCCACTAAGCTCTATCCCTGGCCCCCTGTTTTGCTTTTATTTTTGTTTGCTTCTGGAAATGCAACCCAGAATGTCCTGCATGCTGCAGAATGGTCTCTACTACTGAACTACTTTCCCAGCCCTGATAGTAGTTTTATTACGATAAAGTCGGGTTACCCTGATTAATTTGTTTAAAAAATAAATAAACTGAAAATATACCCAAACAGGGATGCCTCTAAAAGTCAAGATCCTAATTTTTCTTTGTAGTTAATTTTTTCAACTTTAATGTGAAAGTAACTGTAATCTTTTTTTTTTTTTTTTTTTTTTTTTTTGTCTTTTTCCTTTTTATCAGTACCAGGGATCGAACTCACGACTGCCTGCTTGCAAGGCAGGTGCTAATGCCGCTGAGCTAAATCCCCAGCCCCAGGAACTGTAATCTTATTCACAAACAATTTTTTAGTAATCTTATGTTCTTTCACCTTTGAATTTTTTGCATTTTAAAATTTTTATTGGTACATTTTAGATATATATAATGATAATACTCATCATAGAGAACTTGTACCTGTGCATAATGTATTCTGCCTCTTCTTTTTTCCCCATTCTTCTACTCTCCCTTCAACTCCTTGCCCTTCCTTATTATAAAAACTTTGTTTCCATGTTTTTCTTCTATTTTTAATTTTCCTTTCTCTACTTTGTTCCCATACCCTCTTTCCTGCTTGCCTTCTCTTGTTCCCTTTCCAGTTTGAATGTTTTCTTCCCATTTCCCAATATCTGTTAAACATTTTGGTCTTTATATTTTACCTTCAGTTTCTCATACCAGAGAAACCATGAGCTATTTGAACATGCATGCCCAATTTATTTCACTTAAGAGTTTGGTCTTAAGTCCATTCATTTAGCTAGAAATGGCTAATGCCTATCCTTCTTTATGGCAGAGTAGCACTCCATTATATTAAAAAATAGCCCATATCTTCATTATCCATTCATCAGAGGATGGGCATTTGGGTTCTTTCCAAAATTCAGTTATTACAAACTGTGCTACTATAAACATGGATGCACCTATATCACTGTGATATGATGCTTTTAATTCTTTCAGGAAAATACCAAGAAGGGGGATGGTTGGATCTAATGGAACCTCTAGTTACATTTTTTTGAGGAATCTCCACACTGATTTCCACAGTGGTTGCCACAGTCTGCCTTCCCACCAACAGTGGAGAAGGGTTCCTTTTTCTCCACAACCCTGCCAACATTTGTTGTTGGTTCATTTCTGGATAATAGCCATCCTTTCTGGAGTGAGATGAAACTCAGCATTGCTTTATTTTGCACCTCTCAAATGACCAGTGATATTGAACATTTTTTCATATATTTATTTGCCCCGTCTGAGAAGTATGTGTTCATTTCAGATGCCCATTTTTGGATTGGGTCTTTATATTTTCAGGGTCTGATTTCTTGAGTTCTTTGTATGTTCTAGATATTAGTCCTTTGCCTGAGGAAGAGCTGGCAAACATTTTTTCCCACACTGTAGTGGGTTGTCTCTTCATTCTGTGGGTAGTTTTGCTTGCTGTGCAAAAGCTTTTTAATAAGATGAGATCCCAGTTGAGATTTTTTGTGATATTTTCTGGTGTATTGGGGTTTGTTCATAAAATTTTTGCCTATCCCAGTGTCTTCAAGGATTCTATCTATTCTATCTTGCAGCAGATTTAGTGATTGTTTTAATATTTAGGACTTTGATCCATTTAAATTTTAGTTTAGTGGATGGTGAAAAATATGGGTCTAATTTTAATCTTCAGTATGTGGAAAGCCAGTTTTTCCAGCACTGTTTATTAAAGAGGTTATCTTTCTTCCAGTAAAGCTGCTTGGCTCCTTTGTCAAAAACAAGGTGACTTAGTTGCTGCAGCTTCTAATCTGTTCTGTTGATCCTCAGATCTGTTTTTATTGCCAGTACCATGCTTTTTTTTTATCACAACAACTTTGTAATGTAATTTCAAGCCTGGGATTGTGATGTCCCCTGCCTTGCCTTTGTTGCCTAGGATTGCCTTTGCTAGTCTAGGTCTCTTCTGGTTCCAAATTAATTTTAGAATTGTTTTTTTCTAATTCTGTAAGTTATACTGTTGGTATTTTGATAGGGGTTACATTAAATCTATATACCAATTTTGGAAGGATGGCACTATATTGGTTGTTCCTACCCAAGAGCAAGGGATATCTTTTCATTTTCTGATATCCTCTTCAGTTTCCTTTTTTCAGAGTACAGTAGTTTTCAATGTAACAGTCTTTAATTCTTTGTTAGACTGATTCCTACATATTTCATTTTTTTGGTTGCTGTGGTGAAAGGTGTTGTTTCTGTAATTTCTCAGTAAAGTTTGTTATTTGTGTGGAAGAAGGCTGTTGATTTTTGAGTGTTGACTTTGTATCCAGCTATGTTCCTGAATTTGCATATTAAATCTGGAAGATTTTTGGTGGAGTTTTCAGGGTCTTCTATGTAAAGTGTCATGTCAGTAGATATCCTTGTTTTGTTCCTAATTTTAGAGTGAAAGGTTTTGGTTTTTGTCCACAGAGTATGGTGTTGACTGTTGGTTTGTCATAAATGGCTTTTATCAGGTTGAGATAAAGACCATATATTCCAATTTTCTGTAGGTTTCGTATCATGAATGAATATTGGAGTTGTCAAACACTTTCTTCGTGTCTATTGAGGTGATCATATGGCTTTTATTTTTGGCTCTGTTAATATTGTGTGTTACATTTATTGATTCATGTATGTTGAACCATCCCTTCATGCCTGGGATGAATGCTAATTGGTCATAGTGTATAACCTTCTTCATGATTTGTTATGCTGTATTTTTCCCAGAATCTTCTGTGTTCCACAATTCTTACTGAGGATTTTTGTGTTTATGTTCATTAGGGAGACTGGTCTGTAAGTCTCCTTTTTGTTCCCATCCTTCCTTTGTTTTGCTAGCAGGGTAATGCTTGCTTTCAGGAATGAATCTGGGAGTATTTCTTCTCCTGCATTTTCATTTTAAGAGTTTGGGAAGCAATGGCATTCAGTCTTCTCTAAATTTCTTGTAGAATCCAGCAGTGACTGCATCAGGGCCTGGGATTTTCTTTGTTGGTAGGTTCCTAGGTAATTCTTCAGTTTCATTGACTGATACGGTTTATTGAAGTTTTATATCTTCTTGATTCATCTTTGGTAATTCATGTAAATCTAGGAATCTGTCCATTTCGTCTGTGTTTTCCATCTTATCAGACTATAGAATCTCAAAGTAGGTATTGATGATCTTCTGGATTTCTATAGAATCTGTTGTGATTTTGCTCTTTTCATTCCTACTTGGATGAATTTGAGTCTTTTCTCTTTTTTTGGTAAGGTTGGCTAAGTGTTTGTCAATTTTATTTAATCTTTCAAAGAACTAACTACTCATTTTATTGATTATCTGTATTATTTTCTTAGTCTCCATTGCATAAATTTCTGCTCTGAACTTTATAATTTCCTCCCACATGACTTTAGTCTTCATTTTGCTCTTTTTGTAGAAGCTTGTAGTAAAACATTAGGTTGTTTATTTAAGCCTCTATTTTTCTGATATTTCACCATTATAAATTTGCTTCATAGAATTGATTTTAATGTGTCCCAAAGTTTCACTATGTTGACAACTTAGTATTATTCTTTAATTGTAGAAACTTTCTAATCTTCCTTAATTTCATCTGTGATCCATTAGTGTTAATTTCCATATTTTTATGAAGTTCAAACTTTGGTTCAGTTCTGATATTTCTTTATTGATTTTGTTGTTGTTGTTGATTTTTGTGTAGTTGATATATTTATTTGTGATACAGTGTATTGAGGTCCCCCATTACAATTATATTAAGCTTATATGATTTTTCATGTCCATTAATATTTGTTTTGTATAATTGGCTCACTGGTATTGGTGCATATATATATATGTATATATGATTATATGTGTGTATAAATATATATATATATATATATATGATTATTATCTCTTCCTCTTAAATTGTTTGCTTTACAAGGATGTAGTGACCTTCTTTGTCTCTCTCAATTAGTATTGGCTCGACATCCACTTTGTCAGCAAATAGAATCACTACACCTGCTTTTTTCTGGGTTCCTGTTACATGAAGTACTGTTTTCCATTCTTTGACTTTTAGTCTATGAATTTCTTTTGGAATTAAATGTGTTTCTTGTACACAGCGTATTGTTGGATCTTATTTCTTGATTCATTCTACCAGTCTGTTTCTTTTGGTTGGTGAATTGAAACCATTAACATCGATGTTTATAGTTAATATGCATTAAGTTGTCCTTGTCTCAGTGTTTTCCTCTTGTTGGTTCCCTTTTCTTTCTTCTTAATTGCTTACCTTGTCTGGTGGATTCATTCTGTTGGGATTTATGGAGTTGTAGTCCTTGTTACCTCTTTCTAGAATGTCCTTTACAACATTTTGGAGTACATGAATTTCTTCAGGTCTTCTTTGTCAGAGAAGTGTCTTATTTCTTCATCAATTTTGAAAAACAGTTTTCAAGTTACATCAATCTGGGTTAGAGGTTGTTTTCTTTTAGGGCTTGAAGTACTTCACTCCATGCTCTCCTTGACTTAAGGTTTATGTTGAAAAGTCAGCTGGGATTCTGATGGGCTTTCTTTTATCAGTGATTTGTTTTCTTTTTCTCTCTAATAGCTTGTAATACTCTGTTATTTTGTTGAATTTCTGAAATCTTGACTATTATATGCCTTGCTGTAGATTTTTTTTGTAATGATGGCTAGTTGGAGTTCTATGTACCTCACTTATCTGTATGTCAAATTCTTTTTCCATGCTTGGGAAGTTTTCTGCCATTACTTCTGTGATCAGTTTTTTATGTAGTTTGCAGTGTCTCTTGCTTTTTCATTGACTGTGATCAATCTTATATTATTATTCTTTGCATCATCTAGCAGCTGTTTTGGACTGATTTTTCATGATCCCTTGCTCTTTTTAAGAATGACATTTAAGGGCCGGGGATTTAGCTTAGTGGTATTAGTGCCTGCCTCACAAGCCCAAGGTTATGAGTTTCATCCCTGGTACTGAAAAAAAAAAAAGTAAATAAAAAAGAATGGCATTTAACCATAATCCTATCTTCTATTTCTGATATTTTGTGCTCACATTGGCTCATTCTGCTATGTATACCTTCAGTGGAAATTTTGATATACTGAATATCTGTTTCATGAATTTCATTTTTTTCTTATGTTGGTCAGTTATGGTTTCCATCATTTTTCTAAGCTCCTCTACTTTTTGTCTGTTTGTGCTCTAGAGTCACTAAGCATGCTTTTCATTATGATCAGCATTTCTGTAGTTATCTGACAGATTATTTCTTTTTTTACACTAGAGTTTATTGGTTCATTTTAGATATATATAACAATCGCATTCATCGTAGAGAATTTGCATCTGTACATGTTTTTCTCTCCCATCCTCAACCCTCCTTTTAATCCCTCCTTCCCTTTACTAAGCTGTGTTTCCATGCTTGGTTTTTTTGAGAAATTATTTCTGATTTGAATTTTTCTAGATCCTCATTCATCTGCTTTGTTACTCTTTGGCTGTTACCACTTCAGCGAGTAAGGTGAGTGGCTTCCAATTGCCCCCTGGGTTTGCCTTTGGTGAGCTGGAAGTCTGGAATGGAATGTTGTTTGTTTCTTCTAATTTTATTTGTTTCCTTTTTTTAAAAAAGTTTAATTCCTGGGTTGATACTTGCAAATTGCAAGTAGCTTTATTGCTTTAAAAACAAGTAGCTTTAAATCAAGGCAAGTAGCTTTATTGCTAGTACTGAAAATCCTTAGGAAATTACTACTTCTCAGAAATGTCTTTCAGGTGTAGCTGGCTTTTGGGTTTTGAGTCAGCTGCAAAATTCTACCTCTTCAATTTATTGAGGATGAGAAGTTGCTGCCTATTTACTGTAGCCCCTGGTTCTTTGGCACTGGTCTATAGTATTATTTATAGCTCTTAGGCAATCTCAGTCTTGGCATACCAGGAAGAAACACTATTTAGAACAATTATGTCACCTTGGATAAAGTAGTACAATCAGCAGTAATAATAGCATTAAACACAGCTTAGAAAATGACAAACTGGTAACTATTAATTTGCCACCTGTAAAAATATGAGCTAGATTTGTGGTAATATAGCAAAACCTAAAACAAAGCAAAAATTATATGTAGTGTATATGCCTTCAAAATGATTATTTTACTCTCAAAGGAGTACATTTGAAAGGGGGGGGGGAGTAGATAGTGACTAGACAAGAAGAAATCAGACGCCAAACTAGAGAATAAAGAAAATTATGAAAACTTTGGGAAACTGGTAAAGAAGACAGCAGGAAAAAATAAAAACAAGAACAGAACAGAATGACATAAACAAAAATACTTGAAACAATGTTCATGCTCATTTGAAAAGAACAAACAATAACAAAAAACCCCAGTAGAAATGAAAACAAAAAAGGAAAAAAATATGCTTATTTCAAGGCATGTCTCTGCTGTTACTGGTAGACAAAGTGCAAAGTGTAGATCTGTATTGATTAATCCCAGTAAACCAGCTGTAGCTTTACGGCAGGGTAACAGATACTCCCAGCAAGCCTGTGCCTTTAGTTCACTGAAGTTCAGGTTGGTTTCTGGCTGAAAGGTTGGAACCCAGTTTGTTTAACCTGCCTCACTCCGTGTGCCTCCTACCACCTTAAACTTGGTTTCTTGACCTCTTCCAGATGATTTCAGTTCTGCCTTACCCTGACCCTGGGAGCCACTGGATGGTGCCAGCCCACAGCGACTCTGTTTTCTGAACACACTTGATCCCTCTCGAGGATGGGCGCTGGCTCAGTTACCCTCTCCTGGCAGATTTCTGAACCCAAATAACTCACCAGCCCCTATAGTCTGCTGTGTCCACTAATCTGTTCTACTGGTCTGTTTCTCTGTGGAGGCCTCTGGGTTTGCCAGTAGTCACGGTGCATCTGCAGGTCTAAGCTGCCCTCCCCATACAGCTGAAGGACCAGAAATTTAAAGGTTAAAAACAAGATGCTGTTTCTCAGCTAGAAACAGCACTGGGCCTCATGACTTAGTCCAAACTCAGCCCCGAGGGAGGATCAAAAAGAAAACATCTGCAGCTGTGATATGCTCCAGCTGTGCCGTGCCAGGGAACTCAGAGATAGAGCCTGCCGATTACGCTAATCAGGGTTGTAAAGCATGTCAAACTCGAACCATACAGAAACCAGGTGTCCTAAAGATAAGTTGTGCAGAATAAGACAGTTAATTAACTCTGACCCGCTGGTCATCCCTTATGAGCTAACCAACCACAATAGACAGACCGCCGATTATCCCACTCTAACAGCTATGATTGGCTTCTGTAAAAAACGCTTGCTTTGCGGTTTTTTCCCCTTAAAAGCACCTGCCTCACCTACACTCGGGGTTCTCCGTTTCCACCTGTTTGGAGGACCCCGTGCGCATGGAATAATAAAAACCCCTTTGTTCTTACACGAGAGCGGAGCCCTTGGAGTCTCCTTTGCGACACCGGTCTTACACAGTGAGAGAGAACGTGCTCCTTGCCACTTCCTCCTCCTTTGTTGAGATTTTTCTCTTTACTCTCCCCATGGGTTTCAATTCTCATTTCAGCTCCTTGCTGGATCCCAGCAACTCACTTCCCACCTTTTCTTCCTCATGTTGCTATATTCTACCATCTGGACACCAAAGCTCAAAGAGGCTGTTTCCGTGATGTTCTGCACCTTGCCATCTTCCCAGAAGCTGTCATCTTTGAATTTAATAAAATAAAATGCACTAGAAGTCAGTAGAATCAGGTGGTGGCTCAATCATTGATTTCCTATGTTGCATCTTCTTTTTATTTCCTTATTAGAATTAAAATTAAAATACTAATACCTTCATCATTTAAATCACAAGGCTATTAAGAGTATGAAATAAAAATATGAATTAATTTTGAAATGTATTATAAGGTTATATTAACACAGTTCTCATTATTTTCAGAACAAATTGATACATAAGAATTTGGTTGGGTAAGATGATTCAGGGACCAATCCCCACCTTAAAATGCCGGTCATTTCCCTTTCCCCAGTCACACTTCTCCCTCCCATTCCTAAGATTCAATGCCTCTGAATGTATTTTTATTATTCCATATTGCTCCATGTTTGTTGTATACAGTACCTACCCTTTTCATAGGAGATTGTCATCACTAAGATTTTCTTAGTCTTTAGTTATACTTTTTGTAGTCCAATAGCCTCAAGTATTCTCTTGCTAATGCAGTAAGTCACTTTTCTAATGCAGCTTTTTAAAATGTAGCTCCCTTCTTCAACTCAGCTTGTGTCTCTGAGCTCATGACATTTAATATTCATCTGTTTCACTGATAGAGACTTAAGTTTGGTTAGCAATTTGCAGAAACCTGGAGTATATTAGGTCCTGTCTAAAACTCATTAATAGAATAGGTAACAAGAACCTTTTTGCAATGGATTAGAAATAACTCTTCTAAGAGGCCTGGAGGTGCTGTCAATATTATTTCTAGTTCTTCACATGCACTGCTATTTTTGAAAAAATATTGGTATAACATTTCACAATAAGCAGACAGCTTCTCTAAACAGTTAGTATCTGTCAATGCTTCAGACTATTCACAATTACACATAAATTAAAAATTTAAAAAATTTTTTGAGACAAGGTCTTACTATGTAGGGCAGGTCTCACAGTGATTCTCTTGCATCAGCCGCCCAAGTCCTGGGGTTATACATGTGCTACCACGTCTGGAAAAAATAAATATTATGAAAAGAGTGGTTTATACTTTGTTTAGTCATCATTTCACTTTCCAGTTGCTTTGTAAAAATCTGGTTTATTGATTATAGTAGTTTAGATGAACTGTGATTAAAAGATCATTTTTTCTTTCTTTCTTTCTTTCTTTCTTCCTTTCTCTTTCTTTCTTTCTTTCTCTTTCTTTCTTTTTTTTTCTTTTTCCTTTTTATCGGTACCAGGGATCAAACTGACGACTGCCTGCTTACAAGGCAGGAACTTATGCCGCTGAGCTAAATCCCCAGCCCCAAAGGATCATTTTTTTTAAAAAAGCTTAAAAACATCATCCCACATCCTACTTTCTTTTTTTTTTTTTTGTCTTTTTCCTTTTTATCGGTACCAGGGATCGAACTCACGACTGCCTGCTTACAAGTCAGGTGCTTATGCCGCTGAGCTAAATCCCTGGCCCCCCACATCCTACTTTCTACATTAATAATGGCTAATATTAGATAGCTGTCATTCTAGACTTCTTTCTATACATGTATAATAGGATAAATCAGTAGAAGGGTAAGGAAGGTAGTAATGAAAGAAGAAGAAAAGGAAGAAAAAAGAAATTATGGAAGAAACATCTAGAATGTAATTTCCATTAAAGCAAGGGTTTATATTTTGTCCACTCTGTATCTCATCACCTAAAACTCTGGCACACAGTTGATACCCATTAAATATTAAATGAATGAGTAAATGAATGAGTGAAGAGAGTAGTCATACAAAAATGAGATCACTACAGCCATGTGTTTTTAAAAGAATGAAAGCAGGGGCTGGGGATTTAGCTCAGCGGCATAAGTGCCTGCCTTGCAAGCAGGCGCTCCTGAGTTCGATCCCTGGTACCGATAAAAATGAAAAAGACAAAAAAAAAAAAAAAAAAAAGAATGAAAGCATATTTTATTTATTTATTTTATTTTAAAGATAATAAAATCCAACAAAACAAAACAGAGTAAAGTGAATCAAAACAAAGGAGTGAAATTCGTACACAACTTTGAAGCAGGATACTAGGAAAACAACAATGGCTACCATAGTTTATCTTGTTATCTTCACAATAGTTGTCCATTCCACCAGATATAGCAAAATCAAACCAAAACAAAACAGAATAAAACTAATCAAAACAACACTGAATAAAGAAAAACATTGATTGGAACAAAACACAACAGAGAGAACAATACTGGATTCAAAAAGCAAAGGAAATCCTCCATATTTGCTATATTGCATACTGTTATTCTCCCGATAGATGCTCAGGCTGCTGGCCCCAGGCTTTCAAAATCAACCAAACAGTACAAGCATTCAGTTGCTTTTTGTACCTCAGTTGCTTCAACTCAGACTGCCCTGTGAACCAGCCGGTTGCTTATGCGACAGGTGGTGTTGGTTCTCAGCCTGGGTGCCAGTAGGCTCAGCGGAGGTGCTCTCTGACTTTCTCTTCCTGGAAACCGCAGGCTTACCAGAAAGGCTGGCTAGTTGGCGTCTTGGTTGGCCCCACCCCGTCCCAGCATGGCCAATTCCATGTTTTCTAAAAATAAAAAATATTTATTTGAATTAACAAAAGAGAAAAATATGGTAAGTTGAAGACATACAGAATTTCAAATGTTTTTCATAAGAGATAGTATTTGTTTTAAATTCAGAAAAGGTTGAGAAAAACATTTAGAAGCTATAGTCCTTGTATGATTTTTTAAAAAGAGAATGTTATCTATTAAATATTAAAAGTACCAGTTCTTTGCTATGAGAGATAAGGAAATTAGCACTTTGAAAATTGTTTTTACTTCTTCCTCTTTAGTGTTTTTTGTTGTTTTTATTTTTTGCATATTTGAAGAAAGTTACTGCTAGCTACCATTACCCTGGCTCACTTTCTGTTTTACTTGTCTTCATTCTTTTATTTCTGGATTCTATTGTCATTTTTCCTCCAGGAAGTGATGATATATATTTTTCTCTGAATGCTTTGATGTTTAAAGTGTTTGCTTTGTAACTGAATATTTTGTACTTGAATGATTGACATGCTATTTATTACACTTTTAAAATTTATAATGATTTTGAGGTGCTTTGGTGTATGACTACTATTATTTCATGTAGCTTCTGATTTTGGAAATTTGAGTTGTTTGTAATTGGATGCTGTTATAATTGTGACAGGGCTAAAGTTCTTAATAAGGAATTAGTCAAAGACCTTATCCCTTTATTAGACTGCCAACAAAATAAATCCTCTAAGCCTAATTTCCTTTCCCAAAGAGGAAGTCTTTTTTCTCGTTGGGAGATAGGTAACGTCAATCTTTATAATTAAGGCCTGAGAACAAGATTTTTCTGATTGAGATTGGAAATAAGAGTTTAAGATAGGAGAACAAGATTGGGGGAAGAGAGTAGTGGAACTTAAGCAGTTACAGGATACAAAGAGAGTAATCAGGGAAGAGGTTACATTTTTTTTTTTTTTTTTTTTTTGTCGTTTTCCTTTTTATCAGTACCAGGGATCGAACTCATGACCGCCTGCTTGCAAGGCAGGTGCTTATGCCGCTGAGCTAAATCCCCAGCCCCTGAAAGAGGTTACATTTAAAAATATATTTTGAATAGATAATGGATATACATGGTTTGAAATCCAAAAAGAACAAAGCATAAAGAAAAGTTTCTCTAACCCTTTTCACCAGCTACCTAGTTCCCCTCCAAAGCAGCCACAGTATCAGTTGCCAGATACAGTGATACTCCTGGATTGGAGCCAGTCACTGACTGAAACTTTTGCAACCATGAGCCAAATTTAAGCTCTCTGTCTTTATTTATTTATTTATTTATTTATTTATTTATTTATTTAATCAGTACTGGGGATCGAACTGTTGTACACCACTCAAAAAACAAGGCCCCGTGATGAAAAACGGGGTAAGACCCCAAGATGACAAACGCGGCACAAGATGTCTTTTTAAAAGAAGTGCTTTTATTTTAGCTGGCCCAGTGACACAGTGCGGATGGAATTTGCAAAGCTGTGCAACTGAGTTAGAGTTTTGACTGATTTTTATAGTTCATTTATGATTAGCTCATTGATCATTAAGTACATAGCGATGAGAAACAGAAACAAGGTGGGCCTTTGTTCCCCTTTGCTTGAGGTCAGAGGCATTTCACAGTGGGTGGTTAGCCAATTCATAGCCCTTGGTCTGCCAATTCCAGGAACATTTGTCTCTCATAAAGGGAACAATGGTGGACACAGCATCATTTGTCTCTTACAAGGGGAACAAAAGTTGACATTGCACACAGGTCACTAAGGTAGGGGGGATGACGCATTACAGAACAGCAGAATGACACAGTCAGTTAATTTATAACTGTGGTTGGTGCTTGGTTACTAGGGTAATGAGCTCAGTACAGAATGACAATATTACTAATAACTATCTTTTTAAGTAACTATTTTTGTTGATTATCTTTTAATCAATTATTTTAATTTTTAGCATCTTAATATAACATGAACTCACGACTGCCTGCTTGCAAGGCAGGTGCTTATGCCACTGAGCTAAATCCCCAGCCCTAGCTCTCTGTCTTTAAATTGTGGGTGCTGAGTAACATGTCCCAGCAACAGGCTAGCAGAGTAATATACCAGGCTACAAGGACGGGAAGCCTGAGGCCTCTGGGGATTGGTGGTGTCAGGGAGCTGCTTCCCAAGCGCTCTGGGTATATAAAACTGGTGGCCTCTGGGTATGTCCCCTCCATGGCTTTCAGGTTCCTACCTTCTGCAGCTTCAAGCTGTTCTCCTTAACAGCGAAAATATAATATTGGATTGACTTGAAAAGTATAAGCCCTATTAAGTACAGCAGAGACAGTTTTTGGTACTTTCTGTGATTCCCCTTCTACTGTATCCCTTGCTTTGAAACTCCTAAGGAAGAGAGAAGAAAAGTCGGCTTTGGTCAGTGGTTAGTATTCAATACAAGGCACCTCAGCTGAGCAGAACTCTCATGGCTCTGCTTTTCATCTACTTTGAAAGCTAGGAAGGTGGAGGAGGGGAGAGTAAGTGGACATAAAAAGAATTAAGATGTGTTACGTACATGTACCAATTCCCTGTGATGAATGTAATCATTATGTACTGCAAACAAATAAGCATAATAATAAAAAAGGAATATGGAAAGGACAAGAGCCAAAAACGTATTCCTGTGTACCCAGATGTCCCCAGGCGTTTCTGGAGACCTGGCCCCCTTTTGTCAATCTGGTCATGCTCTTTATTGTGCATGGGGATCAAATAATCTTTTAAGTTTTCTTAGTGCAGGATTATTGTGAGGATATATTTGAAAATGAGCAATATAGGAAGTAATGATACCCTATATAGATATGGAATAGCAAAAAGCTCACCAGAGTGGCATTCTCAGTGACTGGGATGATATTTGTTGCCATTAAGGGGATACAGGACCACCCTAGTGTCTCTGCTTCAATTCCCATCACCTGACAGGCTGAGCAATCTATTGCTGTGTTTCGGTTCTCCCTCCCAGATTCTGCTGTACTGAAACATCTTAGTTATTTTTCTGTGGCTGAGACAAATTACCTGACACCCAGGGTTAAAGAAGGAAAGATTTATGTAGCTCACAGTTTGTATAGGTTTTAGCTCATACTCAGCTGGCTCCAAGGCAGGGTGGCATGGCAGAGGGGCAATGGTTCATGGCAGTGGAAGACAGCAAAGGCAACAAGGGCGAGAGAAACAAACCTCTTCTGTTCCTTATTGAAAGGGTTTTGGCCCAGACAGGACACTGTAGCCAGGAAAGCCTCAACCGGAAGCAGGAAGCCCCTATCTCCCCTGCCCCTAGGAAGTTACCTGTGACGCTATCTTCCCGCCCCTGGAAATTTACATATGGTGCCAAACCTAGGACCAATGGGCTACCTGTGTATCCCTAATGCCCGCCTTAGGTTCCACCCCAAACCGAGGCTATTTACATGTCCCCACGTCACGTGTCCGCCGCCGGAGAGATCGCCAGACGCCATCGGTGGGGCTGCTGGTCAGAATAAAGGCTGCTTTTTATTTTATACTTCTCATCTTTTGGAAATATTTTTCGTCTTTTGGAAATAATCCTAGCACTTATATTGTATGCAGGCTACTGGCCTAGGGAGTGTGTAACACTCACACCCTTAATCCCAGCATTGGACCATGAATCAGTCAGGAACTCTAGATTCAGCTACCTCCGAAAAGCCCATCTCCCATGACTATGTGAGGCTTTTGGGGTCATCCAGAGACAAACTGTAATGCCTTGCTACTGATGTATACTGTAGAATGAATTTCCCGCCTGCTTCTGCTTCCTCATGGCTTCTGATACCTTGTGATTCTGCTACTGCCTTTTCTGAGTGTGTGATCCCCCTTCCACCGTATGCCTCTCTGTATGTCTTGTTTTGAAATTCCTAAGGAAGTAAGGTGAAAAGTCAGCTTTGGTCAGTGGTTAATATTCAGTAGAAGGCACCTCTTTTGAGCACAGCTCTCCCGGCAGCCTCCTGAGACTCTCTCAGGCCTATGACAGATGCCAGTTTTTGGGTAAGTAGCTCCCTGGACTTCACACAACGGTGCCTATGGAAGTAGATGAAACTGTCTTGGATGTAACAGTCATACGTCAGACTCAGAACGGGACAGCGGACTGGGAGGAACCTTACTAACCTATCTGCTGTCACCAATCCCAAGTCCTGCTCAAGTAGTTTAAGCTTCTAGACCAGCAGCTAGAACTCTGTGCTGATCTCACTGTTTCTTTCGGCCCCTCCTTGGCAGCACTGGTGATCCCTGCTGCGCTGGTTGCTGTGGTAGAATCTGTGTGCTCTAATTCTATTCTCCTTCATCTGAGCACCGAACTACGCTGTAATTCCAAGATTTTCCTGCACATAGAGAGTGCTGGGGATGATGGTAGGGTCAGACCACGGGACTGAGTTTTATCAGTGGGATGTGGGCAGAGGTGCTGTATGAATACCTCCACTTGAGATCCTTTGGGATTTTCTGTTTGGATTGTGATACCAACAGCAGAGTGACTTTGGAAGTCATGTGCTGAAGACGATGGAACCCCAAGATGAAAGGAGCTGGATCTTTGATTTTTTGAGGAAAGTCACAAATTGATCAAGAAAATCCATTTTTAGAGCTGAGTATAATTCATTATTTGGAAGGGAGAGGCAGGAGGATCATGAGTTCAAGGCTGGCCTGGGCAACCTAGTGAGACCCCATCACAAAATACAAAATGCCTATAATGCCCAATCTCTGGGAGGCTGAGGCAGGAGGGTCCTGAATTTGAGTTTAGCCTGGGGGACTTTGTGGCTTAGTGAGACTCTCTCTTAAAACACAAAATAAAAAGGGCTGGGAATGTGGCTTAGTGAAAAGGCCTGTTTTCAATCCCCAGTACTGAGAAACAGAAGGAAGGAGGGAGGGGCAAGGGGAGGAAAGGGAAGGCGGGAGCTCGTTTTGTCTTTAATGTTAGCCCCCTCTGTGAGTACTGTTCATGAAGCCAGTGGAAGTTTGTGGCAGTCACAAGAGTGACTGTCATCTTCACATAGTGGCATTACTGAGGTTGCTCCACAGAAGGGCTTTTGGCCCTATGTATCTTGGTGAGCTACATCACAGGCTGGAGTTTCTCAGCAGGAGACTGATGAGGTCCAGCAGAAGAAGGTTGATGGGGATGGAAGAAAAGCCATTACTGTTCTGTATCAAAAATGACAGGAAGAATGTATCCTCACCTGTCACAAGCTGTGGATAGCAGATGCATTTAGAGTGGCACAGAGAAAGTCCAGAAGTTCTTAAAAACTGTCTCCAAACATAATTAAGGGAGCAGTGAGAATGAAGACAACTAGTGGCCCCCTTGTCCCCAGGGCAGGAAGTGCCCTCTTTAAGTGCACCCCAAACGGTGCTCTGTTTATTCTAGAGAGGCAGACACAGAAACTGCACCTCCCCAGAGCCTGAGGCAAGTGTCTAAATCTGTGCTTTGCCTGGGGGAAGGGGAGAAAGGACTGGCACAGGTGGCATTCAGGTGGCTGTGAAAGGGAGATTTGGTTACAGTGGTGGTGTCCCCTGCATCATGGGAAGTCTGACCTTTTGTTTGTGAAGGAATTAGAAACAAGCGTTTAGAGGCGACCACTGCATAGCACAGTGGTGAGACCAGGCTAGAAGCCAGGCTGTAAGGGCTGCAATGTTAATTTAAAGGCATGGGACAGGCCGGGTGTGGAGGCTCACACCTGCAATCCCAGCACGTGGAGGTTGAGGTAGGGGGATCTTTGTGAGTGCGAGAGCAGCTTGGGTTACAGAGTGAGCTTGAGGCCAGGCGTGGGAGCTATACCAGCGTCAGCCCATAGCCTTTTTCTGTTCTTTCTTTCTCTTTCTACCTTCCTTCTGCACCTTCTCCTTCCTCTTGTCTATCTCTCTCTCTCTCCCTGTCTCTCTCCTGTGGTGCTGGTAGTTGAACTCAGAGCCTGTGAGCTAGGCTAGTGCTCTTCCATTGAGCTACAGCCTCATCTTTTCATTTACCTTGGAGCGACATTCAAATATCTGTTCATTTTGAAAACAACAAGGTGCAGTTTGTATCCTTTCCAACCTTCCACCTAGAGCTCATTTTAGGCCATCCTTCTTTAGTGTATCCCACACCAAAAGATCACTCATTTTCTTAACTCAAAACATATATATTATTTCTCCAAAGCTACAAACTTGCTAAAGACAAACTGCATTTAATATGTGGGTTCTGTCATGATTACAGCGTTGCCTTTTGTCTGTACTTGGGGCCCATAGTCCTAACGGTACATAACTCCTGTGTGGAGTTATCAAGAAGTTAAACGAAGCCGAGAGCCATTTGGAACTGGGTTTCAGTGTGCAAGCAGTACAAATCCTAAGTGCAGACAAGTGAGAGATGATTTGGACTTCAAGACAAAACACTAGTCGTTGGGTGGAGACTGGTTGGCACTTAGACTAGTGCAGTGGCTTCCCTAAATCTGGACGCTCATTAGAATTGCCCGGGACTCCCAGCACCAACCCGCAACAGCCCGTGGGCCAGGGACACAAAGACTGCCACTAGCAGGAAGCGCAAGCGACCCAAATTCGTACACTCTGCGTAAAACCTTCAGTGTCAGGAGCTGCAAGCAAAGGAGCAGCAGAGAGCGCTGCGGGCGCGGCTCAGGGAGCCCTGCCTGGCCTAAGTGAGGCCCTGGGCTCGGTGTCGTCCCCCCCCCCCCCCGAGGTTCAGCAAGGCCCAGGGGCTTTCCGGAAGCCACCGCCCGGCTTGAGGCTTGAGGCCAGGGCATCTCCAGGTGCCCACAGCTCAGTCCCAGGCCTCAGCCACACCCCGAACGGTTGCCCTTTGAATGACTGAAGTCCTGGCCCCTGGGCCCAGCACGCCCAGCACCAGCTGCGTTTGGAGTTGTGCGCTCCCAGAAAAAAAAAAAAAAAAAAAAGAGTAGACCATTCAACTCAGAAAGCTAGGGGGGAAAAACGGTAAATTGAAGGGAAGGAATTTGTAGGAAAATAATAGGAACTCATAAGTAGCACAAAAAGCTAATTCTCCGCAAAAGGTAAATAAAAAGATGAACCACTAGTAGGTGTTTTTCTAATGCTAATTTTTTGTTTACTCACAACATTCTTGGAGGATAAGACAGAATTGCAAGTTCCAAACCCTCGTGACTTAGTGAGATCCTGTCTCAAAATAAAAACTAAAAAAGGACTGAGGGTATAGTGGAGTGCAAAGGCCCTAAATTCAATCCCAGTACAAAAATAAAGTAAAATAAAATAATGTTGGCAGTGTGGTAGTAACACAGTTTGTTAAAACCAATCCCAGTCCTGTGTACACGGGTTGGGAGACTCAAGTGTAGCTAAAATAACAATACTCCTCAAATTGATGAGCAGATTCAAAACAATATCTATCAAAATCCCAGGTGCCACACGTGATGGCACATGCCTGTAATCTCAGCACTCAGGAGGCTGAGGCAGGAGTATCACAAATCTGAGGCCTAGGATACATAATGAGACCCTGTCTCACGAAAAATAATTAAAATCTCAGGTGTCTTTTTTTTTTTTTTTTGCCTTTTCTTCAGTGCTGGCATGGGCCTTGCACACTGTTGTGGTTACTTTTTCTCATTGCTGGGACAAAATACCCAACACCCAAAATGAAGGAAGGAAAGGTTTATTTAGCTCACTGTGAAGGTTTCGGGCCATAACTAGCTGGCTGCAAGACAGGGCAGCATGGCACCAGGATAGCACTTCAAGGCAGCAGCCAGAGCAAAAAAAAAAAGGGTGGGGGTGGGGGGACAAGCCTCTTTTCCTTCTCCTATTGTACACAGGCCACACACACACACACACCCTGCAGGCAGGGTGTAGCATTCCCAAAATCTCTTGCACAGGATGAGGATGTTTACAAAGTAAGGCTCCTGGCTCCCTGCTGAGTCTCTCAGTTAAACTTCCAAACTCCTCAGGTCAACACAATGTATCAACCATAACATACAGGCTGGGCAAATGTCCTACCACTATCACTGAGCTTTTCTCTCATCACCTCCTCAGAAACTGACAAGTCAAGCTAAAATTTATTAAATTGTAAATGAGGGAAAATACACAAAACAATCTTAGTGACAGAGCAGAGTTGGACTCATGCTTCCTGATTTCGGCATTTACTTCCAAGGCAATCAAGACTTTGGTACTGGTATAATGACGTAAAGCTGACATACAGATAAATGGAATAGATTTGGGAATCCAGAAGTAAACTCTTCATCTTTTTTTAAACTCTTAAATTTATGGTCTGTTGATCTTCCACAAAAGTGGTGAGGCAATAGAGAAAGACAATAAAGAGTGTTTTCAACAAGAGGTGCCGGGAACGCTGATTATCCAAATGCAAAAGAATGAAGTTGGATCCCTACCACATACCAATCATGGACATTAACTCAAAATAGATAAAAGAACTACATGTAAAAGCCAAAACTGTAAGGTTTGTAGAAAAAACAGTGGTGCAAAGCTTGGTGACTGTTAGCAGCTGGTTCGTCATAGAAGACACCCAAAGCACAAGAAACCCAAGGAAGGGGGAAATTTAAGCTGGATTTTCCCAAGATTAAAACGTTTCATGTTCAAAGGACATCTCAAGAAAGTAAAAAGAGAAGCCACAGGGGGAGAGAAAGTCTTTGCAAGTCATGTACAGTATCTGATAAGGGTCATATCCAGAACACGTAAAGGATTCTTACAACTCAACAATAGCACAGATAAAAAGTAGGCCAGGAATCAATCAGATCTTACTTTGTCTAAAGATGATAGTGACCAAAAAGCACATGAAACTATGTTAACCACAATTAGTCATTAAAGAAGTGCAAATCGAAACCACAAGAATAGTATTTCAAATCCACACAGATGGTATTGCTTGATAGACTGATTGCAGTGCTGGGGATTGAAAGCAGAGCATTGTATATGCTAGGCAACCTTCTTCCCCTGAGCTGCCACTCCCCTGCCTCCAAGAATGGTTATAATTTTAAAACTGACAAGTGTTGTTGAGGAAGTAGAGCAACTGGAGCCCTTAGACTCTTTGGTAGGAATGTAAAATGGTGGAACCATTTTAAAAAAATCTTTGAGCCAGGTGTAGTGGCTCACTCCTGTAATGCCAGCACTCGGGAGGCTAAGGCAGGAGGATCACTGTAAATTCAAGACCAGCCTGGGCTACGAAGTCAGCTCAAGGCCAGCCAGAACTGCATAGCAATACCCTGTCTCAAAAAGACCTAAATAAATAAAATAGAAACCAGTTTGCCAGTTCTTTGAAGAGAAAAATGTGGAGTTTCCCATGACCTGGCAACTTCATCCCAAGGTACATACACAAGAGAAATTTTTAAATATGCTTTAAAATCTTGTACATATGTTTTAAAAACTCTCATAGCAGTGTTACTCAGAATAGCCTAAAAAGGAGAAATAGCTCAAATGCAAACCTTCTGATGAATGATAAATAACATGATAAATTCATATAATGGAATATTATGCAGCTGCTGAAAAGAAGCTGAGTACATACATACCCCAGTACGGGTGAACTTTGCAAGCGTTGTGCTGAGTGAAAGAAGCAGACATAAAAGTCATGTAACACATGACATTCATATGAAACACAGGAAGAGTTCATCCATCGATACAGGAAGTAGGCTAGTGACCGAGTGATAAAGGGTGAGAGAGATGGCAGGAGACAAGGATTTCCCTTGAGGTGGTAGAAATATTGTAGAGTTATATAATGGGGTGGTTGTTCAACCTTGTAAATATACTGAAAGCAGTTCAACCACGCACTTAAAAATCAATCAATGAGCGATTCTCAGACTTCGAGGCGGGAGAACCAGGGGCCTCACCAGGAGGTGATCCCTGCCTGGAAGGCAGCTCTATGTGCCAGCTGCTGCCGGAGTGGGGACAGCCACACCCAAGCCTTTCTCCGTGAGTCAGCACCGTTTCCAGACTTAGGGGCCGGGGTGGGTGGGGGATCCAGGCCTCACCAGGAAGCAATCCCGATCCCTGCAGGGAAACCATTTCACTTTCATTGTTTCGTTGGGTTGAGTTTTATTCTCTTTTGTTTTGCTTGATTATGTTAAATTGGATGGCAGGAGCAGCTACTTGAAAGATAACAAGACATATTATGGTAGCCATTTTTGATTTAATAGTGGCCTGTTTTGAAGTCCTTTATTGCATTTACTGTTTTGGCGGCACTGTTTCTACCCTGTTCTGTTCTGTTTGATTTTTACTATATCCAAAGTGTCTGCAGCTATTTTGAAGATAACAGAAAGCATTGTGGTAACTATTGTTGGTTTCCTAAGGTGCTGAAGTCCTGTATCACTTATACTGGTTTAATTTTGATTGGTTTTATTCCACTTTATTTTCTTTGGTTTTATCCTCTTTAAAATAAAAAAGTATTAAAAAAAAATCACTTGATGGGGCTGGAGATATGGCTCAGCAGCATAGCACCTGCCTGGCAAGTGCAAGATTCTGAGTTCCATTCCCTGTCCCAAAGGGAAAAAAAATCAGTTGATGAAAACAAAATACATGGATCCCAGTCAAGACAGAACATCTAGAAACACTAATTTCCATAGAATCAATAGAAAAGTTTGCAAAGAGCTCTCTCACCAAGAGACTTCCATCCAGATGGTTTCACAGAATTTTGTCAAACTTAAAAATTTTTAGACTTATTGGTACTTAATATCCTTCAGAAAACAAAAAGGATACTTCCAAATTCTTTTTTGAAGCAAGTATAACACACAAAACAACCTTATAAAAGTTGCATTAAGAAAACTTACAGTATAATTTTACTGATATATATCTAAGCAGAAATTGTAAATAAATATTAGTAACAAAATTCAACAGCATATTAAAGCAAACTGCAATTTATTTCAGGAATGTAAAAATAGTTCTATATTGGGAAGTTTATTAATGTAATCCATCACATTAATAGAACTGAAGAGTTGGAGGATCTTTATACAGGCCCATATTTGACAGAACTTAATACATATTCATAATTTTAAAGCCTCAATAAAGTAGCAATTGAGGGAATACTTCCTTAGCATGGAATGTTAATGTCAGCTCCAAATCTAGTTTCTTAATGAGGAATAAACATTTCTGTTAAAGTGAGGAACAAGATAAAGATATGTAACAATTTGCTATTGTTATTTAGTATTAACTAGAGGTATTTGCTAACACAATTAGACAATCCAAATGCAAATGTAAGCACTGAGCATGAAATGGTAGAAGAAAGAAAAGATGGAAGAAAAATTAACTTTTTTGCAGATACATGGAAAATATCTAGAAAACCCAACTGAGTCCACGGGAAAACTACTGTGAAGGAAATTTAGTCAAGTTGTAAGAAATAAAATTAATCTACAGAAATCCACCTGCCACTACACAAAGAGTACCAAGTTGATTATACAATGGAAGGAGATAAGACCCATTTACAATAACAACAAAAAGCTAAAATTTATAGACAAAAATGTAATAAGAAACACATAAGTCCCAACTTACAATGCTCTCTGTTCTGAGAGCATTGTTTGTAAGCTGGATTCGTTCATAAGCTTATCCCTAACTGTAAACCAACAGAGAGAGCCATGTACAGTCTGCCTGTAAAAGTTCACAACTTGAATGTTCATAAGTCTGAAACTTACTGTACATAAATATTACGTTAGGAAACCCTGGATGATACAAAGACAGACTTGAACAAATGGAAAGAACTGTATTTTTTGGCTAGGAAACTTGAAGTACAAACATGTCAATTAATCCTAATATTCACTTATAAATTTAATACAAATTTAGTTAAAATACATATCATTTCTGAAATTTAGCAAGTGAGTTTCAATGTTCGTATAAAAGATTAAATAAGAATATCCAAGAAAGCCAATAAAGAGCAAAGAGTCAAGTTGAGCTTTATTTAATAATTATAATATATTAAAATCCTTTTATCATCAGCCTGGCATGGTGGTATACACCTGTAATGCCAGCTCTCAAAGGAGGCTGAAACAGGAAAAACTCAAGTTTAAGCCCAGCCCCTGGACAGCCTTATTTAGTGAGATCCTAGCTCAGAAAAAAAGAGGGTGAGGGACTGGGGTTATAGCCAGCGTGAAGGATCTGGGTTAAATCCCAGTACTGGAGAGAGAAAAAAAAGTGTGGCTTAGTTATCAGTGAAATAGAAGAGACTTCTGATTTGCTCCATCGCTTGCTATAGCAGAGTGAGTCCAATAACTTTCAGCATCTAGGGCCCTTATTTTCAGATGGGGAGCGTAGATCGATGTGAGTTAAATGAGAGAATGTTTTATGAAATGTCTTTTAATTGAAAGGGTTTTAAAAATCTATATTCTACAAATGTATTCACTGTTCAACAAATATTATTATTTTTTAAAATTTTATTTTGAAAGTATACAACAGAACAAGACAGAATAAAGCCAATTAAGATCGTACAGTGAAATTGGTACAGAACTTCACAGCAGGTTACTGGGATAACAGTAATAGGTATCACAGTATATTTTGTTATCTTTATAATAGTTGTTCTTTCAATCATGTATATCAAATTGAGATGAAATATAGAACACCTTAGAACTTATCAAAACAGAATATTGAATAGAGCAGTACCATTAATCAGAAAAGAGCAAAACAGTAATAAAAATATTTGCCTTCAAAGAGATGGTAGAAGGAAGTCCCTCTTATTTGCTGTGGTCAACCTCCCTGGAGATGCTCAGTTTTCTGGTTCTCATTTGCTAATGGGCGGGGGGGGGGGGGAGGGGGAGGGGAAGTGGGTTATTTGACTCTAGGCCGTGCATCAGTAGGTTCACTATCGCTTAGCAGGGAGGCAGGATGGTTGTTTGGTTTCACAGCATCCTAAGTTCCAACATGGCGTGGATCTCAGGAGCTGCTGCTGGTTCTCCCCCTGGAAGAGCAACAAATATTATTTTTAAAATTTAAATATATTTAATTGACGGTCGTCGTACACATTTGTGAGTACATGTGACATTTTACCACATGTATCCAATGTATAATGATCACATCAGGGTAACAGATATCTGACACCTCTGACATTTATTGTTTCTTTCCAAACAATAGCCATTCAAATCTCCAGTCGTTGCCAGCAGTAGCTATTGTGGTGTGCTGTGTAGATCATTAGAAGTTGTCCCTCACGTCCTGTTACACCTGTGAACCATGAACGTTCCCTCTCCACCATCCGCTTCTAAGGGTTCCCGAGCTCTGGTGTCACCACGACAGTCTTCTCCTTCAATAAGTATTTACTGAGTCCTTGTGGTATGTGAGCTACGTCTAGGTGTGGAAATACAGCAGTGAAAGATACAGAGGAAGCCTCTTCTTTCATGAAAATTACATTTTCTTTTTATAAAATTTAGCACATAGTTGTCATACATAATGAAAACAGTTATTGTAGGGAATTTATACCGTCACATAATGTATCTTAATTCCTGGTTTCCCCCACTCCTCTCCCCTTCCTTCAACCTCTTTTCTCCCCCATTTACAAAAGCTTCGTTTCCTTTTTTCCTTGCATTCTCTCTCTTTCTCTCTCTTTTATTCCTTTTCCTTGCTTCCCTCCCCTTCCCACTTGTTCCCCTTCCCATCTGAACATGAAACTTGTATTTTAGGACAAAGAGAAAGACACTGTGCAAGTCCCAAAGGAACAATTTCAGGCAGCAATGTGTGCCGTAAAGTAAATAAAATAGGATAATGTAATAAAACTGGGCTGTAAAGAAAAAGCCCTAGAATGAGCCGCAGAGTGGCACTGGCGGTTGAGGCAGGACGGGACAGCTGAGGCCCAGCAGGAGCGCTGCCCTGGGGAATGTGGGGAGCAGAGGGGTGCAGCTCAGCCTGTGCCGGGCCCTGGATTCTGTCCCCAACACTTAAAAAACCTACAAGATTAGGAGTCTGTTATATGAAAAATGGGAGACTTACTGTTGTGTTCCTCCAAAATGCAACTTTTAAAGTCTTCTCTTCCTTTTAAACTGACACACAATTATGTGTTTATGGGGAGCACTGATCAGCTGATGTGTGCATGCAGCGGGTAATGATCAAATCGGGGCAGCTAGCATTTCCATCATCGCCTTTCACGTTTATGTCCTCTGTATGTTTGGAGCCTTCAAACTCCTCTCTTTAGGTCTTTGTAAAAGATACAGCAGGCTGTTGTGAACTCTGTCACTCTACTGCGTTGCAGAACCCTAGAGCTGCTTCACCCGAGCTCGCTGTTTTGGGACCCATACCCAGCCACCACCGTCCCTGTTTCCTCCTTCCCCATTCTCTAGCAGTTGCTATTCTCTCTTTTCTGAAAGGTCAGCCTTTTCAGCCCCTCTGCGAGCGAAAACATACAGCATTTGTCTTCCCGTGCTGCCTCATCTCACCCAGCGCGGTTCCATCTATGTAGCTACAGGCGACAGGATTTCATCCTTTCTGATCGCCGAGCAGGAGGCCATGCGTGTCTACCCCACACTTTCTTAGCATGCGTGGATGCCAGTGGGCACCTCTGTTGAGTCCCTGTGTTGGCGATTGTGAACAGTGCCATAGTGAAAACGGGTTTGCACAGAGCTCTGCTGTGTGGGACTTTGTTTCTTTTGGACAATAAACCGGGAAGCGAGAGCGAGAGTTGGATCTACAGTGGTTCTGCTTTTAGTTTTCTAATAACCACTTCTGTATTGTTCTCCATGGATAGCGTGTAAGAGTTCCTGCTCCTTATCCTCCCTGAGTTTCCTAGTTATTGCTGTTGGTCACACTGACTGGCGTGAGGTGTTACCTTTGCTTTGTATTTCTCTGATGCATGGTGATATCGAACTTTTTTTTTATACACCTGTTAGCGGTTTATACATCTTCTTTTGAGAAAAGGCGGTTCTGCCCATTTGCTCATTTTTAAAATCAGATTTTGGTTGAGTTGTTTGAATTCACTATATTTCCTAGATATGAATCCCTTTGCGAATATTGTCTCCGGGGGCTGGGGATTTAGCTCAGCGGCATAAGCACCTGCATTGCAAGCAGGCAGTCGTGAGTTCGATCCCCGGTACCGATAAGAAGGAAAAAGACAAAAAAAAAAAAAAAAAAAAAAAAATTGTCTCCCGTCCTGTGAGTCTCTTCATTTCCTTTATGGCGCGGAAGCTACTTCATCTGATATAAGTCTACCTGTCAGCTGTCGGTTTGCACTTTGGGGGTGTTATGCCAATGTGGTGTTTCAAAGCCTTCATCCCTAAGTATCTTAGAATGGGACCTTATTTGGAGAGAAGGTTCCGAAGAGGTGACAGTGTTACAATGACTCAATTAGGGAGGCCCTGCCGCAATGTGATGGGTGCTTTATAGGAAGAAGTTTGGACACACACATCTGCCTGGGGTGCCTGCTTACCTGGGTGACCCAAGGCAAGGTCAGCGGAGAGGCTTAGAGATGCCGTGGCTGTGACGCCTGGATCTCGGGCTGCCAGCCTTCCATGCTGGGAAATGTGCTGTGGCTTAAGCCAGGCCCTCTGTGGCACTGTATTGTGGCATCTCTGGCAAACTAGTACTCTGTGAAAATGACAGTGGCAGTGATTTCTTCATAGTACTTACCACTGCTTAAAATCAGCGCACACTCACTTATGTCTCTGCTTGGTCTCACCATAAATTCCATGCTTGGCGCAAGAGTTTGTCTCTCTCCTTTGCCATGGTATCCAAAGGGCCCAGGCAGTGCCTGAGCCATAGCAGTAGTAAAAACAACGATATCATTAAATCATTTATGTATGACTCAGAGTAATGTTCACTATTCTACAGAGCTTTTTTCCCATGATACGCAGGTGACCAGAGTCATTTGGGGACTATAAAGTCTAGCACATAGGGCTAGATAAGAAATCACGGGAGGTCAGAACCAGAAGGCTTTGGGGGAGCTTTGTTGGTTTGTTTTTCTTTCCCCAGTAATGGGGATTGGAGCAAGGGCTTTTGCACTGAGCTAGATCCCCAGCCCTTTTCTTACGTTGAGACAGGGGCTTGCTGAGTTGCTAAATTGTTCAGATTGGGCTGTAACTTAGCGAGTCTCCTTTAAATCTGCCAGAGTGCTGGGACTTTAGTCCTGTGCCATCATGCCCAGCTTTTTTTCTTTTTAAAAATGATCTTCACTTCCTAGAGGAGTCTTGGAAAAAGAGATCTCTTTGGACAAACGAGTTCTACTGAATAAAGAGATTTTGCCATTATTTCAGCTTCATTTCATCATTTAGCTTCAAAGTAAGGTTGACTTGTGAAAAATGCTTTCACAGAAAATAAGGGCAGGGTCCTTGATCCGTTTCCTACCCGGCACTTAGAGGTGTCCAGTGCTCATCTGTTATAGGAATAAAATCCTCTTCAAATTCTGCTTTGTTCTCAAAATATTTGAGTTGCTTTAAATATTTTCTCATACCTAGCATCAAATCATCTATTTCATGGAGGAGGTAAAATGTTTAGCTTATTACTCTGTGGCCCTTAGAAATGCAGTGAATGTCCTGAATCAGTTCTTCACTTGAGGATGTTTTTGACCTTAGGTTGCCCTTAAACTGAAGGCGCGGCCTGGCCTGGCTCAAGGCACTGGCTCCACCTTGTGTCTGAAAGTGGTACTACATTCATTGAGGGCCAGTCTGCCAAGAGCCAGTCTTTATTTACCAGGTCAACATAGATGGCTCAAAAGCTGCGTATGATTAAATGGTAGTGCTACTGTTGGGCCATCCACTATGCTCACTTGCTTTGAGATAACTTTACTACTGTAGGTGTGGTATAGTTTCAGAAACATTCTTTCACAAGGATTTTGAAGTTAATATATACTTATTGTCAATATAAAACATCTCCATTATTTTGACAAAAGAAATTTAAAGCATTCTTTTCTGAGCAAACCCTATCAAAATTGAAATGATGGCAATTTATAAAAAATCCCATGAAACTGATATATAAGGAAGACAATAAATTTTCAAGGGAAAAACTTTCTTTTTTCAGATTTGCTTTTGTTTTTGAGACAGGGTCTTGCACTGTAGTTTAGGCTGGCCTTGAACATGTGGCAGTCCTCCTGCCTCAGCCTCTTGTGTGCTGAGATCACAAGTGTGTGTCACTTGGTTTCTGTTTTGCACCCTACGTGCTTTGGCCCTAACACTGTCATTGAGGAGCTGATTGTGGGTGGAGATCACATGGAAGAAGCCACTTTCATGGTCTGCATCCCATGGTCACCGCACAAAATTGTGTGGACCTGTGCCAACTCACAGGAGCCCTGTGCTACATTGTCAGAAATTGTGCAGGCCATTGTTAAAAACTAGTTTATATTTTTAAAAATGATATAAGCTTAATTAAATTATGTTAAAAACTACGGTCCTCACTTGGCCACCTTGATAGAGAACGAAACAGAGCAGATCAGTGTGGCACCTGCAAAGGGTCATATGGACTCTGGAAGAGCTCCATATTTTTTCAGCGTGCTCCTTGTACGATGCAGAAAAATGTCTCACCAGAGGCACTGTGTGCTCCAGCTTCCTGGTTCCTTTCCTGCACGTCCTCTTACTAATGCCCTGGGGTTTGGCCTGCCCAGTGTGTACACAGAGGATAGACTTCGTCACGCTCTGCAGCTGTTCATCTCTTCCCTTTGCCATCACGGTGACTTCCAAGGTGGCAGTTGGCAGTTGGCGCTGGCCACGGTGGCTGTATTTACACAGTGGAAATCAGAAGATCCAGGGCTGCAGGTCAGGGCTTTTCCTCAGGAGCCAGTTGATAACCAGTTTGCTATCACCTGCAGATGAGTTTATTTGTCCTATTTCTCTTTCCTCTTTTTCTAAAAACCTGGCAAAATTACTTCTAAACTTCTAACAACTATTTTAATTTTACCACACTGGCTTTGATTTATTAAGTAGTTGTTTTACAAGGGTTAAGTTTTTAAGTGCTTTAGTGGTATTAATAATTTAAAATAGTTGAATCATTTCTCAAAAGAAGTACAAATAAATATCCAATAGGTGAATGAAAAATTGTTCAGCATCTAAGGCCGTTAGAAAAATGCAAATCAAAACAACACTGAGGTTCTCTTAGTCCAGAAAGAATGGCTGTCACTAGAAACTCAAAAGGCAACTAATGCTGACTAGGTTGGGGAAGGGGAAAGCTCTACACTGTTAGTGGTTGTAAACTATAAATTATTACAAATGCTGTGGGAATTAATATGGAGATTTCCTCAAAAAAAAAAAAAAACCAGAAATAGAAATTCCATTTGACTTTGCTATACTTCTTCTGGTTATTTTTCCAGAAAACTTAAGAATCTGATTATGATTCATGCATACCCTGTTTGTAGCAGCACAACACACAGTAGCTAAATCGTTTTTTTCTTTTCTTTTCTTTCTTTCTTTCTTTTTTTTTGGTGGTACTGGGGATTGAACTCAGGGCCTTGTGGATGCTAGGCAAGCACGCTACCATGAGCTATATCCCAAGCCCTGTTTCTTGTTTTTTGGACAGGATCTCACTATGTAGTTGAGGCTAGTCTTGAACTCACTATGTAGCCCAGGCTGGCCTCTAACTTGCAGTGGTCCTCCTGCCTCAGCCTCCTGAGTGCTGGAATTACAGGTGGTGTCACCATGTTTGACTTACATAATAGCTAAATCTTGAAGCAGCCTATGTGTCTGTTGAAAGATGAGTGGATGAAGTAAATGTGTTTATACACAATGGAGTACTACTCAGCCATAAAGAAGAAATTGGAGTCATTTATTGGAAAATAGGTGTGTTTCGAGACCATATTGCTAAGTGTACTAAATCAGACACAAGAGGTTACATATCATATGGTTTTTCTTATATGAGAAACCCAAGGATTAATAATTTAAAGAACAAAAAAAGATATGACAAGAAACAGGGACTTTGTGGAGACAGGAAGGGAATTTGGGGATGAGAGGAGGAGAAGGGGAACCCAAAACTTCAGGGTGGGGTATCTGTGTGCGCCGGTGCCCCGCAATGAATGGATTTATTATGCAAACATATGGCAATAATGCTTTTAAATAAAATACTGTAGTTAAAAATTTACTTTAAAGCAATTTTTTAAAAAAAATTTTATTTAAGGAGAAAAGAAAAAAAAAGCAGAGAAAGGGTACAAGTTATACAGATTTGCAGAAAAAAATGAACAGTAGGAAATCACTAGTTAATGGATTACATATTGTCATCTTAGAAATAATTGTTCAAGTCACAAAATTAAAGCTTGTAAAGTGGACATTCCATCAATGATACTGCAAACAGTTCTGTTCAATGATCCAATAAAACTCTGTGATATCATTTTCTATCTTATACACTTAAATATACATGCAGTTATATAGTTTAGATCACTTTCTTTTCCTCTCTTTTGTACAATGACTATTACACATTTTGGGTTTCATTGCTCCCATGGTTCTTATTACTTTTTTGGAAGAGAGTAAAACCAAATGTGACATAACAGAACAGAATCGGTCAAGTCAAAAGGGTGGACATAATAGATAATGTGAAAACATAATACAAGGTGATCAACAATGGTTACCATAATGTCTCCCGCTATCTCTAATAGAATTGCCTATATCGTTAGTTATAATACAATTGAACAAAACAGTAAAGAATAAAACCGACAAAACCAAAACATTGGAGACATTGTAGGTCTTCAAAAGTAGATAAAAGTCAACGAGAATGGGCGTTATAATGAATCTCATTATCTTCACAGCTGATGCCTAAATTTTCGAACCTGACACTATCCAGCAAAACAGAATAGGGGAACATCAGTTAAAAACTAGATGGTGAGAGTAATACAGGGCTTTAAATAGAGGTAATGGAAAGTCAAAGTGGGTTACTATAATATATCCTGCTATTTTTTTCCTTTAATTAAAAGGATAAAAATAAAAAAGTAAATAATGGAGTGGAGATTGAGATAAAAGAGGGCATAACAACGAAACAGCACAGATCAAAACATAACCATTTAAGCAGAATAGTGTTTCACCACCAGATAATCCTGACCTAAAAGTAGTTACCATATTGTCTCTTTCCTTGAAATCCTTGAGTACAACTTCGTATACTGTAGCATTAAGTATATCAAAACAATGTAAAACCTTTTAAGAGAATGACAGCATTACAGAGTATTTAGAATCGACTAACAAAAAATGAACAATAGTTTCTGTATAATCTCCTTGTCTTTAAAAGGTTTTTGCTTATACTATCGTACATAATAAAATCCAGTAAGATACATCCTATTTAGACCATTGGAGACAGAAGGACAAAAGCTAGATGAGACTTCAAAACAAGATGATACTAAATCAGTATTACCTATTAAGATGTCATTTTCTCCAAAATAGCTGTTCCTATCATCCAATCTTCTCTGCCTCATTTCTGTTGAGCTCTTTTTCTGTCAGTAGCTGTCAGTTTGTCTTCTTCACTTTGTTCTCTGCTCCATTCGTTGTGGCCTCCACTATTTCTGGATTCTTTGTATTTTTCTTTTTTTAGAATATCCTGCAATACTCTCTGTAGAGTTGAATTGGTGGTTGCAAATTCCCCCAGTTCCTCTTTATCCTGGAAGCACCTTGTTTTTCCATCAATTTCCAGGGACAGTTGTGCAGGATATCTCAATCTTGGCTGGAGATTATTATCTTTCAAAGCTTGAATTATTTCCCCCCACGCTCTTCGTGATTTGATGGTTTGTGCAGAGAAATCTGCTATAATTCTGATGGGTGCTCCCTTGTAAGTGGTCTGTTTCTTGTCTCTGACAGCTTTTAATATTCTGTTCTTGTATTGAATTTCTGGAATTTTCATTATTATATGCCTGGGTGTTGCTCTGTTTGGGTTGTAGGTAGCTGGGGTCCTGTATGCCTCATACATCTGAGTATCTTTACCTTTTGCTAAATTAGGAAAATTCTCCTGGATTATTTCTGTGAGTAGCTTTTGTAGTTCATTTGTTTGTGTCCCTACTTCTTCTTTTATGTTCTTAATCCTTAAGTTATGGATCCTCTTATCATCTTCTTGCCTTTGTATTATTGCTGTTTGTTTCTTTGTTGTTTTTAAGAAGTTTTTCATTTCATTCTCCCATATTACAATTCTGCCCTCCAGTTCAGATAGTCTGTCCTTAGTTTCTTTCAAGCTGTTATGCCAGTCTTCGATAGACTTCTTAGTATCTTGGTAGTCCCTTTGAACCTGCTTCACGTATTCTATGCTTTCCCTGTTTTCTCCATCAAACAATTCTCCCCTCTTTTTCTGTTCTTCCATTCCACCATCTGTTTTTTCGTGGGTGGTGCTTAGCATTTCTCTAACTATTTTGCATACTTCTAGCTTCCGGTCGTTGATAACTTCATTCCTGAATTGGTCTATGAGGCTCTCTATATGGCGCTTAATGTCTATTGGTGCGGTGTCCGCTATTGCCTGTTTCTCAGAATTGGGGGCCGAGGAGCCTTTCTTGTTGCTGCCTCTTCCCATATTCTCTGTTCCTTATATATGCAAGCTTATATGAGAGGCCCAGCTTCTCTCCCTGTCAGCCACAGCCTGATCAAATTGCGCCGGTTAGGTGTTCCCACTCACCGCTGCGCACCAGGCAGCCTACGAGGGGGCCTGCCCCTCCCAGCCTCCATCGGGCTCTGGGATCTGGGTTGGGCCAGCCTACGGGGTCCGCCGGCAGCGTCACGCAGGCCAGGCACTTTTCACCAATCCCGCCCGAGAGGGGAATGTGTGGCTGGAGTCGCCACCGCGCCCTGCTCCCGCAGGACTGCTCGGGCCTAGAAAGTCCGCTGGAGTCAAACTGTGGTGGAGTGTCAGTTTCTCTCACTCACCTCGCCACAAGTCAGAACATGCCTCCCTGCCCGTCCTGTTTTCAACTCCGTTCGCAGACTCCCGTTCTCAGAGTTTCCGCGCATCTCTCTCCTTGCCGAGCTGATGTAGAGGCAGCCAGCCACTGCGTGGCGGGAAACCCAAATCGCGGCTTCCAATGGCGCAGGGTCCAGCCTCAGCAGCGAGGCTTTTCTGTTCCTGTTTTAGCACCAGGACTGCATTCCAAGTTGGTTTCTCTCAGCCGAGTTCGTTCCTGAGTCAGCAGAGCATAACTCCACCTGCTTATGTCTCTTTAGTCTGCACCATACCTGGCTTCTGAGCCTAGTTTTTCAGAGAGCCTCCGGTAGTTGCTGTTATCTGTCAGCCATGTTCTCCCGGAAGTCTTTAAAGCAATTTTCAATCCATTAGTTGGATTCGAAAATCTCAGTGGAAAGTTTAATCAACTTTAATCTGTAAATATGTATGATTTGGTCACTTGCTTTTTTATTTTATTTTATTTTATTTTTTCAGTCCTAGTGATTGACCTTATATATGCTAGGCGAGCATTCCACCACTGAGCCCAGTCCTGCTTTCTAACTTTGCACCTTGGCTTCACTTTCCCCTTCCTGTTGAATATCTTTTGTCTTCTTATTTCTGAACATCTTTTTTGTTGCTGTTGTCGCAGCATGCGGGATCGGGCAGGTGCTCTGCACACAGCTGCTTCCCGGCCCCTACCACTTTCTTGCAGTTTATTATAAGCTCTGCCACCTCTGTGTATTTCTTGCTTTCTGAAACTGTATCTTCCTCTCCATCAGTGTTTTCCTACGTTTTCCTTTCTAGTTCTCCCTTTTGCAAACCTGCACCCCTTTCCCATAATTCCTAGCAGGTGGTCCTTCCTGCCCTCCTCTCTCTGTCTCTTCTTCTTCTCCTCCTCCTCCTTCTTCTTCTTCCTCTTTTTTCCCTCTTCTTCTTCCTCTCTCTCTCTCTTTCTCTCTGTCTTTGTCTCTGTCTCTGTCTCTCTCTCTCTCTCTCTCTCTCTCTCTCTCTCTCAGCTTCCCGGATGGAGCCCTGCTACTCCAGAAGCTGAGCTGAGATATGGCCTGGTTTCCTCCACCATGGCTGGCATCCGATACCATCTGGAGCTCTCAGGCCCACCTGGCTCCTTCTGCTGTGTTCCCGTGTTCTTGGCAGCAGAACTGTGATGTGACAGTGGCTTAGCGGATCATGTGGACTCCCAGGCCTCCAGCCTTGTATCTCAGGTCACAGGAGAACAAAGGGAGCTCTGCGTCAGTCATCTTTGTCTCTTGTCTCAGGGCCTCGGGAGCTTGGGAGCACAGCTGCCTCCCGTGCGGGATGGAACCAGGTCCCAACACGCTGACCTGTGCCCTCAGCCCGTGGAGTGCTCTTGCAATAAGTCTATCTCATTCCACCCTCACTTGAAGAGGCCATCAGGACTGCATCTGAACATTCCCTTCCTGCCCTAGCTCCTTTGCCCGTGGTTATTTTCTTCTCTGCTACTTTCTACACTGGTTAACTGGGGTTGCAGTCAACTGATTACCACCCCCAGGTACCGACCTGGCGCGGTGGCTTCCTGGGCCGGAGACCAACACTGCTTCCCATTCAGCCGGGAGCTGCTGCTCACCTGCAGGGCGCGAGGCACTTCTGTTTCTGCTGACTCAAGCCCAGTGTTCAACAAGAGGCAATCACAAAGCCAGCCTTAGCCTAGCAGCAGGTGGCAGTCACAGTGCTGCCTTCCGGTGTCTAGAGAGGGAAGAAAATGGTTTCAGTTTCCTAAGCTTTTCTCTGCAAAGAACTGTAGACTGGTATCCAGCCTCATCTCCATTTTGCTATATAAAACAGTGTGTTATATTTCTTTGGTGTGGCCAAATTTTCGCTTATGAAATGCAGAAGGAAAATGTTACAATTGGTACAGCTTAATTATGTGTTAAATAATTGACATTAATAATTGAAACAGGATCAAAACATCTAATAAACAGCTTCTAAAGTCAAAGTGATATAGATAGAACAACACAAAAGAGCCGATGTTTTATAGATTATTGACGCAAGATTTCTGCTATAATCTGCTAATATTGTACTTTGGTTTTGATTGCCGAGAAAAGTATGGTTTTTTGTCTTAGTAAAAGCTTTATTCAAGGAATTTCAAACATGTAAATTGTGAGAGTGGTAGACTGTGTGTGTTCATCTGGATTCACTCTTTATACATTTTATATTATCCTCCTTCTCTTGCTGGCCTGTAGGAGAGTAAGTCGTAGACATTGTATTCTTTCCCTGAGATGCTCAGGATATATCTTTCAAGAAAAAGAAAAAAAAATTCTCTTCCATAAACCGCAGGTTTTAGGTCCTTGTGTGTTTGTGTCACCTTTCTGTCTCTATAACAAAATACCTGAGTTAATCAACTTAAATAGAAGAAAGCTTTATTTGGCTCACAGCTTCAGTCAATAGCTGGTTGGCCTGTTGCTTTGGGGCAACAGTAGAACATGATGGCGGGAGTATGTGGTGGAGGGGCTGGTTCACATCATGGTGGCTGAAGGAGGAGTGAGGGGCTGATCTCCCCTTTGAGTGTGGGTGTGCCCAGTGACTCAATCTCCTTCCAGTAGCCCCCACCTCTTAGGGGTCCCATTTCTCCCCAGAAGGTCCACAGCCTGGTAACAATGCTTTTAACATGTGGTCTTTTGGAGACACTTACCCAAATCAGAGTGATGCTCTTCAGAACTAGAGCCAGGGGACTTAGGGAGAGCTTCCTGAGGCCATATGGCTCATTCTCCTGCCCTGCTCATGGGTGCATTCGGGAGCAGGTAGTTTTCAGGAGTGAAAAGCACAGGTTCTCGGGGAAAGAGCAGTCACACAAATGTGTGGCTCAGAAAGAGTACAGGACAGTTCTCGGGACATGTATGTGTCCCGCACCTGAGGGTGTAGCTCAGTGGTAGAGTGTGGCTTAGCATGTATAGGCCCTGGGGTCCATCTCCAGCACCAAAACCATTTCAAAAAATAAGCAGACCAGACTGTGCTGAGCCAACGCCCGAGGGTCAGATTTGTTGCTGGGATCCGCCTCCAGGAGACTGCGGAGTGCGCCTCCTGAGCTTCCGCGGGAAGCACTTTGCGATAGTCACGAAGCTCAGCTTTAAGCCCCACTGAATGCTCGGTGGAGCCTGGGAGAGGCGGCAGTTGCAGGGTTAATCATGGGGCTTCTCAGACGAGTGTGCGCCAATCCCGTTCCCACCGTTCCCTGGCGACGTGGTGTTGGGCAGAGGCCGCAAGGCGTGCTTCTGTTTTCCTCCTCTGTAAAATAGCAGACGCAGCCGTGGAGCTGTTGCCGGGAGTAAGTGGTATTGCAGGTGGAGGCTGATGCAGGCGGTGCAATGCCCTGTAACTCTGTTCGCTTCGTACCGGAAGGTATTTTCTCTAATAGCCAGCACAGACCACAAAGCTGGCTAAGCGCGATGGGAGAGGTGTGGGTTTCCACGCCGGATCCTCTGACCCCCTCCCACCGGTGGGCACCTTTCCTGGTCCTCATCCTGCTTTTCTCCTCATTCCTCTGTCAGATGTCACAGCTCTCCCCGCGGTGGCCCATCTTGAGAACCGAGTGAAATTGTGATTGTGTCATCGTGGCTGCGTTACTCAGTGTCTATGGATTTGGTTTCCTCGTGTGCACAGTGGCGACGACAGTGGGGCCCTTGCAGGGTTGTCATGAGTTCTGTGTGCGGGTACACGTGCTGGGCAGCATGGTGGCAGAGTGCTTGCCTGGCGTGTGTGAGGCCACAGCACCAGGAGACACACACACACAAAACAAAAACCCAGCAGTGATTCGCAAGCCTTGACATTGCAGAGTGGAATGGGTGGAGGTGATAATGCAGGAATGGAATCATTGTTTTTCAAGGTAAGGAAAACTGTCAGCGTTTGCAGGGAGAAGAGGCAGCTAATAAAGGGGGAGAGACTGAGAGGGAGAGACAGGGGCGCCCGAGAGACCCAGCCAAGAGAACCCCAGGGGGTCAACTCCTGTGACAGGAAAGAAGAGCCTGTTCTGTTCCTCTATATGACTCAGAGCATAGGATTGAGGCCAAGCAGGGCCTCGGAGGGGGCCTCAGGCCAGGGTGACGATGCTGAGGGTGATGCTGCTGGCATGAGGGCTATGGTGAAGTAGGTGGTAGCCCTTCTGCCTGCAAGGAAGGAGCAGTGCTCACAGCCTGTCCCAGAGATGGTCCAGAGTAGCCGGAGTTTGCCAGGACAGGGGCAACAGGCACCGATCTGGGGGGAATGACTTTGGAGTGGGCTGAGTCTTTTTCTGTTAATTCTTTTTGCCGAGCTGTGCTTTGCAGGGACAAAGGGAGTGAAAATGAGGTCTCAGATGAACAGAGAGGGGCCGGCTGGAGGGCGAGGGCCTGGAGGTCAGGGTGGTGATAATGGGAATCTCCAGCGGCTGGACTGTGGGACCCTGTGCACCGCTTGTGGCTTAATTAACTGCTAAACATAGATCCAGGAGTGAGCCCAGGAGAGGCCAGTGGGGGAGCTGCCCAGCTACCTCATGTTTGTGAAAAGTAATAAATCATCCTCGATTAAGCCGGTTGTGTTTTGGGCAGCTCATTTCAGAGCAGTCGGGGACTGTGAGATTCCGTGTCATGGTGACTGAGCTCCTTGCAGAGGAGGGCAGGGGACGGGGAGGCTAAGTGGAGCTGCAGGGTGTGCACATGGGCATGGGTAGGTGAGTGAGGAGCTGAGCTGGGCTCCTTCCCGCTTACCCTTGCAAAGACCTTGCTTCTTACTGTCCAGGCTGACAGTAAAAAGCACCTGGAAATGTTTTTGCCATCCCCTTTCCAAACCACAAAATAAAGGCTACAGATATGAGTTGCACGGGGGGCTTTGACAGCAACGGATAAATTGCATCTCTTTTATAAATCCTGTCCATCCTGCCCCCCCCCTACTAGCCAGGACTAGTACAAAGTTTGATATTCTTTTTTTGTTGTCTTTTTGAGACACCGTCTCACTATATAGTTCAGGCTGGATTTGAGCTCGATTTTTAGCCCAGGTTGGTGTTGAACTTGCAAGGATTCAACTGCCCCAGCCTCCCAAGCGCTGGATTACAGGCATGTGCCACCACACCTAGAGATATTAATAATTTTTTTTTGTTTTGGTCACCTTTCCCTGTCTTACGTCTCACTGGGACCCCACAGCTAGCGCAGCCTTGAGGGGAAATAGGGGATAAGAGACCCCTGGTGTTGACCGGGGATGTGGAAGAGAGGTGAAGACAGCTTCGCATCCCCCCTGCTGTGCATTGCTCAGCCCCAGGAAGCCTCCAGGGCCTAGAGCAGAGAGCAGTTCCACGCAGGAGGAGGTGCTGCCCCGAAGGCTGGCAGAGGCAGGAGTGCTGAGCTAGGGTACAGGTGGACAGGGTGAGTCTGACAGAGCTGTGTTGTTCTTTAACCCAACTCTGGCTCATCAGCAACATAATCCTTACCTGTTTTCCTTGTGAGCGAGGCAGCTGGATTAGAGAAGAAGAAGACCATGTTTTCCGTGGTTCACCTGGGCAGAGTGAGCCATGTAGCTAAAGCAGCTTGAAGAAGAGGCTGCCAGGATCTCAAAGAGAGGTGGGCAGAGAGAGACCCCACCATGTTCTCTCATGCAGCAGCTTGCAGGCAATGGGACCTGGGGTGCAGTGGCGGTGCCCTCAGCCCCGGAAGGGCTGTCCCCTCCTTGGGGAGCTCTCTGTCTGCAGCCTTCCCTGCAGGGGCTCCTTCCCACCCCTGCTAAGACCTGCTCACACAGATCTGGTCTCCAAAGTTTCTTTTACCACTTGGGCTTGGCACCGTACCCCAATGTCAATCAGTAGCAATTGGGCCTCTCCAGCGCCATCCACTGAAGCACTGTTTGTTCAGCTGCCTCTTGCTCTTCTGCTCCCCTGGCTTTGTCACCTGATCTGAGTCTTCAGCCCACGTCTTTTTCTGTGACTTGTACTCTGATGAGTGTTAAGTCTGCTGTTTGTTTTTATAATAGCTCATCATGTGTGACTCCACAAGTGTCCCCAGCAAGGTCTAAGTGTCGGGAGGAGAGCACAGTATTTTAGTTCCTAGGCGGCTCACACCTGTAGGCAACCTGCCCACTCTTGCAAGTCCAGAGCCAGGTCAGACCCTAGCAGTTCAGCACTGGAATTCAGGCTTTCCGTCTCCCTCGCGAATGTAAACTTGGCCACACACCTCTGGGACAGACATCAGCACCCTTATTTCACAGATGTAGAGCCCAAGGCTCCAGAGAGTCCAGTGACAGTTAAAATCAACAGCAAGTGGCCACTGTCCCTTGCTCTGACCTACCTCTCCTCTCCTTTCTGTTCCTTTTCTAGAGAGTCTTGGTTTTGGCCTAGGCAGAGCTTAGACTTGCCAGTCAATGAAAGCATTGCTTTCCTCTCTCTTTGGCTCACTTGTCTGCCCCCAGAAAGTGTCTTTGAGTATGATGGTTTGTTGTGTTACCTTTGAGTTGAAAGAATTTAGATTACTATTCAATTTGGTATTTATGTAGATGTCGGTTTTCAGAGTTTGCATTCTAAAACTATAGGCAACTTTTTTCTTTTTTTGCAGAGAGATTGGGACAATTGTCAGATCATTAGGATGCTGCCCCAGCGAGGGAGAGCTACATGATCTGCTGGCAGAGGTAAGGGGTAGAGACAGGTGCACTCCGTGGCTCTCTATGGCTCTGACTCCTCACCATTAAGAAAAAAGTCCCTGCTTGGAACTAAAATGCCCTAAACTACTGGATGTGCTTTTGAAAATATTTGGACAGCTATGCAAGTCAGTCAGCCAGCAGGACCTGAAAGAACTAAGATCAGATATTGAAGACTTGACTGTGAACAGATAGTACAACTGACCTCACGTTAGGTGTTATCCTCTTTTACATTAAAGAAAAGCCAGTTGACACAGGGACTGAGCCTCTGAAGAAAGGCTAGTGACAGGGGAAAGGAATGTAGTGAATAATGTCTCATGGAGACAGAAGCCAAAAGAGAGACTGTGAGGAATTTTTTAAAATTTACTTTTATTTTTTATAGAAATTTATATTTAGTAGGAAAAATAAAACTTAACTTTCAGAAAGAAGTAAATAGAGTAAAACAAAAACTAACTTCATATTGGTCATTCTAAAGTGTTTAATGATTTTTAAAATGATCTATTAATATATTAATAATACATCAAATATTATATCAAAATATTGCAATGGAACTGAGAAGCGATAAGGCATGTGGTCTGAGTGCGGAAGATGTTTAGAGGTCTACATCTGTTGAAGTTCAAACCAGAGGAGAATTATAGAGGCTCTAATTACTACAAGATGCTTAAGAAGAAAGACCTCTGCTGGTGGCTTCCCCACTTGGGTTTCAGAACTGAGTGAGGTGCAGCCCTGCTCATCAGGATGACCCTGTCCTCCAGCCTTGTCTGCTTTTGGTTAGCTGCAGATGCTAAACAGCATCTTTGTTGGCTGCCTGTGTCTATTACCCCTAACTTTCTGTGCTCTGTTGAGCATCTGTACAACTCCCTGCAGCTCCCTCTTTGACCTCACTGGCCTGTGCACAAGGCCTCCTAGCTGCTCTGGTTAAACAGTTCTGCCTGCCTGGTCTGTATCACACAGGCAGGCCAAGGGGAGTTGGCTGGCAAATGTCCTGTATGTGATAACAAGTGCAGGTTTGCAATTGCTCATTTTAGGCCTACGATCCTGCAGAGGAGACTGCAGAACTCAGGGTACTGGCATCTCTCTCCAGCACCTTGACCTTCCACTGTTTTCCCCCGGAACCTAGTCCTCAGTGGATTTTCTTAATTTTTTTTTTTTTTTTTTTTAATCGGTACCAGGGATCGAACTCACGACTGCCTGCTTGCAAGGCAGGCGCTTATGCCGCTGAGCTAAATCCCCAGCCCCTCAGTGGATTTTCTGACTCACACTTAGCACATCCATCCTAGCCAACCCACTGGGTCCCCTGGCCTGACTCCTTCACCCACTCTTTGTTCCTCACATGCTTTAGGTCCCTCAGAGTCACCCGGACAGTAAGAGTGCTTCCTTTATCTCCTGGGCTGTTTCCCAGGGTGAGTCAGACCTGTGTCCCGAGAAAGTGCCTGAAGCAGTTCTTATTTATCCCGCCTTGAGTTCCAGCCCTCTGGTCAGCTAGGGGTGGATCTCCGGCCCAGTCTCTGAGGTACTTGTCAGGCAGGTAGCTGCAACCTTCCGCTGTTTCAGCATGTGGCCTCTTCCCTGCCTTATCTGGCTCAGCCCCTCCCAAGCCAGGCCACGCTGGGATTTCACCTGCTGACAGGCAGCCTGCTGTGATGGCAAGGGGCAGCTCCTGAGCTGGTGTCTGCTGCCTTCTGCAGCACAGCAGGAAGCTCCTCCTCTGGGTCAGGATATCAGTCCCAGGGTCCAGCGACCTTCCCAGCCAACATCTTGGAGGGCCTCCATCTGGAGCTCTGCACCAGGACCCTGACCTCAAATACCTGTCTCTGCTCAGCATTTAAACCCCTGAATGTCCTGAACTGTTGTATATTTTCTATTTTGGGAGTGTCAGGCTAGTCCTCAGGCCAAATGCTCCCCACAGTCTGGTTTTCACACCCTGAGCTATGGGTGATTTTTACCTTCTTGAAGTATTCTAAAAGCAAACAAAGAAAAATGTGGAACAAAGATCTTATTTGCTCTGCAAAGCCTAAAATATTTATTATCTCACCCTTCACAGAAACACATGCCACTCCTGTTTTACATGTTGCATAACTGAGTCTGTTCTTTCACTGCAGGAGATAAGAGCTTCTTTGTGAGCAACCAAAGACACCATATGGCTTTCACATCTAGCTTTTAACTGCCTGACAATGGCCTCACTCTCTCATTATTCTTCTGTAGGGCATTGGTACAGCCTGCAGCCAGCTACATTGTTTTGTGGGCATTGTTCTTCCCTTCCCATTCAAATGCTTGAACTGTGGCATCGCAAGGACATTCCTTTTCTGTGGCATTTTCTCAGTTCCCCTGGTGAAATCCTTAGCAGTGGACTGCCAGGCACTCACAGCGACCCAATACCACTCAGGACATCACCTTTTCATCCGTCCAGCAGTGAACAAGCCTCATTCAGAGCTTCATGCCTCTGTTCTAGACACTGTTGGCCCCACTTGGGATACTTTGGTTACTCAAAGGAGCAAGCAGCAAGCCTCAGTCAGTCAAGAGATTTATTGGGGAAAATGCTCGCATTGGTGGTGGTAGAGTGACAGGCTGGGGTGCTGGGAGAGCTGTTCAGGGTCACTGCAGCCTGACTCTTGACCCCCGTGAAGGAGAGAAGGGAGGAAGGAAAGTTACTAGGAAGAGCCTTGGACATCTGGCAGCAGCTCTAGGAAATCAGACTCCCGGGGAATCCATGTTCCTACACTCACTGCCCATCAGAGGTGTCTCCCCTCTCCAGGATTCGGACTCCTTTTAGTGTTTTAGCTGGGGAAGAAGTTGGCCTCGGCCTATACACCATGACATCATTCAGTCGCTTCCTGTAACTGCAGGATGAGGATGTGCATTTTCATGGGAAGAAGAGTTGGAAGAGCTGCAGTGTAGGCAGGCACTCAACGCCCCAAAGGGGTGAGTGGCCCTGTAGTTTTCGTCTCTAAGCTCACTTCTCTAGCTTTGAGGACCAGGTTACACACTCATTGCAGGTCCTCATCAGAGCCCTGGAGCAGGCACAGGAGAGTGGGAAGAACTTGTCCAGCATGCTGTAAAGGTGCACAGATTCCTGGTTAAGAAGAACCAGGCCAGGCTTACCCAAGGATTCTGATCTTGGGTTTAAAAAAAAAAAAAAAACAAAACAGTATCACAGCATGGAGACAGTGGTGTCAACAGTTCTCAGGATGGCCTTCTCTCTAGTCAGATGGTGTCACTGTGGATTGTTAACCTTTGCATCTGGTACCCAGCTGCCATTCTGGAATCTCTGTGATATTCCTGAGAATCAGCCTTTTCCCTCTTCTGGGTTGAATTTCTTGTATCCTGTTTTCCTCTTTCTAGTTCTAGCATCTTGCTAGCTTCTTCACAAAGAATGCCTTGGAGGTACACTTCCTGAGCCTTTCTCAGTTTTGCGTGACAGGGAATCAGTGGACATTCAGGCATCCTCAAAGCATTCCTCCTTGTCTCGTGATTTGGTGCTACTGAGATAGTGCAAATCCCTTCGGATTCCCTATTCTGTGCAACTTTTTAAAAATTGAAATTGCATTTCTGAGAGGATAAACAATTTTTCACAATGATTTACTTTGATATGGAGCTATTGTGATCTGTATTAAATTCCTGACAGGACTTTTTCAAACCAGAGACCTAGGGTCCTTTCTTGAAACTATTTTGTTGATTTCTAAAATTAGCTACTCATTACTATTCTTTGTTATCTCCTTTGGAATTTATGTACTTCTGGGCAATTTTAATTTTAATGTTTTTCACTGTTCTGTTTCCTATCTCTGTCTTTTTATTCTGTTCTTTGGTAGATTTCTTGATTTTCTCTTCCAGTATTTTTTATTGAGTTTCCCATTTTTGTTTTTATAATTCACAGAGGAAAACCAATGACAACAGCAACATCATCAAACAAAGCTTTTTTATTTATTATGATTTCAGGGTCTAATTAATCAGACCTGTCACTTTCTTGCTAATTCTGGAGTTTGTCAAATATATATATACAAAGCCTTTTTTCGTGCTCTTACTGTTCCTTTGGCTATCTTTCCTCTAAGTTCCCACTATCAGAGATTTATATATTGGAAGAAAACCTGACAGATTCTGTTGTAAGAGTCAGCTATACTATTTCTTACACTCCTTGTCATATTATGACTATAATTCTGTTCCTCTTGTAATCCACAAGTGAGCCCCCAGAGTCCCCAACCTCGAGTCCAAAAATGGGACAAAACATGTTTTTAAAAAGCAGCGCTGATTTATTTTATCCTGGGCCCAGTGACACAGTGCAGTTGGAGTCTGCAAAAGCTGTGTGTCTCTCTTAAAACTTGTAGCCTTTTTGTACATATCATAGTTTACAAAGTAAGGGGTTATGGGCATGGATCGGGAAATCTGCTAAGGAAATGTTTTCCTTAGCAGAGGACAGAGTAGGCCAGCAGTAATTAACAATCCTTTGTCAGCTTATTTTAGCACCACATCTCTTACTTGTAGAGGGCAAAATGGTTAACATATCAGTTAGGTTAGGTTCCCAGGGATTTACAATTCTTTACAGAGGGAAGCATTAACATATCAATTAGATCACCCAGAGGAGGGGGGAAACACATACAGAACAGTAGGCAGCATTACAGGTACTTTGGCATAATACAAATATAACGAAGCTCTTTATGCTAGTGTACAGCATTCCCCACTGATTTTAGTCAGTGAACCAAATCATTGGCTCATGGGGTTTTCAGATATAGGTATTTGTTTATAACCTTGCGTCTTTAAAATCATAAGCTTTATAGTTTGAACCCAATATTTGACATAGTTTACCAATTTGTGTATAATACAAGGCCCAGTAGGAGGATTAACAAAGGTCTTGCAGCTGCCATTATTAAAGCTGTTAACCAAAAGGAGAAAGAAAACCAACATTTAAATTCACTCTGTTCTGTCATACAAGTCACAGTTTTTTTTTTCCTAAAGCCAGACGGAGGCTTCCTTGGGATCTCCATAAGGGAGAACACAAGATTATCAGTTACATTTGGAAATCTTAAGCTTTCAAAAGTCCTTGGAGGGAACAACAGCCCACTTATCTGTAGGTTGATCACCTTCAGAAGCTGGGACCTGCTTGAAGTGGGAATGATGAATCAAGGCAGGCTTTCCAGCTACTTGATAGCGGTTGGAGTGCTGAGGACTACAATGTAGAAACCTTTCCAATTGCGGCTCAAGAGATTTATGGTGATGCCGCTTGATAAGGACCGGTGTCCCAGGCTCCACAGCAGGGTGTTTGTCCTCACAGTGGGCAGCAGGTGGAGGATGTTGTTGTTGAAATAACCGGTGGATGGAAGTCAGAACTGGCTGAAGAGTCTGGAGAGACTTAATAAGATCTTGATTAGCCAAATAAGCTAATTTTTCTTCAGAAATCTTAGGGATAAGAGGAGGAAGTCTCCCATATAAAGCCTCAAAAGGGGAAATACCTGCAACATAGGGGGTACATCGTGCACACAAAAGAGCAAAAGGAAGGAGACTCACCCAGTTTTTATCAGTTTCCAAGGCCATCTTAGTTATTACTGTCTTTAAAGTTTGCTTCATCCTTTCTGCTTGTCCTGAACTTTGAGGCCGGTAATCACAATGGAGTTTCCAATTGATCTGCAAAGTTTAGGTTATTTTTTAAGTTATCTGGGCTATAAAAGCCGGGCTATTGTCAGACCCCATGGATAAGGGGAGGCCAAATCGGGGAAACTGCTATCAGGGCTGACTCAGACTTAGTAGGCAAAGCTTTAACCCATCTAGTGAAAAATATCTATCATTACTAATAAGTACTTATTTCCTTGAAGTCCAGGCTTCCCCATTTTTGTAAAGTCTATTTCTCAATGTTCTCTAGGCATAGTCCCATGTAGCGAGCAGTTTCTATTCGTTGCAGTTGTTTTGGGTTCACCAACTGGCACTGAGGGCATCTGAGGCTCACAGACTGGGAAAGCTTTGATATTAGCCCCTAGATGCAAGTCCTTATAAGTACAAATAGGCTCTGACAAAGTAGATGGGATCAGCAGTAATGTCAGGGCTATCTCAATCCCCACTAATTTTGTGGCTGCCTTTTGGGCAGTGGCTTCTGTCAAATTATTTCCTTGTATAACAAGGCCATCTCTTGCCCAATGAGCTTTACAGAGGATAATAGCCACTCTCCTTGGCATCCAGATGGCAGCCAACAAGTCCAAACTTTGGGGACCATTTTTAATCTTTTGGCCTTAGAAGCCAATAAGCACCATTCTTGATAAATGGCCTCATGAATGTGGGCAGTAACAAATGCATACTTTGACAACTTGAGGCCTCAATGCGGGCAATAAGTTCAGCCCGTTGGGCTGATGTTCCTGGCTCCAGGGTTAGTTCCCATAGAATTTGAGAGTCTGTGGTAATGGGAGCTCCCGTGACCCGCTTACCTTGATAGATGTAACTGCTTCCATTGGAGAAATACAAAGGAACTCTGAATAGTGGCTCATCTGTCAAGTCTGGTCCCCAGTACAGTCATGGAGGGGCAAGAAGGGGCATCATCAAGCAGCAGAGTAGCAGGGTTTGAAGCCACTGTTTCCTTGAAACTGATGGTAGTCAGATCTAGAAGTAATGTCTAATAATGCATGACTTGGGAGTTGGGCAGCCATCAGTCTGGCTGAGCCTTGATGAGAGCCTCCAGTGAATAGGAGGGGACAATTAAGAGTTTTTGTCTAAAAGTCAATTTTTAAGCCTCCTTTTCCAGGAGGGCCATTGAGGAAATCAACCACAGACAAGGTGGCCTTCCAGCTGCCACATAATCAAGTCTCTTGGAAAGATAGGCAACAGGCTTCTGCCGGGGTCCCAAACTCTGGATCAGTCCTATGGCTCCTAGAAATTTTTGCACTTGCTTTTAGTCACAGGAACTGGAATCTGTTGGATGGCTTGCATTTGCTGGGAGGAAAGAGTCTTATTTTTTCTTTATGGAGAGTCCAACAAACAATGTAATCTTTCTGCCCAGCAGAAACATCTTAAGCCTGGTCTTTAGGGTCCTCTCGGTTGTCAAATATCTTTTAAGCAATTTTTAATAACTGACTGAAGGGCATTTCCTCAAATCTCTCAAACTTTTGCAATTTTTGTCTAATGTCTGGGGCCAACTGAGTTACAAAGCCAATATGAATGGCCCTTGCATTTTTAGGTGCTACCAGTGTATAAATGTGATAGGCCTTTTGTAATCTTTTCAGAAAACCCTGAGGGAGACTTATTAGCCAACTGCCTCACCTCTGCTATCCTGGGCTAATTGGTGGGTTTTCCTGGGTGCCCTAATGGCTACCGAGAACAACTGGCTATACCAATCAGGAACTTCCTTACCTCTGGTTGTCCAGTCGGGGTGGGACAAAAGAAAAACATGGTTCTGGCATTCTGGATCAGAGAGCAGGCTTCATCTGGATGGCACACTGCTTTTTTTTCCCCAGGGAGCCATGTGGCAGGCCATTGTTTTATTGAAATTACATACTTAACAAAAATAGGCTTTTTCATAGGTAACAAAAGTAATCATGCCACATAATCTCCCAGATGTCCGTAGCACCTGCAAGAACTTGTATTTTATCTCTATAATCACCAATCACATTAGGCACAATAGTTATTTCTTTTAAATTTAGATGGGCTTTTTCTAGTACAAGATGAATTGTTCTTTTTCTCTGTTTTTTTTTTCCCCCAGCAATCAAAATCTCCACTTTGTCTTTACAATCTATAGCATTCCTGGAAATTCCCCTCTCCCAAACTCACAGTATCACAAATTATCCTGTTGGGCTCCTTGCTCTTGATAGCCATGCCACAGAAAGCATTTTCTCTTTTACATTTTTACTTTAAGACAAAATCCCCCCCCCCTTTTTTTTACTTATTACCAGTCAATTACTTTTTCTCTTGATTTTTAGATAACATTAAAACCTTTAACAGAATCGTTGAAGTGACTTTCTTTTAGTAGTCTAAAACATATTTAATCATTTTATGTCTTTTCACCATATTAAAATGCTACTTTTTTTTTGGTCTTTTTCCTTTTTATCGGTACTGGGGATCGAATTCACGACTGCCTGCTTGCAAGGCAGGTGCTTATGCCGCTGAGCTAAATCCCCAGCCCCCAAAATGCTACATTTTAAAAACTGTAACTTTTCACTTTTTTTTTTTTTTTTGTCTTTTTCCTTTTTATCAGTACCGGGGATTGAACTCAGGACTGCCTGCTTGCAAGGCAGGCGCTTATGCCGCTGAGCTAAATCCCCAGCCCCTAAACTGTAACTTTTTTAACTGGTTAAATTACAGTATGACCTGGTTTTTACTTGGTAAAGTTGATATGATTTTTAAAAACCATAAATGTACATATATATGTGCACATATATTCACATTTTAACCAGAAAGAAAAATACTTTTTTAGAAGGCATGCCAAGGTTGCAAGTAATGGATTGAGGACTAAACCATTAAACAAAGCACCACAAAAGATGAAACCAACATTAAAGACACAAACGAAGGTTTTTCTCTCCCCAGTTTGGCAAGCTAAAGGAACTCAAATGGGCTCCAATGCCCCACATGGGCCTAGGTCCCCCACATGGACCTAGGCCACAAACATGGGCCTAAGTCATACACACAGGCCTATGTCTCCCACACAGGCCTAAGCCATACACAGGGGCCTGGGTCCCCCACATGGGCCTAGGCCACAAACACAGGCCTAAGCCCTACACACAGGCCTAAGCCACACACATTACAAACAGGTGAGAGCCCCCGGAATCCAGTGTGCAAGGAGCACTAGCTTGTCTGCAGTCATTGCACACATCCAAATTACAAATGGGCAAAAACCCCCACACAGGCTGAAGCCCAAAGTTATAAACGGGCCTCCAATGCCCTAAATTATAAAACAGGCAAAAACGGCCTCTAGAAATTGTCTCATTTTATTTGCAGTTACAAATGTGCACACTCAGATTACAAACAGGCAAAAAAAAAAAAAAAAAACCCAACTACTTACAGATGTTTAGCTGATCGATCAGTGAAAAAATAATTGGGGGGGGGTCCCCCAGTAATCCCGAGCAAGCCCCTAAATCTTGTAATCCACAAATGAGTCCCCAGAGTCCCCAACCTCAAGTCCAAAAATGGGACAAAACATGTTTTAAAAAAGCAGCGCTGATTTATTTTATCGTGGGCCCAGTGACACAGTGCAGTTGGAATTTGCAAAAGCTGTGTGTCTCTCTTAAAACTTGTAGCCTTTTTGTACATATCACAGTTTATAAAGTAAGGGGTTATGGGTGTGGATCAGGAAATCTGCTAAGGAAATATTTTCCTTAGCAGAGGACAGAGTAGCCCAGCAGTAATTAACAATCCTTTGTCAGCTTATTTTAGTACCATATCTGTTATTTGTAGAGGGCAAGAATGGTTAACATATCAGTTAGGTTAGGTTCCCAGGGATTTACAATTCTTTACAGAGGGGAGCATTGATTAACATATCAATTAGGTCACCCAGAGGGAAAAAACCGCTTACAGAACAGTAGGCAGCATTACAGGTACTTTGGCATAACACAGACATAATAAGCAGCAACGAAGCTTTTTGTGCTAGTGTACAGCATTCTTTATACTTTTTTCTTCTGTGTATGGATTTATACAATTTTTAGGTCCTATGTTCAAGAGGTGGCATCCTAATAGCAGCAAATGTGGAAAATCAGGCTTGCAAAATACTACAGAGCTATTTGATGAGATTTATAATAGGTCTGATTAGCATGTTAAAAAATTCCTAATTTACATAAGCAAAGTAACTAAAAAGTATCACGAAGTAGTCTTCATTCATTCAAACAAATAATTATTGAGCATTTGATACCAGGGATGCAGATGCAGAACTGAAAAAAGCCCCATTCTAATTTGGCTCAAGATAACTTTCAACATTTGCACAATGTGACATGTAAATTTTTCAATCCATGCACATTTAAATATTTGACATTTATTTAGTCCCTGCTCATTTAGTTAAAAGAGGAAATCTACACAAAATGTTCAACAGAGGTTTTTTGTATATATTGTGGTAAATGGTTTAATGTCAAGTTTACAGTTTTGAGAAGCTTTATGATGGCAAAGTGTGACAGATACTCTCTTGTAACTCCTTACAGCAATGTAATGGCTACACAAACAACCCCTGCACTTTTTTTTTTTTTTTTTTTTTTTTGGTCTTTTTCGTTTTTATCGGTACCAGGGATCAAACTCACGACTGCACACTTGCAAGGAAGGCGCTTATGCCGCTGAGCTAAATCCCCAGCCCCACCCCCTGCACTTTTATAACTTGAGTGAAAAATATCTCACCACACCAGACATACCACAAACCCCAGAATTCCCAAATCGCAATTTGTCGGTGGTGAGTATCCTCAGGTTTTTCTGTTTGAAACTTCCGAAGTGGCCTCTATTTAGGAAAATGAGGTCTCCAAGGCACATCCTTGGGAATTAAGAATGTCCATCAGTTTGACCTGGACTACATCATTCTGGTTCCCAGTGAGCTGTGAGTTCTCTGTCACGCAGACTTTGTAGCAGCTTTCTCAGAGAATGGGAAGGTGGGGTAGTCCTGCTCTCCTTAGATTTGTTGGTAATAGGAAGTATTTTATTTGCATTTGGAAGAAGAAATAAAATGGTGCTAAAGCAGTGAGCAGCAGCAACAAAACAGCCCAGGGAAATCTCTGCAAAGTGATCTTTCCCTGTTTTAAATGAATGAAATGTAATTTTTGTATAAAATAAATAACCATGCTGATAGACTAATATAGTTATTTCAAATCATTAGTTATTATAATGTTTAATTACAAAATAGAGAGAAATCCCTTCCAATAATTTCACCACCTTAGTTTCATCATTGTTAATATTTTGATATACTTCCATACACGTTTCCTGTACATGTGGTTTTACCTTTTTCTTTCTTACTTTATTTTTTGTATGAGGAATTAACCCAGGGAGCACTAAGCTAAATCAGCAGAACTTTTTATGTTTTATTTTGAGACAGGGTCTTACTAAGTTGCCCAGGCTGGCCTCAAATTCATGATCTTCTTGCTCCAACCCCCTGAATAGCTGGGGTTATGTGTGTGGGTTGCCACACCTGAGTGTATGTTTGAAACGTGACTCTAATCTTCTACTCAATGTGTACAACTCCATACCTTGCTTTTTTTTTTTTTTGCCTAATTATATCACAGCCATCATGTTGTTGCAAAGTTTTCTTTATAAAAATTACATGCTGATTAAATTGGACAAGAAAAAAGTAGAGGAATGAATTGTCTTGACTCTACCTAACACAACCAGAATATTCACGTGATCTTACATGAAAATAATTTCTTTGTGGTTCTCTAGTCCTTAAACCAGCATTTTAAGAACAAATGTCATATGCTATGTATGAATTTGATATTGTGTTCAGTAAAATAAACTAGGCACAGAAAGATAAACACTACCTGTTTTAACTTACATAAGGACCTAAAGTAATTGTGCGCATAGGAAGAGGAAGGTACTGACTGCCAAGGACGGAAGGTAGAGGGGGACAGAGTTGCATCTTGGAAGATGAAGTTCTAGGATCTATTTCTCAACAAGGTACCTACAGTCAACACTGCTTCACTGGACAAAGGTAGTCCAAATTAAAAACTGACTTATTTAATAATTACAAAAGGAATACAGATTCTGTATACAAAACCAAACACAGAAAAGCATAGAGAACACAAAGTATTCCATAATCCTAGTGCCACCAGATAGTTATGGTATATTTTTATGAACACATATGTATATATGTTCATCACAAGAGATCACTACCTTTTCTTTTATTGGGTGGTATACTGGGGATTGAACCTAGGACCTTCACATTGAGCTACATTTCCAGCCCTTTTTTATTTGTTATTTAGAGACAAGATCTTATTAAGTGGCCCAATTGTTCAAGCCGAGCTGGAATGTGTGATCCTCCTGCCTCAGCCTCCCAAAGTAGTGGGACTACAAGCCTGTGTCAGTACACCCGCTGGGGTCACTTTTTGTTCAACGCTATTTGTCTCTTTTTTATTACTATGACAAAATACATGTTGCTGGATGTCTTAGTCCCGAATACCTGGCCTTTTTAGGTCATGGTCTGCCGGCTCTGCAGCAAGACAGCACAGAAGAGGGCATAGCACATGGTTGCTGCTCACTGCTCTGCAGTGGGGAAGCCAGAGAGAAGGGAGGGGCTGGAAGGGAGATGGACAGTCCAGGCCCCGCCCAGTGCTCCACCTCCTCAGCCAGACCCCACCTCCCAGCTACTTGTTTGTAAACTCATCCCAGACACAGATGTGTATCCCACCCCCAGGATCCAGTCACCTCCTGGAGCCCCACCCATGAGCACATGAGGCTTTGGTGGGGGGGGAATCAGATATAAAGCATAACACTGTTTACTTATTTTTATTTATTTTATTTTAAAGAGAATAAAACCAAGCAAAATAAAACAGAATAAAGCCAATCAAAACAAAACAGTGTAAGTGATACAGGATTTCAAAACAAGATAATAGGAAATCAATAATGGTTACCATAATGCTTCTTGTTGTCTTCAAAATAGCTGCCCATATTATCTTCAGACATAGGAAAATCAAACAAAATAGAACAGAATAGAACCAATAAAAACAAAACAATGAACGCAGTGCAGGACTTCAAAACAAGATAATAGTAAATCCAAAATAGCTACCATGATATCTTGCTATCTTTGCAATAGCTGCCCATGCCATCGGTGTGATAGTTAGGGGGGCTTAGGTTATAACAAAGTGAAATAACAAAATCAATTGGCTGTATCAAAAATATCTTTACCAATTAAAACAATTTAATTTTTCAATTTTTATGCTGCTAGGGAAAGAACTCAGGGCCTTGCACATTCTAGGACAGTGTTCTACCACCATGCAATATCCCAGCCCATAAATGAAAAAAATTAAAGTCATGTTCTTTAGAAAAGGTACTCTAAAGATTCCAGAGGCTGTTGGGAAAAATTAGGATGCATGATTCTTCTGGGCTATAAATTTTTTTCTATTATTGAAAGTATTGAAACAGATTGAATCACTTGTTGAACCCTGACCCTGGAATCAATTGGAGCTGAAGCAGGGGCTGGCCAGGTACTTCCCGTATGTACAGCCAGAAGTGACAAAGAGGAGTGGTGCCTTCGGGGCTCTCAGGCTCCAGTCACACTGGGTGTTTCACCCTGGGCAGCTTCCACTTCCCTCACCCTGGGCTAAGAGCCCCTCCAGGCCCCAGGAATCCCTCTGGCATTTGACAGAGGCTGCAAGTGAGGGAACAATCAAGCATCCTGCTATGGTATTCTTGAAGCAATTCTTTAAAATTGTTTTGCAGTAAGATGAGAGGAAAACCTTCATTCTAGTTTGAGATTTAGTGTGAGCAAGAGCAGTGGCTACCACATACAGTAAGTATCAGGTACAGTATTTGTTGTGTTTGGATATGGCTTGAAAGCCAAGGTCCTTTCTGTTTCATCCAGTCCTGCCTTTCCCAAGTGACCAGCTGATCTGGAGAAAAACATGCTGAGATAATAGCTATTGAAGTAAAATACAACTTAATGCTTGTAGTATTTAGTGTTTCACTGACTTTGCAGGACTGGGGCTAGTGGTCTGACCATCTATTTAGGGGATAACAATTCACAGTATAGTATTGGTGGGACATTACCTTCTGAAGGCGGCAGCCATTGTTAATTCCCTGTTATCTTGTTTTAAAGTCCTGTATGGTTTGGTTTGGTTTGGTTTTATTCTGTTCTGTCTTGTGTTAATTACATTAGATTGTACATTCTTCACAAAAATAGCTTTGTTTATATCATAGCAATACCTGTAACTTGGCCTTACTGTAAATGTGTGTTTTCCTTTTCCCTCTGAGTAAAGGATTGATATGTTAATCAATGCTCTCCTCTGTAAAGAATTGTAAAGTCTTACCTAATTGATATATTAACCATTGTTGCCCTCTACAAATAACAGTTGTAGTGCTAAAGTAAAGTAACTAAGGTTGTTAATTGCTGTTAGACTTCTCTATTCTTTGCTAAGAAAAACAAGATTTCTTCTTATCTAAACTTGCTAATATGCAGGGAGACTTGCAATTGCCATTTCTGCTTTGTAGTGCATCACACCCCCATCCCCTTCCTTACATTGTGTGACCAGCAGCTGTTTGTGGATTTACAAGATAAAAAGACCTGACTTTTAGCTGTGAGATGTGCAGTCTCCAAATTGGCTCCCAGAGACTCGTCACCAGGCCTGGATTTTACCTAATAAAGCCTTTGCTTCCCAAATTTTAATTTCTTGCTTCCTTGAATTTCATACCGGGGTCCGAGTTATCACATTTGGGGCTTGGTCCCGGATGGGAGCAAGACCCCAGGCCCATTTCTGAATATCTGAAAGTTAGTACTCTGGAGGATTTTTTTGGGTCCATGGTCAATTTGTAATTTGGAGGGGACGCCCTCAATTTGGCAGTGGGAACCTCTCGAGTGTCGATGTCGCTCCCGGCCGGCAGGAAGGACACACGACAAAGCCTGGCAGTGGACAACCTTTTCTTTTATTTTTCTTCTCCGTACAGCCTGCCCTGGGATCGCTCCCAGCCGAAGCCTCCTTTGGTCCGCTCCCCGCGGCTCCTTCTGGGCTTCTACTTCCGGGCTTCTTCTTCCCCCCCAGGGGTGGCACCAGTATATATACGGATACAGTGTCCAATCATGTTAAAGTGAGCAAGGCAAGCTGATTGGCTAACATCATCAGTTGCCAGGCAGACTATATTGTTGAGCGGGTTGCTTACGCGGTAAGCAGGAAACTAACGTGCTCGATGGGAGGGGTAATCTACCTCAGGCTTTACTCTTTACTACAGGCCTCACGCCCGCCAAGTGAGGCGACCGGGCTCGGGGCTGCGGCTATCCAACACTCGAGGACAGAGTCAATTGGTTTTTCGGACAAACCGCCTGTCTGTGACTCTGCCCCGGGTGGGGAACCGCTCTGTTAGGAAGGGGACGCCCTTAATTTGGGGAGTGAAACCTCCCGAGGACAGAGTCAATTGGTTTTTGCCATTTGTGACTCTGCCCTGGGTGGGGAACCGCTCCGTTAGTTAAATTTGTTAATTCCTCCAGATCCCAAAATTTGACTAATTTTTGAGCAAAGGCCATTTTGCTGCAGCTTGTCTTGTCTTGTCTTATATGTCTGTTTGTGTGTCCATTTGTTCTAATTGTTCTCCTTTTGGTTACCCCAAATCTAACAGAACATTCTCTCCTAGGAACCCCTTCTACGAGCCCAGAACGGACTAAGGGATTTAGATACTTATGTTCAGAGTTTTTGTACTTTAGAATTGTTTGCCTGTTTAAATTGGTTACTAACTTAGGGGCTTGTTGCCCATTTCTGTTGCAGGATCCATATGGCTTATTAGATTCAAGGTTCATAATAAGAAAAATTATTTCCTTTAGCTCACCAAACTGTGCAAGAAGCACCCTTTGTTTGTGTCTTTAATGTTGTGGCACCTTGTTTAATATGTAAGTCTTCAATTGATTGCTTGCGACCTCGGCATGTCTTTTAAAAAGAGTATTTTTCTCTCTGGTTAAAATGTAAACATGTGCACATATACATGTATATTTATGGTTTTTAAAATCATATCAACTTTACCAAGTAAAAACCAGGTCATACTGTATTTGAGCCAGTTAAAAGGTTACAGTTTTGTTTCTAAAATACAGCATTTTTATGTGGTAAAAATACATAAAATAATTAAGTATGTTTTAGACTACTAAAAGGTGACTTCAAGGGTTTTGTTAAAAGTTTTAATGTTGTCTGAGAAGCGAGAGGAAAGGTCATTGACTGGTAATAGTAAAAGGAGGGACAAAGAAAGTGGTTTTGTCTTCAAGTAAAAATGTCTGGCTGTGTCAGAATGTGAAAAAAGATAAAAGCTGAACTTGGGGGTATATTGTAAGTTGTAGGAAGCTCAAGAGGATGTAAATTTTGTCTTTGTTTATAGTACTGCAAATAACAGGTTTTGACAAGAATTATATGTGTTCAGAATTTGACAGTATTAGATCAGTTTTGGTAGAAGTATTCATAAGATTGTACTTTGCTGCAAAACGTTTCCATTAAAATGAGATTATAGGTGATACTAGAGATAAGATACAAGTTGTTGCATGTGCTGAGAACATCTGGGAGATTATGCAGCACAATTTTGTTACCTATGAAAAAGCCCTTTTTGTTAAGAATATAATTTCAGTAAAATGACGGCCTGCCACGTGACACCCTTGGACAAAAAAAGCGGTGTGCCATCCAAATGAAGCTGGCTCTCTGATCCAGAATGCCACAACCATGCTCTCCTTTTGTCCCACCCCAATTGGACATCCAGAGGTAAGGAGGTTTCCCAGTATCGCCAGTTGTTCTCTTTGCAACTCAGTCGGCCCCACATGTTAGACAAAAATTGCAAAGGTTTGAGAGGTTTGAGGAAATGCCCCTCAGCCAGTTAATAGAGACAGCACAAAAGGTCTTTGAGAACTAAAAAATTTACAAAAAGATAACCAAGGTGTTAGAATTGCTCTATGAGAGAAAATTTTTAAAAAAACAGACAAGAGTTTCTGGGGGCGGTTGGATACTGTAGGCTAAATTTTACTGAAAAGCTTGCCTCTATATGACTCCCATAAGGGAGAAACTCAAAACTCACTTAACTGGACTGATGAATGGGAACAGGTCTTCCAGCAGCTCAAGCGGGCCTTGACAGAGGCCCCAGCCCTGGGACTCCCTGATGTTACCAAGCTGTTCACCTTGTTCATAGATAAACTCAGGGGCATTGCCAAAGGAGTCCTAACTCAGGACATTGTCCCTTAAAAGAGGCCTATAGCCTACCTCTCCAAAAGACCTGATCCAGTGACAGGATGGCCCCCTTGCCTAAGAATACTAGCTACTGTGACAATGTTACTTAAGGAGACGAAGAAACTCGCTTTGGGCAAGTGATTTCTGTGGTAACCTCTCACAATTTAGAGACTCTTATCAAAACCCCTCCTGAAAAAAGATTCTTGAATGCCAGAATTCTACTGTCAAGCCCTGCTTCTAGACCCAGAGTCAGTGATACTCAAGACTTCTTCAGCTTTAAACCCAGCCACCCTTATGCCTGATGATGATCGGGAGGAACAAAGGACACCTCTCCATGAGTGTGCTGACATCCTCAAACTGCAGCAGAACCTACGGGCTGATCTTACCGACCAGCTTTTGGGAAATGCTGACAACTATTTCATTGATGGAAGCAGCTTCATCCAGAACGGCAAATGAGTGGCCGGGGCAGCAGTGACCACCGAAAAGGAGGTACTCTGGGTTAAGCGGTTAGAGCCTGGCACCTCTGCCCAAAAGGCGGAGCTTGTTGCTTTGTCTGAGAGGCTAAAACTAGCCATGGGAAAGAGGGTAAACATTTTTTTTACTGACAGTAGATATGCCTTTGCTACTGTACATATACGTGGAGCCATCTATCAAGAGCGAGATCTCTTAACCTCAGCTGGGACTAAGATTAAAAATGCTCCACAGATTCTAGACTTGCTGGCAGCTGTCTGGCTGCCTCAACAGGTTGCTATTATTCATTACAAGGCTCACCAGACAGGAGATGACACTGTCACCTTAGGAAACAGTTTGGCAGATCAAGCCGCTTGAAAAATAGCAACCACATCAGAGGGACCAACCAAGGAAGTAATTGCTCTGATGCTAGTCCCTCCGACCTTGTCAGAACCAGTCTACACAAAGAAAGACCTACAGTTAGCATCTCAACTTGGAGTAAAGCCCCCAACCCCAGAGAGCTGGTACCAGTTACCTGATAAACAAGTACTGTTATCAGGAGGCACTAGGGTAGGAGCTGTTACACTGGGCTCGCCAGACTACTGTTTAGAGAAAACTAAACTTGTGGAATTGTTCAGGACTTGGTTTTTTATTCCAAAACTCTGCAAACTGACCACCTCTTTGAGCTCCAGATGCCCACAGTGATTGTTAGTCAACTCAGCCAAAAGCTCTATGCTGGAGACCACCCGACATCAAGGAATTGTTCCAGGAGAACATTGGAAGGTAGACTTCATGGCATGGTAAAGCCTGATTTACAGGGGTACCGCTATTTCTTGGTATTAATAAACACTTTTACTGGCTGGATAGAGGCTTTCCCTACTAAGTCTGAGTCAGCCTTAGTGCTAGTTAAAAGGCTATTGCATGAGATCATACCTTGATTTGGCCTCCCACTATCAATGGGGTCCGATAATGGCCTGGCTTTCATAGCCCGAGTCACCCAAAAGTTAGCCCAGGCATTAAAGATTAATTAAAACTCCACTGTGCCTATCAGCCACAAAGCTCAGGGCAAGTAGAACGTATGAACCAAAGTCTCAAGGACATTTTAGCTAAGCTGTCTTCAAAAACTGGCGATAATTGGGTGAGCCTTCTTTCCTTTGCACTGTTAAGGGCTAGATGTACCCCATGTGTTTCTGGAATTTCCCCTTTGAAGCCATGTTGGGAGGCCCCTGCCATTGGTTCCAAGATTGCCAGAAAATAAACCAGCAAAATAACTAATCAAGATCTCATTAAGTCCCGGCAGACTCTCCAACCCATGTTGACTTCAATCCACCAGCTGTTTAGACTAGACAAAAACACCCGGATCTGCCTTCAGAGACACCTCTCAAGGTGCTGATCAAGCCAGGGACTCCAGTCTTGGTGCAATGTCACCACCGTGACTCCCTCGAACCCCGCTGGGAAGGAGCTTTCACCGTGGTGCTCAGTACCCCCACTGCCATCAAGGTAGCAAAAACAACTGCGTGGATTCACTACACTCACGTAAAGCCACTAAAAACAGCGGACAGCGAGGGACATACTCAGTGGACTACACAGCAGACTGGTAACCCCTTAAAGTTAAAATTGACTAAAGCATAGTTAGAGTATGCTGGTCATGAACTGTTTTAGCTTGCTTGCTTTGATTTTAATAACATTGATGCCAGCCTTGCACGGCGGCTTTGGTTCCCCTGTAAGCAAAGACCAATTGTTAAGATCTTTATGTGGGAGCTCCTGTGATTGTAGAGGGGGCTATATTACTAAAGGTAAAGACACCAACTGGGGAGAATTATACATACAATAGGAAACAAGGATCGATCCTTCCCACACAAATGATAAATTGTATACATACAGTCTTCGGACAGATTGTGGGGACAAGTTAACATTCCTTGTTGCTATACCCTCAGTTACAGGGGGTTTGACTAAAAGGTAGATATAAATGATAAAGCCTCACATGATGCCTAACAAAGGCAGCCAGTGAGGGCCATGCCCTCAGAATTGTTCTTAGTATTCAGAAATGCATTCCTCCTGCTATGACTCTGTACAAGAATGTATAGGCATAGATAGCAAAACTTACTTCACTGCTGAGCTTATGAGGACAAGGGCTAAAAGAGTTAAAGGTGATTGGTAGACAAATCTGACAGTGATAGGAAGTTCAAAGTATGCCCAAGCCTCATGTCTCAGCATGGTTGATAAATCAGTGTGCTGGAGCAGGGTGGCCCCTATACATGTGTCTGATAGGGGCGGGCTACAAGATAAGATCAGAAAACTCTGGTGGCTGAGGAACGAGTCAAGCTGCTAATAATAATAAGCTGCCTAAATCGCGGGGAGTTGGTCTGGATGCTCAAACTTATGATATTCTAGAGGCCACTCATAAAGCCTTAAATGCTTCCAACCCAACTTTGGCTAAAGAATTGCTGGTTATACATGGCACAGAGCTCCCCCATCCCCCTTGCCATCCCCAGCAGTGTTTCTCTGGCTACACTGGAGAAACAAGATTACTTAAATTGTAGTGCTGGTTCCCCCTTTAGAGTACAACCAGTAGGCTTCAAGGACTCTTTCTGTCTCCAAGGAGGTTTTCATAATGATACCTCCAACATTGACGTGGAGTTCGTTACATTTACTAATTGTAGTTCCATAGTTAACCGGACTACCTCCCTTTATCCTGCCAAAGGACAAGTATTTATTTGTGGAGGAAATATGGCCTATAATTTCCTTCCAACTAACTGGACAGGGATATGTGTAACAGCTGTCCTGCTGCCTGATATAGAGATCCTACCCGGGGATGAGCCTGTCCCCATTCCTAGTTTAGATTACATCACAGGCCACTCAAAGAGGGCAATTCAATTTATTCCTTATTGGTAGGCCTAGAGATATCAGGAGCCTTAGGTATGGGGCAGCAGGAGTAGGGGTTTCTGTCCAACCTTCCAACCAGATTGTTAGTGATGTACAGGCATTATCTAGTACCATTCAGGTCATTCAAGACCAAATAGACTTGTTGGCTGAAGTAGTTCTCCAAAACAGAAGGGGACTAGATCTCTTAACAGCAGAACAAGTAGAGATCTGTGTGGCATTGCAGGAACGATGCTGCTTTTAATTGACTCCTTAGCTAAAGTAGCTCTCCAAAATAACAGAGGGCTAGACCTTCTGTTAGCTGAAAAAGGAGGACTGTGCTTGGCTTTAGGAGAGCAATGCTGCCTGTATGCTAATAAGTCTGGGGTGGTAAAGCAAAATTTAGCTGAACTGGAAAAAGGCATACAAGAAAAAAAAAAAAAAAAACTAAGGCGAGAAACTCTGGGATGGGCAGAACAAATGTTCTCCTTCCCATCATGGATGACAAACATAATAGTGACTGTAGCTGGTCCTCTTGTTATGATTCTAGTGTTAGTTATTTTAGGTCCCTACATAGTAAATAGGCTAACTGCATATATCAGTGTCAGATGCAGAGCATAAAATTAATGATGGTTAACCAACAAACTTGTCCCCTGAGATCTTTAGGTCAAAGATTTGACCTCAGTCACAACATCAGAGGGGAATGTTATAACCTAAGCCCCCCTAACTATCGCACCGAAGCCGGTGGCCCATCACAAATTGTGTTAATTACATTAGATTGTATTAGATTGTACATTCTTCACAAAAATAGCTTCGTTTGTATCATAGCAATACCTGTAACTTGGCCTTACTGTAAATGTGTGTTTTCCTTTTCCCTCTGAGTAAAGGATTGATATGTTAATCAATGCTTTCCTCTGTAAAGAATTGTAAAATCTTACCTAATTGATACATTAACCATTGTTGCCCTCTACAAATAACAGTTGTAGTGCTACAGTAAAGTAACTAAGGTTGTTAATTGCTGTTAGACTTCTCTATTCTTTGCTAAGAAAAACAAGATTTCTTCTTATCTAAACTTGCTAGTATGCAGGGAGACTTGCAATTGCCATTTCTGTTTTGTAGTGCATCACACCCCCATCCCCCTCCTTACATTGTGTGACCAGCAGCTGTTTGTGGATTTACAAGATAAAAAGACCTGACTTTTAGCTGTGAGGTGCGCAGTCTCCAAATTGGCTCCCGGAGACTCGTCACCAGGCCTGGATTTTACCTAATAAAGCCTTTGCTTCCCAAATTTTAATTTCTTGCTTCCTTGAATTTCATACCGGGGTCTGAGTTATCACAACTTTATCAAGAAAAATTTTTCTAAATTGTAATTACGTTTTGGTTTTGAAGCATGATTTATGTCAAAATTTATATGTGTACCATTTTATTTACTACAAATAGTTAAAAGCATCCATGTGTATATCTTCTCTGGTGACCTAAAACTAGTTGAAATGCAGATGCAGCCTGACCCATCTTAACTACTGATATTATCTTGGTTTTTGTGAAGCATGAACTAGTTCAACTTATTGATCCATCGTTATGTCGCTGGGGAGAAATGAATTTTCACCGTGTGTTTTATTGTGCCTATTGAGTGAGTTTGGCATTAAAATAAATAATGCTGTAATGAGAAAAGAGATGGCCTGCCGGTTTCACCATGGGTGGGAGGAAGCTCTGTGGGCTGTGATCCATCGAAGCCCTCTGACCTTGCGGCCCTCTGAGAGCCCTCGACCTACTGTGCCCGTGTGTCCATTCATGCAAAGCAGATTGAGAAAACTGACTTCTACCAAAGTAGAGTGACAAACAGCATGCCTTGGACTGTGTAGGCCGGGTCGGGGGCCTGCTGGGTGGCAGCAGTGCTCTGTGTTTCCATTCACCCCTCCTGATGACTCTTCAGAGGATGAAGGTGGGTGTTTCAGGGTCCTAGTCTCCCTGGCAAACACCCACCAGCAAGCTGCTAAGACGTCCTCATGAGAGGGGGATCTTCCCACAGGAGCCCACGCCATTCCTAAGCACCGCCTAGGTTCTGGCCCCACGTTGGCCTTCTCTTAAAAACAGACTGGATCAGGGAGAGTGAGCCTGTTAGAGACAGTGCCTGAAGTGTACCCCAAAACCCCTGTGTATCACAAAGCACCAGCACTGCAATTAAATGCAAACGCTGAGGTTTTAGTTTAGAAAAAACAAAACTCATAACTAATATCTTTCATGTTAAAAGAAAAACAACGTGCATGCCACAGGTTTAGCACCACTGAGGCAGGCAGTAACTCCCTTGGCTTTGTTCACGCCTGCAGTCACAGGGTGTATTTGCTTTGTCTTCTGAGGAGCTGGGGTGTGGGGCTCAGTAGCTGGCTGTTAGCCTCCCTCTCCTCTCAGTCCAAAGAAGCTAGCAGAGAAAACTGCAGAGGTAGAGGCCTCCACTGACCCTGTCCTCTAGGGATTAGCTATGACTGGCAGCTTAATGCAGTGTTTACTTTATCACCACATTCCACAGGGCATTTTATGGCTAGGAGGCCCACTTTTTTTTTTTTTTTTTAAAGACAGGTCATTGTGTATTTCACACTGGCCTTAAACTTACTGACATAGCCCAGGCTGGCCTCGAACTCACAGAAACCCTCCTGCCTCTGCCTCTCAAGTGCTAGGATTACAAGGTGTGTACCACCAAGCTGGGATGGAGGCCAAGTTTATAAATAGTTAAGTCTGTCCTGTGGGTCAGTGAGGAGTTGCCTAAAATTTCAGCTTCAAGGGCTGATTGTTTTAGGAATAAACATCCCTCCTACATCTCAGACCCAGAGCCATCATCAGCTTAGACCCAGGATTCACTCAGAGTCATCCTGTTCTGTCTCATGTCACGTTCAGGACTACTCCATTAAGTATCTAGATATTACTACCATATTCTCTTTGCATCAGAGATAAGATGTGGAAGCCAGAGGAAGGGTTTTTATAAGAATATTTTTTAACTTTCCTTATTCTTGGTCAAAAAATGGTGAATATATTATGAGATCTCAGTCTCTGTTTGTATTTCTGTCTCTCTGTCTCTGTCTTTGTCTCTCTGCTCAGATGAAACCCAGGCCCTCCCTCACACGGAGCTATATCCCATCACATATTTTTCTATGATAAAGGCAAGGCCTGTTTTTTAAAGACCCTACCCAATACAGCAAGAAATCAAAAAGTGGATTTTCCTGATGTGACTGTGCTGTAAGTGAAGAAATAGTAATGGACTCTCAATCTTTTCAAAGACATTCTCTATAATATAGGGAATCTAAGTTAATACCGAGTTTTATCTTCTGGGCTGCACTCCTTTTTTTTCCCTGTATGGACTGCAAAATAATAGTTCAGAAATTTTAATATCTGTTTCGTTAATCTTCCATTGAGAGGTATAGGATTTTTGTCTGATAGCAATTCAAAATCTTTGAATTAAAAAAAATATATAATACTAATTTTTTTATTTTGCTAGTGCTGCTGTTACTTTGTATCACAAGCTGGGTGGTTTCAACAGTAGCCATTTATTTTCTCACAATTCTGAAGGCTGGAAGTCTGACAGCAAGATGCTAGCAGGGTTTGGTTTCTTCTGAGGGCTGCAGGGAAGAGCTATTCCAGGCCTTGCTGCCTGGCTGCAGAGGGCTATGTTTATGTTCAGCAGGTGTCCTGTCTGCGTGGGCATGTGTCCAAATTACCCTTGCTCTAAGGACAGCGGTCAGGTGGAGTTAGGCCCATGCCAGTGACTTTATTCAACTAGACTCTGTCTTCGAATAAAGTCACATTCTGGGAGCTGGGGATTAAGACTTCAGTATTTGCTCCTGGAGGAGCACAATACAACCCATAATACTCTGCACTCTCTCCACATACAGGCACATAAATACTCACTATAGATGATGGTGCAATAATTGATAGATTCTATTCAATCCTAAAGACATTTTAATTCATGGATTTAAATAATCATTGAGCCAGCCTTGCATCACATTTCTAAAATGTATTATTCTTGTACTATATTACTGATGGCCTCCCAAAGTTAACTCACTTATCTTGCTCCAGAAATAAAAATAAACCATGTCTTGTCCTTTCCTCTTGCCACCCATGTTACCAGATTCCCAGAAATATTCTAACTTGTTATTTTGTTTTCTTTTTATAATAGACTGATATACCACATTTTAAAGAACTTTTAGAAAAACTAATGAAATCCAAAAAAGTTTAGAGTTTAGTGCTTGATAATATATTCATATGGGTTCATTGGTTGTGACAAGTGTACCATAGTGATGTAAGAATTAACAGGGAAATTATATTACATATTACATTATAAGGTAGTGGTAACCAAAGCAGTGTGGTATTTGTTGATAGAGAAACAGACACACAGACCATTGGAACAGACTCGAAAATCCAGGAGGAAACCCACACACCTATGGTCAACTGGTCTTCCAGAAGAGCAGTAAGAATGCACAATGGGGATAAGGCGGTCTCTTCAATAAATGGTGTTAAGAAAACTGATAATCCACATGGAAAAGAATGCAATTGGGCTCATTTCACAGCATGTACAAATAAGTTCAAGATGAATCAAACCTAAGACCTAAAACCATAGCATTTCTAAAAAGTATTAACCTAAGACCTAAAACCATAACACTAGAAGAAAATATGGTAAAAGTTCCATGACCTAATTAGTCTTGGCAAGGATTTTTTTTGATATACCACCAAAAACACAGACAAAATAAATAATAGCAAAAATAATTAAGTGGGACTAACTACATCAAACTAGAAAGCTGCACAGCAAAGAAAATGCAACCAACAGTGGGGGAAAGTTTTTGCAACTATATTTTAAGGGGTTAATAGCAAAGATGTATAAGGAGGTCAAATAACACATTAGGAGACCACAGATCATCAGGGAAAGCAAAACAAAAGTACAGTGAGATATCACTGCGTGCTGGATAGGATGGCCTTTGTTAAAAAGTCAAAGTATATCAATTGGTGCGGATATGGGGGGAAACCCCTTATATACTGGTGATGGGAATAGATACAGCTGTTATGGGAAACTATATAGAGCTGCCTGATAAAAGTAAAAACAGAACAAGCACCAATCCAGCAGTCCCAGTTCTGGGTATGTATCCGAAAGGAAGTGAAAGCAGAATCTAGAAGAATTATCGACATCATTATTTTTGTTGCAGTATTATTCACAATACCAAATGAATAAATGGTTAAAGAAAATTTGGTGTATATATACAATGGCATGTAATTCAGTCTTGAAAATCATACTGTGGCAGTATAGATAAACCTGGAGGATGTTAGGCTAAGTAAGATAAGCTAGAGACAAATAGATAAATACTGCATGATCTCCTTGTATGAAGAATTTAAAGAAATCAAATTTAAAAACAGAGTGTGTGCTTACCAGGGAAATGGGGGGATTTGGCCGGAAGAGTACAAGCTTTGAGTTATATAAAATGAACATTTCTGTTGACCAAATGGACAGTATGATGTCTATAGTTACTAATAAAGCACTGTATACGTGAAATCTAAGAAAGATATTCAGCATTCTTAACCACATACCAAAGGTAGTCATTTAGGCGATAGATATGTTAATTAGCTTGATATGGCAATCACTTCACTAAAAATATATACAAATCATCACACTATGTACTGGGAAATATATTCAGATTTAATTTGTCAATTTTAACTTGCTAAACATTGAAAAAATTAAAAAAGAATGGGGGAGCTGGAATCTATGTGATGGGGTATATATGATGATTGTTTTGTATTCTCTTTGCAATTTTTCTGTAAAGTGGAACTATTCTAAAATAAAAAATAAAAACTTATTATAATACAAAAGCATTCCTGGCACACATAGCCATTCCATGGATATTGTGGTTAGAACAGTCACACAGTTAAACTGTTGTGGTTATACCTCTGCTCACACACCTTTCTGTCCAAAGGACAGGTTAGACATGGCCTCTAGAGGACAGTGTTGCATCAGAGAAAGGTCTTTATGCTTTCTGCTCAGGTTGCTGGATTTCGCATTCTTTTTAACCACAAGGCCTGTGTGTATATTCATTATTCTTTTTTTCATAAACAGTAAGGAAAATGTGCACCCTTCTGCTGCTCTATTGGGTATCTTCTCTCAGCCTATTATTTGGGTTTAATTTTGGCTGCCGAAAGACCTGCAAAGGAAGAATGAGCTCAGAGCTTTCACCCCAGTGTCCCCCACCCCACCACAGCACACAGTGTGGGTCACCTGCATGTGTCACCTTGAGTTTTCACATGAAAACCTGAAGCGGTCTGCAAGCAGAGCAGTGGAGATGCTAGTGAGATAAAGAAGGGCTGTCATTTGGCGAAGCTTGAGACTGCTCTACAGTGACTCGTCAGAAGCCGGGGAAAACGGGGAGGAAGTCATTGCTCTGGCTTACGGAGCAAGGATCTGGAGACACCCCGTGTTTTAAGATGATTGCTCTGTGGGGAATCTCATGAGACTGACACGCTGTCTTTAAGAGACTCCTAAGGTGGGGAATTCAGAGTGCCGCTTGCTCGAGCACCTCAGAGCTGTATGAACATTAATCATTAATTTACAAAATGCTCACCTTGGCCCCGGAGGCAGCTGAAGATGGTCGTTCATGTGTTGATGGGCTGAGACATTTGGAAACACTCTGGCCTTAGAAGCATTAGATTTTTGCGGATAGTGGAGCCTCAGGGCTTCATTTACCCGAATGGTGAATGAGTATAAACATTAAAAAATAGTTATTTGGCTGACTGTATTCCACTTAGCAGCAACCTATAGTTTATTTTTTGCTCAAACAATAAATCTGTTAAAAGCTCATCTGTTGAACTGGGATCTATGAGCCTTTTAATAGGATTTTTTAAAAGGAATGGAAAATTTATAGCTCCTCATAAACAGACTGGCATTAGTTAATGTCAGGAGTGCTTCACACAGCCACTCCATCAAAACTGAACCCATGGGCAGAGATCTGTTGCATTCTCATCTAATAGTGCAGGGTACTGAAAATTCTCTGTCTGAGAAATAGTGTTCCCTTAATTTAGCAGTACCCAGCCAAAGTCTATTAATCAGGTAGTTACTTAACAAATATTGCAATGGTTTGAGATGTAGTTTGGTACTAGAAATAATGACTGGCTGCCAACCAAAGGCAACAGTGTATCTCACTTGAGCCAACCAGGAACTAGAGAGTGAGTTGCCCTTGACTCTGCTTTTTTTCTTCTTATCCCTGATGGGCGCAGAACCAAACTTACCCATTTCACTTTTTAAACATTTGTTGAAACAATCCACTTCTCTCTCCATGGCCGCCACTCCAGGCCAAGCTGGCATCGTGTCTGTGTTGACCACTGACAAAGCCACCTCACCCCCACGAGAGTGATCTTTCAAAATACACATCCCCGAGACGCTCAGTGATCTCCTGTTGTTCTTGGGGTAACAACCAGCGTCACTTTCATGGATGAGGCTTTGCAAGGTCTGTTCCCCATGTCTCTCCAGCTTCCCTGTGCAATATGCTCCTTGCTGCTGTTGCAGCCTCTCTGCCTCCCTTGTCCCCACAGCCCTGGTAGCTGGGGCTCCCCCTGCCTGAGTCTCCCCTCCTGTCTTAATCTTACTACCCTCCTCTATGTATCCTTGATGAATCAGCTCACATGTTATTTCATATGAATGACTTCCCTGCTCTCTTGGTCTTGGAAAATCTTATTATATGCTCCTACAGAACATGATTATTTACTTCATTTTTTGCTGCATGTACTGAGAATTAGACACTTGCTTTTTGGTTTTCTGATTGATGTATATCTCCCCTGGAAGAATACAGTTTTGTGAGCAGGGATCAAGCCCAAATGTCCTCATCATCAAACTCCAGCACTTGGCATGGTACCTTTACAAAGTATTGTTCAGTATAAATATTAAGTAAGTAAATGGCTATTTCTTTATTGAATGCTTAGGTAGAGGAAGAAGAACCCACAGGATACATTCGATATGAAAAGTTTCTTCCAGTGATGACCAAAGTACTTCTGGAAGGGAGGTAAGTAAGTAAATGCAATTTAAGGCAAGCTAATGGTTAGGATTACATTACATTTAAGCATGTGGCTTTTTCACTTTATGCATTTTACTCCCAATATCTTAGTTTGGCTTCTTTCTAATCACTTAGTGTACTGAATTGCCAGTTGCTATGCTTAGAAAATCAACCATGTTACTTTTCTCTAAGCAAAGCCTAATCAAAAGTGAAAGAAGCTACAAAGATAATAAATCAGCAATATCCTAATCATCTACTATTTCAATGGTCAATTATAAATAAGAATTAACTCCAGTTATTTTTCTTGTAAAGTATAGCATTAGCTTACTAAAGTTGGTTGATTGTAGAGGTTTTGTTCCTAGATAAATTGACTTCCAAAATGAGAAAAAGCTAATAGATAAGAGGAAATATGCCAATGTTTTAAGTATTTCCATGGGAGTAAGGTACAATTGATTTTCATATTTAGAAATCTAAAAGTATTTCAGTGAGGGAAGCATCATTACCCTAGTATGTTAGCAACTTTAATTTTTAGTGTTCATTTATAATGCAGAGACTCAAACACTGACATTAACTCTCTTATGGCATAATTATAGATACAGACCAATTCCAGATGATGTCCTTCTTCAGGCTTTTGAGGTGTGTATGCTCCAGCTTATTCATAGACACAAGGGATAATCAACTTATGGTAAATGCTTAAGTTAAACATTTATTGTGGTGAAAGACACATGCCCTTCAATCTTCCTAAAAGTCCTCAGTTTCACTTATCCCATCCTTCTTGCCATTTCCTGAAGCAGTTCTGGAGGTCTCCTGTCATGAGAGTCTGTGAGTTATGATTAAAAATACACTGAGTGCTGCCTCCAAGTGCTGTCCAGTGGGAAGGCGGGCTTGTAAATCCACGAGGGTGATCTGGCACCGGGTAACCTCTGCTCTTCCTCAGAGCCAAAGGACCAGGAAAGGTGAATGATTCGAACTGATTCAGCACACTGAGGCAGCCGAGAAAGCTCAGCTAGAAACTCGGGAAAGAGGTTTTCCAGACCGCTTCAAAAAGTGGCAAGAATGTCTGAAACAAATGGGACTGTTTTGAAGGAGATTAATGGCAGTGTCTCTTTAATTATAATAAGTTTTAAATATTAAACAGGTGTTTTTCAGTCATACTTAGTATATAAAAAATTTTTTATGTAAAATTTATTAACCAAACAAAATATGTAATATCTGCTTCTCCCCCTAGACTTTAGATTCGGCTAAACGTGGATTTCTTACTAAGGAAGAATTGATCAAGTATATGACTGAAGAAGGTAAGAGTGCTTAATTACTTATAACAGTGATGGGATTAATAGTTTCTTTACAACAATTTTTAAAAAGTTATAGGGTATTCTTTTAAAATCAATAATTTTAGTTAAAAGAGTTACCTATTATTCTTATCATTTTGATTTGAGAGTTGGAAGTTAAGAGGATAAAGAATAAGATAAGGGAAAACAGATTATTGCCTTATAGGCTTTTGTATGATAGAAGTTTAATAATTAATTCTATAAATTGTGGTAGTTTGCCAGGTATAAGCCTGTAGTCACAGTGCCCTGGGAAGATAAGGCAGAATTCCAAGTTCAAGCCCAGCCTGGTTAACCTGGGGACAGGTGAGAACCTGTCTAGAAAAAAATGTTTTTAAAAAAAGGTTGAGATGTAGTTGCGTTTGAAGGCTCTTGGTTCAATCCCCAGTACCACACACACAGACACACAGACACACAGACAGACAGACAGACACACACACACACACACACACACGCAGCCACTTCATTCATGGAGTATTTCCAGAACAAAAGCACCTAAAAAGCATGATCTATAAATCAATGCCTTTATTAGATCAAAGATTTTAATTGGAGTATACGCAAAATTTCTTTCAAAAGAGTTTGATAATAATAATACAGCCTCAACTGAATATGAACTTGCACCAACATTTCATATTTTATGCTAATGGAAACATTTATATTTTCTTTGAACATACACTGATGCATACACACATATGTCAACATGATTCCCATTAGGATTTTCCCCAACTTCAGCCAGCATGTAAATCCATTTGCCTGGGAACAGCCTCGAGGAACCATTCTTGTATGGGCTCCCTCTTCCCCTCCTATAGTCAGTTAAGAGTTGTGTCTTCTTTGCTCAATCCATTGCTTCGGAGACTGAATCTTGGGTGATTCTGAGTCACTTGAGACAGGATCAGAATAAGACATCTACATGCACAACTGGTTTGACAATTTTTGCTAGACCCACCATTAGGTAGAAGAACAAGAAATGAGGGTAAGAACAACACAGCAATTGTGGCAGCCACCCAGGAGCTCCCAGGGCATGTTTATGTCATCCCAGGGATTAACTGTGGTGGGAATGTTACCACTTTCAAAGCGTTCCCCTTTTAATCATAAGGATTAAAGGAAGTACTACGTTAGCACCGCGAATGTAGTCAAAATGGCCAAAAGAGTTCAGCTTAATGACTGCCGTGTGCCTGTTTTGTGTGTTGGGGCAGCAACATGACATCGCTCCCTCTCCCAGGGATGTTACAATCTTATTGGGAGAACAAAACTAATTGATTAGACAAATCACAATTTAAGACCGTAGAAAAGTAAATATCAGAAGATCAATGCAGGGTGGAGCAGCTTGAAAATCTAACAAAAAATAGGTTCCAACAAAACTAAAGAAGGTAGAATTTGTTGGGTGAGTTGTTGAGAGCAGGGGTAAAATCTTCTGCCTCCCAGTCCCCTCACACACTGTCGGTCTCATCAGATTGTTGTGGCAAATTAGCTGTGAGTGGAGGAGCCGGCAGCTGTGGAAACGCGGGGAGAATGGGCTGGGGAGCCGCACAAGGGGTGCCGCGGCGTGGACACAGGTGGCGGGTGGGATGCACAGGGCTCGTGGTCTTGCTGGCCTGCAGGAGGGTGTTAACCGAGATAGCTTTCTGGGAGCAGGCTGCGGAGGCCTGGCCCGGGAGCTGGGACTGTCCTTGGGCGATGGAGCATTACAGGGCTGTGAGGAGATGAGTCACACGGCGCGGGAGCGATTGTGGGAAAGTTGTTCAGGTGCCCGCAGGTTTGTTAGGCTGCGGGGAGCAGTCAGAGGCCAGCTCAGCCTCCTGCAGGCACCTCAGGGCCTGGCCTGGCAGTGCAGGGGAAGAAGGGATCCTACAGTGGGGCTCTGGCCGCAGGATCCCTGATCCCTGAGTTAGGAGGAGTAACAGCGGGCAGCGGACAGTGCTGCGGCAGAGTCAAAAATAATTGCCCGGCTCGACAGCCCGGATGGATTGTGGGCGTTGTGGTAACGCGGGCGGCTGCAGCAGGGAATCCAGGAGGTCGCGCAGCATACAGAAACCGTGCACGGTGCCAGTGTGTGATTTACTTGGAGGTGCTGTATGACATAGGAATTTCCAAAAGGCAAGCTGACAGAGAGTTAAAGTATTTAAGGGTCAATGATTAGTTATTTTAACAAACCAAGCAAAGAAAAAAAATTGATTTCAAATATGTGCTTTGGTTTTTCATTCAACAAATATTATTCAGTGCCTTTCCCATATGAGCTAATGTTTGATGGTGACATAGGAGAGATATAAAGTATTATACAAATGTAAGGTGTTATTAAATATAAAAGATCTGCCATCTAACTTTGTTTTGGAAATAAAATGTGGCAATTTAATAGTATCTTTTTTTTAACACCAAGTACATTTATTAGAAAAGAAAAAAGTTATGGGATAACCTCATATTTTTCCTTAAGAAATTAAACATAAAAGACAGAATAAGACCAGAAACGAAAGAGGAAAATAATAAAGATCAGAAAACACAATCCCTTATCAAAATGCCAACATCATTTTTAATAAAAATGAACATTTTGATTCTTACATTTCTGTAAAATACAAAGACTCAGAGTAGTCTAAGCAACTTTGATAAAGGAACAAAATTAAAACTCTAACCCTCCCCAATCCCATGACTTATCACAGTTACACCAATCATGACAAAATGGTGTTGATATCAAGATAGACCTCTAGAGTAACAATATGAAGTCCCAAGATAGATACCCATGTAACAGACCATTGATATCTAGAAAAGATGCAAAAGCAATTAAGTGGAGAAGGATTGTATCTTTAATAAATATACTGAACAACTAGATAGCCACATGCAAAAACCCAAACCTTACAGCACATCAAAAATTTCTCAAGACGTCCAAAAGTCACCTCAAAACAGTTCACAGAGGGTTAAAGACAGGTGTGGCCTGAATCATTGCTCTGGCTGAAGTCATTCTGTCTGGACAAAATACATGTTTTTTCTTTTAGCTTTTCACACTAATGAAACAATATGATGTTCTATACATGCATGATATATTTATTTCACTAATAAGTGTGTTCTCAAGGTGTATCCATTTGCCTATAAAATGTGCAGTTTATCACTCTTTATGGCTGAGTAGTATTCCATTGTATAGAAATACCACATCTTTTTTATTCATTCCTCAGTTGATAGGCATATAGATTGTTTCCAAGATCTGGCTATTATAAACTGTGCTGCTATGAGCATGGGTGTACATGCATGGCTGTGGTATGATGTTTTTCATTCTTTTGGGAAGATATCCCAGAAGGGGAATAGCTGGGTCAAATGGGTCCTCTAGTCCTAGCTTTTTGAGGAATCTCCATAGTGATTTCCACAGTGGTTGCAACATTCTGCATTCCTACCAACAATGCAGAAGGGATCCTTTTCCCCCACAGCCCCTCCAGCATTTGTTATTGGTTGATTTCTTATTACTAGCCATTCTTTCTAGTGTAAGGTGGAATCTCAGTGTTGTTTTAATTTGCATCTCTCAAATGACCAGTGCTGCTGAACATTTCTTCACGTATTTTTTGCTATTTGTACTTCTTCATCTGAGAAATGTGTGTTCATCTCAGTTGCAGATTTTTGGATTGGGTCTTTAAATCTGGGAGGACTGATTTTTTTTTTTTTTTAGTTCTTTTTATGTTCTCGATAGTAACCCTTTATCTGAGAAACAGGTGGCAAACATTTTCTCCCATACTGTGGGTTATCTCTTCACTATGTTGGTGGTTTCTCATGCAGTGCAAAAGGTTTTCAATAGGATGAGATCCCAGTTGTTGATTCCTTGTAGTAAGTCCTGTGCAATCTGGGTTTTACTCATAAAGTCTTTGCCTACACCAATGTCTTCAAGAGTTTTACCTATTCTATCTTCCAGCAGATTTAATGTTTCTGTTTTAATAGTAAGATCTTTAATCTATTCTGATTTTAGCTTAGTACATGGTGAAAGATATGGGTCCAGTTTTAATCTTCAGAATATGGGAAGCCAGTTTTCCCAACATTATTTTATTAAAGAGACTACTTTTCTTCCAGTGAATGTGTTTGGCACCTTTGTCAAGGTGTGTCTGCAGTTATTTCTGGATCTTCTAATCTATCTATCTTTTCCATATGAGCTAATGGTGATATATGAGATGCAAAGTATTATACACATATAAGGTGTTATTATTAAGTATAAAAGACTTGCCATCTAACTCTCATAACAGCTGACTAGCCTACTAAAATATCTGCGTAGCTGGTAGCTGGAGATACTCAATTTTCTAAACTGTTTTTAAGTACTTTTAAGCTTAATAACATAAAGTTACTTGTACAACTTTCTACAATATTCACAGAGAATCAAATATATTGATAAGTTTGAGAATATATGCTCTAAGTGCCCAGGAGGTCATATGATAAATATCATAAGTCACAATGAATTTAATTCCTACGAGATTAAAAATCTACACGTCTAGGAATTTGTATTGCATTGTTTAGTGGTAGGAGAAAGTTCAGAAGCATTTTCCAAATAAATACTTACATGTTGCTGCCGATGTGTCAGAAGCAGTTCTAAGTGATAATCAAATAATTGCACATTTAATGGTTGTAGCAATCCAATGGGTAGAGAGTATTGTCACATCCATTTATAGATGGGGAAACTGAGGCACCAAGCTTGGCCTTGGTTAAGCAGCTTGGCCAAGACCTTAAGGATAGTTAGAGCCAGCATTGGAACCCAGGCGTCCCTTAAAATCAAACACTGTGTTTCTCCTTTACCAGGAGCTGGGCGTTGTTCTAAGTGGCGGCTGTGGTGGTTTAGCTGGTGGATGATGAGCTGGACTCCTGCCCTTCAGATCCAGCAACCCTCACCCCTTTGCTGGGGCCAGTTGCGCAGTTTCCTCTACCATCGGTGACACAAGTTCTTACCTCTCAGCTGTGTTAGGACACTGATTAACTCAGTGTATGTGACGTGCTTAGATCAATGCCCGGCACACAATATTGCTCCCTGAATGTTGGTTACTTAATATTCTTTTAACAGCTTACATTAGAGTTCATTTAGCAGTAGATTTTGTGTGTCATCATCGGGTTTAAAGATGAATAGGAATTTGTCATTTTTAGCAATTCAGCCTTTCTTCCCTTCATGAGGATGTAGGCATGATTTCCAAAGCACTCTGGAGCACATTTCTCTTGTTTCACGGTACTACCTTCACTGTCATCAAATCCATACTGAATAATTTCAGTATTAGTAAGTGACTCCCAACCAGGGAAGCACTGCTTGTAGTGGTAGGTGACTTAGGCTCATGGAGTAAGCAGACCTCAGACGTTGGTGACTTAGCTGCTTGGGTAAAACTCTCCCTCCAGAGCCAAAGGCAGTGATTTACATGTTCTGTATTTAATGTTAGGACAGAACTGTGTCCTAACATCTTATTCTTTTCAACTTTCTTCCTGAGTTGGCTTTTCCTCTTGGTGAAACCCATTTCCAAGACAGCTCTCAGCTGTTACTTGAATCCAATTAAACCCACAGGTTTTCTCCGCTACTTCAACTTTGGACTGAACTCTTAAAAGGAGGACTTTGGAAATGGTTGATGAATTGTATCTTTTGCTAGGGTCAGTGGGCATCACTGACCTGGCTCAGACGGGTTAGGAAATATTCCCAGACAGAGTTGTTACAGTCTCAGGACTTTTTATCTGCTCTTCAGTAATTTTGCAGAGCAAACATCGAATGTCTCTTTATACTCTGACTACACATAATAACCAACATCCCTGTAAGACTGAGGCTTCAGGCCAATCCTTTGCAACTTGAGTCATTTTAACTTAAATCAGTAAAACCTGTGTCTATGAGATGTGACTCTGGTAATGGATTCCACAGTTGCTTGGTCTATAAGGCATAAGGGGAAGGTGAGCCCACAGCCTGCCAAGGTATCCAGCAGCATGCTTTCTGAGGGCTGGCCCTGCAGCACCGGGAAGAGATAGGGAGTCCCATGGCCATTAAGCTGGCTAGTGAAAAAAGAAAGACAAAGTCAGACTACTGTGAATGATGGATTTACCGTCTTGTCTCTCCCAGGTGAGCCTTTTTCTCAAGAGGAAATGGAAGAAATGCTGTCAGCTGCAATTGATCCAGAATCAAATTTAATTCATTACAAGGATTACGTAGCAACAATGGTGATAGATGAAAGCTGAATATTCTAAAGACTTACAGGAGAATTTGAAAAGCTGCTTGTCCTTGTTAATTTCATACTGTAGCTTGTAATTTCCATATGTAATTAAATATCCATTAAAGATACTTAATTTCTTGTGACATAGCTATTTCAAGATATTTTGTTTTCTATTGTTTTTGTATTTATTTTTGAAATAGGTTCTTGTTTTATAGTCCTGGTCTGCGTTGAACTTTCTACATAACCCAGGCTGGCTTCAAATTCTTGATATTTCTGCCTCAGCCTTCTGAATCCTGGAATTGCAGGCATGCACCACCACACTTGGCAAGATATTTTGTTTTCTAAAGACAATCATAACAATTAAAGACAAAAGTTTATTTAGTATATTCAGTCTTATGGAATTATAAATTGGTAATTATTTAAAAACATTTTAATATTAAAATGGATTATTTTCTACAATAAAGTCCATCTTACCTTAAAATTAAAAAAACACCTGACAAAATTAAAAATACTCATAATGACCCAAGGCTTGACATAGAAAGATCTTAGGGAGGAACAGAATGACCATAAATTGAAATGAGAAGCAATAAGATGAAAATTTCTTTTTTAAGAAATAAATACATCAGTAATCAGAATGTGGAAGAAAGGTTTTTGAAATAACTATTAATAATTGTGTGACAATTATAAATCTCATTTGAGATTTAACAGTGTAAAGATTGTATTTGCTTTTGTAGCATGTTACTATTTATGGAATGGCTAAAGGAGTTAAGATAATTGAATCTAGAGAAAATGCTGAATGAAAAAAATTTTATTAGTATAAGTTTATGGTGCGGAATGTTTACATTCCTTGTGGGGAGGTGGTACATGTACTGAATGAAAACTGATAGTGTCAGATACTGACAGTTTCTCTCTTGCTCTTTAGAATTCTCACCCACTCAGAATAATCTGTGTGGAAAAATATCCTGAATATTGAGTGTCAGCTCATTTGTTGCCATAACAAAATGCCTAAGGTGGACTAACTTTGTAAGAAAAGGTTTTATGTCACCCACAGTTTTAGGCATTTGAGGTCTAAATAGTGCTGTGCAAGCTCAACAAGGGCCTCCCCTTGATACAAGGTCCCCATGCAGATGGTGTGTGGGGTGAGCAGCCCAGGCTGACCAGGAGCAGAAGGTTAGGAGGGCCAGGCCGCTCCCTGCACAACAGCTCCCTCTCATGGGCTGTCTGAAGAGTATTCCAGTAACCTGAGGATCCCCCAATGGTCCCCTCTCCTGAAGGCTCCACCTCCAGGGGATGCCACCGTGAGGACTAGGCCTCCAGTAATTTGAACGTGGGCACATGTACACCATTAAACCATATCCAAACCATGACACAAAGTAAGAATATTGAGAAATTACTTGATGTTCAGCTGTTTAAAAGGACCGAATAAAGTTACCTGGTACAAAGGGTCACAGTGGAAAAATACAGGCAGACTTAAAGGGGAAATGAATGGTCTTCTATCTCTATTCTTTCATATGGTTCTCAAATACACACTGAATGTCCCCCAAAGGCCTATATGTTAAAATATTGATGCCCAGAGTGACTCTTTTGGGAGGTGGTGGAACTTCTAAAAAGCCGGGTTAGTAGGAGATCATAGGTCCCTGGAGGTGTGCAGCAAAAGGGATAGTGGAAACTCATTCCCTTTTCTCTTTTTGCTTTTTGGGTACCATGAAGTGAGTAGCATTTTCTGCTGTGTGCTCCTGCCTTGCTGCAGGTCCAAAACCAACAGTGGCCTAAAACCTCCAAAATTGTAAGCCAAAATAAAACCTTTCCTCTTTCTAAGTTAGTTAATTCAGGCATTTTGTTACAGTAATGGAAAGCTGACTAATACACCAACTGCATGTGTGTTTGCACATGCAAACAGGTGAGAATGTAAGACCGCTGGGGTTCTTCTTCATATACATGTAGTCCAAGACGGGGATATGCTACTCAAAGAAAGGTTTATCTCTGTTCATTCACAGAACATATATTGAGTATAATTAGGTAACTTGGTAGGAACCAGAGTTGAAAGATGAATATGTCTCTAAATTGTGAGGATCACAGTTTAGTAGGGGAGAACTCAAGTCATTCAGCAAAACGGGTTCAGCAGAGTCCTATGGAAATGCATAGGAGAGGCAGCAGACTCTGCCAGGGGTAAAGGATGCTCCTCAGGGTAGGTGGCACGTGACTTGAAAATGTAGCAGCTTTTTGACCTAGTAGTTTGCTAACTGGGCATCAGGGCGCAGGGCTTGTCAGCAGGGGAATAGCAGGGACCAAACCCCAGTGGTGTCATGAATACCCAGTGGGCTGGGAAGTGAAAGTCAACCTTTGTGGTTGGCATTTAGTAGATTTGGGGGACCCTGTCAGACATGAACTTGGAGTCATGGACAGAGCAGTACCATAAAGGATATCGGGTTAAGGGTAGAGCTAAGGTTCTAGGCTTAGAGTTTATAGTTTATTCTAAAGGTCATAAAAAATAAGGGTATTGCTGGTAAATATGGCTGGAAAATAGATTGGAAGGGTAAAGATTAGATCTGAGGAGAGCAGCTGAGCACAGAGGGAGGAGTTTTGGCAGATGGGGTGTCTCTGGCATGTTCATGTCCTAGAGGCCAAGAGCCACCTAGAGAGCGGAGGAGCTGTGTTCCAGGGTGAGAGAGAGATTGGCTTAGGAGTGATGAACCAGCTTACATAGTTCCTGCCTGATGGTCCCTTCCCTCTCTTCCTCCTTCCTTCCCTCCCTTCCTTTCTGCTCACATATGGGTTACAGAGCTTGAAGAGAGAGTTTGATGTATCTCTTGTGGGAAATGGGAGATGGAGTTGAGAAAGCCCCTTGTGAGTTTCCAGAAACTCTGGAAGGTTTTGCTTAGTTATCCAAGCTCAGGAGCAAAAAGGTAAATTGTCGTACTGAGTCACGCTGAGATTTTGTTTTGTGACAGGGATGGAAGGAACCAAAGGTCAAGAGAGTAGACAAACTGGAAGTGATGGTCCTTGGGTTGCGGTGTTAGAGAAGATTGATGAGGAGTGGGCCACAGGCAGGGCCGAGGGTCAGGGCACAGGGTTCTAGAAGGGCACCAGCCAGTGCGGAGGGAGCAAGGCTACTTGCCTTTTCTCCATTCCTAGGTATCAATCATATGCTTTGTTGGAAATTTGACACTGTTGAGTTCCTAGAGTGTTTCTCTTATTCTCCTATGTTGTTATAATTCACAGCTTAGCTAACACTTATTAGCTGCTCGCTGTGTTTAGGTCCTATGCTAAGTGCTTTATGTATGACTCATTCAGTCCCCTCGACCACCCAGTGAGATGGGTCCCATTTCACACAGCTAGAGGGCTGTGTGATCAGCCTTTTCCAGGGGATGCTGTGATAACATGCCTCCGGATGGCAGTGGTTCACAGCACAAATGTCACGTGTTGTTTATGTTTTGTCAGCCAGGACTGTGCTCTGGGGGTGACTTCATTCCCCCTTTCTTCCTAACTGAATAACCATGCATTCCCATCTGCCCAGGCAACCCCGGCCTGTGCTGGCTGACTCAACATGGTCCTGACGAGATCTCCCTTTTGCTCTTAGAAGTGACCCAGTCTAGATAAGTTGCATGTACCTGTTACACTCATCACAAGATAGAGATCAAGATCAGAACAAGGTGAAGATCACTCCTGGGAGGTTTTAGTGAGACAGTAATGGAAAACATGTCTTTCTTTAGTAGTTTCTCAAGATTAAAAAAATTTTTTTTCTGGGATCACTTGGAATTTTCATGGGGTAAAAATCCAAGTGAAGAAACTCAGTCGTGCCTTTTAAAATCATTGCCCAGAGATGAGCCTGAGCGAGCAACCGTGTGTCAGGGCCCTCAGAGCTGAGACAGGCTCCTTGTGACGGTGACACACTGCAGCTGGGACAGAGGGTGGCAGTGATGTGGAACATCCTTCATGGCTGCCGTATACACAGGGTGCCTCCCTCAGCAGGCTGGCACTAAGGTGGAGCCATAGAGCCTGCTCTGTGCTCAGTGCATGAACACAGGCAGTGACTTGTTTGCATGATGCTGGTACGCCAAAGACACACAGCCTAGTGGGTGAACCCCAACCTCTTCATAATCAAGCCGAGCTAGCGTACCCCCCCCCATGTACTCCACACCCAGAAGGCAGCAGACCAGAGATGCTTCAGGATCAAGTCCCCTTCCCCCGTCCCACCTCTGGAATCCTTTCAGAAGTTCTAACTGATGTCAAGCTCTGCATCTGTCTCAAGGGTATCCTTTCCGCTTGGTAATCACAGAGCTGGGTTAGAGGGGTGTAACTATCTTTTGCCTTTGCACCGATTCTCTATTTCTTTTTAAATACTACGCAATACAGCACAGGTTTCCCATTCAGATCTCATTTTATTTCACGGTTGCCAGGTTTGCAACCTTTGCCTGTTTGCAAAAGGAACTCTTCTATGTCTTTGTGCTGGGGATTGAAACCAAGGCCTGGCATACACTAAGCACACACCCCACCACTGAGCTGTGCCCCTGGCCGGATACTTTTCTGTATACTCAAACCATTTTGTGGTGTATTTTATCTCTTAATTGCCTACCTTGTTCTGAGCATCCAATTAAATTCATAGTGGCATTTTCCTGGCAAGAAGAGCTCAGGCTGTTGTGCAGAAGGTTTGCTTATCCTAAGAGTCTGGCCCAATGGCCTTGCCTGCTCTGTGGAAAGAGGCTGTGTTCTCACACTTTGGGGCTGGGGAAGCTGTGTGACTCAGGCCTGAGAGTCTGACACTCTTGTGTGCTGATCCTGCTTTACCTGTGACTCACCTCAGCCAGGCCTTTACCAGCTCCACACCTCTGTCTAGAAGACAAAGAATCCTGTCTGGTCCCCTAAGCAAGCATCAAATGCCCAAGGGTTTAATGCCTGAGAGAGACAGACAGCCAAGATAACAGGCTGATTGGGAGGACAGCTGGTAGTTCAGGGCATGATTATTTCCTTCCTGTCTCCCTATTCCTTTTCTGTTTCCATATATAAGAAATTACCTTGTTTGTACAAGTAATTCTTCGTAAGATCAATGTCACTGTATAATTGCTCAAATAAACAGTCTTGTGGTCATGTGGGTTCCCATCTTGTGCCAGGCAGAGTGGCTTTTCCCTACTATTTCTGAGAGAGTGGTCACCCATTAGAAATTCAGACACCCATGTCCCATTCCAGACCTCCAAACTAGAATCTCTGGAAATGGGGCCAGCAACCTACATCTTCAGCAGACATCCTCGGGCACACATGTGTTTCAGAGTCACCACCTGGGTGGTATTATGTTGGGAAAGCATAGGATTTGGAGGTGGGCTCTGTCACTTAACAGATCATGTGATTGGCACAGGCATTTGAGTTTCCGCACCTCAGTGTAGAAAGCGGAAAGAACACCTGCTTTACTTATAGGGGTGGTGTGAAGACTGAGGTCATAAAAGTGACAATTCTCTAAAAGCTGTAAAGTATAACACAATTATTATTTATAGAAAACCAGCCAGGGAGAGAGGGAGGGACAATCAGGGACAGAGATTAGCTCTTTGGCCCACGTGTAGACAGAGTGTGGGAAAGTAGGTGGCTAACAAGAAACCAGCTTAGGGGTGAGGACAGTGAGCTTGCCAGGATGTGTTTGGGGAGATGCGGGACTGGCTGTCATGGCGCCATCAGCAGAGGTAAGATCTGAAGTTCATGTCTACGAGGTGAAATCAGGGGGGTTTAAGAGGGAGGTTTTCTTTCTTATTCTCTTTCTCATCTCTCCTTCCTCTTCCTTCTTCTCCTCCCCCTCTTCCTTTCCTCCTCCTTCATCTTTTTTCTCCTCTTCTTCCTCCTCTATTACTGATCCATTATAGTACTTTTAAAGCAGTATGAATCTGACTTCACCTTGTGGACAAAATATTTCATCATTGAGAAGTTTTTCTGAAACAATACACAAAAAAATTTCAATTCAAAATCTGAGGTTGCCTCTTGTTTCTTTGCTCAGGGGACGGCTATATACATGGCTGGTCCAAATGTCAAATCTGTTTTTCTCTACCAAATCTTCAGCTATTCCTAAGAAATCTTGAAAGACACTTTGAATCACTTATTGCTGTTCATGAAATGAAACAGGGTTCAAATGTCATATGACTTTAAATATAGGTTTAAAACATGTTCAGGTTTGTTTTATGTTTGAAATGCTTAGTTTGAAATGTCTTGCTAGCTGTCATGGTACCATTCCAGCCCTGGTTACCTGCTCAAAGCCTGAAACTAACTTAAGAAAACTTCATTGTTAATAGGTACAAGGCATGATCACAAAACATAATAAGTTTTAAAATTGAATACAATAAAACACATGTTATCATTAATCTCCCTCAAACTACTGCCTCGCCCTTCAAACACATTTCTCCTTTCTTTCCACTTGCTGAAGCATTCTGGAAGCCCTCTTTCACGAGTGTCTTTACGAAGCATCATGAAAAACACAGTCACCACTTCTGCTAAGAGCCTCCCCGTGGAAAGCAGGCTTTGTAAAACAGTGGGCTGTGTCCTCACCCGTCCTATTCACTGAATGCATTACTGTGCAACTTCTGGCTCTTTCCCAAACACAAATGACCATGAAAGGTAAACATTTGGGGACTGACTCAGGACATCGAGGTAGCTACTGCTCAAGCTAAGTCACTGCCAGCCTGACCCAGTCACTGAGCTTATCAGCTTGTCACCTTATGCTTGCTGAAAACATGTTTGATTAGGAGTTGCAAATGGTGATCTTTAAAAAGAAGTCTCTCCTACACAGTGGAATTCCTCTACGAAAGATGATTTCCCCCAAATGACTACTTGAAATACAGTTTGTAGAACAAAGGTAAAGCAGTTTTCTTGATTTTTAACTTTTCAGATAAGCGCTTTTGATTTCTTTTAAGAACATGCATTTTGATTACCTTGTATATCACAGATGGGTATTGATATTGTTCATCCACGTCCCTTTGGTGAAATTTAAGTCCTTATGTGGGTTACAGGCTACCAAAGCATACACAGTAACTTTCTTTTTGCCTTATTAATTTCTGGTGAAATTTACAGTGTTTGCATTAGCAGTTACACTGCTATTTCTGTTGCAGGGAATCTGTTTTTCATGTGTGTAGAAGTGAAATGTTTGGAATTTAATGAGTCTATTACAGATTAATAAAACAGACTTAAAATATCATAGGATTACGTAAGGAAAGTGATATTTTAAGTTAATACTGCAGTAGTACACAGAGCTTTATCTTGAATGTAATTCTTCCCTAGACATGTTAGTTAATTAATACATATATATTTTAATGTAACATAATCTATTTAAATTACATATTTAACAATAAGAAAACACAAGTTAGATTTGCAAAAACTTGTTATTTCTGCTTTTTTCATTTTCAGTTTGATTCTGGCAACATACATTCATTGCCATTGAATTTGTGGGGTATTTTTGGTTTTGTTTTGTCTTTTTGAGACAGGGTCTCACTATGCAGCGAGTGCTGGGATTACAGGAGTTGAATTTGGACTCATAAACCAGATACAAATTTGCATTAACACCCGCAAGAATGGAATCAACTAGGTAATTTCGAAATTCTCCTGGGTATTAAGAATTCATATGCTGTGCGAGGCAGGATTACTTCCAAACAGTTTGTACTCTAGCTCCCTGATGAATGCCATCCGAGTACGTGGCCTACCTCAAGGGCTCGGGCCAGGTGGAGTGGTGCAGACACAGACCCAGGGCCAAGGACAGGAGCAGTCACTAAGAGCCCTAAAGGTGGAACACGAAGACTGGAGATCCATTGTCCCGCAGGCAAAATGTGGAGAGGGGCGAGGATGGGGAGCGCTGGTAGGGGATAGAGCGCACCCTGAGACGACGGCGGCCGGGAAGGCGGCGCGGCAGCCTCAGCCCGACGCGCCTGCGCACTGCAGGGGGGAGGCGGGGCCGAGAGGCGGGAAAGCGCGGCGCGTTCTCAGGGACCCGGATTCCCCGCGCCCGGGGCTCGTCTGCTGTCTGACCCACCGGTACGAGGCTGCGCCCGCACGCGCACCCTGGCTCCCCCGATGAACACTAAGCAGCTGCTGCGCGTTTGTGGCGCTTCTTCCAGTGCCTGCCCCTCTCCTCCCTGGCCTTCTGGCCTGCCCCGGGGACCCGGTCCCTCTGTCCGCGGGGAGCCTGGGGAGCTGTGGGCCCGGGCACCTCCGAGCTCTCTAGGCCCGCAGGCCTCTTCGGACGCGGCCGGGCGCAGTCGCCTCCGCCCGCCCTCTGCTGGTCGTGGCGCGCCCGCTCCACCTTCCGGGTGCTCTGTGCCCCAGGCCGCGCTCCAGCGTCCCTAGGCCGCCCGACTGCCCTGGGCCCGGCGGTCCCTGGCCTGGGTCCCCGAGTCTGCGCCACGGCTGAGCTCCTTCTGCCTGAGCTCCACACTTTGTGCTGTCTCACCTCTGCCCAGGCATCCGCTTCCCTCGGCCACAGTCCTCCCCAGGTCTACCCCATCTTACAGAAATCACCCCTGCTCCTAGCTGCGCCTCCGCCTTGTGCGAGGCCACCTGGGTGCCTCACTTCCGACCTTTCTTACCCTGCTGAGACTGCAGGCGGCTCTCCTGCCACCTGCCTGCCACCGACGACGACGCCTCCTTTACTTTATTGGGGCCCGCTCGCAGAAACTTACTAGATTCAAAGATGCACTCTAAGGTTCTTTTCCTTAGACAGTGACCGCTTAGGTCAAATGGGTGGCCCTCACTAAGCCCCTTGAATACCTATGGCCCCCGGGTGCTGGCCACTGCTCTTTCTTCGATTGCACACCCAGTGGCCAGGCCAGCTCATGACCCCAGCTGCCACCTGCAAGCCAGCGACTCTCAGATCTAAACATCGTGCAGCTGAAGATCCCTCTGGGCTTTCTGGGTGGCAGAACCTATCCTGCCCCTTCGCCTTTTTTTTGCCCAGTTTGGACCACATACATCCATCACCGAGAACCTGCCTTGGTGCTTTGGGATGTGGTTCTTCCACTCTATTGGAATTCAAGGTGGTCCCAGGATGCAGCACCTCCTACCTTGGTGATTATTATGGTTTTTGTAACCACTGGCCGGCAGGCTGTTCAGGCCAATCCAGAAGCGTCTTCAGAGTTGATGTGGTTATGGCACGTGTGTTAGTGTGGGATTTATGGAAGCAGATGATGAGACAAGCATGCCTTGTGGGTGATTTATTCTTTGTGTGAGTGTGTGTGTGTTGGGGGTTGGTCCCCAGAAACAGTGGTCGACTGAGGGGTCACTGTAGAATAGACTCTCCAGCTTGTCCACCTCAGGCCTGGGTTATTTTGTTCTGACTCTTTATGGAGCAGGGACGGGAAAGAGGTAGGAAGGCTGAGCAATCCTTTCTGTTCCTTCAGGGCCTGGAGGCAGGAACGTGTGCAACCGCAGGCCTTAGGAGTTGAGCTGGCTATTCAGAAAGTGAGGCTGGGGTTTGGGGTGGGATGTACTCAAAGAGGGCTGGGCTGGCTGGCCCAAGGCTGGGGCTCAGCGAGGGATCAGCGCTGTGTCTCCCTCGGCTGCCCTGCTTACTGATGGCTGCAGATCCCACTGCCAAACCTGCCGTCTGCTCTCTGCCTGACCTTTACCCTGCAGCCTTTCCCCTTGCCTCCACAGGGCTCCTTCCCATGGTCTGCAGGCCTGTGCTTGAGCATTTCTTTCTCTGCAGCGCCCTCTCTTAGGTTAGCATGGAAGGTCAGTTATATATGTAGTTTACTAACTGAACTCGGTCAGCAGCATAGAACTTGGCTCCAAGAGAAGTTATTAATCCTGTTTCTGCATCTAAGGACATTGGAGCTTGGGGAAGCACAAAAGCCTGTGTCTTGCATTAGCCACTAAGATGGGCTGTGCTATACCTCCCAACGCAGCCCAGCAGTGGCCTGCCCTTCCTCCTCTTGACCCAGACAGACGCCATCTTGTCTGTCTTCTTGTACTTTTGATATGGATGCCATATTACAGCTGGTGTGATCTTGTAGCTAAGCTGTTTGTGTCTTCACCTGATTTCCTTTTTCAACCCTAAGCCCCTGATATTTCACCCTCAGTGCCTGGTCTGCTGCTTAATGTGGAGTAAAGCCTTCCTTAACGTCTAAAATTAGAATGAAGTTGTGTTACTATTAAAATTTGATCCTGTTTTAATAAACACTGAGGAATGGATTGGCCTGAAATCCACCTTGAATTCCAATAGAGTGGTTCCTTAACTGAACCCAGTTTTGACTTTTCTGGGCATATTCAGGTGCATAAGACAGAAACAGAAACATTAAAGGACCATGATCTAGGTACTGGGAGAATCCCCCAAATATTTGAGACCTTTCCATCTGTCAGGCCTTCTAGAAAGACCAAAGTCTTTACTGAAATCAAGGAATAGTCTATTGTTTTTTCTTTTGCAGAGATTATCAAAATAAGACAATTCCTCCTCAGGCTTTGTGATTTGGGATTTGTTTATAGGACAAATCTGAGTCACACTACCCAGTGATTAAGGAAGAGAAAGTGTCAGTGGCCAGCTTCCCCTTGGGAACCCTGCCATCTTTATTAAGTTTGTTGAGTTGACATCAACAGCCATAGACATTTGCTAGGCTTGAGTATGGACTTCACCATAAAAAGGGAGGGAAGAAAACTTCTTACTGGGAAGAAACTTCCACCTAGGGATGCTGCACCACACCAGCTCACAGAGACTCAGGAACAAGGATTTTATTTCCCTTAATAAAAACTAATTGCATGTGCAAATTTGTAAAGACCCAGCTTCCTCCTCAGAATACTGAATCCACTAGTAAATGTATACCATCAAAGCAAAGACAAAATGCTGATGATTATAACTTCTTTTGGTAATGGGATCATGGGAAAGAGCAACAGAGGCATAAAGGATGAGAAGCCCATGATTTCCCTCACCTGGTCAAGCACTCACCTGCACTGTGTTGAGACTACCTAGTGTACATGGGTGGGACTTTTAATGCCACGTGACCAGCAGGGACAAGAAATGTACAGCTACTGTCCTGCTAACCACAGGGGAAGGTGATTATAAAGGAAAAGTACATCCCTTTTTTCTTCTCTCACCACCCCAGTTTGCAGAAAGTCGTCTTTCACAAAAAAATGCAGCAAAACCCACTTTCTTTACAGTACACTTGGATTTTTCTAAGGCTGTGAAAGTGAATCAACTAATATAGACCACATGAATAACCTTTTACTGTCATGATATCTGTAGAGTTTGGCTCTTCATTTCCTCTTGAAGATGCTTTGTCTATCCTCACAGAAAAGGCAGTGTCTTCCTTCTGATTTTGAAATTCCTTGTGCACACAGCATAGTGTCTGTTGGTCCATAGTGTCTGTTGGTCCACGGGGGAGTGCTGTAACAGGCCTGAGAGCTGTGGGAAGTCTTGCTGTCCTCAGATCCACATCAGCTAATCTGGAAAATGTTAGCCCTCTCACCATGGATCGTCCTTATTACAGTTCTTTACTTTTTATTTAAGGTCACATTTAAGATTATTTGCTAGTGTGTAAGTACTAGAAACATTTTCTGAAAATTTTATTATACAGTTGTGTTTGTATGTTTAGAGATATGTGGAAGTATGCAACTTTTGAACTTCTTGATACTTTGTTTTTACTACAGTTCTTGCCCTAGTATAAATCACTGTACAGTTATGGCAGAGGTCTAATGTGGCGGAAGGCCAAAGCAGAAATGCTTACCACTTCCTGCTGCTTCTTCAGCCCTAATTGCAACTTACCTTCCTGTTTGCATGCACAGAGAATTCTAATCAGTCCCTCACACATCATCAATATCCGCCTCATGTGCCGTTGCAATCAGAGATCATAGAACCCTCTGCTTCTCTGTATCTGGTCAAAGGAGACAGCCCAGCCTCCATGGGTTGTGTGCTCCTTTCCATGTCCTCAACTCAATAAACCTGTTCACTTGGTACGTTTGTCTTGTAATCCAAAAATGAGCCCCTATCCCCACAACCTCGAGTCCAAAAATGGGGCAAGACATGTTTTTAAAAAGCAGCACTGATTTATTTTATCCTGGGACCAGCAACACAGTGCAGTTGGAGTTTGCAAAAGCTGTGTGTCTCCCTCAAAACTTTTCAGACTTTTTGTAGAAAGCACAGTTTACAAAGTAAGGGATTATGAGCGTGGATAAGGAAATGAAAAATCCTTGATCTGCTAAGGAATGAGAAAGACCTTTGTATCCCTTTGCAGAGGACAGAGAAGTCTCGCAGGAATTTATAATCCTTTGTCAATTTATTTTAGCACTCAATTTTAGATAACATCTGTTGTTTGCATAGGGCAGCTGTTGGGAGCCGCAGCCCCGAGCCCGGTCGCCTCACTTGGCGGACGTGAGGCCTGTAGTAAAGAGTGAGGCCTGAGGTAGATTACCCCTCTCATCAAATATGTTAGTTTCCTGCTTACCGCGTAAACAACCCGCTCAACAATATAGTTTGCCTGGCAACTGATGATGTTAGCCAATCAGCTTGTCTTGCTTACTTTAACATGATTGGACACTGTACCCGTATATATACCGGTGCCACCCCTGGGCGGAAGAAAAAGCCAGATAGAAGCCCGAAAGTAGAAGCCCAAAAGGAGCCGCGGAGAGCGGACCGGTAGAGGCTTTGGGGCAGGCTGAAGCACAAAAGGAGCCGCGGGGAGCAGACCAAAGGAGGCTTCAGCTGGGAAAACCCAGGGCAGGCTGTACGGAGAAGAAAAATAAAAAAAAAAGGTTGTCCACTACCAGACTGTGTCGTGTGTCCTTCCTGCCGGCCGGGAGCGGACATCGACATTTGGTGGCCCGTACGGGGACTGATCACCCCCGAGACGTGGAAGTGGACAACGCTCCAGTACAGAGCTGCGAGACAGGTGAGTTGGGGATAAGCCTGGGCTCTGGGTGGCGCGCACCTACAGGGCTTTTAGACTCCCCTCAGGCTCACGCGTAAGTGGCGGATTCCTTGGGCCTCACGCGGTGAGTAACATATTAAAAAATGGGAAACATGCTAGGTAGCGGCACTAAGAGCGAGGGTGGCTGTGGAGAAAGCTCTCAAGAGCTTACAAAAGTACGCAGGGTATCTGAACAGGCCCAGTCAGGGAGCTCCCGAGAGGTGTCTGTTAAGGGGAACAAGGATGCTAAGGAGGAGGACGGGGCTCTAGCCTCGGAGTCGTCTGACTCCGAGGACGAGGGAAAGTTGAATGGCAGGGAGGCCAAAGAGACCAGCTGTCAGGAGCCTAAGTCGCTCAATAAGGAGTCGCAGGGTTCTTTTCCAGCGTTGCCCCGCGAATTGCGCTCTGCTCAACCTGGTCTGCGGAGGAGTAGAGAGCTCCTGAGCGCTCCCCGGCGCGAGAGGGAGGCGAAGCCTTCCGCCCCACCTTGGGGGCCGTTTCCGGAGGCGATCCCTCGCCGCGGGGCGGCCGCCCGGGAGCTCCCTTCCTCTTCGCCAGAACAGGAAGTGATGCACGGGCCCCCATTTTCCGCCCAATCACGGCCGCTGTCTTATGCTCCGCCGCCGGCAGGTCGGTATTTTTACAGGCGGCTTTGGCAGGGGGGACGCTTGTCTCATGAGGTACATCCACCTGGGATAGATAGTGGCCCCTACGAGATATTTCCTGTACAAGTAGCTATGGGCCAGGGACGCAATGTATGGGAGCCTTTTGAGATAAAGCAGATTAGAGAACTTAAAAATGCAGTTACAACCTTTGGGCCGACTGCGCCTTACACCATTGCCATGCTGGAGAATCTGTCTTCTGGGCCCCTCACCCCCGCGGACTGGATTCAGCTGGCAAAGGCCTGTCTGCCCTCGGGCAGTTACCTAGATTGGCGAGCCTGGTATGCAGAGTTCTCTGCCGAGCAGGCTGAGAAAAACGCCAATCGAGGAAACCGGGGGTGGAACAAGAAAATGCTTATGGGAGAAGGTCGGCACGCTGATGACCAGACCCAGTTCCCCGGCGCTGTCTATGAGCAAATCAATGCCATAGGACTCCGCGCCTGGAAGCAAGTAAGTGGTGCTGGAACAGCCTCCTTGTGTCTTTCAAAAATAATTCAGGGTACCACAGAGCCATTTGTTGACTTTGTGGCCCGAATGCAAGATGCTGCCGATAAGATATTTTCTGATCCGGGAGTGGCTCGACCGCTGGTAAGGCAGCTGATTTTCAAACAGTGTACAAAGGAGTGCAAGGCAGCGATAGCTCCTCATAAGAACAAGGACCTCAATGCCTGGATTAGGATATGCAGAGAGATAGGGGGGCCGCTCTCCAACTCGGGAGTGGCTGCTCTCCTGGCCGCGGCTATACAGCAGAGGGGACCTCGCGGGTTAGAAGGGGAATGTAAGGCTAAAGGGTGTTTTGCCTGCGGGGAGCCAGGACACATTAAACGTCACTGCCCAAACAATGCAGATGCTAGGCCTCGTCCTAAGAATGAAAAACCATATGTTTGTGGGCGATGCAAAAAGGGATCACACAAAGCTGAGGAGTATAGGTCGGTCTTTGATACTCAGGGCAACCGTATTTGTAGACAAGATGCTAGAGAGCCAAAAAACGGCCAGAGGGGGCCCCCTTCACAGACGGGCCCCCGCCCCAGAGACAGGACAGCTCAGGGTGGCAGCCTTCAACAAGGGCCACCCCTGGGTCAACAGGTGTGGACCTCAGTGTCGCCTCCAGACTTATATGGGTGTTCATCTTGTCATTTGTCACTCAGCACCCTATAATTTTTCCAAAGGTTACTGCCTCTGAGCCATTAGTCCCAGCAACTACAATATACACAGATGGCTCTAAGACGGGGATAGGCGCCTATGTGATCCTAGGCAAGCCCCCGGTTACCATACAATTTAAACCAGATCAGCCTCAGGTGGTAAAACTACAGATCGTTAAAATGATTCTTAAACGGTTCTCAGAGGCCATTAACATTGTCTCCGATTCTAGATATGTGGTCAATGCTATGCAAGTGCTTGAGACTGCCGGTTTAATTAGATCCACTTCCACAGTGGCTGGACTGTTCCTGTCTATCCAGACATTGCTTCAAAACAGACACCATAAGGTCTTCACCACCCACATAAGAGCACATACATCCCTGCCAGGGCCTATGACACAGGAGAATGCGGCTGCTGACACTGCCACTCGCCCGTTATAGATTTTTACCTTACTAACACCAATCGAGCGAGCCCGTGCCTTCCATAATAAATTTCATGTTAATGCCAAAAAACTAGCAAACCATTTCCATGTTTCTAGAGCAGATGCACAAGATATCGTGCGACTATGTGACTCCTGTGCCACATACAAACCTGCCATACCGATGGGAGTAAACCCTCGAGGTTTGATCCCTGGTGATGTTTGGCAGATAGACATCACACATATACAGGAGTTTGAGACTCTTAAATATGTTCATGTTTCCACAGACACCTGTTCTCACGTCATATTTGCAACAGCAGAAACAGGTAAAAAAGTGTCTAATGTGATCAATCATTGCCTGGCAGCTTGGGCCACATGGGGCAAACCAAAAATATTAAAAACTGATAATGGACCAGCCTATATAGGCAAAGCCTTCAATGAGTTCTACAAAATGATAGAGGTTCAATTAAAACATGATATCCCATACAATCCCCAAGGTCAAAAAATCATTGAGAGGGCTCATAAAAGCCTCAAAAAAATTTTACAAAAACAAAAAGGGGGAGTAGGCCAAGGCCTGGCCCCAAAGGCACGATTATCCATGGCACTATTCACACACAATTTTTTAAATTTAAATAATGATAATCGCTCCCCAGCTGTGGAGCACTGCAACCCTTCCCCCAACCATAAAGGGTGGGTGAAGTGGAAAGATGTCCTGACAGGACAATGGATGGGCCCGGATCCGGTAATCAGCTGGAACCGAGGCGCGGTTTGTGTTTTCCCACAGGAACCGGGACGAGAACCACTGTGGATACCGGAGAGACTGACACGGGCAACAAAGCCCTCGACTAAAGATCAGACCTGCCCTACCGGAGATCCATCACAGACCAACCAATAAGATAAATAAAAATAGCGGTAGCCCAAAATGGACAAAAAGATCCTCAGGCATATGCATGGCTCGCTCGCCTAGCCTACGACCGAGTCTAGGGACGGTGAGCTTCCCACACTCCTCCTCTAAAAAATTATGATATAGCAGGGTAGATGAGTCAATGACGGGTAAGAGCGTGCCTCCCCAGCATGACTCGACCTAAGCCAGGCCCTACCCCATCCTGCACGTAAGCCGCTGGACTGTTAGATGCTGCCCAGGTCTAAATTTCTCTCCGAGGGGATTTCTTTACGGAGAGGAAATGAGTGCAAGCTTGTGTGCATCCAGGTTCCGTCCAGTTTGTGCCTGGCCCTAGAAAAAGGACGAGGGCCTCAGGGCCTTGACAGACCATGGGACGGCCGACCAGGGTCTAAGCCAAGGACCTACGGTGGGCCTACGCATAGGGCATAAGCCTCTGCACCCAGTCCAAAAAGGGCTACGATGCGCACATTCATAAAAAATAAAAAAGGGGGAGATGTTGGGAGCCGCAGCCCCGAGCCCGGTCGCCTCACTTGGCGGACGTGAGGCCTGTAGTAAAGAGTGAGGCCTGAGGTAGATTACCCCTCCCATCAAATATGTTAGTTTCCTGCTTACCGCGTAAACAACCCGCTCAACAATATAGTCTGCCTGGCAACTGATGATGTTAGCCAATCAGCTTGCCTTGCTTACTTTAACATGATTGGACACTGTACCCGTATATATACCGGTGCCACCCCTGGGCGGAAGAAAAAGCCAGATAGAAGCCCGAAAGTAGAAGCCCAAAAGGAGCCGCGGAGAGCGGACCGGTAGAGGCTTTGGGGCAGGCTGAAGCACAAAAGGAGCCGCGGGGAGCAGACCAAAGGAGGCTTCAGCTGGGAAAACCCAGGGCAGGCTGTACGGAGAAGAAAAATAAAAAAAAAAGGTTGTCCACTACCAGACTGTGTCGTGTGTCCTTCCTGCCGGCCGGGAGCGGACATCGACAGGCAGCAATGGTTAACATATCAATTAAGTCAGAATTCCAGGGATTTACAATTCTTTACAGAGGGGAGCATTGATTAACATATCAATTAGGTCACCCAGAAAAAATGACGCATAAAGAACAGTATGGCGGCATTACAGGTACTTTAGTCATATAACAGGCATAACACAAACAAAACGAAGCTCTTTTTGCTAGTGTAGCGCAGTTTGCTTCTCTATTGTGCCAGGATACTCTAACATGGTGCCTTGAGACTCAGATGGCAGAGTGTGTTAGCTCCTGGGAGTCACTACCAGTTTGAGCTACCCTGCCCATGAACCACCTTTTTTTCCCTCAGGGGCTGTTTACTTGCTGCATACAACAGCACCTTCCTCATGCATCACAGGTAAGCTGCTATCTGAGGTTTTCTGTTTACATTCCTAACACTGTGTCAGAAAACCTATCTGTTGCTGTCCCTGGACAGAGAGAACAGTTTTCACACTCCTTAGGCCAAACAGCCTGAGGCAAAACTGTTATTTTTGTTCCTTGGGACCCCACCCTGCATTCTTTGGTGAGGGCTGATGAGAAGGGTGTTGAGACCTTCAAAACAGGTGAGGACTTCTTTTGATAGGTGTGATCCAGAACAGCTTCCACGTTCTTTGGGGAGGGGAACTAAAGCTCTTACTTCCCAAGGTGAAGTTATTCTCTCAGCTTACTTATAATTCTGTCATGGGGACCATTTCCTGATCCCCAAAAAACACACTGATAGAATTCTGGTGCAGCTGAAAAGATAGTAAGTATGAAATACAAATGACCTTTATTTTTAAGAATGTGGGGAGAGACTCCCTGACCCTCTGGGGCCTGGCATTGTCTCTGGGGGCTGGCATTCTCTCCAACAGACACGTGGTGTAGGGGCATATGTGTAGCTTAGGTTTGGGGTGGTGCCTAAGGGGCATTAGTGATGCACAGGTAGCCCATTGGTATATATTTTGCACCACAAGTGAATTCCTAGGGGCAGGGAAGATAGAGCCCCTTGGTTCTGCCTCCTAGCCTCCTCCCAGCTACAGTGTCTGGCCTAGGGCAAGATCCTTTCATTCCAGGGCTGAGGATTTAGAGCAGCGGCATAAGCACCTGCCTTGCAAGCAGGCGGTCGTGAGTTTGATCCCTAGTACCGATAAAAAGTTAAAAAAAAAAAGATCCTTTCTTTCCCATCTTTCGATTATTAGGAAAAAGGGCAAAGATTTTCTTTCTTTTACTGTTTCCTGCTGGAAGGGGGCACTGTACTGGGGTTTAGGGGAGTTGATGGGATCACGGTTGTTGCCCATGTAGAAGCTGGTGCCCAAAGTGTTTTAGCCAGGACAACTTTCTCACTGGTGAATGCCTGTATGTTAGACTGGAAAAACAAAGAGACAAGGTGTTATGAGGAGGCATGGCACTATCATATTTAAGGACCCAGGTGAGGTAAAAGGAAAGGTGCCTTTGATTTAGATATGTCATTTTATCAGGACTATGTTGAGGTAGGATCATTGCCACGGTAAGGTAGAATTATGAAAAATAAGTGTGGGGTTATGAGAGGTGATTATTCTCCCATCTGAAAGGGTAAGAGTTAAGAGGGTAGGTAGGTAAGACTTGTCTCTGGTCCAGGAGTTGAACTGGAAAAAATAGGGGGAGTGGGGAAGGCCATGGCTGTACCAGCATAGGGAAGGTAAGAGCCTAGGCATTCAGGGATGTCACATTTAACCAAACAGCTGAGGGTAGAAAGACTAAGACAGTTGTCACATAGAACATTATGAAGATGACCTTACGCATGATGTGGGAATCTTTAGGAAAGACTGTTAAGAGTCCTGCTGTAAAAGTGATCATTAATAGAATCTAAGAGATTAGGAACCAAGTTGGATAACAAAACATGGCTTAGCCTCTGAACTGTGGCTGTGAGGCCTTCGTGAAACAGAGATGGGTGGGTGACAGAAGATGAGATGACCACTCAGAATGACCAGATTTAGGGCTGGGAGGGCACCGCTTAGCCTGAGTGATGTGAAACCAGGATGGCAGTCTAGCAACTTTGACCACTGTTGAGGTTGCCAAGAAGACCAGGTATGGGCCATTCTAACTTGGTTGTAGTCCTTGGGATGATTTGCTGTAACAGGACTTTAGTAAGTATATCAGCAGTTTTCCTGGTTATGGGAAAGGCTTTTATTTATCCTGAAAAAGTATAAACAAAATAAGAAGACAAAAGTTATCTGTCAGTCTTGACCAGGGTTGTCTGAGAAATTGGTGAATAAGAAAGGAAGGAGGTGGGGCTGGGGATTTAGCTCAGTGGCATAAGCACCTGCCTTGCAAGCAGGCAGTTGTGAGTTCGATCCCTGGTACCGATTAAAAAAAAAAAAAAAAAAGGAAAAAGACAAGAAAGGAAGGAGGTGATATGTATCTCTGAGGAGAGGTTTACTAGCAATAACAGGTATAAGCTGTTGAGGCCTCAGTGTCTGGGTCAGTCTGCATAAACACAAGGGAATAAAAAGCACTTTTTAAGATTTAGAACTGTAAAGTGAGTAGTGGAGGGAGGGTTTGGCACCACTGGGTGGATTGGGAAGAAGCAGTCTGGAACCTGCATGAAATAGGCCCTGTTTGTAAATGGCATAGGTTGGCCATCAATATCCCCTATAAAGACTGAGGATTTAGTATAGCGGTCTGAAAACTCAGGAAGAATCCTATATTTCCACAAGTATAGAGAATGTTTTACCTGAGACTTTTAGTGGGACTTGGGACTCTAAGAAGGATACTTTAAAGTGGGCTGTGGGCCCTGAACCCCGTCAGTCTTCAGCAGCAAGTTTAAGCAGATCTGTCAGTGATGAATCTGGCAGTGTTGGCATTTCCTGTGAGGGCTTACCCACTCTCTGGTGTCTAGGACAGTCCAGTAGCCCTGGGGTAAGATCTCAAAGGAATGCCAGGATGGGGCACTCTCTTGCCCAATGTCCTTTTGCGGCATTTGAGGCATGGTCCATGGAGGGGGCCCAGGCAGCTCCACCTTGTGTCAGTTTACCTGTCTCAGAACTCCAAGTGTCACTGCTATCTCTGTTGTTGAAAACACGAAAAGCCATATTAAGGTCACCCTGTGGGGTTTGAGGGCCAAGTTTTGCCTTTTGTGTTAGGCTCTGGTCTGCAGTAGAAGGTATCTGTAGCAATTAATTAAGTATGCAGGAGTCAAATAATATAATCAACAGGGTATTTATGATTTTAGTAAAGGCTTCTCATAAGGAGGACAAGGTCCAGTGAATTTTAGGAACTGACATGTCATTTATGTCATGTATAAGTATCTCTTTATGTTATTAAAATGTCTAATGCCATCTGATTTTTGGAGGATGGCCTGTTTTATTAATTTTCTCTTTCTATTTAGGAGAGAGATCAGCTATGGTGTCATTTAATATCAGTTGAATATAGTTAATTATGGCTTGGTGGAGGGTAGAGCCAGGGCAGGCAGACAGGCTGGGAAAGGTTTAAGTCTGGCTTCTGCCACAGTGTTGGTCTTGTTTTGCATGCATCATATAACCTCTTTTGGGGAAAGATCTAGTGGTTTCCAGCAAAACAAATTTATAATTACCTCTTATTTTTAGTTGTTAAACATGTAGAAGATTGGTAACAGTATGGTATAATATAAGCAGTAAGCTTAACATAGAACATTAAATGGTTATCAACCAGGAGTTGTTTTAACATTTGAACACTGAAGAAGTTTGTGAAACATCTCTAAGCATATGTCTGAATCTCAAAGAAAACATTTGTCATGGCTGGAACACTAGAAAAAAGCAGCAGAAACAATCGTAATTATATATTTGAAAGCATGAATACACTATCAGATCAGCAACAATAAATTGTCTGCTGCGACCTGTTGTGTCTGTCTCTGCGCTAGCAGTCGGAGCTGTGTTTGCTGTCAGAGCCATGTTTGTGCTTGGGGGCAGGGGCTGGGACTGCTCCAGCATGCGGTGTGTAGGGCGGGATGGAACACGGAGGGTGGGCAGAGCATGCAGAGTACAGAGGGTGCAGGGCAGGCGGAGCACCCAGGGTGGGAGCAGCGCATGCAGAGAGGCAGGCAGGGCACAGAGTGGTGGGTGGGGCATGCAGGGCACAGCATGGAGGTAGGACTGGTCAGGAGAGGCGCGGAGCGCAGGTGGAGCATTTAGGGTGGGGGGCAGTGTACGCAGAGTGGGTGCACAGCAGGGCATGGCACAGAGCTGGGACCCGGGCAGAGCTGGGGTGTGGCATGGAGCTGGGACCTGGCATGGAGCTGGGGCACCGTGTGAGGCCCCAAGAACATCCCAACACTGTTGGGGTGCACTTCTCCCATCCTGGCGGGAAAGCGGCATGTGGTGGGTGGGGAAGCGGAGAGGAAAGAGAGGACACTGAGAAAGCTTTGAAAGGCTGTCCTCAGTGTGGGGAGGGGGAGGGATCCTGGAGGAGCGGGAAAGGACACATCCTTAAAACAAAGGCCCAAAGATAGAGAGTTTTGTAAACTTGTCGTCAGTGTGATAAGCTATAAATAGATATGTTTTTGGGGGGACAGGAAGTGGTCCCCAAGATAAAATCTGGTGTGGGGCCTGGCCCACAGAGTCACAGTCAGGTGAGGCAATGGACTGTGGCCTAACCAGGTTAGATTGTCACCTTTACCTCGTAGAGGAACAGTAATTGGTAATTTAGTTCCAAAGCTTGTGATATTTGGCCATCACCAACAACACGAGTGGATTTCCCATGGATTTCAGTAATGGCTCTGCCCATGAGAGCTTAAAAGCTCTAAAGGATGTGAGAGTTTTCCAGTGTGGGGCCCAGCCCATGGAGGAAGGCTCTGTCTTGGGCTGTCTAAGGATGTGAGAGCGTCACCCGAGTCCAGGGAATGGGGAGAAAACCCTCATGGGGCCTGGCCCAGCACTGAGTAATCTCCGGAGGTTGCTCACCTGTGGTAAATGAACTAGACCAGTGTGGTTTGCAAAACAGCAGTGACAAGTTTAGCAGCTCCCGAGTGTTGAGAAGTGAGGAATTAATCCAGGATGCAGTCCAGTTTGTGAATTGGCAGGGGACTTGGAATGGGGATTCCAGAAGTCATTCCCCTGCCGATCTGAGTCATGGCACCATATGATAGAATTCTGGCGTGGCTGAAAAGATAAGAAGTATGAAATATAAATGACCTTTATTTTAAGAATGTGGGGAGAGATCCCCTGACCTACCGGGGTCCAGCATTCTTCCCAGGGTCTGGCATTCTCTCCGACAGACACGTGGTGTGGGGGCATACATGTAGCTTAGGTTTGGGGTGGTGCCTGAGGGGCATTAGTGATGCACAGGTAGCCCATTGGTATTCATTTTGCACCACAGGTAAATTCCTAGGGGTGGGGAAGATAGAGCCCCTTGGTTCTGCCTCCTAGCCTCCTCCCAGCTACAGTGTCTGGCCTAGAGCAAGATTCTTTCACACACCTCTGGAGTGCCTGGTTCATAACCTTGGTGCTCTTGGCCTCAAGAAGGCTGTAAAAACCAAAAAGCAGATATTTTATTTATACTTTTGTCACAATGGCAGCAAGTTGGCAGAAACCCTTCATATTTAGGCCTTTTTCATTTTAAGGATGTGTCCTTCTCCCACTCTATCTTGTATGATGGCCCAAATACTTTTGGCTCACTCTGCTCCACCAGGAACTCTCCCTCCATCCCCACCAGACCCCTTAGATGATGCAGCTCCTGTATTTAAGACTCCTCCCCCATCTTTAAGACCAAGCTCTGCAGCTTTCTCAGCCAGAGGTTTCTGTGCCCCCTGTGGCATCCTCTCCCACTTCCTTACCCCAGTGGCCTTTAATCCTTCCCTTACTTCCTCTCCCCGGTCTCAGATTTCTTGATTCCCTCATCTGAGCAATCTATTCCATCAGATGGCTCTTCTTCTTTGTCCCCTACTCCTGTGTCTCCATTTTCCCTGCTGGCCCTGCATACTCAGTCGTGTGCATTTCAGCCGCCTAGCAGGCCACATGGTATTTGACTATCATCTTGTGATCCCATACCACATGGTCTTCAACAGCCATCTTGCTGCAGGTCATGTGGAGTATAGCTACCATCTTGCAGTCCTCCTCTACGTGACAATGTGCCACCATCTTGTAACAGGTCACAGGGTAAATGGCTGCCATCTTGCAGTCCCTCATCAGCAGCCATTTTGTTGTGAGTCTCATGGTAATCAGTTGCCATCTTGTGCTTCCCTGTCACATGGTGGTCAGTCACCCCGTAGTTGCCCACAGACTCCTGCTGGGCAGTTGGCTGCTCAGTGGCCATCTACACTTTTCACTCCACAGCCTTCTCAGCCTCAGCCCCTATAACCCCTTTAGCAATAGGCAGGTCCTGAGGGACTAGTTCATATTCATGTTTTTTCCCCTTATCTTAGAGTAACCATAAATTAGGTTCCTTTTCTGCTATTCTTATTTCAAGAGATATCTATTAATTAATCTACAAAAAGGTTCACACTGGTCTATTTATTATAGTTCAAATTGGCCAAATATATTTGAGTGTACTCTGATTTTGTAAGATGTTTGTCAGTTTGTATATCTGTTGTCTATTTGTCAAGTCTGTTTATACTGTCCAGATTGTCTATCCATGTTTTACCATTTGTCCACTCTGTAAACAGCTGTTCCTTTTCATTTGAGCTCAACAATCTTTTTTCCTTCTTCTTTTGCAATTCAGATCATTTAATCAAAGTTTATTTAGTTACAGATTTAAAAGGTACACTTCTACCTCAGTTGCCACCTGGTCAAAATGATGCTAAAACTGGTTAAACAAAATCCCTTGGGATGAGGAGAGATTGGACAAGACTTCAATTGATGAATAAGAAAGTGGCCACCTGGTAACTTTAACGAGCTCTTATTCATTAATTGGAGGTCCTAATAATCTCCATAGCCTTATGGGAGACACCTCAACTAAAGTTCATATGGCTAAGACAATTCATTGTTGCTGATCTTATGGTATATTCATGCCTTCAAATATAAAATTTGGATTATGATGACAAAAATTTTCTTTCAGATCCAGACACCTGCCATTTTCTTGTGCTCTAGCCAGGAGATCCAAGGCAAACCAACATGAGGTCACCAGTCAAATAATAATTTTTAAACAAAAATCTATGTAATGTATATGTTATACGTAGAGATGCTTAAATAGTGAGCAGTCCAAATAATGTCACAAATTTCTTCAATGCACAAATGTTAACACATCCATGGTTAATAGAAAATAGTAGTTCCATTTAATGCTATACACTAGCAAAAAGAGCTTCATTATGTTTGTATTATGCCAAAGTACCTTAACACCACCTACTGTTCTGTATGCGGGTCCCCCCCCCCCGCCTTGTGGCCTAATTGATATGTTAATCAATGTTCCCCTCTGTAAAGAATTGTAAATCCGGGGGCTGGGGATTTAGCTCAGCAGCATAAGCGCCTGCCTTGCAAACAGGCAGTCGTGAGTTTGATCCCTGGTACTGATAAAAAGGAAAAAGACAAAAAAAAAAAAAAAAAAAAAAAAAAAAACAAACCTTAAAAAAAAAAAAAAGAATTGTAAATCCCTGGGAACCTAACCTAATTGATATGTTAACCATTGTTGCCTTCTACAAATAACAGGTGTGGTGCTAAAATAAGCTGACAAAATATTGTTAATTACTGCTAGACTACTCTGTCCTCTGCTAAGGAAAACATTTCCTTAGCAGATTTCCTGATCCATGCCCATAACCTCTTACTTTGTAAACTGTGATAGCTACAAAAGGGCTAAAAAATTTCAAGGGGACACACAGCTTTTGCAAACTCCAACTGCACTGTGTTGCTGGGCCCAGGATAAAATAAATCATTGCTACTTTTTAAAAACATGTTTTGCCCCATTTTTGGACTCGAGATTGGGGACTATGGGGGGCTTGTTTGTGGATCACAATTTCTATGTTAACCATACTGCCTCTACTGCACTGTGCTGTTATAAATCTTTTGGATGTTTGACAACTAAAATTAAGAGATAATTATAAATTCCTTTTATATTCCTTTTTACTGAGATCCACCAGGTCTTTTACAGAAAAAGGTTATATGATGTATATTGAGGCCATAATTAACTATATTCAACTGGCCTAAAGTGACACTACAGCTGATCTCTCTCCTAAGTAAAAAGGTAAAAGTAATAAAACAAGCCATCCTTCAAAATCAGATGACAGTAGACATCCTAACAGCACAGGAGGTACTTACACAACTGCAAAACCTAAATGTGTGTATGACAAATGAATACATGGGTGTTTCTAAAATTCCCTAGACCTTACCCTTATCCCCCTTATGGGAAGCCATTGCTAAAATTATACTCATAAATATCTTGTTATATTATTTGGCTCCTGCATACTTAATTGATTCTTTGCCTTTGTCTCCTTTAGACTTAAAACTGTACACCTGCCAAAGATACAAATGCCTGCTATCTACTGAGGGCCACTAGTTAAAAGCTCTGCAGAGTATCCCTGACTGCCTTTCAATGACTTCAACCCCCTTCAGCCTGAAGAAGCCAGATCAGTCATCACCCATTACCCCTCGTGGCAGTTTGGGTTACTTCTTCAGAGGAAAAAAGGCAGCTAGGTCAGTTAAAAATATTATAGGCAATCAGATAAGGCTGGGGCCTCAAAGTAGCCAGTACAGAGAACCAGATGTCTTGTGACCATGGAGGAGACAAATACTTCCTGCTGTGGGCCAGATCCCAAGACAAAAGGCTAATTGGCCCTCGAACCCCACAGGGAGACCTTCAGAGATAAAAAGAAAAAAGAAAAAAACCCAATCTTATCTTTTAGCAATGACACTTGGAGTTCTGAGACAAACGGAGACAAGGTGGAGCTGCCCAAGCCCCTCCCAGACCATGCTTCAAGTGCAAGGAAAAGGATGCTGGGCAAGAGAATGCCTCTTCCGCAATCTCAAGGGCCATTGGGAGAGTGACTGTCCTAGCCGCCAGAGAGTGGGTAAGCCATCTCTAAATGCTTGCCCTCACAGGAGATCTCTTCACCACTGCATTCATCACTGGCTGATCTACTTGGACTTGCTGCTGAAGACTGATGGGGCTCAGGACCCACAGCCCCCATTAAGGCATCCTTCTGAGAGCCCCGAGTCTCACTGGAGGTCTCAGACAAGACATTCTCTGTACTTGTAGACACAGAGGCCATATAGTGTTCTTCCTGAGTTTTCAGCCCATTATATTAAATCCTTAGTCTCTGTAGTGGGTGTTGACAGCCAACCTACGCAGCTTCTTCAAACAGGACCCATTCCATGCAGGTTCCAAACTCTCTTCTTCACCTATAGCTTTCTGGTAATTCCAACATGTCCCGCACCCCTTTTAGGTAGGGATCTTCTCCAAAAGCTTAACTTCCCCTTTACCTTCTTCCTCCCCACAGCTCTCATCCTCCAGACATCATCACAGTGTGCAGCAAAGCCATCCCTTCCCCTCTCTTCTTCTCTGGTCAACCCCATAGTTTGGGATACCTCCAACCCCACCACCCATGCCATGCCTATTTTAATTAATCTCAGGGATCCTTAAATTTTTCCTTGCATTCCCCTATAGTTCTTAAACATTTACAGGGACTTAAACTCATAATCAAATGTCTTTTCAACAATGTTTTTCTTAAACTTGCCCATTCACCCTGCAATACTCCCATTTCTCCTGGTATTCAAGCCTAATGGGTCATATCATCTGATACAAGTCCTTGGGGTAATCAATGATGCTGTTACCCCAATTCACCCAATGGTGCCAAACCCTTGTACTATGTTCTCTCATATCCTTCCCTCCACCACTCACTTCATAGTCCTAGATTGTAAAGATGCCTTTTTTTTTTTTACCATACCCCCTACACCCTGATGTCAGGATTCCTTTGTGTTTATGTAGGCTGACCCAGACATCCTCAGGTCTCAACAGTTTACACCTTATCATCTCTATCTTAAAACCTCTCCTAAGAGACACATACCATCCCCTTCCTTTCCTACTCATCAATTTTGCAGACATACCCCTAATCAGGACTGGCAGGTAGATTTTACACTCACACCCAGCCACAAAACTCTCAAATATCTTCTTACCTTTATTTGTACTTTTTTCAGGATAGAAAAAAGCCTTTCCCACAACCAGGGAGACTGCTGATATAGTTACTAAAGTCTTGTTACAAAAAAGCATTCCAAGGTTTTGTCTACCTAAGAGTATCCAGTCAGGTAATGGTCCAGCCTTAATCTCAGCTCTCTCAACAGGAATACAACTAAAATGGAGTGTCCCTTACCTGTCTTCCTCAGAACTTCAATGGTGGTCAAGGTTGCTGGACTGCCATTCTGGTTCCACATCACTCAAGTGAAGCGGTGCCCTTCTAACCCTAATCCCCCGACTCTAAACATTCTGAGTGGTCTTCTCATTTCCTATCTCCTGTCTCCATCTCACCAAGACCCCACTGCCACGATTTTCAGGCTAGATCATGTTTTGTTATCCTATTTGGTTCCTGATCCCTTACAGTCTATTAGTTAAGTTTTTCACTGTATTATCTTAGTTCTCTCCACCCTCAGCTGTTTAGTTAAACATGAGACTAAAATCTGTCTCCCTTATAGTGACACAGTCACAGCCCTCCCTACCCCTACTCTGTCATTTCCCAGACATGATTCAACTGTCAGGCCTTGTATTTCTCATGCTTCTTATTCTTTCCAGCTCAACTCCTGGAGCAAAGACAAAGTCCTACCTACACTCTTAACTTTTACCCTTTTAAATGGGGGAATAATTACCTGTCATACCTCTACCCCTCTGAACTCTGTGCTTATTTTTCAGATTCTTCCTCACCATGGCCTGATGGGACGACACATTTGGATTAAGGACATTTTTCCTTCTACCTTTCCTGGGTCCTTTAATTATGATAATGACCTGTCTCCTCATAGCACCTTGGGTTTTTATTTCTCCAATCTAGGATGCAAATGTTCACTAATGATTAATTCCTTGTCCTGGCTGAAACACCTGGTGCCAGCTTCTACATGGGCATCAACTGTCATCCCGTCAACCCCCTAGACCTCAGCACGTTGCCCCTGTTCAGCAGGAAGCAGTAAGAGACAGCCTTCGCCCTTTTCCTCACAATACAAAGATGGGAGTGAAAGGCTCTTGCCCTAGTACAAATTACTGTACAATTATGGTGGTGGTCTAACATGGCAGAAGGCCAAAGCAGGAACACCTACCACTTCCTATTTCTTCTTCAGCCCTAATTGCAACACTCCTTCCTGTTTGCATGCACAGAGAATTCCAGTCGGTTCTTCACACGTCATCAATATCCGCCCCATGCGCCACTTCAATCAGAGGTCATATAACCCTCTGCCTCTTTGTATTTGGTCAAAGGAGACAGCCCAGCCGCCACGGGTTGTGTGCTCCTTTCCATGTGCTCAACTCAATAAACCTGATCATTTTGTACTTTTGCTTCTCTATTGCACCAGAATACTCTAACAATGGCGAAACATACATACTACAAAATTTACAGTTTTAACCATTTATAAATCATTGTGCAGCTGCCACCTCCCACCCTCTTCAGAACTTTGTCATTCTTCCTGGAAACTCTGTCACATTACATGATGTCTATCCATTGCTTCTTTATATGTGTTTACATTTTTTGTTGTTTTTGAGACAAGATATCTTTGGGTAGTGCAGGCTGGCCTTGAACTCAACTGTGGAGCGCAAGCTGGCCTCGAGCTCATGGGAATCTTCCTGCCTCAGATCCTGAATGCTAGAATGAGAGGCATGTACTACCATGCCCAGCTGTACTTGTTTAAAGTGAGTTTCTATAATAAAATCTTAGACTTTCAAAAACATGTTATATTTTCATTTTGCTATTAAAGATTGTTTCTGCCTACCCTACTGTGCTTGCAAGATTATTTTTTCTGTATAATTTCTGTCTTGGAAAACTCATCTTGGTGTCTTACAGATGAATCAGCCTAGAAAGGAAGTTGCAATGCCAGTTTTTTGAGGTTTTCAGGCAGCTTTCCAAAAGATGCCAAGAAAAGCTATTAAGAATAGACCTAATAAACTAGTGCAGGCACTGTGGAAATCAGTATTAAGATTTGTCAAAATCCTGGAAGTAGAAATTCCATTAGACCCAGCTATTTCCCTTCTAGGTATATTCCCCAAAGAGTTAACGACATCATATTACAGTGATCCATGCATGCCCATGTTTATAGCAGCATAATGCATGATAACTAAATCTTAGAAGCAGCCTGTATGTTTATCAGTGGATGAATGAACGAAGAATTTGTGGTATTTACACTCAGTAGAGTACTACTCTGTCATAAAGATAAACTTGAATCACTCATAGGGAAACGGGTGCACCTTGAGACCATACTTTTAAGTGAACAATCAAACACCTAGGTTTAAATAGTGTGGGAGGCTGCCAGGCCTCCTTCTCCTGAGAAGTGAACTGTACTTAGCACAGTGTGAAATAGAAAAGTTGAAGTCGAGGTTACTGCCTGGATCAGCAGTTCCTGGGGGGAAAATTCAATAGCAGAACACATGAGTCCCCCAGTTAGAGCTGACTCCATTAATACGTGAAATGTTAACTACCGAATGCTGAAGTATATTACAGTAATAACAGTAATATCAAATCCTAACAGTCATTAAGCTTTTGGTATGTGCCAAACAACATTCTGGGCTTTTAACTCATATTATCTCACTTAATCCTGGCAAACCCTTTCAGTGAGCTGCTGTTATTTCTACAGCTAAAAAAGCTGAGACACAGAGATTAAGGGCCAGGTAGTAAGAAGTGGTAAAGTGAGGATCCCATTCAGATGTGCCTGACTCAAGTGCCAAGCCAGGCGTTTGTCATCGTTGTTAGGACAGCCATTACCACACCATGACATCATCCAGGGCGTTTTATTTTCATCTGGAATTAGAAAGAGTTCATTTGCACGATTACCTTTTATCTTTCATTGAAAGGAAAACGAAAAGGGATCCGTGTATTAAAAAAAGCATTCACAGAAGGGGATGTGAAGTTCTACAACACCTCTGTTTCTTGCCACCAGGTCTCTCACTGGTGTGCATGCCACTGTGTTTGTGTTTTCCCAGGCCACCGCTCGATTCCTCCCTGTGACTTTCCTGAGGAAGCCACTATGCTAAGCTCCACAGGGACCCGCTGCCTAATCCTACATCTTCCATGTTGGGCTTGAGAATCAGTCCAGTGGGGAAATTCAGTGGTGTTTGACAGTCGGCCTGCTTGTTTGGTGACATTTGGCACAGTTTTTATTTTCTTAAGCGTGCATCAAAGAGAAATGCTATTGTAGTGCATCGGTTTAAATTATTTATTTTTAAAAACCTGTTGCACATTCTTTTTTTTTTAAATTTTATTTAAGGAGAAAAAAAAGCAGAGAAAGGGTACAAGTTATACAGATTTACAGAAAAAAAACAGTAGGAAATCACTAGTTAATGGATTACATATTGTCATCTTAGAAATAATTGTTCAAGTCACAAAATTAAAGCTTGTAAAGTGGAAATTCCAACAATGATACTGCAAACAGTTCTGTTCAATGATCCAATAAAACTCAGTGATATCATTTTCTATCTTATACACTTAAATATACATGCAGTTATATAGTTTAGAGCACTTTCTTTTCCTCTCTTTTGTACCATGACTATTACACATTTTGGGTTTCATTGCTCCCACGGTTCTTATTACTTTTTTGGAAGAGAGTAAAACCAAATGTGACATAACAGAACAGAATCGGTCAAGTCAAAAGGGTGGACATAATAGATAATGTAAAAAACATAATACAAGGTGATCAACAATGGTTACCATAATGCCTCCCGCTATCTCTAATAGAATTGCCTATATCATTAGTTATAATAAAATTGAACAAAACAGTAAAGAACAAAACCGACAAAGCCAAACCATTGGAGACATTGTAGGTCTTCAAAAGTAGATAAAAGTCAACGAGAATGGGCGTCATAATGAATCTCATTATCTTCACAGCTATTGCCTAAACTTTCGAACCTGATACTATCCAGCAAAACAGAATAGGGGAACATCAGTCAAAAACAAGATGGTGAGAGTAATACAGGGCTTTAAATCGAGATAATGGAAAGTCAAAGTAAAACGCGTTGCACATTCTAGCACTGGGGAAGGAGGAGGATTTTCTCAGACCAAGAGTGGTCACAATGACCAGGAGGGCTGTTCTCACTAGAGACACCAGGGGGCGCCCATGGGTGAGAAGCCCAATTAGCTGTGACAAGGAACAACTGACCAATAGGAAGGGTCCAGATGCGCGGTGGGGACCCAAGTCTTTTAGGGTGGTGACAGTGCAGCGCGTGCAAGAATGCTGATTCTCTGGAGTCAGATAGGCGAGCTTCATCAGCCCTACAGCAGCAAGACCCTAAATCTTCTGGAGAAAGGAGGGTGGCTGGGTTTGTTTCTATGTTCGTACCATAAATATAAAAAACTTTATTTATATTTTTCTGAGGCTTTCAGCCACCTTGAGTATCTGGCGAAAGCCTTTCTTTGTCTTAAACTGTATACACAAAGATTAATGTTGTCGGTGTGGCATAAAAGCTGGTCTTGTGGGAATATTTTATCAACTAAGTACACAGAAAGGCTGTATAATAAAATTCCGGCTCTTTAGCTTTTATGGTGTGCTGCCTGGTACCAAGTATTTTGTTTTTTATCTCCCTTCATGTAGCTAATACTTGTAAAGCCAGCAATGATTTTATCTGACATTCAAAATATCAATGTAAAATCCTCTAAGCCTTGTAAAGAAAATTGCTGTTTTTCTTCCTAGTGAGGAACTCCCAAAGATAGCCATGGACAGACAATTTGCATTCACATTGTCGCTAAACCTGGCTTCCTTGTTTTGGAAAATGATGACAGAGCACATCCTTTTCGTGTGAACTTTTGCTACTGGGGATCAAACCCAGGGCCTTGAGCATGCTGAGTTACTCTGTAGCACCAGCCACACCTCCAAACCTCTCCCTTAGTTCTGAATTTGCCCCATATGGTAAATAATGCCCACCGGCTTGGGGGATGGCTACTGGTGCAAAAGCCTCTGTGACAGTACCTAAGGAGTTTTGAATAATTTTGAAACGGGATGGGCCAGCCGTGCCTATCCATCTGCATTTTTATTGTACTCAGAACCTAGCAATCTTAGCGTCAGAGATATCCAAAACTCGCTTGAGAAATATATTCGAGGAAGTCAGAGTGCACCATGGCACCTATAAAATATTTAGAGATTGAAATTGCAATCCAGTCCCTCCCCGGAAGCCATCAATATTTTGGGAGGTGGTTGCTGGGGCCGGAAGCAGGGCCTTGTGTGCTACGGTGGAGTCTCGCTGCGCTCACGCGCCGGGGGCTGGCTTCTGTGAACCCTGGAGCACAGTGTGTGGGGTGGGCGGGTGGTGAGGTTTCCTGAATGCCCTTGAGACTGCGGGCAGCTTCCTCCGGAGAACTGGGACAGCCAACTTGCTAACCCATTTTAGGAACTGGTGGGATCCTTCAGCTGGCAGGTGCTACGCACACCTGCATACTGGTGGCGTGATGGATGGGTGGTGCCAGCTCCTGCCTCTGCCTGTGTCGGGGTGGGAGAGCTGTTAATAAGAACGAATGAAGTCATGGGTGGGTTTATGGTTTATTATAGTAAATATTTCTGATTCACAGATAGAAAATAAGTGTGTGAACTTTTGGCCAAGGCATAGTCATGATTTTAGTAAAAGGTCTTATTTCTGATGATTTTGGGAATGATAAGCAACTGCAAATTTGACTGTAATTTTCAGTTAGTTAATTTGGAATTCCTTCACCAGCAAGTGATATATAAGAAACTGGAGAGTTTATTTCTTTTTCATAATAAAAGTGGTCATGAAGAGTAAGGAACTAAACTGGCACCGGTGGTACACACCTATAATCCCTGCCACTCAGGGGCTGAGGCAGGATGACTGAAAGTTTGAGCCCAGACTGGACAGCTTAGTGATAGCCTATCTTAAAGTAAAAAAGGGTTGGGGGTGTAGCTTATGTTAAGAGCCCTGGCTTAGCAAGTGCGAGGTCCTGGAGTCAATCCCCAGTACCACCCTCCCCCTAAAAGAGGAAGGAACTGATCTTAATGTAGATGCTGGAGCACCAGAGGGAGGCTGTTGGCCACTTAAAGTAAGATGGATGATCACAGCCCCAAATTGAGAAAGTAATAAATCACCTAATTTATTTTTTTGAATGAATAGAAATGTTCAGGATATATGGCAGAATTTTTATTTCTTAAGCATGCATCAAAGTGCATAAAAGAAGCATAAAAACTCCCAGAATAAGAACTAATCCTGCCTTATAAACTGGACTCAGAACTCCAGTTCACACTCCCCTGAGCTCACCACTTCTTTGTAGTTTTTAAGGAAACATGGGGTATGTTCTTTACAAATAACTATGCATTGAGTTTGTTTTTCATTAAACAATAGACCCTATACCTTCCGTTCATAAACATATAAATATGTCACTTGTCGATGTCCGCTCCCGGCCGGCAGGAAGGACACACGACAAAGTCTGGTAGTGGACAACCTTTTCTTTTTATTTTCCTTCTCCGTACAGCCTGCCCTGGGATCGCTCCCAGCCGAAGCCTCCTCTGGTCCGCTCCCCGCGGCTCCTTCCGGGCTTCGCTCCGAAGCCTCTACCGGTCCGCTCTCCGCGGCTCCTTCTGGGCTTCTACTTCCGGGCTTCTTCTTCCCCCCCAGGGGTGGCACCAGTATATATACGGATACAGTGTCCAATCATGTTAAAGTAAGCAAGGCAAGCTGATTGGCTAACATCATCAGTTGCCAGGCAGACTATATTGTTGAGCGGGTTGCTTACGCGGTAAGCAGGAAACTAACGTGCTCGATGGGAGGGGTAATCTACCTCAGGCTTTGCTCTTTACTACAGGCCTCACGTCCGCCAAGTGAGGCGACCGGGCTCGGGGCTGCGGCTCCCAACATCTCCCCCTTTTTTATTTTTTATGAATGTGCGCATCGTAGCCCTTCCTGGACTGGGTGCAGAGGCTTATGCCCTATGCGTAGGCCCACCGTAGGTCCTTGGCTTAGACCCTGGTCGGCCGTCCCATGGTCTGCCAAGGCCCTGAGGCCCTCGTCCTTTTTCTAGGGCCAGGCACAAACTGGACGGAACCTGGATGCACACAAGCTTGCACTCATTTCCTCTCCGTAAAGAAATCCCCTCGGAGAGAAATTTAGACCTGGGCAGCATCTAACAGTCCAGCGGCTTACGTGCAGGATGGGGTAGGGCCTGGCTTAGGTCGAGTCGCACCGGGGGAGTACGCTCTTACCCGTCATTGACTCACCTACCCTGCTGTGTATTGTCACCTTATGGAGGAGAATGAGGGATGCCCGCCATATCTAGACTCGGTCGTGGGCCAATTGAGCAAGCCATGCATATGCCTGAGGATCTTCTTGTCCATTTCAGGCTACCGCTATTTCTATTCATCTTATTGGTTGGTCTGTGATGGATCTCCAGTAGGGCAGGTCTGATCTTTAGTCGAGGGCTTTGTTGCCCGTGTCAGTCTCTCCGGTATCCACAGTGGTTCTCGTCCCGGTTCCTGTGGGAAAACACAAACCGCGCCTCGGTTCCAGCTGACCACTGGATCCGGGCCCATCCATTGTCCTGTCAGGACATCTTTCCACTTCACCCACCCTTTATGGTTGGGGGAAGGGTTGCAGTGCTCCACGGCTGGGGAGCAATTATCATTATTTAAATTTAAAAAATTGTGTGTGAATAGTGCCATGGATAATCGTGCCTTTGGGGCCAGGCCTTGGCCTACTCCCCCTTTTTGTTTTTGTAAAATTTTTTTGAGGCTTTTATGAGCCCTCTCAATGATTCCTTGACCTTGGGGATTGTATGGGATACCATGTTTTAATTGAACCTCCATTATTTTGTAGAACTCATTGAAGGCTTTGTCTATATAGGCTGGTCCATTATCAGTTTTTAATATTTTTGGTTTGCCCCATGCGGCCCAAGCCGCCAGGCAATGATTGATCACATTAGACACTTTTTTACCTGTTTCTGCTGGTGCGAATATGACGTGAGAACAGGTGTCTGTGGAAACATGAACATATTTAAGAGTCCCAAACTCCTGTATATGTGTGATGTCCATCTGCCAAACATCACCAGGGATCAAACCTCGAGGGTTTACTCCCATCGGTATGGCAGGTTTGTATGTGGCACAGGAGTCACATAGTCGCACGATATCTCGTGCATCTGCTCTAGAAACATGGAAATGGTTTGCTAGTGTCCTGGCATTAACATGAAACTTATCATGGAAGGCACGGGCTCGCTCGATTGGTGTTAGTAAGGTAAAAATCCATAACGGGTGAGTGGCAGTATCAGCAGCTGCATTCCCCTGTGCCATAGGCCCTGGCAGGGATGTATGTGCTCTTATGTGGGTGGTGAAGACCTTATGGTGTCTGTTTTGAAGCAATGTCTGGATAGACAGGAACAGTCCAGCCACTGTGGAAGTGGATCTAATTAAACTGGCAGTCTCAAGCACTTGCATAGCATTGACCACATACCTAGAATCGGAGACAATATTAATGGCTTCTGAGAACCGTTCAAGAATCATTTTAACGATCTGCAGTTTTACCACCTGAGGCTGATCAGGTTTAAATTGTATGGTAACCGGGGGCTTGCCTAGGATCACATAGGCGCCTATCCCCGTCTTGGAGCCATCTGTGTATATTGTAGTTGCTGGGACTAATGGCTCAGAGGCAGTAACCTTTGGAAAAATTATAGGGTGCTGAGTGACAAATGACAAGATAGGGTCTTTAGGGTATTGATTGTTTATATCCCCATGGAAAACACATCTCAGAATGGCCCATGTATCTATGCAGGCAGCCAGGGTCTTGATCTGGCTGGCGGTATAGGGTACTCGGATGGCTTGTGGTCCTGAGCCAAAATGTTGGACAGCTCTATCATGTGCTTCAAGGGCCAATGAAGCGACTGCCTCCGGGTAATGCTCTATGACTTTTGCAGGTGAGACCTTAGGGTGTATCCACAGTAGTGGTCCTTTCTGCCAAATCACCGCTGTAGGCTGTAGACTAGTCTGTAGCAAACAGACATCAAAGGGTCGCCCTGGTTCAATTCTGTGTAAGGTAGCCCCACCTAAGGCTTTTTCCACTCTCTGTAAGGCAGCTCTTGCCTCAGGAGTGAGCCTCCTGTGGGAGGCTATATCTGGGTCTCCCTTCAGAAGGTCGAACAGGGGTTTGAGATCTGAATTTGGTATATGTAAATATGGCCTAATCCAATTAATGTCTCCCAATAGCTTTTGCATGTCATTTAGGGTCCTAACGCCATCCGTCCTAATGGTGACCTTCTGCATAAGTCTGGAGGCGACACTGAGGTCCACACCTGCTGACCCAGGGGTGGCCCTTGTTGAAGGCTGCCATCCTGAGCTGTCCTGTCTCTGGGGCGGGGGCCCGCCTGTGAAGGGGGCCCCCTCTGGCCGTTTTTTGGCCCTCTAGCATCTCGTCCACAAATATGGTTGCCCTGAGCATCAAAGACCGACCTACACTCCTCAGCTTTGTGTGATCCCCTCTTGCATCGCCCACAAACATATGGTTCTTCATTCCTAGGGCGAGGCCTAGCATCTGCATTGTTTGGGCAATGACGTTTAATGTGTCCTGGCTCCCCGCAGGCAAAACACCCTTTAGCCTTACATTCCCCTTCTAACCCGCGAGGTCCCCTCTGCTGTACAGCCGCAGCCAGGAGAGCAGCCACTCCCGAGTTGGAGAGCGGCCCCCCTATCTCTCTGCATATCCTAATCCAGGCGTTGAGGTCCTTGTTCTTATGAGGAGCTATCGCTGTCTTGCACTCCTTTGTACATTGCTCAAAAATCAGCTGTCTTACCAGCGGTTGAGCCACTCCCGGATCAGAGAATATCTTATCGGCAGCATCTTGCATTCGGGCCACAAAGTCAACAAATGGCTCTGTGGTACCCTGAATTATTTTTGAAAGACACAAGGAGGCTGTTCCGGCACCACTTACTTGTTTCCAGGCGCGGAGCCCTATGGCATTGATTTGTTCATAGACAGCGCCGGGGAACTGGGTCTGGTCATCAGCGTGCCGACCTTCTCCCATAAGCATTTCCTTGTTCCACCCCCGGTTTCCCCGACTGGCGTTTCTCTCAGCCTGCTCTGCAGAGAACTCTGCGTACCAGGCTCGCCAATCCAGGTAACTACCCGAGGGCAGACACGCCTTTGCCAGCTGAATCCAGTCCGCGGGGGTGAGGGGCCCAGAAGACAGGTTCTCCAGCATGGCAATGGTGTAAGGCGCAGTCGGCCCAAAGGTTGTAACTGCATTTTTAAGTTCTCTAATCTGCTTTATCTCAAAAGGCTCCCATACATTGCGTCCCTGGCCCATAGCTACTTGTACAGGAAATATCCCGTAGGGGCCACTATCTATCCCAGGTGGATGTACCTCATGAGACAAGCGTCCCCCCTGCCAAAGCCGCCTGTAAAAATACCGACCCGCCGGCGGCGGAGCATAAGACGGCGGCCATGATTGGGCGGAAAATGGGGGCCCGTGCATCACTTCCTGTTCTGGCGAAGGGGAAGGGAGCTCCCAGGCGGCCGCCTCGCGGCGAGGGATCGCCTCCGGGAACAGCCCCCAAGGTGGGGCGGAAGGCTTCGCCTCCCTCTCGCGCCGGGGAGCGCTCAGGAGCTCTCTACTCCTCCGCAGACCAAGTTGAGCGGAGCGCAATTCACGGCGCAACGCTGGGAAAGAACCCTGCGACTCCTTATCGAGCGACTTAGGCTCCTGACAGCTGGTCTCTTTGGCCTCCTTGCCATTTAACTTTCCCTCGTCCTCGGAGTCAGACGACTCTGAGGCTAGAGCCCCATCCTCCTCCTTAGCATCCTTGTTCCCCTTGACGGACCCCTCTCGGGAGCTCCCTGACTGGGCCTGCTCAGATACCCTGCGTACTTTTGTAAGCTCTTGAGAGCTTTCTCCACAACCACCCTCGCTCTTAGTGTTGCTACCTAGCATGTTTCCCATCTTTTAATATGTTACTCACCGCGTGAGGCCCAAGGAATCCGCCACTTACTTGTGAGCCTGAGGGGAGTCTAAAAGCCCTGTAGGTGCGCGCCACCCAGAGCCCAGGCTTATCCCCAACTCACCTGTCTCGCAGCTCTGTACTGGAGCGTTGTCCACTTCCACGTCTCGGGGGTGATCAGTCCCCGTGCGGGCCTCCAAATGTCGATGTCCGCTCCCGGCCGGCAGGAAGGACACACGACAAAGTCTGGTAGTGGACAACCTTTTCTTTTTATTTTCCTTCTCCGTACAGCCTGCCCTGGGATCGCTCCCAGCCGAAGCCTCCTCTGGTCCGCTCCCCGCGGCTCCTTCCGGGCTTCGCTCCGAAGCCTCTACCGGTCCGCTCTCCGCGGCTCCTTCTGGGCTTCTACTTCCGGGCTTCTTCTTCCCCCCCAGGGGTGGCACCAGTATATATACGGATACAGTGTCCAATCATGTTAAAGTAAGCAAGGCAAGCTGATTGGCTAACATCATCAGTTGCCAGGCAGACTATATTGTTGAGCGGGTTGCTTACGCGGTAAGCAGGAAACTAACGTGCTCGATGGGAGGGGTAATCTACCTCAGGCTTTGCTCTTTACTACAGGCCTCACGTCCGCCAAGTGAGGCGACCGGGCTCGGGGCTGCGGCTCCCAACAGTCACTCATTTCAATATCTGTATAAGCTCTTTATTTTGGTTGGTTTGACTGTGCTGCCAGAGATTGAAACCCGGTCCTTGTACATGCTGGGTGAGGGAGCCCTGCAGTGTTCTGTTGCATGAATGGTCCGTTTTAGCCAACCCCCTTTTAAGGAATAAGTTGCTAGTTTCCAATCTTTCAGAAATCCCAAATTAAATTGTGGTGTATACAACATATGTAAGACCCAGCTTTTCTTATTTTCTTTTGTCTGGTAGGTTTTTGCTCATTCTTTTATTTCCAACATTTTCTAAAGCATTTGATTTTGGATGTGTTTCTGGTAATACCTAAGCAGTGATTGTGTATTTCTAGCAGTTGCTATAAATCTATTTTATTAAATTTTAAATTTAAATTTTAAATTTTATTTAAAATAAATAAATTTATCTCAAATAAATCTTGAATTTTTATTTTTTTAATTAAATTTTTTTTTTTTTTTTTTTTTTTTTTTTTTTTTTTTTGTGACATGGTCTCTCTGTGTAGTTCAGGTTGACCTTGAATTTACTCTGTAGGCCAGCCTGGTCTTGAACTCCTGGTGATTCTTCTGTCTCAGCTTCCTGAGAGCTGGGATTATAGGTATGTACCATGCTGGGCTTATAATGTCCATGTTAGATACAGAAACTCCTGTCACTTAGTTGATTAAATGAAGACTTACTGTGGGGGTAATGCCTTTTGGGCAGATTGCCAATTGAGAATAATCTTGTGTGGCCCATTTTGACTCTCACACTACAAAACTCCTGAACAATATGATACCTCACCCTTTCCAAAATAAGGTATTGGAGATGTTGATGAGAATGGTGTTAAGCCAGGTCAAGATTGGGTTTATCAAGTACAGAATTCTGTTTTCAAAATATTTAGGACAAGCACAGTTTAAAATTAATTGGGCCAATTATACTTTTGTTTAGTTTTTTTTAAAACTTTTTTTCTTAATTATGAAATATACATAGTTCATAAACAATTTCCAGGCAGTTTTATTTCCCTTTTTATAAACTTCCTAAGAAAAAAAAACAAGTAACACAAGCCATACTTTTCACAGTCTATGAAAGTGTCCATAAAATCAGTTCTCTGGGTACTACACTGCCTGCTCTATCCTTGCTGGTGCCCGCCCAGTGCTCAGTCTCTGAGCCTCTTTGGCTGGCTCCTCCCACTTGGCTCCCCTCAGGGGAGGCATGCCCCCACTTGGCCCACACTCCACAGAATGTCAGTGGGCCTGGAGGGTCTTCCAGTGTCCTGTTTCAGGTGAACACCTTGGTACCATCACTGAGCAAATATGGTTGGTTGTGAGCTGGTGCTTTGTAGACCTCTGCCCAGGACCACACTATTTCATTCCTTTTATATCTGAAAAATATTCTGTTGCTAGGAAATATACTTTGTCCTCTATATCTGTGGTTTATGCTGCCATGAGTTAACCTACCATGCATGGAAAATATTTGAAAAAATGTGCTGTACTGAATTGTATTCCCTAAGCAATACAGTGCAGCTATTTATATAGCATTACATCATAGTGGGTATTATAAATCACCTAGAGAAGACTGAAGCTGAATCTAGTTTTTTAAGAAGTCTTTTTTTCTGTAGCAAAATCAGAGAGAAAATAAAGAATGAGGAAGCCATGATGAGCTGAGCTGTGGGAAGAGCTTAGAGGTAGTTCGTGTGCTCAGTGTGCAGAAGACCCTGGGTTCCACTCCCAGTACACACACACACACACACACACACACACACACACACACACACACCTGCATGCACACATGAGCATGTAGAGCAAGTCATGGGATGGAGAAACAGTGGAACTAAAGCAGAATGGTAGAGAAGTCTCCATGAGGAAAGGTTAGCAGCCTTAGAAACAACTGCTTCCTGTGTTCCGGCAGAGGCTCCGCCAGCTGGGGAGACCCAGCAAGGAAATCACGCAGCCGCCCATGCGGCCTGCTGGCTGGGGAGCACCGACAGGGAAGCTGCCGCCACCCCTCACCCATGAGCAATCAGACTACACAGGCTGAGATGACTATAACTGAATTAGGGAAGCAACCTGACATTTGTGTTGTTTGATTGCCCTTGCAAGCCTGAGGCTGTTAGTCTGAGCAACTGGAGGATAGCCATCTGTAATATAGTAACAATCGTGGATTGTCGTCGTCTTCTTCTTCTTCTTCTTCTTCTTCTTCTTCTTTTTTTTGTCTTTTTCCTTTTTATCGGTACCGGGATCGAACTCACGACTGCCTGCTTGTAAGGCAGGCGCTTATGCCGCTGAACTAAATCTCCAGCCCCAGGATTGTGGATTTTCCTACTATCCTATCAGTGTTTTGTTTTATTTTACTGTTATGTTTTATTATCTTTAAAATGTTAAAAAAAATTAGAAAAGAAAACAGCTGAGCAGAGATGGGGGCTTGAGGAAAAGGGTGATTGTTAGATGTGCTGACTTGACAGAAGAGTTTCGAAACAACCACTGCTAAGTGTGTATTACATCTAATGTAGCACTTGGAAGAAAACATAAGGTAAGAAGACAGCAAACGGTGCTACCAACTATAGAAAATAGAAAATGGTGTAAGAGAGAGAAAAGTGTAATCCTAGCACAAAAAGTTCATGGCACAAACGCTCTGGAAGTGGATGAGAGCAGGTGCTCATCACGTAAACACTATTTATATCACCTGTGCTTACATTCCAGCTCTGTCACCTGTACCAGCTGTGAGGCACAGAGCTGAGCGCCTCCACACTTAGTGTCCTCATTTCCAGAATAGGGTACTAATGGCAACCACTCACCTCGTGAGGCTGTGCTGAGAGTGAAGGGAGGTGATTCGTGTGAAGAGTTTATTAGTTTAATTAAGTAAAATTTACTAAGCACCTACTGGGTATCAGGCATTGTGGTGAGTGCTTGTAATAATTTTTTTCTTTTCTTTTTTCCTTTCTTTCTTCCTTCCTACCTTTCTTTCTTTCTTTCTTTCTTTCTTTCTTTCTTTCTTTTCTTCTCTCTCTCTTTTTTTTTTGGAGGCCACAGGAAGCAGGGACCTTTGAGCAAAGCCCTGACAAACACAAAGGGGTTATCCATGCTGCTCTGTGGAGAAGGCCACCGCAAGGACAGGCCGGTGTAGAGGGCCACAGGTGGGGGAATTCTAGCACATTCAAGAAAGAGCATGGACACTTGTGTGACTGAAACAGAATGAGAGAGGGGATGGGAGAAAAGTGTTGCAGGATGAGTTGGGTCCCCAAACCACTGCAAAGGTTCCTCAGAATGTGACTGCTGCATTTTGATCTGGACTGTTCCCCAAAGGCCTGCATGTTGAGGCTTGGTCCCCAGCCCTGGTGCTGTGGGAGGCAGTGGACCCTTAGGAGGTGGCACCTGGTGGGAAGATGGCAGGTCTTTGGGGTGGTACTCTGTCTTGGTAACTTTTCTCTCAATGCTGAGACAAAATACCAGAGCTCAAAATTAAGGAAGGAAAGGTTTATTTAGCTCACAGTCTGTGGAGGTTTTGGTTCCTAATCGGCTGGCTTCAAAGCAGGGTGGCACGGCACAGGAGCAACACTTCTAGGCAGCAGAAGACAGCAAAGCAGTAGCCTTCCTTTTGCAAAGATGAGGATGTTTACAAGGTAAAGATCCTGGCTACTTACTGAGTGGTTTAGTTAAACTTCTAAACTCAAGTTGATACACTGTATCAACCAGAACATGCTCTTGAAGAGGATATTGGGGTCCTGGTCATTTCCTTTTTTTCCTCTGTCACCTCCTAGTCCATGACAAGGGAATGTTTGCTCTTTCTCAGGCTCTCACCATTGCTGTCCTGCAGCCTCCCAGAGGCCTCACAGCACTGGATCCACCTTACCACGGACCGAGAGCTCTAGAACTATGAGCCTCATCAGTCTGTTCACTTCCAAGGTGACTGTCTCAGGTACTTAAGTAATGGAAAAAGACACATTAACTTACTTGAAGACAGGATTTACTTTATTTATTTATTTATTGTCTTTTTGAGACATGTTTTGGCTATGCAGTTTAGGCTGGCCTTGAGCTCCTATGTAGCTGAAGCTGGCCTCTGACTCACAGCAGTCCTCCTGCCTCAGCCTCCCGACTGCTGGGATTATAAGTGTGCTGCCGTGCCCCACTGAAGACAGGAAATTTTTTTTGGTACTGGGGATTGAACTCACGACCTTGTGCTTGCCAGGCAGGCTCTTGTGCAGCTGATAAATTCCCAGACCCTTGAAGACAGGGTTTTAAAGTAAAGATAACTGAGGTGAAATGAAGTCCTTTAATAGGGAGGGAGTACCTAGAAGAAGGGAAAGTTTAGACATCATGCCTACAGAGTTGAGGTGAAGACACTTGCGGAGAAGATTCATCTACACACCAAGGAAAGAGGCCTAAAGTAGGTCCTTCTTTCACAGCCACAGAAGGGGTTAAGACTGCTAACACCTTGAAAAGGTGCTGATCTTGAGTGTCAATGATCCTGGAAATGTAAGACAAGTCAGTGCTTGTTGTTTAAGCCACCACTTTGTGGTCCTTTGTTACGGCAGCCTTAGCAAGTGTTGTAGTCAGCGGTTGTGAGGAGAACAATTAGAAATCAGGACACAGAATTTATAATATTATTTTATATGGTCACCCAGAGTTAACACAAGAAAGTGCAGGAAATCTGTCCACAACACTGACCCAGAATATTCCTCCAAGGGCCTGGATCCCACAGCAATGGCCTGCATGAGTCCAGATGAAGACCTAGAGCCCAGGACAATGCCTCCCACGAGTCCAACTGAAGGTCTAGAGCCCACGAGAAGGACTCACGCCAGTCTCTTTTACAGATCAGTGCTGGGAAGGCCCAAAGGTCGGCGGTGGAAGCTTGAAAGTCTGTGCCAGCAGGGTGAAGGAGCTGTGCTGGTAGGTTGAAGATTCTACACTGGAGCCAAGAAATCACACTCATAATAAAAACCAGGGCTGTCCTGAAAAGCACCACAGCCATCCTCAGCGACACAGAGGTCCTGAACTCTTCCTATGATAAGAACAGTCAAGCACAGGCCAGAAAGCCAGCATCATGAGTTTGTCCTGGAGATTAAGCAGGACACATCTTCCCCTCCAGAGCCAGGAAGCAATGCTTGATGTAGGGACCAGAGCTCCCCCAAAGTGAGTCACAGCCACTCTCACCAACAAGGTCCCAAGTTCCTCCAATGAAAATGGTCACACTGGGGCAGTTAGTCATGACAAGCTCCTCCAGGAGAACCAACGACTCAAAAAGCAACACTTAGAGAAACCCACGATGCCTTACTGGTCTTCTCCATGTCTCTATTAAGGCTGGCAACTTTCCTCAGGAGGAACATTTTCGCTCAGCCCCATGCTGATTTAATCCAGCTGGCGTTAAGCTGACCACCAGTTTTAATCCGTAACAGTAAGAGAACACAGTCAGCCAGAGAAGTGTTGGAGTGATAAGATCTTGAGGTCATGCATGGTAGTGCACAATTGTAGTCCCAGCTGCTGGGGAGGCTGAGGCAGGAGGATTGTATGAGCCCAGCAGTTCAAGACCAGCCTTGGCTGAGGATGAATGATCTGATGTGCGTTTCAGGAGTTTGTGTGTACTGCTGTGTGGCGGATGACCTCCGTGTGGCGTGGTGATTGGAAGATGGGTTAGGAAGTCAGGAGTGGTCACTTTGGGGATGTTGGGAAATGGTCAGAGTTTGGGGATGGTTGAAAGTAAAACCAATAGATTTCCTGACAGTTGGACATGGTGAGTGAGAGAAAAAGAAAACCAAGGATAACTCCAAAATTGGGGGCTGGAAGGACAGAACTGTCCTGGGTAGGGGTGACCGAGAGACTGCAGCGGGACAGCTGTCGGGGTTGATCAGCAGGAGTCTGGCAGGTGACATGTTGTGTGTGAGCCCGGAAGCAGGCATCTAAGTGGAGAGGTCAAGAGGGAGCTGGCTGCATGACGGGCCTGAGGCAGTGAGGAGCAGTCAGGAACACATGCTGGGGCGAAGAGGGATGACGGACACCAAATGGTGGCAATGCTCGGCACCTAGCACGAGTCCCGTGCGAAGAAGCCAGTGGTACCCGGAGCGGTGAGCAGGGACGCAGCGAATAAATGCTGAGTCCTCAGACTGCACCGCAGCCTGGAGGAGCTGAGGTGTCCTGTGCACAGATGCAGGAGCGGCATGGTAGGCACATCTGGAAAGATGGAGGTGGAGACCTGGAAACGCTCCCGCTCCCGGGGTCGCCTCTGAGAGATGGACCCCGGCGGGGAAAGGGGGGAATTTTGAACCACTGCTCATGCACTTCTTGGATAGAGACATTTTAAAGGACCTGAAAGAGGACTTCTGCGTGCACACGTGTACTCCTCAGGGATGATTTAAGGATGGTGTTGGGGTTGGGTTGGGGAGCCCTGCGTGGCCGTGTGACTGATTGGAGCGGTCACTGGCCTCCTGCCCAGCGAGCCCTTGCTTGGTGACATCTTTCCTGCACTGCTACCGTGTCATAGTCTTTATTCCCTCTGCTCTTTTCTGAGAGAAAACTAGATGTCCAGCAAGGCCAGGAGTAACACAGCTGGGGGACAGAGCAAGAGCAGGAAGACAGTAGTTAGGAAATTTTCTTTCTGGCAGGTTCTCCCTCCTGTGCTTCCTCCCTGCTGCTGAGGCTGGGTGGAAGATGAGGTGACGCCTCTCATCCCGTTCCCGTCCCGTCACACTGTGATCTCCCCAGCATGGCAGCCGCCAGCAGTCCCCGGCTCTGCAGAGATGATGTGACCTTTCTACTTTAGGAGGTAAATGGAAACCCAGGTAGCAAATGACAGAAATTAGTGGGGATCGGGAGACACGGAGACCCGACCAGGAGAGAAATGTGGTGGGGAGCAGAGGGTGGAAGAGGCTAAGAGCCAGTAATGACATGATGCCATGCTATTTGCTTATTTTCGCTGGCTTTTGCTCCAAATGAGCAGTTTGGCTGTCACACAGTGAAGCATAAATGTGGCTCCATTATGAGAGTTTCTGGGGGGCGGTGGCATGGTTTCCAGGAGTCCCCCTGACACAAGGAAGCAGAGAGCACACAGCAAAGGGGGTCAGAAAGGAGGGGGCGAGAGAGAAGAAAGCCAAATTAGAGGAAGGAAAGGAGGTGGCGACAACAGAGAGGGCAGGGGTGCTGCCTAGCGTTTCCAAGGCCCTGAGTTTTATCTCCAGGGTCATCAAAGTGGTTGGTGGCTGGGGAGAGGAAGAGGAGAGATAGGGGGAGGCAAGAGAAAGGGCTGAAGAAGTCAGCTTGGGTGTTATTCTGTGGTATGGTGGGCTGATGTTAGCTTCCTACAGCTGCCATAGCAAATCTCCAGGACTTGATAGTTCAGAAGTAAGGACGTCTGTTCTCCAAGAGTTCTGAGATCCAAGTCCAAACTCAAGGTGGCAGCGGGGGTGTTCTGTCCCACAAGTGCTCTAGAGGACCCTTCCTCACCTCTGCCAGAGTCTGATGGTCCAGGCCTTCCTTGACTTGGAGCAGCGGAAGTCGAACCTTTCCCAGGCAACACCCAACCTTCTTCCCTGTCCTGCTCCTGTGTTGCCTGTGTGTCCCAGATTTCCTGTTTCTGTCTCTGAGACAGATACCAGTCACTGGATTCGGACTAAGTCCAGGACGATCACATCTTGAGATACTCAATTATATCTTTGAGGACACTGTTTCTCACAGGCACTGAGGTGCAGAGGGCTGCCTATGCACAGTCTCCCTTAATTTGTAGGAATTCATAGATTGAAATCCTTTACCTACTAACACTGTCCAGTATTACCTACTAACACCATCCGGTGTGACGGTGTTAGTAGGTGAAGCCACAAGAAGGGTTTCTGGGGAAGAAGGTGGCACATCCAGTTGGAGGGACCACCAAGGCTTCCTGGTGCTGGGTGCTCAGGAAGAAGCTCTGAATGTGTGGTATGGGTATAAGGGCATTAAAGACCAAGCGAGAACAGTCATGGAGTGGTGAGAGAGCTTATGTTGGACTTCCATCATGGTGAGAGTCTGTCTAAGACAACCTGAAGGCGTGACCTGGCTCATGGTTACAGTCCCTGGGGAGCTGGCTCCTGTGGCCTTTGGGCCCGTGGCCAGGCAGTGCATTGTGGCAGGAGTGTGTGATGGAGCAAATGCTCAGTGCATAGTGGCCTGGAAGCAGAAATAGAGCAGGTTCAGGGCTGGGGTTCTAATACTTTCCTGTCTTATAAGATCACCATCCTCCTCAGTCATGCACACTAGCTGTCCTCCTTGTCCTCCCCATGTCAACCTCCTATATGTCTGTTAGGCTGTTCATCCATTTCTAGTTTGTTTTACTCACTCGGTGTAGGTTCCAAGTGTCTCATCTTTCTCTGCTTGGTTTGTTGCTGCCTTCCCATGTACCTGTTGAATGAGTAAGATTTCCTCTACCGCTACCTCAGGGAAACAGAAACCGCACTCAGTTATATCCAGCAGTTATCTCCCTTTATCCCATATCTGCAATTTTAGTTATGTTTGGTCAACCATAGCCCAAAAATACGAAGTGGAAGATTTCAAAAATAAATAATTTATAAGTTTTATAGCTCTTGGTTCCCAGTGGTATGATGAAATCTCTTGCCATCCTTTGCTGTCTTGCCCAGAACATGAAATCTTCTTAGGTCCAAAGTATCCATGTTGTATATGCTACCTGCCTGTTAGTCACTTGGTAGCCATGCCAGTTACCACAGTGACCACCACAGTATCAGTATAATATACTTGTTCCATTTTATCATTAGTTACTGTTGTTATTTTGGCTCATGAGTTCATAGGTTTCAGATTTCATAGATGAAATGGTGGGAGGGCATGCAGAAGTGATAGAGGAAGTCTGCTCCCTGTTCATCCCTTGATGGCCAGCAAGCAGAGAGAGAGAGAAGAAAGAGGAGGAGGAGGAGGATGGGAAAAAGGAGAAGGAAAAGAAGAGAAAGAGAAGAGGAAGGAGGAGGGGGACAGAAAAAAGCAAAGGGCAGGGAACAAGCACACCCCTCCAGGTCACACCCCCAGTGGCCCAGCTCCTCCACCTGGGCCCCCTGTCCTAGCAGCACACTCAGCAATGAACTCTCAGTGCGTGGATCCTTTGATGGATATCACACCCATAGGATTTGGTCACCTTCCAAAAACCACACCTCTAAACATCTGAAGCTCCTGGGGCCAGTTTGGATAACTCAAAATACTGCTGAATTTCAAGGATGGGGCCTGTTGGATTCTAGTGTCCTCATATGGTGGGACTGTCTACCTCAGTTTCCTGAGAGGAGATTTTAAAAAAAATTTATTTAAGGAGAAAAAGAAAAAAAAAAAAACAGAAAAAGGGTACAAGTTATACACAATTAAAAAAAAAAACCCAGTAGGAAATCATTAGTTAATAGATTACATATTGTCATCTTAAAAATAGTTGTTCAAGTTACAACATTAAAGCATATAAAGTGGACATTCGAACAGTGAGACTGCAAATAGTTCTGCTCAATGATCCAACAAAAACTCAGAAATATGGTTATCTATCTTATACACTTAAATATACACGCAGTTATATCCGTTAGAGCACTTTCTTTTCTTCTCTTTTGTACAATGACAATTACACATTTTGGGTTTTATTACTCCCACAGTTCTTACTACTTCTTTTTTTTGAAGAGAATAAAACCAAATGTGACATAACAAAACAGAGTCAGTAAAATCAAAAGGATGGACATAGTACATGATGTAAGAACAGAATACAAGGTGATCAACAATGGTTACCATAATGCCTCTTGCTATCTTAAAAAGAATTGCCTATATCATCAGCTATAATAAAATTGAACAAAACAGTAAAGAACAAAACCTATAAAACCAAAACATTGGAGACATTACAGGACTTCAAAAGAAGATAATAGTCAAACCAGAATGGGTGTCATAATGAATCTTATTGTCTTCACAGTTGTTGCCTATACTCTCGAACTTGGCAATATCAAGCATAACAGAACAGAGTAAAATCAGTCAAAACAAGATGGTGAGAGTAATACAGGGTTTCAAATCAGGTTAATAGGAAATCAAAGTGGGTTACTGTAATATATCCTGCTATTTTTTATTTTTTCCCTTAATTAAAAATATAAAAATAAAAAAATAAATAATAAAAAAAGATTGAGATAAAAGAGGACATAACAACAAAACAGCACAAATCATAACATAACCATTTAAGCAAAATAGTGTTTCACCACAAGATATCCCGACATAAAAGTAGTTACCATAGTGTCTCTTTCCTTGAAATCTTTGAGTATAACTTCGTATACTGTAGCATCAAACATATCAAGACAATGTAAAATCATTCAAGGAAATGACAGTATTACAGGGTGTTTACAACCAACTAACAGAAAATGAACAATGGTTTCTGTATTATCTCCTTGTCTATAAAAGTTTTTGTTTATATTATCACATATAATAAAATCCAATAAGATACAATATGTTAAGACTGATGGAGATGGAAGAACAAAAGCTTGATGGGACTTCAAAACAAGATGATATTAAATCGGGGCTGGGGATTTAGCTTAGCGGCATAAGCGCCTGCTTTGCAAGCAGGCAGTCGTGAGTTCGATCCCTCGTACCGATAAAAACGAAAAAGACAAAAAAAAATGGTATTAAATCAGCACTAGCTATTATGATGTCTTGTTTTCTCCAAAATAGCTGTTTATATCATCCAACTTTCTCTGCCTCATTTCTGTTGAGCTCTTTTTCTGTCATTAGTTGTCAGTTTGTCTTCTTCATTTTGCTTTCTGCTCCATTCATTGTCGCCTCTCTGCTACTGTTTCTGGAATCTTGGTATTTTTCTCTTTTAGACTGTCCTGTAGTATTCTCTGTAGAGTTGAATTGGTGGTTGCAAATTCCCCTAGTTCCTCTTTATCCTGGAAGCACCTTGTTTCTCCATTAATTTCTAGGGACAGTTGTGCAGGATATATCAATCTTGGCTGGAGGTTATTATCTTTCAAAGCTTGAATTATTTCCCCCCACGCTCTTCGTGATTTAATGGTTTGTGCCGAGAAGTCTGCTGTAATTCTAATGTGTGTTCCTTTGTAAGTGATCTGTTTCTTGTCTCTGACAGCTTTTAATATTCTGTTCTTATATTGGTTTTCTGGAATTTTGATTATTATATGCCTGGGTATAGTTCTGTTTGGGTTGTAGGTAGCTGAGGTCCTGTATGCCTCATAGATCTGAGTATCTTTACCTTTTCCCATATTAGGGAAGTTCTCCTTGATTATTTCTGTGAATAGTCTTTGCAGTTCATTTGTATGTATCCCTGCTTCTTCCTTTACATTCTTAATCCTTAAGTTATAGATCTTCTTATCATCTTATAGCCTTGTATTGTTACTGCTTTTTTCCTTGTTATTTTAAGAAGTTTTTCCTTAAGGAAAGTGCTCTAAACTATATAACTGCATGTATATTTAAGTGTATAAGATAGAAAATGATCACAGAGTTTTATTAGATCATTGAACAGAACTGTTTGCAGTATCATTGTTGGAATGTCCACTCTACAAGCTTTAATTTTGTGACTTGAACAATTAATTCTAAGATGGCAATATGTAATCCATTAACTAGTGATTTCCTACTGTTCATTTTTTTCCTCTGTAAATCTGTATAACTTGTACCCTTTCACTGTTTTTTTTCTTCTTTCCTCCTTAAATAAAATAAAATTAAAAAAATAAAAATAAAAAAAGAAACTTTAAAAAGTTACATATAGTATTGATGGAAGCTTGAAGATTGCTATTGGTAGTCAAACTAGCAAACTGAGCTAAGTTTTATTAAACAGAGTTAAGTTCATTTTTAAAGTGAATATAGTTAAGGGGAAAGACGTTTGTGTCTCTGAGGCCACCACTATGCATAAAGGTAGGAATGTTCTGGGGTTCTCCCTGCACTCTGATGGCAATAGAATAAGTAAAGCAATGTGCATCTAACTTGAAAGTGTTTAGAAATGCAAATATGAGGACATTTCAGTGTTCCATTAAAAGAGCTTCAGACAAAATAAATAAATAAATAAATAAAAAGAAGTTTTTCCTTTCATGCTCCCACATTACAAATCGGTCCTCCAGTTCAGATAATCTATCCTTAGTTTCTTTCAAGCTGGTATGCCAGCTTTCAATAGAGTTTTTAGTTTCCTGGTAATCTCTTTGAACCTGCTTCATGTATTCTATGTTTTCTCTATTTTCTCCATCAAACAATTCTCCCCTTTTTCTCTGTTCTTCCATTCCACCATCTGTTTTTTCTTGAGAGATGCTTAGCATTTTTTAACTATTCTACTTATATCTTGCTTTACTTGGTTAAATACTTCACTTTCGAACTCATCTATGAGGTCCCAGAGATATGGCTTTATGTCTATTGGTGCCGTGCCTGATATTGTGTGTTTTCTGTCCTCATTTTCCTTTGTATTTACCTTTCCTGGATCAGTGTTCTCAGGACTGGGGACTGAGGACCCTTTCTTGTTGCTCCTCTTCCCATACTTTTTGTTCCTTCCATACAAGCATATATAGGAGGCCCTGTTTCTTTCTTTGTTGGTTACAGTTTGTTTGAATCATGCCAGCTAGGTGTTTCCGCCCACTGCAGTGTACCAGGGAGACACAGACCTGGGCAGCCTATGCTGGGCCTGCCTCTCCAGGTTAGTCAACCTGCTTCATTGTGTTAGGGTGCACTGCCAGGCGCAGGATCCTGGTTTGGGCTAGCCTACTGCATCTTAGTCCGCGGTGTCACCCAGGTCAAGCACTTCCCACCAATCCCACTTTAGAGGGGAATATGCGACTGAAGTCACTGCAGCATTCTGTTCCGGCTAGTCTGCCTGGTCCCAGAATGTCCTCTGTTGGAGCCTCCTAATCTATGGAAGGGTCCCCGTTTCTCTCACTCACTGTAGGAGGATGCAGGGCTCCCCACCAGCTCTGCTCTCAATTCAGTTTGTGGATTCCCACTCTCAGAGTTTTCATGTCTCTATCCCTGCTGTACTGATTCAGATGCAGCAGCAGCGGCAGGAAATCCAAGCCGTGGTTTCCAGATGCACGGGTTCCAGCTTTGGTGCTGAGACTTTAGCTGTTTCAGTTGTAGCACCAGGATTGCATTTCCAGTTGGTTTCTCTCAGCTTAGTTTGTTCCTGGATCGGCAGGGTATATCTCCCCCTGCTTAGGACTCCCCACACTGCACCATTCCTGGAATCTAAGCTGGCTATCTCAGAGAGCCACTGTAGCTGCTGTTATCTATCCACCATGTTCTCCCAGAAGTCCCCTGAGAGGAGACTGTGTGAGCGCTTTCCCAATCCTGTCGTATAAATTTCCTGATTTAGTCCTGATGAAGCATTAGCACTCATCACTGTTTTATACATGAGAGGAGTGTGGGCTAAGAGCGTTGTCCAAGTACGTGTATGTAGCTAGACAGCTGTGGGGTCGGGATATGAACCCCAGATGTTTAAATTTGGAGCTTGAGTTTTTGTTTTTTGTTCTGTGGTGCATGAGATGGAACCTTGGCCCCATGACTGCTAAGCAAGTCCTCTGCCATTGGGCTGCACCCCAACCTTGGAACCCAAGTTCTTAAACCCTACATTCCACTGTTGCCAAACAGTGACAACACCGGCTCTGAGGACCCCAGGATGCTGGCTCTGTGAATGCTCACAAGGGAAGGGTTTCATCAGCCTGTAAATTTGTAAATAATGTAAAAAATACAGATGATCTGAATAGGGTGCTCGAAAATTTGAAACAAGGGACAGGAATAGGTCTCAAGAGGCATGGCTCTGTGGGTCAGGGACTTTTGGAGCAAAGAGAGGGGTGCCAGGAGGGAGAAGTGGGCTTTGCAATTTGGGGTTCTAATCATTTCCTTGTCTTGTTAACTTCTCTCATGATGTTGGGTATATTATTTAGGTTTTTTGGTGTGTGTTGGGGCTCCTTGTAACTAAAGTAAAATAACTGTTACCCCATGGGAGGATAGGGAAGGGGGGTCTTAATCGCCCAGTGCAAGTCATTTGGAGAACTCAACTGCTGAAGATTTGTGCTCTGTGCTGGCAGAGAATCGAATATTACACCAGAGGTCTCTCAGCATCACTGAGAGTTCATTGCTGATAGGTCAGCTTCTGTAGTCATGATTTTTACCTGGAAAGCTTGCCTCTACTCACTAAATCTTTGCTGAAATTTGTCATTCCTAATTGTAATCTCTTAGGACTAACTGTATTTTTAAAAATCTTTTTTCTCATCCCTAGAAATGGACTTACTGAAAAGTCTTGTTTTATCAGTGCGCTTAAGATTTTATATGTGTTCTAGTTGCTTCAATCTTCACTTTTAAGCAGTTTCTAAATTCTTTAATTACTGTGATCATAGACCACATTTACCTTTTGGGGTATACAACATTCTGAACAGAATGCAATATTGTAGATTGCGTTTCAACTGAGCTATTTCATATAAAGAACAAAGTACTTGAGGGGCTGAAGGTGTAACTCAGTGGTACAACACTTAACTAGCATGTGCAGGGCCCTGGATTCTATCCACAGCACTGTCCCCCCCAAGTACCCAAATCATGATACACACAGATTTCCTCCATAGACATGTGGGCCACACCCAGTGTTAGGGACCTAAAGATCAACCTGGCAGGTGGCAGCACTGTACTCACAGCCTAGTGGGCATCATGTATAAATGTTGACCCATTACACAGAACATCAAATTGGACGTTGGATCTCCATGATTAAAAATCACTTTGCACATTAGCTCTTTGCACAGTAACCTCTTATTCTGTCTTAGTTACTTTTTACTCGTCACTGAGACAAAATAGCTGATGTACCAAGTTGGGAAAGGAAAGGTTTATTTCTTATAGTTTTTGGAGGTTTCAGTCCATACTCAGTTGGCTCCAAGGCAGGTTGGCATGGTGGCTGCAAACAGCAAGGCAGAAATGGGCAAGAGAGACACAGCTTCTCCCTGCCGTTACATTACATCCTGGCTCCACTCCTAGGCCAATGTGGCACTCACACCCCCAATCCAAGTGCTAGACAATGAACCGGTCACAAATGCACAATGCAAATGCATGAGGCCCAGAGGCCACCAACATAAACCATGACACACTCTTCAGAAGCAATTAAGGAAAAAGGGCAAATAAAAACAGACACGAAGACCCTTCATGCCCATCTGCACCCTTAGTAATGGGGCTCCCGCACTGTCCTGCAGAAGTGTGGGGAATGTTACAGGTTTGTGGGACGAACTGGGGAAAGCTTCCTGTAGGAGGTGGGCGGCCTTGATGTAGCAAAACCCTCTGTGCACTTTGAGCTCAGCATCTCCCGCTCATCTGTAGGGAGAACCCCTTTCTAAATGTCTGCCGTGCAGCTGTGGGGTTCCAAACCCAGCTCCTTGGTGTAGGAAGTGTGATGTTTCCGGCTTGCCCCCGTGCTTTGATTTCCTTATAGTTTTGAGGCCTCTTTTTCACACTTCATTTCACTTTCTCCTGGGGTGTTGGCAACATCTCTGAGTTTAGCTGCCACTACTGTTCATCAGTTGCTCTTCGTTCTTCCCTGAAGGATTACTCGATGAAATGACAGCTAAAGCTGGGTGTGTGGTCCAGCTACTTGGGAGGCTGAGGCATGAGGACTGCTTGAGTTCAGGCGTGCAGGGTGAGCACATAGGGAGACACCATCTGAAAAATAAGGTGACGGATGATCTAGAAACAGAGCTAAGGCTGGCTGAGGGCCTCCCCACCTTGGACGTGGCTACATGACTTTGGTTGTGCGTTGGGTCTATCCACCTACGTTTATGAGAGCCAGGAGACTTGCTACCATTTGCTACAGGACGATCTTCATGAAGTCTGTGTATGTCACCTCTGGGGAGGTCTTTCCCTCTGCCCAGTGGACCACACTTCCAAAAGTGATCTGGCACGCTGGGCAGGGTTTCCTTTCTGTAGGACCTGGGTGCTTACTGCCCCTGCTCTGGGCCACTGTGGGATTCCCCTCCCCCATTTCTCTTGGTCTCTATTCACAGCTCCCTGTGAGCGGTGAACACAGTCAACACAGGCCACGGGGCATTTCTTCTCAACCTCTCTTCCCCAGTCCTTGTTCATTCGGAACTCTGAGGTTGTGTGTGTGTGTGTGTGTGTGTGTATGCTACTGGTGCTGAATTTAGAGGTGCTTTCACACCAAGCTTTCTCCCCAGCCCTTTTTACTTCTTACTGTGAGGCAGGATCTTACTTAGTGGCCCAGGCTGGCCTCAGATGTGTGATTCCCTTGCCTCAGTCTCCCAAGTAGCTGAGATTACAAGTGTGCATACTCTACCTGGCTGAGGCTTTTTTTCCCTTTGAGACTGGGTCTTGCTATGTGGCCCATGCAGGCTTGAATGCAAAGTGGTCCTCCTGCCTCAGCCTCCTGAGTGCTGGGATTATAGGCATGCACCACCATGCTCAGCATGGCCTTTGGTTTTTATTACATTACATTTTTAGTTGCCTGCGCATCAGCCCCCATTGGCACGGTCTACAAGGGACTGGCTGTCAGAGCCAGGGCACATTAGGTGTTTAATAATGACATCTTCATGCACGCTGTGGACATTTCACTGCTGCCTGCTGTTTTGTGAAGACTCACATTAGCAGCGTCAGTGGTCCAGCTAGGAGTTCTCTGGATCGTTACTCTCCTAGGACTGGGCTTCCTCATCCTTAACCTGGGAAAGAGAAAGAAGGTGGCTGTGAGGAATTCCACACCAATACAATGATTGCTTAGCATAGGCTAAATGTCAAGGACAATATAAATGCTTAATTTCATTTATTTAATAGTAGTTGGGTGACTACGTGGACGTTGCTGTGGAAACCGTAACTCTTGAATTCCCTGACACTTATCTATGCTGTTGTTTTTAAGTAGGGCTTTACATTTAAATCTTGTGATTTTTTTTTTAATGTTGGAAAAATACAAGAAGGATCACAGCTTGAGTTCCATCTCAGCCTTAAAAAGAAAAAACAAACAAAGAAAGAAGAGACAGTGTGAGCTGCTGTCACTGCCCCACCAGGAACATCTAGCATCCTGTTACTCTCACCTGATCCTTGTCGCTTTTCTCCTTTATGGTCTATATGTCTGTCTGCCTCCCATGCATCCATGCATGCATCCACCCATCCACGCATGCATCCATCCATGCATGCATGCATCCATCCATCCACGCATGCATCCACCCATCCACGCATGCATCCACCCATCCACGCATGCATCCACCCATCCACGCATGCATCCATCCATCCACGCATGCATCCATCCATCCATGCATGCATCCATCTACCCAGAAACACTGCTTTTCTAACTCATGAGTTGAATGGGTCAAATATGGGTAGATGAGAACTGTTGATTTCCAGTGAATGTCTGGAGCTGAGAGTGTCTCTGTGGGTGATGGAGATGTGACAGTGGAGCTTGTGCAGCTATCAAGATGGGGGAGGTGACAGAGACTTTGTCATAGTAACAGTGGAGCCTTTGGCAATCAGAGGAGGACCAGAGGCTGTACTCATTGGTTCTCAGTCTCAGGCAGCCCACAGCTGAGCCCTGCTCACAGGTGTGGGCCGCAGCAGCACACCCTGGCACAGCTACTTTGATTCCGAGCCCTCCCAGGATCCCACTACTCTGCAAGTCCCCAGATGGCTCCTGCTCCTGCACGGTGGTAGGGCGCCTCCCCTGGCAGCTAGCACTGTGGTAGCTGCTGAGGCCCTGTGGATGAGGTGGAGACAGCCCACCTGTCCTCCTGGCCACATCTACTCTCCCTCCCTCCCAACAGCTCCTGATGGAGATCACAACTTTTTAAATTAAGCACAATCTCGGCTGTTTTTTTCTTTATTTTGCTTTTACAGCTCTTTCTTCTATTTCTGGCCACAATCACCAGGTCTTCTCACCTCCTTTCCAGCATCTGGCAGGAGGCAGACAGGCCCGAGGGGAGGGAACTGGACGGGGTGTGTGTGTGGTGTGTGTATGTGTAGATACAGGGCCACTCGGTGATCCTGCTTCAGAGGGAAGATCAGTCAAGTGATTGCGGCCGTCTCCTTTCCACATCAGACCTACCCTCTGGCTCCCGTTTGTCTTGTAGGAAATGTGATTTCCATCTCTCCTGCTCAGCTCAGGCTTCTGGAAGGCATGCTAGCCGCCAGTACCCTCCAAGCTCGCTGACCCAGGTCTGATGGTTCTGAAAGTGAGCCCCCATTTCAGTCCCTTTTTGGCTCTTCTTGTTACTTCTAAAAAGCGGCATCCTTGAGATGCATTTTACACTAGATTCCATTCAGGAACACAGTTCGGTACTTTTCGGTAAATGTCCTGAGTGACGAAGTCATCCTCAGAAATCAGTTTCAGAACATTCTCCTCACCCCAGTAAGACCCTTCATGGCTATTTCGTTAATCCCCATCCATCCCTCCTCCCAGGCCACCACTCTGCTACTCTCTGTCTTCAGAGGTTTGGGGAATTTTTCATATAAATAGAATCACACAATTTGTCGGCTCTGTTTCCAATGGTATTCATTTAGCATAATGCTCTTAAGTTTCATTTGCGAGGTAACATGCTAATCTTCTTTCCTTTTAGTTGCCAAGCAATATTCCACTACGCTTGAGGTGCATTCATTTCCTACAAATGACTGAAGTTTGTCTTCTTTAAGGCAGAGTAGTACTCCATTGTATGTAAACAACCCATTTCCTTATTCATCTGCTAGTGGGTTTAGGAAGGCAGGGGAAGAGACAGGAGAGAAAGATATGACAAAAAAGTTGAGATGCGGTCTGTACATGTGCCAGCTCCACACAAGGAATGTAAACATTACATGCTGCAAACATACTAAAAAAAATGTATAATTTTTACACTCCTAAAATAAGGGTTTTTAAAAACCTAAATCTACCCCTGAAGGGTTCAACTGTGTTACTGAGATTCTTCAGTCTAAAAGAATAAAGTTATATCTAGTTTCTACAGGCTGCTAACTTATAGAAATAAAAACACAACCCTTGAAACCATATGAATTCTAAAAGCTCAAGGCAGAGTTGAAAAAGTTACCATTAAAACTAGAATTAGGGAGTTCCTTAGGGATAACATTGAACTTCCTAAGGAGAACTGTTACACTCTGGACCACAGCAACAATAATAGAGGGGTAAAAATTGAGAGGGTGAACAGGCTTAGGGATAGTACCAGCCAGTGTAAGACCACACACATAACTGGAGACACAGCAGGACACAGGAGAGATTCAGAATGAGAGTGGAAATGTGTTTGAATAAATACTGGTTGAAAATCCTCCAAGTTTGATGAAAACCTGACAGATCAACTTAGAAACCAGGTCATAGGAATTAAACCCTAAGCAAGAAAAATAGAGAACCCCAGCCAGGAACATCATAGTCACATTTCTGAAAACCAAAGATAATGAGAAAATCTTCAAAATACCTAGCGAACAGTGGGCACGTGACAGATGGAAATACCCGCGGGGGTCACTGCTCACCTCTCTGCAGAAGCAAGGAAGGATGGGAGACATGCGGGTGCTCTGCTGGTGGAGAGGAAAAAGTAGCTGCCCATCATGAACCGGATGCCCAGTGAAACTTCCTCAAACACAAAAGAGAAACAGACGTTCCCAGAAGAGCAGAATCTGAACTTGGCACAAACAATGCTACAGCAATTCTTCAAGCTGAAAACAATGCAGTGGGAAATCTGGCTCTAGAGGAAAACAACAAAAGAGTTCCAGAAACGCTGAAACTGGGTAAGCAGAAACATTTAACTTTTAAAAAAAATTTCATGCAAAGATGACAGGTTATTTAGAGGCAAATTGATAGGATTCTATTGTGGGTTTTATATGGGTATAAACTATGTTACTAAACCCCAGCATGCGGGAAGCTGAGGCAGGAAGATTGTTGTGAGTTGGAGACCAGCCTGGGCTACAAAGTGAGATCAAGGCCGGCCTGAACTGCACAGAGTCCTTGACTTAAAAAAGAAAAAAAATATTATTAGCCCCAAAGGAGGAACAGTCTGGAATTGTAGCATAGCAAGATTACATTTTAGGCGAAGTGGCACAATGTTACAAATGCGAATTATGACCATTAGAGATGGAATGCTAAAAAATTATCTAACAAACTAAGGCAGGACACGGAGGAACAAAACCAACAGTACAAGTAGAAAACAGAAGCATGAAACTGGAATACCTACGTTATCCCAAGTACCAAAGAGTACCTTCTTTAAGAATTCTACGAAGAAAAAACTTCAAGATTAGTCAAGACTAATTTGCAGAAATCACTAGTGGTTGTCTATGAGGGGTGGGCCCTGGATGAGAACAGACAGGACAGAACTTTCTGGAGTGACGGAAATTTATATATCAACTGGGATAGCGTTTTAGGCAAAAACAAATATACATCTATAAAAATTCACAGATATGTATATTTTAAATGATCAATTTTTAAAAGCTTCAAAATCAAACCACCTTGAGGGGCTTCCAGTTATAAACTTCCACCAACAGAGGGCGCTCCGAGCCCATCAAACACGACCCGGGAGCCCCAGGTACTTTGGGATGCAAATCAGATAGCTTTGGATTCCGCAGCCTCCGAGGTGGATGGCGCAGCTCCCCAAGGTGGATGGCGCGGCTCCCCAGTTGCTCCCCCCGACACCCCACCTTCCCCACCCGCGGCCTCACCGTCTCGTCCGTTCCCTCCGGCCACGCGCCGCTTCCCGGCTGCCACGCTAATGGCGACGATCGCTTGCGCGGCGCCGACGCGCAATACAGATGCGACCGAGCTGGCGCGCGCTGCCTGGAGGCGTACCTGTCCCCCTAAGGTCCTCTCCTGATGTGATTGCTTTCAAAATTGGAAGTAGGAACGTAATGGAAACTTGTGCACTGTGCTCAGCGTCTTCATGTTTGACCTTCTTCCCTCGCTCGGGCGGCTGTGAAACATTCCCACGCGAGGGCTGCGCGGGGGGCGGGGATGGAGGGACCGCAGCGCCGGGGAGGCGCGGGCAGGATTTTCCCCAGGGTTCCAGCACCCCGAATTATTGTCATCCTGCCACTTCCTGCCCCATCTTTCTCTCAGAGGAGGGCTGACGACCCGAGAGCCCTAAATGTCCTTTCCGCCCTCACCCACCCCAGGCGGGTCTCTCGGGGGCGCGGAGATGCCATTACACCTCACGTGATCCCCGCGCTGGGCTGGTCTTGCAGGAGGCATCTCGCCGGGTGTTAATTAAAGGTCACAACAAAATAGACCTGCCGGCACACCAGAAGAAATGTCCTCTCGGGAAATGAAAAATGACACCCCAGAGCAGCCACGTGTGGAGCCTGGCTTGTGCCGGCTTCCTGCGCTCGCGGGCGCTGCACGGGGGGCGGAGGCGGGGACCGCGGAGGCGCGGCGTGTGGGTGCCCTGGAGACCCCCACTGGTGCTCGGCGCGGGGAGAAAAGCGCGGAACCGGGCGAGGGGACCGAGCCCCGCCCGCGGGAGGCCTGGGCCAGCTCGCGCCACACCCCCTCCCGGCCAGCGGTGCCCGCGCTGCGCCTGTGCGCACAGCGAACCCTCGGTTTCCCCTGCCCGGCAGCTGGGTGCTGGGGCTCACCTGTCCAGCCCTGGACGGTTTAGCGCCCCACAGGTTGGGTTCTGGCGGGGCAGGCTGGCAAACTGGTGGGGTCAAAGCCTCCCGGGTCCTCCAGCTGGGCTCCGGAAGGGAGGCCCCCCGGGCGGCCTCGAGTGGGGAGGACAATTCCAGAAAAGGTTTGCAGGGCAGGTCTCGGAGAACAAAGGGCGGGGGGAGGACCCAGCGTGTTTGTGGACTTGTGACTCAATCTGTTTTACACGGCTTTTCAAAGGCAGACCTGCAAGCCTCGCCAAGGAAGAGAAAGAACTTGGGGGCGGGGGAGCTGGGGCGCAACGTTTCCGTCCCCCAGCAGCGGGGTTGCATTAGAGCCCCGGCCACGGGCCACTCGCCAGGAACTTCCTCGCCGGCAGCGAGATTTACGACCCCACCCCCGCCCGGGAGCGCGGCCTCGCAATGTCAGGCAGGAGCGCAGCGCCATAAAATGGATCCCGGGCGGCGCGGCGGCTGCAGGCTGGAGACCGGCTCCAAGGAGGCGCGGCTGCGGCTCCCGAGGCTCCGCGCTGCGCCCGGGCACACACGCGCGCCCTGACCGCGGACGGCTCCCGGCCACGCAGAGCCGCCCCACTCCCTGCCCTCGCGCAACTGTCAGGCGAAACGGGCTGGCGCATATTGGCTCGGCGACACGCCGAGGCTCCTCCCCGAGTCTGGATCTTTATATTTTGGGAGAATTTCTTTGAACTCAGCGAGCGCGGTGAAGGAGGCAAGTTCCCACCGCCAGCTGCACGGACGGAGGGCGCGTGCCGGCGAGGGCTGCCCCACCTTCCCGCGGACGTCGCGCGCTCGATCGGCCCCTCTCTCCTCCCGCGGAGGAGAACTGACTTGGCTGAGAGCGATGCCAGTAATCTGTCTGTGACCGTGAAAAGAGAACGCGTTACTGCAGGAGGCAGAAGAGGATGAAGAAAAGCATTATTTGGCGAGAATAAACCAGCTACTCCAACCCGTTCTACAAATTGGTGCTATTACTTCTGGGTTCATTTGCTTTTATTCCCCCGAACCCCCTGTTACGAAATCTTGACTTGAAGGCCAAGAGACAACCCCCCTACAACGGGGGAGTGGAGGGGGGCGCTTCTGGGTTGGCAGACCTTTTGGATGTAGCGTTGGCGAGACATTTAGACGCTCTCCTCTGCAAAGCCACCATGAATTCAGTAGCTGGGAATAAAGAGAGGCTTGCGGTCTCCACCAGGGGCAAGAAATACGGGGTAAGTTGTGACGGACAAAAGCGGAGACGCGTTACCAGGGCCACCGGGCGTGGGGCTCACCTCCAGGCACGCGCGGCCCCGTCTCGGCTCCAGCCGCGGCGGCTCCCGGCGCGGCCATGCATGCGCGGAGGCGGGTCCGCCGCCGGGACCTGCACGCCGCCCGGTGCTCCGAAGCTGCCCGGCCCCTCGTTCCTTGCTTTCCCTGCACCCTTAACTTTTGCAGTATTCCCGGACTTATAGCAGTGAAACCGAAGGGAGGGTTTCCCATGAATTCCTTGCAGTTCCTCGAGTGGTTTCCTTAGAACGTCTTCATTTACTTGCATGATCTGAAGGGCAATATCCCGAATGAATTAAAAAACCTAGAAGTCACCGACTTCCCTCTCCCCTGTAGATGTTTCAGGATCTGGGACCCGGGCTCCGGCTGGGGTTGGGTGCTGGGTTCCAAAGCTCAGGGCGCTGGATCTACGGGTTTGCGCTGAGAAAACCGTTCACACCCCTCTCCAGCCGGGTCCACAGCAAGTCCATCTCCTGCTCCTGAGGATTAGTCAGCTGGCGCCCGGGAACCGGCTCAGGGGTCACCAGGACGGTGGGGACTCACTTCAGGACAACCGAGACGGATATAGGGAATGCGGGCGCGGGGCTTGGCGTAGCAGGGAACCGGTGCCCGTGGGTCCCGGGCGGGATGACTCCCCCTGCCCGGCGCAGCTCCGGGACTCGGGGTCTGGCCGCCCCGCCGCGCTGCCACTGCGTGTCTCCCCCGCAGGTGAACGAAGGCTGCTCTCCCACCAACCCCGCGGCGCCCTTCTCCCCGGAAAGCTGGTATCGGAAAGCCTATGAGGAGTCGCGCGCGGGGAGCCGGCCCACCCCCGAGGGCGCGGGCTCGGCGCTCGGCTCGTCGGGGACCCCGTCCCCCGGCTCGGGCACCTCGTCCCCGAGCTCCTTCACCGGCTCCCCGGGGCCCGCGTCCCCGGGCATCGGCACCAGCTCGCCGGGCTCCCTGGGCGGCTCGCCGGGCTTCGGCACGGGCTCCCCGGGCTCCGGGAGCGGCGGCGGCTCCTCCCCCGGCTCGGACCGCGGCGTCTGGTGCGAGAACTGCAACGCCCGCCTGGTGGAGCTGAAGAGGCAGGCGCTCAAGCTGCTCCTCCCGGGGCCTTTTCCCGGCAAGGTGAGCGAGGGGCGGGGAAGGCGGGCGGGTGACCGCCGCCCGGAGCGCTGGAGCGCGCGCCTCGCCGCCCCGTCTGCGCGGGGTCCGCCGCACATCCCGGGCTCACTGCCTGGGTTCCCCTGCGAGGCCTCGAGAGAGACGGAGCCCAGGCTTCAAACTGGGCTCTCGAGGGACGCCCCCACCCCCGGCGGCTCGTCCTTCTGTCCAGCCACTGGGGCCCGTAGGTTACTGATTAACCTTCCCCCCACCCCCACTGGTGATCCTTTAGAATGACAGTGGGGACCCTCAGGGAAAGCTGAGGGTTGGGAGTTGGCGCTTTCCATTGCTTATTGCGGAAACTGAGACACACACCGGAAAGCCAGCATTGCCCGCTTAGCGCTCTGAGTGCATCAGCGGAGGATTAAGAGGTGGCTCCCTCCTCTGAACAGCGCTACATCCTGGCTCGCTAGAGCTAAGCACGTTGGATCTTCCATAGCAACCCTGCCCGCGTCGTGTGCCGGGCCAGGAGCCCCAGAGTGCAACACAATGCAATTGTATTTGCACTGCTGGGTCCAAGTACTATCGAATGATAATATTTACTCTTCCACTTCAAAGAGTTTTTATCAGTGGTTAGAGAGAAATACCAAGAAAACAGTGGATTGCGGTGGAGGTTTCTGACACTGTTCAGTGGCATTTTCTGATTTGTATTTCTGTGACTTTTGAAATGAGATACTGTGATTTTGAATAGTGAAATTTAGGAATAATTGCATTCTGCTTATCTTCTCTGCTTATCCGAGCACGCACGATGTTGTTCTTGTGTATGAGGTTAAGTTAAACAAATACCCCTAGACTGTTGTAAAATTTAAATGTGGAAAGTCACCACCAGGAGAATTGTTTTTATGAATCCAGAACTTACCTTAAGAATAACCGGTGTGTGTGTGGGGGTTGTAACAGTGCCATTTTTGTATTTCAATAATAAATCTGCAGGACACCCCAAGAATCAAACTCAGAGAATCTTGCATGGTAGGCCCTTTAATTTAACAGTGTTTCATCACTTGCAAATTTATTAGCTGTTTCGATTATTCATCACTATTCATCGATTTCCTACCCTGTTCAAGTCACTGTGTCAGGTACAGCATGGAGAATAACAGGTCCATCCATCCAGTCGTTTGCACACAGAGCTTATATTCTGAAGATTACAGCCTCGAACCACAAAACACAGTTTATAATTTATTCACATTGGTGCTGAGAAGGGGGAGGGTAGGTTCCTGTGAGGTTGTACAGTGAGATTGGACCATCTGATAGAGATCTGAAGGACTTCAGTTCTTCAAGATATTTCACATCTGATAGATGGCAGTCCCAAGAAGTTGCAGCCTAACAAATTGTTTTAAAGTATTCTTGTGGACTTATTACAAAGGCTATGTTATTGAGTGCTTCTCCTGTGCGAAAGTAAAAAGAACAGACTCACTTCACCGAAATGGAAGAAGGGAAGGAAAATCTGCAAGAAGAAGAGACAAATGTTGAAGCTTAAGTGCACCTGTCGTGATTTGTGAGGTCAAGTGACAAAACTGGCTTTTTGTTTTTGTTGAAGCTGCCCGAAAAATTCACGCACGGTATGGACAGGAAGTGGCCCAGTATATTTGGGGTTTTATTTACATGATGAAATGAAAGTGATGCTGGGGAACTGGTCAGGTTGTTAGTATGAAGCACTGATGTCCCAAACCTTGGTGCTGTTCCCTGCCTCACCGGGATCCTGGGATATCTAGGCAAGAGCTGTCTCTGGGTCATGGGCACAGACACAGTGCACACATATTTGTCACACAGAACTACAGTTTTCTATGGAGAGCAGCTCAGGAGTTAGCCAGGAGTCAGGGGGCATGCTGGGTTAGTTCATTGTTAGTCACCAGATAGGGGGCCCCAATTTTCAGTACCAATTTGCATGATTTTGGGAACAATAATTTTAGGAGTCTATTTATGCAATTATACCCTGTGATTAGGCACAGTTTCCATTATACTTTTAATGTTTGCAACATTTAAACCGAAGAATGCCAGTTCCCCATGCATGTGGAGGGCAGGCCGTGGGGCAGGATTTAGGAGCAAACAGTGGACCGCTATAACTCTCAGGAACCAAGGAGTTAAGTTTCATTAGAACAAGAGATGTCATTGTCACTGCAACATGTAATTTGCCTGGAGAGTGAGAGTCTGTGAGATAAAGTCATGTTTTTGAGGGGTAATTAGTAAAAATCATCTTTGTAATTCACTTAAAATGCTTTACTCTATGGTGGGTAATATTGTTTCAAATAGAGTTATTAAATTCTACTCTGTGGTATCAAGTCTCCCAGGCAGGCATTTAAGAATCAAAGGCAAAATAGTATATTTAGGAACCTGTTATTTTAGGATAGATTTGGTTTAGTTCTTTCCCTACCACTGATGCATTTGTGACATTAAGTCACTTTTTTTGTATGTATTTTAACTTTGCCATTCATATCCCAATGGGAAAAAAGATTCAAACTTTTAGAATGTCATAAAAACTATCTAAGGTAAGGTTTGAAAAGCATTTCAGTTCCTTAGAAAAAGACATGAGGGTTGATAATTATTTTTTAAACAAGGTTCTGTTAAGATTCTTTAAGACTTTTCTTGTAAAACATTCCCTAAGTTCAGGCTCTGATTTCCATAGCGTGTTTCCCAAATGTCATCCTGCTATATAAATCCACAAGCTGTGCCCATTTGTAGGTAGGAAATCCTATTGAATTCCCCTAGTTTTATCTGTGGGGTACTTGAGTGGGATGGCAGCATGAGGTGTGCTGAGCCCTAGAGAGGTCCCTAAGTTAGGGACTGGCTCTGGTAGCCTGAGAGTTCCACCTTATTCTGAGTCTCAAAGTAGTTACAGGACCACTGGAGAACAGAGCTTTCTAACAAGATGACACCGCTTGTGTGTAACTGGCTGGAGGCCATGGTGGTGACTCAGATAGCGGATACAGATTTGGATGGAGCCCAGAGGATGGGATGGTAATGGACTTGGGCTTAATCCCATGGGTGGGATTGGAGACTTTGGGAGAAGAGATGGAGAGTGGAGATAGATTTCATCATGAAAGTTTTGTTGTTGGCAGAGTCAAGACTCAGATGGAGAAGTGATGACTGTAAGCTCACATCATGGTACTCTGAATTTATTCATTTTTTTCCAATAGTAACTTCCCTGGGTGAGGAGAGATTTGTGCCTGGTGGAAGATTGTAAAGCATTCCGGTTGACTTTTATTACCTCAGTCAGTAAAAAAGTGCTTACTTGGTTTATATCACTTCGCTTCTAGAGCTGGTAAGTAGAAATGGTCAGATAAAACAAAAGAGTGTGGATGTGAGAAGTGTTGGGGTTTTAAGTGGGGACAGTTCTTTCACCCACTGTAATGTTCCATTGTGGAAATATAAAACTATTTCACGTCTCAGGGTGAGTGTGCCTTTTCTGTTTTATGGAGTTGAGGCACTAAGCCAGAAATAGAGGCCAAGGAACAAATCTCTCAGCTGTGAGCTAGCCCAGGTCATTCTGGTATCTGTGACAGAACTTTTGAATCTACAGAGTGAGCCCTAGGAAACATCAGCCTAAGGAAATTCCCTAGCGTAGCAAGCAGGTTATCAGACATCTGTTCATTTCCATATCAATAGAAGAAAATCTCCTCCTGTGTAAAAAAGTCCAGAACTATGTTTCTATTTTTTTTTTTTTGGTCACATATTCTGAGTCCATTTATGCCCCAGAAATATCAGCAAGATTAGCCAGACATCCTGCAAAGGGTGGCCAGGAATCACAAGATAAAAGAAAGGAATGTGTCCTAGGGGTTAAAAACACCAAACGTGGGCTCTAAATAGCCAGAGACCAAAGAAGTCTAGACTTGGGGAGATATAAATACATATTTCTGTATTTTGCTAGTTCCAAAAGAGAGGTATGGAAAATAACTATTCAAAAGATCCCCCAAAAGGCATCACAAAACACTTTATAAATAGATAAAATAGACATTGCATTTAAAATATTTATTAGTTACGAGGGATTTTTCCTTGAAATTTCCTCCCAAGAACACATTTCAAAAAGCTTCATTAGATGCATTTTGGAAGTACTTTATATAAAAGGGACAGCTAAGAGATGGTATCTCTAATGAAAAATTCCTGCAGCATAATCATTTAAAGGTTTCCAGAACATCTCAGAGTTTATAAAAACATTCCCAGTACACCATGTGAGCAGTAATCTCTCCTCTCAGGCTTAGTAAGCAAAGAATAGCACAGTGCATTCTACCAGACTTTTAATTGTGGAACCAGCAGCGTCAATTTCTGCAGTGACTTAATTCACTTTGCAAAAACTCTTAGCCTGCAATCAGTTCTTCCATGCTCCATACAATTATTGTACTAGAAATGTGATTTTCAAATGGCCGAGGCTGGTAGTTTGTCAGCATTTGGAAGGAGTAAAACACTTAAAATTTAGTCTTTGGCATATCACAGATGATGTCATCACCAGCTAATAATGGTGATGAGGATAATAGTAATGATGGTAGGAAATGGCCAACAATTAGTGTCCTTATGTGCCAGGCATTATACTCAGCCACACACATGTGACACAGCCAAATGAAGATAAACAAGCTATTTTGTCTATCCTGGAATTCCAGATGCTTGGTGTGGTTACTAAGAGATCCAAGCACACTTCCCCCCAAACTACTGAGGGTCACCATCAGTGTGACTGACTGAGACAGCCCTGCCTAAGGATGCAGCCACTGTCTGGCATAACTGCTGTGGGGGAATGGGGGAGATGGTGGCGGAGGGGTGCTTAGGTGAGGATTCCAAATTCAGTCATCTTCTTGACTGGAACATAATGGGGCAGGGAAAGAACTGCCCTGTTTCTGTAATCATTTCGATGAGACACTGCTCAGTCCTCTTTGCACTGAAAACCCTGCCTGAGGGCCCCGTCCTGGATCAGTTGGTATCCGTCATCCTTGCCTGCCGCTGCCTTTCGATCTGCTCCAGAACCTATCTGAGAAAACTGGATTTTAAATCATGGTTGTAAAGATAGCTGTCCACAATTTCCAGGTTTCATAGGAATTCACTGTTATCTCTTATGTCTCTATTTTTAGTGTTTAACTTTCTGGAAGTTAGTATTGGAAGACTAATTGGGCATATAACAAAAGGCATATATTAATTATATTAATTTTATCCCTTTCTAAATATCTCTAGGTGTCCCCAAACCTTTATCCATCTTTCCTCTACTGACTTGACATACCACTGTTATCATAAGCCAAATTCACATTTATATTTCCACATAGATAAGATTTTTCTTAGATATAGTATCTTTGTGCTGGTATGAACAAAGTTTTAACTTCCTTTAGCTGATAATTGAATCTGTTGGTAATGAGTTTGTAGTTATATATATGTAGATTGATTTATATGGTGATTTTACTTTTTAATGCTACTAATATAGCTATTTTTAAAAAAAATGATATTTGAGGGGCTGAGGATTTAGCTCAGCGGCATAAGCTTGAGTTTGATCCCCAGTACTGATAAAAAGACAAAAAAAATGATATTTGACTTCTTAAAACAATTATCTTCAAATAGATATCACTACTCCCTTTCCTGATTTTGTGCCTCTAGTGATTTTTTCTTGTTTATTGCTTGGTTAGTGCTTCTAATAGATTATTAAACGGTAGTGATATAGTGGGAATGTGTGTTGGCTTTTCTATTAGGATTTTGGTTTTTAGACAAAGGTCAGTATTTTTACAAGTTAAGGAAATATCAATTCCTATTTTATTCAGTGTTTTTAAAATCAGAATTGGGTGGTGAATTTTGCCAACTGTCTTTTCAATATTTAGGGAGATAATCATGGGATTTTTCTTCTTAGATTTATTAATATTGGAAATTATTACCAGTATCACTGAGTTTCTTTAGTCATAGTGCATTTAAAAAATATGATGCTGAGTTCAGCTTGCTAATATTTTATTTATTGTTTTTGCTTTGCTGTTTATGTACCAATAAACATTTCCAGTTCTCATTCGTGTACCAGCTGTAGAACTATGCTAAAATATGAAAAAGATTAAAATTTCTGCCCTGGATCAAGTCACAGTCTAGCATTAGGGACCGACATGGGAAGGTTAGAGTGTAGTTTATGTTGCGCAGTAACGAGGGGGTGTGGTGGCCAAGTAGCGTGGCCCGGCTTCGGAAGGCTGAATAGGACAGGAGCGGAGTGAAGCTCATACAGCTAGGCAGAGGGGCAGCAGGTAGAAGGCACAGGAGGTTACATGTGCGCAGCTCGCGGTGTGTGCCTGTGAGTGACAGCTAGGGGACTTGCGGGGATAGGAAAAAGGACCTGCAGGTGAGAGTTTGGACATTATCTGCAGGCATGGACAGCCACTAGAAGGGACCAATGTGATCAGATGTGCATTCTGAGAGAGGAGAGCCTGCAGGCAGCAGGCTCCAGCACTCCAGTGACTGCCCTTGAGTGCAAAACAATTACTGCAACTTTGATTATTTGGAGACTTATTTTTTTATACTGATATGTAGAGAGCTGGCTATGGTATTTTTAAAAACTGGTTCTAAGCATTGTAAATAAGGTGCTGGTATATAATCTCTAAAGCCAACAGACAGTCCTGTTTCCTCACATAGTGTTTTCCATACCCGAATATCAGCACAGTGGGATATTAGAGCCAATAGCTCTGGGAATGTCAACTGGGTACAAGCTCAAGATAAAGAGGCTATGACTCCCCAGGGCACAAGAGTTTACATATTGGCTGGGGATTTAGCTCAGCGGCATAAGCCACAAGGTGGTGAGTTTGATACCTGTACAAAAAAAAAAAAGTTTACATATCAAAAACCAAAGCGAGGACAGTTCTGTTGTTACCTTAATTAGACTGTGTAAACGGATCCTTCTCCAGGTCTTTGTCTCTACAGTTTACAGAGGTGCCATTCTTGCACCTGGCCAGCCAGCTCAAGTTACTCACGTAATTCCCGCCATCCTCACTGTCACTCATCCCTGAGCCACCCACCTTCTTTACAAGGTAATAAATTCTGGAAGAGGCCTAGGATCAAGACCTTTGTCCACATGTTCTCACAGGGATTAGATTTAAGGCCCCTTGACTGCCCTTAACTTGGAAGATGTCTTGGTGTCTTTACTCTTCCCGTGGGTTGTGTTGGTGGTGGTAGATTGGAATTAACCTGCTGGGATTCCAATAATGTCTCAATGGGATTATAATGACAACCTTTTGGATTATGAGGAAAACTAAAAAGAGGATTGCAATCCTTGGATGACTATACACAGTATTTGAGATTACAATAGTTCGGAGTCCAGCTGTGAGACCCCCTCACGGTGGTTTGTGTGAATCATACAGACTCTACTAAAGCAAAGTAGATCCCAAAGACATTGTGTGCAGAAACCCCCCAATAAGCAGCTGCTGAGATGTGGGGCAGGAGGAAGAACAAGGGGAGGAGCTGTCTTTCCAGATTCTGGCTGGGACAAATGTGTGGATGGAATCATCCATTATTCAGGCACAGAATATAGGCTGTGAGAAGGCTTTCGTTATTAGGGGTCTGGCTTTCAAGGGTGGTTCTGGATAATGAAATCGTTTTGGGCTGCCCACCACTTGAGGTAGGATGGCCCAGTGGGCCCAGGGAGCGCTCAGTTCACGTGCAGAAGCTGGTGGAGTTAAGGTGGTGTGAGCTCCTCACAGGTGTACAAGGGGGGACCATACCAGTGTAGCCAGCAAGACAAACCAAGAAGCATAGGCTAGAAAATAGGGGGAAAAATAGGGGAAAATAGTGTTGTGGAAACCAAGTGTGAGCTCTAAGGGCTCGGGAAGATAATAAGTCCAAACTTTAGCGGGAACAAGGATGCAGGGACTGAGATGTCCACTGTCCACAGTTGGACAGAGGGGAGGTTATTTGGGATCTTGGAGGAATTTCGCGTAGTCTGTAGAAAGGCTGCCAGTGGCAGTGTTCCAGGAGTGCGTGGTTTGGCAGGGACATTGAAGCAGTAATTGAGCTGTTGGTCAAGCTGCTCAGACTTTCCGAACCTGGTTATAACCACCCAGCCGATGGAGAAACGGTGAGGATCAGGTGGAACTGCAAAATAATATTTAACCGTCACTTTCTATTATTCCATTGGCTTTTCAGCCCATGAAAAGGCCCCTTCCCTTCCACTCCTCCCCTCCTGTTTCTAGTACTTTGACATCAAAATGGAGAGAAAGGATTGGAGTCAGAGAAAATGGAACCATTTAGCTCTTTCTTGTCCTGTTTTTCATCTCCAAATCAATGAAGCATCTCATCCCTGTTTATTCACTCACATGTAGCTCACAGAAAGTTTGAGAGCTCAGTGAATGGAAATAGGTACTCTGCAGAGGAGCCCAGGAGCCATGAATATGGATCAAGAGGCTTTGTCACAGATGGAAAGCCCTTCTCAAGGCCTGCGCCTCTCAGAGATCCCCCAGGGAGCCCTGCAGACTGGCTTTTGGCGTTCTGGGGCTCCAGTAAATGAAGGAGAGCAGATTTCCTCCAGTGACCGCGCATGTCGTGTGCAGATCTGGACTGCGCAGGAACCAGGGCTTATCTGCCTTCCAATCCAGTTTTATCTTTCTCAGACAGTTTTTCTGCTGTACTTTGCTGATCCCGCCGAATCCTTTCGGTCCAGACCCTGCGGAGGAGTCTGGAAATAGAGACGACGCCTCCCCCACCAAACTGCTGTCTCCGTGTAGCGTGGCCATGAGCTGGAGTTGACGTGGAGAGAGAGCTCTTATCTACTCCGAAAAGGTGCTGCTGCAGAGGTTTGCTGATCTGGGGGCAGAACAGCTTCTTAGACAGGCAGAACTCTGAGTATTCCGCCAATGGCCTAGGTCAGGTTGCATTTGAGGGGTCATTTTTAATCCTCTTTTTATTGGAGTTCAGTTTAATACGGTTACCTAGCGTAAAAAGTTTTTGAAGGCATTTTAGGTCTGTCTGTAAAATATTTCTCAAATCTTAAATAGTTCTTATAAACAAAATTGCTCTTTTAATGTTTTTTTTTTGTTTGTTTGTTTGTTTGAAAGAGTGAACTGCAAACAATGTTAAAATCTGCTTTCCTACCACAAGGGTAACGAATACACATTTTTGTTTAATAATTCTTTATCTCATCTGAGTGACATCTGGGACTGCTAATTGCGAATTGGGGCCTTTTTCCTTCCTGCAAGCTAATATAGGAACTTCACTTGAAAGGGGCTTGTGCGTGTGTGTGTGTGTGCGTGTGTGTGTGTGTGTGTGCAGTTCTATCTTTTAATTAGCAGCTATGCTTTCTCATGAAACACTTTCATCTTTATTAGGCTTTCTTTAGGACTCTAATCCTTCTTCATGTACCATCTGATTGTAGCTTTGTGCAGCAAGGGGAGATTCATGTAATAACAGATTAGAAGCCAAAAATGAAGGCAACAACCAAAAGAAATGGAGCTGTTCAAGCAAGAGGTTATGGAGAAAATAAATAGTTAACTTCAGGCAAACAGTGAGAAGTTGCTTTTTTTTTTTTTTTTTTTAAGGAAAATAGCTGCCTGGTTCTGCATGGAACCCAGGACTCCATGCTGTGCTGGACATGTTTCTCTTTTGTAAGCTAGGAGGCTGGTGTGTGGTGGGCTCTTTACTGTCCCTCAGGCTGTGAGTCTCTGCAAAGCTGGGCTGAAGCCCCCAGACTTCAGGAGCCCGTTTTTTTTTGCCCGCATTCCAGAGAGGTATGCTTGACAGAATCCTAGATGGATTTCTGGCTGAACTGAGAACTTGAGTCTATTTCTGGACAGCCACATGGATGGGGGGTGGTTTCCAGACAAACTTGTCAATCCACCCAGGCGAAGGTACTGGTATTGCCGATACCATGCACAGTTCTGCCTTTGGAATCTGGATCATAAATTGCATGACAAGGTTCTGCCTGTTGGTTTCTTTTCTTTCTTGTGCTAAGGTTGGGACCCAGGACCTCATGCATGCAAACACACACCCTGACATCGAGATACACTCCCACTTTCTGGTTTTTAATAAAGCTATTTGTTTTACCATTTTCTGTGTTTAAAAGCAGAAATAAACTTAAATAAATAAGAGGACAGTTGATATTATGAAAGAAATTTGATCAGGAGTGTTTGAGGAGAAGTAAGACCTTAGAATTTAGAAAGAACCACCTATCCTTTGTTTTATTAGGAATATCTACAGTATTGCTTGGGATTTAGAAATAATTTGTGCAGAGTTCTTTAGGGCAGGAATATAGGAACATCAAGATTCCAAACATTGAATTCCCCATCCTTTAAAATTGAAACTTTCCCCAAGCCCCTTAACCCCCTTTTGTTTCTCTTTTTTTCCTACATTTTTATAATTTTATGTATTTATATAATACACACCAAGACTCCTGTGATTCTGTAGTCTGTGGAAAGAGGTAGCAAGTACTGCCAGATGGATTAACAAGGTCTTTAGTTATTACTGATTTTTACTTTTCCCCTTTATCATAGCAGGGTTGGTTTTGTAAGCTTCTTCAAGCTGCTCCCCTAAGTTTTCTTTTGAATGTTAATACTTCATGTTTTCATCTAAATTGAAACACAGACAGTAATACAGAGCTTCATTTGGCTTTTATTATCCCAAAGGCCAAAACATATTAAGACTTTGGGGCAGACCGAGTTAAGAATAGGTGCAGAACATCATTGTGTTAACTCCTTACTTTCTCCGAAGTTCTCTGTGTACCCATTGCTGGAGGGCAAACAAAGTGGTTCTGCCACAAACCCAACCAGTTCAGAGTTTTGTCTTATGCACAGCCAACCCGCCACAGAAGTTTTCTTCGATTATGTCTTCAAACAGTATTTTTTGTATTTATTCTTTTTTTCTTTGCCCCAAAGTTTATGCATCAATAGGTCTGAAATTTCCAAAGAGACTTTCTCATGGACTGTGTACATGTGTGTGCATGCGTGGTGTGTGTGTGTGCTTATGTACTTTATGAAGCTCCTAAGGCAGCATACAAGTTGGTTACACTGTAGACATCCTGTTTTAGGTTTCAGATATTGTTAGACCGAAGCTTTTATTGGGGGTCAAGGCAACTAATGAAATGTGCTGTGCAATTAAGAGGGCTCTCAGCAGAGCAGGGCAGCTAACTGTGGGCGGCTGAGAGCGGGGTGAGGAAGCTGCTGCACCTGCCGGGCTGCCCATGATGGCTTTACGAGCATTTTTTGCAACTGGGGTGGTAAATGCAGTACAAAGGCAAGGCTTCAATCTGCCTAATCAGGCCCTCTGCTTCCTGTGTGAGGCATCCACTCGGGGGAGGAAGTTGCTGGGTTGTGAGCTTTTTGTGGCAGTGGTTTGTGCTAATTTACCTTTTTTATAGAGTTCTTGTAGTTTTTAGTGATTTTCTGTAATATCTTTTTATGGTGGTCAGGAAGGAGCTAACAGAATGATGAAGAGGTTTGGGAAACTTGCCTGGGGCCACTCAGGAAACCTCAGGCTTCTTGATGTCCACAGGCATTTGGATAGAATTTATTCATGTAGCTGTTTTGTGCATGAGGGACTGCTCGAGGGTGTGCTCCATACTTAGTGGTGCTACCACTTCTGTGCTTTGTTTTGTGCTTGTGCACCCAGTAGACAGTAGTGACTTTTTGAATACGTGAATTCTCAATTTTGTTGTCTTATTGAGACAGAGTTTCATTATGCAGTTCAGGCTGGCTTCGAACTCATAGCAATCTTCCTGCCTCAGCCTCCTAAGTGCTGGGGTTACAGCCATGCATTCTCTGAGGATTTTTGAGGGGATAAAAATTTGCCACTGCTGTGTAATGGACATGTCAACAGGACAAGGGAATAGGCTGCTGGAGGAGGGGAGGCTGGCAATCTGGACGAGTGGGTAGTGACATCCTGGGAAGTGACATGATGCTGTCCTGGCAACAGGGTCTGTTGTCTCCAGAGAATAGTGAAATTCATAGGAGTAAGGAATAAAAGTCATAAGAAGCGCTGCTTCAGCAGATCCAGGTCTAGGCATTTATCGGCTGGCTAGTGTGGGTGGGTAGTTGCATTTCTCCTTAGGCTGCTTTTGGTCCACTTAGTTTAAGGCTCCTATGGCCATCAGTTCTCTTGCAGAAACAAGCATGGTGGGAGTGAACACTGGAGGCTCAGTGAATGGGTCCCGGGATTCCAGGAAGAAACTAACTCCTTACCATGCACAAACTTGACTGAGAAAACACAAGTCTCAGTCTGTTTGGACTGCCCCAACAAGCATTCCTTAAGTTGGGGGACAGGGGATGGCAGTGCTTAGAAATAACAGAAACATTTTTATCTCACAATGTTAGAGGCTGGGAGGTCCAAGGCCAAGGCCCTTGCAGATTCAGGGTCCGCTGAGCCTACTGTGAGCATCCTGTTTAGCTCATAGCTGGAACCTTTTCCTTCAGTACAAGAGCTGCGCCCTCGTGACCTAGTCACCTACAGATCCCACTTCCCAGGTTCTTGCTCAGGGTTTAGGCTTCAACTCAGGGACTGGGAGAAGCACAAGCATTCAGTCCTTTGCATGAGGCCACTAGCTGAGGCCCTGTCCCCAACCCCAAACTGTGGTTTAATTCCCCTTTTATCTGGTAACTGGATTGATACTGCCTCCATTGTCGGGTGAGGTGGAGGAGCCTCTGGAGCACCGAGGAATCCCTCTCCAGGCCTTCAGTGCAGAGCCCCAGGCAGCAGAGTGGTTTGTCCTGTGTCTGTATTAATGGGCTTTGCTAGTTCATGGAAAAAACATGACATCACGTTTGTCACACTACATAGGGGCACCCATTGGTACAGTTTCAGTAGGAGGGGGACTTCCCGTATCCTCTTTATAATTCTTAGGGCAAAAATCATTGTAGCACTGACTGAATGCTTTACAGTTTAGCGTTGCATACCACCTTCACTACTGGGAGCCTCTGATTCTCCTTTTTAATCATTAGTGTGTTATAATTACCGCTCAGCAGCTCAGAGGGAGCCTGAGAAGTGGTCCAGCCTTGCACGCTTAGGAGTGTGCTTCCCGGAGTCCCCTGACTGTTAGCAGTGTGGTCCCCTTAGCAAGGTCATAGCTGCTTTCATCCTCAGTTTCCTCACTTGTGAGGTTGTGAATAATAATAATTTCCCCTGAGCATGTTTTGTTTGGCACTCGTAGTCCTATGTTAAGTGTCAGTACCTAACTTCCTGCCCAAACTGCCATCAGACAGAAAGAAAGGTAAAACTTAAGTATGTGGCTCTGGGATTCATTCCACATAATTAATATTCAGTTCATTCATGTTCGTTTTCTCATCCTCTGTCTGTTCACTTGCCCATTCGCCCACTGGATAGCATTTCCTTGGCCTTCACCATAAAGTACGCACGTGTGGATGTCAGACTTGGTGATGGAGATGTAACGATGACTTTGGCGAAGACACAGCCCCCACCCTGGGTCCCTGGCAGTCAGGTGGGTGGGGTGAACGCAGAAACCATGTGGAGCACAGAATTTGGGATGCAGGGAGGAGCCATGACAGCTACAGGTGCAGGGCTGTCACTATTCTTGCCCTTGTTCCTTTTGCCCAGCACCCGTTTGAGGGATAAATGACTTGGTGGGGAGTGGGAAGGGATGGTTTCCTAGAAAGGTGACAGCAGAGTTGCCACTGAAATGACCCAAGGAGTTAGTGAGGAAGTCGAGGATGGGGAGGAATCTGCAGTATCCTGAGAAATTAATATTGGCAGCCTAGGGCATCCCCAAAGGGGGGCCCCCACACTGCCTCCACGTGAAGTTAGATGGCACTGAGAGGTTTGTGCATCGACTGTAACAGAAGATGGTGCCATGTCATAGGTCAGGAGAACAATATGAGATCCATGTTCCCAGCAGCTTTGTTCAGAAAAGTCCAAAGGTGGAAGCCACCCAAGTGTTCACTGACAGAGGAAGGACAAGGTAAATGTGTTGTGTCCATGCAATGGGATATCACTCAGCCTCGAAAGGGGAGGACATCATGTTACATGCTCCACACGGATGAACACAGGGGACAGTGTGCTGAGAGGCTGAGAAGATAAAGTGTGTCCTGGATGATGGTAGGGGTGATTGCACGTGATGGGAACATACACTGAACTGGCCGCTGAAAAATGGTTAAAATGCTTATTTTATGGTCATGGGCTTTTATGTTATGTAAAATCACCTCCCCACACACAGTGCATTACAAGTGACATCACAAATTAGTGTCCTGAAGGAAGATACATCCCCAGGACCTCGTGATCAGGAAGTCATGGCACATGAAGGGTAATCATGGGAACGTTTGTGGACTGAACCAACAGGCAGTTCTGTGGGCACTCTGTCCCCATCACAGATGCTCCAGATAAGGGGCCGGGAGTTCCACCCTTTCTTTCCTCTCTCTTGGTGCCATTTACCTTCTGAGAAGAGGGCTGGCTGTAGCTGGCCAAGGGACCATCAGCTCTGCATTCGCCCTGGGACAGGAGAGCTGCAGGTGACCCCGTGTTTCTCTCTTTTGTGGGGCTCAGTGCAAAGCGATGTATCATTTGTCCCTATGATAGTTTGCAAAGTTTTGCGAAACATCTTCATTGCTGGGAAAACACAAATAAATCTTTCTGAGTACAGCACATTAAATGGTTCCCTGCATAGGAGTTATTAGTATATTGCTATACTTACATTGCACATTTGCAGTAAATTTCAAGAAATGACTTACAAAGCTCTTGAGTCCTTGACAACGATATGTTCAACGGCAGTGTAACTTTTCCAGATTTTGGAGGTCGACCAAATGGAACCTTTTAAAGCTCTGATAAGTTAATACCACTTTATATTTATAGCAGCTTTCTCTGCTCAATGCATGGGGCCCCTTGTTTCTCATAGCACCCCTCTAAGGAGTACTGGGGCTGGATATATGGTAGCCTGTCTTAGCTCCATTTAATAAATGAAAGAAAAAGGATCAAAGGGCAGGGGATGGTTTTCCATTCACGAACTATTTGTATAGTATTTCTTCTTTGCCTGTCACTGAACAGGGGCCTGGAGCCTTCATCCACATCACCAGTTCACTCAGATCAGAGCCCAAGACTCCTGCCTGCCCTTTGGCTTGATTCCTGCCAGCCTGTTTTTGGAGAAAGACCCATCTGAGCTTGTAGCATTTCATGGTTATTGAAACACCTGCCTCTTAACTGGTGCCTGACACTTTCCAGGTTAAAGAAAGGGAATTTTACCATCATGTTCCACAATGAAGGTCTCTGCCTGCTGATGAAGTTGCACAGACATCTGACTGTCAAGTGCCCCTGCTTTTGTTAGAAAGGCTCCTTCGAGCCATTCTCTTGGACCATGGCTAATAGGGAGTTGCTATTGGGGGGTCATTGCCCAGCACTTGCTGCCTTTTCTGGCTGAGGCTTCCCAGCAGGGTGAAAAGCTAGAACAGTAGCTTTTGTCTTGAGCAAGGCCATTAGATGGTACAGTAACTGCTTTCAGATGCTGCTGATGTGGCCCAGATCAGTACTGTGACCCAGGGGTGAAAGGCCACATATTCCATTACAACCCAGAGCCAACCGGCCTCCAGCTGCTGGTGCATTTCAGCAGAGAAAGGAAGAAGGATAGGGTGACACACAGTAGACAGCAGCCAGAAATAGGCACAGGAAAATCTAAGAATAGAGCTTCGATTTCTAGAGATGCTTTTGTAAAATGCATGCCTATGCCAATGTTGACACAAAATTATCAATGATGCAATCATATACTCCTGGAGTATAGGCTTCACATAGTTATGAGCCATGTGCATGTTATATATGAACAGAAGTAGTGAATATATGTATGAATTACAGGGTGCTAGGTCCAGATTCATTTTTTCCCTTTGAGAAAGTATATAATCTTTATGACAGAATTTAGCTCCACCACAAATGAATGTGTGTCCGAGGCAGAAGCTCTTAGAAGGTTAAAACTGATTTCCTTTCCAGTCTCAGGGTCTGGTGTGCAGCTTTGTTCCCCTTAGAGGGTTATTGAGTCATCTGAGCTGTGAAGATTATGTTTAGGTTATTCAGGTGAGGTAGTGATGTGAACACAGAGGACCGGAACAGGAATGTGGAAGAGGAAAAATATCTAGGAGACAGGGCTGCCTGTTCATTTCGAGGTAGCAGACATCTCTCCCCACCAGCGCCAGCCCAGAGCAAGTATCTGTTGGTCCAGATCCTTTGAGATTCTGTCACTCAAGGTTTGATTAAGAAAACAACTATAGGGGCTGGGAGTACAGCTCAGTAGTGGCGCTTGCCTAGCGTGCTTGAGGCCCTTCGTTCTGTCCCCAATACCAGAAAAACTAAATGAGTAAATAAAAGAGGAGGGAAGGCTAGGTAAAAAAATTGAGAGGTATAATTGCATAATTTTGTGGTGAGATGTAGTGAGACGGTGAATCCAGCTAAGGTTTAAAAATATCCAAGAGACATGTATGAGTCCTGAGATCTCTTTCATTATATAAATATTTACTTCAAAGCCTCTTTTGTTTGTTGTAATTGTTTCTGCTTCCTGTCTGGAGGTAAGGAGAAGAACCAATTGCTCTATTTAAAGTCGTGAACTGCTGCTGGGAGCAGTTTTCCCTCGGTGTCTGTGCCCTGTGAGACACTGGCCTCCTTTACTGAATATATTTGCTTGGGGAAGAAGAGCTTTCAGGTCAGGGAAGGGCCTCTCAGAGCTCATGAGGAGGTGGAATGGCAAATTCCATGGAATGGGACCAGAGGCGTTCGGGAAGGTTTGTCCCTGGGTCTCTCATGGGATCTGTTCCTTTCTCTTTCTCCACTTCAGAGGTGACCATGGCCTGGGGACAGTGAGCCTGGAGTTGAAGGGATGGAAGGCGCTGCAGGCCTTCATGGGTGTTGTAAAACATGTCACCTGCCAGACAGTCCCCTCCTTACCCCCAGACACCAGCTAGATTTGAGAGAGATGTCACAGCTCTTGTCCAAGACCCTGGGATGTCACCGCCTTACCAACTGTACCTTCAATTTTCATAGAAGGAACGTGGGTGACAGGATGGACTGGAGGCCATGGGCTTCTGTCTTGTGCATCATTCTCTTGGTGACCATCACAGTTTATGTTTGCTTCTAAATATAACCTGCTGTAGGAAAATACTTACCATCCTTGGTATTTTTGTGAAGAGGAGATGTGCAGAGAGCTCTGTGGTCTTTACCCCGCTATTTGCTGTGTCGTCTTAAGCATAGACACACGGGACTGTGGCCTTTCTCCTTATTTGTTAAAAAAAAGACAGCTCAGTCTTTGTGGATACTTTAAGTACTTTGTGGATACGTAATTCCTTCTAGAATAACACCGTCTCTTGCCAGGTCTGGTGGTACAGGCCTGTAATTCCCAGCACACTGGTTGAGGCAGAGGGGTAGCAAGTTTGAGTCCAGCCTGAGAAATTTAGTGATTTAGTGAGACCCTGTCTGAAAATAATAATTAAAAAATGGGCTGTAGATGTAGTAATTCAGAGCAGAGGCCCTGGGTTCAATCCCCAGTACCTCAAAATAAAAACAACCCACCGCCAACTCTATCTTTTAATGAAGGTATTGTCAAGTAAGCCTATTTGGAAATCATTTGTGGAAGTGGATTTTGGGGAGTAAAAAAGCTCTTAAACTCCACAGAAAGGAAGCACCTAGGAAGACCCAGGACTGTGGTGGGGGTGTAAATAGTGCCCAGTAATCAGTGGCTCGGTGGAGTCAGCCCTGGAGTGGCTGCACCTGGGCTTTCTGTGCACCTGGGCTCTCTGCGCTTGCACGAGGTCTCTGGCGCCTGCAGTGGCCTTAACCCATAGGAAACAGAGGGCTGGAGTTCATTGCCTTCTGGCTTTGATCTTGCTGGACCTGCGGGCCTGTGTGTTTCTCCCCTCACCTCCTGGTGATGGATAGTGGTGATGGCAGCCCAGGCCTGTTTCTGGTTAGTAAAATGACTGCAAATGAGACCAAGAGAAAAATGCCCTCCAGAACCTCCGCAGCTCTGATTTTTCCTTATCGCAGGTTTAATGACCTTGGGTCTTATATTTTAACTGAGAAAATGAAAGACTCATTCTGGGGGAATTATAGCTTTTCTGTTTAGAGGAAAGATAAAGGGGTTACATTAAAAGTAGGTGCAGAGTTGGCCCCGGATTGACTTCCTCCTAGGAAAATGGCCTAAAGGTCAGGGGTAAGGGAGGGTGTGCAGGCGAGGAGCTCTGGTCAGCCCTGAGGTTGTGCCTTTTGTGGCAGAGATGATCTGTTCCTTAGGAAAGTTCCAGAAAGACGTCAGATCTCACAATCATGGCTTGGTTATAGGAAAAAGACTTGAGCATCGAAATTTTTCCTAAGTCTTGGGCTACTTGTCCCAGTGATTCTAAACAGATTCCAGGAATATTTGGAGCACCTACTATGTGCCAGGCATGTGCTAGAGGTTCCAGATTTTTAGGTACAAAAAACTGTGTGTGACTCAGGAGCTCTTCATCTGGGTTTGGTCTGAATTTTAAAACAAGGGCATGTGGTTAAGGCCTTATTTCTATGTAAGAGCTTTTTTTATAGTCTTTTCCATGATCAAGTTCTTGGGTTATCCATCTGTGGGCGGGTTCTTGGTGGCCTGCATTCTAAGCCTTTTCTGTTTTAATTTTGGTAAAATGTACACAACCTAAAATTCTCCAATTTAACTATTCTTGTGTCCAGTTGTGCAGCATTAAGTACATTTTCATCATGGTGCCACTGTCACCGCCTGCCATCACTAGGACATTTTCCTTATCCCAGACTGTAGCTTTGAACCCACTGGATACCAACTCCCCCTAGCTCTAAGGTATTTAACAAATTAGAATAGTATTTGAAATAGTCGGAGAATTACTCCAAAGACAAAGATTGCAATGACCTTGTTGAGTTGTTCAATTGTTTATTCGTTTATCAAACACCTACCGAGCTCTGGATCTGTGGTACATGTTACAAGATTTACAAATAAATGAGAACCAGACCTTGGCTTCAAGAGTAGCAGAGGGACAAGCATGTAAACAGACAGGCCCCAATCTATGCAACAAAGGGTGCCGTGCAAATGTGGGCAGGTGGAATGGGGGCCATTGAGGTGGTGTCAGAAAGACCAGGGTTGACTCTTCAGCAGCACCACAGAGGCCCGGCAGGTGTTTGCCTAAGGATGGAGGGAGGGGGCGTTCTGGGACCTGTAGCTGCGGGGTGGAAGCTGCAAGGCGGGAAGCATCTGGGAGTAGCTTGTGTGCCTGAGGTGGCCAGGACAGAGACAGAGGCGCAGCAGGTGGTTCGAGACCCTGCAGGACCCCTGGGACTCAGACTGCATCCTGATGAAGACCTCGAAGCAGGGGCCCAGATCTGTGATGACTCACTGCAGGGAGGAGAACAGGAAGGATCAGCTGGAGGCAGGCAGAGGCTACATTTGGTTTCACCAGCGCTTTTGTTTCCTATGAAGCATTTTTAAGGATATCAAATCCTCCCATTTCCCTATTTCTAAACATGTTATTCAGCTTCCTATCACTTCTTATGACAGAAGGGCTGAAGTAATCAACTGAAGAGAAGGAAAAGTTTATTTTGGCTCATGGTTTCTGAGGTTTCAGTCCATGGTTGGTTGGTTTTGAGCCTGGGCCACGGCAGGTGATCATGGTAGAGAAGGTTTCTCACCTCATGGTGGCTGGGAAGTGAAGAAAAGAAGGGGCCAGTGTCCCAATATACCCTTCCAGGCAGCCTCAGTAACCTAAGTTCTTCCCAGCGGGCCCTGCTTTCTAAAGCTCTCCCTCTTCCCACCAGCTCCACAGGCTGGCCAGCCCAGCCACATACAGGCCGATGAGAACGGTCAAGGCGCAGACCAGAGCACTGAATGTGTGTGTGTTGGGGGGCACATAAGGCCCTTTCTTCTTGGAGTAAATTTCCTCGTTAGGTGTTGGAGGCTGCAGAGGTAAGTAGCCAGGAGCTGAGTGCTGAGGTCTAAGACATCTGGGTTCGATCCCCAGTTCTTCTCTGAAATAGTGATGCAGCTTGAGCAGTTATGCACCTCTTCCCTGCCTCAGTTTACACTCTGTAAAACGGGGAAGACAGCTTCCTTTCAGGGTTGCGGACAAGACTGAATGAGGCAATCTCTGTTAGAATACTTAGCCTGAGTACTGTCATTGCTCATCTTAATTTTCCAAACTGTGACCTTTCCTGAACGTGACCCAGAGCTTTAAGAGGGGATTTACAGCCATTTTTAAAAAGCATTCACATCTGCTCACGCCATCCAGAGAGAACTGTGTTAATTTTCCTGCATGCAACCGGTGCTGTTCATGGGCCAGTGGTCACCATGGAAATGGTGAGAGGAGGAAGGAGAAAGGAGCCAAACCTCAGAAATTCACAGTCATCCATGATCAGAGCGGGATTTGGGCTCCTCCTGGAGTCTTTCCTGCAGGATCCCTATTCATCGCTGTGGGCCTGATGGGGCAGGGGACCCTCTACTCCCATCCCAGCTGCGACAGACCTTGTCAGACCCAGAGAGGCCCCAGAGAGAGCCGTAACAATGATTGTGCCCAAGAAATCTGCCAAAGCCTTCAGCGATCTTTCTGCATTAAAATTTCTTCTCTTTATCTCTTTCACATACAAATTTAAGCCCCCTCGTCCCCCTTCGAATCACTTTTGTGCTGTTTAACCTCTTTACCCTGATTTCTCTCGCTCCTTTCTTGCTTCTTTTATAGTACTTTCCAGCTAATGGATCACCTGGATAAGATTGCCCCTGGCTTTGTGAGAGCAGCAATTAGCGTTCACCCCGAGAAGGCGGCTGCTCTGTTGCCTGGCAGCCTTGGTGGGGAGGATGGATTGGGCCTGACTCTTTTCATTTGAAAGTAGGTTATCGATTAGCACGGATGCCAATTTACTGCGCAGGGCTCTTGACAGCCCCTCTTGATCACATTATGGTGTAAATTTTCAAGATTGTATTACATTAGCTCAGGAGAATTCAGAAGTGAAAAATGCAGTAAAGAGGAAAGAAAAACTGCAAGAAAATGAATAATCATTCTTCCATTCTGTGGTATTCCAGGTAAAAATAAATGTGGTTGCTCCTGAGCATGTTCTGAGGTAAACTCGTGTGTGTGTGTGTGTGTGTGTGTGTGCGTGTGTGTGTGAATTTGGCGTGGTCATTCTTAAGGCTTGGGGAAACCTAGCAACAGGCTCTAAAGTATTTTTCATTTTTCCCTTATTCCCTTTGAGGTTGATTTTCTCAGGAAATCATGATTTCAGAGAAAAGGTCAGACTTGGGTGTAAGAGCTGGGGCAGGGCTGTCTGGTCCCACTCTGAGGCCTGAGGAAGGGAAGGGTGCTGGGGTGGCCGAGGGGGAGATCATGCCACTGAGGCCTCCTGATACCAGTTCTCTGGGACTCCTCATTTGCGTGGCCTGACCACTGGACTCTGGAGAATCTGTGATAATTCTGTTGTTTCTTCTTTTAAGTAGCTACTCAGTATAATTTATGTGCCATAAAATTTACCTTTATAAATAGACAATTTCTTGAGTTTTAGAATATTTCCAAAGTTTTGCAGCTATCATTATCATCCTCTAATTTTAAAGTATTTATGTCATAAAAAGGTGTATAAAAGTGATCAAGGTATGTTACAACATGTACTAATTCCCCCAAGTGAATGGAACTATTTTGTGTTGTAAAGATTCGCTAACAAAATAAAGACTGGAAAGCAAGCAATTAAGAAAGAAAAAAGGAAAGAAAGAAAAAAACCAGACCCATTATTAGTCACGCCCCATTCTCCTCCACTCTACCACTAATTTATTTTCTGTCTCAATAGCTTCTCCTGGTCTGGATGTTGCGGATAAGTGGAGTTGTACACTGTGTGCTCTTCTGTGTCTGGCTTCTTTCACTTAGTGCAGTGTTTTTAAGGTGCACCATGTTGTAGCACCCTGTTGTACCAGAACCCTACCACTTTTTAACCACCAGATGATACTCTATTGCGTAGCACATGTTGTACATCTGTTCATCACCTGAATATGTGGGCTGTCTCCAATTTTTGATTGTTATGAGTAACGATGCTATAAACACTTTGCGTACAAATCTTGGTGTGCACTTGTTTTCATTTCTCCTGTGTACATACCGAGGAGTGGAATTGCTGGTTGATGTGGTGACTCAACATTTCAGAAAACTTCCAAACTGCTTTCCAAAGTGGCTGCGCCATTTTGCATTTGCCCAGCCATAGGTGAGAATTCCTTTGTCGCATCCTCATCCATGATCTTTACTGTTTATCTTCCGATGCTAATGGCGGTGTGATGGCAGCACATTGTGGTTTTGGTTTGTATTTTTTTTTAATGATCATGAGATTGAATATCTTTTTATGGGCTTATAACTATTTATACATTTTCTTTGGAAAATGTCTTTTCACATCGCTTTTAAAAATGAAGTTATTTTCTTGGTGTTTCTAAGTGGTAGGAGACTTATCTATGTATACTGGATATATGTCCCTTATCAGATATATAACTGGCCAGTATTTTTTCTTGGTCCATGAGTTACGTTTTCACATTTTGTATAAGATTATTTGAAAAACAGAGTTTTGTTTTTGTGAGGTCAATTTACCAATTATTTTATTTCTATGTTTTGGTATCATATCTAAGAAATCATTTTCTTACCTAATGTCATGAAAATTTAATCCTATGTATTCTTCTAAGGGTTTTGTAGCTTTCACTTTGATTTTTAGGTCTGCGTTTCATTTTGAGTTAAGATAGTTCACTTTTCTTCCAGTACAGTTTTCCAGACTCATTCAGGGTTCAAAGAGATAGATTTAGAGTCTCCACTATGGATTTTCTTTTCCAGTATTTTTAAAGAAAACATACAGAGGGGCCGTGATGTGCTGGCTAGTGTCAAGAATGCCAAGGTCATTGTGAGACTTTGGCCTGTGAGTGGGCAAGGGTTGGACAGCCTGTCAAATCCTCCAGCACATCTTCTTAAGGGTAGGAGAACTGTCACAGAAGCCACCTGCAAGCTGGAGATGGACTCCAGGAACTTGGCACTCATCAGAAGAAAGCATGGCCTTTTTCACCGGCATCAGAGGGGTCAAAGCAAATGAGCCATCAGAGAGAGCCCCAGTGGTATGCACAATTAAGTCATGATGGCACCAGGGCAGTCTGCCAAGTGAGCTGTCGGAAAGGCAGACAAAGTGATCATACTTTTTTCTGGGTTGCTGTCATGTAGCTGTTTGATAAAGCGCTCCCTGTTTTTAAAGTCATTCTTGCTTTCCGTGGATTTATTTTTTTTTCATCCTTCCCTCCCCAAACTTCCTGTCACAGGCATAGGGGTTTTCTTAGATAAGCCTCTGGTTTTCCTTCTCAGTCTTCCAAGGAACAGATATAGGAGTCACTTGTAACCTGTGGGGAAATAGGAGGAGGTGAGACATTGGGCTTATTTTGACCAAAAAGCAGGACAAGTGACACAAGATGAAAGTCACTAAATGGGGTGACTTCATAGGATATTTCCTCTTGGGTCATTAATCACCAAAGCAAATGGAGTGGTGGCATGTCAAAATGAACTTTACTACTTTATAAATTGAGCCCTAGACCTGGTCAGGCATATTGGCAGAAATGACTCAGCCCTGTAGCAAACTGATTGATAATAGACGGTGGGTCCTGGTTGGCTTTAGGTTATTGTCTTGGTGTTTATGCACATACACATTCATTGTCATCTGTGCAAATAGGGAGATGCTGCCTGAATTCCCTCCAGGAAGAGCTGGTTTACTTTCATCTGTTATTTGATTTTAAAATCTTGGAAGAAAAATATTCAAAATCAAATTTCCTTACCTCTTTTTCATAAAAAATAAGTCAGTGGACTACTGATTCATAGCTCATGTCATTCACAATGGCTCGTTGTAACCCCAAGTTGGTTGTATGTCAAAATTATTTTTCCCATAAGAAATAGTGGAAATACCCATAATGCATTCTAAACATCCCAAAGTATAACTAACCTTTTCATAATAAGAAAGAGCTGTATAATATGCATAATTTACCAAAAACACCAATAATTTTCCTAGTATGTTCACCAAAAAGTTATAGACTGTGCCCAGTTGATCAGAAACAACAATTTCATACTAAACCCACCATTCAAGTTGACGTCTTGGCTTGGGTAAGGAGGGGAGGATGACTTGGAAGGTGGTTACTGTTTGGATGGAGAGTCTCCTTCTATAAGAACATCAGGAATCTTGCTGCCTGGTGTCCTTCCTCTTTTGGGGAGCATCTGTAGGCAACAAGGACCTGCTGCTCATTCACGAGGTCTCAACCTTTTCAGAACTAAAAACTCATCTAAAGTTGTCTGTTTCTGTCTTTAACATTGTTCTGCAGTAGGACACGACATTGTCATTAACCGAGTGAATGCACCAATTGTGTGTTTCTCTGTCTGGGTGGGTCTCCTCTACCAATGTTTGTAGCTCTGTCCATTTTTTTTTCAGGATTTCCTTTGTTTCAGAAGAACTTTGCTGCACTGAATGTTGATACTCCCTCTCCTCTTCAGAAAGCTCCTTAGCCGCCATTCTCTGTTGCTTAGTTGGAAGTTATTGAACTTCCTCAGTAGACAGCTCCTCTGAGTGTTTCTATCAGTTCCTCAGCATCACTACTGCCTACCTGCAAACCTATGGACTTTGCTATAGTGATAGTCATCAAGCACAGGGTCAGCTGAAGACTCAGGCTCCTCCTCACAGCTTTCAAAGTCTCTCTCCTGTATAATTTTAGGTCACGCTTTCTTCCAGGCAGATCTCAGTGTCCTTAGGGAGATGCTGACCCAGGATTTCTCAGTCAAGCCCACACAGGAAGGTATGTTGCTGTGTTCCTTCCAGAAATCTTTCAAGGTTTAATCTGTATCAGAGACCATCTGGAAGCACTTCAGGAACAGTTTCTTGGTGTATAGCTTCTTAAAGTTAGCTATAAACTGCTGGTCCTTAGGCTGCAGTACAGGAGTTATATTAGGTAGGAGGGACTCAACTGAGAGCTGTGGGAATTTTTCAGCCAGCTTTTTTTCGAAGGAGCATTGTCTGTGATAAGGAGAGCCGTGAGTGGGAATCCTTTGTCCTCTAGATATTTTTTAACAGTTGGACAGAAAGCCTTCCCAATCCACTCAAGAAAAAGTAGTCTTGATACCCAGGCTTTTGTGTTAGATCTCCACATGATCCCTCAACTATTCTTCATGACTATGTTTTCTGAACATTTTAGGGATCTGAGTTGTAAATCAAGAAAGGCTTTATCTTGAGGTCACCACTTTTAGTGATAAGGTAAGCCCATCCTTCAGAGGCTTTTGGCTCAGCATTTTCTTCTCTTTCTGAATAATATATGTTTCCTGGGCACTTTCTTCCAGAAAAAAATCAGTTTCATCACAGTTGAAAACTTGATGATGGCAAAGGCATTTCTCTATGTCGTTGTTTCTAAGTGGTATATGTAATTTTTAGCAGCCATTTTATCAGCATGAACTGGAGTTATGCTTTGAATCCCAGTTCTTACTTTAAAACTGTGAAATTATCCCTGACTGGCATGACACATCTCAACATTATCACTCATTGATGGATTATCCTTTATGAGATCTGCATGTATATTTCTAGCTTTTTCAGAAGTTATACATTCATCCTGCCACGTACCTTTCATTTATCCACACAGATAATAGCCTTTCTACCTTGTCTAACACTGTTGATCATGACTTCCTAATTTGAGTAACACCTTTAGCAATGCTAGCTTCATTGGGCAGATCTTTCCTCTGTAAGATTGTTGAGATGGTGGATTTTGACATGCTTTCCATATTGTAGCAAGAGCAGTCACTGGAACACCACTCTCATATTTCTCCACTATTTCCTTCTTTTCATTTGTGATTGAATTCTTTAGCTTTTTTGATAGCTTTTTGGGGCCACTTTGATAGCAGTAATTATAGTAATTATATAAAACACTGACCAAAATCATATCTACAAACCTACACATCTAGGCTCAAACTGACTCGTATGTATACTTATGTATGCTTTTCTGGCATCATGAGTCTTTGTATAATTATACAAGCAGCCAGCATATGGGTCATAACTTAAGACTTTGGTCTGAAGTTAAACCTAAAATTCCATGTCATAACACAAGTTGTTCATGTGTGAGGCTGGTCATAACTCGATGGTCCACTGTATTTTAAAATCTGACTTTATGCAGCAAATTAAATATGGGGTATCAGCTTTCATCACATAATATAGATTGAATATCCCTTAAATGTTTAGGACCTAAAATGTCTTGGATTTAAGATATTTTTATTTTGATAATTTTCATACACACACACAATATAGCAGAGATGTTTTGAGAACTGGATCTGTGAGTGTTAGCTTTGTATTATTATAAAATAATTGAGAGAATCAATTTAAAATCTGCAGTGATTGGGGTTGCTGAGTGCTTGTAGGTTCCTGAGATGACTTCAGGCATCTTTCCTATATTCCTAGTGCAAAACATTTGGCTTCTTTTTAATGGTGTTAATCTCTTTAGCAACTTCACCCTCCTTGGCAGAATTTTTAAGCATATTATTTTTCTGAGGTGAAATTACACTGGACACCATTGAAATCCAGAAGATAATTAGTAACTGCTTTGAAAACCTGCAGTCCAACAATTGGAGAATCCGTATGAAATGAATAGAATCCTAGATGCATATGAATTACCAAAACTGAATCAAGAAGATACCAAAATTCTGAATAATTCTGTAACAGGCAATGAAATTGAAGTAACACTAAAAATCCTACTCACTAATAAAAGCCCAGGACTTGATGAATTCACTGCTGAATTCTATAAGAACTTCAGTTAAGATCTAATGCCAGTACTCCTCAAACTCTTTTAATAAAATTGAAAGGGAAGGAATATTCCCAAAGTCATTCCTGGAAGCAAGCTGTCATGGTTACTTTTCTCTTGCTGGGATAAAATAATCAACACCCATAAGTTAAAGGAGAAACACTTTGTTTTAAGTTACAGTTTGTAGAAGTTTCAGTCCATAGTCAGCTGGCTCCAAAGCAGAGTGGCATGGCAGAGGGCCCTGGCAGAGGAGAAATGGTCCATGGCATAGCAAGCAGGAGGCAGTGAAGCAGCAAGTAGCAGTAGCTGTGAAATAGACCTCCTTTTCCCATTTCCACACCCAGAATTATGTCAAACCAATCAGCCGGCTAATTTAGTAACAACACCCTTAGTCCCAATGTCACATACCCTAGATTCAGCCATCTCCATATAGTCCTACCTATATGAGGCTTTGAGGGGGTCCTTAAAACCATAACCCTGTCATTATCCTGATTATGAAACCAGACAAGGACCCAGCCAAAATAGTGACCTACAGGCCAATCTCTTTTAAGGAACACCAAAAATCTTCAACAAGATACTGGCAAACAGAATGCAACAAGTCATCATAAAGATCATAGATTATCACCAACTAGGTTTCATCCCAGAGATACAGGGATAGTTCAATATGTGCAACTCAGTACATGTGATACAACACATAAGCAGAATCAGGGATAAAATTGCATGATCATCTCTGGCCATTTGAGAGATAGAAATTAAAACAATACTGAAATACTATCCTACTCCAGAAAGAATAGCTGTCAAGAAATCAAATAGTAGCAAATGATAGTATGGATAAGGGGACAAGGGATACTTATAAATTGTTGGTGAGAATGTAAACTAGTATACCCACTATGGAAATCAGTGTGGAAATTCCATTTGATTCAACTTTTCCTTTTCTAGGTATCTTTCTGAAGGAGTTCTGAGACATCATATTACAGAGATACATGCATACCCATATTTATAGTAGCATTACTCATAATAGCTCACCTTGGAAGGGGTCTATGTGTCCATCATCGAATGGAAAGAGAAGTAAAATTGATATTTATGCACCATAGAGCACTACTCTGGCATAAAGAAAGATAAACAAGTTGTTTGTAAGACAATAGATGCATCTTGAGACCATAATGTGAAGTGAAATAAATCAGACACATGAGCTTAAATATTGTATGGTTTTCTTACATGAAAAATACAAAATATAAATGAAGAAAATTTAAAAATAGTAAATAGAGACATAGGTCTTTCACAAAAGGGAAAGGGACCAAGAGATGGAAGAATGGAGAGGGGAAGGAGGTGAAAAGAATTAGGATGTGTTATGTGAATGTACCAGTTCTCTGTGAGGAATGTAATCATTGTGTGCTGCAGATATGTGTCAGCTTAAAAAAATGCTCTTTTTCTGGTCAAACTGCAAATTTTGCAGATTTTTCTATTCTGTTCTTTGCTTCAGACTGTCAGTACATTTGACTGAAAGCAGTAATACTAAGGCTATTTCCTGGATTTTTTGCTGCCTTGAGATTTCTTTTGCCAGATGAACTAGTCCATTATCTTTCAGCTTAGCCTCATACAAAGTCCAGACATTGACAAATAATGTACAAATTCTTTGCTACAGCATAACATGGGTGGCCTGTATCCCAGTTTCCAATAGTTTTCTTTTCCATCTGAAACCTCATCAGCCTGGCCTATACTGTCTACATTTCTATTAGTATTCTGGTCTTCTGAGCCCTTGCCAGAGTCTCCCATTAAGCTCCACATTCAGCATTCCAGGCTTTCTCTAGCTTGCTTCTCCAGTGTTTTCCAAACTCTCCCTATAAACCAATTCCAAAGCTTTTCTGCCTTATCTCAGGTATTTAGTAATAGCAAGATGCCAATTCTTGGTTACAGTGTTCTGTGTAATTTAGCTTTCTGTAACAAAATACCTGAGATAATCAGTTTAAAAAGAGGACAGGCTCTGGTGTGGCTCATGGTGTCACTGGTGTTAGGCCCTGATCAACTGACCTTGTCATTTGAGGCCTGTAAGAAGGCAGGCATTATGTCAGAACCACATGGTGAAATGGTTCCCCTAGTGGCCAGAAGGTGAAAGAGAAAAAAGAGACAGTGATCTCCAAAAGTGACCTAAGACCTACTAGATCCTACCTCTCAAAGGTTCTACCACCTCTAGTAGCATCATAAGCTGAGACTAAGCTTTAACACGTGGGCCTTTGGGGGACATTTTGTATTATAGCAGAGCCCAAGTCTAAACACAAAATTAATATATGTTTCACATTGGCCTTATACATGTAGCCTGAAGATAATTTTATATAATATTTTTTGTGCCCCTAGGTTTTGATTGAGACCCATTATGTGAAGTCAGTTGGGGAAACTTTCTGTTTGTGACATCGTACCAGTCCGTGTATTCTGGGACATTTGGGTTTCAGATTTTTAGGTTATAGATTCTCAGATTATACTTTAATATTTGTTTACTCTTTGAAAATAATTTTTTAGAAATTCTTTTACTATATGTGGAGCTGCACCCAAACCTTCTATCTCCCAGAGCCCAATGACTGGTGAGGTTGTTGGTAATTAGCGGGCTGGCTGCTTGCTTTCTCCACAATCTAAGATGATTAATAGAAGTGTATTATGACTACACATAGAGAGCATGTCTTGTGTATGCTAAAAAGTCTCTTCAGAGTACTTACTTACCTTTTTCTGGGTATTTACAATCCACCTTGATGGGTATCATGGAATTCTGATTTGAATCTCAGACACCCAAAATCCATTGTTTTATGGAGCCAAAGTTTTTATTGCTTCTCTGGTATTGTGCTAATTATTCAAGTTTGCCCACACTTTCTAGATTTTGCTGTGTGCTAGATGGTAAAGATACTTAGTAAGGCATGATTCTAGCCTATGAGAATCTCATAATGAAGGGTAAAGCTGGACAAAATCCAAATATAAGTTGTGTTTGGATTATGTGAATCCAAACTCCTTTTCTGATGCTGTCTTGACCCTGGTGAGGTGAATAGGCCTCATCTAACATACACTTCCACCAGCAGCCATGGGGCCAACTGTGCACTGAGACCTCTGAAACCGTGCGTCAAAATGATACTTTTTCTTAAGATGATCGCCTGAGGTATTTAGTTATAGTAATGAAAAAGGAAGGTTTCATTCTTCCGTGTTTCAGTTTGACCTGATACTGGCTGTAAGAGAGAGACTTTCTTTCCCTTTGTGCTTTGCAAATTAATGACAGCATATGCTTTGAGAATCTAGCTCTCAACACTACAAAAACATTCCAATTTTAAAACTGAGAACTGTATGCATTGCTGCTGGGCATGCAAGGTCATATTGCTGCTTTGGAAAATGGCGTGATCACTCCTCAAAAAATTGAACATGGTATAACCCAGCAATTCCACGTCTGGGTCAGCTCTCAAAAGAAGGGAAAGCACGGAGTGATGCAGATATTTGTTCACATCATCAAAAGTGGAAACAATTCAAATGCCTGTTAATGTATAGGTGTATTAATCAGGGAATGAAATTCTGACAGCTGCTACAACGTTGAAGAACCTTCAAGACATTATTCTGAGGGAAGTAAGCCAGTCACAAAAGCACAAGTCTTGCATGGTTCTACTTATGTGAGGTATGTAAGGTAGTCAAGCTCACAAAGTGGAATGGTGGTTGCCAGGGTTTTTGGAGAGGTGGTCAGTGTTTAAGGGGTGCAGAGTTTCAGGTCGAGGATGAAAAAATTCTGGCGATAGAAATAATGATGGTTTTATAACACTGTGAATCTGTTCAGTGCTATTGAACTGTGGATTTAAAATGGGTAATCTGGAAAATAAAAAAAATTCATGAATATGAATATATATAATTTTATTCATGTATATGATATTTTATTCATATATATATAAAATACTCATATATATATAAAATACTCACTATAGGGAATTTGTATCTGTATGTAATATATCTTGATTTTTTTCCTTTTTTCCAATCCCCTCCCCTCTCTTCAATCCTCTCCTCTTCCTTATTTACAAAACCTTTGATTCCATTTTTTTCTATTTTTTTTGTGTCTTCCTTCCTTTCTCCTCCTCCTCCCTTGTCCTCTTCCCATTTGAACATTTTCTTCCTGTTTTGCAGTGTCTGTAGTACATTTTGGTCCTTATTTACACTTTCAGTTCTCATACCAGAGAAGGAATGTGGTATTTAAACATTTGTGTATCCTACTTATTTCATTTGCCAGTATCTTATTGAGGATTTTTGTGTATATGTTTATTAGAGAGATTGGCCTGCAGCTCTGTTTTGGTTGGATCCTTTCTTCATATTGGTATCAGGGTAATACTTATTTCTAGGAATGAATTTGAGAGTCTGCTTCCCTTTCAGTTTCATTGAAGAGTTTGAGAAGTAATGGCACAAGATCTTTCAATTTCATGTAGAATTCAGTAGTGAACCAGTCAGGGCTTGGGGTTTTCTGGTTGGTAGGCTTTTAATTATGTCATCAATTTCATTGATTCTTACTGGTTCATTTAAAAATTTTTGTATCTTCTTGATTCTGCTTTGGTAATTTATAGGTATCTAGAAATTTGTCCAATTCTTTTGTGTTTTCCATCTTTTTAGAATAGAGATTCTCAAAGCAGGTATAGGTGGCCTCCTGAATTTCACCAGATCTGTTGTGATTTCACCCTTTTCATTCCTAAATGCAATGGATTGGAGTCTTTCCTTTGCTTTCCTTGACTCAGTGGGTCATGAGAAGGCTCTTGTGATTCTGATGGACTTTCCTTTATAGGCGATTTGTTGTTTTTCTCTAATAGATTTTTTATCCTGTTCTTGGGCTGAATTTCTGGATTCTTGATTATATATGTTGGTGTAGATTTTTTTATCATGAATAAGTGGAGTTCTATATGCCTCACTTATTTGTATATCAAATTAGTGAATTTTTGCCATTACTTCTGTGAATGGTTTTTCATGTTGATTGTACAATCGCCAGGCTTTTTCATGGACTCTGATCAATCTTATGTTATCCTTCTTTGCATCATGTAGCAGCTGTTGGACAGATTTCTTTTGTGGTCCTGTGATATTTTTAAGAAACCTTTCTTTTCATGATCACTAACTGGAATCTTGTCTTCTATATCTGATATTCCATCCTCACATTGGCTCATTCTTCTACATATACCTTTCAAAAGAATTTTTAATCTCCTGGATATCTGTATGAATCTTTTTTCATGGATTCCATTTCTTTCCTATGTTGGGTATTCATGGTTTCTATTCTTTTTCCTAAGTTTTTTTTTTTTTTTTTTTTTTTTTAGTCTACATCTGCTCTACTCACTAACCACATCTTTCCTTATGGTCACCACCTCTGTAGTTGTCTATGAAATTATTTCCGATCTGATATTTTCTAGAGCTGTATTTATCTGATTTGTTACTTCTGTTAGCACTTCAGAGAGTCCCGGTGGGTGGCTTCTGACTTGTTCTATCACATGGCTGCCTGGGTTTTTCTTTAGTGACCTGGAAGTCTGGGGTTGCATCCTGCTTCTGCTTTTTCTCTTTTTATGGTACTTTGTTTTTAGTTTATTCCTGGGTTGATGACTGTAAATTGCTTATGGAAGGTGGCTTTATTGCTAGTATTGAAAATTCTTAGGAAACGGCTACTTATCAGAGATGTCTTCCAGATGTAGCTGGCTTTTGGGTTTTGAGTCTCTGGCTTTTTGGCACTGGCCTGTAGCACTGTTTATGACCCTTAGGCAATCTCAATCTCCGGCAGACCAGGAAGAACAACTGATTAGAGCAATTATGTCACCTTGGGGAAAGTAGTACAATCAGCAATAACAGAAGGATGAAACATCGCTTAGAAACTGACAAATGGTGGCAACCATTAATTTGCTAACTTTAACCTTATGAACTAGATTTGTGGTGTATAACAAAATCTAAAACAAACCAGAAAAGTATATACAGTAAATATGCCCTCAATATGGTAATTTTGCTGCTCTCGGGAGAGAATTTAAAAGGGTCTAGGGGGACAAATAGGCAAATGGAAGAAGAGGAAGGGATTAGAAGCAGGGCTGTAGGACAAAGGAACATTAGGCAAACTGGGGAACTGATGAAGAAGACAGGAGGGAAAGAGAGAAGGAAGAAATAAAAACAAGACCTGAACAGACAAGAACAACAGATAAACCAGAAGCAATGTTCACGCTCATACAAAACAAGAACATACTAACAAGCAAAGAGCAAAAACAAAAACAAAAACAAAAACAAAAGAAAAAAAAAAGAAAAATATGTCCACTGCTTCCACTGTCAGACAGAGTGTTCACACAGGGCTCAGGTCTGTGTTGATTAACTCCAGAAGGCCAGCCATAGATTTATGGCAGGATAGTGGATAATCCTAGCCACCCTGCACTTTAGTTTTCCTGAAGTTCAGGCTGGTTTCTGACTAAGAGGCTGGAAACCAGTTTGTTCAGCCTGCAACACTGTGTGCCTCCTGCCAGTTTAAACTCAGCTCTGTGACCTCCTGTTGACTTGAACTCAGTTCTGCCTCAGCCTGACACAGAGCTGCTAGATGGAGCCGGCTCACAGCTGCTCTGAGTTCGGAGCTCAGTTGGCTTCTCCAAGATGGCTCCTGGTCAGTTGCCTTCTGCTGTGTCTGAACCAGAATAATCCACGGCTACTTCCGTTCACTGCAGGCACCACTCAGTTTGCACTGGAGCATCTCTCCATGGAGTCCTCTGGAGTTGCCAGTGGCCACCATTCCTCTGCAGGTTCAAGCTGCCCCCTCACACAGCCAGTCGGGGCTCTGGCAGAAAGTCTCACTTTCACCTCCTCCTGGGCTGAAATCTGTCTCTGCTCTCCCTGTGGCCATCAGTTCTCAGTTCAGAGGCTTCCTGGATCCTGGGAACCCACACCTCTCCTCCTTCTCTTCCTCATGCTGATATATTCTAGCATATGGACACCAAATCTTAGAGGCTGTTTCTCCGCTGTTCACTACTCTACTGTCTTCCTGGAAGTCTGTATTGTAAATGTTACATGTTTTTTTTTTTTTTAATCCCTGTAACATTGTGAACCACTTTTATCTTGCATTCCTGCTCTTTTACTTTCCCATCTTGCAAAAGGGGATATAAAATTCTCTTCTTATGTTCTGTCAATTCTGGAAAGGTAACAGTGCAACGTTGTCCTTTTCAATTCCATTTCCCCTAAGAAAACAACAGACATGTCATGTTTATTTGTACAGATGTACCTTGTTAACATTTTCATAACACAACAGTAAACTGTAATTTAAAGTTTATGTTACTCTGTTATTGTTAAGGCACAAAGAATCTGTGTTTACAAAACGTTTTGTACTAACAACTCAGCTTGCTCTAAATGCATTTATAGCATATTCAGGATGGTGTCCTTCAGCCTGCAGAGGTTGTCTTATTCTAAATGTTCATCCAAGGTTTCTTTCAAGTAGCCTCTAAATGAACAGTAACCCTTATACCAGCTGTGTGATGTCTGAGAAGTGACAATTTTGCATCTTTTCTTTGTGACAAGACAATAACTTCTGTAGAACTGTGGGAGTGTTCACAGATGTGAAAGGTGGTCCTGGGGAATGTTCCATGGAAGGCCTTGGGGTCTGGATGCTCGGATTTCTTTCTTTCTTCTTCTCCTTTTTTTTTTTGTCTTTTTGAGACAGTCTTTCTATGCAGTTCAGGCTGGCCTAGAACTCATTTTGTAGTCCAGACTGGCCTCAAACTTGCAGCAATCCTCTTGCCTCAGCCTTCTGAGTGCTGAGATTATGGGCATGTGCTATCATGCCCAGCTGGATGCTCAAATTTATGGGAATCGCTGGTCAACAACCTTTCTTCCTTTTGTGCCAGGTATTGTTAGAGTCATACTATTTGGTTTATAATGTTTGCATTGAAGACTTGGATCATGAGAGTCTTTGCCTAGATTCTGGGTTGGGAGTTAGAGGACAAAAGGTGCCTTTTACACAACCTGTACTTAACCATGGCACCTTGTGACATTGGAAATGGCTTCTCATTTCCCCAGGAGCACCTTTGGGAAGTTCTGAGAAAACCAAGTCCTGAGTCCTGTGCCTATACCAATTTTCTTTTTATACATAGCTGTCTTTTCCAGTGATTGTTCTCATATCTCCTTAGATGTTCACTAAATTCTTAGCAGCCTTATAAAACATTCTTTGATTTGAAGGAAGTAATCATATTCCCTTGGTATCATAATGCCTCAGTGCCATTACAAAAGATAAGCACAAATATGTAAAAATGTAGCTATTTGTTTATTTGCAAATTAGTCTTTCCTGTGATTTTGTACCACCAAGTTTTAGAAGGAAGTTGGGAAGAACTTAGCTCCCAACATGGAAAATTATAAAAATCAGTGCTTTACTAGAGTAGAGATTATTCATGTGTAGAAAACCTGCGGTCCCCTTGCAAGCAGGCAGTTGTGAGTTTGATCCCCGGTACCAATAAAAAGGAAAAAGACAAAAAAAAAAAATAGGAAACCTGTGGTCCAACACATCCTAGTTACTTTACTTGTTGTTGAGACAAAATTAAAGGGGAAGAGATTTATTTAGCTTGCAGTTTGTAGAGGTTTCGGTCCAGAGTGGGCTGGCTCCAAGGGAGGGTGGCACAGCAGACACATGTCACAGAGGAGAAATAATTCATGGCACGCAGAAGTTAGCTAAGCAATAAGAGATGACCACAGCCCTTTTTTTCCCTTATAGTTTGACCAGGGTACTTAGGGTGGGTAGCATTCACACCCTTAATCCTAGTGCCCTTGATGCTAGCTGCATGATTAATCTGTTCCAGTGTCACAAACTCTTGGTCCAGTCACCTCTGAAAAAGCCTCACCTAATAACACATGAAATTTGAGGGGTGCATTTAAACACAAGCCGTAGCACTCTGGCCCTGGCTTCCCAAAGACTCACGCATGTCACTTTATGAAAAAGATATTTAGTTAGTCCATCTCCAAAGAGTTGCCAAAGTCCTATCAGTTTAGGTACTGCAGAAAAGTCCAAGTCCAAAGTCTCCTGTGAAATTTAAGGCAAACTCTTAGGTGCAAGTTCCCAGAAGTTTAGAGAAGCCAAAGACCTAAATTGTCTCCAGAAACCTGCACAGATGGAACAGAGCCAGCCCAGAGAGAAGCTATGGGATCTACAACCACCTATGAAAGGAAAGTTAAGCACTTCCCACAGTCATTGGCACAAAATAGATATTGCTATTCCATTCCATTCCGTTGTAAATGATAGCAAGGAATGGGAAGAAAGCCAGAACAAAATCCAGGAGGGCAAACATTAAATCCCACAGTTCCACTTACAGCATCCCCTCCAATCTGTGGCAAGTTGTGAGTTCCAAATGGCATTGGGGGCTCTATCCCGTTGGCACCGCCAGCTGGTGACTGTAGATCCATGGCTTCTCATAGGGGCTGGCTCTGTTCCATCTGTGCAGTTTTCTGGAGACAATCTAGGTCTGAGACTCCACGTTCTTGGCTTCTCCATACTTCTGAGGTCTCTACTGACCCTTTGGCTTTATATTTACAGCTTCACACTGTCTTCTAAATATAGCTAATTGCTTTATTTGAAATTTAGCTTTCTTGGGGGCTGGGGATTTAGCTCAGTGGCATAAGCACCTGCCTTGCAAGCAGGTGGTTGTGAGTTGGACCCCCAGTACCGATAAAAAGAAAAAAAATTTAGCTTTCTTGTGACTATGTAGTGCCAAGACCTGAAGGAAGCTGCAGAGAACTTAGTCTTCAACATGGAAAATTATAAAATCAGTGCTTTCATAGAACTATTTATGTATAGAAAACCTGTAGTTGAACACATCTTACAAAATGATTTATTGGGCCAGGTGTGGTGGTGCCTGCCTATGATCCTAACTACCTGGAAAACTTAGGCATTAGGATTGGAAGGTTGAAGCTAGTCTGGTTAACTCAACAAGACTGGTCTCAAAATAAAATATAAAAATGGGTGGGAGTAGCTCAGTGGTGTAGCCCTTGCCTAGCACGTGCAAGATCCTGGATTCAATTTTCAGTACCTCATCCAGAAAAGAAAAAGATTTTTCAGGGGTGGTTCTAAAGAGCCAGAGTGTATTTCCTGGAGTATATGATAATATCATTATTAGGAATCAACTCACATGATGGTGTTATAGCTGCCTGAAGAAAAGGAGAATTTGATGCTGTTTTTCAGTATTATCAAGAGGTTCCAGGGAGGAAGGCACTTGAAAACTATCCCTATAAGTAGGGCAGATAACCAATGCTGTACACCAGCATGGGGGTCCTGGTTGTTCATGCCATTGTCTTTCTTCTATTGGCATCTTTTATTTTGTTTTTGTTTTTGAAGTACTGGTGATTGAATCCACAGCCTTGCACATGCTGTACAAATGCTGTATCCCTGAGCCACATCCCCAACACTTTTGTCAAAGTATTTTGAGACAGGGCTTCGATGAGCCTGGCCTCAAACTTGCTGTTCTTATAACTTAGTCTTTAGCGTAATAGGGGCTAAAGTTGTGTGCTGGCTTATTGATATCTTTTTTAATGGTCTGGGCATCTCTTCTAATTAACCCCAAGACTTAGGCAGTGCCAAGTGGTCAGTACTTTGACTATCATTCCTGCCACAAGTGTTCTGCAACATTCTAAATTTTTAAACTCTTTTTACTAAGATTAAACCAAACACTACTAATGAATTTTTTTTCTGGTAAAATATATATAATATAATTTACCAGAGTGTTGAGTCTGATTTCCATTGCTGTGACAAAATTCTTGAGATAAATAACGTAAAAGGTGGGGGAATTTATTTTGGCTCACAGTTTCAGAAGGTTCAGTCTGTGGCTACTTTGCTCCATTGCTTTTGGCCTATGAAGGAACAAGATATCACAGTGGAAGTGTACAGTAGAGGAGACCAAGAAACAGAGACCAAGGGGAAGCAGCTGATGTCCAGGTGTCCCCTTCAGGGGTACCCCATGATCAAACTTGCACCAGGTCCTACATCTTGAAGGTTGCTTTACTTCCCGGGAGTGCTGTGGGTGGTAACCAAGCCCTTAGCACATGGACCTTTTGGAAGCAGTTAGGATCCAAACTGTAACTACCATTTTAGCTATTTTAAGCATAGTGTTAAATATTATTAAGTGTATTCACATTGCAACCACTGTCACCTCCATCTCCAGAATGTTTTCATTTCTTAAACAGAAACAACTCTGTACCCAGTAGTATCTCCCTTTAGTATCTCCCTTCTCCTCTACCCTTTCCTTCCCACTCCCATAACTTTCTGTATCTATGAATTTGCTTATTCTAGGTAATCACAATAAGTGGAATCATCATAGGTGTCCTTTTAAAAGTAGCACTAATTATTAATAATTACCTAATCACCTTAATAGTTATCTTAAGATTCAACTTAATTTTGAATTTATTATTGTCTGCAAAATAGGATTACTTAAAATACTATATATGAAAATAAATTCTAAATAGATAAAGAGGAGAAAATATGAGAATGTTAAAATATTGAAGGAAAATCGGTGATTTTCTAATTGATGAGTGCAGATATTTATGAGCTTTAAAAGAACGAAAGTTAGGGACAAAAAGAAAATAGGGACAGGATTAACTACATAGAAATTAAACAGTAAAAAAATCTGGATGTTGATAAGTCAAAAGGCAAATAATCTACTGAGAATGTCAAAAATTGTAAAAAAGTATTTTTAATATATGTTTTAAATACAAATTACTAATATAAATAATAAGACTATAGTAGGTAAAGGGACAGAGCTTATATGCAGATTTTGCATGAGAATAAACACAAATGGTTTGCAAATACATGAAAAAGTTTGTGCTTCACTAGTTACAAAAATAAGTGCAAATTAAAACAACATTGAGATACCATTTTTATCCAGGTGAGCAAGACTTTTTTAAAAAATATGAATTCTCTCATATAACAAAGGGTGAGTAAGTCCAGGTAATTTGGAAAGCAATATGATAAAATTCAAGGTTTTTACTTTTTGACAAGGAAGCAATCATAACTCCATGAATTAATGCATGAAAATATTTCCTTGAAGCATTATTTATAAATATTGATGGTGGGGAGGGGCTATACATTTAGCATTAGGAAAATGGTTACATTCATTGTGATTAGACTAATCAAATATGATATTGTCATTTAAGATGACATGAAATTCTCAATGTTTTAGGAAAATGATCTTTATACTAATTCTAAGGTGAGGGAGCTGGATGTGACGTTGCACATGGAGTATATTCTAGTTTGGACACTTGAAAATTTTACAGAAAAAACTGAATGAATGTTTATTCAAATACTAGCAGAACACAGTGTAAGTGGCTGCTAGTTTCCTTTAGTAAACTGTTTTCTGACGTTTTCACAAAGGGCTTATATGACTTTTTAAAAAACATTTAATTCTCACATACTATTTTATGGAATATTTCTATGATATAAATGATTTGATAAGCTGTACAGTTTTTCAACCCTGTGTCCTGCTAGCTGATCATGTATTTTGATGACTTTTAAATAATCTTCCAGAAGAGAAAAATTGCAGGTCTATTGTAGGTTTGTGTTAGCCAGCTTTCTGCTACTATAATGAAATACTTGAGATAAACAGCTTGTAAGGGAAAAGGTTTATTTTGACTGACATTTTTGGAGTTTGGGTCCTCATTGCTTTGGGGCTGTGACAGAGCAGCACATCGTGGCAGGAGTGTGTGGCAGAGCAAATCCCTCCTGTTACAGCCAGGACACAGAGGGAGAGGAGGAGCTGTAGTCCCACAGTCCCCTTCTACTGCACATTCCCTGTCACCTAAGAGCCTCTTGCTAGATCACACCTCTCACCATGGCGATCAGGAGTTTAACACTATGCCTTTGGGCAAGATTTAGCATCCAGACCCACAAGGGTCCATTGAAGCTCCTTTCTTCTGGGAAGAGGAGGCAAAAGATAAGTCCATAGGTGTAAGTTTGTCAATTACTATCTCCAGGGTAGTTGACTTACTGCCTGTGTTCACTGGGCTCACACTCAGACCCCACACGATCTATTTTAATTATGTAAATAATGTAGTATATACTTTACTCTTACATTATTCTATTTCTTGAAGTCCCTATTTCTTTTTTCATTTTAAGGATGCAAATAGCAGGTACTTAAGAGGGATGAAAGGCCAGGGCCTGCCCTGAGCGTGCTAGATGTATGATGCTAGTTAAAATCCACAGCAATCTTTTGAGGTCCATACTGGGAATAGCCCTGTTCTCCAGATAGGAATGTGAGGGCTGGGGAACCAGGGAAGGGGAGAAGCCTGTGTCCTAACCCAGGCAAGCTGAGACCAGTTTCTTTTTTCTTTTCTTTTTTTTTTTTTTTGTCTTTTTCCTTTTTATCGGTACTGGGGATCGAACTCACGACTGCCTGCTTCCAAGGCAGGCGCTTATGCCGCTGAGCTAAATCCCCAACCCCTTGAGACCAGTTTCTGCACCAGTGAGCCAAGTTCATTGGTGATTTGCCAAGGACTAAATTTAGGAAAGGATCAACTCAGGTCCAGGTGGGCTGTGGCCACCATCCAATGGAGCAGCGGGCAAATCAGTGGCACAGAGAGCTTCAGAGCAGAGCACATTGTGTCCATTAGCCCTGAGTGCCCCCAAACTGGGTGGAGCTAGGTCATTACTTATCCTTTAAACTTTCTTCTAATTTTCAAATTAGCATTCATGAGTTTTCTATGGACTTTTGAGAATGTCTTGGTTACTTTTGTCTCATTGCTGGGACAAAATACCCAACACCCCAAATTAAAGGTTTATTTAGCTTACAGTTTTTGGAGGTTTCAGTCCGTAACCAGCTGGCTGCAATATGGTGGCATGGCCCTGGGGCAACACTTGGAAAGGTTCTTGCCCTAGTGTAAATTACTGTACAATTATGGTGGCGGTCTACCGTGGCGGAAGGCCAAAGCAGAACGATTACCATTTCCTGCTTCTTCTTCAGCTCTAATTGCAACACCCCTTCCTGTTTGCATGCACAGAGAATTCCAATCGGTTCCTCACACGTCATCCATCTCTGCCCCATGTGCCACTTCTTATCAGAGGTCATATAACCCTCTGCCTCTCTGTATCTGGTCGAAAGGAGACAGCCCAACTGAATGTGTTGTTTGCTGATTTCCACACTCTCAATAAACCTGTTCGTTGTACTTTTTGGTTCTCTATTGTGCCAATGTCCTTGTGACTCTTCAAAGCTGCAGCCAGAGCCAAAAGTGGGAAACAAGCCTCTTCTTTTCCCTTAAATTGTACACAGGCCACCCCTCTCTTCAGGGCAAATGTAGCACTCACAAAATCTCTGTGCCCTCCTCTTGCACAGGATGAGAGTTATTTACAAAGTAAGGATCCTGGCTCCCTGCTGAGTCTCTCAGTTAAACTTTTAAACTCCTCAAGTTGACACAGAGTATCAACCATAACAAAGAATGCCCAAATAATACTAATGTAATTGTTAGAGCAGTTCATTAGAATGCAGGCTAAATGGATTCTTAAAGGTGACTTATAGGAAGCTGTATGATAAAGTCCTGATCCCCTCTAGCCTCATTTCTGTGACAGCTCAGTGTCAGAGAGGGTCTAATTCCTCTTTGCTGTGGCAAATGCATTTTTAAAATTCACTCCCCTCTTGGAGTTGATTGGAGTTCCGTTTTATGTGGGTTACATGATGCAGGAGGCAGCTAGGGAAAGCCAGGCCATCTGAGAGGGTGGCATGGGATTGAAGCTGCCAGGGTGTCTGAAGAATAGTGATCCTGCAAACAGAGTGAAAGAATGCTTGGCTTTTCACTCTTGAATCTGACTGTTAGCCTGATACTATTACCAAAGTTAACTGACTCAAATGAAAACAGTGGCCCGGCCGTGTAGTCAAAAAATAAAGATGCTTGTATTAGTGTTTTCTGGAAGAGCCCCCAAACTGCTGAAATAGAAATATCAGTGATTTTCTCACTCTGAGGTGTGCATATTTATGTAGGTATGTAGAGGTGTATTTTGGGAGGGTTGTGTATTTTAACAATTGTTTGAGTAAGATTACTATGTAGTGCAAATATAATATAGAAGGCTCTAAGTTATTAGCATTTAGAGAAAAATTTAAAAGGGACTAGTTTATCAAGGCAACTGCTTAGGAGGCCTTAATAATTGCTTTTTATGTATTTTGCTAAGATTTCATATAGAAACCAATGTGGCCTTGGGGAGATTCCTTTACAGATCACCCTTAAAAAGCCACCACACATCTCTACAGCTGCATTTGAGGTCTCCTTTCTCCACCTATAATCTAGACCTTCTGTTGTTGCCTGTGAACACTGCTGCACGTTAAACATCATTGTCACAGGCAGCTCCGCGGAACACACTTGTGCCCTCTAAGTCTTCAGCTTATGCCTACATTTTCCGACTGCTTATTTTGCAGCACTGGGGGGAGCATTCCTTCTGAGATGGATGCATTTGCTGTGCCTCAGTTTCCTCATCCTTTAAGCTGGAATTGTGCTGGAGTGGTGAGCTACCTCAGCCCCACCTGGCCGTGGGAGACTGCTTAGGTAGATTGCGGTCTTTGAACTGCACATTGCTTGAATTCCTAGGAAGAAATGGGTCCCATCAGTCAGCAGGAACCTGTGGGTCTTTTAAGATGGGGGAGGGGCACTGCATTTGCACTTCTTAAGTCTTCGCCTTTGATCTTCTATGAGGGGGCGCTGGGCAACCACGGAAGGGGTCATCTTTACCTTTGGGCTCCTCTTCTGCTGGCTTCAGGAGGAAGCAGGGCTGTGCATTCCTAGCCTGGAGGAAGGTCACTGGGAAATGGAGGCTCTGGAGTCCTTGTGTGAGACCTCAGTGAATCCTCCGTGCCCTTCAGAATGCCCTTCTGCGGAAGGCAAGGATTATTTTGTCTGGCTTTAGAATTTTGTATATTGTAGTTGTGGTTTAGATGTACAAGAATTAGATACAGTTCCTGCTGGAGGACTTCGTTTAATAAGATCACTGTTTTTTGAGTCTATATGATTTTAAATATTATATATATGATTACATATATAATATATATATTCCCGCGTTTTAATGATCAGGAGTCTGTACCTGTCTCTTAGCTTAGCTTGGTTGTCTCCTTATGTCTGTTTTCTTCTCATTCCTAATAGCTTTAAAAATAATGTTCACTGTGAATCCCAGCACTTGGGAGGCTGAGGCAGGAGGGTGGCTGCTAGTTCGAGGTCAACCTGGGCTACATAGTGAGTTCAAGGTTGTTTAAAAAAAGTTATAATAATTAGGACCTCACAAATGTTGGACAGGCACAGGTAGTACAGTGACTGTGAGTGCCAAAATAATGTTCACTGTGTTTACCTCAAGTATATTTTTAAGCATTGCTCTTCTAATAATCACTGATCTCTCAGAAACAGTTGCTGGGTTTTGGCTCAGTGGAGACCTCATGTGAATTCCTTGGTACCTCCTGACACCGTAACCACCTTTCCCAGCACACTTAGACCCTGCATGTCTCCTGTGCTCCAGTCACATCAGTTTTGGACTTTAGCTTGTCCTAGAATCACTTAAATGTAGTCTGGGGTGGGGCCTGAGAACATGCATTTCTGGTAGGTTCTCAGGTCCTGGAGAAGCCCTGCGGAGCAGCTGTCCAGATGGTTGTGCTTTCACAGATTAAACATCCTTCGTTGTTCTTTTTCTTTCTCTTCCTCTCCTCTGTTCCCTTCGTTTCCTCTCCCCATCCCCCTCTCCTTCTCCTCCTTCTTCTCAGTGCTGGAGATGAGACCCAGAGTTTGCACAAACCAGGCAAGTGCTCTGCCACTTAGCAGCACCCCCAGTTCAGCGCCTGTTAATTTGCTTTGAGTACCCTCCTTGGCCTGTTGTGCCCTCAAAGTCCCATGCACTCCACTCCGTAGGCCTCATCCCCAAGCCACCTGTTGAAGCTCTTGGCTGCCAGTGTTTGCAGGTGACTCTGATTATACTTTCCTGTTGTTTCTCTCATCAGCGCCTCCCTCTGCTGGAATCCTAAGTACCCTGCCTTTGTTCCCCCTTTTTCTTCAAGAAAAGCCACAGAAAACTCTGTCAGTGCTTGCTGATGAGAAACTCCTTCTGGCTGATTCTGTCAGGCATTCAAGGTTCTAGTAAACTCTATGAGGCCCTTGGAGGCCGGGGCGATGTCCTATTCATGCTGCACGCCCCTGTAGCTCTTGACTGCTGTCTTGCCCACCCTAGGTCTATCATAAATATTTGCCGAGTCAATAACAAGCTTAAATGCTCAAGATGTTGCAGGCTGAGAAATAAAGAAAAAGCCAGCCTTTTTCCTTCCATCACTGTAATCCTCTTATAAACTGTTGGCCTTCTCGGAGAATGTGTGTTATTTTTAATGAACTGGTGTGTGGCATAGTTTAAACCTCTTTATTATCCTTCACCACTTAGCCTTAAATAGTCCCCATCAGCCAGGAAGATCTGAGTGGGGGAGGATAGGGCATTCACATCCGCAGGTTATTGCTTTTCCAGAGATGAGCATTTTGAAGAGAGCAGTGCAGGCTGATCTTTTATTTTACCTCAATACAATTATAATAACCCGGTTCTTTAAAGCACATGTGTACACTTCGGAAGTCTCTTATGGTCAATCGAGCTGACTGTGTAATTACCCAGTGGGAAGATTTGAGAAGCGAGGACTGGCCAGGGAGAAAAGGTATCATTTTTTGAGGATTTATTTTCAGTACTTAATTTAAAAAAATGTGTAAGGGCCGGGGCTGTAACTGAGTGACAGGGCTCGCCTAGTGTGCATAGGGCCCTTAGTTTGAACCCCAGCTCTGTCAAAAAAGAAGAGAAAAGAATTTATGAGTAGCACATGTTCAACATAAACAGTGTGGACGGTATAAAAGTGATCAAGTCCAAAGTTAAAGTACCTTGAGGAAGTATATTTATATAATTTAAAGTAATGTATGGAAATACTTTGACATTTTAATGCCCCCAAAGTAAAGGACATCCACAATATAGGTAATAGTTACAGCATTATTAGCCAGCATCATCACTGCACAGTTTTTCTGGTGACCTCAAAATTCTTAGCTCCTCTAGATCTGGGTTTCGAAGGTGAGGCTCTCCCAGTGGTTTCCAGCTGGAGCAGCCCTCTTTTAGTAGATGACTGTAATCAAGCTGTGGGCCAGAAAAGCTGAGGAATGAGGCTGGGGGTGCAGCTTAGTCGAGTGTGGGTTGAGCATGCACAGGGGGTGGATTCCAGCCCCCAGCACCGAACATCAGTAAATAAGGCATGAGATCTGCTTCCTCCGTGTACCTTACTATCTGCCACCGCCCTCAGGTGCTGTAGCCCAGAGGCAGTGATGAGGAAAACAGACTCTTGCTTGCCTTTTAAGAGGTTCAAACTGGGAGGCTTGAGTCAGTGCAATCTCTGGATCTGGACCTCCTCAGTCCAGACCCCAGCTCAGGTACCGACTAAGCTATTACATTTTTTTTTTTTAGTACCTGAAATCGAACTCACAACCCCACACTTTGCCAGTGAGGCCCTTGTGCCACTAGCTACACTCCCAGCTACGACTAAGCCGTGTGTCCTCAGATAAGTTTCTTGTGTTTGTGGACCTCAGTTTTTTCCCAATCAAGGGGAAATGAGGAAAGTACTCACCTCAGAGGTTGTTGTGGAGCTGAAAATAAATAGCATGTCTAAAGTGATTGGAGAAGAGATGAATATTTGCTGTGTTCAATATTGCTCAGTCATTAATTATAATCAGAATGAAAGCAGCCATTAAACAGATAAATAAATACAAAGTTGTAGATGGAAAAATTCTATAAAGGAGGGGTGAAGGACGTACTGAGAGGGTAGGATGGGGGCTGTGCTTCGACTGCAGGTGGAGAGGAAGCCGTGTGGTGGGGAGAGGAATGAGCTGACCTGGGGTTGGAGACCCAGGCAGGGGTGAGGTGAAGTCTGAAGGCATCTAAGTGTTTTTAGTGTGTTTTGGAGGTGAGGAAACTGAGACCTGGGAAGACTATTACTTTACTCATGTCACAAGGCTTGTGACAAAGCTACAACAAAGCAGAGGTCTCCTTGCTTCCTGTGAACTGGCTAAGACGGTGATGGCAAACCTTTCAGAGCTCTCACTGATCCAACAGCCTGCTGTGGCACGCATGCCATAGTTTTGCCACCATTGGGCAGGGAAATCCTGTACTTTCAAACGTGTACTAAGACACTTGCAAATCTGCATGTTCTCAGGCTTGTGCCTGATGGTAGAGTGGCAGACCATTATGCCCCAAGAGGGCAAAGTGTTTGTGTGTATAATATGCACCCCCACCTTGTACATATGTGTGCACATGTGTGCTTCCCTCTCTGCCTCCCTTCTTTCTTGTCTGGGGCGCTAGCTCTTAGAGGTGTATGTTGGATGCTAGTAAGGTAGGAGACGATGCAGGCTACCTGTGCATTTTCAGGTTTAAATAATCTGATCCATGTGCTTCTTCATCCATTCATCCATTCATCCATTCATCTATCCATCCATCCTCCCTGCCCACCCACCCAACTACTCCTTTGTCCATTCATTTATTCTGTGGTCCACAAATATTTATTAAAGGATAGCAACGAGTTGAGCATTTGCTGTAGGTGTTTTTGATGATCGGCCAAACAAATCTGGAGGTTTTCGATGGTCAGCTAAACAAATCTGCTGTCAGGCAGGGGGCAGCCTACCAGCAGTAAATCAGTGGGAATTCAGATGGGTCTATACGTGATACGTACTGTCACTGTGCTATGGATTCAAAAACTATGTGAGACGGTTCTAACACCCGCAAGGAATGCACACTCCTGCTGATCCCACAAGGCTGTTTCTTTACTGGCTTATTTATTTTTAATTTCCCAGATAGGGACAGTGATATTCCCACATCTCATTTCTCTCCTAAATCTCATTTTCACAGATGCTCAGTGAAGGATGGGGAGACCGCAGCCACACATTGCCAGCGACGAGTAACAGGATTTCATGAACCGTTTTTTATTTCCCTTTCAGTCTCTTGAGTCTGGTTGATCTTGTCTAGAGCCCTGATAATCTCCCAGACAAAATATTTAAATCTTCTGCAGCTCCTGGGGCTTTGAGGCAGGAATATTGTGGCTGAAATCCTAAATATTTTGGAATGTCATTAACGGAAGGGTTACACAGCAGATGCTGTTCAGCGTAATTTCTATCCCAAGAGAACATATCGGTATCTTTGTATCTGGAAGCGCACATGTATACCCATCAATTTAGCCAGCCTCCCAGTTCTGCACCCCCTTGCCCTTTGTGTTACCCCTGCTTTCCTCTTCTGCCTCTAGTTAACCTGATATATATATTTTTGTCTGTTTTCAAGAAGAGGATAAAAATTGTTACCATAAGTGAATATCAGAGGCTGAAATTGTTATCTTTTCCGAGGGCACTTGCCTTTTCACAAAGACCAGATTTTCAATCCAAAGGGAGGATTCTCTGATTGTTGAATTTCAGATGAGGGCAGAGTAATTGGGGTAATCGTTTCCCCCCAACCTGCTTAGAGCATAATGCATAGGTGTAGGTATAGGGTGAGGGTGAATGCTGGGCATTTCCCACGTGAAGTGAATTGCACTAACTGTTGGGCCTCTTTATTCTTGTTTTGTGGAAAAGGTAACAGGGTTTTTTTTTTTTTTAAGGTAACAGGTTTTAAGAAACAGTGTATTGGGACCAGGGATTTAGCTCAGTGGCGTAAGTGCCTGCTTTGCAAGCATGAGGTCATGAGTTCCATCCCTGGTACAAAAAAAACCCACAGTGTATTAAGCCCATATCAGGTGCCTGGCACCCTCTCACAGCAGTCCTGAGGAGGAGGCTTTATGATCCTCACTTTACCCTTGGGACAGCTGACAATGACAGCAGCCGAGGAATTTGTTTACTGCCACCCGGCAGTTATACGTGGCTGGTATTATGTGCAAGATAAAACTGTCCTGTTCATAGAGCAGGCCTGGTGGCCTGCCTGAAGTTTATACGTTAGTAGAGAAAATGCAGACCTTTTTTAATGGAAGAAAGGAGTTAGTGGGTTCCAAATGCTTGGTATTTTTCAGACCCACCCCATTTATCTTTTAACCTTGAGCCCTGCCTGGTTTCTTGTGTGACCACTGGAATTCTGGATTCAGGAAGGTTATTAGCCACCTGGATAATTGCACCTTTGTAACTTTTAAAGACAACCAGCTAGAGGCAGCGGATAACTACAATAAATGGCTTGTAATTCTAAGTCTTAGATCTTTGCTTTAACATAAATGCGGCCCTCCACTTCCTTAGATTCACAACCTGAAGAAATTAAAGCTCAACATTCCCAGAAGTCATTATCTACTATTGAAAGCATGTTCGGTGGAGAAGGAAACAAGCCTCCCTTTTAGGGGTTGGCAGGGTAAGGGGATCCATTTCTAATTTTGCCAGGCTTCAGTAGGAATTTTTTTTAATAGGGATATGTTTTTACCCCCAGCTATTTTGCACCACAGGAGTCTGATTGTATCTGAGGAGGCAGCCTGACTCTGTGCTTCAGGGAGAAGCTTTTTATTTCCTGTTGGGGTTTAAAGTTGCCCTTGTTTAGATTGATGCCGGTTTATAAGTCAGCCTGAACACTGAAAGGCAAGAGGCCTGTTGGTCTATGTGATGTTGGCCTTGGGGCATTAGAGTTACAGAGCCGCTTTATTTAGGATTGCAGGCGGGCCATATGTAGTCAATTATCCCATTCTGAAGGACCTGGGTGTTTGTACCACATCTCCCTCCAGTGCTGCCTCCAGGGCCTGATCCTCTTACTGCCCACATTCAGAAAGACCTGGGAAGGCTGGTAAGTAGGGGAACTTCAAGCTTATACCATGAGTACGCTGCAGTGTCCCCCTCTGTCCTCCAGCTGAGATGTTCCTTCTTGTTGAACACGAACTAAATGTGTTCAGAGAAAATGATTGGAAAATTCATTTATGCTGGATGAGTGAACATGGCTTTTAAAGTCAGACAGACCCTAAATCCTAATCCCGATCTAGTTGATAAGCTTGGGAAAGGTTACAGAATTTTCTGAACCTCAGTTTCTCCATTTGAAAATGAGCAGACGTTACAAGGAAGGTGATTTTGGTGTCTAAGAAAAATGGGTGGAATGATAGTTACTTTGTGCTTTGGTTGCTGTGATGGATTGCTATGATCCTGAATGAAACATGGTTAGTACCTATATGTTCTTAGGTTTTCATTCAACAAACATTTGCTGATTGTGCCGTGGCATTTCAAGTTGTGTATGTTTGAATTTTTCCCGGACAGATGTTCTAACAGTGTGTGAAATATGTTACCGAGATGCCCCCATGGCCAGTCAGCTAGAATTTGTCCACTTTTGAGCACTTCTCTTAATTATCTTTCACATTGAATCAGGAAGGAGCCTGATTCTCTTTTTCTTATGTTTGGTTTGGTTTGGGCTTGAACCAGTGTCACTGTGTTGCCCAGGCCAGCCCCAGACTCCTGGGGTTAAGGAGTCCTGCTACCTAAACCTCCAGAGCAATGGGGACCACAGATGTGTGTTACTGTGCCTGGTTCCAGAAATGGACTTTTGGTGTCACATATGCAATTTCTATGCCATGCCCCCTCCTTCTAATACCTTAGAAATGTTACACAAAAACCCATCTCCCAGGAGTCCAGTTCCCCTCTGCACTCTGGCCATCCAGACCTGTCTTGGCTCACTTCTTAGGCTGTTTACTCTTGTGAGTCTGACAGCTTTCTGAACTTTCTGTAGCTATATTTGTGTTCTGGTGGAGAGTCAGTGTCGATCGAACTTAGGTGGTCAAAGCTTCAGGAGAAAGCTTCCACGAGACCTGAAGTTTCTGGAATGTGGTGAGGAAGAGGGTCCATTTCCCAGGGAAATATAAAGATCATGCTGGTGCACAAGAAGCTTGTAGAAAGTAGGTAATTATTTTACATCTTGATGCGCACTAAATATAAATGCTATATGTGCAGTAATAAATATAGTAGTTTGTATATTTACATGGCTTAATCTTTCCCACAATTCTGGTTGCAAACCAATTAGTTGTGAACTGAGTCAAATTCAGTGGTTAGGTTCAATGCTGACCTTATGGGGAAATTTGATTCAGTTTGCAACCAATTTGGTTTGTGGCCAGAATTAAATTTGTGAACCAAGGTGGCCCTGTACCAGAGGCAGAGCAACTTATAAGGGAGAAAGGTTTATCTTGGCTCATGGTTTCGGAGGTTTGTATACACGGTCCACTGGCCCAGTTGTCTTTGGGACTGCGCTGAGCAGCACATCATGGTGGGAAGAATGTGGTAGGTGAGGTCAGCTCATCTCATAGTGGCCTGGAAGCAGAGAGAGGGGAAAGGATTAAGGTCCCAATATCACTTTCAAGGGCACAAAGCCAGTGGCCTAACTTCCTTCCACTGAGCTCCACTTCCTAAAGGTTCTACTACCTTTCAGTAAGGCCACCAGCCAGGGACCAGGTCTTCAACACAGAGGCCTTTGAGGAAGCACTGCCGGTCCAGAGTATGGCACTTGGTCCTTGATCACGTCCATCTCCACGAGTACCCACAGCAGCACTGCTCAAAAGTCTGAGTCCAAAGTGTCCTCTGGGACTCAAAACAAACACGGCAGTGACCCCTGGTAAAAAATTCAAACAATAAATAATGTACCTGCTCTAACAGGTGATGCCAAAGCTAGTCATGTAGGTTGCCTTATAAGCCTGGAAAACATACTCATCTGAAACTATAGTGAAACACACTGGGGGTGTTCAGAGGATCTGAATTCCTCTATGTCTCTATCTCAAGCTCAAAACAAATACCCCTTTAAAATCTCACTTTTTTAGCTTTTCACTACATCACTATCACTATATCAGAGCTTCTGGGATGTGCTGAGGAAGAGGGTCCATTTCCCAGGGACCTTTCCCATTTCTCTTATTTTGTGTGATGTTTCTTTTTTCCCCACTTTTTAAATCAGTTATATAGATAAATGGGATTCATTCACGTTCATACGTGCGCAGACCATATTTTGCTTGTTTTCCTCCATGCTCCATCACTGTTCCTTGTTCTTGTATGATGCTGTTCTGTATGATGCTTCTTGCTTGTTCGTTACAGCCCTGATTGGTGCTGTAAAAGGGAGTCTGTGTGTGCTCAGCATCCTCTGTAAACCCAATCCACTGCAGTACTTTCCAGTGGTGTCCCAAGTACACTGAATGTTGTGCACACCAGGGAAGCAGATTCTATTAACAGCGCCATTAGAGTGGTTTGTTTTTGTAGATGTGGCTCATTCTAATTGCTTTATACCAGAATCGTTTCTAGAACCCCCAGTGGTATTATCACTAAGGTGTGTGGAAAGTACGTTAATGCCTATTCTGTAGGAAAAAGCAACTAAGACACAGAAATAATACTGCCTTATTGAATGTTCTCATCAGAATCCAGGGGAAACATTACTGGAAGCAGAGTAATACTAATAATATGCTCAACCAGCAACACCAATTACCACAAGAATGATGGGATTGCAAACTACATTTCCACCATCGTTAGGCCAGTGCTGCAATCCCTTGGGAAAGCAAAACAGCCAGACGACAACGCCGGGGTCCTAATCCTCAAGTCTTCCTATGTAACACTCCTCCCAAGCTGTGTCTGTCACCTGATCTTGTTCTGGTAACACAGAGCAATCTTCGCAAAGAAACTTTGCTGATCACCAGTCCTTCCTGTAGCCAGAGAACCCAGCTGAGTTCCTCGGTGTTGACTTGAACCTCCGGCTGTCTCAGTTTCTCAAACTATGTGTCATCAACCGTCAAGAGCCCTTTCTCACCCTCCAAGACCCTGTAAAGGCTGAGCATGTAACTCAGAAAAGCTCTGTGCAGGTGGGGAGAGGTGGGCAGCTGGATAGGATATGACAGGACGCATGGCGCCTCTGTGTCCCCACTTCCAAAGTGGTCCCCACTTCCACTGTTTTGCATCTGTTCCTGGCATCCCTGCTGTCTTCACATGAAAGCGATGTCTTAAATTAATTTTCCACGTGGGTAGCAAAGGGAAGCAGGAAAAGAGACAATTGTGGAATGTTCATAATGCATTTGCTTCATGCATTAATTTGTTCTTGACATTCGAAGAACAGCTTCGGGCCTTGGAATAGCCCAAGGCGCACTGGCACGGAGCTATCCAGGCAGTTACTGGTCTGGAGAATTAACCTCAAGTGGCTGCTTTTAGGAAAGAGTCTGTGTTGGAAGGAGACTGTGAGAACAGCAGAGACCACAAGTAGACAGCTCTGGCCAGGGTCATCACACTGCTCCTTCCTGCAGCTGTGCGAGTTGGTTGTCCCTCAGGTCACGCTAAATTCCCACAAACCCTCTGACCACAGGCCCCTCCTTTTCTCTTCTGCTTTCCCCTTTCAAAACATTAAATATCTTAGTCGATGAAAAGTAATAATTAAATAAAAAGTGAAAAGTATTTTCTGGTTATAAAAGTACATACGGTCATTTTAGGGATTATAAAAAATAGAGTAAGAAACTAATAATTCAAATCACCTGTAGTAGTACCATATGGCTATCACAGAAGTAAGAGATCAATTTTTTTTTTATGATACTGTGGATTGAACCCAGAGCCTCACATATGTTAGGCAAGCACTCTACCACTGAGCTATGTCCTCGGTCCTTTATAATATTTTAAAGTTTTGAGACAAGGTCTCACGAAGCCTTGACCTTGAGATCCCCTTTCCTCAGCCTCCGAGTAGTTGGGGATACAGGTGTGCACCACGATGCCTGGCAGAGTTCAAATGATTTTTTTTAAAGCATAGTGTTATTTCAGGGTTTTGTTTTGAAGGTCTCAGCTCAGGACCTCAGAGGGAGACTCTCACAATGTACTCCACGCAGAGAGGGGTGTGGTGGTGCGGTGCTACTGAATGAACCAATGAATAAGAAAGGATGCGTGGAATTAAAGCAGAACTCCCTGGGCAGCAGGATAGAATTCCTTGGGCATTCACGTGTGAACTAAAGCACAGATTGTATTCTAAAGGCTTGGTGGGTTTGCTGCGTGCTGTGCTGGGTTGGTAGTGTCCACTTTTCATCACCTCTTTCCTTCCCCTAACTCCTCTCATATATACCCAGTTTTCATACCGTCCCCCTTTGACGAAGAAATGTATTAGTTTCTGCCATGTGTCAGTTCCCAGATGGTGCAAACACTGTTAGATCCACCGGAAGATGCAAAACAGGTGGGAGCCACAGCAGGCGGGAGCATCAGAGGAGAGGGCAGCTTTCCATTTGCTTTTTGCTACAAGCCAGCTGGGAAGTCCGTGCGGAGGCGGGCAGGTCACTGAGCACTGGCGTGGAGACACTCTCCTTGGTGTCCTTTTCCAGCAGCCTTCTTTTTCTCAATAGATAATGCTGTTAGCTAATCAAGGGCTCCTGGGATTCCAAACCGAGCTCCCCCTTCTTTTCTTACCACCGTGCCAGGAAAATTTTCTTGGCAATTGAAACCAAAGCGATGGATTGGCAGTGGGAACTCTACTTGGCTGGGGGTAAAATAACCAATGATTGCACATAATTGCAGAAAACAATTTTGAATTTTATTAATGAGGTGCTCTAAACAACATCTTTTAGCCCATTGTCCCACTTAACAGCTAATTCATTGGAGTTCAGCGCGCTGTAATTTACGTTTATCTTCCCCCATTGCCAACACCAGGCCCTTGTGTTCTGTAATTGACACAAGTTGGGCATTTCCAGGGGTGTTTCTCTAAGGATAAAAATAAACACATTTTGCTCCATCCAGTGGGTTGATTGGCTAGTTTTGCTTTGAGCTTATTTTCCCCTTGAGAGGTTGATAGTCACGGAAAAGTCCCCAGGTTAGGACACTGGGATAGAGGCCTGGGAGTGGTGAGGAAATTTCTATAGTGAGAGAATCAGGCTTCTTTTTCTTTCATTTGGGCCGGCTTTTAGGGTATGCAGCAAGATTGCTGAGACGGGGTAGAGGCTGGACCAGGCGGGGGGCGGGTGTCGCTTTGCTGGGGTGGTTACAGTGAGTGTTTCTTCAGGGTTATCTTAAAGTATGGCATGTGTAGCTTGCCACATGCGTTACTGAGAACTCAGCTAGCTCAGTTCCTGCCTTCCCAGTGTGTTTATAACCAAACCCTGTGGCAGTTTTCTTATGTTTATTTATCATCCTGGTGGCCATCTGCTCTGCGCTGAGAACTCAAGGATTATGAAGATGAGACCAGTTGCTGCCCTTTGGGTATTTGCTGGCCACTGCTGTTGGTATTTATTTCTGTACCAGATTGCAAATCCCTTCCCTGGTCTGTCCTTGTATTTCTGTAGAACCTACAGTAGAAGACACACTTAAGAAACATTAATAAATGGATTAATCTAGTCTGAGTATTAGTTCCCTTTCTGTTACTGTGCCAATAATGCTTAAGACAATAAAATCTGAAAAGAGTACAGGTTTATTTTGGTGTGCAGTTTTGCAGGTTTTGGTCCATGGTCAATTGGTCCTGTTGTTTTTGGGTCTGTAGGAAGACGGTACATCAGGGTGGGAGTGTGGCCAAGGCAGCTGCTCACATCATGGTGGCCAGGAAGCAAGAGGGAAAGGGGAAGGGGCAGGGCCCCACTGTCGCCTTTGGAAGCACACCTCGTGACCTCACTTCCTCCACACCCCGACCTCTTAAAGGTTCCATCCCTCCCAGTGGAGCCCAGATGAAGACCAAGCCTTTAGCATATGGGGCCTTTGGAAGACACTTATCCAAACCATCTGAAGGAGGGAAGACAAGTATAGACACATGTGCAGAAATGGAAAGGAAGAAAAAGAAAGGAAGGGAAGGAAGGAGGGAGGGAGAGAGAGAGAGAGAGAGAGAGAGAGAGAGAGAGAGAGAGAGCTCTGACAGGTTACAAAATATGGTAGGATTTATACAAATAAGATTTCCCCTTTCACTGGGGGCAAGCCAGGAAGCCTTCATAGATTTGGCCTAGAAGGTAGGTGATATTCTGAAAGGTGGAGAGCAGGGGTTCAAGGGAGTAGTGGAGGTTGGAGAAGGAACCTGGATCCTGACTTCCTGGCCAAGGGTAAATTTGATTTGCTGGCAGTGAGGAGCTACTGATGATAATAAGATCATTCCCATAGTGATGCTGGGCTGGTGGCTTGGTAGAATATGGGCTGGGCAGAGGCTCCTGCAGTGTTGTAAACTCGAGTGTTAGGTTTTTGATTTAGGGGACTGGAAGGATGAAACGAGACAGAGAGGTGATTGTTTCCTGTGGCCCTGGTGCAGCTTTGGGACATCATAGGAGCCATCGGAAAGAGGACAAACCTTAGGCAAGGCAGGAGAAGGGATCTTCAGGGTAACCTTTGGAGGGAAAATCCAATTTTCTGTTTGGGGAAATTAAATTTTCCCTCTTGGCAGAGTTCATTTCAGTTCTGAGGGCCAGAGTCTGAATTACTAATGGTCACATCATAATGGAAATTGAAAGAGAAAAGCATTTCCAGAGGGAGGAGGCGGCCCAGGAGCCCTGGAGCTTGTGCCCGTACCCATCACATGTGAGGAACTGAAAACACAAGGGCTGAGGATATTCCCAAACCATCCTCAGACAGCTTCTCCCAAAAAGCACCCAGGTTGCTGTGGTTTAAATGTGTCCCCCCCATCACATGTTAGAGATATAATTCCGCAGTTTATATGTTGGTGGTATTTGGAAGTGAGGCCTTTCAGAGGTAATTCAGCTAGTTAAGGTCGTGAGGGTGGAGCCCTATGTGTCACCTTCTGCCGTGCTATCATTCAGCCAAAAGGCCCTCATCAGAGGCCAGTGCCATTAGCTTGGCTTCCCGGTCTCCAGAACTGCAAGCTTAGCATGTAAACTTTCTTCATCATAAATCACCTAGTCACAGGTGACAGTTACAGTAACAGCAAACAGACTATGACACCGGTCTTCTGTAATTTTTTTCTTCCCCAGAGAGAGCTCCCAGGAGAAGCAATCCTTTGCTAAGACACATTTGCCTCCCTGCAGCTCTACCCTCTTGTTTCCCCCTGGGGATGTTGTGTTCTCTCCTTGGGCTACCACAGCCTTATGAATTTTTCCAGATCAAAAACATATCCCAGGGAAGGAGGCAGCTTTGAAATTCATACCACGGGAACGTTTGTACCAGTTTGGCGTTTTCTTGTGTTTGCCAGCAATGGGTGCCAAGTGTCGTTAAATGCAGTGTTCCCTGGTGAACAAAAGACCTAGTTTCTAGCCAACCCTGGATCTGGTGTGTGGATGGGAGCAGTCCCGCAGAACCCCAGACATCTGGCGGAGCCCCTTGGTGGCCTTAGGCTCTCCCAGTCAGCGACAGGCTATAGAAAGTCTCTCTCTACTCAAGTTGTGAAAGATCCACATCCAAAGAAGTGGAGTCCACTACAGTTGTGTAGCTTTCTGCTGCTTGCTAGAGCTGCCTGGCTTTGGAGGCCACCTCTGAGAGGGACCCAATGGACAGTGTTGTCACTGTGGACTAGGGAGAGCTTAGGTGCTGTTGCATCTGATGTCATCCTGTTTTAGGGCTGTAGGTGGGACATCCTGGTGCACCTGCTCAGGGACCTGCTCCCTGGAAAAAGCTTTCAAATGGGATGCTAAATTTTATTTCATGGACCAGAGTACGGATACGTGGTGTTCATTAAATTCTTTTTTTTTTCTTCTCAGTACTGAGGATTGAACCCTGGGCATTCACACTGACCCACCGCCCCGAACCCTGCCTGTGGGTTGTTTTTCCTTTTGTTTGCTTTGTGTTTGTGACACAGAGTCTTGCTAAATTAATTGCCCAGGCTGGGCTGGAACATGAACTTGAAATCCTCATCCCCCCGAGCATGGGGATTACAAGTATGCACCACCATGCCAGGCTTCATTGTATTCTTGTGCTCCTTTTTATTTCTGAAAGAATTCATGATTATTTTTTTATAAAGAGAAACATCTTCTTTTCTTTCTGTCCTCCTGTATTTTCTTACTGTGCCCACATACAAGGAGAGAGCTTGCCAGCAGGAGCTGTTTCATTCTCTCTTGGGAGCTTTTCTTTTCCCTGCCTGGTTTCTTAGGAGGTGCACTCTGCCTGGCAGTTGGCACTGCGCCCTCTCGAATACTTGTGTTTCCCCTTCTGCATTCCGCTTAGAAGTGGGCCATGTAGGATGGCTCCCTGGGGCATGCTGGGAGGAGCAGTGGGGCTGGCTTAAGTCAGAAGTGTTGTTCCATTCAGCATGGCCTCCGGAAGCCTTCGAAGAGCACCCACTCCATGCCCTGGGGTACCCTGCTTCCCCCACTCGGGACACTTTGTTTGGGATGCTTTAGGCGAAGTGAGAGGTGGCCCTGGATTTCCAATTTCCCTGCTTGGTAATTTTATAGATGGAGTCCTGCCTCCTAGAAGCGCCTTCTCATAATCGTATTTGGAAGTTGGTGCAGAGATCAACCTGTGGCTTTGTGCATGTAGACAAACACTGTTCCCTGGAGCTGTACCCAGCCTCCATTCATCCACATTTTAAAACTTGGGAAGTGGAGGCCTCGAGAGACTAATTGGCTTGCCCCGAAGTGGTGGAACCTGGGATTTGAAGTTCTGCCTTTTGGTAGGACGCCTGCCCGCTGGTCCTGCCCTGCTCCTTTGCTTATGACGAGTGCAGACTCCTGAGAGGTTCCTAAATCTTCTCCTTTCTCATCAGCGGCACTTTCCCTTCCCAGTCTCACCATTTTGACAAATGGTCAGTGCCATGCAGGCCTGAGCTCAGGGTGAGAAGAAGGGCAGGTTTTCTCTGCCACCTCTTGCAACACAGCATTGCCTGCATCTCGCGGGGTGACCCGGGTCGCTCTGTCAGGACTGTGGAAGAGCCCTGGGCTGGGTTGATGGTTTCAGCTTTCCTGCTGGTGTGAATCCAGCCTGTTTCCTCTGTGCACGTGGTGTGACTTGGTGCAGGCTTGACCCAAGAGCACCGGGTGGACACATCCGGCCTGCTTTCCCCAGCTTTTCCCCAGCGATCACAGGCTGATCGGGAGAGGAGTGCATCCCCTAATACCCACAAATTGAATAAAATCTTTTACAACTGCTTTTCGTTCCGTGACTATAATTACAGAGGGATTCCAGTCTTCTTTTGTGGGTGTCCTCCCTGGAGCTAATGCTGAATGCAAGTTTGACCCAGTTAGTTTAAAACTTGTTAGTAAACAGCTTTTGCAGTTTTAGGTCTTTTGACTGATATCCTTTAAGTCAATGCGGTGTTCCCAGGGATGGGGAGATAAAACCTTAACGCACCCAGATCACTGTTGCTGCTGTTGCTTCTGCTTCTTTTTTTGTTTTTTAAACTTCCAGTTAACCTCATTCATTTTTGGTTCAGAACAATTTGGGTCAGTGTTAGATTTTTAAGAATGAACCTCTGGAGGAATGGGAAATTAACCAAGCCCTAGGAGAAGGCGCAGTTATCGCGATTAACCCCAAAAGACAGGCTCTGAGGCTGATGAGGCGGGAAAGAGGTCCTGTGACCACTTCGGGCCATGGGCTCAGGAGACCCTGGTGGGAGCATCCTCCTTTCCTGCTTGCTGACTGCTTAAATAACTGCCATGGGCTGGGGGTGTGGCGCAGCAGGAGAGCACTGAGCTAGCATGGTGACGCCCCTGGGTTCCATGCTCAGCATCACGAACAAAGATGCAAACAGATAAATGCTGTGTGCTGCTACCCTGAAAAAGGTCTTGCCTTTCTCACGATCTCTCTGTCTTTTAGAACAGTCTCTGTTGTGTCTTTTCCTGAGCAGAGAAGTCAGCAACTTCTTACCTCCAGGAATCTCCATTGTGGATCAAAAAAGGAGCTATACTGCCCTGGGAGACTTACAGCAGAGGTGGAGGAATGGGAATGGAGGGGACGGAGGGGACTAGGGCAAAGAAAGGGGACAGGGCCAAAAGTTGGGACCATTTTCTCTTTTAGGGTAGACTAGGAGTGTCATTCACTGGACCCTTTCCCATAAATCTCCTTCCAAGGCCACGGAGCCAGCCTTTTATCATCCTTAAGAAGCACATATTCTGTGCACATGCACCGTGGCCCTGGGCTGCACCTTTTGATCCTCGTTCCCTCACTGCTTCTTTAGATAATCAAAGATGCGACACCTCAGCTTCAGGTTCCACTGGATGCAGAGCATACTGACTCAAGCCTGGGCCAGAAGTGTCAGTGGTGTAGTCACCATCATGTCTGGAATGTCCATTTTCCTAACATTTCCATACATGTGAACCCTACTGTCCTATCTGTGCTCCTTCTTGTGATGTTTTGTCTTCAGAGATACCAGAAGCTAGATTTTCATCAACAGGCAAATTTGCTTCATAGGAAGGAAGAACAGGTAGATGGGACCAAACATAGTGACATCTATTTGTAACCTGATGTCTGGGAGGATGCTATTCATAGACTCCAAAGGTCTAGGGACCTACCTGCTTTCCCTTCTTTCTCCCTCCTTCTCCCCCCTTTCCCCCCTCTCTCCCTTCCTCCTTTCCTCCCTTTCTCCCTTCCTCCATCCATCCCACACTGGGGATGGGACCCAAAGCCCTACACTGCCAGGCAAGTGCTCTACCCCTGAGATACACTCCAGCCCTGGGCATTTTTCTTTTTGGAGATTGGTACAGCTTCAGTCTCCCTTGCAGATAGGTTTCCAAAATTTGGACCTTAGTTTTTCTTTGGGAGTCCCATTTCTGGTCTGTAGCCTCAGTGTGCTGGGGGTGGCTGGCCATTGTCCGACCATCACATGGCAGCTAAAGTCGTATGTAAGGAGAGAGACTGCCCACCAGAGGCCAGCTCTGTTCAGTGAGCCTGAAGAATCTAAAGCCCAAGCAATCACAAAACCTTTTAGCATTCACACAATTCTCATTCATCATTTAATTCTAAACTAAGCGTAATATGTTTTTGCTGCTTGGTAGAACTCTAAAAACAAATTATACCACAGTGTTGAGTAGCAACAGAAAAGCAATTTTAGGATGAAAAGCCTTTCTCCACCAATGAATGCGTATTGTTTTTATGGTTCTTGTCAAAATGGTGCCATTTTACTGAATTAACAAATACTATTCTGCTTCCTGCTGTCAGGGCTCATTTTGAGTTTCTCTTTAGTCTCAGAGGCCAAGTGAATACTGGTGCCTACAGGTTTATGTAATATAGTCTGTTGTGAAAATAAACACAATTAACATTTTATTTCTTTCCTGATTTAATTTTTATTTTATCCTTTTCTCCTTCCAGTGTATCTTACTTAATCTTTTTAAATTGTTGTTCTGTATTCCTTTTTCTGACCTATAGTTTAAATCCTATTTTTCTAGAATTTTCCAGACTCCTTCAAAATTTGTAATAGGCTGTGTCCTTTTATCCTCATGCTGAACTCAGGCTAATCCAACTATTTTCCTAAATGCTAATCATGTTTTTGCAGTGGGACAGGAGCCCTAAAAGGTATGACTATGAGGCAGATGTAGCTCTGCCCCTAGGAAGTTTGCAGTTCACTGGGGAGGTAGAGAGAGGGCACATAGGGCTACGTTAGAAGATGGCACATGGTAGCTGGCAAACAGGAAATGTTGGCAACACAGTGTAATTTGGATTGAGGAGGGAGATACCATGTCTGAAGGACTGGGTAAGGAAAGAAGGTGATGTTTAAATTGACCTTTAGGAATTGGCAGAATTATCTGGGTCTCGTTTTTTTCTGTTTAAATCTTCTTTAATCCTTCTTTTAACTTTCTCTTCTTTTTCCCAGACAAGACTGTTACTCTGCAGTTTCTATTTGTGTTGTCTCAGGCTGTGGTGGAAGACGTTCAGTTTATGTTGGGGGCCAGCTGGGTAAAAAGGTGAAAGTTCTTGACATAATACAGAGAGAAAAAAAGCATATGTGGAGGTTGCTAAGACCCGTAGGGGTATGGATGAATCATTCATCCATGAAATAGGTGGAAATATTCGGGGCGGGCAGAAATAAGAGAGAGAAGCCATATTCACATAGCTTTTATTTTAGTATATTGGTACAGTTATTCAATTTTTAGTAATTATTTGTCTCTTACTATGACTAGTTTATAAATGATATCTATCAATTAAATTATAATTATATATATGAAATATCTATAGTTATATATGGAAAAAATAGTGTATAGTGTTTGGTACTATCTATATATGTTCAGTAGTTTTCAGTTACTGTAACAAACACCTCAAATCAATTTAAGAGAAAAGGTTTATTGGTTGATAATTTTGGAGGTCTCGGGCTATGATTGACTGGCCTTGTTGCTTGGGTCTATGGTGAGGTGGCATGTTACGGTAGTGAGGTATGGCTTGTTCACTTCATAGTAGCTGGACACAAAGAGAGGCTCATGATCCCTTTCAAGGCCACACCCCCAACAACCTAACTTCCTTCCATGAAGCCCCGTGTCCAAAAAGTTCCACCACATTCCAAAAGCACATTGGACTAGGGACCAGTCTTTGACACATGAACCTTTGAGGATAGTCAAGATCCAAACTATAGCATTGTGTTTTCAGGCATCTACTGAAGGTTCTTGGGGCATTTCCTCCATGGATCAGGGAGGTCTACTATTGTTACTTAGAGAATTTGAAAAGTTGTCCTTTAGTTTCATTATTTAGAAACATTATTTTGGCATGACCTAAACATTCATGATTATGACTAACATCATGGTCATATTACCCATTTTTTTCAAGAGAAATTGCTTCTCCTGAAGTATTTATTTTTTTAATGCAGGGCTGGGGATTGAACCCAGAGCCTTATGCATGCAAGGCAAGCACTCTGCACTGAGCCCTATCTTTATCTTCTGAGTTCCATTTTCATTGGAATGAATTGCTTAAAAAATTGAACTCCAAACCAGCCAGCATTGCTTTGATATTTTATGAAGATAAATGGCATTTTCTTTGCATGAAGCTCCTTGCAAGAGCAGGTGCATATGTAGCAAAAAGAAGAGTGGAGAGAGATTTTGCATTTATGTCCAGGAGCAAGGTAAACAGAGACCGGCTGTCCCTCAGCCCCACACTCGCCCCACCCCATTCTCCAGTGGTCCCAAAGAACAAAAGACAATTCAGATTGTAGAATATTACTTTGTTCTCCATAGTACCAAACTATTAAAAATAAAACTGTCCCTCAAGGCAAAACATTTCATTTATTTTCCTTTGAATGGCTAACTTGTTTATTAAGATGAACTAAGTGGCTACATTTAGATGGTGCACGGCAAGAAAAATTGATTTATCATAGCCTTTCGGGAAGTATGCTTTGTGTTCTCCGGAATTATCTTTGGTTTTGAACCAACAAGAGCTGCTTCTCCTGAAAATCGGCATGACTTAGCTCTGCCATGTGTCCTGTCCTGTGTGACCTTGCTTTTTTTTCACAGATCGGTTCTTGGGTGGGGGCGGGGGTGGGGGTGGAGAGGTGGGGGAGTGCATCAAGGTGCTGATAGATTTAGTGAGGTTTAATGATCTTCATGGAAGCCTTAGCTTGACCTGTGGTTTATATTTAATATCAAATCATTTCACTTTTGCTTTATTTTGTATTTGAGACTTTTTAACTGCTGCCCCTCTTAAGAAAGGGCTCTAACTATGGGGAACTAACTGCCTTCCTCCAGGTTGTGAGAGCCCCTCTGTTGTTTCCTGAGCCCCCCACAGGCACTTCACTGGGGAAGATGTTTGTCTCAGCAGGGAGGTCCCTATTGCTGTCTGTTCCTCTGAGGACAGAAAACCCTGGTCTAATTTCTTTTTTACTGAGGTCCCATTTGCCCTACAGTGCTTGAAAGAGGAAAAAAGGTGTAAATGATTAAAACAACAACAGTAAAAACCTCTGCTCAATTTAGAAATGAAACAGAGGAAACCTTGTGTGGAGGAGTGATGCTTTTAGTTTGAAAAAAAAAAAAATTGTAGAATTTGGACCACAGATGATTCCTACCTCCTTTTGGGTGTCGTTTTATTTTAATGTGCCACACATGCATTGTTTCTGATTTAAAACTCAGGACACGCACTTGTTTCCCAGGAACCAGAGTGGCTGCCTGGAAAGATGCTTCAGGTGAGGAATCCGAAGCTCAGAGTGCTTCACGACTGGCCTGGGGTATGTGTTGGCATTGTAACCGCACTCATAGCTCCCAGCAGGCAAGCAGTCCCACGTGACCATTGCCATCTGACATTAGGCCTTAGCATCACCCAACTTTACAAAAATCTGCCCAGAAGCACAGGGGGAGCAAATGCGCTGCCTGAGTTCTACCAACTGCTGGCAGAACTCCACCCTTCTTTTCCAAGGTTCCAAAATGGTGACACAGCATTTGACTGCTCTTCTTTTTCCCGTTTTGGAGTTAGCACATGCACTTCCTGTACAATAGGCAGAGGACAGAGGCCTTGGCAGGGGTCCCAGCTACTCTGAGGGTGTGAGTTCCTGGGGGTCCTCAGCTTTCTGTCTGTGAGCAGCCTCCTGAGCAGTGAAAGCCAGGTTCCTGGGGACAGGCTCTGGCTGGGGCCACTAAGCGTGGTACCTTGGGGCCACGTCTGCTGATGCATCCACCCCCTTGGGCAGTAGGTGCTGGTGTGGGGCCTGTGGGTTTGCACATAGTCTGCTGGGAGATCAGAATAGGAGCCACCTGTGGAGGAACAGGAGCAGGGGCTTGCTTTCTGTCCACCCCAGCCCAAGAGCTCTGCATGAGACCGCGGCGTGGCACTGGCCAGTGTCACCCTCTATTTCACATGTGCGTTCCAGCTAAAGGTTTTTATTTTATTTACTTATTTGCAGTGCTGGGGATGGAAGCCAGCCTCATACATACTAGGCAAGTTCTCTCCCCAGCCCTCTAAGAGTTTTATTTATTTATTTTAAAATATTGTTGTTTTTTTTATTTTTGATCCTGTTTGAGACTGGGTCTCACTATGCAATTTAGGGTGGACTTGAGCTCACTTTGTAGCCCATGCTGGCCTCAAACTTGCAACAATCCACCTGCCTCAGCCTCCCAAATGGTAGGATTACAGGCATGTGCCACCACACCCAGCATATGAGTTTTAATAAAATGATATAGGTTTAATTCCAAACCTATGAATTAACAAACAGGATGATCCTCTTCGAAAAAGGAGCTTGGGGCCAAGTGTCCCACTAAAAGGGATTTCCCCTACCCCCTGCTTCTGTACACCTTGGCAAGCTTCTGACTGATTTGTCAGCTTTTTTTTTTTTTTTCCTTTTTTTGGTCTCAGGGATTGAACCCAGGGCTTTTACACTGAGCTACATCCTGAACCTTTTTAAAATTTTATTTTCTATTTTGAGGCAGGGTGTCAGTTACTAAGTTGCTAAAACTGCCCAGGTTGGGATTGAATGTGTAAGCTTCTTGCCTCAGAGTGATGGAATTACAGGTGTGCATCACCACAGCTGGCTCTGGTAGCGCTTCTGACTGTAGATGGCACTGACTTTTCTGAGACCAGGTGTGCTAGGAGGGAGCATCTGCTTGGTACCACTCTTGTAGAATCCCAGACAGCCTAGTGTAGGTCTTAAAGGTCTGTCAAGGTTCGAGACAGATGCCACTTTGAGTCCTTCATACAGCCCTAAGCAGCCTAACTCTAGTGTGCACTTTGTGTTGTGTTTCTGGGGAGCTTTGATCTGGGGTGGGTGTGGGAGCCCAGTGGGAGGTCACTTGTCAGGTCTTCCCAGCAGAGCCCAGCAGTGCATTCACTGCCCTGTTCCCATGGAGGACTCCTGGGAATTTAGGACTCCCGGGTGTGTGGGAATAGAAGATAAGAGAAACAGGCCGGGTTTGTCCACCTTGAGAAGTATTTTCTCCTCTATTTAGTCGAACCATAAAAATCACCAATATGAAGGGAATACTGACCTGTTTCTGAAGTCTCCTGTGGATGCTCATGTTTAATTCTCATAGTAATGGTGTGGGGTGTTCAGGTGATGATTACAAGTCCTGACTCCCATTTTCCCTGGAGTTCAGAGACATTCAGTGATCCAGGGAGCAGAATCTACAGGCTGTTGTCATCTCCTCCCTCCATCGCTCCTCTGCTGCAGGTTTGGGAGGTCTCATCCTCCAGCTTCGCAGGTAATCCAGTTTGGGGGTGCAGAGGGGGGGAAGGAAGGGACACGGAATAAAAATTCAGAGCAGTCAGTTATCTGTATGACAGCTGGCCAAGGTGGAGAGCCCCTCACCTGTCAGGGTCACAGAGGAAATGGACTCCCAGCTGTGCATTATCCGAGCAAGGCACATGTGCATCTGTGCAGGGCAGGCAGGCCAGGGCATCTTACAACACTGTCTTTCAAAAAGAGGTTGAATTCTTCTGCAGCTGGTTTTCTTTAACTCTGAGCTACACCAGCATTGTTTCAGAAAGCCACAAAATTTCCAAACACAATAGAAATTCTGTGAGTGTGGGGTGTGGGTTTGGAGACAGAGGTGGGTGTGGACAGGCACGGGGAGAAATGCTTATTAATTCATATCCCTCCCTCTGCTCTTCCTGGATAACAAATTCCACAGGGCTCTCCTGCGAGGTTTGTCTGCAGGATGCTCAAATCTAAGCCTGGGAAAATGGGGCTGGAGACGGAGCAGGCCCCAGGGATTACAGTGGCTGTAAAAACCGAACATCAGCTGAGGACAGCCCCATTTGGTGTGACCTCTAATGACTGCTGACTGCGTTCCATCAGCTGGTGTCAGGGAAGCACATGGTGTCAATTAAGCTCCATAGTGACTTTGCATAGACATGTTTATTATTGGGAAATTAATATTTTTGTACAATCTTAAAAATATGCAGGATATATATCTAAATATCTAGCAATAATATCAGCAAACATGGGAGCTGGAATCACTAAAAAGACTGGTGAGGTCAAACTAAAGAAAGAAAAGGGATAAATGAACAAAACTAACAGCAGCAGCTTTGGAAACAGACTCTCACAAGCCGAAAACACTCAGCAAAAGCTACGATGAGACTGCTGGCCCTTTGTTCAGAGGTGATCCAACTTTCCTCTGAAGTTTGAAGGGAAATCAACATTTTTCACTGTTTGGCTTCCACTGTCCCTACTCCCTTTTCTCACGTTGTGTTTGCATTCAGCTTTCCACTTGACAAGCTCAGGCGACCTGACCAAATAGCTCAATATTTGTGACGTTCAGTTCTAGATTCTGAAGAAACTCTTTAAAATGATTTTTTAAAAAACATTCACTGAAGTAATGGGGATTTCAGAAACTCTAGGTCAGTAATGGCAAAACTTTTAGAGCTTGCCATAGTTTCACCACCACTGCTCTAGGTTCTCGGTCTGACTGCGCCATAAACTGATTGGAATTTGTCACGTAGAGTAATCAGGGCACGAAGAGCTTTGGTGCAGTGGAATGTGGCAAATGCCGTGTGAGCACGGAGAAAGTAAGTAATAACCCTTGTGAATGTTTGCAGTTGTTATATCTGTGTAGGAAGAGCTATCCTGAAACAATGAAGAAATACTGCATGCCAGGATAGTGAAGGGAGAGAGAACGTGCTAACAAATGATCTGGAATGGACAGTGCTGGACACCTACGAGTGCTCCACGGGGATTGGGATTTATGACAGAAAATAAAACTCAAGAACTTGAAGACAATACAAGCCAATTGGTGTTCAATCTCAGAATAGGACAGCCTTATGATAGCAAGGGAAGAGAAATCAATCAACAAGGCTGCTAAATTGAAAGGTAAATTATGTGTGCAGAATATTCATAGTAACATAAATGCAAAACCTTAAAAAAACCTGTATTACTGAGAAGAAAGTAGACAAACATCAGGATTTTTTTCACAATACTTTTGAGAGAAAATTTAAAGTAACAGCCCAAATTAATCAACTATAAGGACATACAATCATATCTTAATGATATAATATTAAGTGTAAAAAATTACAACACAATAGCATTTGTGCCCAGTGCTCAAATATGAAAAAATTTAATAAGGAAAACTGAAAGATTTTATCCTGCGGGCTTCTATACCATCTGTTATACTGTTAACATTTTCTTATATTTTCTTTATCACATATGCACTCTTCCTTTATTGCAGTGTTTTTCAGCTTGGGTTCATTTTGCTCCATAGGGAACATTTGGCATGTCTGCAGAGGTTTCTGAATGTCACAACCAGTGGGCTCCTACTGGCATGTTGTCGGCCAAGCCCAGGCATGCAGTGCAGTGTCCTGCATTATATAGGATGAGCCCCACCACAAAGAACTGACTGGCTCTGAATTCAGCGGTGCCGAAATTGAGAAAACCTGCACTAGTCCATATTACTTTTGATGCATTTCAAAGCTAGAGTCATTAGTCTGTGTCCCCCTAATTATATAAGTTTGTTAGATTTCAGTATTCATTTATAGTGATTTTTCTTTTTCAATAAAATCTATGTACAAAGAAAAGCAGAATCTCAAGGGAATGTTCACCGAGTTTTGACCAGTGTTACCCATATTACACAAAGTCTCTCCAGCACTGAGCATTACCATTGCCTTAGAAAGTCCTATCATGGTCCCTTTCCATGCAAGTCCTTTTGCCAGTGTCTCCTACCCCAGAGGCAATCACTGTTCTGATTTCTTCCCACCATAGATTAATTGTTGTCTTTCCGGTAATGTAATAACTGGGGTCATAAAATAGAGATGTTACACTGTCCACTGGGCATTGGTTCTAGCCCCATTGCACCCAAGTTCTTTATGTAAAATGACAGTGTTTGCATTGAGCCAGTGCAATCCTCCCGCAACCTTTAAGTGATCTTTAAACATAAGCAATATAAATCCATTGTTTAGGGAATGACATCAAAAAAAGGTCTCTGTTCAGTTCAGTCACAGTTTTTTCTTTTGAATATTTTCAATGGTGGTTTAACACATGTGGAAACTGCAGACACAAGAGCTGGCTCTGGGCACTTTTTTGTATGAGATCACTTCTCATGTAGTCCTCCAAGTGTGTTCTGTAGAACTCCACGGGTTTCGAAAGCCCTTGAAATGGGTCTGCTGCATGACCCACAACGATGTGTTTGTCTTTATGCTCTTCACCGCTCACTTATAGAACAAGGAGCCAGTACCACTTAAAAATGCCCTTGATGAAGCTGTAAAATGATAAATCTTACTAAATCTCAGGCCCTGAGATGGAAAATAATGGCACATGTTCTTTGAATACTCTGCCATGAGATGGGGAAGGTGGTATTTTGCTACATGCCATAGTATCAGGCCTGTCTCCAGGAAAAGCACTTAAATGAGTATTTGAGTTGCCAGCTGAATTATCTCTTTTTCATGGGTAAAAGAAACAGCTGACAAGTTATGGGTATTTAGACTTAAGTATGTAACAATAACTCTGTCACTTCAGAGGAAACATTTAGCAATTTGTTAATGTTGATAAAATTTAAACTTTCAAGTAAAAATTATCAGTAAAAAACATGATAAACTCATGTTTATCATGTGAACTTGGTAGCTTCCCAATATCTGAGTAATTTCAGATGAGATTGGTTGTTATATTAACAAACGTGATTTTAAAATGTTATATAATGATATATGTAATATTTGCAATATCTGCTTAACTAATGTAACCATTATTTTCCATATAACTTATACATATTGTTATATATTTATACATGGGTAAAAATTTCATTACAAGTCTAACACAGAATGATTCATATGCAACCTAGTACAGAATTTTATTGATATGATTTTAAGTTTCATATTGTAGCTAACCTGTAAGAAACTATTGCTTGTGAAAGTTTGGTCTATATCAGAGATGAGTAACCATCATCTGAAAAGGATGTTTAAAAAGTATGTCATTTTCCAATTCCAATTATCTGTGTGAGGCAGCCTTTTCTCTGTATAATTTACCTGTAAAACTTTGTAACAGATTGAATGAAGAAGCAAGTGTGAAGTCATAGCTATCATTTATTAAGCCAAACATTTTTGATATTTGTAAAAATATTTCAAAACAGCATCATTATTTTTTGTTATGCTTAGGGAAAGTACAGTTATTTTTCTCAATGTATGTCTAACTTATAATAGGTTTATTTTATTATTTTAATATCAATTGTTCCATTTTATGAACTTTAAAAAATTTCTACTACCATAAAATATAACCGACATGAATAAAAAGCTTTGGGGCTCCTTTATTCTTTAGAGTGTGAAGTAGTCCTGAGACCCCAAAATTTGACTACTGCTGACTTCTATAATTCATTTAAGATGTTCAGTACCCATGTTATTTTGAGTGTCAGTAAATTGTTCCTTTTTATTGTTCTGTTTCATTATATGAATTTATCATAGATTGCTCATTCTTCTATGGGTAGACATCTGGCCTCTTCTAGATGTTTGATACAATGAATAAAGGTGTTATGTAGTTTTGTAGGATTTTTAAAATGTATTTTTCTTAATTCAGAGTAAATAACCAAGAGCTGAATCGGACTAGCCATCGCATAGGTGGATAGATTTAGTTTGTAAGAAACCTCAGATGATCTCCAAAGGAGTTTACTGTCTTACATTCCCACAGTGTGTATGAAATTTCAGTGTCCTTTTTATGAAGTTAAAACAGCAACCCCCCCCTCACACACACACACAAATGAGCACACATGCACAGACCTACTCTCAACTTTGTAATTTTGCAACTGTTGTGGATGAGTTAATGCCACGTGGAAGGGAGAGCCAGAGTGGGGTGCACACTGACTTTGAGGTGATGGTGGCATTGGTGGGAGAGCGCTGCATGGCTGGAGGGGAAGCATCGTGGAGGTCAGGCAGAGCACTGCTAAAGTAAGGAAGGGCGTTGGGGCTGAGTCTTCAAGAGAAAACCATTCCCTGAGTATTTGTGGCTGTGGCTGGTGGGCTAGCCACAGGCCGTGTTTCACTGTCCGTGCCTTCCGTGTCTTCCGAGGCTCCAGATTTCCATGCAGAGCAGCCTGTGACCCCTGCGAATGGCCAGTGGAGAAAACACGCCAGGAGTGGAACCATGGCTGCAACCAGGCAGACAAACAAGCCCACTGCCCCTGCTGCTTAACAGGTCCTGCAGGGAATCAGCGACTGTTCTGTTTAGTTGGCCTTGCAGGGCTTCTTCTCTAGTTTCCAAATCCTCTGCAGGTGACTTGAGGCCAGAGAGAGGAGCGTTCAGCTATAGCCAGAGGCAATTTCCCTTCCCAAGTCCATAGGGATAAAAGAGTTTCAGTCTGAGTTTATTTACCCTTAGCAAAACACAACGAGTGCTTATTGTTATTATTAATATTTTAGGACATGGGATAAAAAGGCCTATAAAAACAAGGGCATAAAACAGCTTTTACTGAGCAAACATTATGCTGATTTATTTGTGAATGAAATCTGAACCATATGGTCTAGTTTCCCTTAAAGCGCACAAGGGGTGCAGGATCAAGGGAACAGACACTTGGCAAATTTGTTTTGCATTTCTGTGAACACATTGTGTTTTTTTTTTTAGAACAGTTGTGCTCAGCCGTCCTGCGGTTGTTGAATGCTTACTGTGCACAGGACATTGTGCCTACTGACCTGTGGCCGTTCTCACTTCCTCTCCCAGCAGCCCTGCCACAATCTGCGAGGGCCAATGCTCAAGTCCCTAATTACCTGTAGGAATTTGGTACAGTAGGGAAAACCTGGAATGCAAGCCTTGTCCAACAGAGACAGCTCTTCCTCCTAAACCCCCTGATTGTGGAAGAAATGAAACCCAAAATGAGGACCTGACTTGGTGTCTGCCCTCTCAGATTGCAGAGAGGGAACTCACTGCACATCCTCTTGAAGGTTTGTCACAGTGGAGCCAGAAGTGAGGTCTTCCTGAACATCAGGAGCTGATTTTTTCCTCCTTGTGGCTCCTGCCTGGGAATCTCACCTTTGGGCCATGTCCCTGGTGAATGTGGATCTCTCAGAGTGCAAAGTGAAAAGGGTGTTGTGGAGCCTCACTGCCATGATGATGATGATGATGATGATGATGATGATGATGATGATGATGATGGTGATGATGGTGATGATGGTGATGATGATGGTGATGATGGTGATGGATGTTGTTGTCTTTCTCACCCCTTGGCTTAAGTTTCTGAATTGCCATCAGGAGGCTCAGCAGTTTTGCCCTTTGACCACACACATGGCCTCGGGAAACCAGTTTGTTTCTTTTTTCTCCACATGTTCCCTCACCCACACCCAAGTTCTAGGTCATTGCTTAGGTAGCATTTTTCAGATTCTTGAAAGACAGGTGGCTTGTTCTGAATGAACTACAGGGAAGGGCAAGCGATGAACTCAATTCAGTCCTGCTGTGAGCCAGTCTTGGGTCATTTTGGGAAATATTCTAAGAGTACTAAGTAATATCATTATCAAGAGCCAGTTACTAAGAGAAGGGCAACACTGATTTCTCCTGAGGGTAGCTCCCTTAATGATGTAATCACTTTCCACTGGGCCCTGCCTCTTAAAGGGCTCACTACCTCTCAGTATCACCACCCTGGGGACAAGGCTTTCAATACAGGAAAATCATAGCCCCCCTTCAAGAACCCTTTCCACATGGTGACTGCATGCATTCCTCACATATAGAGCTACTGCTCTTAGTGGCGTTTATAATCTATATTTGCAGGTGAATGCAAGGACATAGTAAAATTTCACATTACTTTTTTATACTGCTGAGCCACTAAATGTATCAGACTTCATTATATTTAAGCGATTTTCCAAAAATCCGTTTTTAGTTATCTTTAAGACTGACTATATTTATCCATGGAAATAGTGACATGAAATTCATAGGTCCGCCTTCAAAAGCCACCTATCTGAACAAGGTCATGCAAATTCCACTAGTATCATAGATTCTGTAGCAAGTTGGGACACCAGGAATGCACCTCTGTTCACTCCCATTTGTTCCTCTGGCTGGTGGCTCTGTAGTGGGCCATCTTTTAGGAGCCTTTTAAATTCTATATGTTTGTGGTTTTCCATAATTTAATCTTAATATCAGATATTTGTATGTAAGAGGCATCACTAATTCCGTGTCCTCCCCTGAGCTCTGAATTTAAAAACAAAGAGCAGTTTCCTCAGTTACAATTAGGACTACAGAGAAACAATATTAATGATAGCAATAAAACACCCACAGTTGTTGAGAGCTTACTGTGTGCAGGAAATAGTGCACAGCGACTTCCATCTATTACCTCACGTAATCTGCACAGGAGCCCTGCAGACAATATTACCTTCATTTTACAGCTGAAACTGAGCAAGGTAATGTCAGCCCTGGAGGTGTCACACCCAGCAGAGGCAGAACAGGGACAGAAGTCCAGGTGTGTCTGACCCCGGCACTGGCTCCCCAGTCACCACATGATTCCGTCTCCCAGCAGCGGCTTGAAGGATTTAGCAAGAGAAAATAGGTTACCTTCTACTATAGAGGTTTACTTTACTTATACCTCTACTGCAAAATCCAAACTGTGCTTTTGGACAGTTCAATTTTTTTTTGTACCAGGGATTGAACTCATGACCTTGAGCTTGCCATGCAGGCACTTATACCACTGAGCTAAATCCCCAGCCCAACAAACTGTGCTTTTAGAGATTGCAAATTTTCCTTCCAAACAATCTTGTAAGATCACCATAGTCTTTCCCTAGAGCAGGACAGGTACAGTTCCTAAAACTGTATATTACAGCTCACTACTCCTGTAGGTAAGGAGCCTGTAGCTTGCTATCAGATTGTGAACTTTCACAGGTAAGTGTAGAGCTACCCAAAAATCTAGTGTGTCCTCTAGCAGTTGATGGTTCACAATTAGCTTTGGTGCTGACCTTCCTGTTGTTTGTTAATGTGATATGTTCTTATTGTGTTTATGTATCTTTCCCTAGCTTTTAAGCCTCATTATTGTCTCTCAGTGATTATTACCTCCCTTGATTGTTGGGAGTGAAATTGTTGGAATGAAATTATCTTTTGGGGGGCTGGGGATTTAGCTCAGTGGCATAAGCGCCTGCCTCGCAAGTGTATGGTCATGAGTTCGATCCCTGGTACCAATAAAAACGAAAAAAGACAAAAAAAAAATTATCTTGGGTACTGCAACCCAAGAATAATTTGTAGCAAAAAGAAGATCTGACTTTACATATTAAAAATTTCTCCATATAAACTGGGAAAATTGACCCATAGTGCTAAAAATTTAGACATATTCTATAAACTAAGGAGTTAAAGATGATAAGGAATGAAAACAGATGAAGGAGGAGAAAGAGGAAGAAAATAACCCTGCTGGGCCTCCAGTCAAAAATACCAAGTTTATTGAAAAAGAGGGAAATTTTAGTTGGGATCAAGCTTACCCACAGGTACATGCAAAACAAGACAATGATGGGACAATATTCTTAAGAAATTTAAAGGATGTGTGAGCCAAGGATTTTATGAATGAGCTAGCTAAAGGTCCTTTTAGTTTTGAATTTGGTAAACTTTATTACATGAAAACTCATAGGTATATTTGGGTTTGTAGCCCTTAACAAACCTCAAGAGTATTTTATGATATTAAAGAGATATATTGCTTCTCGGTTATAATTTAATGTGTGTGTGTGTGTGTGTTTGTGTGTGTGTGTGTCTTTAGACAAGGTCTCACTGTGTAGCCCAGGCTGTCCTCAAACTTGCAGTGGTCTTCCTGCTTCAGCTTCCTGTCTGTTGCAATTACAGGTGTGTAGCACCACACCCAGGCACAATTGTGTATTATGGAGGACACCTCCATACATCATCACCTCCTTTAGTTATCTAGACTTGGGGAAATGCTAACCTAGTGGTGGTACAAACACTGTACATGTCACATGTGCTTTTCCTCCAGAGTTCTGTTGGACCGTCATAGTTGATCTTGGCAATGGTTCTCCTTTTCCCTCCGCCCAGTGAAGGCTTTGAATTCTACTCAACATAACAGAGTAGATGACCATCCCCTTATTTGCATTTCTTAGAGACTGGAAACTATTTGCTAGTTCACTTTGTGTTAGTCACTTGTCTATTGCTGTAACAAAATGACTGAGAAAAACAAATTCAGAGGAGGAGATATTTGTTTTGTGTCATGGTTTCAGAGTTTTTAGTGCCTCTGTTAGTTTGGGCCCAAGGCAAGGCGGTGAAATGTCATGGCAGGGACCCTGCCATGGGTGGAGAAAGTGACTAACTTCATAGTGATAGCCAGGAAGCAAATTAAGAGAAAGAAAGGATATGGAGATAAAACATACAGTGACCTCATGATGTACTTCCTCCAACTGCCCCAACTCCTCTACCTCCCAAAAGCCTGCTAAACTCTGGATAAATCCATGAACTTAAAGCCTAGGATCCAGTTTCCTCGCAAAGGCTCTACCTCTAAGCGCAGTGGCACTGAGGACCAAGCCTTTAACACACAAGCCGTTGGGGACATTTCAGATCTACACCATAACATTACCCTAATTGTAGGGGCTGGCACTGGTCACTGACATCTTTATCTCATTTATGACACTAACGGAATTTCAGACTTACTTTCACCTCAAGCATTTGTGAGTCACTCTGTAAATGACCAATACATTGTGAGAGATTGGGCAAAATGACAAAGGCATATTCCCATCCCTCGAGAGGCTCACTGACCCCCGAAAGAAATGATGGTCATGCAGAATTTGCCGTGTAAGTGCATTACTTTCTAAGTCATATCACACACTTAAGACATTGTGAAATATTCCACTTTATGGAAAAATTATGGAATGACACAGACTTCATTTTCAGGTTGATAAAACTTGATGCAAAATGTCTTATACAAAGTGATATTCCTTGCTATCATTATTAGTACCTTGCTGCTCAAAGTGGGATCCACAGACCAACAAGATATTCTCCGAGGTTATGTTAGAAATGCAGAATCTCAGGCCTTAGTCTAGACCTTCTGGAACAAAGTTGTGATTTTTTTTTTGGATGCTGGAGATTAAATCCAGGGCTTAGCACTGAGCAACATTCCAACTCTTTTTATTTCTCTCTCTTTCTTTTTTAAAAATCTTTCTTTTTGAGGCAACATCTTCCTAGGTGACTAAGTTTCCCAAGCTGGAGGTGAATTTGCGATCCTCCTTTCTCAGCCTCCCGGAGTGCTGAAATTATAGCTATGCACTACCACACCTGGCATAAAATTTGCATTACTTAATAGCTCATGCCATTTGTGTATACAATAAAGTTTGAAAAGCACCACTTTTCCAGTATGTCCATCCAGATCAAAGATCCATGATCAGCTACCTGCTACTGTCTTTCTGCCCACCTACTTCTTTTACTCTTAACCAACCATAGACATACTCTGAATATCAGTTTTTCTTTTCCTAGTTTTCTTACTTGCATTGTTATAAAATGGCAATACGGCTGTAGTGTGGATGTTGAATGTTCCCTAAAAGCTCATGTGTTGAAGATTCTCCAGCCTGTCTCTGTTGGAAGTGATGGAAACCTTGGGAGGTGTGGCTAGTGGAGGAAGTGAGGTCTTTGGGGGGCATACCTTTGAAGGAGATACTGGGGTCCTGGCACTTTCTGTTTCTCTTTTGTACTTGCTGGTTGATGTGAGGTAAGCAGCTACTTCTTCCAAATGCTCCCGCCCCCTGTGCTGCCTCACTACAGGTCCAAAAGCAGTAAGGCCAATAGACCATGGACTGAAACCTCCAAAACCGTGAGCCCAATTGAACTGTTCCTCCGAATAAGTTGGTCTTCTCACTCAGTTATTTGTCACTGTGATGAAGGCTGATTCACACAAGTATATTAATGCCTGTCTCAGAGGAGGACTGTGAAATTTTCCAGGGATAATTCATGGACAGTGTTCCATGTAGTGCCCAGCTCCAAAACTTAACTTCATGTGTGATAATGGTGATATTAGTTAAATGGACTGAAAATGACCTGTTTCTTAACTTGTTTCTCAGTGAAGGAACTTTGGTTATTGTTTGGTTGGACTGTCCCTCTGTACTTTTTTTTTTGTCTTTTTCCTTTTTATTGGTACCGGGGATCGAACTCACGACTGCCTGCTTGCAAGGCAGGCATTTATGCAGCTGAGCTAAATCCCCAGCCCCCTCCCTCTGTACTTTTAAGTAAGCACTGATAGCTTGACACCTGAACACTCTTGGGGGGTATCCATATGTGTCCTGTGTCACACACACACACACACACACACACACACACACACACAAACACGGCTTTGGCTGAGCACCGAGTGGAGACTGATCTCCAGGGCCAGGTGCTTTGTGCTGGCTCTGGATCCTCTGAGCTGTGAGGAGTTACTGTAGGACTAGACAGAGTTCCCAGCATGGCAGAGTTGCTGGCAAGGCACCCTTGTTTTCTGGGCCATGTGGGGACAGGCCTCCTGGCTTCTGGTGCTTCAGTCTCCTTGTTGGAAGATCCTCTTCCTGGGGCCTGCAAAGAGGGAAGGGGAGAAGCACATAATTTATTCAGCTGTGAATTCCCCTAGTTGACTGAAAGCTTTGACTTGCATGAGCTCAGCAGGGGGCTCCTTTGCCAGCCTTGCAACACCAGCCTGCTATTAAGCATCTCTAGGAGAATAAAAGCCTGTTGTGTTAAAACAGTGTCCTCCACCAGCAGCCGTGGGCGTTGTTAGTTAGCCAATCTGTTGGACACCCGGTGACTTGCAGGCTGCTCTGCAGGAGGTGGCCCTGGCTTCCCAAGGCAGACTCTACAGAGATCTGCTTCCCCACTCTCTTGTCTGTGTGACAGCCTGGAAGTGTCAGCTGACACTGTCCTTTCGTCCCCCACTCCCTCCTCCCACACTGGATTTAATTGCCTGTGGAGGTGGCACCACTAGCTTTTCTCAACAATTGATGTGTTTGAGACAATATTTGCAAATTTTAGATATTCGTAAATTAGATTGTTACTCTTTAAGATTGTGCTTCAAAGGCCACAGTTAATTAAAGGTAGGTGTCCTTTGCTGAAATGAAAATTCATGCTGGTTCAGTAAGTCGTGCCTTTTAATTTCTGCTAAGAAATGTATGCAGGATGTAGCTAGGACAAACCCACCGAGTATCGAATGGCTTTGATTATGATAGTTTCGACTAGAGTACAGTTTAAAACATTCCCAGTCACTGTGCTAAATGGGAACCATGTGTGCAATTTTAAGACAGGTGAATAAAATACCAGGTTGTTATTTGTGTAGGTTATGGAGCTGTTAGGGTAAGAAATGCCTATCACTTTCCCGGACCACTACAAGATGCTGGGAAAACTTACTTTTCTTGAACAATGTGTGAATATATATGAAAATTGAGCATGTTAAGTGCTAAATTCGTATCTTGGATCTATCATTTATTAGTCAAGGCCCTTGGGGCATATCAGTCTTAATCTTACTTAGCATCAGCTGTTTTTAACTGTAAAATGGGGATGAAATGTTACCCATGTCATAATCTTGTTGTGGAAATTAAAGGCTAGGCGTAGGAAATAGCTTAGCATTGTCTGGGATGTATTGACACTCCATCAATAGTGTGATCATTAATATGTGACCTATAGTATAGGATTTCTGTCATGTGAAAGAATTTCAAAGCAAATTTCTTTGTGAACCAATACTGTTAAATCACCAGTTCTGCATTAAATTTACAAGACTGGTATGGTCAGTTTTTAAAGAGTTTCAGTTATTTTGTGAATTCATGATGCTTGAGGGTTTTTTTTTTTTTTTCTACTTTGGAAAAGAAAAAAAGGCTAAAAACACAGAGGCGTAGGAATAAGGGCATATACTATAGACTTCTGCAGTGCTGGTGCTGAGTGTCCTGCGGGAGCCATGTGGCCTGAGTCTCCACGGTGGAGACCCTCTCTGCTTGTTCCCTGCTGTATTTCCAGCCCTGCACACCATGCTTGGCCTGTGCCAGGTGCCTAATAAATACGCATTGCTTGAATAAATGAATGAGATCACATAGCTCAGTCCCCTCATTTTGCCGATAGAAAAGCGGGCTACAGAGAGGTGAAGGAACTTGTCCAGTATTACCTAAGACAGAATCGGGATGTGAGCCTCTGGTCACTAATCATCCCAGACCACCTTAGGCTTACGAAACGGCAGCGTTCCACTGGAAGGAGCAGTGTGATGTTTTATAACTCATGACTGATGGTTATCTTCCTGATTTCTTGTTTTTCCTTTGCTTCCCTCCTTTCTTTCCTGTTTCTTCCCCTACATCCTTCCTTTGGCCTCTTTTTTCCCCCGCTCTCCTGTGCCATTCTCCTGCTGGTGAGTTCTTTGGCAACAGCAGGACCTAAATTAGACAGATGTGACCTGCAGCGCCATCTCATGCTATGCACCCCCAAAACTCATCATTACCCTCAAACTTGTGGCAGATGTGAGCGTTTAACCTCCCTTCTCTATGGACAGATGGCACATTTGATTTCTCTGTTCCCAAGTCTGTCCTCCTGCCACCAATTTCAAGGTACCATTGGCTGCCGGAAGCCATCTGGGCGGAGTTTTTGTTACAAGAGAAATAACTTCTCTAGCACCCAGGAAGCCTTGGGTGGCTAACTGTGCCAGAGATCACCCAGCTGTGGGAAAACCCAATCCCCCAGCTTAGTGAAAATGTTCCCCAGTAGAGACTCATACTGAAGCTGCAGGCTTAGGGGGCCCATAGACCTCGTGACCAAAGAGCCTCTGTGGGACCTTCTGGTTTATTCTTTTCAGTTTTTGGAAACACATTTCTTCCCATTCTTTGCTGGCAGTGCTATCTTTTGTACAGCGTGGTCTCCTCTGGACTATTCTAGGAAATTCACACATTTCTCTGCAAATGAGAATATCGTTATTTGAGAACCACGAAACTCTGATCTTTCAAATATTGACAAGGCATATAAAGCCCCGCTTCTCAAAATGTGATAAAGTACCAGTTTTTAAAACTTCCAATGTTTCAGACTAACATATTGGTAACAGGCAGTGAAAACAAACAGAAAAATCTATAAGCCAAACAAAACCCAGAAGCTATTCGGAAATATAGGCCTTAGCTTATAATTAAGAGCAGTTGTTACACAATCAGTTACAGTACTGCAAAAGATTCTGAATACTTGCTCTCAATTTGCATGCTTAGTTTTAAGGATTGATAAAGTGCAGACTTGACTTTGAGGAGCCCTCATATGGAATCATGGGTTTTTTTTTTTGCCCCAACTTTTGTTTTTTACTATATAACAAAACGGTGATACTTTCTGCCTCATTTCTCTTTCCCCTGCCCAGCCAAATGTTTTACTTGCAGAATGGTGCTCGGTGGGTTGTTTCCCTGAGAATGATCCATGTTCCTCTCTTTTCCAGGCAGAAATCAAGCTGAAACCCCATGGAAAGTAATGATTTTGCATAGGGCAAAAAAGCAAATATCAATTTGAGCCCAATAGAAAAGGGCATGAGCTAATAGAAACAGCCATCTGAATCATTTTGCAGACGAGCTACCTTTTAATGATTTGCCAGAAATTGAATTTGTTCTTTGCATTGACTTTAATCAAAAGACCAGGACAAATGCCACAATAGGTGACTAGATCACTTTTTAACTTGCTGGTGAGTGTTATAGTTAGAATGATCTTCTGAATGTTCTGGTATTTTCCTTTCCAAAAGCTTTCTTGATAGTGTATTTTTTCTTTGTCACTGGAATCACTTCCTGTAAATCACATGTCCTTCTTGATCTTTAGGAATTCTTCCAGTGCCTGGTGACTTTCAGAGTCCATCTATGTGACGTTGTTAACCATTTTACAGAAGTGTCTGGTAATAAATATGTTTTCCTTTATTTTCCTTTTCTTGTGGGAGGAAGAAGGTAGCATATAACTTGCAGAATTAGCTGCAGAACCACACTCTCATGTGCACGCCCCCACGTTGGAACCCCTGGAAGTTGTAACTTAGAGTATGTAAAATTCATTTGCTATTTTATAAATCCTGAAACTCTGAGATTCTGTATTTTGGATTTGTTTACAGTAAGGTGTGTGTATACACATGTGGGTATATATGATTACTGTGGAAGAAATACCATTCTCAGATTCTTGGGTTTGGGTTTAATTTATACCTTCTAGGGAATTTTTTAAGGTGGTAAGAGAGGTCTCATGTGTACTGATTGCCAACAGCTCTGTTAGGGCGAGAGCTGAGTGGGAGAGGAGCTGGGTATAAGAGCCACACAAGAAGTTTTTGTGAACATTTCTATCAGGACACAGGTGGGTGGGAGGTGGAGTCCAGTGGTAGAGAGCTTGCCTGAGTCCATCCCTAGTACTGGAAAGGAAAGGTCTAAGTGTGAAAAACAATAATGTGTTTTTAGAGGAACTCAGGAGGCAGAAAACACTAAGGGCCAGGAAGCCAAAAAGCTCCAAGGACCTGCCACAGACACCAAGGATGGATGGTGGGGACCCGGTGGCTCAGGGAAGCCAGAGCAGGTCAAAACCCCTGGAGAGAGAGCCTCGTGTAAGTGACTCCAGAACTGAATGGAAAGGCGCTTGCTCCCTCTACCCTGAACCCCGGAGAGGGCTGCAGCCCATCACATACAGGCAGAATGGCAGAATCTTAGTTCCTTGGGTAACAGAGGAGATGGGTCACTGGGCTGTGGCTGTGAATGGTCTACTTTTCTCTGGCTCTTTCTCTTCCTGGCTGCTTCCTGGCTGTGATGAGGTCAGTAGTTTTCTCCATCGTGCTAGTCTGCGCTAAAATTTCTGAAACCAGGAGTCGGAATAAATCTTTTCTCTTTTAATTTCTGTACATCTGGCATTTTGTCACAGCAATGAAAACTGACTAATACACCAGTCCTTAACCTTCCTGTGTCTTCTAGAACCTCCATGCTCTTCATTATATCATACCTTCTACCGGCGTGTCTTTCTTTGTTCAAGACACAGGACCAAAATACCTGTGAGATTTAAAGGAGTACCTTGAAACTCACCTTTATTTTTATTACTTTATTTTTGCTGTGCTGAAGGCTGTACCCTGGTCCACTCGCATGCAGAACTACATCTCCAAGCCCAACTCATAGTTATTCTAAAATATTTCAAACATACATATAAGAGATATTGAATATCCATCAATGGCTTTATCAGCTGTTAGCCTGGGTCATTTTTTGCTTCAGATCCTATCTTATTTTACAGAATTGAATTGGTAAACATTTAGCAGAGGCTGTCTGTGTTTTCCTTTTGATTTCTATCTCCTTTACAAGTCATAATTTCTAAAGTAACTTGTGTAACCGTTTCTGTGCAAGATGTTCCAATCTGAGCTTTGTAATTGTATAATATATCTAAGTAGGTATAATTATGTGATATATCTAAACGTATTACATAACATATATCATATACAAGTTGAGCCATTAAAAAGGTGCATAGAAGTGACATTCTGCAGTTTACTTCTTCACTCAATGTTACACTTTAAAATTTATTCAAGATCACACGGGTATAATCCTAGCTGTTACATGGACCCCACTGTGTAAAGATGTATGTTATTTGCTTCTGCTGTTGACCAACATTTGGGACATTTTACTCTGTTATCCAGAATGCTACTGTGTATGTCCTTATGTATTTCTTTTGCACCTACAGGGAACTTTTCTGATATATATGTATTATAGAAATATGATGACATATATCACGGAACAAAGTTTTCTCTGATATATATCTCATAGAAATATATATGTATGTGTGTGTGTGTGTGTACGTGTGTGTGTGTGTGTGTGTGTAAATAGAAAATGAGACAGGAGACAGATTGTCAGGTCATAGATGTACTTGTTTTCAGCTTCTCATTATTGCCAAATTGCTCTTCGGAGTGGTTGTTCCAGTGGACACGCCCCTGCTGTTTCTCCTTGTCAGCTCTTGATCTTATCAGAATTTAAATATTTGCCAATCCAATGAATGAGAAGTTACATTTCATTGTTTTAAGTAGCTGTTCTGTTAGCTCCTCTTGAGATGGGTCATTTTTGCATTTGCCATTTGAGACTTTGCTCACATCCTTGGGTCATTTTCTGTTAAATGCTTGTCTTGTTCTTCCTGATTAAAAGGTTCTTTCTGTGTTCTAAACAATAACTTTTTAGTTATGTGTGTAGTGTGTTTACCTCTGTGGTTGGTCTTTTTCACCATGTTTAAAAAACTTATTGTACAAGTTTTTAACTTTAGTATAGACAGAGTTACCCATATTTTTCTATATTGTTTATACACTTTACTTATCTTGTCTAAGAAAAATCCCCTAAATATCATTCTGTATTTTCTTCTGAGAGCCAATTTGTTTCATTGTTTTTAGACCATTCAAATATTTCTTTTTTTTTTTTTTAATTGGTACCGGGGCTCAAAGTCAGGACCACGTGCTTGCAAGATAGGCGCTTGTGTCACTGAGCTAAATCCTCAGCCCCATTCATGATATTTCTTGAGCAATATGGAATGACGTCTGGAATACTGCCATGAGAACTGGTTTTACTGCAACAGTTAGTAAAATCCATGAAAGGATGAGTGTTTTTATTTTTCTTTTTTGCAATGCTGGGATCATACCCAGGACCTCCCACATGCTAGGCATAACTTTGCCAGCAAGCTATAACCCCAACACCCACTTCTTGAGACTTTTTAGTCAATTTAGTACTGAAATTCCTTTCTTTTTAAATCTGTACAGTGTTGAATTTTTATACAGGAAGCACATTAATTAAGTGGTGAAAACAAAGTTTGGAGTCAGAGTGGAGTCACATGCCTGGAATCCCAGCACTTGGGGTGCCTGAGGCAGGGAGGGCCCCAGAAGTTGGAGCCAGCCTGGGCTACGTAGTAAATTCAAGGCCATCCTGGACTTCCTAGAGCAATCTTGTCTGAAAAACAAGTGACAACAAGAGAGTTGACTCTTAGCAGATTGTGTCTAAGTAATAGGACTCAAAGTCCTATTACAGATGCCTACCTTCATCTGGTGCCTGCCCAGCTAACCTTGTCCCTAACTGCCTAATCTGTCTGTTGTGGTTTATATCTCTGAGATACCACAATGGAGGTTTACTGATGACCAAAGGCTTTAACTTTGCATATTTTCACCCTTCCATGATGTGCAAGGCAGAAAGTTTGGGGAATGCTCAGCTTTACTGTTGGCCTTTGCTGATGGGGTGACACTGATGCTTCTTAGCAGGGAGCAGGGCTCTGGGAAGCTGTTAATTCACACACCTGGCTCCACCCTGTCTGCAGACTGCAGACCTTTGAAAGAGTTGCCGAATAACTGCGTGGTTTTCTTGATCAATTGTGGGTGGATTTAAGATTTGTAGCTGAGGCTGAGGGTGTGGCTCAGGGGTAGAGCATTTGTCTACCAGGCATCAGACCCTGGGTTCTTCCCCCAGTACCTCAAAAAGAAAGAAGGAAGAACCAAAAGATTTACAGCAGAATAAAGAAAAGATACGGAAGCCCAGGCTACTACTAAGTGCCACCAGATTCCAGATTCTGCTCTTTACAATCAGTCTTCCAGGGGTGGGTGATGCTGTTAACAATTGGCGAGCTGATAAGTAAATGGGCCAATAAGTAACCAGCATGCGCACGGACAGCTGCACTGGTTGTTGAAATATTTGAAACATCACATGTGTTGGTCAGTAGCTTCCACCCTACGTCTCAGTCCTGGTACTTTCCGGATCCACCTTTGGGACCCTTGACACCCCCTCACAAATTAGCAGCTAGAGGACTAACACCCAATATAGCAGCCGGTCTCCAGGACCCTGTTCAGGATGTTGGCTGGTGTGTATTTCATTGGGGAGACAGATGGACACCCCCGTCCCAGTCTCCCACGGTCAACAAGGAATCAATACATTTTGATCATTTAATGTTCATACCACCAAAGTTGTTAAATATCACTGATACTGAAATATCCTAAAACAAAAACTTGAGACCTTTTCTCTGGTGAGAGGGCAAAGGAAGTCCATCGTTTGCAGAGCTGGGTGCTGGGTTCTTTGGAGACACTGTTGTAATAAATGGAGTATAAAAAGCTCACTTATAAGGCAGAACATGGACACAAACCAGGTGACTGTTGCCGCACTGACACAGGAGTCAAGGGTCTGGGGAGTAAAGACAGCCAGATGCTTCTCTTTGGAAACTCCTCTAGTTCTATGTTCCTTTGAGGGCCTGCCCATGTGGCTGCATGGGATTTTAGTAAATCTGTAGTTTCTGTAGGAACTTCAATAGGAGGAAGAGTGATTTCTGGGGAGAGATTCATCATAGGTGTCACAAATGCCAAGCACATGCTGTACCACTGAGCTAACTCTCCTGGTGCTAACGTTAGTGGGTTTTTGAGGCAGGTCAGGCTGATGGAGGGAGAAGGGTGGCAGATGTGCTGGAAGGGGAAGAGGATGGCAGCAGTGCCCTGTCCTGGTGACCCCGAGGTGGACATGAGGAACTCATGGTGAATGGGCTGGGGAGTCGAGTAGGGAGAATTGCTGAAGGTTGGACTGTCCATTTTGGATTTAATATGGAGATCAGTAACATGACACAGTCAGGAAATGTAGCCATCTCTTAAGTCAGAGGACAGGTGCCTTATGCCAAATAGTTAAACTCATCTTTTTGGAGAAAAGAGGAGAACAGAGGGGGGAACCTCTGTTTTAACCTTGTATTTGTTGCTACATTTTTTAGAAATCCTTTCCCCCTTTTTTCTCTTGCTCTTTACACTTACTGGAACTCTGCAGGGGGCTCACCAGGGCCCACATTAGCTCTGGTTCCTGTCCTCAGCCTAGGAAGACTGGGAGTGTGAGGGCAGCTAATTTTGGTAGTCGCTCCCCCAACAATGCCAGCGTGGCCATGCACATTCAGATGGCTTCGTTTTGCTCTTAGCATCCTGGGCAAATGTGAGGCAAGTGTGAGGCTTATGGCTCAGCCACATTGCTTCCCCTGCCTGTTGTTGTAAAATTGCTGCTTGGAATAAAGTAGTTGAACACACATGTGTAGTTGACCCTATGAGTGCCAACGGTGCTGCTGTCTTGGCAGTAGCGGGACCTCGTGTGGGGCTACCTCGGTCTGTGGGCCGTTGTTCAGCACCAACTCACTCAAGGGACTTGGCACTTGCCCTGCCAGCGCTTGGGCACAGTTATCTTCAGGTTTCTCAGAGTCCTCTGGCTTCCCACTGTGCCTCCCATCCTGTCTTAGGACAGCGTTTCCTACATGAGGGTGCTTATATGGGCCAAAGACTGGGCACTGGCTACTTCTGGATTTGGGAACCATATTATCAAAATCACTCATTACAAATGATTACCAAAGCAGCTGTCTGGCTTTTGCGTGCCCCGACGTGATGAATGTTGTTCTCGTCATGAACTGAATCCTCGGGACTTGAGATGCTCATGTGCACTTCACAGCAAGGATCCAGGCTTAGATAACACTTTGTCTTTTTTATGGTTAAACCTCCCATTCAAAGCAAGCACATCATTAGCTCCCGAACTTGATTTGTGAATTTATTTCCTCTTTCCTGTGTGTGATGTCTGTCAATGTCTCTGATATACATTCCCCTACGGAAATAGATTCTGAATGACACTGTGAGGAAATCAGTTTGTAAATAATGCTATGATCCAAAAATCCATCCATGTATTTCCATGTTGCCAAATTTACTTCAGATGTATTTTTAACTCTAATAAAATATCATCGTTCAGGGTTTCTCATTTCCCCTTTTCCTCTCATTCCATTGTCCCTCTTTGTCCTTAGAGACAATGAAAATTAGACTCATATGTTCTCTCATGGATACCTAGATGTCTGCATGTAGGAATATTATATAGTAGTAAAATGTAATACTGTGTTTGTGTTTTAAAGTTATTCACAATTATAGCACACTGTACGCGTCAGTGGAGAACTTGACTTTAGTTTCAGGATTTATCTGCCAATTTAATGTCACTATGAAAGACTCTCAAATACAGGACTATATCATGGTTTTCCTTTTTCACTCTTCTTTTGATGGACACTGGAGCTTTTTCCCATGTTTCCCTACTACAAACAGTGCCGAGGTGGACAGGTGTGCAAGACCTGTGAGCTGACCTCCCACCTGTCTTGCACATGCAATGGGCTGGTTCACAGGGTGCATACGTCTTCAACTTAATGGATGTTTCCAGATTGCTCTCCCAAGTGGTTCCTCTACCCTTCCCCTCATTCTGTGTTTCAGACTTTAGTATTTTGTCAATCAGGTAAAGATTGGCAATCGTGCTTTAATTTGAGATGGACTATCTTTTCATGGTTTTATTGCCTGTGGGATTCTCCTCATCAAAGAATAGTCTATTCATTTCTCTTGCTTGTTTTTTCTCTCATAGTATTGCTTTTCTTTTTCATATCCATTTGTTGTAATTGAATTTTGAGAGGTCAGAATGTGAATCTTGTGTTGGATATGGGGGGCAGTTGCCAAGACCACTCAGAGGTTTGGTGATTCACTAGGGGGCTCACAGGGCTTGTGTATGGGGATAGAGCAGAGATTGATTGCAGTGGAAACACACAGAAAAATTAGTGGAGGGAAAAAGGCACGAGGTGTGAAAGTCCAGAGGAAGCTGACAGTAAGCATCTAAGAGTCTTCTCCCAGGAGAACCCCACGAGACTCAGTTCTTCCAGAAGCAAATGATGACTACCAGAGAAGTTCATTAGATACTCTGCAACTGAATTTTTTTTGTTTTGGTCTTTTTGAGACAGATCTTGCTTTTGCAGTTGAGACTGGCCTTGAGCTCATTTTGTAGCCCAAGCTGGTTTTGAACTTGCAACAATCCTCCTGTCTCAGCCTCCTGAGTGCTGGGATTACAGCATGTGCCACCACACCTGGCTGTGACCACGATGTTTACTGGAGAGCTGAACATGGTGGTGCATACTTGTAATATCAGCACTCTGGGAGGCAGAGGCAGGAGGGTTGCAAGGTTCGTGCCTCGGTTGGGCAATTTAGCAACTTAGTGAGACTTTATCTCAAAATTAGAACAAACAAACAAACAAAACAAATAGGGATATCACTCAGTATGAAAGTCCTAGGTTCAATCCCCAATGCCACACCCACAAAGATTTTTACGAGGGGCTGGCCATCCAGGTGTCCTCGGCCTCATGTACACCAAAACTGCAGATTCCCAGAAGGAAAGCAGGTGTTCAGCACATAAATCACAATATATATTCAGGTAGTTTAGGCACAGGGAGCTACTCTTGCCTGTTCTGAGAAACAGAATTGGTAGATAGCAGTTTATAGGACAGTGTTTAAAAGGCCTGCCCGCAAGATTCACCTTTGGTTGGCCTCAGGAACTGGGATGTCACAAAGGTAAAATCCCGGCCAAAGGCCAGTCTTGTGAGCAGGCCTTTTAAACACTGCCCTGTAAACTGCTCTCTACCAATTGGATTCACTTTGAATTTCTCATCGTCTTTTGTGTATGCAGCAGTGACATCTATTTGCTGTAGTCATAATGTCCTGCCAATAACATCCTTGTCCATCCCATCATAAAGGTGGCTTCTTAAATTCTTCCCAATTGTTCGGACAACATGCTTTCTGCACTTAAGACTGCAATCCAGTTGGAGGGTATTTTTGTGACTGGTTGAAAGGCAATGATCTTGTTTATCTTCTACATAAAAGTATTCAGTTGTCTCTGCGCAGTTTAGTAAATGATTCATCTTTAGTGTCTCTGATCTGTTGTGCCTCCTCTGTCGTGTCACTTTCTCATGATGTCTGCGTGCTCTAGGTCTGTCTGTCAGTTCCTACACTTTACTATCCTTTTATAACCTTTGATAGCGGATAGGATATGTTCCCTTATTTATCTTGGTTGTTCTTGGATCTTCTGACCAATTTGTTAAGTTCTGCAGAAAATCATATTAATATTTCTATGGCACTTGCTTAGAAATTGAAAATTAATTTGACAAGTCATAGCTTTAAAAATATTAAGTCTTCATATCCACGAACAGTTATAGTCCTTAATTTACTCAGGGCTTCTGTGCTGCTGTTCAGGAAACATTTCTATTTTTCCTCACAAAGGCATTCACATAGTTTGTTAGGATTCTTCCTGGAATACCTTGAGGCTATTTGTTTGTTATTGTTAATAGGTTGCTTTTTTTTTTAAATTATATTTTCTAACAGATTGCTATGATTTTTTTACATGCAACAAATGGAAGTCCATTATTGAGCATAATACATTGTAGATTTTCTTGAATTTTCTGTGAATACTATCATATTATCTGTAGTTGTGACCGTCTGTTTCTTTTTGATCCTTGTTCTTCTCATGGATGTGTCTTGTCCTATCCTTCTAAGTAGGATATGTAGCATCACATCTTTCTCAGTTTTAAATTTTGTAAGCGAATGCTTCTGTTATTTAATTGTTAAATGTGATACTTGGTTTGTGTTATGGTAGATAGGCTAGATCCCTTTTACCAGAGTAAGAAAGTCTTTGTCCTAGTTTTCTAATATTTACATTTTTGAATGAGAACTGAATTTTATGAATTTTTTTCTCTATATTCATTAATAATTTTTTACCCTTAATGTTAATGGGGAAGTTAGGTACAGAAATTTTCTGAAATTAAATTATTTCTATATTTGTATTCAAGATTCTTTGGATATAATAATAGTAATTATTATTAATATAATAATGTAATTATTACAATTAATATATTTATTATTATTAAAATAATTTTAATAATAATTATTATTTTAATACACTATTGGGTTGGAGTTGTTAAAATTTTATTTAGAAATTTCACATCTGGGTTCATGAGTGAATATGGCCTATAATTTTATTTTCTTGTACTGAGTTTATTTGGCTTGATCTTAAATTATACTGACTTCATCAAATGAGCAGGGGAATTTTCCCTGTTTTTCTTCTCTCTGGAAGAGTTTCCATAAGATTAGGTTACTAAAATTTGGTAGAATTTTTCTGAAAGATGATTTGGATACCAGAATAATTTGTGTGTCAAGTTTTATTTTGTTTTCTTTTAATCAGGTTCTCACTGTGTGGCAGACTGGCCTTGAACTTGCTTATATAACCAAAGTCAGCCTCAAACTTATGGAGATCCTCCTGCCTCAGCCTCCTGAGTGCTGTCATTACAGGTGTACACCATCATGCCCAGCCTATATGTCAATTTTAAACCACTAGTGGAATTTTTTTTTTAAATTTTATTTAAGGAGAAAAAAGAAAAAAAAAACAGAAAAAGGGTACAAGTTATACAGAATTTCACAAAAAATAAACAGTAGGAAATCACTAGTTAATTACATATTGTCATCTTAGAAATAGTTGTTCAAGTTACAAAATTAAAGCATATAGAGGACTAGTGGAATTTTTAAAGGTGATTAGGTGACTTCTCAGGTTTTCAATTTATTTTTAAATCAAGTGTATAATAATATTTCTAATACTCTATATAGAATTTTAACTCCTATTTTTCCCCTTTAATATTATGAACATTTGCTATACTATTAGATATATACCGGGAAGGTAATTTTTCAAAGTGTTTACTTTTAACAGGGAATTTTATTTATGCTTGGCTTGCTTTCTAGAACTTTGTAGGTTGCATAGACGATACATTTCAGGTAGCATAATTAGCACTGTGAGGCATATTGTAGACATACAGTTTCTGCTGGATATTGTTCCCTAAACCAGCCAGGTACTGTGATATTTTCCCCAGAGCGAGAAGTTGGAATTTCCTCCGGCCTTACATTTAGGTGAGAGCAAAGGCTGTTCCATGAAAATTACCAAAGTGGGGTCCTTTCCTTTTTGCTAAGGGAAAGAATAACACATTCTTTCGGAATGATGGCTTATTTTTGAAATGCATCCTGCCTGACCTGGTGAGTTCAGAGTGTGGGGCTCCAGCGAGTTCTGTTGAAAGACATCTGCAGAGGTTCCCAGAGCTGCCCAGAACCATGGTGGGCTCCTAGTTCTGGGACAAGAGTGACGGGAGAGAAGACGTTCCCCCACTTTGCAGAGCTCAGTTCCTGCAGCACAGGCTGTAATGTCTGTGGGGCTGTTTGTTCCCCAAGCCCTGCACTGGGGCGGCACCCTTGGCCCCCTCACATCCTGTCCTACAGGCAGCGGCCCAGTCTGTCCCCTTCTGGGTTGGGGGTGCCTCAGCGGCTTGGCTCACAACACAGCAACTATGTGTTCTTCACAAAAATAAAATCCATCTTTCTTTTCTTTCTTTCCCTCTTTTTCTCTCACCCTTCTTCCTGTGCATGCTACACACTTGCTGTACCGCTGAGCCACACTCCCAGCCCCTATTCTCCACCCTCATTTTTTCTCCAAAGTTTTGAACCCAAGGCCTCACACCCACTAGACATCTACTCTACCAATGAGCTACCAGCCCACAATATTTTATTTTGAGGCAGGGTCTTGCTAACTTGCCCAGGCTGGGCTTGAACTTGTGGTCTCCCTGCCTCAGCCTCCTGAGTCTCCGTACTCCTCACGTCCGTGTCTCCACTCACCAGCATCAGTGCACTGTCTGCCTCTGGAGGGGTCTCTGGAGACCCATGTGGTTTTCTGATTGGAGCTGTACCGGACACTTTTCAGGTTGCAGTCAGAAACACAGCAGGCTTGTGAGTCCTCCTGCTAAGGAGCCTGCCCCGGCAGCCCACGGTCCACATGGGAGCTGAGTGTGGGGACGTGGAAATATTCCTTTTTTGTCTTTTTAACAATGTAGTGTCACCAATGTTTCTGCCCACCGAGGAGCAATTTCTGCAGTGTGAGGCGTGGTGCCCCGGGGTTTCATCACCCTCATTGCTTCGTGGCATTTACAGTCGGTGAAGTCGCTCTACTCCTTGAGAAGTGGGAGTGAAGCATGATGAGGGGCACGAGTCACTTAGGGTCACTGGAAGGGGCTGTTTGCTTTTATTCTTGATGCCCCGTTGCACCAGCCACCCCCGTCCTGTGCCCATACCGGCAAGTCCGCTGCACTGGGTACACCTCTCCCCAACTCTGCGGCCTTGAGCAAGCTGCCACCCGTCTCCAGTTCTCCATTTCCTCACCTGTGATACTGAAGAACTTCTCTTTGGGTGACCAGTGAATTAATGACATAGTGGGCTCCGAAGCCACTGCCACAGGCCAGGAATATTACCAGCGATTTAGGATTTGATGCAAAATCCTGACTGAACACGGGATCCTGACACCTCTCAAGGGCAGACACGAAGTTGACACACGCAGTGTCTCCTGATCCCTGAAGGGAGCTGTTGAACGTTAAATGTGATGAGATTTCTTCTTCCCCCAGGCCAATATCCTCACGGTCCAGTTGAGGAAACTGAGGCCAGGGTTTGTCTTCAAGAGCTTCGGCGCAGCGGATACTCAGTCTTGTTCCTAAGCAACGCTTTTCGGCCTTTCTCATGTTTTGAGTCTTTGGTGAGCACATTGGTGTACTTTTTATCCCACCTGTGTGGGATTGACAGATTTTATCCTCTGTCTCCTGTGCATGCGTGGTGAGTCCCTGTGATACTTAGTGCACCTCTCAGGTGTGGAGAGATTGGAAAATTGTCTCTCTGTGGCCCCAAATTCTTGTCCTTACTGACTTGTGCTTCAGCAGTTCATCATCTGAAAAGCGGTGCTCCACAGGGGCTTGGAGAGAGACTGGAAATGATAAGGAGGATTCTCGGGATCAGAAACCTCCCTGTGGCCCCTGTTCAGACGATAGAGGACAGGACAGGGTGTTTGTGATGGGTTGGTCGGCTTGAACCTTCTCATTCTTCACCTGTTCCCCAGAGGAAAGCTGAAACGCCCTGGCCTGGAGGCCCTGGGGCTCGCCTCAGCCCTGCTCTGGATTGTGCTGAGGTTGTCGCCCTCCTTTCCATAGGCATTTCCTCATCGTGATTGGCACATGTCATGCTTATTGAGTAACCATGCATGAAACCCTAGCAGCTGCAGCTTTAAGCCACAACCTTGTTTTCCAGGAGCTGCTGTCCACCTCACTGATGGCTAAATCAGCACCCAAGAGAAAGCAACACACTGGGCCGTCCTGCCCTGGGACATGTCAACTCCAGGTGCCAAAGTCTGTGGGGCAGGAGTCCCTGGGTCTCTAAGCCAGGACCCATCTCCTGACTTGCTCCGCTCACCAGGCTTCCTCTGCCTAACGTGCAGGCAAACAGTGGTGTTGGTGTTGGAGCAGGATCAAAGCTCCCTGGGCGCTAACCTGCAGGAACGAGCAGGTAAACAAATAGGAACCATAAACTAAAGAGGCTACAATGAAAGTTTGTCTTACTGTGATTAGCAGCTGGCCCCTCTCCAGATTCCACCTGCTTTATGTGGCGCTGTGGTGTCTCATTCCAAGTGTCTTCTCACAGTGTCTGACCCAGGGCCTTGGGTAACAATACACCAGTGTGTGCCAAGGATAACAGTGGCAGCGCAGTGACAGGAACAAGGCATTAGGGATGCCACGGACTCAGCACAAGCAGGAATTGCAGGTGGGGGTGAGAACAAGCGGAGCAGGGCAGAGGCCGCGGTGCGGTGCCTGATGGCTGCTGACTCACTGTGTGTCTGAAAGCTTACCCAGCTTGTCTCTGCTCTGGTTTCCCTGTGTGTGAACCCTCTCCAGACTTGGCATGCTGCTCGGCCAGCTGGCAGGGAAAGTATAAGCAAGGCTACCTGGGAACCACAGGTGCCTCTGTGTCATGCAACAGACACCAGCCAAGTTTCTGCAGTGGCTCTTGGTGCAGAGCCCACTCGGGCCTCAGGTGTGGGGGCATCACCAAGAGACAGAAGCAGCTATGGGTCTGGAGAGGTTAGACTACAACTATACCACTAGCTGGGTGGGTCTGGGGACACCATGCAGCTGTCTTGAGCCATACACTTGGAGAAGAGACACTGGGGTAGGTGATTCCCTGAGATCCTCCCAAGCTCCCTATCCCACCTATATGTTTTCATTGCTAGGTGTTCTCCACTTAGCAACACCCCAACCCTTAGCTCGATTCTGTTTGTGTTAATCACTGTTTTTTTTTTTTTTGTCTCTGGGATAAAATGCCTGACAGTCACAATTTAAAGGAGGACGGGTTTATTTTGACTCATGGTTTGTCAGAGTTTCAGTCCTTGCGGGATTGGCTGGCTCCAAGGCAGGACAGCATGGCATAGGGGATGGCACAGGACAGCTGCTCACGGCATGGTGGACAGGAAGCACAGAGTGAAGGGAGGAACTGGGAAGGGAGACACATCCTTCCCGGTCACACCCACAGGGACCCGACTCTTTCAGTCAGATCCTGCCTCCTAGCATCACACGCAGCTCTCATGCTCCATAATCCCATCATCTTTCATCTTTCAAAAGCTCCACCTTTGAGTGCATTCAGCTATGGGGGGACATCCAGAGACAAACTCTAACACCACTACTCCTGCCTCACTGTTGTAGGTTAGCCCTGATCAGTGTCTGCCTAGTGATGTGACCCGAAGAGCAGAGGAAAACAACACAGGACCTCAAGTGTCCTGTCTCCCTGGCCCAACTGGTGGTTTCTTCCCATCTGGGAGTGAGGGCTGGGGCTCCATCCCAAGGCAGCAGGAAGTGCAGGTGTTGTGGGGGCAGGGGTGGGTGGGATGCATGTGTTGGGGCCAGTTCCTGTGAACATAAATACCCTTGTCAGATCAGCAGTCCTGATTCTGGAGGCCCCAGGAAGCCAGCGCATTTGAGATCAAAGACCCGGGGCGGTGGCTGGTAGTTAACAACAAACATCAGCTCCTGAGAACCTGGTGATAAACCTCCCATCGGGATGGGGAGCATTTTACCATGATGACAATTCTGGAGAAGTCTGTTTAGAAAGTGTTTTTTGTCTTTTAGGCACTAAGGCCAGGGTGGTCTTGGGAGGGGAAGGGATTCACCACCTCCTGCTGCTCTCAGGAGTTTGGGGGATGTGGAGGGCAACATGAACCAGGTAAGAAGAGGAAAAAAGAAGAGGAGCCCCAGGGCAGGAGACTGTGAGACCCTGAGTCTCCCAGGCTGCTCCCTGCAGGGCTCAGTAGAAGCCTGGAATCTGGGCGCTCACCTGTGCATGTGCAACACTGTTGGTCCCTCCTGTCATGGAGGAGCATGATGCTCTCAAGGACCTACAGGGCTGAGGAGTGCTCAGCCCCCTTGCACGTGCTGGAGGTTTATCTCAAATTTGCTGGTGATTTACCAGGGCACCCAGACAGATCACTTAACTTCTCTGAGATTCAGGTGCCCATAAGGAAAATGAGCATATTGGACACTTTAGAGACCCAGAAGGAGTAACAGAGAGAACTTTGACCCTTTGAAAACATACAGTCTTAGTATAAACCTTTCTCTGAGGTGTAGAGGTGTGTACCAACTTCCAAGCTTGTATATACATTTTCTAGGTCCTGGTAGAATTTTCTTTCTCTAAATGACAGGAAGGGAGAGTGTCAATGCCATGTTGGCCTCTGTGTTACTCATTTCCGTGTCCCCTAGTAGTGGCCTAGTGGGGTAGAAGCTCCCAACTTGGACAGACACGAACCAGAGCTCCTGACTGCCGAGGCACACCGTTTATAGTTCATGGACACAGTGTCTTCCTTATTAAATTGTTAGTTCCAAATCAATCTCATCTCCTACTGTCTTTTCTTATGTCTTCCACAGTCCCTAATGTGGGACTCTGACTGTGGCTGTCCCTCAGTGCTTATCGATGACTGACTGGCCAACACATGCAGCCTTGGAAATCTGAAATCTGGGAGCCACCAGTGACCCCTGGATTTAACATTAAAATCATTCCTCTCCACAGCGACTTGCCTTGAGCTCCTTTGGCCACTGATAAGCGATGCCAGTATTTTCCAGATATCCTGTCCACACCAGGGCATGAACTATACCAGGTGGGACACATTATTTCCACTGGCTCCCATGTTGACAGACGGATTGGGCATGTCTCTGCATGTCTTTGGAGAGTTTTATTTGAATCAATATTGCAAGGATAGCCACATGTCAAAGCACCTATCTGACTGACTGAAGGGAAGACCAGGGATCAGTTTGATTACTTGTAATTTAGCTTTGTGTGCAATTTTCTTTCCTTGGTGACAGCCACTTGTTTAACTTCCTAGGAGACCTAGGAAGACATAGGGAAGGTCTTTTAAACATCTGCTCCTGATTCACTTTTTTAATCTCTTTTCCAGGTAGTCTCCAGTGAGGGGAGGATTTCCTAATGGGACCTCTTGGGAATCTCTGGAAATAAAGGGAATTTTGAGAAGGATAAAAGACAGATGCTGCTTTCACAGCACAGGATGCTATATTCATACACAACCTCAACCACAGGGACATTTCAAGCAGTGTTTCAGGGTGTGTGGGGAGGAGAATCTTACTCTCATTCTTTATGCTCAGTCAGCCGTTTTATCTGGGATCCAAGGGTTCAACTGACTGCAGATTGAACATACTGTGTTTGAGAAAAGTTCCTTCTACGGTGAACACGTATGGACTATTTTTTATTCACTTAAACACATAGTATAGTATAACAAATTCTTACATACAGTTGCGTTGTCTTAGGTATCATGAAGTAACCCAGAGATGATTTAAAACATGGAAAGGTGAGTATAAGTTAGATGAGAGTATAGATGCTACTTTATAGAAGGAACCTGAGCACCCACAGATTTTTATATTTGTGGGGTTCTGGAACAAATGGATTTTTTGGTATTGCCCAGATTGGTTAAGTGACTGATGCTTGACTCTAAGACAGTCTTTCACAGTGTTTCTTGCCATTTTTTAAGGGAATGAGCTTGAGATGTCACATGTCTCCCAAGGGCTCTGGGAAGCCTAATAGTTCCTGGACCAATTAGCCAGTTCCGAGGGCAGGATGTGAGTGAAGTCAGCGGGAAGTGCCTTTCATCTTTCAGTCCTCGTGGCTGGCTCGGGGCAGGGCTGTAAGGGATGGCTGTGTATGGATGCACATTAGAGGACCGGGGGCCATACCTAGCACATAATACAAACTCTGGAGGTGCCATTCATTCTCTTTAGCATCATTATGTGTCTTCAGTGATTCATAACAGGCTGCAGGCAAGAATGGCCATAACAAGGGGACTTCAGAAAGCTGCACCTCATTTCTAGGCCATGGTTTTTGCAGCCCTAGAATGCTGGGGTCCTTATCAGTGGCAGTGAGTGGATTGCCGAGTCACCTGCATGTGTTCTTTCTGGCCCTTGACTGTTGCATTCCTTTCTCCATAGAAAGTACACCTGCCAGACACTTGTTTCCTCCGGAGAGAAGGTGGAGAGGCTTGAATCTCATGTCCTGTCTCTGTTGCATATGCTGCATTAAGCTCAAGTTCAGGTTTTGGCATTTCCGTACCCCCTCTTTCCTTCATAGACTAAGCAGGCTTATGTCACACAGATGAATGTCACCAACCTTCCAAAGAGATGCAGATCGATTGCACAAACACTGCTTGCCTGCTAAGCATCTGCTAGGCACTGAGTTAGACCTGGGGATGGGAAAGTGAGAGGCATCCCCACTGCTGATTTCGCTGGCATCCTGCCCTCATGGATCTGACTAATTAATCCAGGCACTTACAGACATCAGGCTTCCCAGACCTGTTAGGTAGATCCATTTCCTTCAGCAAAGGTAAGAACTGTCTTGGAAGATTCTTTTAGAATTAAGCGTCAGTCATTTAACCAGTCTGGATGAAAGAAAACAATGTATTGAGAGGAAAAGAGAAGCCCCATCAGTTGACAGATATTAAAATGCTGAAAAACTGGTGTGGCCAATTGAATGAGCTGACGAGTTCTTTTGTCATCTTGTTGGCATGGTCTGCGTTTGTCCTCCTGGCTTTTCCCTCAGGATCATCATCTGGTCCCCCCACCCCAGTATTCAGATGATTACACCCACAGATGGCAGCTTCTAAGTTATTATGCCGCTGATTAAAGAATTGTTAAGGCAGATTTATTTCTCTAAATACAAACACATGCACAACTGAGATTTTGGCCCAGAGTTTGCTAGACACAATAGTGCATTGTTTCTCCCTTCAAAATATATTCCATTATACTCTTATGTTATAAAACAGCACTGGCTGGCATTTATAGTGTGGTAACTATCTCCAAAGAAGTCTAAGCTCTTGACCACATTTTAAAAAAGATATTTAGTCTTTCCAATTTTTCCTTTTCCTTTCTTCCAGCATCATCAGCATCCTTAGATGTGATGAGATTCACAGAGCACAGAGCATTGAACAAAAAAATGCCCAATTACTCTGTCTTTACGGGTAGCTCTGGAACATGTAGTCTTGGGTAATCATGCAGGACCTTTGCCTCTCTTCGCTGTGTATTTGTTTTTTGGGGACAGTAGAGACCTGGAGTTCATGGTGATATCTTTGCTATTAATGTTATTGAAGTGTTATTTCAAGAAAATGGGAAGTATTGATTTTGATTTCATGCCAACTGGTTCTAGATCATTGTGTTTTTAAAAAAATAGTGTATTGTTATTCTTGGATAGTATTTTAGATGAATGATCTACAGGTTAATTTAGTAAGAATTTGTTAATATTTGTTTATACAAAGCAAATATAAAAATTAAATTTTACTTCTTTATATCACCAACTTTGGAAAATGGCCAAGTTGCCAGTTATAAATCTAATAAAAGAACACACAAAGTATGGAGGAAATTGTAAAAAAAGAAGATATTAAGGGCAAATTGAGAGCTATACCATGTTTGATAGCTCAGTGCTCTAAAATATCAGTCTTCCACAAGATGATTAAAAGTCAGTGCAATTGCAATCAGAATTACAACTCGATTTTTTGGGGAGAGGGGAGGAGGACTTACTGCACTCTCAAATTGTATGAGTTGAGCAATAGAGACATAAAGATAAAAATAGTTACAATATTATGGTACTGTCACAAATAGAGCAGTAGAAAAAAATAAGAGAGCTAGAAACAGATCTCCACATTGGGAAACCTGGTTTATGGCAGGAGAGAATTTGGATGAAGGGAGCAGGAAGGATTATTGAATAACTAGTGTTGAGACAGTACTAGGGAATCATGTCAGAGGTGAGAGGGTAGCAACAAAACCAGGTTCTTACCTATGCCAAACACTATTGATCCCAGGTAAATGAAGAACTTACATGTGAAAATCAAATTCTAAGCACTTGAGACGAGGATATAGGGAGATATTTTTATGACCTTGGTAAAAGGGATGACTTTCTGAATAAGTCATGAAAAGTATAATCTGTGTACTACAAGACTGATAAATTGGACTGAATTAAATGAAGAACATCAGAAGATACCATCATACAGCTAAAATATATCCACAAACTCAGGAAAGTTATTTCCAATATATGTCAATGAAAAATATTAGTACTCAGAATATCTAAAGCTGTACTACAAATAAATAAGCAATAACAGTTCAGTAGAAAATGAGCAAAAGACAAAGAAGCATTTCAGAGAAAACAGTAGTAGCTAATAACCATGTGAGGAATGCCTAGCCAGCAGAAAGTAGAAACTCTAGTGATTAAAATATGTTGTGTGCATGGATGAAAATACCCACATTCAAACTCAATGTTTTGTAAAACTCATAGGCAGATTTTTATATATTTTATTTTAACTTTATGTATCTTAAAGGAAGAATTTAGAGACCCCCAAATTGACCCCATCATAAAGTACCACTTTATAATAGATGTTCATTCAGTGGAAATTCTCATACTCAAATGGAAGAATAAAACTCAGCGCAACAGCTATTACCAAGCAGTGGGCACGTGGTTCTGTTATGCTGCTCCTAGGCAGGGTCCCAGGTGGAAAGAGACTGAACTTGAAAGTCATATCAGCATTTGAAGCCTTGTTTTGTGGTTCCTTACTTGTATGATTTTGAGCACATGACTTTCTCAGTTGCCTTATCTGGACAATGAGAAAATATGGTCCATTGACTAAAAATTCAGGGCACACCTATTAATATTAATTTGACTGAAGGGTAAACTTGTGGATCTAGTTTCTTTTTTCCTAGTTGTTTGCCCATATTGCATTTAGTAAGCAGGCAATTAAGCAAGGCCTGAATTCCATTTGCAGGGCCTCTACTAAATGCCCTCCCCCTACTACACACATTGTATTTTGTGCAAACCTCCATGCTCCCTAACCACTCCAAGCTATGACATATAATATGCTTCACAAGTGAGACTCCTCGGCCACTGTTTTTACACACAATGGCTGTCTTCTCTGTCTGTAATATCAGCTGTGGTGTCAACTGTTAGCTCTTGGTTCTGTGTTTGGAAGATAAAAGATCCTTACGCCGAAATGCTGTGTTGTTTCTTTTAAAAGTGGACACCTTAAATACTTCCCACAAGTTACAAACCCAGCACTGCCAACTACAGAGTTGCAGAAGGGCTAATGTATGTACGGAGGGGCTTGAGGGACACCCAGTGCAGCAAGCACTCTCAGGCATAAGTTTTCCCTTTCTGAAGTTTCATTTGTTACATTGGTGCATGTGGAAGAGCTCAGCTGGAGTGGCTGCACATGCCACTCTTTAGTTGCTGTGCTCAGTCATGTAGGAAAAAGTCACAATTAGCCAAGGACGGATACTACTGGTGACATCTGAGTGCCCTGCAACAAAATGGGAAAAGTGATAAGTAATAATTCTAAGTGAATTACAAACCCCACGACCTTTGAAAATGCTGAGGAATTCTTCACCTGAGGCGTTTGGGTGGGAATAAATGTTCACCATGCAAATATTTGGGGGGTAACATCTTTCTGACTTATTAGAGACTTTTTCTTAGAATACGTAAAGAGGGAACTCAGGAAACCTCGGGCTTAGTGCTTTGTTAATGTGCATTTTAGGATTTTTCTTACAGACAATATTTTTATTGCTCAAAGGATTAAGAAGCTCATCCTTATTACTACGAAGATCCTTCAAGATAACAAGAAAGGTTGGGATGTCAGACCATGTGAGGGAGATTACAAACTAGGCTCCTTTGAATGTCCTTCACCTCTTACAAGTGGAGGTGCTTCCATCTCAGGCCTTGCAGGAAGCTATTTCCAGAGTGCACTCTCAGGTCTGTGTCATTTTCAGAACTCAAGATGCACAAGCTGGCATCACACCAAAGAGAGTCAGATCTGACAGTCAGTCTGATACTTGGTCAGGAGCATTCAGTTATCACTACCAGTCTGCCAACTGTTCCAATCCAACATTTTGGGTTTCTCTTTTGTAAATACCATATCATAAATCCAAATCCTTCTGAGCCAGCCAACGTTAGCATGATCAAGCATCCTGGTTTGCATGGGACACAGAATTTTTAGTGCTAAAAGTGTGACTTTCCTGAGCAGAGCGGGCTGATTGGTTATCCTAGCTGTCATCTACTTCGAATATCTAGTGCAGGTGAATCACAGCTGTGTACACATGCGTGTGGAGGGGGCTGAATAGTGGCCCAGCAAAAAGATATGACTACTTGGAACCTGAAAACATGGCCTTATTTGGAATAACAGTCTAAAAGTACATAGAATTTATGTGTTTAAAACAGCACAATATGATTAGCTATATTTACATTTTGTACAGCATGTCTCTAGAAATTTTCATCTAGTGTAACTGACACTGTGTATGCGTTCAACTCAAGGTCCCTATTTCCTCCTCCTCCCAGCCTCAGGCAACTACCATTCTATTTCTACTATTCTGCGTTTGACTGCTTGAGGTATCTCATATAAGCAGAATCATACAGTATTTGTCCTCTCATTGGCTTATTTCACTGATAATGTGAAACATAATGTCTTCAAGATTCAACTATGTGGCAGGATTTCCTTCTTTTAAAGGCTGAATATGTTTTTCTTTATTCACTGATCCATTTAGGACATTTTTTAATATATGCAGTGACCACTCGTATGCCTTCTTTAGAGAAATGTCTATTCAAATCCTTTGTCGATTTTTAGAAATTGGATTATTCATATTTTGTTATTGATTAGTCAGAATTCCGTGTATGTTCCAAGTATGGGCTCCTCCTCAGACACAGGATTCATGTGGATTCTCTCCCATTCTGTGGTTGCTTTTCACTTTGTTAATTATTTCCTTTGCTATGTGGAAACTTTGTAGTTTGATGCAGTCCCACTTGTCTGATTTTGCTTTTGTTGCCTATCATATTCAAGAAATCATTGCTAATATCAGTGTCCTAAAGCTTTATTTCTATGTTTTCTTTTAAGTGTTTTGTAGTTCCAGGTCTTATGTTTTAAGGCTTTTAATTCATTTTGACTTGATATTTGTGTATGGCGTAAAGATTCAATTTCGTTGTTTTCTAGTTTTCCCAGTAACATTTGTTGAGTCTGATATCTTTCCTCTACTGTGTAGTCTTGGCACCTTTCTTGTAGATTATTTCAGTGTGTATGTGTGGGTTTCTGAAATCTCTATTCTGCTTCATCAGATTGTGTTTGTTTTTACAGTATGATATGGTTTTTATTATAGTAGCTTTGTAAGATGTTTTGAGCTCAGACAATATGAGAACTCCAGATGTGTTCTTTTCTTAAGATCATTTTAGCTATGTAGAGTCCTTTGGGGTTCCACATGAATTTTTAGGTTGTTTTCTGCAAAAAATATCATTGACATTTTGATAGGGATTTTTATTAATCTGTAGAGCATTCTGGGCAGTATGGGCATTTTAGAAATATAAATCTTCTAATCCATGAACACAAGATATTAGATTTTTATACATGATCTTATTTGTTAAGGTAATTTCCTTTTACTGTTGGTGTGTGGAGTATTTTTACCATGAAATGGCATTGAATTAAGTCAAACACTTTTATACTTTTTGTGCGTATATGCTGAGGTGATTGTGTTGTTTTCGTCTTTCATTCTGTTAACATAGTTTAGAGCAGTGACTGATTTGTGTGTTTAACCTTCGTAGCATCTCACAGGTGAGCTCCTTCATCATGGTGTATAATCCTTATAATGGACATTGAATTTAGCTTTCCGGTACTTTGTTAATAATTGTCCTGCATTACTGGCCTGTACATTTTCCTTTCTTCATGTCTTTGACTGGCTTTGTTCAGAGTAGTGCTGGCCTCATTAAATGAGTTTGGAAGTGTTCCCTTCTCTTCATTATGTTGAGGAGAGTTTGAGAAGGATTGGCATTAATTCTTCCTTAAATGTTGCGCAAATTCTCTGGTGAAGCCATCTGGCCATGAGTTTCTCTTTGTTGGGAGGTTAGTGATTACTGATTCCATCTCCTCGCTAGTTACAGATCTTCTCCGATTTTCTATTTTTTTATGAGCTAGTCTTGATTGTATTTTTCTAGGAATCTATTCATTTCTTCAGGGTTATCTAGTGCATTGTATAATTATTCACAATGTCTCTTATAATTCTATCTTTGAGCATTGTATGTGATGTTTCTCATTTCTGATTTTTATTTGTATCTTCTCTCTTTTTACTGAGTTGTCAGTTTTATCTTCCTTAAGTTTCACTGATTTAGGTTTATCAACTCTTTATCAACTTAGTTTCATTGACTTTTTTCCTATCATTTTTTCTATTTCATTTATTTCTACTCTAACCTTTTTTTTTTTTTTTTCCTTTACCATGGATTGAACTTAGTGCCTCATGCTTGCCTGGCAGGCGTTTACACTGCTGAGCTAAATCCCTGGTCCATTCTACTCTAATCTTCATTATTGTCTATCTTCTGCTAACTTTAGACTTAGGTGGGTTTTTTTTTTTTTTTTCTAGTTCCTTGAGTATAAATTGGGGCTCTTTGCATGAGGTCTTAGTTCTTTTTTACCACAGCTTTTTACTGCCACAAACTACCCTCCTGGTAATATTCTTGCTACATTCCATATTTTGTGGTATGTTGTCTAAAAGTATTCCATTTTTGTCTAAAAGTATTTCATAAATTATCTGTGATTTCTTCTCTGAACCGTTGGTTAAGAGCAAGTGTTTTATTTCTACATATTTGTAGATTTTCCAAGGCCCCCCACCTTTTGGTCTGCAACTGATTTTTGCTTCCATTCCATTGTGGTAAGGAAAAATACTTGGTATGATTTAAATCTTAAAATTGGGAAGTCTTACTTGGTGATTTAGCCTGGAGAATGTTTTAAATGCAATGAGGAATATGTGTATTCTGTGGTTGCTGAGTGGAGTGTTTTATAGCTGTCTGGTAGGCTGTTGATCCCAGAGTGTTGTTCAGATCTTAATTTTTTAATGATCTTTGGTCTGAGTAGCCTATTATTGAAACTGGGATATTTAAATCTTCTATTGCTTATCGTTATGTTGCTATTTCTGTCTTCAGTTCTATTTGTTTCATACTTTTTGGTTCCTTGAGTTGAGTAAATATACAGTTATAATTGTTGAATCTCTCTGGTAAATTGACCCTTCCATCATTATATAGTGTTATTTCTGATCTCGTGACACAGTTTTTGTCTTAAAGTCTATTTTGTGAAAGTAGGCCACCATCTTCTTGTTAGAACTTGCATGGAATAAATATCTTTTGTATCCTTTTACTTTTCCTTTAAATCTAAAAGGCATCCTTTGTTGACAGCATGTTGTATACGATCTTTACTTGCTTTTGCTTGTTTGCTTTCCACTTAACCTCGGGGTCTTTCAGCTGTGGAATTTAATCCATTTACATTTAACTTGTGACAGTTAAATGTAACCATTTTTCTTTTTTCCCTTTTTTGGTTCCTCTTTTTTTCTCTTGCTGTCTTCTTTTTGTTTTGCTTTTGTTTTCTAGTGACATTTTGATTCTTTTATTTTGTGGCTCTTCTATAAGTAATTCTTTGTGGTTAATATGGGGGTAAAATAAAATACATCAGAGTTATAGCAATCTATTTAAAATTGATAATGACTTTAGTCACATACAAAACTTGCACTGTTTTACTTCTCCTCCCAACACTTATGTTATTGATGTCAAATGACACCTTCTGATACCAGATATCTATTTATATACTTTATACAGTTATTTTTATGCTTTTGTTTTTAACTTCTATACTAGAATTAAAAGTGACTTACATATTACTATTAAAGTACCTATTAAAATATTCTGTATTTGCTTACATATTTACCTTTACAATTGAGATTTATACTTTCATTTTGCTGACTTATGTCCTTTCATTTGTACCTATGGGAGTCCCTTTAGCATTTTTTGTGAGGTTGATCCAGTGGTGATGAATTTTGTCTGTTTTTGTTTATTCAGGAAAATACTTTTCTTCTATTTTTGAAGGAAAAGTTTTCCTGAACTAGATTCTTGGTTGGCAGTTTTCTTCTTTTAGCACTTTGATAAAGATGCAGCATTTTTCTCCCTTCTGGCATGCAAGGGGTCTGCTGAGAAGTCCACTGAGAGCTATATGCAGCCTCTCTAGTATGCAGCAAGTTGCTCTTCTCTTGATGCTTTCAAGATTCTGGTTTTTGACGTTAGATAGTTTGATCAGAATGTGTCTCGGTGAGGATTTCTTCGAGTTCAACCTAACTGAAGATAGCTGGGATTCTTGACTCTGGATGTCCAGTACTTTTCCCAGATTTGAAAAGTTTCTGGCATTATTTCTTCAAAGCAATTTCCTTTCCTTTCTTCTTCTGCAATACTTTGAGACTCCCGAAATGTGTACGTTGGTTCCTTGATGGTATTCCATAGTGTCTTGGACTTTCTTCATTCTTTTTTACTTCTTTGCCTGGATAATTTGAAGCGCCCTTTGAGTTGATGATTTTTGCTTCTGCCTGATCAAGTCTACCATTGAACCATGCTAGTCAATATTTCAAATTGGTTATTATATTCTTCAACTCCAAAATTTGTTTGGTTCTTTTAACTATGTTTTTTATATTCTGATTTGTTCATGCACTATTTTCCTGAGCTAATTTATATCTTCAAAATGGTGATTTTGAATATCTTATTGGATAATTATTATATCCCATTTAAAAATTACTGCTTCTTTTCTTTTTTTCTTCTCTTTTCTTAGATCAGGTCTAGCTGGGTCAGTCTAGCCGAGACTGACCTAAAACTCACAATTCTCCTGCCTCAGCCTCCCATGTGCTGTGAGTATGGGAGATTGTACCATTGTGCTCACCTTAGTCTCCATTTCTTTAAGTTTTGGAAGATTTTTTTTGTCTTTTTTCTTTTTACCGGTACCAGGGATCAAACTCACGACTGCCTGCTTGCAAGGCAAGCGCTTACGCCACTGAGCTAAATCCCCAGCCCCGTAAGATTTGTTTTTTAATTGGCTTGTATTTCCTTGTTTTTGTATGTGTGTTGGGATTCAGACACTGGGAAAAAACAGCTACTTCTAGTTTACACAGACTGGTTTCATACAGGAAAAAGCCCCATCAATCAGCCCATCTGGGGATTCTGGGAACCGCTCAAATCTTTCCTGTGGAGGTCTCTCCTCCAGACTCCTATGTGTAAATTCTCAAGTAGAAGAATTTTCCAGTTTCCCTCTTCATAATATCTTGCACTTCTGTTGTCTGTGGTCTTGCAGACCTTCTGAAGCATCTTCAAATTGCTTTCAGGGGCTTCCAGGCTCCTAGAGTAAGCCAGGTTTTGCCAGCACTCATGAGACAGGAGGATGCCAACCAGCCTTGCAGGCAGTCCCCCGCCCCCAAAACCTAGAACACAGGATGGACCCTAATTCTTTTCTTCCCCAGAAGAGGCTAGAAACTGAGCTTTCTCTCCCAGTTGCTGTGCTCTGAATAGGAGGGAGGGACTGTGGTCAACAGTGGCATGAATTTTCCTACCACTTTTCATGCATCTGGTTTGTAGTTGCTTGAGTCCTGAACCTCTTAATAGGTTTCTGGATTCAACACAAAGGAATTCGTTCATATATTGTTAGGCTGAGTGTTCTGGGGGTTTACTGAGACCTCTTATTTTGCCATATTCTAAAATCATCTCACCAGAAGGCCTTTACAGATGCAAGTAAAGTAAGGATCTTGAAATGACATCATCCTGGATTAGGATGGGCCTCAATTCCAGTGACAAGTGCTCGATAGGAACCAACAAGTAGGAGACACAAAGACTCAGATTAGAAGACAATGTGAGAGTGGAAGTAGAGATTGAAGTGATGCATCTCTCAGCCAGCAAATGCCAAAGGCTGTTGGCTACCACTAGAAGCTAGAAACTCCTGGAATGAATTCTGCTTTACAGTCTGCAGAAGGAACTGGCCTTTCTGAGAGTGGATACATTTCTATTGTGATAAGCCAGTAAATTTGTGGTAATTTGCTATTACAACTCTAGAAAACTAACACAACATGGGAAAGTAATGCGGGAATTTTACTGTAAAGAGCCAGAGGAGGATTTTAGACCTTTCCCAAATGGTAGTCTGACCTCTCTTTGCTCACAGTGATCCTGCCTGTATCTGTGAGCATACACATGAATGTTTTGGGTGTTTCTGTTCAGTGGCACCAAACTGCGTTTCGTGGTGTCCTGCTCCTCCTTGCTGTGAGGACTAGGCTGTGGACTAGGGAAGGCTGTGCCGTGGACTCCAGACCCACGACCCACCTACCAAAGCAACTGTTTCCATGAGAGATTTCTAAGGGGCTTATATAGGACTTTGGGGAAGAAAAAGCCCGAACAATCTCAAGCATGCTGCCACTTAAAGAAAATAAACCTAATGAAATCATTACAGGTTTCATTCTTGCTCTTCTTTTTTTCTAACCCCATTCCCTGGCCTGTCATTTTCTGTCCTTTTTAGGGCCAGTCTCTTTCTGGGGAACACCAGCTTCTGCAGTCTCAGTGACTGCAGCTGAGCCTGGGACATGGGGAGGGATTCGGATCAGAGCATAGGAAGGAAAGGAGTTTTATCCCTCAGGAAATGAGGTTACCTTCACCCTCGTGCATCTCCATGGTAGATTCTTGTTTCCTTTCATGACCAATAATCTTGCCAGTAATCCCATACTAGCCCAGGGCTTACATTTATTGGTGGCTCTTGGCAAAGCACGGAGGGAAAAAAAATGTCAGGAATGGTAAAATTATTAAATATTGGAGGACAGGAAAAGTGGGCAGCTGGGCAAATTATTTTAAAAGGGTTGGAGAAAAGGGAGGTGAGGTAATAACAAAAGGAAAAACTGTACCTACATTAGAGTGCTATAATTTTCCCCAAGTAGTACCATAGAAATCACACTTGAGACTCTTCGTCATGCATACATTTGAGGAGAATAATTTACCTGTATTGTTCACCGTGTGTCATCTGGGTCCTCTTTCTTGTGAATCAGTCAGCAGGACTCATTTCATACATTATTGTCGGGTGCTGTGGAGTATTCATTTCTTTGCACTGATTTTGCTGCCAAAATGTCCTCTTTTCAAGTCATGGACATCTTTAAGTATACTTTTTATTTTACATCACTTACCATTTTCAGAGCTCCTTTATTTCATTACTTTGCATTCAGAATTTCAGGCCTAAATCATGAGAGTTGACATAAAGGCAGGTTCCCACTTTCTCTGTTTGGCATTAGCTATTTTGTTCCTGGATCAGAAATTTCTTTTTCTTTCCAGAAGTCCAGTATGTGGGATGCCAGCATGATTATAAGGTATTCATGTAACTGGTAGAGGGGAAGATGATCGTAACAGTTGTTGATGGGAGTTCCCTCTTTCTTTACTCTGATATCAGTGCCTTTTTTGCATCCTGCTTTTCCTGCTCAAAGAAGGGAAACTTCTTTCTGGCACTAGTGTGCCCTGGTAATTAATTTTAGCTCCAGCTCCACCAGGGTTTGCTGTTCAGTTCTTAGAAAGTTACTCTGTCTTTCTGTTTTCGCTCCTGTAAGACAGAGACTCGCTGATCTCTTTGGGGAGAGCTGCGATGTGGAAGTGCCAGTAACCATCATGAGAGGCAGCTTAATAAGGGAATGTAGAATGAACGCATCTTGGAGCAGTAAGCTTGGAGCCCAGGCTTGCCGCTGATTCATTCTCTTTAGAACTGGCTGCTTCTCATAGTGCTCAAGAGCCAGTTCCCTATATCCTCTGCCATGCTCATGGGACCTGAAGCTCTCCTGAAGGAGATGGGGAGCAGTTAAGGAATGTTCTCCTGACCCCACCAAAGGAATGGTGCTGGGAAATAAGACATCCATGTGCATCTGAAAAGAACTGTAAGTCTCTGAAGAAGTCATCTTCTGTTTCCCCATTTCAGGCCCCCGTGTCATCAGAGGACAGCACATTCACAGTGCTCCTTGCATTTGGGGCCAGGATGCTTAGGGAGTGGCCCTTGATGATTTCATCCCATCTGTGTGATTTGGTGACTGCACAGATCATCAGCAAAAGCTGACCACTGTCCTTTCTCCCCAGGTAACCAGTAGGTTCTTTTGTCATACTGTTGCTTCCCAAAGCATTAATGACACGTCTTTAGGCCATCTGTTCTTCATTTCTACCTCCATGGAAAGGAGGAGGGCTGCCTGCAGGCCCGCTGACAGGCTCACTGGCTGAGGTGACTCCTGTGAGAAGATCCAGACTTGGCCCGCACAGCCTCTTTCTCTTTTATTTTGATTGTAAAATACACATGCAAAAAAAAAAAATTGTAGGTGGTGTAATTATAAAGTTTAAAGGACAGTAGGAAAAAGAACCCCTGTGTATAGGTTGATTCTTAATCCAAGAACAGAAAAATTAGAAATGCTCCAAAATCTGAAGCTTTTGGAGCACTGACATGTCTCAAAGGGAAGACTTCACACCGTGAAACTTTCATGCAGAAATGATGAAAAATGCTGTGTAAAATATTGTGTAACATCAGACTAGGTGTATATAAAATATAAATGAGTTTTGTGTTTAGACTTAGGTTAAGATATCTCATTACATATGTACATGCAAATATTCCAAAATCTGAAAAAAATCCAAATTCCAGAACATGCATTTCAGATAAGGAATATTCAACCTGTACTACCCACACAGCTTAATAAATGGAATAGTACAGTATTTTGAAGTTCCATGTACTCCTTCATTGTGTCTCCTGCCTCCACCCCATCAGAGGCAACCTCTGAACTGGACTTGGTGTTAACCAGTCCCTCAATACTGATACAGTCTTTAAAATATTAAACATTTAAATACCATGTTGCTTAGTTGTGCATACTTTCGCACTTAAATGGTATACAGTATATATTTCTCTGTAGTTTGTTCAATTTCTAAACATTTACATCTTTTTAGTTTTTTTGTATTAGTTTAGATGTATTGTTTTTAAAGTTGGGGGTTCATGTTCTTTATACGTTTATCTCTATGTAAATTTTAAATCTTGGGTTTAAAGGAACTTCCTCCAGAAAGGAGTTGGGTTTTATTTCTCCAGGTATTTAGGGTCATACCAGTCAGGAGTCGCCTGGCATCTGCTGGTCCAGGCCGTGTTCTGTTCTGCTTGGCGCGCAGCTGTGGGCTGGGTTCGGCCTGCTCCTCTTGTCTCCCATCCTCCTTGGATCCATAGATGGTGTGCCCAAGGCAGCGGCATTCGTTGAGTATTTCTGAGCACAGCGTGCAGTGTATCTCAAGGTGTAGACCTCTCACACTGCATGTCTGCTGCCATTCCATGAACCAGGTGCTCCTGGCCCGAGCACCGTAGGGAATGTGTTCTGCCCCAGTGTAAGGAATGGCAAAGTTATGTGGCAGGAAGTGCACGAAGTTAATGAGAGAGAAAGTGGCCACAGAGACCTTGAACTCCTTTGTCTACACTGGTCAGCATCACAGACATGTGCTTACCGTGCATTCTTAAAATTTGATGTTTCTGAAGGGTTGATTCATTATTTAAGCACATGTATTTCTGTCCCTGAGACTTCTCAGGTGGCATATTGCAGATTAGATGTTTCCTAAAAACAAAGGCAGCCAAAAGAGCATTAACTCACTTGGACCACTTCCGACCTGTGCCTCCTGTTTCTTCCCCTGCTTTATGTAGCCTCAGAGTCTGCTCTGGGGAGTCTGCTGTGTGGAAGCCAACACTTTACAACTTGCTCACTGAAGACTAGGAAGTCACCCCATCTGCGGAGTATTTGTGATTTCCTAGACTGGGCAAGTAGGAGAAAATAGAACGAAGCTCAAACTTGTACATTTTGGATTCTTAAGTCACCAATGAGCTGTATCCTAATTGTACAAAAAAATTACAGGGATAGGAATTTGTTCATTTTTAAGATATCTAGACATTCGACATGTTTATGAAAAATACACTTGGAGTAGTTATCATACATTACAAGATTCTTCCTTCCAAGGAAGGAGTTGGTAAAAGGTTAAGTAGCAAACTTTTCCAAAAGATTAAGAATTCCATTCAATTAAAAATTCTTGGCTCGTGCCTGTAATCCCAGCACTCAGGAAACTGAGGCAGGAGGATCGCTGCAAGTTCAAGGCCAGCCTGAACTGCTTAGTGAAACTGTCTCAAGAAGAAAAAAAGAAAAAAAAATGCTTATTTTCCTACAGGTTTTCAGAAATCTGTTTATCATACCTAACAGGAAAAATCTTCACAGGTCTGAACAATGTCTCCTCTGTGGTGATCATTATTTTTAACTATTTTATTTCATGTTTTAAAAAGTTGACGATTCATATGTGATTCCTTTTGGGTGCCAGTTAATTCTCATTTACTTTAAGTTGTTAGCTTTTCACATTAAATTAGGATTGGTCTATTTTTGCATGTTAGTCTATTTATCTGTTTTTTTTTTATATTTTTCTTTCTCCCAGATTATTGGCATTTGGCCTTGTTTGCAAGGCTGATTAAGATATTATAACATGCTTTACAGTGGGCCGGTATTTGCTTTAACACACTGCAGAGATGATGATACTGTTACTAGGAACCTTTGGTCTGAGGACGTCAGACCCCCTTCTTCCTCTGGAGTGCCTCCTCCTGCACAGTGGCTACTCTTTTCCATCTCCCAATCTTTATTTTCTCTTCTACTCTGTGGATTTTGATAGTTATCTTTTTAGGGCCTCAACTATAGTATTACAGGCTTTTTAAAAAAAAGAATGAATACACAAAGAAAGAAACCGCTAGCAAATCCACCGGCAAAGTCAATTTCCACGTCCCAAATTACTTTCTTTCACTGCACCATCCTTCCATCAGACTCTGTTTTACTAGTGAATGTTCTTCCTGGGAAGGACTTTTGTATTTTCTGGGGGGCCATCTGCTCTCACTACTTATCTCCCCACCTGAAGCCATAATGTTCCATTCCAAGCATCGTAATCATTTTCACAGCAACTAAATGTGATTTCACACACAGCAGCTTATGACTTCTGGGGAGAGTGAGCAGTGTAAAATGATTAACCCCTTAGGACAGGGACCCTGTTTCACAGTAATCTCCTTAGCAACCAACACAAGGCAGAAAAATGGGCAGCCTAAGTGGATTGGGGATAATATAGCATCCATTTAATGATCTGTTCTGAATGCCTCCAGAACATATTCTCAACCCAAATTATAGCTGACACCAAAGAGAATGAAGCACATTTCCTTGGCAGAGGGGCCCAACATGTAGAGGAAGGATACAGGAATGTGTACCATAAAACTGGGATTGAGTTTTTGGAAGATGAAGTGGCAGGTCACTGGGCCAGTAGGATCCTAGAGAGACAGCATCACTGGATGGATGATAGGGTCCTGGACCCATTCAGTCAGAGCGAATGTAATTTATATCTGGTTTCTTGTGTTTCGAGGAAGAAACACACATAGCTCTGTGAATTAACACTTATAACCTCCTAATTGGCAGGGACAAGAGTAATCCCAAATTCTTGATTCCCCGCCAGGAGACCTGTGATAACCAGGCCAGATGAATGCCCCGTTTTCAGTTAATTGTTAATGCTTTAGGGAATGGAGTGTTTATCGGAAGAAGAGTCAATCCAGCCATGATCTACAGTGATTTTTTTTTTTTTTGTTATACAGTGATTTTTTCCTATCTTCTCTGTGTACAACACAGGCAACTAACAACCAGTCCCATTGTACTTTTTTTTTTTTTTTTTTTTGGTCTTTTTCCTTTTTTTTAAATCAGTACCGGGGATCGAACTCACGACTGCCTGCTTGCAAGGCAGGCGCTTATGCCTCTGAGCTAAATCCCCAGCCCCAGTCCCATTGTACTTAATCAACACTGAGGTTTATGCCACCTCTCATACATGACTTTCTTATACAAGAAATATGGCTTGTTTTTATCCAATAGAAATTAGAGTAGGTGACTAAACTTAGCTAAGAAATGTTTTCTTCTGAATCACCAGTCATTCTGGAATCCGCACAAGTGCTGACTAACCAATTTAGGTCACGTTTTTCATAAGGTGTAATGAAATTGGGCTTTGGGGGGTTCAAGTCATAGATGTGGTTATGGGATGGGATAAAGCATACCTTTCTCTTGAATAGAAGACTATCATCGAAGAAAGTACTGGCAAATTACAGGAACCCAAACATTGTAGAACTCTTCTATTACCCTAGGCAGTTATTGCTCTTATTATTCTCATGATTTTCCACGCAGCAAGTGTATGGGCTTGAAAAAAATCATCTAATAAACATTTATTAGTAGCTGCTTTTCTCCTGATAGCAGAAAATTAGAAGGAACCAGATGCACCCACTTTAATTGATTGGAATAATCATGGGTAGTGTGCATCAAAGGTGAAAACTGCTAACTTAAATTGTGGCTTTGTGGCTCAGATGAGTTTCTGTAGTCTGGAAGTCTTTTCCTACTGGAGCTTCTGTGTTTTCCTTCCCTATCCATCTGATTTTCTTCTTTTTTCTTTTTCTTTTTTTTTTTGGAGAGAGAAGGATGTTCAATTAAAACTCTTTATGGAGTGATAGGTTTCCAAACTGGCAATTATTCTGTATGAGAGTTGGAAGTTTATTCCCTGAGTTTTCTCAGTTCATCCAAAGGACCAAAACAGAGAGGAGCAATATCAAGAGATGAAATGGAAACAGTGAAAATTATTCCCCTTTGACAATGAGCAGGACAGATTGGAAACATGAGGAGTAAAAGTCTGCCTAGCTAAACGCCTTCTGGTTTTCCTGTGTGTCCCCTCCTTTAGGCTCTGCTCTGGGAAGCCTTCCCAAACCACCCTGCCCCACCATCAGTCCTACCTTTTATTCCAGTGTACTCCTGTCTTAGTACTCAAGACACTTTATTTTGGAGTTGCTTCTATGTTCTTTTACTTGGGATTAGGGATTATGTTTTATCCCCTTTGTATCTCTAGTATCTGATCCAAAGTCTAACATTCAGTAATTCCCTAATGAAATCTTTGCTGCATACACAAAGGAAAGTTGTGTCCATCTCTTCCATTCTACTTTTGCATGCCTTATTCACTTTTACATGCCTACTGCCTTCTTGTGTAATCAGCTATCCATTGCTGCGTAACAAACCATCTCACAACTGAGTGTCTTAAAACATCACATATTTATTGAGCCATGGTGTTGCAGACCAATAGTTTTGGCTGGCTCAGTTTACAGTTGTGGTTTCGGCTTCTTTGCCTATAGTCGGGTTCTGGGTCAGTAGTAGGAGGCTGAGTGACCTACATTAACCCTAGTTTGGAGGGCTCCTCTTTCTGAGCAGCCTTCCCAAAAGTGAGCAGAGCCTGTACGTTCTCCTGAGCATGGACAGCATGCTCAGAATTGGCCCAATGCAAGGATTTTTAGTGAGTCAAGTAGTCTCGAGGCTGGGCTGGACTTAGGAGGAGGAGAAATAGACTCTACTTCTAGAGGGGAAAAGATGCAAACTCACTTTACAGAGGGACAGGATTACAGGAGAAAAATAACAGAGCACATTTTTGCAAATCAGTCACTACCCTCAGCATGTTGTAAGTGCTCTGCAATGCTGGTATTGTTTGAATCCAACAAGTACTGTATCAGCCAATGTCTTAGTTACTTTTTTTTTCTTAGTTACCTTTTACTCATCGCTAAGATAAAATACCTGATGCCCAAAGTTGGGAAAGGAAAGGTTAATAAACAGTTTTTGGAGGTTTCAGTCCATACTCAGTTGGCTCCAAGGCAGGGTGGCATGGTGGGCCTCAGTTCTTGGTGACTGCAAATAGCAACACAGAAACCGGCAAAGGAGAGACACACCTTCTTCCTGCCATTACATTGTATGCTGGCTCCACCCCTAGGTGGGTGTAGCACTGACACCATCAATCCAAGCACTAGACAATCACAAATGCACAATACAAAAGCTTGAGGCCTGGGGGCCACCGTCAAAAACCATGACAGCCAACAACATGGAAAATCAGAGACAGTGAAATTTCCTTTTGGTGCCCCTCCACATCCCCGTCAGTCTTCCTGCTCACTCCACTACATCATTCCCCAGGCACTCAGTCAGGCCTTGTGTTGTCCTGGCAGTGCCAGGATGCAAGTATGTTGTGAGTACTGGACACACTGCTGGGCACTTCGGGTAGCACAGACTTGGTACCAGGCAGGACCACAGCAAGGAAAATGTGCAGCTTACCAACTGGTAAAGGTGGGCATTAACTAGAGAATACAAGTGTCATTAGTTTAAAAAGATGGTAGGACTAAAAATAGGTAAAAGGGGAACCTTCCCAGTTGAAGAGTTTTTACATGCATGTATGGTACCAGGGATTGAACCTAGAGGCTTCACAATGCGCTACACCCCTAGGTGTTTTTAGTTTGAGACAGGGTCTTCCTGTGTCACTAAGTTGCTCAGGCTAGAGTCATATTTGCGATGCTCCTGCCTCAGCCTCCCAGAGTTCTGGACTTGAAAACAGGCACCAGCACACCTAGCTGGACATAATTGTCAAGCTGAGATTCAGCGATCAGTGGAAGTCAGGTGACCCAGGAGCATTCTGTCTAAGGAGGAGGTGGTGGTGAGACTTGAGAGAGAGGAGCTAACTGGAGCACTTTCCAGGGAGAGAAAATAAGCAGCAGGCCCCAGGGAGGGGAACAGGACAGAAGGGCTAGGGGTAGGGTAAGGATGAGAGTGAGGAGAGATGCACAGGATGGGTCTCCAAAAAGGCCCCTTCCCGTGGTGGTGAATGACGCACTGCTGAAGGGTGTGAGGTGGGGCAGACTTGCAGCCCAATTTGCCTTTAAACATTGTCCTCCATGTGCGGCACTGGGTGAGGCGTCCCTTGCTGCTGACACACCCCTGCCCTGTGGTGTACCAGGAAGAAAGTGGTCTGAGCTGTCCCTCCTGTCGGTAGGCCCTACTGGGTCCCTGCCAGCCTGCTCAGTCACACTGCTCAAGGCCATCTTCAGGGTGCACTTTAGAGTCCCCCAGCCCAGCATCCCACAGTGACCTCCCAGCCTGTCAGTGCATGGATGCTCAGAGATGGGCACAGGGAAGGGATGAGCCATTGTTGCCCACTGCCCAGTGCCACCTCCATTCATTCTGATCTGGGCCGCCCAGCTGGGGAGGTGGCCTCGGGCTCAGTATTGCTGTGTAAATCCCCAGAGAGGCCTTGAAGTGACTTATCAGGGTAGGGAAGGTATCTACTCCTCCCTGGGGTCTGGGGCAGGTGCTTGGTTTGCCCCAACTCCTCCCTCTCCCCTTTTCCCATTGGATGTCATTTTAAACAATTCGTATCTTGTGGGAACCCTTCACTACCTCAGGGTGCCTGGTTTTCAGGGTGATGCAGAGGGCTTCTCTGGCATTGGCCTATAGGAGTGTCATTGTGGCAGCTTTTCAAGCTTGCCTCAACAGTTCTGAGAATAACTAAAGGGACAGATCCTTGTGGATTGAGTGGCCTGATGGTGTCTGCAGTCCCATGTCCCTTCTCAGCTTCCCTTGGTGGTTGGTGGGTCACAGAAATAGGTGGGCACTGCTGGAGCGGGGGTGAGACCTTCACAGCCCCACTCCAGGCTGGCAGTCCATTAACCCAGTGGCCCAACATCGACGATGCTGCCCTGGCTCCTGGATTTCTATCCACGTTCAAGGCTTTTTTGAAAGCCCAGGTCCTGCTTCTCAATCATGTTCAATATTAAGTTACTTGTGGAATGGAGTTATTATCTTTAATGTTTAATAACTGTGTCACAAAGATAATATAATAAAATCTGAGAAATGTAATTTAGAGAGGCTTTTGAGTCAAGCCTTCTGCGAGTGTGTGTTTTTAATCTTTCATAATCCTCTCCCCAAGGCTAAGAGAAACCTTGCTTTCCCTCTGTTGTCTACTTGGCTTGTCTCTCTTATTTTCTTGTTGTCTTTGCTTGGCTGGGTCCAGATTGATCTGTCTCAGTGATGTCCGAGTGTGGGACCTGAGCCTGACGGGTCCTGAGCCAGGGCTGTGTTGGGGGAGTTAGGGGCTCGTGGCAGCAGTGAGGTGCTGCGGTGTTGGAGTTTACCCAGTGAGCCTTTGATCTCGCGCAGATAGTGAGTGACTTGTGCGACTTTGTACTTGACATCAGCAAAAAGTAACCGGGTCTGATTCCCCAACCCTGATAATGTCAGTGTCTCTCCAGATAGGCGTCAGCCCAAAGGCAGATGGCTCTTAGTAAGAGCAGAGATTTGGGGAATAAGAGCTTGGCAATAGAAAAGGATGGTTTTTTCTTTTTATTTTTCTGTTTAGGAGCTTGCATAAAACTGAATGTAGCGATTCTGAAGCAGCAGTGAGATGAATGTGGCTCTGAATTTGCAAGTTCAGACTCTGATTTCCCGTAGGCAGAATCCCCTTGAGGAATAAGGCAGTTAGACTGGGGTGTGTTCTTGCTTTCAGGAATAGAGACCATAATAGTGGCCCTGTTTTGTGTCCTGAGGGGCCATGGCCAGGAAGTCTGTGGCAAGGTTCATAAAACACTTAGAGGTTTTTCAGAGAAAGGAGCCATAGAAATGGAAGGCGGCCCAGGCGTGTTAGAAACCTCCCACAGAGGCCCCAGGCTTCCATTTCACTGCAGGTCATAAAGGGAGAGAGGATCAGTTCCAAGCTTCCCTCCCTCCCTTCTCCTTACTCTGTCCTCCTGCAAAGAACCAAAGCATCACCATGCAGGAGAATCTTCTCAACAAGTAACCCATGCCAACCCATCCCGCACCTTTGAAGGAACAGGGTGTTTTAGTGACTCTTTTTCCCTTTCTAAATTGCTTTCTAAGCAGATTTGTCATATAAGGGAGTCAGTTAAGACTACCTCTTAATTAACAATCTAAAAACGGAATCACATACATGGCAAATGTTTACTCTTTCATCTGCACCGTTGAATTTCTCTTTCCGGTCCACTCATGTGGGGAAAAGAGAGAGGAGAAATGGTGGAGGTGAGAGAAGGACTGAGATCAACAGGTCTTGAAGGAGATGTTCTTATTAAGAGGATAGGTATGGGTTCCATGGAGACTGCAGATTTTGACAGCATGGATAGTTCTTTGAGTATATGCTTATCTCCTTCAATGCATGGGGAAATACTGCAGAGTTAGAATCAAACTAGAATTCACATCATCGAAGCCATAAATAATGCAGCTTACACATATTCAAAACCTAGATTTGGAAAGGAAAGAAATCATCTCTTTTCAAATATTGGCTATATCATCATGCATTCTAGGGAAATGTTTACACACACCATTGGTTTAACATTTTAACTGAATTAATTAGACACTTCAACAAATGGTCAATTCAGCCAGCTTCTTAATTGATTTTTTTTAAAAAAAATTAAACCAGTCAACTGTTTGAATCAACTGGTCACTTGTGTGCTATAGACATAGACCTAGAGTCATTACTGTGGGTTAAACTGACTAATGATAAATACTAATGGCTCTGGTCAAGCTGGAGGAAGAAGCTAAGAACTCTACCCACACGGTTCCTTACCTCCTGAAATTAAATCATAACTTCCTTATTTCGAGTTCTCATGTGATTTTTCCATTAAGTGATACCTTCAATTGGTACTGAAAAGCATAGGTGTAGATGTTGACACATTTAGACCCATGGCAGACCATGTTGGAGGAAGAGTGAACTCTAGACAATGTGGACATTAGAGATGATTCTTCTATTTAGTATACTCATAAATTCTTCTTGGAGACAATACTTTTTAAAAAATCACGAACAATTGAAAGAAATATATCCTTTATGTATACTTAGAAAAATTCACCGTCCAGTGTTGTTTGAAGTGGATTTGCCTGTGTTTTGACTTCACCCTCAGGAAGCCTTGGATGAGTTTGCATGATAGGTGTGGGGTGTAAAGGAGATCAGATGAGTGTGCAAATGTGAGGCATTTGAGTTTGCAAAGGTAACCATGGTTCAGGCTTGAACTTACGGGGAGACGTCTGTGCCTGTGTCACTTGTCTTTGCTGTGTTCATCTAGTGTGATGCCTGTCCTAGGAGAGTGCTCAGTAAGGCTTCAGAGTGTGCTTGTTTGTCAGCTCAGACACTTGAGTTCATTCGTGCACTGGCCTCTGTTTCCTTCTAGAGTCTGTGCTTTTGGGGAAGAAGCTATAGGGTCCTGGAAATCTTGCTGTGTCATCCTTCTGCCTGTTCCATGAGGGCTCGAGCCCTGTGCATGCTAGGCAAGCACCCTTCCTCTGAGCTATACACCTAGACGCTTCTATTTTATTTGTGAGACAGATTCTCTCTAGATTTCTAGGTTGGTCTTCAGCTTGTGACTTTTCTGCCTCAGCCTCCAAGTAGCTGGGATGATAGGTGTGTGCCTGGCTTAGTTCTTTATCAAACATTTTCCAAATGCCTGCACTATTCTGACATTGTGTTGGTTGGTGGGAACCGTCAAATGAGGTCATGATTCCCATTCTTCCTGAACTCAAAACCTAGTTTTTGGGAGATGGGACAAGGGTGGTGGCAGATTTCCTGTGTCCTTATGAGTCTGGGAGTTTAAGTAAAACCTAATGTTGCCATGAGCAGGCAGATTTTTAGCTTCACTCACTGTGAGGTCATACTATAAAAGTTAATTTCTAAATCCATGAGTGGATGCATGGATAAACGACATGTGGCACACACACACTGGAATACTACTTAGGGTTCAAAGGGAATGTAATTCTGACCCATGCTACCACAGCGAACCTTGAAGAAAGACATTTACTAAGTGAAATAAGCCAGACACAAAAGCACCAATGTTGTATGATTCCACTTAGATGATCAGCAAATCCATAGAGATAAAAAGTCAAATAGAGGTTATCAGAGTCTGGGGAGAAGGAGAATGGGGCTAATTGTCTAATGGGTACAGAGTTTCAATTAGGGAAGATAAAAAATTTCTGATACAGATAGCAGTAATGGTCGCATGTTATGTTATATTTATGCCGGGGAACCGAGCAGCTAAAATGGTTGAATTAGAAAATTTTCTTGTGTACTTTATCACACCTTTACCTTCTGGATTAGAATGTTGTCAGCTGCGAGTGTAAACTCTTTCAGGGAAGAGGAAGACGGACTTGCCCATTAGCGAGCCATCTTTGCAAAGCTGCAGAGGCCTCGCCAGGCCCTGGCTGGTGTTCAGCACCCGGGGACGCTGCCTGCCGTCCCCTCACCTGATCCTCGAGCTGCTCCACCGGCGCAGGGAACAATCCTGGCAGGGGCGCAGAAACTGGCCCGGGATCTGGTAACCCTTTCACAGTTGATTTGGCGATGAGAAGAGCTGTTTTCAGAGAAATGAGAACATGTGTATTGGAAGCCTGCCTCTGCCTGATGTTCCACGCCATCCAGGAGACCAGATGGCATTTTATGTGGTTTTCACAACTGCGATTTTGGATTGATGATGGAACCTGTTTGTGTTTCTACCCGGCTCCCTGCCTCCTGCCTGCCTCCTAGCTGAACCCTCATCCCCAGAGCGTGGGTTGAACGGCCACATTGTCGTTCTTCTTTTCCTTATTATTGTTGTCAGAGTGCCAGCCTCCACGACTTTCAGACCCACTCGCCTGCCCAGGGCCTAGCACAAAAATAAAACCTTTTTCCTGAAGGGCTGATCCAGGGCATAGTTTTCACTTCACATTTGTATTCAACTTTGGATGTATGGTTTTGTGAGTTGGATCACTGGCCCGCTGCATGTGTTCCAAGTGAGCCGGTTCTGGTCCCTGCTTTCCCTTACCCAGCTGACCTTCTGCCATCGGATGGTGTTTTCCTAGGCAGACGCAAATGAATTTCATACAGAAGAAAGCGTTCTTAGGAATGCTGTCATAAAAATGAAAATTTATAAGCACTTTAGAATTTTCAATCTGCTTCCTGTACAAATGATCTCTTTCAGTCTACTGCAGCCCTGAGGAGGAATTAAGCAGGCATCCCATGAAACCCAGGCACAGAGCAGTTTAGTGGTGTGCCCAGGTTTGTCCAGCAAACACCTGACATGCCACAGAAAAGAGTCTGGATATTGTATTTTTTGGGTCCACAACCAGAATTCTTTTTACCATTCCTCTCCCCCTGCTGGGAAATTCAATCCAGTGTGAATAATTTCAGCATTCTCTACCATTTTGAGCAACATTGCAGGCTACCATCCTTTCTTAAATGAGCTATAGTGACCATTCAAACATTGGCATCATCCTCTTCACTGTGTGTTAGTGATGCTTGTGAGCTGGGTCTGTGCTCACCGCATTTTAACTCACTGGTAAAGTGAGGCAGAGATGGAAGGGTCCTGAAATGGAGGTGAGTTGTCAGAAACCTGCTTTGGGTCCTTACCCTGGTCCTTCTGTCTCCGCAAGGAGATTGGAGAGTACCAGTTGTCCCAAAGTGCACTTCTGTGAGGCTTCAGGAGACGTGAGGTTTTGTCCATGGAAACACAATGTCCCATTGCTGCAGCTGACACTGTGGTCTGGCTTGAGAAGCAAGTGTATCTCATTCATTGTTCAGTTTCTACTACTTTGCTGCAGTGTTACATAACAGTAACTCAGTAATTTTTTTGTGTGTGTGATACTGAGGATTGAACTCATGACCTCACATTCCTCAGGCAGGTGCTTATGCTGCTGAGCTACATCCCTGGCCCTCAGTAACTATTTTTTTTTTTTTTTGAGTGGAACCTCTGAAGAAGACAATTTCTCCTTGTTGGGAATGACAATGTATTGATTTGTTTAATGCAAGGGGATGGGGCAGGGGTGCTGGGGGTTGAATCCAGAGCCTTCACATTAAGTTACAACACCAGTCTTAAAAAAAGAAAATTAATTGTGAAATAGACTACTAAGTTGTCCAGGCTGAGCCTGGGCTGAAATTTGTGATGCTCTTGTCTCAGCCTTCTAGGTTTCTGGGAATATAGGTATATATGATGGCATCCAGCTTGCAAATTCATTGTGTTAAGTTTGCAGACATAACTCACTCATCGCTTCTACCCACACATTTAAAAAGACCTTTCCTGTCTTTTGTTCCTCTTACAACACAGTCATCATCTTTCCATCGGTAGACACAAATAAATTGAGATCCCACTTCAATGACAGCGAACAGCACTGCTCTGATGTGGTCCCCTAGGTGGTTCCTGGGCTGTCCCCTTCCCCCTCCTGCCTGGTGCAGGGGCTCTGCTGCTCGGGGTTATTACAGCCATATATCTTGGAACTGAGCTTGAGCAGGGATCATCCTGTTTCCTGTTGCAATTGATTTTCTGTCCAACTTCCATTTCCTATTGTGTGTTCCTTTGGGGTCAGAGCAGCTTTGTCAGACAAAAGCAGGGCTTTCTTCTTTGGAGATGGTCCTGGATTCTCTTCAGCTGTGGTTATGGGACTGGACAGCCAGGCGATACAGAAGGTGGCTCTCTGGCCAGACGCTGGCTGCACAGCCTGGTTGTACTCAGGGTTTGGACACAGCGGAATCCTCGCCCTTGGGCTGGACTCATATCGCTGTGTCTATCAACTTGTAGTCACTTTTTCACGTGTCAGCTGGGTTTTGCTGAGGGCTACATCAGCGAGCTCTTCAGAAGCCCGGATATGTTACATTGCCGCTGTCATTGTTGACATTTGCAGTTAGGTGACTTTGGGTCAAAGCTGAACCGCTACACTGAACCAGATCTTCAAGCAACCCCTGGTCAAGCTCTCTGCCTCACAGTGCATGGTTACTTAGCATTAAATCTTAAGAGTGCAACCTCTGCACCATTTCAGAGTCAAGATGAGTAAAAACTGAATCCTTGCTTCCTGATACCAAGTAGACTCAATCCAGCTGTTCTATTTCCTGTGCCCTTGTCACCCACAGTCCTTTCAGTGGCTCTACCCCATTTCCATTGTACTCTGCCAGGGCTTTGAGATACTCAGTCAAGTGGAATGCAATGTCAGTAAACTCTTATCATTTTAAGTGTATCGGAGATGGAGGAAACTTTGATGTGTTTTTGTGACTCATTTGAATACATCTTCGGGCAACTGTTTTGCACCATAGATCCTGTACGGTCTTAGTCCATTTGCTGTTTTGCAGTCAGGGTCCGGTTTGTTAATATGTAAGCATAGCAACGGGATTATCTGTGTCACCAAGAAAATAAAGGGCGCCAGCTCTCTAGACCTAAGAAATCTCTTATTAGAAGAAAATGCTGGGAATTGGTAAAGCATTCAAAGACTTGTCTTGGGAGTATTTCTACACATGATAGTTGCATAGTACACAGACATGCTAGATGAACTGAGGCATGTGAAGCCATTCAGTTTAATTCAGTCAAGCTTAATTCACTCATATATTAGACACTGCAATTTAAAAATATACCATTGAAGGAAAATGGATCCAAAAATGCATTAGCAAGGGAGGTAATTGCTTGTTTATTCCTCCTTTCTCTTCTTCCTGCTTTTATATGTGTTGTGGAAGTAGCAGGAGCCATTGAGGGCTTTCACCAGCATATCAGGGAATTCGGTTATTTTTTTGGAACATGGAGAAGTATATGGCAATAGATAGAGAATGGTCATTGACAGTGGACAGACTGAGAAAGTAACATAAACTAGGAGATTGCATTCTAGTCCCAGGTCTGCTTCTACTTGTTCAGTGACCTTGAGCAAGTCTGTTCATCTGTTCACTTCGCTGAACCTAAATTCCTTTATCCATAAAAAGAAACTGTCTGAATGCATGTTTTGAAGATCCCTCCCAGTCCTGACATTGAACTCAGTACATCAATGTATATGATTTACTACACAATCTTAACAGAATTAATTTGGATTTGTTCATTGTTTCCATAGGGTTAATTATTGCTTCTACACTGAAGAATATTCGTCCTGGTTTGGAATTTAAATGCCCCCAAAGGCCCATATGTCAATTCCTTGGTCACCAGCATGTAGTGCTGTTACAAGGCTTACAGGGTGGGCTCCAGAGGAAGGAAGTTAGGTTATTGGTGGGTGTACATGAGGGAGTATTGGGGCCCTGGTGCCTTTTGCCTCTGTTTCCCAGCTTCCATGAGGAGAACAGACCTCTTCATTCACATGCTTTTGCTGTGATGTGCTGCCAAACAACTGGGCCAACCAGTCATCAGCTGAAACCTCTCAAAGTCTGTGCCAACATAAACCCTTCCTCTTAAATTGATTTCCTCAGGCATTTTGTCATAGTGACAGAAAGCTAACTAACACACTGTCTAATAGTTATGGTTTCTTATATTAACCAAGGATGTGGTGAGGAAACATAGAATCCCCTGTCAAATCAAAACTAGAGTAGACTTCCCTTTTCAGAGCAAGCACTGATAAAATGTATACATGAGGGCACCAGAACCTGCTGGATCCTTTTACTCCCTTATGCTCCTCCAAGCTCTGCAAAATCATCACTCATTCTTACACCTTCAGGGACAATCTGCTTGCTGTGTGATCCTCAGGAAGAGGGGAGGAAGTGTGAGACCCAAGAGTTCACATGGACCCACCCCACAGACTCACGGTCTCCACCCCAAGCAGCATTATGCTTTTCAAGATGATGAGTCAGTTGGGAAGCTTTCCAACTCGAGTCTCCCCATCTTCAAGTGAGGGTCCAAGGGAAGCTGGACAGTGACAGGTTGCCTCAACACCAAAGAGCACTAAGCAGGTATTCCACTGCCAGGAGGATAAACCAGCCATGCCCTTGGGGCACATTTTTCAGTGTCTTTTGCAATAAGGAAAAATACTAACCACAAATAAGTCTGGTGGGGTTTCTGTTTCATTCTTTCATGAGAGCAGACAGCTGAGTTTTGATCCATGAGGTATGATAAAACTACAATGTCTAATTTTAAAAATCATTGCAGTGAAAGACATGTTGCCTTTAATCCTCCTCAAAATACTATCCTTACTTCAGATGTATCCTGTCACTCTTGCTGCTTTCTGAAGTTCTCTTTCATGAGTGACTTTATTTGTGCTGTCGTAGCTGCTTCAATGTCCTGAATTAAGTCAAATCATTTATCTTTTGTGGTCATTTTGGCTTTGAGGGAGGGTCAAAAGTTGCTTGGTGCCAGATTAGGTGAATTGGTGGATGAAAACATAATATAGTCTTGTTTTTCTTCTTTTCTTTTCTTTTCTTTTGAGTCATGATCTAGCCGTGTATTCCAGACTGGCCTTCAACTTACTGTATAGCCCAGGCTGGTCTTGAACTCGACCTCTCAGTGCTGGGATTACAGGCATGTACCATTAGCCCAGCTCACATGATAGTGTGCTTAGAAATCCACTTTTCCATTTAATGGCACCCAGTGCCAGCATTCACTGTATTTTTGATCTCACGTTTTAAAGACCCGCATGAAAGACGACTTGCAGAATTGCTTCAGAAAGTTGCAAGGGCAATGGGATGAGTGTTTTCAAAGAGTGGGGGAGAGTGTTGGAGGATTAATGGCAATGTGCCTTTTACTGTAATACATTTTTAAATTTAAACATTCACCGTATTCTGTGACCACACCTCATATGCCTTCTGGAGATGGTTGTAAACATGGAGTCCCATAAATATGCAGGTGTACATCTTTCCTGTCTGGTCCAAGTGCTAAACAAGACCAGAGAAAGCCTTAATAGTTGAAAGTGAAAGTTGCTGTGCCTTTTAATTTGAGAATCAGGAAGATGTCATTATATAGGAATGTATGTCTGATCAGTGAGACAAAACAAATGGGTACCCATTTAAATTCACTTATTAGGTGCTCAGAAACATTTGTTCTTCACTGTCTCTAAGGCAGGAATATCCTTTTTTGTCTCTGGATCTGATTACCCTTTACTGTCTTGCTTTTTCTGACTATTTGCTTTGTGTGATTCTTCATTAGTTCATGAACAAGTCTAAATCTAAACAAAAATCAGTGTCCCTGGTCCTGCAGGACTCTCTGTGTTATCCTAACTCCCCATCTCCTGCCACGCTCTTGAAAGCAGAGCTACTACTTGCCACATTGACTGCTTCATAGACAGCTCGCTCATACATCTTTCTACTGAAAATTCCTTATGTCATCCTGACAGTGGTCAGCAATTTCCTGGTTACCAAACTAACCACCAGTTCCTAAGCTACTTTATGAGCCCTTGCCAAGTTTTTTTTTAAACAGCATCTGGTGCTACTGCCTGTTTTCATTCTGGAAATTTTTTCCTTTGTCATTCATGGGGTTACAATGAACCTCAAATCAAGTGGTATACATGAAGCACTTGGAAATTGCCACGTGGAATTACTGAATGAATATTAACTGCTGTTGTTATTATTCTGGGACATGGTGCTTTCTGATTTTTATGCTACCAGCCTCTTTATTTTCTGTTGGTTTTGTTTATTCCTTCTGTTCCTTAAATATAGACGTCTCCCTGTGCGCCTCCTCAAAGCTCTCTTTTCTCAGAAGATGTGTCCAGTACAGATTAAATTGATGAAGTTTGAGCTGCAGGGTTTCTTGCTTACACAGGCTACATCCAAGGAGTGTGGGACCCTTGTATGTGTTCACGTGGCCAGTGTGTTCCTCCCAGCTTTAAAAGTGAGCTGTGTTACACCCCCCTCGCCTCCCTCACATGACCCTGCTGCAAGTGGTGTGGGAACACCTGTGGGTATTTCTAACGTCTTGGTAAGCAGAAGTACTGGATACATTTATTTTCCTTTTGTGGCTTGTATGTGGCTCTCAATTGCTTCTCTGTGTGACTGAATTATTGCTGAGGTCCCAGGGCAGAAATGGCTCTCTTGTGGCCCTTATGCCAGCTCGCTCAGACCTGGAGATTGTGACGTGATGGGAATGTGGGGGTGATATCCCCTAAGAGAAGTTTGGGCAGAGTAGGGGAGAAAGGAATATAGTGCAAAGTTAAATGGGAAAGCTTTTTAAAAATAACATTAAAAAATCATTACCATACTAGAAAAAAAAAAGAACTGAATTACATTCCTGTTCTCTCTTTAAGACTAGATTTACACACTTGTAGACACTTAGTGTTGTATAATGGAAAAACTAAAAGTCTACTGAAAAAATATGTAGGAAAATCAAATGCACAGAAGACAAAAGAAAAACAGACTGAGGAGGCTGGGAAGGGCGGATGGAGAAAGGCTGATCCATCGGTGGTGACTTGCAGTTAGGTAGGTTAGACGGGCTCGTGTGCTGTTGCATGGCTGGGTGAGTACAGATCACTGTAAAGTTCTGTGCATCTCAGATCGCTGGAAGGAAGGATTGTGAATACTTTCACCATAAAGAAATGTTAATTGCTTGAGGAAAGAGTGACTATTATTTAAACATTATGCAGTGTGTACATATATCAGGTATCAAGTATTTTACAGCTTGGTATAATCACATGGTACCCATTAATATGTATGATTTTTATCCATCAGCTAAGATAAACAAAAAATAAGTTAATAGATAAATTGGACTCCATAAAGACTGAAAACTCTTTCATTGAGGATAACATCATTAAGGAAGTGAAAAAAGAGCCTACAGAATGGGAATTTTTGCAAATCATATCTGACATGGGATCTGCACGCAGACTACATACAAATCTCTTACAACTCAATAATAAAAGACAAATCAATTAAAAATGAGTAAAAGAATTGAATAGTGATTTCTAAAAAAAAAGTGTATCAGTGACCAATAGATGCTTTGTATCATTAGCTGTCAGCAAAATATAAATCAAAACTACAGTGAGAAAGCAGCCATGTTCCAGGAGGACGTGAATAAAAAAGACAGACAAGATGAAGTATTGGTGAGAAACTGAATCCTTGTCCACTGCTGGGGGACTGTGAGATGCAGCTGTTGTGGAAAATAGCTTGGTGCTTCCTCAAACAGTTAAATATAGAGTGATAGGACCCAAGTATTTTACACCTTGGTATAATACATGAAGTGAAAAACATGTGTCTGAACAAAAACTCGCACCTGAATTTTCATAGCAAGACTACTCATAACACTCTAAAGTGGAAACGATCCAAAAGTCTATCAACTGATGAGTGGATTAAACAAAATGTGGAAATATTCAAGCAGTCCATTATTTGGCAATAGTGAAGAATGAGGTATTCTTTTTATAAAGCAGTATGGTAAGTGAAAGAGGCCAGACGTGAAACACCACTTATTGTATGATCCCATTTATATGAAATGTCCACAATAGAAAAATGTGTAGAAGTAATAAGTAGATTAAGTGGTTGTCAGGGGCCTAGGGAATAAGTGACAGCTAATAGGTATGCAGTTCCTTGTAGGGGAAGATGAAAATGTTCTAAAATTGATGATAGTTGCACAATCCTGTAAATGTGCTAAAAAGCACAGAATCGCACACTTTAAGTGGATGAATTATGTGGCAGATGAATTAGATTTCATTAAAGCTGTTTAAAAAGTGTGGAAAAATATTATATATGTTTGTGCTCTAAAATGTATCCATTGTGTTCTAAATAAAGACTGAACTCCAGGGCTTCACTTGCCAGGCCTTTTATTTATATGACAACTTTTTTCCACTTCATTTATACATTTGTAAACCTTACCATTGTTCAGGCATAATTTGTCCAATAAGGTATGTCTCCTTCCGCCAGGTGGATTTTCCTTCTTCCCTCTCTTGCAGCCCCGAGCGTGACGTTTTGTGTTTATTTTAGTATTTGTTGCATTGTCTGCTTGGGATGGAGAACTCATTAAGGCCAGAGAGTGTGCACGTTCATGTTACCTCTCTCATAGCGCCTGGCCCCTAATCTTACTTGACTGCTACATGATAAGTTCCTATCGCTTGACAGAATGAATGGGTTGTGAAATTATTAGAAATGATCTCAGATATGACACTGCCTTCACCTCACCTCTTTCACAAGGGTCGTTTGTGAACAATGTGAGAGCACAAGTGTAAAGACATTTCTGAAACTCTGAACACTCCACGCAGGGTATTATTATCTGTAACCCTGGTAACTATTCAAATTAGCGTCAATTAACTTTTGGCGGCACTCTTAAGATTCCTTATCATCTGCATTCGTTTGTCAGATGAGGTAATGCACTTCTTCTGGGTATAGTTGTCTTTGAGAGGTTGGCAGCATTTCTTAGTTGTAAACAAAACTGTCTCATGTGCGGGACTGTGACAAAGAGGGAATGGGACGCCAGAAGCTTTGTGAAAACACTCCCATCCAATTCAGCAAGGCGGAATTGTGATTTGGTAAGTAAATTACTGTCCTGTTCTGTTTGTTAGCTCCTTTGTGAATGAATGGATCCAAAGATTCCTTCTCCTGAGTGATGAGTTTCTAGTATCCATTCAGAGATCAGAGTAAAGCCCATTTTCCTTAGACATCTTTGTTTTAAATCAGAATTCTATAGGTAAATATATTTGTCGGACTAAGATATTTCAAATATGCAGAAATATGGAACAAATGATACAACCGACAAACCCATCACTCACGTTTAACAAATGCCGGCTTTCTGTCCTATCCACCCAAATCCTATCTCTCCTCCTTCCTCAGAAGCAACTGGCATCTACTCCTGGGAATCCTTAACTTTAATTAATCTTTTAGTCCAACTTGGATGTCCATTCTTAACTCTCGAGAGCATTTTCTACTTTAAAAATGTCTGACTAGTTTCTGTTATTCAGAATTCCCTTCCAGCTTGTTACGTGAGAATCTCTCCCACATTCTATTTCAGTTGGCCTCTGGGTAAGGGGAGGAAGAGAGACTCCAAGAACAGTTCCAGAGACACATTCCTGGAATTCTGGGGAAGATAGGGAGGAGGCTGTGCATGCCTATATGGAAATGCAAGGTGACACCTAGGACATTTTTGACTCGGCAAGTGTCGTACTTACTTTCTCCTTGGTTAGACGTATACTCAACACCTGCAGCTTGAAGGAGGAGAGGTGCATTTTGGCTCACAGTTGCAGAAGTTTCAGACCTTGCAGGGAGAGCTGGCTGTGAGGCAGGAGGGACTGGGTGGAGGGAAGCTGCTCCTGTCATGGTGGGCAGGAAGTAACTGGGGAAGGCAGGAGCTGAGGAGGGAGTCACATCCTCCCAAGTCCTCTTCTAGTGAGCCATGTCGTCCAGCTAGGTCCCACCTCTTCATAGTAGGTCAGCTGTAGCACCCCAGTGCAGTCACTTTCCACAAAAACTACCTTTGCACATGTGAGGCTTTGGTGGTGGGGATATTGTAGATTGGAACCATAACAGGAAGTGGGATACAGCTTAATAGACTATCAAAATGTTTATCAATTGGTAACAGTTTTTGGGAAAAATACAGAAAGATAGATGAAGTAACCCAGGTGTCAAATGTGGACTTTCCCCCCAAGGCCCAGGTCTTGAAGGCTTGTTTCTAAGTGTGATGCTTTGGAGAGGAGGTGTGACCTTTAAGAGGTGGGGCTTAGTGGAGGCCTTAGGTCACTGGAGCATGTCCTTGAAGGGGATTGTGGGATATCCCTCTCTTCCTCCTTTGTGCTTTCCAGCCACTATGAGATGAACAGCACTTTCCATCACATGTTCCCACCATGATGGGAAGCCACAGGGCCAAAAGTAATAAGGAGTAAAACCTACAAAGCTGTGAGCCTGGAAAAAATATCTTTCCTCTTTTTAAGTATGTTGTTACAGTGATGGGAGCTTGACTAACATATATGTGGCTTTTTTACATATACACCTGCCTCATGCAAAAATACACTTGAGAAATCTTTTAAAAATATATGAATGGAACAAAGAAGAAAGAAAAGGTGAGAAAATGAAAGTTCAAGAAGATGGAGCTTGGAGCAATAGCTTCAAGGCTAAGATAATATCAGCATGTATATTATCTTAACTTGTGTCACTAGATAGTAAAGCTCTGGCTGGCAATGGCTCACAGGTTTGGTCTTCCTCCTGGAAGTGCTCCTTTGATTTTCTCAGTACACAGTGAAAAAAATGTGTGTGTGTGTGTATGTATACAGGAAGCACAGTTACACAGAGGGGTTAATGTGCATTGGTAATATCTGGAACACTAGGGATTAGTTGTGCTTACAGTGCTACTAGTAACATCGTGATGGTGAATTTTAAGTGTCAACTTGACTGAGCCATGGGCTGCGCAGATAATTTGGTCAGACACTGAACACACTGTCTTCACCAGTGTGAGCGGGCCTAATTCAATCAGTGGAAGACCTGTGTAGAACAAAAAGGCTGACTTCTTCATGAGTAAGAGGGACCTCTTTTGCTTGACTGCTTGGTCTGAAACATGTAGTTTTTTCCTCCTTTGAGATTCAAGACTTAGCTCTTTCTAGCTATCAAGGCTATTCGCCTTTGACCTGGAAACTGTTCCACCAACTGTTCTGGTTCTCAAACCTTTGAACTTGGACTGAAACTGAACCATTGACTCTCTTGAGTCTCCAGCTTGCCAGCTGTTTGGGACTTGGAAGCCTCTGTAAACCCACCTGATCTCTTTCTGTCTATAAATGTATGTCCTGTAGATTTGCTTCTCCGGAGAGCTCTAATACAAACATTCTGCGTGCAAAGAGAGATAGCATGGTCTTAGGAACCAGTTATAAATTATTATATCTTTGAAGAGATATGACTTTGAGTTTCATAGGCTTTCAAAATTATTATGTATTTGAAGAGATATGACTTTGAGTTCGTAGGCTGTTGAATGGTGGGGTGGTTTTGTACTCTCTTACCATTAACCTTAAGTATTCTTATAATAATAACAATGCTGCTAGCAATAGTCAGGGTATAATTCTAAGCACTTTCCATATATCAGCTCACTTAAGCCTCATTAACAATGTTCTACAAGAATTGCACCCAGGGGCTAAGGGCCCTGTTGAAGGTCATGCAGCTAGGCGATGATGCATTTTCAAAGCCTTAATCTGAATAAAGTGAATCTTTCATTTACTCTTACAGTGAAAGTAGGAGAAGGATCCTTGGTGGAAGAGAACCAGATGTCTCTGTCTTTTGCGCTCAGGGGTCCTTTCTCTGGGGGAGGGGAGTAGCAGACCCATAAGTAGATGTCCCGTGTGCAAGGACATCTGCTTATGCAACCGTAAGTTAGCAGTTGGCACAGGGTGATGGTGCTGGGAAGGCAGGAAGATGTCTGTAAGAGCAGCTGAGATGCCAGGCATGGTGGGAAGCCATGCTGTGTGGAAAGGTGGCCTGCAGAGCAACTGCAAATGAACCCCTCATTTCAGAGTTTCCCAAGCATTCTCCTGCTATCATGCATGGCGTGGAATTATCAGAGCAGGAAGTGAAGCCTCAGGTGTTTGACACTCAGCTCTGCGCTTTCCCCACCAACACCTTCCTCCCTCTTGCCAAAAATTTCCACTGTGAGTCTGTCTGAACATAGCATGCACCTGAAGTTGGAGGCGAGAAATCGGGCAACAAGGCACACAAACGTTCCTAGGAAGCAGGGGTGGGCAAGAGAAGCTAGACTGGCTTTGCTGTAGTTGGGGAGACGTTCTCAGCACCCAACTTTCCTGTTCCCCTTGGTCCAAGGCTTTAGCTCAGCAGGAGAGTTCAGGACTGCCAGAGCCACGGCCAGGATCGCCACGTCACGGGAGGACGATTCTCTGAGCCATGAATGTGTAGACATGTGCCCAATAAAGCCACTGCAAGAGCTTAGACTGGTCACTCTTATGTCATTGTCTCTTCCTAGTAAATGTTTTTCAGGCTGTTCTTTGGGGGTAGTTAGCCCCACCTGCTTTATTTAGAACAGCCAAGCTGAGTTAGGGTGATGTAATAAGTCTATTGGACTGAAGGATTCCTGGGGGATGACAGGGTAGTCACCTGATCAGGAGCCCAGCCATGTCTACTGCACAGACAGGTCTACTAGCTGCATGGAGTGGCCGCTGGGAGCCATGGGTGCTGGCATGGCAGGATCCTGATGAACCATTTCCAGGCCTGTGGTTCCTGCCACCTCCCTTCCCGCCAGGTAAATCCTGCTTAGACACCAGCATCTGATTAAAGCTACGTGATGGAACTTGTACCAAGGATGCAACTGATGGCCTGTGGCAGCTTGTTGGAGCTAAAAAATATATTTTAATTTGTTTAGCTCTCTGGGGAAATTATCTGAGCCTGCATGTGCTAATCAACTTTCACACGAGCTTTCAAAGAACCTGAAATGATTCAAGCAACAAAATGAGATTTTTTTAATCTACATAAATACAGAAATCTTTTGCCCTTTTTTCAAGAGGAGAAAGAGATTAAAGAAAAATTCTAATTCACTCCTCCTTTCCTCCCCTAGGATGCTGTCATTAGCAGTCATAAGAAAATGATTGTCCCAGTTGTACCACTGTCACTCATAGTTTTCCTTTTTAATGTAAACTTTATGCCAACTCTTAAGGTCAGAAGCAGTGGCAAGCATAGCGTCTCCATTTTACTGAAGGAAGTGGGTCTTGAAGGGATGCTGTGATTGCCGAGTTCGTGTGGCTGAGGGCTAGCAGCAGCATTCAGACTAGGACACAGTTCTATTGAGAAGTGGCTCGGTGCTCTTTTCCCCCTCCTGGCTGCCTCCCAGTGAGAAAAATGCAAATTATTATTCTGGTAGACTTTATAAGAGAACAGAGTTCACAGGTGGATTTTGTACCCCATCAGTCAGGATGAGTCAAGTTAAGTTATGGTAACACCCAGGCTTGACTTTGTGATGCCAAGTTCCCCCGGGTCTAGTGAATCTCCAGAGAAGATGCCCTCCACGTCTCCAAGCTGCTTTGATCTCCTGCCCCCTTGTGTCACAGGAGTCTTCAGAGTGTGCAGAGGAGAAGAAAGAGGATTGAAGAGTTACATGCTGGTTTTTAAGCTCTTTATCCCCAAGCAATGAGATCCACAGCCTGTCACAGCCTGTGGGTCAGGTGGTGTCACGTGGCTCTGACCACCTGCACAGGCAGTTGTGAAATCAGGTCTTCTGTATATCCAGAATGGGGAGGAAAATCAGGAATACAGGTGCCCATTATCCAGGACCATCATGCCATCCACAGGCCTTAGGGTCTACCATGGAGCAGCTCCCCTTGGACTAATACTCATGTCACAAAATGCAAGGACAGTGCAGTCATCTCAGTGGTCATTAGACAGGTATAAACCATGCAGCTTCTACTAAATGTCTGTTCAATGTCCACATCTTACAATTCCTGATTTACAGACATGGTTTTCCTGATGACACCTTTAACAAGGTGTCTGAGGAAACAGTTAAAAATTCTCACTAGGAGGTAGACTTTTCTGATTTGGCTCCTGATACTTTTAGCAGCCTCTTTTTGGGGTATCAGTTCACCCTGTAAGACCAAGGCCTAGATTCTAAAGCTGTTCACCTATCTGGGAAAGCCTGGTCATTACAGGAGTGCAGGATTTTTTTTTTTTTTTTTTTTTTTGGTACTGGGGATTGAACTCACTACCTTGTGCTTGCCAGGCAGGCGTTTATGCTGCTGAGCTAAATCCCTGGCCCAGTGACAAGTCTCTTGTGTCTCTTCTCCATTGGTGTCCTAAGCCTGGTCTAGATGGCTGTTTCTGCACTGTGATTGCCCATCGCTTGCCTGTAGTGTCCATGCCCACTGGTAGGGGGCTCGCTTTATCAGTTGCCTTATATCTCACCCACTTTGTTAAAAGTTAAAGAAATATCTTCTATTTTAAAATGAAATAATTTTATATTTCTCCAGTACAATATAAATCCACACGATGATTATAATTAATAGTAAAATACCACTAGGTACCTGAACTATTTGGCTACAGTACACACCGGAATCATTTCGTGGGAGACATGGAGCTTCTGTGTGTGAGCATGAAAATGTCAGGACTGGATGGTGGCCATGGTGACACAGCAGTGTTACTGAACTTAGCGAATTTAAGCAGTGTGCTTAAAGATGGTTTCGATGGTGTTTTATGTCTGCTTTACTGCCATACAGTAAAGTAGATTTCCTTTATAATACACGTAATTCTACAAATGCAAAAGGAACAGTAACGGAAACCAGTATACAGAACCTGGCTATAGACCACACCGTACAGTGTCACTGAGTGGGACCCCAGCCTGTCTCAGGCCACCAGGCCAGTGCGACTGTGCCTCCAGGAAAAACTGCCAAAACTGGCTAACATTTTGCTTCCCTGTTTGCTTACTGGGGAAAACTGTCCCCTAAGTGAGACTAATGAGGGACCTATGGAAACATTTTTCCACGACGAACATTCAGTTTAGTGACTTCCAAATCTTTTCTGAATCGTCATGAGCCTCCCTTATTGTTTTTCTTTGATAAAATGTGCTTTTAGAAATAATTTCAAACTGTTTCCTATGTGTGCATTTATAAAATAACTCCCCCTGCTACCCCCAAGTTTTATAACATGCAGGACACATACTGATTGGCTTGGAGGTCGGTTTCTTCACATAGATCTGCTATAACTGCTTGCATTTGGTACCAAAATGTAAGTGCAGCCGTAACTTTTAGAGAGAGGTTGAACCCCACTCCCATCTCCTCCAAGAAACAAGGTGGCCTCTGTTCCTCTGCTCAGGGGCGCTTCCTGTAAGACCCTGTCTGGGCAGTGACAGTCTAGTGAGAGGTGATGGATCTCCTGTCCATGAGTGCATATCGGATCCGTTACATGGTGGTGAGCTACGGTTCCAGCACTCGGGGGCTGATTTGGGTTTTCTGTACTGCTTGACTTGAGTGTTGCTGCCATGTTATCTTCTGCTTTTTTGGTTCAGTAAAAGAAAGCTAAATCTAGAAAACCTGCTTTGAGATGGATATCCCATATTAAATTCTGTATTACTAGGTCTTAAAAAGCCAGGCCTGGATTTTCCTCTCTGTCTCAGAGAAGCCTTTAGCAAAGGTCCCTGCCCACTATAGAAATCTTACCACTCTAGTTAACAAATAGCAGGAGGAAGGGACCTACTGTCCCTTCCATTGAGCCTGCCTGACAGCTCTAGAGTTCTTTGTCTGTGGGTTTTCAAGGGCCTATTGCTTCCCCCAGGGTTGATTGATCTGTTTATTCTAAGCTTGAGGCCAGAGCTGGAAGGGAGGCCGTTTGTTTTGGGCACTGCTGAGAAAAACAGGCTGATCACCTAAATACCACCTTGGGGAATGAAGTGACTGAAAGAAACTGAATGGAGCCAGTGGTTTGATTTGGACTGGGGAGCAAGAGGGGGCTGGGGAGGCCCAGGAAAACCTGGAAGGCTGTAGCCAGTGGCTGAGCCATGATCAAAAAGCACAGACGGAGCTGCTGGGGCCCTCTGTCTGCACAGCCAGAAGGATTTCGTTTCTTTAACTGTCCAGGAGGGAGAACCCCACCTCCAGCTCCAGAGCCTGACTCCTCTGTGTGGGCTCCCCAGCCCTTGCAGCAGAACATGGCTTCTCAGGTCCCTGGGCAGAAGAGGATGGCTGAGGTGTCCATTTCCTCTTTCTCTAGATGTTACCTTTCTTGCCAGCAATTTGAAGCTTTTCAGACAATGAGAGTTAAAACAAGAAAATTTTATATGGTACAGTGGCCACCAGGTTTTCTCTTTCTATCTTCAACAGCTCTAAAACACGTGGGGCATGCATGGGAATTTAACATTTTGAGACATGCTAAGTTATCTGTAAGATGACAGGTCCCAGGCCACCGGATTTCCAGGCTAGACCAGCCCAGACTGCTCTGCAGCGCCACCCGCAGGTAGAAGCACAGCTAGGGCTCTTCTTAGCTCACATTGCCCCTCTCTTGATCTCTGAGTCTCTTAGAATTAGCCCTGTCTCAAATGAGCAAATTAGCAAATGTTTATTAAGTACACACAAAAGACAGGTACTAAAAGACAAAACCGATCCATTAATCAACTTCAACACTTGTGATTGGTTGGGGAAGAAAGCAATATAATGAATGACTGGCAAATACAGGTGTGAATTCCACTTAGGCTCAGTAAAACAAAGGATAGGGAGATTCTGGAAAGGGATGATTCAGCCAGTCCCCACCTGGGGGGTCCTCAGGGGCCTGGCCAGTCAGCTCTGTGAGGCTTCTTCCGGTGAGTAGCCTGGTAGAACTACTTAGCTTTCTTTCTCACTGGAATCTGCTGGTGATAGACCAGCCCCAGCCGTGGAATTAATCCTGGAGCTGAGTTGTGTCTTCCTGATGCTGGTGTTTTATAGTAAGAATGTTGCTGTGACTCCTTAAGGTCATAGGGCTAAGTCAGGAAGCAACAAGGATGAGTCTGAGAGACTCTGGCATATGCATTAGAGTTCCAGGGTGACAACTCTGTAAACTATACATAACTTCATTCCCCTGCCTGCTGTGTGTCTGTTATCCCCGAGATTTCGTAGGTCCAGATTAGGTCAACAGTGAGCTAGGGAGACAAGATCTAACAAAACAAAGTCAAGAATTTCTCAGCAACAAGGGGAGGCTTTTACTATTTGAGATCCGCCTGAACCATGGATGACCAGGACGAAAAAACAAAAACAAAAACTACTCTGTTTTACTCCTAGGAGACTTGAAATCAGAATAGGGGACTATTTTGCATCATTCTTTTGGGAATCTGTATCTACTGCTATTTTTTGCCTTGTTTAAGAAGCATCATTGGCTGAGGGATTTTATTTTATTTTTTGACACAGCACCTTGCTCTACAGTTCAGGCTGATCTTGAATTCACTGTGCAGCTCAGGCTGGCCTGGAACCTTAGGTGAGATCCTTTTGCTTCAGTCTTGCAAGTGCTGGGACTATTGAAGTGCTCCACACACAGAGTTTTAGAGAAAAGTCTTGAGATTTACAAAGTATCATACCCTGGAAGAAAGACTTTGGGGATTTTGATGGGAGAATGGGGAGTAATTCTTCTTTTAGAGGAAAAATGCATTCCCTGGTGCCAGAACCACACTGCTGTTTATAAGAGAGACGTTGTGCAAAGATCTCAGGACAGTCTGAAGCAGAGTTGGCTCTATAGGTCCCAAAGGGCCTCGGCTAGGATGGGACCCTCTGCTAACCTTTGTGATGCCTACAGCTCTGTGATGGATGAATCGGACTCCAGAGGATGAAGCTTGGTGTAAGGCACAGATTCAGTTCCCTTAAATCACAGCTGCTAGGGTGTAAACAACAGAAAGGACAACACAAATTGAACAAACATCACACAAGCTTTTAATCATGCATCCAGAGCTGATTCACTCACTCATTCTCCTAAGACCCGGGTGCTTGTGCCGTTCATCTGCTGGACTTTCCGACTTGAGACTCTTCACAGCTGTCATCATTGGGCATAAATAACAGCCTGCCAGAGCGGGTGACAGGGTGGCATTTTGCTGGGCTGCATCTCGCTCAGCATTGCTCACAGAGTCTCCTGCCACTGGCCATGTGCCAGGCCTGACAAACAGCCATGAAAATGACTTGTCATAAAGTGATTTTTAAAAATTATTGTTGAGGTGACTTCATTATTACATCTTTTGTGCTTGGCAAAGTAATTACTATGCTACGTGTTTGGTTGTATTTTTAGAAAAAGTCAAAAGAAAACATTGATAAACTGTTTTCGTGATGATAGAGCAGTCAGTGCTGTCTCGGCTTTGTCTCCTTGCAAGTAGATATTTCATTCAATTTCTAGGCTTCAGGGGGAAAAATGTGTCTAAAAATGACTGTGGAAAAACCTGAATGAGAATTCCAGGCCATTTCCCAGTGATGTTTTGGGGGGATAACTTTCGTGCCTTGACTCACTCCTTGTGCATAAAGGAGAGGTCCACTTCTAAAGCTGGGCTGGAGAAGGTTTGCACAGGAGAACGCAGCCCTTTGACTTCCAGAACTAGAGTGCAAGTACTCACTGTGAGGATGACATACTTGTGAGTCTGTCATGCTTTCCTGGTCCGGTCGAGGCAGGAATCCCTCAAGTAGGGAGGACTGGGGTTCATGAAAAGACACTCTCCATGTTATACTTTTGTCTACTATTTCCGTGTCCTTTAGAAAGTACCTTTGTTTCTGCCAGGATATTTCATAACAATGAAATGCTATTGAAATTCTAGAAATAATCATAAATTAAGTGGATTGAGGACCTTATGAATTGCTCTTATTTTTACTTGATGATGATGACGGTCAACCTTGGGAGGCCAAGCAGCTATTGCTGTTGTCTCATTTGTTCGGGATGAGAGACTAGAAGCCTCGAACAGTCTGAGCAGTTAAGGGACGGGTACGTGGGCACATAGTGGGTGCACAACTAGTGCCTCTGCCTCCGTTCCAGGCCTGAGCTATTCCTCCTGAGCCCTCTAGCATTTTTTTTTTAAACTGATGAACTTTTTCCTTTTTTTAAAAAAAAAGCAGCTTTAAGTGTATGGAAAGTTCCCATTTGTCTCTTCATCTCCCCATTTTTCTTTGTAACTAACATCTCACCTTAGTGTGGTGAATTCGTTATAATTGATGATCCCAAAATGATACATTATTACTAACGAAAGTGACGTTAGGGATCTCTCTAGGGCGCACACTCCTGGGTTTTGACAAGTGTACCATGACTTGTATGGTCCAGATATGGGCATCAGGCTTTGATACCCATCCCGTCCATGTTGTTGTCATGTAAATTGTATCATGGCCCTAAAAATCCCCCGTTCACCTGATCATATTCCCTCCATCTGCCCTAACCCCTGGAAAACAATGACCTTTTTTACTGTTTCTATTGGTTTGCCCTTTTCTGGAAAGTCGCATAGTTATGTCTCTGGCAATTTTTTTTAGGGGGGTCTTTTTGCAGTTTAGACTGGCCTTGGGCTCACTTTGTAGCCCAGATTGGTCTCGAACTTGGAACAATCCTCTTGCCTCAGCCTCCCAAGTGCTGAGATTATAGGACCATGCTTGGCTCTCTGGTACCTTTTGAAAACCCTAATAATTCTTTTTCATTGGTTAGAATAATGACAACAAAAGTTGATTGTCTTTCTTTCTGAGTTAGAAGTTTTTTCATGAAGATTATACACATGAGGAAGCCTGCTTCTCACAGCCATCTCTCATGCCCATTTTTGGAATCTGGTCAATGGATTGCCTCTTGGTGAGATGTCCTTGCTTGACGATAGTGGCGACATATACCAAGGCTTTTATTCCTCTGAGGAAATTAGACAAAAATATTTTCACTAGTTCTAGTATAAAGTTAATATAATGTGCTCTCTTGTAAACTATGAATGTCCATAGAGAGTTTTTAGGTACTGTTATTAAGGAAACACCCTTCCAAGAAAAGATCATCAGAAAAATAGAAAATAAACAGCCCAGGGCGTCCTTATTCCTGTTTGAGGTGCTACTGACTTCAGCCATGATTCACCTTTTCTCCAAAAGAAAGACACAGCTTGCCAAGGAGCTGAGCCATTCAGCACAGCAGCCCTCACTGGTGTGGGCAGTGCCGTGGGGTTTGGTCCTCCACCAGCATTAGTTTGGAACTCACCTTAGCTGTTGGAAGCTTTCACACTCCATGTGGGCATGCCTGGCTCTCAAGGGAACCAAGAAAGTATGTTTAGATCTCATCCATTTCTTGCTCCAAATTCATGTTTTCTACCAGAGATAAAGCAGCACACCATTTGTGTGTGTATGCGCGTGCCTGTGTGTTCTTGAAGGAATTGAATACCATTAGCATTAGTATCGGTTAATGGAAGAGACTACATGCTGAAGTTGGCATTTCCATATAATGGACAAAGGAATAAAACGTCCCTCTAGTAACTGCTCCCCCATTTGTTTGACATATTTAATCATTGTGTTTTCTCTTTGAGGGTGATGGTTGTTTATAATTATCAGAGATGCCAAAAGTGGCAAAAAGATGAAGGATCATCAATATTTTAAAAAACTTTCTTACTAGTTAACAAGGACAGAGTATCATGCTGAAAAGATAACTAAGGATCAGATAACCAAGGATTCAATGATGGGTAATTCACTTTTCAGTGGTGATGTAATAAATTTTGGGTGTTTTTAGCCTTGTCAGTTAGGTGGCAGCATAGTCTAGTAGAAAATACTCCAGTTTGTGGGTCAAAGTTTCTCTAATTTGTTTCTAATTCCCTCCAGGCAACCCTGGATGAGCCACTTGAGTTTTCTTGATTTCCTTTGGTCTCCCTTGTCATGTCTGGAAAACATGATCAAGCATAATGATATTTGCTTTGACTTAGGACAAACAAGGTAATACATAGTGAGAGTTTTGTATGGTCAATAAGCAACTTCAGGTATTTTCTAGACTAAAAATACTACACCACTAAATCTCATTATACACAGTTTATACTTTCTGACTTTGTGTCTTAAGAGTCATCACATTTTGGATGCAAATATGTGTTTAGATGTTGATATATGTGTGTGTATATGTAGGTAAGTGTGAATATGGCATATGTACACTCACTTTTGGGGAGGGTACCAGGGATCGAACTCATGACCTCATACTTGCCAGGCAGGCACTTACACTGCTGAGCTAAATCTCAAGCCCTTAACATATGTATTTTGTGCTTTATAGTTTTCTAAAATTCTTCTGTAAGCACTACCTCATTGAATTCTCCCAGCAATATCTCAGAAAGAGGGTGTTCTTGCATTTATTATATAAATGGAGTTGGGAGGAAATATGGTTCCTGAAACTTGATAGTTACCAAGATTCTGAAGTACTGAATGGGGAAAAAAGACTTCAGTGTGGATCAAGGTCAAAATTTCAAGTCTCTTTTTTCACTGGACTGTGAACTGCTTTGCAAAGGTTGCAAGAAATCCACTGAAGAGAGGTCTCTGGAAAGACTGAGTGGTATCTTTACCAAGTCACAGCTTTGCATGTTGAATGGCTTTCTGAGGTGGTTCTGCTTGAGACAGCTCCTTCTCTGAATCTGAAGGTGCTGCTCCAATGTGTGTTCATTAAGAAAATCTCTAAAAGGGGCTGCGCTCAAAGGTGCCACCTGTTTATGTAGGGTTTCACTTGTTAATTGATCGAGCTGTCCATCTATTTATTTGCTTACTTATTCAAAGGTATTCAACAAGCTCCTATTACATGTGCCCTGAGGAGTCTCCAGCTGAAATGGAGGTGGGGGTGGAGAGAAACAGCCAGAGGAGTTGGAGGAACTCAGCACAGGATCTGCTGGGGGCAGGGGTTGAGCTAGATTTGCCATGAATTTTCTACTGCATGTGCTGAGCAGAATACAGATTTTTCAAGCCCAAGACAAACTCATGGTGGACAAAGTCTCTTTCTCTCTCTCTCTCTCTCTCTCTCTCTATATATATATATATATATATATATATATATATATACATATATATATGCATGCTAAGTATATTGTGTGAAGTATCTGATGTTTGAGACATAGACTTCTGTGCTTGCAGACTTGAAATATACAAGCTGCTTCAGTGGAAGCAATAACTCATGATAATGTCTCATACAAATATGCAAAAGTCATAGACTTCCTTTGAAGAGATTGAGGAATCTCTGCAGAGGAAAAAACGAAGTTCTCTGTCCTGCCAGATTATAGAGGTTCAGAGGACAAAGTGAACCTGAGTGCTTTGGGTTGGGACTTAGTTTTTTCCTCTTTTATTATTCTCCTTGCCTTAGAGCCAGGCCATATGTTCGTGTCCCTTCCCTGAAGACATCTGCTTTGTGCATCTTACTGCCTCTGGCGGCATACCCCAGCTCCCTGAGCCACGTAGCCCCAGGCATGAAATGCAGCCACGCCTCAGGGACAGGACAGTGTGACCTCATAATGCAATAGGAGTGCCATGTTTGTAAAGAAAATTAGTATCTGTTGTCACCTCCTCACACCCAACATACCCAGGAAGGGCTAAATCACTTCCTCATCTGTGTGTTTTCTCCATATAATAAGCTGAACCACATGACCTGGCTAATGTTCGTTGCTTTGACCTATAAGAATGTTTGTTTCATATAGTTCAATCTAGTATATATAGCAGAAACTTTACATATGTCCCCTATGTAATGGAATGAGACATTTTCCTTCTTTATTTGTGCATTCACACTACTCAGTACAGTACCTGATGCATTATAGATGCTTAATAAATAATATATTTCCAGAAAAGACTCTAAAAACTCTTCTACATATTCTGGTGGCTAAATGAAAAAAAAAAAGTTTGGGTTAATTTCATAGCCAAGAAAGACTTCATTTAAAAAACTGGAGTCATGCCGATAATCACATTTATCTGCAAATTTATATACCACTTCGCTTTAAGATATATCTGTGATAGACAGATGTTTTCTGAGGCCTCTGTGACTCGTAGCAGTTGGCAGAAGTCCTTTCTCTTGACAAAAGCATGAGTTTTGTTGGAAGTCATTCCAATTCTGGCATAGTCTAATGGAGGGTAAATGATCAACACACACGCTTATTTGTTGACAAGAGCTTGAAACCAAGTGTGTTGAACACTGTTTTGCTCTCATTGAATGCTATGCTACCCTCAGACTAGGAATTTGCAAAGACAGGCTTACAGTCCATTTCTGCTGGGCTTCTGATTCTAGGAATACAAATTTCAATTCAATCTGGTGAGTATTTGAGCAGTTTGCTCAAGGAGGAGTGTGTGCAGATACAGGTTGTGGGGGAGATTTTGACCTTTATCTCCTACAACCCTGAAGGCTCCTTGGAAGCCACTATCTCTGTTGCTGCTCCCTGGCTGTTCATTAAATGGAGGTGAACAAGGGAGAAGAGCTTGAAAATAAAAGCAATGATTCTGGAGGCTGGATTTGAGGTAGAGATGGGCAGGAGCACAGATCACCTTTCCCCCACTCAGAAGAGTAGAAATGTCACAATAAAGATGAGAAAGACCTAACAAGATTCCTGAGTGTCATTTTCCTAAGAGGGCAGCACTTTCTTTCTAGCACACATTTAGCAGAGTTGCAGCAGTAAATCTAACTGATGTTTTTCAAATATAAACAAAAAGCCTTCAAGCAGCAAGAGTTTATCTCTGGGCTTCATTTTTATTGTCACAAAGGTGTTCTGTTTAGAAAGAAAACAAGCCATTAGAATATTCCAACAGAAATATCGTTAACATGATTTAGTAGTTGGGTTACTTAGGGTTATTCAGCAAAGAAACAGCATTTCTGGACAGGGGTAAATTTGTTCTGCCACTCACAAACCCAGTGAAATACCCTTTATTTCTTCCCACCCAGGTAGTTACCCTGTTCTAGCCAGAGGCTCACATTCCAACGGCTGTCAGATTTATTCCAGAGCAATCAAACACAGGTTCTCCACCATTTTCTTTTTCAGTTTCTGTGGCCTCATGATGCTCAGAACTGTTGGCTTTTATAAAGGGGCCAAGAAAAGTCCCAACGTGAGCCAAGGCTTTGGCTGTGGGCTTGGCACCGGAAGTGGCAGCTGGTCAGGTCGGCAAGCAGCCGACTTCCAGGGTATATGTTTGTCACAAAACCATATTCAGAGCAGTCTTTTTGGTTTCCACAGATTTAACAGGCACTACCCTGTCCCTACAAATTATACTCATGATTTGAAAAGTCCATGGATTTATTCATAACTGAGAAACATCAGAGAGCTGAAAAGTGACTTTGAAACCATCTTTGGCCAACGAAAGTCTGTTCTTCCTTTTTTAACTCAAAAGTCAGACCTTCAGAGGCCAGGCGCTTAGTGAAACTCCTTCTCACTGTCTTGTTCAGCTCTTCGCCTTCATTTATTCTCATCCTTTGCAGTTTTCCTTTCATTCCTCTTCCCACTCTTGACAGTCTGGAGAAGTGAAAACATTTTTGTGGTCACTGTGACGTTGGGACCAGGGGCAGATTTAGGTTTGTGAGACCTGAACTTTACATAGATTGAGGGTCTTCTTTCAGAAAAAAGACCACAGATGGCTCTGTGTGTAGCTCGGGTCCATTGGAAGGAGTGAGAAGCTGTGTATCTTACGCTTCTAACCCTCGTAAAGACCTAACATTTCTTCTTTCACACCCCACTGTTCCCCCACTACTGGCCCTATTTAGTATTAAACAAATTTAAAGATGGGAATACAAAGCCTTCTTTTATATAGTGTGTTGGTGTGAATGATCAGAGGATGCAGAATAAATTAAGCCTTAATTATTCCACCTGGTTATTGCATGGGTTGTTTTATTTGCTTGTTTTATTCATTTTCTTCCCTTGCATGTTGGTCTCTTCTCTAAACTCTTAATTATAAGGCATCTCTAAAAATCAATATTTGCTGGAGGATACACCAGGAGTTCTTGACCTGGGATCCATGAATCATGACTCTGCTAATCCTGTGTCCTGTTGCTTTCATCATTATGACGATTTCCATGTGTCTTGAATGCTTTTTATGTGCCAGGAAATGCATGATTAAGCCTCATCAGGAACTCTGAGGGCTCGATGGCCCTGAAAGAGTGGAGAGCCACTGTTTTATAGCATGGACCATGAAGAAATGTAACCACTGACATCTTGTCTTTTAAGGTGACTGGAAACCATCAGCATGATTTAAACTATTTAAACTGTTTTAAAAATTAAATGTATTTTCTAGGACCTTAATATACTAGACCAATAGGAAAAATGAGCATGGATATTTTTATGAGGGTAATACTTCTAGTGGTAACATCAGGTTTATCAGACCTGAAGAACTTGTGATTTGCAGAAAACAGTCACAGTGACCTCACCTGGGACCAAAGGAACATCTTTATCCTGGACTTGTCAATAGACAGCCACGCTGGAGGGAAGAGTGGCAGTGAGGGGACTATCTGGGTCCTGTCAGGACCTGTCAGGATGGTGACAGGTGAGAGCAGGCAGGAGGGCCCTGTGTGAGTGGCTCTGCTGACAGGGCTATGTTTAGCTGAGGGAGGCAGGGAGAGGGCTAACCTGGCTTCCCCCTGCACCACCAGGAGCCTGCCACAATGGACAAGCCATTCTTTTTTTTTTTCAGGAGTGTGTGTGGGGGTCTCAATCTTGATAATTATAAAACTAACAGTTTATATAAAGACTAATGATCCTTTGTAACTCTCAATCGGTTTCTTTGCATTTACTTTTATTCCTAAACATGTACCCATGACATCAGTTAAGATAGAAAGAAAATGAAAATCATTGTAATTTTACTTCTTGTGATTTTGTCTGTTGGGTTTCTGGTCCTGATTTTATTTGCTGACTACCTGGACTGTCAAGTTGAGCTACCCTCAGTGCGTGCATCACCGTTGGCGTTGCCTGCCTTCCTCCACGCTGTGCTGTGCTCAGGTTCAGGTTCTGTGCAATTCCTAGAATTTGCTGCCACCAGACAGGAGGCTCACTGTAGCGGAGCTCGGGGGACAAGGGGATGCCCTTTGCTGGCTGATAAAGGTCCAGCTCTGAGAAAGAGCTTGTCACTCATTTTGACATTGTGACCACTCTCCTGCTGGTCGCGACACCTGGTTGCTACACTGGCAGGATTTTAGACATTCCAGTTGTCTCTCCTTGGGAACTTGTGAGGACAGATAAGGGCACGGTGACTCGGAACCGGGCAGGAAACTGGTTCGCCCTCCTGGTGGGAGCTGCATCTCTACTGCAAAGCTTTGTGTCCACACACATGGTGTGAAGCACTGTGCATCCTTATTAAAATATTAGAATCTATCAGAGGGTGATTTTCTCTAATTTTCTGTCATTTTTTAGTTCTTTGCAGAAGGCACTAAATTGTGGATTAAAATGAGGGCATCTGGATACTGCTGGGAAAAACCAGCTGAGTTCACGGCTCTCCAAGCAGCAGTGTGTTTGCAGTCGCCTCTTCTGGGGTTTTCTCTTTTCCTGAAGGGGAAGCAGGATAGGAGGTGACCACTTGTCCTTACAGACTATTCCCATGAATCATGGGACTAAGTAATATAAAAAGACACTGTTAACAGAGAAGTGAAGGAAACTCCAGCAAAGACTGGGTAAAGAATGGAGGCAATGGAGATTCTGGAGAAGCACCGCAAAGTGCACACCTAAGTGACTTGAACTCATACCGTGAGGTTAGGGGGGATTGATTTTCTCCACTGGCTCGGTCGCAGGATTGGACTTCATTCTGTTGTTAGGCCTCAGGGCAGCGTCTGCTTGTTAGGACTGCCAATCCCCCCAACCTGTCACCAGCACAAGTCAGAGGGATGCAGTCCTCACTGGTGTGTGAGTGGGAAGGGTGGGCTTGATTTCCACAAACATTCCGTCATTCTCGCTCATGGCTGCAGGGCTGCACTCTCAGTGCCCGTCTCCTTTTCCATTTAAACCAGGGACAGATGAGGCACCTGGAATGAACTGCACCTGGAGAGAGGCTGGAGGTCCAGCCACCCCTCCACCTGGGACAGGACACAGTTCAGTCCCTTCCCTCCTTCTTTCCAGCGGCTGAATAACAAAAGGGCCATGATCATGTCCTTCACACTCTTTCCCTGGTCATTTGTTTCCCTTCCTGGCCACCTCCCCATCCCAGCTCCCAGCTACCCCTCCATGCACCTTGAATATTTGTTAGACAGCATCATAGTAGATGTGAACTTTAAGTAGTTATCCATAGAGTGACACGTGTACAATCAATAAGGCCAACGGGATTGTAATGTAATAGTTTTCTGAGTAGCCATAGTCTGTTCTCTGATCCCAGGGGTCTTTAGAACTGTTCCATTTTAGAGCGTGGGCTCATCTGGGCTGGCCTGAGTTGGATCCATCTTCTCCTGACTGAGACCCCTCATATCAGGTAGATGAGTGTATCTTCATGTGAACTTTTCCCTAGAATCCCAGGCAGATTGTTTGGACAGGTGGGCTGGAGCAAGGCCTACAGCAGGCAGCCACATGGCACTCAGGAAGATTAGCAGCAGGGATAACTGGTGCTGGTGGGGGTAGGAAGAGGGTGCAGCCATTGAATGAGGTCTGACTTGGGTACTCATTTCTTTAATGATTTCGAACTAAGTAATATAAAAAGACACTGTCACCAATGAAGTGAGGGAAACTCCAGCAAAGACTGCGTAAGGAATGGAGGCACTGGAGATTTTGGAGAAGTAGCTGCAAAATATACACCTATGTGGCTTGAACCCATACCATGAAATGATATGTAGGAGGAGGAAGCCTCGGTGCCAGAATGCAGAAGCAATTTTGGGGTGGTAGGAATTTGCTGCATGATACAGTGGTGGGAAGGCCCAGGTGTTTTGGGGTGACAGAGCACAGCTGCTGCTCTAAAGCCTCAACTTCCCATTCTGGTGTCCAGACAGAGCCTGGAGTCCTCTGTCTAGGTTCTTGAGGGATACTGCCGACACCAGTGATTTCTGAGAACCACTGGACCAAGTTGCTGAGGTCCTGGAGGATGAGTTTTGGGAGAATCTTTGGAAGGATAGAGGCACAAGTAAGAAAGATGGTAACTTTTTTTAACATCGAACCTAAAAGATCAAATGACCAAAATGCTTTCAAGGAAAACCTTCTATTAGCTAACACTTAAACTGAAAATACTGATATGTTAGTCTGCTTTCTGTCACTATCACAGAATAGCTAAGCAAACAATTTAAAGGAGGAAAGGTTTGTTTTGACTCATGGTTTCAGAGGTTTCAGTCCATGGTCAATTGGCCCTGTTGCTCTGGGCAAGTGGCAGGTATAATACATTATGGCAGGAGTTTGTGGCAGAGGAGGCCTGCTTTCTCACAGGTGAGGAAGCAAAGAACGAAGAGATCAGGTTCCCACTGTCCCTTTGAAGGTCATGCTCCTCCTGACCTAGCTTCCTTCCACAAGGCTCTACTTCTTAAAGGCACCACCGTGACCTTCTGGTAACACCAAACGATGGACCAAGTCTTTTAACACTGAGCTAGATCCAAACCATAACATATTTGAAATTCAATGAAGGAAATTTGCAGAAACCACATTTGCTAAAATGTTGTATATACCCTGAAATCATGGCACACACCTTCGTGACCTTTATAAGTGAGGCAACATTTTTAGGGGACCTGAAGCTGAACCCTGACTGGTGCTTGTACAGGAAAGACTTTATCTTCCATGGAACTTGGTTATCTGTGAGGTTTTTGTATTAATAAGTGGGCATGAGTGATAGAATGGTAGATACGCAATATGAGGTGTTCATCCTGTGCTGTAAAGAAATACTGCATAAAACCAGATAATAACAAATACCTTTTGCGTATGTATGTGTGGCCTCTTACCTGTCTGAGGTAGAGCATACTTTTTTACATACATTAGCGATTGCGGGGATTTTGAAAATGACATTTTGTGTTTAGACTAAAGTGTTCATTAAGGAATGATCATGAACTGGATTAAGCTGCTGTAGCATCTTCTAGAGACATCTGTGAGTTGCTGGTTGGAACAGTGTATATGTGAACTTTCTTTGAACTGTTGCAAATTCATTCAGGCAGATGACTAAAGATGACATAACCCCTACCAGTCTCTTAAGAGTCAGGTGGGAAGTGGGTATAACATTTCAGATTGGAACAGGGATTCTCAGGAGTATTCACTCCCCAAATCTGGTCTTGCAGTTTGAAATTCTGTATGTGCTTTTTAAAAGATCCCTGAATGTCAGAGGTAAGCATTTCCTTTTTGTTTTCATTTGGCCCTGATTCTTCATGGGCAGAAACAAGCCTTCCCCTGATTGGTTTTAACACTTTTGCCTTTTCCCATCTTCCCCCTGCACATCGACCCCCAACCACACTGCAAGGTACATTAATTGTCTCCTGGAAGTCACCACCCATCAAGTGACTGTCACCTTATAAGTGTTCACATTTTGCACAAGACTGTGAGGAGTGGTGGCTGGCTTGGTGGCTTCCAATTTGGCTTTTGTTCACAGCTCATCATTTTCCTGTTCTTTTGGAAGCATCTGTGGTTTTTCTTTCATCACATCACCTCGCCTTTACACAAGGACTGGCTTTGCTGGTTATGGCAGGGTGGAAGCCAAGTCCAGAGAGAGTGGGCTTCTTGGTGGACCCTGTCCTGGAGATAGTGTGTGTTTTCATTATGGTTCTGTCCAAACCAGATCCAAGAGAATGAGGGCAAAATACAAAATAGGGGTCAATAGGAAAGCATTATGGGAGTATAAAGGAATTGTTTGGGCAGCAATTACCAGGAGATGGAAAATAGAAAAATAGACAGCATGTGAGAGAAAGGAAGAGACACTGTGGCTGAATGAATGTATTCCTAGAACTCCCAATAGACTCCTGGATACCTTATTCATAGCAGCATTATTATAGTAGCTAAAGGTAGAAACGGTCTGTATTCAATAGTGGATGGATGGAAAGCAATATGTGGCTTATACTTAAACCTAAGAAAGAATGAAATCGTGATACATGCTACAACCTACATGAACTCTGAAGATATTACACTAAGTGCAGTGAGTCAGGCACAAAAAGCACAAATACTCTGTGATTCCAATTAGATGAGGTATCTAGAATAGTGAATCAACAGAGACAAAAAGTAGGAAGTGAGGAATGAGGAATTATTCTTTAATGGATATAGGTTTTTTTCAGGGATGATAAAAATGTTCTGGTGGTGATAAAAATGTTTTAGTGGTAGTGGCACACAGTGTAAATGTACTTGACCTATTGGACTGTCCGTTTAAAATGGTTAAAATGATAAATTTTATGTTATGTATATTTTAACGCACATGCACATAATCAGAACTCCTGTTTTCTATCGTTAGATCCTCAGCATTTAACTTTCCAGGTCATTGGCTTCGGTTTCTCCCCTATGAGTGCTTGTGGAGCAAGGTGGAGATTTTATTTGGGGCTTAGAAAGAAGCCGAAAAGTAATGTGAGGTGGTCTCTTGTCACCCATACAATAAGTTATGGGAAACAGTGTGTGTAGGAGTCCGTGTTGGCCTCTTGGTTTTATTTTTAAGAGGAAATGGTGGAGACTCCTTTGAGCATCTTGTGTTCTACCAGGCAGCTTGGACTGCCATATTTCAAGCAACGTCATGGCTGTCTACTAACTTAATTTGTGTTTTGTTCATTCCTAATTCACAGAAATGTTATTAAAATGTTTTTTCCTGGTCTTAACCAAAGCTGTTCAGTGCTTTGTAGCTTGGTTGATTAATGGCAGGGTAATTGCCCTTCATTTCTTGGCCTTCAAAACAGTACCAGCTGGGGCTTTACTGCCCTGAAAGCAGATGTCCTGTGCAAAGAGTGAAATTCCTCGCAGTTAGGCCCTCACACAACACCTAGGTGAGAAGCCCCTGGGGGCCCAGAAAGGGTGTCAAGTAAACAGCCCTGGAGGTACTTTCCGAAGAGCGACACATGTGTGTCTGTCTTAGGCCAGGACTACCTGGAGGATTATCAGAGGACAAGCATCAGCATCTGGAGGGAATAGAGATGCCAGGCAGGCAAAGGCACAGAAGAACCAAGAACAAGGGAAAAACTTGCCGTGAAAGCTAAGGGATGTGTCTGAGGAGGGCAGTAATGAGCGAGAGTCCTTTCCTGGCCATCATCAAGGGCCATGGCTAACGTCTCTGTAACAGAAGATGGTGGACAAGAGAAAACTGTCACAGATTTATTTGTTCACAGTTTTACTTGCCCCAGGTGAGCTGTCTGTTTTTATGCTTAGGTTGGATGAAGCACAGCCAGCTGAGTAGATATAGGATTGGCCTCGAAAGCTATGTGCTAATAGTACTGGAATAGGGTGAGGGATGGGACGCATGCAGCAAGGCCAGCCTGTCTGAGTCCTCTAGTCCCTCTGCTGTAGCATTTCTCTCCCAGGGTCTGAGACATGAGCCCTCTCAATTGGGGTCTTATGACCTACAATTACACAAGTTAGGCTGGGTGGTTTCTTCGTGGGAAGTACTGTCACAGAACCCAGTAATATTGGAAAAGCATTTTTCAGATTTATGGCTGGTTTGGAGAGATTTCATTTCTGAAGCCTTTATTTTGTGGTATCATTTCTGAGCCCCAAAATCTGTTAGTGTGCAAAAACATTACTCACGGTCAGTTACTTTCCATGATCACTCTTAGGTCAGCCCTCTATGAACCCTACTAAGGTCACTGTCACTTCCTTTTTACAGATGAGGAAACCAAAGCACAAAGCAAACGAACAACTGGACCATGGCCACATGTTTGTTAGGCGTTGGAGTCGGGATTTGAATCTACTTCCCATGTCCCTAAACAGGGAAAGAATTGGATTTAATCTGGACTTCTTACTGACTAGACTTAGCATTTCAGTTAAGGGGAATCCAGACCACAGACGAGCCTTGGCAGGCCTCCGTGCTCCTCCTCTCAGATTCACCCCAACATTGATTTCCACTTCCCTTTTGTGATTTTGCCGTGTGCTCCCTGGACCAGGCCACCATGATGTCTGCATCTGCTTTGCATGCTTATTAGGGTTCTGCACACACCTATGTGCACACGCCCGTGCACGCATGCGTCTTAGTATCCAGTAGGACAAAACACGAGGTTGGTTTACTTAGCCTGAGGAATTGGCATCTTTGGTCAGATGAGGTGGACAAGTCTAGAGGCGTCGGTGATGAGGGAGGAAGCTTGGGAAATGAGTCAGAGTGGAAGTCCCTGCCCACCATTTCCTGAAGGAAATGATTCCTGACCCAGGCAGTAACTCTTGGGCCTTATGCTGACAGACTCTTCAGAAAAAAGTACCATCTGCTGTTTCTAGAACGAACAGAGAGGAATGAGAAAGGGAGAAGAAGGACTGAAGCCGGACCAAAGAGATCAGTGTGTACCGTGGAGGTGCACAGGGAGGGCAGGTCCGCAGTGGATCTGACCACTTGGCGAAGGCCCAAGTGACCCGGATGTGCTTGGAAAGGGCTGTGGTTTCCCTTTCTGCTCAAACTTGGCTTCATGACCAGATAGACTGTCAGGGAAACATTCTCTCTGTAATGACGATTTACTTCTTTTAGGTTCCTGAGCATTCATTCTTGGAGGTCTCAGAAAGATCCTTGATATTTAGTCATTTTTAATTTTTCCTATTTCTGCTTTGGGGCTTTGCATACCTGGATGCTGCTGGTAGCCTATGAGTCTTTTTCTTTCCCACTGTGCTCAGGGACTGCAGGTCCAGCTTCAATAAACTGGAAAGACTGGCCCTTTCCTAATTAGTCCTCTCTGATGAGACTGAAGCCCGGGCTAGGATTTTTGGTTCACCTCCCGGATCACAGGGATTTATGGCCTCATTAGCAGTTGAATAAGCAGTTTGAAATGATCCAAGAACAGGCTGACCACTTGGAATCTCTGGTAGGCTGTGAGGCCTCCTGTCTTAGCTTGTTTGTGACTTACCTTTGCCTCCCTGGCCTCCCTGGGGAGAAAGGAAGCAGGAAATTAAACGCAAAGAGAAAATTGGAGTGGGCCTGTGGCTTATCAGGTAGAAGTGTGTGTGTGTGTGTGTGTGTGTGTGTGTGTGTGTAAGGGGAAGGGAAGACAGCTTTAGAAGTTTTGTATAACCTTTGTTAAGAGCCATATGTGTTTAGTGATTAAGATGCATTTCTATTTTAAGGCAAAGCTGATTTGTAGATTGGTTTGGCTACCTTTACCGCAGTGATGCATGCTCCCTAATGGTGCATTTGTGTGCCTGTGTGTATATATTTTTGTTGTTTATTTGTTTTCTAATCTTTTGTGCATTGATGTATTCTGGGTGCTTAGAACAATGACTGGTGCACAGGAATTCAATATTTATTGAATGAATAAATAAATGACTACAGATGTGTGTGTGTGTGTGTGTGTGTAAGTACACCAAACACAAAGTAACATCCGACCTGTAAGGCATTTATTAAACAACGTCAGGTCTATAACATAAGTGAGCATTTAGGACATAGTCCAAAAAGCCATGAGATAGCCTCAAACATGTCAAGGACATCTTGCTCGTGTTTCTTCGGTTATAAGAGAGACTTATCACCCTCCACAGTCTGGCCTACTTTAGATACTGTTCTCAGCCCAAAGCAGATCAGAAAGGGCAAACTGAAGATAAAGACAAAACTGACAAAGTGACAGCCAATAGCTTGACAGGACGAGAGGAGACAGAAAGCAGATACAAATCCTCTAAAGCTACCTTCTGGAGCGACTTGGTTGAGGGAAAACAGCCTTGTGCACTTTAGTGTGTCTTTGGAAAATATGTCCTGTGGCATAGCATGAAATTAACTTTCATGGTAGACAGTAAATCATCCAAAGTTTAAGTTATATCACTTTATAACATGAAGTTCCCACTAAGATGTCTGAAATTTCTTTAGAGTGGTTTAAATGACCTTTAAAAAAATAAAAAGAAAATGTGTTTCCACTTTTATACGTGAACAAGCATAAAATTATGGCCAGCAGGCCAAATAAAATCCACTGGTTGTTTTCTAAATAAAGTTTTATTGTAACTATCCCTGCTAATTCATTTACATATTGACCTGTGGCAGCTTTCTCTTTCCTATCAGTAGAGATGAATATCTTCAACAGAAAGAGAGCTTGAGAAGCTGAAAGTATTTGTTGTCTGGTTTTCTCCAGCAAGGTTGCCAATCTCTGATCTAGACGTTGTGTTTTTTAGGGATGTTGGTTTCTGCTTTTCTGACTGACTCATTTGCACACGGTACCAAGTGCTCCTTATCGTAAAGATGTGCATGTACACATTTCTGGGGGTTGTAAGCACAATTAAACATTGAACATCACATTTGCTTGCCTTCTCAAACATAGCTCTAGGAAAGAGTTTGGATGAGTTAGCTATTATGCTTCCTGCTTCCTGCAGTTGATGACAGTGGCAGTGTGTGATGACTTTTGACTCAAAGGGCAGAGGCATTCTGGAGATGCTGTGGCACCTCTGGAAACCCCACTCCACATTCACCACCCTCACACTGGCTCCTTGAACCTAGCCTACTGATGGAACCCAAAGCTTCTGTAAGACAGACATCCTTACAGTGCCAAGGATTCAGTGACTGTGTGTCACAGGCTACACAGCATCTTGTGGGATATTTAAATGATGCTGGATGTTGACTACAATGGCAAGAAATGTGCTTCCTCAGGGAAAATTTTGCTTTCATAGTATTCTTGTGGTTTTTGTCGTCTCACTTAATGGAGAAAGTTTCTCCAGCCAAAATGGCTATGTTGATTTATTATTCTGTACCAGGGTGTTCAATATTATGTCTATGTTATGTTTTACTGCTTCTGACTCTGATATACTCCTTGCTTAGCTTAGTTAATATAACATTTCACTTTGCTCTATTAATTTTCAAGGACCAAGAGCCAAAACTCATTATGGAAAGTAAGCTTCTGAAATAATAGACTCCTACAGGTAAAATGTGTATATTGTCATTAAATTAAGCACTAAAACATGGTTTGGATTTGAGGTAGTTTGAAGGAAATACCCTTTTATTATTGAGATATAATTCATGTCCCATAAGGTGGACCTTTTAAAGTATATAATTCAGTAGTTTCTAGTGTATCCACAAAGTTGTAGAGTCATCTTTAAAAAAGAATACAAGGAGATTGGTTTACTTTGAGGAATTGTGGATGATACGAAAGTAGCTGTTAAGAGTTGTACCAAGACCCACGTATTTGTGCTGTGTTGAGATTTCCAGTTGGTTGTGTGCACTGCAAGATTAACTGAACGTGGGTTCTGACACTCTGAAGCCCACTAAATTTGTGTGATGTGGAATTGCTCCTCCCAGGGGACAGGCTCAGGAGTACCAGAACCTAAGGCACACCCCTACCTCCACCCTGGCCTCTGCCCTAATCTCAGACTCTAGGGGTTTAACGCACCTCTCTATATTCTGGAATTCTTTTTCTCTGCAGTACTGGCTGCAGGGGATGAGGAGTCTAGCTCCTGCTGTCCTTACCACTGCAGAGAAATAGGGACCACATAACAAGAATGACAAAAAGCACTAGCTGGATATACACTGAAATGGAAATGGGCCACCCCTGCTTTTCCAAGCTCCCGCCAAGTATGTACTGAATATGTATTAAACCCCATGAGTGCCTCAAGTTAAGTGGGAGTCATAGCTTGGGAGGTTCAGAGCTGAGTCTATGACGCTAGAGATCCCTGATTTATAAAGCTTTCTGCAGATCATTTTATGAAATTGTTTCTGGGAACTTGTTATGGTTGCTACATTGTGTCAACTTAGGAAGTCTAGAAACTTAACTAAGTAACTCAACAGATCTACATACTGGGGTGCAGAAGACTTGCCCTTCCTGCTCTGGGATGTTGTTCATTGTGTTAACTTGAGAAGTTTAACAGTTTAAGTACCTCAGCAGGTGGCCTGGGTCCTCACTTTGTAAACATCCTGAGCCTGTGCAAGAGGAGGGCGTGGAGATGGTGTGAGTGCTGCACCAGCCCAGGGTGGTGGCTGCCTACAGTGTAAGGGGGGAAAAGGGGCTTGTCCCCCGCCTTTTGCTCTTTCTGCTTTCAATGTCTTGTACTGCCTTGAAATACCCCTGTGCCGTGCCACCCTGCCTTGGAGTCAGCTGATGATGGGCAACCTGTGAGCTAAATAAACCTTTTCTTCCTTAATTTTGGGTGTCAGGTATTTTGTCCCAGCAATGAGAGAAAAGTAACTAAGACAGAATTGTAACTGGAAAAACCGAAAGCTTACATAAATACAGTCTTCAGAGAAGGTGAAATCTTGGGATATCTAGAGAAAAATCACAGAGACACAAAGACACATTGGTAAATTTGCTTCACTTTCTATGTTGAGACTACATTTTCTATGTTGAAAAGATCCTCCATTTAAAAATTTTATTTTTATTTTATTCTTTATATATGCATGTTAATTGTACTTATTCAAAATTCTCTGACTACAAAATGGCTCGAAAGTAATTTCTTCTTGAATGATAATTTTTTAAAAAATGTGCTAAGGAGACTGTAACAGGAATTAGCAAACATTCCAGAACCTTGGTTCTCCTTGGCTGCCCGTATTTACTTCTGAGCCTCCGATGGGCAGCAGAGCTCCAGGTGGATGGCATGCACACTGTGGTAGCAAATGCTCTGAGGGTTAAGAATTTTCACAAGAATTTTCACAAGTTTAATGAAGTAAAGACTTCTTCTTGTCTTCAGTGGGTATTTCTTCCATTACACCAAGATGATGAAATTCAAGAATTAAAGGCATTAAACTAAAATAAAGTTTCCTAGATCCAGAGGCCCAGGAAAGAAAGTGACAGTTTTTTACTTTTATATAAATTTGCTTTTGCAAAAAAACACGGTTGTGTAAGAAAGGATTTATTGTTCAAGTGATAGGGTGTGTGCTTAGCCCCGGGTTTGATCCCCAGCATCGAAACAAAACATATATGCAATAGGAGCATTGATAATGTGGGTTTAAAAAGCAGGAGAGAGTAATGGAGGGGAAAGATTTGGACTCCACCCCAAAGATGTTAGGCTAAACCGACATGCAGCTGAGACCACTGAGGCAGGCAAAGTTGAGGCAATGTGTGTAGGCTTCATTGCTGACACGGTGCCGTTGGGCCAAGGGAAAAAGACCCTTGGCACCGAGCAAGGGTGAGGGCGTTTTCATAGGGGAGTCTAGGTGGGGGAGGGAGATATGGCTGAGAGGGTCTAAGGCTAGGTGGTAGGCAGGGTACAGGGTGCTGGCAGGCACAGCGTGTCTCTTGTGGTTTTTTTGTGGAACCAGCTCTTTGCAGGTTGAGCTCTATGGGGACAGCTGTTGGCTTCCTGTTGAACACCATGGTGTGTTCCCCGAGGTGTGGAAAACAGATCTGTTTGGGGGAGTTTTTCTCTCCTAGTTGGCTGGGGGGGAGGGGTCTATCTAATTCAGAGACCTGACAAAAGATAGCCCCTCAGTTTATGATCTTTGCTCATTTTGCTTCCTACTTTTTTCTTTTTCTTTGAAATCAAAACTGTCTATTTTTGCTTGTTTGTTTGCTTTCCTTTTTTTCCCCCCCTGGGACTTGTGCCTGGAAACGGGTAGAGGGGCTGTCACATAGCTTCTCAGCGATGCAAGCCCATCTGTTGAGATCTGAACTCAGGGCCCTGCATGCAGTGATGCTGTGGGTGAGGCTCCTGGGGAAGGAGCAGGGAGCGGCAGGAAGAGGGGGGTGGAAACCACTCCGTGTGGGATTTGGATAAGGGGAGCCAGAGATTAAGGATGTAGATTTATGTTGATCTGGGAAAGAATCAGCTGAAAAAGACATGTTCCAGGAGTCTGCCTTCGCTGTATAATTTTGTTTATGGGTGAATTTGAAAAATAATTTCCTTTGGTATCTTGAGTACCTTAGTTACTTGATCATTATGTGCTGGAAGAAGAGAGTTAATACATTTTACATGGGCTCATTTGAGATTTTAGATGGGAGCTAGCTAATGCCTTTAATACATAAAAAGTGTTTAAAATATTAACATGTTCCATATGATCTACTTTTTTTGTTTTACTCATTATAAATCATTTTGTGTCTGCTCTGTTGAGAGTAGTTATTATCTTATACACATTGAGATTTATGTTCAAATCAGTGCATGGAAGCTGCTGGGAAAATGAGCGTGCAGTTTTCATGAAGTTCTTGTTACAGTCTTAAACTTTGGATTTTTTTACTTTCAGCAGCGGGTTAGAGGTAGGATAGAAGTCATCCTTATAACTGACATTTAAGCACAAATTCCTTTGTCATAACTGATAATGACTTCATTCATGCCAGCAGCAAGACCCGGCATATTATTCCTGTCAGTGCTTGACGTTTTTGACAGGCCAGAAAATCTCAAGTCAGATAGACATATCTGCGCATGAGATGTTTACTTATAATTCATGAAGCTGCAGCCCTTTCTACCTGCACTGGGGAGGTGCAGGCAGAGGTGTGGCTGGGATCTGTGGGATGGTAGCCTTGCCGTGCCATTGCAGCTGGTGGTGGTATCAATGATCTAAATGAAATACAGCCTCCAAGGCTTCATACGCACCCAGTCCTCTGTGACAGCAATGCATAGGGCCAAGGGCTTTCTAGGTGGGATCTCTGGACTATCTTGGGGTGCAGGTGGGGCTCTGTCCTGTTCCCTCCCTTTCTCCCTTCTTTCCAACCCATCTCCCTTTCTTCCCTTCTTCCTTCCTCCCTTCCCTTTCCTACTTCCTTCTTGCCCTCTGTTTCTTCTTTATTGCCCTGAACTTTTATATATATATTTCCAATGGAGTCCTACCTCCTTTGGAAATGGTTCATTAAAATGCATCATTTGTAGGAGCGCAGATAATGAGCTCTTACGCTGTGGCATAGGACAGTCATTCTGGCAACTTAGAGAACCCTTAAGTCCCCTTCAGCAGTTCTGAGTACATTGCTGCCCTCCCAGCTCTGACTCTGCTCCGGCATTTCCCGGTCCTGCTGGCACACTGGTTCTCTGCTACGTCACACTAGGCTCCACACTGTTGCACAGGTGACTGTTACCAGTATGAGAAACTTCAGGATTCAGAAAGACTGCATATGTGTGTTTTTATATCAGTGCCATTGTGCTTGGCGTATCCTTTTCTGCCTCAGATTTTTAGCTCAAATCTGTCTTTTTCGTATCTTGATACATATAATAAACAGGCTGTTCTGCCCAGCCTGAGTTCACCCCTCCACCCCTGCCCCATGCTAATGCTGCCCCACACAATTTAGGGAGGAGACGCACAGTCTCACTGCACCTTCCTACATGGAGATGTATGTAGTCTGAGCTCTCTGCCAGCAGCCCCCATGCGTTTTTGCTTTCTTGTGCTCTCTTGCTCAGCTAACCTGTGACCATTGACAGGTATCTGAAGGTCATCCATGGCCATCGGTTTAAATGGAAACAGATTCAAGCTGATCACCTTACCTTTGTTATTTTCCTAATAAAGAGAAGGCCCAGGATCACCTTCAGCTGGAGTGGAGGTGGAGCTCCAGAGCTGGCCCCATCCCTCCATTCTGCAGCTATCTGACCTCATCCCATGGCTCTTTGGGAAGCCTTAGAGCTAAGTATTGCAACCCTTTATACCCGATTGTGCCTGCATCACAAGCTGGGGCTTGGTCAGTCCCGTTTTGTGGGACATCACCCCTGTTCACAGCTCCAGATCACAGGCACTCACAGTCCGTTATCACAGGATTCCCCTTGCTCATCAGCCTCTGTTCTGGAGGCTCCTTTTGCCTTCTCTTCCTCACATCTCCCTTGGACCCCTCAGATGGTTCCCTGACCACTAAGTTTGGTGCTCATTTTTCATTGCTATTTTCATGCTATCATCTGGCTGACCTCAAATAACTAGGGGCACAGCTCTTGGGGAAATTGAATTTCATTAGGAGCGAGCAGAAGATCACAATCTGGAGCTGGCATGCTATGATGGATCATAGGCAAATTCCAGGGAGGCAAAGGGAGTTTTAAAGAGAGAATACGGAAGATTAAATGTGTGTTTGAAGGGGCTGGGGATTTAGCTCAGCAGCATAAGTGCCTGCCTTGCAAGCAGGCAGTCATGAGTTCGATTCCCGGTACTGATAAAAAGGAAAAAGACAACAACAAAAAAAAATGTGTTTGAAACAATTGTCCTTATCTACAAGGATCTATAACAATAACAAAGATGACATCAGTTCAAGTTGAATTGGCAGTTTCTGGACAGAGGTACTAAAAGAAATATTCCTGTGCAAGGATATGGTTCTGGCAGAGATAGCTCTTTTATCAGGCAACTCAAGCATGAGGGATGTCCCTATAGTCGCCCATGTTTATTTTGTTAGCGTTGACAGGACTGACATCACTTTTATTCTGATAAGTTTCACAATCCTTTCTGAAGTCCTTAGCTTTGGAACTCAGCTGTCAGATCCTGTTGCACCCATCTGTATTAGTCAGCTTTCTGTTACTATAATAAACACCTGAGATAACCAACTTACAAAGAAATAAGGTTTATTCTGGTTTGTGGTTTTAGAGGTCTCAGCTCGTGTTCTATGAGCCTCATTGGCTGGGCCTGTGCTGATGCCTCCTGGTGGGAGTGCACAGCAGAGCAAAGCCACTCAGCCAAGGCCAGGGAAATGGAAGAGGAAGAAGAGAGGGTCAGAGCCTCACTATCTCCTTTGAGGGCACAGCCCCGTGACTCAAAGACTTCCTGCTAGGTCCCGCCTTTAAAAGTTCTACTGCCTCCCTAAGCCATCACACTGGAGACCACACCTTCGATGCAGGGGGCTTTGGGGAACACTTAAGATCCCCTCTGCAGCACCATCTCTGGTTCAATCGTGGGATGTGAGCTCTTGGAGTCCTACCACTGCACCGGCGCTGCTATCTGATAATGTTTGTAGTTTCCGTGTTCTTGCAGATAATGTTTGCAGCACTCTGGCATCTCAGGCCCTTGATCTGATGAAACTTCACCAGCGACCTGATTCTTGCTTGATTCTTAGTCCCTCATCTTTGTAACTGTGCCCTGGCCCTTATTATAGTAATGATGGCTGATAATGCTATCTGGTAACTCTTTGACTGCTATGCCTTTTTAGCTGTCTCCTGCTAAAACCTCGACTCCAGAAGGTCTTCTGCTCAAGGCCTGACATCTAGCCATCCTACGGTCTTTCTCCCTGCTTCATGTCTTCGGTGCTCTCTTTACCTAGTTAGGTTCCTTGAGCATCCATTTTAATCATTACCTTTCTTTACCACCTCGGAACAAGAACTCCTGCCCCATCTCCCTCTTCTTAAACGCTCTGCTCTAAGTGGAGGCTGAAGTCTTGCTAAAGCTCGTTACTTCTCCATCTCCTTCGTACTTGTATGAACACAGCTGAACTTGGATGGAATAAAGTTCAGAGTCTGTGACTGCTGATCTCAAGTGGCTGTTTGTCCTGGCGGGCAGTTATACTCTTTGCTACTCTTGCCAGCATTTAGCTGTTTTTGTTTTTTGGGAAGTTTTTATTTTGTTTTCCTCCCTCCCTCCCTCCTCTTCCTCTTCCTTTTTTTTTTTTTAATCTTTAGTCAGCTTCTTTTCAGCTTCCTTGCATCCAAGCCTCAGACACCTGTTTTTCCCTCTTCACGCACAGCCAGCCCCACCCCCTGGTCCCCTGTGTCTGCACCTGTGCCCTGGTCCCTAGCAGATTCTGTGGGTGAGCTGTTCCCCACTCTAAGGCCATTTCCGCCTCAGGTACTAGCATCCTTTCTTAATCAAGAGCACCCCCAGTACTCGCCCCCCATTCTGTATCATCATTCCTTCCATCTCTATTGGATGATTTCTTTAAAAACCAAAAATATTGTTATGAAGTCCCGGCTTAAAATAATTAGAACTCATGTGTTTTAGAACCCATTAAAAAAATTAGGCCTCATATCTGCCACTCACTGTTCGCTCATTTCTTTGACTCTCCTTGCAGTAAATTTATTTTAGAAAGGCACATTTGTACTCTCGGTCAATTTCTCATCTTCAGTGTATCTGGAGACTTCTTCATGCAACCCTTAGGCACCACCACTCAGTCAGCAGCTCTTATAGACACCATCGGTGGGGCCAGGGCTGGGTAAAGATACAGTGTGATAATTATAACAATCGTTCCCTCAGTGAGAATCTGCTGACCACTTACCGTGTGCTGGAGATTGTTCTAAGTGTTTTGCATGTATTAATTTACTTATGCCCCTAAGATGGGCACTTTTATTATCCTCATTTATGGGTGGGAAACTTAGAAACAGAGAGACCGAGGGATTTCCCCTCTATTCCATAAACAGTATAGTGCCCAATGCTTTGCCTGACCTATCTGCAGCATTTCCCTGCAGACCATTCTCTCCTGGTTGGAACAGTTTCTTCACCTGTCACCACCCCACTCTCAGGTTTCATGCTTTACTGCATTGCCCATTCCTTCTTTGTATCTTTTGCTGGTTCCTTCTCAGCTGCTCTAGGTAAATCCTGGAAATCTCACTCATCAGACTTATTTCCTGCCTACGTTTACTCCCTGTGTGATCCGTCCCTGCCCCGGGACTTTAACACCATCTCTCAGTAATCAGCTAGTGTTTGTCAATGTGTCACTGGCTTCCGAAGTGAACTTAGTCCTCTGCGTGGCTGTCATAGGACACCACAGCCAGGGCTGGCTGATAAATAACGGAAACGTGTTCTTCACAGTGGTGGAGACTGCGGAGTTCAGGATCAAGGCACTGGCAGAATGGGTGTCTGGTGAGGGCCCATCCTGGGTTCACAGATGGCTGTCACAAGTGCTCATTGTGTCACTTGGTGGAGGGAAAGGGAACTTTTTGGGTTCTTTTTTACAAAGGCACCGATCCCATTCATGAGGTTCTGTCCTCTTGTCCATCCTAATCACTTTCCAAAGTCCCATTTCTAATACCACACTCCCTTGATAATTCAGTTTCAATTTAGGAACTTTTGAATCTCTGGTCTATATCACCTCATTTTGCAATCATTTCCCTGCCTCATGCCTCCTACTGAAGCCAGACCAGCTCCTTGCTGCTCCTGGCTCTGCTAACCTTGTTCTCACCTCAGGGCCTTTGCATGCACCTCCTTCTCTGTCTGCATTACTCCGTGAGATGCCACCTGTGTCCCACTTCACTTCCTTCAGCTCTCTGCTCTAGTATCCCTTAATAAACAGGCATCTCTGACCATCTTACGTAAGTCCCTCATTCCAACTGTAAAAGTCCCTTTTTCCGTACTCTGCTGTAATTTTTTATTATTATATGTGATATGTCATATATTTGCCCTTTTACTCATTTTTCTCCAGAAGAGAGCTTTACGATAGTGACTTTTTTGTTCACTGTTCTATAACCATTGTTGAGTATATGACAGGTGCTCAATAAATTTGTTTGCTGAATGAATTAAAGAAGTCCTCCCAAGAAAATACAGATATGTGCTTTTCAAAATTTCATGTGCTTAGTTTTTAATGTAGATTTCTTTGATTGTAAATGAAGTCATATTTATTTATTTGTTTACTTTTTATTTTATTTTTTGGTATTTTATTTTTTTTATTTTATTTTTATTTTATTTTATTTTATTTTATTTTATTTTATTTTATTTTATTTTTTGGGGATTGAATTCATGACTTTGTGATGGCCAGGCAGGCTTTATGCTGCTAAGCTAAATCCCCAGGCAGCACATTTATAAATTGAAGAAAATAATGAAACAAAAATCATCTTTCCTCACCCTTAAGTTTGTAAACACTTGTAAATGGAAAATTGTAAACCTAAAATTATAACAAAAAGTTTCCAGAGGGGTTTACGTGTTTCCTTTAATGGTAATAGATAAATATAACTTAAATAAGAACTTTAACATGTTATGGTTTTGTTAAAAGATCAGAGTATTTTTTTAAATTAATAAACTCATTTTACTGCTTCTTTAAAACTTTAAAACACACAGTATTTATAGAAATTTAAAAACCAATGAGAAACACCTTGATATTAACCATTTAAGGTTTAAAAACTTTTAATAGAGTTTCCATAATTTTGGTTTATGAACTGGGTTCTAAAAAATGACCAGAGTTATACAATAAAGCAGATTATTCTATTTGCAGATGAAGCAAATAAAACTACATATAAATAATAATGCAGAAAAGTCTGCGATTAATCAAGCCACTGTCCTGCGTGGGCTCTGTTTTCAGCCTCCAAACACAGTGGAGTTAATGTTAAACATATCTCTATTTGAAGCTTAAAGTACACAGTCTGGAAATCCTTTGAGCACAGCTTTGGTGAACACACAGTGGAGAATTATACTTGAAGCCCGGCTGCAGAGTCACACTCGGACGCCTCTCAGCTCAGAGCGGTTTCTAAGTCACATGGCACCGCCTGTCCGTGTCACTGGAATGCAGAAGGGGCAGAAAGCATTTTCCCCGTGTAATTAGTGTTCACGGCTCCCTCCGGGATGTAACCCAATTCAGCCATGGGCTGTGAGGACAGCAAGCTGAGTCTGGGTCAGGAGCCAGCTCAGCCTGTCTACAAGTGTGTGTGGTTTGCCTTGGGCGTTCTGGGCATAGCAGAAAATCACTGATCTGGGCAACGGCCAGATGAAGACAAGGATCTTGCCAAATCACAGCCTTCATCTTTCTGAAGGAGATTTCTGGAGAGTTTTTATTGGTTCACAGACCTCTGGATAGACAAGGGCTCCCTGAGAAGTGGCTTCTTGGGTAGCTTCACACCCCACTATGAAACCTGGTGCCCGGCTCTGAAATGTGTTGTACCTTTCTTTGGCCACAGACAGTTTTCTAGTCCCTTAGGTCAGTTGAACTCTCATCCCAATCCAGAGTGCCCCTCTCACCCTTGGGCTGTGGTCTGCAGCCCTGGCTCCTCATGAACTCACGTGTGTGATCCACCTAAAGCTCACCCAGGGCTTTTCTAGTGGGCAAGCCCTGCGGCTGAGCTTCCATTCTGGTGGCCGTGGGGCACTCGGGCCCTGCTCCAGGACCCCAGAGGCTGGTCTCTAAGGACAAATGCTGGTCATGCAGAGCTTCCTCGTGGAGCATCTCTTGCTTCTCGTCTCCTGCTTGGAGGCAGTTCCAAATGCCCAGGGCACAGGTATGCAAGTTCTTCATGGCTTCAGAGGCCCTGGGTAACAATGTCCAAACCATTTAATGGTTTCTCCTTGCTTGGCTTATAATTGGGCTTCTGATACATGTTCAGATGGCATGAAACTGTGTAGTTTGCCTTTCTGGAAAGTTCTACTCCCCTGCTTGGCCACCAGAGCAGTGGGAAGGGGAGGCCAGGGAAGTGGCTTCTCACAGTGTTCTAATGAGCACAGCGCCCATGATGCTGAGCCTAATGAAGACCAAGGAGGAAAATGAGCCACTTATGGCCTTATCTTTCCTGCCCTACCTGTTGTGATGAACTTAACTGAGACCACGTCCCTCTGTGTGGGGGGTCAGGAGGCACAGCTGGACATAGGGCAGTGCTCAGCACTTTCATCCCTTCTAGGGAACCAAACTCAGGCTTACCTGGGTGAGTCTCTTTCGTCCTGTTTTCTGTTTGTTTATTTCTTTCAATACTGGGTTCTTGAGCTCCTAGGTGTGAACTGGTCCCACACTGAATAGGCCTGGCTGAGGCTCTAATGTGCTTTTCAAATGTAAAACATAAGAAAAATGTGCTGTTTGTAATAATAGCACACTGTGTTCACAGAGCGCTTCACAGGTGCTTCTGTGTCTGTGATTCTATTGATGGCTTATGCTGATAGCAAGGGCTATCCCTGTCTTACTGATGAAGAAATCGAAGCTGAAGAAGACTGAGTGATTCACCCCAGGTAATGAAACCAGGAAATGGTGAACCGGAACACAGGGCTTCAGGATGAAGTCCCACGCTCTATTCAGCCTCTTTACTTCTTCACAAACCCCTCACACGAAGAAGGACTATTTTAAATTTTTAACTGTAGTTCATTTTTTAGTATCCCGTCGAGGTTGGGACCATATTTCCTTTCCAACATGTGCCAAAGGACTTGTCATAGATTCCTAATAAATTCTGATAAATGAATAAAAGTAGTGAATAAAGAGGTAAATGATGAATATACTTAATAACCAAGCAAAAATTTGTGTATCTAGTTTGTACTGAGATGCAGTCCATGTAAAGCGGTGGTATTTTATAGAGTTTTAACAAATCTTTCACTTCTGATTGCGTGTTGTTATGTTCACACCGTGTTTTCAAGTGGTATTGCAGTATTACCTAAGTCAAAATTAAAATTTATTTCAAAATTTCTTATCCCACCCAACTTTTTCTTTACAGTTCCCTAGAACATATTCAGAACACAGTTTTGTAATCCTAGCTCACACAAGTCACTTTATGAACATAGAATTACCTTTTTCAGAATCAACCCAAAGAAAACCTGATTGAGGCGGGTGGGGGAGGAGTAGTTTTCAAAACTCGATTCCTGAGCCTGTCTGCCCTTGACTGCTGCCCCAGGACCCTGCCAGCCTGGCCCATGTTATTGGTTTCCTCCTGAAGACTTATGTGCCTGCACCTGTGTGTGTGTGTACGAAGTGTGGGTTCTGCTCCCTTTGCTGCTCTGAATAGCCTGTTTTGTACTCTTCTGCTGAAGGTAGCCCTGTTCTTCATAAGATAACATGTCAGAGATTCTGCAGTATGGTTGCTGTTGGCTCAGGTTCCTTATAGGATTGATTTTACATAGGTAGACAGTGTACCTGAAGTTTATTCAAGTTTATTCAAGTCTGTCTCTCGTGGAACCTGTTAAAGGTAGTTCAGAGGCCCTTTTCAAGAATAGGAAGTTAGTTGGGCTTAGTCCCAGCTGTTCAGGAGGTTGAGGTGGGAGGATCATTTGAGCTCAGGAGTTTAAAAAGAGCCTGGGAAATCTCTAGAGACCCTGTATCACAGCAATAATAATGATAAAAAAGAAAAACCTTTAACAGCATAACAGATAAGTATAGCTGTGCGCTGACAATTTCAAGGCCAGAAGACAGCAGAGAGAGAGCCCTGATTGCTCAGCCCCTTCTCCCTTTCACATAGAGGCTGGGTAGCATCAAGAAAGGGAGCCTTCAAAACATACAGCTTGACCTTTCCCTGGGCCCTCAAGCTCACCTCCTGCTCTCCCTTAAGAATAGTGCTTAGAGAAGCCAGTGCAGACGTGGCCCTTAAAGATTCCAGCTCCGGTTGGTGGAAAGCTGGCACATCACGATACACATCAAATGGTGGAGTCCAGAAATACTTACCTGCCCCCAGGGACCCCTTGCTGAGGTGGGATCTGAATTGGAAATGTCTGACTGGTTCTCTGACTTTCAGGTTTACAGTAGCTTGTGCTACTCAAGGATTACTGTTCATCACAGTGTGGTCAAGGTGTGGCCAAGTCCCTAGAGAAGGACTTCCTGCCCCTGCTGTCCCCTCCTGTTTCTGCCCTCCTGCCCTGTTCAAAGTTGTTTCAACTCAGTGGACTTTAAGTTCATACCTTTCCACTGAAGCCTCTGGAAGAAGGAAGGGTGAGGCGTATTGCCGAGTGTCCCACAATTAATGTGTCCCTCCCCAGTAGGCAAACAAGATGTCTGATGATGAAGGGTTAACCTGGGGTTGTCATGAGTACAGAACCCGATGTCGCATGGTAATCATTTCCAATGTATCATGAATGGAAATTCAAATGTGCAGCTCAGTCCTCACCCTCCAGGGGTGAACCCCACTCTGGGGCATTCACGGCCAAAGCCTTTGTCACTTCTGTCACCAAACCAAAGCCAGCACAAGCCTTGGCACAGGGTCTGAGCTACGTAAATGAGGTTTTTGCAAGAATAAGAAAATCCTCAGGCTCCTCTATAATTGTACCAAATTACATCTTCAAGATGACTTTGTCTTGTCGTGGCATTGATTTTCCTTCTTCAGAAGGGAAACTGCAAAGTTACCATGATGTGAAATCCAGCGAGAGACTTAAAGTGATTTCATAGCAAATTCCACCTCAGCTGTCCCCTCTCAAACCCAGGCCAAGCGCTAGAGATGTAAACGACAGGATCCATAAGCACCTGCCAAAGCCAGGCACCAGATCCACAGTCTCACAGGGCTGTGAGTGTGGGGACCTCAGCTTTTTCCATCACATTTTGTAAACAGCTGGTGGCATCTAAATAGGTCACTATTGCCTGGTCACTACTGCCAGGAAGGTCAGTGGCTTGTGTAGCCCAATAAAAGAAGGAGAAGGCTGGGGCAGGTGGTCCAAGATCTGACGTGTGTGGCATTTGGGATGATAACAACCAGAGGAGGCCGCCAGAGCAATCCCACCATGGCCACAACCAAAGACTCAAATATTAGGAGTTTAGTGTTTCCACTCCCAAGGGAAACAGAGATAAGGAAGAGCTGGGATTAGTTTCTGGATTCAGAACACCTACCTCATTGTCCCACGGAGATTTCTCTCTGATGAGATCAGGGAGAAGAACCAGGTGAGAGGGCTTAGGGCAGGGTTTCGACCACAGCCCACAGTGCTGGTGACATTGAGGACTGGACGGTTTTTGTTAAGGGAGGTGTGTTCTGTGCACTATAAGGCATCTCGCAGTATCCTTGCTTCTACCCACTAGACGTCAGTAACCCTCCCAGCTGTAAACCGAAAAAGTCTCCAGACATTTCCAGAACTCAGCATGGAGAATATCCAGAACTGAAAGCAGTGGGGAGAGAACCTGGTGAGAGACCTTAGCACTGGATCTTTCTGGGGCACATCTCAAGATCTGTTATTTTTTGCCTTGAACTAGTATTTGTAGAGCAGCAGGCCACAGTGCTGTGTCCAGGGGACTCGCAGTCCTAGGTGGGACAGGGACCTTGTGAAGCTGTTGGCTCCTTACAGGCCACAGCTCGGCCTGCGTACTTCAAGAGGGCGAGCCAGATGCTTCTTTGGCTCCTTCCTCCCCTCTCTTCCTATGATCTACTGAAGTGCTTGTTAATATGCAGGTTCCCTAGGGATTCCCCTGCAGACGACAGTGACTGTGACTGTGACTGTGAGGACAATGCTGAAGGCTGAGAGGCCCGGAGGCCCTGATGTGACCAGCGTCCCATGTGCCTCTGCGGTAGGGAGTCATGTCAGGGCAGTACCTTGAGAACAGCAAGTTCCCCCAGCTTTCTCAGGACATTCAAACCCGGCACAGAGGCAACTCTACGACAAAACTAAAAGCCACAGAAGTCTGTAAGAAAGATGAAATTAATAGATATGGCAACTCCTTCCACTGAAAATTGACTTGGTGATTCCCTGATTCAGTCAACAAATAATTTCTTATTCTCTGCTGTCCTTCAGGCAGTGATTTAGGCATTAAGGACTCAGTGGTGAACAAAAAGGACCAAAGTCCCTGCTGTCTTCGTTTACATTTTGCCTAGTGAGACAGACTGCGGCAGTGTTAGAAGGCAACAACGTTGTAGAGATAAACCAGAGAAAGTGGTTACAGGGTGCTGGCGGCGGTTTGCCATTAGAAGTAGGTGGTCATGGAGGCCTCATTTAACAGGCAATGTTTGAGCATCTGGAAGACAGTAAAAGGCAGCCAGCAGGTTTCAGTGGGGAGAGTTTTCCATGCAGAGGAACAGAAGCACAAAGTCACGGGCTGTGTTTGAGGAACAGCGAGGGAGCTTTTGTGGCTGGCACAGGGAGCAGGGGCTGAGGTCAGCAAGGGCCCAGTGTAGAGACACTGACTTGGACTCTGAGGGAGGAGAGCTGGCCGAGAATTTTAAACTCTGGAATGCCAAAGTCAGATTTAAGATTTCAGATTCGCCCTGGCTGCAGTCTCGAGTGTAGACTTCACAGGAGTAAAAGTCAAAGTTATTACTGTTAAAGTTACGGCATGGTTTCTGGCCGCTAGGAATTTGCCATGATTGTGAAGATAGAACATGTCCAGCTCCAATAAGGAAGTGTTTGCCAAGCAGAATGAATGACTCAGACCAGAGACTGCTGGGCCCTCGGATGAAGGAGCAAGGTTTTTGTTTGGCTTGATGGATAGATAAGTGACACGCAGCAGGTGACACACATCTGCACTGCACACTCGGACACATTTGGACATATGCATATGCCGTGGAGCCATCCTCAGATCCAAATTGTGAACAGGTTCCTTGCCCTCCCAAACTTGCTTCATGGTTTACAAGGTGACAGTTGTCACTGGTGCAGGAACCTAAGAAAAGACAGAGGAAGTGAGAGGCAATCTAGGATGGAAAGCGGCCTGTGCTTACCCACAGAGGTGTCCTATGGGAAGCTCTGATGAATGTCTGATGGATGGCTTGAGGAAAATTTCACGACTGAGCCACAAGCATGGGGGAACTGTGGAGGTATTTTACGATTTTTATAGGCTATCGTCAGAACTGGGTTTATCTGTTAAAATCTCACCTTTTAAAAACTGCAGCCATACCACTGAATTCCAGGTATTTCTTCTTTTTGTTGCAATTCCAAGAAAATACAGCCAAGAACATTGATGCAGTATTTCGTACATCTAAAATCAATTAAAGGAAATAGAAACATTAAGCAATTTCATAATTAGATAATTAGCAGAATCCTTAATAGCATTAAACCAGTGCAACTACTTACTGAGTGATAATAATTCCATTTGCCACCTGATGGTACATTAAAGCTTGCTCATAAAAAGTACATCTCTTCTAGATAAGACTTTAATAATTGAGTAGTAACATTTTAGGGTGTCATGTTAGGTCTTGATTAGTGCTGATATTTGTGAAGTTTAACACTTTATTTCTGTGTCACGCTGAACATGAACTTTAAAGAAACCTTTTAAATATGTAGTAGTTTACTCTCTTGTTTGTAAGCTCTTAATCTATTTGTGAATGAATCCTTTTTCCCCCCAGAGGTAAGGAACAGACTAGAAAACAAGATTTTCTGCTTTGAAGATAGTTCTGCTAATGTGAAGTCTTCTTTCTGCATCTTTTCCAGTGACGTTGGCAGCTCCAGTCTAGGCTCTGTGATTCTGTATGAACATCTAGCAAGTCAGCTTAGTGTGTTGTTTACCTCTGAGGGAGAATAAAGGAACACTTTTCAGTGGGGCTGTTCCAATAAGAAACAGATCGCAGTTGAATGGAAATGAACTACTCTTAATTATTTCATCTCTTAAGATGGGAAGATGCTGGGAGCCACTCGGTACATACTTGGGGAACATTTCAGGACTCTGGGGTCCACTCTTACTTGGGTGTCCTTTTAGAAGATGTGGACTTGCCAAATGAAAGAGGTAGTTACCTGAAGTTCATAGCTTCTTGTCTTTGCCCACCCCTTTGTTCAAAAGATGCTTGTCAAACCCTGCTTGATAAGACATTATGTTATCACTACTGCCACCGTCATTATCATCACCACTGTCACCACCACCATATGAAGAATTAAAATTATGCAAGAGTCTATGATACCAAGAATAGCGCTGCTGTAAATAATTAGAACCATTTACGTAATCTTGATAATAATTACTGCCATGTGTTAGGCATTTGCTAAGAACCAGGGAAGGCTGTGCTAGACATTTGCACATATTATCACATTTTATGCTTACTTAACAAAATTCATACTACTGTAAATTATTATTTTTTATATTTAAGGAAACTGGGGTATGGATAGGTCTTTTAAAACTGGCTCCTGGTCACACAGCTACTAAGCAACTACTAATTGATAGAAGGAGAACGCCAACCTCTTAAACCCTTAACTGAGTTTTCAAAAAATCCAACAGATACTGTCTACACCATCTGTTTGGAAAAGATGAGATGTAGACATTAATAAAATGATTTTTGTGGTCATGATGAAAAATGCATCACCAATTCTTTTGAGCAATTTATGAGCTGTAATCCTATTAATTTCTTTTGAAATGTGAAGATCTTTTCATTCATCACTACTGATATTTTGTGAGGATTTAGTCAGCATCTCTTACATTCCAGTTCTTATAACAATTGTGTGATTTAGGTATTATTTCTATTTGACAATTGAGAGGACAGAGACTCAGAGAAACTTTGCTGTTGTCACCAAGCCTCTAGGGGCAGACAGAGCCGGGGCCTCTCTGTCAGGTCCATGTGTTTGCATCTTCTGCACCTTACGTAGTTGCTTCTTATGTTTGCGGAACTGTTTCACTTAGTTTTTGGGCATTATATTCCTCAGTCCTGTCTTTCTGTGTTTTTTGGAGGTTCCAAGACATGGCATTGGCATCGTCTTAGTTCTGGTTATGACTTTCTTGTGAATGGTGTCCCGAGGTGGCACCATGGCACCACACCGCCAGTGACAGGAAGTAGGCATGTGTGTGTCTATCCGACATAGCAAGGTTTTATCACCTGCAACACCTCTTAATGTTGCAGCAAGCAGCGCTATTAATTGCATTCTCTCTTGCCTTTGCTGCCCCCACCATCCCGGCCTATGGAATATAATCATTCAAAGTCAAGCCACATGTGCCAAGAACAATAGGCCCAGTAATCCAGGGCATAGTCTTCAAGCTGGGTGCAGTCACTACATCCCAGGTTAATTTAGTTTCTTATGTAGAACAACTTTGGTCTGACATTTAACATTTTTCCTCTGGGCGGGTATTTCTTTTTCTTTTGTCTCACTGAGCTCATTACCCAGCATGCCTTTATGCCCTTAAGTTCATTTTTTTTTTTCACATTCTAGGGTTCCATGTTTATGCTTACACCAATGTGTGATCACCATGACTGGGTGAAGTGCTGTCAGATCACAAAGCAGACTAGTGACAGGGACAGCAAGCCTTTGAACTGCTTGGCACGTCAAGAAAACTTTCCTGTTGAAGTTTTATGCTAATAAAGTAGGACCACGGGGCCACTTATTGTATCACAACTGCTTGCCAAAGTGACCCGATTAGGGATTTTCCCAAGTCATACGTTGCCAAGACTGACAGACAGCTTGCAAGTGGTGACTCCTTCCCACAAAGAACAGTGGTACGTCATCACTTTGTTGAACCGTCTGATTTGTTCCCTGGCTCCTTGCCAGGTAGTCACATGTCTTGGTTGTGGTCTGGGAATTCCATGAACAAGAGGAATAAAGGACTCTGAAGTTTAGAAGTTTAACCCTCCATTCATTCCTGCTGGGTCCGTTCCATTGAGATAAATGGTGAGGAAGCCTGGGTGATTATCACCCTTTGCAGTCCCTTTCCTCCACATCCCATAAAGCACTCGTGGAAAATGAGCCCTGGAAAAGTCAGAAACTAGTAAGCTCTGGAGAATCATCTTCCTGAGGATGGAGGATCGTCCACGAGCTGCCATTTTGGGAATATCTTTGGGTTTCAGATGCTTAAACTGTCCTCGCTGAAACTGCCTTATTAAGATTTGCCAAATTATTTTGATCTTCCTTCTATAGTTACTGATGGGAAAAAAGTTTCATTTCTCTGGAGACATCTAAATCCAAACATTTGGGTCTTAAGTAGGAATGAGAGTACTGGTATCCGCGGTTGAGACCCAAGTAAGGTTTGCTGCCTGTTGCTTTAGAAACTTTCAAGTTTGCAGTTTCCATGAATAAAAGAGTCAGGACATCGACATTGCCTTTCTGGACAGAACTGCTGCGAAGAAGGCTGGCTGGGGCTCTTGAGAAATAAAGGACACGTGGAGCACGAGGCAGGGGCTGGGAATGCACACCCTGGTGAGGCAGGATGCTAAGGCATATGACAGTACATTCCATTGGTGTGGGATGCTGCTGGCTGTGGAAGAGAAACCCTGTCTGGTTGGGGATCTGTCCTCCATTCTGAGCCTCTTGTGACAGAAGTTATGGAGGAAGAAAGTTCAGAAGCAAAGTGGAAAGAAACTGCCTTTGAAGAACAGCTTAGATCATACTGATCTAAGTGTGTGTCACTAGAGGCCTCTAGCATAATAAACTAGAAGCAAATGTCAACAGGAATTTGCACAGCACTTGCTAGATACTGACTCTAGCCATTGTCTCTGTCACAGACCCTGAGGCTTTGGAGGAGCACTCTTAAAGTACTTTTTTGGCTAAAATAATGCAGAAAATCACCCTATCCTCAACAGTAGCATTTATTGCTAAGCAACAGATCTCTCAGAAGGTGAATGGAACAGAGAACAAGGAACATTAGCTTTGTTTGCTGGGGCAGTAGTTTTGGTTTTCTTGCTCGTGTTCTGCAGACTCCACAGCCTTCATTACAGCTCCTCTGTACACACTGGAAGTGGGCTGGCAGCTCTTGGTAACAGGCTGCTCCCTGCCTGTGGGGGTGGAACCCAGCTGAGCCCAGAGTGTAGCATGGGCCTGGAATTTTCCTTGGATAGGTCTCTCTTGTCTCCTTGCTGATGAGCTGGACTGAGGATTAAAAAGAATTTTTTTTGAAAACCCTTTTTATACAGATGTTACTTTCTTGAGAAGACTGGAGGCCAGAGAATCTATTCTTATAGCTTAAGGAGAAACCTGTAATAGGAGGATACTGCCAGGTGATGCTTTTTCATCATGTAGAACACTTATGATTAAACCATTACATGAGCCCTAGAGTTGAAAGAGTTCATCTTGTGACAGTTGTATAATCCACTGTGTCAGCCCGCCATCACTCTGATACCTGTGATAATCAACTTTTATAAGAAAGGGTTTATTATGGCTCATGGTTTATGGATTCAGTCCATGGTCAGGTGGACTCATTGCTTCTAGGCCATTAATGGAGAGTTTGGATGGCAATGATGGGAAGTAACACTGTTTGCTTGATGGCCAAGAAACAAAAGAGAAGGTGAGAGGAAAGATTGAGATCCCACAATCCCCTGCGAGGACACGCCCCCACAACCTAAGACCTCCTACTAAGGTCCCACTTCTTAAAGGTCCTACCATTTTCCAGTAGTACCAAGTCTTTAACACCTGGGGCTTTGGGAAACATTGGAAATCCACGTTGTAGCACAAAGTAACTCATTTAGGTCATAGAATGCCTATTACTTGACTTTTACCTAAGTTGACTCACATACATTCATTCATTTCACAAGTATTAATTTAAACCTTACTATGTAATAGGCACTATGCTAGACACTTAGGGATTAAACGTTGAAAGGAACAATATTTCCCCCTTAAGGAACCTAGAGGCTACTGGAGAAATCATTTTATAGACATTACAGACAATATAGTAGCCCTTATAGTAGAGATTTAGGAGAGCAAGGTAATGACATAATCATAATTGTAGTTCAGTAAAATCATTTGGGGAGGGGAAAATGAGGTCAAGACTGGAGTCGGGGGACCCTGATGATGGGAAAGATGGTAAGCACGTCAATGTGGCAATGGGCATGGAGAAAAGGGGCAGCTCAAGACTTTGGGGGAAAAATTATCTGCCAAATGTGGTGATTGGCTGCAAAGTTAAAGGAGTAATTGATATGGGCAGAAACATGACGGACTTAAAAATTAAAAAAGAAGTGCTTTTATTATCTGAGCTCAGCGGAAGCACAGTTCCCAAAGGCAGCCCGGGCAGTGCACCCCCCAGCCAGGGGCTGCAGGGTGTTATGAAGTAGCAAGTCACCAGGGGAGGGGTCAGGGTCTTAGGATCAGTTTGTCCCCATAAAAGGAACCGGGGAGGCGGAACAAGCAGTTACAGAAACCAGAGAGGCAGGGAGGGGTTACATGGTGGGTATGTTACAAGGTTGCAACTTAACTGGCAATTACACAAGTTTTACAGGAAAAGAACAAGTTATAATAAGTACAGCACATTCTGGGTTTTTGAGCTTATAACAGTAATGACACTGTCTACTTGGCTACAATTACTGAATGAGAGTAGATTTAGGAGCAAAGAAAATTAATTTGAAATTTTCAGATGATGTTTTCCAGGGCACCTTGAGATATAAAGCGTGAGGTTTAGAAGGAAGATAAGGCAGAAATAGAGGGAGAAAGAATTCCAAGTCATTAGAGTATGGACAGCCCTGGAAGCCATGGGTTTGGACACAATTGCCTGGGGAATGAACTCTACAAGAAGATGTATGAATTAAAGCTAAGGCAGTCGCCAGACTGAACAAGCCATCTAGAATGTGGCAGAGGCCCCCATTTTTCTAAAATACTCCTAGAAGACGCAGAGTGCATGAATGGAATTGCAAAACCACTTTATGGAATTTTCTTTGTTATTTTGTAGCAATCATTAATTGGGCAGACTTAGAGGTCTTAACATTGACTGCGTTTACCTTCCTTCTGAGGAACTTTGCAGTGTCCTTTGTGTCTTCTAAAATTTCTTTTCATGGGACAAATGGAGCAAAGATGACTATACTGTTCTGAAAGCTGGGAGAATTTTGAGTACAGAATCTCTAGACTTAAAAATTTAGTATAAAAACATTTTCCAAGTGTCAATAGCCAATTTTTATATGTGATGAAATCAGAACTAGGACATTACCAAGGCAGAGGGAGTGAGGAGGGGAGGGGAAGGGAAAGGCATGAAAAAAGAACTGAGATGTGTTGATATGTATACGTGCCAACTCCCCAGGAGGAATGTGACCATTATGTACTACCATTGTGCCCTAATAAAAAATGAAAATTGAGCAAAAATAGGAGCTCGGGTTTCTGCTCCCACTTGACTGTTTGCTGAGGTTACAGGATGGATCAGACAATACAAATGTCTTTGAGACCCATGAGCGAGGCAGCATGCCCAACTGGGTGCTTAGTTCGTCCTTTCTCTGGGTCAGCTGACCCAGGGGACTCTCCTTTCATCCATCTCCTGGGGTGGCTATGGCCTTTATTGGGCTCATGTTGTGAAAATACAGTCTATATTGCCACCCCTGGCTCTGAATGCTTCTTTTTTCTCCCCTGTTTATCACTCTTCTCCCTTCAAGCAGGATCCTTTTATATTTCAGCCCTTATAGAAAGCTTTATCTGTTGACCATTTCTCTTTGAAGTTTTGATTTGCACTAAAATATTTATAATGTGTAGACAAGCACTAGAAAGGCATTTTAGTTTCTTTAAGATGCCTCTCTTGACTTTCTGAAGACTTTTGAGAACAGGAACTGCCGTAGGCTTTCAGGTCCAGGGTTGCTTTATTCATGGTTGCTTTGGCATCATCCAGCAATCACACCGTCATTAAAGAGTGAGTGTCAGCTTCCTCTTCTGGGGACCACGCTGGACCATTGGCTATTTCTTAGCCATCATATTGGTGACAGACTCTGTGGTAGCACTTAGGGGTGGATTTGATGGCTCTTGTGGGGCTGGCTTTGGCTGGCACACATGTGAGTGGAGGCGAGCACTTCTTGATGTGACCCAAATGGGGGTGCTGGCTTCCGAGCTGTGTTTCCTTGAGTGGTCCTGTGGGTCTCTACAGACTGAATGAGAGATGGCAGCAGCAGAGGGACGTGGCATTTGGTCATGCAGGAATCAAGAAGCACTCCTGGACTGTGAACTCCCAGAACATGGGATTCACGCCTGTGTTTCCTCACATCTCTAGCCTGGTGTGCTTCCAGGTATGTTAGAAGCCAACATATATATTTGTTAAATGATGGAGGCTGAACAGCAACTAGTGATAAGCTCACTAAAGAAGGACTGCTTTAAGGGAGCGTGTTACAGACCAAGAGGAGATGAAAGGGACTCTCCGAATCAGAGGCGACTCATGAGTTTCTGTGCAGTGGATGTCTCTGTCTGAGTCAGATGCTGAGCCTAAGGATACCATTAAAATCTAAAAACTGTGGTATGTGGGTGAGACTTGTCATAGCTACTTCCTTACTGTAGGGCTTCTCCTATATGATTGGGTTAGCAAAAATATTCTAAATAAGCAATGCACTTGAGGCTTCTTGAAACCAAATAGTTTGATGGCTTGAAAATATATGCCATTGACTGTGGATTGTATTTAAATGCCATCCTCCTGATTTCTCACATTATCTTAAATTATGCAATGAATATGAGAGTAAATAAGTGAACTATGAAACAACCAAAGGATAAAATACCACATAGTCATTAAAAATAACATTTCTCCAAGGCATTAATTGATAATTGTAGCTTCTCATTATGTAAAGTACACAAAAAAGCAATAAACTATATCTTGGCACATACAGAGGCCAACTAAATTCCTTTTGAACAAATGGGCATTTGCTTTAAAATGTTGTCTCTGGGGGAAAAAATATGAGTCTACTGATGGGTGAGCTGCCTGGCTCGTGAAGTGAAGAATCATGGGCTAGTGGTCAAGATCTCTGGTGTAGTCTACACTTCTTTTTCTGTAGCCTGCTGTAGGGTAGAGCCTGCTGTAGGGTGCTCTTCAAGGTGCCTTTCGGGTCCCACATGCTCTGAGTCATGTTCAGAGACTGGCTGGGCAAAGCAGCTGTCACTGAGAAGGATGCCACAAGGCGAGTCCCACATAGCTCACATCACTTTGCCAACTGAGACTCGATCAACCTTGACTTCCTATGGTTTCCCATCATTTTACGGCTGTCTCGAGTTTCCACCTCCTGAGCCGCTCCTGGCTGCTGCTGGGTGAAGAGGCCTCTTGATTTATTAATCAATTAATCTGTGCATGCTGAAGAGCTTTTCGGGGTAGTTAAACAGGGAAAACAAAATGCTGGAGCCCATAATCAAGATGGATCATAATTAAGAATCATCCTCCCACCGATGATCTTCCTGCCCACCCCGGCTGCTCCACTCCACCCTCCTCCCCCATAGCTCGCTGCGCCCCATTCATTTCTGATGGGCTTGGGTTCCATGCAAACTGACAACAGATTTCACAAGGGCAGTTTCCCCTAATGGCCTTGAGGGCAATAATCCTGGAGAGTGGGCCTCTCCAATTATCTGCAACAGCTGTTGAAGCTCAGAAGTTCAGCCGAGCTCAAATGCTGCCACAGTGGCTCTGTCCATCCATGCAGGTAGTGTCTTTTCCTGTCCCAGTTCCTTCACAAATGGAGCCTTGGAGCTAGAGGGACATTACAAAAGCATAAGCTGTGGCCTTGTGTGATGAACCACAGAGTCAGCGAGATTAAGTAAACTGTCCAGCATCATATGGAACCCCAAGGTTGTGACAGATCTGGGTATCCCTACTTTCTTATAAAAAGTACAACAATGTTAACAGAGACATCACCCTCATTAAATCCATTTTCTGATTTCTTTTAGATATTCACCTTGGAGCTGAAATGGCTTTTTGAGGGGGGGATGTTAGGGCAGAGGCTTGCTGTGTTGCACAGGCTGATCTTGAATTCCTGGGTTCAAGTGATCTTCCTGCCTTGGCCTTCAGAATGACTGGGACTTTGAACCTGTAGCACTGCACCCCAACTGAGGTTTTTAATAGCAGTCAGAGGTGAAGTTTTGAGGAAAAGTAGTGTGACCTGCTCTAATACGTCAGAAAATGAAATACAGTTTGCTGGGGGTGAATGATGAACACAAGCTAATCTGTAGAGGTTTGCTGGGAGTGTACAGTGGGCTGCGCTCTGCTCCAGAACCTGTAGGCATGGTTTTCTTCTACTGATACTTAACACACAGTGCTGATGAGGCCAAGAGTTTCTTAGAATAGAATCTCTGTTCCTGGTCACAAGTAGCTGTTATATCCATTATCAGCTTCCAGCTTCTGATGGGGAACAGGAGCCAGGATCCCAGTGCACGGGTCACAGTGACTTCACTCAGCCCTCGTCATGCCCGGCTTACACTGGTGTCCTTTTGGTTGAATCCCTGGGAAGGGTCCAGAGTGGCTACCGTTCTTTAGCAGATATCTTATTTGTCTGGTTGATGAAGATACTCAGAAGTCGTGTTTTGTGACTTCTTTAAAGTTTTCCCTATAGAAGTTCTACATTTTTCAAGTATGTTTGTCTGTGGTAGAGAATGATAGAGACTCGTGTGCCACTCGGGCTTCTCATTTCTGCTAGATGCAAAGTCAGACTCCGGATATATCTAAGGCTTAATTTGTAAACGAGATAACTGAATCACCCTGACCAGCCTTCAGTTACAGTCTCGCTGTTTTATGTTTGTGTCTTTCCAGGATCCTGCTTTCTCAGCTGTGATTCACGAGAAACTCCAGGTCCCCAATACCATCCGAAAGGCGTGGAATGACAGAGATAACCGCTGTGACATTTGTGCCACACACCTGAACCAGCTGAAGCAGGAAGCCATCCAGATGGTGCTGACGCTGGAGCAGGCGGCTGGCAGTGAGCACTACGATGCCTCACCTGGCTCGCCCCCTCTGCTGTCCAGCATACCTACCCTGGTGGGGTCGCGGCACGTGGGCAGTGGGCCCCAGCAGCCCAGGGATTGGGCCTTTGTGCCTGCTGCCTATGCCACCTCCAACTACATAGGACTTGTCAACAAGCACAGCAGTAAACCCAGCAGCCTTGGGGTCAGCAATGGGGCAGAAAAGAAGAGTGGGTCCCCAACCCACCAGGCCAAGGTCAGCCTCCAGATGGCCACCAGTCCCAGCAATGGGAACATCCCCAATGCAGTGGCCATTCAGGCTCACCAATACCTGGATGGCACCTGGTCTCTTTCAAGAACCAATGGGGTCACCTTGTACCCCTACCAGGTAAGTATTTCCATGGGCAAGGAAGAGCAGGGTTGGCTAGAGTCACAGAAGAGCAATAGACAGCACTTCCTTCCTCCACCCTTCCCTGGGAATTCCTCAGCCCAGACCGTAATGAATCCACGTGACCCCAGCCTGCTATGGAGCTGCCTCCTCTCCACCTTCCACGCCTGCCTGCGGTCTGTGGCATCCAGCACGAGACCCTGTTGGTCCAGGCAGTGCCAAGTGTGTCACAGCCATCAGGTCTACTGCATGATACTGCAGGAGTGCAGTATTCCAGCGTAGGCCTGGAAACACTTGGGCTAAGGGCCAGACCTGTCTGCCTGTCAGCGGTTTGTTTGAGTTTACATACAGGGTTTGCCCAACTTCAGGTTCAAATTTGTCAGCTATGAATTTATAAGATTCTTAGTAATGAAAATTAAATAATATAATGTAGGTAAGACACATAGTCTCATCTCGTATATGATAAGGGATTTTAGAAACTAAGACAAATAAGTGACTTTTGAATTGAAGATGATGATGGGTCTCTGAATCATGGTTTTAATGCATTCTGTTGGTAGGACTGGGCTTCACTAAGAATAAAATACATGAGGGACCAGTGACCCCGTGTTAGCGCTGTGCTTCCAGAAAGTGTGAACACCCTTTCTGACCCCTCCTACCTCATCAGACTTTAGCCATTTGCTTTGTTAATCTTACATTCTGTTGGGTTTATGTGACCAAAAGTATTTTCTTCTTTTCACTGATTTGAATTAGTACATACCCTCACATCCTCATAGGAATGAAAAGGCAGGTTTTAAATCTGCCAGGGATTTTTCTTGGGTGGGTTTTCTGTTGGCTGAGAGTTGGACTTTGTCCCCTGTGTCATTTGTATGGGGTGTAACAGTGATGATTGTCTCTGGAGTACAGAGGTGACCATGCTCATGGGGTGTGTTTGCCTGGGGACATAATTGATGTAAGGGATAACCCTAAAAATTTCATGTGATTTTTCACCATTCTGTGCCCTACTACAGGGTGGGTGGCCAGCCTTCTGGTGATATAAGGACTCAGATTTCTTCCATTAAATACGTTACTGTTTTCTGGCACCCATGAAAGATCTTCTGTAATTAGCCAAACAATGAGGGAAGAGGGAGTATGGAGGATCTCACAAGGGGATTTGGAGGCCCAGCCTGACCTGAAGGGTCCCACTTTCCTGCAGAAGAAGCTGAAAACTAAGTCAGTGTATCCGGAACAGCTTTGTTACATGGACTAAAGGTACAGGGGAGCCTGAAATGAGTTAAATGTGGCTGATAAAACTCCTGGTGGCTTTTCTAGGGTGTTTGGGAGGAACATAGGTTGTATCTTCTGATATCCTGAAGGAAAGTTAGAAGCAATGATTATTCTCCTAGGCCGATTGTAGGTTGCCAGACTCTTCATTTACTGGGTGCTTTTTAGTTTCCACAGTATATGGTACATGTTACATGACCTGTGTCCACAGTAGCACCAGCCCTCTCCACATCCAAGAGAGTGGGTTTCCCTGCAGTATCTCCTTCCAACTTTCCTAACTTCCACTGGGCAGATTCCTGTCAACATCTTTCCTTGATACGACTCCTTCTCAGGAATCCTATTTTGACCCACAGCTGAGCTGCTACTTAACTTTTGCATGGAATTTCCCATATGGTTTGTATAAATATAATAAGGAACTCATGACATTTTAGGAATATATTATCATTTAATCTTGAAAATAACTGCCTAGGGTACTGTGTTAGTCAGCTTCCCCTCACTATAAGAAATAACCAGTGACCAGATTATAAAGATGAAAGGTTTGTGCTGGCTCCCAGTGTTGGGAGTTAGTCCTTGATTGTTTTGGGGCCTGTGGTGCTGGGCAGAGCATAATGATGGGAGCCTGTGTGACAGCTGAGAGTAAGAAAGAGGCTGGGTCCTCTTCAAGAGCACCCCCTCAAGTGACCTGAAGACCTCCCAACAAGCCACACCTCTTAAAGGTCCCACCCACTCCAGACTGTTAACACATGAGCCTTCAGAATGACAGTCAGGAGCCAACCTGTTAGTGGTCTAGGTTTGCCCAACCCTGGCTTTTTTTTTTTAATCATGGAATGATATCCTTTTCTACTTATAATTTTAAAAATACCTGTCTATATTTTGAAAATTACAAAAAAGTGATACGTTTGTTATAAAATCAAACTATATGAAAAAGCATAAAGAAGACTTTTTAAGAGTCTTTTAAAGAGTCATCTAGAAGTAAACTATGCAATATTTGGACATATTTCCTCCTGTGATTTTATACTCACAATTTGCAGAATTGTGACTGGTTTCAATTCTATAGCCTGCTTTTCATCTACTATGTTAGGTACATTTTCCCATGCCATTATGTGTATTTCTAAAATATTATCTTTAATGATAGGATAATATTTCATTATTCTCTACTCTTTACGTGTATCCTAAGTTATATCACCATGCATCAATTATCAGAGTTCAAGATTTTGCTACTAGGAAATAAAATGGTCAAGTAAACACTCTTCCCCCCAAGTCATCTTCTCAGCATATCCCACAATTGTGCTAGCCACACTCATGTTACATAGATAACTTGTACTTCACTCACACTTTACCCCTTAAAGCTTTTGGCACACATATTAGACACAAGTCAGAAGACTCAGCTTCTGTACCAATGCCAGAGAGTGCAGACAGAAGGATGAGGGACTGGTGCCCTCAGACAGTATTCAAAGTGTGGCGGAGATTTGTGGGAGAGGGAGAAATCCTTACGGGAAGGTTAGGGATTGGTGGTGCATTTCTTCTGTTTTTGCAGTAACTCCGTCCCTTTTCTCCTATCTCAGATGAAAGCCAGCTTGTTGAACAAGGAGGAGTTTAAAGCTCTGACCGAGCTCCAGGCGTTGTGCATGGTGTGATTAGGCCCCTTGGGCTGGAGCCCCTGTTCTCTCTTGTCCTGCAGGTCTCATAGTGAGGGAGCAGGCAGTGCACTGCCCATAGCAAGGTGGGTAGGTGAGCGCGGAGGTGAGAGTGTACAGCAGGAATGGGAATCCAGCTCCAAGAGCAGTGATGGGTTGATGTGGCTTCGAGCCAGATCCCAAGATGACTCACATAAGCCACCAACTTGAGATTGCCCTGGTTACATTTCAGTGCCTCTCTCCAGCTTCAGAGCAGACTAATTCATGCATTTTCCCTGAGTAATAGTTAAAGGGACCAGAGGAAATCTCTCTGGGATAAAGAGATTTGGGGCCCAGCTATGAATCAGTATCCCCTGTGTTGTGACTGTGTCATCCTGATACCCTGGACTGGGGGCCCTGGCTCTGGCCAGACTGAGCGTCTCCCACTGTGGACGTCTCCCTGCAGTAAATATTCCACAGTTCACAGTCTGGCCAGCTCATCAGAGATGGTTGACTGCTCTGAAAGCTGACCTCATTTTTTCCTGCTCACCCACCCTCCTTCCTCCCCACAGAACAAATTAGCTCTGGATTAGTGCCAAAGCAGTTCCCTGGCCGAAGAGGCACTTGGGCATGGTCACTACTGAGGGTGTTGCTCCTCACCCTTGGAGGCTGAGCCTGTGGGAATGAGGGAGAAGAGGAAGCTTGCCTTTCCAGACTTAGAGGAGGTGAGGGTGACAATGGGGACTCTGGCAAAATATTTATATGGACAACAGAATGGTCCCTGATCTCCCACAGGCCTCCTGTCACTGTGCAGATCTCAAAAGTTGCATTGGGGAGGTCCTTGACTCTTTTTTGATTTGTCTTTCATATTTCTAAAGAAACTCCAAAAAGAATAGGAACTTACTCAGTGTCACAGATAAATATGATTCTATCTAGAGAGGAAAGAAAAAGAATCATTCATGAGGCACTGAGATTACCATGTTCTTCATGAACAAACCATGAAGAAAAATTCTCATTAAGTATCTTAGCAATTTGATGTCATCAAAGAGGATAAGATTGGCTCTTCCAAAAAAAATTTCTTCTAGTAACTTGGAGACATTTGGTATAATCTATGCATAATACTGAAATCAGGAAATACTCTCAAACCTTCATGTGGCCACATGAGTTTTAACTTTGAAAAGATATATCTAGATTAATACCTCATAATGAGATGTTTAATTACTTCTTTTCATATGCTTTGGCCTAATTTATACTCATTATAGTAAATAACTGCAGGAGAGACCATACATGTAACACTTGGAATCTTAAGTTGTTGGTGTTAGAATACATTTTTTTAGGATGGTAACTCACTTTTGCACCATGGTAAGAGATTTGGAGAAAGAGTTCTGGTAGTGTAGCATCTGGAAATTCTTACCTCATGAGGTGATTGTAGGAAACAATTTTTTAAAAGTAGGAAAATATTTTATACACTATAAAGCAGAGATACTGATATGAATGATCTATTTCAAATCCCTCATTTATCAGAGAAGAAACCTGAAACTGAAAGATTAAAAGTTTCACAGATTTTTTCAGAATGTCCTCAATTCTAGCTTGATCTCTTTTGCTGGATTATAAATTCCTGGAACAAGAATCTATTTTATTCCCATGTCCCTGATAACAGATGATGTGTGAAAATTAGAGAAAGTTCAAATTTAAGAGAAGTGCTAAGTTATTTCCCATGACTGGCCCTAGATTTAGGAAAAGCATTTCAGGCCACAAGACCTACAGATGTCACAATTTTTGATGCAAACAACCAGTTATTTGACTTCATGCTAATCTTCCACTGGAAGTATCTCAATTGTACTCAAATCTTTGGATGCAATGAAGAGAATCTGGGTGCCATTTTGATGTAACCCTCAATACAGGAACATTTGAAAGGAAAGAACTTTATTTCACAGGATTTTGATTAAATTGGGCTGATCAAGAAAATTCAAGTTGTGGCTATAGCTGAATGCTGTGTGAGGTCCCGAGTTCAATTCTTGACACCCTCATCCAAAAAAAAGAAAGAAAATTCAAGATAATGTGAGATGCTATGTAAGTAATGAGTGCATTGGATCACTATGAGTGTGAGCAAGGTACAGAGTTACCTTGGTACTCATAGCTAATTGGTTCTAGCAGGTAAGACAGGTACCAGAAATGACAAGTGCCAAGCTGTTTTGATTGGAAAGGGTATCAAGTCACAAGGCAAACTACACTGACCAGCTCGAGCTTGCGCATGGAGCACCCAAACAAATGATAAGGATCGGGACAAAACTTGCACAACACGATCAGTTGAATACCAAATCTGATGAGTTTCAAAGCAGTTCAGTACAAAGGTTGACTGGATTCCGTGTTTATTCCTTGAATTGAAGGAAAATGTCTCCAGTAAAATTTTATTCTGCTTTCTCATAAGAAGATCCATTGGAATCTTTGTCAGAAATAATCCTAACTGGACTCGGCCGAATTCATTGTAGGATTGTCCTAGTATCTTTAGGACCATTGTGTCTGTTAATCATAGTCATTGGTAGGTACAGAGATCACAAAGCAGACTTAACTCTAAACATCTCAGGCTAACGTGATGCACCTGTAATTTGCTCCTCAGAGATCAGCAGCCTTTGGGGACTTGCTGCTGGCACTCTTTAGGGGTGAATCACCCTTAGGAGGAAGGTGAGACCCTATGCTGCCCTCCAAGTCCTTTTGTAGCCAGAGGCTTTGTTTATGGGGGTCCGTAGAAAGCAGAAGCATGCCTTCCAGCACAGCTGCTATCTGAGAGCTGTGCTTCCTTTCCAGGAAGGCGCAGGAGTGCGTATTTGCAGCGTGTGAGGAGTGGATGATTCTCATCCATGCTCTTTGTGCCTCTCCTGGCTTCAGCCACTTGTCCCCTAAAATATGCAACCAGCCCTGGTTCAGTTGCTGCTTCCTCTGGTTAGCCAGAACAATAGCATAAGATGTCACAGATAAATTATGATATTGAAGTTTTAAAACCATAATTTTGTTTTTCTCTTCTTATTAGATGCCCAGGGATGTATTGGAGTATTTACCTTTATTTTTTATTTCAAAGAATCCATGAACACAGGAAAAGGAGTCATTCATTCATGAGGAGAGCATTTATCAGGAACATGGTGTTCAGGGTGGAACTCCAAAAGGACAGTCATACCTGATGACTGGGGGGGACTGTGGTCTGAAGGGAATGCCAGACTTTAGCAGAGATTTCAAACATTTTTCAATCTGGTTATGTGTGTGATGTAATAAACTGAAGACATCCATGCCCCCATCCCCATAATCTATGGGTGTGCTGCGTTACCTAAGAGTGGCAACTTTGCAGATGTAAGTGAAGGATCTGGAGATGTAGCGATCCTCTGGGGTTATCAAGCGGGCCTGGTGTAGTCACAAGATTTCTCTGGAGAGGAAGGCAGGAGGAGCTACATTGCTGGCTCTGGTGTTGGAGGAAGGGGCTTTAGGTAAAGCATGCAGGCCTTGGGATTTGGATGGAGTCAGGAATCCACTTGTCCCAGTGAGCCTCCAGTTTGAAACTGATTTGCAGACCTATCCTAGATGTCAGTCCTGTGGCAGTCAAAGAGGGTCATTTTGGGTCAGTTTTGGCTTCAGCTCTGATGGGCACCCAGCTACCTATAAACATTTGGTAACCGAAAAGTCTGGTAAAGAGAGGTGAAGAGAGGTGTCCACACTGAGGAGCTGCCATGGAATCTTGCAGGATGGCTAAGAATGTGGGCTTTTAATCCCACACAACAAACTACATCACCCAGTGGATTGGCTAGCACATTAGCAAGTCAGATTATTTCATTTGGATGCCTCCACAGAATGAGAGGTTACTCATACTGCACCATTGGTTTTCAATTGTCTCAGATTTCCCTATTGTTATAGAATCATAATAACAAGCACACCACAGCCACTCTCCATTGGTAGCTAGTAATTACCATTATGTAAGTCCTTGCATAGTGTTGAAACTGCAGAAATCATTCCAAGCTGGGGGATGGAGAGACTTGACGGAAATACACTTGAAAGGAAGCTGATCGCCTCACCAGGGCCTTTTGGCCTCACAGAATGGGGTTTCACAGAACTGCTCGAGTAATAATTCTTACCTCATCTGGTATCTGGAGGAGCAAATATATTTGAAAGCAATCTGAAAACTGTAGAGTGGAATGAAGTATTGCTTGGCATAGCTTTTTTGTTTCATAGGCAGAAGACAACTGTTGGTGATTATGGAGCAGGGAAATGAAAAGATTTCCTTTGAAGCAGGAGTGCTCAATTTTGGCTGCATACTGCAATCACTTGAGAGAATTTTAAAAATTCCCAGTGCTTCAGGCACACCCCAGAAAATGAAAGGAGAATATCTGCAGGTGGGACCCAGGTCTTGGCTTGAACTGTCAAGGTCAGAAACCACAACCTACAGAAAAAATTTACCTGACACTGATGCAATAAACACAGGTAAGGGAACAGTAAATATGTTTAAACAGACAATATGTCAGGCAGCTTTCTGTCACTGTGATAAAATGACTGAGTCAGTCAGCCTGTGAGGAGGAAAGGTTTATTTTGCTTTGTACTTTCAATGATTTCAGCCTGTAGCCACTTGGCCTGTTGCCTGTGGGGCTGTAGCAAAGCAGTACATCATGATAGGAGCATGTGGTAGAGCAGACAGCTCTCCTCACTGACCAGGAAGCAAAAAGAGGAAGAGACAGGGCTCTAAAGTTTCTTGAAGGGTACATACACCCGCAGTGACCCAACTTCCTCTCACTAGGCCCTGTCTTTCTAAGGATCCAACACTTTCCAGTAGTATTGAAGGCCAAGCATTTAGTATATAGGCCCATGGGGGACAATCCAGATCCAAATAGAGGGCCAAGGAGACACAGAGAGACCAACGGAGAAAACCGGATGGTGCATTGGTATGGGATGCCATAACAGATTGCCACAAACTGGGGAACTAAAATAACAAAGATGTACTATCTCATCGTTCTGGAGATAAACGTGTAAAAGGGTCAGCAGGAGCATTGTCCTTCTGACTGTGCTAGAGAAGAGCCCTTCCTGGTCCCTTCCGGAGGTTCCAGGCATTCCTTGGTTTGTGGAGCATCCCTTGACTCTCTACCTCATGTTTTCTCCTCTTGTAATAAGGGCACAAATCATTGGGTTTAGGGCCCACTCTCATCCAATATGATCCAGTTTCAGTCCTTACCTGATTATACTTTCTGGGGTGGCAGGAGATGTAAATTTCGAGCACACTTAATCAATCCTGAATAGGTAGATGGACAGGTGGGTGAAAAGTGAAGGCAGGGTTTAGAAGGTGAGGTGCTTACGGCTCCTTCCTTGCTGAATCACTGCTGAAGAAGGGGTGAGTACAGGTGTCTGCAGCTGGGTTTGCATCCATCTTCCTTGGTTGGAGAGAAATAAAGGGAACAAGTGGAAAGTTTCTAAAAATTGACCAAGCAGAAAGGGAAGAATGTGCCATAGCTGAATACACCTTTATACAGCCAGAGGAGACCAACCCAAGATGAATTCTCTCAAGACAAAGTTGTGTGATCAATTTGTATACTATTTTTATGCAGTCACAACTTTTTCTCCTGAACTTATAAAATACCTTTCAAGTCACCTGTGTCTTCACATGTGTAAGTATGCATATGATCACCATGTCCCAGAACACTATCTAGGAGAGATGAATTTGAGACTCTAATCTGCTGAGGACAAGAGGAAACTCGATCTATTCCTCTCGGCCAAGCTGACAGTTTGGGTTCAGCTGATGGAATGGTTTGTAATTTTGTTTGCTTTCTTTAGAAATACGTCTAGATTCTAGAAAGAAGATATGAACCTTGGGCAATATCCTGTCCCTCTTAACTAGTATTTCTTAGCTGACCCCTGCTTTTGTGGGTGGGTGGGTGGGGTGGGTGGTGAGAGGCATGAGGCATGTGCCCAGCAAGTCCCAACATGGAGTTGCTTCTCTTTGTCTGTCCTCTCCCAGGCCTTGCTGGAGTAGAGGGGTTGATAATTGCTGCATTAGGGGGTGAAGTCAGGCAGAGAGAAGATTCTCCAGATGCAGTCCCATTGTCACAGTCGGTCATGTTTGCTTTCAGACAGTTTCCTTCATCCCTCTCACCCAGTAGTAACCAGTAGTAAAACCCCGGCATCCCCCTGTCCTGTATGACCTCTCCCTGGCTTTCCCCTCTTATGGATCAGTATTTTTTTTTCCTGCAAAGTTCGAGTTGTTGTGGGGATGATGAGAAGTAATGTATATTGACTACTTAGCTCTGTGCTGAATGGGACATCACCTAGATTAAGTTAGCTGAAACTAGAGGTCCAGCTTTGTTTAGTCAAGCCGAGCTCACGTGGTGAGTTAAACAGAATTGGCGCCCTTTCCCAGTTAAAGAATGGTGGTAGATGAAGGCCCAGTATAGAACCATAAAATACATGTCCAACTCATGAATAAGTGTTAGTAACTCAGAAAACACTAATTCCTTCCGTGTTTTACTAGGAATCAACTTTTCATATGTATGTCATGTCTCACATAAGAATGTCTTATTTTAAATAGAAGTTATCTCATTCCACTGTTAGTGAATATATTGATAAAATACCAAAAGGCTCATTTATCCCATGTTTGGGGACCTTTTTAGGGAGAAGGTGAAGCAATACATAGATTCAAATCATTTGAAATGCTACAGAAATGTGGAGAAGGCACATTTAAAAATAATCCAAAATATTAAAACCTTATTATTTTGGAGTTAATTTGGACCATTCAGGAATTCAGATCTAGTTCATGATTCTTTGTCAAGGACACTTTGAGCCTGGGGATTTAGCTCAGTGCCCTAAGTGCCTGCCTGGTTGTTGTGAGTTCGATCCCCAGTACCAAAAAAAAGACACTTTGAAATAGAGTACTCAAACCTTTCCTTCTTGATGCACTTAGGGTAAATTATAATTTTAATATTTTTACTTTCTTGCTCATTTACATGTTTATAAAATAGAACTACTTCTTTTAACATTATTACATAATTTAAAGCTTTCAATAAATTGAAAAAATTGGTCTCCTCTGTACCTTCTTGATCCTAGACATATATCTAATTAATTTCAAATTGAGATTTTGCTATGCTAATGATCTTTAGCATGACAAATTGGCATGTTTCTATCTTATAAAGGTATTTATGAGGATTAGTTAATGAGTCATATATTCTGTAGCCCTAAATCACTCCCAAGGCGTAATTTAGGTGTTCAGGAAGTGTATTAGTTACCATTCTGGGGGACTCTGGAGACTGCCTGGTGCCTTTGTGCTGTACCAGTGGTCTCAAATAGTTAACACACTGCTTAAAGCTTATCTAAGAGCCGGGGAATGAGGAAAGGAGCCACATGAAAAGCAAACAGTGGTACCGAGTCTATATTCAAGCTTGTGACCAGAGTTTTCTAATTACATGACTAATCTGAGCCAATCTGACAGCTTCCATCACTTTAGGGAGGCTGGTTTCCATCTTGGACAAGGCTATGAGGAGCACTATCAGTGGGAAGATCAAAACCATTAGCTGGTTCACATCCTCCCTTTTAGTTAAAGCAAACAGATCTCAGGACCCAGCTCACACCCTTATGAATTACAGATGACAAAACCCAGGCCCAGATGTGTCAAGTGACCTGCCCAAGGTCATGCAGTGAGGACCTAAGAGAGGAGATAAAACTCAAAATGCAGGCCTCCTGGGCACCTGCTCCTGCCCCCTCAGATTTCTTGAGGGAAGGAGGCCAGGCCCTCGGGCTACTTCATAATCTTCCCAGAGAGCCGCCCACAGCACACACTGCTAGCAGAATCCTGTGGGGCGCTTTTGTGTAACTAAGATTCCCAAGTCCAAGTTCATGTTGTATTAGTCTGTCTAGTGGTGGAGGGATCAATGCTGTGTTTCATCTCCTCTCTAGGAAAAGGGGAGGCTGGTGGGGCTAAAGCCTGAGGCAGATGGGCCCAAAAATGAAGCCAAAGCCATGTGAGCAATGCTGCCATCTAGTGAAATGTACTTTAGCTTACTTAGGAGATAGACTCCCAGGCCTGCGAGAATCTTACTGTGCATTGTTTTAATTTTCTAGGAGCACCACAAGGAAACAGGGCCATTTCCTCATCAGTAATGTGGTTTTTATTTAAAAGAGTGGTATATGTTTCAATTCCTATCACAGTATCCTTTGGAAAGGATCTTGTTCACCTGCATATTAGCTGAATACTATTTGTTGTTGTGTTGGTTGTGATAACATATACATACTATAAAACCTATCACAGGAACCATTTGAAAATATCCAGTTCAGTGGTATTGAGTACCGTCACAGTGCTGTGTCACCATCACCACCATCAGTCTCCAGCATTCTTCATTTTCCCAACAGAGACTCTACCCGTAAACAGTCACTCCCCAGTCCCTCCTGTCCCCAGCCCCTGGAAATGACCATTCCCTTTGTCTCTGTGAATTTGACTACACTAGGAATACAGTGTCACATAAATGGAGCTGTGCAGTATTTGTCCTTTCATGACTGGCTTATTTCACTTTAGTATAACGTCCTCAAAGTTCACCTGTGTCATAGTGTGTGTCAGGATTCCTTTTTTTTTTTTTAAAGCCTAAAGAAGATTCTATTACATGTACATATCACATTTTGTTTATCTGTTCATCCATCAGTGGACGCTCCTTTTGGCTCTGGTATGTAATGCTGCTATGGACATGGGTGTTCAATTATTTCTTTGAGATCCTTTCATTTCTGGGTCTATACCCAGATGTGAAGTTACAGGGTAGCAAGTAATTCTGTTCATAATTTGTTGAGGAACTGTCACTGTTTGCACAGTGGCCACACCATTCAGTGTACCCATCAGTTGTGCATAAGGGCTCCATTCTCTCCACATTTCTCTATGCCTTTGTATTTTCTATTTTCTTCTTTTCAAAATAATTGCCTTCTTACTGGGTACAATGTGTTGTCTCATGATGGTTTTATTTGTGCTTTTCTGGTCATTAGTGATGATATTTTCATATGCTTATTGATATTTTGTAAGTCAAGTAATACCTGGGTAATTGTTTTATCAAAACAATTTAATCTCTTTCATAGAATGGGGATAATTGCATTTATCTTCTAATATTATTGTGAAGATTAAATTCATTATTCTAAGACAAGACTTATTAGTTCTTTGCACTGTTGCAGTGCTAGATTTAGATAAAAATGTATGTCTATATTTTTATCTATATCTATATCTATTTTTTTAATTTTTAAGAGAATAAAACCAAACAAAATAAGACAGAATAAAGGCAAGCCAAAACAAAACAGTGAAAGCAATGCAGGACTTCAAAACAAGATAATAGAAAATCAACAATGGCTACCATAATGCTTCTTGTTATCTTCAAAATAGCTGCACATACTATCAGACCTAATAAAATCAAAAGAAAACAATGAAAATGATATAGGATTTTAAAACAAAACAATAGGGAGTTAACAATGGCTACCACCTTCACTTTTTAGATGTTTCTTCCCCCTTCACTTTCACAAAATCTATTGTGCATTTTGGATCCCACTAACTCTTTCACTTTTTTATACTAGGGAGACAACATGATGTTTACCTGTGTGAGTCCAAATCATTTCACCCAAAACATGATCACAAGCTGCATCCATTTACATCCAAGAGCCTTGTGATTATCCTTCTTTATAGCTGAGTAGCTTTACATTGTATAAGAATGCTATATCTTTCTTTTCCATTCTGTGGTTGATGGGCAAGTTACCCCTGCTTTTTGCTGGTTCCCTGTTGCATGGAGCATTGTTTTCTCTCCTTCAGTCTATGAATTTCCTTTCAAGTTAAATATGCTTCTTGTATACACATATTGATGTGTCTTGTTTCTGGATTTACTCTGCTTGTGTTGCTTTTCACTGGGGAATCGAGCCCATGCACATTGATGATGTCAGCCAACATACACTGGTTAATCTCTACCATGCTTGTATCCTGCTGTTGGCTCCCTACTTTCCCTCTCCGTTTACTTGTCTGCCCTGCTCAGTGATCCCACTCTGCTGCTATTCCTGGGATTGTGTTCATTTTTATCTCTCTCTAGAATGTTCTTCAGCACTCTTTGTAGAATTGGTTTGGTGGTCATGAATTCTTCCAGTTCTCTGTTATGGAAGTATCTTACTTCTCCATTAATTTTGAAAGATAGTTTTGCAGGGTTCATCAATCTGGATTGGAAATCATTTTCTTTCAGGACTTAAAATACTTCATTCCAAGCTCTTCTTGACTTGATGGTTTGTGTAGAGAAGTCTGTTGGGATTCTGATGAGTTTTCCTTTAAAGGTGATCTGTTTATTTTCTCTAACAGCCTTTAATATTCTGCTCTTGTACTGACTTTCTGGAGTCTTGATTATTATATGTCTGGGTGTAACTTCATTTTGATTATGGCTAGTTGGAGTTCTATATGCCTCACTTATCTGTGTGTCAGGTCCTCTTTCCATGCTTGGAAAGTTCTCTGCTACTACTTCTGTAAATATGTCATTTGTGTTGACTCCTGATTTTTCACTGACACCTATCATTCTTAAATTATTTTTTTGCATCATCTTGCAGCTGTTGATTTATTATTTCATTTTCCTTGTTATTTTAAGAGATCTTTCCTTTCATGATTGCTAGCTGTGATTCTGTCTTCAAAATCTGAAAGTCTAGCTTCAGTTTTTTTCAAGTGGTTTTGCCAACTTTTGGTGGAGTTTTTAACTTCCTGGACATCTCTTTGAGTCTGCTTCATGTATTCCAATTCTGTTCATTCAAGTTTCCCTCATTCTCCTATGCTCTTTTTTGGTCTTTTTAAGATACACTCAGTAACCCTTTTATTATGCTTGTGATTTCTTCTTTTACTTGAGATATTATTTCTGATCTTATTTCTTTTACAGAAATTTCAGGTGGGTGACTTCCATGACTATGTCTCCTGGACTTGTTCTGTTTGGGCTGAAGGCCAGAGATTGTCTTTTGCTCCTTTGTCTTGACATTTTCCTGGGTTCCTCCAGATGAGCAGGTTGTGGGGACCCAAGCACTTCCCATGTTGGCTACCTATCCACAGTGTAGGGAGATGGATCAGGCACCTGGGTTTCTCCTAACTCAGGTTCCTCAGGAGGTGGTAGAGTACAGGGCAGGTTTCTCCAGATACTCGTGGCTTCTCCAAGACATGGCTGGCTGGTTCTCCTGGCCAGTGCTGGCTACCTGCAGGAGAGTCCTGATGGCGACCTGAGTGTGCGTGGGATCTACTGCTTCTCCACCTATGTCTATTTTTGTCTAGAAAGATGCACAGTCTTACTCTAAAACATTCTACAAAGTCAACCCATTCAGACTACTTGCAGAGCATGTCTATCTGCCTTCTCACAACCAAACAAGACATCTAGAAGTAGACAGTATAGAAAAAGGAAAAAATGCAAGTCAGTTATAGTATAAGTGTCTTTTAGTTCACTGAAAAAGGAGATTGGTGCTAATAGCGATTGGAATAATTTTTATGCTTACATCATCTACTGTGAGCAACTACTTTAAAGATACCAACATGTAATATATTAACTATTGTTATTCTATTTTGTTATGAAATTTTTATAAAGTAAATAAAAAAATAAATAATTTTTTAAAAAGTGAGACGGATATACCTGAAGTAATTACTATACACCTGAGAAATAGCAGTGAAACCAATGAATTCAGAAAATTGAAGCATTCTCATATCTGAACATCCTTGAGATACATTTTTAGCATTGGCCCTGCGATTAATAACTTAAACATAGGCTTTTGCAGGGCTCATCCTAAGGCTTGGGAATTTGCTCTTGGCCCACATTGGAGGTAACTGAGACTGTGTACTAGAGTTTTTGTGAAAGATAAATTTTTGCTTTCCACTGTTTCAGCTAGATAACCATTTTTACACAGTTTAGGTGCTTTAGGAATTTAACTACTGCCATTAAGGTAGCTGGCCCATTCTCTTTGGATACTCGGTCAAAAAAAAAAAAAAAAAAAAAAAAACCAGTGCTCTTTTATAGCTTACAAAACTGGCAACTTAGAAGCAACAACAACTTTGTTGAGTCCATTAGGAGGTAAGGAAGGGATCAGTAGCAGTGAAATGAGAATCCTGTGTACGAATCATGAGCAGAAAAGATAAATGGTGGTTATTAATGTTTTCTGAAGAAAACAAGGGGAGAGAGGTGCTGTCCTCTAATAAAAGTTACAGAAAAAGGGCTGCAAATTCACTCTTACCTGAGTATATTCTCTGTTGACTTGTTCCTGAATGTACACCTGGATTGCTGAAACTTGCAAATGTTTCAGCCCTTTAAGTGTCTTTCTTGTAGAAGGATTGTGGAGAAAGTAAAGAAAGTGTAAAGCACTCAAGTCTTCATTCCTTCCTCACTTCTGCTACTTACATACCAACCTTGGGCAGTTTTCCAAGTGCAGGGAAAAAATAAACAGGGAAGTTTCATTCTACTTTTGGCTTTGACAGCCTATAAGTGGACACTTTAGAGCATTTAGCATTTCCCATTCTTACTAGGTTTTGTTTTTTCTCCAAGGTTACCAAGTTTGCTGTCTCTCAACATTAGGAGCCCTCTGAATATCATTGTTTTAGTGTCATAGTAATAAAAACAATGCATATAACTAATACTTAAATAATTACTATATACTTATACTATGCTGAATGCTTTGTGTATATCACCTAGGTGAAATTCATAGCAGTCCCAGAAAGTAAGTAGATAATTACTCTCATCAAAAAAATAAGGAACTGAGGTATCAGTTAATAGACACAACCCATGCAAAACGTACACATTTCTCAAATCCTTAAAACTTTGATCAATAAATGTTTAATGGAGTATTTACTTAGTGATTTGTTGGAATTAAAAAGATTGGCAATTATTTTAGTAGTAATATGAATATTGGCGGTTATTTTAGTAGTAATATGAGTATTGTGGTTTAGGTCTAAGAGGTCTCCCTAAAGTCTCATGTTTGGAGGTGGGGAGTCATATTCATGCCCCAACTCCTCCTTGCTCTCCCTGCTGACTGGTTGCCATGGGTTGAGCAGCTTTCTTCTGCCATTTCTCTTTGTCATTTCTCTGCCATTTCTCTTCTATCATTCCATTTTTTGCCTTTGAGCTACCAGCCATGGACTGAAATCTCAAACCATGAGCCAAATGAAACCTTTCTCCTATAAATTGTGGGTGCTGTTGTTTTTATCCCAGCAACAGAGAACTAATGAATATAATAGACCTAATCATCAACTTCATTAGGGGATCTATCTTTTTTTCTGACTCAAACTATTTAGGATGTCCTATCCTGTGCATTGTTCGTATTTAGTTATTTTCTTTTTAGTCATCATCCTCTTCATCTCTCTTACACATGTGCTTTTTCTGTCTTTCTTTTGCATTAAATTGCACAGTAATCTCATGATAAATGTAAACCTAATGATCTAGCTGTAGAGGGTTTATTCTTCCCCTCCTCACTCCACCCTATATTTTGAATTGTATCAGTTTATTTGTATATCTGAGAACAGGTGGGTAAGGGCAATGAAAAGACTTGCAATGAAAATCAATTAGTTCTATAACTTCTTAGAAACTTATACAAAAGATTTGACAGAGAAGGAATTGCAAACTAAAATAGAATATTTAAAAACACATCACTTGTTAAAGAATTGCAAACTTTTCTTCCTCTTCTGAGTAGTTTTTAGTCTCTAACTAATAAATTAAGTGGAGAATGAATTGAAGCAGCCTTGAAGGTTAATTGGTATATCTCTATTAATTGCACCATCTAGTCATTAAATACTTTATCAGGAGAAGGTATATGTGTTTCTAGCATAATGTCTATATAAACATTATCTACTGAGTGCACATTATTGCATTTAAACTCCTTATAGTACTTTTATATCCTAGCACCCTTAATCTGTATACCTGTTTTTTTGTCACTGGGAACAAATGTAGAAAAAGAATTCCAAGACAATAAAAAAGAAGAGTAAATCTTCAAATGTATCGAATGGGCATGAGAATGGTGTTTTGGGAGGCTAGGGAGAGGCAGAGGGTGTGGTTGAGCATTTAAAAAGGGCAAGGAATGGGCTTTTCCCCTTAGTATTACAAGCAAGGCCTCAGGTAGGTAAGAAGTCAGGTAGATATGTCATAAACAGACTGCCTTGGTTACTCTTCTCTAGTTACTGAGACAAAATACCTGATGCCCAAAATGAAGGAAAGGTTTATTTAGCTTTCAGTTTGTGGAGGTTTCAGTCTATACTCAGCTGGTTCCAAGGCAGGGTGGCATGGCTGAGGGGCAACCATTCTTGGTGGCTGTGGCAGATACCAAAAGAGACCAGAGCAAAGGGCAAAAGGAGAAGTAAGCCTCTTGCCCTCTCTTGCATTGTATGCAAGCTACCTGCCCCAGGATAGGTGCAGCACTCACACTGCCCACTCCAGCATGAGACAATGAATAACAGACTCTAGTTTCAGCCATCTTTGAAAGCCTCCCTCGGTGACCACATTAGCTTTGGATGGACATCCAAACACAAACCATGTGATACTAACAGACAGAGGGAGTGGCAGATCTCTAGTTCGGGAGGAGACAGCACAGAGAATTACAGTTTTCACAGATATTTACAATGATGCTCACAGATATAGAAGATTTGTTGTGTGGGGGCCAAAGACAAGAACAGCTAATGTGCACTCGGGTATCGAGTTGGGGGTTGTACAGAAGACTGAAGGAGAAGACTGAGCAGACCGGGGAAGAGCTCAGTCTTGGAGTAGGCCCCTCCGATATCCAGGGGTCCCTCCAGTGCTGAGACAGATGTGAGTGAGAGTCTAGATAGCAGCTGGGCTGCACTGTGTATTGGGGTGGGCACAGATGAGCTGTGGTGGGGAGAGAAGGTTATAAAGCTAGTTCCGGAACCCAGGTCTTCTGGGCTTGCATGTCCTCTGCATTGTGCCATCCCATCTTGCCAGTACTTAGCCGTGGAAAGCAGTGCTCCTGTGTTCTGCCCATGCTGTGTAGGTCCATGCAGTTATTCATTTGTTCAGCCAGGATTTGCATATAGGGGACTATAATTCTGACACCTCAGGTGGGGATTTGTCTAGCACTGCTGTGTCTTGGGAGTCAGCAAGAGATGACGGCTGTTGTCAGATTGTTTTTTCTTCATGTGCACTAATCTAGGGATGGAGTGGGAAAGCAGCCTGTGGTGCTTCCTAAGGAACGGCCCAGTGACTCCCTGCCCTAGTGGTCAGCAGGGACCGGGACCGGGCTTCTTTGGGGTGAGTGGAGGGAGGATGCTGCTTCTGAGGTCAGGGTCAGGGGCTTCTGCTGCCCAACTCAGCTGCCCCTGTGGAGGATAAGTAGAGTCTGAGCATCTACTGTGCAAATACGCCAGCCTCCTCTCCTCTCCCCTGGGCACAATGTTGGTCAACATAGCAATGATCATATGGACTCCACTAACCTGGCTTTAAGGTCCCCATTAGCAGTTTTTTCCTTTAAACATCCTCCTTTCAAATCTACCCATTGATTGGTAAGATACACAAAACCAACTTTGTGAGTTTCACCTATGGCAATTGTCGGTTGGTATTTTGTCAGTCTCGGATGGAAGGAGGAGAAAAACAGCTTGGTTGAATACTGAATTTAGTGTTTTGGTTCCTGCAGCACACACTATGCCAGGTGTTAGGCAGAGAATGTAAAGGTGAGTAAGGCTTAGTTGCTGTGCTGGGGGGAATCTCTCCAAACACACATCTCTGTCACCCCAGAGTCTGTGCCATGGCAGGTGCACTCTGTGCTGTGGGAGAGTACATGGGAGCCAGATGTGAATTCTACTGAGTGTCTGGAAAGATGCATCTTAATATTGTTTATTTACTTGGCTGTGAATTAGATGAACCATTTCTGTGAGCAGTAATCCGGAAAGAAATAGCGACTATTCTGTTGTGGCCATAGCATCTGGCCTAGTTCTTTAAAACTATATTTCTGCTTCCTCCATGTGTGTGATATTTGCAGTGTCCCGGGATGCTCCCATGCCTCTGCAGATTGTAACTAGATATTTGTAGGGACTCATGGGATTTGGTGGGGAGGGAGGCCATCAGGACAAAGTACGAGTCCTGTCACTGCATGACACCCAGTCCCTGGTCACCCACTGGAGAAATGTTTGGGTCCTGAGGTGCACGTACAACTTCGATCTCATAATGTTCTTATATTTTTAGGCCAGAAAAGGCCATTTGGCAGTCTCAAGTTGAAAGATCCTCTGGTCCTTGCCTTTCTCTTAACAAACAGAAAGGAGGGGCATCACCTTGCCTCTTGGTGCCTTTTTTACTCTCTATCTGATATGACAGGTATTCCAGTAGTGACACGGAAACTATTGTTATCTTTCTGTTTTTCATGTAAAGTTTCCTGTTAGTCTTTGATGAATATTAATCTCCCTGGAGTAAGGCTCATGTTGTGAGCATTTCCATGTTTTTATTGTGGTATTAAAAATAAAACTTTCTAAGGGGAAGATTTACATAATCATTTTCCAGATCAATACTTTTCAAAGTAGAAAAGTCTATTGAGTAGCTCACGTTGAAAATATTTTTCTCTGCTGAAAAAAATGAGATTAACTTGGAATTATGCACTTCTAATTGCTGAAGAAAACGCCAGCTATTTTAAATGCTTAGTCACATCAGTGTCACAGTCCTCATTGGCCCACATTTGCTCTTTTATTTTCCCATCTTGCGCATATGATGCTGTTAGCATTTATCGCTATGTTTGAAAACTGCCAAGATAGTGACTATGGTAATCAATCTGGCCCAATATATTCTCACCATAAACACAAGCATGACTGGCTAGGTCCCTGCTTCTTTCCACATCTGCTTCCTGCCTTCCCCAGTGAGGAAACTGATCTGAGCGATCACGGCTAGACGGCACCTTGTCTGGGAAGGAGTACCAGCCCCTCTCACGTCCCCGCTCCCTGTGATAAATCTGACCTTTAAACTCAATTCGCCTAGAATTGTATTTCTATTAGGAACACTGCTCCAGGTCTGTGCATACAGTAGAAGAGAAAATATGCAATCAATAGGTGGTTTCTCAACCTTGAGCCTGCCCATGGGATATTTTATAAAGTGTCAGCATGGGATCTGACATGTCCTTTTTTCATCTCTATGACCATCCCCACGATGGACTCTGGGACAGTGAGCATTGGTGAAGAGATGCAGTGTCCTGGAGCCAGTAGGGTCACCCCATAGTCAGCCTCGCTGTCACTCAGAAACCTTATTCCACGGTGTGTCATTCTGTCTCTTTAGGGTGGGAAGGGGAGTTCGGTTTTGTTAGACCTAGTCCTTAATAATTTCTTCATGTGCCTGAGTCCGCATGTACTAGTGCTGCCTGATAGAAAGCTATAGTTTATATGGTGTTAACATCAAAAATGAAATTCCATTTCAGGGCCATATTCGTCTTTTGCACAGATATTCTAATCCCTTGGAGATGTGAGACAATAATCTATGCTTTGGAAGAATGCTTTTTAAATTACTTATGAAATTTCTTTAAAAAGTACTTTTCTATTCATTTTAAAAGTTAAAATTACACATGTTCATAATTACATTATTTGGTCAAACTTGATACAAAATGCATCAGCCCAACACTGGGAATGTGGAGAGCATTTCTGGCTTTCTTAAGATTTGTGACTGTATCGCCACATTGTATTGGTTTGCTTAGTATCCATTGTCCTATTATGGTGGTTCTCAAGATGTACTCCCTGGGCCATTTGCATTCTCAAGACCCTTTCACTGGACCCAGAAGATCAAAACTTTTTGTGGGCTGGGGATGTGGTTCAGTGGTAGAGTGTTTGCCTAGGACGTGTTGGGCCCTGGGTTCAATGCCTATCTCTGGAGAGAAATCTAAAAAGAAAAAAGAAAGGAACAACTACCAACACAAAAACTATTTTCATATAATGCTTAGACATTCTTTTCCTTTTTTTCCTGACATTCGTTCTCTTGGTGCAGAGGAAATCTTGAATAAATCTGATGACTTCTTAGCACAGATTGAGGCAGTGCCATATACTATGCCAGTCAAGGTATTCTTAACCATCACGCACTTGGAATTTTCTTTAAAAAAATATAATTTCATCTGGGCTGGGGATGTAGCTCAGTGGCAGAGTGCTTGCTTTGCATGGCATGTACAAGGTCCTGAGTTCAATACCTAGTACCACCAAAATATATATATACATATATATATATATATATATATATATATATATATGTATATAATCACCTAAGAATGCCTTTGATAAAGCAACAAAAGTGTTTAATTTTGTTAAATCTGGAAGTGCATGTTGATACATGTAGTATTTCGGTGGCATGCAGTGGTTGTCTCAAATAAAGCACCTGTGCAGCTGCCTAAATTGTGGACTCTTTTAGCTCCCTCAACCCTCATGAAGCACATTTTTAAATTAAAAGAATAATAGGCAAAAACGATTATTAAACAAATGTGATTATGTATGTGTGTATTTTGAAGACATTTTCTCAAAGAGGAGTGAATGTTTTTACAGTCCTTTTACTGGAAACAACTAATGGGTCTCAGTAATCATAAAATTCGAGCATTGAAAGATCAAATTTTGGAAACGATTCTGCCACTGTAAGCCTGAAAGCTAATCATAAAAGACTTTTCTGATAAGATTAGTGGTGATAATGGTAAGTGCCATGTATCGATCCTGTATGGTGGAATATGTCAGCACCTGGAAGCTGGGTGTAAGTCAGTAAACCAGTATTTTCCAAATGACCTGTGCATTGTGCTACAAATCTTGTAACATAAGATACATCTGAAGTGCAAGGAAGCCTAATGGATTTTAGTACAATCGACTACTAAAAGCTTATTGATATAGTTTCAGATTGCTCACTTCAGTGAACTCTTAAGAAGCTGCCACTTGTTGATTTTTAGCATAATGTCCAAGAAAAGTCTTCATGATATCTGAAAAAATCTATTAAAATGTTTTTCCATTTTCCAGCTACCCTTCTGTATTGTGCTGGATTTTCGTTATAGATTTTAACTGAAACAGTAGGTCCAAATGTAAGTCACATAAGCAAAACAACATAAAGCATTAAAGAGATTTGTGCAATAGTAATATTAAGAAGCATTTATTCAGATCCTAAGATTTCTTAAAAGAAGATGTTATTTGTTTCTTTAATTTACCTATCACTGCAATAGGATAGACCTATGTAATTCAAAGTAAACACTTGAATTTTAATTATAACATTGAGAAATCATCATGTAATATTACAGTTAAACTTGTGTAGATCTGTGTTTTTATTTATGTTTAATAGAAAGTGTTTTAACAATGCTCTGATTTTCTGTGCTCGATATTACTCAGGGACAAGTTGACTCTGGGTTCCATCCTGGCATCTTTATGTACTAGCCTTGGTTCATACATAGTGTAGTCTCTTCTTCCTGCCCTCCTTTCCAGAAACATCTCACTTATGAAGTAAATTAAAAGGCAAGTGAAGAGGTGATAGAAGAATTTTGATTAAGGAAAATGGGGAGCTTCCTTGCTTGCCAAGGGGATACCAGATACCAAGAAGACTTCTTGGACACTACCTATATTAGTCAGTTTTGAATCACTGTACCAAAATATTTGAGATCATCTACTTATAAAGAGCAGAGGTTTATTTTGGCTCAGAATGTGAAGGTTTCAGTCCATGGTTGGCCAGACCCATTGCTTTTGAACTTGTGAGGAGGCAGAATATCTTGGTACATAGTGTGTGGCAGAGGAAGCTGCTTACCTCATGGCAGCCAGGAAGTAGAAGGCAGGGGGTGGTGGTTGAAAAAGACCAGAGTTCCACAGTCCCCTTTGAAAGCACAGCCCTGATGACCTCACTTCCTCCCTGTCTCAATAGCTGCAGGCAGGGTACTAAGCCTTTGACACCTGGGCCTTGGGGGAATATAGCATTACCATTGGAACAAGCCCTCTTGACCTGACGGTGCACAGAAGACCACACATATAACCTGTGAGAATATTTACATCATGAAAGTTAGCACATGCTCAAGTCAGGACTTTTTTTTCTAAGAAAGCCAATTTTTAAATCTTTACAAGCATCCCACTGCCTAGATTGACCTAACTCTCAGGGCAGCCTGATGAACCTCCAAAGCATTGTATCATGTCAGCCTACCAATGTGACGCTGTGTGTATTCCCCACACTGGGAGCCACAGGGAGGAAGGTGATACAAGAGCCAAAGGGCAAAATTTGGAGCCACACAGCCTGACATTTAGATCCTCCCTGGACTATTTCTAACTCTGTGGCCTTTAGCAAAATTCTCTGAGTCTCAGCTTCTTAATCTGTGGAACAAGGGAAGCAATTTCTACCTAGTAGCAGTGTTGTAAAAATTAACAACTGTGACAGTTTGCCCTCGCCAAACAATGGCCTGTGGAAAGACCTGGCTTTATGATCAGGTACCTCTGGGACCTTCTTCTGCCTGGCAGCAAAATTGTGACATCTTTTCAGGGTCCTGCTTTTCTATAACAAAACATTATCTTTACCTTTTGTTTATCTGGCTTCCAAGATTTATGCAGTAACAATCAAGAATATGGGATTAATATATTCAGAAATCTCACAAAAAGTATAATCTTAGACTTTTATCTCTGAGTTGCTTAGAATCGCAGAAGAGGAACAGTTGTTAGGCAGTCATTTAAAGGGTGACTAACAAATTATCCACCTATCCTCAACTTACATCTTTAAGTACAATTAAGATACTAATGAAAAATATGTACTTGAATCAAGTTAATTTAACCCTTGATAATCGCTCTGAATTATGCCTTTGTCTTATGCCTTTAAGCCTTTGTCATAAGTTATTGTAAGAGACAACTGCTTGAATTTTGTTTCAGAAACGATTGAGAACTGTGAGTATATCCTGTGCCTCAGTTTCCCTTTTTATAATGAGCAAGATAGGTTATCTGTCTTTGATACAGGGACAAACCTTGTCCCTCCTAAAGAATTGGTCTTTTTCATCCTCTTAATAAGGATTTGTAAAACTCCTAACATTTCCCTATTTATCTCTGTACCAGGAATATTAGGACCAAGTCTTGTAATCAATCCTAAGAACAGTCTGGCATTTAAATGTCCTTTCTTAGCCCCTGTTTCCTACAGGTTCATTTCTATTTTATTAATTTTATTTGCCTTTTAAAATTCTACACGTTCCTCTTCATAGAGCTGTGAGCTGATGAGAGGTGAACCCCTAACCTGATATGAGCCAAGCCTTCACTTTATATATTCTACCTTGAAGTCTCGAGGCTGGATGTGGAAATTAGATAGAGAGAACATAGGATTATACTGTGTAGTACTCACAGAAAACTTTGACTTGGAAAAAAATTTTCCTACCACTTTTATCCATAGATTTTATCCATTATGTAGAATGTCCATACATACTGTATTAGTCAGCTTTTCCCATTTCTGGGACATGATACCTGACACTCACAATTTAAGAGCATTCTACTTTGGCTCATGATTTCAGGATTCGGTAAATGGTTGACAGGGTTCAGTACAGGAACATCAGAGAAAGGGCCTGATGGAGCAAAGCTTCTAGCTCATTTATGGCAGCCAGTAAGCAGAGTAGGATAATGTGCCGGAGGGGAGAGGACAAGAGACCAGACATAGTAGCCAAGCTCATGCTTCCATGGCCCACTTAAATACTTTCAGAAGGGTGTTCAACCAATCCCCCAAGGAATTGCCAAATGAATCAAGTTGACACAATCAAGCTTAACCATCACACACACATGTATATGTGTGTATAATGCATAATGTGTATATATGTGTATGCAGATACATTTTTCCTGGAAATAACTTTTAATTGATAGAAAAGTTATAATAATAAAAGTGGTACGAAGAATGCCCTGTTCTCTGAACCCGGTTAATATTTTTTTCTAAACTGTTTGGGAATAAAATGCATACACTATGGCTTTTTATCCCTAAATGCTTCAATGCATACTTCCTGAGAAAAGGGCTATTGTTTTGTGTAGCAGGGATACAATTATCAGCTTTAGTAAAATTAACACTGATGATACCTTTATATAAATCTGACATGCACATTCCAAAGTTTTCAGCTGATTCAACAATGTCCTGTATAGCATTATTTCCCCTCTAGTCCAGGATAAAACTTGAGGATTGGGCTTCACTTAATTATCACGTCTCTTTTTGAAGAACTTTCACCTGTGCTATATTATAGTCATTGGTCGTTTTAGTAGCTTCTTTTAAATTGTTAGATAGAAGCACTTCTAATCTTGGCTATGTTTCATTGATAAGCACTCTTTTATTCTCTTGAAAACCAAGTCTGTGTTCTAGTTCTAGACTTAACCGATTCCCATTGTACGGAAGATGTTTTCATGTGTAAGGTAGAAGGGTGAAGGTGAGGGATTTTGAGTGCATATAATTTGTGGTTGTCTTTATTTGGTTTAAAATACACAGAAAGGGGTCCGATCCTTCTGCAATTCCTCTGCTGCCAAGTTACTGCCAAGAAGGACTTTCCTTTGTCCTTGAGAAGAAAAAGAGATCACTTTGAGAATCTTGAAAGATCATTTTGATAATCTTTGCTTTATGTCAAGATAACACACACATGAATCTAAAGAGAGATAAAAACACCTTACATTTACTGGAGTCCTTATCTCAGCACTTTCCTACATTTTATGAGTCAACAGCAGCAGCTCCGGTGATAATTAAGCACTTCTATGCAGGCAGCGCTTTGCAGTGCTCTGTAAAGGGTATATTCAGCAATTCTGTTCCCTGCCCTCCAGAACAACTTGCTTCATGTGCATCAATATGCATTATTAAATATTATAACACATCAAGTAAGAAATGTGACACAATACAGACATAATACAGACTTGCAGTTCTTGAGCTGATTTTTCAGATGGTGGCCCTCAGTCATAAGCTAAATAACTTGCCAAAAGTTACTTTACCAAAATCAAATCTACAATACCAACTCTAAGACCCTTATTTTCTCCCTACAATTCCTGGCTCCAAACACCGTTAATGGAACTGTCTTTCTTAGTATCTACTCTTAAGAAACAGTGGGACAGTGGAAGAAAAGGCCATTTTTAAAAAGATTACAAAAAATCTGCTACACAATTTCTCAGGAAAAAAAAAAAAGGTTGAATACTGTATTAAAAAAGGCTTCTCCTGTTCTAAGAGGGCAAAGTTCTATGAGAGGGGCCTCCCTGTGGGCTGATCTGAGAGCTGCAGGGCCCCCAAAGGCTGGCAGGGTGTCAGGCTGTCACCCTTTTCTCTTTGCCTCTGGGGACTGTTGGCGTAGGCTGTGTTTTGGAATCTCCTATTTCTCCTTTGCATCTGGTTTTCCTTACCTTTGTTTCATTTAATCATGAGTTCTGTACCCTCCCAAAATGAGCAGTTAATAACGTATAATTTTAATATTTTCTGAGTTTATATATGTTGAAATTCATAATTATACCATGAGGGAGGTAGAGCTCACAGGGTACACAGTGGTCACGGGGAGGAACTGTGTAATGTGGTGCTAGGTCACTACCTTAGCATGCGCCAAGCTCTGGGTTCAATTCCCAGCATCTAGGACTGGGGATATTAGCACCCTCCTGGCAATATAATGTCCTGAGTTTGATTTCCAGTACAAAAAAAAAAAAAAAAAAAGAGATCCAATTCCCATCATAATCTCCCATAAAAAAATAAAAAAGACAATCATAAATAGGGAAAAATTGAAATTATTCTTTGCCTTGAGTCATTAGGGATTTTTCAAAGCTGTGTGATTCTATTATGTAGCCACCAGCCGTTGTGAGTATTGAGATTTTTGGATGTGGTTAATCTGAATTCTGTGCAGTACAAATTAGTCCAGGAAAAGGAATACTGTAAATTTTACAGTGATTTTATGTTGAAATGATACGGTATTTTGAATATTTTGCATTAAATAGAATATTATTAAAATTAATACTGTGTCTTTCTTTTTACTTTTAAATGCAGCTCCTAGAAAATCTAAAATAGTATAAGTGGCTTACATTTGTAGTTCTTATTATTTTTATATTGGAGAGCACAGCTAGTGAAGGAAAGAAATATACAGCAAAAAGCCCAACTCATTCAATGTATTTTAGAGTAAATTTCTAAAGGAAAAACTCAGAGTCCAGTGGTCCCATTTGTGTTCTTGTTGGATTTAGGTTTTATTACATTGTCTTTAATTAAATCTGTTTCCAGATCCCATTGGAAAGAGAATTTAGTCTTTTTGTTTTAAAAAAATTTGAAGACAATCTTGAATTCAATTCAAAAGTGGCGTATTTTAAAGCCTTTGTAGAAAGCTTTCTGTTTACATAGATTTAAGGTATGACTAATATAGAATTCTTTTTATAATTATTATTATTGTTAGGGGTTTGAGAGAGAATCTTACTCTGCAGTTTAGGCTGGCATTGACCTTACTTAGCACTCCAGGCTGGCCTTGGATTCAGTCCTCTTGCCTAAGTCTCTTGAGTGCTGGGATCAAAGCCTGGTGACATCAAACCCTGCTTAATGTAGAGTTCTCCGGGGGCTAAGGAACTGGGAAATTATCCAGAAGCTTCTGAAGTGATCTTTCTGATCTCATAGAGAAGTGTACAGGGGACTTGGCCCCGAGACATTGCAAACCAGCCAGGCACCCTTGTGTTCACACCTTCCTTCCAATAAACGAAAACATTGGGAAAGATAAAATATTTATTCCAAAGTGTCTATAACTGAATTTATTGATATAACTCGCTGGATGTTATTGCCTGTGCAAACTCATGTAACTGTGCACGTAAAGCATGTTTTTATTAGTTCCTACATAAAATTTTTATGATAATGGCAAACAAAGGACCGATTTAGTTTAGCTGAGTTTGTTCATATTGCTTTGGCTTCCAATAGATAAGCAACAGTGCACACAGCAGCAATCCCTGGGGAGAAGGGGCGGGACTTGCAAGGAAGGAACTCTTAGCAGTGGGCTGAAAGCTTGGGGTGGGGGCAGAAGGCTCCACAGGAACCCCAAAAGGCCAGGCTGGCGAGGGCTACCATTGGCTTTTGCAGTGTGTTGTTGGGCAGCCCCACTCCCCACAGGTAGCTGTGGGGTATTCAGATTCAGTCTCAGAACAGGCCTGCATAACTGCCATTGAAAGAACTCCCACATATTGTATTTCAACTGGAGAATTACAGAGAAAAAAGATTCAAGTGGCTTATTGTAGGTCATCTCCCACTCTGGGATTTAAACAAAGTACCCAGAACAAAGTTCCTTTAAACGGGGTGCCTTCGTGTGAGTCCCTCCTGTCTGCGGGCTTGGCAGGCTTGCTGGGTACGGAGCCCACGCCTCTCAGTCCCACTGCCGCTTTTATGTGTGACCCTTGAATGTGGCAAAGGATCCCCGTGGTGACCTGGATTGGAGGGAAGTTTCTCTAGAAGCTGAAGATAAAGCATCTTTCATAAATACTACGTTTTCCTTTCCAATGACTAGTTAAAAACTGATAGTCTCTAATCTCCAGCGAGGCCAATTCCTGAACCAATGAATAGGACACGGGATTAGACATGTATAAAAATATTTAGGGGGACAATGGCAAGAACTATTTCAAACTGAATGAGCTGAAAAGTAAAAGACATAGGATTGTCCTTGAGAAGTAACACTGAAGCTACCTGAGACAGAAATCATCTGAGCATACGGGAAACTGTGATGTATATGACATTTATTTGGGGCTGAGGAATATCTGAGACATTAAAAAATCACAGCTTAGGGAGGAGAGGGTTGTGATGGTCTGGATTCTAGGCACTAGGAATATTTACACACCTGAAACCACCAGACAGAGGACAGTTTTGCAGGCATCAGGCACAAGTCTCAAACACTGGTCTAGCCAGCTGGCCACTTGACTTCTTCAAGGCTTGCAGGAAAAAGGAGCTTCCAAACCCGCCCAGCCCCCTTTCTGGCTGTGTTTTTTTAGAACTAATCTAATCAGTGGTTCTTGGTTCTGCATATTTTCTCAATGGTCATGTTCACCTGTTCTCCAGTGTGTCTTTGTGTATTTCACAAGATATTTCTTAGTTTTCTTTCCCCAAGAGTAGTTTTCTTCTTCCTCAAAAGTTTTCTTCTTCCTGCTTCAGCTTGTGCCCTGTTGGAAGAGGTGTGTGAGTGTGTTTTTGCATATGTGTGTGCACATGGCTGTTTATTTCTTTACTTTGGCTTCATCTCAGGCTCCAGAAAAAATAAACTGTTATATCTATAAAATGTGTACATGTTGTTTCAATCTTGCCAAAGTTTTATGATTCACCAGGTGGTAAGCCTTGGAGAAATTCAAATAGTTTTCGATCCTTTAGGCCAAGAGAACTATTTAGGGTAATTAAGGCTGTTCCACTAGGCAAGATTTATTCCCTGCTGTCCTGGAACTGACTTCCCAGAGGGAAGCATTAGAGTTGTCCATGCTAACTAAAGGTTACTATGAATGCTATGGGTTCTTGGTTTGTTGGCCATAGGTCTCTTCCAGAGATGTCTTGGTTGATTCCAGACCCTGAATCTGAGAACCTGGCCCTGTTTTATGATTGCCCTTCATGCATGGATGCATCACAGACATTAAAGTTACTTTGCGTTGAACTCGGGAACAGTCATGGTTTGGGTTGGGGAGTCAGTGGGGGAATGACAGACTTAGTTAAGGTTTTGTTACTTTCTTTCAAAAAGTCATTAAGAGAATAACTCAGTTTTGGGAAACTACAATAAGGTTGATTTTAAATGCAGTTCTACAGTCTTTTAACTCAGGACTAGGTGAATAGCTTTTCAAGTATGTATGAAAGACAAGAATCCCAAAAGATAGCTCTATTTTAAATAGCAGACTCCAGGGACTCAAGGATTGTAACAAAAGGGCAGATATGGAAGAGATGAACTCCCAGTCCACCTCTGTTTGAGAATAAAGCCCGCTGGCTGGGTTCCCTGAGGTGCCGCGGAATGCCAGTCTTCCTGGCTCTGGTCTAGGTAGATGTGTTCACAATACGTTCGTTGGTATTGACTTTGCTGAAGCTGACCCATATTATAAAGTTCCAACAGAGGAAAGTATAACTGAGCTTTGGGAAAAGCCATAGCATACACAATGGAAGAGAAAAAGCAACATTTTAAGTGAACAGAGAAGAAATTTGAGCAGAATCTCCAAGTGAAGAAATCAGGGCACTGGATGGAATGTTTCAGCCACAGTGGAAAAAAAAGAAAGAAAGCAGTGTATTTATTTGGTAAAAAACATAATGAAATTATACAATTCTCTTGTGAAAACTCACACAGAAGATCTTTGTCTCTTTGCTAATTATGCATGAGTCAAGGTGAAAATTGCACAGACTTAAAGAAATCTAACAAAGGCAAAATATTAATGTTTGGGACTTCATTTTACAACTAATGAGGATTTTTAGATATCCCTGAATTTGAGTATTGAGGGGTTAAGGAAGGATTTAGAGACCACCCAAACATTATTAAACTTGTAAAGCACTCTTAATGTTATTTTCATTAAATAACAAATTCAATGCAAAATTGATAGATGCTTATGTAAATAAATGTTTTATTAATGAACCATATCCATTGCATGCACCTATTTAGAAAATCATCAGATGTAAAATGTCATGGGTTTGGTGACAAGATTAGGGTTGGTCCCAATTAGGAATAACAATCTGGAGTTTCCCAGTAAACAACCCTAATGAGCTATTCTCTGGATTCTGGGCATGTAGGAATGGCATGGAAGTTTAACTCTCCAGTTTTATGAAGTAATGATCCTATATTCAGAGGAGGAATAGATACAAAGACAATTCCAAATATCTTCCAACTGTTTGGGAAAAACCATAGCTTCATATTGTGTGAGATCACCCTGCAAATGTTTGCTGGCTTAAGTACAGTTTTGCAATGAAAGGTTTAAAGCATTGTCTTTAGGTCCTTCAGCCATTTTTATTCAAGGAGAAGGATGCTGCAATTTTGCAGAAATGCCCCTCTATCTTATTGCTAACCTGCAGAGACAGAACCTTTTTCACCTTCTCTGCATTTCTACAATTTTTGATCACTGCAGAGCTCTGTTGTCTTACTGCCAGTTTTTTAGTATTCACCATTAACTGCTGCAAATGACTGGCTATGGCAGACACTAGCTGTGTGATTTTTGGACCACTCGCCTCACCAATCTGGACCTCATTGTTTTCATGTTTACATGTGGATTTTGATCTACATCTAAAGGTTTTTCCAGCGCTCTCCCCCACTGAATTATGTAAGATTTGGCATTTCTGTACTATGTAAATTTGAGATGCAGTCAAAACTGGAACCGTGTATGTCAATGTATCATGCTGAAACGATCAGCTGACTCTAACAAAATCAATTTCTTGTTCACCATGCATGGGTTAAGACCATGAGGAATATATTTGGTGCTTCATCATAGATGTGTTTGTAAAGATTTTGCATAAAGGCCACTCATATGTTAGATTAGGGACATATTTTAAAGATGAAATAAGACTCTTTCTAAATATTTCTGCCTGGTATTGAGGATGACTTTCAGAACCACTTTAGCTACATTATCTAATTTCCTCCCAGGCATACGCTCATTAAACCAGGGCTAAGAGAGGAGAGATGACTTGCCCAAGTCATCCCATGTTCTTCCCCTACCCAATCAGGTACCAAATTACATCTTTTCATTCAATGGATGCCAGAAACAGCATTTTCTAGGCACTGGGATGGTACTGCCAATTCGGTTGGGTCCAGCCTGTCTGTCTCCACATTGGACACGTGTCACATGGCTGGGATGTGGATTGATCAAAGCCAAGCAGGGTCAATCAGGCAATCTGGATCCAGCCCCGATGCAACCAGTTACCTTGAAAAATCACAAACAAGGAAAATCAGTTTTCTTGGCTGATCTGAGCCCTGCAGACCTGTGCTCTCAGGGTTCCTTGTTTCTAAGGAGACCTCCCTCACCTCGTGCCTTGAATGAGCTCTCCTCTCTATCGGCCCCAGCACTCCACAAGGACTGTGTGTGTGTGTGTGTGTGTGCACATCTGTTGCAGCACACAATTCTTCCTCATTTTTTGTCCAGAATACTATGTTGTTTTTGCGATCTGTTTATTGGCCATTCTGCAGACCTTGGTGAGCCACTTACAGGCAAGAATTGTCTATATTATACCTTACATTTTTGTTGTTGTTTTTGTATAGGAACACAAGAAAAATATGAGAAAATTGGATGGCTGGGAGGAATGTATCTTTTAAATTCCACAGTGAATTTCTGGTTTCCTTGAAAGTTTCCCAAGCATTAGCCAAGCTTTAAATAACAAAGAATGACACAGACCCTGGGAAGGGATGACTTTTTAGAGTTTTATTATGGTGACCTTGGTAGACAAAATAACATAACAGGTTAAACCTAGATGGAAAAGGCCATGACTGCATTTGAATTAAATGCTACATCAGATCCAGCTAATCTAATGTTCAGTCCCTTAATCTTATTGTGTTTACCCTTGGCAGCATAACTAATGAACAGTGCAACTCTGCAGAAGTGAGGTAAAGTGAATAGTTGGATATTCATGCATTCCAAGCCCTTTTCTTCAAAGGCTAGGACTATTTTTTAAAATGGAATGGGGAAAGAGGATGGCATCATTTTGTGGAAGGGGTCTTTAGATTGCTCAGTTTGTGTAGCTGATCTTCTAGCATCTCGGGATTCTGAGTGCAGCTGAAACTCAGGTTTAATATGAGGGAAAAGCAGGGCAGCGTTGGGGGATATCAGCTCTGGCCTTGATTTCTCTGTTTACTGGAACCCTATTCCTCGCCTCTTTTGCCCCATATTCCCAAGAATTTCTACTTTCCAGTTGTGGCTTTTGATTGATCGCTCTCAGATTGGGGAATAGGGTAATCACTCATCTCTACTCATTCTAGCCTATTATATAATTGTCTTTTTTATTTTTATTTCTCCCTTCTGTTTTCTCTTGTTTCCTTCTCCTTTTATCCCTTTTTCTCTTCTTTCATTTTTTGCCCTTTCTCTTCCTCGAGCTACTTTACTTGTCTTACCACTATGTGAAATTAATTATAGGCTAAAATACCATATTTTTATTGAAGAAAGATTTCTATGCTATATTCATGAATTTTTAAACCTGGTGGAAATAACTATCCCTCAAAAACAAACAAGAACTCTGGCAGCTCCGCAACTAGACTAAGTTCATTTTTGTCTGCATGTGTTTGCTAATGATTGTATTTGTTAGATATACTCTATACTTAGACATTGTCCTTTGCTGAGAGGAAATAGTCCCTGCCCTCATTGAGTTTATCTTTTTGTTGGGGAGAAAGAACGGGGTCAGGCAATCTTGAAAGAAGCTGTGGTGGTGTTCAGTGGTAGAGCATATGCTTAACATGTACGAGGGTCTGATTTCAATTTCTAGTGCTAAACCAAACCACGTACTCAACCATGAGAATGACTCAGACACTGTGGTATCATCAGGACAGGCCTGAGGAACATGTGGAGAGGTGGCCTTGAGCCTTCAGTGTATGGAAGAGCAGTCAGGTCATGCCTCCTGGGGCTCTGCCCTTGTCGTGAACTGTTCAGGGATAAGGAGCAGTGATAACCTTCCCCCAATAAAACAGCAACCCTGAGTGACTCAGAACATGAAGAAAATCACCCCAGGTCATGGAGGCTGACCTAGGACTCACCTCTGGCTCAAGCCTGATGTCAGGGCCAGGGTGATTAGGGCTGTGAGTTCATCTTAGCTGTTTAATATGAGCTTGCTTAGTTGCAAGTTGAAAGTAGGATCAATTACCACAAGATTCAGACCATTTGACTTTATTTTCATTCGATCATAAAAACCACAAAACACTGGAAAGAGAGTGCCTTTACTGAGACATTATTTAAATAATCCTATTCTCTTTTCTTTGTCAACTCTGGCTGTTAGCACATCTCCTGCAGAGGGTAGACATGGTTAGGGAGCTGTACGTTCTTTGGACGCAATCCTCACAATATAATTTCAAGCATAGAAAGAATCCAGCCCGGCAGCATTTTCTGCTCCAGTCTTTTCCACATGGCAGGTGGAGAGGAAGGTCTTCTTGGTAGCATGGTGCTGGCACTGACCTCGTGGGGTAGTCATCGGGATTACATATGGTGGTGCATCTAACCTGGTGCTTAGTAAGTGCTTGGAAATGGTCATGACTGTGATCAGCATCCACAACGGAGAGGATGTGTGATGTTACTTCCTGTGGGTTCCCATGGGCTAAGGCTAATCTCTTCACGTCAGCTGAATTCCTGGCATCATTATACTGTACCACTGAATATGTCACCAGAAGAACCCTACACCACCGAGGTGTTGGTTTACACATTTAAAAAGTGTAGCCCAGCGTACTACAAAGTGAATTAAAATGCACATGTAGAAATACTCCAAGCTCCATGGTAAGATTGCATCCTTTGTTATAAGACACTCTTTAGAACCACACATTTGAAATCTACCTTAAGCCGCACATGTTGGAATGACAGAACCAAGGAAGAGAATCCAAAACAGAAATGCGAGTGGCCTTTGCTTCATCCTGTGCCTTGGCTGTTTCCTGAAGCAGACAGGCAGTCCTGCCCTCTTTACTTCCAGCCACACAAAGAATAAAAGGAAACAGTTACCAGGTGCAGCATGGCCTGATTTAAGCCCCGATAGTAGCTATCACCACCCAGCAGCCTCTTCTGTTTGCCAAGTCTCATCACTCAGGGCAGAGCGCTAGACGAAGGTGAGGCTATAAATTGAGGGTGAAGAAAAGGCAGCCCTGGTAGGGGCTAGGTGTCACCAGTTGTGGAATTCTCTTTCGCAAGAGGTCACTGAGTCAAATGCTGTGGATGGATAATTTTATGGCTACTAATAAAATTTATAGCTAAAGCAAGCTAAGATAATAAGGGTAATCAAACATCCAGCCCAGGGACATAAGAATCCCATCTTGGCCTGCTGGTGCTGGCTGCAGAGGAGGAGGGGACAAGTCCACATAGGGAGGAGCTTATCTGTGTGACTCAAGGCCAGCTCAGGGTCTCAGAGGTGGTTTGTGTGCATGGGAACCCCAGGATTGAGGCCAGGGCTGGGGCCAGCTTCCAGTTAAGTAGCAATGGCCCCCGCCAAGCTCCGAGAATAGCTTGCCAAGTGCACTAGGAAAATGAGTGGTTGCATTTAAATCCCAAGTAAACACTGAGCCTAAGAAAGCAGCTGAACTGCCCAGCTCTGGAATATACATTATGAAAAGAATGTTCGGAGACCATTCGAGTGTGACTTGGCGGCAGGAGGGAAGATAAGGAAGGGTGGTATTTTATGTATGCAAGTGTAAAGAAATTAAATTATGTTGAATCAGAGAATCCAGTTTCTGTGAGGCTTTCCTTAGCTTTCTCCCCTTGTAGCTCACCCTGCCTTCATTCCCTTCCCCCTCTGCCAGGCTCCCCCCATGCAAGAGCTCAGACTGACCCCCATCCCCTGCGGGCCTCAGACATAGGCTGGCTGGGGTCTTGTCACGCTGTCTCTAGGATCACCCTGCACAGAGCAGCGTGATAGACACCAAGGACAAAGCCCAGGGATCGTGGCCCTCTTCTCTGATTCTGGTCCCCCACTGAGCGTCTTTATCCCTGCCTGCCATCTCTACATGGCAGAGCAGGTGAGGCTACCTGGGATACATTGAAAGGAACTAACTCGTTGCGGGTGTTTTTAAATGCCATGGTAAAATTTACCATCTTTACCATTCATGCCATTTTTAAACCCACAGTTCAGGGGTATTTAGTACGTTCTCACTCTTGTGTAACTGTCACTCCCGGCCACCTCCACCATTCTGCATCACCCCACACTGAAGCAGGCTCCCCACTGGACACTCATTACTGTTCCCAGCTCCTCTCTCTGGCAGCCACCATCTATTTCCCCTTTCCATGAGTTTCACTATTATGGATATCTCATAGAAGTGGAATCATACCATATTTGTTCTTCTGTGTGTGAGTTGTTGCTCTTTTAAAAATATAAACCCTTGGATCTGGGCATGGTGGTGCATAACTGTAGTCCCAGCTACTTGGAAAGCTAAAACATGAGGATTGCAAGTACAAGGCCAGCCTAGGCAATTTAGCAAGACCCTGTCTCAAAAAATAAAAAAGGTTGGCATTGTATTTACCTAGCATGTTCAAGGTCTTGGTTTTGATCCCCAATAACATAAAACAAAAACCACCGTTTTTTAATTAACTAGGAAAAATCCATTTTATTGCTGTAGTTTGTGGTATGTTTTATTCAAGTAAAAAGAACCCAGCACAGTTAACCTGTGGAAACTTCTAAACAAAATCTTGTCCTGCCCAAGCCAACTTTGCCTCTGTTACAAGCCTTGCTTAGGACGGGCTCATCATGCTGACTGGCTTTGAAACTGCTTGCCACAGCTCTGGGTCATGGAGAAGAGACGAGGTGGGCGAGATCAAAGTCTAAATGGGATCAGCGTGTTGGCTGAGATCGCGGAAGCCGGGAAGCGTGGGAGGAAAAGAGCTACGTGAAGCGAGTTAGTGAGTTCTGAGTAGCGGGGTCTAGAGGTGCTGGCACACACAGACACTGCAGAAGAGGGGATGGCTAGTCCCTGCTTCCCTCTTACAGAGGCCATTGTTTTATTTCTTAGCTTACAATGATGAACTTATGAGATGTGGCATTTCGGTCCCCAGAGGGAGTGATATCAAGGCAGGAGACAACCTGTGGTTGTCAGAGCAGCAGTCTCCATACCTGTTTGTCCTTAGTCTAGGAGAAAGACTCTGGTGGCTGCCACTCCGCGGCTACCTTTCTGGGACCTCATCTGCCACATGCCCTTGTCAGCTATGCGAGTGACTTAAGATGGGGACGGAGATGTACTCCTACCATGGAAACTAAGACACAGATGTTAAAAAAGATGCAGAAACATTTCTTTCTGCCCCTTTCCAGTCATAGTGAAAGCCGAATCAGGTTTTTGTGGGCCTGTGTCACAGCGCTGTGATTCCTGGAGGACAAGGTGCCTTTCTGTCCGCAGCACTCAGCTTTGCCATGGAATAGTTCCGTGATCAGCAAGCAGTTGTTCATCTTTGGTTCGAGGATGCATCGTTGTGTCTTTTCCATTGTAGACTGACTTACCTAATTTATATCTTATGTCTACTGTTTGAAAGTGTGTTCTGGTGTCCTAAATCCCCAAAAGCACAAGAACTGACAGCATAGAAATATTCGCAGATGAGACTGAGTGTTAAAAACAAGTCACGGCCAATCTTCTTTGAGATAATTACGAGTTGATTTGTGCTGACACTGGTCAAACATTATTTATTGAGCACCCACTGTTTACACAATCATAAAACATTAAGTAACAGGGTAGCAAATAACAATAAAAGACATCAGGACAGTGAGATATTGTGTCAGAGAAAATGTATTAGAGGCTATTTTCTGAGATTGAGAGGTATTGTGTCATTAAATGTAGTTAATTAAAGACCAAGTAGGAAGCAATTGCTGGCCAAAGACATCTACACAGGAAATGGATACTTTTTGGAGTTCCCTGCTATCTGGCAGAGTTGTAGGGAGGTGGCTTTCTGGGTCAGTAATGCCATTTAAGATGAAGTCTCATGCTGACACATGCTGGTGGCTCTCAGAGTCATTCTTTCAGTGGGGAAGTTAAAGGTCAGTGGCTTATGGATTGCAGTTTGTGACGTGAAGCATAAGAGCCTCACTTCCTTTGTTCCGATTGTGTGCTCGAGATTATAACCAGATCAGAGAGTCACTATTTCCTGAGAGCAAAGGCTGTGCTCCTAATCTTGAGGGATCGGTGCAAAAATTTAAGTGTGATTTAACATAAGAATCTTGCCTGAGATTAAAATACAGAGAGAAACATTATCGCCATGTGGTCGGTGGAAAGCGGCTCATGGTGCACGCGTAATGGGAGAACATGGGGTTCTCCCATCAAGAGCCCACATGTACAGGCACACATGTGTCAGCACCTGTGCAAACACACGTGTGCGCCTTCTCCCAGCAGCCCTGTTCCTTTTACTGTCACCCTGTGTTTAATTTACCTCCTGCTCCCCGCAGGATGTGATGTGGTGTTTTGAAAGTAACAGATACTGTTAAGCAGTGAAATGGTCCCGTGTGACTGAGCTGAAGAGCTAAAAGCAGGTTTTAATCAGGACCAAACCAAACACCATCCCGTGGTGAGAAATCTAGTTCTCCTCCCAAGTTTGTGATTCTACCACCCGGCAAGTTTCAGCTGCCGCTTTTAGCCAGTGACAATGACACATACACGTGATCCAGATAGTAAGTCCCTTCTACCAGCCTTTAGGTTTTTTAAATGTATTAGATGGATATTTTGAGGATTTGAAACCTGAATTTTCTCAGGAAGCATCGTGTATTTTTTTGCAGTTATTGTGAGAGAAGAGATAAATTCAGAACAATCTGCAAAGCAGAGGTAAACCATAAGCATTCAAAAAATAAGGTTTTTGGTTCAGAACTGTGCTGTGAAGCAGAAGTTTCAGGGGGACTCCTGCTGCTCGGGATGTTTTTAGTAGTGGGTTGTGGGGAGGAGGGCGTCGTGAGAACAGCCTAAGTGAGGAAGTGCTCCTGAGGGGAGGCCTGGGGCGGGGTAGTAGCCAGCTTGCTCATTGCAGGGACACCATACAAAGCGCCCATACGTTAAAGGAGGAGAATTTTAATTTAGCTCATGGCTTCGGGGAATTCAGCCTCTGGTCAGCTGGCTCCCAGGCGGGAACAGCATGGCAGAGGCTGTATTAGTTCATGGTGGCCAGGAAGGAGAATGGGGAGCAGTGCCAGAGAGGAAGGGCTGAGGATGTACAGGGCTTTGTCTACATGACCCCCCAGACCTGTTGAGCAGTGTGTTCCACTAATCCCCCTGCGGGTCCCAAAGCCTGTCACCTTGACGCTCCTCCTTGGGGAACACAGAAGGGGAGGTGACTAAAGGAAGAATGCCCAGTGAAATCCACCTTGCAGTCTGACATACCAGGCTCCATTCTGGTCTCTTCCTCGTACCTGTCTTCTCTTGTGGAAATAACACATTTTTTGACCCTCAGTCCCTTCTTGGGGAAGTTCATACATTGTCTTTGAACCGGTTTCTGCAGGTGTCCACCTCACCTTCAGGACTGCCATGAGGCTCTGGGCATCCATTCTTGTGGCACTCGTCTGGCCCAGGAGCCCAAGCTGGGGATGTTAGAATGGCTGCAGAAGGGGCAGCAGGTGGCAGGAGGCTCATCCTCATGCCCCTTGGGGGTCAGAGTAGCCAAGGCATTCGAGCGGATTTTTATACCCAGAACACAGTCTTAATTGTAGCTAACCGTCCTCCTCTAAGAGAGACTTGCCTTTGAAGTGTGGGGGCTCCGCTGACTGAATTTCTGAATAAAATTCCAATTTCCTGAGTAAAATTCTGAAGCCAAGCAAAGAATGAGTGCTATTGAATCAGTGCTGTGCCAACTATCAGAGGGGAAAGAGTCCCCAAGTCTAGGGATCCTAGGGACTACTGAGGGCTGTCACTACTGAGAGCATCTCTGGTGCAGAGACACAGGATAAGCTGGGGAATTCACCAGGAGTACCTGAGATGTGAGAGCTCACTGGCATGAGTGTGACCAGGTTGGAAGCGTGTGGGCCCAGGGGCTCTGTCCTCTGAAGCAGATGGGGTGACCTTCATCCCTCCTCAGGCCTCCATCCCAGCCTGGCACCGTGCTGCTCACCCACAAGTGTGAACACAGACCCCTTCCTTCTTTCCTTCTCACCCCCCACCTTGGCTCTCTTCAGCCCAAAGATTTGGCTAGAAACATTTTGGAAGCTTTCTCCAATACCAAGTCACAGGTAGTATCTACATACGTACACATACACATTTATTTTGGAGACAAGATGTCCTAGGTAGAGTACAAGTTCCTCTGTTTAAGTTTCTCAAATCTTGTGAGGTCAGAGACAAAACAGAGCTTACTTTCTATAATACTTCAAGTCTGTCTGGTCCTTGGGTTGTTCAGTAAATGTCAGTAACTGAGGGAAGATGGTATAGGGAAGGGAAAAACAATAGCAAAGAATGGAATCAGAGGCCTGGATTTCCACTTGGCTAAGTGGCCTTGGGCCTTGGGAGTTTAACCCATTTGTGTGCTCTCAGCTTCTGTTTTCTCATCTGTGAAATGGGAATAACAGACAGCCTGTCTCTATACCTTAATATTGATTGTACTGATTGTCACTAGTGAGCCTTGGAGGGAAGAGAAAGAGGTGTATCAGTGCCAAAGGGGAGCAGATATGAGGGAATCTCCTAATGCTGCTGTGACTTCCTACACACAGATCTTAGCCTTCCCTACTAAGCACATAAGCAAGGTAGGGTCAAGATATCATAGTTTCAGAGAGCCATAGACTGACTCGGGATTGGAACAGTTTTTTCCTGACAAAATCTCATCTTACCTAAGGCAAATATTTCGACTGGCAGGATGATTCAGTTGCAGTCTGTCCTAGAGACAGTTTTCAGAATTGAAGATGAGGACACTTTTTGTAACAAGCGTGACAATACCTTATGTGTTAGTTTTCCGTTGCTGTGACAAAACACCTGAGAAAAACAACTTGCAAGGGGAAAAGATTTGTTTTGGCTCACAGTTTCAGAGATCTCAGTTCATGGTCACTTGGTCTTGTAGATTTTGAGCTCTGACAAGGCAAAGCCTCAGGGAAGGGAGTGTGTTCACTCACTTCATGGTGGGGTGGGCAGGAAAAACAGAGGCAGAGACAGGCAGACCTTCAACATATGGCCCAATCTAAACTCTCACACCATGGTAAGAAGTCATCCATCAAAACCCAGCACTCTGAAATCCAGATTCCAAAGCATATGTGAAGGTAGGTTATCTGATAAGGAGGCTCCCTCTCTCTCAGAATTGGGTGGAATGGATATGATTTTAATCGATCAATTAAAGCAGCTATATTTGCTTCTACCCAAAGCAAACCTAACTCCTCTAGTTATGAAAATTCTAATAATGTACCCAAGCAGAGGTAGGAGAGGTTACTTTTGGCTAGCTGTCCTGGAGCCTGTCTTGGTACAAGACACTACTGGGAAACTTTACAGAACAATTAAGGGGAAAAGTAACTATCGAAGATACTAAGAAATGTTTGCACACCTGCTTGCAACGGTGCCTAGCACAGGCAAGGCACCGCATACCTGATGACTGTTCATATGAATGAATTCACAACTGAACAGTGGACTGAATAAGACAGGGCTGTGGATGGGGCTCAGTGGCAGAGTGCTTGCCTTGCATGTGTAGGGCTCTGGGTTCAACTTCAAAAACTATCACACATTGGAGCCAAAACACTGTACTTTGGCAGTGATAGAGTTGAGGAAATACTGCTGGATCCCAATAGTTCAACAAAATAGAAAAAAAAATTTTTTTCCCAGTACTGGAGATTAACCTAGAGCCTCATTGGACAAGTACTCTACCACTGAGTTATTCCTCAATTAAAGAACGAAATTTTTAAAAAGAAATGTCTTCTCATTTAAGACTTAAGAAAATAAGACAATGAAGTATGAGCAGTAGAAAATAGCAGGATCTTAGATTTACACCAGAAACATATTTTGAGCATCTTTGCATGCCAGGCTTTGTGTTGACCTTAGGATGTAGTGGTGGGAAATCCAACACTAGATCTTCTATCCTGTGAAGTAGGAAGCATGACCTACATGAGATGCATATTATAAGCAAGGTACAGAGACAGAAGGAAAATAGAAGTATTACAGCCCATAAGAAGGCATATGCAAAGGGCTGGTGGCAGGAGGAGCAGAAGGTGTGTTGGAGGATCTTGGAGTAGCCAAAGCCCTGGAATACTGAGAATGAGAAGAAGGGAAGAGAACAGTTGCTACAGCCAAACATGTTGTGTTATTTCTGATAGTCTGAAATCCCTCCTGAGGGCACTTGGTTTAAATACAGTGAGATCATGAACTTGTAGGAGGCATTATAGGGGAGAGAAAGAGGGACCCCTTCTTTCCATTGTAAAATGCATGAGCAGAATAAAATCTAAAGAATGAAGTTTTACCATGAGCTCAGCCGGGCTCAGGGGGAGTGGGTGTAACGGAAGTGGAGAGAAAAGTACAAGAGCTTGATTCTGGCGGTGTCTGGGAGGGGATCAGGAGGGGCCCTGTCACTTTGCTGTTTTGAGTCAGTAGGCTGGTGTGTAATTTGTGACAACTTACAGTTTCATGAGTTCTCTCACCCAGTCTTCTGTCTGTGTTCTTTCCTTTTCTTTTTGTACTTCTTCTCCCAAGTTTGGAGAAAAAGAAATAGAATCCTGTGGCCTCGGGCGGGTCAATGACAGGTCCCCCGCAGACCCCAGGAGCAGCTGCCGGATGTGTGTGAGGAATGGTGAGGTGCCCGGGCTTCGTTTTCCAGTTCAATTTTATGTTTTGTTTCTTTTAGAAAATATCTTCCAAGATAATGTGTTAGTGATGGTAATAGATACACATGTGTTTTAGTTTTGAGTTTCCCTGTGTGCTAAATCTTTTTAATTGGAAGAAAGAAAGGGGCAGTTACAGGAAGGGAGGAGGAGGAACCGGTAATGGCAAAAGAGTGGATTCCTGCCTCTGGGCAGATCTCTCCTCTACCCACTCTTAGGTATCTTGTCTAAGGAAAAGCATTTGGAAGCTGATGATTGTGCAAATGGCCCCTGGCTCTGAGACATTCTGAGATTCTGACTTTTGAATAATTGTACTTACATACTTGCAAATGTGTCCTATGCCTGTGAATCCTTTTTTTTTTTTTAACAAGAAAGAGATCCAGTCTAGCTTGGTATAAGGGTAGCCAGTGGCACTTTTATAGATAAGACCATGCATTGGAATTCACCCACTAAGTGGCATTTTTGAAAGCCCTGGGCCCACAGGAGTCCATAGGAATTTGGAACCACCCAGAAACCTGTACTGTCAGACGACTGTGTCTTTCTGATCACCACCTCGTCTTGGTTGTGTCTCTTCGTGTTTGTACCAGCAGGGACAATAGACAGATATTGAGGCTGAAAAATTCTGTTTCAAACTTTGGATTAGAAATTTAGTAATGAAAAGGGAACAATGCAAATGGAAGACTGGATGAGAGAGGGGCGTGGCATACAAAAAGTTACATAATACTTCACTCACTGGCTTGCTGACATTTTTTTCAAATGTTGTGGGTCAATCAGATGTGTGTCTTAGATGATGACTTTTTGATGAAAAAAATGGTGCCATGAATTTGGGGTTTTTTTTTTTTTTTTGGTTCCTGGATATTTGTTTACAATGGCATCGTGTGCTACCTGGAGCTTCACTGATACTATTTAACAGGGACAAGAGTGTACATGACCATTCTCTCTGGCCCTGCCCCTTCCCCTGAAGAGGGGCAGCTGGAGGCGGAGGGGAGGCGACACATGACATGGGTCTTCTGCAGAGTCAGCAGCCCATGCTGACATGGGGAATGTCCTCCAGGCCATCAGCTGCCATTGCCACCTCCTCTCCAGTTTCTCTTCTGTGGGTCAAGTTTCTTTCCAGTGCACCGAATGAACAAGAAGCAGAAACTCAGCTGAATAATGCCAAGGCTTTCCAAGTAAGGGCAGGAATTTAAGCAGAGCAAAGATTCAAGTCAATGGGATGCCAAGTAAATGGCTGTTCTGCTGATAATGAAAAGTACAAATGTTTTTTATGTTCCAGGGTTCACAAATGGGATTCTTTCACTGGCCTAACCTGCTCACATACAAACTAGAAACTGTTCTTTATCTTTGCTTTATGGCATTTGTATTTACTGAGTGATCAGAAGCATTTTCCCCTTCACATTTAAGGGTTAGAGAAGACAAAAGACTATTTTTAAATAAAAGTGTTTTTTTAAGTAACATTTTTTTTCCCTTTTGCAACCAGACTTGATGGTTTAAAGTAACAGATTTTCCAAATAGAACATTTAGGCTTTTGTTTCTAAAATTACTATGTTTATCATGGGATTAGAACTTTCCAGAAGTGTATTTCTCAGCAGGACTTTCACTTTGCCCAAAAGTGTGGTTCTTCAGAGCATATTGTGGAAATATAGACAGAATGGATTGTCCACTAGGACTCCCTTTATAGGGATAATCATTACAAATAAGATGGAGGCCATTTTTCCTAATAAAAAGGAAAATTAAATTCATTGATATGATCTAGACCCTCCATGAAAGCTATTGGCAGTTCATGGTAGCTGTGTTTATTTTTATTTGCTTCTCTAATTCACATCTTTTGCTAAGTTCCCATAGCAGACCACAGCCACAGTCACCAAACTGTTTTGCTTGATTCCTTAAGTTCTTGGTGGGCTTACTTCTCCTTCAGTTAAACCCTATCTTTTGAGGTGTGTCTCCATTTGGGGGCACTTGGGACCAGTGCTGCTAAGAAACCAGCACTGTAGTCTTGGGCTGCAAAGAGCATTTGGAGAGGAGTTCATGATTTCTTCTCAAATGTGGTTGGGGCGTGGGCACAGATATAATGAAACGTACTTGTCATGGGGTTATTTTATTGCACCATTTTAAATCACACTGAGAAAATATCCTGGCAAAAAGAGCTGGGGCATCTCCCAGAGAAGCTGTGTATTACTGAACGCAGGTGCTGTGGAAACTTTTAGTGCATCCCTCCCTACAACCCTGGCCTCCTTTACCCAACAGAGAGTTGCTGGCAATGGTCAGGAAATGCAGTAGCCACAGGGAATGAACACAGTATCCTTTTTCCTTGTCAGATCTCCCAGCTGATGACAGAGAGCGCCCGCGAGGGACTGACGGAGGTGGCGCTGAACCGCTACAATGCAGACAAGCCGGTGGCCTGCAGTGTTCCAGCCTCACAGGGCTCCTGTGTGGCCAGCGAGCCTTCCACGGGGACCTCAGTGGCTGCATCCTTCTTTGCACGGTAAGAGAGATGCTCCAACCCTTGGCTCTTTCAGATGTGCCCAGCTGGTTAGCACCCTACGTTGACCCTTTTAGCTGAAAGAAGTAGGTTTGGGGCCACTTTGACTTTGGTTTCAAGACAGGATTCCTTAACTTTGGCACACTAGTGACATCGTGGACTGGACATCTCTGTTGTGGGGACCGTCCTGTGCATTGTGGATGATCAGCAGATGTTGATGCTGGTAGTACACCCCTCACCCCCACCATGAGACTACCAAAAAGGTCTGCAGATGGCATCATATGTCCCCTGGGCTGGGAACCACTCCTGTAGGGATGTGGGCTCTAACAATGGCCATTCTTGGGCTAGGGACTTTTGTGGGTGCAGCCCTGAGGCTGGTGTTTCAGATATATTTGTTGATTACTGCCCCCAAATTGAGTATTACATGCAGGGCAAATTTTTTTCCTTCTTGACAGGCTGGCTGGATAGTTATCACATACTACAGAGCTAATCTTGGAAACTTAAAAACATGAGAAACAAAAAGGAAAGGTATTTTAACAATGTTTTCTCCCTAATTTTAGCCACATGGCAGAGACAGGGCTGGAGACACAGGACAGCTGAGCAGTACAAAATTTCAGGGGTTGGCTAATTCAACCTCCTTGCTTCATGAGTGAGGAAACTGAGGACCAGGAAAGTTCAACTGTGAATGAGTTTATAGCAAAGCCAGAAATAGAAACCAGATTCCTCTACTTTTTTCTTCTATGACTCATTCTTTATTTGATACTTGGAACTGAACCTTAGAAATTTTTCTCTGTCTGAGATCCAAAGACCCCTTTGAGTTTAGGCCACAGCCCCACCTCAGTTGCCTTATCTATAAAATAAGAACACCATCTGCTGCAAAGGTGAAGATAAGGCACGTGAATTATAGACTGCCTTACAAAAGTCAGTTCAATGTGGACTTGGCTGCTGTGTCAGCAAGAAGGAATACAGTGTGACTTGTTTTATCCTTACACATGGTGACACCCAGGACATGGATATAAAGAAGAGATCTGACTGGGAAAGGAGTAAGTCTGGAGGACAGAGGGCTAATATCCTAGATTGAGACACCATAGAGGTTACCCTGTGGGCATGTTCGAAAACAGCCTGAAGGAGCTCACTGCTTTGGCGCCATGTTTACTGTCCTCTGAATGCACAGGCCAACTTCCATGTTTGGGAAGAAACAGGACCTGGGAGTGGGGCCTTTGTTAGCTCTGTCTGCAAGAGAATCTTACATTCTCTGGACTTTTGAGCTGGAACTCTAAGCTTGCAAAGAAAGCATGTCCATGAATGATGCAACAGTTTATGAGGGAATGCTACAAGCTCAGCGGCTCCTAGGACCTGGGTCAGTTATTACAGAGTATAGAGGGTCGTGGCCAAGGTGTTGAGGATCTAGGAAGCCTTTGCTTCCTAGATCTTCATCTTACGCAGATCTAGTCTTGAGAAGAAAGGGACTGAGGTGTCTTCTAGCTTTCTTCAGCAGTCATTTGGGTCATTAGGTCAAAGATGCTTCGGTGGGTTCTGTGGAGCAACGAAGCATGTAGGCAAAGGTGACTAAAACCTCATGACAGAAGGGAGACATTTCCCAGGTGACAATGAGGTGGAACTTATAGTTCAAATAGTGCAAGAGGAAATAGAGTTCTAGTCACTGAGGGAGATCAAGATTACTCTGAGTGGTTACCTGACTTCAGTAAGATTCCATGCTCTGATGGAAGGAAGCTTTCCGTGTTCTAATAGGAGTTGATTTCCAAGGTACCTTCCTAACTTGAGATTTGTTGGATGTGAAAAATCTTTAGTTTCCAGTCCTTCCAGAGAATTTTAAGGAAAATTGCCTTACAAGACAGAACAAAACAAAAAATTACAGAATAATTTGAAGCAGAAGGAGGAAAAATGAAGGCCCCTCTGATGGATTATGTTTAGGGAGCACAGGAATCTCCTGGTACCAGGAAGCCAGCAGCGTCTTTAAAGAAATGAGGCTGTGGAAATGAGATAGGCCTGGGAACGCTAAATGGTGCCCAAGGCCAGATTTCATGTTAATCAGGGACAACTTACAAACACGCACACAAGCACCAGGGAAGGAATGGCAAAAGACTGGCCAAGACAGTCATCTTCCTAAGGCTCATACAGCCAAGGGGTGGAATGGAGGCGCCCAGGCAGACCCTAGGCAGACGGGACCAGTTTACAGCAACAGGGAGGGGCCTTGCACACGACGCTGGCAACAAACAAGACTTGGAAACTCATCACTTAGAACTGCAAACTTAAGACCTGAGCTTTCAAAGAACTGGAAAAGCCCTATAGGGCTGCTTAATTCCCTATTATTTTGTTGTTGTAAACATTGATAGCTCTTAGAGCTTAATGGTGTAGGCATTGGAAGTGCATAGTTTACGTTCAAAAGGTTTACAAAGGGCAGGGGAAGTACCATGTAGAAGACAAAACCCACATGCTATATTTATAGTCCCCCTTCTCCTTACCTGTTATTATGTGTTACCATGCTCTTCTTATCAAGAGTACTGGACTTTTCCTCCTCCCAACAAGGGAGGCAGTGTTTAACACCTTACCTGTCATTGAGTGGCTTGTTCTGGAGGGTCACGGTACAGGTGGCTTTGATGGAGGTAAAATAAGGACATGTCACTGGTGTTGGGATTGGAAATGCTTCATAAGTTATGGTTTCGTGTGGAGGAGAAGGATTCTCTGTCCTCAGGGAGACTGGAAGGCAGAGTCAGTCCCTACTCTTCAGGTCTGTATTCACCATTTTTCAAGATGCAGCCCTCTGAGTCTGCAAGGCCCTGGAACTGTCCTGCAGCTCCATGTCAGGACACAGGACTGGGCTGCTTGCAGGAAAAAAAAAAAAAAACTATGCTGGAGCCATTTCATTTCATACAGGAGAGACACTGTTGGCCAAAGTTGTGATCACACTGGTGATGTGTACTAATCACTCAGTGTTCATCACACCGTTATGTGAGCTTTCAATATGGAAAACTCCCCTTCATCGTTAGACTAACCCTATGAAATACATGTTATTATTTTCCACACTTTATGATTACGAGAAGAGGAACTTTGGGGCTCAAGTGAATGTATTAGTTAGTTTTCTGTTACTGTAACAAATACCTAAGATAATCAACTTAGAGGAAAGGTTTACTTTGGCTTATGGTTTTAATTTTTAGTCCATGATCAGTTGGCTTCATTGCTTTGGGCCTGAGGTGGCCCATCATGACAGGAATGCATGGCAGAAAAAACATTCACCTCATGGTTTGGGCCCAGAGAGTAAGGAGGGCCCCTCTGAGGCCACACCCTCAGTCACCTAATCTTCCATGAGGTCCCACCTCTTAAAGGTTCCACCACCTCCCATTAGTACTGCCCTGGGGACCAAGCCTGTAACCTATGGACCTTTGGGGACATTTATGACTCAAACTGTAACAGTTTCTGCCCCCAAGTCACACCTAGGAAGTGGCAGAGTGAGGAAGTCCATGTTCCTGTTTTCTGGCTAAGCCTACACAGAAAGACACAGTAGTTGTTGTCATGATCATGATCATTATAAACTGATAATCATTGCTTATCAAACATTTTTGAAATCAGTGAACCCTACATTTGTTTAAGAAGACAAGTACAATAAAAAAAGATTGGTTGAAGATAGCAGATAGCCACTTTTCTTTATAATATGAGCCTTTAAAAATTGTTTACCTTTCTGAACTATGGATAGAGGCCTGCATGTCAACTTCAATATCTATGAGATAAAAGTTTCAATTATGATTGGGCAATGATGTTTTTGGACTGTGTTGGTCACACTATAGTCAGTGGACAGGTAGCGAATCACATGGTTACTCATGTGTGACAACTATAGGGATTGAGAGGAAGCACTGGAAATGTCTCTAGCAGATTGGCAGAATGCTTTTAAGCCTGTTATCCTAGTCCATTCTGCTGCTACATCAGAATACTCAAAGCTGGGTAATTTACAAAGAACAGAAATGTACTTCTTGCAGCCTTCGAGATGGGGAAGTCCAAGATCAAGGTGTCTGTGTTGGTGTCTGGTGAGAGGTACTCTCGCTTTTCAAAATGGCATCATAGTGCTGGGTCCTCATGTGGCAGAGCATGGGAGAGGAAGAGAGATCATCCCTCTGTGAAGCCTGTTTTTTTTTTTTTTTAAGCCTGTTTTATATGGACAGTAATGTATTTAGGAAGGCAGAGTCCTTATGGCCTAGTCAGCCTCTGAAGGCCCAGCTTCAATACTTTCATAACAGGGATTAAGTTTCAGCATGAATTTTGGAATAAGACATATTCAGATGATAGCATCTGTTGAATCTAAAAATAAAAAAATTGGGGCTTATATTTTGCTTGTCCTTTGCCACAGGTAGTCTCGGAAGCACTGTTTTAGGGAATGATGGAGCCCAGAGCACCTGTTCTGTCCTTTTATGCCTCTCTTGCCAGAATTTCTGTTTTTCTAAATAACCAGCATCTTGGTATTTGTTCATACTTCAGAATTTTAGTAATCTGTGTTTGGAAAAACATGTGTTTGGAAAAAGAAATAGTGAAAAGGGAAATGAATAAAAGAGATTGATATTTTGTTCCTTAAGTTGGTTAACTATCATGTGCTGGTCTTGAACATGAAGAACATTTGCAATGTGGGAATCTCCTTTGCATAGTTTTTACATCAATATGAAATGGCGAGGTAGGGTATGATTAGATTTTCCCATGTGTTAGCTGCTTGCTCAGTAAAGGTTTTACTTAATTATGCACTTTGCTGTGTAATGTATGAAGTACATGAAACTCAGGAAAATCCCTCGGGTGGAACCCTGTCATTGTAGGCTGAGGCAATGGAATCTTCCTTGTTTGAAGAGCAGCATGCAGATTCTGGATCAGACATCAAATTGCCTTGAACCTTGGAAAATATAATGAATCTTTTGCATAACCTCATATCTTCATATAGAATTTGCTTTCCCAAGTAAACTGAATAATAAACGACTTCAGTTTCATTTTTTATTCATCAAGAAAATGAGCCTCCAGAGGATTTTCATCTGCATTCAGAACAAGTATGTGAAAAATACCAACAGTTGTAGGTGCTCAGACGTAGGCACAGCCGGCAGCTCTGTGGAGTCAGGGGAGCTCGGGGTTGCAGTTGTTCCTGTGACATCACTTATAATTGTAATAATTTTTTTGTTTGCTGCACTTACATTTAGTTTCTAACCTTCCCACCAAATGCAAATCGTCAAACAAAATTACAGTAAAGGCTTTTAAAACTTATCAATGATTTTTTATTTAAAATCTCCCCATTAATGTAAAGAAGCGACCTCTCCCACTTTTTTCACAGATTCTGATGACTTCAGGTTCCTCGCGCCTTCAAACTCTTTTTTGTCTGCCCTTCTTTGCTCATTATTGGGTCCATCGCATTAGCCAGAGTTCTCTGTCTCTCTTCTCTCTAATAGGATTATTTTGTACTCATCTGTCCTCTCTCACAGAGATTCAGACCTTTATACAATTACTTGTACAGCTGATTGGAAGCATGTCTGTCCTGAGTTTGGGATTTTCTGTGTCAGTTTAGGCCTTGACCTCAATACAGCGTTGCCCGGATTGATTTTGTGGGATACACATGCTCTGCCTTCTCCTTCACCCTTGCTGGCTCTTTCCTTCCTCCGATTCTTCTAGCTCGGCACCATTGGTTCAAACTCACTCTTTTCTTAGAGAAATCATGTTTCGAACCCTATCAATCCCATGTGCGATTTCTTCAGTCTTCATCTTTAAATGGCTCCTTGCACTACCTGACAGCTTTCGGGGAGTCTCAGGAGCATGTCCTGAGTGTCCCTGTGAGGCCAGAGGTTTCCATGGCATTAAAGACAAGACTGGCTGGGGTCCTGGGGTCAGGGACTGAGCAGAGCAGAGAGGGCTGCCTCCTGCTTCCAGGGCCACCCTTCATGACAGCCCTCTCATGCAGTCTGCTCTCAGTGCCACCTATGCACAAGCCACTGCCTGTCAGCTATTTCTGTAGTTGCTATAGTCTCCACAGCCAACTTAATAGCACCTTGCTGTGCTGGCTACAGCAGTGTATTCCACAGATAATCTTGTGCAAGGAGGGCTTTCTTTAGTCCCTAGGCACTGAACACATTAACAGTGGAACTTGGTTGCATGCTAGGAGTTTATTGAGTCCAAAGATGGATGAAGAGGAGTGCAGTGCTGATCACAGTTGGCCCTTTTAGTCTTTCCTGAGGCACAGTTCCCTTTAGGGATGCTTGCATTTTCCCATTAGAAACACAACAGCAAGTATTACAGGAGAAAAACCACCTGAACGTTGCATTTGGTCTCAGGTGATGGAAGAAGGGAGTGATGGTGATGTTAAAACTTTTTCCAGTTTCTTGTTTGGTTTCCACTGAAGGGGATCGGCCCTGCCTTGGCTCCTCACTCGCCCACACTTTACTTGGACTTTCTGCCTGTCCCTTTCCTCTTCCTCATCTACTCCTCTCACCATCTCCAGCTCTGTTAGCCCATTCCAAGGTTTTCTGTGGGAGTGGGGTTACCACTGAACTTCCTCTGGGCCATTGTTGTCAAATTTGATGTGCATGATTGTGTCATTTGCTCGTGGGACAGCACATCCAATGATAGGGGCTTACATGCGGCCAATATTTTGTGGGCCCTGCTGAGCTGAGGCATCTCCTTTGGGACTCACCTTGGACAAAGGACATCTTCTCTTAAACTGCACACGGGGATAGGCCAGGGTCCTGTTGCTCCTACTTTAGCATAGATTGGGGCAGAGATCTTTGAAGGCCTGAACTCCCTGGGTTTCTTGTTTATTTATTCCTGGCAGATCTTAGCTTTGCTGTGCTTAGCAAAGACTCCATGGACTCCTTGGAGAAGAAAGGACTCTTCCTCATGTATATTGATGAAGTGAATTTTTAGGGATCATAGTTGGATGAATATAGTTTCACTTTAACACACCTCAGCTGGAGTATGAAAGGAAAACATTTGGAAGGAGCCAAGTGTGTATTTAGTGCCATTAGATTTCAAAGGCCCAGGAAAGAGTTTCAGGTGTTTGCTGCATGAAGCCATATGTCCTTGATTGCTTATGAAAGGCACAAAAGCACAGGAGAAGAAGTAGCCGTGATTCAGCATCTACAGTTATCCTTGTGTTAAGAAAAATCCTAAGCAGCTTCCAATGAGTAACCCTCAGGGCCAATGTGCAGCCCAGCGGCCTCCAGGGCTGTCCTAGGTCGGATGTGCAGCCAGGGACAGGAATGGCATCTGTGGCTGAGCACACACTGCTCTGAATTGGTGTCTGGTGCTAAAGAAAAATGGTCAGTGTGTCCCATCTCTTGCTGCAGGCAATGTATAAAGTTGGGCATTTTCCTATTCAAGTCCTTTGTCCCACTGGTGGCCAGTGGGGTGTTGGCAGGCAGCCCAGGGCAACTGGGAATCCTTTGCACAGCTTTGCCTAGGTTGAAAACCCCTGTTCATGTCTGGGGTGGGAGTCTGAAGGCAAAGCTCTTTGTGAGCCTGAAGGAGCTCAGTGATTTTTCTATAGAGACCCCAGAGTTGCGCACCCCGGTCCTTGCCACGCTTTGTGAGAGTGTTTTTCACTCATGTTTGGGGGGAAGGTTTGAGGCAAATGGAAAGGCACGGCCTGACACCAGGCAAGTCACGTAACCTTGCTAAGCTTCTGTTTATTCTGTTCAATGGAAAGCACCATATCTACTTCACAGGGTTGGTGTGCGAATTAAATGGAAATGTGATAGCACTGTGTAAATGTCCCCTGAGTCCTAGAGCTGATGTTAAGATGGCACTTGTTATCAAGGAAAATGGAATTCAGCCCTCAGTAGGAAGTCTAGAAATTTCTCTTAGGAGCCGACAACTTTTTATGTCTCAGTCCTGGGGATTGAACCCAAGGCCTTTGAATTTAGGTACATCTCAGTCCTTTGTTTTAATAATTTTTATTTTGAAATGCGGTCTCACTAAGCTGATAAATTGCCCAAACTGGGCTTGAACTTGAGATCCTCCTGCCTCAGCCTCCCAGGGTGCTGAGATTATAAGCATGCATTACTACACCCAGTTGTAGCTGACCACTTTGTCAGAGCACATTCACAGTGTATTTATGGGACACTTTGTAATCCTGCTCAATGACTATGGTGGTCTTCCATGGCAATTGAAAAGAAGACCAGCATCAGGCCTTAGAGAGCAAGCCACCTACACAGGGAGCCAAAGACAAACTGGCTCTCAAAAGCTCCCAGAGGACCAGGACATCACTGGGGACTGGAAACACCAAAGCACCACTAGAGAACCCTGCCTTCATATCCTCCTAGGTTCAGGGTAATTGACTAAACACTTCTAAAATTGTTGACAGCATTTCAGTTTTTAGTTTTATGGCCTTAGAAAAACTCATCTTCAATAATAAGAAAGAGGAGGAAAGGAAAAAGGAAGAAAGGAAGGAGCAAAAAGAACTCCATTGGCCAGGGATATAGCTCAGTGGCACAGTGCCTGCCTGGAAAGCTTGAGGTCATGAGTTCGACTCCTGTTACCAAACATAAATAAATAAAAAGTAAAGAACTCTATTACCATACAGCATGGTGGTCATGGGATGGTCATGGGGTTGCCATGACAGCAAAAATTCACCAGAGCATTGCATAAAATCAGAGTCAGATGGGGAAGATTCTCTCCCTGTGTTAACACCCCCATGGTTTGAATTGGGGGCTGAAGGGGTGAATGGGGTGACCTGAAGTGCGTTCAGTGGGAGCAGAGGAGTGATCTGCACTGAGGAGAGAAGGGGTGGACCTTGTAGATGGTTCTCAAACATTCCTGGTCTACACTGCTCCCACACCCAACTGCAACATGTCTGTAACTTGTTTCTCACTTAAAAATTGCAATTGCCAACATTCAGCAAGGCTTTTCTATTCTGAGTTCTTCACAGACCTTTAATCTTCAAAAGCTCCCCTCAGCTGGCCCCCTTATTGCCCCATCATTGAGATGCAGAAACTTTAGCACAGAGAGGTGAAGTCACTTGATCAAGGCCACATAGCTGGTCTGCAGTGATGAGGCGTTTGAACCAGACCACCTGATTCCGGAGCCCATGAACCAGAGTGTGAGCTCCAAAGGGTAGCAATATGTGTCTCCTTGTTCTTTGCCCAAGCCTCCTCGCCTAAAAGAGCACTCAAGAAATGTTTGTCAAATGAACATATGCACACTCCTGGCCACCGTGTTTTTCTGTCTCCAAATCTGGGGCGGGGAGGGGGGGTTGAGCGAGGCAGATGATCAGGGAGTGAGGGGGGTGCAACCCAAGTAAAGACAAAGCTCACCACGGAGGCCACAGGAGGGATTTAATGACCAGTTCTGTTCTGATTTAATTCTTCTGTCCCACCTTTGCATCCTCCCATAAGACCTACTACAGGTGAATATCTGTTAAATGAATGAATGAATGAATCACAGACAAAAGGGAAAAGAGGCAGCTGAGTCTCCAGATTGTCTGCCTCTGAAGTTCTTTGAGAACTTTGCATGTTTTCCTATTCAGTTCAAGCTTCACGCCAGGAATTAAATTATTTTAGCACTAGTATGTTTGGAGACAATGGCATCATAATGAAGCATGAACAAAGACATCATCAGGAAACTGAGCTTCTTATTAAAATGTGAGTCTTTTTTAAGAGGACGATGCACAGAGTGGAGAGCCATGACATCGCCTGGGATGTTGAAGAAAGGGTTAAAACAGAGAAAGACGTATGAGTTACAAGCCTAGCACTGGCGGGGTAAGGCTCTCTATCTTCCCGTCTCCTTGAAAACCTGTCTTTTTTTCCTCCCTTGAATAAACCTCTTTACTTTCTGTCCCCCCACTTTGATTTATTATTTTAATTCTATAGCTGTCTTGGTGAAGTATGTAAAGCATTTGGGGATAAAATCACGTGGAAGACAGAAACTAAAGATGTATTACAGGACTGGCATTGGGTAGAGGTTCGGTCCGCTGACGAATCGTATCATTGGTGCAAACGGATCTATCTCTGGTGTTGTGTGTCAGCTGAATAAGACGTTGGCTCCTCACTGATGATCTTGGAAGAAGGAATTTAAGGGATACTGATGTAATAATTAGGTTAGAAATAGGTCAAGCTGAACAAAGAGGTAATCCTCTTGATGTCTCTGCTCTTTTTCTGAAAGATTCCCTCAAGGTGAGACTTTTGTTTGCTTGTCTCTAAAATGGAAGTGAATGCTTCCGTTTGTCCTGTCTGATGATTGAGAAATGCTTCGGCTTTCATCTATCAGGTCACTAGTTGATAAATGTTTCTATTGCTTCTGTCTGATTTCATGGGAAGGGCAGCTGAATCCAACCCCCATCTGTCTCCTGCCTGATACATGGAAGGGGCTTAGCCAGTCCACACCACAGGGGCCAACCAAGTATGCTTGGGAATTTATCTGTCCTGCTTCTCAAAAGAATTAAATACTTAAAGGAAGCTCTCAGATTGTACCTGAAAATAGCACAATTTATTGTAGAGCCTTAGCTTCCTCTCCATCCAGTATTAGTGATAAAAGTAACTCTGGTGGATAAACAAAGAGAAAACTTCTCATTCTTGGTTTGAACATGGTCGGGCTCAGCAGTATGTTTCTTCTGGTAATCACCCATCATCTCATTTAGTGTACACAAAAGTCGCCTTGGCATCTCGTGGTAATTAGACACTTCTTTTCCTGGCACCTGGTGAACTTGCTTATAAAACACACCAAAATTTGGGAAAGAGAATTTCATAAGCCTAGAAATAATGCCCTGTGTCATTTTCTTGGCATCCTCCGAAAGCAAAGCCTTAAGAGTCCATACTCTGTCCTTTTAAACCCTAGCAAGGGAAAGAAAGGGGTTTGGCAGTGACAAAGAAAGAAATTCTCTCAGGGATCTGTAGTGAAAAAGTATGTAATCAACACCAGGCAAGCCCCTTTGAATAGAGAGAGAGAGAAAGAAAGAGAGAGAGAGAGAGAGAGAGAGGAAATACAAGCCATCACTCAAAATTTATTTCCAATCTTTTAGGTGCTTTAAAAAATAAATGTGGCCCATTTTTCTCAAATAAATTTCCATGTATTGTCATAGCCATTGCTTCAGTGCTTATTCTAAAGTGGCAAGGTAACCATTTGTGGAGGAAACGGAGTACCTTTTAACCTGGCTATCCAGAATTTTAGGGACACCTCTGAGGGTGGAAGAAACACTCAACAATCTTAGCAAACTCTGTTCATGTTTTCACCACTTTCAAGAGTTTTAAAATAAAAGTAAGACCTGGTTTCTACCCATGAGGCACAGCTCTGTGTATTAGGTTCAGAATTAGGAATGGTCACAAAGGAGAGCTCAAGATTCCCCATACATTATCCAGTCTGACCTGGCTGCAAAGTTCCCCTCTCCTCCCTGCCTCTGTGGCCCCATCTCGCAACATCTTCCCCAAGTTCCTCAGGAGCTCAGGAGAAAAATCTGCAGCTGCCGAAGATTCTGTGGGTCTCTCTCTTTCCCTCCCCGTTACCACTCATCATTCTCATTCTCCTGCATGAAACCTTCTAGCTCCTAAATGCCACAGCTGTGACTTTACCCATAGGTTTTCTCTGGCTGCTGGAGGCCCCGTACTTACCCATGAACAAGCCAGAGTGCCTGGGAGTTAACCTCTCTTGGGAGCAGCTTCCAGGCAACACTGAACAAGCTCCCTTCTTCCTCCATCAGGATGACTCTGAGGCATGGTTCACCCTTGTTATGGTTTGAGCTTGGATGTCCCCCTAAAGCCCCATGCAGTCATAGGTGGGGCTTTTTCAGAGGTGGTTGAATCCAGAGTGTGTGATTGATTCATGGTACAATCTGGGATTAAAGGTGCTAGCGATTGGGTGAAAGCTGGGTGATTACTAAATCAGTCTCCTGATTGGTTTGGCACTGTGCTAATCCCTGTAGCCTGGATACAATATAAGGGACAGAAACGTTTGTCTTTTCCCTTCCTTTCTTGATTTTTCTGTCTTCTGCTTGTTATGAACTTGTTCTGTTCTGCATGGCCCTCTGCCAAACTACCCTGCTTTAGAGATAGCTAATTATGGACTGAAACCTCTACAAACTATGAGCTAGATTAACTTTTCACTGGAACTTGGAAGTTGGGTTTTTTGTCTCAGCAATGACAGAAAAGTAACTAAGACACCCCTTTCCCCCAGATTTCCTAAATGGGACTGAACTCCAGTGGCCCACTTCTATAACCTGCCTGATTATACAGCTTTGACTTGTGTTACGCCCTCCTTGTCCCACTTACTGTAAGTGCTACCTTGAGTCACCTTCCAGTTAAGTCTACTGGAACTCTCATCCTCATCCAGGGATGGTTCCAAGGGAACCTGGTGTAAGACACGGCCGTACATCCTCTTTCATCTATCTGTGCCTCTGTTCACCCACACATACATGCATTAGTACCATCTATCAGGCATTGTACTAGACAGGTAGACACACTAAGGATAGCAAGTAGACACCCCTTTCCATCAAGAAACTCTCAGTCCAGTGGAGTAGCAGTACCATTACAGGACATGTTAAAACAGTATGGAAGTTCAAGGCAGAGAGGTTCAAAGGAATATCCAGTTTTCAGGTTGTTTAGGAGTTAGAGGTGGCTTCCTCCAACACCTGATTATCAGTGAACATCTTATTCTTTTGCTTCTTGTCTGTTACCTGTCCCTCCCTTCTTGAAAGCGAGATTCATGGAGAGAGGCCTGTGTCTAGTTTGTTTTGTACTGTACCCTCATTTTCTGTAGTAAGGCCTGGCTCATGGCTTATGCAGGATAAATATTTGGTGAACATCTCTCAGAATTGCAAAGGAGCCTGCATGAAGTGTGTCAGCCTCCTCTAGCCTCTCCTGGTAGACCATCCTTGTTAAAGGATGATTAAGTTCCACTTCAAGATGAGTGACTCTAGGGCCCTCTGTGTACTCCCAGCCCCTCTGTGGCCACTGAACTCTGAGGCCTAGGACTTCCTTCTGGATGCTGCACCTTGGGGACTAAATACTTTCACCTAACTGTGTCCCTGAGGTGAGTGTTTCCTTTAAAGTAAAGAACTGCCTGATTGTAAAAAATGTTCCTCAAAGCACCTTGCTGAGTTCCTTTCTATACCCCCTGTACCGGGAGATGAAGCTCTCAGGAGATTCTGCTATTGAAACAGACTTTTGTTGTCTCCCACCTAAGGCTACAGATACCGGAGAGCTGAGTCCATGAAATAGTTTAAAGCTCCTCATTTGGGAGCAAAGTCAGTAGAAAGGACAGTTTGAGTTTCAAATGTAGATATTTGTCAGCCAGGGCAGAGAAGGAACCATCTACAGGCATTCCCTACTTGGTGGGTACACAGCTGAGACACAGTATTGCAGGAGTGATCAAGTCTAAGTCTGTAGGGTTGGGGTTGAAGGATGTAGCTTGGAGGAAGAGTACTTGCTGTAGTCCTCATCATCACCACCCCCACCACTACCACCACCACCATTTGCAAAGACAGCAGCAGCATTATCATCATGGTCATCATCATCTTTAGGGCTAGAAATTCCAGAAGGGTCAGTGTTGCAGTGGAGAGTCCAAGCACAGTCACAAGGCAGAAATCCTCCTCCATGGAACACCTCTGTTTTTTCTTGTCAGATTTTCACTGAGTGGATGAAGTCCATCCACTTTATGGAGAATAAACTGCTTTTTTCAGAGTCTCCTAATTCAGTTATTCATTTCATCTAGAAAATACCTTCACAGCAGCATCTATTTTGCTGTTTGGCCAAAAAGGGCACCATTGCCTACTCTAACTTGGCACATGAAATGAACCACCATACCTAGAATCAGTTTCGTTGTGTTGGTTACTTTTCTCTCATTACTGAGACAAAAGACCCAGTGCCCAAAATTAAGGAAAGAAAGGCTTATTTAGCTCACAGTTTGTGGAAGTTTCAGTCCATCTCTGCTGGCTCCAAAGCGGGGTGGCGTGGCTGAGGGACATCCATTCACGGTGGGGGAAGACAGCAAAATCATTGAGAACAAAAAGGGGCCAAGGCAAGCTTCTTGTTTTTCCTTATATTTTGTGCGGAATACCTGCCCTTGGGTAGGTGTGACACAAAATCTTGCCGTCTTCTTGCCTAAGGCTGTGCTCAGGATGTTTACAAAGTGAGGCCCCTAAGCCCCTGCTCAGTCACTTAGTTAAATTTCTAAACTTCTCAAATTGACACAATGAACAACATCTTCTACACTCCAGGGATTACTTAGTTAAGCTTTTAGCCATTGTGTCAAGTTGACACAATATATCAAACATTACAATCATGTTTAGCATGAAACCATCTTGCTTTCAGTGGAATTTGGCAAACCCACATGGAGACTGGGTGCAGCTGTCCTGATGCTTGTTTCTGGGTGTTCAGATGACTGGCTGACAGCTTCTGGTTCTTTAGTAGAGCTCCCTCCATTCCCTCTTTTCTGTGCTTTGTTCTTCAGGTTCCAGCCTGATGACATGTTTATTTCTGTCACCATAATTTGGAGAATCTCATATTCTTTATTCCTTAACATACTGAGCATTTAGTTTTAGCTTTCACATTAAAGATAGAGAAATAACAATAGGCAACATAAATCATTAAGCCTGGCCTGCGGCACTGATTGCCAACCACAGCCTCAAACATCTGCAGTGAATTTACTACTTTGCATGTTCTTTATTTCCTTTGTACCTGGGCATATGAGGAACGTTGATTTATGGAGCCTGGAGCCTGCTTAGTTACAGCGGGTTTGGGGGATTGGAGGACAGAAGAAAAGTGTTCAAGTCGCAATAAATTTAAGCATCACTAGTATTTCTTTACACTTGCAGGGGAAGAAAACATCCCGTCTGCCACAAGAGCTCATAAATTAAAAATAACAAGACTATTTCCTATACACCTGGAACTTCAAAATTACAACCCATTAATTCTGTGATTACCCCCTTTACAAAAGAGGCATTGAGGGTGACAACTCAAACAAGATCTCCCACCGCAGCTCTGAAATCCAAGCAATGATTCACCTCAGGTCTTTTGACCTTTGCTTAAAAAAATATTTGAAGATAAGGGAAGTTACCTGAAATACAGAATCTAAGAAGTTAATCCCCTTATTTTTCTCCCTAACCTTCTTCCCGTATTACTGTCTCCTCTCTCCTGCTCTCTGTTTGTTTTGGCTTTTATTTTATATAAATTTTAAAACAAAGTCTCATGGCATCTGAAACAAAGCACAGGAATGTCTTCTTTACCTTCTACTCTGTTCTGAGCCATAAATTCCTCCATCTCCACAAATAATGCACCCCAGGGGGGCTGGTGGGATGAGTCTGATTAGTTTTGAAGTGTGTTTGCACCTGTGTAGCATGGGGTGTCCATGAGTGGGGGACTTGCATTTTCTGTCACCTCTAAGGAATTGCATGTCACCTGGGCTCATAGCTGCTGTGTACCACTTTATACATCTTGGATGATAAAGCAAGTTCTAAATAAGAAGAGATACAACTTCAAGGTCCCATTTATTTTTACTTCTTCATCTTGTTCTTTGAGAGTTATGTTTACTTTCTTTGAAAAAAAGGCATAAAGAAGAAAAACAACATGTACTTAGATTCCCAGGAAGTCTTTTCAAGTCTGTGACCCCAGAAGCAATAGAATTGAGTTTTCAGTACCCCACCAGCCAGCCTGTCCACTCCTACATATTTTCTGAAGAAAAGCAAAGGCATAGACTCACACAAAGACTTTTCCATGAATATCCATAGCAGTACTATGCAAAAAAGCCAACAATTAGAAACTCAAATGTCTTCTAATGGACAAGTAGATAGACTAAATGAGGGCTTAGCTGTGCAAGTGAATATTCTGTGGGTTACTCAAACTATGGCTCTGTGTGACAACATGGCTGAATCTTGAAATCATTATGAGTGAGAGAAGCCAGACTCTTCCTCTACAAACAGAAGACTACATATGATATTATTTCAATTATATAAAATTATAGACAATGTAAACTAATTTAGTAACAGAGAATATCAGGAGATGGCTGGGGAGGAGGGGAGGAGTGAGTGACCCATTATGAAGGGCAGGAGGCAACTGGGTTGAAGGACATGTCCACAGCCTGATTGTGACAGTTATACAGGTGGACCCCTATGACAAACCCCAGAAAATTGTGCAGGTTATCGTACATCAGTTATACACTAAGACAAATAAATGGCCTTTCTTGGATCTAGGAAATATTTTGAAAGGATGAGAAAATTGTCTTAGAGAATAAATAGACAGTTGGGATAAAAGGTCATTTTCTCTGGAAAGAAAAGTGTTAATAATAGGAATTTCTAGGAAAACAGAGGGAATTGGCTGTATTAAACAGTTGTTTAAGTATTGAGATAAAAAAGTACCATGGGAAATCTCCATAGTGGACCTACATTCTTTCAAGTAATAAAAACAAAATCACCAATGTAGAATAAACAGGAGGAGAAATGAGCAGAGGCGTTTAATGAGGGCCATGAGAAACATTTGGGTGAAATAATTCAAACTCTTTGTGTGACCTGATAGACTCTGCAAGACTTCACAATGAATGACGGGAACCCAAGGACTTAGTTGTCTGAACATTCAGTCTAAGATTATGACTAGGGAGCCAGGCAAATTATGTTGTTCATTGCCAGGAAGAAGATTGAGAACAAAGTGAAAGATACCAAAACGTGCCTGGACCTAGAGGTCCTTCTGCAGTTAAAGCAGACCTTCTGCAGTTAAAGAACACCTTAAATTATGAAAAGATACAGGCTGAGGGTGTAGCTCGTACAACACATGTGCAGCATGCATGATGCCCTGGGTTCGATCTCAAACTGCAAAAATAGATCAATAAATAAAATGGAAGTAAACACCTTCAAAGGCTGGAGAAACTTGCTCTGGAGGACAGGCAGTGAGGAGAGCTGCAGTCCAGATGACAAGATGGAGGATGGAGTCCGAGCAGCTCTTTGGATGGATTACTCACTACATCTTGGATTACTTCTTACAGTCAAGTGAAGCAGTGTGAGGGACAAACAAAGCAAGCCGCATTCCACATCCTAAGACATGGTACCAACCGAGAATATGAATCTGCAGATCACAAATGGTAGGCTGAGTGGACCCCATAGACAAAGCAAAGGATGCTGGGGAGCAAATCCCTGTGCTCTGGATCCACAAAGGGTCAGTGTGCCTCCCTCTTCCAGGGAAAGATGGATTTCTCAGTTGAGCACATTAGGACCCATCTCATACAATGGCTGTTGTAATCTGGACATAGTCTTTCCCACATACAGCATTTAGTATGTGATTTTATTGTCTTGGGCATTTTTCTCATCAAGTCACAAATTGGCTGGTAGGAATGGTTGTAGCTGGCTGGAAACAGGAAGGGATTTAGAACCGTCTTCCTCAGGGAACTCTCCCTTCAGGAGACAGACTATAGGCAGGCTGATGGAGAGTAACTGCTACTGTCTGGGTTTTGGCTATGAATGTCAGCACAGCAGATGCTAGGCGCTCCCTCTAGCACCTGGATGCCCAAAAGGAGACAAGAGAGGAAGAGGGAAAAACCTAAGTCAGCGCATTCACTCAGAAAGATGACAGGTGATGGCCCGGTGTTCTCTCTTGGCTTCTGGTGGATTCCAAAGTGCCACCCTGAGACTGTGAACTGCAGCCATCTGCATGCTTGGAACCTGGAGAGCAATACAGCTGGCATCAGCCACCATAATTAAGAGGGGCACAGAGCAGGTAGCGTCACTGCCCACAGCGAATCACCAGTATGGAGCAGGGCTAAGATTCACTTTGGAAAGAAGGAAAGATTCACTTTGCCACAGGTTTGCTGTGTAGGAGGAATGGGTGGGCATAATTTAGGAAAAAATAATGACGCTTTGCCCAGGTGCCTCACCACAATTAAATAAGCATCTTTTTCTTTGTTTCTGGTGTCTTATTTGCTGCAATCAGATCATTTTCTGACTCTCCATAATCATCGTAATTTCCCCCTGCCTCCTGCCCTTCCCTTGTATCATCTGTGGGCTCCTGGGGGTGGAGGTTCCAGTCTGCACAACTAACGAGTATGCCAGTAACGAGCAACACAGAGAGACCCCAAGAGAGGAACAAGAATAGGACATTCCTATATTTTTTTATGTGGAGATTGATAAGCAAGGCTAACAATCCTGGCAGAAGGTGAACAACACATTAAACAGAAGGGAAAAGATAATAAAATATCGCCTGCTGCTTAACAATCGCTGGGTGGAAACGTTCCCTGGAACTGTACAGCTGTTGCTCTTGATGGCTCATAAAACCTCTGTAAAGTCCGTCAAGGGCCTCTTTCCTTGGTGAGGGACCACCTTTTTCATGCAGTTAGGAGAGCATCTGGTGCCTGTCTCTGGAACAGGCGTAGGCAGAAGGCTGCCGGGAAAGAGCTGGACTGCAGAGGCATCTGGCTCCTTTGATGGGTTTTGGGTCACTTCTGATCTACAGGACATCATCATAAAAATGCACATTAAGATTTATCAGGGAGTCCCTGAACATGTGCAGTGTACCATGCACTGGGTTATTTCATTAATCCTCTCAAGTGTGAAGTTGGTAATACTGCCTGTTGTCAAACCAGTGCTATGGAAAACAGAGCCCCAGAATAGTCAAGGAGAATTCGTAGGTCACAGCCTTGGCAAACAGCAGGCTGAGAGCCCCAAGCCTGGTGGCCTTTTGCTGCTATAAAGATGCTGGGTGTATGAGGTGCATTTGCTCTTCCTACCTGAGACTCCTGCACATGTGTGTTGAGAAGGATGATATTACCAGAATACTCAAAATAAATGATGGGCAGCTTAGGGGACCTGCTGGCTCAAACTGGGGTCCCAGGAGCAGATCCTAAAGTGAAGATTCCTGGACAAGTGACTTGTAAAGAATATGGCCCCCAGGAAAGCTGATCAGGGAGGGGAGGGGACAGGAAAAGGAAGGAGAAGGAGCCAGAGATGGGGACAGTCGAAGCAGAGACCAGTGGAAGGTGGCTTTTAGCTCCCACCCGATCCTGCTAAGGAAATCTGGGTTGTATGTTGTGCTTCAGAGTTGTCCTGACCTGAGGCAGGGGAGATGGGGCTGTCATCTCCCTGTTAAGCCATTATGCTTGCAGTGAGGAGGATGAGATGATAGTAAACCCCAGGCGTTTCCAGCTACCTCTCCAGGCACGCAGACAGAGCAGGCTCTGGTAGCCGAAGGGCAGGTCTTTGAAAAAGAGGTGCAGGTACTGTCTGCTTGAAGGTGAAGCATGGTGAAAAGGAGCACACAGGGAGATCTGGGCTCAGTCCCAAATTATCACCTACACCTGCCCCTCGGTGGGCCCAATGGCAGGAGAGGAGGCCCGGGAAGAGATGGGAAAACAGTAGCAAGACTCACCCAGAGGCTGATATTTCCAAGCGACACCAACAGCTGTATTTACATAGAAAGGCATTGATTTTCCTGAATTCTGGGGGTGGCATTTTCCATCCCTGAGTTCCCTGATTGGTAAACCACCTTCAAATCACGTCAGCAGAAATCCAGTGCTGGGCTGTTTCATGCTGAGCGATGTAATACATGTAACATGACAGGGCAGACTTGTGTCTCCTGAGAAAAAAGGAAGTTTCTAAATAAACTTCCTTGTTCTCTGACAAGGTGGGAAAACAGAAAAAGAAAATGAAAAGAAGGGGCTTACCCAAGACCGGAGTGGCTAAGAGCCACAGATTTTGAATTCACGTGTGTACATGTGTCTTTCTTCAAAGCCAATCGCTTGATATTAAAAAAATTATATAGTAAATAAGCCCAGAGAAACAACATTTTAAAAGAAAACTGGTCTCTCCCACTTTAAAGAAATGCCAACTCTTTATTCTAGAGTGAGGGGTACCCCACATATGTCCCAGCTGAACATGAAAGGCAAAATCCGATGCAATTTATAGCAGAATCTGGTTCCATCCTTGGCTTACCTTGTATCAGTTATATCCACTGACACTAAGGACCTAGAAGCTAGGAATGTTATGGTTTTAATATTGTGACTGAATAGAGATCAGAGCAAATATGCATCCTCCCTCGGCTGTTGGAGCGAGTAAGGAGTGAAATTCCAAGGTACGTGGAGTAAAAGCCGAGTGTAATCATCATGAAACATGGCCGCACTGTGCCTATCTTAATAACCCAAGTCTTCTAAGCATCCTCAGCCTTCACAATACTGTAAAAAGATCCTGGATAACAGCCAGGCCTGGTGGTACATGCCTGTAATCCCAGCACACAGGAGGCTGAGGCAGGAGGATCATTGCACATTCAAGACTAGCCTGGGCTACAAAGAGAGCTCAAAGACAGCCTGAACGGCATAATGAGACTCTGTCTCAAAAAAAAAAAAAAAAAAAAAAAAAAGCCTGAGTAAGCTTATAGTTTTTTTAAAAAATGTATGTTCTTATATATATATATATATTTTTTTTTTCAAATAAGACAAAGTGATTGTGGGATTTTTTCTGGATCAAAAATAAATTGAGATGTGTTATGTATATTCACCAACTTCATACAAAGAATGTAAACATTATGTATCTCCAATATATGCTAACAAAAACAAAAATAAACAAAAAATATAAAGAGAAGTCTGGGTTATAAGTTATGAGTTTGGTTATGGTTAATGTTCCATTGCTGGGACAAAGTACCTGATACCCACGAATGTAAAGAGAGGTTTATTGTGGCTTACAGTTTCAGAGGTTTCAGTCCATGGTCAGCTAGTTACATGGCAGACATCACATGGCAAATAGCATGATGGAAGAAAGCTGCTCATTTTTGTCACACAGGGAGCAAAGCATGGGAAGAGACCAGAGAAAAAGGAGTCAGGCAGCAGATAGAGCTCTTCAGATCTTGCTCCATGATCCACCCAGACACACCCAGAGTCTGTTTAACTAAGCTACTAGATGTCTCTCAAGCCAAGCAAGTTGACATAAAGGTTAACCATCACAGTTATTGGTTGATACTTGTCAAAGCTGGGTGATACCTACACAAACTATTGTATCTCTGTATACATTTGAAATTTTCCATGATAGTAACTAAGATAGCTCATGAAACTAACTTATACTTGAAGGCCTTCCCAGAAGACTCTGGCTGGTCCCAGGTATCCTTCATGTTCTCCCAGCTTCCCTCATGCCCCCACTGAAAGCCTGCAGCGAGGTTACTTGAGACTGGGTAATTTGTGAACAAGAGAGAGTGATGTGTTACAGTTCTGGAGGCTGGGAAGACCCAGGTCAAGGGGCCTATATGTGCTACAACCCTGCTGCATCATAACATGGTAGAAAGCTCTCGATGCATTAGGGTGAAGGAGGAAGAAAAAGCTGGAGTTCATTCCTTAATCAGGAACTCATAATAGTGATCCACTCCTGAAATAATAACATTGATCCATTCTTGAGGGCAGAGCTCTCATTACCTCACCACGTCTTAAAGGTCCTGTCTCTTTACTGTTGCATTGGGGATTAGCTTTCCAACTTATGGGCTTGTCGGGGGAAGGCACACTCAAACCACAGCAGCTGACTCCCTGTCTGTGGGCCCTATAGCTGCCTTCACTATGGTCCAGTTACATGGCCCTCAGCAATAAACATCCATTAGATCTCCTCCCTTTTTCTTGCAAAATAATTTTCAGCATGCATTCCAGGAGCTCAGTTTATTTGAGCAGCATTGTTTTATACTATTGTGTTGACCCATCATGATATTCTCAGATACACACTGTGTTTGGTTGCTTCTGTAGAAAGAGCCTACTAAATTTAATAGTGCTAGTCAAGAAAAGTAAACAAAGTATAAGAAGCTGTGATTAATCCAAGAAGTTGTGACCTTAGAAGTAGAGTAACCATGTAGGTGACCAGCTCAAAAGCAGGCTCAAGATAACGTCACATTTGAGGTCCCAGCCTACTAACAAAATCCCCATTGGGATTTTGTCCCCCAGAGCTGTCTCTTTTTGGTAATTACAGAAGTTCTAGAGCTTGATTAAGATGATCCTGACGTGTGATCTCTAGGTTTGAGTCATCTGAAAAATATCCCAAAAACCTGTTATAAAGACGCTAACTCTTGTGTTAATTGATTATTTCAGGGCAGAAAAGTCTCCCTCAAAGAGGTTTCTAATACAATTGCAAACTCCGCTCTGTCCCATTTCACAAAACATCAGAATGGGACTCTATCCTCTTATTTTGTACAGATGAATCACTGGCATTGCCACAGACATTTCTGTGGGTCCTAGAAGAGAAAAAGAGGTTACAGCTGGGCACAGGTATGTTTCCATAAAGCTATCACTCTGGGCGCCTGAGGCAGGAGGACTCAAGTTTGAACCCAGAAGCTTGGACAACTTAGCAAGACCCAACAGCAACAAAATGAGTGGGACTGGGAATGTTATTGTAGCTTAATGCAAAGCTCAGGGTTCAATCCTAAGAGATTGGGGTAGACACACACACACACACACACACACACACACACACACACACACACACACAGAGAGAGAAAAGAGAGAGAGAGAGAGAGAGAGAGAGAGAGAGAGAGAGAGAGAGAAAGAGAGAGAGAACCCACTGTTCATTTGATTTTACATTTGGAGATAGTGTTTCTGACTACAATCAGTGATCTCTTCCATAATGACATATGTACCATGGACATGACACGCTCTCAGGATATAATCTGATTGATTAATTGAATGGTGGGTAATTTTCCCTGCAGATACAGCTCTGGGATTGTTTGTGCTTTGCCTCTTCACTCCAGCCCTCTGGGGAGGTCTGCACCACTCTCTTGAACAGTGCTTTGCTGATATATTCGATGCCATTCAATGCAACAGCTCAGAACATGCTTTACTGTTCTTTGCATAGGATGCTTGAGACTGATAGTGCGAAGGAGTTTGTGCCTAATGTTCTGGTCTTAAGGTTTTAATTAAATTCAGTCTAACTTGATTGTTCTTAATTCGTGAAGGCCTAAAAATATCTGAGTACTGAGAGGAGAAATTTTTCATAAGAATTTCTATGGTCTGAATTTGTAGGTTGGGAACTTCATCCTCAATGCTGCAGTATGAAAAAGCAGAGACCTTAAGAGGGTGACTAGATCATGAGGGCTTTATCCTTATGAGTGGGGTTAGTTTCTTTATAAGAGTGACCAGAGGGGGCTTGTTTCTTCTTTTTGTCATGTGAGGATCCATGGTGAATTTTCTGACCTCGTGATCCTAGACTGTTCAGTCTCCAGAACTATTAACAATAAATTTCTGTCATTAATAAGTCATCCAGCCCAAGGTATTTTGTTATAGAAACAGGAATGGACTAAGAAAAGATCTAATCTTATTAGGAAAGAATTAACATAGATCTTGTGAGTTATGACTGATATTCAAAAGGCAAGAGGATATCCTTGAGATCTCTCAGCATGGAAAATTATAAAATACTCCACAAACCTCCACTTGGTCTGGAGTTTGATAGATGTTGTTACTTTTGAAGTTGGCATCACCATTTAAGGTCAAAGTCTTGAATCCCATCTTGCCTACCCAGAGCTACTTTGAATTCTAATAACAATGTACTATCTATAAATTCATAAATAATGTTGATTGAATATTTACAGAGCCCAGGTCAGGTGATCTGCTAGGCTTTTGCTAACTTTGTGACTTTTAAAGCCAGCAGCATCCAGGAGCACTTAAAACCTTAGAGCAACACAAAATATCCACTGCTGCAGAATACTCAGAGAATCTCCCATGCCTGAAACAAGGAGGGGCACTCATGTTAGCACATCTATCCTTGAGGACTGGTTCTATGCCTCTACCTTCAGCCTTCAAATCCAGAGCAGCTGCATGTGGGTTTTGAAGCAAAATGGACACAGCAGCGACAGTCTGTCACACTAACAGAAAGGAGCCAGAGCCTGCAGCAATCATCAGCTTCGAGGGTCTTGCTTTCACTGAGCTCTGCGCCCCTGTGGATCGTGGTCATATGGAAGTGATTCGCCTAGGCTGCGAGCAGTGGAGTGAAAAGAGCCAGGACACTGCTAAAAATCAGGGAGAGCAATTTATAAGCCTCAGCAGAAAAACAAGCTGGACATATCACAAAGGAAATGCATTTCTCCAGTAACTTTGTCTTTTTGGAGGAGGCTTTAGATGACTTGTTTTTGAATAGCAGTTGTTGATGAAGTGTCCAGCAGTCACTGCTGTCATAGCAGGATCAGGAGGGCTATGTTTTCCTCTCAGCTCTAACTCCATGATTCAGGTTACGCTCTCTCTACCAGCTATATACATCTCCACTTTGCCCTGTGACTCAGAGACCTTACCCTAAGCAGGAAGTGTGTTCACTAAACACCTGGCTAGCCTGAAGCTCTTTACATTTGATGAAATGTGCAGCAGAAATTATAATGACTTTTCCATTTTAGGCTGGATTATGGCATTCTGTAATCAAGAGTATTTTAAAATCTTTGGCTGAATAAGGAAGTAAAACAGCTTTGATACTAAACTGCTAGAGGGAAAGAAACTTAGCAAAAGACAAAAACATAAATTTTGAATGATGATCTGCCCCAAAGACATTCACCTACCACAAGATGCCTCTTACAAGTCTACTTGTTATGTTATACAATTATTGTCAGTGCTGTCGACTGATGGATTCATTGCAAGTGAGCTTACCATATGTAAAATCTATTTCCTCACATGTGATATTTCATTGCAATCCACACAGTGACATGGTGAGTGTATTGTTATTGACGAGAGAGAGAGATATCATGTTAGTCTTTACATGCATGCATTTTGCATTAGGCAACACCAACATTATAATGTAAAATATACTTGGTGTGTGTGTGTGTCTGAGCAGAATGTGACACTGTTCTATGAACCATTTGCAACAATCCACTCCTTCCCCCACTTGATATTTTTTTGTGAGCATTTCTCTTTTTTCTCTCTTAACCCTGTAGTGCCATCTGTAAATTGCTTTCCCTGTCTAGCTTGAAAGCAGCACAGAGGTTCCTTCCAGTCCCTGGATTTACAAGGTTCAGGAAGTTTACCAGCCTTTCCTGTTAGGTGACTGGGTTAGAAGAGTTTTACCATTGCTTTACATAATGTGAACAACAGAATGAGTCATTTCTGCTCAATTTTAATACTGGTAAGAGAAAAATATCATGTTCACTAAACAGGAAAAAACATCGAATCCTTTTCTATAAAATCCTTCCTAGAAAGCTTAGGGTGCTGTCCAGTGGGTCAGTGGCAGTATGAGAACAACAGTACACAGTGAGCTATTGTTTCATTTCTGCTGCTGTTTGTTTTGGGGGCCTTGTGGGAAGTGTTCCACTTCACTGTGACTTAATGTCCTCCTTGGCTAAATAAGGAGACCAGGAATATTATACCTATTGGGTAGGTGAATTTTGTGATAGGATCTAAAATAATAGACCACGAGTGCTGCAGAGATCTTACCAAATAGGGGTACCCATACCCCAGGGATAGAGCAATATTCCATGACTCCAAGAAGGGATTCAAACTCTCAAGAAGGGAGTTTTAGTTTTTCTTATCATGGGTGGTAGGAAGACTTGTCTTTTTAGCAGAAATAGATATTTCTTGGAATGCAATATTAAATTTGAATGAATTTTTAAGACAGCATGAACTAAGAATTGCTTGCCAGACTTGGATAGCTTGGGTATTAGTTTAGGCTGCTGTGGGAACTACCTGACTATTGTGGCAACCCACATACTACCGGGAGAAGATTGGTTGCTTTTTCAGAGACCTGGCATTTTGATTTACTTTTTATTAGTTCTACTGTTTTTCTATTTGCTACCTCATTGCTTTCTGATTTTAATTTTATTTCCTACTTTCAGTTTCCTTTTAATTATGTTGTTCTTGTAATTTTTAAAATTTGGAATTTAATGCATTTATTTTTACTGATAAAAGTATTTAGGCCAGGAATTTTCCACTATTCACTGCTTTCATTGTATTTTGTAGATTCTGTATCTGTAGACTGATTTTGTAGATTCTGAAGTTTTATTAACAGTTTTTTAAAATAATTCTGCAATTTTAGCTTGCCTTTCCCATTTTATGCAAGAATCATTTAATAAGATTGGGAACTTAGCTCAATGGCAGAAGTGCCTGTCTGGCAAGTACGAGGTTGTGAGTTTGATTCCCAGTACCAAAAAAAAAAAAAAAAAAAAAAAAAAAAAAAAAAAAATCTTTTAATATAAAAAATTAATTCCACGGAGAAGACTCCTTTGGTTTTATTGCTTTTAATTTATTTCTGGTCTCACTGCATTGTGACCAGATAATATTGTTTTATTAGTTTTACCTTAAATATCAGCGTTTTCTTTGTGTCAACTTTAATGAATTGCATTTGGGAGTTGTATACTCTGTCATCTAGGTGCAAAATATGCAATGTATCCAGATCTATCTTTGTTTAAAATATATTTATCATAGTAAAATACATTTAATATAAAATGTGTGATCCTAGCCATTTTTAAGTGTGCAATTTTGTAAATTATATTCACAATGTTGTATAGCTATCAACACTGTCCATTACCAAGACTTTTTTCAGTTCCCCAAATAAAATTTCTGTAACCATTAAGCAATAACTACCTGCTCCCTGATAACTTCTATTCTACTTTGTCTCTATAGATTTGCCTGTTCTGAACATTTCATGTATGTGTATTCAGACAGTATTTGTTTTCTTTGTATCCAGCTTCTTTCACTCAGGATAATGTTTTAAAGGTTTATCCATATTGTAATGTCTACCAGACGTTGATTCCTGCTGGACGGGGTGGCGCATGCCTGTAATCCAGCACTCAGGAGGCTGAGGTAGGAAGGTCACTGTGAGTTCAAGGCCAGCCTGGGTTACGTGGGAAGTTCAAGGCTAGCTTGGACTACATAGCAAGACCCTGTCTCAAAAAGAAGGTTCATTTCTTTTTATGGCTGAAGAACACCACTGACTGTGCATACTACATTTTGTTTATCTGCTGTTTTGTTCACAGACATCTGGGTAGACTTCACCTTTGGCACTGCTGTTGGAGAATACTGCTTTGAACATTAGTGTTGTTAAATTCTTTGGGGGCACAGCTTTGAGTTAAGTTGCCGAATCAATTGCTCAACTGTTTTCCACAGCAGCTGCACCCTTTCATGTGTCCATCAATAATGTATGTGGGTTCTAATTTTTTTCCACATTCTCATCAACATTTATTTACATTTAAAAAATTATAACCATTGTAGTAGGTATGAGGTGGTATTTATTTACATTTGTCTAGTGATTAATGACGAACACTTCTTTATGGTTTACTGACCATTAGACTGAAATGTTTATTCAAATCCCTTGTCTGTGTTTAACAATTATCCTTTTTATTGAATTTATTTCTTGGAGTATTCTGAATGTTAAACTCTTGTCAGATTTGTGATTCGCAAGTATTTGTTCATTTTGCAGGTGTCTTTTTGCTTCCTTGCTAAGATACTTTGATGCACAAAAATTTCTGCTTTTGGTGCAGTCCAGTTTATCTATTTGTTCTCTGTGCATTTACTGTCAGATATATCTAAGAATCCTTTGCCAAGTCCTAAGTCGCGATTTATCCCTATGTTTTTCTCAGAGTTTTATAGTTTTGGTTTTTCTATTTAGGTTGTTTTATCCATTTTGAGTTCATTTTTGTACATGGGATAAGATATGGGTTCCACTGCATTCCTTCATACACACAAATCCAATTATCCCAACATACCAGAGCTATCTTATTGATCATGGTGTGGTTAAATCTCCCATAATCTTGATTCGTCTTGGATAGGCTAAAGCAGTGCTATGCTGAGCTGCACAGGAGCCCAAAGCAAAAAGAAAACTTAATGGTGATTCTGTTTTTATACATAATGTTTACATTTTATTCATTACACATGATTTCTGGCACTGATGTTTTAAAATAATGCATTAAATCCTTGTTTCTTGCACGTTTGCCATCTCCTTATGTTGTGTGTCCAAGAAAGTGTCCTTCAGCCCTTCGTTCTAGCTCCAAATGAAGACTACTTGCAAGTGTGATACCATAGTAAAAGCTTTAGGAAGTGTCAATGCGGAAGTGGGATAGTTCTGAAATCATAAGTAAGAGCAGTGAATATCCTCACCATGTTCAAGTGGGGCATGGGCTAAAAACCCATCCAAGAGGCTGGTGATGGCCAGGTTTGGGCTGAATCAGCTCATGTATATTTGAAGCATGGAAGCTAAAGGAAAGTCAGTTGGCTGAAGTAGATGGTTCAAGCTATCCAGTAATTTGAAATTTAATATTTAATGATAAGACTCTATAGGTATCCAGCTTCTTTTTGAGCTACTAGGAATTTTATAAGGAAAGAAGGGAATTTTTTGATTGCACTAAAGAATAGAATCTACTTATAGCTCCCTTTTGTGATTCTTTCCATGACTTTGTACATAGCTTCATCCCGTTATCTGTAGGAGATGCATTTCAACACCCCCGTGGATGCCTAAAATCATATTTTTTCCTATACACTCACACCTGTGATAGTTATTAAATAAGTGCAGTGAGCTGGTAACTAATAATAAAATAGAACACTAGATACAATATTACAATAGATACTATAATAAAAGTTGTGTGAATGTTGTCTCCCCAAATATCTTGTGGTGTTGTACTATCTTTCTTGTTTGCTGTGAGATGATACAATGCCTATGTGATAAGATAAAGTAAAGTGAATGAGAGGGGCAGTGTGGTGCAGCATTAGGTAACCCAACTCCTGTTACACTGAAACAGTTGATCTGATAACTTAGGCAGCTGCTCAGTAACTAACGGGTGGGTAGCATATACAGCGTGGGTAACTGGACAGTGACAGGATACATGTTCCAAGTTGGGTGGCCTGAAATTTAATCAAGGTACTCAAAACAGCATGCAATTTAAAAATTTACGAATTATGCATTTCTGGAATTTTCTATTTTAATATTTAAGGACTACTGTTGACCACAGGTAACCGAAACCAGGAGTAAGGGATGGAGGGGCAAGGGAATGCTGTGTTCTCTGAATTAATCAGCCTGGCTTCATTCAATCAGTGCAGCAGCTTTCAAGACTGCCTTCTTACTTTTCTCTAAGTACTTCTTACATCTATGTTTCTCAGCATCTAGGAAGGTAAATCCGAAGAAGTGGAAATAAAATATGGCTCAGTTTGGCCTTGTCTGCCCCTTCCAAATGCTTTTCTTTGTACATCTTATTACTTGATTGGGAAAGTGGGGGAGCACATTTGGGTCCAGCAGGTTTTCTTCCCTTTGTCTAACCCTGAGGTGCTCAAAGGCATCAGTAACAGGGCAGGAAAGCCCTGGCTGAACAGAACTCAGTATTTTCCTTTGATACCTTCCTTTGGGAGCTTCATACAATGCATTTGAAAGCACTTTGTCAGCAAACTGCTGCTTCAGGCAAACACTGAGAAAACTATTGAGGAGGCTGCAATGGGAAAGACCTGATCTGGCCCAGAAACTGCCCTCAGGAGGGCCATGAGCAGAAGAGAGGTCCCCTGCCCCACCCAGCTCCCCCATTCTTTCTTCTTCCTTTTTTTCCCTCTCCTTTATGTTGCAAGAATTGTGGACCTCTCTTTAAATAAAAATAACTCTCAAGCTGGGTTTTGTTTCCTAACATAGATTAATGCTTGAATGTCTCATATTCCCTCTGTAAAACCAGTCTCGACTTTAGATTATAGCTAATTTATTTGGGACACATGTTTGAGTTCAAGGTGAAATAAATACCAGATGTTGTGTGCATTTTTCAAGGGCTTAAAAACGGAATACTTGTCCATCAGCCCACTGTTAGAGAGCCCTTCCCCTTACCATGTGTCTGAGGTCCCTGTGCCTGTTCCAGGCTGGCTCTGCATCACATCACATGGCCATTAGTGTCCTGCTTCTCAGCACCATCCCTTTGTTTGATTTTTGACTCAGTTTAATTAGTCCTAAATCCCTGGGCATCTATCTTAAAAACTTTACTACTTTAGTTTCTCCTTAAAGTTGCAGGATAAGCACATGGTTACAGTGCTGATACTGAGGAAAATAAAATCTTCCTTAACAGCTTTCTCCTAACACTGAGCAGAGCCTCAGGGGGACAAATATTTAAGAAGACTGAGAGCCAGATGAAGTGACAGAGGGCATTGGGGTGAGTGCTGCCCAGAGTAACATGGACTCTGGATTTTGGGCAGCTCTGTTCCATGGGAACATGGGGCTGCTCTTCTAGAGTCCCCTGAGGACGGGCTGTGCCCTAATTTTGGAAGGACATTTAGCTACTTGGTGCTGGTGTGACCTTCACTTAGCCTCTTCCCTTGTGTAAACATGGAGACCCTCTTGGTTATGTTTCTATAAATGATTACTTATGTTCATTGTAATTATAAAACTATCCCACTTAAAAAAAATTGGAAATTGCATCAATGTGTAAAGAAAAAAGACACTCAGGATTGTGGAGTCAGAGATAAGCATTTGTAGCTTTTTGGTGTGATCCCTTCTGATCTTTCCGCACATGTAGAGTCAGCCTTCTATAGCTGTGGCCTTCGCACCTGTGGACACAACCAACGGCAGATGGAAAATATTCCTGCACCCCACCGCAGTCCACACAGAACTTCTAGACAATATGTTCTGGCTATTATTCCTCAAATAGTTCAGTACAGCAACTATTTACATAGTGTTAGATACTACTAGTAATCTAGACATGTCTTAAAGTATACGGGAGGATATGTGTAGGTTGCATGTAGACACTATGCCATTTTATACAAGGGTATTGAGCATCTGCAGAAGGCCCTGGGACCCATGACCGGTGGACATTGAGGAACAACTGTATAGTTATGTTACAGAGTTATATTTCTCCATGTATGCGGTATTTTCCATGAACATTATCACTTGAACATTTGCCCTTGTCATTTAATATAAACTGAAAAGTATTAGATTATGTGGATTACATTGCACTTAATGAATACCCTATTGTTGCATATTTAAGAGTTTCGCTGTGATAGATGATGCTGCTACAGATATCCTTGCACATAAATCTCTGTGCACTTCTCCATTTATTCCCTCAGTCTGTGAGCCTAGCAGGAGAATCACTGAGTCAAAATGCAGTGATGTCTTTTAAGGTACTTGGTGTCTAGCGCCAGATTACACAGCGATGCTCTGCAATTGCCCATTTTCCAATACTGAATATGATCTTTGTCTTTTAACAGTTTAAAATTACATCTCATTTCAAGTTTTCTCCCTTTATTGTTCATTGGGATTGATGATTTTCATGTGTTTGTCAGCTATTTAAACTCTTCCACTAAAATTTTTCTGAGTCTTTTGTTCATCCTTCCATTAAAGAATTTGGTTTTTTCTTGGTGATACTTAAGGACTCTCAGTGTCTATTATTTTAAAGTATGAACGATTTTACAAAATTATTTTAATGAAGCTGCAATAGCCAGTCTTCTTTTATACTCTCACCCCTTTATTGTTTCCCAACCTTTGGCACAGAGCTCTGCGTACTCAAGAGGCGACATAAATGCTTTTTAATGAGAGAATGATCCATTATCTAAATATGTCGTTGATGTACAGTATTGGTTAGTATGACCAAAATGAGAATTTTTAGTCCATTAGGAGTTATAATAAGGAAATCTTTGATAATGAGTTGTTTTAGGAAAGGAAGCTAGGAGGAAAAAAACCAAATAATATTCTATATATGTTACTTTTTGTTAGCAGAATATCACAGAGGATAAAGGAAAATACAGCTCAGAATTTTTCAAATTAAACAATAATTTATAATGCAAAACATAAATAGAATAATGTAAGAAGGACCTTTATCATATCTTAATGCTCTTTCCGATTTTTTTTTTTAAAGAAATAGAATGCAACAGAATAAGGCCTGTTACACTCTTTTCTCTCATATCATCCCTGGTTCCTCTCCAGAAGGAGCTATTATTCTGAATATAGTGTTTATTATTCAAGTGCATGTTTTTGTATTCTTGAGACATACACGCATATCTGTGACATGGAGCATTATATTTTCAAAATTTTTATTAGTGGCACCATATCATAAGTTTCCTACTGCAGCAGTTTTTCTCATTCGCTGTTATGTTACTGAGGTTGATCTATTCTAGTAGTATCGTGTCTTCTGAAAGTTTCACAGCTTCATTATCTGCTCTCCATTCACCTTTATGCCAGTGTTTGCTCATGCAAATGCCACTGCAGTGAAGTCTTCATGCCCCTTTGTACACATGTGTGTGTTTCTCTAGGGTAGGGATGGTCTCATTAAGCAATAAGAATGTACAGCTCTTCCTTTTCTAGAAAATGCCAGTTTGCTTTTTATGTTTTTAAGGCATTACATAAATACTTGTGTTTTCCCCAAGAACATTTCGCATTAATTATACCAGTGAATAGTTTTGAGTGCTAGTGGGCCAGGAGCTAAGAGTTTGCATGATTCAACACACTTAATCCTCACCTCTTCATTTTACAAATGAGGAAATTAAGATACAAAGAACATGAGGATCTTGCCCATGATTACATAGCAAGTGACAGCCCATTCAAGTGTAGGCAGTGTCATCCTCCAGCCTATCGCTGAGAGGAAGTTATGTTCCAAGAACATACATAGAATGGCACCAGCCATACCACAGCTCTAGTGGTACAAAGATGCTAACATTTAGCTCACAAGAAAGCTCTGGAAAGGGGGTTCATTTTACTAGAGTACCGCTGTTCTGCAGTCAGGAAGAAGAACCAGATGGTTGCTTAATTTGTTGAAGGTCCACCAATTCATCAGTGACTGATGGAAGACCACCTCCCAGGTTCCATCTGCAGCAGGCCAGGGGTATTGTTTGTTTTCAACCTCTCTCTCCAGCTGGATGTTCATGAAGGCGTGTTAGCCCTTTATTCGTACATTTTTCATGTCTTTTAGTCTAAGGTAGAGAACTTGCAATAGAAAGGTCAAATGAATTTTTTAGAAGCAATGGTGGATATAATCTTGTATATGTGAATTTTAATTGCAACACTTTAATCCCCATTCTAAGTGCCAAACTTTCAGGATTAATTTGTTGCATCTGTCGGTAACATGGTATTCAGTCTTCTGACCAGATTCTTTGCCCAAGGGCCCTCATTTACTAATGAGTAATCGTTGTAATTTTTAGAGAAAATGTTACCGGTACAATCATGTTTGAACATTCATCAAGTATGACATGAGCCCGGTTAGGAGAAACATTAGCATCCTTAGCCTGCAAATAAAGGCATAGAATTAAATCTCACTACACTATCATTTTCCTGGGCTGCTTCTTCCATTAGCATTAGGAAGAGTCGATGGTGAAACTGTAAATGGCTTTATGGCTTGGATGATAGAACCGTGTCAGGAGGAGTCAGTCTTCCCAAATGACGGCAGCCTTCCTTCCATTTGCCTCCTATTATTCACACTCACTTTGTAAAGAGAAGGCAGAGAGGGAGCCACTTCGCAGGGAAGCACGTCTCTTTATGCACACATCACTGACACACAGCACTGACAAACTAATTATAGCTTTAGGTTAAGCGTTTCCTCTTTCTGCAAGTTGTTTGCAAACAGCAATTATTTCCATCCTGCATGCTGGAAAAATGCAATCCCAAATGGGGCTGATCAGTAGCTTCCAGTAAGTCCAGCTGTCCACTTGTCTCCTCTGGTTTGGTTTTGATTTTTTTCAAGTTGGGTTTCTAAGTCTTATTTCTTGCCAACCCCAGGTATTATTATTTTTAAACCTTTCTTACCTGTCTGAGGTGCAGTGGTGGGAGTTCTGTGTTATCTGACTTCTGTTCAGCCTGGCCTACCGTGGTATAGACTGAGAAACATCAACACAGCCAAGGCTTATGGCTTTCTTAGCACTACACTGACATCAGTTGCACTGCATACAGAGCACAGCTGTATACCTGGCACTGATGGCCATAGGAAGAGAGTGTCCATTGTGCCAGGGGATAAGACCTGGACATAGGAATCTGAGAATGGACTAAGTCAATGAGAGAATAAATAGATACTTTTTCATCTGAACTGGAAGAAGAACTAAGTTCTACAGCAGCCAAATCTGAGAGAGCTACAATAATAGACTAAAGCCTAATACTGGAGTTATTTTGGTCATCATGGTAAAATCAAGTCAAGAGACATTCTCAAAAACTCTGGCACTCATAACCACATTCTGACCGGAAGTAGAAAAGTCTCCTCTTTCTGTGACGTGAGGGTGACAGATATGCAGTTGCCTAAAGGAAGAGAGAAAGAAGGAATAGAGAAGAAGGTACAAACATGAAAAGAGAAAAGAAAGTCCAAGAAGGTCTTCCAGAAGGAAGACTCAGGGGAAGCATCTCACGATGTGGGTCAGTTGGAGAAGATTCAGCTCGTGGTTTTCATTCTCATAACAGGAACTTAATGAAACAGACATGACACACCTAGCAACCACCTTCTCATTCACTTCAAACAGAGCTTGAAGACAAGCATTCTCACCGCCATCCTTAGCAGATGTGAGAACTCAGTGTAGAAGCCTGCATGACTTGGGGATGATGTGCTAAGTACCGAGTATTTCGATTTTGTTTTCTCACAGAGGCGGCTCAATTTTTCCACTCTTAAAACCAACCAGATCAGCAACTGGATCAGCTAGTATGCTCAGTTTAGTGCATTAGTGAGCCAGGATGCCTGTGCGACAGTGGGCAGCGGTAATTTGTTAGAAAAACTCCCTAAAGAGTAGAGAAGTTATTATCCATCTTTTGTTGCAATTATTTTGAGTCGTCTAAGTGATGACCAGGACAGATGAGAAGCTCCCCAAGGTCACTGGCCCATGGTTCAGCTGAGATTCTCTCTGTGGTGAGTGGTGATGGCTGAGAGGCACATTCTCTCTAGACAGCGGTGGCATTTCATTGGAGATAAAATGCGAATATTCATATATTTTTCATTGTTGTGTTAGGAATTTAATTGCAGGGATCAGGAAGGCAGGAGATTCGTTTTTTGAAATCCATTTTATTCATACAGAAAAAAAAACTACAATAAAATTTCAAATTACATCAAGGGCAAGAGATTTTGACTGGAAATGGTGAAAGAATTTTACAAAACCCCATAAGTCCACATGATTCCTGAGGAAGCCCATCCAGAATGAAGAGAGTTACACTGACAGAAATCGGATCAAGTGGACTGGCCACAGGACCTACAGAAGAAACGCTGTTACCCAGACGTGTTTATGCTTTTCCTGAGACAAAGTCTTGTAAGTTAAGTGCTTTATAGCTAACTTTTATAGTAACCTTCTAAAACATAGATGGGGCGTATTTTACATGATTCAGTATCTCAAGCAGCCCACCGAAGCCAGAACAAGGCTACTAAACTTTGAAAGAGTGGAGAAAAGTAACTCTCATGGCAGTTACTGTGTCTTTCCTGAGTCCTACAGTGTCTGTGATAACAGCCAGTGTTAATCAGCTGCATTAAGTGTCAGTCTCCCTGCTCATACACAGTTTACACTGTATTCTTTTCTTCTCACAGCAGCCACATGAGGAAGCTGAGGTACAGAAAGTAGAGTTAGTCACCAAAAATCACTGTGATGTTCGAACTCCAAGTAGTCTGGTTTTAGAGATTTATCCCATGCTGCCTCCAATGAGAATGGGTGGGTGAATGAATGAATGAATGAATGAATCCTGCCTGCAAGCAGGCTCTGAGAAAACAAAGCAACATTGCCTCCCAAGAGTTTATGCTCAAGTTAGGAAAACAAGGCTTGATACAAGACACATCCACGTAAGAGCAGCAGAACTGATGGATGGATAGTGCATGACGTGAGATGGGTCAAATGAGTGCTGAGATTCCTGCGTCATGCACCTCGGCTTTCCTAGAATTGCATGCCCAGAAGAAAAGACCTAGAAGGAAAAGCAGCCACCACTTTGTATGGCAGCACAGGTAAAGAAGAGTGACAGCAGCTACCACTGATTCAGTGTGCTCAACTCGTTGCATACATTACCTTAGCCAGTCCTGACACTAATCCCATCGGATAATGGTTATTATTCCTGTCTTATAGAGAACTGAGGCTTGGTTAGGGTAAGTGAAGTGGCAGAAGTGGCAAAGTCAGGATTCATGCAATGATGTAACTGTCCTTAAATCTTATGAGATCCTTGTGACATCTTGTGCCTCCCGTGGACATACATCAATACTGTACTGTTTTCTTGTTTGATGGGATAGGGTGGCTGGAATCCTCCAGATGGTGGCAGAAACAAAGCTGTTAGGCATCCAGATGTGCACAGGTCAGAGCCTCCTGGGACTTTGTACACCGTGATTACAGAAGTTACATGAAAGCAGCTTGTTCCAAGTCCTGTGCGTCCAGCATATTTCCCACCACCTCCTAATGAAATGGCTGTTTACTTAACTCTGGGATCACCACAGTCTGGATTCTGAGTCAAAGTGTGAAAGAGAGGAAAGAGAGTAGAAACAGGATGCAGGACTGATTTGTGTTCTACATATTTAGTTTAACACAATTCCAGGAGAACTAGAGGTGAATAAATGTGAAATTTCATTGTGTCTTGGAGATGAATCTATTTTGCCTCCTTTCTACTTGGGGATATTGTATTGTGAGGTGTGTTGGATGGCTTATCTTTAATGATTTTTTAAATAATTCAGTCTTCAATTAGTGATATTTTATTGCTGCTCTGCTGCAGAACTTTCAAAAAATTACCTTTTCCTCCTCCTCTGGAAAACATTTACAGAGTTTATCCACATCTAATTGTGCCATCTTTGCCCTTTCTAGTCTTTCCTCAACTTTCTACTAGTTCCTGTATGTGTTAGCTTTCTATCACCATGACAAAATACGATAATCAACCTTTAAGGAGGAAAAGTTTCTTCTGGCTCAGTTTCGGTTCATGGTTATTTGGCCCAATTGCTTTTGGGCCTGTAGCAACATAGGACATGAGGGCAGAAGCACGTGGTGGAGAAGCTGCTCACCTCTGAGCGACAAGGACACAAAGAAGAAAAGGAAGGAACCAAGGTCCCAATATCCCTTTCAAGGTCATTCTTCCAACAACCTAAGATCCTTCCCCTCAGGTCCACTTTCTACAGTTTCCACCACTACCAACAGTGCCAAGCTGAGGACCAGTCCACTGACACACAGGCCTGGGGGGAATACTTAAGGTCCAAACTCCCAGCAGGTGTTGAGGCAGCTTGCATCCATCATCCTTCTACCACAGATCTAGGCAGGTAGAAGGCACCCCGACCCTAGAACATACATCTCATGGAAATAGCAGGCCTGCTCATTAGAAAAATGCCCAGAGATCCAGGTATGATGATCCAACATGCCTGTAATCCCAGCCGTAGGGAAGCTCAGGGAAGAGAACTACTTAACCTGGGAAATTTAGCAAGCCCTGGTGTTAAAATTAAAAAACAAAACAAAACAATCCACATTTTTCTTTTGAGATTTTGGCATAACTCAGTGGTAGAGTATCCCTGGATTCAACCTCAAGTATCATGAAAAGAACTGAAAAGTACAAAATGTGACCTGTGTTTTTACAGCATCTCAGACCTCCACATAAGAGCCCTTGATTTAAACTGATGGCGGTGTTTCTCCTGATAGAAAACCTTGAGTGTATGCTCTCCTTTAAGTCTGTAATGGCTAAGTGAAAAAATGGCTGTTGATGGTACACAGGTCAGCTGTATAGTAAGTGGATGTTTCTTTGCTTGTTTTTACATAACAAATAAAAACAAATAAGTCTAGGAGAGAAAAGAATCAGAGGAGGTAGAATATGACCCTAAGCTACTTTTAAGGAATGTTTTATATGATGTCAATCTAAAGGAAATTTGTGTCCAGCATTTACAAAGTAAATAAAAGGAAAGGAAAGAAATTCTAACTGAAAACATTTTTCTCTTATTTGGTTTTTCTGAAAGAAAGGTAAGTGTGTGGGCAGATAATTTTAATGATTTTGACTTTAATACTTGATTCCTTTCTCATAAATGATTTTAAAGCTTTCTGGCTCCTTAAATGATTGATACTTTTAGAAGGTCTATCTCTTGACTTTAGTTTTTTGTATTTGTATAAATAATAACATCACTCAGAGAGTGAAAATGGCTGGTTTTGCTAAAAAAAATGCATTCATTTTTTTTGGACAGTTTGGAGAGTTCTATGAGAAAACTAACATTTTAAAAATCCACGATAAATAAATTCAGTTAAATGTTAGGTATTTACACTACCTGGTTAGTGGCATAAAAGCAGATAAAGTTGTCGCCTGTTTATTCATTTACGGGGCCTCAGCTTTGTCCTTTGGATGGTGGCACTTCATGGAGTATTCTGCTAAGCAGTGGCACCTGCTCGTTTCTTAAAAACACTGGATTTGGTTGCACTGAGAGTTTGAGATGAAAATCTTGTTTCTTGAGTAAAGAATTCTCTTCTGTTGATGAAGTCCACTGGCATTTGGTTCTTGAGTGATTACAAACAATTGAAGTCATTGGTTTCAAGTTCTTTCTCAGTCTTTGAGCTCTGAGAGGAAAGCACTGGATCTGAATTCCAAACAGGCCCTAACAGGTGGGTATTTCAGTAGTTTGGCTTAAAATTGGTCAGCAACAGTGGCCCCTAGCTGTAATTGTGTGTTAGATTCAGGTTCTTTGTGAAATATGAGAATCAAATTGAACACTTCTGAGGCAACTGCCCTTTGACCCATGGTCAACTGTACCTTTGAACTTTCCCAGAGAGTGAGACAGGAGGAGAGGGATAGCACTGATGTAGGAGTCCTTCAATTTCTAAAATTTGGTATTACTAGAAACTTCTAAACCATTGTCCCTCTCCCCCATCCCACCATCCTGAGCATATTTTTATCTTCCCTGAAGACCAAGTGATTCTTGGCTTTAAAACAACACTGATGAGTTAACATAAACCACTTCCTTGGTTCCTGATGGCAAACCAAACTGAAGAGGTACTGGTTTTGTTCCTGAGGAGACTGTGAGCCCTCTGTCCCCTTCCCAGACACCTCACTGTTCCTGAAATTCGCTTCCTTTCTCCCTTGTCACGAGAGAGGTCACTGCATTATTTCAAGCATCCTTTTTATGGAGCAGGTGGAAGCCCACAGGGGACAAGGATTTCAGCCTCCCGAGAGCGGAACCTTTGCAACCTGTCCCAGGAGTCACATGTCGTTTTTGTGAGAACCTGAAGAGGTTAGAGGGAAGAGTGGGCAAAATAAGAAAATTTGCTAAATAGATTGGAGCTGTGTGCCAAAAGAGGAGACTGGGGATTAGGAAGTTACTATCTGAAACACTTACAGAAATCTTAAATCTGAAATTTGAGTGAGAGAGAGAGAGAGAGAGAGTGCGCTTGGGAGAGAGGTTTGTGCCAATGAGTTGAGTGACATTTCTCTTTATTAAAAAGCTACAAAGTCTGGCAGCTGAACTGCCAGGAAAATCTCAGGATTTTTTTTTTTTTTCTTGCAATGTTCTTTTAGCAGTTTGCATCTGGACTGTTAAATTAAAGGTTCTTTCAAGGGAAATAACTCACTGCTTTAGCAAATGAAACTACTTGCTAAAGTAGTTAAATAAGAATACAAGTATAATATACCTGCCCGCCTACTATATATGGATTTTTAAACATGTGCGGATGCTCATGCAGTCTATATAGTTATGCTTTTGCTGCTGTTTTGCATCAGCTGTGGTAGAAAGAGAAGGGTGGCTGTGCTAAGTCTTTCTGGAGCTAGGCTCCAGAAGACTCCACTGTAAATGAAGTGACCCTCTTTCTTCTCCCCGATCTGCATAACCTGCAGCGAGCCAACACTACAACCGTATTCCAATGCAGGATGTTTGCCTTGGTCTTTCATCTCTGCTCTGTATTGTGATTCACAGTGTTACTCGGGGGAGAATGTCAGGCGAGGATGATCGGCCTTTCCTTGAAATTACTTGACCCTCATCTCAATTAAAAATCAAGCCATTAACTGGCTTTAATGGGGAGATTTTGTGGTTAGTTTTCTTTGATGGTATCCATTTTTAAAAGGTGGGAAGGTGTGTAGATAGAAGAATGATTGGCATAATCTCTGGGCATTTATTATGTATTATTAATACTTAGTATGTATTATTAATATTTCCTACCTATAGTGAGAGCTATGGTTTCATGAGAGTTGCTCTGTACCCCTGGATTCCAGGTAAGGTTAATCCCACTGAGTGTCTGGTAGCATCTTCAAGTGACTTTTGTCATTTTAAAAGGCTGCCTTTAAAAGGCTGCCACCAGACTTGTAGAAACTTGTACTGTGTTTATCTTTGATTGAACAGAATTGTGACCATGAATGCTTATTTTGATGTAATGAACACCCCAGAGTCCTATTGTAACACATCTCAAACAATTGGTCAAGGCTTTTTTTAACTGCATATCTACAATGCGCACAGCACTGTGCTAGGCTCTGTTTGGAGTATACAACATTGATTTTTAGGAATACAAGATTTCCCTGGACAGAGTAAAATGTGAATGATTAAATAGATGCAAAATGTGGTCCCTGGACACATGCCAAATGAGCGGACCAGAAGGAGAGTCTATGGAAGTTCAAAGGAACTGGATATCACAGTAGATTAGAGTGCAAGGAGAATCTTTGGGGAAGAAATAGGGTTTGATTCAGGCCTTTGAAGAACAAATAGGATTTAGATGAGCAGGAGGAATGTGAGGGGATTCCAGACCACTAATTCGTTATTCAGAGTCTTGCATGATGCAGCCCTGGGAATTATGCTGGGAAGATCTGATGGAGGTGATGTTGACAACTGGACTTAGATCTTATGAGCAGAGAGAGTTCCCCAGAGGATATTAAATTTGGAGGATCTGGTGGGGTTAATGGCTGGAGCAAAAGAGAGATGATGTAGGCTATCACAAGTGAGCAAAACTAGATTTCTTAAGGGTGAGGGTCAGGTGCAAATGAAAAGAAAGTGATGAATTCAAGCCACAAAGGAAGAACTGACAAGACTATTATTTCTGGGAAAAAACACTGTGACCTGAAGCATAACACTGCTTTGACCTGGGCCCTGTTTCTTGGTCCCCTGAAAGACAAGATGGCCATCTTGCTTTGTTTTACAATTTCCTGCCCATTGGTGCATATTTTGAAACCATCTCTATGTAGCTTTCAGATGCTCATTTCCTTCCGATTCCTAAGCACAATGTCATGTTATTTTTTCCCTCTTTCTCTTTCTGTCTCCCTTAGATATTTAATAAATTTTTGATTTGATAACCAGCCCAAGAATTTTAAGTTATGTTCTATTTCTGTTTAGTTGGAAGCATTTTCAAGAGCCACAGCCCATTCTTTTATGTTTCTAAATTTATTGTTACATACACAGAACAGTGTGGAAAGGATCATCAAGTTAAACCTAGATAACTTTTAACAGTTATTTTAAACTCTTGGTAGCCAGAAGCATCTAGAAAGATACAGAAATTGAGACACGGTTATAGTTCTGTTGACAAATGTTAATACAGTGTTTTCAGTATCTTCTTAAAGTTTCATTTTACTGCATTAAAATATGTTCTCACCAGGAATAAAAATGTATTCATAAGCGATTTTCTATCCTACAGATTTCTGTAACCCCTAGTGCTGTGTGTAGATGACTGTCTCTCTCTGGATATGTAATAGTCACGTTAGCTGATTGATTGTTTGATTGATTAGACAAACACTTATTAAGCCCATGCCTCCATGCTTTCTGGCACAGTCCCAGGTCCTTGACTACAAGAAACAATAAGGACAAGGCCCCTGCTCTCAGAGACTTGACGTTCTGATGGAAGAGACAGATAGTCAATACATTAGAAAATACCTAGCAGTCAGAAGCTATGACAGAATCAGCCAGGCAAAGGAGAAAGATTTCTAGGCATGTCTCCACTCACGTGAGATGTCCATAAATGCATGGTACCATGCCTATGGGAAGGACTCAGGGTACATTCAATGAGCAAATGAATGAATGGGTGGGTTTATTTATTGTCATGCTATTAAAGCTTTTACCCGTAGATGGTCAGCTCTTAGAACCTTATTGTGTTAATATTATCAATCTTATGTAGTACTTTCCTTCCGAAGGAATTTGATAGAGAACCAAGTGGTTGCCTTTGGAGGTCCTCTTTCTTTGGTTTCTCTGTACAAGCTTGCCTTCAGATAACTCAAACAAGTCTGATTCTCTTTGCCTTTCAACTCCATTATGCCTCCAGGGAACCTCCCTGAGTACCTTGCCCGGGTCCAGGTTCTCATGGCCCTATGTGGACCTGTGATGTTCTACAGAAATTTTTGCTCATATGTCTGTTTCTCCCTATAAACTATAGGCTCCTGTAGTGTGGGAATAGAAAGCTATTTCCCTAATTACCAAGATGTGGGTGGATAAGAACTGTTTCCTACTGAGATGAAAATCTCCAAGCCTGGCCATTTGCCTCCTGGGCCTATATAGCACTGTGCTGTTCCCTAAGGTCTCTGTTTTCTGCTTTCATGAAACTTACCCTTTATTTAGGGAAAATAACCAAAATGTAAAGAATAAGAGAATACTACAAGGCAATATGGTCAAGACCTGTGCAGAACTGCAGAGAAGATGAGAGTAAGAGAATCTTCTCAGTGGAGTGGGGTCACCATGGTCTCCTGTGACTTGACCCATAGAGACTATCTAACCAAAGGACACAAGTGCCCAGTTTTTAGATTGTAGTGTGGGAGGTGAGGAGTGGGAAGAGGCAGAGACAAATCATAAACCACAAATACAATGAATAAGCCAATTCTGTAGCAGATGGGAGATAATAAATGCTACAAAGAGCAAAGTTAATGGTCAGGGCCTCTGAGAAGGTAAGATCTGAACAAAAACAGAGGAAGTGAGCAGGTTAACCAGGCAGGTGTCTGGATCTTTCTGAGGGAAAGCAGCCTCAGCAGAGGAGACCAGAACAAAGGTCTCTCCCTGGCACGTGACAGGGAGAGGGCCAAGAGGACGCTACAGAAGTCCTGGGGACTTGTGTTATGTGGTGCCTAGGAGGCCCCTGGGAGGACATGCACTTTTTAAAGAAATATAATTCACATTAATATTCACCTCTTTAAGTTTACAGGTCAGTGTGTTTTAGTATGTTAACAATGTTGTACAATCATCACTGCTAATTCCAAAATATTCTCACGCCATCAAAAGAAATCCCACAATCTATAACAATCAGTCCCCCTGTTCCCTCTGGGCCGTTAGTCCACATTCGGTCTGGCCTGTTCTAGACATCGCATACTGACAGAATCATCTGAGCTGTAGGCTTCTATGTCTGGTTTCTATTACTTACAACTGTTTTAAGGCCCATCTATGTGGTCTGACATATTATTAGTGTTCCATTCCCTTTTGTGGCTACATAATCTTCCATTGTATGGACAGACCATGTTTCATTTGTCTATCTGTTGATGAGCATTTAAATTGTTCCCATTTTTTGCTACTACTGTGACTATTTCTGTATAAGCTTTTGTATGGGTGTATGTTTTTATTTCTTAGATATAGGCTTAGGAACGGGAGGAAGTGACCTTTATCTCAGTATGAGATGGGTAGCCATAGCATGATTCCTCTTGCTGACTTCATAGAAACCGTGGGTGGATTGTGAGTGGAAATACCAAGCACAGTTGGGAGATGAATGCAGCGATTCAGGTGACAGATGCTGGTGGCTTGGACCTGGGTTGAAGCAGTGCAGGGGTTGAGAAGCAGTCAGATTCTAGAAGCATTTTTAAAGGGAGTCATTAGAATTCTTGCTACAGAGAAGGTGAGGGACTCGGGATAACTCCAGAGGTTTTTGCCTGTATCCACCAGAAGGATGGGGCTTCCACTGTTAAGCAAAAGCACACAGAGGAAGATCTGGAGCTCAGCTTGGACATACAGAGGTTGAGACGTTCACCAGACATCCATGAGGAGGTGTCAGGCAGGCCACTGGATAAATGAGTCTGGAGTTCAGGAAACAGTCTGGGCTGCAGATATAAATTTGGGTCACTAAGGTTCCCATTCAAGAATGAAGCAATATAAATATAGAGAGAATGATCATATTTTCTGTTTATTGACTTCCAACAATGAGCTCATGTTATAACTGCAAACATACATCAGAGATAAACTTCTTTAGAAATGTGTTTCACCATGATCGAGCTCCAGGTCCCCGGGACATATATTATGGAAGTTATTCACTAATATTTTAGGGATGTGGGCATCAATATCGGGTAAAGTCTTTTTGTTATCTTGGTTTTCTAATTATGATTCCTTGTTTTTTTTAATTGTTGTTATTTGCTGTTCTCCATATACCTCAGCTTGTGATCAGTATATAAAGGAGTAGTGATGTTTGTTTGGTTGTGACACAGCAGTAATTGGTTTGTACTGTTTTCATGAACAAAAACTAGTTTGACAGTTGAGATCGGAGGATGATAGGAAAAAATCCTTTAAAAAATGAATAAATATAGGAAAGAAATAACAATAAAAGTCACACGGGATCTGACTGATCCAGAAGTCTTAGCATGCAGGTAATCATAACTGCAGCTCTGAGGGGGTGTAACCTGAAAAAGACCAAAGATGGGGAAAATGGGAATTGTGATCAACTGTTTGATAGGGTACCGGAGAGTACCAGTTTGTTTTCCTAAGATTCAGGGTGGAGGTGTAGCTCAGTGATAGAGCCTTGGGTAAGCATATCTGAAGCCCCGAGTTCAGTCTTAGCATTGCAAAAACAACCAACCAACCAGGATTTGTAAATCAAGATGACAAATAGACAAATTTCTATTTAAATAAGAAAGAACTTTCAAATAAAGCCCCAAAGCCATCTGCCTGGTAGGTTTGGGTGCAGCATGTTGACCACCCAAAAACACACAGAAACTGAGTGGTGATCCTCAGTCAAGGCTGGAACTAGGATGACAGGACTATGATGGCTGGGTGCTCAGTTGCCTTATGGGTGTCCAGGGTCCCAAGTTATAATGGCTAATAAGATGGGCTGGGTTTCTGGAAGGTGTTGGAGGGTTTCTGCATTTGTATACAAACCAACCAGCCTCTGAGAAGCACTGTCCGTTTGGTGTCATTTAACCATCACAGGGAGGTGAGGAGGTCCAGCTGGCTTACACTACTGCATTCCAAGAGTTTGAGCTTAGAGAGTAATTGAAACTACAACCAGAGATTTTGCTGGGCATTTAGAAATATACTCGCACCCTATATCCACATTGTTCATTTTGCAAAGAACATGGGATTCTTTGTTTATATTATGTCTAGCTTAATCCCAGAAGTTTTAGAAGGTGTAAAAAAATATTTGAAGTTTGGATATAAAGCTTTGAAATCATTAAGTGATCACAGCAACCATCTGGTCAAATTGCCTGACTTTTTGGAAAAGGAGACTGCAAGATCCAGGTGGCAGTTTGCTTGAGAGCAGTTAGCAGATTCATCCTTTCCTCTTCTGCTCAGTAGTGTTTTATCCACAACTCTATTTCTATTTCAGGTTTGGCAATAGTTACCACATGGGAAGCTCTTACAGTCGGCCAGACATTATGCCGACCACGCAGAAATATTTCAGTTCAAAGTCTTGGATTTTATCTCCAATTCCACTGCTTGTTGTGATTTGTTTGACTTGAGTGAAAGTGAGTCAATACCTATGATCCCTGTTTGTGTTTTCTTTGAAAGAGCCCCAAATTGAGCCTCTTGGTTTCCCACAATTGTCATGAGGCCCATTGTAGGATATGTGAACGTAGTTATAAATTTTGGTGATGATGATCATATGCATGTTTTTTGATAACTGGAACCAAGAAAAGGATATTGTTAAGGTCCACAATATTAAAATGAGGATGTTAACTGAGATGCCAGGTGGGAAGTGGTCCCTGTTCCAGTGCATAAGAATGGCTCCAGTGAGTTATTACTAATAGGGACTGAATAATTCTCAGAACCACTAGAGAGCAATATCCAACACAGAGATAAAAAATCACAATGGCAGTGCCCATTAGAGCATATCAGAAGTCCTCAGTGGAAAAAAATGATAGAGAAAAGTTGCCAAACAAAGTATCAACTAAAAGTGCTATCTTTGGGCTATTTATCCTTTGCAAAGAAACATCTGCTTAGAACCAATGGTAAACCAAAGGGACCTCTACCACGGTGTAGCTTTCTTCATGAACAGGAGCTGGCAAAGGGTCTCCTCACAGCTCTGGTCCCCTCTGGGCTCAGAGGATGCCTGCAGCCACCAGCCCAGCTGGCACATGGACTCTTTTGGGTTCTGTTCCCATGTTTCAGTCAATCTGTCTCCAGAACAATGGAACTCCTAAAATGCTCTAATGCTCACATGTCATGTAGAGAGGACAGCATACAATTTCAGGCTTCAGTGTTTGAACTATTCTTTAGAGGAAACTAACATGGCCACTGGAACTCATCATTAAACCAGGAAGCCCAGTGTGTGCTCCAGCAAAACTTAGGGCTCTGGTCTAGACACAGTAGAGAGATGTACTGCTTGTTCCTATGCTCAGAGCTTTGATTTTTTTTACATGAAGCTAATGTTGGAGAATTCTTTCTTTCCCTAGAGTGTCAAACCTCGTGCCAACTCACCATAAAAATGAGGAAGAGATTTGCTCTTGCAACAAGTGAGGACAGATGTGGCCAAGTGTTGATTATTATAAGAGATGAATACAAATGTTATCATTACTGAGTGCTAAGCTTTGTTTATTTCTTCAGAATTCCCCTCGAGTCTCCAGACTGGGAATCTTGCCCACAAACCTTGATAACCGTCCTCTGCCACTCTGAGCAGGTTCTGCTCACGTACTGATGTGACAGCATGTCACAGTCTCCCCTCTGACTAGAGGCAGCACAGGAGCTAACCAAATGGCACGCTACTCAGAACTGTGTGTATTTTTGCTGTCCCCACTAATGAGGCCCTTAGCCAAGAAAGAGAAAAATAACAAATGGGACAGCTGACTTTAATCCTGGGCAGAAGTGCCAACCCAGGTTGGAGGTTGTCAAGCAGGCAGCTCACTGGGGAAGGACATTTGTTTCTAAGGGCTCTTCTCTTGGAGTAGGAAGAGAGGGCACAGTTGGGTGCAAGAGGGACAGGGAAGGGGCCTCTAAAGGACACGCTTCACTGATGTGCTCTGGAGCCTCAGTTATTATGGGCCTCACAGGCCTCTTACCTGCACAGATAATTACCACACGGGTACCCATCAATGATTGTCGATCTGTAGGTAAGTGTGGATTTCAAAGGCAGTGTGCCTTTGAGTTCCAGTTCTGAGGAACCAGTGAATGTCCAGTGATCTCTGTTGTTGAGGCCTCTCAGACTGGGGTGTGACAGTCATAGGCAACCATGCAGTTCCTGGTGGAAAAAGTTCCAATCAGGTATAGAAAGACATAGGTGACAGATGCTAGGATTCATATTCAGGGTTTATTTGCCTTTTGTATATGATGGTCAGTGTATAATCTGAGAGCCCACTGAAGTGAACCACTCATTATAAAATAATAATTAACATATGTAGGACATTTATGTTGCCTCAAACAGTGCTCAAAAGCACAGCATTTCTTTTCATCTTCCCAGGTTCTATGATGCCCACATGTATAAATGTGAAAAATGGAGCTTTGTATATTAGTCAGCTTCCCAATGCTATAACAAAATACCTGGGATTATAAACTGAAAAAGAGAAAAAAATGGTTTTGGCTCACAGTTATAGAGGCTTCAGTCCATGGTTGCTTGCTCTCATTGCTTTTGGGTCTGTGGTGGGGTAGCACTTCATGGTGGGAGTACATGACAGAGGAAACTAATCACCTCATAGCAGTAGAGAAGAGAAAGAAAAGGACTGGTGTCCCAATAGCCTCTTCATATACCTTGATGACCTCACTTCCTTCCACTAGGCTTCACCTCCTAAAGGCTTCACCACCTTCCACTGGCATCGCAGGCTCACAACTGTGCCTTCAATGCACACACCACTGTGTGCCATTTCAGATCCAAACTACAGTGTTTTAGAGAACTCAAAAGAGCTCTCAGTGTTACCGAACTGGGGCCGGAATCCAGGTCTGTCTGCTCTGGAGCCCCAGCTCTGGACACCCTGCTATCTGGCCTGGCTCATGTGCATGTGAATGTCACAGTCTTACCAAAGCTGGTTTCACCATAGCTACCTACATCCGGCTTGGAGGGAGGTACAGGAATAAACTGAATCATCAATTGAAATGGTGCAATCAACTGTGGGAGGATGTATTGGGCAACTCTGCCCCAGTGCACTTGCCATGGGTACCTCTGTGAACGGGCAGGGAGACATGCATGTACCCCTGGAAAAAGGCACGTGTAGTGCTTGTAACAGCAGACAGACCCAAAGGCCAAAGAAAAGGGAAAATCTCAGTGCTGGGGCATTCATTGTGCTGGCTTGGTCAGATTTGGTGTGGAAACCACAAATTCTAACTATGTATGACAACGACTTGAGATTTTGTCAGGAAAAACACTGCTTTTCATCTTAGTATATCAAACATGTTTGTCTTTCTTGGTGACATATTAGCAAAGTGTTTTATAAAAATATGTCACTTTCCTCATTCCATCTCTGTATTCTTCCTGATGTCTTAAAAAAGTTAACAATTCTCTCTAGTTTGTATGTTTCATTAACTGATATATAAAAACTGTATACACAAATGTGATAACATGTGTATCACATATGTGTTTTTTATTTTATGGGGGTAAGCATGCCTGTTTCCCTTGATCATTTCTTTATGATGAAAATTTTCAAATTCCTTTCTTCTGGCTTTTTGAAATGCACTGTACGCAGTTGTTCTCTACATGTGTCACCACCCTGCTGTCCTCTTCTTAAATTGATAACTCTGCACTTTAAGGACTGCCTTTTTAGGGTTGAACTGAAGCCAAGCTATTTTTCTCCCAGTTTTATTTCTGTTTTTCCCTCAGAGATTTTCCACCATCTTTTTACCTGTGCCTGCCCTTCCTCCCTTCAAAAGTGTTAATAATTGTGATAAATATTTCTATTCATTCTGAGCCAAGAACAGATTTTGGAGCATTGTTCAGAGACTGGAATTTGGAGAAACTGGAGCTTTGGGGGGCCATTAACTTTTTTTTTTTTAAGAAAGTGAGCCTGCCAACAGCGTAGACTTGTATGAGAGGACCCGGTGAACTGGGGCTCTGAGAATTGTTTTTTTTTTTTTTTCCTTTTAATTAAGTGAGGTAACAAAAACCAGAATGTGTTGGTACTTTATACCTGTTTTTCAAATAGAAATTGAGCAATAAACAAAACATTGACCAAATACCTGTCAATAAATGAATGGCTATACAAAATTTAGTCTAGAAATATAATAGAATATTATTTAGCTCTTAAAAGAGGGGAGTTCTCACAGATGCTCCCATGTGAATGAGCCTTGACTGTGTTATGTATGAAAGAAGACAGATATAAAAGGACAAAAACTGTGTAAGTGCCCTAGTATGAGGTGCTGTCTTAGTCATTTTTCCGTGGCTAACACTCAACACATGTAACTGAAAAGGGGAGAGGTTTATTTTGGCTCACGGTTTTAGAGGTTTTTGTCCACAGTTAGCTGGCTCCAAGGCAGAAAGTGCATGGTGGACAGGTCCAAGCAAAGGACAGCTGTGCATCCTGTGACAGCCAGGAAACAGAGAAAGAAGGGAGGAACCATGGAGGGAGACACACCTTTCCTGACCACGCCCCAATGACCCACCTCTTACAACCCGGCCCCACCTCCTAAGAGTGCCTTCAGCTAGGAACCGGCATGTTTTAACTCACTGACCAGTATGGCAGCCCCAGAATCAGCCACCTTCCAAACACCCCACCTCTGGACACGGTTTGTCTAGGGACAACCTAAATCTAAACCGTAACAGATACCTACACTGGACACATCCCATGCATTCAGAAGACAGAATAATGATTATAGGAGGATAGCGGTAGGGAGGATGGGGAGCTAGTGTTTAGTGGGAGCAGGGTTTCAGTGTGCAATGGTGAAAATGTTTTGGAACTTTATGGTGGCGGTGACTGTATCGCACTGTGAGAGCACACGATGCTACTGAATTGTATACTTAAAAATGGTTAAAATGGCAAACATTATGATAGATATGACAGTAAAAATTAATTTTAAAATTCTGCCTAGAAAGGTAGTCTTCAGAGAAAGCTCTCCAGCTTCATCTAAATTGGCAACCCTCATAAGGGAAATAAATCAAACTCACATGTGTAAATACTGCATTGTCTCCTTTGTGTAAGAAGCAAATAAGATCCAAAATCTACAATAAATATTGCTCAAAGGGAAAAAGTAACTGGGGATGGGGAAAGGAGGAAAGATAGAAGGAAAAAGACATAAGTTTGTACATATATATGTAAGATAATTAAGAAAACTATACTACTTGGAAAAGAACAGGTAATACTCATATGATTAGATCAATTTTGTATATCTGTATTTGGTAATCTGCAAAATTTTTGAAGATAACAGTATGCGATACAACAACCATTGTTAAAGTCCTACCATCTTGTTTTGAAAGCCTATATTGTTACTGTTTGGGTTTGTTGTTGTTGTCATTTGTTTGTCTCTTTTTATTTTCTGTGGTTTTATTTTTTCTTCCTTTAAGTAATAAATGATAGATTGGCGACCCTGTGTAGCCCCTTCCTGTGTCACTGACTCACAGGACAAGGCACCAGGATGGCACATGGTGTCCTTCTACGTGGGCAAGGCTGACACTTCCTGCACATGCTGAATGAATAAATGCACAAAGGAAGGGTTACATTCCATGCTACTCTGCATGGTGATCGATAGTCAATCTGCCTCTGATTAAATATGAGCATTTTTCTTTGCAGTGACCTCCTCCTGCAGCTGCTATTCTGAAATACACTGGCATTTACTTAAGTGAGCCTCTTCTCAGACAAGACGTGACCTTTCCTAAGAGAGCTTAGAAAATCCACATACCCTGGTTGAAAATAGCAAACAGTGTGCTTTCTCAAGAGTTAATGTAGGCAAGGCAAAGAAATGTTGGTTCTAATTTAAACTTCTATATCTTAAAGCATCTTTTGTAACACCTTCCTCTTTTATCTTTTCCATTCATTCAGGCTCAAGCTGCTTCATTGAGCATTTTATAAAATCAGTGAGAATCTCCAAAAAAGTGTTCCTGCCTTTCTAAAAAGTGAGGATGCTATTTAGAGAAAGAAAAGCATCTCTCAGCTTGATATTTTTCAGGAAAGACATTTTGACAAAGTATAAGACTGAGTAGCTAATTCAAGGAAAAAAACCTCACACATAGTATCTTATAAATTTTTTTATGCAGAATTTTTAGATGCATAGAGTACCTTCACACATAGAATCTTATTTAATGCTCACAGCAACCCAACCAAGGAATAGACATTACTGTCACAGGCGAAGAATTGAACAATCAGCTCCAACAACTGGTTTGTTCAAGATCGCAGTCAGCGGGAGGAAGCAAAGTTTAGCAGATGCTGCTGAGTTCTGTGTTCCTATTCTTAAGCTTCCTATTGTCCTGGGGCTGAGGACTGAGTGGGTTATCTGGGGATGCTTCCCCGAAGTTTGCTTCATGGGCCCAGGTATGTATGTAGAATGAATACTTGTGGGAAGTTGAGAATCACTGTATTTAGAGCCATATTGTGCCATCTCTTTACGTTCACCTGTCATTATGATCACCTCCATGTTTTTCTGAAATGACCTTTTTACACCTGAATTTGGTGCTCTAGGATGCATTTATTTTAACAGATTGTGGCTCATACATATCTATAAAAATATCCCTACCTCACCCACTAAGTAATTTGTGAGGTTCATTGCTAAAAGGAAATGCAGGACTCCACATTCAAAAATAGTTCACAGTGCCGACAAGGGGACAGCAGAGCATTCGACTGAGCACATGGCCTGTGTGCCTAGCCACCACCCTGGTGTGGACAAGGGAAGCAAACCACTTCTGCAGGTTGAATCTTTCTCTGTGTCTTTAAGGTTGGTTGGTTTTGGCTTTTCCTCAAATAGTTTTTGAGACCTTGGTTGCATGAGTTAAAGTAGTTTCCATCAAGTTTTATCATACACAGATACAAATTCTCTGTAATGAATGTGATCATTATGTATATCTAAAATGTACCAATAAAATCTAATCAAAAAAGAAATAAAGTAGTTACCAATCCCAGCATCTGAACTTTCTCCTCTAGCCTATTTATTTAGCTATCATTTTTTGAAGTGCTGGAAATCGAGCCCAAGGTGTTATGCATGTCAAGCCAGGGTTCTATCACTGAGCTACATCCCAGCTCTCCATACTTTTCCCTTCTATGGTTTTTTTAAAATTTTTCTCCTCAAAATATGAAAAAATTCCAATGATCCAGTGCCTTTTTTCTTCATTGCTCTGATAGCGACTTTTAGGCTCACTTTATTTTTTTAGAAAATCTTCTGACCACATGAAAAGAAAGCTCAGTGAGAGATTTTGCCTTCCTTTGGCACATTTGGACAGGTCTGAATCACAGATATACCCCTTCAACATCTAACCAAAAAGCGCTCTTCGCCATGGGGCACTGTATCAGAGAATGGGAGGAGAGGTGGCAGCAACAGTTGTCACATCCCAGTTGGAGCAGCACCCAACAACCCAACTACCAAAGGAACATCATCCAGGGATAAATCACCTACACAGTGCCAGATCCAGACTCGGCGGCAGTGCCTGTGATCACAAGAGTCTGGGAGGCTGAGGCAGAAGGATATCAAGTTTGAGCCTAGCTTGGACAATTTAGGGACTTTGCATGGCCCTCTGTCAAAAAAAATTTTTAAATGGCTAGGATGTCCCACAGTGTAAAGCACCTGAGTTCAATCTCCAGAGAAGAAGGATAGAGGGAAAAGAAAGAAAAGGGAGCGGAAAGAAAGCCTCCCTTGCAGCCTGGGAAGGGTCTGATCTGATCTGTATCCACCCAAGGAATTAGATCTGGACCACAGAGCCTGTTGCTCCTCTGCTGTGCCCCATCCTTCTCTGTCAGCTTTTGATGAGCTGAGGACCAGTCTGGACTGTAATGGAGACTTACAGTAGAGTGAAGCATTTTAACTTTAAGAAGATTATTATAATTATCCCAAGGCACTGAAGTGGTGCTACATTTGCATTTCAGACATGAAAATCAGAGGGCGGATCTATAAAAGGTTAATTTTGTGAGTGAGTCCTTAATAACAGAGGGACCAAGCTGCCTTATGCCTTAGGCTGGATCTGCAATGGGAAGATACAAGATATGCTGAAGAGATGACAGCTCCTCCAGTGATTCTTCGGCAAGTCTCAGGCCCTTTGGTTTGCAGATGACCTCCAGCCTCCTCTGTCTCAGAGGATTCCCTGGGGTCCAGTATCCTAAAATCTTCTGCAAGGTATCCTGTGGATTTTTATGGACAGGAAAGCCAATTGTCATCTCCTACAAGTCACTGAAAGATAAGGAATAGAGATGGTCCAGTTCCACATCTGGCAGCTAGACCTCTCTAGGGAGGACCTAGCTAATGACCACTTAGTATTCATCATAAATATGTACATTGTGTTCCCGTAACAGATACTCAAGATGATCAACTTATAAAAGGAAAAGGTTTATTACGCATTGCAGTTTTGGGAGTTCCAATCCAAGACTGCTTTGCCTCAATGCTTTGGGGCCATGGTCATCTCATGACTGGGGAAAAAAAAGAAAGGAAGAAAGTGACTATGGTCCCACAATCCCCTTCAAGGGAATGCCGTGAGTGACCTGAAACTTTGCACTAAGCCTCACTTTTAAAATTTCCACCACCACCCAGTGGTGCCACAGGCTGGGAACCAAGCCTTCAACACTGTGGCATTTGGACAACATTCATAAATCAGTCCTTCTAAATGTTAGGCATCCTCTTAAACAGACTTGTGGAACTAGCCCAAGGGGGATTCTTACACCTTTTTATGACCTTAGGATTGTGTAAGAGGATGCAATGCCATTTGTTGCATCACAGTTGTGTGTCAGTTATGAATAAACATGGGCTGGACTCAGGAGGCAAACAAAGGAAAGATATTTGGATCTCATAGAAGCAACTCCAGTGGCTCATTATCTCTTAAAAATATATAATTCATGGTCAAGCCTAGGGGCAGAAATCTAAGACATGTGAAGCTACATAATGGGCCAAAGTGACTTTAGGATAGCAAGTATATCAGTCTGCCATTTTTCCAAGACAGATTCATTATGTTAACATAACACTTTTCCTTTTTGAAATAGTTATTTTTAGTATGTGTTCCATATGTGTGTGCGTGCGTGTGTGTGTTTTGTTTTGATGGTAGTGGTGATATAGTACTAGGAACTGAACCCAGGGCCTTTGAACTCTATATCCTCAGCCTTTTTTTTTTTTTTTTATTTTGAGAGAGTCTCATTAATTCTCTAATTCTCTAACTTGGGTTTAAACTTCTTGATTCTCCTCAGTCTCCCAGAGTTCTGGAATTATAGAGGTGCACGACTAAACACCTACTAAATTTGTTACTGTTTTCAAAGCAAGAATGAAGATTGATTTTCAGGTTTTCATTCCTTTTTGGGATATGCACACATAAGGTCTAGAGGTATCAGCAAAAAGAAGTAACCGTATCAGGCAGAAGGAGTCATAGCATAAACACAATAGGGCTGTTTGATATAGACCAGATCTCCTGTGTCTCTTCTAAAAGAGATATTAGAAAAACTAATGATTGGCCTTTGCTTCAACAGCTAACAGTTACTGAATGCTTACAAGGTACCTGTTACTTGGCTATGAACTATATACTGATTACCTCATTTAATTTTTCTGAAACATTTGAAGGTAGATATAGTTTATATTCCATTTTTTTTTGTCTTTTTCGTTTTTATCGGTACCAGGATCGAACTCACGACTGCCTGCTTGCAAGGCAGGCGCTTATGCCGCTGAGCTAAATCCCCAGCCCCTATATTCCATGTTTTTAAAAGTCGGATAACATACCCTGAAATTGCTCCCTGATAAATGACTGAGCTCTATGTAATTCTAGTTCTTTCTGCCCATACTTCTGACAACTGTAATGCTAACATGTAGACTTGTTTGCCTGCAACAAGAAATGAATTTTAGCTTCCTTGTCTAGTATAATCAAATCTCGGCTGCTACTTGATTATTGAACTTGGCAAGAGATAGTGCTGTGATTGATCTGTCATACCTGCATGGATAGGTCTAGCACAGAGGAACGCTTCCAGTTCTCATTCCCATATTACATTATTCTCAGGGCATCCTGAAGGACTTCCGTGTGGGACATACGCCATCTAGGCTTCTGTGGAACATGTTTTATGACATAGTCCATGCTTGAATTTATAGTCGTCAGCAGACTCTAAATAATAAAAAGGAGAAAGTTTCATGTTAGTGTTTTATGAAAAGCAATAGTTGTTTTCCGTGAATTCTACCTTTCTTTTCTTCCTCTATACTGAATCCTTAGAAGATAATACATATGAAGAAAAATGTCTGGGAGTATCTTGGAATGATTTTCTGTTGTATCTACTGCTGTTTTAAACCTTTCTATCAAGAACCCCAAGTACTGCGTGATATATTTTATTTGTGAAATACATCGAATACATAGTACTTTAATAGTGATTGGAGAAAATAAAACAAAAAATAAACAGTGTTTTGAAATATCTATCATGTTGTCAAGAAAGCCAGGCCTTCATAATTCTTCATTTTTTAGAAAATTTGAACATGATTCTATGTCTTCAATATTGAAGGATTTTTTTTTGCATTTTGTTGATTATATTGGAGTTTGTCCCATGAGAAATCACTGAACAGATTTAATTTTGTTCATTCTTTCTTTTGAGACAGCATATTTACTTTTTGCCAAAATTATACAAAGAGTGAAATGAATCTCAGCGAGAAATGTAGGACGTAAAAATTTTAGGTCAAAGCTAACATACAAGTGACTTGTCTTGCTGACATCAGTATTTCAAATTTCTCTTCTAGAAAGAAAAACAACTATATATTGACATTTTAGAACTAGAAGCAGCCCACATTATTAACTGCTGCTATTTCTTGTTACTCCAACATGAAACATTTTCTCTCCTTTCCTCTCCTCTCCTCTCCTCTCCTCTCCTCTCCTCTCCTCTCCTCTCCCCACCCCTCCCCTCCCCACCCGTCCCCTCCCCTCCCCTCTCCTCTCCTCTCCTCTCCTCTCCTCTCCTCTCCTCTCCTCTCTTCTCCTCTCCTCTTCTCTGTTCTGCTTTCCTTTTCTTTCCTTGGGATTTTCTGCTCATATCCAAAATGGCTGAACAGGTACTAGTACCTAAACGTCCTACACCACATTTAATGCTGTCCTATCCTAGCTTGGTCTAAGCATAAATGAGCAAACCTGAGGGAACATTTGTTACTTACCCTGACAAGAAGTCAGTGGCTTCTGGTAGCTCCTTATTAAGAAGAGAAACAGAAAGCCCTGAACTGACAATGGATTAAAATCCAGTAAATTGAATTCTAAGATAGGTTTTAATTTCTGGATCTCCTTGGTTAATTTACCAAGTTTCTATTCACCTCACTTTCCTTGACTGTGCAGTGGAGATGTGGACCAGAAAGTCTCTAATTTTCTGCCAGGTTTAAGATTTTAGACACTCCAGAATGCTTTGCACTCAGGTCCTGCCAGGGAGCTGCTTTCATATAGGGAGAGCAGCAATGCTGTGTTCTTCTCTGGATCTTGGGAACTTTTGACTGGCGGTTCCTGCGAGTCCTCCAGAGACAAGAGTTGAGCACTGTCAGTGCTTTGCAAAAAGCAATTTGAACCCTTCTCAGTGGTCAACGTATCACTTCGGTGGTTTCCATGGATTCTCTACGTATTTCACAGACTCCAAATTCAGTTTCTTTAAGGTTGTTTTCTGCTTACAACAATAGCTACAAACTTAATGAGCTTCCTTCTAACACGGCGAAGAAGGGATTCTGTTGTCTTGAACAGCAGTGTTTATCAGCTGGAGGGAGACCATTCAACAGCTTCGGGTTTCCTCTGTGTACACTGGGAGTTAAGGCAATCTGGGAAAACTGGGCTGAGGATAAGCCATATTATAATAGTTCACATGATATATGTTTTAAATTATTTTTAATTTTTCTTATTTTAAAGAGTGTAAAACAGAACAAAACCAATTAAAACAAACCAGTGTAAAAGATACTGGACTTGAAAACATTACAAAATCAACAAGTTACCAGAATGCATTTGATGCCTTCAAAATAACTGCGGATAACTTTGGACATAGTAAAAATCAAACAGAACGAATAGAATAGAAACAATAAAAGCAAAACAGTGAATGTAATAAAGGACTGCAAGACGGCCTATATAGTAAATCCAAAATTGCTACCATAATATGTCTTGCTATCTTTGAAATAACTATTCCTGCCATCAGATTTGATATAATCAAATAAAACAAAAGAGAATAAAATCCAACCCAACAAAACAATGAAACAATAGGATTTCAAAACAAGACCAGAGAGAATCAACAATGGCTGCAGCCCTTAGAAGGAGACCCTCCCAGATGCCACACTGTGTACCGCTATCCTCTGAACATACTATCAAACCATTGGCCATAAACCTGCAATGTTAGTGAAGCAACAAAGCACCACAGGTATCCAGTTAAATTGCACCTGCATAGCTATCATCATAGCCTATGTTTCTCCAGATAAGCCTGTTGCTTACATCAGGGTGGGGAGGTGGGGGAAGGGTACTTCTTATTTGCCAGCCTGCATACTGGGAGGGTACAGGCTGGGTCTGTCTGTTCCAGTTTGGTGGTGGCCCATGCATGGTGCTGGTTCCCAGACTGGGCTTGCTGGCTGGCATGGCTTTGTTCTCTCTCCCTCCAGTCCACGAATGGTGCTGACTCATGAGAAATGGCTGGGATCTGTCTGTTCTAGTCGGCCCGCGCATGGCACTGGTTCCCCGACATGATATATTCTGAAAAAAAAATACAAAGATGAAAAGCCAAGGAAAATGATTAAGGCTATAATAGCCATACAAGTTTTGCATTGACTTAAAAAGCAGAGAACATTTTTCTAACTGATCTAATGCAGTGTGGTTATTTGCACTTATTTTTTGTGGACATTGTTAGCCTCTCATAGCTTGAAATAAGCAGGGCCATAAGTTGTATCTCAGAAAACTTTGTTTCCAAGTTGTATCATGAAGTAAGTCTTTCACACATATTAGAAGCATACAGAAAAATGATGCATTTTATAAACTTGAAGAGCACATCCTTGAGCTTTCAGGCACTCCAAAAACACTTTCATAAAAGAAAAACTAGAGAAAGGTATGATTACATGCTAATGGCATGATTAAAATAATCACTTAAAACAAACAAATGAATTAAAAATGTTCTTGGAAAAGAGGAAGCATTTGAACAATGGACCAACACATTTGTTGTTCACTAAGTAATAGAGAGAACCAAAGCAACTGTAGTACCTGCCTTTGGAGTATAACATTCCAATAGTGTCTTTCCAATGGTAACATGGACTGTTTTTGGTACTGACCAATAAAAACAGATTTGGGCCTCAGTTAATTCTAGAAGTCAAGATCCTGAAGAGCGAAGAAAAACAAAAATGAGCTGGTGCTTTCAGTACACATTTTTAAATATTAAGCTTTGCAGAGCAAGAGACTAGGCAAAATCTACTGAAAAACGTGGACTTTTCCATTCAGCCTTGTATTAAAAATATTCACATTCAAAACCTGCCAAGGAGAAGAAGCACTAGTTGTAACCCCTTTGGGATCCTTGGAGAGTGGTACCCTGAAATACCTGAAGCAGACAAAGCCATGCAAAAGCACAGTAAGCTCTGTCTTGGATTGGGTAAGGCTGTTCACTGCCTTGCAGGTTGCCTACCTGAGGACTGGGTGAACCATCCCCGAAGGAAGATAGTATTACTGGGCGTCTCTACACTGCTCATACAGTTTCTATAAAAATTACCAGGCTACAGGCTCCAAAGAGAAAAATAGGCACTGGGAAAAGACTCATAAATTACCCAGTTGTAGGCATTTAGACATAGACTTTTAAATATCAGTGATTAATATGTTCAAGATAATAGATGACTGAATAAGGAATTTTACCAGAAAACTGAAATCTAAAAGAGAAATTGGAAATTCTGTGACTTAATGACATACTGGATATTAAGAATTCAGCAGATAGATTTAATAGCATATTAATTTTGTACAAGACAGTATTTGCAAAATGGCAGACATATCAGTAGAAAATATCCAGGTGGATGCCTGGAGAACAAAAAGAATGGAAAGGCAGAAAGGAACACCAGAGACATAAGGAACACATGGGATGTATCTTTTTCCATATAACAACATGGAATTGAAGTCCCAGAGGAGAGGAGGACGGATGGTGCAGAAACAATATTTTGTAAAAAATGATTTAAAAATATATAAAAACACGGGCTCAGGAAGTCCTGCATGTCCCAGCTAAGATATATAAGAGAAAACTACAACCAGGCCTAAGTAGTAAAACTGCTGAAAACAAAAACCAAAGAAAAGATCATTACAGCATGGAGAAAAAAAAATTCATCGCTTTCAAAGAAGCAACTGTAAGACTAATAACTCACTTTGCAGTGGATACAATGGATGGCAGGAGACAATGGAATGTTGAAAGAATGCAGCTGCTGACTGAAAATTTTATAAACTCAACAAAAATATTCATCACAAGTGGAGTGAGATAAAGACATTGCAAGACAAGCAAAAACTGAAAGAATCCATTACTAGTAAGCAGTGTTAAAAGGATACATACACACAAAATAAAAATGGTCCCAGAACTTTAGGAATGAGAATGGCAGAAAGGCTACATCTTTGACTAGGTTGAAAAATATTGTAAGTATAAAATATATTGATGGCTAGATAGAGGAATGAATAAATATGTGAGAAAAAACCCAGAAAAATAGTCTTTGTAAAATCTGGATTAGATCTGATTAGTTCTATAATGTTCAGTATATAATCAGTGTGTGTGAAGATGGGGACAACTATTTGGAAGAAAACTAGAGAAAATAAGATAGACAGTGAAGATCTCCAGTGGACTTGCTTTGAAATCTATGTTTCTTTAAATTGTTTCCTTATAAACTGTTTTGTTATGTTTAATCTTACCCTCTTTAAGATGAAAAAAAGTGTGTAGGACTGATAACCATATTACTAAGCTCTTGTTGGATCGTTGAGCAGAACTGTTGTCAGTGTCATTATTTGACTATCACTTTGTGTGCTTTAAATTTGTAACTCGAGCAACTATTTCTAAGATGACGGTATGTAAATTATCGACTGGTGATTTCTTACTATTTATTTTTCTGAAATTCTGTATTGTTTCTACCCTTTTTAATCTGTTTTTTTCTTCTTTAAATAAAAAAATCTGGATTAGAGGTATATTTCTATTCACTGTCCAACTCTTCCAACTTTATTTTTGAAAAATATTGGAATAAAAATGTTGAGAAAATATAGGGACAAATATAAATGAATTCTGATTAAGCAGTACAACAAAAATGGAGGGTCTCATGGAGGTTTAAAAGCTATGTAACATTAAGTATATAAGCATAATATAAAAAGTTAGAGCGTTATATCGATGTAAGGTATTACAATGTCATAACATCTGGGAGTATTTTTTTGGTGTGTTTGTATTTTTGGAGGGGCAGGATTTTATTATATGAGTCAGACTGGCCTTGAACTTACTCCCTAGCCTCTAACTCGTAGCAATCCTCCTAAGTGCTGAGATTACAGCCATGTGCCACTGTGCGTTATGATTCACTAGGTCATAATGATTCCGGGACATATAATCTTTAGGGTAACTATTAAAATAACTCATGGGCGAGATATGTTAGTCATCTTTTCATTGCTGAGACAAGATACCTGACACACACAACTACAAGAAAGAGAGATTTATTTTGGCTCATAGCTTCAGAGGCTTCAGTCTATGGTAATCTGGCACCAAGGCTGAAATGTCATGGCAGAAGGCCATGCTGGAAAGATGCTCGCCTTATAGCAGCCAGGAAGCAGAGAGGGTTGGAAAGAGCCAGAGAGAGAAAGAAAAAAGCCAGGGACAAGAATATAGATTTCCAGGTAACACGCCCATTGACTTACTTCCTCCAAGCAGCCCAACCTCTGACAGAACATCAGCTATGAACCCACCATTTTCCATTACTGATTACTGATTAGTTCATTGCTGATTACCTCCATCATCCAATCTCCTGCCTGTCAATACTTGAGCTTTTTGGGTGACATTTTGATTCAAACTATAACATAAGGAAATTCAAAAGTACTTGAATGATCTTTTTTTTTGGTACTGGGAATCAAACTCATGACCTCACACTTGCCAGGGAGGCACTTATGCCAATGAGCTAAATCCCCAGCCCTTGAGTAATCTTTTAAAAATGCAAAAAGAGAACAATAAACTGGTGGACTAAGAGAAAACACTTATAAAATGGTGGTGATAATATCAGATGTATCTCAACTGAAATGGAAATCAACTAAATGGAGAACCATCCAGACCATAGCAAACACTGTCAATTAACTTTACCTGACTGATAAAGTGTATGTAGAGGCTTCTGTAATCAACAACGACAATATAATTCCTCTCCCAGAATTCCAAGGACATGTACCAAATTCAGTCATATGATGCTTTCAAAAGCAAATCTCAACAAATTTCAAAGGACCAAATTCATCAAGTGTTTTTTTAAACCACAGAGAGCTTAAGCTAGAAATCAATGACCAAAACAATAGAATACTCTCCAAATGTCTGAAAATTAAGCAATCCATTTACATGTAGCCTATGGATTAGAAAAAGTTTCAATGAGATTTGGACAAAAGTTTGAAATTAAATGATAATAAAAATTTGACATGGAAAATGTCAGCGAACCAGTCATCCTTGAAGTGTGTGTTCTTCATTAAAGCCTTTTGTATGATCACTACTCCTCCCGTGTAAATTCATAACCAATCTATGCACGTATTACACTGTGCATGCTGAAGGGCTGCATTTAGCATAAATTGTTAACTGTGTAACAACAGTGGACATAATTATAGTAAGGCATAGATTTAGGTAAATTTCCTGTTATTAGATCAAAAGCAACATTCAGATGAAATTTATTTTGAAAACATTTATTCTATCATAGTGTCATCCATTTCACAAAAGAAAGCAGCTGCAGATGGAATTTCCAGGTGATTTTTCAGCATCCACCATCGTTTCCCATCAAACTGTCATGTCTTTTTCACTTGCCAGTGTGTATGCTTTTCCTGTGTGGAGGTCTTCCAGGGAGCAGAGGAAGGCAGATGGGAAGCGAGTCTGGTGTGCCATGTTTTATAATCTAATATTTTCAACCCAGTTTGTTTTTAGCACCGTCAGAGAGGCTAGAAATTGAATCCAAGGCTTCAGGGCAGCCCTGGTGATGAGTCAGCCCTTGGTGCGAAGGTAACCGCTCGAGACTCCCAGGGCTTAATTAGAAGCTGTGGAAAATTATCATTTCCTAGCAAAACATCTTTACCAGGAGAGGCAGCTAGGTTAAGGAAGAGCATGCAGCCGTCACTGAAATCTGTTTACCCACAGCAACCACCAGCAAAACTGAGAGGTGGGAGAAGAGCCGAGCAGTTGGCAAGCTGGTCACAGAGCCAGTGTGTGGACGGTTTCTGACGCTCTGTGGCACGCAGTCCGGTGCACTGAGCATTCTTCGTGCAAAGGTGGTTTCAATCTGTGTGCGTTGTCAAGTTTTCTTCCTCTCAATAATATGCTCATTAATATTTCACTTTCTTTTAGCCTGGGACTCTCAATAATTTAAGTGTTGCCTTTAGAAGCTGCCTGTGAGAAAGGCCAGTCTTGAGCGGCTGCCTCCTGGGTCTTTCCTCTTGGAGCAGAATCTGGCGTGCACTGAGGAGAAAGGGAAGGGGCAAGGCTGACCTCTCTCCTCCCCGTCCTGCCTTCCTGTGTTCCTTTTACTGGGTCACATTCTTCCTCTAGGATCAGATAGGAAAGATGCAAAGGGATGTGTGTGTGTGCGTGTGTGTGTGTGTGTGTGTGTGTGTGTGTGTGTGAATAAAAGAGGAATATTAATTAGTAGGTGTTCTTTAAGAAAAGCTGACACTGTTGCGTTGATAAAGCAAGCAGGTCGCCAAACTAGTGTAACCATTGAAAGAAGAACTTCTGATTGCATTTTTTGTACAGTTTTGACTATAGCAAATCTCTTTTTTATTTCAGTACTAGCAAGCAGCTCATATTACTTTTGAAGTACGAAGGGGTTAAACAAACCAACCCAGATACAAATCAGCCAAGGCTATGGGTGAGTCCAAAAGTAAAGCCAGAGAGATAAGGGCCCACCTCATATCCAACCTGTACTGCCGTATTCTATGGGGAGTAAGGTAGACACGATTATCAGATTTTATTTTTCCAGGTCAAGTAAACTTGATTGAATTCCTAGGGGCACATAGCTTGGAACCCTCACCCATAGACGAATGGGTAACTGTTTATGTAGTATAATTTGAGTGAGTCAAAAAGTTTCCACTTACAGATTTTCTGTGCCTCCCCTTAGAAATAATATATGAGAACCAGGGGAGACAAAGAACAGCGACGTTATTTTAGAAACCATGTGTTTCTTGCACTTAGCTTATTAGCACCCATGATTTTTCGATCAGTCCGTTGATATCCTGGGTCTGTGGCCTTGTTTTATTTGATTGGATTTGGCTTTGCTTATGGTCTCCAGGCTGATATTTGGGCTGCCTGGTAAAGTGAAGCAATGATGGATGCAAGTAAACAGTGTGGGATGTGTATAGAGGGGTCACTTTCCTAAAGAGAGAACTTTCCTTCTTTCAGGAGTTTGCTGGGGCTTGGCTTGAATGGTGGTCTTAGTTTCCTGCCCATTCTCTGACTTTCCAGTGCATATTTTGTTTGGAGGTGGGTAGTTGCCTGTCATTAGTTAGAATGTCAACAGCCCCAACTCTTGCTGGGAACACTAGGAAATTAGAGAACTATTAAGGCTTAGACATCAACTCTCTGTGTCCCAGAATATATGAGGTATTAAAAGATATTCCTTCCAGGCTAAAATTGCTGTGGATAAAAGTTGTTGGTTTCCCTTGGAGAACTAAACATCTGGGGCGTTACTCCAGGGCATTGACCTCATTCCTGGGAACTTGACCGCCTGAATCCTGAGACTGACATCTGTCCCATGCTGCAGCTTTAGAAAGCTGTTCTTTGATTTGAAGCAATGGTACTGGTCATTTAGCCCACACCCTGATACCCCAGTAAGACTCACTGCAGTAAGTATGTCACTTTGAGAACTGAATTCTTCTGCACACATTCTAATTTTTCCCAGTTAGAAAAAACAAAGCATAGAATCTGTAACACTATATAGCTCAAACTATATGATCTGAACCATAGGTTGAAGATGGGTTTTGTTGTAAGTAATGTATTAATAACACCTGGTGTAATACCTGTTAACATGCTCAGTGCCTAGAGCAAATTGGCAAGTGCTACTTTTACCTTTGCCAATAACTTGTCAAAAAATCAACTTAGGGTTCCTTCCAAAGTCCCAGAAGAACATCCAAGACAAGGCCACTCATGTAGCCCTCAGACTTCACCAGCGTGGGGGCTGGCTCGCAGCCAACGTGAGAAGTCACCACTGAATTAGAGGAGGAATTCCACGGAGCTGGAAAGGGGCCTGAAGATGTCAAGATGCTGAATAAGAATGTGATGAATTAATAGAGTTGTTTCTTACACAAGAGGCAGAAGGAGGATAAAGGTGAAATTCATTTCTTTTAGTGGGTCTGGAGCTGGCTCCATCCATGACAACCAGAGGAATCTTTCATCTGGCCTAGGACTTAGTGATCCATATCCCCAGAGATCAGAAAGGCAGGGAGGCAAGGCAAGTAATTTACACACATTTCTAAAGAAGCATAGACTGGCCCCGTGGAGGCCAAGCCCTGGGGATGGACTGGGCACTGCCTCGAAAGTAAAATCAGGACCAGTTGCTAAGCATATGTGACGTGTGCTTTTAAATGTCTATCCCGGCAAACTATGAGGTCAGTACCAGCATTTTTTTTTTCCATTTCACTGACAGAACAGTATTTCAGGGAGCTTTAATAGTTTACATGAGGTCATCAAGAATAATTGGAAGCCAAGATTTAGGAACCAAATCTGGGCTTTGCCCCTTAATAAGTGACCTAGAGTAAAACTCAACATTTTTGTGTTTAAATTTCCTTATCTAAAAAATAAGGATAATAATGTTAGACACATCACAGATGATTAAATAAATTAGTATATGTGGAGACCTTAGAACTAGACCTGGCATATTACAAGTGCTATTTGCATGTTTATTATGATTATTTGTTTTTAGCCATGTGACAGACTTGAAATTAGTTTATTTTAAAGCTAAGTCAGAGTTCTTTATCATTTGTTGTTACATGACTTTATTAAAAGCAAGTGGAATAAATTTCATTTTTTCTCTTATATGTAAAAAGTGACCATAATTTCCTTTTGACAGTCTATCATATATGCAGAAATACCCTGGAAATTAGTTTTCATGTGCAGAGCATTTTTAAATGAAACATAGTTGCTATACCAGACTAGTAAAAATTCACATCAAAATTAGGTTTTTTGACCTGAAGTATAAATGATTGCATTTTTGCTAAGACTAGCCACATATTTAGAGGCATATAGCAATCTGCAATAATTCTAGTCCTTTATCAACACACAGACGGAGGATTGTTGAGCCTTTTGCTAAATTTGGCACTGTTACACTTCTGTCTTTAGCACTAGGCAATTGCTTCATCATGCACACATTATGCTGCCCTGGTATTTTGGTAACGACTGTACTGCTGCACATTCATGGGACACCAGCTGCACATCCATCTCATTCTCTGAGAACTTGGCCATGGACTATCTAAAGCCAGCACTGACCAACTAAGACAGTGTACGCTTCAGCAGAGGCAGGTACCTGATCCGCCCTACAGATGGACAGATAATTGAGTTCTGCCTTTCTGATAATGATTTATAACAATGCCAGTTGACATAATTTCTTCTGATGAGAGATTTACACTGTGAGGAATTTTACAAAACATACTTTATTACATCTTTTCAAGAATGATTTGGGGTGAGGGGATACTATGTTCAAGAAATGAGGAAATGGTTATCCTAGGAAACATGTTTAATTTGTATTAGACTGAAAACTCAATGAAGATCAAAACTAGGTTGGCCTTGTTATGAACACTCCATATATATGTGCCCCAATGAAAGTGATAGTAAAAATAAATACATAAATAAAATTTAAAGAAAAGAATAGTTATGATTTTAGATATTAATTGGGTATAAAGCAAAGCCTCTCAAGGAAATAAAATAAAGTGGCAAGAGAACTAAAGAGTATTAGTAGGTACCAACTCCTCCAGCACTCAGGAGACTTGAAGGAAAATCATATGATTTGGAAAAGAAGTGACCTTTTTTTGAAATTGCAAATACATTTTCCTGATTTGTCTTTTGAAAAATTACATCCAGATTTTCATGTATTCTTTTCCTCATGAGTATATCTAATTAACATAGGGGCATCATGCATATATGACTATATGTAATAATTATACTTTAGATATTTAAATAAAGTGCCAAGATCCACATGCTCCCTTTGGAGCACCCTGTTAAATTGTTAAGGTATAAGTACGCTCCAAATTTAGCATTTACATACTTGAAAGTGCTTCCTTTTTACCATACAGATTTAACTAAATATTAGAGGTATTTGACCTTTTATTTTTGTAAAAATGTTTGATGTTCTGATCATTTTCAACAAAAAGAGATCTGTTCTCAAATTCGCTGTAGGGAGAGAATTCCTCAGTTCTTTTGAGAGGAATAAAAAACTCTCTCTCAAATCTGTCAGACTGAAGATCAAGGTCATCCCAGCATGGCATATCTGAAGGATGATTATTGTCCATAAAAGAAAGGTGGGTGGTGATGGAGAAGTTTAAAACACCAGGCAGACCAATGGATTCGGAGTTAAAACTTGGGGGTTTTACGACTGGCTTTCCGCAGGGTGGCTGTCTTGCCTTTCGAAGGTTTGAATCCCCACTCTCCTAAGTGGAGCTGGTAAGTCCTCCAAGGCACCAACCAGCTCCACTGTGGGATTCCATGTCCCATGACTCCAGCTCCCTTGGTAGGTCTGCCCTTGCCTTTGTCAGAGGGTCAACCCAAAGGCCATCATAGAAGACTCTGCTCCCGTTTGAGTGCAAAGGCTTTCGAAGGAGAGAACCTGATCCCGCTCTGGCCCTAGAGGCCACTGGTAAAATACCAGTTCCCAAGCTTGCAAGAGCTGTCATAGTGCCTCTGCAGACTGTTGAAGCAGGTCAGGAAGTCAGGGCTGCAGGCGTGGGAAGAGAGGAGGCCTGGGCCCTTCTGTGTGGGCGGGGTCCTTGATCACGTCCCCTCTGACACATGGCTCTGTTCTGGAACTTCTTTGCGCCCCTTGCCACATCCCTTTCCCTGTACTTTCCCTTCTCCTCTTCTTCCTTCTTCTGTCTGTTTTCATCTCTCTGACTTTTCCCTTTCTTCTTTTCTCAGTTAAAACTGGCAGTGGTCAGAACTGCTTACATTCTCATAATGATGCTTAGAAAACAGAGGCACAAAGACTACCATGGAAATGGTTACCTTTAAGTGAATTTAAATTAATAGATCTGTAATTTTATGATGATTCAACCTAGGAAAATAAAACACTAAAACACAATATTGGGGCTTTGGGTGTGGGATGGACTAGGAATCAAACTCAGGACCTCTTTCTTGCATGCAGAGACCCTGCACTGCTGAGCTATATCCCAAGCAGAAAAAGTCTGTAGTAGGTTTCCATGGTGACTGACTACTCCAAAGAGTCGCCAGGAGTACACTGTCCCTCTTAGCAAACTTGGAATCCATATTTATGGACAAATGAAGTTTTGAAGATGTTAAAAATTATATGTAATATACAAATGTCAGTATGTAATATCGCATAATGCGCTTCCATTCCTTGTCAAGCTCCTTTTTCTGAATATGAATTTAAAAATTATTACCCAATGTAATCACTAATGAAATATGTAGATGTTAGCCCATCAAGGAATACAAATTTCTTTTTAACCATCTCTGCATTGTCTTTTCAGAATACATATGATTCATTTTAATCTTGACATCTTTAAGTGATTAAGGATTTCCATACTTGTGGCATTTCCCACAGGAAAATTCCATAGGTAATTCAGATGTGATTCTTTTAGAGATTTTTTCATCACTTATAAGCATTTGTTAACATTAGACCTTCTTCTTTGTGTGTGAATGCAAATATTTTTACATAAAATATGTTACTATGGCTTCAGCTGTTTGTGTTTTCTTTTTAATTGTCATCTGGAATGGTATCTTCCTATAAGGAGGAAGAAAGACCCTCCTCTCCCTTAAGCATATTAACTGACAATGAGACCTAGTTTGTTTTTATGTCCACCAAGTCAGCATTCATCATATGCATTACTGTGTTTTGGGGCTAGAAAGGAAGAGATAATGGCAAACTACAGCCAAGGAATTTAGTTCATTTAACTAAAATTTCTTTCTCCTACTTTACCCATCTTAAATCCTCCTGATAGCCCTGTAAACTAATAAATTGTCCAGACTCCTCTAGGAAACTATTCTTAATTCCATCATCATTTTTATTTCCCTATCTGTCCAATAAACCAGAAGTTAGCCTTAAAGGCATCTCCTTTAATCTATATTAGGATATTGTCTTTATATGTGAGTTTTGTTTTTCCAAATTAGTAGATGGCCTTAGGTACCATGCAGTTATTTTATTTTTGTGTGCGTGTCTTTTCAGAACAGTCAAAACATCATAGTGTGTTACAGATGAGTGATTGTCTATGGGGTCATCTGAACTAGTGCTCTACAAAACAATTTTAACTTCCAAGTCCCTGTTTCAAGTGAAATCTTGCGAGCTCCTCTGTATATTAAACAGATAAAAGCAATTGGAAGGCATGCTATGGCGGTGGTGGGGAACTTCTGACTTCTTCACACCTCCAGGAGGCCCAAGGGCTTCATGGCCTCCATTTCCACTAGAGAGAGAACTGCGACTTCCAGAAATAAAATCAGTTGCCTAGCATTTGGGTGAGGGCGGAAGAATCAGTTTTCATTGCCTTGAAGCTCAGACATTGCTAGAGGTACTTGTATGGAGGTTGCTAGTAACAAATCCCAGAGCACAAAGGCACCCCGGGAAGTTGCAGATTGAACTGTCCTGAGCTGACACTCAAATGAAATGGGGTGTGTAGGGTTTCTGTCCACGATTCAAATCTGTAGGAATGAGGAAGATGAAGGACCGTACAGAAAGAAAAGTCTCAGCTAGCCCCATGGGGTATCTCTGGAGTAGGAATGGCTGGTATCACCTCCTGCTTTGGACCTGATGGCTGGGCCCTCACACCCTTACCACCAGCAGGCCCTGTGTGGGGCTGCTGTGGGAAGGCCAGGCCCTTGGCCTTCTGCAGCATTCCGTGGCTTTTCCGGCTGAAGCAAACCCGGAAGAGCTAGCAGCTGGGGGTCGACTGCCCATTGTTGGTTTGGGGCAACAAGTTCTTCCTGAAGCAAGTCTTAGAAGGTACATTGCCCTAACTTTCTAGACAAGTGTTGTAGTTAGGGGTTGTACACTGAGAACAATTAGAATCAGGACATGGAGTTTATAATATTATTTTTATAATGGTCACCGGGAGTTAACACAAGAAAATGCAGGAAATCTATCCATAACACCAAGGACATAGAATATTTAGTCAAGGGCCTAAATCCCACAACAATGTCCCACATGAGTCCAGATGAAAACCCAGAGCTCATGACAGTGCCTCCCACAAGTCCAATTGGAGGTTCAGAGCCCATAAGAAGAACTCATACCAGTCTCTACAGATCTGTGCCGGAAAGGCCCAAAGGTCAGTGGTGGAAGCCAGGAAGTCCATGCCAGCGGGGTGAAAGAGCTGTGCTAGTGGGGTGAGGGTTCTATGCTGGAGCCGAGAAGTCACACTCACAACAAAGACCAGGACTGTCCTAAAAGGCACCAACAGCCATCCTCGGTGACACAGAGGCCCCGAGCTCCTCCAACGACAAGAACAGTCAGGTACTTGCCAGGAAGCCAGCGTGACAAGTCCATCCTGGGGACCAAGTGGCACATGTCTTCCCCTCCAGAGCCAGGAAGCAATGCTCGATGTGAGGACCAGAGCTTTTTCAGAACCAACAGCTCAAACAGCAACTCGTAGGAGAACCCACAATGCCTCCATGCAACAATGCATTAAGGCCTCAACACCTCAACAACCTCCTTCTCCTTCTCCACCTATTTATCCTGGCAACTTTCCTCATGTGGAGCATCAATGGGATGCTGATGTAATGTAGCTGGCATTAAGCTGATCACCAGTTCTTAGTCCATAACAAGAAGGCTCACCAAAACAGTAAGCAGAAAATGTGTACAGTTAAGGGATTGCAGCTCAGAGAAATTGAAGGACTTGCTCTTGATCCAATGGCTCATGACTTCATGAGTGGGACCCAGGCCCAATCTTCCACATGCAGTCTGTTGTGTTTCCTACTGCAGGTCATCAAGCCCCAGCACAATAAAATGGGCATTAAGTGGGTGAAACAGAGAAGGAAATGGAATACAATGCTAAGATCCCATCTTCAAGCACAGAGCAGTCTAAGGACTGATCGTTTGTCAAAAGATGAAGCAAACTCAGCACTGTGGAGTCAGGAATCTCCAGCCAGAAATTTGGGGTGGTCACTGTTATCTATTGGCGTTCTCTGTAATCTATTGTTGGTGCCAGGACTCCTACTGGCCACGTGCAGCCCTTTACTGGCTAGGCAATTGCTTTGTCACCATGGGTTGCAAATATGTCATCTTTCTGAGCTCCAAGAATACCAGGTTATTAAAAAACTACCCAAAACCATCTCTGCAATCCTGCACATTGTGCCAGTTCACCTCCGCCTGGACTCCTCTCACCTCCGTCTGGACTCCTCTCTGCTTTTTGTGTTATTAACCTTTTTAGATGAACTCTTTGCAACTTTTACTTTTACCCTCTACTAAGTCATAATCTCTACCAAATGCTCAGTGTTATGGTTTACTTAAAACTATTTCTTTAGTGTGAAACATATCATGCATGAAAAATAATATGTGACATTTAAATTGATGCCAAGTGTAAAGACTAATGATAGAGCAATGTGCCCAACCCCAGAGTAAGAAATTCTCATGATATGTTTAGCCATTTAATTAGTACCCATTGAATGCCTACTTGTGACCAGAATGTGATTTGAACTTTCTTTTTTTATCTTTCTTTCTTTCCTTCCTTCCTTCTTTCTTTTTTTGTTGTTTTTTATTTTTTGAGAGAGGATTTTGCTTGGTCATGCAGGCTAGCCTTGAACCCAGACTTGCCTTAAGCTCAGGGTGATGCTCCTGTGTCACCTGCCCAAGTGCTGAGGTTACAGGTATACAGCACCACACTTGGCCAGAATTTAGAACATATAATTATGATCGAAAGATATCTGGTCTATGTAAGTAGTTTATCATTAGTGGATAGACAAGAGAGAAATGAGCCTATAAGTAATGGGATGCATAAAGGTGCTTGCAATGAGACATACAAACCACAAGTGACTGGAGCTATTACCTCTGCTTGGATTTAATGAGGATGTAACTTGACTGGCTTTTAAGAAATGGAATACCTAGAGAAGAAGAGAATTCCAGCAAAAAGTATTAGCCAGATTTCTGTGCACCATAACAAAATACATGAAATAAGTCAACTTATATAAAGGAAAAGCCTCTTTTGGCTCACAGTTTTGGAGGTTTTAGTCCATGACCAATTGACTTCATGGCTTTGAGCCTGTGGCAGAACAGTATGTCATGGCGGAGTACACAGTGGAGGAATCCAGTTTACCTCGTGGCCAGATACAGAGGAGAAAGAGCAAGAGACCAGCATCCCACAATCCCTTTGATGGCACACTTCCAAAAACACAAAACCTCCTGCTGGGCTTCATGTTCCACCATCCCCCAGTAGTACCATTCTGAAGACCAAGGCTTTAACACGCGGGCCTTTGGGGGGACGTTTATGATCCAAACCATAGCACAAAAGGTACAACCTGCAGTGTCGTGGCTGTGGAAGTCTGGCCATTTTGGAAGTGGCAGCTTCATTGCTTTCATCACTGTCCTTTGGTTTCCAGGCAGTCTCTGCTCCCTGCTCTCCATGCTCTGCCCACTCAGATCTGTTTTGTTTCCCCTCCTACCACCTGAATGCTACCATTCCCACAAGTGTCCCATTAGTACTTTTCTGCCTTCAATGCCTTGTTTACTCAAAAACTAAGAAGAAATGTGTCCACCATCCAGGCTAAGAAACTTCAGCCTGCATGGCGACCACCTGTGAAAACGCCAATTATGGTCCCCACCAGCTCAAGCAGAATCATTAGGGTAGAGCCCATGGACTGGCAGTTTCAACGTGCTTGTCACTTGGTGTTCCTAGTACAGATGCCTGGGCCCTCACATGGAGAAACACAGGGGAAGGATTTGGAAGGGTTGTGGGGACTTGGGGAATCAGCAACCAATGACCTGTGTGTGGTGGCCCCTTCTTCTGGTCTACTGTGCCTATTTCTTTTCTCCTTTAATTTTCTACTTCAGTCCTCTGCTCCTGTTCCTGCTACTCCTGCCTTATTTCTTCCACCTGTTCTTGTGCTTTGGGAGAGCCCTACTTGTATTCGGTCCTTGCTCCAGGCCACTCCTTCCCCTGGGCATGAGCCAGACCTCAAGAGCCGAGGGGGGCACAGATCTATTCGACCATCACTGCCCTGCTTCCCAAGTTAGAGGAAAAGAATTCGGATCCCAGATCAACTGGGGAAGGGCGTGATCTGAGATTGCATCAGAAGCAGAGCTGTGTGTCTGATTTTCACTTCCATTACCGAGAGCATTTGAATACTTTCAAGACAGGTAAACCGTGAGACTAGATGTTTTTGCTCAGAAAATGAAAGGTATGCCTGCAGATCTTACCCTCATGGGGATGTATATCCACATCTGTTTGTCTACAAGTGTTTGCTGGCAGAGTCACACACAGGTATAGAACCTTGGTTCTGCTGGCTTTGTCTGCACATGTATGACTCCATGTGTACACTGATGTATAATTAAAGATCTTAAACACTTGGTTTTGATGGTCTGTTTTGCAGCTGCTGCGCTCAGAAAATTCCTGAGCTACTGTGGGTTAATGGGAGTTGCAGCAAGTGTTTCTCTGCTGGTCTTTTAGTAAAGCTCTCTCTCTCTCTCCCTCTCTCTCCCTCTCTCTCCCTCTCTCTCTCTCTCCACCCCCCTCCCTGCCTGCCTGCCTCTGCTCCTCCCTCCCTCTCTGTGAGATAGCAGACAAGAGAGAAACTGGTGCGGCTTCCTCTGAGAAGCGAGCTTGCATGTGTGGATTGGCAGCAGCCTGCGAGCTCTTCTCCCATCCATGCAGTGTTCTTGGAGGGAAATGCAATGTTGGAGCAGGGGCTGACCTGGACTGGGGAGGTGGCTGGGAGCTCAGGGAGGCCTGCATCATGGTTTAGTCCCAGGCTGGGATCACAAGAATGTTTCAGAAGGGTCTGCTCTGAGAGTTCCCAGACCCCCATGGATTTTAGAATGTTTCAGCCTTTTCTCCTTCACCTTTGCACTATCTCACTTCCTCCTGAGATGGCCCCACATCTGCAAGAGACATTTGAAAGAAGCTATTTATTAGCAGACGTGAAGAAATGGATTCTGCATTTGGTTCTTTAGCCATGACTTATCAATGATGATGGATTGGAAAGCAGTGTAAGTAATACAGCTATATTTGTTCCTGTAGTTATATGGTCCATTTTACTTGCTTTTTTTCTTTCTTTAAGTTTCTCAGTGCATTTCCTTTTAAGAAAAGTAAACCTAAGTGTGTAAAGTATTCTGAAGAAGTTAGGGATGTGTAGATTACAGGAGCTTTCTTCTTGTGTAATTGACTTGCAGAATACATGCAGCTCTATCAGAAGAGACACACTAACTACTGACACAGAATCTACAGCCACCCCCTGGAAGATGAGAATAAAACGGGAAATAAATGAGCAGGGTTTTAAACTGGCAGTCTTGCTATAGTCAGTCTTATTCAGAATTGTTAAAATATTCAACATTGGTTTGTTTTAGAATCAAAGACAGAAGTGAAATGTGTTCTTTTTCCAGAATCATAAAAATAAAGTTAGTCTATGGCTTTCAGAAAAGGTGATAAGATTTTTTTTTTCTGGCTATAGAAATATGAGTTTTTTTTTTTAAACTAATGCGAATTGTCAGCTGTGTTTTTTGTCCATTTCAGCTTTTTGAAGGCGATCCCCCTCATTCTAGAGTGCAGTGTGAGGTGCAGGACACTTCAGGTTGAAAGCTAGACAGTACTAGTCTACGGCAGTCAGAGGGTTTTCTGCCTTTCTGCCCTGGGCTTTTATTCAAGCACTTCAGTTCCCAAGTATTCAGCAGGGAAAACCCAAGTAACTTCAAGACCAAAATCAGGTCATTGCACAGGAGAAAAGAACTGTTATGTAAAAGATTAGAAATTGAGATTTTAAGATGTTTGCCTTCTCTTTGAAATTTGAAATGTGGCTAATTTTGTATAGAAAGAGTAATTTAAGCTTTTGTGATTAAAAATAGTGTTTTAAAGAAGATGTTCAAGATCATAAATCACTTAGGGAAGGGCACCAATATAGATTGCTGACTTTTTAATACTCTTTTGCAACTTTTCCTTTTAGTCTGTGCAGTAGTGATGAGACCACTATTCCTGGCTTCTGAAAACTTGCTTGAAGTGGGAAGTGGGATTTCTAAGCATAACACCTTCATGAGTTCCCTTTGCCTTCCTCTACCACATCCTAACCTCAGGCAGGCTGCCGTCTCTCTCACCTGCCCCCCACCTTCCCCGCCTGTCTCCCAACCCGCAACCTCCCCTCTGAGTCTTGGAACCCCATGAAAGACCCTTCTAAATATTCTCTTTGAACCCGCCCTGCCCAGCTTTGGACAGAGAGAGCACTGTAATGCAACACACAGAACAGCCAATTTTGGAACTGAATGAGCTCAGTTGATTCCTGAATATTAAATCAGTTCTGTGAGCAAGAGAATGAGATCATATCTTTACAAACCTGATCCAAAGTGTCCCCAACTTTATTCACTGGCATTTAACATCATCAAGGCTGTGGTGCCGAGCACCTGAGGGGACCCTCTTAACGCTGAACTAAATCCCCAAATGAGTCTCAGATTCCTCCTGGACAAATAGACTTGGGCCACGCCTTTTAAAATATGTCCTTTGTTATCAAGAGGAATCCGAGACAGAAAACACATGTTGGCAGAGTCACGTGAATGCCTCTCTGCACAGAAAGTAGCTGTATCACAGGGGAAATGCTTGTGATCTTGTGCTGTTTTGTTTGGGTTTCTTGTTTATATGAGCTCTGTTGGGCTCATGCATCTGGAAGAGGTTTGGAAAGAAGAGGAAAACCTGGAGCAAAACATGCAAGGAAAAGGGAAATCATTAAAAATCAAAGACAAGAAAGGGGAGAATTTTCTTACCCAAACTCCAGCTGCCAGGATTGTTTCTGATTCCGAATTAAAGCTGGTATCAATTGCAACTTTCCTGGTGAGTGGACGTAAAAATTGTTTCATAGTGCTTTTGGATTCAGAGCAAAGAAGGGAGATTTCTCCAGGAATAGGAAAGCAAAGGTGCTAAGAAGCAATCTTCTGGGTTTCTGCTCACTGTAACACAGCAAGCCAGCCCCTTCCATCCTGTTTTCTCCCACCCCAGCCCATGCACCTCCAGCCCTCTGAAGTGTCCCTGGGGTCTTGCCCCAAATCCCCTTGGAATCTCTGGGTGTCCTATTCAAGCAACAAGATTAGCTGCCAAGAGCAGGGTTTTCATGGAGGGCGGAGAATGCGTTTTAGTGGTAAAGGAGCCAGATTTGCTGATACCTGCAAATAACCTTTGAGGGAGGCTGCTGATTGGCATCAGGAAAACTGCTGAGCAATTAAAAAAATACTGGAGTCAAGGTGAGAGGGGGGCAGGGAGAGAAAGAGAGAGAGAGAGAAAGAGAGAGAGAGAGAGAGAGACAGACAGACAGACAGACAGAGATGGGCTGTCTTTGGAGTACATCAAGCAAAGTTCTGTGAAGCACCCAGAAGGTCCGAACTGATAACACCAGATGGCTACGATAAATCTTTAACAGATCGATACCTTACAGATGGAACCAGAGCTTTCATTTGGGTCTGATGTTCTGCTGAAAAGCTCTGCTCCAGACACAGTGCCAGTCCTCAGTGATGCCCACTGTGTGTCAGGCACTCTCTGAGAGCCATCTTCTTTGGTGGCAACTGGATCCCTTCTCCAAAGCTGGCAGCTCCAGGAGTGTTTTCACAAAGTGTGATCAGCTCTGCAGAATGCTGTGGTGCTTCTGTTGTGCTCCTCATCATTTTTCTTATCAGACTTGCTGTTCAGGTTCCAGTTGTTGCCCTGTTGTCTCAGCTGCTCATCCTCAATTTCACATCTGCAATGCTCACTCTTCAGGCCAAGGGGTTACATTCCTCCCTCAACTTACCTATTCTGCCGAGAACCCCAAGTCCCTAATACATCTGTGCCAGAGACACACAGTGTGCTCCTTCTTACTCTGAGAGGGTGCAGGGTTAGATGTGGCTTTGATAAATTAGGAGGATTATAATTAATGACAGCATGTCATAGTCTTAAAACTGCTCAGGGAGTAGATTTTAGAAGTTCCACCATAAGAAATATGTATGCTAAGTTTAGCTGTTCACAGTATATACATATTTCAAAACAGAATATTACATACAATTGATGTATATATTTTCTGTCTACCTAAAAGAATAAAACAATGGGAAGTTTTATGGTTAGATTTACAAGAAAATAAAATACAGATTTAGAAAAGAAAGATGATTGGCAAAGTCGCCAAGTTTTCCTAATCAGAAGAAGGATTTGCCTTCTCGGCTAGATGTTTTCTCTCCTTGCCTTTTTTTAGAACTCAGTGGAAACACACTATTAGGTGTTCCCTAAACTCAGTAGAACCAGCAGTTGTTCCCTGCATCTGAGATACTGACAAGTAAATTGCCTAGCTCTTCTAAGCTTTTATTTTTCATATCAATAAAATATGTGCCAAGTTTCCCTACTGTGTTACCTTTCTGGTACTATGAGCAATACCTCAAGGGATCAACTTGTGCAGAAAAAAATTTATTTGGACTCACAGTTTTGCAGGCTTCAGACTGTGATTGGTTGGCTCATCGAATTGGGCCTGTAGCAAGGCAGTACATCATGGTGGAAGCACATGAAATGGCCCAAATCTACAGAGAGGAAGAGCAAGAGACTGAGGCCCCACAATTCTCCTTCCACAACCTCAGTGACCTAAAATTTCCTTCCACTTCAGGATCCATCTCTTAAAAGTTTCTGCCACTTTCCAAAATGTACCAAGCTGGAGACCAAGTCTTTACACATGGGACTTTGAGTGACATATAGTTCAGTCTTTGCAAGAATTAAATGAAGTAAACCCCAGGGCTTAGCATGAGCCTCACCATGTCCTTGTTATCAATGCTGTGCTTATACTGTCCTGTCAGACATTTTCAATAGCGGCCCCAGACCCTACATGATGGGTGCCTGGAAGGCAGTGTGACAGAATGGGAAGAGTACTGGAATAGAAATCAGAAGCTGGGTATTTTGGTTCCAGCTGTTAGTAACCCTTTGTGTGACCTTAAGACAATGACCACACCTCCTCTGTGTGCCAGCTTTTCTGAAATGCTTCTGTCTCCCTGAATAGGGTGCTGCATACTCTATCATGAGCCACGTGGGTCCCTCGCAGAGCAGGCTCTCTTTCTCCCGCCTAACCCCTTTCTATTTGCTTCTCCTCCCCAGCCCCTAAGCCTGAAAAGGGCAGCTCTTCTGCAGCTCGGTGGTACCTGCATCTCTCCATCTCAGGCTTCACCATGGAGATGTCTCTGTCTGCTTCTTACTAGTCTATGGTCACCCTAACAGTGACAGCTCTATCTTGAAGCTCTGTACTCTGTGTCAAGACCAGGCCCCTGCTCCATAAACATGCACGGCCTGGCTGCATGCAGGAAAAAAGGAATGAATGCAGAATCCTTGCCCCGCTCCAGCTGTAGATCTTGAGTGGAGATAAAATGAAGTTGATGTGTCCAGAAGGCTTTGTGGAGTATGTCCGGTACCTGTGGTTGTCTTCTGTTTTAGTATGAGAACCACATGCTTTTGGTACCAATATTTTTGTTCATGTCTTAGATACTAAGCTTCATCTAAGCTTGTTCTTTAGTGGAACAAAACAGCATTCTCTTTGTCCTGGCCTTGCAAAGCGCCCATTCTTTGTCCAGAAGCAGGACAGACTTATGTGGGCCAGAAACGCTGAGGTTTGAAACTGTGAGCAACAAGACTTTTCGTTCCAGAGTGAGAGATAAGGCTGAAAGCCAGTGCCCCCTGGGAAAGCTCTCTGTAATTTAGCCTTACCTGGGGCAGGAGAGGGGGATTTCAGACTCCTCCCTGAGAACGTGGAGGAGGGAAATGGGCTCCTAACAGGAAAGGGGAGGGAAGGAAAGGGGTCCTGGGACACAGAAAATACACCGTGGCTATTTCGAGGAGGCTTTCTCAGGAGGTCAAAGAGTCAAGGAAAGAGCAAAACTGTTTTGAGCCTGACAAGCTCAGGTCTGAATTCTAGCGTCGAGCTAGGGTCTTTGGTGTATTCCATCAGCCTTCTCCCAGGAGGAGCATTCGGATTCTATTCTGCTTCTCTTGCCAGTTTATTTTCAATGTGGGACTAGCCACAGCTAAAAAGGCTTATTTTCCCTTGCTGAGCCCAAACTTGGAGGCTCGGTCTGCCGTTATACTTTTCCATGACAATTCTTCAGGTCTGGTTCGTGAAGAAATAAGTCCTTCCTTGCTATTAGGTCTGGGATTTTGGACAGGAAATGTTCTTTCCTTCCAGGGGAAAAAAATAATGTTTAACAGAAATGGACAGTTCCAGTGGTCAATCCTGAAGCAGAGCCACAAGACAGAGTCTGGATAATGACATGAAATCATGCACCTGCAGGTGCTTAATTAACAAGCGAGTGTAGGGATGTATCTAATAGTACCTGTGTCTGTACAAAGGTCCACAGCTGCCTTTGCCAGCAGAGTGTGCACACAAGATCTGTCACTTACCTCTTCATGTCCAGCCCAGGAGCTTACATAGGCTCATTTATCACTTCCTTTTGACCTTCACTGTTTCCTCAAATGAGCCCTCTGCTGTGCCTTAGTGCAGGAGCCCAGGTGTAGGGTGAAATAATGAGCCTGTAAGGCTCTTCTGGGCCTGCCCATTGGCTGCTCTAAAGGCAAATGGAGGAATCCTGCAAACCACAAGGCTGAGATGTCATCTTATAAATATGTAAGCTCCTTGCTTAGGTGATAAGCTCCTTGACAGCCAAAACTGTCATTTGCACACTGTCTTCGGTTGAACACAAAAGTTCCAGTAACTGTCTCTGGATGCCAGGGACTAAGAGCTGGGGAGCAGGGCTGGGAAGACAAAGCTATGCACCCCTGGCTGCTCCCCAGGGCTGCCCCACCATTGAAGGGCTTTCTCTGTTGGCATTTGGTTACTAAGTGTAGACAAAACTTCACAGTGTGGCACTTGGGATGGGAAAAGGGTCAACTATGAATATGTAAACAGGGCCAGGAGAAATAGTTTCTAGCATTTATCTTTGAGCAATAGGAACTATATTGTATAAATTTAACTCTGTTGTATTATATTTGAAACTTTTTGGGGGGCTTAATACAAATCTTATCAGTAGCATATTGTTCAAATATAAGCCTGCAGATCAAATACTGGTCAGAAAGCAGATGTGTAGTACACAAACATTCATGAAGTACTTAATATGTTATAGGTGTTTTGTAAGGTTTGTAGGATTAGAATGTGAATCCAGGAGCAGCGTGGTTAAGATGCTAATTAATTTCATTGTAATGTACTATGATAAGCCATGAAATAGTTATATTAGAAAAATGTTACCAAAACATATAGAAGAAAAGAATGAATTGTGTTTTAGATGGTGGACAAGAAGTCATACACATTAGAACTGGGTCTGGACTGCTGGGCGAGAAACTGGTACGAGCCTCTGTTTATGTGTGGAAATATTAAAACGGATGGGTGCCGTGAAATCGCATGATGTGGTTATTAAAACTAATTTTGGGATTCTCAAAATAACCAACGATTAGTAATAGATGACATCACATAGGTCATATAATATACAAAATAAATTATAAAACAAAATTCAAAATCAGGTCTCATTTTCTTGATCCCTTCCCATCAGATTCTAAACAGAGCGCTGGCACCAGACCCACATCTGTGTTTGGGACCTAGGGTTTGTGACTTGACGGCTTGAGGTGGTATTAGAATATCCACTTCAAATAATGCTTGCAAAGGGAGAGCTGTTTGGGAGAGAAAACAGAAGAATGAGTTCAAACAAACTTGATTTCACTTGCAAAGTCACAAGTCCTCACCAGAATGCTCTCTATAGTAAGAACCACAGAATTTTATAGCACCTTTCAGGTAATTCGGTCTTTGTACCTTTGTAGTTAACACTGTGCCTGCTAGCATTCTGCTAACCAGTTACTTTGTTAAGCTGCATTCAAAAAACTGAGAGTAGTGGGATACTAATGAGCCTCGTAAAACACTAAAGTGTGGAATGTTTTAGATGCTTTTCATAGTACATGGAAGCAGCACAGTAGTTATAGAAGCAATCTGATTTTAGAATCCTGTATTCTGTTACTTTCAACTCATTGAAGAATGGCATTCTGTGTAAGGAAATTCTGTGGAATGTCTTTAGGCAGAGGTAGTGAGAGATTTCTCACTCTTACACGTTCATTCTTGGATCCACTCAATACACTCATTCATTCATTCATTCATTCATTCATTCAACAAATGTTTCCTAAAGTTCTTGCAAGCTGTCAGATAAATACTTGAATGAAGATAATGATCATACTTTCCAGGAACTTACAGCTTTAAAAAGAGGTGAAGACATGTACATAAAGAATCCAATCAAGGCCTGGTGTAGTAGTGCATGCTTGTAATTCCAGCACTTGGGAGGCTGAGGCAGGAGGATAGTTATGAGTTTGGGACTAGCCTGGGCTACAAAATGGGCTCAAGGCCAGCCTGAACTGCATAGGGACACCCTGTCTCAAAAAAAAAAAAAAAAAAAAAGGAATCAAATAGAAATTATTTTTGAAGTACAATAAAAGAGAACTATTAAAGTTCAGAAAGTGAAATTGTTGGCCATAGCCTGTGATACGGTATTAACTCGGACTTATACTATTCGCCTTTGTTTGCTTAAACTTTCAGTATCCCACAAAGACAAAGGGGCAGGCAAGTAAGAGTTTGTCTTAACCCATGTTTTTATTCTGGGGAAATGCAAAACAGAGTCAGAACTGAGTTGTTGAGCTGTCACCATTAGTTGAGAGCTAATGAGAACATTTTCAAGTACAAGAATATTTATTTACCTTGAAAATATAATCTTGAGAAATATCTATATTTTTTAGAAAAACCAAGTACTCACCAGTCAGATACCTATAAATACAAACAATAGCAAAATGCATGCCTGTTGTGTGGAGAACCACCCCAGAAAACATGGAATTTGAGCCCCCTCTGGAGGAAAGAAAGAGAGCCCTCCCTTATGAGCCTGGCAGCAAATTGTTTGTGGTCTAAAGATCAGAGGTAGATAAAACAAAACAAAACAAAAAAACCTAGTCTAATCAAATTGACTTTGGGATTTAACCTTACAAAATACAAATCTGCAGCCTTTGGTTCAGAGAACCTAATGAGTATATTTGCTTCAACTTCAAAAACAATTCCTCTCTCAAGAGCTTGGCAAAATAACTGTTGGGCACAGACTAACAATGATGTAGAAAAATAATTAGTATGAGTACAATAATTATACTCACTTTGTGGACATAATAGAAAAAATGAAAAAAATCTTATGATAAAATATTTTGTGCATTGTCATTGAGAAACCAGGAAACCTTCAACACAAAAATATCTGTTCATTCATTTATTCATTTTTTTAACTTGTTTATCTAGTATATACTGGATATCCTTCTTGGCTACTAAAGTAATAAAAGCACTTAGCTTCCTGGAACTTCCCTGGGAAAGACATCAGTGGTAGGGCCAGCTCTGGCCACTTGCTTTCCCTTCGGGAACAGGACAGCATTAGTGAATGAGTTGATAGGGGGACAGAGAACCAAAGACCTCAATCAAAGAATCAATTTGGGAAAGTCTCAAAAGGTTGGATTATGCTATGGTCTTTAAAAAGTGAGAAACAGAATCTTGTTTTATCTCCCTACAGAATAAAAATGATCATCTTCTCTATAAATAATGAAGCGCCTCGTAATCTGACAGGCTTTTTTGGGAAGGTATCCAAATGCATCCCAAGCATAGCCTCCCAGACCCTCGCAGCTAGAACTGTCCTTGATTAAAAATCACCTGCACCTAGACCACAGTTTCCAAACTGTCTTATGGATGGGAGATACATGAGAATGCAAGCACTAGCTATCAGGAAGACGTGCAGCCAGACCTCTATCTTCTGTGATGGCAGTGATTCTGAGTTAAGTCTGTCTGTCCATCCATTCGTGCAGCCCATCCATGTCCGTGCAGCGCTCATTATGGACAAAGCAATGGGAAGCACACAGTGATGGAAAAGACAGACGCCTCCTGGCTTTATAAATCATTCAGTCCGGGGAAGAAGCAGCTGGTCATGACAACCATTCTTAAGAAGCAGCCTGTGAGTCCCAGTTTCATGCAGCCTCATCTTGGCCAGGGACCTCACTGGCTGGTGAGAGACATGAGAGGCAGGGTGCATCAGCCTTCATGACCTGCACATGCCCTTATCTCCAGTGCATGACAGGAGGTGACACTGCACTGAGTTTAAATTGTGGGCCAGCTGCCGTAGTTTGCTTGAGCCAGGATTCTGTTTGTACTTACTACTGACTTTGCACATGTACTCGCTGAAGTGCCCTCCCAAGACATCGGCTACAATGCTAAGCAGTGTAAGGTGGATAATCAGTTGTCTTGTTCCCGGTCGTTCTGATAGAAAGATACACTGTCAGAGGAGCAACTACCAAGTAAGTAATTACCTTTAGCTCACAAAGTCTGCAGACACACAACAGAAGGAATCCAGTTTTAGCTGATGGTTTTCAGGGCAAAGCAACTGCACTGACAGAGATATTCTTGACATCTGATTTAAAGCATAGAAGCCCCAATTTATTAGTTCAAAGTAAGAAGCCCTCTTTTCTGACCTTTCTTAGCTATTAAAAAAAAACTGTCTCAACCAATAAATTACCCAAACTCAGGGTCCAGGACCTACAACTGACATCAGAGTCAATATCATAGAGTAAGCTGCAGCGCTGTGTGTTGGTAAACCCTGATGGAAACATTGAGCAGAAGGCAGGGTTTAAAGCAGAGGCATCTCATCCACCTTGATCATTAGGATTTGTGTTTGAGGAAGCATAGGCATGGAGATTTCCTAAAAAGTTGTAACTAGAAATTTTATTTGACCCAGCTATTTCCCTTTTAGATGTCTTCCCAAAAGAGTTAAAGGCATCATATTACAGTGATATAAGCATGGCCATGTTTATAGCAGCACAATTCATAATAGCTACATCTTGGAAACAGATGACTGGATTTAAAAATATGGCACTGATATGCAATGGAGTACTGTTCTGCCATAAAGAAGAATAAACTTGGGGCTGGGGATTTAGCTCAGTGGCATAAGTGCCTGACTTGTAAGTGCATGGTTGTGAGTTCAATCCCCAGTACTGATAAAAAAAAAAAAAGAAGAAGAAGAAACTTAAGTCAGTCATAGTAAATAGATACACCTTGATACCATGATATTAAGGGAAATAAATTAGATACACAAGCTTAAATAGTGCCTAGATGAGAGACCCAAAATATAAAGAGGAAAATTAACAACCAATGATAGGAAGTAGGGAGCTCTTTTTCAAATAGGGATCACAGAAGCTGGGCGTGGTAGCTCACGTCTGTAATCCCAGCCCTCGGGAGACTGAGGCAGGAGGATCCTTGCGAGTTCGAGACCAGCCTGGGCTACAAAGTGATTTCAAGGCCAGCCTAAACTGCATAGAGACCCTGTCTCAAAAAGACAAAAAAAAAAAATAGGGATCAGAGATGAAGGCAGAGGTAAGAGAAGGGAGGGAAAGGAGATGAAAAAGGAACTGAGATGTGTTCCATACAGGTACCTCCGTACAATGGATGTGACTGTTATGTGATGCAAACTTGGAGTAACAAACTTGGAGTAACAAAATATAAAAACTGAAAATAGTTTTGAAAAGAAGCCTAAGGAAAAATCTCCTAAAAATTAAGGGTGTGCCTTTCTTATTGATGCTTTATTATAAAATAATGTTAGCAAACGTTTACTGAGTGTTTACTGTGATCCAGGAACTGTTCTATGTCATATACTTGAATATGTTTTTTGGGGGGTCATTCAGACCATAGAAACACCTCATTCTCACCACCTAACTGGACTACTTTGAAAGGACTAGAAGAATCACATTGTAACAAAATTACCATGTAACATGCCATTGGATGTGAGCACCTCTTTGCAATTCTGAAACAAATCACCCAGAATGCCAATAGATAGTGGAAAAATTTCATGTAAATTTTGCTTAAGGGTTTATACCTTACGAGTTCCCCAAACTGATATTAAGCAATTTATAAAATGAGTATTAAATAATTACATTTATAAAATGAATATTAAGTAGATTACATTTTAAATATTTTGCAATTGGACATTAATTAGGTTATGAATTTTACAGAAGCAAAGGCATGCAGAGGAGAAAGCAGGAAAAGAAAGAGGAAGGGAACAGAAATATTTATTGAGCTGTTTTTCGGTGTGGATCATCCTGATAGCCACTTCGCCACACTGTAGGCACTTCATCCTCACACAAGGACATTTAATGTAGGTGTCCTTATTTTCATATACATTAAACATTCACATGTAACTCCAAGCCTATGTGCTTTTCACATTTGATGTAGACTACATTGTCCTCCCACAGTAAGCTTCTACTTGATTTGTCTGGAGGAGTGTAGTGTTTCTGGGAAGATTTTAAGAAATGGATTCTTAGGTAATGCTACAAAAACCCACACACTTGCATTTGCCTTAGTTACTAAAAATTCAGAGCCTGCTATAAATAGTACATACTCAATCAACATCTACAGAATAATATGAATTAATAAATATAGGATAATAAGATAAAAATATAATCTTTTATAAGCTATAGAAATGCTTTTATGAATGCTTTTTTATTAACCTCTTTAAAAAACAAAGCTATGCCATAGTATCATGATTTAGTACAAACACTTAAAGTACTCAAATTTAATAGTTCATTTTTTTTATATTTCAGTTGCTCAAAACAGTAGCCTAGACTCCATTATCTTACTTCTTCAGGCCCCATTTATTTCTTAACCCACTGCAGCAAACTCCAGCCCTCCTCTGATTCTGTTGAAGGTCAATAATGTATCTATTAATTCTAATCGAGCAAACACTTTAAATTTTCTCTCCTATTTGGTTTCTCAGTAGTATTTAACATTGTTGACCACTTGTTCTGTCTTTCAAATGCTATAAACCAGGTGTACATTAAAAGTATATATTTTGAAAGTAAGTAGCTTCTACATGCAGAGTCAAAGGCCAGCATAAAAAGAAAAATCAGCCCAGCATGGTGGTGCTTGTTTATAATCCCGCTACTCAAAAGGGTGAAACAGTTTCAATCCACCACGGGCACCTTAGCAAGATCCCAGAAAGAAAAAAGAAAGAGAAGAAGGAAGGAAGAAAGGAAGAAAGGAAGGAAAGAAGGAAAGAAGGAGAGAAAGAAGGGTTTGCCTAGCCTGGGTTTAATCCCCAGTGCTGAAAAAAAGAGGGGAGAGACAGACAGACAGACAGACAGCCATCAGAATCTTATCATTCCTTAACCATTTTTTTGGTTATTAGTCATGCATTCTGAAGTGTCTGTGTATCTATAAAGCACTGAATGACTTCCAACCTTTGTTAATTATTAGTGATGTGTTTGACAGAGGGAGAGCTATCTAAAATATAGCCATGTCATTCATAAAGAAGATGTATCTGAAATTTTAATAGAAATCAATTTGAAATAAGATCCAATTTATAAAAACTCAAATTACAAGCAATTTTTAGGAAGATGTACAGGACATAAACATGGAGATCTGAACAAGCGATTGATTGCTTATGTAACATGAGTTCTGTTCTGTCCAGTCGCACCTGACTGTATTCACAGACACAGCTGGATGGCATCCTGATTTAGAGAACAGGTTTTCTCTTCCTTTCACAGAATCTGCTCCTAGAGGCTCCCTCAAAGCATAGACTGTTTTTCCCTGTGCTAACATGAGACCTGGTGATTGTACCCTTACCGAGGGATTCGGCATTAGAAAAATTATAGCTGTAATTTGTGTTTTAGTAAAGTGGAGGTATTACTTTAGAGCTATATAGCTACTTACAATAGTATAATTATGCTCCAAATCTTACAGAAAAGAGAGAGGGCTATTTAAATGAATATTCTAAAAACTCAAGAGTATCTACAGCAAAAAACACTAACTTTATATATTGTAAATTTCACCAACCTATAAACATGACCCTGGGCTTAATCTCCATCTCCTCCTCTTACTGGAGACTCCTCTTACTGGAGAGGGCCCTCAAACTGAGTTATGTCCCCCCTCTCACCCTTGCACCTTTAAAAAAGCTTTTTAGAGTCAGAGTCTTGCTAAGGTGTTAAATTGTTCAGGCTGGGACTGAATTTGCAGTCTTCCTGCCTCACCTTCCCAGAGTCCTGGGCTTGCAGGTACATGCCACCACCTATGGCTTTTCCTTCCGAATTCTACTGCACATGCACGCACAGGTAGAAGCCAGCCCCAACCACTCCCCGTGCAGCGTCAGAGGAGGCGCCCAGTGAGCAAGACTCAGTGCTGGGTTCTTCTCCTGCTTGGACATGTGCAGCCTGGAGCTGCCTCGTGCTGCTTTATAAGCTTGTCTCTCCTGCCCTCTGTGACCAAAGAAACACACGCATGCAACAAAAAGAAAATTATAGGTCTTTGTTAGCAACTTTGACACAACATTGCAAAAAGAATTTGCTATGAGGTCTGGATAAGTCATGATTACTGTATCTTCTTCCTCCTTTTACATTTGATTTTGTCCTAAAATATTCTCTCATAACTGTTATCTATTCCAGGGAGATTGCATCTATGATTTCTTTTTTCTAATTAAAAACAAAAGCTGCTTCCTTTCTTCCTCTTTAGAGTTTATGAATGTGAGTGCACTTTTTTGCACAGTGTGATGTTGCCCTGTTTGCAGCTGTCTGCACATCTTAGGTAGCCTTATCTTGGCCGAGTAAGAAAAAGGGGGATTCACATTTCTACCTCCCAGCCTCTAGTGGGGCTGCTAGGATACCAGCAGTCTAAACAACTATTCTGAGCCTGAAGCAGCCTTGCAGTAGTGATGGCAGCAGGGAGTCTGACCCACTTCTATATCTGTACACACTGTTGTTGTAATGCAAATTAGTTTTCTTTGAAATAATGTAATGATTTCTTCAGACTTTAACTATAGTAAATAATTTTTTAAGTAAAACTATTGATATGATAGGGGAAAAATCACTTCTTTTAGCAAATGAAACTGTTATATTCAAATTTAATTAACCAAGAAGCCCCCAAACCACAGAGCGCATCACCCAGCATTGACAATTAATTAGTTTTGCTCTCTGAGAGCTACAGGTATTGAGCAAAGAGTGATGGATTAAAGGCTTTACTTTCTATGCAAAAGCTGGCCATTTCTAGCTCTCACACCTCCTTGATCATAGTTTGCCACTTTGGGCAACAAATTATATCTGGAGTGTGTAATTTCATGTCAGTTTTTAATTTCACATAATAAAAAAATGGGAAGAGTGAGAATAAAGCAGTATTGTTTTCCAATAAAGACAGTAAATGTGAGCAAAAGCAACTGCTTTCCAGATACTTGTGCTTTTCAAGACAGTTTTCTACCAAATAGGGAAGGAAGAGAAATAGAAATAGGGAAAGGGTGACAGGAATGGTTACCCCCGGCTTTTAAGTGGGTGATCTGTTTGTGGTGGATCAGGAAGCATCTTCCTTTTAACATTACATTTGCATATGTATAAATGATTTAACTGGAAACTATCAAAGCTAGCATCTAAAAAGCAGCATGATGTAATGAAAAGAATGTTAAATTCATTAGATGCTTGCAATCAAATTATCTGGAATATGCTTATTCCTTGAAGGAATCCTCATTTTCCTTGGACAGTCCTCATACTGTAGGAACATGCATACATATGCATATATTTTTCTGTAGAAAAATCAAGCAGTGGTGTTCCATAAGGAATGGGCTTTGGGCGGAGTACTGGAGATCAAACTCATGACCTGCTTGCCAGGCAGACACTTATGCCACTAACTAAATCTCCAGCAAGGCTTTAGTTAATCTATGATTGTCCTTTTCTCCGCCTATGTTGTAGGCAACTGAAATAGCTGTGTTGTAGGTACATGGTCTTATCAGTTCCTGAGAATATTCTCTGTTATTTATGTCTAGGAGAGATAGTGGTAATGCTGATTAACTCAAATCATTTCTATCTGGGTTTGGGAAGAGAATTTTTAACTAACATCTGTATTTATTAGGGCCTGGTGTTTACAGTGCTTTTAACTTTTGTGTGGAGCCCAGTTTGCACAGGTGTGATTCAGGAGATAAGATGCTACCCAGTTTTCCTGGGCTCGGAGCATCGGCCCAGAAAGTTAAGATCTGCAGACAGGGAGCATCCATGCAGGAGAACTGATGACCAGAAGGTCAGAAAGCACAGTTAGAAGTACTTGAGCAGCCATATGTGGGTAGGAGAGATCATTCCAGGCTAGGGCCCAGACTTGCAAGTGGAAATCAAGCAGGTAGGCAGAAGCCAAGATGTGGGAGATCAGGAAGCTAGAGCAGGAGTCTGGGAAGACCAAGACACAGAGCTTGGCGCTGGTAAATAAAAGAAAAAGAACTGATAGAGTTGGATCACAGGTACAGCAAGATGGTCACTTATCCAGATGAGAAGCCACTGGCATGAGGTCGGACAGCAGGCAGAGGAGGAGCCCAGGGTGCCAAGGAGTCCGTTGACCAGTGAATCATAGCCCCCTGTGCTTGCTTAAGGTGGAACCCTTATCTGCCACTGTCCAGGTCATCTGTGTTTGTTATACTTGAAGCAGAATGCCCCAAAGGCACATCTCCAGCCTTCTGGGTTCCTGATGCTTTTCTCCTCCCAGATAAAGTTCTGATGAGTGCGAGCTGGCAGGTGGAGTCTGCCTTCCAGGACAGCAGGGAGGAAAGGAAGTAGACACTTGTGTGTCTGAGTGAAGGTAGTGATGTGTGGGTAATGGAGCAGCTGAACGTTACAGACACAAGTCAAAGCATCTGTCACACGGCACCAGAGGCAGTTTATAAATTATTAATATGTTCCTCGTAGACTTTTCCATTCCATGTGAACTTGTGAATAAGTTTTGGTTCATTCCTCTTCCAGTGCCCTTGAAAAAGTGGGATGCTGTTTCTTAAAAATAGAAAAGATTGCTGAGACTTGAAGCAAATTGGTACCTTCCCAAGGTCATTTGGTCCGAGAAACAGAAATTGTCTGGTTCCAGTGAGTATTTTCCTCTTGATCCTGACCTGGAACTTGCCATCTCAACAGTATTTGGACCTGACTTCTTGGAAAGCGGGTCAGACAGAGACAATTGTTGTAAGAGTGTCAGCTTGTCCTTGGGCAGCCAATAGAATCTGCCATAACTTGTCAGGTTCTGCATAAAATCAAATCCATTAGGGAAGGTGTTCCCAAGTTTCTCTTCAGTCCTGAAACCCAGCCTCCACAGATAGCATCTTGCTGATAGAAAAATGGCCCCATCAGAGTCCCTGTTCTAGGAAATATTGAAGGAAGCTGTGAAGGTCAGCAAGGTCTGGCATCCCGCTGCCATGTAGGCAGGTATGAGCTGAGGCTGTGGGGCAGCAGAGCACAGAACTGAGCAGGAGCTGTATCATGGGTTGAGAGGGGCTCATTGCTGGTCAGACAGTGCAAGTCATTCTTCCGATGCTCCAAATCCGAACATGCATCACAGAGCCACTGAATCTTCAGGACCCCCAGCATCATATAGCCCAGTTCCCCATGCACCTGCAGAAGCAGATGAGAGGATGCCTCCTGAGAGCCTCTGTGTAGAAGCCCTCAGCAAAACAAGACTTCACTGCTGACAGGGACTTATTTGGCATTCCTGAAATGCAGATCTCCACAGCCAGGAAATAACAGGCTCATGCTTTCCACTTGTGCTGAGCACTCCATGCCAACGGCTAACTCTTTTATTAACACTTTCTGGTTCATATGGGCATATTAAAAGGTCTGTTTTCATTGCAAAGGAGTTTGGCTCAGCAAACGCTTTCCTAGGTACTTGACTGTAACCAAAGGAGAAGGTTTCAAGAAATTTTATTCAAGAAATCAGTTTAAGAAAGGACTCCTTTTCTCCCATTATTTTTGTCATTGGTCATATTTTCATTTACCCATAATGCTAGCCATGAACAAAGTACACACATAAATAGATTAACAGCATGCACCAGCAATGTGGTTTTCAAATATTGCTTTTTATACTTTTTGTTCCACCAGGCATGAGTGGATGATGTTCAGGGAAAGCTTTCGGTTCCTGCCAGCTGGGTAGTGGGTTTATCCACTATGTTTTCAGATTCTCATGGCTCTTCTTTATCTCTGCTGTTCTGGAGCCAACATAAAGTTAGTAACATTTGGTGGTGTGGATTCTTCTCCTCTGTGAGGCTTAGGAGTAGACCTATACAGGGTAGCTGCTGAGGGACTCAGAGATGACGATAATGATATTTATAGTTTAAAAATTCAAAATTTCTTCTGTGTATCATTCTCATTCAATAAATATTGATCGATTGACTGATTGATGGATTGATTGATAAATTTCTGGAGCTTTGAGATGCATTCTAAGTAGCCTCCAGCATTCTTTTTATACACATAGAGGAAGAAATGTGAGGAGGCAGTAGATGTATATCTAACGCTGTGTCATGGTCCTGGTGTAGTTGTCATTATTATCATTATACTAGGACACACTCCAGGTTGCAGGAATGGAGAAACCATTTTCATGTAATTTGCCTTTCACGTCCTAATTCTGGCCCTGACCTAACTCACTCAACTGAGACATTTTCTCTCTGTGATATGGAGAGACGTTGCTAAGCAACGAGATCAGTAATTGGTAAATGCTTATATATGATTCGATTTGAGTTACAAACAAAATATGCAACTGGTTTTTTTCCACTTTATTACTAGACAAATGATTATCATTTGGTTTTATTTTTGCCAAAATAAAATAAAATAACTGCTTTCATTTATCAAAATGCATAATAACAGGATGTAGTGGAAAGACCTTGGGTCTAGAGGACTGACAAAGTGAATCCTAGTATCAGGTATAAGAATCACTAATCTTCTGACCCTGAGTAAAATAGGGAACCACGCAATCTTAGTTTTTGTTCTTTTTTTTTCTTTCTTTCTTTTCAATCTGTACTTTGCAGGAAAAATACCTGGCTCCAGGGTCTGGTAAAGGATGGATGTGAGGATATGTAGTTTTTAGAGAAAATGAAACATTTCTGAGGATGGGCATCCTCTAGAATTCCAGGCTTCTTGATCTTGGGATCTTGCAGTGTTGGTGTAACTCCAAAGGTGGGGTTGATTAAGGAGTACTGAGTGAACACACACCACCCCCTAGAAGACACAAGGCTGTAAGGCAGATCTAGGGACTTTGGAAGAAAATGAACACACAGTGAGTTCACAGTGCAGTGGCAGGGGTAAGACAAGCAAAAACTGCACCCCAAAGCAGCATCTCGTTAAACCTCAGTATACAAGTCATATCTTCTCAAAACCAGTTACTGTAAGACTTCAAAGGAATGAATGATGATCCAGGAAGACTGAAGGAGTCGATGAAAACAATCTGTACAAAGGCCTTGAAGCACAGGTGCATACTTAAGAATAAATTCACAGCGAGTCTCACTGTAGGTATTGTGCATTCACTTGTACAAATCCATCCATGTTTCACTTACAACAGGGTCTAGCTGTCTTGTGTTAATACGACGTTGTTTGAGGCTGGTGGTCAGCCTTGTTTTGCCTCCTAGCAGTAAACATGTTACTTGAAGTCATGTCATGAATTATCTTCGCCACTAATGAAATGGATCATTTACATAAAAGTCAAAAAACTGTGAGGCCCATATGTTTCTTCCGTCTCTGGAGCTATGGAAATGTGCTCCCTGAAGCCAATTAGAAAACAGAGGGTGAAGGCAGACAGTCTGAGTCCTGGCAGGGGGAGGTTCCGGGATGACTGACGTGTTCCCCTGGCGGTACCAGAATACTTTCAAATAGGTGCCGTTTCAGACCCAGGCATCCCTGGATGGGTGCCTGGCTGTTTCTGGGAGATCTGCCTCAGACCATGGGTTCTTGTCACCTCGTCTTGCTTTTATAATCTGTTTTATTATCCTGCCTCCTTTGTCATTGGCCCCATGGATTTCCTAGGAGCTGCTGTGATCTGTCTTGTCGTTGCTCATTATCAGATAGTCTTAATCCTCGGACCATTGAAATATTCCTATAACAGCAGCACTGGCCATTTGGGGTTGTCCTCTGCCCCCGAAGGGAAGGTTCTGAGCCACCATCCTCATCCTGGGTTGGAGAGGTTGATAGAGTTATTTCCAAAAGATGAAAAATATTAACAAAAGATGAGAAATATAAAATAAAAAGCGGCCTTTATTCTGAGAACACGGAGAGAGATGACCGGCACCCCACCGCTGGCGTCCGACGATCTCTCCGGCGGACACGTGGCGTGGGGGCCTGTAAATAACCTCGGTTTGGGGTGGAACCTAAGGCGGGCATTAGGGATACACAGGTAGCCCATTGGTCCTAGGTTTGGCGCCATATGTAAATTCCCAGGGGTGGGAAGATGGCGTCACAGGTAACTTCCTAGGGGCAGGGCAAGATGGGGCTTCCTGCTTCCGGCTGTGGCTTTCCTGGCTACAGTGTCCTGTCTGGGCCAAACCTTTCATATCCCGTCTTATGGTTATTATTATGAAAAGGGGCGAAGATTTCTCTCTTTAACTACTTCCTGCTGGCAAAGGGCGCTGTACTGGAGCCTAGGGGAGTCGACGGGATGAAGGTTGATGCCCAGGTAGATGCTGCTGCCAGGTGTTTTAGCCAGGACAGCTTCACTGGTGAATGCACGTATGTCAGACTGGAAAAACAAAGAGACAAAATGTTATGAGGAGACATGGCACTGTCATATTTAAGGACCCAGGTGAGGTAGAAGGAAAGGTGCCTTTGATTTAGACATATCATTCTATCAGGACCATGTTGAGGTAGAAACATTTCCACGGTGAGGCAGAATTCTGAAAATTAAATGTGGGGTTAGGAGGAGTGGAGTTATGAGAGGTGATTACTCCCCCATCTGAAAGCATAAAAGTTAAGACGGTAGGTTGGTGAGGCTTGTCTCTGGTATGCATGATGTTGGAGTCTGTAGGCAATACTGCTAAAGAGTCCTGCTGTAAAAATGATCATTAATAAAATGTAAGAAATTAGGAACCAAAGTGGATAACAAAACATGACTTAGCCTGTTAACTGTGGCTGCGAGGCCTTTGTGAGACGGAGATTGGGTAGGCGACAGAAGATGAGATGACCACTCAGAATGATCAGATTTAGGGCTGGAAGGGCACCTCTTAGCCTGAGCGATGTGAAACCAGAATGGCAGTCTAGCAACTTTGATTTGGGCATGGGTCGCTGTAACCTGGTTGTAGTCCTTGGAATGATTTGCTGTAACAGAACTTTAGCAAGTATGAGAAAGGCTTTTATGTATCCTGAAAAAGTATAAACCAAGTAAGAAGACTGGGACCTGCACAAAATAGGCCCTGTTTGTAAGTGGCATAGGTTGACCATCAATACCCCCAGAGATTGAGGACTTAATATAGCAGCCTGAATACTCAGGAAGACCTCTGTATATATGGACTCTATGTCCACAAATATAGAGAATGTCTTACCTGAGACTTTAGTGCAACTTGGAATCTGAGACGGACACCTTAAAGGGGGCTGTTGTTGCCCTGAACCCCCTCAGCCTCCAGCAGCGATTTTCTGTCGGTGACGAATCTGGCAGTGTCGACATTTCCTATGAGGGCTAGAACTTAGGATGGCTTACCCACTCTCTGGTGGCTAGGACAGTCCAGTAGCCCTGGAGTAAGGTCTCAAAGAATGCCAGGATGGGGCATTTTCTTGCCCAGTATCTTCTGCTGCATTTGAGCGTGGTCCATGGAGGGGGCAGGCAGCTCCACCTTGTGTAGGTTTACCTGTCTCAGAACTCCAAGTGTCACAAGTGTTAAAATTATAAAAAAAATATTAAGATCTCTATAAGGTTTGAAGGTCAAGTTTTGCCTTTTTGTTTGGGATTTGGACTATAGTAGAATTAAGTAAGTATGCAGGAATTTAATATTGGCATTTTGGATTAGAGAGCAGGCTTTATCTGGATGGCACACCGCTTTTTTTTTATAGGGTGACACGTAGAATTAACAAAGCTTTAATCTGTCTAAAAAGGCTTTAATGGAAACATTTTGTAGTCAAGGTTTAGCAATCTTATGAATAAATCAATCAAAACTGATCTAATACTGTCAAATTCTGAACACATTTACTTTTAAAGTTGTTATTTGCAGTAGTATGAACCAAGACAAATAAAATAAAACTTTAAGAAAACCCTTGTCTTGAAATAGAGCTAGTGGTTCCCAGCAAAAAGGAATTTATAACCTTAGTTGTTAAACAGGAGATTGGTGAAGGCTTTGATTGATAAACAAGACTGGTAAAATTATCAGGTGGCCAGTAACTTTGATTAAATGGTTTGAGAATTGTAATAAAAAAGCATCTTTTGAGTGGAGCCAAATTGTAAAAAAAAGCATGCCTGAGCAGAGCCGCTGAGCTGCTGTTTTGTGGCGCTCTGGCAGAGCACGCCCAGTGGGTGGGGCAAGCGCTGGGATGTAGCGCGCAGGGGCGGGCTCAGACTGCCCCCTGAAACGTGTAAGATGACAGCGGCGGTGATGACGGCGCACAGGGGAGGGAGGGGCTGGGACGGCGCATGGGGGAGGGGCTGGGAGGCGGCCCGACACAGCGCGCGAAGCTGGAACTGCTTGCAGGGCGCGAGGATTAGAAAGCCAATTTAGGAACACAGCTGGGTTTTGATTAGCTTCCTGGACCTGTTTTAAAAGTTTGTTATAGTTAGTATGCTTGTCCTGCTCTGGCACAGCTATAGGCCCAGAGTCATTATAAACGTCCTTAAAATGTAAATCATAACAATTAGTAATAAATTTAAATTGCCTGATATCGTTCTGTGGGTCAACAGAAAAGCTACCTAATTTATGGACAATCTGGGATAGATCAGAAAGGGAAAAAAGCACATGGATGTTAACAAGCCCCTCGGGGCCAGCTTGCTCCCGAAGCAGTAGCAGAGCCTGAGGAGATTCCAGAGCAGAGGGCCACTGAGCAGCCATCCTTCCGGTAGGCGCATGTGAGCAATCATCTGTAGAGCGGCTACAGAGCTGCTGCCGGTCACCCTGGGAAACACGAGCAGATGGCGTCTCACTATGTGCCTTGCAGTGAGAGGACTGCTGTCGGCAGCACAATGAAGCGTCATGTGCACTGCAACAGGGCGGCTGTTGTAGTTCACAAGAGGAGCCACAAGGAGACGTCTGTTGACAATGAGGGTCCTGGAAACATGGCGGCGCCCTGTCACGTGACCCAAAACATGGCGGTGCCTGGGAACATGGCGGCGCCCTGTCGCCATGTGGCCCTCCGGGACATGGCGGCGCCATGCCACGTGGCAGAGGGTTGCAACATGGCGACTGTTCCCTGCGCAAGCTGGAACAATCACGCGACCTGCCGGAAGGACACAGCGACCGAGACCTAGTATGGTGGGCGGGTGGTGAGAATGCTGTAGGGGATACAGAATTCTCAGGAGAAGTCGGAGACTGTGAGGAAGCACTAACAGAGGGATCAGAGCCGCTGGGAGAGTTATGGGTCCCAGGAGAAGGCGGGGGAGAGGATGGAACATCGGGAGATAACTGCGACACAGAGGGATTAGAGCTGCTGGGAGAATTATGGGTCCTGGAAGGTGGAGAGGGAGACGATCGTACAGTGGGAGGTATCTGCAATGGAGAAGGATTACAGCTGCTGAGAGAATCAGGCACAGGGGGAGGAGAGAGCGGTCCGGCGGGAGGTAACAGCAGGGAACGAGTTTGGTGGTAGGCAGGCGGCGGCCGGAAAAACACTGGAGGGCAGGACGGAAAAGTTTGCGGCGCGGTAGAGTTAGCTAAAAGTATCTCAGCGGGAGCACAAGACTTAATGAGAGATGGGCGTGTTCTCAGAATAAGAAAGGCTTGGACATAAGGGAGTTCCAATAACTTGTTGCCAGCTTGACAAAAATCATACAAGTTCCTGAGAATGCAGGGGTCAAATGTTCCTTGCCGAGGCCAAGGCTTGCCGATAAGCGGGTAGGTTGGCCAGACCTCCTGGCAGTAAAAAGTTAGTTGTTTAGTTTTTATGGTACCTTTAATTTTTAGAGTACGTAAATTGGAAATTAGGCATTTTAAAGGCGTCTTTTGGGAGTTAGAAAATACGTTCCCCATGACTGATTCAGGCAAGAAAAAAAACCGGAGGTCCAGAAAAAAGTCGTCACTTATTTGTGGTACCACGCGGCGGCTACGGGGTTCCAAACCGTAAACTCCAGTCGTCACTGAGAGATTTACGAATGGAGTCTACGTGGGGTCAGTAACAGTTTTGCCCGTGAAAGCGCAAGGCTTTAAGGGAAGTGAGGCATTCTTTCAGTGTGGCGGTCCCAAAAATCTCTGCTTTGGGCTATCCGAACCCAAAGAACGTGAGAGATTTTGTGGGCGCAGGTTTGCCCAGAAAGAACCCTGCCCTGGGCGGTCCTAAGGACGTGAAAATGCACAGACCCACGCAGACGGGGAGAACATTCCACTGGGGCTGCCCAGTGCGAAAAGTTCCCCGGGGAGTGCTCACCTGAAATCAGTCTAGCCAATGCGGAGTGCAGGCGGCTGGCAACAGGAACGTCTCGGGAGAGGAAAAAGCTCGGGATTAATCCAGGATGTTATCTGATTATCGGCTAGGAAACTCTGGGTATGTGGCCCAAGAGTCAGTTGATTGCCGATCAAGTCACGGTACCAAATGATAGAGTTATTTCCAAAAGATGAAAAATATTAACAAAAGATGAGAAATATAAAATAAAAAGCGGCCTTTATTCTGAGAACACGGAGAGAGATGACCGGCACCCCACCACTGGCGTCCGACGATCTCTCCGGCGGACACGTGGCGTGGGGGCCTGTAAATAACCTCGGTTTGGGGTGGAACCTAAGGCGGGCATTAGGGATACACAGGTAGCCCATTGGTCCTAGGTTTGGCGCCATATGTAAATTCCCAGGGGTGGGAAGATGGCGTCACAGGTAACTTCCTAGGGGCAGGGCAAGATGGGGCTTCCTGCTTCCGGCTGTGGCTTTCCTGGCTACAGTGTCCTGTCTGGGCCAAACCTTTCAGAGGTCATGCAGGTTTTCAGGCACTATCTCACTGGTCAGTTGTCTGGGACAAATTTAGTAGACCCTGAATGATCTCTTAATTTCTATGAACCCTTTGGGCTCCTCTATAAGCAGCGCACACTTGAACACCCCTTAGACAAGATAAAATATTTGCAGGATATAGTTAGCATCACGTGTGTAGTATTTTAGGAAGGATAAAAATGGTCATGTTGCCTGGTTTTGCTGCCTGATCCCTAAAGAAAGTTATATTTTTTTTATGAAGCTAATAATTCTTAAAAGATCATTAGGACAAGATTTTAGTAATTCTTGGATACTTGGATACTAAGGATGGTAGGATTCAATTTAATTTTCATGAGATACATTGGGGGATTTCCACTTTAATGCTTCATAATTCTGAACATTCAGTGGTAGTTTGACCAACAAGAAAGAAAAGAAGGAAGGAAGGAAGGAAGGAAGGAAAGAAAGAAAGAAAGAAAGAAAGAAGAAGGAAAGAAATTTTCCCCTTTATTCTACAACTGAGATCTAAGACTTTCCCTGCTTAACCAATTAAATTCACCAGATAAGTAATGACACTGGTTTTGTTTTAGGTTGGGGAGCGGCTGATCAGTGGGAACAAGGAACTGTCTCTTGTGATGGTCATGTCAATTTTGAACCAGTTCCTCACTTTACATGCTGTCCTTCTGCTGTGGGAGGAGAGCTGCCTCCTGTGTGAGAGGGCTGAGGCTGTGGGAGGAAGAGCTGGACCCCAAGCGGAGAGCCGAGCTCACCAGGTCTCAATTCTTGCCGAGTCTGAACCATCACTCTCCTCACGGCCGATGATGCCTAGCATGATGCCACTTTCTTTATAGGTGTTCAGTAAATATTAATTTCACCCTGTTGGAGAGACTATGTCTTTCCTTGAAATAAGGCACAGAGTATTACATGGAGCTAATGGATATTTAAGATGCATGCTGGGATGAGTAGCTTCAGCAATGATACTGTCCTTGGTATGAATGAGCCTGGCAAGTACAAGGTCTTGAGTTCAAGTCCCGATACAAAACAAAATCTTAGAAAATCATTCACACAATTTTTTTCCTCCCATGAAAGAAGGAATTCCTAATAAGCTAAAAATTACACAAAATACACTTATAGTCAAATGTCTACATCTTCAATTCTTTCTTCTGTGATAATCTGCCCTTTGTGTCCCTGAATAACACACTTATACCTGAGTAATTTCTAAACTTTAACGTACTATCTGCATGCCACTCAAGTGCTTTATAAAAGAGCTGAAGCTGCTGACCTCTAAGAAATTAGAATAAATTAAATAGGGATCAACAGCTGGTTAAAATAAAATGCTATTATGGAATCTATGGCTATTGAATGTGATTTTTATTTATTTCAAAATTCCAGAATTCTCCTTATGTACTTCTTAAGGGGCTTTTTGAAGTTTTAAAAATAATTCCCTTCATTTCTGTTTTTCTGCATTAAAGCCAGCAGAGGCTTCCTCAGTGGGAAGATTAATCTCTCTTCCTCAAATAGAGATTCCAGGAATCACTGCATTCAAACTCTTCACACTGAAGAGATGTTAGAAATCATCTGGTTTCCCACTACATGCATTTCCCAACTTATCTCCCTGTATGTGATTTTCTACCCATTACTTGAACACTTCTGTGGCAAGATTCTCCCTATGTCATGAAGCTGAGCCATCACTAATGGCTTTCTCCGACTGCTGGAGAAATGTCACATATAATTTAGAGTAACTATCCCTTTATATTTCACTGTTGTTGTTGCTATGATAGGTTTGTTGCATGAATCTAATCCCTACTTAAAGATAATATAGTTCAGTGTGGGATACAGAGACCTAGATTTGACCTTAATGCCAATGCTTATTATCATATTCCATCAAAGTACCACTTATTAGTGTCCTGAACTCTGAGTAGCACTATCTTACTTTCCTTTAAAAATGTCTGTATGGTACGTACTATTTTTGCTGTATCCTGCTAGGCAGAAACTGAGTCAATAATTATAAAGACGATGGTGATGACAGCATTATTGCTTGTCAGCCATGTGGCAGGCAGTGTACTAAGCCTTTAAATACATGATCAGAATTTAAGTAATCTGCCTAATAGTGCTGTTTAATATCCACCTTATTCACTTTCCTGTCAATGAGATTCAGTGTCCCATCTGCAGCTGGAGGGTGGGGAGGTTCATTTTTGCTCACCATTTCAGGCCTGGCCTAGGAGAAAGTGCTCAACCTTTGGCAGCCGGGAAACGGAGAGAGCAGGGAGGAGGCAAAAATCACACTCAGCTACTCCACTCATGGATGGTGAACCCACTGTGAGTCCCCAGGTCCAATCACCTTCTATACATAGGAGCATTTGCACACATTTTCAATCTAAACTGTAACTAGCTGTTTGTTCAGGTTCAGGTTCGATTCTGAAAGGCCTCTGAATTTAACTTCATTAAGCCTCATTTCTTTGTCAAATGAGGGTAATGTTATCTTAAGGTTTTCTGAGACTCAAAAAACACCCTATGAAAATGTCTGTCATCCTTTCTTGAAAAATACTGCCAACATGTCATTTATTTATTTCAAAGATAGTCTTTTAAAATAATTGTATGTTTCCTCTTTCTCCAATTTCCTAGTCTCTGGGACAAATATCTCCTGTTCCTTTAAACTTCATTCATTCTTTTTTTTAAACAAGAAAAGAATAAAAGCAGTGATACAGAATTTCCAAAAAAAAGGAGATTAACAATGGTTAATATATTGTGTATTGATATCTTCAAAGTAGTTGCTTGTTCATTCTTTAGACAGGTGTTTTTGAGCTCACTGCCCTGTTGGAATTTACAATCCAGCAGAAACAGATAATGAATAATAAACATGATAACCAAGTAAATAACTTTCTATTTTAATGATAAGTGTCACGGTTGGGAGTGGCCAGAGAAGGAAACTGGAAATCTCAAAGTGATTCATTCTCTAACACTGTGCAACAAATTACCCTAAAACTTAGTTGCTTTAAGTAGCAATGATCATTTATTATTTTCTGTGGTTTCTGGGAGAGAGATAGTCAGGGAAGACACAGGGGTGTGATTTTCCTGTGCCCCATGATGTCTGAGACTCCAGCTGCAGCCCTGAGGGTGGCATCTAGAACCCTCTAAAAGCATAGTTACTTGCTTCTCTAGCGGTTGACCCACACTGTTGTCTGGGGTCCTCAGTTTTTTGTGTCTAACCTGGGCTTCCTCACAGCCTAGAAGCTGAGCTCCAAGAGTAAGAAACAGTGAGCCACGTAGAAGCAGTGTCGCCTTTTATAACCTAACCCTGGAAGTCCTCAGTCTCACTTTCAGCACAGCCTGTTGGTAAAGGCAATTTCAGGTCACACACAGGTTCAGAGATAAGGGACAGAGACCCCATCTCTCCAGGATAGAGTGTCAGAGTCATGCTGTAAGAAAAGTATAGAGACAGATGTATGGATGTAACCATCTTTGGAAAACGCTCTCAAACGTGATGAACAGGGTAGGTTTGTTAATATGGTAACATTTGGGCTACCGATTCAAAGGTGAGGGAGTGAGTCATATGCCTATCTTTGTCTGTGGCAGAGCATTCAGGTTAAGGCAAGAAAGAGCCTGTGCAAAGGCCCTTTAGGGGGGAAGCTGGGAAGATACAGAGGTTAGTATGGCCAGCCTGCTAATTCTGATGGTTTTTTCCTAACAAATCGATGAGAATAACAGAAAAAATAGTGTGAGAGACACAGAGCACAGAGGACAAATTATGTAAGGCCTTGAACACCATTGTAAATAATTTCACTTTTATTGTTAAGTGAGATGGGGAGACACATGGAGAGCTTGGAGAGACTTGAGTTTTAAAAGAATCACTCTGGCCATAGTGTGGAGAATAGATTAGGGGAGGGCCCAAGCAGGAAGAGAAATCAGTGGCTCAGACCAACATGGCAGCAGTAAAGCTGGTGAGAAAGGGTTAGTTAAAACAAAAAAAAAGTTCCTGGTGGGTTTGATGTGATGTGTGAGAAATCAGATGCCTGGGTCCTTGGCAGGAAGGGCTGCCACTTTCTGAAATAGGAAAGGGTGAGTGCTGAATAGCTAGACAGGGACACATCAGGAATTGTAAAGATGTTAAGTTTGAGATGTTTATTCCATAACTAAGCGGAGTGGTTGAAGAGGTATTTGGATAAATAAAATAAGAGTTCAGAAAGAAGTTTAAAATGAAGATAACTTGCTGAGTCGTAAGTGTAAAGATGTTATTTAATTTGTGATCCTGGCAGCAAATGCAAAATGATGTCACGCAGGAGTGAAAAGACCCACAGGCTGAGCCCCAGGGGCCCCCCAAGAAGAGGTGGAGAAAGTGCATCCAAAAGGCAGGACAGTGTCCTGACGGGACAAGATGGACACTTAGCAAACGTGCCGTCCCTGGTAACCTAGGCAAGGGCCGTGTCAAGGGAGGAGGAGGCAGATGCCTGAAGGAAGAGAATATAGAGATCAGAAAGACAGGAATTGGGTAAATGGAACACAGGCCACACTTTCCATGCATTTCCATCAAGATGAGTGAAGAAAGAGAACAGCAGCTAGCTGGGAAGAAAAAATCCAAGAGAATGATGTATATTTTATTTTTTATGGTGAAAGAAATGGCAACATATTCTCAGGCTCCTGGGAAAGAGATGGGAAAATGCAGTATTGTAGGAGGAGCATCTTAGAGCATTGTCCTTGCATGTGCTTTAATTGCAAGACATTTGCTGACCTCTGAGTGTATCTACAGCATGAGGATGTGGGCCTGAGTAACAGAGAGTAAGAGAAAGGAAAAATCCACCAGGCCACTACTTCTAAATGTCATCCAATGTCTCGCTCCTCAGCCAAGTCTCCCCACTTGGACTGGGAACCCAGGCCAGGCCTTTTCTCCAGGGTAAAACTATCCTACATGGAAACAGATAGGAACCACCTTTCAGCTCCTTGCAGCCCGTGATGAGCCCTCTTCCTTCTGATTCTCCAAGCAGCACCAGCCCGGCCTGAACACTGTGAAGAATCGAACTGATGCCTTCTGCCACTGACAGACACTACGACAGGACAAGTCGCTGTTCATGCAGGGAGAGGGTCTCCACGAGCAGTCACACCTGCCGAGAGAAGCACCAGCCTAGTCACTGAACAAATCCTTTTCATCCTTAATTTCAGAAGGGACCTATCAAGAACAGTGGCAAGAAAATCATGAAAAAAAAAATTCCCAGCTTTTTCCTTTCCCCTGATTGTGGAACTGTCTTTTGTTGCCCTTCACTTCCCATTTCCTTACACCCCAGAGACTGTGCATTTCCCCAAGTTTAGCACATGGTATTGGGATTTGGGAGGGCATCTTCTGCTCCCCATGCACCCATCCTGTATTTCACTCTTGATAAAGGCTTTCAGGCTTAATGCTAAGAAAAATTAAGCTCCGAAGTAGTAAAGCTGCTTGCTCTGTACAAGTGGCAGTTTGTATGTAGCCCAGATTTGTCCAAAGCATGCTAGTTGGTGAAGTGAAATTAAAACCAACATTTCCAGCTCATTAAGAAAGATTTTGGGGAGAGAGGATGTGCAAGTAATACTGATTTTGTCTTTCTGACCTGTCTTGTGACCTGTCCTGTAATTACTAACAACACTAGAGGGATTATTAGGTTTGCATCTGTAGAATAAAGTCATGGTACAAGAAGCATCTCAAACGTTTAATAACAACATCTCCTAAGGAAAGTGAGTTCTAGGACAAGACTATAGTGTGAAAGCACAAGAATTAATTCATAAATGAGGGTAGTAGAGTGTGAAATGCCTCTTGTCTGTTTCTCTCTTTTTTCTCTGAGGAGTATCATGATCCAAGTGTCAGAGAACACATGTGTGATGGAAGCGGTGACATGAGCAGTCAGTGTTATTAATGATGCCGGCCACCTCCCCTCCCACTTGTCCCTATGTGGCCCCTCTGTGCCCCTTCTGTGCCTTGACCCCTCACTCCTTGTACTTGTCCATGAATTGTGTTCTGTATTTATAAACTGCCTTGCACAGAAACCTGTTATCCAGCCCCGAGTTCAGCATCCTGCACCCTGGCTGGAGCGGGTATTCTGATTCAGTGTCATGTACTATGGCCAGTTTGATTTATACCTTCCCCATCGAACTGGGCCTTGTATTTCCCTTCCTAGGCACAGACGTCACGTGGCCTGATTAGTTGCCACGTGGTTCTTCCTCAGCCTGGCTTGGGCTTTACAAGGTGTTAGAGTTTTTAAATGAGCCCTAGGGTCCCTCTCACTTGAGTTTATACCAAGCAAGTTATGGAATGATTAACTTAATAGGTGCCATTTTCCCCCGAGTTGACTGGTTTTATTTATGCTTCGGCTGAGTGTCGGTGGATAACAAACAATTCTTTGTAGATTGTGATTGCAGACCCACGCGGTTTTATGGCCTTTTTCTGCTGTATAAATGATTGGGTAGCTCATTAAGTGTGCTGTGCTGTGTGAAAGGGCCACTCCAGAGACTCCATGGAGGGAGAAGGGACAGGGAAGGGTGGGGTCTTAAGAGAGAGAACAGCAGTGACCTTAACATACCTCATTGTGTAATAATCCCACCCCCCATTGATCCTTTACTGCGTTTGCCTCCACAGAGCTGCCCAGAAGTTAAATCTGTCCTCCAAAAAGAAGAAGCATCGGCCTTCCACTTCTTCTGTTGTGGAGACACCGCTCTTTGCTACTAGCTTCAGTGGGATTCTGCAGGCCTCCCCACCGCCGGCCCCGCCCTGTCTGCTGAGGGCTGTCAACAAGGTGAAGGACACACCAGGCCTGGGCAAGGTAGGTGCCAGGTGCCGCCCGCCATCTCCGCCATCTGCTCAGTATGTGTGGTTTGATCAAGTTTGGGAAAGAAGAAAACGATGGCTCCAGCTTGTTAAAATAAGAAGGTGTCAGGGAGAAAAGGAGACAAAATGAAATTGATTTGGGGGTATAGAAGCACCCCCTTGTCTGTGGTGTCACTCTCAATAACCTAGTTACCCATGTTCAACCTCAGTCTGAAAATATGAAGTGGAAAATTCTAGAAATAAATCATTCATAGGTTTTAAATAACTTTTGTCACAGTGTATTGTCATAGTTGTGTTACCCTTGCTGCTTTTCTCTGGCTGTGGCTAAGTTATAAGTTAAACTTTATCACACACACACACACACACACACACACGTGGTTTAGTATCGTTGCCAGTTTCTGACAGTCACAGAACGTCTTGGAATATGTCCTCCATGAATAAAGGGGATTAGGCCCTGTAAAATTTTCTTGGGTTATATCAACTAAGTAGTAGATTAAGACATTCAGGTTGTTGGAGCTCTGTTGTGATTTTGACAGGAAAAAAACAGCTTTGCATTGTTTGACAGAACAGTAGCCATTTAAAAAAAAAAAAAAATATATATATATATATATATATATATATATAAAGAGACAGAGGCAGAGAGAGGTGGGAGAACCAGAGGAGACTCGAGCAGGAGAAAGGGGTTAAGACAGGTCGTCATTTCCCTGTGGCTCTTTCATGTCTTTCTCTTCCGCAGAGAAATCTGCATTTAAACCAAACCTCTTACTGCAGCGCTGGCATGCACTCCAGTGGTGCCTTCCTAGTCAAGAAAAGCAATTTTGAGTTGTTATAAAGACTTAGAAAGACGCCTCGGAACACTGTTATGAGATATTGCTCAGCGACCGTGGGGATAACTTCATTTTTAAATGTCATCTCTAAACTCTTTCTCTTTCCTGAGATAAAGGTCTGGGAGAAGTAACTTAAGGCTTACTCCTTAACAGAGGAATTAGCTGGGGCTTATGAAAACGGTTAGCTGAAGGAGATGAGAGTTTTGTGTTTTCTTGGGAAGTAAGATGGTGCACACAACTAGACCACTTGACTTGGGCCTTGGGCTTGTTTTGGGAAGTTGTGGGTCATTCTGAAGACAGAGGCAGTTACACTGTGCAAATGGTGATTTTCCTGACTCAGGTCTCTGACTTCCTGTCCCCTTGACACCCAGACATATTTGTGCCCAGGTACGCATCTTCACCAGGCCTCTTGGTCCCTCTGGAAGTGACCCCAGCACCCGCAGCCCCTTCTTCCTCTGTTTTCTTTCCCTTGTCTCCTTCTCTTCTCTCCCATGTGCAATCTCACCACCCAGAGGGAAGGCCTTAACTTTATCATCATTTTTCCCCAAAGTCTTTAAATTTTAAGACTAGGTTGAAGAGAATAATTTTCACTCAGATGGGAAGCATCCTCTTCTGGAGTTTTCCATGGTGCAGGGTGGAGCAGAGAGCAGTTGGCTGATGGCTTCTCCAGGCTCAGAGGTAAATTCAGCTCAGGGCAGTGTCTGTAAGGGCTGCTCCATCATCCCCGGATGTGGGAGCAGATGGAGAAAGCAGTGTAGACTGGGAGTCCTCTTGGGGAGGACACAGTGGGCGCTGGCCACTGAGGAAGGGTGGATGCCCCAGCTGAGCACATGGGGGTCAGAGGGGATGGTTGATGTGCTGCTGTCTCAGGAGCATGGGACTAAGTAATGCAGGGCTTTTGTTTTTCTTTAAATGTGGTAAAATGAGCACAGCATAAAATTGAGCCTCTTAACCGCTTTTAAGTGTGCATAGGCTTTATTTGCTAAGTTTGGAGTGTTAATGCTGGAGCTGACTGCCTTAGACAAAGACTGCCTCCTGCTTTCAACTGTAAGCAGTGTCCCACTCCTCTTGTGAATAAATGATATCAGGATGGTCCGTTGAAAAGACAGCTGATTATTGGTTAGCCTGGGCACTCGTGTAACCAATCTAAACCTGTCCAGGACACCTCAAAATTAACCACATCAGAGGCTATCTTCCTGCAGCTGTTAATGTTGATGCAGCTTCAGAAGGATCAAGGCCTCAAGTCCAAGGCCTTCTGTACCCTTCTTCTCCATCCCCCAACCCTTTCCCTGGAATTCTGAGAGGAGGTTATGAGAGCTCCAAGACCAGGGACCAAAACAGTGGAAACAGAATTTGCACCCAGCACATTGACCCAGCATTTCCATAAAAATTATTTGAGAGAAAGGACACTGGTTGCATCTGGATTTCATGATGCACTACATGTAACGACCAGGTACAAAGGACCTTAACCCAAGTCTGCAAAGCATACATCCGTTTGTTTAAAATTGAAGATACCGTCTCTCTCACTCCGGTATGTGACAAATGAAGGCATTAGCCTGAGGGCCACAGAAGAGGATGGAAGGTGAGGTTTCCATCTAACAGTTCCACATGGCAGGAGCTAAATGCACTCTTCTGTCCTGCTGACCACTGGAGGACAATGGTGGGGCACAAGTGACAGCCAGAAGGGACATGTTTTTCGGAAGACAGTAGTAATCACATACTTGCTATGTTAAAATTGGTGCCATGATTAAAATGAGAAGTTGCCAAGCACACATTTGGTGCTGCTTCGTTCACAGAGAATGTCTGGTTTTCTCACCACCCCCAAGCTTTACTCTGCCCTACCATCTAGGTGCCTGTCTGGCCACCGTAAGGCCAACTTCCCCAACTCCTGTTTGGTTGCTTCCACTAATATGTCACTGTCATTAGAGACTACAGCTTTCTTTTTTCGTGTGAAAAATTCCCATCAATTTATCTCTGTTGTATAATTTATATTTTAATATCTCAGAGAAATACAGTGGAACTTAATATTAGAACATCAGTAATTGGTGCTATTTATAAACTGGCATGTTTGAAGCAGTTGAGGTGGCTTGAACCGTCCAAGCAACTTGACCCTTTAATGCTGACCTGGGGCCTCTGGGCGTGGCAGAGGATAACAGTAGCCACACCCATCTTTTTACCCAGCTCAGCCAACCACCTATCAGGCCTCATCACCAAGACCTCTCCCTCTAGAAACCTGAGAAATTCTTGTGGGCCTGGGAGGGATTTTGTGAGTTTATTTAGAGCAATCCTCTTATTTAATGAACAAGAAAACGGAGGCCCAGTGAGGCCCAGTGAGACTTTCCAACAGCTCCAGAGTCAGGATCAGAGGTCAAGACCATTAAATCACTGTGTTTTCTTCTGTAGAATTGGGCGATCAGTAGAAACACGTGATCCTTTACCATTGTGGGTAGAATGGCCAGGTGTGGTGGCATGTACCTGTAATCTCAGGTACTCAGGAGGCTGAGGCAGGAGAATTGCAAGTTTGAGGCCAGTCTAGGCAATACAGACTGGGGTTTGGGGCAGGGAGAGGAAGACAAAGAAAGTCAGTTGGGTGGAGCCAACAGCATCAGGGGAACACAGTGGCAGCAAAATAACATTGGGACCCAGTGGCCTTCATCCAGTGGAGAAGGACACGCCTGGCCTCTCAGAGTCAGGTCTAGAAGCAAGATGGAGACTGGAGGTTGTCCGTGCCACCACCCACTCCCACTCCCTCCTTGTGGCAGTGACTACCCCACTCCTCCACCTCGAGCTTCATTTCTGGCCATTGAAGTACTTCTTAAAGTGTAAGTTTTGCAGAAATCATGGAAGAGTTTGAGAAAACTTAAGTTTACTTAAAAGCACAGGACCCATCTCAGGATCCTCAGCTTCTAAAGCAGTTCTGATACTCAACAAATATTTACTGAGCACTGGACATGGTGGCACATGCCTGTGATCCTAGCATTCTGGGAGGCTGAGGCAGGAGGATTGATTACAAGCTCAAGCCTGGCCAATGCATTTGAAGAACTTAGTATGAATTTTGTACTGGGTACATAGCTTAGTGCAAAGACCCTGGATTCAAATCCCAGTATCTTATAAAAATAAATGCATAAGTAATGAACAAATAAATAAATATCAAGTATGCACTGCATGTCAGGAACCGTGCTAGGCAGTAGGTTTGCAGTGATGGATGAGGAAAAATGTCCTTCTGACACTTATTAATCTAGTGCTTTTGCCACCGCCTCTGTAGCACAGAGGCATCGCACCAGACTCAAAATCTAGTGCCTTCTTCTAGACAAGCAAGGAATTTCTTCAGTTTCCTCCAGTACTGAGGGACAATATGATTCAAAGAAAAGTCAGAATTATAGAACTAACATGGTAGTGCACACCTATAATCGCAGCACTTGGGAGGCTGAGGCAGGGACTATTGCTGTGAGTTCAAGGCCAGCCTGGGCTACAAAGTAAGTTGAAGGCCAGCCTGAACTGCTAGGAAGGCTCTGTTTCAAAAAGACCAAAAAGAAAAAGAAAAAAAGAATTATAGACCTAAAATGATTCCAACTTTCCAGTTATGCAAAGAAACAATTCTAAATGGCCTTGTAGAGACTAATGAGTAGATAAAGATGATTAGTGGATCAAAGCAGCTTAGTCTCTCCTGTTATATTTCATTGATCTGGCTTATATGTAAATGATACCTCTAATCTGTTTGAAAATGCCTCCCTTCCCTAAGTCCGTCAGTGCGCTTCCTGAAATTCGTTTGCTCAGTTAATTAACAGCTATGTTTAAGGTGTATTTGTTAGTATGTCACAGCTTAATGTCAGAGCTCTTTGTCTTGGACTTCAAGTTCCTAGAGCAAAGCCCATTATCTATTTAACTCCCTGAGAATTTGGCTCTGAAGCCACACCAAGTGTGCCTGGATGCTTTTTAAGGGGAAGAATGGTCGCGATCACAGTCCTAGTGGGACTGGTGACAGTACACCTGCTGTTTGGCTGAATCTTCTCTTCCCAGAGGGCAGAGGGAAACTATATGAGGCATAAAGGGAAGAGGAACCTTCTCTTTGTTCATAACCTGCAGAAATGCCTTAAAAGAATGACAACTGGTGATTGATTGGCGCCCAGCCCTGTCCCCTAAATGTGTTTTGAGAATATTGGAAAATTCCTACAGGTGTATTGAAGCAGCAAAGGAACAGACTCTAGAATCTGGAAGGTGCATAAACAATTTGGTGGAGCAGATATGAAGACCTGGTGGAAAAATTAAGCTGGGAACAGGTCAAGGAAGGCTTGTCATGCTTGAGTCACCCAGCAAATGACTATAAACTTACTGTGTCCCAGGTGCCAGTGAAAGAGGCAGAACACAGGAGCCTAGTGGCTATTCTGGGCTACATTGCTGCAAGGGAGAGGGAAGATATGTACTGATCTCCATAAACCCAGGGCACCCATGAAAATGTCTGACTGCCATTCAGCCTCAGCCACCACACCGGTGCTATGCATGCTGTTTCCTTCCCTTGGGAGGCCTGGTGAGCCTTGTCTGGATAGAACACAGGCTCTGGGGGTAAAGGGCTGGCACCCACGTCCATTTGCCTGTGCATTTCAGAAATGCTGCACTGAGCACATTCTGGCTCCGCGGACAGTGCAGCCCAGACACAGGCAGTTTGGAGAAGCTGTCAGAATTGGGGTTTAGAGATAGACTTGCCTGTGTGCCAGATTAGTTCTCTTAAGAAATAAATGCTGGAGCCACTGTTCTGTTCTCCCTGGCCCTCAATTTTAAATCATCTATCTATTATTAAGCACTATTTTTCAAACTCTATGCCAGCTTATTTTCAACTCTAGTGAAACTTATATTCCTCTGTCTCTGTCTCTGTCTCTGTCTCTGTCTCTCTCTCTCTCTCTCTCTCTCTCTCTCTCTCTCTCTCTCTCTCTCTCTCTCACACACACACACACACACACACACACTTGCACTTGTACCTCATGTTTTCATGTCCTGCATTGTCTAGGTTTAGTTTGAACTCTAAACATTCCTTCGGTGTCTGAACTAATAGTACTAAAAAAAATAAAAGAATTATATGTGCTTTTCTTTTGATAAAGACTCTTTTTCTTTATAGATTTATTAGCATTTTAGGGTAGAAGGTATCCAATTACTATACCTGTGTGAAACTGTATCGAAAAGAGAGACAAGATTCCTGTACAATTGGTGTTCTTGTTGTAAGAGGAGGATAGCAATGAGACTTTTAAAAATTGAAAGAAGGCGTTTTAAAAGGGACTAATATAGCTGTTATTCATTTATTCAGCAAGGAGAGATGGTGAACACAGCTCTCACTTGTTCAGAAGTGATTCCAGGTTATTTCAAGGAGAAAAATCTCATGCCTTCCAGCCCACCAAGGTGCAGGTTATTTAAACAGAATGCAAATTATTCCGTGCCTCATTATCATATCTGTCCTTCCTCATCCCAAAGCTTTATCAGAGGGAAAAGCAAAGTCTAGAGCCAGCCTTCAAAATTCATTTTATATAAAATAAAGAATTCCACTGTGATGGAAAATTCTGGAACCTAGTAGGCACTCACCACTACCACTCCTTCCTTAAACACTAAAATAACACAGAAAAAGTGGATCTTGAGTTCTCCCCTAGTTTGTTTACGGTGTTAGGGAGTAGGAACAGGACCCGGTGTAGATAGTACCTACCCATTCATCATTATAGCTAGCCTGGTAGCTTTTAAATTAAACTGTTAGCTCTTCAGGGAAATAAACTCTTGTGACCTACTACTCTTAAACTGCAGTTATTTTTTTCTGGGCTCAGTTGGTTTTGTTTGAGTCTGCTAAACTCGGGTAGTTGCAATGGTTGGTTGAAGTTTCTTTGCTTCCTTTTTTATTTCTTACTCTGACCCCTTCTCCAACTCGTGTCTCAAGAGAGAGGAGGCCTGAGAGGGACGTTCTGACTTTCCAGTCTTCAGTCTTTCTTTTCCCACCGTGCAGATTTCCACGCAGTTTTCATGGGCACCCGCCTCTAGGCTGCATATGTGCAGTATGCTGCTGCTTCTTTGCGGGTACCTAGGCCTCAGGAGACAAGGTGCTGAGATATTTGGGGGGCAAATCCAAAAGACCTAAGTCAGGGCCACTATTTTCCACACCCCAACCCCACCTCCAGCATGCTGCTATTGAATTTAGCAGCTGTCATTTCTGCAAGTGAAAGAGAACTTATCTGGAAGGAGACTTTCCATTAAAGCTCACCAGACAGAAAAGTCGTAAAGAGTAAAGAAAATGTGGAGTCATTATTTCTTCCTTATTAATACAACTGCCTTTAATTCTGCTGACCCAGCTGCATGGATATCATGGTCTGTTGTCTTCATTATCAGCTGGAGGACAAGAACTAGAAGGGCTAAGGAGCACATTTCTGTTTAGTTAGGTTAGATTTCTGATGGTATGAGACATTGTAAAGCACAAGGTACTCATTTTCTGGCTTTTTCTTGCCTGACATAGTCTAACCAGAGCAAATTAGGTGAAAGGACCCAGGACAAGCAGTAGAGTATTAGATAGGACACTCTGAGCTGCAGGGTCCTGTTATTGTAACTTCCAGGTTGCAAAGAGATAAATAAATTTATCACCCAATTTCTTTGTGGAGATTTTGCATTTTCCACTTCTCTCTCTGTTTCTCCTGAGGAGCTGGGGCTTTCTGCAAAGTTTTAGGGGCATGCAGCCCTCCTGACAGCTAGCTGTAGGTGCTCTCCGAGAGAAATATCTGCAGGCAAGCTAAATTCACTTCCTGACGTATCTGGTGAAACATGCTTCACAGTCTCCTTAAGTAGGTTGTAAATTTCTTGGGAAGTGAAATCATGTTCTTTTCGTATTTTCTGTTTTGTGACTTTTGACCTCAATTCTACTAGCTCTGTATTTTTTAGGTAACTGAAGATGGTAGAACTGTGTGTGTGCATGTGTGTGTGTTTGTGTGTTTGTGCATCTGTGTGTGTAGAGGGAGGAGTAAAAAGAAAAGCATTTTTGTAAAGAGATTTGTAAAAAGCTACCAGCCTTTCCTGTAATTGGAAGATAGTCCTGGGGCCTCTTGGATACCTGAAATTCCTAATTAGCATCTTGACTTATGGAATGAAAACATGAGATAAAATGAGGGAATTCTCCATGGGATAAATGCCACTGTCTCAATTAACCAAAGGGCAATAAGATGGATTATAACGCCAGAATAGGGCTTTTGATCATTCTTTGTCCAAAAACCACATTTTAGTCAAGCTCAGCACAATTAGACAATTACTGATATCAAGAAGAGAGTAGGTATATTTTAACCTACGTTTGAGCATCTTATCTTCCTATGTTTTTCTAGTGCTAATGGCTGAAAGAAAAGTGAATCATGACTTGCTATAATTATCCCATTAAAATGGGATTGATAGCAAGGTTTTGTTAAAAAATGGTGAGTCCAAACTGCTGAGTTTACCAGAAAGTTTTCCTTTACGCTTCACATAGGGCAGAAAATGCTGCTTTTGCCTACTGAAGGATTTGCATCAAATAGAAAATATTTGAATCCCTTCTAATGCTTCATTGAGCTGAAATGTATCATTAGGGAGGGGGAATCACTCTGAAACATTCTTAAAAGCCACACATTTTTTACAGATTGTTAAATAGTGTCTGATATAAAAATCCTCCAGCTGTTAACCCTCTGTGTTCCCTGGCTTGATACAAGACCATCTCAGCTGGAGTACGTGATGCTGCCCTCTGAATAATGGCCCTAAAATTTAAGAATTTGACTTTACAGATAAAACCAACCAAGACAGAATGACTGCAGTAGCATTGACTGAGGGCAAGGGACAGTATTCTTCCAAGTGTCTTTCCTGTTCCCTTCTGTGATTCATCCACAACCCACAGTTCATATAGGAACCTCACCCATGGGGGGCTCAGTTAAGAGAGTTGCCAGGAATGGACACCAGGTGGATTCATGAGCAGCTGCCCTGGTAGGGTGGTGGACCTGAGGCTGAGACAGGTCACCCGCCTCTGTCACTCCCAGTCCCACTGCTTTCTTCCCATATCACTTCAGGACATTTGTGTTAGCCACCACACAGTTTTTTAAGTACAGATCGTGGGTTATGCTTTTGTGTGTTGACTTAATTACTTTTCTCTCATTGCTGAGACAAAATGTCAGACACCTTAAGGTAAAAGGGGAAAAGGTTTATTTAGCTCACAGTATGTAGAGGTTTCAGTCCATAATCATCAAGGCAGGGTGACACATGGCAGAGATGCAACAGTTCATGGCCATGGAGTACAACAAAAGCGACAAAAGCAAAAGGGAAAGACAAGCCTCTTTGTGTCCTTTACAGTGTATCCAGTCTCCTGGGATTAGAGTGGTGCCAATCCAGTCTGTGGACTGAGGAAGGCCATCACCCTTAATCCCAGCATTGCACACTGTAGATTCAGCCAACTTTGAAAAAGTCCTGTGACCCAGTGAGGCTTTGGGAGGGACAGCTAGACAGAAACCATAACATGCATTAAGCAAAGTAGTGAAAGTAAACTAATACAATGATTTCTAAAAGGACAAAACACGTCCTATGTTCTGTGTAAGAACACGTTATTATGCTTTAACCATACTCTAGAATAATAAAAACCCAAGGCAAAGTAGGGCCAGGTGCCCCAGAACTGATTGGATATCTAACCCCATCCAAGGCTGCTGGGTGATTCAGTTCCACTGAGAATTCTGTGATTAGAACCCCAAATCAGTGACCACTGACAAATTTGGATTTCAACTTCTAGATGAAGAAATATGTTGTGAGTATTGACAGAGTGCGGTCTGTGAGTACACTGCTGGGAGACGGAACATTCCTGGAACTCCTGCCCACAACCTTGCCTGGCCTCTGCTCCTGCATCTCTCCCATCATGGAGCGCTCTGACTTCTGTGTCCACACCTACCTGCTTTTCCAGATAGGACCACGTGCACACTTTCTGCAGTACCCCACCTCTTTCTCTGATGAGGCTCCTTTTCTCTATGTTTCATACTACACTTGGCATAGATTTGCTTCCCTGGTTACTTACTGCTTTATAGTGCTCTCCTTGCTTTATGGAGATGAATTATTGGAGCCTTCATGCTGCCTGAGGGTGGGGATCTTGGTCCATGGCACTTTCATAGCACCCCAAATGTTTATCCACGTGTTAGTCTGTGCTATGTCTGGGATGTGGTTGTTCCCAAAGGTTCAGGTCCTAGACTCCTACTCCTAAGAGTAGCAGTGCTGAGAGGAGGTGGGATCTTTAGGAGGTGGGGCCTAATGGAAGGTAACGAGGTCACCGAGGGGACCTGTAGGAAAGGGGTAAATAGTTCCCTTGGGACTGCCAAAAGTGACTTGAATATGAATTATTGCAAAAAGAGTCTGTGCCCCTTGAGTCTGTCTGTCTTTGTGTGTCACTGTGCGATTGCCTGTCTCAGCCATGCTTCTGTAATGATGACATCCCCGTGATGTGATAGAATTATAGGGCCTCATGAGAGCCCACTAGATGCTGAAGCCATGTTCTTAGACCTTCAAACTTTTGAGCTAAATAAAATCCTTTTCTTTATAAAGCACTCTAGCCTGCAGGTATTTTGTTATAGTAACAAAAAAATAAACTGACAGCTAGACCTCCCGAAGTGAAATCCATTAAAATATGGAATGTAACAGCCATTATCATAACTTCTCTTACTGTATCTATCTCACTTATCCATCATCTATTCATCTGTCCCTCTGTCCCTCACCAGTTCACTCACAAAGCGTGTATTATGTGTCTATTTTGGAGCAATCTGATGAGTTAAAAATGGCCTCTTTGCTTAAGTAGCCCAGAAATTGCTATTTCAGAGAGTTAAAAGTCATTCTTTAGGTAGACAACTCAAACTAAAAATACCTGTTATTATTATCATCACTCTGGCTTATCACGGCAGATAAGATCGAAATTTATGCAAGGTAATTGGCTTCCTGGTGAGCTTTCCCCTGCATTCCTCTTTATGGAGTACACTGCAATATTCCGGGACAGTCTTCCTAACACACGGGGGTAACAGCTGATAGTGTGACAGTCGGAAACGATATATCTTTGTTTTGCCTTTAACCCTTTGATGTGCTACATGCAATTGCCTTGCAATTAGTTCACATGAATGAGTTGCGGTAACTTGCAAAACATTTGTGTTCATACAGATGCTTTCTCAAAACAGCTCACACTTCCTTTGCTTATGGAAGGGGTTACTCTGAGTATATGTGATAAGAAAGTTGTACTTTTCTTTCTATGGTGGGGTGACATGAGGGGCTTTGTTCAAGGTCACACAGAAAACTATCTGCTATCCTAGATCAGTCTTCTCTCTCCAGCAACCTTTGTGCACTCTCCATTCTGCTTTTAAGGCTGGGGGAGAAACTTCATACCTTTTAGGATTCCAGCTCTTCCTAGTCTCTTTTGAGAATGCCCCAGTTAAGACAGGAGGGCGGCTCCAAGGGTAGGGGCGATTCTAATACTATTTTGAATACTGTGTGTCCTTGAAGGTAGAAGGAAGAGAATAAAGGAGAATTAAGAGGATTTATGCAAAAGAAACACAAACTTCCTGGTGACATAGAGGCACGCCAGGGTCTCATGTGCCCAGGACACAGACAACTTGAAAGTATTTGAGTTTCAGCTGATATTTTAGCTTCATTCTCCTTCATTTCAGACCAGCTCTCCCCCTCACAGCTGCCAACAGTTCTAACATACCCTACCTTACAGTTTTCACCAGCAGACCAGACAGACTCTGTCTTTTTTGGCTCAGAACTCAAACATTGCCAGGAAGGCCTCAGATTGGCTCTGGTGGGATGTAGGCCGTGGTCATCACCGTGGAATGACAGGGTTGGAGTGAGCGGTGGAATGAGCGCCCAAGGAGAAGGTAAAGCTGGGCACACACACAAGTCACCCCCTCAAGAGTTAGATGGTTTGCAAAACGAGAAAAGGCCAAGAAGCTAGAAAATTCATGACCTCCTTCTTCTGGTTCCCAGTGAGTGTTACCCCACCTCTGCCAGGGCGGCTTCCCTCAAGCCACCAAGGCTTCTTGCTGTCCCCACAGTGCCCTACATGTGGCTCTACCTCAGCATTCATTTTCCTGTGCTGAGTTGTTTGTTCCTCTCCATGTGAGACTAACCGTGTGCCCCATGGGAACCGGTAGTGTATGCACACAGACTGTGAAGCCAGGCCTCCGCTCACAAAGGTTTGCTTCCCCAGGATCTGCACTCATGAGGTTCCATGTTATCATTAGCCTGCCTGTCTTCTCCAAGCATTCAGACGGAGTCACTGTTTACTTGACTAATATATACTGCTTGAACGGACATGTTTATTTGCAAGGCAAAAATGCACGACACTGTCACTCAGAGACCCTCCGAGTGTCTCACCTAGTCTGAGTGTCTTGCTCACCCCCCAGAGCTGGGGAAGTGGTGATAAAGGTGAAGGTTAGTTACGCCTTTTCTGTCATAGCAGTTTAGCATTACAGCAGAGGCTCTCAAATCCTTGACAGGGGTCCAGCCTGAGTTCCTGCCAGATTATATAGGAAAACAACTCATCCTAATACTGTGCACACTGAAAGTTGTTATATGTTTCTGAGTCTTTGGGCATGGAGGCTCCTGACCCTGAAATGAAAATGTAAAGGATTCTGTTTTTGTTACTAAATTCTGTTCTTTATTTAAAATTTAAAAAAAAATTAGTACATATTTGCAGTACGTACTGATTACATTCATGGTGGAGAGCTGGTATAGGTACCTGATGCATCTTAATTCTCTTTTCTTCCCCTGAACAAGAGTTTCCCAGTTATCCTTGAGTTGGTCTATTTTTCTTCAGTCAGTCTTTTCACCATTTCGCTCAGGCAGGAGGTTTTAGTGCCACATCATAAGCCACTGACAAACAGGCCCTTTTGTGCCTCACTGTCCGATCCTTTGCCATCTCAGCCAGGGGTGCTGGAGGAAAGCTGCCCATCTCTGGGGCCCAGCTCCTGGCTCACCTGCTCCCTGAGCCCCTCCTCCTTATCCTCCCACGTGTGTCCCTCCACCTTGGGGCATGTGTTTTGGAGGATAGGGGCTGTATCTGTTCCCTGCTTTTGTTATTTATTCATGTGAATACACAGATGCCATTTGATTCAATTTGGGGAATTTCTCCTCCCTGAAAGGAGACCCTGAGGTTCCCGAGACCTCCTTAGTAGCCATCTTTAAAAAATTTTCACCCCAAGAGAAGATAGGTGCTTACTGAGCTCATATGAGATGCTCTTCCTGACCACCTGCTCTTTGGGTTTTTTCTCCGTGAAATAAAAATGTAGCTTGTGGTATTATTTCCTTTGTCATCCTCTTTGTGGAGGTGGCTTTAAAATTCAGGCATCACTGGATTCTAATCCTCTTAGGGCACTCAGTTTCTAATTATTTCAAAGAAGAGCAAAGAGGGAACTTCTCCCTTTGCTTCATGGAGGTTCTCAGAGACCCTGTTAGTTTCTGGAAAAAACACAAACTTGTTAGCCTGTTGGTCTCCACCCTCCCGAGGATGTGAGACTTGTGGATGTCGGGTTGTTCACCTGCTGTCGGTTGAGCCCTCTCCCTGAAGACAGCGCTCCCTCCAGCCCTGGCTCACTCTCATCCTATCCCTGTCCCTCACCTACAGGTGTATCCAGATCATAGTGGCCAACATCTGCGTGCTAAGGCCAGACCTTTAGTCCCAAAGGATGCTCAGTGCACAGCAGCCACTGTGGACACAATAGTGGATGGCCCAACCCAGCCCAGTCAGGGGATACCAGAGCCCCTTAGAGACAGGACAATTGCTACCTCCATGGGCTAGTTGCTGGCCACCCCCAGGAGTGAGCAACTTTCTCAGCCTGTGGGTGGCCATGGCTGTTCACCAAGGGGCCATGAGGCAGACAGCAGGCACTGCTGACACCCAGCAGCCCAGAGCCACTTCCAGCTGGATCTTGGCATGTTCACAGCAAAACAGTGACTGCACAGGCACAAATCAACAGTGAGTAGGTGGGTGGGGGAAGAAAGTTGGACATTTGGGGAACAGCCTGGGCGATTGCAGCGCAGAGGAAAGCCATGTGGTATGTGTGCTACTCCTCTCCCCAGAGAAGAGCAACCCTGAAATGAGAAGGGGAATGACATCTGCACACTGAGACTGCTCCTTTCATCCAGGGTCCCTTCGTGGAGAGGACTACTTCAGTGTATGTCCTTGCATCTGACTCAGCACTGACACTTGCTGAAAAGGGCATCGAATTCCTATTTCTGATGAATAGTAACAACAGCTAGTATCCCTAGTGCTGGGGCCCAGTAAGGTTCAAAGCACTTCATGAACATTAATTCATTGACAAGCGTCATGTAGTAACATACACTGACTCATTTACATGCATACTACTTTTGTGTACCAACTCATTTATACACATTTACATACATCAGCTCATTTGCATAAACAGTGCATTTAAGACCTTAACTCATTGAGTTGTCTGTGTTAATGATGCGGAAACAGCCACAGAGCCATGTGCCTGAGGTCAGAGGGTCAGTTCTGGCTCTGGGATCTGAATCCCTGACCACTCTGCAGACTGCTCACGCTCCCCCTGATGGTTTGTAGTGAGTTTGTCACATATCTGTGTGTGGCATGTGGATGACTGTGTGTGTAGGGTGCCTCTGGTTTACCATTTCATCTGCCCTCCTGACCCTCACAGTATTCCTGCCCTGACTCCAGCCCTTCTTGGTCTGCTTTGGAGCCCTTGCCAGCTCTCTGAGGCCCACTTTCCCACTGCAGATGCATAAGGGCACTTCCAGCTGTCTCCACAGAGCCACTATGGTCGTTCTGTGTGCCCGAGGGGCTGGGCAGAGCCCCTTCTCCAGGCCTGCTCTGTCAGGCTGCAAGACTGACCACCGTGAGGTTTACAGCCTTTCTTGGCTATGCTCGGCTGGGTGGCCACCTCCAAGAACAAAACTCAGAGAACTTTTTCATGGCCTGGTCAGCACACTTGGAGGCTGACAGAGATTCAGAAGGGTGGAAAGGCTGGAATCATCCTCACAAAATCAGAGATGAGAAGGTAATTTGGTTTGTGACCTTTTTGAAAAACAGCCTAGAGACCAAAAAAAAAAAAAAGAAGGAAAAAAACAAAGAAAGAAAGAAAGAAAGAAAGCGATTATCGAGTTATATCCTTAAAATAGGAGGACCCTCATTCAGTTCTTAGGTTATACCCTTAAAGTAGGGGATCCTCACTTACATTGGCTAAAGGTGCTCTCCAGCGAGAAATCCCCTTGGTGGCTCCCTCATGTTGGCATATTCCTGCTTGAACAGCTAGGACCAGGCCTCAGGCTTGGAGATCTGTCCTGATTTCTATGCACACAGATTGCCCCACTCTCCATCCTGACCAAGCCCTTTCCTATCTATAAACACAGTTTCTGAATCTACCTATTTACACTGACTAAGACCCTGCACTCTGACACCTGGCCAGCCCCTCAACCTAGGGGGTCCTGAGGAGCCTTTGGGTGGCACCAGTTACCCTCATTTGTATCTGATACACCTCGCTAGCACCCATTGAGTTATGTTGCCCTAGTTTTTTAATTCTCCCAAATAAGAACTTGAAAAATCATCACCTTTTAATATTTGTATCCTGCCACCCTCCCTGTCACTGTACCCAGCACAGGACCTGGCACTGCATACATGTCTATTTCAGGGAAGAATGCAGAATGTTTGTGAATGATGCTGAAACAAGTCAGTCACTGGTGGAATCAGAAATATTCACATGTTTTGCGTTAAATGTCAGTTTTTGCATTTCCTGAATACTCAGGTTCGACCTTGAACTGGATCTCACATCCACCCTCCAGCAAGTCCATGCGGTGCCCCCACAGGTTCCTGTTTCCTCTCCCCTTGGGCATGTCCTCCTGTGTCTGCACCTTCTTTGCTGTATCCTTTAACAGCCATAGTGAGAGTCCTAAACCCTAATACAATCATTTTATTTAATAGTGGGATTCTGCTAAGCAGCTAAGCAGGTCACAGTGGGCTCTACATAATCCAGTCCCAAAGACCAGACTCCAGAGCCTGACATCCCTCCCTTCTCCCAAAGGCCACCTCCCCTACAGTCACACTATTGCTTAAGGGTCCTTGAAATATGCCAGACCCTTTCGTGTCTCTGAGTCTTTGCATCTTTTCCCTCTACTTAGAATAATAACCCCCTACTGCCTACCCCCTTCCTCTGTCACATAAAACTGTCAGCCATCTCCCCGGATAAGTTCTACCTGGGCAGAACATTCCCACCCTTTCTGCCCATCTCAGCCTGTGTCTGTGCTCTGGCCTCTCTCTTCCTTCTACCACACTGTGTTTGCCGGAGTGTGGCCTTGTTTGCTGTTCCTGTCCCTAGCACAGTACTGGAGCTGCTTCCTCTCCCGCTTTGACTTGCTGCTGACTGGTAGGGAGGAGACAGCTTCCGCTCCTTGAATGCTTTGGATCCCGTGCTATGTGTAGGAACTCCAAAAGAAAGGGGCTGATTTAGATGAAACATCACCAAAGGCTTTCTCATTGCAGTCTGAATGTAGATGTGTACAAACCCTCATCCATCGCAGCCAACATCAAAGCCTCTGAGAATATTATCCTTTCTACAATGCTATTATACGGAACAAAATTTGGGTTCCCACAGATTTTTTGGAGTTTATTGTGGTGAAGTTTGATAGCAATTTCGAAGTCACTGTTACAAACGCCCTAGCTATGGGTAGGTCCCAGAGCACATGGAATTCTAGGGCTCGGATGGATTCCTGTTCAGGTCAGAAATTAAGGGCATGACATCAACACTGGGAAACATTATTTGGTTTCTGAAAGAGAACTGCGTGGAACAAAGAAGATACTTTGATTTGCTTCTGTGGGCCTACTGTGAAGATATTCATAGCTAGTTCACGCTAGATTATTTTCGCGATTCCCGCAGGATGTCTGTGAGCTTTTTCACAATCACAGCCAGCCTGAGGAGAGTTGCAAACCGAGTTAATTCTGGTCATAGTGCTCTTTTTTTTAATTCATCTGTTATCCTCCTCTTTGCCTTCTTTCCAGGTATAATCTTCCTCCCCAAAAGCCACCGATTCCTCCCTCAAGATTCCATTCATTCAGAATCCTGTAAGTTAATGGAAAATTAGGTGATAAGTGGATTCATTGGATAAAACCGCTTATGAAATATCCTAAAATATAAATGGATGAAGGATGGAGGGATGATTGGTTACCAAATAGACAAATACATTTGCTCCATGCTGCAGATTTTTTTTAACAGGGAAAAAAACATTAAGCACAAAAATACTGGTAATTCTCCAAAGTGAAAATTTGTCAATGCAAAGTGCTGATTTTTAAAACTTCCTTTTGTAGTACATGCCATGCGTGAGCAGGGGCTGCTGACCTGAAGATTGCAGTGTGGACACACACATATCCAGGGTCCCCAGAGCGGAGAGAGCTCGGTTCATAAGTAGCAGTTGGTCATGAATTAGGTGGCTCCTGCCTTAGCACACTGCAATATTTTTTGTCTCTGCAGGCCAGACAGTAGAAATAAGCAGACCCATGAAGACTAGCAATTAATATTACCCTGGAGCTATTCCAGATGTTGCTGGGTAGACTGTGCCATGGCAGCCCTCTTCCTGCTCCTGATTTATTCCACGGTGCAGGAGGCATCCTGACATAGGGACTTCTTTTGTTTTATTTCAGGAGCTCTGTTTGAGACCTCTGATTTGCACAGTCTTTTAGTGTCTAGTGGTGAGGAAAGCTGTGTCCCGGAGTTCTGCCTCTTGAACAGGGGAGGTGCACCTTCTGCAGCACCCCATCCTTAGGAGAGGTGGGGGAGGGAGGGAGAGAGAGAGAATTGAAATGACCTATCCCACACAACCACACTGACATTTTACTGTGGCCTCCAGGGATGTGGTACACAGGGATGTGTTAATCAACTTTGTGTTACTGTATTTTAAAAAATACCAGAGACAATCAACTTTCAAAGGGGAAAGGTTGGTTTTGGCTCACGGTTTCAGAGGTCTGAGGGCATGACCATTGGGTCAGTTGCTTTTGGGCTTGTGGCAAGGTGATACACAATGGCAGAAGTGGGCAGAAGAGCAAGCTGCTCACCCCATGACAGCCAAGAGCAAAAAGGAAAGAGAAGAGGGGCCAGGGTCCCTTAAAGGGCACACCCCCATCTAACCAAGGACTCCACCAGGCCCTGTCTCTTAAAGGTTCCATTCCACCACTTCCCAGGAGACTGTGGGCTGGGGACAAAGCTTCAACACATGACCTTTGAGAGACACTTACCAAAACCATAGTGAGGCATGGCCAGGGGTAGTCACACAGAGGGTCTGGTCGGGAGGGCTTTCCTCCAAACCAAAAGGGTCTGCCATGTCAGTGGTCTGCCATGAAAGCTATGAAAGATGACTTTGCTGACTTTTGCAAAATTCTGCAATATCATCTAGCTGCATCTCAGGTGAAACTTTACCTTTAAACACTACCTGGAAGGGAGAGAGGGTTAAAAGGAACATGCACTCTTTCTGCTCTAGTTAAGCCCAGAATGTCCCCTGCTCCCAAAGCCCATGGTTGGCAGGTGCCAGAACATGTAAGATGGAGGCACTGGTTGGATGTCATCAGTCAGTGAAGGGTGGGGACCTCATCTCTTTCTCTTTGCTTCCTGGCTGTGTGGCAGCTGGTTTTGTTGTCAGGCATTGCCATCTGGCACCCCACCAGAGACCCCAAAACGTTGAGTTCACCTGATCAGGGATTGAAGCTTCAAAACCCATGAGGCTTATTAGCATTCTACTATTAATTTATAAACCATTTATCTTTATAGTTAATTATCTCAGGTGTGTGTGTGTGTATTTTTTCTTTTTGATACTGGTGATTGAACTCACAACCTTGTCAGGCAGGCGCTTGTGCCACTGAGCTAAATCCCCAGCCCCATCTCAGGTATTTGTTACAGTGGTAGGTAGCCAAGTAACATAACCTCTCTTTCTTCTCCTTCCCTCTTCAAATTTTTAATCTAAATTAAGAGTCTTGAGTTTAAATTCAAAAGGGAAAAAAGTTCTCAAATGCTCATTAGGTCAAAGGCATGTGAGACATCCATAGTTTCAGGCATTTTCTTTGCTGTGTTAAAAGGTGATTATTGTTGGTGACACCAGGAGCATCACACGCAGGCCCTTGGTGTCACAGAGTTTCATGTGGGTACTTTGGGAGGATTCTCCAAAGAACCTGAAGTCAGGGACAGTTAGTTTATTTTGTGTGTTGATTGTAGATTCTGACTCTTCACTTGATGTCATTGTAAGGATCAGTGACAGAAGAGACGATAAACTTTCATATCTCTGAGAGTCTTAAAGCCTTCACCTGAACCAGAGCAGATGCCAAAGGAAGAGAGTACCAGTGTTCTAGCACTAAGACCAAATTCTGGGACTTCACTACTCTGAGCAAAGAAGATTGCATCATTGCTAGGTTTAAGATGATGATGATTAGTGTTGCTCCAGAGTCTATTGGCTTAATGAGAAATAGGTTTACGAAACATCAAAAGAGTCATGTGAAGAAAATATTCCACATCACCGGTGAGTAAGTGTCGGAATAGGTAATAAGGGAAGATGCAGAGTTCCACTGTTAGAAATTGTTTGGATTTTAAATCCAGAGGACCGGTCAGTGATCACTTATTTCTTTCTCTTTTGTGTGTGTAATTCATGCCACCGTCAGTAGACTGTCTTCCAAAGTGTCCCAGGGTTCCCCTTTAACAGGGAATCCAGGTAGGAGCTTGGCTTTTAAAGCCAAGAGTCCTTTGTTGGTATAATGTAGTTCTTTGGTCACTCTCTAAGTACTTTTATATGATTTTTTTCCCTCTTTGAGGTATACCTGTGCACCAGTTAAGACATATGTTTTTAATTTTCAGTTCAAAGATGAAAAAACTCAGATCCAGAATGTCAAGTGATAGTGCCACCAGTTTATTATTTTTGTGTTTCTTCCATGTGATCCACATTTAATCCTTCCTCAAAGCCTATTCCTATTTTTGCCTGTGTTATTATCTGCATCTGTCTCTTCCTCTTCTCAACTACTGTCCCACTGGGGTTTCATGATCTCCTTCCTGGACTATAACATCTGACCCTGCATTACTCTCCACCTGTCATTTTCCCTCTTCCTTGACGTTTTCTCTGAGTGCTCCAAATTATGGGAATAAGAATTCCAATCTACCTCTGTCTATACATTGGGCCATTTCCATGGGAGATAGGCAGAGTCAAAGAGACACTTTGATGCTTGGGACAAGAAATTGAAGTGTCCCCTACACTTCAATTCTAATTCACACTAGCTCCTGGACTGTGGATCCCTGAGTAAGGTAGATGATTGCGTGACCCATATTTCCTTGTTAGCAAACCACTAAATGCCAGTCACAAAAGTGAACCAAAACCCAACTATAACTGGTCTTCTTTTGTGTGTTATGTGTTAGTCTTGTTTTGCAGAATGAGAATTCCAGGGTCTACTTGTACACTGAGCATTGTGCCTTCTAGTCACGTTTGCAATGCTATGTTCACAGCACCTTTGAGAGGTCACCTTAGCTCATTACAAGGACAACTAATCTTTAACCTTTATAAATTATATCAAAGAATTTTTAAACCCATCACAAGGTGAAAATGTATCAGTTGGAGTACTAATTCTGCTTATTTAATAATCCACATTTTCATTGTAAGAAATAAAGTTTTATCACATCATCTCTTGTTTCTCTCATGTTTTCTTTTCTACTTAGTATGTAAGAACCCCAACAGCCAAGACTCTCATAAACCTTATTTGCTCAAATGTTCTGTTCTCAGTAAGATATCTGGCAAATTCTCATGGTATGGAAAGCCCTGGTCTGAGAGGAAGTATGTTGATTGATACTAGTGAGTACCCAAGATGGTAGGTAATGATACTGGTACAGAATGGGGATCCTACTCAGAGGTCTTACTTGTATTTTTACCATGACCCACACTGCTTCCAAATAAATGGTGTTCAGTAACATGAGGTCCTCTAGTTGGGAAAGACTATTTGATCCCTTAATCAAGGAGCAGACAGGTCTGGTTAAAAGGCAGTGCCAGCCTCTATGTCATTCCAACTGTACTGATCCCACACCAGTAGGCGAGTACTCAGTGATGATACAGTACAAACCATCCCCCCAGTTCCCTACTGATTGAGGGGTGCACATCCATTAATTTTTGCCTTGCTTTTGTTAAGCTCTATAAACGCTTCATTTAAGTAAAAAATGAACTGAGCCTTTCTCTTGAATTTTGCAGACTACAGAGTAGCTCAGGAGTCATCCTGACAGTTCTCTGTGTGCAAAGGTGTCTCTGTTGTGGCCTCCTGTCTCAAAGGCTTGGTCATAGGTCCCCAGAGCAACTTCAGTATATTCATATAGATTCATCTGTGAGCTTGTAGTTCCTGTCCTGTAAGGACTTTCATTCTTCTCTGCCCCTGACAGACACAGGAAAATTATTTCCTGGTGAGAAATCAGGCACTGGTAAGATCAGCCTTTCAAAGAAGCATCCACCGTCAGAGGGGCTAATCGTCCCGGTGACAGACACGCCTGGCTGGCTTCCCCCTTTACGCTGCTTGATTGAGACAAGAAGAGGACGCCGCTGGCCTCCGCAATGGAGAATTCTGTTAGAACAATATCCACAGGGAATAGCTTTTATCTGCTAAGCGTGACAAGTGTGGCAAAGCACACAAAGCCCAGAGCACACACCAAGGGCCTGTGTACCTGCTCCCACAGAGGTAGGGCTGACTCTTACTCCCATTGCGTGGGATTTGTTTGCTTCTTTTCATTTGGCCTGCAGTGTTCCCCGTCACACTTTAATGCCTTGCCATAGCGGTAATCACTTTTGGAGCAAGAAGGAAATATTTCAGACAGTGAGGCGGAGAGATTCTGAAGGAGTCATCACTTAGTTCTCCACTCTTCATAGGAACGGAGGTGTGAGTGACCCTGGAAAGGAGGGGGACACACTTCCATTGTTCCCCTAGGCTGTTCTCAGCAGGGACACCTGTGTTGCTGTCACTGCAGCTGACCTGCAAGGACCCTCCGCTGGGCAGCCCACACACTCTCTCTGTGCCTTTGCTGGTCCCAGGACTCATGGGAATGTTGCAGTGGCGGCTGTTTGGAAATCCCTGAAATATTCATGTTCAGGCATCACCTTGGAGACAGAAAGTGAATTAGCCGTTCCCTAGGGTGTGGGGGTAGGGGAATTGTGAGTCACTCTCGACAGGCATGAGCTTCTTTGGGGGCAGTGGAAATGGATAGTGGTGATGGTTGTGTGACATTATCAATATATTATGCTTGCTAAAATGTTTGAAGTGGGAAATTTTGTTTTGTGAATGTTGTCTCAAATTTTTAAAGATAGCATTTAAGAACACTAAATATCTCATCTTGTCTTCTGGAAGGAGTCATCCCAGGCTTGGTGCCTTCACCTCTTACGCCCTCATCGTTATCCCTTTCTAATGCCCAAATTTATTTCAAAATCTACCATATAATGCATGCTTTTTTAAATTTCACGTGACCCTGTGAAGTGCTCACCTGACCAAAAGCTAAGCTAGTGAGAAAGCTTTTTTGTGGCTCAGATGTGTTTGCTTGGGTGTCTGCTGTTGGGAATGACGCTGATCTTAATAAGAAATGGAGAAACGTATTCCCACATCTCCCTGCCACCTGCCCTGAACACTTCAATTCTGTAGTGTCAGATTCTTTATAAATGTACATTTCAATAGGGTTCTTGACATTTTGCCCAGACCTGAGAAGAAATAAAACCTTTCTAACCCAACTGGAGCACATACAAAATAAAAACCAAAAACAAAAGAGAAATCCCAAGAATAACAGTATTGGACAAAGGGTTATGCTCTTGACTTATCCCTGAGATGACTGCATGCTGGACTCTTGGACACAAATTTAATCTAAATCAAAATATTTATTTTTCACTAAAACTCCCAAAGTGTGCCCAGGCCACAATGCTTTTAAAATTAATGAGTGAAGATTCATTTCCCCCCTGGAATCACTTCCCTCTGTACCATTTTATTGTATGTTTTCCTCCCCCTCTAGAACTTATTTGATATCTCCCTGCCCCTTTCCCTGCAAAATTTTGCTTTTTTGTTATTGAAAAAATGAGCCAAGGGAAGAAAGCAAGGGCACTTTCTTCCATAAGTCTTTTCTGACAGTAAAGATTGGCAAGCTTTGATTTGGCCAGTTTTAGACTAGACCTCATTGGTTGCTAGACGCAGGAGAGAGAATCCTAGAGCAGCTAAAGAGGAGCTGCCAGGCAGGCTCAGCTGCTCACAGGTGTGCAACTCCTCGTACCAGGGTCTGCTTCTACCGGGGTGGATCTGTCTGGAGCTCAGGCTACCTTAGAATCCACCTTTTTCCCTCTTGTGTGGCAGGGCCAGTGACTGCTCTTGCCTTGGTCTCTGGGTTTGCAAAGGTCAAGTGAGGTGACCTCTTCCACCAGCAACACAGGCAGGAGCAGAGCCAGGATGGCTTCTCTATTGCCACAAAACATGTTTCTCCTGCAGCCTTGCACGTGGTTACCCCTCCTTTTCACAGAACAGTGAAATGAGGAGTTGTGATATTTTGGAAAGGCTTTCATCTATCTTCTTCCAAGAAAAAGGTCAAAAATTAATAACAGTCTGTTCATGGCTAGGTGGAAATTAGATTTCACTCAATTACACGTGGATTCTCTTTCGAGGCTCAAACTCCCAGATAGATCAGGTTGCTGGAGTTGATGACTGCACTAGCATCTGCACTCCCCGACCCTGAGATTTGGCCATGTGGGAGATGATGTTGGGAAAACGGAGTTTTAAAATCCATAACTTTACTGGTGCTCTCAATGCCATAAGTCAATAAATAGTCTAAGGGGACATTAACAGTGGCTACCTTTCCTCTCCATTTTCTTTCCATGTGACCTCCTTGCTGATGCCTAGGAGGTGGATGTCAGGTGCATCAAGCCCTGACCTCTCATTTGCTGCCTGCCACTTATTTGTACCACTTCCTGCTACTTGCCTGAGACCATTGTACAGGGGTCTAGAGCCCACATCAGAGATCAGATACCCACTTCACCAGCACTCCAAAGTGACAGCGCACCAGGGAGGGAGACTTCAGCTCTGAGTGTGAGGAACACTGTACCTGGATTTCCTGCCACCTGCACAGTTTGGGAGTAGCGACTGGGGCCGTCATTGAAAGGGGCACGTTCCTTGGGCTCTAGCATTTGAAGAGTCCAGGCAGTTTTCCTGTTCCCCATCTCCTCCCAACTTGAAATTTATGTGATTGAAATATAAAAATAAAGCTTACAAAGCTCGAAAGCTCAGGTATCATGTGGGAGGCCACACTGGCATTTCTCAGTCACCTAACCTTCTTTGAGCATAAGATCTAGAGCCACCAAGCACAACTCTCTTCTTCCACACATCCATCTGTCCCTGCCATGTCCCTGTTGATAGATTTTGAGTCTCCCTCCCTTTTATAATAAGACTTTTCCTTTTCCTTTACTTCCCCCTGGATGTCTAGTAGTCAGATTGCTATCAGTTGTTTTTGTGCAGATATAATGTCTTTTTAGAGATGAAAACTGTGATATCTCCCTTTGTCTGTACAATAACACAGCAGGGGAAAGTGCCCAGGCCACACAGCAAGAGCTGACTGTCACATGTCCCATTCAGAGTACCTGCTGGACTCTCCTGAACTTGTACTCCATGTGCCTGGCCAGCCAAGGGGTTCCCTGTCCTGACTGGGCCTCTTCGACCTTGTCCCATGTGCTGTGTAGCACCATTCCTGCAGAGCTTGGGAAAGGGGGTCCTCTACAGCTCCTCCTCCAGCCTGCTTCCACAAGAGTCCTCTCTGGCCTTTTTCTGTTTGGCACATTGTTCAGACAAAGACGAGTTTGTGTGTCTCATTTCCCACTAGACTCTCCTAGGTGAAAGCCTGGGATTTGGAACTTGGGATTTTTTTCCCCCTCTGTAAATGAATGCCTTGTTGGACACCTTGTTGATACAGCAGAATTTCTCGTGTCTTTATAATGTAAGTGACTGTCTGGGCCACAAGGACACATTGTTTTATTATTACTGGTATGAGCCACTGTAATTCCACTTACACACTTTGAGGGATTAATTTTTGCTTTTCAGCATCATGTGTGATATGATTCATAGCCAAGTTTAATGTAATACTGTATGCTTCCCCCAAATACTTTATCTATATTTCAGAACTTTTGTCTCTGAAGATGATGTTTTAAGTGATGCAGTATAAACTTCTCCTTCAGATGAGAAAACAACTCTAGAGCGGTCCTCAACAGAGGCACTATAGACATTTTGATCCAGATAATTCTGAACTGGGATAAGGCATGCTGGTGCCTTGTGTGTCAATAGGATCCCCTGCGTGTGACAAGCATGCCTCCATACATTATCAAGTGGACCCTGGTTGAGTACTGGAACCCTGGAGGTAAAGATCACCAAGTTAGGCATCCTGAATCCCAGACCTGCCCTTGCTAGGTAAGCAAACAGACATGAGCTCTCCACCCTGCAGAGCTCAAGATAATGATCTAGTGCATACCCAGAGCCCCAGACAGAAGGGGGCTCAGGGGTTGGAGGAACCAAGAGCAAGGGTGGGCTCTGAGAACCTCGGGATGGAGGCGTGTCCTCTCCCAGCTTGTCTGTCTGCTAGTAGAAGCTGGCCCAGGGACTCACTGCCTTAGCTACAATGGCTGATCTTCACCAGACAATGTACTTTAGAAACCCATAAGGTCCTCACCCAGATTTAAGGGAGAAAATTCAAGAAGCAGGGGACTGTTTCTCCATGAATGATGGCCATCCACCCACATGCCCAGAATCTGAGTCTCGCCCCATTGCAGAAGCTCTGTGAGCCTCACGTGGTGAGCGTGACTCAGCCTCAGCCGTGCACATCAGTGTGGTTCTGGACTCCATCTTCGAGTGAAGTCTTGAGTCAGACACTTCGGTTCTCTTTCCTGAGCCGGGCCAAGTGTCCAGTGTGTGCAGGGCTCCACTCTGTCCTGTCTCTTACTTTAATCTGCTCATCTCCTCTCCTGAGCAGTGCCTTAGGGACACAGCATTAAATGTGAGGAGTGGGCAGGCAAGTGATGGGTGCCCCACTGTACTACGGCTTTCTAATGGACAGTGAGGAGCAGGGACTTCGTTACTAGGAAATCAGAAGTTTTCATGTTAGGCCTACTTTTACAGGCAGGAAACGAGCCTGTGTTTCCCTTGGATAAAGGTAAGAAATGTCTGCTGCTGGCCTCTGGCTGGAGACCATTCTAACCTTTGTTTATGGATCTGTTTCTGGGCTCCCTGACCCTGACCAGAGGTGCTTTGAGGCCAAAATGCAAAGCAAAAATCTCACTGAACTCTCTTGAGTCTTTCATCTCAATGAGGCCAGAAAATACCAAAACAGAAATGAAACTTTCACATGAAATTACTTTTGGGTAAGAAAAATAGTCTCCAAGTACAGTTAATGAGCTGAGGGAAAATAGTTTCTGGTTATTCTACTAGAAGCTGAGATTTTTATTCTAATAAATCATTGCTTTAGAGAAAGCCCTCTAAACTTTTCCTGTCCTTATTTCTTTTTCATTTATTTCATACTCTATTGAGTATTCTTTGTGTTTCTGAGTTATTTCTTTCCCAGCCACTTGGTCATAACCCAAAAGGAAAAACAAATTAGAATGACTCTGTAAGCAATATTTCATTGCTATTGGCATGTGGATCACAATCCTCCATTTTCCACCAATCAGGGAAGAACATTCTGGAAACTACACAAAGAAAAATTAGCTTTTACCTCTACAGTTTGGATTTTCTAGGAATAAAAAATACCAGAAACTTTAAAATAATCTTTTTTGTTAAAAGAACTTTGGTGGTCATTAATATCAGTCTGTATTTCTGAAAATTCCCCCCATGAGGAATTGTGGTGTGTTATTCCTGTCAGTGAATGGACTGTTTAATTGTGAGCAGGGGCTGTGAACCTTTGGTGAGAAATAGGTCTCCTCTATCCTCTGCTCCTGAGGTAACTGGGGCCCTCTCCCCTCAGCTTGTTTCTCCAGCTATGTGTGGGGTAATAACTATATCAGCCATCAGACAGAGACGCTCACCGCTTGACAGCTGGGGATGAACTCTTTTACAAAAGAAAAAAAAGCCTTATTGGAACAAGCCCACACCTCAGCATGCCTACCCAGCACTTCACATTTATGGGCTTCTTCTTCTCTCCATCACCGGTGCTCTTCCTTTTGTTGAGGGGCTACATCATAAAAGGGTCTCTTCTCTCCTCCTATCCCCCAAGGATAGTCCTTTCCACAACCTGAGAGAAACTTAGGAGCTGTCAACTGATAAAACAGGTGTATCATTCAGGGACCTAACCGGGAAAGACAAACATCACACAGAAATGGAAGTTTTGAAAAGAATTGTATAAAGAGATCATTTAACAAAGAATGGATAGAGAGCTGACATGGCTGAGATAGGAGCCCAGGGCTGGGAATAGCAGAGTGGCCAAGGACCCTCACCTCCTGGGGTGCCATGAAGGATGGAAGGGCCAAAGAGAGAGAGAGAGAGAGAGAGAGAGAGAGAGAGAGAGAGAGAGAGAGAGAGAGAGAGACAGAGACAGAGAGAGAGACAGAGAGAGAGAGAGAGAGAGAGAGAGAGAGAGAGAGAGACTGGAGGGCACAAAAGCGAACTGGCTGACAGAGCTCAACATAATCTTCAAAGAGCCCTCCTCGTGTCCTGGGTGGGACACACAGGCATCCTTGCCTGCACCTGCCGCCACCTCTCTTTGCTTTTGGAGGAACCCAACTTCCACCCCACTCCCATTTTCTACCCCTCTTGCTGCCCTCCTTCCTTGCTCTGCCAATACTACAACAGATAGAAAAGCAAAAGGCATTTCAGGGCTTCTCCTTTGCTGCTGACAGCACAAGGATTGCTCTGCTATTAGAATGATGCAGACCAGGGACAAGGTTTTGTCGAGTTCATGTCATCCGTTTTCCTCAGGCAGGATCATCATCTGTCTCAGATGCTGTGTGACAGACTTCTGGCTGTGTGGGACGCAGTGGCATAGTTACAACTGTAGCCCACACACCAGCCAGGTTGTTAAATGCAGATTTCTACACATGAAGGGATCGACCACACACACACCCTTTGGATGTCAGCCCTTTGAAATCCTTTGTGTAACACTTGTTTCTCCTTGAGATACACCGTCCATTTCTCCATATCCAGAAGATCTAAAAGAGTTGATTCTACCCGGGAAGGTATCCTCTAAACTCTCTATGACCTGTTTTTTCCCAAAATTCAAACCAAGCATTACTGGTGGTTTTAACCTAATCAGAGGAACCCTGGGTGTTGTTGCCAATACGTCCTTGAGCATTGCAATTATGAAAGTAGATAGATAGATCCACTGACAGATGATTGAAGTCTGTGTGTAAATTTGTTTTAAAGAATAGGTTCCATTTGCTCTGAGGCATCTGTTCCCTTTTTTCCTACCTCAACCAGTATTCAATGAATGGCTTCTGTCTGCCACACAGCTAGCTGAGGTTCCGGTCCCAGGCGTCTTCACTTCCTGTAAGCTCTCCAGCCACAGCCTCATTCGCTGGCTCCCTGGTGGAAAAATGGAGACAGGAGGTGTGGATGCTGCTCTGGCTTCACCACTCTGAGCTGCCGAACTACGTACATCACGTTACCTCTTCAGGCCTCAGCAAACGTATCTGTCAGCACAGTAAACATGTAGCAGCAGTTCCTCTCCGAGAAAATACACAGTGACTTCGTCATTTTACTAGGACTAAGGTATTATTTGTAATAATTATATCCAGGCAGCTACTGAGTCTTGGGCAAGGATCTTTATGGCCTCTGGAAGTCAGATCTGTCAGATGCACAGGAAGCAGGATACTAAATTCCATGCTCTTTGGAGCCAGCCCTCCTTGTGTCTGCTGAGTGATTAGCAGATTGTGTTTGCACAAGCTGTGAATCTACACTGTGCCCACCAAGGGGGTCATTGTATTCATCAACCTGTCTATAAACTACACAGTAAAGATTTGAATAATAGACCAGAACAGTTTCAAAGGACCTGTTACAATCTATCAAGTCAAGAATTTACAATTTTAGAAAATCCCTGAATACAAATTTACACAATTTTGAGTTGTTTTACAACTTATCAGACCATTAATCTAAATTTTAAAGTCCTTTATTATATACTTAATCATAGCCTGTGCTTGTTTAAAAAGTGCTAAAATATGTTTTAGCATGCTAAACCATAACAGTGCAAGGGAAAAATGACTTTAGAGAAATCCATAAAACTTGCCAAAGCAACCATAAATGTGTTCACTGTGAGGTCTGTTTTGTGTACAATTTATGTGCGATAGGTTGGGCTTGCTATAAACGATTTATATGTGTCCTCTGCCTTCCCAGGTAGGCAATGGGAGAGAGAGAGGAAGAGCACAGAATGTGGAGCTCAAGCTGGGTTTGAATCCTCTTTCTGGTACTTAACTCCCTGTTAGACTTTGTGGAAGCCATTTTGCTCCTTTGAACAAATAAAATGGCTACCTGCAAGGACTCAGAACAAAGCCTTCAGTAGATACAGGTTGAATTTTAACCACAAGCAAGATCAGAGACTGAGTATGAGGGTCAACAGTACCCTTCCCAGCATCCTTGCAGTCTCAGAAATCCCTCTCCCCCTTCCCCCACTTTTCCTCAGAGGAACCAGCACTTCCATCTCGTTTGTAAATTCAGACATTACCACACAGCCGTGGCCAGTCGGTCTGACCACCACCTTCCCTCCTCTTTCCCCCTAATGATAGAGGTGGAAATCTGAGCAGGTTGCTTTTAAATCACTTCCAACTTTTGATCCACTTTATCATTATTATTTATAGAGCACTCGTCCTCTTCCTATCTCCTTTCATTTCTAGAACTTTTTCAGGAAAGACCCCAATACTTCTATCTCTGATTTCTAATTTGCAATTTAAAAGTTTGGTGGTCCCGTAGAATTGAGTTCCAGAATGTGAGTGACACCCTCCGTGGTACTGGGGCTGGTAAAGATAGGTAAGGTACAGGCTTCCCATCAAGGCACTCCTGGTCTTGCAAACTAAAAGAGTGTTTTGCAAGTTAGCTGCCATTCGTAACTGCCAAATCTGAATACAAGCTCCAGGGGCTGGGGATTTAGCTCAGCGGCATAAGCACCTGCCTTGCAAGCAGGCGGTTGTGAGTTCGATCCCCGGTATCAATAAAAAGAAAAAACTAAAAAAAAAAAAGTGTGAATACAAGCTCCAGGCTTGCAACCAGCTGACCTCATGCTGTCCCTTGGGTCCCACCCAGACACCTGCACCCTAAACTCCATCTCCTAAGGGAAATTCACTATAGTCTGGTCAACTCCATTTTTCAAAGGTGAAGGTTTATTATCATGAATGAGAGTTTATTAAATCAATTCTCTGCATGGAGGTCACTGGAGCCCTGTCCAGTTCTGCCTTAAGGCCCTTTGCCATCTGGACTGTGCCGAGGTGGATGGGATCATAGTAAGATGTCAGGCATCTGAGTGTGCTACAGGGTGGCTCTGGTTACGTCCCCTCTTCACATTTGCAGTGTGTCAAAACTGAAGAAACTATCGGAAGTGTTACCATTGTTTACCTACTCAACAAGCCTAATTCTGCATCTCCTCTGCCCCATCCAGTAAGTTAAAGGGTTTTAGTGATGATTCCATCAATTTCAAGCATCCTTCTGGATGAACCGTGACCTCATGAAATTATCCTAAGGCTCCTACTTTCAAGAGCTGTTTTCCACATGAAATCAGTATTGACCATCCTACCATGACCACATATGCTTATTCGGTCTAGAAATTGTTAAATGAAAACATTACTCATTGTTTTCAAACACACTTACTGTGTAGCACCCATATGTGCACTCACGTTCATGCACACACACATGCACCTACCATCATGTTCACACTCACCCACACATTCATGTTCACATGTGCACATGACTTCAGTGCAGCACAGAGTTCTCCAGGTTAGTCCCCAGATGAAGGTAGTGCCCTCAGAACCCAGTTACTGCCCAGAGTTCCACCTCTGAACATTGCTATCTTGAGGACCAAGCCTTCAATACAGTTGAGTCTTTGGGGGGAAATTTTTGGGTCCTGAACATAAGAAAGACTCTATGAAGATGAGGCTAAACGGCCTCCTGGATTCTGCTTCTCCAAGTGTGGCCCCACACCGGTATAATCCACATCACCAAAGACATTAAAAATGCCCATTCCTAAGCCCCCGCTGACCTCCTGAATCAAAAACTCTGGGCGGGAGACTCCAGGGACCTGAGATGCAAATCATAATCGAACACTTACACAGAACTCTTGTTCTTAAGTAAGAAACTATGAATTCCCTTGTGTGTGCCTGTGAAACAAATTCCCTGCAGTTTATGGCTACTTAAACAGAAATGCATCCAAGGAGTCCAGATTGGGAGGCCAGTTGCCTTACAGTTATTGAGTAGAGGATCTGCTTGGATGGAGTACACCTGCAATCCCAGCACTCTGGAAGCTGGGGCAGGAAGATCAGGAATTTGATCCCATGCTGGACAATTAAGTAAAACCCTGTGTCAAAATAAAAATTTGTGGGGCTGGGGATTTAGCTCAGTGGCATAAGCGCCTGCCTTGGAAGCAGGCAGTCGTGAGTTCGATCCCTGGTACCGGTAAAAAGGAAAAAGACAAAAAAATAAAAATAAAAATTCGTTAGTTTGTTTGTTTAAAGGCTGGGAACTGGGTATTGCGGCTCACACCTGTAATCCTAACACTCAGGAAGCTGATACAGGAGGATCACCTTGAGTTAAGGCCAGCCTGGGCTACCTGATAAATTCAAGGCTAGCCTGAACTACATATCTCAAGAAAACAAACAAAAAGCTGGAGATATTGCTCAGTGAAAAGGTCCCTGGGTTTTATCTCCCATACCACAAACAAACAACTGTGCTACAGAGTTTCTTGATACACACCTATAATCCAGCTACTCAGGAGGCTCCTGCAGGAGAATCCCAATACTAGCCCACCCTGGTAATTTAGTGAGACCTCAAAAGAAAAATTTAAAAGAGTTGGGATATAATTTAGGTCAAGATTCTGAGTCCCATCCCCCATAATGCACAAAATGAAAATAAACAGAACCTGTGCCATTGCTCTCATGCATTGGAAACCACCACTGTCTAGAGATGAGGACAGAGCAGTGTCCAGTCCATGAGCAGGATGTAGGAGCCAGCGCTTCTGCTCCTCTCTTACTGCGGAATAAAGGGAGGTTCCCCTATCAGACAGCACACTGGCCGCAGTGTTTTATTCTGTGGCTGGAATGAAGCAGTCAGTCTATATTCTGTGGCTCCATGTACACTACTGTAAGACAACCTTGTTGGTGAGTGCTAAAGCAGATCTGTCTTTGCTTCTTTCCTTGAATCTAAATATTTTGTCATACTTAGCTTTCCTAGGTAAAAGAGAGCATGTGCTCATCAGCATTTAATAAATATTTATCCATGGCTTGACTGATTCATTATCCCTCATGTCAAGTTCCATGGCTGCTACTGGCACCCATGTGGATGCAGCCAGCAGACTCCACTTCTGCACAATTGTGTTGGCTCCTGGGGAAGACTCGCTGATCAAGGCATCTCTGTGTTAGGACTGTCGTGCCCTAAAAGTGTGAGCTGAACAGTTTCATCCTTAACTTCAGACTCCTCCTACCCCCCCTCTCCCATGGCAGAAAGATGCTAGCAGTGATGGAGAAATCATGACCCTGAAGAAATCAGGAACCTTGCTTCTCTGTCCCTCCAAGACTCCCCAGTATCCAAATTAAGTGTATACTTTTTAGTTTAAAAAAGAAGTTTCCATATTGAGAAGTTTCCACCTATATCACCAGGCAAGATTCTTCTCTTTCCTCCACTCTGCCCACCATAACCCATTTATAATTTATAAAAAACATCCCCGGGTTCTTAGCACATTTGAGGCTTTTCTTCAAGAACGTCACACACATTTTCTCATTTAATCTTCAAAATAACATCTATGACGGGCCAGTTCTATTCCATTTCCTTTGTACAGAGGAGGAAATCAGGGCATGGAAAAGCTGAGTACTGGTCCCAACGTGGCAGGGGCTGCTTGCAGGTTCCAAAAAACTGGTCAGCTCCAGCCCTGCAGGGCTTCAGCCACATTGCTCACTCTGCCCTGTGTGTCCTGCCTGCCTTCAGGGACTGCCTGGCCTTTAGTCCTTCCCTGAGTCCCATCTACAACAAAACTTTTTGTTCCTATTGCCAAAGTGGCAATGCCTGCACCCGTTTGGGTCCCCTATTGTACCCCAGCATGGGACTATTGCCCCCTACTCTGTTTGTTTTTTGTCTCATTTGGTAAAATGTAATCCTCTTGGACATAACTGGTTTTTAAATTTTTTATAACTCTAGAGCCTTTTATGGCACCTGATCCAGATTAAAAGCTACTTAACAAGTCTACTTAGTGAAGGATGGAATAGATTTCTGATCAGGATCTTTAGTCATTAAACTAGTTGAGAGTGAGGAGGCAGCCAGTGATCTGTCCTGAAGAGCCATTGGCATTGCTCTCTGTCTCTTCTAGACTGAAAATTTTAAGTCTAGACAAGATGAACAGTGCACAATACTCCAATTAGGAAAATTGGAAATACGGGAGGGCAGTTTGTGGTTTCACCTAGGAAGCCAAAAAAGCCCTATGTAAGCCAGAGCCCAGAAACAAAGGCACACGATGGAGACACCTTGCAGTAATAGCGCCCCAAGGTGGTGAGCATTTGTACAGCACTGTATGGAGCCTCTTTACATAGCATCTTAAGAGAACAGCTTTTCCAGGCAATGCTGTCAGCTGAGGGTACCTTCTGGGCTCAAGCAAAGTTAGCTTTTGTATTTGGCAAGGTGTAGCTGCTATGTGTCCATCGCAGCTCATGACAAACGTTTCTGACATTTCCTTCAGATGTGGGATGCTAGGGAGGCTTTCGAATTCTCAAATCCAAGAGTCAGCTTTATTGATCAGGTGCCTTTTATGAAAGGCATCTTGAGCCCCTCAGCCACAGAGAGGTAGTGCTCCTTTCTCAGGCCACCTCCACAGCTCCAGTCTTTGAGGCAAAGAGGATTATCATGGTAGGAACACGAGCATAAACCTTAATTGAATGTTGTTTTTAGTTCTTACTAAATGCATACTGGAAAGATTGTGATTAGGTAAATATCACATTTACTTGTGATTTTTTTTCTCACTAACCTCCATAGATTCTACACACACACACACACACACACACACACACACACACACACACAATTTTAAGTTGGAGAGAAAGAAAAAACACATCTTCCTAATAATCCTCTGTATTAGAACTTATTGTTCTGCTTTGAACACGTCTCCTGCTGTCAGCAAGGGCTTCTCTGCCAAGGCAGAGGGGCGGTGAAGAGAATTAAGAGGACAGAGAAGAGTTTGCCCCTGGGGGAGTGGCAGGAGCCTCTCATTAGCACTGGCTCTCTCCTGGACTTCCCGCAGCCCTGGTTCTTCTCAGCACATCCTCACCCTGCCCTGCAGGCTGTCCCTTTCCATCAGATGACCTCCAGTCCCTGCAAGACAGCAGCAGTAAGCATGGATCTCATTGGAGAATTCAAGGTTTTGCTTTGTTTCAAGCCTAAAGCTTGGAAGTAGAGGAATTCTCCCTTGGAAGTGCCAGCATCTCCCACCTGCTTTTGTGTGGACTCCACTGTTGCTCCATCCTCTGGGCCCTTTTCTGTCCCTGTCTGTCCTTCATCAAGCATTGGCAAAGAGTGCTGTGCCAAGTGTGTGTTCTACATGGGCTCGGTGGTAGAGCAAATGAACCGGGCAGTTTCCGAGGAACTGATGGGGAAAGAATTGGGATCATCATGGCTGTTAGACAACTTACTCTTCCTTATTTGTTGTTGAGTAAGAATGAATCTCTGTAAGATCGAGGGTCCACAGATTTGGATACTGACATACTTTCTTTGTTCCTCCCCCTTTCTTCCCTCTCCTCCTTTCTTTAAGTAGGAGGAGAATATAAGGATGTGGAATTCGGTGCAGTGATACATGAAGTATATGTCAGGCTTTCCAGAGAATAAATGTATCGAGCATCTTAAATTTCAGATGAGAGTATTATAGGGTTCAAACTCTTGATCCAAAAGATTCCTCTGGTGAAGAAGCAGCCCTCTCTGAGAGTATGTCTGCTCTAGGGTTCTCTAGAAAGGGGCTCCTTACCCATTATGGATCCAACCTTCCCAAGGGACCCCTAGAAAAATGCCCTGTCTCCCATCACCCTTACAGGCTAGAGAGGCCTTAACAATGAACATAATGGCCTTAACTGTTCCTTGAGAAGCCCAGAAGACCAGGTTGTTATGGTCACCTGTATGTTCTATGCAGGTCTCATCCATATCTGCTACTGCCAGGAACAAAATTTTCTTACAGGTAATACACACGTGTAATAGAGCTGAGGAACCAGCTAGGCAGTGCTCTGATAAGACAGTTTTACAAGGAGAATGGATGGGAAGGATGTGTGCCAGAAAGATACACAGCTAGAGATGAGGCTGGCTGGGTTGTTGCCCTTTTTAGATAGCTAGATTCTTATGTTGCTTAGCCAAGTTCCACAGTGGACCTGGTAGCTGCTATTTATCGACTGACACCTGACTGGGTTATTTGACTTATTTCAGAGTTCTGGGTTTTATTTATCTAGGTCAAAGGCCAGATGCAGCGGGATATTGAAACTCCTAGCACCAGGGAGAACCCAGCAGGGAGATACACAAGACCATAAATCAAGGTCATGATGGTGAGCTGAAGTTCTCCCCTTTATCATAAATTGGACTGCAGGAAAGAAAAACAGGTTTCCCTTGGGTCTATTGTTTTCCAAGCCAAACAGCAGCCCTTTGGTGACAGACAAGTCAGCACTGGTAGAGGCAGCATTTCTTGAGTGGCTGCTGAATAACAGCAGATCTATATAAAGCCCCTCGGTTGTGACACACAAGCATGCTTTAGTGTGAAATGGGCTCTTTATTACCAGTAAGTGCCCCCAATCCAAATAAAATTAAGGAATGCCCACCGCTGTTTCAAAAATTACTTCCGTGCTATTTTATCTCTGGAATCAGTGTTTTATGTTTCTAACCACAACAGTTTTTCTACCCAACAGTCAAGAAAAAAAAGTCTCCAGTTGTCGCTCATCTAGTGTGTACCGAAAGTCAGGCAAAAGAGAGGAGAGGTGGGAGTTAGCAGACCTCAGCTTAACCTTGGATGACCTTGGGGATACATCGGTTCTGTCCCGCTTTATGGACAGAAGACAGTGTAGTGAATTCAGTGACGGCATCCCCTGAAGCCCTGGGTTGAGGTGGTTAAAGGGCAGGGGAGAGCAGTGGACATCTGTTAGATTCCAGGGCAAATGGCTCCTGGGACACCTTGGCTCCTCAAGGATTTGGGTTCAATCAGTAACCGTTACTGATTGAAGACTCACTTTGTGCCAAGTTCTTGGAGTGACGATTTGCTTAATAGTCATGGGAAATCTTCAGGAAGTAGATACTGAGCAAGAATTGTACCATGGCACCAAGTTTTGCAAAAAGAAATCTCTTTATTGCATGGTCACCTGCAAGGAGGCCAGGATCTGTACACTGACGTGTGCCTCCTAAGCTGGTTGGTAGCAGGAGAATTTATAGCCAGCGAGAGGGGAGAAGCTGCTTGCTGATTGGATGGTGAGAAAGGGGATCTGTCACTCAGAGATAACAAGTCATCACATCTTCCTATTATAGGGTTGTATTTTTCTTTTCAGGGGAGTTTTGTTCTATGGGGATAGGAGGATTGAGCAAGGGGTAACATTTTGGGCTTGGGATATCAGAAGGCAATTGACCAGAGGGGCTGGCTACTTCCCTCCCTGCAGGCCCATTCTTGAAAAGCCAGTTCTAAACTGTCCTTGGGTTAACTCTGAAGACTTCCAGAAGGACAACTTAGGGATTTGGCACTGAAAGAATTTATGCCCAGTATGTCTAGATCTTGGGGTCTGTTATCTCTATTTTACAGAAACTATGTTGAATAATCATATGATCATGGTCACACAGTTACCAAGAGCCAGGATCTTTCTAACTTCATGATCTTTCTAGGAGACTCAGTAGCCTCATGACTCATCATAAAGTTATAATAGCTAATATTAACGAGTATTCGCTGTGTGGTAGGCATGGTTACAAGATGTGTGAGAGCTTTTTGCTCCCTTAAGGCTCCTCATAGCCCTGCTAGGCCAGTATACTTGTTATGTGCAGTTTCTGGGTATAACTCAAAAGGAGTTAAATTATGCGTTCCTGGAAACACACGAGTGAACGGTTCTGCCGGACCTGAGACCTGGGATCACGGAGCCTGTCCCCTGTGCCCCAGGCTATACTCCGTGTGAGTCAGGATGGGAGGCTATGACAGTGAGTGTCATTGACACTGGAGTGGTCTACCAGGGGCCTCAGACTCCCTTACCCCCCTTCACCTCTGACCTGAGGGTAGCTGTCTTATACCAGCTCATCTATTTAAAATAAGGTCCTCGGTAAAATGCACTAGAGAGGAGGAGTTTTCTAAACAGGCCACTGTCAGAGTTTAGTGCTGTCTGACAGACCAGTCCTGACTGCATCCCGACAGCCTGGCCATCTCCCTCCAGAGCCTGCTAATTGGTCTGAGGGACCCTGCTCCCCAGGGCTGCCCAGCGATTAGGGAAAGTGCTCTTTGCCTGGGTTTCACACACCCTCCCTCCAGTACCTCAGTCCCTTGCTGGGCTTGCAGGGTGACAGATGCACGCTGATGAGGAGCTTCGGGGAATTTTCTAACCCCCTGTGTTCCCCACTCCCCGAAGCGCTATTGAGTGTGTCTCATTATCAGGCTTCCATTTTCTGGTCTTCCACATGCGTCCCTCACACTTAGCCCTATTGTGCCACCACTTGTCACCTCTCCCAGCCTGGCTTTTAATAATGTAAATCTTTCCCTCTCTGATGCCATTGCTGCTCATTATTTGCTGTCTGGTGCCACATGAGCTCAGCTACTGGCACCTCTAAGAAGGCAGCTGTCCTGGTTCAGGGACAGACCCCACCCCAACCCTTCTGCTCCAGGGTTCAGCTCAGCCTATGACCCAGGACCTGGGACACTGATGACCACAGGAGGAAGTCCTGGCCACCACCAGGCAGTTGGCTTGGACACATCCCTAGAGCATTTCAAGCTTGAATCTCCTTTGGCCTCAAAGTGGGGAATGGGGGTAATAGGAATTATATTCCTTAGTAAAGCTGCCTTGGGGGAAACAAATGGAAATGATATGAATTAGAGAAAGTCCTCTGTAAATGGTAAGATTTGTACAACTAGTAAAGAAGCTAGGCCACACTGCTGATGGTGGATTGAACTAATTTTGTCAACTTGGAGCAGATGCTGTCCTGAAATGGGCTCAGAGTGCACCTCAGTCTTCCCCCTGTCTGCCCTTGCACCCTCCAAACTTGTCCTCTGGCTGGACTTTACCCTTCAATTTTTTAAATATATCACATAGCAGTATTTCCCTATCTTTTGCAAAGAAATTTAATTTGGTTTTGTCCTATAACTAAACTGTGCTCAGAAGCTCTGTAGTCTCCTCCGGTGTGGATTTGTAATTCTCTGTTGATAACCATGGCTTGGGGGAGTAAGGGCTTCATAAGAGATATTGAAAACTTGCCTGTAAATTTAGGGATTGCAACCTTCTTGGTTCCGTGCTGTATTTCCCAGTAATGGAGCTATTTGCGACCTCCGACATCATTACTGTTTGGAAGGCAGCTCTGCTTACCACTATACCCCTAGCACAAAGATCATTACTATCTGGAATATGATTTCTGTGGACTCCTAAAATAAACTCCTGGGCCCTTTCAGTCATATGAAATCATAAATATCTTCCTTCAGGAAAAGTAATTTCACATCATTTATGGAAACTTTACCAGGCAAGTATTTAAACTTTCTCCTTTTATAAAGCCTGATTTTAATTTACTTCACCAGCATCGTCTGTCTCTCCCATCAGGTGAAGCGGCCCTTTGGGAAAATAAAAAGGGGGAAGGAAAATATTATTTATGGAGTTCACTATGCCAGTGGTGGGTTAGCAATATCGTTTTACACTGTATTGTTTAAAGAGAAAAGGGTTCCTTTCATAATGGCTGGAAAATTGCAGTGGGTTTTTAGAAAGTAGTACTTCATCAAAATCTTTTATGATATATTTGTCAGACTGTCATAGCATAGAAGACTGCAGAAGGCTGCTGAGTTTCTTGGTAAATCAAAAATCTAAGTGTGTTGAGAAAGAATACTGAAAAATGTGCACTGTTTAATTTTCCTGTGTCTCTGATCATCTAGAGTGGCTGCGAATGCTCCTGACTAATGTACCATAGGCAGACAAAGCACATCCATCACATTGCCTGGGCAAGAAAGAAATGTATTGGTGAAATATGAGAAATACTACATTTAGCTTGCATGTGCTTAGATCAAATTTGCATGGATTTCTCACCTTCACAAAAAATATAAGCAGGTCATACGTCCTTTCATGTCAGTGGAAGGAAGGCAGAAAGTAGTTTGGTCTTTGTCTGTCTTATTTATGCATATATATGTGTGTTTAATTTTGTCTTAATTTTTAATATTAAACCTTGGAGAAGGTTTCTGTCATTGCTAATTTGATGTAGAAAGTCTATAATATACCGGTTGACCAGAAGAAAATGAATCCCTCCTCCCCCTCTTCCTCTTTACCCTCCTTCCTTCCTTTCTTGCTTTATTTCTTCCTTCCTCCCTGCCTTAGAACAATATGGTCATCCCCTGTCATCAATTATTGATTAGTTCCAGCACCTCCCACAAATACAAAAATCTACAGTCCATTAAGTCCCTTGTATAAAATGATGCAGTACTTGCTTATAACACATAACCTTGTGTGCACCTTAAAATCATCTCCCTGTGAGTTATAATACTAATACAAAGTAAATACTATGTAGATTATTGGTATACTGTATTGGTTAGGAGATATGGACAATAAAAAATCAGCATATTTTCAGTATAGGGGCTGGGGACATAGCTTAGTGGCACAGCATCTGCCTGGCAAGTGCAAGGTCATGAGTTTAATCCTTGATTTAAAAAAAAAATCTAATAGACTCAGTTTTTTTCCCAAACCTGTTCAGTCCTCTGTTGGTAGGATTTGTGGATGCTCAACCCATGAGTCTGGAGGCCAGCTGTACTGCTTTACATCTGTACATAGCTCTGTCTACTTTTGTCTTTACACATCTGTCCCTCCAGGGAGCCTGCACAGCAGGCCTGTCTGAGGGTTCTGGATGCCAAGGCCCATGCTCAGAGGCCCCCACAGTGATTTGGTGGTGACGTCTGGGTTAGATCCCAGTCCTGGCTGCTAGTCCACTGTGGTGCCCATCATGCCCATAGCTGTAAGGAGCGAGAGGCACCTGTTAGAGACAATGAAACCCCTCAAAGATTTTCTCTTGCAGCTGCATCTCCTCCAAAAACACGTGGAAAGCTCTTGGTTGTCCCAAGAACAGTGTGGGCCTGCTTTTCACCCTCCAGCTTCTCTCCCCGGGTCGGGTCAGGCAGCTCCAGCTCAGCCTTCTTCCACACTGGCTTGCTCCTGTATGAGGCTGAGACACAGCATGACTGGGGTTCCTGCAGCTCGTGCTCGCCATGAGAATTCCAGCATCCACTCCACGGCTGCTCGCCTCCCTGGGAGGGACCAGGACCCTGGGCTGCAGTTAGCCACTAGTTGGCTCTGCGCTGTCTCTCTTGCCCTAGAGCCCTTTGCTTTTAGAATCCCATCTGACAATATTATATTTTTTGCCCCCTTTCCCACCATTACTGTGGGAAAGTTTTCACAGACCTATCTTGTTTCCTCCAGTTTTTGCTGGAGTTTCCAGATGAGTTTCAGGAACTGAAGAATAGATGTGGAAGGCTTAAGGCAAGAAAGTTCCAAGCCTGCTGAGGATGAGACAGAAATGGTTCCGAGTCGTATTTCTGGTTAGGTTGATCCATCTGCATCCTGACCAGTTTCTACTGAACTGATTCTTAAAAGTGTAAAGGAAGTTAAATTTTAAAAATGTAAAGGGATTGAAAGGTGCTAGAGGTTAATTTAACTCTGTAGCCTTGACCTTGTAGAAGAAAAAGAAAACATGAACTATCATCGCATTGTGCATTGATTGCGGCCAAGACACAAAGGACCTTTACTGTGGGGTCACAAGAGGTCTCCACAGAGCTCCATCTGAGGACTGACCTGTTCCTCCCTTCCTCCCAGGCCTTTGTTACCATGCATAGTATTTTTTTCTGATGTCGAGGATCCTTCAGTCAAACTGCCTAAAGCCCTCCTGCAATCTTACAATTGAATGAAAACCTTTGACTCAGCAGCTCCAGGGTAGACAGGCAACAAAGAGCCTCGCTAGGTCTGCACCAAATGGTGATGCTATGTTGCTGGGGACAGACGGCAAGGTCTGCCTGCCACCATCGTGAGCAGCAGTAGCAATGGTGATCACGAGCCCACTTCTCGTTAGCCTCCAGTAAAGCCGGGTGGCAGCCAGCACCCATCTCCGCAGCAATGGGGTGTTTGTGCTGTTCAGGAGCGAGGCTTTGCTGGCTGAGTGAGAGTCTCACAGCCCCTTTCTGCCTCCGTCTCACGGTGCCTTCCAGAAGGAGGTGCTGAAATGATTAATGAGCGGGACATAAAGACAACTGCTGCCCAGAGCAACAGCTGTCTCGCACCAGCCACTGAATAATTAGACAAATGAGGCAAAAGTGGGGTCCCAACCGGCAGGGCCTTGGGTGCAGAAGTGCCAGTCTCTGCTGGTGTGAATCGGGGAGCCGGTGCCCCCATATGGGTTGTTCCTTTAGCCCCCTGGCTCCCATGCCCCTGGTCTACCCTTGGCTCTGACACAGTGACTGTGTCCAGGATGCTGAGAGCTAAGCAGACTCTGCACATGTGAGGCACAGCCCAGAGCCTCTACGTGGAGCAGCAGGGAGGGCTGAGATGGACATCGCTGTGCCAAGAACCTAACAGTGTTTGTAACAAAAGCAAGGACTCCTGGCAAGGAGTCTGAGGGACTTTCTTGATCGTAAGTGCTATCTCCTAAGCTCTTTAATTACAGAGGATTAAGGGGAAGTGGGGTGCCAGACTAAAGGAATAATGGCACAAAGGAGCTAAAGCAGAAAAACCCAATTTCCTCCCCTATTTATTTAAATGAATGGCAAAGAAAAGAGTGGAGTGTGGTGTTTCCCCCAGCTCCAAGTTCAGGGGGTTTTAAAAGGACCACGTATCTCCTCGGCCAGACGCGAGGCTGGGATCTTCAGCCAATCTACAGAAAACCTACCTCGGGCCTGGCGCTTCATTAAGATGCACGAGTGGTCCAGCCACAATAATGGCTCACAAATTCCACCCCTTCCTCCCTGCTTCTCCTTGTGGCTTAGCTCATACTTTACATGCAGCACCTCGCGTCACCCAGGAGTGGTTATAGGAAATTGTGAAGGAGAAAGGCAGCGGGCCATGTGGTTCCATCAGTTCTGCCTGGCGTCACATCATTCCGACCTGTGCTGTGCCCTGCTTGGGCAAGAAGAGTCACTGAGACAGAGCCCAGAGGCCCCAGCCACCTCACCAAAGTAGCAGCATGAATACCTGCTCGAATCTCACCGCCTGTGTAACTGGGGCAAATGGATAGAAAAGAATGCAACTGGAAACAGACGGCAGAGGGGCACACTGAACAGGAAATGAAGATGGATGTGTTATGCAGCGTGCAGCGGCTGTGAGATTCCATGTGTTACTAGGAAGAACCTTGCCAAGCCCAGTTGTTAATAACCAGCCCTCTCTCTAGTGACCGTCCTTGGTGGCTTGCTTATGATTCATTGTACCCAAAGTTTGAGGAAGGAAATTCTAAAGCCTTATCATTAACTCCATTGTTGGAAAATAATAGGGTATCAGTGTCCAAAGGAGAGAAGTAAGGGAGGAGGAGGGAAGCAAAACAGGAATTGAGTACCCACCATGTACCAGGAACTGTGTTCAGCACCTCACATGTCAACTTGCTGAGTTCTCCCCACAATTCCCTGTGACAGTCATCACTGTTCCTGTTATACAGATGAGAAAACTGAGGCTGTGAGAAGTTCAGTTGCTTGTGGGAGGCAGCAGTTGGCATAATGGGAAAAGTGTGGGTTTTGGAGGTGGATTAGAGCCCAGCCTTACCACCCACTGGTCCATTGATCCAGGGCAAGTTAAACAACATCTGTTTCCTGCTCTGTAAAATCTGGACAAGTGTGCCTACACGCTGGATTAGGGGATGATAAAATGAGATAATATAGCTAACAGCATAGTCCTGGCCCACAATGGACTCTCAGAAAAATGGTAGGTATCGTCCTGTGACCTCACAGTGGGAGTGCTCAGATTTGCACCCTGAGAAGCCAGCTTCCTCCTGACTTGGACAACCTCTGCTGTGACACCTGACCTCCAGGTTCACCATGGAGTAATTACCCTCTCTGGACAGGCACAGCCGGGTACAGTGCTGGACATCCAGTGAGCCTGGTGGCCTTGGCATTCTTTACATTTCAGCCTTGTGCACTGCAAATGGATTATTATGCCTCAGCAGACAGAGCTGAGATCAGCAAGAGGACAATCTCACTACGTCAGGAACCACGTATCATACATAGTCTCTGAACATTGCTGTGTGTTTGAGATATTTCATTTAAAAATTTACATCAACCCCTTACCCAAAATTTTCATGATGGAGATTTCATGAAGCCTGACAATTGATTAGGCAGAGAGGTCAAGAGTTTTAAAAAAAACCCTTGTGCATACCTTCACAGTGTGTCTAATTACATTCCTGAATTATGTCTCTGCATCTGCATGCCCGAGACCCTGTGTCTCGTGTATCTTTTCATCACTCATGCGTAGCACAGAGCTGCCACATAGTAGGTACTCAAGGAAGTCCCCATCCTGTGTTGGACTGACCTAGCAACTAAGAGCTGGTAAAAGAGCAAATGCTGTCCTCTTCCTAGGACCACAGACTCCAGACCTACGTGTGGCTTCACCTTGATTTCTGCTTACTGTATAGGACTCTGAGGCAGGCTGGGTATTTCTGTGAGCACCATGCTTGGCCATGGGGCCAGGCTGAATTGTTCACAAGCACTGGAGACGCTGTTGTTCAGTGACTCTGAAGGTGGGTTAAAGGGTGCTTGCCTTCTGTTTTCTAGAGATGCGCTTTCATTTCCTGAAATGACTTCTCTGGGCTCACTTAATGGGATCCCAAATAACATGTTGCAAACCAATCTTTTTTCACTGTTGCCCCTCAGAGCACTTTTCAAATGCTGGTCATTAAAAACCAGGCCTTTAATGATGACACTAATAACTGTGGATTTTTGTCACCCAGAGTCCTGATGAGCTGAGAAAGGGAGTAAATTATGGAGCTAACTTTTATGTGCATGCTTTATTGATCTTTGAGTTTCAAGGGGACTACACCAGTCCCTATGGCTTGACAGTCCAGCTTAGCTTTTCATCTATGTAATTAGGCCACCAGAGCACAGTTAATTTTTAATTTATATTAATAGAAAGACAAAGAGCATGATGTGCCATCTCTGTATTAAGGTAATGAACATATCAAAATGTTCTACCTGGTCATTGTGAATAAATCATCTTTCTCCTGACCCAGCAATGATGTAGGCTGCTAATTCTTCGTGATTTTCATCATAGTGTGTCATGAGGAGGTTCAGTGCTGTGTGAATATTTATATCAACCATGTATTCGAGAGTGCTGTGCTAATCCACAATGGTCCTGTCTTTGCTTAACAGGTCAAAGTCATGCTTCGAATTTGTTCCACTTTGGCTCGTGACACCTCAGAATCCAGCTCTTTCTTAAAGGTGGACCCACGAAAGAAGCAGATCACGTTGTATGATCCCTTGACATGTGGAGGGCAAAATGCCTTTCAGAAACGAAGTAACCAGGTTCCTCCTAAGATGTTTGCCTTCGATGCAGTTTTTCCACAAGATGCATCTCAGGTGGGTATGATCCCTCTCTCCAGCTCAGGCAGGTTGACAAAAGAGAATCTGCTTATTCTCTAGGACCTCTGAGCTGTTGTGCTCTGAGCTCTGTGATGGATCCATCCCTCTACCTCCATCTTGAGCTTTGTGGAATAGTCTGGTCCTTCTAAGTTCCTGGTATGGTACTTTGGGCAGATCCATTGTGCTGGGATTTCAATAAAATACACTCCTGGGGAGAAGGAAGAACAGGCCAGTCAGAAGCAGGAAGACAACAGGCAGACTTAGAAGTTATGGGGGAAGCTGTAGCAAGGTGCTAGTAACTGGTCTCTTAGGACTCTACTCCTGGCTGTACTCCTGACTGTAGGTGTATAAGAAGGGAAAAGGTTTCAGGAAGCTGGACTAAAATTAAGCCATTTAAAATATGTTCTGGGGCCATATGTAAGTCCACTGGGGCAGAGGGCAGGTCTGTTAACCTTTGAAGGAACTGGAGTGCTAGAGAAGGAAACTGAGGCTAGATTGAAACCTGAGTCCTGTGTCTATGGAGTAGTAGGAAATAAAAGAGACTTGAATATGTGTGTGTATGTGTGTGTGTATCTTACATACTAGCTGTATAAATATACATCAGTTAGCTGTTGGTGCTTTACAAACCACCTTCCAATTCAGTGCTTAAAACAGTAGGCATTGGTATTGCTCTTGTGTCAGCTGAGCCATTCTGTCTTGGCTCTGTGATACGTTGTGGGATGTGTAGGCATCTCTGAAGCTCTTGGCCGGATGCTATCACATAGTTGGAGATTGGCTGGCTTAAGCTGGGCTACAGTGATGTTGGCTAGGTCTCTTGCAGGCTCACTTGGATTTGCTCACATGGCAGTGCCCAGGATTTAAGTTCTTGAGGCCTAGTTCCAGCACTGATGCAGCATCACTTCTGCATTCTGTTGACTCAGACTCAAGGAGTGGGGAAGAAAGTCCTTTTGATTGGATAAGCGGCAAAGTCACATTGCAAGAAGCATGTACACCAAACAGGGTGGAGAACAGGAGATATTTTTGCTAATCGACTACGAATATAATTTTGGGATGAGTTGGGCTCTGTGATATCAAGATTTCTGGGCCACAGGCAGCTAAAGAGTTGCGGACTGAAATTGCACATTTGAATGAATGTGATCCTCTAAAGTGGCACAAAACAAGGCCCACTCCTTGGGGACACTGAGGATTGGGGAAGTGGCATAAGTGCGGGGCTGATAGATTATAGAAATTACTAAACAAGTCAAGGCTGAGAAGGTAGCTCGATGGCAGGGCATCTGCTTATCATATCCAAGGCCCTGGGTTCGATACCTAGCTCCAAAAATAAACACAGACTTATATAAAAAGATAACCCAGGGCCTAAGTATGCAGTGGTCTGCTTTGCCTGCCTTTGCCTGGTTTCAGATCCCTGTTCCTGTCTGATAAATTTCTAGCGCTCCCAAAATTTATACAAAACTGTTTCATATGGTAATAAACAGCCTATAGTGGAACCTGAGAGCCATAGTGCCAATGGTTACCATTTGCAACCTGTTCATTTCTTCCACATTGCATCTGAGTATGGGGCATAACAATGTTCACATGGGTCCCCATACTATACAATAGACATATAGTGCCTATTACAGGCTTTATTTATTAGGAAGCTGAGCATGTGATCTCCCCGAAGAGTTGAACCAGAAGAAGGTTATGAATAGGTTCTATGGTTTCTCTGTTCATTTCAGTTTTTGAGTTGTACCACCCAAAGGGCTTAGTAATTTAAACCCAACATTGGGTCTAATAAATGGTCTACAAGTAATTTAATTAACACACTTAACACTTTTTAGAAGCCAATAGTGATAAGTTGTGAGAATTCTAAGGCAAACTCTAATTAAGCATGGACTATTAATGAGTTTTAGATTTATTCTAGAACAAGGAACTATTCTGACTGCTTCTTTGTTTACAGTTTGTACCAGGTTCCCGAGCTCACTATGCCCACCATTACTGCGTCCCTCATTTCAAAATATTTTAATTTGTTCAAATGTCTGATATTCTAACTTATGCCTCTGTATAAATTTGCAGTTTTCAAAAGTTTCATAAAATTCACCCAGTTGACTCTTTCTAGAAGCCCATAGGAAAGGAAGTCTTCACTGTTTTTATATGGCAGAGAAGGGAACTGAGATTCAAAAAGGGTTCAGTCACTTGCTTGTGGTCTCTCACCTAAGCAGAAGGCATTCCTGGATTCTCCCATTCACATTTCTGCATCCTCCTCAATGTGACATATCTTCTGTTTTTATCCACTATTTCCTTGGTTAAGGCTCTCAACCCCTTTGGCCCTCTGTGTCCTCATCTGTCCATGGAAGACACGCCTAAACTTTCCTCACTGCGTTGTTGTGATTCATCAGATAACATGCATGAAGTTCCTAGAACAGAGCCAGGAACATAGCAAGTGCTCCATAAATGTTAGCTATTTCATTGTTATATTACAGCATTATATGTTAATATGCTCCGGGGCATGGCTCAGCCCCACAGGGTGAGCACCCTTTGAGCCTCCACGCTTTGAGCGGAGTGGGTCTTGCTCTCAGGTCCTTGCCTGTGGAGCAGCAACCACCAGGCAGGTGTGAACTGTGCTTTTCTCCCAATGGAAAGTGTGGCAGCTTCCCACAGCTAAGCGATGAGGGGAACAGGCTTTGTTCCTCCTTCTGAGCCATCCTTACGACCCTTAACTGGCCTCAGAAGGCACTAGTTGCCCACTTTTGGGACAAACTCCTGCTAGGTCCTTCTAAGGCAGGATCGACTACAGCCTGTGAGTGTGCAGAGGATCCAGGCACTGCCAGGAAGGCTGCTCACTTCTCCAAGACCCTAGGGAAAGGCCGAAAGTAGTTTCCAGGGGCCGTGTTAGTCCTTGAAAAACACCAGTGGACAGAACACTGACCACTCTTCCTGACAGGTAGCCTGGCGGGGACTCTGCAAGAGTCCACTCCCATGTGCCCGCCCCTGATCTGTATGCAGGTGACTCAGTGATGGCAGTGTGGCCCATGCACAATCAGCATTCTCCCTGGTAACATCAGACTTTCTTCTCTGTGTGACTCAAGGGGGATTTGCTGTCCAAAGAGGCCAGTACATGAGTTCACTGGGCCATTCCTTCTCCCCGCTTTGCAGAGGTGCCTTTGGAAAATTCCATCAAGATCCTCCAGCCGCTGTCTCAGGCCTTAATGTGATCCTTGCTTTGGTCCCGGGGGCTGTGCAAGAGCCTGTGGTCCCCACAGCAGCTCTATTTTGCCACCCTGTTGGTCTGGAAGGAGCCCCTAGCAAAGCCACTGAGACGACCACCCTGGAACAATTGACAATTGTTGGGAGTGTGGTTTTTCAATTTCAGTTTGGGAGAGAAAATTGATTTCCAAATACTTATTGTGCTGCTGAAACCTGCAGCTGAATAACTACATTCATCACTGAGGCTGCTGGTTCCAGATCCCCGCCGGGAGGCCCATTGCTCTAAGGGCCACAGAGGCCCAGTGTCTGCACGGCTCTCAATGCTTCCTGAGGCTCAGCCCTGAGACAGAAATGAGGGCAACAGGAGACAAAATAATTTCATCCTCCTGCTGCTGTGAAAGTCTCAGATGCTAACCAGGGAGACATTTCCCAGATCTCCCAGTCTGCCCCATAAAATTCACTGAATCCCTATTGTTTGCATATTACTGGATGATGGGGAGGGGATACAAGATGCCCCCCACAACCTGTGTTTCCTGTCTAAGGGTTTAATAACCAGGTTGGGGGTGAGACCCACATAGGCTAAAGAACACATGCTGACAAATGGTGGTTGAGGTTATATGTGCTGAGTAAATGTGTAGAGAAAAAAGAAAAGGCTGGTTTGGAAAAGAAGAGGACATGAATGGAAAAAAACAAGAGACCAGGAGAAAAAGCAGACACACTCACAGCCTCCTGCTTATATTTGAACTAAGGCGTTTCTCAAGGCCCCTGCCCTGCTACGGCATGTCACCTAAGCCTCACTGGTTCATAGACTGTGTGTGTGTGTGTGTGTGTGTGTGTGTGTGTGTGTGCGTGTGCGTGTGCCTGTGCGTGCGTGCGTGTGTGTGTGTGTGTGTGTGTGTGTGTGTGTAAAGGGAGGCCCTGATTAGCAGAGCACAAGTAGACAGTTGCAATGCCTTGTCTAAGAAAGAGCTCAGTACTGCAGATGAGCGTAGGGAGCTCAGTCCATGAAAGCAGCCTATGCTCCCACTGCAGCCTGTGCCGGTCTGATCTATGGATGCACCGTTAAGGGCACCACAGATTGGTTTATGGGACACTCTCAGTTAACATGTACAATACTCAGGCTCACAAGGGGCAGAAGGGCCCTGAGGCTTCAGAACTCCCATCTGAGAAAGTGATGACACCGGGACCCTAAGCCACTACAAAGCAGGTTCAGTTGTGCATCGTTAATAATGCCTTAACTGTATGATCCATCCACTGCTCATGTCTCCTCTTATATTTGGCAGGCTGAAGTGTGTGCTGGGACTGTGGCAGAGGTGATCCAGTCTGTGGTCAATGGGGCAGATGGCTGCGTGTTCTGTTTTGGCCACGCCAAGCTGGGTTAGTGAGCTCTGTGTTTCTTCCTACTGCTTGTGGGCTCTTCCATCTCCCCATCATGCTTCAGTACCAGCCCCAGTGAGCAGAAGGGCTGTTTCTCTCTGGAGCTGAACTGCATGATCCTGTACAGCCCAGGCTGCTTGTCATGAGTGGGCGCCCATGCATGCAGGACAGACTTCAACTACAAGAGATGAACAAGAGAGTAGCAAGGTTGTTCCAGATCAGGAACAACCAGATCTGGATCTGGGAAATGTCACTTGATCCAGGTCAGGGTCAAGCTCAGAAAGCAAGCAGGAAAATGTACATTTGCTGAGCAGGGGCTCTTTGGGAAGCAGGTGGGGGCTGCCTGTTCCTGTCCCAAGAGGATTTGGGTTAGTGATGGAGTCAGTGGAAAAGCAAGAGGAGCAGCCTCCAAACCCCGGGCACCCTGCAAGGAGCTGCCCAGGGAAAGCTGATGAAGCTATCTTTACTTCCCAGGGATGCCCAACTGCCGTCATGAATCCTCCTGTGCTGAAGCAGCTGGGAAAGGAGGCCACAAGACACTCATGCAAGGGTCTTGATGAAACCCTCTCACCAGCCTTCATCCCAGCCTGGGGCTGGCTGTCTGCTCTCCGGCCTTGCTTTATCGGCCCAAAAAGCTAGTACTGTAACTTAGAAAAGTGTACCCTGGCAGAGACTGCACCAGAGGTCTTACAGGGGACACCAAGGCCAGTTCTCAGCCAGGACAGCAAGTCCACCACATCCCCGTCTCTTCCCCCTTCCCCCACCCTTCCTTCTCTTCTTGAGAAGAGATCTTGAGAAGCAGGGATCCAAATTTTAATGGAATTTGCTCATGCTATAAAAATATACACAGCATTTAACTTGAAAAAGGATATAAAGTGTGAGGATGTGGATTTAATCTGTGGGGGCAGCTATAAAAAGCACAGTAATTGTGATGAAAAGTCCCTGCCTCCCCACTCTGAGCAAAACAGTTGCAGACACTGGGTAGCCTGGATCTTGTCTTGTCATTTGTTTGGGCTCTCATATTCTGTTAGCCATTTCATCGCTAAGACTAGGAAAGGCTTTATTTATTTTTTTATCATTGTCAAAGGCTTCCTGGTTTGGTTTGGATTGGTTTTTTGGTTTGTTTGGATTTGGTTTTTTGCTCCTTTTCTTCACTCCTTTTCTTCCCTTTTGCCCACACCCCCATGCCTTTCTTCTGTGTCTTTGATGTCTGTTTTTCTGACTGTGTTCTGATATTTGGACTCTCCAACCTCTTTGTGTGCTTCCCTGGCTCTCACAGGAAAATCCTATACAATGATCGGGAAGGACGATTCCATGCAGAACCTGGGTATCATTCCCTGTGCCATCTCGTGGCTCTTCAAACTGATCAATGAACGGAAAGAAAAGACTGGAGCCCGTTTCTCAGTACGGATCTCAGCTGTAGAGGTGTGGGGGAAAGAAGAGAACCTACGGGACCTGCTATCAGAGGTGGCCACGGGCAGCTTGCAGGACGGCCAGTCCCCAGGCGTGTACCTCTGTGAAGACCCTATCTGTGGCACACAGGTGATTGATCCTGCAAGCTCAGCTTGCCCGGGTGGCTCATCCCTTACCTCAGAGGCTGGAGCAGTGGAGCCCATGAGTCACTCACCCTGCAAACTGGGAGGCTTACGAGTGTTTACTTTAAAGCGGACTGGAACTTCATGGCCTGCAGCTGTGGGGCCATCTGCTCACCCAGCCTAAATATTTGTACCTGGAATCTAATTGACAATAAGCAGGAACCACAATTGTCATAGTATTTGGGGAAAAGTTGAATTTACGTTCTTTATGCACCACCCTCCAAAAAGGTACAATCTTTCTTTGTTTAACAACAAACTGCAATATTTACCGCTCTGCACAAATAGCTTCAGCCATTACTTGGGCTGTTTATGACTCTATAAACTGTGTTTCTGGCACTGGTTTACAGCTGGATTAACAGTGCTGTAGGAAAAACTAATAACCACTTTCTAATTAGAACCATGATATAATTGCTGGAGCTGTGGAAGCCAAAAGAAGCTCCAGTTTGCTTTTTCAGGTCGTTGTGCCTGTTGCGAGGGTCCTTCCCATGTTCTTTAACAGTAGATGCAGTATTGACTTGGCAGCCCCGTAGTTTAGACCCAGAACAAGCAATCTGTCCAGTATCCTGCAGTGGGCCTTATTTGTTTTAGAGGCATCCTTTTTTTTTGGAGATAGGTGTGCAGATTGATAAGTACCTGCCACATCCCCACTGGGACCATTTGCTAAGGTGAAGATGCCACTATCATATCCACAGTGCTTGTTTCTGCTTAAAACACTTTTATGCTCCCATTTTCCTTTCAAATCCTCTTTAGTTTGCTTCAGACTTACCTGGAGGAGGTTAAAACATCAGTCACTGATGGCTGCCCCCCGCCTCCCCGGGAGTTTCTGGTTCAGCAGTAGGGCTGGGTTACAGCCCCCAAACCTGTATTTCTAACAAGCTCCAGTGATACCCACTAGTCCAGGGATCGCTCTTTGAGGACCCCTGTCCCAAAGCATAAAATGAACTCAGATGGTATCTACAGAGCCCCAGTGATGAGTCGGTAGTACTCTGCCCCACTGCTACTCACAGGTGAGTTAACTCTTACAAATCATTAAGTTCCACTTGTCACCTCCATGAAAGACCTGGTTAGTGGAAGACGAAGAAAAAGGTGAAAAGCTCAGCATCATCATTACTTTAATTCTTTTTGTTGAAAACATTTTTAAATTATTTAGTGTACTTTATAAATACAACACCATACACACAATACAACCTGCTTTGACATTGAAGGATTTTGATCATTTTAGGCTCCAAATACTGGCTTTCATAGTTCAAAACTATAGGTATAGAGTCAGACTAGAAATTTGTCAGCATTTGCACCAACCCTAAGGCATCTTGCAAATCAGTTCTTTGAACAAATCATGATTCTTTTCTCCACAAGCCAGAGTGCTGGCCAAGTTCTGATAATACAATTGCTTCGATTCAGGCTTACTGTAATTGCTAAGGGTTCTTATAAGACTTAGACATGGTGCACACTACGGCTTCTCTAATCAATTACTTAGTAAACCGTGAATAGGAATCCAGGAACTGAAGGTAAAAATAGATATCTCTTGAACACAGATGAGATTTTCAAGTACCTTGCGCGTTGCAGTGTATCTTTTACATAGAAAAGATGTTTTTGTTCATAATTATGCTAGTAAATGTAGTCTCAGATTAGCTTTAAATTAAATAACTGAAGAATTAGGAGTTAAGTGGGCGCTAACCAAGTTTCATTTTGTTTTTTGGGGGGAAAACCAGTGCTGTTAGGTCTAAAATCACATTTTGCAAACTCTCTCTCTTCAAACAACCTAATCTCTTAGGTCAAGATGCAGTTCCACCCCTCATGTTTTCTGGGGTAAATTATCATTCAGGACACCCGCTTTCCATGCTCTGCAGAGATAAGGGTGGGCCACCTGCTCCCATCGACCACTCAAGACACTAATTTGTTTTTCACACCTACTATTTACAGATTTTACTGTAAAACAGATAAAAACAGGTTGGAGCCAGTCAGTGAGCTCAATCTTCATTTTCAGAAATGAATTATTAGTTAAGTTGAGAAGTGCATATGACCTGGCCTCAGTGAGGCACATGGCTTTATCATGCAGCATGAACAGCCAGCTGAATCGAGCTATTAACACTCAGGCGCAAGTGACAAACAAGCCCCCTCATCCTGCAGCCTCAGCTCCGGCTTCCTGTCTTTCAGCTACAGAACCAGAGTGAGCTGCGGGCCCCCACTGCAGAGAAGGCAGCCTTTTTCCTGGATGCCGCCATTGCCTCCCGCAGGAGCAACCAGCATGACTGCGATGAAGAGGACCACCGCAACTCCCACATGCTTTTCACACTGCACATCTACCAGTACCGGATGGAGAAAAGTGGCAAAGGCGGAAGTAAGTCAGCCCATCCCACAGCGGCCCGCACCCTCCATCTAGGGCAGCCATGACCTTTTCTTAATAGGATACAATTGCATCAACATGGAGTTCAGTGCTTTGTAATTTTAGATAATTGTAGAGTCTGAGCTGAGTTCACTTTCGCATTGTCCCAGGGCAAAAAGTTTGCTTTGCTAAGGATAACTTATAAACACAATTGCCCTGAATGATCTTCTGGACAGTGGGTGCCAGAAAAGTAAGTCAGGAGAGTAGCCTTGGCCTAGAAATTACAAGTTCAATTAATGAAAGTAAGTGCAATCAACTAGTCTGTTGCAGATGCATCCTGGAAATAAGACATCCTCCTTTGACCCATGCCCAGGGCTTCCAGTTTCTCCTTCAGTCTACTGGTTGTCCAGAAAACTTGAAAGCCAGGACTCTTAGAGCTAGGTCTTCGGGGCTTCTGATGCCCCCAGATAGAAGCCCACGATCTCATTACCTCTGTTGACCAATGTTCTGTCATAGTTTCTATGCCTCAGTTGAATTTTAAAATCTGGGTTATGGAGGCATGACTTACAGTTAGTGAAACACATTTTCAGATGAGTTTTGGCAGAACTGCACAGTCATATACCCTCCATTATGCGTCAGAACGCAGAAGGCAAAGTCCCCTTTCACCCTCTATGATCAGTCACTTCTCTCTCCTCTAATCCTGGGAACCACTGACTTCTTTTCTGTCCTTTTGCATTTATCCAGAATTGATGGAATCCTGGGATCCATACGTGGCCTTTCGTGCCTGGCTTTGTTTATTCAGCACAGTGAATATGAGAATCATCCACATAGCTGTGTCTGTCTGTTGTTTGCTCCTCTCCCGTGGTGCCTGCTCCTTATTTTTGCCAGGCCTTAGACACTGCCCCTTCTCCCATCCCCAGGAGGAAATGAAAAGACCTCCCTTTATAATGCTAAAAATCAATCTTGAGCTATTACTCTCTATTTGTGATCTGATGGGCATCCTGGGGAGATGCACCCCTTTAACAGAAGACTGGATGTCTCTTGACAACATGCGTTGGTGAGATGGTTTGACTGGGGACAAGCAGAGTATGTTAAATGGGGTTCTTTCCAGGAAGATTAATTCTCAAAAAAAGAGTTCACACCATATAGAGCACTTCCATTTACAACATTTTATTGAAGCAAACAAGGGATTAGGAGAAGGAGAGGAAGATCCAGACCTTGAAAGTCTGTGACACATTTGTTCGTACTTTTTTCCTGAGGATCTGGGAGCTGCTTCTAAATCCTGACCCCATTGTTTAGTTCTGGTTAATGTCTTAGCAGAATGAGTGTAAGGTCTGAAAAATGTTTACTTGATTCTTTTAAGCAGTTGTCAATAATAATAATCATCGTAACCTGCAGTGGATTCTTGTACTTCCAGCAAAGGGTAACTCATAAAAGGCCTCAATCTTGAGCCAAATGGTTCCCAAATGGCACTGAGCAGAAAACCTCACGGGGTGGAACAATCTCTTCCTCCTCGCAGGTTGCAAACCAAAGTGAGAACAACTCTTGTTTTCAGGTTTTTGCTTCTATTTTTGGTTCTGCTTTCAGTTTAGAATCTCAAAGCAGAGAAATCATGAAAAGATGGAAACAATTAAAGTACCTCAAACACAAGAACTTGAAATTCAGCTTCCGTGAAAGCTGAAGTGGGGATGTTCCCTAAACCCAACAATGTTCTCTCTCATCAATGAAGCATGAGCACTTATTAAATACTTAACATTAAGCTCGTCTTGCTACTTTTAAGTCATGAAAAAATGCTTTTAAATAATAAATCCAGGTTAAAGGAAAAGATAAACACCACTAACGGCTCCTGCAACCTATTTTAGGTGCTTCCGAATGTTACAGTATATGAGAATAGAGAAAGGCCAGGGGCCTGGGTACTGAGAATACCATCTGAATCCTGGATCTGGGGTGTACTTCCTACCTGCTGGGGCATCTGGCTTCCCCAGGGGAAGAATCCAAGCCAGAAAAGGCACAGCTCACAGCCCATGGGTTGTTTGACTTCAGGGAATTTATATGTTTAAAGTATAATGAGAAGATGTAGGGTATTGTTTAAAATGGAACTTTTGCTTACTTACATATAAGTAATCCTGTGCATTTGGCAGCCAGAACTCAATTAAGGGAAAGTTTATTAATTAGTCACTCATCAGGGAGGCAGGAAACAGAACTCACTGCTGTTGCCCAACTGTTGGGAGCGTAGATGATGGAGGCAAAGGTCTCTGCTATGAAAACTAAATATACCGTGTGTATGTGCACCCACGTTGCACACCCATATGCATACTTTATGCACACATATATGCATATAACTAAACAGACAAATGTGTGAAACATTTGTGGTCAAGATAGAAAAGAACAGTCTGTTTATGTTATCACTCCTTTTGCAGATAGCACTAGGTTAAGCTTAAAATAGTTTCCAATGTTTTGGGAACATTAGTAGGGCTGATTCTTTACCCATCATAGGCGCCTTTCCCTGCTAAGTCTGTAATGAATTGAAAGCCTCTTTGGGAATTGCAGCATTGAGGAAGAGACTCCTAATAATGAGAGAGCTGCTCTTCATAATGCTGTGGATGTCAGGCATTTAAAACACTGCAGTACTGGGATATTCCAGAGCAGTAATGTCAACAGAACTGTTGATAACGATGGTCTTTAAAAGCATCACACTGAGTCACCTAAATTTGCAAGCAGCTATTGCGCAGAGTCCAGAATGACCAGGTCTCTGATTTCTTCTTTCACCTTATTGACACCAGGGTGGCAGCATGGGCTGGGCGGTGTGTGTGTGTGTACACACGAATGAGTACACAGCTCCTAGTGTGCACTCGTGTCTGCACTCATCTGCTTACAAGTGTAATCAGACCGTTTCCTTCATCTCTGTTTTCTTTTGACAATGAACCAGTGTTGTTTACATATCATAGAAAGAATCAAATCAGCCATGAACCACTGAGGGCTAACTGAGGGCTGCGGGTATGGTACGATGATTCTAAAGATGCATTAAGTGGGCAGGGCAGGGGTGGGGAAAGGGATCTGGGAAAGAACTTGGTTCTGAGCTTTGGTTGTCAGAGTTGGGTGCCTGCCTTCCTGACCCCAGGCAGGGAGTATATCCAACTGCTTCAGGGCTCTCATTCCCCTCCTGGTCAATAATGAGTGACCGATTGGTACTTTGAGATTTTTATAGTGCAATTGGCTAGGAGACAAAACAGCATGGCCTTGGCCTGCCAGTTCCCAATCTGTATCTGAAGCCCCTGCCCTGGCTGACCACCCCCTGCAGACAGCAACTTCCTGGTTCCAGAAAAGAGAGAGGGGAACTTGGTGTCTTTCCTCAGCGGCTCATCTTTTAGCTCCCGATATCCTCATCCCTGTGCCTTGATTTCCCCTTTCTCCCTTCCCATCCATCTGCTTTTCTTTCCTTCTCCTGCTCTCATTTGCCTCCTCTGGGACCTCACCAGTTGGTACCCCCGCAGTTGTCTCTCAAGCTTGTGTATTTTTAATCTCTCCCTACCACCAAAGTCAGGGCTTCTTCCTCAAGCTGGGAGGAAGAGAGGGACACAGGGAAAGAAGAGGAAAAAAACAAGTGAGATGGTCCCCACTCCACTTCCTCCTTGAGCTGCCCTCTCCAGGCAGCCTTCCAGATTAACCCCTCTGTTTTGATCTTTCTCCTTTGAGTCCTATGGCTGCATGAGAGATATTATGCTTTATTTGTTCATCATTTGTGTGCTGTGTGAGCCCCACTAGACTACACAGTCCTGGAGAACAGATATCCTTAGTATTCATCTTTGGTCTCCTTAGTGCCGGCACAGCAGGACTCCGAGCCTCCATATTAAATATAGTGAAATATGTGCTGTGTTTTAAAACCCGCGCTGCTCTGCTATCTAGTATCGCTTGTTTCAGGAAGAGAAAGGCCAGCCAGTTTCCTTTCATGTGAGCAGATGGTTTAATAAGCCTCTTACACCAGGATCACTGAAAAAGTTGTTAAAGATGGAAATCTTAAAAATGATACATTCATGTCAGAAAGACAGTAACTTAAACAAACGCGAGGGTATTCATCAGTCTTGCGGCAGAGGTCTACGGCTTTCTCTTGGAGATATGCTTTCAACCTAGAGCTCTGGCTTTTATGAATATGCTCATGGTACTCGTCTAGGTTTGGTTTTAAATTTTTTTAAGGAAGTTTAAGAACTAGAGGCATTTGTACAGCTGATGGTTATAGACTCTAATTTCTTACAATTTTTCCACTTTAATTTCTCATGCACATCTATTTCAGTGTCATTTTTAAACTCATTTTTTATTACAACTTTCAAAGGCATTGAGTTTAGCTTTACTGGAAGCATTAACTCTATTTGCAAAATCATGTTACCAGTTTACATGGTATTTTATTATATTTGTCTTCCATTAAGAACACACAGCATGAACAGGTCTAGGAGAAAGCACAACTGACCTGTGATAAGTAGACAGCTCAGTTTTGGACCATACCTGTTTAGACCAGCCAGACAACAGCCAGCCCTAGCCTCAGGCATGCAATGGGCTTTGGCATAGACCGTGGGTATCATGCAGGTGAACAAGAGCTTGGCACCTGCCCGAGTAGTGAGCCAGTGGTTCCCAAACTTTGCAGCACGTTAGACCCATCCCAAGACGGTTCAAGGAATTCCCATACCCATGCTGCACCCAGCCCAGTTAAATTAGAACACTTGGGAATGGGAACCAGACACTTGCTTCAAAGGTCCTAACTGGTTCATTCCAGTGCATTGCAAAGTTTGGGAACCACTTGGATAAAGCAAGATGAACCAACAGAACTTCTGTGTGCTTTGTAGTTAGCTTTGGATTTTCATCTTAGATTTAATATTAATTGTCAGTGAAGTCTTGGAAAGTTCACTTAACTTCTTTGAACCTTGGTTTTCTCATCCATAATATGGAACTAATTCCTATATTAGAGGATTGTTGCAGAGGGTAAGCAATATTAGGAGAATTTAGCATTCCCTGGGTTCTACCAGGTGCCCAGTAAAACACAGCTCAGGAATCAGTGAAATTAATATATGGCATCCCATGGGGAGAATGTAATTTGGTTTGCTCCACGTCTAGACTTAAAATCTTAAATAAAGGATTATTCAAAGCAGACTGAGTTACGCTCCTTTGAATCTGAAGTCAATGAGGAGCCTGCTTCTTACCACCTATTAATTATCACCTATTGATTTACTTGGTGTAGAACCACTTTCTGCTCAGCCACTAGCAGGGATGGAAATTCTCAGTGAGTGCAAATGGCCCGTGCTCACTCACTTTGCACCCAAAGTGTAAAATTCAGACTGCTGTGGCCACTAGAACTCCAGCAGGTATAAAGCAGATAGTAGATTTTCCATTGTGTAAATATGAGTCATGCAGTTATAATTATAGGTGTTTTATAATATTCTTCAGCACAGTCTAAACTGTGCCTTTTGTTCCCTATGTTCTGTTTTACTGCATGTGCATTATGCCTTTCATTCCATTACATCAAATGGACTATTAGAGTCTGAGAATCCAAATTGGTCTCTGTCTTTGCCCTTTCATCTGAAGTACGTGTGGAATGTCTGAGCTTCTCCTGTCTATACAATTAAGCTGCAAAACAGATGATATTTTGCTTTAAAAATAACAACTTCCTCAGCACACTGCTTTGACCCGATCTTGCATGATATAAGATGGGGTGAAAGAGAAGTAACATATTATATCTTCCCTTTTAAGGATCTGTACTGGGCATAGGTGAAGATGAACAGAATTGTCTTCCTTAATGTGAAAAGTTCTCTGCCCTGGCTGGCACAACCCTAGCAAGCCTGCGTGTACTGCCGTGCTTTCTGTAAACATTTGACATCCTTTTTCTCAGTACTAGATGTGGCAGTGCAGGAGGACGAGGGTAGGGGAGGTCAGGGTAGGAGAGAATTCCTGGATGTTCTCATCCTACAGCACAGGCAGTGCCTCAGCGTCCTGCAGCAGCGCCATCCTCTGAGCTCCAGAAGATGTGAATGCACCCAGACCCTGCACGGCCCAGTGCTGCCCAATACCCCTCAATATCCCCCCAACCAGCCACCATGACCTAGACACACCCCCAGAGGCCTGTTCTCTCCCTTACCTTTCACCCTGGCCCCAAATTATCCAACTTCTACAACTGCTTTAGGAAGTTTCCCTTTCCACTCTTGATCTTTTTCTTCCACGGAGTGAGGAAAGGGAGAGGGGAGCACTGCTGACCCAGAGACCACAGGTCAAATGGTGAAAGCTGGCTCTCCTGGGGATCAGAGCCCAGGGATCAAGGTGGAGAAAAGCAGACAGTCAGGGTGTGGGTGATGTGCCGAGGGCCACACTGCTTAGGAAGTGTCAGGCTTGGAGCCAGAAGGTTGCCTCACAGCTCCTGCAGTGTCAGGAGCCAACTGAGACCAGGTGAGGAGAGAGAGGCTGGTGCTGAATCACGTAACCTTTGGTGAGAACGCTTGGTTCTCCAGCCAGATCTGCAATTATTGACAAGCTTCTGTTTTTAAAAACCAGATATAATGATTTTATACTGGAGATACAATAAACTGCACATACTGTGTAACTGAGCACTCATATATATACATGTATATACATATATACATACATGTACACACACACACACATATATATATATATATATATATATATATATATATATATATGCATGTATCCATGAAACTATTGGCATGTAATGAGAATGAACATATCCCTCACCCTCGGGACATTTCCCTGGGGCCCTGTAATCCCTCCCTCCAACTCTGCTCCCTTCCCCCTCCCTGTGCCCAGGCAACCACTGATCTTCTGGGTTTCTGTACAGTAGTTTGTATTACCTAGACTTGATATCAATGCTCATATCATTTGTCTGTACTCTTGTGTGACTTCCTTCCCTTAATATAATTATTTAGAGACTTAGTCATTTTATTGTTCCTCACTTATATTTCTGCATAGTAGTCCGTTGTCTGCCATACAATAGTTTGCTTGTCCATTTATCTGCTGATGGACAGTCATGTGGTGTACAGTTATAAGTACTGGTAGTAGGAACATTCATGTACAAGTCTTAATATGCACATGTGTGTTCTTTTGCAGGGCCTGGTGAATATCTAGAATTGCAATGGCCAGGCCATGTATTAGATGAATATGTAACTTTCTATTTCCCAAAGTGCCTGTGCCATTTTTATGTCCCTCTATGAGACTTCTAGTTCCTCTGAACCCTTGGCAACATTTGATATGGTCAGTCTTTTAAATCTATGCCTTTTACATCATAGAGATATAGTGGATCTCATTGTGAATTTAATTTACATTTCATTAATGATGAATGATATTGAACATTCCTGGTGCCCACTAACATTCATATATGTTTGGTGAAGTGTGTTCACGTATACTTTTGATTTTCTTAAAAATTCTGGATACAAGTCCTTTTGGTAAAATATTGACTTACATATATTTTCTGGTAGTCTGTGAATTATTTTTTTACTTTTCTTAATAGCATGTTTTTAGGAGCAAAAATATTCATCTTTTATGAAGTCCAATTTATGTAAATGTTCTTTATGAACCATGTTTTTGGTGTCATACCTAAGAAATCTTTTTTTTTTTTTTTTTTTTGTCTTTTTGAGACAGGGTCTCACTATGCAGTTCAGGCTGGCCTTGAGCTCACTTTGTAGCCCAGGCTGGTCTCGAACTCCAAATAATCCTCCTGCCTCAGCCTTCCGAGTGCTGGGATTACAGGCATGAGCCACCATGCCCGGCTCAGAAATCTTTATCTAACCTAAGGTTTTCTAATGTGCTTTCTTCTAGGAGTTTTATAATTTTAGGTTTTACATTGTCTTTGATCTATTTTTAATTTTTATATATCATACAACATATGAACTGAAGTTGATTTAGCTGGACATTGTAACACACACCTCTAATCCAGCATTCTGAGAGGCTGAGGCAGGAGCATCATAATTTTGAACCAAATGTATACAATTTAGAGACTATTGAAAATCTGTCTCAAAACAAAAAATTTAATAGTTGGAGATATTACTCTGTGTGAAATCCCTGAGTTCACTCTGCAGTACTAGGGGGGGAAAGGTTGCTTTTAGTGTTTTTTATGCATATTTTTCCATATGAATATCCTATTGTTCCAGTATCATTTGTTGTAAAAATTATCCTTTCTCTACTAAATTACTTCTGTCAAGAATTAGTTACCCAGGGGCTGGGGATTTAGCTTAGCAGCATAAGCGCCTGCCTTGCGAGCAGGCAGTTGTGAGTTCGATCCCTGGTACTGATAAAAACGAAAAAGACCAAAAAAAAAAAAAAAAAAAAGAATTAGTTACCCATGGGTTTTGATGTCTGTTTCTGGACTCTGTTGTATTCCACTGATTGCTTCATCTTTGTATATCTAATACCATAGTTTTCTGAATGTTAGTATTGAGAATTACTCAATTAACCTTCATACTCTGTTAGTTATTTTTTAAAGCTATTCTGGCAACTTGAGATTTTTTGCAGTTCAAGCAAGTTGTGTTTTGTGTTGTGTTGTTAACACAGATATTGAACCCAGGAACACTCTGCTACATTCTTTTCTCTTTTTGTGTTTTATTTTCAAGGCAGGGTCTCACTAAGTTGCCCTAGCTGGCCTTGAACATGCAATCCTCCTGCCTCAGCCTCTTGGGTAGCTGGGATTACAGGCATGGGCACCATGCATGCATGGCTCAAATTTCTTAAGGTATAATCTGATGTCATTGCTTTGAGATTGCTGTCATTTTCTTTTATAAGAATTCGATGCTATAAATGGCCCCCTAAGTACATCTTTAGGGACATCGCACAGATTTGGATATGTTGGGTCTTCATTTTAATTCACTTCAAAACATTTCTAAATTTCCATTTTGATTTCCTTTTTGACTATATAGGTCATCTTGGTATTATTGTTGAGTTTCAGAAAATCTTGAGATTTTTCCAAGTATCTTTTCACACTGAGTGAATTCTATTGTGTCACAGAACATACTTTGAATAATGTGAGTCTTTTAACATTTAGACTTGTTGTATGGACCAGGATGTATATTGACAAATGTTTTCTGTTCCCTTTAAAAGAATATGTATCCTGCCATTGTTGGGTGGATTGTTATGCAAATGCCAAGCTGCTAAAATCTATATCCTCCCTGGTTTTCTGTCTGCTAGTTGTATAATTTGTTGAGAAATGTTTATCTGAAATCACCAACTCTTGATTATGAGCTTGTCTGGTTTGTCTATAGATTTTCCTTCATGTGCATGAACATACGTTACTACATTCGTAAACACCTCGGATTGTTATGGCCTCTTGATGACTGTCCCTTGTATCATTGTAAAATGTTCTTCTTTTCCTCTGGTAATGTTTTTTTATTTCAGTCCCTTTGGTCAGATATTGGTATATCTACCCCAAATCTCAGATGGTTGATGTTTATCTTTTCCATGCCAATACATTTAACCTATTGTTTATTTATCTGAAGTGCAATTTTCATAAGCAGCATGTAGTAGAATCAAACTTTTAAAATCCAATCTGATAATTTCTGCCTTTTGATAAACATACCCAAACTATTTACATTTAAATGTGATTATTGATATAGTTTAGATCAAACTGTTACTTTTCTATTTGTCTCATCTGTTCTTTATTTTCTTTTTTATCTGCCTTCTCCTGGACTTATTAAATACTTTTAATGATTCTATTTTTTACTTGTTTTGGTTTATTAGCTATAACTCTGGATTATTTAGTGATTGCTTTAGGGTTTATAGTATGCATCTTTAAGTTATCATGGTCTACTTTCAAATGATATTGTACATTTCATTCAGAGAGTAAGAACCTTACCATAATGTACATCTGTTTCTCTCTTCTGACCTTGTTCAGTTATTGCTAAACATTTTAATTTTACATACATCATAACCCATGCATTACATTGTTATTTTTAATTACTTTTTAAAAGATTCAATAAGAAGAAAAATATTATATATTTACCAGTTTCCTAAGCTTAGCATTCCTTTATGTATATCCTTTGTGGATCTACTTTTGGCAAATTATTTCAGCTATTTTAAAGTCTGAAAATGTCCTTTTCTTTTGTTTTGGAATGATCCTTTCCTGGGTATGTACTTCTAACTTACCAATTTTGAGTGCTTTAAACTGTTGCTGAATAATCTCACTTGTATTATTCCCAGCAAGAAATATGGCATCATACTTACCATTGTTCCTTCATATGTAATATGTTTTTGTCCCTCAGGCTCTTGCTATGGTTTTTTAAATCATCATTGGTTTGGAACACTGTGATTATGATTGTCTCAATGTAGTTTTCTTCATATTTCTTGTGCTCTGGGCTAAGTTGCTTGGCTCTGTGGGTTTATAGTTTTTATCAAATTTGGGGAATTTTTAGCCATTATTTTTCAAATAGCTCATCTATAATACACTGTATCTCTTCCTTCAGGAATTTCTATTACATATTTTTAGACACTAGAGCTTGTCTTACAGCTCTTTTTTCCTGACATCTTTTTGCTTTAAACTTTTCTTTCTGTATTCCACTTTGAAGAGTTTATTTTGCTAACTCTTCAAACTTAACCTATCTTCCCTTCTGCAATTTTTAATCTCCTTTTAAGTCTATTGAGTGTGTTTTTTGTCTCACATGTTTATAATATTAATATCCAGAGGTTCATTTTAAAAGTATGTATCCTATTAAACAAGAATACTGAAAAAGCAGCTGGCATGGGCAGAGAGAAACAGCTAGACCTGCCCTGCATGCCCACCACCATCAGGATGCTTACTTCCCTCAGGTAACCAGTGCAGGCAGGGAGAAAGGGCCAGAAACGCCCCATGCGCCCACAGGTTACCATTAGAGGCACTTGCTTCCCACAGGCAGCTAGTGCGGCTGGGAGAATCAGACAAACACACCCCCAACTGCCTCCTGCCATCTGAGGAGTCCTGGCATAGCCACACAGGCTGAGAGAAGAAGCAGCCCTACCACCACGCACTCATGGCCATCAGAGAAGCCTCAGTGTAACTACACAGGTCTGGAAAAGTCTGTCCCATACCCCATTGCCTCCTGGAAATCTGGGTTCAGAGAAACCTAGCACCTGGCCCATTCCCTTGCACCGCAGAGGGGCAGCCAACACAGTAAGCACCTGGGACCCCACAACTGGCTTGTCAGGAGGAACCCAGGAAAATGTCAAGACAAAGGAGCAAAAGGCAATCTCAGACCTCCAACTCACATAGAACAAGCCTGGGAGATACAGACATGGAGGAAAATGGAAGTTAATTTAAGTTAACCTAAAATCTTTCTAAGGATAGCAACTAAAGAAACTATTTCATACGGCTGTACAAGTAATCAAATCAGCAATAATATCTCAAGTAAATGAAGAAATCACAAACAGTGAAAGAATTGCTGAGCATATCTAAAGAAGACATAGAAAAAAGGAGGAGCATAGGAAAATGATGAAAATCTTGAATGAATAATATAGGAAAGAACTACAATGCATGAAAAATATTCGAGGATATCCAGGAAATTAAAAACTTCATCAAAAGCTGGCAAAACCACTAGAAAGAGACTGAAGATAGACTTTCAGACCTTGAAGACAGGATTGTAGCTAGTGGTCCTGTAAGGAAAGATTTCTTAAAAGGAAAAGGAGCCAAGAAATGAGAATTCAATGGCTGCAAGACAACACATGTAAAAAATTAAGAGTGATACATGTCAATGAAAAGGTGGAGGGAGGGTCAACACAAATGACATAAAAAGACTATTTACAGATGTAATAAAAAGGGGAAAGGATCTGGAATACAGATAAACGAGGGATACAGAACTCCAATTAGCCTAACCAAAATAAATCTATACCCAGACATACAATAATCAAAGTCCCAGAAATTCAGTACAAGAACAGAATATTAAAGACTGAGAAAAGAAAGAGATCACCTATAAAGGAAAACCCATCAGAATCATGACAGACTTCTCAACACAAACCATCAAGTCAAGAAGAGTTTGGAGTGAAGTGTTTCAGATCCTGAAAGAAAACAACTTCCAAACCTGCAACACTACCATTCAAAATTGATGGAAAAGTAAGATACTTCCATGATAAAGAGCAACTGAAGGAATTCATGACCACCAAACCAACCCTACAAAGAGTGCTCAAGGATATTCTAGAGAGCGGTAAAGACCATGATTTCAGGTAGAGCAGCAAAGGGGATTGCCAAACAGGGGAGGCAACTGAATAGAGGGGAAAAGTGGGAGGCCAATAGCAAGAGGATAGCATGGCAGAGTTGAGCCAATGCACACTGATTGTACCTATTAATGTACATGGACTCAATTCACCAATAAAAAGAAACCCAGGGAGAGCGGATCAAGAGACAAGATTCATTAATATGTGTTATACAAGAAACACATTTAACTCAAAAGCAAATTCATAGACCGAACATCAAAGGAGTGAAAACAATTGTTCCATGCAACAGGAAACCAGAAAAAAGCAGGGGTAGCTTGCTTGTCAACTGTAAAATGGATAAGAAAGATATGGTATTTTTATACACTGGAAATCTACTTAACTATAAAGGATAATCTCAAGGCTCCTGTAGGTAAATGGATGCAACTTGGGATCATGCTCATGGGTGAAATTTGGACTCATATAGGTGAACATCATGTTATCTCCCTAACATAAAAAACTAAAAGAGTGGGATCCAAAATGTACAATAGTATTGTGAAAGTGATAGGTGAGGAAACATCTCAAAAGGGAAGGTGGTAACTGTTGTTAATTTCCTATTGTCTTGTTTTGAGTTCCTGTATAATTTTCACAGTTTTATTAGTTCTGGTTTTATTCTGTCTTGTTTTATTTGATTTTACTATGTCTGATGGTGTGGCAGCTATTCTGAGGACAAGATATAATATGGCAGCTGTTGCTGATTTCCTACTCTCTGGTTTTGAAGTCCTGTAATGCTTTCATTGTTTTGTTTTGATTGGCTTTATTGTTTCATTTTGTTTGACTTTATTATGTCTGATGGCATGGACAGCTATTTTGAAGACAACAAGGTACAATATGGTAGCCATTGTTGATTTCTTAATTGTTCTTTTTTGAAGTTCTGGATCGCTTTCATTGTTTTGACTAGTTTTTATTGTTTTGCATTGTTTGATTTTATTCTGTTTAAAGTAAAAAAAATTAAAAATTATGAATCTTATATGTCTGCTTTTGAACATTTGAAGAGTTGTAGTAACTTTTTTAGTTAACTGTTTTATTGATAGTAACTTCTCTGTCAATTCTGACATCCATTCTCATTCTTTCTTAGTTCCAGTAATTTCTTCATCATGGGGTTCATTTTCCTGCTTTGTTAGCATACTGTTGTAATTAGGGATTGCAAGGAGAATAAGACAATTACATACAGGACACATGATTTTTAGTATTTTTTATAAAGATCACCCAAGGAATCAAATACAAAGAACATGCAGGAAATCTGCCCACATACTAAAGACCTAATGAATCCAACAAAGGGCCTGGATCCCACAGCAGTGCCCTGCAGGAGTACAGCTGAAGATCTAGAGCCCATGGCAGTACCCCCCATGAGTCCAGCTGGAGGCCTAGAGCCCATGACAATGACTCATGTAAGTCTATTTCATGGATCTGTGCTGGGAAGGCCCAAAGGTCAGTGGCGAAGGCTAGAAAGTCTAGGCCAGTGGGGTGAAGGATCTGTGTTGGTAGGTTGGAGATTCTGCACCAGAGCCAAAAAGTGATGCTTAAAATAAGGACCAGGGCTCCCCGCAAAATACCACATCCATCCTCAGGGACAACGAGGTCCCAAGCTCCTCTGATGATGAGAACAGCCAAGTTCATATCAGGAAGTCAGCATGACAAGCTTCTCCTGGAAATTGAACAGCACACATCTTCCCCTCTGGAGCCAGGAAGCAATGCTCAAAGAAAGGACCCCAAAGTGGAGGTCCCCCAGATCTCCCCCAGAGTGGACCAGAGGTATTCTCAGTGACAAAGTGCTGAGCTCCTCTGATGATAACTGCTGAGTTCATGTCAGGGAAGCCAGTACAACAAGCTCCTCCAGGAAAACCAGCGGCTCCAAACCACAAAACACTTAAGAAAACATACAGTGCTATTCTTACTCACCAGGTCTCCTTCTTATGCTGGCAACAGTCCTCGGGTGGGCCACTACACTCAGCACCACACTGACTCAGTTTAGCTGATATTTAAATTGACCGTCAGTTCTCAATCTGCAACACATGCAGTTTTGATTCGGGTACCAGACATTTGGATTTACCTTGTTGGGAGTTGTAAATATTTAGTAAATTTTGTTTTGGCATGTGGTTGAGTTGCTTGGAAATGATATGATCCTTCCTGATCTTGCTTTTAATATTTGTTGGGTGAAGCCAGATGTGGTAGCTTATCCCTATAATCCCAGCACTCTGGTGTCTGGGTCACAAGGATCACCGTAAGTTTGAGGCCAGACTAGACTACATAGTGAATTCAAGGCCAGCCTGAACTACATAGGGAGACCCTCTCTCAAAAAATTATATACATATACATTTTTCAGGTGAGACCTGGTCAGTGCTCAGCTATGGCTAAATTTTCCCCACTACTGTAGCAAAACCGCCTGCGTACTTTATCCAGTATCCTTTACCAGGCCTTCCAGTCTGGCTGTTGGTATCAGGTATTATTCCTGGCCTTGTGAAAGTGTCATATCCTCCTACCACTGCTCTCTTCAGGGGTTCATTCCCTGTCTGTGGGAGGTTTCCTCCTCAGCCTGTCCTGATTATGACTCGGTTGAACACTAATAGGACCCTCTGCAAATCTCCAGACTTCTCTCCAACCCTGTAAAACTTGGTCTTCCCGGATTTTCAGTTCTATTTCAGTTCAGGGTGTCAACCAAGTTCCACCTGATTCCCTGTGCCTCAGTCATTGGCTTAGAAACTCTGTGAAAGCGGAGATTCCTGCTGTGATGCAGGTAGTGTTTACCTTGCTTTGGTTCCCATCTCCTAGAGATCACCAGTCCTTTGGTGTCTGGTGTCTGGCGTCTTACAACAGTTGTTTCTTCAGTTTGTGGTTGTTTCAGATAAGAAGATCAGTTTAGTTCCTCATATTTCATTGAGGCCAAAGCAGAGATGTTCCTGGGAATACTTCTCCACTTGTTTGAACTTTGGTTACATTCTCCTCTATAAAAAAGGGTAATAATAGCTTATAATTTTGCCATGGAAATGAAATGAGACTGATGTTTGTGTAGCACCTGGCAATTGGCAGCTAGTCAGCCAATATTTGGGACTTCCCTGGCTCTTATTTCTTTCTGATTTTACCTTGGGTTATCAACCTGGCTCTGGCTGCGCTTTGGCTGGGGTTTTTATGATAAACAAACGGCTCATGAACCATTCAGGCTTTCACCTGATAAATTGCAGATTTCCACTACCTAGAGGACATTTAGGTCTGACTCTTATCTTCTTTAAATTATATATTGCTTTTCCTGAAATCTCATCCAGTTCAACCGCTAGGAATTTCTACATAATTACAGTATGAATGTCAGTAGTTTTTACAAGGTCTGGGGTATGTGGTGGATGGAATTTAAAAGGCTCAGTGCTATCTGTGACCTCCATGTGACTTGGTTGGGGTTTCCTGTAACGTCATGAACTCCAGCCTTTTACATCCCCTTTTCCTTCTTCAGATTTTCTGAAGAGCTACATGCAGAATGCACAAGCTCTTGCCAGAACTCACCCATTCTCTCCTCTCTTGTCTTCGCTCCCATGGTAGTGTCTGGAGGACGCAGTCGCCTGCATCTCATTGATCTCGGCAGCTGTGTGAAGGCCCTTAGCAAAAATCGAGATGGAGGCTCGGGGCTGTGCCTCTCACTGTCTGCTCTGGGCAATGTCATCCTGGCCCTCGTCAATGGCAGCAAACACATCCCATACAAGTAAGTGGCTTTTCTACTGGAAGAACCAGATGAGGTAAGCCTGGGACCTGAGCTGGGTGAGGGAGTCTCAGTGCAGGACCATCTGGGAGAGGTATGGCAAAGATGACCAAACTGTTAGTTCAATGCTAGAGACCAGCCTTTGCTAACAATTGTGATACATCATCATCCAAATTGACAAATTTTGGAAATACTTAAATTCATTCCAGTTCTAATTTTAGGCTGCTAAGAAGTTAGAAATTCAGTTGCCAGCATTCTACCAATGTATCTCTCTCATGCAAGCAAGAGACCAAAGATTGGCTGAAATTCTTTTAAGAATAGAGTAGCCGTATTAAACTGATAAAGATACCAAGTACTCAGATGCATTTGAACTTCTGATAAACACAAACATTTTTAGTGTAACCTCCAGTATTGCATGGATACCATGTGTTATCTGGCATCCTTACATAGGAGAGCTCATTAAGTTTGGGGAATCACCATGCAACATCCCAGAAAATGTTTGTTACATATACATATCCTTTCCCTCTGTTATCACCCCAAGATGATGAAATAGAGCTGCATCTGTGTCTAGCATAGCCAAGATCTTGCCATACCATCTGTGCCCATGAATGACCATTTTAACTGCTCCTCACCACCATCATCCAGCTCAGAGTTCCCATGGACAATGTAGTAGGTGCTCCACAAGCTGTCCAGGCCCCACTGTGCCTCATCGGAGCTGTATGAACCTTGAGTCATTGTAAATGAGGGGTATAGCTGCCTATCATATCAACATTGCAGGGAAATAAGATTCAGAACGCTATAAGACGTGTGAAAGTTTGTGTTCTAGGCTTTAAAGCACTGTGATCAAAAACCAGTAATGGAAACCTGAAGGAACCTCCCCCCTGACTCTATCCTCAGCTACTTAAATGCAAATAATAACTTACAGAGTGGTCACTAGGATGAACTAAATATCAGGAATCTTTTTGTAATCTATAAAAATCCTGTTCTAACATGCGAAGAAAAAGGTAAGTCAAGCAGTTTATTCTACAACTGAGATTCAGGATGTATGCTTGAGTCCTTTCCGCTGTGCTAGATTGGTGCCAAACACCTGCCCCACCCCCAAAAGAAAACAACAAAAAATGAAAGCCTGTTTAGTTTATTTTCCAACAGGAGACATTACCAGATTGACTTTAGGTGCTTACATGGTGATTATAATCCTATCAGTGTTAGTGCTGGAAATTTGGAATCCTAATTGGATAAACCCAAAATTAGTTTCCCCATCCATATAAAGACTGTTTTCCGTGAGAAAATTTTCAAGGGGAAAGTTTCATTTTCTGTGAATTCTGATTTTAAATGAACTCAACCTGTGACTTCAAAATAGCCAAAGAACAAAAGATTGGTCTGCAGTGGGGCTGTCGAAGTGAGAGACCTTAGGAAGGGAATAAAGAGCTGCTGACCTGGGCAGTTTCCACACAATAAGGTTCATGTCTATGAAGGCGATAACATGAAACATATCGAAATTCAGGATGCCACCTTAGAATGTGTCTTTGTGTCTTTTAGTTGCATATCACCTGTGTTTCTTAAGGAATAACATGCCTTTGTGAATTCAATAAATATTTGTTAACCTGATGGTGGGCCGGTTGAATGAATGTAAGCATGTCAAATTATTTTAATTTATATAAAGTACCCTGTTTTTTTTTTTATTAGAGTTGGGTTTTACTAGTAAGAAACAGGGAAACATTAAGAATTATTTGCATTACTGGCTCAAGTTCTCTGGTTAAAGTAAATACATTCGAACATGAGTGAGTCCTAACAACCAGCTGCCCGCCCTTGCAGGAGGAATGGCAGAATGGGAGCTGCTCACTGGGCCCCCGTGGACATCTGATGCCCAAGTCCAGGAGCCCTGTACCGTCTGTTCTGGCACAGAGTGAATGCTGAGCAAAGGGTTACTGGCTTCCACAGGCACAGCACTGTATCTGCACACAGTTGGTGGAGTTATTCCCCCACCCACAGGAGCTGGCTTGGTTGAGCTGTTGGACCAAGGGCATAGGCTCTCATAAGCTGCCCTTGCCCTGCCTAACCTCCCTCCCAAGAGCCTGCTGGGTGGTCCATTCCTCCCTTCCAGGAGGCCCAGGGGCTTCGCCATGCATCCAGTTCCATCCTCCCACAGTGCCTACTGGCCAGAACACTTGCCTGTCACCATAGATAAGCTTTGAAAGACTTCAGCTCTCACATTTTCTCAGAGCCTCAGCCTCACAGATATTCAGTATTTGATGTCTGCAAATCACATTTGCAAGGTGATTCATCAACTGGAACTGTACCTTTTGAGGACACAGAAAGGTAAGACAAAGATTTACTCAATCTGCCCAGCCAGTTGGTGGCAGGATCAAACTACATCACATTTCATGGTTTTGGAGACCTCGGCAGCTGGAGCCCATGCAGCCGGGGTTCCCCTGCTCATGAGCTCTGTACTGTATTAGCTGCCTGGTCCTGCCCTGCACAGGAGGGGTGCTCAGCACAGCAGGGCAGTCCAGGTTTCCTTTATCAATTCCCTCAGCACTCTGAAGCCCCGTTATGCAGCATTTTGTTAGCATAAAACACCTTTCAGGGCTTCAAGCCTTGGCTTAGAGAAGGGAAAGTTTCTAGCCTATGCAATGTCTTTTTGTTCCTGCCTACTTTCAGGGGAAAAAAAAAGAAAACCAAACTCTGCATTCTTTGCCCTCCCCCCACCTACAAAACATGAAACCCTCACTGCCTCTTCATCTGTCACCCTCGACAACTCTTTGCTTCCAACCTACATTACTTGTGCTTGCTTCTGGGAAATTAAGCAGAATTGCGCAGAGGGGCCCAGGCTGTCTTCATTTCTCTTCATCACTGTACCACACGATTTGTCACGTGAGCAGGCAGGAAAGTGAGTTCGGATGCAGTACTCATCCTGCGCGCTCCCACAGGCACCCTCAGTGCGCCCCGAATGGTTCTGACTTTGCAAATGATATTGCTTTTGCAGATGACAGATGCAGACCCGAGCAAGGGGGTTCCCATCCTCAGCCAGCTCACCGCATAGGCTTGCCGGCCAATCCAAGTGCCATAAATCAATCCTAACGGTGACACTATTCAAAAAAGCATGCAGGGAAAGCAAGGAGACCACCCAGGGCTCCAGCCTGAGTCATTTCTGCACTGACAGGCTGCACAAATTGCTCTCTGACTTGGGGAAACTTCACACCGAGGGAAATCTGTCCTAGGCTTGAGCATTTTGACAGCACATTTGCAAATTTCCTTCCAGGCTCATTCATTACAGTTGACTGTTACCCTCATCACTTCTTGGGCAACAAGGTGCTAGGAATCTTCCTACTTGATGGATAAGAAAAAATAGGCAGGTGCATTGAAATGAAGTGAATTTTCCTGCCCCAAATCAATGTCCTAGGCATACAACCTCCTGGAGTTGGTCCCCCAGAAGCAAGAATTTGGTAGGATGACCTTAGCTTCAGTTAAAGTGCTATTATGCTGCAGCTCTTCTGAAGGACCAGGTCTTTCCAGAGGCATAGAAATTCTAACCATGACCCAGTTGTTTCAAAATAGAACTTCTGGCCCTCGAAAGTACTGTTTTATAAAGGTGAAAAGTGTTGGATGCCCTCACCCTGTGAGACTTCAGGCCCTGACACATCCACTTTCATTTAAAACTGTTACTTTGCTTGGGAAACAATTACTTTTTGTCTGTTGTGTTTGTTTTGAGACAGGGTCTATGCAGTGCAGGCTGGCCTTGAGCTCATTCTGCAGCCCAGGTTGACCCCAGCCAAGGCAGTCCTCCTGCCTCTGCTGGGGTTACAGGTGTACACCAGTAAGCTCAGCTACTTTAAAAGGTTTTACAATCTTATACCATACTAAGCAAGGGCTCATGGTCCAATGTTTAAAGAAGCCAGTATTGAGGTGCTGGACTTTGGCAAAAAAGAAAAATAAATTGTTAGAGAGGGCTGGACATCAAGGAATTAGGAGAAAAAAGAGAAAAACTCAAATCTGTTGTGTCACTGGTTGGCAGCAGAGGGAGAATTTGTAGGAAGTAAGAGGGGTGATGTTGCCTGTTGATTGGATGCCAAGAAGGGAAGCTGAATTTGGGGGAGGGCAGTACTAGGGATCCAATTCAGAGCCTTGTGTGTGTCAAGCAGGCCCTGTGCCATGAAACTACATCTGGTCTGTAGTCAGGTCCCTTGTGTAGGTGCAGACAATCATCTCACCTCTTCTCAAGTCTCATAGTCCTTGTCAGGGATGTTACAGTGCTCTGCACCAGAGCCTTTGAGCTTATGATGTCCAGAAGTCATTGACCAGGCAAGCGGGCTGCTTCTGTGTGTGTGCATTCTTGAAAAGCTGGTTTCAAACTGTCCTTGAGTGGATCCTGGAAGTATTCCCAAAAAGCCAACTTAGGCGCTTTGTAATTTAGGGAATGTATGACTGGGATGCCCAGGCCTTAGCCAAGTTCACATCTACTTGTTTCTACTGGCTTATTTGCCAGCAGCATGCTTACACTGTTTCTACACTGAAGGTATTTGACAATGTCTTGACTCCCATTTGATAGGAAGTCATGGAAAATTATTCTGTGACCCATTTATATTGTGTCTGTCAGCTTTTCCCAGGCAACTTGAAAAATGGTTCTACATAGTCATCTTGTGACATTAAGCAACACTGGGCCTCCCTATTTTATGGGTCTGGTCTGTGAAGCAGATTGCACCCTCATCCAGGCATTGCCGTGTTTTGGGGTCCAAGCATTGCCTTGACTTCCCTCCTTCTCTCCCTGGTCTGAGAACTGCAAAGAGCAGGGAAGCTTGAGGCATCTGTCCTCAGGAGTTTCAGTCTGCACTCAAAAGCCACAGGCAGGGCTCCCTGCAGAAGCCTCTGTCCCACCAAAGTGACAATGATGCCCTTTCCCAGAGCCTGTAGTGGGTCTGCTTCTCCTCCACAGGCTCCAGGGAGGGGTGGGAAACCAAGTCCTTTTTAAGAACCTGCAGCATCTGAACACAGCAGTTTGTTCAAACCAGCTAGCAGTGCTAGAAATGCAAATTCAAGTCAGTGACTCAGAACGAATGGCGTTTTATACACCTGAGCAGCTTCTCCAAAATGTTAACACCTCTTCTCTTGCGAGGCAGTGGGGCGCTGGAGCCTGCAGGTAACACCTGCAACTGCAGGCCCGAAATTCAGGACTTTCTAGGGCTTTTGGAACTGCTCTGAGCCCCTGCCTTGCCTGGGGAAGCCCTTCCTGCAGCAGCAGCCCTGGAGATCTTGAGATCCTCTGCTTTCCCAGGACTGGACCTCACTCAAGCTCTGGAAAGCTGGAGAGAGTGGCTCAGGATTGCTTGGAGATAAATCATTCAGCTCCCAGAGGCTTGTTGCTCTGAACTTGAATGCAAATTTATTCACACTACCATGAAAATGAATAGATATTTGCCAGAAAATGCAAAGGAAATATTAGTTCCCCAGATTTACTTAAGATAGTATGAAATGGGGTGAAAGCCCATATAAACGTCTTTGTGTTAAAGAAAAAAGAAAGACACACACATGCATATTTAACTTCCTTGAAATGTACATTAATGCTGGATTATCTCCTCCTGATTTATAGGAAGAACATCAATTTAAAACTATTTGCACAAACTCCAGATACCCGTTTTTAGCATCCTCTGTTTAGAAATAAAATAACCAGGTTGCCTGGCAACAGCAGCAATGATAATTCTTCGTATTACTGCTCTAAAAACATTCATTTTTATACATTTTAATGGCTGTTAGGATACAGAGAAAGTGAGCTCATAACATCACCAGGAAAGACATCCTCCTTTATGAGGTTTTTAGCCTTCTCACTTTCTCTTAGCAATTTTCTTCCCTGGCCAGTGATGTTTTCATATTTAATTATGGAAATTTCCAGAGCTGGTTATTATTTTCTTCACAGTCCAGAACTGAAAGCATTCATAAATTAGCTCTTCCAGGCTGGTTATGTGCAGGTCACCCCAGCAGAAATGGCTGTGTGGGAATCCACTAGGGTCTTACGTCCTCGGTTCAGAACTGGCTCTCCCACCGCTGGTTTGAGACATGAATTCTGAGCATCTCTTCTCTGAATGGGGAACAGAATATTACATCCCCAGGTCAATCTGAACCTCTGGGCAGCAAGCCACCGTGGCTGGTCTTTTCCTCTGTCCATCGCAGTTATTCCCTGTTGGACAAAAGGGCATAAATAACAGGAGGCTTTGTTTTCCTTTACCCTTTCAAGTTTATCTTCCTTTAGGTTCAATTTCTGAGGTTACTCCTCACAATCTCTTCCTTCTCGATTCTGAACCAACTGTCAAAGGGATACAAAAGTATGATTAGAAATTGAAATTCTGCCTGCTTATTTCTGGTTAAGTAGGAGGATAACAGACCTGGGCCTTAGGAAGAACAGCTTCCTGTTGGTCGGCAGAGCCCTTCCCTGCCTACAGCCACTTGAGTGAGAGGGACAGGTGTGGCCTGTCAGGAGAGAGACAGAGTCAGGCTGTGCATGCCCGGCATCACACAGTCCTTGCTCATCAGGCAGACCTCCTTCTGTGATGAAGAGGTAAATAAAGAGATGTGGAAATATTTTCTTAGTCTTTCCAAGTAAATAAAAGTTCCTTATTTATGAACTTGCTGAACCATAGAGAAAAAGCAAAGTGGGGTTTTTCTGTCATTAGCAGAATGTGCACATGGGTTCCTCATAAGGGGTGATTTCACAATGTGAGCATAATTGTAACTTCTCACTGCATTCTTACTGTGCACCAGGAGCACAATAATGCTTTATGAGTGTTTAATTCTGACAGTGACCCATGCCATAGGCACTGTTCTGGTCATTTTCATGTTCCAGGTATGGAAACTGAGGCAAAGATCGTTTGAGTCACTTGTCCAAGTTTTCACACCCGGTAGGTAACACTGCCTCCCGCTGCATCCCCACTACCCAGGACAGTGTCTGCAGCGCTGGTGGGGCTCAGTGAATATTGGTTGAAAACAAGTGAAGAATGACCTGTGGATCAGATGTACCTGCAAACTACTCCGGAGGCTGAGGCAGGAGGATTGCAAGTTGGATGCTGTCCTAGGCATTTTAGCAAGGCTGTATGTCAAAATAAGAAATAAAATAATCTGGGAATGCAACTCAGTGGTAAAGCACCCCTGGGTTCAAGCTCCAATAACCAAAAAGGAAGGAAAAGAGAAGTGGAAGGGAAAAAGGAAGGAAGTGGGAAGAAGGAAGGAAGGAAAAAAGGAAGAAGACAAGCCAATTATCAGGCTGAATCTGAAGTTGGATTTTAGAACCAGAGCAATTCTCCTGACCTAAAACCTGTGTGTGTGGGCTGAGGGGGAAGACTAGAAAGCTGGGTTCCGGTCATCTGCATCCAGTGACTTAGTGGAACCCAACAGTGAGCTCCATATTCTGGGCACCATCCATGGAGAAACATTGTGAACCTCAGCCTCTTCACCAGTCCTTTCTGTGGTCTCTCTCATGCAAGAGACTGAAAGTTCGTGGAGCCATTTCTCATGTCCGATGGATGGGGACAGCTGCACTAGTCTTTGGCTCTAGGACCCCAACTGTGCAGCCCTCCTGCTTTCCCCGGATGCTCCAGCAGGGAAAGTGGACCGTTTTCCACTCTGGAAGGCCAGAGCGTCCATCTCCCCACTAGGCAGCAGTGTCTGTTGGTGTGCTGTGGCAACCCTGAGAGAACAGGTGTCTGTCACAGCGGTTATCACCCAGGCTGTGTCTCTTTGCTCAGCTGAGCAAGAGAGGGAAGAGTTGAGCAAGAAGCAAGAATGATGGCAGAGTGGGCAATGACAGGGTTCCTTAAGCATCTGTAGTAACAGAAGCTTCGGAATTTCCAGAGTTGGCAGATAAGACAATCTCTCAGCTGCAGGGTGTGAACTTCCTTCTGATTGGGTTCTCAAAGAAGCATGCAGAGTCAGGTATCTGGGGTTCCAAAAGAAAAGGACTGTAGCCTGGACTGGCAGAACTAATGCCGTGCTGATCCCAGGGGACACGGATTCTAGCAGGTGCCATTGCTAACTCCATGCAGTGGAGACGCTTCCCAAGATTTGACTTCTCCATCTGCAAGATTGGAATCCTCATTCGTGTTCCTCCAGCTCAGAACTATATTATAGGTCTCATTGAGATGGTGTCTGTGATAGCCACTTTAAAGAAATGTGTTTCAGTTGCAAAAAGATCATTGTTTTAATATATTCCAAAATTTTATAATTCAGATTAAGCTAATACTGTCATATTTTTCATTTACTTAAAATGTATGTATGTTGGCCAGGCATGCTGGCACATGCCTGTCATCAGCACTTGGGGATACTGAGGCAGAGGGATGGCAAGGCAGGGCCTAGTCTACGCAATTTAGTAAATTAGACAGACCTTGTTTCAAAATAGAAATAACTTCAAGAAAAAAAGGCATAGGAATATAGCTCAGCATGAAGGCCAAAAACGTAATCCCCAATACAGCAAAAATAAATGTATGTATGTATGCATGTATCTATCTGTCTATCTCTTTTGAACACGTAGATCATGATTTCCTTTAAAGAAAATGGAATCTTCACATATTTGTTCCTCTTACGGGTGGGCCTGGTGGACAGAGAGGCCTGACACAGACATTTGATTTAAGAGAATTCAACTCTACATGCTCAGCACAAAAGGGACGTGGTGGTGTGAGGTGAATGCACACCCAGTGAGCCCGTGTGGCCTGAAGATGAGCTGAGGGTTGGGGCTCAGAGGCTGCCGCACCTGTGTATCCCACTAACTTGGGCATTGTTTAAACATTTAGAGAGATAGAACCTGCAGGTGAAGTACTTTCCCTAGTGCTCAGCTAGAGACTGTGAGGTACTAATTACACAGAAGTAGAACTTGTCTGTGTTAATAGCTACAGGTTCTCCTATCCAATTACTCATTTCACTCACGTATTTAATTAGAAAACATTTATTGAGCTCCTATACTAGACAGGGCACTAGAAATATAGCAGATGATCGCCACTCTCTGGCAGTTTACAATGTAGCGAGGACACAGAACTAAACACAGTACCTGTGCTGCGGTAAGACGTGCACACCAGCCCCCAGCTGGTCCTGCGAAGCGCTTGGGGGAGGATGGGGCAGCGAGGACTGTGGTAAAGGGGTCAAGGGGCTGTCTCTGCATCCCCTTCCACACTCCTCCCGCCGCCACTCATCTGTGTTCCAGCCCTTCCCCACAATCCGTCCTTTAAACCCCTGAGCCAGTCACAGCTGTTCTGCCATTCACTGTGTTGACACAGAGCTTGTCTGACACAAATTATGATAAACTACCAAGCCAGATAGGAGGCTTTGAATGCACAGCTAATTGTTATCTTTAATGATAACTAATCATCATATCAGAAGTCGAACTGCTCCCAGAAAGAAACAGCCAACGGAAAAGGGCTTTGGGTTAGCCCAGGCCAGCACACAGTGAGCCCAGATACCCTGAGGCACCCCGAGCACTCTGTGATTACTCAAGGATGGCCTGATTTAGGCGTGATTAGGCATTGGAAGGGACAGACATACAAATGAGTTGGGGCTTAATTCATTAAAACCCTGTCTTGAACATTAATAGAGCTTCAATCAGAGTATCCAACCATAAATTCTCACCTGTTTCACAACTGGTTCTGGCTCAATTGAGCATTAATAGATTTTTTTTTGTCCATGCAAACGAGGTGATAATTCATTCGGTTGTGTAATTGAACAATTTTCAAGTAGCTAGATTTGTGGAGCAGTTAAAGTTGTACCAAATTGTTTAATGTACCTCGTTACTCTGACGGTGCTGAATTCAATTTCCATATAATAGAGAAACAAAGAAATAGAGGTGGTTATGGCAAATTTGTAACTCATTTGAGACATAGTTTTTTTTAAAAAGAGTCTTGATGAAATTTGTTTTTTAGAGCAACAATCAATTGCTGATCTTAATACCCTTTCTTCTACTGGTTCCCAGTGAGGTCAGTAAGATTTGGGGGGAAGAGGTTCTAGGTTTGGGGCCCCTTATTTATAAGCATGTGTTTCCTGGAGAACTTACATCGCTATGCATGAACCTCTTGCTAAGGACTGACTGCAGTTTTTGCATGGACAGCATTCTTAGATAGTTTCCTGAGCAAACTTCACTGTCTCTTCGTTAAGGCCACATGCTGCATGCATTATTTCTTTTGAAGATTCTTTTTAGTAAAGGCAGGGATTTTAGTTTCACTCATCCTCCATTCATCTGCCAGTACCTCCTCTAAGATGCAAATCTGATCACTTCCCCTCTCTAAACCTAACTGGCATCCTGCTGGATGCAGGACAGAGTTAAAACCCTTTATGGCCTATGAAGCTCTTTCCAACTTGAGATACCACGCCTTTCAGATCATAGAAACTGCAGAGACTAATGAACACCCCATAACGTCTCATGCCACCATCTTTACAGACTCCATTTCCTCCTCTTCCACTGGCTCTGTTGACTCATTCACTTGCTTATTGAGTCAGTCAATCTACAGTTATTAGGGACATGATTTATTCCAGGGTTGGCCTAGACTTTCCCCCTCATGACTGGGTTTCTGCTTGTGTCACATATTTTAATTGTGAGACATGTCATCTGTACAGATGTAGGAACTTATCTGTGCAGTCTATAGTGATAAGTCAACATATGCATGCCTACCACATAATCAGGAAATAGAAAATTTCAGCGCCTTAGAAGGCTCCACGTGCATTTCTCTGATTCCATCACCCTCCTGCCTGGCCTGGAAATAACCTCTGTGCTGTATTATGCTTAAGATCCCCTTGTTTGCCTTACCATTTTACCACCTAATTATGGGTCCCTAGGTTTAGTTTTATTTTTCAACTGTATATAAATGGATACATCACCATCTATAACTTGCTTTTTTCCAACAAGTTTTTCACTTTGATGTGCATAGCTATAGAGCATTAATTTTCATGACCGTATAGTTTTTCCACTGTAGGAGTATATCACAAAATATTTGTCCTTCTGTTGCTGGGTTTCTAAGAGCTTTTTTTTTAAATTTGAATTTTACCCAACTCATCAGCATCTCATGAGATGATCATGTGGTCTTCCTCTTTTAATTATTTATTATGGTAAACTACATTAATCTACTTTCTAACATTAAAAATCCTTGCATTCCTTTTTGCTTGTTCTTCAGGGATTATCTCAAATATGTCCTCTAGCAGTGCTTTTCTGATCTCTTCCCTTACTCATAATTTGCTGCTACAAAAACATTTTTCCATCCTCTAACCCAATGGCAGTCTGTAGGTTTTTCTATCAGAGGCACCTGTTGTATTTTACTTGTTTACATAACTGTATCTTCTATCGTATATGCTCATTATAACAATCACAATCTTTCCCTCAGGCTTATTATTTTACATTAATCTGAATCGAGGCTATTCGATCTAACCATGCATCCTTAGGAACAGATAAGAATCAGACATCTGCCTTCAATTTTTTGGTAGCCTGTCCTACTTCCAGGAGGACACCTCTGGGCCACTGGACATGCTAAGTAGTCATCAGAGCCCCATTCTAAACTAGTAAGAGTACAGATTTTTGTAGCAATGTCAGCTGTGTAGAATGTGGAAAGGCATTGAAGTTCCTTTTTTTTTGAAAACAGATATACTAGCAAAAATATGTTTATTTAACCAGGTTATTTTGATAAATTCATCAACAGTCAATGAAGTATGTTACAGTTTATATCTAGATGTCCCCTCAAAACCTTATGTGCTCATAGGTGAGGCTTTTGGGAGGTGATTGTATCATGGGGATGAGATGTGATACTCATCAGTGGATTAGTCTACCAATAAGTTTATGGCTACATGTGATGTTGGGAGGTGAAGCCTAGCCCAAGGAGGTAGATTAATGGGGGTGTGACCTGGATGGTCTATCGCTCTCCTCCTCCCCTCATCTTCACTTCCTGTCACCATGCCTTGAGCTGTTTCCCTTCCACCACATGCCTCTCGCATGCCACTCTGCCTGGGAGCCAGTTGACTGTGGACCTTTATAAACTGTATGCCAAAATAACCCTTTTCTCCTTTAACTTCTACGATATTTTGCCCCAACAATGAAAAAAGTAACTAATATATGATATAAAATATTCTAAGCATTTGAGCTGATGCAGAAAGCTTATAGAGCAATAGGTCAAAATAAACAAGTATGCAAATCAGAATACAAACCATAAAGCAGTTATTGGTCACATTCATAAATTATGTTCATGAACAAAGAAGTTCCAGTGAGTCAACTGTGAATATATATTTTAAAGTGTAATAATAAAAATACAGATTATTATTTGTTACTATAACCTTGTTAATGTCTCATAGAAACAAATCTATGCCCACCCAGAATTGGACCAGGGGCCTAAGTTATTCAAAAGACTTCATTATAATAGCATTATTATATTATTATAATTGTGTATTATTCTGCTTTCCTGTCTCTGGGGCAAACTACTTGACAATCACAACTTGAAGGAGAGGTGTATTTGGTTCACGGTTTCAGAGGGTTCAGTCCACATACATATGACAGCACAGCAGAAAGGCCTCATGGGGAAACTGTTCCACCTATGGCAGCCAGGAAGCACCGACAGAGGAAGAAGCTAGGGAGAGAAATACACCCTCTAAATGCATTCTTCCATTGCACACCTCCTCCTACTGGCCTTACCTTTCTATCAGCACATTTAGCTACAAACTTATCAGTGGATTAATCCGCCATCCAAATATATTCCAAAAGCCCCACCTCTAAACATGTGAGCCTTTGGAGACATTTTATGTATGAACCATAACAAATAGTCATTTGTTGCTTGCCTTTGGAGGCAGTGCCATGAGAACAGAAGTGTAGAGAGGTTCCAGCAATGCATTAGATCATTAAGGAAAGGCCATTCTTATAACAGTGAATGTCCCTAGATTTGGGACTAGCAGTCCACTCCCAAATTATTTGACAATATAAATTTTGAACTACATCTAGAAAATTATACCCTGGAGGCAAAAAAGACAATTAGGCTCTGTGTAGCTGAGGTTTCATCACCTATTATGGTTAACTTTTTTGCAAGACAACTCTAAATAAATGAGATGAAGGTATTTTGTTTTAGGGCAAGGAATATGTCTATAGGCTCTTTCCACTTCTGGTTAATTCAGCCTTAACCCTAAGAGGGAATTGAATGAATTCACAATCCAGAGCTCATACCACTCTGGCCTCCTTGACAGTCACAATTTGAAAAAACAAACTTTGTTTCTGGAAAAATGAAACCCACATATTTGGCACTTTCTTCTGTAAAAAGAGAACAGTTACCTTTAGGAAACCACACTATTTGACCTTTCCTTAAGTCAAAGCTCTTTCTCTTTTTCCTCACCAAAGTCATTCATTGGAGCTTGTAATTTGTCAGTGAAAAGAACTAAGGGAGTATTACTCCAAAAGCCTTGGGATGGAGTCAGAATCACCCTTTTAGAATTGACTCTTCTATACAAGGGCCCATGTAAGTACCTATTTCAGGTGGTTTTGCTTTAGTATGGATTTGAAACATCTCCAAAGGTCCATGTATTAAAGGCTTAGCTTTCAGCTTAACGCTACTGGAAGGTGGTGGACATTTTAAGAGTTGGGGCCAAATGGGAGATGTTTGGGTCACTATGGGGAGCACCTTCAAAAAGAATTATCGGACCCCAGTACCTCACTATGTCTCTCTACTTCTTGGCCGACCATGAGTCAAGCCATGTGGCCCTACACACTGCCAGCAGGATGGGCCGCCTCTTCACAAACCCAAGGCCAGTTGATCATGGACCGAGACTTCCAAAGCTATGAGCCAAAATAAAACTTTTCTCATTATAAGCTGATTATTTCAGGTATTTGTTGCAGTGACAAAAGCTGACTACATAGTCTTGGAGTCCTGGGCATTGTGTCAAAGCAAGGGTAACAGAGATGCTACTCTTTGAGTATTTGCTACAAGTTTGCCTAAGGCAACACCAATATTCTTTTTTAATCTTTATGTCATCTAGATAGAATGGATGCTGTTATTATTCCCTCTTTGTAGGTGGACAAAGTGGGGCCCAACCTTCTATTACCCTTCCCTGGTAATTATTTTCTACTCTTTTTTTTTTTTTTTTAGCTTCTACATATGAGTGAGAACATTGTATTTGTCTTTTCTGTGTCTGGTTTATTTCATCCATTATACGATGCCCTCCAACTCCATCCATTTTGCCACAAATGATGAGATTTCCTTTCTTTTATGGTGAATAATATTCCACTGTGCAATTTTACCATGTTTTCTTTATTTGCTCTTGTTTTGGTGGGCACTAAATTGATTCTGTATGTTGACAGTCCTGAGCAGTGCTCCAGTAAACACGGGAATGCAGGTATCCCTTTGCCATGCTGATTTTATTTCCTTTGGCTATCTTCTCAGAAGTAGGATAGCTGGAACATAGAGTAGATCTATTTTTAGTTATTTGAGGGTGTCCATACTTTTTTCCATAATGGCTACAATAGTTTACATTGTCACCAGCTGTGTGTAACAATTCTTTTTTCTTTGCATCTTTGCCAGCATTTGACTGTAAAAAGAATTTTTTTTTAATACTAACCAGCCTGAGTAGAGTGAAATGATAATTCTTTGTGGTTTTGGTTTGTATTTCTCCAGTGATCAGTGACTCTGAGTATTTCTTCATATGCTTGTTGCTCATTTGTATAGCTTCTGGAGAAATGTCTAAGTCATTTGCCTGTTTTTAAATAGAATTACTTGTTTTGTTGTTGAATTCTTTATATATTCTGGATATTAAGCCCTTGTTGGCTGAATAGCTTTAAAAATAGTTTCTTCCATTCTATAAGTGGTTTCTTCTCTGTGTTAATTATTTCCTTGACTGCGTGGAAATTTCTTATTTGGAATAATCTCATTTGCCTATTTTTGCTTTTGTCACCTGTGCTTTTTTGGGTCATATTTAAAAGTTCATTGCCTATACCAATGTTTTAAAATATTTCCCTTACGTTCTTTCTAGTAGCTAAAAAATTTCAGTCCTCCATATTTACATCTTTAATCCATTTTGAGCTGCTTTTTGCATATGATGAGAAATAAGAATTTAGTTTTATTCTTCTGCATGTGAATATCTACTTTTCTCAGCACCATATATCGAAGGGCCCTCCTTTTCCGATATATATTTTGGGACCTTTGTTGAAAAACAGTTCTCTGTAAATGCATGGTTTTATGTCAACTTTTTATACTAGTACTGTGCTCGGTTACAGTAGGTCTGCAGTGTGTCTTGAGATCAAGTACGACTTTTAGAGTTGTTTTTACTGTCTCTGTGAGGAAGCTTATTAGTATTGAATTGTATTGTCTATAAATCTCATTGGGCAGTGTGAACACTTTAACAGTATTAATTTTTCCAATCCATGGATGCAAGAGAACTTTCCATTGTGCTTCTTAATTCTTTGCCTTAGTGTTCTGTAATTTTTATTATAGAGATCATCACAGTGACTTCCCTGCTTATATTTGGCAAGTGTCCCTTCTGTGTTTTAAGATTTAGCGATTTGGGGCATTAACTGACATTTGCAGAGCTCACTCATTTGTTTCCCTTTGCTCAAAGATTAATTTCCTCTGCTGCCTCTTACTTGGTATCCAAAACCCATTTCTCTTATATTTTGTTTGATTTTCTAGTTTTTTAAAGTTGGAGGGTCAGTCTAGTTCCTGTCTTTTAAACATGGCCAAAGGCAGAAACTGGTCATTCTTCATCATTCTTATTGTTGTTTATTTCTTTAAACATCTTAATTTCCTTAACGTATTAATCAACTTTTTGTTATTTGTCATGTGTGTTTGTACATCTCACTCTGCCATCTGCTGTTTCTGCTGGTTCTTTCTCATGGAGCTTAGTTTCTTTACATGTTTATTTTTGACTAAGGGCTACTCAGTTTCATGGGCATTTTATTTGTGAGACCTGGGATACAGATAGTTTACGTTAGAGAGCATTTGTATGTCGTTCAGCAAGGTGCCAGTTGAGGATAGTCTAAACTGTATTCTCAGCTTGAAATATTTTGGACCACCCAGATATTGACTAGTAAGACTGCAAGCCTGCATGTAATCCATTCTGAAGCTCCAAATTCTTAGGACAATTTTTTCCCTTGCTCAGTGCTGTTTTTCAAGACAGTTATGTCTTCAGTGTGTGAGGGGAACAATTGTTGGAAAGGAGAATTTTCCTATTGTGCTCCCCACTTGGAACAGGCTTTGGGCTTTGTCTTCTACTTCCTAAGCCCTGTGAGACCGTATAAAAACTAAGCTCAACAAGATCACCTGGTTTGGCAGAGGTCTTCGAGGTGAAAGCAAGATTTACAGTTGTGCTTCTTTTGAGTTCCCAACTTCACTTGCTTCTTTTTGGCCTGAGAATTCTTACTCAACAATGCATTTAATATGATTTTAACAAATACCTGTGATTTCTAATCATACTTAGCAAGAAGTTCTCTCTAGGTACCTAGCCTACCATATTATTCTTTTGCTATTTACTTTATGTTACACAACTCTTCTTCTCCTAAACTACAAGTCTATATGTTATTATCCAAACTGGGACTCTTTTTTTTTTTTAATTGTAATTTGGAAGTATACAACAGAACAAGTCAGAATAAAGCCAACTAAGATCGTACAGTGAAATTGGTACAGAACTTCACAGCAGATTATCGGGATAACAGTAATAGGTATCACAGTATATTTTGTTATCTTTATAATAGTTGTTCTTTCAATCACGTATATCAAAATGAGATGAAATAAAGAACACTATAGAACTTATCAAAACAGAATATTGAATAGAGCAGTACCATTAATCAGAAAAGAGCAAAACAGTAATAAAAATATTTGCCTTCAAAGAGATGGTAGAAGGAAGTCCCCTTTAATGGCTATGGTCAACCTCCCAGGAGATGCTCAGATTTCTGGTTCCCATTTGCTAATGGGCGGGGTGGGGTGGGAAGAAGAATAGGGAAAGTGGGATATTTGACTCTAGGCTGTGCACCAGTAGGTTCACTATTGCTTAGCAGGGAGGCAGGATGGTCATTTGGTTTCACAGCATCCTCAGTTCCAACATGGCACAGATCTCAGGAGCTGCTGCTGGTTCTCCCCCTGGAAGGGCTGCAGTCCACACTGGGACTCTTTTGAGAGTTAAAAAGAATACTTAATTAATATTATTTCATATTTTAAAAGATTTCCTATCAAATCCATCTATATGGATGAACCTATAAAATAGTTCTATACAAAACACATTTTCTTACAAGAATATCCATGTGCCTCAAGGTAATAAGAGGTAGAGCTTCTTTGCACAGTATTGTTTATCTGAATTTTAAATAAAACAAGCAGAATAATTATACTTGATATGCTTTCATATATTTCAATCATTGTCTTCATCATAGCTAGGTCTAACACTGACACAGTTAGTATCTTACATGCTTCCCCTAAAAAACACACATGGAAAGATGTGGTTGCTAGCTTGCAGCACTGTTAAGAGGAGGTTTGGACCCACTGGGAAGAAGTTGGATTACTAACAGTGTGGCTTTGAAGGGGACACAGCTAAGTCTCCTGCTCTCTTTTCCTCCTGGCTACCATGCAGTGAGCAGTTTTGCCCTACCCCGTGCTCCCGGCCATGATGCCCCACCTTCACAAAGGCCCACAGTGACAACTGACCGTGGACTCTGAAACCATGAGCCAAAATAAATCTTTTTTCTTTTAAATGATTTGTCTCTGTTATTTTGTTACAGAGACAGAGAGCTGACTAACACAAACATTTGCCAGTGATATTTTTTTAAGATTGTATTTTTCACTTAGTATGATCTCAAAATCATGGTATTTTCCTTCTTCAGACAGTGTAGCTGCGTAATATACATATATAAGTATATAACTATAGTATACTTATATATGTATATTATTATATAAAACTACACATTTTGGTAACTTCCTTTCTCTTGGTTGCAAAGGATTATAAAATTTCCATGCACCACAACCTATTACAAGTTCAGTGGATTAAGTTCCTTAAGTCAGTAAGATTAGTATGTGTTAAAGTTCCAAAGGATCATCCTCCATCTCAATTTTCAGAGTAAAATTATAGAATTTAGTGTTTGACTCTTTTATGCAGTTTGAGCTCTTATCCTCTATAAGTCAAGGTCCTCATTGTAAACTTTGTTTTTAATAATTGCAATTCATTACTGACTTTAAAGCCTGAAGCCTTTCTGTTTTGTTTGTTGAACACTTGATTATGGGTAACTTGTTTTGCATGAAATTCAATCAAAATTCAGATGACTTGTTTCCAAAACTCCAATAATTTTTTGTAGGATGGTTAGATTGATTCATAAAGTATGTTTTGAAGTGAAACAGTGTCTACTGTTAGCAATTTCATGTCATGTAAGTTAGTTCTTTAACATCTCAAATTTTTTAATCCAACTAATGACAGGCAGCTAACAGAACTGCACACTCCTCTGATGAAACGAGTTTTTAAAAATTTGGCACAAGTGTGACCACAAAACATTTTAGTTTAGTTACATTTTCTCTCAATTTATGTAATTGTAAATTTTGACAATTATAGTTTGTTTTTCTGGATAGAAATATAACTGCATCTGAGCACAGTTACAAATTACCTGTGTACATCAATTGCAAGTGCATTTTGGCATAAGTTTCTCAATTTAGTTGGAGCATTATGTCTCATTGTGGACTCTGTTCATTGCATGTATCTCTCATGTTTCCACAGGAGAAGAAAGTGTAGGTCTGGCCTAATCTCCCCTGCTCTTTTTAGTAGAAGTCTTGGTAATTACACTTTGTTTTTTTAAAGTGAGAAGTCCAGGGTAACGTAACCAGATGGAACACAGGATTATAGGCACAAACGGAGACTTCTGAGTAAAGTAGGATGGAGAGCCCAGAGTTGGTATCACATGCATGAATGTATTTCCAGGGCAGACAGAGGACCCACCTGTGTCAGAGGATCTTGATGCAGTTTAATGAGCTAATAACTCCCAAATAATATTATCTGTTTGAATAAGACTTTCTATGTGTTATGGCAAAGGATTGAGAAAGGGACCTTTTCAGGTTTTCTAACAAGACCCTTATAATCCCACTACACTCAGTTACTTCCCCTGCTTAGGCCTATTATGGTTTGTGTTGTAGCTAGAGGTGGTGAAGAGAAAAATTAGAATCAGGACATAGAATTTATAATATTATTTTATGATGTTCACTCAGAGTTAACACAAGAAAGTGCAGGAAATCTGTCCACAACACTAAAGACCCAGAATATTCAGCCAAGAGCCTGGGTCCTACAGCAATGTCCTTCATGAGTCCAGATGAAAACCTAGAGCCCAGAACAATGCCTCCCATGAGTCCAACTGGAGGTCTAGAGTCAAGAAGGACTCACACCAGTCTCTTTTATAATCTGTGCTGGGAAGGCCCAAAGGTCAGCGGTGGGAACTAGAAAGTCTATGCCAGCAGGGTGAAGGAGCTGTGCTGTAGTCTGAGGGTTCTACACTGGAGCTGAGAAGTCATGCTTATAATAAAGACCAGGGCTGTCTTGAAAAGCACCACAGCCATCCTCAGTGACATGGAGGTCCCGAGCTCTCTGATGATAAGAACAGTCAAGTACATGCCAGAAGCTAGCATGACGAGTTTGTCCTGGAGATTAAAAGGCATACGTCTTCCCCTTCAGAGCCTGGAAGCACTGCTCGATTAAGGACCAGAGCTCCCCCAAAGTGAGTCACAGCCACTCTCACCAACAAAGTCCTGAGCTCCTCCAATGACAATGGTCAAACTCACACTGGGGAAGCTACTCATGACGAGCTCCTCCAGGAGAACCAATGGCTCAAACAACAACACTTAGAGAAACCCACAACACCTAGGCTCTCCTTCTCCATATCTCTATGTATGCTGGCAGGTGGAACATCTACGCTTAGCACCATGCTGATTTAATCCAGCTGGCGTTAAGCTGACCACCAGTTTTTAATCCATAACAGTTTAAATTTAGCTGTTTCCCTGAAGCCTCACATAGTCATTTGTGGGGTTTCTCACAGGTAGCTAGTGTGTGATTAGTAAATCAGTCTGCTGATAGGTGTCATACAGTTCTGAGTAGGATTAACAGTGTAGGTGCTACCCACCTAGGAGTAACCTCAATAAGCTATAAAAGACAGATTTGTTTGGTTGCAAGCTAGTTTCTCTGCTAGCTGCTTTGTTTTCTGTGGACTGTTTCTCTTCTGTGTTGTCCCTCTGCCATGCTACCCTGCCTTGGAGCCAGCTGATTCTGGACTGTAACTTCTACAAACTGTGAGCCAAATAAACCTTTCTTCCTTCAATTTGACTGTCAGGTATTTTGTCTCAGCAATGAGAAAAGTAACTAAGACAGAGTACTGCTGTATGGATATCAGTGCTAAATGCAAAGGTCTTTGTAGCACCAGCTTTCTCAGCCCTTAACCCAAGCTCATTGCTAGAAGCAAATGTTTTTGCTTTTGAGGGCTTTGCCCTGTAAAGTGTTGATATCAATGTAACCCAGGCATTGTAATGCAGACCCAAGGTACAGGTGGCTTGGCTTGACTTGGCCAGAGTCTTGACCCTGAGGTGGGGGTATAGCAGAGCTTCTGATGATTCCTCTTCAGGGAACACGGTCACACACATTCCCTAAGGCAGTTACTATCTTCACTGTGACCGACCTTTGAAGACTAAATTGTGCAGAGCAAAGTGGGCCCTGGCTTCTCCTCTAGGATACTATGGGAGGCTGAAAGAGCCTTTCATCGTGACATGGGAGAGACCGAGAGTTGTACCAGGTGCTCACTTGAGCCCAAGGCAGCAGTGTCTGCATTGGTTTTATTTTTCATTTTTATTTATTTATTTTTGGTACCAGGGATTAAACTCACCACCTCACACTCGCCAGGCAGGTGCTATGCGGCTGAGCTGTACCCCTGGCCCTACTTTGGTTTTGTTCTGACACTGTCTCCCATGACACAGAAGGGAAGATGCTGCTTTGGAAGTTATTAAGCTGGGAATAGGAGGGGGACTTATTCTAATGTGAATTTTAACCATTAAATATTTATAGGAAAATAATGCATTGGGTGTGGTATGTCAAGGCTATAATCTCAGCACTCTGAGAGCCTGAGGCAGGCAGCGCAGCCTGGGAAATTTAGCAACTTAGTGAGACTCTGTGAAGAAAAATAGTACAAAACAGGTCTGGGGAGGTAGCTCAGTGCAAAAGCACTAGGTTCAAGCCCCAGTGCTGCCAGAGAGGGAGAAAGAAATGCAGTGTTGGCCTGACTCTGTGTTAGGTCCTGGATCTACAGAAAGAAATGACCTCCTCCTGTATTATGCAGTTTTCCAAGAAGTAGGCACTGTAAGTGGCCCTTGGGCCCCCTGGCTCACCCACTGAGGGCCCTTCATGACTCTCTGAAAGCCTCTTGTCAGCATTAGGGGACTTTGAGACACTGCCAAGTTAAGGATCTTACGGGGCGGGAGGGTGGGAGCATAGCTCGGCGATGGAGCACAGGCCTGGCCTGTGCAAGGCCCTGGCTTGATCCTTAGCATGGGAAGGAAGAAATGAATTTTGAAGGTAATTCAAAAAATAACTGGTAAGGCCCTGAACTGAATTCAACCACATATATTCTGTTTAAGAAATGAATGATTTCTCTCTTCTTGTGTATATGTGTGTGTATATGTGCATGCGCTAGGGATTGAACCCAAGGCCTCACACATGCTAGGTGAGTGCTTTACCACTGAACTACACCTCTAGACAATAAATAATTTATTAACTGTTGTCAGAATTAAAATATGTAAAAATCACACAACAGTAACCTATCCTGTTTCCAGACAAGACAAATATCATTGGAAAACTCTCATCTTTCTGAACTCTTTTTAAAGAGACCTCGCCTCCTTTCCTATCATTCCCCATTAAAATTTCATGCTGTCCCCTAAGTTATTAAATGTAGGAATTGTGGCCTCTGTGAAAATCTTTCCTCAGACTTGTCCTACTAATGGAAACCATTCTCAAGCTCAGTTTCCTTTTATTTCCGTCCAAATGCTGAGCCCTGCTCTTTGTGCCAAGTGCCAGTCCAGTTGGCACGGTGGTGAGCACACCCGATCCCCAGAAGGCATTCCCACAGAATTGCCCTCAGCACCCGCTGGAAGCAGGTCCTTCTTGGTTCCAGAAGAAATCTGTCCTGGAAGCCCAAACAGTTCCCGACGGACGTCACAGTAAACTTCAAATGTTCCCCAGCTGGTGCCTAGATCATGGCTTGCAAGTAATAAGGACCATATTGGACAAGCATCTTTAGCACAAAGTTGCATTGGCAGTTCTTAGTCACTTGTGTTGGCAGCCTTGTCACAGGCAAATCAAATATTGGAAGGTTTTGAACCACGGATGCCAAAAAAAAATGATTAGCTAAAATCCGAGGCTGATAAACTGTTGCCTAAAACTGAAAAGGCACTCAAACATCAAAGGACACTGTCAAGAGATTGAGAAACAACTCACAGAAGGAGAGAAGATATTTGCAAGTCATATATTTCTATATGACTCATATCCAGAATCTATAAAGCACTCCTAAAATATCAGCACAAAACCCAATTCAAAAATGAACAAAAGTTTTGAACAAAATCTTGAAAAATGGACAAAAGGTTCTTCTCTAAAGAAAGTATACAAAGGCGGGGCATGGTGGTGCATGCCTGGAAGCCCAGCACTTGGGAGGTTGAGGCAGGAGGATGGCTGTGAGTTTGAGTCCAGCCTGAGCTACAAAATGAGTTCAAGATCAGCCTGAACTACATGGAGAAACCCTGTCTCAAAAAAATTTTTTTACATAAAGAAGATGCATGAATAACCAATAAGCATGTGAAAAGTTATTCATGTCACTAGTCAGTGAAGTAGTGCAGATTAAACACAGTGAGATACCACTTCACACTGAGTAGATGTAATATCAAAAAAAATTTTTAACAAGTCTGTGGAGAAATTGGAACTTTTGTGCTGTTGAGGATGTAAAATTGTGTAGCCACTATGGAAGGCAGTTGGTCAGTTCCTTTTAAAGGCAGAGGTTTAAAGGTAAAGGTTGTCATATGATCCATTAATACCCAAAAGAGCTTAAAGCAGGGACTAGAATACTAATGTTCAAAGTAGCGGTATTCGTTATAGTTCAAGAGGGAGCCAACCCAGAGTGTACCAACAGCAAACGGAAAGCAAGACGTGCTGCAGACATACAGTGGGAAATCATCCAGCCAAACAGAAGCAAAATTCTGACACATGGTACATGGTTGAACTTTTGAAATATGTTAAGTGAAATAAGACATGAAAGGACAAATACTGTATGAGTCTACTTACATGTGGTACATAGGATACTAGCTAAATTCATAGAAACAGAAAACAGAATCCTGGTTATTGAGTGTAGGGAAGAAATGTGAGGTAATTGTTTAATGGGTAGATTTTAAATTCGGCACAGTAAAATATTCTGGAATGAGTAGAGGTGACCTGGTGTGAACGTTACCATTTGGAAATGATCAAGCCAGGAATGATGGTGCGTGCCTATGATCCAAACTCTGAGAGACTGAGGCAGGACTGTAAATCCAGCCTGAGCAACTGGAGACTTACTGGGATCCTGCCTCAAAATTAAAACATAAAGAGCTGTGATTATGTAGCTCAGTGTGAAGGCCTTTGGTTCAATCTCTGAAATCAAAGGAAAAAGTTAAAATAGTAAGTTTTATGTTGAGTGTATGTAAGCACAATAAAAAAGATGAAAATGTAGATGATTTTCAAGGGTCCAAGTCCCTGGGAGTTGCTAGTACTATCACCCGTCCCCTTTTGCCCCAGTAATTAAGGGGATTCATGGATTTGAACTGGAGATCGGACAATTTCCATAGGCAGAAATGAAATGAAAGAGCATTCCAGGCTGAAAACCTGGGATGAACTTGGTGGCAGAAGAGGCACAAAAGCAGGACCCTTCAAGGAGTCATGAGCAGAGTGGTCCATCCAGGGTCCACAGGGCAGGGAGGGACGCACAGGGAGGCATCTTCCTCCTCCTCAATGGGCAGCTCGGCTCCCAGTCCAAAGCCACCGCACTATCTTTATTCCCATTCTTTATAGGATAGGGAGAAGCACGTCTAGACTGCCAGGTAAGGAAGTAGCAAAAGGATGGGATCCAACATCATGTACATTTGCAGCCCTTGGGCAAGCGCCCACAGGCCCTTATTTCAATGACTAATGGTCTGTGACAGTGGCTCTTCACTGGTCCGCGTGGAACTGTTTCCAGTATCCCCAGTATGGGCCACTGGGCAGGAGCAGGGGAGACAGAAGAGGACTCACCCTGACACTCGCTGTCAGAATCCTGCTGACTTAACGAAAGGCAAGGCCAGGTGTGGACATGAGATCATAAAACGGAGTGCATTTCATCATCTTCTCCCAACCGGGCCGAGTCCTTCCCAGCAGGGTGCTGTCAGCAGCCACTGCCCATGTACCACGAGCCAGTGCTTGTCATCCTTGGAAGGTCATCCTGCAGCACAGCCGCTGCCTGACTGGGCAGAGTGAGGCGGCTTTGCTCCCTTTCTCTGCACAAGATCAGAGTCCAGCCTAGTGAAAATGAAATGACTGCTCAGGGCTCAGATTTGCATACTCGCTTTATTTTGACAGAGAGAAACCATGATATTGGCTGAACTGACTCTGAGACTAAAAATAGTCCCAATTGTAATCCACTGTGATCGGCAAGCTTAGCCCTGGGCCTCATCCTATTTAACCTCTTTTTAGCATTTTCCAAGGAATGTGGCAAGAAAGGGACTCCCTGGGACTTTTTCCTTTTATAGAAGGGACTTTCTTCTATTTTCCAGAGCTGGAAAATAGAAGAAAAACCACAATTCACCCAATACCCAGGGTGCTCTGTCATTTTAGGATTTTGCTTAGAGGGGAAACAGTAGATGAAATGCTTTTGGATGTTTCCCTACCCTTTTTTTTTTTTTTTGTAAATATACTTTTTTGAAACAACTCTAAATACACTTGCAGATTTTTAAAGCCCAGATTCTACCTGGTTCTGGTGTCAACACTGAAGGGAGATCATGGATTAGAGAGATAGACACCTTCAAAATGCCACCATCAGACATAACCTTTGGGATTCTTGTCTGAAACAAACATGGAACTTGTGAAACAGCCTAGGAACATCCTAACATGTAAGTTTATCACTAAAGAGAGACAGGAGGCTGAGGGACTGGAGAGGAACAAGGCAATGGGAAAGATTTGAGAGGAGACACCGGGCTGGAGTAGTATGTTATTGTCTCAAGAATTCCATCTGTGGCCATCATTTTCTTATTGTCCTGAGAGTTCTGTAAAAATCCACAGGGAGAGACAGAGTGGCAGGATCTGGAGAGGCTCTGGGTTACCATGACAACACAACTCCATCTCTGTCACCATCAGTGCGTGATTCTTTTTTGGGTTACCACAGAGATCTCTGACATTGAGATGAACATATGCTCCTGAACCCAAGGATGATGCAAGGTTTCTGAATAGCACAGTGATCTCATCTTTACTCAAAAGATTCTCAATGGTCAAAATGCAACATAACTGGAATATTTCCTTATCCCTCCCAGAGAAAAGCTGTCATGAACCACTGCAGCAGTTCTACACAAAGTGACAAGATATATGTAGAAATCTCTGTTGCAAAGCATCAACATTTAATGATAGTGGCTTGGGCCAAAGAAAAGGTAAAAAGGAAATGGAATTTCAGATAATGTGAGAAAACATCAAACTAGTATTTACATTCTAAATTGCAGTAATGACACAAACATTATGTCTAATCTGGTCCTTCAGGTAGATTAAATAACAAGTTTGCATCTACTACAGGTGAATTTGCATATTTAAGTGCAGAAAATCTTATTATTGAATCTCTAAACACACCTTTATATCACCTTAAACTTCATTCATGTGCAATTTATGCAGTCTACTGGTTCAGGGGAAATCTAGGGACCTATTATTTTCTATTCACAGACACTGTAATAGTCAGCTTTCCCACTGAGGGACATAGTAATTGACACCCACAATTTAAAGGAAGAGAAGTTGAATTTGGCTCATGTTTTAGGCAGATTCAGTCCATAGTCAGCTGATTCCTGGTCAGCTGACTCCAAGGCAGAAACATCATGGTAGAAACATGGTGAAGCAAAGCCACTTGGTTTATATGAAGGAGAATAGGGAATGAACCATGAGGGAAGGAGCAAGGGACCAGGCATGGTCCCCCAAGACCACACATCCTTGACCTCAGTCATACCTAGATGTGTGCTCCACCAATTCCAAGGGCAGCTTCCAAAGCCATTAAAGATGACACTCCACTCTAAACACCACATATGAGGTCTACTGATTTGCCTTGTTATATATTTTTTAATACAGGGGATAGTTCTTTAAAGTTCAGTAATGACATTCCTAGTTCCTGGTCATACCAACCTTACAAATAAATGTAGACACCCTCCACCCACATTCTATACTAGAGCTAAGTCATAAGTACTGGGTGAATTACTATAAAGAAAGATCAAAATAAAAGCATAGCTCCCATCACCAAGATAATTAGGATCTTGTTAAGAAGAGCTAACCAGTGAGAGTCAGACCTCAAAGTTTGAGGATGTAGTCTCCGGGTTGCCAGGTATGCCCATGACTTCTGCTGGGAGTTAGGGTCCAATGGCAAAGTTAGACAAAAGAGTCCACATGAGAGCTCTGCCACTTCTGACACTGACTGCAAGTTTATGTTCCCAAAACCATCCTCAGGTTCACCAGTCTCAGGAAGAACTCACAGAAGTCAGTATGATGCTCTCAGCTGTGATTTATTACTGGAAGGAGGAGCTGTAAGGGGTGGAGTCTGGGAAGGTTCCAGGTGTAGTTTCCATCGTCCTCAGGCCTTGTTACTTACCCAGAATCCATGAGTGAAAATATGCATCATATACTGGCAACTAGAAAAGCTCTTCTGAACACTGGTGTCCAGAATTATTGGGGCTCAGCTGATTTCCTGTGTAATTGAACTCAATCTCTAGGTTCATGGGCACCTCGTGAACCTACCCTAAAAATCATATGGTTGATCTGATCAACCATGGGTGATTCATGTTGTATCATGTTGTATCAGGGGATTCATGTTGTATCATGTTGCATCATGGGTGATTCATGTTGTACCATGTTGTATTCAGGTTGTATCAGGGGTGTGCACCCTAAGATCTGATGTGACCAACACCCACCTTCTGTTGAAGGTAGGGGTTGGCATATATTACCACCTGGAAGCTCCTAGAAAAGGCCAGTTCTCTTTGGCCAGGACTAAAGAGTGTGTGATTAATCCCTTTAAAAATGTGAAGGGTCAGTGGAAGCAGATGGGGTTATGCTTACCCTGTGTAATCCTAGAGAACACAGCTAGTTCCCTTGGGGATAAGTTAAAAAGATTTAAATTCAGTATAAGGAAGACTTTTCTAATAATTAAGTCTATATCAAAATATTATGCAAGCTTGCCTGGGAGATGGTAAATTCTAAATTAAAAGTATTCCAACAGAAAACAGATTACCTGTTACTATGGCAGTCCTTGTATTAGGAAATCCAGCGACTCCTAACACCACCCCAAATTCTTTCACCACAGGTACTCTGACACTCAGTCCCAAAAAATTTTTTAATCTTGACCTTGAATTAGTGGAGAATTTCTATCATAATTGTGATTATATGGATTTTGATTTACCTTTAAATTTTTGGTATCGTGTCTGCATATTACAACCTTAGAAGGAGCATACATTTCCCAAGCAGAACTTAGATTTACAAGGTCAGGAATTCAGTTTCTACTAATTGTTCAAAGTCATCACTGAAGTTATTTTTCACTGCTATAGATAAGGATTGAGTGGTTAAATGAATGAATAATGAAAAGCTTTCCAAGAAACATAAGTACAAGTAATTTACGTAAATGAACTCATGTTTCATAACTATGTTAATCATCACAACTTAGTCAAAATGAGATCAAAGCAGATTGGACAGGATTTTAACTTGAAATCTTCTGTTATTATAAATTCAAGTTGCGTCATATACCTGTCTTTTGAGACTATCTACAGTGTACAGCTGGTCTTTCTCAAGAAGTAGGCTGAATTAATGTGACTTTTATCTTATTCAAATAAATGGGGCACTGAGATCCAGAATCAAATGGATTCACATGGCCCAAATTTCACATACACTTCATCTCCTTGTGTGTGCAGTGGTAAACTATTGAAGTTACAACTCAGATTTCATTGGCTCCAAGCCATACTTGTAATGTAAAACCTCCAGGTTTTATGAATGTTTTTCATTCAGATATTTTCTGAAGTTAGGAGAGAGCTTTCGTGAATGTTCATCATGTGCCTATTTTCTGTTAGTTTTCTATTACTATAAGAACATATCTAGTTTAATCAATTTAGAAAGGGAAAAAGGGTTTTGGCTCACAGTTTTGGAACATGGTAGAGTAGGTCCCCACTGATTTGGGTGTTCACCACTGGGTTGGCAGCTCCTTGTGGTGAGTGTGTATGGTGGAGCAAAACTGCTTGCCTCATGAGCCAGCAGGCAATGAAAGGAAGGGGATTGGGCTAGGGTCCCACGATCCCTTTCGAGTATATATTTCTGGTAACTTAGGGCTCTCCTGGTAATCCCTATCTCTAAAAGGTTCTACTTTCTTCCAAAACCACCACCCTGGGAACCAAGCCTTTAGCACATGAACTTTTGGAAGATGAATCAAGACCCAAATAACTGCTCTCATCATGTGTCCAATCCTGATGGGGGCAATTGTTGCTTCACCGAACACAGCTGTCAGCACTGTCACCCCACTTGTGCTTCTTGCTGGGCACTGCCATCCTAGTGCCAGCCCTAGAAAAACAGGATGGAATGAGGAGGAGTGAGTCTCTCCCACATATGTTATGCATCCCAAGATGGCGCTGCTTGTACCTCTAAGTTCTACCATGTTTAATAAAAGAGCTTCATGAGAGGGTAATCAGAATAACTCTCATGAACCCCTAGTGTTAAAGTCTGAAGACCTCTGCAGGTGAGTGGTTTTAGGATACACGAGGTAAAAAGTCCTAACAGGTGACATTGGTTGGATCACAAAGGCCAGACTACAGCCAGGGGTGGGTGGTTCTCTGCAGGGTCCTCTCCTGAGCCTTCCTCTGAGTCCACACTCAACTTCCTCTGTGCTGCATGACCGGCAGTGCCTCCCCAGGCCCCTTAACACACATGCAGGACTCAGGCTGTATTTTCCAGTACGCACCTTCCTCATTTAATGACTGAGTTTCTGTGACTAGATCATTAAATGAGTTGATTGCTAAATGAGGAGCTATATAGACTGTACACATTACAGTTCTGTATGCAGAACAAAGAAATGGTCAAAGGAAACAAACTTGATGACTGTGCTTTTATTTACATAGTTCTTACATGTAGTACTGTAATGTATACGAGAACATAAAATTATAGGGATGTACTGTGCAGTACAATCAGCAAAAATTAAAGTGCAGAGTAAACAAGGTGTACTATACAAAAAGGACATTGAGGCTCTATAAACAAGATGTATGGAACTTGCTGCAGTCAGGGATTGCAAGAAAACAATTACCTGCAGGACACATAATTTATAGTATTATTTATAATGGTCAACCAAGGAATTAAACACAAAGAAAGTGAAGGAAATCTGTCCATACACTAAAGACCTAGCAAATCCAGGGCCTGCGTGAGTCCTGCATGAGTCCAGCTGAAGACCTAGAGCCCATGATAGTGCCTTTCCTCCGTGCAGCTGGAGGCCTAGAGCCCACAGCAATGACTCATAGAAGTCTGTTTCATGGCTCTGCATTGGGAAGGCTCAAAGGTCAGTGGTGAAAGCTAGAAAATATGTGCCAGTGGGGTGAAGGATCTGTGCCCATAGGTGTTCTGCACTGGAGCCAAGAAGCAAAGCTCAAAATAAGGGCCAGAGCTCCCCTGAAAAGTAACACAGCCATCCTCAGTGAGAACAAGGTCCTGAGCTCCTCTAATGATGAGAACAGCCAAGTTCATATCAGGAAGCCAGTGTGACAAGCTTCTCATGGAGACTGAACAGTAAACATCTTCCCCTCTGGAGCCAGGAAGTGATGCTCGAAGTAAGAACCAGAGTTCTCCCAAAGTGGGCCACAACCATGCTCAGTGACAAGGTCCCGAGCTCCTCTGATGATAACAGCTGAGTTCATATTAGGAAACCAGCATGACAAGCTCCTCCAGGAGAACCAACAGCTCCAAACAACAACATGGAGAACCAACAACGCTACTTTTCCCCTCCAGGTCTCCTTTTTATGCTGGCAACTTTCCTCAGGTGGGCCCTCTATACTCAGCACCATGCTGATTCAATTCAGCTGATGTTTAAGTTTTCAGTTCACCACAGAACTGTACAAAAAATGATGGATTGTGTATCTGTGGTAGGTCATAAATCTGAACAGCATACCTCAATCGTTAAGTCCAAACAGTTGTTAAACAGGCAGGTCATTAAATGAGGAATAGCTGTGCTTTATAAAATAAACCAGAGCAGAACTGTACTCTTCTATGCAGGCAGCCAATGTCATGCAGTCACCTCTCCAGCACCCTAGAGGAGCCCTGCTTATGCATTTGTAGGGTGAACAGGATAATATCTGAAAGTGACCAGCAAGCACTGTCACACCAATGTTTTCAAAAATGCCATGAGGATAGCTCAGCTTCTCACACTTCTGGTACTGAGAACCAGATCACTCATGTCCTAAAGTGCTGGCATCCTGGAGAGGACGTTGCTGAGAGCAGGCTGCTTTGAAGAGCAGGTGGCTTCCTCACAGGGAATATGTAATCACTGTTCCCCCAATGTATGAGCGTCCGTGAAGCAACCACAAACACGGGCTTCATCAAGCCCCTTACAAATCAGTAACCCAGAGTGGTGAGAATGTCCCTCTGCATCTGTATATTTCAGTCTGTGACAGCACTGTCATAAATAAAGATACTTTCTTGGGACCTAGAAGACTGACAGAGGCAGAATAGTCCTCTCTCTTGGAGCTTCTGTCCTTTTGAAAAATGTCTGTCTCAGGAAGGATAAAAAGCCACAGAGATGCTGCCCACCTTGGCCATGAGTGTTGGCCATGGGTGCTTATTGTCTTGGGATTCTGGGCCCTGGCATCTTGCATTGATCTCAGAAGGTGTTCAGTGACCTTCCAGAGGACAGTAGAAAAGGATGTTGACAGATACAGAGGGTGGAAAGTACCAGGAAGCAGCCAAAATACACATGAAGGATGTTATTTTGTGCTACAAGCTCTTGCCTTTCTTCCTCTCCTTTCCATTCTTTCTTCTCATTCCACTGTCTCCTTCAGGTGATCAGGAGGTAGATTCAGGGCTCTGGGCTTTGGTGCACGGGCTGAGGACAGAGCTCTGGAGCTGATGTCACTGAAACCTGGGAGCTTGTGCCCAGCCTCTCATGCTCTACCTGGGACTCTCCAGCACGTTTTGGCAGCGAATCAGTGATGTCAGGGTGGAACTGGGATAGTCAGAGGAAGCCCGGGTGTCTGCAAGGTCCAATCCCCAGTAGTTCGTTGGCATTTAAATCGTGTTATCTTGACTGAATGTGTAATGTGTCAGAATTCTGCATGTGTAGTCTATTCTGGAATGTTGATGGGGTCTTGCCTTAGACATTTTTTAAACAGCAGTGTCAAAGCCACTGTCCCCATTTTCTAACCCAGGGCATGCCAGGATGCATGGCAGAGTGTGTGTGTGATTTATATGCCTCTACCCATTTTTTTTTGGTACCAGGGATTGAACTCATGACCTAGCACTTGCCACTAAGGCACTTATGCCACTGAGCTAAATCCCCAGCCCCAGCCTCTTCCCTTTCTTGCTGTGCATAGGAATCCCCTCTTACAAATTATACTGTAGCCTAATGAGTTTTCTGGATTAAACTCCTTTCTCTCAACATGTTATTAAGAACTGATATGCAAATGGCCATTTTCACAATGTTTGTTCTTCCCATCCATGAACAAGGGATGTCTTTCCATTTTTTGAGGTCCTCTTTGATTTCTTTTTCAGGGTATTGTAGTTTCCCCCAATAGATCTTTTACTTCTTTTGTTACATTGATTCTTAAGTATTTCATTTTCTTGGATGCTTAACTATTTCAAAGAAACTCTTTATGGCATTATGGTAGCTATGGTTGATATCCAGTTGTCTTGTGAAGTGCTGTGTTGCTTGCATTGTTCTGTTCTGATTTGCTTTGTTTTGTTCTCTTTTATTCTCTTTAAAATTAAAAATTAAAAAAAAGAAGAACTGATGTATGTGAAGAGGCCAGATCATTGGCTTCCTTTTGAGGCCTCATCATGTTTGCCCTGGAGAATTTTCAAACTCAGACCCGCTCTGTGAGCACACATCTGCCATTCTCCCCTCACGAAACTCCGAGCTTCATGGACGAGCCACACTGAGGTGCTGCCATCAGGCTTATGTGTTAGAGACAGAGATCCTCTCTTTGTTCGCCTTCTCCTTCAGGACACAATTAGCTGTGCCTTACCTCTCCCTCAGGACTTCACACCCTTTCTGGAGATAAAGTAGACTTGAGCTTGCCCCTGAAAGGAGCAGCCTTTCTCTTGGCCTAGTCATGGATGGATGTCCCTTCCCATCCAGGGAAGAGGAGTTCTCTGGAGATTCAGTGCCTAGAGAGAGGAGGGCACAGCTGAAATTCAGAGCCAATAAGGCAGAGCCAGTGAGGCACAGCAGCAACTGAGTGCTCAGAGGATGTGGCCGGACATACTGGGGTCACTAGACCCTGGAGTCGTGGGACACTGGCAATGTCCCCTAGACAGCCAGGACCCAGGAATAGTGGTATACAGCCATGCATAGGTCCAGAATGGGAGAGGATCAAGGCATGATGACTCCGCTGCCCAGCAAGGCAGGGGCAGGTGCTTCAGTGCCCAGGTGTCGGGGGTATCAGTCATCAGGTGTTCGGACCAGACGGTGGTCTCCCAGCTCACCCAGTGCTCTCCTTCCTAGGAGGAGTGGCTGCTTGGCCTGGCCAGACTCCAGTTCTCTGCAAAGTGGGGTGAGCTCGAGTGCCAGGGGAGCCTTACTGCTGGGGTAGGGGGTGTCAAGGCGGGGGGTGCCTGGGCAGCAGGACACTGCTTCAGTCTTGGTACTGGGGAACATGGCTACTCTGGGAGGCAGGGACCCAGTCAGTCCAGATCCTGGGGAGCAGGGCACAGCAGAGTGGTGGGGGTGGGTGGAGCAGCTGTGTGACAGCTCTGCCCTATGGGATAGGCCAGAGCAACAGCTGGGCTTGGGGATGGCAGCCATGAAGCAGGCATTGGTACAGCAATGGCAAAGCCTTGTGGGTAGAAGTGTGCGTTGGTCTCTGGGGCAGAACACGCTCCATCTGCTTCTCCTTAATGTACTCTGGCACTCTCCTTTAGTTATTTTCATCAAAATGTAGTTGTTTATTTGTGATTTGTGCTGCTTTGGGGGTAGGACAAGCACTAGGGGCTCCTTGTCAGCCATCGTGCTTATGCCATTTATCATTGACTTTTGTCGAATGACAGTGTGATGACTTGTCCACATGTGTTCCTCTTGCTGGATAACGGGCTCTTTAAGGACAGTCTAATCTTTCTTACCTGGGTTGGTGCTCAATAAATGCTTCTAGAATGAAGACCGTATATACTAATGAGCTAATTAAGCAAATGAGCAGGGGCAGCCTAACGGCCCTTTGGAAGGACAGATGGCTTCTGCATGTGGCAGGAAGTGATTTGAACAGTCACCAGTGGAAGTGTCCTGGTGCTCCAGTAACGTCAAAAGCCAAGCATTTGCTCCTCCTTGCCTATTTCCACAGAACTGACTTTTGCTATTCTTCCATTAAACATCTGAGCTAAAAAATGTGCATTACAGGCAACTATTGAATAGAGATTAATGAGAGTTAAGGAACTTTGATTTGTAGCTGATGATTCAGTGTCTAGAATGGAACCACACTAGAATAATCTAGAGCAAAGGCCAGGAAACTTTGTTTTGTAAAAGACCAAGTGCTTTTGGTCCCACAGACTTTATTATAATCACCCAATTCTTGTAGCACAGAGGTATCCACATACAGTATGTAAATAATGAGATATAAAGTATGTAAAAAATGAGAGGTGGCTGTGTTTAAATAAAACTTTATTTACAAAAGCAAGCAGTGGGCCAGATTTGATCTGCGTGGCCTTAGTTTGTCAGCCCCTAGTATAGAGTGCTGCGTATAGAGAGCCCCTAGTATAGCAACAGCAGTTGTTCATATGATTATAGCATGAGTGGGCATCATGTGGTCTGTGCAGTGCGAGCTGGTTGATATAACATTATATCCTTTTGCTCGATGTTGAAAGCTTTTCCTGAGGACTGACAGGGTCAGGGAGGAATAGAGGAGCCTGCCACCAGCCAGGTATAGCTGACTATTGAGACTTACCATGATATAGATATAGAGTTGATTGTCATTGTTTGCAGATTCTGTACTTGCAAACTCACCTACTTGCTAAAAACATCTTTGTAATCCCCCAAATCAGTGCCCATGGCACTTTTTTAGTCACTTAAAGACATGCACAGAGATGTGAAAACTTTGAGCCACAGGCACATGTGCTCCCAGCTAAGGTAAAACAAAGTGACACTCTGCCTTCTTAGCTCTTGGACCTTAAACAAGCATGTTTTCTAATCCCATATTCTTTTTTTCATTTTCATGCTTTTTGTTGGTGACTTTATTGTTTAAAATGATCCTTTTGCATAGTACACAGTGGTGTCTAATATAATGAAGCAGAAGAAAGCTGTGATGTGCCTTTTGGAGAAAACACAGGTATTGTGATGTCTAAAAGTCAAAGAAATTTATGGTCACATTACTAAGGCTTAGGAAATTATTAAGCTCCTCTTGGCTAGTGGTTTATTATAAAGAAATACTGCATATATTTTGTAATTTACAAAAAGCAGTTACTGAATAATGTGACTTTCCAGAGATAATGCACATAAAACAAGATTATTTACTGACCAGTTGACAAAATTGTCTTGACCAGATTTTCACTGGACCCTAAATAGTATAATTCCCCTAAGAGCCATGGCTCAGTATTCACTAACCTGGGGTCCACAGGAATTGCATACAATGCAAGTTCTGTGAATAATAAAACTCGACTGTGTCTGATCACAGCCTAAGCCAAACACATCATCCCTGCACTGAAGACAAGGCCCACGCCTCAGGCAGCACAGAGCTCTGCTGAGTGTCCACATGAGCAGGGCTTGACCTCCTCATCTAGCAGTGGTGTCCGTGACATCCCCACTCCCTCAGTCTTGACGGGAATTAAATGCATGCAGCGGGGCCCCACTCTCCTTCCAGAGCACGCCACCATTTTCCTTGGTGATTATTTTGCTGAAAGGGAGCCCTGGTATATTTATAAATTGCCCTGGAACTGAGCCATTGTCGAGCCCAGCATCCCTGAATGGACACGTTAATTGGTCCCAGATGGAAAGAAAACCACACAAATGCACCAGTCTCTCCACCCTGAAGCCAGACGCAGGTCATGTGGGAAAGGCCCGTTCTCTACTGTGTCTCCCAGAAAATCCACTGAGCTGGTCAGTCCTTTGCCAAGGGGTTCTTCAGGGCAAAACGACATGAGGACCAACTCCTCTCATCTAGAGTTACATGGCAAAGCGATGGGAGCACAGGGCAGAGGAGGCCCGCAGGCTGCTTCTGCCTTCGAGATCGGAGTGCGCTCCCAAGAGAAGATGACACCTGGCGGCAGCTGGGGGCCTAACCTCTAATGACACAGGGAGCGGAGGCCTGTCCAGAGCAAAGGAGGACAGCCAGTGGGACAGTGTGGAAGGGAAAAGCATTCCTCCAAGGAGTTCACAAAACACCCTCTGTAAACCCCTGGGCCTGATTGCCATCACTTGCAATGCTGGGCTCTGCAAAGTTGCCAGCAGAAGCCTTTCTTGAAAGTTCTGCTTTTTGTTCCTAAGTATTTGGGTCTATGTCTGTTCCTTCACTTGACAGGAATCTGAATGTCTTTTCCTTAGTGCCACTCAGTGCAAATGAGAGAGTTAAGGGACTATGACAGTAAAGCAGTTGCACCTCCTTGCATAAAAGTTTCACTTGGGTTGCACACACATAGAGCTTTGACACAGGTCACAGCTGGGAGACTGCTTCTCATTGCAGGGACTGCCTGCGTGCACAGACCTGCAGTGAAGGGCTGTGTGTGTGGACCACAGGCCGAATCACTGGCCACAACGCCATTTTCTCCTGCTCCCTTCTCCTTTCTACTCCCCGGCCTCATGATGTGCGACGTCAGATGCTCACACGGTCATGCAGGAGCACCCCATCATGGCCAGGGCACAAGGGCCAAAGGAGGTGTTTGCATTCCATCCTTGGAGCACTTGCTCAGCTGCCAACTACAAATAGCCCCATGCTGGAAAATGATGCTAATTAGTATGCCATTAAAAAAAAGTGAAAAACCCACCACCCACAACAAAATAGCCATGCACAGACTGGAATCCCACCCTGACAGCCAACATGAAGCATGGCCCTCTAATGAAGCCTTAATTCACTTTGTTTGGCAGAGAAAGCAAACTCACCATGCTGCTGCGGGAGTCTCTGGGGAACATGAACTGTCGCACCACCATGATCGCTCACATCTCTGCCGTGGCCGGGAACTACGCAGAAACCCTGTCCACCCTCCAGATCGCATCCAGGGTTTTAAGGATGAAGAAGAAGAAGACGAAGGTAAGGGGTTGGCAGGGGTGCAGCGGGAGCCCTGTCCCGGGACTAAGTCAGTAAGGGCTAAGTCAATCTCGCTGCTCCTTGAGCACAAGGGCGTGTGCAAGTGGCTGCCACCACATCCACCTTGGGGTAGGAAAATGTTCCAGCTGGTCTAAGTCCCTTCCTCATGGCTGCTTTGGACCCTGATCAGCCTCAGCCCTGACAGGAAGCACCAGGTGCATGTTACACAGTGCACATGGATTGCTACTTTGAGATGGGAGATGTTGGTGGGCTGGGACTCTCCACACCTTTTCCTTGGCCCTCCCAGGTCGCAGGTAGATGGAGAGAGCTCCCCTCAAAGGTTGACCATAAAGGGCTTAACACTCCTAGCTCACAACCCTGCTTTCCCCTGTGTGTCCCGGAGTCACATTCTGCCTTGCTAGGTTTGCCGTGTGAGTTCAGTGGCTTCCGAGGGACACTAAGTGTGCTGGATGTCACTCCACTTGTCTCCTCTGGCAGAAGCAAAGCCAGGCATTGGTAGCATGGTGAGAATGTTTGACAAAACCATGGTAGTTGTAGCCACTCAAATCCAGGTCTGACTGGTGATGGATGGGGCTTTTTTGTTCTTTTTCCTTTTCTTTTATATACTTTGTTTGTTTTATTTTGGTTTAGAACAGAGTTTTGCAGGCAGTGTACTGTGGCATAGGCACAGCCCTTTGGAGGTCAGGTGGGGCCTGCCCTGGTCACCCTCTTTCCTAAGCAAGCTCTGAGTCTCCACCGAGTAATGGTCCCTGTGCAGGGCGGCCAAGCAGGGTGACCTTCAGTGACTTGTGCCCTCACTGCATGGGAGGGCTGCCTTGGGAACACCACTATGGTAACTGTGCTCTCTCACAGTACACGTCCAGCTCCTCTGGCGGAGAAAGCTCCTGCGAAGAAGGCAGAATGCGCAGGCCCACTCAGCTGAGGCCCTTCCATACCAGGGCTGCAGTGGACCCCGACTTCCCCATCGCTCACCTATCCAGCGATCCCGACTACTCCTCCAGCAGCGAGCAGTCCTGTGACACGGTCATCTACATCGGGCCCAATGGCACAGCCCTCTCCGACAAGGAGCTCACCGACAATGAGGGCCCCCCAGACTTTGTCCCCATTGTGCCAGCCCTGCAGAAGACCAGGGGTGACAGCCGGCCTGCAGAGGCAGGTGAGGCTGCGGCCAGCAAATCAGAAAGGGACTGTTTGAAGTGCAACACGTTTGCTGAGCTGCAAGAGAGACTGGACTGCATTGATGGCAGCGAGGAGCCCAGTAAGTTCCCTTTTGAAGAGCTGCCCATCCAGTTTGCAGCAGAACAGGCAAGCAGAGGCCCCCTGATAAGCCACACAGCTGGGGCACACCTGCTCTCCGAGTCTGACAGGGAAGACAATGGTTCAGATGGCCAGCTGACTGACCCAAATGGCTCAGACCCCCCGGCCTCCAGAGGACAGCAGGATCGCTCCCCAGTGCCTGCCACAGTCCGCAGCAACAGCCCTGCCCCAGCCTCACCCCGGAGTATCCCAGGCAGCAGCAGCCAGCACAGCACTTCCCAGCTTGTGCAGAGCCCCAGCCTGCAGAGCAGCCATGAGAGCCTGAACTCCTGCGGCTTCGTGGAAGGCAAGCCCAGGCCCATGGGCTCCCCACGGCTTGGCATCGCTAGCTTGTCCAAGACTTCCGAGTACAAGCCCCCCAGCTCTCCTTCTCAGAGATGCAAAGTCTATACCCAGAAAGGGGTCCTGCCATCCTCTGCCCCACTGCCACCATTGAGCAAGGACTCTGGCATGGTGTCCAGTGAGTCCTTGCTGCAGCCTGAGGTTCGCACCCCACCAGTGGGAATGAGCCCCCAGGTTTTAAAGAAATCCATGTCTGTAGGGAGCGAGGGCTTTGCGGAAACCCCTGTGGAGGACGGGCAGCAGACATCTCCTCCTGCAGACTCCAAGAAAGAGATCCTGAGCACCACGATGGTGACTGTGCAGCAGCCGCTGGAGCTGAACGGTGAGGACGAGCTGGTGTTCACGCTGGTGGAGGAGCTGACCATCAGCGGGGTCCTGGACAACGGCCGCCCCACCAGCATCATCAGTTTCAACAGCGACTGCTCTGTGCAGGCCTTGGCCTCGGGCTCTCGGCCCGTCAGCATCATCAGCAGCATCAGCGAAGATCTGGAGTGCTACTCCAGCATGGCGCCCGTCTCGGAGGTGAGCATCACACAGTTCCTGCCTCTCCCGAAGCTAAGCTTGGAGGAGAAGGCCCGGGAGGCGGGCAGCAGACGCTCCTCCATCAGCTCCTGGCTGAGTGAGATGAGCACGGGTAGTGATGGCGAGCAGTCATGCCACAGTTTCATAGCCCAAACATGCTTCGGGCATGGGGAGGCCATGGCAGACCCTCCAGCCTCGGAGTTTGTCAGCAGCATCCAGAACACCACTGTGGTGTGCAGAGAGAAGCCCAAGGCGGGCCCCGATAACCTGCTCATCCTGTCCGACGTGGCGGATGACCCTTTCAACAAGGCCACTCCCATCAAAGGCTGCAAAATATCTACCCTGGGCAAGGCCATGGTCACAATCTCCAACACGGCCAATCTGAGCAGTTGTGAGGGGTACATCCCCATGAAGACCAACATCACGGTGTACCCCTGCATTGCCATGAGCCCCCGCAATGTCCAAGAGCCTGAGACGTCCACTGCCACCCCCAAGACCGCCCCCAAAGCCACACAGTCTCAGGAAAGCAAGGAAGCTGGTGCAAAGAAAGAGATGAAATTTGAGGACCCCTGGCTAAAGCGCGAAGAGGAAGTGAAAAATGAGACTGTGTATCCCAGTGAAGAAGGGGCTCCCGATGACACTGCCACGGGCCCCACAAAGCCTGAGGCCAGAGCAGAGGAGGAAGCAGAGAGGAACCCCAGCCCGGGGGACAGGCTCAGCAGCAGCAGTGGGGAGGTGTCTGCCTCTCCCGTGACCGACAACTTCAGGAGGGTGGCAGATGGCTGTGAGATGGCACTGCCTGGCCTGGGGGCCCAGAGCCCAGTGCATTCCAATAAAAGCCTCAAGTCCAGCAGTCTCCCCAGGGCCTTTCAGAAGGCCAGCAGGCACGAGGAGCCCGACAGCCTCTTCTACCACTGCACAGCTGACTCCAGCGGCTTCGGTGCCCAGCCCTCCAAGGCAACCCTGGAGAGGAAGGTGGCTTCACCCAAGCACTGTGTCCTGGCCCGGCCCAAAGGGACTCCACCCCTGCCCCCCATCCGTAAGTCCAGCTTGGACCAGAAGAACCGGGCCAGCCCGCAACACAGTGCTGGCACCAGCAGCCCCTTGAGCCAGCCAGCCACTTTCTTGGCCAGCTTCCCTGATGAAGCAGGCAGCAAGACGAAGGATGTTAGCAGCAGCAGCAGCAGCAAGCTCTTCAGTGCCAAGCTGGAGCAGCTGGCCAGCAGGACCAACTCGCTTGGCAGGTCAACAGTCAGCCACTATGAATGCCTGTCGCTGGAGAGGGCCGAGAGCCTGTCCTCCATGAGTGCACGGATGCACGCAGGCAAGGACAGCACCATGCCCCGCACAGGACGGAGTCTGGGCCGCAGTGCAGGGGTCTCGCCACCCAGCTGCAGTGCCACCCAATCCGCGGGGGCCTCACCCAAGGCCAGCCAGTCCAAGATCTCAGCAGTGAGCAAGCTGCTCCTGGCCAGCCCCAAGGCACGCAGCCTGTCCACCTCCACCACCAAGACCCTCAGCTTCTCCACCAAGTCTCTGCCCCAGTCTGTGGGCCAGAGCTCCAACCTGCCACCCAGTGGGAAGCACATGTCCTGGTCCACCCAGTCCCTCAGCAGAAACCGCAGCTCAGGCCTGGCATCCAAGCTGCCACTGCGTGCAGTGAACGGGCGCATTTCAGAGCTGCTGCAGGGCACCACGGGTGTGCAGGGTTCACAGGCTGAGGAGCGTGGGGAGGACCGGCCAGCTGCCACCACGCACCTGCTGCCCTCACCCTACAGCAAGATCACCCCGCCGAGGCGGCCACACCGCTGCAGCAGTGGCCACGGCAGCGACAACAGCAGCGTACTGAGCGGGGAGCTGCCGCCAGCCATGGGCAAGACAGCCCTGTTCTACCACAGCGGTGGCAGCAGCGGTTACGAGAGCATGATGCGGGACAGTGAGGCCACAGGCAGCGCGTCCTCGGCGCAGGACTCCATGAGCGAGAACAGCAGCTCAGTGGGCGGGAGGTGCCGGAGCCTCAAAACCCCAAAGAAAAGATCCAATTCAGGTAGGTGTGGGAGCCGCCGGGAGATGACACCTGTCCTGGGCACAGGTGAGGGAGTGGCCAGTCCTGGGGGCATGAGGCCTGGGCCGGCTTTCTCAGCAGCCTCCCACACTGCAGTGGCTGGGCACATGACTGCCAAGTCCAAAGGCTGGGGACTGGCATGGCCAGGAGCCTGCTCCACACCTGCTGGCTGTAAGGATGAAGGGAGCCAGGCACCTCCTTGTTGGTCCTGTTCCCCCAGTGCCCAGGCAGTGACTTTATCTGCACAAGGACCAAGGCTACTGGTATTAGCACCTCCTGTGGGATCAGGCCAGGGTATCTAGCCACATGGCCTAGTGGCAGCAGAAGCTCAGATGAGGGGCTGGTGGCCTCCGGAGCAAGGATGACTTCTCTCAAGGACATAGGATGGAGCACACATTGTCCCACTGAAAGTACAATGGAGGAAGCTGCCCTGTCCCTCCCTCACCACACGCTCCCTGGCAGACAGTCCTCTCTGTGCACCTGCTAGAGGCCCTGCAGACCCCACCAACCCCACACAGGAGGCCATGGCGTAAACTCACCATGGTGGCTGGCCTGCTTCCGGAGGGGCACTGTCATCTCCAGAAATGTGCTGTCAAAATACACGTGCTCCTGGAGAACTTGGGTAGAAAGCCCCTCGCTTGTTCCGTAGCATTTGAGGTGACTCCTGGCAGTAAATTATGACGGGTAAGGAGAAGAGCACAGAGGACCCATGGGGTAGGTGTGAGGATGGGACAGAAAGCAGGAGGAGGCTGGAGATGGGGGCAAAAGGTACCAAAGCAGCGTAAGCTGCTTGCTTGAGACTTTGGTCTGGAATTGTTTCTAAAATAGCTTCTAAACAAATTGTCCCCATCATGTCTCGGTCTTTTGGCTAACATCAAGTATAAACAAATTATCCCTGCTCCTTCTTTAGCCCAAGCAATCTTTTTTTTTTTCTTTCTTTCTTTTTAATGAATCAAAAATTTTAGCCCAGCCGCTTATGCCCTTCTCGGCCTGGGTTGGAGGCAGGGTGACAAGGTCCTGTCCTCCTCCACCCTCCAGTCGTGCGCAGGGCTCTCCCAGAAGCCCCCACCCTGAGAATATCAGGGCAACAGCAGACTTGGGATTAAAAGATGGGGTGACATTCAGCAGCGGGGCCTCCCCGCCCTGCCGTCCCAGCAGCCCCCTGTCCAGGGAGGCTTTCCTGTTAACCACAAAACTGCTTTCCTCTATGTCCTACCATCCCAGCACATGCGCTCTTTAGTGTTCTGGCCCAGGTACCAGGGCCATGATCAATGCACATCACAAACCATTCGTCTTCCTCAAATCAAAGAAATCGACCTGCAGGGACTCTCAGCCTGCAGTTTACATCCCAGATGTCACACCGTAGACAGCGCCCTCCACCCACCCCATCCCAGGACCCACACATGGCCATAAGGATGTCACATTCGAGGCATGTTGGGGACCCATCGTGGCTGTCAGCACCTTGACATCTTTCTCTCTCAGCGGTGCATTCCAATCTCTGTGCCTGGCTTACCCTGTCTCAGTGGCAGGCTGTGGAGCAGAAGCCCATACAGGACAAGAGTGACATGCTTGTGGGTGTAACCTAACTGCCACTGTGCCCTGTGGTTAGGGCCAAGGGCACTGGAATGTGATGTTAGTTGTTATACATTATTATAAAGTTCATTCAGCCAGAGTCTCTGAGGGCAAAGAAATACCTGTGGCCTTTCAGTATTTGTCTGGTGACCCTGTTGTTACAGCTTACCAGGATGGATGACATTTGTCACACAATCATATATTTTAGTGTTACAAAGCAAGTTGCTGCCTCTAATTTAGCACCTTAAATCTACCAGTCTGTTTTGTCCTTTACTATCTTTTATTCTCTTTAAGACTTTCATGTATTGGGTTGGCTGTTAGAATGAATAAAGAGAAAGAAAAAATGCATAAAGTAATTCCCAGAGAGCGGCAGCAGGCTCTGCCCATGTCCTTGCTCGGGGCTGAGTCCTCTCGTGTCCTCTCTGTGGTCCTCTGAGTGCTCTTAGGAGGCAGGACTATGAGAGGAAGATGGTGTGAAATAAGAATGCCAGGGTGGGAGCTGGAGAGGGCTCGGGAGGAAGCTCCGAGAGCATCCGACCTATGAGCTCCCCACCGCAGATCCAAGGCTCTGTGATGGAGACGGTGGTAGAGACAAACTCGTTTCAAGTTAGGTGACCTAGTCTCGCTTATTTATGATTATTATTAAAAGAAATGCTGGCTGTCAGACGTGACCAGCACAAATCAAAAGCAACTTAAGAGAAGCCATAAAACTCCTGATAGGAAATTCCAAACTAGTTGACTAGAGTCACATTGACCAGAGCCGCTTGGATCTGCAGGGAGACAGCAAGGTATCTTTTATCTGACGTGGCTTTTTAATGTGGAAATTGTTAGAGCTTTGATGATTGCCTTAGCAAAAGGAACTGGAATTACATTGTGGGAAAATAACCATGTGCTCTCCGATTCCTTGGTGATACCTATAACAGTGGCCATCAGACCATACTGAACTTCATTTTTCCGGCTCCACACCTGCAGTTCTCTGTTGGCAGGGGATGTGCAGAATTGGCATTATTCCGTTGGTTGTGCCATTGTGCGGTGAAAAGACCAAGCCAGGAAGCATGAGCCTTGGGCTCTCATGTTGTGTACTTCAGGGTATAACTTGCTTCTCTGGGCTTCAGTTTTCTCCTGTACAAGTAAAATGAAGGATATTGTAGTTAAAGGACATTGTCTCTCTGCTGCCCATATCGTATGAGATTTTACAAGTAATACAAAAAAAGTGGATGGTGATGTGACGTTCTTTCCATAAGACAACTCTTTGTTATTAGGCTTTATTTTCTGTTGTTATATTAGTCAGTTTTCCATTGCTATAACAAACTACCTGAGATAAACCAATTAAAAAGAGAAAAGGTTTGTTTTGGCTTGAGTTGCAGAGGTCCCATCCATGGTTGGCTGGTGCTGCTGATACTTCAGAGCCTGTAGTGAGGCAGCCCATCATGACTGGGAGGCCTGGTTAGAGCTAAGCTGTTCAACTCATGGCTGTCAGGTGATAGAAAGAGGCTGATTCCCACTGTCCCATTGAAGAGCAGCCCCAGCGACCCTAGACCTCCCTCTAGGGTGCACCTCTGAAAGGCTTCTCCCAGGGCACCAATCTAGGGACCAGGCCTGTCACACATTGTTCAGGCTTCTTGTGCACTCAGCACTGGTGATGTGGAGGTGCAGGTGCTTTGGGGAGGCCAGCAGCATAAAAGACAGGTGATGGTCAGATGTTCATAATTTAATTGGAGAGAGGGAGAGAACAACCAACTGAAGCACACTGCTGTGAACTGAGTGGGCAGGCAACACTGCATAGGGAACTTTCACACAAAGGCAGGATCCCGCGGGCTGGAGCGACTCCAAAGCTTCGGGATTAGGGCAGGTCTTGAAGGGGGCTCACGTTTGCACAAGCAGAAGAGGCAGAGGGCACTGGAGCTTGCGGTGGTGATGGAGCCCAAGCTTGGGGCACTATGGCTGGATATACAGGAGCAGTGAGATGAATTCACAAAGAGAGGCTCTGTAAACTAGTGTAAAAAGAACGTACAAAGTATAATCTAGGTGAAGTTGTTCCTGACCATCTGGGAACTATTGCTGGAGGATACACTGTTCCATATTATCCTATATTATTATTATTATAAGGATATAATTGTTATTAGCATGTTGTTGTAGTTGTCCATGGGGAGTCATTATAGGTTCTCTACCAAGGGTAATGGGTTAAAGACATCTTACGTTACTTTGATCAGTGGATTTGTATTGATCCTTCCAAATTTCCTAGCATCCCCTCCATGCTCAGTGATTTAAAATTATCTAAAGCCTGCACTATGAATTAGAGGATGACAACTAGCCTGGGCAGGGAGCATCTGTCTGTCCTGGCTGGAAGACATACAAGTTGCCAAGAGCACGTAAACTGTGATGGGTAGTGTGCCGTGGTGGCTCCAGCCAGAGCCCAAATCTGACACTGCTGCATGGTGAGTCACCCATCGCTTACTGCATGAACTCTCTCCCAGACCCTCTTCTTCCTCCGGTCCTAGAATTCTGCCCTAATCCGAGGGTCCTCAGGTTACCCTCTTGCCTTCTTCCTTTTGCTTTCTTTCTCTTGGACTGACAATTGGACCAGCATCTTGGTCTGATTGAAGTTCATTCCCATGGCAGGGAGTCCTGCTGCTGTGGCCCTGCATCTGGAGAGCTCAGGAATGAGGCAGATCTATGCAAAGCTACACCATCCCAGAGAGGCAAGTTGGCTCTGAGATGCACCCAGGCCTTGACCTGCCTGGACATTAGCCTACTTTGTTCAGAGCAGATGCTGGTTACCAGTGGATACCATTGACTGGCTGGTTGGTTGGTTGTAGCAGTCCTAAAAGCTGGCTCATATTTCTTTTCCATGCATTTTCATATCTTGTCCTGCTGGTTGGTGATAATTGCTTGAAATGTTAAGCTCAGTCTCCTGTTTTGTCATTCTAAGCACCAGGACCCTTCCTTCCCTGCTACTGGTATTGCGTAAACCTTTTTGACCAACAGTCCATCTTTCAGTCACAATTTCTGCCTGCAGTCAGTCAAGCTCTGGAGTCCGAGTTTAGTCCACAATGCTAAGCATCTGTGACTAACCGCCCTCACCGGGGCCCAGGAGCACAGTGGTTTGATCTGTGGCTCATTTATTCTCAGGTGCATGCCCCGCCTTGGTTTTTGTGAATCCCAGAAACACTGGCTGTGAGTTTTAATGGAAACTAGAGGAAGGTGAAGTTTGCTGGCAAAGCTGAGCTTTCCAGAGTGTTCTTAAGAAAACCCCTGAGATGAGGAGGGGTTCAGAATGAAAGAAACTTCTTTTTTTATTTAGAGAAAAAAAGCAAAACAGAAAAATGGTAGAAATAATACATAATTTCACAAAAAAGTAACAAATCACTAGTTGATAAATTACATATTGTTATCTTATAAGTAGTTCTTCAAGTTATGAAATCAAAGCATAAAATGTGGACAGATAATCAAATAATAACATTTTGAATATCCAGTTGGGAGGGAGCATAATTACTTCCCTAAGACTCGAAGGACGCTCTTAGGGGCAGAGGAGGTGATGGTGTGGTCCTGGGATCAGGGCTGAGAGGCAGCCTGGGCTCTGCCTAGAGGGTGCCTTGGTGCCCCCTCCTCCTCCTCTGCAGGCTGGAGACAGTGGATTTGTCAGTTAAGCATTACAACAGGCAGTACAGTCATGACCACTGGTCACCAGGGAGCTAGGGGTTTGACATCTCGTGTGTCAATAGAATCACACACATTCGCTCATCCTCTCAGTCCATTTCTCTCAGTCGCCTGATGTCTGTGGTCCTTTCCACATCAGTGCCTCCTGCTTCTCGACTCACTGCTTTCCTGGTGCCCACACCTCAAGCCAGCAAGCAGACAGAAGGTGTGGGGGGGGGGGAGTGAATGCAGGCGCTTCCCAGGGTGGCATCTGGACAGGACAGTGCAGATTCCCCACCCCAGGGAATGTGGTGAGGCTTTGGCACTCAGCGTGCCCCAGTTTCGTGGCACCGGACCTAAAAGGTTGCATATTTAGAGTCACAGTGGGCATTTCTGTTTCACTTGGTGTCTTAGTTACTTTTTCCTTGTCACTGAGACAAAATACCCGAAGCCCAAAGTTGGGAAAGGAAAGGTTTATTTCTTACAGTTTTTGGAGGTTTTAGTCCACACTCAGTTGGCTCCAAAGCAGGCGGGCATGGCTGGGCCACAGTTCATTGCGGCCGCCAGCAGCAAGTGGGAACTAGCAAAGAGCAAGACACGCCTTCTTCCTGCCATTACATCACACCCTGGCTCCACCCCTTTGTGGGTGGAGCACTGGCACCATCAATCGAAGCACTAGACAGTGAACCAATCACAAGTGCACAATGCAAACTCATGAGGCCTGGGGCCACAGACATAAAACATGACATTTGGTGATGTCAAAGACAGAAGGCCCTAAGTCAGACTTCCCAGCTAAGCCATTGGTGCCACACATGGGCATGGTGGCCCAGGGAACTGTCTGACACACCCCCTGGCAGCCACCTGCAGAGGGTGTAAGAGGAGGCTCAGCCTCTGCTGAGGAGGATGGCCCTGGCTGGAAGTGTCATTAAAGTTATGCTGCTCACTGTCTCAGGCCACGTGGGATCCACCGCACACAGCACAACTATGCTGGCGGTGAGTGCCTGGGAGATTTTACATCTGATCTTCTTCACCTCCTGACTGAGTGCTGGGCTGATGAGCAGGGCGTGGCCCAGAGGAAGGGAAGAAGCATCTTGGCTTCAGAGGAGGCTGGTTCCCAGTCCCACATCCAGCAGGGTGGGGCTGCAGGACTCCTGGCTGTCTGGGGTGCAGCCCCACTCCTGACCATGGTGTCACCTGGGTTGCACCTGCAACCTGCTTGCAAGTAGAAATGACAGATCATCCAAGCAATCTTTGGTCTTGGTTTTGTTTTCACGGTGCTGGGAATTGAACTCAGAGCCTTTGCATTGACTTACATCCCCAGCCCTTCTTTATATTTTTGTTTTAACATGGACTTGCTGAGTTACCAAATTCCTGAGGCTGGGATCAAACTTGCAATCTTTCTGCCTCTGCTTCAGCCTCCCAGAGTGCTAGGATTACAGGCATTCATGACCTGGCCTAAGTGTCTTAGTTACATGAGGACCAGACCAGCCTCTGGTCGGTCATCTCGCGTGGTGGCATGGCATGTCAGTGCCATTGCTTCCTTGGCCCTTTTGAGCAATAGGAGGGGACCGGCCTGACCTCTGATATGTCCTTTATGTCATTAAAAGCTGTTTCTCTAGCCTGACCGCATCTCTGCTGCCCTGGTCCTCACCTGTCCCCAGCATGGCTCTCCTGAGATTCTCTGTGTTCTGACAGGAGGAGAGGGGAAGGTTCCCCAGTTGTAGGTGTAAGAACTGGACATCAGTTCATGATGTCCAGGTATGGACAAGCAGATCCAAACCTCACAAAGTCCCTGTCACCTGCTCATTAACATGCAAGAACCACAGTCAGGACAGCGTTGGGCTTCCCCTTCCTCCCTGGGTGGAGGTGGCCAGATGGCATTTGAAGAATGGTGTGGCCTTCATGACATCTCTGTTTAGCTATTGCAGCCCAGAGAAATGTCACTGTCTGCTCTGTGTTGGGTCCTTTTCTCTCTGTGCATCACAGGGATCTCCCTATGGAGATGATAAAAAAGAGCTGTATTCCAGATGTTCCCTGCCTGATCAAGGGCCATCATAACCACATCCAGGATGGCCCCAGTGATGGCCTCCTCATGGTATTTTCATCCCTGCATAGGCCCCTCCCACAATGCGCCTATTGGTGTCTGTGACCAGTAGGATGAAGCAGAAGTGGTGCTATGTCACTTTGAAAGTTAGTTACACTGCAGCTACCATATTTTTGGTGGCCTTTTAGAAAGGCCCAGGTGGCATTGAACTGAAGCCTCCTACTAGCAGTCACGTGACTTAGCCATGAAGGAATGGGGCCTTCAGACAACTTGCAACCTCATCTGACAGCTTAAGGGCAACTCACAGGAGGCCCTGAGCTGGAGCCAGCTAGCTAAGTTGCTCCCAGACCCCTGACTGCAGGAGTGTATGAACTGATTTGTTTAAGCTGCTAGGAGTGGGAGTCATTTGTTACACAGCAACAGAGGACTAATACACCATTCCATCTATGACTCTTCTCATCCAGCTCTGTTTCTCACACAGGCAGAATTGTCTGACAAATGCCTAAATCTGTGTGGGGCTGTCAGTCTGCTTAGCCTGAGAGACTCCACACATTTCATAAGTGACTTTGGTGTCAGAAGAGTAGTTTCTGCCTTGCCAGTCACCCTCTCTGGGGTCTGAAAACATTTAGGAAATACAAAAAGAGGATGATAGGAGCCACTTCTGGAGTGTTCCCAGACTCGAAGTTGGGAAGTCTCTGGGTCACTACGTTCTCACCTTCCACATTCCGACCACTCACATCTCTTTCTCCTTCTCCAGACGGAACTGCAGCCCCACTCAGCTTCTGCAGATGCTTCCCTGTGCCAGGCCCACAGAGGCTGGAGCCGAGGCAGAGGCACAGTGGCTGGACTTGCCAACAGCCTGGCAGTTTTCATAAAAGAGTATTAGCTGGTTCATTCCCATTGGAAAAGTATGATCTGGGCCACAGAAAGGGACATCCATTGGAAAGCAAGAGCGCTTAGAGAGTAGGGGGTGCCACTCTGTACGAAGGGGACCTCATCTTCTCCAGACAGCTTCTTGCAGCTCTCTCTGCCTCAAGGGACCATGGAGGTGGCTTTTTGTGTTCTAAATTCCTTGGGGAAAGGAGTAGCCGTGAGAAAGTGGCCCTGGGTCACATCCCTTCCCCTCATTCCGTACCAAAGAGTTCTGGCACTTCCCTGTAAGTTTCCGTAGCAAAGTCAGGCACAACAGATTCTCTCTTCCTGGAAGTGCTCCAAGGCTGAGCAGGTCTCACTGGCTCTCCCCTTAGCAGGGAGAACCTGCTGGGCTTGGTAGGGGCAGGAAAAGAGGTAGGGGGCAAGAAAGGAGACAGAGGACTTGGGCTCCTCCATGATTGGCTTTTGGACCCAACTATGCCACTGACGTGAACCTAAGGATCAGCACCCTCAATAACACAAATCCACAGATACATACGGAAGTCCAGATCCTCCTGAAAAACCACAGGATAATGATGGCTTCAGATAACCCAGGCTGCCTTACTGCAAACTTTCTCTTGCTCTCATTAAAAAATCATCATCATCATAATAATAATAATAACACATCTGCATACCTTCTACATATTACCAGGCTTCAGTGTGAAATTTCCATACGTGTGTAGGACGTGCTATGATCAAGTCCAGACTCCCTTTTTTCACCCTCCTGGTCCATACTGATCACTGTTCTTGCAGGAATATGTTTTTAGTTTCCACATATGAGAGAAACATGTGGTGTTTGTCTTCCTGCATCTTTCTGTTTACTTCACTTAATCTGACGTCCTCCAGTTCCATCCAATTTGCCACAAGTGACAGGATTTCATCTTCTTTTCCAGCTGAATAATAACCCTTCACGTCTACTGCCCCCTTTTCTCACGGGGTCATCTGCTGAGCAACACATCCGGTGACCCCCTGGGCTGCTGTGAGTGCTGCTGCAGTAACACGGGCTCCAGGTGTCTGTCTGACAGGCTGATTTCATTTCCCACCACCCAGCGGCAGGCCAGCTGGACCAGAGGGTAGACGTGTTCCTGGCGTTTCCAGGAATCTATGTACTCTTCTCTCTGAAGACTATCCACATTTACATTCCTGCCAACCGTGTATGAGAGCTCCTTTTTCTCTGCATTGTCACCAACATTTCTTTTTTGTTTCTTTTTTTTTTAGTAATAGCCATTCTAACTGGGGTGAGATAGTATCTCATTATTGTTCTGATTTGCCCATCATTGATGTCTAGTGATACTGGGCATTATGTGTGTGTATATATATATCTTTTTTTCTTTTGAAAAGTGTCTGTTCAGATCATTCGCCTATTTTCAATTGGTTTTACCTGGTTTTTAAACTTTTTTTAGTTCTTCGGGCATTCTTGATGTTAACCCTTTGCAGATGGCTTGGTGGCACAGATTTCTCTTTGTCTGTTGTTTGCTGTGCAGGAGCCTTTAGTTTCCTGTTTCCCATTTGTCAAATGTTGTTTTCTGTTCCTGTGATTTTGGGGTCTTTTCCAGAAAATTATTAACAGCCAGTCTCTTGACGTGTTTCTCCTATTTTCTTCTTGCAGTTCATAGTTTTCAGTCCTACAAGTGGGTCTTTAGTGCATTTTTAATTGATTTTCTTACAAGACATGAGTAGGGGTCAAGTTTCAATTCTCTGCCTTGTGGATTTCCAGTTTCCCGTGCACCATTTATTGAAAAGACTGTCCTTTTTCCAATGTGTAGTTTTTTATTTTGTTTTTGCTTCTGTGTCTGGAGAGCGGGACCAAGGCCTTCACGATGAGCTATATCCCAGCCATTTTTATTCTTTCAATTTATTTTACTTTGTTTTGTTGTACTTCATTTTATACTTTGAGAAAGAGTCTCACTAAACTGCTACGTGGCCAAAACTGAGCTCAAACTCGCAATCTTCCTGCCTCAGCTTCCAGGAGTGCTGAGATTATAGTAGTATACCACCAGGCTTTTCCGATGTATGTTTTAAATGTCTTTGTGTATAATCAGTGGACTACAGAGGTGTGGGTTATTCCTCAGATCTCAATACCATGCTCTGTAGTTTGTCTTGAAGTCAGGTATTGTGATGCCATTATCTTTGTTCTTTTGTTCTTTTAGTTCAAGATTCCTTTGACTACTCGGAGGTCTTTGTGTTTCCATGTGAATTTTAAGATTATTTTTCTAGTTCAGTGAAGAAAGTCCTTGGTATTTTGGTGGGGGTTGCACTGAATCTATACAGTGTTGGCGGTACGGGCATTTTAACACTATTCCTCCAATTCATGAACGTGGGAGGCCTTTCCATGGTTTTGTGTGTCATCTGTTTCCTTCATCAGTGTTTGATAATTTTGATTGTTTGCTCTCATAGTTTAACAGTCAAACTCAGCTTGGATGGGGTTCTTCATTTGATCTACCCTCGGTGCAGCCAGTAAAGGCTTCAGGCGAACTCTGCCTTCTTTGTTCAGGCTCAGGACCAATTCAGGGTCACAGTAGATCAAGCTCCCTTCAGCTTCTGGGTAAACCTGTTGGGTTTAATCAGCCTTTCCAGCCACCTTCCTTCCCAGGAGAAATCAGTCTCCAAAATTGTAGTCCTCTCACAAGAAATGGCCCATATCATGGCCTAGCCTTCCACAGACGCAGACTTCCCTTCCAAAGAATCAATCTAGAAACTCCCAAACCTCCATGGGCAAAGGGAGCAGCACAAGTAGAAGAAACACTGTAGTTTCCCAAAGCAAGAAGCAAATTTTACTTCAGATATGGATGAAATGACCAGGCCTGTGCTTAGAAGGCCAAGCCATGGCTTTACTCGCTAAACATGAAAAAGGTGGTACTTGGGTGGCTTTGCATCACTGTGACAAAATATCTGAGGTTAAAAAAAGGAGGAAAGGTTTATTTTGGCACATGGCTTCACACATTTCAGTCCATGCCTGAGCCTTTCATTTTGGGCCGGTGATAAGACAGAACATTAGGCAGGAGTGTGGTAGAGCAAAGCCATTCACTTCAAGTCAGGAAGCAGAGCGAGCGAGAAGGGAAGGAACTGGTTCCCAGTATCCCTTTAAGGCCACGCCCCACAGTGACCTCATTTCCTCTCACCGTGCCCCACCTTGTAAAGGTTCTGACAGCTCAGAGAGTAGCAACCAAGCTTTCAACACGTGGCCTTCAGAGGTCACTTATGATCAAAGCCATAACAACATCCTGTGGGAAAATTACCTGTCACCTGATTTTTAAATATCATTTATATATTCATGTTTTTTAGAGGGGCAGTGGGTTTTTATTCAACAAGGAAATATTGAGACCTCTTTTAGCAAACTGCTTTTATTCTTTGTTCTTTAATTTCCTCTTCTGTGAGATTGAAATGAGTTACTGTGTATATATTAGAATTACGTTGGTGTCAGAAAATCCCCTAATACAATATTAGGCATATATTCCATTTAAGTCTGCAGGGCGTTAGTAATCTTGGCTGTTTGTCTTTTTTGTTTGTTTATGATGCTCATCTTATGGACCAACCTGATTTTATCCAGACAAAAGAGGAAGGGAGAGAATGCCAGACCCTTTAAAGACAGTCACGCATACCTCTGGCAGTCACAGACCTTGTCTCCTGATGTCCCAAGTGAACCGGCAAGAGTATGACCTCTACTCTCTGTCACTGGACATTATGCCTCCTAATGCAAGGGTTTCCTGCTGAGTGAGGAAGAAAAGGACACGGTCTGGAGCTGTAGCTCAGTGGCAGACCACTTGCCTGCCAGGCACAAGCTCTTGGGTTTGATCCTCAGCACAGAGGAAAAGGAAAGAAAAGAAAGAGGGAAAAAAGATGGATATGGGAGCTCGTGGTGGTCTTTGTCGTGATGACAAAGCTTGTTGAATACTGGAACAGTACCTGGCACCTAGTAGATGCTTCCTGCAGTGTGTTGTTCTAAGCTCACTCCTATAGCCACAATACCAGCACCTGGCCTTTCTACTGAACGCAGCCCGACTTCACAGCAGCACACGTATGCCCGTGAGACATGGCTCACAGTTCCAGGCTGTGTGCTTTGGGGGCATCCCTAGTGCATGGTCGGGGTGCAGGGTTGGGGTCGACTCTAAGAGCAGGGCATGGATTTTGCTCAGCTCCTCTGGGTGAAGCCCCGAGGAGTGAATGCCGAGGAGGGTGATGGAAAGCTGAACCCTTCAGACGCAGTTCCATAGCTGGTCACAAGTGCCAGTCATGACCCCATCTCTTGCACTAAAACAAAGAAACAAACAAACAACGAAAAAGACCAAAATGAAACGGATCATCTGTGGGCTTCCTTCCCCAGGTTCTCAGAGACGGAGGCTCATCCCAGCGTTGTCCCTTGACACCTCCTCCCCTGTGCGAAAACCCACTGCCACCACTGGGGTCCGCTGGGTGGACGGCCCCCTGCGCAGCACCCAGAGGGGCCTCGGGGAGCCTTTCGAGATTAAAGTCTATGAGATCGATGATGTGGAGCGCCTGCAGCGGCGACGGGGAGGCGGCAGCAAGGTGAGGCCACATCCTCCCTGCACAATGGCAGGGCAGTTCCCCTGCAGGTCTGGCGGGCGGATGGCAGCGGGCTCCTGTCCCCACAAAGCAGTCACTGAACAGAGACTCTGGGGAGCGCTCTGCTGCCTTTCTTGAAATGCCTTAAAGGCTCATGTTTGGGGGGCCCACAGTTTGGGGCCTTTTCTGGCTTCTTGAGATTTCTCCACCAGTGCAGACCACCATCAGCCCACCACAGGCCCTCTGTGCTTTCTAAATTGAAGAATCACTGCCATTGTGCGTCCCCCACACTCCCATGGCTGAGCTGTCCTATCTTAGGTGGCAGAAACTATGCCAAGGTCACTGCAGTCCCCCCGCACCTCCCCGGGGCCGGCTCCTTTTCCCTGACTGTGCTCAAAAGTGGCCCGCTTTTCCTTCTCCGCAACGCCACCATCTCCCTCTCTGTCCCTTTGCAGGAGGTCGTGTGCTTCAATGCAAAGCTGAAAATTCTGGAACATCGGCAGCAAAGAATCGCGGAGGTCCGAGCCAAGTACGAGTGGCTGATGAAGGAGCTGGAGGCGACCAAACAGTACTTGATGCTGGACCCCAACAAGTGGCTCCGTGAATGTAAGGCCCAGGCCCAGGGGGACACAGACCCGGGGGGCCTAACCTGGTGACATCTGGAGGCGCACCCTGGTGACGCCCAAGGTGCCATCCTGCTTTCCCTGGGAGGCAGACAGGCCCAGCCAGGAAAGAGGTGGCGAGTACTGTGCCTATGAGATTATTTCTGATGTATCTCTGTCTAAAACTCCTGAAAATGAGATTGTCCCCAGCCTGCCCTGCATGTGGCAGGAGACCACCCACCCATGAGGCTGCGTTACAAACCTCCCAGGTCACAGAGTCACACTGCTCATTTTTCCTGGAATACACAGGAATTTATGGAGCATAGGAAGAACAGCTCTGGTGTTATTTCCATTTAATAAGAAGCTCAGGGTGACAGTAACCATCTAATAACAATTCAGGACAATTTCGTTCTCTCTGAGGGCGGATTCGATTGTCCCTTATTTATTTGTTCCTAACCATCCCATCTGTACCAAGTAGAACTTAAATCTGGTTCCAGCTATTAAACTGATACATGAACCGAAGCTGGAAGATTTAGTCTGTGCCATAAAATACATTCCTGTCATTAGAAGTCCTCTTCCTCTCTGTCTCGTCCAGCTCCTCATCCAGCCACCTGTGGCCCTCTTATGAGGCTCCTCCCTTGCATGTCCCCCTCTCCTCATGTCTACCCTCTGGGGAAGACCCATAGGTGGGATCTGGAGGCTTAGATTTGTGTCCCCAAAATTGCTGGTTTAAAAAACTACCGTATGAAATCTGGGTGTCATGGCGCATGCCTGTAATCCTCACCCTCTGAAAGGCCGAGGCAGGAGGATGGCAAGTTTGAGCTCAGCCCGAGAAACTTAGCAAGAACCTGTCTCAAAACATAAATAAGGATTTCCACACATGGCACTAAGGGGCTGACAGGGCCAGAACAAGGACTTCCGCTAATACCTACTGCGGCATAAGCTCAGAGCCTCAGGTTTGCTCGCCTCCCCTCTGTGGACACCCCTTTCTTTCTGTCATGAGCCCCTAGGGACTTCAAGATCCCAGAGAATCCTTCAAGCAGGTCCTTCATTTTTACCTTTTTCATTAAAATTTGATTTTTGAAGAGCTGTTTATGCCCCAGGGGAATTATTTTCCTCTTACAAAGTCATCTTTATTTCCCCGGGATGGGAACAAGCTTAGACATCCAGACACGTGTTTTAGCTGCTTCCTGGAAACAATCGCTTCCTTCTTGCCTTTGTACATGTCAAGAAAGAGTGCTGTTTGATGCCAAGAAAAAGAATATGCAGAAAGCTACATGAAAAGGGAAATACAGATTGTTTCTTTAAGATGAACTGAAAACAAGAACGATTAAAAAACATAATGCAGGAGGCTGCAGGCTGACCGATCCCTATGGCAGACAGGCAGGGCGTTGCACAGAAACCGATGTCCCGGGATCCATTGTGAGTTTTAGGGTTTGATCCCGCTGCCCCTTTCACCACCGTCCACGGTGCTGCCTGCTGTGGTTAAGGCATGGCGGGGTTTGTTTGCTCACTTATTGTACTGGTGTGCAGAGAGCCCTGGATCTCCTTCCACTCTGGTCCTGGTTAAATTAACGGGGTGGCCTTGGAGCAAAGCACCTGGCTGTCTGTGGCTTGGGAGCTCCTCTGTGAGCCTCCATTGTCTTGGGGGTTCTGTAGCATGGCAGTTTCCAAGCCAGGTTCATGTTCCTAAGCTCCTTTTGGTTCTTAAGGGCAACTCAAGGCAGACAGCCCAAGCAGGATAGAAGCTATCATACCAACCTGTAAAGAAGGGGTGCCAGCAGAAGGGAGGTCACGGAGCTACTGGGAGTCACAGGCCAGTCTCCTGTCTTGGACATCAAGGCCACTTCTGCCACCCTTGATTGCCATCCATGCTGTCCTTCCCAAATAGGACCAGTACCCTGGAAGCCTAACCTTCTGCCCAGCCCCGGTGGGACCAAATAGGGGACCTGGGGCAAGGGGGGGCTGACCCTGGGTACCTGTTCCTTAGGAACTGGAGGATGCAGACTTCCTGTTGGCCCGGACATTAGACACAGTGTCCAGTTAGCAGTCTCAGTTTTTCAGCTGCAGGAAGGATCTCAATGCAGATCTTGTGTGTGTTCAGATTTCCTGGCTGATCAATGAGCGTGTGAGCCCACATGGGGAAGGGCCAAGTGACAGGATCAGATTCCTCGATCTGAAAGGCAGCTGTAGAGGGCGCTTGAAGGAATAAGGAGAGGGAGGAACATCCTTTATCTAAGTAGGCAGAATGTACCCACCACTCCAGGGAGGCCCCAGAAAGGGCAGGACTGTCCCCAGCCAGCTTGAAGATATCACTTCCTGGGGAAGAAGCAGAATGGTAGGGTGATCCTGCACAGATCCTAGAGTGGAGGCGGCTGGAGGTGGGGGCAGGCAGGATGTCCCCTCATTTCCCAGAATAATCTCAACAATTAAAAATCTAAAAACAGGCAATCAGGATTCCCATCCACTGTCCCACAGGCCGAGGACCAGGCAAGAAGAGGACCCCAAGGTCCTCTCCCCACCAAGCTCCTAAGGCAGGCAGAATCAGCCCTGCAGCCCAAGGGGCAGGCCCAGGAGCAGGTGGGAGCTGGGTGAAATAGCAGGAGCGATCCTGAGATGCCTCCTCCTCTCTTGCAGTTGACCTGGAGCAGGTTTTGGAGCTGGATTCCCTGGAGTACCTGGAGGCCCTGGAGTGCGTGACAGAGCGCCTGGAGAACCGTGTCAACTTCTGCAAGGCGCATCTCATGATGATCACCTGCTTTGACATCACCTCCAGGCGCCGATAAGGAGAGGGACCCCCGAAAGGCCTCGCCCTCCCAGGGCCTTCTGTGCTGGCAGCACCCAAAGACGGCAGAATGAGCGTGAAGGTTGGTGGCAAGTCTGCAGTGAGCGGTGAGCGGAAGGCGATTTTTGCTTTGTGGTCTGTAGGGAAGGTGCAAATACCAAACACGTGGAAGGAGAAAGTGACAGGAAGTCCAAGGGACACTGAAGCCCCAGGAGACTGAAGAAGCACTTTGAGGAACTTTGAAGAACTTGTTTGTACATAAGAACTGCTAGCAAAGAGACCTCGCTCTTTTCTTGCTTTGGTGAGAAAGGGGGAGGGTGGACGCAGCACCGCTGACCATAGCAAAAACAAAACGTGACCACATGAGATGACCCTGAATGACAGATTAAGTGCCTTGCAAATCTTTGTGATTATCCAAACGTTTGTGTTCATAATTTCTGTGTACAGATGGTGCTAGTCAAGATGAAAAATAACAAAACCAACAAAAAAGAGAAATCCGACACGTTTTTGCAGTGTATTTACGGCTCCTTTTCTCTCTTGGTGTTTTATCCTATTGCTGACTTGCTGTTTCTAAGCAAGCTGTGTTTGTAGAGATCTTTCCTAATCAGTATTGCATATGAATACATGTCCACTGTCTTTTATGGTTATTCTGGTTAAGGCCACTCACACAGAGCCCAGAGACTTCATCCACTCCAGCCAGCATGTTTCCAAAGAAGGTTTGGAACAGCGGGTGATGCTTCACGCCACCTCGAGGGGCAGCAGGAACAGGACACTGACAGCAAAGCAAGCACACCGGAGTTTCACTGGCTGGATGCGGAGCCTGGTTTGCATCCTTATGGGAAAGGCTATCCTTGGTCACCTGGGCCCCACCTTCTCCTCAGAGGTGGGCTGTTTGCCCTCAACTTGTCCTTTCCCCTCCCACCCCGGGTCTGATGGTTCTCCTAACATGTTTGTGCTCCTTTCTATTCCCTGGACTGAAAGCTTGAGCCAACTCAGCACAGCCATATTTCTTTGTGTTTGAGTTTTGCCCAATCACTGAAGTGGGAGTAGGGGTTGTCCATTTAGAGACCTCCGTCCCGGACCCGCTCAGTGGCTTTGGTGGTATTGCTGTAGAACGAGAGGAGGCCTGGGACTGCACAGCATTTTGTTCAGGATTCTGCCTAAAAGTAAGAAGTTCAGTTCAACCTGGGCCAAAGGCTCTGTGCTACCCAGGGACAAAGCTGGTTCCTCCTGCCCTGGCTCTCCATGGCAGAGGCTTCGCTAAGTCCTGTTTTCCTGGGCGGGCAGAGCAGAGGTGAGTGAATCTGGATGTCCAGCTCTTGGCTCCTCTTTCTTGAGTTACACCAGCTCCCTCAGGCGTGTGACACTACATAGGGACAGAAACCCAGAGCCAAAAGAAAGAAAGAAAGAAGGAAAGAAAGAAGGAAAGAAAGAAAGAAAGAAAGAAAGAAAGAAAGAAAAAGAAAAGAAGAAATACAGGGCCACAGAAGTGAAAAGGAGTCACCTGGTATCAGCAGTGGGGGAGCAGGGCACTGTGGGAAGACCAGGAGCGCTCCTGTCCCTGTGACAGCCCTCTGCTGGAGCCTCTGCTACCTTCCGGTGACACAGCGCTCTGCGACCCACCCAGAGCACTGCACACCTTTGCCCTCAGACATGCAGACCTTCCAAGCCTGTTCCAGGACAGGCCCCCCAGGGAATCCCCCAGGAGAAAGTATCTTTGCACTTGGTTGTACTTCTGGACGCAGGTAGCCCAGCACCGCTGACCAAACAGACCAGTGGGGTTTAGCAGGACTCAGTCAATGGGAACGGAAGGATTGTGAGTGTCAGAGTACTTACTGGTCGTGCTGGCTTCCAGAGTACTGGAAGCCAGCTTCATGGGTCACAATCCAGCCTTGCACAGTCTATAAAGTTCTGCTCCTAAGCAAAAGCAGCCACACAAGAAATACTCAAATTGCTCTCAAGTGGACTAAAATAAGGTGAAGGGCCACTTGGAATGGATCATGTCTGCCTCTCGGCATGCTAGCATGTTAGCAAGTGTGTTGCGTTGGGCAGCTCCCCTCAACTCTGAGAAGCAGTCCCATGGCCCTGAGCCCACCTCTGGCCTCACAGCATGTGCATAGATGGGTTTGCTTTACAGCAATATTCTTGGAAGCTTCTGGACCTAAGGAAATGCCAACCCTTCAAGCTTGAGTTTACCATTTGGCCTCCCTTTTGATTGCTGGTTGGGACTGTAGCACTCTATGAAAGGCCTTATTTGGGGGTCTTTCAAAGGTGAGTATGCCGTGGTTTTTGTTAGAAACACATTCCCTTGATTAGTAATCAGTGAGCTTGGCCCTCGCCCCTGCCGCCTTCTCCCTCTGCCCTGAGGTCCTCATGCTGCAGCATGGGTGAGACCAAGTGAGCAGCGCGTGGCAACATCTGAAGAACTCGGAAGCTGCAGACTGGCAGTGCTCCTGGGGGTGTGGCCTGCAGCTTTCTTCCTCCCTAAATCTGCTTGAATACATTTGTGACAACTCTATGAGACAACAAAAGTCCGACTGACATGAAGAATTGCCTTACCAAGTCGGGTTAGCTTCCCAACAGGCCAATCAATCCCACAGAATGCTGCAGGCCAAGCCGTACAACTGTGTGTGGGTGTCATGTGTCATGCTTTCTCTTTTCTTTCTTTCTTTCTTTTTTTTTATGGACCTGAGTTATCCACAAACACTTTCATTTACTAAATATTGATAAACCATGTAAGGGAACCAAGCATTTTATGTCATCACGCAGTTGTTCCTGGCACAATGAACAGGCTCTCCAAATGATAGTCTTTAAACAAAAAGATGCAGGTGCAACCAGCTATTCTGGAGGAAGTGAAGAATGCCTTGTCCTGTCCAGATGTGGGTGACTCCAGGTCTCCTTTTGGTTTTGGTGATAACCCCCAAAGGCAGAGGGAGCATCCAGGAACTCATTTCTACTCCATCATCCGCAAATGAAAGCACCATAAAAGTGTTTCTTTGAAATTAACATTTAGATGAGTTAACCTGCCACATAGACACACACACCACACACACACACACACACACACACACACACACACACACACACACAGCCCCTATTCCAGCTAATTTAGTATGAGGCAGAAGCTTTGGCAGCACAGATAAACTATGATCCAAGAAAGGGAAGTGAGAGATTGTTTCCCCAGGAGCAAACTCATATTGCATTTCATAACAGTGCCTCGTGCTGCGAGGGAGCTGTAGTTTGCTTTGTCCCGGGCTTTCAGCCACACCTGAGAGTTGGAACCTTTGATCTTCTTGTCCTTGAATTCCCCTCAACGTGGCAGGGAAGCTGTCTCTCACTTTCATCTCTTCCAGGTTTGAAATCAGCAATCCTGCCTGCTGTTTTAGCTCCCAGTGCTATTGTGAACATAGGGACCATGAGATGCAAATGTAGAGTGGGCTCCATGGCGACAGAGGTGGGACTCCAAGCAGGAAAGGGTCTCCTACAGTAGATGCTGGGATTAAAAAAAAAAAAAAAGGAGAAAAAAGCCACGCAGCCTAGAGTAGAGTATTTGGTGGCAGGAATTTGGCTCGATGTGTCATAAATTACCCTGAAGCTTGAAATCTGTGTGCATTAAAGTGGCAGTGACTTGATGGCCCCCACATCTACTGTCCAGAGTGGTGGTTCAAAAAGTCTCATCTATGCATCCAAGTCCTGTGCTCGCTGTCAGAATTTCCATTCAAGTGATACACAAGTAATGCATTGATGCCGCTTGGGTGTGTATCTAATATCCTTATAAAGCAGCCAAGTTTTGGGGCTTCATATACTAGTATACACATTCTTTCTGGTGAACCCCTACGCCTTCAGCACAGGCATTTCTATTTAATCCCAGCCATCAGACCGTGCCTCGGGGCAGAAGGCCACACAAGTGAGAGCCCACCACTCATTCAGCATGCACAGTCTCTGCCGGGGCTGTTGGCCAGTGGTAATTTGTCATCGAGCCTTCCAAAATCATGATGCATTGAATGTGTTTAGGTTCCTTATTCCATCAGGGATTTTAGCGTAACAAGATGACTACAGATGAGTTCATTTCAAAGTTGGAAGCAGAGGATTCTGAAATTAGTCGTTGTGAAGCTTATTAGCCCATTCTGTGTATATGAAAACATTTCCTCGCTTTGGAAGGCAGTAACTCTAATCTCTGATGCCAGGCCAGTCAGAAACAGTATGAAATCCTGAGGGTTCCAGGTTGTGGGCGGCTGTTGACTAAACTGTCCACTGCCATTGTCCCTGTGGCCTCTCTGCTGTGACCTAGCTTTCCTCAGTGCAAGGAACATTGGTGCAGAGAATAAAGCCCAGCGGGGCCCTCTGTCCTCCAGGCCATGTGAGACAAAGCTGTGCACCTGGTTTCACCGATGCTGCCAGGAAATGAATCTAAACTATTTTTTTGCGGGGGGGTCAGGTGGTAGAAATACAGTATTCCTCTGGATTAGTATCTCTTTCTCCTCCTCTGGAAGGTATCTGTCACCATGTGTGGGTAAAAATTCATCAAGTATCACTTTGCAACCTTCCTGACAAAATAATATGCTTGTAAATTACAAATTGTTATTTCCACAATAATAAAAGCAGAATTCCAACTGGGGAAAGCTAGTAAAACCTTAGCTTATGATTGCAGAAAAGCAGTTGCTTGAACATTCCTAAAGCTTAATTTAGTCAGCCCTAAACAACCACACTCTGCTTTGGGGTGGCCCTGTGCAGAACTGGGTCTCCTGTCATCATGCTGGGCACAGAGCTGTCAAGACTCGATTGCATCTAATTAGCAGTCTTTATAACAGCCAATCCCAGGTCTAAGTGCAGGGGCCCCAGTCAGACACCAGTGCGCAGACAGAATTTTAAGTCTCATGGGAGTTGGAGATACAGCTCAGCGGCACAGCACCTGCTTGCAAGAATAAGGTCCTGAGTTTGATTCCATGTACCCAGAAAAAAATAGTTTCATGCTTTCCCTTCCCACATTGCTAACATCCCTCATTGTCCTATTCAATTTATAAAATTATCATATATTTGCAAACTCAGAATGTTGGTGTATGTAGCACACTGCCTGGTTTTCCGGCAGTGGTGGTGAACCTATGCACACGCACTGCAGGGCTGACTCGTGGAACCCTCTAAGAGTGTCACCATCACTGTTTTAGGGTTTATTTGCGCATCTTGCTTGGAAATGTTCTCCACATGCGATGTGTTCAAGGGTGAAGCTTGGTAGATCTGTCTGTGGCTATGTATTTTTCTGGTTTTCTCACTACTAAAGCCTGTTAGCACAGACATTAGCCAAGGGGCAGGGAGGATAAATAAATCAGTAGAACAGGGATTAGGGCCCAAGTCTCAAAGTACAGAGTTTAGCGCTAAGTCTCAGCTGTTTCTATAGTAAGTAGCCAAAGGGGAAAAGTTTTTTCCTTTCCAATTTGATGGTAATGAGCTTGGAAATCAGCTTCCATAAGCCTGGGTAGAAGAGGGTCCGGCCTTTTCCTCCTGGTTCAGCAGTGAGTATCCGAGAAAGTGCTGACAGTATTACTACACTCCTGCATTTCTTTAAGCTCCTGACCCTACCCCTGTGCAGCAGACATGGGCTGGGCAGGAAGCTGGAAATTCTTACCTTGGATATACACCATAGCTATTTTGTTTCTTTCTCTCTTTTTTTCCTGGCAAAACCAAAGCACTCACTTTAGTGAGTCTTACAACCTGTAATACTTAAGGCGTCGTGTCCCTTCAGTGGATCCCTGACAGCCAGTTTCATTTGAGAGGCAGCTAAACCTGGGAGGAAAACCCTTGGGTTAGAAGCGGGGGACTCTGGTGCTAAGTCTGGTTCCATCACTAGCTATGCAGCCTTGGATGAGTGACTTGATCTTGCTGGGTCTGAGGCTCCCCGGGAAAAGGTTGAGGGGCCATAAAACTGTCTTTCTGGGATGGGGTCAAGAGGAAAAAATGGAGGAACAGATGTGCTTCGAAGAAAGGAAAGCTCTCTATAGGATCTGGGAGATCATTTATAGATGAAGAAACTAATGGCGACAGTCATCAATTGGCCCAAATTCATAGAATATAGCAGAACTGGGACTTGAGTCCAGCACACTGGACTCTTCCCATTAGGAAGATGGCATTGTATTGTGTGTGTACCTGAGTGCACGCATCACTCCTCTGTACCATTGTGTGTGTACATATGTGGAAGCGTGTGTACAGAAGGTGTATGACACGGAAGAGCATGGGAAAGAAAATCTGAGTTCGAATTCCAGTTTCTGTAGACCTATCTAGGGCCTCGGATAAACGACCAACTACTCTGAACTCAGTTTTCTAATCTGTAAAATGAGAACATTGTGCTAAATGACCTGTGTGGTTCCTTCAAGCTTTAGCTCTATGGTTCCATGATTAGTAATGTATGTATGTATATATAAATATGCTTATCTGTAGAAATGGGCCCATTGGAAAACTGGAGACAAAGCCTGCCCAAGTGCATTTATTGTGTTGAAAACAGTGAATTCACAGACAAGTTCATAAAACTTTGTTTTTTTAAAAGTCAACAGTAGTATTGATATCATTGTTTTAAATTCACTGTTTAACTGAATAGCAGATTGATGCTGTTTTAAAAATTAAGCTCTTAGCTCATTAGTGTTTGCTGTTAAATTTTTAAAAAATAAATAAAGTTCCTTTGTCGAGGTTAAAAATGCAACTATCCATTCTTGGGCAGATTCCAGCAGCCTATCTGCAGGCTGGGTTTCATATGTGGGCCTTTACATAGCTATATAAAAGTAAGCTGTTGGCTTGGTCATGATAGTTATGAGGAGGCTTCCTAGAGAAGAGTCTGGGAAAGAGCATCATATAGTTCTCACAAACTGGTGACCTGCATTCGTTAAGCTGTGCCTCATTTCCCATGTGAAGACATTGTTTGCTGGCTACGATCTCTGACTTTTTGTGGCATAATGAGGTGTAAAATGTTGTCAAACAAAGAATCTGGTGTTTAAGAGAATCAAATTATGGTGGCATTAAATGTTCACTTTTATTCTACCTGGAGTCATGAATTCCTCTCGATTCTGTTTGTCCTTCTGCACACAGGGGAAAGTCATTCCAGGCCAGGGGTGGGTCGTCTCATTGTACCAACACCTTGTCCCAGGCCTTGGGGCATCCTGCCAGGAGGCCTGTCTGAGCACCCTATGGCGCTGGCCTTGGCAAGTCCAGAAGCTCAGCCTGCAGCGGGCAGGAGGAGAGGGGGCTGTGTCACAGGGCCCTGCATCTAAGAGCTGGTACTGGCTGGTAGCCACACATGAAAAGCTTGGTGTCAGTGTTTTGGTAGCCTAAAGATTCTCCCTCAATCCAGCATCTTTGGGGCTCACATAAAATCAGGGCAGACACAATCACTGCAAATGATTTGGGCTTGGACATATGGGCTTCTTACTACATGAGCGACTATCTCAGCTATAACTGGGCACATTCCAGAAACATCAGGCTGGATGAAAGCCTCATAGGGTAGTACCCGCCCCTGGGACAGCCGGTCACTTCCACTCTAGATGTTTTTACTGACAGCCGTGAGGCACCTTGTTAGGGGTTGCCACCATATCCATCCAGTCACCTGAGTGTGCCGCAGTCTCAAGGGACAGGGCTGGGTGCCCACCAGAAGCTCTGGAACCGTCTCCTGCCCCACTGAGCTGGCCTGGCATGGGTACCTCCCACGCTTTCTGCTGTTCTCCCCAAATATTCAACAAGAGCTTCACGGGCTCCCTTTGGGTCACCTGAGCAGAATCCAGAATTTAGGAAGCCACAGGCATTTTTAAAAATAAAGCCATCAACCAGAAGATCGAGCAGAAGTTCTGCCTGTTGGATCATGGCCTTGGGGAAGACAGAACACAGGGCAACCTCCAGAAACGTTTTCTGTCCCTTTGCACATCCATCTTCAGCCCCCCATGGGTCCAATGGACCTATAACAGCACCTTGTCCTAGGATCACACCAGGGTCTGTGCCCTTGGGGAGGGTAACAGGTAGGGACGTGTAATCATCACAAGCAACTTTTTATTGAGCCAACAGCTCCCCACACGTACAATCTCAGGCATGTCTGTCTCTAAGTATTACACTCTCAGAGCTGCTAAGACTTCTCTTTTTTTCCCACTCTGTGGTGTGAAGGAGGGTGTTAACCAGTCTGTCTGTGGCCATTCTGTCTACTCCGGCACCACAGTGCTCTCAGCCAGACGCCCAGGGCCTGGGAGGTGATAAAAACAAAGCCAGGCACCCTCTGCCCTGCCATGGCAGCTCAGGTTGTTTCCATACCTAGTGGGAGACTCTGCCTCCATGTCTGCTGCCTGGCCTGGGCCTTGCACTGGCTCTCCTGGCAGCAGGAGTGGTCCCCGGAGAGCCCTAGTAAATATGCAGAGCACTTGGAGTGCAGACATGGGGACGTGTCAGAGGTCAGGATGCACCTGGCGCCCAGTGTCTGCTGCTCCATATTGGGCTTCTAGAACCAAACTTGGAACACAGCGATGCTCACCAACATTGCAGAACAATTCAGTCAATAGACCTTGGAGAAGTCACAGAAAAACCCAGGCAGGAGAAGTCCCCAGGTCACAGGGCAGGAGGAACACTGGCCCCACCCAGGGCCAAAGCCGCATCCCTTCACTGTAACCAGAGGCTTGAGCTGGAGCTTCCAGCAACTGTTAAATGCGCGACTCTGCAGGAGATGAAAACACAGTGTCTGTGCCTTTGGACCCTTGCTCGATACAGAGCAAACACTGCACAAGACCTTGTGGCACGCCTTGTGCTCTGTCCCAGACATTCCCGGTCACTGGTGAATCAAAACACTCTTTTGCTTTATGAGTTCTGATGGCTGCACACAGAAACTCACTACAAAACAGCCAAGTCAGGGCCTCCGTCAGCAGGGTCCAGGGCTGTGCCCACCCACAACCCGGGCTCCTTCTCCCTCAGTTTGGGCCCTTGGCTGGACCTCACCTCCAGAAGAGTCTGATAAGGTACATGAAGCTGAGATGAGAAGGAGAGGGAAGGGAGGAGGAAGAATGGGTGGAGGTCACTTGCTGGGTGAGGTGATCAGAGGCCACCATGCTGCCACCCACAGGAAGCTGAGCGGAGAGTAAGTGGTGCGCTGCTGGTTTTATTTTTCATTTTATTACACTGCCCTTGCTCCTGTTATCCTCTGTACCGTTTCCCTCCCCAGTGGTGCCAGGGTCCACACGTGTAAATGGTATACCTGGTACGTGCTCGCAAGACGACACAACACAAAGGCTTTGTGTAGAATCCAATGAAGCCTGAGGGTTTCCGAAGAGCCAGTGAGAGGACAATAGACTGCTTGAGTTTTAAACTGGACTTTGAAAGGTTAGAAATATAAATAAAAATTACCTTTAATGTCATTCCAGAGAGAAACACAAGCATGCACATGTTACATCATTCCCTTGTGGAATTTTTCCCCCCTTAGGAATCCTCCTGTGCCCACTCATTTTCCTGCCCGTTCACACCTTAGTCACAAGAGTGGCCACGGGAAGCCATGACACGTCAAGGGGATACCATCTCCGCTGCTGCCCCCTGCTACGGGACCTTAACATTGCGCCTGCTTTCTCATTATTACCAGTTACACCCTGATCAACACGTGAACCGGAGTCTCATTTTGACTTCCCTGGCACATCCGCAAGGATAAACTCCCAGAAGTGAAACAGCTGTAACAGAAGGAATAAAACATTACAGGGCGTATTTAAAGGGTGTTTTACACACGCTGAGCGGCCGTGCTTCAAACTGTCCAACCCGAATGTTACTAGATAACCCCATACACAGTTATCGCTTCCTGTCTGAACTTCCATTTTCCCATCCACTTATTTATTCGACAAATGTACGTTAAGGAGTTCCTGCTTGGGACGGGGTCCTCCTACCCCTGTTTACCAAGCTCCCAGTGTGTGATCCTTTGTATTGCATGCAGGGCCCGTGTATGTATAAATATTCAGTTCGTGGAAATGAAAAGCTGTTTCGATGGCCCTCGGAGGCTAGGACAGAAAAAAGCACAAAATTGGATTAATATTCATAGGGTTTAGGCAAAGCCATCAAAGGGAGTATTGAAGGGCGTAGAGCTCTGGAGGCTGAACTCAGAGTCTTCATACTGCTGTGTCCCCAGCCCTTTTTTGGTTTTTAATTTTAAGACAGAATTTCACTAAGTCACTAAGTTGCCCATCCCGGGCTTACACTTGCCATTTCCTGCCTCAGCCTCCCCAGAATGCTGAAATTATATATGTGCCCATCACACCATGCTAAAAGAGGAATTTCATGCACAGACTAAGTATAAATTTTCTTGGAACTGCCATGGCGATTCTGACCGCATCTCCAAGCTCTGAGGACTTTTGGCTCAGGAGTCCTGAAGCCTGGAGTGGATGCAGGTGACATTGAGAGAGTCGTTGAGCATCTCTGGACTCCAGTTTCTCACCTTTGCATAGCAAAGTCAATCCTCTCTGTGCACCTTCCCTTGGGCTGCTTCTGCAGATGGGTGACGGCATGGCATGACCCAGCAAGCCCTCACCAGATGCAAGAGTGAGTGTTAGCCTTTTGCGGCTGCTATAACAGCATCCTATTGACTGTGTCGTTTATAAACTGTAGAATACGTTTGGCCCAAAGTTCTGGAGCTGGAAGTCCAGGGCATGGTGCAAGCATCTGGGGTCAGAGGTCAGGGAGGCAGAGGACTTGCAAAGCAGAAAGGACCAGCTCAAGCAAGACAGCTGGCAATGGCCTCGACGTATGATGACCCTCACTGCTACAGGGCCCAGCTCTCAATTCTGCCACAGTGGCAATTACGTCTCCTCCCAACCACCTTCTGGAGTGGACACTCCAAGGTACAGTAGCCTTTGCTCTGCCCAGCTCTGTCTGGTGCCTGATGACCTGGGATGAAGGAGTCACTCAGCATGCATCCAATTCTTTCATAAATGTCAGCAGCCTCCATCTATGAGAAGTCAGCAGAGCTACACATCCCACTCTCCCTAAACCTTGCCCATGTGGGTAGGTTAATGAAAAAGAGTGTCAGGAGTCTGAGGTGCACATACACACCTGTGAGCAAACAAGCCGCTCCATGTGCCGGGAGGAGGCACATGGGCTTGGGCACCTGGAGAGGCAGCTGCAGGGGAGCCTGCTGTGACAGCAGGAGGAGACGTTTCCATAGCACCTGGAAGGCACGTCTGTCCCAACAAAGCATTGTCCTAGAACCCAACTCCAAAGGTGACAGCTCCTGCCTTGTGGGCTCCTTACACCTGCGCTCTTGCAAGGATGCCAGCCCTCTTTAGGATTTTCGGGTCCTCTTGTTTGACCAAGAAGAACCATTTTCCAAAGCCTTGTATGTTAATTCATGGTTAAGAGTCAGATAAATTGGTTGCTGTCACTGTAACAAGCACCCGAGGTAATTAATTTATGGAAAGGAGAGGTCCATCCGGCTCACAGTCTTGGAACTTCCAGTCTGTTGTGTTTGGGGCTTTGGGAAGATGGTACTTCATGGCAGGAGTGTGCAGTAGAGCTAAGCTGCTCATCTCAAGAAGCAAATACAAGAAGAGACTGGGACCCACTTCCCACAGTCCCTTTTGAGGGCATGACTCTGATGACCTGAAGACCTTCCCCTGGCCCCACACCTAATAGCACTGTGACAGGGAACTGAGTTCTTACTTTCTCACCCCTGGGACAAAATAGTGACACCCACGATGTAAAGGAAGAGACATTTGTTTTGGCTCATGTTTTCAGTCCATGGTCATCTGGGTCCAAAGCAACAATGACATGGTGGAAGGCCTGGTGGAGGCCAGGAGCAGAGTGAGAAGAGAGGACCCAGTAGGGAGATGCTCAGGCCCCCAGTGACCCAGCTGTTTGGACCAGACCCCACCTCCTAACAGCACAGTTAGTGATAAGCTCTTCAGTGGGATAATCCATTGGTGTGTACAGTACCCCCGTGACACAGTCATCTTCCAAAAGCCCAACCCCTGAACACCTCAGGCTTTGGGGGCATTCTAGATATAAACCATAACATTCCAGCCCTGCCCCCAAAAGACTCATGTTCACCTCTTTATAAAAGACACATTTAGTCCATCTCTGAGTCACTGAAGTATTTTTTTTTTTTTGTCTTTTTCGTTTTTATCAGTACCAGAGATTGAACTCACTGCTTGCAAGGTAAGCTCTTGGCTGTGAGTACAAAGAAGTTTCTGGCACACAATGGCACAGGGTCAGCATTCCCATTGCAAAAGGGAGCAGCAGGGAGATAAAAAGGAATCAGACAAAAGCAAGATCAAAACAAAAAGGATAAACTTTACTCCTGTTGCTCCCTGTGCAACACCCATGTGGGGGTAAATGTGAACCCCAAAGGGCGGGGCAGCCGGCCCCAGAGCATCATCAGCCGTGTCCTCATGGTGTCTGTGTTGGGGTGGTTTTGCTCTCCGCCCTCGGCTTTCCTCAGCAGATGTTTCACATTCTAGACTTCTCCAGCTTCCTGGAGCCTCACTGAGCTTTTGGGTTTACTCTCAGTTTCAGGCCCCTGGAATGTCACTGCAATACTGCCGGGTTTCCCGGGCCTTCTTCTAATATCTGTGTAGAAGCTTCCTGACCACATAATTCCTATATTCTATGTGACTATAAAACCAGTGCCATGCAGGCAACGGTGACACCAAGGTCTGCCACTAGCTGGGACAGTAGTCAGGGCCCCTTGGATTATGGATGCAGGGTTTTCTGAGTGCCTGGATAGCAGTTACAGTGAGACAAATCTCAGGAAACTACAATAATTCCCCAGGCAGCTCTTTTAGAGCAGGGTACCCTGGAGCTTTCTTCTCAAAGCAAACTCTTTCAAAGGAATTTATCTTTACCCTTTTGCATCATTGGGCCAGTGAACAGTGGGGTCTTGCCAAAATCTGAAATGCCTTTCAGGGATTTTCCCATTATTCCAGAGTAAAGTATTGGTGTCTTTCTAATGCTAATGTTTTCAGCAACTGTACTTTCCTTTCCCTTGACTTTGCAGGTACTTCCTTTTGACATGAAAACTTTAAATGGGCATTTTGCTCCTAACACTCACTGTAAATTTGACTAAAAGCTACTAGAAGACCTGTGCCACAGCCTAAACATTGGCCTGCCATGAAATTTTCTCTGCCAGGCTAATTAGTCTGCTTTTCTTAATCGCAGTCTCCCACAAAATCTCAGGACTTTGCTGAAATATATGCACATTTTCAGCTGGAGTGTAACACACATGTTTTAAGTTCAATTGCCAATGGAATGCTTGTTCCCAGCTGAACCTTGCTGAGCCTGGCCTTTACTGTCTACATTTCTATCAGCATTCTGGGCTTCTGAGCTCTGACCTGACTCTCCCACCAAGTTTAGCTTTCAGCATTCTAGAGCTTCTCTAGCCAGCATCTCCAAACCATTCCAAATCTTCCTATGAACCTATTCCAAAAGCTGCTGGACCACAGAGTCACGTATAGACACAGCAATCACTCCGCTTTCCTAGTACCAATAATCTGTACTAGTTAGTTCTTTAGAAAAATAGAATCAATGTAAAATATATGTATAATTATACAAAGAGACTTATTAGGCTTACAGGATCAGAAACGGAAGAGTCACAATGTCTAGCTGGCCAAATCAGAGGCAAAAGAATCCAAAGTGGCCATCTGCATGCTGAAAAACTGGAAAATCCAGTGACAGGGAAGTTTGAAGGCTTAGAAACACACTGTATTCCCAAATACAATGAAAAAATGAGACAGTCTGTTGGAAAGTTGAAGAGTCTGTGCCAGAAGCCTAAAGAAACTGCAGATCAACATCCAAAGGCCTGGCAAAGACATGTGGCTCCTCCTAAAAACGGAACACTTCTTTCTTCTTTCCTTATTTATTCTGTCCATGCTACAAACCTATTGGTTGGCACTATTCACTTCTGGGGGAACGCCCCTCCTTGGTTCGTTGGTCTACATGCCAGTCATCAGACATACCCAGAGCTCTACTAATCTGCTAAGCAGTTCTTAGTCAAGCTGACATATCATGATTAATCAGTACGTGAGCCTCTAGCACATGGATGTCTGAGGGACACTTCAGACCCAAACTATGGCGGTAATGGTGTCCAGGTGTTTGCTGTAAGGGCTCTGGAGTGTGGATATTAGGTGCTAACCACCCTTGAGCTTTGCGTGCACATTATTACTGCAGAAGTGAACTCACCATTCTTAAGCTGCAGATCCACCACATACACCATGATTTCTATGGAGTACTTTACATTACATCAATAGTAATACAGTCTTCTTCCTATAGCCATCATGCTGTTGGGCAAGGGTGGGGACCCAGCATCACCTCAAGGCACACCTGTCCCTCTCCCCTTGTACCTGGGTAGTCAAAGGGAAAGTAGACAAGCTGCAGAGGACACTACTGGGCCTTCTCCAGCAACCACCAAATGGGGTAGATACCAGCTTTCCCTTCCCATGTCACAACAAAGCGGACCACGATAGAGGCTTTGCCTTACTCTGTGGCACGGGGAAGTGTGGATTTTAAAGATTTTATGTACGGAGCTGTGTGTGTCTATGAGAAGAGAAGGAAGCTCCTTCCAGGGAGGAGCATGGGCCTCCAGGGAGTTAGCTGACCAAAGACACAGTGTACAACCCTCCCTGGCCTACCTGCACCCCACTGAGGCTGTTTGGGGGGTCACACAGCGCTCATCTGTTGAGGTGCTGTGTCAAAGGTGAAACAGGTGTGGGTAGGTGAGGGATAGCGTATGTGCCCTGCTCTTACAGAGACTGCTGCTCTGCACACATTGCAAGCATGATGGGAGCACAGGCAGGAGGGTGGAGTCATAGCTGTGGCAGTGCGGTGCTCCTCAAGCCTGCCCAGCTCATCGGCCAGCCAGGGGCTGGGGCTCTGCAGCTTATCAATCACTGCAAGTGCACGTAGGGAAAGGAGAGGCCTCGCCAGCACCGCTGGCCTGGATTACTTCAGCAACTGGCTATTCAGAAGCTGGGCCTAGGACTGCTGCTATTTTTGAGAATGGGTATTGTAACTCTGGAGACAGCACTTAAGAATCTAGCTTTAGAAGCTGGACCTGCCTTGAGGAGTGGCAGACAAGTGGAGGGCCCTGGATTTCTCAGGAGAGGAGACACATTTCCTCTTTTCAGTCCTGCTCCACCCCTGGGTTCCTGCACCATGAGTTTCCTGTTTAGAAGCCTAAAAACCTGAGCTGGCTTTACCAACACCCCAATTCCCATCTGGTCCCCACTTTCCTAGGGAGACCAGCTCCTGTGATCCAGAATAGAAGATTCTTATTTCTCTCGTCCCACTAACCCTTTCCCAACTGATTCGGCATTGCAGGACCCTCAGAAGATTTAGTGACCCCCCAGTCAGCAGTGTCCATGTACCTTCACAGAGGCTCCAACAAAAGACAACCTCACACATCTCAGGGCTAGCAAGACCTCGAGAGGCCACTCACCTAAGAAGGTTTTTAGCTCAGGAGGTCTTGGGGGGAAAATAGAGGACTCTTCTTCTTCCTGACAGCAAATTTGAAGTGCCTAGATCTTCCAGAGTCACTGCAGGCTCCGTATTAGTGACAATCCTCTATTATTATTATAATAATTTATATATTTTTTTATTTGGCAGGTGTGTAGTGGGGATGGAACCCAGGGTCTTGTGCAGGCTGAGCGAGCCCTCTACCACTGAGTTACAGCCCAGGCCACCTCTATAATTTAGGGCTGTAGGATTCTGCTGCCACCCTATGCCAGCATGGGTTTGTTGATGTGCAGGGAGCCCGGCCTTCTCCTGCTACACATGTACATCCTGTTGACTCTCTGGAGAATGCTAATCCAGGCTACTTCCCTTTCAGGACTGTGGACTCCTTTTATTCTAATAAGGGCTCCCTTTGGGAGAGTCCAATAAGAAAAAAAGGAAATCCCCTCATTAGGACCCTCCACATGGACAGTGACTACGTGCACTCTAATTACAGCACCTGAATTTTTCTCTTCTACTTGCAAAGGAGGGACTCTCCAGAGTCCTTATTAAAACCTACAAAACTCGTGAAGAATGGTAAAATGAGGCTACAGGAGCCTCTGCTGCACTGACAGGAGAATAAATAGGTCCTGAGGGCATCTGAACCCCAACCAGGTCAGTGCAGGCCAGCTTCCCCCCACACCCTCCTTTGCAGGGAAGAGGCAGTGAGCAGGAGGCCTGGAGCTTCAGAGCAGACCCAGTGCTGTCCAATTTGCGGTTGCCTTTGATCTGCAGCACCGCCCCATTGAGGTAAGAGTTAGCTCACAGTTTGGACTGGGACCAGTTGGAAGGAAAGAGAGAAGGTGAAAAATGCATGGGAAGGGAAAAAAGAAAAGCCCAAGCAGGAAGATATGCTATTGGTTCATTCATGCAGTCATTGCGCAAATATTTATGGTCACCACAATGTGTCAGATGTGGTTCTGGAAATGGGAAGTCAACAGTGAATGAGACAGACACGAGGACAGACACAGGAGTCCACAGCAACACTTCTTCAGCGCCTGCCCTAGCAAGGCGCTGTGTGCGAAGCCCGAGTGCACAGCGCTGCAGCTTGAGGAAGGAGGTCGTCTGGGTTTGGAAGCTGCCTCTCCCCTGTCTGGGAGCTCCCTTCCCCCACAGCCTTCCTCTGCAGCAATCCTGGTGACCCTCTACCCACCATCCTTCCTCCACCCTCCTGTTGGCCTGGGAGTGCCTCCAGGGCAAGATCATCTGCACCAGCCCAAAATGGTGTCTGGCTCCTTTCTTAAGGCACTTGCCCAGCGAGGATCTGCTTAGTAGCCCAGCACAGGGTCAACAGCTGAGGCGACTGGAAGGGAAGAGACCAGCCCCTTCCTCCAGAGATCTGGATTCTGCCACATAGAAGGATAAAGAAGCAATGATTGGATATGGCAAATTTCCCGGGGAACAGGTAGGTGCTCAAGCCACCAGAGGAGGAAATCCTTGAACGGTTATGAGGCAAGGGGGAAAAGAGAAGGGTGCTCGGGATGGTATTAGCGAGCTGAGCGCAGAGGCAGGTGACTGCAGGGTACCGTGCTAGAGGCCCCTGGGCCGCGAAAGTTTGCTTGGGCACTGTGGTGAAGAGCCAGGCCAGCTGGTGCCGCGAATGCACAGACTGAGGAGATTCTGCTCTTGCTCTTCGTGGTAGACAATTTTTAAAAAGCCTCTCGGATACACAATTACCAAATGTTTGATTTGGAAGGAAGCTAAGAGGTTTGCTTAATTCAGTAGTCATGGGACACAGGGTGAGTGATCCAAGGTCAAGGAGCTGAGAGTAGAGGCAGCATACTGGATGTGCGCCAACCTGGGCTTCTCCGCAGGCAGGGCCTGTGAGTTACTGGGGAGACCGAGGCAGGAGGACCAGAAGTTTGAGCCCAGCCTGGGCAATTTAGTAACTTAGTGAGACTGTCTTGAAATAAAGGTAAAACGGGGCTGGGGATGTAGCTCAGTGTGAAGACCCTGGACTCACTCTCCAGTCTCACAAACACACGCACTCATGCGCACACACACATACACACACACACGCACACACACACCCCTCAGGGAGAACTTGCAACTCTGCCTTGTTTTTCTAACCACCCTCTAGAGCAACTGGAATCTTTGCCTGATCTGTGGACAGCTCTGACATGGAGGCTGGAAGACCAGGACCAAGGTGACCACGGAGCGGGGCTCCTCTGAGGCCTCGCCCCTTGACCTGCAGATGGTTACCCCTCTCGCTGTGTCAAGGTTTCTCTTCTCTGAAGGATAACAGTAAGACTGGGTTATAGCCCCTCTGCCTCTTTTGAATTGAATCCCCTCTTTAAATTCCCTAAATCCAAGTGTACTCACAGCCCAAGTCCTGATGGTGAGGGCAGCACTCAGCTCCTGAATGGGGACCAGGGACACAATTTGACCCAGAGTTCCATCTCACTTTCCCATCTTCTCTGTGTTATGAGTTGAATACCCCCCTCTTTCTTAGTGCTTGGCAATGCCCATGCCTGTGCCAGGCTGGGTGGAAAAGCCCCATTTCTGGCCCTTCTGCTGGTTCACCACTTTGTGGTGTCTCCACTGCTACACAGGAAACTGGGTGGGCAGGGACAATTTAGTAACTCCATCCCCATCTCGCTCCATCCCCAAAGCGGAGTCCACAGGGAACCTGAAGTCTCTAAAGAAAACCATTAGAGAGAAGAACTGGCTGACAAACTCTTATATTGGTTAGAAATGTAAACTCCATGAAGTACAAAGCTACGACAGAGTGAAGTCCCAGAACATGGTTTTCCTATGTACACACAAATGTTTCTTTTCTTATTTTAGGCTGTTTTTCTTTTAAGGGTTCCTTGGGTTTTTCTTTTGTTTCGCTTTTGTGAACATCTCAAATGTGATGAGCCAATGTTCTCTGAAACCCCTTGAAAATCTAGTAAGCACCCAATATTAAATGAACGGAAAAGCTCCCTAAATCCCAGGGTTGTGCTTTTTGTTGCTTGACAGGGAGTAATTTTCCTGTCTAATTCTTGTTTTTACTTCACATCCATGATGGTAAATGCACAGTCACATAAATCTTTGCATCAATATCTGATTTCTATAGATGATTCCCCCAAAGTAGGAAATCTACCTTCTTTAACTTAGCACTCACGAAACTCAGCACACTGCCTACGTGCATTGGGATCCTGAAATCTCTCAGAAAGAAAAGCATTCTGTGGTTTGTGCTCATTATTTTCAAAGGTTTTGTTTATTAATTACCCAACCAGGTTTTGTGGCACTCTTATCCTGGAGGCACTGGCTTCTTGTATTGAAAAATGCCTAGAGGATAAATAAAACAATCAGAGTGGCTGATCCTTTTTAAAAAGTCATTCCAATTCACTTGCAGCGCAGGTCATGCTTCTTAACTCAGCCATACGGAAATCCCAATTCATGCAAAAATAATTCTGTCTTCATTATTCCTAATCCAGGGGTGTCTATAGTGATGCAAACACTCCTCTTTGCAAGGAGAAGACCAGCGCATGTGTCTTAGCGATGCATTGCTCTTGTCTTCCTGAAACGCTACATTAGCAACTGCATCTGATTGCACGGGAACCTGCTCGGCCCCCTGCCGATGCTCTTACAGGCCATTATTAATACGGATCCCTCCAGGGGCTGTAATTTGAGACTCAATTTGCCATAAAATTGTCCTAAATGTCACCTTAGTAATCGGAGATCATGTGACCCGTGAAACACATCGAACTGAAAGATGGCACCTCCTGGAAATGGATGTCAAATTGTCCCCAACAGTGAAAAGACACCAGTTACTGAATCCGATGAGGATTCCTCTGTGCTCCAGAGATGTAAAGGGGTATCATGCTCCGTGTTAACGTTCCTGGAGCTGGGCCTAAAGGGCTAGGTACTGGGTCTTCAGCTGATTCATATGCTCTCGTCATGAATATGCTGAAGACCATAACACAAACCTGGTGCCCAGCAGTGGATTTGCTGCTGCTGCTTAGACAGAATTTGGTATTGTTGCCCATGCTGGCCTGCAACACCTTGGCTCAAGTGATCCTCCTGCCTCAGCCTCCCAAGTGGCTGAAACTATAGGTGAATCACCTCGTAGGTTACCTTTCTATCAATACTTTTGCATGTGCTTTAGCAAAAGATTTTTATGTTGATTCCAGACACAAAAAGTAGGTTAGCTATCAAATCTGGCAAAGAAAAAAAAAAAGGTAATCATTATAGAAGTACAAGTTAAAAACCACAGTAAGCTAGCACTTCCAACCTCATCAGGGTGATGCTAATGACAGAAAAGAAAACAGCAAACAGGGCACAGTGACACACACCTGTGATCTCAGCTGAGGAATGAGAACTGCAAATTCTTGGCCAGCCTGCGAAAGAGAGTGAGGCCCTGTATCAAACACACACACACACACACACACACACACACGCTAATAGATACACACACATCTGCTCTCACACACACTCCTGCTCGCATGCACCATGAAGTAAGTGTCAATGAGGATGTGGAGAAGCTGGAATCCTTGTTCGCCTTGCTCACTGCTGTTGGGAATGTAAACCGGTACAGCCACTGTGGAAAATGGTCTGGAAGTTCCCCAAAAACTTAAACATAGCATTATCTATATGATCCAGCAAGGCCAGCTCTAGAGAGGCAAACAAAGAACTGAAAAAAAGAGCTTGAATGCTCGCATACCAGTGTTTACAGTAACTTGATTCACAATAGTCCAAAGGAGGAAACAATATCCACACAGATGATTATGTAAACAAAATGCAATATATATATAAATATTATAAATATATGTAAATATTATTCAGCCTTAAAAAAAAGACATTCTCATACACGTTACAACAGGGATGAACCATAAAGACGTAACGTTAAGTGAAGTAAACCAGAAACAGAAGGAAAATACTTTATGATCTCTGTCAGATGAGGTACACAGGGTGGTCAGCTACACAGAGACACAAACTGCAGTGGTGGTTGCTCTTTATAAACCTGGGAGTACTCGGGGGAGATCACTTTGTGTGTGTGTGTGTGTGTGTGTGTTTTGTTTTTATGGGTACCAGGGATCGAACTCACGACTGCCTGCTTGCAAGGCAGGCGCTTATGCTGCTGAGCTAAATCCCCAGCCCCAAGGGAGATCACTTTTAATTAAGCAAAATCTTTCCAACAAATGACAGAGCCAAGAATGTTTATGCACACTACTGCTGCACTTTGTACTCTGGCATTGACTTTGACTGTTCTGCCTACTTCCTAAGAAGCTGAGAAGCTGGAAATGTGGGCAGGACATGTGGCTGCTTCACGGAAGGTGGAGGTAGAGACCCGAGTGTGGAGGCAGAGACTGGTTCAACAATAGGGACCTGATAATCCTCCCTGCTTGAGGGCTGAGCTCTCAAACGGCCACACCCTAGAAGTAAGCATGAACTGGGGTAGGCTGAACTTAGTTACAAGCCATCTCTGTTCTTGAAACTGAATTAAGGTGATTCAACATGCCAGTCAGCCAAGCCACATCCCAGAAACAAATAGATATAAATCTTCTCTGGGGGAAGATAACATCTTTCATGCCTTAATTATCCCCGTAACTTTTTATATAAGATGTTTAGCCCTCAAAAATAATCCAGTATAAAAGAGCCCAGATAACATGAAAAGCCAAAAGAATGCTTACTTTAAACATCTTCAAAGAGGTACAGATGATAGAATTATCATACATATATATTCACTTTTAAATATGTTAATAGATAGGTTTAATATACTCAAAAATAAGAAAGACTAAAGCAAGACTGTTCACAAAAACTAAGCTGTTAAAATTTTTTAAATCCTAAAAATGAAAAAGAGCTGAAGTGAAAAGCTAAGTGATTAGACTCAGCTGAAGAGAGAATTAATAACCTAGAAGAAAATATGTACAATAAAGTGATAGAGTCGGAAGAATGAAAACTAGAAAGAGGGTAAGAGGGGGACGAGGTGTAACATGCACGAAGCTGGAATCTCTGAAAGAAGCAAGAGAAGGGCCAGCAGAAATATTTGAATAAATACTGGTTGAGAATTTTCCATCACAGATGAAAGACATCAAACCACCCCTCATTTGAAGGACCCTACAAATGCCAATTGGGGCAAACTCCAAATTAAAAATTATAATATAACTGCCTAATGGGGGAGGGAGGTCATATGAGAAAAATAAAAGAGATTGTTATCGAAGGGTGAACAATAAGATAGAATCTGGTTTCTCAGAAAATATGGAAGCAAATACTCAACATGCTAAAATGTAAAAAAAAATTGATTATCTAGAATTTCGGTGAAAATATCTTCAAAACTGAAGGTGAGATGAGACCACTTTCAGGTAACTGAGAGTGAGAGAATCAGACCCACTAGAAGGCAGAGAACACTTAGTAGGTAGGGAGTGTGAAGACAGCTCCAAGTCCAGAAATTCATAGGGAAAAGAACAATAAAAATGGCAAATCTGGGCGAATCTGAAATACTCTAATCCAGCACTCAGGGGGCCGAGACAGTGGTAGGATCATTACAAGTCTGCAGGCAGACGGGACTATACGATGAGTTTAAAATCAGTGTGAATCTCATCATGAGACCCTGTCTCTGCTCCCCTCAAAAAAAGAATGTTAAGATTTTTGTGTCATTTGGAAGGAAGTTAAAAGTACTGAGAAACATTAAACTTTGATAAGCTGAGGACACACATTCTACTTTTTGAGTAAACACTAAAAAATAGTGTATAAGGGCATAATTGCTAGCTAATGGGCAGGGGATAAAAATGTAAAAGAACATAGAACAGCTGATAGAAATAGCTGCTCATAAAAAGGTATGATTATATTCAATCTAGTAATTGTACTAAATAAGTTAAATGTTCCAGTCAAAAAATAAAGACTGAGATTAGATTTTTTACAATCCATGCTATGCTGTTTGCAATAAACATAAATAAATGATAAAAATATCAAAATTTTATATTTTAAATTAAAAGAGAAAAAGACTAATTTTACTAGAAAATGACATATCTCTTTTCAAGTGATCATATGAATTTTACTCCTTTGTACTGAAGTATTTGTTACTCTATAGTATCAGGCTTAGACTGTCAAATTTAAAATTTTTTTCCCAGTTTGGGTGGGGAGATTTGGACTGTCCCTCCTGCTTTTAAGTTCTCCTGTCATTTGGTTTACTTTCCTGTTTTCACTGATGTAGTTTCTTTAACGTTCTGGAGACTGGCCTTTTGTACCTGAATGGTTTCTCTATGCATTTTTTAGAATGCCTTTTCTTCCTGTCTTATCTACTATAAAAGAATTCTATACTCATCACTCATTAAAAGCACAAATAACAGGTGCAGGCTCAGGAGTGTACTCAACATCCAGGTTTGTCTACAAGATGGCGTAATGATGGAACTCCATTAAGCCAGTCCACCATTCTGTCAACACAGCTACTTCTGCACCACGAGGTAGAGAGTAAAATCAGGGAATTCTGCAGACTTGAGAACATCGCCATATTTCTGCTGCTATAAACTGAGTCTTTAGTTAGAAGCAATGTGTGGAACACAAGGAAAGTAAATATGGTATTCTGCAAAAACATGATGGTGGCTCTGGCAGAGACACTGTGAAGAAAGAACACTAATCCCTCCCTGTATATTTTAAATGATACGTCATTTCACACAGACCAACCCCCAAGTTTACCATTTCCCAGTAAAATCAGTTTGCCATCTGGAAACAGATTGAGATGGAAAATTGTTGAGGTCTATGCCTAGACTCTGAACTCCTCAAGTGGGTGCATGGCAAAGGCTCAAAGGAATGAGACACACGGCATTGTCTTTAGGGCTGCAAGAGGAGTGCAAACCTCCGCAGAGCTCCTATCCCTGCAAGCCGGTCAACCAACTGACGCTGGGCAGCCTGCATTTAATCAGAACAAGGAAGGGATTGCGTGGACAATGGAAGAAATCTTCACAGGATCTTGCGGGGGGAGGGGGGGGGTTCAGGACCTCTCAGAGCAACAGACGATGCTAATTAAGAAAAACTATCCCCAGAAAGTCTCCAGGTGGCCTCAGCTGTGGCCTATCCTGTTCCTGAGATGTGTCTTTGTTCTCAGTTCAACCGTGCCTGGGCCATGCCACAGCCCTGAACATGAATTCTGCTTCAACGTGCTCCAACAGAATATAATGGCTATTTTTCATTATGGAAAGAAAATGATTTGTCCTTATTGAGTTAAATTATATAAACCACGATATACTGTATATTAAAGGACATATCACGTCACATCTCTGTTGAGTTTCTGGTAATGTGGTCTGAACAAATCAGTGGAGGTACTTGTTGCTTATTATTCACCAGGTCAATTTGGCATGATGTCATTAATGCAGCAGAGCAACATGATATTATGTAGAATGTCAAAATTACACACATATATATATATATATATATATATATGATAGATACCAACAGGAGATCTGAAACAGCCTAGAGGCAAAAAGGCAAAGGTGTACTGTGTCCTCCCAAGGAAAGGCAAATCATTGTAGTCATCCTTGCCAATGGATAATAAAGAACAATTGCCCAAAGTCAAAACATTTTGATTGCTACTTTCTCCAAACTGCTCATTATAATTATCATTCCCACCTTGTCTCTGCAGTAAGCTTTGCCTCTCTAGGATCTCATCATTCCCAATGAAACTGGAGAACTTATTTAAATACTGACCCCTTCCACCATCATCCCACCCATATGGAAACATTCTGGTTGATCCTTGATCTAATATCTATACACTCAGTTCCCATACACATATAAGCTATCTTTTCTGAGGTGGTCATTAGATGGTGTTACATGTCTGGAGGCAATGAAGGGTGGTAAGAATAGGCTTGTACCTCTATTGCTTTCATTGTTTTGTTCTGATTGATTTTTTTACTGTTGTGTTTTGTTTGATTTTATTATGTCTCATAGCATAGGTAGCTATTTTGAAGATAACAAGAGGCATTATAGTAGACATTGGTGATTTCCTATTATCTTGTTTTGAAGCCTTGTAGCACATTCACTGCTTTGTTTTGGTTGACTCTATTCTTTTTTAAGTTTTTTGGTTTTATTCTCTTCAAAGAAAAGAAAAGAAGGGGCTTGTAAAAGAATAAGCATATCCTTCATAAGGCATTAGTACAGAGCCACCTTTAACTGAAGCAGAATAAGTGGAGAGAGTACTCTATTTTCTTTGGGAAGAAAACCTCAAAGATACACGGGGATTTGGGGTGGTTATGTTGGTCCAATCACACAAAATATCCTTCTGAATTTTCTCGTTCCCTACCAATGCCATACTTTTTATTATGAGAGGCTTGGTGCAACTCTGAATTCAATTTTCATAGAATTCTATACACAACTACAAAAAAAAAGTCCTTTGATGGCTACTCTGGAGATTTCCTATTTCCTTGGATGAGTAGGCACAAGTTTATGCTGTATTTTGGGTCTTGAATCTTCCCCAAACATCCAGTGTTAAAGCCTTGGTCTGCAGCTTGGTGCTACCGGGAGGTGCCAGAACTATTGGGGGGGGGGGGCGGCTAGCGGGAGAGCTTTGGGAAGCACACCTCAAAGGCCATGTGGGACCCCAGTCTCCTCCTTCTCATTCATTATTCCATTACATCTGACTTAGCCTGATGCAAATGAAAATAACCTAAAAATCTAAATGGCATCTTTTTGAAGGTAATGTTTTTCCTCTGGTGGCCATTAACATTTTCTCTTTCCTGTTTTCTCTAAATTCAAAATGATATTTCTGCAATGGTTTTCTTTGTATTTATCACGTGTTGCGGGAGTGGGGCTGGACTTTTGAATCAGTAGATGAATGTTGGGAAATTTTCAACTATTATGTGCTGGAATGTGGTTTCTGTGTCTTCTCATTCTTTTCTTATGGTTCTTATATCAAATGTGCGGCAGACCTTATCACACATCTTCCCATCTCATCTACTGTATTTGCCATTCATTTCTCTCTCCGTGGACAAAGCCTTTTGAACTTCTGCCAGTCTACTCTTGTTTTTTCTGCTATAACCAATTTGCTGCCAAGCATTTCCACTGCCATTTTGATTTTAATTAATTGTATTTTTAATATATCTGTGTGCAATGAGGCTGTTCATTTGTTTCTACTAGGTACTTGGTAATGCTACTGATTCAGAACAGTTCATAGCTTGAGATTCTTTGCTCAACCCAGGTTTTGCCCGGGTGGATTGAAAATTTAGGTAAGGTCTGGCCTCTAGGTAGCAGTGGTACAGGATCTTCCTTACCTCCCCCTATCCTTTCATTTACTTTCATTCCATTTTTCAGTACCAGGACACCCCATTTTCCCTAATAATAAATCTTCAGGGCTGGGATACAGCTCAGCAGCACAACACCTGCTTGGCAAGTGCAAGATCATGAATTAAATTCCTGATAACAATAACAACAAAAAAGCTCTCCACACTTGCGGTCCCAGTTGGAGGTGGACAGGATCTCATGTAGCTCTTGTTAACCTAGAGAGCTCATGAACCTAAACTCTTGCCCATGCATAAGCTTTTGAAGTCCAAGTATGTGATGAAAAACAAATTGTACAGTGAGAAAAAAATTGAACCTTCTCACTGCTACAATTACTATGCTTAAGTGCTGCATTCATAAAATAAGAGCAGGATGCTATTTTAAAAGCATTGAAAGAAAAGTAAGAGCTTTTGAAAATTAAAAGTGATATTAGTGTAAGTGAAAAACCCCTACAAAAAGTTTGACAGGTAAAATAGGTGAAATTGTTCAAAAACTAAAGTAAGAATACGAAGAGACAGAAAATAAGAGAGATAAAACAGTAGGAAACTAAAATTATCTAGTGGCTTCCAGAGAAAACCATTTTTATTCTACATTTACTTTGCATATGCAAGGCTGGCATTTATCTTTAAAATTCTAGAACTGTAAATAGTTTTCTCTCACAATTTTAAAGGTTTTTCTCCTTTGTCTTCTAATTTTTTTTTTGAGCACTCTGATAGCATTCTCCTGGTTAACAAATTCTTTATTTCCTTCTGGAAACTTGTCAGTTCTTTCTGCTTATCATGTGTTGAAATTTCAGGATTATGCATCATGATGTGGATTTAGTATTACTAAATAAAGATAATGAAGTCTTGTAGTTTGAAAAATTGTGTCTTTTAGTTCTATGATTTTTTTCTGCAGTTATTACATTGCTAATTTCTCTATTCTCTTCATTTGAAACCATTATTATTCATAGGATAATGATAATAGTGGAATTATTTTTGTTTTTGTTTCCCCAAGAAGATGGTAAAGAAGCATGTTTATGTCCAGCAGTTTAAGTAGTGGGAAAAAAGTTTACATATTTACTGATTTTTAGTTTTTGCTTTTGAACTTATACTAGTGTGCCTCATAGGAATAATCAAGCCAAAAAAATTAATATACCTCTATCCTAGGTGACTGAAAAATAAAGACTGTATGATAGAAAGAAAATTAAAATCACTGGTAGTTTCTCAAGCCATGCTACATTTCGTGTACAGGTATGTAAAATTAAATGAAGATTAATTCATAAGCAAAATTACAAGGAAAAGATCAAAGCTATTCACTGAGGGAGAAAACATACACAATATGCAAGTAAACTGTAGCGCCCCCAAAATATTTTGCAGAAGGACAATAAAAAGAATTGAAATAAACATATTCTTATATCTATTTAGGGAAGAAATTATAGGACTTTATAAAAATCAATTAGAATGTTTAGAAACACAAATTATGGAGTAAAGACTCAGTGGATAACATGAAAGCAAATTCAACCTGGGAAAACCTCATAGCAAACAGGAGCATAGAGCCAAGGAAATTAACCAGAATGAAACAGAGGTAAAAGGCGAAAACATGAAAGAAACATGAAATGAAAATATATAAAATACAATTATAAATTCTAGGAAGAGAAAATTGAAAAAATAGAGATAATATGTGAAGAAATAATTTTTGAGAAATTTCCCAAATCATTAAAAGACATGAAGCTTCAGGTTCAAGAAGTAAAACAAATCTAGAGGGCTGAGGATGAGGCTCAGTGATAGAGCACCTGCCTAACATGCACAGAACCCTGGGTTCAGTTTCTATAAATATAACAAAACAAAACAAAGCAAAGCAGAGCAGAGCAGAGCAGAGCAGACCAGACCAGACCAGACTAGACCAGACCAGACCAGACCAGACCAGACTAAACCAAATACCAGAGGTGGTGGTAGGTCTAGCAACCCAGCCTTGGAGCAGGAACTAATTTCACAGCAGAATTGTAGCAACTGGCTCATCTGTGGAGATTCTGGGCCATTCTGGTGTCCTTTCACCCAAAAGCAGTTGACCTGATGGAATGATAGCATCTAGAGCTTATTGTGTCATTAGCTCAGAGACTGCTCCATGATAACATTTCTTAGCTATCCACTTCACTGGGAAATCCAATGTGCTTGCTGGACAGGATGAAGGGAACAGGGCTTGTTATACAATGTGTCTTGAGGGGGATTTGACAATACCTGATAACTTGCATATACATTTCCTCTGTGTCCAGCAACTCCAATTCTAAGAAATTATCCTGAAGATACATCCCCGGCAGTATAAAAACCCATATATCTAAACCTATGCATTACTGCATTGTTTATAATAGCAAAGCAAAACACAGCTGGGTGTGGGGTGCACACCTGTAATATTAGCACTCTGGGAGGCTAAGGCAGGAGAACTGCAAGATGAGGCCCAGCCTGGAGATCTCAGTGATTGTTATGGCTTATACTCAGATGTACCCCAAAAGCCTCATGCACTCATAGGCAGGGCTTTAGGGAGGTGTTAGATTATGGGTATGTGGTGCTGGGTGAGGGTGTGTGATAACTGGGTCAGTATACAAATCATATAAGCACAGTTCTGGGTGTAACTGGTGCCAGTAGGCTGGTAGCTTGCCTAGAACATCAAGGGAGGCTCACTGCTGCTGCTTTGCTGTCTTGTTTTCTGCCTTCCCTGCCGTGAGCTGCTTCTCCTCTGCCGTGGCCTGCTGCCTTACTGCCCTGTCTTGGAGTCAGCTGACTATGTACTGAAACCTCTACAAACCTTCAGCTGAGCATAAACCTTTCTTCCTTTTACTTATGGGCATTGAGTATTTTGTCAGCAATGAGAAATTATTTGAGGCAGTGACTTAGTGAAATCCTGTTTCCAAAAACAAACAAACAAACAAACAAACAAAGCTCAATGCGAAGGCCTGGATTCCCAGTACTAAAAAAAATAACAATGAACACAGAAAATTTCACATTTACTATATATTTATATTATATTGATAAGGTTTCTCTAGAGGAACAGAATCAATAGAAATATATATGTAAAATTATAAAAGGGGATTTATTAGGTAGTTTTTCAGGATCAAAGGCAGAAGTGTCTACAATGGCTATACATATGCTGGAAAGCTGGAGGGTCCAGTAGCTGCTCAGTTAAAGAAGCTGGAAACTACAGAACAAAAGGGGTCAAGAATACAGTGACATTAACTGGAGAGTTGCTGATACAAGTCTGCATTGGAAGGCTTAAGAAACTGGTGTCTGGTGTCCACAACAATGACATTAGCAAAAGATCCACCCACTGAGGCAGAATGGAGGTTTTCGGGATGAGGGTATAGCTCAGTGGCAGAACACTTGTGAAACCAGAACACATGGTTCTGGTTTCAGTCCCCAAAACCACCAAAAAAGGAAAAAAAAAAAAAAAAAAAAAAAAAAGGATAGAGGTTTTCAAATACAGACCACCTCCAGCCTTTTTCTTTCATTTAAACCAGGCTTTTCTTTCATTTAAACTAGTGTATCGGGTGTCGCCACTCAAACTCAGGATGGGTCTTCCCTCCTCAGTTTGCTGTTTATGTGTCCGTTTTCCCTGGAACTAACCTGCAGACACACCTAGGTGTATGCTTCTTAATCTAAGTACCTCCCAATCAAGTCAAGTGGACATATCAAATATGGTCACAGGTATTAATAGTTTTTACACCAGTATAAATTAATAATAATGGGGAAATCTAAAGCTAAATAAAAATAAAAACAAAAAGCTGGCGATCATATTGAACCTATACACAGAAAATTCAATTAACTGTAAACACAGTATTCTAACTATACAACTTTTTGTTTAGAGAAAAACAGTATTGGAAAGGAATCTTAAATTTTACTTTGTAAGTTTGCTATTGGCAGTACTGGTATAATATGATAATTTTGAAACTATTTTACAGATATGAAGATGTATACACATGAAAGAAAGAAGATCAAGCACAACTCCAGACATTTCATTTTAATTAATGGTATATCAGGGTCAACTCAAGATTTCAGAAAGGCCTAAAAAATAATGACAGCATGGTAGCAATACACAAATGCATATGGCCAGGTCAGGGTTTCCAAATATCATTTTTCACTAAAGAAAACCTATAGTTTTCTGGTGAAACAGCTGGCTATATGTTATGAAGATCCATCTTAATTATGTTTCATAGGCTGGAGAGATATCTAGGAGATTACTAATAAAGCACACCATGGGTGCTTCTAGGTGAGTCCTGGGGGCATGACCTTGGGCACTGCATCTGGTCCCCGGTCCCCTGCTCTTTGTTCCTTGGCTGCCATGGGGCCAGTTAAACATGGACGGAAACCTTTGAAACCATGAGCCAAAACCACCCTTTTCTTCTTTAACTTACATATGTCAGGTATTTCATCCTAGTAATGGAAAGGTGACTAATACCAAGAAGTAAGATTGTTCCTATGTCTATACTTATCTTTCAGAAGTCTTTGCAAACTAGTTTGTGGGAAGAATTATGGGAAGTTGGGAGATGCAGAATATAAACAACCTAGGACACTATAGTGGTACCTTGGTTCATGAACTTAATATGTTTTGCAATTTTGGGGAAGATGACCAAATTTCTGTTTGTATGGAGAAGACGGCAGCAGCTGTGTTTGTCATCATATGGCGAGTTTGTGAATGGAAGCCAAATTCTGGCAAACACTTTTGTTCGAGAGCTGAATTGTTTGGGAATAGAATTGTGCATGAACTGAGGTAGTACTGTATAAGCAGAGCTTGATAGGTGATTCTCACAAACATTCAAAGACCAGAATGCTGATAAGAATGTGGAGAATAAAGACTGTGTTTACAAGGTTTCAGGCGGTTGTAAGGACTCTACTGGGAATTGGACTGGCGCCTATGCATGCTATATTTTAACAAATAACTTATCCACATTTTATCTATGTTCTAAGACTTTGTGTGAGGCTGAATTTAAGGATAGCAGATTAATCTGACAAAGGAAATTTCAAGGAAGTGCAACTTTCAGGCTGTGGCATAGACACTGCTGGTTGTTTTTAGCTAGATCTGCAGTGAGAATAAGGAGACTAAAACAAAGTTGAAAGATTTCAAAACTTGTAGTTTGGCTAGAAAAGAAACATGTTTAAAGTTAGAGTCAAAGAAGGTGTGGTTGCTAAGAGATTGTGACATTAAAAAGAAGTTAAATACTTTGCCCTAAGGACAAAAGAAAGATGCTTTAAGGGCATCGCAGGAACTAGGCAAACCCAGCTATGGAAGGCTCAAGGATGTAAAAGTATAAGCAGACTTAGTTTTGAGAACACAGTCCAGGGGGCCTTGCCAATTAAGGATTGCCTAAGGTAGTACTTCCTTCAGTTCAACCATTCAGGTACTCATACTGCAGGTACTGCAATCATGGGCCAAGGGGGCCTGATTACTGTTTTAAATGGGGGCCTATTACTATTTAAAATGGTGGCAGACTTGGAATTATACATGTGATACTGGTTTAGCAGGCATGAATGCAGATTTGTTGAGTCACAGAGGCTTCCACCCAGATTTCAGAGTAAGTTCCTGGAGTCCAGACAGTATGTGACAGGGTCAGAATTCCTGCCAGGAGCCCTTGAGAGGAGGATGCATGGAGCTGCGAAAGTGAACCTGAGGCTGCAGGGGAGACACACAGAAACCTGGAAATACCAGGCACATGGAATATTGCTAAGAAAAGCAGCAGTGTGCAGAGCTAGTCTAGGAGAGAAGCCATGTGGGCTGCAACTGGCAAGGCAAAAGTCGTGGGACTGCTCAAACCTTTTGGAATCCATGTCTGTCCTCCATTTGTCCTGAATGTTTGGTCTGCTGGGTTTTGTTTTTGCTTTTGTCTGATTTCTGCTTATTACCTTATTTCTCCCTTTTGGAATAGATGCATTGACATTGTGTCATTGTATGTTTGAAATATTTATCTTTCTTTTTATTTTTACAGTATCTCACAACCAATGGTTTGCTTAATGCTTTTAGGAAGCAGTAAGTTTTTACCGTGGTACCTGTCTACAGGTGTTACTGCTGAGTATCAGAAAGGCAGTAACACCTTGAGTCTCAGAGAAGAGTTTGGACTCGAATTTTTGAGTAATGCTAGGATTATTGAGATTTGAGGGAAGATATTAGTGTATTTTCAATTGTACACAGGAGAGTTATGTCACAGGTGGAATTACCACCTTGCTATTAGCTCTAGCTGGAGTCAGGTGAAGTAGTTTAAGATATGTTTGGCTATCAACCTGACAAGGCATGGACTTGTGTTGGTTAATATGGTCAACTTCATTGGTCTGAGAGATGTGCAGGAGATTAGTAAAGCACATCTCTGGTGTGCCTGGATTGGTCATGATGGTGTGACCTAGAAGCGTATGTTGCTGGCCCCTTCCTTTGCTTTTTGCTGACATAAGATGAGCAGCTTTCTTTGCCATGCCCATCTGCTATGATATTTATGCCCTAAAGTCAGCTGACCATGTCTGGAACCTTTCAAACCACGAGCCAGAATGAACCCTTTCTCTTTAAATTGTCCTCAAGTATTTTGTCAAAGCAATGGGAAGGTGACTAATACACAGACATAGGGCAGGACAGTATGAAGTGGGCCAGGAATATCTTTCATTCCCAAAGTAAAAGCATTTCAAAAATCACACGAATATGTTAGAAAAAGGACCTGTGTTGATGTCTACAACAAATACACTGCCTTGGTGTTCATTTTGTGTCTTGTTATCTAGCTTTGGAAATTTCTCCTTGTAATTGCTTTCTGGCTGAGGCCAGATAGCTCTCATCCCAAACTCACATCATGGCCTTGCAGTCATCAAAGTTTTGAGATAATGCCTTCTTATAGGAAAGATTTTGCAAGTCTGTCTCAGATTTCATGCTTCTTTAAACTGTCCAGTCACTACCCTGCTACCCTATTGCTTATGTTCCGCATATTAGACCCTGATAAAAGCAAGTCCCCAGGACCCCCTCTTTCTTCATATACTCCCTGGTCTGTGTATGTGGGCTATAGACTTGCCATCCACCAACAGAACCTTTAAGCACTAAAATCTTTATGTACATTTTGTACTATTCTAATCACTGAAGGAACATTCTGTATCTTTAAAATCCTATGTTAGGGAACAAACTTGAAGATCCCAATGACCAAAGATGATATAATTTGAACACCAAAAATAATTATAGCTATAGATTACATGTGAATTACAAAAAGAAAAAGAAGTCTTGCACTAGAACTTTGAGAGTAGGTAAATAGGTAGGTTAAAAGGAAATGGAGCCAGTATGAACAAAACAAGGAACTGGCAGAGCAGGGGCATCGTCCAGAGGGTCTGGGCGAGGAGGCCACCCCTGCTAGTGTAGCAGATTTGGAGGGGGGTCAGCAAGGTTCAACATGAATCTGAAGATTGACTCTGGGTGCCATACTTAGTTTCTGAGAAACTTCAAGGGGAAACATTGAAGCAGGCATTTCCTGGAGGAGAAGGGAGGGATGACGCCCGTGAGGTCACCGAGGGGTCTCAGCAGCAGCTGAGGAACGAAACGTTAGGTGCTGGCAAAGGTGCTGAGAACAAATGAAAAATAAAAGTGTCCTGGATAAGAAAAGCATCAGAGGATGAATCAATTTATTTCCCTGATAAAGGGGAAGGGAGAATCAGTGACTGGTTTCCCTGCAAGGAGGCTGGGAGTGCTGAACTAAATATGGAAGGCAGAGAATTGTTTTTTCAGTATATTTTGGATTAGATCTGAGTATGTTGCTTGTGAGTTAATAGCATTTTGATGCTTAGGAAGCTCAAAAAGTTGGGGTGCTGCTGGCTCTTCCCATAAGCCAGCAGATCTCTTCTAGACCTCTGGGAAAAGGAGGGCTTCAGTGTCTTCTTGAAGCTCTCGCCAATGATGGCTTGTCATGAGGATTTTGTGGGGCTCCGTAGACAACATGCAGTCTTCCTGCAGAATCCCAGAGGGGCTACTTTGGGAGAGCAAAACATCTCCCTTTTGGACTAGGAAAGAATTGTCCAGACTGATTCAGGGCAGGTCTTGACAACTGGAATTGCTTTTTCATTCTCGCAGCAAGGCCTGACTGAGGGGCCTCAGTGACCTGTGGCTGTCAGGCTCCAGTGGGGTCTGCTGCCTGCCCCCCCTAGCTGGAGGGCCACGCCCTGAGCACCGTCGCCATCCTGAGCCGGCAGCCAGGCAGACTTCCTCCCTGCACTCTTGGCATCCATGTGGCATGGCTATAAATTATGCCCAGCGTGTTCATTTTCAGTTTAAATGTGTTCTCATCCCAGAGGAGCTACTAATGGCATCAAGTTACTGATGTGAAAAAAGCCTGCCGCTACAATGACTCTGGATTAATGAAGTAGCAGTTGTAGAGGCTGGGATGGCAATAAATTGTCAGCCACTGGTGACATGGATTTTAAATTACGTCCTCTGTCCCCTTTGCCCTTCTCCAAAATCACTTTGCTTTACTGTTGTTGGGTAAATGTTTACCTTTGCTTAAATGCTGGCTTTCTATTAAAAGTTGGGGCAAGCAAGGCCCTTCCGCTCAGAAAACCGCAAGCCGGCTCAAGGGATTTAAAAGCCTGTCATACTTTCCTAGGAGGCATCAAGTGAATCTCTTAACCCAGGATCATCAGTGACTGATAAATTTCATTCAGAAAATGGGCAAACACAGCATTTTATCAGTAAACTCTCCCCGGCTTTCCTTATGGCCTTTTATTTCCTTGATGAATTTTAAATGAGGAACTGATACAATTCCCACAGTGTCTTTGAAACATAGCAAGCCTGTTTTTCATTTGATGAAGGACCCCCAAGAAGTTCACTGATAGGCCATAGATAGAGCATCCCTGACCCTAAAAGCAAATGGTTCATCTGGTTTTCTAGAAAGATTGTCTATAGGTTTCATCAAATTCACTAAATATTCTGTAATAGGAAAAAAAAAATTCAGGGTTACTATGGTGAAACTGCATAGACGGCTATTTCTTCCTCTTCATAAATCCAAGGCCTTGCAATGGGATTTTATAGCTCTTTATATTGAGAGGAAGAGTATTTATCCATCCCTTGACTTCTGGGTTGGACTTGAGACCAGCTTTGCCCCAAAGGATTTGAGCAAATGTAATGGAAGAAAACTTGAAAAGAGCATGGACGTCTGGGTCGGCCTCCTTACCATTCCTGGACTTCTACTGCTGTGTGACCAGAGCTAGGTAACCCCATGAGCTAGACCACCCAGTCATCCCCAATTTTCCAGCAACTGCAGACAGTGAGCACAACTATGAATAATCACACTGAGCCAAACCAGAACAGTCCAGCTCACAGTGCTGCTTACGTAAGTCTGAGCTAAAGAAACACGAACGATTTTGAGAAACTACATTTTGGGGTAGCTCATTGTATAGTGAACACTAACTGATACATGAACTGTACCAGACAGTACACATTTGGAGGATGGGAGCAAGTCTTATTTGATTTTTTTGTATTCTGTTTCCCTTAATACAAAGGAATGATTCAATATGTTCAAATGGGTAGAACTGGCCTCCCCAAGACTTGCAATTGCATCCTCTTCTCAAGATCATTTAGTGAATCGAGGGATTCCCGAGTACCTGACACCAGGTCTCAGTTTCCTCACACATAAAAATACCTACCTTTGGTGCTACTGAAGTTTGGAGATACCGTGTGCTTCAGAGGTGTGGCTGATATGTGACAAGTGGTAGTTTGAGCAGAACCGAGCTTATGAAGAGGCCTTGGAACACCCTGGCACGTAGGACACCCTGCATGTTTGGGGATCACCTGTGTTCAGCAGTCTGTCCTTTCCAGTTGTCAGCGTTCTCTGTTACAAAGTAAGACTGGCTCCTTCAGAGATCCACATGGCATCCTGATGTCACAGGACTGCCACTGGCTGGAGGACTTGCTGTCCCCTACGTGAGGGCTGAGGAGCATGAGCTGCCCTTCCGGATTCGGCCATCACTCAGCATCGCGTCACCTTGCTTGTAAAATATGGCGTGGAGAGCGGCACATTCTTTAAGATGTCTTTGCGCTGCGGGGACCCCAGGGCTGAGTCACTACCTGAGTCTCATCCAAGCATGAAGGACTACACTGCTCCCAGGATCAGTGAGTCACGAAAGACTTTTAAGTTTTTTAAAAATTAGTCTAAAGTAGAAAAGTAGAAAAGAAGTTTAAAGATGGAGAAACAGCAAAGTGGCAAAGAGAAAAAAGAAAAGAGAGTAAGTTGATTTGAGTGGATGCTAGAATCCTGCTCACTGAAAGATAAAGGCGCTTTATACTGGGCCCATCACACACTGAACCAAAGATTTGGGGAATGACAGAAAAAAATGTCATGGAGCGCGAGGTCAGCACCTGGAGTTCATGAGGAAGATTTACCAAAGAGTCATGAGAGATTGGCTGGAATTTTTAAAAAATTAAGGCTTCCTATTTTTTTAACACTTAAAATTATTTCTTTCTAGAATTTAGGATAAAAATATTTTGTGTTGGATATGTATTTAGAAACAAGTAATGTATACACTCATTATTTATCACAAAGAATAAAAATGTCTCAAAATCTTGCACAGAATTTCCCAAATTCTGTGAAATTCTTCACAAAAGATCCTAGAGAGTAAAAACCATCTTGAAATGAATAAAGCTGGAGACATCATAATACCTGATTTCAAGACCTTTACAGGGTCTCAGAGTAACCAGGATGACATGGCGTGGCCTCTACACAGATGCACAGATCGATGGAGCAGAACAGAGACCCCCGAAACTACACCACATATCTACAGACAGTTAATTCTTGAAAAAGGCACCAAAAACATGCAGCCTACTCAATAGATGGTGCTGGAAAAACTGGATACACTCATGCAAAAGAACGAAACTAGAGTCCTCTGTGTCATGCTGTGCACGTATGAACTTAAAATGGATCAAAGACCACCTGAAACTGAAATGACTGCCAAAAACATAGGGAAAACCCACTGACAAGGCAATGGTGTTTTGAGTTTGACCCCTAAAGCAAGGAGAGAACAGAAAAACAACTGGGGCTGTAGCAAACTAAAAGTCTTCTGAATGACAGAGGAGATAATAGAGTGAAAAGACAACCTACTCACTGGGAGGAGGTATTTGTTAACTATCCAAAATATATAAAGAATTTTTAAAAACAAACTCCAAATAATCCCATTACAAGATGGGCAAATTATCTGAATAGGCACGTCTCAAAAGAAATATATATGGTCAGTAAATATATTTTAAAAGACTCAATATCATTAGTCATCAGGGAAATGCAAAAAAAAAAAAAAAAAAAACTATGAGATTCCACTTCACTCAAAATAAATAGGTATTATTTTTTTTAAAACCCAAAACAAAAATGCTGGTAAGGGTGTGCAGCAAAATTCCTACCACACTCTGTTGGCAGGAATGTAAATTACCATGACCATTATGGAAAGCAGTAAGAGGGTTCCTCAAAAAACTACATAGATCTACCTATTCCCTGGGTATACAGCCAAAGGAAATCAACAAACCAACATATTTATTGTGGCACTATTCACAATAGCCATGATATGAAATCAACCTAGGTGCCCACCAAGCAATGGATAAAGAAAATGTTGTCTATACACGCATTATTCTACCAAAAAGAAGAATGAAATGCTATTATACACAGCAAAATGAATGCTGGACATTACTATATTAATTGGAACAAACCAGACACAGAAAGACAAGCACCACATGGCTTCTCTCATATGTGGAAGTCAAAGGAAAAAAAAACTTGACTTCACTGTAGAACACGGATCACGAGAAGCTAGGAACTGGGGGAGAGTGGAAGGGGGCTAAAGGAGGCTGGATATGAACAATGCACATTGTATACATGCATCAAAATATTGCACTGAATCCCATTAATAAGTGCAATTAATATGTTAATCAAAAATAAATAATAAAAAGTTCTACTTTTGCCAAAGTGGACATGAAGTTTATGCTTGGAAGCAAATATGAATATAGTGATTTTTATCCAACTATCTCTACATATATTCAAAGAGAAAACTGTAACTCATTCTGTCATGCTTTTAATAGGATTTTTAAAAATCTGGAATGGTGTGATCTTAAACATTAAAATCGGCACTAAGTAAACAAACAAAACATGGCATCTTCAACTTTTTCCATATTTATTATAATTGTGCTTCACTATGACAAATGATGCTTAGAGTTGGCAAACTATGCCTGCCTTTATTTACCTAGTCAAACACAGAACAGCGCTTTCAATAGGGACGATTCACACAGCGAGCTGCAGACTGTGACCCTGGTGAGGTGTTCAGTAAAGGTGTGGGCCAGCTCTCTCTCCACCTGCTTTCTCAGGATGCCCTTATGTTGGCGTCGCAATCTTCTAGGAGTAGAATTAAATCTTCAATCAGGCTGTGTTCCCTGCCATGTGTCACTCGCATAATATCAAAAGCCTAAAGGGAAAGGAGAGCAGACAAATTAGACCCCAACACGGACAGGTGAGTCTCCGTCTGTTTCCTGTTTTCTCCATGATGCTGGGGTCTGGTGACCCGCAGGTCCACAGGGGGAGCAGTGTCTGACAGGCTCGCTCCTCCGTGGTTAACTGAGCCCCCGTGTGACAGGTGATACTCGGAAAGCAGACGGGGACTCAGTCCGTCCAGTGATCACAGTGACCTTTAGGGGCTGTTTCAGCACATGGGTTTTGGTGGGTGGTTACAGGTGCTTAAGAATTACTTCTGAGATGATTAACTCACAGGAAAGGAAAAAGTACAATGTTTCTACCTCCTTGTGATAATTTCTTCTGTTCTGCCTGCTGTCTTCGGGTCTCCCAGATGGACACTGTTCTTGTTATACACACACAGTGCTGCGTCCTTTATAACACTTGAGGTCAATAGCACGGCTCCCCCTCCTTCACTTCCCACTTTCAGCCTGTCACTAAATCTTCCCAATTCTCCCTCTAAAATATTTCTGAAGTTAGGGTGGGCTTGTGACAACAGGAGAGCAGAGTGGGAGTAGAGCGAGCCGCAGGAGGCCATGGCTTATGGAGCCTCTACCTCGTTCAGCTGTCTTTGCTCCTGGAACTCGAGCTTCTGTGCTGGGAGTGATGCGTGGGCTGAGAGTCCTGTCCTGAAGCACTCTGGCCAGTACATCCGGGAGCACACAGAACAAGCAGCCTCCAGGAGTCCCAGGGCCTAGCGAGAAGTCAGCCCAGAGAAACTCCGGACAATGTCTCTCCAGACAAACAGGAGATATCATAGAAAGGTGGAAAGTGGTTCCTGTTGTGCTTTATCCCCGTTTCTGACCCACACACTTTGTGAGCATAATTTTGTTGTCATTTTACTCTATAGAGTTTTCGGATGGCTAGGGAGCACTAAATAACCAGAATACCTTGTCTTGGCGATAAATTAGAGACATATAGCACCATTTTGCATTGCCCAAATGGGGCCTGCATGGGCAAGGGAAGAACGTGACTCTGCTAGCACCCAGCAAAGCACCTGCACACAGCATTGAGGCTCAGTTGTGGCTGTGACCTAGTATCCCTTTGGCGGTGCCAAGAGTCACCCAGAGCCCAAACGTGATCCACTGAACCGTGCTCTCTGGGAGCCAGGCTGGTTCTCTAGGAGAGTCTCAGATGCCCTGAGCTGTGAACAATCAATACAGTAACTCAGAGAATAACAGCAACTATTCATTACTCACTGTTAATTTATAGGCAGAACAATCACCATTTTAATGGCTCTACACAATTAATGTCATTATGTTTATAGACCATTTTTAATAAAGTACTCTTAAAAATTTAAATCTTCTCATTTTTTATTATGCCATGATACAGATCTTCTGGCCTACAACATTTTTTTTGCCTTTGTTAAATATTTACTTGCGGTAAATTCTTGGGGGTGGAATAGAGTATGGACATCTAAAGAGGCACAGGGTTCTGGAGGGAGGGAGCACCTCGTCGGTCGTGGTGTGAGGCCCATTTGTTCTCATTTCTTTCCCACAGTGAGCGCCCTTCCTGTCAACAAAGAGACTGAAGCCAGAGAAGCAATGCAGTTGGGTGGGTGGGTGGGGGGCTCTCAGCCTGTGCTCCTGGCTTCTTTAAAAAGTTCCCTATATGGGAGAAAAAAACGAAACAAACAAACAAACAAAAAAAGCAGGCAGAGGTGGTCTGTAGTTAGCTGCCCGGCAGGGGAGAAGAGCAGGAAACTCTCAGCTGGAAGAGAGCTCCCCTCATGGAGCCAGGGCAACGAGTGCCACCTGCAGCAGCAGTCAAGGTCCCAGGAGGAGGCTGGGGCTGAGATGCATGTTGATTCACTACCTCCAGGTGTCTGCGCTGTGGGTGCACAGTGAATGCCAAGAGATCCTGAGGCAGCATGGAGGACAGGGGAGGCACTGGGAGCTGCCCATTTCATGGGCAGCCAAGCGCTGTGAGCTCCTCCAGGTGGCAGCTTAGGAACAGACCTCTGGGCCAGGCCTGAAATCCCAGCACTCTCTGCCTGGGAAATCCTCACACTTCAGAGCTGTGTTAGATGTACTCTTCCTTTTCATGCAGCAGAGGCCGGCTGTGCTGTGACACGACAGAGGACAAATGGAGAGGAAGTTGGGCCTGAAACACTTTTCGCAGAAGGGCCCCTTGCCCTCCACCTTGAAAGGGGCCTGGGTTCGCCTCCCTCCTGCCTGCACAGCGCCCTCTGCCGACCAGGGCTTGTCCAGGGCTGGGCCTGCTTTCAGAAGGCAGATAGCAGCTGCTTTGCCTCCTGGTTCTGGTTCTCCACGCACAGGTCTATGCGTCTGTGTGATTTGCCTCAGACTAAATGACAAAACCGTCTTATTGCTGGCATGACAGTCTGCGGACGACCCGCCTGTTTTCAAATGTCCTGGCTCAACTCTTTCTTCTTCACTCTCTTTCTACTGGTTCTGGTCACAAGTTTCACCTTGTCCAGCTATAAGAATAAGATCTCTCAAAGGTCACAGTTCACTGCCACTGATCTGGAGTCCTCTTGTTCACTGCAGGATAGACCTGCCCTCTGACAGGAGGACAAGCATCCACAGGGGGCCTGAGCCCAGCATTCTGGAGTCACAGAGCCCCAGCTGGGACTACCCTGGTCTGTTGGCCCACTGGAGGGCCTGGAGACCAGCCAGTCTGACATATTTTTGTTAGGGAAGGACTGTTCTCAGGATGGTGTGGTCTGAGAAGGGGACCGAAGGGCACCACATAGCTGTCATCCTGTCTATCCCATTATCCATGGTATCCTCCACCAAAAAGCAGCCCACAATGACAAAGAAGGATCAGGGGCTGCTGGATGTGGCTTCTGAGACTCTCTGGGGACCACTGAGGTCTTCTGATGAAGATGCTGCTGGTTGTGTTTCGCACTGTATTGCTTGGTGGCAACTGTGACCCTGGGCAGTGGCAGTGGCGGGTGCCTTGGTGCAGTGTGAGAGTCTGAGTTCCTCGGATCTCCTCCCCAGGAAGGCAGGAAGCAGTGAGGTAACGGGTGTTGGCGGGGACAGAGGACTAATCTGGAGATACTGAAAAAACCTACATCATTTGTCTAAAATACAAAATTAAATATAGATGATTAATAAATATTATATTCTTCTGAGTGACAGGCAGACATAGAACAGGAAAGAAAGAAGAAACTCAGTTATATGCAGAGTATGTCTGAGACTGTCATGTTGTGGGCGTGCACGTATGCATGAGGGGATACGCTGGGTGGACAGGAAGCTACAGCCAGGCCTGATGGAGAAGGTGCACACCTGATCCTTGTCCAGGATATCACCTGGAGCTGCTCGCTGTGATGTGGCCCCAGGCACAGCTCTTCAGTCCAGTGGGAAGATGAAAAAAAGTTAACACTAAATCTCTGACACACCGGAGCAACTGTTTCCAGCAGCTGTATCTCCCTTGACTCAGCACCTCCCCAATGCCATACGCACCATGTCAGAGAAGACAATTTCAGTTTAATTTCCTGCAGCAGCATACAAAACAGATTAAGGAAATATAAAATTGGAGCCAGCTTGTGTTGGGAAAAGCTTATCTCTTTCCATTAAATTTTATTTTTTGAACGGTAGCATTTAAAAAGAGCCTGCACATAATCTTTCACAGAAGGCTCATTTGAAAGCTCCCAGGAGGAGGAGGTGCTGCACCCATGTATATATTCTAAATGTCACAGAAGAAATGGCAGCATAGATTGCCTGCCACCAGACAGGCACATGATTCACTGAGGAATAAAGAAAGGGTCCCCAGAACTGATTTCAATCTCATCACATTTTTTTAAAAGTAATTTTAGAATGGTTGCCATATATTAAATAAAATGAATCAAATCAAATTGTGATTCAAAGTTGGGAGACAATATGGCTTTCATATTAATTTTTAATACAAATATATTAAGCTTATCAAAGATCTCATATACTTTCTATAGTGAGCCTGAGGAATTCAATAAATGACTTCCTCAAGCATGATTTAAATATGGATATAAAATCAGGAAAAAGAAATGTATGCATAATAAGCACGGTTGGAGTCACACCACAACAGGAAGCTTCAAATACAGAAGCAAGCGTTCGTGCTCCACCCATCTCAGGAGCACAGGGTGGGCAGTAGTCTGGGGTGTTAGAGAGGAAAAATAGGCAAGAGACAGAGACACACACATCAAGCAGCTCCACTGGCTCAAGACCTCCTTACAAAGGGCAGAAAATTCCAAAGCCTTGGATTACCCATCTGAGCTCAGCAGTGCCCCTGCTAATTCCAGGTGCAATGTCCTAGTAAAAAACATCTGCTCCTTTATTCATTCAGTACTACCCAAGTAACTGTCAGGGATAAGATCTGGCCTTTGCCCTGGGAGGAGCTCCGGCACAATTAGGAAGCAGAATGTAACTACTAGATCTTTGCAAGATGTACAAAATGCAAGGTGCTGGGAAGCAAAGGAGGGGGGACTAGAGAGACACCTAGGTAACCTCAGGAGGGGCTCACAGATGTTGGGTACTCAGTAGGTAGTAACTTCCAGTGTGAGGAACTATTCCAGAAAAAGTTGTTATGTGTCATTACATTTAACCAATCAAATGAGTATTTATGAAGTACCTGAGCGATCTTGAAGTCACTTCTTCCCTGAACCTAAGTTTCCTCAACTAAATGAAGGTAAGAGAAATTCTAGGGGCAATGGAGTCCCAATGAGGTTTACAATGTACAACACTAGATACAGAGCTAGCGGGTGTGGTTTGGTGATGGATGTCATTATTAGAATAATAAAATAATTCAATTCTATTGCAGTCAGAAAATTTACTTTGTATGACTTGAATCCTTTTACATTTATTGAGATTGTTTTATTGCCCACAATATGGTCTGTGTTCTGTAGATACCTAAAATGAACATATATTCTGTTATCAGTGGACAATGTTTTATAAATGTCAATTAGATCCTATTGGTTGATGAATGGCTGAAATTTTCTACATCCGTCATGATTTTTCTAGTTCTTCTGTCAACTGTAAGCGGGGGGGTCTGATGTTCTAACTGTATAAAAATGACGTATCTTTGTTTTCAATCTTTTAGAACAGTGTGGTTTGCTGCACACATATTTAATATATCTATGTTTTCTTGGCAGGTTTGATTTTTTCATTATATAATGCCCTTTGTCTCTAGTAAAATTTTATTGGTCCTACTTTGATTATTAATATTGTCATTTGGCTTTTGATTAGTTGTATTTTAATGATATACTTTTTTCCATCCATGTACTTTCAACCTGTCACTATCATTATGTTTAAGAGAATTTTGTATAAACAACATATACTTTGGTCACTTTAAAATCCATCTGTTAGGGGGCTGGGGACTCAGCTCAGTGGCACAAGTGCCTGCCTGGCAAGTGTGAGGCCGTGAGTTTGATCCTCGGTACAAAAAAAAAAAAAAAAAAAAAAAAAAAATCATCTGTTCTACTAATCTCTGCCTTTTAATCAATGTATTTAGACAATTTTCTTTTTTTACATGGACTACCCATATAATTTATGATGTAATTATTAATATGTTAGGTTTTAAATCAACCATTTTTGCTTTGCTTACTCTCTCTGCTTTTTTCCTATTTTCTTTCTTCTTGTATTCCTATGGGTTACTGGCACATTTTTTAAGAATTTCATTCATGTATGTATGTGTTTGGTACTCAAGATTGACGTTAGAGACCTCATAGTGAGTTACAACCCCAATCCCCTCTTTTAAAATTTTGAGACAGGATCTTACTAAGTTACTAAGCTGTCCAAGTTGGGCTCAAGCATAAAGGTTTCTATAGTGTTTTTGAGCATACCTTTTATATAGCTTTAAAAAAGTAATTATCATAGGTTTTACATTTCTCCCACCTTTTTTCTTCTCTCTTGTACTACTTTCTACTGGTGTCACCATTTCACCAGTTTAAGTCAGATATAGAAAACTTAACTCCTCATATGTCTTTTACCATTCCTATTTGGAATGTAATTGTCCTATATATTTCTACTACATACAGTTGCAACCACATTAGACAGCATCAGAATTTTTGTTTTGGCTGTCAATCTAGAAAATTCAGAGGAGAAAGTCTACTTTTTTCTTAAAAAGACCAAACAAAATAAAACAGAATAAAGCCAATCAAAACAAAACAGTGGAAGTGATACAAGACTTCAAAACAAGATAATAGGAAATCAACAATGGCTACCACAATATGTCTTATTATTTTTGAAATAGCTGCCCATGCCATCAGACACAATAAAATAAAACCAAACCAAACAAAACAATGAAAACAATACAGGACTTTAAAACAAGTTAATAGGAAATTAACAATGGTTACCACCCTCCCTTTTTAGACATCTCCTCCCCTTTCACTTTCACATTATCTGTTGTACATTTTGGATCCCACTAATTCTTTCAGTTTTTTTTACTAGGGAGACAACATGATGTTCACCGATGTGCTTCTGAACCATTTCACCCAAGAGCATGATCAAAAGTTGTATCCATTTACCTACAAGAGCATCAAGAAAACTCTTCTTTATAGCTGAGTGGCTTCCCATTGTATAAAAATGCTGTATTTTTCTTATCCATTCTGTTGATGAGCAAGTTACTCCTGCTTTTTTCTCATTCCCTGTCACATGGAGCATTGTTTTCTCTCTTTTGCCTTTCAGCCTATGCATTTCCTTTCAAGTTAAGGTGTTTTTTGTATAATGCATAGTGATGGATCTTGTTTCTTGATCCACTCTGCCTATGATTCTTTTTGTCAGTGAATTGAGGCCATCTACATTAATGGTTATGACCAACATGCACTGGCTCATCTCTACCAGGCTTTTTTTACTGCCATCGACTCCCTACTTTTCTCCTCCATTCAACTATTTGCCCTGCTTAGTAATCCCACTCTGCTGTTGTTCCTGGTATCACGGTCATTTTTGTCTTTTTCTATAATATGCTTCAGCAGTCTCTGTAGGGTTGGTTTGGTGGTCATGAATTCCTTCCGTTTTCTTTGCCATGGAAGTATTTTATTTCTCCATTAATTTGGAAAGATAGTTTTTCAGGGTACATCATTCTGGGTTCTTCACTCCAACCTCTTCTTGACATGATGGTTTCTGTTGAGAAGTCTATCATGATTCTGACAGGTTTTCCTTTACAGGTTATCTGTTTCTTTTCTCTAACAGATTTTCATATTCTGTTCCTGTGCTGAATGTCTGGGATCTTGATTATTATATGTCTGGGTATATTTTAGTTGTTTTGGTTACTGATAGTTGGGGTTCTATATGCCTTGCTTACATGTATGTCAGGTCTTTTTCCCTGTGCGTGGAAAGTTTTCTGTTATTACTTCTGTAAACAATCTTTTTATGTCATCTGTGCTGACTGCTGCTTTTTCACTGACACCTATCACTGTTGAATTATTTTTCTTTGTGTCGTCTTGCAGCCATTGATTTGTTATTTCCTGGTTCCTTGTTATTTTTAAGAGATCTTTCCTTTTGCGATTGCTAGCTCCATCCTGTCTTCAAGGTCTGAAAATCTATCTTCAGTTTCTTTCAAAAAGTTTTTTCAGGGTTGGGTTTTAGCTCAGGTGCACAAATGCCTGCCTGGTAAGTGTCAGGTCCTGAGTTTGATCGCTGGTACCATAAAAAAAAAAAAAAAAAAGTTTTTTCCAGCTTTCGATGGGATTTTTAATTTCTTAGAGTCTGTTTCATGCATTCCAATTCTTCTCTATATTGTTCCCTCATTCTCCTATGGTCCTCTTTTATTTTAATCCATATTAAAACATAGATTTAATCTATGTTAAAACATAAAGACATGCTCAGGAACACTTTTATTATGTTTGTGATTTCTTCTTTTACCTGATATATTCTTTCTTTCTTCTTCTTCTTTTTTTTTTTTTTTTTTTGGTACTGGGGATCGAACTCATGACTATATGCTTGCAAGGCAGGCACTTATGTCACTGAGCTAAATCCCCAGGCCCTGATATACTATTTCTGATCTGATTTCTTTTACAGCTTCATGAAGTAGTTTCTTTACTTCATCATTCCAGAAATTTCAGGTGTGCAACTTACACTTTTTTCCATGTCTATTGTCTCCTGGACTTGTTTTGGGCTGGATGTCAGAGCTGCCTTTTGCTCCTTCATCTTGACATCTTCCTGGGTTCTGAACAAGCTGGTTGTAGGGTCGAGGTACTTCCCACATTGGCCACCTGTCCACGGTGTGAGGCGATGGGTCAGGCACCTGCATTTCTCCAAACCCAGGTTCCCTGTAGAGGCAGTAGGGTGTGGGGTGGGCTTCTCCAGATACTCACAGCTTCTGCAAGGCATAGTTGGCTGGTTCTCCTGGCCTGCACTGGCCACTCATTGGGAGAGTTCCAGTGGCAGCCAGTGTGCACATGATGGCTGGGCTGGCTGCTTCTCCCAGCCCATGCTGGTTCTCCATGGGACAATTCCAACAGCAGCCTGTGTGTGTGATGGAAGTCTATTTTTCTTATTTGTTGTATTACTCCTGATGCTCCAAAATTCCTTCTTTTATCATTTTATTTTTATTTAGAGAATTTGCTATCACAGCTTTTTCAGGGTGGTTCTTCTGGTGACAAGTTCTTTTAGTTTTCCTTTATGTGTGAATGTCTTAATTTCCTCATCATTCCTGATGGATACTTTTGCTGAATATAGGATTTTGAGTTGACAGTTCTTTTTTTCACTACTTGAGAAAATGTGCTACTTTCTCCTGACTTCCATCGTTTCTGATGAGAAAATCACTGTCGTTCAAACTGTTTTTCCCCCTGTAGGAAAGAAGTTATTTTTCTATTGCTGCTTTGAGGAGTTGTTTTGGTTTTTCATTTTGCTTGTGGGAATAGCATATAGATAGATAGATACATAAGCCAATAGAACACAAGAATGAGCCCAGAAATATATCATATCATATGATATGTTATTATACTATATTATATTGAATGATCTTAACAAGGGTGACACATGACTACTCAATAGAGAAAGGTCAGTTTCTTCAACAAATGGCTTGAAAAAACTGAATATCCACAAAAGAATAGAGTTGGGTCCTTACCTAACTCATATGCAGAAAGTAACACAAAATGAATCCACCTATATGAGGTACATCAGATATGCAAATACATAGAGACACTAAGAACAGTGGGTACTTGAAGTTTAAGAGATGGGAAGTTATTATTTAATGGGCACACAAGTTCAGTCTGGCATAATGTACAAGTTCTAGTTTTCGAAAACAGTAATACTTTGAAAGCTATGGCTTTATAGTAAATTTTAAAATCAAGAATCATGAGTCTTCTAATTTTTTCATTATTCAAGATTGGTGTTTGGTGATTTAGGGCAGCTTGTGATTTTTTTGTCTATTTAAAATAAAACAAAACAAAAATAATGGCACAGAGTTTTGTTGGATCATTGAACAAAACTGTTTGCAGTCTCACTGTTTGAAAGTCCACTTTATATGCTTTAATTTTGTAACTTGAACAACTATTTCTAAGATAATAATATGTAATCTATTAACTAGTGATTTCCTACTGTTTATTTTTTCTGAAATTCTGTATAACTTGTACCCTTTTTCTGTTTTTTATTCTTTTTCTCCTTAAATAAAAAAAAAGAAAAAAATAATGGCACAGGATAGAGTGAATTTATAGACAACTTTGTATAATTTTGCTATCTTAATAGTAATTCTTCTAATCTATGAATATGGAATGCCATTCTTTTACATTTTATTTTATTTATTTAATTTGGGTTTTTTTCCCCCTAAGATAGAGTTTCACTATGCAGTTTAGGCTGGCTTTGAACTCACAGTGATCCTCTTGCCTCAGCCTCCTGAGTACTGGGAACACAGGGGTGTGCCACCAGGCCTGGCTTTGGTATGTCATTTTGTTTACTTATACTTTAATTTCTTCCAGCAATGCTGTATACATTTTAATTTATAAATCATTTATCTTTTGGTTAAGTTAATTTCTAAGTATTTTATTCTATTTCATGTTGTTATAAATGGAACCATTTTCTTAGTTTTGGAAGGGTTGTTCTTTATTAGTTGTTAGATACACAACTGATCTATGCATATTGATTTTGTATCCTGCAACTTTGGTAATTGTGCATATGATTCCTAGATACAAATCATGCTATTTATGAACAGAGATAATTCCTTTTCAATTTGGATGCATGTCTCCATCATTATTTTAAAACTTTATTAGTACATGTGTATATTACATAATGTTTACATTCTTGTAGGAAGATGGCACCTGTACCTAATGTATCTTAATTCCTTTTTCATCCTCTTTTCTTTTTCCCTCTCTTCCCATCTACCCACCTCTTGATCCTCTTGCTTTTATTCCGTTTGTAATTTTGTAAAGTATTTTTTTCACCCCATTTTTTTTCTCTTCTCCTTCTGGCTCTCTAATGTTAGATCTTTTCTAAATTCTTCTGGTTCCTTAATGACATTTTATATTTTTTTCATTTGTTTTGAGGATGTCTGTAATTGTTCTTTAAGTGTTTTATGATGGCTGCTTTACAATTTTTGCCAAATAATTCTAACATCTTTGTTATCTTGAAATTGCCCTCTATTCATTACATTTTTCCTATTAAGATTGAAATATTCCTGGTTGTTATGGCTTGAATCTAGATGTGCCCATAAGACTCATAAGCCCACAGGTGGGGCTTTTGGGAGGTAGGTATATCACGTGATATGATACTGGTGTGTGATACTGAGATTAAACGTGTGGTACAGGATTATTCCACTAGTTGGTTATCAAAGTCCTGGTTGTGGATAAATGGGAAGCCCCATCCTGGGTGTGGGTGACACCACTCAAAAGGCTCAGAACCTGGATAGGATTAAAGGGAAAGGGCTGCTTTCTGTTCACTGCTTCTTGCCTACTACTCCACGGACTGTTTCTCCCCTGCCACGCCCCTTTGCCATGCTTCCCTGCCTTGGAGCCAGATAACTGTGGGCTGAAACCTCTACAAACTGTGAGCTGAAACAAACCTTTCCTTCTCTACGAAAAAAGCTAATGAGCAATGAGAGATGGAAACTCAATGGGAAAAGTTGCTAAGATAATAGTTCTTTGTATGATGAGTGATTTTCAACTGAAACATGGACATTTTTAGCATTCTGTTATAAAATTCTGCATTTCATCTAAACTTTCATTTTAGCTTGCTTTCTCTGACATCACATCAGTAGGAAAATGGGATTATAACACATTATTAGTGTCACTTGAAAGTATGAGCCCAGGATATTCACTTGGTTCCTGGGCTTATATGTTCCAATAGGGAAATTTCTGCTTACTTCCCATCACCATTCTTCAATTTTACCTATAATTTATTCCTATGACTCTTCTTTTTCTCTTTCTCCTCCTCCTCTTTGATTTTCTCTTCTTCTCTTCCTCTTTTTATTTAAAAAATAGTCCTAAAACTAAATTTTATATTTGACAGTCAGTAGCCATTCACAAATATCACAGCCAGAAATTTCTAAATTACTCTTTGAAGTTATTAGTAACTATTCAGAATATCATCTATCCATGCCCTCCTACTCTCCCTCTTTCTTCTACCCAGCATCCCATTAAAGTGTGGTATTACATATTGAGAGGAGGGAGGTCCTTTTCTCTACCAAGATGCAAAATATTTTGAATGTGAACACTTTTTTCTGGTAACTCAGGAGTTCTTTCTCATAATCTCTCCGTCATGACCAAAGAGGTTAAGAATCACTGTAACAAAGTAAGAAATGGAGAAAACAGAATTGCATGCTTTAATTAGACATTGTGCAGGGCTGGAAATCAGCATTCAGGTTGGACTAGAAAGAGACCAGCATGGTATAGCTGATAACCATGCATCAATGAAAGGAACAATTTCTGGGATCTATAGCCTGCATTCCCTGTTCAGATCCAGGAAAAGCTAAATAGATTCCTGGAATCAAATGAGAAGGGGTGGGGGAGACCAAAAAACCCCCAAATCCAAAGTATAGTGCAAGGGTTTCAATCTAGATTTAAAACAAAACAAACAATTACTAAGGGGAAAAGAAAAAAAAGGCCTTTATATCCTTACCTCGGCTAACAAAGTTCCCCTAACAAAGCAGCAATGCTGAGGTCGGGGTGATGGAACCTGGAGCATGCTGAGCTCAGACAGAAGCTGGGAGCTCATTGACAAGACAGCCTGGATGCGGCCAGTGGTCCATGAGGTTCAAGAAGTCAAATTAGTGACAAACAAAAGCCTTCCAAGAAACACACAGAAAGAAATGAAAGTAGATTAGAGATACTCAAGCAGGAAGGAAGCACTGGGAAGGGAGGCTGAGACTGTCCTGTGGCAGCAATCACAAGAATTTCAGCTGAGCCCAGAGGAGATGGAAACCTAAACCAAATCAGAGCTGGATTCCTTTCTTGGAGGATGCTGGGTCCTAATAGAATCTGTAACGCATTTCTGTTTCTGAAGCTTCTCTGATTTCTGTTCCACACTGAGGCTTTGAAAAACCTTATTCAAGCTATTTCCCATCGTTATTTCTAGGGGCTTTAAGGCAACAAATAATACCCAGGGGTGCCCATCTAAAGAGCACCACAGTTTCAAAAAGCAAACCATTCCACTTCTCTTGCCCTCTTCAGGCTGCCTGGGTCCCAAGGAAGCTCAAGAAAGAATTTCTGCAAAAAGAAACCGGCCTGCATTTTGGACCCCCGGGTTGCATGAGCTCCTGGATTGGTGCACATATTCAGGCCACCTTTCTACTAGCAAATGCTCAGCAAAGGTCCCAACAAGATGTGGTCCATTAGCCATATACAGCTCAGACAGCAGGGTTGGGTGGGACTTTTAATGTCCTCTATTCATAAAGAGAGCTGTCCATTCAAGCACATGCTCAGCAGAACTTGCTGTGGTTGGCCCATGTGTGCCTGTGTTTGGTGGCACCAGGAGATATGAAAGGTGTATCAGTCAAGGTCTTTAAAGGCATTGTCACTCATCTTACAGAAACAATGCAACCCTGTGAACTGCTGGGGAGCAATTATATGACATAACTGTTCAACAGAACTGCCACACAACACTCAACCACAAACAGGAGTAGTAAAGGGACCAGCTAGTGCTAGAGCAGTCAGAATGAGAGTTCCCATCCCAGAAACAGCCCTCAAGCAGCCAGAAGCTTGAGACTGGCAAGTCCACTCTTACACACCCTCATTTACTTTTCGAGACAACTCTGTAGGATAGGAATTAATCTCATTTAAAAATATTCAGAGAGACTAGCTAGCTGTCTTGCATCAAGGTACAGACCAGGTAGGTGATAAGACTGGAAGTTGATACTTTGATGCTAAGTCCAGGCACTCCTCCTACTGCACCACACTGTCAGGGAAGCACATCTGCTCCTTAGCTGAGGATCGAAACATGACCAGAGACTCAGGACTTGAACAGAGTCAAGCAGAAAGTTTTGGGAAGGCTTGGATTTAAGGCCAGTTCTTAGGAGAGATAACCCTATGCTGCTCTTTGGATTTTTTCATCTGGCAGCTATCATTGTCCATGCTTGGCTTATTTTTGTACCAAAAGCAAGAAACACTAAGGTAATTACTATAAAGGGAACTTCTGAACCTCACAAAATAGGCATGAAGACACGGAGGGTTTAAAGGACAATCTGAGTGCATCAGAAGGGCCAATGACGGCACACACTATCAGTCTAGAACATATTATCTGGTAAACCCAAGCTGAAATATCTGTTTGGGTGTGTTCAGGCCTGTCTGCAGCTGAGAGTTTCTTCTTTTACTTTTTTCTTGTCCTGTCCTCACTCCTTCCCTTCCCTCCCCTCCACTCCCAGCTCCTCTCCCTTTTTCTGGTACTGGAGAAGGAACTCAGAGCTTTGCACATCCTAGGCAAAAGCCATAGCCCTGAGTGAGTGAGGCATATCCTTTAGGAGTTCTCCATGCAATGGCAAAGACAGCCTCGCATGAAAACAGAAGAGATCCAAATGCTCTCCGGCTTCTCTTCCCATTGTCCTCTGAATTGGCATCAAGGATTCAGATTTGAAGGGATTTCTATATACTGAGTATTATTAGAAAGCCTCATGATTTAGCCAGAACAGTCTGGAGAGACAGAATAAAGCCTTGGATTCTAGCCTGGATTTAATGACTTGTTCACATGTCTGTCTCCTCCATTAAATTGTAAGGACAATACTGGGCTTTATTCAGAGTAACAGAAGCATTTAATCAACACATATTGAATTAAACTAAATCAACTAGACCTGGCTCTGCCTCAGTGTGACTTCAGACAAGCCCTTGCATGTCTCCAGGACTTAGGCCTTCATTTTTCAAACAGGGATGAAAATGTCTACCTGCTGACCTCACACAGCTGCCTTCTGTCATGAGGACCAAGTAAGGTCATGTACGCAGGAGCAGTATTACTTGTTTCCAGTAGTACCATGAACATAAAGGACTAATCTGGTCATACTTACGGAACGTCTAGCTACAAGGTGACCCTGGGTTGGGAACATCATTTACTTGGGAAACTTCCACTACATTCTTTCTCTACCAACTTTTTCACACAGCAGACCTTCAGTAAGAATTTTCTGTCCAGCTGATTTACCTGGTTAACAATTACTGATCAGACCAGAAAAGGAAAGTTCTTACAGAGCTGCAATCACTAGGTGTATTTCCCCAGTTTGAAAAAAGATGTTGAGCAAAGTATAAAGAACTGGATCCATGTTCCTTCAGGAAAGCCTACTTTCTTCCTGGTGTCTATGGGCTGATTTCAATTAGAGGTGATGAACAGACAACATGGCTAACATTTAATAAAAATTAGCATTAGGGAATCTTATTTTGAAGATTCCTTTAGACATCATCATTTTTTTTTCATCTGAAAATGCCCTTGTTATGGGTTCAGCCAGCCCCCAGACACTGGGCTCTGAGCCTTCTCCATGGGGTATTTTGCAGACAAGGGGTACTGTGTCCACTGCATTAAAGTGTCAGGTGCTCCCCATAAAAACCCACATGCAGTTCTGTCTTGCCCCACTGGCACCTGGGCCAAATGAGCCTTCTAACTCTGTTTTTGGAAGGCCGGGGAATGAGAAGGATGGAAATAACCTAGCAGAGATGAGAAAGCCAAAGACGCAGAAAGCCCTGGGCCCCTTGGGGCACAAGAGGTTCCCTAAAAAGGGAGAAAACAAGTCTCATTCTTTAACAAGCTTTTCCAATACCGACTCACTTCTATTCATTTTTTCTATTTGTGAGAAGTTTTTCTCACCTCTATGCAGTTTTGGGGAGGGAGTCAGCATCTGAATGAATATTTCTTTAGTTCCAGGTAGCTTGTATGGCACTGATGCAGTTACAAAGATAACTGCATAGGTCTTGCAGGTCCCTAGGGGCTGGAGGATAGGTGGTCAGGTATGGCCCTGCAATATGGAAATCACACTGGCAGAGGGAGCAGAGAGTGATAGGAATAAAGACAAAATGACATTGAAGTAAAGCTTTCAAGGATCAGTAGAGTTCTGCCAGGCCCAGGGCTGGGCGGGGAAAGAATTTAAGGCAGAGAAACTATCTTTGTAAAGACCTAGGAGTTGATAGGTCAGGGTGGGCGATGGGGAGCAGCACCATGTGCTCGGGTGAGTGGAGAAGGAGGGAGGATGTGGAGGCTGCAGACAGTGGCCTACAGCCTTGCCTGCCTCAGAAGGAGCTGTGTTCAGTGGGCATGGAGAAAGGGGACTTGTTCTCTCTAGGGCAGGGTACAAGTGCCCTTGTGTTCTGGCGCTAGTTTGCAAGAGTGATTTCAAATTACCATGATATTTGGGAGCTGGTTGATCTTACAATGGTAGTTTCAAATCAACCACCCTGGGCATGTATGTGACAAAAATATGGCAAATGTCACAAAGAACTGGTTGTAAAACATTTACCAGAACACTCCAGGAGTGTATGTACACACATGTGTATGTGCATGCGTGTTACTCACTGCTGAAAACACAGTTGCTAAAACAGTCACCAGGAAGGGGCCTAGCCTCAGCTAGAAAAGGTCTACAGAAGCCTCCGCGCTCTTGGCAGGCACACTCACCAGCCGCAGGTTCTTCATTGCTTGGGGAAACATGCCTTGGTGTAACTGCAGTTTGCCAACTTTCATTACTTGCACACCTCTGACCGGATGGCTTCCTGGGAAAAAAATCCTGCAAGAACCCAAAAGGCAAACAGTGTTAGCAGCTCTCTCCTTTACAGTCAGCACTGCATCAGGAGATTTTGAAAGCGGCAGCAAACACTGGCTGTGAATGTTAATGAGCTACTGAAAAGAAATTAGCTTTGCAATGCAGAAGAATGCAATACTTGGGGGAATTAACTCACTGGCAATCTTCAGGGCCCCCTTCCCCAATCCTTCTGTATTTGAGAAAAAAAATAATAACAGGATGGCAACACCTCCTTAATACACACCAGAGAACAGCTCCACCGCATTTGTATTTTGGGGAATAGTACATTACACTTAGGATACTGTTCCGACCTCCACCCTCTCTCATGAAGCACATATTTGTGGAATACATGAAAGCAAGCTTTCATGATGCCCAGAGTAGATACTACAACACCTTGCCCTCTAACTGTAAAGCCCTGTACGGAATGATAGCTACAGAGTTCACCATGGCCCACCTTTCTGATAGTTTCAGTGTACTTATTTTATCATCTTGTTGGATTACAACACTTTGGATGAAACCACCGTGAGCTCTCTATGACATCCTGTGTGCAGGAGGAACTCAATACACACTTAGCTGTTTGATGTACAATGTAGCAGAATAATGTGTTGTACTGAGCCAATGAATGAGAACTTAGGGCTATGCTTTGTAGAGCTGCCTTAATTCAACTCAACACAAATGTGCTATTTTGGGGTTACTGGTTTAGCCTCTTTTACCATCCCCACTCTCTCAGGGGAACTGAGCTCCTGCTGTACATGGAGGGCTGGAGGAAATATCATACCGCATAGAATTAAGTTTTTCTCTCAAGGCCCAATACTATCATTGGACATAAGAAAAACATTCACATGAGAGTTAAAACAATATTTCAAGACAGAACATCATTTGGTGCCTGAATCAGGCAAATCTTGGTATGTGTCAGATATTCAGTTCAACTTTGAGTTGAACTGAGAAGTTGATGTAGGGGTTTATTATAAGAGGGTGACTGATGGTGGTCTGGGCTAGGCAAGGCTTTCTGGAGGAGGAAAACAGGATTCAGAAAGGCTTGGCTGGGTGGCCAGAAAGGAAGCAAAGCATACTCTTCTCTGGAGAGGGTATGGGTCTGCTGGCCCATCCGTAAGATGATCCTAGGAGCCATTACTTACACAGGCCTTGCCCTGTGATAGGAACTGCTCTTCACTTATGAGCCCTTGGGGACCAATTTCCATTAGCAATATCATGCCTCTGATAAACCTCGCTGGCTTGATACTGCCACTGCACAGAGCCCAGGGAACGCTTTTTAGCCCTCCTGATTAGCAGGTGAGGTAGGCTGGCTGGGAGAAGCATGTATTTTCTCTGACGAGTGTGTGGCTATCTGCAAACCATTCCTTCTCCTTCAGACTCGACTCCCTTCCCCACCAGGAAATGTGATACAGAAACTTTTTTCTTTCACATTCTTAACAAAGTGGAAAAGCAGAACCTGGGAGGAAAGTATGAAATGAATAGAAGGCTGGTCATGCTCTTTCTAAAGAACCGAGAGGAGTGGGAAGGGGAATAAACAAAGGAGACAGCTGGGTCCTGCAGTTTCCTTCATCTCTGAGTACACTAAGAGGTCCGTCATTTCACCTCTCACCCTTCCCAGAATGAACATCATTATCTACTTGTATGGAAAAGATTCTAAAATCCCCAGACAAAAGATTTAAGTGTAGAACACCATTATGGGAAGGTAATTGCCCTGGACACTTTCCTTGAAAAGCACACTTGGATTTGGGATTTTTTTTTTATTTCTATGAATGTGGGATAATTAAATTTAGAGGCCAAGAAGTAATTTTATACTAATAATCTCCCCACTAAGTGGGTGTCTGTCAAATCAGTTAGCTAAAGGAAAGAAAACCATTGGTCGTATGATGATAGAGAAAGTGGTGCGTAATTACGCCGTGACAGGTACCTGTCTCAGTCACTGAAAGATATTAAAAGGTGAAGCAGAGTTGTACAAGCAGAGGATGAGGAGGAAGTGTGTGCACAAGGTGAAGGCCCTGCACAGATGTTCCCAGAACACTCCTGCACACCCAGGCCCACTCTGGCATGGGGCCAGCTGCAGCTGGCTTGGTTCTGGAGTAAGAGTCAGGATCACCTGTCTGACCAGCACCCCAAGGAATGCTGATGAAGGTGGCCGCCAAGGAGACAGGCTTCAGTAACTTTACTGTGTGTGACAGTGATGAGGATGGAGTCTTCAACTGTACAACTCCAAATCAAGGCCAGGCTGAGAGTCTGAACAAAAGATTAGGTGTGCCTGAGGACTAAAGCAGGATCTTGGGGAGACGAGAGGTGAAGGTTCCATGCTAGGTCCTGAGCCTGGTACTGAGAGGACTCTGGAGAAGTTCAAGGTAAGCCCCTGTCCAGGGTAAACATGGTTCAGTTGTAGAAATGAGGCACATGAAATCGTAACACAGAGAAGACTGAGATCCACCAGAGCATGGCACACACTCTGGGTACTTGGGAAGCAGTAGGGATTACAGGGATTAAGAGAACAACAGGCTTGAGCTGGTTTGAACCAGGGAAGATGATGAAATCTCACCAAAGATTCAGGGCGTATGCAGGGACAGGATTGGGCTGCTCTGAAGATGGGACAGGAGGCTGAATGCAAAGCCAAGTGAGCTCGCTGGTCTGACCAGGGAAACTAAGTGGAGGGGTCCGCTGGTTGTGCAGAGCGCGTGTGTAGTTAGGAAGTTCGGCCTTTCCGTTAGGCAGTGAGGTGCTGCTCAAAGGACTGAGGATATTTCATCAGAACAGGAAACAAAGGAATTTGATCGAAAGTTATAGAACTGATTCAATAACAACTAGGGACTTGCTGGGTAGAGTACAATAGAGTCAGAAATGGCCACAAGATTCAGAAAAATATCCATCTCCACAAAAACAGTAACAGGAAATGATGTAATAACTATATCATTTCACAAAGACTACTTGTTTGGGTATTATAAATTTTCTTTCAGAGATATGCTAGCATTCGCGTGCCCCAGAATGCTGGTCTTGGATGGGAAAACTGTCTTTGGTGCTTCTGCAGTAGGTAAGTACATGGGAGGGAATGAGGTTAAGCAAGCAGAGAGGAGAAGGAAGGGTCCACACCAGCGTTAAACTTCAGTCCACAAGCACAAAGGTCTTGCTGTTAAAGTCTAGAAGGAAACTGAGAGTGAGTGAACTAGAATGTCTTGAGTTGAAAGGACACAGAGCAAAAAGATGTTGCTGACGTTTTTCTTTATAATGCAATTAGCAGTCACACTGCTTTTATTAGAAGTAGAGCTTTGGCATTTATTTCCATAGCAGGAAAAAGCACTTATTTTTCAGGACTGCTTTAAAAAATCTAATGCAAAATACATCATTGAATCTAAAAAAGAAAGTTTTCCTGGCATGTTGCTAGTAAATATATACTGGTGATGAATCTAAAAAAACTCATAATTTTGCAACTCCAGAAGAAATCCAGGAGAAAGGTATCACTAGATGAAGCTCTTAAAGAATGATGGGCATTTTTACAGTGGAGGGATTAGGTTGTTCCAATCTTAGCATCACTAAAGTGAGATAATCAGACATTAATTGCCATCTTATATATGCAATAGGAATTATTTGCATTACCTATAAAGCAACCCTGCCAAAGCAAAGCAAGGCAAACCCAACCCACTAAGCTGAAAAGTTAAACTCCATTTTGTAGGAAAAATAAGTGATAAGAAGAACAAGTGACTCTGGGATGTGGGGATTCTACGGGACGTTGGCTTAGGATCTTCTACGGAGTGAATAGAGAAGATGGGGGCAGTTCAGATTTAAAAAGACAGAAGAGCTGTGACAACCATCTGTACTACAGAGACCTTGTGCATCCTAACTCAAACAAAGCAACTATTAAAAAGACATTTTAAAAGAAAGTGAGGAAATATGAATATGAAAATGCATCATGAGTATAAGAAAATGTCCACATTTTCCAGAGATACAGACCAAAGTACACAGGATTATATGACATAATGTGTGAGATTAGTTTAAGTATCTCCAGCAGAGTTTCTGCTTCCAGAAACTGGTGGTTTAACATGCTTCAGGTCAGCTCCTGCAAAGAGCAAGGAAAGACAGACGAAATACTTTTAAAAAGCTGCTTGACTGTTCTGTAGAGCCACTGAAGCAGCGGAGTCTTAACGATGCAGTCATGGAAGCACAGGAAGGGGAGCCTCAACTCACTGCCACTTTTTAGTGATGACTAGAAGGAAGAGACAGGCACTGTCTTTGGCAGAGCACTGGCTTTGGCAGCATCATGGAAAAGGAGACTTGGAAAGTGAAGTTCAGGCCCCAACAAAGATGAGACAGAGCTTTGGGAAACGTGTCTGGCTTTTATTCGTGACCTCCAAATTTTATTTGTGACTACAGTCTAGGAATACTCCAGTAAACCAGAAACAGGCCAGCCATTACCAAGAAGTAATCAGTTTCAAGCCTGGACAGAGTTCAGGTGATACGTTTCTACCCTGACTGCCAGAAGCAAAAATAAATCTCTCTAAGGAAATAACATCAATCTGACCTTCAAATTATATCTTTAATTTTTTATTTTTCAAAAAACCTTTTTAAATTTTAAAATAATTTTTTTCTATATCCTGATCTAAACCCAATAAAATCATTACTAGGCATGCAAGAAGACAAAAACTGGAAACCGAAACAAAATCCACATGAAACAGAGATCTGTGGCTACTGAAATACTAAGGTTCTCTCACACCGTCTTTAAAATAACTACAATAAATATATTTGAGGAGTTAGGGAAGCCAGAAATTATATTTTAAAAACAATGGGAATTTTAGAATTAAAAAAGCAGAAAGCTGAAATTAATAACTTGATAGTTTACCATCAGATTAGAGCTACAAATTAGTGAACTAGAAATCATTTAAATGAATATATGCATCACACAACATGAAGGAACAATGGAATGAAAAACAGACAGAGACACAGGTGTCATATATGTTAACAGGACTCTCCTACGAGAACAAGAGAATCGGGCAGAAGCAATATAAGAAATCATACAGCTGGGAACTGTCAAAGCTAGTAAAAGATAGCAAATCACAGATTTCGAAACAGCACAGCAACAAGAGAATTCAGGGAAGGAAAAAGATGGGGAGAATGAGGGTTAAAAGCGGATGACTGCAGAAGCTGGATGATAGATGTATCTCAAATGAAGATGCATTATATAATTTCATTTTTGTGCATGTTTTAAAATTTTTCATAAAGAAAAAATAGGGCCTTGGAGTTTACATTTCCACCTGTAGTAGTGATAGTTAGGCTCTCGTCCTTTTAGAAGCTCTGATTCTGTACCTAGCTCCATGGACAGCATGACAGCGCTGGGCGGAGTGTTTTGATTGGGAGTTGAGTGGCCAGGGCCGTTTGAGTAGCAGTGTCCTAAAGAAGTATCACATGTAAGTTTATACAAGAATGAACTTAAACTAATTATACACTTTCAGAAATGTCTATCTATATTATAATTCTATGACTAACTTGGTGACAAAAGTAGTTATTAAAAATCTATTACAAAAAAAGGAAAGAAAGGAAAAAAGACACAAATAATTGCCTCAAGTTTCTGAAGGTCTGAGTTTTACTAAATTAAATTATTAGACTTACGTGGAGACAGATTGAGTGAGTGGTACATAATGGCCTTTTTTTAAAAAGAGATTAAGACAAAACAGGACATAACAAAGCAGATCAGGACAGTACAATGTAAGCAACACAGAATTTCACTAGAAGACAACCCATAATTAACAGTAACTACCACAATGTCTCTTTCTTTGAAATAGTTGAGCATAACTTCATATATAGTAATGTCAAACTTAACAAAATACTATAAAACCATGAAAGAGAGTGAAAGTTTTACAGGGCATTCAAAACCAAATAACAGAAAACGAACAATGGCTACTATATTATCTCATTTTCCATAGGAAATTTGTTTATACTTTCACATGTAATACAATCCAATAAGGTACAACATGATAGAGCCAATGGAAACGGAAGAGCAAAAGCATCATAGGACTTCATAGTAAGATGATATTATACTAGTACTGGCTATTATAATGACTTGTTTCCCTCAAATTAGCTGTTCATACCATCACAGTTAATAAAATCAAACAAACAAGCACAAACCCATTACAACTAACCAACACGATCATTATAAGGTTTCAAAACAATGTAATGGGGAATCATGATTTGAAATCATGATGGCCTTAATACGACTGAAGGAACATCAGGGAGACAGTGACTCGATGGCCAAGTAACAGCAGAAGCACAGGGGCTTACACTCCATGTTAATTAAGGGGCTTTGCTCCAGTCTTAAATCAAATGTAGGAATTCAGTGTCGAATACCATGGGAAACTGGGACAAGGGAGCATGGAAAGGCAGATAGAATCATCTGCTGCTCCCTAGGCTCTGTCTAATTTAAGGCAGCTGTAGTATGGAAGCTATTTCTGCCTTTGTGGGAGGGCAGCTTTGTTTGAAATGTAATACATTTCTGTTGTTAGGTTATTTTTTTTTAATATCCTAATGGGAAACAAAACAAAGAACGCAAACACAGGCCATACTGTCCAAGCAACTATCACAGAAGAAGGACCAGCTCCTACCATGACCTTAATTAACCCGCACAGTTCGTCTGCAGATGGGCTGTTTCCCCCATCTGTAGGATGAATCCTAGCTTCTCCATCACCTCTGTTCCTTGGCTCTGATGGTAACAGGGAGATCAGAGCCATAATTCTCACTTGTTTCTACAAGGAGAAGACATGGGTTCCAGTCCAGACTGGGTCCTCAATCCTGCTTCTCTCACAATATGTGCTACTGGCCTCATATCACCGAGAGAAGTGGATATGCACATCCTCTTGTGCCTGTGCATAAGAAAAAAAAATGTACAGGGCTACACATTATAAATGAATTTGGCAATACTACAGTGAAAATTTCCTAGTGTTTTTTTTATCCTACGAAGTGAGTAAGCAAGATAATTTCAATCTATAAAAAAATATATTTTACTTATCTTAAAAGTTCCCACCAACTAGGTCCTTCATTCAAGAGGCAGGTCTTGTCCTCACAAGTTTCCCAAAGAGTTCTTGTGTATGATGTATTGTTAAAAAGGATCATTGGTCAGATATCAAGTCTAAGAAAGCATTTTGTTTTTTTGCAAATGTCCATGAAATCGAGGCGCAGCAGCCCAGAGAGTGGGGTGAGTAGTTCGGTACAATGTATGAATTAGAATGGGGGAGATTGGAGTTTAGGATTCAAGACCCGGCTTTTCCTAGGAGCTGAGTGACCATTTCACATCACCATTAACCTGATGGTTAAAATGTGATGGGGGAGCGCTTGGAAATGTACACAACTATATTCAAGTAAATCTACTATGTCTCTAGAGCTAGAAAATATCTGGTGATTAGTTGCAAGGTACTAAAATTCACCCGACTCTGCTTCAAGCTTTAAAAAGAGAAAGGAAGAAAGTTCAGTAGTATCAAAATGGCCATTTTCCAACAGCCCCAAAGCCTCCTTGGCTTTCTGTTTCCTTCTTCTTTGCAGTACCAGTTGAATGTGCGAGCACAGAGGAGAGGCTGGCCGGGCTGGAGGGAGATGGCTCTACTGTGCATGTGGCCGCCATAAGAGAGCAGACTTCAGGTATGACAGGGTCAGCTGATTCTGAATGCACATTCTGGGTTTTGGTCTTTCTTTTAAAAACGAGCCAAAAACCTGCTGGCTATATATCTAACTTTCAAATTAGGGTTTTACTATTCTCATTGAATGCAGACTTGTATGCAAATGTTATTGTCCTCTTGTGAAATATGCCTCACGAGCAAGAGGGAGCAGGGCGACAGTGCGAGGAACTGGGCAGAACCCTGTAGGCAGGCAGGCAGGACAGCTTCCCTTGCATCCGAATAGTCTCCTGTGACCGCATCATCCGCAGGCTTTTGCTGTTTCATAGTTTGCAGCACCACTTTTAGGCTAAACCATTTCACGATATTCTGAAGTATTTCAAAAGGTTAGCTACTCTAACTAAGTTATACAATAACTGTAATTTACTAAATCCTTGAAAAAATCGTAACAAGATGTTTGTTATGATATCTGCATTTGTCCCCTCCAGTCTACTCATCCTTATACGGGCAATAGTAATTGTGAATGTGTGTAATGAAGCTTCCAAATATCTGAACACAGTCATGTCATGTCACGCTGAAATCATTTCTCAAGCAACTTATGGGCAGCATTTTAAAATTTATTTGAACCTATTGGTTTAACTTTATGAAAACTGGCTTGCATACAGTATCTAGTAGCAGAGCACACAGAACACAATGTTAGATGCTAAAGAATTTTAATTAGTTTTTTAAAATAACGTATTTTAAAGAGCAATGAAATGCTGGCAAGAGAGTAAGGGATGAGAACGACTAACCGCTGGTATGCTGGTGCGTCTGTGAGGCCTGAGGAAACAGGCAAGCCTGGTGCTGGCCAGCAGCAGCGGGTGAAAACTGAGTGCTTCCTTCTTAGCATCTTCCCTGGACTGGCAACGAGAAGTGATGGCAGATTGTAGGAGATGAATTACAGCCAAAAGACCCCAGTGCAGCTAACCGACTGCTGCAACAACAGAAGCTGGAAAGTGGTTGAACAATATCTCCAATATGCCAGGAAAAAAGAATTTCTAGTCAAGAGTTCTGTATCTGGAAAGACATCTTTTCAACAGAGAGGACAGAGAGCTAAAGGGTTCCAGGTTTCTTTGTGAGGCAAAGGAAACGTTCTCAACATGACTGTGGTGTGCTACATGCTACGGTTTAGATGGGAAATGTCAGCAAAAGCCCTGCATTAAAGGCTTGGGCCCAGCTTGCTGCTATTGGGGAGGAATTTTTAGATCGCTGAATGTTGTGTCACTGAAGGAGACTGGAGACCTGCTCTCTTCTTCCTCTCCTTGGCACCCGGGTCCTGAAGCAAGTGTTTTGTTTGACCATGCATTGTTGTCTCTATCAGAGGCCTAGAAGTACCGGGGTTAAGCGATCAAAGACTGGAACTTCTAAAAGTATAAGCCAAAATAAACTTTTTCTTCATAAATTGATTACTTGGAGTATTTTGTTACAGTAGCAGAGAGGTAATTAACAATAATGGTTACATATATCTTTAAGCTAAAAACTGTGGAAGAATACACTCTGGGAATACTGTATAGTATATGACTATTTTCAATAAAATTGTTTTTTAAAAGAATGAAGATGAAGTAGACACACCCTTAGACACAGAAAAATTGAGAATCTGTTATTAGATCTTTCTTTGCAAGAGGAATTTATAAAATTCCGGGGAAGGAAAGTGATCCCAGATGTAAGATCTAAGATACAAGAGTGAAGACAGTGAATGCCTCATGTGAAAAAGTCTATAAATGCTGACAAAAAAAAAATCCCTTTTTGGGTTAAAAACATGGTATAAATTAAAAGATCTAGAATAAGGGCACACATGTCAGTAGGGAAAAAAACAGGACGTAAGTGTTTTAAAATCCTTTTATATCCATGAAGAATATAAAGCAGTTGCATGCATCTTTTTATAATTTTTTAAACAGTTCATTCATGACATATATTTTTTGCCATTATAGCATATAATTAAAAAGTCTTTAAAAATGACTAAATGTTTTGTCTGCATCATCCTCAGGCTTTGGCTGCTTAATAGTTACAGCACCATGTTTAGGGTGTGAACTATTTCATGATATTCTGAAGTATTTCAAAAGGCCAGCTACTATAACTAAATTATACAATAACTGTAATTTAGTAAGTCCTTTTAATTTCTGGGTATAAAGCCAATGTATAAGAAATAGGTAAATCCAGGGATTTAATGATCTCATTGGGTGAATTTTAAATCAATAATAAGGGAAACATTATGGTTTTTTAAAAATATGAATACTTTTTCCCTGTTTGATAGTAAAAAATGAAAGTTATAAGAATTAAGGATGAATAAAAAGTTGCACACGTTTTAAACAAAAGGAAAAATTTTAGCATCAATTAGCTTACTCAGCTGTGGGTTTCTGTATCTACACTAGTTTCTAATAACACTATACGCTATACAGATGTGTTCTTTTTGACAAAATTTCAGTATTGTTAATAGCAGATTTATTGAAATTAATTGCTAGAGATGCCAAGTACTCAAGAACCCGTAAGTCCTGGGCAAATCTCAGGCGAGGTTTGCAGGGTACAGGTGCTGCTAAGTACTGCATTATGATGCTGGGATGCAGAGATATTGTTTGTTGATTTTCAAAGAAAGACAGCCTACAGCCTACAGTAAAAAAGTTTGTAGAACACGCAAGAAAGAAGATCCCTTGTAAAAAATATTCTGTAATAAATAACTATGAATATGTTTTGGAAGTATGGCTATCAACTTATCTGTTACTAATAAGAATAAAGACAGCTTAAATAATAGCAGTTATTATGGTTAGGGTCCTGCTACATGCAAGGCACTGCTGTAAGGACTTGGTCTTAGCTCAATAAATTCTCAAAACAGTCTCATACAAACAGATTCTGTCAAGATGATGTAAAGTGATAAAGTTTTTTCTACAAAAAGCAAGGATAAAACTAAATGAAACCACCAAAACAACCACTTGAGGTCATCAGAAATTGACCCCAAATGGATAAATCAGGAAGTGTTTGTGTATTAATAATGTCTGTAGTTTACGATAAGAAATGCAGTATGCCGTGGTCTTCCTGCCTGAGGCTATTCCCATCTACCATTCTCACCTAAGTCAGCCTTAGAAAGGATGAGATAAGTGTTTCATGTTACCTGAGTAACTGGGAAATCGCATGTACACAGGGCAACCCCAGAGCATCTTGAAGCAACAATGACAACAAAAACCAAAGGAGATCCTGAGAACTTTAGGTGTACCTTATGACCAACAGAGACTAAAACCCTTATAGGTCACGACAGTATAATACTTCTATCCAAATCTCTACTGATGATGACTTAAGCTATGCAGACAGAGGCAGATCTCAAGGAAACGAAGCTAAAAAGATCCAAAGGAAAAAGAATAATTAAAATACTAAGATGGCATTAACAAGCTGTACTGTATACTCCACATTCTGCATTTAACAGTTACAAAGACTACAAAATGACTACCAACAACTATCAGAACAAAATATAGTGCAGTTATAATGTATTATTTAAAATGTCCAGTTTGCAACCAAAAATCACTAAATATAATATGGTAGGGAGAGAAATAGCTCCCTAGTACATTCCTACTCTGATCCCTAAAATTTGTGAATACATTACCATAAGTAGGAAAACAAACTATACCATGTAATTAAAGTTAAGGACTTTGAAAGGAGAAATTATCTTGGGTTAACTAGGTGCATGCAGTCTTATCGCATACTGCTTAATAGTGGAGGACCACTCCAAGGTGTGCTCAGATAATTGTCATGACAGAAGGAGGGTGAGAGAGATGCCATGTTGCTAGCTTTGAAAATACAGGAAAGAAATACAAGCCAAGGAATGTAAGCCATTTGTTCAGCTGGAAAAGGCAAAGGAGATAGATATGTGAAGAAAGAGATTCTTCCACAGAACTATCAACAGAACAGTTCTCTAACATCCTGACTTCAGCCCATGTTGACATCTTGACTTAGAGACCCAGGCAAAAATTCTGACCAACAGAACTGTCAGATAATAAATCTGTGTTTTCTTAAGCCACTGAATTTATAGTAATTTGCCACTGTAGCAATGAAGAGTTAGTAGACATGGAAAAAACTAGAAAATAGATACCATTTTAGGGAAAAAACTACCAATGGAAATTGAGCGAGTGGGTCCAGTCATTGGTTTTAAGAGAAAATCTTCAGTAGCTTTAACAAATACTTTAAAAGAATTAAGGTGGATTAAATTATGTTAAAAGATTTGAAGGAAAATAAAGAGGTTAGAAGGAGGGAATCTTGATCAAAAAATTTTAAAAGTTACTATATTTAATCGCAGATTTGATAAAGCTGATGAATCAGTAAACTGAAAGACAGATCAATAGAAATGATCAAATCTTCAGGAAGTAGACTGAATATACAAAGGTCCCAGAAGGAGAGGAGAAAAATATGTTTGAAGAAATGATACCTCAAACTTTCCAAAATGTAGTAACATTAACCTATATATCCGCAAGCTCAATGATCCCCAAGCACAATAAATACAAAGAAAATCTTACCTAGACATATTGCAGTCAAATTGTTGGAGGTCAAAATGAAAACATTGAATACAGAGAGACAGAACTCACACAGTAGAACAGCTGGCTTTGTAGCAGAAGGCAGGGTAAAAATGTAGTCTAAGAAAGTAACAAACTTTCAACCAAGAAATACATCTCCACAGAACTATCCTTCTAAAGTAAATGAGAATATAGTAAAGATGATGATCCTCTTCAAGTTGATTTATAGATTTTGTGTAATTGTAACAAAACCCTAAACATGATACTTACAGACAAGCTGATCCTAAAATTTATAGCAGCTTACTCATTCTGCCCAAAAAAATGCAAACAGCCCAGATAATCAAGTGGGGAGTGGATAAATGTGATACATCTACACAGTGTACCACTATTTGTCATGAAAAAGGAGTAGAGTACTGCTGTGCACTACCACAGGAGTGAGCCTCAGAAACATTATGCTGGCTGGGAAGGAAGCAGCCACACAAGGCTACGTACTGTATGATCGTATTGACATGAAATGTCTAGAAAGAGGAAAAAATGTCAGCCAGCAGATACATGGTTGCTTGAAGGTAGGTGTGCAAACCACTTATTCACTGCCAGTATGATTAAGAAAACTTAGGAGTGCTAGAAATGTTCTAAAAATGGACCCTGGTGCTTTTAGCACAACTGTAAAAATTTCTAAAATTTACAGAATTATACCCTTGAAATGGCTAAATTTTATGTTATACAATTATATTTCAATAAAGTATAAATTGTACAAATTATACTTCAATGAAACATAAATTATATTTTAATAAAGTGTAAATTATACTTCAATAAAGTATGAAGTATGGTATGCAAAATATACTTTCAATAAAATTAAGCTCGTGAGACAGGTGCTACTATTGTTACCAAAAGCAAAGAGATTAAATAACTGGACAGAATATGGGAGCGCTATGATTTTTAAAAAATTTTTAATTGACACATATGTGTATAAGGAGTGGCAGCAGGATAATTCAACACATGTATACAGTGTGCAACAGAGCCAGGGTGTGATCCCAGGTCAAATAATTAGAATTCTTTATTTTTTGTGTATTTATTTATTTTTTCAGCACCTAGGGTCTTGCGCTGCTAGGCCAGTGCTCTCCCACTAAACTACCAGTGCTCTACCACCAAACCCCTGATTAGAGTTTTAACAGTAAACCAAATCCAGAGCAAGTCACTAATTAGTATAGTTTAGGGCACACTAAGAAAAGTAGTGCCTACTTCTCACAGTCATTTTATATGGTACAAAATAAACTGTCAAACACTGACCCTATGCAAGGAATTTTGGTATAGTCTGAGTATAAAAATTTGCAAGGTAGTTGCTGTTTTCCTTGTTTTTAAATTTAGGAAATGGAGGCACACAAATTTCCATAATTTGTTTAAAATCACATAGGTAAAGTGTAGCTGTGCTGTCATTTAAACCAGAGGTTGTATGGCTCTGGAATATTTATATCACAATTTCCCCTAAAAATGGATGTGTCTTCTAAACATGACATTTTTCCATGTGATAAAACCTGACCTTTTTTATATTAAAAATCCATAATTTTAAAAGTTAAAACATATGTGCTTCTTAATGATGTTTCCCAAGTTCCACAGTGTCTTTACATTAACCTGTTTCTGGAAAGCTTTCTTTGCTAATGGACTTTCCTCTGACACTATCTGAGGGTTAAGCAGAAACACAAACATGTTACCACCTCTGGATTATAGAAATGCCTAGGCATTTCACATACTTAATTATATAATCAAATGGCTTCTTAGAAGCTAAATTATTGTACTCTAGCTCCTTTCATCCTGTTTCTAGAGAAGTCTCTGCAGTCGTGACCAATCTTTCTTCAATCCTCTCATAGGAGTTTGACAGTTCAAGTAATGCGTACATGATATATAGCCATAAGTATTGCTCAAACAGGACAAAAGGAAGGACATGAGGGGAGAGTGTTTATGAAAAGATTCCTCCGCTTTGAGAGCCCTACTGTTTTGCCACAGTCAAAGGGAAAGTGAGTGAACAATCCTAAGCTTGACAGTGTAGAAGCAGAACATACTTGGTTTTGACTTGATTAGTCCGAGAAAACTCTGCCAATGCTTGTTTCCTGGGAGTGTAATTCATGCTCTGTGCGCTGCTTCAGCAATTTAATGCAAGGATTATGCCCACTGCTGACAAAAGTCAGGAATCTTCACCACTTCCCCTTTGACCTTTTAGGGTACTCATGATTAAAACAGCTTCTGACCAGTTACCTACAACATGATGCTCCCAATTTACTACCAAAGTATCTATCAAGATATAAAAACAGATTTTGAAGTTTCAAAGAAAAAATTTAAAATAAGTTTAGAATTATGCTAGAATCCAGAAAAGGCTAATGCAGGAGTCCAGAAGGTCTTCTGAGCTATACCTCTGTGAGGGCAATGCATGGTAGCACTGAATCACAGACCTGGGCTAAGAAGGAATCGGTGCAACTGTCTTATATTGTGTGTGGCTGGTTTTGAGTCAGACATCCTGCTCCCTCTCTTTACTCAACCAATACAGACTTAATTTCAGTATGGAGCATAATTCCTAGGAAATAGCGGATAGGAAGAGGAGTGAAGTGGTAGGGTGAGGAGCCAGGTGTGTCACACTAAATAATGACACCAGCTGGTGTCCTATAAGAGAAGACTGAGGGAGCAAGGGTGTCCCAGGTGTGGCTGTCTCTGCACTTCCATGTGTTTCATGAACCATGAAGGCAAAAGAGGAGAAGACATCATTTCAGTCCACTAGTTCCCAGCAGATGAAAATACACCGGAGTACAGGACAGCCATAGGCTGAGTGCACGATCTAGTGCTCTGTTGTAGCTCTGATGAGGAAATTAAAGGGCAATTACTCCATACACTGGCAAACACAAACACTGAATGTGTTCTCACTAAAAGTGAAGAAAAGACAAGGGTGTCTGCTATCACCGCTCTTGACACAGTGCTGGACGTGCACACCAGGGTAGGAAGGCAAGGAATTTAAATAGGATACACATGAGAAAAGAAGAGTGAACTGCCTCTCTGTATAGGTGATATGACTGCTTATCTAAAAGATTCTAAGGATTTTATAAAACCCCCAGAATCAATAAGTGAAATCAGTAAAACCCTGGGACATTAATTCAATACCCCAAATTAACTGTAAATCAATATTCTAGCAAGAAATATAGAAAAATCAAAATTAAAGACATGATACCACTTACAATTACTTAACAGGATTTTTTTTTTTTTTTTTTTTGATAGCAGGGATCAAACTCACGACCCAGAGCTTGCCAGGCAGGTGCTTATTATGCCACTGAGTTAAATCCCTGGCCCTTCTTACTTAGCATGAATCTTAAATGACAAGTTGAAATCTACACGTACCATGTACAGTATCTGTATGCTGAAAATTACAAAACACAGATGAAAGAAATCAAAGATCTAAATAAAATAAAAAGACAAACTGAATTCATATATTGGAAGATTCAAAACAGTAAAGTTATTCTTTCTCTCCAAATTGGGCGATTGATTAAATATGTCCTGTCAAAATCCCACGAAGAGTTTTTATAGATATAAATAAGATCAGTCTAAAATTTATGTGGAAAGACAAACTGGAGCAGCTAACAATTTTGAAAAAGAAAACAGATCCATTCCAGAGGCCAGGCGGCCTGGGGTGAGTGAGTGTCCCAGCACCATCCCACCTAGCCCAGCTAGTTTGGGACCCTTGCTTAGCCCAGACAGGGAATTTCACAGCTTCCTGTTGCACTGGACCAGCTCAGCAGGTATTATATGGGCCTGCACAGGTCTCACTGTTCCCTGCTGGGCTTGGCAGACTCCAGAGTGCTGGGCCTGCCAGCACCATCCATTCCAGAGGCTGGGCAGCCTGGGGTGAGTGTCTCTGCACCATCTCACTGAGCCCAGCTAGTTTGAGATCCTCACTCGCCCTGGGACAGGGAATTTCACACCTTCCTGTTGGATTGCACCAGCTCACTGGGTCTTGAGCAAGCCTGCCCCACCCCCAGTGAACCTCTCTCAATCCTGGAAACTGGGCGGCCAGAGTCCCAGGAGCAGAGGGCATAGAAGAGGATTTCCAACATGCCCTGGGGGAGCCTTGGAATAACACTTGAAACATAGAAATATAGGAAAATGACAAAATGAAAGACCAAATTACAGTCTGAACCTCCAGCCCATCCCAAGAAACCTTAGGAGCTATGTACATAGAAGAAAATATATGTCATACACCTGAAATATCAAACATAATAGCAACTGAAATAAAGAAGCAACTCTGGGAAGCTTTAAAGAAATTCAAACTAGAAATAATATCCCAGGTAAAAGAAGAAATGAAGGAGATGCTGAAGATATCTAAAGAAGACACAGTTAAAAAATTGGAGGAACTAAACAAAAAGGTAGAATCCTGGATTAAAAATATAAGAAACAAACAGAATACATAAAGCAGATGCAAAGAGATATACAGGAAATCAAAAATTCCATCGAAAGCTATAAAAACCACCTCAATGAAAGTGAAGACAGAATTTCAGGCCTCAAAGACAAGATTGCAGCTAGTGAACAGGAAAGGAAAGATCTTTTAAAAATAACAAGAAATCAGGAAGTAACAATTCAACAGCTGCAAGATGATGCAAAGAAAAACAACATATGGGGGCTGGGGATTTAGCTCAGTGGCATAAGTGCCTGCCTTGCAAGCAGGCAGTCGTGAGTTCAATCCCTGTTACCGATAAAAACGAAAAAGATTAAAAAAAAAAAAAAAAAAAAAAAAAAAAAAAAAGAAAAACAACATAATATTGATAGGGATAAATGAAAAAGAAGGGGACAACATACAGGATGTCAAGAGCATATTTAGAGAATAGCTGAAAATTTTCCAAACATGAGATTGGAAACTGATATCAGGATCAGTGAAGCATATAGAACTCCAAAAAGCCACAACTAAAATAAAACTACACCCAGACATGTAATAATCACAATCCCAGAAATCCAACAAAAGAACAGAATATTAAAAGCTGTCAGAGAGAAATACAGATCACCTATAAAGGAAAACCTATTAGAATCACAACAGACTGCTCAGCACAAAAAATAAAGTCAAGAAGAGCATGGAGTGAAGTATTTCAGATCCTAACGGAAAATGATTTCCAACCTAGACTGATGTAACCTGCAAAACTGTCTTTCAAAATCAAAGGAGAAATAAGATATTTCCATGACAAAGAACAGCTGAAGAATTTCATGATCACCAAGCCAACCCTGCAAAGAATACTGAAAGACAGTTTAGATATTCTTAGGAGAAAACCACTAAGCAAAGCAGACAATTAAACAGAACAGAAAGATAAAGATACAACAGCAGAAAGATAACATGTCAACAATAAACCAACATATAACAGTTATAACCATTACTGTAAATGGACTCAATGCACCGATTAAAAGAAACAGACTGGCAGAATGGATCAAGAAACAAAATCCAACAATATGCTGTATACAAGAAACCCAAAAGGATACTCACAGACTGAAAGTCAAAGGATGGAAAACAGTATTTCATGCAACAGGAACCCCCAAAAAAGCAGGGGTAGCTATTCTGTTTGCAGACAATGTGAATTTCAAACCAATAACGATCAGAAGAGATAAAGAATGTCATTACATACTGGTTAGGAGCAAACTTCAAGAGGAAGAGATAACAATCTTAAATATATATGCACCAAATTCCAGAGCACCCAGTTATATAAAACAAGTATTAACAGAAATGAAAAACCAAATTAGCAGTAACACAATTATAACCGGAGACCTTAACACACCATTGACACCAAAGGACAGATGAACCAGACAGAAAATCAGCAAAGAAATAACAGAACTGAATCAGACCTGTGAACAAATGGGTTTGATAGACATATACAGTGTTCCATCCAACAACATCAGAATACACATTCTTCTCAGCAGTACATGAGTCATTCTCTAAAACAGACCATATATTAGCTCACAGAATATATTTAAATAAATGAAAAAGAGTTGAAATTATCCCTTGTATGTTATCAGATCATAGCGCTATGAAATTAGAAATTAATGATATAAAAAAAGAAATTAATAATATAAGATACTGCAAAAATCCCACAAACACATGGTAACTAAATAACACACTCTTGAGTAATCAGTGGGTCACAGGGGAAATTAAAGAAGAAATTAAACAATACCTACAAGCAAATGAAAATACAAATACAAATTAACAGGATCTGTGGGATGCAATGAAAGCTGTCCTCAGAGGAAAATTTACTGTACTGAGTTCCAACATCAGGAAAACAGAACAAATACAAATAAATAACCTGATGTTATACCTCAAACAGCTAGAAAAAGAAGAGCAAGTCAAACCCAAAGCCAAAAGGAGAGAGGAAATTATAAAAATCAGAGCAGAAATCAATGAAATAGAGACAAAGTAAACAATCCAAAGAATCAATGAATCAAAGAGTTGGTTCTTTGAAAGAATAAAATTGATAAGTCCTTAACCAACCTTATTTTAAAAAGGGAAGAAAAAGCTCAAATTCATGCAGTAAGGAATGAAAAAGGCGAAAACACTACAGACTCTGTAGAAATGCAGATCATCAACACCTATTTCGAAAACCTCTACTCTCATAGGTTTGATAACAGAGAAGAAATAGATAGATTCTTAGAAACATATGAAGTACCAAAGCTAGGTCAAGAAGATGTAAAACTGCTGAATAACCTAATCTCTATTAATGAAATTGAAAACGTAATTAAGTCCTTACATATAAAGAAGAGCTCAGGCCCAGATGGATTCACTGCAGAATTCTACAAGAAGTACAAAGAAGACTTAATGCCGGCACTCCTCAAATTCTTCAATCAAATTGAAAAGGAAACAATCCTTCCTAGGTCATTCCTGGAAGCAAATATTATTCTAGTACCAAAACCTGAGAAAGACTCAACTAAAAAAGAGAACTGCAGACCAATCTCCCTAATGAACACAGATGCAAAAATCCTCAATAAAATATTGGCAAATAGAATGCAGCAAATCATCAAGAAGATTATACACCATGACCAAGTGTGATTCATTCCAGGCATGCAGGGATGGTTCAACATACATAAATCAATAAATGTAATCTACCATATCAATAAAACCAAAAGTAAGAATCATATGATCATTTCTATAGATGCAGAAAAAGCTTTTGATAAGGTCCAACATTCATTTATGATAAGAACCTAACAGAAAATGGGAATAGATGGTCTTTACCTCAATATAATAAAGGCCATCTATGACAAACCAACAGCCAGCATCATACTAAATGGCCAAAAATTGAAGGCCTTTACTTTAAAATCAGGCATAAGACAAGGATGTCCCTTATCACCGCTCCTATTTAATATACTACTGGAAATACTAGCCAGAGCAATTAGACAAGAGAGAGAAATAAAAGGGGTAAAGATAGGAAAAGAAGAAGTTAAATTATCATTATTTGCAGATGACATGATACTCTACATAGAAGACCCCCAAAACTTTATTGAAAAACTCTTAGATATAATAAATAAATTCAGCAATGTAGCTGGATACAAAATCAATACTCACAAATCAATAGCATTCCTATACACTTAACAACAAGATCAAAGAGAGACAAATACGAGAAGCTATACCCTTCACACTAGCAACCAAAAAAAAAAAAAATGAAATATTTAGGAATTACTCTCACGAAAGAAGTGAAAGATCTATACAAGGAAAATTATAATACACTGAAAAAAGAAATTGAAGAGGATTTCAGAAAGTGGAAAGACATTCCTTGCTCATGGATAGGAAGAATAAATATTGTGAAACTGGCCATTCTCCCAAAACTATTATACAGATTCAATGCAATCCCAATAAAAATACCATCAATATACCTCATAGATCTAGAGAAAACACTCCTAAAATTTATCTGGAGCCAGAAGAGACCTAGAATAGCAAAGACAGTTCTAAGCAGTGAAGGCAAGGCAGGAGGCATCACAATCCCTGACTTGAAATTATACTACAAAGCAACTGTAGTAAAATCAACATGGTACTAGAATCAAAACAGAGCTGAAGACCAATGGAATAGATTAGAAGATACAACCACAACTACCAACACACTCAACCACTTTATCTTTGATAAAGGGGCCAAACATGTTCACTGGAAGAATGACAAACACTTTAATAAATGGTGTTGGAAAAACTGGCTCTTCATATGCCGAAAACTAAGACTAGATCCATGCTTATCATCATGTACTAAATTAAAGTCTAAATGGGTCAAAGATAGGAATATTAAAACAGAAACACTAAATCTATTGGAAGACAAATTGGGTAAAAACCTTGAAGACATAGGGGTAGGTAGAGAATTCATGAACAGGACTCAAACTGCACGGTAAATACTTCCCAGAATCAATAACTGGGATCACGTCTTATTAAAAAGTTTCTGCATGTCAAAAGAAATCTCCAGCATAGTGAAAAGAAAACCCACAAGCTGGGAAAAAATCTTAGTGAACTGTCCCTCAGATAAAGGACTTCTGTCTAAAACATATAAAGAATTAAAAAAAATCAGACCTCCAAAATTCAAAAATCCAATCCAAAAATGGGCATCTGAGATGAATACACACTTCTCAGATGAAGAAATACAAATGGCAAACAAACACATGAAAAAATGTTCATCATCATTAGTCATTAAAGAAATGCAAATTAAAACCACACTGAGATTCCATCTCACTCCTGAAAGAATGCCCAGGATCAAGAAAACCACCAACAACAAATGCTGGAGAGGCTGTGGGGAAAAAGGAATTCTCCTGCAATGTTGGTGGGAGTGTAGACTGGTGCAACAATTGTGGAAGTCAGTCTGGAGATTTCTCAAAAAGCTGGGATTGGAAGTCCCATTTGTTCCAGCCATTCCATTTCTAGGCATATTCCCAGAAGAACTGAAATCATCATACCACAGTGATACATGTACACCCATGTTTATAGGAGCACGATTTGTAATAGATCTTGGAAACAACCTAAAGTGTCCATCAACTGAGGAATGGATAAAAAAGTTGTGGTATTTTTATACAACGGAGTACTACTCAGCTAAAAGAATGATCACATTGAAATATTTATAAATAAATAGGCGCAGCTTGAAACCATACTCATAAGTGAAATAAATCAAACTCACATGTATAAACACCGAATAGTTTCCCTAGTGTAAGAAATGATAACAATACATAAAAATATGTGGCAATCATGATTTCCCATTATATTGCTTTGAAGCCTTATAATATTTTCATTCATTAATTGGAATGGTTTTATTCTGGGTTGATTTTATTGTCTGTGATGGTATGAACAGCTATTTTGAAGAAAACATAATAGCTGTGCTGACATCATAATAGCTAGTGCTGATTTAATATCATCTTGTTTTGAAGTCCCATCAAGTTTTTGTTCTTCTGTCTCCATCGGTCTTAACATGATGTATCTTATTGGATTTTATTATACATGATACTAGAAACAAAAACTTTTATAGACAAGGAGATAATGTAGAAACCATTGTTTGTTTTCCGTTAGTTGGTTCTAAATACCCTATAATACTGCCATTCTCTTGAATGGTTTTACATTGTCTTGATATGTTTGATGCTACAGTATACGAAGTTATACTCAAATATTTCATGGAAAGAGACACTATGGTAACTACTGTTATGTCGGGATATCTTGTGGTGAAGCACTATGTTGCTTAAATTGTTATGTTCTCACTTGTGCTGTTGTGTTGTTATGTCCTCTTTTTTGTGTTGTTATGTCCTCTTTTATCTCAATCTCCTTTTTTATTATTTATTTATTTATTTATTTTTTTAACTTAAGGGAAAAATAAATTTAAAAAATAGCAGGATATATTATAGTAACCATTTTGATTTCCTATTAACTTGATGTGAAGCCCTGTATTGCTCTCATCATCTTGTTTTGACTGATTTTACTCTATTCTGTTTTGCTTAATAGTACCAAGTTTGAGAGTATAGGCAACAACTGTGAAGACAATAAGATTCACTATGATACCCATTCTGGTTTGACTATTATCTTCTTTTGAAGTCCTGTAATGTCTCCAATGTTTTGGTTTTATCGGTTTTGTTCTTTACTATTTTGTTCAATTTTATTATAAGTGATGATATAGGCAATTCTTTTTAAGATAGTAAGAGGCATTATGGTAACCATTGTTGAACACCTTGTATTCTGTTTTTACATCATGTACTATGTCCATCCTTTTGATTTGACTGACTCTGTTTTGTTATATCACATTTGGTTTTATTCTTTTCCAAAAAAGTAATAAGAACTGTGGGAGTAATAAAACCCAAAATGTGTAATTGTTATTGTAAAAAAGAGGAAAAGAAAGTGCTCTAAAAGATATAACTGCATATATATTTACGTTTATAAGATAGGTAACCATATTACCGAGTTTTTGTTTAATCATTGAACAAAACTGTTTGCAATCTCACTGTTTGAATGTCCACTTTATATGCTTTAATTTTGTAACTTGAACAATTATTTCTAAGATGACTATGTAATCGATTAGTGATTTCTTACTGTTTATTTTTTTGAAGTTCTGTATTACTTATACCCTTTTTCTGTTTTTTTCTTTTCCTCTTTAAATAAAATTTTTAAAAAAGAAAAAGAAAAAGCAAAAGAAAACAAAACTGGATGAATCACTTTCTGATTCCAAGTGTTTCTCTAGAAGTACACTACACAATGCCAGAAGCAACCAGTCCTAATTCTCGTGCTAATTCTGGCATGTTCACTTACTTCATGCCTGCCTTGTTCCCAGGGTTCCACTGTACCTTGGAGAAGGTTCTATGGAAGTCATTCAGGCAGTGGATTTATTTCTTTGGGTAGCACATGATTGTCCTGATATCTATGGCAGTGTAAGAAACCACCACAAAACAGTGTTATGAAATAGTGATCAAATTCTCATGTGCACGCTCACGTTTTTTGTGGGTGAGGAATTCAGAAAGGGTGTAACAGGGACATCTCTCTCTCGTACAACACCTGAGTCCTCGGGTGGGACAGCCTGAATGGTTGGGTGTCTCAGCAGCTCAAAGATGCTTCTTGCATACACAGTTTTTCCACTGTACCTCTTACATGTCCCCACCTAGGGGGGTGAAGACTAATTCAGCAGGTCTTTCATATACTTACTCGCCTACTTTCACCTTCTGTGGGTGACTGCTCACCTGGGGATCTCTTTACCCTACCCCACCACCCAACCACTTTCTATAGAGACCTTTATAAAGCAGGTATTCCATTATTTGTTTCAATTTGTAGTAAGTTTTGCTTTTTGTTCCCCTTTGAGTGTTACTAGGTGGGTTACCTAAACTTCACACTTATAAGTCACCTGAGAACAAAGTTTTATGGGAATAAACAGTGAGTTGGGATTAGTAGAGTTTGGAGAGAGGCAGTGTTGGAAACAGAACATTAAGAAGGTAAACAAGGCTACAAGGCCCTGGGTGGGATACCAGAGAAACAGAGAGTACACTAGCCAAGAGTAAGCAAAATAAGTATAATCTCTTTATGTACCACAAAGCATATACACTGTTTCATTGGCTGTGACTATACCTGTACAGATTACTACCTGCACTACACAGATGCTAACCCCAAGGTCCCAAAGAGGCTGTGGGATTTGGCCAAAGCAGCACACCCAGTAAACAGCAGAACAGAGGTCAGAACCTGGCATCTGCTTCTGGAACCTGTGCTCACCAAGCCTCCCCTACACAAAATAGTTTGACCCTATGTGAGCTCTGCACACTTGTTACCTTCTTATAGGGCAACTAAAGTATTTCTGATCAATGTTAATAGCTCCTAATACACTCTGAGCCCACTCACTGCAAATATGCCATCAGCCTAGCATAAGCCCCATCACCAGGTGCCCACAGGGAGAGACAAATTCATAAATAAACTGGGAAAAAAGTGGTAGACAAATGTGAAAGCAGCGAATGTGCCAGCATGGTTGTTTCTCATAGAAAACCTGGAATCTAGCATCCAAATAAATAGCAGAATACTGCAGCTGCCAGCTGTGCTTCCATTTAAGACACCATTTGTAGAAAATATTTATTACAGTCTTCTATTTTCTCTGTACAAAATCAGAGAAAATTGAGAAATGCCAAATGATATTGTCTTCAAAAATTCTGTCATTGAGTAATTCAGCTCTCCCAACCTATTCTCTGAAGATGTTATTGATGTTCCATCAAGTTGATGGAGTAATACAATGTGCTAGCAGGAAAAACGGCTGGCAAACAGAATTCTGTTCGTTAGAGCATTATCTTTACAATGCCTTATTCCATTTTCATTTCTACAAGATCACACATCATATCATGGACAGAACCCATCACCATGGTCTTGCTGCGCCTTAGACATCCAGTTCTTCTACAGGTGGAAGTAGATGTTTAACACTTGTTTAACTTACAGCTATCCTTACAAAAAGTAGGGGGGTAACTTATAGTGCTAGGGAAAAGAACTCCTGTCTCCTCCTCTCCAAAGTCTGATGTGACTGCTGTTCTTGTATGTAGCTCTCAGTTATTTTAACTCCTGCAGTTTTATAAGGGCATTCTCCTCCACAATCCCTCCATCAGGTATGCCCTAGTGCTGGGCTGGCTGCATCATGATTTTGAGGTAAGTATCATTTTTCTTCACTCCCTTTCCTTCTTTCCTGAAGGACTTGCCAATGGCCTTTTTCAGTGATGCCTCACAAATGCTGCCTGCCTAGGGCACCTTCCTCCCAAGCTTCTCTCCAAACTTGCAAGTCAAAGGTCGGCCAAAAGTCCAAGCTTCTTTTAGAAAAGTCAGATCTCCTCAGGGTGTTTAAACAATCTTATCTGGTTAAATTATAGTTATTAATGATCGATAATTCAAAGATAAAATGCATTTGCACTTTGAAGGAGGAATTCTTATTAATAGAAAAGAATTTCTTATGGATAAAATTTGAAATAATGTTACCATGAATTTTTACCAATGAGAAGAGAACATACCTTGGGCATAGTGCCTCACAGGATTTACAAAACTAGCCACAAAGAGCTGAGGTTTGTGTGTGCAGTAGGTAACAACCAAGTGTGTTCTGTCAACTTGCAAAGTGAGCAATGTGCTGGTTGCCTGCACAAGCTTGCTACTGAAATGCCCACTGCATTGCTTGGTTCTGTGAGGCAAACACAAGGTACCCAGAAGGGCTGCAAACACCCAGCCAGGATCTACCAGTGGGCAAAGAGAGAAGAGTCTAGGGCACCCCTTTGGCATCTGTACTTCCTAAGCACTTGGTACTTGAAGAGACTTGCACTATGAACTCTGTGGCCAGCATCCCTCTGCTTCCATTAAACTATCATAGGACCAGGGGGTCAGAAGATATTCCCAGCACATATCTATGAGAATAAAGGGGTGGGGTGCTTTGTTTACCGTTATTAAAATGAATCACAGTATGATTAGAGCTAGAATGAACCACAGATCACCTACTCTCACTCTGTCACTTGTGTTGTAAAGGAAGAGAGGCTTAATTTGCTCACACTTTCAGCCCGTGATCGGCCACTGCCAAGGCAGAGATAGCATGGTGGAAGCTGTGCCTCTGAGTGGCACTCTGTTTCAACTCATCACCAACAAGAAATGAGTGGATTTTCTGCCTAATTCACACAAGTTAGAAAACTGCATTTTTCAATTGAACAGTATTATACTTGCTTCAAAAACCCAAGGAAATGAAAGCAAGAGACTCAATAAATAGACAAACAAACAAATAAAAGCAGAAAGATGCAAGCCTCTTTCTGAAATTATGGATGTGGATTCAGGCTTTGTCTTAAGAGATGGAGCAAGGGAGGTGGGAAAAAGAGGAAACTGCAGTGGACTCACTGCCCAGGCTGGATGGCCTCAATAAGCTGTGCCGCGAGGAATCCACACCTCCACCAGGCACCAATTCCTCCCCAGTACCTAAGAAGTCAGTCGTTTCCTCAACTGGCCACTTTCTTCCTCATCCACAGGGATGCCTTCACTGGACTGCTGGGGCATTTTATAGAGAATGCAATCATTTAGGAGAAAGACAGCCTGTTATTTCACCTAGGAAAAGAGGTCTGGCAAGCACAGCAAGAGTCTTTCCAAATCCCTCTTGGGCACTGAAGTACTACTTGCAATGCTTATTAATGCCATGGATTGGTTTATCCTGCTAACTCCACGACATTGCAGAGTAGCATATGGAAGCGGCAGGAGCCCAAACTCGGGGCACGGTGACACTGTGTCTCTGTTGGTAGCCAAGGTTTATGTGCTTGCTATCTGTATTTTACTTGAGTAGGGATGTGGAGCAGGCTCTGTCAGGCCCATTATCGTTTTCTGTAGGTAACGAGCTTATCTATCTGTTAGGGATAAAATGGAGAGGAAGCGAGGAACAAAAAGGAGGAGGGATGGGGGACTTGTGCACACTCACATGAGCATCAGCAGGCATTTGTGCTCTAGAAGTTCAATTCAGTAAACAGAAACTCTGATCTCCTTTAGCCTCCAGACTGTGTGATACTCAGAGGTCACCTGCATTAGGAAGCCACTGAAGACGCTCCAGAGGAACAGATTCTGAAGACAGCCAGTCTCCTCCCTGCGGCTCTGTATTTGTCCTCCTCTGTTCTCTCCCAAATCCCTGCCCACCTTCTTTTCTCTGAGCCAGGCCCTGGCCCAGTCATTAGCCCTCCTCTCTCTGGTTAGCTTTCACTGTCAACTGATTGGACTGCTTTTAAAACACGTGTGTGTGTGTTGATGGCATACATAAATTCTAACATCAAAGGCTGTACTATGGAATTGTGTCTATTGTCATCTTTCTGGGTTTGTTCTTAAACACATTTAAGAAGACTATGTTGGATGAGGTCTATGATGGTTTATACCCGCTAATTTCTTTGGGGAGTATTTATTCAGTGCCCACATCTAGCCAACGACTGTTCTAGGAGCTGGGTCCTCCTCAATTAATTCTTACAGGGAAACATGACTATGGACATTACATGAACAAATAGCAGCCCATGACAGTTAAAACAACTGGGCTACGCCCCATCACTAGTACACTGCAAAACTGGTCTGTGTCTAAGTCCTAATCGTTTTTAGGGTGCTATGAGCTACTAACAGAAAGAGACATCTTTGTAATTAGGTTTTGTAAATCATCATACCTAATTTTCATTCACATCAGAGTCCAAACTATACCTATTAATGATAACATCCAACCAGTAAGATTCTGTTTACTTTAAGAATGAGTCAATAAAATTTATTTCCCTCTTCTCAATGAGCACAGAATTTTGACAATTTTTTTTATCCTTTTTGGAGGATCAGGTTAAGAGAGAGCATGGTAAGTCTGTTAACATGTCAATTTCACCATGATCTGTTTTCCTAAACAGAACTGTTTATAGTGAGGGCACAGTCTCTTTCCAGTCAGAGCACTAAGTAGTTATGGGGGAAAGAGGGAACTGCAGAGCTTGGGTAGAGGTGGGGCAGATCCCATGGAAAGAAATCAGAAGTTCAAAGGCAGTGAAGTCCTCTCAGGATTTCACACTGGCTTCACCCATTCATTTCAGTGGCTGCTACCACCCTAGACAGTAAGATGACAAAATATGCTCCCAGGACTTGTGAAACACTGTGTTAGAAGTCACATTCCTGGACAAATGCTTGAGTTCAGAGTGGCCTCATATTCCTGACTGCCTTTTAGTCAGAATATGCTTTCTATCTGAAGTAACGCTTGCACACTGTCCATGGGACGGATACCATGCACCATGCACCCCCAATAGGACCAGGCTTTCCAGATCAGACTCAGGCCAGAAAGCAAAATGGATGTAGCAACTTTATCCCTACTGATACACCTTTACAGCTTGCTTCCCGGCTCTCTTAAATCTCAAACTCTCATCCCATAATGAATGCCACCCAGAGGTCCACATCTCTTTTCACTCCTCAGCAGAACATACTACGGCTTGCCATCACTCTTTCCTCCAAGCAAGCCTGTCCTGGTATCCATGATGTGTCTTTCAACCCTGTCCTTCCCTGCCCTGCTGAGTGCCCTTCAGTCCTTCTCCTTGCCCTGTCCCATACTTCACATCACCTGCTCTGTTCCACCCAGTGCTCTCTACTTCTCTCTCCTTGTCCTGCTGTCTTAGTCACTTTCCCATCTTAATGAAGGGGGGTTTATTTTGGCTCATGGTTTCAGAGGATTCAGTCCAAGCTCCTGAGCAGAAATATGGTAGAAGGGCATGGCAGAGAAAAGCTACTCAATTCATGGCAGCCAGAAGAACAGTGGCACAGAGAAAGCAGTCAGGGACATGATGTACACCCCAAGGTCATGCCTCCATGTCCCACCCGACACACCCAGAAGTGTGCTTTACTAAATTCCTAGGCAGCTCCCAGCTCAATCAACCCTTGTCAACTTGACACAGAAACTCACCTCCTTAAACCATACTCTGTCTCCAAATGAACACAACAAGAAGTTATTAAATCTGCCTTACAGGATACAATTATCTTGTGTAAAAGTGAAAATAAAATAATCCCTTCTCCAAATTATCAACAGTTCCAGCATTGCTTAGAAGTTCAAATCCAAAGTTTCCTTTAGGACTCAAGGCAAACTCTTAGGTGTGAACTCCTATAAAAATCAGCCAGTTACATTATCACAAAATGTAATGATAACAGGATAAACATACCCATTCAAAAGGAAGAGCATAGTATAGAAAATAATCAGACCAAAGAAGGACTAAAACTTAGTATGGCAAACATTAAATACTGCAGCTCCATGCCCAGCATCACTGCACATGGTAGAAAGTCAGAACCTGCCCCTTGGGCTGGCTCTGCTCATGGCCTATAACCTTCCTCTGTAGATGTCTCATGCTCCTGGCCTGTCTTAACTTTCTGAGGTCTCCACTGTACCTTTAGCTTTATTCCCATAGGTTCAAATACGGCCCTCTCTGAGGCTCTTTGCTGGCCTCCCAGGCCTTCCTTTGAAATCTGTGTGGAATCTCTATGACCACACAGCATGCATTCTGCATGCTGGTAAAACTAGCCCCATGGAGATGACACCAAAGTTGGCCATCAGCTGAGCAGTAGCTGGCCCCTTCAGCCATGAATTGAAGGCCCTTAAGAGGCTGGATGGCTGAGTGCCGTGAAATTTAACCTGGGAACCAACTCCTTAGGAAGTTTTTCTGGAGCAGGGAGCTCAGGGCCTCTCCTCAAATGAAAGTTTTACATTCTTGTACCTTTGGAGCAATAGGTGGAGTCTTCTTGATTTCTGAGATGCCCTCAAGGAATCTTTCTTCTCTCTCCTGTACAATGTCTTTTGTTTCTTTTTAATGGTGCTAATATCCTCAGCATCTATACTTCCTTTGACCCCAACTCTACATGTGGGTCCTGTCAGTGCAAAACTGAAGTTTTTCAAATACTTCTGCTCTGTTTCCTTTTGCTAACAAATTCTCACTATAAATCTGGCTAAAAGAAATCAGCAGTTCCTATGCCAGAGCCTGAATGCTGAGCTGCCTTGAAATTTCCTCTTCCAGCCTCCTTATCATCTTTACTAGAATTTCAGTTTTATCTTTTGGTCTAACCATGGGAAAAGGATTTTTCCAGCCAATAGTAAATTATATTCCCTTATTCTTTAGTAATTTCTGTATGTACCATCCTTCCACGTTCCCTACAACTTTCGTCTGTGTTTAATTTCCTTCTTGCAGTATACATTCTTTTTTTTTGGTCTTTTTTCGTTTTTATCGGTACCAGGGATCAAACTCATGACTGCCTGCTTGCAAAGCAGGTGCTTATGCCGCTGAGCTAAATCCCCAGCCTGCAGTATACATTCTTTAACAATATTTTTGAGACAGTTTTTCACTCTGTAGTCAGGCTGGCCACGAACTCATAATGCTCTTTTTGCTTCAGCCTGCAGAGTGCTGAGATTACAAACTACATGCTACTATGCTTGGCTCTTTAATAATTCTCTAGGCAAGTATTTTGGTTCAAATCTAAATGTTCCCCCAAGAGTTTCTGATTGGGAGGTAGAACGCGGTCATCATAGGCAGGTGACTAGGGGTGTGACTTGGAAGGGCGTGTTCTCTACCCTCTTCTTTCTCTGCTTCCTAGGGGCCTTGAGATGAACAATCACCCTTCTACAATGTGTTTTGGCCTTGGAGAAAACCAATTTTGAACTGAACCCACTGGAAACTGTGATCCAAATAGATCTCTCCTCTTTAAATTGTGAGTGTTGGGCATTCTGTCTCAGTTTTAGAAAAAGATGACTAAAACAGATAACAGTACCAGATAAGTGGGCCCGCTGTTATGACTACACTTGACTATGTGGTCCAGAAGGCTGTGCAACTGATTTGTACGAAGATTTTGGAAAGGTCTAGAGATGCCAGGGATGTGGAACGCCTGCTAAGGAAAGCTCCTTAGAGTAAGTCTAAGAAAGGGACAATGTGGGCTGTAAACCAGCAAGGCCACAGGGGTGCCCTGGTCCTTTGGTACTCACTTCTCTTCACAACCTGCCCTGGGTGCTGGACATAAGAGTAATACTGCTCTTCTGGCTTCTGATCTTGTTATCCAATTTCTGTCCATTTTCTTCTTCCTATATTTGGAACAGGAATGTTTCCCTCTGCCACTGTATATCTAAAGTGTTTAACTTTCTTTTTGGGGCTCATAGTTAAGAACTTGCCTTGAGTCTCAGTGGAGATTTTGAACTTATACTTTTCAGCAATGTTTGCGTTGTTAAAACTTAGGCGACTGTTAGAGATGGGCTAAATGCATTTTGCATGAGATGGACACAAGCCTTTCAGGGGCCACAAGTGTACAGTTAAGGTTTAGATCTAACCTGAGCCCCAGAAGTCACACTAGGGGTGTGACATGACAGGGTATATTTTTGTCCCTTACTCCTTTTTTTTTCTGCTTCCTGGTTGCCATGGGTGAGAAGATTTCCTCAACTATAATCCTTCCACCATGTATTTCTGCCACGGTTGAAACATTATAAGCCTAATAAACGTCTTCTCCTTTAAGCTGTTGGTATTGTGTATTTTGTCTCAGCATCAGAAAAACGACGAAGACAGTAAGAGTCTTTGTACTTCTTAAAATGTCTTTATTTCCTTCTCTTTCTCTTAAACTCTATTCATGATTGGTGCTTATTTTCTTCAGCACACTGAACACATTTTTCTCCTAGTCAGTGTCACCCTGAGACTGACAACAGCTGGACACTGACGAGAGATGTTGTCAGCTGGACAGAAGCTAGGTTTTGTAATTCCTTGTCCTTGGTGTAGTGAAGTTTCACTTCAGGCCATGCATACTTAGATTTTTTTATTGACCCTACTCATTATTCAGCAATATGCTTTGAATTTTAGGGCTTATGTCTTTTTTAAGCTCTGTAAAATAAAAATGTTATGCTCATTTGTTCTCTTGTTTAGAATCCCTTAATAGAAGATTATTGGTGAGCCTCAAAATATCCTTCATGTCTTTTAGCTGTTTTTTTTTTTTTTCATAATTGAAGTATATTTCTTATTCTATCTGATTTGCATCCTGGTAAATTCTTCAGTGTCAACTTTTAATTCAATATATCTTCACTATTTTTTAAAAAAAAATTTCAATGAGTATCATTTTCATTTCTAATTGGTTTTATTTCTACTGTGTTTCTGTTTCATTTATGCTTGTCCCTTTGCCCCTGAACCTCAGAGGACTCTGCTTCTCCTCTTAGCTCTTTTATGGTTTGAAATATATTTAAAACTTTAATTCTATAATTTTATGGAGTGAATTTATCAACTGTTTATAGATTTCAATTGTTTTCTTTTTTGATGTTCCATTTCCTCAACTTGAACAGAATCTTAAGGGGTAACTTAGGGAACCTATCCTCAAAGACAAGGATACTACAGATCTAGTCACTGAGCCAATAGGTCGCATGGCCCTGTTCTCCATCAGGGTCCTGTGTGTGGTCCCCTGTACCTCAGCAGACATACAAGCTTCACCTAATCCATCATTTAGGCACAAGTTAGCAGCTGCTACTTCCCAGTCCCCAGACTACTCTCAAACACACTGTGGCAGCAGACATTTTGCCTGCTTTATCCCAGAGTCGGCCAGCCAGGGGCTTTCGCTCCACCTTTGCTTTACATTTCTCTTCTTCCGAGTCACAGAGCTGTTCATTTTGCTTTGGGAATGGCTACTTTTTAAATTTCCCATTTCTATACTTTGTGTCTTGTGGCTTGAAGCATAATCTAACAGTGCCAACTCCTTGAGGAGCCTCCTGTCCACCGTCATAGACTCACCTCATCCACTGGCTCATGTGCTCCCATTACTCCTTTAGGCATCTCTTCTAATCTGTGGTCAGTTTAGGTTTCTCCCACCTTAGAACTAGATGCATGCCTAGGACAGGATTTTCTGGGTTTCTTCTTTGCTCTCAATTCTCTTCTTGGTTCTTACTTTTCAACTTGAATATCATCTTCTCAGTCATAATACGCCAAGCAGCAGTTAGAGTATGAAAAACATACTTCTCTCTTTTTGGTAAAACCTACCTACTCAGCTAATGCTGGAAGTATCTATAAGTATAAAGGTTAAGAACACACACAGGCATGACTATGAAAAAACAAGTACACCTCTTGGGTTGGGATGTCTGCTTTTTTTTTTAAACCTTACATGATGAAGTTATCTGGAACTTAAAATGTCACACCTAATAATCATATATTGTATTTTCAATTTTATCAAAACAAAACTACTAACCAATAGTTAGGATTAATTGGTATGATGAAACATTCAAATGAACGGAGATGTGAAATTTTGGATTCTTCTAGTAAAATGGAGATGTCTTATAAAGAGTAATAGCTTACAGAACACTGCCAAATAGAGGCTCTGTGGGACCTGCTTTAATGAACAGTAAGGAATTGTCTATGATTAACTATGTTTATTTAGGGTATCATGCTGTAAAAGCAGCATGAATGGGCTGGCATTTGTTCCATAATTTCCTACACAGTCATCATTTCCTTAGGAAACTTTTTTTTCCTTTCTATAGACACTGGGAATGTGAACATCAGCCCAAGCTGTCTCTAAATTACCATAAACTCAAAATCAGTGAATACAGATCAGTGAAATTTGATATGCACAAACTCTTGCATACTCTGATAGGAATCTGGAAGACAGCGTCATGCAGTCACACTCTGCCTCAGTTCCAGCTCTTTCACTACAATCAGACCATTTCCCCTTCTATTATTTTCAAGCATGCATCAAATCCACAGTCTCTATGTCTTTCTCTTTCTCTCTCATTTTCTCTGCAGAAATAGCACTATTTCAATTAGTCAAAAATGCAAGGTAAAGGTCATGATTTAAGATGCAAAGCTAATAATAACGAATTTGGAAGGGGAGGAGGAGGTATATCTGTACCTGATCATGTACTCAAGGATCAGCCAGTGGAGGAAACTGTTTCTTTGTTAGCATGCATGAAAGATTTTTTAAAAAGTTATTGCTACAAGGAATTTTCTATTCAAACACCAAACTGCAGGATACAGAACAAGAGGGGATTTGGTGTACATACTGTTTTGATCAAGGCCTTACTTTATGTCAGTATAGGAAATAGCCAAGTCCAAAGAGATTTCTGGTCCACTGCAAATGCCCCCTACTGGAAGGTTTTCAAAACTGTACCAAGACATATCCTCTCAATTGTTTCTGGAGTCCAAAATATGAACTGGATCAAGAGATTGTCAGGGCTCATTTCTTATGGTTTCCTGTGAGTTCTCAGGAATTCCATTTGCAAAATCTGTAAGGCTTTTCATGCTACAGGTTCAAGGATGCTGAATATCTGAGATTTGTAGCTTGGGGCACAGAACTAGATAAAGACTAGGTCATTAGGCATAAATACCCAGTGTTTCCCAACATAAATGAATCACAGTCTAAAAAGTAGAAACATTCCTACCTTAAAAAAATATATATATATATATAAAACTCTAGGCCATTACTGGGTAGTTCACATTCCAGGGAACCACAGAAGATTCTTGTATCAAGCTGTTGCAGGCAACTGTAGCAGCTGGCAGAGCCCTCACCCCAACCCACCACTCCATCTCCACATCACGAGCAGCACTGGTTAGTACTGTTTATGGAGTGGGAGATTCCCAGGGAAAACCAGAATGCTATCAGCCCAAGGGGATGCTCAGTTTGAGAAGCCTGTGATTGAGGAGCTGTGAACTTTCAAAACATGTCCCAACACATACACACACACACACACACACACACACACACACACACACACACACCCTGAGCCTTGCCCATGCTTGAGAACCAGCCAGCTTCTCCACTGGCCCACTCCACAGCAAGGAAGAGAGAAAAGTCTCAGGATTCTTGGGTTCTGTTCTTGCTGTGCCCGATGTGTTTTCTCCAAGCTGGGCATGTCCTGGACAAGACTGAACAGTGGCAGTGTGGCTCCCCTCACTCTGCCATTGCCACAGTTCTTTCTTGCTCACTAGATTACTATTTGAAGCTCCCCTCGCCACACTGTTTGAATCTCTTCAGATCACCATTCTGCCTGCATTCCCTATATTCTTCCTTCTCCCACTTCTTTCATTTTCTTCCCCTGACAATACCAAGAGTCCCCAGTACTGTTCTGTCCACTCCTGTGGGACTGTGTCCTAATTTCCCTGTCATGCCTAGCTCTGTCTGTCTCTCATTTTGCTCACTGCAGCTTCATACTGTCCTTGTCATGTTTATAAAATTCAGAAACTCATCCATGTGACACAGACTCTTCCCTTTTCACTCCTCTCTATCCCTCCACATTCTCCACAAAGCCTCTCAACCCAGTCTGTTCCACAGTTCCAGAAGCTGCCCACATCTCTGAAAAACAACTCATTCCCAGGGGGTCAGTGTAGCCTGGATGCTCCCTGTGCAGACTGGGTGCACAGAGTTCTGCAGAGAGCAAGCACCTAACTGTCCCTGCTCCTTCCATGAAAGCATGCAAGGAGCAAACCCATGAGGAGGTCACTGGCACAGAGAGGGCAGCAGTAGCGAAAGATGCAGTGCTTGTGCAGGAGGTCTGTCATGTCCTACCACGTCTGACGAACTCAATTCTGTGAATTTAAATTGTTTTCCTCAGATTGACCCTCTACTGTTTAGAACCCCCAAATCTGGTTTCTCTGACAGGCATGGAAACAGGTCATCCACAGAATCAGCAGTGAGGGCTATTATAGGAGGGACTCTTTTCTACTTTAAAAGTTCTCTTCCTGTCCTTCCTATTTCCAATGAAACAGAAACACCAAGGGTTTCAATGCAAGGAATCTGGAATGTTCATGACAACAAGGAGATTGACTCTGAAGCAGACTAAATGATGAATGAGTTTATGCAAACCAACAGTTTAGTGCTTTGTTGTAAAGCATAAGTAATGTTAATCATGTGAGCAAACTGGGCACAGCATGTTGTTCTTATAGCCTGGCTGCTGATGTGGACAGAGATGGCGTCTGTTCTGCCCTGGATTAATTTCTCTGTGATGTTTGCTAATGAACTGGTGAACCAGAGGAAGTTTCCTGTGGCATCTCCAGCCCAGGCTGCAGGTATCCACCTGTCTGCTTCATGCTGCAGTGCTGGAATTCATACCAACTGTGCAGGCAGCTGGCATCACCTCGCAGCCACCCCAGGAGGCATCTGTACTTATATCTCAAAACCTGGAGAAGACTGCTATGCATCAGCTGGCCTGAGGCATATGCCCACCTCACCAGCCTTATCCTGCCCCTTCCTTCATCTCCCCCAGCCCACTCTGCATTGGCCCCTGTATGTGGAACTCCTGATCCCAGGCCTGGGCTGGCTTTGCTCACAGCTGGCCAGCCCCTTGGCCAATGCACTTACTCTCAGAACACTGCTTCCTGTGGAGGTAAGAATCTGGGTTGTGCTCATGGGAGTACCAAACACTGCTAACCTTCCCTCCCCAGGAGAGGCCCACAGTGGGGAGAGGCTTCTTTAGGGAAGAAAAGCTCAAGAGGGATGCACTGCAGACTCAAGGTCAGGGGCCTGCCATGAATGCTGGGACCTGAGCCTGCAGGAGGCCATGCAGCATGGTGAGGCCAGCTAGAAGGTGGGACACGAAGCCATAAAGCTGCTCGAGCTTTTCCTTCTTGTTGTTTGCCTCTTTCTGCTTCTGCTCCATGAACTCCTGTTAGTCCTTCTGCTTATGTGGCAACAGGAAGCCTGGCATCTTGATGCATTTTCTTTAATGAATCACTGCTTTTTCCTATTCTTCCAGCAGGCCAGCTCATGCTGGTTGCCACCAGTCACGGTCACAACAGTGGCTCTGACAGTCCTTCCATCTGAAGCACCCACAGTAGGACATCTTTCCTTCCTAGCTGTAACTGCAGTTCACAACTACATGCATATCCTGGTAACATGACATTAATGTCTGTTACTCACTCAAGGATATGTGCTGTCTACTAACAAGGTTCATGTATACCTTCAAAGAAAAAATCTCCAAACAATACTACAACTAACAGTGTGTGGCACATGGAAGGCACACAGGAAGTATTTAGATACTTATGAAATGAATAAATAGATGGTAGTAAGAAAGTGGACCCAGAGACACAGTGTGGCTTATGCCTTGGTAAATAAGCAATTAACTTCTAGAGATCAAATTGGTTGAGGAAGATGACATCTGGAGCACAAATGAAGAAAACCTCATTCTTCAAAAGTAGTCTGCACAAGAAAAGACTTAGCTTTTCCCCAGTTAGTTATAACAGCCCCAAGGCAAGCAGTGAGTGGATACCCTGGCATACCAATGGGGAATGAGAGATCCAGAGGCAGCTCACCAGGGGCTTGGAAAATTCAGCTGCCTGAAGACAGAGGTACTTTTCTTGATCACTATGGCCAAGAACATTTCCTTCCCAGTGAGTAAAAAGAATACAGCAGGCCATCCATGTGGCTGGGTACACAATGAATTTCATGTGTGGGTGTAGTGGTTCTTTGTTCATCATATTCAATCTCGACTTGAAGAAGCCTTCTAGGCATTAGGATGTAGGGATGCCAGAACTGAGTGGGTCTGATTTGACTTTTAAAGTCAATTTTCTGGTGGAAGGACCTAATAAACAGTCCCACTTAGAGAGAATATGATCTTAGAGAAGTTTATTTTTGCTGGAGAATGCGATGTATTATACCAGAACCAATTACAAATGTTTAAAATAGCTAAACTTTTAAAATGTGTCTGATGCTTTTATATGTAAAAGAAATTTCAAAAACAATAATAATGTCAATAAACGGAGTATCAGATTTGACAAGGTTGATTACTGAAGGGTCAAAAACTGTTTCCAGAAGATGGTGATTAACATTTCAAGAGGACTGGAAGGAGGCCAGCTTGGCCTGGGTTTCTGTAGCACTTTTGGCCTTGATTTGGAAAAAGATATTTAAGACATGTTTATCAAACATGTAGCTGCTATGAGGCTCACCAGGAAGAAAAATACCTCTAAAATGATGGCTTTGTTACTTAATTTATGGCACTCTCCACTTCTTCATCTATAAAATGGGGACAATGTTTCGTATCTCAGAGTTGACTATGAAGAAATCATGAACCAAAGGTATACAAAGTAAACCAGTAAAGTTAGTTATCTCTCTGTGTATGAAGAGTAATAGAATCAAGGTTTATTTAAAGTTTCAAATTGTACAAAAGGCAGTTAAAACTCCTAATTGCTGTACCAAGTTAAAGGAGAAATTTGCATTTAGCTTTACGAAAATCGCTCTACATAAGGATCCACACAAAAAATAGTGCACAAGAAGGAAACACATGAGTGACAAAAAGTAAAATAAAACAAAATGCTCAAACCAAAAGCAACTTAATAATGTCACCAAATTGTTTACTTCCAAACTATCAGTGTCATCTGTAGAACCCTAAGTAAGGCTTTCCTGTATCAGTCAATCAACACAACTGGTCAAGGAGAGTTGCAAATTCTACAACTTTAGTATAACGACTCCTGGTGAGTTGCTTTCAGAATGTGTGAAGGTGGGTGACAATATACTCGATTCTGTTCTGCTTTATAGTTATTTGGATTGCTTTCAGAAAGACCTGCGCATAAAAAACCAAGTTACTGAATGAGGAAATATGACTTAGTAGTGTTTCTGAGATGGACTTGTAGAAATACTTTATGGTCACAAGCTCCACAAGAGACACCTGCTCTAAGGCCCTGGCGGATCCTTAGTAGCCCCATTCCTAACATTGGAGAGCCAAACACTCCCTCTTCTCCTTAAATTACAATGTTATTTTTACCCTAAATTATGAAAATAATCATTATTTGTTTTATTTACATATATTCTGTCGAAAAAAAGTCTAGATTTCCCCCCAAAGGAGAGGGGGATAGGTGGAGATTTGGGGAGTGACTGGATCAGGGAGGAGTGATACTCATCAGTAGATTAGTTCACTGATGAGTTTACAGTGAAATATTATTTGGGAGGTGAATCCTGTTGGAGGAGGTGGATCACGGGGACATGGGCTGGAAGGGTCTGTCTCCTTCCCTTTTTTCTTGATTTCTGTTCACTTCCTAACACTATGCGATGAGCCTTTTCCGCTGCCCTGCTTCCCTGCCTTGGAAACAGCTGACTGTGGGCTAAAACCTCTATGAACTGTGAGCCGTAATAAATCTTTCCTCCAGTTCGTGGGTACTGAGTATCGTGTCTAACATGCAAAGAATGTAAGTAAGACAGTTGGTTTTTTGAAAGATTATTACCTTATGTTGCATATCTCTCCAGAATATCAACGTAGCTCCAACAGGCAAAGGAATAATCAAGCTTCAGAAACCCCAGTTTGGTGACTTGCAGGCTACAGCTTCACGTGGCTCTGGCCTTTGAAAATACTGGGCTCATAATCCCAGTGTTCCTTCATAAGTGTATCTATGACCTAAGATTTTGTGATGTCTTTTAAGCAACAAAAGTAAACTATGAAGAGAGTGGAGAATGCACCTGAGGGTCCCATCCCTCCTGGCCAGAAGGGTTCACTGAGATAATTGAATGAGAGGAAAAAGACAGAACCAAGAATCTGAAGTCTTAAGTCTCCTTTCAGCTCTGACTGGGCCAATTTTTTATTTATTGAAACTTGACATTCTTATCTGAAAAGCAATGGGCTGTAGCTCTGTCATCCTTAAAGGTTTCTCTAGCTCTGAAACTCTAAAATCTACTGACTGCCTTGGTACACTGGTAGATTTCTGAGAATTTGTGGATACTTTCTACCCCTCAAAAGTGCCAAAAATGAATGAAAAAGCACAAATGTTCAACACTTGCAGGCTGGCAGACTAGCTCTGCAGTGCCTATGAATGAACGTCTCCTATCTTTCCTTATTATCTGAGTAACAGGATCTAATTTAATGTGCTATTCCAGAATGGCATGCCAGAACCTCTGATGGTGACATGAAAGACAGTCATCTCGGGCATGGGATTCAGTTATGAATGGCTTGCCATATGCTCACACACTCTGTCATTTGCCTCTAGCTGTTATACATTGTACAGAGGTACAGAAGAGACACCAGGAACAAACTATCAACAACAAAAAATACCACTTTTTGTAAAGTTTCCTAGATACAATCACTGCTGCTCTGAAATATTACCACTTCACACAGGCTCCTTTCAACTGAGCCATATGAACTTTCCAGTTTAATAGTCATAAATCATTGACTATCAACTGTAAAGTCTACACAAAGACCCCTGATGTTTCACACTGTAAAATCCACACAAAGACCTCTGATGTCCTACGGGTCTTCCTCTGAACACCATAAAATAGAAAAGATTGATGGCAAAGCAAATGCAAAGCATGAAGGCTGAGAGCTTTTCCATATAACAAAAGACTACTGCAGACACACCTCCTAGAATTGGGTGAGGATTCTTAAGGAAAAGAACAAACCTATTATTTCTGGAGCTAATAAAGATCAGGAGGAAAATGACTGACTCATACAAGCTTATCATCTTAAATAAACTTCCAAAATCTCATATGTTTGACTGTGAAGCCAAGACAAAAAGAAAGGACAGAGAATGTCCTACTGTATCATTTGATCCTTATACCAGATTACTCCTGAAGGCAGATATTCCCGGAGTTTCATTACACAGGCTCTTATATTTCTTCTTATTGACACACATTGTTACTCATACACATAAAAACACATATATGATAGTAACCATGACACATACAAAAACTCATGGTGCTGGACCAAACTGTCTAAAAATGCTGAGCTAACCTAACAATCTTTTTCAAACTGAGAATTCAAAAAAGCTTGTAGTCTGACTTAAACATCAATGGGATCAAGACCCATGCTGTTGAAAATATGAGCTATTTATCAAAGATTTGAGGTTAAAAAAAGTATCTGTTGCTATCAAAACAGGAGAAATAAAAGCAAAGTTTCTTACATTTGTAGATGTGATCAGTACTTCACAGTCCAGTGCAGAAAAGGGGAGAGTTAGGCTAGTTTATGATCAAATCCTAAGACTATCAGATAGGAACAAGCCTACTATTCCCTCCTCATAGGCAAGAAACTGGAGAGCGAGTGAGCTATACAAAATAAAAGTCAAAATTATACTTAGTGATCAAGTTGTTATGAGATTATTAGACTATTTATATTACTAGACTATTTTATATTATGCTAATAGTAATAATGATGTTAGAATGTTGCTGGATGGATAAACATTTGCTGGCATGCAATGTATAAAGCAGTAGCCATGTGCTCATTTGTCTTCTGTATTTCCTTCCATAAATTCTGCGCTTCCAATTTATCTACTTCAGGCAATTAAGGGTTGATTTTAATTTACTGCCAAAATATGTGGTGTGGGCAATGGAGAAGTAGAACCAAAAGATATTTGGCTTTTTACTGTCTATTCCTCACCATTTGAAAAATCAATATTTAGTGTTCACCTCATCCACGGCTTCAGGCAACAAAAGAAAATTGTGTACTGCTCCCATTCAACCTGATGATGCATTGTGCCACTATCCTGTGAGCTAATATCAGTCAGTGTTTACTGCCTTACCGACAAATATGCCTTCAGAATCCTGGCTTGGGCACATTACTTGAAGAATGTGCTGCTTTAACATAATTTATACGCCCAAGTCCCTTACTACCATTGCAAGGTACACAGCACACGACTTAAGATACAAAGATAAAGAAACTAGAAGGTTTCTCTTCTTTTCTGCTCTTCCTCTGAAAGATTCTGGACTTTCTTTTCATCTCTATAGCTTTCTGTTCCATACAGTACCTCCTTCCATAGGCCAGGGGACATGTTGGGTCTGGGACAGACAGTAGGGAACAAGACAATCTTTCAAATGGTCCAACTTTGGTCTTCAGAGGAAATATCAAAGAAAGAGAAAGAAGACAAAGTATTCTATTCCAAAAAGGTGCTAGAAGTGTTCTAAAACCTCTCCAAAGTGCAGGTGCAAATCTGAAATCTGCCAAGGTGGGGGAAAAGGAGTGCTGATGCTCGTTACCACAGACCAATAGCAAAACAAGAAAAGCTATTTCGTTCCATTCATTGTGCTACAATTTATCTCATTTAATTCTTACTACAATTCTATGAGGCTGCTAATGTTAGCAAACTCAACTTTAGGGAAGGAAGGCTCAAGGAAGTTCAATCCATGCCTAAAACAAACCCCTCAACCAATGGAGCTGTAGTCAGACCTGTCTGACTTCAGGACCTACATCCTTAATTGCTATCCTACACTGCACTGATTTACTGAACTTACACCATGCCAATTTGGGACATGAGGCATCTCTTTAGAGGAGGTTTCAAAATGGGTTTTTAAAGCCAAAATACTGGATATCTTCCCAGAAGACAGAAATGAATCAGGATTGAGGACAGGGCCTGAAAAGGCCAATGAAGAGTGGGGTGTGGTCAAACTGCTGCTGCCACACCGACCCCTCCCCCTAGCACTTGAGTCCCTCATGGTGGGGACGCACAGAGGCAGCAGGTCCTGCTCCAGGTGGATGGCAGTGGGCAACTTTACTTCCATTTCCAACCTAACTCACCAGGATCGCTCTTTTCAGCACAAATACCCAGGAGCTCATGGGGCTCTGTAGGGTCACTTCCTTAGATTCACAAACATTTTTTTTTAAAGTGAAGAAATTACTTATTAGCAAAGTCTTGCTATGCAAATACATTTTTACCAACAAAGAAAAAGAAATGCAGTAGAGTAAGGAAGAAGAGATAGAAAAAAACATTTGGCAAAAGCCAGAAAGGCTCCAACCAATGCAGCCTCCAACTCCAGCCAAATGCTGACACCTTGTTCACTGGTGACAACTCAGGAATGTGTCCTAAATTACACAAAGCTACTTGAGGGAAGCAGGTCTGGCAGCAGAGAGATAATTACAGGCACACATTAGAGACAGCAATCACGGCCAACTCTGAACTGCACTCAAAAACGGCCTTTTGTTCATGGACTGGTAGTTATTTTGTGGTTTCCAAGAAACCAAATAAAATTTAAATTCACCATTAATAACAAAATAATACTTTACAGTTCTCCTCCCTCCCTTTCAGAGGCTCATCAGCAACTGCATCTGATCAAAGCTGAATTATTAAATGTCTATAGATTAATCCCATAATTCTCAAGGGCCTAGAGTTTGTAATTTCCCTTAAAAAAAAAAAGACACAATCTACACCGTGAAAAATTTAATTGCACTTTAATTACCAGTTAAGCTGAATAGCATGAGATATGGGTGCCTTCAATTTTTAATAGTCATTATGATTCCAAGAGAATTTTGAAGGGAAGTAATTGAATCTCTCGGGAGTGTTCTCTTCTCCTGCTACTGCCAAAATCAAAATGAGAGCAGAAAAGGGTGATTCAAATTCTTCCAGATCATAACCCGGACGGCCTCCCGCAATAACCCAATGGCCATCTGAGGCAGCTGCACTGCACATTTTCATGATATGCTAATACAGAAATGGGTTTCCCACAGTTGAGTTCTGGTACATTAAACAGATAAAAACTCTTGGCTGGGATCTTTCTTTCTTTTCAAAAATATTATTTTTTAAAATTTTAAATCAGATTCAAACAATGGCTTTAAAAACCCATTGTTTCTTTGGTATTCAGAGCTAGACCAGCAGGATCCACGTCCCCATGTTCAGCACACATGGGGCAAACACACGAATCCCTGCCACCTGCTCCTGTGATCTTGCAAAAGGTATTCCCAAAGGAAAAAGAGACGGTACCAGAGTCACACAAGTCTCCAACAACAGAAATTAGCAGGCCTTTGTGAGAACTTAAAAGGACACAAGTTTAGTCTTTATATGTTTGCGCTGTGGCAGAGAACCAGCTGCCTCTAAGGGGAGCAGACATCAGGAGGCGGGGCTGGAGGGTGGACCAGGGGCAGAGCCAACTGCTCCTCTCCTGGAGTACCTGCTGCCCTTCTCATCCTGCTAAGGGCCCGTGAGACTACAGTGTGCCTAGTCTCTTTTTGAGGATACAGGATTTTTTATATGCAAAGAAAATAGGTTGTTATTTTAAAAAGCCAAGCTACGTTCAAAATAAGGCTATTCATGGGGTCTCCAAGTACCTCAGAGCTCTGTCTTGTCCCTGGCTCCTGCTGTTCACTACAATCAAGTATGTCCTAGGCACACACAATGTTAGCGATCATTCGGTAAATGGATTACAATTTCATCTGCCAGTAGATATGAGAAAAAAAAAAAGTGCCAAACCACCTGACACTTTTTCTTTTCTCTGTGTGGCCCTTTCCTTTCTCCAACCCTCAGTATCAAACCTATACTGACACACAGTTCTGTATCAAGCTTTGGGGGATTTGTGTGTCTCCTGTCTCCTAGTCAGGGGGCTCCAACCTACAGAGGAAGTAACACAGACCCTTCCTTATGACTGGTTCCAAAAAAGCAGAGTTCATATCAAACTTTATGCACTGGTGCTCAGGGGCACCCCTTCTTCTGGGTGGCAGGTGGTCCCAGAGTCAAAATGCTCAAACCAAGAAAGAAAAAGGTGAGCAACATCAGAAAGTCATTCTGCACATTACCAAGGAGAGACTGCAAACTTATAATGGTAGAGCACTAGAGACAAAAGACAACCTCACATGGACAAAAAAGCCTGATGACAAGGACACATGGGAGAAAGGATTCTGCTTCATCCTGGTGGCTGCTTCCATAGCCACCCTGCACTGTGACGACTGCACAGGAAGAAGTGGCGACTAGGAGCTGAAGCTCCTCTCTGTCCTCAAAACTCTGGCTGTAATCACATGGAGTCAGCTGTGAAGGAGCTTCCTCATGCCCTACATCCCAGCCCCAAGATCAAAAGAGCTTCTAGGTAGCTGAGAGCAGGTACTCATCTGTTTTTTTTTTTTTTTTAATTTTTATTTAAGGAGAAAAGAAAAGAAAGAAAAAAAAAACAGTGAAGGGGTACAAGTTATACAGATTTACAGAATAAAAAAATGCGCAGTAGGAAATCACTAGTTAATGGATTACATATTGCCATCTTAGAAATAATTGTTCAAGTCACAAAATTAAAGCTTGTAGAGTGGACATTCCAACAATGATACTGCAGACAGTTCTGTTCAATGATCCAATAAAACTCTGTGATATCATTTTCTATCTTATACACTTAAATATACATGCAGTTATATAGTTTAGAGCACTTTCTTTTCCTCTCTTTTGTACAGTGACTATTACACATTTTGGGTTTCATTGCTCCCACGGTTTTTGTTGCTTTTTTGGAAGAGAGTAAAACCAAATGTGACATAACAGAACAGAATCGGTCAAGTCAAAAAGGTGGACATAATAGATAATATAAAAACATATTACAAGGTGATCAACAATGGTTACCATAATGCCTCCCGCTATTTCTAATAGAATTGCCTATATCATTAGTTGTAATACAATTGAACAAAACCGTAAAGAATAAAACCGACAAAACCAAAACATTGGAGATATTGTAGGTCTTCAAAAGTAGATAAAAGTCAACGAGAATGGGCGTTATAATGAATCTCATTATCTTCTCAGCTGATGCCTAAACTTTCGAACCTGATACTATCCAGCAAAACAGAATAGAGGAACCTCAGTCAAAAACAAGATGGTGAGAGTAACACAGGGCTTCAAATCGAGATAATAGAAAGTCAAAGTGGGTTACTATATTATATCCTGCTATATTTTTCCCTTTAATTAAATGGATAAAAATAAAAAAGTAAATAATGGAGTGGAGATTGAGAAAAAAGAGGGCATAACAGCGAAACAGGGCAGATCAAAACATAACCATTTAAGCAGAATAGTGTTTCACCACCAGATATTTCCGACCCAAAAGTAGTTACCATATTGACTCTTTCCTTGAAGTCCTTGAGTACAACTTCGTATACTGTATTAAGTATATCAAAACAATGTAAAACCATTTAAGAGAATGACAGCATTATAGAGTATTTAGAATCGACTAACAGAAAATGAACAATGGTTTCTGTATAATCTCCTTGTCTTTAAAAGGTTTTTGCTTATACTATCGTATATAATAAAATCCAATAAGATACAACCTGTTTAGACCATTGGAGACAGAAGAACGAAAGCTAGATGAGACTTCAAAACAAGATGGTACTAAATCAGTATTACCTATTAAGATGTCATTTTCTCCAAAATAGCTGTTCCTATCATCCAATCTTCTCTGTCTCATTTCTGTTGAGCTCTTTTTCTGTCAGTAGCTGTCAGTTTGTCTTCTTCATTTTGTTCTCTGCTCCATTCGTTGTGGCCTCCCCGCCCCTATTTCTGGGTTCTTTGTATTTTTCTTTTTTTAGAATATCCTGCAATACTTTCTGTAGGGTTGAATTGGTGGTTGCAAATTCCCCCAGTTCCTCTTTATCCTGGAAGCACCTCGTTTTTCCATCAATTTCCAGGGACAGTTGTGCAGGATATCTCAATCTTGGCTGTAGATTATTATCTTTCAAAGCTTGAATTATTTCACCCCATGCTCTTCGTGATTTGATGGTTTGTGAAGAGAAATCTGCTGTAATTCTGATGGGTCTTCCCTTGTAAGTGATCTGTTTCTTGTCTCTTACAGCTTTTAATATTCTGTTCTTGTATTGAATTTCTGGAATTTTTATTATTATATGCCTGGGTGTTTCTCTGTTAGGGTTGTAGGTAGCTGGGGTCCTGTATGCCTCATACATTTGAGTATCTTTACCTTTTGCTAAATTAGGAAAATTCTCCTGGATTATTTCTGTGAGTAGCTTTTGTAGTTCACTTGTTTGTGTCCCTACTTCTTTTATGTTCTTAATCCTTAAGTTATGGCTCCTCTTATCATCTTCTTGTCTTTGTATTATTGCTGTGTGTTTCTTTGTTATTTTTAAGAAGTTTTTCATTTCATTCTCCCATGTTTCAAGTCTGCCCTCCAATTCAGATAGTCTGTCCTTAGTTTCTTTCAAGCTGTTATGCCAGTCTTGGGTAGACTTCTTAATTTCTTGATAGTCCCTTTGCACCTGCTTCACATACTCAATGCTTTCTCTGTTTTCTCCATCAAGCAATTCTCCCCTCTTTTTCTGTTCTTCCATTCCACCATCTGCTTTTTCCTGGGTGGTGCTTAGCATTTCTCTAACTATTCTGCATACTTCTAGCTTCAGGTCATTGATAACTTCATTCCTGAATTGGTCTATGAGGCTCTCTAAATGGCGCTTAATGTATATTGGTGCAGTGACCACTTCCTGATTCTCAGGATTGGGGGTCGAGGAGCCTTTTTTGTTGCTTCCCTTCCCCATATTTTCTGTTCCTTATAAAATGTAATCTTACACAGGAGGCCCGGCTTCCCTGCCTGTCAGCCACAGCTTGATCAAATTGCGCTGGCTAGTTGTTCCCACTCACCGCTGCGCCCCAGGGAGTTGCGGAGGAGGCAGCCTACGCGGGAGTCAGTCGCTCCTCCGGGCCACCGCCAGGCTCTGGGATCTGGGTTAGGCCAGCCTAGGGAGTCCGCCAGCAGCATCCCTCTGGTCAGGCACCTTTCACCAATCCCGTCCGAGAGGGAAACGTGCGGCTGCAGTTGCCACCGCGCCCTGCTCTTACAGGACTGCCCGCGCCCAGAAAAACCTCCGCTGGAGTCAACCTGCGGTAGGGAGTCAGTTCCTCGCTCACCTCGCCACCAGTCAGCCTTCCTCCCTGTCCGTCGCGTTTCCGACTCCGTTCGCAGTCTCCCGTTCCTAAGCCTCTGCGTGTCTCTCCTTGCCGAGCCGCTATGGAGGTAGCCGGGCGCCTGGCGGCGGGAAATCCAAACCGCGGTTTCCAATGGCGCGGAGTCGAGCCTCCACACCGAGATTTTTCTGTTCCTATTTTAGCGCCAGGACTGTATTCCAAGTTGGATTCTCTCAGCCCAGTTTGTTCCTGAGTCAGCAGAGCATATCTCTACTGGTTCGTATCTCCTTAGTCCGCATCATTCCTGGCCTCTGAGCCGAGCCTTTAGAGAGCGTTTAGTAGTTGTTGTTGTCTGTCCGCCATGTTCTCGTACTCATCTGTTTTAATCAGCGCTCCTATCACTGGGCCACAATACTCCACAGCTGCAACTTCAGTTTCAGGTATGTAGTCCTGGTCAGCATGCTCCAAGAGAGAAACACCACAGTGGAAGGGCAAAGGAGAAAGTTGCTTAGTTCATGGCGGCAAGAAGTTTAGCAGGGGAGCAATGCCAGGAGGAAGGGATCAGGGACCATACAGTACCCGAGGTCACATCCCATGACCCAACCAGAAATGCCTAGAGTGGGCTTTACTAATCCCAGGTGTCTTTTAATCCAGTCAAGTCGATGAGCCCTGATTAGCAGTCATACCACCTGACCTCTGAAGGCACCACTGTCATGTCAGGGGGAACAAATCTAGGTAAGTAACCCTTTCAGTGCCATGCATCTTGCCACTAGAGGCTAATTTTCCCGTCTCCCCACTGTGTAGGCGGAAGGAGACACCGCCTCCCTGGGCAATGCCCTATGAGTTTATCCCAGGATGGCGCAGTACCCCAAGTCACAGAAGACCATAGAAGCAGATTCCCCCTTCCTGCTAGGCACCAAGCTGAGGCTTCTAACACAACACCTCGGTGACGCTGTCACACAACCCACACCTGAACAACCCTTTCCAGCCTCCTAGGGTGTAAGGTATGTTGGCTGCATGGCAACCTGCCTTGAAGATTCTTCCCTGGGGAACTGTTGGGTAGGACACCTGTTCTGTCTCCCCCTAATCCTTTCTAGAAACATAAGGGCCGTGGACAGGGAGGCAGTTAGGAAGCCAGTCAAGTACCATTCATTCCATTATTCACCCAAAACTTCTGTTTCTCCTGCAGCCTCTCCTTTCAGGCTAGAGGGATGATTCACAAACTGAGCAAACTTTTACACTGCAGCTAACAGAAGCACTTAGATCATGTACAGTGATGGCCTCCGGTAAGAGGAGCTTGGAAAAGAAACAGTCCATAAGATTTACTTGCCCCACCTGGGCCAGCATCAAAATGGTATAATTTGAGTATGAGAACTGAATTGGGAACTATGGAGAAAGGACCAGTTTCCAAAGCATTCCTCATTGGGAAACTGGGATAAGATAAGAGGATGATACCGTAAAGGAATGAGGCTGGTATTGGAGACTGAGAAGATGCAGCTGTCACATTAAGGCAAAATTAAAAAAACAGGTAGTAGGGAAGATGTTTGAAGTGGCTATTGAGGTTATCAGCCGTTCTGGCCTGAAGCCCTAGTGTTTGTTACTCTCCAAAGTGATTTCGCACCTCTGCTCAGGCTCTCTGGTGCAACTTTCAATTCAACTGGGCCTCCCGTCTGCACAAGGAGAAACCAATCCCTCTCAGAAGTGACAGGTGTGAAAGCTGCATTTCAGTCATCATAGCCTGGCGTATCACCGAAGCACACTCCATGGCCTTTCCAATTTCCTGGGGTGATGCAAATGAACACTGTGCAGCAGGTAAATTGTGGTAACCTGCAAAGTACAACTTTTATTTATAGATTAAACACCTGCCATCAATTTAAACAGTAGTTATCTAACTTGAAAGTTTAGCGAGATACTGAATGCCCCTTGAAGCAGGTAATTTTGAAGTAGCAGTTCATGTATACAGATGTGTTTAAAGCCTACTTCAGGGTGCTGTAATTATCATCAAAAAGACAGATTCCATTAAATATGTTATGCTTTTCGTACCTGTATTTCCAGACAGATTTGAAATGCTCAAAGTTCTGGGCTATTTAACACTATACTTTTTTTTTTTTTCTTTGAAGGACTGGGGCCTAGGATTTTCAGTATTTGGAAAAAACTCAACTGATCAGAACTTTTAGGGACAGTTACTAATGTAATGTGGCTGTTCCCGTCACTTTACCTTTTCACCCACAGTCCCATTTCCAACCTCTCTCTCTTCTAACACTTGAAAAACTTCAAATTTGGGGAAAAGCTTTCTTTCAAACACAAGCCAGTGAAGAGTGACTATATCTCTAATCACAAGTGACTAATAACCACCATTTCTTGAATGTTAAGAATCAGTTGCTGTGCTGTACAGGTATTCTATGGCTATTAATCCATTAATATTTCTGATGAGTCCTGAAAGGCCAGTGCGACTGCCTTCATTTTAGAAATGTTGAAAACTGACATTCTGAGAGATTAAGTCCTTGCCTAAGATTACCCACCTGGTAAACAGAAGAATATGAATTTGAACAAAAGTTTGCATTGAATCTAGAATCCTAGCTGTTTCTCCTCTATCCCATTAGCTCAGACGAGGCTGCTACTGCTTTGCTTGGGTTGTTTCAGATAGATTTTTCCACTAACAGTGATATGAATATCGCTGTGGAAGCAGATGATAATTATTTTCAGTAGCTTGGGATTGGTTTGATCTCTGGGACATAAGTCAGCCCCTAGACAGGACTGGGCAGCAGGTCACATAGGTCAGTCACACATTGGGCATGTCACTGTAGTCGAGTCAGAAAGTCCTGTCAGGGTTAGGGAACTTCAGGTGTCTCCTAGTGTGTTAACTGCCCTACTTTGCAACAATGCAGACTTGTGCTCAGAGGGCCCGTGCTACGCGCAAGCCACTTCCTCACCAGAAGTGCTCAGGCTTGTAGTCTCGTCCCTTTGCCACCCGTTTCCTTAACTTCTATATGATAAGTGGACAAAGAATGAGTGAATACAAACACACACACACATATTTCCACTGTGCTCTGTAACAAGCTCAATGACCACCACTGTCCTACTTCCTCCTTAGTGACTTCCCTTACACTGCGGATCCAACCCTGAAAGGGAAGTGAAAGTATCCACAGATGCTGGAGTCACCTAAGGAGAACATCTCCAGTCACGGGACAGGAACGGGAAACTCAGTCAGCAGCAGAACTAGAAAAGGGGCGATCGCCCAGAGGGCGCAGTGAGACAGGAGCCCTCCATCAGTTATCAGGGTACAGCAGTCAGCCTCTCTTGTTCTTGTTCTATTGCCAGAGAGTGAATCTAAACTAAAGGGCAAGTCAGAGAATTTCATTTGAGCAAGGAATAGAGAAGCAGTTCAGGAAATGGGGAGAGGAAGGTGTAGAATAGTGGAGAGGGGACAGGTTCTTTCATTTGAAAACATCTCGTTAGATATCAGCACACAGCACACGGACAAACCTCCCTCCTCAGTGCAAGTGCCGGCAGCAGGCCTCAAGATGAGAGTAAATGAGGGCAGTGTCTACACAAGGATCAAACCAGGCAGGAAAGGACGCTGTCTGTGAGCCTTTATTTAGGAGAAGTCCATGTATAGTGATTATCTAAAAAGAGAGTTATCTAAAAAGAGTTAGAAGAGCAAGCCCTGCCTAACTAATCTACTTGACCTTTACAGCAAGGCTAAAGATTCGGTGGGAAACAGCCCTGCATGTAAAAGAGTTTCCTGTGATTTCAACAAACTCTATCAGAAGCCTCCAGATAAGACTAGGAAGCTGGGAAAGGCTCTGGAAGCCAGAAAGAACTGGGAATAACAGAGGAGAAAGGCAAAACTCCCAGTTTAGATGGCATCAGACTAGTAAGCACCTAAACTAGTTTTTCATTTGAGTTAATTCATGGAATCTGATCTATGCATAGATGAGTCATTGGCATGAAATAAGCTGAAATATTTATTGTAGGTGCTTTCAGGTGATGGGATTATTTGTGAAATTATTTTACTTTTCTGGTAACTTTTTAAAATACAGGAACATAACTTTTATATCAGAAAAGAAAAATAAACTGAAGGTCAAAAAGTTATCCTCATAGAATAGAAAGCTACAAAAAGGACAATGAGTCAAAATTGGTTTGTGTGACCAAGGAATAAAATGTGTTGATAATGTGATAGTCGGTTTAGAGCTATAGCTAACTGTCCAAATCAATGTCTTCACAGAAATATTAGAAAATTAAGGCAGAAATCTAGGTGGGGCAGCAGTAAGTATAAAGACACATAGAGCCTTTAACAGGATATTCCTTTGGGGGCAAAAGAGAAAACAAGCTTGGTACAAGAACTTTTCTAGAAGTCTTATGCTTCTAGCACTGCAGACACACATTCTGGGCACCTGTGAGCTGCTGCAGCTGCTGCAGGGTTTTATTGAGACAACATCTGAGTCTCCAGGGCTGTGTCCCTGGAATTTGCTGGGGGGCTGCTCTTTTGAAACGGTTTGACGTCACTGAGCTTGTGCCAACTCTGCTGTAAGCTCCAATGAGCAAAGGACCTTCCTCCTAATAGAAGTTTGGAATTTGCAGTTAGACGTGTTTTCCTTAGTGTCTGGTGTCTCAGGGATGACTTTATTCTATGGGTTCCATCACACACTGTCCTCTGAAGACCCTTAGTCATTTCCTTCACAAAAAGAAATGCGCTTCTGTTAACTGCTAGAGGTAAGTAAATGGTAAACTAGGCTCACAGATCTCCACAGGTTCCAGAAAGCCAGAGAAAGACAATAGTCCTGATTCCTATTTGCAGTCTCCAGGTGCAATCTCCAAAGAAAACAGGTTAAGGTGCAAGTCAGGCAACTATGAAATACTGGGCTTTTTTAGCATAAGACACAGAAGATGCCTAACTCCCATGGCACTTCAAGGTCCCCCTCCAGGACTGACAGGATAATACTGTGCATGCAGCTAAGAATCCTCCCAACTTGTCAGGGGCTAAAGCTCTGGTTTATAATGTGTGCCAGTCTTTTGTCTAGTTATAGCGCCAAAATCAGACAACTAGAATCTGGGAACCTCCAGTTGCTTCTTATTTATAACCACAAGAACCTAAATATTCCAGTGAGGAAAAACAACACAACACAACACAACACAACACAACAGGAATAAACACAGGAAGTGATGGTAACACATAGGATGCTGTGGTGGCAGGGGCAGGTAGAGCTGCTGGTTGAATCAGTATTCAGTATTCCTACTCCACAGCTAGAGGCTCTCCTACTCATGGAAACCATTTTCACGGTCGCTCTAGAATCTCAAAATGTAGCTTATGGGAGGCCTGTGTCAGGATAGTTAGGGAACAAATCGTATGAGGATCCTAGATCAGCCAAGGGGGTTTCACAGAGATCTGTGTGCTTAGGTCCCCAAGCAATGCTGATTCCTATTATAGACTTGGGCATCACAGGGCAAAGAGTTACTCAGATCCCAGTTATCAGAAGTAAGTAGCCTGATGGGTGGTGACAAAAGCAACTTTGTCCCTGCAGGACCTCTGAGTGGTTCCTGTTGAAGCATGCAAACACTCTTCTTAGATGATGAGAGACAAAAGGTCATTTCTTTAGTACTTTCTAACCTGCGAAGTCCTCTTTGAATCAGCCCCATGAGATAGGAATTACACTTCCACCTTCCATAAACTCAGCAATTTTCTGAGTGTTGTGCAGCTGACTCATAAACAGCACAGGTTAGGCTTTGGACCTGGGACCAATTCCTCTGATTCCTGCAATTTATTAGAGCTCCTGTGACAATGTAACACTTGGCTGAGCCATGCAAAAGGCCACTCCCAGCCAACCTTACTGTGAGAGGCCCTTTCCATTTGTTTGGGAAAAGTTACACTCAGTGTACTACTTGCTGGCACCTTGTTCCCAGGAAGTGTTGTTTCACTGCTGCTACTGCATTTTTGTGGCATCCTTTGTACTGTGGGGCTCCCTTTCTCAGCTGACCACAAGGTCGGTGGCGATCCTGCTGACTCCTCACTGCCAGTCCATCATAGCTCTTTTACTTGGTCACTCTGGGTTTGCTCTCCAGAGCTCCCCTTAACTTTTCAATCAGAAGACATTTCCACATTAATCTATTTAAAAAAAAAAAAAAAAAAAACCTTCCCGTAAAACATAGCCTTCAAATTGCTACCAAAATAGGGCTGAGTACAACATAGTACTTAATAAACACAACTGTATAATGGTAAGACATAGCCTCTGTCCCTGTTCCTATCAGTCCAGGGTAGGTGAGGCAAAGTATCAGATACTGCTGGCAAAGGGCTTTTCATTCTTTGCCTCCCCAACTGTATTCTTCTGTCTGCCATCTATAGGCACGTGAATCCTGATGACACAGAGTGTGGTTCTTTGATGTGAAATATAGATTGATAGAGGCCACTGGCTTCAGAGAAATAGGGCTGGAAGAAAATAGTACACAGTCAATCAGAGGGAAAGGGTTTAGAGGGCTTCATTTACATCCTCTTTCTCATTGCTATGGTTTGAGTATGACCTCAAAAAGTTCACTGTTGGAATCTCAATTTCTCAGTGCAGCAGTGCTGAGACAGCACCTAAGGGAAGGGCCTGGGGGCAGGGAGCTCTCCCGAATGGACTCACACTTTCCTCATGGAACTGCTGATCTCCGTGGTGAGCTGGCTACAGTGTGAGGCTGCCACATTTCTTTAGCATGTGCATGCTTACCCTTCCCCTTTTGACCACAAATTAGCTGAAGCAGCCTGAGGCCCTGAACTAAATGTGAACTAACAGAAACTTCTTTCATGTTAGCAGTTACCCACTCTTGGGTATTTTGTTATAGGAACAGAAAGTGGACTAAGATACTCTTCTATCTTCAGGTCAATTTCAAAATCCATCTGTTTTTCTCTCTCTCTCCTTCTCCGCCACAGCACTAAGCTTTCTTGTACACACACACACACACACACACACACACACACACACACACACACTAAGTTTCCTAAGGTTCTAGTCACTGGAAGAGGATACATTTGAAAGGTAATGGAAATAAGGAAAAAGAAGAGCATGTAGTCTTTAAAACCCCCAATCTAAAGTGGATGCTGCTCATTATTGCATTTCCTGGGCCAACTGCTTTGTCTAGGCAAAGCTCCCAGTTTTGTGAACAGTCTCAGTAGGATTTATCAAATATAGCCATATGGACAATTTTCATAGACGTTCATTCAAGAAGCTCTCACTAGTCCAACTTCCACCTTGTTGACTCTCATCTGTTTTCCTCCTAAGTTATTTATGTCAATTGCTGGGTAACCTTTTAGGGAAGCCCACAAGACAGGGGTTTTTACTTTCTTATTTTACAAAAGAAAGGATAGGCAAAATGGGAAAATGCCAACAAAGAAAAGAGAAGTGGGAGAAATTCTCTGGCTCTGCACCAAATTTGCTCAAATAGAAAACTGCACTGTACTAAAAACTCTGGCAGGGTACCAGGTACTGTGGGGTGGCAAGGTTCCCAGATTCAGCTTCCCACAGCTGACTGTGCAAAGGAGTATGTTATGCTACCAGAAAGCCACAATGTGCAGGGCATGACATGGCTAAAACAACATCAAAACATTAGTTCTTTGCACTTAGGCACCCAAAGATCTAGGTCACATTTTTGGTTCACATGAGCTTCTGGTCCTACTCAAGACCACAGAGAGTTGTAGGTTGTCCCCTTTTATTTACTGTCAGCTCATCAGTAGTGCCTGAAAGCACCAGGGCCCACGCTATCTAGCAATGCAGTAGGGGAAGGTACCTCGCATGAGCTTGGCATGGAAATGTTTCCTCAGGTTAACCAGGCATTTCCCACAGAAGGCAGCTGATCAAAATAAAAGTGACCATTTAGGCAAATGACTTGAAAGAAGAGTGTTTCAAAGCCAACTATAACCTTTCAGAGTGGACACCCAAAGAAGGTTGGTTGTATGAGTGGACAGACGAACAGACTAAAGAGCAACCAGAAAGCAGGCATCATTTTCCAGAGCAAATCAAGCATTAACTGAGTAATCTCTGAAAATGAAACCCAACAAGAGCTCAGCAGGGATCTAAGTGTGTCACCCTTAGGGAGAATTCTACAAAAGCCACCACAGACACATAAAACTCCAGATTTGCCTTCAGACAGGCATTAAAGGAAGAAATCCTCTTTTTGCTCCCAGTAATCTCTACTAGTATCCATTAGCAATCATCTTGGGGAAGCTTTCTCTATTTCCCGCCTTTCTCCTAGACACAGAATCCCACAGCAGCTGCCAAGGTGCTATTTTAGGAGGCTCTGGACCTTGAAGGCTGCAATTTAATGCCTTCTTCAGTAGTCCCTGCTTCTCAGATCTACAAGCAAACTCTTACCAGTAGGGAATCACTAGGATGAAATTTATAAGTAGCTGCTTCATTGGGCCTGCTTCCCTGTCCTTTTGTGAGAAAGAACATTGTGGCATTTCATCCATACATGTATCAGGTGTTAATAATGCCCTGCCCCACTGTGTATCCCAATACTCACTCCTTTTACCCTCCCTGATTCATTTCCAGACCCGTTCCAATCGCCTTTGTTGTTGTTTTTGTTTTGTTTTGCTTTCCATATCTGAGTGACATGAAATACTTGTCTTTCTCCATGTATCTGATGTGTTTTGGGTTGCTTTTTTTTTCCCCCCCCATCAGTACCAGGGATTGAACTCAGGACCGCACACTTTGCAAGGCAGGCGCTTATGTCGCTGAGATAAATCCCCAGCCCCTTGATGTGTTTTGAATAACCTCCCTCCATTTTCCTGCAGATGCTAATATTTTATTGACTTCCGAGAATGGTCATGGTGGAACTTAGGCAGCATATTCACCCGCCCTCTTGGCAAATGCTCCTGGGGAGGGCCAGGAGGAACCAGAGTCCCGATCAGCCATGGGGAGATCAGCCATGGCAGGATTCAGCTTATTTGCCCGCCCTCTTGGTAAGCGTCCCCGGCGTGGGCCAGGAGGAGAACCATTGGCTCCTGTGAGCCTACTAGCAAGGGGCCTGAGAATCAAACACTCCCCCCATCCCCCGTAGCCACTGGGGATAGATATCTCAGCATCTCTTCAGAGGATGACCATATGCAGTATAGCAAATATGGGGGATTTCCTTCTATCTTCTGTTTGAAGGCAAAGGTTGTTTTCACTTTTTTAATTTTGTTATGTTTCTTTTGCTCTATTCAATACTCTCAATTGGTTTTATAATGTTGTTTTTGGTCTGATTTTGCTATACGTAATTGTCTGGACAACTATTGTGAAGTTAACGAGATATACCATCATACCTATTACTACCATCCCAGTATCCTACCGTGAAGTTCTGTACCAATTTCACTGCATTGTCTTGATGGGCTTTGTTCTGTCTTGTGCTGTTGCTTTTTACTAATTTTAAGATAATATTTTATTGTTCTCTACAAATGAGTAATAGTCCACTGTGTGTACATATCCACCATATTTTCTTAATCTGTTCTTTCGATGACCAACCGCCAAGACCATTTTCTTCGTGGCTATTGTAAATAGTGTTCCAGTACACATTCAGTATTTCTTGTATGGCTAGCTTCATTTCCCCTGGAAATATGCTCAAAAGTGGAACAGCTGAATCCTGTGGTAGTTCTATTCTTAGTTTATTGAGGAGCCTCTATACTGTTTTCCTTCATGGCTATACCAATCTGCATTTCCACTACAGGGTCTAAGAGCTCCTTTTTCTCCATATATTTGCCAACATTTGTTCTACTTGTTTTTGCTTGTTTTTTGACAACAGTTCTAACTAAGACAGAATTTCAATGTCATATTGACTTGCATTTTCTTGGTTAAAAAATATTGAAATTTTTTCATATATTTATTTTATTTCCTTTGTTTGTGAAGTATCTATTCAGATAATTTGACTATTTTTGATCTTATTTCTTTATATAATCTGGATATTAATCCTCTGTCAGATGAATGGCTGGCAAAGAGTTCCTGATTCTGTTGGTTGTCTCTTCAGTCTGTTATTTCTTGGCTGTGCTGAAGCTTTTTGATTTCATATAATCCCATATGTTAATACATGCTTTTGTTTTCTGGGTTATTAGAGTCCTAGGACACTAGAGGAAATTCTGCCTGTGTCAATATTTGAAATGTTGGGGCTGGGGATTTAGCTCAGCGGCCTAAGCACCTGCCTAGCAAGCAGGCAGTCGTGAGTTCAATCCCTGGTACTGATAAAAACGAAAAAGACAAAAAACAAACAAAAAAAAATTGAAATGTTTTTCTTATATTTTTTTAATAGTAGTTTCAAGGTTTCTGGCCTCATATTAAGAGCTTTGATCCATTTTGAATTAAGTTTATGCAGCATGATAGAAACTGAGTTAATTCTTTGAAAAGATAAAATTGACAAACCTTTAGATACACTAACCAAAAGAAAAAGCCCCAAATAAAATTAGAGATTAAAAAAAAGGCACACTGTAACACATATAACTGAATGCAAAGGACTGTTATATTTTGAAAAGCTTTATGTCAATAAGTTGGAAAATCTAAAAGAAACAAATATATTTCTGGACACATATGATCTACCAAAACTGAACCAAGAAGATACTAAAACAACAATAACAACAACAACCTAGACAGATTAATAGCAGTAATGAGACTGAAGCAGTAATAAACATTCTCTGAACAAAAAAAAAGCTGTGGACTAAATGGATTCACTGCTGAATTTAACCAGATTTCTAAATGTTCCTTAAACCATTCCATAAAAAAGGGAAGAAAACCTTCCAAACTTATTTGATGAAACCAGTATTACCCTGCTATCAAATCACAGAACAAAACCAGAAAACTATAGACCAGTATCTCAGATGAATATAGTTCTCATAAAATAATGAAAAGTCAAATATAATAGCACATAAAAAAGATCACACATCAGGATCAGATTGGTTTCAGTCCAGGGATGTAAGGATGGTTCAACATATATAAGTCAGTAAGTGTAACACATCACATAAACAGGTCATGGCTAACAATCACATGACCACATCGATAGATGCAGGAAAAGCCCTTGATAAAATTCAACAATATTTCATGATAAAGCCCTGAATACATTAGGAATAAGAAACAGCATATCTTAATATAATACAGGCACACTGCAGCCCTTCCAGGGGGAGAACTAGCAGTGTCTCCTGAGATCCACGCCATGTTGGAGCTTAGGACTCTGGGAAGCCAAGCCAGCACCTCCCCTCCCTGGTAAGCGGCAGTAGTTTAGCCCACTGCAGCCCTTCCAGGGGGAGAACTAGCAGTGTCTCCTGAGATCCACGCCATGTTGGAGCTTAGGACTCTGGGAAGCCAAGTCAGCATCTCCCCTCCCTGTAAGCGGAGGCAGGGTGGCAGCCTGCAGCCCTTCCAGGGGGAGAACTAGTAGTGTCTCCTGAGATCCACGCCATGCTGGAACTTAGGACTCTGGGAAGCCAAGCCAGCATCTCCCCCTCCCTGTAAGCGGAGGCAGGGTGGCAACCTGCAGCCCTTCCAGGGGGAGAACTAGCAGTGTCTCCTGAGATCCAAGCCATGTTGGAGCTTAGGACTCTGGGAAGCCAAGCCAGCATCTCCCCTCCCTGGTAAGCAGCGGTAGTTTAGCCCACTGCAGCCCTTCCAGGGGGAGAACTAGCAGTGTCTCCTGAGATCCACGCCTTGCTGGAACTTAGGACTCTGGGAAGCCAAGCCAATACCTCCGAAAAAAAAAAAAAAATTCCATGTAAATTATAAGTAAGTTGCAGTACACCAAAATGTAATCCACTATTCTGTGCAATTTATATGAACTTATAAAATCATTTTCAGATTCTATAAAATAAAAATAAACTAATATGATTGATAGTATCAATTTGGGATTATAGGCAACTACACTGAAGAAGACAAGACCCTAAGATACACATTCTGGTTTGATAACTGCCAGTTATTGAAATTCTATGCTATATACAAAGTTGTGTTTTTATTAATACTGTTATATACTGATATATTCAGTTATACTATGTCTGATGATATAGCCAGTTCTATTGAAGATAACAAGAGACAACACAGGAACTATGGTAGAAGTCCTTGCACAATGATCTTATATGTCTTTTTTGTTTCATGTGTTTATAGGAATATGTTTTGTTCTGTCTTGCTTTGTTTCGTTTCTACCTCTAATATAGAAAGAACAGAAACACATGTTAAGACTCATGCATGTGTAGAATCTATAAACAGTTTATGAGAGCTGATCTTATGACACATGATGAAATGAACAGATACTTTGAGGAAAAAGAGTCACTAAAGAACCCAGTGCTGATTCTGGTGTGTCATAATGTGAAACCCAGCAATAGTATTATTGTCTGTTCAGAGTGATATTAGCCTGCTTGGGTTTTTTCTATCTCAACACAATTGAAGATATGGATAACTGCATGTATGTTTAAGTGTATAGGATTGATAACCATATTTCTAAGTTTTATTGAACAGTTGAACAGAACTGTTTGCAGTCTCGCTATTTGAATTCTCGCTTTACATGTTCCATTTTTGTATCTTGAATAACTCTTTGTAAAATGACAATATGTAAACATCAACCAGTGATTTCTTACTGCTTATTTTTTCTCTGAATGCATGTATTATTTCTACGTATTTTCTGTTTTGTTTAGTCTTTCTTTAAATAAAATTAAAAATATATATATAATACAGGCAATAAATGACAACATACTGAGTGGTAAAAACTGAAAGAACTTCTTCTAACACTCTCAATGTTCTTATTCAAATAATTGTAGAAATTCTAGCCAGAGCAATCAAGCAAGAGAAAGGAAAATGCAAAGGCATACAAATAAGAAAGGAGGATATAAAATTATCTGTTTGCAGATGATATAATTCTAACATAGAAAATCCTAATGATGTTGCAAAAAGACTTTTAGAACAGATAAACAAATTTAAGAAACTAGCAGAATATAAAACCAACAAATAAAAATCAGTAGCTTTTCTATATACCAACAATGAACTCACTGAGAAAGAAACCAGGAGCAATCTCATTCACAATAGCCACAAAACAAAGCAAAGCAAAACATAAGAAAACAGCCCCCAGGAATAAATCTAAGGATGTGAAAGGTCTCTACCAAGAAATTTACAAAATAACACTGAAGAAACAAACTGAAGACATTAGAAGGTGGAAAAACCTTCTATGTTTATGGACTGTGAGAAATAATATTGTTAAAATGGCTATATTAACAACATCCAAATGAACTAGAAAACATAATCCTAAAATTCATATGGAAGCACAAATGATCCCAATCCTGAGTGCAGTTAAAAAATAAATAAATAAAAATAAAAAACACTTGTACTCCTAAGGCTTCATGATATTTTATTTCAAAATATATTACAGACCCATAACAACAAAACAGCATGGTGTTGGCATAGAAATGGATCCATAAACAAATGAAATAGAGGACCCAGTAATAAATCCATGCACCTTCAGCAAAATGATTCTCAGTAATAGTGTTAACAGCAGACTCTGGAGAAAGGACAGTCTCTTCAACAAACAGTGCTGGAAAAGCTGGACATTCACACACACAAAATTGAAAGTTGAACTTTATCTCTCAACCTGTACAGAAGCAAACTCTAAATGTTCCCTGTCTTCAGACAAAAAGAGGCTAACAAGGTAGGCTGAGGCCACACTTGGCCATTTTATTCTTTTGTTTACTTTTCTTAATGCCATTTTGGGTTTTACTGTGAGCATGTTGTTCTTCTACCTCTTCCCGACATTTTAATTTCCTGTGAGAGAGGAATTGAAGGTAAGAATATGAAATGACACTGAGAATACCAAGTTCATTGTTCTAAACACAGTTTCATCTAATTCCTATGACAGACTACAAGACAGATATTCACTCTCCCTATTTTACATCTATGGAAATCTGAAGCTTAAAGAATTAAGAAATGTATGGAGTCACTACTCTAGCAATGATATGCATGGACCTACAGTTGCGCTCTATTAAAATTCTAAATTATTTTCTCCTCAACTTCCTGAAAGCAGGGGACCTCCTCTTAGTCATCTTTGTATCTATGTTTCTAATTTGATAGCTCACACAGTGACTTATATATTAACTTAAATATTTGCCCAATAAAAGTCAAAAGCATATGCATCATATATTTGCTCTACTAGAATTTTAAGAGTAGATTCCAGTGATATTGAGTATATTCACATTGCTGTACAACAGATCTTCAAAATTTTTTCATCTTGTTAAACCAAAACTCCTTACACGTTGAACAATTCCCCATGCCCTTATTCCCAGCTCCTGACAGCCATTTTTCTATTTCCTATTTCTGTGAGTTTGACTACTCCAGACATGGAATTAAATGGTCTTTACCTTTTTTGATTGGTAGATTAAACTTAGCATACTGCCTCTAAGGCTCATCTACTATCATAGTATCTAACAGGATTTCCCAACTCTTTGAGGTTGGATAATCATTCTACCAGGATTTTTAAGGGCCTTCTTCATCAAGCCGTTTCCACCTCATTCACGGAAAGCTTTGATGTTAGCATGGCCACCCTGCATTGTTGGGCTGTCACACTGTGCTAACAGATTCCCTCACAGAGTCTTCACAGCAACTCTTCAAGGTTGTTACTATGATCCTCTGATGGGGAAACTGAGACCTGAGGAGATTATGCAGTATGTTCAGAGTCACAGAGCTGCAAAGTACAACAAGCTGTATTTTGACTGCTCCTCCAGGTCCACCCACATCAATTTTCACTGCCTTCCAGTGAGCCCTTGGAGGGGACTGACATAAGGAGAAGGACGCTGAGGCTTAGACACAGTGTTGTACTTCCACCTAGCTTCAGAGCTGGGGCAGAGCCATGAACTCAGAGCCCTCTGCATTCTTCCACTTGCTCAGTTTCTTCCTCCCCAAACTGCACACCAGGTAACCGGTGCATGTGACCTCTTTCCTAAAGCACATTTCCTCAAGGCACTTCCTGATTGGTCAAAGACTGCCACCAGCATTCCATGAGCTCTGCTTCTCTGCATAGCTGGATGAGCTGAAAACACCAAGCTCTATGTGATCTTCACAGAGGGTCCAAGGTACTACCCAGGAGCACCAGGAAAGCATGGTAAGTGCTTTTGGACTCAGGCCCTTATGGAGCACCTGGCTTAACATATACATTTTCCAGATGACAACCTGGGACCCCAAGATGCAAGGTGACTAGTCTGCTTTCAAGGCTAATGGATGAAGTCAGGACCAGAGCTTGGCCCTCTGCCTCCTGCTTGGTACTCTCCCACTGCTCATGCCTCTCTAATCAGGATCCTTAATAACTTCTAGGCATCAGACTTGTGCCCTAAGTGGGCAGACAGAAAGAAGGAAAGATTAAGCCCTACATTCACTCATTTTAAGACAATATGAAAGCACTGCTTCTTTATTTCTATGGGGACAAAAGATAAAAAGGAATATTGAACAGAAAGAAATGAAAAAAGAGTAGTGCAAACTCCTAGTCCTTATTCAGATATTAAACAGCTGCAAGGTAAGATATTCTCTCTGTCTGCCTCCCTCAACCCCACCCGCCTCAATATTGCTTGCTCCTAAGGCCGAGGAGACTAAAATTCTCTCCAGGGTAAAGTGTGGAAACCTAGAGAGGGTTATTAACTTTTATGACCTCAAAACACTTTAATAAGTTAACTTTATTAAAGGATTGTTAGGTTTTTAGTACTCTAGAAAATATATGCTGTCTTGTCACAGCCACCTACTTGCCTCTTTCCATTCAGAACAAAGGAAGTCAAACACTTCTGCAGCATCCTGCACCTTACAAAATACTTGCATACACTATCTTAAAACTGTTTATCTTCATAATAATTCTAGGAATTAAATAATAGAGGTATTTAATCAATCAAGAAATATTTACTAGGGGCCTGCTACATGCTGGGTATTATACTGATGTAGGCTCTAGAGATGTAAGTTAAACAAAGTAGGGAAAGTTCCTCCTCTGTTAGAGCTTGTATTTCAATTAGTTGCCCTTTCAAGGATGAGACAACTTGGATAGTGTCAGGGTAAAGTTAGAGAGGGTCAGAATAATGACCCTTACCATTTTTGGAAAACTTAGTATGTGCAAAGCTCCAAGGTGCTGTGTATTTAACCAACACCCCTCTTACAGCACGGTTACTATGGCACTAAGTTGGAATATCAGAGCTACTTCTAGATTTGTCTGACTCCAAAGTTCTGTGTCCTTTATGCCTGCCTTTGCATGCCGAGGTGTGCTGGGTATTGGGAAGGCAGAATTTGGTGGCAGATAACATAAGGAAGAGAAGATGCTTGTTTCTCTTTAGGGTCAGTGCTCAAAGGAGGGACGATGGAGCAGACCATTGGTGCGCTCATTAGCCTGACTGCTCTGGGAAGTCTGACAAGGGACTTTATGCTTTCTTGATCCCTATCTCTCAGCTTTGGAATGCAGCTGTGCAGGAAGGTGGTGGCTAAAACAAAACAAAACAAAAACAAAACACAACAAAAAAACAGAGTGCCTGCCCAGGGAAGGTGTCTGAAATGTTCTTTTAAAAAATGATGAATTACAACTGTCCACATGAAATAGGGTTGGCCTCCACCTCATTTCATATAGCTCAAAGTAGATCAATGACCTAAACATAAAACCAAAAACATCTTCATGGCTTTGCATTAGGCAATGATTTCTCAGATATGGCACAAGTGATGGAAGAAGAGAAAATTTGACATTATTAAAATTAAAAATTTTGTGCTTCAAAGAAATCAAGAAGTGATCTGTGGAATGCAGAAAATATTTGCAAACCATATATATGATGAGGTACTTGTCATTAGAATACAGAAAGCTCTTTCACAACTTAAAAATATATTTAAAAAAAAACCCAATTAAAATAGGGGCCAAGGATCTAAATAGACATTTCTCTAGAGAACAAATACAAATGGCTGATAAGCATATCAAAAGATGTTTGATATCATTTGCAAGCAGGGAAATGCAAATCTGAACCACAATGACACACTACTGCATACCAACAAGGGTGGCTACAATCAAATGACAAATGAGTGGCAGCAGAGATATGCAGAAATTGTAACTCTCATATATTACTGATAGGAATATGAAATTATACACTTGTTTTAAAGGATCTGACAGTTGCTCAATATGTTAAACATATAGTTACCATGTGATTAAATAATTCCACCCCTGGATACATATCTGAGAAAAATTAAAACATATTTCCACAAACAACCTTGTGCACAAGTACTATTCTTAGTAGCTGAAAAGTTGAAATAGCCCAGACACCCATCAGTTGACCAAAGAATAAATAAAATGGGGTACCTTCATAAAATGGAATACTGTAAGTCCCGACTTACAAACAAGTTCTGCTCTGACAGACCATTCATAAGTTGGATTCATCCTCTTGCTTCTGCACATCCTGAGCTCTGAGCACTGTACTGATGTGCACTACCACACTATACAATAAGCACCTGGGCAGCACAACTGTGAAGAGTTCAGCAGACATGTGAGCCTCTTCTGTGTGATTTGTTCTTCTCTAGGAATGTTGGTAATGCAAGATTCATTTGTAACTGAAAGTTTGCAACTTGCATGTTTGTAAGTCAGGGACTTACTGTATTGTTTGGCAATACAAAGGTAAAGGCACTGACTACCACTACATGGATGAAACTTGAAAAGAAGCTAGTTAAAAGAGACCACATATTGTAACATTATGTTTATATAAAATGTTCACAACAGGCAAATCTAGAAATTCAGAATGATTACTGGTAGTCTTGGAATAAGACACTGGGGAAATTTAGACATGGTCGTTAATCATCCTAAGATTTATTTTGGAGTAGTGAAAGTGTTCTATAATCAATTGTACATATGGGTACAGAGCTCTATAAATATACCAAATATCATAAAGTTCTGCATTTTAAATGGGCAAATCATATGGTATAAAATTATCAGAAGAACCGTGATACATAAACTAGTAATAGTACATCTTAGGATACACTGAGAGGTGGTGAAAGATGTGAGTTCTGGAATCAAATGTGCTATTTGTTGTGCCACGAGGTCTCCAATATTTATCTTTTGTAAACCTACAGACAATACTGCCAGGGGCAGGGGGGTCATCTGGACACCCTCCTCCCAAAAAAATCTATGACAGCACATGTAGCCAACAAGCATTACCCAGACTACAGTAAAAAACAGTAAGCTCAGATGGAAGCACATTATTTAGCAACACACAGCCACTGATAAGGCTTGGTACAAGTTGTATGCAACTTCAGTAAAATTTCCTTTGAGATAAGCAACGTTTCTTCCAAACTAGAACTTTGTTTCAATCAGTTTCCTGTCACTGTGACAAAATACTTGATATAAGCAACTCATATGGAGGAAAAATTTATTTTGGCTCATGTTTTCAGAGGTTCATGGTCACATAACCCTGTGGCAGCACAATATATGGGAGGAGCCTGTGGTGGAGGAGCTAACTGTTCACCTCATAGCAGGCAGGAAGCAAACAGAAAGACAGAAAGGGACAGGCGTTCAGTATCCCTGTTCAGGCTGCTCTGATGCTTAACTTCCTCTCACTAGGTCCCACCTTCTACAGGTTCCATCACCTCCCAACAGTGTCACAGATAAATAACCAAGCTTTCAACACATGGGCTTTTGGGGGATATCCAAGATTGAAGCTATAGCAGCCAAATATTTCTTTCTTTTTCTTCCAAATCTCACTCTGTGTTCCAACAATGCTTGTACTGAGTTTTAGAACAAGCTTTACACTAAGATAAGATTTTTGATGGGTGGCCTTGCAGTAGAAGCCTCCTCCCCACCCTGTCACCCCCTTTTAGATTGTAACTGTTGGTCTGGTTTCTTTCATCATGAACAATAGTATAACAAGCTCATCTAAGTTCCACACACCTTTTAAACAAACTTGAGCTCATCTCAAGTAAACAGCGTTTAAACTTTGGAAGTCTGGTCTCTTGTGTTTGTGTGAATGATACACTCCACATTATTTTAGCAAGGGCCCACCCTCAGTTACTGTATTCCTATAATGGTAGTTCTCTATCTTTCTGAGGTTAATGAATGACTGTCCTTCACAATGGCAGTGCACCCAGAACCCTGTATGAACAGCTGCTCTGTTTACAGTGATGGAAAGGTAGCTATGACATACACATAGCAAGAAATAAAGAGTATTCCTCATCTGCACCAGTGGGAAGGAACCAGAATTTGGCTAAGACATCTGAAAAGTGTGATGGGTCTTTCTCAGACTATCCCTAGAGAGCTACTTTGGGGGTAAGACAGGAGTCTGAGTAATTGTTTTCTCATTTATTTACCAGTGCAGGAGCGAATTCTGCCCTTATACTCTTGGCCCAGAAGAACTATTAACAATTTGAAGTTTCCATCAGCTACAAACATACCTGCCATACAGACCACTTTCCTGCATCGTTCACACAAAGGTTGCTGATGTTTGGACGGAGTCCAGCACAGTATTTTTCATTTAGTTGAAGTTGTTTTCAATGTTTTCCAGTGATTGAAGGTCAAGTGTGGAGCAGAGGATTGTATTAATAAAGATCATGTGAAGTGAACTGCTAAAATGATTTTAACCCAACACTGACCAGAGAGCAGAAAACACTGCCAAGCAAGGTCTATGAACTAGCCATCAATAAAATGTGCAGATTCTGGGGAAGGCAGAGGAGTCTAAGTGTTGGGAAGGTGTGTATGCATGTAATGCGCTGTGAGTAGGAAAATCTTGGCTCACAGGAAGTTTTCAACTGGCAACCTTGCTAGATATATACAAAGAATAGCGCTTCTTTTTTTTTCTCAGTGACAGATGTCTGTTTCCTAGAAAGCCTCACTGCCTTTCTTAGAGAAGATACAGAAAATTTGCCCTCTGTTCTGGTTTAGATTTAAGATATCCCCCAAAAGTCTCACATTCAGAGGTGATGCCCAGGGCGGATCACTAGTGTTGTGACTCCAGGGGTGTGATCTCTTTCCTGGCTCCCTCCCTTCTTTCGCTTCCCAGCTGCCCTGCAGTGAGCAGCTTTCCTCCCCATGCTGTTCCACCATGCAGCTTTTGCCTTAAAGGTGGCCATCTATGTGCTGGACCCACTGCAACTGTGGGCCAAAATAAACCTCTCTTCCTTTAAATTGTGATTGGTAACTATTGTATCTCAGTGACAGGAAAGTGACTGACAGAGAAAAATTAGTATGGGGAGTGGGGCCATTGCCATGATCATAACTCACCACAAAGTTTAGAAGCCTTTGGAGCTGGTTTGCAGGAAGTTTGAAAAAGTTTGGAGGGGCTCGCTAGAGAAGCTCAGAATTCAGTAAAGTAAGTTTAATGAGAGACTCTGGTCAGAGATCAGAAGACCAAAATGCTGATAGTAAAGTGGGCAGGAAAGCTAGAAGGTTTCGGGTGAGAATAAGGACAGTATAGGAAACTGGACTATAGGCTCTATGTGTTTCATTCTGGAAAAATGTTTGTCTATGTTTTCTTTATGTTCTTTGACTTTGTATGTTGATCATTTTAAAGGACTAATGAAATCTGGCAGAAGAGATTTTAAGGCAGCCCTATACTCAGGCTATGGCATGGGTACTGCTGGCTGCTTTTAGTCAGATCGATAGTGAAAATCAGAAGCAAAAAACAAAGCTGGAAGGCTTGGAAAAATCTGTTGGTGATCAGAAAGAAATCATCTGTAATATGGGGGCAAAGGAGAATTTGAGTGCTGAAGAGATTAGTATCATAAAAAACAAAAAAGCACTTTATACAGGGACAGGAAGAAAGATGTCTGAGGGCCCCACTCACTGCAGGCTCAAGGGAGCCAAGCTGTAACGGTCTCATTTTAGAGGAGTCTCTGAATGACTGCTCCAGAATGGTCACCTAGGGAACAGCTTCCTTAATATTTTGCCATGTTCAGCCACTCAGGCACTCACAAACTCCTGCATTGGTGGGCCCGGATAACAGTCAAGCTGGTGACCAACTGTGCTGTCACTCTCATGGTGCCGCTTTTTCAGGGATGCGGAATGAAGATGTATGAGTCACGGAGGCTTCTGCTCAGATTTGAGGCAGGCAAAAATGTGTGACAGGGTTATGGACCCTTCCAGAATCTTATGAGAGGGTAGTGTATAAAGCTGTGTAGCGGAGACCCCAGGAATCTGGAGGTGCCAGGAATATGAAACATCTGCTGAGGAATGCCACAGGCAAAGAGCAGAACCCATCCAAACGGGAAGCCATGTAGCTGCAAATAGGAAGGCCATAGAAGGGCCAATCCAAGTCCACTGAACTCATGTTTCACCATAATCTACTCTGGGTGTTAGGTAAGTAGCTATAGGATTTAATGTTTGCACTGCTGAGTCCTGCTTTGATCCACTTTCTGTCTATTCCTCTACTTTTAGAACAGGGATGTTTACCCTGGGAAATTCTAACTTGGAAATCTTTAACTTTGTTTCCCTTTGAGAGCCACTCACAGGAGCCTTTGGAGTTGGACTTTTCAGTAATGGTTGAATTGTTAAGACTTTTGGTGACTTTTAGAGATGGACTAAAGGCGTGTTATACAGTGAGATAGATGTGAATCTTTTGGACCAGGGGCAGAATATTGTGGATTACATCTAAAATGTCCACTGACAGTCTCATGTTCAGAAGTAGGCCCTGGTAAGAAGACGTGGGTCACTGTGGGCATGACTTGAAGGGTGCAGTCTTATCCCTGGCTTCTCCATTTTCTTCTTGTTTTTTTGGTCTCCATGTGGTAAACAACTTTCCTTTACCGTGCAATTTGCCACATAGCTTCTGCTTTGGAGACAGTGACCATGAACTGAACCAAAACTGAGCCAAAATAAACCTTTCCTCCTTTAATTGTATTTTGTTCAAAAGATAAAAAAGAACTAAAAAGGGGGGGACTAATATATCCTTTATGCCCACTTCCATACTATTCAGACTTATTTTCTAAGGAATGAGAAGATCTGTTGAATCACTACCACATTGACTCTGAGAAAGTTCTACTTCATCTAACCTAATGCTTGGCTCAATAATCAGTCAATAGTTCAGGATTCATGCTTCAGTTTTTACAGCATGGGGAGCACATCTTGATTCAGAAACTCTGTAAAACATACCTGTAACAGCACAATCCTTCTCCAACATAATCGGTGTTATTTTGATGGCTTTCAGGGTGTGAATTCATCCTTTATCAAATGGATAGGCACCAAGTAGAACAGAGCAGTATTTCCCAAAGGGTGTTCAGGGTTTCACAGCCAGTTAAGTTTACAGAAATGCTTTCTACCTCTTCTTCCTGAGTTTCTAAGATATTTCAATTGTAATCTCTTCACTGGCGTAATAGCAGTTTTTTGAGGAGAAGGGAAGCACCTGATTACAAGTAAACATTTTTGTTTTTAACTAAATGGTAAGAGCCTATATTTATCTCTATGAATACCAAAAGCTTTCAGTATCTCAGTCATATGACTTGTACAAATTATTCTTCATCTTTGAAGACTAAAAGGTTTACAGAGCCACTTCTCACCACTAGTAATTATATTGAGTATTACAGGGCCATAGTTCCATAAACTTTTTGCTTAAGACAAACATTAGTTTGGTTCTTACAAGGGAATATTAGAGTTCAAATGCCTTTTCTTTTTTGTAGGCTTACAGCTGCACATTTTCTATAATTGAGTAATGTAACCAGAAAAGTACAGGTGGAATATCCTTTGTCTAAAATTGTTGGGACCAATGGTAGTCTGATGTTTGGATTCTTTTCAAATTTTGGAATAGCGCATATACATAATGAGACATCTTGGAGATGTGTCTCAGTTATTTTCCTTGATGCTGAGATGCAATACCTGATACCAGCAAAACAAAGGAAAAGACATTTATGTTGGCTCATGGTTATAGTCTATAATGAGAGGCTCCAAGGAAGGACAGTAAGGCAGACTGGTAGGGGCAGATGAATAGCTGCTCACATCACAGCAGTGGGGAAGGAGAGAGAGAAAGAGAAAGAGAGAGAGAGAGAGAGAGAGAGAGAGAGAGAGAGAGACAGACAGAGACAGAGACAGAGACATAGAGACACAGAGACGGAGAGGGGAGGGAAAAGATAAATCTTTCTAGCCCATGCCTCCAGCCACCTACCTCATCTGACTGGATCCCACCTACACTGATAATTATTCCCCATATGATTCAATCACCTTCCCAAAGCCCTACCTATGAGTGCGTGAGGCATGGTGGGGGAGCACATCTACATATAAACCACAACAGGAGGGGACCCAAGTTTAAACAATATTTATTTATATTTCATACATACCTTATATTTTATATAGCTGAAGATCATTTAGTAGAGTATTTTTAATAATTTTGTATCTGTATGTCTATTGATGTGGAATTTTCTACTCACAGTTTCATGTTTGTACTTCTGTTTCAGATTTTGGAGCATTTGAGATTTCAGATTTTTGCAGCACGGATGTTCAGTCTGTACTGACTTTGCTTAAATGTCAGCTAGAAGCTCTCGACAGGTTCTTAGACATGGAATGCGATAGTTTGGACCTGTAGTGTCCTCCAAAGGCCCACTGTTAGGGTTTAATACCCAGTTTTGGTGCTGTTGGTGGGTAGTGGAACCTATAAGAAGTGGAGGCTGATGGGGGAATATTAGGCCATGGGGGGTGGGTGTTATATCACTGGCTTGGGCCCTTTTTGTCTCTTGTTTTGCTTTCTGGTTGCAATGGGGTGAGCAGCTTCTCCACTACATGGCTCAGCCATGATGTGCTTGATTCCACAGGCTCAAACAGAGCCAAATAGTCATAGGCTGATACCTCTGAAACTATAAGCCAAAATAAACCTCTCTTCCTATCAAATTGATTATCTCAGGTATTTTGTCATAGTGATGGAAAGCTTACCAATAAGTGAAGTCAAGGTTCTAAAAATGGAGTCATCAATTTATCAAGAACAGTTACACCACATTTTCCTTACACTGAAGCTTCTAGGATCCCATTCCTAGAGACAAGGCCATCTTAGTTACTTTCTGGAATATGACAGAAAACTTGCCTGCATATTGATAATTCATGAAAATCTCTTTTATTTTAAAAACACCGAAGTATAAAAATATATGCTTCCTATTTTAGAGGAAAGTGTATGGAGAAGGCCCTGGGTAGCCTGAATTAATCTGATCATAGGCCTCATTTTCACTGAGAGCGCTCTCTTCACCTAAACTCATTAACCCTCTTTGGGAAATGAGACTTGAGAGGCAGGCACTGGGTCAGGTCCAGCCTGAATCTGCCTCAGTGCCTGACCGTGGCTAAGTCCCTCCTATAAAAATGCTCTTCACAGCCTCCTCTAACATCCTTGGCCACAATGCTGATGCATTTAAATAGATTTCTTTGACCTCTCATGCACCCCTAGAAGGCTGTGCTTGCACTTCTGTGAGTGGGGATGGATGTGCTGACAGTCCTATGGGAGCGGCTGGCCCCTGTCACAGCGTTGAGGAGTAAAATGAGTCTAGACAGGGGCCAAGCACTCAATGACCTCCTCGCCCTCCCTGGAGCCAGAACTGCTCAGATACCACTGTAACTGCTCAGGTACCACTGTGAATGCGGACAGGCGGCATCTGAGTCCCCCACTAACCTTTGTCTCTTGCCTACCAGGACTTAAATGACTCTGACAGACTGGACTTGACTTAGACAAAGGATCTTTAACTACCTCTGAAGACCACTGTATTGGCAGGCTGGTAAGCTTGGAATTTAGGAACCAAATTGTAACAGTCATCATAGGCAACCTTATTTTACAGTTTTGCATTGCTCTGATGGAACAATCTTCCTATTTGGACGATCTTAGCAATATACTAAGTAACTGCCATTTCAGTCCATAAGCAGGAGATCAAAGAGGGCGACTCTAATGCCATTTAGACTCAGACTCTGTTTTGGCAACTGACAAGGTCTTTTAGGACATAGGGTATTTTTTTCCTGCTAAATGATAGCATTTAGCATGTAGCGAGCATACACAAGTATATAGAGCCATCCATCAAATGAACAACTCATATGGGGAAACTTCAAGATGGGAGGGGAATCCTACAATATAGGAATGTGGACCTTTTCAATATATGACAAGGTGAGCTTAAAGATAAATGAGGGTAGCTGTCCGTTTTGCTTTCCAAAATCTGTCATCTTTTAAAAAAAGAGTGCTATGGTGGAAATTTCTTTTCTTGGCTGTGCTGAGAATTAAATTCAGGGTCTCACATGTTAGGCAAGTGCTCTATCACTGACCCTCAACCCCAGCTCTGCATGGTGGACTCTTTATGAGACATGGAGTTGGACAGACTAAGGTGCAAATCCTGGTTAGTGGGGTGAGTTTCTCAACTCTTCTGAGATTTCATTTTCTTATCAGTAAAATGGGGATAATCTCTACTTGGGAAGACTGGGGATCAAATAAGATAATTTGTTTAAAGCTTTTTAACTATGGTGTAGCTGAGAGAAGATCATGAATTAAGGATAGAATTCCCTTTGACTGCAAGCTTGGAAGTTGTTCATGGTTGACATATATGGTTTGAATTCTGCATGATCCTGATATTCTTATAGTCTGGTCTTGGGATGATTTTGAGAATAATTTTGAGAGGCAAGAGGCCTTTCAAAGTGGTCTCCGGGTTACAGGCATCACAATGATGACTCAGAAAACACTGATGTCAGTGAACCAAAGTGAATCCACTGGAACAATCTAGTTTTCTACAGGAGGTCAGGATGTGTCTTTCTCTTAATATCAGGATGAATTTTCTTTCTTCTCCTATTCTTTCTGCCCACGTGGCTCATTAGCATTCACAGTGTCCACAGTCAGGAACCAATATAGGAGCCAAAATTCGCTTTGGTAGTCATATTCAGTCTGCTCTGAGAGTAGGTTTGAGAAACAAGAGTGTCAAAACTCATGTAAATCTTAAATAAAGTAGGTAGATGAACAAGCATTAATTCCAGGTTCTGAAATGGGCTGCCGAACATTACTCTTGCTGGTGCCTAGTGAACAGACATTAACTGTCAGAGCTACCACATTTTAACAGAGGTCAAATACAAATGTCTCTAGAAAAGTTAGCTTAAGGATCGTGAGACAAGTGGGACAGACGGATCTGACAGTGAGCTTCTAGAAAGGATTACAAAGCAAGAAGAGCTAGAAGACTGACGATTGGTGGGAGGTGCAGAAAGAGTAAATGTAGAAAGGCACAGAACAAGACAGGGATATCGCCAACCAAAGTTGTTCCAGAGTTGCCTGGCACCAGGAACACTGCAATTAGGTCCCACATTAACTGTTTATTTTAATTTTAAAAACAAACAAACAAACAAAAAAAGATACAGAATTTTTTTTTTTTTGGTCTTTTTTTTTTCGTTTTTATTGGTACCAGGGATCGAACTCACGACTGGCTGCTTGCAAGGCAGGCGCTTATGCCGCTGAGCTAAATCCCCAGCCCCAAGATACAGAATTTTAAAAAGCAAATAGGAAATTAATACCAGTTAATATATTGCATATTATTATCTTGAAAGTAGTTGTTCAGGTTACAAGATTTAGGCATGAAAAAATGATCAGACAATGAAAACACAAATTGTTCTTTTTGATGAACAGAGATTAGTAGTATAGTTATCTATCTTGTATACATTTACACACACACACACACACACACACACACATATATATCTTCTTTTTTTAATCCCTTCCCCTATCCCAGTTGTTCCTTCCTTTTGGGTACTTTCTTTTCCTTTCATTTTCACAATAGCTACTGTATATTTTGGAACTTTTTTTTATATTAGGGAGACAATATGGTATTTACAAATGTGAGTCTGATTTATTTTACTTATGAGTATGGTCTCTAGTTGCATCCATTTACCTGTAAAAGCCTCAAGTTTATCCTCCTTTATAGCTGAGTAATACTCCATTATATAAAAACACAACATCTTTTTTATCCATTTTGTGGTTGATGGGCATTAGGGTAATTTTGGTAGAAGAGACACACCTCACTTACTCACTCTGTCCCATTCTTCTACTCCCTGACAATAGCTACAGATGATTCTTCTCAAGCCCCAGAAGCTCCCTGTTTCAATGGCTTGAATGCATCTTGAACAGCCCAGGTGACACTGCTACGGCACAGTACCATGGTCAGCATCCTTCATGCCAGAACCAAGAGCTCCTAACACTGACTGTCGGAGACAACGCCAGGGACTGCCTTTGAATCCAGAACAATTACTGTGACTTTGATTACTTGGAGACTCATTTCCTTATACTGATATATAAAAGGCTGGCTAGGGTATTTCATTCTCTCTTCAATTGGCTCTGAGCATTGCAAATAAGGTTAACCAAAGTGCTAATGTGCAAAGTCTATAGCCATCAGACAGTCCTGTTTCCTCGCATAGTGTTCTCCACAATACTGGATTGAGCACACCAGATGTTAGAGCAAATAGCTCCGGGTATGTCAACTGGGTACCAGTCTCAAGATTAGAGGCTATGACTCCCCAGGGCACAAGAGTTTGCATATCAGAAACCAAAGCAATAGTCCCCCAAAACAATTCCACTGCCACCTTAATTGGGTTATGTAAATTGATCCTTCTGCATATCTTTATCTCTCTAAATTACAGAGATGCCATTCTTGCACCTGGCCAGCCAGCTCAAGTTACTTAGTAAACCCCGACATGCTCACTATCACTCATTCCTGAGCCACCCCACTTTCTTCACAAGATAATAAATGCTGGGAGAGGCCTAGGATCGAGGTCTTTGTCTGCATGTCCTCACGAGGATTGGATTTAGGACCCCTTGGCTGCCCTTTACTTGGAACATGTCTTGGGGTCTCTACTCTCACCGTGGGTTGCATTGGTGGTAGCAGATTGGAATTAACTTGCTATGATTCCAATAACGTCCCAATGGGATTACAAATATAACTTTCTGGATTGTGAGGAAAACTAGAAAGAGGATTACAATACTTGGATGACTGAACTCAATATATGGATTTACAATAATTGACCACTTGGCAGGGTGAGCTCCTCACCAAGAGTAAGGCCACTTCCTTGTAAGTCAGTTGGTTTTTTACAAACAGAAGCCAATGGGAAAAAAACAAGTCACCCTTTAAGTAAGTTGTCTGGGATTTGGTTTTGTTAAATACTTCTGTAGCCATGGAGGAACATGACACCATTTGAGTTCAATATGAACAGAGGCAGGAGATTTAAGAGGAGAGGAGAGGATGAAACCAAAGATTTGATTTAGTCAAGGATGATGTGGCTTAAAGTGCACCAATGAGAAACTAAAGTTGACTTTGAACAAGGCTAGAATCTGGCTGGCTGGTGCTCCAGTCCTGCAGCTCCAGGCTTCCCATTGTCTGCATTGTCCTACTGACCATGTACACACTATAGAGTTTGGGGCTGGCTGTGTAGAGCATTCTTCTTGCCAGGTGTCTGTGTTTGTGAAGTTTAATTCAATGTTCAACCAAAGCCCACCTACAGTGCAGACACTTTGAGCTATCAGGGTTTTACAAGTTCCATCTGCTGTGAGCACCTCACCGTGGCACATATTTCTCACCAGTGTACCGCATGAACATTTTAAACTGCTGACAGATGAAAGCTGGCCTTGCTCAAGATATAGGCTATTCCAGGCTTACACATGCTCTTATAAGGAAGTGAAGAACTGCAAGACCACTCACTCCTAGCCTGGGACGGGTACTGTGCTCACAGAGAGATCCTGACTTGGACTCTGGGATGGCTCCAGTGCTTCATGATGTGTCTTTCACTGTCACCAGTGCTGATGAATCCTAAACAAAGCTAAGGAATTCAACCTTTAAATGCACAACTTTGCTTCTAATCTGGGAAGCAGCCAGGAAGGAACTGGAGTATCAAACAGGAGTCACTGTCAGTTTCAACAGGCCTAAGCAATCAGGCTTTGTCATGAGTATGGTGATTTTTCACATTATCTCCAACTTAATCTCATTACTGAATACTTAAATACTTATGACATGGCATAGGGGCTGAGGATATAGCTCAGTGGTACAGCATTTGCCTAGCATGAGGTCCTGATCCTCAACTTTGAAAAAAATTATTCAGCAGTATAATATGGCATAGTCATGGCCTAATCAGAAGAGTTGCTGCCACAGCAACACAGCAAGTTTCCTGAAGTCCTCTACAGTGCAAGCCATCCATTTTGGTTCTGGGGTTGTGGGAGAGTCCTTGGGGGGAAAGCCTGTGTGGCTGTGCAGAGGGGCGGAGGCAGTGGTTGCTTACCAAGTGGGAGGCAGGTATTCTAACTTTTGCAGAGAACTAGTCTCCTTCCCTCCAAGGTGGCTCCTGCTAAGGAGGATGAGGATAAGGTCATGCAGGGAAAAAGCACAGCAGAATCACAGATCTTTTGTTGTTGTTGTTGTTATTGTTGGTTGGCTTGTTTGTTGAAGCAAGCTCTTGTTATGTAGCTCAGGCTGACTTCAAACTCTCCATCTTTCTGCCTCAGCCTCAAAAGTACTGGGTTAGGTATGTACCATTGTGCCTGGTTTTGAGAGTTGTTTTTCTTATATCACAGTATATTAAAAACCAAGAGAGGTTAACCTATCTAAATTGATACTGGATTGCCAGTGTTAGGATCAAATTCCTCCTGAAGCCCATTTCCCTATTATCCTAGAGGCTGCAGGCCTTTGGAAACTCAGCTCTGAGACTCCCAGAGGCTTCTGGTTTATTTCCGGGGAATTCAGCTCAATTTTCTTAAAGAACTGAGACCATCGCAGGCACTGCCAGCTAAGATTTCTACTCAAAACACATACATTTGTCTCTGAGGAAAGGCAAGCATGAAATGCATTCCATTGAAAAGTTGAAAAGCATGGAGGGCAAGTTAATTTTCAAAGAAGACTCAGCAGCTTGACACAAGAGAATGCACAATTCCCCTCTGTGGGGCACACATTGATTTTTCCACTGGGGAACATCACTAAATTACTTGGTAGGTAAGTTTGATCTCCAGGTTTTTTTGTGTCCATTTCCCACAGATCTTACATTTTATTTTAAGACCATGAAACAACATAAGATGAAAAGTCTCACTCAGAAACAGAAATGGAAAGGAGGATTCAGTATTTCTCTTGTTCAGAGAAACTACTTCCAAAGGCTTCATAACTAAAACTAAGATATAAAGAGCTAAGGTATAGGAGGATCTGTGGACTCTTCTGTTGGGCTGCAGTTATGCAGATGGAGTCCAGATCCTGCCCTGCTCCCAGTGCCAGTGCCCTAGGCACAGGCATCAATCAGCAGCCCTCCTTTCATCTCAGGAGGGTGAAGAGGACAGGTTAAAGGAGGAGTCATACAGGTGTGAAATGTTCTGCCACTTAAGGGATTTGTGGCCTTGGGCAAGATATTCAATTTCTCTGGGTCATAGTTTTTAAAATTGTAAAGTAGAGCTAATCACTTCTACCATATCTAAAAGGACAGACCTAGATCAAGTTGTCTGATTAATGCCTGACATTTCAGGCTATACTTTTATAAGCTTTCTTTCAGAAAAAGATTGCAAAGTTGACAAATATAGAATGGGAAACAGGACTTTGAAAAGGGCCCATGGACTTGTCGGGCCCTATGGTTTAAGCTAGTGCCATGGAACATCAAATTTGCATATTTGCCTGTTTCAAATGAGATAAAAGACAAGTGTATAAATGTGCACTGAAAATGGTAAAGCACATATGAATGCATGATGCTGAATTAGTCTACAAATATGCAATACTGTGCTGACTTGTTGGGTACAGAAGGCAGAGCTGTGAACAGGACAGACAAGCTCCTATCCTCATGACCTAGAGCCCAGTGGCTCTGCATATCATCGCTGGGAGAATGTCCTCAGATCCTGAATATGAAAGTGAAACAGATCAGTGTGGAATAGCCTAACTGCTTATCTGCTGCACCAGCCCCTCTCTGGGCTTTTGGAGGCTGTGATCTGCACACCTCGCTTCCTGGTACCTGTGTTCTGGGACTGGGCATTTAGCTCAGTGGCACAGGGCTTGCCTGGCAAGCATGAGGATGTGAGGTCAATCCCCAGTACCAAAAATAAAATAAAATAAAATAAAAAGACAAAGGATAAATAATTAAATAAATAACAAAAATAAGAAAACAAAACATTTTAAAAGGGCTGGGTACTTAGCTCAGCGGCATAAGCGCCTGCCTGGTACTTGTGTTCTCCCTTGATCTCAACTTCTGCCTTCTCTTCTTTCCCAACCATTGTGTTCTTAGTGATTTCCATTCTAAAAACTCTAGAAGCATAAGCAAGCCTTTCTAAGCCCTTATTTTTGAATATGAATAGTCAGTAGTTTCTTAACATGGCGAAGGCATAGGTGGTATGTGACAGAAACAGAGACCACAGGAAAGTTACAGCTAGGGGACATGGGTTTTCTTAGGTGGAGACATTGTAATAAAAAAACACTAAAATTGATCTGGTGCTAGGCATACAACTCTGAATATACCAAAACCACTGAACTGTACACTTTGAGTGGATGAATGATATATATATATATATATATATATATATAAAATTTCTCATAAAGTTGTTTAAAAATATGAATGGACAATCAAGAAACATCTAAAATTTAAGAAAAGTATGCAGTAAGAAAAAGACTAGAACAAATACATAGGAAAAAATGGACTTAAAGGAAACTAAAATTATTCAGAAAATGGAAAAGAATTTTTAAAAATTCTGAGATTTAAGATGTTGCATATGAATATATAAAGGCAGGGAGCTATGAAAAAGGAACCATCCAAGAGTGAGACTGAATTCTAGCAAATTAAAAACAAAACAAATTTGCTGAAATATAAAATTCAATTGAAGTTTCAGAAGATAAAGGAAAGATAACTTCTAGAACATAAAGCAAAAGGTCAAAGACAGTGGAAACATAAGATTTCAGCAGGTGACAGACAACAATTTTCAAAATGAATAGAAAAAAAGCCAAAAATGAAATAAAAAATGTAAGAGAAAAATTCTTCAGAGCTACAGTAAGTCTTTGAATGAAACAGTATGGTAAGAATAAAAACATTACACTGCATCAGTGCAAACTTTGAGGACATCAAAGAATAGAGCTAACAAGCTTACAGAGAGGTAAAATGGGTGATGAAAGAAACCAAAACTCAACTAGCATCAGAGACAAAGGGTCTCAGAAGACAGAGTAACAGTTTTTATAATGGTCATTGAAATTATTTTTTAATTGAGAATTTTATATTCAAATTTTCTATCAGGAATAAGAGTACTAAATTTCTAATATAGTAGGAAAGAGATGCTACCTAAAACTGACAGAACAAGAAAGAAATTTTAAAATATTGTATGAAGTTTCACAGGTATCCAATAAAAAATAATCTCTTTTTAATAGGAAAAAAAGAAGATATGATACAAGCTAGATTTTTATTTTTTAATAGCAATAAATCATTTACTTAGCTGACATAAGTCTAAAAATGTTACTTAGAGTTTTTCTTTTTCTTTTTTGAGATGGGGCCTCACTATGTAGTTCAGGCTGGCTGGCCTTAAACTCACTGTGTAGTATAAGCTAGCCTCAAATCTGCAATACTCCTGCCTCAGCCTCCCAAGTGCTGGGATTATATTCATTTAGAGGGTTAACAGTGACTATCAGAAGCACTAAAAATAGAGACTTTTTTTTTTTTTAAAGTTGCTGCTAAGAAGCAGGGCAGAAATTAGGGAGGTTACAGTAAGAACATGTTAGCTAAGAAATGTTAGTTTTTACTTTAAAATTCAAATACATTGTGAAGTGTTTTCTTTTTAACCTAACTGATAGATTTAAATACAAACAAAGCCCAATAGCACCAAAAACAGCACAGCCCCTAACACCTGCATAGTTACTCCCACATGTACCATCGGTTTAGATTCCGTATTTGCGGGTTCCACATCTGTGGATTCAACCAAATTTGGATTACAGAGATGCAGAAAAAAATAGTATGCATAAAACAAAGTATATAACTAAGATTTCAGAAAACATTTCATTTGCACTGAACACATACTGGCATCTTTCTTTCTTGCATTATTCTTTCAACAAAGCACTATAACAACTATTTACATAGCATTTACATGATAGTAGATATTATAAATAATCTAGAAATGATTTAAAGTATAGGGGAGGATATGTATACAATGTATGCAACTACGATGGCCTTTGATAAGAGGATTTGGGCATCCATGGGTTTCCCTACAGTAAGGAGGTGTCCTGAGGCCAATCCCCTCAGAATACTAAAGGATGACTACACTGCATAGAACTAACACCTCCGTAGATTTAAGTGTGAGAAATGTTTTATTTTATTCAAATACTCCTTTTGGAAATTTTACACATTCATCAGGGTATTAAAAAGTCATGCAGAAATCAGCTTAACTTCATTTGAATGCAGGTCAATTCACTGGAAAATCAATTTGATGAATCATTAATTTGTGATGCAGTATATTTAATACTTGTAATAGAAATGTTTTCAGAGCTCTGAAGAAATGTGCAAGTGGTAAAAGAATACTGAACACCCAACAAGTTAGTAAAAGAGCAATTAACATAGACAAATAATTTTACACAAGTGAGATTTCTCAGGTTGCTTCTGATTTCTTTTCAATGTTTATGAATGTCATTTTTAACTATGTTTAAAATTTCAACCACTCCAAGTTTTTTGTTTAATTCTCTACAGGCTTATTAGCCTTGATTTTTTATTTCTAGTGCTTAAACATTTAAATCAAATATAAATTCAAAAGCATCTCAAAGATACCAGAATTTTAAATTTATTTAAATTTAATTTTAATTCTAAATTGTTAGAAATACAAAATTAAGCATAATGAGTCACTTAGGAATTTGTAAAAGAACATTTTAAAATGCTTAAAGAAAATAACATTTCAAAAGGATATAAAAGAAATCAAATATACTTGAAACAATCTTGTCATATATAAAATGTCAAACCTTTAGACAGAAAAGTAGCATTTCAAATAAGAATTCTTCAAATAATGCTGAACTTTACTTTGCCAGGCTTTTAGCAATTTTAGATTTTATTGACTGATTAAGCATCTTTCAATATCAGTAATCTACAAAACTACTAATTCACTACAGTAAACCTGGCATAGACAACAAGCAGGTTTTTCAAGGCAATGGTATGTGGTGAACTGGCTTTGGATGGGGTGGTTTATAATAATTAAGTTTCAGCAAACTGAAATGAAACCATTTCACCTAACTTAGCTTTTCCTGAACTCACTGAAACAATTATCCCCATGGAATACATTCTGGAAAATACTACTCAAGAGAAATGGAGGCAGGTGATTGTGCTGCAGGCCCCGGGCACCCCAGACTGGTAACATTAATTACAAACTGGTAACAGGAAGACTAATAGGGAAAGAAACCTTCAGGCAGATGTGTGTCTCTGTAAATGTAAGCAGGACTCAATGTTCTATTCATCCATCTCTAATAGTGATGAGTTTATATATATATATATATATATATATATATATTTTTTTTTTTTTTTTTTTTTTTTTTTTTTTTTTTGTCTTTTTCCTTTTTATCGGTACCGGGGATTGAACTCCGACTGCCTGCTTGCAAGGCAGGCGCTTATGCCGCTGAGCTAAATCCTCAGCCCCGAGTCAAATATATTTTAAAAATTGAATTTTGTTTTTACTTTATGAATGCTTTATTTGGATGGAAAACTCAGGGATGAGCATGAAGTATTTACTTTCTTGTTCTGTTCTTTGAGTATGAGAAGGCTGGCAGCAGAACACCTCCCTGTCTTATTACACGTCCACTCACAGGGACTGCAGTGGTCACACGCTTCCAAGCGCCCTGGAGTACACGGATTGAATGCGTAAAACTGGCCTGCAGTGTGGGCATTAGTGGGGCACTGGCCAGCTGACAGCACAGCCAGGCAGCTACCCGGCGTGGCCACTGTTGCTTTGGGGATGTTCACTGACCAGCTCTTCCGCTTCCCCAAAGTTACAAAGCTAGATGTTTTTAAAATTTAAAATCTCCAACTTTTTAGAAGTTGGTGACACTTTCAATTTAAAAACACATCAAGCAGCTTATTAGAATTTTATGTTTCATATATATGAATGTATACACATATACATAAAGTGATGTCATCGGTACTGTCTTATTCTCCACCCACTAAATTCCAAATGCAGACTTTTCCATGTGTCCCTGCTTATCCTGTTAGTATTGAACAAATGTTTCTTATTAAGAAGATAATTTTGAACTTGGTTTTTATACCCCCAAAGCATTCTCAGCTTTGAAGCCCTTGCAAATATGTTATGAGTAACTTCTATGTATAAATCTCATTAAGTATCTGATAAAAAATGTTGACTTAGGACCAAAAGAAACTTTAAGGCAGACCATTGTGTTTCTCCAAAGGGATTATCAGCTGCTTAATGACTGTGGTTCAGAAACCAGCTGCTTTTAAGTATAAGTAAACCTCTTTAGTTCACATTTTTCCATCTACAGAAAATGTACCAGGAAATACTCTCAAATGCCTTGCTGGAAAAAAGGTGTGCTTTTCTTGAAACTTTTCAAAATACATGACAGAAATAGGTAATGCAGCCAGGACTGGGGAACCTCACCGAATGTGTCATACACTGCCACCAGGTACACCATGCCTTGCACAGCTTTCTGTGTCAGGTAGAGGCCGGCCGGCCTCCAGGATGCATCTTTGCCCTTACAGATAACAGTCTTTCTCCTCAGTGTGCTTGTGCTCTGGTCCAAGTGGGCCCTGCTGCTGCCTTTGACTCTAGGACCCCGCTCTTGTGAAGTTTCACTCATAATGCTTAAATCCAATGGTTCGGAATTGCTGCTATCTCTCCATGTCACAGGCTTTTGTTTATTAGTCTTTGGATTCACTTTCCCATCATTGAATCTTTTGCTATCTAAAATGTCCATTAGACTATCTGTTTGACTAGATTAGGATGGCAGACTTCTGTTCCTTGCATCTCTTTAGCATCCAAGTACCCTCTGAAGAACTTCTGGCCCATTCTAAACTTGCATTACTGGCAGCGAGGCTGGCACCAGTCCCACTTGGTCCAGGCAGGGATGACCAAGACACAGTGAAAGAAATCTCCCGAAAATACATACTTTTAAATTTGGAAGTGGAGAGAACAAAACATTTCCTTTTGTTACAGAATTAGAGCGTGTGAATTTAGAGCTGCTGGGAGCTGTCTTCCCTACCAGGCTGTGGGGAAGATTACGTGTGTGGGAAAGAAGGATACCACAGAGGAAGGGGCAGACTAGGGAGAAACAGATCAGAGAGAGAAAGGGAAGGGAGATAAGGCAGTGAGGGTGAGGGCTCGGACTACAACCCTGAATTTCGTCACTTCAGATCTGTGCCTGGCTGTGCACTGTGTGGGCAGCAAACTCCCTTCTGCATGCAGACACCCCCAAGATGGAGTCCCGTCACTCCAGCTTAGGGAGAATCTCGATAGGCCCATGCAGCACAAAGGCAGGTTGCTGCAAAGAAAAGACCATAGCTTTCTGCGTGTGGCAAGCAAATCTGGGTTCAACTGGACTCAAAATTTTTTAAAGAAGCACAACCAAAACAAAGTGCATGACCCTGTGGCTTGAATTTGAACTGTGGCTCTCTGTCTATGGAGTCAGAAAGTCGTGCAAGTCCTCACCCTCCTGTAGAAGACAAGACAACTACTGTGGCCATGAGCATCAGAAAGATGAACAAGTTCCTTGGACCACTCCAGGCTCTTAATACATATCAGCAATTACTTCTCAGTTTAGGGAGGTTGAAAAACAGAGGCGAGTTCTTCAAGTCCTTCACCTATTCTTCAGGAAAGGAGATACTAACAAATAGCTGGCAGATGCTTTTACAATTGCTGAACCTGATTTATCTTACTTTGGGAGGATATTACAGTGATCTTTCCCATTATAAGTGAGAGCAGATTTGTTCCTCTTTAATTCTGAAGGGCAGTGTTAGTATGATTGGTGTTCTTTGTGCAGCAAGAGCAATTTCCATCATCCATTTCACTCTCTACAGTGCAGGGTGCGTCTCCTCTGTTCCCAGAGCCCCTGCTGCTGCTTGTTCCGGGGCTGTAGCAGCCCACTTGCTCTCCCAGCACTTGGCTGAGCCAGTTCCCTGGAGTATATCAAACAATGAGAGTACCGCACATTTTCCCAACCAGTATGCTTTTACATGCTCAAAAGCTTTCTATTAACTAGCTTGGAGGATATTTTTCTTGCTCATAATAATTTAGCTATTTCACAAATGAGGAACTATAATTTTGGAGGACATTTACTCCCCATTTTTCATCTCTTCAAGGACCTCTGATTGTTCCTTACAAATGCTATCATCATTCTTTGAGGTTGGGTAAATCAGTTTTATTTGTGCAATTTAATTGAAGTCCATTCATCTGTCCTTAGAGAATTTCTGAAAATGCACTATGGACTTCATTCAAAATACACAGATAAATAGCAAGGAAATGTTTTGATCGACTTTTTCTTAAAGTCGCAAAGTGTACTTTTTGTAAAATTAAAGTGGCATTAATCAAAATTTTTTTAGTCTTTCAAAGCTATACCCATCGTTTCCGATTTCACAGGCCTGCATGATTTTCTGTCTGATTCCCCACAGAAGAAAATGGGATTTCCCCTCTATTTCTTCCTTCCAAAAGGTGAAAGAAAAAAAGAAAAGAAAAGAGACAGCAGCTTTCACCTGCAGAGGTAGCCAAGCAAGAGATTGATTCAACAGGAGAAAGTCAATGCATCCCAAAAGATTCCTTAGGATTTGATATCCTGCTGCTTAGGGCACAATTTGTTGTAACAACAAACTGAAGATTTTCTGTCAGGAAAGTCAAAGCGCTCAGTGATGGCTTATGAAAGTATAAAGAAAAAGTGAGTTAGAATGGAAAATGTTTTTATCCTGGAAATGATTTCACAAATAGAAGACTAGAAACAATTTCTCAGGTTATATGCTTTGCTCATATATTCTGTCGAATATGAAAAAGGAAATGTTTTCCTATGCTGCTTACCTGTGCAGAGTGGCTTCCTGCTTGTTCCACATGGATGCTGTTTACAGGAATCAGGTAGATGAAACAGAAAAAAAAAAAAAAATGTCTGTGTCCTGCCTGCTTTGGTGGCCCAGGAATGAAGGCAGCTTGGAAATGAATGGGGTTGGTACAGTACAGGAGTAGAGGGGAACAGTATTCCTACGGAGAATCTGCAGTATGGGGAGTAGGCAGAGGGAAAGCACATGAGCCAGAATGGAGACAGAGAGGTCAGACAAGAAGACAACCGGCTGCTGTAGGCCCTGAAGCATCAGAGTTCAGGGAAAGGACTTCTTCCACAGAATGTAAACACCAGTGCAGAGGGTGAGAGCTACAGGTGGGTTTCTGCTTTCCTTGATACCCTCCTGCTCTGAGGGGCACAGGATTGGGTCCCTCCCGTTGGGAGAAAGAGTTTCATTAGAGGTATACATGAGTGTGAGGCAGAGTCTAGTGGCTCTGCTCCTGTTTTGAACTTTCCCCAGTAGACAAAGCACCAGAATGGGTAATGCTGTCTCTAGGAGTCAGGTATCTCCCCAGAGCATGTGGCTCAAAGGGGAGCTTGAGAAGGGAAGGTAGGACTTGGGGGTCAGAGAAACAGGGCTTGCTGAAGGATAAATGGAGGAAAATGGCATCGAAAGAACCCTTTTCACACTGGTTAAAAAAGTATGAAGACTTCTAATTACTTAGAAGGGAGAATCCTCCAGCTGCTGGAAAGAGTAACATGTATGGAGCACAGAGGTTGAGGCTGGCAGCACTGCCACTTAGATGATTTCGCTAGACATCAGTGTGTGTCAATGGACTTCTTCCCAGACCCCTGTGTACTGAGGTATATCCTCGTAGAAAAGCACCTATGAAGAAATGTTCCTCATAGAAAAGTACAGTCCCCTGCAAACAACAACAACAAAGCAGGCAGTCACTTGATCAGCACGTTCAGACGCTGTTTATCTGTGCATTTGGAGTGACTGGGTAACACAAGGAGACAACATCTCTTCATCAAATGAGCTGGACAAGAGTGGTGACAGGGTCTCTCTGATCAGAGGTGTGCCCACCATAAGAGTAGTGTCTTCTGTGTATGATGGCAACTGTATTGCCTAGATATGCCACCGACAGAAGGAGAAGTCTCCAGGCATGAGGATTATTGTACATTTCTTAGTCTGGGTTTAGGTTTAATGCAAAGCAGCAAACTGCAGTATTATTAACCCCAATCTGACATTAGCAGCTCTGCTAGTCACTGACTGGTGATGACAGAACAGTTGTATGTTTTTGGAAGTCTTGCTTTGCCTTGTCTTGCCTTGCCTGGGGGCTCAAGAGCCAGGAAGACTATGGGAAGGGATCCAGGTGACCCAAGGCCATGAGGTTTTGGGCAAAGAGAAACTAATATCCTTGTCCCAGGTAAGGACGGCAGGTAAGGAAGGGGCTGAAATGTGAGATGTAAGTGGTCTCCTATTGTCACAGATCACACTGGCCATATACACAGCACTTGACAGCATATTACAGGCTTTCTCAGAATAGCTCATAATGGTCCCAAGGCTCACAGAAATGCCACTGCATGCAGATGCATAATTTTTGTTCATACCTAGCTACCTAATAAGTTATAGGCAGGCCTGAAAAACCTGAAAGGGTAGTAGGTAGGTTATCTCTTGGGCCAGAAAATCACTTTATACTTTATGAACAAGGTAGAAAAGAGTTTAAGGATTTAATTTTAAGGTTATACCAAAATAACCCACGAAAGGCTGTACCCCAACAGAATGCTAAATTCCAAAAGAAGGTATCTCCTGGGGGGGGGGTCACCTAGCATCCACCCCACTGGCTATGAGCTGAGTCTCCAGGACCACTGCAGTCACTGCTAGAGGCTTGTACATGCTACACTGGGCTACTGGGTACTGTGTAGCTCCTGAGCTCAAGTGGAAAGAAACTGAGAGAAAGAAATTTTTTTTCCTAGAAAGACAGTTGACTTTCACTAGGTCTAAATTCATGGTAAGTAAATGCAGAGGAAGCAAGCCTTGGCATCAGTATTCTCTAGGAATGGAGATCAGGAGGCACTGATTGGCCTGGAGATAGCCAGGGTTATGAACTGAATTAGAGACCCCCAAAATTATGGTGGAGCCCTACCCCTAGACCTCAGAATGCAGCTGTATTTTGAGATGAGGTCTTTAAAGGGGTGACTGGGTTAAAATGAGGCTTTGTGAGTGAGCCCTACTCCAATCTGATTGGCAGTTTCACAAAGAATAGACTGAAGGACATGGAGAGACACCAAGGGTGCACATGCAGAAGCAGACAACCATGTGAGGACACACTAAAAAGACACCTTCGGCTTCCTGACCTTGGACTTTCAGCTCCAGAACTGTGAAATACTAAATCAGTATTGTTTAAGCTACTTGAGCTGCAGTATTTTGTTAGGGCAGCCTGCATGAACTAACGTGGCTGGGTTGGGTCAGGGTATAGAAGAGGAAGCAAAATGGGGATTTTTAGTTCTGAGAATATTAAGAGGAAGACTTCCAAAATTAGAGACACCATCTCTCTATATAAGGCTTTGAGATGAGTTCAAAATCTTGAAATCAATCAGAGCCCCAGTGGATATCAGCACTCCATTCTCTTAAAGGACTCTTCCATCAGCACTCAAAGAGTCTCACCCATCACTTGCAAGGCCTGAGTTGGTCTCAAAAATTCCTCCTCAGGGTCTCAAGTGAGTGGTTTCCTGGAGATGCCCAAATGTGACATTACACTAGCTGCTGAAAACTGCAAGGTCTACCAGGACTAGTAATTCATCTCCTTTATTTTCTGCTATTTGTTAAGCACAAAAAATAGGTCCCAACCAATATTTTTATTGACAAAATGTGTAAGTACGAAACAGGAGACTAACATGTTCCTACTCAAATCTGCCAGGGTCCTTGCATCCAGGAGGCCATGCAGTAAGCATGGAAGATGGGAGGTATTTGTGGCTCAGAAGATATTGTGGCTGTCTTCTAAGGTCATCATCTGACATAGGGAAGACTGAGGTTCCTACAGATAGCTGATTTCCTCTATTGTTGATGAGGAAGTACACACACAGACCTGGCTCAGTGCACAATGCAACCTCAGTGGGGCCAGAGGAACTAGCGAGGTCTGTTTCCCTGTCTGAAAAGAAAACAGACTATTTATTTGTTTGTATTCCTGGCATGGAGGTGGGGATGAAGTTCTGTGAGGACTGTGCAGCGCGATCAAGAGTGAGGAAGAAAGGGGTCCTCTGAGAGGTGGGTAGGTAGTTTGTTGTCAGGAGCAACAAACACCATGGAGTTGTATGACAGAGGCTATATTTACTTCTGCTATGCATAGCATACGAATGGTGACACAGTGTCACTTCCCTCCCCACAGGAGTGTAGATGAATGTACCAACAGTGCTCAATCATTTTGTTTAATCCTTAGGTGGGAAATAGCAAACAGAGAGTAAAGCTTAGTCTGTGAAGCTGTCAGCTGATGCAGGCCTGTCTGCTGCCACCCGAACAGTCCGAATGTGGAGCACCTGTCAAGGGCAAGAGGCTTGAGGGGGCAGCTCGGGCACAGACTGCTGCATTTGGCAGAGCAGCTGATCCAGTGGGGATGGAGGGCCAGAAGCTCATGCTGATTCCAAGCACAGATTGTCTTTGGCCTCTCACCCAGAACTAAGACCATGAGCATGGTCATTCTCACGTAACTAGAGCGAGGCTCAACACCACACAGCACAGTCAGGCAATGACTGTCTTTACCCAAACAAGCTGGCTTCATCTCAAGCTAGGTGGTCAGTGCTAAAGGGAGGCAGAGTATTTCTGAGGAGTGGACATGGAAGGAGAGCTCTCTCTCCCTGATTCCCATGACAAATTCAGCCAGAGAATTCACTCACAATTGTGCCCATAGTACTCTCCCTCACCTGTCCCCAGAAGCTCTGTATTGTCTCTAAGCGTCCCTGCACATAAAACACAAGTTACCAGGGTCAAGCTCAAGACAGCACTTTCATATTTATGTGCTGGATTGTAGTCATTACCATCACCTACTTCTGCCTTTTCCTCCTCCCTCTTTCACCTTCTTCACTGTTTTCTTTTGATCTATTTTTAGATCCTAAATTAAGACTCTCTCCTATCCCTTAGAATCAAATTAAAATTCTGTGTACTAAGGATTAAATTCTAGGTGCTTAAGCCTTGCCAGATCCCTTGCCCATCACAAACAGAAAGAAGTCCTGATTTAGAAATGCCAGGTAACTCAGTATTACCCTTCCCACACACATAAAGATACTTAATTGAAAACTACAATGCGGAAAGAAAACAATTAAGTGGCTAAAGGATTACTGCACACATCAACAAGCAGACGATAAAGCATATGTTCATTATTGGGTGAAATAATTCTGTAAACCTCACCACAGAAGATGAATGACAAACAACCAGAGTAAAAAGAATGCTGGGTGAGGTTCAGGGGCCATTTCCTCCTCCCGGGGGAGACCTGCCTCTGACTGATCCCGAGACCCTACCCTGTGAGCCCGCTTAGGAAAGTTCTAAACTAGGAACCACAGCCGAGGCCCCCGTCTAGAAATGAGTGTCAATGACACATACACAGACACAGCATCCCACCACACCTGGGCAACACAAGCAGAAGAGGAGTTGTAAGTGCGGGGAGATGCCTGCAGCTCTCACCTGCCCAGGTCTCACCACTGTACGTGCACCTGGTAAGCTCTGCTGGCTCCTGTACTCGAAAGCTATACGACCGATGACAAGCACCCACAAAAGAACAATTGTAGGCCCTCAGAAGAAAAGCCAGCTTGAAAACAGAGGAAGATCCCACTGTGATGAAACCTTACATTTCATCAGCTGACCTGCCAAAGCTTCCGAGGGAGAAGTTAAAAAATTACTGGCGAAATGAAAACTGAGGCAGCTGCCGTGTAATCACAGGCAATCTCCAAGTGACACGCACCTGACTTGTAAACGTGGCAGGCCACCAGCTGCCAGCTGCATTTCACTCCGCTCTTCCCATCCGGCCCTGCAGTTTTTCTGACAATAAAGTACAGAACACTATCTGAGATGAAATCCTCCTCTAACAGCTCTCTTTTGCTTGGGGGATTTTCTCCTTTTCCTCTTTCTCTAACCACAGCACAAGGACACACGTAGCTACAACTCGCGTATGTCCCAACATTCTTGTTCTTCCGAATCTTCTCGGGTACCTCAACAAATGTGCTCCACAAAAATACTATTTATGAACAGTATCAATACAAACAACTCTTATCCCATACTGAAGGCTCTGATCAAGGAAAAGGAGAAAGCCTATGCATATTTTGAAATAAATTTAGATCAGGTGTGATAAAAATCAGTGGCTATCATCTTTTCTCATACTCCCTTGAGGAAAGCCTGACATTTTGGAGAGTGTGAGACACAATTTTGTACAGTATTCAAATTTAAAATGAGCATGGCTTATGATGCAGCTAGTTGACACATGGATTTACCCTATAGATTGAGTCCCAGTGGTACACAAAGATACAAGTACATGAATATTAATTAAAGTATTGTTTGGTTCACAGAGCAACAAGCTTTCTTCACTTTTTAACACAGTGCAGACACATGTCTAGATAAGCTCCTGTAGCTATCTCATTCTTTTTAAAAGACACGTAACATTTCCCTCCCCTTAGTTTTAGATTGGTCCCTATTCTTTCCACTTTTGTTTACACAATCACAAATATATACACATAGTCACAGAAGGTACAAGCTAATTCTAAGGTTAAATCTTTTGTTGTATATTACTTATTTCCAGTCACTTGCTCAGTAATCCAGGCCAAGCTAACTGTTCAAGTCCTTGGTTAAAGGTGAGCAAAACAACCACCTAGATCAGCTGCTGCAGGGCAACTGTGTAGACCAATGATGGCACTAGTGTGAATCTCCTCATACACACGTGAAGGACGAAGGCTACTGCCAGCTCCCACATTCCCACCTGGTGTGCTAAGATTGATAAAGGACTCGTAGGGCATGTGGCCCATCTGTATACAGTTATTGTCACTTCTGTCTGAGCTAAACGGAAAGGGGACAAGATACGCCAGCACTTACTGCTCCCATGTCTTCCTCTACAAGTTTTATGAAAGGGTTCAAATCCCACTCACTTGAAGTAGATCAATGCAGCATGCTGCAGAGAAACTCCTGAGCAAGCTCCAGGGAAGAGAAAATAAGGGAGGCTTCGAAATTTGTCACCTCGTGTAAGAGCAAAGTACATATTTATGGAGACGATGTGAGCTGCCAAACACCATGAAAATACAACTAAATGTTTTCCATACAGCAGCGAGTACATTCTGGCTAGGCAAGGCCCTTTGTCAGACTCGGGTGTCAGGAAACTCAGTTAATTAGTGGGTGAGGTAGAGCTTTTGAGAAGCCTCAGTAGATGTGGAGAAAAGCAGATGAAAAAATATATATAGAAAGGACGTTCTTGAAAGCATGTGGCCTTCTTTATGGAAGTGGCAGATTGAAAGTTTCTATGCTTCTCCAGTGGCCTGAGTAGGGTGGCCTACATATTAAGAGAAAGGAGGATGAGGTATCAGAGCAGATAGCTGCCAGGGCACCTGGGGCAGGAGGGCTTTGCTGTTTTGCAGCTCCCAGCTGGAATCTGTCCGGTCACCCAGACCAGGCCCAGCTCCCAGAGATATAACTCCAGCCACCCTAACTCGCCTTTGCAACTCTGAAGCTCTGAGGAAGAGACCTTATCTCTCCATATTCAATTCATGTTTTCTGAGAACTCACAAGATTCATCACACTGAACAGATAATTGACTGCTCATGGGAAAGTTTATAGTCTCATGCCTCAAGGCATTCTCTTGTAAGTTTGATTAAAGCTGACTCACAGTCTGGATTGCCAAAGTTGCTCACCCACAAAGCAGAGAAAGAAACTATCTCTGAAAGTCTGGAAACACCCGCAGGGTCATACGGCTGCCACTAACTGGCTGATGGACCTCTGCCATCCACCCGGCTGATGGGGCTTTTGCCATCTTTGGGATCTTCTCTGTCTGCACCAAGCTCCTGCCCCTGACTGGCTTCCTGACCAAGTACCTCATTTCTGGCATCCTGCCTTTGTCTGTACAAATGTTGCAGACCCTGAACACATTTCTCTTGTCACGTGGCTCCTGCTCACTTCCCCTCCCTGTTCTCTTGAGGCTCTTTCCTCTAGTGAGGATGGGGAGCACCCTGAGCTCTGCTCCGACCCCCTACCACTACTCCCCTGCCTACTGTCCCATGTTATACAGCTCTAGACCTGGTTTTCCCTTTTGGCCAATACTGTTTCCATAGTGGATATTTTAACATCCTCCCAGAGAGGCACTCTTGCTCTCTATTGTACTTTCTGAGTACCAAGCACTTATCTAGGCACCTTCTTATGAGTGGTGTTGTTCCGCCCTACAGACTGGGTTTTTGCAATTTCAGATTATAGCTCAGTGAAGGCAAATCTTTTGTAGCTTTCAATGATAACAAACAGCTATGGCACACATGCCATGGGTTTGCCAGCACTGTTTTAGCTCATATGACTTTGTATCCTCTGTTCCTCTCAGACTGATCTCAGTCTTGACTTCCACAATTAGGGTTTCTACCTATAACAAGCTGAGGCCTCATACCCATAGGCAGCAAACTGTCAACATTCACTCTAACACCGCCCTCCCTCCCAGAGCTCCTCCCAGTCACAAGAACCTCAGGGGCAAAACCCCCACTCATCTGGAGGAGCTGAGGTAGTCACGAAGTGGTGAATCACCAACACTTGCTTCACCTACTTGATGACCCTTTGAGCAAGGCAGTCTCTCTGCTGCGCTGCCTGGGTCACGAGGCAACTATGAAAGCAAATGAGTCAAGGGAGAGTACTCTGGGGACCACCAAGTCTGACATATACAACACTTTATTGGGCGGATACAGGGCCCCACACTAGAAAGCTTCACCAGGTCAGCACAGGCTTGAAGGACACAGTGTCCCACCTATGCTAGGGCTGAGCTGGGTTTTGTCTCTGGCACCCCGAGCTTGCCTCTGTCATGGCAGCACACACTGTATTGTGATAATCTGCTCCACATAGAGACAGTGTCTAGTCTCTGTGCAACTACAGAGCCTGACATCCCGAAGGAGCTTTCCAAGTGACTGATGAATGCGTATGTAAATGAACAAAGAAAGGAATAAAACAAGGAACAAATAAAACACTGATTGAGAATCAGATGGGAGTACCTAATATAAAATAGTAATCCGAAAGACTTTACCATGCGTCCTTCACCCAGAGTGCAGACGTTCTGGGGGCCTGGGCCCTCTCCCTGGGACTCACCTGTAGGGCTCCATGGTCCGAATGCCGTAGAACAGTGCCTCCTCCAGCAGGCCGAGGTTGATGCAGGCATCCATGGCGCAGTCAAGCACCTTCAGCTGGTAGATGTTGATATCAGGAAGCCGTTCAGAGTTGCTGCTTATGATCGACTGGCACATGGCCAGAACCTGCTCCCACTCTGTTATTAACCTTAGTTAAGGATTCATTGTCTTCATCAGAGGAAAACAAAAGTAAATGAGCTTCTTAAAAAGGCTGATGAGCTCCCGGGCACAGGAGAGAAGGATGTACCCATTATTTTGCACAGATGAGCTGCCTGAAAACATACTTGAAAAACAAAAACATGTAAGTGGCATCTCAGTGCAGTAAATTCTGTTTACATTAACAAACCATCTTCTAACCAAGCCTGGGTTTTGGGAGATTACATTTTCCAAAGAACCACTCTTTCTTCACTCTCGTACAGGTTTTCTCTTCAAACCTAGTCATAAAATGAATGAAGCAGTTCATTAAACTGGGCTGAAGATTTTGGTCCATTTCAAATTATTTATTCTGCTGGTTTCTGTTTAAAAACTGATCTGAAATTAAAGAAGCTGCAGTAAGATTCCTTTTACAGAAGGAGGAACATATGTTTGCTTCTGTCATTTGAGACTTTGGGTATACATGAAACTAAAAAAACACACACAACCCACAGGCATGTGCTGGGGGGGGTGATTTGAAGAAATTCATTTCTGCAGGACCATATATTTAATTTTTCAAATTATAAAGCAAAAGTGATCCAAATCTATACTTGACCAAATAAAGAGTATCCTTATTTTAGGCCCTTAAAGAAAATATTAAGAACACAGTTTACATATAAATTGTAAGCACGGGGAAATGATACTTCAAAACAGGCAAACCCAGGAAGATCTAATGTCTCCTTAGCAGTATGGACTTCCTTGCTAACCATGAATCAAACTCAATCTCATGGAACCTGAAGGTGACATCACTTTTTCTTTCTTTTTTAAGGGATGGAGTTTTGCCATATAGGTCAGATTGGTCTCCAACTCATGGACTCAAATGATCATCCTGCCTCTGCCTCCAGCCATCCTGCCTCTGCCTCCAGAGTAGCTGGGATGACAGGTGAGCATCACTGTGTCTGCCTTTTAACCTTACTTTTTGGACCTCTTACAGAGGCAGGCAGAGGACTGAGACCCTGGTGTACTCAAGGTGCCTACTTTACGAGCAGAGCTGAGCGTAAGGCTAATGGGACCCCAGGACCTCACAGAGTCTTTACCCTTGCACGTGGAGCCAGGAGGATGCTAGGCTGGGACTGACTCTTCCCCTACCCTGCCTCTACCTCTACTCCATGCAGCTTTACACTCATCTGCTTTCAAATGTTGGAATTCCAATTTGGGGGAAATGTCTGAAGATCCCAGACACAGCAGAAATGGCACAGCTTTTGACTGTAGACAAAGCTGGATCCAAATCTTAGCTAGTTCTGTCATTTTTCAGATCTCAAGTTCTGAGAAAGCGGTGGTTTGAGATAGGCCAGAAATAAAAATGCCTAATGTCACAGTAAGAAGTTAGGCACTGGACGTAAAGTAAAAATATTCTTTATGTGTTCCATCATGAAGTAGGCAGAGTTCTGCGTGTCATGGGCACAGTGGGCAAACATTTAGTGGCACACACAAAGCCCATGCTGCACAGACACCAGGGCCCTCCTCCTTCCTTGTGGTCATGACCTGGAAGCAAGTATAGATTGAAGGAAAAGAGGGTAGTGGACTTGGCTTGATGGAAGCTCTAAACCCCTACCCCCTCACTCCCACGTGACCCAATCTCTTCACAGCCCAGGTTCACTCTTTCCCTTAACTCACGCCTCTGCACTGCTGTCCTAACACAGTAATTCCTACCCTAAGCAGACAGACTGCTGTGTTCTACAATGCTCCCATAGCCCTCTCTCCTTTCCCCTCAAAGTGCTGCTTTCCAAAGTGCTTGGAATATTAGCAAACCCAATCAGGCCACTTGTGTGACTGGGGCTAATAACTTCATGAACCCTCATGGGAAATGTATTTCCCTGTGAGCAGGGGCAGAACACCTCACCCTAAAGCATGACTTCCTTGATGAGGATTTCAAGCACCAGAGACCCCTGTTACTTTAGGATGAGCCCTGGCTCTCAGCAGTTTGCTCTGGTCCCTGAGGGGATCCATTTATGGAAAAAAAGTAGGTTAGTGATTTTCTTTTGCAGACATCTGGCACAGATGTTTAAAGTTTACTGAAGGCATTCCTCCAGAGGCTGGAGGATGTGGTATCTTAGGCAGTCCACTGATTTTGTAACAGATTGCTGGGTTAACCTCTGTGGCTTTTCATTCCAAGATCAGATATCTGACTAACTGTCAGGAGGAATGGCTGTCTCTTACACAATGCTAGACATTTCTGTGGCAAAATTTGCACCTTATTGTAACATTGTGTTGTTTGACCTCCACTTTTGTCTACTCATTTCTATGCACTACAACTCATTCTAAGGAGGTTTGAGGTGACAAGACTCAGAAGCTGAAAACCAGATGAGACGCTCTGCAGCCCTGCATAGGAACACATCTACTGTATCGCTACACAAGCTGGGAAGACTCTGTGCCAATTTCCCTCCACAACATTGGCAGCCGTCTCCTGGCAAACACGGCAAAAACCTCTCCTGCAAAACACCCAAGTGTGAGAGAAAAAAACAGAATAATCTTAACTAAGAGGCTTTCCCCTAAAGCTAATGCAGACGTGTATTTGCTCAAAGATTTAGTTGTTGGCATCTGTGTGGTATTCACTACAAGTCACTGTTCTGCAGAGGGGAGAGTTCTGGGCTGAAGGAGGCCTGCAGAGCCCACCCATAGAAAACAGATTACCATGGGCAGGAAAGATAACCTTTTTTCTGATTACTTGTGAGTAACTAGAAGAGGATTAGATGAGAAAAGGGAGTGAAGTCAATCCACTTGGGACTTAATCAACTTGAGATGCAAAGACTATAAGAACACAGAGCCCTTAAACATACACGCATGTACTTTCCTGCTTAAAATCATCCTGGGGTCCCCTCTCACCTAAAAACCCTAATCTGCACAGGGCACTAGGCCTTGCTGTGCTCCCCCTCCTTTAGTACAGAACATCTGGCCACCTCCCTGCAGCATGCCATCTTGTGCTCTGTTGTGTGCACAGTTACTCCCTCTGTTGGACACCCCTTTTCTTTGCTGGCCTACTAATGGACACCTACTAATCTTCCCAGGCACAGATCAGCCATCACTTCCTCTGTGGAACCTCCTTTAATAGCCAAGAGCTGAATGCTGTTATCTTTGGTGCTCCCTGAAATAAATATGTATCTTGCCCAAAATATTGTATTAGTCAGCTCTGCATCACTATAATGAAATACTCAACATAGGCATCTAAAAAGGAAGGGAGGGAGGTTTACTTTAGCCTGTGGTTCTGAAGGGTCAAGTCTAAGACTTGTCTCTAATGAAGGAACCAATGGCAATGGCAGGAACACATGTCAGAGTGAGGAGGAAGTGCTCACACCTCAAGGCAGGAAACCGAGAGATATCGAAAGAGGAGGATCTCACAGTTTCCTGCAAGAGTATGCCCCAAGACCTAAGGACTTCTTACCAGGCCTCACCTCTCAAGGTCCATGGTATCTCCTATCAGCTACTCTGGGAACTAAGCCTTTACATAAGGATCTTCGGAGCACATTCACCCAAGAACAGCATGTGTACATCTATAGTTTACTGCCCTGCTATGTAGGAAGAGTTGTGAGTGTGAGGCTGTGTCTTCTGATTTCTGCCTGGGTCATTAGGTGGATTATGACTAACAAAGTACCTAGTAGTTATTGGTAAAACTTTGTACAGCTGAGACTGGATCATTCACAGACCCTAAATCTGCCACAGGGGATCACAGAGAAGAAGTCTGATTCTCTCAGTATAATGGCCCTGTAAGCCCACAAACAGAGACCTCTCGCTCGCAGAGCTGGCTGTTTTCCTGATGTCTTTCATCTCACCTGGAGATGGGCTTTCAAATCTTTCCTTGGCTCTGGTTCTTCTCCTGAAAACTTATCTCAGTTTTTCTACATCCCTCTTAGTGTGTCTTACCTCAAACTGAATGTAAAATTCTTGCTCTGACCAGATCAGTACTATCTACTTTTTCAGTTTATGTTCTACATTTCTCTGAATACACCCTAAGACCATGGTCATCATTTGGTAGATTATATCACAGCCTATACTTTATTACAATTTACTGTTAATTAAACTTCTAAAATTCTTTCTTATATTCTGCTGCTTAGCTTTCTGCATGTTTATATACTTTGATGTTTTGACCCAAATAGTATATTTTATATAAACTCTGGTCAAATTTCACCTTTTGACACTCATATACCAAACTTTCAGGACTCTTTTGAACTCTGATTCTGTCATCCCAAATCTGCTATGCTTCCCATCTGTACCCCTTTGGACACTTGATAACCCTGTGTTCTGTGTCTCTATTCAAGGTGTTACAGTTTAGAACTAAAATGTCCCCCGCAAAGTTTCCGAGATTGCTATTTGATTGTGGGGGGATTAATTCACTCATGAGTCTGCAGCTGAATGTGCTGTTTAGAGGTGGAGCCTGTTGTTGGGGGTGACTGTGGGTGGGACCTGGAAGGATGTATTCTTGTTCCCAGCTCCCCCCCCCCCCATCTCCTGGCCGTCATGATATGAGCAGTTTTCCTTCTCCAGGTCCTTCCACCTGGCAATCCCCACCTTGCACCTGGCCAAACACGGACCAAATCTTCTGAAACTGTGAGCCAAGATAAATGTCTCCTCCTTTAAATTGTGGGTGTCAGGTATTTTGTTCTAATGATGGGAAAGCTGACACAAGGTACTGAATCAAATGCTGAAGAGAGCTGAGATTGGAGCAAAGTACTCCAGAGTGACAGTGATCTAATTAGCATCATTCTTCCAGGACAGCTATTTGACAATTTAGTAATACACCTAGTTCTGCTATTGTCTATCACAATTTTTTTACTCCTCCTTATATATCACTTTATGAGATTTAGATACAAATTTTATCAAAGAAAACAAGACTTTATGGGTATATTTTCTCTTAATGAATCCATACAGCATCCTGGTGATCACAGCTTTCTTTCCTATTCCTTAGCAATTGCAGATTTTTTAGTAAGACTGCTAAAAAAACAAAACAAACAAACAAAGCTTTAATTCTTAAAACTATATACTTCATCTCTAGAAGCGGAAACATCTATCAAGTTACCTTTCCTGTTTTTTATAATGCTTTTTAAAACATTACTTGCTATGTAGAAATGTCATTTGCACATTTTTTTTTTTTTCTGGGACATAAGCCAAAACATCTGAAGATCTTTTTGCAATGGTTTCCAATTTTTTGTTGGAAACCTGTGATTTTTCTTTGTCACATTTTTGCCCTAGTGAAATTCTTTCCCTCGGAGTGACCTCTCACTCACCCTCTACCTATGCAGGCTTATCCCTGACTTGGGACATCTTTCATGTAGCAAAACATCAGTGGAGCTCCCCAGATGACTTCCCTCATATGCTCTCTCCCTTTTCTCTGAACTTTGACCTACTACTTTCAATCAAATGTATTAAGCATCAACTCCCACTGGTGCTGTAGTCATGCTTCATATGCTCTGAAGCTTCTAGTGTGAGGGTCAAGAGTATTAAATTATAAAGATTCTAAACTATTCTTTCCTAGAGGTGAACATGGTTATAGAAGGTAGGAAACCTTAAATGTATGTGTACATATAAAGAGTCTGCCACTCACTCTCCTACTCTTACTGGCCATACTATCTAATGAGGGTAAGGTATTCATGCTTATTTACTACAATCTCCTCCAGCCATTACCCAAATCTCTGGCTGGGCCCAGAGGTGTAGTTATGGCCAGGGAATAGAATGAACCTTACAGAAAAATCAAGTCTCACCCTTGGCCTCATTAACATCAAGCTTCAGACAATAAAGAAGTAATCCCAAGAGTCCAACTCAACTTACAGGTGAAAGGATACTCCAATGTGTCTTCAGTTCTTCAATTTTTTTCAGAGATTCTTGCACTCCTTTCCATACTTGCTCATCACCAGTTAGCATATCTGCATCCTGCTCAGGCCAAAACAAGAGGAAATGAAGACAGACAATTTAATTAAAAACTGGCCAAAGGACCCATGTAGACATTCTACAAAAACGATATAAAATAGCTTATAAGCACATCAAAAGATGCTTGACATGACAATAATCAGGAAAATACAAATCAAAACCACATTGAGGTACTATTTCATATCCACTAACATAGCTATAATAAATGGCAGATAACAGGAAATATCAATGAGGATACAGAGAAACTGAAATGCTCATGTATTTTGGTAGCAATGCAAAATTATATGTCTTTGAAAGGCAACCTTTTCAGTTCCTCGAAAGATAAACTACAGAACTACCACACTACCGGGTAGTCACCATATTGATAATTCCACCCCTTATAACCAAGATAAATGAAAATGTTGAAAAAAAAACCCACTTGCACACAAATACTCAGTTCATTACAGCCAAAAGGTAGAAACTCAAATGTCCATCAACTAATGAATGGTTAAATAAATAAGATATGTATGTAGTGGAACATTATTCAAAAATAAAATAAAAGAAGTACCAGTACATGCTACAACACGGATGGATGCTGAAAACATTACACTAAGTGAAAGAAGCCAATTAAAAAAGACCACAATGTTATACGATTCCATTTGTACAAAATATCCCCACCAGGCAAATCCATGGAGACAGTAAGTAGAATAGAGGGTGCCTATGCTTAGGGTGATGAGAGAATTGATGAGTGATTACAGTGGGTAAGGATACTTTCTTGGGAAGATAATGTTCTAAAGCTGACTGGCATGCCTGTTGCACAGCTCTATAAAAGGGACTTAAAACCATTAAACTGTTCACTAAACTGACTGAACAGTGTCATATGTGAATTATATATCAACAAAGCTATTATTTTTAAAAGTAAGGAGAAGACAGATAGTATCTATAATTATTTGTCAAGAGGCCTTCAGACAAACATTTTAATCAAATATGGTATCACTAACCAAGGTAGGAAATAGGAAGACAGATAAACTATACCCATGTGGACCAATTTTGATTTCTGCAAAAATTAAAGACAAATCAAACAAAACACCTGATATTTTAACAAAGGAAATCAAAATACACCTAGGAGCTGCCTTGTATTGCAAACACCTGCGCTCCCATTTAGTTAGCAGGTCCTCTCCTGTTTGCTGCTATGTCTCCAACATCTAGCACAGTGCTAAATGATAGGTATTCACTCAATGCCTGTGAATGAATGTCTGAAAACCATGTGTGTGGCAGAGCACAGCACAGCACTGGTGGCTTTACTAAAACTATTCCCTTGCAACTTTACACAGCTCTGTCATGTATGTAAGACCATGCCCTGTGCAGTAACACAGGCAGTGAATAAGCACAGTCCACCGAGTCAGGCAAGAAGTAAACACAGTGTTTAGAATGAAAAACAGAAATAAAACCAACAGGAACTAAACCTGATTTTTACCAGCATGCAACAATTCTAAGCAATTTAGAGGTAAAATATGCTTCCCTTCCAGGTCAGGGGGCAGCTGCATCTCCTTTCCCTGATTTAATACCAATCAACTGCTGAACTTAAAAACTAGATTCATACACACTGCAACCTGCTCAGAAATCAGAAGTGTATAGCCAAAGTCTAAACCAGGTTTGCTTGATTCTAAAAGTCTCTGTTCTTGTCTGCTTCCATTATGGAAAGCTAAGCATGCTCAGCGAGTCTTAGTTTTGTATCTCTGTGCTGTCCAACATGGCAGGCACTAACTACATGTTGCAATTCGTATTGAAATAAAATAAAATAAATACAATTTAAAAATCATCTTGCTGCAGCAATCACAGTTCAAGTGCTCACAGCCCCATGTGGGTATGGCTACTACCTGGGACAGCACAGATGTGTAACCATATTGTCACTGAAGAGAGCTCTATTGGACAGCACTGCTTTACAGAAGCTGATCAAAGGTAGGAACCATTCAACAGAAAATATTCAATAACTATGTGATCTACAGGTGTCAGAGATGAGAATCACTGGAGGGAGTTAAATCATAGCCAGTATGGGGGCGATTGCAAAGGTGAGAGAGCACAGGCCTTTTCAAGCTATTTGTAGCTCCCTGGAGATTCCCAGTGTATCTCTAGGAGGAAAGAGTGCGCTTTCAAGAACAGCTGCCAGAGAAAGCCCATGTGACTGGTGGAAAGATACAGATTACTCATGTATGCCAGGATAGGAGAAAAATAAAGCCTCTGAGAATAGAAAAAAGATGTGTGACGGTTGTGTGAGTACATCTGTGAGCCACAGAGCCGAGGGAATCTGTGTATGTGCTTTGCACATGTGTGCCACAGAAGGTGGATATGAAGAAGTGTAGCCTACTTCCTTTAGGAAATTCTAAATACACACCAAGTTCCTGTGCATAGGAAGAGGAGGATAATCAACGTCTCTGAGAAAGCAGACAGCAGTCTCCTGCTAAATTTCCGCTCTAAGCCCTTATTCATCTCCTAAAGTTTCAGTTCTGTCATATTCTCCTGCTTTAACAATCAGAGTCACCCATGATTACATGTTCCCATTTATGTTTTATTACTGAAATTTCAAATCTAAATCGTAGTCTGCATAGGGACAGTGGACACCTGCTCTTCTCGTGAAGGTATCCACGTCCTGAGCCCCAGAACCTGTGATTATGTTAGCTTATATGGCAAAGGAGAATTAAGCTGTAGGCAGAATTAAAGTTGCCAATCAGCTGACCTTAAAATAAGGAACTATCCTGCACTACCCAAGTAGGCACCATGCAATTACTACTACAGCCTTTAAAAGTAGAATAGGAGCCAGACCTAGTGGCACACTCCTGTAATCTCCACACTCTAGGAGGCAGGAAAATTGCAAGTTCAAATCTAATCCTGGGCATTTAGTAAATTAGTGAGACCCTGTTTCAAAACTAAAAAGGGCTGGGGTTGTAGCTCAGTAAGAAAGCTTTGGGTTCAATCCTCAGTTACCGCCAAAAAAAAGAGAAGAAGGAGGTAGGTGAGATCAGAATGAAGTGCTATGAGGACTTAGCCACAGCAGACTGTGAAGATGGAGGGAGAAACAAAGAAATATGAGAGGCCTCCAAAAAGTGAAAATGGCAAGCTCAGATTCTCTCCCGGAGCTGTCAGAAGAGTATAGCCCTACTGAGCTCCAATTCTAATACAGCAAGACTTGATTCAGGCTTTTGACCCATAGAAGTGTAGGATAATATATTTGTATGGCTTTAGGCCACTAACTTTATGATCATTTGTTATGCAGCAATAGGAAACTAATACAATCCCCAATATGACTTCTGTACTATTTCTGACCACTGGAGCTTTGCACATCTCCCTCCTTGCATTTGAAATTAATTAATTTAATCACTCACTTTATTCATTAATATTTACTGAGTACCTACAAGGCACTGTTGTAGCCACTGGGAGAGTCAGTAAAGAAATCAATTATAGCACTTATACCTAAGAAATAAGAGGAACACAGGGCATCAGAAACACATAGATAACGCAATATGGCAGAGAACAAACAAATACAGAAGCAAGAAGAGAAGCACTAGCATCAGGGAACTGTTAAAACAGGGTGGCCAGAAAGGTCTTATAGAAGATGGCATCTAAGCAGAGGTCTGCAGGTGAAAGCTCAGGAGATAAGAGGACATAGCAGGTACAACAGAGCTGAGGCAGGAACAAGCCCAAATAGCTTCCAGGAGCAGCATGGAGGCCAAAATGGTCAAGCTGGGTGTTGCAGTGCACGTGCCTGTCATATCTTTCCCTTTAACTGTAAGTTCTCCACAGCTGAACATAGGCCTTATTCTTTTTTTCCTGTCTCTTCAAAATACTTAGCAAAATACCCTATAGGTACCAAATGCTCAGCTGAACATCTGTAAAAATGGATTTAGAAGAGATCATGTTTTTGTAACTACTTTGAATATGTTATTATCTGGGTGTCTTGTATACATCTCAGTTAATCCTTATAACATTCTTGCAGGGTATCTATACCTACCCATTATACAAGGTCTAAGACAGTCCTGAAGCTTAAGGAAATGATCCTCATGTCCTTCCACTCCGAACTGCCAGAGGCAGTATTTAAATCCAGGTCTGTTGATCCTGACCCCAATCCATTTCCATCTTGACTACCCTCATGCAATTTGAATTGGTTTTTCTCCTGGGCTTGCTTATAAGGTGAGACTTATATTTGTGGAGCTAACACATTTAAAATATTGTCAACTATGGTTCCGAAGATTTTCCTAGCGCTAAAGGACAGTGAAATTCCCCTCAACACGGAAACCCCAGCAATTCTCATATCCTTCTACCAAGCAGGGTGAGATCAGTGCCAGAACAGAGCAATTTCATTATATTCATAACTAAATCCACATCAGCAAACAAAACAGAATCTGGTTAGCTGTTCTTTTGGGTTGACACTAAGCCTTTATTTACTTAACAGAAGAGCAGGCAAGCTTTGAAATTGCTTTCAAACATTCAGAAACAATAGTGACCAGAAGATTTTGTACTGCAGCTAGACAAAGCCACACTTACAGTTAACTGTCAACCTCCTGGAGGATGCCATTATGGTAAATGTTTCTTGCACTTAGCCCCAACTCGCTTCAGTCCTGAACAATCCTGACTCTTGTGACTCTGCAGCTCCCGCTACAGCCTGCGCTGGGTGTGTCTCTTCTCTCCCCACACCCTAAAGGGGGAAAACATGTGGTCGCATATCTCTGTAAACAGGACATGAGCGTATAAACTGAAAATATACCTATGGAAACACAACTTAAGTCTTCTGTTTTAAATTTGCAAATATAAGAGTAAGTTAATATGCTCTTCTTCACAGTTCCTGTTTCTAGTATTTATCATCCAAAGCCATTATCATTTGAGACAAGTTACTTAGGGCAAAAAAATCCTCCTGAATTTCAGCTTTACCAATGTAAAAGACATTTGTCTTTAGAAAATGGAAAACGTCTGATTTACAGTTACATATTTTTAAAACATCGAAAGTCCTATTGTGGGCCCGCGTGTAGCACAATGGGAAAGCACTTGCCTGGCACCTGAGTGCCCTTCCCTGCAACAGGAGCCAGTGCTCCTGACGGCTGCCCTGCTCCTTCCACCTGCACTTCACAGGCTTGGCAGTGCCAGCCAGTGTGGCTCCACCTCTAGTCACCACCTCCTGCACAGTTCTGCGGAAGTCCTAACAGACTAGACTTCGTTTCAAAGAGTAATACACAGAAACAACTCACTTACAGCCAAATGGTGCCTCCTATTTTCAGGTAAGACACTCTCCTTCAGTTTTTTGCTCCTCTCTGCTGGCTCAAGGTCCTTGCACACCTTATCCCACTCCATTCATTCTTGCCTCACAACTCCACACCCCCCCCCGCCCACTCGTCACTCTCTCACTGCTGATACTCCTACATTTCCATCTCAGTCCTCTCCACTCTTTCCTGAGTCCTGTGCTGCATTGCTTCCTCCCTTTGCGACTCAACTACCCCTCTGCACTCTATCAGGAGACCTCTAATTCTGCCTTCTTTGTTCGACAAACCCTGGATGCCTTTTTAACACTGAGGTGTTGTTAATCGTCTACCTGGTTGTTACTCCCACTAGCTTGTCCTAGAACCCTAAGAGGAGCCTTGTTCTACTCATATCCAAGTACCCAGTACAGTGTGGTAAGCTGTAAAGTAAACGTTTGGTTAGAGACTGACTGATCAAGGAGAGGCAAGTGGCCTTCCATAATCCACAGATAATAGTATTACAGAATAAAATCACTTATGTTTGCAAAGAGAACCCCAACCAAGGAAATCAAGGTTGTTCTTTTCATATCACGCTTCTACCTTAACTCCTTCTACTTTGACTCGCTTCTACACATGACATCATGATTATGTTGGAAAAGGATATGTTCCCACTGTGACAGTGCCAAATGCTCAGATACCAGTCATAATTTAGAATCCAAATGTGATTCCTTCTCCCAGCATAAAAAATTCCCATCCTAACTCAGGATCCATGATGCCTTCTGAAAATAACATCAAAAGCTTTTTAGGGAATGGACACAGCACTCCAGGCTTCTACCTCAAACATCAGCCTTAGTCTTCTGGGACTGTTTGCCAAGAGGTCCCTGGCTCCATCTATTCTGGACGGATCAATGAGGCCATCTATACTTCCTCATATTACCTGCTAAATCAATATCTCAGGGGTAAGTTCTTTAACTGTAACAATGATATGAGGTAATCTCATCACCACATGGAAGAGTGTCAGTCACCACAATTACATTCAACCAGCCAAATGCTTCTTTTGGGTTTCACAGTAGGAAATATACCTCCCAGCTATCAGTAGTTGCTGTGAATTAGAAATACAAGTTTCTTCAATAAAGTGTGGCTAAAATTCAGCAAAATTTATTATGTATATCCTTGGGAAAGTGACCAACAGCTCTATCAGATTAAGCATCAGATATATCTACCCAGATCCACCTTGCAGCTGAAACACTCAAACAGATGTATTCACTTGGCTCACACGTGTTTAAAATGAAAACTCTTGCACTGGGCTAATTTCAGATGGTTCTCATTAAAAAGAAAAGGAAAAGGAGAAAGGCAATCTGCTTTTTAATACTTCCTGTTACCCACTCCTCATATAAACTCTAATTAGATTGGATCGGAAAGAGATGAGTATAGATAGAATGGGAAATAAAATTAACAAACATTTATAAACTTTCCAGTAAGTCCATAATTGTAGTATTGTATAAAGAGGAAAGATTTTTTTTCTGTAAAGAGTATAATAATGTTTAAATATAGTATCTGTACTCTGAAGAGAGATTGAGAAGTCCTGAAATTCAAATTATGAGGGAAACAAAGTTTAATTGTAATATCTTTGACTATAGTACTGTACTTCCTGAGACTAATAGACTAACATTCAACATTATTCAAAATCTTTATGATTAGCACAGAACATCTCTGCTGGAACCAATTTCCACTTCCTTTGGCAAAAACAACTGAAAGCAGTTCAGACTGAACTTGAGGGAAAATGGCTCTTTTTAAAGTGAAAAAAACAGTAGGTCAGAATAGAGCATTCACTATTGTAGCAGCCACGCACCTGTGATAGGGTATAATGGGTGTTACAGGCTGCCGATTTGTTAATCGGCAAATATACACAATAACTAGAACAGGAATGCCGAATATGGAGTCATAAGACGTGATGTTGAATCCTTTCTCTATAGTTATATGATCTCAGCAATATTAACTTCATGAAATCAGTTTCCCTAGAGCTGCTGATCCTCTGAGTAGCTGCACCGTCTGACCCTTTCCTTTGCAACCGCTCTACAACCACTAATGTCATGAATGCACATGGTCTGAGTTTTCAGCTTCCAGCCAACAGACATTGATTAGAGTCAGCTCTATTTGGTAGGAAGGAGAAAAACAGGCTTATCATAGCGGAGGAAAGACCACTTTAGAGTGCAGACAAAAGCCCAACTGTGCCATGCCGCAGGTCCCATTTGCTCCGCCTGGAAGGCTCTTCCTTAATTTAGTCATTCAAGCAAACTCCTCTCATCCACCAAGAACCAGACCAAAAAGTTTCCAGCGTCTACCAGCACAATCCTGGGTATGCTTCCCACTAGATTCCAGGATGCTTGCCTTAGCATCTTGTAACAATCAGTATAACTAATGCAGATAAAAAGGGTTTCACCACAGCGCTGTTACTGGTTCACAGGTTAAACTGGCTTGCAAAGGTTACCTTTTCACCAGTATCATAAAACTGAGATCTCAGCATCTATAACAAATGTTCACAAGCAGGATGCAACAGAGTTCTGAATCCTGGAGCCAAACAGTTACGCAGAGCAATTTTAAGAGTCCAAAGTAGCTCAGCGGCACAAGCGCCTGCCTTGCAAGCCTGTGGTCATTTCGAACCCTGGTACCGGTAAAAATACAAAAAATACAAAAAAAAAAAAAAAAAAAAAAAAAAAAAAAAAAAAAAAAAAGAAAAGAGTCCAAAGTTCTTATTTCTTTGCCCCTCAGCACTCTCCCCTGGCTGGTGACCCCAGAACAGATGCCCTCTTCTTAGTGTAGAAAGCATTCTTCTAGCAGGCCAGTCTTATCATCACCTTGGATCTACTGGAGTAGTACCTGGGCAATGAGAAAAAATACCCCTAAGTTAAAGGAGAAGTTTATTTTAGCTCACAGTTTGCAGAGGTTTCAGATCGTAGTTGGCTGACTCCAAGGAAGGGCAGCATGGTAGAGGAGCATGGCAGGCAGGAGGCAGCAAGGCTTCCTTTTTCCTTCTTCTTCCTCTTAGAGTCCACCCATGCTGCCAGCCTATCTACTGGTGCCACTCCAACCAGGGTGGGTCTTTTCTCTTTAGTAAATCCATCACCTACCCCAGAACTATGCTAAACCCATGAGTGGGCTGATCCAGTGCCACATGCCCATGATCCAGTCACTCCCCAAAGCCCCACCTTGGAGCATATGAAGTTTTGGGGGTACATATAGATATATGCCACAATGAAATTCCACTAAATTCCACTGAACATTGCTTGCATATGCTGAGAAACAATCTGTCCACTGGCAGCACTACTTCATTTAGCCACCGCTGGACTTCACGTTCTCCCTGTAGCTGTCACCATTTGCTAAATGTCCATTTAGCTTGCTCTCTCAGACAGAAATATAGCTCTCCTGTAACTATAAATGTTTATATGACCATATACTCTAACCAACTGGAAGTTAACCTTAAAGCTCCAACTACCCAGAATCTCCAGGAGGAGGAGAATGTTCCCTTCATGATTTCTAAGAAATGGACAATAGCCTCGTTGCATAAAGTCAGCCCTTCTAGAACCACCAAAGCCTTTCCCAGTTACCTCAACACTTTACCTCCTTTGTGCTGCATCGTCCCATCCCACAGCAGAAAACTTCTTTTCAGAGAATGGTTGTTGGCTTGTATAACATCAGGTTTACTTGGAATAAAAGAAGCATCTACACATTTGGGGCAGTTGGGTGCCTACCCAAGTCAGTGGTGCTTGCTGGAAATCAGCCTTACATGCAGCGTGTTGTAGAAAGCTGGCATGACTGGTTGATAGACAAAGGGAGTCAAAGATGACAACAAGATACTCAGGAAGGAGACATCCCCTTGCAGCCTCCCTCCACACCAGGAAGATAAGTTCCTGAGAAGATAAAATGGGGATTATATGAAGCAGAAGGCTACTGGCTTGGCTTGCAAATGCATATTCAAGCAAATTCTTTTCACATTTGTGGAAAGGCTATCAAATGGATGGATTGTGCCATAGTAAATTCATACAGTTCCTGGCAGAGTCCTGCTAGTCTCATTGCAAACACCACAAAGTGGGAGGTTTGAAACTCTAGGACAAGGCAAAGATTTAATCAAAGTGTTCTAACGCCAATAGCCATTAAGAGAAGATATGAGAAGGTACACCCCAAGTTTCAGGGCAGGTTTTATTTAATGGAGATCAAAACCACAGCTCTCAGCTCCTCCAATCTGCCACACCTCCATCTTTTGTATTTTCTTCTTGCATAGCAGCTGCTTTCACTTTTCTCTGCAGACAGAGAGGAAATTGCTTTAAACCAAAGCAGAGTAGATTCAGGTTAGGCTTAAGGAGCAATGTCCTAATAGCAAAAGTTAGGATAAAATAGATGTGGTTGACCCAGAAACACTTGAAAATAGGATGAGCACTGGGGCAGGTGTAGCTCTGTAGTAAAGCACTTCCCTGGCATGCATGAGACCCTGGGTTTCATCCAGAGCGAGAAAGAGAGCAAGAGAGACAGACAGACAGAGACAGAGACAGAGACAGAGGACGGCACATCTTGAGTTTTGTGCTCCTGGCATACGTATGTGGCAGGCAGCATAGTAAAAGTAGGACTGAGAAGGTGGGACTCCAATCCCAGCTCTGCTGTGGCCAGCTGTGAGGCCTGGAGGCTAACAGCACCTCGGGCTGAGCTTCCCCAGGTGAGAACTTGATTAAGGTTGCCATGGAGATGGAAACTAATCATTCCACTCCATTAATCACCTCTGAAGCAGGTATCTGCTGTGTTTGAGGAAAGACTTGAAATTCTGATAGAACAGACTTTGGGATTTGTGGTTATGCAAACAAATTGCAAAATTTTTTCCCTTTTTTGTTTTTGTGGTGTTAGGGACCAAAGCCAGGGCTTTGCACATGTTAGGTGAGCGCTCTGTCACTGAGCTATACCCCAAACCCCTTCACATTCCACTTCCTTCACTCTTCATTCTATTATAAACTGAGTTCTCTCGCATAGAAACTACCAAAGCTGAAAAAGAGTATGCAGGACAGAACAAAGAGAATACCCAGAAGAGTACAGTACTCTTTGACAATGATTATTTAATTCACAGTTGCCCTCTAACATTTGTGTAATGATTGTTATGGGCAACATTCCAAATCAGAAGAATACTGTATTTTCTTTTCTGCTAAGCAGGCACATCAGATTATCCAAACCAAGGGAACAGTTGAGTTGGGGTCCACACTAACAATTTCAGAGCACAAGTCCTGGATATAAGTCTCTATGCACTTTTCAAGGAGGTAATCAGAGGAGCTGACCAAAAGAAATTATTTAATTCAACCTCAGAACCTGTCCCTTAACATCAGTCAATCCAGTTTCCAACAGCTTCTCCTAATTTTTCAGTTGAAGTGTGTAAATTCCCCAGGGTTTACTAATCTTAGGAAGACAGCACTGAAACCCCAGACCATGTGTCAAATAACCAAGAAGTTAGAAAAACAGTATGTCAGTTTGAGGGAAATAATATTGTAGCTTTACTTAATACACAGAAAACAAAGAACTCAGAACTGTACTTTTCCTCCCAGTGGAAAAAAGGCCAGTGTTCCTTCCATTGTTCTACAGCTGTAAAGCTGTGAATTAATCCACACGTAGCTCTGCTCCTGGAGGCAGGAGTGGGGGATGCCAGCATACTACCATTCCTGGGCAGTAAGCCTGGCAGGGAGACCAGGTTTGAGGGGGACAGATGAAGTAATCGGATTGCAGAATATAGAGCTAGGCATGGTGGCACACACCTGTAATCCCAGCATCATCCCAAGTTTGAGGCCAGTCTGGACTACATAGTTGTGAGTTTAAGGCTAGCCTGAACTACATAATGAGACCCTGTCTCAAAAATCAAAACCAAACAAAAAGAATAAATTTCAGACTCTATCTTTTTTTGCCCCTTTTCATCCCCATGAAACCCTGCACACAACACCAGGACTCAGATGCTCTCCTGGCAACTGTGCATCCTGTGGAAGTGAAGAGCTGGCTGACTGCACGGCGAGCCCTCCCCTGGCACCCCACCAACAGAAAGCATATGTCTGCATTTTATATTCCAGTAAACTCTGGTCTGGCCCTCAGCCAGGGGACCTCTTTGCAATGTCAAAGATAAAAGCACTGGCTATGTTTGGCACTCTGCCCCCACCTCCATTCTCTTGTAACCATCTCATAAACCAAGCATGCATTACTGTTAACAGAGTCTTCCAGACAGAGGTCTGCTGGAGCTTTATAAACACTACCAGATGATGAGCAGAGGTGTCTCCACTACACAGGAAGAAAAGGGGGTTCAGGGAGGCCAAGAGACTGCATGCAAGACCTGCTGGAGATCATAGAGAGAAATGGAAGATCCAACTCTATCCTTGGACCACCGCTGTTACCAACGAACTGCTCACTAAGCAAAGTCCTGGATATCTTTCATCAAAAGTTGGCAACATCAAATCTCAAGTCTGCTCCAAACAGTATAGGTACAGAAACATCAGCTTACTGATCCCTACTAAGGCCTTAATAAATTGTGGCTTTCCAAAATGGTATTTTGAGTGTACAAGATTGTGTAATGTTCATATCTCTCACCCCACTGGCCCTGGGGAATGCCACGATACCAGGCACATAGGACTTGTAAAATCATTACTGTTTGATCACTTCCTATTTTCTTTTTGGGTTATACCCATGGTGGGTGAAAGTTATACAGTCCCTGTCATGGCCTTTAACATCTCTGTTTTACTATCTGTTTAACTTTCCAGATTACTTTGAAGTAAGACTTTAATGTTCATAAACATTCACTATCTAGAGTATGGAAGGATATGTTTTCTGGAAGTAAACAGATTAAAAAAAAAAAACCCTTTCTCTGTACAGGAACACAGAGTGGACATTCAGGGGGTTAATTAGGGGAAAACCTCACTTTCTCATCACAGAAGAAGCTGGATTGTTCTGGATCTGCTTTTTTTATATATCAGAAAGTTTAATTCACCTCTGGGAGGCTGCAGATTGCTTACACCCTCTCTCACTCTCCCATTCTCTCTTCTCTCTCTGTAGACTGCATCTAGTAGGGGCACAAACTAAACTGCAAATATTTGGGTGAGATGTGGTCACAGCCTCTTAAGACTTACAGTCTAGCGGTTGAAACAGCCACACAAATGTTTTGTTTCTAAATGTTGCAGAGATCGAAGTCCTGGGACTTTGGCCAGTCTAAATCTAGGGAAAGGGTCCTAGCTCAGTCTTGAAGGCTCTAGAAGTACTGGTCAGAAGAGCAGAAAAGTAGGACAGACAGAGGGAACAGCAGCAGGAATCAGAAGAATGTGGGAGGAGAGGATGCTATTGCATATCGCTTTCCCTTGTGCATGGCGGTATTTGGAGGGTGGGGGACACACCTCACATAGAAAGCCTTTCCCAGACCTCCTGGAGCTCCAGGAAGTTTGTATTTGTAATCCCCAGGGGAAAGTTATTGGAAGTCTAATGAGTTAATTCCAATCTACCACTTCTCATGCATGGTGAGAATAAAGACACTAAGGCATATTTGTAGTTGTGAGGAGTCAAGGGGGTCCTAAGTTTAGCTAAGGTGATTGCTAACTGGGACAAAGGCCTCGATTCAGGGCTAAACCCAGGTTTTATCCATTCGTGAAGAGGGGAGTTTCTTGAAGATGCATGACTGTGAGAGTGGTGGAAAGTACATGAGTGCTATGAGCCAGGCTTGATAGGTGGCTTGAAATCACCTCTGCAATATTCGGAGAGAAGTACATGCAGAAAAGAATAATCTACATAACACAATGCAAGGTAGGATCTAATGTTTTGGGGTTGGTGCTTCAGCTCTGATGTGTAATTTTTTATGCCCTGGAAAGTCACAGCCTCTTATCTGGAGACTCAATCCCAGCTGAGCACGGAGCATGGTTTTCCCTCCCACGTGGCTCACACATGGTTCTTGGCAGCTACGGGATGGGGCAAAGCTGATCTGCCATGTTGTTTCAAAGACTACGCATCAGTATCTTAGTTAGACTGATTTGCATTGCTTAAAGCAAATTGAGGAGATAAAGAAAAGTCCTAGCCAGCTCTGTACATATTAACACATGGAAACATTTACTAATTATTCATAAGCGTTTGCAGTACATAACTATTATATTCATCTTGTGAAGTTGGTATATGTACATAACAAATCTTAATTCTTTTTATGTCCTCTTACCCTTACCCTCCCTCTCTCCATCTCCTGGTCAGCCATAGGAGGAGTTTTAAGTATTAATATGATGTTTTTTAAATATCCATGTGGAAAAGACAACAGTCAAGTTGGGGAAATGAAGGCAGGAAGACTATTTAGGTAGATAGTGTGACAATTAGAAGGAGATAATGTGAAGCTGAATAAGGCCTCTGGGAGAGAGACAGGAAAACACCAGGTAAGAGAGCTTGAGAAAGTGATGGTTGGGAGTAAGCTGTCTTGAGAATAAAGGAGGAACACACTGAACAACTACTAGCATCTGGCTCCAGCGTCCCAGTGCATTACACAGCCTTCAGGTGAGATCAGCAACACAGCAAGGAGGTGGGTAGAAAAGGTGAGTTCACTTTTAGATATGTGAACAGGAGACGCCTGCAGGGAACACAGGTAGAGCTGGCCCCAGAGGAAGCTTGAAATATGAAACCAGACCGAGAAGACAAAGGTGAGAAGTACACATTTGGAGATCAATGTCATATAGGTAGAAATTGAAGTTATAGGAGCAGATAAACCAGGAGAACCCAACATTCAAGGCGGAAAGAAGAAAAGCAGAGGAATCGCTAGAAACTAACTCAGGAGTATATCCAGGAGGAGAAAGAGAGGATTGATGATGTGGAATACAACGAAAGGGTCAATGGGAAAAAGACAAAAGCAGCCCCTAGACTTAGAGCTCACTGATGATATCAGAGACACACAGTTTCAATGCGTATTGGTGAAAGCCCATCAGTGGGTGCTAAGAGAAAACACGGACATGGAGTTACTAACTGTGTAGATGACTCTTTCAAGAGGGGTCACAGATCGAAAAAGAGAAAGCAGAGGCTACCGGTGAAAGCTGGCCTGGGGAGATATTATATTTAATAACAGAAGAGTCATGAGCATGTTCATGGCACAGGGTCAGCAAAAGACAGACCACAACAGAGGCTCAGGCCAAGGAGGTAGAATCAAGAACACAGGTGATGGGAGAAGTAGGTGGCAGGGACTTGGCTTTAATGATGTGAACCTGAGAGAGACAGAAGGATGGGGCAGGAAACTGAAGTATATTGTGCCGGATGAGTTTTATTAATCTACTGATACTAAGAGAGAGCAAGGACTTAAAAGAATAGAGCAGCACTGGGAAGCCAGAGTGCTGTGGGCGAGCTAGGAAGGGAAGAGGTTGCACAGACAGCTGGCAAAGATAGAGCCCAGCAGAAGGAAGGTGTGGAGCAGCCACAGTGTCCATCTGCTGGACGCTGAGGTTTTCAGCAGCACTGCTCTGTACTTCAGGTGTCAGAGCAGTAGGAACACAATGGGCCATCCATGGCTGGGGAAAGGGACAGCATGGTGGCAGATCAGGGGCTATGGAGGCTGCTGGTGGACACAAACATGAGGTTAGAGAGAGAAGAGGGGAGGCCAGGTATGGTGAGGTTTTCAGAAGAGCAAATAACTCTCCTATTCTCCAACCAGAAATGTCCTTTGGACCCTCTTTGTGTTTACTGACTATTTAACCTCCAAGAAGAAAGTGACATTTCTGTAACATTTGAGAACGGCCTACTCACTTCTCCACTTCACTTTCCAAAGCACTTTTATTTTCTTCTATTTTATAACAAAGAAGCTGTTATCTTGACAAAGGTATAGCAGTCCTTCAACTACTGGAAATAATGAGTCTGTAAAATGTTTCATAGCCACTTGGGTTCACATTTGCTTTACTCATTTCTACTTGTGCAAGAGCAGTGGCTCATCTTCTAGAACAAAATCTGAGAATACTCATCAGTGCTCAAAATAGCTGTCAAGGACAATCCATTCAGGATCTTTCCTCTCTCAGGAGCTATTCCTAGTCCCTATTCCTTTTCTCCAATAAATTTTCCTACTCTCAAAAAATAAAATAAAATAAAATAAAACAAAACAATCCAACACAATACAATAGCTGTCAAGTGTTTCCTAATAAAAGCAGGGTTAGTTCGAGGGCTGGGTTAGTTTGGGCAGGGACCAAACCACATCATGTGTGGCAAGTACTTGGCAAGGCAACTGGCTTTCAGGAACCACTGACCACATGTGAGCCAGGCTACCACCACGACAGCAAAGAGCAGAAAACACAAGGAATCTCACAGACTTGAAGACAACATGAGGAAGGCAATGCCGAGTGACTGGGGCTTGTGAGAAACACTGCAGCACTTCCTAACACAAGGGAGAAAGCAGAGAAGTTCCTGTTTGGAGAAAGTGGGAAACATCAACAGGTACCAGAAAGCTAGGTGTCCCTTAGTTCCTTCCCACCCAAATGCTTTCTCTTAAAAGCAATTCTTCTCAAATAGGAAACAGAAGAATGAGGTATTATAGAAAATTTCACATCTTTAATTTTAGACCCCAAGGTAGTAAAAGAATTCTGTAAATATGGTCATGGTCAGGAGATTACTACCATTCTTCTCTGAAGAACTGAGAGGAAGTGGCAGCAGGAGGCCAGAGTGGTAGTAAATAGGGTTGCAACAATATATGCACACAAATAAGAGTTTGCATGCTGGAAGCTTCCCAGTAGATAACTTACTTCCTATGTTTGAGGAGTGCTTACTTAAACTTCAAAGAGAAGTGATATTTACTAGAGGGTACCCAGGGCACCAAGAACAAGTCCTGCCAGTTTTAACCTACTTTTTCATGGAGACTACACAAGTATCTTAGATGAGCATTACTGATACCACACTCAACTGACTGCAACAAAGACTTAATAAAGTCCTCCCTGATAGTCTGTGCATAAGATAATGTGAATGTGTGTGTAGATTCCTGGCTGGTTAAACAATCAGACACATTTTAGGGTTAGCTGCTGTCAACTCTGGATCAGTCTCCATAAAAATAATTTTTTCTTTTCATATTTTCTTTGAGACAGGGTCTCATTACATATTCCAGGCTGTCCTTGAACTCACTTTATAGCCAACACTGGCCTCGAACTCACAGCGATCCTCCTGCCTCAGCTTCTGACTGCTGAGATTACAGGTATGTGTCAAAAATAATTTTCCTTATTCTGGCAGAGAACCTGGCAGAAGAGGCTAAATTTTAGAGAGCTGGCTAGCTGAGTATGAAATAATAATAAAAACATCAGTATTTACTGACAATTATTGTTACTTTAATTTTTATCTTATTTAATTATCTCAAAAAAGTGTAAGTTAAAAAACTACTTCAGTCCCTAGGTAAGAGAAGGCAAGTCTGTAGTTATGGAAGAAGACCTTCAAGTTTAACTAACTAGGAACTCATGGCGATAGAGTTGAGCCTCCAATTGTATATTTCAGAATTCTGAGTGCTCTTTGCTACACCATGCTGCCTCAAATATTCCAGTGCTTGGAGACTATATAGTTGGGATAAAGGAGCATGTTTATTCTTTCTTTAATGCTCCACAGGGCAGACCTAGGACCATGTAGTAAGTTGGAAGAGGCAGCTTTCAGTTTATAAGGTCAATTAACTTCATAATCTCAGTGGCCCAAGCAGTAGTGTGAATGATCTTCTCAAAGACAGTGTACTCCGATCTCCATTAAAAATGTTCACACAAAGTCTGACCTCCACCCAGCTGGAATACTGTAGAGGAAAGTTCTGATTTAGGGGCTCCAAAGTTCTCTCCAGTTCTGGGCTGATGGACCTCTATGGAATGACTTATACTTTATTTACTTTAAAATTACAGAGATCTCAACAGGATGATGTGGGTAACAGTTAAGTGTTGAGAAACTTGTATCTAAATTCACCACTAAGCCAGTCCAGTGTTATTAAAAGCTTTAATACTAGAAATGCACGCTTGCTGGGAGAGGCAAAGAATACCAGAGGTGACACGAACTACATACAGAAAAGACTCTATCAAGATGGTAACTGGAATCATACAACTTGTCTTTACATTTAACTGCATATATCTTGGAGTGGAAAAGTGGGACAGGTCATGATAAAAACTGCTGGAGGCAGGAAGGACAAGAATATACCTTTCTGAGGGCCAGCTGTTGTAGGGAGCCATTGAAAATGGAGATTGAATCATTTATATTGTAGTTTTATATGTCTTATCCATTGCATGTTTTTCTAGGAAATTGTTTTGCTGTTTTGCTATGACTTGGTTTTCCCTATAATACAGAGAGGATAGATATATAGGTAGAAATTCACACATGGGTTTTTTTTTTTTCTTAAATTATTTACGGGAACAGATTATATAATGCAAGATGTAAGGAACAAATACTCTGAGGAAGAGACGCTGAGAAACCCGAGGCTTATTTTGTAGCATTATAATATAAATTCTAGCAATCTATTGTTTGCTGATTAGAATGACATTGGACTGGTTTCTTGAGTTCAACTTCAGCATATGCAGAGATGGGGATTGCTATCACAAAGAGAATGAGAGATGCGATGGTAGTTGCTATTGTCTTCCCTAATTTGGAACTTGAGGACCTAAAAAGACTTCATCATCCTGTAATGATTTAATTAGCTCTATAATATGCAATAAGTATATAAAGTGGGTGAAGATAGGGACAACTATTTGTAAGAAGCTAGAGACAGTTAGATAATGAAGATCTCCAGTGGACTTGCTTTGAAATCTGTATTTCTTTAAATTGTGTTTTATTTTTTTTTAAATATTCTGTTCTTTTGATATGGTTAATCTTACCCTCTTTGAGATGTAAAACAAATGTGTAGGACTGATAATCATATTACTGAGCTTTTGTTCGATCATAGAGCAGGATGGTTTGTAGGGTCACTTTTTTGAATGTCATTCTAAATACTTTAATTCTATAACCTGAACAGCTATTTCGAAGATGACAATGTGTAACTTATCAACCAGCAATTTCTTACTTTTTGTTTGTCTGTAATTCTGTATTATTTCTACCCTTTTTTTTTATCTCCATGTATTTTTTTTTTTCGTTTCCTTTTCTTTAAATAAAAAAAAAAAAAAAAGAAAAAAAAGAAAATGGAGATTGATCACATGTGTGGGGCTAAAGCAAGACCAGCCCTGAAAACACAGAGAGCCCAAAACAAGTCACCTACACAAGCGGTTCCAGCTCCAGAAAGGCAAGGGGCCCAGGCTAGCCAAGCAAACAAGTTGCTAGGCAGCACGGTTGAAACTGACATTCTCTTAGGAGTTTATGGAGTGTATAAGTAAATGTGCTACAGTGGTTTCTTCTCTCCCATCAGGAGAGTAAGGGCTCTACCTGACCCCAGCTTTGTCTCTTCTTTGTTTTGTCATCCTCTCACCATCCTTCATCCCAAGAACCTCAAGAGCTACATGGGTCATAGCAGACTGTCTAAACTAGCAAGTAAATATTCTGTGAACCAAGATAAGTGTGAAGCAGAAGGTAATGCTGATATTTGGAATTTCCTATAGAGCTTAACCAATAGGTAGGCTAAGAACAGTATTTATTCACTTCACTCATGCAACCCAAATTTATCAAGCATTGTTCTTGGCATTGAGGACACACCACAGAACAAGATAATAAGGTCATTCTTAGTAAGCAAGGAGGCAGAAAACACAGCCTGTACTTTTGTTCACGCTTTAATGAAAATAAAGACATAGCAGAAAAGAATGAGAGAGACGTGATTTCGTCAGCAAGGCTGGGACATCCCTCTGAAGCGGAAAGCGAAGAAAGAACGCTCACAAGCACAAAGCTGCAGGAAGACTGTTTCAGTCAGAGAGAAGCCGAGCGCAAACCCCTGGGGCAAGGGAGAACCTGGCGGGTTCCAACTGTGAGTCTGAGCTGAGAATGGATAGATGAACAGAAACCAGGCCATGCAGGGACCTGCTGACCTCTACGGAGCTGCAGCTCCCCTTTGCAAGTGAGTGAGGGGCTGTGGAAGAGACTTCTCTGGAAAACAGTCCCTGACTTTTCTGTACAAGCAAATTTCCAGGGGCACAGAGTGGAAACCTGCAGATCATTTTAGGGCCTATGCAAGAGAAAATGGCGCTGGTGAAATACACAATGACAACTGTTACTAAAAGGGGAGAAGGAAAGAAAGAAATGACAGCAGCATGCTGCACTCATGAGGTTTCCCCTGACTTCTTCCTGTTGCACTGCTAGGGAAACACTCATTTTTGTGTATTAACCCCACTTCTGCAGCTCCCAAACAGCTGCTGCTAAACTACCCAGGTTTTCAAATAAAAAATCTCTGTATATCTTATGCATTCTCAACTCTCTTGATTATCAAACTTTGCTTAAATTGTATATATAATTTCATGTAATGGTTCTAAACTTTCAATCATAGGTGGTTGGGGGTAGGGGATGCTGAGATGAAAAACAATAAAGTTTGGAAACTTGCAGTAAGGTCTTGGAGTTGACAATTTAATGACTGAAAAATAAATAAATAAATAAATGCACTAGAGTACCCTTGGGTCCCTGTTCTTATTCAGCTACACATCTGTTCTGCAATAGAAGGAGGGAGTTAATTACTTTTCTATGACATGTATTTTGTGAGATACTACACCAGACCAGTTAATAATGATCTACCTTCCGTTGACATAAAATGCTTAAATTAATAAAAACCTCAATGATACATTTCATAGCAAAGCATACTTAATTGAAAGGCTGGATGGCAGGAGTTGTAATTTTCCTGGGTAAAAATCATTGAGATGAGCTTATGGAAGCATGAAAATCTCAATCAATAAAGGGACTTACATGGGCAAACTGTTTTCAAAAGTACACACTTTATAGAGAGGGTGGGCTGGGCTTCTCTGCTTACAAATACAGCAGCACTGTAATTATTAGAGAGAGAGAAACTATGACAAGATAACCAATAATTGTCCATAATTGACATTATTAGTGATTTCCCATTTAAACCTGTCTATTCAGTCTCTAAGGTCTGAAAGGAAATGTGAAGAGGATATAAACAAGCTCTTGAAGCTCTGCTATTAATAATGAAAACCTCTGCCCTTCACTGAGCATACCCTTAGTAACTGTAGACCAAATGAATACCATTATGGGAACTGCTTATTTTCTTTTCCAAACTATACAGTGGTTTTAGATTACCTTGGACAACTTGAGATACTATCTAAAGTAGGTTCTAGGCACTAAGACAGAAGGATATTCCCTAAATAAACTTTATAGGTTGTCTTGCTCAAAGCCTGAACCCAGCTAAAGAAATCTCTGAAACCTAAGAAACCCTGTAGTAATGTTATATTCTACTCTTCATAGGTTAAAGAATAAAACAGCCTACTACCTTTCTTTCATTTTGAAACTCACGTCTTTCTTGCTTACAAAACAAAACAGAATACCAAACAAAAACAAACAAAGATATCAGAACTCGATACAGTCTGCTTTAGAGTGTTCCCTCATGGCCAATGTGTTAAAGGACTGGTTGTCAGCTCAGGACTCCACTGTGAGGTGATGGAACTTTTATTAGGTGGGGGAGTAAGTTTGATCACTCGGGCTGTGCCCTTGAAGAGGATACTGGGACCTTGGTCCGTTCCTTCCTTTTGTTTCTCTTTCACTTAGTAACCACCTCAGGTTACTCAGGTGAACAGCTCAGTCCACCATGCACTCCTGCCATGACACACTGTGCCACAAAAGTGACAGAGCCAGGCAAGCTCTGTCAAACCTCTGAAACTGTCAAAACAAATCTTCCTTATAAGCTGATCAGCTTGAGTATTTTGTCCTGATGACAGGAACTAACATTAACACTAATAGGACTGAAGTCAAGAAGTTTACTTCTCATGTACTAATCTGTCCCTTTTTGGCTAAGAATGCTAAGGGAGTATGATCTCTTTCTGACCATTCAACACCACTTGTTACCTGTCCACATTACAGAAGTCTGTACCCATGCAGCCCATACAATACCATGTTATAGTAGGTAGGCTTCAGTCTGCTGGAATTTAGGCACAAATCTGATAGTCTCAATTCTTTTCTTACTGTTGTCTATTTTTAACTTACTTTTCAAGGTGCTTTAGGTTAAAAAAAAATCTTCTAAAAGTAGGTGTGCGATAAATGGTTGTTGACTATCATGAGAAGCAACAAGTAACAATAAAAACACCCAAACTCAGAATGGATGATATAAAAAAGAAAAAAAAGATCGAATTTTACAGGGTAAGGATTATTTTTAGTAATAGAATATCTAATTTTTCTCTTTAATTCCAAAATATCTAATTTGTCTGGGGACTTTACAGCTAGCTTAAAGGATTCCAGAACCTGAAGGCTGGAAAGCTTTTGGAGAATCATACAAATGGGATAGTCTTTTAGAAGAGTCCCACAAAGAAAATGCCACCCTATGTTTAAAAAAAAAGTCCAAAAGCTAAGCAGGGAAGACTGAAAAATGCAGATCACGCTGCCTGGTTAACACTTCCTTTTCTCTTATAAGCTGAAAAGCTCTTGTTCCCTTCATCATTCCTGACAGTCTTATCTTCTGTGATGCTCTCTGAGAACATCTTGAATTTTCTTTGTCTGTTTTAGAGTTAGGGGGTTGTTCAGCATAGTTCTAGTGGGCCTGCAGAAAGTAGCATATGAAGAACACGGCTTTGGGTCTTTTGTTGAGCTAAAGACCCTGATATAAAATTAAAGAAGTCAGTATTCCCAATCTGCACAATGATTTTAATTAACCTATTCACAACACAAAGCTGTTTTTAAAAGTAAATATTCATTTATATAATATTAGGCTAGGCTGATTTTCTTGATCTTCTGAGGTTGTGCTTGTTACCCACTGGAGCCCTCTCTTGTGTTAAATACAGGCTAATTGTTTAGAAATAATTAATGTGTTTTTATTTAAATTGCACAAGACATAATTTGTTAATTGGCTGCTACTTCATCAGTTCCATTTTAAAAAGCACAATAAATAAAGAAATTAGCAGAAGAAAGTATTGGGTAAAACCACCAACATTAACTAAATTCTGAGGAAAGCAGATTAAGAGTGAGACAATTTACTGAACAGAGCAATTTAATGACACATGTGTAAACAACTGTTTCATGATCCTTTAGCTGCAGCTTTCAAACTTTAACATCATAGACAGGAAAACATTATCCATGCTTTAATCATTCCAGAACTCTAATTAACATGTCAAACATAAAGAATTCACATCTCTCTTAGTAGAGTATTTTTCGTAATGGTATATCTGATTTTCCACTAGTAGAGTTCATAGGGTCTGAAACAGGTCTGAAATGGTTGGAAAAAAAAGAAAACAGAAGACAGGTTGATGCCACAACTGAAATCCCTGAGTATCCTAGATAATAGGAGGGAAGCAGGGTTAGTCTGGAGCACAGCCACCCCTCCTCTAGCAGCCAACGTTCAGTATGACTGTAAGTGCTCTGACCTGTAACTGAAGCAGTGAGAGGCAGCCTGGGAGCAGGTGAGTATTTGGAACAAGCCAAATGCCATAGCTCCAGGTATCAATTGGACTCAATAACACCTCATGCTTTGTTGAGAAGAAAACTACCATTGCAGATATACACAAGGCACTCCCCAGAAGCTCTTCTGGGTGTCATGATGTGAGAATGGTGTCCATTTTCTTACCTGCTTTTGATTCTCTTTTGTGTAATAATTTATGATTTCTTTGTTGTACACACTGCTATATTTTTCTGGCTATTGCTGGTCATAAGTCCACACTCCCATTCTTCTGCACTCTCCCATCTTTCTGTGATGAAATCAAACTCTGCCTGGTATTCCTCTCTTTGGCCCTCATCACTGACCTGGCCAGCCTTCATCCTCTAGTAACAAAGAGCCACCCACAGTTCCATGGCACTATGGTCTCTGTGCCTGTGGGATGTTTCTTAGGATGCATCCTCAGCCTAAAATGCTCCCTTTGAATCGTCCCCTCTAGAAACACCTATAGTTTTTATGTCTTAGGTCAAATGTCTGCTCCTCTGAGAATTCTTTCCTTCTTAGACCAGGGAGATTATGTCTCTTCTGTTCCAACAGCACCTAGACAATTCAGATAAATCCTACACTGACGTAAACAGTGTGTCTGGGTGCCTGTCTCCACACTACAGCGTAAGCCACTTGTAGGTGGGAGCAGATCTTTCCACCATAGGATTTTCATAGTTGGTATATGGTAAGTCTCACCTCTCCAGATACTTGAGGAGGAATGGGAGAAGAGGAGGAAGGAAAGAAGGAAGAGGAGCGATTCAAGCAGGTTTGCTGAAAGAATTGAGATAAAAAACAATCACTATCAATAAGTAATGAGAAAGAAACACATCTATCTAAGTTCTAAGCAAAATTAGAAGCTTTAAGCTTAAGCTAAAACAGAGAAGACTTAATCCTACCAGAGTCTTCCCTGTGACCTGGAAGTCAGGGATTATGGATGCTCTGCAGTAGCTAAGGATTTAGTGTCTTCTTATGCCTGGGATCTGGTATTTTTCTCCCAGGTGGGTGGTATATGTTTTAGCCAAAGTTAACCCAAGATTTTAAACCATCACTATAATTAACACATTCTAAGTTATTCAATGGTAAAGCCAACCTATGTTATATATTATTATATATATGATATATTAGATTGGCTTTACCACTGGAAAAAAATATGTATGTATTTTAGAATACTACTGCTCAAAGTGTTTAAGAATTAAACTTGGATAAAAATAATAAAATGAGTAAACAAACTGAGATGGCATTTCAAACAAAACAGTCAAAAGAGAATTTCTAGACTAATTTACTCCTTTGTCTTTACCTTTTAGCTTTTCCTCCACACTCTGGTACAGTACACACAGTGCTTCATTCACCAAGATCACTCCCTGGGTATTAGGGTACCTGGGATGGCTGGATCTGACAGTCTAGTGCCAGCCAATTAGTGGATATCACAACTCATGTCTCCTTCCTATAAAATAAAGATATTAAGCTAGAGGCTTAATGTTTCTGCCAGGTATGCCAATTTAACTAACTCTTTTTTACATTCTATTTAGCCTTCGTGATAATGGTTTATGGACCTAAGTAAAGTAAAAATATGCTTTAGGTCTCTTAGTAATATGTGGTAAAAGCCTATCACTATTACTTCAGCAGGTGTCTGAGAGAAAATGAAGAATTACATATCCTCTATTTGCCATGGCTACCTGGAGCCCAAATAGCTCCTTTTTTAGGGCAGAGATCTAGGAGGGTGGAAGCACACTTGGCTGGCCACAATTCCTGATTCACAGGGCTGCTTCTACATGACCTCCTGGAGCTCCCTAATGCTACCAGTTCACTAGCATCACCTCTTCAAAAAAACACAGGCTCTGCAGGGGGAATTTATGGCCAGGTAAGCAGCCAGCCCTAAATAGTTCTACAATTCTCTATTTTGCTTCTGCCCATTCTCTAAGAGAGGGATGCTAGTAGAACTCATATGGCAGAGAACTGTAAAATTCCAGTTAATCGTATCTTATTTTAAGGGTTTGGGCCAAGTACTATGGAGCAAAACTATCAGGCTTTAGGATTGCTGTTGAGCCTACTGAATAGATAAGAGAGGAGATGCAATTTTCAAGTCAAATGAATACATAAAAGTAATTTTTGAATGACCATTAGAACCACACAAAAGGCAAAAAGGAGAAAAAAAGCAAACGTTACTAAAAGTTGAGGCAGGAAGATTTAAAAAACTATCAAGAAGATTATGTGAGCAATTCAGAGACTCTGATCAGCAAATCATGGGAACTGAAGATATTAGCATCTCTGAACTTTTCAAATGGACTATTTCCCCAGAGCATTCGAGAACAATAATGGCTACCACTACCTAGCATCAACCAGTTCCCAAGATACACAGACAGCATTACACAAAGCTTCGCCAGTTATGGATTAGTCTCATCTTACAAAACAAAACACTAAGATAGGGAAACTGGCTAATGTCAGATGGTTAGTGAGCATCAGCATTCAGAGCACATGCTCTTTCCATTATTATGAGCTGCCCTGGTGCCTTCTGCTCTCTGAATGCCCACTTGCTCTTGCTGGTGTCACTGGTCTTAAAATGTTGAAGCTTCAAGACTAGAACCCAACTTTTGCAACCCCAAATTCTGCTCTCTTTCTATGTTATTCTAAGGCTTCAAACAAGCTAACGATTCAACAAATGGTACTGGGATTATGAGACATCCAAATGCCAAAGTGAGCCTTAAATCATAGACATTACTCAAAGTGCATCAGAGATTCACGTATAACACAGAACTATAAAATCTCTAATAAAAACGTGCAAAAACTTTGTTCTCTTGGATTAGGCAATCACTTCTTAGATATGATATCAAAGGATTTAACCATAAAAATATTGATAATTTAAATCTTCTGCCCTTCCAAAGACCATCAAGGGAAGAAAAAGACAAGGCACAGACTGAGAAAAGACCAACGTTCATACAACATATGCCTGATAAAAACCATGTAAACAGAATCAAGAGCTTTCACAATTCAACAGTAAAACACCTACCCTCTTAAATAGGCAAAAAAAAAATTGAACAAATATATCATCAAATAAAATGTACATATGGCAAACACACATAGAAAAATATATATTACTCATCATTAAGACAATGAATAAAACAAAAAATGCGGTATCACTGCATACTTATTAGAGTGATTGAAAAATAATAAAATCTGACAAAATCAAGAGCGAATTTGGAGTAAAAACAACTTTCACTCATTGTAGTAGGAATTCAAAAAGGAACAGCTACTTTGAAAAACATGCTTGCAATGTCTTACTAAATTAAACATATATTTACTATACAATCCAGTATTTCCAACCCCACTTATCCACATGAAATGAAAACTGTACATTGCTGGTGGGAATGTAAGTTAGTACAGCTATTATGGAAAACAGTATGGAGATTTCTCAAAATATTAATAATATAATTGTCAGATGATCCAGAAATTCCACTTCTGGGTATACAACCAAAAGGAAAGGTGAAATAAGTATTAAAAAAAAAAACCAAATACTCCCATATTTGCTGCCACACTACTCACAATGCCAAAGAATAGAAATGACCTAAGTGGGTTTATCAACTGATGAATAAAGCAAATGTAATATACAGGTACAAAAGAATACTACTAAGCCATAAAAACATTAAAATCCTGCCATCTGAAAGAAGATGGATGGCTCTAGAGATCATCATGCTAAGGAAATAAGCCAACACCTACATGATCTCATTCATATGTGGAATCTAAAAATGTCAGCTTCATACAGTTGAGAGTAAAACTGGTGGTGGCCAGAGGTTAAGGAGAACAGAGCAAAAGGAGAGATGCAGGGAGGTTGGCCAGTGGGTGCTAAGTGGCAGCTGGATGAGAGTAAGAAGTTCTGAGGTGCTACTGCACAGCATGGTGACCACAGTTAGAGACTGTGGACTGTAGACCTAAAACAGTTAGCAGGCAGAATTTTTAATGTTTTGTCACAAAGAAGTGAAAACTGAGGAAGCAGATTTATTTAACTCGATTACACAATGTATCCATCCATATGCCAAAACATACACGGTACCTCCTAAATATATTTTTCTATCATTTAAAAAAATTAACTTAAATAAAGCTACTCCAAAAAATATTTATATTCATCCAATGACCTGCATGTGAATGTTTACAGCAGCTTTGCTGATAACTACCAAAAACTAGAAAAACATCCTTCAACTGGAGACTCAATAAATGAACTGTGGGATAATTGTGTAATGGAATACTATTTGTCAGTAAAGTGAACCAATTTCTGAGATTATATATTTTTACTTGTGTCTAAAAATAACATGATATTATGCTAAGTGAAAAAAGTCAGAATCAAACGGTTATTTGGTTTAATTTATATGATGTTTTGGAAAAGGTAAAAACCACATTGACAGCAGGTCAAGCAGGTCAGGGGTCGGGGAGGGGGGACTGGGACAAGGGCACAGAGGTGCCTGCAAAGTGGTGCAGGGGCTCTGAGAATGGTGGCGATGCCACTGTATAGCTTGATGGGAGTGGCAGTCTCAGACATTTGCATTTGGCAAAAGTGGTACAACTCTACAATAGATAGTGTGTTTTACTGAATATGAAGTGCACTCCATTTTGCTAGACAGGAGGTAGGGAAGGTAATTCTGTTATCCTGCACAGTGGAGTGGTGAACCCTGTACTAAGTTTCAGTTATCTCATGTGCACAATGGGCACAGGAGTAACCATAACCTTGACAGGGTTGTAGAGGTTATGTGAGATGAGGCCTGTAAGGAACTCAGCAGATTACCTAGCAAACAATAATTGGCACCAACACTTTAGCAGGTGCTCTAACCTATAATATTCTCTAACAAGAGTCACTTATTCTTCAGCACTTCCTGAGCACTACGGTGGACAGTGGGCTGGGCTAGGAACAGCGAGCGCTTGCTTGGTTCCTAAGAACACACACGCTCTCTGTGCCATAGCAGCTGCAGCCAATGGATCTGTACCCTGAGTCACAGCTTTCTGCAGAACAAAAACCAGAAGAAAGGGATGTCTGAGTAAGAACTGGAAAGGTTGTAAAATGGTATTCATGTCACCGCACATTGTGATGAGACCTTCTTCTTACCCCTAAGGTTGGCTCTTGGGCCAGACAGGACCACATGAAGGAGCGTGGCAGCTGCATGTCCTTGAAAGAAGGTAAAAACCGCAGCGCCTCATGCTGTGATGTGGTGAACAGCTGGTTCCAAGGTAAGCACAACAGCTACACTGTTTATCTCCCAGCCAACTTTATAGCTCATTGTACGGTGCCCAGAACCTCTCCCAGGATTTCACAGCGACACTGCAGACAGGATTATGTGGTTATGAAGCCAATAAACTCCTTAACTCCTTTTTTTTTCTTTAACATGAATGCCAGCCAGCTCTGCATTCACTCCAAGGAAATTCATTCTTCTGGTTATTCAGACAAGAAAGACATAGGTAACATAGTAATGTTAGGTTTTGACTGCTTAACACACACTCATACACACTCACACACACACCACACACACACACACACACACACACACACACACACCACACACACACACACAAATTCTTTGTGTCTGATAAATCTTCCTACTCTTCTTGAAGATAACATTCTTTGGTTATGATGAAAACTTTAGAAACAGGAAACATACTTTGCTTAGATTGTTAAAATTTGATACATAAAGCATTTCAGAGCTGGCTAGATTCATCATCCCACTACAAAGCAGTCCTGCTTACAATTAATTTATCAAAATATGGAAAGCACTAGGAAAAAAAATCTTGGTTTAATAATGATCTTTAAGTAGTTGCTCAAATTTCAAGTAGATTCTAGTTACCATAAGAACTTTCTGGGGGCAGAAAACTCTCATTTCCTTTGTCCATAGTTTTAACTCTAACATTGCTTTATTTCTCCTTCAGACAAGCACCGTTTCCTCCTGTGGCTCTCGCTGCTGTCTTCCCTAGTTCCCAGGGAAACAAAGCCTCTCACAGAGGAATTGCCATGCTGCATTACACCAGCACAGGCCATTTCTTTGCAGAGTGCTGTCTCTGAACTTCAGAGGTGGTGTCCCGAGTTTCAGAAGGGACCAATGAAAAGCAGTCCCATATTACAAAGCAAGATTTCTAAAAGGAAGCTGAAATAATTACAAAATATGATAATTAACACTGTTTTGTTTGCACACAAGAAAATAAAAGTGGGGCTAGAATTGGGTAGCCTCAGAGAATGAGATTTTTCACATACCTCCCCCACACAATTTATGTTATTTCTAGAATGTTTGTATTTTTAGAATGACTCTCCTCAACCCTCTCCATAGAAGGCCCAAGGATCAAAAAAGATACAGTTCCCCTGCACCGCAGACTGGCTGGCGCTGGGTGAAAGGTGCACCCATGCGTGGGAGCCTTCAGAAAAGTTAGATCATCATTTATTCTTACATTTTCCTTTGTCTCTAAAGACTTGGATTCTTAGTATGTACTTGAAAGGTGAGTTGCAGATTTGCAATCAACATGGAAGTTTGGACCTGGAAGTTCTTCTACCTACACCAACTCTATAGTAATGATAGGTAAAATGTAAAAAAAGAAGAAGAAGAAGAAGCAGCAGCAGCCGCTGCTAAATTAGCTTTTCCAATTCCAAAACAATGTAGGTATCACCTTGGACCAAAAGAGAAGAGAAATGCAAAGGAATAACAAAGACAAAGCTGTAGAACCTCAGTTCTGGAAGGAGACAGTAGAAAGTACCAAGTTCAGTGCCAAAGGTTAACAGAGAATACAAAATGTTTCATGTAAGAAATATGAAGAGTGAAGTCCAATGTTTGAAGAAAGACTAATTTACTTATAAAAAGAGGCTCAAAAACCACTGATGCTCTGTCCTCTTGGGCAGACAGAAATCTGTGGGCTTGAAGAGGTCCACTATCTCAGTAACCAGGTCTGTACTGGCCTTGCCTCCACTGGCAAGCTCATGAGGGATCCATACAAATCTCCCTGACGTGTTTATCACCCAGTCAGCTAAAGGCCTGAAGAGACAAAGAAGGCTGCCTGCCATGTAAAGAGGGAACTCCTAACTTCTTTTGGGACAAAGAACATCATATTTTGCCTTTGTTCTCAAACTAAAATAGCAGCTTTTCTTGAGTCTCGGTCTGCCATCTTTTGGAACTTACACCACTGGCTCTCCTGGGTCTCCAGTGTGGCACTGCAGATTTTAGGACTTCATGAGTTTCATGATTACATAAGTTAATTCCTTATCATCAATCTCTTTCTCTTTCTTTGTCTCCTGCTCCCCAGACTCATGAGCTGCACAATGGCACTTTGGTCAATGACAGACCGCATATAACAGAGTGGCCCCGTAAGAATAGGATGGGAATAAAAAGTCCTATTGCCTAGCGATGTCATAATCACTGTGCTATTACAGCATATTACTCATGTGTTCATGGTGATGCTGGTGGAAACAAGCCTGCTGTGCTGCTAGTTGTACAACAGTGTAGCACATATAATTATGTGTAGTGCTAACACTTGATAATGATAATAAATGACTAGGTTACTGGTTAATGTATGTAGTATACTATGCTTTATGTTATTTTAGAATGTACTCCTTGTACTTAAAAAAATAAGCTCACTGTAAAACCGTATGTTGGGTTACTCTGGGTTTACATAATGAGAAAACTGCCTAATGAGTCATTTCTCATAAAGTATCCCCACTGAAAAACAACACCTATGAGTGTGTAGAACCCCAACTAACAATATTAAACAAACTTTCAGCCTAACAGAGAAACAGAAAGTAAGGAGAATGGTGTCCATGAATGTAGACACTGTGGATTGGCTAGATAAAGCTACTCACACACCTCTTCTTCCTTGTACCGCATCTGGAAAGCTAAAACAGCTTCCCGGCCTCTTTTACAAAGAGTGACATGGTTGCAACAGGAAAACATGATCCTTCCTCCTAGAAGGAATTCTCTTGCTCTTTGCTTTTTATTGTCATCTTTTGCTTGTCTAGATTTTGTAAGCCCTCATGGGGAAGGAGGGATAGTCACCTCAGGACCATGAGAACAAAGCCATGTGCTAGAGATGGATAAAGAGGAAGATAAAATGAGTCGGGGTTCACGGTGAAAGCTATGCACAGCTGCTCTCATCCTGGATTACTTCTCCAGAATTTTTAAAACAAACGTACCGCAATTACTAATGCCAGTTTTGGGTGAGTTATTGCTTATTTATAGTCCAGATTTCAAGCATTATAACAAAAGTGAACCCTTGATTTTTTTTTTTTTTTGTCTTTTTCTTTTTATCGGTACCAGGGATCGAACTCATGACTGCCTGCTTGCAAGGCAGACACTTATGCCACTGAGCTAAATCCCCAGCCCCGAACCCTTGATTTTTAATGAAACATGCTTACTCATTCAAAAATTTTTTGAAGCTTTGCCAGACTCATGGCACTAAGAGGAACTAAATTTGAGAGCATTCTCATTTCCAACTAGGGATGCTGCTAGGAAGCTAGCTTGGGGCCATTCCAGATTAAAGTCTGGGGGTGGAACAAGTGAGATCACAGGGAGCCCCCGACAGTTGTTGGCATGCTTGTGGGGGCAAAATGCTAAGACTAAAATGGATTGAACACTGGAGATTCAAGATAGCAGCAATGAATCCACTTTTTCTCACTTGTTTCTGAAAGTTTAATGCCAAACTAATTATGCTTGCTTACTTCTGCAGCATTAGAATGAGATCATGGTCCTTTCTCATGCAGTGAGGGCAATTACTTGTCTCCACTGGTGCTGACAGCAGGAGTCAGGGAGACGTGGTATGGTGAGCGAAGCACTCTGGCTATCAGGAGTGCATGGGAGACTCCGGTGTGCCGCTTTTCCCTTACTCTACCCCAGGAGCATATGCTGATCATTTTTCAGTTGATTCTAATCTTTTATAAGTATTGACATTAAATGAGAGAAATTCCTAAGAGAAATCTCTAAATGCAAACATTTTGTAAAAGTAAGACTTTATCAGATAACCTGATTATGTACAAACTAAAAGTAAGTTTCAAAATAAGGAAGCTATATGAATAATGTTAGAAGAGTTCATTTACTGTTCTTATGACTTTTATTTTGGCCCTTCTTTCCTTAGAGAATAGAAGTTGCTAGATAAGTGATCTGTGTCTGATAAAATGCTATTCGTAGAAAGCCTTTTAGAACAAACTCTGAAAACAAAAACAAATACCCACAACAAATAGTATATTTATTATTAAAAAATAATTAACAATAATAATGTAATTCAATCTTCTTACTATTTGCTCTAATACCATTCTGATCTTGCATGTCCTTTTAATTACATTTAATGTCATATATTTAATATCTTACACCTTCTACGCTCTAAGCTCAACAAATCTTTATTCTGCTTAAATCTCAGTTTTGTGGTTTATAGCAGCTCCAAGAAATAAAATGTATGCAGCTCAAAGATCTATTTTACTCACCCTTAGTTCCTGTCATAGACTGAGGATCCTTTACTTTTGAACCAGTGAAACAAAAGCAGATTCTCAGAGAGATCATTGAACTGTTACCGGAAATGGTTCTATTCATTGTACCTTGTCTTGAGTTTGGCACCGGAAACAGTCACACTCAAAGCAGTACTGGTCCCTCAGCTGCTTCCGGCGCTCCTCACTGGTCATCAGCATATCCAGGTAACAGATAGTAAGCTATAGAGGCCAAAGAGAGGGAAAAGTTAATACAGCTCTCATGTACATTTCCATTACTGATGGTTCTTATTACTTCTGATGATTAGAGTAGACTTTGCTTTGATTACAAAACAACAAGTTTAAGAGAGTCTCCTATCCTAACGTCAAATTTCAATGTTTCCTTCAAGTCTTTGTTAAGTGTAAGCACATGTATAACATATTTTAAAGAACTTGGCTTACAACCACCATATGCTTTTATATTCTACCTTCTAAAACTTTTCATTAAACTGACCTATTATATGTTTAGTATCACTAAGGTTTGGCCATACATGCTGTAACCACTGGGAATCAGAGAAGCCAAATCCATCCTGGCAATCAGATGGACAGCAGATGATGCAGTCAGATTGCTCTTAAATCCTAATCAATTTTATAGCTGTCTCTGGGAATTTAGGGTCATCCAAACTAGGGAAACTAGGGAATAGTTCTCTTACTTGTAACTAGATATAAAATGTGAAATAATTTCCAAAGGAGGAGAGTTTAATGTTAAAGAATAAGCATTGCAGGGGAGGGGGTTCATTAGCTGATTTTCTTGGGTCCTCTCAAATGCAATAATTGCTCTCTGCCTTGTAGGTGAAAGGTCCAGGTGAGAGGATACACTTAAAAAGCTGCTCAAGAGGTCTACTTTAGTCATAGGTCTTTATGTAACATCTTAATGCTTAAAATCACTTGAATGATTCTCCAGTGCACTCACAATCAACTTTTAAAAGATGTAAAAGAATTCTTGATTTCTGTGAGATCTACCTTAGAAATATAGCCACAACCAACTACTTTTTACCTTTTCAATGTTACCATCCTGATCTGAGTCACCACCATCTCTTGCCTGTAACGTTCAAGTGTCATGGCTGTGCCTCTACTTCTCTCCCTAGGTCCTCTGTGCTTCATCCTCTAGCGGAGGGTTCATCAACAGAACACAACAGAACTCTGCTGAAATCAGTCAGCAGAGTCCCCTGTGCTTGGGTAAGGGCTAGCTCCTGGCAGTGGCCCTCAGTGCAAGTCGGTGTGCACCTGGCTTGGTGCAAGTCTACAATGTGAGCTACGAGTTCACCAGGAAATGAGTAAAGAAAAGTGAAACTGACACTTAGAGACTTTTATTGCAATTTTTTAAAGAGTAACTTATATGATGTAATAAGAAAACACTGGGCTTGTACTTTGTATTTTCAAAACATTTCATTTTCTAGTAACTCATTTTTAGTAGATTTTGTAAAAAATAGTGATCTTCAACAAAGGATACAGGTCCTTCATCACAGGTAGTTGGAGCAGAAGTGGCTTCACATTATGATCCCACTAGTTCTCTGAACTCGAGTCTCTCTCTGCCCTGGGTCTCACTGCTCCAGCCATCCTGGCCTCCTCACTGTCTCCTGCTCCTGCCTCAAGGCTATATACTAGCTGTTTCCATCTTCTGCCACATTCCCGGGCAACCTCCCTCGCTATCTTTCTGCTCCCATCATGTCTCATTTTCTAGATAAGGCCGAACCTGAATACCCTGTTTAAAATAACAACCTGATTCCACTCCACCCCAGCACTCCTAATTCCCTGACCATTCTGTTTTTTACTTAGTGTGTGTGTGCATCACACTCTGTGTAACATAAATCATCTTGTACTATACTGCATAAAATACTTCTTTGTTTTTAAATGTAGAAAGTAATTATGGGGGTATTTCTGATGGTGGAAGAAAAGGATATTGTCAGATAGGAAGAAGGTAGGATTATCTGCTAAGGAGATGACAAAACTCCCTACAGCAAACATGCCATGTGGTTTTTCTTTTACTTAAAAGAAACCATCTCACGTCTATAAAACATGATCTTACTTGTTTGAAATCATGCTAGGGCACAGATGCCATCCTTTGATAGAAAACAGCTCCAGGAAACCTCACTAAAGCTGCACAGGGAGGAGGGGGAAGGTGGTCAGCAGATCTACCAGACCCAGCACGGTCATCACCAGGAAACAGAAGCCCCAGCCTCTCCTGGCTGGCTGGCTCTCTCTAGAGTCTTCCCATGTTAGGCAACTCTACCTCGTGTTCACACACAGGACAAAAGGACCTGCCCTTAGGACATGTAGACAGCGATGTTAGTGAGTGTCCATTAGCTGCTGGGCACCTGCCAAGGCAGCATGGAAAGTACAAACCAGCAAAGGTCTTGGATTTGGGTAATGTTGGGATTTTCACCAGATCTCTTGATTCAAGCCGAATATTCTATACAAGGAAAGCTGATTCTCGGGCTTCTTGGGGTCCCATGAAAGAAGTCTGCTACATAAAGAACCCTGGATCACACCTGAAGAACTCAAGCTGCATGAAGAAGAATTTTACAACTGGGCTCCTTCAAGAGTGTGCCACTTTTAAACTGCCTTAATCTTTCTCTTGCTGCATGATCTGAGGTCAGGGCTGCCTCTGAAGTGCAAAGCACCTTCGTACTCTGGTTTCTACAGAGCATCAGGCTCCATATTCCATGTAACAATTGAGCATACTATTTGAAAGAGTGTTTTAGTAAGTACGTACATTCATTTTTATTCTCAGACTCTCTGGGTCCATTTCCTTATATGACAAGAGGTGATAAATTAGCTGATAGGTGATAAATTTCTATGTTTCATTCCAGCCCAATAACTCCTAGTCAGTGGCCCAGCCAACAGATAGGGCCAATTGGAAATAGTTATTGGAGGATTACAAGGTGCACAGTGTGAAGCCCCTGACTCCCTGAACCCTGGTTAGTCTTGACTAACCCAGGGCTTCATTATGAGGGTCAAAATACATGAGTGATAGTGCCAGGCAGTGAATGCGCAGCAGGAGACTAGTTATTTCATTTAACCCCAATAAACAGGCTCTTATAGCCTCCCTTGGTACCCTACAACTATCGCCAGCCATCACCTGGACTATGCAATGGCTTCTAACTGGCTTCCCTGCTGCCTTCTGCCTACTTTCCTATTCTAAACTGCTTTCAGGGAAATTATCCTGAAACTCCCGTTTGATACATCATTTCTCCACATGAAGACTTTGGACGGTTTCTCATGCCTATAGGATAAACTCACCCAAGGTTTTCTTCTTCTACTGATTTTAGGTTTTCTTCAGTTTCAACATCCTTCCCTGTATCCTACAGCCTGGCACAACTGTGTACATTGCAATTCCCCTGCAACAACACATGCCTGCTAATATATTTCTGTGTTCTACTCCCCAGCTAAGTAAGAGCTCTCTCATCCTTCAAGAACGGCTTAAATAGGTATCGTCTAATGAGGACTGCCCTACCTCCTCAGAATAAATGACCCATTTTTCTCCTTTATGCTCTTTCATGTCACTGAAGTTTATGAAATACACTGCCTCAAAATCTAGGGAAAAACATTCTGTAAAACACATATCCAGATTACCAACAGCTAATAACAGCTAAGCCGTTTTATCAGATGAAGGTAAGAATACTTATTAAAGACTCATTGATTCCCAGTTTTAATGGAGTGTCTGCTCACTAAACGTAGGGCTCATTTAGTGGGCACGTACACGTGAAACTTGGCCATTGATCAGTTGATGCTTTAATGGCATAAAACAAAATTGCACTAAAATATTAATGTTACTGACCACTGTGCTTCCATTTGGGTGTAACTTTTATGGAGAATGCAATAAATCATCTCCAACAGTAGACTACTATTATCAGAGACTTTCTGGATCTTGAATATGCTGCTTACCTCCAATGTCAAGGCAAAATGAATTCTTTTTTTCATGAAACAATCTTTCTCATCTATAACTGAGTGGATAATAAGGCCAAATTAAAATTAGACCCTATTTTCATTTCTGGAGTTACACTGTCATAGTTTCAACTCAAAAAAGGTTCTAATTTTTTTTTTAACCAGACATCGAACTCATGACCTTGCATTTGCCAGGAAGGTGGCTTGTTATATTGAGCTAAATAAATCCCTAGTGGCTCTAAATTTTTAAAGTTAAACTTGAGTGTCATTTTAGTCTCTTCCCTTTGTCTCACAAATTCTGCTAGATTCAACTTCTTTTCAATTCATTTTTTAGATCTTCTATTCTAAGCCATCACCTGATCTCCTCTTGACTTCATGCTACTATGTTACCTCTTTCCAGAATTATTTTGTCACTCTGACTCTCATTCAGTCTTACCTACACATAGATAGCTTGTCATGCAGTCCCTTTCCCAACATGTTTCATCTATGTCCCATTATCTGTCCCTCTCCTTTCCATGAATATTTGCTTAGCATCCCTTATATACCAGGCACTCTCATAGAATCTTCATATGATCCCAGCTCATTGCTGTGGTCCCTACATATTTCCTCATCAGCTGGTTACATCTGAATCCTCTGGTCAATTGATATGAACAGCTTCTTACTGCTTGAACTCATTATTCTGTCCCTGACCTCTATGTCATTGTCTAAACTGCCTTCCGCTGCCTCAGTGGCTTTAACTCTACAGAACCTTTCGACTCAAAGAGTCACTTCTCTTGGGACTTTCCTTAACCTCTCCCCAACTCCTGCCCCTATGTGCCCCCTTGGATATTCTGCTCTAAATATCTGTAAAGCCCTGTGTAAATTTATGTCATTGTGTCTTTAATATTCTATTACTGTTTTTTGCTCTGTATCACTTTTATCAAGCATATTGTGAATTCTTGCAGCCAAGGTCGGTCCCTATTCATCTTTGTATTCCTCAAAGTTTCTGAAACTATTTCCCAGCTCCTGCCACCCAATAAGTACTCAGTGAATTTGTTAAATGATGCAACAAATAAGAAATAAATGAAGGAACAGAACTGATCTCAATGTACATTAGATTAAAACTGACATTAGGGATACCAGTATGTTCAATTCATGCAAATCACATTTCTCCCAAGCCATGTGGCTCCACAGAATACTGATAGTCAGTGGCATTAGTAATAACAGCCTCAAGTTCTTTTAACTATGAAACCCAGGAGGGTAGCCCGGAGTGTCCAGCTTTCTTCTCTGATCCATCATTTACAAATCTATCAGACTACCCAATGCATTTCATAGCTTAGCACAGTTCCACAGGGATAGACACCAGCAATCTTGCATGAGATCCACAACACATGGGCATGGGAACTGTATGACCATATTAAAAACTTCTCTTTGCAAGATGTGACAAGAAGAAGAGACAAAAAGCCTTGAATCAGGCCAAGACTATAGCTCAATGGCAAAGTGCCTAATTGGCAAGTGCAAGGTCATAAATTCAATCCCTGGTACAAAATAAAGCCTTGAACCAACATAAAAGTCTCAATAACTCACCATGACAATGAAAATTCTTTTTTTTGGTCTTTTTATCGGTACCAGGGATCGAACTCACGACAGCCTGCTTGCAAGGCAGGTGCTTATGCCGCTGAGCTAACCCTCCAGCCTGACAATAAAAATTCTTAAACTGCAATATACTACAATGGTTTTATGTGAAAGAAACAAAAGGTAAAACAACTTCTGTTACTGTGAAAACTTCAGCACTTTTCCAGATCTCCCTGTGTGGACCCTGAAGTGTTCTCATCTCTAAACAGCAATGAGCAGGCTTTAACATTCTTTTTCTTCTGAGAGTGAAGGAATGGAACACACATAAGTACTACATGTAAAAACACGCGTAAGTCCAAAATCAGTTCTAATATTCCGTATCACCTCTTGCTTTACCTTTAGCAAGTTTCTTCATGTCGTCAACATGCAAGATTGCTGGTGTCTATCCCTGTGGAACTGTGCTAAGCTATGAAATACATTGGGTAGTCTGATAGATTTGTAAATGATGGATCAGAGAAGAAAGCTGGACACACCGGGCTACCCTCCTGGGTTTCATAGTTAAAAGAACTTGAGGCTGTTATAGCCAAGGCTCTCCTGTTTCTAGCACTGTTTAGGCTTCCATCATGGAGCTTACATTCTGGACCTCACATCCCAAACAGCCCATGTTAAAAGTAGGGGTGTCCTAATGGACAGAACAGGCAAAATGCAATGATGCAATGTAATTATCAACTTGTCTAAATGTGTTTCTTCTAATATTTGCACATTAAGTAGGAATTAGTCCTCTTAACAAATGTTTACAATGTTTTCTCTTATGATTTTCTCTTTCCTTATCTCTGCTCTAATGTGTCAGTTGCAGAAGTATAGGATAATTTAACTTCTTCCTTTCCTATCTTTATTCCTTTTATTTATTTTTCTTGTCTAACTGCTCTAGCTAATGTTTCTAGAGCTATATTGAATAGGAGTGGTGACAGTGGACAACCTTGTCTTGTGCTTGATTTTAGAGCAAAAACTTCAAGTTTTTGATGGTTTGATGTTGGCTGTTGGTATGTCCTGGATTGCTTTTTATCAGGTTGAAGTAAATCTATTCCAGTTTTCTGTAAGAATTTTACCATGAATGGGTGTTGGGCTTTGTCAAATGCTTTTTTATGTATCTTTTGAGATGAACATGTGATTTTTGTCTTTGCCTCAGTTGATATGGTGTGTTACATTTATTGATTTGCATATGTCGAACCATCCCTACATCCCTGAGATGAATCCTACTTGGTCATGGTGTATAATCTTGTCAATGATTTGCACCATTCTGTTTGCCAGTATCTTACTAAGAAATTTTGTGTCTATGTTCATTAGGGAGACTGGCTTGTAGTTCTCTTTTATGATTGGGTTCTTCGCCATTTTGGTATGAAAAGTCATTCCAGGAAAGACTTTGGAGTATTGCTTCTCTTTCAATTTCATTAAAGAGTTTGAAAAGTGATGGCATTATTCTCTAAATTTATTGTAGAATTTAGCAGTGAATCTATCAGGATGTGGGTTTTTTCTTTGTTGGTAAGTTTTTAACTATATTTTCAATTTCATTGAGTGATTTTGGGTTATTTAGAATTTTTATATTTTTTTAGTCCAAATTCAGAAATTCTTATGTATCTAGGAAGCTGTCCATTTCTTCTGTGTTTTCTATTTTATTTGAGTAAATTTTATCAAAGTAAATATTTATGACCTTCTGTATTTCCACAGGGTCTGTTGTGATTTCCCCCTTTTCATTCCGAATTGCATAAATTTGAGTCCTTTTTTAAAAAATAAAGTTGGCTTAAGGGTTTATCAACTTTAGTCTTTCAAAGAATCAACACTTTGATTCATTCTTATTTGTACTGTTTTCTTAAGTCTCAATTACATTAATTTCTTCTCTAATCTTTATAATTTCCTCTTCACATGACCTTTGGTCTTGATGACATGATACTCTACACAGACGACCCCAAAAACTCCACCAAAATATTTCTAGGTTTAATAACCAATTCAATCACGTAGCTGGATACAAAGGCAATACTAAAGAATCAATAACATTACCATAAAAAAATAACAGACTCTCTGAGGGACACAACAGCATAAAAAAAAAAAAAGAAATACTTAGGAATCAGGCTGGGGGTTTAGCTCATGGCACAAGTGCCTCTCTAACAAGCATGAGGTTGTGAGTTCAATCCCTGGTACAAACAAACAAACAAAAAGGAGTCAGTCTAACAAAGGACATAAAGAATCTCTACATTGAATACTACAGTACTCTGAAAACGGAGATTGAAGAGGATATCAGAATTTGGAAGGATATCCCTTGTTCTTATGAAGAATGAACATAGTGAACATGGCTATCCCCCCAAAATTATTACACAGATTTAATGCAATCCCAATAAACATACCACTGGTGTATGTCACAGAACTAGAGAAAACATTCCTAAAATTCATGTGAACCAAAAGAGACCTAGAATAGCAAAATTACTTCTCAACAACAAAGGCAAATAAGGGGAAATCATAATCCTTGACTTGAAATTATACTACAAAGCTAGTGTGATAAAACAGCATGGTACTAGCAAAACAAATGAACAAACAAACAAACAAAGAAACTTGAAGATCAATGGAACAGATTAGTAGATAAACAATTCCAAACACAGTCATCTTATCTTTGACAAAGGCACCAAACATGTTCACTAGAAGAAAGATAGTCTCTTTAATAAATTGTGCTAAAAAAATTGGCTTTCTACCTACCAAAGGCTAAAATTAGACATATTTATATTACCATGTTCCAAAATAAAATCAAAATGGATCAAATATTAAAACAGAAACATCATATCTGCTGGAAGACAGAACAGGCAGAACTCTTAAAGACATAGGTGTAGGCAAAGACTTCATGAACTGCATAAGAAATAATACAAACATCAACAACTATGATCTCATGTTATGAAAAAACTTTTTCACAGCAAAGAGAAATCAAACTGACTAAAAAGACTACCCACAGAGTGAGAAAAAAATTAGCCAATTACTCCTCAGATAAAGAACTTCTGTCTAGAACATATAATTGAAAAAAATCAAATCTCTCAAATTTAAAGACTCAATCTAAAAATGGACATCTGAGATGAACACACATTTCTCAGATGAATAAGTACAAATAGTAAATAAAAATTAAAAAAAACTGACATTGCTGGTCATTTGAGAGATGAAAATTAAAATGAAACTGAGATCCCATCTCATTCCAGAAAGTTGGCTATATTCTCTCTTTTGTTTAATTTTATTTAAGGAGAAAAAGAAAAAAAAAGAAAAAGGGTACAAGTTATACAGAATTTCAAAAAAAAATAAACACTAGAGAATCACTAGTTAATAGATTACATATTGTCATCTTAGAAATAGTTGTTCAAGTTACAAAATTAAAGCATATAAAGTGGACATTCAAACAGTGAGACTGAAAACAGTTCTGTTCAATGATCCAACAAAAACTCAGTAATATGGTTATCTATCTTATATACTTAAATATACATGCAGTTATATCCTTTAGAGCACTTTCTTTTCTCTTTTTTACAATGACAATTACACATTTTGGGTTTTATTACTCCCACAGTTCTTATTACTTTTTTTCTTTAAGAGAATAAAACCAAATGTGACATACCAAATCAGAGTCAGTCAAATAAAAGGATGGACACAGTACATAATGTAAAAACAGAAAACAAGATGATCAACAATGGTTACCATAATGCCTCTTGCTATCTTAAAAAGAATTGCCTACATCATCAGTTATAATAAAATTGAACAAAATAGTAAAGAACAAAACTGATAAGACCAAAACATTGGAGACATTACAGGACTTCAAAAAAAGATAATAGTCAAACCAGAATGGGCATCATAGTGAATCTTATTGTCTTCACAGTTGTTGCCTATACTCTCAAACTTGGTACTATTAAGCAAAACAGAACAGAGTAAAACCAGTCAAAACAAGATGGTGAGAGCAATACAGGGTTTCAAATCAAGTTAATAGGAAATCAAAGTGGGTTACTATAATATATGCTGCTATTATTTATTTATTTTTCCCTTAATTAAAAAGATAAAAATAAAAAAATAAATAATAAAAAAAGGAGATTGAGGTAAAAGAGGACATAGCAACAAAATAGCACAGGTCCGAACATAACCATTTAAGCAAAATAATGTTTCACCACAAGATATCCTGACATAAAAGTAGTTACCATACTGTCTTTTTCCTTGAAATCTTTGAGTATAACTTTGTATACTGTAGCATCAAACATATCAATACAATGTAAGGGTATTTTGAACCAGCTAATGGAAAATGAACTATCTCCTTGTCTATAAAAGTTTTTGTTTATATTATCACATATAATAAAATCCAGTAAGATACAACATGTTAAGACTGATGGAGACAGAAGAACAAAAGCTTGATGGGACTTCAAAACAAGATGATATTAAATCAGCACTAGCTATTATGATGTCTTGTTTTCTCCAAGTTCTCCTGTTCTTACCATCCAACCTTCTCTGCCTCATTTCTGTTGAGCTCTTTTTCTGTCATTAGTTGTCAGTTTGTTTTCTTCATTTTGCTTTCTGCTCCATTCATTGTGGCCTCTCTGCCACTGTTTCTGGAATCTTGGTATTTTTCTGTTTTAGAATGTCCTGCAGTATTCTCTCTAGAGTTGAATTGGTGGTCACAAATTCCCCTAGTTCCTCTTTATCCTGGAAGCACTTTGTTTCTCTATTAATTTCTAGGGACAGTTGTGTAGGATATATCAATCTTGGCTGGAGGTTATTGTCTTTCAAAGCTTGAATTATTTCGCCCCATGCTCTTCATGATTTGATGGTTTGTGCCAAGAAGTCTGCTGTAATTCTGATGGGTGTTCCCTTGTAAGTGATCTCTTTCTTGTCTCTGACAGCTTTTAATATTCTGTTCTTATATTGGATTTCTAGAATTTTGATTTTTATATGCCTGGGTGTAGTTCTGTTTGGGTTGTAGGTGGCTGGGGTCCTGCATGCCTCATAGATCTGAATATCTTTACCTTTTCCCATATCAGGGAAGTTCTCCTTGATTATTTCTGTGAGTAGCTTTTGCAGTTCACTTGTATGTATCCCTGCTTCTTCCTTTACATTCTTAAGTTATAGATCCTCTTATCATTTTCTAGCCTTTGTATTGTTACTGCTTGTTTCCTTGTTATTTTTAAGAAGTTTTTCCTTTCATGCTCCCACATTACAAATCTGTCCTCCAGTTCAGATAATCAATCCTTAGTTTCTTTCAAGCTGTTATGCCAGCTTTCAATAGAGTTTTTAGTTTCCTGGTAATCTCTTTGAACCTGCTTTATGTATTCTGTGTTTTCTCTATTTTCTCCATCAAACAATTCTCCCCTTCTTTTCTGTTCTTCCATTCCACCATGTGTTTCTTCTTGGGAGGTGCCTAGCATTTATTTAACTATTCTACTTATATTTTGCTTTACTTGGTTAAATACTTCACTTTTGAACTCATCTGTGAGGTCCCGGAGATAGTGCTTTATGACTATTGGTGCCGTGCCTGATATTGCATGTTTTCTGTCCTCATTCTCCTTTGCATTTACCTAATGATGGCTATTTTCAAGAAACCAACCAATAAAAAACGTTGGTGTGGCTATGTAGAAAAAGGAAACCTTATACACTAATGGTGCGAGTGTAGACTGATGCAACCACTATGGAAATCAGTGTGGAGATTCCTCAAAAAACTAGGACTAAAGGTCTCATATGACTGAGCTAATCACCTTCTGAACATCTCAAAAGAATTAAAAGTATCATACCACAATGATACATGAGCACCCATGTTTTCAGCAACACAGTTTGTAATAGTTAAATCTTAGAAACAACCCAAATGCCAATCAATCTATGAATGAATAAAAAAGATGCATTTTTACACAATGAAGTACTACTTAGCCTTAAAGAAGGATAAATTTGAGATATTTCTAAGTAAATGGTTGTACCTTGAGACCATACTCTTACGTGAAATAAATTTGACATACATGTATGTAAATGTTGCATTGTCTTTCTGGTGTGAGAAACTGAAAGTGTAAATAATAACCAAAATGTATAAGAGATATTGTGAAATAGGAAAAAACTCTTGGAAAAGAGAAATAGGGAGGGGAAAGGAGAAAAGGAGGAAAGGGATGAGAAAAAATGAGAAAAAAACGCTAAAATGGAGACAAAGCTTTATCAATATGGAGGAGAAAACGGCTTGAAGGGAGGGAAAAGTGATTGGAAAAAAGAGGAATCAAAATACTGTACAGGTACAAATTCTCTATGATAAATATGATCTTTATGTATATCTAAACTGTACCAATAAACTTAATACATAGCCTTATGTACAGGATATATTTTAGTTGTTAGCAGCAATAGGCTTTAACTGAGCAGAGACTGTAGACACAATTCTTTCTCAATGGTCAACAGTTGCATACAATGAAGAAGTGTTCCATGCAGAACACCAATAGTTCCCCACTGAGAAACACTACTATTCTTAAAAGTGTGTTCAATTAATAGTCAGTTCAGCAAAGAGGGATCGATGTCTCTTGTGTCCAAGGCACAATACTAGGAGGTTCCAATATAAGTGAGACCCAGATGTCTGCCCTCATATAGATGACAGCTGCATGAGCCAGTGTAAGGACCACATATATGCTAATAACCACCAGAAGGGAGATCTCAGTGGGAAAAGATCCCCCCTTAATGTGAAAAACCACAGAAAGCTTTATAGAAGAAACAGTGTTTGAAAGGACCTCAAAGGGAAAATGATACTAAGGTAGGTAGAAGTGGGCAAAGAGGACAAGTAAGCAGAGGAAATGTCATCACCAAGGAGCACACTACAGGGTAGCTAGGTTTCTGCTTTTACATGCTGATAAAGAAGGACTTTCAGGGAAAATCCTTTTTGTTGTAAAGATGCTTTGTTAAAAACCATTGAGAAAGATGTCTGAGTCTGTATACTCGATGCTGAGCAGAAATGTTCTGTTTTACACAAGAAGGATTTGCTTATTGCTCCAGACATAGAAAGAGGATGTTAAAAAAATAAAAGGTAAATAAATACTGAAAGATGGGGTGTTTTTTCCAGCTCCATGAAAACCAATCAAGAACAGTAAGTGGTGACCAAGTCTTAAAAACAAGATATGAGAGAACATGATTGTTGTTTCTGAAACTTCCAACAGCTTTTCTGTTTGCTTGTCAAGTTTCTTTCTTTTCCTTTTGCAGTGGTAGGGATGGAAACCAAGGTTTTTTGCATGCTAGATGAATGCTCTATCAAGGAGCCACATCCTCAGCCCTTGTTTTGTTTAGTAAATTTACTAAAACATGATCGTTGTAGTCGTCGTCCTCCTTGCTGTCGTCATCGTCGTCATCATCATCATCATTGACAACAATAGCCACTCTTTGACCCCTAAACTAACATTGCTGAAAACAGTAGTTCCCTTTTTAACTTGCTTTGCAGTCATATATGGCTCCAGAAAAACAAAATCTAAATTCTTAATATTACTGATAGATATGTATACTTAGTATGCCAGTTCTACAAATGGGAAATTCAACAAAAGTTGTAGTGTAAGTAGTGGCTTATTCAGTTGGTAATCACTCTAGGGATGAATCCTGTCAAAGCCAAATCTCCATTTTCATAAAATATGATACCTGAGTTTAGATTTTATTAGCCAAGTGTTAGATAAATGCAATAAAAGCTTATGATCCTCTGTTTTCTTTGCAATAAATATCCACTTTAGCAAATTGGATGGTAGAACAAAATTGGGTTCTAAAAGCATACATTATCTGTAACCCAGAACTTAACACAAACGGAGACCTGAGTTCACAGTTCTCAGTGGCCCAGACATGGCTGCCTTATGAGACTCAAGCTTCCCTGAAGATTCCTCACCAAAACATGAGACCTTGGCTATTTGCAAACTGAGAGTCAAGGCCAATTTATTGCTGGAGGTCACGCTCCCAGGCCTCTATTCCCTTTCTACACATGTGCTTAAGTGATCACCCAGAGATGGTGGATGGATTTGTAAAGGTCCAATGACAGCCCAAAAGAATAAAACCTGTTGGCTTTTTATACACAGATCTAAAAAATTCAAAATCCAATTAGTGGCCTTTGGAGTAAGTAAGCTTTTAGAAATCTATTCACAAGTGGGCTGCCCTTTCTGTCATGGAAGAATGACCATTTTCAGGGATGTGACAAGCCACTGAGCAGTGGCCACTGCAATTTAACAACTGTTGGCATATATATAATAAAACACAACCTTCTGTTACACACATAAACACCTCTCATATAAATAGCAATCATGCCCTAGAACTATCACCATCCAGAAATATGGTGACAAAATAAAAAGTTAACACATCCATATACTGGGATGTGACTGACTGCTGAACAGAGGGAACGCTATCATGTTATTTTCTCACTGGCAGAAAGAAGGATAATGAAAACCAGCCCCCTAAGTACAACTGGTTGTAGGAATGGTCACACTGAGTCTCTGGTGAGGAGGCTAGAGAGGGGCAAACACAAGTGTTACAGTTCATACACTGTGTCAATATAAGAAGTTTAGAAGTTTAACTAAGAGATTCAGCAGGGAGCCAGGGTCCTCAATTTGTAAACATCCCCATCTTGTGCAAGAAGAAGCACAGAGATCTTGCGAGTGCTACACCTGCCCTCAAGGAGGGGTGGCCTGTGTACAATATAAAGAAGAAGCTTATTCTCCCCTCTTTTGGGGAGAACAAGCTCTTGTTGCTTTGCCGTCTTCTGCTGCCTTGAAGTGTTGCCTCTGTGCCATGCCACCCTTCCTTGGAATCAGACAATTATGGACTGAAACCTCCACAAACTGTGAGCTAAATACATCTTTCCTTCCTTAATTCTGGGTTGGATATTTTGTCCTAGCAATGAAAGAAGTAACCAAGACAAGTTTCCTTACCTCCTCTCCCACCTCGATGTCTCGAACAGCGCGCAGCAGGAGGTGGGGCCCGTTGAACACAATGGAGCAGTTGGGATCACAGCTGTGGTTGAGCAAGGACATACTGAAAAAAGAGAAGAAGACCATGACGGCCCAGCAGATGGAGTCAAACAGCTATATTTGGTGAATGCAATGGGAAAGGAACATGCTTTGGGTTGGGGGATGTACGGTGGGAAGAAATAGATGAGGTTGAGAAGGTCCACAGCCTGAGTACTCTGGGAACATTCACATAAATGTCACTATCCCACTTCATATGAAATAAGATGGAGGCTAATTAGGGACATCTGCTCATAGAAATATTTTTTGAGTCTTTTATTTGGATGGGAATCCCGGTATCTCAGATACCATTCAGAGAGGTAATCCAACATGAAAATGGGGAGAATAAGTGACCTGCAAAGAAGTCATTTTTGAGATAACAGGATCAGCAGCAATCATTGCAGCCAAGATGCCACTGAGCTTTCCCACAAAGGATCTCATCTGGTGCCTCTGCTGCACCATAAAAAGGAGGACTTCCTCTTGCATGGAACACTGGGAGGTCTTCTCAACTAGACGCTCATGCAATCTGGGCCATAGCCTCATCATTTTATTACCCTGGAAGTGTAGTCTTTAACATCTGGGAAATGAAATGTACTTAAGCTGCCACCATAAATTGATAATAATTAGAAACAGCATTTACTATATAGAAAGCACTTTCTTAAGGTTTGAGCATGGTTGTCTAAGGCAGTCATCACCATGGCTTTACAGTGCTCAATTCAGCAGCACACATACAAGGACTTCATAAAGATCATTTACAGATGGAGAGAAGGATGCACAGAGGTTCAATGATTTATCCAAGAACACACACTACTATATGGTGACTGAATTTGAACCAGGTGGCCTGAACTGGGAGCCCATGCTCTGAACCATTCTGTATCACTGTATTTTTCTCAAAAATACCAATACCAAGAGACCCGACTTGCAGCTAATGGCACTTGTGGGAAAGAAGAAAAGAAGCCAAATTTCCAGATTCACTGTTAATTATAAAAAAGAATATATTTATGCTTGAACCCAAATGACATAAAGAAGTGAAAGTATGAATGAATGACTCTAGCACTTGTGGAAGGGAAAAAGTCATCACAGTGACAGCTGTGGAAGCAGAGTAGGTAGCCAATCTTGAGAGCTGTCTGACCTCCTAGAGCTATGGGGCTCAGAGTGAGCTAATACAAATGACAAAATTGACCCACTGCTAGGAGACAGTAAGTCTGACGAAATTCACATGTGTTTCAGCATGGAGGGAGGGCAGTAAGATCAGGGATGGTATATGGGATACCCAAATCTCAGCCTGACAGTTAATAGGTACCCACAATCCTCAGCTTCCTACTCTAAAACCCCTAAGAACACAGATTTAGCTCTGAGGTCTGCCTTTTCACTAACAGCACAGCACATAAAGTGCAGTTATAAAACTTAACATTTCTACATCATCCTTGTAATTGATCACTAAGTCTCCAGCCTGGCTCTTGAGCCAGTTGGTGTGATAGTCATTTTAACTACCCCCAAAAGGCTGGGAGCTGGGTGGGAATTAAGATCATGCCTTCTAGGCACTGAAATATTGTCTGCCATACCTGGGGTATAGGCCAACACCAACTTCCTGCATCTCTGCATTACAGATGGTGAAAGAGTTGCAGATCACCTGTAAAAACAAGGGAGAGACCATTGGTATTACTAGAGCCACTTAAATTCCATATACAACAGAGTAAGAACTTTGAAAATACAATGGAATGGCCTTTCTGTACTCAGATGGTAACAGTGAAGCTAATTATGGATGCTCTGTGATCTGCAAAGACATTCTCTGGGGCACTCCCTGCTTCAGGACACCAGGTGTTTCAGTACAGAAATGCTAACATTCTGAGGTTTAAAATAGCACAGCAGCTACTGGCTACAACCTAATCATGCCCATTCTCAAAGTTACAGTTAGGTGAAATGTTCAACATTCAGAATACAAATGAGTTACTCGTTGAAAACTCGACTCCTACATATCAATATTTTTCACTCAAACTGCCAGTTTTCAAATGCCATTGTAATTTGATGGGTATCTATCTGAGTGAGTTCACAATCCAAGCTGATCACAGACCACAATGAACACAGGCAGTGATGTGGTCAGACTGGCATTCATTAGATACATGGAACTCCTCATTGGGAATGTGGCACATTCCTGTATCCTTTGGGGTATATGGCAAATAAGAGAACCACTCCACTCAAGGAATTTCAAAACATCTCTATAGTAAAATGAATGTATGAGAGGCCACACACCACCATGGAAAGAGCACTGGACTTGGAATGAGAAAATATAGGTCCTGCCAGGGGAAGGTGATGGTGGCTAGGACAATCTTGCTGGCGTCACAAGTGGGAAGAAGTTGGTAACACTACCAACAGGACTTATGGAGAATAAAATGAGTTAAGATAAGATAATACTTGACTTTTGTAGATTATTTTTGCCATTTCTTAAGGTGAGGAGGAATTTAAAGGAACAGATTTGGCTCACGAGAGATGGCAGGGAGTCCATTGGTTCTCTTTCAGTTATGTTACATTTGAAATAGATTATCTGACATCCAAGTCAAGACTGAGAATGAGCAAATGGAATCCAGGGGAGTAGTCAGAGCTGGAGTCATAAATATAGGACAAAAAGTAACAAAGCCCATCAAAAAGAAGGTAGAAGGGGCCACTAAAGACTTGAGATAAACCAATGACTACAAATGGAAGCCAACTTGTTAGAAAATTTTCTGTTCGGGAAAAAGCAGTGACAAGAGATTTCTCTAAATCAGGTTTACATGAAAGAACACAAAGTATGAAAAAGTGTTCAGCCCTTTGAGAGTCTTTCACTGCTCCAAATAGCTCTTACATGAAATCCAGGGCAACTTATCATGATTTGGCGTTTTTCCTCTAAAAGTCTGATAGGACTGCAATCTGAATCAGGAAATAAATTGGTATACATACACATATTTTAAACAAATACAGCTAAATTGCTTTATGGGCATCTGTTTTACATTAAACCATAACAGTGTGTGCCTCTATAGACTTGTGTACATAGTGGGTGATAAAAGTACAAGAAAAAATATTCGGTGGGTTTTCTTAAATTGTATTTTTAAATGGGTATGAATATGGAAGGGGGATGTGGACTTTAACACATATTTTAAAACATAATCAGAATTTCAACTGAAGAACCCACTAGTGCAAAACCATACTGACTGTTTAATTTGCTAATTCTGAATCAAAGCAAAATTAATTTTTCATCAACCACGAAGCACATAGAATGCTTTTTTGAAATCATTCAGATGAAATTTTTAATCAAGGAAGAAGTACAAGAGGAAATGTCAACATGGTGGTCTCTTATTCTGGGAAATTTTCTTCATCCATGGACTTGAATGGCTTTTACTCATCCTTTCAGCAGTGTTTATCAAACCAGATTATTATTTACTTACTTGCCACTATATGCAACTAGGTTATAAGATACTTAAAGAGCAGAGATAATACCTCACTTTTTATTATATTCTGCTACATATCACAATGCTTGCTACACAGAAGACACTAATCAATGTTTTTCAAATAGATGGACGACTGCTTGGGGATGGTCCTAATGTATCCACAGAGAATCATTATCCAGAATAGGTTGAAGGAAGATTCGAGAAACTAATCTGGCTGTGGATGTGGAGGAGAGATGGATGGAGTTCTGGGCCATTAAAGGAAAAGGTTAAAGTTCATTTTCCATCCTTCTTGTCCTTAGGTATCCAACCTTCATGCCCACTGCTCATAGTGCTTTGCTCAGTTTTTCTCTCCAGTCTGGAGCTAACCCTTTGCTTCATTCTATTTTCCACTGGTCCAAAGGATGGGATGACAATCTTATTCATCAGAAGAGCACACAACTGTTTGATACCCTGCTAATAGCAAGGACCTGGTGTACTGGCACAAAATATTTTCTAAATGAATAACAGGTCTTATGTCTCTCTTCTTTCCTTTAGCTTCTCTTGTATTTTCTCCTTTCATTCTTTACTTTCTGATATTTGTCTTATTTTCACTATTATCAATCTGTCACTCTCATCTCCAGATTTTATTCCACTCTGTAACAAAGGTAGTGTTTTTAAATTTAACAAGTTTCAAACAAGCTCCCCTCTGTACTATTCTCAGAGTTAGGAATGTGTCTTTTTGAGTCACTGAATAAAAGTATGGATTTTTCCCACTCTCACTTTTATTTTTAAAAAAGGTAGTTCTATTTACCCCTACCTTGACTAAACAGCACTTTACAGGAAATAATCTTGACATATACCACTCACAGCCATGATGGCTATGAGGCTGCTCTTGAAATTCTTCTTTTTAAATAAAAGAACAGGTAGAAGGTATGTCCAGATGTACTCAAGCAATAATTTACAAGGATCTGTTCTTTATATCAAAAAGTAAAAGAACAGGGGGATCCACAAAATAAATTTTAAATATTTTTAAAGTATTAACTTTGTATAAAGTTATTTTAGGAAATGGCACATGCTAAACAACTAATAAATGAATACTTTATAGAAAGACATATCTAGAAAAGCATACCACGGGGTTATGTCAACAAAGATAAAAGTGATTAGGGTAATGAATTTGTTTCACAAAATCAAGCGTGAGTATTCTTTAAAGATATTTCCTATGATATGAAATTAGAATGTACAAATCATTATTTTTGAATATGAAGCTATATTTTGTAAGTTTTCCTTTTAAGTAGTTTAAAAGAATGGTAACAAACAGTACAGCCTTGTTAGGTGACAAAAATCTAGATTGGCCAAGGAGCCCTATGTTTCGCAAAAACAACCAAAATGTAATATAACATAGTCTTTGAACCAAACTATTATGTCACTTGATGTAGATTCTAGGTTCAGGATCTGACATTATCTTTTGAGGTTAAAAAAATCCCTGTAAAATAAACAAATAGTAGTCAGTTTAAAACACAAAGCGAATACCTCAGAGACATAGACACTCATTTATATGCCATGTGTTCAAGTTTCACATTTTTCCTTAGATTTTCAGAACTACAAGTTTTTTATTCTGGCAGCTAATACACTGAGTTTTTTGAGATACAAGGAACATCACACTGTGCTGTCACCTTGCAATAGGCAAGGACGAACAACCCAGGAAAACTCATAATCCCACCAGAGCAAAGCATGAGAACCACTTCTCAGTTACTTTCCAACTGATTACTGACTTCCACACAGTCTACTTCAAAGAATAGTCTGAATTTCAAAATAAATAAAATTTCAAATACTTAAATGGAAATTCAGTTTTTGATGACAATAGTTTCTTCAAAGATCATCTGCATCACCTCTATAATTTCTCTATTGAACTTTACCTAAGTAAAATGGTCAGCATATAGGACTTTACACATATAGAGGTTATCCATTAATGAGACCAAAGGTAAGTTTTCCAAGAGTTTGCTGCACCTAGTTTTCTTGAGCTTCTTGAGGAATTGGCAGGTTATAAAAATCAAAAGGAAAAGTTTTCATACAAAATAACTGCCCCTCACTCCAGCTCCTAGAACTAATAATTTGCTAATGTTAAAAGCATAGTAGTAAGTATTTTAGCCAGGGTGTTATTTTTCTCCTCCCATGAAATATGACATTTTAATAAATAAGAACTGTTTCCAGAATCTTAAATTTCAAGAAATGGTGTTACGTTTTATATCTAGCTGTCCCTGAAGGCCTCAGTGATCACAGGCACCCTTTTGGAAGGTGAGTGGGTTATGGGGGTGGGATGGCTTGTTGTTAAGAGTGGGGATGGATGGAAGAGGATGTCACTGCGGGTGTGACCCAAAATGTTGCATTTCCTTTTCTGGCTCTGACCTTGACACTCTTGCTTCCTGTCTGTCATACTATGACCAATTCTTTTCCATCATGCGCCAACGCCATGGCATCCTGTCTTAGAGTCAGCTGACTACAGGCTGTATGTGAGGCAAAATAAACCCTTCTTCCTTTAAGTTGCTGGTGTTGGCTATTGTGTCTTAGTGATGAAAAAGTGACTAAGATAGACTAAAAAATCTCAGATCCTTCCCATCTGTGAGCAATATGTATCCACCTATCAGAGCTTAATTCAGGCCTCTCCTATGTCCCAGTCTCATATTTGGTCATCCAATTACAATCTTTCTTTCTTTCTTTCTTTTTTTTTTTTTTTTTTTTGGTACGGGGAAATGAACTCAGGACCTTGCCTTTGTTAGGCAGGTGCTGCGCCACTGAGCTACATTCCTGGCTACAAGCTTTTGCTATCCCTGAGGATGAGAGATTTGTATGATGGCAGAGGAACAGATTGGGGACAAAGGTCACTTTAGGGGAAAGGGGGCAGCATTCTTCAAATAAAAATTCACAAACACCAGGGGTTTAGCTCAGCAGTGTAAGTGCCTGCTTGGCAAATGCAAGGTCATGAGTTGGATCAGGTACCCAAAAAAAAAAATCACAAATGCCATGATAAACAAAAATGTTTCCAAAAGGTTTATAATGGTAAGAGTAATTACAAGAACTTTGGACATTTTGAGAAATCAATAACTAAAATAATGATGATCATTTTGGTCATTAATAATGATCAAAATGTTGCTCAAGAGCCTAGGAGTTTCCTTGAGGATGCAGAGGACTCTGCTTATGACCCAGACACCGAGCTGCCTGTGGTGCTTTGATGGGACAGAGTTTCCCATTGCTTCTTAATCATACGCTATTTTATTTGCAAACATAACAGGCCACAGTTGAAAGACAAAAAGCATTAGACATAAAAACAGTCAACAATGATTTGCCAATGTCAAATCAGTTCCCAAGATCAGTTATCTAAATGGAGGAATAGAAATCATAAAATTGGCTTACTATCTTACATTTCTCCCAAGGGTAAAGTGACAAATGTTAGCACATGAAGCCCTTTTGGATACAGATTTGCTTTTTGAAACCTGCCTGCATTTTCATTTTCTGAGAGTGTAACTCACCACAGAACTTATTATACTTTAAACAACTGTCCTTTATAATAGAAAGTAAAACAGGAATAATATTCACAAATTTGTTCACTGTTCCTCCTCTAGGCTATTACCTGGCATTTCACTTCCTAAAAATCATCAGATGGAAAAAGCATTTACTGCAGATGTCTGTCAAAACAGAGAAAGCTCTGTAATACCATTTTCATTGTTTAATCTTCCTCCCACATCCCCAGGCTCAGAACTACTATGGTATTCTTAAATAATTTATTATATGGTATTAGTGTAGATTTCTAGAGCTCCGCCATGTGTCTTTTGTGTTATAAATTTAGATATGCTCCTGTCCAAAAATTTATCACAACGAGTGAAACCTTTTTCCATAGATTCTCTCTAAAATTCTTTTGTGCTGCTTCGATCTCCAAAAAATGTTTTCTTACATGATGTTCTAATTTCATTATTCTCTTTCCACATAATTGGCAAAGAAATCTACCTCCAGGCAATGCCAGTACTCTTCAGTGTAATTTGTCTTAGTTCCAGTACTAAGCTCCTAAATGAAGTATGTGGGGGAGGCGGTTATACCACCTGAAGGAGAATGAATTCAATGTAGCAGAGTGTGGCTCAGATCATCTGTGTTTTTCCATCAAACTAATGGAGAAAAGAAGACTACAGAAAAACGTTCCATGTGAAAGTTAAGACTGAATACTAACCGACTGCTTAATGTAATTCCGAAATGAAAGATAAATTCTAGTGTGTGCTAAGGTTACTCTCCCTACAGAAATTAAGGTGAGTATATTTTCTCTACAAAATTTGTGGTAGCCAAGGGTTTTTCATACTGATCATGTCTGACATCCCAGTAGTGAAATCCAGCAGCGTATAGTTCACATAATGGTGTGTGAAGTGGGCATGACCGATGTACAAGCTGCACAATCTACAGAGAAGTATTTTTGGGACCAGCACCCAGGGTTGTTTCTGCAGGTAGTGGCTGTAAGTGTGTGGGTGGCTGGTTGGGGTCTCAGAGGGTCAGTCCTGCCATGACTGCCCATGCACACCTCGTATCCGGACACCACCCTATTGGGTAGGAGCCAAAGGGCAGAAGCAGGGAAAGAAAGATGGGTCAGAGACAGTCACAGCTTCAGTTCGGTGGTACAGAGGCTGCAAGAAATAAGATTGTGAGGTCAGAGAGTCCTTCTGTGATCTTTCAGGATGAGCCTCTCTAGCTTTAGAAATACAGAAGAAAAATAAAACATGGTTCATTCTCTCTCTTACAGTAAGCCAAGTACACAAAACAGACTTGAGGGAGAGATGAATTTCCAAAGTAAGGATGCAATTTTTCCACTTGTCTTCTCTTTGGCACCATTTTAAACTGACCACCATAATGAATGCATTCTCCTGAATGATTTCGGAGTCAGAGACATGGTGCAATACCGCACACTGCCCTGCAACTCTTCTGTGGCTTCCTGCAGAGATCTGAAAGGGGGATCATCTTTCCCCATTGAGTCCAGCAGAGTGTGAAGAGGAGATAATTTGGAAAAGCTGATTAAATGTTATCTTTTCTTTTTAATGAATACTTTTGACATTCTTAGCTTGGTGTTGGGGTTCTCCTGAGAAGAAACACATGGCAAAGAGGCATGGGTTTAAAGGACACACAAACCCTGGCTTACAGGAGAGGCCAACAGTAAACTTTCCCCTTCCTTTCCCAGTCTCCTCTCTGGAGCTGGCCCTCTGGTTTTGGTTATAAACATTCTACTCTTCAGACCTTTGTATCATGACAGGGCTGGCAGGTCCCTCTACCTAGAACAGCCTCCTCTTTTCTCCATCCACTGAACTACCAATGATCCTCAGAGGCCCAACTCCTACTTGGGGGGAGCCTTCAGGCCCACCCAGCTGAAGAAGGAGACTTTCTGGCTTGCACACTCAAGTTCTTGATCACATATTCTGCACAAGATGGTACAGTTATGTCTCCTCATTGAAGTCTATTATTTTCTTATGGGGGGTGAAGGAATGCTGGCCTGGTTGAACAAATCACTTATGCTCAAGAAGCTTGCTGAATGAATAAATACTTACTAAGCATAATTATTCTCAATCACTTCTTTTTAGCTTTTGTGACTTTTACACACAAAAGTTAGGTCAATGACCACACACAAAAGTCAAGGTAGGAAGAAAAAAAAAAAGGATTCTCTCTCTCTCCCTCTCTGTTCTTTCCTATAGCAATCACTCATTTAGTAGCACACTCTGGAGCTACAGAAAATATAATAAGAACTGTATATTAAATGACTGTGAAACTAGTAGGGGAGACAGATGTGACAGTCAAAAACTTACATCTGAACTACACTGGTACCTAGATGACAGGTCATTAATTTGGCTGGGGCCAATCAGAGAAAGCTCCCCAAGGAAGGAATGCCAAAGGAGATACCTGGAACCCCAACTATAACTCCAATTTATATCTTATGCAATGCACTGAGAGTGCGTCAATTTAATCGTACATTCTAAAAGCTTCCCCTTTTCCCCTTTGATCAAATAAATCTGCCAAAGAACTATTATCTAGACAGACTTCTTTAACGTTAAGAAGTTGAAGTTGGTTGCATCTGATAATAATAGACAGGACAGTGTGAAGTAAAAAGGAACAGGGACATACAGTTTTGTCACGGCAAGTACAACAAAGCATTCCTCAGGAATGCTCACTCCTTGGTGTGAAAAGCCTTACTTTTCTATTTCTCCAAGTGCCCCTCTCCTTCCCCTACATGTTCAAACAACTAGTATGGTATCTTCGTGAGAGGAAGGGCAAGAACTCCACAGACCTATCTAAGACTACATACTCACATGGTCTCACACACCAGCAAAGTCTAGTCCGTCAAAACAACGGCTCCACAGAAAACTTGACTCTGAAGGAATTACACAGGACAGACCGAGGGAAGGTGAGGCCTGGAACAGAGAGTTGTAATCCTGGGCCAGCAGAAATGGAGACTTGTTTACTCACTTATTATGAGGCCATTTATGACGGGTGTACTGGTACAGGTAGGGCTAGGTACTAGGAAGGAAAAAGGAAGAAGCTGCCACTTGCACTAGATTACCCTATTTCACTCGCCAAAAAATTCCAATGAAAATGTAAAAATGACAGATTTGTTTCTCATTTTGACAAATTTTACCTTTCCTCAGTCAAAGACGGTTTTCCTGACTATTGGCCATATGTCTTCGTAAGCTACTGTCAAAAGACAAGCTGCAATAATGCACGTCAGCATTCGAATCTGTCACATCAATTTAAAAACACACGAGTCCAGTGTCCTTCCGCGGCTGTGGTAGTGCAGTGGTAGACACACACACGTTCTGATCACGCACAGGAAGGATTGCTGGGGATTACAGGAGACCAGCGGAGAGACATAAAGTAAAATGGATGGCTTCTGAATTTTCTATTCTTCTACTGTCTAACTGCAGCCAGCCACCATTCCCAAATTAGAGTCACAAAGAGAGGAATATTCTCTCCCAGAACAGACAGGAAGATAAATCAGCTACTGAAGAGCAAGGGGCTAAAAGAAGAAGGAGAAAATGAAGGCTTGACACTTTGTCTAGGGACTGTCACTGTATTTGTAGCTTTTCATATGCAGAACATCAGAGACAGAATAGAAAAGAACCCTTCATCCCAGCCTGGCCTTCTTCCCATTGTCGCCAGAATAAACCCAACTGCTTTCTCTCATTTCATGAATGCCTTCTGCCTTCCCACCTCATCATATTTAAAATTGTCATGAGTTAGTTGTTTTATATAGCATGAAATGTGCTCAAATGTATACATTCCTGTATTTTTAAAACCACTGGCCAATTATTTTTTATTAGGAAGAGCCCACAAATAAAGTACCAGAATTGACCAGAAAGCTGTAAGCCAGAGGTATTGCAAAGACTGAATGAAAAAAACACATGTATATTGGAATATTTCCTGGCACACAGGACACATAATAAATGCTAGCAAGATCATTATTATTACAATAGATCATTAATTATAAGACACAAATCATAAGGTACACCATTATGTTAAGCATGTTATAAAAGCTATCAGTTGTAAAAAGGACTCCAATGTTAAGATCCTGGAATGAAAGAAATATAGTCCTATCACACATAACTCTAGGTCCTTGAAAAACATGAGTCACAAGTGGTACCTGAGGACAGGGCACTTCTGTCACTGGGGCCACATTAGGCCCAGAGTTTCTGACCAACCCTGTGTCTCTTAGAGCTTCCCACACTAAACAGACTGGGTTGTGCAGGCGCCCTCTCTCTAACTCTTAGCACTGCTCCAAAGCCTTTGTCATCACTTTCAGCTTCACAATTCTTTGTTTTCACCATCGTCTAAGCCAGTCATCATGGAACCGACTATCACAAGTCATTCCAAACCTAAAATATAGCCTGGTGTAAAGTTCCACGGCTGGCGCCAAGTCAATAGAGTTGCCAAATGTGGCTACATTCTGCAGAAGACTTAATGTACATGTGTTCCCAGCATCTTCTTTCCATGTTGAGCTAAGCAATACAATTTCCCTTGGGATGGAGATTAAATTAGTTAATTTAGAATCCAAGTTCATGTTTCTTTTTCACCTATTACATAGTTCTCACTAAATATCCAAAGTGAAGGCTTTTATTGTGGCTAGTCTGAGCAGGGAAGGCTGGGATGGATTTCACAGTCATTCATCATTAGCCTGACAAATCAAAGAGCTAGGTATCAAACACTAGGATTTTATATGGCTATTCATTGTGGACCATGGTGCCGGTTGTCAAGATCACTGAACACACAAGGGAAGTGAAGAAGGATATATAAAGATATTTACAAGAAGTTGGGTATAGCTCAGTGGTTAAGCACTTGGCATGCATGGATGAGGCTCTCCTTGAGTTCAATTCCCAGAACCAAAGAAAGAAAGAAAGATATTTTCAAAACTGGAGAAAAACAGGGAGGGATATTGTTTGTGTATCACTCTTTTGACCTGTAAAGGCAGAGAGTGGGTAACCTAACACACCAGCCAGAGCCCTGTGGGGCCAAGAGCTCGTTGTACTCCTTGGTTACACAAAGCTGTGAACACTCAATAGTCACTCTCCTACAATGCACACTCATTATGCAGACACCTTTTAAACATATTTGTATGGCTGTACAGGATTCCTGTTACCAAAGTTTCAATATAGGCTGTGGTGTAACCCTTCAAACTCTCCACTTACCCTTTCCTTTTCCTTTATAAATGTTTGATGCACAGTATCATCTCCACCAAGAAAAGAGAGTTGAATGTCTTAATTTGTGAGGAACTGTGCCCCAGTGCACACTAAACAAGCAAACCAGTCACGCTTTCCCTTTCTTGAGCTGTACGCAGATTTCATTAGATATTTTTAATAAAAAATAATTTCAAATGATATTTTCTTTTCCTTCAGCATATATTTTGCATAGACTATCATCACATTTTCCTCTAACATCTAAATGCCAAAAAAGCACATATTCACCAAAAGAATCTGGGCTTGATAATTACAGCAAACATAACTGAATTTGCATTTGTGAGGTTTCCAACTTTGAATTCAAAGACAATGCACAGTATAGCCATCCAAATGGAAATTAATCTTCTGTTTCTGAAAAAAGTTACTAATGATGAAAAAGAAATGCTACTTTCAAAGAAAATAAAAGTGAAATTCTCCTAAATAAAGATTATTTTTGTATGTCACTGTTACCTCAATAAAGCTAGGGAAAAAAATATTATTGCAAAGCCTGTCTGAAGGGGAAAAGTAAACCAAAACTATCAATAACAGTTCCAAAACCCTGAAGTGTAAGGAACATTCAGAGATGAAGCAAAAACAAAATAGAAGGAAATACAGCACGAAAAAAGAAAAGTAAGGAAACAAATGAGTTGACAACAAAAATTTTACAATAGCCCAAAAGGAATGAGAATTACAGATTGACAATATATATGTGGGTTGTCATGAAGAAAAAGAAAAGATTGATGAGACCACAATGTTAAGTGAAATAAGTCAGACACACAAGCTTTCAACCCTTTATATTTCCTTCCTCATATTTCATTAGTTTTTCTGTTTACTTATTTTCATGATTATTGTCTCTTTCTAAACTATAAGACTGACTTCTTTCTTTCATATCTTTTGTATGTAAGGGGAACCCAAAGCATAAACAAGCAGCAAAATAAAAGATGACAGGAAGCAGGGACATAGATCTTTCACGAATGGGAAAAGGACCAAGAGATGGAGAGAGGGAGACGAAGAGGAGAGAAAGGAGACATTAAGATATGTTATGTACATGTACCAACTCCTCACAATGAATGTATGTTCTGCAAACATGTCCTACTAAAAATGAGTATTAAAAAAAAGAATAAGGGGAAAATATGCAATGATTTTACATAGCTGCCTGGTGGTAGTTCAGCCTACTGACAACCTAACTGAAACAAATAAAAAGCTGATTCTCAGAAGCAAACAAAAGAAGAGGCTGCAGGTAGGTGAATGTTAAAAGAACTGATTGATAAGCACCATATCTCCATGGTTCTAATTTAAAAAACTTGCGCAAACTGTGATTCTAGTTCTCCAAATGCTCCTGTCAGTGACCAATGAAAAGCATGCCCCCTTGCTACCAATAAGGCTAGAATTCTATACAAAGGGAATCCTAAAAGTCAGCACATACTCAGAATGTTTTATAGTATAATATACAGGTCAGGTGTTAACTAAGCTGAAGGGAGAGGCTGCAGTGGCTATATGCAGTTGCAGAGTTGTAACTCCCTTAAATGATGAGCTTGAATTCCCCAAATACCCTCCAATGCATGAGTCCACGGTGGTGTCCCAGAAAAAGCTTTTGAACTATTCAACACTTTTTCTTAGGCAGGAGATGGTGCACCTCTAAACACTATATCAAGGTGAAGACTAAATATTTTAGTTGTGGTAAGACTAGAATACAAGGCAAAAGATAATTATCAGATAGAGAATGTAGCAATTAGACATTAAGCAGGAAGCTGTAAGAATCTAAATCCTAGGAAGGCATGTAATCATGAAATCTCCCCAAACATCCCAGAAGTGACATAAATAAACATCTTTTGATAAAGTGTTATTTTCTCCAAAGAAAAATTCAAAATAGTTAAATCTCTTTGGTCATAATACAAATTATTATCAGTGTCACCAAGGGAAAGAAACAGAGCAAGATAAGATAACCTAGTTTCTTCCTTTCTTCCACAGTTTAAAATGCCACATTGGGAAACTTGATTATATACTGACATCAGGTACTGCAAAACTGTACCAAATCTTTAAATTAACAAAATGTATTTTCCCAGAACTTTATGCTTAAAAGAGGTGGCAAAAATCAATTCTCAAGAAAACCAGCTGATAAGTAGGTCTTAGTTTTAAAAGATATACAGCAGCAACAACAAAAACCCTACATATACTGTCCAGATTATGTTCTATGGTGAATCTTTTGCTTGTTCGTCAACCACATCTGACAAATGGAGCCGTAAAGTTCAACAAAAAGTTTATTTAGTCAATTGTACCTGCTAAGGTACAACAGAACTTCCAAACATTTCCAACATACAGTAATTCTTACTGAAATAAACAACATCAATAAAGATTATTAAACTTTTAAAATCTGATAATTCTCTTTAGTGTGAATAATTTTTTAAAACAGGCTATAATACTTTTAAGAAAAAAAGAAACATATAGTGTATCTGACACTGTTACGTATTAATGCATGGATTACCTGATTCATAAGTAAATGGTCAATGCCCTGAGGCATCAATACTGTAATTAGAAAATATATATTTTACTTTAATCTTTATACCATTTGGCCTAATATAAACATGTGTAGGGAATAAAACATTTCAAATCCTTCCCAGACAAATGTTTTATGGATGCTGGCTAAAATTCAGTCAGTAATGTATTTTAAGTTATTATATGGCAATTTTACAAATCAAAAATGCAGACCAAGAAGAGACAGAGATAAAAGGCAATGAGGAGTAAGCTATGGGGGAAAAAAAGGGGGAAGAAAAGGGTAAGATAAGAAAGATAAAGAAAGTGGTAGTTAATTGCAAATCCAGTGACCAATCAAACTCTTTGCTTCTGTTTCTATTACTATTACCTGTCATGATCTTTTGTTTGCAAATTTCCAAGGCAGTCTCAATGGCTCTATTTCTTTACCCCACCTCCCAATCCAGCTACCACAGACAGAACAAGAGATCTGATTGATTGTCCAAAGAGAAATATGAGATCTACCCAGTGGTTCCAAAATAAAGACAAAATGTTTTAGTATAATCTTAAAGTTCCACCAATACCTACTCCCATCCTATCTTTCTACTGTATCCACATTCACAGTGTATTTCAATTACTTTGGCTTCTTTCATCCTTAACCACATCTTGTCCTTATCCTATATTATACCTTTGTTTACAGTGTTTCCTTTTTTAATGCTTCTCTCACCATTTATCTTTCTTATAATTTTACTTATCCCTTAAATCAACCTTAGCTGTCATCTCTTTTAAGAATCTTTCTTAAACTTTGCACAGTGGCAGTACTGTAGCCACTCAGATTTATCCAAGACACGATTATTGCTAATAAGAAACTTCTTATATTCCATTAAATATATTTCTATATACCCTCATCACCCTTTATTCAAACATTTAACTGCAATATTTATTATATTCTGCTTTGAATTGAGGCGAATTATGAAAAGATCTCTACCACTGGACTCTAAGTAACTGAACTTTTCTTGAGCACTCTATGCTATTTGTTTGCTTATATATGTCCTATAGTTTTCAGTAAGGTGCAAGATCCCTGAAGTTATGATCCATATCTCTCTTTAATAATACTTTAAATAAAAATTAAATATATATTTATACTATAAATGTTTACTATAAACATATTATACATTATAACATTTTATAATATGACAAGGTTCTATTTGCCTTCTACCCATTGAATAAACACGAATTTCTGCTACTCTCGAGTATGGATACAACGGCACAGTGTTTTTTGTGCTCCATCACAGCTCATTCCCTCTCCACCTTCCAGAGATAATCACTATTCATGTTTCTTATTTCCTTGTTTGTATAAGAGTTTTATGCCATATGCATGTATCGCTAAACAACATATTGTATTCTTAGCTTTGCATGATTTTGGCTTCTTATAAGTGCCATACCGGTGTATCTAAATTATTTTATAATTTATTTGTTTTTGGTTTTTTTGGCTCAACATTATGTTCCCAAGATTTATGTAGGCTGATGCATGTAGCTGTAGCTTATTCATTTCTGCTAGCTAAGAGAACCTTGTGCAAATGTATTCTGGGAGGCAATTCACAGAAAGTAAGTTCACAGTAGTACAATTCATAAATGTTGGAGCAAGAAACCCTGCAAAAACTCAAAATATTAATTTTCAGAGATTGTATAGACATTGTATTTTCTACACTGACACCTACTGATGTTGCTGGCACATAGTATGCCCTCCACAAATACTTTTTAAAAAGATGAGTGGATTTGAGGAAAGAAGATACAGTGGGCACCTCCTACATAGAGTCCAGCAGAAACTCAGATGCTCAGCTAACTTCTGAGATATTTATCTACATTGACCAGGTTAAGCCCCAAAACTAGCAGTAGCCAGACACAAGATAATCTGAGCTGAGACAAGTGAGGGAAGAAAACAGGCTGTCACTTGTTGAGTGTCTAAGCCAATCTAGGCAGGAAGAATTTTATTGATTACTTGACTGATGGCAGTACTGGGATCGAACCCAGGAACTTTACACTGAGCTGCAGAGTCTCACTAACCTGCTAGGTTGCCAGACTAGGCTCAAACTTGTAACCTTTCTGTCTCAGTCTTCTAGAGAGTTAGAGTTACAGGCATGTGCCACTATGCTCAGGGCATTATTATTATTTTTTAGCATTTTTAAAATAGATTTAGTTTTTGCCCATTTTCTCTTGAGCTGGGTAAACCACTAAGGTTAACAAAATCATTCTCTTTCCCTGTGACTGTCTCTCCAATGGTACATTAATATCTTCTCTTTGTTTCTGTCTTGTCTCTGTTCTCCTCTTCCTCGCATAATCCCCTCTATTGGCTACAAATCTGCTGTGATATTCTGGAAAGGACTTTAGGATAGTGGTAAGAACTATCTTCTTTATTTGCTGTCCCCATTTTCCTATTCGAAGTTCCGACTTCATCCAGAGACTGTATTCTGCTGGGCAGTGACCTGTCTCTCACTACACCATTGCTTGGTTAGGATAATGCATACCCATTCTAAGTCAGTGAGCTACCATATTTGTCTTATTACCATATTCCATACTAACTCTTCAGCAAAATCAAACTCGTATAAAATAATCAGTGCTCCAGCATGTTGTGAGTCTACTTCTCATTTTAATGAAATAAGAACTAGTTCTCAGGATAGTTCTCAGTGGAGATGCATGGGAAGACAGATTACACCACCCCAAATGACCACACTTTTATTTGCAATACTGGCCAACTACTTCTAAAAGAAACGGTACCAGAGCAGTATGAAAACGATTTAAATCCAAAGGTAAACAGAAGACTGCCAAATATACACAAGCTTTTCTATGGAATTGAATATATTCTACGAAGTTCCTCTCTTTGTAATTCCACTATTCTCCCCATGGTAACAATTTAAGACTTATTTAGCCCCCTCCCCCCCTCCAAAAAGCCATTACTCTAACACCACAGATGCCCCCTTCCTTTGTTTTCATGATCTAATTTCCCCCTTTCACCTTCTATTCATTCCACTGAACTCACTCTCCTCTTCTCACATTTCTCTTTCCTGTCTTGGTAAAGATGCTAGGTAGAAATTAAAGAGTGGCCAGTCCTCAATCTCTAACCTTTCTCTAGGCATTTTTTTTTTTTTAATTTGAGCTACTGCTTTACTGAAAATAGTTCAACTCTTTTGCACCCTAGAACTTTCCTAATGCTTGCCATAGTTCGTGTGTCTATCTGTTTTGACTGTGCTTCACATATATTGCTTCTATACTTGAGTAGGCTCAAAATCCTTCTTCAAACAAAATTTATCTGTCATAGCAACACTTTCTCCTCTGTATATGTCAATCAAATCCAACAGCTTCCCTGACATTTTTTTCCTCTGACTTGTCTATCTACTTTCTCCTTTATGGATCTTCATTATCTTGAGCTCTTTGCTTGCCTGCTAAAGCTGTATATTTGGAAAAGTCAAAATTTACTTTCTTAGTTACTTTCTTTTAAGCTTTAAGAAGTATAGAGGGAAACTTTTACTTTGGACATAATTTCATCCCAAGATGCAGAACTGTGTTTTGAGATTAAAAATAACAGTCTCCTTGTAAGAAAACCTCAGTCTCATGTTAGCATTCTCAGTAGCCAAGGTAGGGCCTCAGGGAGTAACTATTGCAAAAATGTTTTGGGGAAAGGAAGTATTGTTTGGGATCTTCAGAACCAGGCACTATGAGGTGCCTATGAACATTATTTTTTCCTCACAAAATTTGGGAGGAGTTGCTGTCATCCTCATTTCACAGATGAGGAGACTAAGGCTCAGAGAAGCTTCACAGCAGTGTCAGCAATGGAATCTAGGCTGTTTCTGATCCTTATGTTTCAAAGCAGAATTAATAAAGCCTTGAGAGGACTAAAGCCTACAAAGTAATACTCTAAGAATGCAATCAAAACAATGCAGACTGCTGCTTATCCACAAATACTCATCACGGTCTGGCTCCTGCATGCTTTCTTCACCTTCTCTCTCATCATTTACCATAAATCTCTCTTCTTCCGCCCCCAACAGAACACGAGTCTCAAGAGTGCCTGCTGACTAAGGATTCTGCACTTTTCCATCAATTCTCTTTCATCTGAAATGCTGTGTGCCTTGATTCACCCATCCAGTTCCAAAATTCAGCTCAAAAGTCACCTCCGTCAGGATGCTCTCCCTCCACCTCTAGCTCATACTCTTCTGATAGCACTTATCCCACTGGACCATGACTGCTGATTTACTACTGATGTTTCCCCAGATTAGTCCTGGAAGGGAGGAACCACACTACATTTTGTATTTGACTTTGTATCTCTAGCACATAGAATAGGGGCTGACACCTCACAGGTGCTCAGAGGTCCTAAAAAAAAGAATTGAGACAACTCAAAAGAAAGCATAGGGTAGTACATCTGGGATTCCCACTCAAAAGGTATTCTTTGAAAATGGGGTGGGCTATGTCAGGGAGCAGTGTTTAAGTAGAGGCTAGACAATGGCCTATGTGGACGTTAAATAATTACTGGCAAAAAATTACTGGCAATGTTGTAGGACTCAAAAGGTCCATTTTAGCTTCTACATTCTCTGGTTCCAGATCACTCCAGATCACAGTTTTCTGAAGATGAATCAGTATCTCAGTAGTGTAGTAAAATAATAATTACACAGATACAGTAGTCAGAAAACTGAGTTCTAGTTAGGCAAGGTGATACACACCTGTAATCTCACCATTCTGGGTGGCTGAGGCTGGAGGATCTCAAGTTCTAGCCCAGCCTGGGGAACTTAGCAACTCAGCAATAACTTATCTTAAAATTTAAAAAAAGAACATATATATATATATATATATATATATATATATATATATATATATATATATATACACACACACACACACACACACACGGACACATACACATGGCTGGGATATAGACTTTGAGAGATAAATCATCTCAGTTTCCCTATTTATAAAATGAAGGGTTAAAGTAGGGCCGCAGTTTCATCCTCCATTTTATAAATAGGGAAACTGAGTAAGATGTAAAATGTAGATTTTTCTTTATTTTCCTCTGTGAAAATTATACTCTATTGTTGGGAAAGGAGCTGTAAGGCAAGGAAGATAGTTTTGGTATCAGATACTGGCTGAGGGCTACAAGTATCAGTGTGTCCTGTGAGGACATACAGAAGGACAGGGGAAAGGGGCCTTTTCTTACAGTTGGAGGTGGTCTAGCCTGTTGTCTCTGGAAGTAATTAGGTCAATAATGAAACATGTAAACACTGATATAATCCTGGGGTTTTTTTCTATCCTGAAAAATATCCTAGATATTAAGATGCATAACCTAGTAAAGTGGGCTTCACATTTCAGAACCAGAGTCAGAGAGGCAGCATGAAAAGGAGGGCCCCTGCAAAATCGTATTCATAGCAGGTAGGTACAATGGTCATTCTCACTTTATAGAAGAGGAAACTGAGGCCCAGGGCAATCAGGGAGTTTGGCTTCTGAAGCTTTTTTCATCTGTTTTATATATGAAGGTTCCCAATGGTCTCAGGAAGGGTCACTGTTAGAGACATTTAAAAAGTTTTATCTACCACTGACCTCATGATGACCTCCGAAGGCTCCAAATACAAAATCTCATTTCTTGCCTTGCTTTTACCACTACAATACAGAGGTTGTGGCTTATTTGAGATATAAAGCAAACTATTTAAAACATTGCTGGAGAGTGCACAGCACACTGCAGGTGGGACCAGCCAGCAGACCAGTATGGAAAAGTCCAAAGCAGCCATGAAAATACAAGCCAGCAGTTGGTGAGCGAGGCGAACCAGTGGCATGCACACATGCAGAACAGAAGCAGGTGAGTGGGGCCAGACTATTGTCAGCTTAAGACTAGTTCCATCCCCTACATCTAGAATCCAAGATCATTCCCATTCTCAGCATGAATTCTGCAAACTTGGCGGGATTCTACAGCACATTTCTGGGACCTGACTTGAACACTATCACAGAACTGTGGACATCAGAGGAATTTTATTCTTTTTCTTTTTCTTTATTTGTTTGATTGGCTTGCCTTATTCTGTCAGATTCTTATTGTTGTTGTTTTTCTTCATTATTTAGGTTTCTTACCTTTCTTTTTGTTTTCTTCTATTAGTCTTCATTCTTTTTTCCCTCAACTATCTCTCTTGATTTTATGATTTTTTTCAAGTGATTAAACACTGATTCTTCTCTCTCTGGCACACTTCAATGTTCTTTTTCTTTTCCTCCCCTCCCCTTACAGGGTAAAATCACTCTAATAAGGAAAAAAATCATTGAATATAAGAAGCTGGTATAGGTTGGATTTTGTTATATAACTATAGACCTTGTTCCTATGGTTAAAGGTAGCAGGCTAATAGTTACCACAGATTGTCATTAGCTAGGCTGTGCTTGATTCTATTATTACTGCTAACTGTACCAGTTACCCAGGATGTCATACCCATTATATCAGTTACCTATTATAATCAGTTTTCTCCCTTGAATTGACAACACTTTGATTGTCTGTGGTCATAACCATCACTACAGTTCAGTACCAAAGGACTGGGTGCTGAGTCAAATAGATAGCAATCTGTCATCTTTAATAAATTGGTTATTAGGACAGACAAAAAGACCAAGAACCACCTACACCTAGAAGACGTCTTTGGGTAGTAGCCATTTACTAGAGAAGCCTCAATACTAGCGATAAAGATATCTACCATTAGAAATCTACAAGCATAGACGCACACACACATACATACACACACACTTACACACACACACACACACACCAAAATAAAATAAAAATAGAAAATGACAAGACAGAAGCAAAATGCAACCCCAAATCCCAAGTCCATCCAACACAAATCCAGAGCACAATGAGGTAGAGGAACCTGAAAGCCACCCATCAGAACTTTTTGAAATGATAGCAGCAGAAGTCAAAAAACAAATGGATGAGGCCATAGAAAAAAAGAATCCATTGGGTAACAAAAGAAATGATGATCAAATGGAAGACATTAGAGCAGACACAGATTTTAAAAATACAGAAGCTTAGGAAAATGATGGAAAGCATGAATGTCCAACAGAGGAAAGAAATAAAATCCATTAAACAGATCCGAACAGAAAACTAGGAGATTAAAAAAAAACTCCACTAAAAATATACACAACAGACTCAACAAATGCATGGATAGACTATCAGATCTAGAAGACAGAACTGCAGCTAGAAACCATGATAAAAAAGGTATCTTAAAAATAGCAAGGGACAATGAAAAAAAATCAATCTAACAGCTACAAAATGAACCAAAGAACAACATAAGAATGACAGGAGTCAATGAGAAAGCTGGAGGTACTGAAAAATATCATTTTAAAAATCTCTTCACAGAAATAATGGCAGAAGAATTTCCAAACATGAATAATGAATTTGACATACAAATACGTGAAGCACACAGAGCTCCAAACAGCCATGTGCAAAAGAAATCTACACTAAGAAATATAATAAGATTCTAGAAGGTCAGTACAAGAACAAAATAGTAAAAGCAGTTAGAAAAAAGAAATTAATCACTTATAAAGGAAAGCCCATCATAATCACAGCAGACTTCTCAACATAAACCTTTAAATCAAGGAGAGGCTGAAATGAAGGTGTTTCAAGCACTAAAAGAAAGAACCTCAACCCAGACTTATGTACTCCACAAAATTATCTTTCAAAATCAATAGAGAAATAAGAAACTTCCATTGACCACGAAGAACAAATTCATGAAGAAATCTCTGACCACCAAACCACTTTTCAAAAATGTTCTGAAGGAAATTTTAGAAAGAGAAAATGAAGACCACAGTTACAAGAACAGCAATAGAAAGAAGCCACTAGGCAGGTCCAGCAATTAAAGAGAAAGACAGGAAAAACAAATGAGATGTATAAACTTATATGTACCAGTTATAACCATCAATTAAATGGTCCCAATTCACTAATCAAAAGAAACACTGGCATAATGGATCAAGAAGCAAGATCCAAAGATATGCTGCATACAAGAAACACATTTAACTCAAAAATAAATTCACAGAATGAAAGTCAAAGAATGGAAAACAATATTTTATATGACAAGAATTCAGAAAAAAGCTGAGGTAGTGATTCTATTTGCAGACAATATGAACTTCAAGACAAGACTGATAAAAAGAGACAAAGGTCACCATATATTTGTTAAGCAAAAATGGCAAGAGTTAACAATGTTAAGTATGCAGCAAATTCCAGGGCACCCAACTAAATAAAACAAATATTAGCAGACATGAAAAATCAAATAAGCACTAATGCAATTGTAATGGCGGGCGGGGGGGGGGCTTAACACTCCACTCTCACAAATAGATCAACTAAACAAACAAACAAAAAAAACAACAGGGAAATATCAGAACTAAACCATAACTGTGAACAAATGGACTTAGTAGATATCTACAGAGTATTCCACCCCCTATATCAAAATACACTTTCTTTTCAGCTGCACATGGGATACTCGCCAAAACAGACCATATACTAGCCCATAGATCATGCTTAAGTAAAGGCAGAGGAATTCTCCCATGTACTTATCTGACCATAATGGAATGAAATGCAAATCAAAGGCAAAAGAAACCACAAAAACTACATAAACAAATGGAAATTAAATAATACCCTCCTGAACAACCAACGGGTCACAGAAGAAATTAAACAGCATCTACAATTAAATGATAATGCAGATACAACACACCAGAACAATGGAAAGCAATAAAAGTAGTCCTAAGAGGGCAATTTATCGCAGTGAATTCTCACATTAGGAAAACAGAATGAACTCAAATAAACAACTAAATGTTGAACTTCAAACTTGTAGAAAAAGGACAAATCAAATCCAAAGCTCATACAAGGGAGGAAATTATAAAGATAGGAGCAGAAATTAATGCAACCAAGACTAAGAGAACAATATAAAGAATCAATAAATCAAAGTATTGGTTCCGTGAAAGATTAAATAAAATTGATAAACTCTTAGCCAACCATTTCAAAAAGAGAAAAGAAGGACTCAAATTTATGTAATTAGGAATAAAAAGGGTAAAATCACAATATGTCCTGTGGAAATCCAGAAGTGCATCGATAGCTACTTTGAGAAGCTATTCTAATAAATGGAAAACATAGAAGAAATGGGAAGATTCCTAATAGATATTAACTGCCAAAACTGAAACAAGAAGATACAAAAATTCTAAATAACCCAATATCAATCAATGAAGTTGAAAATGTAATTAAAAACTTACCAACAACAAAAAAGGCCCAGTTCCTGATGAAGTCTCTCTTGAATACTGTAAGAAATTCAGAGAATATCTAATGCCACTCATGCTAAAACTGTTTAATGAAATTGAAAGCGAAGCAATACTTCCAAAATCATTCCTGGAAGAAATATTACCCTAATATCAAAACCTTCCAGAAAACGATCCAACCAAAAAAGAAAACTACAGGCCAATCTCCCTAATGAACACAGACACAAAAATTCTCAATAAGATAATGGCAAACAGAATGCAGTAAATCATCAAGAAGATTATATGTCATGACCAAGTAACATTCTTCCCAAAGATGCAGGGGTGGTTCAATACATGCAAATCAATAAGTGTAATACACAGATTCAACACAGCCAAAGACAAAAATCAAACAATCATCTCAATAGACGTGTAAAAAACATGTGATGAACTCCAACACCCATTCATGATAAAAATCATAAAGAAAATAGAAATTGATGGTTTTTTCCTCAATGTGATAAAAGCCATTATGACAAATCAACATCATACTAGACTTGAAACTTTCATTCTAAAATTAGGGATAAGTCAAGGATGTCCATTACTGTTCTATTCATATTGTTCTATTCAATTGTCTACATTGTTCTAATGTTTTAGAAACATTAGCCAAAGCAATTAGACAAGAAAAAAATATAAAAGGAATAAGGATAAGAAAGGAAGAAGTTAAATTAACATTATTTGCAGATCATATGATACTCTACATAAAAGACTCCAAAAACTCTACCAAAAGACTTGTAGAATAACCAAATTCAGTAGTGTGTAGGTAGATACAAAATCAACACTCAAAATATAACAGCATTCCTTTATATAAACAATAAACTCACTGAGAAAGAAATAAAGAAAACTATACCTTTCACAATAGTATCCAAAGAAATGAAACACAGAAGAATCATTCTAATAAAGAAAATAAAAGATCTAAACGTTGAAAACTGAAATATTCTGAAAAAGGAGGTTGAAGAGGATATCAGAAAATGGAAAGATTTCCCTTGCTCATGAATAGGAAGGACAAACATAATGAAAATGGCCCTACTCCCAAAATTTTTATACAGATTTAATGCAAGCCCAGTTAAAATGCCACCAGTGTACCTCACTGAACTAGAGAAAACATTCCTAAAATTCACATGGAACCAGAAGAGAACTAAAATAGTAAAAACAATTCTCAGCAACTAAGGCAATATGGGGGCATCATAATCCCTGACTTGAAACCATACTACAAAGCTACTGTGATAAAACAGCACGATACCAGTAAAAACAAAACAAAGCAAAAAAGCAGGTGTGAGGATCAACGGGAGAGAAACACACTCAGCTACCTTATATCTGACATAGGAGTCAAACACATTCACTGGAAGAAAGATAGCCCCTTCAATGAAATGTGCTGAAAAAACTGGCTTTCCACAGGCTGAAAACAAAAAATAGAACCATATCTATCACCATGCACTACACTAAAATCAAAGAGCTGAATACTAAAACAAAACAGTAAATTGCTATAGGAGTGAGTAGGAAGAAGTACTGAAGACATAGCTGTAGGCAAATAGTTCTTGAAAAAAAATCCCAAATACACAGGAAATAATACAAAAACTCAACAACTGGGGTCTCATCCTATTGAAAAGCTTTTATACAACAGAAGAAATAACCAGAAATGTGCAAAGACAACCCACTTAGTGGGAATTTTTTAGCCCATTGTTCTTCAGAAAAAGGTCTTACATCTAGAACATATAAAGAATTGAAGAAAATCAGACCCTCCCAAAATTTAACCCCAAAGGCTTAAACCCAAAATGTCTTGGGTCTTGTTACACTCTCCTTTCTTTCTGCTCTTGTTGCTTTTGCTGTTTTCCACTGTCAAGAATGGTTTCCCCTGTGCCATGCCACTCTGCCTTGGAGCCAGTGCTGATTATAGACTGAAACCTCCACAAATTGTGAGCTAAATAAACCTTTCCTTCCCTAATTTTGGGTGTCACATATTTTGTCCTAGTAATGACACAAGAGTAATCAAGACACTGGTCATTTGAGACATGCAAATTAAAACACTGCGATTCTATCTCACTCCAGAAAGAATGACAATCATCAAGAAATTAACCAATAAAAAATTCTGGAGAGGCTGTGGGGAAAAAGAAACCCTCTACTGTTGGTGGGAGTTTAGACTGGTACAACTACTGTGTAAATCAGTGTGGAGATTCCTCAAAAACTAGGATTGGAGGTCTCATCTAACACAGTTAGTCCCCTTCTGGGTATCTTCTCAGAAGAATTAAAAACATCCTGCCACAGCAATATATGCATACCCATGATTACAGCAATACAGTTTGTAATAGTTAAATAACAGAAGTGATCCAAATGCCCATCAACCAATGAGTGGCTAAAAAAGATGTGACTTTTTTATATAATGGAGTACTGCTCAACCATAAAGAAGGATAAACTTGAGCCATTCCTAGCTAAATGGATGCACCTTGAGATCATATTCTTAAGTGAAATAAATCAGACATGTATGTGTAAATATACTGTATGTTGGTTCACAAAAACTTTGAGAATGATTTAACCTCAGTAGCTGCAAAAACCAATCAGTTCTATGTTTTGCCAAGTTTCTACAACTATACCTAGAGCAAAAATGACTATGACTCCAATAATGCCTCTCATTTGGTCTTACTTCTGGTATGATTTTTTAGGTGGAAAAATAAATTTCTGATTATTTCCAGAAATGGGAATTTTGTTTAAGTTATAAAAGAGTCAAGAAGTTTTGACTGGGTAAGACATAAAGTCTTTCTTTATAAACTCTTAAAATTGCATAAACTACTTATTTGCCATACAGTTCGTGCTGTCAGCATTTGTCAAGGAAAATAAAATGTTCAAAGTCATGTTTTCAAAACAGGATGAAACTTATGGCTTCTAGCCTAGCATGTAAGGAGTTTAGAAGTCACTACTCTATTCTGACAACAAGTAAAAGTCTGAACAAACTAACAAATCAATAACTCTTTTTATATCTGTCAAACACATGAGGTCACAGGGCAAAGAGCTGTTCCCAAAATCTGCAGTGACAAAGAAGTTAATACAGAGAATCATAACTACTGGTGTCGAAAACTTCGCAGGAATCAGTAAGGACTAGGAACACCTGAACTGTGAGTTGCAGAAGCTCAGTGTGGAAAAGTCTCTCAGTTAAAAACTCCAGGATGTCCAGCCATGGAGAGAGGGTGACACACTTTGTGAGTTGTACCTCTAAAAGCTCTGCCAGGTTCTCACAGTAAATATAAAGGAACCATTTGAAAATGACCAGAGTGTTTGATTCTTATTGAGGCTTGCTCACAGGAGAAAATCCTTAATCAAGGCTTAATTTTGTAGTTTCACCAGAGCCTAACATTCCTGTGAGAATGGAAATATCCAACTCAGCCCCTTCTAGCCACCCTGTCCCACCTAAAGGGAAAAGATGCACCAATGACGTTCACAATTCAAGGGGATAAATCAACAGAAACAACAAGATCTAATCATAATACTGCACAATATTCACCTTTTTACCACTGCATCACCAAAGGCCTATTTACAGAAGTTCTGCTTACCCAGTGGATCATGATGCCTACCTTTCAACCCAGAAAAAATTACAAGGCATACTACAAGGCAAAATGAAAGCATGAAGAGATTGAACGAACATCAGAACCAGAATCAGAAATGGCAGGAATGTTAAAATGATCAGATCAGCAATGTTTTTTAAAACTGATTAATATGATGATGGTTTTAACTGGAAAATCAGATAACATGTAGAAACAGATGGAAAGATGAAAATGCTGGAGAAAAATTAAAACAGATGTTAGAGAGTAAAGAAAAATCACTATACCTAATGGAATTAGTAGTATACTGCATGCAGCTATAGAATCTTTGAGCTTGAAAATATCACAACAGAAACATTCAAAATAGAAAAGAAAAAAGAAGTAAGGTTGCTATTAACAGAATAGAACATCCAAGAACTGTTGAACACACATAAAATGAAAATATCAGAAAGAAGATTGATAAAGGAACCAAGTAAGTATGTGAAACAATATTAAGAATTTTCCTCAAATTAATGTCAAATACCAAACAATAAATGCAAATAATAAGCACAAGATATTAGAAAACTATAACTAGGCATATCATATTTAAAATGCAGAAAATATAAGATAAAGGTAAATCCTGAAAGATTCTACAGAAGAAAAAAAACTTCACCTACTGGAGGCCAAAGATAAGAACTATACATTATTTCTCAGAAGCAAAAACTGAAGTAAAATATTTAAAGTTTTGAGACCAAAATCAAAACAAAACAGAACACATCAACATAGAGTCCTATAACTTGTAAAGTTAGCCTTCAAAAGAGAAAAAGTAAAAAGTTCTTGGGTAAAAAAAAATTGAAAAACTTCATTGTTAGTATTACCACTTTGCAGGAAATGTTAAAATAAGTTCTTTGGAAGAAAAAAATGATACAGTTCAGAAACTTAAATCTACATAAACAAAGCACTCAAAGGAATAAGTGGATTAAAAAGTAAATCATATTTTTCTTAATGTTAACTGATATAGCACAAAAATAGTTTTTTTCAAGGTAATAATAGCAACACCATGTCCATTAGGTATGCACATATTTATGCATATGTATGCTGGTGTAAGTAAAATGGGTAACTGACAGGGAAGAAAAAGTAAGAATATATTATTTTAAGGTATTGATACTACCCATAAAGAAGTTCATAGTATTATTTGAAAGTAGATTTGAGGGGCTGGGGATTTAGCTCAGTGGCATGAGCACCTGCTTTGCAAGCAGGCAGTTGTGAGTTCAATCCCCGGTACCGATAAAAAAAAGAAAGTAGATTTGAATTAGTTGTAAATATGCACTGCAAACTGTTAAGGGAAATACACCAAAAAAAAGCAAATACAACTGATGGACTAAGAAAGGAGAGAAAATTGAATTACATAAAATGTAGCTTTATTCACAATTTCCTTAATTTGGAAGGAAACAATATATTCTTCAGAGGCAAATGGATAAATAAACTGTAGTACATCTAGGAGGTGGAATATTATTTAGTACTAGCAGGAAATGAGCTACTAAGCCATAAAAAAACATGGAAGAATCGTATATATTATTAAATGGAAGAAACCAATTTGAAACGCTTTAAATTGTACATCCTCATATGTATGGCTATCTAGAAAAGTCAGAAATATGGAAAAAAACAAGAAACCCATGTTGTGAAAAGGGAATGAGGTGGGAAGGATGAACAGGTAGAGCACACTGGGTTTTTAGGGCACTGAAGCTCTACAGTGCTTTTTGTCTTTATTGTTGGGAATCAACATTATAGATCAGTCTTGGACTCATCAAAAGTAGCAGGGGGTCTGCGCTGCTGCCGGAGAAGGGAACTGCGCTGGTGCCAGAAGAGGTGAGTTCCTGCACACCATCCCGAGCCCGAGCCCTGGGAGAGTTTAAGATCATCGCTCCCAGTGGTCAAGGGCCCGCCCAGCTTGCAGCCACATGAGACTGGACTCTGAAGGTATTTGGCCTGCCTTGGCCATGCCCAGTGACCTTCTTTCAATCTGGGGAATTGCGCTGCTGCTGGAGGAGGGAACTGAGCTGCCAGGCAGGAGTGAGTTCCTGCTCACCATCCTCAGCCCCAGGAGAGTTTAAGATCATTGCTCCCAGTGGTCAAGGATGCACCCTGCTTCCAGCCACATGAGACTAGGTTTGTGAGGTTTTGCAACCAGACTAGATTATACCCAGCAACCTTCTTCAATCAGGAGAGTTGAGAGCACGTGAACTGAATTCCAGTACATTGGTCCTTGCCCGGGAAGAGCTTTGGACCACCATCCACAGTGGTTAGGTGCCCACCCACCTTCCTGGAACACTGGAGGTGGCATGGGAGGTCCTGTGGACCATGCTCAACAACCTCCATTCTGTCCCAGGAGCTGAGGGTATAGGAGACAATTTCCAACACACCAAGGGGAAGCCTTGGAACAACACTTGAAACACAGAAATATAGGAAAATGACAAAATGAAAGACCAAAATGCAATCTCAAACATCCAGCCCATCCCAAGAAAGCCTAAGAGCTATGTACATAGAAGAAAATCTATGCCATACACCTGAAATACCTGAAATAATAGCAACTTAAATAAAGAAGCAACTCTGGGAAGCTTTAAAGGAATTTAAAATAGAAATAATCTTCTAGGTAAAAGAAGAAATGATAAAAGTAATGAAAGAGATGTTGAACACATCTAAAGAAGATACAGTTAAAAAAATTAGAGGAACAAAACAAAAAGAATCCCTGGATGAACAATATAAGAAACAGAATAAATAACGCACATTCAAAGAGATATACAGGAAATCAAAAATTCCATTGAAAGTTGTCAAAACTGCCTCAACAAAAGTGAAGACAGAATTTCAAACCTCGAAGACAATATTTCAGCTAGTGAACAAGAAAGGAAAGATAAAAATAACAAGGAATAGGGAAATAACAATTCAACAGCTACAAGATGATGCAAAGAAAAACACAAGATTGATAGGGATAAATGAAAAAGAAGGGGATAATACAAATGATATCAAGAGGCTATTTACAGAAAAGTGATAGCTGAAAATTTCCCAAATATGAGAAAGGAAACTGACATACAGATTAGTGAGGCATATAGAACCCCAAATAGTCAAACCAAAATAAAACTACTCCCAGACATATAATAATCACCATCCCAGAAACCCAACATACGAACAGCCGTTATTAAAAGTTGTTAGAGAGAAAAGACAGATCACCTATCTAGGAAAACCTATCAGAATCACAGCAGACTTCTCAACACAAACAATGAAGTCAAGAAGAGCATGGAGGGAAGTATTTCAGATCCCAAAGGAAAATGATTTCCAACCTAAGCTGATGTACCCTGAAAAACTGTCCTTCAAAATGGATGGAGAAATAAGGTACTTGATGACAAAGAACAGCTGGAGAACTTCATGATCACCTAGCCAACCCTGCAAAGAATACTGAAAGACAGTTTAGATACACATAGAAAAAAGCCACTAAGCAAGGCAGACAAACAAAATGGAAAGATAAAGATGCAACAGCAGAAAGATAACACATCAACAATAAACCAATAGATAACAGTTATAACAATTAATGTGAACGGTCTCAATTCACCAATTAAAAGAAACAGACTGGCAGAATGGATCAAGAAACAACATCCAACTATAGGCAGTCTATAAGAAACCTGTCTAACCCAAAAGGAAACTCACAGACTGAAAGTCAAGGATAGAAAACAATACTTCATGCAACAGGAACCCAAAAAGAAGCATGGGTAGGTATTCTGTTTGTAGACAATGTGAATTTCAAACCAAAAATGATCCTAAGAGATAAAGAAGGTCACTACATACTGGTTAGGGGAAAACTTCAAGAGAAAGAGATAACACCCTTAAATATATATGCACCAAATTCCAGAGCACCCACTTACACAAACCAAGTATTAACAGAAATGAAAACTCAAATAAGCAATAACACAATTATGACAGGAGACCTTAACACATCATTGACACCAAAGGCCAGATCAACCAGACAGAAAATCAGCAAAGAAATAACAGAACTAAATCACACCTGTGAACAAATGGACTTGATAAACATACACAGAGTGTTCCATCCAACAACATCAGAACATACATTCTTCTCAGCAGTACATGGGATATTCTCTAAAACAGACCATATACTAGCCCACAGAACACATTTAAATAAATGCAAAAGAGTTGAAATTATCCCATGCATGTTATCAGATCATAGCACCATAAAACTAGAAATTAATGATAAAAGAAACTGCAAAAAAAAACACCAACATATGGATATTGAATAATACACTCTTGAGCAATCAGTGGGTCACAGGGGAAATTAAAGAAGAAATTAAAAAAATACCTACAAGCAAATGAAAATACAAATACAAATTAACAGAATCTGTGGGATGCAATGAAAGCTGTCCTCAGAGGAAAATATATTGCACTGAGTTTCCGCATCAGGAAAATAGAACGAATACAAATAACCAACCTGATGCTACACCTCAAACATCTAGAAAAAGAAGAGCAAGTCAAGCTCAAAGCCAAAAGAAGGGAGGAAATGATAAAAATCAGAGCAGGAATTAATGCAATAGAGACTAAGAAAACAATCCAAAGAATCAATGAATCAAAGAATTGGTTCTTTGAAAGAATAAATAAAATTGATAAGCCCCTAGCAACCTTATTTTAAAAAGGAAAGAAAAAGCTCAAATTCACGCAATTAGGAATGAAAAAGGCAAAATCACTACAGACTCTGTGGAAATAGAGATGGTCATCAACACCTGTTTCAAAAACCTCTCCTCACATATGTTCGATAACACAGAAGAAATGGACAGATTCCTAGAAACATATGGACTACCAAAGCTGGGTCAAGAAGATATAAAATTTCTGAATAACCCAATTTCCATTAATGAAATTGATAATATAATTAAGTCCTTACCTACAAAAAAGAGCCCAGGCCCAGATGGATTCACTGTGGAATTCTACAAGAAATCAAAGAAGACTTAATGCCGACACTCCTCAAACTCTTCAATGAAATCAAAAGAGAAGCAATTTTTCCTCCTAAGTCATTCCTGGAAGCAAATATTACTCTAGTACCAAAACCTGAGAAAGACCCAACTAAAAAAGAGAATTACAGGCCAATCTCCCTAATGAACACAGATGCAAAAATCCTCAGTAAAATATTTGCAAACATGATGTTGAAAATCATCAAGAAGATTATACACCATGACCAAGTGCGATTCATCCCAGGCATGCAGGGATGGTTCAACATACGTAAATCAATAAATGTAATCCACTATATCAATAAAAACAAAAGTAAGAATCACACGATCGTTTCTATAGATGCAGAAAAAGCCTTCAATAAGGTCCAACAATCACTCATGATAAGAACCTTACAGAAAATTGGAATAGATGGTCTTTGCCTCAGTATGATAAAGGCCATCTATGACAAACCAACAGCCATCATCACATTAAATGGCCAAAAACGGAAGGCCTTTACCTTAAAATCAGGCACAAGACAACAACATCCCTTATCACTGCTCCTATTCAACATAGTACTGGAAGTACTAGCCAGAGCAATTAGACAAGAGAGAGAAATAAAAGAGGTAAAGATAGGAAAAGAAGAAGTTAAATTACCATTATTCGCAGATGACATGATACTCTACATAGAAGACCCTCAAAACTCCATTGAAAGTCTCCTAGATATAATAAATAAATTTAGCAATGTAGCTGGATACAAAGTCAATACTCAAAGATCAATAGAATTCCTATACACTAACAACAAAATCACTAAGAGAGAAATAAGAGCAACGACACCCTTCATACTAGCATCCAAAAAAAAAAAAAAAGAAATACTTAGGACTTAATCTCAAGAAAGACGTAAAAGCTCTATATAGGGAAAATTATAATACCCTGAAAAAGAAATTGAAGAGGATCTCAGAAAATGGAAAGACATCCCTGTTCATGGATAGGAAGAATAAATGTTGTAAAAATGGTCATTCTCCCAAAACTGTTATACAGATTCAATGCAATCCCAATGAAAATACCATCAACATACCCACAGATCTAGAAAAATCACTCCTAAAATTCATCTGGAACCAGAAGAAACCAGAATAGCAAAGACAATTCTAAGCAGCAAAGGCAAGGCAGGAGGCATCACAATCCCTGACTTCAAGTTATACCACAAAGCAACTGTAATAAAATCAACATGGTATTGGAATAAAAACAGATCTGAAGATCAATAGAATAGATTAGAAGATACAAGCACAACTACCAACACACTCAACCACCTTATCTTTGATAAAAGGGCCAAACGTGTCCACAGAAGAATGACATTCTCTTTAATAAATGGTGCTGGAAAAACTGGCTCTCCATGTGCTGAAAATTAAAAGTACATCCATGCCTATCACCATGTAGTAAACTAAAATCTAAATGGATCAAAGATCTGAATATTAAAACAGAAATACTAAATCTGTTGGAAGACAAATTGGGTAAAAATCTTGAAGACATAGGGGTAGTTAGAGAATTCATGAACAGGAATCAAACTGCACAGGAAATACTTCCCAGAATCAATAACTGGGATCACGTCTTATTAAAACCTGTCTGCATGTCAAAAGAAATCTCCAGCATAGTGAAAAGAAAACCCACAAACTGGGAAAAAATCTTAGTGAACTGTCGCTCAGACAAAGGACTTCTCTCTAAACCATGTAAAGAATTTTAAAAAATCAGACCCTTGAAATTCAAAGACCCAATCCAAAAGTGGGCATCTGAGATGAATAGACAGTTCTCAAATGAAGAAATACTAATGACAAATAAATATATGAAAAAATGTTCATCATCATTAGTCATTAGAGAAATGCAAATTAAAACCACATTGAAATTCCATCTCACTCCAGAAAGAATAGCCAGGATCAAGAAAACTATCAAAAACAAATGCTGGAGAGGCTGTGGGGAAAAAGGAACTGCCCTGCACTGTTGGTGGGAGTGTAGACTGGTGCAACCATTGTGGAAGTCAGTCTGAAGATTTCTCAAAAAGCTGGGATTGGAAGTCCTATTTGATCCAGCTACTCTACTTCTAGGCATATTCCGAGAACAGAAAACATCATACCACAGTGATATATGTGCACCCATGTTTATAGCAGCACTATTTGTAATAGTTAGATCTTGGAAACAACCTAAGTGTCCATCAACTGAGGAATGGATAAAAAATTTGTGGTATTTTTATACAATGGATTACTACTCAGCTATAAAGAATGATCACATTGAGATATTTATAAATAAATGGATGCAACTTTAGACCATACTCATAAGCGAAATAAATCAAACTCACATGTATAAATACCAAATAGTTTCCCTAGTGTAAGAAATGGTAAGAGTACATAAGACTTTATGCTAATCATGATTCCCCACTACACTGATTTGGAGCCTTATTAGTTGCAATGGTTTCATCCTGGGTTGTTTGATTTTACTATTTGTGATGGTATGAACAGCTATTTTGAAGAAAACAAGACATTATAATAGCCAGAACTAATTTAATATCATCTTGCTTTGATGTCCTACCATGCTTTTGTTTTTCTGTTTCCATTGGTTCTATCATGTTGTATCTTATTGGATTTTATTATGTGTGATAGTATAAACAAATATTTTATGGACAATGAGATAATATAGTAACCATTTTTCGTTTTCTGTTATTTGGTTCTAAATGCCCTGTAATACTTTCATTCTCTTTAATGGTTTCATACTATTTTGTTATGTTTGATACTATTGTGTATGAAGGTATACTTAACTATTTCAAGGAAAGAGACATTATGGTAGCTACTGATATACTGGGTTGTTTTGTAGTGAAATACTGTGTTGCTTAAATTGTTCTGTTCTGATCTGCTTTGCTATGGTCCTCTTTTATCTTAATCTCTTTAAAATAAAAAAAATTTTAAAAAGTAGGACTCATGTTTCTATTCTTCATCCTCCTTGCCATTCTCAGGTGATAGGTGATTTCTGACAGAAACTGAAGGGTCTATATTGCACCACAATTTTATTCGTATGTGGTTTTTAGTGCCATATTATACCAGTTTATAATATATACCTCACTAACTGGTAAGAACATAGCTATTTCAAATTTGACTGAATTTCTCTGAAAGTCTTTGTCTAACTATGGGCAAATCACTAGAAAAAAAATTGAACAGAACTTCAAGATTCTGAACACCGATTCTCATATGCAGAACTTCCTCCCTCCTAAAGCAATCCCAGGCACATAGCTGGTGATCAGTGCCTACGGAATCATTAAGGAGCAAGGCATCTGGGAAAAGCCAAAAGCACATAAGCATTTAAGGAAGCATGGAACTGTCCCTGAAAACCTGTTTCACTATGAATTTGTCCAGCCTGTGATCACATCTGGTATTCACACCTAACGTGACACATGTTGGGCTACAAACATCGAATCTCTGACACTCACTTGGTTCACCTGGTGGGCTTACAACTGGGCTGCTTGCTGCATAAAAGTCTTGCTGGTTCTCAGACGAGGGAGCAGGCATAACCCAAGAATTTCTTCTAAATTAAAGTACCAGAAATCAAAAACCTAAACCGAGGGGTAATAGCAGAACATTAAATGCAAAATAAATTGACTATTTCAGGACATGGTTCCATCTGTGACTAACTTACCCAAACAGCCACAGAAACAGTCAGATTTTAGCAGAATGGCTGACCTAAGGCAACAGGCAAGACTGACATATACCACACTTTCACATTCCCGTTACTCACGCACCACTTCTGGTGAGTAAATGTGAGCACTGCTTTATGGCTAATGGGGTTCCTTAGCTTTTCCCAAACCCTGCAGCCTCTACCAGCACAGTGTGCATTTATTCACAGGTCTGGGATACCTGTGACAAAGTTAATGGTTCTTGAATCAAATGAAAATCTGGATTTTCCCACTCCCTGATAGCTTCTATTATTTCTTCCTAAGTTTACCTCTGCTTCAATCTATACACACACTGCTGTCAAAACTACTGTAGGTAACATCTCTGAAACGAACTTTTCTCTCAACTGCAACTTTTTCATCTCTGTTCCTATGCCTTGACATCCACTTGAAATGCCCTTTATCATAGCACTGAAATAACAATTGTCCTACAAAGCCCACATATTTTCCTTTTTTTTTTTTTTTTGTCTTGTTAAGGAACTTTTCAACAAAATGATACAGAATTTACATTACACTGAAAAAGGACCCCATCCAAAGCAGAAGGTGAACAAAGTTCAAGTTCAAGTAAAATCTGTTACCAACGCATCTCATATAAAGCACTGCCCAGCCACATAGAGGGTAGACACTTAGAAGTCAGATACATGTAGATTTACCTCCTGGCTCTGGTTCCTTTAATCTCATGACCTTCTACAGGTTATTCAGTCCTGCTCAAACCGAGTTTGTGCCCTGTAACAGGACTAACAATTACCTATGTAACAACTGTAGATTACATATACGAAACACATACTTCCTGTACTCCAGTTAGTAATTCCGTGCTGACTGTGCCTTTCGTAGGTCATAAACTTCACCCTCCTCAGGGATGGCTCTTTTTCTCTTGCTGCTCACCAACTGTGACTTAGTTCCAAGAACTGCTACAAGACGTTTCCACCAAATGTTAAGAAAGGTCCTTCTTCCCATTCCTGATAACACTCTGAATCATAAAACCATGAGACAGCCAGGCTTTACAGACTGCTTCCATGTCCTGTGAAAGTAATCTCTAAAAAGTGTGTAATTCTGGTTTTTTCAATTGAATAATGTGCTTCCTGGTAATACTATTAACTGATTTCTATTTTTCTAGCAAGCAAGGAAAGAAGAAAGAAAGAAAAGAGAAAATCAAACAAGCTTATGAAGTCTCTTGAGGCCAGAAAAGGAGGCAAGTTAAAATAAAAATAACTGTTATACTTATTTAAATTAAAAAACTGAGAACTTTGTATTAATTAAAATTAACATAGGACTGCTGTGGGAATTAATAGCAATAATTAATTCATGACAGTTTAGTGGATAAAACATAACACAGCCCGTATTAATATGATCACCATTAATAAAATAGCCTCAACCTTCTACAACAATGATAGTGATGGAAATGTTCTGCCAGGCTTCTTGAAAAGTTCCTTAACAAGACAAAAACTTGCCTTTGAGGCCTTAGCCAAGGCTTCTCTCTACCAGGGAGAAAAAGCCATGAAATAAAGCCTTAGTCATTGGAGTCTGCTGAGCTGCAGAGCCTGGGTCTTTGTCTGACCTTGTTTTGTGTACCGAATTTGCCATTCTGTAGTAAATCCATCAGCACAAACTCAGGCCCATACCCTGTTCATTTACTTAATAGCATACTGCCCTTCAAAGGACAAAGGAGTTTGAAGAAATCCAAACTAACAGAGGGGAGAAAAGATACCAGCAATATGGATTCTTCTGCAAAAGATAAATGATATCTATTAAATGAGTTCACAGATTTCTGAATAAACACCAAGAGCATTCCTCGGTGTCATTTTGAAATTTAGAGTACATTAAGAAAAAGAGCCAGGTGCCTTACTCTTTGTCACACTACTAAGTCTTCCGTCTGTCAGAATGCTATTAGCATTAATGGGAGATTTTATTACCTCTCAAAGTGTGTGTAAAAACCAAGTGTCTCTAAAAAGTATTATTTTGTTGACATTTATCATAAGGACGATTAAAACAACATATAAAAATGTCAATGTTTCATTTGAATACCTTGTTGCACCCAAGCTTGCTATTGTACAGTTTCAGTTTACATACTCCATTAAGCATACACTCTAGTTTGACTAAACCACAGTGCTCCTCCAGAGGGAACACCTGAGTTTAGGTTGCTTCTCTATCGAAAAGCATGCTTGGAACCTGGTAAGAGTTTCATCATTCATCCCTGAATCTCCAGAGCCTACCTTGGCATCTGACACACAGTAGGCACTCGACTCATGGTTGCTGAGGCTGGCTTTTAATGCCAGCTAAGTTTAACTAGATGGTACCTTGTGGAAAGCATGTTGGCTGCCTGATAACTAATGCTGGAAATAATGCTATGAAGTAGGTATTGGCAGCACTATTTTACAGACAAGTAATCTCAGGTTCAGGACTATCCAACGCCATATACTTCGTCAAGCAACTCAAAGAGATTAAAATTCCAAAGCCAGCTGAAGCCGAATCTGAAGCAAACATTGCTGTCTTTCCAAAGGTAGAACCTATAGTTGTTGAACCTCTTCTCCTTGCTTCCCACTGACCTACACATGCCATGGCCATCGCTGGTCCCTCGCTATCATGGCACCAAGTGCACTGATCTGAATATGCTTGATTCTAGGCCACAGCCTGGTATGTTTCAGTGGTTCCTATTATCAGAATGTTTTCTTCTCCTTACCTACAGTGAAAACTGTAGGAAAGCAAATCAAATTTTTGTTTAATTAGGATTGTGCTGTATTTTCATTGTGATACTAGATTCATACCTCTTACTTAGCTATGGAAATCTGGTTGGTGGGTGGAAACCTACTGTTAAAGTCACAGGAAAGGCCAGGGATTTAACTCAGCGGCATAAGCGCCTACCTTGCAGGCACACAGTCATGAGTTCAATCCCTAGTACCAAAAAAAAAAAAAAAAAAAAAAAAAGTCACAGACAAGTTAATATATGCAGAGTTCCATCAGAGATTCTAAAGGTCTCTATGCCATTGCCATGGTGTTCAATGGCATTTTGAAGAGAAGAGAACAGATAGTGCAATCAGGGAATGACAGGGTTGGAATCTGTTTCCTCACATGCACACAAATAAAACCTGGTGATCCAGGGCAAGCTGAGTTCTTGAACCTCTCAAAATTTACCGAAAAATGTGCGGCATAACACCTACATTGCAGGATGTGGTGAAGATCAGTGGCTGCTCACCAGTGTCTACCTTCTCCACTCCCAGAAAACTCCCCTCATTCTGGAACAAAGCACAGCCATGTAAGTTCATTCCAATGGGATCTAAGAGTGTTGGGAGTAGCTTCTGAGCCTATACCTTGAGACTGAGAGTTGCCCCCTCTTCTGCTCTTCTCATTGGATATAGCCTACGAAGACAAGTCCTAAGGGATGGTGAAGAAACACTATGAACACCTTGTTCCTGAATAACTGCATGAAGCAGAGCCATCTATCAACCTAGCACACACACACACACACACACACACACACACACACACACACAAACATACACACACACACACATACCCCTATTGGTGAAGATGAAATAAGCATCCGTCTCCTCAAATGCTGAATGATTGTTGGCCCTTTTATTGCAGACATCTAGTTCTACAGTAGTGACAGAGACTGTCACTACTCATTACAATGCTACGCACAAAATGGTACCCAATAAACAAATGATGACCACCACTGCTGCCACACCCATTGTGTAAAGCATCAAATTTTCTACAGGCCTGAACAGCCCATGACCCAAAGACCCTCATGGCTTCCCTTTACTATAGAAAGGTAAATTAATGAAATACAGATGGTTCTGGAGAAAAACAAACTTCTTAGCTGTAGCAGACATACTTAAATGCATACCTACTACTGAGGGACAGAATACTTGGATAAAAAAGTCATAACCTTTGTTGCTTTTGCTAGGTGTATATATGAGGATATAGCATGAAAGCTTGTAAATTCAGCTTTAGGAGAAATTTGGGGAGGTCATATTATTAGGAGTGTCCATCTTGTACACACAGTACTCAGCAAACTTGCAAGCAGTTATTAACCAACTAAATTGCTTAGTGATCCTTAAGCCTTAGCCTTTGGAGTAGATGGAACTATATAGCACTGGGATTTATTCTGTTTAGTTCTTTCCATCTCCCATGCCAACTTCCCAGTGAAATTCATCATCTGTCTCCTCTGATACCATTAACAGCCTCAGAATCATTTCCTGCTCTTGGCCTTTCCAATCAGTTCTTTATGTAGTATTACAATCATCTTTTGGCAAACAAACTAGATCTAGTCACACTTATATTTCAAACCATTTAGTGACTTCCCAATGCTTTGTAATAAAATCTAAAGCTCTTCAAATGGCCCAAAAGGCTCTGCATGATCTTGCCTCTGTCTGGTACCCAACAGATACCCCTGTGCTTCCTCTTCTCTGTGCTTGCTCTGGCAGAGTACATCTTAAATACCACTTCCAGGGGGAGCACAGTCCTGACCACAAAAGTGACTCCTGCTTTTATTTTCTCCCTCCTCTTACAGCTATCTGTAAGATTCCTCTTTTTATTTCATTGTTGACCTATTGACATCTCTGAAGGGAAGCTCCAGAAAGGCAGGGAGCAAACCACTTTTACAGAGCACTTGACTGGTGGACACACACACACGTACTCAGTATCTCTCTCAAAATCTCTCTCCCTCTCTCCCTGTTCCCTGCTTACACAGTCAGTCTGGCCCCAGAGTCCGAGTCCTTCTCTACCACATCATTAATGATTACTACAGAGCAGGGCACCTGGCTCATTGTAGGAGGTCTGTGAATGCTAGAAGAATAAATTATAAAGTAAACTCCACTATTTGTGGACATTCAGAGACAGGGACTTTCGTAGGTTGTCTGACCCATTCCTAGTTCTGTTATTTATATTGGTTTGCATCTTCTCTCCCTTTCTAATTTATACGTTCCTGTAGGATAAGAATCACCATTTTTCTGTCTCTCAGGGTCCCCGTCACAATAGAAGTTCCTGAAAAAAAGCTTGCCTAGTGTGTGCAGGCAATTAAAACAGATAGAAATTAGCCATAATTGCAATGAACTAAAATTCAACTATAAAAATGTTCCTATAAAAAATAAGTGTGCCAGTTGGCATTTATCATTTCAGTCCGAGCTGATTTAATTTTAGAGGTATTCTCTGTGATCCCAAAATTAAAGAGCCATTTTACAGACTGTGGTTTTTATACTAGGAGTGGTCAGGCATCATGTTTATTGGAAAAAATAAGGCGGGAGGAGGGGAGAACTAATTCAAACCCTTCCTTTTCATCTAAGTCATTCAGAGCAAGCAGTAAGCATCAGGGCTGGTGTTCTGGAGCTCGGTCATCCACCACAAGCCAGGTGATGAAAGGCAGGGCTTATCTTTTCTGTTACTCTTAGCATGGCCACCTGTGCCACCCTCTCCCCCTTGCTTGCCAGGTTCCTCTAACTACTAAACCAAGGTATGGGGCTCAGTGCTGAACAGGCCTTTTTACTTTATTAATACAGATTCTTACCTGGGAAACACTTCCCTGGGAAAGAGCCCAAAGGCTTGGACAAGACAATCCAGTGTGAGAAATCATCAAACAGGTATGTATTTCTAAATTTTATTTATTTATTAGTACCAGGAATCGAATTCAAGGCCTTGCGCTTGCCAAGCAGGTGCTGTCCTGCTGAGCTATGTCCACAGCTCAGATAGGTATTTCTAAAAAGCAGGTGACTATTGTGACAAACTCCACAACTCTTTTTCTAGACTGTGGTCTAGAGTGTAGACAAAAATCATTTATAGTTCATATAATAGACTCAGCCTCTTGCTGAAGAAATTTCAATGACTATCAGGAAATATCTCGAAGGAAGCAGCTGTCAGTTTAAATGCTGAAGAGGCCAGGGGCAAAGATGTGTGCATCTCTTCAGGTTATGTTGATGAAGAGGAAGCAGGAGTGAAGAAGTAAGTTCTGTTTTCTCTAAAAGTGTCTGCCAACAGTTAAATTGCCTTCCCCTGCAAACATAAATCAAAATCCTAAGCCCCCATGCCTTGAATGTGGCCTTACTTAGAAATAAGGTCATCATAGATATAAATAGTTAAGACAAGATCACACTGGAAAATGGTGGACCCCTAATTCAATATGACTGTTTTCTTTATAAAGCAGCCATGGGAAGACAGACACAAGGAGAATTCTAATTGAAGACAGAGGCATAATACTGTACATTATTTTCTGTTGGCTTTTTTTTGTGAATTCACTGGGGACAAGCCTAGGCTTCAGTCACTCTTACCTTCCTCTCATGTGTGGAACATTAGAACAATGTGTCTAACAAGCCAAGAAGCACCAAAAATTGCCTGCTGTCACCAGAGGCCAGGAGAGAAGAATGGAACAGATTCTCCACTGGGAGGAACTAACCTTGACAACAACTCCTAATTTCAGACTTCTAGCTTCCAGAGCTGTGAGAAATAATTTCCTGTTGTCTCAAGCCCTCACAGTTTGTGGTATTTTCTTATGGCAGCCACAGCAAACAAACAAAGCAACAAAACAGATATTTTAACAACCTTTGTTGGCCAAACTCAGTCCCTAGCAGCCAGACTGCCACTAATGCCTGGACTTATTACTCAGTGAGGAGTCACATTTTTTTTCAAAAAAAAAGAAAATGTTTTAAAGGTTGTTTTTTTTTTTTTATTTTGCAAAAAATAAAAAACTTTTTAAAAAGCAACCTCCACGATGTTCCTCATCAGCAAATATACTTAATATGGAATCAAGTTATCTTCTAGAGATCAGACTTTAGAAGTACGGATTCAGCAGTTGTATGTCACTGTTTTGAGGTTCACATGCTAGCACTACACCAACACGTTTGGGGTATTGAGCTCTTCGTGTCTCCGTTTCCTCATCTGCAAGTGGCAATGTTAATGGAAAATGCCCTTCAGATGAGTACACACAGCATATCATGAAGCCTTTGGAATTACACACAGAGAGAACTCAGTAATTCCAACAGTGTGGTCTCTCAGGCTATATCACCTGACTGTGTTTTACTGTACATTATTTTCTATTTGCTTTCTTTTGAGTTCACCGAGGACAAGCTTCAGCTTTGGCCAGTCTTACCCTCCTTGCATACGTGTGACAGGTAAACAATACAGCTGGGGACTAAAGGCACGAATTTACTCTCCGTCTCTTGTGAGTGTGAGATCAGAGTGCAGTACCCAAGCCTGAATCACACAGAGTGCCCAGTACGAGGGAAGCGGCTACATGAAGAGCACACAAAGCCTTCTGGTGGGAAGATGTCACAGTAGATACCCTACTCCCTCTACCAAGCTGGACAGAGCAGGAGTTAAGTGCTTTATTCCAAGTCCAAGATCTAGGCTTACTTGTTTCCTTTTATCTCTCACACACAATGTAGAGATCAAACCAGGATGCTAACTTCTCACCACGAACTATAGGAAAATCTATCAAACTCAAGGTAGAGAAAATAATTCAAGCAGATAAGAAATGAGCAGTTGGTAATTTTATAAGAACCAGCAAAAGCCGAAAATGCACTGAATTCTCTATGACTGCTTTATGATAAGTAGAGACAGGCTTTATAGTTTGGATAAAAATCCCTAATCCAGACTGTGTGAGATAGATATTGCCCTGCAGAATTGGAATTATCTGGACCAGTGGTCACCAAACTACAGCCTGGGGTACATCATACACTTGATATTGCAAAGCAAAGAGCTGTTAGTCAACTCTGCCCATTCAGTTACATCTTGCCTATGGCAGCTTTTGATGACAGAGGCAGAGTGGAATAACTACAACAGAGACATACAGTCCAGAAAGTTAAACATGTTTACTCTCTGCCCCTTTAAAGAAAAGTCTGCTGGCCTTTCACATTGTGATTCTACCAAAAATTAAGTACTAAAAGGATGAAAAATCTTGTCTGTCTAGCTGAGACCTTTATCACTGATACCTAAAAGAATACTTGCCTTATATAAGGTGCTCAATGAGGATCCTAAGTAAAAACTGAATATGTAGCAACAGAGATTCTTTGCATCACCACAAGCACACAGTGCTGATAGGATGCCCACAGGGCTGGACTGTGTCCACAGGCTCTGTGCTCGTGGAGAGACCAAACCATGAGGATCCTGTGCTGCTGTGGGATGTCCCTTGGATTCCTGGCTACCTGGGAGCCCTCTGTGACTAACATGTTGGACAAACAAATAGGACATAATCATCACCAGAAATCAGTGATCTTGCACTGTCAGGCAAGATTTTACCTAACCAAGAAGGGCTTTTCAAACTCCTTTTCCTATGTATATACATTTACATTGGAAATGTTTTAAGGGAATAAACATTTGCAAAGCAGTTCAAATTTAAGGGTCCTCTTGTACAGTAGAACCCAAAACAGCTGTCAAAATCCAAACATTTAAAAACACAAATGCTCAGGTACTGGGCGGGGGATGGATTTTACAGGTCTGAAAGAAAAAGTCCAATTCACTCTGCCATAACAAAAGCAAAGAAAGAAACAAAAAAGTCAGACATTTCTAAGAATGATCTTTTAGTATTCATATTAAAAGCATGTGCAAGTTCTGGCTCCAATAAACTTGTTTATGGTTAAATTCAAAGTAAAAGGAGTTCTTTAACTCAGAAAAATGATCACTTAGAACTTGCGGCATAAGGAAAAAATTCGATACTATTATTCTATTGTTTTCTTCTCATCCAAAGAACTATTGCTTCATCGCACATATGTTCAGCCAAGCTTGGTCAGGAGACTCCAGTCATCCCTCCACCTATGGTCAGCATGACCTGAAACTGTATAGTGTCTTCTTTTCAGCAACTTTCTGAAGTGGTAGCTCCTTAACACAATACAGGTATGTTCTTCCTTAAACAATATTTTGTTGAATAGTACTAATTCTATCTTTTTAGGTGGTGGGAGTTTTAATTACACAGTTATAAGATCATATTTACATTTAAATAAAAGTGGTATCATGCTTCATTTCTGATCAGATATGAAACAGTCAAAATGTCACTCTGAAATTTGATCTAATGCAACAATCAAGGGTCATTTATCAGTTAAATACTTGTATCAAACACATATCAAAATAATAACCAGGTTTTTTGTTCAGTATGGGTTGGGGTTTTTTTTCTGGATTGTTTATTCCTTTACTAATCCTCTCCTAAGGCTATCTAATTTATATTTCATTCATCTCTCTCATGACAAAATCCAGGTACAATATTAAAAATCTGTATGGTCCACTAAACTATTTTTGTAGTATTAAGAAAATTTATTTTACTCCATAGGATGTGCCAAAATTCAGGCAAGAATTTACTCATTGGGGTTGCTTGAGGAGTGTTACAGTCCATTCAGAAGTAGACTTCATTTCTTTTTCAATCACACCTGGAGAGACGTGGTCAAGGATTTCTTACGTGAATCTTTAAAGAGCTGAGACTCTGCGGGAAGGCAAAAGATTTGCAACAGGACATCTACTCCCAAGCCACTGGCCAAGAATGGCTAATAGTGAAGGTCTCACAGAGACACTGTCTTGTCTTCCTTGTCTTATCCTATTTTGCTATAGCTTCAAAAGGCTGTTCTCAATTGCTAACTTCTTAGACTCTTTTTACCCTGTACTAGAGCTAACATACACTATAAATGCATTTCCATCAAAAGGAAAGGAAATTAATGGCTAATTGCAGCAGAATCATCATTTTCTATGAGAACTAGACATTCCAAAGTGTTGCTTCTTTATCAAAGTTCTTCATAGTACTGAAGTCAACAGAATGAAATGATGTCCACCTTTTCATGGCCAGCTAAGGGACACATCTGTAGAGATAAAAGTTCTGGCACCAGGCACACACAGCAGATTTTAAAATTGTTTGACTTTTCTTCTCAAAATGTATGTACTGTTTTTCTCTTATTTATTTCAAACCTTCTGTGTGGGAGTGTTAATAAAATCTCGCATCTGTAAACCTCTCATGTAGTATAATGGATCCTATTCAAATTTTCTTGTTTATTCTGGTTCTGAATGACTGGATCTCAACCACTTTCTGAAAGTATCCAGTGATTAAAACAAAGATTGAAAAGCTTGCTGAAATCACAAACAGGCATGAACGCCCCCAAACACCTAAACACTGAGCCTCCAAACACATGGTATAGTTTTGGCTGGAAGGAATCAGATGCTGATACGTAGAACAGTTTTCTCCTGGTAAGAAAAGACCAAGACAAAGAATGGAATGAGGGAAAATAAAGGAATATTTTGACTTGAAACCAATCATTCTCTAGTTCAACTGCAAAGCAGTTATTTCCAAAATAGTACACGTGTGCTACATTTGAATGGTTTCAATCAACCCTTCTCTTATTCCAGGATCTTTCAGTAGACAAACCAGCGTCCTAGTTTAGAAAGAAAACTTACATAAACAGGAGCCAGTTTATCACCTTCACGATTACCCACCACCAGTCCCTGTGCACCTGTCCCTGTGGGGGTGCCCTCCAAACCCCCACCCCGGGAGGTGCAGGCACCCTCTAGGTCTCCTCCTTCCCCTCCCTCATGGTGGCAGTTCTCTGACTTGAGTGTGCATGAGACTTGCCTGGAAAGCTTGTGAAAACAAGGCTGCTGGGTCCCAAACCCAGTGTTTCTGACTGCAAAGAAACTTTTACTTTTTAAACAAATTTCCAGGTGTTGCTGATATTACTGGTTCTAGAGCAGACTTTTGAGATTCATGTTATTTAGGACCTACTACACTGATTATTCCTCTCATCCCAGATCCTTCAGCCTCTTCCTCCATACTGCTCCCTTCTCTAAGCACATAAATATGTTCAAATTCTACGATTCCAAAGTGCAAGCAGAAATCTTTCCTTACCTCCCCACCACTGGCTGTAGCCAATTTCTCTGTCCTTCTTATACATCCAGATTCTTAAGAGAATGTTCTCCACATGCCACTTCCATTCTTCCTTCTTTCTCCTTCCCCGCTCTGCATTCACAAATTCACTGGTCCTCACAAATGTACTGAATAAGTAAGTGCATACTTTGGTTCTGCAGGGACTCAAGATTTTCCAGAACAATGGTGACTCCTTAGACCCTCTATGACTCAGTTTCTCTCTATTGCCCACATTGTTCAGCTGTGCACATACTGCTCCTCCGCCCTCAGATTTTCTGACACTCTCTACCCTGGGTCTCCTGCTGCCTCTCTCACTGTATGCTTCTGTTCCCCTGTGCTAGAATCTTCACCTTTTACCTTCCCCTTGAGTGTGGGTAATACCTTGAGCTCTGTTTTTTACTTCTTTCCCTCATTCTACACATTGTGAGAACTCTCACCCAGGGTTTTTCAACTACAGTCTATATCCCAATTACTCCAAAGCTAGAACTCTCCTAAACTTCAAATAAATATAATACTCACCAATTATACCTTCTTCCCATTTGTTCAACAGGGACCTCAAAGTCCTTAGTGCCTAAAACTGAACCTATTAACTTCTAGCTGAGTCCTGTTCTCTTTCCTTTATTTTCTACCTTACAAAATGGCCACTTCAATTACACAGCTGAGTCGTCCTCGCCGGACCATATCCCTACTCCAGGCCAATCCATATCCAAGTGTATCTCAAATTCACCCCTTTGTTTCCATCTTCAGGACGGCTGCTGCAATCTCTCCCACCAACTGATCTGGATCAAGCAATAGCCACCATTCAAGCTTCTGTACTTCTAAGCTTGGCCCTTCCGATTTCTACACTGCAAATCTTTCTTGCAAATTTACAAGATAATTCTTTAGGCAAACCATTACCACTCAAAAATGTGTCAATTCCTCTATATGACATTGAGATTTCAATATTTCAGTGTTTGGATTGTCCCTTTCCCATTCTAGCCATCTCCTATTTCAATTTCTAGCAGTACCAAACAATTTAATTGAGTCTTTGAACATGTCATATGTAAAAACTTCTGTATATTCTATTCTATATTTTATAACCAAAAGTATTTATTATTAAAAATAATAAATTTTAATTTAATAATATTAAAAATGTCTTCTCTAGCATTCTCTTTTTTCTAAATCTTTCTCCAACTCTTTTGGATTTGGGAGCCAGAACTCGAAACCTGCCTTCACTAAAGCAATTGTCTGTTTCCAAGCCTACTGATGCACCATTCAAAAATAAAAGCTTAACTTCCTAACAATGAATGTAAGACTGGACCCAAAATACGAGATCTACTGTTGTAGTCAATGTTTACAAGGGAAAGAATTTAATATAGAACACATTATAAAGTTTCATTTTATAATAACCCAAAGAGTCAAATGCAAAAGAATGAGGGACATATGTCCATACCAAGACCCAAAGAATACAGCTGAGGGCCTGGATCCCATAGCAATTTTCTGTATAAGTCCAGCTAAAGGCCTACAGCCCATGGCAATGTCTTCCACCAGTCCAGCTGGAGGCCCAGAGACCACAACATCTCACGCAAGTCCATATCAAAAATCTGCACTGAGAAGGCTCAGAGGCCAGTGGTGGAAATAAAAAGTCTAAACCAGCAGGATAAAGGATATGTGGTAGTGTGAGGGATCCACACTGGAGCCAGGAAGCAATGCTCAAAGTAAGGACTAGAGCTTTCCTGAAGAGAACTGCAGCCATCCTCAGCGATAGTGAGGCCCCAAGCTCCGCCAATGATGAAAACAGTAGAGTTCACATCAGGAAAGCTTCTCCAGGAGAAGCAACAGTGCATCACCTTCTTCTCCTTTTTATACCTTTGGTAATAATCCTCAGATGGGTTTCCATGCCCAGAACCACCATGCTGATTTGGTTCAGCTGGTTGTTACAAGTTGAACATTAGTTAATACACCATATCTACAGACAATTATTAGTTTTTAACTTTGTTTCTACTACATTTTGGTCATGCAACATCATGGACTTTTTTCCACTCAATTGGAACATGTTTAATTTGTCCTTCATTTCTTCAAGGAATTGGAAGAGATAACACTGAACTGGATTTGGAGATGGCTAGGAATTCTTTAAAAGATTTCTTTGAAACATTTTCTCATTATAACTATTTTCCTCTAGTCATTAGAAAAATGAGAGAAGCTGAGGGGAGGGGGGTATTTGAGAATTTTCATTTTCTGTAAATACCTTAGTTTGTATTCTGATATTTTAATCAAAGGTGGGCATCCTAAAATGTATTTCTGCCATATGCAACTGTGCTGTTATTCCTGTAGCTGGTCCAAGTTTTATTAGATTTCTTATACAGCCCCCTAGTGAGCCCAAATGCTTTTGTATTATTATTATACTATAAATGGAATTATATAAAAATTTAAGGCCAATAGTAAATCCTTCAATTATTGACTAAAACATACAGTACATTCATGCCCCTTCAGTAAAGGCTTTACTGCCTTGAAAAGCCTACCCTGTATACACACCATCAAAGAACAAAAGAACAGAAAGTTCCCACTTCTCCAATCTTGGCTCTTGCAGTATAAAGAGGGCTGACCTACACCCTAGAGCAAGACTGGTAATAATGTGTAATCATCAAGGAGAACATACTAAGTGTCTCCAAACACACTGCACAGGATCCACATTGAGCGTAAATAATCACCATCTTGCCTTACAGATATTATACAGAAAAAATACTAGTTCACATAGATACATAAAACATTTTTGAGAATCAAGAGACAAAAATAAATAAAACTAAATGAACATATTTGCATTTTATGTAAATGTCAACGCACATGTTGTGGGGCAAGTTGGTTGTCTGCTACAGAACATACCTCATTTCAAATTAGTCATCACTTGTCACTGAATAGGAAAATGCTGACAGATCTCTACTAGATAAAAAACAGATCATAGCAGTCTTGGAAGAAAACCACTTTTATGATGAAACTTACTTATATTCATGCCTCCAAACACACTGTAGGCTTGAGACCAAGCAAAAGAATGTCTAAAAAATCTTGATGAATACAGAGACTTCTGTAATTACTTACTGATATTTCCCCGAGAGTAAAGAACTTAAAAACAGATGGGAAACTCTGAGGTGTTTAATATTCAGAGAATATGTGTACCCATAGAAATTCTGTCCTCAGACCTCAGGATATTACAGTCCTACTGCCCACTAACATAGTTAGATATCTAAAGTTTGGAGGTAACATCTATCTCCTATCGCTACCCTTTCAGAAAGTGGAGGAGAATTACATTTTACGAGAAAAAATTAGAAAATTACCAAAAAGTAGAAATAAAAAACAAAGATCTGGAAGAATATTATTATTTTTTTGGAAGAACATTATTTAAAAAGAGAGCTGAAGGAATCAAGGAAGTTAAATGTTAATAACAAGTAATACCTACTTATCCCTTCTGTGTCCTAGGCTTCATGTTTTCTTATTTCTCACAATAACATTTTAAATGTAATTTGCCATACTCCCAATTTACAAACAAAAAGCTAGGCTTTGAAATAGTAAGAGATTTTCCCCAAGTGCTATATGACTTATCAACAATGCAGATGGAATTTGAATATGGTCTTACCAGGTCCAAGCCCCAGTTCTTAGGCACACTACAGGCCAAGGCAACAAGTGCCCAAGGGAGAGACAAGATACCAGTTTTCAATATTTGAAACTTTGTAACACAGAAGAGAAAAGATGGGAGTTGTGTTCTAAAGGAAGGATTCCCAAGCCCATCTGTACCAGAGAATCATCTCTGGGGAACTTTAAAACAAAACAAGTAAGAATAACAACCCAAACCAGAACAAAATAAGAAACAGTTTTCAAGATCCCACATTCTGATTCTGATTTAACTGGTGTGGTATAAACCCAGGGAGCTAATTTATACAATGCTCTTTTAGGTTGAAAATTCCTGCTGTATACCTCTGAAGCAGAATAAGGTACAAGAAATCAGTCAGAGCCAGGTTTGGCCTTACATTCAAGAAAAAGATAAATCAAACCACAAAATATATATACACACACCAACAGAAACACACACAGACACTTAGGCACGCACACACTCCTAGTCATCAGAGCTTCCTGTGTAAGACAGCAGCTCCCTCTTAGAGCATCATGCTATCGTGGGGAGTGCTTAGTCTCTGGACAGAGAGATTATTTAGTGTTTCCATTCCTGTTCGGTCACTGTTTGGTGTGTAACACTGGTCAAGTCATTTTCACTCTCTAGTTTCAGTGGAAGTTACCAAGGAATACTCACTACAACAACTGTTGAGAGTGAGAGATAATTAAGTAACATTTCAAACACTGTGCCTAGCATGTAGAAGGTGTCAGCACCAAGCCAGGTCTGCTCTTCTGAAATATAACCATCCACTCAGGCTCAGTAGGTAGTGGTGGCTCGCTCTGCATCCATTCCTTCTGTTCCCACCACTAGCCCATTTGATGAAGTAACCATGTGATAAGGTGGAATTGGATTCAAACCAAAGTTTCAGCAAATGGCCCTTAACTGAACTAATCCAAGCATTTGGTCCCTTTGTTTCAGTGACAGGCAGCAACCTAGCCTTGGCCATTCAGCAAATGGTGTTCCTCTGGCCAAAGAGGCTTGGGAAGGATGCAATCATGTGCCTTAGACTGGCAGAATGAACCCTTGGACTTCTGTTTGATGATTGAAGTGGAAGAGAATCTTCTCTTGTATATGTGTGATGTGCCAATGTGAGACCAGACACTCAGCAGCTGTTGTAGTTTGGATCTGAAAAATTCCTACAAGCTCATGTGTTAAAGACTGGATGATGGTATTACCTCCAAAAGGTGGCGGAAAATTTAGGATGTGGGGCTTAATGGGAGAAAGTAAGTCATCAGGGTTCTCTCTCTCTCTCTCTCTCTCTCTCTCTCTCTCTCTCTTTCTTCCTCCTTCCATCCCTCCCTCTCTCTCCCCATGTCTTTTTCTGTCTGTCTGTCTCACTCTCTCTCCCTCTGCTTCTCTGTCTCTGTTGTCCTAAAGTAAATAGCTCTCCACACTCCTGCTGTTATGATGCCCTGTGGAGCCAAGGAACCATGGCCTGGAACTTCTAAAATTGTTGAACAGAATAAACTTTTATCCTTTAAATGCTTTGTCACGAGGATGGAAGGTTGACTAGCACTGCAGTCATTCTGCTACCAAGAATCTTCATCCAACTATGTCTGAAGACTTAATTGTACTTTTCAGATTTATGAGCCAATAAATTTTCTTAATCTTATCATGTTAGCTGGTTTGAGGTTGTTTTCACTAAGACCAAGATTGATATAACTGTAACTTACCCAAAATCCTCTGGATGGAGGGTGAGATACAATCAGTTACATCATTCTCGAGTTTATGATTCCATGACTTTTTAGACAATTTATACAATTAACATCTGTATTAAAATGTGTAACACTATGGGCAACAGCTTCCTCAGCCCTAAACTCCCAGTCCCCTTCTCCTAAGAAACTCTCCTTGCCTTCAGAGTCCAACATAACTGCTTCCTCTGCAGCAAGATCTTTTAAGAGGAACCAGTTACCAGGGGTCCCCCTCATCCCCTCAGCAGGTTACTGTTCCTCTCTGTCATCTCTAATTCCATTGTGGATTTTCTCATGTCCATCTCCCCCTAATCTAGGCTTCAAATTCCCTAGGCTTAATGGGTTTCCACTCTAACTTCTGAGTAAAGTAACACAAATCTAGTTTACTGAATATGCCCAATGTCTAATATGGGACCAAACATGCAGCAGTGTGGCAACCACTGAGTGGTTAAATGCTACATGAGTGGTTAGTCAAATTCATGGCAAGAAAATAAAAAAGCCTCCTATGTGTCTTACCTTGCACTGAAGGAATAAAAAAGAAAGGCAATCTCCATCTTGCACTGCTGATTTCCAATCAAATATCTTTTGTTCTTCTTCCCAGAGGCTTATAATTCAATTTAGGTGTGGTAGCGTTTATAGTCTTCGCCAGTCTCCTTAAACTTACTCAGAGCTTAACATCTAAATGAAGTTTTCTACAGTAAAGTTAGAAAACTCAAGTCCTGTCTTAACATATAAAAACTCAGTTTAAAAAAATGTTACACGTACCAAATAAGACATCTGTTCTGGAATGTTTTCTACAGTACCTTGCAACTCTAAATCCTAGCATCATCCTGGGTTACCTGAGGGAAACCAGTAGTGTTTCTTTTACATTTGTTAACTTTCACCTTTTTTCTGAACACAGAAAAAACTGGTGAGACAGAACTTCCCTACTGCTTCTATACGCTCATATCATCTTGAATGAAATTATGCTTTCTGGAGGCTAAAATTAGAAAGGAAATATGCAACATAAGCAACAAGTAGATTCCTTATTTGCATTTGAATACTCAACCAATGTTCTCAGGAACTAGGATATTTCCTGCAACCCAGATTCCTCACTGAGATTAACAAAGCTGAAATAGTAGAAGTCCTACATCAAGAAATAGGAGTGGTCCCTAAAATCACTGAAAAGACAATGAAGTAGAACCTTCCCTAAAGCTTCCAGGAAGGAATACAGCCCAGATGACACCTTGAGTTTTAGCCCAGTGGGTACATGTTGGACTTTGACCTAGAGAACTGTATGATGATTAAATCTGTGGGTTTTAAAGCCACTGAGTCTGCAGTGGTTTGAAAATCCATATACTAACTTTCCCATACAGATGACTGCCATTTGGAATTCACAGCAACCTGCTTCCAAACTGAGTAGTGCTCAAGTGCTAATATTATCAAACATGAAACATGATAATAAGGGATGGTCACGAGCTGGGAGAGTTACACAGTTTCATAGGCATTTCTGGCATCATTTCAGAAATGGGAAAGACCCTGGTCATAAAATGAAATGGTACACCCTTACTTAAAAAACAGATGCTGTTAATTCACCAAGCCCTCCTTCCGTTATTATCTACCTGAAGGCAGATCACAGTAATAGTTGGCATGGAGTTAGATAAACAAAACAAAAGACGAAGCAACCTTAAAAAAATGCTGCAAAAAGGAGAATTTTTTTTAAAAAACCTAACCTTAAAACATTAAATCCTTAAAGAAATGCAAAGCACAACATTTACCTATGTGTTCCTAATGCTCACCCAGACTGTCGTGCTTGTTAATGTGACATATCTGAGGTGATTTCACACAACCCCCAACAACCTAAGAAGATGCACAGTAGTCCAGGAAGTTCACAGGATAGAGCAGAATCAAATAGGTCTGAACTCCAGATCTACCATTAATCCATTTATTGTCTGTATGATTTTCACTAGAATGATAAATATTTAATCAACATATGTTTATGTACTTGAAACTGAAAACAGTAACAAATCCATAATATTGCTATGAGGATTAAAAAATTTATGCAACATATTTGATAAATCTTTATGGGTTACACAGTATGAATGGTGGGGACGATATGGTGAGACATTAACTTATACTCTTCTCTATGCATTTACTCTCTGTTTTTCTCCCATGGAACAGACTGTTCAGTGCCTCAGGGAAGTATGTGGCAGTGTTGAAAGCAAAATAAGGGGGGTATGGACCAATGAGCCCTAGCAGTCACTCAGGGTGCCACTCTGGCAGCATGACTTCTTAGAGAAGCATCTGAGTAGACAGAGGTATGGAGAACTCTGGAGTTCCATGTACAGCCAGGAAGCATTAGTGAGCCACAGATCTACAGATGTAGGAAAGGCTGAGACCCACAACCCTAACAGATTGGTCCTGGGGATGATCTCAGAGCCTGAAAGGGCAGATTAAGTTGCCCATCACAACAGTGGAAAGCAAGATCTGAACCAGAAGCTGAATGATTTTATAGGGAAAAATTCTGAAATGTTACTTCTTGCATACTGGAGTTTCTGGACTATTGTAATGACTAACTTTGTAAACACCCAACACATTTCACACACAGTGTATTGCTCCTCTGAAAAAAAACATAAGCAAGGCATACATTCTGAAGTAATTTGTATGTTTGTGGGCATAGAGAGGATTTGTTTTCAACAAATGAAAACTAGGTGATCCATGGGTGACATATTGTACTATCCAGGGCAGCTCATCACTTCCCAGATTCTTACAATCAACAGCACACTCTTGGCAACCAGCCGGCTGAGAATAGGGGTATAACAGGTTGTGATGCATGGAATTTTTCTCCATAGAATAGAATGCAACTCACAATCCAAGGGTTAAACACTGGGATAAACAGAATTCACAATGTGGGGATTACTTAAACCACCAAGATCCAGTCAGTTGAAAATGGAAATAATAGATACTAGACAAGGGCCTTACCCATCTAGTTACCTATTGCATTCCCAGAGCCCAGATAAGCACTCAGCACAGAGGATAAATATCTTACAAAAATAAAGTTTTTATTCCAGTACTAAAAGTAACCCCTGAATTTTGAATTGCTTTATTCTACAGGGAAAATCCCACACATCACAACCTGCTACACTCCTGTTCTCAGTCAGCTGTCGATTATAAGCTTCGGTTTTAAGCTTCTTCCTGTCCCTTCTTATTTCTTAGCAAGAGGTATTGTAGGAAGGAGTCTGCTCCAGATTCGGAAATGCTAACACACAAGGCTATGCCTTTTGAACTGGCAAGGAGATTACATCACCGGGTGCAGAACACCATGGGGTCCGCTCCTGGGCCCATGTGTGCAAGAAGTGTTTCCACAGGTATATCTGCCTGGTCTGGCACTCACAGGGCTTCTGAACTCAGCCCAAGGCTTGAGTGTTAACCAATGAAATGACACACTGGCCCTAAACAATAGGACGCTTAGTATATAATTAAATTGTGCCCAGTGTGGGGAGAAGTGAAAGGAACAGGAAGCCCAAGCCATCTCGTAGCAACTAAGCCACCTGAGTGTTAGTAGACAATGTGGACCTTGCTGGGGGATCCCCTCTTGGAGAATCAGGGCTTTCATGTGACATCACAAGTGTGAGCATTTTTCTCTCAATTGCAATCCACTGGGCTCCTCCTCTGAGCACATCTGGTGTTGAGAAACACTGAAGACCTCTCGCCTCCAAAGTTCCTGACAGGTATGATTAACTACAACTACCATTTCTAGTGAGCATGTTCGGCTCATACGACTGCATTTCATCTTAGCTGTGAACCAGTACCGGCAGGGATCATTTTCCCTGAGAAAAGCTGTGGGCTGAGGTAGGGTCAGGAGGGGTGCTGAGCAGCGCTGTGCAGTAAGGGGCTCCCCCTGATCACTCAGCTATGTGAATGGCACTTGTGACTCCCAACCATTCCCCAGAATCTCATGAGCAGGGAATAATCAAGACTCGCGTTAGCTGAGGGTATTGAGACAGAGAAGGAAGCACAGAAGTGAGGAGTGAGGGGGGAAGCCTTGCAAGACAGAGAGCGATCAGAACTTCTGGGAGAGGGACCAACCATGACCAATGGGCCCTACACTGCCCTAATGAGACAACAACTTTCTCTGGCAGATACTCAGGAGGTCATACATAGGTACTATTCTGACAATGTGCACACACATCAAAACATCTCTGATTCTGTCTGAAAGATTTGACAATAACAGGCTACAGACCAGGAAATCCAAAGTGTGGCGCTCCTCCAGGGAAAATGTTATGCTGGGCCAGGGCCAAGGCAGCCAACAATGGTGTGCGAATGAATTCCAAAGGTTCAGCCACAAGTTGGCTCCGCTGAGGCTTGGCTCACCACATTTCATCAAGAGACATGAAGATAAGGAAGTATCTCCTGCAAACAGTCACTTAGGTAACACCCCAGTCATCTCTTACCCATCTTTGGGAAGGGCATGGCGCTCATTAACCCCAGGTCAAAAGTATAATGAAACTTCCTTTTCTGAGCTCCCAGGATTTTGGAACTTAATAGCTCCCACAGAAAGACAATGCTTTTGAAGAGGCAATTCTAAGTCAGTCACTGAAGTAGGAAGTCATATCTGAAATACAGTTTGATGTCTTTGATTTTTATTAGAAATTTGCTTTGTATTATTTACCAGCTGTTATGGTTGATGCACTGTGCAGTTTGAGAAGTTTAACTAAGCGACTCAGCAGGGGCCAGGGTCCTCACTATGCAAACATCCTGAGCCTGTGCAAGAGGAGGGCATGGACGTAGTGTGAGTGCTATACCCACAGAGGGTGGGGCAGCAATGGATGGCAGCCTACTTACAGTACAAGGGAGGAGAAGAGGCTTGCTCTCCCCCAATTTTTCTCTTGCTGTTTTGATGTCTTCTGCTGCCTTAACCTGTTGCCCCTGTGCCATGCCACCCTGCCTTGGAGCCAGCTGATTACGGACTGAAACCACATACTGTGAGCTAAATAAACCTTTCCTTTCTTAATTTTGGGAGCTGAGTATTTTGTCTCAGCAATGACATAAAAGTAACTAAGACATTAGCCAATATTCCCATTAAAATACTATGTGACAATGACAGTGAGATAACACCACTCCACACTCACAAGAATGGGTATCATTTAAGATATGAAAAACAAATGTTGGAAAGGATGTGGAGAAATTGAAATCCTTATTCTCTGATGCTGAGAATATAAAGTGGTATCACTGCTGTCAAAACGGTCTGGCAGCTCCTCAAAAAGTAAGACACAGATTAACCACTTGATCTAGCAGTTCTGCCTATGAACAGATGAATGCATGAACAAAATGCTTTGCACACACAATGGAATATTATTCAGTAAAAAAAAGGATGCACTTCGGACACATGCCACAGCATAAATGAGCACTGTGCTAAGTGAAAGAAGCCAGACACAATGAGACAAATACCACAAGCTTCCACTTATAAGAAGGACCTAGAATTGTCAAATTTACAGACAGGAAGTAGAATGGTGACTGTCAAAAGCTAGGGATGAGGAATGGAGGATTATTTCCCAGTGAAACATTTCTGTTACCTTGGGTAAGGAAAACATTTTTGCTTTGTTTTGGTTTTACATTGGGAATTGAACCCAGGAGCTTTGTAGTGAATAATTCAAATGTGAGCAGAGAATGTGATTCAATGGTGGTGTGGTACTTAGCATAGTTTTGAAAAAAAAGGATTAAAATGGAAAATTTTATGTTATGTATATTTTAACACACACACACACACACACACACGCGCACACGCACACGCACACGCACACACACACAAAGCCCAAATGATCAAACAGAATTTAAACATACAGGAGAAAGCAATATGGCATTAAAAGAACAAAGAATTTACTCCAGAAATGTTTTTAAAAGAGGGAGAGTATATGATAATGATACACTTCAAAAGATAGAGAGCTGATACAACTCAGTTGTGGGTGCCTGCCTTATGTACATGAGGTCCTGAGTTCAACCCCCAGACTGAAAAAAAGTAGAAAAAACATACAATATTAACAATAATGCTATGCCAACCTAGAGTTTATAAATTGCTACACATATATTAACTCATGTGCTTATCACAGTAAAACTTGGCAAAAGATCTATTTTTATCCTTGTTTTAAAGTTAATGATTCTGAAACACACAGAAGTAACCTTTCCAAGGTCACACAGCTAGACAGTGGCAAACCCTGGATTTATATCTAGGAAGTGTAAATCTAGAAATCGTATTTTTAGGAACTACGCTGCTTGCTAATATAAAAGATCAGAAAAAAAAAAAGAGGTTAGGGATGGGAATATATGAAGAACCTTAGGTTAAAGCAAAAAAAAGAAAGAAAGGTTGATGAAACCAACATACTCTTCTCATTTAAAAGTCAAACATAACTTGTTGAAGAAACAATACAGAACACTAGTGATCTTTTAGGTCCATTCAAGCCCTTCCCAGGAAACAAACAGCAGAAGGAGTGCCAGACTTGAGATTATAAATCTGGTTTGAAACCCGGATTAAAGGGCTTGTTTTCCTTACTTCCTCGTTGGTGAGCATTTACTGACTGCTCACTAGGCACCAAGCGATGTGCTGGCCAGTTCACTTAACCTCCTGAATCCTAGTTTCTCTGTTTCAAAATGGGTGTAATAAAAGATCCACTTTACAGGGCTGTTTAGGGAAGTTCCTTGCGGTAAGGTGTGACTGCTTTGGATTCCTACTCGGGCTCAGTAACAGTTGACAGAAGACACTTTCTCTTGCCTAATTCCTCAGAATAAAACTTGATAAGATATATAAATCTTGGTGTTTGCTCTTTCAATGAAGGCATTGTGCCTGACAGGCTGTAGACAAACAGACACAAACAGCTACCTAGTTCCTTGTGCCTCGCCCTGTTTCCTACCCTCAAGCCAGACAGATGGTGACACATGGCGTGACACCGAGTCAGATTTTCTCAACTCTTCCCAGAAGAGGTAGAAAAAAAGAGAAGGAAAAGGAGAAGGAATGCGCAAGGAGAAACAAGGAACACTGAAGATGAAATATAATTTTTTTTTTGTCTTTTTCGTTTTTATCAGTACCAGGGATTGAACTCACAACCGCACACTTGCAAGGCAGGCACTTATGCCGCTGAGCTAAATCCCCAGCTGCTGGAGATGAAATAGAAACTGGATATGAAGGCAGAAATGGGAGTTACTTCTCTCCTTTCTCTCGTAGGAGGGCAGGCAGAGATGCTCCTCGTAGAAAGCTCTCTCTTCTCACGTCTCTCTACAATATCATGTACAATGGACTGTGCCCCTAAACCAGAGATGACATAAAAATCCTCCAGACCCTACAAACTGTTTTCCATGCTCCTGGCTACCACTACACACACATTTAAATGATGACTTTTTTAACAGCCAAAATAGTTACTAAGGAATTTCATATCCAGGATATTCATTAATCAAGAGGACAGGGAACTTAAATATATGGCCTATGAGCAAGACTTACATGACCACTGGTTAGTCACTGAATCATCTTGTTTAACTGTAAGGAATCTGAAATCAAATAATATATTTAATATAACCTAGTCTCAGTGAGCATTTGTGAAATCACAATCTTGTGCTTTGGTACATACACAGTTCAGAAACAAACCGGTAAAGTGGTATTTTATGTTCTACACAAATTACAACTCCAGATAACTTAGATACTGCTTAGTTTATTTTTGGTAAACATGTACATAATTTTTAAAGTCTTGTCATGGCAAGGAAAAGCTCGCCAATAAACAACATCTATACAGTACTTCACCCAAATCTCATTAGGGAGACTCAGTGTCTTGAGTCTTGACAGACGAGGGAAGCAAGGTTAATGCAGATGAAACCCAAAGGTCACCAGACAGAATCATATGTGATGTCGCATCAGGCCACTCACTTCCCAACATAGCCTTCCAATTCACCTGAACTTCTTGTAACTTGACTGTGTAAAGTAAATGACAGCTCAGAAAAGTGTTGTGCCTGACTAGTGAGGAAGTTTTACGTCAACAGAAGATGAATTGCACCAAGAAGAAATATATGGCAGGCAAGCCCAAACACGTCTGCTACCCACAAGTTTAATTCCTTCCCCTAAGTACCTTCTCCTCCTCCTCCTGCCAACCCATCTTAACCCTCATAGGATGCAGACATTTTAAAAGATTTATGTAAAAGACAACATGAGACAGTATTATGGCAAAGACAGTGTCTAGCTTCATTATAGACACCAAAGGATGTGGCATTTCATCATATTTTGGTGGTGAAGAGTTTTTATATTAGCTGGCCTTGCTAAAATCTAATAAACATGCCAATTTCCCATCATGTGCTCCCTGGCTTTGCAAGCTGTGATTTAAAGATGGAAATAATAATCCTACACAGCAATGGCTAATGCTTTATGAGGAATACTGAAAATATTTTAGATTATTTTATTCTTGAATTACAAATGATAGTCACATAGAGGTCCCTCTTCTGACTGATAATCTTCAGATCTTCAGACTCTAAAATATTATTCACAGATGGTTCCTTTCATTAGACAGCCGGATTCTCTATATTGGGATCTGGCAGTTATCAGCACACAACACTGAAGTGGTTGGGAGTCTCTGAAACTCTATGCCTCATTTTCTGATATTTAGGCAGAGTTTCTGGCACCTTCCTTTTAGTTCTGGTTCTGGGTGATCTCCAAGAAGATCACAGATATTCTGTATATTCCTTCTCTACCCAATACCCCCACCGCAGAGAACCTACTCTTTTTATAATTGTATTTGCTAAAACCAAACCTATCATGTCTGAGAGAGAAGCAAATTCACTGCAAAGATAAGCAGCAAGGTGAGCACACTGAAGAGACCTGTGCAAGTGTGAGGGCAAACTCATCTGGAGAGTAAGGAGACCCTGTCCCTGTAAGACAGCCTCCGTCACCTGTCATCTGGCTCCAAGGTGGGCCTCACACAAAAACTACTCAGCACAACAGAAATGTGTCCTACATGCATCAAAGAGAAAAGGGGTGTGAAAGGCAGGGGAGAGAAGGGGAGGATCAGCGCTAGAGAGAACTAGTGGATAGGCCTCAGAGATAGGAGACAGCTGGAAGAGGTAGAGCAAAGATGGCACAGAGGCAAACAAATACCAACCCAAGATGTGCAGACACACAGAGGAACTGGCACCAGAGCCAGAACTAGAACTATGGATAGCGTGGCCACCATGGAACTTTACACTTCATCAGGCTCGGGGTTCCTCAACAGGAAGTTCCTATCTGCTTCTCAAACCAGGGGGGTATCAGGTGTATCTATGCTACCACAGCGCCATCTAGTGGAGTGGTGGGACTTACCATGACCTACTGAGAACGATTCAGAAATGGTTGTCTTTTAAGTATTCCAGGCAGTAAAAACAAGTGACAGAATATCTACTAATAAATATGTACAACTGAACTTCACCTACTTTATGTCCCATTAGTTACTTTCTTTTGAAACAAGTGGAGCATAATCTATAGCTTATAGATTCCCTTCCCTACCCTCATTTGACTCAATTCAGCTATCTAGATATTTCAATAAAAAATGTATTGCCCTTTAAAAGATATGACCTTTTTTCAGAAAAACTGTCATTTTTTTCTAATTGCATCTAGTTTTGGGACCAGGGATATAGCTCAGAGGCATAAGTGCCTGCCTGGCAAGCACAAGGTCCTGAGTTTGATTCCCAGTACCAAAAATAGTATTAATAATAATAAAAGTTTCTATTTTAAACACCCCTTTACACAGATTAGTGTCAAGAAACATGCATAAAGGCTTACTATATATAAACTATAACTATATCTGATATTTGCCATTGAACATTATACAGTTTTTGCTTTGTTTTCTCCACAGTTTTCCTATGACGTTTTCTTTAAAACAGATACAACATAGCCAGCATGGTGGTGCATGCCTGTACTCTCAATCTAGGATCCCTCCAGGAGGTTGAATAAAGTGAACTGTCCATTTGAAGCCATTCTCAGCTACATAGGCAGATTCAGTAGCAAACAAACAAATAACAATAATAAAAACAGACAGAAAGCACAACGTTATGTCAGAGGTTTATTGTGTGACTGACTGTCACCAGATAAGGGTCTCTCACAGAGTTAGTGATTTATCTGCATCTTCAGGAATAAGTTCCAGGAAGCAACATAGGATAGGGCAAGATCACACATCTTGGCTTACATCTCAGCTGGAACTCAGACACTGCCACTTCCTGGATGACCTTGGAGTGGTGACTGAATTTATCTCCCCTGTCCCATTCTTCTCTGTAAAATGGGAATGGTAACACTGACATTACAGGGCTGTGAAGACTGAACAGAAACAGGTATGCAAAACAGCCAGCACCGTGCTCACACCTAGGAGGTGCTAAGTGCTTGTCAGTACTTTGGCTGCTGCCCTGTCCTAAAGAGACACAGCTGAGAAACAACAATTCTATTTTTTAGTTAAACTACCATAGTAACAGCTCTCATCTCTAATATAATTTTTAATGGAAAAATGAGAGAAAAGAAAAGACTTCTAATATTTGGATACCCTTCACCCTAGTTTTCACTTGAAAGTCAACCAATTAATAAGCACTGGGGTGAAGATGAAGTTCTGCCAGCCATGGTACCTGGAAGAGTTCACCACACACTTGACTTTAATTCATATGTACTATAATCCTGTGGGTTAAAGAGCCATGAAAGTTGTTCTGGTTTTTCTTATACTTCAAAGAAAGCAATTTAATGGCCATGAATTATAGTCTCTCAATTACACTGTAACTATGAAACAGGACTGTTCTGGTATGATTTTCAGCCTGGCTCCTTCACCAAAGTAACTTCAAGGAAAGAATTTAAACAAAATAACCTTTCCAGGCTTTCATCTGGCTTCCTCATGCAGGAGAAGGTGTCTTAGAGCTCAGAGAATAGATGTGCACTCAAAGGGTTCTGCAAGGCAAGGCTGGACAAGGGTGGTCTGCAGAGTGCTGCGAGGGTGGGGCAGCACGTAAAATGCCGAGACAGTAAGCACTGTTCCTTGGGGAGCTCCATGTGACAAGACCACCAGAAATAAAGGATCAGGGGACCAGGATTTAAAATTTCAAGAAGGAAGAGCTATACTGTGAATGCTAAGAGAAAAAGTTCACAGAGGTGGGCTCTTCCCAGCTTTGTGCCATTTCTTAATTAGCCCAATAGGACAAGCTTAAAATACACCCATTGCTCTGAGAGTCAGTAGATAAGCTATATTATCTTTGTCACCATAGCAAAGTAAAACTTACAGCTGACAAACAATCACATGTGGTGGAATGAATGTTTCACCTGGACCTGGATTTGATTTTCAATCCTGGTTTTTCAACAAACTAGGTGTCTGGCTTACAGCAGCTTCCCTGCATAAGATGGGAATGGTCATGTGCCTCTACGAAGGGCTGCCATGATGCTAAAATTAGATAATGTAAACACAACACATCAAAACTGCTAGGTGTACTTCATTCTTTGTCCTTGATGGAATGACACAGGACTTTAGTGGCAGGACCAGTTTGTGTAACTAGTCAGTAAGACTGCAAATGAGAAAGAGGCCATCTTCAGAATGTACTGCCAGAGTACGACACACAGAGCTGTCTACTACTGAATCCTCTCCCAAGCAAAGAATCCTATGAAAACTGCAGAGGATGTAAAGAAAGGAAATGTGGGGGAAACCAAGTCTTTCAAGCTTCTGGTTCTTCCCCACCAGCATCATCACTGCATCTTCACTGGACAAAGGGTGTCTGCCAGGCCCAGCGTATGGATGCCGCCGTAGCTGGCCGTCACAGCATCAGTTCTGGATACTCAACCATGTCATCTTCTATGTGCCTCCAGGCCGAGCTTGCCTCCATGCTGCATGTAGCGTTGGAGGACATAATTGTTTCCACACTCTGTGAGTAGATTTTGTGTACTCTAAAGACAAGCAACTATTTAAAGGGTGAGATAAAAGGGAAATCTTGACTGTATGTCTGGAAGTCAATTATAATGTTCTAAGATTTATTTTAAAAAACAAAGAATATGCTTTTGCTGTTTGTGTTAACCGTGAACATCTGCCAGTTGCTAGAGGAAACCTAACTATAAGCAATAGTTCCCTGACGTAAATTCTAAAGTTGCTGGAGGGAAAAAAAATTACACTTGTGGGAAAAGCGAATCTTACTTCTAACTGACAGGGGCGGGGTTGAGGCAGGGTGTGCTGGGCAGGCGGTGGTCTGGGAGAGTATCAAACGTGTGGCAAGGACAGCTCAGCAATGTTCAGGCTAAACCTGTGTACCTCTCCCTGCCAACAGCAGTTTCAGCCTGCCCCTCTCCCCAGACGGAACCCCGGGCTGATGAAAGCCCCTGCCTTAAAATAATAGGTGGGGAAAGTGGGAAATGATAAGCAACTCACATAGTTCTGATTATTCTTAAGATATCTTAAAAAGTGGGCTGGGGGTTTAGCTCAGCAGCACAAGTGCCTGTCTGGCAAGCACGAGGTCTTGAGTTCGATTCCCAGTACAAACGAAACAGAATGAAACAACAAAACAAAACACTAAAAAAGATATCATAAAAAGAGAATTAGGGCTGGAAGTATAATTCAATAGGAGAGTGCTTGTTTACCATGTGCCAGGCCCTAGGTTGGAGCCCCAGCACTATAGAAACAAACCAAAACAATCAAGAGGAAACTGAATGCAGCTACAGCCTTCCTGACATGTGAAGCAGCAACACTTTAATGGTCAAAAGGTGTCAAACGCTGACCTGCTTCACATAATGAGCACCTGACTTCTGGCCTCCTGGGAACTCAGCTGGCGCACATTCAACCAGAAAGTGAGCTGGCTCCAATGGAGCCTTCCAGGCAGACGCCACAGTTATACTAGCTATACTTAACATAGGAATACAAATCATAAAATAGAGCTTATTGGTGACTTGAAAATAAGCAAGATAAAGGAGTAAGGAGCCCTAGAACACAGAAACAAATACCACTATGCAATTCAAAACCAGTAAAAGCTAGAAGGTGAGAAGTCCACGAGAGGACTTCCATGAATATAAGGTGGTTGATTGCTTCCTGATTTCCTCCCCTTCCTTTCTGCTGTCAGTTATTCTCTGCAGAGAGGGGGCTTTGAGGGCAAAGAGGGATACAACCCCCATACCTTAAAAAGCATGCCGCAGAAGCTACCAACAATTGATGCCAGACATCCTCTCCCAGGGCGAAGCAGAAGTCTGCTGTCAATTCCTCCATGACCACACTTGCCCTTCTCAATCTGCAGATGGCAAGAATGCAAAGGGTATGCATTTCTCTTTGGCCTCATGGGAGGTTTGGGTTCATGATGAAAGTGACTCTATAGGACAAAGTGTTTTCCCTTCCCAGGAGAGATCTATGGTAACTAACTATAAGAAGAGGCATCTGGACTCAGTTCTCTGGTCCTCTACTTAGCTAACTTTCTAATATCACCTGGGCAGGGAATAAGGCAATGGGAGAGTAGACAGGAAAGCAGTGGTATAGGCTGCATACTACCATTTCTTCTGTCACAAATACGTGTGTGTCAATTCCAGGGGACAAGTGGGTACCCCAGAAAGCTGACCTTGAGCTGTCTTGCTGCAGCTTAACTTCAGAGTGCCCACTGGGTTCAATCCAGGTCCAAGCTTCCGCATTCAGCAACTGCACAACTAGGGTGGGGAGAAAAGAGGGCTCTCCAAGTCACCCACACATGCATATTATAAGTCATTTATCCAGTGGGAGAAATGGAGGAGTTAGAGGAGAAAAAGACACAAAAATTGAAAAAGCAGAAGAGTATGACAAGAAGTATTCCATAGGACAACTTGTACTCAGAAGTGAGACACAGGATTAAATGCATTAGAAAAAAACACACTGAAATTACTGTAATTATTAAAATAATTGCAGTAGTCAGATAATAACCTATTCCCTGTGTTCAAGAGGGTGATTTTATTTCTAAAAAAGAAAAAGGCCAAGTCATTCCCTGCTCACTATAAGCTTACAAAAAAGTGATGCCCCCAAAAGTTCTGTTCCATGACAACAGACTTCTAGGGGAAGTATCACATGCTTTGTGACAAAAAAGAAGTCCTTTCATTTCCCTTGGCCTTTCCTTACATGTAAATAGTGTGAAAGGGTGAGATAGTCAGAAATTCCAAACCTTGGCCATAACAAGCCATGCTCAGGGTTCTACAAAGCCTTCCAGAAATGGCACCATTACCACATATAGTCTGAGCCTGTGGCGGGAGGACATCAATTACCAATGGCGTATGTGATGTCTGAGAGCTCTTCATACATCCTGTAAGGCCACATAAATAAGAAATAAAGGTGAGCCTTGGGCCTTAGGGAAAGTGGAGCACCTGTGAGCTGAGGGCTGGCTCAGCCTGAGTTTCTGGGAAAGAGGCTCTTTTTTCTCCTCCCCGCCATAGTCATTAACATTTCTGTGCTTGCAAGTCTTCTGGGGTCTGGAGGGTGTAAGGCTGTGTGAATGCCATCACTATTTTTCAAATTTTGAAAGGTAAATACCAGAGATTCTGGCAACCACAGTGCTTTGGGAACAGCTGTAGCTCTGAAGTTTTCCTTCCCTTTTTCAAGCAACAGGAGGAGGGAGCATGCAGAGGGAAGGGCTGTAGCCCAGAGAAACGCAGCAGGAGAGCTGGCACACAGAGCCTGAGCTGGCAGTTCCATGGGTTTCCTGTTTTTATGAATGCCAAAGTCATTTGTTTTAAAAATAAGTGCCTCTCCTTTGCCCTCAGCATCCCTACTGAGACATTAAACCACAGGATTAATTCTGTTGGGGCATGCAGAATGTAGACAATCCTCTGAGATACCACAGCACCTTCCCCAAGCGAGACATTCAAGTACAGGGATGAAGAATTAGGCTGGAGAGTCACAGACTCAAGTTCAAGTACGAGACGTATCACGTGCTGGCAGGCTGACTCGGGCAAGTCACTTAGTCTCAGGGTCCTCTCATCGGCTGAAAATAGGGAAAACAAGGATGCCATGAAATGCTTGGTCCTACACAGTGAACACTCTGGAAACATTAACCATTGACCAGTAAGTGCAAAAATTAACAAAAGGTCTACAGCGGGGTGCAACCGTGGGCAGCAATGGGAAGCCACGCTCCAAGTATGCTATGCTAAGTCTACCCTCCCTCATAGCCACAGTATCCGGGGCTACTACAGCCAATTTACAGTGCCCATGCATTCTTAAAATAGGGGAGCAGTAAGAGAAAGTTTAGGTGGATTGTCTAGGTTAGTTCTGGTGCAGAATAGCCTAAAACAAGAAGTCTTAATTAACCTACTGTTATCGAAAGTGTCCTTTCCATTTTTGGAAGGATTCTACATTTCTACCTTTATTACGGTTTCATGTAACATAACAAAGTTCACATTTCTGAAGTTATGCAAATATTTATGAATACATATTTCTAATTAAAATGTTACTCTGTAACACCCATATTCACATGTAGGGAAAACATGTTTACATAAAGCAAAAAGATTATATATATATATATATATAAAACAGTGGAGAGAATTTTAGATTCCAATGTAGATCACTTATCTGGTATCTACTTAGGTGTTATGTGCTGAAGTTTAATACTAAAGATGGCAGAAGTCTTTATGGTTCAGGTACCCTCATCAGGTCTCAGTACTCAGACATTAAAACATCTTCAAAACATTGTTGTGACTCCATGTTCAGTAACAAAAATGAAGAGCAAAAGTTATTAGGTCAGATGTGGTACACACCAGTAATCCTAGCACTTGGGAGGCTGAGACAGGAGAATCACTGTGAGTTCAAGGCCAGACTATACTACATAGCAAGATGCTGTCTCAATAAATCAAACTAATAATAGTAATAATAAATTTTAATTATTACACTGTTTAATTTTAAATTTTTAATTATTAAACATAATAAATTTTAAAACATAAAAAGCTACTTGGAGATAAGACTGTCTCAGATAAAATCATGTATTTTACAAAGTTTGTTATAAATTTCTCTTGATATTAACCTCACTAAGAACCTGAAAAAAACAACAGTTTTTAAAATATCAGTGGAGATGATGTGTGGCTATTATAAGAAATTTCACTCTTTTGTCTAGATTTCTAATGAAAACCAGAAGACAGGATCATCTTGTCAATTAGGGGCAAAAAGGTGGCTGTGGCAGGATAAAAATGGACTTTAAAGTACTCGCCAGTAAGAGCTCTCTACCTAGATTTTGCTCCTGTACAGAAATGTCTACTAAAGCAAGTAGCCAGACTAACATGCGTCTAAAAGCCCTGTGATGCCAGGAAGAAAGCCTAAATGTAATTCACTAAACTCCATCTCTTCCTTCATTTTCTATTAACTTTGGCTTATATTAGAATAAGTGCTCGCAAGAGAAATCTGAGTGCATTTTTGGCAAGGAGTTACTAAACTATCTTTGCCTATTCTAAGCTGAAAAGTGTAATGCAAAAATCCAAATAGGAAAGAGAAAAGGAGATGGGGAAAAGTTCAATTTTCATCTTAAAATATTTCTTGGATGAAAAAAAATTATCCATGCTTAAGAGGTCTAAAATAATTGCTCCAGGATGTAGCTGTTACAAAAATATCAGATGTAACTATGATAAATTTTTGTTTGAGGCAGGGTCTTATTGTATAGTTCAGGCTGGCCTTCAAATTGTGTGATCCTCAGCCTCCTGAGTGCTGAAAATACAGGTGTGCACCACTAACTTGGTGTGGTGTGTTTTTAATGGACATTTCTGGCATCTACTTAGGTGTTATGTGCTGAAGTTTAAAACTATTAGGCTGAAAAGAGATAAAGAATGATGGTCTTTCCCCAAGGAAAGCTATATTTATTCCTACTTTATCTGTGAGTCTTCTATAAAAATTCTGGAGGCTTTCCCACATTCAGCATGATCTGTCCCCTGAGTTCATGTGCTGGAGGCTTAGTCACCAGTGTGACAGTACTTGAAGACAGTGGGACCTTTAAGAGGGAGAGCCTAGAGAGAGGTGACTGGTCATGACTGTCCTTGTGAAGAGACTGATGCTGACCTCTCAGAGTGGGTTAGGTCTGGCAGGAGTGGTTTAGCTCCAGGGAGAGTGAGTAGGTTGGTAGAAAGGAGCAAACCTGGTTCCTCCCTATGGTCTCTCGATTCTTTTCTCACCCTGTGATGTCATCTACTGTATTATAACACAGTCACATAGGAGGCCAAACAGAAGAGATTACCCCTTGGACCCTCAGCCTCCAAAACTGTGAGCTAAAAATTTCTTGGCTTTATAAAGTACCCCAGATATAGGTATTTTGTTTCAGCAATATGAAATGGACTGTGACACATACTCCCAGAATCATGATACTAGAAGAGGACTAGAGAGGTCATCTTGTCATCATCTGGTCACCACATGTGATTCAGGGAGAACAAAGCCTAGTATTGCATTTGGACTAAAATCTGTATTTTAAATATATTATAAATTTAGAGATCTAGCAGAATTTTAGCAAGATAACCTCACAAGTACATTCATACAGTTGTATAAGTAGAAAGAATCTCAAGATCTTTTAATCTGAGCTGACTTGAATTTCCTGTTTTACAACAAGGAAGCCAAGCTTAAGAACTTGTCAGAGGTTGAATGCGCTCAAATGTATTCTGCCTCACATCTTAACTTCATACTGTGTTATAGTTTCTTTTACTTTTCGACCCAATCATCCACATTGTGGAATTTTAAAATACCAATATCAAAATCAGCAAGGGAGGTCAATCCTCAATATGACAACTTAAAGTTTACTACTACTGGTTTAGCATAGTCAGAAAGTGGGCTGCAGGTTTGGCTCACGTGCATGAGAAATTTAGGAAGCAAGGTAAAGAAATAGGAGAACTTAGGAAGCCACATGAGCCACTGCTAATCCTGTGAGTGGGAATTCTTACTCACAAAGGCTCCATAAGCTCCAAAGATGTTCAAATGCTGAGAACTGGTCCAAAAAGACACTGACAGGTTAGGAGCTTGCAATCCAGGTGGCTATGCCCATCCCTTGGCCTTGTGTTGCCTTCTGACCTAGGTACCTGATTTTCAACAGAGTTAACTCTATTAAAGCCATGCATTATACCTGGGTAATTTACATAGAGGAACCACACAACTAATGAATATGGGGGAGGGGTGACATCTTCTAGATTCAAGTCGTTTGATAACTTATAAGACTTACCTGCATGCTTTTACGTTGTCAGAAATTCCCCATGCCAATACATTCTTGTTTGTTCCACTACACAAACTTAAGACCAGCTGCTAATATCCCCAAGAGCCACTCTTTTCTCCCTGCAGAACTGACCTCCTAGTAACACAGCAACCTGTGGCCTAATGAATCTAAGTACAGCTAACAGCAATAATGTGGCATTGACTGTCATTATCATTACCCACTAATAAACATTTGCTGGATGACAGTACATAATCTATCAGTACTAGTCCCAAACATTTTCCTATCTTTTCATCTAGCACAGGGAGAAACACGCTCTCATTTCCTGAAGGAAAAAGGTATTCAAAATAGAGAACCCCAGTTCCATTATATGTAAGAAAGTGATGAAATCCATGCATAACGTTGACAAGGACCCAATAAATTATCTCCTAGTAAACTGTGAAAACCCACATTTGATAGCCCATTTTGCAACAAATATATGAAAGTATAAATAAGGAGTTGGTGTTTCCATTCGAGGAGAGGAGAAATTGACTCTGGGTGTTGGTCCCTGTATTGGTTCAACACAATCTGAAGCAATTCTTTGGTTTAAACAACAGGTGGCACTGTCATTTCTACATTGTCCTTGGCAAGAAACTGGTTTGTGATTTCACTTTCCAGGAGTCATTAACAGCTTTTATAATCACCTTTATCGATAGCATGCACATATGCTTCTATGTGATAAATGCAAATGCAAGTAGGAAAACATTAGGATTTGCATACATGCAGTTTTACCAATCACCACACTCCTCCTCACGCAATCATCTAAACACAGGCAGTAATTATTTCCCCTAAGGAAACATCACACAGGGAAAAGTCAGAGGGGAAATGGACTCCACCACATATGTTGAGATATTCAATTATCATAAATACGTTGATCACCCACCCATCCTGGTGGCTTGTAAAAGAAAGGATATATAAGGCACAGGGTCCCTGGGCACACGTTAGGCAAATGACAGAAATCTAAGACTTGGGGAGGGCATTGTGTCTGCAATTGACATCAAGAAAAAAATATTCGCCTGTCCATTTTTGGTAAGCACTATCTTTACTATTCTAACTCCTCCCCCACCCCCAAGAGTATGCTTAATATCTGAAATGAACAAACAGGTACAGGAATTACATTTTCAATAGGAAAAAGAGATTCAAAATTGTTCTTAAAATGTGCCAAGAAGAAAGATTACATTTCAGTGGGCTTTTCATGTGAGCTTTAAATATGAAAAACCTGCCATGTTAAGATCTCTCATTCAACACCTACAGCTCATTTTTTCATTCGTATGCATAATTTTATTATGTAACCGTAGCTACTCTATGATTTCTAGGTTGTAGTGTAACAGTTATTGCTTTGATGTATTACATTTATTTAATTTTGAATTTGTGAGTTGGTTTTATTTTTTAATTAGGGCAATTTAACAATGCAAATCTAGCCAATGTAGCAAGGATGATGGGCAAATCACAGCCTAAAGGGACACGCCAGGTATGAGACAGTCTGGCCTGTGCAGCTAGAGATGGGTCCTGAAGTTACATTTATATCAAAGTGGACATTTGAGTACAAGAAAATTCTACTGAAAATCATAGGTTATGCTGTGCATAGATGATGTATCTTGTTTGGTCCTGTGTTATTGTTTGTCAGAGTCAAATATCCATCTCTTGCTTTCAAAGAACACAGAACAGAAAGGTGGAAAATTCTCCCCAAGAAATCTTTCCTAGTACAATGTGTACTCTTATTAATACTATTTTATAAATAGAAAAAAAGAGAATATCAGAGAAAAATCAAAATATATCACCTAGAGTTGAAAGGCATTAAGAGAAATTTAGCTTTTGTTAGCATGTATTAAAAGAAATTATCTCAAGCAACAAATTATGGAGTATAGTCCAAGTGACTTCGTGGTAATCAAGTGACATTGCATTTGCACTGTGTGGAAGGGTTTCACAAAACAGCATAAACCAACAGTTAATGAATTTAACCCCATTGCTACCATTCATTAGCTGGTTAATCCCAGTCACACTACTAACCTTAGTTAGCTCCAGTTTCTTAAAATGTTAAATGATAAAGTAAATCATTTGTAAAAGCTACTGAGAATATTTAAGAAAGATTATTTATTCATAGTAACTGGTTAATAAAAGCTAATTTTAGGTTTTGAAGACTTCACTAGATAACTTATTTTAATGTACTGTTAAAATAGGCCAAAAGAGATAAAATCTAGCCACATACAGTAAACTGAAAGGCATATTCCAAAATCCAATAATCTGAGGTACGTTTTCATTAGTACAATACTGATAAGATTGTATTCTTTGCGCTGGGATGTAAGTAATCAATACAGTGCCTGCCTACCATGTAGAAGCCCTAGGTTCAATCCCCGGCAACATAAAACATAAATATATTGCAAAAAACATTTTTGATCTGTGGCTAAATGCACCGTACATAAAATATACTATTTTAAACATGTGTAAGTATACAGTTCACCAACACAAAGTATTTTCACACTATTGTGCAACTATCACATCATCTGCCTCCAGGAACTTTTTATCATGCAAACTGGAATACTGAACCTGTTAAATAATAATTCTCCTTTCCCAATCCTTATCCCTTAGCCCAAAAGCTACTATTCACTCTTTGAACCTATGAATCTGACTACTCTAGCTAGCTACCTCATTTAAGTGGAATCATGAAGTACTTGCCCCTTTGTAACCAACTTATTTCCCTTAGTATATTGTCTTTAAGACTCAAGCAAGTTGCAGTACATGCCCAAATCTCATTTTTTAAAGCTGAATCCCATTTTATGTATATGTTGCATCTACCTTTTGGCCATGCTGAATAATGCTGCAATGGGCATGCCTGTACAAATATCTGGTGGAATTGTGCACTAAGTATAAACTCAATAACTTTCTGGATCATACTGTAATTGTATTTTAATTGTCTCAAAAAATGCGCATATTTTGAAAGATCTACAGCTCCAAGTAATCAATTCTGCTAACATGAAAGCTGTAGCACTGGGTTGGTCCTGGCCAGACCAAGCCTGGCAGACACAGACTAGATGCAGAAGCATTAACATGGAGCTATCTACAAACAATTAGCATAGCTTCAGGAAAAGGAAACTATGCTAAAGGTGCAGAATAAAAGCACATATTTGAAAATATTTCAACAGAGACAACAAGAATGCCTGACACACACCACCACCATACCTCTCCTCAGAGCCTCTAGAGAACAGGGAAGTGAAGGGACTTGAGATGCAGGCAGAGGGAAGGAGGGCTGTGAGTTACCTAAGGTAAAAAGAAGTATAGTATCCACGGATGGGAGGGAGGGAAGAAAACAACAAAGAAAACAGAATCATATGAATGAAAACAATACTGGAAATAAATAATAAGAAAACAGTTTAGCCAATGTGTGAACATTCAAAGACATTCTGCCATTCTGCAGCTTCCTGTCTTTTTTCTATAATTTTTGTATATCACTAAGAACCTATTGCTTATGTAATTATTAATATGACTTCAATATAAGCATTTTTCCAAAGTTTTTTTGTTCCCTTAGAACAGAAAACAGATGTCAAACCATGAATATTTCAAAGGCTTTTAAACACATTTTGTTAATTTGTTATGCAAAGGATATTAGTATGGTTTAAGATTATCAGCACTGCCAGCATTAATTTTCAAATTATTTTTCAAGAATGTCAATCTTAGAGAAACGTTGCCGAACAGTACAACTTATTTGTTCTGAATTATTTGAAGTAAGTTGCCACCATGATATTCTATCACCTTCAGACTGCATTTCAATACACAGAGACAATACCCTACAAGACAAGCATGAAAATAAGGACGTTAACACTGAGACATTCCTATAATCTAATCTTTAAATGCTATCCAAGGTTCACCAATTATTCCATGATAAGCCTTTTCTAAAGCAAGAAGATCCAGTTCAAAATCAAAGCTTAGGTTTGCTGACTTTCATGAGCTTGATACCTTCAAAGATTAGAGACCAGTTTCTTGTGTAATGTTCCTCACCCAGGGTTTGCTTGATGTTCCTTCATGATTCCATCCTGGCTGTGCATCTTTGGCAGGAATAGCACAGTAGGGTGGTATGTTCTCATTATGCTCTGTCAGGTAGCACACCATTCTAATCATAACTCCACTGAGGCTAAAACCTGGGATTGTACTGTGCTTCCCTCTGCAACACACACCGTCTGACAATGTTCGGAGACATTTCTGATTGTGATGACTAGGCACACAGTTCAACTGGCAGAGGCAGGAAGGATGCTGAATGTCCTATAATGCACAGGACAGCCCCACAACAAAGATTTATCCAGTCTAATGTGTGTGTGAGCCAAAGCTTCTCTATAGTCTTGTACTACTGTTTACCTAGTCTTCTGATTTTTTTTTCCCAAAACAAGATACTGAAGAAGAAAAGGTTAAAAAGAGAAATACCATTAATGTAGGCAAAAGCTTTCACTAAATCCTAGGTTTGATTTACAAACTCTGCTCATAGAACCCGTTATAATCCAAAGACATAGCCAAAGAGACAAAAAATGCTATGGTTATTATTTTCACAAAAGATTCTTTCAGCTGAATTCCTGATATAAGAACTTATCTAATCCATAAAATTGCAAATCTGTTTGTTATGTTATAAGGAATTCATATCTAGATTATGTGGGTACATGTGTATTATCTTAAATATAATATAAAATATTATACATGTGTTTTATCTGAAATATAATAAAAATATCTTAAAACAAAAATATGTAAACATATAATATACATACATAAAATATTTTTTTAAAAAACAATGTTAAAAATAAAATCTTTGCTTCCTTGGAAATTAGATCTTTGAAGGAAAATATATTTCAGAATAGTGTGAAGACATTTAATAAACTATGTAAGATCTATTAGGGAAAAAGAGATTTCAAAACATTTTTTCTTCACATACACAACCTAATATCTTCTTGTTTATAGGACTGTTATTGGCCTGCCAGAATGGTTTACTGTCGTTTTCACAAGTATTCATTTCTTAGAACCAAGGGATTTCACCACCTTCCTTTCCCAATCAGAGCAGTGTCTTATGGGGTCCCTTTCCCAGCTCCACCTCAACATAATCCCATCCTACTGACAGGTTTGATGTCTACTTTCTACCACTGCTGCACAGGTATACAGCTGAGTGCTAAGTCCAGTAAGATGTACCTTAGAGGCTAACCACCACATAAAACCTATACTGCCTTTCTTTTCTCCAACACAATATCTTTCAAAAAGCACCATGGGCAAAATAGAATTCTCAGAACCTACGGTTTTTCAGTGAGAAACTGCTAAACACATTAGGAAAGTTTCTTATGGTCTGGATTCCTAGAAACTTACATGAAGATAAGAAGATTTTTTTAGATTACTGAGGTTTCAATAGTCAATGGATTCCATAAATTCATTTTCTATAAATACATAATCTAATTTAACATGAAAAAACTAACCATTCCATTTCAAAATGCTTTAGTTTTCTTCTCAACGTGTTATCAGAAAGAAGCCTGTGAGAAAGACAAAATAATAATTATCTAAGCACAACAACAATCCTAGTACCTTAGGGGCTAACATTTACTGAAGGCTAAATGTGTGCCGGACAGTATTCTAGAATGTTTTATGTGTGCTAACTCATAAGCCCACGACAACATATAAAGTAATATAAAGATTATTAGTACCATTTTATAGATAAGGATACTGAAGTCCAGGAGTTTAAATAACATTTTCTAGATCAGAAACAAGACTGAAATCAGAAAGCCTGATTGTAAAGCCCATGGTCTTAACTACTCTGCTTCTCTGCTTCTCATTCTTTGTAGAACATTATGGGTTTTTTTTTTTTTTTAGGTACTTTAGGCTTTATGTTTAAAAACCTGCTACTTTTAATGAGGAAGAAAATCAAAAATATCATTGCCTTTCCTATAACTTGACTGAATCTGAAATTCCTCATCATTTATTAAAGTATCAAACTCAGGCCTTTCTTCACAAGGCCTGTCCCAACTCAACGTTACAAAGTTCTCTACGTAAATCTGTATGTGCTCATCAAGGTCAATGATGAATTTTATTACAAAAATAAACATTAAAGAGAAAACCATTTGCTTTGTTAGGATAAAGATGTACTAGTATGTTCAATGCTAACAGCAGAAATACGTGACTATCAAGAGGCCACCAGCTCACCCAATTAAAATATGTAAATGAAGCAAATGTTGTTGCCAACCACAAGTGGAAGTGCACCCCTCTATAACCTCTCTTTGCTTTCCCTTAGTTAAGGTCAAGGGACCCTTTCTGTTGCTTTTGTTGCCAATCATAGAGTTCAGGAAAGATAAGAGGAGCTTAGCAGTCTTGTGACAGGGGTACAGAATTCTACCCTGTTTTTCTATTTTGGTGCAAAAAGTAATTCTACCATTAATTAGAAATGCTTAGGGTGAGTATGTGACTCAGTGCTTAGCATGTGTGAGGCCCTAGGTTCAATTTCTAGGACCAAAAAGCATTCTCTTTTTTCCTTTGGTGAGGATGGCACATAGTCTGCCTTCTCATCACCCACTCTATCTCACAGAGACCCTGCCATATGATACTCTTTGGTCAAGTAGTGGGGGACTGTAAAATGGACCCACAGAAGGACTAAATCCTTCAAATTTGGATTTCTGCACCCACAGAAATGCCTGTCGGGCCAACCAGTCACCCAATCCAGTATAAAGGTCTGTCATGCACATTTGAGGAAGGAAGGGGTCCAGGAGATGCTTTTGGAGAGGCAGGAAATTCACTTGACCACTGTTTTACTATGGATCAGTCTCCATGCTCTCTGACATAGTAATTAATCACTCCATTAAGGAAAAGCCATCCCAGTTATATGATTCTATTGCTTTCTCAGCAACACAGGAAAAAATTTCACAGATCAAGTTTTTTTGTTTGTGTATTTTTCAGCATATCAAAAGCCATTCAAATGGAAAATAGAAAAATGAAACCGCGCATTTCAATATGATTCTGAGCACGAGTACCACCAGCACCTTACTTCGTAAGTGTGTTATTTCAACATTACGTCTGTGACCTCTTTGAATGTTTAACTCTTGATGGGTAAACCAAGTTGTTACAAAATCAGGGTTTCCTCTCCTTTTTGAAAGGCACTGAAAATTGAAAACATGGGCTTTCTAGCAGCAACTGAGAATGAAAACTACTAAACACAACCAAAGAGTAGTGGGTGTTTTGTTAAATAATTAAAGAAAAGAACTGCATTTCATGTCCATTATCAAGATCATATATTGCTATGCTTAAGGCATCAGCTGCTCTCTAGATAGGCTGTGACCTCTTTGCATGAATCAATAGGAGCTAAACTTCCCAATCACATATGCTTCTTCATTTAGAAGCAGGCAGGTTTTTGTTGACTAAATCGCTGGGTAACTGGCCTGGACTTGGTCTCTAGATGCATCAGAACAGACAAATGCTGGAAATTTAAAGCTGCATCTACTTAGAAAACAAACTCTTGCTAATCAGTGAGAAGACTGATGGACAGCTTTGTTAGAATGTGTGCCTGTGTATAACTCTGGTCCTTAAAAATTAGCAATTACAAAACAGAAGATTAAATACTATAGCAAGCACTAGCTGGTGAATCAAAAGTATCTTACTGAGACATTAGCAACTCAAAGACATAGAACACATAGTGCCTGAAAATGACTGAGTGAAAAACTGCTCGAATTATTCCCCCCTCCCCAGTTCCACTAGAAAAGTGTCACTCTTTGTCATTTTCTAAAGTCATTAGTATTTTAGGACTGGCAAGGAAAAAGATGCATGTGTTGCTCTTTGTAGTGTATAGGGTGATGCTGAGAATGAGCTGTTTCACTTTGTGGAGTAGACTTGTTTAGAAAAGGAAACCATGATTTTCAACTCTGAGACAAAGAGACACATTTATAAAAGAGAAAAAAACAACATACTCAGGAGATAAGTGCACAAGTTCAGATTCTGGCTACTTTCAGCTATTTATGCCACACAGTTATAGGGTTATTCTAATGATATTCTAAATTAATACTTATAACTTGCTTTAAAACATTGCCTGTATTTAGTATACACCTAAAAAGATATTAGCTATTGTTTCAGAGAGACTTCTGTGGATAGCAGAAGTGGATAGTAAAAATAAAAAGAAAATGACTACTTCAAAATTACGATAAGACTACTACTATAGATGGGAGGAGATCAAACAAAGAAATATAGAAATCATTCAGTTTACAGCGAATGCCTTGGCTGGGTGATCTAGGGATTAAATTGAGACTAAATTTAGGTCTCATATCATAGTCTAGTATTCTCAGCTATATTACATCAGATTCTGCTTTTTTATCATATGATGTGGAAAAGAAAACACATGCATTATTCTATGATATTGTCACAGATAAACAATATAGCTTACTCTTCATTTGTCTTCTAGAAACACACGTACACACACACAGCCAGAGAGGAAGGAGGGGAGGGAAGGAGGGAGGGAGGGAATGAAGGAAGGAGGGAGAGAGAGAGAGAGGAAAAGAGAGGGAGAGATAGAGGGAAGAAGGAGAAGACAGGGGAGGGGGAGGAGAGAGAGAGAGGCAGAGAGACTGACTCAGTATTAGTTTCTACCCAAACAATAAAAGGAGGCGAAAATATATTTGCAGACAATATGTAAAAAGGAAATTCTGACAAATCTTGTCCAGAAGGGGAAAAAAAAGAAACCACACTGACTATGAAAGTGTGCCCTGGAAAAAGCTCTGTTCTCTGTATCCAGTGTGTGCCAAACACAGATACATAATGTTCATCTACAAACAGAAAAGTACTGTATTGGTGACTGTGAGAGTTAGTTCTCTGGAATTACCTGAGTGAATCGCAAAAAGAATTATGTTAGGTCAGAGATCCTATATTCAGAAAATGCTGGCTGAGTGTCCTGTATGTTCTTCTGACCTACATCAGAGAGGAGAAGCAAGACAGAAATGTCCAAGCTTCGGCACAATCAGTGAGGCACATGGCTTTGTACTTAGCAACATATCATCTTGATAAAGACAGTAAATATAATCTCACTCTTTTGTAGTCCAGGTGGACTTGTGATTAAATTAGATAAGATATAGACAGACACAGAGATGTTACTTAGAGTAAGAGCATTTTCTACAACTCCAGCAGCTATATTTAAAGTCCCAAGTGTCCTACATGGAGCCCTATTCCAGAAAGATTACCTTTTCTTTAAAAAAAAAATTCTCAAAACATGATATAATCTCTAGCTTTTCCTAAGTCTTACTTAAGAGAGCACAAACAATTCTTGGTTCAAGTAATCTCACTGTTAGGCCTTATAAGCATCCATTCACCTCTAGGACATACATAATTTAATCAGAGTCTTGAAATGGTTGGCTAAACAAAATTATAGTTATTCTGTTTGTCTTTGGGCGAATATAGGTTGGTTTATTTTTTTCATGTTTACTAATCTCATAGATAAAAATCAGAATCCTATATGGTATGCAAAATCAAGCAATTCTTAGATCTCTGTATTACAGTCTGGGTTAAGCAATACACTTACACAGTCCAAAAAGAATCTCATAAGGTTCTTCAAATATCTGCTACTGTCAAACCTGTTACATAAATCACATAAATCGCATACAAATGATGTCTTATTTACTACTTATCATTGATGACTGAGCCCTAAGGAGCCTTATTAAATACCCTGACTTTAGCTTTCTTTTTTTTTTCCAGTAAAATCTTTTTATCAAATGTTATAGTTGATACACTGTATCAACTTGAGAAGTTTAGAAATTTAACTAACAGACTCAGCAGGGAGCCAGGATGCTTACTTTGTAAGTATTCTTAGCCTGTGCAAGAGGAGGGCACACAGGTAGTATGACTGCTACATCCAACATGGTGGGGGGTAGCCTGTTTATAATATAAGGGAGGAGAGGAGGAGGAGAGACTTGTTCTCCTGTTTTGCTCTGGTTGCTTTTGCTGGCTGCTGCCTGGAAGTGCCATGCCACCCTGCCTAGGCGCCAGCTGATTATGACTGCAACCTCCACAAACAGTGAGTTAGATAAACCTTTCCTTCCTTCATTTTGGATGTCAGGTATTTTGTCCCAACAATGACAGAAAAGTAAACAAGACATCAAATAACATTACATAAAGCCCAGAACATAATAACCAAGGTTAAAGTGGCACCATGTGAAAGAAGCACTACAACATGTGAATATGTTTTTATGTGCATGGACATGTCTGTGTTTATGGGGAGTGAACAAGATTGCTTCTCCAGAATGTTGTTTGAAAATTTCTGATGCATTATAAGCTTCTAATTCACTGGTAAAACTAAATACAGGATCATCTGCCATGTAAAGAACTTTCTTATACATAAGATGAATGTTTTAGAATAGACTCTTCTACATCTTTCTAGCAATAGTATTTTATGTCTCTATTATATACAGTCCTGAAGGAAATCACATAAAGATCACTGATATAATCATCATGATAGATCATACTTAAACAATAGCAAGTTATGATCTGTCAACAAAAGGGAAAATAAAGTCTCAGAACAACTTTTGGAATCTCATTTTCGCACTTATGAAATACTCAGATCAGCAACTAAATGCAGTATTAACTAAAAATCCATTATTACTACTATTATTGAAATAATAACCAAATATAAACATTATTTCAGGCAAAAAAAGTTATGGAAGAAGCTTATTTCAAAAGGCCTCACTATTAAGAACATAAGATAGATCATTTTCATTTTAGCTTCACTGTAGTCTCCAGGAACTAAACTGAAATCAGCTATTTTAATTCAGAAACAATATTTAGGATGCAGAAAACAAAGTGGTAACTACCCTGCCTTTGTTTAAAATTTCAAAACAGAATGTTTCTTGAGAAGTTACAAAGCCTCTAAAGTTATACTGAAAAGACTTTCTCAGCAAGATTCAATTTTGTGTCTGTAATTTTCTCAAACTACTTAATGAAACAGTCCTTTTTTAAAATTGGGAATAACAACAAAAATAAAAACCCCAAAATTCAATAGCTCCATAATCAATGTTCAAGCAACATCACTCTATGTATCAGACATGAAGTATTACTATTTAAGTGTTGGTCAGGTATACGAGTGACTATTCTTTTCCCACAAAAGATCTTTCTGTCCTTTAGATTATAAGAAGAGGCTGCAATTCTCCACTGTGCATCTAATAACCATAAACACTGTCAGAGCTGTAGTATTTGCCATGATTGGCTCAGTCAGCTCCTGGGAATGTTTCACTCTCTTCCTCCCCATTGGCATCTTTCCACAAACACCACAGTAATTCTGATGGTATCTGTCTTTTCAAGAGTCATCAGCCACCAAGGAGGCTGCTTCCTCACTGAACGCAGTCCAAGCCAGAAAGAAGGCAACCAGACAAAAGAAGGATGGAGCTCTGAGATCCAAATCTTGGCTCTTCCCTTGATTTACTGGGCAACCAGTTCCAGCCCTGTAATTTCTCAGCAAAGATAGAATGATAAAGTTTACTACCTTTGTATTACAACACTAGTATACCTCAATTGATTCCACCTACCTTGGACTCCGTACTAATCTTCTGTACTAATATTTGCTTTTTTGATCTTTTTAAAAACAGCCATATACAATTGTATAACCATGAAATAAATTCCTCATATTTAGTAATTTGAGGTAAGGTCAAAACAGAAACTCTTATTTTCTAACCAAACACTGTTATGTGTAAAAGATCACATGATGCAGGAAAGTACTTGATTGGACAACTTATGAATTTGAAGGGTGAGATAGATTTGAGATCAAGTCTTAAACTTTACTACTCACTAACCTTCTAATATTGGGCAAGTTAGCCAACTTTACTGGCTTGTAGTTTCCTCATCTGGAAATGACAATAATGTGTGCTTTAGAACAGGGATGGTGAACTTTTGAAACTTTCAATAACAAGCAGCTGGCTATGGCACGCATGCTATAGGTTCCTCACCACTGCTTCAGAGAATCACTGCAGGTTGTACACTTTATTAGTACGCTTTACATTACTATAATGAAATATCTGAAGCCTTTAATTATAAATAAAGGAGGTTTATTTACTTCACAGCCTAGCAGAGGTTCTGTGGAGGGTCTCCCTTGGTGACATCACTTTGTGACAGATGGCAAAGGCTAAAGCACACATTGCAGGAAGGATCACAGTTTGAAACAGCCAGAGAGGCTGGTGTCCCCCAGTCCCTTCTAAGTGTACACTCCGGTCACCTAAGGATCTCCCTCTGGGCCCCACATCTACAGGGTTCCATCAGTTCTCCCACACTGGATATTAAACCTCCAACAACAATAACCAAAACAACAATGAAACCTTGGGGGACAAACCACAACCAAACCACAGCACATACTAAACATGCCAACTGCAGTATAATTCATCAATTACTGGGCATTTTCCCTGAAGAAGTGAAAATCTACGTTCCCATAAAATATGGAAATGAATGTTTATAGAAACTTTACTTCTAATAGCCCAAAACTGGAAGTAACCCAGATACCCTTCAATGAATGAAAGGTTAATACCCTTCAATGAATGAAAGGTTCAATGAATGAAAGGTGTTCCATCTATACAATGGATTACTACTTAGCAATAAGAAAAAAAACAAACTTTAGACACATATCACAACCTGGATAAATCTCTGGAGAATTATGTTAACAGATAAAAGCCAATTTCAAAAGTCTATACACTGTATCTTTAATTCACATAACATTCCCTCCTTCCCCCTCAAAAAACAAATTATTTTAAAAAGCATACAAATTAGTGGTTTTACAGGTTAAAGAAGGGTTGAGGCAGAAGTGAATTTAACTATGAAAGGGAACATGAAGGATTCTTACAGTGGTGAAGAGCATACTTCCTGGCTATATCAATATCAATTTTTGGCTTGTTACTGTACTTAGGTTTTGTAAGATGGGACCACTGCAGCTGAAATGCAGCTCAGTAGCAGAGTATGTAATCAGCATGCGTGAGGCTGTGTGTAGCATGAGTGAGTTCTTAGGTTTGACTTCCAGCAAGACATTTTTTAAAATAAAACACCACTGTAGGAAACTAGAGAAAGGACACAGAAGTCTCTCCCATCATTTCTCACAACTGCATATAAATCTGTGATTGTCTCAAAAATGACAGGTTTAATTCAAATAAAAATATGAACTTCAGAAGATCACCACAACAATTCAGTAGCATATGGAACTGAGTAACAATAATTATTAAATATATGGAAAATTACCTACCACAGTCAGTTCTTGGCAATAATACAGGCTCACCAACGTTCTTTTTACCACTCTTAAGGAATTACACACAAATAGATTTTTGTTTGTGGATCAATGAAAATGTAACTCCACAATAGGGGATGATTATAATACAAACACTGCTTAGTATATAGCTTTTCTGGAAATCTGGACTTTGGAGAAACATGTATTATTTCACACTAGACAGCATCAATTCACATTCCCATGACAAAACTGCAAGTTGCACACCACCAATATTCTTCATCAAAAATGTGAATAGTGGAATAGGCTGCAAAGGATTGCGATCCACTGGCTAAGGGCCACAGTTGAGTGAGAAGAGCAGAACCAATAATTATGTTATTTTACAGAAGAAAAAATGGAATAGATAAAACTTGGTCTCGTATTTTCAAGAATTCAGACTCAAAAAAAATGGACTCACATATAAAGATTAAGAGAACAAGCAGCGAACAGACCATTGGTACAACCAAACCTGCAGAAAAAGGAAAGGTAAGCATGGCTGGGGGGCGAGGTACATGGCTAGACAGAGTGGTATGTGGGAGGGACAGAGAAATGGGCAACATCTACGCAAGATACTGCCTTTATGAAGCACTGCTTAAATGTGTGGAAACCTATTGGCAGGAGCCTGGTCTTGGTCTTTTAGAGGAATACTGCAATCCTTAGACAATACTGTGCAGATGCCGGAGTGATCCCACCTTTCCTGGTAATGTGTATCCTCTGATCCATGCTGCATGAGTTACAGCTCCTGGTAACTCCTGGTAACTCCATAGTCCATGAATAAAAGAGAAAACACACACACACACACACACACACACACACACACACACACACACACACACACAGAATGAAGCACCGTAGTGTTCTAGTCCCTAGAATACAATTGGAAGCAATATCCCTGAGAAGGTTAACATCCACCTCCTTCTAAATCACTGCCTCAGGATAAATAATTATCAGGTGGCCCTGTTTAAACTCTTCAGTTTTAAATTAGAACCTGAAAGGATCTGCATACCATTCAAGTCTTTTTCATGCCAAAGTTAATAGGGTAAACATATCTTTATTTCAGTAATCAAAACCTGGCAATGTGCTATGCTAAACTCCTACTCCATGGCCATATATTTGAGAAACATATGCTTCTGGAATGGCATTTACTATATAAACTGCCATCTTGTTATAAGCTTTCCAGATAAACGTGTTCTCTGTAAGCTGCTATTGCTGAAATAGCACGACAGAATGGAAGGAGGGTCACCCCACCTTCACCCCAATACAGTTCCCAGGATGTCTCCTGTGCCACTCACTAAATGAGCCCTTTGCCTGACTCCAACAGCAGAATGGATTGTCGTTTCATGAGGTGAGCTATTGGCAGAAAGATGCATCCAAATCACATTAATTGGAACCTCTTTTCACAGGATAGCAGCATTTCAATTTCTCTGTGGATGCCTGTGTGCTACACACAGAATCTGGCAGGTGTAGGAATCTCATCTCTGATTGCCTTTATTCCCAATCCACTTTCTTTGCCTCTTTTCCTACTGCAAGCAATTATGGCTAAAAATCAGTTTGCAACATGTGCTCATCCATATTCAGTTCTTTCAATTGAGGCAAATCTTGCCCAGAAAAAATAAATAAATAAAAAGAGATAGGTTTGAAATCCACATTTGTTCCTATATTTTGATTCTTTGATTGTCAAATGTTTACTTGTTGATAATATACAACTCGCTGCATCTGAAAATCAATATTCAAAAGACAGCTTCAAACAAGCATATATCTAAAGTGAAGTAAAATTGTCAATACATCAAACCAACAAATAGGGACAGCCTCAATTTGTTTAAGATGCAATGGTAGAGCATTTAAAAAACACACCTGTAGTGTTATCAATGTCAAGAATGCTGAAGAAAACAAAGGTTGAAGAAGTAGAGCCCAGGACTAACAAGAGCAGTGCAATGGTAACACTGGTTGAACCTCTGGGTCTGTCAATTAGCTTCCAGATTTCATGTGAGAGAATACTGAAAACCACAAGTTAAGGACTAGAATTTTGAGATTCCTCTCAATTAAACTTTTAAATGATATTTAATATTGCAATAACTAGTTCATAAGCTTATTAACTTTTTAAATCAAAATCCAAAAAGCTTAAAAAAGATGAGCCTGTCCCCCGTAATCTCCATCTCTAGAAGCATGTAATTTTACCAGTGATTGGGTTCTTTGACGTACATACAATAATATTTTACGTATTCAGTCCCTATTTTTTTGAAAATACACAAAAAATCAAGTACTGCAGAGTATGCCAATGAATTCCAGTGAGTGGAAGTAGCATAATTTATTTTAGTTCCCTGTTCTTGGACATTTAGGTTATTTTCATTCTTTTCCTGTTAAAAATCAAAGTCCCAGTAAATAGTTTTATGCATATGTCACTTGTATACGCCAAAATACCTATAGAGTAAATTGCTGTAAATGTAACTGTTGAGTCAAAATATACTATCAAAATTTTGAGAGATATGGCCTTCATGCCACAAATGCACACAGAGGCGTAAGTATCTATACCTATATAGTACCTGTCGCCTTTGCTAACAGAAAGTGCTATTAAGCATTTTGCTCTTTGCCAAGCCAACTGGTAAAAAGTGACATTTCAGGATAGTTTCCATTTTTCTATCTCGTGATGGATTGGGTTGAGAATCTCATCTGTGTTTTAGAAACTGACCCCTAAGAACCTGGGCTATCTTATTTCTGGGAGGCAGCAACAGACTACAAGGTGGAGAAGGGTAATCAAAGTATTTCTAACCATTTCCACTGGTTTCAGCACGTGTTTCTTATGGTGGCTGTACCTTTCCATAACTTGTCCTCTGTCTTCCTCTACTCCAGCTCTGAGTTTTTGTGACCTCATTTTCTCTGTTTGTAGTCTTCGTCTCAGGGATTGTAACGGCTTCCTGCTCTTGCTGGGCTCTTAAGTGTCACACCAGCCCTCCTGTGTCCCCTGAATCAGACCCTGCCTCTTACTAACCACTCTTCATTTGAACCATCTGGGAAGAGAGTTGCTGTCCTTTTGTTTTGTTTTGTTTTGTTGTGACAGTAACATACCACATCTCTTGACTGTTTTTCTAGTGTTGATCTGTTCAGGTTGATTTGATAAGAGCTCATAATTCATGTGTAAGAGAAAAATTTTCTGTAAATTTCCAGATAGTAAATGTTTCCCACTTGGTAGGCCAAGAGGTCTCTGCTTCAACTCCTTAATTCTGCTACTGTAGGGTAAAAGTAGTCACAAACAATATGCAAAAGGATGAGTTTGGCTGTACTCTAATAAAATCTGATTTATAAAAACAGGCAGCAGGGTAGATGTGGTTTGAAGCTCTACTGCCATCTCAGTATTAAGGAAATTATCCTTTCTCTATAATATTAGATGCAATCATTTTTCTTTCAGTTTAGTTTTAAATTTTTCTTGTCATGGTTTTGCCATGCAAAGATTTTTTATAATTTTTATTTTAACATACTAGTATTTATCTATTTATCAGGTCTGGTTTTTATGTTATAATTATAGAACAAAAAATAAAACCACAAAGAACTCGAGGAAGAAAGATGGCATCTTAAGGTGAATCTGTTATCCTGAATCATCATAATGAGACCACTACTCACTTTTCTAAGTCTTAATTATTAGAATCTATTTCTCATACCTTACAAAATCTTCCAGAAGAAGCTGATGCAGCCTGATTGAAGCAGAAGTTCCTACTTTCAAGACATCCCAGACCTGCTTCTCTAAGCATTCTATAAGTTTTAAAAGTTTTCTATATTGTACATGTGGAACAATTCCAAGAATTTTCCATTCTGGCAGGCCTTATGCATTCCCAATATTATTCTGATACCAGAGACAGGGTAACGTCTGCTGTAGTTTCTTCTTATTAAGGGATCTCTCAGTGATTTCATTCAGACCAAATTTTGGTTTCTGCATGATTTGAAGTAAATTTTGTTGTGGTCTTCTACAAATATCTTGGTAGAAATATTGTACGTAGAAATAAAGAGATAGTAAAATAACACCAATTTAAATATCTATTAGTTTCATAAAGTACTTGTACATTTTTTTCTCTAAGGGAAAAAAATGAAAACATTGGACATTCAAGTCAGATGTTTGAGTTTGATATTTTAAAATTGTAGTTAGCTTTCCTTAATTTCTTGTGTGATGGAGAAGCAGAGCTGCCAGCACAAAACAGACTGGAAATTTGAAAGTTTCAGCATGAATTTACATCCTAAGAAATACATACAGCCATGAGTAATAACAATTTAGATTTCTTACTCAGGTTATTTTTGGAAATCTTTGAAATTATGGTTGATTGCTCTGTCCATAATAAAACACTGTATTTAGATGTTTTTCTATAAATAGATGTACATTTACTTCTATGTTCATCCATATGTAAGCTGTAGATATAGTCAGACATATATTTACGCATTTCATTATATTGCCTATAAAATTCACAGTAGAAAATGTATATTTACTGCCAGCTCAAAGCCTCATGAAGTACAGGTGAGGCTTTTTCAGAGGTGACTAAATCTAGAGTGTGTGATGCTGAGATTAAGGTTGTGTGATTTAGTAATGGTGCACTAATTGATTTGGCCTTGCTCTAATCCTGGTAGCCTAGATACAACACAGAGACAGAAAGGGGTTCATCGTCTCGCTTGCTTGCTTGCTCTTGCTGTCTTCAGCTTGCCATGAACTGTCTCTTCTGAAATCCCCCTCTGCCAAGCAACTCTGCCTTGAAGCCAGCCTTTTGTAGACTAAAATTTCTACAACCTACGAGCTAAATAAGCCTTCCCCCCTGTTAACTTTGGGTGCCAGATATTTTGTCTCAGCAATGAGGAAAAGTAATGTTTACCAAAGCCAGCATGTGAAACTGACGTGGTTAAAATAAATGCAGCTTTGGGGGTAAAGACACAGTATAATAAAAAGTACATCTAAGACTTTGAAACGTGGCCACATATTACTATACGTATATTCCTCAAAACGACCCTGTAACCTTCATGTCTCCATACACTAACTGATTCAATGAATTCTACCAAAAGCCACACATTCAAGAATGCCATGTAGGATTAAAAGAGTAGGAGGAACTGATAGTGGCTGAGTTGAGTTACAAGATGACAAGCATCAGTTATGTGATGATAAAAGATGAGAACTGTCACAAGGGAAGCTGTGACAGAGGTTTTCTCAATTGATTAGGTCACGTTGTAAGGGAGGCAAGGTCACAGGTTCAATTCCCTCTTCACCAATTACTTTTATTATATTTCAAAGAAACAGAGCAGGGCTGAGAGCCCTCAACATCTTACCACTAGATCAAAAGAGATAAGAGAAGAAAAAAGTAGCTGAGCTCAAATTCATTCCAAGCACTGGCAAGGTAACAACATTAAATCAGGGTGGATGAGAATCACTGTCTTAGTATAAATTATTGTTAATGTCCAACATGACATGAGATCACATAAAATCACATAAGATATTTCTACTGCGTAGCACTGAGCTGATTTAGTTATCCTTCCAAGATCCTATAACAAAACAGAAAGAGTATTCATTTTTCAAAAAGATGTATTTCAATGTTTGGTATCACACAGACAACCACAATACTAACACAGGAAGATTAAAAAGGGTTTCTTTAATATGAAATTTAATTAACTCCAAACAGAAGGGTTAAAGAAACAGGAAAACTGCCGGGAATACAGCTTTCTGGCATTCACATCTCACTATCACAGCTCATGTATAAATCACCTCAGTTTAAGAAAAGCTATGCTTATCATGTTCTTACAAGACAGAAACTGGGGTTTGAAATGGCACTGACCTAGAGTTTCACCACTCTTACACAAAAATATTTCAATAAAGCTGACACTGCCCTCTGAACACTGCTTTCTGATAGGAATTTGCCAAATTAATCCAAAATCCTGCTACAAAGAGAAAAGCCATCTGAATTCAGCCACATTAGGATAAATTCTTGTGGTATCAAGGTTCTTACTAAGGGCTCGTATTAAACCAACTCCTCGAAACTTCCCCAGTTCCAGTTGGCTGGGGTAAGGGGCTAGAAGAAGAGCTATGTTCCCAGGGTACCCCTATTCCTTGCTGAAGCCCCATCAAGCATCTATATGCGCTTAGAAAAGTCACTTGCTGAGCTCCTTTACCTTCTTTCATTTGAAAATATTTTGAAAATTTCTCTACTCTGATTCTTCAATTCCTACTGAGTTCTAAAATTTTGTTTTAAAATCTATACTTCATTGACTTTACTACATCTTAATATTTACTGCTTAGAATTCTGTTGTAAAATACTGCACACATAGTAAATAACTACAAGACAGATTGCTGTGCCTTTTCAATCTCTGATGTATAATTTCTGAAAAATTCCATGGCAGAACAAAGATAGACGCATGTATCAATCTTAGAGCGAAAATAGTCTTTCAGAATGAAAGCAAAATGAAAAGATTGGATGCTACTTGCTTCTCTCTTCCCAAATATAGTTTTCAAATGGAGAATGAATAGGAGGTTTACCAGAATATAATACTAATAATTCAAGAAGCATATAATGTGTTCAGTTCAGCAGCATATATACTAACATTGTAACACTACAGTAAGGAGAAGATTTGCTTGACCCCTACACAAAGATAACCCCTAACTTTGTAAAGTGTTTCATATTTTTTGTTACAGTTAGGAGCAAGAAGTTATGGTGTCCTATTATATAATACTGTGATGATGACAAACAATAAAAACTTACATATTTCAAAAATGCTAGCAGAAAGCATATTGAAAGCTTTCTCCATAAAGAAATGATAAATATTTGAAGAGATATGATTAACCTAATTTACATGTTATCTGTCTATACATACACACACATAATCAGAACACCACATTTTATTCCATTAATACATGTAATTTTAATATTTTAACATTTAAGAGTCTATTGATTCCACAGATTAGCTCTATCTCATTCACTACCTTTCATATCTAAAACAGCTAACCGGAATCAAAATATTTAAGAATTTCTGATAATCCACACAGAAGTTCATAATCTACCAAAGTCTTACCATGCAGTGTTGCCTTTTAATTAAAAAAATACTGTATTTCCTGAATGCATACTATGTAGAGCATTATAAAAGGAAATCCGTTAAAATACTATTGTTCTGAACACAAAATGTTTGCATACCACTATTTATATTCAGAAAAGTCCAAAAGTAAGTATTGTACATTTTAAAACTCTATCTCGGGATGGAAACAACAATACCAAAGTAAGATGATTATTTTAATACAGGAAAATGGCTTTAAACAGAGAAAACTGAATGAGACACATGTGCAACTTTCGGTCTTTGGCCAGATAATGGGATAAAAATAAATACACAAGTTCTCCTGCAAGGCATCGGCTTATTGTAAAGAATCAGGGCTGACTTGGAACAAGATACTGGATGATAATTTGATAAATGACATTTACCTTTAAAATGTGATTAAACAGCATTTATAATGAACATGCTTAGAAAATGATGAATAATGTATTCTATGTGCAGCAAACGATAATAGAAAGTGATTGTCTGAGGGGGTAGCTTTCCACTGGCAGCTGCCCAAAGCCATTACAGTGTGTTTTCTCCTTTTCATGAGCATGGAGTCAGAACTCCGCCAGAGGCAAAAATCTGAGTGCAGAAAGTAGACTACAGAATGATTCCTAGGACCACCAAGGGAAGGAAAAGCCCCGTAAACATTCATTTAGGAATACTCAGGATGAACTAATACTTCTAAGATGTCTTTAGGTGGTTCTGCGGAGAAAGGGCAGATGCGCTTTGCTTTTGTCCCAGACCTTAATGAGGTTCTATTTGCAACCTATTTAGTCTAAGACTTCTATTTTAAAAATGGAAAGAAATCATTCTGCAAAATAATATGTATTTCAACTTTCTTCTAACAGTTTCATAAAAAATTAAAGACAGACCTAATTTGAATGATTCACAGTACACTTTTCTAAATTAAGAATTCATTGTAGAAAAAACTTCATTACTGGTTCTTAGTGTAAATTATAATGACTCATAGGCCAATTAATTGGAAATAACTTAAACAAGTTTCTATCCATGCACACCAACCTACGTGTTCTGGATAAACACACTACTGTCAATACCACAATAAAAATTTGGACTCCACATAAAACAGAGATATTACACGATGTCTATTTTACCTCCAGAGACATGTATATTAAACAGTAAATGATGGTACCAGATTAAAGTATCTCATATAAATGAGTGATATGGGCCCAAAATTTTATAGGCATATGAAGAGAAAACTAATTTTAAAAAAGTAGGACTCTATCTCATGTTTGATGGAGATGTTAGAGGACAGTGGTCACTGAGGAAAAAAATACATATGAACTAAAGTCCAGCCTTTTACCAGTATACAATTTTATGAAGCACGCTCTATTACAATCAAGACTGAAGAAGAGAGGTAATGAGGTCCCATATGTATATGTGTGCAACAAATGAGGTCAATAAATAAGTCTGGTAAGAACATGAGGAAAACCATTAAAATAAGATAAAGACAATTTAGTACAATTCAATAGCAAATATGTATAATGCTAAGTGGTGAAATGTTAAAGCCAGTTTTATTGAAATTGTACAGGGTACAATTAATTCAAAAATATTAACTCTTTAAAAATATTGCTTTTCTTCTGGGAGAACATGGCAGATAGATAGCAGCAGCTACAGAGGCTCTCTGAGATACCCCACTTAGAATCCAGGAATGGTGTGGTATGAAGAGCACTAAGCAAGGGGAGATATACCCTGCTGACCTAGGAATAAACTAAGCTAAGAAAAACCAACTGGAAATGCAATCCTGGTGCTATAACAGGAACAGATAAAATCTCAGCATGGAAGCTGGAACCCACGCCACTGGAAGCCGCGATTTGAATTTCCTGCTGCTGCTGCTGCGTCCAAATCAGCATGGCAGGATGAGAGACGCGTGAAAGCTCTGAGAGTGGGAATCAGCGAATGGAATTGACAGTGGGACTGACAGGGAGCCCTGCATCAACCTGCGGTGAGTGAGCGGAACGGGGACCCTTCCATACAGTAGGAGGCTCCAGCAAAGGACATAACTGAGACCAGGCAGACTTGCCAGAATAGGATGCTGCAGTAACTTTAGTCGCATATTCCCCTCTCAAGTGGGATTGGTGGGGAGTGCCTGACCTGGGTGACACCGCTGACTAAGACCCAGTAAGCTAGCTGTAACCAAGTCATAGCACCTGGAGGTGCACCCTAGCAGTGAAGCCTCAGGTAGGTTGACCTGGAGGGGTGGGCCCAGCAGAGGCTGCCCAGTTCTGTGTCTCCCTAGTACACTGCAGTGGGTGGGAACAACTAGCCAGTGTAATTCAAACAAACTGTAACAGACAAAGAGAAAAAAACTGGGTCTCTTATATTTGCTTGTATGGTAGGAACAAAAAGTATGGAAAGAGGAAGCAACAAGAAAGGGTCCTCAGTCCCCAATCCTGAGAACACTGATCCAGGAAAGGGAAATGCAAAGGAGGACAGAAAACATGCAATATCAGACACGGCACCAATAGACATAAAGCGATATCTCCAGAGCCTCATAGATGAGTTTAAAAATGAAGTATTTAACAAAATAAAGCAAGATATAAATAGAATAGTTAGAGAAATGCTAAGCACCACCCAAGAAAAAACAGACGGTGGAATGGAAGAACAGAAAAAAAGGGGAGAATTGTTTGATGGAGAAAATAGAGAAAACATAGAGTATATGAAGCAGGTTCAAAGAGATTACCAGGAAACTACAAATACTATTGAAAGCTGGCATAACAACTTGAAAGAAACTAAGGATAGATTATCTGAATTGGAGGGCAGATTTGTAATGTGGGAGCATGAAATGAAAAACTTCTTAAAAATAACAAGAAAACAAACAGCAATAATATAAAGGCTTGAAGATGATAAGAGGATCTATAACTTAAGAATTAAGAACATAAAAGAAGAAGTAGGGACACAAACAAATGGACTACAAAAGCTATTCACAGAAATAATCCAAGAGAATCTTCCTAATTTAGCAAAAGGTAAAGATACTCAGAGATGTATGAGGTATACAGGACCCCAGCCACCTAAAACCCAAACAGAACTACACCCAGGCATATAATAATCAAAATTCCAGAAATCCAATGAAGAACAGAATATTAAAAGCCGTCAGAGACAAGAAACAGATCACTTACAAGGGAACACCCATCAGAATTACAGCAGACATCTCAGAACAAACCATCAAATCATGAAGAGTGTGGGGGAAAATAATTCAAGCTTTGAAAGATAACAGCCTCCAGCCAAGACTGATATATCCTGCACAACTGTCCCTAGAAATTGATGGAAAAACAAGGTGCTTCCAGGATAAAGAGGAACTAGGGGAATATGCAACCACCAATGCAACTCTAGCAGGATATTCTAAAAAAGGAAAATACCAAGATTCCAGAAACAGTGGCAGAGAGGCCACAATGAATGGAGCAGAAAGCAAAATGAAGAAGACAAACTGACAACAAACGACAGAAAAAGAGCTCAACAGAAATGAGGCAGAGAAGATTGGATGGTAGGAACAGCTATTTTGGAGAAAACAAGACATCATAATAGCTAGTGCTGATTTAATATCATCTTGTTTTGAAGTCCCATAAAGCTTTTATTCTTCTGTCTCCATCGGTCTTAACAGGTTGTATCTTACTGGATTTTATTATATGTGATAATACAAGCAAAAACTTTTATAGACAAGGAGATTATACAGAAACCATTGTTCATTTTCTGATAGTTGGTTCTAAATACCCTGTAATACTGTCATTCTCTTTAATGGTTTTACATTGTCTTGATATGTTTGGTGCTACAGTATACGAAGTTATACTCAACGATTTCAAGGAAAGAGACACTATGGTAACTATTTTTATGTCAGGACATCTTGTGGTGAAACACTGTTTTGCTTAAATGGTTATGCTTTGACCCGCATTGTTTTGTTGTTATGCCCTCTTTTATCTCAATCTCTTTTTTAAAAATTATTTACTTTTTTATTTTTACCTTTTTAATTAAGGTAAATTAGAAAAATAAATAAAAAATAGCAGGATACATTAATGTAACTCATTTTCATTTCCTATTAACTTGATTTGAAACCCTGTATTGCCCTCACCAACTTGTTTTGACTGATTTTCCTCTATTCTGCTTTGCTTGATAGTACCAAGTTCGAAAGTATAGGCAACAACTGTGAAGACAATAAGATTCATTATGATTCAATAAGACCATTCTGGTTGACTATTATCTTCTTTTAAAGTCCTGTAATGTCTCCAATGTTTTGGTTTTATTCTTTACTGTTTTGTTCAATTTTATTCTAACTGATGATATAGGCAATTCTTTTTAAGATAGCAAGAGGCAATATGGTAACCATTGTTGATCACCTAGGATTTTGTTTTTACATTATCTATTATGCCCATCCTTTTGATTTGACTGACTCAGGTCACATCTGGTTTTACTCTCTTCAAATAAAAGTAATAAGAACTGTGAGAGCAATAAAGCCCAAAATGTGTAATTATCATTGTATAAAAGAAAGGAAAAGAAAGTGCTTTAAAGGATACAATTGCATATATATTTAAGTGTATAAGATAGACAACCATATTACTGAGTTTTGTTGGATCATTGAACAACACTGTTTGCAGTCTCACTGTTTGAAAGTCCACTTTATATGCTTTAACTTTGTAACTTGAATAACTATTTCTAAGATAACAATATGTAATCTATTAACTAGTGATTTCCTACGGTTTATTTTTTTCTGAAATTCTGTATAACTTGTACCCTTTTTCTATTTTTTTCTTTTTCTCCTTAAATAAAATTTTAAAAAAATATTGCTTTCAAGTTTCTGCTTGTCATAAGAAAAAATATATATATACTTGCTTCATATATATAAATAGGTATCTTTACTTACAGTGAATATAGCATACTTTGAAAACCCACCTTTAATAGAAATGCTAAAACTAGTAAGAAAATTTTTAGATGTATAGATGCAAGACAATTATACAAAACCAATCTATTTTTTCTATACTAGAAATAAAGAATTAGAAACTCAAATGAAAAATATTTTACAAAGAGTAGAAATATATATCATATGATGCACAGGATAAATTTAATAACAAATACCCTAATTATAAAAGTTTGAGGATATTTTATTGAAGAACCTAAAATACCGTATATGCACTACGCAAGCATATATTCTTAAAGAGAATGCTAATCTCTTAAAACATTAAGCTTTCTGAGGTCAATATACACCAATGAGATCCAGTGGGGTTTTTCCTTCTTTAATATTGATAAAGTAATTTTATTTGCAACAAGATACATATAGAAAAACAGTTAAGAAAACCATTTTTAAAAAGAATCATGAGTGCAGAAATATTTTGGCAAATACCAAACTTACTACAAACTATGCAGGAATAATAAGAAAATTTTTAAAAAATGAAAAAAGATTTTGGCATGCACATAGGAACAATTAACCAGATAACACATGCACACACACAAAAAAAGCTAAATGCTTATCAAAATGTAATACATTTCAACTGTAGGTTTTCAGTTGAGTAAGAAGACAACAATTTATATTATAAAAAGTTGCTGGCATAAGCATACCTCCAACAAGAGAAGAAAAAAATTAGATTGAATCATGCCATATACAAAAATAATTTCTAGCAGACTAACAATTTCAATTTTAATATATTGGAAAAGTCCGAAAATATTTCTATAGCCTTGACATAGGCAAGAATTCCCAAGACAGTACATCTTTGTGCCATTAGAAAGGCCTTACATAGTTATATTTCAGTGTAAGAATTTGGTATTTTTAATAACTAAAGTCAAAAGACAATGATATCCTAAAGAAAGAAAATGTGTAAAACATTTGAGCATGATATCACTAAGAAAACTTACAAATTGATAAGACTAAAAGTCCAATATACAAATGAACACATGAGTAATATACACAATCCACTGAAGAAACCCAACAATTACTAAGTATATAAGGATATCTTCAACCTCAGGAAAATGCAAAATCAAATCTAATAACACTATTTACCAGACATATTGGGAAAATATTTCACTGATAAGATATACTACAGGTGAAATTAAAATCTATTACATGCTACATTGAGGTGGAGGGAATCTTTTAAAATATAAAATCCATATAGCCTTTGAACGAAATAAAATCTTAGGCTAGACATAGTAGCATTATGCCTGAAGGCCTAGCTATTCGGGCAGCTCAGGCAGAAGGATAACAAATCTGACACCAGCCTGGGCAACTCGGTGAGACTCTGTCTCAAAATAAAAGGTTCCAGATGTAGCTCAGTAGCTCAGTCTTCAGTACAGGGAAGGGGAGCAGTTCTACTTCCAGGGGCCTTTTGAATAAAAATAAAAGTGCCAACGGGCACTTTGGATCTAAAATGTCCTTCAAAAGGTTCATGTTTTGCGAGGCAGGGCTTTTGGAAGGTTACTGGCTCAGCAGGAATCTCCCTCTCTGTTTCCTGGCTGCCATTAGTAAGCAGTTTGTTCCACTTTATGCTCACTGCTATGATGTCCTGCCTCACCATAGGCCCAGAAGTGGCAGAGTCAAGTGACCATGAGTGAAACACTTGAAACTATGAGCCAAAATGAAATTTTCCTTCTTTAAGGTTTCTCAAGTGTTTTTGTCACAGACACAATATTCTAATGTAGTAATATTTTAATGAACAAGTAAAAACTTTCAGAATTTTATTAAGGGAAGCAAGAGTGAATGTATCAATTATTACAAGTATGTAGAATATAATGAATATATTATCTTTCCTTTAAAAAATACTTTGTCCATTTTCCTCCAGTGGGATGTGATATAGTATAGGAGTTTTTATAAATACAGAATTTGGGAGCCAGACAGCTTATTCCACATCGCAGCTTCACTACTTACTAACCTTGGGAACTTTAGCAGCTTAACTCCCCTGGATCTTAGTTTCCTCAGCAGCAAAACAGGGATAACAATATTGGTATTTCCTCACTGCTGAGATAATTAAACCTAGACCGAAAGTTTAAGCAGAAAAGATGTATTTTAGCTCACAGTTTGTAGAGGTTTCAGTCCATACTCCGCAGGCTCCAAGGCAGAGGAAAACCAATCCATGGCAGGGCAGGCAGAAAGCATCAAAGCGGCAGCACTGAGTCTCCCATTCCCTTTTGCTTCATTCAGGCTACAAGCCTACTGGCTTGTATCACCCACACCCAGGGTAAGCCTTCTTATGATCCACAACCAGAACTATGCTAAATTAATCAGTGTACAACTAGTTAGCACACATCCTTAACCCATATTCACACACCCTAGATTGAGCTTCCTCTGAAAAAGATCCACCTATGAATACATGATGCTTTGGGTTGGTGGGACATCTAGATATAAACCTTAATAAATATCTACTTCATAAGGTTATTGTAATACTCAAATTAGATAATGGTTCTAAAGCAAATTACATACTCTTAAAATAGAGTTTTAAAAAATCAAGATATAAAGTAATATCTTGGGATTCCATTGCAAGACAATATAGATCTAACCTTATGTACAATTTCCTAAACAAACCTACACAATGCCTACTTGTGATAAATTTTGCCCAACTATGAGATAGCAGTGATTCCTTAAGTGGACTAGATTAGGTTTAGATTGGAACACAGTGAGAGGATTGGCCAGTTGGTAGTAAAAGGAGAATACAGCAGGTGTGCAGCATGACATGCAGATGGCCTAAGAGACTGTGGAGCGATGAAGAAGTGGGAGAGACACGGAGAAGAGGGCACAGAGAAACTACTCAAATGCATGAGTAAGCACATGAAGATAAGGCCACCTGGAGGCCCACAAAGAGCCAGTTCTCTTTGCTCCTCTGGAATCCCAACAATAATTTGCCCGTTTTTTTTGTGTGGTGGCTCAGTGAGCATTCTACTTGCAGAATCTAAAAAGCACACAGTATGTACTTAATAAAAATCAACTGAACTAGCCTAAGATTCTGCCTGTTATGTTAATTGGAAAGCAAATTAGCATTTCAACTAAAACAGGAAGAAGACATAAAATCACATTATAAATTACCATTTTCTAATACTATAAGTCAGCTTCTGAGATTCCTCTAACACATTCAGTGACTCATAAAACCTTCAGAGGGGTTAAGTACTGCATAATCTGCTTTATTACCATTTAAATATCTCATTAATAAATACTGGCCTCAAGAAAAATAAACCACAGTATATGACTTTTTGAAAAATAAAGCAGTAAATATCGGACAAACTCAAATAGAAGTTGACTGTGACACTGATAAGAAAAACAATTTAATGTTATTGAGAGAGCAAGTAGTGAATACAGTAACATAACCAATAAACAGCCCTTCACAAAATACATAGAGATTAGAGCCATAAAGAAGACAGTGTTCTTTTCACTTCAAAATGGAAGATCAGAGGTTCACTGTAGGCCTTCATTAAGCCCCTGCCAGAATTTTTAAGAGAAGGCTGAAAAAGGCCCTGAAGCTCTATAAGGATTTCCAGCAATGTAGGCTCTGTACTACATACACACGTGTATACACGCACATAGACACACACAGAGATAATTTTAACTATGAATTCAAAAAGCCTCAGTGTATAGTATATTTGTTTAAACACAGTTGCCAGATAATCAAGAGTAGCACTTTGTCCAAAAGAGGATAGACAATCAAAGAAGGTCTCAAGGCCAGACCAGATCCAGTGGCTGTTCACCTAAAATTATCCAGTCTACCTATAGGGATAATTATGATCTCTATCAAGGAAAGAAGCAAAGGCATATGAAGGAAGAAGTGGTTCTGTCAGTATTGTAGTCAGGGTTTATAAGAACAATTAGAATCAGGACACAGAATTTGTATTATTATTTATGAAGGTCACACAGAGTTTAACACAAGAAAGTGCAGGAAATCTATCCACAACATTAAAGACCCAGAATATTCAGCCAAGTGCGTAGATCTCACAGCAATGTCCTGAATGAGTCCAGATAAAGACCCAAAGCCCCAAACAATGCCTCCCATGAGTCCAACTGAAGATCTAGAGCCCATGAGAAGGACTCACGCCAGTCTCTTTTACAGATCAGTGCTGGGAAGGCCCAAAGGTCAGCGGTGGAAGCTTGAAAGTCTGTGCCAGCAGAGTGAAGGAGCTGTGCTGGTAGATTGAGGATTCTACACTGAAGCCCAGAAGTCACACTCACAACAAAGACCAGGGCTGTCCCGAAAGGCACCATAGCCATCCTCAGCGACACAGAGGCTCCGAGCTCCTCCCACGATAAGAATAGGCGAATATATGCCAGAAAACCAGCATCACGAGTTTGTCCTGGAGATAAAGCGGCACACGTCTTCCCCCAAGGAAGCAATGCTCAGTGTAAGGACCACAGCTTCCCCCAAAGTGAACCACAGCCACTCTCACCAACAAGGTCCCAAGCTCCTCCGATGGCAATAGTCAAACTCACACTGGGGCAGCTAGTCATGACAAGCTCCTCCAGGAGAACCAATGGCTCAAAACAGCAACACTTAGAGAAACCACGTCTGGCTTCTCCTTCTCCATGTCCTATGCTGGCAACTTTCCTCAGGTGCAACACTACACTCAAAACCATGCTGATTTAATCCAGCTGGCATTAAGTTGACTACCAGTTTTTAATCCATAATAGTGCACAAAGAGTCACAGAAAGCAGTAGGAATTCCTAAGCTAGACATGATCAGTAGCAGGAGTTAAGGAGGATGAGGACAGCAAATTATGTCTTTGTAACCAATTTCAAATTAAAATTGTGAACACTGAGATGTTGCCAGAACTTCATAATGTGGTGCCAATGACTGTGTGTGTGTGTGTGTGTGTGTGTATGTGTGCATGTACGTGAATGTGTACATATACATGTGTGATTATTCAGGTACGCACACATACATGACTAACTCGAAGGTTAAGTGAGATGGGGTAGGATTCATGACTTAAAGTAGTTGAGCAAAACCAATGTTCCAACTAAATATCAGTCATTATATTCTATTTTAGTATTGTCTCTTATTGAACAATTCCTAATTGCTTGGGACCAACAATTAAACTGACAATAAACTGTCCAAGTGAGTATAAATTACAAATTTCATTAAGATTTCATTAGTATTACATGATCATAGCTGAAAAAAATGGGTGAATTCAATACCACAGAAATTCCATTCAGAAAATGTAAAATTATGAACAGGGAGACAATCTGAAGTACAATTCTTTGAAAGCATAAGATTCTGTTAAACATAGTTTAATATTAATTTCCTTTTTGATTTGACAGGCAAGGGAGTCATACAGAAGTTGGCTGTCATCTAACACAGAGTAACAATATTCTCAAATCTTTATATTTATGTAACTAAAACTAAGGAGTCATTTTCAAGTCCCTGACATTGGAAAAACTTACTAATTAAACTGAGGGACATAAAACTAATTTTCTACAGTACAAAAAAATAGCAGCAAGGAAAATGTAATTTTATCTCTTGGACCTAGATTATACCAATTACTTTAGATGTTTTATTTCCCATATGTATCAAAATGTTCAAATGATATGTCACCTTCTCAGAAGACTACACAGCATTCCCAAATTGTTACTCTTTCTAAGCAACAAACTCCTTTTATTTATCAGTCTGAACACTGTATGCACATTAAAAAGTGAGTAAAAAGAGAAGCAAGAACTTTCCAAAAATAAATGGCCAACTAAATCTAAAAGGAGATTGGAATTTTTTTCATCAGCACTGCTGGCAAGATCACAAAATTTAAAGGACCCAGATGATTCTGCATAATATAACTCATCATCTTTCTTATAAAAAGTCCAGTTTTAATGAAGTCCATAATGATCTGGATAAAATACATTTAATTAGATTATAAGCTGCAACATAAAACATCTGCACCATGCCTTTTAACATTTTCTTCTCTGAAGATCAGAAGATTCAAAAGAGTTATAAAACGGCCCATTCATTTTTCTTGTATTTTAAAAAGAGGAGGAAAGAATGATTAGATACAACTAAGGCTCCAGACAACTTTTATCAAGTGAAATCCAAATCTGCCATATCATGAAACCTCACAGGCAGAGTAGGATGATGGTGTCAGGTGACCAACACAAGAATACGATGGCATGTGATTATACAACTTGGGGGAATTCTAATAATTTCTTATGTGATGCTGATAGAACAAGACATATTTTATGCTTGATGGTATCTAGATCAGACAGACAAGAGAGAAAAATCAAAGTTAATTAAAATGCATTTTAGAGATAATCCTAACATGATTTTCTAATAATAAGCAAGTCCACTGTGAGTTTGAGTCAGTGAGTTAAAGATCAGTCTATAATCTAACCACTCAGATAGTTCATATATTTAATTTTGATTGTGGGAGACCAGAGGTAAGAAACAGGCCTGCAACAATTGCTAAGAATTTCTTCAAAACATGTATGCACAGAATCTCCAAACATCTTGAGTACAACAAATTAAGAAGCATGGCCTCTGGAGTGAGCATACCTCTTATGAATCCTGATTGCAATATTTATCAGCCCACAACGCTCTTGAAAATGGCAAAATATGAACAGAGCAAAAATAGTAACGTGTTCATAGGAAAATTATGGGAGGTTAAATGCACTTTGGACTTTTCTTGGCCTACAGTAGGTGTTCAATACATTAAATTACAAATGAAATAAACAAGGATATTTGAAACAAATAATATTTGCTGGCTAGGGGACAAGAGAAATGGAAGAAAGGAAAATATTATATGTATGTAAGTATGCACATACAACTGTATGTATGTGTATGTGTGCAACACAGATAACTATCCTACTAATTCTGTTAGTTCATCAAAAAAAGTTTGTGTTGTCGCTGTTTGATTGCTTCATCATTTTTGTGACTACATGTTGTAACCTGAACAACTACTTCTAAGATAACTGTATGTAATATATTAACTAGTGTTGATTTGTTTAAAAATTATGTATTATTTCTATCTTTTTTCTGTATTCATTTTTTACAAGAAAAAAATAATAGTACTAAATGAGTAAATAGAGCGTAATTATAAATTGAAAGATGACAAATACCCCTAAGTTATTTGTATTCACTATTACTTCAATCAAAATAAAGCATGATTTCTAAAAAAAGCTAACACATTGACTCTAAAATTTATTCTCTTTTTTTTTTCTTTTGGTACTTGGGATAGAACAACCACACGCTTGCCAGGCAGGCACTTACGCCACTGAGCTAAACCCACGCCCAACTCTGAATTTATATGAAAAGGAAAACAATCTAAAACAGACAAATCAATTTTTTAAAAGACAAGATTACAGGCATCACTACCTGATTTTGAGACTTACTACACAAGAGGGCCAGGGATGTAGCTCAGCAGCACAGTGCTTGCTTCGCAATTGCGAGGTCCTAAGTTTGATTTCTCGTTCCAAAGGAAAAAAAAAAATACTAATCAAGACAGTGTGGTATTGGAAGAAGGATAGAATACAGATTCCAGTAAACCCATACAAATGTGCAATGGGTAAAGGAAAGTCTCTTCAACAGATGATATGGGAACAACTGGATGCCTGAATGGTAAGTGAGAATCAGCCCTTATCTCATACATTCAAGATGTGTGAAAATGGATTATAGATCTAAATGTAAAAGCTAAACTATAAAACTCCTAGAAGAAAATCTTTGAGATTTTCTGTAAGAAAAATTACCTTCAATAATAAAACAGATGAAGGCAGATGGATAGACTGATGGGAGGGAAAAGTGATAAGCAAGATGGCACAGACCTAGGGCACCAGAAGGAAAAATTTTATGATGGCAGTGAAGTTAGGAAATTACTACTATGGACAAAGCTACCCAAAGAAGCTCACTGAATTGGCAGGACTGCTGCTCACCTATGGCCTGCACCAAAAAATGGAAATCTGTTGCTCTCACAGAGCCAGAGCGGCAGAGATCATCAAATACAACAGCAATGACTACATCAAATTTTTGTGCTCCATCTGTCCAGACCAAGGTCTGAGTATAGTAAGAAGATGTAGCAGTTCAATGTTAACGAGGATTGCCTAATATTCAATAGTCTATTTAAATTGTGATAGTTATCCATTGGCGGCTCTGTGGCAAATGCTATGAAACTAAGCAGCAGATGGACATCAGTGTGTGAAGAAGACAGAGGTACCTGGCTTCTGTTATATCAACAATAACCTCATGTCCATTCAGCAATGCTAAAGTGCCACCAGAGATTACTGTGTGTGACTGATATTCATCATGGCAATGGTGTGGAAGATGCCTTCTATACCACAGACTAGGTCCTAACTGTATCTTCCATAAATACAGTGAGCAATTACCAGGAACTGGGGACCTGCACAATACTTGGGTTGGCAAAGGTAAGAATGATACTATTAACACCATGCTCCAAGATGGGATCAATGATGAATTCAATAAGGCAATTTTCAAGCTGGTAATGACCAAACTAAGGAGATACTCCAGGCAAACCAGTCTATTATGGTGGTCATAGAGGGTCAGATTCCATGTCTGGAGATTGTTAGGTTACTTCAGTTTGACCACGAAAAGGCATGCCATCTATGCGGGTAGAATGTGTCAGAGCTTCAACTTACCTAACCTGACACTGAGAAGAGGTGGTTACACTATTTGTGATGATAGCTGTGCCCCAGGACACACAGATCCCTAATGACCTTCAGCAACTAATCAGAAACAAGAGCCCTCAGCCAAGAACACCTGTGCTAAGTGAACCTGGTCATCCATCTCTCCCCAAATCATAAGATCAAGGTGGAAGGGACAGCTCTTGTAGCCATCCAAGATCATAAAATGCCAAGTGCCTGACCGAGTATTCTGGAGAAGGTGACTGGGTCTTCACAGACCTCTTGTACTTTTCAGGCTCCTAAGGAAACATCAGTCATTTTTATATTAATTTTTTGATGTTGCAGATTTAACAAGGGCCTACTACATGCTAGGCATGTGCTCTACTGTAGAGGCACACCTTCAGCCCTCCCATTTTTAGATTGGTTGCATTCTCATACCTTCCCATCGGTCTCAAGTGAGCCAAGGAACTAATATTACCTGCCTTGTGCAGATACAGTCAGTAGTCTACAGTTTCCTTTTTGAAATACATTATTTTCTTTTTATAAGACTGTAATAAAATAGCATATTTCTTTAAATCACAGACACATGAATAAAAGAAAAAACTCATAACTTGGACTATCAAAATTAAAAATTTTTATCTTCAAATGGCACCATTAAGAAAACAAAAATACAGGTCATGGAGAAAATATGTGCAATGCATGTATGACAAAGGCCTAGCTACCATACTACATAAAGAAAGCTTATAGTTCAATAATATGAAGGCAAACAACACAAAACAGGCAAAAGATTTGAAAAAATGCCTTCCTAGAGAAAATATACAAAAAGCAAAAGCATACATAAAATGATGAGCACTAGCACTAGCCAGAGAGATGCAAACCACAATGAAAATGTGGTTATAAATCTATTAGAATGGCTACTGTTTAAGACTAAGAGCATCAAGTATTAGCAAAGATGCAGAAAAACTGAAACATTCACAAACTCTCAATAGTGAGAATATAAAATGGTTCAAATATTTCAAAAAGTAGATAGGTCCTTTTTTATATAAAATTAAATATACTTTACCATAAACCTGGACCCTGTACCCCTAGATATTTTCCTAAAAGAAATGCAATCATATATCCATACAAGGATTTGTGAGTGAGATTCATAGTGTCTATCAACAGATAAACTGATAAACTATAGGTTTACAAACTGCAACATTATTCTGCAATAGAAAACGATTAATTCAGAAATGAATTATTGACAGACCAAAAACATAGGAATGTTTCAAGACCATTATGCTAAATGAAGAACCTGCAGATAAAGGTATACATTGCATATACATTTATGTAAATGCAAAAAGGATCAGTAATAGGCTGGGACTGGAAGGAACCGATGGTCTGAAAAGGGACACAAGTACAGAGACTCATATGTTCCTTCTTATCTGTGATTTCACCTTCTGCCATTTTAGTCACCAAAGTCAACTGCAACTCAAAAATATTAAGTGGAAAGTTCCAGAGATTAACAATCCACAAGGTTTAAACTGCCCACAATTCTGAGCAGTGTGGTAAAATGTCACGCTGTCCTGCTGTGCCCAAACATTATCCTGTGGTGAGTGCTGTGCAGAAAGCCCACTTGTCAGTCAGCAGGAGCAGACTGGGGTTATACTGTCACAGTGCTTATGTTCAAGTGACCTTTGTTTTCCCTAACAGTAGTTCCAAAGGGCAAGAGCAGGTAGTGATTCTAGGAATTTCCATAAAGAAGCCATAAAATGGAAAGGCAAAAGTACAATCAGATATTTTGAGAAAGAAACAGACCACATCTATTTAATTTTTATTTTAGTAAATTGTTATAATTGTCCTATATTATTATTAATCTCTTACTTATAACTTACACCTTTACTCAGATATGTATAGAAATCAACACAGCATAAATAGAATTTGGTACTATTCTCTAGGCATCCACTAGGCTTCTTTGCAATTATCGTCTAGGTATAAGGAAGGACTAATGCATATATATATATATATATATATGGATATTATTATACACATGAAAAAAAGTTCAATATCAGCAATCAGGCAAGTAAAAATCAAACCCACAATTTTTTTGACTGAGTTTCACTATGTGGTTCAGGCTGGCCTTGAACTTGTGGGGATCCTCCTGCCTCAGCCTCCCAAGTTCTGGGAATATGGCAAAAATCACAATATAATACCACTTTTCACCCAATAGGATAATAATTGCTTTTTTAAAGTCCCAGAAAACAAGAAATGTTGGCAATGATGTAGAGCAACTGGCATCCTCATGCATTGCTGGTGAGAATCTAAAATGGTACAGATACTATTGAAAACAGGCTAGTCTAAAAACCTAAAATACATTCCCTAAAAAATAAATACAAAATTACTACATGATCAAGCAATTTTACTTTAGGTTTATAACCAACAAAGAACTGAAATCAGGGCCTTAAACATGTATCAGCATACCAGTATTCACAGCAGCAGTGTTCACAACAGCCAAAAGATAGGAATAACCCAAATATTACCTCACAACAGATGATTGGATTAGTAAAATGTGATACATATACAATGGATGCATAATGGAATGTTGTGCAGTCTTCAGAAAAAAAGAACTTCTGATATACACTATACTGATGAACTATGAAGACATTATGTTAAGAAGCAAGACACAAAATACCAAATATTACATGATTCCATCTGTATTTAGGTAGCTAGAATATTCAAAACCATAAAGAGAAAGAGTAAAATGATGTTTGCTAGAGGCTGGGAGGAGGAGAAATAAGGAGTTATTGTTTAATGGGTTCAGAGTTTCATTTTCAAATGTTATAAAAGTTCTATATATAGATGGCAGTGACAGTTATACAATAATACAAACGTAATAAATGCTACTGAGTTTTACACAGAAAAATATTAAAATTGCAAGTGTCATTATTATAAATAATTCACCATGATAAAAATAATAGTACAAAGCCAATCAGGGTGGTAAGAGACTCAGGCAGAGGACCTCCTGGGGCCAGAGGTTCAGGGACAGCCTGAGAAACACAGCAACACCTGCAGGAAAAGGAGGAGAAGAGGGGGAGAGGGAAGAAGAGGAGAAGAAGGTGGGGGGAGAAAGCAGTACAAAAAAACAGGCAGCACAAGGAACCTTCGGAAAGCCATGGAAATGCTCCACATCTTGACTGTGGCTGTGGTTTCATGAACATATAAAACTGTCAAAACTCATCCAATTAAATAGATTCATTTAATTGTATAAAATTATTGCTCAATAAAGTTGATGAAGAAAAAAAAGAGATACCAGCAAATTAGCAAGAATATAATTTTTGCCTCTCCTTCCTCCCTTCCCCCATTTAACTCTGCCAACCTCACTAGCTTTATTTTCCATGGGAAAGAGGCGGGGAATAAAAAAGTAAAGCGGGAGAAAAATCTATTCATTCAATATTTAGGAACTGTCGATTTCACCTGCTGCTCCAGCAATGCTCAGTGTCACAGGTGTAAGGATGAGAAAACTGTGCTTGGCACAGTAAAGTGATTTATCCAGCTCACAGACAGTAAGTGATAAAGCTCGGTTTGCAGCCATTGCCTGAGGAGGGAAGTCTGCACAGATGTGTGGCAACAAGGTTCCTCCCAAGTGGGATTTCACCCAGTCTGCAACACAGGAGAAAGTCATGAGAACTGAGTATGACCAATCGAAACAAAATGTGTGGAATAGCTGTTGCCATTCACATTTAATGACTAATTGCAATGAGCTCTCAAAACTTTTGTCTTTGGAAATTTCTTCTTCACTTCATAGTTAAGTGTAGCGATTAAGAGCAGAATTCTAGTGCCAAACTTTCCAGGTGCTGATCTGGTTCTATACAACCTGATACATTCTCTTCTTTCTTCAGTTTTCTCAACTGCTAAACAAAGATTGTAACTGTTATACCTCTTTAGTGAAAAATTGAATAATGGATATGAAGCACTTGGCATAATCTTAGGGGCATAAATCATTCTAAATAATCATTGGTAGCACACACCTGCAATCCCAGTACACTGGGAGGCTGAGGCAGGAGGATGACAAGGTCCACCCTGGTCTGAGCAATTTAGCAAGATCCTATTCTCAAAACAAAAAATAAAAAGGGCAGGAAATATAGCTCAGTGTAAAGGCCTTGGTTTCAATTCCCAGTACTGGAAAAGAAAGACAGGAACAAAATTAGGAAGGGATGTAATGAAAAAAGGGATGAACTTTTCAATCAAAATTAGCTTCCGCCTTCATAAATTTCATCTGCAATACCTAGGTACAGAAAGTCTAGACTTATGTGAAAAAAACATGAAAAAGAAAAAGAAAAATCTAGTTTCTTAGGTGGTAGTTTGGGCTTACTGATGCTTTCCTTCCTTCTTCCCATCAACTTTCTTTTAAAATGCATTGTTATTCTTCAAGTATAGTTTTTTGTGTCAAAACTATACAATGGATACAGATGGCAAGAAAACAGATGAAAACATTCCACATCAGCTGCCATCAGCAAAATGCAAATGGAGCCAACAATGAGATCTCAGGAGGTGCCAATTAAAATGGCCACAATCCTGAACACAGACAACACCTATGCCACCAAGGGTGTGGGGCACCAGAAACTCTTACTCACTGCTGGGAGGAATGCAAAGCCACTTTGGAAAATGGGTTGGCAGCATCTTAACAAACTAAACATTCTTCTATCTCATGACCCAACAATTTCCCTTATTGCTATTTACCTCGAGGAGTTTAAAATAAATTTCTACTAAAAACTCTGCATGAATGAACACTTATAGCAGCTTTATTCCTAATTGTCAAAACTTAGATAAACTATGGCACATCCACCCAAAGTAATATTACTCTTCACTGAAAACTAATGAGTTGTCAAGACATGAATGGAAAGACCTAACAAGTTTAAATATACTTTTATTTCTTTTATGAAAGAAACCGATCCGTGGTTGCTGCATACTACACGATTCTAACTTTATGATATTCTGGAAATGAACAGTGGTTGCAGAGATTGTAGGGGGAAAAGATGAATATGTGAGGCCCAGAGGCTGTTTAGGGAATTCAGCCTACACAGTATGATGCTATCGCGGTAGCTGTATTATCAAATACATCTGTAAAAACCATAGACTGCACAACTCTGACAATGAGCCCTAATGTAAAGCATAGACTTTGGGTGATAATGTGCCAATACATGTTCATCAACTGTAAAATGTACCACTCTGGACAGGGACGAGGTGTTAGGAATACAGGGAGGCGATACAGGTCTGGGCAGGAGATACATGGCATATTTCTACACACTCTTTCTAATCTTGTCGTGAACCTAAATTCTACAAAAAAAAAATTATCTTTGAAAAGTACTTCAAATAATAGATGCAAACTCTATTGTCAGTGACCTGAAGCAATACATTATCTTCTGAAGTTATAAATGAGTCATCTCTGTTTGGCAGAATTGGGCCTTTTTTCTGGCTGTCTCTTCCAAGGGAAATAAAATTTTTACACTTTCTCAAGCACTTGGAAGATTCTTCTTGAATGAGAAAGTTTGAGAAAGCCTTTTTATAGCTAAGTATAACAGCTGGCAGTCTAAAGGGCCAAATAAAAACATTTTGCTGTTCTATAGAACTTAAAATTGTAGGAGCTCACGATAGTAAAACCATTATTATTAAGGAAACAGCAAAAATTGTTGGAAATTTTCAAAATTGCATAGTGCAATGATGGGCATTTAAGTGCAATAAAATAATATACGGAAAATGGTTTTTACAGTTAACAAAGGTATCTATTTACCTATTCAACACTATATCTCTACTGAGCTCCAAAGTCACTAGTGGGAAAAATAAGTAAGAAAGGCATCGAATCCTTTGCATATTATGCTTTAAGCAAGTCTGGTGGCATACTTCTGTTAGGTTTTCCAAACCAGTAGGCGCAAGGATAACAAAGCACATGCACTTAGAGAAAAAAAAAATAATCTAATCAAACACTAATCAATCCAGTGATTGTCAATATTCCACACTAATAGCATTTTAAGTTATAAGTAGTTAAATTTATCTTTCTTAAAACTGTACTGAGACTGAACAATTTGAGATGTTTCATCTCCAGCTACTTCACTGGCATAAGGACTTTTTACTCATTAGCAAGTAAATTGTGCCAACATTTGCTAGATCAGAGTGTTCCACACTTTTGACAACATAAACTAAAGTAGTATGGGCTGAAGTTACTAATCTCTTACTTGAAAATGAGGAACAGCGGGCTTCAGGAAAAATAATTGCTCATTTTCTTTTAAAAGGTTTTAAACTTTTCTGAAATGCTTCCAAAAATAACATATATTTTTCTGAGGCATATTATTTCATTTTCTGAAACTCATTTAGAAGAACTAATAAGGAGATGTGTTGCTTGCTTGCAGAAACCAGCTTAAACTGGTAAGAGTCTAATTATTAGCATTGTTTGTTAAACAACATCCATTTATACTGCAGCAGAAGGCATTTAAACATTAATATGAAAGTTAAAGTAGAGATGGTACAAAACACAAGTTATAATTTCAAATCTTGCAGTGTTAAAAATAGAACTACTTGGGGACTGGGGATTTAGCTCAGCGGCATAAGCGCCTGCCTTGCAAGCAGGCAGTCATGAGTTCAATCCCTGGTACTGATAAAAAAAAAAAAAAAAAAATAGAACTACCCTAGAGATCACTAAATATATTGCTTTAGTTTTTTTGTTGTTGTTGCTTTTTAAATATTATATATTTGACAAGACTTTCCACATACACAACTCATTTTAAATAGCTCACTTAAAAGTTCTATACATTTATATGAAAGAGTATTTCATAAAATTTTATCTGGTCCCAAATATGTTTACTAAACGTTATAAATCCCAAAGCAGCAGAATATCTTCTTTGATATCTGGGAGTAAATAAATTTAAAAAGAAAAAGTAGTGAAGAAATTCACTCATACTTCACTTTTAATAAATTTTTATAGCCTTTCAGTCATTAGTAATTTGGAGCACATAATTTCTCCTTCAGGTATCATTCTTACTGACATTTTTGTCTTTTTTTTCTATTTGTAGAATCAGTCCTATCTTACTCATTTTCCTATGTACGAGACACAATATCCAACACCCATCATTTAAAGAAGGAAAGGTTTAGTTTGGTTCATGATTCTTAAGAGGATTCAGCCCACAGTCCACCAGCTCAAGGCAGGAAGGGCACAGTGGAATGGTCTGGAGATGGAAAGTTGCTCATGTCATGGTGGCCAGAAAGCAGAGATGAAGGGGAGAAGCTGGGAGGGAGACACACCCTCGCCAGGGACCCACCTCTTCCAAACAGACCCCACTTCCAACAGCATACTCTGCGGAATCCACTGGTGAGTACAGTGCCTCCATAATCCAATCATCTTCCGGAAGTCTCACTTCTAGGTACACAAGCTTTGGGTGACATTCTGGATCTAAACCATAACAATCTGAACTAAAATTGAAATCTGAACTCTGGCATAATCATTTAGCTTCCAGAATTGTGCACCACTGTATCTTACTGTTATTTAGCTAAGCTAAGACAATCAACATCCAGCAAGATGATTACACTGTCTTGAAAATATCAATTGGATTCATATGTATTATTGGCTGCCTATTTGATAGCCATCATTTCCTTTGCATTTCCAATGGATTTCTGATTTTAGTGAGCTACTTATCTTCATTAGAGACATTTTAAACTCTTTTAAATTCTTAATGGTGAAATAGTAGATGATCAAAGTTGTCACCAGATACGTGAGTGGTGGTGATGCATACCTCATCAGTATTTTGCCAAACCTTTATCAATGAGGGAAAAAAAAAAAAACCACCCTAATGCATGCTCTTTTAGGATCAAATATGTAGCATGGGAATCTTCATCCATTCCATAAGGTGTAAAAACTTTTAAATGTTAATATTTAAAACATAGTAACAACAAAATTCTAGAACCACTGGTTCTAGAAATGAACAAAGATTCATTTGTCCTAACACAAGAATGCACTTCACTGGCTCTATTACAAAAATGGTCACTGCTTGAGCACAAGGTGGAGCTGCTCAGGTGTTTTTTTGTTGTTGTTGTTGTTTTGTTTTGTTTTGTTTTGTTTGTCTTTTTCCTTTTTATCAGTACTGGGGGTCAAACTCACAACTGCCTGCTTGCAAGGCAGGCGCTTATGCCACTGAGCTAAATCCCCAGGCCCCACTGCTCAGTTTTTAAACTTGACTGAATTTCAGTTTCTTTTCATGGAGAGAAAACAGGCTACAATATTAGAATCTAGAGATCTGAATGAATAACCTTCCACCTTCCTTAGGATCTCAAAAACCTCAAGCCAAAACTCTTCATGGTTGTTCAGTAGAAGCTGCCTGAGCAGCTGCTCATTGGAACTGAATCAAGAAAGGCACTTAGCTCACCTACATGTGATTCATGACACTCACTCAGCATAACATAAAGATTACACACATTTTCTATAACTGAGTAGGAAAACTCCAATGAGTATTTCATTGAAACTATAAAGAGGTCACCTTTATAGTCTTTCAGTCTATTACTTGAGAGTAATTTGATGTTTTTCAGCAAGAAAAATACTCATGAGGAGAAGCATGAAAACATACTGAATTTAGGACTCCTAAAGTGATTGGGATATAACTTCTAAATCAGTGAAAAGTCTGAGTGTTACTTTTAAAGACATTGTAACACCAGAAAAGGAGAAAATTGCCCAAGTGATAATGAACCTGATAAATTGTGTGAGTACTCGAATTAAGGATAATTTTCCCAAGTCTTGACCATTCACTAACACAGGAACAACTGCATAATTTCTCAATGACAAAAGTCATGCTATTTTGTCTGTCAAAGATAAAGCTCATCTTTCCAGTGAAATAACCACTTTGAATATTTGACTCATATTCCTAAATATCATTATGGCCTTTTAAAATTTTAAAATGAAAACAAAAATAATGATACAGAATGTCAATGATACAGAAACAAAATAATAGGAGATTGACAATGGTTAATATATTACTTATTGCTATCTTTGAAGTAGTAGCTCATTTACAAAATACAGGCATGAAAAAATTACCAAACAATGAGAGCACAAACCATTCTTCCTGATCAACAGATTAGTAGTCTAATTATCTATCATTCATATATTATACATATGTATATATAATATACATTATATGTAACCTTTTCCCTTCTTTCTTTTCTCCTATCCCAGTTGTTCTTTACTTTTGAGCAGTTTCTTCCCCTTTCACTTTACAATAGGTGTTGTACATTTTGGATCTTATTTACTCTTTTGATCACCCAAAATGTCAGTAGTTTTAGCAAATTCCTGCTGAATTAACATACGCATGTTTTAAAAATTGTAAATTAATTTTAGAATAAGCAACACAGATTTAGTAACTAAACACTAGCTCAAAATAACTCAAGTAAAGCAATACAGGCAACTAAATCTGAAAACATACAGTAGAACATAGTGCTCTCTCATCCCCAAACCTATTTATTTTGAGTTCTTAAACTTTGTGTGAAGCATCCCTAAATCAACATGTGACTGTGCAGGAGGAACACGGACATCTCCCAGTTTTGACGATTACTCTGGACTCTGGATACAGTCATTCTCATAGCTATCATTTCTTACTTTGAAAGAATATCCACCGAGGTCAAAAGAAGACAAAGGTACATGGGGGAGAACACCAAGTGGGAGTTTTCAAGTGCCTTCTCCCAATGGAGTCACACAAGAGGCACTTACTTCCTCCATCAAGGAGTGGTGACACCACGTGCGTGAAATGCTGTCAACCAGGAAAGTGTCTTAGATACTCAGAATGCAGGATTCTTGTTAGACTCCAACTACACAGACAGCTTCTGTTTAATTCTAGACTCCCAGAAGGACAGCAGATGTTCAACATAAACCATATTATTTACATGAACAGTTTAGGTACAGTGAACCACCCTTATTGGTTATGAGAAACTCTCCTAAAATCTAAATTGCCCTGATATCAGCCAAGGGCTAACAGCAAGCAGGCCTTTTCGAGCATAAAGTTGAGACTTGCTACGTTAACTCACTGCTGCACAGTGACTTTGCCACTAAAGAAACTAAAGAGTATCTGTTTCCATTTCTTACCATTGTCCTCCTCTCTTCAAAGGCAATCCCACCACCTATTAAACAGTTTTGCTCCTTAATAATTTGCACGTAGACCCTTCTCTCCATCCTCACTTCCCACACCGTGAGCCTGTCCTTCACCATCTCTTACTTGAACCTCTGCAGTGACTCCTCCCTATTCTCCATCCTTTACAAGTTCTTCTCTTACTAAAGATGTTGACGGGCTTCGTACTACCTTCACTCTCCTGAACACAGCATCATGGAGCCTTTTTCTGATGAGCTCAAGTAAATGTCTTTCTGTCCCATTTCTCAATACTCTGTCCGCTTTTGTATACTCTGTTCTGGTCAAACTGAACTATTACCTGCACTTCTCGAAAGGCATTGTCCTGTCTAGCTTTTGCCACTTTGTACATGCTATGTACTCCCTATGTGGGAGGTTTTCCTGCTTTTCCCTGGTTTAAACATGTGTCCTTTAGAACTTAGCTGAGGCACCCATCCAGATCATTCCCAGAAATTTTCCCTTCTCCAGTCCTGGATTAGAAGTCTAAATACCTTGGACTTATTCCATTCCACAAAATTTATCACACTACGCTGCAATTTCCACATCTACTTTATTGATTTATTCTCCTGTACTGAGTTCTTAAGGGTAGACTACAGCCTAAGTATCTCAGTGTCTAGCATACTAACTGACAAATTGTTCAAGCTTAATAAATATTTGCTCTCTTGATGAATGTCACAATTTTAGCAGGGCTCTCCTGAGGTCAGCTCCATCCCACAGCCTTGAAGAAGGACTAAATGTAAGACAATTCTGGCCAGACACTGGGAGTGGTGTATTGTTCCTATTATACTCCTTAAATTGGCTTTGTTCAAAAACCACCAGCCAAATGTGTGGTATTTCTCTTGTGTAGGTCCTGTAATTTGTTTAGTAGTCCAATTAACTTCAACTTCCATTCCCTAACCTCTGAGATTGATCATTTCACTTAAACTTTATTTTTGTCTGTGTGTATATTTGCACACATGCATGGAAGGGGTAATTTTTTCAAAGCTTAAATTCTTTCTAGTCAAAAGCAAGATATAAAGAAATATGTAGAGAATCCCACAGAGATGAAATCACTATCCTTTTTATTGTGTTTCTCCAAGTTTCCCAATCTTGGATAAATCCAAAATGTTGTAATGTACGGCTTAACAAAAGGAAATATTTTCTGTTTCTTTGGCTTAATTTTATGCAACTAAGTTAACCTAAATAAAGGAGCATAAACATGTGCTCAGATTTGCTTCACACGACTTAGTAATAAGGCTAAAAGAAGTGAGTCTAGATCTGCTACTGAAAAACTGTATGTAAAATGAGTTCTTTACATAGGATCAAAATTTAGGTTTCCTAAAGATGCCTGCTATTTAAAAGGAACACCAGGACAAATCAATGCAGCAATCTGAGAATGAAGAATCATGCCAAAATTTATCTACTTTATAATTGTAGATTTACATGCTTGGACAATTTTAAAGTATTCTACTAGGAAACTCTCTTCAGGTTATAAAATAAGCACTTTTGTTTCATCAGCTCTAAATGTAATACAAGTTCGTAATTGGCCAGAAAAATCAAATTAATATTATATACTGAAACACTGTTATCACCAAATCCACACCAGGAATTATTAGCACTTCAAATGTGAGAATATTCTCAAAGCCCTGGCAATTCTTCCCCTCCACCTCATCTAGAAAGCATTCCTTGCCAACCTCAGAAGTAAGACACTACTTTCCTAGATGTTAATACATTCAATATAATTAAGGCCAACTTCTTGTTCTCCAATAATTTATAGCTTCCTTAGCCAGTAAACTCCTTTTGTTCCTTCTCTCTTGTTTTCATTACTATGAGAATATCTACAGGCCACAGATATCAGCAGCTGAGTGTTACCATGCTTGCCTAGCAGGTACAAGGCCCTGGGGTCAATTCATAGCACCCAAAACAAAACAACAAAAATATCTATTACAGACACAGACTATTTGTTCCTTAATCTAAGAGTTCCCTGCCCCACCATATCCTTTTTTATAAACTCCCTGGCAAGAAATAACTGTCAAGAGTTTATAAAACTTTATAAAATTTAAAACTCAATGTATAAACAGCTAAATTCAACAGGTCTTACTATTTATTTGAATTAGTAGATGAAAATTCCTCATGAATTTTTTACAGATTTGAGTTTTTAAGGGCTATTCAGTTTTCAAGTAAAATGCAGTCCTTTAAACTTGGCTACTAAAAAGTACCTTATGTTCTCAGCACTACAAAAACAACTTAAATTTTTAAAAATAATTTTAAATAAAAATAAAAGGCAGCTTATAGATATTTTGAGAGGCTTTATGAGTAACTTCTCAACAATTTGAATATAATCAATGCATTTGAGAAGGCACCCGAACCCTATTCTTTCACATAGGTTAAAAATTAGTCTTTCCATCATTTTTATATTACTATTTTTCCTTCAGATTTTTCAAAATGAAAACGTAATTTTTGAAAGTTTATGTCCAAACCTGCCTCTACTTCTAGGTAAGAACTGAAATTATCCTGTAATGACTTTGACAATGAAAATGACATACAAGGAAGGTCAGTGCTACTTAAACTGCTCAATAAAAATCTAAGATAAACTCTAAACTTACAAGCAAATACTTTATAGAACATCTGATGGATCAATGTTTCAGAATCTTTGTTAATTTTTAAAAGTCTTAATTCTTCTGTGGTCTGTTGAGTATACTTAATCTGCTCCCAGGTATTTATGCTAATTCATGAGCTCCCTCAGGGTGGCAGGGCAGGCTTCATCAGCCTAAAGCACTGAGGCGTAGCTTACTGGGTCAGCGACAAATACATCTTTCAGTTTAATTGCATGTTCCTTTATGTGCTGCTGTCTCTCTGCTGGGGAAAATGTTAGAATATTTAAGGTTTACTATCTTGTGTGACTGTGGTTTTGTAATTAAAGTGTGCGAAGGGAAGAGAGAGTGGGAGATTTTATTACTTTATTTCCGTATGATATGAATAGTCTATGAACTAGAAAACTTGGAGAGTCAAGTAGAACTTCTGTTGAATTCAGAGCTGGTAGGGTGCATTTTGCAATCACCATAACAGCCATATGAACACAGCACAGTTAAATTAAGACAGAGAGAAATGAACAAGAACTGTGGATGTCACAAAGATCATAATTATTCTCAGTGATAAAGGAAACCCTGCATCAATGCTTAGAAACATCAAACTCTCATATGATAATCTGCTTTTACATATGTCCATATCTGTTGGTATGTTGAAAGCCAGTGGGGAGAATGGTTTTATTTGGTTCTTAATTAAAACCTATGTTGAGCTGGAACTACCCAGCAAATAAGCCAAGCATTGCTTCATCCACTCACACTCCCTCTACTGCCTCATCCCTTTTAGGCTCCCCTACCATTCTTCTCGTCCTCCTAACTTCTGGAAAGATAAAAAGTTCAGTCCCAGGGTGAGAAGTTGGGGGGAAGGTGTGGGTTGGGGAGAACATCTGCGTTTTATCACCTGGTGTGTCAAGATTTGCAATTTCTTCCAATTCTAAATTTTAATGTTACTCTGCAGACTTGTGCCTCCTGGTACAAATAACAGATAACTTCTCCCACATCCCCATGGCCTTGGGGCTCTCCAAGGAAAGTAGGGATTAAAACTTTAATAAAGACAGCTTGTTCGTGGACAGGAATCTAGGAAGGAAGGTTACTTGCATTAAATGAATAGCCATATAAATGGCTTGATTTAAATCTACTCTATTATTTTTGTTTGAATGCAAAACAGATGCATAACCACAATCTGGAATAGAAACTGGAACTCTGCAAAGCCTGCTACTGTATATGCAGCATGCCCAGGAGAAGTCCAGCACAGCCTGCATCATGGGCCAGGAAAACCACAGACAGTGACAAAGGCCACACATTCTACACAGTCTGGGCTGAGGCTGTGGGAAAGGCAGCAAATGCGCCTTGGCAAGACCCTGTTTGGGTGGAACAAGAGAATGTGAGGTAGGTCTACGTGCTTGAATTTGAGATTTGCAACTGGCTAGTCACTTTCCACCACAAGTGCAGTCAGTATGTGTAACTGTTTAGAAAAGCAATTAAGGATGGTTAAATCTTTCTTGGGTAATTAAGTGATTTTCATCTGGAGAAGGAGCCTCCTAGAAATTGGGATTCGAAAGGAGGACTGAGGGTAGAAAAATCAGTTCCAGATGATTTTGTTTATATGTCTTGAATTTAAATTCAGACCAGTAAGTCTAGACACTGGAAATTAAACTTCAGGTCAGAAAACAACAACAACAACAAAAACACCCAAGGAGTAAAAAAGCAGTTACTTCACAGTTGCTTTTATTAAGAGGGTACAATCTGTGCCCTCAAATCCGTTTTGTAACTTTCTCTGTTAACAAACTCTCTTCTGATAATACAACCAGAATAAAAAAAAAATCAGAAATAACAAATCGAAAATATATTTTAAGTATGTCTGTTGATCACAACAATGTTCAGGAAGATATAACTGGGAAGAGATCACCACAGCTACCAAAAGGACAACAGCATAAAATCAGAGCTTAAAGCTCCATCTATGATCACATGAGGCTTTTTGGGGATGTGTAGGTATAAATCGTAGCAGCCATTACCCCCATTCAGACTACGGTCTTTAATGTTGAAAGGCACGGTAACTCAGAGCTCCACAAAAGCTATCACAGAGTCACACCGAACACTAGCCAGGAGGAAGCTAGCAATTTATAACCACATGCAGTAGCACTCTCTCAGGTCCTCCTTTTTCTCTTTGCCTTTTATCTTTGTTTGTTTTTGTTTTTGGTACCCAGAATCATGAACTCACCACTGAGCTAAATCCCCAGCCCCCTTTGATCTTGAGGGCTAAACTGATAACATTCCTCTTACCTCTATATGAAGGCGCTAAAAGATATCACAAGTAAGTTTAATTCTTTAAAGAAAGAGAACAACATTATCTACTACTGATTAGGTTCACTTAGACTCTGTGTTTAAGCAGAAACACAAGTGAGCATTTCTGTAGCAATACGGAAGAGACTTTATAATGGGTTTTTAATTATTCACTCTCAGATACATCGTTCATTCATTCCTATTTTGCCTTTTTAAAAATGACATCTAAAATAATGAAAAACTGGCATCAGCCTCCCCGTGTGTCTGGAGGACTGTGGATGTCTCAGCGGGCAGTGGAGCATCGCAGGTTCTGGAGGCCCTGTAGCCTGTGGTGAGTGCTGAGCTCACTCTGCCCAAAGCCCAGACTGTTCAGGACCCTCCAGGCTTTCCGGTGCAGTGAAGAGGAGAAGTGGGTCTGAGGCCTCTACATCCACCTCCCCATCCCGGCTGCACTTGGGAGAACTGTGGAGCTTCCAACAAGTAGGCAGGCGCACGCTATCCCCAGACCCCAGCCTGTTTGGGACACCCACACCTGACCATCCCTGTGCAGAGGAAGGGCTGGGCGGATCTGGGGCTCCTGCATCAGCCTCCCTGTGTGTCTGGAGGATTGTGGTTTTCTCAGCAAGCAGGGGAGGATCGCAGGTTCCAGAGGCCTGGCGGCCTGTGGTGAGTGCTCAGCGCACTCTGCCCAAAGCCCAGACTGTTTGGGACCCTCCAGGCTTCCAGGTGCAGTGAAAGGGAGAGGTAGGTTTGAGGCGGCTACATCCGCCTCCGCATCCGGGCAGCGCTTGGAAAGCTGTGGAGCTTCCAACGGGCAGATGAGTGCACAGTGTCCCTGAGGCCCAGCTTATCTGGAACTGCAGAGTTCTGAACAGGCAGAGGAGGGCTATTGGTTTTGCAGGCCCAGAGGCTTGGGGTAACGGGGTGCCAGAGTCTCAGGAGCTGCAAACATAGAAGGGGATTTCCAACAGGCCCTGAGGAAGCTTTCAAATAACACTTGAAACACAGAAATATAGGAAAATGACAAAACAAAAGACCAAATTACAACCTCAAACCTCCAGCCCATCTGAAGAAACCCTAGGAGCAATGTATATAGAAGAAAATATATGCCATTCACCTCAAATATCGGACACAATAGCTACTGAAATTAACAAGCAACTCCAGGAAGCTTTAAAGGAATTCAAACTCGAAATAATCTCCCAGGTAAAAGAAGAAATGATAAAAGAAATGAAAGCGATTCTGAATATATCTAAAGAAAACACAGATACAAAATTGGAGGAACTAAACAAAAAGATAGAATCCCTAGACGAGCAATATAAGAAACAAACAGAATACATAATGCAGATGCACAGAGACATACAGGAAATCAAAAACTCCACTGAAAGTTGTAAAAACCGCCTTAATGAAAGTGAAGATAGAATTTCAGACCTTGAAGACAGGATTGCAGCTAGTGAACAGGAAAGGAAAGATCTTTTAAAAATAACAAGATAGGAAACAACAATTCAACAACTGCAAGACGATGCAAAGAAAAATAACATAAGAATGATAGGGATTAATGAAAAAGAAGGAGACAACATAAAGGATATCAAGAGGATATTTAGAGAAGTAATAGCTGAAAATTTCCCAAGCATGAGATCAGAAACTGACATCAGGATCAGTGAAGCATATAGAACTACAAATAGTCATAACCAAAATAAAACTACACCCAGGCATATAATAATCACCATCCCAGAAATCCAACACAAGAATAGATTATTAAAAGCTGTCAGAGAGAAAACACAGATCACTTATAAAGGAAAACCTATCAGAATCACAACAGACTTCTCAGCACAAACAATAAAGTCAAGAAGAGCATGGAGTGAAGTATTCCAGATCCTAAAGCAAAATGATTTCCAACCTAGACTGATGTATCCTGCAAAACTATCATTCAAAATTGATGGTGAAATACGATACTTCCATGACAAAGAACTGCTGAAGAACTTCATGAACACCAAACCAACCCTGCAAAAAATATTGAAAGACAGTTTAGATACACAAAGGAAAAAAACCACTAAGCAAAGCAGATAATTAAACAGAACAGAAAGATAAAGATGCAACAGCAGACAGATAACATGTCAACAATAAACTAGCATTTAACAGTAATAACCATTAATGTAAATGGTCTCAATGCACCAATCAAAAGAAACAGACTAGCAGAATGGATCAAGAAACAAAATCCAACCATATGCTGTTTACAGGAAACCCATCTAACCCTGAAGGATACTCACAGACTGAAAGTCAAAGGATGGAAAACAATGCTTCATGCAGCAGGAATCCAAAAAAAGGCAGAAGTAGCCATTCTGTTTGCAGACAACGTGAACTTTAAACAACCAATGACCATAAAGGACAAAGAAAGTCACTACATACTCGTAAGGGGAAAACTCCAAGAGGAAGAGATAACTATCTTAAATATATATACACCAAACTCCAGAGCACCCAGTTATATAAAACAACTATTAACAGAAATGAAAACTAAAATTATCAGTAACACAATTAAAACTGGAGACCTTAATACGCCATTGACACCAAGGGACAGATCGACCAGACAAAAAATGAGCAAACAAATAACAGAACTGAATCACACCTGCGAAAAAATGGATTTGATAGACATATACAGAGTGTTCCACCCAACATCAGAATACACATTCTTCTCAGCAGTACATGGATCATTCTCTAAAATAGACCATCTATTAGCTCACAGAACATATTTAAACAAATGCAAAAGAATTGAAATCATCCCTTGCATGTTAGCAGATCATAGTGCTCTGAAATTAGAAATTAATGATAAAAGATACTGCAAAAATCCCACAAACACATGGAAACTGAATAACACACTTTTGAGTAATCAGTGGGTCACAGAAGAAATTAAACAATACCTAAAAGAAAATGAAAATGCAGATACAACTTACCAGAAATTGTGGGATGCAATGAAAGCCGTCCTCAGAGGAAAATTTATTGCACGGAGTTCCCACATCAAGAAAACAGAACAAACACAAATAAATAAATTGATGCTACAACTAAAACAGCTAGAAAAAGAAGAACAAGTCAAGCCCAAAGCCAAAAGAAGAGAGGAAATTATAAAAATCAGAGCAGAAATCAATGCAATAGAGACTAAGAAAACAATCCAAAGAATCAACGAATCAAAGAGTTGGTTCTTTGAAAGAATAAATAAAATCGATAAGCCCCTAGCCAACCTTATTTTAAAAAGGGAAGAAAAAGCTCAAATTCACGCAATAAGAAATGAAAAAGGTGAAATCACTACAGACCCAATGGAAATACAGAAGATCATCAACACCTATTTCGAAAACCTCTACTCTCAAAAGTTTGGTAACAGAGAAGAAATAGACAGATTCTTAGAAAAATATGAAGTACCAAAGCTAGATCAAGAGTATGTAAACTGTTGAATAACCCAATCTCTGTTAATGAAATTGAAAATGTAATTAAGTCCTTACCTACAAAGAAGAGCCCAGGCCCAGATGGATTCACTGCAGAATTCTACAAGAAGTACAAAGAAGACCTAATGCCGACACTCCTCAAACTATTCAATGAAATTGAAAGGGAAGCAATCCTTCCTAAGTCATTCCTGGAAGCAAATATTACTCTAGTACCAAAACCTGAGAAAGACCCAACTAAAAAAGAGAACTATAGACCAATCTCCCTAATGAACACAGATGCAAAAATCCTCAATAAAATATTGGCAAATAGGATGCAGCAAATCATCAAAAAGATTATATACCATGACCAAGTGGGATTCATCCCAGGAATGCAAGGATGGTTCAACATACGTAAATCAATAAATGTAATCCACCATATCAATAAAGCCAAAAGTAAGAATCACATGATCATTTCTATAGATGCAGAAAAAGCCTTCGATAAGGTCCAACATTTATTCATGATAAGAACTTTACAGAAAATTGGAATAGATGGTCTTAACCTCAATATAATAAAGGCCATTTATGACAAACCAACAGCCAGCATCATACTAAATGGCCAAAAATTGAAAGCCTTTACTTTAAAATCAGGCACAAGACAAGGATGTCCTTTATCACCACTCCTATTTAACATAGTACTGGAAGTACTAGCCAGAGCAATTAGGCAAGAGAGAGAAATAAAAGGGGTAAAGATAGGAAAAGAACAAGTTAAATTATCATTGTTTGCAGATGATACTCTACATAGAAGACCCCCTAAACTCCATTGAAAGACTGTTAGATACAATAAATGAATTCAGTAATGTGGCTGGATACAAAATCAATACTCAGAAATCAATAGCATTCCTATATATGAACAACAAAATCACAGAGAGGGAAATAAGAGAAACTACACTCTTCACATTAGCAAGCAAAAAAACTGAAATATTTAGGAATTACTCTTATGAAAGAAGTGAAAGATTTATACAGTGAAAATTATAATACACTGAAAAAAGAAATTGAAGATGATCTCAGAAAATGGAAACACATCCCATGTTCATGGATAGGAAGAACCAACATTGTGAAAATGGCCATTCTCCCAAAACTGTTATACAGATTCAATGCAATCCCAATAAAAATACCATCAAAATACCTTATAGATATAGAGAAATCACTCCTAAATTTCATCTGGAACCAGAAGAGTCCTAGAATAGCAAAGGCAATTCTAAGCAGCAAAGACAAACCAGGAGGCATCACAATCCCTGACTTGAAGTTATACTACAAAGCAACAGTAGTAAAATCAACATGGTATTGGAATCAAAACAGAGCCGAAGATCAATGGAATAGATTAGAAGATACAACCACAACTACAAACACACTCAGCCACCTTATCTTTAATAAAGGAGCCAAGCAGCTTCACTGGAACAACGACAGTCCCTGTAATAAATGGTGCTGGAAAAACTGGCTCTCCATTTGCCAAAAACTAAAGCTAAACCCATGTCTATGACCATGTACTAAATTAAAATCTAAATGGGTCAAAGATCTGAATATTAAAACAGAAACACTAAATCTATTGGAAGACAAATTGGGTAGAAACCCTGAAGACATAGGAGTAGGTAGAGAATTCATGAACAGGACTCAAACCACACGGGAAATACTTCCCAGAATCAATAACTGGGACCACTTCTTATTAAAAAGTTTCTGCATGTCAAAAGAAATCTCCAGCATAGTGAAAAGAAAACCCACAAACTGGGAAAAGATTTTAGTGAATTCTCTCTCAGACAACGGACTCTTGTCTAAAACATATAAAGAATTAAAAAAACTCAGACCCCCAAAATTCAAAGATCCAATCCAAAAATGGACATCTGAGATGAATACGCACTTCTCAGATGAAGAAATGCAAATGGCACATAAATACATGAAAAAATGTTCATCATCATTGGTCATTAGAGAAATGCAAATTAAAACCACACTGACATACCATCTCACTCCTGAAAGAATGGCCAGGATCAAGAAAACTAACAACAACAAATGCTGGAGAGGCTGTGGGGAAAAAGGAACTCTCCTACACTGTTGGTGGGAGTGTAGACTGGTGCAGCCCTTGTGGAGGTCAGTCTGGAGATTTCTCTAAAAGCTGGGATTGGAAGTCCCATTTATTCCAGCTATTCCACTTCTAGGCATATTCCCAGAAGAACTGAAAGCATCATACCACAGTGATACATGTGCACCTATGTTTATTGCAGCACAATTTGTAATCGCCAGATCTTGGAAACAATCCAAGTGTCCATCAACTGAGGAATGGATAAAAAGGTTGTGGTATTTCTATACAATGGAGTATTATTCAGCTATAAAGAAGGATCACATTGAGATATTTATCAATAAATGGGCACAGCTTGAGACCATACTCATAATTGAAATAAATCAATCTCGCATGTGTGAATACCGAATAGTTTCCCTAATGTAAGTAATGATTCAAATATATAAAAATATGTGGTAATCATGATTCCCCATTATGTGGCCTTGAAGCCTTATAAAGTTTTCACTTATTAATTGGAAAGGCTTTATTCTGGGCTTCTTGATGTGGAAATATTTGAAGCTATAGTATATGAAGTTTTATTCAAATATTTCAAGGAAAAAGACAGACACTATGGTTACTACTATTAAGTCGTGTTATTTGGTGGTGAAGCACTAGGTTGCTGAAACAGTCATGCTTTGCCCTGTATTGTTATGTCCTGATTTATCTCAATCTCTCCCTTATTCATTAAAAAAATTATTTAGTTATTTTTTATGTTTTTTTAATTAAGGGGAAAAATTTTAAAAATTAGCAGGATATATAATAGTAACTTTTTTTGATTTCCTATTAACTTGTTTTGAAGTCCTGTAATACTCCCACTATCTTGTTTTGACTGATTAAACTCTGTTCCATTCTGTATGATAGTATCGAGTTTGAGGGCATAGGCAACTACTTTGAAGGCAATAAGATTCACTAAGATGCCCATTCTGGTTTGACTATTGTCTCCTTTGGAAGTCCTGTAATGTTTACAATGCTTAAGTTTTATTGGTCTTGTTCTCTACTGTTTTGTTCAACTTTATAATATCTAATGAGATAGACAATTCTTTTTAAGGAAACAAGAGACATTGTTGATAACCTTGTACTCTGTTTTACAACATGTGCTATGTCTATCCTTGGTTTTGACTGACAGCTTTGTTTTGCCATATTTGATTTTATTCCCCCCCCCCAAAAAAAGTAATAAGAACTAAGGAGTAATAAAACCCAAAATGTGTAAATTTTGTTGTAAAAAGGAGCTCTAAAGGATACAACAGCAAGTGTGTTTAGGGGTGTTAAATAGCTGACCATATTAATGTTTTTGGTTGGATCATTGAACACAACTGTTTGCAGTCTCACTGTTTGAATGTCCACTTTGTATGCTTTGATACTGTGATTTGAGCAACTATCTCTAAGATGATAATATGTAATCTATTAACTGGTGATTTCTTACTGGTTTTTTGTTTTTTTTTTTGTAGTTCTATATTACTTGTACCCTTACACCGCTTTGTTTTGTTTTGTTTTTTCTCTTTTTCCTTTTAAATAAAGTTTAAAAAAAGAAAAAAACCAAAATAATGAAAAACTTCAAATTAATATAACACTAAATAGAAGTGCCCCTAGATTCACTTCTTTGAAGTAGCTGGGGAATAGCATCAAATAGAGAATGCCTCATCAGGAGGTACTGTCTTTACTCACAGACCTGTAAAAGCCCTAATCACAGGGCAGGAAAACAAAATGAAATGGTAACATGAACTGGGAAGTGGATGGCTGTGTTTAAATGCACATAAGCAAAGTCCTAATCAATGACACATCTGAATGTAGAATTATTTCAACAGCATGTACCTTTTATTGTTTTCAAATGCTCAGAGTGAGCAGAATAAGCAACCACTCTGTTCAGTAATGAAACATAGATAAAAATTTGTATGTTAATTGGTGCGTTTTAAACTGGTATTTAGAAGCTATTTATCTATTACTTAGAAAAAATGTTCTTTAAAGTCATTAATAGGCAACCATAATTTTTAATTCTATTCTTGGCCTAATTAGCACAAATTTTAAATAAGTAGGCTCCAAACCAATGAGGCTTTACTGTTTTAACTAGGAATATACTTGAGGGACATACCAGGGAGATTACAATAGGATAAATGAACTCTATTAGCAGAAACATTGGAGTATAAAATATCAAATGTAGTAGATCTGAATGTAATAAACATGGAAAGATATTTAAAACATATTTGTAGGTAAAAGTAAGAATGTTGCAGATATAAAAAATATAAAGTAATTCTCTGTTTTGTGCATGTGTATGTGATCTTGAAGGCCAGTCAGTGATAAATAAGAGTTATAATCAAACCATAGTAAATGTTTAAAGTAAAACAATTATTACAGGAATTGATATCAAACATCCTCAAAATACTTTGATTTGAACAAACTTATCCCATCATTCTTGCCCTTGTTCAAGACATTTACTTTTCATGGTCATTTTGAATTTGGTAAAGAGCCAGAAGTTACATGGTAGATGAAGACACACTCTAATGTACGTTACAAGCCTGCCTTTTAAGGGGATGGCACACAGCAGTTCCATTCATCATATTTTTGATCCTGTCTCCTGAAGATAATCGTAAAAGACTTGCAGAACTGCTTTGAAAGGGGCAAGGATCACAGGAGCTGTGTGTCCAAAGAGAGGAGTATTTTAAGGGTGATTATGGCAATGTGTATTTTACTGTAAGTATTTTTAAAAATGTAAACGCACTGTATGGTTTCATCAACCCTTGTAACTCCAAGAAGGACACAGGACAAGTGGGAGAAGAATAAAGAGGAGTTAAAAGTAGGGATCAACAGAAATTTTAGTTTTGTATGAAATGTTACAATGTTTTCACATAAAGTGATTGTGTTCATATACTGTTTGTAATTAAATGATTGTTAAATTTTACAGTATTTATATCTTTCTGTAAGTAAACATAGTGGCAATTACTAAGTATTCAAAAGCCTATTCCTTAGAGGTACTAGGAAATTACTATGCCAGATACCATAAAACAGGGGTCCCAACTGTTAGGGTCCAGTACTACTCTGTGGCCTGTCAGGAAGTGAACTACACAGCAGGAGGGGAGCTATGAGCAAGTGAAACCAGCATGTATTTACATCTGCTCCCCATCACTTGAATTATTGTCTATGCTCTGCCTCCTGTCAGATCAGTGGCAGCGTTAGATTCACACAGGAGCAATCCCTACTGTGCAGTGCACATGCCAGAGATCTAGATGGATGTACCTTACAAGAATCTGATGATCTGAAGTGGAGCTGAGGCAAAGATACTAGCACTGGGGAGCAGCTGCAAATACAGATTAACATTAGCAGAAAAGGGTTGCACAGTGACCATAATAAATCAATTGATTGGAGGCTCCTATAAAATCCTTTCCCAATGAATGGTAAGTGACAAGCTACATCTGTTAGCAGATTTCATAATGGCAACTGTGTTGGTGTACTTCAATTATAGAGCTGCATGTAGTGGCAAGCTGTAAGTCAGAACCTGACAGTCTATGCACGGCCTGCCCATCTATTTACCATCTCCATCTGTGCCTCTTTTTGTACCATGCACTTTTTTCAGTTAGTTTTGGCAAGCCGACAAGCCAGCCCCAATCAGAATGAGTAAAGAGCAAACGTCGTCAGCAAACTTCTTTGAAAAGAGGGAAAGATCTACTGATGGGAGAACAGAAGCCTCTAAGGATGCTGAGAAAAATAAAGCTACATTTAAAGGAAAATCCAAGAGTCCTACTTAAATTATGGGTTCATTGCAATGATTAACATTCTTCAAATCTGCCTTGTATAAAAAATTTGTTGTGACAGACAAGTAAACAAACTATGAAAGCTTCAGAACTGCTTTGCCATTCTCATATAACTTTATAAGATATGTGCCTTGGGCATAAGTTCTAAGAACAAATAAAATTTAATAAATGGCAAAATTATATTAGTCAGTTGGTTAATACCAGAGAGGTGCTAAATTAAGTACTCTGCAGCTCCAAAGCATTTACTTTTATCAGTATTTCTGAGAATTCTTAGACTGTGGGTAAAATATATTTTGCAAACTAAAAAAAGCAGAAGAAAAAATGAACTGTTTATTGTTTAGTCCAAAGTGGGAAGGGGTATGCACCAAAACGGTGAACATACATGAAAAGCAACAGTCACTAAAACTATAACAAAGTTTCTGATAATGGTGAAATAGCTCCTCCTATATATAATATACCAACCTTACCACACATAACTATAAGCTCTGGATAAAATATAATTACCTGAAGTTACTAGAGAATATACTAGAGCAAAAGGGAGTCAACACCTAAAATAAATATAATATGATGCGTGGGTATATTAGTCAAGCTTCTCCACAAAAACAGAACCAAAAGGATATGTATAATTACATGCATACATATTCACATGTATACATATGTCTGTTTATTAGATTCCCTCATATAGTCACAGAGGCCAATTAACTTCTATGAGACCATAACCCTCAGAATGAGAGGAAGACCAATATATAGCCTGTGTTTCAGAGAAAGGCCCAAAACCCCTGGAGTGCAGCTGGTGCAAGTCCATAGTCAAATGCTGAAGAACTTGGAGTCTGATGTCCATGGGGCAATAGCAAAAGGAAAACCAGGCTGTGGGAGAGAGGTGAGTCAAGAGGAGGAGCTTTTCCAATCTTTCTTTCTTTTTTTTTTTTTTTTAATTTTTGTTTTTGTTTTATTTCTTTCAGGCCTTCAGCATATTGGATGGTTCCATTCACTTTCAGGATAATCTTCCCTGCTCAGTTCACTAACCCATATGCCAGTCTTCTCTGGAATTACCCTCACAGCCATGCCCAGAAATATACTTTATCAATTCTATAGACATGATTCAATATAGTCAAGTTGACACACAAAATTAACCATGATTAATCAAAATTAACCATCTTAGTTTGTTGTTGTTTTGAGATGGACTCTCACTATACAATTCAGTGTAGCCTTGAACTCACTTTGTAGTCCAGTCTAGCCTTGAACCCAAGGCAATTCTCCTGCCTCAACCTCCCCAATAATGGGATTACAGGAATGCACCATGACAGGTTTTTGTTTTTTGTGCTGAAGCCAAAAGCTTTTCAATTGTGTCAGCTGGAATAGCTAAAATTTTGGTAGAAATCTGCAATGTCCTGGCTTGAAAAAAAAGAGAAGTGAGAGAGAAAAAATACTAATTAGAGACACAGAAAGAAAACAAATTTAAGGTATTTAACTCAGCAGCATGAGTGCCTGCCTGGCAAGCGCTAGGTCGTGAGTTCAATCACCGGTACAAAAAAAAAAAAAACCAACAAATTTAGTATACAAACTGTGGCTGAATCTCTGGCTGACAACTGAAGTCCACTCACACTAAGGATATATCAAGCAGCCCAGCTATAGCTAAATGAAAGAAAAAAAAAATGATTTCAAATGCTTCCTTGGCTAGATAACAAAATTTAGACAAGAACTTGGCCAACTTAATAACCTCTTAAAACCAACAAACAAAAGCCAATATTCTTCAGAAGAATAAAAAAGAGTATCCAGAAACCTATAACATCTTTAAAACAGTCTAAGCAAAATCCAAAATTGCTAGATGTATAAAGAAAGAGTAAAAGATGTGTTATTCTTAAAGAAGTCAGTCAGTGATGACCACCCTAAAATGATCCACATATTACAATAACTATTTAAGAATATCAGTTTTCATTACTATGCTCACAGAAGGAAAAAGAAACAAGTTTGTAACAAACAAATACGTAAAGTATTTTAACTATACTATCTGCAACTTAAAAAAATTACAGAATGTTTCACACCATAGTATAAATAGCAGAAGCTCAGTGAAATAATCCAGTCCAAAGCATAGAGTAAGACTTTTAAAAATGTAAGTGGTGTCAAAAAAAAATTAAAAAGTCCAACATTAATAAAAGAAATCCCAGAAAGAAAACAGAAAAGAGGCAGGAAGAATTACTTAAAAACACAACCAAAACTTATAAATTGGGGAAAAGATTATAACCAAGAGTAGGATAAATATCCCCAACCAACCCCACATGTAGGTATATAATACTCAACTTGCAGAACAGCAAAGAAAATCTTGAAAACAGTTGCAGAAAAATATTAAATCATCAGTATACAAGAAGACACTGGTAAAAATGGTTACATTCTCCTTTGAGACTACAGAGGACAGAAGATAAAGGAACATCTTTAAGGAGTAAATTAAGAAAAAAAAAGCCATCCCAAAATGCTCAATCCTAATTCCTGGATCAGTGTCTATGTCAGGTTACATTACAAAAGTGAATTAGACTGCAAATAGAAATGAAGGTGTTAGTCAGCTGACCTGGACACACAAGGAGTGTATTTTCAGTCCTGTGGCTGGCCCTATTACCGCACACATGTAAGTGAAGAGGCAGGAACAAAGGAAAGAAGCAAGACATGGAAGTGATAAGGGACACTGCTGGCTTTGACGGTGGAGGTTAGGCCACTGTCAGATAATTCTGACATTTTAGAAGGTGGGAGAGCCAACACATCTCCCAAATCCTCTACAAAGAATGCAACTTGATTTTAGCCTGATGAGACCAATTTTTGGGTTTCTGAATTTCAGAGTTATGATACAAAATTCTGTACCATCTGATGCCACTAAGTTTGTGGTAATTTCTTAGAGCAGCAATAGGAAATCACCTTGTGCTGGGTAAGAGAAAAATTGCCTTCCCAAAATTCTCTGCCCAGCAAAATTATTTTGCAAGAATAAAGGCAGAATAAAGACATTTTCATGTAAAAGAAAAAAATGAATTCACTACCAGCAGATCTGCACTAGTCTTAAGAAGTCCTAAAAAAAGTTCTTTACACTGCAGAAAAAATGATACCAGATGTATTCTTGAATTTCATTGAAGAATGAAGAACATTGGGAATGACAAAGGTGTGGATAATGATAAACTACTTCTGAATTTCTTCAAAATATACATTGACAAAAAAAGCACTATATTGTGGGGAATTTAAAGTAAGCAAATACACATGTGGCATCTATAGCATGGGATATTCCACACTTTACATAAAATGGTACATTAACTCCAAATAGACTGAAAATTTAAATGTTTATAATATATTACATATATCAGTAAATAATATTAATTCTTATAGAAGCCACTAAAAATGCAGAGGTATAACATGAGTAAAAATATATAATTTTTTCTCAATTAACAAAAGAAGAGAAGAAAATGAAAAACAGAAGAAAGAGCAGATGGGGCAAACAAAACGGTAAAAGTAGTCATAATAGTCATAAGTAAAATAAAGTAGTATTTCCAAAAGTAAGTACTATTTGAAAAAAAAGTCATAAATTTAAGAAGCATTGGGATAAATAGAGTATAAAAAGGTTTCTTTAGAGCAGAATGCCTCATTCTTTAATATGTACAGACATACACACACATCTCCAGGTACTGCATTCTATAGCATTTCCCAAACCCTTTACTTTGGTGGAGCCACAAAGATTGGTTATTCATGGTAAATACTTATGGAACTCTACTAAAAACTCTCAGTCAGCAAGTAACTCATCTATTCTTTGCCAATATATCCATCTGGATAAGAAGTGGTGTGGTGAATTAAAAACTAGTGGTCAAATTAAACACAACTTGAAAAGAATCATCGAGTACTGATTGCAGATGGCCCACCTGATGGAAGCTGCCAGCATAAAAAGGAGACCTGGAGAGGAAGAGAAGCATTGAAGGTTCTCTTAATGTTGAAGTCTGTACCTAAACCCCAAACGGGTGCACAGCAAAGGCTCAAAGAAATGAGACACGAGGCATGGTCTTTAGGTCTTCAGGGGAGTAAAATCTTCAGTTCAATCATGCCTACGCATGGTGCAGCTGTACACATGCTCAACTTCAAAGCTCTCCAACTTCCTAAGTGTTGTCGTTGTTTGGAGCTGTTGGTTCTTTTGGACCTTCTGGTTCTCCTAGAGGAGCATGTCATGCTAGCTTCCCTGATACAAACTTGGCTATTATCACTGAGAGAGCTCCGGACTTTGTTGCTGAGAATGGCTGCGCTTCACTGTGGGGGAGTTTGGGTCCGTCCTTTGAGCATAGCCTCCTGGCTCCAGAAAAGAAGATGTGTGCTATTCAATCTCCAGGAGAAGCTTGTCATGCTCATTTCCTGATATGAACTCAGCTGTTCTATGTTGGAGGTGCACAGGATCCTCATTGCCGCTAAGGGTGGCTGTTGGGTCCTTCTTTTAATTTTTCATTCTTTGCTCCAGGGCAGAACCCTCAACCTACTAGCACAGCTCCTTCACCCAACTGGCACAGATTTTCTAGATTCCACCGCTGACCTTTGTGCCTTCCTAGCACAGATTCGTGAAACAGACTTGCATGAGCCATTGTTGTGGGGTCTAGGCCTTCAGTTGGACTTGTAGGGGACATTGTGATGGACTCTAGGTCTTCCATGGACTCAACTGGGACACTGATGTAGGATTCAGGCACTCTGCTGGATTTTCTAGGTCTTTGGTGTAGAGACAAATTTCCTGCACTTCTTGTGTTTGACTCTGGATGATTAGCATAAAATACTACTATAAATTATGTGTCTTGTATGTAATTGTTCTCCTTGAAACCTCTGACTACAACAAGTAAAACCACAAGTACATTAAAATATCTGCTGCTCGTTTGATTACAGAATGAAACTACATAAAGGCACCAAGAGGCAAAATAGCAAATCTATCTTTAGTTCTGCTATCTGCTCCATTCATAATTCCTATTAACTAAGTCCTGTGTTTTATTTTGTTTGTGTTTGTTTTTGATACAAGGTCAGACTATGTAGTCCAGGTTGATCTTGAACCTGCCTGGTAATTTAGGTTGGGCTCAAACTCATGTTTCTCCTACCTTATACTCCCTAGAGCTGGGATTACAGACCTTTGCCACATACCAGGCTTTTAATTAAGTCCTTCACTTAAGATACCTATACTTATCTCCTACTTTTTCCATCAACTCTTTAAATCAGTATCATAGGGAGTGGTCTTAGTTTTGTATAAAAATCCTTTAAGAAAGGTAGAGAATGTAAAAGAAGAAAAGAAACCCCAAGCTATCAGTGAATTAGGACAGAAGAAATAAGGAGACAATGAAACTACACATTTTGGACTTCAGGGAGAACACGGCAGACAGCAGCAGCTACGGAGGCTCTCTGAAAGACTCAGCTTAGAATTCAGGAATGGTGCTGAGTAAGGAATCATAAGCAGGAGGAGATATGCCCGGTGACCCAAGAACAAACTGGGCTGAGAGAAACCAACTTGGAATGCAATCCTGGTGCTATAACAGGAACAGAAAAGCCTCAGTGTGGAAGCTGGAGCCCGCACCATTGGAAGCCGCGATTTGGGTTTCCCGCCGCGCGGCGGCTGCGTCTACATCGGCTCAGCAGGGAGAGAGACACGCGGAAGCTCTGAGAACGGGAATCGGCAAATGGAGTTGAAAACAGGACGGGCGGGGAGCTGTGCATTGACTTGTGGTGAGGTGAGTGAGAGAAACAGACACTCTTCCACAGTTTAGGAGACTCCAGCAGAGGACATTCTGGGACTGGGAAGACTTGCGGGAGCGGGGCGCTGCAGCAACTTCAGCCATGTATCCCCCTTTCAAGAGGGATTGGTGAGAAGTGCTTAGCCTACGTGATGCTGCTGGCCGAGACCCAGTAGGCTAGCACAACCCAGATCCCAGAGCCTGAGGGTGGCCTGGAGGGGCGGGCCCCACGTAGGCTGCCTGGTCTGCAACTTCCTGGTGTGCTGCGGTGGGCAGAAACACCTAGCCGGCGCAATTCGATCAGGCTGTGGCTGACAGGGAGGGAAGCTGGGCCTCCTACATACACTTGCATATATAAGAACAAAGAATATGGGAAGAGGGAGCAACAAGAAAGGGTCCTCGGCCCCTAATCCTGAGAAACAGGCAATAGCAGTCACCGCACCAATAGACATAAAGCGCCATCTAGAGAGCCTCATAGATGAGTTCAGGAATGAAATTGTTAATGACCTGAAGCTAGAAATAAGCAGAATGGTTAGAGAAATGTTAAGCACCACCCAAGAAAAAACCGATGGTGAAATGGAAGAACGAAAAAGAGGGAGAATTGTTTGATGGAGAAAATAGAGGAAGCATAGAATACATGAAGCAGGTTCAAAGAGACTACCAGGAAACTGAAAACTCTATTGAAAACTGGCATAACAGCTTGAAAGAAACTAAGGACAGACTATCTGAACTGGAGGGCAGACTTGTAATATGGGAGAATGAAGTGAAAAACTTCTTAAAAATAACAAAGAAACAAACAGCAATAATACAAAGACTAGAAGATGATAAGAGGATCCATAACTTAAGGATTAAGAACATAAAAGAAGAAGTAGGGACACAAACAAATGAACTACAAAAGCTACTCACAGAAATATTCCAGGAGAATTTTCCTAATTTAGCAAAAGGTAAAGATACTCAGTTGTATGAAGCATACAGGACCCCAGCCACCTACAACCCAAACAGAGCAACACCCAGGCATATAATAATTAAAATTCCAGAAATTCAATACAAGAACAGACTATTAAAAGCTGTCAGAGACAAGAAACAGACCACTTACAAGGGAACACCCATCAGAATTACAGCAGATTTCTCTGCACAAACCATCAAATCATGAAGAGCGTGGGGGGAAATAATTCAAGCTTTGAAAGATAATAATCTCCAGCCAAGATTGAGATATCCTGCACAACTATCCCTGGAAATTGATGGAAAAACAAGGTGCTTCCAGGATAAAGAGGAACTAGGGGAATATGCAACCACCAATTCAACTCTACAGAGAATACTGCAGGATATTCTAAAAAAGAAAAATACAATGAATCCAGAAATAGTGGCAGAGAGGCCACAATGAATGGAGCAGAAAACAAAATGAAGAAGACAAACTGACAACTAATGACAGAAAAAGAGCTCAACAGAAATGAGGCAGAGAAGATTGGATGATAGGAACAGCTATTTTGGAGAAAATGACGTCTTAAAAGGTAATACTGATTTAGTATCATCTTGTTTTGAAGTCTCATCAAGCTTTTGTTCTTCTGTCTCCATTGGTCTAAACAGGTTGTATCTTACTGGATTTTATTATGTATGATAGTATAAGCAAAAACTTTTAAAGACAAGGAGATTATACAGAAATCATTGTTCATTTTCTGTTAGTTGATTCTAAATACCTTGTAATGCTGTCATTCTCTTAAATGGTTTTACATTGTTTTGATATATTTGATGCTACAGTATACGAAGTTATACTCAAAGATTTCAAGGAAAGAGACAATATGGTAACTACTTTTATGTCAGGATTATCTTGTGGTGAAACACTATTCTGCTTAAATGGTTATGTTTTGATCTGCGCTGTTTTGCTGTTATGCCCTCTTTTATCTCAATCTCCACTTCATTATTTACTTTTTTATTTTTATCCTTTTAATTAAGGGAAAAATAAACAAAAAATAGCAGGATATATTATAGTAACCCACTTTGACTTTCCATTATCTTGATTTAAAGCCCTGTATTACTCTCACCATCTTGTTTTTGACTGATGTCCCCCTATTCTGTTTTGCTTGATAGTACCAGGTTCGAAAGTTTAGGCAACAGCTGTGAAGATAGTGAGATTCATTATGACGCCCATTCTCGTTGACTATTATCTACTTTTAAAGACCTATAATGTCTGCAATGTTTTGGTTTTGTCGGTTTTGTTCTTTACTGTTTTGTTCAATTTTATTATAACTGATGATATAGGCAATTCTTAGAGATAGCGGAGGTATTATGGTAACTATTGTTGATCACCTTGTATTATGCTTTTACATTATCTATTATGTCCATGCTTTTGATTTGATCGACTCTGTTCTGTTATGTCACATTTGGTTCTACTCCCTTCCAAAAAAAGTAATAAGAACTGTGGGAGCAACAAAACCCAAAATGGGTAATTGTCATTGTACAAAAGAGAGGAAAAGAAAGTGCTCTAAACTATATAACTGCATGTATATTTAAGTGTATAAGATAGATAACGATATCACTGAATTGTGTTGGATCATTGAACAGAACTGTTTGCAGTCTCACTGTTGGAATGTCCACTTTATAAGCTTTAATTTTGTGACTTGAACAATTATTTCTAAGATGACAATATGTAATCCATTAACTAGTGATTTCCTACTGTTTATTTTTTTCTGTAAATCTGTATAACTTGTACCCTTTCTCTGCTTTTTTTCTCCTTAAATAAAATTTAAAAAAAAAAAGAAAAAAGAAATTACACATTTTAAGTATGCCTGAAGTCACTTATGGTTATCCTTACTTGTACTCAATAATCTTAACTTCCCAGGCAAGAGCCCAAGCATTCCAAAAACATGAATATGCTTGTCTCCTCCCCATAAACTAGTTGACTCACTGGGCAGAATACTTGCAGCACTATATGGACTGCCACCTTCGTCCCTCAAGACAGATACAGCTGTAATATCAGTACTTTTGGAAACTGAGGCAGGAAGACAGTCTCAGTTTAAGTCCCAGTGAACAATTTAGCAGGAACTTGTCTTAAAAAATAAAAGAGAGCTGAGGATGTAGATCAGTGTGAAGATCCTGGATTTAATCCCTGGTACTACAAAAAATAAAACACCATAAAATAAAATTAAAATTAAATAAAAATTTTAAGTTGAGAAATGAAACAAGAAAAAGGGAGATTTACAACAGAAACCTCAAAGCAGGACCTGCAGATGCCCAGTGGTAACAAGAACCAGGAGAAGGCCCAGCACCTCTACCTTAATTTTATATCATAATCTCTCTTCTTACCTTAAAACTTTGGACCAAATCCCTGCTTGGTTCTGCTGTGTAGATCCTACGAGGAGAATCTGTGTTATAGGATATATTAGCCCTTACTTTGCCTGCCCTATCTCACTCCTCTTCAAAACTGTGGACACCAAGACAATAACTAAAGAAACTTTTAGGATTTGCAGCAACATCTAATTTCCAGCTAGTACATGCCCTGTACCAGGCCCCCAGCAATGAGGCGTCCAAATATACAGTCTCAACCTACAATCACCTCAAGACTCCAGGGAAAGCACAGCTTACTGACCACCCCTCGATTACCTTCCCCTAACAGGAACAACAGCTCAAGGGAAACAAGTTGCCTTTCAAACTAAGGATTCCTCAGGAGCCCCAAAACTGGGAAAGAGATACTGATCAACCACACCTCTGCTTGCCACAGCACCCAAAAACCAGGTTCATTCTCTTTGTTAAGAGGCAAATGTGAAATGTGCGCCTTCAGCTGCTTTTCCTCTTCTCCCTTACTGGTAACTCTGCCTGATAAATGTGCCTGTGCCTCTCACTGACATAGCCTGAAATTCTTCTGTGATAAAAGTTAACAAATCCACTCCACCAGTGAGTTGAGGTGCCAGGCCTCTTTTTGAGAGTGAAAAGGAAAAGATTAATAGACTCTTCCTCTCACCAATCAAAGAGGGAAATCCTTAAGGTACCTTAAACCTCATGTTCAGGTTTAGTGTACTCCTTTGTGATGCAAAGCACAAAAAGCCCTACATTTTATCTTTGTATATTGTCATTTTGATTAGAACTCTATAAATACAGTAATTTTTTTCTGTGTTTTTAGTGCTGTCTCCCAATAATTACAAAATGCCTGACAAACAAGAGTTATTAGTCATTGCTGAATGAATGAATCAAGGTTTAGATGGCTGTATAGCTATTTCTAGATTGCATGTATACTTTCAAAAGGCCAATTAGTGTATGTCAATCAGAAATAAACTCTGGAATAAGTCTATCACCAATGCAAATAAGTTACCAATTTGTGTGATTAGTATAAACTATCAAACAGTACAACCCTCTCCCAGAAAACATGAGACAATTTAATTCCTATGACCTTCCCATGGATGAAAGTGGGGTGCCATCTACATAAATTTAGTGCACTTCTACCTGGGAAGAGTTCAGTTACCCTTAAAATGTTAAGTCAAAAATCCAATGCTCTACCTAAGTCAAACCTAAAATTTTAGGCCTAAAAGATGTCTCTGAATTTAAGCAAGCATTTTTCTTTTGAGCTTCAAAAGAAGACAATTTTTTCAAGTTACAGGACAAATATGTGTAGGATTGTTTTCCTTTTGCTCTAGCTTCTATTTTTTTAAATTATTACTATGCCAGTTCAAAAATGACTACATCTTTCCCCTTACTAGAATATTTTAAAATAGATATATTTCTGTCAAGGTGACCTAACAGCCAAAATAGTCCTGGATATTTTAGGAACTCCCCTCACCTAGAATAAAAGTTCAAAGTGAAAACATAGCTGATCTCACTTACATTTCAAACAAGCCAAAACTACTAGACCCTTTCCTTACTGATTCCAAGATGCATTCTTTGGTCCAAACAAGTAAAACACACAATATACATATAAATGTCACAATTTGATATTTGCTTAAGAATCCTAACTTCATTATAAAGCAAAGCCAAACAAATCAACAAACCTTCTTTAGGAAATAATATTATTAAAACTATGAAAATGAGGTCCAGAGATATAGGTCAGTGGCACCACTGCCTGCCTGGCCAGTGCAAGGTCCTGAGCTCAATTCCCAATGGGGGGTGGGGGGGACACCCTGTGAAAAGGAGTCAAAAAAACAACTTTAGACCCTGCTGGGCCACTATCTAAACAGGCTCACCAGAGGATTATTTAATAGTTTAAAATAATATGCCCCTGTTTGATTTATTATTTACTATCTATCAGGGTAAGATTGCTAAAGTAAATGTTAATTTGTAGATTTCTGTCCTTACGGGTATAAATGAGTGTTGTAGATGATAAGCCCAAAGATAAGCACTTTACTGCCTTCTGAGATATCAACCATTTTAATAACTTTACAAACTTATTGTATCATTCTGGCAGTGCCTACAAATACTTTAATCCGTGGGATTTTCTGGAAATGAGTTTTACCATCCTATTGATTCCCAAATTCATTAGGCAAAATAAATTGGTGATATGTGCTTCCTATGTATTCTTATGAGAACCACACACCTACCCTTTTAAAAAATACACTGTCACACTTTTAAATTTTTATGTATGCTCTTCTTAGTGTCCACAGAACATAAGAAAGGTAAATTGTTTTTGCTCTACAGTGGAACCAAAAGAAATGTAATCAACTATATTACTTATTCTTTAGTAGGCTGATTATTGATCCATTTGTACTACTGCTAAATTATTCAGGAAAAAAACTAGCAAAAGATTACAAATTTATCAATAACTATACATGTTCCTTAAAGCCCTTAAAGAAGCACATTGATATTTTATAGTTAGACTGGATTCTTGTGAGACCCACAAGAATACATAAAAGAACACAGCACAGATTATTACTAAACGTCCTGTGTTTTCTTCTTACCGGGCCTTGAAACCTGTATACATCTTAAAGAATATTGCGTTTTTCTCTTGAAAACTACATTGACTTTTTATCTCCAGCAAAGTCACTATTAATACTTCAATACAGAAGTATTTCCAGTGTGATTTTTATGTATTTTGTGTAGTTTCAATTCATATACTAATAGTATGAGTTACTATCTCAAGTACCCTAATAAAGAATTACTCCAAAAGTAGGGAGGTTTTTTTTGTTTGTTTGTTTTGTTTTGTTTTTGTTTGTTTTTTGGTTTTTTTGGTATCAGGGATCGAACTCATGACCTAGCGCTCGCCGGGCACGCGCTTATGCTGCTGAGCTAAATCTCCGGCTTCAAGGGTAGTTATTTATCCTTTTAGTATGCTCTAATCACAAGCCACAAAGCCAGAGGTGGCTACTGATGGGGTCTAGGACATGTCGTTTGAACACATGGCACCTTGCCAGAGAGGGTATTTTAAGTTGAAAGCATTTGGGGAAGCAGCAGAAGCAAAGAGATCATTTTTTTATGAAGAATCTTGAACTACATAAAATTTAAATACATTTTTATACTCTTTTCTAATTAATCTGTCTTTTACTATATAGCCATGAACCCAAAATGGACAGAAGAAAAAGGTGTATTTCTTTATGTTTTGTTTTTAGGGGTTGTTTTGTTTTTGAGACAGAATATCACTATGCAGTTCACACTGGCCTCTAACTCACAGAGATCCTCCTGCCTCAGCCTCCTGAGGCTGGCATTATAGATGTGCACCATCATGCCCAGTTCTGGAAAAGATATATTTCTTTCTTTACACTACAAAAAAGGTTTTAAATACCATGTCTGATCAACCTTAAAGGGTATGTTAACTTCTATTCCAGATGATTTGATTCCATTATGAATTTTTTTCTTTGGTGAAACAAAAGGTGTTTTAATGCAGATAGCTAAAAATGGTATAAATTACTTTTAGCTTTACATGAACACGGAACAGGATTCTAGCATGCCCAATGGCTACAATAACCATAGGATCCAGTTTGCCTGGTACAGTCCCCAATTTATATCTCTTATCCCAACACAACTATTAATAGCTCCCTTTTTGTTGTCAAAGTATCCTGGCTTAGATAACACGTATATTATATGGCCACCCTACAATCATATGCTTTCCTTAAAAGTATCCTTGGTTAATGTTCTGATGGAACTTGTATCGGTTTTTATCAATCAACTACAAGTGGGTGAACTGAATCCTGAAGCTAAAATGTTGTTCCATCTCCTTCAAGTGACTCTATGTGATTGCTTGCTAGAATACCTAAAAGGACAAGGAGCCCTTAAGCATAGGTTCCCCTAAGCTTACCGAAGGCAGTGGCAGCTTTTGTGTCTTTTTGTGCCTGGCAATAATGAGTGTTTCTATTTGTGTACGAGCTCCTCTGTGATTTGCTTTCATCCCAACACACTGCTGGAACTGAGCTTGCAGGGGATGAGACCTTCAGTTCCACTTGTTACTAATAGAGGCTGCAAAAACAGTTGGATATAACTGCTAACAAGTAAATTTGCTTCCATCAGTTTGCAGCAAATACACAACTTCAGGACATCATGAAGACTGTCACTAATGCACAAACATCTGAAAGTTATGAAAACAGAGCTAGTGACAAGAATGGTGAAAAAGGAAGCTGTACATTTACAAAACATAGAGAGGACAATGAAATACTTAAATCCCTGAGACAAAACTGTGAAAAACAGACAAAATGAAGAAAATGCCTAAAATTTCTAGCTCTAGAAATTAAAGCAATAGCTGGGTCGGAAATCCTGCGGTGAGTGAGTTAACAGCAGGCTTACCATAGCACACCTGAAATGCAGTGGAACTGCCAAATGGGTGTCATTCCGTGAAGGCATGAAGGAGGTTTGTCTCTTCTTTTTTTCACACGGCTGAAGAACACGACCACAGCAGTGCCAACAATACCAGCTGTTTAGATCTCCTAATGCCTTTTTTTTTTTTTTTTTGGTGTTATTTTGGGTTTTGTCATTGCTGGTGCTGCCGTTTTTTGTTTGTTTTTGGTACCAGGCATCGAACAAGGACCTCATGCCTGCAGGAGGGCACTGTGCTGCTGCACTGTATGCCTGGCCTGTTAACTCTTTTCTCTTCTTTTCCTATAAACTTGAAGCCATTTATAGTATGTGTTTTAAACGCAAAGATAATAGAGTATACATTTGAATCTTTAGAGAAACAAACAGAACCGGATACATCCAAATTCTCCAGTCTCATCAGCTTTCAATTATTTTGTCATGGCAATAAACTAAATTTGTGTATTGGCACAATATCTACTTTCACATAAATAAACATGAATATATGTGTATGTAAAAAATCAATAAGGATGTTGCAGAACACAAAGAGAGGAACAATCTGCATGCAGCTTCCATTAAAAGAAATATATCATGCATACAGCTTCAGAATCATTACCATTGATTTTCTTTTAAGTAGATTTTAAATACCCTCTGAGAACAACTGAGCACAACTTAAATATCCTTTCAATATAGTGCTCTCTACATTTTACTCGTGCATGACGTACGACTGGCTTAGGCAGCAAGGATAAACCCTGACAAGCAATGACAAGCTTTGTCCAGCAAAGGCTCCAGGAAAGTCCACCACCCATGCCTGCCGCATTGCCGGAGATCAGCACCACTGGCACTGAGGTTCAGTTCCAGCTCCCAAAGAAAGCATCAATCTCTTTTTTTTTCTTAAACAGTTAATGCTTTTTATATTATTCACCATTATCAATTTTAATCATTTTTGCAAACTTAAATAAGCTACTGAAATTTCTTGAGTCAAATGCTTTAAATAAATTAAAATTCATGGCATAATTTCCAGAATAAATATAACTCAGTGAAAATTAAAAGACTTTCAATACCAGTACATTCATGAAACAGCATAAGCATTTCTCAGAATTTCCCCTCCTTGCCTACAGCCAGCTAACTGAGGAAAATCCACCTGATTGAGAAGCTCCACCTCACTACACACTCACAGACACCACTTCCATGGCCCTAAATTCAGTCCTATCAGAACCTCCTCATTTTCTACAACCATTTATGACCCTGATTGTTCTCAAACCCAAATTCTCCATTTAACTTCCAATTCCCAGTAGATGACTGTTTTTTCCACAATTCTGAACAAATGGAACTTTTGGCCAAAAGTGCCGTCACTTTTTTGTTTGTTTGTTTGGTTGGTTTTATTTGTACCAGGCATTGAACTCATAATCTAGTGCTTGCCTGGCAGGTGCTTATGCTACTGAGCTAAATCCCCAGCCCCACGCCCTCACGTTTTTGCCACCAAATAGACAAACTCATGACTCTGAGTCTAGATTCATCTCATCACTCTTGTCACAAGGAAATAAGCACACTTGATACTTTTTATCATTTGTCCAACATCTTTCCTCCTTACAAGTTCCATAAATCCAGAGTTATCTTCCTTAATCATTTCTGAATCCTGTATTCCATTACATTCAACATATATTAGCGACAAAATAAATATGCTCTGGCTAGGCATAGTGGTACACACCTGTCACCCTACCCTCTGGGAGGCTGAAGCAGAAAAATTGCAAGTTCAAGCCCAGTTTGGCAACTTAATGACTCAAAATAAAAACCTATCTCAAAATAAAAATTACAAATAAAAATTAAAGGGCTAGAGATGTTGACCAGTGTGAAGGCCTTGGGTTCCTTCCCCAGTACCACAATAAATCAACCCATCAACCAATGCTAAATGAGTGAATAAAAGAAAGCTTCCCCTGGTTTTTCCTCTGGATTTCAATAGTTGCTTTTTTCTTCTTCAAACAGTGGGAAAGCAAGAGGAGTCTCTTATGAAAGCACAGGTACTGGGCTGGGGATTTAGCTCAGTGGCATAAGCACCTGCCTTGCAAGCAGGCAGTCGTGAGTTCGATCTCTGGTACCGATTTAAAAAAAAAAAAAAAAAAAAAAAGCATAGGTACTGTGGTATCTGTGACATATTACTCAAAACAAGAATGTTGCTTTGATTGGATATGGTTTATTTCCTAAATGTTTATGTGCTAGAGACTCAGTTCTTAGTGTAACTGACAGTGTTAAAGTGGTGGAAACTTTTTCTTTTTTTCTTTTTGTGACTCTCAGACCAGACCCAGGGTCTCAGCTGTGCTAGGCAAGCTCTGTACCACTGAGCTACACTCCCAGCGCAAGGTAAGAAAAGCTTTAAGAGACAGAGTCTAACAGAGGCAATTAAGATTATGGCTACTCCACCCTCACAACTGGGTGAATGCTGTTTGCAGGATAGGTCATGACTCCAGGAGTATGTTAGTCTTGTGAAAGGGGCTGTATGTGATACAAAAAGCCAGCCTGCCACCTCCCAGGTCCCTGATTTGTAAGTTTCCCTTTCCAGCTGCTACTCACTACCTTCGAATGTGCTTCTTCAGCTGTGATGTCATCAGTTCTGAGACCCTCTCCGGACCCAAAAGATGTCAGTGTCATGTTCTCTAGCTTTCAAATGGTTTCCAGAAGGTGAGCTAAATTAACCTCTTTTACTTATAAAGTATGCAGCCTCACATATTTTTCTAATAGCAAGAGAAAACAGACTAAAACAAATATGTTGTCTGAAACGCTTTTAGCTACCAACAGCATGACTCTATTTTCACATATAGCATAATGAAACCTGTTTATGTGTTGTGATTTTAATTTTATACAAGTAAAACAAACAGACATAGTTTGCAAAATTTCAGATTTCAGACTATCATGATTATAAATGCAGATAAAGTGCCACTGATAAGGCCCATCCTGCATTCAACATGAAGACATAACATGAATGAAGCCCACTCCTTAGCACTGCGCCAACTGTTCACTGGCACAATGTTTTGATGCTTAAATTTAAACTTACATAGTCTAACTTTTATCTATTTGTATAGTGGATTTTAACTGTAACAGATCTCAGTGACTTAGAATAATCACTGGTTTAGGATAAATGTGATGCTCTTATTCCTACATGAACTTTTAGTACATAAATTTACTTACTTTCTAAAGACTCTAGAATAGATTGCTTTTCTCTAAGGCAAGAATCCTGAAGTTTCTGGCAGGCAAAGGTTGTAAGTGCCAGTGAATATAACCCAGATACAAGTGCACAGGGCAGACACACATACATACATTCTCTCTACAGCACTTCTCAATACTTGTAACTCGGGCATAAGAAGAGGAATAAGAAAAACTCCATAAAACAGTCGAATTAAATTCTACTTTATCTTAGAAGTCTGGGAATATTGTATTTCTTATTTTCTTTTTCAGTAAAATGTTTCAAAATGTTTGATAAATTAGCTTTGTATAAGTCACAATATTGTTCCTTTGCTGCATTCCATTTTAGTAATTTCAGAATACTTACAATTTAGAGATCATATGTTTTTTAGATCCATTGACTATTGTGTTATGTCATATTGCTATTTGAAATTTCAATAATACATTTCTCTAGGATGTTCTTTCAACTAAAACAGCGGACATCTGAAATCAGTTTTTCTCCATGTCCATGAGTAAGTCCTTATTATATTTCCTTATCTCTATTTTAATTATAAATTTTAGAGCAGAAAATCACCTTGAAAAGGATGCATATCCCACTCATTTATACTGCCATTCAAAAGTAGTTAAAACTTCCTAAAACTATTTATCTGTTCAAGACCTCCAACAAGGAACATTTTAATTTCAGAAAATCTTCACAGAAGCTTTCAATGTCACAAATGTTTTCATTTTGCAACACAAGTTTCTGACTACTCTACTCTTTAGTCTTATGGTGGCCTGAACACAGGAGGTAAGTAAATACAACTCACAGGCCCTAGTCCCCCAAAGGCCAGCCATAGACATCTCCAGGGTTTCCTCAGCCTCCAAATGCTCATAGCTTCCACCTATGTTAGAAACCTTAAGAACTGGAGAGAGATTTACACAAGGCAAAGTAAGTGAAGTGGGGGCAGGGAGGAAACCTCTTTCCACTTCCAAGTAGCTGAAAGCAGAAAAATTCACCCGCTGGTTTTCTTCCTCTTTTCCTTCCTGTTGTTCTCTTGGACCTTTAGAAGTAGCCCTCAGAAAGTTTACTTTTCATTCTATTGTCATAGAAGAAAGAACTATCTAGTATTGTTGTGGTTAAGGTAGAACTCTCAAACTCAAGCTGAAACTACAAACCAACAAGATATTAATATATTAAAGTGAAATAGGATGTAAAAAATTCTGCAAAAATGAATTGCAAAAGTACTGACATTCAAGTGACTGCATGAGTATACCATGTGTTCTAAACGGGGGAAAGCCAGTTCCGGAAATGTCTATAAATCATATAGCAAACCTTTTTCCTGTTAAAGCCTCTTGGTGACAGCTAAGAGTTGGTCATTTTTCCTGTTGAGCATAGCAAAACAAAAAACATCATCTTCCTTTTGAATAAAACCCTGATGTCAGCTAATAACTGAAATCAATTCTAGACTCCCACTGGGAAAGTATGCTTTAAATTTGGTTGTGGTTATTTCCTCCAATGGTCAAGGAGAATATGCTGTTGGTGTGAGCTCTGGCATTTCCATTGTACACTACCAGGCAGCTCTTTTTAAACATACTCAAGTGGTTTAGACAAAGTTCTGTGTATGACTGATGCTTCATTAGAAATACTAATAGTTCTTGGAAAAGTATGAGCTCACTGAGTTAAATATAGTGGCAACAGACATGAATGATTAGCTTGGTGCTAGCTCTGCATCAGGAATATTGTGTGCTTCAAATGTTACTTTCATCTATAATCTCAAAGGACTTTTATACAAACAGTAGTATCCACAACACTTATAAATATTCTACTGGGCATAAAGAAAATAGGTATCTTCACCAAGTTATCACTATTCATCACATTAAAATTGGTAATAATTACACAAAGAGAAAAATCTGAGTATATCTTCTAATCAATGTAATTTTTCTTTAAAAAGCATATATAGCTTTTATTCAGTAATATTATAAATGATTTTATCCTAATTATGCAAGTTGTCCATCTGAATCTTACTCCTAGAAAATGGCAAATTCAGATTAAAGGTATGTGTGTGGTATTATATTTACTAATGATAAACTTGATTAACTAGAATGAATAATCTTTGGTTTTCAGGATTGAGGTCGTTTTAAGTGCTTGTCTTTTTTTTTCAAAGGCAGAAGAAAAAAATGATAAAATGACTTTAAAATTCTTGTGTGTCACAGAACAAACTTAAGCTGCATTTGTATTTCTCAAGACCTATTAACAAATAGAAAACTATAAGGGGCAATAAACCCTTTTTGATTTATTAAAAAATAACCTGAAAACAGAACTCACCAGCAAATTAAAATTTTTAAGCTCTACCATGAATCTAAACAATACAATAATTTTCCAGTTTATTTTTTAAAATTCTAAAAGAAATTGTATTACCATGAGCATAACATTCTTAAAGGGTTCAAAGGACCCCGTGCTCATTTTATTGGCAAGTCTTCTTTCCCCTTCAAAATATTTTTGTTTCAAAAAAAGGAGCGCACAATCTATACAAACTCCTTGTTTACTCCAAATGTGTGTGGTATGTGTTTCCCCTTCCCACAAAATATTCATCAATCAGGACAGGGGTCAGACTGTGTCAAAACACCAAGCCTCATTTGACCATGAAGAAGGTGAGTCCCAACGTGTAAAGGGACACTGCAAAGGAGCAATACTGTCACCACGAGGATTTCTCCAGCCCCTCTCAGGCAGTGACTGAAGGAAAACTCTCCAGAGTAAGCAGAGTTTCAACTATTTATGTTTTTTCTGGTCACAGAAAAATGCTACCATAAAGACTGTTAACAATCTTCTACTGAAACTAATAAAGAAAAGGAAAAATACCTCCAATGCCAGACTTTGAGACAAAGACTTGCCACAAAAATGCATCCTTAACTCCCACACCAACACCAACACAGACATGGTAATCTGCCCTAAGCAGCCTTCCATAAATAACTTGTGAACACAGGCCCATGTCCTGGTATTTCTGCCCACTGAAAAAGACACAGAATTTACATTTAATAATTATGGGCTACATTATGCTTCTAGATATTTGGGACTCCACACAGAGACATTTTCTCTTCCACATTCCCTAACCTTTCAGACTTATAAAGTCCTTTAGGTTATCTGGTATTATCAACTAATCTCCCTTCATCTACTATTGCTTAGTCTTCTGTAGGTTTTAACCACTCAAGAATTCATTTACCAAATTCTTTTTTTTAATTTTAAAAACAAAAAGAGAAAATAATGATATAGAATAATGATATAGAAAAATAATGATATAGAATTTCAAAACAAAATAATATGAGATTAACACTGGTTAATGCATTGTGTTACCTTCAAAGTAGCTGTTCTCCTTGATGAACTAACAAAGATTAGTATATAGAACCTATTCTATATGTCAGATACTTGAGAAGGCAAGTTGCAGAAATAAATAAAATTCAATGGCATACTACGTGGTAGAAAATGATTATGAAATGGAAGAACAGGGTTCTTTGAGAGTACAGGCTTGGTAGGATTTAAGAAGACTGCACAAAAGCCTGGATAGGACCAAGAATTTAGCTGAGTGGTGGTGCAGTGCCTGCCTGACAAGTGTGACTGACAGTAGTATGTAACTCAATATTTATTGGAAATTGTGCATTGGAAAATTTCCCATGTGAACACTGGAAATGACACTTTGTGAATACAGAGTAGTGTATATTACACAGGACCTTCTCTACTGCTGAAAATTGAGCATTATCATTCTCTGTTCAATAAAAAAGTCAAAGAATGTAAGATACTTTGCTAAGGAGTATGTGCATACCATCGCACAGACTCCTATTAGCGCAAGTATCTAAAACCTACTTTGTGTCTAAAGCTTCCTTCTTCCACAAGTGAACTCATCAGTAAAGTAGAATGAAACACTTGAAATACTAAACCCCTCACTGCCCTTGCCAATGAGCAATGGTGGGCTCAGTAGAAGCCCTGTGTATACAGTCTCTTATTACCCCTTTGTCAAGGCCTCTATGTAGCCAAAATGTGTAAGTAAATGAACAGAAAGACAAGATCTGCAATGCCTCGGCACTCAGAAAATTATGACAGTGGAAAGAATGAAGATCTAAGGCCTAAATCCTTTAAACAGCAATAATCTTTGCTCAACAGAAGGCACCTGGCAATCTCAAGCTCACCGTACTTACAGAAATGCTTTTCAAATATTCTGATCATTATGAGTACTGAAAAGCCAGTCCACAAAATCTAACTAGAATACATTGCAATCCTGAGCCTTGGTCTCCAAGTGAGTTAATAAGTGTCAGGTGGACTAAGAAGACAATGTATATAAAAAAGATACCAGCAGTGGCTTTTGTTTAACAAAAGGATTTATGGTTCTCACAAATGTTTATCATGTTAACTCTGGGTCTGATTATATATGTACTTTATGAGAAGAGACATTTATAACAACTAACAAATGATCTGCCCATCTTATCAAAAGCAACAAAATGATAGACTCTGGCTAGTGAATGGGCACTTTTTATTCAAGTCTTATTTATTTGATCCACTCTCTCATACATTTTCCAGGAATCTAAGGAGATTCACAAGTATTGGTTACTGAGACCCAGGTTACAGTTGCTCCATGAGGCTTGAGAAATACTATTTCATTACAATATTAAGTTTTGAAATGCTTGGAAATATATAAAACACATGAAAAATACAGTTTTTCAAACAATGAAACATTTGTCTTATAATTTTCTCTCCCTTATAATATTCTCTCCAGAAAGAGTTCTCTTCAATTCATATCCTACAAATTTATGTTTGCTTATTTGTGCTATACACTGAGCAAAAACAGAGGTTGTGAATTTGATTCCCAACATCAAAAACAAAAACACAACCATCCCATTCTAGTTCCTAACAGCGACTTCCCACAATGATGCTGAACCACCCCTCCAGCAGGCACACAGTACTGACTATTGGGACTTGACTATGGACCTTTTACCTGTCAATATGATTTGGAGAACTATTTGGAATCTTAGACCTAGTGCTGTTGCCTTGGTTACCTGATTGGTAATTCTAATCTAGCTGATTTTCTTTAAGCACCTTTTTTCCAAGCATGATTCTGTAAATGAAAGAATGCATGTCGGAAGTTTGTTTTTATCATATTTTAGAGATGCCCACTGGCATAAATTTATCTACTTGCTTTTCTGTCCTTGAAGATTTTTTAATTTGTTTCTTTCTTTATTGTAGTCCTGGTTTTCTTAGTAATAGAACCAACTGTAATTTTCAACTAACAGATTTAATCTACTTGGCTTTATGGAACTTGTGAGTTGAAAACAAAGGAAATAGCTAAACAATTTGCCTTGTATCTAATAGGAAAATTATTTCCTAAGAATAAATTCAATTTAATAGTTATTTTGAAACAATTATTCAGTCCCATGGCTGGCTGTGAATAAACAGTTCTCTAAGTTATTAGTAAAGGGCAACGAAATTCAACCATTTGCACCTGCTCCTCTGCCCTGTAACACATGAATACAGTAAAGCTGTCTTTTCAAAAGAAACCAAAGGGTAATGGAACAGTTACTGAAATTGAGTACTATGAGCAATCACCAATATCCAGACTAATGTTTTAAAACCAAAACTACATAGAGAAAATTTAAAACTGTTTCTAATTTGGTCCCATTGGGGCAAAGAAAAACTACCATCTACTAAACACTGATTCACTGACAATTGAAGAAAAAAAATAAAATTTCTAGCATTATGAGACTAATGATAATTTCATCTGCAGCAACATTCAGGAAGCTGATTAGATGATCCTAATGGGTGATTTAAAGTGAAAGAAAAATACACCCTTAGCATAATTTAATAAGATCTTCAGACTGAAGCATATTCAAGAGTTTCATGAAAGACCTTCTCATGGCCTTTTAATAGCTCTTTCTAATTCCAATTAACTTGTTAAATGCCAATTCTCATTACCTCATCAGAAATCCAAAGCCAGCCCTTTTTGATTAAATCATTAAATAACCGTTGACAATACAATGCCTAGCAACTATTTATGGGCAGTCCAGCACAGATGAGCAACTCTCAGTTCTCCATGCCAGGAAAAAAGAAAAACTGGAGTTGATAATTAAAAATAATAATAAACTATTCACCTTTAGGATGCACTAGGTTACATTTGTCTAACACATCTGTACTTCCTAATTATTTCACTGGGGTTAATATTTAGATTAGCATAACCTTTTCAGAGTCCCTCAATAGTACAGAATTGTTGATTAGGGGTTCATTCTCCTAGAAAAGCTGGGTACGTACTGAAGAAATCAGACAACCTGTCAACTGTGGGCTGCCACTGCCTGTCAATGTAGTGAACTAAATCCTCTCTATCAGGAGTCACTCAAAGTTCCTTGCATCTCCCCACTGACCATGTATCCACACTGAACCACTTCTGTCAACCTCCCATCAACACTCACTTTTTCCCAGAGCTGCCTGCGACCTTTGTTTCCCCTGCCTGCCAAACCACTTGCTGACCCTCAGCATGAACGGACACTTAGCTTGCGACCAGGGATCTAGTTTCAAGTTTAAGGTCATCTCTACTGTCGCAAGATAGAGGTTACCTACTTGCTGATCTCTGATAACAGGTCTAGCCTGCCATAGCCAAACTCCCTAAACTTTCATTTCTTCCATGTGTGAGTCTCCTAAGATAGTAAACCTCTGGGTATGACTCCCCTGAAGAACCACAAATGCCTAATATCTACTTAGTATATGTAGCTCAGTGCCAAGTCCTTGGGTTCAACCCCAAGAGTGAGGCGAGGGGATGTTACATAAAATTTCCCATGGATATTCTACTCCCTAAGCAACATTTTACCCTCTGCAGAGCCTTTGAGGATATAGAACAAAATAAAATAGGATTAGAAAAAAATGCTACCATGGCTTTATGCTTTGGGTTACTAAACAAAAGAATTACAAAGTTAAAGTCTCTGCCTCAAATGATGTAAACCATTAAAACTCATCTCAATGACTATATCACTAATGAAAGGGTAATATTTTTACAGATTATAAAGGTTATGATATGTAAAATTCTGTCCATAATTTACTGAGATAATTAGGGTAGGTTCTGCTTACAATTATACTTCCAATCAGTGGTAGCCAAATATAGTATTTGTGAAACAAAGTAAATGTAATGCAAGTGTGACCCTCCATCTTTTATGAGTTTAGGGCTAAAATCTGCAAAGAAACTAATGTAACAGTATCATCTTTACATCAACTGTTTAGTGAAGATGTCATCCTTTTAAAACCCCTGGAGATGCTTGCAAAGTCTGCCCATTTCTCCACACCTCTTCTAGAACAATCTGTGGCACAAAACAGATGCTCCTTAAATCTCCACAGATCCCCATCCACATTCCGCATCAGGCAGGGAATCTGTCAGGTCCCTGCTCCCTGTGCTCAGTCATCACAGTAGTTAGAAGCTTGGCTGATACCTGCATCTTTCCTTACTGTGAAAAAAATATGGTTTATGAAAATTTATATAAATCACTTAACTGAGACAGGTACAGTGGCATGTGCACTTAGTCCCAGCTATTCCAGAGACCAAAGTTTGAGTACAAGACTTTGAGACCAGTCTGGGCAAGAGAAGGAGATCCCATTTAATTATTCACTTAAGATTGTATTTTATGGCATATAAATTATATGAATATGCAGTTAGTTCTTTTTCTCAAGTTATAACACATTTGATTTTTTAAAAATTTCTTCAACTCAATAGTTCAAAGAAATAAAGTGTCCAGTCTTTCTTTAGCATATTAAAAGTCTTCCAGGGCTGGGGATTTAGCTCAGGGGCTGGGGATTTAGCTCAGCGGTATAAGCACCTGTCTTGCAAGCAGGCAGTCGTGAGTTCAATCCCTGGTACTGATAAAAAATAAAAAATTAAAAAATTTAAAAAAAAACTCTTCCTGGTAAATAAGCCTAAGAGAAATATCAGTTACGCACAAATTGCTTTCTTCTATCTTCTGATCTCAGTGCCCTGAAAGTAGCCTATTTTATATCTTTTGTGACTGTTAGTAAAATTTAACTGAGGATGAACAGAATGCAGATGTTTAGTATTCTTAACCCATGTAAACAGCTTTCTCCATTTTAAAGAGTCCACATATTTGTGACTTCCAAATTTCTCATCACGGGGCTGGGGATTTAGCTCAGCGGCATAAGCACCTGCCTTGCAAGCAGGCGGTGGTGAGTTCGATCCCCGGTACCGAGAAAAATGAAAAAGACAAAAACAAACAAACAAACAAACAAACCAAATTTCTCATCACTACCACCGAAAGTCTCCACAGACCTTGGCACATAAGGATTTGTCTGTTAGACATCTCTTGTGCCTCATATGGTATCTAACACAGAAATGATCATTCTTCTCCCCTGCCCACTTGTCACAGGCTCTAAGCAGCAGTTCTGCCAGTGAAACTGTTAAATGGTTATTTCATTTTTCTTGTTCAACCAGAAGTTCCATGTAATTCTAGGACTTCAAGAATCTGGCCCCAACTATCTCCCCAATCGTCTGCAGCGCTTTCATCTTGAAAGGTCCTGCTTGCCTATTTTTATACCTACTTACATATACTCATCCCCCAAAGCTATTCTCAAAAGTCATAGTAAAGCTTCTCCAGAGAGACAGAATCACTTGAAAAGGAGAAGTGTGTGTGTGTGAGTGTGTATGTGCCTGTATGTGCATGCATGTGTGAGTATGCGTTTATGTTGGGAACTGGCTCACAGAGTTATACATATCCTATCCATAAGCCAAGTAAAAAAGGAGAGCTGGTGATGTAACTGTGTGAGTGTCAGGTCTGAGCCCCAGGTGAGCTGACAGTGTACATAACTCCCAGTTCTGTCTGAGAACTGAGAAAGAGGCAGAAGAGTTCCCACTGGCACAAGCCCCAGTACCTAATGGTCTGAGAATCTAGTCTCTCTTCCTGGACTCTACTCTCACTTCCTCTCAGAAAGAAAGGTGGCAAGAACAAAGCAAAAGACATATGCTCCATTCAGGATGAGAAGAAGAATTACCCTCATCTGCCTTTCTGCTTTATTGGGGTCCTCAATGGACTGAATGATGGCTACCCATACTGATGAGGGCAGATCTTTCTTCTGAGTCCATTAAGGCAAGTCCTAATCTCATCCAGAAATACCCTCACAGGCACACAGAGTAAAGTTGTACCACTGAGCATCCCTTAACCCAGTCAAGTTGCCATAAAATTAATATCATATTTATTATATGCTCCAATGTTTTTCAGTCCCCATACTCAGAGCAAAATTGGCTACCCTTCCTGCGAGCCTATGTACCACAGCCATACTGCTGTGTAAATGATCACCCTCTATATCTGGCATATGAACTCATAGAGGGAAGGATTTATGTCTTACATTTATATCCCAGGCTCATAACTTGATGCTTCTCACATGGTAAGCCTTCAATAAAAAATGAAGAACGAATGAATATATAGAGTTCAACAGTGAGCACTAAAGATCTAATATCAGAAAACTGTAAGTCAAATGTACTAGCCATAATAATAAAGAAAGACCTGCTACATTCCCAAGTCACATTTGTATCTTTTCCACTGTCTTCAATTTCAATTTTATAGTGCTTCTTACTTTTCTGAAATAATGCCAATTATTTTGAGAATATGAAGGCCACTGTAAATGATACTTCTACATCCTCTTAGTCACAAAAAATGTATCTTTGAACACAAGGAAACGTGTACCTCTCTGAATGATTTAATTTACCCAGTAAACAAACTCTGGACCCTCTCCTTTCTATACTCCAATCCTTCAGTTTCGCCTCAGAACCAGCCGTTCGATTTATTCCTTCTAAACTCTCAGGGCCACTGCTATGGTTCAGACCTTTATTATTTCTTGGACTATTTTAAGAACCTAACTAGTCTCTCACCATCTAGTCTCTTTTAATAATCCACTCTATATACTGCGTGAGATATAACCAAAATCTGATCATGCCTTAAAATCTTCTCATGTTAAGAAAAAGTTCAAACTTTTTTGTTGGGATTTAAGTCTCTAGACTATCTTGTTTCATCTTCTTCATCTTGCCCTCTCTTCTAGCAAGCTGGAATCACACTAACCTTCCTTACACTTTTCATCAAGTTACGGCATCATCTTGGTTTAAGTCTGTTGACCCCAGGCCTCATGAGTTTGCATTGTGCATTTGTGATGGTTCATTGTCTAGTGCTTAGATTGATGGTGTCAGTGCTACACCCACATAGGGGTGGAGCCAGGATGTAACGTACTGACAGGAAGAAGGAGTGTCTTGCACTCTTTTGCTGGTTTCAGCCTTGCTGTTTGCAGCTGCCATGAACTACAGCCCTGCCATGCCACTCTGCCTTGGAGCCAACTGAGTATGGGCTGAAACCTCCAAAAACTGTCAGAAATAAAGCTACTATCAAAACTACTATCAAAGATGAACCAGATCTGGATAGTAAGAAAATAAAAAACAGATTTTACACAGGACATTGCAATAGCAGAAAAGACCTCAATAAAGAACCAGGCTCAATTCTGAATATAGTAGAAGCAAATGGGTACGCATAACCAAGGAACAGGATAGGTCAGTGGATGAAAAATGATTAAGAGGAAAAGGAACATCAAGAGTAAAAGGAATCTAACGTGATACAATTCTTGATGAAGAGAGAGTAATCATATATCCCCCTGTGAGATGGCAGAGGCTAAGGAACCAATTAGACATAAAAGGTGATCAGATCTTGAGAATGGCAGCAGAAGCCTGTCTGGCTAAACTGACTTTGCAGAGTTCTGTTGTATAAGAAAGGGTACAGATGGGCCATTTAGGGAAAGGATTCAAGAGCATGACTGACTAATGTTCGATCAAGAGAAGAACTGTCACCACTAAATCTTATTTAAATGCATGAAATTGTCCTGGTGTAGTTTAGGTGATTTTACACACACACACACACACACACACCATATATTAACAATGATTAATGTTATTTTCAAGATTGTAATCGAACAGACTATTCAATATTATGTGAAAGCTTATGTTATATTCCTGTTACCCTTTAGTCACTGGCTGACCTGACCTCCAAAGTAAAGGGACTTCTACTGTCCAGTCTTTAAAGGGAAAATTACTTGCTGAAATGCCCACAACTTGAAAAGAAAGAGCATGTTTAAGAATACAGAAAGGAAAGGACAGCAGAGAAAATCAATTTCCACAAATTAAAACAGGCTAGGAAAATTGTGCTGATGAAACATAACCACAAAAGATGCTTATTTCAATGTTAGAGGTCAGCTTGGAAAAGATAGGAGAGAGTCCAAGTGCCTGGAACAACAGGTGGGAAGCAGGACCTACCTACAGTTCATAAAATAACTCCAAAGCCAACACGCCTCCTGAAATCTAGTGCTTCAGTTTTTACATTACTGCCAACTCACTTCCAAAACAGCCACTGTTAATCAAACTTGTTTGGCTTTCTCCTTATCAAAACTTTACAAAACTTTAACTTCAGTCTCATGAGCCCTGCAGCTGTAAATTAGTTGAATAAAATTTACAAACATTATGTGATGAGATAAAGCACTTTTTCTATTCAGTTGACTTAGCTGTCTGGCATGCCAATTTTGTCTGACATGAGTTCAGAGCCCCTGGAAACCTTCCTAATCCTACTCTCTAGGCCTTATGCCTACTCATGGAACCATGTTAACCCAGATCCAGAAAATTAATAAACCTCAGATGGGTTTAAGCACTCAGAAATACTCCTGATACTTCTTGCCATTCATTGGATTGTAGACAACCTTTGCAATGGGAGAATCTTCCTGAAAATAGCATTAACTACAGCAGATAAAATCCCTGAGGTTATTAGCATGCAACAAAATATCTCATTTAAGATTACTATGGTCTGAAGCTGAAGCCAAGAATTCAATTTACTGAAGATAAAACTGCTTATGCACTGGTTTCAAACAGATATTCCCCAAACTGATTTTGGAACTCATCTACTTCACAATAAAAGTGTAAAAATCATCATAATTTTTAAACAGCAAGGCAAATAAAATGGATTGCTCTCAAGTCTACCAACTGTAGCAAGTGAGGCAGCTAATCATGGTTACATGCATCATGCTAATACAGAGAAGTACAACACCATTAACTTCTGAAATGAGAGGTCCTAAAACTTTGCAGTATCTAATTCACTTATGATTTCCATAGGTTCCAGGTGGATTTCCATTGAAATGTACCCCTCTGACTGGTTTTCACAGCACAACTGTCAGCCTTCCAAGAGAGGAGATTTTCTTCCTCTGTTTTCATCAATTTTATTAACACCCAGAAGCTCTCAGGGCCATGTGGACCCAGGGAGACAGCGAGCAAACTGTCTAGCTAACTGCCTTATGTTAGAAGACGGGTTGAAAACAATTTCTGATAACAACTGCTGAGAAGATTTTCACAGATTACTTAAATATTCAGGGTTTGGTTTTGATTTGTATTCTGTTTCACTGGGGTTTTGGAGATTGAATTTAGATCCTTGCCCATGCTAGGCAAGTCCTCTGTCACTGAAATACACACCCAGCTTAACGCTTAACACTGTAGTGAAGACAACAATAGCTCTCTTCAAGTAAGTTGAATATGTATATGAAATAAGATAAAGTAATGCAAGAGTTGGGCACAAAACAAGCTTTCAATGAACAACTTTTAAAATGTAAATATATTTTGAAATAAGAAAACAATGGAACTAACATATCTCACTGCAGATTGCTCCTTAAATTCTGCATGTGGTCTTATATGAAAACCAGGCAAGTTCACAAAGACATTCTTTTTATAATTTAGCCACAGAAAACTCAGAAGGGATTGCTTACTCCCTCATCTTCCTAAAACAAAATGGATAGAGTAAATTCTTGAAGTAAATGCTCAGGTCTTTCCTTAGTAATTCTGGACTTAGCAGAATTAGCAAATTCAAACAAAACCCATTAAATAAATAAAACCCCAACACTTGTCTCTTTAGACAAAAAGCAGATGGAAACAATACAGAAGATTGTTAATGCTTTGGCAAACAAATCACTCTTTCAAATGCCATTTATAAAAAGCCACCAGACCTCCAGCTGCAGTGATGCCACAGGAAACCCCCTGGCAGTTGTAAGTGTACTTCACTCAAGACCATAAACACAATAGTATTTATTTTAAATCATCTAAATAAATAAATCAAGAAAGGAATTTCTAGTTACATCATACAGCCACATATTCAAATAACCAAAGTTAAAAAAGAAAAATAGGTATATCTGTGTCATTATATAACCTCCACAATAAAAACTTTAGTGAGTTCTCACCAAGAGCCACATCTATTCTGGGGTGGTTTCTGATAAATGGAATTCCAAAGAAACCTAATTAATGGTGCATTTATAACTGAATTCATGGTTTGTTTTTTTCCAGCAAGAAATATAAATTTTTTTGGGAAAAAGAAGAATTCAGTAGAATTCATGGCTGATGTACTCATCCAAATATTCAAATATTTACCAAGCATGAATTACATACCAAACTCTGTGCCATGTACTGTGGAATAACATCAATACAACTTGCTGACTTCCAGGAGCTTATAATGTAGGGAAGTAAATGACAATTACCACACTAAGGCATAAGAGTCGTGCCAACTAGGGGTACAAATTATGCTACAAATGCAAGTATCCCAGAAAATTACTGCACTTACAATTGAAGTAAAGAAATTATGCCATCTTATAATTATACTATTAGTGTTTACTCAGTCACGAAACTTCTCAAAAATCCTTTCCTTACTAAGTCCAGATCTACTTCTGAAGATCATACAAATCAATGAGACATCACCCACTGCCTAATGCCGTACTCAATACCTTCTATTACAAACACCTCCCAGTCAGCATCGCTATTGCCAGGGATCACAGCCTTCTTTCTATGTACAACTGATGACTAAAATATCTTCCTAACACATGAAACTCATATCACTCCCTGTCTGAAAACCCACCCAGTACTTCCTGCTGAGTGCAATATGACATTCCAACTTGTTAGTGCAGCTCTTCTCAGTCAGCAAAACAAATACTTGCTTTATTTCCACAAACAGCATACGACAATCACACTGAAGTCAGTGTCAGCAGACCACCATGCCCTCTCTGAATTCCATGGCTCTGTAAAGGTGTTCCCTTGTCTCAGAAAACCCTTCCCCTTGTCTTTCCCAGGTCAGTCTTTTTCTTCTTCTACCCAGTCTTCGGTGTAGTCTACTTTGACTGCAGGCAGAACTTCCTCTTCGCTGTATGCCTCCGAAACTGCCTGAGCTGTAAAAATTATGCAGTATACTGATGTAATTTTATGTCTTTTTCTTCCTACACCATGTGCTGCTTCAGTTCAGGAACTATTTCTTAATTATCTCCCAGAACCCAGCACAATGTGTGACACAAAGAACGTATCTGATAATCTCACAAATGAACTAAGAGAATTACTAGTCCATTCTAGCTTCAAGTTTAATAAAGGAAATTATTCCTTAATAGGCTGGGACAGTACTATATGACAAAGATAAAATAATGCTGGACCTGATAAAGCAATAGTTTTACACTCCTTTCTGGAAACAGGCTGCATACAAAATGTTTTATAAGTAGATTCCTTACCATTCAACAATTCTAGCCTACTGAAGGGGCCTGAGAGCAAGCAGTCACTGCAGCACGCAATTCACCTGAGGTTCAATACCAGCTCAAGGGAAATCATATTAGATTCTGACAAACTTAGTTTTAAGCTTAAGGTCAGATTTTGTTAGAACAAAATAAACACCATGTGTCATAAGAATCTGAAGGATTAAAAAAAATCCCTCTCTGCGCTGAAATCCCTTTACAGACAAGAAAATCGTAACTGCTTGTTACCTTCCAGGAAAGCTATTAACCTGCATTTAAAATTTCAGGTTCCATCACCAACATTACACATCTAATTCCCATCAAAACCTGAAAAGAGGCCTCTGACCTGGTTCTCAATTACTACCAAACCACTAGTCTCTGAGTTTGTTTCACTAAAATTAATTCCTCGTAGGGTTGCAAGTGCAATCAAGAGGGCTTGTTAGTGTGTCATCTAAAATCACGACGAGAGAAGCAGAAACCTGGCAAGAATTTGGGGCTGAGCTCTTTTCTTTCAGCTTTACAGGATTTCCCATCATGTACTAAAGGCAGGATTTCCCATCATGTTACTAAAGGCAGAAGATAAATGTTTTTTAAAAAGCAGTGGCAATATTAAGACAATTAGTATTTTAGCTGCAAACACAGTGATTAATTTTGCTTCAGTCACATACTCAAGCTGTTTTTCATTCGGTGATACACACCTACCACAATGCAGAGGAACTCCCAGCAGTGGCAGACATTGGCAGCAAGTGAATGGAAACCTTGAATCATATCCCAATGAACAAGGGCCACTGATTACAAAGAAATCAAGTTCTGTCTTGGTTTAGTCTCTAACTAAATGTGTGGTCTAGGTTAAGACATTTAACAGTTTGGATATTCAGTCTATTCATATGCAAAGTAAGAGCCCATTAGGATGATCTCTGATGTCTTTAGCTTGGGAAGTACAATAATTTCATGAAAGGGTTATAACTATGAACACTGAGTGAGAGTTTTAGATAGTCCTCATATACAAAAGTATGAAAAAAATACTCAAGTAGGACATTTCTTCTTTTTTTGTCCATGACATAAATCACCAAATCCTTGCACAAAAAGAAACATGTCATATACAGAAGAAATGACACTTGTGCTCACCAAAGATCTTGACACATGTGTAATTTCTGAGTGTATAGTGAAATTCATATGACAGAAATATGTTTTGGGCTTTCATGCCCTCCTTAATAGCTCATTAAGAATTTTCATATTCAAAAGAAGTTAGCCACATACAGTACTCACATTTATCTTAAGGGAATCCAGTACTTAATTATTTTCTGCAATCTATCCCAAACATACTGCTACCAGTGGTTAGCTTAAGGTCTACTAAATGTATGCTCCTTTATTTTGACTTCAATTTTAATGGCTACTCACACAGTTAAAGTAAGGCTTGAAAAAAAAGCCAAGGGACAAACAGGTCCCTTCTACACAAGGGAAAAAGGACTTGGTGATAGACTTGTGTGCACCCTGAGGAATCTCCAGAGTCCAGTTATCTCTGGGCAAAAAGATATTTAATGGAACCCATCATTCCTCTGTATAAGCTCTTCTTTATCAAGAGGATTAGTCTAAACAGCTAATGACTGAATTGCATATGATCCTCCCTTGTAGACTCCACCTGACCCTGGAGGACAGTAAAATGGCTGATAGTCACCAAAACAGCGACTAGCTCATGCAGCACCACAATAACTACCATCTATTTGGACTGAAATGACTATGGTTTTCCAAGGGCTGAAGATACAGCTCAGTGATATGGTGCTTGCCTAGCATATAGGAGACCCTGAGTTCTCCACATGGGAAAGGAAAGAAACTTTCATTAAACACTGTCAAAAGGAAAGCAATTTGTGGGTGATATGTTTTTACAGAAATCATTTAGCTTCTTGAATCATAGGTAAAAACAGGATTGATAACTGAAGCATTTTAGAATTGTTTTATAAAAAAAATTAAATACATTTAATAAAAAGAAAAACTGTTATTTTCATCACTAGTTCTACTACCGAGGAAAATACGTATTTTAGGAATTAATGACTAAAATTGCTTTTCTAGTTTTTAACAAACTAATCAATAGTGTATTCCAGTTAGGTGGTTACAGACTAGATAAGTATCACATGGGGTTAAAGTAAATCTTGGTAACTAGAAATGTCCAAAATGGTTTTTGTGTGTTTTGCTACATTCTATTTCCTTGATAGTTGGCTATAAAATAAAATAGCTTCATTTTCACCAAGTACTCCAAAGTACAGAAATAAATTAGTAACATATTTTTTAGCTTTTGTTGAAATGGTATCAAGAATTAAGACGATGTCTATGGCCATACCACCCTGAACGCACCCGATCTCGTCTGATCTCAGAAGCTAAGCAGGGTCGGGCCTGGTTAGTACTTGGATGGGAGACCGCCAGGGAATACCGGGTGCTGTAGGCTTAAAAAAAAAGAATTAAGACGAATGTCTCTGGCTCCTTAAAGTCTTTATACCGGAAAGCCAGTTTTCTTGCTGTTGTTTTTGTGATACTGGGAATCCAATCTAGTGCCTCACACATGCTAGGCAAGAGCTTTAACCACTAATCCCTGAAAAGCCATACTTTGTTACACTGTATTATGAATTTCTGTTTTGTGTACTTGATCTTGGGACATCTGTTTCCCACTCATTTTGTAGATTCAACACCCACTGATAGTTGCCGGTCACAGAGAGACTTCTAACATACTAGAATTTAAAATCTCATACTCGAGCCTTTTAGAAAGAGGGTGTGGGTAACAACAAACACATTGCTTAGAAATGCCTTGTTCATTTCGTTCCTTTTCATACTACATGCCCTGGGCAGGGATCTGGCCGTTCTCTAAGCACTCCCTACAAACCTACATAGGAACCCACAAAAGCACGAGAACCTGTAAAGCAATGTAATAGTATTTCTTGGGGATGTGCAGTTTTTCAGATGAATCGGCTAATTTACACATGCAACACTAACATAACTCTATTATCAGAATGATGAAAAAACAGCAAGTTTCAACAGGCTCTGACAAGGAAGAGTTTTAACATTTTAGGCATTTCCATGTTACTAGTCAGATATGAGCAATCATACTTGAATTTATTCTTCCACATGAAACAATCCAAAACTAGTGATTTTCATGACAACGAACAAGACCAATGAACCCTGAGCAATGCGAAACAAACGAAACTGCTAGGGCTCATTGAGTAAGAGAGTTTCAGACGATAGTGTACAAAGTTAGAAGCCAGGGCGAGCCTGGCGGATTCCCTGCATTAAAAGTGATGAAGCTGGGAATTCAAGGAGACCAAGAAGACAAGAGTACACAGAGAAGAAAGCACCACACAGGAAGAGAACTCCAAATGTCTGGCAATGGTCGCCTGTAAATATTCAGCCATGTACTGGTTAGTACCTAAAGATACTATCTAAAGCTTGGGACAGAAAAATGGCAGGTAATAATACCAAATGCCCAAATAATGCTACAAATAGTGTCTCATCTCATAACCCAGAATGAGAAATGTTAATATTCATGGGTATTAGAAAACCAGGACAGTATTGTAACAGCAGTGTACCCTACGCTAAACACTGCTGTGATCCCACTTGATAAATTTTAGAAACAAAATCTCCAGAAATAAAACTCTCAAAGTACCTTAACTGTATTCTTTGAGGAAAAAAAAAAAAAACAGTAATACAAAGCCTCAAGAATAATTATAAAGAATATAAAAATATTCAGTTCCTCAAAAAATAACAAAGTCTGGCATTTAGTCAAAACTTAGTAGGCATAAATAGAAGTAGGATAATAAAATCCAGGAGGAAAGAAAAATCAATTGAAAATGACTTAAAACTGACACAGATGTTACAATGAACAGCTGAGGATTATAACAGTTCATTCTAACTATATTTCACATATTCAAAAGTTAGATAGAAAGATGGAAGATGCCCAAAAGATCTGAATTAAACTTACAGAAACTGCAAAATGTGAGGTGAAAAATGCGCTAAGCTTGTTGGCAGGTAAGATAGCACAGAAAAAATGGCTAGTGACCTTGAAGACAAAACAATGGAAACATTCAAAAAAATAAAATTTTATACAAATGGGAAGAACATCAGTAAGCTGTGGCCTTACCTCAAGAGAACAAATACACATGCAGAGAAAGAGTCAACAGGTGTCACTGGGTAGCAGCATTTTTCATAAGGCACTTTTCCCAACACCTGGACAAAAATCCCCTCTCCCTTCCTCTCTTCCACTCTTTCTTTTTCTCTCCCTCCTCCTCTCATACATATTCACACTTTCCCTTAACCATTTGAAAGTTAATTCTGATATGTCAAGTGGTTGGATTCAGAAGTGCCTGACAGATTAGTAAAGTATGTTCCTGGGTTTGTCTGGGTGGCTCATGGACATATGGTCCCTTGCTTATTCCTCTCTGGCACTGTTCCTCTCTCTGCCTCCTGGCTGCAAGGGACTAAGCAGCTTTGATCTGCCAAGCCCCTCTGCCTTGGAGCCTGACAATCAGGTACTCCTGAAACTGTGAGCTAAATTAAACTTCTCCTCCTTTACACTGTGGGTGTCATGTGCTGTGTCTCAGCAGTGGTGGAACCAACACAAACCAGTAGGCCATGTTAAGCATCCTCATGTTTTAACTATAACATCTAACTTCTCACTTCGTAAGTCACATTAAGGCCATTTATTTTACGATTTATCTTATAAAATAGAACTGTAAGAAAGAAATCAATGGATTAAATTTATCATGACATAAAAGAACAGACGTAGTAGATAGAGTACAGAACTGCAATCTTCATTGGTTCCCTCACAGAAGATGATGCCATATAACTTGACATCTCAAGCCATAAGATTCCTCAGGAGGGATATCTGTTAATAATCATTAAACACAGATATCCTGAAATATTAGATTGGCTTTCAGAGAGATGTCCTTAGCTCTGGTGTTTTACTGTACTTAATCACAGAAAAAAATCCCAGAATACTAATGAGAAACAGAATAGTTTTCATACATAGTAAGTACAACTAGTTAGATTTCATGAACATGACAAGCCACCTTATATAGAAAAATAATGGCACTGCTTGAATTAATTATCACATTTTCAAGGCCCAGTGGCCACAATAGTCAGTTGGCTTCAAAAACTTAGGGAGAGAAGGGAATTGTCACAGAGGCAGTATTTTCAAATAAAACAAAATTTTTGACAAATAACTGACTATAAAGGAAAATTCAGTCAAAAGACATTAACTTCCTTTTGGCTCTTTTTCAAACTCTTAATTCCAATAGATAAACATACTAGAATAAATGTCAAAACCCACTGGAGCATCTGTTTCACTATAAACATACACAATTGCTAGTGAAAAGCAAGCCCCCTTGAAAGTTTACTGTATTTAATTTTATATTCCATATTTGCTTGTCAGATCTGAGACTATCAAAACTCACAAATACTATATCCACTCTGTAACACCTTTACAATTGAGCTGAAACAGAAATGTAAAAATATGAATGTTATTTTTAACTTTTTTTCTAATCACTTTTAGGTTGACATAAATGAAATATATTAACTTTAATTCTTAATTCTTTTAAGTGAATAGTATTTCTACTGCACAACTTCCATTAGAAAGAAGCAAACAGGAAGGTGATTTTCCAACTGGTTTCTCTGCTGCCCTCTTCTGCTTTAACAGGATACAAAAAACAGGGTAGTCATGTGCCAAAATATTTCTAAACCAAGCTGAATAGAATGCAAAATTCAGAGCGGCATGGAGGTGGCATAAACTCAATTTTATGGGAGTTTTTCATTTTACAAACAAATTATTTCATGTGCATTCTGAAATCTGACCCATGGCAAGGTATACAAACTCTGAGAGGATGACAAGGTCACACGGTCCTCCTGTCCCTGTGGCCCCAAACACACACTCACATTTAGAAATCCAACTGTAACACACGTAGCCAGCAACTGCATAAATCTCGTACAGTAAAACCATTAATACTTCTTTAAAAATTGGGTTCCTTCCTTCTTAAAAACAATAGAATAACATTGTTTCTCAAATGTATACATATTTTATGATAAAATTTCTTTCTGTTAGGAACTTATCATCAATGCAGTTGTCTTTTTCAGGATCACTGTGTGTAGTCCTAACAGGTATGTTCCTAGGAGACAAAGACCACTAACTGTGTAATTTTTATAATGAACTTTTAAACAAAAGTTATTTCTGGAGGACTAAGCCAAAAGGAACTTAGGTCCTGGATTAACACCCAAGACAAAGGGAAAAGGAAGGGAGGAGAGAAAAGAAAAAAGAAGGGGAGGGATTTCAGAACAATAAACAACTCCGAAAATGCCTATATATAGACATTTAGTGGAAACAAACAAACAAAAAAAAAAAAATCACCCAGCTGAATTGAATTGACTTCCAATTTATCTTTACAAAACTCAAACATGAAGCAAAAGAATGAGTAAGAGAAAGATATTGTTAAGTACTAATTTAAAGACCATTCAAAAGGTGAAAATATTTTAAAGACAAGTGATGAGATTTTTTTTTTTCAAGTATAAGGTCCAGGCAAAAATGGAACTGGAAGAGATACAGTAATTTCAGTCCATCATCCTTATTTAAAATGCACTAAAGACACTTACAGAGGTCCTAGAAACCTACTTTCCATCCTATCCGGGAGTTACATGGGCAAGTACATGTGGTACACTTGTGCCCTAATGATCAAAATGAACTGGGTGCATATATCACTTACGCTACTTGAGAATCTCAGTAAAGCAAAGCACAAAAATAAACTGTGCTAGGAGTGTAGCTCATGACACGGTGCTTGCCTACCAAGTTGGGGGATCTAGATTCAATCCTCAGCCCTAATTTCATGCCAACTTCATACCCCCAACAAATCCTCCATCTTTTGTCACAAAAAAACTTTATACTTCAAAATGTGATGACGCTTCTCCAGTAATAAGGAATGCAAGTTACTCTGGAACAATCCATTCTCTTTTCTTCCTTGATCCTTACATTTTTTGTTTTGTTTTGTTTTTTTAATGTGTGGTAAACAGAAGTGCTGTGTAAAACTTCAGGGGAACTTACCTACAAAGTATGAGCCATATGCCCTCTTTGGCTGCCTGCATTTTTGTTCTTTTTTAAGGCCGAGGTAAAGGGTGGCGCTCTAGCAGCCACCTTCAATCATGCAGGAAACTGAAGATGAAAGTCATGTGGAGCACAACCAAAAGATAAACTGAACCAATCTTTGAGGACTTTTAAAAGATCTTACTCCAGTCCTAGAATATTTATCTCCAGCCTTCTTTGATATGACAGTATAAAGTTTTCATATCCACACCACTATAGTTGAGTCTCTCTTTCTTGCAACTAAATGTCAGTGGTGACTAACATTCTCACTCTTGAACAGCCATGACCCATGATAAAAGGAGTGAGTGGATGGTAGTGAAGTAACTTTAGCAAGGCCTGCTAGCTCAGATTCTTCTGGGCTTCTATCTGTTTTCAACGATAAGAATATTTTCTCCCTCCAGGTATTAGCAGAGTACCCCTAGAATGAAGGCTTATCACCTGCTTCAGAGGACAAAGGAGAGGAAGAGATGAGAGTGACCTTCATGTTCTACTACTTGTTCAAATGCCAAGGTGCCGTATTTTGGGATAGCATTTTCTTTATCATCCACATCTATAATGCCTCAAGTTTGTAAATATCTGTCCTACTGCCCAAACGCAAGCTCTACGCCACCCACTACTGATTTACTAAACTCCTAGTCCTGCTTGCTGGATTTAAGGATCTTTTTCTGTATGGCCTTTGCTGGTCTCACCTCCCCAATCCCAGGGAAGCTGTCCTTTTGTGTCTTCTCTCACTCCATAGCATCACACTCACAACTCTACAAACAGTATTGGATTATTCATTATTGTGTGTCTGCCTCCTACAAATATATAGGTTTTTAAATGCATGGCACATTCATGTTCATTTCTGAATCTTCAGCACTTGGCAGAAGTTCTGAGTCAGAACGACCATGGCTCAATGGCCAAAAGTTTGATATACAAATAATACATCATAGATCAGGCAAGCTTGAGTGTGATTTTGTAAAATCCCCAGCTCCAACCCAACATACATATCCTGTGTGCCTCCAGAATATACTACATGTTGCTGAATAATGTGCTGAGGTTAGTTATTTACATCTGCCTTTCCTGCTAAACTGTGAGGTCTAGATGCGCAGGGACCATATGTTGCCCAAGTTAGTACCCCCAGCTCTGAGCACTGGGTCATGCTTACAACACCTGCTCAATATTTACTCAGTGCTCAGTGCTGACAAAAACTGGCTAAGTGGAGACTGTCTTTCTTTAATCTCGTGTTCATTATACACTGCTATAGAGAAGATATAAAGAAGAGTTAGACACAGTCAGTATTTTGAGAAGACTACATTCCAATAATAATTAGAAAATAATAGCACTGCTTTCAATACAGCGTCATGTTTGCAATCTCTAGTCTCTATTATATATTAGTCTTTAAATATTTTGTAATACTAAAGGCAAAACAAAAGTAATCTTTTCCCAGGGGATTATACTAATAAATTTTAGTATAAATAATTTTTTTTTTTGCTCTATGATTGTACTTAAAAGCCACCTAGTCACGTAGCTACAAAATGAGCCTGATGTGTCTTCCTAATATTTGTGTTGTTTTATTTTGGAAGGATATGGTTATTCTGCATCATTACTGTGAATGTTGAAATCCCTCCCATTTTGCTAAGGAAAACTGCTTTCATTGAAGTTATAACTGAAAGATTTCCAAATACATCTAATTATGTTTGTCAAAATGAATAGACATTAACCCATACTTTCAGACTAGATAGTAATATTTTAGTGTATTCTCACACAAGTAACACTGTTGATTAGTTTTCTTTCATGTTTTAAAATCAACAACTAATATCAGGCATTTTTCATTGAAGGATAAAGACTTACACTATAATACAGGAACTACAAAATGACCATTGAAAAAACTAAAAATACATTATGGAAATTAACTATAAAATGAGTTACCAATGATGCAATCCTGGGATAAAGACTATAGTGTCAATGATGACATTTGGGAATATCACCCATGATAGGAGCATCATCGCATAGCAAACAGATTAGAAAAGATTCTAATATAAGCTAATTAAAATTTTTCATGTTGAGAAAAGAACTAGTACAACACTTATGATCCTCTTTTATAATAATATATTCACCTCTCCAATGAGTTATAATGATAATGAAAAATATTTCCATTTTCCAAGGGAAAGAATGCTTTTAGGCTGTCGAAGTTCAAAGACCTACATACTTTGTAGAATGAGAAAGATCAACCAGACAAAAGAAGGAAACAATAAAGAGAAAAGAATTTCCAATATTCTCTTGATTCAATTAGACAAGCTATCAAGAATATATGTGTTCATTGGAAATGTACACACATACACCCACACCTACGTGAAGGTATGTTCATATACAATTAGATTAAAAATTCTGAGAGATACTTGCTATCAAACTACAAACTGCTAAGGTTCCAAACATCTGTCATGTATATCAAGAAATGATTCACCAAATATTAATTATATTACAACACCAGTTGCCAAGTGATTTTCAAAAATGCACTAACTGATTAAACACCAAATCATGTATTTGACTGAGGACATTTAATTAACTCTAAACCAAACCCTTTCATGGGGCTCTGGCTAACTCATTATTCTGATCAATCCAATATTATTGACATACCCAGAGCTCCGTACCAAATGCAACAGGGCAGAGTGTGGTTACAAGGACACACTCAGCTGAATCCTAACAGAGGACACAAAGCAAACGTGCCAATGCTATCCAGGACTATTCTCATGTCTTCACTGAAACAATGAGGCGTACCAGCAGGATAAACTGCAGGAAAATCACAAGGTTCCCAAGGGAGTTAATATTTTAATCTATAGACCATGGAATTTCTTCACATAGAGTTTCTATCAAGAGAAAACATACTTTGAGATCTGAGAGTTCCATTTTAATTTCCACAAAACATCATCTCTACGATACCCAGTGAAGTGTAAATAGAGAAGGATTAAAGAGCAGTAGGAGACTATCCTTAAAATGAATTTTCTTTTCTTATTCTGCCTATATGAAATGAGTATCTTTAATCACCTATGGAGTTCAAAATCATCAAAATATGAATTTTTGAAATATGAGAACACATGTCAGCTACCATTGGACAGAGAATTTTGTGACACAGGCAGTTCACGACCTGAACAGATCCATCTGGTACAACAGGCCAAATCACTGTGCCTGTGCAACCATGACTTTCCTAGTGGTGGCAGTCCCTGGATTGTAGCTTCTGTGTTTGTTCCTAATAAAACTGGAGCTATTAAAATCAAATTACATACTTGTTTTGTATAAGGTGGTACACTAGGCCAAAAATACAGTTATACTAGGCCAAAAACACAATTAAATCATTATAAAAGAATGTAAGCTGTCAAAAATTCCTAGTTTTCAGAGAAATATGAACTTTTATGTAAGAACTATCAAAGCAATAATATTTCCAGCATCAAAAAATGGGACTAGCATTGCCAGCACCAGAGACTGGGACTAATTCTCCATCTGTCGCCATCACCTCTTCCTCTTATCAGTGCTTCTTTCAGGTCCTCTCTGCCATTCCCGTCACTATCCTGCCACTCTGTTACAAACACCAGCTCACACATCTGACTAGACGACATTGCATTTAACTCTAAGCCAAACCCTTTCAGAGGTCAGACTAACATACCTCATTTTCCCTATTTTTAAATCTGTCCATTCTAGATCTTTCCCAAAATACATTTTTTATTTTTATTTGCACATATTTCAATGCCAATGTTTAATAAACTTTGTGTATAATACCAGTAACACTCAAATTAATGATAAATTATCTGATTACTGTCACTGTGAAGCAACAATTAGTTTTTAAAGTGATAAGTAGCCAGACGTAGCAGTGCGTATAATTTCAGTTACTCGGGTGGCTGAGGGAAAAAGATTGCAAATTCAAGGTCAGCCTGGGCATCTTAGCAAGACTCTATCTCAGAATTAATAATAAAAGGTCTGTGGGCATGGTCAGTGGTAGAGTGCTTACCAAGCACTGTGAGGACCTGGGTTCAATCCCCAGCATCACAAACCAACCAGCTCTTTGAAAGTAAACCTACTTTCTGGTCTCAGCACAGTCTTGTTAACTGATTGGAAGACAGTCACTTATCCTCTTTAGGTTTATTTTCCATTTGTTAAATGTAAGTTTAACCAAAGTAACATCTCGGGAAGTTGCTATCATCAATAACAGGCAATAATTCCATGAGTTTAAAAAATTAAAAAAGATGGTATTAACTAAAACCTTGTCTGTAAATTTCACTATAATTAAAGAAATAGCACAAAATCAAAAAATACAGTCCACAAATAAGAGGGAATAGTTTCAGTAGGGCCAACTTGCTGACATATATTGGTCACCTATACAGGATAAAGCCCTGTATTGGGTCCCAAAATTCATGAGATTATGCCTAGGGTTTACAACACAAAGGCTGTAGACAGATAAGCAAAATACCACAATATAAGGCAAATGGCACTACACAAAGAACGTAATTTAAGGTCTCAAGTTTTATTATGCCTTAGGGTGCCACAGTGAGACTTAAACAGGTCTCACACACAGTAACACAGTAGTCCACTTCAAACAAAAGCTGACACTTCCTTTAATGGATTTCTGATGCTGTGGCGATTATGGAATTTTATTCTAGTTGGTAGAGATGCTGACGATATCATACTTAAAACCTAGAAAATTTTCCTTAGCACTCTATACATGAAAGTACAATCCTCATTCAATTACTCTCTCTCAAAAAAGAAAAACTCTACATAATGAGTACTATTTAAATCATCTGAATGAAACTTTTATTTTAATCTCAAGAATCTGTACAAGCTCTTTATTGCTTGGCATACTGAATTTAAATTTCCTGAGGCAAGGTCCAATCACACAAAGACATGTGGTAAATGTCTGATGCAGATAGATCTAAAAGGTATAAACAAACAATTCTTTTCAATTCAATCTATTTAATAAGAAAGATGCAAGTTACTAAATAGACAATAAATTGAAACATACAGGTGAGAGCATGACTAATTGATGAATTAGAAAGACATACATCGATAGAGAGGTAACATACATTAAAAAGACTTTGGTAACATTAAGAGGAATAAAAGAAGAATACAGCAGTGGCAACAGCAATAGTGGTATTAAAAGTTCAAACGTGGTAATGGGGATCCTGAACCACACAAATACAAATATGTCAAAACATGTAGATGACAACAGAGGAAAAACAGCCAATCAATCAATCTGTCCACCAAAAAAACTCCAATGACAATTTTGTAATCAGAATGGTATTTTTTTAAAAAGTGTCTGTTCACTGTATCCCTTTGAGGTATCTTGAGTCCCTCAAGGAAGGAGCTTGAGTTGCTATATTGCCCTCAAAGAGGCTCAAACTTGAGTTCCTCCTGCCTCTGCCTCCTGGGTATCACTCTGCTTGAAATCTTACCAGAAGAGCTTTGGTTGTTTTTTGTAAATCAGTGGTTTTCAGTGGATGTGGGGCTAGGTGGTACTAGGAGTCAGTTCTGTGTTTTTCATTGTCACAATGCTACACTGGAGCTAGGCCAGCTAAACTAGACACTGTTAGATAACAAAAAATCATCCTGCATCTTGTAAGTCATTGATATGTTCTGCCAGACATTCCAGTAGACACATACACACCATCTTTTTTGCAATTTCCTGACTGGACAGCCTATCTCCATTTTACTTATATTAAGCATTTCTTGCACAATTTTATATGCTATCAATTTTAAAGGAATGTACCTTCCTTAAATATGAATTGAAGAAGAGTCATACTTTAGAACTGTGCCAAACATCCACCAATATGGAAAACTCTAATTCATGGTATTTAAATTATGTATATTAAAAAACTCATATACATAATCTGTATTCATTTATTAAATTCTGTTTATATATATACATATATATGTGTACCAACAGCATTTACTTAAAAACTTCAAAGAAAAAAAACTTGCAAATATTTAGTTGAGTATTGACTTATTTCCCTTTAATCCAAGCTTGTTTATTATAAGTAGGTCTGAATAGCTGAGTACTTCGTTATATATCTTGAAATAGTTACATGCAAAGTTTTACACAATAAAATGCATCAAAGAGCTGTTTTTCTTTATAAAGTTACAATTATAACATTATTTCAGTTATTAAAATTATGTGGTTATATGATCTATATATTTCATTTCCGAATTAAATGGTGCATGTCAAATGTCAAGAGGGAGCACTAATCTAATAGAATTTATAACTACGACTTTATATTAGAGAAATTGAGAGTGGAATCCAATGTTCCTACACAGAAAGCCAAAGGGCTAGCATATTAAAAGATGATGCCAGCGTTGAAAAATACAACTGTGCCTGCTTGTGACTATTTGGAAATACTAACATATTAATGCTTTACTGGGCTCCTGAAGTGCAACTTTTTACCATTTTCTGTGGCTGCTCAAATACTGCAAGAGGTTAAAGATACATAATCTCCCATATCCACCTGAGTCGGTCAGCATAAATCATAGTCCTTATAAATGCCTGACTGCTTTTCACTCACAGACAAGATGGACTTTTCTATTTACAACTTCAAGTGAGATGAGACTGAGCCTTCCAGAAATACTAGGAGTAGAAAAGGGAGGGGAAGAGAATGCAAAAAGAATTAAGACATGTTATGTACATGTATCAGCTCCCCAAAAGAATGTAATCATTTGGTACTGCAAACCTATGCTAATAAAAATTAAAAATTTAAAAAGTAATTAAAAAATAAGAAATATTGGTGTTTCAGTGTGATGAGACTGCTTTGGAAAGTTGAAGAGTGTTGCCAAAAGATTGCAGGGAATTCTTTTTTTTTTTTTTTTCCCTTGCTTTTTTCTGGTACCGGGGATCTAACTCACCACCTCACGCTTGCCAGGCAGGCATTTATGCTGCTGAGCTAAATCCCCAGTCCCGGTGGGGATTGAATTTGCAGAATTCTTCATTACGTTTTATTCTCATAGTAAAGACTAATTTTCAAACTGGTCTAATCTCCAAACTCACTGCTATAGGGCAGAGTGATACACTGAGAAGGGGAGGGAATGATGTAGCTAAAATAGATATGCCTTTAAATTTTAATTATTAGTATTAAATATTGTTTTATTATTATCATCAAGTCTTACTACATATGGTAAGGAAAGAGACAACACAAAGTAAAACTCTAGTTTGTAACATTAGCAAATATTCCAGGTCAGAGTTCAAATATCATCTTTTCAGTAAACCAAAAAGTCACTCTCAATAGAAAATGCAAATTGCCCTAGTTCCTACATTTCTCACTGCTAATATCTATTATGATGCTCAATTTTGTTCCATAGCTCTTACCAATTTCTACACTACTACATAATTCACATATTTATTATGATAACTGCTGCCTACAATCACTGGGACATAACACCATCACAAAGGGAAAACAGTCACCTGCACTGGTCCTTATGCATCCTAGCAACCTGAATAGTGCCTAGAACATAGCAGATGGCCAATACAGATTTACAAGAAGAATGAAAAATATCACCTACAATTTATGGAATGCTCTCTGTAACCCTTACTATAAAACCCGCAGGGTAATTTTATATATATATATATATATATATATATATATATATGGTCTATTTTTCTTTTTATCAGTACCGGAGATTGAACTCACGACTGCCTGCTTGCAAGGCAGGTGCTTATGCCGCTGAGCTAAATCCCCAGCCCCTGGGTAATAATATTAATTACCATTTTTAGTAGGGAAAATTGAAGTTTAGAATTTTTAAATTGCTGAATATGGTACAAACAGTGAACAGTGGATCTAGTACTCAAGCCAAGTGGTCTGACTTGAAAATCTACCCTTTACTTACTACTAGGACCTTATCAGAGGTCCCTTCAGAAATTGAAAGGAACCTCTGGATTAGTCAGCTCCATTGTTGATCCCCTTTTTGCTCACTGGGATTCTTAGCAAAATATGCAAGATGAAATGTAATGTGGGGAAGGGGACACATGGGAATTCTGTGTCTTCTTCTTATTTTCCTGTTAAAAAATTAAGCCTTTTAAAAATAATGTTTTTATGCACCTGATTTTCTGAATGTCTCAATTTGGGAGTCATGGAAGATTTAATAGTTAATTGCTGACTCAACACATTTGAAACACAGACATGCACCTAAATATTCCTTGAGACAAAAGGAAATATATTTATCAAACACAGTAGAAATGAGCATAGTTGATTCCTTCAAAAGTGACATTTTGTATTTTCCATTGGTCAAAATGTTTTAGGAGACTCACCTTTTGACATTCAGTGTTATTTCCTTTCAACCCACAGCATTTTTGTGGTATGTTCACTATTCAAAGGAGACCAAAGGAACAAAGACACTGTGCAGCTATTATTTTGCTGTTTAATCAAACCTGCATAAGGTGCCTGTGCACATAAGGAAAGTAAAGTGTGTCAAGGGACTCATTAGAGGTTACATAAAGGAGACTGCCAAAGAGATGGCTCATCTGTTCTCATAAAATGATTAATTTTCCATCGGGGTAAGGAAGTTGTAAGTACATTTCTTTATCTCTTTTAGACTGAAAGTGGAGATAACAATTCCACAGCATCTGTTAGGTCTGTAATAACAGAGTGTTAACTGAACTCTTGACAGAATCATGACCCCCATAGCAGAAACTATTTCTGGAGCATGCCCTTAACTGAATTATCTGAATTATTTTTGAAACTTAAAAGTTTTGAGAAGTCATAGTTAGGTCTACAATTGAAAGGCAGAGAGATTGAAATTTGGCAGTTGTATACACCTGTAATCCCTCCACTCAGAAGGCTAAGGCAGGAGGACAGTTGCAAGTTCAATGCCTGCTTGGGCTATATCCTGAGTTCAAGGCCAACCTGACTACCCAGCAAGATCCTGTCATGAAAGAAAGCAAGAAAAAAGGGCAGGAGGGAGGGAGGGAGGGAGGGAGGAAAAGAGGGAGAGAAGGAAGGAAGAAAGGAAGGAATTTAAAAAATTAAAAATAAAAAAGTAAATGCAGAGACATAGAAAACTGAAAATATTAAATGATTCCATACTCCAGAAAGACTTAAAAGCACAGAACTAAAAAGAACAATCTCAAAAAATAGGCTGTCCAGCGCAGGTGACCATAGCAAGCCACTAGTGGATTGGTGTGTGGTTTGTTTTTTCTCAAATCACAGAATTCATCATAGTCATGAACAGATGAAGGTTATCATTCTGAGAGGTAATTATTTATAAATAAAGATTTAAGTCTTTATACATAGTCAAAAGTATCACCAAGAATACTTAGGCTTGTCTGACCTTTCAGGAAGTTCCCAGGCATCTATATTTTCAGTGTTATTTAACAATATCATGAATATTTTCTCAACTGAGTTTCTACTTACATGTATTGTAGCCACTTTATGCCCTTCAAACCCAAAAATCTAAAGTGAACGAACATAACTCAAAGTAATAGTCCCCCACAAGTGGACCATTTATGCTACAATGTTCTGATGGTAGAGTTCCTTTTTAAAATTAAAAAATTGCACCACTTAAAGAAAATTACAACCCGTATTTATTATTTAAAAAGGAGCTGGATACCTTAGTAAAAACAGTATGTTTTCATTTTTAAAAGTCCAATTTTCATTGTCCTTGTAACAGAGAATTATATGCTATCAGAGGATTTTAATATTTTCCTAATCAGAAGAAGAAAATGCCGTTTGGCTAAAAGCAGTTATGGGATCCTTGCCACACTTTAAATATTTCTGACCTTTTTCTAAGAGACTAATTTAACATTTCATTTTTCTGCTTGAACTATTGCACTACTTTCAAGCCAGGCTGCTTCCCTTCATTCTTTTGATTTGCTAATCCATCTTTTGTGCTATTAGCAGAATTATCTTTCTATATTGTCATAATCATTTTAATCCCCTACATGGAAAATTTAAATAGTTCTCTATCTACCACAGAATAATGTTCAAACCTCATACCAGAGCATTCAAAATCCATCTAACCCTATAGCACACAGAGTGAGACAGAGAACCATACCCCTGGAATACAAACAGGTGAGCACGTCATGGGCTTTGAGTCTTTATTAATCTGACTTTCGGTGTTCAGTTGTCTGAAATTTAAAATTAGCCATGTCCTAGCCAGGGGCAGTGGTACACACCAATAATCCTCACTACTGGGGAGGCTGAGGCAAGAGAATTGTAAGTTCAAGGCCAGCTGGGCAACTTAGTGAGATTTTGGCTCAAAATAAAATTTAAAAGGACCTCCTGAAGTAGTTCAATGATAACAGCACTTGCCTAGCATATGTGTTTTATGTCCAGCACCACAAAAAAGAAAAAATTATTTCTGTTCTTCAAATATCCTTCTTTTTATAGCTAAAACATTTCTAATCCTCATAGACATAATTATTTGTTCCTTTCTTTCCATTAGTCGACACATAGATTTTCTCTCTAGAATGCTGCTTATTTTATCATGATTAGAATTACAAGTGCTTGCCTGTCTTGCTTTCTTTCTCTCTATTATTTGAGATAAAAAATCCAGTTTTATTTCAATTCAGATCACCAAAGAACCTGACAAAGCAATGTGAACTACCAATGGATCAGTCAGGATGAAGAGAAAAGGACGAAGCTTCCAGTCAAACAACACTTTGAGCAGCTACACTCTTACATGTAATCATTACGTTTTCGTTTATAAGATTGACTACACCCATTCTACCATGACAAAGATGATGGAAGAATTTAGACTTTAATTTTTTCATAATCAAAAATGATTTGGGATCTCATATATTCCGAACACTGTGTGCGGTACTTTAAGAACCAGAAAATAAATTTCAGCTATAATTCTTATTAATTATTTTGTATCTGTTCAAATATATTTTCTTAACTAGGCAATTTATTTCTTAAAGTAAATCTGATACAATTTTATGATTCTTGCAATGATACTGACCAAGAGTAACATGAATCTCCCCCAAAATCTAGAACTGCTTATTACTATGATGAACATGTAAGAAGACAGAATGATTTCACTAAAATGTTTTATGTAAAACTAAAGTGACTTCACTCTTTATATGGTTATGAAGCTGAAAATCGAAAGAAGATTATGGTATTTAACCAAGAAATTCTTGGTATACTCCAAAGTAAAATAAAGAACAATAGGGTAATGATAATTGGTTATATTTGCAATGTACACAAAGAGTATAATCAACAAATAAATCAAAACTCAAATTTTAGCACCATCATTATAAAAATGTTATATTGTTTTTATAGCCCGGAATTGGGGAAAGTCTATTAAATATGGCAATCAGCAACTTGATGGATAGTAAAAGATACTTAGAAATGATATACTTTAGAGCAGATTATAGATCTAAACAGACAAGATTAGGTGTACCCATATTAAATTCCAGATTCTAAATTTACATTTAAAAAAAATAACTGGGCAATAGAAACAAAACCCTTGTACATAAATTATAAAACTTAATACTGTTTAGATGTCAATACTGCCCAATGTGATCTTCAGATTCAATGAAATCCATACCTAAATCACAGTAGCATTTTTGGGGAATACAGAAATAGAAAAAATTTTAAAATTCATATGGAACTCAGGTGACTAGCCAAAACAATCTCAAAAACAACCAAAGATGGAAGTATCCTATGTCCCAATTTCAAAATCAATTTAAAAACCAGAGTAATAAATCCATCACAGTACTACTATAAAGATACACTGACACATTAATGAAATAGAATATAAAATCCACAAATAATCACACATATTTGGCTAAATGATTTTCAACAAGGGAGGCAGGACAATCCAATGAGAAAAGGCCAATATTTTTATAAAGCTATATTGAAAAAACTAAAAATCTTCATGCAAAAGAATGAAGTTGCTCACTTACTTTACACTGTCAAAGTTCCTAACATAAGACTTAAAGAGATATAAAACTATTAGAATAAAGCATAAGAAAAGCCTTCATAACACTCAATTTAGCAATGACTCCTTTAATATGATATGAAAATTCAGAAAATAAAAGCACAAGGAGATATGTTGGGTTACATGGACGCAGCATATCTTATGTTCCCAGTAAGATGTATCAGCAGAAGCCTATCATGAAGGCTGAACTCCTGTCCCTACCTGGCAGTAATCAGGTGTCTTCCCAACCAGTATAACAGAATCCAAGCAGAGAACCTGGTCTTCTCCACCCATTTGATGGCAACATGTGGTTTCTTCCTTCCTTGGTTGGAACCAGACCACAGAAGTCTGCTAAGATAGTGAATTCTGGCATCTGTAACATGATACCTGAAACTCCAAGATGCAAAGGAAAGTAACTCATACTACAAAATCAAGAAAATATTTTTTTCTTTTTTATTAGTACAAGTTTGTGGTACATAATGGTTACATTCCTCACATGGAATTGGTATGTGTACCTAACACATCTTAATTCTTTTTTCATCCATTTTGCATGTCCTTGATCCTTCTTTTTGTCTTTTGATCCCTTTCCATTTGAGAAAGATCTATCTCCCTATTTCCTATTAACTATCTTTTGTTTCATTCTTTACTTATATTTTGAGTTTCTCATGTAAAAAAGACAAACTTGTGTGTCTGATTTATGTCATTTAACACTTAACTCAAGGTGTACCAATTTTCCCACAACCAATTCAAATTTATCTTTCTTTATAATATAGTACACAATTATATATAAATACCACATTTTCTTTATCTATTCACGTGTTAACAGACATATAGGCAGCTTTCAAGATTTAGCTATTACAACTGAGCTGCTATAAACATGGGTACACATGTATCACTGTAATATGATACTTTTAACCTTTTGGGAAGATTTCTAGAAGGGGAGTAGCTGGGTCAAATGGAATTTCTACTTTTAGTTTTTTGAACAATCTCTGTACTGATTTTCATGGTGTTGTACTAGTCTACATTTCCACCAGTAATGTAAAAGGATTTCTTTTCCATGCAAACTCATCAGCATTTATTATTTGACTTCTTGATAATAGTCATTCTTTCTGGAGTAAGATGAAACCCCAGTGCTATTGTAATTTGCATTTCTCCAATAGCCAAAAATAAGAAAACCTCAATTTAAATGAGAAAAGATAATCAAAACAAGCAAACATGAGATGAATCAGCTGTTGGAATTATCTGACAAGTGAAAACAGACATCACAAATTGCTTCAAGAGATTTTAAAACCTGCCCAACTATATGTTATTTATAAGTTCAGTAACTTACTTCAAATATAGTAATATAGACATTTTGAAGTAAATGAATGAAAAAAGATGATACATCATGAGTATGTTATTCAAAAGAAATCAGGAATGACTATATATATCAGATAAAATAGACTTCAGAGCAAAGATAATTATCACAGACAGAAAGAGACATTACATGACAAATGAAACAGTTTACAAAGGACATATATAGCGCTACAAAATATTTAAAGCAAATGTTGATGGAACTAAAAGGAGAAATAGATAAATTTTACAATTACATCTACAAATATTGACCAAAGGCTCTCAGCAACATGTATAGAACAATTCACCTAATAATAAGAGATCGGTCATATGCAAAAATAAACTATATTCTATGCCATAAAACATAGCCTTTAAAAAACAAAGCTATATTAAGTGTTTTCTCCATCTATAATGGAGTCAAACTAGAAATTTAAAACAGAAAGTTATCTGGTAGCTCTTCACACTGTTGAAAATTAAATAGCATCATTCTGAACAATATGTAGGTCAGACAATCTCAGGGAATATAAAAAGGTATTATGAAGTAAAAGATGTAAACATACCAGAATTGTAAGACAATGAAGGCAAGCTAGGAAGGAAATACACATAACTGAATGCTTGCATTAGAAAGAAAAAGAAAGGTCTCATAACATTCTAAGATCCCACTGCACAGTCCTAGAAAAAAGAATAGCAAAATAAACCTAATCCAAGCAGGTACAAGGAACAAATAGAGACAGCAATAGAAATCAGTGAAAAAGGAACGGAAAACCAATGTGGAAAAAAGTCAATGAAACATAAAGTACAAATCTGACAAATACAAACTTCCTGCCAGACTAACAAAGAAAAAAAGAGAAAATACACAAACTACCAGTTTAATATAAAGAATGAAAAAATGTTATTCTCCAAAATACAGAATGGTTATTTGGGAAATACTATACACAACTCTACACATATAAATTTGAAAAACTGGATGAAATGGATCAATTCCTTTAAAACATACCAACACAAATTCCCAATATGAAATATATAACATATGTATCCTTGTGAGTATTAATGGAATCAATTTATAATTTAAAAACTCCTCAAAAAGTAACTTCCAGGCCAAAATGAATTTACTAAAGAAATTTTATGAAATAGACAAAGTAAAATCAATTGTACTTATTTTTCCAAGAGTTGAAGAAGGTAGAATATTTCTTAATTCAATTTATAAGGCTATTACCCAGATACAAAAACCAAAAAGAATATAAAAATAAAAGATATACCAAAGGCCAATACTCTTCACATATATTGATGTGAAAAAACTGCAAAATATTAGCAATACAATTCAGCAATATATAAAAGAATTGTGTACTATAATCAAATGAACTTGTTACTCCAATAGCACAAAGCTAACTCAGTGTTTGAAAGTCACTTGATGTAATACACCACATTAACAAGCTAAAGGAAAATCAGACAAGCATATCAATTCATGTAAGAAAATTACTTGACAAACTCCAACACTTATTTATCAAAAGGTAACAGAAAAAGAATTGCCACTGTGTGATTTTAAAAATTCATTTTAAGATGATTTAAAGAGAGATAGCGACTTGCTAGTTAGCATGGTAGAGAGCCTCTCTGGAAAAACAGCTCAGATGCCAGAATTTGACAACATGGAGAGAGCCGGACGAGTGGAGAGGGACTCTCACAAACCCAGGAGGAAACTGAAAGAAAAAGAAAAATAGGAAGATGAAGAAAAAACGCAAGTGAAGGGCTGGAGCCCCATGCGCTCAATGAGATGGGTCCTGCGCTGTGCTGGGAGTGCCGGGAGTCGGGCAATTCAAGGTCGAGCTGAAGCCATGGCCGCTGATAATGGGAGTTGGTGAGTCCCGGGCCCTCAGGAGGACGTGGTGCATCACGGAGTGGAGCCAAGGTGGAGAGCTGCATTAATTCTCTCAGCGAGTGCTGTATTAATTCTCTCGGTGAGTGCTGGAAATTGGCTCCCATGGTGCATGTCACTGGCTGGAAGACATCTTGGAGTGGGGCAGAGCCTGGCAGCATGGTCATGTCAGTCAGCCACCACTGGCCCAGAGAGGACTGGTGGGATCTGCTTGGGCTATGCCACGCCCCTGCTTTGGACCCATTAGCCAGGGAGGAAACTGTCATGATCCTGTGATGACCCACAGCATAGCTGTAAGTTGCTGAAGGCACTTTCCAGTTGACTGGCTCAGAGGCAAGGGGCTAGCCCACAGTCCCTGCGTGCACCTCAGATAACAGCAAACTGGAGAAGGCAGCAAAACCCCAGTCATAATGCTTCAGAAAAACTGTAAGCATTATGGAGAGGGCCTGAGACCTCCACTAAACACCTGTCTGAAAGAAACCAGAAACATGACAAGAGATAGAAATAAGAAAAAACCTCCAGCCACTGACCCTGGGAAAATAAGCTCAGGAGGGGTAAATACAGAAAAGAACCAGTGTAGCAATCATGTAATATTAGCCACAACATCAGGAGACATGAAGAAATAGCTTCGTGACCTCATAGACAAACTTAAAACTGAAATTCTAATCCAAGTGAGGCAAGATATAAAAGGATTAATAAAGGAAATTGCTAAGCCTCTCCCAAGAAAACACAGATGGAAGAATGGAGGACCCAGAAAAAGAAGAGAAACCTTTGGTGAAGAATAAAAATAAAATCTAGAATACACGAAACAGATCCAAGGGGATTACCAGGAAACTAAAAACTCCATTGAAAGCTGGCAAAATGCCTTAACAGAAACTAAAGTTTTTCTTTCAAAACTTGAAGAGAGATTTATAATGTGTGATCATGAAGAAAAGAGCTCTTAAAAATAACAAGGAACCAGGAAGAAACAATTCAAAGGCTAGAAGACAACAAGAGGATCTATAACTTAAGAATAAAAAAGGTGAGCGAAGAAACAGGAGTAGCCACAAATGAATTACAAAGACGATTCACAGAAAATAATTAAGGAAAACTTTCCAAGCACAGGAAAAAGAAATGATATCCAGATAAATGAGGCATACAGAACTACAACCAACTACAACCAAAACAGGTCTACACCCAGACATATAATAATCAAGATCCCAGAAATCCACCACAAGAAGAGATTATTAAAAGCAGCCAGAGAAAAGAAGCAGATTACCTACAAAGGAAAAATCATCAAAATAATGACAGACTTAACAACACAAACTATTAAATGGAGAAGAGCCTGAGGGGAAATAATCCAAGTTGTGAAAGAAAATAACCTCCAACCAAAATTGGTATGCCCTGAAAATCTCTCTCTCAAAATTAATGGAGAAATTAGAAGTTTCCAAGACAAGGAAGAACTGTGGGAGTTCATGGCCACCAACCCAACCCTACAGAAAATACTGAAGGACATTCTAGAGAGAGAGAAAAAAAAAATACCAGGATTCCAGCAACAGTGGCAGACAGGCCTCAATGAATGGGGAAGACAGTGGAATGAAGGACAAAAGTGGACAAATACTAGCAGAAAAATAGAATAGCAGAAATGAGGCAGAAAAGATAGGCTATAATCTTTAGTATAGATAGCCTTGAAACACTAACAAAAAGAAACACAGGCAGAGTAGATTAGGAGGCAGAATCCATCGAGAAGCTCTGAATAGAAAATATACTCAATTTGAAAGAGGGTTAATAAACTGAAAGTCAAAGATGAGAAAACGATGCTCTATGTGACAGTAAACCAGAGAGAAATAGGAACAACTTGTCCAGCAGCCACAGATAGATTGGAAAGTTATGACACTTTTGCGCAGTATAGAACTACACAGCTGGAAGGAAGGAAAACTTTGGGGCCTTAGTAAGTAAAAGAGTATAGCCCAAGATCAAGCTCAGGGGTAAAAAGGTTCAGCAACACTCAGATAGATAACAGTTTGACCCCCTAATCTAAAAGCCAAAGGAGCTAATGGAATCCAAAATATATAAAGCATCCTGAGAAGGGGAAAGGTGAGGAATTGCCTAAAAAAGGAAGGCAGAAGTCATTGTTAACAGTGTATCAGGATTTAAGAGTCACAGTAGTCTTATCGCTCCGTTTAATTTGATTTTATTTTGTTCTGGTCTGTCTAATCATACTAGATTTGAGGGGACAGACAGCTATCCCAAAAATAGCAGGCTATACCACAGTAACTATCCTTAATTTCCTATTAACTTAAACTGAAACCTTGTTGTACTTACACTGTCTTACTATGACTGATCTTATTTGAAGCTGGTTTGTTAAACCGTTGTTTTGCCTTGACCGATTTTATTCAAATTTGGTATGCTTGATAGTATCAAGTCTAAGAGTAAATGCAACTACTCTGAAGATGAAAAGATGTAATAACATACCCATTCCCATTTGATTATTAACTGCTTTCAAAGTCCTACAATGTCTCCAAAATTGTGTTTTTATTAAAATAGCTATGTAATGCTATGTTCAATTATATTATGCCTGATGATGAGAAAGCATAGTAACTACTGTAGATCACCTAATGTTGTAGTTTTATATGTCTTTTTCATTTCATGTTTTTCTAGGAATTTGTTTTGTTGCCTTGTTATGATCTGTTTTTCCGTATAATACAGAAAGGATAGATATACATGTAGAGATTCACACATGGTGAGAATTTCTAAACTATTTACAGGAACAGATTATATAATGGACAATGTAATGGACAGAAGAAGAGATACTAAGAAACCCACTGCTAATTCTGTAGCATTATGATATAAAATCTAGCAATACTATTATTCACTGTCCAGAGTGGTATTAGTCTAGTCTCTTATGTTCAATTTCGGCATATGTAAAGATAAGGACAGCTACTACGAAGAGAATGAGATGCATTATGATAGTCATTATTGACTTCCCCAATGTCAGGTCTTGAAGACCTAAAAAGCCTTCATCATCCTACTATAATTTGATTAGTTCTATAATGTTCAGTAAGTATTCAATGTGTGCGAAGATGGGGACAACTATTTGGAAGAAAACTAGAGACAATGAGATAGACAGTGAAGATCTCCAGTGGACTTGGTTTGAAATCTGTGTTTCTTAAAATTGTTTCCTTATGATCTGTTTTGTTCTGTTTTGTTATGTTTAATCTTACCCTCTTTAAAATTAAAAAAAAAATTCATTTTAAAATATGTATGCCTACAGTGCCTGGGAGAGTAGTTCAACGGGAAAGCAGTTGCTTACCATGCACAAGACCCTAGGTTCAATCTCCAGCACCAAAAAACAAAAACAAACAAAAACTTCTCTAGTTATTTTTCTCACTGCTGGGACAAAACACCCAATGCCCAACGTTAAGAGAGGTCTTATTTGGTCTTTTTCATTTTTATCGGTACCAGGGATCGAACTCACGACCGCCTGCTTGCAAGGCAGGTGCTTATGCTGCTGAGCTAAATCCCCAGCCCCAGGAGTTTATTTTAGCCCACAGTTTATAGCAGTTTCAGTGCAAAATCAGTTGGCTCTAAGCCCGGGTGGCATCATGGAGGACAGAAAGTAGCAAAGCAACAAGAGATGATCACAGCTCTTTCTATTCCTTACATCTCATCCAGGCCACTTAGGGTGGGTAGTCCGCACACCCTTAATCCGAGAGCTCTTGAGCCTAGCATTGCACCAGGAATCAATCCTGGCATCACGCACTCTAGATCCAACCACCTCTGAACAAGCCCCACCTATTACTGCACGAGGCTTTTGAAGAAAACTCTAGACACAAGCCATAAACCCCATAGGTAGCATTTTATATATTAGTAAAACAATGAATGTGTTCACCGTAAGTCAAGGATGTCCACTCTACTTTTACTCAGCATAGCCCTAGATGTTCTAGGCTGTGCAATAAGCAAGAAAATAAAAGGAAATAAAAACTAATATGTTTCTTATTTGCAGATATCATAATTGTATATGAAGAAAATCCCAAAGAATCTACAAACATAAAAAACAAACTCTTAGAATTTCTAAATTCAACAATAATGTTCAAACCAAGATAAACATACCAAAACCAAATGAGGGGGTGAGTGCATGGGCGAGTATACAATGAACATATGTGCACCAACTAAAAATGCAGTGTCATGCGTCATGCTCAAAAATATAAATACTTAGTCGTGAATTTAACAAAACATGTATAGGAATTTTATGTTTCATGTTATCAAATGCTGAAGAAAAGCTTAAAAGATCTAAAATATAGACAGATATTCACTAATCTTGGATTGGGAGAGCTAACATAGTAAAAATGTTACTTTTCCCCCAAAACTGATAGATAGGTATAATTACTATAAAATTCCAACTAAGAATGTGTTATGTGTAAAGACAAAACTGTTATAAAATTTATAGGGAAGGCAAAAAGAACTAGAATAGCTAAAACAATTATGAAAAAATAAAATAAGAGTCTATTCAATTTCAAAGTATTACACAGTTACAGTGATGATATGTGGTACTAGCAGAAAAGTAACAGAAAAGCATATTGATGGAAGAGAAGAGCTCAGAAATGATCAGAAAATCTTTGATACCTAGGACTAAACAAAGAGCACTCAGAGTCAACACAAAACCAATTCATAAAAAAGGTATCGATATATTAGACTGCATCAAAATTAAAACTTTTGCTCAGCAAGAGACTTATTAAAATGACGTAAAGAAAAGGACTAGGAGAAATTTGCAAACTATATATCTCACAAGGAAGTAATATCTAGAATATATGAAGAATGTTCAAAACAGTCTAAACCACTGGACATTTTATTTACTGCAGAGAACACTTGGTCAAAGCATGTTATTTCAATCAAATATATGAGATGACTGAGATAAAGGCAGAATACCATGAACACTCTGTTCCCAGGCTCTTGGAAATACTGAAAATGGCAGCTGGTTCAATTCTTAGGGAACTGATACAAAAAGTAAGTACCCTAAAAGGACTGAGTTTTTTTTTTTTATTAAGCTTATAATGTATGAACAATCTTACATTATTTCTTCAATACTTTTCAATTTAACTTTCTTTAGTTGAGAATTTAAGCAAATAGAAAAACCTAAGAGGTCCATCCGTCTGTTACAACTGTTCACTTTATCTATGGTAAAACCAAGATTCTTAATTTGTATCATTACAATTGGCTGATACTGTACTAATGGAAGGAGGAATTGTGGTTTCACTGAGGAGCTTCAGAAAAACATTCTCATATGAAAATTAAAACTGAAAAATTTTTGTTTTGTCTCCTTTTGTTTAAACAAAAGGAGAGACAGGCAGGCAAGCAAGCAGAGACAGAGACAGATATAAATTTAACTGCTATTGAAATAATACTTGAAAAGATTTTGCAAAAGCAAGCAGAGACAGAGACAGATATAAATTTAACTGCCATTGAAATAATACTTGAAAAGATTTTGCTATTACAGCTACAGCTAAGCTAACAACTGACATTGCTATATGGCTGTTAGTAAAATGGAAATGATACTCTAATTTAAATTTTCATTTTAAAACTGTAATTAAATCATGGCTATCTATAGGTTAAAAAGTATTTCAAAAGGAACATATTCTTGTTATGATCAACTAATTAAAAATGTACTCTATTTGGACCTGAAGAACCCATTTCCATGCAGAGCCAAAGATCGCCTTGGGAAATGACTAGTGAACCTTGAGATAATATGACATTTTAATCTTCCTCTACAAACCACATCTGCCTAACTTCATAAACATGTCAGCTCACTTTGTCACTTTCTGTGTTACATTAAGGAAAATGTTTTTATTTCCCACCTTTTCCTCTAGAAGTGGCATGTGACTGACATCTCAACAAGAATAGCCTTTCTTTGGAAATATTCTTTTAGAAATAGTACTCTAAAAATATAATATACTTTAAACTACATTAAGACATAATTTTAAAAGGGGTCTATTTTAGAAGGGATTTAATAAGTGTTTATGTATTCCACTGAACTGAATCATTTAAATAATTTATAAATAATCTAGGTAACTACAAATTTTATAGGCAAATTTTTAATTACTTTAAGTTATCCCTATAATTTTCAAAAATTAACCATACTGTTTATATATAGAGGTATGGGGGGGGGGGGGACTGGGAATCAAACTCATGACCTCGCACTTGCCAGGCAGGTACTTATACCCCTGAGCTAAATTCCCAGCCCTATACTATTTATAGACATTTTCAGATACATTTGTTTACTTCAGGACCCATGAGCCCTTTGAAATAATATGCAAATTTTTGTGCCCATGTATACATGATTAGCTTGTAAAAGTTTCTCAAAAGTATCTGCAAATCAAAAGAAATTAAAACTACTAGCTATTAAGGACTTAAACATAAAAATCTCTTTAAATAGGAGACATAAGATCCTCTGATTTTAAAGGGCTTATGTAATCAAATATCCCCTACTTATACATCTATTATACAATTAAAACTGGTTTATCAATTTTTCTTTTTCTTTTTTTTTTTTTTTGTCTTTTTCGTTTTTATCGATACCAGGGATCAAACTCACGACTGCCTGCTTGTAAGGCAGGCGCTTATGCTGCTGAGCTAAATCCCCAGCCCCTCAATTTTTCTTTTCCCTGTTCTCTTTTACTAAGTCATTTAACATTCTACTTAAGCACTAAATAACAGCTATTTTAAAGGATGCTTTATTTGCACAGTATGCCAATCTAAAAAAATTATATCCCCTAGAAAATATTTACAGTACAACTATAAAGAAAATTTAGCACATATGCTAGACAGAGTATTATGGCTGTGTCTAGATGTCCTCCCAAGGCCTCATGCAATCAAAGGTGGGCCTTTATCAGTGGTGGCTGAATCTAGAGTATGTGACTTATTCATGGTGCAATGGTGGGATCACAGGTGCTAGGATTAAGGGTGGTGATTACTAAATCAGTCCACTGATGGTTTGGCACTGCCCTAATCCCAGTAGTTTGTATACAATAAAAAACAGAAAGGAGGCTTGTCTTATCTCCTGCGTACTTGTTTTGTTTTCTGTCCTTGATTTGTTTTGATTTGTTTTCTTGTTTTCTTGTTTTTTGTTTACTGTTTCTCGTCTGCAATGCCTGTTTGCCATACCACCCTATATTAGAGCCAGTCAGTTATATATTGAAACCTGTTAGCAATATTAACTTTTTCCCTTATAACTTTGGATATTGGGTATTTTGTTTCAGCAATGAGAAAAAATTAACTAAGACAGCTTCTCAGTTTTGAAGTAGGCATAAGAGCTGTAAATTCTGAAACTTTATTAGTATTTTGGTGCAAGAAAATTACTATTATTTAAAACTCTAATAAGCTCATAAAAATTAAAGAATTAGATCTTTCTTCTACTATCCTGAAAAGCTACAATGGCTCAGTCATCTAGCTGAAAGCTTTCCATTTCAGACAAGATCAGGCATGTTTAGGGTAATATAGCCATAGACAGGCTTTCCATTTCAAACTTCTGAAAAGTAGATGTATCTCTATTATGAATTGCTTAAAAATCCTAGTCTCACCCATCTCCCTGTATTAAGCATCAGACACAGTGCCTGAGAATACAAGGTAATATAAAATGTTTTTGATTAATTAATGTGATATGACTTAATTAAATCCTATAATTTGAACCTTGGAAGCTATTCCAATTTGCATAATATAAGTATGCTATAGAATAATATGAGATCATAAACCATTTTAGGGATATGTGTCAACTCTTCTACAGAACTATCATTTCTAATAACATTCTTTAAGTCATCTCACAACAAGTCCATGCTAATAAACATAGAAGTAATTGAGCAAAGAACATAAACTTGCTTAAAATGCAGACGCAATAAATGATCTCAAACATCAATCACTTTAAAGCTTAATTAAAACAAATCTGCTCATTATCACAAAAAGTAATTATATACATACATGTACAAAAACAGTAAAATACAGTTGAAATTATTTTTATGTACTAATCAAAATGAAATTTTAAGTAAAAGCGATACATATAAGACAAGACAGTAGAAGGAGTTACAGAAGTCATCTAGTCCTAACTCGGATCTGCCTTTTTATTTCTTGAACTAAGGGTTTTTGTTTTTGTTTTGGTTTTGTTTTGGGGGTAAAGTTTGTAGGATTCATATGGCTACTAAGTGTAAAGCATTCCATAACCATTCTTTGTTCACTTATGCAAACAGAAAGAAAACTAGGTGAGAAAAGAGGATTCACAAATCCCGCAATACTCACTGATAACTGCACTTGGGGTGATTAGATCAGAAAGCCTCTAGCACTCTCATGTTGTTTCTCACGTGTGTCCTGAAATCTCAAATATGTCAGGAGCTGTGCCAGTTCCCAAACCATATTTTGAACCTAGTGCCAATACTGGTGGTAACAGTGATGTACAGCATATCCTATAGAATTCAAGGCTTAGACCAACTCTGATAAATATATAAATCTGTCTTAATTCATGGTTACTATCCTTTTTTTTTTTTTTTTTTTTGTCTTTTTCATTTTTACCGATACCGGGGATTGAACTCGCGACTGCCTGCTTGCAAGGCAGGCACTTATGCCACTGAGCTAAATCCCCAGCCCCCATGGTTACTATTCTGCAATAACATAAAAACTAGCTATACAGATGAGATGCTCTCCATTTTTTATTCTGTTATCCATTAACAATTTAAAAATACACATCCACTGTACTTTTGAAAGGTGAAAAAATAGGAAACAATTCAGACATCTTGGGATAATACATAGGGACAGATGGCAATAGTGAATTTCCCTCCTACTGCCACTCATCCCTGCTGTGAGAAAGTATTTTGTTTTGTTTGAACTGGGCACATAAAGGCTCTGTAATGAAGAGAAGTTGCAGAGAAGAGGTAGGAGGCAAGCAGAGCCTTGAAACTGCAGAAGACATTGAGGGAAAATGTTGGAAATGAATAGCACAGGCTCTGCAGATAGGACAGAGAGAACTTACCAACCAGTAAACATTTTAAGGAATACTACCAAATGAGTACGTAAATGGATAAAGCATCAAAGAAACCAATGAGCATATAAAATAAATTAATAATTGAGTGAGCCTACGAGTGAACGATGCTGATGAATTGTGGAACTAGAACTAAAATGAAGACAGTCTGAATTCATCCTAAAAAGTAAATAAGGAAACATATCACATCTCCTAGAGTTGTCAGTGCACAATCTGTTCAACCACACACACGGACTTAGCTAAAAGCAATGAAAGTTCTCTGAAAGCTTTTATCATCAATGGAATAAATGGCTGATATCAGGTATGATGGTGCACTCCTGTAATTCCAGCACTTGGGAAACTGAGGTGGAAGGATTGCCAAGAGTTCAACGGCCTAGACAACATCAGAGTTTAAAGCCAGCCTGAAATACCTAGCAAGACGCTGTTCCAACAAAACAGAAAGAGAAAGAAAAAACAAATAAGTGGTTAAAGGAGATTAGTTAGGAAATAGAAGGGAAAATATAAGAAACAGAGATGCCTTATAAAGGAATAAAAAAAACCCCTTTTCTTACATAGTTTGTATGTTTGACTATACAAAGTCATACATGACACACATGACATATACATGAAAACTAGTATTTTGGAATTACTGACCTTTTAAAAACTAAGATATAATTCTAATATTGTAAATAATACTTTAAATTATACAGCTTACTGAGTTTTAGTATATTCACAAAACTGTGTAACAATCATCACTAACTCTAAAACATTTTAATCAGCCTAAAAAGAAGCCCTGAACCTATTAGTAATTATTTTCCATTTCCCTTCATCGTAGTCATGGAATTAACATGCATTAATCTTAATAAAGATTTTTCATTTTTATGTATCTCTCAAGTGTATACGTGGAGAGCTGCTTTTTTGGCTCCTTGGTCTGTGGCAACACATTTTCAAATAAGCTGATTTCTTAAATTCCTTTCCTTAAATTATTAAATTTAGGTTAAAAATTTTAGAAGAAATCTCATTAGGTTTTCCATGCTATTGATCTACCAAATGCACATAAACATTTTTTCTCCTTGATTGAATCTAATAATGCAAAATACTTCTACTTAAAAAAAAATTCCTTAACAAAATGAAACTAATGAACAAAAATAATGCTTGAATCTTTCTTACTCACTTTCTTGATTCTAAAAATATTACCCAGAGACTAAACTCACAAATAGCACAGATGTTTTACAGTCTTTACCTGTCTGTTCTCCACTCTGCTACACCTTTCCCACATATTTACACACCACTTATGAAGGGCAGTAATATTAAAACAATTATTTTCCTGATATACAGCCTCTAGGAATTTAAAATAAAACCCAAAATGAAAAGGGTAGACTTCTTCCTATAAACTACCCAAAAATACTTATTTTATTTTTAAGTTTAAATATTTTCTATAATATATAGATTTCTCTGTACAATTATCCCTAGCTAAGTCACATGAAAAATATTTTAAAATGTGTACAGAATAGGGAGATACATCTTTTACAAATGGAAAGGGGCTAATATACAAAGCGGGAAGGGAAGGAGACATAAAAATAAATAAAATGTGTTCTGTGTATGTACCAATTCCCCATGATGAATATAACCATTTAATGATAATTATATATAATTATGTATTACAAACATGTACTATTAGAAAATGTAAATTACCAAGTTTGCCTGACACAATCTAATCTCTTTCATGTCTCCTTCAAGCAACCCAGGGCTTTAGAAGGCTGCACTCTACTTGAGACAACAGAGACCCAGGGGACAGAGCCTTCATGGTCAGTCACAGAAGTCACTGTGCCCCTGGCCTAAGCCATTCAGATGGCGAAGTTTCATCTTCCTCCCTCACAATGCCTGAATACCCTTAGGGCATCCTCCATAAGTAATTCATGAGCAGCAAAAAACACATGCTCTAATCAATAAGGAGTAATGGCAAAACTCACAGCAGGTTCAGGAGACTGACTGGGTATTACATTAATATCTGATTAAGCTTCCTGGGAAATGTAAATTTTTTTATAGACCAATGACCTAAAATTAACCTTTTAACTTCATGTTTATAAAGCGTCTTTCCCATGGGACAAGGAATACATTTAATAAAAGTAGGAGGTGACATGAGTATTTTAATAAGTAGGATATTATCTTGAGATCATGGGAAAAATTAGAAATTAGTTTATCTAAAAACACTCCTAATAAGATTATTTTGCCTAACACTGATTATTTTCTTTTTCTTCTTTTTTACTCTTTTTTTTTTGTATTATTTAAAGCGAAAAAAGAAAGGAAATAAAAAAAACCAAAGCAGTAAAAGGGTACAAGTAATACAGAATTTCAAGAAAAAATATACAGTAAGAAATCACTAGTTAATAGGTTACATATTGTCATCTTAGAAACAGTTGTCCAAATTATAAAATTAAAGCAGTTTATAAAGTGGACATTCATACAGTGAGATTGCAGACAGTTTCGTTCAATGATCCACCAAAAAGCTCAGTAATATGGCTTTCCATCCTACATACTCAAACATACATGCAGTTATATCCCTTAGACCACTTGCCTTTCCTCTCTTTTTACAATAACAATTACACTTTTTGGGTTTTATTACTCCCACAGTTCTTATTACTTTTTTTGAAGAGAATAAAACCAAACATGACTAAACAAAATAGAATCAGAACAGAAGGATGGGCATAGTACATGATGCAAAAATAGAATACCAGGTGATCAAAAATGGTTACCATTGTGTCTCTTGCTATTTTTAAAAAGAGTTGCCTATATCATCAGGTGTAATAGAATTGGCCAAAACAGTATATAACAAGACCAATAAAACCTACACTGGAGACCTTCAGGACTTCAAAAGAAGATAATAGTCAAACCATAATGAGCATCATAGTAAATCTTATTATTTTCAAGTGTGTGTTCTAGGAGTTTTAAAACACAGTTTCACTTTTCAAGGGCCAATTCCCTGTATTTCAGAATATCTAGAGCATTCTATCTCTTTCTCTAGTAACTTGTCCGTTTATGGCAAAGCATTTAAAGTGCATGCCATAAGCATCAGAGTAGCTACAGTTGAAAGGAATTTGTTAAACAAACTTCTTGATTAGTCATCTTTGCATTTGAATTGAAAAGTCTAGAGATGTGTGATACTGCACATAAAAATGGTTTACAATGATAGATTATAGAAGCTCTTAAACATAGGTTTATTTCTGCACATTTTCTTATGTTCAAGCTGATACTCAAAATAATTTGAAATTTTCAGCACATTCTCAGGGACAAAATCAGCTAAAACCTTACTGGAAAGTAGAGTATCTGATCCATGCCTTAAAAAGATTACAAACAAGCCTCATGAAGATGCAGAAGAATCACCTAAATCTACTAGTCAGTGAAGTAGGTCTCCTCATTAAGCCCTGATGTCTTTTTTTATTTATTAACTAATCAAAAGACAAACAAGAAATGGATAAATCATTCCTTAGAGTAATATCTAAAGCCAGGATCTCTTTCAAAGAGAATAATAGAAGAATGCATGCACATACAAGGTAAAATTTATCAGCAATGGCCAATGAGGCACAAGTATCAGTTTCTTGCTTAGATGCTTAGTAAAATTGGTAAGAGGATAGACTGTGGGTATCAGAAACTCTGGCTTCAAATTCCTCCCCCACTGCTATAGATACATATTATTTGGGCCAGAAATTTTCCTCTAAGCCTCAGTTTCCTCATCTGGAAAATTAGTAATGATGCTCATCTTGTCGTTTTTTGGGATTAAAAACAATATAACTTAAGCAAAAGACACAGCATTCAAGAAAATAAGATAAGCTCAACAAATAAACTATTATCAACAGTACTAGCTCTACCACTGGCAGTTACTGCAACTGCAGAACAGAGAACTGAGAAGAGAGTGTCACTAAACAAACTGCTATAGAGGAGATTGTTCTCCTATTAACTGAAGTTTATACTTTCAATTATCAAACTTTTTTATTCCATCCATTTGGAAGGAGATACTTTTCAAGACACACCATGTGCTGATAACCAAAGCATTTTTAATTTTATTTTAATTAAGTACATCCTGAAGGGACAGACGGTCTCCAAGCTTAAGTAATAAATATATGGAAGAAGTTAACCAGGTAGAATACTTTTACAATCACTTTCATTTTACTGTCCTGAGTTCCTTTCACTGTACAGTTGCTAACAAAAGTAAGCTTAACTTTATTTAAACATGTACATTGTGCTACAAAGTATAGTAAGTCACGTATACAATCACAGCCTTCCTGAAAGCATATGGGCTTTTAAAATACACTAATGTAAACGTGTTCTTTTAAATATGCATTTAATTTATTAAGTGATCCTGAATTCATCAACTATTGTAAAAACATTCTAAATTTATGTTTAATAAATGTATCTCCTGGATTCAGTGCTAGAAAACAATAGTGAGTGCTGTTTCCCCCTGGTCAGTGAGTGCAATATACAGTGAAAGCATAGTTTAGCTGGAATCAACAGTGGTCTTACTTTGGTTCAAAATTAAGTTTTCTGAAAAGAAGAAAAACTGTGCTTCATCTTATTCTTTCACTTTTTAAATGTCTTCCTTCTTTTGTAAAAAATTACCTTTATCTTTACCTCTACCTTTAAAAAGAAATGCTTGGAAAAAAGTAGTTATGAGTAACCAACTACCGGTAGCCTCAAATCTAAGAACTGCATACTCTTTTCCTGTCTTTCTTTGCCCTCTTTTTCACAACCTTGAGTCTATTCAACCTTCTGCTGATGCCTACACAACAGACAAGAATCAGTAAGAATCTGCGTTCAGTAGTGAAGCTTAAGTATTTTGTATTTTCCAGTCATCCACAAACACAAAATGATCAGAGCATCAAGAGGGATGTTCCAAGTGAGAACAAAGTTAAAAGGGGGGCACTGCTCTCAGTTCCCAACCTCCGGTTCCATGAAGAAATAAGAAAGAAGGAAAACATTTGAAAAGTGAAAGAACAAGCTGAAGCTTAGTTTTTCTTCTTTTCAGGAAACTAAATTTGTACCAAAGATGACTGACTCCAGCTAAACTGTGCTTTCACTGTACATGGAAAACAGCAACTAGTTTGGTGCAAGTTATATTAGAAATGTAAACAGCTTCTCTTCATTATTTAAAACCTTCATGGTATCACACAATAAAAAACTGTCATCATAAAACAACAAACTTCAGGAGTGTGGATCAGCAGGTGGAAAGCTAGCCAGAACTACAGAATACTTAATAAAATACAGTTGCAGTACATTTAATATACACACATGCATCCCCCATTAAACAATGGAGTAAGAGGGTCTAAGACTTGCTTAATTAAGAGACTATTCTTAAGCCTTTTATTATTGCATGAACTATATCTTCTCAAAGCACTCTTGCGTGAGTCATCCTAATTGTCGAACTAGTAAAGTCTAGATTCTCTAGATTTTGCTTATTTATGCTTAGGATCCCCTTTCACTGACAGTCAGGCATTTCCTTCTGCTCAGCAGCAGCATGGTTAACAAACTCCTCCTGGAAACTCCTATAGAGGTGTATAGCTTTTTCTGCTAGAAAAGCTGGAGATTTTCTTTTCCATTCCCTGGCTGTACTTATAAGCTACTTACTGCAGCCCAGGAAGGCTCTGCTGGCCTCCATTGACAGCCTCCCTGCAGAGCTGAGGAGAAGTGATAGATACACCCGGCAGAGTACCACTGAAGATTTGAGATGCTGCTAGTGCTGGGTCCTTGACACTCTCCAATGCAAGTCTGTGGACTAAGAAGGCTCTCCTTGTTCACAGCAAACCCTGAGATGGAAATGGTCTTACAATTCTAATACAATTACAATTCAATTTCTTCTCAGGGCAACACAGAAGAAATAATGTTTTTTGGTACTTGAAGTCTATTTTTATGTTTATAATAATGTCAGTATGATTGACCCATTATTATTAAACTATGGTTTTTAATGAAACTCCATTTCACTGTAACAGCAAAATACTACAGCTGAAATTGATTAATTACACCTCAGAAGAAGTAATAACAGACTTCCCTATGTGAAATACATAATGTTGAACTGCTATTTTATTCTTCTAATTATATGAGAACAGGTAAAGTAATATACCTGCCCTATCAACAAATTTCAAAACTCTGCTTTTATCCTTTTTCTCTAGCTCTAGTCAGAGTCCTTGTTAATGATAGGAGCATATCATAATTTAATTAGCTGACACTGATTGGCAATCTACCCACTGCTATTTAATTGGAAACATTGCATAGAACTATCCATAACGGCCCACTTTGCATAACTAATAACCTTCCTAAACAAGACCTCTGGAAAACCGCTGATTTTTATTGAATATATGAAACATTTGGACAAAGTTATTATATTGCCACTTTACTGAAGACCAGCGAACACAGAATCTCCTTCACAAGTAATACACAGAGCTGATTCTAGAAGCCTGAAACAGGTTCCTAGGATAGCACAAAACTGCCAATGGTCAACTTGCCTGCTATCTCATATAAGCATCACTTACAAGGTATATTGCCACAGGGCTGAGGCTTTCCGTATGAGTGCCACATAAAGTCTTTCAGAGATCTTATCTTTCATGAATGTGTTAAATCAAATAAAAGAAATGGCAATTGCTTCTTAAATACATAAGGAGAAGCCAGGAGCAGGAGCAGACATCTGTAGCTCCAGCTCCTCAAAAGGCTGAGTAAGGGAGGTAAGGCCAGTTTGGGCAACATAGCAAAAATCCCTCTCAAAACAAATGATGGAGTCTGTGGTAATAAGCAAATGTCACTTTCATGGCCATAAGATAAAATCTATACTTACTCTACCTGAAAATATAGTAGTTTGGAGTCAGTCTGTAAAATACAATTATTCTGCTAACTACAGTCAGAAAAGTATGGGCATGTGGTATGTGTATGAATCACACAGATGGTGACTCTTGGAAAATGTATAAGCGTTCTTTTTGGAAGCAATATCAAGGAACTGTAAAATTATGAAATGATTTCTAGCTAGCCTCATTTTTTTATAGAAGGCCAGGACTGTTGGATATAGATTTTTAAAATAGAAATATGCATAAGAGTATCCACCTAATACACGATTTCATTCTTAATTCACAACACTGTCACCCCATGACTTTTTAGGAACACTAATATGTCAAAATAGAGTTTCCCTGGGCAGCAGACAGTCCTTGCTTCCTGGGCTACCACTATTATGATCCTGCGTATTCACTGTGAAAGCATCATACACTGTCAAATCCTGGGCTCTGTGGCCACAGTACCATTTTGCTAGCCACATGTAGTAGGAAGAAGATGGACTTAGACATCAGATGTAAATTTCACTCAGAACTCTGCCACTATAGCCACAAGACAACCTGATCAAGGTCATTAACTATGCTGGAGCTTTAAATTCTTATATTAAAAATAAAGGCAGTGATAGTACTATCTAACTTATATGTTTGTCACAAAAAAATTATTATGTATGTAAACTGTTTAGCAGTGAATAGCTGCTCAGTAAATAGCATATTTTCTTCTCACAACTATTATACATTTAACGGGGTTAGTAATACTCACTGAATTGTTGGGATCAAATGAAATAATTTGTCCAAATGCTTAGACAATGAAAAGGTGCTACTGCTGGCATCTGAGCTTCACTGTTCTAAATTTTAAGAAGTTTCTTTTATCTGTTTTTATGACCAAAGTACAGTTACTGATTAACTGTTACAGTCTCACTAAATGTTCCTGCCTTGAAGGAACCTATATTTCTAAGATCACAGCCTAGAGCATCAGATGGCCTAGTGTTAACTCAGTTTACTCCCTAGCTATGCATATTAGGCTTTGCATGGACTTGCTGATGTGAAGAAACACTACAATCATATAACGGTATTCATCTTAGGCATCACAGTGCTTACATGAAACAATCTGTACAGAATGCTAAACACATGCTTGCCTCAAACTAATTGGTCATATATGTTAGTGGAATATCCAGTTAGTAACAATACAAGATCAAATCTGAAACACATGAGAAACTCAGAAAGGCTAAAGGGCCCCACGGATGCTAAGAAACACACGTGGGAATTTTATTCCAAGAGTTCTGTCTTCAAAACTCATTACCAACCCTTCTGCTAGTAAATCACTCTTAAAACTAACTCAAGCATTATTTACTATCAAGAATTTACTGAGCATTTACAGTGTGTTTATCAAAGGGCTAATTGTTGGAGATAGAACAAGGCAGAAAGATGTCCTGGCCTTAAGGAATTTACATATCTGGGAGAAACAGACAGGATAGGAAGGAAAGTAAAATAATTACCTTTTGGGGGCTGAGGGGGGCCCTAGTAATTGAACTCAAGACCTTGCACTAGTCAGACAAGCGCTTATGCCACTGAGCTATATCCCTGGCCCTAGTAATCACATCTTACACACAGGGAATATGTTCCCGGGACTCCCAATGGAAATCTGAAACTGAAGATATACCAAATACTAAATATACTATGTTTTTTCCTATACATACACACCTATAATAAAGACTAATTGATAAATTAGGCACAATTAAGAGACTAACATTCACATGTTCATTACAGGGCCATAATGCATATGTCTTGCTGCCAGGTGGCTTGAACCACCGGTGGTACATGTGTGACTGTCCCATCAGGTGGCTTTTTATTAACTTTATTAACAAAAAGACCAATAAAACTTATTAGATCCATTTGTAGTATCAGTGGTATGCCCAATGGGACAGTTACACATATACCACCAGTGGTTCAAGCCAGCAAGAACATATTAAGTAATAAAATAGAACAATTAAAAAAACATAATATGGAAAAATTGCTAGCATCACAACCTTTGCATTTTGAAGCCATTCGTAAGTAAAATAGGGATTTGGAATACAAGCACTGCAATACCTTAACATGTGATTGGGTAAATAACACGGAATAACTGGAGAAAGGTATGATTCATATCACGCAACTTGAAATGTCATGCAATTTCAAGCTTAGGAATTGTCTATTTCTGAAATTTCCTATTTAGTGTTTTTGGACCACAGTTGGAACTGCGAACCGGAACTGCGAAAAATGAAACCACAGTGAGGAAAGAGGAAACCACAGGGCAAAGGAGCACAACGCTGCTGGAACAAGCAAGCAGAAAAACACAGAACTCTTCAGAAGAATACAAGCTTTAAAAACTACTGCTTGTATTACCTCACACTGTGACCTTCTCTTAAAATCAGAATTTCTAGAGATGTCCAGCAACTCTAGATATCTGAATGTCAAAGACTCAAGCTGGAAACATGTAATTGGACCAAAAAGAAGGAAAAGGTTTATGCCCTGATCTCAGAAGGCAAACAGGTATGCATGCAAGGTGTGAGAAAGAGACCTCTTCCAAATAAATCTGCTTTTCTTCTGCCCTTGTTGACAAAAGGTAAAACCTTTTCCTTCAGCAACTGAAGAGACTAAAAGCAAATGGCCTTCTCAGAGGGTCAGTAAGCAGGCCTGAGGCACGGTGAGGCAGAAATGACCTTCCTCGGGTGAGTTCTGAGAAGGAAAAAAGACAGGGGCCTAGAAGAGCAGCAGGGGTGTGGAGGATCGGAATGGGAAGCAGAAGTACAGAAAGGAAGTAAACCGCCTGAGGAATCTAAATAATAGGGGCTGCACACCAGCGCCGGTCTGGGCCATACACGCAATTAACCTATAATTAGCAAGGCAGCACGAGGAATTCTGAGAGGAAGGAGAACCAGGGATGGGAGAGAAAAGAGAAAGGAACAGCTTAAACTTTCAAGACCCTTTCAAGCTGTTCCTAATTTCATGAATGCTGCCAGTATTCATTCCCTCTAATCAATGAATCAAACTGACAAAGGCTCCTGCCTGACAATTCAGTGTGGCCACCACAGTTAGAGACAGACCATTTTCTTGTTAATCTGCACGCAGGTGTGAGAGTCCTTGGCAGGAGGCATTTGGCTCAAGAATAATTAGAACTGCCCTTACTCCTTTGCTTTAGTGGCCAAAGCACCCAGTGTATTTACAATATCCCATGCTGCAGACATCTGAACCCAGCTGCTCACTGATCAGATTAAAGCGCGCACTGCATGGCACATTTCTCATTGTAAATAAACTTTGCCTGAATAAACCCTGGGGAAAGGAAAGGCATCTTCCTCTCTTAATTTCCCAGACCTACAAAAGGCTGGCCTTCAGAGGCAGCAGTAGCTCCAGTGATTTATTGCTGGAAAAAGGCTATTCCTTAGAGGATTCCTGTCATGAGCTGAAGGTACGGCCAGGGGAGCAGCTCTCATTCAGTGTAAGAGATGGGAGAGAAAAGCTGAAAAGCAGCCCCACAAAAAATATGCCTTTATTACATGTTGGACATTATGTGAATCAGGATGTGCTCTGTGGTAATAATTTCATGCTGATTTACAGGCAAAGACTGCCGAGCAGAGGAAGAATGGAAGGAAGAAGATGGAGAAAACTTGCTGAGCACAGAGGCTTGCTATTTAACAAGCACTGGGCTACATACCTGGTGCATGGGTCATCTCAGAGAAAGAGTGATGTAGTGATGTCTGAGATGAAAAGCACAATTCCCATATAGCCGCCCCTCAACCATGTCCTGGAATGGGCCCTTTATCTGTCAGTAAGTAAAGTCATGATGTGTCTATCTCAGCTGTGGACAAGGCAGGATTCCCACAGCACCCACCAGCTCGGTCATGGAAGTGTTCTCAGGTAAGGAGCAAGGAATCTCCACACCCCAGAGTGGGGGCCAAACTCCAAAAGGATGCTCAAGAACTAGGGTCAGCAGAATGAGTGTTTTAAAATTGGGGAGACAGGAAGTGGAGACAAAGACTACAGACATCTCCTTTGAGAAGTATTTCCAGAAAGGAGACAGAGAAATGTGGCAGGAACTGGAGGAGGGTCTGGGGTCGGGAGAAGTACGAAGAACAAGCAAGCTGTAACTTTAAAAATATGGTCTCTTTCATTTCGACTGAGCAATTAAAATCCTCACAAAAAAGAAACTTGGAACTCTAAATTAAAGCTCTGTTTTCCATATAAAGAAACTGATTTAGACAAGTTAGGTGACATCTTGTTCAAGTTAAAAACTAAAGGAGAGCAGGGCTGCATTTGGAAATCAGGAGCACTTTCACCGTCACTGGGCCTCTGCTCCGTCCTCCGCTTTTGCCATGTCCTGCTTGCTCCACTGTGGCCCATTCTCTTTTTTTAGTTTAAGTTTGGTTTTCACTCTAAGGTTTCAAAAGACTTCCAAGAGCAAGGTAGCAGATTAACTAGAAGTGATTTTGTTTTTCCTTTCGGAGGAAATTTTAACTATCTTTGCCAAAAAGGGACTAAGGCTATGAGGGAACTGCATTAAAAATAATGAGGCAAATAAAGAAAAGCTTTTATTATTTTAATGAATTCAAAAGCTGAGAGCATTAATGAGAGGAGCAATATGTTTACTGCTCTAATCCAACATAATTATGTTTTTAAATTTACTATGTTGAGGAATGTTTCTGCTACATCAAAGAAAAATACAAAATATGTCAATCAGACAGATTAAAATTAAATTCAAACTTTGAATGCTTTTAGAGATCAATCTTTTAATTTCCAACTGGAAAATACTATTTACAAGATGTTAAGCTTCTTTATATGTAAAGGTAGACTTTCTGCTTACAACTTAACCTAAAAATTTCCTCTATCTACCATTTATTACCATTTAACCCATATCCAAAAAATCTGTGATTCTATACTTTTCCATCTGTATCAATCATTTACTTCTATGTGTATGGGGAAGCTCATTTAATCTCTCCGCCCTTTTGCATTCACAGTTGTAAAGAAATTTAGTTTCTGACTCAATTCACTGAAGATAATTCTAGTAAAGAAATCTCCACAATAACATTTGCTACATGAATGGTATAATACATACATAAATTTGCTACATGAATGGTATAATCTTCTAAGTCTCAGAAGAAAACATCAGAGCCTTTCTTTTCTTGACAATGTGAACATCCAAAGAAATGAATATCATCCAAAGGAAAGCATAATATATATAGTAGTATTCTATCCTTTCTCAAAACATATCACATTTCTTGGCCATTAGATTGTCACCATTCTGCCCTAATCTTGACATATCATACCTCGATATTAGTTCTCAGGTAACTGTAAAGGCAAAAATGACTTTAATAAAGCAAAATTAATTACATTTCATTCATTTTGAGGTTTCGTATTTTTACTACAGCTCACTAACATTGAATATACTTTCAACAAAAAGGCACCAATCTTAGGTTCAGCTTTAATTTCAGTGGAACACAGGAGCAGTTACAATTAAACTTTAGAGAAAAGTTCAATTCATCTTTCTAAAGGTTTGTGATTAAAACTGCTCATTTGAAATCATTTTAAAATCTTGTCCTAGCTTTCATAAAATGATTAAACCATGTTCAATAAACCCTAAAACTTCAATAAAAATTCAGTCTCAAATACATAACATCCATTTGACAAGTGTTCTATATCCAGTAACAGAATACAGTATAATACAGCATAAATTTCAATATGAATCTGAGCATCATATGAATGAGCGGGTTGGTAATTATGTCTCTTGTAATTAGGTCAGTCACCCAGTATTTTATTTCCTAAATCCTTGACTCATCATCTTACTGTCTGTATTCAACTAATGGTGTTGTTCTGAGATTCCAATGAAAAAAAGGCACAGCCCATTCTTCCTTGTATTCAAGTCTAGTAAGAAAATCTAATAAGGCACTTTTTATATCTATTAGTTAAAATTATTTATTACTATTGACAATTCTGGACATATTAATATCCATCTGTATAATGCACAAAAGAAACCCATGTGGACAAACTGAAACCCAAAGCAAAGAGTTCCCCGCAGCCGTGGAGACAAGACTAACACTGTCCAAGACTAACACTGTCCAAAGATGAAACAACCTGATATCACCAGGAGAGGTAGATTAAGAGGAAAAGGCCAGAGGAAGGGAGACAGCACTCAAAAATACACATTATCACAGTTATACACCAGAGGTTTAGTTACTTCCCTCCCCTAGCTCCCAAAAGATATTTTGAACAAAATGCCTCCAGTTTACTAAAAAATAATGAAGAAGGCTTAAGCAGAAGCTTAGACTCAGGTTTAAACGACACACTACAGAAACTATCATCCATTCCCCTCCACTTTCCTGCATGTCATTATGTGCTTCTACATATAGGGTACATGACATTCCTGTTAGTTCCTGAGTCTAGCTCATTCTTAGAAACAGTATGGGGTCTGAGGCTGAATAGTGTAAATCCTGCCCCTACCTCTTTGTGCAATGAACCAAGTAACTTTCATTTCTCTAACCTTTGTCTTTTCCATCTATAAAACAAAGACAATAAACTTACCCTGAAAGACTATTGTAATAAAGAAAACCTAATACTCTGAAAAGATCTAACCTAGGGTCTTACATTCAGTGAACATTCAATAATTATTTGTTAATCACTGTTCTAAAAGCAGCTCTTAAAGAACTCTTAGAGGATCTGAGAGGTCAAATTATTTTCATCCTAATACTAAGGTATTATTTGCCCTCTCCACACTCATCAGCCCATGAGTAGACAGAGCTTTCCACAGGGTGCATGGTATGTGAATTATAAGAGGTGGGCATGAAGACAGATAAGGGAACTCTGGTGTAACCCAGACAGGGGTTTGCAAAAAAGTCTTTTCTCACTAATTTCTTCATTTTTGAAAAGTCATTTTCAAAAAAGCATTTATATTAAAATTTAGTGGATTATCGTTTTAAATAAATGTCAATAAAACTTTATATGCCTCAATTTTTACATTGTAAGAGACTAGGAAAGGAACAGGGTAGAGCTGGAGAGAGACTGGATAACAGGTACCAAACTACAGTTAGGGGGAATTGGTTCTAGTGTTCTGTAGACAGTAGGCGAACTAGCCAAGAGCAATCAATTTTCTATTTCAAACAAGGAAAAAAAGGAGCCCAAAGATTCTCAATACATATAAATTATAAATATTTGAGTAAATGGAAATGCTAAATAACATGATTTGATTATTACACATTATACATATGTATTGAATTATCACACTGTTCCACATAAATATACATGAATACATCAGTTAAAACTATCCAAGACTGATAGATAAAATCCCCCAAAAAATGTATTTTGAGGTCTTCAATAATATTGAAATATGTAAAGGATCCTGAGGGAAACAAATTTTTGAGCAGTTATTTTCTCTTCCCAACCTGACTCACAAGGTACCAGAAATGGCTAAATGACAAAAACCCAGTTATGTAACCTGCTTAGGAAGATCTGAAATCTATTTCTCCACAAAGACCAAGGAACAAATATAAATAAATATACAAATACAGGAAATTTAAAAGATATATTCTTTAAATTATTCTGCCTTTCCCAGTCAAGTTGCATTTCTGAGTTATACAGAAAATGCTTTTTAAAGTTAACAAGGGGGGGGGTGCTCTGTATTTGTTTGGATCTTTGCACTGTAGTAATTAAGATTTTCATTTCTTTGATACCAATCTTTGTCATAGTTTATAACTGGGTAAAAGAACCTAAAAGCTCTTTAATTGTGTAGGTTTGCCTTAATGACACAATGTCTTCTTCAATCTTGCCCAGATTGCTAATGAAACCAATTTTAAAGTTGTTGTGGCCTGAGTCCTTCATTCTAATGGCTGCCAAACCCCTTCATATATAAAGTGACTTTTTAAAAATTGGCTTATGCCCTTCAGTATTGAAGGTCTTCACAACCCAGTTAAGTCCTTACTCAGCTGCTGATGGAGCATCCCTGAAACTTACAGCTGAGGAATTCTGGCAATGAGCTTCCCCTGGGGGGAGCCAAAGGCATAAAGTTCTAATAAACTTCACACAACACAGTGGAGTACAGTTCCCCTACACTTTCTGGAGGGCTGGTCCTCTAAACAGGTAACTCATCTTCCTTTGCCCTATCTCCTTCCTGCCTCATATGTGAATCTTGCTCCAGCAATCATAACCTCTACTTCCTCATCTCTTTCCACTAACTACTTTTTCTCCACCCAAACCCTGCCTCAGGAGTTTACATCTTTAACCTCAATCAATTCTACCTAGGACATTTTATTTTTCTCTTCACTGTCTGGTTGTTGGCGGGGGGAGTTTTAAGCTTGCTCATCTCATCCAAATTTCCAGCTTTTCATATACATTATATATCGTGACATCACTGAAGAATCTATGCTTGCTTTGGTTTGCAATGACCTCTTCAATGCAAAGCGCAAATGACTTTAATTCTTTTTGCTTACTCTTCTATACATAAATAACTCCTCTACATTTCCATGGAACTGCTATTTTGCAAATGTTCACAAAAATCAAAAAATTGGTATGGCTTGGTCCCCATATTTAGGCATATACAGTAATATATAATTAACTTGTACTCACTAAATGAACCAACATAAATAATCAGAACATGGTCATTCCCAAGCCTTCAGTGTGCTACCCACTCTGATTCTACTGCCACTAAATTAAAAGTTTATATGACTTCTTTGGCAAATGAGATATGAAAAGTTCCAAATGGCCAGCAAATATATAAAAACAGTTTCAATGTCTCTGGCCATTAGAAAAATGCAAAGCAAAACAACACCAAAATTACATCTTACACCAGAAAGAATGGCAATCATCAAGAAACCAACATATTATTGAGAATATTTGTGACCGTGTTCATTAAAAAGATAGACCTGTAGTTCTCTTTTGTGGTTGGGTCTTTCTGTAGTTTTGCTAGCGAGTAAATGCTTGTTTCCAGGAATGACCCTGGAAGTAGTGCTTCTCTTTCAACATCATTAAAGTGTGAGAATTAGTGGATTAGATCTCTGAAGTTCTTGTAGAATTCAACAGTGAATCCATCAGGACCTGGGTTTTCTTTGTTGGTAGTTTTTGTTTTGTATTGCTGTCTACAGCCATACCACCCTGAATGCGCCTGATCTCGTCTGTTTTGTATTGCTTAACTTTTTAAATGGGTTGTTTACAATTTCTGCATCTTCTTGATTTAGCTTTGGGAACCAGAGAGGTTCAATAGGTAAAATCTACACAATTATTCAGAAACTGAAACAACTTCAAAATCTTCTATAGTAGGTTTTTTAAAAGTGAAATAAATCATATTAAATGGCTGATTACATAATAGTGTTAGGTGACCAAAAGGAGTGATTCAGGTGTCTGTTTTGAGTAACTGATTCAGTGCAGGTATCTTTCATGGAAAAAAAAGGATTCTAAGAAATAAGGCAAAGACGAAAAATTCATATGCAGACCGTGCAAAGTTATGTCTTTACCTTAAATGTGTTTGGGCTCACTGGGGTTTTCTATTTAGGTTCTGTATCAATAAATCTGAGGAGAAACCCAGAAACAAAGAAAAAGAGCTACCCAGGAACAAATTCACTACATCTGCTCTTGTTCCTATTTCCAGCTTAGGCTTGGGCCTTCTATGCACAGTGTCTTTCAGGTGTCTCTAAGTCCATTTAAATGACAAAACTGAGGCAGAGAGATAGTAAGTAACTCACTGGAGAACAAACAACAGGCATATAGCCCTTTCATCTCATGGCTCATGTTCTTCATCACAATCTTACCACTTGATTAAGAAACAACAGCAATTTCTTTTTTTAAAATAATTTAATAATCTCTTATTAGTACATGTTTGCACCACATAATGTTTATATTCCTTGTATGGAGCTGGTACATGCATGTAACACAATTTAATTCTTTCTTTCACCCCCTTTCCCTCCTTTCCCTTCATCTCTTGGTCGCTTTCCCATTTTCTAAGGAAACCATGCTTTTTAAAGACAGGCTCTCAATCAGTCAGACATAATGTGTAGGTCAAGGAAAAATGCTGAGATATTCCCTCTCGAATTCCTTCTTTCAATCATGTTCTTATTAGATGCAAAAGGCCTATTTTAGTACTAGAATTCCCCAATATCTATGCTGGGATCACCTGAGTTCCCTAACCTAAAGCAGTGAAGTCCTCCTTGTCACAGAAATAAGCTTTATCTTCTTTTCTTTCCTTTCCTGTTCTACTCTAAAGTGTTATCATGGCTCACTACACAAGACAGTACTACAACTATATCAATCTCTAGTGCAACCACTTCGAGAATCTGCAAACAAGGGTACACATTACAGAGTTTCCAAATTCTCAAATGTCACAGAACCATAAGCTTCTGATGACTGCATTAAGGACCCAGACCTGTGGTTTGGATGAAAGATGAGCTTTACAAAGAAGTATGTTGCAGGGAGAGCTGGACAGATTGAAGATTACAAGAAGCTGAGATGCTCAGACTATTCTAACTAATGGGCTATTCTTCACTAATTATACACAACAGATTGAAAGGACAGAGTTGCAGGTGGAAACCAAGAGGTAAACAGACCTCTAAATAAGTAAAGAGTTGGAAGCACTAGCCATAGAAGCACAGGTTTCAGAATGAATTATTAAAACCTTCCCTGGTCTTCAGTCAAGAGAATGACTGATTTCTAAGTGAAGACAGACATCTTATCCTGAATGCTGCTGTTTTAAGGTAAAAATAGACTCATACTCTTCCAGGTTTTTTTTCATTGCTGGTGAAAAATGAAACAATTCTGTTGTTTCAGATGTGTCTGACTCTAAAATTTCATTCTAGCTACTACCATCCTTTGAAATCCACAGCAAGGGAAGAAGACCATTTTGGCATGTAAAGTAGTATGTTTTGACATGAAGTCATTGCAATACATGAAATACACAGCATTTTTATTGGAAGAAAATATAGTTCTAGATTAAATTTTACCATATTTCAAGCTTCACTTTGAACACTTTTAAGATAAACATATATACAATGGTTAAGAGAGGAAGCTGGCTTTTTCCACAATTAATTAGTAAGGTAGAGTAAGGTACAGTAGATTTTTATATGTTTTTCACATGTAAACGATTGAAAAATTTTAAAAGGCAGAAGGAGCTTATAATTCCTGACACATGATAAATTCACAATTCAGGAATTATATCTACATTTATAGATACACCCATCAAAATGAATTATATCTACACATAAAAATATACCCAAGCATAGAATATATTCAGATACAGAATTAGTCCAACACTGAGTTCATTTCCCCAACAAACTCCTGCTAAATTATAAAAGTGCCTCTTCAATTGAGATAACACATTTTATATGAATTTCAGAGGTATTTACTGACTACCTAATTTTTAATCAGACACAGTTCACAGTATAGTTAGAACAGGGAACAAAACACATGAGATCTGTACTCAGTTGAACTTATTTCTATATAGAGTGATACAAATAGTACCAAGAAGTAAATAAATAATCAAAGGTGATTTCATATAATGTTTGTGATGTGGCAACAACAAAACAGAATGGTATCTCAGAAGTGTAGAAGAAAAGCTGTGTTAGATGGGATGATGATAGAAGGCCTCTATGAGACAGTAGCATTCAATGGGTCCTGAATGATAAGAAACAACACGTACTAAAGAGCTAAATTTTTTTTAAAAAGGTATTGGGGTTTGGAAAAGCAGGTGTGACAAAATTCAATTCAGCAAATAAAATGAGCTGCCCAAAGGAAAAGCTCTTTTTTTTCACAGTGTGGACACTGTGCCAGCAGGGGCTCAAGCCCCTCATATTTTCTCTCTGCCACCCCTGTTGTGTTGCTTTCTCCCTTACGTTTTCCAGAGTGTTGCGCTGCTCTTGAGCAGTACATCACTGTTCTCATGAAGAATGGCGGAGGGCAAAGGGCCCAGGCAGCCTACTCAGTCCCCTGGGAAGATTCCACCACTTCCCAGTATCACCATGCTGGGTCCTGGAGATATTCCAGATCCACACTATCACAGAAACTTCTATGCTTTTAATTGGTATGGCCCCTTAAAAAATGTTACTAGGGCCAGGGATTTAGCTCAGCGACATAAGCACCTGCCTGGCAAGTGTAAGGTCCTGAGTTCAATCCTGGGTACATTTAAAAAAAAAAAAATGTTACTAGGAAGGAAGCCTGAATGAAAAATGACCTGCAATACATGGCATCTGTGCAGAGTCCCTGATAGGACAACATGCTTGAACTGCAAAACAGGATGAGAATAGAGGAAACTCGGGAACCCTGTCAGCAAAATGCAAGCACCAGGAGCATGAAAGGCTCACCAGGTCCTTACTGTGGGAGACTGAGAAGCACTTTTTATCCATCCTCACTGTCCCATGGGCTGGGTAGTATCCTTATTTTACAAAATAAGAACGCTAAACCCATAGGTTAAGAGCTACTCTCAATTCATAAAATGAGGAATGACAGGGACAATTATGAGCCAGGGTGATCTGAGCTGATGCTTGGAACCTCTGTTTCCACCCACTCCATTCCTAATTCCACAGTGTTCCTGTGAGCACTGAGCCTACAGAATGCATTCTTCTTCATCTCTTCTTGCTATTATCTATTGTAATATTCACCCATATTCATGAGAAGTTCTTCCTTATTCTAATGTTTTCATTTATATGGAAGTTCTAGATAGAGACTCCATGTGTCTCTTTAGCTACAGGCACAGGAAGAAAACCATTCCTAAAACCGAAACTAAATGTACCTCCTCCTGTGACTGAGGCTTGTGGATGCAAAAAAGCATATTAGTGGGAAAATAAATACTATACTGCTCCTCTCATCCTGAGATACCTGGAGAGGGTGAGAGAACGGAAAATTTCAAAGCTCCTGCCAGGTCTCAGTGCTAAAACATTAATGAACCTTTTGAATTTCCAAAGGTAGGCTGGGAGCCTAGGATGTTTGGTAGTTAAACTGCTTTGCATAATGAAGGAAAGGTAATTGAGTTTCCTGAGGAATCAGAGAATAAAGAGGTCTAGGAAAATGGAGAGAGGCAGAGAGCTACACCGACAGCTGTTGTCTAACTTTGCATGACATCTGTCATGAGTTCTGCATTACTAGCAATGTTGGCACCACATATCTGACACAGAATTTGTCCTGAGCTCTCTGGTAGGGGCAGATGCAGTAGGGAGTGAGGATTTTGTAGGTGACTCCTGAGAGCAGGCAGTGCGGAAATATTCTCAGATCACACCGAGGACAAGCCATAACAGTCTTGTAAGATTAAAAGGAGGTAGTGAGTCTAAAAGAACCCCTGGGGGCCTGGCAGTGCTCCTCAAGTGCTCTCCGGGTTACAGAAGAGGACAGGTGGGGCTGTTTGGTTACCTTCTCACCCAGTGTTCTAGCAACCACTTTTGGTGAACCTCGTTCTCTCACCTCACCTCTCAGTACCACCTCCCACAACCAGCGCCTCAAAGCAGAGTTAAATGCAAATGCAACTGGCAAAGCACAGCTGGTGTAATTCAACTGCAGGCTGCCAAGCATGACAGGCTGCTTTCACTGCGGTTAAAAAGGTCTGTTGCCCCCAAGAGGTTTCTTCTCTGGGGCCCTGTGGTTTAACTTCAAACTCATTTAATTATGTAACAAAGTGCTTTTGACTGGCCCCGTCTTGTATTCCTGGGTCACTTCATGCCACTCTCAACATATCCCCAGAGCACGAGTAAGATTGAGTGACTTAGGGTTTCTCTATGTACCAAGCTGTTACAATCTCCTCCACCTTTAAGCTTACGTGAATGCTTCAGCAACCTATCACAGTGTCATTCCTGCAGGAAGCCCAACTCTGCCTTCGCTTCGGATTCAGTGTCCCCAACCCCAGCTTCTGTGCACACCTTCATCCGGGCATGCATGGTCTTCTGTAATGGCTATGACTTGGTTGTTGCTTCTCTTGCAAGGTTCATGTGTTGGGGCTTGGTCTTCAGTGCGTTAATGATGGGAAGTGGAACTTTTAAGAGATGGGTGTAGTGGGAGGTCCTGTGTCACTGAAGCATTGCCCTGGGAAGAGAATACTGGTCCCAAGGAGTGAATTCTCCATATAGGGAGTGGTTACACAAGCCTAAACCCAACTTCAGAATCATTCTCTGGCTTCCTGTATGAGGATATGATCTTTTTCTCCCACCACTGTCCTAGCCATGAGGCAGTAAAGACAAAGAAAGGCTCACCAGAGCTGACCCAAGGCCAGTGTCATGCTCTTGAACATCCAAAGTTGGGAGCTAAATAAACCTCTTTTGTTTATAAAATAGTCTGTCTCACATATTTCATTATAGTGCAACAATGAACTAATAACAGTAATCATTAATGAGCTTCTCTTTCTTATTCAAAAGATATATCCAGGCCTGAAACTGAATGGTTCAATAAATTCTTGTTAAATGTACAGCTTTAAATTATTTTCCTAAAGACTAAAAAGACATTCAAATGCAAATATGCCCAAGTAAAGAATACTTCAAACAGCAGACAAGAATATATATTCCAAATCCTGCTTTTTTTCTTCAACACATAGCTCTGGCTCTTCTGGCCTCAATCCAGACCCTTATATTGCTCTTTCCTATTTAAGCCAAGAGCAGTCTTCAAACCAAAAATATGAATGCTAACTGACATGTACTAGTAGTTTTTCATCTCATAGATATGTATCCTGTTCTTTTTCTGCATGAGGCATGATGCTAAACTCCTATGATACAATGAGGAACAAAAGGAACATTATTTCTATCCTAGGAAAGTTAAGCCAATGAAGTAATGTCTAAACCATTTTAACTGTGTAAGTGTCTTATAATGAAATGATAGGGCATGATGACAAAGTTTTGGCAGTTTAGTAGGAGGAACCAACCCATTTGGTGTCAAAAGATGGCAGGTTTCTCAGTGTAAATCTATATAAATTAGGGTAGGGTAATCTTTTTGAAGTAGGTGTTACAGGATTATAAAAGTGAGCTTTACAAACAGATAACAGCCTGTGTGCAAAGGCAAAGAGCACAGAGGGTTTCAAGAACTAAGAAGAGAACAGGGTGACAGGGCTGAGAGTTCCTAGCACAGCGAAACTGAATGAGGTTGAAGGGCACCTGGCTGGCCACATTAAATTAGACCCTTGGTGAACTGGCTAGAGGAGGACTAATAAGTGAGCTACATCCGTGGCAACAGCGTTTCTAAGGTGAAAGAGTGAAGCAATTCTACACAGAAACAGTCACCAATGACCTCAGAGCCAGCATCTCCACACTGGCTAACTGAAGGGACAGACTTACTTCAAGTACCATCAAAAACATTTTAGAACTAGGTTAAACTAAGGAAAATAAACACATTGGGGGAAGGAGGTTCTCTTGGAATATAAATCTATCCAAACCAGGCACAGGTGACAAATGAAATTTGCCCAAGAGATGACCTAGACTGAAACCCCATAAAGAATTTCTGAAGACTTGCAACCAGCTGATCCAAAATCCCTTCTGCTACTCAAGGCACATTAATCAGAATGATCATAAATACTGTTGGATCGTTTTAAATTCTTATCTACTATTTGGAAGATGGAAGTTCCATTTTATTTCTAAATCCAAATTTCACAGCACTGAAGGTTCATGATACGTTGGTTATCATTACAAAATACCCAGTAAGTACTTCCTAACAGCTGGTAGCATCAAAAATCTGAAAGTAGAAGTAAGCTCTCTTAGATATTATGCTTAGGTAAGAATCACCTGAAACCTTAAAGCAATAAAATATGAGAGTTATTCCAGCTGCACAGACATTACTGGTATGTCATAACTTCTGTAAGAGTATAAACTGTATCATATATCTACCTAATAAAAAGTTTAAAATACATTACTTATAATACTTGATATTTTCTTTATGTAAGAAAAAACTGTTTTCAGCTGAAATTGTGGAGAACAACCAGCTTGTAATACACGTCCTGAGCTACTTAAGGGCTAAGTACACAATCCTTTCGGCTATATGCCTCAGGTACCTATTGCTGTTACCTACTGGGCAGTTCATCACCCTCATCTGTATTGTTAATCTGAAGCTTGAAATATTCATGTTCTCAAAATATATCAATTATATTTTGCAATTCCTTCATTTGAAAGAATCTTTAGAACCATCATTGGAAAGATAATTGATGCCATGTTCTTAGCGTTGTAAATTATTGTGACTCTTATATGCAGTGTTGGTTGTTACTAAAAAACTCAAAACCACAACTATATGTGACTATCATAATGAAAGCAGGAGTTCTTTCTGTACAGTACTTGTAGACTGCATGACATTTGCTAGCTTGCCTTGACTCCATAAAAAAGAAACGACGTTGAAAATAATTAACCATATAAAGTAGTAAGCTTTATATGAAGCTCACTGATATGACAATATGTTCATGTTTTTACAACACTGCTAAGCATTTATGAAAGACAAATAAATTTTATTGCCTTTGCCCAATTTATATATGTATTTTATAGGCTTATATATATGCACTACAAGCCATCCTAATCTTCATCTGCCCACATCCTCTGAACTTTGAAATAAAGGCAATCAAGACTTACATCAGATTTTACAAGAGGCATAAGGGTCTGACAGAACTTTTCAAGCCTATATTTAATTAGAGAGCTCTCACTAAAAAATTCAGATTAGATTTCAGTGCTCAATGTTTATTATTTTAGATGCGGTTTAAAAGGGAACATGTAAGCATCTTGATAAATAAATTTAGCTGCTGTCACTTCATAAAAACAAGTACAATTAAAAGAGAAAAAGGAAATAGATAAGGAGATGGGAGGAAAACACTCATGAAACCTGGATGCTGTCAGGGCTTTTGTGTATTACTACGTTTGCTCTCCTGGGTAGAGCAAAGGACTCAAGATTAACTAATAACCACCCTGAGGACTTCACGGCAAAGGCTGCTTACTGTTAGAGGGGACCAGGGGAAATTCAAATCTCTAAGAATGAAAGTTCAGATATTCAGAGATGTGAAGCCTTCTATTAAAAGAAATGCTAGAGAAAAGGGCAACATTTGGAGTTGAATTCAAGTTCTGTGCTAGGAATCTCTTCTTCCACCCTACCTTTCACCCCCTCTCAACCCCACACACAAAAGTCAACTCATCATGAAATTCAAACATGCTCAAAATGTTAGGCTTATCTGTTCCAACTGAACAAAGGGTTGAACTGTGATCTTGAGTGAGACAAAAAGGTATAAATGAATAAGGCTGCTCTCACAAAGTGAAGAAAGTATCTACAGACCTTGACAATTTCCTCACCAGCAGAGCCAGCTCCTTGATGTTAATGTTTTTCTTCTTATGACAAACAGGACAAGAAGAAAAGGAGGAGAAAAGGAGGGAAACAGGTTAATCAGGCAGATTTTCTAGGAAAAAAAAATCTAACTTTCTACAGTTTTGCAGAAGCAAAACTGAAGGGACTGCGGCAAAGAAAGAGTTCAATAGCTGTGATTGTTAGTGATTTTGGGTCATGTCTATGAGGTGCACACATCGACAGGGAAAAATTGAGCAAATGAAGGAGCCAGGACCTAAGAGGAACTATTTCCAGCGCCACAAACTCCCTGGATGATACACTCATTCACTTGCTCATACGGAATGAGTGTGAATCATGTGCCAGGCAACTGGGCTTGAATATGACTGAAAATAATCTGCTCATAAGAAGTCTGTATTCTTATGAAGGGTGACAAAAGTACGTACTAATAAATCTGAGGGAGAAGAATCAGTCCTAGAGGCAAATATCTCTCAGCCTGTTCATGCATTTAAAGATGATTGCTGTGGACCAGGTTCTGGGCTGGCTACTGGGATTAAGCAATGGTAACTGAGAGGCAGGCTACATTTGAGAGTCAGTTACAAATAAAAGGTAAATTAAGTTAAAGAAATTTATGAAGTAAGCCAGAGAGTGTATAAAAACTAAAGGAAGGAGAGAAGGGAACCAGAAATACATACATGTGGTAGGGAAAAACTAGAAGAGTAAGGTGTCAGAGAAGCTCTAGTCACAAGTGTTTTCAGAATGGAGTTTTGTCAACAAGACACACATTGTTATGAATTCAAACACAAACAAGACACAGTATCCACAGGATGGGCCATATGGAGATTACTGATGTTCTCAATGAGACAAGTTTCAAGAGGGTCAAATCCCTGAATACCAGGCTGCAGTGGTCCTGTGATAAAATGGAAGAATGTAAAGACTAAAAATAGAGATAATTTCATTTTTAATTGTGAAAGACTAATTCTAAGAAAAAAAAGAGGTGTAGACACTTTGTTCCTACCCTCCTTATCTTCTTCAGGGAAAAAGGAGACTTAGTCACATTTAAAGGCTAAAAGTAAAAATACGGAGAATAGACACAATAAGTGGTCTAATAAAAAAGAATGGGATCTAGAAACCAGAAAGAGACCCCTCTACTGGACACTGCGAGACAGAAAGGGAAAAGCACTGAGGATTTCAGAGATAAGGGTGAAGTGAGAAATTAATCAAAGATCCACCTACTAGCGGCCTCAGGTCATGGAAATGCCAGGCAAAACAGACTTTGTAGAGATGGGCAGGGAATGGGGGGGAGGGGGGAGAGAAAGAGGAAATAAAAAAAGATGAAGATGCCATATGACCCAGCACTCAGGAGGCTGAGGCAGGATGATTGCTGTCAGTTCCGGGAAGCCTCGACTAAAAAGTGAGTTCAAGGCAAGACTGAGCTGCATAGTGAAACTCTGTCTGAAAAAAAAAAAAAAAAAAAAGCGATATGTGTATATACCAATATTCCATAATGAATATATGTTATGTATTGCAAATATATATTAATAAAAAATTTATAAAGATTCAGTGCAATCAAGGAGGCTGCCAAAAACTGATCACAGCCTTTTCAGATTAGCCTTACCACCTAGTAGACAACTGGCAAAAGTGAATGGGTGCAAGGAGGGCAAAATATAGCTTATATTTGATAATTAAATTTATTTTCAAAGAAATCCGTAAAATTTATACAAGTAAACAGTAAATATTTGGATTACTGGGGATATAGATCAGGGGTAAAGTGCCTGCCTGCTTAGCATGAGCCAGGTCCTGGTAAAAAGGTGCAAAAACACAAACAAAAAAACTCTTGGATTACCCAGTGACTCATTTTTTTAAATTAATATGTTTTCACTAATCACTCTAAGTCCAGGAGTTAAAACTTGGAAATGAAGATACATTATTTCTGAATCAACAAGCCCACTTGGCAACCTAAGAGGGCTGAGCAAGTGTATCCATAGGTACACATCTGAAAGGAAGGGCAAGGAATTCAAGACAGCAGGTTATCTTCTGACATGAACTCCAGCTACCTAATTCTAGTAAACTGCTTCACTTCACTGTGTTTCACGTGTTCTTCTTGTAAAAGACAATTATTACCTGCTTTCTTGGAAACCCTCCAGGATACTGTGGAGTTGAATGCGCTACACATTTAAAGTTTCCTTCCAGGTAAAATACAGAAAAGAAAAAAACAAAAAACAAAAAAAAACCTGAGAACATGAAAGGCTTTTAATGAGCTTGAGAATTCCTTGGGCCAGACTGCACAAGGTCACTGGTTTAAAAAGGGTGCATATTGTACAGTTCTTTCAGAAGCATTTATCTCGCCTGAATCATCTGTTCCAGTATGCATGACTAAAATTCACCCTAATTAGAGGGAGAACAACTTCATGCTGCCTGAACATGCATGAAAGTCTGGTAACTCCCTTCTGACTACTCCCTGTGTGAAAAGGCATTTTATCCTTTGGCTTACCCAAAACATAAGCTCTCCATTTACTAAGTATGTGTTCAATCAACAGAGCTTTCATATTTTGTCTGTACCCTGTTAATTCTTGGAGGCAATTAGCTCCTAGAGTCTGGAAACCATGTCGATCGTGGTTCACTGTACATCTTGAGTACTAAAATAATCTTTGCTGATGTTTGTGTTTGCTTAACTTGCAAATAACATGTGAGCATTCACTTCATAAAATCTGCCGCTGAGAGACGAGAATACCTTGATCATTCAATTTTCTTTTCTGTACAAGTAAAATTCACATAACATAAAATTAACAATTTTTTAGCCGGGTGTGGTAGCACAGGCCTGTAATCTCAGCACTCAGGAGGCTAAGGATGAAGGATCATTGCAAATCTGAGACTAGCCTGAGCTACATAGCAAGACCCTGTCTCAAAAAGACCAAAAACAATTAAAATTTTAAAATCAACAATTCAAACACCACTCAGTGCACTTATTTTGTATAATCTACCTAGCATCAAAAGATTTTTATCACTCCAGAAGAAAACTCTGTACCCATCAAACAGCTGCTGTCCATTCGCCCTTCCCATAACTCCAGGAAACACGAAACTGTGCTCTATTTTGAATACATTTTATAAATAGAATGATTCAATACATGGTCATATATGTGTGACTTGTTTTTCCGACAGGGTCTTGCTATGTAGATCAGGCTGACCTTGGCTCACTATGTAGCCCAGGCTGTCCTCAAATTCATGGTGACCCTCCTGAATGTCTCAGCCTCCTGAATGCTAGGATTACAGGCCTGTCCCACCACACCCAGCTCTAGCTTTTTTTACTCAATATGATGTACTCAACTTCCACGTTACACCATGCATCAGTTTTTTATTCTTTTTTTCATTATTTTATGAGTGACAATTACTCTATTATTTGAAAAGACACAATTCAATTATTCTTCCACTACTGAACATCTGGGCTATTTCTATCTTTTGATCCTTATAAATAATGTTACTATGAATCTAGGTATGCATGTATTTAAATACCAATTTTCAGTTCTTTGGGGCAGATACTTGATTGTGGAATTCCTGGGTAATATGAGAATTCTACAGTTAACTTTCTGAAGTACCACTTTCTGCAGCAGCCACACTATTCCACATTCCCATCAGCAAAGTAAAAGCTTCAAATTTCTCTGCATCCTTGACAAAATTTATATTCCATTTTCCTGGATAAAGTCATTCTGGTGAGTAGGAAGTGGCATCTCACTGCATAACTTGCATTTCCTTGATGGCTAATGCTGTGGACCATCTTTTTACACACCTGATGGCAATCTCTATATCTTCTTTGGAGAATATGTACTCAAACTCTTTACCCCCCATTTTTTAATTGTTGTTTGTCTATCAGTCATTTCCAAGCAAGATATCCAAATACTTCTCTCTAAACATACTCCTTTAAAAAGATAAGATTTAAAACAAGATGCTAACAGCATAATGCTTGGGAAGCTGTACTGTGAAGCTGGATATCTTAGGTGGTATGTTCCACTGTCTGACAAAGCTGTCTCTCTGAACCATAAAATCTTAACCTGTTAAATGAAAATTATTTACAGTAAAATCATATGAATGTGTGGTTAAGTGTTAAATACTTTAGTGTAACTTTAAACGGTATCTGACACACAGTGAAAGTTACATTTTAAAAATCAGTAAATGTATATGTGGACACACGCTCAGAACTGCATGTACATTCCCACACAGACGAGGGACATAAATGCATGAACTCTGCCAGATTCAGCCATGTCTGAGTAAGAATAACAGAGGGGAAGTTAAAGTAATTTGCTTCCCTGGTAAGACTGAAATGTGCTCAAAATAATGACATTATTTTGAGACAAGCACTACACAAAAAATTGCTATTTTATACTTTTTTATCATAAATGTAAAAGAATTCTTAAATTTTCTTTTTGCAAAAAAGACAGAATGCACATCTGTGAGGAACATTTGGTGGTACAGACACTAAATAATGACCAAACTGTCTGGCTCATCAGACATTTCTCAGAATGAAAAGGGATGGAGAAAGTGTACAGTCTGTTGTGTTTTGTAATGTGATTTTTTTAAAATGCCTATTTTCACTATAAAGGAAAAAAAGCCATAGTACTTTGCTGAGAAGTATCAACACTCATCCCATTCTGTATACTGAAAAAAGAAAAAAATCACTGTACCCAGAGGAATCATGTTAAGCAGACTACCTGCTCAGGTCTAAAAGTCATGCGTTACATTCTGTCAAAACTATCTTGTTGCAATTATGCTTCGCATCATTTTTAGAAAGGAGGTCCAGTTATACACATACCAACCAAGGTCAACTGTAAAAGGCTCAGTGCCCCAAAGCCACTGTGCACTTGACAGGTAAAGGCTTTTCCAGAGTAGGGACCATAGTCTATGATACCCTAGTCCAATTATACTTTGTATTAGTAATATACAATTTCATACTTGTAATTGTTTCTGTCAGTCTAATAAGGAATGAAGTCCTCCCTTCATGTGAATCCCTTGGGAACTTACATTTTCTAAAAGCTTATGTGTTCTTTCCTCAAATCCCCACAACCCACAAAACTGAAACCCTGACAGCTGGGCTCATGCAGCTGTGTAGCACTGCATGAGCTATACAAAAGCCAGGTGGCAAGGAACTAGTGTCATGGATAAATTCATGGCTATTTTCAAAACTGGAATGAATGAATAGGTTGGAAGATATTAGCAAATCAAAAGGAAAATTGGCAGAGTTAATTTATCAAGTAGAGAATGGAAAATTAATAAAAATCAGCTATAGAGCAAAGGACTTCCTTTCTCTGAAAAACCCCTAATAGAAATTGGCAAGGTTAATAGTTGACCAATGCAAATACAAATAATGTTCCTGGAGCAGTATTTACATTAAAAAAAATCCTGGTTTGCCACCAAATCATTCTGTTTGCACCACAGAACAAATGAAGGAGCACATCAAAGAAGCAGAGTGACAATGCACAATACAGGGTGTCTGAGCTTTGAGGGTCAGCTCTAATGGTATCATAAGAAATTTAGACCTAAAATGAATTTTAATCTCATTCTGATTATTTAGTTAGGTAATCAGAAGTTGTTGTAATTTAATTCCAAGTATTCTGAGTGAATAATTTTTGTTTTCTGATCATTATAGAAAATATAGAAATACAAAAAAGTGTAAAGGAGAAAAATGGAATCTGACAAGCCACATTTTATTATATTAGTACATGTTAATATTCAATAATGATGTGGTTTGTTTTGGGAAATCGGTACATGTAGATAAACTACAATTTTATTTAAAAAAAAGATTTTGATACATTTTCCAATTGTCAAAGGCCAGGAATTAAATATATACTTTGCATTATTCCTAAAATTAAAATTTTAGCACAGTGATTTCCCACAATTCCTCAGAAATATATTTAATAAAAAATATCCGGTTGTTATGTATTATATATATTCAACTAACATTGTGCTACGTGTTCCCTATATTATTTATAATTTATTTAAATGCATCTACATTACTGATGTTTTTGCTATTAAAAAGTACAATTAACTTGTTCTGCCGAGCAAGTGAATTGACTTAATTTTGAAATGCTTGATCTAAATTTTCTGTACTGACATATAAATTATTTTCTACAAAACAGCAGTAAATATGACTACTAATCTTAATAAATTCTTGCTAACATTTGTGTATTTCTTGTTATTTTTTCCTAAACATCATCTCACTATTTGCCTTTTCTGACTAATAGTGAAAATGAATCCTTTTCTTGTGTATTTATGGGAACACTGAATTTTTCTTGTAAATTTTCAGTGTAATATATTATAGTCTATCTTGTTGATTCAATTTTTTTTTTGGGGGGGGACTTTTTTTTGGTCATGACCTCACGCTTGCCAGGCAGGCGCTTATGCCACTGAGCTAAATCCCTGGCCCTGTTGATTCAATCTTCTAAATGAATGCTCATTACCTGAAAAATGCTTCCACATTTTAATTTTGAAATTATTAATAGTACATCTATTATAAGCCTAAAAGGGCACAAGGCACAAAATAGTTTCAACAATTATTAGTTATTAATTATATCTGCCTTTTTCCATCATCTTTTTACCTGGTGATCACCTTATAAGTCAAAATGAAGTTTTTTTTCTAATCACCAGTTGATGGGTCCCTATTACTTTTAGAATCAGAAATGTCTAAAATATTATACTTTCTAAGGTCATACAAATATTATATGCATTAATGAAAGGGTGGGTTACATGATAATGTATCATATTATACATGTATTATAGTCAGAGGTTGTGAGGAGAACAATCAAAATCAGGACACGGAATTTATAATTCTATTTTATGATGGTCACACAGAGTTTAACACAAGAAAGGGCAGGAAATCTGTCCACAACATAAAGACCCAGAATATTCAGCCAACGGCCTGAATACCACAGCAATGTCCTACATGAGTCCAGATGAAGACCTAGAGCCCAGGGCAATGCCTCCCATGAGTCCAACTGAAGGTCTAGAGCCCGAGAAGGACTCACGCCAGTCTCTTTTACAGATCAGTGCTGGGAAGGCCCAAAGGTCAGTGGTGGAAGCTTGAAAGTCTGTGCCAGGAGGGTGAAGGAGCTGTGCTGGTAGGTTGAGGATTCTACACTGAAGCCCAGAAGTCACACTCACAACAAAGACCAGGGCTGTCCTGAAAGGCACCACAGCCATCCTCAGCGACAGGTAAACCCCAAGCTCCTCCCACAATAAGAACAGGCGAATACATGCTAGAAAACCAGCATCAGGAGTTTGTCCTGGAGATTAAGCAGCACACATCTTCCCCTCCAGAGCAAAGAAGCAATGCTCAGTGTAAGGACCAGAGCTCCCCCAAAGTGAATCATAGCCACTCTCACCAACAAGGTCCCAAGTTCCTTCAATGACAATGGTCAAATTCACACTGGGGCAGTTCGTCATGACAAGCTCCTCCAGGAGAACCAATGGCTCAAACAGTAACACTCAGAGAAACCCACAACACCTAGCTTCTCCTTTTCCATGTCTCTATTTATGGTGGTAACTTTCCGCAGGTGGAACATCTATGCTTAGCACCACGCTGATTTAATCCAGCTGGCATTAAATTGAACACCAGTTTTTAATCCATAACAACATGTAAATTATACATTCTACTCCTTGTAAATATCCTTACATTTTTCTTACTCTTGGTAGTTTGTTTTGTGTTTTGTTTTGTTTTTCTGAGATAGGGTCTTGCTGTGTAATTCAAGTTGGCCTTAAACTTGTAGCAATCTGCTTGTCTCAGCCCCCTGGGTACTGGGATTACAGGTGTGTGCCATGACAACCAGCTTTGCTGGGGAAGGGGGCCTAAATTTTTAAGAGAAAGTGTTACACGAAAAATATAAGTGTGGGTCAAGAAGTAACTTTATGTTACCTATAGAAGGGATACTGGTGAAATCATATAAGCATTACTTTTATTAATAAAATAGGTATTTACTTTGGAAAGCATTAATATTATAAAATGATATATATTAATGATATAATTACATAGTTTTATAAAGATTAATAATACATTTAACAAAGGTTATAATAATAAATTTAGTATTTTCCAAAAGATATCAAGTAAAACAATATGCATTACTGAGAACTTACTGTTAAGTAAGATAACTGCTTTGTTCTTTTAGATTTTAAACAATAATTATTCACTTATAAAAAAGGTTTTTTCCTATAAATAACCTTTACAGTATAGAAATATCCTAAACTTTCAAACTGCTTCACTACCTGAGGGCTAAAACACTAAATATTCATACCTGACTATGTCAGTTGGAGCCACACTTTCCCTGCACAGATCTGGATGCGCATAACAAACTAGGAAGGCAGGCCAGGGCATTCACAGGGCATGCGTGCCCTCTCTGTGTGTGGATTTACAGTATCCTCCAGTCCTTGGCAATTTTGTTGGAAAATACTGCTAGGCAAAATTTCAAACATTTATTGGAGAAGCTCCAGAAAAACACAGGTACTCCACTGACATATGTGATTCTCAAGTGGGAGAATATGTCAATCACTTAATTACCAACTATTCATTCAGGAAAGCTTTAAACTGAATTGTAAATGAAACCTGTGTAAATTTTCTGTGAATTTCAAATGTATTATACATACACTACATAGAACAAAAACTTTTTTCAAAATACATAATTTATTCAAAGGGTTCTCCCATCTTCAACACGCGTTCCATAAAAAGCAATTTGTACTGATCCAAGTTACCACATCTCCCATGGTCCTTTTAGAATATTTATTTATTCAAAGACAGTTAGACAATGGGAGCCAAGGCCTCCAGTTTAAGCTAAGGTTACACAAAATTACTAAGAAGATAATTTTATATTTCATTCTGGTCCCTTTATGTTCTTGTCCCTCACTCCTCTAGGCTTCACACCAACTTCCTCACCAGAAAAACTGCAATGTAATTCTTCTTTCTCACATGATGCTGTTTCAGAATCAAAGTAAGGACTCCCAAAGCAGGAGGACCACTGCCAGCATTAGCTTGCCTCAGCTACACTGAGAAGTACCTGTGGATAAAGGCCACTCCTATGTCCTGCTGTTGCTGTCCAGCTCTAAAGAGAGGACCAAAATTTTGAATCATATTTAGCTCTTCAGAGACCTCAGCAGAAAGAAAAAGATACTAAAAAATGAAATATCAATTCCAATTAAACAAATACTGTAACAAAAAGTACTATTTTGTTCTTCAAAACATCAGACATGACACACAGTCTGGCCATCAGCAACAACAACAATAAAAGAGTAACATTTTCAAAGCAACTGGAATAACATTTTATTGGCCTTCTGGCAAAAACGTAGGTAGACGCTGGCCTTGCACTTTAAGTGGTCGGGTTGACCATTCAAGGTAAAGAACATGTTCATCAATTATAAAACATAATGTGCAAATTCCTAAACTATAGACTCGAATTAAAGCTGGTGAAAAGAAATAATAAAGGAAAAGAAATTCCAAAATTGTTTCAGGTCTGCTATTTGAATATTATAAGAGTCATTATGATTCATATTTGGCTGAAGATGTAAAAATCTATACATGCTTACACCCACAACTTAGTTAAATATTTTTCAAATACCAGAGCCACCTTTTCGTGGTATTAAGCCATAAGATAATATAAATCTTTATATAATCTGAGAATGTTTTCTTACATTGACAAAAAAGGTGTAAAGTATATTAGAGAGAATTTCTTCACTATGGACAAATTTACAACTACATTGCTTTTTTAAAAAATTAGATCCCATTATTTATAACCTAAAAGTAATTTGTGTTTGTAAATTTAAAGGAACAAGAATAGAAATCATAATAACTCGTAATTATCAAATCCAGAGTTGCACCCAAAATTACTTTTTCAATTATCAAAATAAACTTTGGAGATGATAAATAGTCTAGTAAATGAATGTAACTCATAATCCTATTTGTGGCAGACTCGATGACGTCCCCAAACCTTGCTGAGTTTTAACTGCCCAAACACTGCTCACAAATAAGGACAAAGGTAGCTACATTATCTATTTATATAGCTATATATGTTTATTTGTTCTGTCCAGGCTTTATAATTTAAAAGGCATCCCACCAGTGTTTACTGGGACCCTTGCCATTCTGGGACCTGGAGCACAGGGAAACCAAGCAACCCCTCTTCGTCCTCCTGTTTTGTTTTGTTGAACTTCAATATACATGAAAGTATGGACAGCTATTTTGAACAGAACGAGAGACTCTATGACAGCCATTAGTGACTTCCTATTGTCTGGTTTTGAAGATCTAAAACGCCTTCCTCATTCTGTTCAGATTAGTTTTATATTATGTTGTTTTATATGAATTCTCTGTATGCAAAAAGATGGACAACTACTTGGAAGAAAACAAGAGACAATATGATAGTGAAGATCTCCTAACCTGTCTAGCTTTGAAATTTGTATCTCTTACATTGCTTTCTTAGGTCCTATTTTGTTCTGTTTTGTTGTGTTTAATTTTACCCCCTTTAAAATAAAAATATGTTTTAAAAAGAAAAAAATTTTAAAGACATTCCTCTTATACTGCATGACTTTATCAACTGAGTACTGTCATTTAAAATGACTAAATACTGCCAGCCACAGCAGTGCACCCCTGTAATATCAGCTGCTCAAGAGATTAAGACAAGAAGATCACAAATTTAAAGCCAATCTGGGAAATTTAACAAGACCTTGTCTCAGTGCAAAAACAAAATTGGAAAAGGGTAGCAATGAAGCTAGTATGAAGGCTGTATGAAGGCTCTGGGTTCAATCCCCAGGACTACAAAAGAATTATTAAGTAACTGATGCTAAGCTAGAAAATAAAGTAACTGAGCAAGAAAAGTGCATTCATTCTATAGAAGAGCTCAAAGGCATAAAAATATCATCAAGCACTATGGAGATTAAACATTTTCATGGTAGAAGACCAAAAGTAATTATGTTTAATGGGAAAATAATAATAATAAAATTGTTGAAAGGCGGGCTCTAAAAAGGCTATGAAGGGCTTGGCTTTCTAACTAAAGCTGAGTCCATAAAATGTCTTGTGACCAGACCAGTGGCTTGTCTACTTAAAACATAGAAGAAAAACATGTAGATCCATGTGGAAAGAGTAGATGATGATTAGGTATAAGTACTAAGAAAATTTGCTACTTCCAAGGATGCAGATAAAAATGAGACAATTCTAAACATCTCTCCAATGGCATCAGTCTCACTCATGCAGATTTTCTAAACACTCAGCCTGATAACTTTCCTAGACCAACCTTATTCATACTAGGCTTCAGGAAGGGGCAAGTTCTTGCTTTCTGCTTTCAAGGAGATGCTGCCTCTACTTAGTGATGTTTATAAAAATGGCAGCAATTTCCTATTTGAATGTTAATTATTGTTATGACACACAAGATAATTTAACTTGCCTCAGTAATTTATTCTTCCTTGTAATTAGATGTAGTAATTGGAAAATCTTTCAGAGTGTAACAACAGCTCTAAAGGTGAAATGGCAGGGGGAGGTAACTCTCCCATAGATCTCAACTATAAGCTGGATGGAACTGGGTGTTCAATCGGCAACCATTTGAACAAACCATGCCAGGGATCAGAAACAGTTCTTCTGGAATCAAGTAAGTGGCTCCCATAACATTCAAGAGTGGGATAATTTGAGAGAAAGATAAAACCAAAGCAAATGTTTAGAGATACCCTAAAAAGAATGTTAAAGATTGAAGCTGGTTATCTAGGTATGACACTATACACAGTTCAGAGACTCATTAGGAGTACAAGTCATTTTAATCTTCCTAAAGACCTGGAATTTTTTTGTTTATTAAAACTTCCTTCTTTGGAGTATTCAAATTGAGTAAAACAGATCTGCTTGCTCAACAGGTCCAAATAAGAGAGATGAAGTAGTTCTAAAATAGAGTACATCTGCACTTGCCCAACCCTACTACATATCTGTAACTCTAAGTTACATCCTTATTTCTGAGACCTCTGTGCTAAGCTCCGGTGAGCTAAATAACATCATTTGGATACGGTCAACTTAAAACCAAGTCGAAAGGGTTGAAAAACTTAATTCTAACTCTCAGCTTACTGATTTCCTGAATACACTTCTTCACCAAATTGTTCCGTTATTTGTCTACACAGACAATCATCTTTGCTTATTCATAAGAACTTTTAAATAACAAAAGGAATTTTCTAAAATCTTTGAAGAAAGACCATTATTTTAATCCAATTATGAAGGTAATAGAAAAACTGAAATAAGGGCCAGGATGTAGCTCAGTGGCAAAGCACCTGCCTGGCAAATGTAAGGCAAAAAAAAACACCTTGAAAAACTGGAATAAACTATCTCAAATGCTCAGTGACTCTAATTTGGGGATGGAGGATTCAATCTCAACTTCAAAGATGAGAAACTACCTGTTACTGGGGGCATCAACACTGTCTTCTTATCAGCTCCTCACTAAAACAAAGCACTCCTTACCATTTCATCTCTGCCTTCTTTCTCTCCACTGTAGCCTTCACCCCATCTAACCCTCGCATCCTTTGACTCTACCACTTTTTTCCTATCCTACTTTATCCACCCCCCCCCCAGTACAACCTTACGCCTACTGTCACCCACAGGACTGATTCTAAGAATCCTTCTAACCACGCTTCCCCAGGGAGATGGAAAACTGAGGGCTGAAGTGATGAGCTATCAGGCAGGGTGTCAGGTAGCCCGGTAGTCACAAACCTGGACATCTGACTCTTGTTACAGTGCTCATCCTACTGCCTTCTACAAGAGACTCTGCTCCAGGCCTCAGTGACTGCAACCTCCATCACATTCTTTGAGTGGAAGCCCTAACTCCCAGCATGGCTGTATTAGAAGCTGGGGCCTTTGATGAAGTACAGCAATGAAGGTTAAATGAGATAAAGGTGGGAGTTGATCCAACAGACTTGGGGTCCCCTCGAGAAGAAACATCATGTCACTCACTTGCTCCCTGCTCCAGGCGTGCGTGCACAGGGAAAAGCCCTGTGGGGCTGAGCTAAGAGATGCTGGAAGCAAGCGAAGCAGAGAACCCTCACTAAAAACCTAATAACCAGAGCTTCCATCTTGGGCTTCTGCCTCCAGAACTGAGAGAAAACGAATGTCTACATTTAAATGTACCCAGCCTGCGGTGTCGCAGCAGCCTGCTACTGAGACATGCCTACTCCATATCAAAATGTAACACTGACTGCCCAAGCAGGAGTAAACAAACTTTCAGTTTGTTTCTCATATTTTTAAATGCAAAGCTTTGTGAGGCCTGGTGTTTCTCAGATGTTTTTCAGGACAAAATAATGGTTTTAAAACGAATGAAAATCTACTTACTGCAATAATAGGCATCACTTTCTGTAAGTACTGATGGTGCCATGAGGAAAGATATCATCTTTACTTGCAAACAATTTTTTTCTCCATATCTAAAATGTTACCAATAGAATGCTCACCCTTCTTCAGTCCACTACTTGAAACTGTTAAAAAAAATTAAAATATAATCTTTACAAGAAATAAAAATATTTTCTATAATTTATATATGTGAATATGCTAAAATCACTACAAATCCCTTCTATTTTGATTTTTATTCAAGTTACTCAAGTTCCTTGATTCTATGCCAGCTCATGTAGATAATGTCTTTGGGTTTAGAGAATAATGAGTTGGAAAATCACAAAATTGTAGAATTATAGAATAGAGATCATCAAGGTAAATCTTGCTTTTTTAAAATGAGGAAACCATAGCTTAGTAATTAAAATTGTTTTAAAGTTTAAACAAATCACTGAATCTCTACAATTATATTCTTTTATTGTATTAAGAAACAATGTTTTTAAATCACAACTCTCAAAAAACAGATATATGTAAAGGGTTTTTTTGGCTCATTAATTAAGGATAACAACAGTGTAGTAAAATGCGTTCAAAACAGAATCCAAAGAGGAAACAAATATAGAAGCATCAGCCAGTGTGATGTAAAATTTGCAAAACTATCCTTGAGCATAGGACAGTCATTTACATAACCCCCAGACACAATTAGTCTTTTTATGGACAAATATCAGTTGCTTTACTCTTTTCTGTAACATAATGAATTATAAAAGAACTCAAAGATAATGAAATGTAGAGATAATCTGGTAGGTTGAGCATAGTTCTTGTTTACTTGATAATTTTCTAAAAGGCCTCAGAAAAAGACTCAAGTTCATTTCACATCAACACAAAAACTCACAGACAATGAAAACCCCACAAATGCTGGTCTAATATTTACAATGTTCTGCTTCAGCAAATGACCCCTCTTAGTATTCACAATAATCCCACAAAAGCAATAAATTCAGAATGATAATTCCTGACCCAACTAAAGATAAAGATGTTTAACCTCAGGTTTTCTAAGTCCTACACTCTTTCTATAACTTTGGAGGTTGATTTACCTTATTTAAAAAAAGGCGGGGGGGGGGTATGTTTACTGTCTATATACAAGAGGCCTGTTGTCCAAATACACAGAATGGGTATAATGTGGTAAATAACTAGTATTTTATTGTATTGAAAAAATTCAACTTTGATCCCTGTGCCACACTATAGGCCAGAAGATTTGCAATTAATAAAAGACAAACAAATGGAAATGGAGACTAGAAAAGGTATAAAATAAGGATTCTAAAAGCATTCTGATCAAGAACAAAGTATTCTACTTAAATATGTATAGAAGAAGCACATGACACACATGAAGAGAGCAGGAAGCAAGGAATAATTTCCTTTTAAATTTGACATAGATTTTTTTTTCTTAAACTATTCTAGGCTAAATGTGATGGTGCATGTCTGTAATTCCAGCACTCAGGAGGATGAAGCAGGAGAATCAGACATGTTCAAGATCAGCCTGGGCTATATAATGAATTCAAGAACTGCCCAAACTACATAGCGGAAACCTTGTCTCACAAAACAAATATTATGTCAACAGGGGCTAGGGATTTAGCTCAGCGGCATAAGCGCCTGCCTTGCAAGCAAGCAGTCGTGAGTTCGATCCCCGGTACCGATAAAAAGGAAAAAGAAAAAAAAAAAAATTACGTCAACAAAATCATTAGAGAAAACATCCTGAAAACAACAGTGTAAAGCTGGAGAGATTTTTCAATAGCTGTATTGCAAAACACACGTGCGCTCACACACACACACACACACACACACACACACATACACACACGCACGCCTTTACATTGCAGGCTTTGAAACTTTTAAATGTCTTAATTAAAGTATTTCCAGACCCAGTTAATTCATTAAGCAACTCTGAAGCCCTAAAGGGATCACTATATCTTTTGTCAAACAAACATGTTTATACTCACTGTTTGAGTAGAATAATTAGACTTAAAACAAGGGACACAAAACAAACTGCACAGTAATGCAAGTCATTCATTGATGATAATAACAATGCAATGAGGCACTGCTTTCTTTTAATTTCCTACTGATAAAAAAATCACTTGGTTAATTCCCTTAAGAACAGCTTTATACAATGTAAGCCCAAAAACATAACTGATCTGGCTCACAACTGTCGCATCCACTGTGGTAAAGACCAACATGATAAAAAGTATCTTAGATACCTCTTGGAGTTCAGATGTAAACTTGGAACTTTCAGTTTTCAGTATTTCCAAGTTTCAGTATTTCCAAGAGTAAGCAATAAATATCAATTTTCTCATTACAGTGAAAAGCTAGTAAATGATCAGTATCTTTTCTCCCTGCATATGAAGCCAAATTATAATCAGAATATTGTTTTGCTTTTTATCACAATGAGTGCAATGACTTCAGTACATAAAATGCTGATTGCATCAGGATTTTCATTCATTGAGCATGTCTTGGCTTAGGGCTAGAAATACAAAGGCAACAACAGCTATCGTGCATTCCTGACCTGTGGAGTTTATTGTTTTTGAGGCCTGTAGATGCTGAAAGTAGACCAATACTACACAGATCCTATGACAAACGCAGGTTTGTTTTGTTTTGTTTTGTTTGTTTGTTTGTTTTTGTACCAGGGATCAAACTCACAACCTTGTGCTTGCCAGGCAGGCACTTATGCCACTGAGCCAAATCCGCAGCCCTTCTCTGTGATGCTTTTCCACAAAAAGAAGAAGAAGAAGAAAAACTACCTGTGGTCCCTCAGGAACAAGGGAGATTAATTCTTGAACTTTAAAGCTTTCTGCATGAGCTCTCTTGCAGCTATTCATCTTTCTACCACTGCAACTGTTTACACTGGCCTACCAAGAGCACCAGACTTTTACCTCTTACTACACCTTAATCTCTCCTCAGTGCCTAGGAAGAAAGATTTGGATCACATAAAACACAAAGTTCTTGCATATGTGAGATAATATTTATCATTTCCTAGAAATGTATTGGTCCATATGAAATCTGGCTTTCAAGGTACTGGCAGGAGTAAGTTTATGTTGAGGTTTTACTTCAGGCTAGGAAATGAAAAGGACTTGTGTTACTATGAAGTAACACAATAATGGTTTTTAAATGAGCATAAAATTTTTTAGGTGAAAAGAGAATCATTTTCAAACAAAGAAAATAAAAGTTATATGTGTAATAGAGTTCAACTGTGTTTAGACTTCCTTTAGAGTCTGATAGCACAACTGTACCACTGAATGTGCATGACAATAGGTAGATTTCATAAATGCTTATGAACATCTGGACTCTATTCCAGTGACCTACAAAGTAATACATCATTCTGTCAGCTCCACAGGCATATTTATGCCCTACCCTCCATAACCTAAAATGGCCCAAGAATTTCTAGGCCATTTGACAGATTGCTGAAAAGAAAAACACACACACACACACACACACACACACACACACACACACACACACTCATTCTACTATAACAGTTCACTTTTCTTCTAAATTTTACCTTTTATGGTCCAGACTCCCTATTCTGACAAATAATAACTCTAAATTATTATCCTATAAGTCACTGAAAAGCAGCACATGTCTGTGTTACAATAGAGGTCTTCCTTGCTCAATAGCAGGATAGGAAGCCCTACAAAAACTCTAACTTTTGCTAGATTTTTAACAGGATTCATAGTTTTGGACACCAGGTATTGTAGTGGTTGGCTGCCTGTGGTGACAGGCTATCTTTCACCTAGAAAAATGAAGGTTTTCTCAGAGTAATAGCTAGCTGACCATGGAGAGGGCAAGACTGTCTTAAAAGTTAATGTAAGTAAGTTCTACTGACATTTTTGTATTTAAAAAAACTAATAAAAATAAATATATCTTTTTGTAGAAATATCAGTGAGATGTAATATTTAAAATGTTTTTAGTTCAAAAGATTTTTACTACTGCACATTAATTATATAGAACAATGGGTTTCGTTTTGGCATATTTGTACATCTGCTTTAAATATTTATCAGGCAATACTCCTCAGACCTGTGGCAGTTCTTAAGATCTGGGAGCGGGGGGGATATTTGCCCAGAATATACCTGATATAGTCTCCTGGTTATTTGTAAATAATTTGTTTCCACTATGAATGTTTGCATAGGACTAGTTAGGAATAAGTTCAAGATTCAGATAGTAAAGCCAGCCAGCACGCCTTTCCTGCTCCCCATCCCTCCTCCCTTCCAGCTGAGAAATACAATGATATTAAGGGCCAGCAGAAAAGCAAATGTTTAAAGGCTAAAAACAATTGTTGGACTATTTGCATTCCTAATTTTAATCCAAACTGAATAAATACTTAGGCTACTATAACAGGAAAGTGCATGGGGCTCCTGTGCATGGGGCAAAGGACTTGCCTGCAAGCACAAGGCCCTCGTGAGAGTCTGAGCCCTGCAGAAGGGGAGCAAATAGCTTTTCATTATCATTATCTGCAGAATCACTATTTTGTATAAAATCAGGAGAAAGTATCTTAAAGATTATAAAGGTAAACTTAGTGAGCCAACCGTACAATTCTTAAAAACATACTGCAAATTTTTATCAAAATATGTGTTCTTTTTATTTTTCAACAATTCTTGACTGTTAACAAAGTAGGACATTCGTTCTCCAAAATAATACATTAAAAGCTATTGAATACTTTGGATATTCAACATTTAACAGAAGTAGAATTAAACTTTACTACTCAATATTAAAGTTTCCGCAGCTTAATAAATTAGGGTTAAAACATTTATGTAAGACCTATAAGCAACAGCAGTTCAGTAGCTATTCGTAAAAGGAGCGCTCACATAGTGTTCTCTAATACCATTATCCAAAATAAGAAACCAGGGTTGGTAGAAGAAATGCCTGCTTCGAGGACTCAAGTAAGAAATACAAAAGATGAACCTAGGGTATCTTATAATGCTCAAAAAGTCTTTTAAAACACAAACAAGAAACACCATAATGATGGACATGTCAAAAGGCACAGGATTCAGTCAAATGAATGACCTTCTAACTGCCAAAATTACACTTTGAGCAGCAATCCAACATAATACTGAAGTGTAACTCAAAGTAAGAAATAAATATCCATGAATGCATACTAATATAAATTTAAATAGCAGATAGTAACATGGGGCAAATTCTCCTGTCAGAAAAATTCCACATGATTTATGTAAATATTATGTCCCTTCTTCAAGGAGGTGGAGCTTAACTCCCAACTCCTTAAGTGTGGGCTGGGGGTAGTGATCTTGTAAACAGCTGTGGTCAAGAAATCTGATAAGCACTATCTCAGCCAGATGATTAAGGCCAACTTTTACAGTAAGTCAAGTTGACAGACAATATCCTTGATGTGATGTGATGAAAATGGTATCTTACCTTTGGGGTTCTTTTGCCAAAATCTCTACTCTACTAAACATGAAAAACCTTATCAGACAAATCTTTCTTTCTTTCTAAGGGACATTCTACAAAAAACTTGACCAGCACTCTTTAAAACTGTCAAGAACATCAAAAACAAATCTGAAAAACTGTCACAGCCAACTGAAAGCCAAGGCAACATGATGATGAATAGTAATGTAGTGATCTGTGTGAGATGCTTGTACCAGAAAAGGATGTTACATAAAATGCAAGGTATTCTGAATGAAGAGTAGACTGTAGTTACTAACAGTGTTCCAATATTGGTTCATTAATTATAGTAATTTACCATACTAACATAAAGTGATAGTAAGGAAAATTGTGTATGTGCTAGAGGAACACTTTGTACTATTTTTATAATTTGTTCTAAACCTGAACTCTTCTAAAATTAAAAGTATTTTATACAACCTTTCTAACACTATATTTTGTATATAATTTTTGCTTTGATTTAAATGTATTTGCATGATACTGTAATTATGCTTAAAAGTATATGCTAAGATCAAGCAACCTGAATTTCAATGTAACAACACTAAGATTATTTTTACCAGTTATAGAGTTGTTCTCCAATTTATAGCTAACATGGGTTTCTCCTAGCTTCACTTGCACACAGTGCAGTATTTACTTCCTCCCAAAAGAAAAAACAAACAATAAAGCCCCAATAGCCATTAGTTTCTCATTATAGAGTAGTCATACCTATGAATAAATATGCAAGTCCATGCTCTCAATAATCCTGAGAATTAGCATTTTGACACCTGGACTCCCCACCCCAACCCCACCCTCATTAGCACCATCATTTGCTAAGAATACATGCAAATAGCAAATGTGATTAATGCCTCTCAGCAAAGTTCACAGTTGATTTTAAGATTGGACAGCAATTTCATATGATAAGAAACTACCAATGAAACTTAGGAAATGCTACTTTCTTTTCAAAAAAGCAACATTTATTGTAGGAGAAAGCAGCAAAATTAATTGGGTGAAAATATCTGAAGATACTTCAATTAAAATAGCCGTGTTATACAGTGTGTCGATCTTTCTTTTAAAAAAGTTTACATGTATAGTAAGCCTCTGACTTATGAACATTCAAATTATGAACTCTCACAGATACCAAAGACCTCTCATTATGACACTCTTAGAGGTAAACAAACACCAAAGCAGCTAGTGTCTGCTAGACATTATCACACTTGTGCTGCTGCAAGCTTACACAGTGCAACAGGGTACAGTGGTACTGTGCTCAATAAGAGTTCAGGACATCCAGAGGCAAGAGGAGAAGCAGTGGTGATGTCATGGGGCCAAGGATAAGCAAAGCAATAACCACAGAAACAAAAGTGAAAATAATTGAGATTACAACAAGGTGAAAAGACTGTACTCATTGCTCATTCTTGTAACATGAACTGTTTAACCACTGGTATAATTCTAAAGAATAAGGATAACATCATAGAATGTGTTAAGTTTCTTTTATGCTTTTACATTTTATACTTGAGTCAAACGTGTATATGGCTCACTTTGTCAGTCTTACAAATGAATCCAATTATGAATGTTCTTCTGCAATGGAAGCCATTCATAAGACAGGGACATACTATAATAGATTTACTTCTTTCCTACCAAGACAGTATCTCATATGAATATTCATATAGCAATTGCAGTAGCTTTTACCATCTAAAATAGTCATTAGTCTTGTCATCAACAGTGGGCCAATCAATGCCTCTAGTGCTTTTAAATTATTAGGTCTTTTTCTATAGCTTTGAATGCTGTAATAGCAGCATAAAAAAGAAAGACAAATTATTACCAGTGTATATAACCAAAGGTCACAATTTTCAGCAAAAGCTCAGAGTTTTATAATGTCATCTACATTTTAATATAAAGTTTCAAGATTTCTTTCCTTTACCAGGTTGAGTAAAAAGATGAAACTGAAATAAATAAAAATTAAAAAGCTGGGAATAATTAGCTATTCTTTAAATTGGCTATAATTAGCCAAAGGGCAACACAGTTTTTTTTAACAATATTTCTGAATTAAATATTTTAGAATTAAATTATCTGTCACTATTTCCAATAACAACTTTATCTGGGACAGTACCTTAGGCCACACTCTTCCGTACACTGCTATGTTAGGACTACATACCCTCTGTGAGCCACTCAACTGAGCACACGAAAGGGAGAGGTAAACTTGATCTTTCTCTTCTTTGACTACACACTGCCACTGGGTATATAAAGAGAAACGTAATGGATGCACACTACTTGGATTTTTTTTTTCATTTTTTTTTTTTATCGGTACCGGGGATCAAACTCACGACCGCCTGCTTGCAAGGCAGGTGCTTATGCCGCTGAGCTAAATCCCCAGCCCCACTATTTGGATTTAACAAAGGAATGAATCTGCTTATGAAATTATTCCTAACCAAGTGAGAACTCTGCGTATAAGCAACACAACCAATCTGGTCATCTGACGTAAAAGAGCTACACCTGGGGAAGTAGCACATAGATAAATCACACATCTAGCATGTGAGGCTTTGAGCTTCCTAACCAGCATGACCAAGGCTGCAGCATGACTGGCCGCCTAGGGTTGCATGCTCACCAGGGGATCCTTACTGACAATTACACCAACCTTTGATATTGAAAGATGGACGAAAAGCTACCCAAAGCAAACATAGGATGGTGTTCTAGGTGGGAGAGCAATGCAGGTTGATCAGGCATGAACAGAGATGTCCACTGCAATAGAGAAGAATCAGGGGACAGAAACAATAACTAATCCCCAGGAACTATACTAAGCATAATGCTTTTCATATATCTCACTCAATTATTCAAACAACTTTGTGAGATAAATTTTATCAACCCCATTTTACTACAGCTGAAGCAGAAGTGCAAAGAAATCAACTTGGTCTTTTTATCTCTCCCCCATCCCGTAATTAGCCTCTTATAAAAGCCTCCTGAGAAACAAAATCCATGTATAGTCTCAGAAATGAAAGTTCTTGAAAACAGTTCTTGGCAAGGACTTACTAACTTCATATTATTTTTCCCCACTAAGTATTTAACCAACTCTTATACACTCAAAACAAGTATCATTTATTTAAATATAAATCTAAAGTTTCTATGCCTATTGGCAGAATAGGGCAATATCAAGATGACAAATACAATTGTTAGACACAAGTTGGTAAGTGTGCCCCTCTCTACAAGCTTGGAAAGCCTCACTTAAATTTATCAGCCTGTATATACGGTACCAGTAACAAGAGACATTCAGTAAAAATATAGACACATACACAAAAATCACTAACCCCTAATGGCAAATATCCCTACTAACAGTGGGTCAGATACAGTATTTAAAAACCAATGCAAATCCAGCATTTTCCTACCATGTAAAATGTGTGTGTTCATGCCTAGATCAGCTTAAGCATACATATGCAATTCAGTTTATTATTTGGGTCAATATATCTGTAACCTAAACAGATGGCATATGCATTTTATGCATAATATTTAATTAGACCTTTGGGACTGTGGCAGCACCAGCTGTTACGCCCTGATGACCTTGGTAAAGGAGGAGATATCAGCAAAACACGAATGATAATGTTCAGGTGAACTGAAATATTAGCTGCTCTAACTTTACCATAGTACAAACCAAGAAATGTCATCCTAAGCAGGCATCTGACTCATTTCACTCATCTTGAGCCCCCTAGATTTAATAAAAACTGTCTTTATATCCTATATGCTGATAACACACTTAAGTGAAACTGTGGAAATACATCCCACAAAATATTAATGATTGTTATTTCTAGATGATGAATTTATAGACGATCTTAAATTTCTTTTCTTGGTATTCTATCCAGTGTATTTTTATGATTTAAAGTATTTTTAACTAAAAAAAACCCAGTGATGTACACATATTTCATTTTTATATAGTGCTCAAGTTCCTGAAACATTGCCTCATAAAAGTGTTTTTCTTATAATAAAGCAACTCTCCCCTTTCTAATTTATACATAAGTAATCATTCATTTTTCATAGCTGGCCTCTCCTTTGGCCTATGAAGCTTTCTCATCTATTTGTGGCAAGTTCTTCCAGCCTAGTCAGAGGATTCCTGTTACTGGAAATCCCAAACTAGGCCTCAACTATCTATAACAGTCCTAGAGGACCTAGACAACTCCTATTCCATTTCCCCAGAAGTTTTCCTAAAGATTTCTTCTCCCTTTTCTCAATTCTCCTAACTCACCATCTGTCTTCAATCTAACCACCAAAATATTAAATCCCCACACAACCTCAGAAATGCAATTCTACCCTGAAAACAACAGTTCTTGATAACAAGAGATTACAACTCATTATCTGGCAGAATCCATCACAAATCCTTTCTCATTCCGTGTGTGTGTGTGTGTGTGTGTGTGTGTATGATATTTGCTTACATATAATCCTAAAATCCCTATGATTAATAAGAGAACATGGCAATTCCAAGGTAATAAATCCAATCCAATCAATTCTCAACCTTTTCACACAAAGAATAAAGGCCAGAAATTTAAGAACATATTTAAGTTTCTATATACTGCTCACAGCAAATCCTTCTGACTTTAGAGCTTTGTTTCCTTCTAACAAGTTCAAGTTAAATTTATTCAATAAACACTCCTTGACCTTCGAGCTAGATACGTGCAAAATACTGGGGATTTGTCTCACAACAATCAGACGTGGTCCCTGCCTTCTTACAGTCAACAGTCTGCTCTATTATCTCCTCCTCTTGGCCCCTCAAGTCCTTCTGAATTAATTTGCTGGGGCTAGCATAACATAATACCAAAGACTGGTGTCATAAATAACAGGAGTTTATTTTCTCACAGTGTTGGAGGCGAGAAGTATGAGGTTAAGCTATCTGCAGGTATCCATAGGTCTAGTGTCCCCAAGGCCTCTCTCTGGCTGGTAGAGCCACCTCTTGTTCCTCTTGGCATGGTCTATGCCTCTGTACACATATGCCCATAGTATGTATTCCTCTTCTTTTAAGGACACCACTTATACAAAACCCTCTCAACACCTCATCTTCAAATGTGTTTACATTCTGACATAGTGGGGGGCAGGGACTCAAATATGAATTTTGGGGGGGACACAATTAAATCCACTAATACCTTCCCCTTTTTCCAGGTCTCCTACTTGGTCCTGAAACCTTTTCTTCAGTAAAGAACATTCCTGTGTCCTTTTCATATTAAAATGAAATCTACTGCTGATCTATAGCTTCCGCTCAGTTTTAACTGGCTATATCCCTTCACTGGCAGACATGAAAACAATCTTTACTAGGAGTCTCTAACCGAAGTAAAGAGGGGCCAGGCCAACCATGAGTGGGCCACGTGGAGAATCAGAGAGCACCAGCCCCTGAAGGTGCAAACCACTAACCGCTGCCAGCTAATCTACCTGCATGTGAAAATAGAGCCCAGAGTACCCTATTCTGACTTTGAAAAGAACCTAGAAATATATTTGTATATAAATTTTCAAGTTTTACATGATAACCAAAAAAAAAAAAAAAATGTAGGGCCTACCTTTTACCTCTTGTTCTGCTATAACTCACACTCTCCCTCTCTGTTTCCTAATCTGTCATTCATTCCTTGTACTTCCGAAATCAGGTTCCTTTGTGACAATTCCTTTTTCTACTTCCCACCACAGCCACTGATAAGTCTCCAAGTCTTACTTGTCATTCTTCCCATTTCAAATGTATTCCGGTACTGGTTATCTCTGTGTATCCAATGCACATTAGCACTGTGTCCCACATGGAATGTGCGTCCAAAAATGAGACTAATAAATGAACTGGTTTGTCTTACTAGGACAAGCCAAATGCAGATGAACAGGAACAGAAAGACTCTTACCTGGAATAATTTTGTAAAGGCTCATATATACTTTTTTTTTTTTTTTTGGTCTTTTTCATTTTTATCGGTACTGGGGATCGAACTCACGACCGCCTGCTTGCAAGACATGTGCTTATGCCGTTGAGCTAAATCCCCAGCCCAAGGCTCATATATACTTAACTTAATGATTTGCCTCACTGAGTGCATTATGGCATGTACATGCTCTTCCATGGTACAACAGCTTAAAATGCTCACTTTTCTTTAATATTTAGTTCTTAGGAGGAAATTCTGATATTCTCTCATTTGATGAAAAGGTCATTTATCTACATGCATCAACAGGTAGAGCTGTCAAAATAGATGACCGATGCTCATTTATTTCACTCCTAAGTGATTCCTTCATGCCTTCATTCGGAAAGCACTAGCTTTTAATTTTTAAACTATCCTAATATAACTTCATTTGGAGGGCAGTTATATCTGGTCAGTGCCATTTTCCAGCCTGTTAGCCTGAAGTCAGACTGAATTCCTGATACATCAGTATACTGGTTATTTTGTTTTGAGCCCTTGCCAGAACAAATTAGACTGAGTTTACCTCATTGGCCTTTTTGTGAGTAGTAAAATTACTCATAAGAGTAGAATCTATGAAAATGAGTGCAAAAAGGATTTCTGTACCTACAAGGAGGCATGGGATCTGGATATAAGAAAACAGAAGCTATGGGCAATTCTTGCAAGCATTTAATTCAGAAATTATATATTATCTCAAGAGAAGTCTTGCGGGGCTTTCCTATCTAACAAGGTTATTTTCTTGGCCATGAAATTCCCACGGTTCCAGTAAAGTGTTCCATACACTCCTTTCTTTCCTTTAAGTACATAGAACAATGTAAGGGGAACGGGTCCTTCTCTTGGAGCCATTGCCCGGGATAAATCAAGTATAGTTAGGCCTGGCAAGAGAAGGGAAACATGAGTGCTAGTGCACAGTATCAAATATCTCCACTTCTGATCAATCAGACAGGAATGAATTAAACTCCCTTCCCCAGCTTCACTACTATAATAATTCAAGTTACTTAACTTTTCCAAGTCTTCATTTCCTTGCTTGAAAAATGCAGATAATATTAAATCAAAACTGATAAAAGATTGAGAAAATATTTGATTTAAATGTTATGATGAATTACTCATCTTCACTTCAATTTCCAAAATCAAATCAAGGCTCCAACTTAGAATTCCATCTCAGTTAAGGTTTCATATCAGAGTTGGCAAAACTGCCCTCACTTGTCCTTGGTATGGCATTTGTGGTAGAGATCATATGTTTTATTGAAAACTTACATGAAACAATAGTCTTACTACAATTTCAATTAGATGTAGAAATAGGAAAAATAGCCTTAAATTGCCTACTACAAAAAGCAAGGTCTTAAACCTAGATTATTAAAAAAAAAACCCATCTAGATTATGCATAGTTGAACATCAAAATACAGGGGAAATCTACATTGAGATCAATATTTCACCATAAAAAGCCAACATGAGAAATTAAGAGAAGTTCTGAATTTTCTACAAAGTAAAAACAACATGAACTCAGTGGGTAAATGAACTTTCTAATAAACAGGTACGTTTACACACATGAAATTCCAGAGACATGAGAAATAAAATGGGCATCATATAGAAAGTTCTATAAATACCAAAAGGCACACAAAAATGATGAAGAAGAACTCTGCACAGAATTTGAATGCTTGAAAGATTACAAGAATGATTTTTCTTTTGGCAACAAATGCAAAATAAGCAAAATCAATAACCAATTCTATTTCTAGATTTTTACTCACTCTACTGCATAAAGGCAATTTGGGCCCTGCCTGAGTAGAACTCCTAACTCAGCATCTTTTCAGACAGTAGATTTGTCATTCTGACTAATACATAACTAATCGCACAGAGGCAAAGCGAGCACTTCATATTTAATACTCTGATAAAACTCAGAAAAGGTTAGGAAAATCTTAAAACCCTAGTGTATTAAATTTAATACAGTTTTCAAAACTGTTCATCACTTCAATTGATTTAATATCTATAAAAAGCCAAATAACAGCAATATAATCCATATTAATTCTTAAATGCCTTTTAAAAGTGATTTGACAAAAGTGCTGGCAGACTTAAAGAAACAAAACTAAATTCCCTGAATGTTTAAATACTGGGCACTAGCAAAGAATGGTACTGTATGCTATAGTATAAAAAACATTTCACATTGCTTAAAACAGGCATAATGTACAGTCACTTCTAGAAAGACATAGGATATTGCACATAAAAATTAAATGTATGGAATCTGCCACACCTTAACTATATGAAATGCCATAAAATCTGAATTGCTGAGTGTAAGTCACTCACACATTTAACCCTATTTCTATTTAATCTTTTTCACCATCTGATCCTCTTTACTTATTATCTAAATGCATGTTTCTCTTTTCTATGTACACTCATTCTTCCATGGTTTCAACTTTATCACTGGCTCTTATTATTATGTTACTCTTATTTTGTAACCCATAAGATCTGTCAGAGCCACAAGATGGAACTCCGACATATGTGTCCTCAGACTTCTATCCAAATTACAAGAATGGAAAAGGTGAATGGCCTGGGGATACTAAAAAAAGGAGATGTGAGAAACAAACCACATCAGGAAAGTGTGCCCCAAGGGCACAGGCCATTTATGGTCATATTTTTCAAGATCACTCACATAAAAAGATGAAATGATACTGGAGAATAAAAACAAACGGAGAATAGAAAAAGAAAAACCTCTAAAATCTTTAAAAGTATAGCAACACTGGGACATGAACTTTGTTTTCTTGATTTCTAAGTGAATAAAAGAAAATTAAATCACTTGAGCCTGGTTGGGAAGAGCTTATTTAAGCAAGCTTTCACAGTTCTGATTTAATTTTGAGTAAACAGACATTTTTTACATACATCCATTACTCTATCTCAAGTTTTCATAACTGTCACAGACTGTTCAATGAAAAGCTTGGAAGGCCATAAATTTGTAAACTGCCAGAGTAAAAGTAAATGTGTTTTCTCACAATTTTTTCTTTTAAAGAGAAAAAAAAAGCACAGAAAAATTAGAAAGCAATCAAGCAAACAAACAAACAAAAAACAACAGAAGCCAGGTGATGACAACAACAACAACAACAAAATAGTGATACAAGATTTCAAAATAAGAAGATAGGAATTTAATAATGGTTGTCCTTATTACATACAGTTATCATCAAAATAGTTACTCAGATTACCAGATATGGGCAGGCAAAATTGATCAAACAATTTGATTTCCCTTTGAGTAATTTTTTTCTCTTTCACTATATCTATTGTAACTTTTGGATCTTATTTACATTCACTTTCTTACACTAGCAAGACAATATGGTGTTTATTTATATAAATAAGTGATTTATTTCTCGTATGAATATGGTCTCTAATTGCATGCATTTATCTATAAAAGCCTTGAGTTTATCCTTCTTTATAGCTGAGTAGTATCCAGTGTATAAAAATACCACACCTTTTTTATTCATTCCTTCTTTGATGAGCATTTGAGTTGTTTCCAAGATCTGGCTATTACAAATTGTGCAGCTATAAACTTGAGCATACATACATCACTGAGGTATGATGTTTTCAATTCCTCTGGGAAAATACCCAGAAGGGAAATAGCTGGATCGAATGGAATCTGAGTCCTAGTTTTTTTAGGAATCTCCACACTGATTTCCACAGTGGTTTTACTAGTCTGCACTCCCACCAACAATGTAGAAGGGATCCTTTTCCCCCACAACCTCATCAGCATTTGTTACTCATTAATTTTTTGATGATAATCATACCGTCTGGATTGTTATAATTTGCATTTCTTGAATGACCAACAAAGTTGAACATTTTTCATATATTTATTTTCCATTTTTATTCCTCATCTGAGAAGTATGTGTTCATCTCAGATGCTCATTTTTGAATTGGGTCTTTAAATTTGGGGGCTTGATTTTTTTCAACTCTTTATACATTCTAGATAAAAGTCCTTTGTCTCAGGGATAGTTGTCAAAAATCTTGTCCCAGTCCGTGGGTTTTCTTTTCATTCTGTTGGTAATTTCTTTTTATTAAGATGAGATCCCAGTTGTTAATTCTTTGAAGTATTTCCCATCAAGTTTGTTTTTTTGTAAACTCTCAGCCTAGCCTTACATCCTCGAGATTTCTACCTACTTTGTCTTCTAGTAGGTTTTGTGTTTCTATCTTAATATTTAGATCTTTGATAGCCCTGGGTCTAGTTTCACATGCAGACTGCCTATCTTTCCAGCACCATTTATTAAAGAGACTGTCTTGCTTACAGTGAACTTGTTTGGCACCTTTATCAAAGATAAGGTGGATGAATGTGTCTTAGTTGTGTCTCTATCTTCTGTTCTGTTCCACTGATCCTCAGGTCTGCTTATTTGCCAGTTACCATGCTGATTTTATAACAGCAACATTGTAGTATAATTTCAAGTCAGGGATTGTGATGCCTCCTGCGTTCTTTTGGTTGCCCAGAATTGCCTTTCTCTTCTAGGACTCTTCTGGTTCCATATGAGTTTTAGGAATGTTTTCTCTAGATCTGTGAATTATGTTAATAGTATTTTGATTGGGATAGCATTAAATCTGTGTAACAGTTTTGGGAGTACAGCCATTTTCATTCAGTATGTTATTTCTTCCTATCCATGAGCAACATTTCCATTTTCTAAATTCCCCTTTAATTTCTTTTTTCAGAGTACTATAAACGTCAATGTATAAATCTTTTACTTCCTTTGATAGATTGGTTCCTAAGTATTTTATTTTTTTTGGATGTTACTGCAAAGGGTATGGTTTCCCCAATTTCTCTGTGAGTTTGTTGTTTGTGTAGAGGAATTCTACTGACTTTTGAATGTTGATTTTGTACCGAGCTACACTGCTGAATTTGCTTATCAAGTTTAGAAGTCCGCTGGTGGAGTTTTTGGGGTCTTCTACATAGAGTATCATGTCATCTGCAAATACTGATAAATTAATTTCTTTCTTCCTTATTCTTACTCTTTTATTTCTTGCTCTTGTCTAATTGCTTTGACTAATGTTTCCAGAACTATACTGAATAGGATTGGTATTAGGGAAAGCACTTAAATAGAGAAAAAAAAAGAAGAGAACCAACAACAAAAAGATCTTGCAGTTCTTAAAAATAAAGACAAGAAAGAAAGAACATGTCTCTAGCACCATTCTAGAAGAAAATTGGGACAATGAGGGAAAACTACGCATATTCAGGACATAAAATAGGAACAAGATATGGAAAAGAGAAATAAGAGCAAGCCACAGATCTGTTTGCTGTTTGTTGAGAGACATAATGACTTTATGTTATAGAAATCTAAATAATAGGCATTTTAGGCCAGAGATTTAGCTCAGCAGCACAAACGCTTGCCTGGCAAACATGAGATCATGAGTTCAATCTCTGGTATTATAATAATAATAACAGGCATTTTAATACTTACTATCTGGGTACATGTTTCTAGAGAAGATCCAAAGAAAAAGATTTAATTCAAGAATTTTTCTAAGCTAAAAGGAAATCTAATTCTGACCTCAATAGGGGTTCCAGTATTTTAAGCAAAAACCATTACAAATAACATACTAAAAGTCTGATGAAATTTTTGAATTTTACTATTAAAGAGAAAAAAAATCTATGACTATACAAGCAATACGGGGTAGGGACCGAAAGCCAAGTTGTCTATGAAGAAATAAAAGCTGACTATGACTTTCCTTTCCAATGGTAAATTGGTAAAGTAATGGTACAACAAAGACAATCTGAAGTAAGCCTGCCTTTCCTATGAGCCAGCAGAGGGTGTAGGCCAGGGAAAGAATCAAAAAGTCAGGGAGTCTTTCCTGTGAGCCAGTGGAGGCCATGGACCAGGAAGTCAGCCTGCATTTCCTGTGAGGCAGCTGGCGCAGGCTGGGAGACAAGAGGTCCCCTATCACCCCCCTCCTCTCATAGGCAACCAGCTGATTCAGAGGAACACATGCTGAAATAATAGCAACTAAAGTACAAAAACAACTTAATGCTTGTATTGACTGATGAATTTGCAGGTAGTCTGAGAATCTGTTTAGAGGATAACAGTATACGTTATAGCAAGTATGGGGAATTTCCTTCCGTCTAGTTTTTGAACTTCTATATCGTTCTCACTGTTTTGTTTTGTCCCATTTTATTTTTTTATTCCCTTTAAAATAAAAATAAATTTTTTTAAATAAAATACAATCTTACTTTTTTTAGTGACTCAACAATGTCATAATGAACTTAAATGAAAGTTTATGTCTCTAATTGTACACACTTTTGGAAGACATGTAAAGATTCACATTGTTTATCACCCATCCCCAGGTGCTTTGATATGTACGTTTAGTTCTTGGAATGTCAGTGTCTTCATCTGTACTGAAGAGTGTTAGTCAAATCCACCTCAGAGCAACTTGAAGAAGATTACACATAAAGGACTCAGTATGGTGCGTAGGACTCTATAAACACAGTTATTGGTCCTTCATAATCTATGGAGGATACCGTAGATATCAAATCCAAGTCTCTCACATAAAATCAAGTCACTTACATAAAATAGCATAGTATTTACATACAACTTACGTACATTTTTCCTTCAACTTTAAAATGTTAATCCTTCTCTATATTATTTTATAATACCTCATACAATGTAAACAAGTGTTATAAATGTATTGCATAGAAAATTAGGGTAAGAAAAAGGTCTATTCATGTTCAGCACAGACAATTTCTCCTAAATATTTTTAATCTGCAAATCTGGAACTTACAAACATAGAGAGCCAACTCTACTTAATAAATGTTGGCTGTCATTGCTGTTACAATCTAGTTGATTATCAGATTTTGGAAAAAGAAAGAAGAACCAGAAATACTAAGAATTTGATATATGATTGCATTAATAAACAGTAAGTTAAAAAACCAAATCTCAATAAAAGTCATCATTCATGTGACAAAAATAAATAAACAACCTAGGTCTTCACAGAAAAAGTTGTCTAGCCACTACTTTAGAAGAAAAGAGACAAATCACACACATGCTCTGGGAAAACATAATAGCTACGTATTATAGGCACCCTTAGATAGCCACTTAATATACAATCAAGAGAGGACTGGGCTATCAAGGAAGTCAGCAAAAAAAAATAAAAACATCAGAAATGTTGCTGCAGGCACATCTCTTGAATGCCAAGCCTCAAGATAAAGATGTAATGACATATCTCCCCAAGCAATAAACAATAACTTGGAATTACATTATAATTGATATCACATGTCTAGTAAAGTCCAGATAGACATCAGTTACCTAAGTGGGTGACCAGAACCCTGGACCCAAGCCTTCTGAAAAATGCCTTTGTTCTTTCCAAGCACCCTTGCGACATGACCTGCTTCCCTACAGGACCTATACTAGCTAAGCAGCTGTAGCTGTAATCCTATGGTGGATTGTAGTTTGACTCACATAGTGCCTTCCCTGAATAAATTACCCCTGACAAAGGGCCTTAGTGACCACCTACTTTCCGGTTCCCTCCCATCTCTCAGAAGCTACCGTTCAATAAATCTCTCCTATTCTTAACTTCTGTAGTTCCTTAGTATTCATTCTTTGATTTTGAGGGTAAGAAACACAAACTTCGGTGTATCTGGCATCTAGCAAATTAGCAGTTATATTTTTCTCTATATCAATAGAGTCAGGAAAAAGTTCAACAGAAAACTATATTAATTTTTAAGTGTATAAGATAGATAATGATATCACTGAGTTTTGTTGGATCATTGAACAGAACTGTTTGCAGTCTCACTGTTGGAATGTCCACTTTACAAGCTTTAATTTTGTGACTTGAACAATTATTTCTAAGATGACAATATGTAATCCATTAACTAGTGATTTCCTACTGTTTATTTTTTTCTGTAAATCTGTATAACTTGTACCCTTTCTCTGCTTTTTTTTTCTCCTTAAATAAAATTTAAAAAAAAGAAAAAAGAAAAAAAAAAGAAAACTATATTAATTTTAGCATTTTTCCCATATTTTCTTAAGGGATTAAAAACCATGCTTATGAAAAAGTTAATGAAATACAATAATGTTTATTTTGCTAAATGAAAGAGCAGCATATAAAATTTTATATACCACTTGATACCATTATATAATACATAAAGAAAAAACATGCATAGAAAACCAACTACAGCACCTGCTATAAGTTATGTATGGATAAATTTTTAAAATACGTTTTTAGATTTTTCTCTATTTCTAAAATGAAGATGTACTACTTTTATGATCAAAGGGAAAACCTTTGGAATCTTTAAACTGATAGAGTGCCTAATACTAGCATGTAGCTTTTATATTTTGTATTAACTCATTATTAGGTTCAAAAACTATATATGTTTAAGTACCATCAATTATGTCAACAATGAGGAAAAAGTATGGTCTTTTCTAAACAATGCAGGCATAACATTAAAATCAGAAATTTGAACTTAACCTACAGAGCAAGGAAAATGTAACTTTCAAATTGTCTGAGATAAATAATCCATCATTGTCCTTAACCAGTTTTTTGGCCAATGCTGCATCTCACTGTTTGTACATTCCTCCATGACAATGGATCTCTGACAGGGCTACAGCGTCAAGACTTCCCAGGTGATTTTCTAACCCAGTTTATTAATTCATTAATTTTTTAGGATGTTTTAATCAAAACCTTATTATTTCCCTATAAATCTGTGATTTCTGAAGCCTTGAGAAACTCAAAGAATTCTTTAATATTGCCTACCTGTCTGTGTAAAGAATTTCAATCTAAATTAATATCTCTCCACTATATGAAGAAAATATGAAAAACATCAGTTTAGTACACAAAAATCCAGGTGATAAGAAATGTTTTAGAAATTCATCTATCTCATAATGTAAGTTTATACTTTAATATCTAAAAAAATATAAAAATAATTCTAGGATGATACCTATCTTTATTTCCCAAGCTAACTGAAAGCACAGTCTCTTTCCAAACTCATTTTTATTTCCACAACAGAGCTGCTGCATGAGCCATTATAATGCCAGTGATCTCAACAACAGACTTTGAAAGGCCTAGGCATAGGGAACAAGACTATTCCGATCTCTTGCTGAGCAGTGCATTACCAGGGAGTTGCTATGACTCTAATGTGGACATAAATACTATTGAGTTGAAATGAATTTAAACATGTAGATAGTTCCCTTCTCAGTAATATGACATTGATAACAGAGTTAAATATTCTGAATAGCTTGTTTCTAAGGGATTACTGCATGTCTCAAAGTCACTTATGTCTTTGTAGGTCTTGAAAGGTTCAGTAATAACCCCTCCAATATTCACTGCTTCTCATATTCTAAATACGGAATTACTATATGCAAACCAGCAGCTTCTATGGGGACTAATGGAAGTTATCTACTTGCACCAAGAGAACACACACCCAGAAACCTGTTCTGTGCTACTCATACGCAATCATGCTGCATTTTTTTCTATAGGACAATATAAAAATGCATTGCTATTTATGCAGAACCATTCAGGTGTCACAGGCACTTCTCTAACACCTAAGAATGCATTAGCCAAAACCAAATAAAGTCGCTCTTTTGTCTTATTATCTTTCAAGTCGAATTAATAATATTAAGCAGCATGTGGGATGAGGAAAAACCAAGCACAGAGCAATGTTAAAATCCCTTTCCACTCAAGCATAATTCATTTTGATCTTTACTACCGGACTCAGCTAAAGGTCAAACCATATATGATGGTTTAGACTCAGAAAATATATTATTTCACTATTGAATACAGACTGAAATGAGGGCAACTAATTTAAAAATGGAAATAATTTGGAAAATATAAATGCAAATGTCTCCATTATAAATTACATAAATTGTTTTACTATTGACTGCTGCCAACATTTTAAATCTCTATATTCATATGGTAGCATGTTTAGTGAAACTTAATTTTCTTCACATTATGTCACACACATTCAATGATAATTATTCTGGTAAGGGACTAAGAACAAAATCAGAAGTGATGATAAATTAAAGATCTTAACTTTTGAACAGTTTTAAATGTTCATCTATAAATCATTTGGTTTGACAGATGAATAGTTAAGAAACTGCATGAAATAATAAGAACAATATATCAATTTGAACTACCACATTATGATGCCAAGATCTTAACATGGTCTGCATTATGTACAAAACTCAGATTCAGAGCACATGTAACAGGAAAAAATTTTTGTTTATTATCAATTGAAGACTTTATGGGCAAGAACTGCTGTACTTAATTCATTTATGTCAACATTTTATAAGAGTTTATTAAAAACTCTTACATTTTGTAAGAGTTTATTAAAAGAGTGCCAGTTTCACAATTAATAGGCTATTGAAATGTTACCAGCTTTGACTTTAAAAAATAAATAGGTGACCAGTCAGCGCAAGTATTTGCTTATTCATTTTTTTTTATTTCCAAAGACAGCTTGAAATTGCAATCTTTGAGGTCACTATTACATAGTACTTGGATCAAGATTTGTTTGTGCTTTTATAATCTACATTTATTGCTCTTGGGCGAGTCCCAAACAGTATTACTGCAGTGTCCTTCACAATGTGCCACAGGGATATCCAGAAACCAGGTTCTACCAATAACCCAAACTGGTCTCACTCTATTGAATTAAAAGCAATTACAAGACAGAGACTGAAGAGAGGAAGGGAGCAGAGTGAACAAATAAAGTCAGAGCCAGTAGTTTCACACTAATAAATTAAACCAGGCAAGTACATGTTGCCTGGTAACTGATGAAATCTTCACAGATTTGTCTATTTCTCAAGAATGGTCTTTCTATCACCAGTATCAGAATAACCTGGAAAACCTGTTTAAAATGCACACTCCTCTATCAGCTTTCAGATCTCTGATAACAGGATCATCAGAAGTGGGACTGAGAAGTCTTTCAACAAGCTGTCCAGTAGATTCTTACATCCTCTAAAGCTTCAAAGTCAAACTCCTGGGAAGACTCAAGACATTCATTACACCAAATTTGCACTGAAACTGTGCTTCCTAACATCCCACCTACAGTGCATCATCAGAGCGATGACACACAGTCTCCAAAACAAGACATATCAGACCATTAAAACCACGACAGGAAATTAAATATGTGGATGTGATCTGTTAATAAATGAACATGTAGACATATACCTGATTGAATGAATAAATTCATGAATGGAAAATTAATAGCCCTTTTGAAATAAAATAAAATGGGAATTCTGATTCTCTTACAATTGGCTCTAAAATACTATACAACCACAGCTCTCTAAAACTCTCCAAAGTGTTCCAAATTTCTTTCAACCTATATATTTGGCCATATGATAGTAACATCTCAAATACACAACACAGAAAATTGAGAGGAAAAGGAAATTACGTGATAAAAATTCTGATTTCGCAGAAACATCACAGTGCAGCACTGCTTTTCATCCTGCATGGTGTGCTGCCAGATACCACTGCCTTCCCTGGCACATCTGCTTCAGTGAAACACGTTGCTTAGCAACAGCAATCAATGCTGTATTTCCTCTTCATCATTTTCCTGAAGATTGAGATACCGCTCCAAGGTATTATTTTCAAATACTTTCTGTTTCATTGACCAAATATGTTTGTTAAATTTTATATGATAAACAATATAAAACAAATCCACCTACCAAACCAGTAAAGAAGACTAATGAAAGGTCAATATAACATAGGGTGCTTTGGGACTTATTTGATGAAGAAAAATTCTTTGACAGCTCATTGACTTTATTTGCTACACCCTTTCATTCTGCCATTTTAGAACTGATTTCTGCTACCTCATGGGAGATGAAAACCCATTAGCATACATTACCATTCTAAATGCAAATCTATAAGGCACTGCAACAAAACATAAAGAGAATGATTTTCAAAACTGGTTTAACATACATCTCACATTTCTGTTAAATCTTGTATCTCGGGTATATTCTTAGTAAACACTGCCAACATTATTCAGTGTCTGTCCATTGATACCTCAACACAGAATTCTTTGAAACAGCCAACACTTACAAGCTAAATTACTTAATGTCTGTGATTAAAGTATAAAGACAATACCAGTATTTTTAAAAAAAGTACAAACAATGCAGAAGAGTGGAAATGGTAAAGAAAGGGAAAATTTTTTATTTTAAATATACTCTACCAATATGTTCTGTGAATACATTCTTTACACAAAACAAGAGTAGCACTCATCTGCTTTAAACTGTGACAATCTGCTTGAAGTATATACACAGATATGCTGGTAACTGGTGGAATCCATCAGGGTAAATATTGTGATATTTATTGAGCATCTATGATGTTTAAATTCCTGTTGATGGTAGTAAGAAAAACCTATACCATCCTGCATTAGAAAGTCATAATAAATGCAGAAGAATAAGTATCTCCACAGGTAATCACACAAATACTTAATTACAAAAAAGTCTCAGTTAATATGTATTACATCTGCAACATAAATGAGTAAACCTTCATTTTTATAGTAACACAATGTTGAAAAGGACAGAAGAAAATGAAAACACCTTCATCCTTGTTTCATTGCTATATTCTAACTAACTTTTTTTTTGTCTTTTTTTTTTTTTTTTCATTTTTATCGGTACCAGGGATCGAACTCACGACCACCTGCTTCCAAGGCAGGTGCTTATGCTGCTGAGCTAAATCCCCAACCCCCAACAAACTTTTAAAGAACTAGCATTAACTCTTTTCAAATTATTCCAAAAAATTAAACATGGGGGAAATTCTTCCAAATTCATTCTATAAGATCAGCACTACTTTGACACCAAGACCTGACAGAATACAACAAAAAAGAAAAATACAAAAAACATCATCTTTAGTATACCCAGGTGAAAAAATGATCAAAACTATCAGGACATAAAATTCAACAATATATCAAAAGATTATACACTATGACCAAATTCATTTTATCTCAATGCAAAGATAGTTCAGCATAATGCACATCAATAAATCTGATCCATCATATCAATGAAATAAAAAACCAGAAAAATGTGATAAAATTCAGTATCTTTTCATGATTAAAAACTCCAAAAAATTCAGTACAGAAGTAATGTACCTAAAAATAATTAAGAGCAAACATCACAAACTCACAATGAACATTATACTGAATTGGAAAAATTGAATATATTTCCTGCAAGACCTTGAACAAAAAGAGAATTCCCAATTTCACTATGCTTACATGTAAAAAGCTAAGAAATTTGATCTTGTAGAAGTAAAGTAGGACAATAGATACGTGAGGCTGGGATGTAAAGGGGAAGGTGGTATGAGACAGGGTTGTTAAACAGATAGCTAGAAGGGAGAAACAGCTTCTAATGTGCTAGAGCAGAGTAGGATAAATATAACTAACAGTCAGTTGTATATTGCAAAATATCTATTAAAAGGACTCTGAATGATCCCAACACAAAATAATGCTGAATGTTTGAGGTGATAAATATACCAATTACCTGATGATTAAACTTTTTTTTTCTTTTTTTGGGTACTGGGGATCAAACTCACAACCTAGAGTTTGCCAAGCAGGCACTTATGCCGTCTAGCTAAATCCCTGGCCCATTAAACTTTTTATAATATGAACTGAAATATCACATCATTTATACCACATACTCACATAGTCATGACATTTCAATTAAAAATATACATATACAGAATATCATCAGACACTACAAAAGATATCTAGCTGCTACTTCCATTTCAGAACTTCAGTCCTCATCAGTCTCCTCAGTACTGAATAATTGTGTGATAGAGTATATTTAAGTTTCTCAAGTATTATTAGACCAATAAATTTTCATTTCCATAAAGGTTTTTTTTTTAAAAAGGCATAAAACTGATCTTAATTTTAAAATATTACTTATCAATTTAATAACTATAGGGCATACAAATAGAGAAAGGACATGCCTGGGATATGAGAAATAGATTTGGGAAGCTGCTCTCATTCTATCTCCTTCCGAAAGACACACTGCCTCTAGGCATAGCACATCTCTTGTGCCTGTCTACAAAAGTTACAAGTGGAGTGGGTCACTGTGCTACCTACAACTATTAACCTTTCCCAGAAGATGAACTGAAGGGTCACAGATGCATAGATGTAAGCAAACTTAAGGGAATCCTATTTGTGGGATCGGTTTTATTTAGATCTTCCTGTAAATTTTATATTCTTCACACACAGCTATGCCACATTATTTTCCACCAGTTACCAATGACTGTGAATGCTGACAAAAGTGTCACACTTTCCAATCCTATATCATCAAAATATACATTCCTCTTCCATTTTCAAAAGAGGAAACAGGGTGAGGAATGGTGATATGTTGGCCAGGGTCACCAGGTAATCAACAAAAAGAACAATTGGTCCTACATTAGTTTGCTTCTTAAGTCCATGCTCCTGCCATGAAACATTTGGAAAAAGGAATACAAAAAAATTAACTTTAAAAGAAAACATGGGCAAAATACAGAGGTGGAAATAAACAGAGTGTGTGCGGGTGTAACGTTCCCACATTACTACAGGACAGGGGAACACTCAGCTCCTGGCTTGTCCCCCAGCCTGCCCTGTCTCCTCCAGGCCAGGCCAAGACAGGCCCTGTTCAAAAGTCAAGATCAGCCCTACCCTGATGCTCAGGTCCCACCTCTATCTGTGTTCTAACCTGATGATGTTCTTAGGCTTTTTTGACGTTTTTAGCACTTGTAATGGTCATTGGTATTGAGTTAACCCCAGCTTTCAATCTGTTTATGAATTAAAAAAACATGGTTTGCTCTGCATCTGCTTTCTCTTGCTGGATATAGTTCTTCCTCTTCCTAAACAAGTTCATTTCTGCAGTAGCCTGAGTTCCTAGCTTACATTGCAATTTCTTCTGAACTTGTGCCATCAAAGAGCTCAGCAGCACTATCTCCCCTAATTAATCCTCATTAGGTGGCTCTCTTATAACTGCAAAAGCTACCTTCTAATCCCAGAAGGCAAAAGATAGACACAGTTTAATGTTTTAGGGGCCATTCCAGAATGTTTTTTTCAGAGGTAATGGTACTAAGTCTAACTGGAATATGGTCTTCATAACACAGGTTAGAAGTTAAGAGGTTAAAAAAGACAAGGGGGGGTGCTTGAAATCCAGTCACAGATTATATTTTACATTCTACATCACAAAATGATATAAAAGTATATTATATTTGGGGGAAAAAACAATCTTCGGTAAGAGAATTCAGAATGGATCAAAGTGGGAAAAGAAAAATGTGAAATGTCATACAAATCTAGTTAAGAGTTTTCTGTGCTAGAAAGGCGAGGTAAATACAGCAAGATGTAAAGGACAACTGAGTAGAACTATTGATTTTATATAAATGAAACTAAGAAGAGGCAAAGTTTCAAACCAACATGTTAAAGTTCATAATAACAGTTAAATGTTTTTTGTAAGATGAATGAAATATATTAAGAAGTTATTTAAGATAAAACAAAGGTATTAAAGTATAGTATTACAGTATGTAAAAAAGTACAGTTTCTAAGAAATATGCTTCCAAAAAGTAGGGCTAAGATTGAAATGACTCTGATAAGGGGTATTTCCTAATGCTCACTGTTCAGTGAAAAAGATTTTCATTTTTTTAAAAGCAAGACAACTACTGGGATATTTGGGAACAATTTTAAAGATTTTCTTGGTAATGAGGAATGATAATCTCATTTAAAGAATGAGAAAAAATATGTTTTTCAGCTAAACTAAGTGAACCACAAAAACTTTCTGCCCACATATACATTACCAGTACTATAAAAGGGTGTGTATATACATATATACATATATACATATTATTTCATTTTTAAAAGATTTTTATTCCTCTAAAAATGATTCTGCTGAGTTTTTTTATTCTTTCACATTAAAATGCAATAATTCACCAGTTATTACCACAATAGCCATACACATGTTGAAGAGAAGCTCATGATTATAATCTTCACAATTACTGACTTCTAGATAGCATGCCTAAACAGTATTTGAAAAAGCAGCTTCATTTCCGATGGAGATCAGGATGGTAATAAAAGTGGTTTCACAAGCTCTTCACTAAATGCATCTTTGTTTGCACAGTCTATGTATATTATCATGGGGCAGGTGCAGGAAATATAAAATATAAATATTTAAAATCCTACTGAGCTCCTGCGAAGTCAGTGACAAAGAAACACATAAACATGGGGGTTTGTGTATATAGTTAAATACGTGAGTAATTTTGAGATTGTCAAAATGCAGCAGCATATTCATATTTTTTATTTGATGCTTATTATTCAATAGCACTATGAGTTTTTTAAATTATACACCACATTAAAAATAGGTCAGGCAAAATTAAATTCATCAAGTCTCAAGCTCTAAAGAAAGTTGCCAGTAATGAGAACCAGTATTCAGTGAATAGTGCATTTCAGAAAAAAAAACCTTTATCCATTTGTTTTCTCTCATAAAGTAACTTGGATCACTTAGTCTTTATTATTCTGTCTTATGTTTATGAGCTCGAGGAAAGGAAACCATAAAGGATCAGCAGAATGTAGCTGAACTTAGAAAAGTCCCAAAACAAACTGGTTCTATTAAGCCACTTTTTTTTTTTAAAGGAAGCATAATAGGTAGAAATGTGTGATGATTTTAGCGCAATTACACGGCAAAAACCTAAAATTTATATCTATTTGGGTTAATGTCAGTGAGCTAACCACCTCTTGCTATCTTGCATTTGAGAGACAAAAGTCCTTAAAAAGGACATAAAAATATAATTCAACATGTATCCTAATGATTAACAACTCAAACAGAAAGCCAACTATGGAGCCCTGTGGGAAACTTTGAAAAATGAACCAAATTCAGATATCAGAAAAAGACCAACAGAATTTTCATATTGGAAGTCATGATACCCCAGTCATACTGACAATATCTTTTAAGATATATCAGTACATTGTTTGTATCTTCATATGGAGGGGAAAATACATATAGAAGATATTTAGGGACAATTTGGAAAATCAGAATATGGATTAGATATGAGACACAGTATTAGTTATTACCTTAACCTTGTAAAGTATGATATAATACTGCTATAATGGACAATGTCTTTATTTGTAGAAGATGCATACCAAGGCATCTAAAGTATCATGATATTAGCAACTGCTTTTTAAAGAAGTCCAGAAAACACACACATGCATATTAGCAAATACTGCAAGATGCTAACAATAATAAATCGAGGCACTGTATTTTTTGTTGTATCCATTCACCTTTTCTACATGATTGAAATTTTAATACAAAGATGTAAAGACTTGCGCTGAGCCTACTGGCAAATGCCTGAAATCCTACCTATACAGGAGCTGAGGTAGGAAGATCAGAAGTTCAAAACCAGTGTGGGCAACTTAGCAAGACCCTACCTCAAAATTTAATAACAGAAAAAGGGCTGGAGGTGTAGTTCAACACTCGCTATGTTCAATCTCCAGTGCCACAAAAATATATACATACAGAAAATGTGCAGGCCAGAGGTCCCAAATTAGATATCAGCCTAGGCAACTTAGCAAGACCCTGTCATAAAATAGTAACAAAATAAAATAGAATGGGCTAGGGATATAGGTCAGTGGTATAGCATTTGCCAAGCATGTGTGAGGCCCTGAGGAAATGAAGGGAGAGATGAAAGGAAGAAGGGAGGGAGGGAAGGAGTAAGAGAGGGAAGGATGGAGGGAGGGAAATTTACTATTTAGATGATGAGAAAGAAAATTATTCCAACGTGATCATATTGAAATAATGGCAGAATTCAGGTAGCTAAGTAAATGCTCAAACTAGAGAGCCATTTAACTGAGACAGGACCCTGAACTTCTGTCTGGCAGCCACCTGGACTTGTGTTAATGGGCAAGCACTGGAGACCAGGCCTTGCCGGGTTGGGAAAATCAAAAACAAACTCCTGAAAAGACCTAAGATTCCCAAGCAATTACCCAGTGGTACCTCAGTTTGCAAACTTGTTTCTTCCCAGGATTCTGGATACAAAGCGACTTTGATAAGAACCCAATTAAATTCAATGGTTATATTCAATGCTGACCTTCCAAGGAAATTTGATGTGGTTCCTATCCAATTTAGTTTTCAACCAGAATCGGGGAAAGAAGTAAATTCATGAACCAAGCTACCACTGTATTATGTGAGTTAAAACAACTAGTACATTAGAGTAATTGCAGATTAGAGTAAATCTACTCCATAGCAAGGTAAAACAAGGATGCTGTCAGTAGCCCTAACCACTAATCACAGAGGGTGTAAACAGCTTATAGATTCAAAGCCATAAGTGAATATCTAACCAAGTTTACAGTCTAGATTCACATTACGCTTATGGTCAAAGAAATTACAAACTCAGAAATTAACCTTGGAGGGCTATCAATGCCCTAGTTAGTCAACAGAACAACACGCAAACACTCTGGATGAGTATATCTTCCATTCATGCTATAATAAGCTAAAATTTAAAAACAAAAACATCCAAGAAATAAAGGCCAATGAACTAGACTTAGCAGAAATATCACATAGCAGGATCAACTTTATATTATATGCAATTATGTATATATAGAGATACATAAATATTTATGCATGTTTAAAGAAATAACAGATTGAAAAACTTAGACAAAAACTCTTCTAAAATGTAACATATAATTAAAATGCTAATTTAAAAATCCCATAATTCTAAATGTTTGCAAAGATTTGGAATATGAATGGTTAACTATATATATATATATATATATATATATATATATATATATTTTTTTTTTTTTTTTTTTTTGTACCAGGGATCGAACTCATGACACTTGCTTGGCAGGTGCTTGTACCACTGAGCTAAACCTCTGGCCCAACTATAAATATTTTTAACATAGTTACTTTGGAAAAAAATTTAAGCTACTTCAGTGAAGCAAAGATAAACATCTTCATGGTTCAATAATTCCATGAGAAGTTATATACCCTAGCCAGGCATGATGACACACGCCTGTAATCCCAACACTTGGGAGGCTGAAGCAGGAGAATCTCTGTGGGTTTGAAGTCAGCCTAAACTGTACAGTGAGACCCAGTCTTAAGATAAATGTAAGTAAGTAATAGGCCCTAGAAAAAATCCTCCTTTATATGTTCATAAGGTATTAAGTACATAAATGTTCATTGCAATGAAATGTGTAATTGTCATGGACAGAGAAAAATCCCTGATATATATACATAATAGAAAATATACATAACTGAAGTTGAATGACCTGCAGCTATATATATATTATCATGGATAAATCTCAGAAAATTTGACTAAAAAGTAAAAAAATAAGCACAATTTACCTCCAATTAGACAAAATTTAAAACATAAAATTAAACCACAGTGGCACAAAACTGTAATTCCAGCTACTTGGAAGACTGAGGTAGAAAGATCACAAGTTGAAGGCCAGCATGGGCAACTTTGCAAGGCCAGTGTGGACAGATAAATAAAGAGCCTGTCTACAGATAAAAAGGACTAGAGGTGTAGCTAAGTGGTAGAATGTTTGTCAGCATTCATTTACCAATTCTGGGTGCAGTAGAATATCCACATGTTTCAAGAAAATGCAGGGCATCATGTTAAGGGAATGGCCAGTGACCTCTATTTCAAATACATCTCCGTCTAATACAGCTCCAATAGCTTTTCTTGTATGCCTAGGAGTTAATGAGTTTATCTGTACTGGAGGACACACAACGTAAATGATTGATGATTTTTTTTTTCTTACATCATCTCTAACTATAATCGAATCTTTTGGAGTTTTTTTGGTTGTCTAATGAAATCTTTAGTACACTATCCACAGGCTATGGAAGAACAACCAGGTGCCAGCTCATTTTTGTGAGTTGGCACCATGCGTGGGCCTCAGGGAAGACAAACAGACACAAGCCCTCCCAGCTCATGGGCTGTGGGACAAAAACCAAGGTCTCTCCCCACCCACTATGAATGACTGGCTGATCTGGAGAAACACATGCTGAGATGATACCTACCGAAGTAAAATACAACTTAATGCTTGTAGTGTTTAGTGTTTCATTGACTTTGCGGCCTAACACCAGTAATCTGATCATCTATTTAGAAGATAACAATACATATTATAATAACATCTATGGGAATCTCCTTCTGATGGTGGTAACCATTGTTAATCCCCTATTATCTTGTTTTAAAGTCCTATATCATTTTCATTGTTTTGTTTGGTTTCACTTTATTCTGTTTTGTCTTGTTTCATTTTGTTATATCTGATGGCATGGGCAGCTATTTCAAAGATAACATCACAATATGGTAGCTATTTTGGATTTACTATTATCTTCTTTTGAAATCTTATATTGCATTTATTGTTTTGTTTTTACTGGTTCTATTCTGTTCTGTTTTGTTTGATCCACCTATCTAATGGTATGGGCAGCTATTTTGAAGACATCAAGAGGAATTACGGTAGCCACTGTTGATTTCTTATTACCTTATTTTGAACCTGTATCACTCAAACTGTTTTGTTTCGATTGGCTTTATTCTGTTTTATTTTGCTTAGTTTTACTCTCTAAAAAACTAAAATTCTTTTTAAAAATTTAAAATTTTAATTTAAAAATTTTAAAATTTAAAAAAATTTTAAAAAATCTTTAAATGCAATTTTTGGCATATATGTTCCTCTAAATGCTTACTCTTTATACTATAAAAACTGTAAATTCTCCTATGTGAACACTAAGTGTATATACCTTATTTGAAATGCTTGAGGCCAAAAGCGTTTTCAATCTGGGAATTTTTCAGATTCTATAATATTTACACACACTTCACTATTTGAGCATCAGCTTTCTGAAAATATGAAATCCAAAATGCTCCAAAACCTTAAACTTTCTGTTTGCCAAGTTGGTGCTCAAAGTTTTAGATTTCTGAGCATCTTGGATGTGAGATATCCAATCTGTATCTCTTTCCACATCTGTTGACTAAATCTAATTTATATTCAGATACAATGTCTCATAATTCATGCGAGACTGAATCTGCTATTTTGACTGTTTGTGATGTTTTGACTAGCAGCTGAACAGATGGGTAGATTTTCTCCAGAATGAGTATTTGCCAACAATTGGAAGGGTGTAAAATTCTTTCTCAAAGAAACCCAAACATAACCACAAGGAGTCTAACAAATAATTAAAACATGCACTGTTGCAGATAAAAATCATCATAGAATCATACTGTATATTCAGAACTCTTGGTATTAAAAATGGCAGTTAGGAAAATACTTTGATCATGTTAAATTAATGTTAATAACAGGCTGGGATGTTCATATGTATTGTGTTCATATTCATCTGAATCTTGGTTCTAGAAAATACTACAGAAAAGAAATAGAATATAGAGGTCTATGTTATAGAAAATAGAGTGAACTCAGAAATCAAATCTTGAACTCATTTATGCTTCAGTAGCTACATGATCATAAGCAAGTAACAAGTTGCCCAGAGCATCCATCTCCTCATTTGTAAATAAGCACAATAAAACCTAATTCACAAGGACCATCTAAGAATTACTTAAAATATGGAGAGTGTCTAGCAAAAGTACCCCTCACATGATAGGTTGCTAATAACTATATCTCTCCTTAATAAAGTTCCTGTGGAAAAGAACACATCAAAACTCTCATCCTCACAACTTTCAAAGGTGCAAAGATGACTCAAACCTCTTCGAGGTGTAACTGAAAGATTACACCTATAACATCAATAAAAATAATAGGTTATGAAGAACTCTAAACATTCTACAATCACACTTAAGGTCCTTCTTGTAAATATCTTGAAAGAAGAGAATCTAATGAGTGAATCATTACAGACTTCATAAGGGAAAAATCCTGAAGAGATAATCATGATACATCATACATACTCTAACATTTGTTTGACATCTAATACATTAATATCTCTTCTACACAGTTAAACACAATACTCTATGGCACATACCAACAGCGCATAACAAGATTATTTCCTGGAGCTTCCAGCACAGAAAAAAAGTCAAAAAGCTTGCAGCCCTCTCTCCAATTCCTGATTTCTGGCAGGAAAGAGGAGTTCTACAATCAAGATAGCCCTATGACCAGGGTGGGGAGAAGAGTGGTCTCACAGAAATCCAGGCATAGCCACCCACATGGCTCATTGGGCAAAAAGACAGAATTTTACCAGGAAGCATGGGCAGGGGCTTTTCTCAGACCAACTGCCTACATTCCTCTCTCCACCAAATTAGAAAGAGAAAGGTCATTTTGCTTTAAATCCACACTCAGTCCCTAGAAAGATTTTTAAAGTCTGCATTTAATACAATAAGGTAACACAATTTTTAAAATGTATACATAAGAAGTTGTAAGGAAAATGAGAAAGGAAAAGCAAACCAAGAGTTGGGTAGCTACATAAGACACGCTGCAAGGTCTAGAATGCTGCTAAAAGTAATTCGCAAATTTGGAGAGACCCTATAAGTTCAAGGACAGGTAAATTTTATAGAAGAACTGAGGACAGCTTCAGTATTTATGATTTTCAGATCACCATTAAGACCACAAGGAAAAGTAGGCCCATAGCTAAATGGCAGAGTGGTTGCCTCACATGCAAAGGCCTTGCATTCCATTCCCAGCACCAAAAAAGCATGCCAAACAAAAAGGTCTGTTTCTTTCTTGATTCCTGCTTTTTTGATATAGTTGCGGACACAAGTAGAGTGTTATAAAGATGCTGCTCAGAAAGCTGCTTCTGCAGTCACTGAGTGGTTGACATCAGAATCCATAATAGGAACATGTAATAAAATAAGTGAATATATATTCCTAGTACAAAAACAGTATAATATACAAATTGCACCTGCACCATTTTTACATTGCTCAGACATATTTTGACACCGTAACTGTAAACGCTACATCAAAAATTGATTTTTGGTTATTACTACTTATAAAATGTGCAGACACTCTCATTGATATACAGAAAGGAGAAGTATTGCTTTCTTTAAATTGCAAGGGAAAAATCAAAATAAGATCATGAGATGTTTCATAACATCCTAGAGATAATATGCCTTACATTTCAAAACAGCTTTAGTCACCTGGGGATCCAGTTGTTCATCAGATACAGCACTTGACACATAGAGCATGGCATGAATGACAATTACTGTTTAGTGTACAAATCTGTACAGATTACATGCAGGATCCAGTACCAGTCAACTTCCAACAGCAAACAAATTTTTTAAAAGTAAGGGTAGACTCAATGTTTATTTTGTGTTAAGAAGAGAAAATTAAGTGAAAAGGGGAAAGAATGACATTAAAATCCTTATACAATAGCTTAGTTTGTCTTGGGAGCATTGAGTAGATTTTACTAAATTTAACCTAATTTTACTATGGCAATATACTTTAGCAGAAATGTAGCATTTGCTCTCCTATTTCAGCTCCTTGATCCTTTATGCAATTGACTTCTAAAGCCATAGTTCTTAATGCCCATGAGAATATAAATATACATGCACACTGAGATTTACAAATTATTAGAACATCTATATTTATAATAAATTCATAGGAAGATCTTTTATGACAAGAGCCTTATTCAGTGGTTAAGGGGTTAATAAACAAAATGGACCACTGGACTGAAAATAAAAATCAGTATGTTAAAAAAAAAAAGGTGACATCGAAAGAACTAGGTACTATATAATACTGTAAGCACTGAAAATTCTCAACAGTAAAATCAAGCCATATAGTCCCAGCATTTTCATTAGTTTTCCAGTAGCACAGGATGCAGGGTGAATTACAATGAAGCAGAAGGCATGGTGAGCTCCTTCTGAAGAACATGTACTTACAAGGGGAAAGCACTCCTTTGATTCACACTATAATGATAATTGGCTTATCAGCACCACTAAAATTTAGTTCCCTGAAATATTTCATGAAATAGAACACTGTGTTTAACCTGCATAAGAAATGCTCAAGAGCTGACACAGTGAACCATAATGCACCAATGTTAATTTAAAACTGCAGAATAATAAAGATTAGTTAAAATTTCTGTAAGAAGACTTTATCATTATATAATTTGGAGCTGAACTCATGCTTAGCATGTATATTTTAGAGGTAAAGGTAACAAAGAATGACAAGATCTATGTACAGGGAAATCAGAGAATGTTTCCGGGCAGGCATGGAGAAGCAAAGTGAAGTATGACACTAAAGCAGATCTTACAACACAAACCTCTGTTTTTCTTTGCATTAGATGCATAGTCTTCTGGTACCCAAAAACAGTAGGTCTCCTGAGCAACTAATGGGGTAGGGGGTTATGATAACACATGTGCATCTCATTAATACTCCTGTCCTTATGTCTCAGAGTCCTCTGCCTTATGAGGCAGAAGGTGGACAATCATTAAAGAAAAACAGTTAACCTTGCACTAGCCATTTTAACTGGGAAATGTCATAGTCTGAACTAGCTTTTCGCAAAATAATTCTGTATTTAATCCCTTCTAGTTCACCAGAATTGAAAAATCAATCTAAATTTCCACTGGAATATGAGTAACAGATGGCCTTCAAGCCAGCTAATAAGGTCCTTTTTGTGTTTACTAAGATGTGTTTACTTTGGATGAAGAATTATGAAATATAATCCTTATTCACAAGCTACTTAAAATCGAGTTGGGGAGACATATCTATCTATAACAATACATACAGCTGTTGCCCTCAGCTGGTCCACAACAAGGCACTGGGGAAGACTGATGACAGCATGTTTGGATAGATGGGATGGATGGATGGATGGATGGATGGATGGACGGATGGACGGATGGACGGGCAGACAGCCACTAGATGTCTTTATCATTAGACTCATGGCAGGATCACTTTCAATGAGACTTTTCCTTCTCCTGAGCTTTATATGCATCGTACCATCCTACAACAACTACTTCAGTTTCACTCATAAATCGTTAATCTCTAAAGTAGACTACTGGGGAAAGTGTGCTTGGGATCATCACCAGCAGCTCACAAGCCCTTATGTGCTTTAAGTTATCTCTACAGCTGTACAGTCCAATACAGAGTCCAGAAATGACGAAGTGGCTCCTAAGCCACTAATATGTTTAGTATGACATGAGACCAGAATTTATTATTCAATGAAATTAAAATTTCATAAGCACACATAGAAACTGCAGTGCTGGAAATGAGACACAAAACATTCTCATTCTCAAAAATACTACTCCAGAAGCTAAATTGTGGGCACATTATAATTGAATATATGCATTCCTGAAAAATCTCCTGGTCTGTAAAATCTTGCACTAGGAGGGTAGTAATATGGCAGAACACTCAAAACTTCTATAATATTGTTACCAGAGCACTTTAAATTACCAGCATCATTAAAAATCAGATATATTGTTATTAATCAAGAAATACCACAGTAAATATCCAACTATACTTTTAAAGGAAAGGTGAAGATGCATTAAAGAAGGTTGTAAGAAAGGCACCTAAGTTATAGAAGTACAGAAAGATTATGCTATAGTTTGGATGAGGAATGTCCTGAAAATATGTGTTAAAGGTTTGTTCCTAGCCTGTGGAATACTGTTAGGTAGAGAGTTTCAACAGGCAGGGTTTAAACTGAGCATGGTACTACATGTACATTGGTAATCCCAGCTGCTAGAAATGCTAAGGTAAGAGGATCGTGATTTTGGGGGTAGCCTGGGAAACTTTGTTTCAAAATAAGAAAGAGTGCTGGGCACAGTGCTGCATGTCTGTAATCCCAACATGTGGGTGGCCAAGGCAGGAGGAACACTGAACTCTAGGCCAGCCTGTGCTACATACTGAGTTCAAGGACAGCCTGATGCACAGTAAGATCATGAAGAAAGAAAAGAAGAGAAAAAAAAAGAAAAGAAAAGAAAAGAGGAGGGGAGAATAGAGGAAGAAAGGAAGGAAGGAAGGAAGGAAGGAAGGAAGGAAGGAAGGAAGGAAAAGAAGAGAAGGAGAAAGAGAAGGGAGAGAGGAAAGGAAAGAAAAAAGGGAGAGAGTTGGGGAAGTAGCTCACTGATACCATACTTAGCTTGCCTAGAATGCATAAGGCATTCAACCCCTAGAACAGTGGTGGTAAACCTCTGACACACACAGCAGGCTGTCTGTATCATTGAAAGTTCCAAGTTTCATCCTAGCACCACACAGAAAATCCTAGTGGGAGGAAGGTAGGTCACTGTTCTCTATGGAGGACAGTGAAACTCTGCTTCCATCTCTCTTCCTGTGTCCCTCCCCCTCCTTTTTCACTTTCCTAGTTTCTTTTTTATCGGTACGGGGGATCGAATTCACAACTTCGTGCTTGCAAGGCAGGCGCTTATGCCGCTGAGCTGAGCTAAATCCCCAGCCCCACTTTCCTAGCTTCCATGAGGTGAGAATTTCTGCTCCATCACCACTTCCCACGTGATGTGTGGGCTTACCATAGGCCCAAAAGTAATAGGGCAAATCAACCATGGACTGAAACCTCCAAAACTTTGAGACGAAAACAGCCTTTCTTCTTTAAAACTTATTAGCTCTAGTACTTGTTACAGTGAAAGAAAGCTAACACAGCCAGGGAATAACTGTGATAAAACCCAAGAGAGACAAGGAGACAACAACAGGCAAAGATGCCCCATTTCTCTCCCTGCTAAGCTGTGTTCTGCCACTGTGCTTAGAGTTCAGCTTTTATCTAATGACAATTGCATTAATATGCCAAGAAAAATCATGTATAAACCAAAGAGGCCACCATATTGGTTCAGTATCATTCCTGTATGTATCAATTACATAGGAATTAATTCTTGTAATAGAAATGCAGAAAATACCACGTATCAGTTAAGTTCTTTTCGTGTGCCACTGTACTACCTAAAATAGTTCTGGCTACAACCTCTTCCTGACCAAGGTCTGTCTAAACTATGCCCACTGTTTAACCAGTAGTAGTAAACCTAGGGCATGCATCCCGCAGGCAGCTGTTCCTCATAACTGAAGGCTCTAAAAGTTCACCATCACTGTTGAAGACAATTCCAAATTACCACTTCTGTTTCCATACCCACAAAGACAAAGGAATTTTTCCCCTTGGAAATATTTTTATTCATCCTTCACATAAAATTTAAGACAAATTCATCATTACTGCCATTGCAGTTTACTGTCATTACCATTACTGGAGAGGCTAGAAAGGCTAATAGAAACTCCAAGGGGAGAGCTAACTCCCCTCCTAATTCCCCTGCAAACACTTCCACTGAGTAGAGGTGTGGCCTAACTCTGGGCCTAGGTTTCCAGATAATGCTGGGGAAGTCCTTTTGTCCAGGCCTCAAACAAACTCATTTTTAAAAAGCCCACGTTGAATGTTATAACTGCAGAATTGATTTTAAAAAGAAAGCCCTGTCAAACCTTTAACATGCGTAGAATTGAAATAAGCAGTAACAGGAGAAATTTCTAGACTTTTCCCTTCATGTATATACACAAGGGCTGGTTAAAATAAATAGAGCAGGTTTAAATTTTAAGGATTTCAATAAAAGTCACGTGACTATTAATCCCCCTCAAAACATTGCCCTCCCTCTACACACATTTAACCCATCATTGAGGCCCCTTTCTAGAGCAGTTCTGGAGTCCTCCTCATGAGTTAGAAGGTGTAATAACAATGTGAGGAATGGGGCTGCCAAGTGCCATCCCATGGAAAAGTAGGCCCATGAAAACATTACCATGTGTCCTCATCCACCTTATTCACAAAATCTGGTGCCTGCAATTTCTGGCTCCTTCCCAAAATCAAAAAGACAATGACAGGTAAAATGAATCAATCAGGACCTGGAGGTAGCCACCACAGCATGACTAAAGACACTCACAAAAGAGAACCACTTCAGAGGGTGGCAAGAATAAGTGTATTTGAAGTGAGGGAGAACATTTTGAGAGGGATGAGTGACACTGTATCTTTTACTCTAAGAGTTTTTTAAAAAATTTAAACATTTGCCACAGTTTTCAATCATATCTCATATATGCAGAAAAGCATCTTAAATAAATGCCATGTTGTAACTTACTGGTTTTGCTCCTGATTTCAGGAAACATATATTTCCCCTGGTTGTTTCATCTGCTGCACAGTAAAAAAAGATAGAATTTTTTTTCTGCATTGGAATATCTCTGTAATACATGATTACATTCATCATGGGGAATTGGTACACATACACAATATTTTCCCATTCCCTGCATCCCTTAGAACTACAATTTAACAACCACATATTAAATGAGGTGCCTGCTAAATATGTTAAATTTTTTTTAAATCAGACTACATATGTACCTTTTTTTTAGTAGGTTCTCACTAAGTTGCTTGAATTTGTGATTCTCCTGTCTGTGCCTCTCCAGTAGCTGTGACTACAGATACACAACAACATGGCAGCACATGAATATATTTTTATTTTTTTCTTTATTTAGAAATAAAAGACGGTTTTTAAAGGACATAACCTATCTAGCACTATAAGTGAAGTATCTTGAAATACAGGCTATCATCTGTACAAACTTTAAAAAGCATATATACACTGTTGATAGTTAAATGTATAACATATATCCAGGCAACTACATATTCAGTAGACTACTATGACAGATTTTAACTAGCCTTATGGTTTCAGAGAAAAGTAAATACATATATTAAGAAAATACATATAAGGGGCTGGGGATTTAGATCAGCGGCATAAGCGCCTACCTTGCAAGCAGGCAGTCGTGAGTTTGATCCCTGGTACCGATAAAAACGAAAAAGACAAAAAAAAAAAAAAAAGAAAATACATATATTAAAAGAGCTCCTGTCCCTCCTGAGTGCTGGATTATACGCAGGAGCTACCATGCCCAGAAGCAGATCATTTGAGTCCAGAAATTAGACCCCAGTCTGAGCAACACAGACTGGGCAACACACCCTATCTGAAAAATAAGTAGAGAAACGAAGTAAAACTTTGAAAGAGTTTTGATTGAACTTTGTCCTTTTATTCTTTTTTTTTTTTTTTTTTTTTTGTCTTTTTGTTTTTATCAGTACCAGGGATCGAACTCACGACTGCCTGCTTGCAAGGCAGGTGCTTATGCCACTGAGCTAAATCCCCAGCCCCGAGTCCTTTTATTCTTTATAGTGGTAATAACTGTATGTATAAACCAAATTTCTGTGAACAATATTTTCATGCATATCACTATGTCTAACTTCGAAGAGTAACCTAAAGTGACACTATTATGAAAGTATGGGAACCGCAATTTTTAAAATAATTAAGGAAATCTTAGACATATTCTATTTACAGGACACTATGACTGCCTCCTGCTGTTCACTATCTAATAACCCTTCCATAAGGTACAGAAGTTTGATATAATAGGTTTAAGGAAAAGGCTTAATATTTTATTGGGATTTTTGTTTTTATTTTTATAAATAGTTTTCTGGCTGGCTGGATGCAACTGATGTTTTACTTTTTAATGGAGCCACATTTTGTTAATCACTCCTCTGTAAACTAGAAAGTTCTAAATTCCATATCTGCTTTTCTTGTACTCTGTGTCAGGTCAAATAAATTTACACTGTCATTCTTAGGGATTAAAAAATAAAAGAGAAAGAGACCCTGCTAATTGATTTCCACATAAAACATTTTTATTTCATTAACATCTCATACAGGTAAGAAACATCACAAAGCAGTCTTCCCTCCTTCTATTAGACTCTAAAAAATATACTATAAAAAGGATTAGCCCTATAGTTCATGAATCAGCTCCTCATCTCCCACACATGAGAAAGTCCAAGGACACTTCCTTCACTGCACCTTTCATCCTTAAGTGATCCTATTTTTAAAATGCACCCTGGGACTGTCTTTACATTACAATTCTTAATTCTCCAATGCTGACTTACATTATTACAGACAATGCTTCCAGTAGTGAATAGGAAAAAAGCCTTGGCTTTCAACATTATTTTCACTCATTCATTTAGAATAAATACCTTATAAATAGGATTTGATGCATGCAAAAGAGCAAATTGAAAGCACTGGTAGTATATACTTAATCACTTATTATAGTATTTTAAATGCCTTCTTATTAATGGCAAAATAGTTTTAAAGCCACCCACGATATGTACCACAGCTAATTCAATTTGACAGTGAAAGATGCTACGTTGTCTCTTATGGCAGATACAAAATATACACCATGAGGTCTTATGCATACAAATCACATTTCTTTGTGCTGTGTATTTTCCAGTATCATAAAAAAATAAGAGGAAGCATGCACTGCTTTCACTGGATTTTTTCAGTGTTTGCTGAAAATATTTAAATATATCTTCTTTTACTGGGTAGTTATAATAATTTTCTGTGTGAGAAAATTTTTTAGTTCTACCTTGAATTGGGCTTATCTGGACTCCATTTCAACATTATTCATAAAATATTCTGAACACATACAAATGATAGCTCAATGATCTTAAAAATGCTGAAGTTTCTATTTTGTTTAATTCTACTATCAGAAAAGACAAAGCAATCATTTCTATGTGGTAGCCTGCCTTTCAGGCATAATGCAGGTTTTAGAATTTCAGAAATTCTTTTATGGTCAAACAGACCAAGAACCTGTAGTCTGTAAAGTTCACAGAGAAAGTTACCACACGCTACCTTTTGTTTTTCCTTTTAGTTTTATCTCCAGTGAAGTTTAAAAAGAACACAAACTAGGAACACAAATACTTCGGAACATATTGTAACATACTGGTGGAGCAGTCACATTTGGCTAGTACTCTGGTGAATCAGCTGGCCCACAAGTTTTGGCTACTAGAGAATTCATCTGCTCCTATAAAATGTTTAGGGCCCGTTAAGTCCCCTCTTATTAAGCTAGCTAGGTTGGTATCTACCACTTTCAAAACAAAGTCTCTTAATTAACATGCCATAATGGGCAAATGGTTGCGACTTTAATGGAAGGAGAATGAAGTCATGTGTGCAGACTGCTGCTGGAAGGCTAAATTGATGCTAAAGACTTTGCATGTAGTGCCAAGGTGAGTCATTATGATCCAAAGGGTAGAGTTTAGCCCTGGATTTATGACTTTAAAGTAAAATGGATGCATGAACACAGAGGCTTTGCTAGGCCTATGCATACATTTTGACTCCAAAGAAAATACCTTCTATCTGTTCTCAACCAAAACTGAAATATGCCAGAATAGAACAGAACAATTCTGGGGTGACCCCAGTCATGCTACATCATGTATGATATATACATTTAAACTCATCTTTATTTAGGTTTTTGTTTTTGAACCAGAAATCAAACCCACACCTCATACTTTCCGGGAAGGAACTATGCCACTGAGCTGTATCCCCAGCCCCATCTTTCGTAATTGAAACAATTTCAAAGTTTCAGCAAGGTTTTCTGCTTACAGGGTTACTATGTTACACTCTCCTGTACTGGAAACAATTTCTTCTCTAATTACTTTGTAACTCAAGGATTTTGTGAATGATCCCATAGCCAAATATATGCATGGAAACTTACATGTACAAAAGTCCTGTTTAGTAGGGCCAATACTGGAACCATGCTTTTAAAAAAAAATGACCATTTCTCCTTAAACTTATAGTTCAGTTATCACAAAATCTATAATTTGATTTTGTGTGCATCCCAATAAAACTTAATTAGCAGAAAACAAGCAGCCAGCTAGAATTGAAGCAGGCTGTAGAATTGCTTAACCTGGTTATAATCTGTGGCCAAGGACTATTCCTGGGAAGTCTGGCCATGCAGCCTGACTATGCAGCCTGGAAACACAACCATTGATACAACATGTAAGCCAACCACTGGCCATGTAACAAAGAACAAGCAATTTCAGAGGTTAAAAACTAGAGAGGTTATCAAAGAACAAAACTAAGAGCGGGAGGTGACAACCACGTCACTACACTTCTCTCACCAATTGATTTTCCAAATGAGAAAGAAACCAAAGGTGCAGCTTCACTGCTGACAGCATAAAGTGGTGATGAGATTTTGATCATATGTAAGAGACCAGACAAAACTTAAGAACAATCTTTCAACTATGCAGATAACAAATGGTTAAATAATTAAGGAATGGGAGGGTTTCTGTATAATAACCTAAGGGATTTAGGGCCTTCATCTTTTTAAAATCATGTCACCACCTGTGCCCAGCATGAATTACACAACAGTTTAGCATTCTCATTCAAGTTATAGTATTAATACTGATGAGGTGTCTAACCCAAGAGAGAAAAGTGATTTTGAAAACAAAGGATTTATTTTCTCAATAACTGTAATATATAAAAGTCAACAAATCAGGGTGTGCGTTCACTTGAGATCAAATTCAGACAAAGGCCAAATCAGGTAAATAGGTACTTTCTTTTTTCTACAAAATTATTTCCTTTGTTTTAGAACACAGGATAGTACCAGTCTCAGAGTAGGATGCCCAAAAGAACAAGATAAGAATCAAGCAGCCACCTGTAAAGGAAAAAAAAGAGACCAAGATAAAGATTCCAGTTAACTATGATTCCCTGGAAATTGTGGCACTTAGTGAAAATATACATCACAAGTATTTAGTCTACAATTATCATTGACACCCTTTTTTTACAAAATAAATTAACACTGTACTGACATTAAAAATAGATATTGTATGCAAATAAATGAACAGGAAACTTCAGTTTATTCTATACATTTTCTTGTGTATTAGTAATCTTTGTATTGAATAAAATTTATTAATATAAACTACAGGCATAGAAATGTAATAATATTAACCTAGACATTGCTCTAATAACCCCAGTAAGATTCTATATGGAATAGGACAGTCTAATTGAGTCTACTTGAGTAGTCTGGGTTCCAGTCATTTTGCAAAGAGCACCAATCCAAAATAGATGCATTATCATAAATGGAGAAGTTCAAACAATATGTTTTATTATTTCAAAGTAAGTATCACTTATAAAAGGAAAACAGTTCATATTGTGTTACGTATATGTTTGGTACAGTCAAAGAAACTTGAACCTTCATGTACAAAAGTGGATGATAAGGAACCTACATATATTACTAAAAACATGGAGAAAGAGTACCACTTATTCTTTACTTTATAATGCAAATTAATGTACATCTATAATTTTATTTAATCGCCAAAACAGTTCTACAAGATTAGTATTTTTGGTGTCCTCATTTTATAAAATGTGAAACCAAGGCACAGAGAGGATGTTCAAATGATAGTGTTTTAGTCAAAAGTCAAGCCAACATTTGCCCTATTCCATATTTACATTGTTGAATATGATTACAATACTATATTTCATATAGGACAAAGACATATAAATTTCAGTTCTCCAGATAACTACATGTTTTACAAAAGAAAATAACGTCCAACATTTTTTAAGCTAGGTATACATAGTATGATTGAAAAACACAGTTAATGTTTCTTTTTTTTTTCTAATCAGGAATAAACTCATGATCTCATACTTGTAGGCAAGGGCTGCACCCCTGACTATATCCCCGGCCCCGATGTTTAATTTTTTAAAAAATTATTCCATTAAGAGATACTTTATCTTAATCCCTTATAAATACTTCTCCTTATTTCGAATATTATCTCACTATTCTTGTCACTTTCTAAAGCAGTTTTAGAGGTCCTCTTTCCTGATTGGAGTTGGGTTCTTAAGGCTGCCTCAATGTACTGAATAGATTCAAAACACTTTATCTTTCATCGTTGTTTTGACGTTGGGGAAGAGACAGAAGTAATACAGTGAATAAAGTGGATGAACACACACCACAAAGTTTTTACAAGCTTCCCTTTCTGCTAGATGCACTCAGAAGCAGGTCGCAGATCTCAAAATTTACGTGTTTCAAGCATAATGCTAAAAACTCAGTTTTCACTTCTTTTGAAAAAATATGACATTTAACTTGGCAAAATGTTTCCTAAAAAAATAAAAACTACAGTAACAGTTTATTTTCTAGCTAAGAGCAATCCGATGCGCGTGCGCACACACACCCACACAAATTCTTCTAGTCTGCTACAGTATTTGCTTTGAAAACTTTTGATACTCTTTTCTTCGAGAAGAATCTAGGTACTCACAAAATATGGGAAGTATGCCCTCAAGAACACTGACAACACACCATTCCCCTTCCTCTTAAATGTCTGTGACCACCCCCATGTCCTCCCAGCAACTTGCTGAAACCCATAGTTTCAGAAAGAGATGAATTCCATTGACTTATCCTTTGCGTTTCAATTGAAATGTTAATAGAGAAAGAAAGGTATTGTTTTTGAGATCAAATTTTAAAGTCAAGAATTAGGATACTGAGCTACTAATAAGGTACTGAGGGTAAATTATTTCAAAGAATTGAAAAACCCAAATAAAATAAGACTGGAGTCAAGAAAAGAAAACAGAAACAAAAAACAAAAATGATCATTTGAAAGTTTTACGCAGATCCTTCCTGACCACATAATCTAATCAGGCCCTCTAACCAATATAACTGAGACAGAAAAGGTCTGATTACAAAACAGACTGGCTCTGACACACTAGTTTTGTATTTTGAAGATTTCACAAGATTTTAAATCTCCCTGTCTTGTGTCAGTATTGTTTTTCTTGCTATCTTGAAATCTTCAGAGACAGTATGTTTTGGCCCCACCAGAACATACAAATACTGATTTATGTTAAATGTGGAGCTGAACTTCATTTCTAACTTAAGTATTTGCTTCTACTATTTCAGCCTCTTCTGGATGATTTTCCTGACAAAGCTTGATCTAGGTCACTTTTTCCCATATCAAACATGGTCAGTATTTAAAAAATTCTTTTCCTAAATTTAAGCTCTGTCCAAGCTGTTCCTGTTCCTCTTTCTTCTATAACTTCTTTATGCTCCAAAAGCTGGCATGTAACCTCAGCTATACTTCCTCTGTGTGGAAGTCATACGATATCTCCCTGAAAAATTTTTTTTTTTCTTACCGGAGATCAAACTTAATGACCTTGCACTTGCCAGACAAGTACTTATACCACTGAGCTAAATCCCCGGCCTTCCCTGACTTCTTGTAATGATTCATAGTGTATTTTTGAAGATCAAATGAAATCATGAACAAGATATGAAAATTATAAAATATAATAAAGATACAGTTAGTATTATTCAATACTATATACTGGATATAGAAAAAATTAATATGAACACTAATCATTTCAGGTTTTAACTTATAAAAAGTACCTGGCATAACAAGCCCTATATAGTTTACTTTAGGTATTTTGTTTTAATTTTCTGAATGTACTGGAATAAAGCATTTCTGCAAAATAGGCTCTATTAAAAAAAAAACCTTCATCAAACTCATATACAGCACAACAAAAGTTTTATTTAAGCAACATAAAAATATAGCTTTTTCCCCTGAAAAGGAAGTATATGTATACTTAAATATTTCTGAAATATTTTTATCAGTGTTTCTTATCAGTTAATAAGATATGGCCACATTAAATCTATTGCCCTCACGTTTCGATGTATTATTTGCATTAGCAACTGTTTGTTAGATATAAAGTTGTATGAACTCACAAGTTATTTCTCTTTCAAATAGGTAATCATGTCCCTTTTAAATTAAACTTTGTCTCTTTTCTGCTGAGAGCAATTCCCCCAGGAAGTCAAGTCATGTTAGCTTACTTTCAAATTGAGTCATCTTTTGGCAAAATATGATTATGGAGTGCATTAATAATTTTAAGTGTTTGCAGAGCAAATCCAAATGCATACCTTTCATCTTTCTCTTTTAATATACACCTTCAAAACTGTCTCAAAATCTTATTACAGAATCTAAAATTCAAAAATGTACTTCTCGATATTCATATGTTCCTCCTTACTGATCCTAGATTCTAACTCTCTCCTACACATTTGGCAACACTATCTAATCTATTCACACTCTGCAATTACTGTAACTTCTTCAAAACTTAATTTCCTTAGTTCAATACTCTCATCTTCAATTGCTGCTTGACAAATTGGTTGTCATGGTATATCTACCTAAAGAAAACAACTAAGCTCAGAATATTGTTTTCACTGACTGCAAAACTACAGTACATAATGCAAACGATTTTTCACAAAGCTAGGTGTAAAGATACATAGTGTTTACACTTCATAAGAGAAGACTTTATTTGAAAAAATAAATCTTCACCAGACCAAGCAGGTAAGTTAATAGAAAGTCAGTAAGACATCATTACTTTTACATAGAACCTTGAATATTACAGCCAACTGATAACATCAGAATTAGTCAATTGACTTCAATACTGCCCAAATGGAAGCAAAGTATTGTGTGTCTATGGAGGTAAAAATTGAATGACAATTTAAACTCCATTTCTTAAGGCTTTTTCATGGATTTAGAATTCTCCTAAATTAAATAAGAGGTCAAATGGATACATGTATTATAAATATTATTATGAAATTCTGGACAATAAATACAACTCTCCCAAATCAAACTTTTAAAAACGGCATTCACTTTCAACAGTGAATAACAGCTTTAAAGATCAATAAATTAAAATGAAAACCTAAAACCCAACTGTCTTATTTTAAAAATAAAATATGCAATAAATAAAAATAAAAATAAAAAATGTAAATAACACTTTGAGATTCAGGTTTGTTTTATTCAACCCTGTATATAAGTTTGGAAGATTTTTTTAAATGTAGTTTCCTAATACAAAAAAAAATATGATAGAACCAAGATAGATTTGGGGAGGGCAAAAAATACATATTTGAGTTGGGGTGGGATTGTTTCTAGATCTGCCTTGTTGGAGTAGGGGAAACGGGTGTCATAGGAAACCACCTTTTCTAATAAAGGAAGTAGCTGAGTTGACTTCAAGTGGCAGTGTTTCGGGTTTTATTGTTTTGTTTGGAATACTTACAGGTAAATTGTGAATATAAATCTGTGGTTCACAAAGGGACAAGTCTATAATCTCAGCACTATGAGAGGCTGAGGCAGAGGGGTTGTAAATTTAAGGCCATCTCAGACAACTTGGTAAAATCTCTTAATGAGACCATTTCAAAAGAAATGGTGGGGGAATAAGGGTAAGCCACTAGCAAGGCCCTCCATTTATCACATAGACAAAAACTAAATACTTCCCACAGAATGTTATATTCTGGTTGAGGCACAAGTGGAACAACATCCAGCCTGCATCCCTAATATACCCCTCAAACACTGTACTACTTTAAAAGATTTTTGAATGGTTCATCTTTCTGGTTTCTCTGCCCCACTTATAGGACTGATCACATACACCATACATCATAATAAAATGTGACTTTATGTAGTGTTGTCTAAGTAGGTACAACAGGTACCCACCCATTTTACAGATACGAAAATCAATAAAGTGCAAAGAGATCAGTGATCTGTACCAGGTCACACAGATATTAAACAGAATAGGCAAACACATGTACAACTTCACTGACTAAAAGATAATGAAATAAATGTATTCTACTAAAGATTTCTCTTTAATTCAGGTCCAAAATGTATTCCCTTTAGTTAATGCTCTTTTCAAGCTCATTTATCCCAGGATTTCACCACATATAATAAACATCATTGGATCAAAGCATCTGGATCTAAGAGGTCTGTCTTGATTATATATTTTCTTCACATAAGAATCAAAGGTATATTTTACAAAAGTCACAGAATTTATGAGTTTCACAAATCAGATACATATTATATCTGAAACAGGTATAATCATAACACTAGCAGAACAAAGCTTGTTAATCTACAGTACACAAACACCCACAATTCTATTACAGAACACAGACATCATCAAGTAGACACTATTTTTTCATCAAATACTAAATCATTGTGACCTGCCAGCAGCATGAAATAAATTAATGTTTAATATTTAATATTGTGTGATGGCAATCCTGAACCAGATGTGTATTTAAATGTTATGTTCTTTGACATTTCAATTGTAATTCAAGAAGAGATCACAAACAGTTGAAAATATGGCCTGACAATAGTACTTTAAATTTAATAAATTTCCGTGGCATTTTAATGCTATGTTATAGTATTTTATGCTTTGGTGATAATTTAAATACAATTTCAAATTAAGTTTATTTTCTTATAGTAAAAATATAGTAATCTTCAAAGAAAGATATTCAACATAGAAAAATAAATATAATCTTTGGTATTTAAAAACTTCTGCATAAAATGATAAGCTTAGACAACAAAAATTTTAATATAGTTAACTCTGAAGCAAGGGAAAGCTCAAACACAATTACATTATTGCTTGATCTTAAGTGAAAACAACTTTACTTACATAATACTTAATACTAGTAATTTTTCACAGCAAACAAATAAGAACTAAAACAAACCATTTGTTGCCTGAAAGGAGAGGGAGATTTTATTCTCTTCCTGTTCAAAAACGGGAAAGGCCTCAAAACAAGCAACGTTCTGTTCAAATGGGCACCAACAGCAGCCTGTGTCACGTGTGCAACACTCCTCTGTGTGGTCACTCAGCTTTATTCTATCAGTTCTCAAGCAGAACAGAAAAGTTTTGATACATCTTTGGGGAAGAAGAATACTTTGTGTAGAGGTTAAAAATCTGCCACTGGAATTCCAATACCCATAGAACTCTTTCTGTATCCAAAGATTTCTCCAATAATATACTTACGCTGCTTCTGCTCCTCCCCCAAGTATTTTTGTAGCTATAGAGGCCATCTAAATGTAAAAGCATTTGATGGTAATAAATGATAACTGTGTAGATTTTCTTTTTCAAAGAAAAAGAGAAATAATTATCAACAAAGAGTTAGAAATGTGTTGTGGTAGGGTTGTCTTCTGCTTAAGAGTTCAAAAACTGCATGACTTAATGAAGTACAGATAGAATTTGAAAGTCTATATCGGGACATGAAAACAAGTTTCCCATTTCATAGTGCATAAAACCCCATTTTAAATCTTGACACTGCTTGATAATAGAAATAACATGTTATCTGTTTTTCACTGTTGGAATAATAACTATTAATCATATATATATATATGCCAGATGTAGTTCTGGGCATATTCCCATATTGTAACTCACTTAACTTCAACTCCTCTGAATGGAGTTTTATTAGTCTGTATTTCAGGTAAAGAAACAAATGTAGAGCTATTAACTAACTTTCTCAGATTAAAGCGACCACAATTTCAACTTTGTTCTTTCCTTCCAGTTAACAAATATCTCCTAAGTACTTTTATTCCTGTCAGGCCCTACACTTGGCACCAGCATATACCCTACAAGTTCATTTCTCTTTCTACAACACCATATAACCGCTGGCCTCCAGCACAGTGCTTAGCTCATGCTAGTGTTTCAGTGAAGGTTCACTAATTATTAGGTTAAATTATTTGTCTCTACAAAATATTAAATAGGTGTGTCAGTCCACATTTATATAACATTACAGAACCTTTAATTCAACTAAAAAATTTTAATGATTTAAAAGGGAAATTATTTCACAAAGTATCAACACCCTAGTCAAGGGGCAAATACCAGTGCTTCCAACCACCAGTGATAAGGAAGTGTGGTACCGTATGTGGCGAAGTATTCATGAAGTGTGTAAATAAGTTAAATGTTTTCTAATTGTTTCACAAGTGTGTGATTTCATATCCAGTTAGAAACATGGTCTTTTGATGCTTTTGCATGTACTCGAGGCATAACACAGTGACCGTCAACAAGCAGAAGGAAACCATGTAATGCACGGATTAATTAATAGTCAAACATGGATGAATCCAAATGCACGATCTGCCATCTACAAGCTAACTCCTCTCAGGCAAGTTACATCACTTCTCCGAGCCTGTTTCCATACTGTCAAATATAAATGATTATAACACATTTGCCGTTCACTTCAGACACTATTCAGAGAACCTAGCAGTATGACATAAGTAAGATACCTGACACGTACTCACATCACAGTCAGGCTTCACTAAGTGTAGCCATATACTGAACTAGGAAGCTAAAGAGGCTGGGAAGTAAATATTCCAGGAGGCTCTAAGACAGTGACCATTTTCTTTCTATTCTCTAACCTTTAAAGCTTCTTAGAATACAGTAAAATGCCTGCTGCTCAATTAGCTGATCTCCATAATATAGGACTCCAGAAAAAAAAAAACTTAAATAACAATGTTCTCTTTAAAACACAATTATTTTTGATATTACCATTGAAAAAAACAGAAAAAGGAGAGGTATTTTTATTTTCCTGTATGAGTCTATATTGCTTTTTAAAATTATGTCCTTTAATTTTCTAATTCTTACCAAAGGTATGGTCAAACCCAAATGATGATAATTTAAATATTTCTTTAAATGTCTCAGAAAAAGAAATTATAGTATCTGCTTATTAGTATCTTAAATGAAAAATGTGTAAGCTAGTAACTGGCTAAATAATTATACTTATTAAGCGGTACACATTTCATTTTTGCCAAATTAGTTAAAGGCAAGCTAGTTCCTAAGATGTAAAGTGCCAGCCTATACTGGGCATGGTGGTGCATGTCAGAAGATCTCTATATAACCATGAAACAACAAGGAAAAGTCAGCAAATCAGCAGGAGGAGTAAACATGTCAGAAGCACTGTGGCATCCAGTGACCATCACACATCTTAATAAATGAGTGCATCATCCAGCCTGTTTATAAGCTTTCTCCTGTGAGTGTATGTGTCTGAGCTGAAGGATCAACAGAAAATAGTCCCATGTGCCTCTGTTTTTAAGTTGGATTATGTAACCAAGAATTTCTCCCATTGCCTTACATCGACAATTTTCAGTTAATGAGAAAATGGATTTTCCTCTCAAGCCACTGGGTTTAAGAATCTTCTGTTCTGCATCAGCTAATCTTGCACAAACACAAGGTCAACATATTTGCTATTACAAAAAAAACTGACACCATTGATTTATCTCCTGAGAATTCTGAGTTTGTAATCATTTGTTCCTCAAGACACTACTAGTTTTTCAGTTGTTTTCTGAAAACCTGGCATCAAAGGAATTACACACATCCATGTTAAAACCTATTCATTTTGATCTTCATCTAATAAACGTTTTTGCTCACAATGTATCAAAAATTATGATCAATAATTAGCTCACTTTTTCTGGGAAGATTAAAAGATGCCAGAGAGAACTCTATTGGGAATAAGACGCTCTTCCCTTCTCATGGAATTCCAATTTCCTGTTTGCCCTCAGACAATTTTATATCCCTCCTTGAAGGCAGTTCAAATGTCACGTCCAAACCATTCTAACAAAATGAACAGTTCCTCTGTGACCCCAAACTATTTTGTTCACATTACTATTGTAGTACTAATACATTTATTATAGTTAATTTTTATAAGGCAGATAATGAAGGTTTCCTCATTTTGTGCGTATAGAAGTCCTTGGTATAGTCTGTTCAATAATTTTATTAATACAATTCAAAATCTCTAGTAGTAATTTTATCTAAGAAAATGCTATAAGGATAAACAGTTTTTCAAACAGAAGGAAAAATAAAAATTCAAAATGGAGTATAGTCCTAAGTAAAAACTACAAATTGCAAAAATAATATTTTTCTTTTCTCACTCATTTGCTACAGCATGTTAATTCTCTTCTACTACATCCCTGTTAGGGCAATTTTATTTATGTCTACTTATAGCTAGTTTTATGAACTGAAAAATGTCTTTCCCCACAGTCCCCATACAAAATACGTATTTAGTACTGACTGAATATAAAATTCACTTTGAAATTTTTTATTAGAATATTTGCCTGCCTGATTAAAGATGAAATAGAACAACATTAAAATAAATTTGCATAGGCTGAACACAAACCAAGTCAACAGCCGCACATATATTTGGTTAAAAGAGAGCCCATAATGATAAATATTTCCTACATAACCGACGACCAAATAATCATGTCTTAACATATGAATCAAAGGTGATGCACTGAAGTTTCATCATTTGATAAAACACTCACAAATCTATACTCTTGGTCCAATTCTAAAAACAGAAAAAAATACGATGTGCTTTTTGATTATTCCCAGTTTACAAGCAAATCTCTACAATCTCACAAGAATAATGCCTTCAGGAAACATTTTCAAATTCTCATTTGAAGACACTACTGGTACTTCTCAAATACCAGCAAACTTTCTGGTACACAGAAGCATGTATTTATCAAATAATTGAGCATTTACATATGAAAGCCTCTACCTTGAATTCCTCTTCCTCCTCTCCTGACTACCTGTATAAATCTGTTTTTAAGGAACATCCTAATATAGTGTCTATCCATGCTCAGACCACTAATGTCTGAGCTAAATGTCTCTTACAGCTTTGGAGATTTCCTACCAGATTATAATTCAAAGGCAGCATACACATAGGTATGTGAGCATACTGGTACATGCACAACAATATTTGAATTGAAAGCACTGAATTCAACATCCTCATTTCAACAGACTGCTGCTATCCCCACTCCAAGCCAAAGTTCCTTCATGTTTGTTAATATTCATCCCTAAAGAAGCAATGTCTCCTCTGCCTTTTTCTATTACCACAACATAAAGCAGGTCTCACATATTCACCATTTCTCTGGTGTGATACCCAGATTTCATTCAGTTTCTGAAGGCTTCTGTTTCTCTATCATTTCTTACATATTTTATCAAAGTATCAATGGGGAATTCTATCACAGTTAACAAAATGGTAGCAATTCTGGTTAGCAAGATCATTAACCCAATAACTTGGTTAACATGAGGTAGCCAAAGAATTAAAAAACTACAAATTCTCAATATTCAGATAAGACTGTTAGAGACCAACAAGCATGTGTTTGAACTTAACAAAAATCCCCTCTTTGTCCACCCACTGAATGCCAGTAATTCTACTATAATCCACTCTATAACCAACCCTTTAATTCCCAGGGTAAAGTGTCCCACTTCCCTTTATTGTCAAAGTGACTAGCTTATCACCCAGTTTCCCCAGATCTCCCACTATACCTAGCAGATACACTAATGATTGTGGTCTCCCACTAGACCTAGTAGATACACTAGTAACACATGTCTTAGTTACTTTTTACTCATTCCTGAGACAAAATACCTGATGCCCAAAATTGGGAAAGGAAAGGTTTATTTCTTACAGTTTATGGAGGTTTCAGTCCATACTCACTTGGCTCCAAGGCAGGGTGGCATGGCAGGGCCGCAGTTCATGGCGGCAGCAAACAGCAAGGCAGAAACGGCAAGGGAGAGAGACACATCTTCTTCCGGCCAAAACATTGTATGCTGGTTCCACCCCTATGTGGGTGTAGCACTGACACCATCAATCCAAGCACTCAGACTATGAACCAATCACAGATGCACAATGCAAACGCATGAGGCCTGGGGCCACAGACATAAACCATGACAACAGGATAGCCTATATTAGCAACTCAATAAATATCAAATGGTGTCTATGCTGTCGCTCCTTAAGAATGAATTTAATATTTTTAATATTATAGTATTAATATATTCTCATTTATTGTATCAGAAAACTTAAGATATGATAAAGAATTTGTGGTAAATGAAACTAGAATTGGAATCTATAATCAACCCAATTTATAAATTCATATTATTTCATACTATAGAAAGATCCTTAAATTTATTGTCATTCTTTACTGATGTTGTGTATAAAACTTACACCTTCTTGAGAACTATGAAGATAGCTAAATGTAAGATCTAGAATGCCAGATCATAGTGCTTTCAAACTAAGCCAGCACTCAAATTATTAATTTGAACAGGATTCCCAGATCATTCTCAATACATTCTAGTTGGATAAATTAATGACTTCCCAACTAACAAGCATTAATTTCAGTTCAAATTAGAGCCTTAAGACCTACCTCTGCGTACCTGTCACCATTGCGAAGCTTGCCTCCCTCAGGTAACCAATGGAGGCAGGGAGGAACAGCCAGATATGCTCAGTGCACCTGGCAGGCCACCACTGGAGACCCTTGCTTCTTAGAGGCAGCCAGCACAATCCCAGAGAAGCAGACAAACAAGCCCCCGGGCACCTGCTGCCATTGAGGAAGTCAGTGTAGACACACAGGCTGAGAGAAGAAGCAGCCATGCTGCCACACACTCATGGCCCTGGGGGAAGCCTTACTGTAGCAGCATGGGTCTGAACAAGCCTGCCCCACACCCACTGCCTCCTCAGGAACCCTGGTTTGGAGATACCCAGGTGCTTGTCCCATTCCCCTGGATTGCAGTGAGCAGCCAACATGGAATGCACCTGGGACCCCTTGTCAAGAGGAATCCAGGAAAATGTCAAGACAAAGGAGCAAAACACAATCTCAGACCCCCAAGCCATACAGAACAAGTCTGGGAGACATAGTCATAAAAGAAAATGGAAGTCACATACCTGTGTAAATCAGAACAGAAATAAAATTTGAGGTAAAAGAAATAACAATCATAATGAAAGAATTGCTAAGCATATCTGAAGAAGACACAGACAAAAAAAGAGCATAGGAAAATAAGAGAAACCTTGTATGAACAATATAGGAAGGAATTACAATGCATGAAACAGATTCAAATAAATATCCAGGAAAAATAATTTAAGAGTGGCAATTATCAGTGAAAAAACAGAGCTCAACACAAATGACATAAAGAGACTATTTACAGAAGTAATAGCAGAAAACTTCCCAAACAAGGGGAAAGGACCTGGAATATAGAAAAGTGAGGTGCATAGGACTTCAACTAGCCATAAACAAAATAAATCTACACCCAGATATAATAATCAAGATCCCAGAAATTCAGCACAAGAACAGAATATTAAAGGCTGTTAGAGAAAAGAAAGAAATTGGTTTTCCTATAAAGGAAAATCAATCCAGAGTCACAATAGACTTCTCAATACAAACTATGAAGTCATGAAGAGTTTGGAGTTGAAGTGTTTCAAATCTGGGGGGAAAAAAAACCTTCCAACCCATAACTATCTTTCAAAATTGATGGAAAATAACATATTTTCATGATTAGGAACAACTAAAGGAATTCATGACCACCAAACCAAATCTACAAAGAGTTCTGAAGGATATTCTAGAGAAAAATAAAAATAACCTCAGTTCCAGAAACAGCAACAGCGGGGGGATCACCAATCAGGTCAGGCAATCGAATGGAGGGGAAAAGTAGGGGCCAACAGCAGAAGGATAGCATGGCAGGGACGAGTTAATGCATTAATGCAGATGGATTCAATTCATCAATAAAAAGAAACATAGGTAGAGTGGATCAAGAAACAAGATTCATCAATATGCTATATATAAGAAACACATTTAACTTGAAAGAAAATTCATAGGCTGAAAGTCAAAGGAGAGAAAACAATTTTTCCATGTGTCAGGAAACCAGAAAAAGCAGGGGTAGCTTGCCCATAATCATAGAATGCATAAGAAAGACACAGTATTTTTATACAATGAAAATATATTCAGCTATATTTACACATGAGTCTGATTTATTTCACTTGTATTGTCTCAAGTTATCTCCATTTTCCTATAAAAGCCTCAAGATTATCATTTTTTACAGCTGAGTAATATTCCATTGTTAAAAAATACCACATCTTTTTTGTCCATTCTGCTGTTGATGTGCATTTTGGTTGTTTCCAAGATTTTGCTATTACAAATTGTGCTGCTATCAACATGGTTGCAAGACAGATAACTATATTACTAATTCTCTGCTAGTTCATCAAAAAGAACAGTTTGTGCTGTCACTGTTTGGTCATTTTTTATGCCTAGATCTTGTAACCTGAACAACTATTTCTAAGATAACAGTATGCAATATATATTAACTAGTGTCAGTTTTTTCTTTAATTCTGTAGTTATGTCTATCCTTTTTTTCTACTCAGCTATAAAGGATAATCTTGAGGCTCTTGTAGGTAAATAAATGCATCTTGAGATCATGCTCTTGGGTGAAACGGTTGAGACTCATATGAGTGAACATTAGATAATGTCGCTTCCGTAAAAACTGAAGGAGTTAGTGGGATCTAAAATTTACAATAGATATTGCAAAAGTGATGGGGAGGAAATGTCTAAAAAGGAAAGTGGTAACCACTGTTAATTTTCTATTATCTGATTTTGAATTCCTGTATCATTTTCATTGTTTGGTTTGCTTTTATTCTGTGTTGTTCTGTTTGATTTTACTATGTCTGATGGTATGGGCAGCTATTTTGAAAATAACAAGATATATTATGGTAGGCATTGTTGATTTTCTATTATCTGGTTTTGAAGTCCTGTGATGCTTTCATTGTTTTGTTGATTGGTTTAATCTGTTTTCTTTCGTTGGATTTTATTATGACTGAGAATATAGACAGCTATTTTGAAGAAAACAAGAGGCATTACAGTAGCCACTTTTGATTTCCTATTATCCTGTTTTGAAGTCCTGTTTCATGGTTACATCCTGATTAGCTTTATTTGGTTTTATTTTGCCTGATTTTACTCACTTTAAAATATTTTAAAAATTAGAGCCTTATCAGACCCTGCCCTTTTGATTTGTAAATGTATTAGGAACCAGCCTAACACAGAATGAGAAAATTTCCTTTAAAATATTAACATATCATATAAATGAACACATTTGTTTTCTTGCTACTACGCATTTACATACATCATTCATTTCACAAATTATAGCTATAAAAGTATTCATAGGCTGAAACTCACTAATTTCTTTCCAATTGTTTTATTTTGGTAAAATATATACAACATAAAATTTACCCTTTAAGTGTTTTTACACCTAGTTTGGTACATTAAACATATAATATTCTACAATCATCACCACCATCCATTCTTTTAACTCCTTTTATCTTATAAAACTCGACCCAAATACACTAAATAATATTTCTTATTCTCTCTCTCTCCCCAACCTCTGGCAACCACAGCTCTAGATTATACTATTCTAAGGCTCTCACATAATGGAATCATGTAATATTTGGTTTTTTTGTGGTTGGCTAGTTGATTTCACTTAGTACAATAATACTTCTGTTTTGCTCTTTTAAAATAAAACTGTATATAAATCCCATGGCAGACATTACACTGAATGAAGCTTGAATTATGTTATAGCCTATGTCAAAATCTATTCCACTGTTCATATATACAATTTGCTTATCCACACATCCCCTGATGCACTTTAGGTTGCATCTTCATTGTAGCTGCTATCAACATACAGACACATCTCTTTGAGATTCTGCTTTTAATTCTTTTGAGTACATGCCCAGAAATGATATTGCTAGATAACATTTTGAATTTTTTGAGGAATTAAATACTGTTTTCAGCAGTGGTTGTACCATTTCATATTCCTAACAACAATGAACAAGAGTTCCAATTCTATGCATCCTTGCCAACACCTGTTGCTTTTCTTATATACATATAGTTGCCATCCTCATGAACACGAGATAATTGTGACTGTAGGACTGAGTTGCATTTCCCTGAAGATCAGTGTTGCTGAGCATTTCTCACGTGCTTATTGGCCACTTGTACATCACCTTTGGAAAAACAGCTGCTCAAGTCATGCCCATTTCTAAGTATTATTATTTGTTGGTGTTCTAAGTGTTCTCTGCATGTTCTGGATATTGATCCCTTGTTAGACAAGTCATTTGCAAAACTTTTTTTCACACTCTGCATGTTATCTTTTTACTCTATTAATATTGTTTTTTGATACAAACTTCTTAAATTTTCACAAACTTGTGTATTTTATTATTTGTGCCGCTAATGTTCTATTAAGACATCATGATAGTGTTGTGAAGCTAAGAACTGGAGAGCTTGAGGTCTTACACCTAGATCTTTGGCATTTTGAGTTCATTTTTACATGCAGTATTAAGGATCAAACTTCATTCATTTAGCAGATGAATATTCACTTTTCTAGCATTGTTTACAGTTGGAAAAAAACTGTGCTTTTTCCATGGAGTGGTCCTGGCACTCTTGTTGAAAATCATTTGACCAAATAGGTAAGGGATTATTTTTGGACTCTATTCCATGATACTGGTTTATATATCTGTCTCTATACAAGTAAAATAGTGTCCTGATTACTGTGGTTTTTTTAGTAACTTTTGAAATCAGTTATGTATAAGCTTTGTTCTTTCCCAATGATTATGTTAGCTATTCTGGGACCTTTGAGAAACCCTGAATAGGATACAATAGGAATTTTCGGTTGGGTTTGTCTATTTCTTAAAAAAAAAAAAAATGTCATTAAGATTTTGACAAAGACTGCACTGAATCTATATATGGCACTGTAAGAACTGACAGGTTAAAATATTAAACTTTCAAATCATGGATATAGGATATGTTTCCATTCATTATTTATATCTAGTTAATTTCTTATAGCAATGTTGTGTCATTCTCATTCTGTAATTCTTTGACTTCCTTGGTGAAAGTAATTCTTAAATATTTTTATATACCACTGTAGATGAAACTGTTGTCATAATTTCTTTTATAGACTGATCATTTTTGTGGAAAGTAGGGCTTTCTACGTATAAGATCATATTATTTGTGAACAGAGATGATTTTATTCCTTTCCAATATGTATGCCTTTCATTTCTGCTTATTACTTACCTGGGTACAATTTTCCATACTATGTTGAACAGCAGGCATCTTTATTTTGTTCCTGATCTTAAAGAGCTTTCAGATTTTAACCATTCAGTCTGATGTCTGCCATGGGATTTATATACAGGGTTTTTATGTTGAGGTAGTTTCCTTACATTACTAGCCTGTTAAGTGCTTCAATCATAAAAGAGTATGACTTTTTATTAAATGCTTTTCTGATCAACTCAGATGATCATGTGTTAATTTTTTTTCAACACTGTGTTAAGGTAGTTTATTAAACTAATTTTCATATGTTGAAGTATCCTTGCATTCAGGAATAAATCTCATTTGGTTGTGATGTATAACCATTTTATTATGTTGCTAAATTTTGACTGCTAGGATTCTGCTGATGATTTTTCTATCAATGCTTATATGAGATATCAGTTCATAGTTTTCTTCTCTCACAGTGGCTTTGCCTGGCTTTGGTATTCAGGTAAGGCTGGCTTCAGAGATAAGTCTAGAACTATTACCTCCTTTTCCATTTTCTGGAGAAATTTGTGAAAAATTTATCTTAGGTTCTCTAAATGTTTAGTAGAATTTACCTGTGAAATTATCAAATCAGAGCTCTTTGTTTTAGAGAGATTTATGATTATTGACTCAATCTCCATACTAGTCATGGGTCTTCTGAGATTTTCCTATTTCTTCACGGATAGTCTTGATAGATTTTTGCTTCAAACTTATGAATTTCAACTAGATTACTGAATATTTGTTCCTGTTTTCATTTCTGATTTTTAGTCATTTGAGTCGTTTCTTTTTCTTAGTTCATCTAGCTAAAAGTTTGCTAATTTTGTCGACACTTTTAAATATTCAACTTTTGGTTTCATTAACATTTTCCATTGTTTTTCTATTCTCTATTTCAATTAGAGCAACACATTGCTCTAATTCTTACTATTTCTCTCCTTTACTACATTTGAGTTTATTTATATCTTCTAAATGTTTTATATTATCAAATTAGGAAACTTACTTAATGACACTAACTGATATTTTAGATTTAGATCCTCTAATCATGTCACACTTTTCTCAGATTCACATTTCTATGATAAAGGAAACTCTGTGTTTAAGTCAGTAGGTACAGTGACCTCAAAACTTTTGCATGTTCTGAAAAAATATTCTTGTCTTTTTCCTTTTCTTTTTATGGGTCCTTTGAGTCATTACGCACAAAAATCAAGTTTCAAAATATTGCCACAGAATATATTATAATTCCAAATTACTTTGACATTATGTAAATTTCACAAATCTCTGATGTAGTCTTCTTCTGGTTTTACTATTCTGCGCTTCACATCTGGGCTTCTTACAAAGCCTGACTTTTATAGGAAGAACACAGTTACATAATAAAAAACACTTATGTGAGCAAATTGACATTCAACATAGTGTTTAATGATGGAACTTTACTTGAAGCTATGGTTGCTGAGTGCTGTCTATTTCATTCTTCAAGTGTACATATTTCTCACTTTAAAGTAACTAAATTACTGTATAAAATTGAAAAACAATAGACTTTTAAAAATTCTATTATTTAGAATTTTCCTAATTCAGACCTACTGGTCCCTCATCCAATTCATTGAAATTTTATTGGTCAGCCATAAACTCTGTGAATAAAAGGCCTCATCACAGACACAGGCAGTATAAACGTCAATCAAGACAGAGTCAGGACTAAGGTCTTGACCTGGTTCTTCTGTTCTGTTTAGATCAAATTCAATTTAGAAGGTAATATCCTAGAAATGCTAAACCCAAAACACAGACTATTGAGGACAGCATTAGAATAAAAAGTATTACCTTTTATGATCTTTATCCTTACATTCTTGTATTTACACTGAAACTTCAATGTCTCCCATAGTTACAATACTTTGCAGATGTTGCTGCTATCCCATTTTCATACATTTGTATTTATAGAAGGTTTTTTTTTCTTTTGAAAAAGGCTTTTTTTTTCCTCAGTAGGAAGACACTTTGGGAAACCAGTGATGCTCTTCCCATGGCTCTTTTCTGCCAGGGATCATTCCTTAGAACCAGACAAAAAGGCAGATGCAGTGGGAACAAAGTATGATGGCCAACAACAGGGTTTGGCAACATCCTCCATAGATGGCAGACTTTGCTAACTACACCTTCTCTATAACAATACGCAACTCTGCTGCTGAAACAACAGACAAGGGACAATACACAAATGAAGGGGCAGGCTAGTTCCAGCCTTTGGTCTTGTAATTTTCTTGCATCTGGCCAAAAATGCAAACGTGGAAGAGTCAGACACCCAAGTATGAGTACCAACTCTTTTCTACTAACTGTATTAACTCAGATAAATTATTGAATGTCTCTACGTCTTAGTTTCCTACTTGTAAAATAGGGGTAACAATGATATGAATATATATATAAATACGTGTGTGTGTGTGTGTGTGTGTGTGTGTGTGTGTGTAAAGTCATTAGCACATGGTGAACCCTTAATATAAGTTCATTTCACTAATTTGTGAGCAATGGCATACAAAAGAAATGCCCTTTTGTGAACTTATAAACAAATGCTGTATTCTGCATAGAACACTGTTAAAGGAAATATTACATTTCATTAAAAAATATATTCATAAATGCCCAATAAATACATATAAAATGTTCTTCAACATTTGTTACCAGAAAATGCAAATTATAACTGCCTACCTGTTACAATGGGTAAAATTAAAGAGACAATATCATACATTGATGAAAGACTACAGCAAAATAGGATAATCACTTGGGAAAATAGCTGGACAGTAATGTATTAATTGAAAAACACACTGACTGTATGATCCACTGATTTAATTACTGGTATTTATTCAAAATAAATAAACTATGCCTACACAGACTTGTACAGGAATAACAGGAAACAACACTAGTCTGCAGGTGAATGGTTAAACGAAGTGTGTTACACCTATACAACAGACTGCCCACAGTAAAGAGGAGGAACACAATACTGAAATAACAACGGATGAACCAAAACTTCACTATACTAAGTGAAAGAAGTCAGACTAGAGTCTATACCATATAGTTCTATTTACATGAAATTCAGAGGTAACTACTCAATCTGTAGACATGAAGATCAACAATTGCTGCAACCAGACACGTGGAAGGAATAACACCAAAGAGACACATAGCAACATTTGGGGTGATGAAAAGTCCCGTATCTTAGTTGTGGTGTTGGTTTGTTACATGAGTACACACATTCATTAAAACTCATCAAACTACACACTTAAGAGTTTATTTAAATTGTTTTAAAAAAGCATCAGGAAAACAAAGGGGAAATGAGTGAAAACATAAACAAGGTAATAACTACCAACAACTGAACTGTTTTCAATACCCCAGGTCAGTCTAAAGTACTATAAATGTTGTGAGTGTGATACGAAGGTGAAAAACTCCCTTCATGTGTTACTCTCATGTTTGTCTACTTCTCTCTCCATGCCATGTCTGAAGAAAAAACAGGTGGAGGTGCTCCTCCACTATGATCCCTGTGTCCTGGTGTTTGTGCCTTTGTACAGCTCCCCCTCCCCCCCCCCACCTTGAGTACAAGTAGGATCTATGATCTCTCCTGCAGGATATGGTGAAGATATGCCACTCCAATGTATAGTTATTTTAAAGCTGTATCTTGTCAAGAGATCCCCAATATAGCCTCTCCTTGAAAACTTGATATACTAAGTGGCCATGTGGGGAAAGCCTACATGATGACAACTACACAGATGATTTCTAGGAACTGTGGGCAGACTCCAACCAAGAGTTTGCAAGAAGCTGGGGCCCTCAGTCCTATCCACAAAAAAAGAAATAAATAACAAATCAAGCGAGGTTGGAAGTGGAATCTTCTCTAGATTTCCAAGTGGGAAAACAACTCAGCTAACACCTTCACCAAGAGCCTTGTGAGATCCTAAACTGAGAACCCTGGCAAGCTGTGCAAGGGCTCTTGACCCACAGAAACAATAAGATAAATATATGATGTTTAAAGTAAGTAAGCTGAGGAGTGGCACAGCACTTGTATGGCAAGGTCCCAAGATCAAGCCCCTGTACTGAAATAAATAAGTAAATAAAGTTAGTCAGATTGCTATACACAAAAGAAAATTGATATAGACAAACAAGGAGATAATTAATGGGTTAAAAAGAAAAATGTATTACACTCAATATAGTAAAACGTTTTTTAAAGACACAAGCACTAAGCAGAGCTTACTGTTTATTGTCAGGACCAGCTAACCACTTGTTGCTTCAGCAAGTAATGCTGCTGTATTCCTCCTGCCACCTGACAAGATTGATCACATTAGTCCAGCCTTGAAGCATTATTACACATGGACTGCAGGGAACACAATGCTTCCAGCACTTTAAAGTCACTGCCCTGCTCCTTTCTGGAAAGCCATATACCCTCTTAGCTCTAAGTGTCTTCAGTAGACCTGAGTCACAAAGAACCCAAGAACCATGTAAGGCAGTATGAGAGACTGCTGCAACCTGTCCTTAATTACATAGGTTTCTACTAGAAAGCTGAAGAGGAAATGGAGCACAAGACAAAGCCATTTTCTTAACCTTTATAATACATTTAGCAGGAAACTCAAATGTGTAGACTACTAAGCAGGTAAACACACAATATAGACAGAAAAGAAGACAGCATGGCTTCATGGGAAAAGAATAACAAATCTGAGATGCTGTCAGGGTCAGTCCCATGCCTGATGCATCACACAGCCTCTCTTAGGGGCTTGTGATCTTTAAGGTGCATTTTAGGTCTATTATTCTATACACTTAACATAAAAAATTTAGTTAAACAACTACAGGCACCACCAGTATCCATGGAAAATTTATTCCAGGAACCAGTGCAGATACCAAAATCCAAGTGTTTACTTTGATGTCCCCCCAAAGTTATGGGGTCAGGGATTTCAGAGGGAGCTGAATCTAGAGTTCGTGACTGGTTTCTGCTCTAAACTGGGATTAAGAGTGTGGATGGGTAGCCTGCATACAATATAAGGGACAAGAAAAAGGCTGCTTCCCCTTCCCTTTGTTGCTTTTGCTGCCTTCTGCCACCACGTGTCACACTGCTTTGGAAAAGCCCACTGATTATGGATTAAAACCTCTATAAAAAATTGTGAACTAAGTAAACCTTTTCCCTTTGACTTTGGGCATAGGGTATTTTGTCCCAGCATGAGAAAAGACAGACATTAGGTCTTTTATCTACATGGCAAAGTACCTGCACACAATTTTTAAACATGTATTTTAAATCATCTCTAGGCATAATACAATGTAAACAACAGATAAATATTTGTAATACTGTATCATTTTAGGACTGTCAAGAAAAAAAGTATACATACTAAATATAAGTGCAGTTTTAAAAATATTTTCAAAATATTGAAAATCCACATAGTAGGAAACCCATGGACATAGTGCCCAGATACATGGAGAGTCTATTGTTGAATAAGAAGCAAGGATCTACTATGGGATGGAGTACTAAGACACCAATAAAACAATTAGTTTGTTTGTTAGGAGTACTAATTCTCAGTATCAAAGATTAACATGCAGAACTCTGAATTGAGCACATATTTAATTCTCAGCATTTGGGAGTGTAATCTTGTAAATGCCAACCCATACATCTAGGGTACAAAGAAAAGGCCATTCAAATCATTAAGACAACAAAGGAATACACTATAGTAGACGGAGGTTATTTTTCTTGAGGGTTACTGCCCAAAAGTAATGATGTCACATCTAATTTCTTATAACTCTGAAATATTGACATTTCATATGCAAACTATGAGCAGCTATAGTTTATAACCAGCGAGGAAAAATAAGAATAAATTGTGAATTTGTAAAGCCTACCAAGTAACTCACATCAAAGAAATTCACACCATATTTTCAGCCTTCTTCTAGCATATAGCAATACAAATAGGGAAGAAAATAAGTCTGGGTACAAGTCCTATGCTATCATGTAAGAGAAAAAGGCTAAATTGTCCACATTCCACACTTTATCTTCTATCACTAATAGCTTTTATCATCCAATAAAAACTGTACAAGATAGCTGCATAAATTTTGGGCAGTTTTTTTGCTGTAGTTTGAAATTTAAAAGCTTATATTTAGATTATACATGTTACTTTCTATGCTCATTCTATTTTGCTCTGAAATTAAAAAATACTTTATATACAACTTAACCTGGCATTAAACTGACTGCTACTGGCCTCATTATTTCCTGTTTGAGCTTTTATCCGATGCTACAACTACATTTTATAATTGAAACTGCACTTGATCAGACATGGAAAACAAGACTTTAAAATGATGGCTAAAGCAGGCATGGTAGCACACACCTGTAATTCCAGCACTTATAAGGCTGAGGCAATAGGACTGCCTTGAGCTAGAGACCAGCCTGGACTACATAGTGAGTTTAAGACTATCCTAACTAATAGCAATACACCATCTCAAAAATCCAAGTAAAAAAAGGGGGGAAAATGTATGGCTAACATATCAATGCTAGTGGAAGGATGCTTTCCTTAGATCTTTGCCTATTTTATTTGCCAAAACCTCCTGCACCTAAAATTATTTTAACACTTCATAAAGTTGTTTCCAAAAGTCTAGCACTTTATCCTTGTTCATTCTACAAACACAGGTTTCCAGAGACCACAGGGAAACACAGATCCTTAAAGTTCTAGCACCTGTCTTTACAGAAGGGTACTCACAAGTTGAAAAAACAATACACTTGAGAATTAAATTTAGCATAAAACCAGACAGAAGATCAGTGGCATGGCACAACTCACTGACCTCAAGTCACTTGGGATGTTACTGAACTGGCCTAAGAAAACTTATTCTCTTCCATCTCTGGGAACTCATTGTATGCATGAGTAATAATGGCTGCTATTTTGTGACAAATTACATGCAAGAAAATGTGCCTGGGTACTTTCCATATACTATGGAATTAATCCCTGTGGTAGTTAATCTTGATCTCAACCTGACTGGATTAAGAGATGCCGACAGAGCTGACTGGATTATGAGGAAGATAAATTTATCATTGGATTATTAACCAGTTGATGAGTTCATAGCGGAATGAGAAATAGGAGTTGGTGGAAATGCAGCTCAAGGTTTCTTTCCCTCACTCTCTGCTTGTTGGATGCCATGAGGTGAGCAGTTTTCTTCCACCATGACACTTCTTACTTCCAGACAAACAAGGACTCTCTGAAACTATAAACCAAAATAAATCTTTCCTCTTTTAACTTGTTCATGTGAAGTATTTGGTCACAGAGATAGAAAAAAGATCAGTACAAGCCTACTCAGTAACTCTCTACGTACGCTTAGTTCATGGATGAGGAAAGCTCTATTACAATATTGACTATGCAATACTATGATATTTTGATTTTCAATGTTTCTCTTCTACAAGTGAATGACTATCTTCAGCATAAGGTAATTGTCCTTACTAATATGCTAGGTATCACCAAAACCTAGCATATTCCCACCTGGCAAATAAGAGGTACCTAAGAAGTATCTACAGAACATATAAATGGAGAAACTGTTGAATACATGTGCTACTAACCCCACACCATGTGCAAGACCTGTGTTTAAGCACTGAAAAGCAATGGAGGGAAAGAGAGAAGAGGAAAATGCTTTGATTTTGAACACAAACACCCATATGTGACCAGCAGGAATGCAGAAGCCCCACAATTTGTGTGGTAGATTAATAAGTGGTGTTCAACTTGTAACATCTAGCTGAACTGAATCAGTGTGGAGCTTGGTGTGGATGACCCACCTGAGGATTGTTACCAACAACATAAAAATGAGAACTAGAGGGAAGGAAGTAGTGTTTTAGTTCCCCTGTTGCCTTTGATTTTCCTGGAGGAGCTTGTTGAGCTTCTTTCCTAAAATGTACTTGACTGTTATCATCATCAGAGGAGCTTAGGACCTTGTTGCTGCTGAGAGTAGCTGTGATTCACTTGGGTGGAGCTCTGGTCCTTACTTTGAGCATCACTTCCTGGCTCCAGAGGGAAAGATGATGTGCTGTTCAATCTCCTACAGAAACTTGTCAACTATTTTCATCACCAGAGGAGCTTGGAACCTCATTTTCACTGAGGGTGGCTGTGGTACTTTTTGGATGAGCTCTAGTTCTTACCTTTGAGCATCGCTTCTTGGCTCCAGTGTAGACTCCTTAGACTACTGACACAGATCTTCATCCGGATGGCAGAGATGTTCTAGCTTCCATCACTGACCTCTGGGTTTTTCCAATGCAGATCCATGAAACAGACTTACATGAAATATTGTCATGGGCTCCAGGTTTCCAGCTGGACTCTGCAGGACATTGCCATCCAGGCCCTCAGCAGGAGTCTTTGGGTCTTGTGTGTGGATAGATTTCCTTCACCTTTTTTGTATTTGACTCTTTGTTAACTATTATTAAAAAATTCTATAAATTACGTGTCCTGTATTAAATTCTTTTCCCTTGCAAAGCCTGACTACCACAACATGATTCAACAGAGTACTATGAAAATACAGCTCATATCAGTTAAATATCAAACTGAATGATCACACACAGGTTCAAGCCCTCTTTGGAACCTGAAACCTATTATAAGAAAGGGCAAAAGAAGAGGCAGAATTTAAATTCTTCTGATTTTGTAATATATCTTTTAAAAAACCAATTAGTCTGAAAAATATTTCCACAAGATATAGATTATGTGAATTTGGTTTTGAAAGCCAAGATATGCGAAATAAACTTACACAGCACATGGCAGTAGGAAAGAAGACAAAAAATCTCAGAAACAAATACAGTCCAAAAATCTAAAATCTCTGTTCCCAAAAAGCTACATGTATTTTTCTGATCTGTTCTTTACCCACCATGGTTTTTCAACATCTGTTTTGTTGGCACTCCAGGCAGATGAAGACAAAGAAATATGAAAATTAAACTTCTTTTAATATAAATGACCTTTTGTATCAACATTATTGTTATGTAAGCACTTTTAATATTGTTTCTAGCAGATGAGATTTCTGTTCTAACATATGCTATGTGAAAAATGGCAAAAATGTATCAATGTCTATAATAACTAAACAGTCATAAAAACTGCCTATAAATCTGCTTTGTTGCAGTTGTCAACTACCTAAATTTACCCAAAGATACTATTCCTGTCCCTCAAAAGGAACGAGTATCTCCACAGTCTCAGGATTATCAATACTGTCTATATCATCCCCCTGCCCGTATTGAGCCTCTGCTGCAAACATTCCTGCAGAGTATCTGGATTAACATTGTCCTGTACCTTCCTTAAATAGTAAAACATGAAACAAATAACACAGGCAGTGCTAATGAGTTTTCTGTTTACCAATGGACACCTTCAATAGCTAAAATTTATTAAGGAACCCTCACAGAAAAACTTCTGGGCCCTGGACTGAAGACTGCCTGGGTTCAGTGTGCACTTTTGCAGGTGAAATCTTAGGTGAGGTATCTACTTTTCTAAATCAGGTATAATAACATTACCTCAGTAAAACTGAGCAATTACAAACAGCTCAGCACATTCACTGAAGCATAAGTGCTCAACATACATGAATTATTAGCATTATTACACCCTACACTGCTTCCCTTCCAATGTCTTACCCTCTCATACTCAACCCAAAAAGACTCAGTCTAAGAATTCTTACTTTACCTACACTGGGTTTTAAATACGTTTAATGTATCCATCCAGACTTCATCCCCATGTTCCCCTTCCTGACAAGCAGCAACCCAGGAAAGCTCCTTTGCTCATATATACGTATGTATGAACACATGAGCTCATCTTATTCACACATATGTTTGTATGAATTATTAAGGTGATTAAAGCTCTTTAATTGACCATTAAATTCCTAATATCAAATATTCTGGCTTCTTGGTCCTTTAATGGCGCTTGCTCCTGTGAGACTGAAGAATGATAGAAAAAAAAAGAAGATAACCTGAAGGTAGACATGGAAAATTATAATTTTAAAATTTTCCTTAAAAAACCTCTATGGCTTAGGCACCCAAAAGTTACGCAACTTTTTTCTCTTCAGGAAGCTTACTCAAAACAAAAGCAATAACAAAAATACTTTCCCAAGGGCCTTAGAACTACAATAAACCTGGAAACTTGGCTTTGGACCTGTGCTATCCACCAGTAAGCTGCACCTCCTCCCACAGACCTCCGACCTCATGAAACCACACTATGAAGCGGGCAGCACATCTGAGCTCTAAACCCATGAATGGTTTACATTCTGACACAGCCCAAACCTGACAGACATAGGAGCACACATCCTAGATCACCCGTCTGGAACATAGCCTCCCAAGGCCACATACTAAACATCCCCGGTTCTCTCTTTAGGCCCTCACTCCATTCTCTACTCACCTGAACTTTTCAAATTCTGTCTGATACGTTTCTTTACATCTCTCATGTATCTTGAAAATCTTTTTCTGTGACTGAAGTCCAGAACCTACAAACTAGCCCTTGTAAGCTGGGGGGCCATCTTCTCTTTGGGGGACCATTTGAACCCCACACAATGACAAGACCAGAACAAAAGGCAACGGACACACTTAAAACATTAAAATCCCAGTATCATTTTTACCAGAACAGCACTCACAGAAATCTACAGGTTCTCTGCTTGCCATATCTTTAGAATTTACATCTCCCACTCAGCACATAAGCCTGTCATAAAGACAAACCACAGGTTTTAGATCCCATGACAACCATGACCTAAACACAACCTTCAGGTCCTGCATTTGTAACAGTCCAGCCTCCATTAACAGGGTAGAAAAGAACCAAAGGAAATGTTGACATCAGATTAACATCAAGTGTTTAAATTTAGCACATCAATGTTAACTAAAAGAATAAATCACTGGCAGAAATATTAAACATTATGAATTACTCATGGAAAAGAGTGTCTGACTTCCTCAGAAATAAAATGTTGGTAGTGAAGTGTATTCCATGTCACCTGTAAATACTTCCTCAGAGCCAATATCAAAGACAGTGGTGAACACACTGCAAACAGGCATCCAAGGCTGTCACACTGCGATTTCTCAACGAGAAGCGCTGCAGCACTTCTGCATCTCGTATTTGGTATTGTGTTGCAGAAGGCAGAACAAAGAAAGCACCAGAGTGTGCCAGTCTTTCAGCTTTCTTTTGAACATCAGCAGCCCTTACAAGGGTGAAGTCACCGGGTCATCAAGGTGCAGTCTCCTGATATCATGAAACATGAACAAAATTTCCACCCTCTGAGGTTTCTGATTGTAAAGCAAGGTTTCCACTTCATAAAAAAACCCAATCAAGCCAATAAAACCTTGCCTTTCTGGATAACATTTGTTTAAAATCTGACACTCAAATGTTCCCATTTGTCTTCTAAAAGTAATTTTCCATTGTTTTAGGGAAATTCAATTTTTAAAAAATTTTCCATGCAAAGTATTTACTCAGTGTAAAATTCTGAGTAGGACACTGACACATGTTCCATACTTAAATTCTCAGTTTGTTTTGTATAATTCCCTAAATATCTGAAAAAAAAATCTCTATTTTTAAAACTTCTACTAATAACTTACCAACAAAAATGTGAATACAAACACACTATGTTTATTCATCGCTATATTCTTATCTAATTCAGGGCCTGGCACATATAAGACACTCTATTTTTGGTTAAATAAAAACTAGGTCTATTGCCTCTCAGTAGCTAGTAATCACACTTTTGAATTCCAAATTAAAATGGGGAGATTTTCTCCACTGATCTTCATTATAAAAGTGTAATTGTAGATCTTTGGAAAACATTTAACCACAAGATAAAACGAAATCACAAAAAGCAACAATAATTTGAGAATTTAATATCAAAATGATTAACAACATATAAATAAAAAACAGTCCCTAAAGTTTAAAAGTCCACAGTTGTTTTGAACTAGCCATATAAATGATGTTTTAAAGAAAGATTAGGACAGGTGAACTAAAGATTACATTTTACAGTCTTACAACTTTTAGAAACTTTCATAGTAAACGCTCATGAATCTAAACACTGTTTAATAGTTTATATTTGGCATTCCATGTTACATCATGAATCCAGAAAAATACCCACATCCATAGAGGACAGACAGATTGGGTTTAAAGTCCAGTTGCTTCACTTGTTAGACAAGCCCCATTAACTTTGCCTAAGTTACCACATTTCTCTGATGGAGATAAAACACATCATATTATGGGAACATTATCCCTGAACTGTCTTAATCAGCTTCACTTTTTAGTGTTTTCTTATATATGACTGATCTTATTTTTATTTTGAACAGCAACAACTACTTACAAAAAAGGAATTTAGGTTTACTGAAAAAGGAATAACCAAAAAGGTTCAGAGTTCAATTCTGGCACCCAGATTCAATATTTTAAACAAACAGCGTGACCCAATTCATGAAAGCTGTTTCCTCAGAAGAAAAATGTGTTTTCTAAGTTCTCCAAGCATCAATTTCAACAATTATGGCTGAGAAAGACATAAGAAGCCCACCAGCAGCAACTTGCTTCCTAGAGCCACAGCTGGGGAGCCCTTTGAACCTTCTAAGAATGAGGCCCTATCTCTAGACCTGTAGATACTGGCCTGGTGCAGGAATTTGGGCACTGCTAATGTTGTAAAGTCCTGTCAGAATTCTCATGTGCAGCCTAGATTTAAATCCATGGTTCTAGAAAACCTCCCAAGTGATTCAAAATCATAACCCACACAGAACCAGAGTGGCCTCCAAGTCCCTTACAAGCATGGGCATGGGCCTTGAGCTTCTCTTTAACCCAAAGGTGTAACGTAACAGACAGAATGGGTGCAAGTGGGAGACTGGAATAGCAGCATACCAAGATGACAAGCACAGAGCCCAACTAGTCCAGGGCCCAGGCTAGGATGATGAATCAGGATCAGGGCTTTGTTTCCATTGTTAGGGAGAACATCCGAAGGAGACAATGAAAAGGGCAAAGCATTTGCCTGACAGAAGCCACTTCTATCTAAAAAAACAGAAACAAGACTAACTGGCAAGTCTGTCCCAGTCATGCATCCTTCACTTTGCAGAGTGAGGTGGAAGCTTGCAGCCCTATTATGGTCTATAAATAAGCCATTGTTAAAGTTCTCAGAATACTGAACAAAGAAAAAACAAGGGAGCTGCATACTTCCATTTCTACACTAAGGAAGTAATTCACAGGCTCACCCAAGGATTATTTAACTCTCTTCACTACTGTTTTCTGAGTTTGGCTTAGCTAATTAGTACGAGAGCACACATTAACTTGTGCTACATGTTAACATAAAGATTTCTGTCCAACAGAAAAGATTACCTTAAAAGTTGAAGTTTTATCACCTGCAGAACATGAACAATTATGTGTCCAACTCAACAATCTTATACTAACATCATTTTTTTAAAATGCCTATGTTACGTTTCTTAAATACTCTTAGACACATTATTAATATTTCCTGGCTCCCTCATTTAAAAGTTAGTAACTCACAGGCAGCCACAGTGGCACATGTCTATAATCTTAGCACTGGTAGGAGGCTGAGGCAGGAGAATGGAAAGTTCAAGCCCACCCTGAGACCTTAGCAAATTAACAAGCCCTGTCTCAAAAAAATAAATAAAAGACAAAACCAGGGCTAGAGATACAGCTCAGTGCCAAAGCCCTGGGGTCAATTCCCAGCAGCATAAAACAAATTTAATAAATCCATTTCCTTCTGTATTTCTGTGAAAGGTGTTAACTTTTTGAAAATCTTACTTTGATGTTATGATACTGTGTTGTTTTTTATTTCTTTCTTTCTATTTTTTTTTTGGGGGGGGGGGTGTTTTTGAGACAGGGTTTTGCTATGCAGCCCTCTTCAAAGCTGGCCTTGAATGTACTTTGTAGCCCAGATTGGCCTCAAACTCACAGTGATCTTTCTGCCTAAGCCTCCCAACTGCTGATATTACAGGAGCACACCACCATGCCTGGAAGAATTTTCTTTGCAGATCTAGTAGTATATGTAAATCTACCGCCCACTGACACTGAACTAGATATTCCTGGATACTCTACAAAATTATCAAGTAAAATACTTAGCATGGCACATTAACATGCCCTTGCTCATAGCCGCCAGTAATGAAGGAGAATTTTCCCAGCCTAACAGTGGCCCTGGAGTCACCAATAGGGTCCACAACACTAATCTGGGGCAAGTCCAGGACATCAGGTACACAGGATATGTTCTGTTCTATAGGTGGTACCATATTGATATATACACATGTAGGGGCCCTTCTGCTCAAAGTAACCCCCAAACTACCAACACAAGTATTCGGAGTTTCTTATATCTGTATCACAGTAACTGTCAGGATCACTGAGAAAAAGGGGAGCCTAACAATCATGACTTAACAAAATCAAATGCACTGACCTGAAAGAAGCCATCTCTTCTTAGTGACTGAAGTGTGATCCTTCATACTTTACAAAAATGTATGAATGATATTCAAAAACACTGCTATAGGGAAAAAAAGCAATTCAGTAAAGTGATTATATTAGTACAAAAACAAAGAGGAAATTAGCCAAAGAAAGGACCTGAAAAATTCTCCAGCACAAGTTAGAGAAAAGGGACCTATAATATCTACATCCCATACTTTCAATCATTAAAAATTATTAAAGGTATGCAGTCAAATGTTTGATAATTTTATGCCAAAAAAGTGTATTATGAACTGTACATTTTAGTTTCTATTCTCATGCAACTACACAAAAGGGAACTCAATTGTTCTCTAGCAAAAGTATCCCATATGAGATATTTGGTTAATTTCATACATTATGAATTCTTTAGGTGTGGTTTCTCTGCAAGATTTTTCTATTTTTTTATATATTTTATGTATTTTATATATTTTTATATATAAATGAAGAGCTCATCGTATATATAAATGAAGAGCTCACTGTCAAAACCTCAAACCTTAAAACTGAGCTTACAGGGAACTTCAAGCCTATTAGAGTATGAGTTTCAAACTCATGGACACATTGTAAAGGCCACAACCATTTGCTGATCCTTCATGTCATTGTTTTGGGGTTTTTTTCCGTCTCTATAGTTTAGTTTCCCTAACATTAATAAGCAATGCTACAATTAGCAAGACAAAAGGAATAAAAGCACCTAAGCCTCACACACTTTAAGGGAAAACCCTGCATGGAAATAGACCTATCTCCCCACCTCATCTCTTTACTCCTATCCAACTTGAAGGCAATCTAACTTTATTCTGAAGTAAACTATACATAATTAACACACATGTCCCCACTTACCACACTGACATTATCAAGCTAAAAAAGCAGTTCAAAGAAAAGTTAATTAATAAGCAGCTCATGAAGTCATATGCTTTTTTATAGCAGGGCATTTTACACAGCATGAAGTTATATATATATGTATGTATGTATATGTATATACTTCGCCCTATTTAAAACACAAGACCATTGGTTATTTTGTGATGATAATAATAAGTAAAACAAAAAATATATAGGTCAAATAAAATGATTTTAAAAAAGAAAAGAAAGACTTAACTCTAATGCATTTCTAAATCTACAGAATGCTGATGACTATATGGTCAAGATGGCATCAGTTACAAATTGTGTATACAGCTTGCTAACAAACTAGAGGAAATATTCCCCTTTGGTTTCTTTCCTGACTACTTATAAAATATTATTCACACACAAATTTGCAATTCAAATTTGATGTCTTATGAATAGATTTTGCAGATCATGCTCTGAGAAGAGAGTGAGTAGGCTAAGAGTTGCACAGCAAGTATAATTTGCTATTGGCTTTTAGCCAGAAGTACTAGACCAAATGTTTAGAGACCATGAGGCATCTAAGCAAACCCAGTGCATCTGGACTTAGCAGGCCTAGCTGCTGTGGTTAAGTATATGGGGCCCCAAGGAAAGTGTCCAAGACACTATATATTTTTTTTAAATTACAAAAATCATGCATTTTTAAGAAAAAGGGACAGAAAAAAGTGATTTGAAGGCCCTTTGAGAAAATTTGTAACAGCAATGACAAGAAGTTCCAGTGATTTAAGCAACACTAATAACCATATGTCTGGACCTATGTTCAGCTCTAATTTACACATTAACTCTAAGCTTTTGTTTTCATACTTGAGAAAACATGCCAAATATTCAGTATTTATAATTGTAGTTAACTTGCAGAATGAGAAAACTAATTAACATGGAAAGAAGAAAATAATGGTCTTGGGAAAAATGAATTTGATTATCACTCAGGTAGGTAGTAAAGGAATCATCTCTGCGTGCCACAACTAAACCACTATGTTTCTATGATAAACTTACATAGCTGTCACATATTAAAAAAGACATCACTATATGAGCAAATATATTGCTAATAAAATGCCACTCTAATATTCTACTCACTCCAGCACAAGATACTACAATTTTTGTTGGAGCATGTTGTAGTAATCCATGTGACACAGTAAAAGGTCTGACATATTACAAGCTTTCCATAAACAAAGTACCACAAACAGCTATAGTCAACCTATTATCTGGAAACTTACAAGGGCTAGAGTCATGCTTAAATAGAAGTCTTTGAAACAGAAAGCAACCGAAGGAGCTGAACAAATAGGGAGTATGCAAGATGTTAAAATAACTCAAGTCAATGTATAAAACCATTTTCAAAAAAGTTAACTGTGGTTGATGTTACGAGTTGAAGGCTCAGGGGTGTAGTTTAGTAACAGAGAACATGTCTAGCTTTTGAGAGGCCTTGATTTGATCTCTAGACCACAAAACTATGGGGTAGGGAACAGAGACACAGGCACTGGCACAGGCACAGAGGAAATAAGAGACAGTTAAGGTTAAAAATGGAAGTCTGAGTTGGAAAACGTGAAGATGGGATCAAGGAGCATTCACAAAGGACAACAATCCCAAACTTCCACATTTGATGGGTGAATGCCTGCCTCTTTTATTATATTTATACTATAAAAGCAATATGTATGGGTGGCAGCAAGGCGTACTGATAGTGTGATTGCTTAGCATACACAGAGCCCAGGGTTTAATCCAAAGCATCATAGAAACAAACAAAAGCACTGTAAAAACAAAAGCACTACTTCATGATAATAAGTAAAACAAAAGATATGTAGGATAGTGGTTAATTCCAAGACCAATTTTCAGGTCCTCACCAAGAAGGTATTATGGGTCTTGGGATGTAGTTCAGTGGAAGAACATCTGCCTAGTATGCACAAGATCCTTGGTTCAACACACTGTGAGGGAAAAGAAAAAAGGAAGGTACTGTACAGTATCCCAAAACAACATTACATCATCACCTAAAAGACACTATGAGTCTTCCACATTCAAGACTACCTCATTAGTATTAGTAAGCATCTTCTGAACCATGTTAGGTTGTGCAGTTTGTACAAGAAGTTATGCAATTTTAAATTTATTTTTATTAGTACATGTTCATAATACATAATATTTACATTCTTTTGCAGAGTTGATACATGTATATAACAAATCTTAACTCTTTTTTCACCAACTCCTCTCTCCCTCCATCTCCTGATCCCATTCTCATTTAAGTACAATCTATTTCCTCTTACTATATTTTTAATTTTCTTCCTTATTTACATTTTGAGTTTCTTAAATAAGAGAAACTATGCAATATTTCACTTAACATTATGATCTGAAGGTGCATCCATATTCCTACAAATGACTTAAGTTTATCCTTCTTTATAGCAAAGTAGCACTCTGTTACGCATAAATAAAACATTTTCCTTCTTCATTCATCTGTAGACCAACAAATATGCTACTTTCAAGATTTAGCTAGTATGCACTGTGCTGCTATAAACATAGATATTATGCACGTATCACTGTAATGATGTCTTGAAACTGCCTATCCACATACAAGATTGAATCTAGATTCGTATCTCTCACCATGTACTAAACTGACATCAAAATACATAAGAGATCTAAATGTTAAAAGAGAAATGCTTCCTCGGGAAGATAAAACATAAAATTCTTAAAGCCCTAAGTGCAGGCAAGGACTTTCTGAGCAGAATCCTGACTGTACGCAACATAGTACCAAGAATCAACAAACAGGATCATACCAAAGTAAAGAGCTTCTGTGCAGCAAAACAAACAGCCAACAGGGGCTGGGGATTTAGCTCAGCAGCATAAGCGCCTGCCTTGCAAGCAGGCAGTCATGAGTTTGATCCCTGGTACCGAAAAAAAGACAAAAAAAAAAAAAAAAAGAAACAGCCAACAGCATGAAGAGACAACCTAAAAACTGGGGAAGATTTTGCCAGCTATTCATTCCTCCAACAGAAGACTAAGATGTAGACTATGTCAAGAACTCAAAAAACCCAGACTTCCACCCAAAATAAAATGGGCAAGTGAAATGAACTGGACACTTCTCAGATAAAAAAAGTACAACTGGACAATAAATACATGAAGAAATGTTCAACATCACTGGCCATTAAAGAAAGCAAATTAAAACATCACTGAGATTTCATCTTACTACAGAAAGAACAGTTAACATCAAGAAATCAAACAAAAAATCACATGCTTTTATAAAATTCATGTTTATGTACCATGTACTTTAAAACAGTTCACTGGCATCCTTAAGCACTTAGAGACTTTAGAGGACCACTTTCATAAGTGTGCTCAATACACACTCTTATTAAACTGTGACTTATTACACATCATCAGAAAGTAAGTTTAGAAAGTAGGATTGTGACCTCTAAGTGGTGTAATATTAGCATATGCATACATGCTTCTGCTTTTGAGGACACAGAGCAACAGTGGCTCTTCTGGTGAGACTATTACCTGTGATTCTGCAGCTACACAGAAGAACAGCCCATAGACAATTCTGAGGAACAAGTCTTTCTTAGGACTCCAGGCAGAGACCCTTGCTCTCAACTTTTCAGAAACTCTCACTTCACCATTAACAATAATCTCACCCACTAATCTTCACATTTTTATTTTTATTGGCTCATATGCTCAAATCTCTTTAAAAAAAAATTCAAAAAACTTGCACCACCTTCAAATTACATACCACTCTTTTCTTCTACTCATAGTCTTAAACAGATCCAGCAATCTTTAAGGTTTAGCTAAGCTCAAAGGTTTCTCTTATTGAATCCAATTAACAATCTTAAATTCCTGTTACAGTTTGTGTTTAGATGTCTCCCCAAAGCCTTATGTCACCACAGGCTTTTGCAGAGGTGGCTTGATCTAAAGTGTGTGATTCAGGGTGCAAAACTAGGATGAACAGTGCTAGGATAAGGGTGTGAATGCTATGCCACCTTACGGCAGATAGCCTGGATACAAAACTATAAGGGTCAGAAAGAGGCTGCAGTCAACTACTTACAGTTTGTTGCTTGCTTTTGCTGTCTTCTGCCTGCCATGAACTATTTCTCCTCTGCGATGCCTGTCTGCCATGTGCCACCTTGCCTCAGAGCCAGCCAACTATGGACTGAAACATCTACAACTGTGAGTTAAATAAACCTTTCTTCCTTTAACTTTGGGTGCTGGATATTTGGGTTCAGCAACAAGAAAAGTTAACTACAATAGTCCCGATTTGAACTGACTTCTGCAGCATTCTCCATGTTTTCTCCCTCTTTCACTCTCCCTTGGTCATCTTGGTGGGCTTCTCTTTTCCTGCTTACTTCCTAACCACTCCTGTTCCAAAGGGTTCTGTACTCCCACCCTCTACCTGTATTATTTCTATCTCTATTGCATCAGCTATCATCTATATACTTTTGAATTTTCAATTTCTTGCCCAAATCTCCCTTGAGATTCAGTCCAAAATATCAAGCCACCTTCCTAATACCTCCAGTTATGTTCCAGTAGTGTCTCACATTCTACACAACCAAACTGGAACACGGTCTAGACAGGCAATTCTCTCTCTTTCCTCTTGGCATCTTACCCTACTCCTCTTGTTATACTTGCTAACTTTCTTCTAAGCTCTATCAATCACACTACAAGTTCACTAAGTGAGAATCACAGGCACCTTCTGAGACCCTTGTCTTTCTACAACCCCACAACAGGCAGTCTCTGCATACGGGCAATTCTACCTTTTTAGCATTTTTTTCACTTTCTCTTTCTTCCCTTCTCAGTGCCCACTGTTACCAATGCCATACTACAGGATCACTTCTTCAATTCATTTCTTCAATTCATGATTGCCGTTAGTCTCTTGGTCTCAGTTCTCTCCTCCAAATTGAAGCCAGAAAAAGCTTCCCAAGATGCAACCCTCACGTACCTAATCCCATGTCTCTTGTCAAATTGAAAAGCTTAAGTAGTTCTTCAAAATAAGGTCGATCCCTCCCTTTAGCCTTATTGCTCACCAATTTTCTACCTCTTGCTATGCTTTGGCCATGCTGAATTATTCAGCAGTTCCCAAAAGCAAAATGTTTCATTGTGCACCTGGGAGCATGCTGCCTTCCCTGCTTGACCACCCCCTGAGCCCCAGTTCAGAGGTGCTGCACCTCCTCTAGCCTCCACAGACACCCACGCCTGCATCTGACACCCTTCCCAGGTTCTCTAACTACAATCCCCCATGAATGCTACCCAGCACCATTGCTGCATACACTTTCTGAAGTGAGCCAATTGTTTTTTCATCTTTATCCTAAGGCTGTAAGCAAAAATAAATGATTGTCATAATGGGCACCAGTAATTAGCATTCAAAGAAGAGACTGTTAGATGAGCAAATAATATTTTGGCCTGAAGGTGGCATATGGTATAACACTTAACATGTCTGTGTATCAAATTGCATTTATTCAGGACCTTAAAATACATAATGTACTTTTTAAGTACTAAAAAAATGTACTCAATACATTGCATATTTGTTATTCTTGTTATCCTCTGTGAATAAAAATAAATATTTTTATGTATTATTAGTAAAAATAATAGCCCATGACACAAATAACACAGAGATTAATATTACTACTTAGAAACTCAACCCCAAGGAAACAAAGCAAAATTACTAAGATCATTAGTAGGTGGCAAAATCCTTGATGTCCAAAACACAATTGTGATTTTATTTACTGTGTCTTAAAGATCTCACTAGTACCTAGCGGTGTAAAATTCCAGACGGAATGTTTGCAGTTGACGATGCAGTTCTTCCTAATATAGGAAGGAGCTGATGAGCTAATACAGTGTTTAAATTGTTTTTTATTACAGAATAACTTTGCTGATTGGACACAGCATACCTGTAATCATAAGAGATCACATAAAGTTTTCATAGTCAGGAAAAGATCTCCAATGTTATAAGTTTTGCTTTAACAAGAAAATTGTAATATTAAAAACTGTCATGTTGCCATGGTAATGATCTACTTGTGATCATGATGGTGGGGCTATTTCTTTCATTTCTCTCAAGGAAAGTAAAATAGATATTACCAAGAAATTTAATAAAACTATCAGCTAGACCAGAAGCAATGATATGACTTTTTATGTAGCAAGACAAGATTTAAATATACAGTAGAGGACATTCAGGTTACAACAGAAGTTCCATCAATAAAATTAAAAGATTTTGACCTTGACACCAATACAAGCTATAGTCACATGATATAGAAAACTCAATTCTCTGAACAAGAAAAATAAATTGTTAAACAACTGAGATGACAGCCATGGAACAAGAAAGTCAGAATTCATCAAAACAAGAACAAAAATCAATCTTCAAAGGGAGCACGAATTATAAACACTAAATTTTTCAAAAAAACCTCAGAGGCACTAGGTGTTACGTTTTGTTGTGTATATGTGAACATGAATGTGGGGGGAGTTGGTTTCACATTCTAGGACATCTGAGATGATCTGACCTACTTTTATCTAGACTTTATCAGAAATATTTATTCAAAATAAATTGATTCTAAAATTTTACAAAGGTAAGAAGTTACTGTTATTATTTAGCCCCTTCTGAAGTCTAGACACATTATCTGCTTAAGCAGACATAAATAATCTCCATACAATTAGCAAAGACTCAGTCTTGCCTAGGAAAATCAAATGGGCTTTTTCTCCTCTTCCACTTTTCAAGTACTTGTTTCTACAACTCTCCAAAAATGACAGCATTTCCCTTCACAACTTTAGGTGTGAGAAAATCATATCTTTTTGATTCATAATGACTGAGAATACAGAGTAGCATATGAATGCCAAATGAATGTCTTGACAGATAAGAATAAAAATTACAACTTCCTTAGCTCCAATAATAGACTTTGCAAGAAAAATTTCAGCATTTAAAATGGAAGAAACTGGCCAGCTTCTTCCTTACTCTATACAGTCAGTACAGACTTACATATAAATTACTTTACTTCTTACAAAAAAAACTTTTATACAATAACTAGTTTATTTTCTAAAATACAGTCCTAAAAACTATAATCAATTTTCTATGTAAAAAGCTATTTTCCTTCTATTTTCAATATGAGATTAAAGAACAGTTCCCACTCCATTGAAAAGAATCAACTGAAGATTTTTTAAAATTCACAGTTAAGATTACAACAAACCTCAGACAGAAAGATATTCTAAATTTCATTACATTCAGGAAAATGTAACTACATGAGTAAATAGTAACATTCATGTCCAACTTAGAAGCAATTTATTTTCTTTTAGATATTCTTAAACATCAGAAGAATATTTGAGATGTTAAGACAGATTTATAAGATTCTTCATTTAGGAAATTAGATGGAGGATGACATCAAACAAATACAGTAAAGGAAATAATAATTGATACAGATTTAAAGAAAAGTGCTGAGTAATTATCCAAGGTTTAGATAATTTGAATAATGAGATAGGACTGAATATTAAATAATAATTGGAAATACAAGTTTGCAATTAAGAAGAGTAGTCTAAAAAAGACTCGCTGAATTTATTTGAATCTCCAAAAGAGGATGGTATCCTGTAAGGAAACAAGGTGAAAAGAAATAAAGGTAATCCCTGAGGGGGAGAGGGCTAACAGTTAAAAATCAGTAAAGTCTCAGCAAGTAAATGATAAAGGTGTCTTCAAAGTCATGGAAGGTTTTATGAAGGGAGCAATCAACTACATATCCTCAGAGAGGTCAAAAGAGGAAAAGCAAGGAAACGATCACATTATACTCTGCATTTAAAACGTAACTAGTTTATGAAGTCACTTCCATACAGCAGGTATAGAAACAACCAAAAAGGGTTAATGAGTAAAAATGGAAGCAATGTTCAAAACACTCGGGCTTTTGCTCTCCATACTAAAATAAAAATCCTCAAGGAATGGAGTTAACTCCGGCTTACATGTAATGCTACCTATATGCAAGAAACAAAAGCAGTTCTTGTTCTTAAAGGCAAAAACGTGAAATTATTTCCATGTTCTCAGAAGCAGTAATCCACTAAAAAGAAAAAGTCCCTAGATATATAAATTTCTTGGCAAAATAAGAATATATTCTGACACAGCAAATGTTAACTATTGGTTTATTTTCCTGGTGAATAAATATCATGGATTTGTTGCACCGAACGGAAAATGCTACAAATCTACCTAGGATTAATAATGCTTTTCAATTGAAGGTTTTCCTTTCCAAGACTTCTGTTTCAATTCTAAACATGTCTTATCTCCATTTGTCCTTGTCTCTCATAGGACAATGACCTCCACATTTTAGAGACAGTTTTATTTTTTGGTTCCTGTTAACAGCACGTCTTAGATTTAATTGACAATGTTATTTATGAATTATAACCATAATAATGTTTTTCAGGATGATGAATATTCCATCATCTTTAATTTTTATGAGATGCTTAGCATGAAGGGGGATGGGACAGTGTAGCTGCTTTTTCCTTCTCTTGTTACACCCTCTCCTGGAAAGATGACAAACAACACAGACTTTTTCCTTTGCCTATTTATACCTTGTGTATTTATACCAGAAACAGTTTTGTCAGCAGTCAAAGAGAGACACAAAAGAATGTTTGAAAGTTATTCATAAAACTCAAGAATATATATACTGAGGTAAAAAATAATAGTAATAACAATCTGCAGCTGTTATAACATCAAGAAAAAGACACTAAAATATAACTGTAGAACCATAAAGGATGACAAAGGCAGTATATTGAAAAAAGTCTAAACCTGAATATTAATTTTTCTCTATAACCTAAAAATCAAAAAAAATCTTACAGACTCAACCAAGTAACTAATGAACTATCTTAAGTTTAAAATACTTAAATAGAAAAGAAAGCTGTGAAAACAGTGAGGGCCTTACTGTATCCCAATACAATTCAGAAGTCATAAACAAATGGCCACATTTAATCGCAAGCATTCATATTCTTCACAAAATATCCGAGCCAGCATAGGTATTTCGCCCTAATAAAGTAAAAAAGTATATTTCTACCACACTAAAACAAAAAAAGGAAACAAAAAAGCTTTCTAGATTTAATGGTTTTAAAAGTAAAGCTACACAAAAGCTATCATTAAGTGAAGATGATGACTAGACCATCAAGAATATGTAACAGCCCTGAGAATTACACTCCATCACCTAAAGAACTAGAAAATGTCTCTGCACAAGCCATAGAGAATGTTTTGGTTTGACAGAATTGCTATGGCATCAAAAATTTCATGGGAGAAAAAATTTGAGTCAAAATATCACGGTTTTATTATGCCAAAGTTCAAGACTTAAAATCCAAGAGAACCAAAGGACTAATGGAATCAAATCTAACACTGCAAAGAAATATAACATATAACTTTACAAGACTGGAAAAGATTAAAAAGAATAACAATACCCTCTGCTAGTAAGGTTGTCAGAAATCAGTGCTCCCCGACAGCATCAGTGGACAACAAATCCTTGCAGTATATACTGGAGTATAATTTGGCAAAATATGTAAAGTTATAAAATCTGCCTCCACAATTTGTTTCTACTCATTTATCATTACAATAAACCCACTTTAGTGGTTATGTCTTAAATGTACTGTATCTATATACAGATGCTCTTTGAAATGAAAAAAAAACTCAGAAATAATAGGGAACTGGTAAATTCAATTTTAACATTTTCATACAACAGAATACTATATACATTAAGAAAAAAGCTCACGTGGCTCGTGTGCAGTGTGGTGAGTGTGCAAGGTCGACAGCAGCATGCACGCCAGAGGACCCAACTGCTAACAGTAGTGACAGCTAAGGAGAGGTTTCTGGGGCACTTGATTTTTGGACCTGTATTTTTACTATTTTAATTCTTTACTTGTTATTCCATTTTAAAGTACTTTTTAAAATTTGAATAAACATTTCAAAAATGGTTATGAAATTTATTACCACAGTTGAAAAATACGTATGTGCATGGTTATAGACAATGTCTGTTTCGAAAGATCAATATTCAGAATACTAAAGGTAATGTGATGGCATATCTATAGTCTATAGTTATTAAAAAAGATATTAATGATATACACAAAACTGCCTTCTCAAGAAAAGAGATGAAGAAATTACCCAAGGAAATTCTGATAAAGTATTGCCAGAATGGGGGCGCACTCTACCTTTTTCGGGAGGGGCTGGAGATAGGAAAAGTATGATTTTGGATCCTCTCATACTAGGTAGTGAACTCAGAGCTGCTGAACTACACCCTCTACCCTCACCTCCACTTTTTTTTTAAATTCTGGGATGAGATCTCATTAAATTTCCAAAGCTGGCCTCAAACTTAGAATCCTCTTGCCTCAGCCTCCCAAATCACTGAAATTATAGGCACATGCCACCCCACTCAGCTGAATTTGGAATTTTTTTTAAATCTCTGTACTTTCCATGTGCTAAAAGCATGAATTTTAATTTAAACTCAGAGAAACCTGGATCAGGGGCACAATTCTGCCACTGACTAGCTACGAGACTCTAGACAGGCCTCAGTCTTACATCTGGCAATGCAGAGATAATCACAGTAGTTTCCCTGCAGAAGTGTAGTGAAGCATTAAAAATAAAATCTATGCAAAGCACAGGGCCTGGTATGTAGCCAGTACCCAACGTTGGCTCTTACCCTTCTCAAAACAAATCAACTTTGTTTTTTCTTTGCCAATTAAAAAGACCTCAGGATATCAAAGCCTGAGTTCTATTGCAAAAAATAGAAATAAGGGATATTAATTTCAGATTGGATAATAGAAAACACCTGGCCTGTGCATAGAGTTTATTTTCTTTCTATTGCAATGTTACCCATCCTAAGGATAGTTTAGCTTTCCAGACACATAGGTTTTCTCTTAATTGTCAGTATCAAGCATGGCCATTTGACAAAGATTATACTAGCACTTTAAAAATGTATACATGTTAAAACTGAATAAAGAGTAAAATCCAAATCTGCATATCTAGTATAAATTAGAAGTTGAGGGAAAATTTAAAAGTCTTATGAACAAATAAAATACAAATTAGTTAGAAAGAAAAAAAAAACACCCTGAAACTGGTCTTTATGATTAAAGCACAGACATTTCCACCATTCAACAGATTCAAGCAACAGTTCTTAAGCAAGGATATCAAATTCTAGTACAAGAGCCAAGATAAACCAATAAGTAACTGTAACACAGAAAAGTTGAGTGCTGGAAGAAAAATCAGACTCCACAGAATCTGGACAAAGAGATAGTCTACTTCCAGCAGGGACAAGGAAGAAGAACAATACAGCTGTGGTGGGAACATGATTCAGGTATGAGCATAAACAAGATGGCCATATATTAAGATTCATTCATCTACCAGACTGAAGTAATGAAACTATTTCTTAATAAATGCATGCACAAATTTTATACTATCAAAAGCCTATCTTGTGGAAAATATCACATTACATGTTCTAAGAAACACACTAGTATCTCTTATATTTCATAAGCTTTAAATAATCCAATTGGGAAATAAGCTATTTGTATTATAGTATAAATTCCCTGAAGATATATTTTTGTATTCCTGTCCTTCACACAATGCCTAAACACTAAATGTCTGGCAAATAAGTGAATGAATAAATAAATGACTATAATACTAAGAAGAACAGTAGGTGTGCCATGGATCACCGGTATTAAAGATATTTAGGAGTAGGACCCTCGTAAGCAAAGAAAATAAAGACATGCACTATTTTTTTGTCATCTAATATTCAATCTTCATCTTCTGGAAATCATCTATCCTCTTCTATTTCTGTGTTCCTATGGAAGTCACTCCATGGTGGACACATAACCTAGTCCTAGACAAAACAAACTCTGTTCCCTTTACAGCAAATAGTTCAAGGATACATACCTGGGGCCAGGGATTGATTTTAATGGCATAAGCCTGCCTGGCGGGCAAAAGGTCATGAATTTGATCTCCAGTACCAAAAAAAAAAAAAAAAAAAAAAAAACCCACATACTTGACCCAAATCATGCCAATATAATCACAGCTAATTTGGGGAAATATGCTTAAGCACCAAACAAACAAATTCTTTGTTCTGCTAGATTTGGAGCTGAGACAATAAAAACCTGGAATGCTGCCCATTGCCTTGCCACCAAGAGGGAAGCTAATGAGAATCAAAGCACCTCATAGAAGGGGAGAAACCAGTGAGACAGACCACATCCTAATGGCATCGTGTGGGCCTCTGGGCTGGACAATGCTAAAGAGAGGCATTTTTTCAGTTCATAGGCAACAAATTCCTTTTATGTGTCATTCAGTTATGGCTGAATTCTCTGTCACGTGAAGTGGTAAGAGTTTTCTAGAAAGATAAAATTAGAATTAATCACTAAAAAAGGTGTTGAGTTTTAATGGGGGAATATAGGTGGAAAGAACTATATAAACAACAGGTGAAGTGGGAAAACAAAAGATTGCTTATACCATGATTAAAATATAAATAACGATATGCTAAGAAAATAATTTTAATATATGTGCGTATATGTGTATATACACATAAAAAGAATAAATAGAATGAATTGATATTAGCCAGTGAGGCTAGGAAAGCAAACCAGACTGCTCACACTTCTGAAGGTAGTTGCTATCCAGCTGAAGCAAATTATTGCCATGTCAGAAATGACTAAATTTTTCAAAAAAAAGCTAAATCTAGACTTTGAAACTATTAGCAAAAATGCCAAAAAAGAAAAGAAGGAAAGAAATGATAGCAATATGCAGACCAAATAAACAAGTCTATAAGGTAAGAAGTGTAACACATTTGTAATTTAGAGGCCACTTAAATGGCCATGGAAGTAAATTTACAACCATCTAAAAAGCTAGGTGGAGCAAAGCAAAGATCTCCTAAACACACAAGTAGTTGAATCTAAAGAACACTACACAACAAATGAAAGAGAAATCCAGACATACAGAAAAACTACTAAAGGAATGACTATGACGTAGGTCTTCCATCACAGAAATATAGTCGCACATCACTCAGCAGCAGGGATTATTCTGAGAAATGCATTGTTCAGTAATTTTGTCAGTACGTACACCCCACAGATAACTCCACAAACCTAGATATTACATCCTACCACATGAGCAAGCTGTGTGTATATGTGTCTCTCTGTGTGTGTATATATGTGCACACGCGTATGTGACAGTCTAGTGCTTCTTTGTTCTTTTCTATTGTTTCTTAAGGCCACAGTGAAAATAACTACATGAGTTTAAAACAAGCATAGAAAAAAATTTTACAATCACAGTGAACATGAGATGTCTCTGGTAATATATGGCATACTGTTTTATAGTAAATTTTTTAATGAATAGAAATAAATGATGAAAAGTATAGTATAGTATAGTATAGTACAGTACAGTATAATATAGTATAGTATAGTATAGTATAGTACAGTATTAGTATGATATTGACCAGGAACATAGTTGTTCATTCTCACCGTCAAGTATCATCTGCTATACATACCTGTATGTGCTATACCTTTGTGGGACCTGCAGCACAGCTTTGTTTACAGGGGCATCACCATAAGTATTCAACACGCTGTGTTACATTACACTGGCTACGACACCCCTAGGCAACAGGACTTTTTCACATCCATTAAAATCTCATGGGATCACTACAGTATATGTAGTCCTTCATTACTAAGAAATCCTTGTGCAGCACACAACAGTAATTATACAGTAGAAGAAAATAAAGAACCTGTGCTCACAAATCAGGCTGCCAATTTATACTCCTGGTTCTCCTACTTTGTAGGAGTCTGTATCTATACCAAGTAACCCCATCTATAAGATTTAATAATAGCAGCATCTGCCTTTTAGGACTGTTGTGAGTAGTACACAATTGGTAGGTACCATGGTGGCAGAAAGATTAAGACTCCCTCTAAAACTGCTGCCCTTTGGGGCACACAACACTGTATAATAAACAGGTGCCATGCGAAGGTACTAAGATTGTAGCTATTCATCAGGTAGCATTAGAAAACTAGTATACTTACAAAACACTTCACACATGACATGACACAAAGTAATGCCTTAATGAATACTAGCCATTAATATTAGAGGACTCACTAAGTTCCACACAAAGAATGTAAACATTATGTACTGCAAACGTACAAAACCAAAACCAAAAAAAAAAGGAGATCAAGAGATGGTGGACAGGAGAGAGAGGGAAAGGAAAGGTGATAAAAAAGGAATTAAGACATGTTATATAAACATACCAACTCCCCACACAAGAAATGTGAACATTATATCCTACACATAGGCACCAGTATTAATAAAATTTTAAAACTAGAAAAAAAATAAGATGCAAAAAAGAAAATGTATTTTTAAAAAGTATATATTCTGGTGCATTTGAAACAGGATTCTGATAACAAAAATTCAGTTTTCCCATATTGTATCTGTAGAACAGGAGATACAAGGGGATATAAGATGTATTTCAACGACACAAACAACTAGGGCACATAAATTACAAGAATACTTTTTACTGTATACATACGGAGTTATTTTAAAGAAAAAACAAGTTGGAAATAAAAAATTCAGGATATTCAATGACAGTCTGCTTACCTAAAAATAAAATACAAGGTCACAAAGTTATTTTTCATACCTATTGGCTCACCAAATACTTGGCAAGCAACAAAGTACAGTAATTTTTCTGGCAAACAAAACTATAGTATATGATAGTATTAAATAATGAACCTATAATTCAAATGCTAGTAACTAAGAAAATAAGCCATAATCTAAAACACATTTGAATGAATTCCTACATAACACATATAAAGCAAACACACCATAAAAGAGATCTGTACAAAGCAAGCAGCCAAATTTAATGAATTTGTAGAAATTTCTATGGAGTTTGCTACATTGTGTGTAGAAATATATTTCAGTTTTTAAAACTTATTTCAAAGCATAAAGTTAAACAATAAATTAAAAAGAACAGCATGTGCACGCATGGCATACAAATACATTTTTCTCTGAGTGTTAGTAAACAACCAGCAACAAAAAATGATGGAAAATATGACAAACATAGACTTCGATGAATATATCACGGAAAAAGACAAAAAATGGATCACAAAGATTTTTTTATTGTATCAAAGCCAAATAAATCATAGCCCAAACGAGAACACCGCAGCCACCAACACCATTGGAGCCAGGCATCCTCTCTTCATCCCAGGTGTTCAGCATATTAGCCACACAATCACCACTACCTTGAAAATACCACTGTACATGCGGCCCAATCTCTGAAGAGATCTGTGACACTAAGCTTGAACTTAATGTTTTAGCCATCTCTCTATCACTTTTCAGCCATAAGCTACAAATTAATAAGTTTCTATTTGAAGAGGAATAGAGCTGTGATAAATCCCTGTGCTCTGTGAGTTTTGGCTTTCCTTGTTTATTGTTTAATGTCAAAGCTACTAAAACGATGTGAAACGTTTATCTTTGCTAAAACTGCTTATGTTCCTGAGCTCCTCCAGTAAGACCAGCTTTGCTGTGGCTCACTGGAACCACTAGCAAATCCCTGATCAATCTTGCATCCCTGCAAAAGTACAGAAATGCAAGGCAAATTTTAATCTTTAGGAAGAAGGGGATATGTATAAGTTCATAAAAATAATGTACATTAACCACCATTACAAAGTCACTTTTCCTGGGGTTCCATATAAACTTATATGAGAAAGTTTCACATAATAATCCCTGAACCCAAAGGGGTTTAGAGCTCTCATTTTCAGAAGTACAGGCTTCATTTAGCTAAGCAATAATTATAGACTGTCTCACATTTGACTCTAAAATATTACGAGAAGATACAAAAATCATCTCAAGAACAATGTGGAATCCAAACAACCATTTAAAAGAATTATAGAAAACCTCATTTCAACATAAAAGTCAGCATAGGGGCTTCCCTGTTATCTTCAACACAACACAAATGGTCCTCTTATCAAAAAATATTATAACTCATGGCAACTTTACAGCTTTATGAAATTAGAAAAAAATTTTAATGGACAATTCAGACTGCTCCCATTTTATAATATGCAGGTAAGGAACACTGTCTCATAAATATGTTAAAAATAATATTCAAAAGGGATGATAAGGGAAATAAAGTCATTTGAAGAATGTCACATAATTAATACATAGGGTACTACAGTCATATTTAGAAGGAAGTTTCTAATCATTTTTACTAATTCCCAAAGAATTCTTTATTGGAATAAAAAAATCAGAAACATTTTAAGTATCCTTATTTAAAAAGTACGCAAAGTTAGTTTAGTATTTAACTATTGTCTTGCTATTTGACAGCCTTGCCTAACTTTCCTCTTCAATGTGCTCCTGATAGCTAATGGCAGCATTCAACTATGACCAAGTCAAATTACTAAAGTTCTCATTACCTCCAGGCTTGTAAGAGCTGCAAGTGATCGGTGAGTCTGGTACTCACACCTTGGATTTACTAAACCCTCTGCATGGCACTAAAAAACGTATTTCTGATCCTGTATTCGTTAAAAATCAGAAATGAAGGCTTATACAAATTTCTTTTTCTTTATTTAAAAAACAAAACAGATAAAAAGGGTAGAAACAATACAGAATTTCAGAAAAATAAACAGTAAGAAATCACCAGTCGATAAGTTACATACAGTCATCTTAGAAATAGTTGCTCGAGTTATAAAATTAAAGCATTGAAAGTGATAGTCAAACAATGACACTCCAAACAGTTCTGCTCAACGATCCAACAAGAACTTAGTAATATGGTTAGCAGTCCTACACACTTGTTTTTTATCTTAAAGAGGGTAAGATTAAACAGAACAAAACAGTTTATAAGGAAATAATTTAAAGAAACATAGATTTCAAAGCAAGTCCACTGGAGATCTTCACTGTCTTATTTTCTCTAGTTTTCTTCCAAATAGTTGTCCCCATCTTCACACACATTGAATATATACTGAACATTATAGAACTAATCAGATCATCACAGGATACTGAAGGTTTTTTTAAGTCTTCAAGACCTGATTTTGGGGAAGTCAATAATGTCTACCATAATGTTTCTCAGTCTCTTCATAGTAGCTGTCTTTATCTTTACGTATGCTGAAACTGAATATAAGAAACTACACTAATATCACTCTGAACAATGAATGACAGTATTGCTAGATTTCATATCATAATGCTACAGAATTAGCACTGGGTTTCTTAGTGTCTCTTCTTCTTCAGAGCATCTGCTCATTACATCGTGTATTACATAATCTGTTCCCGTAAATAGTTTAGAAATTCTTCCCATGTGTGAATCTCTACATGTATATCTATCCTTTCTGTATTATAGGGAAAACCAGATCAAAACAAGACAACAAAATAAATTCCTAGAAAAACATGAAATGAAAAAGACATATAGGACCACAATATTAGGTGCTCTACTGTAGTTACTATGATTTCTCTTGTTATTTTCAATACAATTGTCCACATCATCCGGCATAACATAATTGAACATAACATTACATAGCTATTTTAATAAAAACACAACTTTGAAGATATTGTAGGACTTGAAAGCAGTTAATAATCAAAACCAGAATGGATATCTTTTACATCTTGTCATCTTCAGAGTGGTTGTCTCCACTCCCAGACTTGATACTATCAAGGATACGAAATTCGAATGCAATCAGTCAAGGCTAAACAGTGGTCTAACAAACCAGCTTCAAATAACATCAGTCATAGTCATACAATGTAAGTAATACAGGGTTTCAGGGTAAGTTAATAGGAAATTAAGGATAGTTACTGTGGTATAACCTGCTATTTTTGGGTTAGCTGTTTGTGCACTCAAATCTAAAATGAGTAGAGAGACTGTATGTAACAAAATATAATCAAACTATACAAATTTCTGAGTTGGGCAAAGAGATTTTTAAAAAGACTTTAAAAACTTGGGCAGATACCTTTCCTATTTTAACCCTCATGAATTCAATAAAACTGTACCCCTTGTTCTAAAACTCTCATACTTTAACAGCATCCTAGAACCACTAGCAGACATAGGGGTTTTTTCATCTTCTTCTTACTTTTATTTCTGTTTTCCTTTTTTCAGCTTATTTTTTAATTTTCTGTGAAGCTGGCAATTAAATTTAGGATATGGCACATGTTAGGCAAGCTACCAATGAGCTACATACCCAATCCAGACAAGTTTTAGTACAATAAAATATCACAAAAACAGACATAAAAATAAACCTACACTTCCAATTTACTTAGGTAAAAATATTAACTAAATTAAATCTGCGCACCATTTTTATCATGCAAGATTATAAAATTACATTCTACCAAGGATTAATTGAAGCTAACTTCTCCTTAGGTAAGACCATTGATATCTCTCCTTCCTCATTCTGGACAATTTCATTACAGAACATAGACACAAGTTTGAAATCCTGAATCACTAAGATTTCATGGTTCTTCCTGAAATACATCAAAACATACTAGCTAATTTGAGACCAAGGTGCTAACATAATCAATCATTCAGATACAAGCAACTTTCAGTTTAAATGGGGGGGATTGGTTCTAAGAATGAAACAGTGTAACCCAGCTTTTCATTAGGAGCAATACAACTTCACATTTTGGCAAAAATATCAAAAGCATAATCACTGAACTTCAACTCTGAAATAAAAATTAAAATTTTCACACTTTTAATCCACATGAAAAATAGAAATGACAACAATGAATTTCTAATTGCTAAAATTCAATGCTGAATTTATTCTCCCTTAAGGTTTCTATTACCTTTTATGTTGGGAATCTCTTTTTTAAAACTTTTTTTCATAAATTCCAAACCACTTGAGACTTTTCAATAATTCAGGCTATACTTTCTTGTCATGTCTTTGTAAAGATCCTTCTTGCTTTACTTTTAAAAGCAGAAAAATATGCAAAAGACTATAGGCAAATTCCCCGTTTCAAGAACACTACTATCATGAATTGAGGGCTCTTGCCAGGAAGAGAAAGCAACATGTAGAGTTAGCATGGAAGTGAGACTCACGGGAATGACCTCAGGCATAAACTTCAAAGAAAATCTTAAATCAACTCTCCTAACCAAAACTAGTTATATCTATTAAACATAAACTAACAGCAAAAAGCTTTCCCCTCCAGAATTGCTTTCCCCTCCAGAAGTCAGAGTCCTAACAGTTTTGATTCTTGGTTATAGATTCCCCCAGTGGCCTTTCTGGAACATTGGCTATTTATTACATCCTGGGAAATTAACACTGACTCCTTCACCTATAAAACCTTCTGCTCTAACTTTGACAGTGGATGTCTCCCAAAGGCCCAAGTATCAGAGAGCCAGTCCCAGTAGTGGCACTGTTGAGAGGTGGGGCCTATATCATTGGGAGGGTATTGTGAAAGGAAGACTGTGGGATCCTGCTCCTTGCTTCTTGTGTTTTTACTTTCTGGTCATAAAGAAAACAACTCTAGTCTGTCACATTCATCTACCATGACATCTCGTCTTGCCAAAAGCAATAGAACCAATTAATCATTGATTTAAATCTTTAAAACTGTGAACCAAAATAAAACTTTTCTCTTTATAAATTGACTATCTCAGGTATTTTGCTACAACAATGGAAAATTTGTTAATACATCTTCTTTAAAGGCTCAAATCAAATGATCTCCTATCCAAAATTTCTGCCTGAAAACTGTTATCATAATTTGCTGAAGGACATTCTGAGAACCTATTTCAGAAACTAAGGCTTCATCTTTTCCACCTAGTACTATGGGTAGAGACAAGACAAATTCATTAAATTAATTAAATTAAATGTATTAAACTGCATTAGATGGTCATTTCTAATACAATACCCAACAAAAAATCCTATTTTATTTTGACCCTACTTCTTCATTTCTCCAACATACTACAGAAATAAAAGGAGCTTAGTAATGACAAGTCCAACCATTTCTTCCACTCTTTTTTACTACCTACATGTAATACTAAGCATCTTAATGATAAACAGGGCACAGAGTTTAGTAGGCCCTCCTAGCCAACTATATAAGAGGAATTTCAGAAGAAGCTGCCTACCACACAACAAATTCAAAACAGCAATGTCATATGATGCCTATAAAGAAGAATGGTTCACATTTAAAATTTATGATAGCACAAAGGCACTCCAGGATTTTATGTTCAGTGTACTGAATAGAAAGCAGCTGTTAGGCAAAGGACGATTAAATGACTTCAATGTGAGAGAATTAATAATATGTTCTTATACTTCAGATGCTAATGTCACTTAAAAACAGAAAGGACTACAATGTCAACAGTAAAAAAAACATCAAAATAAGTACTCAAACTGGCCCAACTAAACAAAAAAGAAAAGTACTTATGTGCCAAAGTTGTTAAAAGCTTATTATACTAAAAATGTTTAACAAGCGTCTATTCTATATAATTACAGTAACAGAACATCTTGTTTCTAAAATCAGTATGTATTTTTAATCAAAAATACTTAATAGTCTACAATCTACAAACTGTACTGGTCTCCAATTTTCTCACAGGCTTTGTGGTTCACAGAACAGACTCGCATTCTAGCAAAACAATGCTAAAATGTGTGATCATATTATGACACTGATGTGAACGCAGTACAATACATGTAAACGAGAAAAATAAGAGCAAGTCCTTGGATTATTATGCTCCTCCAGCTGAACAACAGTAGAGTTAACTAGGCAGTGTATGTCAAAAGGCAAGATAATAACCAAAAGCTCCCATTACATGGCTGCCTGAAGATGAACAGAAGTGTAAACATTCCCCTTATCTCCACTCCTTACCGGGCAGAAAATTTCAGAGTTCTGTTTTTTTTTTCTGATCCACTGCGATCAGTGTTAAAAACTACTGATGTAATTGGGCTTTGCAATTACATATGGAAAAAAACAGGCAGGACTGTGGAATTGGTATTTTCTATAGATATGCTCTCTGGAACACTAGGAAAGGGAAAGCCACTTGCCAAGAAATAGCCTTCATGGCCAAGCAGCCACTCTCCTCACACTCCTCCAATTACAGTGTAGCAAGAAATCTTCCATCCAATTCTAGAAACATAAGTATAAATCAGACCCTAGAATTTGATGAAAGGCATTTAAGACAGGATTAGTCCCTATAAAAGAAAAATTGAAATATAAAAGAAAAACCTCACATTGAACTGTTTACAAATATGCCCTCCTTTTGGAAAAATCAAGACACTATATACATGTCTGGAAATATAAGATTTTGAAACAGTGTAGTAAGTTTACTAAAATAAATCTTATTGCGGGTTATAATGACATTTATAAGATTCATAATGGGTCACTGCTAATTTCCAAAGTCTACTAGTTCACATGACCTGTTATATTATTTTTAAAAATTAAATTTGCAAGCAGAGATTTTCAGAAAAAAATATAATGTATAATACACATTTAATTTTGTGTTTACCATTTTGCTAAAAAGACGATCAGAAGTAATTATTAGTAACTGGATAGCTCCAAAGAGTAATGTTTGCTTTTCAAAAACCAATACGTTAAGGTAGGAGAAGAAAGAAAGAACAAGCTAGAAAACAGAAGGAAGGAAAGAAAGAAGGGAGGGGAAGGAAGTGGGGAGGAGGATTTGTTCGGCAAAATGGAAGAAACTGAGTAACGGTTGTAAAAAAAAGGAAGGAATCCTAAGGTTTAGGAGAAATATATACGATAAGGCTTTAAACGAGTTGTGAAGAGGTACTAAACTAAATGCTGGTGACTGTTAATAAACACAAGACCCATCAAACGATCACACTCATTGAGAACTCCATCTTATTTTGCAATTGAAATATGAAGCAAATGAAAAAAATTTTTAAATACCAAAATGATTTAAATCTAAACATTCCTTGTCATGTGGAAAATACCCTCTACTCCAATAAATCCAAAAATGCAAAGGATTCTGCAATATTCTCTTTGCTAACCATGAGGTAATAGGGTAGGAAGTAACAAATATTTTAACTGTAGATATTAGAAAAATATTTTTAGCAAAACAAAAATTCTCTGTAGCATTATCATTTTTTTTACGGAAAACTAGAAGCCTGCCACAGATATTGTATTAGCAAATATACACGAGTATCTTCCAGGCGTGGATTTCCAACTCTGATCACACCCTTGCAATTATCTAATTATCAAACCCAGAAGTGTTGGCAAAGCAGTAAGCCACTCAGCTACCACTGATGATTATTATTTAAAGCTAAACTGGTACATATCAGAATGAACTACAACCAGGAGTCAAAGAAACACAATGATTTCCATCCTTTTTCATACTTTCACACACACACTCCAGCCATAACCAGGCCTTCCTGACTTGTCATTAGTTTTGATGGCCTCTCCTAATGTGTTCTCTTATACAAGGTAGGATTTAAAAACTGATTCACAATTACTTCTGCTGATCAGAGATCAGTCTATTCCAAAGAATACATTCACCTTGCCTTTTGTTTGCATCAGTGCCTCAGATAATAACAATCTTTGGCAATTTGAAGATATAAACTGACAATACAATGTAAATAAATAAAAGTAAACATCAAATTCACAAAATTTACTGTTTCTGCAAAATGCGGGAAAACTATATAGATCCAAGCTGGGGTATTCATAAATAATTAATGTTTTAATATGTAATATTCAAAAGTACAGAATTCACATTCAAAGTGTAGTTTAATTCCATGCAAATTCTATTTCAATCATAATAGTACACAGACTTGTGACAGCATCAATGCAGAACCACTTCATAAGAAAAAGGCATGCTCCTCCTGTCTACTGTACCAACACTTACTTAGATATGCATATCTGAGACAGAAGTATGTGAAACGACACCCCATGTGAATAGAAATAGTAGGAACCTTGATTAAATAATTTATCACTTGTCCTACAGCAATACTTCAGTACTAGAGAAAGAAATATTATCAAATATTCCTATTCTCATTCCAGAGTTGCTCCGAAGGCCTATAATAGTTCATAATTAGAGCTCGAACACAGAATGGATATAGCACCAAATGCAGTATCTAACAATGGGAAAAAGAAGAAATATAAAACCAAGAGAGCCATGTTAAAGCTCTGATTCTGTTATTTTAAATTAGTGGGACTGGGATGGAGATGCAGCTCAGTGGTATAATGCTTGCATACACAGATGAGGTCTGCAGTTTGGGCACTGAAAATGATAATAATAAATAAGAATGAAATGAAAATAGTATGACTATGCATGTCCTCATTTTCAAAAGAGCAATTATAGCATAACCTAGCCCTCTTACACTCAGAGACTACCCATCCTGGTATGTTTTATTGAACTGAAGATTTTTTAAAGTTACTGAATTAAACTATTCTGGTTAAAAAATAATAAATGAAAATTATATGCATACATATGTTTACTGATGTGAGTGGCAATGTTAAAATGAGTAAGTGATGACTAGTTAGAGGACAGAATGTTTCCTCTTTTTTAATTAAAAGAATTTTCTGACAGCACAGTCAGTCTCCTAATGTGTGTAAAACGTTCTGGATTACAAAGCTTAATGCAGATATTGCCAAATAATGGCCTGGATTTGCTATTTGCTTTTGTATGGCCTGCAAGGTAAAATCGATTTCTAACATTTTGAAATAGTAGGAGGGAAAATAAGATGTGAAAAATTATATGAAAATCAATGCAGAATGTCCACAAAGTTTCATTGGTAGGAGTCATGCCCATTTATTGACAGATTATCTCTGGGGGCTTCAGGGCGACAATGGCAAAGTTGAGAAGATGACACCATGAGTCTGTGAGTTTGATTTAGTCACTCCATAACAGCACATATTTTGAGTTATCATATTTTACATTGCATTTCCCCCAAAATAAAGCCTAACTGGAAAATAATCAGCCTTGAAAACTAGAGATCAAAATGCCAGCCCCAATCATGCTGCCTTGCCTGTCATTACAGAGTGGGCATCAAGCAAGAGAATAGTGAGATATTATCACCCGCATGCCACTCACCATCACCATGGTAACAACCATTCTTATTTTCCAGTTAGGTATTATTTCCAGGGAAACAGAGTGATAAACATAGATAATTTTTGTTTGTAAATTTTAAGGAATTAAGTTTTGTTGGTTTTTTTTTTTTTTTTTGGTCTTTTTCCTTTTTATCAGTACCGGGGATCGAACTCACACCTGCCTGCTTACTAGGCAGGCGCTTATGCTGTTGAGCTAAACCTCCAGCCCCCTGGAATTAAGATTTTTAAAGAGGTTCCCACAGAGACCATATCCCATGGAACAATTATAATTGACTTTCGTGTCCCAGCCTGCACAAAGCCTTAAATATTTACCATGTGAGCTTTTACCAAAAAAAGTTCCCAGACCCTGGAATAATTAATATGATTCACCATTGACTCAAAAATGGAAAATAACAGCAGTCTCTATGATTATGAACTACCAACTAACTTGCTAAATGCTATGAATTTTACCACATTAAATGTCTTTTTGTCTAAGCTTCTATACTTACAGTTTGCATAATTTTAAAAAATATTTATCAAAGTATTCTCCACAAAACAGAAAAGAAATATAGTTTTTATAAACAACAATTAAACATCTATTGCATACCATGTAGGTTGCCAGGTATGCAAAATAAATAAAATGTAACTCCTGGTTCTAAGTGACTTTTAATAGGGAAATAGTACCCCAGGAAAAATTTTGCCACTAGAGAAAAACCAAAACAATACATGTAACCTTTGCCATTTCACAATGACATATTGTCAACTTTAAAAATATCACCTTTGTGTGAATGGCAAGTTACACACTCACAGAGAGAAGGCAACAAGCCTTGGCAAACATGCTTATCCATCCACGTTTAATCAAAGGCTAGCCCTTACATAAGCAATTAACCTTGACAAACACAGGTATTAGTAAAAATGCTGATAAAGCACTTACTGATTATCTTCCCCAGTAGGCTAGCATCTGGTCTTTAACTATGATAAACAAACACCAACCCATCATTGGGTATTTACTTATAAAGAGAAATATTAACCAAATGGCTAAAAATGAAGACTACGGTAAATAAATGTCATCATTAAAAACTCAGACAGTAACTTGTTTTTCTATGAAAAAAAAAAACATACATCCTAAAAGAATCATTTTACTTGAAGGCTAAAGAACATTTTTGACAATAATTTTCTCTTGAAACTACTTAGGAACTCAATTTGTTGTAAAAATTACAAAAGCACATAAATCATAAGTATATCACCATATCATTGGAATGCCAAGACCTTGAACAGTTAGGAATTTCAGCTGCTTGTCTGTTTTAAAAACATTAAATAAGTATACTCCAAATAACTAAGTCTTTCAGCAGCTGTTCTGAGTACACTAAAGAGATGTTTCATTTAGTAGTTACCACAAAATGTATACATACATGCACCCTGGTGATGGGAGGAAGCAATTCTGGTGTATCTACTTGTTTTTAGTGTTAAATATTTAATAGCATATATTTTCTTAATGGAACCCAGGCACATCTGATCAGTCACTGGGATCATATGGTAATGTAGTCATAAAGTTATCATGCTGTCATTTCACATCAACTTTGTAATTAGATAATCCATCACTTTATTAATTCAAAAGATTGCTTTCTTTACTACTTTATAGCATGCTATAGTACTGAAACCCAACTAAGCTCATCAATAAACTCGAAACCCTAAAGTTGCAAACACACACATACCCCTGAACTGATGTAATATTCTAACATTAAATTAGATTGTCTGCAGCACTGAAGTAATAGCATACCAGTATATCCACATGGCTAAAGGAAGTGAAAATTTAGCACTAAAAACTTAATATATTATGATCAACTTAGTTCTTCCTTCTGAGGTATATTGTACACCAGAGAATAAAAAAGAACATAAAAAGTGTTATTTAGTAATTTTGTGCTGATTTACACATTTTACTAAAATTATGAGGGCATGTAAGAATATGATGTAAGTTATTTACTAAAATTATGAAGGCATGTAAGAACATCATGTAAGTTATTTATTAACACTGGTAGGTCTTAGAAGTACATACCAGCCAATAGCAAGTAGGTAATTTTCAATATAATATCATTACTACATTTTTTGACCATTTTTCTAACATGCCTCAAAATATCAAATCATTATTTCTCCTCTTATTATGAATTAGCAAGATTCTTAGTTTAACACATTTTTTTGATTGCTTCTCAGTAAAAATTTTTCTCCTCCAATGAAAAAGAATTGTCAGGATGTAAAATATAAGTATCACAATTTAAAAAAAAAAACCTCTAAAATTACTTTCAAGTCTTTACAATCACAGTGCACACTGAGAAACCAGCAGTAAGTTAGTGGCATTAAAAATTAAGATTTTAGAAAGACAACTCTGAAGGTCACATATGAGCCCTAAAGAATAAAAATAACAGGCAGCTAGAATTATTGTTTTATTTGAAAGAAACATAGTACATCGCAAACAGATGTGGAATTTCTAATCAAAAAATTCTGTGCCAGTTACAGAATACTGTAAAATTAAGTAATATTTTTCAAGGCTCTGGAAATGCTAACAATGACATACGTTTTATGGTCAGGAAGGTCACTTTTTATTCTTGTTGCTTTCAATTTAATGTCTGTTATGAAATGTTCTGTGTAACTAGCCCATTTTCTATTTTATTGTTAAAATCCTATCATGTTTCTAATCAATATGCCAAATACATTTCTGGAAAAGAAAGAAGTCCAGAAAAAGAGTATTTTTCCTAGAGCCCTAAACAATAACCTCTAAGAAATATTTTCTATGATTAGCAAATAATCCCAAAACCTGTTACAGTAAATTAAGTATATCCTATCCTATTAAAAACAAGCATTACCAACAACTATTAGTGTATGTTTTAGAAGAATAAATAAAAAACTACTACCCACTGCATGTTATCTCAGTAAATTATGATAAGTAAAATACTTATACTTTAAATTCCATTCTCTTAAGATACATGCATGTGTGAAAAATCATCACAGGAAACCTATTTTTACATTTCCTACATAAAATCCCAAGAAACTACTCTGAAATCATAGAGTTGCCATGGATTCAGAATTTTTGTCCAAAGTTCCTAAGGACTGAAAACAAAGAACTTACTATCAGAAGCTATTTCCTGTATGCAAAATTTCTTCTCATCAAGATAGGTAATTCTCAGCATCTCAAGAGACACTAGCACGGGGCACAACTGTGAGCAGCCATGTGGAACTAGTTTACCGTCAGTTGCAGACTGCGCTTTTGGCTATATGACAGCACAGGGAGATATAAAACACTGGCGTTTTAATTCCAATACCAGTAAGGCAAAAAAGTGAGGGCAACGGTACTAAAACATAATAATACGTGTCAAGCATTCTACTAAGCACCGTATAGTTAATCCCCACTTTTATCTATAAATTCTATTATTACTCCCATTTACAGATGAGCCAATTGAGATTGAATTTCATTTTCTTGTCTGGGGAAAGCAACTTCACCATGATACTACCCACTGTAACTTGTCCTCTCACTGCCTGTAATTTTCAGACCCTAGCGTTAGTAATTACAAATCATACTATGCATATTTTCTGTACCTGAAGCAAATGTTTATGAACCAATCAATACTAGCGGCTGTCACTCCAAGATAAACCCACTTCAAAACTTAATCAGACAATGTGTCTGACCATAGAAATGGCAGGAACAAAATCAAGGAGTAGAAAAGAGGAAGCACTTACAAGGATGGAGACACACACTGTCTCTTTCTAAACAACTGTAAACAGAACCAGCAGAGGTGACTATGGTCTTATTTACCATAAGCATCTAAATAATCACATCTCATGTATTCTTGCTAACAAGCATCTGCATGCAACTCCTACCTTTTGGGCACCTTCTTTACTGTCATTCCATTCCATTCCTCCCCCTTTATACTTTATTCCATTCAAACATACACTTCCATAAACATATGTCTTCAAATAAGATCTGCAGGGGTTTTACCATTACAGATAAGAATCTTCAGTTTTATAATCCTGTACCAAAAGTAGTTCAAACACAGTACCCAGAAAGAAAAAAAAAGTGGGAGAGAAAAAGGAAAGAGGGAAGGAAGGAAGAAAGGAAAGAGGAGTAGAGGGAAACAAGGAAAGAAGGAGAAAAAGAGAGACAAAGAAAAAGAAAGAAGAGGGGAAGAGAGAGAGAGGGGAGGGAAAAGGAGAGGAGGGGAGGGGAGGGGAGGGGAGAGGAGTCCACCGAATATACTATGTGAATTCACTAGAACACTTCTCAGAGGATCAAGAGGCTTTCAAAACAAAGGATTAATTCTAATGAATGTTGGAAAATTAAAATAAAGAAAAATAATGATCTGTAAAATCTAAGCATTCAAAATATCAAATATATGATATCTGAAACCAGGTGACTGAATATGAGGGTTCATAATCCTAATCTACCTATTATTATATTTGTTTGAAATATCTATATTCAAAAAGGCAAAAAGAGTTAAGATATGGACAAACTTAGAAAAGCTCTCAGAATTCCTACGCCTTCAGGTGACAATGAGATAAGCTAAAACAAAAGCTTAGCATTTCTAATACCTTCACAGAACCTACACACATGAAGGAAGGAAAAAAGAAAGGGAGGAAGGGAGGAAAAAGGGAGGGAAGGAGGGAGGGAAGGGAAAGAGAGAGACAGAGACAGAGACAGAGACAGAGACAGAGACAGAGACAGAGACAGGAGAAAGAGGAGGAGGAGGAGGAGGAAGAAGAGAAGGGAGAGGAGGATAAGGGGGAGGGAGGGGACCAAAACAGAAAACAGATTCTTGTTTACTTAGGCCAGGAAAAGCCAGCCTCTTTAATGGGGTAAAGGCAGAAGTTAGTTTCTTAGGCTTAGGAGGGCAGGTGAGCACGGACCCACTCTGGACTAGTAGTCTGCACATACAGAAGCAGCTCCTGCAACGGGCTGCTTCCTTCTCTTAATTTAATGACAGCAAAATAGGGGCAGATAACTAGGTTGTTTAAAATTTAAGAGCAGAAAAATAATGACAACTGACAAAATAATCACAAAGAAGCAGAGGAGATATGGACTAATGGTATTTTTCTCTGGTTACTAAACTATATTTTAAGACAGAAATGACATGTCTGACTCTCTCTGAAATCTTAGTCACGCATGTTTTACCTTTGTAGCAAAGACAAATACATGTATGTGGGGAGGAGAGTGCATATTATTAAAAAAATTTTTTAAATTATCCACTTCATCACAGTGACAGAATGTTACTCCTACACAACATGGAATTACATTTAAGATAAATGAGATTAAAATTGTGTAATAATAAACAGGAGAAATAAGACAACACTTCACACTATTTCATAATAGAAAATATTTTAAGGTTTTTTTATGAACATTAATCACACTTGAACGTGTAATTAGCCCTTGAACATTTTTTAACAACCAAAATGTCACACAGTAGTCACAGACCTAATCCCAGGAATGAAGTAAGTCATCATAAAGTATGTTTTTAGCCCTTAGTAGGTGTTCTCACGTGTTTAACATCGAAAGAACCTATATGAATTGTACACAAGGTACTACTTACTACACATTATAATTTTTAGAAGCATATAAAATAAGTGAGAAATTAGTATTGTCAGTCACCATTATATTTTCAAATTGATTTAAAATTACAGACAAACCAAAATTATACTGCTAAGATGGTGTTTTCAGAAAAAGTATAAGAATATACTTTAAAGAATAAAAATAAATTTGAGAAAAACTAAAATAAGCTCTTAGCAATGAAATAACCATAACTAAAATTCTTATGAAAGGAAGCTTTACAAGTATATCTTAAAATGTGAATAAATGTGACATCAAATGTACATTTAAAAATTATCAAATAAGTGGCAAAATTATCTTAAAATGTAAAATTTTACTTGGTAAAATTCGATTTATGAAATATGATCAGTACTAAAACCAAACACACAATATGAGAACATACACATAACAGATGCATGGCAGTGAGGGGAGTTCATGTAATACGCAATCAGTATCTCAGGGCAGAATACCAAGAATCCATCACCGCACTCTGCCTCCCTGGACCAAGGCAAATTGTTAGAATTATGTCAAAAGAAACACTTCATATAACCATTTGTAACAAACCAGAAATGAAGTACTAAATAAAACCTGTTTTCTATCCCTAATCTTGAATGGTAATAATCTAAAATATCTGGACTGACTTTTAGAATATTAATTTAAAATTAGAAATGGATTATGTTTTCCTATTTTTTATGACGCACACAATCAGAAATGAATTTCAATAAATTTTCCACTTAAATTCTAGGCTCTATGCTGAGACAATCACCATAAAATTCAATGAATATAATGCTAAACTTCAAATCTTGGAAGAAATAAAGGGATATGATGTTTTCTTCTGAAGAAACAAGCACATGCTTTGAGGGTTGATAATGAACGTACTTTGGACCAAAATACAAATACAGATAAAACACAAAAGGCAATACCCTTTCAGTACACCAAACACATTCTCTCATTTAGATAGGGGAGTGACATGAGCATTAAAGGCACTGCATTTCCCAAGTTTCTAGACTTTTTTGTAACCAACAACATGAAACAGAATAAAGGCTTGATTTATGGCATTAGCAAAGACGAAATTTAACACTTACTTTTGCAAAGGCTTCAAAAATGTCAAAAGAAGGTGGCAGCTGAGAAGCATCCTGTATTTCTTCTCTCATGAAATGTTGAAATGTCATTGCAAGCTGCCTGAGGCCCTCTTTCTTATCTTCAGTCAGTTTGTTAATATCTTTTTTAAAAAGAAAATAAGTAAAACAATCACAAAGTGAACTTCATGGATAATTTTCAGGTGTTCAATGTTAGCCGTTAAATCAGATTACTTCCTGCCTTACATTTCATTCTCACATCTTTTCATTTCTTTTAACAACCATAAATCATAACCCATGTTATCAATTAAATTCTGCCAAACTTTACTTACAATGTAAGATCAAACACATATGAAAGAAACTCATGCATACAGATTAAAAAGCATTAAAACCAAAATCAGTAAGTTGTGTGTTACCTGATTTCCTACATTACATCCTTTCCACATGTACAAACCATAATAAATCCCTCTTAAGTCAATGAATTTAAATTGACTTTTCCATCCAACAATTTAAAACTTGATCATAATTAAATGATAAATTTTATCATTTGAAAGACAAAAATGACAGAAAATGAGAAGAGTTAAGATAAAGTTCAAATAATTGATATTTGTCATATAAAGTGTACATAATGAAGAAAACATGGACGAACTAAACAAATCTTAACTGCAAGTTACTTTAAAATTGAATAAACATATATGGTGCTACTCTAAAACAAACACAAAGACACAGTTGTGGTTGTGTTTCTTTCTCCTTCTGTCTGGCCTGAACAGAAAGACTTCACCAAAAAGAAAATAATGTTAGGACCAATAATGAATTCAATGAAGCAGCAACATGTCAAAAATCAGCAAGATTTTTATATCAGTAAAATGTTTATATATTAATAAGCTTATTGAAATAAAAAATCAAAAAGGCACTCATTCACAATAGTTATTTCAAAGATAAAATACTATCTAGGAAGAAACTTAACCAAGGAAGAAAGAGATCTCTAGAATAAAAAGGGTGAAGCACTGATAAAAAAAAAAAATTGAAGATATAAAAAAAAGACATCCCATATACATGACTTGATAGAATTTCCATAGTTCAAATATCCATAATCCCCAAAGTGATCTTCAGATTGAAAGCAATCCTCATTAAAATAATACTGACATTCTTCACAGAAATAGAAAAAATAATCATAAAAGTCATATAGGACAACAAAAGACTCCAAATAACCACAGCACCACAGCAATCCTGAGCAAAAAAAAACCGGAAAGTTACTGCCATCACAATATCTGACTTCAAAATATACTACAAAGTTATAGCAGCCACAATAGTATAGTATTGACATAAAAAAAAAAAAAACAGATCCAATACTACAGAATAAAGAACTCAGAAATTGATCTACACATACACAACAAATTGATTATCAACTAAGGTACCAGGAACATATATTAGAGAAGTGACAGTATCATCCATAAATTGTACGGGAAAACTGGATATCCTTATGCAAAATAATGAAACTGTCTTTTAGCTTTCACGATACACAAAAATCAATTAAGCATGGATCAAAGACTTAAATGGAAGACACAAAATCATGAAACTACTAGAAGAAAACATAAAGGAAAAAAAGAAAACATAAAGGGATAACAGTCTCAGCAAAGATCCTTAGGATACGGCCCCAAAAGCACAGCCAACAAAAGAATATGGCAAACAGGGTTACATCAAACTTAAAACTTTTTGTACAAAGAAAACAATACAATGAAAAGACAAGCTACAGAATGAAAGGAAATATTTGCAAACTATCCATCTCACAGGAGATTAATATCCAGAATATATAAGGAACACAAAACCAATCAACAACATAAAATAAATAATAACGGTCTAATAAAAAAATGTGGACTTGATCTGAATACAGATTTCTCAAACTATACAAATGGACAACAAGTAAAAAAGTTCAACATCAATAATCATTAGAGAAATGCAAACCAAAATAATGAGATATCATCTCACTCCAATCTATGGCTATTATTAAAAAGACAAAAATAAATGCTGGATGGCTATTGGTGGAGTGTAAATTAGTAAAGTCATTACGTAAAACAGTATATAGCAGTTCTTCTAAAAGCTCAAACTGGGACTATTTTATGTTCTAGTAAATCTACTACTGAATATATACAAACGAAAAAATCACTATATCCAACAGTTACCAGCACACACATAAACAAGTCACCAATGCTTCCACATTTATTACAGCACAATTCACAAAAACCAAAATACAGAATAAACCACATGCCCACCAGTAAGTGAATGGATAAAGAAATATGGTGTTTTATATATATAATGAAATATTACATAAAAAACGAAATATTGTCATTTTCAAGAAAGTGGACATAAGTGCAGGAATTAATAATACTGTTCTACAGTGAAGTGCAATAAATATAGTATATGACAATTTATGACATATTTTGCAACTATAAAAAGTTTAGGTTCCCAACACACAAAAATTATAAAATTTTGAGATGTAAATGCTAATTGCCATGACTTTATCAATATACATTTTAGAAACTGAATTATTGTTTTAGTCACTCTAAATCTGGAAAGACACTGTGCCAATTACTTTTTTAAAGAGGGTGGTTTAAAAGCTAATATAAACTTCTTAAAATCAATGTAAATGATAACAAATAAATTATACTATTTAATTAATAATATTTGAAAAAATTTCACTTAAAGCAGTATGTATGACAGTGCCACTGAGCAGGGCTAACGTTTATAGTAAAACTCACTGTAAGAGGTGCTAATTATCTAACATTAACACAAGAAAAATTGACTAATTAGTTCTCAAACTTGAAAAAACATATCAAGTTGAACTACAGAATAACTGCGTTTCTCATGTCAGGTGTGCATGTTTTTCTAAATTACTTGTTCAACAGAATAATTAGCCCAGGGATTTCTTAAATAATAATTTATCACCACTGGCACTATGGATCCCATAACCATAAATCTGTACTAGATCACCATCTTACTTGTCTCTATCCAGAAATATTAAACTGTAGCAAATTTACTCTGTTGAGCTTTAGCAAATTGTGGGTTGATATCATCTACAACTTCAATGAAGAGAATCTTTGCCAATATAAAAGCAAAATAGGGGGCTGGGGATTTAGCTCAGCGGCATAAGCACCTGCCTTGCAAGCAGGCAGTCGTAGGTTTGATCCCTGGTACCGATAAAAAGGAAAAAGACAAAAAAAAAAAATCCTAAAAGCAAAATAAACCTGATATCTGCGTGATGCCTAGATCTAAAGAGACATTCAGTCATTAGAATGAGCTGCTCTTTGGCTAAGGCAGGTTAGAACAGCAAAGCTCAAAACTGTCATAGAGCCCACAGCATCAGTACCTTCACCTCTCCTTAATATTCAAAGGAGCAGAGACCCTCAAAGGCCTTCTGGAAGCACTCTATTTAATTACATCACTCTTTCCTGACAAAAAGAAAACAGAAGAGGAAACCAAGAAAGAGGAGAAAGGGGGGAAAAGGAGAACTCAAAGAGAAATTTTGCCAATTAGACTAATGGTTACATTACCCTGACTAGTCTGAATACCTTTAAGTAACTTACAGACTTCTATATAGTCAAAACTGTCCTGAAATAAAATAAATAAACCAAGCTGTTAGCTGTTTATAAAATGAAAACTTCTTAAGTTTGTTTCAGACAATAAACAGACAAAAACAAATAAAGCAGTTTTGAGACTGATGTTAGCTCAGTGGTAGGCTCAGGTTGCAGAGCTGTACACCACATACAAACATACACACGAATGACAGTTTACTAGCCCAGTATGCAAATTATTTTTCTCCTTCAAGATGCTCACAATCAGCCCTTGAGGATAAGTGCCCCCTAGTCAGCCCACAGCCAGCTGAGAGGAGAAGCCATACCCTAAGGCCCTACTGCCATGGTGTGGGGAGCATAGAGGAGCTGCTGCCACACACCTCTCTGACACTTTGAAACCTGCAGTTGGAGGAACTGAGGTGCCTAATCCAATCCCCTAAACCATGGGACAGGCAGCCAGTACAGGAAGCACCCAGACTACGTAACTACCTGGTTCTGAGGAACACAGAAAATATCAAGACAAAGAAGCAAGGTGCAATCTCAGATCTCCAGCTTACTCAGAACAAGTCCAGGAGATACAGACACAAAATAAATTAGAAGTCACACACCTAAAATTTCTCAAATGATAGAAACTGAAGTAAAGAAACAACTAGTGTTTATATTGTTTGATTAATTTTACATGCCTATTACATTTATCTTGGGTGAATTTCATAGTATTCTTTTTTTTCTTTTTGTCTTTTTCCTTTTCATTGGTACCGGGGATCAAACTCACCACTGCCTGCTTGCAAGGCAGGCGCTTATGCCGCTGAGCTAAATCTCCAGCCCCCTCATAGTGTGTATTTAACATGGTAAGAACTTGCCAAGAGGTTTACTAACTGGTGAATCATTTTATACTTCTACCAGTCAGATACGAGCTTTTAGTTTCTTGAAACCCTCTGTTAGTGTTTGGTTTCATTCTTCTTAATTTTAGACACTCTTATAAAATAAGCGCCATTGTAGTTTTAATTTATATTTCCCAATACAATATTGTTCAACATCTTTTCTTATGTTGATTTAGCAATTATATATCTTCATTTATAAAGTATACAAGTCTTTTAATTTTTTTATTATACTGAAACTCTTTATTATTGATTTGTCAATACTGTCTTATTGAGATACAAGTATTTTATCACATTGCAAATATAGTCTGTCTGTGATTTGCTTATCCATTTTCTTAATAGTTACTTTTGATGAACAAATGTTTGAAACATTTCACTTTTTAATGACCTATGATTAATTTTTAAAAATTTTATGATTATGTCTTAAGACATGAAACTTTGCCTTGCCTTCCCTAAAACTATAAAGAATTTCTTTTACCAAAAAAAAAAAAAAAAAAAAAATTGCACGTCTATATCTCACCTAGAACAAATCCAGGAGACACAGACATAGAAGAAATTGCAAGCCACGCACTGAAATTTCTGAAACGACCACCAAAAAAAAAGTCAACAAAAACTTGGTGCTTATATTGTTTGGTAACTTTGCATGGCTATATCTGGTAGTCTGAGCAACTTGTTAGGGGATAACAATGTGCAATATGGTAACTGTTGTTCATTTCCTACTCTTTTCTTTTTGAAAAACAGTATCATTCTCTTTGTTATGTTTTGCTCCTTTTTATTGTTTTGTTCTCTTTTATTCTCTTTAAAACAAAAACAAAATAAATTTTTAAAAACATGCCTACAATCACTTACTTGATTCCAGATCATAAAATGAGTAAAGTTTCTCTGACTCAGAGGGTGTCTTTTCCATCTGTGAAGTAAAAGGGGGAAACACCAAAAACATTTTAAAAGTGCTGCAATATATAAATTAGTATGTTTGAGCACCTATAGATATTTAGATAGTTTATTTAAAAGATAATCTCCAATAGAATATCATTTGAATTACTTACATCAATAAAAACTTTCAAATAAAACCTAACTTGCAACTTGTATTTAACAGTTTTTAAATTTCTAAACAGAGCTCTTTTCAAGTTTGCATACTTTTATATTCATAAAGCACTCTATAAAATTTCAGAGTACCAAAAAAATGTTAATAAACAAAAAGAAGAACAAAGCTGGAAGAGCCTGTAATAATTGAGAGAGATTCATGATAAACCCTCTAGGGTTCTCCAAGTCGCAGTTCACAGAATCTACTTTGGCACTATATGAAAATAGGCTAAAGAAACCATTTTCATGAATCTCTTCAATTTATTGTCAGTTATCATCTAATTAATGCCTCACTGAAGAAATAAACAAAAATTATACATGCCTTGTGCATTAGTTCACAGTAGAATAGTTAAGACACAATGTAATAGATATAAATTCCTATAGCCCAAATCTAGGACCTCACACATCCTATTTCCAGAAGGAAACTGCAGTCCCTTTCAGGGAAATTATGTGCCACCAATTCCACAATTAACAGGAAAACAAGTTTTTTATCTTAAGATACTTTTTGGAATAATATACTTTCACTTACAACCTTGTGCTTGCTAGGCAGGCACTTACACCAATGAGCTCAATCCCCAGCCCCTACACTTTCAATCTTAATGTGGGTTCAATTCCAGTCTTAAATATGACCAGTAAATGCTCTGTCACATTAAAACCCAAGCATGTTTCATGAGTTGTATACTCACAAGCTTGATGACAACTCTGCCAAGAAGTCGCACAGAGTCAGGAGGATATCTGGGTTTGCAACTTTTAAGGCATTTGCATTCCTGCTTGTGGTCCTGCCAAGCTTTTTTCTGTTAAGATGAGCAGGGAACATATCAGACAAACAAAAGTTTACTTTTGAATACACTGTTTTTGAACACCGAAATCATCAATATTAACCTAATTTCAACAGCCTAAACATAACTGCAAAGTAGAAGATGAAAGTAAAGTTGTAATACTGCAAATGATCTAAGATTTGAGCTTTGCCAAGGATGCAATTACTAGGCATGGGCATTAAGAGCTTTAGCTTCACTCTTGTCTTTTATTTTGCCCTCTGGTCATTACCTGGGTGGCAGATTTCAAAGAAAGAACCAATATAATTTACTTAATAATGTATAAATAAGACAGTCATTTAACTGCCTAAAGGGGAACACACAGTCAATAAGACATAGGAATTTTAAATAAAAAAGAAAACATCACTCCAAATTAGGAAATACATCATAGCCCAGGACTATCAAAATGAAAAAGCTAGCCTTTTGAATTTCTGTGCTACTGTACCAAGTACAGAAACTTCAGAAGGTCTAACAGACCCAAAAGGTACAAAACCTTTTTGTTTTCAAAGGCAATATAGAAACATTGAGTTTTCCCAGGACTATCCAGGTTTATACTTATATTCTAGTTTAATAATTAATAATGCTCTTTTTCACTCTGAAAAGCATCTGGTTTAGAAAATAAACTATTTGATCACTCAATCCCTGATCGTGGCCATGAGCTAGTGCCTGCTAAGACCCATGAGCCAGGCTCCAACCAGTCTAGGGTAGAATGAACTACTATGCCTGAAACGTGGATCAGAAGTAGCATAGCTCCTTTCATATGCAATGACTTTCATACAGAAATAAAATTCACAGTATCTAATATTTAGCCATGGTGAGTAGAAAACTGCTAGACCAATGTCTCATGATTCTATTCTGAGACTCTGATGCATCACTGACATATCTAATGCCCCACTTACTCTTACTTCATAAATTGTATATCTGCTTCTGAATGTCTGACCCTACAGTACCCCTGTAGGAGGAGTTGCTCTTGTTTTTACTAGTAATATAAACATGCAGCACACCCAAAAATTTCAAAATCATTTCATTCTCTTAAAAACTGTGGTTCAGTTTCAAGTTTAAGTCAGTATTTTGCTATAAAAGACTGCTCATGCAGAAATTCGGTAATTGCTTGGTCTGTTATTTCCTAGTAATCTACATTTTGGAGACACTGTTTATAACACATACATCATTTCTTCCATCAAGTCTATTCATGGTTGCCTTATTCCACTGCAGCAATCTAAATGTACTGTTTGTAATCTATCTCTTTAGTATCTATCCTGCACTCATTTCTAAACAAGATTGAGCTACCTCAGTGTAAATAAGTATAAGAAAAAAGACTGGAAGAGCGAACACAAAATGCTAAAATACAGGGTGGGGGTGTGTGCTAACATTTACTCAGCATTCTAAGACACAACCTAAGAAAATAACGAAGGACATTTCATTTGATTTTCACTAAGAATTGACATTACCCTTCTAGTAAAGAGGAAAGAGGTAAGGTTCTAGAGCTGGGATATAACTACCAAACTAACTAAACACAAAAAGAGAAAGTAAAAAAATATTTAATATGCTAAACATGACAGTTAAATAATTACCATGTTTGTACATTACATTTATTTGAGTTGGCTCACAGGCAAGGCACAAAAGAAAAAATAATGGCTTACATAACTGTCATCTGACAGCATCAAAAATACATAGATTAAGCAAGTATTAAGTCACAGGAATGTCAGTCAAGATTTACCAAGTATTAAGTCACAGGAATGTCAATCAAGATACTGGACAATGTCTTCTACAACTGTAAGAAATGTTCACATAACTGCTTCCAAAGTCAGTAACTCACTTTAAGTCATAAAATCAAAATACAGCTAAGTGAAAATAAAAATTCTTTGTCTAAGAAACTAGTATTGGGCCGGGGATTTAGCTCAGTGGTATAAGTACCTGCCTGGCAAGCATGAGCTCACGAGTTCACGAGCCTGGTACCAAAAAAGAAACTAGTCTTGAACTAGCAATTACCAACATGTGTAAAATGCTTTCAACAAAATGGTTCATTCACAAGTCTAAAGAATGCCAAATCATGTAGATCCTACTTTGCAAAATTTATTGAACTTTCTAAAAGTTCTAAAAAGTTATACATTAAAGAAATTTATATAAATTATTTAACATACATTCCCATGACTGACACTGCTATCCTGTGGAAAGTAAGGTTGGTACACAATGATTCAATTGTATCTATGTACTTACTTTATTTCATCTTGTCTTTGAATGAGAGTTAAATGCAAAAATTATACTCACAATAAATTATTGATATCTATTATTAATCACTATAAGGAGAATCATAACTTTATTGGAAGAGTTTTCAGGGCAGACTATGTGGAAGAAGGAACCTCACAGTGACAAGGAATAACTCGAAGTAACTTAAAAGACACCTTTGATCTGTTGAACTGCTGAAGTACAAGAAGCACATGTCCAACTGAACACAGATTGTACTCTGAAATTAAAATAATAATAATAATAATAATAATAATAATAATAATAAGGGCAGAAATAACTTTGGACAAGAGATTTCAAAACCAGGTATAGTGGCACATACCTGTAATCCCTGCACCCTAGGAGGCTGAGGCAAGAAGATCACAAGTTTGAGTCTAGTCTGAGCAACTTAGCAAGACCCTGCCTCAAGACCCTGTCTCTAAAAAATGGACCAGATCTACCTCAGTAAATATCAATCCTAGTCTGAAGGCTGAGGGGGTTAATGAGCAGATTTTAATAATTTTTTCTCAACTATAAAAGGTCATCTGTAGCCCCATTTTAAAACTTTAACACTTGAGAAGCTCATACTGGTAACTTTCCGGAGAAAGATAACCACAAAACAACCCAGGTACTGAACAAATTGATCAGTTAAATGACATTATTTAGAAGAAAACAACCAAATTATGGACAATTCCATAGGGCTTTAACATAATTAATGCTGAGTCCTTATTTTTTAATAACAAAAACTAGACAATATGTTTCTTAAGGTTATTCCTAGACCACTGTATGAAAACATCTGGGAACATATTTACGTTCCTATTAGATTCAATACAAAACAACACTCATTCTTCTCATCTAAAAGTCAAGTCAGACCACCTAGGTGTAAATATAGGAAGTAATCATATCACTTCAAACTGATCTTATATATAGTAACATGTTTCAGCCTACTTTATTCATCATAAAAACTGAGATAATCTTTTCAAACATTAATTATTAGGATTAATTGTTCAGCTACTGACCAGATAGTTTACAAAAATAATCACACCAAAGAAAAAAATATTTTATGCAATTCCATTTGACTTTGAAGCAAAACATGACAATCATATAAAAATACTAGGCATTATCTTCTTTCTTGAAATTTCCACCTTGGTCTAGCCTCAATGATACATTAATCTTAAATATCTACATTACTCAAAAAGTAATTTTCCTGATTTTTTTTCCTTTTCCTTCCATTATTGCCAATTCAGTATGTAATTAAGATTTTGTTTACAATACTGGCTATAATGTTTTATGGTCTCATAATTAAGAACTAACAATGATATACACAATTACAACAAACTGTCATGGGAAAGAAAGGAAATTAATGTATCACATTAAGAAGTGAAACCAAAAGAAAAATTTAGATTAAAAAAGTAAATTAAAACATCTATGATACAGTTTCACATATCACTACATGCTGACTCAAAACAACTAACTTCGGAACCTACACATTTCTGTAACTTTGATGGTATTTATAACAATATTTAGGGGCTGGGGATTTAGCTCAGCGGCATAAGTGCCCGCCTTGCAAGCAGGCAGTCGTGAGTTCGATCCCTGGTACCGGTAAAAAGGAAAAAGACAAAAAAAAAAAAACCAATATTTATACTTAAACTAGTTACCAACATCAAAGGTTCCTAAAAGGAGTAATACGGATCACTCGGGCTGTATGGGAAATTTTTGATAGCATTTTTGTCACAATACTTATAGAATATGATGGTTATTTAATGAATAGGAAATGAAACAACAGAGGTTCTGTTGTAGGACAGTTTCATGCAATGAAAAAAGATTCCAAACCAAATGCAATGTTTTGCTTTTTTTCTTATTTTCTTGTTTATTTCAGGTCTGGGGAAAATTCCAGGGTCTTCTGCCTGAGATACATCCTCAACTCTTTTTAAATTTTGTATTTTGAGCCATGGTCTTGCTAAATCACTAAATTGTCTAACTTAGGCTCAAACTTTCAATCTTCCTGCCTACAGCTCCCAGAGTGCTGGGCTTATTGGTATGTACCACCATGACATGCTCCAACACGACTTTTATATCTTGCCAAATATTTTGTGACAATAAAAAAAAAATTGCTAGTAACTACTTGAGCCTAAAACTAAACTTCTTTTTACTTGATTTTACATAGTACTAATAGCACTAAAATTTTTGATAAAAGGAAGACTGCATTTTAAGAATTTTATGTAAAGTTAGTATTTCATTTCCCTGAAAACAGCACTGCCTATAGTACTGGAATTAAGAATGCAACATGTCCTCCAATACGCATTTGTACTTCCCTTTTCACAGTACTGTGCATAATGTACAAGTATAGTAGATGACAATTAATCATGTCTTCTAGTCTAATCATGCCTGAGTATTTACACAGTAAATATACATCTATCATAAATTGTTTTAATCTTTCTCCTTATAAAAATATGTAACTAAGTAGATCACATTACCATGTAAATTCATTTTAAGACAGTAATGAGGGCAATAAAAAATCTGTCATAAAAACCTGGAACTGGATCTGAGAACACCCAAAAACACTAGAACACTAACACTATGAAGAATCTGGGAAGCTAAGCAGGGCGTCTAACATCTACAGTTGACTGACAGATATTGATTAAAATCTTGCATAAAATCTCCTTAGAGCACACTAGAGATTCAATGATAGACATCAGACTTATCACTTTAAAAGTGTACTGCAAAGTTGCATCAAATACAGAGCAAAAGCATCTTCTCAGTGGCCTTATTCAAATCAGACAGGAAATGAGAGACAAATACAAGGAAGTAGTGAGAGGCAGAGGATGGCCAAAGTACACCAGCTATCAAAAAGAATGAAGCCAGAATAAACAAATTGTTATTTCCTAAGGAAACAGAGCTATGCCATGCCCAGCTGGGTTTTTTTGGGCGGCAGGGGATGGGGGGGGGGTGGAGGGGTGGGGGGTGGCAGTGGTGTAGGGAGGCCTTTCTTGTTATCTGTTGAAGTACTGGAGGTTGAACACACAAGGCCTTTGCACTGAACCACAACCCGCAGATCTTTTAAATAATTTGTTTTGAGATAGGGTTTCATTAAGTTGCTAAATTGCCCACACTGGGCTCAAATTTGTAATTCTCCTACTTCAGGCTCCAAAGTTCTGGGATTACAGGAATGCAACACCATAGAGAGCTTATCTTTGTAGTTTTTTTAAATGATGTCTTCCAAAGAACAGAAAAGCTTAATCTTTATGATGTCCACATTATCAATCTGTCTGGTATGCTTAGTGCTCTCTGCATTTTACCTATGAAATTTTTGTATACCTTACAGACAATGATTCTCTCCTATGTTTTCATCTAAAAGTTTTATAGACTTTAAGTTTATAATCAATTCAGTGGGGGGGGGTTAATCAGATCATTTTTTCCCATGTTTATACCCACAATCTATTCTGTCACCATTGAATTACGCTTGATATCTTTGTTGAAAATCAATCAGCCATATATATGTAGGCCTATTGTTTTTATATTTTGTTTCTACACATTATTGTATTTTGACATTTCCAAAACCCTCCTGGCTAAGGAGAAAGTACTCCCAGGACCAGCCAATTCTAAAAGAGAAAGCCAAGGGTTCAACCTCAAGCATGACTTTGATACACAAACTAAACAATACAGAGCTACATCTCTTTTCTCTGGCCTTAACACACCGACAGGTGGTAATCTTCTGCTTAGTCATCCCAGAATAAGCAACCAATGACTACCTCTGCAGCCTAAAGCTCTCTGGAATTATTCAAACTAGTCAGTCCTAAACTGAGAAGAACCTGTAGAGTTCACAATCCAGAGAAACAGGCTCACCAAAACAACTAAAACCAAATGACAAGACTACAGAACATTTTTCCTCCCCGTCCCAACCCCATCCCCAAACCTTCCCATCACATTACTAAGGTCCTTTTATTCATTACATCATCTTTGTCTATCAGAATTAAGTACTGAAAGACAAAAAATTTATTTTGAAGAGACAGCAAGCATCAGTATCATGCTTAGACTCAGCACAGATGGTGGAATTATCATACTAGCTATGTAAAACAAGTGTGATTTTCTAATAAACTGCATGTAAGAACAGATAGTAATGTAAACAGATGAGAAAAATTCCAGGAGTCCCCAAATAAATGCTAGGTCAAAAACATCACAGCAGAAATGTGGGGTTCTCCTTGATAATCTTATTAAGAAGAATCAAGCTAAGGGAAGAATCTCTGAAGTTGAGAATATCTCAGTATAAACCACTGAACTAGAGAACAAAGACAAAAAAAGATTTAAAAAGTAGAACTGAGTATCTAAGAAACAGAGCAACTAGAAGAAGTATGAGACTCATTTAATGGAAATACTGGATTAAGAAAAAAGAGACTGGGACTGAAGTAATTTCTGAAGCAAGAAAAACGAAAATTTTCCCAAATTCAGTGGACCCTTGAGTTATGAACTCAATTTGTTCCCAAGGGCAGGTTGTAACTCAGGTTGTCCACTGAAGGCTCAGGCTCCCCCACACAGCTTTCCAAGCCCCTCTCCTACCTACAGGGAGATCTCAGTTTCCTTAAAGAGACACTGGCCTAAGATTTCTCAATTAACCCCCTGGGAAAGGATGTTGTAATGTCCCTTCTAGCACTCTTCAAAGGTGGCACATGTCTGTAATCCTAGCACTCGGGAGGCTGAGGCAGGAGCACTGCTGTGAGTTTGAGGCTGGCCTGGACAACGAAGTGAGTTCAAGGCCAGCCTGAACTGCATGGCAAGACCCTGTCTAAAAAAGACCAAAAAAAAAGAAATCTGTATCTGAGACCATCTGGAAGCACAAGTAGCTGGCATTCAGGTCATAACTCAAAACCGAAACTCCAGTCATAATCTAAGTTGTTCATATGTCGAGGGTCCACTGCTTAATGTCAGGAAACTCAGAGAATACGAAGCAGGATAAAAACCAAAAAAACCTTACACCTAGACATATTATTATCACACTACGGAAAAACAAAGAAAAACACCCAGAAAGAAGGCAGAGGAAAAATAAAAGCACTATGTTTTGAACATCTGTCTCCAAACACATACTGATATTTAACTGCTACCTTATCAGTATCTAGAGGTGGGACCTTTAAGAGCGGATTGCAACATGATAGCTGCATCTTGAAAGGTAGAATTAATGTCCTTTATAAAAGGATGAGCCCAGTAGGGCATGGTGACATATCTCTAAGCAGTACTCTGGGACACTGATCAGCAGAATCCCTGATTCAAACCAACTCAAAGCCTGGGCAACTCAAAGGGCCAGGGGATGAATTCAGCCCCTACTCCTGCTCTCCCTTTGCCTGTTCAATACCTGCCATGTGACACTGCAGTAAAAAAGCGACTGCCAGACACCATAACCTTCATATTAGACTCCACAGCTGCCACACCTTTGAGCCATTAATTCTTTCCTTATGAATTAACCAGTCTCAGCTACTGTCTTACTAACAGCACAAAATCAACTACAATAAACACTTTAGCTATATAAGAGCAAAGATAAGAATTGTCCAACTTTCCAGAAACCAGGTAAGCAAGTGAATAAGGTGAAATATTTAAAATACTAAAAGAAAAAATCTCACCAATGTAGTACCCTATACTCTGCAAATTATCCTTCAAAAGTGAAGGAAAGGCCAAGGATATAGGAGCACAGTGCCTGCCTGGCAAGCATGAGGTTGTGAGTTCGATTCCAAGTATCCTCCCTCCTCCCCCCCAAAAAAGTGAAGGAGAAATAAAGACTTGCTCAGAAAAAAAAATGTAAGAGACATTTATTGCCAGGAGACCTGCTGGGCAAGAAATATTGAAAGAATTTCACTACACAGAGAAAAAACTGATAAAGATTGGAAACGTGGATCTACACAAAGAACATCAGAAAAGGGGCTGGGGATTTAGCTCAGTGGCATGCCTTGGAAGCAGGCAGTCGTGAATTCGATCCCTGGTACCGATAAAAAGGAAAAAGACAAAAAAAAAAAAAAAAAAAAAAAAAGAGCACCAGAAAAGAATAAAGTATAAACTTTTATTTTTCTTATTTTTGGTTGATTTAATAGATAATACTTCAATGAATAGCACAATACATTTGATTACATATGCTAATGTATAAGAAAAATAAATGGCAGCAATAATATAAGAAATACGAGAGAAGAAAGAATTAGGATTATTTTGCTATTGCAACTACCAGTGAAACAGCAAAGGACATAAGAATTAGCTGTAAATGTATATCGCAAACCGCCAAAAAAGTTAAAGAGAAAAAGAAATATAACTGGTAAGTTAATAAAGGAGACAAATGGAATCGTAAAATAAAATTTTCAATTAAAACCATAAAAGGCAGAAAAAATACTTTAAGTCAAAAATAAGAACAAAGAGCAAGGACAAGAAATGGAAACCAGGGGCTGGGGATTTAGCTCAGCGGCATAAGCACCTGTCTTGCAAGTACATGGTCGTGAGTTCAATCCCTGGTACCAGTTTAAAAAAAAAAAAAAAAAGTTAAAAAAAAGAAATGGAAACTAGTAACAAATATTGTACACATTCATTCAATTATATCAATCACCACCTTGACTTCTGGAAGAACATGGCAGACAAATAACAGCAGCCACGAAGTCTCTCTGAGATTACCAGTTTAGAATTCAGGAGCAGTGCCGTGTGAGGAGTCCTACGCGAGGGGAGATGTACCCTGCCAACCCAGGTACGAAGTAAGCTAAGAAAAACCAACTGGAAATGTAATCCTGATGCGATAACAGGAACAGATAAAATCTCAGTGTGGAAGCTGGATCCTGCACCATTGGAAGCCGCGATTTGAATTTCCTGCTGCCGCTTCGCACGGCAGGGAGAGAGACACGTGAAAGCTCCAAGAGCGGAATCGGTGAACCAAACAGCATTGAGAGCGGGACTGGCAGGGAGCCCTGCATCAACCTGCGGTGAGTGAGAGAAATGGGGACACTTTCATAGACTAGGAGGCTCCAACAGAGGACATTCTGGGAACGAGCAGACTAGCCGGAACAGGACGCTGCAGTGACTTTAGTCACATATTCCCCTCTCAAGTGGGAGTGGTGGGGTGCACTTGGCCTGGTGATGCCGCGGACTAAGATCCAGTAAGCTAGCCCAAATCAGGTCCCTGCACCTGGCGGTGCACCCTAGCACTGAAGCATTCAGTAGGTTGACTTGGAGGGGCGGGCCCAGCAGAGGCTGCCCAGGTCTGTGTCTCCCTAGTACACTGCAGTGGGCGGGAACACCTAGCCGGCAGATTCAAACAAACTGTAACAGACAAAGAGAAAAAAAAAAAAAAAAAAAACTGGGCCTTCTACATATGCTTGTATGGAAGGAACAAAAAGTATGGGAAAAGGCAGCAACAAGAAAGGGTCCTCCATCCCCAATCCTAAGAACACTGATCCAGGAAAGGTAAATGCAAAAGAGAATGAAGACAGAAAACATGCAATATCAGACACGGCACCTATAGACATAAAGCGATATCTCTGGAGCCTCATAGACGAGTTCAAAAATGAAGTGTTTAATGAAATAAAGCAAGAAATAAGCAGAATAGTTAGACAAATGCTAAGCACCGCCCAAGAAAAAACAGATGGTGGAATGGAAGAACAAGGAAAAAAAGGGGAGAATTGTTTGATACATGAAGAAACATAGAATACGTGAAGCAGGTTCAAAGAGATTACCAGGAAACTAAAAACTCCATTGAAAGCTGTCATAACAGCTTGAAAGAAACTAGGGATAGATTATCTGAACTGGAGGACAGATTTTTAAGGTGGTAGCATGAAATGAAAAATTCCTTAAAAATAACAAGAAAACAAACAGCAATAATACAAAGACTAGAAGATGATAAGAGGATCTATAACTTAAGAATTAAGAACATAAAAGAAGAAGTAGGGACTCAAACAAATGAACTACAAAAGCTATTCACAGAAATAATCCAAGAGAATTTCCCTAATTTAGCAAAAGGTAAAGATACTCAGATGTATGAGGCATACAGGACCCCAGCTGCCTACAATCCAAACAGAGCTACAACCAGGCATATAAAAATCAAAATTCCAGAAATCCAATATAAGAACAGAATATTAAAAGCCATCAAAGACAAGAAACAGATCACTTACAAGGGAACACCCATCAGAATTACAGCAGACTTCTCGGCATAAACCATCAAATCACAAAGAGTGTGGGAGGAAATAATTCAAGCTTTGAAAGATACTAACCTCCAGCCAAGATTGATATATCCTGCACAACTGTCCCTAGAAATTGATGGAAAAACAAGGTGCTTCCAGGATAAAGAGGAACTAGGGGAATTTGCAACCACCAATTCAACTCTACAGAGTTTACTGCAGGATATTCTAAAAATGAAAAATACCAAGATTCCAGAAACAGTGGCAGAGTGGTCACAATGAATGGGGCAGAAAGCAAAATGAAGAGGACAAACTGACAACTAATGACAGATAAAGACCTCAACAGAAATGAGGCAGAGAAGGTTGGATGGTAGGAACAGCCATTTTGGAGAAAACAAGACATCATAATAGGTAGTGATTTAATATCCTCTTGTTTTGAAGTCCCATCAAACTTTTGTTCTTCTGTCTCCATCGGTTTTAACATGTTGTATCTTACTGGATTTTATTATATGTGATAATATAAACAAAAACCTTTATAGACAAGGAGATAATACAGAAACCATTGTTCATTTTCTGTTAGTTGATTCTAAATACCCTGTAATACTGTCATTCTCTTGAACAGTTTTACATTGTCTTGATATGTTTGATGGTGAACCCAAAGATTTTAAGGGAAGAGACACTATGGTAACTACTATTATGTCGAGATTATCTTGTGGTGAAACACTATTTTGCTTAAATGGCTATGTTTTGACCTGTGCTGTTTTGTTGTTATGCCCTCTTTTTTATCTCAATCTCTTTTTTACTATCTACTTTCTCATTTTTATCCTTTTAATTAAGGGAAAAATAAAAAAATAGCAGGATATATTATAGTAACCCACTTTGATTTCCTATTAACTTGATTTGAAACTCTGTATTGCTCTCACAATCTTGTTTTGACAGATTTTCCTCTATTCTGTTATGCTGGATAGTACCAAGTTTGAAAGTATAGGCAACAACTATGAAGACAATAAGATTCATTGTGACGCCCATTCTGGTTGACTATTATCTTCTTTTGAAGTGTTCTAATCTCTCCAATGTTTTGGTTTTATTGATCTTATTCTTTACTGTTTTGTTCAATTTTATGATAACTGATGATATAGGCAATTTTTTTAAGATAACAAGAGGCATTATGGTAACCATTATTGATCACCTTGTATTTTGTTTTTACATTATGTATTATGTCCATCCTTTTGATTTGACTGACTCTGTCCTGGTATATCATATTTGGTTTTATTTTCTTCAAAAAAAAAAAAGTAGTAAGAACTGTGGGAGTAATAAAACCCAAAATGTGTAATTGTCATTGTACAAAAGAAAGGAAAAGAAAGTTCTCTAAAAGATATAACTGCATATATATTTAAGTGTATAAGGTAGATAACCATATTACTGAGTTTTGTTGGATCATTGAACAAAACTGTTTGCAGTCTCACTGTATGAAAGTCCCCTCTATATGCTTTAATTTTGTAACTTCAACAACTATTTCTAAGATTACAATATGTATTTAACTAGTGATTTCCTACTGTTTATTTTCTGAAATTCTATATAACTTGTTCCCTTTTTTTTTTCTCCTTAAATAAAATTTTTTAAAAATCACCTTAAATACCAGTGACCAAAAAGTACCAATTAAGAGACAGATGGTCAGAATGGATCAAGAAAGTATACATATCTTAACAGTGTGAGTCCTGACACAGATGGATTCAGAAACCAAACAAAGGGCTTGGGTTTCTTCATACCATTTCGAGTATGATATTCCAAAAAACAACTGTATTAAATTATCCTGTTAAATGCTTACTAGGGACTTTCTATTTCAGATTAAGCAGAATCATATAAAATTGATGAATTACCATATTATTTCACACACACCTAATCATTCTACAAGTAAGCATAAAATGTAAACTCAAATTTCACGTTTCAAGCGTTGACAATAGAGCTTCTCTCTACACAGTTCTCTGTAAAAGAACAGCAGCTTGATAATCTATTTTCTTACTTTCCTCAGTAATTAATTCCCTTTGAAATGTGTCTATTATGCATCAAATTAAATTGTGAAGAAATAAGACTTGGAGAATTTGCTCAAAACTAGTTTACTTGCTATCAGTGGTCATTTTTACTTTGGACGGACATTTCTTTCTTTACTCGTCCTATCCTTCTTTCCTTACTTTCCTTCTTTTTTGAGATACTAGGGATTGAACCTATGTCCTTATACATGCTTTGCAAACACTCTACCACTGAGGTATACTACCCAAATTTCCATTAAAATTATTTTTATTTTGAGACAGAGATGCTATGTTGCCCAAATTGGCATGAAATTTGTGATCCTCTTTCCTCAACCTCCTGAGTAGCATGCTTTTTATATGAAAACTTAGCCTATTCCTCCTCCTCAGTCTCATGAGATATTCTGACCACGCCAATGTGGAAACAAGTCTGAGTTACCCTCTAAGAAATTCTATGATAGACATCTCACAATAAGATCAAGATAAAAATACAAAGTCAATAATGACAAAATATTTTGTCAGTTTCAGAAACAGTACTAGAGACAGTCACCGTGAGCAGATATGTACAGCGTATGGAATAACCATCAAGCATATATATGTCAGTAATGAAACAGATTACCTCCAGAAACAGGAATTGGGAAAAAATAGAGAAAAGAATTTTATTTTTACTCTGTGTGATTCTATGTTTTTAATTTTGTAATGAAAATACATTCATGCATTGGTTATACTTAAAACTGAAATGTAGGGGCTGGGGATTTAGCTCAGCAGCATAAGCACCTGCCTTGCAAGCAGGCAGTTGTGAGTTCGATCCCTGGTACCAATAAAAATGAAAAAGCCAAAAAAAAAAAAAAAAACTGAAATGTAAATACTGATGACCACGACCCTAAAGTATCCAAAACTTCTGAATCAACTCAATGTCCTGGGGAGTCACAAATCAAAGTCTAGGTTAACAAACCAAGGTCACGGCCCCCTATGGTATGCATATTATAGATTTAATCTACATATTTGCTTTCTATATATCAATTTCCATTCTACTTGCTTGCCTCCTGTTGATTACTATTTGTAGTATACAGCTCATTTGCCAGTTTAATTTTACACTACTTTGTACTATCCATAAGAATTACAATATTTAACTCTGTACCTTATGGTTGAACTAAATAGAACAGTTTAAATGCATACATGCTGGCCAGTCTTTGATTCCCACTTCTACCCACATACAAACCCAGCCCCATAATCACATAAATACAAACCATATTCTAGCTAGTGTTATATATTTTACCTTACTAGGTATTTTGCCATCACCTTCCACAATATATCTAACAATGACATTATTTTTTTATTTTATTTAAAGAGAAAAAAACAAAACAGAAAAGGGCAGAAATAATACAGAATTTCAAAAAGATATACACTAAGAAGTCACTAGTTGATAAATTACATATTGTCATCTTAGAAATAGTTGTTTAAATTGCAAAATTAAAGCATAAAAAGTAGACATTCAGACAGTGAGAGTGCAAACAGTTCTGTTCAACAATCCAACAAAAACAGTAATATGGTTATCTATCTTACACACTTACACATACATGCAGTTATACCCTTTAGAGCACTTTCTTTCCCTTTTTTTATTTATAATAGCGATTACACATTTTGGATCATTATTCCTATAGTTTTTATTACTTTTTACACTGGAGACATAATGTGATATTTATAAATATGATTCTTATTTATTTCATTTATGAGGATAGTCTCAAGTTACCTCCATTTACCTATAAAGAATCTCAAAATCATCTTTTTATAGCTGAGTAATATTTCATTGTATAAAAATACCACATCTTTTTCATCCACTCTGTGATTGATGGGCATTTTGGTTGTTTCCAAGATTTAGCTATTACAAATTATGCTGTTATGAACATGGGTACACATATATCACTGTGACATGACCTTTTCAGTTTTTCTGGGAAAATATCCAGGAGGGGAATAGCTGGATTGAATGTAACTTCCAATCCTAGTCTTCTGAGGAATCTCCACACTGATTTCCATAGTGGTTGCACCAGTCTACACCCCCCACCAACAGTGGAGCAGTGTTTCCCCCCCCCCCCCGCAGCCTCGCCAACATTTATTGTCAGTTGTTTGCTTGATGGCAGCTATTCTTTCCGAACTGAGATGAAATCTCAATACTGTTTTAATTTGCATTTCTTGAGTAACTAGTGATGAACATTTCTTCATGTATTTATTTACCATTTGTATATCTTCATCTGAGAACCGTGTGTTCATCTCAGATGCCTATTTTTGGACAAGGTCTTTGAATTTGGGGGGGCTTGATGTTTTTCAATTCTTTGTATGTTCTGAATATAAGTCCTTTGTCTGAGGGGTTGCTGACTAAAATTCTTTCCCATTCTGTGGGTTTTCTAACAATGACATTATTGAAGCTACAATAAACAGCCAAAATATGTAATAAAAATATATATACCATAATGAATCAAAATGACATACCCACCTACCAAACTCTCCAGTCATTCTAATTGAATAATGACCTTTTCCCTTGTATATATTACAAGAGGAGAAAGAAACACTGAAGAAAATTATATACATTAAAACAGAAGAAAATAAAAGTAACTGATATTAGAAAAGTCATTGATATTAGAAAATGTGAGCCGGGGATTTAGCTCAAGGGCATAAGCACAAGATGATAAGTTTGATCCTCAGTACCCAAAAAAGTGCATTTGTGTGTGTGTGTGTGTGTGTGTGTGTGTGTGGTGTTGGGTAACTGAACCCAGGGCCTTGAGCATCCTAGACGAGTGTTGTACCACTGAGACACAGTCTAACCCCAAGAAAGATATTTAGGGATGTGTTTCAAACAACATAATTCATCAGTTCCATATGCATTCTGCTTAATACAAAGTTCTGAGAAATATGTAGCTCAGTTTTGTCTGAATAAAAGAAATAAATATCCTAAAACAGCATTTCTGGAATGTATTCTGTAAAAAGCACGGCTTCTTTTTTTATTCTTACTGTCATTTCTAACGATCTTTAAAAGAATATCTGACTTATAAAATGAGAGGAAAGTAATTCAATTATTTTAGGGTTTCTTGTCTTATTTTTACTAGGAATATTAAATTTTTAATTTAAATTTTTAAAATTTTATTTTGCACATTTTGATGATGGAGTATATCTTTACTAAAAATTTAAAAATATACAGCTGGGCTTACATATATAGTTCAGTGGTAGAGCACTTTGCATTCCATGTGCAAGGATCTGGCTTGGATCCCCAGTACTCAAGTAACCAATCAATCAAGTAAATAAAAAGCCAGGAATCAAAAGAATACAATAATGGGAAACTAGACCTACTCAAAATAGCAAGAATCAAGTTTAGATTTGTAAGTCAAAATTTCAGAGGCACGCTACCTGGACTCACTTCCCAGCCCCACAGCCTACCATTTATAGGCTCTATAGTGAGTTGCTTGCCTCTCTGACCTCGATTTCCTAACTGATAAAATGAGCGTAGGAATAGTTCCTAATTCTCACAAGTCTTCTCAAGTCCTCTTGGAAATACCTAATTCTTGTAAAATCAAATGGAATACATACAGCCTACCACATAAATTTCTAGTAGACGCTGGTACTTATTATCACCAGATTCAGAAACAGAGGGCCAAAGAGTTTATGTTTTCTCTGATAGATGTCAACTCACAAGTAACAGGAATAGCATTAAAACATGAAACTCATGATATTTTTGTATACTTGACTTATTTTCCATTAAGATCTTTTTTTTTTTTTTTTTTTTTTTTTGGTATTCTGAAGAAGTTATTTCAAAGGAGAAAATGGCACAAAATTCTTCGGATATTCCTGACCTAGATTTAAAGAAAGAAAAGAAGAAACTCTAATATGGGTCTGAACAGGACACATGCACGCGTGAACACACACACACACACACCCCAAAACAGGAAACAAGAATGAGCAGAGGGAGGAAGGCAAATGACACAGACACCAAACATCCAATTAAACTTTTTAATATGATATAATTCATTAGAGCATAATTATATTTCTTATTAAATGTTTAATCATAAGGCTTGAAGAAAAGGTCATGTTGAATGTTAATTATATATCCTTTCAAGAATGTCAAAGATATTAACAACAGTATTCACTACAAATTAACTTAAATTCTTAGAAGGCAATTTGGTGTTATATTTAAAAATTCAAAATGTATACAGCCTTTTACCCTTTTACTAACCAATACAAATAAGATTTAGTCTACAATTAATTAACAAACTATGTAAAAATGTACAAAAATGGATACTGTGGGCATTATCAGCAATAACAAATGCTGGAAATTTTTAAAGCATTTCTTAATGAGGAAATTATACTTATGGTGCATTCTACATAATGGTGCACTTAAGGTGCATTCTACGTAATGGAATACATGTAATGATGCAAATGTTCCTCTAAACAGATTACTAAAGAGAAAATCAAAATATGCAAGAATTTTTACCAGAAAAATTTAGACATAAAATAGAGATATCTAAATATGCTTGCACAAAATTAATGTTGCAAAGATACACAAGAAAATTAACAGTTGTTATTTCTGGAAAATAGGATTAAGGTACATGGGATAAAGGATGGAAAGAAGTAGAAAAATAATTTACTTTCACATAGATACACATACAGAGATTTATAACTTTTACTATATACAAGTTGAGCAATAGTACCCAAAAATTTGAAGTCTAAAATGCTCCAAACTCTAAAACATTTCACATGCTTGGGTTAGGAATACTTTAAGTAGTAAAATCTATGCAAATATTTTAAAATCTGAAAAACTTCTGGTTCAGAGCATTTTGGATACAGAACATTCAAACTATATATATATATTTTTTAAAACTAAAAAAAATAAGTGAAAGACTGTTCAAAGAGAGAAATAGAATAGCACATACAATGGAGGAAAAATTTATAAGGAAAGAACTTGAAGATTTCATTGATACACAACTGAGCATCTTACCTGACACTTAGCACTACAGTATTTGGCAACTCGGCACTGAGAGCATCGCATCAGTTTTTCCTTCCTGTTCAAAAAATAGTAATAATAATAATTTCACACTAGAAAATAAATAAGAGACATACATGGTTGAGAAAAGAAAACATAGGTCATCATATTGACACTAATATGTTTTGCTCATTCTCTATATGTGTGCCTTTAAGATTTACATTTTCCCATTAGTGAACATGCCCACCTTCAATGTGAGACATTTACACAATGCCTAATGTTGTTTTGTTACAATGTAATAATAAGACACACAGCATAAAAAAAATTTAACCATTCTTAAGCTTACACTTAAAAGGCATTTAAGTCATTCACATTGTTGTGCAACCATTACCATCATTAATGTTCTTCTAAGTTTAATTAACATACAGAGAAGTTCCCATTTAGACAGAAAATTTCACTTCACAGAGACATTAATCTTTCCGTAAGAAATTCAAATCCACAGCCACCCCAGGGGGAGAACCAAGCAGCCAGCATCTCCTGAGATCCACCACCATGTTGGAACTTAGGGCACTGGGAAACCAAGCAACCCACTCGCCTCCCTAGTTAGCAGCCATGAGTCTACCAGCGCATCGGGCTGAGAATCAAACATCTCATTCCCCACTCCCCCGTTAGCAAATGGGAGCCAGAAGTCTGAGCATCTCTTGGGAGACTGACCATATACACTATAGCAAATAGGGGAAATTTCCTTCTACCATCTCTTTGAAGGCAAATATTGTTATCACCCTTTTGCTTTGCTCTGATTAATTGTATTGCTTTATTCAATATTCTGTTTTGATAAGTTCTATAATGTTTTGCACTTCATTTGATTTTGCGATACCTGATTGAAAGAACATCTATTGTGAAGATAGTAAGATATACTATGGCATCTATTACTGTTATCCCAATAACCTGTTGTGACTTTCTGGACCAGTTTCACTGCACTGTCTTAATTGGCTTTGTTCTGTCTTGTTCCTTTGTGTTTCACTACCTTCAAAATAATAAAAAAAATTTTCTTAATTCAAATTCAGTATATCAGCTAGGTGAAAATATAGGTTGAATATCCCTTATCTAAGTGCTTGGACCACAAGAGTTTGGAATTTTGGACTTCTTTCAGATTTCAGGATGTTTACATACACATAAGGAGATACCTGGGGATGGTACTCAAGTCTAAACAGAAAATTCACTTACATTTCATATACACCACATGCACAGACTGAGGTATATATATATATATATATATATATATATATATTAGTATGCCTCTGTTTTGATTTGCAATTCATCATCTCAGGATGACAGTTTTGCAATTTTCTACTAACAGTATCATGTTAGCTCTAAAAAAGTTCCTGATTTTAATGCATTTCAGATATTGAATTTTTGGATTAGAGATAATCTGCATCCTTCAAATAAAAAATTTTATATCTTAAATTATCATGTAGTTTAATAATGAATATACTCCTGTGAAATTATTTTTAAATTCTATTAAATTTTAAAAAAAAAAATTTAAAAAAAATTCTATTAAATTTGACTGCTATTTTATACATGCTTAATTGAAATATTTAAAAGTGTCTCTACTAAATCACCAGATGATAAAAACATAGACATTTTAAAAACATGAATTGGAAAATAAAAATAATAAATCTGATATCAATATTAATAGTGGTAAATACAGAGAGGATAGAGGATAGTTTTAAGGGGCCAAAAATGTTAAACTACAAACTATAACGTATTAATAGCAAACAGATCAATCCTATCTAAGCATTTATTGAGGTACAGGTACTTTACACCTTTACTAACTCAAGGAAAACTTGAAACAGACCTATAAGGTAAACAGTATTATTATTATGCTCACTTTAGAGATACTTCAGTGTATTTTCAAGAAAGAAAATGTAGCTACTGTAACACAAATTGATTAAGGATGCATGCAATAGTGTGAATGTGACAGGTTATTCTGAAAGGGACAAAATCTGTAACAAATCTGAAGCATTCAGGAATCATGTGGAATAAAAGAAGTGAAGATTGGAGTATAAAACATGGGAAATGTCAAAAGTCTAAATAAAGAAAAGTCAAAATGCCTCCCACTCCTAGTTTTAAATTCTAGTTACCAGATAGAACAACCCAGACAACAAATGAAACTCAATCTGGTCCTGAAGTTTTGTTTTAATCAACACACTACACTGATTTGTAAATAAAATTACATAAAAATTGGTCTGCCCAGTTTCTTTATGAAACACACTTCAAACAAAAAGATACACAACAGAGGCTGAGACTATCTCAGGCAAATACTAACTAGAAAAGATCTGTGCCACTATATCAATATCAGAGGGAAAAAAGATTTCAAGGTTAAATTCATTATTATAGATCAAGAAGGTAAAAATACATGTACTTAGTAACAAATGCACCAACTCTTAAAATATATAAAGTACAAGTAATAGATCTACAAGGAAAAAAAGATCAATATACCATAAGTTTATTCATGTAAGGACCTTAAAATAGTGCCTGGAATAGAGTAAATACAATATAAGTTAGCTATTACTTAGAAGAAGAAAAAAGAGAAAGCCCTCACAAACTTTATGAAATCCAAAGATCAAGCAGATAATGAAAAAATATCTCTGTGAGTTACCTCACCTATTATAGAATGCATATTCATGTATCCTTTCCAAGCACCTAGAGGCCCTTTACTGAAAGTGTCCACACATACAAAATTAGGATATAAATCAAATCTCAAAGTCCCAAACCATTTCCCCAATTACAAGGGAATTAAATTAGAAAACTGTAACAAAAAGAAACCTGGCGAAACCTCAAATGCATAGAAATTTAAAAGTATACTTTCATATAACTTAAAGATCAATAAAGAATTACAATGAAGATTAGAAAATATTTTAGATCTAAATAATAGAAAAATACCCACATTTGATAGAGAAAGCTAAAATAATATGTATAGGAACATTTATAACTTTAAGTGTTTAAAAGGAGCAAAACTGAAAATTAATGAGTTAAACATGAAAATCAAAAACTTTTAAAACAGTACAAAAATCAAGGAAAATATAAACGATAAGGCAAATATTAAAACATGAAATAAAACACAAAAAATAGAAACAATTAACAAAGCTAGAAAAACACCACCAATAAGTCTTACAAGATCATTTAAGAAACAGCAAATTCACAAAGGTACACTAGAAATAAAAGGTTACAAAAAAGCAAACATTGAATAAAAACTTAAAAAACACATGAAAGGGAATTCTAAGGAAATCAAAGCTGTAATAAAATTCTAATTTCCTTGACTATCTCTATAACAAATGACAGAGCAAATTCTGCCACAAAACCACCACAACTGTCCACCCTGGAAAACATCTACCACGATACGCATGGGCAGAGAAAACCACTAATGATTCTGAGACTTCAATTAAATCAGTATCTTAGGGGAAAATAAAAGAAAGCAATGGGACTTACAACAGACCTGTAAACAAAAGAAGCCCTAATCTGCCAAAGATAACCAAGGTAACGAGCCCATCGAATCTGAGACTGACGTCCAGCACTGGAAGACCTGTCTCACTGGATCCTCCAGAGAAGGTGGCCACATGGCTCCCCTGAATGTGCCTTCCTCAGACCTCGCTCTTCAGACTTTTCTCTTGTTGCCCTTTTCCTTGTCCATGTTTTTCAGAGGCTACTTCTGTACCTAAAATTAAAGACACTTTCCACCATAGGTCTGAACTCTTTCTTAAAAGTACTGAGCAGAATGAGGATACCTACAATGCCTCGTGATAAAAAGTGAAGAATCAGCAATGCTTCGTCTCCTCCCTCCCACAGCTACCAACCTTGACTATCTTTAATACATCTTCATGCAGAATTGTGGCCAACTACCTAAGACAATCCAGCGTAACCCAACAATTTAGTTGCCATTTGCTATGGGACAGAAATTCCCTAACACGGCTTATTTAAATGTTTGGAAATTTAAAAACATAGCGAAAAACTAAATAAACTCAAATCCTAAAGTTAATAACTGACTCTAAGAAAAAAAAAGTATATGCTTGACTTGATGCTACTCCTGCATCTCTGGAGAGTTCCTGATATTCTTGTGGGCTAAGGTTCAGAACTCTTACACCCAGGCAAGGATCCACCACAGAAAAAGCACTGCAGAGAGGGGAGCAGTGAAAAGAGAGAGGAAGTAACAGAAAAACTGCCGCCAGACATTTAGAAGAACATTCTTTGTTTAAAAAAAAAAAAAACTTATTTCCAGCCAGGCATGGTGGCACACACCTGTAATTCCAGCACTCAGAAGGCTGAGGCAGGAAGATCGCTGAGGCCAGCCTGGGGTACCTAGTGAGTTCAAGGTCAGCCTGGGCTACGTAGAGAGGCCTTGTTCTCAGAAAACAGAAAAACCAACAGACAAAAAAATTTACATCCAATGAGAAACAAAGTCACATTTCTTGAAAAATGCAGCATCAAGTGAAAAACAGAACTAATTAGCTGCATTGCAGAGTAGAGATCATTTACTTTAGGTCACTCCTGATGGGTTGTCAACGACAAATTCTATCTAATTGTAAAAATTTTTCTGACAACAAAACTGTTGCACAAGTAAAACAAAATGCCTTGAGAAATGTAAACTTCCAAGTAACTTTACATTGAAGAAGAATCAAATAGATATATTTGTTAGACATAATCTGAAGAAAATTCCAGCACTACAAAGAAGAATGAATTAGACAAGTTTCTTTCGGATTCCAAGAATGGCTCTGTTTCTTTATGCAAATTATGAACCAAATATGAAAATGAAAGTGCATATAATAAGGTGAAACTACAATAGCCTCAGAGCAGTAGAGATAATAAATATATACACTTTTGACAGATTTCAGGAACATGCTGTTTGCATAGTAACTGACTCAAGCGTCCCTCCAGAACTAGAATTTCTCAATGAAAAGTAATCTAGAAAAACAAAGTGAGAATGAATTGGTCATAGAAAAGTGATTTTTTCCCTTCACTTTCTCCCTTCACTTCAAAAATGAGAAACAGGGGGCTTCCGGGAGAACATGGCGGACAGATAACAGCTACTACGGAGGCTCTGTGAAAGGCTCGGCTCAGAAGTCAGGAAGGGTGCGGAGTAAAGAGACATAAGCAGGTGAAGATACGCTCTGCTGACTCAGGAAAGAACTGGGCTGAGAAAAACCAACTTGGAATGCAGTCCTGGTGCTAAAACAGGAACAGAAAAGCCTCAGTGTGGAGGCTGGAGCCCGCGCAATTGGAAGCTGCGATTTGGGTTTCCCGCTGCGCGGCGGCTGGCTGCCTCTACATCGGCTCGGCAAGGAGAGAGACACGTGGAAGCTCTGAGAACGGGAATCTGCGAACGGAGTCGAAAACAGGACGGGCAGGGAGGCGTACACTGACTTGTGGTGAGGTGAGTGAGAGAAACTGACACTCTACCACAGTTTGACTCCAGAGGAGGACGTTCTGGGCCCGGGCAGTCCTGCAAGAGCAGGGCGCAGTGGTGACTTCAGCCACACATCCCCCTCTCAGGCGGGATTGGTGAAAAGTGCCTAGCCTATGTGACACTGCTGGCGGACCCAGTAGGCTAGCCCAACCCAGATCCCAGAGCCTGATGGTGGCCGGGAGGGGAAGGCCCCGCGTAGGCTGCCTGGTCTGGAACTTCCTGGTGAGCTGCGGTAGGCGGGAACACCTAACCAACGCAATTCAATCAGGCTGTGGCTGAAAGGGAGAGAAGCTGGGCCTCTTATATAAGCTTGCATATATAAGGAACAGAGAATATGGGAAGAGGCAGCAACAAGAAAGGCTCCTCAGCCCCCAATTCTGAGAAACAGGTAATAGTGGACACCGCACCAATAGACATAAAGCGCCATATAGAGAGCCTCATAGATCAGTTCAGGAATGAAGTTATCAATGACCTGAAGCTAGAAGTACGCAGAATAGTTAAGAGAAATGCAAAGCACCACCCAAGAAAAAACAGAGGGTGGAATGGAAGAACAGAAAAAGAGGGGAGAATTGTTTGATGGAGAAAACAGAGAAAGCATAGAATACGTGAAGCAGGTTCAAAGGGACTACCAAGAAACTAAGAAGTCTATTGAAAACTGGCATAACAGCTTGAAAGAAACTAAGGACAGACTATCTGAACTGGAGGGCAGATTTGTAATACGGGAGAATGAAATGAAAAACTTCTTAAAAATAACAAAGAAACAAACAGCAAAAATACAAAGACAAGAAGATGATAAGAGGAGCCATAACTTAAGGATTAAGAACATAAAAGAAGAAGTAGGGACACAATCAAATGAACTACAAAAGCTACTCACAGAAATAATCCAGGAGAATTTTCCTAATTTAGCAAAAGGTAAAGATACTCAGATGTATGAGGCATACAGGACCCCAGCTACCTAAAACCCAAACAGAGCAACACCTAGGCATATAATAATAAAAATTCCAGAAATTCAATACAAGAACAGAATATTAAAAGCTGTCAGAGACAAGAAACAGACCACTTACAAGGGAACACCCATCAGAATTACAGCAGATTTCTCTGCACAAACCATCAAATCACGAAGAGCGTGGGGGGAAATAATTCAAGCTTTGAAAGATAATAATCTCCAGCCAAGATTGAGATATCCTGCACAACTGTCCCTGGAAATTGATGGAAAAACAAGGTGCTTCCAGGATAAAGAGGAACTGGGGGAATTTGCAACCACCAATTCAACTCTACAGAGAGTATTGCAGGATATTCTAAAAAAAGAAAAATACAAAGAATCCAGAAATAGTGGCGGGGAGGCCACAACAAATGGAGCAGAGAACAAAATGAAGAAGACAAACTAACAACTACTGACAGAAAAAGAGCTCAACAGAAATGAGGCAGAGAAGATTGGATGATAGGAACAGCTATTTTGGAGAAAATGACATCTTAATAGGTAATACGGATTTAGTATCATTTTGTTTTGAAGTCTCATCAAGCTTTTGTTCTTCTGTCTCCATTGGTCTAAATCGGTTGTATCTTATTGGATTTTATTATGTACGATAGTATAAGCAAAAACCTTTTAAAGACAAGGAGATTATACAGAAACCATTGTTCATTTTCTGTTAGTCGATTCTAAATACTCTGTAATGCTGTCATTCTCTTAAATGGTTTTACATTGCTTTGATATACTTAATGCTACAGTATACGAAGTTGTACTCAAGGATTTCAAGGAAAGAGACAATATGGTAACTACTTTTATGTCGGGATTATCTGATGGTGAAACACTATTCTGCTTAAATGGTTATGTTTTGATCTGCGCTGTTTTGCTGTTATGCCCTCTTTTATCTCAATCTCCACTCCATTATTTACTTTTTTATTTTTATCCTTTTAATTAAGGGAAAAATAAATAAGAATAGCAGGATATATTATATTAACCCACTTTGACTTTCCATTATCTCGATTTAAAGCCCTGTATTACTCTCACCATCTTGTTTTTGACTGATGTTCCCCTATTCTGTTTTGCTGGATAGTATCAGGTTCGAAAGTTTAGGCATCAGCTGTGAAGATAATGAGATTCATTATAACGCCCATTCTCATTGACTTTTATCTACTTTTGAAGACCTACAATGTCTCCAATGTTTTGGTTTTGTCGGTTTTGTTCTTTACTGTTTTGTTCACTTTTATTATAACTAATGATATAGACAATTCTATTAGAGATAGCGGGAGGCATTATGGTAACCATTGTTGATCACCTTGTATTATGTTTTTACATTATCTATTATGTCCACCCTTTTGATTTGACCGATTCTGTTCTGTTATGTCACATTTGGTTTTACTCTCTTCCAAAAAAGTAATAAGAACCGTAGGAGCAATGAAACCCAAAATGTATAATAGTCATTGTACAAAAGAGAGGAAAAGAAAGTGCTCTAAACTATATAACTGCATGTATATTTAAGTGTATAAGATAGAAAATGATATCACAGAGTTTTATTGGATCATTGAACAGAACTGTTTGCAATATCATTGTTGCAGTGTCCACTTTACAAGCTTTAATTTTGTGATTTGAACAATTATTTCTAAGATGACAATATGTAATCCATTAACTAGTGATTTCCGACTGTTTATTTTTCTGTCAATCTGTATAATTTGTACCCTTTCTCTGCTTTTTTTTCTCCTTAAATAAAATTTTAAAAAAATGAGAAACAGTATTTTATCTCCAACTAAGAGAAGACATTAATATTATTTGTACCTTTCTCTGCTTTTTTTTCTCCTTAAATAAAATTTTAAAAAAATGAGAAACAGTATTTTATCTCCAACTAAGAGAAGACATTAATATTATTTGTACCAAAATAAAAAGATCTTAAAGCAACTCATTTTTAAAAAATAAATAACAAAAATAAGCAAAAAAGCAATCTCTTACCATTTGTTTATATAAACTTTTGCTGCTACAGAACAGTCAAATCATAAAAAATTCTTTGGTTACTCAGTGTCACAGACAACACAGTTCATGGACCATAATAAATTAAATCTTTTCTTCCAAGTATACAATAGGCTGGCCATAGTGGGTTTCTCCAACAGCCTAAGTTACTGAAAAGGAAATAAAAATTAAGCAAAATTAATTGTTTTTCAGTATATAAGGAACTAGATAAGGGTAAAGAGTACAAATTATCTATAGATATCAAAAGAGATTACTTGGGCCCCTTAAATCTTCACTAGAGGAATATTATTTAAAGGAACATCTCTGATCTTCTTAGGTTTCAGGAAGGAAACAGTGTTCCACTGTTTAGCAACTCTGCTCTAAATCATGACCAGTTATCAAACAAAAGGAAAGAAATCTCCTAGAACACATATGGAAAACAAGTGTTACTCATTCTCAAATTTCTCCTATTTCTAGCACCTGCAGAATCCAGTTTAAACTTCCAACAGAGAAAAACTTCATACTTGTACAAACCTCTTTCTAATGTGCCCAGATCCCCTAGAGGTCTCCCAGGGTGACCAGGACCTAAATTCTTCAGCAACCATCCCACTAGAGAAGGTAGCAGGCTCACCACTGACCCTCTGAGCGCAAGCACAGGCTGTGACTCATAGGGAAGCCCAGCAACCCTCTCGTCCTCTAAGGCACACTCCTCTAGGTGAAGCACGGCCCTGTATAGTAGGAAACAACCGGAGTCCAAGTGGAATACAGCCCTACAGTCAGAAATAACCCTAGTATCTTTACAACCTCTCATTTCAGGCTTCAGATCTCTAACAATTTTACATACTGAACAATATGTTAAGAACCAAAATTTAATTGATTATTGATCAATATGACTTGTGGGAAGAAAGCTAAGAAAAACACTAGGGTAAATTACATAAAATTGCTTTTAAAAAAGTTTTTTGATTTGAGGATATGTGACTTTCTACCACAAATGCCTTAAAACAAGTTTTAAAGATTTCTAAATGGAATTCATATGGAATGGTTGTTCACACAATTGACACATGCAATGCTCTTTAGAACAATACTGCATATAAGGGACAGTCAACACTATGATGGGCAAGCTCTTAAGGATAAACCCAAAGATGGGGCTGGGGATTTAGCTCAGTAGCATAAGCGCCTGCCTTTGCAAGTGTGCGGTCGTGAGTTCAATCCCTGGTACCGACAAAAAAGAAAAAGACAAAAAAATAAAAAGAATAAACCCCAAGAACAAAAATGTATCTTTTTTAATAGATAAAAGCCAAAAAATAGGGTCTAAATCTAATTTTTAAGACAGAGACCACAGAAATAATATCTCCTTACAAAACTCTTATATATGCAAACATCTTTGAAATCTAAACATGCGGATTCATTAGAAATATTGATGTCATGTAGTCAAATATGTGAATATTCTCCATGGAATTTTCTGAAGCAAATGAAATTTTACGCTAGGAAAAAAATCCCAATTAAAATTATGCTATTCTACCAAGCTAGTGCAATTACTTTCTAATAAAATAAAATATGCTGGAAAATGCTAAACATAAGCTCTCCCTCTGGCACAAACATTCAAAACAATACAGTAAAGAGACTTTTCATTTTTGTTCCTAGATAGTAATTATATTAGTTTGGGCCCAAAGGCCTTTTTCAAAATTAAACAGATTTACATCCACCACTCAACTATTAAATAAATACTCTTTAATACAAACCAGCAGATGTGGTCAAAATAATATAGTGTTATAACACTGGAAAACAGAATTTATTGCTATGTTCCCTATCACTTTATTTCATATTTCTAACATTTACTATAGAAACTAAGGAAATGCAATGGCTAATACTTCAGAGAAAATGAATCCCTGATTCACTAGTACCATGTCTTCCCAGAACTATAAGCAATTTAAATTGAAATTAGCACTTAAGGAAAGGCACAGCAAAATATTTTGAACGAGTTAGTGTTAGCAAAGGCAGATTACTTACTTGGGTACTTCCCTTTCCAATGCCCTCAGTCTCCTAAACTAAATGATAGTTGTGGAGACTGTAGCAACCAATGAAACAAAATTCAGTTGTCAATCTGACAATTGTCAGTGATTGGCCACTGTGGGGTGCTTGGCCCCTGCAGAGGCACTGAGAACCAAGCAGAACAGGTGAGTATATACCACCTGCAGAATGGGCTGCAAGACAAAACTATTCTAAGGAACAGCACAGACTACACAGGACCCAAGTTCACATGAAGAAAACATCACTTTCATGGATAAACAGTAAACAGAACAGGATGGTATCACTGCTCTAAGGAAAAGCAAGTAAATAGTTTTGGCAGTTCAGAGTTCAAAATCTGCACACTACACCCACCTATACTAGAAATAAAACCTTTAAAGCTGTCTTAGACTCAGTCTCTTACTCTAAAGTGGGAATAAGTGACTACTGATAAAAGTGCTATAGAGTGTGTGAACATTCAGAGTATCACACCCAAAGCTAAAACTGAGGCTACTAATTGCATTTCAAGAAAAATTCATCTATTCCTATGCAATGTTAGAAAAAAGGTTTCTTGAATGCCTTTTCACTGGTTGCTAAATTAGCAAAATCTACAATGTGCTACAAATCTGTTCATCCCATTCAGTCACACAGACCATTTAGTGGCACCACTTTTGGAAATCCACATATACCCACAATACTTGGTTCTAATTTCAACTTTTGGCTAGCATCTTGTGTTTTATACATTTACAGAAATTTTTACTACTGAATCCACATTCACTGAAATTTCTAGTACTATATTATTAATTTGATCAGACTCACTGACCTCAAAGAGGTTCTGATTCAAAACGCTCTAAGTTTAGAGTAGTAAAAAAGTTTTTGTAGATTTCATTTGTGGAAATTAAAATCATATGGGACTGTTAAACTTTCAGGCATATTAAAACGCAATTGCGACTCCTAACATTCTGTTTGCTTTACACTATGAGTACCTGTAACAAGTTAAGGAGTATATTAACATTTTTATAAGAGCATAGATTTAAATTTTCCTTATTATGTTAACAATATTCTGAGAGAAGGCTGTGCAAGTTGTAGGTCACTTTGATAGCTAATAATTAAAAACCAATGACATAAGGATATTAAAGTACAGCTGGCTTTTTTTCTAAGCAAAGCATAAGTAGACTAAAGAAAGCTGTGACCAAACTGAACAAAAGAAGAAATTTTTTCTACTTATGCTACCTGTGTTTCTAAATGGGAAATTTCTTCAGTACTGTCTAGTAACACAAGTCTGATAATCTAAGAGATGCATTACATTTTTCTAAAATTCTTGAAATCTACAATAACAGGAACATTGGGAAGAAAAAAATCTGACTTCGTGAAAGACTGAAAACCATTTATGTATGTAAATATTGCTAGTACAAATATGACAGTGCAAAAACATGAACAGCATCAAAGTTAAAATTCTGGACTTGTTTTAAAGTCCTTTATTGCACTCATCATTTTGTTTTATTATTTCATTCTGTTCTGTTCCGTTTGATGTTTACTATACGTCTGAGGTTGTCTGCAGCTATTTTAAAGACATCAAAAGGCATTATGGCAACTATTGTCGATTTTGTAATGTTCTTAAGTCCTGTATTTCTTACATTGGTTTGTTTTGATTGGTTTTATTTTGTTTTATCTGCTTTAAAATAAAATTTTAAAAAATAAAAAAGTTAAAATTCTGTAGAAGACATAACAATAGTTGATCTATATTTCCATCTATATGCCATTACTTGTGACCTTCAAAAAGCCACAAAAGAAAAAAAAGATATTCACCTTGAGTCCAGTTCCAGGAAATTTTTGCCATTCTGGAATAATTATCTGCCGTGCTTCCTCTGTTGAGGAAATGAAACTTATTCGTACTATGTTTCTATTTTAAATTCAGTTATGAGAAAACCAGAAGCCAAATTTACTAACTATGGTAATTTGTTCCTTTCAGAGGCCTGGAAGCCTGTTCCTTTGCCTGCTTTAAATATCGGAACTTGGATTTTACATTAAGTACCTTGCTTTGTTTATCATTCCTTTGTTTGTTCATGCGCTGGTGATTGAGCCCAGACCCTCAGGCATGCTGAGCAAGTGCTTGTCCACTCACTGATCTATGCTCCAGCTCTCTTTAACTTTCTTTTTATTTATTTATTTTTTTTTTTTTTTTAGAGACAGGGTCTCACTATATTGCCCAGGCTGGAGTGCAGTGGCTATTCACAGGCACGATCCCACTACTTATCAGCACGGGAGTTTTGACCTGCTCCGTTTCCGACCTGGGCCGGTTCACCCCTCCTTAGGCAACCTGGTGGTCCCCCGCTCCCCGGAGGTCACCATATTGATGCTGAACTTAGTGAGGACACCCGATCGGCATAGCGCACTGCAGCCCAGAACTCCTGGACTCAAGCGATCCTCCCACCTCAGCCTCCCGAGTAGCTGGGACTACAGGCGCGCGCCACCACGCCCGGCCAGCTCTCTTTAACTTTCAACAAGAAGTTGCCTAAAGTTCTCCTAAAAGTAAAGAATAATGAAATTTCAAATAATTAAATCTCTTTTATGGAGAATAAAATGACACTAAAGCTTATTTTACACTTTTTTTTTCTTTTTTTCTTTTTACTAGTACCGGGGATCGAACTCACAACCGCCTGCTTGCAAGGCAGGTGCTTATGCCACTGAGCTAAATCTCCAGCTCCAATTCTTTTTTTTTTTTCACACTTTTTTTTTTCTTTTTTCAACTAAAGCTTATTTTAAAAAAGAAAAACAAAACTACCTAGTCCCAGAGTAATCTTAAAAGAAGAAGCAGAGTTGTAAAAGTAGCCCAACGATAGAGCTCTTGTCTGTCATGGGTGAGGCCCTGGGTTTGATCCACAACACTGCAAAAAAATAAAAATTTTTAAATTTGTTTTAAAGAATGAGACATGAAATTAAATGTTACACATGCCAATATATTATGATTAATTATACATAATCTGTTATTGTTGTAAGGATTGAACCCAGAGCCTTCATATTGAACTATAACACCAGCCCTTTTTTAATCTGTATTTTTTTTTTTTTTTTTTTTTTGGTACCAAGGATCAAACTCATGACCACGTGCTTGCAAGGCAGGCACTAATGCTGCTGAGCTAAATCCCCAGCCCCTTTAATCTGTATTTTAAGACAGGGTCTCGCTAAATTGCTAAAGGTTAAAACTTGAATTCTGCTGCCTCCATCTCCCAGCGCACTGTCATCACAAGCACTGCCAGTACGTCCAGTTTATACAGTATTAATTATTCTTACAAAGACAGTTATCATGTGCTGATAACCATTAGACAAGCATTAGTAGGGGTTAATGCAAAGGCCTTGAATTGGTGCTTGTTTGGTCATTTGGTAGTGAGCATGCAGTATAGTCAAAAAGACTTGCCACTGTCCCCAGTTATCAATGTCACTAATCTACTTATCAAACATCCATCTGAGTTTGAGAATATCTTGCTATGAAATGTGGATATTCTTTGAAAAGACATTTGCAACGTCCTGTGAATTAAACACATAGTTGTAATATTTTCCTTCATTTAGTTGCGATTTTAGGAACAGAGAAGTTTTTAGGTAGAGAAAGAGAGGACAGCATAGAGTGTTGAACATTTCAAGAGCTTAGAAAGTAAAAAGAAAATATGACCATGTATTAGCTTCCCCATTGTTAGAACAAAATACCCAGTACTCGTTACTTAAAAGAGGAGAGTGATTGTGGTTCACGGTTTCAGAGGTTGTAGTCCCTGGTCAGCTGACTCCAAGGCAGGTACATTATGGTAGAGGAGCGCAGCAGGCAAAGGTACTCAGCTCAGACCATCTAGGAAGCAGAAAGTGGGGAAACCCAGAGAAGATGGGGCCAGGGACCAGACATGGTCCCCAAGGTCACAGCCTATGATCCACTGCCCTCACCTAGGCCCTGCCTCCTAAGCACTAACGGCTACAAACTCATCCATAGGTTAACCCATTGTGGATATGAGCCCCCTTAGAATCAATCACCCTTCTAGGAGTCTGAAGAATATAATTACTATATGAAAGTGTTTTATATACTAGTATATTAATAATGTTTTATAAAATATAAATATAGTAAATTACACTTTATTAATTGAATTTATTTCTAAAAGCCATTTGCTACAAATAGTATCATAAAATATTTCTTAGTTTTTAATAACATATGAGCAGCTGGCAACTTAAAATAATGAAATCATTATCCTTGTATTACATACCAAGACCAGTATTTCTGGATTTAATATCCTGCAGCATATAAAAAGCAATCATTCCAGAAAAGAAACTGGTATTAAAAGGAAGCGCCAGGTATGGTGGAACATACCTATAATCCCAGCACTTCAGAGGCTCAGGAGAACTGTCTAAAATTCAAGGCCAGACTGGGCTACATAGTAAGTTCAAGGCCAGTCTGAACTACGTTGCAAGGCCACATCTCTCCCACTCATCAATCAATGGGAAAAAATTTTGCCTAAGGGAACTTGCATTATCTAGCCTCATCCTGAATAGAGGTTTCTACTTCATCTAATATGCCATATTAAATCATTTTCTTTGACTTATGTAAACATTCACCCAAATATAATAGAACTTATTTATTCTTTTATATAAATCTTCACATTAATTTGGAGTTAAACATTAAATTTTAAAACCTTAGACACAGAGTTGGAAGTATAGTTCAGTGGTAGAATGTGCACTAGGCATGTGTGAGGCCTAAGGTTCAATTCTTAATACCAAAATAAATAAATACAAAGAAAAATTTAGGTTAGATGGAGCAATCTTTAACAAAGCTGTTCTGTTCCTATAAAGTGACCAGTGACCTGCTAGTCAATCATTCACTGATTCATTCTTTTCACATAAATGGGCTTTGTTCTTTATTATGAAAATGCCAAGCACTTTGTTAGACATATGGTGGACCTCACCCATCATTTATCCAGCAACCATACCAGGTTAAAAGAATTATGAGCTGTCAACATATAGCTCTTGATTTCAGGGAAGGTAGGTTGCCACCATCAAGGGAATAACTACGCTACAAAACTACCTCACTGCCCTATGGCTGCTGGCTGCTGGTGACGCACTTCAGGTTACATACTTATGTGGGAATATATCCAATTCTCCTCCTTTACAGACTCCATTCTTGCAAACTCATCAACTTTGAATCAAGAATATGCCCTATGTATATACACTGAAGACCTGGGCCCCAAGTCAGTACCATTGGGAGGTGAGCCCTTTAGCAGGTGAGCCCTAATGGGAGGTTCTAAAGTCATAGCCCTTGAGGGGATTGTGGGACCCAAAATACTTCCTCCGATCTTTGCTTCCTGACTGATGACATGAGCAGTGCTGCTTCATCACACACTGTGCATGATGTGCTACCTTACCACAGGCCTAAAGCAATAGGACTAAACTTAAGAACCAGAATCTCCAAAACTGCGGGCAAAAATAAAGCTTTAATCCTTATAATTATCTCAAACAGTGATGGAAATATGACTACCTACTTAAGTTTTTTAATAACCTTCAAATTAACAATTATAGCATTTTTGCACTTAGTAGCAAATGTGTAGAGACTCAAAAAAATTTGCATATGTTCCCAGCTGTCAAGGTCTTGCGCTAAAATGTCTCCCAAAAGCTCCTGGGTTAACAAACTTGATCCCCAATACAGCAATGTTCAGTGACTGAATCACGAGGGCTGATCTCATGCAGATTATTCCACTTATGGATTCGCACCATAACAGGAAGGGGTTTTGTTACATAAGTGAGCTCTCTGTTTGCTTCCTGGCTGCCATGAGCTGAAAAGCTGTCCTCTGCCACATTCTTCCACCATGATGTGTTTCCTCACCACAGGCCTAAAAGCAACCAGGCCAAGTAACAGTGGACTAAAACCTCTGAAACTGTGAGCCCAAATAAATCTTTCCTTCTGCAAGTTGACTTCTCTCAGGTATCTTATCACAATGACACACAACTAAGTAACATACCATCTAAGGTCAGACAAGATAACACTGCCTTCATGTCTCAGCTTTCACATAATAAACTGTCCTTCCTACAGTCTACACAGTATCACATTTTTATCACTTTCTTTGGCAACTTCAATGTTTAAAATGGCTCGTGATTTGTCAACTTCACTGGATTAAGAGACATCTAGAAAATTAATAAAGCAAGCTCCCGAGTTTTTGTTTGGTGGTCACAGAAGCATGACCTTGTGAACTTGGGTACTCTACATGCTCCCTAGCTAGCTCCCCTCCAGTACTCTTCCCCTGCTCTGTTTCTGGCTACCATGAAGTAAGCAGCTTTGCTCTGCAGTGCCCTTCTGGCATGATGTCTCTTTCTTTCACATTCATTTGGAGTCACACACTGAAAACATAAGCAAGTTTGAAGGTCATTCAAGCTCTCTTCTCCTTCAAACTGTGGTTGTTTCACATTGTGTCTCAGAAGTTAGAAAGCTAACAGAAAACTGGTACTAGAAAAGTGGAGTCATCACTGTGACTCTAGCTGATCATGTGATTTAGAAACCTTTCGAAAAGGTTTATGGGAAAGTTTGTAAACGTTTGGACATTTGGGCTAGAGAAAGCCCAGAACAAGTAGAATCTTAATGGGTGTGTCTGGTCAAAAATCAAAAGACCACAATGCTGACAGAAATGAAGACAGCAAAGACCAGGTTCAAAACATTTCAGTTGGGACAAGGATTCCATTGGCAGTTGGAACCAAAGTCATGTGTATTACATTCTGGCAGAAAATATGTCTACATTTAGTTCATGTCCTGAGACTTAGAGGGTAACTGAGATTAAAAGCAGTGAGTTAATTAACCTGGCAAGGGGAATTTTGAAGCAACCCAACATTCAGGCTATGACATAGATATTTCTGGCAGCTTTTAGCCAGATGTAAACTGGAAATGAGGAGCCCAAAGCTTATTTCAAAAGTTTCCAGTTTTGCCAAAAAATAAAGTACCTACAAAGTTGGAGCAAAGGAGTGCATGGTTGCTGAAAATAACATAAAGAAGTCAACTACCTTGCATCAGGACAATAGGAAAACTGGCTGGGAGTATCTCAGATATCAGCAACACTCCACCCTTTACAGATTCAAAGGTGGAAAACTGTAAAGCTTTCATTTGAAAAGTCAGCCCCAAGACTTTTCAAAGCGTTCAGGAATTTCCCAGCATCCACACATTTGAGGTCACTACAGCCATGGTCCAGGAGGTTCTAGCTACTGCTCGAGCTGTCAATTAGAGGTTGGTATCATCCACATGTGCTGGCTTTACAGGCATACAGAATGTAAGAATTATGGGGCTGTGGTGGCTTCCATCCAGACTTCAAAAAAGGCCTTGAGAGGCCAGCAGTGTGCCTTTGAAAAGGCAGTTTATAAATGGTAAGAATAAATCAAAGGTCAAGTGGAGATCCCAAGAAATTGGAAAAGCAAGAAACGGCTTAAGAAATCACAGGCAGTAAGCTTGCCAACCCCAAAATAAAGGTCACAAGGAATGGAACCAGCAATGCCTTCAGGACAAGGTCATTCAAGCTCCTAGAAGTTCACTCTTTACAACCTGACCAGAGTGCTGAATACACAATTTAATGTTTGCCTTTTGGGTCTTGCTTTGTTCCCATTCCTTTTTATACTTGTATTCTTCCCCTTTTTGGATGAAAATGTTTACTCTGCTATTAAGGTCTGCAGTGTTTAACTTTTTCTCTTAACATGGGCCTGCAGCTAAAAATTTGCCTTAAAGTCTCAGAGAAGATTTTGTACTCCATCTTTTCAGCAATGGTGAAATGAATAAAACTTGAGCAATGCTTAAGAGATAGGCTAAATACATTGTTCATAAAGATGGCCATGAGTCTGGAGGGGCAGACAAAAACTGTATGGTTTAGACCTGGAATGTTCCCCAAAGGCTCATATTGGCGGAGGGGAGGGAGTGTCTGGAAAGTGATTGTAGCATGGGGTACTACACTCATCACAGCTTCAAGGGCTGCGAAATGATTGAGTTGGAAGACGTAGGTCACTGGACAAATGACCTAGGAGTCTATCTCCTCAACTCATCTCTTCTCTCTGTTTCCTGGATGCTCTGATGTGAACAGCGTTTCTCTATCTCACCATTCCAACACTGGAGCCAGAAAACTATGGACTGAATCTTCTAAAAAATATGAGCCAAATAAATCTCTCATTGCGTTGTAGGTATTAGTTATTATATCCCAGTGATAGAAAAGTGACTAAGACAAATGATTTCCAAAACGTTTTGGTCTCAATACATACTTAAAAATTACTGCAGGACCCACATTTATTTGTGTGAATTACATGTATTAATATTTAACAGATTAAAATCAAGAAACTTTAAAATATTTAATTTGGGTCTGGGTCTTTACTAGCTTCACATAATACCCACATACCATCCTAAACTCTCTCTGAATTAAGGAGTGCACATGGCCCACATAAAGAAGCCATAATAAACAGTGCCCACCTCCCCCACACTTTTTTCTTCATAAAAACAAAGAGACAGGAATGTCATGCCTGACAGGTGAGGCCATCACCAACAGGCATGGCAGGAAACCACAGAAGGACAAAGAAAGCCATGTCCCTTTGCACAGCCAATCCCAAGAAATGTGACCATACTAGCTAGCATCTGCCCTGTCTGTTCAGAGAAGCACAGCCACACTATCTCTGCCCCCAAATTCCTCAAGGCAGCAGGCTCTTCCCCTTCCCTTGAACTGCTTTGTTCTACCTCACTTTCTTCTGATGCTGTTATCCAAACTCACCCTGATCCCACAGGAAGAAATAAATGCTACAGTCACTGATACACAGCTTTCTCAGGTGGTCTCTCTCCCCTCCGTGTCTTTAAGAAACCCTAGTTTAGGGAGTCTTGAAAAAAGGGCTCTTGGAGGGAGGGGGAAAACAGTTAAATACAATCTGAATAAAATCTCTTAATTAGAGGTGAAAACATTTAGAAGGGTCAAGGAAACTAGATTATGCTTGTATAAAAAAAGGAAATATTAAGTAATTGATTAAAATTATTTTTAAAAGTATAGGTGATAAAGCAAACTTAGAATGGCACTAAAGGATTAAAGACCCTCTGGTGATACAGAGTAGAGAAGAGAGACAAAGCTTATCAATACTTTATATATAAAGTATCACATATAAACTGTAATTAAGACAGAAGACTTGGCAAAGAATGATGGTGCCCAGCTGTAGTCCCAAACACATGTGAGACTGAGGCAGGATGATCACTTGAGCCAGCATACAAGCTGAGGAACACAGTAAGATCCTGTCTTAGAAAAAATAAAAAGAAGACCCCCAAAATGTTCTCATATTATGAAAGAAGACCAGAGAGCTCAGACTGGTAAACAAATAGGCCTGTGTGAAGTGGATTTATATGTAACTACGTAAAGGCTCTTTAGCTTAAAATTATACTATCTTTAAAAGTATACAGAATAAAATGTAACACATTCCATAAAATAAAAGCCATTATAATGCTGCCTTTTGGAACATGGGCAAAATATCAAGATGACTTACTCCTACTCTATAAAGTATAAGTTAGAACCAGGTTCCGCGGCACAAGCACCTGCCTGGCAAGCATGAGGTTGTGAGTTTGATTTCTGGTATCAAAAAAAAAGTAAGAATATACTCAGGCATACACACACATATATATATGTACTATCATGCATATCAATATTGTATTACACCAAACTAAGTCCAAAACACTGGTGATCATTAGCTTACATAATTTTTTTTTTAAAATTGAGAAAGATGCAATTTCCTTCACCAATATAAACCTTCAAACTTAATATCCCTAATGTTTTAGTAAAAATGTTGTCATGGTATATGTCTGTGGCCCCCAGGTCTTATGCATTTGCATTATGCATTTGTGATTGGTTCATTGTCTAGCACTTGGATTGATGGTGTCAGTGCTACAGCCACCTAGGGGTGGAGCCAGCACTCAATGTAATGGCAGGAAGAAGGTGTGTCTCTCACGTGCCCATTTCCACCTTGCTGTTTGCAGCTGCCATGAACTGCGGCCCAGCCTGCCTTGGAGCCAACTGAATGTGGACTGAAACCTCAACAAAAAACTATAAGAAATAAACCTTTCCTTTGCTAACTTTGGGCATCGGGTATTTTGTCTAGGAGAGGAGTAAAAAGTTACTAAGACACATGTTGTCATACAGTGTAACAATCACTGGTGAAAGTTGCTAGTATAGTTGTTACCCTCATCCACAAGGATATGACATGTTCCCATGTCATTGCCCCTCCTTGGATGCCTAAAACATTAGATAGTATCAAATTCTATCATAATACATTTTTCCTACATATAAATACCTATGATAAATCAGGCAATAAAAGAGATTAGCAATTATAATAAAATTGGGCTCAAGGTATAACTCAGTACTACAAACTTATTAGGAGTAAGACCTTGCTAAATCAGCAACACCAAAAAAACAAAACCTTAACAGCAAGATAGAACAAGTATAATGATATACTACCATAAGACTTAGGTGAATGTTTCCTCTCTCTCCCTCCTTTCAAAATATCTTTCTGTAGTGTACTCATCTTTCTTCTTCCTGTTATATGACACTTGAAGCACTTTAAGGCTGTTCTTTGGCCAATCTGAACTGCCAGTATAACCACTGGCTACGTGCTTTAGGGCTACTACATACATGGCTATAAACTCTGTAATACACACAGGGGATCTAATAAGCAAGATGGTTATTAAATGACTAATGGGCATAACACACTGGACAAAGAAAGGACTCATATTCCAAAGACAGACTGAGCAGAATGGTATGAGGCTTCACAGGTTCTCTGAATGGTGCAGAATATAATATTCCCAGGCTGAGATTCTCCTGCTTCAACCTCCTACATAGTTCAGATTGTAGGTATGCATCCCCATGCCTGGCCCCTCTCTTCATTATGAATTACTTTATTCCTGAAATTTTTCATTCAGTATGTTTTAGATGGTGGCTGACTGTAAGTAACTGAAACACAAAAAACAAACCCACAAATAAGGGGAAACTACTTAATGTATAGCCCAGAAATAATAAAAACACTTAAAAGAAGGCCATTATAAAAGTACTGCCAGCTATATATAAGAAAGTTTTGGGATTATGGAGAAGAAAAACAGCAATAATGGCAAAGTGGCTATGAAATATTGAAAATAGTACAACTATATTCCCTGGACTATAAAAGCATTTTATTTCAGTTTTTATTTCTTTGAGACAGGATCTCGCCATGTATCCCAGGCTGTCTTCAAACTCACTATGTATCCCAGGCTGGCCTCAAACTAACAGTGATATTTCTGCCTCTGCCTCCCAAGTGCTGGGATAAAGGCCATGCATCACCCTGCCCAGTGAATAAGAAGCATGTTAAACATTTACTATTTTCTTAATTACTTGTTATTCATAAAAAAATCAAATAAGCTTTCAAGGTTACATTTTCTCCTCAGTGGAACAATTCTCAGTGGAAAATCAAAGCGACAAGTAAAAATAGAAAATGCTTTTAAAATGTAATTTGCAGTGAATTTTTCAAAGTACGTCTGTCATTCCAAAAGACAGCTGCCATGAAATCTGGTATCCCTGAATATTTAAACTTAGAGGAAAAATTAAAATAAGTTATAGTAGAATCTTTCCTCACTGAGTGACTATTTCACTGAGACATATTTAGTAGCTTATGCATGTGTTCTTTACCTCAACTCTCTATAGAAGAAGGAATCCTTGTCTTTTTTTTTTTTTTTCCAGCACCTGGTATATGGCTATGCAGTTAATGAGTGTTCTATAAATGTTTGGTGGGTAACAAATGGTTTAAATAGTTTCTAATGATAATGTTTGTAAGAAAGATCATTTAGTTTTAAACAAGGAAAAGAACTGACATCCCTTATATCCTTAAAGCCAGCCCTTATATCTTCACTATTACCAGGCACAGGAGAAAATGACAGTAGACTGAAGAGCAAAACTTGAAGCTCATCTTAACTAATGAAACAGCACTATTATGAAATATTTGTGAGCTCTCCAAGGAAATATTTGTGAGCTCTACATTCAAGTGAAGGATGTATAAAAGATTACCATTCAGTTCAGTCCTAGAAAAATGCCTAGACACAAAGATGTTGGTCCAGTCACTGTGGGTCAGCACGTCATTCCATTCATCATTCCTCCTGCCCTTATTCTCATGTATGCTACCTAGTCTTTCTGCAAAACCCTGATCCTTTTCTTAGGCCCAAGCAAATGCCAGTGCCTTTATTTCTCCTGCTCTCCCTTATCTATGTCTGTAAGTGAACTGAAATTCATATCTTTCATTTAGTCTTGATATCTACAAAACAAAAAGAGAAAAGTGAAAGATACAGCAGAATCTCCAGTTAAGGGAAACAGAATATAAAAGGGCTTAATAAAAATAAATGACCTGCAATGATGGCTATAATTATTGTCAGATAATTACTAGGGATTCGACAGATCCTGACCCCCCCCAAAAAAAAATGGTGTCAAAAGGAGATGGAGGATGGAAAACATATGACTTGCTTCCACACTGTATGTATGTATGTCAAATAATGTATTTCCTCCTGGGTAAAGTAGGAAATAAAATTTACTTTTTTGTATATATGTATATGTGTGTATATATATATATATATATATATATATAGAGAGAGAGAGAGAAAGACACAGACAGACAGACAAACCGACATGGAAATACATATATGTTTTTTTGAGCTAAGAGTCTCAATATGCAGTTCAGGCTGGCCTCGAACTCATGGCAATCCACCACCCTTAGCCTCCCATGTACTAGGAATACAGGCATGTACCACCATGCCTGTCCTGGAGCAATATTTTAATGGGAAACTCTGAGAGACTATTAACCTTTGAGTATCTTTTTTTCTCCCAGATTAGGTAATGGGAGAAAAGGCCAGGTCTCAAAATTTTCTAAGTTTCATTTCATGTACAAGTTGAAATTAAAGTTAGGAAAACTAATTCCAATGATGTTCTAAGCAAAGGTGACTATGAAAATATAATAAATAAGACTACACTTAAATGTTACCCACACATATATATAAGCCTGGGTATACAGTTATCAACAAAAGTATCCCAAATTACTATTAACAATGTTGGTTTATAAAAGCAAATATAATGAAAAATAGACTTTTTAACAACTCATTAGTAGAAGACTAAGGTAGCCAACTTATCTTCCTATCTATTAGCATCAAAAGAAAACCTCATTATTTGTAGTAGCTGTATAAGCTGATTTTTCTCCCTCCTTAGAATTAGTTCGCCTGTGGGACATTACCTAATACTGCTAAGACATAGACTGATAAAATCCTACCTAGCTTTCTAGTAAAGAAACCTTTCATTCATACATTTCTTAAAAATAAATAAGGTTCAGGAAGAGAAAATTTATATATTTTCTGTATAGGCATTTTACTGGATAACCCCCTAGAAGACCAAGTTTTGCTCGTGCGCTCAAATATTGAAAATTTATTTTTGTCTCCAGAATGTCTTTCAAATTGAATTTACTAAGTACATTATTTAAATTCTAATGTATGTAAAACAATACCTAATTGTTCTGAATGAATTACAACATAAAATACTTGAGGCCTAATTTAGTGTTTATTTTTATTACTTAAAGTTAGTATGGTAATACAGGCTCAAAGTATTTTATTTTGAAAAAATTACTTTATAAATATTAAGGGCTTACTAATTTATTTTACCTGTTTCCACCTCAAATCCTCCTCATGAATTAAGTCATGTTCCTTAAAGAGAAAAGAGGTAGACTCATTTATCTAAACAAACAGAAAATTTTTCCTTCAAGGACCCAAAAGAAGAACCTGCGTGAGAGTTTCACGGAGGTCACTACAGAAACAGCAGTCCCCTCCAAACTGTGTATAGTACTGCTCATCAACATAGACATGGGTCAGCACTTATGAGAGTTACACAGAGCAGTGCTTCAAAAGTGAATCACTTGGGAAACTTAGAAAAATGCAGATTCTGACTCAATGGGTCTGACCTGGAGTTTTCTGCCCTTTTTTTTTTTTTAGACAGAGTCTCACTATGCCTTGAGCTTACTCTGTAGCCCAGGCTGGTCTCAAACTTGCAACAATACTCCTGCCTCAGCCTCCAAAGTACTGAGATTACAGTATGCACTACCATGCCTGGCTGTGCCACCATGCCTGCCTTTTCCTGCATTTCTAACAAGCTCTCAAACTATGCTGACCCTCTTAGCCATGGACCACACTCTGAGGAGCAAGGCACTAGAACATGAAAACACAGGTTTAAAGATCTCCAAGTAGATTTATTGGCTTGTTGCAGCAAAGAAGAATACCAGAAGAAACTAGTACCTTTGCAAAGAGTTACAATAAACCTTATCTGGGGCTTGCCCTGTCCTGAATGATATGGGTCAGTATAACACATTTTTTCTCCTAGGCTAAATAATGCAGCCCCCGCCCCCCGAAATGAAGTCTGCCCTCAATTCAACATTGTCAGGAATCAAAGTTATCTGTTGAATGGACACTATAATCATTTTCATCTAAGAGGCACCAGGAACAAAGGGCTAGAGTTGAAAAGAAGTCTGCCAGGAGCAGTAAGTAGTATAGTCCTGCAGTCCCAGCTACTCAGGAGCCTGAGGCAAGAGGACTGCTTGAGCCCAGCTCAAGCTAAGGTCTGCTTAGGCCATTTAGAAGGCCACATCTTTATCCACCAACAAATCACTCACTCACATAGAAGACTGCATTTCTATCCCCATAGCAAAGCAATCAACCCATAAACAAGCAATGCAGATCTTAAAACCTGCTTAGAATGAGGCACATTTTAAGTATATTAATATACACATCCATGCACATAAATCCAAATACAGAAATGTGTTATTTTGTTCCGAATGAGGCACATTCTAAGTATATTAATATATAAATCCATGCATATAAATCCAAATACAGAAATGTGTTATTTTGTTGCATTCCTGAAATATTTCAGGACTTTATGAATAGCAACATCAACACCAATAGAACTGATGCAGTCCTATCAGGAAGAATTTTACTTTTCTATTTCATTTTAGGCTGAAACAAATTGACTCTTCAGAGAGTGATGTGAATTGCCCCAAGAGGTTCTCTAAAAGCAGGCAGAACCAAATCGCTGATTGCTACTATGCCTTTGAAAGTTTCCTGGTTTCCACAAATTGATTATATGCATCATTACTACATGGGGACCAGCACCAAGAGACAGGGAAGAAGACTCCAATCACTGCCTCTATCTTCTGTGAACCCCTGAAGATAAAGGGCAAGAATATCACATATCAGGCAACCTGCTGATGTTAGAACACCTGTCTCAGGTACATGAGAGGGTAAAAGTGACTTGTAAAGCCTTTTTTTAAACATAAGAGGAAAATAAAATTTCCTGAGGCAGCTTACCAGGAAAATGGAAACTGTTTGGAGGAACAGCTCAATCAATAGTACGGGAATGAGGGTTACTGTACCTCATCATACAGGGGCCCCTTAGGAGCTTTGCGAATACATTATTTACTTCAAGACTGAAAAGAAAGCAGGAGTCACTTGTATGTAAGTAACTGACAAGAGATATTGCTACTGAAAATTGGGCCTTACAGATGTATTTACATCTCTATCCCACTGGTACAACATGCCTCCTTTTTTCTCAATCTTATACTGTTTATGAATTTTAGTTTTAGCTTCTTATTATTCGAAGGATGCTGTTCTCAAAGCCTCACTGACTAATTATATATCAAACCACAAAGTTTTCTGAGTTTCTGACCTCTCCTTAACACCCTATTTGAATCATCAGAGAACTCATAAATTAAAACTGATATACATCATCAACACTCATTTTCCTGCACAGTTGAATTTTGACTCAGGATAATTCCCCCCACTAAAAAAAAAGAAAGAAAGAAAGAAAACAAACTATTACACATGCTCTAGGTTCACTTGGATATCTGTAAAATGACCAAGCATTCATAATTTTAACAATTATTGATTAAGCATGTAAATAGCAACAACACTTCTTTATCAAATGTGGTTGAAGACAAGGTAAAAGACATGATATTGTGATTTTAAATTCCCAGAAATTATTCATAAACTGTAATTTATGCTGTCTTGAGAAAACTACACAATTTCTAATTTGCGTTTTAAGGACACAGGATATGCAGTACTATCTCTATGATCACCTAACTATTTGAGAAGATACTTTTAATGGCCTGAGGTGAAAAACTATCTCAGAACATAGGAGTTATTGTAAACTCCCAAATCTCTTGCTTGTTCATCATTAAAACAGTAAATATTTATTACTGCCACACCCTTACATTGCTCATGGTCCAGCAGAAAAAAATACATAGTGTATAAAAACTATGATTAAGTATAGTGAAACCTAATAATAATAGAGCTACCTACAAATTATACTCAGCCCACTTTGGATCTTTATTGAAAAGACTGATTAACACATGGTAGCCAATGCCCTAGCAGAGTTCTCCTAAGAGGCTGCACATCTCTTGAGATTTCAACTGCTCACATTATTTTTTAACATTTTAAATAATGACTACTGAAAATGGCATTGTAACAAAAGATGAGCAAGATACATGTCTATTGTCAAAACCTTATCAGCTACCAGGTGTTCTGGTTTGTTTAAATGTTCCCCCAAAGCCTCAGGAAGGTATAGGGGGATGGCTTTTGAAGGCAACTGAGTCTTGCATTTGTGATTGATTCTTTGTCTAGCACTGGGATTTGTAGCCTGAGCGCTACACCTGCCCAGGGGTACATACAATATTACAGCTGCCATACACTGCAGGGGAGGGAAGGAGACATGCATTTCCCCTCTTTCCCTTTTCACTTTTAACAAGAGTGAAAGTCAAAATGAACAGCTGCCCTTCAGCCATACCATTCTGCCTTGGAATCGGATGAGCATGGACTGAAACCTCCAAAAACTGTCAGCTAAATAAACCTTTTCCTTCCTTCATTTTTAGCATCAGGTATTTTGTCATAGCATCAAGAGAAAAGTTAACAAGACACCAGGCTATAAAATAAGCCTACATCATTTATGGATTTATAGGAACAATATATAGTACTATGAGAGAATGAAATGCACTAACATCAACTTTATGTGGATGAATATAAAATTCAACCATAGAAATTAATGATTCTGATCCAATATCAATAAATTGTAATTATGAATTTATTTTTTCTCACTGCATCCAAGTATTCAAAATTGTTTATTTATAAGTCATTCAATAAGACCAATATGATTACAGCCATATTGTTATCTGCAACTTCCATGTGTTTCCCTTACACTACTTCTCAAAAGAAATAAAAAGCAAAGATCAAAACTTCTATGTTTAATTCTTTAAAAAGTTCTCAATTGCTAGGTGACTAATTTTAAGAGACTTTCATAGGAGAAGAAGTTATTCTTTCATTTATCTATCTAAAAAGTGTTTACTAGGCCAAATACCATGTTAGAGGAAACAAACAGTGCCTTCCTTCACAAAGCTAAGTCTAACAGGAAAATAATTTTAGAAGGAACTAAAACAGTACACAGCTACTTTTTACAAATCTGTGGGACTACAACTACTACTTACATTTGAACATTTTATTACAATTTTGTTTTTAGTTTTTAATTACCTGGAGGGCTGGAGTTGTAGTTCAGTAACACAGCACTTGTCTAAAAGGACAAGGCTCTGGGTTCCATTCCCAGCAGCACAAAAAAGTAAAAAATAAATGCAATTGCTTTAGCTACTCATTGTAAGAAATATTACAATTGGCATTGGGCACTAATTACACTTTATTGTTTCCTATATTTTGATGCAGTTGTTCCCTGACCATTTACAAAAGAATACTCTTTGCCTCTTTTGGGCTACTGAAACTGAAATAGAAAAGGTAAGATCTAAAACAAAACAAACAAACAAAAAAATGAAACAGTCATGGAAAATATTAACTGTAATTAAAGACCTAGTGCATTTAAACTTTATTTTGTTTTCCTAAGTACAAAAAAATGAATGTATGGCATCAAAATACAGTCTTTTTTAAAAATTTTATTTAAAAGGAAAAAGAGAAAAAAACAAAACAAAACAAAGCGGTGTAAGGGTACAAGTAATACAGAACTACAAAAAAAAAAGTAAGAAATCATCAGTTAATAGATTACATGTTATCATCTTAGAGATAGTTGCTCAAGTCACAGTATCAAAGCAAAGTGGACATTCAAACAGTGAGACTGCAAACAGTTGTGTTCAATGATCCGACCAAAAAAATTAATATGGTCAGCTATTTAATACCCCTAAACACACTTGCTGTTGTATCCTTTAGAGCTCTTTTTTTCCTTCTCTTTTTTACAAAAAATTTTACACATTTTGGGTTTTATTACTCCTTAGTTCTTATTACTTTTTGGGGGGGGGGGAGAATAAAGTCAAATATGGCAAAACAAAGCTGTCAGTCAAAACCAAGGATAGACATAGCACATGATGTAAAACAGAGTACAAGGTTATCAACAATGGTTACCATAATGTCTCTTGTTTCCTTAACAAGAATCATCTATCTTATTAGGTATTATAAAGTTGAACAAAACAGTAGAGAACAAGACCAATAAAACTTAAGCATTGTAAACAATACAGGATTTCCAAAGGAGACAATAGTCAAACCAGAATGGGCATCTTAGTGAATCTTACTGCCTTCAAAGTAGTTGCTTATACCCTCAAACTTGATACTATCATACAGAATGGAACAGAGTCTAATCAGTCAAAACAAGATAGTGGGGGCTGAGGATTTAGCTCAACGGCCTAAGTGCCTGCCTTGCAAGCAAGCAGTCGTGAGTTCGATCCTTGGTACCGATAAAAATGAAAAAAGACAAAAAAAAAAAAAAAAAAAACCAAGATAGTGGGAATATTACAGGACTTCAAAACAAGTTAATAGGAAATCAAAAAAAGTTACTATTATATATCCTGCTAATTTTTTAAACTTTTCCCCTTAATTAAAAAAAAACATAAAAAATAACTAAATAATTTTTTTAATGAATAAGGGAGAGATTGAGATAAAGCAGGACATAACAATATAACAATACAGGTCAAAGCATGACTGTTTCAGCAACCTAGTGCGTCACCACCAAATAACCCGACTTAATAGTAGTTACCATAGTGTCTGCCTTTTTCCTTGAAATATTTGAATAAAACTTCATATACTATAGCTTCAAATATTTCCATATCAAGAAGCCCAGAATAAAACCTTTCCAATTAATAAGTGAAAACTTTATAAGGCTTCAAGGCCACATAATGGGGAATCATGATTACCACATATTTTTATATATTTGAATCATTACTTACATTAGGGAAACTATTCGGTATTCACACATGCGAGATTGATTTATTTCACTTATGAGTATGGTCTCAAGCTGCGCCCATTTACTGATAAATATCTCAATGTGATCCTTCTTTATAGCTGAGTAATACTCCATTGTATAGAAATACCACAACTTTTTTATCCATTCCTCAGTTGATGGACACTTGGGTTGTTTCCAAGATCTGGTGATTACAAATTGTGCTGCTATAAACATAGGTGCACATATATCACTGTGGTGTGATGTTTTCAGTTCTTCTGGGAATATGCCTAAAAGTGGAATAGCTGGAATAAATGGGATGTCCAATCCCAGCTTTTTGAGAAATCTCCAGAGTAACCTCCACAAAGGTTGTACCAGATGGCAAATAAATACATGAAAAAATGTTCATCATCATTGGTCATTAGAGAAATGCAAATTAAAACCACACTGAGATACCATCTCACTCCTGAAAGAATGACCAGGATCAAGAAAACCAACAACAACAAATGCTGGAGAGGCTGTGGGGAAAAAGGAACTCTCCTACACTGTTGGTGGGAGAATAGACTGGTACAAAATACAGTCTTGCCAGGCGTGGTGGCTCACACCTGTAATCCCACCCCTCGGGAGGCAAAGGCAGGAGGACTGTTCAAGTTCAAGACCAGCCTGGGCTACAAAATGAGCTCAAGGCCAACCTACACTGCATAGTGAGACTCTCTCCCTCCCCCTCCTTTTGCCCCTCCCTGGCTCCCTGCCCCGCCCCCTCTCCCTGCCCCTTTCTCTCCCCCCCCCCCACTGTAGTCTTTGGAAAACACTGGAAAATAAAAACATTTTATGGAAGGAAATTATTTGTGCCACTGTAATATTCAGACACATTCAAATTTCATTAAATTTGAAGTTTATGAATCTAATTGGTCATACATAATGAATGTAACTGTAACTCTTTGAAGAGTTTAGGATAACTGAACATCACAGTATTTTAAGACTCCTATTTCCTCACTTAATTCAATGATTATTTTCTTGCAAAGCTTTCTTTGAAAGCTGAAAGAAAAAATTTTGTTTCCAATGACAGTCATTCAAATGGAAAATACTAAAAATGTTAAATTCCAAGAAATATAACATATAAGCATAAAAGTTTTAAAACATCCCAGTAATAATGCTTATATAAATGTAATTCAGAGCTATTTTAATATTACTCATAACACATTTTATCCTAGGAAAAGAATAACCCCCTTAAGAGAGGCAGGGTAGTATACACCTGTATATTATCATTCTTAAGAGTCTGCAGCAGGAAGATCAAAAGCCTTAACTACCAATTAATTTACCAAGACCCTATCTCAAAATTTAAAAAGAGCTGGGAAGCAGCTCCATGTGAAGGCTTTGAGTGTGATCCCCAATACCACCCCCTCAAAATACTTAATACTTTCACTATTCAGTTGCACAATCACTCAAGCTATATACTAACCTAGCAGTAAAAGTCTGCAATTTAAAATCATGGACAGAAAATTTTAATATAAACTTATATTCTATTATTGGCTGCACTAGTAACAGTTAAAATTTTTACAAACTGAAAAAAAAATCTCTCATTTGCTAGGCTGGCACCAAAGAGTTAAAGACATCATATTACAGTGATACATACATACCTATATTCATAGTAGCACAATAGCTAAATCTTGAAAGAGATCTATATACCAATCCAAATTATGGTATTTGCACACAACAGAGTACTATTTGGCCATTAAGAAAGAGAAATGAGTCATCTGTAGGAAAATGGATGCACCTTGAGACCCTGACGGTAAATGAAATAAATCAGACACACAAGACTTAACTATCAAGTGATTTCTTGATATATGAGAAACCCAAATTATACATAAAGAACAAACAAGAAAAACAATAGGAAGTAGGGAGATAGATCTTTCTCTGCAAGTACACATTATGAACTGAAAACATACTAATCAAAACAAATGAGAACTAAATAAATAGGAAGTGAAAACAAATGAACAAAAAAAGAACTCACGTCAGAAAGACTTGCTGATCATGAACAGTTACTTGTCCTTAGTATGTCCAGATTTTTACTCACTGAATGGAGGCAGTAAGAGCTTTTACATGGCTGTTAATGAGAATTAAATGAGTTGGAAGCACAGCAGTTCCGGGAATTCAAAAAATTCTAAAATCATTTAACTAGAAAACCACGAGGGCTTCAACATGAAAATGGATAAACTGGAGCACATGCTGCACTGTGAAATATCATAAAACAGGGAAAACAAATGAACTAAAGCAATGTGCAATAAAATTGATATATTCCAGGCATGTAATGCTGAGGGTTTTTTCATAGAACTCAAAATGCTCAAGCATATACACACTTGGGATAAAACTTAAGCACAGTTCAAAGCCAACATTCTCACAGAAATGTATTCATGTTTGAATGCACATCTGAATTGTAATATCCACAGCTCTATTCATAGACACAAAGAAACACTGCTCCTATTCTAATCCTGGAATTTTAAAATAAATAAAGCCAAACAACATATGTTACCCTTCATTTACCTACCTTGAAACCAAATCATAATGATGGGTATGAATGAAATTCTTTTGCTTTTTGTTATAAAAGCATTATATGTACCACGGCAACCATAGCTGTTGGGGTCAGCAGCACCATGGCAGCTGGAAAGAGTCAGCAATTTAGCTCTTGCTTGTTGAAACCTTAGCTCAAGATCCCTTCTGAGCTGACTTCAGGCTAAAGGGAGCAAATTCCTCAGCCTAAAGACTAAAACATATGCTGCAGTAATTAAAGGTTCCTTGAGCCAGTTCAGCAGTACTAGTGAGGCTGAGCCTGATGACTTGTGTGCACACCAGAGACTCCCACCTGACGCACCCACCTGGAGACTAAGGAGACACCTGCAGACCTGCCATGAGGCCTCTATATCAAACCAGGCAGATGGGCTCATCCCCTCCAAGGAGGATTTCTAAACCTTCTAGCAGCCTCTGGCTCCTATTCACTTGCAGAGTGGGGAGTTGTAACTCTATAAGACATAGAAAAAAGAATCAAACTGCACTTTCTCTTTGCATCCTCTTTACTTGTTCTTCACGTATGCTCTCCAATACTTGCTACATCTGGGCTTTAAATGTACACTATTACAACTCAATAAGTTTAAAATTAACTTCCTCAGTCACACAAGCCACACTAACGATGTTGGATATTTCTATCATTAAAGTACTTCAGACAGTACTAGAACTAGTGAACACTAGTTCACTACAATGCTGGGCATAAAAATCTCAAAGTCAATCAGAAAATGTCAAGGATTAGTCATCTAGCACAATAATCTGACAGTGACAAGAAAGAGATGGCTGAAGCTTCTCAAGTGGTGTCTTAATTTGCCCACCTCATTATTTATGGTTGTACAGTGATTAAAAGAACAGACTAGAGTTACAGGTTTGAGACTGACTCTGAACTCTGGGTTAATTATTCAATCTCTCATTTTCTTATACATAAAAACAATGGTATATTTGAAAGTATTTTGCGTGGACTCTGCAGCGGTGAGAGGCCTGGAGGCTGAATGAAGGGGCTTTATCTTGAGGTCACCTTTCCTACCCCTAGGCAACTTACCTGTGGCATGAAATGAATTCCAATGGGCTACTTTCGCTTCTGTAATGCCCCTTAGGCACCATCCTAGACCAAAGCTATATGTATGCCCCCACACCACTTGCCGGAAGAGAGAAAAGCCAGACCTCAGTAGTCATGGGGTTCTCTCCACGTTCTTAGAATAAAGGCCTCTTTTATTTCATATTTCTATCTTTCTAGCAGCACCAAAACTTCTATCAATATTTAGCATTTACCTCATGTAGGTTTGTTTAAAAAATAAATGATACAATGCTTGCAAAACTATCAGTATGCTCAGCAAATGGGAAGAACCCTATAACTGTTAGTCATTAACCATTATTATCCTTGCCAAAAAGAAGCAAGACACATGAATTTTATCCCTTATGCATTTTTTAGAGTTTTCATAAAGATTTACAGTGCAAAAAAAAAACCATTTATAATCTTTTAAAATTGTCTGCACCACAACTTAATAGTTTCCTTTCTTCCTTCCTTTAGAAATCTTGTTACTCTCCTAACAAGCCTCTCTTCCATGCACTATGTGTACTGTACTATGTATCAGGCACTGTCAAAATGGGTTACATGAACCCGCTTACTAAATCCCAAAAAATGCAGATACTGAATGTACCCACCTATTTCCTGGTATAGGTTACATAATTCATGTCTAATCATGCAGCATATAAATAGTAGTGACTCAACTCAAATGCAAGCAGCCTCAATCCAGAGTCCTTGGCTCATAGTCATTATGCAGTATGGCCTCCACAGGCAGGAATTCCCTCTCCCAAAACAAACAAAACCTTCTTAGGATATTTGTTAAGTAATGATATTGTAAATACTTGATTTGATGAGACTGGCTGTGACAGAGAAGGGCAAATGACAGAATTTGGATATGACAAAGCACGTATTACTGCCCTGTCTCTGACTAAATCCCGGCTTGGTACAAATGAAACCCAGCTCTGCTTCTCAGAGGAGTAGCATTGCCGCTTAGAGGTGAAAAAATGTGTGAGGGTGGTGAGTTTGCCCAATGACTGAGGGCCATCATGAACATTCAATCTCAAGGGTACAAGGATGCTTACATCCTACAGTACCTGTCACAATCCCACCCAACGTTCAGTAGTCCATCTAGAATACTTAGGTCTGGAACCTAATCCATTTTTACATACAAGAAGTAATTCTTATACTGTTTCATGGTGCTTAACATATGCTAATTTTTCTAGGATTGTAACCACCAGATAAATTTAAGGAAACTGAAAAAAACAAACAAAATTTAAAAATTAAGGAAATTGTTATGTTTTTCACCAAAACTTTAACAAGAGTTGTTCATCATTTCAGATAGTAGTCATGCTACTGAATAATGAACACAACATACCTAGTACATACATTATATTACCTATTAAGTAATCTTCATTAGAACTATAGTTTTATAGTAATTCTTCTCCATGACTTCTATTCATGCCTAAAGATTAGTACCTGAACATTTATTAATGTCTTGCCTCACGCAGCTGTAATAGAATACCACAAATTATTTCTCACAAGTCTGAAGGCTAAGAAGCCCAAAATCAAAAAGACTGCAAATGCCCTTATGGGCTCATTTCCGGATTCAGAGAGGGCACTTTCTTGGAGTGTCCTCACATGGTAAAGGGGCAAACAAGCTGTCCTGAGCCTCATTTATAAAAGCAGGAATTCCACTCTGAGGATTTCATCCTCATAATCTTTTAAAATACCCTACCTGTTACTACCGTCACCTTGGGTATAAGGATTTCAATATACTGCATAAATTTTCAAATCATAACATAAACATTCAAATCATAGGAGGTAACATTCAATATACTTTACTTGTACTTTATTTTTAGGATCTACTTATTTTTATATGTTTATAATACATAATAATTACATTATTATAATACATAATAATTACATTATTATAATACATAGTAATTACATTCATCTTGGGGAATTTGATATATAGGCATATCATAAATCTTAATGATTTTTACTTCTCCTTCCTCTCCCTCCCTCTTGTTTCCTCCCATGCCTAGATTCCCTAAACATCTCCACAGTCTATTTCCCCATTGCTATTATCTATCTTTTATTTTGCTCCTTTATTTATATTTTGGCTCTTTTACACCATGCTGTGTGTCCCAGAGAAGCACAAGAGGATACGAGGCTACATTTAATGGGCTGTATCAATGATCTCTTTTGTCTTCTAGCTTGAAGTTCACTTAGCTGGGTGATCAGCGGATCTAACAGTAGGAAAAAAGAAAGCTGGATTCAAGCAAAGATGGCTGATAGATAAGAGCTGGCTACAGAGGCTCCCTGAAATAGTCAACTTAGAATTCAACATAATACAGTGTGGAGAGTTCTGAACAGAGAGAAATGAATTCTCTAATCCTAAGAAGAAATTATGGTGCAAAGAACCAATCAAACATATAGTCCCGGTGCTATTATTGGAACAACTAAAGGTTCAGTGCTCCCGCTGCAGTGGGCAACTTGCTGAGCCATCCAAGGTCCTGCTGCTTCAACTCACTGAAGGTGCAGTCACATTGAGGTCAGAGGTTGGGCAGCCAAAGGAAGAGATGAGCTGGCAGGGAGCCTGCATTGACCTGTGGTGAGTGACAGGGGTGGAGCCATTCAACAGAAAGTGGGATTCTGGCAGACGACATTCTGGGACCAGGCAGGACTGGCAAGTACAAGGGGCAGCAGTGACTTCAGTCAGTTTTTCCCTTCCCAAACAGGACTGGTGGAGTGAGTTTGGCCTGGGTCATGCGACCTGGCTGAGACCCAATAGATCATCCGAAATCAATTCCCTCTGGCAACTGTGGCAGTGCATAATAACCAAGTGAAGGCCTCAGAAGTTTGAATGACCCAGAGGGGAGGCGGCGCACAGTAATACATTGCAGGCCTCAGCAGCTTGACTGATCCGGAGGGGAGGGGCCAGCACAGGCTGCCCCTGTTTGAAACTCACTGGTATACTGTAATAGGAAGGGTCACCTAGCCAGCATGCTTCAGAAGAATTGTAACCAACAAAGAAAGAAACTGGGGCCTCCTGGAAGAAACAAAAAAAGATGGGAAAAGGAAGCAACAAGAAAAAGTCCCCAGTTCCCAACCCTGAGAACACTGACCCAGGACGGGTAAATACAAAGGAGAATGAGAACAGCAAACATGCTATATCAGACACGGCCTAGTGGACATACAGAGATATATTCAGGAACTCATAGACAAGTTCAAAAGTGAAATATTTAGCCAAGTAAAGAAAGATATAAGAAGATTAATAAAAGAGATGTTAAGTACCCTTTAAGAAGAAGGGAGGAACTCAAACAAAGGAGAGAACCATTTGATGAAGAATATAAAGAAAATATAGAATACATGAAGCAGATTCAAAGAGATTACCAGAAAATTTAAAACTCTAAGGAAAGGTGGCAAATCTGCTTGAAAGAAACTAAAGATAGATTATCCAAACTGGAGGACTGGTTTGTAATGTGGGATTATGAAAAGAAAAACTTTTTAAAAATAACAAGGAAACAAGCAGTAACAATACAAAGGCTAGAAGACGACAAGAGGATCTATAACTTGAGAATAAAAAATGTGAATGAAGAAGCAGGGGTACAAACAAAGGAACTACAAAGGCTATTCACAGAAATAATTAAGGAAAACTTCCCAACCATAGGAAAAGGAAAAGATATTGAAATGTATGAGGCATACAGAAATCCAGCCACCTACAACCAAAACAGAGCTACACCCAGGCATATAATTATCAACACCCCAGAAATTCAATATAAGAATAAAATATTAAAAGATGTTAGAGACAAGAAACAGATCACGTATAAAGGAAGGCCCATCAGAATAATGACAGACTTCTCAACACACACCATCAAGTCAAGAAGAGCCTGGAGCAAAATATTTCAAGCCCTGAAAGAAAATAACCTCCAACCCAGACTGATATACCCTGCTAAACTGTCTCTAGAAATTAATGGAGAAACAAGATGCTTCCAAGACAAAGAGGAACTTGGGAAATTCGCAACCACCAATCCAACTCTACAGAGAATACTGCAGGGCATTCTAGAGAGAGAGAAAAGTACTAGGATTCCAGGAACAGTGGCAGAGAGGCCTCAATGAATGGAGCAGAAAACAGAATGAAGAAGATAAGCAGACAACTGGTGGCAAAAAAAAGGCTAGAAGGTTGGTTATAATCTCTAATATAGATGGCCTTGATATACTAAATTAAAAAAAGAAAAAAAAAAAAGAACCACACACGGAGTAGATCAGGAGGTAGGGTTCACCGAGATGCTATTTATACAAAATATAATTAACATGAAAAGGAGTACATGGACTGAAAATCAAATATGAGAAAACAGTGCTCTATGTGACAGAGAACCAGAGTTATAGGGGCAACTAGACCAGTTTCTGTGGATAGGTTGGAAAGACAGGCTTTAATAGGTAAAGGAATACAATTAGAGATCAAGTCCAGGAGAGAGAAGGTTCAGAACCACTTAGGTAAATAGCAGTTTGCCCCTTCCCCCAATTTAAAACCAAGGGTCTTGATCAGACCCAAAAATGCACAGTGTACCCTGAGGAAGTAAAAAGGGAGGGAGAGTCTTAAAAAAGATGGCAGAAGATACTGTTAATAGTGTATCAGGATTTAAAACCCACATTACTCGCACCACTCTGCTTAGATAGATTTTATTCTGTTCCAGTTTGTCTACTTGCATTAGATTTGAGGGCACAGACAGCTATCCCAAAAACATCAGGATATAGCACAATAATCATCTTTAATTTCCTATAACTTAATCTGGAGCCCTGTATGACTTATACTGTTTTATCATGACTGATATTACTTAAATCTGGTTGTTTGATTGCTGTTTGGTATCAACAGATTTTATTCAAAATTGATATGATTGATTGTATCAAGTCTGAGGGTATAGGCAACTACACCGAAGAGGACAAGACTCACTATGATACATATTCTGGTTTGATTACTGCCTGTTATACATACTAATATATTCAATTATACTATGTCTGATGATATAGCCAATTCTATTGAAGATAACAAGAGACAACACCATAGCCACGGTAGAACTCCTTGTACAATGGTCTTACATTTCTTTTTCACTTCTTGTATTTATAGGAATATGTTTTGCTTTGCCTTACTTTGTTTTGTTTCTGCCTCTAATATAGAAAGGATAGAAATACATGTTACACTCATGCATGTGTAGAATCTATAACAGTTTATAAGAGCTGATCTTATGACACATGATGAAATGAACAGATACTTTGAAGAAAAAGAGACACCAAAGTACCCAATGCTGATCCCAGAGTGTCATGATGTGAAATCCAGCAATACTATTATTTTTGTTAAGAATAATTTTAGCCTGCTTTAGTTGTTTAATCTCAACATAATTGAAGATATGGATAACTGCATGTATGTTTAAGTGTATAGGATTGACAGCCATATTACTAAGTTTTTGTTGCATAGTTGAACAGAACTGTTTGTAGTTTCGCAGTTTGAATTCCCACTTTATATGTTCCACTTTTGTATCTTGAACAACTATTTGTAAGAGGACAGTATGTAAATATCAACCAGTGATTTCTGACTGTTTATTTTTTTTCTTTGAATGTATGTATTTTTCTGTTTTGTTTAGTCTGTCTTTAAATAAAATTTTTAAAAAGATAAAAATTATTTATATTTTGGGTTCTCATATAAAAGAATTCATTTCTTTTGTCTGATTCATTTCACTTAGCATTATTGTCTATATTTTATGAGGAATCACTTTCCATTTCCTTCTTCTTTATATTATCATTAGGGCATAGATATTTTTGAAATTTGTGCACAATTATCTAAGACTTACCCTTCATGATACTGACAGTGCACACATGCATGTTTGTCTGTGTGTTTTAAAGTATAGCTTTAGACAAACAGAACATCATGTTTAATAGAGTTAGTATTCTGTGAGAGGAAAATAACCCCTGGTGATCAACAAAATAAATTCAAGTTAGCATACTGCTGTTCCTATCTGTATTTATAGATAAATCAGAAACCTATGTCCCCAACACCAACTCTCTGAGTACTGATAAACTGAGAGAAAACGCATAGAGTCATGGTCCCTCCCATCCTAATCCCTACCTGGGAAGAAAATCTTTACTGGCTATCCCCGTTAGCACTTATCCCTGGCCAAGCAAACTTGGTATTAAGTTAAATTCCATTCTTGGCACATGCCCAACAGGCTGCAGAGAAGGCTCGTGACATTATCTTATTGCCATCAAATCATTTCAAATTTCTCAGTTGTCTTTTTCTACCTAGTAAATAAGATTGTTTTTTCACAATTGCTTAGGTAGTTCCTACCACCCTCTCCCTGCTTGAAAATATTTTCCAAATGTTACTGATGTTCCATCAGCAAATCAAAGACAAAACACAGGAATCATCTCATTCCTCTAACTAGCTGGCATATATTTAGTTTTTTATCTCTTAGTTTCTAATGAAAACAAAACTACATTGCCTATGTCTGCCTCAGAAACAAAATGTTAAAGCTCTTAATACTCGATGTCTTTTCCAGTGTCTTCTATTGCTTTCTTGTAATTCAACCAAAAAATAGGGCAGACATTTAAAACACAGATTCCAGTACCAAAACATATTAAATGACAACTATTTAACATGTACCACAAAGAATACTACATGTTATTAAAAAAAAAAAAAGAATACTACATGCTCTTTTTGTTTCAGGTGGAACCAGAGAGACTAATAAAGTAGCAGTTTTTAATTTTTTTGTAAAATACCACATTTCCTAATTACCTAATCAGATAAATTAATCATAACTAACAGGTTGAGAAAATTAACACAGAGGTTAGACAGCATGCTCAAGGTCATGTAGAGCCACCCTAGTCCTACCCAGTGGAAGGATTACAACCCATGTTTATCCAATTCCATTACATCATGCTGTTTCCTGACAATAATTACTATAGCTACTGCTAACTACATACTAGGAATTGTGCTAAGTACCACATTTAATCTTCATCATAAGCAGTATGAGGTAGATACCAAAATTAGCCCTATTTTATAAATAAGAAAACTAAGGCTCAGAGAAAATAAATTCAGCTGCCCAGTATCATATAGGATGAGGTACACAGCTTCCACGCACCCCCATGCGGTCTGCTCCAGAGCTGACACTCAAATCACCAGGTTACATTCTCTGCCAGAATTGAAACTCCCTACTAGAAACTGAGTAAATAGCTAATTTTCATCAATACAGATTTCTGATGAGATTACCACAGTTCTACTCACAACAGAACGGTTTATTTGCTTGGCAGTAGGATGAGAATGTTCATGTGGCTGCGTTAACAAACAAAGTGCAATTTTTATTTTGGCCCACAAATCATTAAAACTCTTTAAAAAAAAACACTAACTTTAAAAATTAAATATCCTTTTTTGATGTGCTTATATAAATATTGAACATGAAGTGATTAAAGAGTGATTCCCCATAATTGTTATTTGTGGCTGAAAAGGAAGACAGTACCTAATTAATGCTGCAACACAGAAACATATCTTTGTAACGCTCTAGTTGAAGTACACTTTCTATGTAGACTCCAGGCCCCTTCAAATTCTAGAGCAGTCAAAAAACTATCTACCAAACTCAAAGCTGAGACCACACTCCTTTGAGAGAAACAAGCAGGGCTGATCACATACTGTTACTTAGAAATAAAGTCAGCAATGAAAATGTGATAAGACATAGTAAGGAATCTACATTAATTTAACTTAAAGATTTTTCAACATTAAGCTAGTGCAAAAGTATATACAAAGAACCATTTCATTTTCAATATGACATATCCAACACTTGATAGTAAAGCAATGTTTGTTAGATTACTCTGCCCAAATATAGGTTAGTGTAAGTATTGTAAGCATGTTTAAGATAAGACTAAGTTAAGCTAGGACGTTTGGTATTAAATGTACATATTGTATTAAATGTACTCCTGATTTACAATATTTTCAATTTACAATGGGATTACAGGATAAGACAAGTAAAGAAACATCTATAAATCAATTTTTAAAGTGGTATTTTGAGATTGTTCTTGGAAACTATGAAAGGAAAATCTAAGAACATCATCTGAGTTAGGAAAGCCCTGAAATAATCCCAATTCAGCTAGTGGGACACAAAGGAAAATCCAGACCAAAAAACATTCTCTTTTCCACAATGGTTAAGACTCAGCATATTTCCTAGACAAGTAAGATTTCAAATGTGTCACATAAATAATTCTCATTGCCATCATTCTGAAGTTTTTATGTATAAATTTTAGCTATATATTATATATATATAGACAGAATATAATCAGTTTATACATGCAAATACATATAAATACATGGGTGAAAACACATTCTCCATCACATAAGCTGTACCTGAAACTGAAGCCAGGTTTCTGACATCCATATTGGGCAAGTTCTGGAAAGCAGAACAGCAGCTTTACAAAGGCTGCCTTGGTTTAAGGCTACTCTGGTTTAGGTATGCTTCATCTTACTCTTACCTTATGAAGATACTATCCAAAATACTGTAATAAAACTAATATACCTTTGGAACTATTAATATAAATATACATCAGGGTTTTCTGGTAAAAAATTTCCATGCTAGCTTAAGTGATCCTTTTTTCTCTAAACTCAAGATCTAAAGTGTTATGGATCTATCTACTCTTCTCTAATATAAGAGCAATGTTAACCAATAAAAATATGACAGTTCTTAGAATGCTCCAGACTGTTTAAAATAATTTATCTATTCCATTTCTTTTAATCCACATAGAACATTTCATTTAGAGAAAGAAAAGCCTTCTGATATTCAAAATAAAAATACTTAACACCTGTACTGAATAGATCATTCAGCTACATTACTCAAACTGTAATATTACGGTTATAGTGTTGTAGGTGCACTGCTTCACTCTCTATTGTACAATGTTCTTCATGTTTGTGATAAATACATCTTAAACTGCATCCATTTGAGCATAAATGTCCCATGGGCACTAGACAGACCCAAGTCCCTGAAACTTACATTTGTATTTTACACATCCCATCCAATGTAATGCCTTCATATATAAATTTTTCAAGAAATAACTTAACTGGTTGAATAAATCCTCACCCTTCAACTGGGCAAAGCAATTCTAATTCTATATAAAACAAGCTATTTACAATAATGAACAATGGAGAAATCCATATGAAACATCTAGTTTCTTAATCCATGCCATGTCACCAATCTTGTGTATAAGATTTGAACAATAAAAAAAGTTTTTTAACTACAGAATTAGAAAAACTTTCCCTGCAGAGGGACCACTGATGTGACTTGTTAGTCTAATGAAGGGTTTTTTTTCAAACTTAGCATTCAGATCTGCATTCTTACTTGATTAATATTCACCACCATTATTTAATGCAGATCACATGAAAAATGAACCCTGTATGCCAGGATAACTTGCAAGAAATTACTATTTATCAGCATAAATCAACAAGCCCCCTATTACCACAGTATCCAGTGGGAAAAGTAAAATAAAAAGTTATTATCAAGGTCATGTAAAATTAAAGAGTGGGGGCAGGGTAAACAATTAACTTTTACATTGAAAATCATATAAATATTTTGAGTAAAGATTAGCATGGCTATGTAAGATTTTAAAAAAAAAACAGATGAAGTTCTAACCTATTCTAAAATATAGACAAACCTTAAAGACAGACTGTTAGGTCAAACAAGCTGGACACACAGAGACAAATATTACATGATTTCACTTATATGAATTATCTAGAAAAGGCAAATTCTTCCCAAGTAAAAGTTAGGTAAGACTAAGGGGAAGAGGAAATGGAGAGTTGTGATTTAATGGCTGTAGTTTTCGTTAAGGGTAATGGAAAGCTTTTGGAAGTAATGGTAATGATTGAACAACACTGAAAGGTACCTTAAGGCTACTGAATTGTGCAATTAAACAAAGCAACAAATTTTGTATTATATATGTTTTGCCACAATAAAGATATATAAAAATTTTTAACTTTTTCTTCAATTTCTGTATGTAAAAATGTCAAGGTTTCACAGACAATAAACCAAGCCATACCAATATCCCAAGGACTCTTCCCATGAGTAGGCCCTGAATATATGCCTCAGAGTGGCATATAGTGTTGGACACCTGTGAGTGGAACAAATGGAGTCAGGATCAAAAGGTAAAAAGCTTCAGAGAAGCTGGGGGTTAAGAGAACTGCTAGCTAACCCAGAATAGCAAGCTGAGACAAACATTTGCAAATGCAAAGTCTTAAAATAATGAAGAAAGGGGCCAGGCATGGGAGTACACACTTAGAATCTCAACTACTTAGGAGGCTGAAGCAGGATTCAGGCCAGTTCAAGGCTAGGAGTTCAAGGCCAGCCTGAACTACATAGCAAGGCCTGCTCTCAAATTTAAGAGAAGGGGTGGGGAGCAGGAGAAGGAGGAGGAGAAAAAGAAGAAGCAGCAAAAGAAGAAAAAGAACATAAATATAAACAACTGTCAATGCTGCAACTTATCCTATGTTTATAGTTAATCCAGGTGTGATGGAAAACTAGTCATAGAAAGCACAATTCAGCTCTCTTTCCAAGAGCCAGCCAAACTTCTGAGTATGCACAGGCAAAAGTTCTGTGGTGTGGCCACACACACACGGGAAATTGCTCCTCCCCCACTCATGGTCCCAATCGGAAAGGAACACAGTTTTCCTGGTACTAGAGATCTAACACCATCATAGACAACAAAGACCACAGAGTATTTTCATCTCTCAGGGTAGTGTGAAACTAGAGCATCTTCTACACCTCAATAGCACAAGTCTTCAGAATTCCACTGCAATAGCACTGAGCCCTGACCGTTTCCTTACCTGCCTATGACTTCCTACTGAAGGCCACAGCCACTCTGGCTGATGGTATTCACCGGCCGGTAGCTAGATAGGAAGTAAAGAAACTGTACTCAGTTTCTTTGCCCTCAAGCAAGATAACTGTAGGGTGGATTCCATGCAGTCTCATGTAAGTTCCCAACGACACAGTTCCAGTTGTCAACAGCGGTAACATGCTCACTGACACATCCTATATTTGGCTCCATTCTATCCTATCTCACTTTCCCACTTCTTTACAAGTACTTCACGGGATCATTTTCCTAATAAATTATTTCACTTGGATCCTTGATTACAATGTCACTCTATCAAAGAACAAGAGATACTTTTAGCTTGTTCAATTCTACTTTGAGACCTACTATTTTAAAGTTTCCTTCACTGTACATTTTGTAAAGTATAAACTGTCCTACCAATTAATTTATTGTTTCAGGGTTTGTTTTAGGGACTGAACCCAGAGCTGCCCTACTGCTAAACTACATCCCAAGTCTGTTCTATTTTGTTAGTTCGAGATTAAATTGCCCCAGCTGGCTTCAAACTTATGATTCTTTGTCTTAGCCTCCTAAACAGCTAGAATTACAGGCTGCACCACCACACCTGACTGCTGATCCTATAAGAAAAAAATGTCTCAACTCCACCCTTAATGACTGACTTCTGGGAGTGAAGTGTACATAATAATACAACTAGCAGGAAAAAAGTTATGTCATTAAGCAGATAAAAACAAAATACAGAAGTTCCAAAAAGTAAAGATTAATGTAAACTAACTGTATCCCTCACAGTTCCATTATCTAGATGACATCAGATCTATACAAGCACCTATAAGAGACAAAGGTCTATTCAAGAGAGAAAAGCATGAAGCAAGAAAAAATAACAGGGATATGGGTGGCTTGTGGCATATTAATGGAAAGTAAAGTCTTTTAATTTATAGCAAAAGCTTTATGTAGCACAGTTGAAGATGTAGCTACAAACATATTTTGAGGCCACAGCTGGCAAACAAAAGATAGTGAATATTTCTAGGCAGAAAAATAACATCCATTACCAAAGGAATTTTAAAAAATCTAATGACATATGTGCAAATACTAGGTTTAAAAGGGTTTGTGGAAGATTTGGTGACTTTTCTCATTGCCTAGAAGCCAGTTAAGTGAGTTTAAAGTCCAGAAGACATACATGCCTAGAAAATTATTTTTTCAACACTCAACATTGAGCTATATCCCCAGACTTTTTTTAAAATTTATTTTGAGATGGCATCTCACTAAGTTCCTAAATTGATCAAGTAGGATTTGAACTTCCAGTCCTCCTCCCTTCACCTCTTAGAGTGCTAGGATTATACTCATGTGCAACTACGCCAAGGGAGATAGGAATTTTAACATGGAAGTTATCAAAACTAGCTGAAGTGATGAAAGTAAGTGACATTTCCCTGGGATGATTTCATACCTCAGAAAAAGGAGACTGCAGGGGAAAAAAAAACCCTCAGGAACCAATATTAAGTGGAATGAAGAAGACTAGATGTTTACCCCAAAAAATAAGAAGCAGGAAAAATATGAAGTAGAAGGATATGAGGGCAGAAGTAAAAGTAGAAGAAAAAGAGAGAACGCTGATAAAACTTTCCGGCAAGACGGCATAAGGCAGCTCTAAACTGTGTCTGCTGGGAATGAGGCTGCTGATTACCTGGCTGAAAGGAGAATGGCAGAGATGGGGTGGTATACACACTGGAAGGTCAGAAAAGAGTGCCCAGAAAAGACTCCCCTGAACTGAGATGCTGTGAACCAGGTTAATAGGAAAAGTCATCAAGTACGGGGAAAAAAAGGATCTGCAAAAAATAGGTTTGATTCAATTCAGAAATGTTTACCCTAAACATAAAACAGCTATGAAATATACATAAAGATTTTCAAACTTAACAACTATAATTAATTCATTATTTTGCACAAAACAACCTTTTAAATTACAATGCTAACTTTGTGAGTAAAAGAATCCAATCAAAAATCTGGCAAACAGACTACTCAGCAAAACTTGATGAAAACATACACAAATAAGGATACACCTTCTGTATAACCTCTTTCTAAAAGGAGCAAATTTACATACAACTGCTACATAAATTACTCTCCAGTTCTGCCACAATCTGACCAAGCTGTTTCTAGGCAACCAAATTTAATCTTAAATTTTATTTCTTTTTACTTAAAAAGCACTCCATATTTTATAATAGAAGAAGTCATTAGAAAACTTGAAAGTTTCTTCACTTCAGAAATTGAGAATATCATTCAGTTCTCCAAAACCCACATCTCTGGCTGTATTCCAATACCCTGGCAAGTTTATTTTTTGGTTTTGTTTGTTTTTACCCCAGTGTACAACTGTAGGAGAGGCACAAGAGTAATATAATAGTTGAGTCAAACTCAGATTTGACTATTGAAAAGTGTGAAGTTACTACCTCCTCTAGCACTTTCGCTGAAGAAACTATCAGAACCATGTATTTTCAACTGCCTTCATACAGCAAGCTATCAGTTATGTGACACCCTATAAAAAGACACAACTTCTAATTATATCCATTCTTTCATTTTAATTGCTCTTGAGAATGATTACATATTTAACTCGGCTATCTTTAAAAAATTAAGCTGCTTTAATGAAAGTATTTTAGATAGCTATACCACCATATATCAATTAAAAATCATTGTGCTTGTTCTCAGGAAAGGATTTTAACGGAAGTACAGAGGTGGTAGTGTTTTGCGATTTTAAGAAAGTTAATTAGAGGGCACCTAGTCAGAGGGATCATTCAGGAAATAAGTGTATCAAAAACTCAAAATATATAATCTGCATAATGTCAAGAAACAGCAAGAGATTCTTTGTAATGAGTTTACACATGTTCACTTTAAAAGAAAACTTTCAGTTGTATCAGGTTTAGACTTCAATGGGCTATAATCCTCGCTATGCAATAACATGACTATTTCAAATTTTTTCCTTAAAATATTTCTAAGAAAAGATTATGTTTTCTAAACAAAAATCATAATCTACGACTAACAAAGCTCAAAATTAGCCCAAATATCTTACAAATTAACCTATAAATTAAGTTTCACATAAAAAAATGCAAAATATTACCAGTCAGCAAGTACAATAAAGCATGTTCTACATTTCCTTTATCCTGGATTCGTTAATAATAATTTCTATACAAGGGTATTCCATCTTAAAATATAAACTCATTATAGCTACACGTAGGCAAAGGTGTCATCAGTAGCACATAATAGTAAAGGTGACTTTCAAAACATAAATCTTATTGTCCACAGTAATAACGGCCTTCTTGTGTGTACTCTGTACAAATTTCATCCTATTTTTCCAATAAATTGCATTAGTAACTCTTAAAATACCAATTCTAGTTTCCCAACTACTTCACTCAAGGCAATTTAGTGCCACAATAGAATGATATTGTACCCCAGGAATATTTCAAAACTCTTTCAATTAAATAAAATCAAATGAGCTAAAGTATATAAAATGGATTTCACAAAGTCTGTCACAGGGCAGACATACAATAAACAATAATGGAACCTGAATTCAACCAACCTCTCTGATATCAAAACATTAAGAACCAAAAGATTCACAGTTCACAGCAAATTAGATAAGCATCATATCAAGAGCAGAGAGGCAAATGGAACACACTGAGAAGGAGAGCGGGAGGAAGTGAAACAACTTGACCTCTGCATAATTGCAGATGAAGACACAAGAGTAACGTCAAAGCTTTCCCAATTCTATCACCCTTCACTCATTCCCTGGTCATTCAGCTGAAGGAAAATGAGAAGGGTACTTACTTGCTACTTCTTGGCTGCCTAACTGATGCCACATTATTCTCCAACATACTCCTATCCTGAAGGCAGCCACCTATTTCACAATCATGTTGCTGTGTGCTTTTATAATCACAGACATGATTATGAAATAGGCCATAATCTTATTTGGGGAGGGATACTGGGAATCGAACTCAGGACCTTGTGCTTGCCAGGCAGGTGCTTATGTCACTGAGCTATATCTCCAGCCTCTATCATCTTTAGCTAGGGTGTGTTTAGTGTTCATGTTAACAGAATCACATCCTCAAGATTATTCACTGTGACAATAACTAAAACCCAAAAGATAAATTGGTATGTCTTTTTTAAGTCATTTTTTAAAAGGAAAACAGAAAAAAGGGTAGAAATGATACAGAATTTCAAAAAAAAGTAGGAAATTAACACTAGTTAATATATTGCATATTGTTATTTTAGAAGTAGCTGTTCAAGTTTCAAGATCCAGGCATAAAAAATATTCAAACAATGACAGCACAAACTGTTATTTTTGATGAACTGACAGAGATTAGCAGTATAGATATCTTGCATACATATATGTACACACATTTCTGTATGTACATATCATCTTTTGCTTTCTTCCTTTTCTCCTTTCCCCTATCCCAGTTGTTCTCAAAGTCATTTCTTTACTTTCGATAAGCTTCAGAATGCATTTTTCATTAACTAAAATTATTGCAGAATGTATATATTTATATTAGCTATAGTTTAGAACATAAATGTCCACCAAAGGCCCATGTGTCACAAGTTGGTCCACCTCACTGCTGCTGGGAGGTGGTGGAAACGTTAAAAGGCAGGGCCTACTGGGAAGTTATTAGGTACCGAGAGGGCGTGCTCTTAAAACCACATTGTGAAAACTGCCCTCTACCACCTTTTCGCTCCCTGGCCTTCAGGGAAGCAATTCTACTAGGCCACGTCTCACTATAATTCACTGCTTCCCCGTAAACCCAAAGCAACAGGGCCAATCACAACCATGGACTGGAACCTCAAAATCTATAAGCCAGGTAAATATTTACTTTTTATGCAATAATTAGGTCCAGGATATTTTTAGTGACATAAAACTGCTCTGTGACAGACTTTGTGCAAAGAGATGCCTTAGGTTTCATAAGTACTTTCTTATCCCATGAACAGACTATGGCACAAACAAATAGAGCATAGTTTTAGGTGGAAACCTTGTATTTGTACTTAAAGCTTCTTTTGTTACAGCAGTGGGTAAAGCAAAAAGTTATTGTGGGTAACTGTAATGTTAGATAAGATGCAAACAGGAGATACCCAAACTTTACTCTAAGGAAAACCATTAGCAACTTCTGAGAATTCCGAAACAATCTAAATGGAGAAGGAATGAGGTAGCCAAAAGTAATAGTGTTGACATTCGAAACGAGAGATGACTTCCAAGTAGAAGTACAAGGAAACTGGAGAAAACACGCTCAAACTACAGATTAGAACATCACACATGACAGTGAACTTTCCTCTACTGTATTAGTTTTTCCACATTCTCAAAATAACTGCAAATTTGATAAAGGCAGACACTCAACAGTGGTTGTAACATGTGTCTCGGCACCATACCTGTCACATGGATGCTACTCAACATTTCTTGAATCAATAATTAAAATAAAGTTTGGAAGCAGGTGGTCAAAAAAAATTTTATTCCGTAAAGTAAAAGTTTTCAGTGAGTAATAGTTACATGCTCAAATTGCCTTTATCTACTTATAAGGTAAAGTGTAAAAGTCTTAAGATATTTCAGGAAAAAATCCTATTTCTGAACTATTCTTCCATAGTTTAAAAAACTATATGACACAATCGCCGGTACCAAAACAAACAAATAAACTGTATGGCAGAAGACTGAATATAGTCTGATGTTCCTAAAGTGAACTAAAATTTACAGATTCAAATGGATGCTAGTAACTGGAAACAGGAGCTTAGTTTTTTACCTCTGTAAAAAAAATCTCAGGCAGAAAAAGAAAGCTACAGGCAGGGCATGTTGTTACATGCCTATAATCTCAGCATTTAGGAGGCCGATGCAGAAGGATTGCCAGGAGTTCAAAGCCAGCCTAGGTACACAGTGAGTTCAAGACCTGCCTGAACTACATCGTGAGACACTGTCTTTAAAAAAATAAAAATAAAAAAAAAAAGAAAAGTGACAAATTTTTCCTTTAACTTTTTTATTTTGAAGTACTTTTAAATGTACCCATAAATTGCAACATACTAACTCATACTCTTCCACACATATACATTTATTCCAGTCAACATCTTAACCAGAGCATAATAATCAAAGCTAAAAAAAAAAACTGATACAATTTTATCAACCACAAATTTAACCTAAATTCCATTAATAACTGGTTTTTTCAGAATTTTACAATCCACTTGATGTCCTATTTCCTTAGCCTTCTCCAATCTGCGACAATCTCTGAATCTTTTCTTGCCTTATTTTAGGTTGCTATCTGATGTTTTCTCCCAGGTACGCATTTTGACAGCAGTAGTACAAACGTGTGTGCTTTTCTCCTAGCATTATTTGCCAGGTTTCAGCACTGCAAAGTTCCTCTTTTTCCCCTGTAATTAATATCATGAAAAAGGATCTCTGAGATCCTATGCATATCTTGCTTCTTCTTAAACTTTCATTCACTAATCCTAACGTCCATTAGGAGACAACACCTCTGGCATTTTAATGCTATTTTCTATCCCCTGCTATATTCACTGATTCAAATTCTTCACATTATTCAATCAACTGCTTACATCAGTGTGGGATCATGGATATTTACTAATTCTATAGCTTATAATTCAAAACTATTTTGTGGCTTAATTTGCTGCTCAAGTTCTTCTAGCCTTGGAGATTGAAAGCTCTCTTAGGTTGTCTCCTGTGCTTCTCCAATTCCCCCACTGCTTTTTAAGCTTTCTAACATCACAAAATGCTCCAGGTGTGTAGTTCTACACTATCTACAAAGTTGTATTTCTATTAATACTGTTGTGTACTGATATATTCAATTATACTATATCTGATGATATAGCCAATTCTATTGAAGATAACAAGAGACAACTCAGTAACCATGGTAGAACTTCTTGTACAGCAGTAAGTTTTATGTATCTATAGAAATACATTTTGTTCTGTCCTGCTTTGTTCTGTTTCTCCCTCTAATATAGAAAGGATAGAAATACATGTTAAGATTCATGCTTGTGTAGAACCTATAAACAGTTTACAAGAACTGATCTTATGACACATGATGAAATGAACAAATACTTTGAAGGAAAAAAAGACACTACAGTACCCAGTGCTGATTCCAGAGTGTCATGATGTGAAATCCAGCAATACTATTATTCTTTATTCAGAGTGATTTTAGTCTACTTTGGTTTGTTTAATCTCAACATAAAAGAAGATATGGATAACTGCATGTATATTTAAGTGTATAGGACTGATAACAATACTGCTAAGTTTTTGTTGGATAGTTGAACAGAACTATTTGCAGTCTCGCTGTTTGAATTCCCATTTATATGTTCCACTTTTGTAACTTAAACAATTATTTGTAAGAGGACAATATGTAAACATCAACTAGTGTTTTATTACTGTTTTTTTCTTTGAAAGTATGTATTATTTCTACCCATTTTGTTTTGTTTTGTCTTTCTTTAAATAAAATTTTTTTAAAAATGCTCTAGGTGCTTGTATTCTCTCTGCCCAAGTCCTAGAATCAATCATTTCTCCAAAGAAACCTGCTTTCCTTTGTTACAGAACAATATCGATAACCAACACGTGGAATTCAGGTTCATTCACTGCCACTGGAGTAGCTGCTTCAAGACCCTCTCAGTGTGCAGAAACAGAAAACATATTTTGTATTTTATAGCACACACATATATCTGTATTTCTAACTATCTATTTCTGACTATCTCTGCCTGTATAGCGAAAATATTCAAAATTAAATCATACTGACACTTTGGACCATAATTCAATACTACAAGTTTATCTTACCTGTCACCACTCCTTAATGGTAATTTCTCTCTCTCTGACAAGGAGAAATTTAGCTTTCATTATTGACTGTATTTATTTTTCCAATTCTATTTTACATAATTTCAGAACTGGTAGTCTAAACTTCCGTACAAATTTACTAACTTAAGTGCAGTATTTGTGTGTTCTTTTTATGTACAGTATTATAGTATCTAGAAAATAATACTATTTTCCAACATTAATTAGGTTGGCTCATTTCCCCCTACCCTCTTCACTGACATTATGTTTTTCATTTGCAGTATGGTTAAGTTCACAACAGTTTATTCCATCTTGTTATTCCATTTTGGTTTCTCTTCATACTCTACTTGGTTGATTTTATTTACAAAAGTTTGCACTTTTAAAGAACACAGTTCTAGATATTTTGATAAATGCAGTCCGTTTGCTACCACCACATGATACAAAATAGCTCATTACTGCCAAATTAGGGAGTCAAATCAATCCTTCCTCTTCCGCAACCCCTGCTCTGCCCCCACCTCAGAGTTTTGCCTTTTCCAATGTAATCTTTCAGTGATTAACAGTATCCCGCTAGTGTTAGATCTACTGAGATTGTTCCATAGCTCTTGGATAGTCTGTTGCATGTTTGTTTGTTTTCCTCCATTTAGGTTTTTTTCCTTCTTTTTAAATGATCAGTAATTTCTATTACCCTATATTCAAATTCACTGATTCTGTACCAGGCTGTTTCAGGATTACTAATAAACCCTTAAAAGATATTCTTTGTTTTTGCTATTTTTCTGAATTCTAGTTTTTGTTTTTGTTTTTGGTACCAGGGATTGAACTCATCACCTTGTTCTTGCCAGGCAATCCCTAGCCCGTGAATTCTAGTATTTCTATTCAATACTTCTAGATTTTATCTTTTTGCTACTATTATCCATCTAATCATGCTGTTTACATTTTTCATTAAAGCTTTCAATATTATATCTCAATTTGTTGAGTACTTTGTCTCTTGAGAGTGCTAGGTTTGGTTGTTTGGTTTACTTTTGCTTTGCTTTGCTTTGCTTTGCTTTGCTTTGTTTTGTTTTGTTTTTCTTACCTTTTCATATGCCTCCTATTTTGGTGAAAGCTAGACATCTTCCAAAGGAAAGTAGAGATTAAGACAGACTAGAATTTGGCACACTCTTTCTTCTGCTATTCCTTTTCAGTGGGGTTCACTGAGTCAGAAATTGGGTTGAGTTTGAGATTTATCTATAGCTAGAGTCACCTCCATCCAATACACCACAATCTCAGTTCCTCTACTGATGTGGGGACTGGTTTGCAGAGGTTTTTCTCAATGTCTGCTGCCCCCCTTGGCTTTAGGGATTGTTCTTGTGTGAATGTCTTTGTAACTATTCTGGTGAAGAGCTAGGAACAGGGACTTATCTGCTTTTATGATTGAGCATCAGTTTTAGGCAGTGAGTATATCCCTGAGCCTCAAAATGTGGCCTTCTCAGTCCTGCTGTTTCCCCAGCTGTGGCTCTGGGCCCAACATGCTCCCCCAAGGGTAGGTCTACTTCTACTCTTTTCTCCCAACGCAGGGCATTTTCACCAGTGCCCCAGTAGTCAACAGCGTTTTGAAAGAAGGAAGGAAAGGAAAAGGGAATGAAAAAAGAAATCAAGATACATTATGTGCATGTGTAAACTTCCCAGAAGGAACGTTATACACTATACACATAAAGCAATAAACTAAATAATGTTTTAAAATGAAAATAACAATAGGTTAAGTATTCTATTCCCTCTGGGCACTGAACCCAGCGTTTCACGCATTCTAAGCCTGCTTTACTCCTGAGCCACACTCATAACCCTGAAAAAGTTTTCTGTCCTCCTTCCTGCTTAGAAAAGAAAGAGAAAATAAGAAGTGTCCTGGTAGAATTTCTGGTAGAATTTCCACAAAGAATCTTCTACTGCTCTTCTCCCTCAACCCTGCACAACTACAAGATGCCATCTCAGGAATCACCTGTCTTTTTGTGGTGCACATGATAAAGAGTCTGTGGAGAAAAACCCTACTAGTAGGCATGAACAGCCCCTCTAAAACATAGCCTCCAGGCATTCTGCACTCTCATGCCAAGCCACATAGAGTATCCACAGATTCAGGTAACTGTTCTACTTGAATTCTTACCAGGGTCCAGCTATGTCTGACCCAGGTAAGCAAGTGTTCATTCCTCTCATTTCAGGCATCAATCTCTCTTAGTCCTGTAGTACTAGCTGACCCACAGCATCAGAGCTCCAGGACTCAAACAGTCATGAATTTGCAGTTTTCCAGCTTCAGGGGAAGACTTGTTGCTAGGTTTTGGACTGCAGTATCCTTCAAAATATCGTAGGACAGGGCCTGATTCTTTCCTTTGGTGCCTTTAGTTCATCCCCCTCTCATAACCACTGAAACGCTCTTAAAGTGGGCTTATTTCATGGTATTCAAATGCTACTTCAATACAGTTGTTCGAGCAAATGAATATTATGAGATTCAATGTTACTAAATCAATGTTTTGATCTAGGGGGTGCTGTATGTGATGGGGTCATGTTTGAAGATTAGCAGTCATGCTCTTACTGTATCATAATTGTATCTTCATTAATGGTTGGATTTATTTGCTAAGAGAATGATATAAATGTAAAGTTTACTGAAAGTCAACTTAAAAGCAACACTCCAAATTCCAAATTAAAATAACCTAGCAGAATTTTAATCTTAAAACCTAATTAGAGAATTTTGGCTGTTTGTTGATGTGACTTTTTTCTGTTAATATATCATCAAGAAAGGTCTCATTCTTTCCCTAACAATAAAATAAACTTAAAACTAAGTTGCAACAGTATATTTAGAAATAAACTACACTGAGAACTCAGCCTAATAAAAAACACAGAACAGCTGATAATGATTCCGTAAAAGCATTTGCTTCATGTTTGACAGAATGCTTTCAGAACGCCAATTACATATTCATGGCCTCTATAGTTCTGTTTACAAAATATTTTCTCAAATCTCTTGAGAGATTCTACAGGGTTAAAAATGGTCTTAAGATCAAAGATCAAACAGAAGGGGAAACCCTGTAATTTTCTATAGCAGTTCATTGATCTTTTCCATCTGCTATGCAAGAGAGGAGGCATAAGTTATGTTCTAAAAAGAAAACCTTTCTAACTAAAAATGACAGTAAACTGATTCTGGCAAACATTCAAAGGGAATTCTTCTATAAGAGAGCAAACTCCCTTTTGCCAAAATATAAACGATGTCAATAGGAAAATAAAATCAACTTTTTATATCTTTGTTCCTGCAAATACATCATATGATCAGATTTCTATTATAAAACCACACAGAATAAATGAATTTTCAACCATCAAGAGGATTTCTTAAGCACAAACTTATGGGTAAATGATGAGAATCAGCTGGAGCAAGACACTGAGAAGCTAACTAAGGCTCAGAGAAATAACTGTACTTTCATGGTACAGGCCCACAACTCCAAGTTCCATAGACAATCCTTAAGGTGGAAACCTAGAAACTCCGTACTACATCTTTATCTTGGAAATAGCTGAGAAATCCATAGGAGGCAAAATGATACGGTACATTTTTTAATAAAAGAAATTATTTTTGTCTCTCAAGACAAATTCCCACAGGCACACAAAAAATAACTATGGACCTCAGTATCCTTCAAAATATCCTAGGATGGGGCCTGATTTTTTCCTTAGGGGCCTTTAATTCATCCCCCCTCATAACCACTAAATTACTCTTAAAGTGGGCTTACTTCATGGTATGCCAATACCACTTCAATAAAGTTGTTTGAGAAAATGAATATTATTAGACTTAATGTTACTAAATCAATGTGCAAACCTACAAAAAATTCATTTTTCTCCCTCATACACAAATGTGCAAATATGTTTTTAAAAAGACATCAGAGGGTAACAAGTATTTTCAATAGTGTTAGAACAACTGAGGAGTATTCACCTTCAGAAAAAGAAATATGAGTTCTTATTCACCATATATACAAAACTAAAATGGACCAAAGACCTAAGAGTTAAGAGCTAAAACTGTACCATTCTTAGCCAAAATGTAGATAAAAATCTTCATGATCTGGGGTTTAATAAGTTTCTTAAATACCCACAGCACAAATAAACACAGAACAGCACAAGAAAACAAAGAGATAAAATAGACTTCATCAAGACATTAAAGACTTGTGCCTTAAAGAATATTATCAGTAACGTATAAGACAAGCCTGGCACCATGGCACATGACTGCAGTCGCAGGACTCGTGACTAAGGCAGGAGGATCCTTAAACCCATCATGTTGAAACAATCCTGTGCAACATAGCAAGATTCTACACACACTCAAGCATATGTGCACAGAAGACCAGGGCACAGCATCTGCCTGACCTGTGCAAGCACTGAGTTCAACCTCCAGCACTAAAAAAAAACAGTGAAAAAGCATACAAAATGGGAAAAATTTTTTATGTGATGAAAGGCTAGTATGCAGAACACACAAAAAAACCTTATACAATTCAACAGTCAAAAGACAGCCCAATTAAAAATGGGAAAAGAATCAGAATATTTCTGCAAAAGAGGATGTACATGAAGAAATCAATGCTGGTGAAAGGATTTTGCCCTAGATAGAACATTACTGCAGTGGGAGGCGGAACTAAGGGATGTTTACCTTGAGGTCACTTTCCGTGTCCCTATGCAACATACCTGTGGCCCGAAAAGAGTCCAAATTAGCTACTCGCACATCAGCAATGCCACCTTTAAGCACCACACCAGTCAAAAACTTTATGTATGCCCTCCCACACCATGTTTCCAGCAGAGAAAGCCAGACCTCCGGCGGTCATGGAGTTTCTCTCAACATTCTTAGAATAAAGGCCAATTTTACTTTATATTCTCTCTTTCACTGAGGTGAAAACCCTATCAGCTGGTAAGAGTACAGGGAAAGAGGAACCTTTTTGACCCAGCTATCCCCCTTCTAGTCATCTTCCCAAAAGAGTAAAAATCATTATAGTGCAGTGATATGTGCATACTCATGTTCACAAAAGCAAAATTCATAATAGTTCCTGGAAGAGGCCTGTATGTCCATCAACACATGAATGGATAAAGAAAATGTGGCACTTATGCACTGTGGGGTACTACTCTGCCAACAAAGAAGGATAAATTTGAGTAATTTGTAAGAAAATGGATGCACCTTGAGACTATAAGTGAAATAATCCAGGCACATAAACTTACATATAGCATGGTTTCTCTTATATTAAAAAAAAAATCCAAAATATAAATCAAGAGGAAAAAAAACATAATAGAAAGTAGGGAGTTGTTGTTTTTTTTTTTTTTTTTTTTTATCTCAGATGTGAAGAGGATAAAGAAATGAAGGGAGGAGACAAATAGGAGAGGGAAAAGGAACTTAAAAGGCTTTGAAATGTACAGGAACCAAATCCTCACAAGGAATGCAATCATTATGTAATACAAACATGAAACAATAAAAATAAAAGCTAGAAAAATAAGCACATGAAAAGAGGTTCAAAGTAAGAGACAACACCAGTGACTCCCTCTGAACCAAAACAATTACTGTGACTTTATTTGGAGACTCATTTCCTTATCTGATAAAGGCTGGCTAGGGTATTTCCTTCTCTCTTCAATTGGCTCTGAGCATTTTGCAAATAAGGCTAGCTGAGGTGCAAATGTGCAGAGTCTACAGCCATCAGACAGTCCTGTTTGCTTGCATAGTGTTCTCCACAATACAGGATTGAGCAAATAGCTCTGAAAATGTCAACTGGGTAGAGCCTCAAGATAAGAGGCTACTGAACATGATATTTGGGTTTACAAAAGTTCAACATTATTTACTAGGGAGATACTGACCCATTAGAATAGCTATAATAATTTTTAATGGAAATAATTGTTGGTAAGGATATAGAGAAACTCAAATTCTTGTACACAGTTAGTTTTCCATAGCAGCTACTATGGAAAACAATTTATCAGATACTCAAAAAAATAGTCTCTGCATGACCCAGCAATCCTACTCATTACATAAAAGAAATAAAAACATAAGTACACACAAAAATGTGTTTACAAATGTTCATGACAGGGATTCGAGCAAAGATGGTAGATAGATAACAGCTGGCTACAGAGGCTCCCTGAGAAAGTCAACTTAGAATTCAACATACTACAGCGTGGGGAGTCCCAAACAGAGGGAGATGAATTCTCTCGTCCCAAGAAGAAACTAAGGTGAGAAGAACCAACCAAACATACAGTCCTGATGCTATTATTAGAACAGTTAAAGGTTCAATGCTCCTGCCACAGTGGGCGACTTGCTGAGCCATCCAAGGTGCCGCTGCTTAGACTCACTGGAGGCACAGTCACACTGAAGTTGGAGATCAGCCAGTAGAGAAATGAGAGCTGAGCTGGTGGGGAGCCTGCATTGACTGGGGTGAGTGACAGGAGTGGAGCCATTCAACAGTAAGGGGGCTCTCACAGATGACATTCTGGGACTGGGCAGAACTGGCAAGTACAAGGCACAGCAGTGACTTCAGTCAGTTGTTCCCTTCCCCAAGAGGATTGATGGAGTGAGCTTGGTGTGGGTCACACTAACTGGCAGAGACCCAATACATTATCCGAAATCAATTCCCTATGGTGGCAGCAACAGTGCAAAATAATGCAGTGAAGGCCTCAGAAGTTTGAGTGACCCAAGAGGAGGCAGCACACAGTAGTACAGTGCAGGCCTCAGCAGCTTGACTGTTCCAGAGGGGAGGGGCCAGCATTCAGTGGCCTTGTTCGCAACTCACTAGCACACTGTAATGGGAAGGGTCACCTAGCCAGCATGCTTCAGAAGAATTGTAACCAACAAAGAAAGAAAACTGGGGCCTCTTGGAAGAAACAAAAAAGATGGGAAGAGGGAAGCAACAAGAAAAAGTCCCCAGTCCCCAACCCTGAGAACACTGACCCAGGACAGGTAAATACAAAAGAGAATGAGAACAGCAAACATGCTATATCAGACACGGCCTAGTGGACATAAAGAGTTATCTTAGGGACCTTATAGACAAGTTCAAAACTGAAATATTTAGCTAAGTAAAGAAAGATATAAGATTAATAAAAGAGATGTTTAAGCACCCCTCCAGAAGACAAAGATGGAAGAGGGCAGGAACTCAAACAAAGGAGAGAATCATTTGATGAAGAATATAAAGAAAATATAGAATACATGAAGCAGATTCAAAGAGATTACTAGGAAATTAAAAGCTCTATAGAAAGATGGCAAATCAGCTTGAAAGAAACTAACCATAGATTTTCCAAACTGGAGAAGAGGTTTGCAATGTGGGATTATGAAAGGAAAAACTTTTTAAAAATAACAAGGAAATAAGCAGTAACAATACAAAGGCTAGAAGACGACAAAAGGATCTATAACTTGAGAATAAAGAATGTGAATGAAGAAGCAGGGGTACAAACAAAGGAACTACAAAGGCTATTCACAGAAATATTAAGGAAAACTTTCCAAACATAGGAAAAAGAAAAGATATTCAGATGTATGAAGCATACAGAAATCCAGCCACCTACAACCAAAACAGAGCTACACTCAGGCATATAATAATCAAAATCCCAGAAATTCAATATAAGAACAGAATATTAAAAGCTGTTAAGAGACAAGAAACATCTAATCTACAGAGGAAGGCCCATCAGAATAATGGCAGACTTCTCAACACAAACCATCAAGTCAAAAAGAGCCTGAAGCGAAATATTCCAAGCCCTGAAAGAAAATAACCTCCATACCAAATTGATATACCCCGCTAAACTGTCTCTAGAAATTAATGGAGAAACAAGATGCTTCCAAGACAAAGAGAAACTTGGGAAATTCGCAACCACCAATCCAACTCTACAGAGAATACACGGCATTCTCAAGAGAGAGAGAAAAGTACTAGGATTTCAGGAACAGTGGCAGAGAGGCCACAATGAATGGGGCAGAAAACAGAATGAGGAAGGTAAGCAGACAACTGGTGGCAAAATAAGAGCATAACAGAAATGAGACAGAAAAGGTTCATTATAATCTCTAACATAGATGGCCTTGATACACTAAATTAAAAAAAAAAAAAAAAAAAAGAACCACACGTGGAATAGATCAGGAGGTACGGTTCACCGAGATGCTATTTATACAAAATATAATTAACATGAAAAAGAGTACATGGACTGAAAATCAAATATGAGAAAACAATGCTCTATGTGACAGAGAACCAGAGAGTAATAGGGGCAACTAGACAAGTATTTGTGGGTAGGTTGGAAAGACAGGCTTTAATAGGTAAAGGAATACAATTAGAGATCAAGTCCAGGAGAGAGAAGGTTCAGAACCACTTAGGTAAATAGCAGTTTGCCCCTTCCCCCAATTTAAAACCAAGGGTCTTGATCAGACCCAAAAATGCACAGTATACCCTAGGGAAGTAAAAAGGGAGGGAGAGTCTTAAAAAAGATGGCAGAAGATACTGTTAATAGTGTATCAGGATTTAAAACCCACATTACTCACACCACTCTGCTTAGATAGATTTTATTCTGTTCCAGTTCTCTACTTGCATTAGATTTGAGGGCACAGACAGCTATCCCAAAAACATCAGGATATAGCACATTAATCATCTTTAATTCCCTATAACTTAATCTGGAGCCCTGTATGACTTATACTGTTTTATCGTGACTGATCTTAGTTATATCTGGTTTGTTTGATTGCTGTTTAGTATGGATAGATTTTATTCAAAACTGATATGATTGTATCAAGTTTGAGCATATTAGGCAACTACACTGAAGATGACAAGACTCTATGATACACATTCTGGTTTGATAACTGCCTGTTTTTGAAGTTTTATACTATATACAAAGTTGTGTTTTTAATAATATTATGTACTGATATATTCAATTATACTATGTCTGATGATATAACCAATTCTATTAAAGATAATAAGGCAAGGAACTATGGTAGAACTCCTTGTACAATGGTCTTATATGTCTTTTTCATTTCATGTGTTTATAGGAATATGTTTTGTTTTGTCTTGCTTTGTTTTGTTTCTCCCTCTAATATAGAAAGGATAGAAATACATGTTAAGACTCATGCCTGTGTAGAATCTATAAACAGCTTATGAGAACTGATTTATGACACATGATGAAATGAACAAATACTCTTGAATAAAAAGAGACACTAAAGTTCCAGTGCTGATCCTGGAGTGTCATAATGTGAAACCCAGCAATAGTATTAGTTTTTTCAGAGTGATATTAGCCTGCTTGGGTTTGTTCAATCTCAACATAATTGAAGATATGGATAACTGCATGTATGTTTAAGCATATAGGATCGACAACCATATTACTAAGTTTTTGTTAGATAGTTGAACAGAAGTGTTTGCAGTCTTGCTGTGGGAATTCCCACTTTATATGTTCCACTTTTGTATCTTGAACAACTATTTGTAAAAGGACAGTATGTAAACATCAACAAGTGATTTCTTACTGTTTATTTTTTCTTTGAATGTATGTATTATTTCTACCCATTTTCTGTTTTGTTTAGTCTTTCTTTAAATAAAAATTTTTTAAAAATTTATAAAAACAACTGTTCATGACAGCATGATTCAGAGAAATTAAAAAGCAGGAAAAAAACTTGACTATCACCTGATGAATTGATAACAAAATGTGCTTTATTCATAAAATGGAATACTACTCAGCTATAAAAAAACATGGTGCAACATAGATGAATCTTAAAAATGCAAACTAAAGGGAAAAAACCAGTCATAGACAATCACATCATGCGTGATTTTATATATATATATATATATATATATATGAAATGGATTTATATATAAAATCCATAGAGACAGAACAGACTAGTGACTCTCAGCGAGAAAGAAAGGGTGGAATCAAGAGATAAGAGAGTTCTTTTGGGAGTGGTGGAAATGTTCTGGAACTAGTATGATGTTTATTCAATAGTGTAAATATACTAAAATTTCATTGTACAGTTCCAAACAGTTAATATTCATGTTATATGAAGTTTATCTCAATCTTAAAAATGTGGAAATACATGAAGGCAGTGGTAATGGCTTCTCCACGAGTAGAAGTCTACTCGTTGTGGATCTTCCGTGGGATCACGATAAATACACAGCAGTGAATAGGAGGGAAATCACCACACAGGAGGAAAGCAGAATGAGGACGCAATAACCACAGGATAGGAAAGTGGGTTCATGCATTTCAGCTGAACTTGTACTTGCATGGTCAATAGTGGCTGTGGAGAGCACCACCTGTATTTGTCTTCTAAGGAGAAGGAAAAAGCAGGGTCTCTCAATTAGCAAGGGCTGAACTTCGACCCATCTTGGCTATTAGTTTAGAACAGCAGTTTTCACACAGACAGCTGAGACCCATTTGTGAAGTAAATCACCTTAATAGGGTATTCCCAAATACTAAAAAAAAGACTAAAGATGAATGAAAATATATACTGGTTTACAGGTAATGACGTATTACTTGAAGATGAGGTTTAAATTACACTGTTGTGAATTTTACACCCCAAAAATCTGAAAAAAGTAGTTTGCAGGGTTGGAAACAGTTTAGTGGTAGAGAGCTTATCTTCCACATGAAAAGCTCTGATCTCCTACACTAAAACCACAATGACCAAAAATAAAACCAGTCTACAGTACCTAAGAAAAGATTAACATTATAAAAGTATAAAACAATCAAATTCTTCAGTAAGAAGGAAAAAATTTACAGGTTCACCAGTCCGTATGTCAGAAATTATATCTGAAGATATGCAGGAGGAAATACCTATAAAATAAATTGCTGAAATTAAAAATACTTTAGTGATTATTTTTCTATTAATCTCTATTCTTGGGAGTTAATGTAGGTAAAAAACCAAAAAGGCTAGAAATCACCATAATTTCTTTCTTTTTTTTTTTTTTTTTTTTTTTCTTTTCTTTTCAGGAACGTTTTCAATCAGAAAGTCGGATAGAAGACAGAAAAAAGACTCCATCTGGAATAGTGGAAGGAGAAACACTGCAATGAATCAGAATGATCTACCATCAAAAGCACAGGGCTAGCTTTTAAGGATTAGCTCAGGTGGGCCAAGGTCCACATGGTCTATTACTATCTGAGCCCTGGTTTCTCAGTTCAGGTTGAAGCCTCATGGCTTGAGGAGTAATTCAGTTCCCACAGGAAAAATCTTCACATCTAAAAGGTCAATTTGGTTCCCATGGGAGGAGTCTTTAGAGCTTGAAGGAAAATCTCAGCCATGTGAGATGGAATCTAAGGTTACAATAGATTTAGGCCAATGGAGGTTCTGGGCATAGCTGAAGCCCCAGTGAATCTCTTATGCTGGTATCCTGACTCTTGATTATGAGATAGCCCAGGTAAATTTAAGGCTGATAAATGTTTTGCCAGTTTTTTGACAGATGATTCCTAAATTACTGACATGACTATATGCAAAGCTGAGAAAAATACGACCACAAAATGAAGGTCAAATTTTGTTTCTTACTTTTAGTAACTGTATTAGTCAGCTTTCTCATTACTTTGTCAAAATACCTGACACCTGTAACTTAAAGGAGGAAATGTTTATTTGGCTCACAGTTTCCAGCGGGTTCAGTCCAAGCTGGCTGGCTCCAAGGCAAAAACGGCATGGTAAAGGACATGGCTGAGGAACCAAGCTCACATTATGGTAACCAGAAAGCGAAGAAAAAACACAAGAATGCATCCTTCCAGGTCATGCCCTAAGTGACCCACCTCCAACCAAGCCCCACATTCTAACAACACACTCAGCCGGATCATGGCCCCCATGATCAAATCTTCCCAACACATGAGACTGGGGAGACATTTTACATCTAAGCCATAGTAATCACCTATTAGGCATTTGCTGATCCAAATGGAGTTACAAAAACCAAACTATTTCTGTACTTCGATTTTCAACATCATCAAAGTTGAAAACATTCCTTTTACAACTTGAAAAAAAAAACTAATATTTTTATTGTCTCTTTTTGGGTGACTTTATTCATTCTAAATGCAAGTATTTGTTGCATTTGTTAAATACTTAAAACAAATGTAATAATATTACTTAAAATAATATTGACTTAAAAATTTTGTTTTGTAAGTTGAAGATAGTATTTACTACGGAGGACTAGAAGAGACCTTTACAAATTCAATTTTCATTTCATAAATTGAAAAGGAATGTTTTTATGAAACAGTATCTCAAATCTGCTTAATATGCAGAGTGGAAAATATATTCATTAATAAACAAACTTCCATGCTTCACATACATAAGGAAGGAGGTATAGTATATAGATTCTTGGTGATGCTACAACATTTAATTTCCAAAAATCCAATGACCTAGAACTTCAGATAAATGCTTTTATCTAGATATACATAATATGGTCCAATAAAAAGCTTTTAAAATAATTGATGAGTTTGTAAACAAACTTTTGTATAGAAGTTTGAGTTTTTGTTTTTTGACAGCATACAGCTGCTATTTTGTTCTGATGTTTATTTATTTTCTAATTCTAAAATTTAACTTTGGAGGTAAAGAAGCTTTTCTGGCTCCATGGTTTTATTCAGCAAATCATGTCCACAAGTGATCCACAGAAGTTATGGCATATTTACCTCTATTATTACACACAATAAACCAGAATAATGTCTTAGCCCTTCAAGATCAACACTGCCCAATAAAACTTTCTTCACAGTCCAAAATGTCCGGTATCTGTACTACTTCATATAGAAGTTATTTTTTGAATGTGACTACTTTACACTTTAAGGTAGGTGGATGCAGTGAAAGTACTGAAGTTTTCATATTAAATTGTTAGATTTAAATAGCTGAAGGTGTATACTGGCTACTGTTAAAGCCAGCATAGCTCTAGATGGCATTTACCATCTTCAACTTGGCAGCCATCAGACTGTGCTTTCTTTTTGTTAGTTATAGTTCATTCTAAAGTACCTGATACTGTTCTTACTAAAGTCACAAGAAGAAAAAATCTTAAATTCAAAGGAATAAAGAAGAAAATACCTTTAGCTATTTATCCTTTACATTGGAAAACTGCCCTTGTTTTATTATTATCAAAAGATTAAAATGAATAGGCCTATAAATGACTAAAAACAATTAATCTAGAGAAACCACAAAAAAATTAACAACTCTTACTAATTATACGCAAACATGGTGGTAGTATGTTCAGAAAAAAACGAGACTTCATTTACACAGAGAATTGATCATTAAGGCTTAAATATATTGAATAAGATTGTAAATAATCATGTCTAGAAAGACTTTACAGTGCTAAAATTTTAAAAATAGAATTTTCCCCACTAAATGAGTTAAGAAACATTTGTATAAATCAAAATTTACTAAATTATGCTATGTAGTTTATGAAATTAAGTGGTATGCCATAAAAAGTATTCATAATTAAGTTGGGAAATACAAGATAAACAACACAAAAAATATCTTTGGAGAGGGAAGATGATCACTATATAACCTCTAATAAGATCACTACATATGAGAAGACATTACTGAAAGTTTATAAAACCTATCTGACAAATAAACATGAAAAATAAAGGTGTACTCAGTATTTCTCAGATTTAGTAATAATCACCTTGGGATGCTTGTCAAATATACAGGATATCCAGGGCCCTACCCCAGAGATACAGATGTAATAGGTGTATGGTAACTATTCTAAGTAATTCTCATGGTCTTGCAAATTTTAGAAAAATTACACTAAGTAATTTACAGAATTCAACAAAAACCTGAAAACAAAATATACATTTACAAATATAACTGACTATCACATATAAATGCAACCATGGTACACTTAAAAACAAAAATAGCTAGTGCTAATGGGGAGTATGGAAAAATTGTGACACTGTGAACTGTTAGTAGGAATGCAGTATGATGCAGCTGTTTTAAAATACAGTGTGGAGAATGGAGAGAAGATGGCGGATAGATAACAACAACCACGGAGGCTCTCTGAGATAGCCAGCTTAGATTCCAGGATTAGTGCGGTGTGGGGAGTTCTAGGCAGAGAGAAATATACCCTGCCGACCCAGGAATGAACTAAGCTGAGAGAAAACAATCAGAAATGCAATCCTGGTGCTACCATTGGAACAGCTAAAGTCTCGGTGACGCCCCTGCCAACCCAGGAACAAACTAAGCTGAGAGAAAACAATTGGAAATGCAATCCCAGTGCTATGAGTTGAACAGCTAAAGTCTCGGTGCCACTGCTGGAACCCGCAGCTTGAATACCCTATCGCTGCTGGGTCTGAATCGGCACAGCCAGGATAGGGACAGGAACGCTCTGAGAGTGGGAATCAGAGAACCGAATTGAAAGCAGAGCTGGTGGGGAATCCTGCATCGACCTGCAATGAGTGAGAGAAACAGGGACCCTTCCATAGATAAGGAGACTCCAACAGAGGACATTCTGGGACCAGGAAGACTGGGTGGAACAGGGTGCTGCAGTGACTTCAGTCACATATTCCCCTCTCAAGTGGGATTGGTGGGGAGTGCTTGACCTAGGGGATGTCATGGACTGAGGCTCAATAGGCTAGCCCAAACCAGGTCCCTGCACCTGGCAATGCACCCTAAGGCAGTGAAGCCTTCAGTAGGTTGGCCTGGAGGGGCGGGCCCATCATAGACTGTGCGGGTGTGTACCTCCTAGTATACTGCAGTGGGCAGGACTACCTAGTCAGCACGCCTCAGACAAACTGAAACTGACAAAGAAAGAAACTGGGCCTCCTATATATGCCTGTATGGAAGGAACAAAATATATGAGAAGAGGAGGCAACAAGAAAGGGTCCTGAGTCCCCAATCTTGTGAATACTGATCCAGGAAAGGTAAATGCAAAGGAGAATGAGGACAGAAAACATGCAATATCAGGCGTGGCACCAATAGATATAAAGCAATGTCTTCGGGACCTCATAGACGAGTTCAAAAGTGAAGTATTTAACCAAGTAAAGCAAGATATAAGTAGAATAGTTAAAGAAATGTTAAGCACCTCCCAAGAAAAAACAGATGGTGAAATAGGAGAAAAGAAAAATGGGGGAGAATTGTTTGACAGAGAAAATAGAGAAAACCTAGAAAACATGAAGCAGGTTCAAAGAGATTACCAGGAAACTAAAAACTCTATTGAAAGCTGGCATAACAGCTTGAAAGAAACTAAGGATAGATTACCTGAACTGGAGGACAGATTTGTAATGTGGGAACATGAAAGGGAAAACTTCTTAAAAATAACAAGGAAACAAGCAGTAACAATATAAAGGCTAGAAGATGACAATATATAACTTAAGAATTAAGAATGTGAGAGAAGAAGCAGGGGTACAAACAAAGGAACTGCAAAGGCAATTCACAGAAATAATGAGGGAAAACTTCCCAAACATAGGAAAAGAGAAAGATGCTCAGATGTATGAGGCATACAGAACTCTAGCCAACTACAATCAAAACAGAACTACACCCAGGAATATAATAATCAAGATTCCAGAAATCCAATATCAGAAAAGAACATTAAAAGCTATCAGAGACATGAAACAGATCACTTACAAGGGAATACCCCTCAGAATTACAGCAGACTTCTCAGTACAAACCATCAAATCTCGAAGAGCGTGGGGTGAAATAATACAAGCCTTGAAAGACAATAACCTCCAGCCCAGATGATATATCCTGCACAATTGTCCCTTGAAATTAATGGAGAAACAAGGTGCTTTCAAGATAAAGAGGAACTGGGGGAATTTGTAACCACCAATCCAACTCTACACAGAATACTGCAAGACATTCTAAAGAGAGAGAAAAGCACCAGGATTCCAGAAACAAGGCAGAGACACCACAAGAATGGAGAAGAAAGCAAAATGAAAAAGACAAACAGCAACTAACGACAGAAAAAGAGCATAACAGAAATGAGGCAAAGAAGGTTGGATATAATTTCTAATAGAGATGGCCTAAATACACTAACGTAAGGGAAAAAGGAGAATCACAGGCAGAGTGGATCAAGAGGTAGGGTCCACCGAGAGACTCTTTATAGGAAATACAATTAGGCTGAAGAAGGTTATACAGAGAGTAATACGGGTAACTGGGCCAGTATTCATGGATAGGTTGAACAGATAGGCTTTAATAAATGAAGAAATATAACTAGAAATCCAGCCCAGGAGTGAGAAAGTTCAGAAATACTTAGGTAAATAGCAGGTTGCCCCCCAATATAAAACCGTGAGTGATGGGGAGACTCGAAAATACACAGTTCATTCTGGGGGAGTAAAGGGGAGGAACAGTCTTTGGCAAAAAAAAACAGCAGAAGATATAGCTAATAGTGTGTCAGGAATTAAAACCCTTATTACTCGTACCGCTCTACTTGGTTGGAACTAGTTCCACCCTAGTTTATATACAAGCACTGGATCTGAGGGCACAGACAGCAGTCCCAAAGATATCAGGACATAGCACAGTGGTCATCTTTAATTACCTATTAACTCAATCAGGATCCCTGTATGACTTATAATGTTGTTTCATGACTGATCTTAGTTAAATCTGACTTGTTTGAATACTGCTTATTATTGACAGATTTTATTCAAAACTGTTAGGTTGCTGGTATCAAGTTGAGGAGAATAGACAACTATACTGAAAATCACAATGATTCACCACAATATCCATTCTGATTTGATTACTATCTGTTTTTGTAGCTCTGCACTATCTACAAAGTTGTATTTCTGTTAATTCTGCTATGTACTGATATGTTCAATTATACTTTATCTGATGATATAGCCAATTTGGTTGATGATAACAAGAAACAGCATAGTAACATGGTAGAACTCCTTATACAGCAGTTTTCTATGCCTTTTTAGTTTTATGTGTTTAGTTCTGTCCTGCTTTGTTCTGTTTCTCCCTCTAATATAGAAAGGACAGATATACATGTTAAGACTCATGCTTGCATAAAACTTATAAACAGTTTATAAGAACTGATATTATGACACATGATGAAATGAACAAATACTTTGAAGGAAAGAAAGTGGCACTGCAGTACCCAGAGCTGATTCCAGAGTGTTGTGATGTGAAATCCAGCAATATTATTACTCTTTATTCAGAAGGATTTTAATCTAGTAAGTTTTGTTAGGTCTCAACATAAACGAAGATATGAATTAATGCGTACATATCGAAGTGTATAGGATTGATATTCATATTACTTAGTTTTTGTTGGATAGTTGAACAGAATGGTTTGTAGTCTCCACGGTTGAATTCCCATTTATATGTTCCACTTTTATATCTTGAACAATTATTTGTGGGGGGACAGTATGTATACATCAACTAGTGATTTATTAGTTTCTTTTCTTTGACAGTATGTACTTTTTCTGCCCGTTTTCTATTGTTTTATCTTTCTTTAAATAAAAGAAATACAGTGTGATGTTCCCTCAAAAAATTAAAAATAAAACTACCATATGACCCAGCAACTCCCATTTCTGGTTACATACCAGTTCCACCTTATCTGTGGAAAATATGTTCTAAGATCCTAGTAGGTATCTAAAACTACAGATAGTTCTAAACCTTATACATTTTTTCTATATGTATACATTTTCAATAATTTTAACCTATAAATTAGGCACAGTAAAATTTTTTAAATTAACCAATAAAACAAAATATTACACTACACTGTCAAAATCTTATTTTACTGTACTCACCTTTCCTCTTCTTGCCATGATATGATATTTGAAGCAGTTTACAAATTCTCCTTAATATATCTAAATTTGCAGCATAGCTACACTTGTACTGGGGTCATTATTAATTAAATATGAGTAATCTGAACACCAACACTGCAATACTGAGTAGTCAACCTGATAACTGAGACAGCAACTAGTAACTATAGGTGAGGAGTATATACAGCATGGATATACTGGACAAAGGGATGATTCACATCTGGCTGGAAGAAGCACAACAACTTTAAATTTCATCATATTACTAAGAATAGCACATGTTTTTGACAACGTACAAATTGTGTAATTTCCAACATTTGCCATTTAATATATCTGGATAACACCTGACCATGATAACAGAAATAATGGAAAGCAAAACAACAGATAATGGGAACTCCTATATATATGAAAGATCTGGAAGCAGCTTCCTAAAGAGATAATTGCACTATCATGTTCACAGCTGCATTATCCACAATAACCAAAAGGTAGAAGCAACCCAAATGTCTACTGAAAGAGGAATGGATGAAGAGAATGTTGTATATAGACACTGGAGTATTAGTCTTAAAAACAAAGAAATTCTGACAAACCCTATAACATGTATGAATCTTAAGATACAGTTCTAAGTGAAAAAACAGAGCCACAAAAGTACCAAAACTGTATGATTTCACTTACAGGATGTAGGCAGAGAAGCTAAATTCACTAAGACAGAAAGTAGACAAATGGGGACTTGTTTAACACATTCCCGGCAGCTTGAACCACTAGTGGCACAAACAAATCTAACCACTTTTGTTGGTCTTTTTCCTAATAAAATTAGTTCAAAAAAAAAAAAAAAAACCTCACCTGATTGGATAATCATGCATGTACCACTAGTGGTTCCAGGTGATCAATGGTGAGACACATCACTTATAGCCCCGGCATGAATGTGTAAAGTATGTGATTGGAATAGTATCTAAAATTACCTCAAAGAAGTAAATTTACATGTTGTAGTCTGTTTCTCATTGCTAAAACAAAGTACGAGGTGCTGGGTGACTAAATTAACAGCACTGATATTTTGGGATTATTTCTAAATTTTATGTAAATTTCAATTTAAAAAGAATATTAAAGGCTGTTAGAGAAAAGAAACAGATCACCTATAAAGGAAAATCCATTAGAATCATCGTAAGACTTCTCAACACAAATCATTAAGTCAAGCTTGGAGTAAAGTATTTCAATACTGAAAGAAAACTTCCAACCCACACTGATGGACTCTACAAAACTACCTTTTACAAGTGATGGAGAAATACATTTCTATGACAAAGAACAACTGAAGGAATCCATGACCATCAAACCAATCCTACAAAGACTACTGAAGCATATTCTAGACAGAGAAAAATGAAGATGGTGGCAGGAAAATCAGCAGTGTGACACTGAATGGAGGGGAAAAGTAGGAAGCCAACTGCAGGAAAAAAGCATGGCAGAGACAAATCAGTGTATGTTGGCTGTAACCATTTATGTAGATGGCCTCAGTTCACCAACAAAAAGAAACACAGAGTGGATCAAGAAACAAGATACATCAATTTGCATTATACAAGAAACACATTAACTCGAAAAGAAATTCATAGACCGAAAATCAAAGGAACGAAAACAATGCTGTATGTGACAGGGAACCTGAAACAAAGCAACGGTACCTTGCCCATTAATCGCAAAATGGGTAAGAATGATGCAGTACTTTTATATAATGGAAAGCTACCCACCTATAAAAAAGGATAATCATGATGCTCTTGCAGGTAAATAAATGGATCCAACTTGTGATCATGCTCTTGGGTAAAATGGTTCAGACTCACATAGATGACTATCATTTTGTCTCCCTAGTATAAAAAACTGAAGGAGTTAGTGAGATCCAAAATGTCAATACATATTGTGAAAGTGAAAGTGAAGGAAATGCCTAAAAAGGAAAAGTGGTAGCTATTGTTAATTCCCTATTATTTTGTTTTAAAGTCCCGTATTGTTTCCATAGTTTTGTTTTGATTAGTTTTATTCTGTTTTGTTTGGTTTGATTTTCTTATATCTGATGGTATTGGCAGTGGTTTCAAAGATAACAAGATATATTATGGTAACCACTGTTGATTTCCTATTAGCTTGTTATGAAGTCCTGTATCACTTTCACTGTTTTGTTTTGATTGGCTTTATCCTGTTTCATTTTGTTTGATTTTACTTTCTTAAAATTAAAAAAATTTTTTTAAAAAGAAAGAAAGTGTTTAAAAGAATGTGTTCTCTTAAAGTTTCCTATTTCAACAAACAAGAGCCAGAAGTTTTATTGTCAAAATACTTAATTGTATATACTAAAGCAAACTGTTAAGGCACCTGTTGTGAAATAATAGTGAGCACATATTGTGTCTACATAAGTAACACCTAAATATGTCCCATACATTAACTTACTTAGTTTCTACAATAATAGCGTAAGATATATTTTATCATCAAATCCCTTTTTGCAAATGAGCAAATTAAGGCCCAATAAGTTCTACCACTTAGTAGAGTCAGAGCCAAGACTGAATGCAGGGAGCCTGATTGTAGGGCCCAAAATCATAACTACTGTGCTATAATGCCACCCAACGTGAGTCAAATGGACTACTACAAAGCTTACTCTGGTTTGGCACAGTGGCACAGATCAGTAGTTCTAGATTTCAGGAGGCTGAGGTGGGGAACTTGCTTGAGCACAAAGTGCAAGATCAATCTGTGCAACACAGCAAGACTCCATCTCAAAAAAAAGACATTATTTTCACATAAGAATGAATTAAAGCTGAGTTTCTAAGCTATTCCTGCTTGTTTTTAATCTATGAAATAAAATTTGAGATGCAACACATGGTGTGGTTGAGGATTCAATGAGTTAGTACAAACAAAGCACTTAACATAGTACACAAGCATATTATAAGTGTTGGTTGCCAGCAGTATAGCTCAGTGGCATTGTGCTGCCTGGCAGGGACAAAGTCCTGAGTTTGATTTGCAGTTCCAAAACAGAAAAAAAAAAATGTTGGTCAATATTATTAGCCTTTTTTCTCCCAAATCTCTCTTTAATATTTTTGTTAGTCATATATATATTCATCCCATCCATTCAACAAGCATAAAAGCCTGGGCATGGTAGCACATGTCTACAATCGCAGTATTCAGGGGCTCAGGTGGGAGGAGTGCTGTGAGTTCAAGGCCAGCCTGGGCTACACCATACCATGAGTTTAAGCCCTGCCTGAATTACAGAGAGACACTGTTTATTTCTTCCATCAGAGTAGGATGCGAGTATAAAAGGCCTGTCATATGCAAGACACTATGGACAGCACTGAAGAAACCCAGGTAACAGACATCCTCTTGAGGCTTTTCTAATTTATCTGGAGACCCAATATACACCCCATTATGAATATATGACATAAATGCTATAATAAGCAAGGGCCTGGGAGCACAGGGGAGGGGCTGAGTCATGCACGACATACTTGGTGTTCAGGCAAAGAAGAGGTAATGTAATAATCCACAAGAAGCACAGTACAGAGTTCAGAAATAATGAACTCAAGAAAAAATACTCATTAAAGGATCACTGAAAATGTTTTAGTGAGAAACAATAAGAGTAAATGTAGTCACATAGAAAATGGGGAAAAAATCATGAGATAAACATATGTACTCATGTGGAACTGAAAACCAATGGAGAGTTTAGTTTTTTAAAAAATTTTAATGGTATGTTGAATTAGACTGCAGTTTTATCATCTCTTAATGAATGAATAATTGATATATACAGTTCACCGATAAAGCAGAACCATTAAGGTAAACATTGGTTCTGCCCTCTGAAACCTTTTTTGAGACGAAGGAGAGCAAAAATAGAAGGCTGATCCTGGGAGAATTCAGATAGGAATTAAATGCTTTGGGAGGATGGTTAATTTTTCCACTGCTACCTAATTACCATGTCCTTTCCTATGCTCCAGGATTCTTACCAACCAATCTCCAACACAAGCTGTTCCAGGAATCCAATCTCAGGCTTTTAACACTGCTGCTTTTACTTTTTCTTATTTAAATATAGAACAAAAAATGTGTTGGGTTTTATGTATTCTTTGTGGTTGCTTGGTTATTATTCTTATTTCTACCATGAAGTAACATTTTGGTTCCCCTGTACATGCCTTGATATAAATTTTACTTAACTTTCTCTCACCAAACAATGGCACTGGGGTTCACCAAGAAATATCATCAAAGTGTAAGTGTGAAACTTCTTAATACCTTGAAATTATCCTCAAATTGAACATTTCTCTATCCCCTACAAGTCAAATATTCACCAATTTCTGTAGGAGAAAACTTGATGCACAGTCAAAATTCAAGAGAAGTGGAATCTGAATCTACTTACAAAGTTCTAGAATATAACTGCTCAAAAGGCAAAGCTCTCTAAAGAACCAATATATGTGTAACATTAAGAAGCAGTCTCTGAGGAAAATCACTAAGGCTAATTTAATTAAAGTGCTTCAAGTAAATAACAATATAATCTAAAACACTTCAGAGACATAAGACCTAATTTCTCATCCACATCATCAGAATTTCTAGCCAGGCTAGAAAGCGAGTGTCAGGTTTGTGTAGGTAAGATGAACCCAAGGGACCTAACATCATGTTCTTCAAAGTTCTGCTTGTGCTTTTAGAAGAATCTTGAAAAGTCTTATACTCTTGTGACACTTTTTCATTAACATCTTAAATTTTTACGATAAACTTAAACAGAATCAAGGTATATAATTTCCAATATAGTACAAGACTAATACCTTAAATTTTTAAATAAACTTAAAAGGAATCAAGATATATAATTTCCAATACAGTACAATATACATTTACTTTATTGTTGCAACCCAAATGCTACAGATTTCACTGACTTAATGAAAGATAAACATCCACAAGCTAAGCTTGTCCTCATTGTCAAATCAGTAAATCAAATCAAACTTATTTTTTCCATCAGACAATTTATTTTTCAATTCATATAAATGTGCCAGTTGGCCATCTTTGTAAATGGTCACACAAGCAATCAAGTTGATTCCAGAAGGCATAAAATGTGGAGTCCCTGACATACACTTGTTACCTTGAACAGATATGATTCTAACCAAAGCTCATTCACTTGCTATTTTCAAATTCTCACTCAGAAGCTAAGAATTCTTAAATGGTCCCATTATTGTATGAACCATAGGTTTTTGCTCCCTGAGGCAATGCATGAGGCTTGGCGGTTACAAGATTTATGCTGGGTAAGAAGCATGACTGACTGTCAGCTGGGAGAAAAGCAGTTTGTGAATGAAGAGGTAGGAATGAAGACTCGGCCTGCCACAGGCACTCTGAGAACCATACCAGGAAGGAGTGAATATGGACATTAAGTCATCTAAATCCTACTGAAACTATTCTGGCACACAAGATCCTTGGAAAATTTCCATGAACCCCAAACATATATTTAACCCACCTTGAAGACAATTTCTATAAAAAATAGCTCCACAGAGCTTAATTCAAAATTGAAAGGCACACAAAATGTAAAAGCTATCAGTCATAATATTCTAAGCACAGAAGCAGAACGAAGGTACAGGGCAACGTGTTAGGCGGTTTAGGATACATGAGTTCAACACAAGTGTACAGAGTCTGCACTCGCATCAGAATATCTGGGGTCAAACCACTTAACTAGTAGCCATGTGGCTCTAAGTCAGTTTGCTCCTCATCTTTAAAATACAAGTGAGGTGCTGGTGCTGGTGCTGGTGTTGGTTCATATTTTACTGAATTGTTCTGAATTGTTGTGAGGAACAGACAAAAAAAATAATGCACTTGGTATAAACCCTAACATGTAGTAAGCATTCTATAAAAGCTAATGGGGTAAGAGAGTTCTCGATACTAGGAAGGAAGACTCTTTTTTCGTTTTTTTTTTTTTTTTTTTTCATTTTTATCAGGGATCGAACTCACGACCACCTGCTTGCAAGGCAGGTGCTTATGCCGCTGAGCTAAATCTCCAGTCCCAGAAAGGAAGACTCTTAAGAGGGAGTCACTGCCTGGCTTTTATGTTTGGTTTTTTTTGTGTTTTTGGTTTGGTTTGGTTTTGCCAGCAATTTAAGCTATGAAGAAGTAAAGATTTGTTAGAGGCACCAAATCAACTCAAACAAAATAGAGACAGTACTTTCAATTAGAGGTCTGCCCTATGTCCCTAAAAACTGCTTTTCATGAATGCAATTCAGAATATCAGCTATGGCAGAACATAAACAGTACCAATAAAATTCTGCTTTTTATTGAGCAGGATGTGGAAACACATGTCTGTAATAGTTGTGGCTACTAGGAAGGCTGAGGCAGTAAGACCACTTGAGCCCAAGAGTATAAAACCAGCCTGGGCAACACAGTGAGACCCAGTTTCAAAAACAAAAGCCAACAGTAAGAGCAATTTGTTTACTTTTTTAAAAATCTGCTATCCTTTTAAATCCATTTTCTAATCTTTATCTAATTTGCAAATTGTGTTTCAAGTATCCATAAGCTAATAACATGCAACACAGTTAACAAAGAAAATGAACTTGAGAAGACTGAATTTAAAAACCCCCACAGCTGTCAAGACAGAGTCTTTTGTAAACCAAGAGATTAGAAATTTAATCTGTGCAAGTATAGAGGGGGCTTCCAGCCACATTTCAGAAAGAATATAGCACAGAAAACAATTAATTTGTCTGAATTACTTACAATTAAATCCACAAATATTCTCACTTCTAAAATGGTCTTGAAGTTGGCCTTTGAGTAAACATTCAAAAAAAAAAATCCCTTGAAAAGGGAAGAATTAACAATGTCTCATAAAGAATAAGGCACTGCCAGTCAACTGCAAAGACTGAACACCATATGAATGCACAGCCAATGTACTGCCCCATAGATCAAATTCATGCACAAGCACAGTTAATTCCATTGCATACTTTCAAAACCTTACTAGGTTTGTTTTTAACCTTTGCCTTCCCATCTGCCAATGTAAGTTAGAAAACCAAGGATGGGCTGGGAATTTAGCTCAGCAGCACAAGTGCCTGCCTGGAATGTGCAAGATTGTGAGTTTGATCCCCAGTACCAAAACAAAACAAAAACTGAAAACCAAGGATGTAAATATATCAATTGCCTCTGAAAATAAAGATGAAGTACTAAAATAGTAAAGCAGATACTGTATAATCTTCCATTCCTTTTGTGGAAGAAGTCCAAATTATGAACGAAAAGTTACTGTTTAGATCAAAAATTGCCCCCACATGCTCAAATGCTACTGTCCTGGTCACCGGTCTGGACACTGTTGGGAAGTGGTGTGACCATGAGGAGAAAGCTAGATCACTGGTGTTGTGACCTTAAAGAGGACACTGAGATCGCAGCTCCTCAGTCCTGCTTCCCAACTGTCATGAGGTGAGCAGCCGAACAGCAGCACAGCCAACCCACCATAGACTGAAATCTCTGCAACTATGAGCCTACACAAAATCATTCTTCCTTTAGAAACTTGACTAACGCAGAGACTGTATCACAATATGGAGCAATAGCAGGCATACAAAGAAGGTGTTACACAGCAAAAGTAGCAAGTAAACTGATTCAAGGCACCGAAATGCTATACCCATTACTTAACCGGTTATCTCACTTGTCCTAAAAATCACTTTAGAAGTAATTCTATTTATCTAATAAGAAGAGGTGTGATAATTTACTATATATAAACAACATAATTTTTCAAAGGTCAGGAATACCTTTCAATAAATTTGACCATACCATTCAATAAATTCAGCTACACCGTTCAATAAATTTGGTTATCTTGGAGGGAAAATACACTAGTCTTTGGTAAACAGACCTTCACACTAGAGATATCAGAGGTGCTGTTTTTCTAAAGCCATTCAGGCTACCACTTAGAGCTTGCAACAGAGCTCCATAAGAGATTTCATTTCTAAAACTTCAAAGTTGATTGCAAAAAAGAATTAAGATGTGTTATGTACATATTACCAACTCATCACAAAAAATGTAAATAATATCTACCACAAACATATACTAATAAAACGATTTCAAATAAAAATTCCAACATATCTACAATTTAGATTCCTACCATATGGAGGTAATTTTATAAACTTCTATAAGTTGAGGTATCTGATGCCACTGCACACTTAAATGAAATTTCTATTACTGCAATAACACACTCATTTAGAAATAACATCCTGGCTAATTTCATCACATCAAACTTAGTAAAAGTTTTGTTATTAACCTATATAATTTTCTAAAAGCAATACCAAATACAATACATGAAAATTTTATTAAAATGTTAAATGCTTTTTCATCACATTCCCCTTGGGAACTAAATTTTAGTAAACTCTGACATTTTCCTTTGTTCTAGGAAACTGGGTAAATCGTTAAACAAGAGAATTAAAAATTGTCACTATACTGTTTTGATCTCATTCACTTTCTTAATATTGAGTTAAAAATGCAGTATGAGAAAACAATACTTGTGAATCAATATCTTTAACACAATTTATTTCTTCAAGACAATAATTCTTGGTTTAGAGCCAAATTTAGAGGAAATTTTCAAGTTTACAACAAAATGAAAATATTTTTTTAAAAATTGATTAAAAAAAACTAACTTCCAGAAGTTTCTCTCACATATATGAGGGGAAGGGCAGAAAGAGACAGACAGGCAGACACGCTCACAGACCACATACCTGAAAATGTTTCATCTGTCTTTTAAGATTGATTATCTCAATACAAAGGATGATTGTCTTTCCAGTATTTCTTTTTTCAACCTTATATTCCACAGAAGTACCCAGTAGGAGGACACACATACATCATAAATCACAGGGGACAGGTCAACTCTATGCCTAGTCAATTCTTCATTCAATACCCTTTCACAGTACAAGGCAGCCTCATCTCTGGAGAATTAACTGCCATGTAATCATCACTTGCATTATTGAGTCCTTCTGTTTCACATCTAGCTTTTTTTTTTTATTTAAAAGGAAAAAGAGAAAAAAAAGCAGAACAAAACAAAACAGTGTAAGGGTACAAGTAATTCAGAACCACAAAAAAAAAAAAAAAAAACAAAAAACAGTAAGCTATCACCAGTTAATAGATTACTCGCTATCATCTTAGAAACGGTGTTTCAGGTCACAGGATCAAAGCACTATAGCATATGAAGTTATATTCAAACACATCTAGCTTTTTAAGAACATTGTTTACCAAACAGAAAAGCTACGGGGGAGTCAAATAATCACTAACATACCCTCCCCCAAAGGAACATTTGTTAACAGTTTGCCATGTTTGCTTCATCTCTCTATACACAGATAAATGTGTGTTCTTTTGTTCAACCATTTGAAAGTTGCAGAAATTTAAACTTACCACAAAAAACTTAATCAGTTATTCCTAAGAATAACATAACCATTTATAAACCTACAACATATAATATTATTTAGTATACAGTCTATGTTCAAATTTCTCCAACTAGTGAAAAACAAATTATTTTAGGAGGAAAAAAACCAGAAAAATTAAGATGTAAACAAACAAAAAAAATCAACTATAGCAAAATGACGACAACAACCAAAAAATACAGGACTTCAAAACAAGATGATAGTAATTTAACAATGGTTGTTATATTGCAATTATTATCCTCAAAGTAACTGCTCAGGCTACCAAATACAGGCATGTAAGATTAATCAAACAATATAATTTCGCTTTGAGCAGTTTCTTTCCTTTTTACTGTATCTATTGTAACTTTTGGATCGTATTTACTCTTTCAGTTTTTTACACTAGTGAGACAATACAGTGTTTACACATGCAAGACTGATTTTACTTCACTTATGAGTATGGCTTCCAGCTGCACGCATTTACTATAAAAGCCTTGAGTTTATTGTTCCTTATCACTGAGTAGTAGTCCTTTACATAAAATGCCACATTTTATTTATTCATTCCTCAGTTGACAGGCATTTGGGTTGTTTCCAAGATTTAGCTATTACAAATTGTGCTGCTATAAACATGGGTGCACATATATTGCTATGATAGGATGTTTTCAATTCTGCTGAGAAAATACCCAGAAGGGGAATAGCAGGGTAGAATGGAACCTCTAATTCTAGTTTTCTGAGGAACCTCGAGACTGATTTCTACAGTAGTTATACCAATCTACACTCTTACCAACAATGGAGAAGGGCTCCTTTTTCCTCAACACCCAGACAGCATTTATTTAAATTCATTTAAATTCTGGGTTGTTTGTTTTGGTAACAGGGATTAAACCCACAACCTTACTTTTGAGTTCAAGACAAGTGCTTGAGCTGCCAAGCTAAACAGTGGGGCTCACTGATTAATTTTTAGATGTTAGCCATTCTTTCTGGAGTCAGATGATACCTGTATTGTTTTAATTTGCATTTCCCAAATGACTAATGATGTTGAACATTTTTCATACATTTGTTTGCCAATTTAATTTCATCTGAGAAGTGCGTATTCATCTCAATGCCCATTTTTGGATTGGGTCTTTAAATCTGAGGGCCTGTTGTTTTTTCAATTCTTTATACATTCTAGATAAAAGTCCTTTGTGTGAGGGACAGTTGGCAAAAATCTTTTCCCAATCTGTGAGTTTTCATTTCACTCTGTTGGTGATTTCTTTCGATGTGCAAAATCTTATTAAAAATAAGATGAGATTTCAGGGGCCAGGGATTCAGCTGAGCAGCACAAGCGCCTGCCTGACAAGCACAAGGTCATGGGTTTGATCACTGATACAAAGTGGACGGAAGGGAGAGAGGGAGAAAGAGAGAGAGATTCCAATTGTTTATTCTTTCAAGTATTTCTTGTTCATGAACTCTTGACCTACCCTTGTTCTCAAGATTTCTACCTACTTTGTCTTCCAGTAGAGTTAGTGTTTCTGTCTTAATATTTAGATCTCTGATCCACTTTGACTTTAGTTTAGTGCATGGTGATAAGCATGGGTCTAGTGTAAATCTTCAGTATGTAAAAAGCCAGTTTTTCTAACACCACTTATTAAAAGGCTGTCCTTCTTCCAGTGAACATGTTTTGTCAACGATAAGGTGGCTGAGTGTGTTCGTAGTTCTGGGTATATCTGTTATTATTCCACTGATCCTCAGGTCTGTTTATTTGCCGGTACCATGGTGATTTTATTGCAGCAGCTTTGTAGCATAATTTCAAATCTGGGATTGTGATGCCTCCAGCCTTGCCTTTGTTGTCCAGGATTACCTTTGCTATTCTGGGTATCTTCTAGTTCCAAACGAATTTCAGGAATGTTTTCTTTATCTGTGAAGTACGCTAGTGGTATTTTGATTGGGATAGCATTAAATCTGTATTGAGGAATATGGCCATTTTCACAATGTCAGTTCTTCCTATGCATGAGCAAGGGGTATCTTTCCATTTTCTGAATTCCACTTCAATTTCTTTTTTCAGAGTAATTTTGAATGTATAAATCTTTTACTTCCTTTGTTAGATTGATTCCTAAGTTTGTTTGGGGTTTTTTTTTTGGTTTTTTTTTTTTTTTTTTTTGGATGTTACTGTGAAAAGTGTGCTTTCCTTAACTTCCCTCTCAGTAACTTTGTTGTTGGTGTACAGGAATATAATTTACTTTTGAGTACTGACTTTGTACCCAGCTATGCTGCTGAATTTGCTTATTAGATCTAGAAGCCTGTTTTGGGGGTCCTCTATGTAGAGTGTCATGTCACCTGCAAGTAATAATTTGACATCTTCCTTTCCTATCTTTATTCCTTTTATTTCTCTCTCTTGTCTAATTGTTCTGGCTAATGTTTCCAAAACTATATTGAATTGGGGTGGTGGTAACGGACAACCTTGTCTTGTTCCTGATTTTAGAGTGAAAGCTTTCAGTTTTTGAACATTTAGTATGATGTTGATTGTTGGTTTGTCACACATGGTTTTTATCAAATTGAGGTAAAGACCATCCAATTATTTCTAGAGATTTTACCATGAATAAGTGTTGGACTTTATCGAAAGCTTTTTCTGCATCTATTGAGATAATCACGTGATTTTTGTCTTTTGCTGTTAATATAGTGTATTACATTTATTGATTTGCATGCTGAACCATCCCTGCATTCCTGGGATGAATTCCACTTGGTCATGGGGTATAATCTTAACGATTTTCTGCATTCTGTTTGCTAGTATTTTATTGAGGATTTTTGCAACTGTGTTCATTAGAGAGGTTGGCCTATAATTCTCTTTTTTGGTTGGGTCCTTCTCTGGTTTTGGTATCAGGGTAGTAATTGCCTCCCAGAATCAGGAAGAATTGCTTTTCTTTCAATTTCACTAAAGAGTTTGAGGAATATTGGTATTAAATCATCTCTAAATTTCTTGCAGAATACAACTGTGGATTCATCATGATCTGGGTTTTTGTTGTTGTTGCTGTTGATTAGCTTTTAAATATGTTTTCAATTTCATTAACTGATACTGGGTTGCTCAGAAGTTTATATGTTTCTAGGACTCTGTCCATTTCTGTGTTTTCGATCCTATGAGAGTGAATGTTTTCAAAGTAAGGTATTGATGATCTTTAGTATTTCCACAGGATATGTAGTGATTTCACCCTTTTCATTCTTCATTGTGTGAATCTGAGTTTTTTCATTTCTTTTTTGGTAAAGTTGGCTAGGGGTTTATCAATCTTATTTATTCTCTCAAAGAGCCAACTTTTTGACTCATTAATTCTTTGTATTTTTTTTAGTCTCAATTGTATTAATTTCTGCTTTGATTTTATAATTTCCTCTCTTCTTTGGGCTTTGGGTAAGACTTATTTTTCTTATTCTAGAATTTGAGGTGCAGCATTAGGTTATTTGTGCTTATTCTGTTTTCTTGATTTGATTTTCACTGCTATAAATTTCCCTCTGGGGACTGCATTCATTGCATCCCACAAGTTCCAGTAAGTTGTATTTGCATTTTCCTTTGATTGTATACATTGTTTAATTTCTTCTTTAATTTCCTCTGTGACCGACTGGTTTTTTAGTAGGGTGCTATTTAATTTACATGTGTTTATGGAACTTCTGCAGTTTCTTTTGTCATTAATTTCCAATTTCAGTGCACCATGTTCAGATAATATGCATGGGATAATTTCAATTCCTTGCATTTACTTAGGCATGTTCTATGGACTATTATATGGTCTATTTTAGAGAATGTCCATGTGTAGCTGAGAAAATATGTATTCTGATGTTGTTGGGTGGAACACTGTACACATATACTAAGTCCACTTGTTCACAAGTTTGATTCAGTTCTGTTATTTCTTTGCTGATTTTTTGTCTAGTTGATCTGCCTCTTTGTGACAATAGGGTTTTGAGGTTCCCATTATAATTGTATCATTGCTTATTTCATTTTTCATGTCTATTAATATTTGTCTTGGTCAAATGCTCCACATTTGGTTCATATATCTTTATGATTGTTATCTCTTCCTCTTGAAGTTTTTCCCCAACAATTATGCAGTGACTTTCAACTCTTTTGATCACTCTTTGTTTGAAGTTCACATTGTCTGCAAACAGAATAGCTATCCCTGCTTTTTTCTGGGTTTTCCATCCTTTAGCTTTCAGTCTATGAATTTCCTTTTGAATTAAACGTGTTTCTTGTATACAACACACTGTTGCATTTTGTTTCTTGATCCACTCTGCTAGTCTGTTTCTTTTGATTGGTGAATTGAGGCCATTTATGCTAACGGTTATAACTGATATGTACTGGCTTATCTTTGTATGTTATCTTTCTGCTACTGGTTCTCTAATTTTTCCCTCTAATTCCTAGTCCTGCTTGTTGGTTTCTTTCTGTTGTTGTTCTTGGAAATGTGGCCATTTTTATTTCTTTCTAGAAGTTCTCTCAGTACTATTTGTAGGGTTGGTTGAATGGTCATGAAGTTCTTCATTGTTCTCTGTCAATCTCCATTGATTTTGAAAGATACTTTTATAGAGTACATCACCTCTGGATTGGAAGTTGTTTTCTTTCAGTACTTAAAATACTCACTCCATGCTCTTCTTGACTTTGCATTAAGAAGTCTGCCATGATTTTGATGGTTTTCCCTTTATAGGTCATCTGTTTCTTTCCTCTAGCAGTTTTTAATATTCTGTTCTTGTGCTGAATTTCTGGGATCTTGATTATTTTATGTTAAGGTATAGATTCATTTTGGTTATGGCTAATTGGTGTTCTACATGCCTCACTATATGTATGTCAGGTTCTTTGCCCATTTGGAGAAATTTTCTGCTATTGCTTCTGCAAATAATCTTTTTATGTCATTTGTGCTGACTCCTTTTTTACTGACATGTATCAGTTTATATTATTTCTCTTTGCATCATCTTGTAGCTCTTGAATTATCTCCTGATTCCTTTTTATTTTTAAGAGATCTTTCCTTTCATGATCACTATTCATAATCCTGTCTTCAAGGTCTGAGAATGTCTTCAATTTTATTTACGTGGTTTTGCCAGCTTTCAATGTAAATTTTGATTTCTTGGCTATCTCCTTGAATCTCTTTAACTTATTCTAATTGTTTCCTGTATTGTTCATTCAAGGTTTCCGTCATTTTTCTATGCATCTTTTATTTTTTATCTCTATCTTCTTTGGAAGACTCACCAATTATTCCATTATGTTTTATCATTTCTGTTTTTACCTGAGAGATTGTGATCTGATTTCCTTTACAGCTTCCTGGAGTTGTTTCCTTACTTTTATTGCTATCATTTCAGAAATTTCAGGTATGTGGTTTCTAATTTTCATGCATGTCTATATCTCTTGTACTAGACCTGGATGGGTTGGTAGTCTTAGATTGCATTTATTTTGTTCTTTCATTGGGTCATTTTCCTGTGTTCCTCTGAATCAGCTGGATGCTAGGTCTTAATTGCTTCCTGCGCTGGCAGCCTATCTAGCAATGGGCCTCACTGAGGGTTGCCAATAGCTGTTGGTCTCTGAGTACAGACTCCTGATCTCTGCAGGATTCGCAGACAGTTCTCAGGTATGAGGGTCGCTGGGGGAAGACACTCAGTCACCAACGGTTCCTAGATGACTGCAGGTAACTGGGTGCAGATTCCTGGTCGTCATGGGATGGTTCCTGGGTATGGGCAGGTCACTGGGTATTGCTTCCCAGTCCCTGCAGGCCTAACTGTCAGTTCCCAGATGATGAGGAGCTGCCAGGCGCAGGTCTCAGCAAGGGTTCTCAGATGCCTGTAGGTCACTAGGCACAACTTTCCAATCCCCAGGAGCCTCACCTATGGTTCCTGGGTATGGTTGAGTAATTGGGTGCAGCTTCCCAGTCCTGTGGGCTTCACTGTGGGGTCCTGGATGACCTCAGGCCATTGGGTATAGATTCTTGGTCCCTGAAGGTCTCAGAGATGGTTAAAAAAACAAATTGTTAGCTGGGCATGGCAACACACACCTATAATACCAGCACTCAGTAGGCCAAGACTGAGGATCGTTGTAGTTCAAGACCAGCCTGGGTTACAAAGTGAGCTCAACGTCAGCCTGAACTACATAACAAGACCCTGTTTCAAAAAAAAAAAAAAAAAATCATTCTTCTTTCCCATTCAACCTTGAGTCAATCTAAATTGAACTACCCCAACTGCAAATTATGTCTCTTAAATTTCCTTTTGCCTAGGGAATCACTGACATACACATATACATCTTTTTTTTTTAATGACAAGGATTTATTTTAAAGTCCCAGAAATGTATCTAGTAAATCATCTCACATGTAGAATTGAGAGGATTACTTTCTGGTTAGGATCATTTACCCCATTTCTCTAGTCCCTGAGTTTCCTAAAACTTCCCTGAAATTCAGTACAAGCCTGATTAGACTCAAGTTAAACATTTTTGCAATACTTCCTGACTGATGCATATTTCATCCGTGTGTGTGTGTGTGTGTGTGTGTGTGTGTTTATGTGTGTGCTATGTAACCCAAAGGCAATAAAGTCAGGATCACTTGATTAAGTCCTGGCTATCTTATTATGGATTAAAAACTGGTGGTCAACTTAACATCAGCTGAATTAAATCAGCATGGTGCTGAGCATAGATGAGAAAAGTTGCCAGCAAAAAAGGATATGCATAGAGGAAGAGTGTAGTATCGTGGGTTCTCCTAAGTGTTGTTGTTTGAAGCCACTGGCTCTCCTGGAGGAGCTTGTCGTGATGGCTCCCCTGATATGAGCTCAGCTGTTGTAATCAGAGGACCATGCACAGATCCTACTCTTGAATCTTTCATTCACCCCATATTCTGTACCAATTAGTGATCCTTTTATAATCCACATTATACAGAGCACCACAAAATGGTGGTTTTCTACAGTTGTATAAAGTTGTTAGAAAGCATTCTACTATGGGCTAGGGATATGAGAAAGAGGTACAGCACTTGTCTAGCATGGTTAATACCCTGGACTCTATCACCAGCTCAGACACACACACACACACACACACACACACGCACACACGCACACACACACACACACACACACACACACACAGAGAGAATTTAAAGTCAATTAGAGTTCTTATTCTTTCTTAATATTCAAACTGTCCCAAATTTGAGAAGTGTAAGTCTCTTCAAAGTGGTAGGAGGTTTTTTGCTTGTTTTTGGTTGGTTTGGTTTGGTTTGGTTTGGTTTGGTTTGGTTTGGTTTGGTTTGGTTTGTTGATTGGTTTTTTGTACCAGGAGTTGAACTCAGAAACTTGTGCTTCCCAGGCAGGTACTATGCCACTGAGCTGCATCCATGGCCCAAGTTGCTGATTTCTAAAGCCTTGACCTAAATACATGATGTAATTCATCTGAAGAAAATTAAACATTGATTCATTAATTTAAATAAATCCAAAAATGTTTGCTGAGCACTGCCATGTACTAGGTGATTTTTTCAGTGTTGGGATATATTAATAAATAGCAGAACCCTGTCACAATAGAGGCACAAGTCAAGTTCATGAAGACAAACGGACAAGAAATTATACAGTGTTTCATATAGTGGTAAATGCTTAGAAGAAAAATAAAGCAGAACAAGGGATGAAGAATGACAGAGATTTGATATTTGAGAGAGGAAAAAGAAAGACTCCTCTAATAAAATGACACTGAGCAGACCCAAATGAATTTATAGGGACAAAACTCACAGTAACCAGAGAAAAGTCTAAAGCACTGGCAACAGTGCAAAGGGTCTGTGCACAGTATTTGAGAACCAGCCAGAAGGCAACGTGACCAAAGCCCAGCAAATTGGGGTTAGCTGTAGGAAATAAGATCAAAGAATTGTTACTGTGAATTAATTTTTTGGAGTAGGGGACTGAGCATTGTACTTGGACTGGGTTGAAGGGCTCCCAGAAGGATAGAACACGTCCTAATTCCTGGAACTTGTAAGTATGACCTTATTTGGATAAAGGATCTTTGCAGATGTAACTAAGTTAGTCAATAATTTCAAGATGAGGTCATCCTGTATTATCTTGGTGGCCCTTTGTAAGAGAAGAACAGAGGACACAAAGAGAAGGCCACATGAAGATGGATACAGAATGGAGTCACCATTAAACATTAGTAAAAGTTAGGTCTAAACAGATTATTCAGAAGACTCAATATTAAGAAACCAAATCAGTCAATAAATTCACTTTTGGAAAGGGAAGAGTACAGAAGAATATTTCTTGAACATTTTATTTTATCTTAGTCTCAGAACATCGGTTCACAAACTGTGGTCTCAGAAGCAGCAGCTTCAGCAACCTTTTGATCTTTTTAGCAAGAGTGTGTGTGTGCGGAGGGGGGTGACACCACCAGGTATGTAGCAGGAATGAATACTCACTCTAACACAGCTACTATGAGACACTGAAAAATATATGGGCTATGTTCAGATCACATATACAAATATAGCCATGATCCACAACCTGCAACAACAGGCCCAGGCAGGCAATCTACTGCAACAATAACCAGTTCAGTTTAAACCAAACAATAATCCCCACAACAACCAGTCCAAAAATATCATCAGTTGAACTAATGGGTCAGCTTTCCTCATTTCTGCTCCCACTTCCAATTTAGGACCAGCACCGAAAGCCAAAAGTGCACCATTAATCATAAAGGACACTGTGCCTCTACTGACCACCTGCAGCTCCCCCTTGCAAACAGCCTTCAGTCAGCGCCTACTCAAAGCCTTCCCTTCTTTTCTTTCCTCTGTAAAGTTTCCCTATTTTTCTGCTTTCCTTTGAATTTCTGTCAAATGCAACAGTTAGTGGTGGCTGACTCCCTCACTATACACAGCCAGCTCTGAATAAGCAACCAATCGTCATTCTCATTGGGGTGGTCTTCATTTATTTCCACAACTACCAGAAAACATGTTAAAATTTCCAATTTTTTTTTTTGCATGTGTGCTTTCGTTCTGTAACAAAACTCCTTCACCTGAGACAGCGTGGTGTGTGTGGGGGGCTGTAAGTTCTATAATTTCCACGCATCAGTGTCCTCATTGATGTCCTCAATGAGGCAACAACAATCACCTGCTGCCCAGGGTCGCCCTAAGAAGAAAGGATAAACAAACAAATGAACTTAGTTTGTGCTGTCTGGCACAAACTAAGTGCTCAATGAAGTTTGCTGCTGTCAGCTTTGAAATATTCATTCCTATGATTCAATAACCTGTTGCTATCAAGTCGGGGGACTTTTTTGTTTGCTTGTTTTAAATTATGTCACCAGGAATATGGAGCTAAGTCCCTTAGGAAAAAAAAAGATGAGTGCTCTACCATAGGCATACTGTTTTCACAAGTAACAGAAAACCAGAGAGCCACTTCATGTAAAGTCACATGAACAGAACCAAAGCACATCCAGGACTCAGAAGGGCTGAATTTTCACTGATAAATAAAACTCAAGAAACCAGGGTCTCTCAGGAGATTCTGAATATGATCATGCTCATTCTTCTCACAATTGGCTCCCTCTAATTACTTAGCCAACACATGGTCACCCAAGATAGTAATGATCTATAACTTAAAAGGGATTTGGGTTACAGGTGTACCCTGTTAAAACTCACCTAATGGTACACAGAGGCCACTATAGGTAGTGGATCCTTTTCATTTTGTCTCCCTCATTAAATTATGACATCTCAAGGACAAAAGGGAAATCATATTCAACTCTAACTCCACAACACTAGGACAAGGTCTTCTACTAGGCAGCTGGATCTTAAAAGATGTTTCACTATTAAACAAAGGAAAACAGAGTTAAGAATTTGAGAAATTATATGTTTTGAGATTTACTCTAAAGCATGTGTTTAAAAGTTCTCATTTTAATAACTTTTGTATTCTAGTGAATTTAAACATTTAAATTTAATTTTAAAAACCAACTTTATAAGCAAACAATTAGTTATTTAATTACTCTGCAACTATTTGGTATACATGACCCTACCACCACCTAGTGGAAGTAAATGCCTATTACCACATTTAGACTTCCCTCATGAAGACAAAGAATCTCCAAACGGGTTGATAGGCCAAGAGCAAATACATTTTAACCACATTCAACAGGTACCTACTGAGTTCCGGCAACTAGGCCAGGTTACACAAGAATAGATACAGTTCTTGTCAGTTTTGATCAGCGCTATATTCCTAGAGCCAAGGAGAGTACTTTGTGGTCTTACAGTAAATATTTATTGGCTCACAGACTACATTCAGGGAAATTATTCAGCCATCAAGAGCAGTAACATTTTATCCAGACAATGGAATATTATTCAGCACTAAAAAGAAATGAACCTGAAGCCATAAAAAGGCACGGAAAAACCTTCAACACATACTATTACATGAAAGGCGAGTGAAAGGGATACACACTACAATTCCAAATACAGTAAAACCTTGGATTGTAAGTAACTTATTCTTCAGTATTCCACAAGACAAACATCTCTAACAAATTTTAACTTGATAAATTGCAAGACATTGCAGGATGTCTTGCAATACAGGTAGTATGTGATGCCAAATGTCACATGATCACAACTGAGTCAGTGGTTCTTGTGTCTCTCTCCCTCTCCACCCTCTTCCCTCCCCCCTCTATATCTATCTATCCCCTTCTTTCCCTCTCCTCCATTTCCCTCCCCCCTCTCGCTCTCCCTCTCTCTTATCTCCCCCCACCACCACCACTTCCTTTCCGCAGGATTGTGAGAGACTGTCCAACAGAAACAGGTTATAGAAGAGATCTACAGAGGAAAAGAAAAAGGCAAAGGAACTCCTCACTTCAAATGAGATTAAGAGCCGGGCAGTGCTTGTCTATAATCCCAGCACTCAGGAGGCTGAGACAGGAGAAACACACTGAGCCCACAGCCAGCCTTCTCAACAAAGTGAGGCCAATTCAAAAAACTAAACAAAACAAAAACAAACAAACAAGATAAGGAAATGTATACAATGTGGGAAACGGCAAAATTTCATAGAAAGCACCATCATAATAAGGCTGAATGTGAGCAATGAACATCTTTAATGACAATGCAATGTCATATTTCTGCAAAATCCTTAAAAGGAAGCAAAACTAAGTGTCCCTGGGTAGGCTCCTTGTTAAAGCGGCATGAAAAGAAAAATTCTATTGAAAAGCAGTGATTCTGTTAGTGATAATAACACAACAGCCCTCCTCTCTCTTGTCTGCCTCACACCAGCCATAAAGATTTTCAAAAGTAGGTGTAGAATAACTGATTTTTCTTTATATTTGTATTTTATTATTTTGTACTATATTACAGTATTATAGTAATTTTATATGAATATTTTGGGTTGTAAAGGAAATTATCTGAGTTTCTACTAGTTCTTACAAGGAAATCACTCTGATATACAAGTGCTGTAGATTACAAGCACTTTTCCAGAATAAATTATGTGCACAAATCAAGGTTTCCCTCTATATGACATTCAGGAAAAGGCAAAACTATGGAGACAATATAAAGTTCACTAGGTGTGAGGATTCACAGACAGAGGAGCAAACAGGCAGAGCACAGGGTATTTTTAGAGAAATAACACACTTGTCAAAATGCACACAATTATGCAAACTATGGACTTGGATAGTAACAATATGACTTGTGAGTTCATGAATTGTAAAAATCTACCACTTAGAGGTGGGTTGTAGAAAGTGAGGGAGACTATGAGTGCATCAGAAGACAATACTAAAAACTCTGCTTTTCTCTCAGTTTTGCTACATAACTAGAACTCCTTTAAAAATAAAATCTAGTAAACTGTTTCACTCTGACTTTAGAAGTCATGTAAGTAAAACCCACACTTAAAGAATACATCAAAGTGTTTTTAAAACATTTAAGTAAATGTTCAGCAAGTGTTACTACCTCATCTCCTGACCCTCAAGCAGCTGGCACTCCTAAGAAGCTACACAAGCCACCCTTTATTCATCTATAAATTTAAGGTAACTGAATTAAATTGTTCAGTTCAAAATCCTAATTTAACATTCTTTTGGATTCTAAAAGAATATATAATACAATGTAAAGCTTCTACAATGTAAAGAAAATAGGAAAACTGACACCCTTGTCATCAAAACCTGAAAGAACATATCAGAAACTACCAACAGGATGGGTGGTGTGGTTTAGTGGTACAGCGCTTGCCAGTATGCTTGAGGCCCTGGATTCTATTTCCAGAACCACCAAAAATTGATTTAAAAAATAAATACTGGGGCTGGGGATTTAGCTCAGCAGCATAAGTGCCTGCCTTGCAAGCAGGCAGTCGTATTCGATCCCCGGTACCCATAAAAAGGAAAAAGACAAAATAAATAAATAAACAAATAAATACTGGAAAACAGAAATTGGAGACAGTGGTGTAGCTCAGTAGCAGAGTGCTTGCTTATCACCTACAAGGAACTAGATTCAATCCACAGAACTGCACAGATACATGTATTACACAGAAACATTCAAACCAGCATATCTCACCTGTAACTTTTAATGAAAAACCTAAATGCCAGATGAACACCAGAATGCACTAAAGAAAGGATAAGCTACAGGCACAGAGTGTCCCAGGGCTGCAAGAATGGTTCAATATGAAGAAAGCTATTCATAAATATAACTCTATAATAACTACTCAAAAAGTTATACTGTACAGACAACTTAGCAGATAGTAAAAAGACACACAACAAAATTTTAAAACCACTTCAGATTTTTAATCCTGAGAAAAATAGAAAATTATTCATTTAACATCATTGAAAAATACAAAATTTGACATTAGTTTATAACTTTCTCATTTTGTACTAGAAACACTACTGAAACATTAAACCAAGGAAACAAAAGGATTTCTGTGGCTGGGCATGGTGGCACACACCTGTAATCCCAGCACTCAGGAGGATGAGGCAGGAGGATGGCTACAAGTTCAAGGCCAGCCTAGTCTCCACTGTGAGTGGAAGGCTAGCCTGGACTAGAAAGAGAGACCCTGTCCCACCAAGAGAAAGGGAGGGAGGGAGGGGGGGGGGAGAGAGAGAGAGAGAGAGAGAGAGAGGAGAGAGAGAGAGAGAGAGAGAGAGAGAGAGAGAGAGAGAGAGAGAGAGAATATTCCCATTAAGTCTAGAGGGAATAAAAAAAAAAGCCCACCATCACTTTTTAATAGTGATCTAGAAGTATGAGATATGCTTTTTATTTATCAAAAATTTTTATGGCTCTTACTATGTGTCAGACACTGTCTTAAATGCCTTACAAATATTACCTCATTAATTCACATAATCTTCATAACAATCCTATGAGGTAGCAATATCATCCCACAGATGAAGAGACACACACACACAGAATACAATCATCGTAACTTGCCCAACGTCACAAAGTTAGCAAGGTGGTAGACATGGGCTTAAAAGTGAAGCAAGGGTGATTCCAGAGCCCACACCTTCTACCTGTGCGCTCTGAAACCTTTCATCAGAAAGCAGGCCAAGAAATTTATCCATCCAGATGGTTTGGCTGTATCTGTAAAACCCAAAGGGAGAAAAAGCTGAAATACTGTTAGAAATGAGAATGTAGTACACTGGTTGATGACTGTATCGTGTAAAAATTTGAAAAAATGAATAGTATTTCTACATCTAAACAATAAAAATACCATTTTCACTAGAGACAAAAAAAAGTGAAATAACTGGTAATGAACTCTACAGTTTCTATTCAAAAATTTAAAACTCCACTGACTTTCTTCTTAAACATAAACTCCAAATTTATTGAAAAAGAGATAAAAAAAAAAAAAAAGAAAAAGAGATATTCAGAAGGTGTGGATTTGGCTCCAAAGTGTCCTCAGGCACCTAAATTACCAGAATACGAAGTAATACAACTCTTTTTTTTTTTTTTTTTTTTTTTGCATTTTTCTTTCTTTTTTTTTTTTTATTTAAGGAGAAAAGAAAAAAAAACAGTGAAAGGGTACAAGTTATACAGATTTACAGAAGAAAAAAAATGAACAGTAGGAAATCACTAGTTAATGGGTTACATATTGCCATCTTAGAAATAATTGTTCAACTCACAAAATTAAAGCTTGTAGAGTGGACATTCCAACAATGATACTGCAAACAGTTCTGTTCAATGATCCAATAAAACTCTGTGATATCATTTTCTATCTTATACACTTAAATATACATGCAGTTATATAGTTTAGAGCACTTTCTTTTCCTCTCTTTTGTACAATGACTATTACACATTTTGGGTTTCATTGCTCCCACGGTTCTTATTGCTTTTTTGGAAGAGAGTAAAACCAAATGTGACATAACAGAACAGAATCGGTCAAGTCAAAAGGGTGGACATAATAGATAATATAGAAACATAATACAAGGTGATCAACAATGGTTGCCATAATGCCTCCTGCTATCTCTAATAGAACTGCCTATATCATTAGTTATAATAAAATTGAACAAAACAGTAAAGAACAAAAACGACAAAACCAAAACATTGGAGACATTGTAGGTCTTCAAAAGTAGTTAAAAGTCAACGAGAATGGGCGTTATAATGAATCTCATTATCTTCACAGCTGATGCCTAAACTTTCGAACCTGATACTATCCAGCAAAACAGAATAGGGGAACATCAGTCAAAAACAAGATGGTGAGAATAATACAGGGCTTCAAATCGAGATAATAGAAATTTAAAGTGGGTTACTATAATATATCCTGCTATTTTTTCCCTTTAATTAAACGGATAAAAATAAAAAAGTAAATAATGGAGTGGAGATTAAGAAAAAAGAGGGCATAACAGCAAAACAGCGCAGATCAAAACATAACCATTTAAGCAGAATAGTGTTTCACCACCAGATAATTCCGACCCAAAAGTAGTTACCATATTGACTCTTTCCTTGAAGTCCTTGAGTACAACTTCGTATACTGTAGCATTAAGTATATCAAAACAATGTAAAACCATTTAAGAGAATGACAGCATTACAGAATATTTAGAATCGACTAACAGAAAATGAACAATGGTTTCTGTATAATCTCCTTGTCTTTAAAAGGTTTTTGCTTATACTATCGTACATAATAAAATCCAATGAGATACAACCTGTTTAGACCATTGGAGACAGAAGAACAAAAGCTAGATGAGACTTCAAAACAAGATGATACTAAATCAGTATTACCTATTAAGATGTCATTTTCTCCAAAATAGCTGTTCCTATCATCCAATCTTCTCTGTCTCATTTCTGTTGAGCTCTTTTTCTGTCAGTAGCTGTCAGTTTATCTTCTTCATTTTGTTCTCTGCTCCATTCGTTGTGGCCTCCCCGCCACTATTTCTGGGTTCTTTGTATTTTTCTTTTTTTAGAATATCCTGCAATACTTTCTGTAGAGTTGAATTGGTGGTTGCAAATTCCCCCAGTTCCTCTTTATCCTGGAAGCACCTTGTTTTTCCATCAATTTCCAGTTGTGCAGGATATCTCAATCTTGGCTGGAGATTATTATCTTTCAAAGCTTGAATTATTTCCCCCCACGCTCTTCGTGATTTGATGGTTTGTGCAGAGAAACCTGCTGTAATTCTGATGGGTGTTCCCTTGTAAGTGGTCTGTTTCTTGTTTCTTACAGCTTTTAATATTCTGTTCTTGTATTGAATTTCTGGAATTTTTATTATTATATGCCTGGGTGTTTCTCTTTTAGGGTTGTAGGTAGCTGGGGTCCTGTATGCCTCATACATCTGAGTATCTTTACCTTTTGCTAAATTAGGAAAATTCTCCTGGATTATTTCTGTGAGTAGCTTTTGTAGTTCACTTGTTTGTGTCCCTACTTCTTCTTTTATGTTCTTAATCCTTAAGTTATGGATCCTCTTATCATCTTCTTGTCTTTGTATTATTGCTGTTTGTTTCTTTGTTATTTTTAAGAAGTTTTTCATTTCATTCTCCCATATTACAAGTCTGCCCTCCAGTTCAGATAGTCTGTCCTTAGTTTCTTTCAAGCTGTTATGCCAGTCTTCAATAGACTTCTTAGTATCTTGGTAGTCCCTTTGAACCTGCTTCACGTATTCTATGCTTTCTCTGTTTTCTCCATCAAACAATTCTCCCCTTTTTTTTTTGTTCTTCCATTCCACCACCTGTTTTTTCCTGAGTGGTGCTTAGCATTTCTCTAACTATTCTGCATACTTCTAGCTTCAGGTCGTTGATAACTTCATTCCTGAATTGGTCTATGAGGCTCTCTATATGGCGCTTAATGTCTATTGGTGCGGTGTCCGCTATTGCCTGTTTCTCAGAATTGGGGGCCGAGAAGCCTTTTTTGTTGCTGCCTTTACCCATATTCTCTGTTCCTTATATATGCAAGCTTACATAGGAGGCCCAGCTTCCCTGCCTGTCAGCCACAGCCTGATCGAATTGCACTGGCTAGGTGTTCCCGCCCACCGGCAGCGCACCAGGGAGTTGCGGACTAGGCAGCCTACGCAGGAGTCACCCCTCCAGGCCACCGTCAGTCTCTGGGATCTGGGTTGGGCCAGCCTACTGAGTCTGCCAGCAGCGTCACGCAGGCCAGGCACTTTTCACCAATCCCGCCCGAGAGGGGAATGTGTAGCTGGAGTCGGCCACCGCGCCCTGCTCCCGCCGGACTGCCCGAGCCCAGAAAGTCCTCCGCTGGAGTCAAACTGTGGTAGAGTGTCAGTTTCTCTCACTCACCTCACCACAAGTCAGTGTACGCCTGCCTGTCCGTCCTGTTTTCAACTCCGTTCGCAGACTCCCGTTCACAGAGCTTCCGCGTGTCTCTCTCCTTGCCGAGCCGAGGTAGAGGCAGCCAGCCGCTGAGCGGCGGGAAACCCAAATCGCAGCTTCCAATGGCGCGGGGTCCAGCCTCCACACCGAGTCTTTTCTGTTCCTATTTTAGCGCCAGGACTGCATTCCAAGTTGGTTTCTCTCAGCCCAGTTCGTTCCTGAGTCAGTAGAGCATATCTCTACCGGCTTATGTCTCCTTAGTCCGCAGCATTCCTGACTTCTGAGCCGAGCCTTTCAGAGAGCCTCCGGTAGTTGCTGTTATCTGTCCGCCATGTTCTCCCGGAAGTCCGAAGTAATACAACTCTTATAAGGCCCAGCCCTCTTCTACCTACTTAGATCCCATGAACACAACAAACCTATTTAGGGCAATCTTCAGCAAATTTAATCCCTGTGTTACCAGTGCAAGAGCATGGAGACAACACAGAGTAGCTTTTCTGCAAGTGTTGGTAACCCTCAGCTGTGTTCATACTGTTAAATAAATAACTCCACCTACATCATACCAGGGACAAGAGGGGTGTGACAGAACAGGTGCATTTCCTGCTCCACTCAAAGGCCTTGGCTAAAGTCACACAGAAAATGCCTAGATGGAAACAGCTGTTTCAAAGACCAGAGAGTCAGAGTAGGTCAGATGTGAGGCAACTGCTTACACTGCACAAGAGAAAAACTGACTAAACAGAGAAATGCCCTCTTTAATGTAAGGATCATTAAACTATGAAATGAAACAACAAGGAAAACTCAGATTCTCTCTAGGAAATAGTTTTATGATTCAGATAGGCATCCTTCAGAAAACTATTATTCAGTGAAATGAAGGGAAAAATGGTTTCACTGTCACCACTGGCCCTATAACTAATTAGCCAAGCAACCAGTCAACAATTCTACAGAGTTCCCAGTATATGCACCACTGTACACCAGTTATAATAAAATCTAAGATATGGGCTCATCAAGAGGAATATTTCTTAAATGCTTGAAGAGAAAAACACGTCCAGAGAGCACAAAGCAATACAGGTATATGAAAAAAATAGAAGACAAACTTAGAAGAAAGATTTTCTCTTTCTCGTTCTCTCTCACTCTCTCTGTCTCTGTGTCTCTGTCTCTCTCTGTCTCTGTGTCTGTGTCTCTGTCTCTCTCTCTCTCTCTCTCTCTCTCTCTTTTAGAGTAGGAATAAGAAGCAATCCATCAGAATAGAATTTGGGGAGTCTTTAAATATACACAGGTGGAGCCAGGGATTTAGTTTAGTGGCACAGGTGCCTGCCTGGCAAGCAAAAGGTCATGAGTTCAATCCCCAGCACAAAAATAAATTAATTAAATAAATACATAAATACACATGTGTATCTACAGCAATGATAATAACTGCAAAAATTACTAACACCACACCAAAGCCCCAACAAAATGTCAATAATGTTTATTCTACTTCCTTAAAACATATTCAGACTGAGGATATAGCTCAGCAGTAATAAGCATCTACCTGACAAGTGCAAGGTCCTGAGTTTGACTCTTAGAACCCCCCCTAAAAAAAATTCACTAATTAATTTAACCACTAGTATACATAATGTACTGTGCTGCCATGCTGTTGTCAATGAGCCAAAAGTGAAACAAAAAAATTCAATTCTTACGTAAAGTCCAGTTCTAGAATAAAGCTTTGAGAAATTTTTTAAAAATGAAAAGAACTAGGATTAAAATAAAGGTTTTTACTAAAAATATTCATATTTAGCTATGACATCATCTCTATATTGCTATAAAATTAACCACATATAGAGTTAAATCAATGTCTTCCTATCCCTAAGACAAATCACTCTACAACCTAACAAATTTGGAGCTAAAAAGAGTAAGGTAATGTCTTACATTAACTTCATAAATTTTTACTGAGTTATCATATGTGCCCAGTGCCTAAAATGCAAAATTGAATAAGACATTGTCTGTTTGTTGATATAAAGATATTACCAAGGCCAGGTCCGTAATCTAAAAGAGCTCATGTTACAAAGAAGCTGTCTGTTTAGGGTAAGGGGAAAAGTGTCTTGAAAAGTAAGGTTCCAAGAGATAAAAGCCAGCATCTCCCGAGAATCCGACATGCCAGAGCTTGAAGGACCAACCAAGAAATCAACGATCCAGCCTTCCTGGTAGGCAGCACAGCCTACCATTGCGCTGGCTGAGATCAACACTCCCCCACTTCCCGTTAGCAACCACATGGTTTCAAGGACAGCCCAGGCCATCTCTCTGGAGGATGACAGTATGCAATTTAGCCAATATGAGGGATTCCCTTCTATCTTGCCTTAGAAGTTCAGTACTGTTTTCACTGTTTTGTTTTGTTCAAATTAATTGTTTTGCTTTATTCAATATTCTGTTTTGATTGGTTTTACTGTGTTTTGTTTTTGGTTTGATTTTGCTATACCTGATGGAATGACAACTACTGTGAAGATAAAAAGATATACTATGGTAGCTATTATTGTTTTCCTGGTATCCTGCTCTGAGGTTCTGTACCAATTTTGCTGCATTGTCTTGACTGGCTTTGTTCTATCTTGCTTTGTTATATTTTACTATCTCTAAAATTTTTTTTTAAAAAGTAAGGTGCCTTGAAACAGTCCTGTTTTTCCAATCATTAACTACCTAACCAAGAGGCTAGAAAAGTTGGAAAATGTCCACACTTTGACTTGTGTAAGAACTGAATGGAATATGAGTTAGAAATAAGCATTAAATATCTCTAAACTTAAAATGCTACATTTACTCAATGTACATTTGGACATTTTATTTAGAATTTTACATCAAGAAGTTGTACTTACATATAATCTTAAAGTGCATACAACCAGCTAATATTTCATTGAGCCATTACTAAATGTTAAGAGGTTTCCAAGTAAGAAATGTGCTCTATTAAAAGCTTTATGGACAATGAGCTCCAAATGCTGTAGAAAAGGCTCATAGTATAGAAAAGGCAGATACTGCCTGGAGGTCCAAATGCTAGGAAGTGACAGAATGCCTTCTTTACAATTTGCAGCTAGGTTATTACCCATGATAAATTGATAACCATTCATTAACTTTGAGAGCAATAGATAACTGGCAGGCTATTTCATGCCTCAAAGAATTTATGGCAAAAATGACAGGTGACTTTGAATTCAGCAAATAAAATAGATTCTGAAAATTGTTGCTTTCGTGCATTCTTCTTGTAAATAAACTTGGCAGCAGATATGGGTATTTGCTCCTGATAAGAATTAAAGGTCATGTTTTTCTACATCAAGGATAAAAGGATTAATATCAGCAGCACAAGTCTGTCATTCAACAACATCTATGTGAATCAGCCATCTAAGGTATATCCTGATATACAATCAGCACTGGCTTATAAGAGGTAAAAATTCTGAAAAATATTTGTTAACAACCTAAATTAAAATGGGATCCAGTTTAAAGTTAGGAATTACGTTTGCAGGGCTCTCCTTTGTTGTTCCCTCTTCGCTTTGTGCCAAAATGTTGGTGCTCCCTAAGGTGTTTTTCTCTGCCTCAATCTTCTCATTCTGCCTGTTCCCCAACTGATCTGCATCTAAGGCCTTAGCTGTCTCCAGTTACTTAAGCCTCCACCTTCTCCAGGAAAACCTCTTTTCTGAATTACACTGATTGTCACCTCTCACTGCACTTTGGCTTTACTTCAGACCCTTTTAAAACCTATCAATCTGGTTCCCTGTCTCTGCTTAATTATCAGAATCTGTATGACTAGGACCATAGTATGGTGGTGGTGATGGTGGCACCGGGAGTGTTTAGTTTCCCTAACAAGTAGCTAAGGCTAAGACCCACTGCTATTGTAGATGGCATCACCCCAACCATCTCCCAGTCAGTTCCACCTTAACTCATCACAGGCACTTTAGACCACTCTACTGTATAATACATCCACCAACACCAAGCTATTTTTTTCCCCTGTAGTCCCTTCTCCTACCTCCTACATTGTGCTGTCCATTAAAAGCCTTCATTAAAACACATCACTTCTTGAGATTGGTATCTTCCCCATAAGACTATTACTTTATTGTTTTTGCTTGTTTTCCAAACACCCACAAATCGGTGGCTCAGTGGATGAGTGAGAGCCAGAAGCCAAACCAAATTTGTGTAATGAGATCTAACAAATAATTGCAAGACTGAAGAACTGGAGGCATAGATAAAACATGATCCTTTGCCAGGTAGGTGAAATATCAGAATTGTGAATGAAGACAAAGATGGATATGGACAATATACTCAGAAGAATACCCTAAACCCCAGTACACTGAATGGATCAAGCTGATTTAAATCTCGCCCTATGTTGGAAAAAGCATAGTCATATTTCCACAAAGCAGGTGAAGTCTAAATTCTCACAGCTGTAGCATTAGATGGAATTGTTAAGCATCTCTTGCCTGGACCTTCAAAACAATATCTCAGTTCATGTCCACATCGACTATCCCTTGTCACTTCAAGGTAACACCAACCATAATTACCTTTTAAAAGACCAAATCACTTACCACTACTCCATTAAAAACTCTCATGTAGCTCTTACAGAATGAAATCTAAGCTCTCTACAAGGGCTTCTACAACCTTTTTCATCCTGGCTCTCACCAGTTCCTTCAAATAGTCTCCCTTGCAATCAATACCAGAGTCACATTACATCTTTTTTCTTATATACAGCTGTTCTTAAAGCAAAAATGCCCAGTCCATTGCTCTCCAGCATCCAAACATTACAGATTCTGCAGAAACCAGTTCAATGCTACCTCTTTAGGAAAACCATTCCCAACCATAACATTCGTTATGCCATTTGTTTACTGATTCTTTCCAAAAGGTTTTTCTGGAAGCCCTACTACGTGACAGACACTGACAAAGATTTCTATAATGCTTTGTTCAAACTTGAATCATGACAGTTACCATGGTGTATTAAAAACAAGTGTGATTTTATTGCTTCATCATTTTGTGCATTTCCAGAAGATAAGAACTATATTTTCTGGTCTAGTGCTCTTATTTTTTTGGTTTAGGTTCAAAAGAGGCTTAGGATGCCAAGCCATGCCTAATAAAGACTCCTCTGATAAAATCACTCCCACTGTAAATGACCAGGGTCAAACGAATAAGCACTGAGGATTAGAAAAAGAAAGGAGCTGTAGACTACAAATACTGAACCAAAAAAGTGAAAGAAGGTCAAAAGGCAAAATATTGAGAACCTCATCTTAGATGAGGAAGACAGGTAAAAATGAGAAGTAAACAAGACAAGCAGAGATAAAACTGAGGTATGGAAAAAATGGAGACTAATTCTGAACTAACATCATGAACACAGTTCATCTCTGCAAGACCTAGTATGTTTGCTTCAACAAGGCCACAACCAGCAAGTGACAAAGCCATTCTAAATACATTATATTCATCTTTGTAACCATCCTTCAGCCTAATCTTCTGCCAAGACTGTGTGCTGCAAACACATGATGAATTCAGTTTTGAAGCAACTCTTATAATACACGCACCTTTTCTTGATACACAATTTTAGGACACAACAGCTAAAATAAGGTCCAATAGAAACACTGGATTTTTTAATAAGATAAAGACTACTAACACATGGCATACAGAAAAATATCAAAAAAATTATTCTAAAAAAAAGTATTCTACTATTTACAATGTAATAATAAAATCTGGACCTGAAATATTAGAAAATCAAGAGCTTTGTTAATAAACTATTTGCTTTGTGTACTGGGAAAAGATCATTTGACAGGGGGGAATAAAAGCAGCAGCCAAGTAGAGATAAATAGACTCATAAAAACTCACTGATATATTTGGGGTCTTGAAGGTTTCTCAGTAACTAGTCAATCATTTCTCAAGCACAAGCTGCATGCCTATTGTTTAGATCTGTGAGACACCTAGTTCTTTTAACATACTCTTATTTGCTTGAGTTAGCTAACATTGATTTCTACAATAATATACAAAAAAAATTTTTAAAAAGTTGCCAAGAACTTTTTTCCAAAAAAAAAAAGACTCTTACAACTCCTGTTTCACTTCTTACCTCTCTTTCCAACTATCAACTTGCTCATTTAACATCTACTGAGGACCTACTCATTGCCAGCGGCACTTGGAAAAAAAAAATAACTAGAGCTCATTTTCAGAAGTGGCTTTTTTTTTTTTTTTTTTTGAAACTGTGGGTTTGTATCAATTTGCAACAATCAAGTTAATGGGTTCCAAGAAGCATTTCTTTAACATTAGAAAAATAAGATTATTAAAATTCATCACAAGGAACAAGGTTAAATATTGTTTTCTATAACTTCTGTTTCAGTTATGTGTATGATGTATTAGACAATAATACAACATATATATCCTCTGGGATTTTTTTAGTGGCCTTTAGATTAAACCCAAAGTTTTTATGCAAGCTAGGTAAGTCCTTGACCACTGAGCTACATCCCAACTTTTTTTGAGGCAGGGTTTTGCTAGGTTGTCAAAACTAGACTCTAACTTCCAATTCTCCTAAGTAGCCAGGAATGCCACTTACAGGTGTACCACAGCACCAGCTAACATGTACGTATTATGATGATGTAAATCATGAACAAAAAACTTGAAAAATATTAGTAGGTCCCTATTTCCTAATAACCTCAAAACATGCCAAAGAAGAAGGCCTCAGGGAATCCATTAGTGCTTTAATTAATAAAAAAAAATTTAATTGGCATATCCATAGTTTGCTGATTTTACAAGTACTTGAAAACAGTTGCTGGTTTGCCTCCAATAGATTAAAACATTCCTTCTTGTTTATAATTTAATTAGCTAGGCAAATCCTTTTCTCATTGCCTTCAACAGTACAAAGAAATTTCAAACCAGCATGTCAGAATTATTATAAACTCTTAATTAGCTAAGTATAAATTTAATGTTTCTATCATATTTTTAATGAATGCTAACCAGGTTAACCCCATCATCATCAGGCTAACTGACCAGCTACAAGCAATGGCAAGTTAGCTAGAGGAAAAAAACAAAACAAAACATGAAGGAGAAGGCAGCTGTGTTCTGTGTAACCCTAAATTGTTTAAAGTAATTTCTAAAAAATGCCAAGTTTAAAAGAATGTAAGAGGCTTCCTGCAGGCAACCAGTGCAGGCAGGGAGACCCTGCCAGATATACCCCATGTGCCCACAGGCTGCTTCTGAAGACCTTTCCTTCCTTTGGGCAGCCAGCACCCATTGGGAGAATCAGACAAACACAGTCCTGTGTGCCTGCTGTCACTGGGGGAGTCCCACTGTAGACATGCAGGCTAAGAAAAGAAGCAGTCCTGCCACCATGCACCCCTGACCATCAGGGAAGCCTCAGTGTAGCTGCACAGATCTGGAAAAGCCCACCCTATTCCCTGCTACCTCCCTGGGAACCTGAGCTCAGAGAAACCCAGGTGCCTGTCCCATTCTCCTACAACACGGTGGGTATGGAAACAAATGTGGGAAGTATCTGGGACCCCACAAATGGCTTGTTAGGAGGAACCCAGGAGAATGTCAAGACAAAGAAGCAAAAGGCAATCTCAGACCTCCAACTCACACAGAAAAACTCTGGGAAATATAATCATGGAAGAAAATAGAAGTCACACACCTGAAATCTCCAAGAAGATACCAGCTGAAGTAAAGAAATAACTTCATGAGACTATAAAACTAATCAGATCAGAAATATTGTCTCAGGTAAAAGAAGAAATCACAAACATAATTAAATGATTGCTGAGCATATCTAAAGAAGACACAGATAAAAAAGGAGCATAGGAAAATGATGAAAACCTTGAATGAACAATATAGGAAGAAATTACAATGAATGAAACACATTCAAAGAGATATCCAGGAAATTAAAAATTTGATTGAAAGCTGACAAAACCACTTGAAAGAAACTAAAGATAGACGTTCAGACTTTCAAAGACAGTATCACAGCTAGTGATCATGAAAGGAAAGATCTCTTAAAAATAACAAGTAACCAGAAAACAACAATCCAATGGCTGCAAGATGATGCAAAGAAAAATAATTTAAGAGTGAAGGGTATCAGCAAAGAAGCAGGGGTTAACACAAATGAAATAAAAAGACTGTTTATAGAAGCAATAGCAGAAAACATCCCAAACATGAGAAAAGGATCTGGCATACAGATAAGCAAAGCATATAGAACTCCAACTAGCCATAACCAAAATAAATCTACACCCAGACATATAATAATCAAGATCCCAGAAATTCAGCACAGAAAAGAATATTAAAAGCTGCTAGAAAAAAATATATAGGTTGCCTATGAAGAAAAACCAATCAGAATCATGGCAGACTTGTCAATACAAGATCAAGTCAGGAAGAGTTTGGAGTGAAGTGCTTCAAATCCTGAAAGTAAACAACTTCCAATCTACACTGATGTTCCCTTCAAAACTATCTTTCAAAATTGACAGAAAAGTAAGATACTTGCATGATAAAGAGCAAATGAAGTAACTCATAGCCACCAAACCAACCCTACAGAGAATGCTAAAGGATTTTTTTTTCTTTTTCCTTTTTATCGGTACCGGGGATCGAACTCACAACTGCCTGCTTGCAAGGCAGGTACTTATGCCGCTGAGCTAAATCCCCAACCCCCGCTAAAGGATATTTTAGAGAGAGATAAAGATGACCATAGTTCCAGGCACAGCAGCAGAGGAGAACACCAAAAAGACAGGCAACTGAACACTGAGGAAAAGTGAAGGGCTAACAGCAAGAGAATAGTGTGGCACAGAAGAACCAATGTATGTTGGTTGTAACCATTAATGTAGGTGGTCTCAATTCACCAATAAAAAGAAACACTGGGAGAGTGGATGAAGAAACAAGATCCATCTATACACTGTATACAAGAAACATGTTTAACTCGAAAAGAAATTCACAGACTGAAAATCGAAAACCATTGTTCCACTCCACAGGAGACAAGAAAAAAAGCAACCACAGAATGGATAAGAAAGACATAGTATTTTCATACAATGGAAAGCTACCCAGCTATAAAGTAAAATAAATAATCACAAGACTCTTATAGGTAAATGGATGCAACTGGAGATCACGCTCATGGGTGAAATGGTTTGGACTCGTATGGGTGAACACTGAATTATCTCCCTAGCATAAAAAACTGAAGGAGTTAGTGGGATCTAAAAAGCACAATAGATATTATAAAAATGATAAGGCAGGAAATGCCTAAAAAAGGAAAGTGATAACCACAGTTAATTTCCTATTATGTTGTACTGAATTCTTGTATCACTTTCATAATTGTTAAGTTTGGTTTTATTCTGGGTGTGGTTTTTTTTTGTTCATTTTAATGAGTCTGATGGTATAGGAAGCTATTTTCAAGATAACAGGATGTATTATAGTAACCATTGTTAACTTCCTATTATTTTGTTTTGAAATGCTGTATTGCTTGCATTGTGCTATTCTGGTTTGCTTTATTCTGTTTTATTTTGATTCTCTTTAAATATATATATATATTAATACAACAAACACTGAAAGCTTAGGGTATTTTCTTAGATTTTCCCAAGTGTCTGGAGTCTAAAATCTATTTCATTTCAAGAAAAGTTAAATCAAACACAATTATTCTCTAAGTGAAAAGTTGCAGATCTTCATCAGGTAGTGGACATTATGAGAAACCCAGTTAGTGAACAAGAGTATTTTCTAATCACCTAGTATGTGCTACTCTATGTATTGAGCAGAATAAAAGTAAGGTGCCTGAATAAAGGTGCTTCTTCAGGGCCAGGGATTTAGCTCAAGCACGAGGTCATGAGTTCCATCTCCGGTACCAAAAAATAAAAAAATAAAGGTACTTCCTGTACAACAAAAAGGAAGCAAATACAAGAGGGAGAGGGAGGGAAAGGTGAAGAGAACGAGAAAGGGAGGGAAAGACAATGCATAAACGGACAGACAGACTGGTATTCACTGGTGTTTGAGGCAGAGCACCAAGAGTGTGGTGGGAATTAGCATATAGCACAGCCACTACAGAACACAGAGATACAAGTATACAGTGCCTTTTAAGGGAAGAAACTAAGCACACTGCATCTACCATTTCTTCTCTTAAAACCAGTCTTAAACCAAGAGAGAGTTTACTCTATAGAAAGAAGGCAAGCAAAAGGTCCCAAGCAGTTCCCACTCACACCCTGGAAGCCTGAAGCTTTAGTTACTAGAAAAAGCTATAACACTCATAGACCCTGAGGCCAGTTTGGGGGTTGCCAGGTTACCACACCACTGCACTGCCTAGGAGAAAGAGCCCCCAGTCCATGCTATATCCCCTCCCCTACACTCCTAAATGCATGGACTGTCTTAAGATCCTGCCCACCCAAAGTTCTGTAAAACAACTGGACAGCTACATGACAAACCCAGGCCTGCCAACCAGCTGGTGGTACTGCCTGCCCTCCAATTACCCCAAAACATATGTGCCCCCCGCTAAGCACTTCAGCCCCCCTAACAGCTCAGAGGACCATAGGAAGCAGCCAGACAGCCCCGCCTATTCCCCTGCTGAATCATGAAGCATCTGAGTGGCCCCATCCACCCAAGCTCAGCCTCAGGAAGTAGCTAAACAGCCTGAACAGCATGGACCATAGAGGCCCCACAATGTACAGTAACTCCACCCATCCTCCCACAACTCTGGGAGGAAGGCAGGCTGAGTCCACAGAAACACAAAGGATCACTGGGATACTATGAGTAACTGGACCAATACACTGGAAATAAATAAATTTCTAGGCATATAGAACTGACCAAAACTAAACCATGAAGACACAGAAAACCTGAAGAGGTCAATGATAACAAGACTGAATCAATGAAGTCTCCCAACAGTGCCAAACCCAGGACTTTATTGATATATTTTGCCAAACTTCTAAATAAGTTATACCAATCCTCAAACTATTTCAATGAAAAGGAAGAGAACCCTTCCAAATTCATTCTACCAGGCCAGTATTACCCTGATTCCAAAACTAGACAAAGACAATAACAAATCCAGAAAACCACAGATCAATATTCCTGATGAACATAAATATAAAATACAAACTATATTCCAACAATAACTCAATGATCAAGTAGGATTTATCCCAGAGGTGTAAAACTGCTCAAAATAAGTAAATCAACAAAGGCAAAATAACCCCAGCTACTTTCCAGATGTGGAAGCACATGTCTATAATCTTGGCATGTAGGAGGCTGAGGCAAGAGGATCACGGCAAATTCAAGGCCAGTAGAAAAGCCAGATATCACAGTGAGAAGAACTACATCGCCACATCACTACTTTCATTATACACAAAAATCAACATGGATAAAAGATCTAATTGTAAGACCCAAAATTATTGAACTACTGGAGAAAAACATTTTAACACATGAAGATACACAATTTTTTGGATAAGATCCCAAAAGCATAGGTAACAAAAGCTAAAGCAGACAAATAAGATAACATTAAATTAAGACATTTCTATACAACAAAGGAAGCAATCAACAGAGTTGAAAAGACAACATACAAAATGGAATAAAATATTTATAAACTATTCATGTAGCAAGAAACTATACACAGAATACACAAGGAACTCAAAAAAATCATCAGCTAAAAACAAATCTAATTTTAAAATGGGCACATAATCTAGTCATTTCTTAAAGGAAAATATACAAATGGCCAGGTAAATGAAGAATGCTCAACATCACTAATCATTAGGAAACTAGAAATCAAAGCCACAATGAGATAGTCTCAGCAAGCCCTTAGTTGTCCCTCAGAACCCCACACCACCCTGCAGCCTACCCACTCAAATCTGCAGCTCCTAACCTGAGGTTCTCAGTCGCTTCGGGCCTCTCAAGTGGGGCACATCAGGAAGACCTCCACGTGTGTCCCCGCGTGGAGAAGGTACCTAAAAGAAGTGTTATTGAAAGCAATTGTTGTTCAGTCCAGGGAGCTTTGCAGCTGCCGCCACCAAGGAGGGAGCTGCACTGTGGGAGAGGTTCAGAGCCTGCGTGAGCCACTCCAGTGACCTTCTGTCAGTCCAGGGAACTTCAGGCTGCATGAGGAGGGAGCTGTGCTGTGGAAGAGGTTTGGTGGCTGCCTGGGCCACACCAGTGACCTCCTTTCAGTCGGGGAGCTTTGCTACCCGAGGAGTTGGGTTCCTGAGCACCATTCCAGCCCCAGGAGAATTTGAGATCCTTGCTCCGGGTAGTAGAGGACCTACCCAGCTTGTGGCCATGCTGGACTGGGCTCAGCGGATTTCAGGCCTGCCTGGACCATGCGTGGTAGCCTTCTTTGGTCCAGGGAGCTTTGCTGCCGGAGCAGGGAGCTGCGCTGGAGGCTTTGGGCCTGCCTGCGCTGTGCACGGTAACCTTTTAATCTGGGGGCTTCACTGCCCAAGGATGGAGCTGTGTTGCCAGAGGAGTCCCAGAAGCCCAGGACATAGGAGACAATTTCCAACACGCCCAGGGGAGGCTTTGGAACAACACTTGAAACATGGCAATATAGAAAAATGACAAAACAAAAAACCAAAATGCAATCTGAAACATCCATCCCAAGAAAGCTTAGGAGCCATGTACATAGAAGAAAATATATGCCATACACCTAAAATACCTGAAATAATAGTAACTGAAATAAAGAAGCAACTCCGGGAAGCTGTAAAGGAATTCAAACTAGACATAGTCTCCCAGATAAAAGAAGAAATGATAAAAGTAATTAAAGAGATGCTGAACACATCTAAAGAAAACACAGTTAAAAAATTAGAGGAACAAAACAAAAAGATAGAATTCCTGGATGAACAATATAAGAAACAAACAGAATACATAAAGTAGATTCAAAGAGATATACAGGAAATCAAAAATTCCATTGAAAGTTGTCAAAACCGCCTCAACGAAAGTGAAGAAATTCAGATCTCAAAGACAAGATTGAAACTAGTGAACAGAAAAGGAAAGATCTCTTAAAAATAATAAGGAATCAGGAAATAATTCAACAGCTATAAGATAATTAAAAGGAAAAACATAAGATTGATAGGGATAAATGAAAAAGAAGGGGACAACACAATGATATCAAGAGACTATTTAATAGCTGAAAATTTCCCAAACATGAGAAAAGAAATGGACATTAGGATCAGTGAAGTATATAGAACTCCACATAGCCATAACCAAAATAAAAGTAGCTCCAGACATATAATAATCACCATCCCAGAAATCCAACATAAAAATAGAATATTAAAAGCTGTCAGAAAGAAGAGACAGATCACCTATAAAGGATCAGAATCACACCTATCAGAATCACAGCAGACTTCCCAACACGAAGTGAAGTATTTCAGATCCTAAAGGAAAATGATTTCCAACCTAGACTGATGTACCCTGCAAAACTGTCCTTCAAAATGGATGGAGAAATAAGATACTTCCATGACAAAGAACAGCTGAAGAACTTCATGATCACCAAGCCAACCCTGCAAAGAATACTGAAAGACAGGTGAGATACACATAGGAAAAAACCACTAAGCAAGGCAGACAATTAAACAGAATGGAAAGATAAAGATGCAACAGCAGAAAGATAACATGTCCACAATAAGCCACTTTATAACAGTTATAACCATTAATGTAAATGGTCTCAATTCACCAATTAAACGAAACAGATTAGCAGAATGGATCAAGAAACAACATCCAACCATATGTGGTCTACAAGAAACCCATCTAACCCAAAAGGAAACTCACAGACAAAGTAAAAGGATGGGGCTGGGAATTTAGCTCAGCGGCATAAGCACCTGCCTTGCAAGCAGGCGGTCGTGAGTTCGATTCCTGGTACCGATAAAAAAGAAAAAGACCAAAAAAAAAAAAAAAAAGAAAGTAAAAGGATGTAAAACAATACTACATACAACAGGAACCCAAAAAAAAAAGCGGGGTTAGCTATTCTGTTTGCAGACAATGTGAACTTCAAACCAAGAATGATCCTAAGAGATAAAGAAGGTCACTACATACTGGTTAGGGGAAAACTTCAAGAGGAAGAGATAACAATCTTAAATATATATGCACCAAATTCCAGAGCACCCTTTTATACAAAGTAAGTATTAATAGAAATGAAAGATCAAATTAGCAACAACACAATTATAACAGGAGACCTTAACACACCATTGACACCAAGGGACAGATCAACCAGACAGAAAATAAGCAAAGAAACTGAATCACACCTGTGAACAAATGGACTTGATAGATATATACAGTGTGTTCCATTCAACATCAGAATACACATTCTTCTAAGCAGTACATGAGTCATTCTCTAAAATAGACCACATATTAGCTCATAGAACATATTTAAATAAATGCAAAAGAGTTGAAATTATTCCATGCATATTAATAGATCACAGCACTATGAAACTAGAAATTAATGATAAAAGAAACTGCAAAAATCACACAAACACATGGAAATTGAATAACACATTTGAGCAATCAGTGGGTCACAGTGGAAATTAAAGAAGAAATTGAACAATACCTACAAGCAAATGAAAATACAGATACAACTTACCGGAATCTATAGGATGCAATGAAAGCAGTTCTCAGAGGAAAATTCATTGCACTGAGTTCCCACATCAGGAAAACAGACTGAATACAAATAAACAACCTGATGCTACACCTCAAACATCTAGAAAAAGAAAAGCAAGTCAAGCCCAAAGCCAAAAGAAGGGAGGAAATAATAAAAATCAGAGCAGAAATTAATGCAATAGGTACTAAGAAAACAATCTAAAGAATAATGAATCAAAGAGTTGTTCTTTGAAAGAATAAGTAAAATTGTTAAGCCCCTAGCCAACCTAATTTTAAAAAGGAAAGAGAAAGCTCAAATTCATGCAATAAGGAATGAAAAAGGCAAAATCACTACAGACTCTGTGGAAATACAGAAGATCATAAACACCTGTTTTAAAAACCTCAACTCTCATAGGTTCGATAACACAGAAGAAATGGACAGATTCCTAGAAACATATGAATTATAAAAGCTGGGTCAAGAAGATGTAAAACTGCTTAATAACCCAATTTCTATTAATGAAATTGAAAATGTAAATAAGTCCTTACCTACAAAGAAGAGCCCAGGGCTAGACAGATTCACTGCGGAATTCTACAAGAAATACAAAGAAGACTTAATGCCGACACTCCTCAAACTCTTCAATGAAATCGAAAGGGAAACAATTCTTCCTAAATCATTCCTGGAAGCAAATATTACTCTAGTACCAAAATCTGAGAAAGACCCAACTAAAAAAGAAAACTACAGACCAATCTTCCTAATGAACACAGATGCAAAAATCCTCAATACAATATTGGCAAACAAGATGCAGCAAATCATCAAGAAGATTATACACCATGACCAGGTGGGATTCATCAAAGGCATGCAGGGATGGTTCAACATACTTAAATCAATAAATGTAATCCACCATATCAATAAAGCTAAAAGTAAGAATCACATGATCATTTCTATAGATGCAGAAAAAGCTTTTGATAAGGTCCAACATTCATTCATGATAAGAATCTTACAGAAAATTGGAATAGATGGTTTTTACCTCAATATGATAAAGGTCATCTATGAAAAACCAACAGCCAGCATCATATTAAATAGCCAAAAAATGAAGGCCTTTACCTTAAAATCAGGCACAAGACAAGGATGTCCCTTATCACTGCTCCTATTCAATACAGTACTGGAAATACTAGCCAGAGCAATTAGACAAGAGAAAGAAATAAAAGGGGTAAAGATAGAAAAAGAAGAAGTTAAATTATCATTATTTGCAGATGACATGATACTCTATATAGAAAAACCCCCAAAACTCCATTGAAAGACTCCTATATATAACAAATTCAGCAATGTAGCTAGATATAAAATCAATACTCAAAAATCAGTATCATTTCTATATACTAACAACAAAATCACAGAGAGAGAAATAAGAGAAGCCACATCCTTCACACTAGCACCCCAAAAATGAAATACTTAGGAATTAATCTCACAAAAGAAGTAAAAGATCTACTCAGGGAAAATTATAATACCCTGAAAAAAGAAATTGAAGTCAATCTCAGAAAACGGAAAGACATGCTTTGCTCAAGGATAGGAAGAATAAATATTGTGAAAATGGCCATTCTCCCAAAACTGTTATACAGATTCAATGCAACCCCAATGAAAATACCATCAATATACCTCATAGATCTAGAGAAATCACTCCTAAAATTCATCTGGAACCAGAAGTGACCTAGAATAGCAAAGGCAGATCTCAGCAGCAAAGGCAAGGCAGGAGGCATCACAATCCCTGATTGAAGTTATACTATAAAGCTACTGTAATAAAATCAACATGGTACTGGAATAAAAACAGATCTGAAGATCAATGGAATAATTAAAAAATACAACCACAACTACAAACACACTCAACCACCTTATTTTTGATAAAGGGGCCAAACACATTCACTGGAAGAACGACAGTCTCTTTAATAAATGGTGCTGGAAAATCTGGCTATGCATATGCTGAAAACTAAAACTAGACTCATGCCTATCACCACATACTAAACCAAAATCTAAATGGATCAAAGATCTGAGTATTAAAACAGAAACACTAAATCTGTTGGAAGACAAAGTAGGTAAAAATCTGGAAGACATGGGGTATGTATTCATGAACAGGAATCAAACCGCATGGGAAATACTTCCCAGAATCAATAGCTAGAATCACATCTTATTAAAAAGTTTCTGCATGTCAAATGAAATCTCCAGCATAGTGAAAAGAAAACCTACAAACTGGGAAAAAAATCTTAGTGAACTGTCCCTCAGACAAAGGACTTCTGTCTAAAACATATAAAGAATTTTTTAAAAATCAGACCCCTGAAATTCAAGGACCCAATCCAAAAATGGGCATCTGAGATGAACACACAGTTCTCAGACAAACAAATACAAATGGCAAATAAATACATCAAAAAAATGTTCATCATTATTAGTCATTAGAGAAATGGAAATTAAAACCACACTGAGATTCCACCTCACTCCAGAAAGCATGGCCAGGATCAAGAAAACTACCAACAATAAATGCTGGAGAGGTTGTGGGGAAAAAGGAACTCTCCTGTACTGTTAGTGGGAATATAGACTGGTGCAACCACTTTGGAGGTCAGTCTGGAGATTCCTTAAAAAGCTGGGATTGGAAGTCCCGTTTGATCCAGCTATTCCACTTCTAGGCATATTCCCAGAAGAACTGAAAACATCATACCACAGTGATGTATGTGCACCCATGTTTATAGCAACACAATTTATAATAGCCAGATCTTGGAAACAACCTAAGTGTCCATCAACTGAGGAATGGATAAAAAAGTTGTGGTATTTTTATACAATGGAGTACTACTCAGCTATATCACTTGAGATATATGATCTCTTGAGATATTTATAAATAAATGGGTGCAACTTGAGACCATACTCATAAGCAAAATAAATCAAACTCACATGTATAAATACCTTATAGTCTCCTTAGTGTAAGAAATGCTAAGAGTACAAGAGTTTATGGTAATCATGACTCCCCATTACATTCCTTTGAAGCCTTATAATGATTGTATTCATTAGTTGGAATGGGTTTATCCTGGTTTGTTGGATTTTATTATCTGTGATGGTATGAAGAGCTATTTTAAAGAAAACAAGTCATTATAATAGCCATTGCTGATTTAATATCATTTTACTCTGAAGTCCTACCATGCTTTTGCTCTTGTTTCCTTTGGTTCTACCATGTTGCATCTTATTGGATTATATTATGTGTGATAGTATAAATAAATTTTCTATGGAAAATGAGATAATATAGTAGCCATTGTTGGTTTTCTGTTACTTGGTTTTGAATGCCCTGTAAAACTTTCATTCTCTTTCATGGCTTTACAGTATTTTGTTTGTCTGACATTATTATATATGAAGTTAATGCTCAACTATTTCAAAGAAAGAGACATTATGGTACTCACTATTAATTACGGGTTGTCTTCTGGTGAAATACTGCGTTACTTACATTGTTCTGTCTGATCTGCTTTGTAATGTCCTGTTGTGTTTTAATCTCTTTAAAATAAAAAAAAAATAGATAGCCTCACTGCAGTCAATATGACTTTCAGAAAGACAAAAGAGAGGTAAATTATACAGAATAAAGTTTACCATTTTAACTATTTTTAGGTGTATAGCATTAAGTAGCATCAGTAGCTTTAAGTACATGTATGTTCATGTGCAATCATCACCATGGCCATCTGTAGAACTTTCTCATCTCCCCGCACTGAAACCCTACCAATTAAATACTAATTCCCCATTTCCTTCTCTCAGCCTTTCACAACCACTCTTCTGTGTCTGTCCCTTTGATTTAATTACTCTAGTGACCTCCTAAAACTAAAACCACTGAATGTCTCTTTTTTGTCTAGCTTGTTTCACTCAACATAAAATCTTAATGGTGCATTCATATTTTGGTGCTTTTCAAATGAATTTTTTTTTTTTTTTTGGTGGTACTGGAGATTGAACACACAACCTTGCACTTGCCAGGCAGGAGTTATGCCACTGAGCTAAATCCCCAGCCCTAAATAAATTAATTTTAAAATGACAAAAATTACGAATACTGCAGAGAAAAGAATTACCATCACCACTGATGAGAATGTAACACTAGTTTAATTATTACAAAAAAGAGTAGAGTTGTGGTGGCAAACCTATGGCATGCATGCTGCAGCAAGTTGTCTGCATCATTAAAAGCTCTCAAAGGTTCACCATCACTAGTACAGAGATTCATCAAAACTGAAAATAGAACTACCTTATGATCCAGCAATCCCACTACTGGGCACATATCCAAAGGACATGAAATGATACTAGCACTCCCACGTTCACTGCAGCACTAGTAACAACACCCAAGATACAGAATGAACCAAGGTGTCCATCAATTAATGAACGGATTACTCATCCTTATGCTCAGCAGCATAAGCGCCTGCCTAGAAAGCACGAGGTTGTGAGTTCGATCCCTGGTACCAGAAAAAAGCAAATAATAATAATAAAATACTGTCATTTTCAGCAACCTGGATGGAACTGGAAGACAACATTAGCAACGTACAAGAAGAAAAATAGTGCATGTTCTTGCTCATATGTGCAAGCTAAAAAGGTTGATTTCATAAAAGTAAAATGTAAAATAATAGTCACTAGATGTGAGGAAATGAAAGGGCAAATCGAGGAAGGGTAAGTACAACAATTTATTTTATTAAATACTCCAAGAGAAGAGTTAGAAGTCTGTCAATACAAAGAAATAATAAATGTCTAAAAAGAGGGAAATGTCAATTACCCTAAGATGATACATATTGTGTGTGTACATATATATATATATATATATATATCAAGTTATCAAAGCATACCCTCCCTATTGTCAGTTTTTTAAAAACACATAAAAAATTTTAAAATCTGTCATAATCACAGATAATTAGAGTCTAGAAACATGACAACTACATGTAACATTTAATGCTAGACTGGATCCCAGACTTGAAAAGACATCATCAGAGCTGGGCATGGCAGCGCACAGCTGTAACCCTAGCACTCAGGGAGACTGATGCAGGACTGCATGTGTAAACCCAAGGTCAACAACTTAGAGACTCAGTCTTTGTCTCAGGTAAAAAATTTTAAAAAGGGATAAGGGATGTAGCTCAGGGTAAAAGCTCCAGGTTCATTGCCCAAGACAGTCGGGGTGGGGCAGGATAGACAGACATTATTGGAAAAATTGATACACTACAAATACTGACTACAGATAAAAAATACTGTATGGGGCTGAGGTGTAGTTCAGTGGTACAACACTTGCCTACCATGCACAAGGGTGTGAGTTTGACCCTCAGCACAGCAAAAAGAAAAAAGAATTGTGTAAATATTATACCACCTGAATTAATTATGTATACAATAACCATAAGAGAATAACCTTATTCTTAGAGAACATAGACTGAAGCATTAAGAGACATCATGTATACAGCCTACTCCCAAATACTTCAGAAAAACAAATTTGTGTGTATGTAGGTGTATAAATAGAAAAGAAAAATGATAACGCCCACGTGGGAAATGTTAAAGAGCATCAAAAAGTTGTCTGTACTTTCAGCTTTTCTGTAATTTTGAGATTATTCCAATAGAAAGCTTTTTTAAGCCAATTATAAAACCAATGGCAGCCAGGTACAGTGGCACACACCTGTAATCCCAGCAATCAGGAGGCTGAGGCAGGAGAATCACTGTGAGTTTGAGATCAGCCTGGGCTACAAAGTGAGCTCAAGGCCAGCCTGAACTGCATAGTGAGAACCTATCTCGAAAAGACAAAAAAAAAAAAGGGGGGGGGGGTTAACCAATATAAAACATTTAAATCTAAGAATGCATTCACATTTCACCTCTAATTTCAGCCATGATTAGCAAAGTAATAAAATATTCTTGTCAATGAAAAAGATCTAAAAATTAATGTGATATAGTGTGATAAATATTTTATAAGCAGATTAAAGCTTCAGCTAGCACAGTCATTATGCACCGGTGCTCTGTTTATTGTTCTGCTTGGATTTCATTTTGGGCTCATCAAGGATCCCTTGAGTAAGATTAAAACATTTTATCTCTTATTTATAAATATAGCACTACATTTGAATAAAGCAAGACTTATGTACATATAATATACATATATATTATATATATCCTTAAATAACTAGGTTAACAACCAAACCATACCAAATTTGCCTCTTACTCTTACTGCCTTTAAAAAGCTAACTAGCAGGAAGTAAAATTAAAATACAGAAAATAGAAAACACCTGGCCCAATGTTGGGGAACAAAAACCTAAAAAAGGTTGTATGTGTGCCTGGTTATACTCATTTTATTGAATTACTTCAATAAAGTAATGTAAGCATTCAACCAAAATACTTGACTTTGGTTTTCCCATGATTCTTGATATTCTTTTAGTTATTAACAGAAAAATAAGAACAGGGTAATTACCCAGTACTCCGGCACAAGTCACAAAGGGTTGCAGAAAACACACAACACATTCCTACAAACTTATCCAACAGCAGAATGGAAAGCTCACAGGCAATTACAATAATCAGAGTCTCCCAACTTTTGAAAAAGTACCCAGAAATGTAATGGTGGCCCTGTCTGCCATTTAAATAGTGGATAAGCTTCCACAATACCTAGAAGCACAATTTACTTTGTTTTTAAGCTTTTTAACCAAAGTAACATATACCATACGATTAAAAAGTCAAGCAAGACACAAAGGTTTTCTTTCCTACTTCCCAAAGGCAAACATATTTAACCACTTCATTATTGGAGTCACTTAGGGTCTCTCACGTTTCTAAATAAGCATTTAGTATTATTTCTTTATGTATCACCTTTAAGTATCTGTTACACATTACCCCTCAAGACATGTTTTAGCCAAATTATATAATGTCCCCCTATGCATCATTAATTTTCATTCTTCTGTAGTCACTTTTAAAATTCCAATTTTATTTTTTTGTTCTATGAACAAGTTAAAGGTGATGCAAAAAGTTTTGAAATCAGAAAATAACCACAACACTTTAAATATAATTAATGCCATAGTTGCACACTTAACAAAAGACAAAATGGCAAATTTTATCCTAATTGACTACAAAAAAACAGAGTAAGTTATTAGGAGTAACTCTTTAGGAAAAAAGGGGGGGAAAGGCAAGAATATAAACTGAGACTAGGAAGCCACTACAGTTACCAAGGCTACAAGATAATTGGGGGTGTTGTTTTAGGGTAACTAGTGAAGATGGAGAAAAGTGTGTGAATGCAATATGATTGAGAAGTAGAACCAACAGATCATGTTGGGCTAAATGCAGCAGACTAAGGCAAAGGAAAGATATGGATTGGGCAACATTCCTGTGTTAACACTAAGACTCGAGGCATCTCTCCAGAGTGGCACTAAGTTCAACTTGAGTCAGAAATGCAAGCTAAAAAGTAGTACAATTGTCCAAAACATGAACAAACATGTCCAAACAATTGAAGCGGGGCATGGTGCCTGTAATCTCAGCACTCAGGAAGCTGAGGCAGGAAGATCTTTGTGAGTTCAGACCAGCATGGGTTACAAAGTGAGCTCAAGGCCAACCTGAATTGCACAGCAAAACCTTATCTCAAAAAACAGACAAGGGCTGGGGATTTAGCTCAGCAGCATAAGCATCTGCCTGGCAAGTGTGAGGTCATGAGTTCAATCCCCTGTACCAAAAAAAAAAAAAAAAAAAAGACAGTAAGTTACTTTTAAGATACATACACAAAATAAAGACTTCCCCAGACATCCTTTTGTACTTTTCAAAAACACAAGACATTGCCTGCTGCCTAACAAAACACAAAACTTTCTTGCTAAGTACTGAACATGAAGTTGCTTAAGCTCAGATATAACCATTTCTCTCTAAATTCCAGGGGAAAGAGGAACATATTATAGGATAGACTGGAACTACAACCAGAAAAAAGCAGATTTGAGGAGAATCTAGATGAGGGAAAAAAACTATTCCTAATAAGTTTCAAAGAAAAGCAAAAGATACACATGAATTCAATAGGCAGTAAACTAATATCAAGAGGTAGCAGAGTTGCACAATATTGTAAATAAAGGCTGAGTTGTTTGCTTTAAGATAGTCAATTTCATCACGCATGATGGTGCACACGTGTAATCCTGGTTATTTCTCATTATGAATCCAGACTGAAACAAACAAAAAATAGAATAGGAAAAATGTAAACACTGAATGAATGTTTACTGATATTTAAGAATTATTGTTATTTTAATTGTTAAAACTTTTTATTGTCTTTTTAAAAGGGTCAATATAACTTCAAGACATGTATTAAAAATATGGAAAGGTCAAATGACTTGAGATTATTTCCTAAACAGAAGGAAGACAAAAAGAGGACCCTATCACACATCAACACTACTCACAAATAATGCCCGAGTAAATAATGGGGCTATCGTTTGGATGTAATTTGACTCTGTCCCCTAAAGCTTCATGTGTTGAAATTTAACCCCCACTATGAATGACTAAGAGCATTTAAACATAATCTAACTCCAGCGTTTAGAGGTGGGGCCTTTAAAATGTGATAAGAATTAGATAAAGTTGTTAAGACTAAAGCCCATGATGTTATTCTGGTTGCTCTATATGAAGAAAGAGACCAGAAACACACAGACACACACACACACACACACACACACACTCCCTGCCTTTTGCCATGTCATGCCCTGAGCTACCTGAACCTGCCTACAAGGCCATCACTGCTGCCACCTTTCAATTCCAGAGTTCAAACCCAACTAAATCTCTTTTCTTTATAATGTAGCCAGTCAGTAGTACTGCTACTGTAGCAGAAAATGAACTAATGTAATGGTTTAACACTGAACTCCAAACTGTTTTGTATATAACTTCTGCACAAGTAAGACACCCTTGTTTTATGAATTTTCCATCCTTTCAAATGTACAATTCTAACCATGTCTTATATGCCTCTTATTGCTACACTAAGAAAGGAAGTCAGCGGGCATGAATTCCCAAACTATTTCCCTCGCAGCCTTCAGACGCACACCTGAGTCCATCCCTCCAACCTAGTACCTAACTCCTCTCTAACAACTACTTCCCTACAAGTTACTGGCAAGCTCTGGATTTTCAAATCCAAAATGAGTCTCTTTTACTCTCACCATTATCTGAGTTGTCTAAAGGACATAAAAACCGGGAAACACTTCTTGAACTCCGATCTTCTGGTTTCTGTGACCACCTCCTGCTATTCTTAATGTTTTGTTCTTGCTGGCCTTCTTTGCCTCTTCTTTTTACCACAGTCTTCCCTCAACATGAGACACCAAACAATCTCTTTTAACGCGGGGGCTTCCCCCAGCCTGACTTATCCATTCCTATCACTCCTATGATTATCTAAATTTAGCACAATTCCTGAACGCTACTTAGAAAATATCAACCAAAATAAATACACATGCACAAGTAATTAGAATTGGCAAAATAAGGTAGAGAAACCAAATGCAGAAAATGCAGAAACAGTAACAGAAGACAAACCTAACTCAGTGTACATAAAAGAAACTGCTGAATACATAAAAAACAAAAGAGGGAAGAGGTAGCGGTGGGCACCTGGAGGTATAGGCACTAAAGCCGAAGAACTGTTTTCCTAGCAAAAGACTTACTCATACACTGATCTTTGTAAGAAATGAATACACACAAAAGATAATCGTGTGTGTGTGTGTGTGTGTGTGTGTGTGTGTGTGTGTGTGTGTGTTTGACACAGGGTCTCGCTATGCAGTTCAGGCTGGCCTTGAGCTCACTTTGTAGCCCAGGCTGGTCTCAAACTCACAACAATGCTCCTGCCTCAACCTCCCAATTGCTGGGGTTACAGGTGTGCACCACCATGGCCAGTTTACAAGGATAATTTCAATGCACAGCCACATCCTTTCATTTAGTGAGGTTTTTCTCCATAAGTGAATTCAAATGCTTTCTAATGCGTGGTACTGCCTAACTTACAGGCAGTTGCTGAGTTGAACTTTTATTTTGTGTCCTGAATGCTCTAAACATTTCACAACCTTTCAGGATTAAAAAGTTTAATTCATAAATACTATTAAATGCTAATGAAATTATAGATACATTTGAAAATTCAGTTTGTCTGATTTTCGCACACTGGGGATTGAACTAAGACCTTCTCATTGAGCTACATACTTTGCCATCCCTTTTTGATTTTTTTATTTTGAGACCGGGACCTGTGCTAAGTCACTAAATTGTCCAGGCTGGGTTTGAATGCACAATCAGCCTGACTTAGCTTCCCAGAGTACTGGGATTACAGACATGGTGTGCGCCATCAACCAGTTAACTCAGTTTTCATTAAAATCACCAATCTAATTCACTAAACACCACTCCTGCAGTCAAATGACTCCAGTCATTTAAGTCTCACAAATTTTTCATCCACATCAACTTGCAAACATATACCAAGGAACGTTTTTTTTGTGAAAAACACTGTTTCTAGATTTAATTAATATTTCTATGTAACTCTTGTAATGAAGGAATATACTTTACTATAATGCCTTTCATGAGGATTATTAGGAGTACATCTTAACAAACCAATACTGTTTTTCATTAAATTGGTTATAATTTTTCCCTTTTGAATTAGAATCTCCCTCTGTAACACATACATCTGAATATCCCAATACCAAATAATCATAGGGTTCCCTGAATTGTACTTATCATCTGAACTATAAAAATTAATTTATAATAACTGTCAAACATTAAAATACTATTAAATATATTTCTGCCTAATTGTGTTTCTGATTAATCTTTTTCATTCCCTTATCTAGTATTTATCTTAGTTTCTTAGTTTATGTTACCTTTTTATACTTGTATGTTTTACATTCTGACAATAAAGAAAACTATAAACTATGTTAACATGTTTTAGATCTTAATTAATATTTTACTAGTTTAGGTGAAGAACAGATTTAGAATAAATCTGTTTTAAATTATTATTTATTTTATTTTGGAACAAATAAAATTTTGTAGAGACAGAGTCTCACTATGTAGCTCAAGCTGGCCTTAAATTCATGGTAATCCTCTTACCCTGGCTTCCCATGGAATTACAGGCATGTGCCACCTATGCCTGGCTCTCCTTATTTCTTTTGCTGATGGGCATTTGGTTCATCTGAAAGAAAAATTCCTTTTATAACTAGCTCTGTAAATTACTACTCTGAGCTCATTTTAGAGCCATTTAAAGAAAAAACAACATGTTTTCATATTGCTCCTAGGTAGGAATATTACTGATTTCAGCAAGTAATATTGCTGCTAATAGGCCTTGCAGTACTGTACTTGAAAAACATGTTCTATGTACTGAAATTATCCTTTTCTCACAGCAGACAAGCACCATGTACTAGTGACCTAGGCAAAAGCCATTTATGACTCACCTGTTCAATTTTCAAGAAGCAACTGAACATACATGGCTTAGTCCCTTCAGAAATTCGAGGTGGGAAGTTAAATAATTCCTCCATATCATAAATGTTAATAAGATAAGCTCTACCTCTCACGGGAAAGCCTATGGTTTTCCAGTGGATTAGCCCATTTTCTATTGCTCTAACAAAACATATGAGACTGGGAGCATTGTATATGAAAAAAGGAAGTTTGAACTGGGCACAGTGGCACATGCCTGTAATAACAGCACTCTGGGAGGCTAAGACTGCCCAGCCTGAGCAACTGAGCCAAAACTTCATCTCAAAGCTCAAAAAAAAAAAAAAAAAAAAAAAACAGGTGGGGGGCAGTGCCGGGAAGTAACTCAGTACAAAGGCATTTGTGCATTCAATCACAGCAAAGAAAATAATATTAAGTTATTATTTTCTTATTCATCTTATAATTTGTGGAACTGAAAGAACAAACAGCATGGCACCAGCTCTTGCAAGGGTCCCCTGCCTGAGTCACATCATGGCAGAAGGGTTAGAAGGCACCATGGCAGGAGCACATGAGAGTGACTGATCTCACACTGAGACCACAAATCAGACATGGATTTGGGGTCAGCCTCACTTCTTCACAGTAACTCACTTCCCACAGGGAAACCTGCTGAAAAACAGAAGAAGCATACATTCAAGAACTGCACAAAATGTAAATTATTAGCAACTTATTGATAGAAGTATATCTTGAACAGCAGCAAAACAGGAGGGTCCTACACTCCCATGCAGAAAGAGCAGTTTACATGCTCAGCTGTGCAAAAGTGACTGATGACCAACACAAATGTCCACTAGGCTTTCTCTCAAAAATGATAAACAAGTCAAGCGTCAATCAAGAGACAGTTCAGGCTTCAATGCCTGACACAAACACACTCCATCTGTGGTCTTAAGGACTCTATCTATCCTTAGGATTTGGAATGTTGTGCCAAGGCAGTTGCTGCTGGATATGAAGCACTGCAGTCAAATAGCAGGGAGAGGAAGGAGTGAGCCTAGGATCTCAGATTAGAGGAAAAAATCAAGTACCCTTGATTAGATTATCATGCTGTCTTTGGTACTTCTGAAAAACATGGTCAAATCCTCAAATATAACCTTGAAGTGGTGAAACAGCACTCAGAAAGATAATGTCAATGTACAATATCAAACCTATTTTTAAACTTTACCAACAAATTAATACTGAAGTTCATTCCAATAAATATAGGCACTGAATTCTACAACTGCACATTTTTTATACAATGTAGGCTGTATTTTTAGAATGCCTTACTAGTTCTAAAGGAGTACTTCCTATGAAATGTTAGCATTGCACTAGCAAACAAGTACCAGTTTGACAATTAAGGAAACTGAGATGGGGAGGGGGGAATAACCTTCCTAACAGCACAAAGTGCGTGCTGATTTAGACTCACAGCCAGCCACGGTGACACATGCCTGTAATCGCAGCACTCAAGAGGCTGAGGCAGGAGGATCACTGGGAGTTTGAGGCCAGTCTGAGCTACAAAGTGAAATCAAGGCCAGCCTGAACTGCAGAGTGACACCCTGTCTCAAAAAGACAAAGATGAATGACCATATTACTAAATTTTGTTGGATCACTGAACAGAATGGTTTACACTGTCAATGTTGGAATGTCTCTCCACTCCTCAGGCTTTGATTTTGTAACCTGAACAACCATTTCTAAGATGACAACATGTAAACATAACAACTAGCAATTTCTTAGTGTTGTTTTTTTTAAATTCTGTATTACTTTTGTTTTGTTTTGTTTCTTCTTTCTTTCTTTAAGTAAATACAAAATAAAGACAAAAAAAAAAAGAATTAGACTCAGGTACTCCAGCTTGATGGTCAAGTTTAACTGGTGTTTCTCCGACTTTAACATGCACACAAATCATGTAAGGATCTTCTGAGAATAGTTTAAATGTGTTCGTCTATGATTGAGCCTGAGATTTTACATTTCCAAAAACCATGTAGTGACACTGATGCCACTGGCCCATACAGCACTCTTTCAGCAACAAAATTCTAAACCACTTTGCTCCACTATCCAGCTAAGCACTAAAAAGAAGATAATATTTAACTTAGAACCTAGTAACCTAAGCAGTTAGGCATTTGTATCTTTAAATACTGAACCATGATACTCTTTTCACCTTGCTTAAAGGGCTTAAATTTACAATGAAGATCAAGGCCTACCTAAAAATCATTTTATTTGTACATGTCCTTTTTTCTAGAGACAAAAACCTCCTTATGCAAATAGACAGAAAAAAACAACTTTTTTCCAAATATGATTTTCAGCTTGGCATTTAACTGAACGCTGCATGTAAAAACAGACATATCATCAAGACATAGGACTCTTGACTATTCAATTCTCAAATATGCCAAAAGGCTACACAAGAGAGCTTTTCTCTATAACAGCTCAGCTCAGCAACTTTTTAAATGAGGGATTACAAAAAGAAACTGCTCCAACTAGTCATGCTTCTCCATTAAAAACAACATGATTAAGGTCCTTAAAGAAATCTCTGACATGAACTGAAACCAATACGCTTATTTGAATCCAGACCAGCATTAAAATACAAGTAACTCAAAACTTCATTTCTCTTTCTCAAATTCAACATATTTTAAAGATTTTCTTGCACAGTCCTTTCTGAGGACCATCCAGTTGTCTCCATTGGTATATTTTATTTTTTTCTCTATATTGAATGCCTGTAAAAATGTAATCAATGAATTTATTAGGTTTTAAAATTCAAATTTTGCTTGACTGACACCAAATTAATTGTATTTCTCCAACAAATAGCATACTGTAAATAAAAAACCAAAATCACATGTACTAAAATCAGCTTTAAACATGATGTATAAGCTAGTCAGAGTGATATAGCCTATAATCTCAGCACTCAGGAGGCTGAGGCAGAAGTATCACTGTGAATTTGAGGTCTGCCTGTGCCACATAGTAAGTTTAAATTCAGACTAAACTAGTGAGACCCTGTCTCAAAAAACAAGGAAAAGTAAATAAACATGACAATATTCTAATGCTCTTTCTGAAGTTCAGAGAAACTACCTTGAATAAAGTTAAAACGGAAATATTACTTATGGCAGATCTACCAGAAATTAGGCATAGACTTTGCATTAAAGCAAACCTGGGCTTACATCCATCCTCGGAGACTCTGGGTAGGTTAACTAAACTACTATGCATAGTTACTTGTTTTATACATAATATAAAACTGGATCACACCATTATTATCATTTTAATATATATTTTAGAACACTATAAAAAACAAAATTAAAAATCATGGAATTTCTGCAACTTATTGAAGGTCACATAGCAACTGAAAAAATTTACAGTGAGTCTAGCTCTATCTGCCTCCAAAGCCCAAGATTTTTCCTGTGATTCAAACACTGCCTTTCTAATGTGGAGTTATTGATTGCTTAACTGACATAAGTATTCCTCAGATACTCAAAACGGATCTTTAGGAATGTACAAAAACCACCTGCATCTACACTATTAATACTGCACTAAGAAAACCAAATATTAACTATCAACTAACTGAGAAGAGACCCATAACAGGCAGGTTGAGGTAATTTAAATTATCATGTACCCAAGGAAAAATATGACCTAGAAAATTAACTTCTAAGGTTTCCTTTTCAATCTAATAAACATGTATGGAATACCTACTATAAAAACACGGCATTAAGTATCCAATTATCTTTTAGCAGATATTATGATACGGATTAACTCTAAAGCTCAGGAAAACTTGGAACAAGAAAAAAATAAACTAACCTAAACCACAATAAGCATTTCTACCACTGGTGCTTTAAATGGCAGATTTTACTTAATTAATCTCAAGGCATTCACCAAAAAATACAGAAAATACCAACATTACCCTAGTATCAATGTCCATGCCAGTCATGGTGGCACACTCCTATAATCCTAGAACTTGAGATGCTAAAGCAGCAAGATTACAGAAAGTTCCAAACCATCCTGGGTTACGCAGTGAGCTAGCTCAAGGGCAGTCTAGAACGCAAAACAAAACCTCATCTCAAAAAAACAAAACAATGAAAAACAGTGTTACTGGGTGACAAAACACGTACACACACACACACACACACACAAGTGCTCACATATACAGATGTCCTCTGTCCTGGAGGCAAGTCCTTAATGGTCAGAACCTGCAAATAAAGCCACAGACCTGGTTCGAGAGTCACAGTTCTGTGCTCTGTCTGACCTGATCTTGGTCTGTAACCTTTTCAAGGCTTAATCATTTCGATTGTCAAGTGGGGATAAAAACAGCACTTCCTTTATAAAGTGGTTGCTATAACACCCTTTTGTTGGGTATACCTTGCTGTCTGGCACTGAGTTAGGCATCATGGACTACGCATAAAACTGCACGTAACAAGTCCGATGTGTGCATCTGATACATGTAAAGAACAAAGTAAGGATTTTTCTATTTTGTTCCCTGCTGTATTCTCAGCGGTTGGCATATAAAAGGCACATAATAAATATTGGGGGAGAAAAACTATTTAGTGTCAAATACTGAAATGAACTACTCCCTGAATCCTTGAGTCTATACAGTTTTACATAGCTCAAAAAGAAATCTAAGCCTTTTTTCTTACTGGTCTTTTGTTTTGTTTTTTGGCTATACTATGGATTAGATCCAAGGCCTCATACATGCTAGGCAAAGCACTCTGTCACTCAGCTATAACTCTAGCCAATTTTTTTTTTTTTAAGACAAGCTTATACTAAGTTGCCCAGTCCAGCTTCGAACTTGCCTGCCTTAGGCTCTTTGAGAACTGGGATCACAGACGTATACCATCACACCCAGTACAATGTTTTTTACTTACTTTTTAACATCTTCATTAGGATATAATTTGAATACCAGAAAAGTAGTCCATTTAAAGCGTACAACTCAATGCTCTGTAGATACTCACAGTCCTTTCCCCCAGCCCTGGCATGCTAGGGTTCAAATCCAGGGTCTAACACATACTAACCAAATGCTCAGCCACTGGATTACATACCTAGCCCCCTTCTCTCTCTTATTTCTAATAAGACTTAGAAGTCTAATTCCTTGGATTCCATTTGAAATTTTCTTTCACACGTTTATTTTTCACTGAACATTTTCCACAATAAATCATTAAGCATATAAATATAATGTACCCGTGCATACTCATCAACCTGTTTCAAAAGCTATCAACACATTTTTAAATGTATCACAATGTATCAAAAACTTTGGCACATTTATGTTCTCAGACACAACAGTGCTCACTTCAGCTCTATTATAGATGTGGCAGTGCATTCTTGTAATCCCAGCTCTCAGGAGGCGGAGGCAGAAAGACTGCTTTGAGGCCAAGGCCAGCTTGGGGTAGACAGTGAATTTAAGGCCATCCTGGACTGTGTAGAGCAGGACCTTATCTCCCAAAAAAAGGGGTGTGGCATTGCACAACAACAATAAGTTTACCCACAAGGAAAACTGACAGAAAGCATAGTAACCAATCCTGCCACCCGCCACTCCAATACTTTGGGCCCTTCTAATAAAGTAAAAACAAACCTCAATGTGATATAAGTGGCTTTGTGTTTTCAGAAGATCTCTTTAGATCTCAGTTTTTAAAATACAGGAAAATAACAGGAAATAGAGTTAAACAGGAAATAGAGTTAAAATAACAGGAAAAAGAGTTTTTCACACAGATTACTGATGTAATAAATCTACTCCAAACACTCCAAACACTCAATAGGTCATTTTTCTATGGAACAGTAATGGTTAATTTTGTATGTCAACGTGACTGGGCCATGAAATGCCAGATAGCCAACCAAACACTGATGTGTCTGTGAGAATGTTTTTGGAACAGATTAGCATTAAACTGGAGAATAAGTAAAGATGACTGCTCTCCCTGGAAAGCCAAGCAAGTACCTCCCCTCCCTGGTAAGCAGCGGCAGTGTGGCAGACAGCGGCCCTTCTAGGGGGAGAACAGCAGCAGCTCCTGAGATTCACACCATGTTCGAACTTAGGAAGCTGTGAAACCACACAACCAGCCTGCCTCCCTGCTAAACAATAGTGAACCTACTGATGCACGGCCTAGAGGTAAATATCCCATTCCCCTATCCCCATCCCCTTCCCCTTCCCCCCCCCCATCACCACCCATTAGCAAATTGGAACCAGAAATCTGAGCATCTCCTGGGAGGTTGATCATAGCAAATAAGGGGGATTTCCTTCTACCATCTCTTTGAAGACAAATATTTTTATTACTGTGTTGCTCTTTTCTGATTAATGGTACTGCTCTATTCAATATTCTGTTTTGATAATTTCTATAGTGTTCTATATTTCATGTCATTTTGATATACGTGATTAAAAGAACAATTATTATAAAGATAACAAAATATACTGTGATGCCTATTACTGCTATCCCGGTAACCTGCTGTGAAGTTCTGTACCAATTACACTGTATGATCTTAGTTGGCTTTATTCTGTCTTGTTCTGTTGTATACTTTCAAAATAAAATTTAAAAAAAAAGATGACTGCTCTGCTCAATGTGGGTTCACTCAACTGGGTGAGAAAAGATAGAAGATTGAGTTCTCTCTTGTTGTCTCAGTACTTAAGCTGAGACATTAGTCAATCTTCTCTTGTCCTTGGATTAGGATATAACCATCAACGGTCCTGGATCTCCAGCTTGTAAACGACAGATCCAGGAACTTCCCAAGCCTCTATAATTATGTAAGTCATTTTTTTTATAATAAGTCTCTTATAGACACACACAAATAGATTTTCTTCTTTCTGGAGAATCCAAATATGGAAACTCAAAAATTTCCATAGCTTCTATCATTAAAGTGATCCTTTGATACTTTGGTGAGATACAATATATAATCTTTAACAGCAATCCAAGGCATCGTATATAAAGCCACAGTAGTCCTCCTTTTGGATATAATCCTCAATGGTAGGCTTCTACCATCCTACAAATTGTTCTATCATATATCTATATCACATACAGGTACATACGCATTCATGCAGTATAAACTTTATCTTGTCCTCCAGACTGTTTTTTTCACAGCTACAATGGCTGATGGAAATTGCTTCATCCCTTTTCTGGTACAGATCTAAGCCAAGAATAAGCCTTCTCCCTCCCTCAGTTTAGCAGCAATGGCTCACTCAAGAGATGTCAGTTTCATGCCCTCCCACACTGGGGGGATAAACAGTTCAGATACAGTCTGCATTTGTCACCCAAAGGTTTATGCGTTAGAATCTTGGTGCTCAGTTTGGCAATGACAAGAGGTGGTAAAACTTCTAGGAGATGAAGGCTAGTGAAAAGTAATTAGGTAATTTAAGGCACTGCTTTGGGAAAGAATTAAGGTATCTCTTGTAGAATCCATAATGATTATTTTTCTCTTATTGCTGAAAAAAAAAATACTTGACACCCAAAATGAAGGAAGGAAATGATTATTTAACTCACAATCTGTGGAGATTTCAGTCCATACTTAGCTGGCTCCAAAGCAGGATGGCATGGTTGAAGGGCAACATAGTCGTGGAGCAGATACCAGAAATGAGAAGAGCAAAAGGGCAAAAGAAGGGAAAAGCACAACTCCTTCTCTCCCAGATATCGTATGCAGGCTCCCTGCTCTTGGGCAGGTGCAGCATTCACACCACCAATGGTAGACTCAGCACTTTCAAAAGGCCTGCCCCCCATGACTACATGAGGCTTTGAGGGGATATTTAAACACAAACCATAACAAGATCCCTGGTAGTTCCCTCAAAAGGGTTGTTAGAAAAGAACAAGTCTGGTCCCTCTCCCTTCTCTGACTTCTTTTCATACCATGTAATTTCTCCTTGAACACACACCATGATGTCATCTGTCATTATGAGACTTAGCCAAAGAGACCCTCACCAGAAGCCAAATCCACAATGTAGTACAATCTTGGACTTTTAGTCTTTAAAATGGTGAGCTAAAGAAACCATTTTGTTTTTCTTTTTTAATTAACTTTTTGGTACACTTTAGATATACCTGACAATTACCTTCATCATAGGGAATTTGTACCTGTACTTGATATATCCTGATTCTTTTCTTTCCAATCCCCTCCCTTCTTTCAACCTATCTTCCCCTCTTTATTTCCAAAGGCTTTGTTTCCATTTTTTCCTTCTATCCTTTTTTCTTTTCCTTTCTTTCCTTTCCCCTTGCCCCAGCCTTTGCTCCCTTTCCTATTTGAACATTTTATTCCCATTTCTAGTATCTATTATACAGCTTGGTCCTAGGAGGTTCTACCAGGGGAGCACAGCTGCTTGTAAACCTTGATCAAGGAAATGCTCACACAGCTTAAGGAGTGCCGCACATGTGAGGAAGGCAGTAGACACCCACCTAACTAGTCAGTCAACCCTGGTGATCAGTGGGATGAAAGACGGCACAGCCAGATTGCCTTCGCATCCACTTATTTACCCTTTTCGAAACTACATTTTAAAGTACCCAGCTTGAAGTTTTTCACTATAGCAATAAAAAACAGAATAATGCAAACAGCTACTCAATTTTAATGAAATGCTCCTAAAAAAGTGACCAGTCCATGAACAGACACATAATTTTAGCCAACTAAGAGAACAAGTTCTCCATGTCTTATAATAACTTGGATAGAATAAGAAATAAGAATTCCTTTAATTTCAGATAAAAGGAACTCAAAGCCTTATATTTGTCAGTAGGGAAAATGTCAAGTAAAATTCTGAAAAACAACCACTCAGGCATAAAGAAAACAATGGCTGTCCTGTAGAAGCATGAACCAAGGAACCTTTAAAATTCCTAGATCAGGGGCTGGGGATTTAGCTCAGCGACATAAGCACCTGCCTTGCAAGCAAGCAGTCGTGAGTTCGATCCCCGGTACCGATAAAAAGGAAAAAGGCAAAAAAAAATAAATAAATAAATAAAATAAAATAAAATTCCTAGATCTATATTTACAAGTAGACTTCCCAAGGGGATAAAACTAGTTAACCCAAATTTCAGCTTTCTTCTGACTTTAGACCACATGGCCTTGAACTGCCAGGCTGATTTCACTGCCCCTTTTTTGAACCTAAATAAAACCCAGTTGCAGACTTAGAAAGGATTTACTGTTCATTGCAACAAAACTAATTTTCTACTGTACCTAGATGACTCTTTTATAGATGTTCCTTTGAACATTACCAAATTAACACAATAAAGGGAGAATTTCCCCTTGATTATATGTGTATCTTTGTTGAAGTGCTTGAACGTTAATGTAAGAGTTAAGCTGCTGACATGTCCTTAAAATCTGATTTTCTCATAAAACATTCACATTAATTCAAGCAAAACATTAAAGAGCATTACATAATGCGTCATACTAAAATGGCAATGAAAAGAACAACCATTGAAACACTCAAGAGAATCAATTTACCTCGTTATCTTTCACAACACAAATGTTTTAAGACTAACATCAAAATACTTACCTGAGCCTCCCAAAATTCATTACTCTTCCTTTTAAATACACATTTACCAAAATCACTGCTATATGCAAATAGAGACTACTCTAAAAATAAGATTATATAACTTTTTTGGAAGAACAGTCACTTAGCTATCTCTGTTGCTGACCTAAGGCCTAAGGGACTTTTTAAAGAAGTATAATTATGTAATTATGTTCTCTGCTACAACTGTGGCTTTCACAGTAGCTGTCTTACAAAGGCGTGAAATAATCAAGTTGGCACTACACAAGGAAAAATATTCCCAGAAACAAACATTCACAAATACCAGAGTAATTAGTATCACTATCTTTTTCACTTTTTCCGTCTTGATCACCCATTTTGCTATTTCAGACCTTTTTAACAAAAGGATCAGTGCAATCCAGGTAATTTTGTGGTTAATTCCAAATAATGAGTCATATTTTAATAAGTTCATCTTTTTAAGTTTTTTTCATCATTTTAGCAGTTGTTGCTCCTAAGAATTCTTTAAAGACACTAAAGAAAACACATAAGTTCAACCTAAATACCTAAGTTATTGGAATAGATACAAATTGTTGGAAAGGTTTTATAGATTGAATCTTGTCTACATTTTTTCCAATACCTAAGACAGATATTATTTAATTATCAACCTTACAGCATCACAGAATGTATAATTACTGTTGACATCTGACAAGCTTATAGCAGGAAATGAAAAAATTAATAATAAAGATCATGGGTTCTAAATTGAGGCAGAATTAGCTATTTAATTTGGGCAAGTTACAACCTCCCTAAAGTTTAGTTTCCTAATCTATTAAATAAGAGTAACACCTATAAAAAGCTCACAAGATTTTGCAAGATTAAATGAGATAACAAACATTAAATCCCTTGGCATTATCCCTGATACACTGCAAGTATTCCTTTCATCATCCTTTATACTGACTATAATTATCAGTACTGCTTACTTATCAGTCACATACAATGTCCCAAGCTCTATGCTGGATGCATAGACATTATCATAGATTACATCATTTATTCTTTCTCCAATCCTGTAAGGTAAGTGTTGTCATTATTACTAACCCCATTTTACCTATGAGAAAACAATGTACCAGTAGGCTCAGATACAATTTATTGGGCTCATAATTAGTAAATGGTACACAGAATCTGACAACAAAGCTCCTTGACAGATATGTCGTAAGTTTTAACAGATCATCTAGAATGGGAAATAGCAGATTCACTGCTCATTAGACATGGCAAGAGACTTTATAGATCTATACTAACTTCTGAATGTTTTAGCTCAGAGAGGAAGAAGTTCCCATCCAATTCAATTTTGAATCTTGAATTATTGCATCTTTAGAAATGGAAGCATCTCTAAAACTATTTCAGGGATAAGTGTGACAATTATGATGATACACTGCATTTATATAATGATATATTTCGTATATTGTATTATTTGATCTTTCCTATAATCCTGTGACATAAAGGGAGTTGTCACCTCATTTTTTTATTAAAAAAATTAAGATCCAAGAGATCAAGTGACTTACTCATAGGCAAATATTTGGCAAAAAAAGCAGGACTAGAGGCTGGGGATTTAGCTCAGCAGCATAAGCGCCTGCCTTGCAAGCCTGTAGTCGTGAGTTCAATCCTTGTAAAAATACCAAAAAAAAAAGAAGCAGGACTCATACACAAATTTTCTTGTGTCAAAATTGCTATTTGTTGGGCTGGAGATTTAGCTCAGTGGCATAAATGCCTGACTGGAAAGTGTAAGGTCATGAGTTCAATTCCCAGTAACCCCCCCCCCCCAAAAAAAATTGCTCAGCGGTGTAAGTGCCTGCCCAGCAAGCGTGAGATCATGAGTTCAATCCCCAGTACCAAAAAAAAAAAAATTGTTGTCACTGTTCCTATTGGTAAGATGAGTAAGTACTAATTAAGAAGTAATCTCGGGGTTGGGGTTATAACTGGGTAGAGTATATGCTTAGCACATGCTGGGTTCAATCCCCAGGATCACCAAAAATTTTAAAGTTTAAAAAAAAAAATAATAATGTACCATACTCCACTGAAAAAATACAAACCACACATCATACTCATTCTCATCAATTACCAAAGCTCCAGGATGAAGCAATGATGCAGTTCTCTAAACTGTAACATTTAAAGAAAAGCACAACTCAGTGGCAGAACACTTGCCTAGCATGCCCAGCATTCAATCCCCAGAACCACAAAATAATGAACAGAAAAATGACAAGGAGAAAAAACAAAAGACTAAGTGAATAATTATAGAAAAACAATTGGTCCCCAGACCTACAGGAAGGCAAAGAATCTCCAAAACAAAAGAAAAACGGCCTATGAGTGTCCTGAGAGATTTAGTTCACATGGAAAGAACAGACTGAATATTGGTGGTATGAGACAAATTTCCTTCATCAAGAGCTTCTAGAAGGGACAAAAATGATTTAATAATTAGCCATTTGAATGATTAATTAAAATATAAAGTAGAAGGCTGAATATGTAGCCCAATAAAGCAACTGCTTAGCATGCATGAGGTCTTTGGTTCCATCCCCAATACAATCAATCAATAGTGAAGCCAAGTGGTGACCCCTCTGAAGTCTCAGGGGGCTAAAGAAGGAGGAACATTAGAGGCTATGATTTCAAGACCAGCATGGGCAACATAGTGAGTCAAAAAAAAGTAAAATACAGTGTTTAACGTTGATTGGATGTTGGCTCTTTAAAAAAATAAAAACAGTAATTAGGACAAAAGACACGAGCACAAAGAAGAGAAACACACTCTACAAAAAGTATGGGACAATTGAAACATCTGTTCAGAATAGAGAGAAAAAAAGAAACAATAGAAGATACCCCAATATACAAATTTTAAAAAAAGAGTTATCATTCTATTGTTTAAAAAAAAAAAAAAATGATCAGCTTCTAGCTTGGTTCCACTTATTATCTTTTAGCATTTCCTAGGCATAGCAGCTATATGAATCATAGGACCTTTCAATAAATCTGTCTTCCACAAAGCTCTTGCTCATTAAATTCTCCTCATTAAGTTGGGCTCCAAATCATAATTAAATCCATTTATTATATCTGTAACTGATAAACTAATCATCAAAGGTAGTTATTAAATGGACAATTTCATTCACAGTTAAGTCTGGGCATTTTAAAATAGATTTCCAGAATCACCTACCAACTTGATTTGTACATCTTGAGTGAAACTAATTTAAGAAAGACTTTTACTATCAATCTGTAATAAAAGTCAAGTTCAAGAAATCCAGTAAAAAAGTCAAAGTCAAGACAGAAGAAAATGAAGCTTGCTAAGAAAAAGTCTGAGTAAGCTCAGAAAAAACAGTACGGATTTTAAACAGGCATGTTACTGTCAATTGCTGAAGTATTCATGTCCAACTATTACTTACCTAGTGTTTGGGAATTTTATTGCCAACTAAGACCAATAACAGGACAGATTGCAAACGGCCTGTGTCTCTATCCTAAATGTTAGCAGGCCTTGAAATCTGGTGGGTATCAGCATTACCTGGAACATAAGAATATACATTCCTGTGCTTTAAATAACAGATATTCAAAGGTGAGGTACTAATATGCAGATTTTTTTCAGTATCAGGGGATGAACCCAGGGCCTTTGCACTGAGCTACATTCATAGCCTTTCTTATTATTTTGAGGCAATCTCACTAAGTCACTAAATTGCCCAAACTAGTATCAAGCTTGTGATTACCTGCCTCAGCCTCCCAGATCACTGGGATTAAAGACATGCCACCATGTCTGGCCCATTTTTTTTCCAATGCTGAGGATTAAACTCAGGGATTCATGCATGATAAACACATGCTCCATCATTGAGCTGTACTGCCAAACTCAGTATACACATTTTAACAGGTCCACCCCCACCCTGGAATTTTGCTGGAGGTGAAATGTAGATCACAATTCGACAAGCAATGTGACCTTCCAGGCATCATCCTGAATACTCTGAAGTGTACTCTCTCATTTAATCCTCATGAAGATCATGTTAGGTAGATATTACCCTATTTTATGAATGAAGAAACAGAAGCCCAGGTTAAACAATAGAGAAAGAAAAATGACTTATGAAAAATTTGCTTTGTTAGCAATTTCAGCAAAATCTTAAAGAAATCTTAAACAAGCTGACAATCTAAAAAGTGTTTTAGGGGCTGGGGATTTAGCTCAGCAGCATAAGCGCCTGCCTTGCAAGCAGGCAGTCGTGAGTTCGATCCCCGGTATCAATAAAAAGGAAAAAGACACACACAAAAAAAAAAAAAAAAAAAAAAGGTTTTAAACAAAATTTAGTTTATAGAGCATTGGTATGTTTTGTCATTCAAAGACATAAAGAAGAAAAAGATCAATAATGAATACTATAAGTAACTGTTAAGGGCCTGGGGATTTAGCTCTGTGCCTGGCAAGCACAAGGTTGTGAGTTTGATTCCCAGTACCAAAAAAAAAAAAAAACCACAACTGTTGAAATAAGTACTTAAAACATAACTCAGGCTGCCAATAGGCTAAAGTGGAAAGTAAAATCGCATGTTTAAAATCTGCATTCTTTAAGCTTAGTCATTTTTAGTAAGTGAACTGAATACTCATCAGTAATCTTTGATATATATATGTAAACTTCTTGATAACTACACAGAATTATAATTTTAATAAGAAGAATTCAGCTTATAGTCCAAATTATAGTAATTCCCTAATTAGTAGTACCAAACAAACAATTGTGGCAATAAATTGAGAAGTCTCAAAACATATCAAGAAAACATCTCACATATTATCTGTGGACAGGTGCTCTGAAAACTTTGCAAAACAGTCACTTAGATGTTTATATAGTTTTTGCTGAGCTTGGCATGGTACTAGAGTCTAAAAATACATGGAAAAACAAACAAGGTCTCTGTTCTCTCACTAAAAAGCAGAAAAAAATTACCAAAACCTAACAGCCAAATAAAGAACTAACTACTTTATGTAATATTACCTAAGTGCCACAGATCAATGAGAAATAAGCAAGGAACAAACATTTGTTAAAATCTAGTATATACCAAGCAATTTCATACGTGTTGTTATGGATTAAAAACTGGTGATCAACTTAACACCAGCAGAATTAAATCACCATGGTGCTAAGCATAGATGTTTCACCTGAGGAAAGCTGCCAGCATAAGCACAGGCAGTTGAGGAGAAGAGCTGAGGTGCTGAGGCACTGTGGGTTCTCCTGGAGAAGCTCTGGTCCTCACACTGAGCACTGCTTCCTGGCTCCAGAGGAGAAGACATGTGCCACTTGGTCTCTAGGATGAACTCCTCGCGCTAGCTTCCTGGCATGTACTCGACTGAGCTTATCTTTAGAGGAGCTTGGGACCTCTGTGTCACTGAGGATGGCTGTGGTGCTTCTCAGGACAGCCCTGCTCCTTGTTTTGAGTGTGACTTCTCAGCTCCGGTATAGAAATCTGACCATGCCAGCACAGCTCCTGCACCCTGCTAGATGCTTCCTAGCTTCCACTACTGACCTTTGGGCCTTCCCAGCACAGATCCGTAAAACAGACTGTTATGAGTCTTTCCTGTGGTCTCTGACCTCCAGTTGAACTCGTGGGAGGCACTGTCATGAGCTCTGGGTCTTTATCTGAACCCATACAGGACACTGCTGTGGGATTCAGGGCCTTGGTTGAACATTCTATGTTTTTGGTGTTATGGATACATTTTCTAGAGCTTCTTGTGTTAACTCTGGGTGGCCATCATAAAATAGTACTATAAATTCCATGTCCTGATTCTAACTGTTCTCTGCACAACCCCTCACTACAACACATGTCATCTGTTTTAATTTCTGTAACACTGAAAGTTGAGATTAAAGATGAAGAAAACAAGGCTCGGAGTGGTAAAGTAGCTTGCCCCAATTCACAAGGTCACACAGGGAGAAGCACCAGTGTGAGACTTCAGTATGGGACTGAGCTGCACACCACTGAGGAAACCAACAGGAAACAAAGACTGGCCTACAGCCACGATCTCTGAGGAAGTAACCATCAGGAAAGGGACGTGGGCATACGGCAGCACTTCGTCAAACAGACTGCACTAGGGATACCCATACACAGAATCAACTATAAAACAATGGCGAGAGGAGCTGTTCTGACACCCAGAAACTGGCCGGCTCCCATCTAGTGGGGCTCCTAAACTGGCTGAGCCCTCTAGGGAAGCCACAATCTCCTGCAACATGAACAACTTACCAGACTACTGACACCAGACAGTGACCGCTCTTGTGACTGGAAGGATCAGGAAAAGACAAAACCACTCTCAGCTTGTCCTAAACCGTGTATCGAAATCAGGTATTCTGATAAAATTATTATGTAGTTTATGCTCTGTGTGGAATTTAGAGAAAAACCCAGATTCAGTGAAGAACAGTGGCAAAAAATGCAAGTAACTAGGCATTGATGAAACAACTGTGCTACCGATGTTTCTCTTTCTTAACCTTTTAATCTTTTGTTGACCTACAAGTCCATCTTACTGGGGATCTGCTTTCCACAGTCTTTTTTGATAGGGTGTCTTTTTTTCTACTTTAAACAGTTTCTAAATAAAATTGTGTATTTCAAGGGAAAAAAAGACCACTCTGAAATGATGTCTGAACACAGGCAAAATATGAACGTTCTCTAAGACAAAAATAAACATCCCTGCCAGGTGTGGTGTAGCTCGCCTGTAATCCCAGCACTTGGGAGGCTGACTAAAGAAGATTTATGAAGACACCCAGTAATAGACCCACCCACTTCTTGACAACATCCACTCTGGAGCAAAACTCTCTTCCTTAAACTCTTTCAAAATCTCCAGGCACAAGTCCCATCTCACAGTGACTACTACATTCTCTCAGGCATCCTGTGGTTCGCCATGCTGTGTCAGTGCTCCACTGCAAAGAGTAATAAACCCAACTTTGTTCAGCCTCAGGCGTATTCCTCATGGTGTTTGGTCAGAAGGCAATGAGGGGGCTGGAGGTAGAGGCTGGCTATACTGAGATAACACAAGTGGGAATGGAGGGGGAAAAAAGAAGATATAAATGACATTTCCAGGGAAGATTGCAAAGAATGGTAATGGGCAATTTAAAAGGAAAAAAAAAATTAAGCCTCATAAACTACTTAGGAGAATGGCTAGCATCTGATTAAAATATTATGGAGTTAGAGTGAATCTGGTCAACTTGTTCTTTTATTTTTATAGCCTGAATAAAAGACAAAAGGAAACACAAAAATATTTAGGAGGCAATTAGAGATTTAAAAATGATGCCTGGGTCCCATCTCCAAAGATTAAAATTTAATTGGTATTGGGTATAGCCCAGACATCGGAATTTTTAAATGCTCTCCAAGCAATTCCAATTACAGCAAAAGTCAAGAATCACTCTCTCAGAAAATACTTGTAGCTCATGTTTTGGAAGAAAAAAAGACAAGCAATGGAAATGGTAGAAAGAGGGCAAAAAGGTAAATGAAAAACTGGAAGGGAGAGAGAGAGAGAGAGAGAGAGAGAGAGAGAGAGAGAGATCGTCATACTTAACAAATGATAAAAACCAGACAGGAATAATAAGATAGGTGAGAATAAGTGGGAAACACAGTAGCCTGGTAAAGACAGTAGTGTATGTTATAAAATCTCCAAGTAGGAAAATGTCAACCTACGCTCCTCTGAGGATGTGGGGATAACAACCACACTCACAAGGAGAAGCAGATATAATTGTGTATAACCTGTTTTAAAAAATAAAGGTGGATCCCTCCAACCACTTTTCCTACCTGGTGTTCCCACACTGCCACCTAGTGGTTCAATGTTGGAAGCAGTCAATTGAACTGGAAGTGATTTCCAGCTGGTTCTGTGAACTCACAGGCAGGTAGGTAGGAAAAATCCATGCATTTAATCTTAACATTTTCCTCTGTTTAGATGCAGTGAAAGACAAATTAAAGTAATGGTTTCTTGGCCGCCTAATACACTTAATGCCACTGAATTGTATACACTTTAAAGATTTATATATTCTGTATTTTGTCACTTAAAATGGGTGAGTGGCATGGTATATGAATTACACCTAAATTAAGCTGTAATAGAGTAGAAGGGGAAAGAATAAAATGGTTCCAAGAATTGTAGAAGGTTTAAAAAGGATGTGAAAAGTCATTCAATCTTCACATTTCAAGACCCTGTTTTAAGAACTCATTTCGAAACATGGTGAAATTATGATCCAGAGAGATTAAATGACCTACCTCACTCAATAAAAATTCAGCCCAAAGCAGGAAGCCATCAACTTAAAGGCCCTATGTCGTCTCCCAGTCCTGATGAAGGATTCCACCAACCATGGTCCTCAGTGATGCTATTTGCTGCTTAAGTTACTACCTGGCAGTGTCTTCAGCAGCAGCAGTTATCACTGCCATTCCAACAAGTCTAGTTGACGCCACCTTCATGCCTTCCTTGCCTCTAGTCAGTCAACTCTTCTCTAAACGGGACTTGTGTTCTGGGACCTTTTCCACTCACCTAGCTTAGGCCTCCCTTATACCACAGAATAAAGCAGATGCTCTCCTAAATGGAATCCTCATCCAGTCTTCCTGCATCTCTCCCTAATCACCAAATGCATCTGAATTAGTTCTCCTGCACTCCACGCATCAGTAGTTTTTTAAACTCTCCAGGTGCCAACGTTGAGAATTAACAAATTACAAGAGACTCTCATAGAGAAATCTAAAAATCCAAACAGCTGAAGACACTGGTGTGTGTAGCTTAGTGGCAGACTGCTCATCAAGCATGCAGAAAGCACGGGGTTCAATCTGTGGCACCACCAAATACGAAACAAACTATTCAGGAGACAGAGCCAAGGAGAAAAATGTCCCAAAAAACAGAGGTGTGCTTTAGACACAAGTTACTTTACCTTATTTTTCCTAATGAAGAAAAATTTTCATAACAAAAGAATAACAATAGTTAACACACCATGTATCATTATCTTCAAAGTAGTTATTCAGTGTCAAAAAAGATTCTCTTACAAAGAAAAAACAGCACAACTTTATTTTCAACAAAGAGAAGCTAGTAGTATAAATGAAAAAATTAACATATATCAAAAATATTTCTGACACAGTGGAAGACGTATCTTGGGGAATTATTAGAACATCTCCATATTTCCTATTTATCTATTTTCCATTTTACTCTTTGTGTATATACATATAATGATTTTCTCATATAAGAGAAACCATGTGATATTTAAGCTTGTATCTAACTTATTTTTCAATTATTTAAAGGCTGAAAACAACAAAAGGCTTCCTAACCTAAGAGTCTCAACCAATTAAAAATTATAAAATAATTTTAGAGCAAAACATAGTAGCACACATCTGTAACATCAGCACTTGGGAGGCTGAGGTAGGAGGATCACTGCAAGTTTGAGACCAGCCTGCGCTACATAGCAGACTCAAGGCCAACGTGATCTATAAAACAAAATGTTTGTTACTCTAATTGTGAAAAACATGGTTTTTTTTTTTAAATTTTATTTAAGGAGAAAAAAGGAAAAAAAACAGAAAAAGGGTACAAGTTATACAGAATTTCAGAAAAAAATAAACAGTAGGAAATCACTAATTAATAGATTACATATTGTCATCTTAGAAATAGTTGTTCAAGTTACAAAATTAAAGCGTATCGAGTGGACATTCAAACAGTGAGACTGCAAACAGTTCTGTTCAATGATCCAATAAAACTCGGTAATATGATTACCTATCTTACACACCTAAACATACACGCAGTTACGTCCTTTAGAGCACTTTCTTTTCCTCTCTTTTGTACAATAACAATTACACATTTTGAGTTTTATTACTCCCACTGTTCTTATTTTTTTTTTTTGAAGAAAGTAAAACCAAATGTAACATAATAGGACAGAGTCAATCAAATCAAAAGGATGGACATAATACATAATGTAAAAACAAAATACAAGGTGATCAACAATGCTTACCATAATGCCTCTTGCTATCTTAAAAAGAATTACCTATATCATCAGTTATAATAAAACTGAACAAAACAGTAAAGAACAAGACCAATAAAATCAAAACATTGGAGACATTAGAGGACTTCAAAAGAAGATAATAGTCAACCAGAATGGGCGTGATAATGAATCTTATAGTCTTCATAGTTGTTGCCTATACTTTTGAACTTGGTACTATCAAGCATAACAGAATAGAGGCAAATCAGTCAAAACAAGATGGTGAGAACAATACAGGGTTTCAAATCAAATTAATTGGAAATCAATGTGGGTTACTATAATACATCCTGCTATTTTTTATTTATTTTTCCCTTAATTAAAAGGATAAAAATGAAAAAGTAGATAATAAAAAGGAGATTGAGATAAAAGAGGGCATAACAACAAAACAGCGCAGGTCAAAACATAGCCATTTAAGCAAAATAGTGTTTCACCACAAGATAATCCCGATATAAAAGTAGATACCATAGTGTCTCTTTCCTTAAAATCTTTGGGTATAACTTTGTATACTATAGCATCAAACATATCAAGACAATGTAAAACCGTTCAAGAGAATGACAGCATTACAGGGTATTTAGAATCAACTAACAGAAAATGAACAATGGTTTCTGTATAATCTCCTTGTCTATAAAAGTTTTTGTTTATATTATCACATATTATAAAATTCAATAAGATACAACATGTTAAAACCGATGGAGACAGAAGAACAAAAGCTTGATGGGACTTCAAAACAAGGTGATATTAAATCAGCACTACCTATTATGATGTCTTGTTTTCTCCAAAATGGCTGTTCCTACCATCCAACCTTCTCTGCCTCATTTCTGCTGAGCTCTCTTTCTGTCATTAGTTGTCAGTTTGTCTTCTTCATTTTGCTTTCTGCTCCATTCATTGTGGCCTCTCTGCCACTGTTTCTGGAATCTTGGTATTTTTCATTTTTAGAATATCCTGCAGTATTCTCTGTAGAGTTGAACTGGTGGTTGCAGATTCTTCCAGTTCCTCTTTATCCTGGAAGCACCTTGTTTTTCCATCAATTTCTAGGGACAGTTGTGCAGGATATATCAATCTTGGCTGGAGGCTGTTGTCTTTCAAAGCTTGAATTATTTCCCACCACGCTCTTCGTGATTTGATGATTTGTGCCGAGAAGTATGCTATAATTCTGATGGGTGTTCCTTGTAAGTGATCTGTTTCTTGTCTCTGACGGCTTTTAATATTCTGTTCTTATATTGGATTTCTGGAATTTTGATTATTATATTCCTGGGTGTAGCTCTGTTTGGGTTGTAGGTGGCTGGGGTCCTGTATGCCTCATACATCTGAGTATCTTTACCTTTTGCTAAATTAGGGAAATTCTCCTGGATTATTTCTGTGAATAGCTTTTGTAGTTCATTTGATTGTGTCCCTACTTCTTCTTTTATGTTCTTAATTCTTAAGTTATAGATCCTCTTATCATCTTCAAGCCTTTGTATTATTGCTGTTTGTTTTGTTATTTTTTAAAAGTTTTTCATTTCATGCTCCCACATTACAAATCTGTCCTCCAGTTCAGATAATCTATCCTTAGTTTCTTTCAAGCTGTTATGCCAGCTTTCAATAGAGTTTTTAGTTTCCTGGTAATCTCTTTGAACTTGCTTCACATATTCTATGTTTTCTCTATTTTCTCCATCAAACAATTCTCCCTTTTTTTTCTATTCTTCCATTCCACCATCTGTTTTTTTCTTGGGCGGTGCTTAGCATTTCTCTAACTGTTCTACTTATTTCTTGCTTTGTTTCATTAAACACCTCATTTTTGAACTCACCTATGAGGCTCCGGAGATATCACTTTATGTCTATTGGTGCCATGTCTGATATTGCATGTTTTCTGTCTTCATTCTTTTTTGCATTTACCTTTCCTGGATCAGTGTTCTCAGGATTGGGGACTGAGGACCCTTTCTTGTTGCTCCCTCTTCCCATACTTTTTGTTCCTTCCATACAAGCGTATGTAGGAGACCCAGTTTGTTTTTTTTTTTTTTTTCTCTTTGTCTGTTACAGTTTTTGAATCTGCCAACTAGGTGTTCTCGCCCTCTGTAGTGTACTAGGGAGACACAGACCTGGGCAGCCTCTTCTGGGCCCGTCCCTCCAGATCAACCTAGTGAGGCTTCACTGCTAGGGTGCACCGCCAGGCGCAGGGACCTAGTTTGGGCTAGCCTACTGGATCTTAGTCCGTGGTGTCACCAGGCTTAGCGCTCCCCACCAATCCTGCTTGAAAGGGGAATATGCGACTAAAGTCACTGCAGCTCCTGTTCCGGCTAGTCTGCCCGGTCCCAGAATGTCCTCTGTTGAAGCCTCCTAGTCTATGAAAGGGTCCCCGTTTTTCTCATTCACTGCAGGTCGATGCAGGGCCCCCCGCCAGTCCAGCTCTCAACTTCCCCCACCGATTCCCGCTCTCAGGGCTTTGGCACATCTCTCTCCCTGCCATGCCGATTGGGACACAGCAGCAGCAGCAAAAAATTCAAATCGCAGCTTCCAGAGACACAGGTTCCAGCTTTTGCACTGAGATTTTATCTGTTCCTGTTATAGCATCAGGATTGCATTTCCAGTTGGTTTCTCTCAGCTTAGTTCATTCCTGGGTTGGCAGGGTACATCTCCCCTCACTTAGGACTCCTCACACTGCACCACTCCTGGATTCTAAGCTGGTGATCTCAGAGAGCCTCCGTGGCTGCTGTTATTTGTCTGCCAAAACATGGTTATTATTAATAAGCCATCTTTGCCATATAAATCTGACCAGTGCTCTTTTGTTAGGATGAGTTTTATGTAGGTATTTATAAGGAAATTTTACTTGTTTATCTTTTTCTGATCCAATTAAAAAAAAAAGTTATGGTGTGAGAGGCTAAGAACAATTTGTCAATAAAGCTCATGAAGGAGATCACTCAGTTTTTAATAAGTTAGTATGTGTAATAGTTGAAAACTAAATCACTGCTCTGAAAATAAAGATTTCTTTGCTTTTTACCCTATTGTCCACCAGAGGGAGCATAACACCTAAATAAAACCTTCCAGGGAGTTTCTCAACGAACAAATGGAGAGATCATCTTTCACAAAATCGGCAAAAACTCCAGATGTACTATATATGCAGTTAAATATAAAGTCATATTAGAGGATCCAAAAAACATTCAAGGTAATTATCAAATAACTGAGCTTTTAAGAACCTGTTTAAGGGGATGGGGATTTAGCTCAGTGGCATAAGCGCCTGCCGTGCAAGCAGGCAGTCGTGAGTTCGATCCCTGGTACCGATATAAAAAAAAAAAAAAAAAAAACCTGTTTAAAACCACTTTAAAAAATCAGTTCATCTTAGAATAACGTCCTTCAAATTACACAGATATCTTGAAATCATATATAGATGTTTATTCTGAATCAGTAACTTGCAACACAGCATAAAATTGGGCACTGCTAACAGGATCCTAGTTGACACTGATGCCAATGACTTTGCAAATCACACACTTAAAGCAGCGAGAACAGAATTACAATGTAAACTGAATTTCCAACTTCACATGTCTAACATTTATACAGTTAGGCAACTAATTGGTAAAGAATGAGAGTCTAAACCTGGGATGCTAACATTTGGGCAGATATCCTTGCAACTTTGTATCTTGAACCCTTATATTTTGTTGGACTGCCTTTGCCAGTAGACACACTCTGAAGATGTTTGTCTTATGCTGTCTAAAAAACTTACAGCAACTACTGATCCTCACCAGGCATGATGGTACATGTCTGTAATCCCAGAAGTAGGGAGGCTGAGGTAGGAGGATCACTGAGAGTTTAAGGCCGGCCTGGGCTACAAAGTGAGTTCTATGCCAGTCTAAACTGCATAGTGAAACCCTGTCTCAAAAAAGACAAAAGACAAAAAACAACTACTGATCTTCTCAGGAACTATCCTTATCACTTCCCACTGTTTCCAGATCTACAATCTAAATTCCAAAAGATCCCAAAGTTTTAAAATGTGAATCATGAGGAGGTACATGATACACTGAAAAAAAACCGCATGATTTGCCAATGTGTCAACAAAAACTTTGTAACAGACACGAGACTAGATCCTAAGAGTGCTGGGTAATGCAGAAGGGATATAATCATAGAACAAGTTCCATTTATTGAAATTCATGTGCCCAACATATGTTTAACAATTTAAAAATGGGCTCAAGCAGCTAGAAATAGTCCTTACAATTTATTTAGTTAGTTGAATAACAGCTAAGTCCAAAAGCAATCTACAATAAATGAAGCTGAAAATGTGAAAACTCTAGCATACTGTGGATTTTCCAGAAATCAGAATGATGGAGTAGATTTAATAAGAAATGCCTGCTTACACATCCCGTAACCTCGTCCCTAGGGAGATCCAGAAACCATCTCATTCACAAAGTATGGGAAGTACACTCATAACAGGAGCCTTGGTTTCCTCTAGGAGCTCCACAATGGCCACTCCACAGGCCAGAAATAAAAGTGAAAAAGGTGCCAGTGAATTGGGCTTCTGAACGGCAGGAGCACAGGGAAATCCCAGATGGCAAGGACCAAGTAGAGCACTTAATCATCCAAGGCAAGATTGGAGCTGCTACCACAATGGCAGCCAAAACAACAATCAAAAAGATTAAACTGCAGCAACATTTGATGTTTGCTACTGATGACAGCATCCCTAGAACTGATGTATATGGGCAGCCTATCAAAGTTTTACTTGAACAGTATTAATGGAAAACTCTAGAGCTGGTAAACACTGTGTGACTTACATCACCAAAATAAGAGTTGCTAAGTATGGTGGCACATGTCTGTAATCCCAATACTTAGGACACTGAAAGAGGAGGATCACCAAGAGTTTGAGGCCAGCCTGGGCTACAAAGTGAGTTCAAGACCAGCCTGAACTACACAGTGAGACCCTGTTTCAAAAGCAAGTGAGTTGTACTCCTCTACCAATTCCCTGATTTCAGTCACTCTGCAGACCCAGGGCCTCTTGAATAAAGCAAAAGGTCAGGTTCCCTGGAGGAAAAACTCCACCACACAAACATGAATACTGTAAATCTTCCTTAGGCTCTCCAAAAGATATGTACAGCCATTTACAAGAATGCCTATGCACTGGAGAAAGGCTGTAACCTGATTAGGTGATTATCAGACACAGGCTTTGAACTAAAGGTAATCCCTTAAGACTCAAAGTAACAATTTTGACCTACCTCTCAGTAACAGGGGCTTATAAATTATGAAGATCAGGGGATCTTGGGGCTTGGCCCAGGTTCATCTCATAGGGAATCCAGTTGGTGCCCAAACCCACCCTGCACTTACATTTTCTAGTTCCAGGATATTATATAGGAAGAGATACTCTCAAAAGCTGTCAAAATCCCCTCACTTATAATGGCTGTTATGGTGGCTATTATGGTACAAAAGTCTGAGTGCAAGTCACTACAACTGCCTTCATCTGTAAACAAAAGCAACACTGAATTTCTTGAGGGATTAATGCCACTGCTAATGACCTCTGAGATGTAGAGGTAGTTTTATCATTTAAAATGCCCATTTGTCCAGTATACAATGAATCTCTGAGTAATTACAGTGGATTATAGAACACCAAAATTATAGACCACCAAAGGAAGCCTGAGACTCTGCTAGAAGAATGAAAAATGGGTAAAGTTGGTTTTACATACTCTTCTAGAGAGAGAATTGTTGAGTTTTCAATTGTACAAAGAATTGGTTGGAAAGAATGATTTTGCTAGGTACAGTTAAGACTGGTTAACCTGCTGGATATTTAAACTGTGGCATAAGCACCTGCCTGGCAAGCATGAGGTCGGGAATTCGATCTCCAGTACAAAAAAAAAAAAAAAAAAAAGTGGTTAAACCACCTGTAATCATAGCACTCAGGAGGCTGAGGCAAGAGGATGGCCCAAGTTCAAGACCAGCCTGGGCTACATTGTGAGTTCAAGCCTAGCCTGATCTGTGTAGTGAGACCTTGCTTCAAAAAAAAAGTGGTTAAATGAGGTGTGTAGAGTTGACAAGGGATGAACTGTGGTAGAGTCTGTAATAGATCAACATAACAAGTTGGAAATACATTCCCCAGAATCCTTCCCTAAGATTCAAGGTTAGGGTTGGCCACAGGGGGTAAAAAAAAAAACCTTGAAATTGGAGAAGACAGAAGAAGTGAAACAACTACCACTATATTCTAAAGGCACTATATTAGGCACCGTTGCTGCTTGTACTCATCTAACAGCTCGTCTTGTTGGGTCATAAACAGGCTCTCTGTTCGTCTACTCCCACTAGATCACTTTCCTAATCTTATCCAAGTTGTTGGATACAATACATGAAGAGCTGTGTGGCAAAGAGCATCTGAAATTTTTGCAGACTAATAGTGTCATAGAGAAAGGAAATAATGAGAGACAGACTCAGGCTCCACTTGGCCTTTAATAGTCCCAGTTGAATTCCAGTTTGTTCTTGCATCCTCACACATGACATCCAGCCACGCCAGCCTTACTAACTTATAGGCCCACCAACGCAGAAGCATCTTCCAACTCCAACAGTACGGAAGGACTGATCCCTGTAATCCCTATCTTCCATCATTCAGCAATTCTGATTTTTTTATCAAACCTTAACTGCTACATCCTATTCTAGAAAGGCTGACTTCCCCAGAGAATAGGCCTGGCAACTGGGAGACAACCAGTCACATACAGAATTCCCCTAGGCAACAGTCTATACAGATTCCTGGAGCTATTTTTTAACCATATGAGTCTTTAATCAAAAACATCTTAGTGCCTCATACTTAAACCAGCCAAGAAGGCTAAGTACCTCAGGACAGCACTTTTAATCCTTCTTTTCTTTTCATGAGAAAATTTAAAACTTCCCAAAAGTAGAAAAAATATTATAATGAAACCATGCATATTCATCAACTAGATTCAAAAATTATCAACACATGGCCAATCTTATACAATCTATACCCCATAACACCTCCAAACTATGTTATTTCATAGCAAACCCGAGAAAATGATCATTTTATCCATGACACATTTTATAAAGAAAAAAGTTTCCATTGTTTTAATTCTAACTTTTCATTTTTAAAATGTCATACTGTAACTATTTAGCACCGCCATACCATTCTATATGTGCCATCACCCTGGCAACCTGTTTGCTGTGTTAACCTTTGTAACCTTTGCAAAGGACAATTATCAGTCAACCTAGAATTACCTATATTCCTCTCAACCTTTGTTCCCCTTCTGTGGAAGACAGTTGATTCTAAAATTGGACAAAGGGCTGTAAATTCATGTAAAGAAGGAAATGGCTGATCACCAACTGCAAAACTTCTCTGCCCTCAAGCAAAGGGAAACAAAGGTCTTCCTCAATCCTTAGCTGACCAAGGATTGTAAATTCCTGTGAAACTTCTCTGTCCTCAAGCAAAGGGAAACAAAGGTCTTCTTCATTTACTTTGTGATTGTTCTTTCTTTAAAAGTCTGTCAAAATTTTAAACCAGTTACACAGTTTTGCAAATTCCAACTGCACTGTGTCGCTGGTGCCAGCCTAAATAAAAGCACTCCTTTTTCGTTAAAAAGACATCTTGCTCCGTTTTTTGGACAATATTTTGGGGTCTCGTTTTTGGGGTACAACAGAAAACATCTCAAGCTAACAAAAGTTGCAAAAATAATATAAAGAATTACCATGTGTCTTTTGCAAAGATTTCCCAAATATTATTTTACATAAACAAGGAATAGCTATCAAAATCAAAATTTTACACTGACTTAATAGTATAATCTATAGACTATATTCAAATTTTACCAATTGTCACTAGTGCCAAAATTATTCAAGATCACATTTTGCACTGAGTTTTTTTTAAATTTTATTTAAAGAAAGATTAAACAAAACAGAAAATGGAAAGAAATAATATATAGTTTCAAAGAAAAAATAAACAGTAAGAAATCACCAGTTGATGTTTACATATTGTCTTCTTACAAACAGTTGTTCAAGATACAAAAGTGGAACATATAAAGTGGGGATTCAAAGAGCAAGACTGAAAACAGTTCTGTTCAACTATCCAACAAAAACTTAGTAATATGGTTATCAATCCTATACACTTAAACATACATGCAGTTATCCATATCTTCATTTATGTTGAGATTAAACAAAGCAAAGCTAAAATCACTCTGAACAAAGAATAACAGCATTGCTGGATTTCACATCATGACACTCCAGGATCAGCACTGGGTACTGTAGTGTCTTTTTTTTCTTCAAAGTATTTGTTCATTTCATCACGTGTCATAAGATCAGTTCTCATAAACTGTTTATAGGTTCTAAGCATGCATGTCTTAACATGTATTTCTATCCTTTCTATATTAGAGGGAGAAACAAAACAAAGCAGGACAAAATAAAACATATTCCTATAAACACATAAAATGAAAAAGACATATAAAACTGCTGTACAACGAGTTCTACCATGGTTACTGTTGTACTTTAAGAAAATAACTTCGTTATATGTGTATTATAGCAAACCTGTATAGGGGCTTACTAAATGTGTTTGTTTTATCCTTTTTCCCTAACTGATATGTTAAGTGACCTAATTGATATGTTGAGCAACACTCTCCCCTGTAAAGAATTGCAAGAATCTCACCTAATTGATATGTTAACCATTGTTGCCCTCTACAAACTACAGAAGCTGTGCTAAAACAAGCTAACAAGGGTTGTTAATCACTGCTAGGCGCCTCTATTCTCCACTAAAGAGCTAAGGAAAACTAGAATGGCAATTAATTTACATTTGTTTAAAGTAACCTGCTTGTGTGCAGAGAGATTTGCGTGTGAGTTTAACCCTTTACCTGACCTTGACACATAACCGCCAGTTTCTGTTCTGTATGGCGCCTTATTGCCTCCCTCTCCCCTCACCTATCTATCTAGGCCATAAAGAATTTGGGTTTCTGGTGACCTCCCCCCGACCCGGTGATGATCTGTCGTAAAATGAGCCTGCCCCAATTTTAAGAACTGCTTAGCTTAAAGAAATTCCCGGGTAATACTGTGACCCAAACCCCAATTGGTGCTTTCCTTTTGTTCTGTATGTATCAAATGAGTTAGATATCAGGTCTTTGTAAAACTTAAGTTCCAGCGTCTCATAACTCGTGACCCCTTCGCACTCACTAGCGAAGACAAGCTGTCCTGAGATAATTAACTATCCACTTTCTTCTCCAAATATTGCCACAAACGTGCCACTCTGAGATAATGTCAGTCTGCAGGATGGGAGTAATTTAAAAAACACCAGGAACTCCCTAGATTGTCAGAGCTAAGTGGACAGCAATACAGTTTCCAGACTCGGGTCAACAAGTTTGATGGCTCTACAGGTTTCTTTGTTTCTCTCCCCCCCGCCTTTTCCTCCAGCCCCTTTTTAAAGTCCTCCCTTCAGGCTCTGGGGGACAGTCTCCAAATTGGCTCCCGGAGACTGGTCGCCAGGCCTGGAAATAAAGCCTTTGCCACCTAAATTTTTGGTCTCTTGCCTCCTTGGATTTTATACCGGGGCCCAAGTTATAACAGTTACTGAGTTGTCTCTTGATATCTTCAATAGAATTGGCTATATCATCAGACATAGTATAATTGAATATATTAGTACATAACAGTTTTAATAAAAACACAACTTTGTAGATAGTGTAAAACTACAAAAACAGGTAGTAGTAATCAAACCAGGATGGGTATCCTAGTGAATCTTATTATCTTTAGTATAGTTGCCTATACTCTCAGACTTGATACTATCAATCATAACAATTTTGAATAAAATCTATTGATACGAAACAGCAATCAAACAAACCAGATTTAACTAAGATCAGTCATGATAAAACATTATAAGTTATACAGGGCTCCAGGTTAAATTAACAGGAAATTAAAGATGATTACTGTGCCATATCCTGGTGTTTTTGGGATAGCTGTCTGTGCCCTCAAATCTAGTGCATGTAGACAAACTGGGACAGAATAAATTCTATCTAAGCAGAGAGGTGCGAGTAATACGGGTTTTAATTCCTGATACACTATTAACAATATCTTCTGCTGTCTTTTTTAAGACTATTCCCTCCCTTTCACTCCAGGGTGCACTGTGCATTTTTGTGTCTTACCAACACCCTCGGTTTTAAGTTGGGGGGGCAACCTGCTATTTACCTAAGTGGTTCCAAACCTTCTCCCTCCTAGACTTGACCTCTAGTTGTACTCCTTTGCCCATTAAAACCTGTCTTTCCAACCTTTCCACAAATGCTGGTCTACTGGGCCCTATGACTCTCTGGTTCTCTGTCACATAGAACATTCTTTTCTCATATTTGATTTTCAGTCCATATACCCTTTTTCAGGTTAATTATATTTCCTATAAAGAACAGCTCGGTGGACTCCACCTCCTGATCTACTCTGTCTGTGATTCTTTTTATTTAGCGTATCAAGGTGATCTATATTAGAGATTATAACCAACCTTCTCTGCCTCATTTCTGTTGTGCTCTTTTTCTGCCATTAGTTGTCTGTTTATCTTCTTCATTTTGCTTTCTGCTCCATTCATTGAGGACTCTCTGCCACTGTTCCTGGAATTCTGGTACTTTTCCCTCTCTCTAGAATGTCTTGCAGTATTCTCTGCAGAGTTGGATTGGTGGTCATGAATTCCCCCAATTCCTCTTTGTCTTGGGAGCATCTTGTTTCTCCATTAATTTCTAGAGACAGTTTTTCAGGGTACATCAATCTGGGCTGGAGGTTATTTTCTTTCAGGGCTTGGAATACTTTGCTCCAAGCTCTTCTTGATTTAATGGTCTGGTCGAGAAGTCTGCTGTAATTTTGATGGGTTTTCCTTTGTAAGTAATCTGTTTCTTGTCTCTGACAGCTTTTAATATTCTGTTCTTATATTGAATTTCTGGGAACTTATTATATGCCTGGGTGTAGCTCTGTTTTGGTTGTAGGTAGCTAGAGTTCTGTATGCCTTATACATCTGAATATCATTTCCTTTTTCTGTGTTTGGGAAGTTTTCCTTAATTATTTCTGTGAATAACCTTTGTAGTTCCTGTTTGTACCCCTGCTTCTTCATTCACATTCTTTATTAAGTTATAGATCCTCTTGTCATCTTCTAGCCTTTGTATTGTTACTGCTTGTTTATTATTTTTAAGAAATTTTTCCTTTCATGATCCCACACTCCAAACCTGTCCTTCAGTTTGGATAATCTATCCTTAGTTTCTTTCAAGCAGTTTTGCCAGCTTTCAATGAAGTTTTTAATATCCTGGTAATCTCTTTGACCCTGCTTCAATGTATTCTGTTTTCTTTATATTCATGGTCAAACGATTCTCTCCTTTTTTCGTGTTCCTCCATTCTTACATCTGTGTCTTCTTGAGAGGTGCTTAGCATTTCTTTTATTAATCTACTTTTATCTTGCTTTACTTGGTTAGACATTTCGCTTTTGAACTCGTCTATGGAGTCCCAAGGATACCTCTTTATATCCTGGTGCCATGTCTGATATTGCATGTTTGCTGTCCTCACTCTCCTTTGTATTTACCTTTCCTGGATCAATGTTCTCAGGGTTAGGGGCTGGGGACTTTTGCTTGTTGCTTCTTCTTCTCATATTTTTTGTTTCTTCCATAGGCATATAGGAGACCCCAGTCTCTTCCTTTGTTGGGTATAATTCTTCGGGAAGTGAGTTGGCTAGGTGATCCTACCCCCTCCAGTGTTATTGTGATGCAAACAGGGGCGGCAAATGCTGGCCCCTCTCCTCCAGATCAGTCAACCTGCTAAGGCCTTCACTGTGTTAATATGCACCAGCAGGTAGGGAATTGGTTTGGGACAACTTATTGGGTCTCATCCAGGGGCATGACCCAGTCCAAGCACACCCCACCAATCCCGTCTGGGAAAGGAACAACTGACTGAAGTCACGGCTGTTCCGTGTTCTTGCCAGTCCTGCCAGGTTCCAAGATATGGAACCCTTTTCCATGGAAGGGTTTTATTCCTGGCACTTACCACAGGTCTTTGCAGGTCCCCCGCCACCTCGGCTCTCCATTGGGCCCGCCGATCCCCGACCTTGATACAAGTGTGGTTCCAGTGAGGCAAACCAGTGAGAATTTGGGCAGCTCAGTAAGTCACAGCCGCATGAGTTCAGGCGCTGCAAAGGAGCACCTTTAGCCGTTCCAGTAGTAGCACCAGGAGTGTATGTCTGATTGGTTCTTCTCACCTTAGTTTCTTCCTGGATCGAGAGGATCCACCTCCCTCTGTCCAGGACTCACCATGCTATGTTATTTTGGCATCTAAGTTGACTATCTCCTGGAGTTTCTGTAATCTACTCTTATCTATCTGCCATTTTTACTGGAACCCTGCATTGAGTTGTTTTATGTTTGGTCTCTTTTTTTTTGTTTATTTGATACCAGGGATCAAACTCACAACCTCATGCAGGGGATGTGCCACTGAGCTGTATCTCTGGCCCTTGGTCTCCTTTAATGTAGAAGAGTTCCCCATCTTTGTTGTTCATGACCTTAAAACTTTTGCAGAGTATTACTAAGACATTTTTTAGACTATTGTTTAATTTTTCTCTGATACTGCCTCATGATCAAATTCAGATCATGCATTTCTGGTGTGTGTTAAAGCTTGAAATATAAGGAGACTTATAAACCAAATGCTGTGGCTTGAATATTCCTGTCCCCCCAAATTTATTATTATTGGGGCTGGGGATTTAGCTCAGAGGCATAAGTACCTGCCTTCGATCCCTGGTACCGATAAAAACGAAAAAGCCAAAAAAAAAAAATTTATTATTATTACAGTGAAATCTACTTCCTAATGCAAAAGTATGAAAAGGTGGAGCCTTCAGATGGTTAACTCATGAAGGTGGACTCTCCGTGAATGGTACTAGCACACTTACCAAAGAGGCTTGGAAGGTGTATTTTGCCCCTTTAAGGACAAAGTGAGAGCCACTATCTATGAGAAACAGGTGTTCGCCAGGTAAAAAATGGTTTAGTGCCTTGATCTTAGATTTCTCAGCCTCTAGAACTATAAAGAATAACTCTACATTGCTTATAAGATATAGCTTGAAAACTAAGATACTAGAAAAAAAGTAGATTACCAACAGTGAGGTGAGAAGCAATATAAATGTGAGAAAGGCTGACATTTCTGTGTCTTTTAGCTTAGGTTTTAGAGGTACATTAATGATCTACATGTTCAAAAAAATCAAATCAAAAAAGATAAAGAGGAAAACTAAAACCGAAAGCAAAATGGAACAAATGAACTCAATTATATTTCAAATACCAGTAACTACACTGAAAGGAAAAAGGCATGTAAAATAAGCATAGTATTTAACTACATAACTTCAGTCCTTATTGGAACAGAGGGAAACAGCACACTGTAAACAAATTCTAAACTGTTTAGAATGGTTTTGATTTTTAGTGATGTTGGCAAAGTGCTTCAAAACAACTGTAGATGACACAGAGTTCGATAAACAAGTGTATCGGTTATGGTGTTGAGAGCCACAGTTCTCCATGAGGAAGACAAGATAGAAGAGGGAAGACAAAAGGATCCTTTTTTTTTTTTTTTTTTTAAGACATTCACTTATTGTGCAGCTCAGGCTGGCCTTGACCTCACTATGTAGCCCAGGCTTACCTCTAAACTCACAGCTATCCTCCCGCCTTAGCCTCACAACCACAACAAAAAAGAATACAGAAGTGACACCTGCCAATGAAAATACTGCTGTAAATTCACGATTTCTAAGATGTATACATAGAGGCACATTTGCATGTTCACATATGCAAATATCTTCATTCTTCCTTTGTCTGCTGAAAGGATCAAAAGCAAAAGCATCCTAATGGTAAGGTTTTTACCAAGGTTTTATGGTCAGATCAAAATGGTTTACATAACCTCCTATCCATACTCCATTAGCCAAAACTGAGACAGAGGGAGCTCCAATCCAACCATAATACAAGGAGGCTGGGCAATGCAATCACCTCACATACCCAGAGTAAGAAAACTAAATAAAGTTTAATGGCTACTTGAAGTCTCCCAACACTGCCGAATAAAGCAGGCCTGAGCAAGGACATCAATAAGAATTCTACCTTTCTCAAATTCTCAAATCAAAGGTCAACCAGAGAACTGGTTAACCTTGCAGGAGGAGGTTCTTTTTTTTTTTTTTTTTTTTTTTTTTTTTTGTCTTTTTGAGGTAGGGTTTCACTACGCAGTTCAGGCCAGCCTTGAACTTGTAGAGATTATCCTGCCTCAGCCTCCAGAGTGCTGGAATTACAGACATGCACCAACACACCCAGCAGGAAGCTTATTCTTGATCTAATCATCTAGCAAGTCCCCCCAAAAAGCCAAAAATCATTTCAAAACATCTTCATTCTAACCACCACATACCCTCTTACACAATTCCAAATGAAAAAACTCTAAAAAAAGACTAACTTTATTTAAATCTATAATCACAGAAAAATGATACATGTTTTACTGAAGGTCAGGGGAATATAAAACATATAAGGTACAAAAGTATATCTTCCCACCCTTCCAAAAAACACCAATAATGATTATCAGAAGTAATCATGTTCAAATTTCATTATGTTCTTCCAAACCTTTTTAAAACATACGAGTACATACTAACATACAGGAAGATTTATTTATCTATTCATTCACTCATTACACGCTTGGGTGCATCAACCACATAGTCTAAAACTGAGCTACACCCTCAGCTCCCAAAGATTTTATTTAAAATACATATATTGCTCAACAAATTTATTCATCAACAGTGTGTCATCCACATCTGTACAAACAGAACAATCTTAACATGTAAACACTATTCCATAATATACTTACATGGTAATTTAACCAGTCCCTGACTAACAGACATTAAAAATTCTTTTTTTTTACCTCTTACAAAATGCTCTGCTAATGCTATGCTATTTCACATCCATAGGTATTTGAATTTTTCTCAGAGTCGCCAAAGAAAAGGATAGGGTAAGACAGTCTAATTTTGTCAAGATAATGGTATAACATATCACAAGCAAAATATAGCAAAGGAAATCCACAATTCGACATAGCCCAGTGAAATGTTAACATCCAAGTAGAAAGAAGCAAAATTCTTAATAGTAACACAAAAACAGATTCTCTACAAAGAAATGACAAAACCAGATTCATTCTAAGAAAAAGACACAGATCTTCAGATATGACAAATGTGCATAATTTCCTAAGTTCTCAGAAAGTATGCAACCTAGTCATTTTTCATAAAGATACTACATGACATTATTCGTAAGACTGAAAAATAAACACAAGAACTGAGAAAACTCTAAATCAACTGAAGGAATCTTATACTAGCAAAAAAGCACCATACAGTTTATAAAAGATAATTATGCAACTGGAACAGGAATTTAGCTTACTGGCACAAGCACCTGCCTGACAAGCATAAGGTTGTGAGTTCAATTTCTGGTACCAAAAAAATTATGCAGCTTTAATACATACCAATTGTTTGGAAAAAACATTAAGGTAACTAAAATTTAGCAATAAGAAATACACAGAGCCAGGGACATAGCTCAGTGGCATAGCGCCTGCCTGACAAGCATGACGTTGTAAGTTTGATTCTCAGTATCAAAAAAAAAAAAGAAAAAAGAAAAAGACATACATAATCAAGTAAATATAAGTGGTTAACAAATGTGAAAAATGATCAACTTTACTAAATAACACTAAGAATTTAAACATCAAAAGTGTACTGTTTTTACCTATAATTCACAAAGACAAAATATACTATGGGTAGTATAACTAGAAGGCAAAGGATACTTTAATGTTTTGTTGACAGGAGTAAACAGAAACACAGGGCAAGTTTTAAAATATTTATTGTCAAAAGAATAAAATAAAATATTTATTATCTGAGTAGGTAGGTTTTGTTTTTGCTTTGGCGTTCTCGGAGCATTTTTTGTTTTGGGGGATTTTATCTGTGGGTTTTCATTTGTTTTGGTTTTGGTTTTTGGTTTTGTGAGCCAGGGTCTCGATTTTGTAGTGCAGGGTGGACTTGAACTCACTATATAGCCCAGGCTGGTTTTGAACTAAAAACCATACCCAGCAGTAAAAAGGTTTTAAAACCTACAAATCTAACTATACTAGTTTTCTACCTGCTGGCTTGATTAATATTTAGTTCAAAGTAAAAATCCTAAATTGGAAATGTTTTTACCTCCAGAGCTACTGGTATAATATTTACTAACACCTTAATTCTTTTCTTTGTTAGCACGTTTGTAGTATGTGAAGTTTATATTAATTTTAGGAAATAGGTGCATGTGTACGACACCGCTTGTCTTTTTTAATCCCCTTCCCCTCCTAACCACCTCCCTCCCTCCTAGGATCTCTACTATTTTTGTCACCTGAAACTTTTAGAATTCTCTCCCTGTTTTCAGCTGTCACTGTACTTGTAGTTTCTTTTAACTTTCAAAGTTATGGTTTTTCTTTCTATGAATCTTTCTTATACTAATAATTTGACTATTTCTTTTCATATCACTTCTAGAATTTCCATTATTCACATTTGTCAGCTTGTCTGATCCTCTACTTTCCTCGTATTTTCTTATATTACTTTGTTTTTCTGTTCCACTTGCTAGAAAATTTCCTCAATATTATATTCTATTTTCACTTTAGCTACATTCTTTCATTTTCCAGAGTAATATCTTTTTTCATTTTGTTTTGTTGTTGTTGTTTCCTTTTGGGTTTGTTTTTTGAGACAAGGTCATGCTATATAGTTCTATGGACTTGAACTCCCTATGTAGTCCCATGTTGGCCTCAATCTCAGTGATTCTCCTGCCTCAGCCTCCCAAGTGCTGGAATTAGAGCTAGGGATGTATCTCAGCAGCACAGTGCCTGCCTGCAAGCACAGGTCCTGGCTTCAATTCCTAGTATCAAAAAAAAAATTGAAATAAAAAAATAAAGACCAAGTGCTGGGTTTACAAGCTTGCACTACCACACATAGTTCCATGTGTGTTTGTTTTTATGCAGTTTTTTTTTTTCCTTCTGGTACCAGGAATCAAACTCACAATCTTGTGCTTACCAGGCAAGCTCCTGAGCTGTGGAGCTAAATCCCCAGACCTCTATATGTTTGTTTTTAAAGATGAATCTCACTGTTGCCCAGGCTACACTCAAAATTCCTGGCTCAAATAATCCTCCTATTTGAGTCTCCAGAATAGATAGGACTACAGGGCATATATCATTGCACACGGTCAAGGATTTTGGTATGTTTTAATTAAAACTTTTTCCTTCCTGTCTTGTGTTTCTTCTTTTTTAAGCAAATATGCTAGCTTTAGAACCTTTCCTCAAACAGTTGGTGATCCTTGACTGTCAGCATCAAGACTGAGTGCTAAAAAAGCCAAAAGGACATGCGGATGGTGAAGCTCACAGAGTGACCAGGCAGGCACCCAGCTATTTCCCTGGGAGATCTGAACCAGTCTGTATCTGCAGATCATCCACATATGGAGGAATTCTCTCTCTTTCCTAGAACACTTTTTTTTAAGTGCTTCTTTGCAGTACATGCAGGTTACAATCACCTTGGGGAGCAGGGACATGTACATACTACAGCTTCTTCATCTTGACTTATGTTACTGCATATAATGTTTACATTCATTGGGGTTATTAGATTCCTGTACATGGTGTATCTTTATTCTACATATTTCCCCTTCCCCTCATCCTCACTCCCACCCTGTTCCCCTGAATCTCTTCCCTACTGCAGGAGATCCATCTCCTGGTCTTGTTCTATTCATTCATTATTACTCTCTTTGTTTATATTTTGCCTCACTTAAATGAGAGATACCACATGGTATTTAAGCTTGTATGTCTGGTTTATTTCATTCAACATTATTTTTCAGGTGCATCCATTTTCCTACAAATATCTCAAATCTATCACTCTTTATAGCCAAGTAGTACTCCATTATATATAGATACATTTTCTTTATCCAGTCACCTTTTGATGGGTATACAGACTGCTTTCCAGGAAAAACTCTTTTATTCTCATTGTCTCATAAGTATACAGTAAGAATTTTCCACAGGTTAACATGATTCTACAATCTACTGAATATAGAATCGATTAGAAGAATCCAAGTATTTTCTATCAAGCTATACATTATGTTTGCAAAAACATAAAACAATATAATTTTTCTCGTTAAATTTTATTCTGTTTTAGAACACATACTTCTGTCTTTTAAAAACTTGGGTATAAAGTATATAACAGACCCTTTAAGTATTTCAAAACTTTTAAGTCTCATTTTATGCTATAAATATCAGTAAACCACAAACTGCACTCCTTTCTATTCCTCAGTAACTTTTTAAAACTCTCTCATCCCAAGTCCACTTCCTTAATTTTAAAAAGTATGAAGGACTGGGGCTGGGGATTTAGCTCAGCGGCATAAGCACCTGCCTTGCAAGCAGGCAGTAGTGAGTTCAATCCCCGGTACCGATAATAAAGAAAAAAGACCCCCCCACAAAAAAAAAAAAGTATGAAGGACTTATCACAAAAAAAAGTTATCTCAGATAGCGTATGTCAAGAAGCAGTCAAAAACCATGCACATTTGCCTGTTGCTTCAATTATTTCTATGAAGGTCACAGGCAGCCATGCAAGAAATACCAAAGCTCCACAGCAGATCTTGGAGATGGCAGCACTGGCAGAGAAAACAAATTCAAGTACAGGAAAAAATTGGTATTACAAGAGAATGAATCACTGATCCCTCAGTAACAAAAGGATGCAAACTAAAAAACCAAGCAGCCCAGGGCTAGCTGGTCATGAAGGTATGTCACTAGTTGGGGAACCCAGGTCAGTTACTAATAGTAGCAAACTTAGCACCCTGTACCTGCAGTAGTCACAAGAGCTAAGGTGAGGGAAGTCTGTACTGTTGAGTTCCAAGCACCATCTTCTATCCTGGTCCCAGGTTCATTCTGTCCGTGGGCCCTCAGAATAAGTACCAGGCTTTCTTGAAATGAAGAACGTACTGCTATCCACAGAGCAAGTCATCCTGTCCTCTGCTGTGGCATTCGCAAATGTTTTCAGGCTCAGGACTCAGCCCTATAACCCTTTCCAAGCCTCCTTGGAGAAGAAAAGGCAGAAGCAAAAAAAAAAAAAAAACTGAATTATAACTTCCACTTAAAAAGAAAAATGGAAGTCATATCCATAGTGTCCTTTTCCAATCCACTTTATTATCAGTTCTTCCATATCATTCAAAGTACTTTGCCCTCAGGTAACCTAAGCCCATAAGCCACTGCCCAGCCATCTGGAAACCCTGACTTTCGGTAATCTCTCAAAATCTTCCCCTATATAATTAGTCTACCAGTACTCTGAAGCCAGCCTCCTCCCCAGGAAGATCTGTAAGACTGCAGCAGCTCATTTGCACTTGATGGTAACATAATGCACAAAATCAGTCATAACCCAAGTGAAGTCTTTTGTACGTTCACTTGAACCACTGGAATTTTTCTGTCTCCTCTTGACTCCTTCTACTTTACCTTAGGTAGACAGCCAATAAGGAAACTGCCTTTGTTAAACTATTCACTCCAAAACCTCACATCCTTGCTAACTTGGTTCAAAAATTTCATCTAACACTTCAGCCTCTCCAATATTGATCATTTCAATATCTTTCTTTACTCCCACTCAGCCACTTTCTGCCGGGCCCTAAGCTTTGTCACAGTAATATACAATACTTCTAAGCACTGTATGCCAAATCAACTTGTTCTCTGCCATTCCACCTTTTCTTGTATCGCATCAGGACCACTAATCCAAGGATTCCATCACACTTCACTGCCCATAACCCACCTCATGACCTCACTCCCTAGTTTAGATTACATGATCTAAACTAACTGCCTAATCATGATTACCCAGTCTTACTCCCTAACCATGATCCCACCCTTCCTTATCTATAGCCTGGAATTCCTGAATTCTTTCCCTCTCTCTCCATCCATCACACCAAGATGCTAACACTGGGTCAACTTCCATAACCAAGCAGCTGATCTGGGGGAGGGGGGCAGTAAGGTGGGGAAGGAGAAAGGGGAGGAGAGAGGGAGGAGACAAAGAAAAAGAAAGAAAAGAAAAGAATGGAAGGAAGGGAGGGCAACAGGATTCGAGAGGGATGAAGAGGCAGCAATTTGCTAGGCATTTCCACTTTAAATGAGTAAGTACAAGGGTTTTGTTGTTGTTTTTTGGTTTTTGGGTGGTTTTTTGTTTTCTTGTGGTTTGTTTCTTTTTATTTGTTTTTGTTTTGTTTTGTCTTTTTAGGCTGGTCTTGGGCTCACTTTGTAGACCAGGCTGGTCTCAAACTTGCAAACTAGTGGACCCTCACCACTTCAAAACAATCCCACATTTCACTAGGCACTGTACTCTTCTTTCCCTCAAGGCTGTTTCTAGCCTTCTCCTCTCCAGGATTAGCGAGCACTTCCCTAACTGTCCCAAACCTTTCATTCACCACTATTATCATACTCTCTGGCACCTTTTCTTGCCCCAAGATAGGAAGCTGTTTCCTCCTCCCCAGGTTCAGTCCTCCCTCAGTCAACACGGATTCCATCATCTTACTAAACCTAATGTTCCTATATTTCCCTTTACCATCTGTTCACATTTATTCATACAGCAACTCAAGCATGGCTACTTTCTATGTTTGATCTAACATGTCTTTTTTTGGTGGAGACAGGGTTAAGACAGGGTCTTGCTATATCACTATATAGTTCAGACTGGCTTTCCACTCACTATATAGCCCAGGCTGGCCTTGAACTCTCAGGGCAAGGATCTCCTGCCTGAGCCTCCCAAATGCTGAGATTATAGGCAAGCAGCACCACACTCAGCCTAATCTGTCTTCTGAATACAGTGCTGCTTTTTCTATAGTCTAATAATCTTCATGGCCGTTTACCTTATTAAACATCCAGGAAACTTAATACCTGTCTAACAATATCTCAACTTTTCCAATTAATATTCAGATTTTAACTCTTACCAGGTCTGGTTTTAATGGCTGCTTTTGAGTAGATTTTTCTCCCAGGTCTTATGAGACATCCCCAAAGCAAAAGCGGCAGGAAGACCTTAGATGTGCAGTTTCTCTTTGGATCCTCACTGGTGTTGGCAGCAAGGAGATGCTCAGGTCCCAAGGCTGGACTGGTGCCATCTCATCTTTCAGACTGTGATGCTGGCTCCCATTCCTGGTATCCAGGTTGTGACTCTGAATCTGCATTCACACGGTCCTTTGTCATGATGCTTGCTGTTCCACCAGCCCTCTAAGTTCCTCCACCTCCCTTACAGTACTATGACAGAATTTCAATGGAGTATTATAACAGGCTCTCTATAAAGCCACTTTCTTCTGCCACTGCTGTGCTGTCTCCAATGCTAGCACAGCATTAAAATGCACAGGGAGCTGGGTGTGGTGGCTCACACCTGTAATCCCAGCACTCAGGAGGCTGAGGCAAGAGGATCCTTGCAAGTTCGAGACCAGCCTGGTCTACAAAGTGAGCCCAAGTCCAGCCTGCACTGCATAGGGAGACCCTTTCTCAAAAGATGAAACAAAAATAGCAGCACAGCAAGCTGCTTCCTCTCAAGATTCCAAAAAATGAGCAGAGCCAAAAGCCCTGTGTTGTTAACTGTCTCTTTGTGGCCTTTAACACCCCTTAAAATCCTAGAACTTTGGCCAGACAAGCAAATTCAGAACATATAATTCTCAAAATCTCTTTTCCCTGACTCTGTCCCCACTTTTTCCCATCACCTACTAGGTCTGAAGAGGATGGAGTTACCACTTCCAAGTCATCTTCTTTCCTCCTAGGAGGCACTAGGCCTTAACTTCAGCCTTAATGCTAAATGATAACATTGCACTCTACAGGAGAAACTAACATTAGAGCTTACCGGAAGTAAACTCTTCATTTGGAAACAGCAGGCAACTTGGAACTTTGGAAAATCAAAGGCAAACATACTTTATAGTGACTCAAAATTCCCCCCAAATTTCACCCTTTCACAAATTCGACCAATTAGTATCTGCTATACATTGCATATGCTAGAAACACAAAGATTAGATTTAGGGAACTGCCTCTAGGAGTAAGAAGACCACAAATACAGAAAATTACAGTGAAATTTTATGTGCTACACTTACCAAAACAAACAGAAGAGAAATACACATAACCCATTTGTCAATGATATGTTCACCAAACTAAAAATGTGTACCACAGCAGATGGACAATACAAGTGACTCTACAATTTAACTGTCATTACTCTTTCTCTTACATACTTCATTTTCTTTTCTACTCACAACATGAAAAATCAGAAACTATGCCTTAATGAAAAGAGCAAGAAAAAGCAAGAATCAGGTTCAAGTTTCTTCATTAATGAAAATAAATATGCAGAACTAAAGCACTAATCAAAGTAGGTTTAGGGCAAAAGAAAGCAGGTAAAACCTTAGAAAATCACTTCTAGAGACTAATGAAGTAAGTAAATACTTCTAGCTGGATGTGATGGTACACACTTGTAATCCAGCACTTGGGAGGCTGAGGCAGAACTGTGGTAAGTTCAAAGCTACCCTGGGCTATGTATTGAATTCAAGGCCAGCCTAGACTACATAGCAAGAAAGAAAATAAAGGAAAAGAAAGTTTTATTTTTCTTTGCAGTGTCTGTGAAATTCTTTATAATATACTATGTCTTCAATTTTTGTAGCCCTAACTCCTAGTAAATAATATGCTTATATTGTTGTATTAATGTCTGGAAGAATTTTTCTGTACAAAGTTTTCTGTCTTCTATTTGAATTAACTAATGAAATTAAAATGTTATGTACTTTATAACAATGGGGGTCAAAATAAAATAAAGGGGAAAAAATTTTTTGAGAAAGGGTCTGGCTACTTAGCATTTCACAGTGGTGAAAAAACCTCATGAAATAATGTACCAATGTTCCCTAACAACTTTTTTTTTTTTTTTTTTTTTGTACCAGGGATCAAACTCACAACCTTATGTTTGTTAGGCAAGCATTTATGCCACTGAGTTAAATTCCCAGTTTCCTCACAATGTTTTGAGACTACAGTGATTTCCAAGTAGGTAATCCACAACACTACCACTACCTAAGCCAGGATGTTCAACAAAGCACCTACTACAACAGAAGCAAACTACATATGCTCTAACCAACCAAAATAGGCACAAATGTTTTGTGTAAAGAATTAATAGACAAGTATTTGTCAGTATGAGCAATCCATTTAATTGTCTTGTTTGGATTCTTGGAAATTTACTTACATCCCCTTTTCTGCATTTATATTTTTGATTTCCCTACTGTATGAATATCTATGGTCAGCAGAGCCTTGTCTCTTAAAGTCAAAAAAGCCAAATATTCACCTTTTCAGCTTCCCTTGCAGCTGGCTAACAGACAATGGCCTAAACTCAACCAATCCAAAACAACCACTGAAAAATCGGAAGATAATACCACAAAGAATGGTAAAGAGAACAACTCTCCAGTAACAATTATTTCCCCAGGAAGCAACAGGGTCCAGTGTCCATGCTACTAGCGGTACACACTGCAGAATCCATTATCCAAGCCACAGTACTCCCCAAACCCCATCCCCAGCCTGGAATGCGCCACCACATCCAGCAATCCTTGTATGCTTTTTATTTATTTTTTTTTTTTTTTTGTACAAGCTCTCAAACTCATGACCTCATGCTTGCCAGGCAGATGTTGTGAGACTGAGCTATATTTCTAGCTCTCTGGTGTGCTTAAATCACAGTTCTTGCAAAAAAAAAAATAGTAGAGAGCAATAATATAGTAAGGCAAGAGGTATTCCGGCCTACAAAGGGTTTGTGTACAATATTTTGGAAAACAGACCACTCAGGATATTATACAACTTAAGTTCAGATCTGATAATTAAGTTATTACCAGAAATTTGTCACTTTTTATGCATTCTAAAACTTTTCTGTTCCATGTACCATATTATACAATAATCTAATTTTATCTTTAATATTATCTTACCATCAACTAATGTTACAGGACTTAAAAAACAGTAAATTCTACTTTTGCTACATTCAAACTCTGGATACACTTCAAAAAGGGCAACAAAAGAAAGAGACCTACTTTCTCCAATTTGCTTGAATGAGAATCAAGAGATATGCCTAAAACTGAGCATTGTGACAAGCATGTGTCATCCCAGCTACTTAGAGGCTAAGGTAGAAGGATCTCAAATTCAAGGCCAACCTAGGCAATTTAGTGAGGCCCTGTCTCAAAATACAATTTTTAGAAAGCGGGTTAGGGATGTAGCTCAGCACTAGGGACCTTGCTTAGAATGAACAAGGTCTTGGGTTCAATCCACAGTACTAAAAGAAAAAAAAGAAACTTAAATGCTGGAACCTTAGACAAAAAGTAAAGTCTACCCTCCCCCAACCACTTGATAGTAGGGACTGAACCTAAAGCGTTCACATTTTGTTCAGGCTAGGCTTGACTCACGATCTGCCTGCCTCAGTCTCCCAGAGTGCTGAGATCACTGATGTGTGACACTACACCCAGCTAAAAGTCAGATCTTGAAAGAAATAAAATGGGGGCTGGGGATTTAGCTCAGTGGCATAAGCACCTGCCTTGCAAGAAGGCGGTCGTGAGTTCGATCCCCGGTACCAGAAAAAAGACAAAAAAAAAAGAAATAAAATGATATTAAACCACACATAAAATTTGAAATATTCATTCAAAAGATTTGTGAGTGTTTGTGTGCGTGTATTACTGTTACCATTACTTCAGAAAACAAGACAGAATACTTAGAAACTAAAATGTATATGAAATGAATTCATAAATTATGAACTAAGTAAAGATGTAGTGACATTAGTGGTCAAGCTACAGAGTACATTCCACCTTCACTCACTCAATCTCAGACCACGGTTTGTTAAGAGGAGTCACACACAAAACCATCACATTCATCTCAAAACAGAAAGGTAGCCCTGTGACCTCCACACTTAGCTGGACAACCCAGGAGGATTCCAAATTCGAGTCCCACGTAGGCCTAATGATTTAGTGACACCCTGCCTGTCTGACAATAAAATATAAAAAGCACTGGGCATGTAGTTCAGTGGAAAGCCTCCAGCTGGAGGGGAGGCCAGCCTTTCCCCCTGCACATCAATAGGAGCTCAATATTCGTTAACTGTACACAATTCCTATGACTACATGTACATAGTAAACATTTCCATAAATTGATTTCATATAGTAGTTTACACAGGCAACGTGCTTCCAGGCTTCCAAAACACTGTCGCAAGCATTCTCGAGCCAAGGATACAGCTGAGCAGCACTGCGCCTGCTGGGCAAGCTCAAGGTAGTGAGTTCGTCCCGGTATTGAAAAGAAAAGAAAAAAAAAAGAAAGAATTTTCAAAACCAGACAGCTTGTTAAAAGTTAGACTTGCACTGGATGTGATGTTGCATACGTGTAATCTCAACAACTTTGGAGACTGAGATAGGAGGAACCCAAATTTGCGACTGACCCAGGCAAAAAAAAAAAGCGAGATCTATTCGCACAACTACTAAGTGGCAAAGGAGACTGTGAAACCTCAGTAACTTATTTTATGGCATCACAGTATCTACAGCTGTGGTTCAACTTTCCTGTTACACGGTCACTACTATCTCTCTTTGATCTGCTCCTTGAAAGTCTCTTACGATGTCCCATTCATGTCCACATCCCCAATTCACACAAGACTTGGACCATAAACGTGCACAGTAAACAGCAAAATTCTCTCGCCTCCTGCAAGCCTGCCCTTTCCTAATGAGGCACTAGCCCTGAGTCTGATTTATTCTCAACCCAGTGTCTTTCACCCACGCCCACCTTTGCCACTCTCAGCCTCCGCAACTCGATGTCCACAGCTGCACCACTGAAGCGGGCGGCACGGCACACACTGATGCGCTTTCCCCAAGAAAATTACCCAAGGGCTAATGCTTTTCCCCTTAAGTTTATAGCAATGGCTCCCCAGTTCCTACTGCAGCCCTACCCGGGAGAGAAGACTGGGTCCTGAGTCCCGCTCCGCCCGGGGTGTGGGGTTCCGGGCGGGGCCGGTTCGGCACCACCCGCCCCGCGAACACTGGCGCCCGCGTAGCGCGGGGCCCCGGCTCTCCACAGCCTGGCCGAGCCGCTGAGCCGCTGAGCCGCCTGCCAGCGAAGTCCGCAAACTGGACCCCGCACAGCTTGCACTCAGTGCCCCAGGACGCCCCAGACCTACCCGAGCAGGCAGTGGTCACAGACGACGCCACGACTACCCTTGCTGACCGTGTACGCCAAGGGATCCGAACGGAAGAGCAGCTCTCCGGGACGCAGAGGGGCGACGGCGCGCAGCCCGTTTCCTCTGTCGGCGGTCGTGAACTTTTCCACCTTCAGCGGCTCCATCGTCTCGCAAGTCCAGCACCTCAGAAGTGCACCGAGTTCCTCCGCTAGCTTCCCGCGGGCTGTTGGGGCCGCGCGCCGGCCTCCTGCGCGCATGCGTGCACCCGAGGGGCGGGACGCGCTGCAGGACCTCTGCGCATGCTCACACAGACCCTGGGAGAGCGGCGTGTGGTGCCTTGAGACTCAATTGAGCCTCTACGGGAGACTCGGAAGTTGACTCTTCCAATATTTTATGATGGTGATTTCAGTACTTATGGAAAAGTTGAAAGAACAGTACGGTGAACAGTTTACTCTCCATTTCGACTAAACAGTTCTTAACTGCATACCAGTTCTGATCGCTCACTCCTCATCTGTATTGGAATGTGTGTGCGCAGTATTGTTAAACCTATTTGAAGTGAACTGTGTTGTTGGATCGTTTAAAGTGGTAGACATCAAGTCATTTCATAACTATTACTTTACATCGTAATATTTCATAATTGGATATTTTGATATGTTCACAGAATAAAGGCACTATCCAGCTAGTTGTAGTGGTGCACACCTGTAATCCCAGCGCTTAGCAAGCTGAGACAAGAGGCTTGTCACCAGTTCAAGACCAGCCTGGGCCCATAGTGAGTTCAGCGCCAGCCTGAACTACATAACAAGATCCTGTCTCAAGAAAAAAAAAAATTAGTTTTAAAAAAAAATTAAAAACACTAAGGCTACAGTATCCTCACACATGAGAACATTACACATACTAGCAAAAAAAAAAAAAAAAATTGAAGTGTGGGGTTTGTTTTGTAAGTGGCTGGGGTTTTGTTTGTTGACCAGAATCCAGTGAAAGACCGAGCTTCCTCACCCTACCACCACCACAACACTGAGCTTTTTCAGAGCCTAAAGTAGGAATTATAAAAGCGTTGCACTTTAATCATTTGGGTCCTCACCACCTCCACCATGGTTTCATTTAACTTGTTCCTCTATTCCCTATACTTCCCAAAATTTTTAAATTAAGTCTAAATACCAGAATCTAGTGATTTTTTTTTCTTCTGGTTTGATTTGGTTTGATTATACTACTAGAGACTGAAACCAGGGCTTCTTCACTGAGCTACAACCCAACTCTTTTTAATTTTTTTAGAGACAGGGTCTTGCTAAGTCACTAAGTTGCCAAAGCTGGGCTTGAACTCAGGATCTTGCTGCCTCAGCCTCTCATAGTGCTGGTATTACAGTTATACACCACCATTCCTGGCTCAGAATCTAGAGTTTTGATTTAAATGAAACATTCTGTAAAGAAAAAATTACTACAAATGATATTATTTGCTTTGTAATATATATGTCATGTCCGAAGGTACATACTATCAGGTTATTCTACTATTAATCAACCAGGCATGTTGACACAACTGTAATCACTGCACCAGGGAAATTGAGGCAAGAGGACCAGTATGAATTCAAGGCTACTCTGCTACACTGTGAGTTGGAGGACAACCTGAACTACATAGCGAGACCCTAGATCAACAAACCAAGAATAATGAAAACAAAATTGATCATTTGTTTAGTGACTATAAGAGGACATTTTACCCTTACAATTAGTAAGTACAATGTAATATTTGTACAGTACTATTAAATTAATGCTAGTAGGTAAAACTGTGGAGGATACTCTAGCACTATGAGAACAGCCTAATTCCCACAATGTGAAGAGACAGACTTTACTGGAAAATTCCAGAAATGGCATTAGTTTAGCAAATAACACAGTGGGCCAAGACTCCAAAAATCCAGTGCTGCTATATGATCTTTGTTAACTTCTCCAAGCCTGTTTACAATGAAGATAATAATGTCTTACAAATGAGTTTGGTACAAGCATTCTTAAAAAATCTTTAAAGCATCATATAAATGTATGGATGGATTATTCCAAGTTAAGACTTTCACATCTATAAATGTAGGATAAAGCCTACATACTGCATGCTACCAGTGCTATCATCATAATTATCTCATACTACTGTTTAGTATTAAGCATGATACCTACAAGGAGTCAAAGGATAGTTTATTGAACTAAATAGCATGTCATTAGGAGTTCTGGAGAATCAGGGACTAATTCTACCGTAAAACATTCTCTCTTTTTTTTTTTTCTTCCATTTGGAGCATAATAAGAAAAACATTCTCAATTTCTGAAGATCGTGAAAAAAGAGTTCTCAGAAAAATATGTCAGAAGACTACAGATCTGTAGTGTTGCTAATTCCACAATGTGATTCCAGACATGACTCAGTTCCCCTAATATATGTCTTACTCCCCCTTCACTCAGCCCTAAAACTCAATGCCCTCAGTCTTAGAGGACTGCCCCATTCTTTCAGTCTTTCCCATGGGCCGTTCTCTATTTCATTTCCTACTGAAAAGACCAAGGATGTAGAACTGATGGTGAGACATTGTCTACCATGAAGAAAAAAGGTGTCATGGGAAATGGTGGAAGGAAAAAGAAGAGCCCTATATTCCTGGATTGTTCTTCTGGGTGGCCTATTACATCAGAAAGTCTGCTTGTTTTCTTTTCTTTTCAGTACTAGAGAGGAAACCACTGAGCTACACCCCAACTCTTTTTATTTTGAGGCAGGGTCTCACTTTGCAGTCTAGACTAGCCAAAACTCACAATCTTTTTGCATCAGCCTCTGGAGTAGCTTGAATTACAGATGTGCACCTCCACAGTGGGCCTGACTGCTAGTTTAAGTCATCCTATTTTGATCTGTGTTAGAGGCTCTGCAAATCAACCCCCTCATTGTCGAGTTGCAAAGACTGAAAGGAGTTCTGATTACTAGATATAGCCTCAGAATCCCCACTCTGGGCCAGAGCCAAAGCTTGAATTAAGTCACGGTTACTCCATGACTCACACCGGCTTCTCCAACCCCCATGGGCATCCTGTGTTCAGCACTTCAAATCCAACTTTTTAATAACATCCATCTTGGCTTAAATAAGTCAAACTTTTTTTATATCCTCAACCTTCCAGTTGTTTGATATCCTTCAGAGATTGCCTTTTGTGCAGCTTATAATGCCATATCCTCCTTCCCTTCTTACAATAGCCAAGCATGCTAGCCTATTTTTAGTTCCTGCAGAGTACTACACTCTCCTACCTCAGGGTTTGCCACCTGCAAGTGAGTGTGCACACAAGTGCACACTTCATCTCACGGTTAGCTCCTTTGTATAGTTCAGTTTTTAGCTTAAATGACCCTACTTGAAGACAAGTTTCCCAACCCATCTATATACTAAGTTCTAGTTGCCATTCTTTAGCAAAACATTCTTTCTTATCTAACACATAACTAATTGCAATTGCTTCTGGCTGTCATAATTATTATTTCACTTTTTTATCTCTTCTACAGTAGCTACACACTTGTGTCAGTGATATATTGCTGGATCCACAATTTAGCACAGTGCCTGGCTTATAGTAAATGCTTTATAATTATGCGAATGAATATAGTTCTTAAGGGTATTTCTTTAGAATTTATAAGGCTTACATAAACCAAACAACTTTATATGGAGGCTAGAGGTAAATTGAGACTTAACTGGCCTCCTCTGTGAACATGAAAGAAATTTATACAACTGAGTTTAAGTTGTTTACCTAAGCATGTACTACTTGGATAGTGGAATGCGGATAAGCCCTGTGTTGCTTTAATTGCTTGTACCCAAGTCTGGGTGAATAAAAGGGACACCAGCTACAAGCAGTAGCCCCTGGCTGCCTGCATGTCAAGTTGACATCGTGTCTCTTTCATTCATCCTCACTGACTTTTGAGTCAGGGAACAAACTGGTAGCAGGTCCTGTAATACTCCCACGATCTTGTTTTGACTGATTAGACTCTGTTCCATTCTGTATGATAGTATCAAGTTTGAGGATATAGGCAACTACTTTGAAGGCAATAAGATTCACTAAGATGCCCATTCTGGTTTGACTATTGTCTTCTTTGGAAGTCCTGTAATGTTTACAATGCCTAAGTTTTATTGGTCTTGTTCTCTACTGTTTTGTCCTACTTTATAATATCTAATGAGATAGACAATTCTTTTTAAGGAAACAAGAGACAACGTTGATAACCATTGTTGATAACCTTGTACTCTGTTCTACACCATGTGCTATGTCTATCCTTAGATTTGACTGACAGCTTTGTTTTGCCATATTTGACTGTATTCTCTCCCCCCCAAAAAAGTAATAAGCACTAAGGAGTAATAAAATTCAAAATGTGTAAATTTTGTTGTAAAAAAGAGAGGGAAAAAAAATAAAAAGAGCTCTAACGGATATAACAGCAAGTGTGTTTAGGGGTGTTAAATAGCTGACTATATCAATGTTTTTGGATCATTGAACACAGCTGTTTGCAGTCTCCCTGTTTGAATGTCCACCTTGTATTCTTTGATACTGTGATTTGAGCAACTATTTTCAAGATGATAATATGTAATCTATTAACAGGTGATTTCTTACTGTTATGGTTTTTTTTTGTAGTTCTGTATTACGTGTACCCTTACACCGCTTTGTTTTGTTTTGTGTTTTTCTCTTTTTCCTCTTAAAAAAAAAAAAAACAACTGGTAGCAGGACAAGGACCCTACCAGAAGCGCCTGGGTGGGGAGAGCCCTGAGGGATGGGCTGATTCCCCGTGAGTGGCACCTGGGAGAAGAACCTGAGGACCTGCAGTGTAGCCAGTCTCTGACAACCTCACAAAGGGTAGACACATTGATCTGTACTTCAAAGGCAAGAAAGGTGTATAATGAAAAGTAAATCTCTTTCATCACAGTCAGAAAATGATCTGATTCTCCTCAGCACTGTTGTCAGGTTTTCTTTTTTATAGTGCTGGGAATTCAACTCAGGGCCCCTGTTACAGATTTCAGAGATTATGTATATGCAGGCAAATATGAGTTTCTTTTTTAAGCACTCATGAACCCAAAGCCTGAGTCATGGATGAGAGATTATTTAATTATAAAATTGACATGCTCTGCTTTCCAGAATTCTTAACAATGAATCATGAACACCAGATTCCCGATTTTCTTAATGATAAAAGTGATAGAAACCACAAAAATTGTTGATTCAACTTTTTTTTTCAAGAGGGTCATACTATGTTGCCAAAGCTAGCCCGGACCTGCAGGGCTCAAGTGACCTTCCAGCCCAGCCTACTAACTAGCTGAGATTACAGGCACACACCACCAAGCTTGGCTTTCAAAATTTGTTTTGAGACAGTCTGATTATGTAGTTCAGATTGGCCTTGAACTCACTATGTAGCCCAGACTGGTCTGGAATTTGCAGCAATCTTCCTGTCTCAGCCTCCCAAGTGCTGGAATTACAGGTGGGCACCACCATATTTTGTGTGCTTTCAACATTTTTGAAAATTGTGTACGATCACATTGTGCTGGGATATACAATAGAAAGGAAGCTCAGAACCCCTGGGCTCCTGGTCCTGTGTTCAACAATTTTTATGGAATGTCTCTCTTGTAGGAAAACAGTAAAAAAGAAAAAAAAAGTCATTTATTTTAAGGTGAACTAAAAATGTTAGAATGGGTTCATATTATATTGGGCATATACTACATCACTACATGTATAATAAGTTAATCCTGAAACTGACACTCTTTCTACAAGTCTGAGAAAATATTTGATATCCCAATGACAAACACTTATCCATTTGCTTCTCAAAGCAATCTAAAATGAATTTTATTTTTTTATTTTGGTACCAGGCAAGAATCAAACTCACAACCTTGAGCTTGCCAGGTAGGCACTTTGCCACTAATCTATATCCCCAGCCCTAAAATGAATTTTAAAAATACACACAAATCAGTGTTTTCCTGCCCTACTGTTTTCATCTTTTCACAGTTTTGCCTTGTGTGTGTGACGCTGGCGGTGGAACTTGAGGCCATGCACATGTTAAGCACGAGTTGAGCTCAGCACATCGACAGCACACCTCTGTTCTGGCTGTGACTAGACATCTCCTAAAGCCTCCTGCGGACATAGATGGGGCTTTTCAGAGGTGGCTGGATCTAGAGTGTGTGATGCTGGAATTGACTCACAATGGAGCACCAGGATCAAGGATGTGAGTGGTACCTCCCTCCAAGGGAGGCCAGCTTGGATAAAATATAAGGGATGAAAGAGGCTGATCATTTGTCACTTGCTTACTTTGCTACCTTCTGCCCTCTGACTGTTTCTCCTCTGCAGTGCCTATCTCCCATGCCACCCTGCCTTGAACCAGCCAGTTGAAACCTCTGCAAACTATAAGGCAAATATATCTTTTCTCCTTTAACTTCAGGTGTCATGTAGTTTATCTCAGGAACAAGAAGTAACTAAGTAACTAAGACATCTTTGCAGTTAAAGAGCACATGAAAAAAAAAAAATAGAGATGGACATGGTGGTATGTACCTGTGATCCTGGCACTTGAGAGGCTGAGGCAGGAGGATTATTGGGCATTTGGCGCCAGCCTGGGCTACCTAGTGAGTTCAAAGCCAGTTTGAGCTACATAGTAAGACCTTGTTTCAAAGAAAAAACGAACAAAAAACTACCCATAAAATTCGATTCCCTATAAGCCCTAATTGTAAGGCTTTTTCCCTAATTATAAGTTTTATATTTAGCTCAGCAGCACAAGCTCCTGACTGGCAAATGCAAGGTTGTGAGTTCAGTCTCTGGTACAAACAAAACAAAACAAAACCCACTAAAGTTTTATTAGCAAGAGATACATTTTAAAATGGGAAGAAAAACTGTGCAAGGAAAGTAACTGGAATGGGGACAGGAGAAAAGAAGAAAGGGAAAAGGAAAAAAAGATATTACTAATTTCTTTTAGTTAACTGAAAAGAAAGGTTTGTGCTAATATTGTTTAGACAATTTTTTCACATCATATCATATAATATAAATAACTACTTTGAAGATAACAAAACACAATGTATTAACCAGTTATTTTCCTATTACCTTGTTTTGAAATTTTATTTTCTCTTTAATATTGAATTTTATGAGATAACATAATAGTAGCTGTATGTGTTTAATATGGAATTAACTCAGCAGTTTTAGTGATAAACTTAGTAAATATTTAGCCAAGAATTACTGGGTTATTTTAAAAAGTCTTTTACATATCTCATCAGGAAACTAAATTTATTTTTCAAGCATTTAAATAGTGCAAAAATCTACTCAGTGTACATGATAAATCTCTTCCTTCTCTATTAAACTCCATAGCTTGTAGCTTAGAGACCATCAACTAGTCATCAATTCAGGAGTATGCTGATTTTACAAGCTATATCAAATAGTCCTGGAGTAATGCAAGAATGGGATATTGTTGATAAGTGTTACTGAAATACTTCTAGTATTCCTACCAGGACTTTTAATGACAAGTATTAGAATTCTATCCCAAAATAGTTTAACACATTTCCACTGACTTGAGTCACTGGTGGAACACATATGGCTGCTCCAAGTAGCAGTTTGAATCAGCGGTGGTACATGCAGGACTGTAATGGGAAACACTGAACAGTTCCATCAGCGGTACAAGCCGCCCTACAGTCATGCAAGCATGACCTCATTGTGAACATATTAATACAAATATTTACCCCTTGTTTAGCTTCACTTATGTTAATTCTGAGACTTCAGTCTATGAGTGGCCACCTCACCAAACACAATTGCTCTTAGGAACAATTCACTTGATTCTTGTTACCTAAGCTTACCATGTGCCCTCATAGGATGACAAAAAATATCAAGCCATCAGAAACTTGGGCACTGAGACTTAGGTATCAGATGGAGAGGTGCCAGGGCTGCTTCCTGAAGCTGACTTTGATCCTTGTGTTTTGTAGAAAGGTGTGGTCAAATTCCCAGGAGTCATTTGTTGTGGGGGAACTGAGGAATATATCTGGTGAACTACTCTCCTTATTTCAACTGAGAGTTGCTTGCCCAGGCAACCAATACAGATTTTACAATAATGGAAGACAGGTGTTCCGGGGATGAGTATGTTACTAGCGCTGGAAAGCCCACTTCATTGATGAGCACCTATCTGGCCTTCACTTGTCCACTGGGCATATGTGGTGCAGGGAATACATACACACACACTGCTGGCTGGTTAAAAGGACCCATGCTTGTGTTGACTGGAAATGGTGTAGCACTTAAGAGGCGCTTCTTTTTTGGGTTGGAAAGACATCTAGGCTTGATCCTTTGTGTTTGCATCTTCATTGAATTGAAGATAAAGGTGGTCTCTTTGTAAATGATTGGGTCTCTACAGTCTCCCTTCACCCCATCCCACAAAATGCACTCATGCTTTTAGTGATAGCAAATAGCACACTGCAGCACACACGCTGTGGACTCACCACCCCTGACCTAACTCTAAGATGACCCTGTTAGATTAACCTGTTAACCCTAAGCTAACAGCGAAAGCTCCTCTGATCTTTTGATCCGTTTCCCAAAACTATCAGTTAATTCCTCTGAATTATCTGTTTACCATCTTGTTCAGATGACTCCATGCTGATAAACCAGTAACTTGGTGGTGAGCACTTCCAAGTTTGGAACAGTCTCACTAAATTGCCTGGTGTAGCAGGGACTACAGGTGGTGCTCCATGCACAGATCCGTCAAAGACTTGCATGAGACACTGTCATGGGCTCCAGGTCTTGAGCTGGTCTCATGCAGGATGCTGCTATGGAATCCAGGCCCTTAGTTGGATTCTTTGGGATCTTTAGCATGTGGACAAATTTCCTGCACTTTTGTGTTTGACTCTTTGAGTGACTATCTTAAGTCTATAAATTATGTCTTGTATTAGTTGTTTTCCTTGCAAGTCCTGACTACAATAAGGAGAAGTCCAGGCATTAAGCACAAGGTTGGGGAAGAAGCCGAGAAGACAGACTTTAGAAAGACTAGGAAAATAAACTGGGTGTGGTAGTGTACCCCTGTAATCCCAGGACTCTGGAAACTGAGGGAGGATTGCTGCAAAACTGAAGGTGAGACTGGGATACACAGTACATTCAAGACTAGCCTGAACTACACAGAGCCGTCTCAACCCCGGACCCCAGTACCCCTGGCCCCCAAATTAAGATCTTAGCAAAACCTAAATGGAATTAGGACTATTTTCTTCCAGGTGTTGTGATTGTCGGGCGTACATGTGCTGCTGCACTGAACCACTTTAGCTAAGCTTCCTTGATGGAACAAATATGCAGTATACTTATAAAGTATATAGACTGAATTATACACCAAACATACATTAAGTATACAACACACAACTAAAGGTACGCTGGGGTCAATTAAACATTTCATTTAGATATCAAGAGACAAAAGAAAAGCATCACCAAATATTACCTAAAATATTTTAATTTCTGAAGTTATTAAAATTTAAATAATTTCATTGCACAGTAGCTAATACATGTCAGAAAACAGAAAATAAACTACTTAAATACATTTACTTTGTAAATTTAATATCATACCAACTCTTCTGTACCCCAAGAATGCAAAATTTAGGAAGGGTGAAAGAGGAATTTTTTTTGTCTTTTTGAGACAGGGTCTCACTATGCAGTTCAGGATGGCCTTGGGCTCACTTGGTAGACTAGGCTACTTTCAAACTTGCAATGATCCTCCTGCCTCAGCCTCCTGAGTGCTGGGATTGTAGGTGCCACCACACCTGGCCCCAAAAGAGGAATAAATTAAACACAATGTAAGCTGTTTGGCCAGAAGAATTTTTAAAAGCACATACATTTCAATCGGTAATTAAGATGGCCATTATGTTTACAGTAGATAGCATTAAGAATTTTTTTAGTGCCTTGTGCTTTCACAGCCTTGTGCACACTAAGCACACATTTTACAACTGAGCAATACCTCCACCACTATGGTAGGTGGGAATTTACAACAAAACAAATTCAATCTGATCAATCCATAATTAACTGAAGTCTTCTTTTATTCACTTGTGAATAAAACAGCTGTCGTTGTAGCCAACATGTCAATGGCATCAACTGTAGCAATGAGTTTCCTAGTCTGCTGAACAGGAACAGCTATCTTCTGGGGTTCTTTTTTTAATCGGTACAGGGATCGAACTCACAACGGTGCGCTTGCAAGGCAGGCGCTTATGAGGCTGAGCTAAATCCCCAGCCCCGCTATCTTCTGTTGAAGAGACGTCTGCTCTGCAATGCAGTTTTTTCATCTGTGTCGTGTTTTCCAAATAAACTGCAGTCAATGTCTTAATGGTCTTTTGCCCTAACATCGTACTTCCTCTGTGACTCTATCATACAGCCATTTACTGTCATCATCACTGGAACATTCTATAGCTTTGAAAAGGCGTTTAAAGTCCTGAGGGTAGATATCAGATGGCTTCACACTAGCTTTAATTTTTGCTTTATTCATTATAGTCAATGGATCACATGGAGTCAAGGAACTGCAAAAGAAATAAAGTAAATGTGCTTAATTCTTTTCTGTAGCAATGAATCAATATTGAAAAGGATAGCTTCTAAACCCAATTTAAAATGACTAACATATGTGATTGAGCTTATTTCAGAGTTAAACCATAATAAGTATGTTGATTTTTATTCTTAAAGGTCTACAGCTAACTTTTAATGAAAGCAACAGATTTAGGCTTAAAGAGATTTGAATCAGTTCTTACACATGACAGTCCTCTTGCCTCAGCCTCACAGGTAAAGCGCTTGCCTAATACAAAAAGGAATAGTTTTGTTCCTCAGGGTTACCAAAAAACCCCATGCCTGCCAACTTTTTCCTTCATTTTGCTCCCTGTAATTTGTGTGTGTGTGTGGGGTGATATTGAAACTAAGACTTCATGAATGCTAAGCACATGCTCTACTGCTGAACCACACTTAGCCCTACAAAAATAGTCATATAATTCCACCAAAGTTCATGTATGAGTTCAGTAAGTGCCAAAAGAAGCTGGCCAGTTGGCAGTCTTTTTTTCTAGTATTGAGCACTGAACCCAGGTCTTATGTATGCTAGCCTGTCTACTATCCTAAGCCACATCTCCAGCCCTCTAGTTTATCTGAGGTAGGGGCTTGCTAAATTGCTTATTCTGGCCTCCAAATTGCATTTTCTTTCCTCTACCTTCTACGTAGCTGGGATTACAGGTGTGTGTCATAGCACCTAGCCTGTGTGGGAGTTTGTAAGGAGGAAATCATTTTTCACATTTTTGTTGCAATCACTGGTGATTAAATTAGGAAACAGAAGACATTTTATATATAAGCAAAAAACCCTGTTTCTCTGACAATAAGCAAGCACCTGTATGCAACAGTTTGTGAGAAAGTATTTCCAATACTTTTAGATATAGAATAGAAGCTTGGTCACATTAGAGATTTCCAAGGGAATTTTTAACACTCTGTACCATGGTTTACGATACTTACTCTTTACTTTCTTGACATCTATATTCAAAATGGCCACCACCACAAAGTGGCAAAATGAAAAGAGATTATTTTTATTGGTTTATCAACAATTTTTACATTGATCTTTATAAAAATATTGTCAACATTTCACTCAGTTATATATTAAGTGATGATTAAATTAAGTCTTTACTCTGAGTAACTACAGGCTGTTGATTGTGCCTAACTTTATGTATCACTTCTACAAAAAATTATGTAACATAGCTAATAATACCTACAAGTTTTGTTTTTGAGATAGGGTCTTGCTATATATATATATATATAGTTCAGGCTGGTCTTGAACTTGTGCCAATCCTCCTGCCTCAGTCTCAAGTGCTAGGATTACACGTCTGTACCACTATGCTTGGCAAAGCCACAGTTTTTATAGGTTTAGAAGGAAACATAAAAAATGTATCCAGGGAAAGAAAATCAGGGTTGTATGATGATCCAGACCTTCCTTAGTCAGGAAACAGAACCACTGAAAACAGACAGTAACAAGCGGTGGATGGCAAATAGTCACAGTAATTGTGACTTCCCTAAACTGGCTAGTGACAAGCCGATAGTTGTTCCTATAGCTTAAACTCAGATAAAGATAAGTACACTTGTGGGACTCCCTGGTTGTTTTTTCAAAGGAAACTGAAGTTCAGGGAAAGAGCATGTAGAAAATATCCTTTTCTCAAAATGTACAATAAGAAGAAGAAATATTAATATGTAAGTGAAACATATATGTATCATAGTCAAAATAAGAAAAGTAGATGTTTAACATAAAATATTGGCACATTATATTGCTACTTTTAAAAACAATATTGCTGCTTTTGTATTTGCTTTTATTCTTTACTCACTGTAAATGTTGAATTAGCAAGGCACTGCGCCTCCCAAAACATTGTTTCATCATGTGAAAAAATATATCATAGTTAATAGGAGTTAAATATTCTGTAAATAAATCTTTACGAGGAATCATTTGAATGAAACATTGGTTTTGAGGTTTTACTGGAGTCTGGAAAAAAGGGAAAATACTGTTAGTCATCAAATAGTACCAAAGCAAAATACTATTTATTTATTCCTGGCTACGAAGTTTCAAAGATGCAACCACCACAGTACCCAAGTGCATTTTCTTGTTGGATGTATTAGGATCATAAGCACTAACTCTGCTTTATCTGGGCCATCTCTGAAAGTTCTTTGTGGAGAGCAACCTCAAGGGATGAGATAATGACTCTGCAAGACCAAGAGTGCACTTGCTCACTGGTTTTGATTCCTTCAGCTGTGTTCCTCAGCTGCAATGCAAACCCCTGCGCGGACAGCATGTGCCTGAGCCACTCGTATCACTCTGTGGGCTGGTGGTACAAATAATGCCCACTGTCTGACCTAGAAGTCTTTGGCCAGCACCCAAGGAACAACAGAGCACAATCAAACCCCAAACATAAATTAACACGTTCTGAGTCCCTGCAACTTTCAAGGTACATCACTACCATCAGATCTAAGGCTAAGAAAATATTACTGGCTTACAAGTTTTGTCTTATCTTTAAGACAGGATGACTGTGTGGCTTCAAACACTCAGACACAGGCTATCCTTCCTCAGCTTCCTGAGGCCCTGGGATGATGCTGCCTAGAGGACTTGTAGGTCTCAAAAAAGAAAACAAAAACCAAAAAAATGGAGCACCTCACTTCAGTAGAATGAATAAATATATATATATATATATATATTTTTTTTTTTTTTTAATTAGAAAAACTTTTTTTTGGTACCGGCGATCAAATTCATGACTTCGTGCTTGCCAGGCAGGCGCTTATGCTGCTGAGTCAAATCCTCAAGCCCAAACATGCATTCTATAACATTTCCTGGGTATCTCAAGCTGCTTCTGTAGCAGTCAAAGATCCTGATGCCAAAGATACACATGAAATGTCTAAATAAAATTCTTCCATGAAATATAACATTTGGTTATTTCATCTTTATCCCTAAAAGCTAACATTGGCCAAAAATAAACCAAGCAACCAAGCTAGTCAGCTTTTGGTATTATTAAAAACAAGAAGGTGTGTTATGTTTGTTTACTTTTTGGATAAATCCCCCATGGTATACAAGCTAAAGTGTACTATTCTGACTAAATTTTTTGAGACTGTACACATTATGTTTTAGAAGTAATAAAAAAGAACTAATTGTCATGATAATTGATCATTTTAAATCAGATCACTTCTAAACTGTTAATTTTCTTTTTCTTTTAGTGGCAAAGCTAATGAAATCTTCAGATTGAGCTGGTATATGAGGATAAAGTTAGCATTAAGTTATCAGTATCAAGTAGTACTTCTGGATTGAGTCCACAAATTGTTTTGAAACTTCAGCTAATATATTCGAATTTCACAAGTAGTTTATCTCTAAATAGTGGACCTCTTTGTAATAGCATCACATTCATTCTTTAGACAGACAAAAATCAAATAAAAATGAAAGTCCCTAATTCCTACATGAGAACCAATATGTACCTATTGGTGATTTCGATGATGAAAGAAATTATTAACATCACAAATTTTATTTTTTTATCACAAATTTTATGAAGAGTATAAAATTTTGGCTGAGGATTTAGCTTAGCAGCATAAGTGCCGGCCTGGCAAGTATGAGGTTATGAATTTGATCCCTGGTACCAAAAAGGAAAAAAAAAAAGTATAAAGTTTTGTTTTTAGTTTATCAAGTTAGATGAGCATCAAATTCAAATCTCAGAAGAGCAGTTTAGAGATAAGCTTCATTTCCATGCTTTAGTATATGCCTACAATACAGTTTAAAAGGAAGCCACTTATATAGAGGCAAGGTCTTGCTATGTAGTTTCAGGCTAGTTTTGAATTCACTTTGTAGCCCATGCTGGCCTTGAACTCAAAGCAAGACTCCTACTCAGACTCGAAAGTGCTGGGATTACAGGCTGTGCCACCACACCCAGCTGAATACCAGATAATCTTAAAGAAAATGAATGTTCCATGAAAGGAGAAAAAAGGGAAGGTATTAATTTATTTTTACCTTTTGAACTAGTAGTCCATCCCTGGTGTACATTTCAAATAGTGAAAGCGGTACCTAGAAAGCAAAAAAAAACACAAAGCATTTCTTTTAATTCTCTCTCGTCAAAGCACTCACATTATACTGACCTAAAAAATACGCTTAGCCAGGTACAGCTGGGCATGCTCCTACTCGGAAGGCCAAGGCAGGAGAACTGCCACGAGTTCAAGGCCAACCTGCACTGCGAAGCTAAAAACAAAAAAAAGCCCCACAAACAATTTGAAATCTAGATGTGGTGGTACACACCTGTAACTCCACACCTGTAATCCCAGTATTTTAGGCAGCTGAGGAAGAACACATTCATACAACAAGTTTGAGCCCAGCCTGTACAACATTTAGTGGGGGTCTCTAAAAAAATTTTTTTAAAGGCTGGGAATATAGCTCAATCTCCAGTATTGCAATAACCAAAAACCAATATTTGATACATACTTTGGTTAACATAGAATGGGGTAATTAGGATATGAATGACATAATATTTATTTTTTTATGCTTTAGAATCCTGCTGTAACAGATGGTTCCTGCATCTAGATATGGCCATGCAATATGGAAAATCTGTATAGAACTGATTTTTTTTTTTTTTTTTGGTGCTAGGAATCGAACTCAGCACCTTGCACTTGCCAGGCACGCATTTATACCATTGAGCTAAAGCCCCAGCCCTAGAATTGAGATGTTGCTATTGCATAAAATATACTGGATTTCAAAGATTTGACATGAACACAAAAATGTAAATTATATAACAATTAATTTAAAAATACTGATTATACACTGAAACAACAACCTACTGACTGACTGACTGAGATCTGGGATCCCATCATGCATTCCAGGCTTGTCTTCAACTTATATGTTGCCTAAGCTAGCCTCAACAATTGACATGGGATTGAATTAAACATGAATTTCTTTTGTTTAAAATGTACAATTATGTATGTGATTCACAATATATTTCTATTAGACAATGCTTGGTCTTCTCTAAGGAAATCAAAAAGGGCTATGACACAAAACCAGGTGTAGTGACACATGCCAGTAGTTTCAGCACTCTGGGAGGCTGAGGCAGGAGAATCACAATTTTCAGGCCAGGGTGGGAAGCCTGGTGACCAGGTTCAATCCCTAGCTCCAAAACAAACAACCCCATACTTTCAAAAAAAGTCTTCAGTGAGAAGAGAAAACGCTTATATTAGCTATTAAGTGAAAACAATAAGCTACAAAAACAATATACTCTTCAGTACACAAAGAAAAAGAGCACTAAATATGTTATATATATGTATATATTTGGGCTATGGAACTGTACTGATGACATTTTAAAACTTTCTTCCTTTTTGTTAAGGGGAGGACGTACTGAGGAAGGAGCTCAGGGCTTCCGTAATGAGCTGTCACCATCTCTTTTAATTTGAGACAGGATCTCACCAAGTTGCCCAGGCTGAGTTTGAGTTTGTAACACTCCTATTTCAGTTTCTTTATTAAAAATGTTTCCTAAAGCAGGTATGATGGCGCACACCTGTAATTCTTGGGAGGCCAAAGTAGGAGGATCACTGAGTTTGAGGCCAGCCTAGGGTACAGAGTGACTTCAAGAACAGCTGGACATTGTGAGACACTGTCTCCAAAAATAAAGTTTCCTAGTCAGGTGTGGTGGTACAAACTGTAATACTAGATAGAACCTGAGAAGCTGAGGTAGGATCACTACAAATTTAAAACCAGCCTGAAATGCACTGCCCCTACCAGTTGCCTATTTTCAATGAGATATCTTATTTTTACAATGACAAAAACAAGTATTTATCATAAAAATACTTAAAGCCACAGTTAACTTGCCTTATTATATTGAACAGTTGGAAAAATCATCTTATAAATTAATCTTTAGTGTATAATCTCCACTTACTAGCTTCTCTGAAATATAATACAATTTTCTCTTGAAATGTAGGATTTCACTCACCTTTTGAAGCAGCAGCTTCATCTCACAAGATAACTGCCAAAGCACACTTAATACATGATACAACTCTGGCTTTGTGGGACCTGCGATTAGTTTCTAGTCAAGGAAAATAAAACAGTATTATATATGTAAAACTATCATCAATCAAAATCAAATGTTAAATTTTAATAGCACTTGGAGATTTAAGTTAAAAATTAGAATTACATGTAAAATCTTAACTAGATTCAGTCTTTTCCCTTTCATTTTGGAGACATACCATCAAGTACCCTGAAAATTCAATGTATCTGGGCATGATTGCATTTAATAATAACCTATCAGATAAAAAAAGAAAAGCTGAAATAAAAACACTAGGGATTGGATGGACTCTTAAATTTTGAGTCAAGAGTTATTAAGGCTGACAGTTGAAGGCTAAGAAGTTACCTCAGTGAATGAAAGGGAAATCACATATGAAAAAGTCCACAGTTTCTGGGCGTAGTGGCACATGCCTACTGTAATCCCAGCACTTGGGAGGCTGAAGCAGGACTGATTTGAGCTCCACGTCAGTCTGGGCTACACAGTGAGTTCAAGACTACACTGAACCAGAGTGAGATTCTGTCTCTCATAAATCGATAATAAAAGTACACAGTAAAAGAATCTGAGCTATCTGAACACTTTCCTAGCGCCGGATAAAATGTGATGAAGCCCTTCCTATTGGTCTTCCTCTCCTTCTTTTATTTACTGTACAAAAGCCTCAAGGATCTGAGCTACTTTCCTTCTGTGGACTAGTCAATATTTATTTCCAATCTGGATGAGTACGTCATCCCTTCATTTTTGCCCCACTATCCCAACCCATACCTCTGTTATGTACAAATAAACACTTTGATTACATAGGCTGAACAGTCTGGTAACGTGAAGCATTCTAGACAGAAAAGAAACATTACTCCCAAAGCAATAGCAAGGACTTTAGGAGGTTTTCTCATTACACAGAACAAACAGTAATCTGTTAAGTAAAATTTACAAAAGGGCATTTTATTCTGGACCAAGCTTCTGTAGTAAGGCCCCAAAGGACCAGGATTAAACAAATAATAATACAAAATTTAAACGTAATAGACCTATTGTGGTAGCATACAACTGCAATCTCAGCAAAGGGGACACTGAGGCAGGAGAACTGCCATGAGTTTGAGGTCAGCCTGGGTGAGTTCAAGGCTAGCCCGAACCTGTAAATCCCTAAATTAAAATTACACAGATTATGAATACTCAAAAATTATAGAACTCTTTCAAAACAAAAAACAGCTCCTTGTTAATAACTTACCTCAAACTGGTTTTCACTAATAAACATATATACTTCTACTCGGCCATAGCTAAATATGGAAGAACAAGTGTACAGATCATGTAACAGTTTCCAGAGTGCCTTTATCTCATTATTTATAGGGAACATTCCAACTATTTTAAAAGGAGTATCTGTGAGGGAAACATGCAAAAAGAAAATGTCTTAATAGTTTTTCCTATGACAGTTTATTGAGGCAAATTAGTTAATCATTTTAAGTTTAAATCAATTAACAGTAGCTTTCTGTGAACTTGACCTTTCATGCAACAAAATGCTGGGTCAAGGGAAGGGCACACCATTATCATCAACATGAGAGCGGCTGCTGGGGAACCTGGTGACAAGAGCTGTGTGTGGACCTCCTGAGCAACACAGGTGCCCTGCTAAAGACAGCTGGAAACTGCAAGGCATTTGCTTAATGAATGACAAAAATCACCTTCCAGCCAGGAGTTTGCTTTTATTCCCAAAGTCGGGAAAAGCTCTTGAGAAAGCATGATGGGTGGTTTCACCGTATTACAATTGCTGGGATCCATTTTAAAAAAGTCACAGTGGACCACTTTGAGTTTTCCATTCCGCTTTTCATCTAAGGACTAAAGAGATAAAGAGACAATATGTTAAGAAATTTCAGTGTTATGCAGACTTTGCAACAACTCCAAGATCAACTTTATAAAGGTCTAAGGAAAATATTAGTTACATATATAAACCTTTGGCAGAGAAAATAAAATGCAAAATATTACCAAGAAAAAGTCCCTCAGAAGCCGGGCATGGTGGAGCATGCCTATAATCTCAGCACTCAGGAGGCTGAGGCAGGAGTATTACTGTGAGTTCAATGCCAGCCTGGGTTACTTAGTGAGACCCTATCTCAAAAACAGAACAAAACAAAACCTCTAGAACAAATATAACCTTCAGCAGGGCTGGGGCTAGGGAGAGGGGGGCAGCTCAGTGTTGGAACACTTGTCTAGCATGCATAAGACTCTGGGTTTCATCAAACAAGAAAAAACCTTCACAATTTCTTACTTTCTTTCCTTTTTTTTTTTTTGGTACAGGAATCAAACTCATGACCTCACACTTGCCAGGCAGGCGCTGTGGCACTAAACTATATCCCCAGCCCTCCTATCCTTTCTTTATCCTACTGGCTTTGGTGTGTTTCAAAAGCTTCTTCATACTAATCTCTCACTGCTTAGTCAACACCTGCAGGACTGGGCCAAGATTCTAAGAACACAGCTGGCCTCAGGCAGAGAACTGTATGGCATCTGCTGGGTCACGGCAAAAATAAAATGAAAGATGTTTCATAGTAGAAAAGTAGTTAAAATATTAAAGCAAAAGGCAGATGAAGCCAGGCACAATGGTACAAGTCTGCAATCCCAGCACCATGGGAGAGTAAGACAGGAGGATCACAAGCTCAAACTCAACAAATCAAGATTATGCCAACTAGGAACTGCAAACATGAAAAACTAATGCAGTGAAGTGGTTGAAGCTGAAAGTACCACTTTGTGAAAATCTGAGTTCTTGAAGTAAATTAAAACCTGGTGGGAAATACAGAAGAATAGGCTGAAGGATGGTGAATCTCCACAATATAACAAAAGGAAGCTAAGAAAAGAGTGTGCTGTTGCAGAAGCTAAAGGAAAAGAGTGCTCATGTGTCTTTAAACTCTAAAAAAAATTACTCAATGCATTTAGTAATAAAATAATTTATAGGTACCAATAAGATATGCTTTAATCTTTGTAATATTAAGAAAAGTTAATGAATTGTGGCTTGCTGGAAATGTTAAAAAAAGGGGGGAAGTACACTTCAGGGTTCTTACATTTGTATTGAGAGGATAGCATACATTATTGCTTTAGAATTCGTCATTTATCATTTAACAATTCAAATATGAAGACACCTAAAGCTTCAAAATAATTAATATAATTCATATGACAATTGTCACACCATACCTTAGATTGCATGTAAGATTAAAAAATGGAAAGCAAAAAGGAGAACAAAGCAATTGAACCTTGAGTTTCTCTTATAGTCATTAAGTCTGGCAGCTTGTGTAAGTTTCTTATTTAAATCTCATCAAAACCAGGCATAGGTGTGCATGCTTCGAATCTCAGCTCTGGGAGGCTGATGCAGGAGGACTGTTACAAGTTCAAGGCCAGCCTGAGCTATACAATGAGTTCAATGCTGGCCCAAACTATACTGTGAGACTCCTTAAAAACAAAACAAAAACCTCATTGAGATCTTGTACAGGTAGATATTAATGTCTCCTGTGAGATATATAGACTCAGAAAGGTTAAATTACAACCAATCCTAAAGCTAGAAGGGTGAGGGCTGAGATTGTGGCTGACTTGAAAAGCATGCATTCTACGCCTGCTGAAACAAGATGGCATTTATCATAAAAGCTGAAGTCTCTTTAACTGAACATAAGCAGCTATCTATAAGGATACTTTTTCACAATTCAAATGGCTATATTGTTATTTATTATTATGGAACACAATTTTCAACATGTGTACTATGTCTAACACACTTAAATAAAAAAACAAAATTCTTTCCTGTAACACTGTTATGAAGGAAATGTGAAACAGAAGGGAAATTAAAGTTACATAAATATTCAGAATCCTCTAAAATCCCTTCAGGTGTTAGGAGTAAATGTAAGCACCTTTAGATTGGTAGAAACATTGTCTCCTAAGAATGCCACTTCAGTTCCTAGATTTTAGGTTTCAAAGGTTCTATTAACTCATTACTTCTATTCTGGCAAATACTTATCTAAATTCACGCAAACTATGTGGATGGCTTTTTACTTTATCACGAAGCTGGTAAGTGAAAGTGAACGTATGTGTGCTGCATATCAAGAGAATGTGGTAGCAGGCGAGACCCTGGGCTCCATTACTAGCAAGGGTGGGAGCTGCGGATGAGTAGAAAAGTCTGAAATTCTAATCAAAGACTGGATTCAGTGCATGCTGTTTACATTCAGCAATATTTTGCTACTGATATTGCTATAAGAATTACTGTGCCAAAAATGTTCTAGACCCTATGCTCTTTTTTACTACAGCAACCAAATTTTTAGGTCTTACTAAGCCTTTTTTTTTTTCTTTAAAGTGGGGGACTGAGCCTAAGGACTTCTGACTGAGCCTTTTTTCATTTTTAAATTTTGAGATAAGTGTCCCTAAATTGACCATGCTTGGCTGAAGCTTGGAATCTTCTAGCTTTGGCCTCCCAGACAGCTGAGATTACAGCCATGTGCCATGGTAAGTACCACTTTAAGCTTGTTATCTTAAAAGATCTTGTAGAAGAACTAGAGTGTTAAATAGAAACATTTTAATGCCATCTTTTATATTACTTTGTGAACACTGAGATTAACCTTCAAATATAGGCTGTGGTGCTGGGAAATGTGGCTGAGTCTCACACAAGCCAGGCAAGTGCTCTACCACTGACATCTAGGCCTGAATAATTTGATGCGTTTTCTCTTTTCCTGTCTTTTCTCTTCTTCATTCTTTTTAAATTTCAGCCGATGTTAACATTATTAAATACCTGGCTATAAAATCTTAGAGTTTCAAAGCAGTAGGCTACAGAACAATAGTAATTCTTTCCTTTTTACAGCACTGGGGATTAAATCCCAGGCCTTGAGCTTGAACTTTCATCTTTTAAAAATTTAAAGGCTATATTCACAAAAGGCAGAGGCACAGTACAACCTTCTAAAGAGGAGATAAGCTGAGTAATACCAATTACCCACTCTATTTCATTATTAAACTAATCTATGGCAGAGTAGGGAAGTGGGAAAACATGATACCTTTCTTTCCCACAAATGTAGGGACACAATCTACACTTCCATAAATTAGCAAGAAAAAAAATACAATAAATTTATTTAAGAAAAGTTTTATGTACATAGTATCTTTAGACTTAAGAGCTGGGTGTGGTGGTATGTGCCTGTAATACCAGCATATGGGAGACTAAGGCAGGAAGATTCCTGCAAGTTTGAGGCCACCCTAGGCTACAAAGTGAATTTAAGTCCAGCCTGAATTGCATAGTGAAACCTACCTCAAAACAAACAGACAAAAAAATTATGCATCAAAGATTCAGAGGAAACTGTCCATTAGTGAATAATGGACAGCTATACGGAGACGTGATTTTTAGAAAAGGTGTGATTTAATGTCATAGGTTAAAGGGGGAAACTCAGCAAGGTCTGCCTGTTGAGATTCCTGGCCTCTCTCTGGAGCATTCCTTCCTTCCTGGGTGTATGCAGTACTCTGCTGGATTGATGTTGTCACAATCTACAAGGCAGTGCCTAGCTCGGGGAAAGGTTATGACATACAGTTAGGCTTTTATAGTTGGCTTTAGGGAAAAGGATTTCTAGCATCTATGACTCTCCTTGGGGAATAGGCAATTGGCTTCTATATTCAATGCACTGGGTATAGAACAAAGTGTAAGAGATCAGAAGGAAGGTGGTCAAAGAGACATTGGCTCTGAAGCTGCTTTGAAGGGCTCCCATTGTCCACTATTTCAAAGTACTCAGCAAGCCATGACACATTTTGGGGTATTATGTTCTCAACCCCAAGGAGTGAGAACTACAAAACAAGTTTCAGAACTTACAAATTTTTACTCAGTAACCACTATACTTAATATGCTCTAGTCACTAAAGATAACAAGATATGTAAGACATGGCCCCTAAAATTGGGTCCATAAAAAAATGAGCTTAATTCTCAACTTCCCTAAGCTACTCAATGGTAGCGATTGAACAGTAAATTGTTTCCAGAATTAAACTGTACCTTCAAATGTGGAATAAAGTTTTTCTGACTTTCAAGCGCAATCACTGAGGCACCAGTTTCTAGTAATGCCTTAGTCAGGATTCCACGACCTAGTATAGTAACACAACAGAAAGTTATGTGCAAAAGATACAACACAATCGCTTTAATAATGTTTTGTTGTTGTCACACAAGAATTACATAATTTTGATTCTCATAACATCCCCAAAATAGATACCACTCTTTTCACCTACAAAGGAAGAGGGAATTAGGAGACATCCCAAAAAGTAGTAAAGCTGAGTTTTGAATCCAGGCTGTCACCAGGTTTTAGATAGGTTCCTGCTGTGTAGTTCAGGGCTGGCCTTGAACTCACTATGTAGCCCAAACTGGGTTCGAACTCTTAGCAAACCTGTCTCAGCCTCCTGAGTGCTGGGGTTTTTGAGTACAGCAGAACTGGTACTCTTAATCACAGTTAACTATTCATAAGAAAAAAAAAAAAACACAGAAAAAAATTGTCTCTAGCCTACCACTATTCAAGACCTACTCAGTTGCTTTAACCATCCAAAAAATATTATGATACCTCAAAAGAACCGATACCTTGGGATAGGAAACAGTGCTTTAAAAATATCAAAGACTATAAATCAGCATCATGTTGTGGTGCAGAGGAAATGCATAAGAGGGTAAAATAGGCTGGTGTGGTAGTTGCAAACGTGAAATCTCTGCTACTTAGGAGGCTACTGTAAACACAGCACTCTGGGAGGCTGAGGCAGGAAGATCCTGAGCTCCACGATTTGCTAAAGCAAGTTATTAAAAGATTGTCTCTACGTATTAAAAAAAAAAAAAGAAAGCTAGTACCCAGGCCTCCCTGTTTCCAATCTTTGGTAAAAGATAAAAATACTATTTTATCAAAATGCTGTGTAAACTGCAAATGACTACACACATTATGAATACAGACCATCCATTTATGTTTTCAACAATCTCTCGAACTAAACTGCTTAAACGAAAGGGCAGGACGTTAAACAGTACCCCACGGGCGAACCACAATATGTGCAGAAGTGTTGACTATCCTGGGCGTGGTGGTGCACTCCTGTAATCCCAGCATCCCGGAGGCTAAGGCAGAAGGATCTTTATAGAGCTCGAGGCCAGCCAGAGCTACAAAGTGAGTTCAAGTCCAGCGTGAATTGCACAGTGAAGCCCTATTTCACACATACAGAGCAGTAATAGTAGTAGTAGTTATGAACATCCAAGAAATCTCAAGCCAGACGGATTTACCTGGACTGCACTCCATGATTACCTCGTGACGTGCTTTTTCTTCCAATTGCAGGATTTCTGCCACGGTCGCAGCCAGTTTCGGGCTGCTTATGGACTTCCCAACATACAAGCGGTTATAGCGCTGATGGGACAACTGCTTGAGTTCCCTGTGCCGCAGCGGCTGCGGACAGGAGCTACTCAAGCCACGACGAGGAACTGCCAAGTCTTTCCGCATCGCTGCTCCAAACCTCCAAAAGCAAAAGCGACCAGCACCCGGCAAAACTGACAGTGTCAACCGCGACGGAAGCACCGTTGCTGGGCCCCACATCCTTGTCTCCAAGGTCTCTCCCAAAGATGACCCGGGGTACTACTTCAGTGAACCCCAGGCACCAAAGCCCACGTGCTACACCCCGCCAACCCAGTAGGCGGGGCGGAAGTAAACATTACAACTGGGCACAAGAACGACTCCTCCCCCTTGCTTTCTCCATCACTTCCGCTTCCGTTCAGGCTCAGCCGCCAAAGGATTATGAGTGGACTGACAAGGAAAGAGACCGGCTATGCGGTAGTGTCCGGACTTGTACTCTATGGTTGTCCGCCCTCGGCGCGTCCTCTCTAGCCCCTTGCGCTCTATGCTACGCGGTGTCGGGCGGTCAGTCCGCCAGCAGGGAGGGGTGTTCAGAGGGAGGCGGGGCGGAAAGGAGAGAGGTGTCTAATCCGCCCGAGCCGCGGGAGACCCGAGCAAGCTCCGTGACAGCTTGTCGGCCGCCATGTCAGCGAGTGCAGCTAGGAACGGACTCGGCGCTCGACGGTAGCACTGCTTTTGCCTCGGATTCCCAGGTGAGGAGCGGAAGAGCCGGCGGCCGGGACCCGGCTGCTCGCGGCCGGGCTGGGAAGCCTCAGGGAAGCCCCTCGCTCCTCCCCCTGCGCTGCCCTCCTCCCGCAGCGCCGCTCCTGCCCCCTCGGCGAGGTGTAGCCGGGCACCCTCACCTCCGCCTACCCCTCCGGTCGCCTGTTTTCCTCTCCTGTCGCCTGGCTGCACGGGTCTCCTAGTCCTGCGTGTCGCGCCAATTTCTGTCTCTCTAGGGGAAGAGCGCTAGGAGTCGTTCCTCGCCGGCTCCCCGGGGCGCCTGCAGCTTCAGTTCGCCTCTGGTCTTTGCTGCCCTGGTGCCGGCAGCCCGGTCTCCCCACCCTGGGGGGTCCCCTCTCCCAGACCAGTTGCCGTACCGCCACTACCTCCACTTGGGTTGTCAGGAACCACTGAAACGTCCTTCCTGAACCTCCCTCTGGGCCAATATTTACCTTCATTTGCGTGTTTGAAAGACTTCAATTGAAGATTTTTTTCGAAAAAATTAAGATTCAAAAGCTTAAAATTCCTTTCTAGGCATAAAAGGATTAAAATCTTAGGGGTGCTTATTTTACTGTCCCTGTAAACTTACTTAAACACATTGTGCTGCAGAATGCAATTTAAAAGACCAATTCCTAAAAATAGGATGCTGTAATGGAAATTTTGGCAGTCTGTTGGGCAGTGTTAGAAGACCCGATGCTTTGAGAGCGATTTCAGGGTTTTGAGGATCATAATCAAAAGAGCTTTACACATTATTCTTTCTACCAAAGCAGAAAAGTGTAGCCAATCGCCTCCTCAGTTTAAAAAATATGTACAATCCTTTCTGCTTACTCTCCTGGGAACATAATTAAGCTTGGAGTTTAAATGCACAAGGAAAAGGTTTCTCAGGAATGTATTACCTAATAAGCAGTCTAACGATGATCTCCAGCTGATGAAATTCAGATGGATAAAGAATTGATAGCTAAACATGACCCTTGGATTACTAGGGCACAGTGGAAAATAAGTCAGTCAACTGCGACGGACACCCTGGAGACTTATTCATTGATCTTAATTTCTTCATGTTTTTCTTCTACCCAGTTTGTTTACTGAAAAATTCCTGGAAGTAACTTGCATTCTTTCAACACCTGAGAAAGCTTTTTCTCTCTAAAAATTTTTTTCATAGATTTAGAAATAGACTGGATTGCTCTCCCCCAACCCTGTTGGCCTAAATATTTTTAAATCAAATAAAGCCAAATGATTTTTTTATGATAGCAAAAGAACATAACCCACTCCAAAATATATCATTGAATTTCTCACTTTTAAAATAGTTTTTGGAGCTAGTTCTGTAGTTCAGTGGCATAAAAGGATTGTTTACCTACCCTGCTTTGATCCCAGGCACCACACATACTCACAAAAATACATAAAATATATCTTATAAATAACATTACTGGAAAAATACTTACTTTAAAACATATTTTCTTATTTTATAATGTCTTGGAACCAAAGTTCACCTACTAAGTCCCAGAGAATTTGAAGTAATTCTTTTAATTTTTCTTTTTAGTATCTTACTTCGATTTTGGGAAAGATAATTCAGTTATGCTTTTTTTCTTTTTTATGGTTTTAATGGTTCACTTGCTGTGGTAAAAGACCCTTGAATAATAGAGACAGAAACCAATACTTTTTTTTAAAGCCCCCTCATGCTAAAAATGTAATAATCAGTATTTAGACTAAACCTTACTAGATTTGGTTAGTGTATTTTCCGTCTCGTTTTCTTAAGGGGTATGGTTTCGCATCTTGTGTTATTTTTGTCTTTTCAAAGTTGTTTTTCAAATGATTTCAAAGAGCAAAGTTCTGCAGATTATTATTATTATTATTTTATTATTTTGTCTCACCATGCAGTTTAGGCTGGTCTTGGGTTCACTTTGAAGCCCAAGCTGGTCTCAAACTTGCACATGATTGTCCTATCTCAGCCTCCCAAGTGCCGGGATTATAGGAATGCGCCATCATACCCGGCTTTTTTATGATTGTTTAAAGTTTTTATTATTAACTTAACATAAAATTTGGTTCTTTGAGACAGGCTGTCCTTTAACTCACTGTCATTCTCCTCCCTTGGCCTCCTGAGTGCTGGACTTCTGGGAGTCCTCCACACCTGGCTACTTATCTCAAATTGGTAGGGAAGGAAAGTACTGTTTTTTCTTTTAGCTTTTAAATGACAACTGTAATTGAGAAGACTAACTGATAATTTTAGATTATTATAAGAAGCAAGACTGTATGTAGGTCTGTAGCTGCACCATTCACCAGAAATATGGTGCAAGCCACAGAAGGAATCTAAAAATCTCTAGTAGTACCATTAGCAAAATAAAAAGTTAATGATTTTTGTGTGTTTGTATGTGGCACTGGTAATTGAACTCAGGGCGTTCATATTGGGCTATATCCTTAGCCCTTTTTCTTAGTTTTATTTTTTTAATTTTATGACAGGGGCTCACTAAGGCGCTAAGTTGTCTAGGCTAGAATTCAGGATCTTCCTGCCTCAGGCTCCCACAGTGCTAGAATTACAGGTGTAAGACAGCACATCCAGCTGTACATACCTTTTATTTAATTCTGTGTTTCAACACGTTACTGATTACAATTAAAAATGAGATATTTTCCAAAGTGGGTATGGTGTGGCAACACTTGTAAGCCCAGCACTCAGGAATTGTAGGCAGGCATAGTGACAGAAATTGGAGGCCTGCCTGGACTACAGTAGTAAGTTTAAACCCAACCTGAACTGCACAGCAAGGCAATGCCTCAGAGCATACGAAAAGATACAGAAATAATATTTTCCATGATTCCATATTAAGTCTGCAAATTCTAGTGCATATGTGTGTTTTTATATATATATATTTTTTTTTTTTTTTTGCTTTACGTAAGGGTCTAACCTAAGGTTGTTCTCTCCTTGAGCTATACTCTGCTCTTTTTAAAAAAGTACTCCAGGCAGGGTCTAGCCAAGTTGCCCAAACCGGGCTTGAACTTGCAGTCCTCCTTCCTTAGCTATCAGGTTGTACCAGGGATTACCAGTGCCTGCCACCATGCCATGCCAACTGTACTGTGAATGTTTACACTAACAGATTATCTCAGATTGCACCAGCCACATTCTGAGTGCTCAGTAGAGACATGTAGTTAATTCTTATTTCATTAGGTGGCACATTTCTCTAGGATTAATATTTCATACTTGAAATGCAGGAGCCTGATTCTGTGGGGGTGAATGAAAACTCTTTTTCTTAAAGTACTTTGTTATTCAAACTAAGAGTCTATTCCGGAAGAGTTCTGCAAAGTCTCTTCCTCATAGTGTTGACTGTACTTCTTTAGTGAGCACAGGTGTGTGACTTGTTTAGGGAAGATCATAAAATGAATAGACTACTCAGTCATTTCCGGGCGTGTGACTGTTGCACTGTATTTACATCTGCGTATCAACAGTGTGTCTAGGCGGTGTCTGAGCCAGCCTACTAAATCTCTTAGTATTGATATGGAGAATTTGGAAGCATTTCCTACAAGAAAATTGTGTTTAATTGTGAGCAAGTAAGGTACTCATATTGTGATTATTTTCTGAACTAGTTTCAGAAATGGTTAAAAGTTTTAGAAATGTACTATAATGTGTTAAGATCTACACTTAATGTCAAAATTAGCCTGAAGCCCTAATTGATACTTAAACTGTAATTTAATACAAGAGACATGTTGCTTTACCAACCTTTATAGTATTAAAGAAAGTTTACACTTCAGTAAATTGTAAAATCTTGTCTATAGCTCTGGCCCAGTGTAAAGCAGTGTGGAGTATTGCAAGATTGAATACAGAATTGAGTGATGTGGGATAGTTATTGGTGTTTATTGTCTACGAGATATGTGTAGCTTCTGTAGGAAAATGCAGTGTTTTCATTTGCATTGAAAACTAGGTCACTATTGCTTGGCACCATTTTAGTTGGATAAGAAAGAAAACACAGATGGGGAGGAGGAAATAGGGATGTGTAGGAGATGGTAGGGAGGAAGTAAGGATACAAAGTAGCGAATGCATAAGATGAAGAGATGGGGAAAAAAAAGATAAACAGGTAGAAAGACTAATGTGCACCAGGAGGAGGACCATAGTTAATAGTTCATTATGTTCATGGTTTGGGCTAAATGATATTTTAGTGGCTGCTGCCATAGGGTGAAAAATATTTAACTATATGAGATAATAGATATGTGGTTTTGTTTTGCTATTTATAACCATTAACTATATATTTTATGATATCACAGGATATATTTTATTTTATTCACAATAAAACTTTATAAAGGAACAAAAAAAGAAAGAAAGAAACCAGGATGGGTGCAATGGTGCATGCTTATAAGTGCAGGAGACTCAGGACACTGAGGCAGGAGGATCACTTAAGGCTATGATTTCCAAACTAGCCTGGGTGACATAGTATGACCCTGTCTCTAAAAAAAAAAAAGCACATTGCTTGAATTCTACAAATTAGCCTAAGCAAATTTATTTTAGTTATTTGTGGAAGGATAATTGATAGTCTGGCAGTTTAAAAAAAATCTTTATAATATTTAAAGAGCTTCTAAAAAGATTATGTCCTTACTGAGAAATTCTAATTTAATATACGTATGTCAGATACTGTTATGTAGTATTCTCTCCAAGTTAGGGCCTTGCTGATTCATATGAATACAGATTTAGGAATTGTTCCTATAGGGGAAATTACATTTCTTTTCAACCAGGGAATACTTTGGTTTTTTCAAGCAATTGAAATACCTAGTAGCTAGGTGAGGTGGGTTCTGTCTATAAGTCCAGGACCATGGAGGCCAAGGCAGGAGGATTGTTGCAAATTTGAGGCCCACATGAACTACACAGTGAGTCCTTGTCTCAAAAAAACAAAAATTCATATGTGATATTCCTTATAGTGATATTCTTTATAATAATACATCATTTATAAATTCTGAAAGATTGATTCTTATTTCTTAAAGTGTTTCAGTCTTAGGTGGTTTTTTTGAGTCACCTCATGTGTGGTTCAGACTGCCTTGAACTTGCTGTGTTGCTCAGGTTGGCCTTAAACTCAGGATCTTGCTGCTTCTGCTGGGATTTCTGGCGTGTACTGATATAGGGGAATGAAACTTGCGAACTACTATATGTCTGGTATGAGTTTGTGTTCTCTAAAATCAAAGAATGAGCTTTAGGAACAACAGAGGTTAAGAGTACAATATATTTATTGAGAGAAAGAAAGCTTCTGTCTGAGGAGAGACAGGAGTCCTGAGCGAGTCACCAAGGATTCTGTCTTTTCTAGGGACTTTTATCGAGTAAAATCATGGGGTGAAATTGGTTCAAGGTGGGGAAAACTGGGAACTCAAGGTGCATAATGTGGGACAGAACTGTGGTCAACCAATAAGAGTAAAATTGATTAATTCAGGAACAAATGGGGAAGCGAGTCATTTAGGAAGTGTGGGCATGCTTAACAGTGACCCTTCGTACAGAAATTGGGATGCTGACTCCTGACTTTCTCAGGGTGACAGAGAACTATTTGGACTGTCCATTCTTAGGATGTGGCTGTATTTGCTTTGCCTCTTGCCTTGAGATCTGGCCCACAGCAGGAGGTGTTTGTTGTAAGGCTGCAAAGTATCTGAACTTCTGCCCTGGCTCCTCTAAGGGCCCATCCCTGTCTGACTGCCTATAATATTTCTAACTAACTCAGCTGCTTGTAACAGTACCACCATACCTCTTGTGGCATTCTGCTCTGTAACCTATTTGAAGATACAAACCTTTGGCTATTATAGCAATTCACCCTTCCATCTTTTTAGGACTTCCTGTTTTTATTATCTAGCCCCGGGAAAGGGAAGATAGGATATGCCTATCAAAATAATGACAAATCAAAAACCTTTCTTTTTTATAGGCTCTCTGATAAGAATTCTGAAACAGCAACTGGCAAATTTAGCAATTCTTGTTGATATTTGGGCATTTGACATCCTAATTGACAGTGTCTTAAGTTATTGTAGGAATTAACATTATTTTGTAATTATCATATGTATTAAATTCTCTTGTGAGACTGAAGGAGAATTAAAATTTTAAATAAAGCCTATCAAGAGAGTGTGCCAAGGATGCCCACCAAGACAGACAAGCCCAATAGCAGAAAATTCCTTTCTTTGTGTAAGCTTGTCTAAAATGTAACTTAAAATGTTCTTTTGTGTAACCTTTGTCTTTACTGCCTTGCATAACTGATGACCTTGCAATGTAACTTAAAATGTAACAGGACATTTTTTTCCTTTATATAACCCATGCTTTATATGTATAGCTAATGGCCTTGCAATGTAACCTAAAATGTTTAAGCTCCCTTAGCAATCCAACATCACCCAACCTTTTAATGTGCTGTGCCAAATCTACCTTTATACATCCCTGCTTGCTGTCTTCATAAAAGCTCTAGAACCCTGCTAGGCAGGGCTCTGACTGTTTGGGAGATCCTAGTCAAACCCAATGGTGTAATAAACTTTCTCCTAAACCTCATCAGTGCCCTTCCTTCCCATGTTTAGGTGTTTGGTCTGGTCCATTTCAATCTCAGCACTAGGAAGGATGAGGCAGGAAGATTCCAGTGAGTTTGAGGTCCACCTGGGCAACATAGTGAATTCAAGTCCAGCCTGAACTATAAAAGCAAGACTCTGTCTCAAAAACAAACAAACAGCAACAAACAGAAAGCTTTTTTTTTGTTGGAGGGGTGGTGGTTTGAGACAGGATCTCCATATGCTGTTCATGCTGGCCTTGAGCTCACTTTGTAGCCCAGGCTGGTCTTGAATTTGTAATGATCCTCCTGCCTCAGCCTTCTGAGAGCTGGATTACAGGAGTGTGCCACTATGCCCTGCAAAAGCTATCTTTTAAAGTAAGTGCTTATTTTTTTCTTACATTAGTTGCACTTTGAAAGCTCAATGAATTAGGTGGCTGTTTTCTAATTTGAATGAAACTCCCATCACCTCTTTTTTTTTTTTTTTTTTGTCTTTTTTGTTTTTTTTTATCGGTACCAGGGATCGAACTCACGACTGCCTGCTTGCAAGGCAGGCGCTTATGCCGCTGAGCTAAATCCCCAGCCCCTCCCATCACCTCTTAAAGCACATATTTACATAGCTTTTGAGTAAAAATTTCCTTTAAAAATGTCCTTTGGTAGTGATAAAGGAGAGATATAACTCCCAACCTGAGGTGTCAAGTTCTTGTTCCCCAGAATGGTAGAATGAATCCCAAAGAACAGTGGAAGTTAAGAGTGGGAAAGAGAGGTGGGTAGGGCATGCGGGAATTGGGGGTGCTCAGAGAAATGGGGCACACACAATTGGGAATAGAGTATCAGGAGGGGCATTAAGTGGGTGACCACTGAGATGATCTCTGTGAGAATTTGCTGGACAGAGTCACAGGGTGGCTATGTGGGTTAAACTAATCAACCCATAAGACTAAGTACAGTCCTAGCTAATGCTGGTTCAGGAGTGAAGTGTGGCAGGCACCAAGGACATGTGGATGACATCACTAACCTTGGTCATAGTTAGTCCTAGTCTTAGTTTTAATAGTTTTAGTCTTGGTGGGAGAGGAGTATGTTATTCCTAGGGAGATAATGGTCTGTTTGTATGTGAAATCTCAAAAGGGTGGTTCAATCACTATAAACTATAAACTCAGACTTCCGCTTATGCCTTAGGGAAGTATGTAAATCTGGCCCTGGTGACTGTAATCTCTGAAGTCTTGCCTTCTTCTAGATGTGCCTCTAGCCAAAGTTTTTGTGTGTTCTCATCCTCTGCACTGACTCCCTGGAGCCTAGCCCATTCTGACTGCCTGTTATTTCTGTATCATTTAGCTACCAATGATAGCAAATGCAAAGTCCAGAGTTCGATCCCCTATACAAAAAAAAAAAAAAAAAAAAAAATGTTCTTGGATATTTAAGCATCACTTGAAAGCTAAATTTCCCACTTAATGTTCTACTGTATATTTTGGTTTTATTGGCTTTTTCTGTTAGCTGTTTCTGTCTTCTGCAGGTAGTTTTTAACCTTTGTAGAGCTTACTCTTGAAATGGAATTTTTAGAAGACCTGAAAATCAATCCTTAAGTTTTTAAATGAGGACTTTCATGAAAATGTTTTCTTTATTGACTCCTAAGCAGAATTATTTTCTTTTAATTTTTTAAAATTTTATTTAAAAAAAAATAAATCCCAACCAAACAAAATAGAATAAAGCCAATCAAAACAAAGCAGTGACTGGTACACAACTTCAAAACAAGTCAACAATAACTCAACAATGGTTACTGTAATGTATCTTGCCATTTTCAACAATAGTTGTCCATACCATCAGACACAGCAGAATAAAACAAAACAAAACAATAAAATCAATCAAAACATAACTTTAAAAAAAAACAATAAATTGGAACAAAACACAACAGTAATACTGCATATTGTTACCTTTAAAATAGTTGCTCAGGTTAACAGACACAGTAAAGTGAATACAACACTGGATTTCAAAAACAAGACAGGAGGAAATCCCTCACAGTTGCCACAGTGCACAGGGGCTAGCGTCCAAGCAGATGCCCAGACCACCAGCCCCAGGCCTGAGAGTCAACCAAATAATGCAAGCAGTGAGCTGTTGTCTTTCCATCAGGTGTTATCATCTCACCCTGAGTCCCCGAATCAGTTGGGGTGGGGGCTATGCTCTTCCTGTTTTTCAGCTCACGTACTAGCTGTCTCAAGGGAAGGCCTGGTTTCAGTTCTGGCTGGGGCTCTTTCCCATAGGCATGGTGGAGCCTGCTTCAGGCAAAGGTGTGGTTTCTCTTCTGGTTGAGGCTCTTTTCAGATCCCCATGGTTGCATCTGCTTCAAGGGAAGGCCAAATTGTTTATTTTTAACTTAAAAATCTACAAAAAAAAGTTTTGATTTTTTTTTTTCCTTCACTTTGGAACTTGGAAAAGGTTTTGATAAACTGAGTTGTAAAATGATTCATACAAAGTAGCCAACATTATTTCCACCCTCAAATTTACCTGTCAGATAGAAAGAATGGAAGTTTGTACAAACTAACACTGTTCAGAATTTTATGAAATTTCATTTTATGAAAAAGACTTTTTGATTTTCTTCCTTTCTTCCTTCCTTTAAACCACTGGAGATTGAACCCAGAGCCTTTGCACTGAGCAACATTTCCAGCCATTTTTATTTCTTATTTTGAGGCAAGATCTTGCTGAGTTGTCCAGGCGGGGCTCAAATTTATAATTCTGCCTCAGTTTTCCAGAATAGTGGGATAATAGACTTGGGCCCCTACACCTAAGACTGACATCTTTGCTCAGACTCAGCCATCAGGCTTTATTATCAACAATTTACAGAGTAATCCCCAGGCCACGCACATTCACATGTGTTTATTTTTGTTTTGTTTTGTTTAGAGATGCTGAGGATAGGTCCTAGGGCCATGGATGTATTAGGCAAGTACTCTACCACTAAGATACATCCCTATTCCCCCAGATACTTTTCATTCCAATTATTTTTAGATTTGGTCCTTGCTGTTCCACTCAGTTATATCTAAAGCATTGGGGCTGTAAAAAGCCAAAATTAGAAATGCTGTTCTTGTTTCAGTTATAATAAATATTCTATATAGTATTACATAAGTATGTTATATTATGTTGTAATATAATAAATATTCTATATAAATATTGTATGACTAGAAAGAGAAAAAATGGTTTTCTTACTAATATTACATTTGATCTCAAACTTAGGAATACATCTAATAGGTCTTATATCCATCAGAACTCATTTTTTTACTAGCCAGAGAAAGATTTATTTGGAAATAACCTACAGTAAAAGAGTTTTTGTATTTAATTCAAGAAACTTTTTGTTCCATAAGATGGTGTCTTGGTTGATTATAGTTTTTTGCGCACTGTGATGCCTGTGGGCCCCCTTTGCTCGCAGCTGTGTGTCTAGGGGAGAACCTAGGGTGGCCTAGTAAACCCTCGCACCCTGCAGAACTTTGTCTTTATTTGTGGTTTGCTTTCCCTGGCAACCTCAAGGATTATACTTGTGTAAGCAAAAAGATTATGAGCAAAAATGTCTGTTTTATCACTGAAGATTTGATGTGCTTGTGTAATACTTTATATAAAACTCTACTTTGTGTTGCCTTTGCTGAAGAGTTTTCATTTTACTGTAGATCTTGAAAATATTTGAAAAGAGATCAAGAATACTACCTTAATGAACATGTTCTGCCTTCTCTCACCGATTGTTTTTTTCTTGTTCTGCTTTCTTTAGAAAGCTGAAAGGTCAGAACTGGTCATGATTTATTGTAACTGGGAGAGAATGGAGAAGCAGGAGCACAAATCATATACTTTTCTTCTTTCTTTTCCTTTATCATAAAAGAGGGGACATATCAATTTTAACCTGAGAAAACATGGTTATTTAAAAATTAGTATTTTTATTAAGGAAGCTTAGCAGCCATAATCCACTGCACTCTTCCTGTTGACCATGCATGGATGGTCCAAGAAGGTACTTTAAGTATAGGCAACTCTCAGTTTACTGAAACTGTACTATGTATCCCTGGCAGAAAATCTACTTTGCAGCAATAGTCAAAGCCCTAGAAAGTATCCTTGTCTGGTACAAATTTTTGTGCTTTTTGTTGTTTTTGTAGAACTTCTAATCTAGAAAAAATTGCCTTTACTCTGGAATCGTTTCTTTTCCCAAAGCGCATCAAAATATGATTTCTTGGATGGCTTGTTTCATAAATACCATTCACTTCTACACTTGTCTTTTCACTGCCTCTCTAATAGCTTTGAATTTGGAGACATAAATCAGCATGTCATCGAAAATCAGAATAAGGATTCATATTGTACATATTTGTTTATATATTTTATTATACCAATGAAAACAGTCATTGCCCATTCAACATGCATAAAATATCAAGCTGGTGATGTGGCTCAGTGGTGGTGATTTGCCTCACCTGTGCAAGGGCTGAGTTTAGTCCCTAGTACTGAACTGCAGTCAGTCAGTCAGTCAATTAATATAATTAGCATAATTTCTGAGGGATAATGAGGTCCAGGAATAGGCTTTACGGTTCTATGGGTTCCTTTGATACTTATATTAATTTTATTTTTGAGACAGTGATAACATGTGTCTAGTGCTTTTTTTTCTTTTTTTTAATCAGTACCGGGGATTGAACTCATGACTGCCTGCTTGCAAGGTAGGTGCTTATGCCGCTGAGCTAAATCCCCAGCCCCTGGGTCTAGTGCTTTTTACGAAGTTTGTCCTCAGTATAAAAATATGCAAGTGATAAGCCAATAAGACAACTAAGTTTCAAAATGGGCAAGGATTTTGAATAAAATGTTTCTCCAGAGCAGATCCACAGTGACCAATAAGCACACAGAAGGGATCTTCAACATATAGTCAGTAGGAAAATGTGCGTTGAACCCACATACTTGGCCAGTGGAGGCAGAGAAATCTGAATGCTCCTGCATTGCTGCTGGGAATGGAACACCTGTGAACCCTGTGTGAAACAGTGTGGTGCTTCTTTAATCAGCTAAACATAAAATCAGCCTATGAAAAAGACCACATATGGTATGATTGATTTATAGGAAATGTCCAGAATAGGTGACTCCATAGAGACAGAAAATAGATTAGTGGTTAGAATGGTTTCCCACAGCTAAGTAAGAGTGCGGAAGAATGGGGAAGACACTGCTAGTGGGCCTTTCAAGGTAAGAGAACTGAGAACAATGTTGGATTTCAAAGACAAAACAGAAGTAAATGCCGCGTATTTGCTATATTGCATAGTTATCCTAAAAATAGATGCTCAGACTGCTGGCTTTAGACCTACAAAGTCGGTCAAACAATACAAGCATGAAGTTGTTTTTTAACTTCAGTTGCTATCAACTTAGCCTGTGTTCCTCCAAATTAGCCAGTTGCTGGGGGTAGGGGGTGGGAGTGGGGTCTTTTCCAGCCCATGTACTGGCTGGCTCATTGGAAGGCCATTTGACTTTGTGTTTCATCTTCCGGGCTCCATATGGCTGCTGCTAGCTCACAGGAAGGATTCATCTTGTTATTTCTACGCTGGATATTGAAACCAGAGCCTTCACACTGAGCTACTTCCCTAGGGTTTGTTTTGTTTTGTTTTTTTTTTGGCAGGGAGAGGGGGAGTTGTTTTTTGTCTTGTTTTTTTACTTTAAGAAATCTCAGTTAGTTGCACAGTTACCCAGACTGACTATCAAACTTGTGATCCTCCTGCTTCAGCCTCCAATAGTGCTGGATTATAGGCATGTACAGTCACACCTGGATCCTTTTTTGTTTTTTATCAGATATTGCCAAGTTACGGTTTTTTGAAAGATTACTAGGTGGACATCCTCCACTGTCGTAAGGAAAATATCATACAAAGGAAATTCAGATCTGAGTGCCTTTGTGGTCAGAAAATCTTCAGAATTGATGATTTTTATTATGCAAGTGTAAACAATACATCCAAATCTTATTACACTGTTAGGAGTTTGTTCTTCCTCTTGTGCATTACTTCCTTTCTGACTTTTTTTGAGCGGGGGTAGGCTAGAGATAGAACCCACGTTCTTGCCACTTCTAGGCATGCACTGTGCCACTGAGCTATACCCCTAGGCCAGTTTATTACCTCTGAACTACATTTACATACCCATTCCAGTTATATTTCTATATCCTCTATCCTCTAGCTCTAACTTTAAACAGAATTTTGAATTAAAGTTCTGAGACTCGGTATAGATGAAGTCATTTACTCCATTTATTATGTCTGTTATTCCAGTTTTTACAGAATGGACACAATTTCACTTGAGCACCTCAGATTACTCCAGTTATTTTAGAGGTTTACCTTAAAGCTTTCAGGAGTGTCTTATCAGTAAAAAATTTTCTTAATTTCAATGAATGATTTTAATTCTGAGTGGTATCAGTTTTATTCTGTCGTTTCATAGATTCTCGTTTTGCCTTTGTCATTGACATGAATTACCCTTCATGCTTTTTTGTAGTTAAAAAAAAAAACCTAAAAAGATGTGAGGTGAATCTTAAAATTGTTATTGAGATTCCTCTTTTTGTTTTTTTTTTTCCCATTCCCATCCCGTCTTTTCAAACCCCTTCCCCTCGCTGTTCACAAAACTCCTTTTTCATTTTATCCTTCTTTTTTTGTTATTGTATTTTCTTAGAATTTTTAGGCTTAAATCTTTTAATTTGGCCAAACTCACTGTATAGTCCCAACTGGCTTCAAACTCACAGTGATCCTCCTGCTTCGTCCTGCTGAGGCTAGGTAGGATTACAGGCATGTGCTGGCACACCCAGCCTGGGAATTCTTTTAAAGAGAGCGGTTCTCCTGAGACATACAATCATGGTTCCATTAACCCAGAAGGTTGAAATTCATATTAATGCTTTCCCTTGCCTGAGAATTAGTATAAAAAGTGGTCCAGAAGCATTTGTGAAGAAATGATCAGCCTATGGAAGGTTCCCACAGATAAAGACTAGACACTAGTTCATAGCCCAACACCAAGAATAATCCAGTGTCTTACCTGGTGTGGTGAAGCACACCTATATGATCTCAGCACTTAGAAGGGTGAGGTAGGAGGATCACTGTGAGTTTGAGGCCAGCTAAGCCAGATAGTGAGACCTGGTCTCAAAGAAAGAAAACAAACAAACAAAAAAAAAAACCACGAAGACTAGGAAATGAAGAAATCCACTATCAGCAAGAGTTGACAGAAACAACAGATTTAGATTTCTATTAATTTGGAAAAATGAATACTCTTAAGTTAGATATGAAGAGTTTGGAATATAAAGGGATATTTTGTATTAAAAAATTAAAGACACTGTAAAAATTAAAGCACTGTAGGATCTGGAGTTTTAGTAGTGGTAGACTGTGCTTAGCATACATCAATCATTAGCACAAAAATTTTTTAAAAAGAAGTACTGTGTATCACTTTTAGAACTCAAGATACAGAAGTAAACAGTGGACAAATAAGTAGAAAATTATATTCACAGCTGATGAATATAGCTAACTGGAAAAGACTGTATTCCTGAAATAAGATTTTTAATTCAAATCTCAGACTTCAGTACAAAATACAAAGCAAATCATGTAAAAGATGTTAAGTATAATCAGCAAGTAAGAAAATCCAGTGTACATCTAACCGGAGTTACAGGTGGCGTGAGTGGCGTGAAGGGGGAAGATATTATTTAAGGAGATAGTCGCTGATCATTTTCAGAATTGAGGAAATACTCAAACTTGGAAATTATAGAAAGTCCTAAGCAGGGGCTGGGGATTTAGCTCAGCGGCATAAGTGCCTGCCTTGCAAGCAGGCAATCGTGAGTTCGATCCCTGGTACCGATAAAAAGGAAAAAAAAAAAAAAAAAAGAAAGTCCTAAGCAGGGTACATACAAATAAATACTTAGAATGTGTGGCAAGAAATATCTGTGGTGTGTTGAAGTTGAAGCATAGGCTTCTATAATTATGTTCCAATCCAGAGACCATTTTACAAGGGTGTTCTGCACTTAGCTTTATCTGTTCCTCCTAGTTATCTTGTTTCATCTTACAGTAAAGAAACTGAAGATTGTAGATTTGACCTAATTGGCTCAGGTGTCACACCTGGCCAGCCAAGCAACCTGCATTGGAACTCAGGAAGGAAGGACTCCAAACCTGGTTTCCCTTCATAATACACCGTCTGCCCTTTCTATAGTCTTTGATTCTTGGTTCAGAATGCAGCTTCTGGTACCTGTGAATAATGGAGACTTATATTCTTGAAAATGGCAATAAACTACTAAGTTTCTAACATTTTTAATTGAGGTTAATACCATTTGGCTGTTTTTCTTGATGGTTTCTTTATTTTTTAAAATAAATTCTGTCATCTTTTGAAGTCTATATGAAGATTCCATTGTTGACGTATGTTTCTATATACTTTACAGTAGTTAATAGCAGAGAGAAAGAAACAGTCTCCTTTGTTGGCAAAGACTTAATTCATGAGGACCTGCAACAGAAGTTTTAGATATATTTCTCTTTCAAAACAGATTCATAACACATTCTGTTAACCCTAAGTTTGCTCTTCTGTTCTAAGCTCCTCTGCTCTGCGGCCTAGCCTTGGAACCAGCCGACTGTGGACTGAAACCTCTATAAACTGTGAGCGAAAACAAACCTTTCCTTCTTTAATTTGTGGTGTTGTGTGAGTCCCAGCAACAAAGAAAGCAAGACAGCTTCACCTGCTAAGAGTTGTGATTTACTTTACTCTTCACCTTAATAAAAAGATGAAGTACAACTTGACTTGAGTCACTGTGTTTCTTCTGCCTTTGCCTGCTGCAGTCTTGTTAGCCACTGTTACTGGCAACTCACAGAGGAGCTGATATCTGGAGGTGCCAGATGGGTGAGCAACAAACTGTCATGTTTTAGCTCTGCATCATTTCATTATCATTTTTATCACTTATTGCTTTTCTTCGGCACTCATAATCTGAAGTCCAACTATTCAGTGCTGTGCTCACACCATTTACATTTTTTTTTTTTTGTCTTTTTGAGACAGGGTCTCGCTATGCAGTTCAGGCTAGCTGTGGGCTCACTTTGTAACCCAGGCAGTCTCAAACTCCTCCTGCCTCAGCCTCCCAAGTACTGGGATTACAGGTGTGAGCTACCACACCCGGCTCACCATTTACATTTTTCCCCTGTGTTTTTTCTACTCTTGAAAAATGTCACTCTGTCTTGGAATAGGGTGTGTACGTAGCAGAGAATGAATGCAACATCTCAGAGCGGGGTGACATGGTGTTCATATGTCCTGACCTCTCTCTGCTGTATCAGTGTTCTCTGCTGGTGATTTGGACCAGAGTTGAGGATGAACAAGGCAACAGACTAAGTGTGCCTGGAGCTGACACTCATGTGTCCTGCCAGAGAACGCAGAGACAGACACCTGGCTGGTGCTCTTCATGCCAGTCAGCATGGTGAGCAGCTAGGGATTGTGGATTCCATCTGTTTCCTGGGCAGAGGGCATGCAGGACTAGAAATAGATGTCAACAGGAGGTGACTGATTTAATACCTCATAAATACCAATGCTTTCATGAATATTTGATGTCTCCTGTGTGGTGTCCTGAATATTCGGTGGCTTTTTGTTATTTTATTCCCTCTGATCTATGTTTTGCACTTGTAGTGCTATTTACTTTTACTAAGCTAATTTCACGTGGTTTGCTTCTGAGTTTGTATTTCTTCCTTATTTTTCTTATATTCTATAGTTGAACTTAATGTTCTTAAATATTCACACATTACTCTTCACAAGTAAGTCATGTCTGAAGAACTTGCCTGTCCTTTCTCTCAGTCTTCTTTGTGGCAAAGATTTTTAGGGAGATAGAAGATTAGGACAGGATTTGTAGATACAGTGGTACCTCAGTCCTCATTGTGAATTGGTTCCAGGAGGCACAATGAGTACCAACAACCAAGAGTATCAAACAGACTGTTCTGACTGGCAAACGGGTGGTGAGTCACCAGGTAATGGACAGGGACAGTTCTAGTTTTTGCAAGTTGCACACAAATTATGTGTACTAAGACAAAATTTTTACTTTGTAATGCATCAAGTATCAAATTCAATGAGTTTCAAAGCAGTTGAGTACTGAAGTATGACTGAATATCTTAAAGTTCATGTATTAGGAGATAAATTTTTTAGTAGCTAGTTTTAGAGTATTATATGGACTCGTAAGTGCAGTTGTTCTTCACATGCCTGTCCTTTCCCGCTGTATTTGGTAAATACTGTCTTGTTCCTAGTGGGTAGTTACAGCTGAACACGTTGCCATTTTGCTAACTCTTAAAGCAGCACCCATTCTCCCAGTGTCAAAGTTCAGTCTCTAGTAACACTGGCCAGATGTGTGCTTTTGTTTACAAAGAGCACTAGGTAAAACAACTACCTGCGTTGTGTAATCATTTCGGAGCCAGTATTCTCTGGATTCAGGCCAGGAACATCAAGTTTCCCCTTGAGAGGGCAACGTTATATCATCATTTTTCAAGATAAGGAAAGGTGGACAATAAGAGTGGAAGGGGAAAAAGTGGAAGGGGAAGGTGAGTTTGCCTGCAGCAATATTTTGGTGTTTTTGTTTCTTTTTGATACTGGGGTCAAACTCATGACCTCGTGCTTGACAGGCAGGCTTTTATGCCACTAAGCTAAACACCTGGCCCTTTTGTCTTTTTGAGACAAGATCACGCTATGGAGTTCAGGCTGACCTTGAACTGTGTAGACCAGGCTGAACTCTCACTGATCCTCCTGCCTCAGCCTCCTGAGTGCTGAGATTACAGGCATGTGCCACCACCTTTGGCTTAACATATTGTAAAGTAGTTGGTCAGCCATTGCAACTCACATATTCAGTAAACTAGAAAGTGGTATTTGTTATAGACTTAAAGCAGTAAAAAGTCAAAGGCAAAGAATTTGTAAAGGAAGTTAGAACCATCAAATGTTAAAGTTAGGAAGACTCTTGCATCCCAGGAAATCAGAGCTGTTCATGTTTTCTGATTCTCTAATTCATGGATTTAAGAACTTAGTCTTATGTCTAAGGGAAATCCTAAATTGCTTTAGGAATAGGATGAAATTTGAAATTGACATCAGTAAAAAGATGGCATTTTAAGATTAATATGTCACTAAATGATGCAAAACCATGAAAGATTAGTAATATTTGTGAGATCAAATAGGTTAAAAAGAGACAGTATCACTTTTTTTGAATTTCTGATATACATTTGAATATAAACACATACATAAATCAGGATTTTAAGATTTTTTTAATTTTAAAGAGAATAAAACTGAACAAAATAAAATAGAATTAAGCCAATCAAAACAAACCAGTGTAAGTGACACAGGACTTCAAAACAATAGGAAATCAACAATGGTTCCCATAATGCCTCTTGTTGTCTTCAAAATAGCTGCCTGTACCTTCAGACATAGTAAAAATCAAACAAAACAACAGAATAGGACCAATAAAACCAAATCAATGAATGCAGTACAGGACTTCAAAACAAGATACTAGTAAATCCATAATACCATAATACATCTTGTTATCTTTGAAATAGCTACCCATGCCATTGGATATAATAAAATCAAACAAAATGGAATAAACCCAGCCCAACAAAACAATGAAAATGATTCAGGACCTCAAGACAAGGTAATAGGGAATTAACAATGGCCAGCACCCTTAGAAGGAGATTCCCCAATAGATGCTACATTGTATATTGTTATCTTTTGAATAGATGATCAGACTACTAGCTTGAGACCTGCAAAGTTCAGTGAAACACTAAACACTACAAGCATTAAGTTGTATTTGATCTCAATAGCTATCATCAGAGCCTGTGTTCTTCCAGATCAGCTTATCACTTAAGGTGGGGGGCACAGCTGGCTCTTGTTTTTCAGCCTACACGCTGGAAGGGGCTGGTATCTGGCTCTTCCCGCAATAGCCTGTACATGGCGATGACTTGCAGGGAGGGCTTGCTTCTTGGTGACTTCTTGTTCTCTTCCCCCGCAGCTGGCATCTGACTGTCTCCCCAGTGGCCTGTGCATGGTGCCAGTTGACAGGGAGGGCTTGCTTCTTAGGTTTTTAAGATGTTTGTTTTTGTGTATTGGGGATGAAACTAACTCAGCACCCACATTTGTTAAGCATAAACTGTATCGCTGACCTACAGCCCCAGCCCATTTTAATTTTTAATGAAATAAATCAGAGGTAAGGATTTTAGAAACTGCACTCACTCGTCCACAGGAAGAAGTGGTAAAAAGAATGGCAGCTGTGCGAAAAAAGTACAACTGAAGATGGGTTTTGAGACTAAGAAATCTCTCTGCAGTACAATGGAAAATTTGGGGTTCTGACTGAGTCTTTGTATTCTTGTTGTAGAAGGTTAGAATAAAAGACTGCTTTTAGTTGTTAGCTTGTTATTTATACCGTGAAATTTCTTGAGGACAGTGTATAATGAAGTAGGATGGATACTATGGATTTTTAGTGGAACTAACTTGACAGTGGGCAGTAGCTCTGCCGTCTTTCTTTCATAGTTGCCACGTCATGAATCACTCCAATTTCCCACACTGACTATTTTATCCCTCTTGGATTTTGAGACAGGGTCTTACTGTGTAGTCTGGGCTGGGCTAAAACTCTCTATGTAGCCCAGGCTGGCCTCAAACTTGCCATCCTCTATGTCAGCTTCCCAAGTGCTGGTATTGTGGACATGTGCCAGTGTGCCTGACCTGCAGGCTATGCAGGGTCTGCTCCCAACTTACTTTCCACTCCTCTCCACCAGTGTATGCATCTGCTCTGCATCTGCTTCTGTTAACTGTTTCACACCAGTTGTTTTTGTTATTGTTGTTAGGCTTTAAATCAGAATTTGATCTTTGTATGGGTAGTTTTTTGGATTATGTACTAGATAATATAAATGAAAACTTGTGGGGAAAAATTGAGTATTCATTGCTATCTCTCTTTTCTTTGTTTCTTGCCTTTTCTCTCTCTCTCTCTCCCCCTCCCCCCTGCCTCTCTCTCTCTCTCTCTCTCTCTCTCTCTCTCTCTCTTCCCCCCTCCCCCCTGCCTCTCTCTCTCTTTCTCTCTCTCATCTCACTGTATAGTTCATCCTGGCCTTGAATTCACTATGTAGTCCAACAGTCCTCCTGAGTGCCAGATTTACAGGCAGATTAGGGCAGATCATTTTAATTATACATGAGATGATTTTCTTGGTCTTGAGCTGCTGCGAGGGCCTATTTGCAGGTTGCCTTCATTACCTAGGGAGTAGCCCTTTTAGGTCCCACCTGATAGCCTCTGGCATCTATCTTCTTGGCAGGCCCTGAACTCTGATTTTTCCTCCAGCCCTGTGAGTTGCTGAAAGCTCACCCAGCCTCCAAAATGAAACTTGTTGCCAGCTTTTATAGTAGTTACCAGAAGAAGAGTTTGTCTAAAATGCACAAGTCTTCCTCCCAAAAGTAGAACTTCCTTACTGTTGATTTTTATGTAGATTTAATATGAATGTATACATATTTTAGCAAGTATATTTACATATGATTAGGAATAAACATACAGTGAGCATGATCAGTGTCATTACTCAATAGGAGTATAACCATCAAGTCTGGAGACTTGCACTTGATTTCCTCTCCACCTATGATGTTGGTGTTGGTGTGACTAGATTAGTAGACATTATTCAGTGTGGGGCCAGATGTCGTGGTGCATACCTGTATTCTTAGCACTCAGTAGGCTGAGGCAGGAAAATCACTGTGAGTTCAAAGTCAGCCTAGCTACATAGCAAGACCATGTCTCAACAAAGAAAAAAAATTTTTTTCAAAACAAAATGTATAGTTTTATATGTGTATTTACTGATGTAGGTAGATTGCTTTATAACACTAGTAGTATAGTGAAATACAAGTTTAAAAACTGGTAAGATGGGGCTGATATATAGCTGAGTATTAGAATGTGTGCTTAAAATGTACAAGGCCCTGGGTTTGATTGCTAGCACAGGAGAAAAGTTATAAGATAAACAGGCGCAGTGGCACACTTCTGTAGGCCCAGCTACTTGGGAGGCTGAAGCAAGAAGATTACTTGACTCCAGGAGTTCAAGGCCAGCTGGACAACATTGACTCTTATCTCAAAAAACAAAACAAAAACCCCCCCAAAAACTAGTAAGCTGGTTTCCATGAAGGATATACAGTAGGTACAGAGTAGTCAACATGATTTTTGTTTTAAAGTAGATCATTATAGTGTGAAACAAAATGTATTTTCTTTTTTATTTCCTTTTTATCGGTACCAGGGATCGAACTCATGACTGCCTGCTTACAAGGCAGGCGCTTATGCCACTGAGCTAAATCCCCAGCCCCACAAAGTGTATTTTCAAGTCTTAGATTCTGGTGGTTGCTGCTTAACCATATGACAGCATGGGCATGGTGGCTTGGGTCTGTAACTTCAGCCTGAGCCAGGAGGAGTGTGAGGACAGCCTGGGCACCCTAGTGAGACTGTCTCAGAATGAAATAAGGGACTCAGCATGTAGGGACTCAAGTCTTTTCCTAGTGCATGGGAGGCCCTGGATTCAGTTCCCTGCACTGGGAGGGGAAAAAAAAAGAATAATAAAAAATGACTACAGTGTATTTTATCACAAAGGCATTTAAATCCAAATAAACACAGTTTGGGTGGCTTAGGGAAATGAGTTCTCTTAAACTGACTGTAATTCTTTCTATGTATGTGTAATTCGCTCTGAAACTTAAAATGATTCTGTAGCTACTGATAACTTCATATACTATGATTTGTTCAATCTTTATTTTCAAGTGAGAAATAGAAACTGTAAGTTTCTGGGAACATTTTGAAGCATAAATTCAGTCATCTTGAAATAGGCAAAATTTGAAACTAATGATGTTTGTAATTTGAAAAAACTGTTCGACAACATTGCCAAGATTTTGTTTCTGAATGCCTAGAGATTTCCTTTAATGAAACGGAGCTTTCCAGCTGTCATTTCCACCTCCGCCTAGATTTTTTTCCTTGCTTTTTGAGACAGGGATCCCCATATAGTCCAGGCTGGCCTCCTCAAACTTGCTGCAGTGCTGGGCCTGGCTTCTATGGATTTTTAACTCACGCTTTATGGAGGATGAACTGCCTTGAATGAAGGCCCTGATGAAAGAGAAGGCTGAGGAAGACAAAACAAATCACACCTTCATTCCATTTATCCATCTCACGGTTTTTAGGGTAGTTTCAGTTAATTGCAGATTTTTGAGAGTGTTTTCTCTGCATAAATAAAAACAGTGGGTGTTTTCTTTTTTAGAATTACTGTCTTTACATTTTTCTTTTTAATATATTTTCTCATTATGTCCTACCTGACTACCTTACTTTTTTTTTTTTTTTTTTGTACTGGGAGTCAAACTGAGGACACTTATGCTGCTGAGCTAAATACCCAGCCCACAACATAATTTTTTCTCTGTTACTTTTTCTTATTTTAAGAAGTATAGAAGGCCTGGTGGCACCTGTAACTATAGGACTCTGGGCACAGGCAAGGGGATTGCAATTTTTGAACCGAACCTAGGCAATTTATTAATGAGATCTATCTCAAAATAAAAACTATAATACCTCCAGTACCAGGAAGAAATAAAAATTCCTTATTATAAAATTGAGGTTTTTATTTTTACTAAAGAAATACTAAACAATCTGATATTCTTTTGTTTGCATGCTGGGGATGGAATCCAGGACCTCACAAGTCAGGCAAATGTGCTGCTGCTGAGCCACACCCCACCCCTGTTTTACTTTTGTAATGTACTGTAGAAATCCAAGTAATTAGAAAGATTCCTGAAAGGCTGTCTTACTGGATACAATTACTGTTGAACTTTTATAGTGCCAAGTATGTTTGAAATGTAAGGAAATAACAAACAGTTTCAGCATAATCCTTGGGTTCATATTTTGAAAATAGGAAATAAGTGTATACAAATTAATTTTAAAGGCATATAGCATCTGTTTCCTTCAGTATGCATTTACATGGTTGAATTATTTCCACAGCCAGAAAATGCCTGTAGGATAACATACAAGCAAGAACGATTTTGGTATGGAGTGACTTTGGCTACTGTGACCCTGTCAAGGCAGTGCCACAGGGAACAGAGTGTTCCAATAGAAATATAATGTGAGCCTTCCGTTCAATTTTGGGAGTGGGGAGGCTTTTAAAAAGGTCTCACTATGTAGCCTAGGCTAACTCAAACTCTTAATCCTCCTGCTGTGTTGGGATTGCAGGTATGTGCCACATTTAAAAATGCTTTTTAAAAGGGGAAATTTAACATTGATTGATTGATTGATTGACTGTAGTGCTAGAGTTTGAACCCAAGACCTCACATACACTAAGCATACTACCACTGAGTTTTGTCTAGTCCCATAAAATCAATGTTAATAATAGTTGTTCAAGTCATTATATCAAACATATTTTGTAGTCAATGTTTAAACAAGAAGTTTTTTTAGGTTGGCAGAGTTTCACTGTGTAGATCATGTTGGCTTTGAACTTACTATATTCCAGGCTGGCTTCAAATTTAGGGTTGTTATCCTCCTGCCTCAGTCTCCTGAGTCCTGGTAGTACAAATGTGGGCCACCATGCCTGGCCTCTAAAACACAAAAAGCTTTTTGAGACAGGGTGTTGCTATGTTGCCTACATGGATCTTCAACTTGTGAGCTCAAGTGATTTCCTGCCTCAGTTTGGCAGTCAAAGTTGTCAGCCATGGAACTCTCTAAATCAGGGGTTGTATTTTAGCTATTTTTAAGGTAAGAGGAATCTTAAATGTTACACTGAAATGATGAGAGTGACATTTTAAGTTTACACCAGAGCTTCATATATTCTGTATTATTTTCAGAAAGTAGTTTGCATTTGGAACCGGCTGTGGTCCTAAGTTGCTGTAATGAACCCTTATTAGTGGAATATAAAATATATCTAGGAGACCTTTATCAGCTTTTTTTTTTTAATCAGTACCAGGGATCAAACTCACGACAGCACGCTTGCAAGGCAGGCGCTTGTGCTGCTGAGCTAAATCCCCAGCCCCAGCATTTTTTAAATATATGAAATAATATTAAATGGGAAAGAGGACTGACACAACAGGGTACTACATGTGTTAAGTTTTAGGAAACCTTTGTTTTACTTTCATATGTGCATATATTTTGTGTGCACAGAATCTTGATAAAAAATGAATTAATTTCTTGCTTTCTTTCTTTTTGGTACCAGGGATTGAACTCATGACCTCACACTTTACCAGGCAAGCCCTTAAACCACTGAGCTAAATCCCTGGCCGAAGATGAATTTCTTAGGTCATAAAATCTTTTGAAAAGTACTCTTTCGGGCATGCTTTTGATTCTAGTACACAGAATCTTGTCTGTAGGTCTCTATGTGTAAAGGAGGATACAGCATTAATGAAAGAAAACTAGATTTACCCATGAGAGGTAGGTGTTATTAGAACAAAATCTAGTGAGTAAGGTGGTCACATAGATGTGAAATAGCTCTAATGATCGTAATAGAGTAACATAAACATGGTGACTTTCTCAATTCTGAATTTACTAGGAGCAGATAAATTTGAACTCGGGGTTAATAGTTTGGCCACTGCATCCCTCTAAATTTTGGTTTGACTATAAATCACCAACTTTAAATCTGTGTGTCAGCATTGAGTCTTACGAATTTTGATTTCTCTCAAAAATCTTAGTAGCACCCAATGTTTATAACTTCCATTAAAAATATGAAAAATGTTGAGCATGGTGGTACATGCCTATAATCCCAGCACTGAGGAGGCTGACACAGGAGGATTTCTGTGAGTCCAGCCTGAACTACATAGTGAGACACTTTCAAAAACAAACCAAAAAAAGAAGAAAAATGAAGTCACATTCTATGTAGGGTTGAGATCATGCTTTGGAAAGATTTTGATAGATTTATTTTTCTTAAATTATTTACTGCTTTCCTTGAATTTTGTGGGTTTTCATGTGTTGTATAAGCCTTGGTGGAATATGTTTGGTTGAAGTTCTTTATCTGTACAGAGTCAACATGACTGGTTTTACACAGTGTACATATTTGGAATGCTATTTTGCTAGAAGAGTCTGGAAACTTGGGCAGCACTGGCTATCATGCTTTTAAAAGGCAAAATGTGCTACAGTCAGTGTTGTAGCAGTGATTACATTTTCTTTTGTGCCACAGTTTCTTTTGTGAAAATTGCTCTAGATGTAAGGACTCTTACAGAAGAAATATACTACTTAGGACAGATACTTGAATACTGTCCCAACTGTATTAACAAATCTCATGTTCCGTGCATATTTGTAGCTAGTTACATAAGTTAACTGGGCTCTTCTCCTGTGATTTTCAATTGCTCAAGTACTTTTTATGCAATGAGATGCAGCCATATTAGAAGATCAAATTATTAAAATGCTATTAGTATAGCACCAGGAGTGTGGGGGTAGTTAATGAGGATGAAGAAGAAGCAAAAACACCATTCTATTTAACACTGCTTCCAAAAGCAGAAAGGTTCTACTAATTTGAAATCCCATTGGTTAAGTTAAGGTATTCAATTAAAAGATTAGGGAGGTAGACTGAAGCCAGATACTAGGCAGTCAGTCCCTTTCCCTCTCAGAGGAAGGAGCCAGGGTGCCAGTGGGAATCCAAGTGTCTGGCTTTGTCCTTTTTAGAAGAAAACAGTAGAAAATTGAATTCTGACCCCTTGATGCATCTAGCCAGGACTAAACATTGTGAGGAATAAAATGTATGACTGGGTTATAAGTGTTAAAATAGCTTAAATCTAATGCCATTTAAGCAAAAATAGGTAGTTCAGAGTAATATTTGGGAAGAACTGTATTGCTGATAGGTGCTGTAGAGGGGTACGTTATGTACTGATGACTCTTTAGAGTAAAGTCAGGAAAGGCAAATTGATAAGTGAAATTTGAGTCAGGCAATAGTGTACTGGTAGGTATCTTGCAAAATAAAGTACAACCAGAAGTCAAAATGATGGTGCATTCACACGTTGAGAATCAGTGTTAAGTAGTTTATGAAATTTCCCTTTCTAGCCAGCTATGGTGGTCTACACCTGCAATCCCAACTACTCAAGAGGCTGAATGAGGCAAGAAAATCACAAGTTCAAGGCCAATTTGTGTGACTTAGCAAGACCCTGTCTCAAAACAATATTAAAAAGATCTGGGGATGTAGCTCAGTGGTACGGTGCTTGTCTGGCATTGCTTGTCTCCATTGAGCCTAGCACCACAGAAAGTACTGTTTGAGAGTTAAACTAATCTTGTTCTCACAGAAGAATCAGAGTCTGAAATATCATTAGGCCCCAAGGAATGAATGCATATTTTACTTGAAATAACTACTTCTGTTAAATACCCTTCCCAATACCACTAACAAAAGTTCTCCACGCCAAGTAGTAAGCTGCATAAGAAATGGTCTAAGGTGTGGCTCCAGTACCTTGCAGAGGAAGAGAAGCTTGGTCTTCTGCTGTAGGGTGGATGCTTGGCCGAGGCATACCCAGCTGGAAAGTCAGTTTCTCTCTGTCTCTCTCTCCATTATTTGTAGAGCATAATGATCAAGAAGGTAATCTCAGGATCATAACTGGTCCAAACTGCGTTTCTAAACTTACCACCTGAATCACTTGATGCCAGGTGAGGCTTGGTTCCCTCATCAGTATAGTTGGACTGAAATTAATTATCTGGTAGGGTAGTTGTGAGAATTAAATAGAGGTATTAGTCTAAATAGTTTAATGTAGGGCCAGATTGTGCTTCAGACCCTCTAGTAGTACAGAAATACAAGCAGTTATGTAGTTTTTAAAAGTCTGACAATGTCCTTTGAGTAGATTGAGAATTTTCCAACTCTGCATTTAATAAATTAGAGTTTAGTAAGTAAAAGATAAAAAGAGATTATACTATACAGTACTGTGTTATATAAATATATACTACCTGACTTTTCCCTCACATGCTTTTCTATAGAGAATTTTTAAAATAATCTACTTCTGAATGTTTTCATTTACAAATATTCCTGCTGATTAGCCAAAGTATTTTTACAACTGACAAGTCAGCAGTTCCAACCTGATGCACATCAATATCACTTGGAGAACTTTAAAAACTGTGTCAGTGTGTATATAATCCCTAGAGATTCTTAATTAGTGAGTCTAGAATAGGATTTGGTAGTTCTAAGAAGCTGCCAGAATTGAGAACCCTTATACTGAAGCAAGGTGAAATTGAGGTGGGGCCGCCAGAGGACAAAGGTGAGTAGGAATGAATCTTATCCATCTTCTTCTCCTCTTCAGTGAAGTAACACAAGAGCAGCAATTAGAATCCCCAGAGATTAGAAAATGAAGTGGTTTATTTTTCCTTTTTTGTCATTGTAGACATGGAAGGACCTCAATGAAATTTTAAATGGTTCAACAAAGCATGCGCTAATGGATGACAGCGATCCTCCTACTTATAACCTGCAGATAGAATCACAAGATGGGTGTCATCCTGGTGACAGTGCAGAAAGGAGACTGACACATTTGCCTTCTGCATCAGATGAAAATGAAAATCAGCTTGACAGAGATGGGCTGGAGCTTCTGACTAGCAGTGGTAGTGCCATGGGGAAAACTGAGGTGTTGGAGCAAGACAGTCTCAACAATAATGAAACCTGCATGCCCAGCTGTGAGGTGACTGCAAGTGAGAGCTCGGAAAGTGCTCTGTCTAAAGACCCCAAAGATGGGCAGGACTTCTTGGGAAAGGACAAAAAAATACCTGGAAAAAGAAGTACAAGAAGCAAAAAGGGCACTGTTAAGAAGATACCACCAGGTACTTTAAAATATATATATATATTGCTTATAGTATTTTTTAATTAAAAATAAACCTCCTTCCCACCCCATTCTGTGTGCACTGTCTTGCATCTTGCTTTTCTTGTCACTGTGTTCTGAAGCTGGCACAACACATAGTAGCACACATGGATGAAGCCAAGTGGTCCTGCACGCATGTGATGTCTGCAGTGTTCCTTTGTGTAGGTGTGCTGGAACTTAACTACTTCCGCATGGCTCTTCCTGGTCATTTACTGTAATAAGCAGGTCAGAAACAGACATTCTTAGTTACTGTTTTCACATTGTGCAGTTTAAGTATATGTAGTGTTCTTGCTTTTTTAAAAAGTTTATTTTTTTCAAATCTGTTTTACTTCAAAGAGAAAAAAAAAACAATTTCATAACACATCAATCAGGGGGCAACAATGGCACATACATTGTGAATTGTCATCCCCAAATCATTCACTCAGAGTACAAGACATCTACCTTCAATTGTCTGAGCAACAGCAGCACAAATCTGTCTTTTCAGCAAACTCAGAGATCAGTAGTATAACTATCTTAACTATTTTTATTACACATATATATGTACACACATATACATACGTTGTTTCTTTCAGCTTCTCACACTAGTGAGTGTACTTCCTTTATAAATTATATTTTCTGTCAAACTAGTGTTAAAATTTTCTTTCTGCCACTTTTGTGACTTTGATCATCAACTTATGAATTTCAGTAATATTAAGACCTCTTTATAGGTCTTTTCATCTCATTGTGTAGGTAAATAATGTACATGAACATATGTATCTTCTGCTAATGTTGAATGAGATATCTGATTTTAATGATCTGTTTCTTTGGTTGTAAAATAAGTCAGAATATTTCTTACTTGGTTTATTGGGCAGTTAATGCTTTTTTCTTTCTTTGAGAGAGGATCTTGCTATGTAGTTCAGGCTGCCTTTAGTTCACTATGTAGCCCAGGCTGGCCGTGAACTCTCAGCAATCCTGCCTTGGCCTCCTGACTGCTGGGATTACAGATGTGCACCACCAGACCTAGCTTAAAGTTATTTTTACAAGAAATGTGAAAGCATTTTCTTAAAAGATCTGAGGATAAACAGATAATTTATGTATAAATTGATGTATTCTGTAACTATCATTCAAGGGCTAATTGACTATGCCTCTTTAATTTGATTATATGATGACTTGAAGAACTTATATCTAGTTACAACTTGTGTGGGTTAGTCATAACTTCAAGATTTTATGAGTCCTTTTATTTCTTCCTTTGATAGCTTCAGTGCGATTTCTCTTGATGCTATTATATAATTTATTTAGTACTTATTACTCAATGAAAAGATAAGTAAGTGTAGAGTTACTGTTACTTGAAATACGATTTATAAAACTTAGGGAAAGTTTTATACACCTTTACTTTTTTTTGGTCTTTTTGAGAGAGGATCTCATTTGGTGTCAGGAATGGAACTCAGGAACTTGTGCTTGCCAGGCAGGTGCTATATTGCTAAGCCATATCCCTGGCCTCTTTTTAAATGTTTCATATGTATTGTATATATGACTGAATTGAAGAGAGTAAGAAAACTGAATCAGAAGTTATAAACCCTAATTTTAAACCTTTCTGATTGCAGATCACTTGATGCGATTGGATGCTTTGTACTTCAGTGCCTTCACCTGTAGTGTTTATTTACATAAATCTAGAAAGTTTCTTTCTAAACTTAAATACGATTTCTAACATAGTCCCTACTCCATTAAACTTTGATGAATCCCAGTACATACATCTTCTATAAAGGTGTTTATATTTAAGGGTACATTTTTGTGTTTGAAAGTTTTGTTGTTAAATGATTCTGTTATCAGGTAGCTTGTTCTAAAAAGCGGCTCACCAACTAAACATGATTGGGTTTGAGGCTGCCTGCCTATCCTTTTGGAGTTGGAGTCTAGGTTCCTCTTGTCTTGAATAAAGAATTGAACCAAATGGACAAAAAGCAGTGACAAAGCTTATTCAGGAAAGTAAAAGTGAAGAGTGGGAGAGGAGCTGGCTTGGTGGAGTGACCTTGGGCTGAGGAAGGAAGAGCAAAGATAAAAATATGTACTGATTCTTGGACACACAGTGTAGGTGTAGAAAATTACCAAAACCCCTGGCTCCACGTGGCTTTCTTTCTTTTAGATTGTTTTAAGTTGCAAGGAAACCAGGGATAACTTCTACATAGCAGTCTGGAAAGATGGTGCTGCCATCCCTGCCTCTGTCTGCTGTGTGCTATGGAAAACCTGCGAGTTCTCAGAAGCCCCATGCAGGGTGTTGGGAACTGTTCTGCGCATGTGTCCTGGATCTTGTAATTAACTGGTCATACCTACTTCCCCAGCCAGTTTTTGCCACACCTTAATCACCTATCTCAGTATGTTTACATAGGAGAAATAATTTTAACCTGAAGGGAAGGATCTCTCCTGGGATAAAATCATTTCCTTATATCTCTGGGAAGGACTTGAAATAGAAACCTTTAGATGGCCTGGGAGCTTTCCTCATGGTTTACTTGCTAGGACCCCATCCTGGATTGTTGGTTAAACCTGTGTGCTCTTAGTATACATCCAGTCACCAAATCCAGTGATTTCCTGGTATCACCCTGAGAGATCTATTTCTTTGCACATCCACTGCCCTAGCACATCCACATTCAGTTTCAAACCAGAAATAGGGGTTTTGTGGATCACTGTCTTTCATGTTCTTAATGACTTGGGTTTTTTTTTTGTAAGATCATAAATATTAAAACATAAGTTATCTTAACCCAAATGTCCTATAGATGAAAGGGACAGAATTGAGGGGAGAAACTAAGTAAAATTGTTATAAAAAGTGATAATTAAATTGAACAGAGGTGCAGACTCTGGAGCCAGAAGCCTGAGATTAAATATAAGATCCTAATTATATTTAATGTTACATAATGTCTGCTCTTCTAGAGAATGGAGGGATAGTAAAGATTTTACCTTTGTTAGTAGGTGTTCTTACAACTTTATTTGAAATGTAAATTAAATTTATTCACTCTTATTCAGATATTTTTGTTGTGTATGAGTTTTTTTATTTGTTTTATTTTGGTGTGTTTTCTTGATACTAGGGATTGAACTCAAAGCCTTAGCATTGAACTGTGTCCTTGGACATTTTTGTTTTTATTTTGAGACAAGGCCTTGGTATAAGTTACTAAATTGCCCAGAGTGGGCTCAAATTTGCAATCCTCCTGCCTCTTCTTCCTTGAGTGCTGGGATTATATATGTATACTACTACACCCAGTTCTGTAATTATTTTGTATGTATCCAAAAGGTAGTACTGGGGAAAAAAGGCCTTTTTTTCCTTTCATTTTTTTCTGTAGGTTTTGTTTTGTTTTGTTTTGTTTTGTTTTGAGACAGAATCTCTCTGTGTAGTTGAACCTGGCCTCAAACTGGCTGTGATCCTCAACTTTGGGGAGCCTCCCAAGTACTGGGATTAAAGGTGTGTGCCACCACACCTGGCACAGTTAATAGTTCTAAGAGACATTTTAGTACCATATGGTTTTTCTGGAACATTTTTATAGACCTGCTCAAATTTGAAGTTGGCCCCTCAGAAGCCCAGTTTTCATATTATGGGCTAAAAAGTTTTCAGCGCAATGAAAGAGACAGTAATATAAAGTAAAAAGTAGCCTTTATTCCAAGGACGCAGAGAGAAGTCCATGACCACTGGCGGCCTGGCTTTCTCTGCCGGAACATGGAGCATGGAATATATATACACCTTCTGACCTGGGTGGCACCTAGGGCGGGCATTGACAACTCCCGACTCCCGAGGAGCTGACTGCAATTCTCTGTGCGCACAAACAGGAAGGGGAGTTGTAATTAAGGCTGAGGAAGAAGCAGGAAGCAGGAAGTAGGCATTCCTGCTTTGGCCTTCGCCACGTTAGACCACCGCCATAACCCTCGCCATAACCCTTTCATGGGCCGCTGCTTGTCTTTTTTTTAAAGAGAATTGAATCTCCTTGTAACAAGTTTCAAGCTGTGTTATATCAAATTTTCACTGTATAAAACTAGCATGACTTTAGGTAAATATTTTCCTAAACACTAATGGAAGTTAACCTGTGAATTTTTAGCACAGCTTTAAGATAATTGAAGATATAATTCAACATGCACACAATTCATTCATTTAAGGTGTACATACTTTGATTGTTTTTAATATATTCACAGTTATGCAACCATCAACACAGTCGCTTTTTAATGTTCTGTCACCCCCAAAAGAAACCCCATACCTGTTAGCAATCATTTCTCATTTTCTTTGAGCCATCCCAGCCATAGGCAGTTCTACTAGTCTGTCTGTCTTTGTCTTCCTTCCTTTCTAGATTTCACTATTCTGGACATTTCTCTTACTTAATGTAATTTTTCATGTTTCACTTCTGTTGCAGCAAATGTCAATACTTCATTCCTTTATAATCACCAGATTATATGCTGTCGTATGGCTGTGCCATGCCTCATTTAGTATGGACTGTTTTTACTTTTCACTGTTGCAGATAACACTTAATGAACATTTGTGTGCAAGTTTGTGTGTGTGTGCAAGTTTTTAATGAATTTATGTTTTTATTTCTCTTGGTTGTATGTTGCTAGGAATAGAATTGCTAAATCATATGGTAACTTTGTGTCCACTTTTTTAGGACCTCCCAAAATGTTTTCCAAAGTTAAGACAGTTATATAGTTGTTTTGGGTTTTTGAGACAGGGTTTTACTGTGTAGTTCAGGCAGGCCTTCAACTCATGGTGATGGTCTTGTCTCAGACTCCTGAGTGCTGGGATAACACGTGTATTAACCATTGCCAGCTCTATTGTCAAATACTTGAAAGTTTTAATTTCTCTTCACTTTGTCGGCATTTGTTAATATCTTGCTCAATTATAACCCTATTTTTTTTTGGAGGTATAACTCACATGCCATAAAATTCAACTTTTAAAAGTGTACAATTTCCTGCCTTGCAAGCAGGCAGTCGTGAGTTCGATCCCTGGTACCGATAAAAAGGAAAAAGAAAAAAAAAAGTGTACAATTTAGTATGTTTAGTATAGTCATCAGGTTGTGCAGCCATTACCAGTATCTAATTCTGGGGTAATTCATTCCCTCCAAAAGAAACCATGTACTGTTAGCAGCTGCTCCCCATCCCTCCTCTTCCCCAGCTCCTGGCAGCCAGTAGCTCATAAATTTTGTCTGGTTATACAAGACAAGTTTGGATGAAGTATCCGATGGTTGCCATATCGATGTTAGTTATTTTATTCAGCACTGGTTGCCATAGTACCTAAGCACTTGACAAAACATTTCTGCAAATGAAGCCAACGATAGACAGAACCTGGCAGCTGATAAAGGAAGATCATCTTAAATTGACATTGCCCTCACTTGTCCCATTAGACACCTGCACAATGTGGCCAGCTGGCAGGTGACAAGGAGGGCACACAGCTAGAGAAAATCAAGCCTCAGAAATCTATTTGTGGGGGAAAAAAAGTAGTAGATCTGTGGCCTGAAGTTAGTCTTGTGTAATAAAAGAGGAAAAAGACTTGGGTTTGAATCTTGGCTGTTTCCTACCTCTGTAATTTATAGAAAAGGAATCAGTTAAAAAAAAAAGTAATAAGATCTAAGAGAGCAATAAAGCCCAAAATGTGTAAATTTTGTTGTAATAAAGAAAGGGAAAGAAAAGTGCCCTGAAGGATACAACAGCAAGGGTGCTTAGGTGTGTTACATAGAAGACCATATTAATATTTTGGATTGGATTACTGAACACAACTGTTTTCAGTCTCACTGTTTGAATGTTCTCTTTGTGTGCTTTGATCCTGTGACCTGAAACACTGTTTCTAAGATGATAGCCAATAATCTGGTGATAGCTTACTGTTTTTTGTTTTTTGCTTTTCTGTAGTTCTGAATTACTTGTACCCTTACACTGTTTTGTTTTGTTCTGCTTTTTTTCTCTTTTTCCTTTTAAATAAAATATTTTTAAAAAAAGAAAGAAAGAAAAGGAATCAGTTTCCTTCTTTGTCTATAAGGGGGTCTGACCCTTCGTAGCTACAGAATTGTTCTTAGAATGTGCAACCCTGGATATGATGTACTTTATAAGGTACCTAGCAAAAAACAAGTGCTCTGAGTGGCTGATTCTTTATAGTCACAAAATGATTTTTATGTGGCATGGCCATTTAACTAACTTATGGAATTAGCCAGGCATGGTGGCACATGCCCATAATACCAGCACTTGGGAGGCTGAGGCAGGATGATTGTTGTCAGTTCAAGACCAGTCTGGGCTACAAAATGAGCCCAAGGCCAGCCTGAACGGCATAGTGAGACCCTGTCTCAAAAAGACAAAAAAAAAAAAAAAAAAAAAGAAAGAAAGAAATTAACTTGATAAGTTTTGTAGAGTTTCCTATCTCTGCCCTATGCTAATGTGTATTCCTAAAACTAAGTCCAGTTCTGTTGGAGTTTAATGTTAGATACAACATGCCTTCTGGATTCTAACCAATATCTAAAATAATAACTGGTAATGCCATAAAATACAAATTCCCACTACAGATTTTCATTTTATGGCTTTGACCAAGTAAAACCTTTATGACTGCTCTCCAGTGCCTAGTGGAGGTGGTTAAGTAACATCTGTACTGGCAGTTGTGGCCAGCATTCAGACACTTGGGGTTTATAGACTGTGGTGGACAGATGTGGACATACCCTACCAATGTGTGTTCATGTTATACACGTGGATAAGACCCTGTAAGAGGAATGATGGATTGTAACTAGGTTTGTGTAGTAGGCAAGTAAATGGACAGTTTACCTACTTTCATGCTATACACTGTACTTTGAAAACTAATGTTTACCTTATTCTGTTCCTGGTTGATAGTCTAGTTCTTTTAAACTAAAGCTCTTTGGAAATTGACATATAGAAACAGTAGCCTGTTTTTTCATTCTTCCTTCAAGAACCTGATCAATGGAAACAGGTTATCCCTCTTTAAAGATAACTATTCCCTGTGTATCAGAAAAATAAAAGAGTTCTTGATTTGTATGGAGTTAATTTTAGAATTCAAAGAATTTAGCCAAAATTCCTTTAGAAAAAAACAAAAGCTCTATATTAAAATGAGTCCTGTGTTGTTGCTACAACAAATTACCACAAATTTAACGGCTTAAAACAGCACAAATAAATTTATTTATTTTGTTTTTGTAAGACAGAGTCTTGCTTTATAGTTCATACTGGCCTTGCATTCATTATGTAGTCCAGCCTGACCATAAGCACAGTGATCGTCCTGCCTCAGCCTCCCAAGTGCTGGGATTATAGAAGTGTGCTACCATGTCTGGCTCATACAAATTTATCTTTCAGCTCTCTGATCAGAAATCTAATATGGTTCTCACTGGTGCAATCCAGGCCCCGTACATACTAGTTAAGTGATATAAAGATATTTTGTCTCCATATAATTGAAAAATTACTGGTATAATTGAATTTAATAAACCTATTTTTCTGTATAATATGTAATAAAATACCATTGAATATGTTTCTCTGTAATGTTCTTTTGACTTACTGAAAGGCCGGGATTAGCTCTTGGTTCTTTATATCTTTTCTCATATGATTCCATTATTCTGAAGAAAATCTCTTAGGTTAGTAGCTTTTAGAGAATTATAGAATATTAAAGAGGGGGAAGCCATTTAGGAAAAGTTTTAGTTTTGTTTCTTTTGGTTATTAAACTCTCCCACAAATAGTATGTTTAAGCTTCAAATTTAAATATATGCCTTTGTATTTGTTAGAGAAACAAAGGCATGTATAGATTTTCAAAGACATAAGAGTATATACAATTTCTCTTAGAAAGGTCATATAGTGTTTGAGAATTTCATTTGTTTTAGAGAACCAAGAAATATTTATGCAGTATTTGATAGCTGATAAATTTTGTGTTGTTGTAATTGCAAAATAAGGTAAAATTTTGCCATTTATAAGTGTAGGAGCAAAAGTTGGTTGCTGCTTTTGGAAAAATTGTTAATTTCATTTGAAATTTTGTTGTTTATTCGTGGCATTGGACAATTAGCATAATTGATCCATGCTTGAGTAAATTCCTTGCGTATTTTTAGTTTTTAATAAAATGTGTTAAAATGTCTAATCAGGCTTCCGAGAGGAAATTAGGGAGTCTAAATATTGTTGCTAATTGGCACATGCAATTTAGAGTTTAAATCCCAGCAATATTTATATATACTACTTGTGCCTTGAATACAGAATAGAAATAGCCTGGAGCAAGCTTTGGGAAGTGGTAAAGCTTGAGGGAGTAGTTCAAAGTGCTGGGATGAAAAGGATGTAGCTGCCCGCGAAGTTGCCTACCTGCTTTCACCACCTTGGAGTCCCTAGACAGAGAGTCTGACCTAAACCAGCCTGTGGGAGTTATCAGCACACATTTGCTAAGTTCCCATTGAGTTTCCTGTATTTTTGCGAAATGCTTTTTCGTATCTATTGTGTACCTGTAAAATCTAAATACTGATTTAGGATGTTGTATTTAATATACAAATGTGGCTGTCTGATTTAACCTTTTATTAGAAAGAAGATAAATAAGGTCTTAGTGTTGAACACAGTCCGGCTAGAGGCAGAGGCACTTAAATACTAAGATAGGTGCTATAGATCTAGGCAGTGGTTTAATGTGATTAATTAAACATTCTAGTGAATAATTTGAGCTGTGGCTCTTTAAGAGCTCAGCAAAGCAGACACACTATAAGAAGGATTTGTTCCTTTCACTCAAGAAAAATGGTCTTTATGGTATTTACCAGAGAGAAAAAGAATGTTCTTTGGTAATTTTAATGTCCAGAGTCTGCAGTGACAGCACTTAAAACCTATGTGACTTAGCTAATGAGAAGTGTAATCTGAGCCTTATGTGAGTCCTGTTCCTCAAAGTAGTCCTGAAGTATTAATTGTAATTTCTCAAGATGCCACCTAAAATAAAGCCCACTGGCTGGTTTGGTCTTTTCCACGCCCCATACCCACATGAACTCCATCCCGTGCATCAGAGAGAGCAATGGTGCCGTTTTGAGTGCCTGTCAGTTTGAGGCGCACTTCCTGTGCCCCTGAACCTTGTCCTTTTGCCATTCGTGTTTATGAGGAGGTGGGCTGGGGTGAATTCCATTAACCTGGGTTGACAGCCCATGCTCCTAACCTGGCCCGCATTGCTCCTTGGAGAGCAGCGGCCACTGCCAGAGGGCCCGGAGGAGACTGCACTGTGACCAAATGCCAGTTACAAATGTGTCTCTGTTACCCCTGGTCAGTTCTGAAGGACGCTGGCTCACTTTGTAACTAGTATGTGCTCATAAAACTAGTATGCTTCGGAAGAGGAAAGGCTGTTTCCTTTTTTCCACTTAAGTGTTTAGGCAATAATTGAAGATATTTAAACAGTGTTCTGTTTCGGTGGGTGAGCAGACCTTACAGTGAGGAAGTGTGAGAGCACAGAGGAGGAAGGCACAGAGAGTCTAACACAGCCACTACATAAACCATGCTTTTGTTCACACCTAATCTGTCTTCCAGACTTATGACCCAGATAAGTGGTAGCCTTAGTGTTTAGGGTGGTTTCAAAAATCCAATTATTTAGTGACCCAGTAGTAACATTAAAATTATAGAACTGGTGGTACTATAGTTTTTTCTTTTACTGTTTTTACTGCAGCAAAATATAGATAACATAAGTTTGCCATTTAACCAGTTTTGTGAACAATTCAGTGGCATTAAATACACATTTATAATGTATGTATCACCATGATCAGTTTCCAAAATGTTTATACCCTAAAAAGAATCTTCTGTTACTAATTCCCCATTCTTTCTTATAGTTTCTCTTTATTGATACTTTCTATGTGTTCATACATTGTTTTTCTGATTTCCTTTATTTCTGTAGTTTCCTTAGTTCGTTGAGCACATTTTAGGTACTTTATTTAAATTCTTTGATAAGTCCAGTGTTTTAGGCCTCTACAGGGTTGAATTGGGCTATCCCTTAGTGTTTATACAGTTTTATATAGTTTTTGTTGTTGAAAACTAGACCTTTTCAGTGTGTAACTCTGGAAATCAGATACTCAGCCTTGTTTGAGAGTTAGTGTTCTTGACCGCTGAAGCCTTTGCTGATTGTTTCCTGATCTCTACAGGTTGGCTTGGTGCTTTCCTACTGTCTCCTTCACTGTGCAGCCAGGCTGTTTATAATTCTTTTTTTGGTGGGGGTTTGAGACAGGTTCTCGCTGTGTATTTCAGCTGGCCTTGAACTCACTAATGTAGTCCATGCTAGCCTCAAACTCTCAGCGTCCTGAGAGCCACGATTTCTGGTGTACGTCACCACTTGCAGCAGGAGGCTGTCTGCTTCTCCTTTCACTTTCTGCTTGCACCTCGTTATAGATTATGCAGCGGTGAACGTTTCAAGCATTCTTAGGCCTTGAAAAAGTGTGCATCCTGCCTGGAACATGAGGCCTCCTGTGTTCTCTCAGTATACATAAGCACTTTTATGTCTGCTGTATCACTCAATCGTAATTTTTGTTGTTCCAATTGGTGATGGGCTTTTTTGGTCAACTGACAGTATTTACCAAAAGAAGCAATGCCTGCTACTTTTTCACTTTGAATAGGTTGTGAATCAGGAATCACAGAGGTAAATGCTCATGTAGGTCATTCAGGAAGCCCCTAGATGGGTGAGAACAGACGAACACAGTGGTCCACTCTGCCTGGTTTGAAACCAACCCTCATCCTTGTAATACAGGTTGCTGTCTTCAAGGCTACTGCCATGCAGAGGCAAGAAGGGATAAGTAAGGACAGTTAAAACTCCAAGAAGCTTTCCTGCTATTTTTATATTGTCTCGTGCTTGATAGCAATAGAACATTGTTGTATACCTTTGTTCTGCAGAGTTCTGACAGTTCTAGTTTTTTATATTTCTCTGAAGGCATGAAATTTAAGAGCTATTTATTCTGCCATTTTGCTTGTGTCACTCAAAACCTTTTATTCTTAGGGTTTCCATAGCAAGAACTAGACCCAGAGGCATGGAATTAAATTTAAAGAATGCTGTGTTGTGTTTTTATACAATAGAATCTTTTTTGTTTGTTTCTTTGTTTGTTTTAGATGGGGACTCTGTCTAGTTCAGGCTGCCCTTGAACTTACTATGTAGCCCAGACTGGCCTCGAATTCATAGGGATCCTCCAGCCTCAGCCTCCCAAATACAGGATTACATGCCTACGTTACCAAACCCAGCTAAAATAGCATCCTTTGGATAAAGATTCCAAATATTTAAAGACTTCAACCAATTAATTTTTGCAGTGCAGTAGAATCTCTGTTTTAGACATATAGAGAAAACCACACAAATATTGAAGTCTCAAAACAGTAGTTGGTATAAAACTTAAATCTTAGAGATCATAGACGAGAGTTTGACAATTCTCAAGAAGTTCAACATAAAATTATGATATAATCCAGCTGTTCTACTATTGGTATATATACACAAGAAACTGAGGCATGGATTCAAACAGATAATTTAAGGTTCATAGCAGCATTAGTCATGATAGTCAAAATAGAAACAGTCCTTCTGGCCCACTAATGTGTTAATGGGCAAACAAAATGTAGTACTGAATATATATGCAAGTGCAGTATGTATGTAATAAAAGGAGTAGTATCTGGTACACGCTACAACATGGATAGGCCTTGAAGACAGTGTCCTTAGTGGAATAAACCTGACTCAAAAGGACAGATAGATGAGCCTGGTCAAGTAAAGATTTTAGAACTGGCAAATTCATAGAAGGTAGAATAGAGGCTTCTAGGGGTGGAGGGGGAGTAGAATGACAGCATTTAATAAATATAGTTCTGTTTGGGGAAGGTTTTTTTTTAAGAAGTCCTAGAGATGGATATTGCTGATGGTTGCATAAAGTCATGAATGCATTTAATGCCACTGGATTACACGCTTTAAAAGGTTTAAAGTATTACATCTTCTATGTGTAAAAAAAAAAAAACTATTTGTAGCTGTTTAAACTCAGCATTAGTTCATACAGAGCTTTAATTTGACTGTTGGTTTTTGAGTTTGAGTATGTGCTGTATGATTATTCTGTGTCACCATCACTGTGATACGTGCTTCATGTAGATTGTGTCGTGTACACCTTACCATAGACTTGTTAAGCAGCACTACAGTTAGCTCCAGTTCACAGATGAGGACTGTGAAGCACAGAGTGTTTAAGCAACTGAGTTTAAACCCAGGGTCATATTGCTAATAAGTGACACTGAGGATTTGATCCCAGGCAATCTAACTTAAGAACTCTTGATTGTTATACCATACTATCCATCTCAATTTTGGTGATGTTTAAGGTACGTTTAAAGGAATTCTGTTCTACATTTGTCTTAATAGTTTGTTGCACAGTAATTACCGCACATACTTTTCCTCTGAGCAGGTGGTCATTGTACTTCTGCTGAACCGTTCCTGTTGCCTCCCCTTCAGCAAGACAGAACAAACATCATTACCAACTGCGCTCTTCAGGGAGGTGATAGAGCTGAGTTTGTTTCAGAAATTGTCTCTGGATGATAATTCAGCTTTAAGGTTCTTTACTTGATGTGGCCTCAGTTCAGGAAAGGGGACCTTTAACACATGGATCACAGTGTTTCTGTAGTAGTGAATGAATTTTTTTCCTAATGTCTTTCTTCCAAAAACTTGGTACTCATATTAGGAAAAAAGGCAAAAACCCACGATTAAATAAAGGACCTTTCTACTTTCTTATGGAGCGTCCATGTAATTACAAAGCAGTACTGTATTCTGCGTTTAACATGTAGGGAAAGTAAAGTTTAAAGAGAAGAATTTGCAGCAACATGTGGTGGTGCATGGCTGTAATCCCTGCACCTGGGAGGCTGAAGCAGGACTGAAAGGTCGAGCCCACCCAGGCAGTTTGGCTACTTGGTGAGACTCTGTCTCACTGTAAAAACTAAAACAAGGGCTGGGAATGTAGCTCAGTACAGATGCCCCAGTGCAATCCTCACTACTGACAAAAACACAAAAACAAAACAAACAGTTAACTAACCTAAATTCAGAAAGCAGTACATTTAGGCAGTCTGAGTTCAGAGCCTATGCTCTTAGCCTTTGATGCATTGCAGTTCTTTTTTTTTTTTTTATCGGTACCGGGGATCAATCTCATTACCTACCGCCTGCTTGCAAGGCAGGTGCTTGTGCCACTGAGCTCAATCCCCAGCCTCTGCATTGCAGTTCGTATCTATGATTTCTAATGTTTGCTTCATAATATTCTGGGTGCCATAGTGTTGTTTATCTAATGTTGTATGATTTACAGAACATTCATGATACATAATAACAATTTTCTGCAAATTTACCTTCAGGCTTTGTGTCAAGCATTGTGTTAAGTCCCAAGGCCACAGTGACAACTCATGACACTTGCTCATTAAAAACTGGCTGTCTAACCAGAGGGAACAGCATGAAAAAATGGCAATCTGTGTATGAAATTTTGTACTTACACTCTGAGTAGTAGTGTGCAGTATGTGAAATCTATTAGGCCTCCCCCCAAAATTAGGCCTTTACGTGTCATTTTTCCCATTCTTTCCTACCAAGTTGGCTTATGTCATCAATGTCCTGCATTATTGTAAGTATAATCATTACTGCTACCTTTTACCTAAGTCTTGGTGTCTTGTGCTAATCTTTCAAATCTGTGTTTTTTTCTGCAATACATTTTCATTCTTTTGATGACTTAGTACCAAAGTACCAGTGTGAGGTTTTGCCTTCAAACCATCCAATGTATGTCATTACTCTAATCTATTGAAAAGAAATAGTTATATCATGTAGTGATAGTGAAAGATGTTAGATCAAGGCTGAGTTATTAAAGGGAGAATTAACATTTCTAGTGTTGCAAAGTAAAAGTTCATTAAAGGATATTACATATTATATTTTTCCACAAAATTCTTCTTGGTCATTACCAAAGTGAGATTCTAAATCTACTGGATTAGTTATATGTCAGAACTGATACATAATTTAGGTGCTTTGATAAATTGATTAAAATCTCTCATTTAGGATAATTCTTCCAACCACTGGTTCATAGTTGTTACAAACATTTTTTTTTTTTTAAATAAAGCTGGAGTGGGCATGGTACATTCCTGTAATCCCAGAACCCTGAGAGGTTGAGGCAAAAGGATTGCAAATCCCAGCCCAGCCTGAGCAATTTAAATTTAGCACCTTAGTGAGACCCTATTGTAAAATTTAGGCGAATCGGACACGATCAGGGTAGTATGGCAGGAGACCTATCACAAAATTTGAAATGATCTGGGGATGTAGTTCAATGTTATGGCCCTACGTTCAATCCCTGGGATTGCATAAAATTATACATAAATACATAAGTAAAACCTCAACAGGTACATTCAAACTGTGATTTCCACTTTAGAACTTGATGAAGTTGACAGGTGTTTGGTTAAATTAAGGTCTGTGAATTTGTTACTGTCTGTAAATGCTTATAAATAGCAGCATCATGTTTTGTAAGGGGTAATTTTAACTTTAACTCTGGTTTTCACCAATGAAGATAAATAGAGTTTGTTTCTGTCTGGCCATGTAGATTGATACATGGGAACAAAGAGCTTCATTTATGTTGAGTAAGACTTTTTATAAGTGAGGGGAAAATAACATGTTCATGTTTTGATATGAATTTTAATACTAATTCATGAACTATGACAAGACTTATTTTTTTCAAGAAGAAATTTTCTAAGACTCATAGGGCGTCAGAAGTAAACATATCAAGCTGGGGCCGGTCCTGGTGGCGCATACTTGTAATCCCAGTGCTCTGGGAGACTGGTGCAGGAGTACTCTATGGAAAATAAAACAAGTTCCATCGTGTTCAAAACAAATATTGGTGAATAATAAACTAAGCATTTTAACAGAGTTTTTATAATTCTGATAATTCATCATAACTTTTTAAGAATATGAGCTTTAAGGCGTCCAAGAAAACAGCCGAGTGGTGAACAGCAAAGAAAGAACCTATCCAAGATTGGTGTCTAGACTCTGGAATACAGCAATGTGGAGAAGAGAAGTAGGAGAGAAGGGGGTCCCCAGGACTCAGGAAGGATATGAAGCCAGATTTGGAGCCCAAGGGGAAAACGAAAAGAGAGACTTCAACAAAGAAGAAAGATGGCAGATAGCAGCTTCTCCCTGAGCTCTGACTCGTTTTGTGGGACAGGCACCTGGAACCTGCACATGCACAGTGACTACTAGTGACCACAGAGGCCTCCATGGAAAAACCAGTGGAACTGAGCAGTGTTTGCAGCAGACTGCAGTGGTTGGTGAATTATTCTGGTTTAGAGATCCCCTGGAGAGTGCAGCTGGCTGGTAGCCATCTCGGAGAGGTGCCAGCTAAGCTCAGAACTAAGAGCAGCTGTGGACTGGCTTCGTGTAGCAGCTCCCAGTGTCAGGGTGTGGTGGAACCAAGTTCAACTCTGCGGGAAGTCACGGACTCCAGTTCAAATTGGCAGGGAGCCAGGGTCTAGCCAGCAGGAGGCAGAGTGTTGCAGGCTGAACAAACTGGGTTCCAGCCTCACAGCCAGAAACCAGCCTGAGTGTCAGTGAAACTAATGGTTGGATTAATCAACACAGATCTGGACTCTGTCTGCCTACTTTACCAGTGATGGCAGAGACAAGCCTTCAAGTAGACATTGTTTCCTTATTTTCATTTTTTCCCTCTTGTTTTTGTTTTCTAATTTTTCTTAATCTTGTTTTTATATGTGAAAAATATTTCTACCTCTTTTGCTGTTCCGTTTTTGTTTTTGTTTTGTTTTGTTTTTTTAAACAAGGTCTCACAATGTAGTTCAGGCTGGCCTTGAACTCCGTGATCCTCCTGGCTCAGCCTCTTTAGGACTGGGATTACAGACTTGCCCTGCCATGCCCAGTTCTGTACTTGTCTGTCCCCTCCTTTTCTTTCCCTCCCATCTTCTTCACCAGTTTCCCAAAATTTATGTAATATTCATTTGTCCTCCAGCCTTGCTTATAATCTCTTCCTCATGTTTTATTTCTTTATTTTTCCCCCAAACTCCTTTTAAAATTTTTTTCTCCCATGAGGGTAAAAATCACCATCCTCAAGCCATATTTACTGTATGCAATTTTCTGTTTTGTTATATAACCATAAATCTGGTTTATGGGGTCGAAGATTACAAATTAATAGTTACTACACTTTGTCATTTTCTAAGTTTTGATGCTATTTCTAAGCTGTTTGATGCTATTGTTTTGTTGATTGTACTACTTTAGCCAAGGTGACATTCTAGTCACTTGCTCTTCCTGGAATGCCTGGATGAGACTGCATAAGTGTCCTAGAAAATACTGTAGGCCAATGCCAAAGAACCAGGGTCTAGGGCAAATAGGCAGCAATTTCTCATCCCCAGTAAATTGAAGAGATAGGATCTTGGCAATAGACTCAAAACCCAAAAGGCAGATATCCTTGGAAGACATTTCTTGAGAAGTAGTCATCTTCTAAGATCTCTAAGTACTAGCAATAAAACTGTTTGCCATAAGCAATTTATAAGCATCAACCCAAGAATTAAACTTTAAAAAAATAGAAATGCGAAGCAAGATGCAGTCCCAGACTTTCAGCTCACCAAAAGCAAGCCCAGGGCAATTAGGCAGAACAATTCAAAAGCCACCCATTTAGACTCTCTGAAGTGGTAATAGCAGAAGTAACAACAGGGTGAGTGAAGCTCTAGAAAAACTCAAATCAGAAATAATTTCTCAGACAATTTCAGAGATGGTGACTATAATGAAAAATATTCTTAGTGATTCTAGAGCAGAGACAGATAAAAATAGAAGAATGAATGTCCACCATGAATCTATACTGATTAAATATCTGAGCTAATCACAATGTAGGTTTCTTTTTGGGGGGGGTACTGGGGATCAAACTCACGATCTCATACTTACCAGACTGCTGAGCTAAAACTCCAGCCCTACAGTGTAGGTTTCTATTTCTGTTATTTAGGACCTTTTTTTTGGTCTTTTTCCTTTTTAGTACCGGGGATCGAACTCACGACTGCCTGCTTACAAGACAGGTGCTTATGCCGCTAGCTAAATCCCCAGCCCCTAGGACCTTTTTTTTTTTTTTTTTTTTTTTTTTAAAACCTCCTTTTTGAAAAGATTCACCAATCCTGTCCTTTTTTTTCTTACCTCTGCAGGTCCTTCCTTTCTGGTAATAGTCCATAAGGGTTTTATTTAAATTCCTTTAACTGAAAATGAGCATTACAAATTTCAGCCTTACCTAGATGTAGTGGTACAAACCTGTTATCCCTGGACTTGGGATACTGAGGGAAAAAGATTGCAAGTTTGAGCGCATGCTGGACAATTTAGTAAGTAAGTGAGACCCTGTCTTAAAATTTAAAATGGCCTTTGAATGTAGCTCAGAGGGAAGGTCCTAGGTTCATTTGCCAGTTCTGCATGCATATGCAGGCACGCACATATATACACACACATTTCAGCTTTTTTTTTTTTTTACATCGTAGAATAATATTTTGGTAGCAGTTTGAGAACAGTTTAATCAAGAGAAGAACAGCATGTGGGCAAGTGGCTTTGTTATAGTCAACATGAGATTCAATAAATATCCTGGGCTTATTATTATGAGAAAAAAGAGGAAGAAAATATTGCGTTTTTTTCTTTGTAGTTTTCTGTGAAAAGTTCTTACTGCCACATTGTCTGTTTTGGTTCTGTTACCATGTGATTAGAATATTAGAGAATCACTGATATTTTTTATAAATACTGTTCCTACAATATCACAAGCTGTCTCACTGGGTCATGTATATCCAGAGTCCAACTGACATAAAATCTATAGAAGAGAGTTCTCTAAAATATAAGTAATCACTGTAGATTTTAAACAGAAGTAGAACATTTGGAATTTTAGAGCTAAAGACACTGCTGAATATAAGTGGGACAGTACTGTACCTAAGTCAGCCCTGTGCTCCAGAAGTTAAGAGCTACTAAAAAGGGTTATATAGTGAGTTCAAGGCAGCCTGAACTGCCTAGTAAGACTCTGTCTCAAAAAAACAAAAAAGAGCTACTAAAAAAGGAGACTACATCAACTATTATAATGAAATCTAGCATAATATAATATAATATTATAACGAAATCCAGCCACATAAAGAGGTTAGAGAAAACTACTTTGACTTCAGGCTTATGTTGTATAGAAAGATGTAGATTTTGTTAGGATAGAACATAAATGAGCATAAATCAAAGAAATAGCATTTGAAATCTGTAACTGATTAGAAAGGTGTAGAATATTTAGGAGATGAAAATGGACCAGTGTTGCCAGAGTGGTAGATACACTTTGAAATGCCAAAGAAGTCAGAACTTGGGGCCCACTATAGAGGAAGGGAAGCTAGGTTGTGGGACAGACATTGTATTACTAAGAAAGGCCTAGCCAAGGCCAACTATCTGAGGGCAGAAAGTTGAGGGGAATTGGAACTAATACTGAGATTTCAAAGAAAGGTGAATTATAATAGATTAGATTAAATGTTTAAAATGTACGTTTTAGGTGCTATAGATCAAACGTTTGTTCATGACTTTTCAAAAGTTTGCATTACTTCCTTTTACTATGTGTTGCTGGCTGTTAATTCTGACATCTGAATTCCACCACTCTCTTGGTATCCAGTCAAGTAGTTTTGATGTTATCAAACCAGAGTTTTTGAAGAAAAGCTTAACTTCTTTACCTACTTCATGGGCTATCACCTTTATGTTCCTCTTCAGCACTCTAAGTCTGTAGTAATGTTGTGTTTGCTAATAGTACCAATAAGATGTCAGCACAATTTGAACTTAATGAAGACAACAACTTATGATTTCTAGGCCTTTTTTCATTGGATTAATTTTGTTTGAAAGTTTTATGGTTAACAAGTATAGTTGTTTTAAAGTATTCTACCATAATGGCTATTTATTCTGATGCAGGTGTTTTCTTTATTTTCCTCAGATGATGCATCTTTAATACAAGAGAAGATACTGAGTGCAGCCATATATGCTGTTGGCGATGAAGAGACTGCTGAAGTCAATGCTAATGATCAGCCAGAAGCCCCAAAGCAGGCTCTGCAGTCTCTGTTCTCACTTATACGAGGTGAAGTTGAGCAGTTGGATTCAAGGGCACTACCCCTCTGCCTTCATCAGGTACTACCTTAAACCCTTCATTTCCAGCCTCACTAAAATCAGTATTTGGAATCATCTAAAATCATCTAAACTCCAGTAAACAATCCTGAAACTGTTCTATCCCATCCCTTGTTGGTGAGCCCAGGAAAAGATGACCCGGGATCAGTGGCTGTGGGAAATTTGACATAGTACTAAATTGATGGCCACATCTTTCCCTTAGAGAATCAGCAGTTTGGACAAGAAATAGCTAATTTCTTTTCTTCAATGCACAGATAGGAGTCAGAGTAGCAAGAGCTTAGTAAGCACCAACTAAGTGCCAAAACCAAAGCTAGACACTGAAGAAACAAAAATAGTGAACAGGGTATGTCCTTAAGACAGTCACTGTGGAGCAGGAAAAACCATGCTATCAATACATGAGTGTAGAATTCTGTAGGAAGTGTCAGTGGCAACATCTGTTAGGGTTCAGCAGCATGAAATGGAAGATTAACTTTGTACCATAGGTTCATGGGTTGTACACAGTAGCTAGATATCTACCACATGACACAGGGAGCCAGGACCTAAACAGATGTAGTCTGGAAGGTCACTGCTGGAGATAAGGTGGAAAAAGAGACAAATGTAAGATTCCATAACTGATGACCTTAAGGCCTTAGTTTAAGCAGCTGGAAATTCTAATAACGAGAATTCTTCTGAATGAAAATTTTTTTAAAATTCTGGGCAATCCCTCTATCATGAGCTATACCCCCAAATTGGGTTTCTCAGAACCCAATTTGAATTTTAGAAAGTTCTTCCAGCTGAGTGTGATGATACATGCCATTAATGCTAGTGTTCTGGGAATCAGAGGCAGGAGGATTGCTGGTTTAAGCCTAGCCCTGGGCAACTTAGCGACTGAGACCCTGACCCTGTCTAAAATGAGTGTATGTATGTATAAAATATATATGTATGTATGTCTGGGAGATGGAGCTTAGTGCCCAAGATAAAAAAAAAAAAAAAAAAGCCTAACTTCTAACTTTCAGTGAGTGGAAGGAATGGAAGGTGATGAGCCTGGTGCCCGGAGAGTGGGAGGCCTTTAGTTCCTTGAACAGCCTTTTTGCGTAAGAGCTAACTCAATAACAATTGAAGCATTCGTAAGCTGCATTTTATTTTCACTTAAAAATAAGATACTTAAGAATAAAGATCAACTTTTTATCTCACCCACTTTCTGTTTTAATTTTTGCAACAGTGAGTAATTTTTAAAAAACAAAATAACAACAATATGTGATCCAAGGCAGGAAAATATATAATTTTACAAATTTACATTACCTCCTTGGTGGACTTAAGAATTGTCTTTGAGGAGCTGGGGATTTAGCTCAGCGGCATAAGTGCCTGCCTTGCAAGCAAGCAGTAGTGAGTTCGATCCCTGGTACCGATAAAAAGGAAAAAAGACAAAAAAGAAAATGAAAAAAAAAAAAAAAAAAAAAAAGAATTGTCTTTGAAAAAATGTATAGTGCTATAAGGTGCTAGCCTGCCATAGTTTAGGAGCATCAACACCCAGGCAGCCTTCTAATCTGTCAGCCTTTGTAGGAGTTGCACAGTGGCTTGGGTTTGCAAAGGGTATTTACTGTTATTGCTATTTTGTCCTCCAAATGACCTAGAGAAGTCAGTGTTATCATCTGCTCACAAATGGGGCAACTGACACACCCTCAAAAGCACTTTCTCATACATAGGTAATAGAATCTGTGTCATTGAATACATCTGTTTTTGGACCAATCTGGGAGACATTCAAGGGTGGGCTACATATTAAATAATATTGCCCTATCAAGGTTTTTCTTGAAGGGGCATTGTAGGTTATATCATGCAGATGAGTGTCTCCATTTTTTCTTTTTTTCTTTTTCCCTCAGATGGAATCTGATTATATAGTTCAGGCTGGCCTTGAGCTCATGGCAGTCCTACCCCAGCCTCCCAAGTGGTGGGATTATAAGCATGTGCCACCTTGCCTAGCTGTACCATATTTTAAAGCAAAATTCTACCTTTATTTCTCAGAAACATGTATCAGTGTACTGAGTCCTGTATGTTATGATTTCTATGTAACTCAACAATATATCCTCTCCTGAGAAAGCTCAGAGAATATAATAATGGTCTAAAAAGCCTAGACTTTGATTAGAGATAGGCAGCTTTTGGTTTGTTTCTGCTGTGATGCTGTAGAGGATTAAGTGAGGTAATGCATGTAAAATCACTTCCCATAGTGTTTGGTACACAGTAAAAGCCAAACAAATACTAGACAGCCAACAATGTCCTCACTATCACTAATTCACAGATTGCTTGTTAGAAATCAAGACTGGCTGGCCAGGCATGGTGGTGCACAGCATAATCCCAGCATTTAGGGACTGAGGCAGGAGGATCACTTTGAGTTCAAGGCCAGGCTAGGCTGCATAGTGAGTTCTAGGCCATTTTGAATCACATAAGGAAACCCTGTCTCAAAAAACAGACAAACAAATAAAAGATACCAAGATTGGATACTAGTGAAGGATCACTCAAGACTTCCAGACACTAAGATATCAGGTGACAGGAGTCAGCTGATGGCTGCCTCCTCAGCACAGAAATGCAGAGTGGCCTATCACCTGCCAAGGGCCACATAAATCAGGGAGCAGTGGAGGTACATTTCATCCATTTGACATCCTAGTGTATCATGTTGTGCCTTTTACCTAGATTCACCAGTTGACATTTTATCAGATTCTTGTGTTCTGTCTTTTGCCATCTTGATCACATGCACACATATTTAACCAACACCCACACGCACTTTTTTTCACTAAAATATCTTAAAGTACTCTGCAAGCATTATATCACTTTACCTTTAAATATTTGTACACATTTGTCTCAAGAAAAGGGATAGTTTTTATAACCAGCAGAGCCATTAGCAAGCCTAAGAAATTAGACATTGATGCAGTAATATTATTTAATATTCAGCTGCTTTCAAATTTCTTTCATGTTGTTTCACATATCCTGTTACAGCTGTGTACTGTCTGGCCTAGGATCCAGTGAAAAGAGACAGCCTGCGCTTGATTATGAAGATTCTTTCGTCTCCGTAATCCAGAACAATCTGCTGTGTTTGGCCTTTTGCTCTTTTTAGCTTTCATAGTGTACATATGAAGAGGCTAAGGATTCTTCTAGAATGTCCCTTAATTAGAATTTTTCTGATGATTTCTTCATCGTTTTTTCAGGTTAAAACATTTTAGATAAGAATTGTACTTTATATTCCATGCTACCTCTCCCTCGACCTCACTCTAACCTGGCTTCTGTCCCTGCTACTTGACAAAAATTTCATTATGAAGGTTACCAGTAATCTCTGTGTGTCAATCCAGTGGTTAGTGCTCAGCTCAGTTTACGTCTTGCTAAAGTTATTAGACACTTTGACCAATGGATCACATAATCTTTTTTGAAGCATTTTCCCTTTGTTGTCTTGTTGTTGCTCCTGGGGTTTGAACCTTATGTCACATGATTAACTTTTGAGCTACATGACCAGCTGCTTGGAATCAAATCCTTTCCTTTCTCTTTCTTTGTGGTACTGAGAATTAAAGCCACTGCTTTGCATGTGGTAGGCAAGCACTCTGCTGCTGAGCCACTTGTCCAACTTTTTTTATTTTAAGACAAGATCTTGTTAAGTTGCCCAAGCTGGTGTTCTCAAACTGGTGATCTTCCTGCTTCAGCCTCCTGAATAGCTACAATTACAGCCATGCATGGCTGATATATTTTTTGATTTACTTTTTAAGGGACCGCTCATTCTTGGTGTTTATCTCCTCACTGGCTGAGCCTTCTCAGGCACATCTGCTGAGTTATTGAATTTCACTAATTTTCTCAACATTGAATGCTTGAGGGTTCAATTTTTAAATTTCTTCTCATTCTACTCTAACTTTGTAGGTGATTTCATCTGATATGTTTCATCCAGTTTTTTCCCCTGGACTCGACCCTTAAGTATCCAGGGCATTTCAAATTTAAGATGTACAAAATGGAACCTTGGTTTTTCTCACAGATGTGTTGCTTTCCTACTCCTCTTTTGTTAAGTGCCAACCCCATAACTGTAGTTGCTGAGGCCAGAAACTTTGCCCAGTTCAAAGAATTTTTAAATTTAAAGGTACGTTAGAATGAATCTCCTGAGACAGGCCTTTGCTAGGATGAGTTCATGAATCTCTAGTCTCAGTCTGGTGTCCTTTATCATCTGCAGCTCTCCGCATATTCCAGTCATCATTATTCAGCTATTAGCGTTTGGCCTGATCAGTTTTTAAAATATGAAACAACCAAAGAGCCAGTGTCTCATGGGTATTTGGCTGGTAGCTCATAAACAAGGAATGAAGCGAAGGGTATGTAGAGGTCTTAAATGCCATGACGTACTTCTGCTTTCTTGATTCACAAATAAGAGAATAATCTCTTTACTCATGTTGTACTGTTGTAATCCTCTGTAGCATTTTTCTCATTCTTTGAGCTTCTAAACGCTAGTGAATAAGAGAAATTTGCTATGACTTGGAGTTAGAATAGAAAGAGTGCAGTTGTGTAATTCCAAAGAATGCCTGTGCTTGCTTTGCTTGAGATGAGGAAGACTTTAGAATTGTGCCCTATGCCCACAAAATTCTTCTAAACTGGTTAGTGTAGTTTAATAAGAATTTTCTTCATTTCATATCAGAAACAGAATTAAGAGCTTGATTTCTTGCAAATTTGTTTTTTTTTTTACCCAAATAGTAATTTAATATCCTTTGTTTGTTTATTCTTAACAGATAGCAGAGTCATATTTCCAGGAAGAAGACTGTATCCTTTTAACTGTAGGAAGAAATTCATACAACTCTTAGAGAGTAATCCATTGTTTAAAATTGAGATTTATATAATAAAATGTACAGATTGTATTTTTTACAAATGTATGACTCACTGCTTTCATTGAGGTTTAATAGTTGTATGTACCATTATAACAATATCAGAAAACAAGGTACATGAAATATCTGTTATTCCAGAAGTTTTTCTAGAACCATCCAAACTTGACCTTCCATAAATATACCCTATTTTTACCAAAATTAAATATTTGTGTTCAGAGTGGAGGGCAGCAATTGTTGCTGAAAGACAAAATACACAAATCTACAAGATTATCTTTCTCTTAAATTAAGCAGATCCACAAATCCAGAGCACGTCACATATACTACACAGTAAATTCTATGACTATCTTATAGGTACATATAAGGATTGCTTAGGAATAAGGATATATTGTAAGGAATACATACATTGGTGGGTGAATTTTCATTGTACAAATCTCATGCTAAGACAGCTGCTGCAGTGGAGCATAATCCCTGTAATCCCAGCACTCAGGAGGCTGAAGTAGGAAGATGGTTGCAAGTTCAAGACCAGCCTGGGCTACAAAGTAAGCTCAAGTCCAGCCTGAATTGCATAGGGAGACTCTGACTCAAAAAGACCAGAATCTATTAGTGACAAGTACTAAGGTACCACTGTACTCTTTAGACAAAATGTGTTCTAAGCATCTATTTTTCCCCCATTAATGTAATGTACTTTTCTTTCTAATCGTGTAGACCAGCTGTACCAGAATCTTAGAAATGAAGTTCATAGGCCTCAGTATCAAAACTTGGAGAGAAGAGGTCAGACCCATGAATCTGTATTTTCACAAGTTTTTCAGATAATTTTTGTGTTCTATAAAGTCTGAGAGACATTGGTACTTCTATATCATGGGCAGAGGAGAAAAGAATTGTTCCTCCCTTTCCTGGGCCTGTTTTATGATCCTGGAGAATGTCTTTAAGACCATGACTGAGAGGGAGAGCTGACCTCTGAGTGTCTGTGAGAAGAACAGAAACGTAAACTGAGTTTTTCTCTTTTTTTTCTGGGTCAGTATTTAGAACATTGCCCATAGAGAGATAGCTAAACTGTGCGCCTTGAACTCCCAAGGTGCGCATTTGTGTGATACAGATGGGAATACAGAAATTCATAGTAAGATCCACAGCTGAGTGGAGTCACATAATTATGAAAATTATTGTGCAAGCAAGTCAGTTAACTTTTTTCAGAAGATCAGTGTAATTTTTGCTTTGTCCTTGTTTAGACAGGTGATCCTTTGGTCTTGTGAGGATAAAAGCAGTCAGTGGGAAACAAGGAAAAAGGTGGGTTAAAACCAGAGACAGATGCTGGGCGAAACAATCAGAGTTGTTCAGCAGAAAGTCATTTAAGGAGAGATAAAAAAATGACAACACGCAGACTCCAAAATTCCTTGTGGTCCTGTTTCTAATTAAATACTCTTTAGTTGATTTTGCTAGAAATACACTAGCAAACAGGCCATCTGTGAGCATTAAAACCTCTTAATTTCTGTTTACTAATGGTATAGGACTCAAGTAGCTACTGTAGATCATGCTACAGTAAAGTCTACATCAAAACCAAGAAACCTTACTGTACATATATTTAAGTTTAAAAATAGCTAGAGTCACCTCAGTTTTGATCAGGTGAATGTTTTAACATGGGGTTTAATGTCAGTAGTCTGGATTTCTGTTTTCCTCAAATTGTCTGTTCAGATGAGAGAGCGATGAAATTTATTCAGCTTGAACGATTGTATCATGAGCAGTTGCTGGCAAATCTTTCTGCCATTCAACAACAGTGGGGTGAGTAGAATATGGAGCTATCAGCAGTCTTAACAACTTGCTACCTAGAAGTTTCAAATATTTGACCTGGTTTTGTTAGAAAATTGACATTTCCACAGTCAAGTTGATAAGGCAAAGTGTGCGACTGAGTGTGTAGTCAAGGTAGAGCACTTACTTAATCTACCATGCAGGAAGCCTTGGGTTTGATTTCCATTATTACAAGGTTGGGGGTGGAAGAGTTGCAAAGAATGTAGCTTTTTTGTTGTTGTTGTTAGAATGTAGCATTTTTATCACACTCTATTTTGCTGTGAGAAAATTCTTTTCTCTTTGTATTTTGCTCTTCCTATCAGTGCCAAGAAATGAATGCTTGCATCTATTTGCATTTCTCCCGTTCACACTGCGTGCCCTATTGGGTAATTTAGTCTCTGGGATGATATTTACTTACACTGCAAAGTAATCACTTAGCTATTTCTGTGTTAACTTTCGGGTTGTTCGAGAAGACAATGTTGCATATTAATTTTTATCAGTGCCACCAGTGAACTGTTTTTTTCCTTTCTAAATGTGCTTTGTAAAGGTCAGTGACTAACAAATATTTTAAATTTAGAAGCAAAATGGAAAACTGTACAACCACATACAGTTATACCTCTAAGGAATTCAGAAAAAGGATTTAATGGTGAAGATTTTGAACAGCTTGCTAAATTTTGCTCAACACATCAAGAGTAAGTATGTTAGATTTTACTTATATTGAGTTGGAGTAGAATTTTGAGTATTGAAATACAAGATCCATTTCTGTATTTTTTTTTATGTTTCCAGCCAGAGAAATTAAAATGAATATAATAAAAGAATGGGGTTCCTTTCTTAACATTTCTCTTTTTCTTGCACTGAACTCAGCAAAAGTTTAGCTTTGTCTTTTTGAGACAGAGTCTCACTATATAGCTTAGGCTGGTCTTGAGCTCACTTTGTAGCCCAGGCTGGTTTTGAGCTTGAAATGATCCTCCTGCCTCAGCCTCCCAAGTGCTGGGATTACAGGTATGTGCCACCACGCCCAGCTTAAAGTATAACTCCTAATTTCAGTATCCTTTTGTCTAAGGAAGTAGTCATTCTGTTAAGACTTTTATTCTACCTGCTTGTTAATATTTGTGTGTTACAGAGAAAACATACCATTTTAAAGAGTAATCTAATTCTGGGAAATATAGTACCATATTTAACCAGAATACTTCAGATGGAAAGCTACATTTACCAGTTGAAATGTAATTGCTTTACTTGTATCAAATGGATTTCTCAAACTAAATTATAATGATAATAGCACAGTTTCTTTGTTGTTATTTGGGGTTTTTTTTGGATTGTTTATTTGTTTCTTTTTGTACTAGAAATCAAACTCAGGACCTTGCATTTGCCACATTGTTTTGTTGTTGAGACAGGCTCTCACTATGCAGTTCAGGATGACTTTGGACTCACATAGCCCCAGGCTGGCCTCAATCTCACCACATCCTCCTGCCTCAGCCTCCCAAGAACTGGGGATTACAGGTGTGCACCACCATACCTAGCCTCACACTTAGTTTTTTAAAAAATTATTTACTTGATGACTCAGAGTTCTTAAGGTGAGGAGTTGTGATAGTATTTAACCTAGCACAGATTTCTGGGCTTTAGGTAATCATTCCTCAATACAAGAGCTAAAAGACAACTGGGCCTGGTGGCGCACTCTTGTAATCTCAGCATTTCGGAAGCTGAAGCAGGAGGATCTCTGAGTTCCAGGCCAGCCTAGGCTACAAAGTGAGCTCAATGCCAATCTGAACTGCATAGTGAGACAGTCTCAAAAAACCCCCCAAAAATCCCATAAGCCTGAAGATTGACTGTTCTTTGATAGCTTTTCCACTTCCTCTTTCACAAACATAAAAACTAGAGCTTTATTTGTTAACATTTGAAAAAGTTACAAATAATTATTGTTTAAGTCAGACAGAAGATAGAGAACTTTCTTGGAAATTTTATTGTTTTGGAGGTGGTCTTTGAAGAAAGATTCTTGGACTCAAGGTGAATATTCATTCAGCTCTCCTGATCAAAGTTTTCTTGTGTTAGTGAATTTGAACCTTTGAAACAATAGTTTCAGGGATTTTGAATTACAACTTAATTTCTAAACATGCTAAGTGGATTAACTTTCCACTAGATAGCATTTTAAAATAATGAAATCATTTAAAGATTTTTTTTGTAAAAACAACTTTGTAAAATAACGTAAATATCTTTCATCCGTTTCTTCTGGAATTACCTTCTTAATGTGTTACAAGTGTTTCAAGTATTTAATAAATATTTACTGAATGTAAGATGAGCATAGTATCTTCAGAAAATTGTACCAATTATTGTTCATAAAATTTTATAATATTTAAAGATACTTGCTTGTTATATGTTTAAGTGTATAAGATAGATAACCATATTACTGAGTTTTTTTGGATCATTGAACAAAACTGTTTGCACTCTCACTGTTTGAAAGTCCACTCTATATGCTTCAGTTTTGTAACTTGAATAACTATTTCTAAGATGAGAATATGTAATCTATTAACTAGTGATTTCTTACTGTTTATTTTTTAAATTTTGTATTACTTGTACCCTTTTTCTGTTTTTTTTTCTCCTTTAATTAAAAAAAAAAAAGATACTTCTTTGTTAATATACTTAAGTGTAAAAGCCTGATGAATTTTTCCATATACGTATGGGTCCATATGATGGTCACTCTGGCATGATCCAAGATACAGACCATTCTGGCCTCCTGGAAGGCTCTCATTCAGTGTCAAGCCCATTTGACCTGTGGTCACCACTCTCTGAGTTGCCTAACTCTGTAATTTCATATGCAATTTGATTGTTGCATCTAGCTTTTTGTATATATGTGTTGCATACTGTTGTGTGTAATGAAGTTGCCTGTGCTGTACTGTAATACAGACTATCGTATGACTGCAGTAATTTATTTGGCTGCTCTATTTTTAATAGACATTTGGGTTGTTCCTGGGTTTTGGATATTATAAATAATGAAGTGATTGTGCGTATTTTTCCTTAGGCCTTTGTTGAATATATAAATGCTGTTAATTATCCCCTAAAATTTAATATTCAAGAGTTACTTTTTAAATAATTGTTTTGATGAATCATTTCAACAAAATTATCTTCCACCATAATTTGCTTTAGAATATCACATAAAATTTAAAAAAAAAATGTGTGAAATAGTCTTTAAATGGCTTGTTAGCAAAAGGTTAACATTTGGTTTTTTTACTATAAGATTTCAGTGTTTGTAGCTTCTTTGGGAGTTTTCAATAGTAATTGGCTTTTAAGAAGATTAACACATGATATAGCTGCACTTTGAACTAGGTAAGCCAGTGGTAATGTTTCAGCTGTGGAAATGTTCTGTGCTAATATTAGAGTCCAGAGAAGCTGAGTATTTTTCATAGTCATTTCAGTGACATTTGTATGGAAGCATACTATACTTTTTACAGTTTTTTTCTTTCTTTTTTTCTACAGTCCTCTTTTATCAAAACATAAGGTAAGAGTTTCTTTTGAAAATACTTAATGGGGAAAATATTAGTGTCATATGCCTGTTGTATGGAATGTTTTAGAAAATAAAGAAACCTTTCTCGTGTTATCTTCAACTTTCTGATTTAATTCAACAATTTAAAAATAATTTTTGTTTTAAAATTTTTTAGATAGAAGCTATAGAAAAATCTCTGGGAGGAAAATGCTTTACCCAGTTAATAGTGTCTGAGGAATCAAAGGCAAAAGGAGCTACGGCCAAAGAGTCAGGTATGCTTTTAAATAAGTTAGAAATGTAAAAATGCTGTGTCCTTGTGATATTTTGTGTTACATCTGAATTGCTATGGAGGAATCTTTTTGCATTTACATTTTTTTATGTATCCTCCTAGAAAAATAGCAAAGCAAGATTTTTTTATGTTGTATAATTCTATTTTTTAGATATCTAGTGGTAGAAACTATAAAATCTAAATTCTTATAAGAACGTAAGATCATTTCCATGTTTTCAGTAGATAGCTATACATACCTAACAAAATATATTTTTTAAAAATGCTGTACAAAAATGTCCTGAAATGGAATTGGTTTTGGTGTACTTAAACATCCTTTTCTGTTTGAAGAAACAGTTGTTGAATGGACCTTAATAGTAATCTGTTCTGCAAATCTAGATTATTAAAAGTTCTGTCTTGATAATTTAGCTATTACAACTTACCCTTCCATCCTTTCTGGTTTACTAATATCTGATGTACTTTAATTTGTGTATATATATTTCTAAAGCACTTAATAATATTTGTTTGTTTTGTTTTTTGATACTGAGAATTGAACTCACAACCTCAAGCTTGCCATGCCAAGCAGGCACTGTGCCACTGAGCTATATCCCTGGCCGTATAACGGATTTTATACCACCTTGGGTCTTATGACAAAAGATGTTTAGAAACTGTTTTCTAACTAAATTTGTTATTGTAAAAACCAGAAAATAAAGATAAATATATTTCAGGGTGATTTTCTTTCCTGCTGCTTGATTTTATTACTAGTTTATATTGCTAAGCTTTATGTTATTGAGCCCGAGTGCCCTGATATTGAAGATGAACTATCAGGTGGTGCAGGTGATTGGCCCAGAAGGTGATGATACTGTTATCAAGTAGCCCTATAAAATAACTGGTTTTTTTCAAATCTTTGTCTCCTTTTTCTCTTACAAGGCAAGTTAGGGATATTGCAACAGTGTATGGATGTGGTGGAGCAGAATTGCTCACTTGATGGAGACTGCGAATCAGAGCAAGGGAACAACACCCACATTGCACCCCCAGGGATCTCACTCTCCCAACAGTACCCGCAGCTGGGAACATCAGTGGAGTCCAGTGGCCCCGTGTCCTAGTCACTTTTCTAAGGGTCAGGTTGACAGTGAAGGTTAAGTTGCACCCTTTTGGTCCTGAAACTTGTGGAAGAGAGGCACGGCCCCTTTTCCATCTGACTACAGCCCGCCTTATCCTGGATCTCTCGGTCTAAACAGAGGGGCAGCCCAGCAAGCTCAGTGACAAAGCCAAGGACCTATGGGAAATGAAATGTCTGTGCTTTTTGTTGAAGTCTCCTAAACTTGGAGTGAGTGTTTTGAGCAGAGAGAAAAAAGGGATGTCAGATCCTTCCAGAAGGCAGCCTCTTCTCCTTTCTCAATGAGAAGAGGTGCCATAAACTCTATTAACAGCATTCCAGACTTTGGGGTGTCAGGCATGGGCCCTGATTCTCTGAAATGTGAAGATTGTTTTTAAGAAATGCCTTTTCTTTGCTGTAATATGAGTCTCAATTGTCAATAAGCAATGTCTGTGATTTTTGCGTGTGTTTTTCCTTTTTACCGGTACCAGGGATCGAACTCACGACTGCCTGCTTGCAAGGCAGGTGCTTATGCCGCTGAGCTAAATCCCCAGCCCCAAGTCTTTTTCTCTTTTATCAGTACCAGGAATCGAACTCACGACCACACACTTGCAAGACAGGCATCTATGCCGCTGAGCTAAATCCCCAGCCCCTGTCAATAAGCAATGTCAATGATTAAAAATGGATTAAAATTATTAGCCTGTCATTCTTTACCATTGGGCTGTTATTTTTTAGATTAAGCAATGTGCCCAGTAAGAAGTTAAGACTAATTAGCTAAGATGCTAAACTCAGCTGAGGATGAGCAAGCTTAACTCTTTTATCTACCAATCAGTGCAATTTCCATTCAATTCATTATTTACATGACGTGGTTTTTTTGTTTTTGACAGAGTCTCTATGTAGTTTAGTCTGGCCTCATTATAGGCAAATTATAGGCAAATTATAGGCAAAAGGCCTATTATAGGCAAAGCTGGCCTCAAACTCACAGCAATCCTCCTACCTCAGTCTCTTGACAGCTGGTGTTACAAGCGTGTGCCACCATGCCTTGCTTATGTGAAGATTTTTTAACTGCAGTTTTAAAGTGAAAGATAATATTTTAAGTTAATTTTATTTTGAGTAAACTGAAACCAATATCAAAATTCAAACCTATTTCTGTAGTTTGCTAAAACTTACTCTTTTTGTTGTTATTCTTTATTGTCTTGCTTTAAGAAGTTTTCAGTAATTTGAAGACATTTATTAAGGATACTATGTTTACATTTGTTTTACAGGTTTGTTTTTGTTTTGTTTTGTTTGAGACGGGGTCTTCCTGTATAGTCCAGGCTTGCTTTGAATTCTCTATGGAGGCCACGCTGGCCTCCAATTCATTACAATCCTCCTGACTCAGCCCCTTAATTTTTATTAGTACACATTGCAGTACATGTGGTTACGTTCTTTGCAGGGAGTTGGTACATGTAATATATGGAATACTTCATAACTTTGCATGTCATCCTTGTGAAAGAGGAGCCATGCTAATTCTTCTCTGTATTATTCTAGGTTAGTATATGTGCTGCCAAAGTAAACACATATCTTCAAATTTGAACACAGCAGACTATTGTCCTTTTAGTGTTAGAAGACCAGATCAGTTTTCTCTTTCTGTGTGTGTGTGTGTGTGTGTGTGTGTGTGTGTGTGTGTTTCACTAGAGATTAAACTCAGGACCCTCCACATGCTGGGCAGACACACTACCACTCAGCTTCATTCCCAGCCTCTCAGACCAATATTTTCTTACATTTTGAATATAAATATATTGCTCAGGTTCTTGTAGAGATATTTACTTTCCATACCATGATTTTTTGTTGCTGCTGTTGTTTTATTTTGTTTCTTCTTCTGTACTGGGTTTTGAACCCAGGACCTTTACACTGAGCTGTCTTTTTATTTCTGGCCTGCCTGCCTCTTCCTCTGTCTCTATCTCTGTCTGTCTCTGTCTCTATCTCTGTCTGTCTCTGTCTCTGTCTCTCTCTCTCTTTCTCTCACTCTCTCTCTCTCTCTCTCTCTCTCTTTCTTTATCTATTTTATTTTGATACCTGGTCTTGCTAAGTTACCCAGGCTGGCCTCAAACTTGAGATCTGCCTCCTCTGAATGTAATGCTGGGATTACAGACATACCCCAGTGGCTCGGCCTATGCTATGTCTTAAATATATTTAAAATAATTTTTCAAACTTAGTTTAAACTAAAATGCCAATAGATGTATTTATTTAAATGTAGAAAACCAAAGTGTTCGAGATATCTTTCAAACCTTTGAGAAATTACATTCAAATACAGTACTCATCTATGCACGTTTACAAACTTTTCAGTGATCTGTTAATTTTTATATGTAAAAGATTATTTACTAAATATTTTAGGTATTTAGTCAATATCTAAGATTGCTATAATACAACTGGCAGAATTTCTATTTACAGGGTTAGAATATCATGTTACACGTTATTACAGTATCTTATATTTCTTCCTTTCCTTTCTCTACAAAGCATTGTTTGGAATGTTAAAACAACTTGTTTTTTTTCATCTTTAGAGAGCAGAACTTGTGTTGGCATGGAATCAAGTATAGAAAGCCAACATCAAGAAGAGTCCCAGGAGAGCAGTGCCGGCCACAGTCAGATGGACAGCCAGGCAGATTCCCTGTGCCTCTCAGTAACTGCAGGGAAGGACCACACGGAGGAGCCACTCTGCAGCGCCACCGTGCTGGAGCTCCACGCCCAGTCCTCAGAGACAGTGGGGAGCAGGTCGCTACCAGACTCGGCTGAGAATGCTTGTGAGGACAGCAGCTACGTGCAGGAGGCTCCCACAGAGGACTGCCCAGATGTGGCCACACTAGATACCATTGCTGACGCCCCGACGGTGTTACCCTCTAGTGAGTCAATGATAGAGCCATTGATCTTACCTGGCTGTGACCGTACACCTCCTGTGTTAATTTCCAAGGGTAAGTTTTCACAGACTCAAAGAAAAGAACTTCATTTGCCTCTTCAGGATGCTTCTAAGGCATTGCTCATAGACCAGCCTCAGAAAAATAAATTAAATGAGCTGCAGCAACCTGATCTCACAGACAGTGATGGAAAATCACCACAGAATCAGACTGACTCAGAGACTGGCTCTGAAAATGTATTTTGTGAAAATAATAAAATATCTGGTTTAAGTACACTGCATCCAGAAGTGTATATGGCCCCAGAGGAAAAGGGGGACAAGGAAGACGGAGTCAGTAAGGAAACAGAAGACTATTTGAATAGCCTTTTGGAAGGATGCTTAAAAGATACTGAAGATTCTCTTTCCTATGAGGATAACCAAGACGATGATTCTGATCTCCTTCAAGATCTTTCTCCTGAAGAAGCATCCTATAGTCTGCAGGAGAGTCTGCCTTCTGATGATAGCTCTCTTTCTCTTGATGATCTCGCCAAAAGGATAGAAGTTGCAGAGGTAAATTATAGAAGTAGAATTTTAAAGTAGAATGAAATTTTAAAGGTTAATATATTTACAAAATGCTGCCTTTTTCCTGAATTTTCCCTGGGTTCAAACATGAGGTAAAAATTCAAGTTAATAGAAACTTTTAATCATTACTAGTTTTATTTTGTGTATGAATAAAATGATTTTTAATCATTATATTTATATTTCAAGATATATTGCATACCTCTAGATATAGTATACATTATTATGGAACCTGTTTTTAATAATCCTGTGATTTCTGATATTCCCAGGAAATATAAAGTCAAGATCAGTCACATTCTAATAAGAAAATCTCATTTTTCTCCTCATACATCTCTGAGATAAAATATAGATTATATTTACTGTATCTTCCTTTTGTTAGTATATTGTAAAAATTCTCTAAAAAGTCTAATTGAGTACAGGAACTATTTTAAAATATAATTAGAAGAGGAGGTATTAGATGGAGCTTTAAACTATTAAGTTATAGAAAAGGAATTTTTTGTTTGCTTTTTTGTTTTTGTCTTTTTCCTTTTTATCTGTACCGGAGATCGAACTCACGACTGCTGCCTGCTTGCAAGGCAGACACTTATGTCGCTGAGCTAAATCCCCATGCCCAGAAAAGGAAATTTTTGACAAAAATCAAGGAAAGAGTACTAATAGAATAAAAAGTCACCAGGCCATACCCAAACTGTTTCCGCTCACTGAGGTGTCCTGGTGTGGTGAAAGGGCAGAATCAGATTGCCTTAGTTCCAATATTGATCCCACCAGCTAGTTTCCTGGAGTTACATTTTACTTTTTTGACCCCGTTTCCTTCAGACAGGATACTAGCTTTCTTTTTCCTTTGTTCTTGTTTTTTCTTAAAGTCCCATTTATAACCATTGAATTGTAACTCAGCATTATCATTGCAGAAAACTAGTAACTTTAGGAGAAAATGCAAAAGTAGATAACAAAATATGAGAAATAAACTCTATGAAAAGCTTTCTAGGATCACTTTACCTCTCATGTTACTAGCTTCCTTTGTTGCATTTTTAGTGAGGTCTCAATAAACTGAGTTTTCTTTATTTATATGTTTAAACCACAATTAGATAAGCTAGTGAAGCACTTTGGTACCAGGAATCTAACTCAGGACCTTGCGCTTGCTAGGCAGCCACTGTGCCACTGAGCTGTATGTCCAGCTTCTAGTGAAGCACTTTGGCCCAGTGTTCTGTTTTGTTTGTTTTTTTAACTAGACTGTTTGACTTTCATTTACAACTGAGTCTTTACAAACTATGATTTTGCTTCTTGACAAAATTTTTGATGTTGCTTAATGAGTATTGAGTTGCTGTTTAGGAAAATTACAAAGTTTGAAAATAGATAGTGGTGATGGTTGTATAATATTTTGAATATAGCAGAAAGGCTGCTGCACCCCACCACCTCCCAGTGCTGGGGGTTGAACCAGGTTTTCACACATGTGCCAAGCACGCACTCTACCACGAGCTATATCTTCAGCTGTACAACGATGAGCTATATGTATATATCAGTTTTTAAGTTTTAAACATTTAAATAGAGCTAATAGAAAAGAGTGAGAGCCAATATTTATCTTCTTGCTTGTTTTAACAAGGTCTCTGGTTCAGGAAGTTATCAAACTATTAATGTTATAGTCTACAACTAAATGGAATATTCTTTCCTCAAACTCATATAATGAGCTTTTTTTCTGAATAGTAGCAGCTATGAAAGTATATGTATTTGAAGCTTAAAGGTACCTTTGCTGTGAAATTAATGCATAATGGTTCCCCTTCTGAAAAGTGTCTGGGATGTTTTTTCTTCGCCAGGTCTCCCCAGTTTTTGATCTCTGCTCTCACTTTTTTGCCACTGTTCTTCATTGCCCAGCTTCGGCTCTGAGGGACTTGATCTTAAGAACCTTGCCAGCCCAGTGGATGTACCTGTTTTGTTGTGTTAGTTCAAACAATTAGCCATCACATAAAGTGAAATAATTTTTCACAGAAACCTCATAAAGAACTAAATGTCTGTTTTATTCATTGGTGTAGAGACTTGTAGAAGTAAGACTTGTCTAGGGGTAGTATGCTTTTTCAGATCCACAAAGAATTTTACTAAGATAAGTTTAGTATGAAGCTTTGCACTTCTTATTACATAAAAGTGTGACATATTATTACCAAAAAATACAGTTTCTACTGTAGTAAAAAAGCATCAAAATATTCCTTTTCATTTTATAGATTTTTAAGGAAAAATGTTACTTATGCATTGTGGGCAACTTAGAAAGTCACTCATTGCCTGATTCAGTAATTTTTCTGAGTGGCTTCTGTGTGTCATTGTCACCAGACAGGGTTTAAGAAAGTCCCTCACAGAGGAGATGAAAACCTTATGCTGTCCTGAGGAATAGTTTTGTTGACTCTCATCATGGAAGAAGAATTTCAGGCCATGTCAGTGTGAGGCATAGGCAGACTTATTTGGCAGAATTAGAAAGTCAGGGAGACTAGAGAAGGGGCTGTAGCTTGAGCAGCTGATGAAACAGGACTTTAGATCTCTGTTACACCATGACATTACACATGCAGTGAGTGAAAACATAGCCGAGGTCATCATGCAGATGAAGCCTGCGATCTAGCAGCCACCTGACTTCAGATATTTGTCTGTTTGCTGAATTTGAGTGTTTCAGGTCTTGGCAAAAAGTGAAATTTTATTGCACTACTCCTGGTGTACTACTGTGATTATTTCAGTGTCAAGATCTTAATCCACTTTGCTAGGGAACCTCGTAGTTCAAGGATTTGGAACACAGAGAGCTCTTATCACGAGTTATCCTTTCAACTAACCATTGATTTGGTTAGTTCTAGAAGCTAGAAAGTTGCAGTACTTTTACTTTAAATTAGCCTAAGACTGTAGCCTAAGACTTACAGAAGACTTCTACCATCAAAATTTGATGAAAGAAATGTGCTGCAAAATTCAAAGTGGCATAGACCCAACCTCATGCTACTAATTAAAAAACCCACTCAAGGTGGTAGGCTTTTTAAAATTTTCAAGTAGATTGTTACATGTGTGGGAGGCAAAGAGGTTTTGTTGTTGTCGTTGTTATTGTTGTTGTATTTTTGAGATAGAGTTTTACTATGTAGTGCTTGAAGCAATCCTGCCTCAGCCTCCTGGGTTCTGGGATTACAGGCATGTGCCTCCATGCCTGGCATGTGTGTGTTCCAAATAAGTGAATAAGTGAAGTGCGAATTATTGGGTAAATTTTATAATAATTTTTTTAAAGGCAGTCAGATCTCTCTGTGTTATTTCTAAAGCTGATGAAGCCACATCACTAATACTTAGAGTGTTTTAATCCCTTACTCTGTCTAGATTAACAGTATTTACTTAGATGTCTTCAGTTCTGCTTACATCACATCACATAGAATATGGAGAGGGTATAACCTTACACCCTCCAGTGGGAAGAAAAGCAACAGCCCAAACTTGCAGTTGGGTGTGTCTTTGGAGAAGCTGCCTAATGGAAGTGACTTCTGTGCCATCTTCATCCTTGACACCTGTTATTTAAGGTAGTTAGGTCTTGACTGAATCTCTGGGAGCTGAGAAGTTACTTTAAGATTAGCTGCTATGGGTTCCCGCTCCAAGTTAGGATTGAAGCATGAACTAAGCAGTGGTGTTTTATGAAAGCCTGTTCGCAGCTGTCTCTGAATCTTGGACAAGTGAAAGTCTCTGAGCAGTAATCATGGTGGTTCTCCCCACAGTGCTGTCTGAAGCAGACCAGGGGAGCTCTAGCTCCGTACAGTAGACAGGAGGGTTTGTGTTCGATCCAGGAAGGTGTCTAATGGGCCCTAAAGGAAAACCCAGGGGCTGCCTACTTGTAGTTTGTGCCAGATGGTGTTATCTTTGCCTTTTCTTTTTGTCATACCCTTTGTTTGCTAGTTAATGCATTGCTTAATTGTCATGTATCTCACACCCATTTTTTTTCTTTTAATTACTTTTGAAAATACTCATCTTTACTGCCTCATCTTGGACTTCTCCAAGAGCTGCTTAATAAGTTTCCCTGTCCTTTGTTTCATCTCCTCCCTGTCAAATGTTCTTACACTATCACTGCATAAAACAGGGTTCTCCGTTTGATACCCAAAGAGCCAGCACCAAAAGTAGTGGAAATAAATGAAATGACTTAGATGTAGAGGTATAAGGAAGTTTTCATGCCTTTGCCTGGTATTCACCTTTTAAAAATATTCTAAGCCAAGTATATGCAAGTTCTCCATCTAACACACAGCCTATTGGTACACTCCTTCCCTAAAGTACTTTCTACATTGTCAGTCCCTTCCCAGGACTCCCTGTAGTAACCTCAACGTAATTGCTGTACAACACTATTTGACTGCATACTTGGGACTCATAATCTCACCCACTTCCTTTCCAGTATCATGTCCTCTTGTCCTTTGTTCTCAGCCTATACCTTGCAGTCAAATGGGACCTCTGCTTCCTCTCAGATACACCTTGCATATTGTCACTCTGGCTGTTTGTCTTCTGTGCTATGTTAGTTCTGCTCTAGAGTGGTTAACCTTCCCACATCTGTTTCTTCCTAATCCTTAATATACACAGGTCACCTTAATATACATAGGACCTAATATACATAGGTCATACATAGGTCATACATAGGGTGGGGTGGCACACATGTCTGTAATCTAGGTACTCAGGAGGCTGAGGCAAGAGGATTACTGTGAGTTCAAGGCCAGCCTGAACTACAGTGAAACCATAACTCAAAAAAAAAAAAAAAATAGAGTTCAGTCATGTCTTTTTAGCATGTAAAGTGCCAAGTGCACTGCCTAGCTCATGGTCACTGAAGTCGTATTTTTTACAAGCTCATTTCTGGGTTACTGAAGTCCATATTTGTTCTTTTGGAACTACTATTCAGAACTTCAGTGAGGAAGAGGCTGTGGTGTATCATCCCTCTAAAGTGTTGTCCAGCTGCAGTCTCCCTTTGTAATCACGGGACCTACTCATGCTGTGTTCACCACCAAATTACACTTGCCTTAAGGGTAGCGATCCTGTTGAGTATGTTTTTGTATGTGTGCAAAACCAACATAGACCATTGTAGATAGCAATTCTACTCAATAAGGTTGCCCCCTTGTTCACTTAAAAAAATAATAATGTTTAAGAACAGATTTGGAACTGTGCATGATGGTGCAGGCCTATAATCTTTGGGAGGCCTGCTGTGAGGAGGATTGCTGTGAGTTCGAGGCCAGCCTGAACTGCATAGTGAAACCCTGTCTCAAAAAGACAGGAAAAAACCCAAAACAAAACAAAACAAAAAACAGATTTAGTTTTGATTATTTTCAAGGCAAAACTATATTTTTCAAATAATATGCTAGGTTCTGTTTAATCTGTAAATTCTTTATATATTCATTTACTCTTTGTCATACTTTTAAAATCAGATTTTATTGGTACCTTTTTTTTAACGTTTATTTTAAAAAGAATAAAACCAAACAAAATGAAACAAAAAGTCCAATCAAAACAAACTAGTGTAAGTGACATAGGACTTCAAAACAAGATAATAGGAAATCAACAATGGTTACCATGCCTCTTGTCTTCAAAATACCTACCCGTACCTTCAAACATAGTAAAAATCAACAAAACAGATCAGAATAGAACCAATAAAAACAAAACAATGAACTCAATAAAGGACTTCAAAATAAGATGACAGTAAATCCAAAATGGTTATCATAATATATCTTATCTTTGAAATAACTGCCCATGCCATTGGATATAATAAAATCAAACAAGACAAAACAGAATAAAACAATGAAAATTATACAGGACTTCACAACAAGATAATAGGGTAGTACTTATGTACACAGTGATCACATTTATCCTAAGAATCTGTACTTGTACATGATACGACTTCTTTTTCCATTTCCCTCCCCTCACTCCCACCCTCCCTTCCCTCTGCACTCGTTGTCATGTTTCTTGAACATCTATGTGATAGAAACTGGGGAAACAGCTGTGAACATAGATGAAGTCCCTCCCTTCATGAAGTTTGTTTTCTAAAGGTGAAGACACACAATGAACAAGTTGATATAAACGTACAGTCTGAAGTATTGGTAAGGGCTGTGGAGTTTTCAGGAGGGTGAGGGGGATGTAAAGTAAAGGAAGTAGCAGCTATTCCAAAACTTTCTAGAGTTTAAAAATTGTGATGGTACCCGACATTCTTACCGTTTCTGTCCCTATTTTTTACTTAGTGAATTCCGTCTTTCAGCAAAGAAAACAATTTATAAAAATATATTATAGTGCCAAATTTATTAAGTTAGATACATGATAAAACTCCCATTGTAACAAAATTTTTTTTATACATGATAAAACTCCCATTGTAACAAAATTTTTTCTTTCTTAATTTTTAAAAAGATTTGACATTGATGTACTTAATCAAAATGTATTCTTTCCTGTTTTGCACTCTCTTCTTACTGCTCTAAGATTCAGCATTGCGAGTCTGAGATAACCACTGTGTTTCTTTGTGAAAGATGGCTTTCCCTCTCACAGCTGTCACCTTTGGGTCCTGCTGTGACTTGTCCTGTCAGTGTGCTGTAGTAGTAATCATGTCATTAATCTGCTTTCACAAAAGAGCTTTTATCGAACTCCTCCCTCTCCCGTGTCTTTAGATTGATAAATTTAGCTAATAGTTTAAATACCACCCCCCTCCCCATACTGGGAAATGAACATAGGCGTGCTAGGCAATCTCTGTAACTGAGCCACATCTTTAGCTCTTTATTAAGGTTTTCTTTTGAGATAAGGTCTAAGTTACTCAAGCTGGGCTTGAATTTGTGGTCCTCCTGCCTCAGCCTTCCAAGGAGCTGGAATTATACACATTTGGCACTATACCTAGCTCTTCAGTATCACAGTTTTTTTTCCCACTTTATTTTTTGATTACTATGTGTTTGCAGTACGTAATGACTACATTCCTTATGGGGAGTTGGTACAAGTATATGACACATCATAATTCTTTTTTTATACAGTTCTCTTGTTTCCCTTCCTCCCCTTCTCCTTTCTATTTATTTATTTTGGTGCCCTGAATTGAAGTCAGTACCTTGCACTTGCCAGATAGGTGCTATGCTGCTGAGCTGTATCCAAGGCCCTTCCCCTTCTCCTCCTTTTCTTTTTTTTAATAGGATTTTGTGCATTTTCAAATGTAGGCCATAAATCCTTACGCGTCTTTTGATGCCCTGTGTTCCTGTTCTCTGCCTGAAGTAAATGTTTGCTGGGAAGTTTGTTTTCATAATTTCCTTTCAAAGTTCTCAGTTATCTTCTCCTTTTTACATTAGGATTATACCTAACGAGATCATCAGCAAGAAACTCTTTTGCATGTTGCTTTCATATCTCCATTTCTTGTCTCAGCTACTCTATAATTCTACATTCTTTCCAGATGATAAGCTGTTAGAGCTGATCCTCCAGTGACATGTGGGAGTTTACCTGCTCCAGGAAATGTGACCTTTTTGAATTTCTTTAATTGATGACCATCTCTGGTTTTCCTGCTTCATTATCTCTTAACTGGGGAGATATGTAAGATTAGAATTTCTGGTAGAGGTACAAGTTAGTTTGGAAACACAAAACTAAATATCTTTTAGTCTAATTTTAAAATTCTATTCATCTCATTATAGTTGTAACAAAAACATACAACAGAAAGAAAATTATAATATCCTTAACACGACCTTTTCACATTAGGGAAATGCTAAAAGACTTATTAATCTTGAGTTTGTATTCAAACCCTATTAGTTATTGGCACCGCAAACTTAATTGAGCTGCTCAAGCTCTTTTAAGTTTTGCTTCTTCATTTGTAAAATAGGGCTAATAATGCCTGGAAAAGGAATTCAAAGATTGAATATGATCTTATATAAAGACATGTAGAGTATGCATGTTTAGTGAATTATAGTTCTTATTGTGGAACTTACAACAAAATCAGTGAGCAGAGACCTTTACTTGTTTTTCATTTTATTTTTTATTTTTTGGCATTGCTGGGGATGGAATTTAAGGCCTTCCTTGTGCAAGTGAAGTACATGCTCCACTGCTGAGCTATATCCATACTTTTTTTTTTTTTTTTTTAGTTAAGAGTCCTAGGGGTAGATCTAATGGTACTTCTGTGGTGAAATTGTTGGCAGTTAAGATGTTTATAATAACTTATATGATATATAAGTTTTAATTTTCAAGCATGTGTTCTTATTCAGAATTTATGTTTATTGGGGCTGGGGATTTAGCTCAGCAGCATATGCACCTGCCTTGTAAGCAGGCAGTCGTGAGTTCGATCTCCGGTACCGATAAAAAGAAAAAAGACAAAAAAAGAATTTATGTTTATTTAGCCTGTATCTCTAAACACTATTTAGTGTCTATTTTCTTTTTATTCCTGTGAGGAGGCACTTGTAATAGCAGTGTGTTCTGAATATTTTCTTTGTCATGTTAGGGATTATTGCAATCCCAGTAGAATTGCAGGATAATTTTGGTTATATAATCAGTTCATTCTGAAAATGCTTTTAAAGATGGTTTGATGTTTGAGAAGAAGTACAAGGAAAACTATTTGCAAATATAGAGGTCTAAGCCAGATTGGGTTTTTAAGAGTGTCAGCACTAACAATTAAGTTAATGTTCTCTTTTGTCTTCAATAGAAAGACCTGATCTATTTTCTTTGGGTATGAGACCAATTTGTTAATTGAATAAGGAAATTAAATTTTGTTTTAAAACTACATTTTTGAGATTTAAGACTTTTTCATCTTTTTTAGTGTTCATCAGGCCCTTGCTTCAATCCCTAACACCAAAAAATAGTTAGTTGGCTAATTAGAAATTTATTTATTTATTTATTTATTTTGGTACTGGGGATTGAACCCAAGGCCTTGATATTGAACTATAGGTTCAGAGTGCTAAGCCCCCATACCCAGCTGAAATTTTTCATCTTTTGATACTGACCTTATGGTAATGAGTGCATACACAGGGCCTTTAAAGAATACTTTGAAGCAGATACAGCCAGTTGCTCAATCCATTTAGAAACCCTTAGCTTCTTTTAGTGATACCCTAGTAACCAAGACTGACTAGGACCTCTTTTTGGCTTATTTGCTGTTTGGCCATGGATCAAGGCAAACCCCATCCACTGTCTTTTCTTGCTCTTCTTATCTGAGTGTCCTCATTGGTAAGTAGAACTTTCGTGTTAAGGGTAGGTCCAAACCTCTGTTCTAAACTCTTGCAGAAAAAAGGACAGATCCTATGTGTCACACCTCCCCCTTGGCTGGTGTCTCCTGTCCCTCCCCTTTGTCCCATTGTCTTTTACTCTCCATCCACTGGCCATAGGACCAAAAGGTACTTACAAAAGAAAGACGAATCTAAAAAAAATTCTCTAAGTAAAGGTGACAGAGGCTACTGGAAAAAAAGCATCATCCTTTGACTTCAGACACTGGGGCAGACTTTCTTGAAGCAAAAAAAAAAATTTTTTTTTTTTTTGTCTTTTTCTTTTTTATCCGTACCAGGGATCAAACTCAGGACTGCCTGCTTGCAAGGCAGGCGCTTATACCACTGAGCTAAACCCTCAGCCCCCGAAGCAAAAGATTTTGAAGGAGGGATAAAAGACTGAATTTTATCCAAGAATTAAGGCATGAGAGGGTATCAAAACAACATGTTGATCCCTTTCATACAACTGTAATTTCTCATACTCTGTCTCTTTGTATCCCCCTTCCAAAAGTTGTCCAAGCTTATTGGACAATAGTAAATAAGATGGAGTAAATAAATAAAAAAGATGGAGTCACCTGATAAGGTTCATGTTCTTTGGTAGTGTACCTTTCAGAGCCAAACACACCTCTCAGGCTGAGCAGGAGCCAAGGTAGGGACCAATCAGCTGCTGGGCTGAGGCCAGCATGAGCCCCAGGTGGCACATTCTATGCCTTCCCAGGGGACTTCAGGAGCTTTCTCTCTACATCCATTTATTTGCAATTGTAATGTCGTTTGCAGTGTTCTTAAATTTATAGACTCAAAATTCATGTCACAAAGATTAGTAATAATGCCACTTTGGGGCTCCTTCTTAGAACTGTTCTTACAAGTCCCCTCTTGCCCCAGATTAAAACAGCACCTTAAACTTGACACAGTGGCATACACCTGTAGTCCCGGTTACTCGGAAGACCAAAGCAGGAGGATCACAAGTTTAAGTCCAGCCCTGGCACCTTAGCAAGATCCTGGCTCGAAAAGTAAAAAAAGTCTAAGCATTTAGCTTAGTGGCAGAGCCCCACTGGGTCTGATCCTTACTATTATAAAACAAACAATCCCCTCCCCCCAACTTTAGAATTACCTGGGCTGGAGGGTGTAGCTCAGTGGGAAACTACTTGCCTAGTGTATACAAAAGTCTAGGGTCAAACCTTAGCAGTGAAAAAAAGCCAAAAAATAAAAACCTTCCGTGATTACTGGGTCCCAGCTACCCTGTGGAGGCTGAGGTGGAAGAATTGCTTGAGTCTTGGAATTTAGGACCAACATGAACAACATAGTCAAATCTCATTTCAGACAAACAAAACAAAAACTCCTGTGGTAGGTGAACTCATTGCTAGTAGTACATTAATTTATGGAGAAAATAGTGAATCTATGGGCCCCTTCTCCTTTCTAACATTTAGTAAAAATAGAACTTAAATGATATATTTTTAGTAGTAGTGATATATTCATTAAAATTACATTCTGTTTTCTATCTTTTTGCTTTTTAGAAGTTTATTGGGTTTTTGTTCCGTTTCAGTTCCTGCAAGCTGCTTGTAAAATCATGCAAAGGGTTGTATAAAGGAGTTTTTAATGTTGCTTTCTAGACAGAGATTTGAAAGACTATTCCTTTACATATTTATACTTGCCATTTTACTGTAATTAAAGTACTTGAGTTTTCTCAGAACAAGGATATCTGAAATACGTGTTTTCTATAAAAAGAATAAATTGCTGGCTATTGATTCTTTTTATTTGTTTTTCAGATAATGGTTTCTGTAGATGCATGTGCAGAGAAGCCAAGTAGCAGACTATCTGGAATTATTTGGTCCTAAAAGCCCTGAGTTACAAAAAGAACTAATAGAATCTGTGATATTTATACACAGCACATTGTCAGAGATTGCTGACTGAAACTGTAAAGTCACATTAAGTGTTTTATGCCATTGATCAGATAAATGACATGACAGGCAGTCTTCAGTTTAGAGTGATCAGTGCAGGCAAGTCACTGTCATCCACAGTGCTGGACCCACAATGCCCATCTGTGTCATCACCTCTAGCTTGAAGTCAGCAGGCCACTCACAAGTCACCTTCTGTAAATGAGCCTGCGAGGTAGGACCCCTCTGTAAGACCTCCTGCTTCCAAGCCTGGCCCTGTTGACTGATTCTCTTCTCTTCTTTTCCCCACCTTGGAGTCATTTAGCTTCTAAATGGAAAAGGTTTTTGTTTTTGCTTTTAAATAAGAAGTAGGGAATTGGCAGGGAAAGTGGCCCAAGTAAAATCTAGAAGGAAAGATAGAGAGGACTAGCAGTGGGGGGCTGAAGAGGTGTAGGTGTTAGACAACGGTCTTCCAGAAAGGGCCAAATAGTAAATATATTAGGCTTCATGGTCTGTTGTAATTACTCATTTCCACCATTCTAGCCCCAGAGCCAGCCTGCGTGGTGTGTAAATGAATGGCTTGGCTTGTGTCCAGTTAAATTTTATTTATAAAAATAAACCCAACACTAATAAGTAAGAGAAGCTGCAAGTGATAATTTTACAAATAACTTAAGGAAAGTTCAACCACAAAGCAAGGTAGTTAAGGGAAGTTTTCTGGTGCCCTGTTCATACTACCCGTCCTAGATCAGGTTAGGGGTCAGAAAAAGAAGTTAGGGGTTTAAACTGTATTTGTCAGTCGCCTCTATGGAAGAAAAAGCTTTATTCTATTAGATTGTAACGACTGTGGTTTTTTTGTTTATTTGAAAATGAAGAAGAATAAAAATGATACTGAATTTAGAAACAAGAATTTCAAAACAAAATAGGGGATTAACAATGGTTAATATATTGTGTATTGTTATTCTCAAAGTAATTGCTCATATCACAAGATATAGGCATGGAAAATGATTGTGATTTTTTTATAAAAATGGGGTACACTAATAAGATTTAAGTTCTCAGTTGAATTAGCCTTTTTTGCTAATAAAGTAGCATTGGAATGTCCCACGTAATGTAACAGCTGGTTCTTATGATTTCTGACAGGTTGTTCCCACTGAAGGACTGGTGTCTATATTAAAGAAGAGGAGTGATTCTGTAGGAGATCATCCTGCCCAAATGCAGCAGAAACCATCTAAGCGAAGAGTGAGATTCCAAGAAATAGATGATAATTTGGATCAAGGTAATCAACTCAGCCCTCTTCCTAACAGATTGCTAAACAAATTCCTAAGTACTCTGGGAGGCTGAGGCTATGATAGGATTATTTGTTGACACTATTTGTTAAAGAACATATGAATTTAGTTGCTTTCTCATTGCAAAAAGAAACAAAGTCAAGTGTCATCTTAAATTATTTTGAAGCATTTTTGAACTGCAAGTATATCCTGTTCAGTGGTTTCTTTTTTGCTCTATTTTTAAATATAAATATAAATCACAGAGTCATATGAGCATCTAGTTGCATTTGTGTAAAAGTCCTAAAATCATATATGTTTGATCTAGAAGAATACAAACCAACTTTAAGAGTATTTACCTCTGGAATGGGAGAATTAGATTCTTAGATAGTTTTGTGCTTGGATTTTTACAAGGAGACTTATTACATGTATTACTGTAAAAGCTTCTTAAAGTATTTAGTATAGATTAGGTTTTTAAAATTTTTTATTTTTTACTTTATTGGTACATTTTAAATATACATAATGATCACATTCATCATAGAGAATTTAGACCTGTACATGATATATCTTCTTTTTTTTCCCATTTCCCTTCTCTCCATTTAACCCCTTTTCCTGTGGTTAAGAAGCTTTGATTAAGTTTTATATGCTAATCACAAAAGAATTCAAAGGTAATAAAAGATATAAATCCTAGGGCTGGGGATTTAGCTCAGTGGCATAAGCGCCTGCCTTGTAAGTGTGTGGTCATGAGTTCGATCTCCAGTACTGATAAAAAAAAATAATAATAAAATAAAAACAAAAGATATAAATCCCACAGCTCTTTCATTCTCTTTCCTTGAGTATTGGGTAAAGTTTGTATTCTTTTAAGATGTGTTCCGTGTATGTGTGTGCATATCTTTATGTATACACAATGAGGCATAAACATGTCTTATCTTTTAAAACACAAATTCCTTATACTATTAGATAACTTCTTTTAAAAATATGATCATGAATCATGTATATCTTTCTGAGATAACATATTAAATATACCTTATTCTGTTAAATAATTGTATAGTGTTCCATTATATGTGTTCCATAATCAAACTATTCCACTATCATTGGATTAACTGGATTAACAAATGTTCTGGCTTGCATCTGTTTGTCTCAGTGTTGCATTCAGTTAACACTACACTTCATGCTCTGAATTGTCAGTCTGGAGAATAAATTCATTTAAAAGTTTGATAGGTATTTCCAGGTTACCTTACTAAAAACACATCTTCCTTGTGCTGCTGATCATAGAACTAGTTTGCCTTTCTAAAGTATTGTTTATTTTTCTTTAATTATGAATGATCATTGAAATTTCCAACCAAAGAACAGTTATTTTACTCAGTATAGAAAGACTGATGTGGATGGATATTTTTATAAAAACAAATCTAGCTTGGTGGTGTAGTGCCTGTCTGGCAAACACACAGTCCTGTGTTTGATTCACAGTACCAAACAAAAACAAAAACAAAAAAGCCTACCTGAAGTATTAAGCAAAATAAAAAGGAATTGGTGCGCTAGCCAGTATCTTGCTATTGCACTGAATAAAAATAGTGGCTATATTGCTGGATGCATATGAGATCTAACACCAAGGGTGTTTTGTTTTATTTTGTTTTGTTTTGTTTTTGGTACTAGGATTCAAACCCATGACCTCACACTTGCCAGGCAGATACTGTGCCGCTGAGCTATATCCCTAGCCCGTCCAAGGACATTTTTATTCTTGAATATAAAATTTACTTTATTGGGCCAGGGATGTAGCTCAGTTGCATTAGCACTTGCCTAGCAAGTGTGAGGTCATGAGTTCAATCCCCAGTACCAAAAAAAGAAAAAAAAATTTAAAATTGACTTTACTTAAGGAAGTCCCATGTTGTGAACTCCTAAAACACTATGATAGTGATGCTATAATGGTATTCTAAAATAACTGTGAGCATCTTAGAGGAATACTGCCGTTTTCCTGTTTCTCATGGAAGTGATATGCATTGTACACATGAGCTAGTTTTAATTTCGGCATTCACAAGCTTCCCTGGTATGAATCTTCGTGGTAACCTATCTGCAGATTTTTATTGACTCATTGACTGCACATGTTCCCTGGCTATCTCCTGACCTCAAGGGCTAACATTATAAGCTCTTCATTACCATTAAATCAATCAACAAGAAGACAGCATGTACTCGCATTTCCATTTTGATGCAGATCTAACCATACTCTGTTCTCATGTTTGCAGATGAAGTTGGAGGTAGCTCCTGTATTTTACTGATCCTGCTGTGCATAGCAACAGTTTTCCTTAGTATTGGAGGAACTGCGTTGTACTGCACTTTTGGGGACATGGAGTCACCTGTTTGTACAGACTTTGCAGCCAACGTGGACTTCTATTACACAAAGTTCCTGCAGGGAATGGCAGAACTGAAACACTGGATCTACCTCTCCTAGCAGCATTCTAGAAGACAGGCGTGTTGGTAGTGAGAATGAAAGATGTGAAACTTTCCCAACTGCTTTCATTTTAAGAGTTCTAAAACATTCCCCTTTCCCCCTAGCAAGGACCCAAGGACATCAGAAATAGCCACTTTTTAAGTGGCAACCCAGAGGAACCTTGTGAGAATAATTCACATAATGAGGCAAATATTGATCTAAGCATTGTGAACCGAGGGAGTGATCTTTGGGGAGCAAACATATTCATCTCCTCCTCATTGCTTCCTACTGTAAAAAAGTACACTGAGAGGAATATGCAGGGCAGTGTTGGAACAACACTTACTTTTCACTACTTCGTCAAGCTGAAAGTGAAAGGATGTTTGTGGTTTACATCTCTTGGTTCTTTGGCATTGCTTCCAGCCATCATGCAATAAGTTTGTAATCAAAAACAGTTACCTTATAATTTCAATGTTATTTTTAGTCAACCTTGAGAGCTATGTGATTTAGGCTTTTATTATTTCCAGTTTCTGTTCTACATTTCTGTCTGTGTGAGTGTTTCGAGCAATTATCCAAATATTCAATATAAAATAACAAAGATTATCTTTATTCTTTTAACTTGATTATGATGTGCAGGCACAAATCTTTGAAGAAGGCTTAATCGTGGAATACATGAACTATAGAATTGCTGGCCCTGAAATGAAAAACTGTGACAGATGTATGGCATTTAACTCTCTTGGGTAGTGGGAAATTAACCACAGGCCTGAGGCAAGGTTAAGGAGTTCTCCCGGAGTCTCAGCCGACGCTGCCATGGTGGATTCAGTGCTTTCTGAAATGCTGAGTGCTGAACTCAGCGCAGCACACCCTTCTGACCGCCTCTTATGCTCTAACAATCTAAAAACCAGAAGATGACTATAAATAAGATGTAATTTCTGCCATAAATGTTTTAATTCTGGTCTTATGTAAAGTAAACCAGTACTTTGGCAAGTGAAAGTAAATTATCGCATATAATTCAGTATTAGCAGATCATGCTTTCAGAGTTTTAAATGTGCATTCATATCATGGGCTTGATTTAGACTATATTGTGGGGTCATTAAGCAAAAATTCAACCATTCCTTAAGTAGGCAAATGTCTCGGTTTTGTTTAAATCTGTCAGGTGGCCTTTCCTTATTTAAGGTACAGTAATCTAACATTTGGGAAGCCTTGCTTTGACTTTTTTATATTATAGACTGCGTTAAAGAAGAAAACATGAATTATAGTTTTTTAGCAAGTGATTCTTATTTCCTGTTTTTCTTTTATTGAAAGAAAAAGGCAGATGTTGATTTCTAGTTGTTACTGGCTGGTACAGTACTTCCCTTTGTGTTTTTGCTTATTTATTTAGATTGTATAAAGTTTAAAGGGCTTTTTGTACAAGTTGAAAGTGTATTGCTGAGCATGTATTTGGTTGTCCCAATGCTAGATATTTAATTATGTACGTAGTGTTTTGATTTTCTATAATTTCAGCTAAGTGTGTTTTTAGGCTTGTTTTTAAATTGATGTTTCATTTTCACCTATAATACTGTTTGACAGGTCTCTATCATGTTACCATAAACTGTAATATTTTCAATGGTTATAGATCAAAGATATTTATTTAGAAGTATACAAGATAATGAAATTTAGAGTCCTTATACTTAAGACTGATTTTATTAGAAGATTATTTTAATGTTCTATTGTAAATTTTAAGAATTTATACTCAAACTGTAAAATATGTAATATGCCCTCAGTACCATCTTCAGTGGTTCTATAAATGACTTTGCAAGTTCTCCTATGAGGGGCCTCCTCATTATAGACAGACTGTTTTGTGTTTTGCCCTTTTAATTTCTAGTTGCAAGAATTAGGTGGTCCTGTGTTCTGCCAATTTTATGTCAAGAAGTTAAAAATTTCCCTCCTGTTTACTGTCAGTCATGTATAATCCCTGGTGTGACGTTTACCTATATTACCACCTAGCCAGTTTTTCTGAAAACTCAAGATTTCCTGGGAAGCTTCACATTGGAGTGAAAGAATTGAGGTAGCAGCTTGCTAATTAGGGGCCCAGCTGTTCCTCAGAGATACCATGGGTGAACAGACACTTCCAAGGACAGTGATGGGAGCTCAGAAGCATAGTGAAACCTTGACTTAAAGTAGGCATGAAATCTCACTACACAAATTAGGGCAAGCTTTAAAAATGTAATAGTTCTTTATTGCATGAATCGGAGTAATTCTACCTGGTGATGAAAGGATTGTTATCTCATCCATAAAAATAATTCTTCCAGTCTTACCAAAATATAATTTCTTCTTACTTGAAAGTACTGACAACTATTTGTAACTAATCTTCCTTAAGACCTGTATTTGAGGGTATCAAATCAAACTTGTAATTTAAAATGTATACCGACAAACTGTCTCAGAGACTTTATTGAGAAAAATTGCTTCAAAGCAAAAATACTTCCAGGAGTTGTTCAGACTCACAAGCAGATAGCCATCTATTTAGGGACTCTAATAGGTCCCTAAGTAAAAGCTCCCTTCCTTCTAAAATTCCTCCCCCATCTGCCTGTCCTAGTGGCTGAATTCACTAAAAATACATACTTGGGCCAGGGATTTAGCTCAGTGGCATAAACGTCTGCCTTGAAAGCGTGAGGTGGTGAGTTTGATTCCCGAACTAAAAATAAACATAAAAATACATTCTTTTACACTGGAAAATCAAAACCCTCTGGGAGGTTTACTTTCTCAAGCTGTGAATTTGTGTAATAGATGTGCAGAGAATTTGAAGGTGGGCCTGTTTTTCAAGGCAGATGTGAGTTTAATCTTGCTGGAATGGCAGGAGGATGCAGAGTGAGAGTAGCAGGGATGAAGTGGTAGAAAGGGTTAAGAAAAAAGAGAAGGTAGAAAAGAGCAAAGGAATCCTTTAGCTTTAAACCTTTTTGCTAAACCTAGCCTGTGACATAATACTCTCCACACAAAGAGAAGCTGAATATTTATCTTTCTAACAACATGAACTATATAATTCTGTTCATTTATTTGAACTCAATCTTTAATAACTCATATTTGAATAATACTTTATGCAGTGTTTTAATATTTATTCATTTAATGTCTAGCAAAGTGAAGATATACCCCTCAAGTCCAAGTCTGATAACTCCCAAGCCCATTACACTTTTTATCCAACATTTAGCCATCATCTTCAAAAAGGATAAAAATGAGGCTGAGGCAGGACAATCGCTTGAGCCCAAAAATTTGAGAATAACCTGGGCAACATAGCAAAAAAGCATGTGAACAATAGCAGCGTATCTAAAAAGAAAGAAAGAATAAACATGAATCTAGGATTTGTGGCACAAATTCTAGTGTCATCTGCTATCTTAATAACATTTAAGGTAAGCATTTATAGAGTCTCACGTACTGACTTCCAAAAGCAACAGTGAATTAAGATATTCCTTGTGGAATTCTGATGCTACTTAATCTCCTCAGGTTTAGGCTACTGAAAACAAGGTGCAGCAATGTGTGGTCATCTCTTTTCTCTGATCAAAAAAGAGTTACTCAGGAACCCAGCCTTGTGTCTGTCACCCTGAGGTTAGTGCAGAGCCATGAGCTACAATGTTTGTCACTGTCTGTACCTTCACAGACACTGGAATACCTGCAGTGCCTGCAGGACCGAGGCTGCAGAACACTGGGCATGCTACCACAATGAAGAGTTAGCATCTGGTAAGGGAAATGTATTTGCAAACAGGGAACAAAAAGAAGAAACCAAAGAACGCGTTGCTCACATCAATGGAAGCTCACGCTCATTTCTTCCAAGCATGTGTTCTCTACTGTTAGGAGTAAGAGTAAAGTTCTATCTCAGTCACCTGCACAGCAACACTAGGAAAGTTGACAAAAGTCTTAGAGCCAAAGCTCTGGTAGTTAGTACTTTTCATTTCTAGTTAGTACTTGCAGCGTTAATAGCTGGGAGGTTTCTCAGCAGTGGAGATTTGTCTTTGTGAGAGTCTTCTTCAAAACTGAAAGTCTGAATTGCCCTGAAGTGAAAAATTTCTAACCAAATGCCAGTCCATGATGGCTACACCAGTAAGTGCCAGTCATTTAAGACTTAATACCCATGCTACCTACAAAATACTCTTCAAAAGGGTGACTACTGTTCTTTTTATGAAGAACTGGCTCTGGTACCAAAATAGTAAGACAATCAGTATCACTAATGAACGTAGACTCAAAATTCCTTGAGGGCTGCAGATGTAGCTCAATGGTAGAATGCTTGCCTGGGATGCGTGAGGCCCACAGTTTGGTGCCAGATACACACAGATTTTTTTAAAACCTAGACACAATAATTCTTTAAATAGTACATCAATTCTAAAACTACATATGAAAGACTGTCATTATGAAATGAGATTTATCCCAGGAATATTATAATATTCAAAATTCACTCTAATTATTTTAACAAAACAATCTTTATGCTCATATCAATTTAATGTTCCTTTCATATTAAAAACTCAGCAAATGAAATAAAATGATCTTTCTTGATAAAGGCATTTATAAGAAACTTACAGCTGAATAGTAAATATTTAATGAAAAAAGACCAAGTGATTGTCTTGGTCAGGAAAAAGGCAAGGAGCATTTTTATTCAAAATACTGGAAGTCTTATAGCAGAAGAAAGGGATTCCAACTAGAAATAAAACTTCCTAGTGACAAAATTATTTATAAAGAGAATCCAAAGATGTTTATAAAATATAACTAGAATTAAGTCAGTTTAGCAAGATTATAGGATGCAAGATCAATATACAAAATTTCAGTTTTTCTGCAGATAATTAATAGGCTATTTGGAGGTGAAATAAATTTATAAGAAACATTTGAAGCAGTAGTTTTAGGTAGAAAAACATGAAATACCTGTGAACAAGTTTAGTAAAATCGGTACTAAAACCTGTATGCTGAAATTAAGACATTGCTGAAAGAAACAAAAGATAACGTAAATAAATGAAAAAAATGTATTTTCTGTTCACGAAGTGGGAGATTATTTTTAAGGACATCAGTTTTCCCCAAGTCAATTCATAAATCTTACACAATTACAAACAAAATTCCAACAATTTTCAGAAATTATTTAATTTTAAAATATGGCGGAGATGCAAGTGACTTGAAGATAGCCAATGAAGTTGTAAGAACAAAACTGGACGGTTTGTGTTTCCTGTTTGGAAGATGTAATGCTACAGTAATCAAACTAGGATCAAGCTGATCCAGAAACAGAACTGCATGTGTACATTCAAATGACCTGTAAAGGAGCCAGGCAATTCAATGGGGGGAAGAGAAGTCTCAGCAAATAATGCTGCAAAAAAACTGCAGGTCCAGTTGAGAAGCCAATGAAGACAGACTTCTACTTCACACATAACAAACAAAAATTGGAAACAAATGGATTTAAGTGTAAAACTAAAACAAAATATAGGCGAAAATCTTTGTGACCTTTGGGTAAACAATTATTTCTTAGGCTACAAAAGGAAACCATAAAAAGAAAAAATATCAATAAACTAGACTATTTAAACATGCCTTCTAAAGGACATGCAAAATGGGAAATGAAAAAGCAAATTAACAACTAGGAGACAGTATTTACAATAGATTTATATGGAAAAGACCCATATCCAGCATATGTAGAGATTGCATAAGTAGAATACATGAATAGCCAATGAGCACAGAAAAATATGCTGAGTCACTAACAAGGTGGAAATTAATAAGCTACTGATAACAGGCCCACTAGAATGACTGAAAGCACTGACATTAACCCAGAAATGCCAGGGTAGTTCAGCATAAGAAAATCAGTGTACTAGTAGGATGATGGGGGAGAAACCACATGATTATGTTAATGGATGTAGAAAAGAGCATGACAAAAACTCAAAACTTTATGCTTACATCATGCTAGCAACAAAAGAGTACTTCTTTAACATGGCAAAATGTACTTAAGAAAAACAGCTAATGGGGAAAGATTGAATGTTTTCTCCCTTAGGCAAAGAGATGAAGGATACTCATTATTTACTGTTCATTGTTCTACTGGAGGTTCTAATTAGAGAAATCAGAGGACAAAAGACAAACTAGATTGGAAAAGAGGTAAAACTTCACAGAAAACAAGTTGTTATATATGAAAACACTGGAATAATCCACATTAAAACTATTGGACCTAGCAAACAAACTCAGCAGAAATTTTAAAGCCAATACAAAAATTCAGTTTCTATACACCAGCAATACAGAATGTAAAAATGAAATAAAGTCCTTTCTAGCTCTGTATAGTGGCATGTGCCTGTAATCCCAGCTCCTTGGGGCTGGTGCAGGAGCATTATAAGTTTAAGGCTAGCCTGGGCAAGTTAGCAAGATCTTGTCTCAAACTGTGAAGATTTTTTTAAAGGCTAGGGATAGAGCTCATTATTTGCTAAAGTGTTTGCCTGGCCTGGTAGTTTAATCCCCATTACCACCACCAAAAAAGCAAAACCTAAATAAATGGAAAATGGGTCCATGTTCATGTATAGAAGACAGTATCATTAAGATGTCAAAACTATCCCAAGCAACCTAGATACTCTCCACCAAAATTGTAGACACTGTTGCTTTGTGATTGTTTTGAGGTGTCAGCTGTCCAGTTTCTTTGGCATTTCAGAGGCAACCAAGTAGCCAAAGCAGTCTTGGAAAAGAAAAGCAAAGTTGGAAAGCCCATACTTCCCAATTTTAAAACTTACTATAGTACTACAGCAATCAAATCAATATGATACTAGCATAAGGACAAAGGATACGATAGGATAGAATAGGATTCAAGATGCAGGGGGATAAAAATCTTTGCCCAAGTTATTTTTGACAAGGGTGCCAGGTCCAACTCAGTGGGGGAAAGAATACTGCCCTCAACAGATGGTGCTGAGTCAACAGGCTTTCCACATGCAGATGAATGAAGCTGATCCCCTGCTTCACACAACATACTAAAATTCAAAATGAGTCAGCCACTCAGATGAGTCCATAAAACTAAAGAAAGTCTCCGTATCTTAATTTGTCAATATATGCTGAGAGTTTAATGTTTAGAATACATAAAGACTCAAAAACTAAGACTCAAAACTCTTCTAAGACTCAAAAACTCATTTTAAAAATGGGCAAAACAATGAAACATTTCTGCAAGAAGACATACAAATGGACAATAAATAAATACACAAAACAGTATAAAGCTCAGTGGTGCAAGCACCTCCCTGGCAAGTGCAAGGTTCTGAGTTTGGTTCCTAGTACCAAAAAAAGAAAAAAACCTTAACATCATCCATTGGTCACTAGGGAAATATATCAAAACTACAATAAGATGAATGAAATGGTTTATGTCACAACATGGATAAATCATGAAAACTATGCTAAGTGAAATCAGATACAAAAGAACAAATGTATGATTCCAAATTATGAAATATCTAAGGAAAACTTAGAAGAAGTAAATGAGGTTGTAGGGTATGGGTAAAATAGATTATTGCTTACTTGTTTCAATGTTTTTAGGGGGGTGAAAAGTTTAGAAATGGTTGCACAACACTGCTTAAAGCCACTGAATTGTATACTTACAGATGGTTAAGGCGAGTGTGGTAGCACATAGCTGTAATGCGAGTACTTGGAGAGGCTGAGGGAGGAAATGACAGGTTCAAGTGCTTTCTGGGCAATTTAGAGAGATACTACCTCAAAAGAAAATAAGGGGACTGGGTATATAGCACAATAGTATGGTACCCCTGCATTCAGTCCTCAGTACTATAAAAAAGTTTAATTTCTTAGATTACATATGCATTTTAACACACTACCAAATGCTGATGAGGATGCAAAACAAATTGTCATCCACAGTTAGTGTAGGAATATGAAGTAGTACAATGTTTGGAAAAGAGCTCGGCTGTTTCTTGTTTATATGAATATACCAACTACGCCTGACTCAGCAACTCCACACCAAGGTTTCTTAGGGAATGGAAAATGGGTCCACACAAAAACACTTACACAAACGACAATGGTAGCCTCATCTGTGACAGCCAAGGATGGAGACACTGCCATGACCACCACCAATATGAAGGAAAACTTCAGTCATAAAAAAGAGCAAATGATACACAAATGACATCAATGAGTCTCAGAATAATTATTCTAGGTGAAAGATGATGGAAACAGAGTACGTACTGCTTATTTCTATTTGAAGTTTTAGAAAATGCCCCTTATCTATAGTGACAAACAAGCCAGATGTTCCCTGAGGAATGGATGGCAAGGGGCACATGACAACTTTTGGGACTGATGAAAACATGTGGCCTGAGTGTGCTGTTAATGTCACACGTCTGTGCATCTTGCAAAACACTCAATGAAAGCCATTATGTACATATACCTCAATAAAGTTGTTTTTTAAAAAAGATTGTTCAGTCTGCAGCATTGTGGCATCTCAAGATACTACGAGGGGCCACAAAACCCCTCCTGACCTTCAGAATACCTTGTTCCCTTTCCCTGTTGCTTAATTGGGTTAGAAAAATTTTCTTTGGGTGGCCTCCAGGGTCCACTCCCCATTTGTGCCAGACCGAACTACTCGATACTGTTGTGATGAACTCACTAGTTCAAAATACCCTTATTTCAGTCCTAATTCTGTTTACTGCTTTTAGATCCCTCTACCTCCTGAGATGTGAGCTGGTGGTTTAAAACATTTTTTCTACCTGATGCAGCATTGGATTCCAAATGCAATCTAATTATAGAATGTACGGACAGCCTAATCTGGACAGCCAGAATGCACTGATGGAAAGTGACTTCATGATTGTATTGCTTTTCTTAATGGCCTTGGATCAAAGGTCAGGAAGGAGATATGCACTTAGGGAGAAGTGGCTTGCATCGCTCATCCCTGATGACAGGCTATAAGTGGCTGCTTCTCATTTTCAGAGTGTAAGATTGATGACCTACAAGATCAGTAAAAATTTAAAAAAGAAAAAAAAAACGTCTTTGCCTGAGCTTCTGGTCTGAGTAGGAACTTGGTTCAAATGTGACCATAAATATAAATAATTGTTTTTTTCCTATTTCATTTTTTTCCCTTGATCGAAAAACAATTATTGGGCTAGGAATAGTAGTCCCATCAATCCTGGAGAGGCAACTTTCAGGATGTGAGATATTTTGATGATACAGAACAGCCAAAAAAGGAAGCCTAAGATTGAAGTCTTCATGATGCATGAAATCACAAAAACTGTTTAGTTGCCCTTCTGGACTTCAGTTTCCTCATCCATACTATTTCTAAGAACTTCAAACTTTAAAATCCTCTTAATTCTTTGAATATCTGAGAGTACTCTGCATTATCTTCCTGAGGAAAAACAGTTCCCTGTATTTGGTGACATTGGATTAGCTGGATGGGAGCTCCCTGAAGCTGCACTTGGAGGTCTGAAGAGGAATCGCTCAGTGGACCCAGACTCTGAAGGCCCCACGGTACCCTCTGCTAGCAGAAGCCTGCTGGACAGTCCCTGCTTCAGGAGGCCTGGTGCCTTGTGGGACACTGCCCCGTAACCCCAGCTATGGTTGGTTAGATTGAGGGATTGCAATGCACTCCTTGAGATGTAAGGGAGGATAGTGACATGAGAGAGTTGGTGCTTGAAGACATCTTTATCACCACAACAACGTAGAGTCAGGCGTTTTAGGAAGTCATCTCTCACATAATTTGATTTGGGGAAAATCATCTGCATCCAGCCTAGCAACAGGGTCGGGGGAAAGGATTAAGAGCACTGCATTTTGCATTTTGTCTGCTATGCGTGGTGAGCCTGTCAGTGTCACAACACAGCACAGATGTGAGGTCCATGGAACAGAGGGTCATCGGGTCAGAAACACAGGAAGGATTCATCACTAGGAGCTCTGGAGGGCAGTCTCCAGCTCCTCTTACGGGATTCTCCAAGCACCCCACATCTCCCATAAACAGGAGATGCCACTGGCACAGCTCTGAGAACAATACTCCGCAAGAGGGCAGGTAAGAGGACAGAATTTGTTGGCATTTGTTGTCTTCATGACTGTAGAATGTAAACTTTTTAATCTTTCACAATAGTGAAAATTTAATCAGCCTAGAATGTAATGCAAAAATAAAAAAGTGCCCCACCTGAAATAAAAATTCTGCAAATGTAGTTCTGTGTGCTGTGTGCTCTACGGTTCCAGTCACACTCCTTGGCCCACATTCACAGAATTCTGTGATTTGCTCCTGGTTTTCAGAGAGCACCAGCTAACACAATTCTGGGATAGGGCTTCTAACACCCACTCTGCTATATCTTGGGTCATCTTATTTTTATTCAGGCCTCGTTCCAGATACAAGATTGCTGGCTGCATCTACTTAGCTGAAACCAAATTATGCACTGTAAAAAAAATGGTGGCTTTTTATTTCAGTGTATTAGGCACGACTTTCCATCCTCACCACCCCCCTGTTTTCACTGGGTGACACAAGCCCCTCTTCATGAGAGCTTTGGTTTTCTCTGACCTTCTTTTCAGGACGGCAAGTTCTATTTTGTGTTAAAACCATTTCTCATATATAAAAGTACATTAGTATTAGCGTAGCCGAGCCCCATCTGGTCCCTTCCCTTCTGCTGGGAATGATAAACGGGCAAAGGGCAGGACGGGGAGGAGCAGCCACGTGGTCTCCATAGCCAACCCAGGGCACAAGTGACACAGAGCTCTGGTGTCACCTGGGAAGTGACCTCCCTCCTCTCGAGCTCCTCAGCCACCTCGGGAAGGAAAAGCAGCTTTTAATATGGACACAACCTACATCATATTTGCTGGTACACCTGCAGAGCATCCCAGATTTGTCAGCGGGAAAAGCCATGCAAGACAACAGAATTTTGGAAATCCCACATACTGATGAGTACATGTGTATATTTTTTTCTTTTTGATAGGAGGGGGATGGAATAAACACTTAAGGGATTAATAACTTAAGTAACAGTACAAATGGAAAACATAGGAACAATACAAACTAAGAAATCCACAATGCAGCCCTGGGAGAAGGTAGGGCCCAGGAGGGGAGGGGAGCTCCCTTTCCCAGCAGACCTCACCTTTGGTCCGCAATTCCTTACCCACCCCACGCCCATCCCACCCCTGCACCAACCCACTGCCCAGAGACAGATCTGGTAACCTCACAGCAGGTTACCAGAAGGTCACTGGAGTGCTGTAGTCTCAGCCCCAGGAGTAGACAATTCAGCCAGCAGCCACTGCTACTTCTGCACTTGCTAAGGAAATACATGCCCTGCCTGGTGTTCTTGCCTTAACTAATCTGGGTTCCATTTCTAAAGGTATTCAGTTTTTTCAACAGTATTAAACTAAGTGCAGTGGCACATGCCTGAAATCTCAGCATGTGGAAAGCTGAGGCAGGAGGATCTTTGCAAGTTCAACACCAGCCTGGACTACAAGTGAGCTTCAGGCCACCCTGAACTGGCCTAGTCTCAAAGACAAAAAAGTTTATTTAAAAAAAAGTATTTTCAGGTGGAATACTGTGGTAAAAATGAAAAGAATTATTTTCTTAATCCAAATAAGTCAGAAGCTGCAGAAGTCCTCAGCAAGAGAGGAACCTCAGTCTTCAGCACTTGATGCTTGTCTGAGATCAAGACTTACCTCACATGATTGTACAGACTTCTTGTGGGTACACCGATCTGAGGTGTGCTTCTCCTGGGAAAGCACAGGCCCACTTTGGGGGTGAGGGGGAGGCTGGGAGCTGGGCTGCAAAGAGCTCAGGGCCTGTTTTCAACAGTTACTTCTGTGTTTTCCAAAAGATAGCCAAACAGTCAGAAGCCAGGCATCACAAATTGTCTTCCCTCAGCAATATTCTTTCAATCTATAAATGGTGATGAGGAAGTGGACGTTATCTTCCGTATTCTCTAATGAGTTGTCAGCAGAATTACCGGTGCTGTTTTATTGAGGCATGTCATCTTTCCTGTGCTGAATTTCCTGGGGAGGGCTGCAGCTGATCACGCAAGGCCAGCTGGGCCCCTGCTCTTGAACATGGTACAAGGCTGGTGTCCTGGAGCCAGCTTTCATTGCACTAAAAAACCCCTGAACCCCTTGTGCCTCCCCTGAGGAGCACTGACACCCTGCATGGAAGGCTCAGCAGGAGCCCTCTGGGTAGGAGGGGCACTGGCACCCAGAAGCTTACAAGAGGCTTAGAAAAACAATAAGAATCCTCAGACCCCAAAGTGTAGATGTAAACTTATCTTATACCAAGAAAGTTCCCCCAGAGCCTGACCAATCAAGGCTGCAGACAAAAAAAAAAGTTATTTTTTTTAAAGATCATGTTATCAAAACTTGTATTTATTCATATTCATCCTATGCTTGATGATCAGTCCGCATGGAAACTGGGTCTTTGGTGCTATTTTCCTGTTGTTTTGAAATTGAAGGAGAGAAAACAGAGAAAAGAGAGAAAACACAGCATGACAGCAAAATCCTGAGAATTTAAATCTAAAAATTAAAAAAAAAAAAAAAAAAAGATTCCTCTGTGGGTCTCAAAATGCAAAGTGCACGGTCAAAGAGCTGAGCCAGGTGGGAACTGTCTTCCCTCCTGCAGATGCGGCTCAGTGAGCGCTGTACCAAAAGACCCATTGCTTCCAGGCACGGTCTGCACGTAGGCCACATGCTCAGCGTGTCATATTCCTGTTGTTTTCTCCTTCTGACTCCTTGGGCTGATGCTGTTGGGCTGTTTGCTGGGCTCCAGTCCTGCTTCTGCAGAACATTGCCTTTCAGATTCTCCTCTGTTCTCATAAAGTCAGATCAACGGAAGCCCATCAGGAAACACCTTTTCATGCCTAATTCAGATCTCACATGTCACAGAAACAAAATGCAAGCGTGGCTTCTCTTTAACTCACATTTTCACAGAACGCCCACAATAGCAGGTAAGAGAAAATTGCTCTTAATCTCATTCTGTGAGGGGAATTTATTTCTCCTTGAGAAGGGAGCTCTCAAAAAAAAAAAAAAAAAAAAAAAAATGAACCTAGTACAGCCTCCTATTTAAAGGCTTCAAAAAATCATCTTATAATAATCTTGTGCCAGTGAAGTTTTATTTTGATGAGGACCAGGGCAGAACCATATGCAAATTGCAAACAAAGAAAATTCTAATTTGTATCCTAAGAAAATTGGCCTCATAGCTCATTTACTGTGGACATCTATCCAGGCAAAGTCCAGACCCCTTCATCCCTGAGACTTGAAGCAGTTTCTGCATACATGAAAGAGAAGTAGGAGACTGTGGATGGTTGTCATAAAGTAGGAGGAATTTGTGACTTCATAGAGGCTAATGATGTGATTTAGGCTGCATCAACTAAAAATGTGTAAAACCAGGATTCTGTGGTGAACATGGGGACCACTGTCTGACCTTCCTCCATGGAAGGCCTGGTTACCTTGACTGCTGAGGTGCTGTCAGCCCTCAGAATCATGACTGTGTGAGAAAACCTGGTGACTGACCTAGTTCTGGTGCATTATTTGCGCCACAGTGGTTCCTAGAGATAATCACTTTAAGATAACTGTGTGTTTGCTCGGAGACAAGTCCACATTGTTTTTACCCTGAATGAGATTCCAAAGACGAATCCTTGCCCAAGAGCTAGCTCCATTGCATACTGGCTCCAGGTTTGATCATAGTTCCTGAGAGCTGTTTTGCAAGACCTCAGTCTTGCAAGCCTACATTCAGTGGTGAGATAAAGCCAGTGTGTGCAGATTTGGCCATTTAAGTCCGTGTCAGGAGAACTCTGAAGAGCTGGGGTTCTCTCTGGGGATGGTGGAGGCTCTCCTTAGGCCTGCATTAACAGCTTCTCCCTCCGTCCAGTCCTGCTTCTGTCCCCTCCTCTCCACAAGAGTTGATCCCAAGGGCACACCATACCAGCATCCCTCCGGCTAAACTCTGTCATGGGGACTGCTCCCCAGTAATGCAGCATTTAAGAAAATCATGCCTGTCTCTGGCAGTCACATCACACTTGCAGAGCTGCCTGCAGACTCTGGGCAAAGATTTCAGTCCATATCTATAAAGGCCCTTTTCCTGTCCTCATCATGGTCTGGGAAGTTTGTATTTGTAATCCCATGGAAACATTATTGGAATTGCAACTAGTTATTCCAATCTACCACTGCCAGTGCAATCCACAGCGAGAATAAAGACACAAAGACATATTTACAGTTAAGGGCAGCCAAGGGGTCCTGAGTCCAGTCCAGATGAGGATTCACGAAACAAACGCCTCAACCCAAGGCCTAATCTGGATTTTATTAATTCATGAAGAAGCGAATGGCTGAGGATGAGTGAATGTGAGAATGGCGGGAATCATATGAGTACTGTGAGCTGAACTAGCTAGGAGGCCAGAAAACACATCTGTAATATGCAGAGAGAAGGATGTGCAGAAAGACCAATCTGCATAATACAATTGAGGTAGCATTTAATATTTAGGAGGCTGTTGCTTCAGTTTCTGATGTGTAAACTTTTGTGCCTTGGGAAATCAGAGCTTCTTATCTAAGCGTGAATACAGCTGACAGCCCTGGAACAATGGCTCTGCATCCCACTGAGCTCAATCATTTAGGGAGGTACTGAGACTGGAAAAGGTCAACTGTCAGCTGGTTTCAGAGATTACGCATCAGCACCTCAGCCAGCCCTATTTACATTGCTTAGAGCCAACTGAAGGGAAAAGGAAATAGCTTAGCCAGCTCCGTACATATCAGTACATGGAAACAGGCCAGTTTAGCCACAGTAGAGGTAATTGCTCTGTACTCAAGGAGAGCTGTCCAGGTGGTCTTCGAAACATTTCTATTAGTCTGATCTACCTGAAGTGCAATATATATTCACACATAATGTATATGCATACGTCTAAGAGACAAGGAGAGTTTCTAGAGATAACAGGATAACCGGATTTCCTGGGGATAGTATTTTAGTACAGGAAGAAAAAGGCTTCTGTGCTGGCTTTGCCTCCTTCATTTGCTCAGTGTTCATTTATCCATCCACTCAAACAAAATTCAGTGGCTTCTCAGTTACATAGTGAGTGTTATGTTAATTGATTTGGGAAGAATATAACCTGGTAAAAATAGAAAATTCAACCTCCAACAATGGAGCATCTGGTAAGACACATAAACTTGCAGTCATGATGTCATAAAGCACGGGCTTTGTCATCACAAGGATGCAGTTCAAGGGCAAGATGCCCAGCCTCTCTAAGCAGCCAGCTCCTTGTCTGGGGAATGAAGACAATAACAACACTTACTTTATTGGTTGGCATCACCACGTAGTAGCTTGAGGAAGCTTTGGCCCCTGTCTTCCATAAGGGCCTTCAATACCCTCCATAACTACTTTGAGTAATCATGAAACCTAAGTAAAATCTCCATGTTTACCTGGCTTTCACAGATCCCCTCTCTGTTCACAGCACTGAAGTTTCTATAATGGAAACCTTTTAGCTCCCTTTCCCTCTGCCTGCCTCATACACTGTAGGTCTCGTAAACAAGGCAGTACATACACAACTTCTTGCATAAATTCCCAGTGAATGTTGGCTATTATTAAGATATTTTGTAGTCGGGGCTGGGGATTTAGCTCAGCGGCATAAGGACCTACCTTATAAGCAGGCAGTCGTCAGTTCGATCCCTGGTATCGATAAAAACGAAAAAGACAAAAAAAAAAAAAGATATTTTGTAGTAATTGCCATAATACGAGGGTAACTGACCCTACTCACCCCCTTCCATCCCAAGAACTCACCTCAGTCCCAGATTAACCTAAGGGATGTCAGATTCAGAGGAGAAAAACAAGGCATTTTGAACTTTTTGTTTAAGAATGAGGAATGATTTTGTGTAAGATGTAAAATGCAATCTTGTCCCAAAGGATGGGTATGATGTGGCAAGTACAAGGGGAAAGGAGGATATAAACACAGGCCTGTGGGTGGTGAAGACGTGTTCACAGACCGAAGTAAGTGCCCTGTGGGAGGTCGGGCATGGAGGGAAAGACCGGGGCTTAAATCCAAAGCTTCCTCGTAAGACAGGCTGAAGAAGCTAAAGCTGGTATTCTGCCTGCAGATGCTAAGGCAACTACTAAAAAGTCTAAAGGTGATCAGTGAGACTGTGGGAAGTGCTCAGGTAACAGCCTTCAGTAACTCCAGTGGGAGTGTGGGATGAATTGGGGCAGGGAGAGGTGAGGAGAGCAGTATGAAAAAACGATGCACTTGTCTAGAAGAGAGAGATCGGGATCTGTGTTAGCCACTCATCACTATGACAAAATACCTGAAGTAGACAATTTAAAAGAAGGGAAGGTTTATTTTGTTTCAGAGTTTCAGAGGTTACAGCTCACTGTAGCCTTTGGGCCTGTGGTGTCACAGTACACTATGGCAGGAGCACACAGCACAGGAAGCTTTTCACCCCGTGACAGAAGGGAAGCAGAGAGAGAGGAAATGAAGGGCCAGGATCTAATATGCCTCCAGTAACCTAAATTCCTTCTACTAGAATCTAAAGGTTCCACCACCTCAGAATAGTGCCATCAGCTGGGACCAAGCCTTCTTCACCTTCCTCACGTGAGGACATTACAGATCAAAATTATAACAGGCCCTGAGTGAAGGCACTGGCATGGAGGCTGGTGAGAAAGATGGAGATAGAGAAGCCCTCCAGGAAGATGTTCCACAATAGGGCTTGGAGGACAATTGGTAGAAGGAGCAAAGGAAAAGAAATGAAACATACTATGGGTACTTTATTCACAAACAGAAGCAGAGAAAGAGGGAGACCTTGGATCTGACATCAGAGATGTTAATAAGAATTTATGAGGTGGCCACGCATCCAGAAGGAGATACTCCCAGGATGGAGTCCTTGGCTAGAGATGTGAACTTGAGAAGCAACCTGAACTCGATGCCAAAGTGGGGCAGAGGAGAGCAATGGGGCAGTCAGAACAAGGGAGAGGATGGAGGAAAAGCCAGAGACAAAGAGAAGATGCAGATTTATTGTGCATTCATCCACTCCGGTATGAGGAGCATTAAAATTTGCCCCAACAACCCAACACCTCAGGTTCATGGTGGGAGGCTGTGAGGACCCCACCAGGGGTCTCTGGGACCTCACAGCTGGACATCCAGCCCCAGCGCTTCCAAGTTCCAGGCCAGGTGGGATGGATGGTGACTAGAGGTCAACAAAACTCAGCTGTGGGAGAGGTGATGGATTGAGTGGGTCCCCAGAGAAGGAGGAAGGGAAAAAGACATTGATGTTGGCAGGGAAGTGAGATCTTCCCTCAGAGACGAGGGCCAGGGCCCCGAGAGGAAGTCAGAAGGTGCTGAGGTCTTGTTGAATGAGGCAGACCTTCTCCACACAGTGGAGGCAGCCCAGGTCATTGACTGGGAAAAGCATCAGGAGGAAAGTTAGGGGTGGATGACAGGCTGCTGAGGAGCTCTCAGACAGCGATTCCTACAAAAGCCAGCAGACCCTGCTGGCGGAATTGATAACGTGAGTCTGTACCCTGAAGAGAGGTCACCCTTTAGGGAGTAGCTTTGGTCTTTGAATTTTATCCACTTAATGGCCATCCCAGGGCTCTCATTAATCAACATTTTAAGTTGGACAAAGAATCCTTGTAATTCCATCTAAACCACTTTGAGTGGATCTTTTTATTCATGAGGCATCATCTCTCCTTAAATTCTCCCTTCTCCCTGAGCTGGACCTCTTAGGGGTGGAACTCTGCGCTGTCCAGCTTGGCACAGAGATTGTGCCCACTTCCGGTGCCAGACATTCAGACTTGGAACTAACGTACAGCCGCAGCTCATAAATAGCACCAACCACCACTTTCCAGCACTGTCCTCTGTTGTCCTTCTCCTAGAGGAGCACATGTCCTAAAGAGACCTCAGGATGTCTTAGCAGCTACATGAGGAACCCTTCTCTGCCACTCGCTTCCTAAACATCACAGCTGGAATAAAAACTATGTAGTTCATACATAGTGGGGATATTCTGCTTAGTGGGGATATTCTTTTGGTTGTTCATTCACTCAACTATTATTATCATGTATTGGCTCCTTAGACATCCAGGAGCCAAAGGATGGGATGTCTCCGTACGTCACAAGGTGGTCTTCCTTGGTAGACAGGAGTTCCCTCTTCTGGCACTATCCCTTCTGCTTCTACCCACAACACATCCCACAGACACCTCTTCCAAGTGCAAACCAGCAAGCACTCTCTCCACCCGAGCACCGTCACTCAGAAAGCCAAGGCAGTGCTACTCGTGTGAAAATAGGTGGAGAGACATTGTAAGAGCTTTTTGAAGCAATTTTGGGCTAAGATCCTGTTACAGTTTGGATCTTGGGTGTCCTCCAAAAGGCTGTGTGTTAAAGACTCGGTTCCCGAGTTGGCACTGTTGAGGTCAGGTCCTTAAAGGGGCCTTAGAAAGCCAGCACCCCTCTTCCTCTCACTTGGCTTCCTAGATGTGCCGAGGTGAACAGGTATCCTCCACCACGTGCTCCTGCCATGCTGTGCCGCGCTGCCACAGGCCCAAAGCAACAGGGCCCAGTAGTCATGTATGGAAAGCTCTGAAATGGTGAGCCAAAAATAAACCTTAACGCTTCTACAATTGATTTACTGCAGATGTCTATCACAGCACAGGCAAGTGGGCTGACACTGAGCCCAGGGACCGACCACGACTCTGGTGTGTGGCACCTCCCATCCCCACTGCCTACAAGGTGGGACTGTGTAACCCCCACACTAGGTGGGATATTTCAGTGCATGTTAGGACGAATTAATGGTTCAATAAGCATGTGCCAAGTGGGCTTGGCACGCACTCCCTTGCACTGTCATTTGTGCGTCTATATGTCAGCTACCTTGAGGCTTTCTGGAGGGCTGAGAACTTGGCTGTTTTGCTTTTGTACCCAGGTTTCTGCTTTCACAGTGGGTGTTTATTAATAATCATGAGATCCCTCTGGGGAATGAGGGACTCAGAGAGAGAGAGAGAGAGAGAGAGAGAGAGAGAGAGAGAGAGAGAGAGAGAGAGAGAGAGAGAGGGCTCCAGCTCCATTTCCCAAGGCAGTACCTTTTCTCTTTCTTTTGTCCCTCACATCTCTACAGGTAATCTCAGATGTCACCCCTACAACCTGCGGTCCCCCAGCCCAGGGCTGTCTATGGGACGCATGCAATGAGCCATCCTCACCGCTAGAGGGCGGGCAGTGACTGAAAGGTCAGAGGACCTGTAATTTCTCATACAAAGAGGACGCTATTAGAATCACACCCCGACAGTAGGTGTCGACAGGGGCAGCCCAAGCAAACTGGGATGTATGACCATTCTACCAAAGGAGCCAAGGTCTGGAAGAAAGAAACTGATGTTCGAGGGAGGCGGAAACCTTTCTGACTCTGGTCGTTGTTTTGGCAGGGAGTGAGCCCTGGGGACCTTCCAGGGTTGCCTGGGGACCGGAAATAAGAGGAAGGATGGTGTTTGCAAACACTGAGCAGGTGGCACAGGTTTTCTCGGAGGACTTGCCAGCTGTTTTGTTTACAATCTCAGCTCTCAGTGTGTCTTCACTGGCAACTACAGGGTTTGAAAGGTTTCACGTTGGGCAGGCAAAAACTTCTGGATTTGTTAAGGCAACTGCACCATCCAGCAAGAGGGACCCCGGCTTCCACTGGACAGGAGAAATCTGTGGGCTGTGCTTTTGCCCTCCATGTGCTAGTTGTGCCGCTGGGGGGGTGGGGCGTTATGAGGGGTAGGGTGGGGTCTCTGATTGCTGCGTCAGCTCAGCTGGGAGCCCCAAGTCCCACACTGGCGAATCCCAGATTTCACACTAGGGCGCCTGATGGACAGGCGGGAGCAACCAGCATGCTTCTGGCTGCAAGGTCCTCATCGATGATGGGGCTGGTTAAATGGGTTGAATCTTGTCAATTTGGGCTTCAAATGACCTGGAGCCAGAGGATTATTATCTCACTTTAGGAGAAGTAGAATAAGTGGCTAATCTTGGATGACCTTTTCCATTTTCCTCCCTGGCATTCTCTCCTGCACAAACCCACAGCGGGGATGGGGTTAAAGGGGGTCATCCTGTGTCACTGCTGTGATTTGCATAAGAAACAGGGCCATGGTGATTCTTCATCACCTGAGGAGCCTGCCAAGCGTTCAAAATTGGGCTAGGATTCCTTCTCTTAAGGTTTAGGTATCATGACGGTGATTTAAACAATCAAGTGCACTAAAACATGGTGTGTATTAGAAAATTGAGGATGGTGATCCCTGTGGGCAGGTGAGAGGGTTTTCCAGTGTGACACTGGCCACATGTCCCAGGCAGGGGGAGCTCAGAAAGCAGGACAGGCAGCCAGGGAAAAGCTGGGTCCAGAGGGAGTCAGGATGACCCAGTGAAGGACAAGATAAGATGACGCCTGGGACTGAGAGCTACCCAAAAACCAGGCCGCAGGGTGGGGACGCGATGGCCAAGGCCAGGGCTTGGGTGGCGTGGTGAACAAGGGATCTGTGTTAAACTTGTGGGATCCTCCTGTCCAGGAATGTGCCAAAAACAAGGTGAGAGACAGCCTGACCCGTCAAGCCACAATTCACAGCCCTCTGAACAGTGCCTTTGTGCTGCTTGGGCTGATAATTTTACAAAAGTTACCATTATTGGTGCTTATCAAAGTATGCTTGCTGTCCGCACCAAGTTCCTCTAGGCCCACTTCTGGTCAAACTTTCCTGCTTGTCGCCCCATAGGGTGACTTCAACTTGGCCCACAGTGACCTGAGAGCAGTCATTTTTGTGTCTAAAAACCCCTAGACTTTGTCCCCACGGCAACTCACACGGGTCCACTCCTGGGGTCGGGAGCTTCTTGCTTGCTTCCCAAGGCCGGAAATGCTTTTGCTCTCCTCTCTCTTGAAATTCTTTTTGGGTTGAGAGAAGAGCCCACCAGCTGGACATAAACTAACAAACTAAGGAGCATCTCTCCCTTTCCTTTTTTACTTGTTTTATCTAATCTGGCTAAAAAGAAACAATGTAACACATTAAGAATGTGGCCAGAACCAGTTCTTAAAGCATTTTGTGTAATGAGAAAAGAGAAACAGAAACAGTTTCAAGGCAGGCAAAAGCTTGAGGAAGAACTTTGTTTTGTCATTATTGTTTTGTTTGTTCATTTTTTGACAGGGTTTTTCTATGTAGTTCAGTCTTGAAGTCGCCATAGAGCTGAGGCTGGTTTTGAATGGACAGTGGTCCTCCTGCCTCTGGCATCCAAGTGCACCACCACACCTGGCCTTCAGGAAGAACTCTGAAGCCCCTTTATCTAGGCTAAAGACAGTTTCTATTATTACAAAGCTCAGATCAGAATGACTTCAGATCCTCCTCTGATGCACAAGCTAAGAGCTGAGAGTTGACAGCTCTCCTGGTTTCCATGACTACCATCAGCAGCTATGATGATGCCAAAACAAAAACCAGAGGACTCAGAAATTTTTTTATGTGACCAGATTATAGGCAATTTGAAAAGAAGATGCATAGTCCACTTAACCTATCTCTCTTGTGTTTTCAGTTTTTCTTGGCCATGTGGGTGGATCAGCAGGAGGCCAAGTGAGGACTCGCCTTCCCTTTTCCTGGGTTGGTGATCTTCCCAGCTGCATTCCTGTGACTCCGGTGAGATTACTTGGTGACCTAATTCAAGTTATATGAGTTGAGCTATCACCATTCTTGGGGATGGTGTATCAAGAGAGCCCTGTGCCTGTTTCATAAGTAGGCACATGCTGTGTTTTTCCCAAAGAAATTCCAGAGCCCAGGCTTTGCTTGAGAGCTTGCTTCTGCACGTAGGTCCCTGGTTGTGAGTGTCAGGGTCGGCACAGGGACACAGAGGTGGGAATGCTAACTTAGCTCCCACATCCATTCTCCTTGCCTCCCCACCCAGTGATCTGGGAACATTGAACCTCTAGGTGATATCGTTGCATGCTTGTGTAACACCTTTCTCATGCCTTGTCAGATAAAGCCTTCTGAAAATTTCCAGGTGTCTGAGGCATTTCTAGAGCAGATGAGAACCATGCATCCTGGATAGTGTAACCCCTAAGGGGAGGGTGAGGGACTTATACCCACCTGATTCTCTTGGGGAGACACCTGTTTCAGCCTACACTTGCTTCATGACTGAAGGAAGACAGCTGTGTTTTATGGAGTACTTATTATGTGCCCACACTCTGGGTTGCATGTATGGCATTTCTTGGAAGCTGGGCAAGAGTCCCAGTATCAGAAAGACCTGGATTTAAATTCTAGTTCTCCTCCTCTTAGTTGTGTGAACTTCTGCTTATTGTTTAATCTCCCTGAGCCTCGGTTTTATCTGTAAAGCGAGACTAAGGATATATCACCTCATGAATTTGTTATGATAAATAAGGTAAAGCATAATGAAATGCAGTAAACGTCCAGTGAAGCTTAGCTCTTATTATTACAAGTCATAGGATTGCTCTAATCCTAGGAGCATCTCGTACATACAATACACAGAACGTTTAAATCCTGAAAAGTTCCAGAGATTTTATGCCTCCTCACAGTGGCTCCTCAAGTACTGACTGATAATGAAGGTGCCAGGGGCTGTGTATTTCATTCTTTTGCACTTGGCATAGAGATTTGTTTATTCTGTGCTCAATTTGTGCTGGGCATAGTACTAGGCAACATGATCCATGACCTCACAAAGTTCAAAGCCTTGTTTTGGAAATAGGGCCAATAAATATAACATGCCTAAGCAATACAAGACAGGCTATACTGCTAAATGGTACTTCTAGTAGCAAGTGTGAGAATTAGAGAAAATGATCCCTATTATATTTTAGGGCTGGGTTAAAAACATCACCTTACTTAAGTTTTCATTAATTCTATGATGTCATATATCCCATTAGGGCAGAAACTTGGACTTGGTGAAAATCAGTGGCTTCCTGTTGTAGTCAGAGTTTATAAAGGGAAAAGATTTGGTATAGGACACTCAATTGATAGGATTATTTTATAAAATTCACTCAAAGAACCAAATGCAAAAGAGTGCAGGAGATCTGTCCACACATTAGAGACTCAAAGAATTTGCTTGAGGGCCTGGATCCCACGGCAGTGTCCTGTATGAGCCCAGCTGAAGACCTAGAGCCCATGACAATGTCTTACGTAAGTCTGCATCAGGGATCTGCATTAGGAAGGCCCAAAGGTCAGTAGTAGAAGCTAGAAAGTCTGCACCAGCAGGGTGAAGGATCTGTGCTAGCAGGCTGAAGGTTCTGCACTGGAGCCGGGAAGTGATGCTCAGAGTAAGGACCAGGCTCCCCCAACGAGAACCACAGCCATCCTCAGTGCATCGAGGACCCAGGCTCCAACAGTGATGACAACCAAGTTCACACCAGGAACACCATGGCCACAAGCTTCCCCAGGAGAATCAACAGTGCCCCGTCTTCCCCTCCAGTTCTCCTTTTTGGTTGATGACAACAGTCCTCAGGTGGGCCTTCCACACCCAGCACCACGCTGATTCATTTCAGCTGGGTGTTCCAAGTTGACCATTAGTTAACTCACCACACTGCCCAAGGCCACACAGCAGCTGAGCTGGAACTTGATTCCAGTCTTTGTGGCCCTTGATCCTCCCAGACAGAAGCAGGTAGTAGCAACCCAGTTCTGCAGTGGGGAAACAGGAAGCCAGAGGGCTAAGTGCTTGTCCAAGGCCACTGAAATAGCTGCAGCCAAGCTGGGATTTGAACACAGGTGTGTCCATCTCAAGGTCTCTACCCTCCTTGCTCCATGGAGCCTCTGTGCTCCATGTCCCAGATGCCTACCTTATGCCAGAGGAGGGCAAAAGCTGCTGGTTACCATGAGAAGTGGGCACCTGGGGTGTTGCTCTAGGATGACTGCAGAAGGTGGACAGGCTGTTCCTGAGGCACTGTGGCCCTTACAGCTGCTTCCCTGCCAAAGACAGCCAGCCCATTTTACAGATGCGGATGCTGAGGCCCGGAGCAACTCACTCCGGGCTCCCCAGCATCCTTTTGCCTTGACTCGGCTCCCCTCATCTGCAAGCCTCTCCTTCCCATTCCTTCGGACCTTATCTTTTCCATCTCTCTAGCACCACCCTAGGGACCTGACAGCTAGGACAAAGGCTTGGCCAGCAGTCACATAGGTCCCATACCAATGTCGATTGTGATCATTTCCATGGCTCCTAGTAGCATTCAGTAAACGTTGGACAGTAACGTAAAGAAGTGCTCACTGCCTTCTAGTCCTCAACCTGCAGGACTAGAGACCTGCAGGTTGACCATTTGCTCTGGCTTTGTGTCTAGAGCGCCATCTTGTGGTCCATAGTAGGAAATGCACCACGTCGTGCTCAGGAACACCCACCACAGACCAAAAGGACTAATGGGATTGGGGTGTGAACAAAGCCCTGTGGGGTGCAGTTTAACTTCATGTAGGAAAATAAGGCTGACAAGCGACTCAAAAGGATTTTCCCACTTCCATGGTGAATGTGGAGAATCCTGTCAAAAATCTGAATGGAAATTAAACAACCAGGAAGTCTCATTGTCGCTGGAGAAACAGGTCCTCTGGGCGTTTCACAGGGCGACTGGCTAAGAACAGAGGACACTGCCACACTTGCCATCTGGGATGAGTGAGCACATTCACAAGGATGGTCACAATTCCAGGACCCTTGCTTGGCCTCACCTGCACTCCATCCCTCAGATAGGAGGTGCAGGCAGGGATGGGGAGGGAGGGCCCCAAGGCAGGTGGGACACTGCCCAGCGGGACAGAGTGAGGACCCTGCCCAGCAGCGATAAGCTGCCGCCTCTTAGAGAGCACAGGAAGCTACAAGGAACACCCAGGCCCTTTATTTCTCCGCTGGGTCAGGGGCTCCTCAGCTCCTATCCTAATCAAATTGTCAGTCACCATCCAAGAATCAAATCACATGTTTACTCCTGTCTTTGTCTCATTTTCCTATGCAAATAGATAAGCAGTCTACTTTGAGTAATGCAGGGTTCTGGCTGATTGGGGAATGTGATGGTGGCTCATGCTTGACTCTGATGGATGTGTGTGGCTGGGGGAAGAAACTGGTCAGGTAGAGCTGTGTCATGCCCAGACGTCCTGCAGGGGACCCAGGATTTGCTCTTACCTGTTGCCCTGGTTTAGATCTGGACTGCGTCTCCAAAGCACATGCATCTAAGTCTTGTCCACAGCTTGGAGTCACTGGAAAGTCATGAATCTGTAAGAGCGGGAGCCCGGCAAGAGGAACTTTGATCACTGTGCTCGGGATTGAGGGGGATGGCAGGACACCTTTCCTTTCTTTCTTTTTTTTAATTTTTATTTATTTTATTTTTTGTCTTTTTCCTTTTTATCGGTACCAGGGATCGAACTCACGACTGCCTGCTTGCAAGGCAGGCGCTTATGCCGCTGAGCTAAATCCCCAGCCCCTGTTCCTTTCTTTCTTGATAAATTTATTTCTCAGGCATTTTGTCACAGTGATGGAGAGCTGACTAGCACACCCATTAATGACCAAGGATACACTGGGGCTAGATGATGGTACAAATATTTCTTTCTTGTTCCCTTACTGTAATTTTTACTCCTTGCAGAGACCACCATGGCTGGGCACCTTGAAGACCCCTCTTCCTTTCCTACCCAACTGCTATCCCTCCAGCTGCATAGGCCCTTGCTGCCTGCATTGTAATTACTTTCCACTGACACTTACGCTTGCCTTGGATATTCCAGTATTTTGGAGCAGAGCAGGAGGAAAGTAAACTCTTCATGTTACCATTCATTGCTAGAATTGAAGAAGGGCTTTACAATGCTGGAAGACAGTATCTATGTCCTCCTGCAACATACAAGAAAAATCCCACATGGACATGCAGGGAAGAGGAAAAGAGGCAGCTGTGGCTCTTGATGCTTACTTTGTATTTCCTGTATCTCATCAACGTCCCTTACGAGGTGGAACACTTACAAGCAAGGTAAAGGCTAGCAGGACTCTAGTCTTCATGAATGTATCTGCTGTCTAAAAATTACTTCCTGGTAGTTTATGAGGATGATCTTAGCTTGTCTCCTGAGTGAGACCAACAGAGCTGTGACCAGGGCTTCGGCTAAAGACACTGTGGGGTGCAGTCACTGTTTACAGCCAACACTTTGGAAAGAGCTATTAGGAGAGTACACAGGGTTGCTTTTATCTGGAGGGGACCCAAGCCAATCAAAATAGCCTTTGAGCAGGAGGAACCAAAGAGCTCCACCTAGTGATCCCCACCCGTACTGCAGGAGAAGGAGAAAAGATTGTTGGAAATAAAGCTAAAAGTGTAGGGGGTGTCAGACATGTGCCAAACACGATCAGAGTTGTCTGATAAGTAAATGTCTCCTTTTGAAATCTCTTATATTCATAAAACAGAAATAGCACCTAAGCAATCCTTTATTAGGAGTCTCAGCCCTTATTTCATGACACATTGTATATTGCTTACTGTGTTTTATAGGTTGTGTTGTCTTTGTGGTCATAGACTGTATTATTTGAAATGCTCCAGTTTGTAATACTTTATAGTTTTTTAATTTAAAGCAAAAAAAAAATAAAAATGATGATACAGAATTTCAAAACCAAATAATAGGAGATTAAATTGTTAATCTCCTATATATTAATATATTGCGTTATCTTCAAAGTAGTTGCTCAGATTACAAGATACTATAGGTGTGAAAAAATTATGACAGTGAAAACACAAACCATTCTCTCTGATGAACTAATAGAGATTAGTATAGTATACTGGTAGTATAATTATTTAATATATATGTGTGTATATTATGATCTTTTCCATTCTTTCTTTTCTCCTTTCCCCTGTCCCAATTGTTCTTTCCTATAGTTTTTTTTTCTTACTAGAATTTAGGGAAGAATTTGTATGCAGCAATGCTGTTGGGTTCAGAGTAAATACAAGAAAAAATTAATAAAAACTGTTTTGGAGATGAAGTATACATTTGTGTATGTGCCAGAAAGAAAGAGACAGAAGGTAAAGAAATGAGACAAAGTGTGTGTGTTTGGGAGGTCTGAGAATACGGCTCAGTGACGGAGCGTGTGTTTAGCATGTGCAAGGACCTGGGTCTGAGCCCTGGCACAAGAGAAAAGGAAGGAAGGAAGGAAGGAAGGACAGAAGGAAGGAAGGAAGGAAGGAAGGAAGGAAGGAAGGAAGGAAGGAAAGAATTTTAAAAATTTAACCAAAGTGCCTAAAAAAAAGCATCATTAATACTTCAGTGGAAGAAGCTGGGCGTGGTGGCTCATGCCTGTAATCCCAGCACTCAGGAGGCTGAGGCAGGAAGATTGTTGCAAGACCGGCCTGGGCTACAAAGTGAGTTCAAGGCCAGCCTGAACTGCATAGTGAGACACTGTCTCAAAAAGACAAAAAAAAAAAAAAAAAAAAAAACAAACTTCACTGGAAGAAAGGAATGAAAAGACAAATGAAAGTAAAAAGGAAGGGAAAGAAACAGGAAGACCTAAACCCAGTGAAGTTTAGCACTTACTCAAGAAGGCCAGACCCAAAAGACTTGTCCTGTCCTGAGTCTGGGAGAGAACAAAGCTGGATCCCTGGGTTCCTTGCTTGTCTCTGTATATTCTTAGAAGGCAGGGATGGTTGTCATTTCCAGACAAGCCAAACACCATCTTCCCTGATGACTCTGAGTCACGTCACGTTTGAAAGTGGGCAACTTGTGTAGGCAACAGATGGCAACCTCAGAAATAGTGTGTCTGACACTAGATGTGGGTGTAATTAGCTGGAATCGTGCATGACTTAAGAAAGTATGTGTTATTAGATTAACATATTTATCCTCTTTACTCAGGAATATTCTAATTTTCATTTAAAAAATTTCCAAATTATAAAAAACTATTTTTAATCAAATTGTATTGACATATATAATGATCACATTCATCAAAGAGAATTGGTACCTGTAAAAAAAAAATCTGTTAATTTAGGGCACAAAGATGTTCCAGGTTTTGATGCTGATGTGTGTCCTGGAGTGTTTGAAGCAACCTCAGACATCACATCACTCTCTGAACCATGGTTTGGATATGTTGGAGCGCTTCCCAAGGACTCCTGTGCTGGGAACGCAGTCCTCAGTGTGGCCTGAGAGTTGACACAGCATTAAGAAATGGAACATGGTGGGAGGTAGTTAGGTTCCCGGCGCATTCTGTGGTAAGAGATAAATGCAGTTCATGAAGGACCCTGTGAGTTCTCACAAGAGTGTGTTGTAATGAAGCAAAACCACCCCTGGGCTTTTTCTGCATGGGGCTATTTTTCTTTCTGTTTCTCTGCTGTGTTGTGACATGGTTACATTGTGTGCCAGCCCACACCAAAGGCTGAACAGATGGAGCTGCATGATTTGAACTTTCATCCCCCAAAGTTGTGAGCTAAATAACACTTTCCTTATAAAGTACCCAGCACAGATACTGTGTTTTTGTTATAGCCACAGAAAATACTCTGTTTATAAAGCAATTGCTACTTTTTATTTTATTTTATTTTTTTGGTACAGGGGATTGAACTCACAACCTCATGCTTGCAAGGCAGGTACATACGCTGCTGAGCTAAACCCCTGTCAATCACTACCTTAAAAGCTAAGAATTTTAAAAAATTAGCCATAGTACCATTATCACACCAAAAAAGCGTAATTAATATTGAATACCGTTAAATAGTGAGTGTTAAAATTTGTCTAATTCGCTGATCGATTTTTTCACATGGCACATTTTTATGCATTAAAAATATATTTAGCCAGGCGTGGTGATGCATGCCTGTAATCCCAGTGCTCTGGGAGGCTGAGACAAGAGAATGGAAGTTCAAGCTCAGCCTGGTCCACTTAGTGACTTAGCAAGACTTTGTCTCAAAATAAAAAATTGAAAAAGAGAGCTGGGGATGTAGCTCTGTGTCTTCACATAGAGCTGGGTTCAATCCCCAATAATGAAAAAAACCCCATAAATATATGTTTATTGGAATAATGACATTTGTAGGAGAAAATAAATCTTGATACCCAACCTCATTCAATAAAAAATTCCAGATGAATGCTAGACCTAAATGTGGAAGAAAAAACAATAACGTTTTAGAAGACCATAGAGTCAAGCAGGTAAAGATTTCTTAAACTGAAGACAAAAAGATCAAATTAAAGAAAATTGGTTCCATAAAAGATGCCATCAAGACCAGGATTTAAAATGACAAGAGTAAAGATAGGCAACAAAATACAGCCTCCCTGGGACCTGGAATCATGACACCTGGAAAACAATAACCTAGTAAGGAAAAACAGTGGGGCTCTGGGAATCAAGAAAGAGCCAGGAGGGAAACCAGAGACTACAGAGAAACTGTAGAAACGGAAGACAGTGCTGAGAAAGGAGGAGAACAGGCTGGAACGCTAACCCAGCTCCCAGGGGAGGGATCTGTCTCCACAAGCATAAGGCGAGGCTGCACAGGACGGAGGAAAATCCCACAGTTATCATCAACTGCAAAAGCAGCTGGGATTTTACTCTGGAAAAAACTCCACATGGCAGGCTAGAGAAGAAATCTGGGGCAGCACCCACTGTATTTGAGAGGGCTTAATCAGGGTCCAGGAAGTATAAAGCAGTACAACCACTATAAAAAACAGTACAGAAATTCCTCCAAACACTACAGCTAGAAATTCCATTCAACCCAGCTATTCCTCTTCTAGGTGTCTTCCCCGAAGAGGTAAGACATCTTGGTACAGTGACGTATGCATGCTCATGTTTACAGCAGCATAATCATAATAGCTAAATCCTGTCAGTAGCCTTTATGTCATCAACGAATGAGTGCATACAAAAAGTTTTATTTGTACCCAATGGTACCCTGCTGTAAAGAAGGATACCTCTGAGTTGTTAAGTGAAATCAGACACAAGCTTAGGTATCACATGATTTCTCTTACATGAGAAACTCAAAATATAAATAAAGAACAAAATAAAAGGCAGATAATAGGAAATGGGGAGATGAGTCTTGCAAATGGGAAAGGGTTCCAGAGATGGAGGTGCCAGGCATGGTGGCATGTGGCTGTAATCCCAGCACTGCTGAGGTTGGGGCAGGGGATCCTGCAAATTTGAGAGCAGCCTGGGGTACAAAGTGAGTTCGAGGCCAGCCTGAACTGTAGTGAAATCTGTCTCAAAAAGACTCACACACACGATGGAGAGAAGATGGTAAAAAGAGTTCAATGTGTTATGTATGTACACCAACTCCCTATCAGGAATGTAATCATTATATTCTACAAACATGTATTAATAAACATTTTTAATTAAAAAATGAAGATTCCAGGTTTCTGGGAAGATGGTGGAACGGTAAGCAGCAGAGTAAACAGCCTCTCTGAGAGACACAGTCCAGACCCTGGAATACAGCATTGTGGGGAAGCCAAGAAGGCAGAGAGTGATCTAAAGTGAGAATTGAAGCCCAAAGAAAAAGTAAACAGAAAACTTAAGTGAAGAAGAAGGTGGTAGCTCATGGCGTCCATACCCAGAGCTGGACCCACTGTACGAGAGGACCTATTGGAACCTGGGGATGCACGGTCATGGTGATGGTGGCGGCTGGTGACCCTGGAGGCTCTGCAGAGAGACACGGCAGTGGAAGGGAGCGCTGGATGTGGAGGACTGCACTAGCTGGCAGTGAGTGCAGAGGACTTAGTCCTCCCACGGGAGAGAGTGATTGGCCAGGAGCCATTTGGGAGTCAGGCTGGGTAAGCCCGGAAACCAGAACTGTAGTCGGCTTCCTCCAGCAGCTGGGTGCAGACCTGTGGAAATTGTTTGGACTGAGCTCTGCCCCTACATGCATTCTAGAAGCCATCATGGAGGTCCTCCATTGGTAACAGCTCTGCTTGCAGGCAGTGGCCTGCCCCTCCCCAGTACGCACTCCAGTGGCCATTGGGGAGCCAGCACAGGCTGGGAAAGCAGTGGACAGCCCTGCACCAGCACACCTAATGGCTGCCATCAGATACCCATATCCAGCACTGGCCAGGAGAACCAAACAGTCTCACTTCAGAGAAATTGTATCCAATGCAGGTATTGGATACAATACCCACTTGTCCAGAAGAACCCAGGAATACTCAAGACAAAGAAACAAAATGCAGTCTCTGGCCTCCAACCCAAGCAGAGCAAATCAGGAGGTGTAAACACAGAAGAGATCAGGAATTACACACCTGAAATTTCTGAAGTGATGGCAGCTGAAGTAAAGAAACAAATTCATGAGGCTATAAAAGAAAGTAGAACAGAAATACTGTCTCAGGTAAAAGAAGAAATGAAAAATATAATAAAAGATTTGTTAAGCACCTCTAAAGAAGTCACAGATTAAAAAAGATAGAGGAGCATAGGGAAATAAGGGAAACCTCAACTGAACAATATAAAAAAGATTTAGAATGCATGAAACATTCAAAGAGATATTTAGGAAATTAAAATCTCCACTGAAAGTTGGCAAAACCATTTGAAAGCAACTGAAGATAGACTATCAAACCTTGAAGACAGAGTTGTAGCTTACAGTTGCAAAAGATATCTTAAAAATAACAAGGAACCAGGAAGTAAAAATTCAATGACTGCAAGACACAGCAAAGAAACATTAGAGTAATGGGTGTAAGTAAAAAGCAAGGGTCAACACGATGGTATTAAAAGTCTACTTACAGAAATAATATCAGAAAACTTCCCAAGCAAGGGAAATGGAAGTAATACTCAGATAAATGAGCCATATAGAACTCCAACTAGCCATAACCAAAATAAATCTTCACCAAGACATATAGTAAAGGTCCCAGAAATTCAACACAAGAAAAGAATATTTAAAATTGTTAGAGATAAGAAACAGATCACCTATAAGGGAAAACCCATCAGAATCACAACAGACTTCTCAACAAAAACCATCAAGTCAAGAAGAGCTTGAAGTATTTCAAGTCCTGAAAGAAAATAACTTTCAACCCAGATGATATACTCTGCACAACTATCTTTCAAAATTAATGGAGAGAAAAGGTACTTCCATGACAAAGAACAACTGAAGGATTTCATGACTACCAACCAACCCTACAAAGAATACTGAAGGACATTCTAGAGAGAGCTAAAAAAGACCACGGTTCCAGGTACAGTGGAAGAGGGGGATCACCAAGCAGGACAGACAACTGAATGGAGGGGAAGAGTAGGCAGCCAATGGCGGGAAAATAGCATGGCAGATATAAGACAGTGTATGTTCACCATAACCATTAATATATATGGCCTCAATTCACCAAAGAAACACAGGCAGAGTGGATAGGGAGACAGGATTCATCAATATGCTTTATAAAAGAAATATATTTAACTTGAAAGGGGGCTTATAGGCTAAAAGTCAAAGGAGAGAGAGAGAGCAATGTTCTATGTGACAAGAAACCAGAGAGAAGTAGAATAGCTTGCTGATTACCTGCAGAGTGGACAAGAAAGACATGGCATTTTTAGACAATGGGAAGCTACTCAGCTATGACAAAAGAAAACCTTGAGGCTCTTGTAGGTAAATGGATGCAACATGAGACCATGCTCATGGGTGAAATGGTTCAGAGTCACAAGGGTGAATGTTGTGTTGTCTCCCTGATATAAAAAACTGACGGAGACTTCCAGGAGAACATGGTGGACAGATAACAGCAGCCACGGAGGCTCTCTCAGATTGCCAGCTTAGAATCCAGGAATGATGCAGTGTGAGGAGTCCTAAGCAAGGGGAGATATACCCTGCCGACCCAAGAATGAACTAAGCTGAGAGAAACCAACTGGAAATGCAATCCCGATGCTATAACAGGAACAGATAAAATCTCAGCACGGAAGCTAGAACCTGCACCACTGGAAGCCGCAATTTGAATTTTCTGCTACCGCTGCTGCGTCCCAATCAGCACAGCAGGAAGAGAGACGCACGAAAGCTCTGAGAGCGGGAATCAGTGAATGGAGTTGAGAGCGGGATTGGCGGGGAGCCCTGCATCAACCTGCTGTGAGTGAGAGGAACGGGGACCCATTCATAGACTAGGAGGCTGCAACAGAGGACATTCTGGGATCAGGCAGACTAGCTGGAACAGGACGCTGCAGTGACTTTAGTTGCATATTCCCCTCCCAAGCGGGATTGGTGGGGAGCCCTTGGCCTGGGTGATGCTGTGGACTAAGATCCAGTAGGCTAGCACAACCAGGTCCTGGCGGTCCACCCTAGCAGTGAAGCCTTCAGTAGGTTAACCTGGAGAGGCGGGCCCAGCATAGGCTGCCCAGGTCTGTGTCTCCCTAATACACTGCAGTGGGCATGAACACATAGCCTGCGCAATTCAAACAAACTGTAACAGACAAAGAAAAAAAAACTGAGCCTCCTATATACACTTGTAGGGAAGGAACAAAAAGTATGGGAAGAGGGAGCAACAAGAAAGGGTCCTCAGTCCCCAATCCTGAGAACACTGATCCAGGACAAGTAAATGCAAAGGAGAATGAGGACAGAAAACATGCAATATCAGACATGGCACCAATAGACTTAAAGCTATATCTCCGGAGCCTCATAGATGAGTTCAAAAGTGAAGTATTTAATGAAATAAAGCAAGATATAAGTAGAATAGTTAGAGAAATGCTAAGCACCACCCAAGAAAAAACAGATGGTGGAATGGAAGAACAGAAAACAAGGGGAGAATTTTTGATGAAGAAAATAGAGAAAACATAGAATACGTGAAACGGGTTCAAAGAGATTACCAGAAAACTAAAAACTCTATTGAAAGCTGGCATAACAGCTTGAAAGAAACTAAGGATAGATTATCAGAATTGGAGGGCAGATTTGTAATACGGGAGCATGAAATGAAAAACTTCTTAAAAGTAACAAGAAAACAAGCAACAATAATACAAAGGTTAGAAGATGATAAGAGGATCTATAACTTAAGAATTAAGAACATAAAAGAAGAAGTAGGGACACAAACAAATGAACTACAAAAGCTACTCACAGAAATAATCCAGCAGAATTTCCCTAATTTAGCAAAAGGTAAAGATACTCAGATGTATGAGGCATATAGGACCCCAGCTACCTACAACCCAAACAGAACAACACCCAGGCATATAATAATCAAAATTCCAGAAATCCAATATAAGAGCAGAATATTAAAAGCCGTCAGAGACAAGAAATAGATCACTTACAAGGGAACACCCATCAGAATTACTGACTTTTCGGCACAAACCATCAAATCATGAAGAGCGTAGGGGGGAATAATTCAAGCTTTGAAAGATAATAACCTCCAGCCAAGATTGATATATCCTGCACAACTGTCCCTAGAAATTGATGGAAAGACAAGGTGCTTCCAGGATAAAGAGGAACTAGGGGAATTTGCAACCACCAATTCAACTCTACAGAGAATACTGCAGGATATTCTAAAAAAGAAAAATACGAAGAATCCAGAAATAGTGGCAGAACAGCCACAATGAATGGAGCAGAAAACAAAATGAAGAAGACAAACTGACAACAAATGACAGAAAAGAGCTCAACAGAAATGAGACAGAGAAGATTGGATGGTAGGAATAGCTATTTTGGAGAAAACAAGACATCATAATAGCTAGTGATGATTTAGTATCATCTTGCTTTGAAGTCCCATCAAGCTTTTATTCTTCTGTCTCCATCAGTCTTAATAGGTTGTATCTTATTGGATTTTATTATATGTGATAATATAAGCAAAAACTTTTATAAACAAGGAGATTATACAGAAGCCATTGTTCATTTTCTGATAGTTGGTTCTAAATACCCTGTAATACTGTCATTCTCTTGAATGGTTTTACATTGTCTTGATATGTTTGGTGCTGCAGTATACGAAGTTATACTCAAAAAGATTTCAAGAGGGGCTGGGGATTTAGCTCAGCGGCATAAGTGCCTGCCTTGCAAGCAGGCAGTCGTGGGTTCGATCCCTGGTACCGATAAAAAGGAAAAAGACAAAAAAAAAAAAAAAAGATTTCAAGGAAAGAGACACTATGGTAACTACTTTTATATCAGGATATCTTGTGGTGAAACACTATTTTGCTTAAATGGTTATGTTTTGACCTGCACTGTTTTGTTGTTATGCCCTCTTTTATCTAAATCTCCTTTTAAAATTTTATTTTTATCTTTTTAATTAAGGGAAAAATAAAAAAAAAAATAGCAGGATACATTATAGTAACCTATTTCAATTTCATGTTAACTTGATTTGAAACCTTGTATAGCCCTCACCATCTTGATTTGACTGATTTTCCTCTATTTTGCTTTGCTTAATAGTACCAAGTTCGAAAGTATAGGCATAACTGTGAAGAGAGTAAGAATCATTATGACGCCCATTCTGGTTGACTATTACCTTCTTTTAAAGTCCTGTAATGTCTCCAATGTTTAGGTTTTATTCTTTACTGGTTTGTTCAATTTTATTATAACTGATGATATAGGCAATTCTTTTTAAGATAGCAAGAGGCAGTATGGTAACCATTGTTGATCATCTAGTATTTTTTTTACATTATCTATTATGTCCATCCTTTTGATTTGATTGACTCTGTTCTGTTATGTCACATTTGGTTTTACTCTCTTCAAAAAAATGTAATAAGAACTGTGGGAGTAATAAAACCCAAAATGTGTAATTGTCATTGTACAAAAGAGAGGAAAAGAAAGTGCTCTAAAGGACATAACTGCATGTATATTTAAGTGTATAAGATAGATAATCATATTACTGAGTTTTTGTTGGATCACTGAACAGAACTGTTTGCAGTCTCACTGTTTGAATGTCCACTCTATATGCTTTAATTTTGTAACTTGAACAACTATTTCTAAGATGACAATATGTAATCTATTAACTAGTGATTTCCTACTGTTTATTTTTTCTGAAATTCTGTATAACTTGTACGCTTTTTCTGTTTTTTTTTCTCCTTAAATAAAATTTTAAAAAAAACTGACGGAGTAGTGGGATCCAAAATGCACAATACATATTTTGAAAGTTAAAGGGGAGGAAATGTCTAAAAAGGGTAGGCAGTAGCCATTGCTAATCTATTATTGGGATTTGCAACCTGTATTGGTTTCATTGCTCTGTTTAGTTTGGTTTTATTCTGTTTCAGTTTGTCTAATTTCATTATATTTGACGGCATCAACCGCTATTTCAAAGACAGCAAAATATATTATGGTAGCCATTATTGATTTTATTCTATTTCATTTTATTTATGTTATCTCTGATGGTATAGGCAACTACTTTGAAGATAATAAGAGGCATTATGGTAGCCACTGTTGTTTTACTATTATCTTGTTTTAAAGTCCTGTGTTGCTTCATTGATTTGTGTTGCTTGGTTTATTCTGTACTATTTTGTTTGATTTTATTATGCTTGATGGTACAGGTAGTTATTTTGAAGGTAACAAGAGGCATTATGGTAGTCATTATTGATTTCCTTTTATCTTGTTTTGAAGCCATGTACCATGTTCATTGTTTTGTTTTGATTGACTCTATTTCTGTTTTATTTCATTTGGTTTTATTCTCTTCAAAATTTAAAAAAAATTTTAAAAATACCATTAAAATGTAAAAATGCAGACCTAACAGGCTCTAAAATGGATTCACATGGTTCCCAGCACATAGCTGGCACTCAGTTTCACACAAGTATACTTGTTATAATTTTTCTTTTACAGGTTTTGTGAAATTATTTGAGATACATATTTCAGAAATGAGGCAAATTAGTATATAGCTGTTGTAGTTACTTTTCTCATTGCTGAGACAAAAACCCAATACCTAAAGTTAAAAGATGAAAAGTTTATTTGGCTTATACTTTGTAGAGGTTTTAGTCCAGAGTTGACTGGTTCCAAGGCAGATGACACATGGCAGAGAGCATCACAGAGGAGAAATGGCTTCTGTCAGGCAGAAGACAGCAAAAATAAGCAAAAAAGAAGAAGACAATCCTCTTTCAGTGCCTTATATTGCATCTAGGCTACCAGGACTAAGGCAGTGCCAAACCAATAAATGAAGGCTTTGGGGGAACATCTAGACACAAACCATAACAATAGCCAACAAAAAGTACTCTGTATAATGTGGGGAAATCACAAAACTGTGCATTTTATGTTACATATAATAAAGGCTGTCTCTGAAGGAATGAACAAAATTGAGTCCCATTTTTATTTTTTTCCATCATGTGGCAGGGAAGAATAGAATTAGTAGGAAAAAAATTTTAAATTGCCAGTGTGAGCCTGAAAAGGGGAATTGGTTAGGAGTTAGTGGCCTTTGAGGGTGTGTCATTGGCTTTGATGGCACATAGGGACATTTCTATTATCTCTATAAAATTATATATATATTTTGGGAACTCATAAATATGTGTAGAAATCTACACACTCTTAATAAAACCCATCTTGACTTGTTCTTCATAAGAAAATGTTCCATACAGCATAGCTAGACACCGTTCCCTATATCTACTCTACACTCAAACACTGGAAGCTCCAGGGGTTTGCAGTTACAAAGAACACTTTAGGCACTAGACTTTCATTCTTCTAAAGATAGAGGCGTGCTAAGGAAAATTTGAGTCTGTATCTTTGGTTTGTTTAACACATGAAAGCTGACCAGAGGCTGAAACTTAGTTCTAATATAGGCTTAACCCTAAAAAGACCTAATTAATCCTAACCCTAACCCAAGTCCCAGCTCCAACCCTAAACCTAACAGACACTAACCCTAAATTATAACCAAGACCGCCAAACTTAACCAAAACCCTAAACTAACACTAATTTTAATTGTAACCAACATTGACTCTAACACAAACCCTAAACTAGTGAAGCCCAATCTCTAATACTAAAACTAACCCTGCCACATAACCTAAACACAGGCCTAACCCTATCCCTATCCATAGTACTAGAGCTAACTATACCATTACCCTACCACCAGCACTAACAGACCAAAACCCTAATCCTATTTCTGATCCTTGCTCCAACAGCTAAACCTAACCCTACTCTACCGTCTAACCCTAAATTTAACAACCTTAACCTTAAACCTAACAAAACCTTAACCATAAGCCATTAGGCAGCCGTAAACCTAACCTAACTAGAACCCTAACCATAGTGTTAGCACCAGCCATAGCCTTAACCTTAATCCTCTTGCTAACCCTAACCATGTAGCTAACCTTAACACTATCCGTAACACTAGCACTAAACCTAATCTTAACCCTAACATTAGCCCTACTGATAACTAACCCTAAACCTGACTCTAACCCAAACTCTAACTGTAACCCAACCTTGACTGTAACCCTAAACCTAAACATACCCTAACCCTAACTTGAACCTAAACTATAAAATTAACCCTAACTGAAACCCTCATTTAAAACAACAGAACAAATACGTGATATCAGTTAGACATCCAGCCTAGAGTTGATGACTGCGAGATGCTCTGAACTCTGCTGCCTCCTGCAATTCAGAAGAGCTGAACAGCACATTTTGGACCAAACTGCTCTTCAGCATAGAAGCTAATATAGATGCAATTTGGAAGTCACTATAGCACATAGGCAGACATTACAAGAAACACAGCCAAATTCCATTCCCCGTAACTAGTGTATACTTGGACAATGAGAGCTTTAGCTGCTCGCAGTGACAACTGCATGTAATAAACTAGTATTCATTCACTTTGAGTAGAAGAAAGCCAACAAAAATCCCATCGTGCAACCTTCATTTGATTAAACCCTAATTCTAAACCTAACCCTAACCCTTAAAAATCCCTAACAATAACTGTAACCTTAGTTCTAGCACAAGCCCTAACCTAACCTTAATCCTAAAACTAGTCCTGTTAACCCTAACCCTCTTAGCATTAATCCTAAAATACTCCCAACCTTAATTCTAATCCTAACTGCAAACTTCATCTAAAACAGGAAAATAAATCTATGATTCAGTTACATGTCTAACCTAGAGTACATTCGAGGAAGCCATCCAGAACTCTGCTGCCCCCTGCTTTTTAACAGAGCTGAAGCAATACTTAGGCCAAACTGCTGTTCACTACAGACGCCTGATACACAGGCAGCCTGAAAATTAGAATTGCAGATAGGCTGACACTCCAGGAACCACAGCTAGGATTCCATTTCCTATGTCTAGTCTATACACAAACACTGAGAGCCAGCTGTTTGCATTTACAAAATGCAGTGACACTAATCATAGCCCTGTTCCTAGCCTTAAACCTGACCCTGAATTTACTTCCTAACTCTAAGCCTTTGCTAACCTAAACTCTATCCCATTTGCATGCCTAGCCCTGACCTTAAACCTATCCTTAAACAATCCAACCCTAGTTATAACCATAACCCTAGCCCCGAGGCTAATACCAAACCTAACCCTAGACCTAGCCCTAAGCCTAAACTCAACAGATAATCCTAAACACTAACCTAAGCCTACCTCTAACCATAACCCTAAATCCAGCACTGACCCTAATCTTAACTATACTTAACCATAACACTAACCCTAACACTAGCCCTAGCCCTAGTGCCAGGTACATAAGAGTGGGTTCAGTGGGTCAATCCCTTACTTTTCTACTGTAAATTTGTACTTTAGCATAACAGTAGCCAACCGTGTATCTCATTATTTTTCCCTAGAGGTATATGAAAAACAATTTGTATTTACCCACCTTTTGCTCTGGGCAACTTTATTTTGCATATGTTTATCTGAGCATCATAGAGTGTTAAATAGCCCACACCACTCCAGGATTTATTCTTCATTTGCTTGCCAGGCAGATGCTGTTGTTGCTGATAGACCCTTGGCTCCTCTCCAGGATTTGTTAAAAAATTTTTTTCTTTAGGTTTTTCTGGTAGGAGTAGCCCAAATCAGCACAGTGGCATAAGAAAAATCAGTCTTGTAAATTTTGGAGGAGGTCAAAAGTGAATCATCAGATTACTTATGAATGGAATGATAAAGATGATCCATTATGAGAACATACATACTTTCATAACAGAAGAGTGCTGTTGGGGATGATGATGACGACGATGATGATGATGTTGATAATGGCCATGGGAGTCAAAGTTCCTGTGATAGTAAATGGAGCAAGAATTGGCTTATATACAAAGAATACAGATCTCCTTGATTCAGATGATGAAGATTCAGATGATGTTGTGAAATGGCTGTGCAACCAAATGGAATTACCTAATGTTATAACTAGATCTGAAAATATATTGAGGGTTTTGGCAGGGTTGAAAGATACTGGACAGAATTCTAGTGCTGCCATTCAGTGTTAAAAATATAACATGAAAGGTTATAAAGTGCTGTGAAATTCACAAAGGCTGAAATGCAAGGAAGATGTTCTGTATGCACAAAATGTATTTATTACACCTCCCTAGGTGAACTGAAAACATTCACAGGTCTTCTGTACTTAGCAGGAATTTCTTATGGTAATCACAGGAATGTAAAAGACTTCCAGAAAACTGAGAGGTCAAAATATGGCATAAATATGGTATGCCCCTGTATTTATGAAGACATGCTTTCTATTTAGATGTTTATCCTGGAACTCAGCCATCAGGCCCTTATTCATGCAGTAATAGACTGAATGATGCTGTGAAGAGACTTGTGCTCCCATCTTCTGACCAGAGCCGCGGGAGACAGGAGACCAAACTCGAGCAGGATCAGCTCTCAAACTTTATTGCGTACAGCGAACCGGACCTAACAAGGTCCGCCACCCTCAGTGTTGGTTCCTCTTCCGCCCGTTGGGGGCAGGAACAGCCTCTTATAAGGGGAAGCAGTATCCAATCACAGAGAAGCGCGTCTAACAAGCTGATAGGCTAGCGTCACGGGTAACTGGGCAGACATGACAATTTGGCGGGCTTGTTCAGGCCGGGAAGAACCCGGAAGCAGGAAATGGGCGCCATCATAGGCAGCTTCCCACATCTCCCCCTTTTTTATTTATTAAAATAGGATGGTCTGTGGGTCCCTCCAAGGTGTCTATGACCTTGTTGCTGTTAGACACCTAGGAGTGGGCCTACCTTGTAGGCTGAGGCATGAGAGAATGTAGAGGTCTATACCCTGCTGTGCATCACCCTGTTTTGTGCATATCCTTGCGCCAGGACCATGCTCAAGGTGAGTGGTTCATTTTTTCGCAGGGCCAGGCTTTTGTGAACCAAACCTGGATGCATATAGACATTCATTCCTGCCTTCCCCCCAACCTTTGGGGCGGATGGCACTGCAGTACCCTTGGTCTCGCATCTCAATGCCGATAATTTGACTCCGGGAGGGACCCCTGGCCTTATAGGCCATGTATATCTGAGTGGAGCCTGTCTTAGGTTGACCGGGAGGGCTTTTCCCGTCTTACCCGTCATTGGCTTGCCCACTCAGCTCTTATAGCTGATGTTCTGCAATGTGAAGGAGATATGCGGCGGCCTGCTGGCCTGATGGGCCACCTGCTGCCATTTGCATGGCTGCCATGGCTGTGATCTTAACCTGCTGCTGAGTTCCAAGTAGTCAGGTTGGGCCAGGAGAACCAGGAGGTGACGCGTTCCCACAAACTGGCTATAACACTGCCTAAAGTTGATAAATCAAACCTGACTGGACCTAGTTGGATACCGTCCATATGGTCAAGTTCCTGACCGACTATGAGGGACAAATTGTGAAACTTAGGTAGGTAGGTGTCTTGCAGCCAAGCTGTCATATTTTTAACAGTGTTGGTCAAATTTGTGCGAACAGGGGTGATTAATAGGAACCTACAGAATAGAAAAAGCTCCAAACCAGACATTTTAGTTTGTAGATGGTCTCGGGCGCTGAGCGTCGGTCCCAGAAGGGTCGAGTTGACTTGTGTCCGCGGGCTTATCCTCCTGTGCTTTATCAGGAACTGGTGGGGAGTTTACTGCTCGCGTCAATCTTTCCAGGACCCACAGCGGTTCGCAGCCTGGTTCCTGTGGGAAGACACAAACCGCACCTCGGGTCCAGCTAACCACTGGATCCGGGCCCATCCATTGTCCTGTAAGGACATCTTTCCATCTAACCAGCCCTTTGTCGGCCGGGGACGGGTTATTGTGCTCCATGGCAGGGGAATGATTATTGTGATTAAGGTTTAAAAAATTTATGGTAAAGAGTGCCAATGATATTCTTCCTTTGGGCGTTAGGCCATGGCCTATCCCCTCTTTTTGCTTTTGTAAGACACCCTTGAGTGTCCGATGTGCCCGTTCAATGATGCCTTGTCCTTGAGGGTTGTAAGGAATGCCATGTTTAAGAGTGACCTCCATTTGTTGACAAAATGTCATAAAAATTTTGCTGGTATAGGCAGGACCATTGTCTGTTTTTAATATATTGGGCTTTCCCCAAGCACCCCAGGCTGCAAGACAATGATTAATAGCATGGGTGGCCCTTTCTCCAGGTTCTGCTGAAGCAAACATAACCTGAGAAGCGGTGTCAACCGAAACATGTACATATTTGAGTTTTCCGAATTCTGGGATGTGTGTAACATCCATTTGCCAAATATGATTGGGGCGCAGTCCTCTCGGGTTAACACCAATAGATTGTTGAGGTGAAGAGATCACACAGGCCTGCCAATGCCTCTAAAAGCGCCATGGTAAATGGCACATTGGGCCCATATGCTGAAACTGCGTCCTTGATAGCTTTAAGTTGTTTAATTTCTAAGGGCTCATAATATCCTCCTCCTCCCCTGCCTCCTACTTGTACTGGGAATGCATGGAGACCGGAACACTCAAAGGGAAGCCGCGACCATACCCTCTGGTGGAAGGAACGTCCTCCTCCCTCCCCAGATGGGGGCACAGAAGGCAACCCAGGAAGTAGCTCTCCCTCTAACCAGGGCGGTGCCATAGGTTGTGGGCGCCCTCTGGCGGCCACGGGTGGAGGTGGCAGCCCAGGGAACAACTCCTCTTCCGGCCACGGCGGTGCAGTAGGGCCTGGTGCCCTGAAGGGGGCGATCGTGGGTCGCGAACTTGCCAAGGAGCGGAAGGGCTTAAGCTCCTCCCGTAAGGCGGAGTAGCTCGGGCAGGGTGGTGTTTGGTTCCCCTTTTTATCTTCCCGAGCCCTAAGTTCCTCTTTTAACGGTGTAGGAGGGTCATGCTTAGCAAAGACGACCTCCTCTTCTGAGCCTTCCGAATCTGAATCAGAATCGGAGCCCTTGTGTTTCTCTGGAGGCCCAAAGTCAGGTGTGACTTCGGGCTCCTCCGAGCACTCGGATCGAGCTTTGTCAAGAGCCTGTCGGGCTGAGCAAAGCCCGGGGGTTTGTTCGTCCGTCAGACAAGCCCTAATCAGTTCCCACAGGGGTAAAACCATGGGATCCAAGCGTCCCTCTTCTCGGGCGCATCTAAGATCCCCTCCTAACTTCTCCCATGACGGGAGTGTTAGAGAGCCCGTGGGCCAAAACCAGGGGGCAATTTCATTAACACTATCCAGAAATCTCGAAAGGGTGACCCGGTTTATGTAGATGCCTCGGGTCTGCAGCAGGACTCTTAGGGAGTCAGCGAGGGGTTTGCGAGCAGCGTTGCCCACAATGGCGAAACGAAAGCGAAACAAATGCAAAGAAAAAAATAAAAAAAGACCGGCGTCCACCCGTGTGGCGCTCAAAATCTGTTAGGTGCGTCCACCCAACCCAGGCGATCCAGTACTCACCTGTCCCGGGAACCGCTGTATCTCACGTAGCTGATCAGGGTGAAGAGAAGAGGCGCTCGGGGCCTTCCGTTGTTATTGGGCCAGGTCCTCCGTCGTACCGCAGGCGACAGCAATCGCACCTCCCGGCCGAAGAGGCACGTCGCTGAGTCTTTTACCTTTTTCCTTGTACGGGCCACCAGATGACCGGAGCCGCGGGAGACAGGAGACCAAACTCGAGCAGGATCAGCTCTCAAACTTTATTGCGTACAGCGAACCGGACCTAACAAGGTCCGCCACCCTCAGTGTTGGTTCCTCTTCCGCCCGTTGGGAGCAGGAACAGCCTCTTATAAGGGGAAGCAGTATCCAATCACAGAGAAGCGCGTCTAACAAGCTGATAGGCTAGCGTCACGGGTAACTGGGCAGACATGACAATTTGGCGGGCTTGTTCAGGCCGGGAAGAACCCGGAAGCAGGAAATGGGCGCCATCATAGGCGGCTTCCCACAATCTTCCAAACAATTGGAATGTGATATTTGGCAACTGGTTTACCAGTTCCCAGTTGATGTTACATTTGCTAAGAAATCACAAATTGACCAGTTCAGGAACTATACACAGGAGTAAAGCAGAAATTCCAAATGAGATATTGCAATTTCCAAACAGAACTGTATAGTACAATCTTTGGATTTCAGAAAGATAAAACTTTGGTCTTGCATGTGGCAAAGAAAAACAAACTGGTAATGCTGCCAACATTTCAGCAGGATGAAAATATTGATAGGAAAATTTTGACAAAATAGAAGTCTGAGATGGAAACTTTCTGTAGCAAAACCGAAGGTAGAGTAGATGTTGATGATGAGTTATGCAGCAACTGTGATGTCACTTGAAACACAAAACATGGCCAAGGGTTGTGTTTTACTCGATTCTAAACATGTGGTGTAGATTGATAGTTTACAAAGAAAATAACAGGTGCAAAGTATCATGGAGAAATTTTCTTAGAGGGCTGGGACTGGAGCCCATAAGAGATCATTCACAGCCCAGGAAAAATGAAAGTGTTTCTACCCAGGGAACTACACAAAAAAATTGTTGACACACTGGTGAGCTGACAAGTGAACAAGCAAGCACAGCATCCCAAAGACTACTATGACAACTGTGCCCTGCAAGAAAATACAGGAAAACAAAATATACGTGTAGGTGATACTTGTGTATGGAACATGTAGTTATCACGTGTGAACATTGCCTTTGGTGGGAGAGTTGAAGCAAAGCTTACTTTTACAGTAGGTTTCCTTTAGTAATTTCATTGTAGTTCATATAGGAATTTATTTTGATGTTACCTTTTAGGTTTTGCAAGCAAGTACCTAGTTGATGTGAAAATGAATACATATTAAAAATACTTCATTTTATTCATATTTTGTGTTCCTAGTAACTACACACTGTATAATAACCTCCTGACAAAACAGCAAGATCACTGAGATGGCTCGTATGTCCTACAATGAGGCCAGGAAAGCAAAACACATGTGCAGGTAGTGTGATATATGAATATGGAACATGCTTAGGTCGTGTGAAGATTGCTTAGATATGATAACTGAAGATTTTCTTTGTTTAGTTTACCAAAAAAGAGTTGATGCTGAAAATTTTTATTTTTTATAAAAACTCAACATTACAAACTCACTATTTTTATATTTTTCCTGTCAAGTACTCATGTTTAATAAAACGTATACAGCAGATATATCCTAAAGAATAAACATGGGTCTGACACATCCATGGTTCTACACCTTGATGACAAAATTAATCTTATGCCTCAAGAGCTAACACTAAAGTAATCCTAAACATAGCCCCAGCCCTAGCCCTAGCTATAACCCTGACACTATCCTTAACCTCCTAATGCTAACCCTAACCCTACACCTAGCCCTTTTCCTTGACCTAAACCTAAACCCAACCCTAATCCAAAGCCATACCAAACCTAACCTAAACCCTGAGCTCTCTCAGTTGTAGGAACCCCTCCTACGGGGGCACAGAGCCCTCAGAGGAGTTTGCAGAGACCTCACTCCATTGCTCCTTGAGTGACAATCTTCTGCTTCTCATTCTGTTGATTGAGACAGTCTCACTCTGCAGTCCAGGCTGGCCTCAAACTTGCAGTGATCCTCCAGCCTCAGCCCTCTAAATGCTGGGATTACAAGCATGTGCCACCACATTCACTCTGAAGTTTATGGGGTAAGGGGCTTCTGGTGCATGACAGGGTGGGAAGTAGGCCGAGACTGCAGCAGGAAAGACAGGAGCAAGGTCTGCAGAGGGTCTTTGGTGAGGGGCCACAGAGGAGGCCAAATCATTTCTATCCAGGGGTCCCCGATCCAGTGAGAGTGGATTGCAGGAGAGCTAACCCTAGACCGAGGCAGAGACCGTGGGGACTCACCCAGTGTTCTGGTCTCTGTGAGGCAATGTCTAGCAGCTTGGTGCTTAGCCACTGCTGGGCCCAAGGCCTCCGGGAACAGGGACTTGCCAGTGACTTCCTCTCTGAGCCTCGTGGCCTGGGCCAGCCTGGGGAGAAGGCAGGCAGAGGTGACAGAACCGAAGCACCTACCTGTGAACAAGCCTGAGCACCAGACACTAATCAAGGGGACCAATTACCTCTAGCCACAGCCAAGGTGGTACCTGAATGGGTGGCACTGAGGGGAGATGAACTGAGCCTCTCTGCCGTGCAGGCCTGGGCATGATTGGCAAGCACCAGCTGGTACTCCTGGCCTGTTGGGCCCTGGCCTGGAGGAGGAGGTGGGGCCTGCCCTTCCAGCCTCCTTCCTTGGCTGGCAGCAACTCCATGAAGGGGCCTTGGGGAGTCGGGAAGCCATGGAGTCAGGGCCAGCAACTCTGGTGGAGCAAAGAGGCTTGTCAGCTTGCGGAGCCAGTGCTTCCAGCAGCAACAGGAATAGGCCCCAGTCCTCTGGGTGTCCGATCCCTCCGCTGCCTTTCTTACTGTTCCCAGTCCCAGCTTCCCAACCCCGTCTGCTGCCTTCGTGGCTCTAGCCGAAAAGCAGAGTGCAGTGGCCCAGTGTGGCATCCGCTGACTTTCAGAGGGTGTGTGGCTGGACCTCAGTGTGTCCACCTGGCCCAGGATGGCATAACCTTGGGAAGATAGGGGTCACAGGGGCCATGCCATTTGGAGCCAGTGTAGCAGGATGGGCCTCCTTTAGGGCTGCCAGACCATGTGGTGGCCTGGGGGGATAGAGAGACTGCTGCTGAGGCCGGTGGATGGGGTTCTAGGGTGAGAAGAGGTCTTTGTGGGACTGGGCTCCATCCACCCCATTTCCTGCAGGGTAGTCTCCAGGGGGTACTGTCTTGACTTAGGGGGCTGCTCTTGCCCCTGCTTTTTTCCTCCTGGGCCTGATGATCTTTGGTTACAGAAAGAGGGCTCTGAGAGGTGCATATGTCCCCAAAGAAACCAGAAACAACCTAGAAAGCCTCAGTTTTTCCAGTTTCAAGCGAGGTTGTGAGATCTTTCAGGAAGAAATCCCCAAAAGGCCTGGGGAGGGACCTGAGGGATGGGGGATGGGCTCAGAATAGGAAGCTGGTACCTGCCTGCTGGGCTGGGTTCTGGAATCTGACTGTTCTGTAGGACTTCCCATCTTTGTGTTGCCTCCTGGGGCCTCTGAAAGACATCTGCAGGGGACAGGGGCGGCTCCCACAGACACCACTCTGTCCTTACTGCTGGCTCAGGCTGTAGGCCGGGTACTGTTCCAGTCTGCTGCCTCTAAGGTCCACAGCTGGCGGCAGCAGCTGGAGCCAGCGTGGCCTGCCTGTGTGCTGGGTGCTCCTGTGCCCAGGGTCATGGGAGTGGAGGCTCAGAGGACGCCAGGACCCTACAGGGCAGATGTGATCAAGGTAGTGCTGCCTGGGTTTGAATTGTGCTCGGCCATGCCTTTGCTGACCTCTTGATCTGTACAATGGGAAGCACAGCGCCTGCCCTGCAGGGGCAGACACGGGACCCTCGGGGCACCGGGCCTGGCACACAGTGGCTGTTTAGCAACACCGTCTGCCCGGTCCCGACAGGCTTTGCTCTCTTTAGGGTCCTCCCTATCTTGCCTTTTTCCCCTCTGGCGCCCTGGCAGTGTGCCCGCCAGCAGCCCCCGGTCAGAGCCCACCTGCCACTGGCTTCCCTCCAGGTCCTCGGCTTTTCACTAGCTTGTGTGTCCCGCTAGAAAGGTGGCCTGGTGGTTTTATTTTATTTTTATTTTTATTTTTTTTTTTGTCTTTTTCCTTTTTATCGGTACCGGGAATCGAACTCACGACTGCCTGCTTGCAAGGCAGGCGTTTATGCCGCTGAGCTAAATCCCCAGCCCCGGCCTGGTGGTTTTAAACAGCCGGTCCGTTGGGACTTCCGGCCATAGGGCGGAGGGATGCTTTGAAAACAACAGAGGGGCTAAGGGATGACTGGATGGGGTGCAAACTCAGGCTGGCACTTAAGGAAGTGACAGCACGATCCTCAAATCTGTGGGGTAAAGGAACAGAAAGCTGGGTGTGGAAAATCACCGAGAGCGAGAGCGAGGATTCCTTCCTCCTGGAGCAGATGCAAGCTTGACAGCTGCTCTCCCAACCCAGAAGCTTCACGGGTCTTCCCTAACTTTCATCTCTGCCCCTTTTTATTTTTCTTATTTTATTTTGTGATACGGTCTCACTAAGTTGCCCATTCTGGGGGTCAAACTTGCGATCCTCCTGCTTCAGCCTCCCAGAGTACTGGGATGACAGGTGTGCATGATCACACAGAGCAACAAAGAGAACATTTTTATTATTAAAGAAGCCTTAAATCCACAGGTGATGTGTTTCACAGGTTAAGAAAACTGCAGACAGGAGGAAATCTCTCTGTTCTACATAGATAAGGAGACGCAATCCCTTTGGCATGTTTCCAAGAAAAACAATAACCAGTCCTTAAGTTAGACAGCATGACAGCACTCACAGTTTCATTCAGATTATGTAACTGACCTGATAGCTGTGTTATTTTATTGTTTTTTTCTGCAGGAAAGACACACCTTACAAAACTCACTTTAGAACTACACCAACCTTGGCCTCAACTTTTGCCCTTAGCCTTAGCTAAGCTCAGGGCACTTCCCCGGGCTCCTACTTTCTTAAGTCCTTTTGAACTTATGTATGGCAGGCCATTCTTAATCCACAATCTTCCTGCTCCCCAAAATCTCCCTCCCCTGGCTGACTATGTCCGAGTCCTCTCCTTCCTCCGACACCTGTTGCGACAACATGCTGATCTCTGCCTTCCACAGCCCTCTGGAGAGGCCAAACCAGATCCTCCCATATCCCCAGGAGATCTAATTTATCTCAAATGTTCTAAATCCACAGGACTACAACCAAGGTGGAGTGGCCCCTACCTGGTCTACTTGGCTACCCCTACAGCGGTCAAAGTTGCTGGACTCCCATCCTGGTTTGACATCACTCAGGCTAAGAGGTGCCCTCCCAGCACCAAATCTGATCATTCTGAGTGGTCATCTCATCTTCTGTCACCCACCCGTCTCCGTTTCACAAAGGCCTCGCAGCCGCAGTTAACAGGCTATCATGTTTTGTTATCCGATTTGGTTCCTAATTTCTTATGCTCTATTAATGATCATTTTTGCAGCAGGACTCTTGACAGTCTTTCCTAGAGACTCCCACATCATGCGTAAGATCATCTTTATAATGTTCTATGTGATAACTGTCGTGGTTCTTTCCACCCTCAGCTGTCTGGTTAACCGTGACATCCCTGAAAGCCTAAGCTCTCACCTTCCCTATATTGGTACAGCCACCGTCTCCCCTACTCCCCCTATTTTATCCGGCTCAACTCCTAGACCAGAGACAAGTTTTACACACCTACCCTCCTAACTTTTATGCCTTCAGATGGGGGAGTAATCACCTCTCATAATTTCACTCCTTCTAACCTCACACTTATTTTTCAGAATTCTACCTCACCATGATGATGTTCCTACCTCAACGTCATCCTGATAAAATACCATCTCAAAATCAAAGGCACCTTCCTATCTACCTCACCTGGGTCCTTAAAATATGATAGTGCCATGTCTCCTAATAACATCATGTCTCTTTGTTTTTTCCAGTCTGACATACGTACATTCACTAGTGAAGTTGTCCTGTCTAAAACACCTGGCATCAGTGTCTACCTGGGCATCAACCTTCTTCCTGTCGACTCCTCTAGGCTCCAATACAGTGCCCCCTACCAGCAGGAAGTAGTTACAGAGAGAAATCTTTGCCCCTTTTCCTAATAATCATAAGATGGGATATGAAAGAGTTGCTGGCCCAGACCGGACACTTTAACCAGGAGAAGCCTTAGCCAAATTAAGGGGCTCCTGCCTTCTCTGCCCCTATAGATTTACCTGTAACCCTATACCCCCATCCCTAAGAACCTGTCCCTGGCGCCAAACGTGTGCCAATGAAATACCTGTGCATCTCTAATGGCCTTAGGGCACTGCCCTAAGCTTAGGCTATTTATATTCCCCCACGCCATGTGTCTGTGAGAGAGATCGCCAGATTCCAGTGGCCAGTGCGTCAGTCTTCTCTCCCCATGTTCCTGGAATAAAGGCCTCTTTTGTCTTATACTCCTCAACTTTTGGAAGCATCTTTTATCCTCTGAAGATAATCCTATCACTGGCCTCTTTATTCTTTGAGACTTTCATAAATTGTTCAGGTTGGCCTCAAATTTGTGATTCACCTGCCTCAGCCTCCAGAGTAGTTGGGATAACAGGCCTGTACCATTGCACCTACATCAATTTTATAACATATTTATGAATCTCAAAAACAAAACCTTAGCTGGATGTGAGGGCACATGCCTGTAATCCCAACACTTTGGAATACTGAGGCAGGAGGATTACAAATTCAAACTCAGCTTGGGGAACTCAGTATTTTAACATGCAAAAAAGAGCTGAGAATGTAGCTTAGGGGTAAGGTCCTGGGTTTAATTCTCAATACTGAAAATGAAAACAAAAACAACTGTTGACAAGGATGTAAAGCGACAGAGAATTCTCATATATTGCTAAGAGTGTAATTCATACGTTTCTGTTGGGGAGAAGTTTGATATCATAAATATGCATACTCTAGGACCAGCTATTTTCCTTACTGATAGGAAGTTTGCTAAAAAAAGTGTACAGACTTCAAGAAAAGAAAAATAGTTTGGTGACCACATGCTTGCAAGGCAAGCGCTTATGCCACTGAGCTAAATCTTCAGCCAGTATGGTGTTTTTTTCAACAGATGATGTTATCCTTGTATGGGGGACCCTAGAGGATATTTTATATCACAGAAAACATACTACATTGTTAGCCTTTAGAGAAGAAATTGAAAATGCATGCGTAGCAATCTTAATGACCAAGGTTGCTCAAGCAGCAGTGTACTATACTAATAAATGTCTGGACATTAATGGCCATCACTTTGCGTATTCTTGTAATTGTATTACAAAAGTAACTTGTATTTATCTCATGATGCCTCAATAAATTTTGCATTAAAACACAAGTTTTTCTTTTCCTGAAGTGTGTATACATTTTTTTGGTGGACTGTGTTTAGTGGGTATAAACTTGTGCATGTACTCAAGGAGATCTATTAGAGTTTTATTGTAGTATTCCTTGAATTGCATCGTACAGTGAAGCATAGTGTTGTATCAGTATGTCTCCCTCCACACATACTACATACGTTATTTTTTGTTCTAAACTACTTGGGAATATGTTAAAAATGTCATAACTGAGAAAGTTGCAGAAAGATTGGCAATTATAAAATATTCAAAATATGCAAAAATAGCTATTATGTGTATAATACACACATATACATAGCAGGAATAGGAATAGGAACAGGAATGATAAAAACCAAATTTTGGCAGGTGGTGTGCCTTTGATATAGGGAAGGAAATGTTTGAGGATGAGTACCTCACTATCTGGAGTGTTTTTCTTAAGCTCTGTGGTGGATACGTATGTTATTGACTTTATTTTTTCATATTACTACTTAATAATTTTAAAAAGTATACATCTGTTCTTATTAAGAGTTTTAAAAATCCACATTAGATATTTGCATTTTATCTAATGCGTTTTGGTGTTTGTAGAACTATTTGAAAATCTGGCCTTGGTTTTTGTACTTGATATATTAGATGTGATATACCTAATGTTTATTGACTAAATGAATACTTGTCCCTTTCAATTCTTCGGTATCTAAGCCTTACTAATTCCAAAATCTTCTCTAAACATGTTCATCTCCAGTGAACTATACTAATTACCACACTCAAAGGTCCCTAACTTACTCTTAGGTATCACCAACACGGTATTCTTCTGCCCCAGTTTGCTCTTCTCCCTTGACACATGCACTGCACATATTAATTATTTCCCCAATTAGGATGAGCAATGGCCTTGTCTTAGTGATCATCATACTCTCAGTAACTACTACTTCAGAATCTAACATACTATAGGTTCCTTGGAATTTCTTGCTGAGCAGCATTAAATAACTTATTTGCATGTACCCGATACCTATGTGCAAGATTTTTAAAATAAAGTTTAAATTTTCGCATGGTTTTATAGTGTGCTCAGCTTGGATGTTGAATGTCTCTCAGAGGCTCATGTGTTAGAGGCTTGGTAATCCAGGTGGCACTGTTGGAGGTGGCAGAGCCTAGGGGGAGACTTTTATGTCACTGGGGAGTCTCAAAGGGAATGGTGGTACCTAGGCAGGGTCTCTCCCTTGCTGCCTTTGTTTCCTGGCTGAGGTGAGCAGTTCACTCCTCCAGAGTTCCACCATCATCACACAGGACGTCCACTACAGGCCTAAAGAGCCACACTATTCTGGACTGGAGTCACCAAAACTGTGAGTTAAAATAGTAACAGAAAGCAGACACACAATTAAAAATGATAACCAAGTGTACATTTATTAGAGTTTATCTGCGGGGGTGGGGGCGGATTGAAGATTGGTGACATCAACAGCCTTCATAATCAGAACTGGTTCTAAGAAATTCAGAGCTGCAGTATGTTCAAGCAGTATGCATAGAGAACAATAAATTAATTGATTACTTTATTAAAATAAACCAGCCGCTTACGATGGACTGAGCACCGAGCCAAGATAGGCTCCCTGAGCAGGCACGGACCCAGCACAGGACCCCAGCTCCAATCGCTGGCCTGCTGCGTGTTTTAACAGAGCGGTAGAGAAAGAGACACAGAACCTCCCCCAATTCCCTGCAGCAGTGCTTCCTCCGGCTAACCGCGTTCCCCTCTGCCTCCTTCCAAGCTTCGCAAACAGCCCGGGTCTCCGGGCTTTGGAAACTGTTAGATTCAGGCCTAGGGCCGCGTCCTCCGCTCCAGCTTTCTCCAACTGTTTGCGCAACTCTCCAGCACAGCAATAAGAGCCGACGGCCACCGCCCGAGCTCCGCGAGTCGGGGGAAGACAAACCGCACCACCTCGGGCGCTCAGAGCGCTGCCAGACAGTCGGCGCCACCGCGCCAAGGCCGCCGTCTGAAGCCGTGCGTGCGCGAGCCCGAGCTGGTTCCGGAGCCGCGCGCTCCGACCTCCTGAGGCCCGGGACCCGCGAAGCGCCAGGCCGGGAGGGCGTGGCGGTGGGCGTGGCCCTCGGTCGGGGGCGCGCGCGGCCCGAAGACGCGGCCCGAAGCTCGGCGCACTTGCGGCGGCAGCGGCGGTTGCTGCGTCGGGTATCCGGGTCGCTGCCCGAGGCGCAGGCGCGGTGGACTTCGCCCGTCCCGGCGTTCAGCTGGCTGTGGACTCGTCATGGCGACCGAACAGAGGTCTTTCCAGCTGGTGGTGTTCGGCGCCTCTGGCTTCACCGGCCAGTTCGTGACCGAGGAGGTGGCCCGGGAGCAGGTGGACCCCGAGCGGAGCTCCCACCTGCCCTGGGCCGTGGCCGGTCGCTCTCGGGAGAAGCTGCTGCGGGTGCTGGAGAGGGCTGCGCTGAAGCTGGGTAAAGGGCGACGCGGCCGGAGCGCGTTCCTCTTCCCCGCAGCTGCCCGAGAGGGTCCCGGGGAGCAGCCCTGGGGGGAGAGGGGCGTTTCGGAGGTGGTCGTAGCTCCGTCCCGCCCCCTACGTTACAAACTGAAACGAAAGGTTTCTTTGCCCAGTCACGTTGGAATGTCGCCCTTAATTTAGGGAGCCCCGCTGTCCCGAAAGTGAAGAATTGAGTCGTTTCTTTGTTTGCTTCGACCCATTTTACGGCGGGGCTACCTGAGGGTTTGGAGGTTTCCTGACACTTTGGTTGGACAGAGAAAAGTTTTGGCGTTCTTCTTTCTTCCCTTTGCCTTGTTTGGGGATGGAAGAGAAAGATTAGGAATTTTCCGGATAAGATTGTTTATGTTGATGGTAAAGATTGAATCTAGGTCTCTGCATGCGGGCACATGCTCTACTACTGAGCCGCACCTCCAACTCCTTAATTTTTGCATTTTAAAAAATACTCTTTTTGTAAGAATCCTCTGGTAGTCTTATTCTCCATTTTTAAAAAGTTTTAAAAATGTTTGGTTTGCATCTTTTCTTACTTTTTCAGTGTCCTCTCAGTGTATATTTAGAGAGTGGTCTTTTCCATGCTGGATCCTGTCCTTGGCATCGTGGCTGTACACACTCAGACCCTGCCTTTGAGACTTGGGGAGACACTAGCTTAGGACTCCCATTGCCTTGACATTTGACTCTTCTCCGTCCTAGGTGCCCGTCCCAACACATGCCACCCCAGAGAGTTCTGAGTATATTGCATTCTTCATGCTTAATCTTTTAACTACCCTGTGTATAGTCGAATATAAAATCGTCTGTGGTGTGTAGATAACGTAGACAACATGAAGGCTAGACTCTCCTCTCTTAGTACAGATGAGAACCCACACAATTTTGAGCCAAGAGCTTTTTGGGCCTTATTTTTCTAAAAGAGATAAATTCACAGTTAAAATGTATTTCATTTCTTTTTTCCTGATCAGCAAGACCACACATATACAGCCTGGGTATCTAACATTTCTAATGTTCAAGTCAAGTTATTGGGAATACCGTGTCCAATGGAAACATACATTTCTCTACTGGGGCTGTTAATTCTAATTATTTTCTTACTATGAGCCTAGGTGTTGTTATCTCGATTGGATGATTTAGAAGTGGGCCCACCTCAGAGTTCTTTTATGTTCTCACAGTATTGAGGTTGACGGTCTTCCTACCCTCTATAATTAGAGCATTGTAATTGTTTAGAAGTTGATGGGAATTGTTTTTAATGTATAATATAAATTTCTTGCTAGAGAAGTCAGGACAGTCATCTACATAGTGTCTGAACTTGTTTGAAACGTTTTTAAAATGTCCTGTTAGAGAAAGACTGTTAGAGAAAACTTATACATTGCTTGCTTTAAACTTTTTCAAAGCTTAATGATTTTTTTTTTTAGTAACCCTTAGCATTGACTCCATTTTTGTCATAGCTTTTTCCTTTTTTTTATTACCTGATTAAAGTTTTTTATTTGAGGGAGCATTAGCTGTCAGTAAATTTATAGTCGCAGATTACTAAAAATAAAAGTTTTGGAATCTCTAATATTGTAGTGGGATTTGCTTTACATAATTTGTTTTTTATTTTAGGAAGACCGACCTTGTCATCTGAAGTTGGGATAATAATTTGTGATATCACTAATCCAGCCTCACTTGATGAAATGGCTAAACAGGCAACAGTTGTTCTCAACTGCGTAGGACCTGTAAGTGATCAACTCTTCTTTGTAGCACAACAAACAGTCCATTCATTTTTAGCAAAAGCTGTTATTTTATACTGTGTCCTGGAGGAACATAAGGGCAGAGGACAGAAGAACTGGTTGAAGGTCTTAACCCCATATGGGTAACTTTTCTTCTGGTGAGGAATAACTAGATGTGACCAAAGGCCCCTGAAATAGGGTCTCAGTGCCACTGCACTCAGGAAATGTCAGCTATTTGTCCATTAATTATAGGGACGATGTCCAGACTTCTCCCTTCTTTTTTCTGTTTACCCTTTCAGAAAAAAAAGTTTGAGTATGCATTTTCTTATTAGTGTATTCTTGTATCGTACTACAAATATATATATGCTTAGAATATAAAAAGGCAGAAACTAAAAAAGCATTCAGTAAATTCAATATATTCAGTAAATATAGAATGCTTACGCTATAAAGTGCCGCATTCCAGCAGCTGGGACACCATGGCGGACAAAACAGAAAATCTCTTGTGAAGCCCAGATTTTTGTGGGCAGAGAGAAGAATAAGGCTATAGTGACAGATAATGCTAAATTCTTTGAGGAAAAATGAAGCCAAGTAAAGATAGGTTGGCACATCGGTCTATTTTAGGTAGATGGTCAGGGAAATTCTCAGTGAGGAATCAACATTTGAACAGAGAGAGGAAGGACGGGAAAGGGCAGACCATGATTATTTGAGAAAACTGTTCCAGGAAAGCAAATGCGTAGGCTCTGCGCTGACACTGTGCTTGGCATGTCAGCAGGATGCAAGAGACCACAGTGTGACTGAGCCTGTGAGCAGGACTGAGAGGTGGCAGGTGGCCTGGAGACATGGGTAGGAGCTTGGTTTTACAGGCCACTGTCAGGACTGGATTTTCCTCTTAAGAATGACCAAGAATCAATGGGATATTTGAAACCCCTAAGGTGTGACCGAATTTAATTTGGGGTTTCTTTGGCTTCTTAGAGGAGAATGGCTAATGAGGACCGACAGTGGTTGGGTAGTAGAAGTGGTTGGGCTCAGTATATTTTGAAAGCTTTTGCCCTTGCACTGGCTGTAAGAAGAGGCACTAAGGAGGACTCTTGGCCTGCAGTATGGTGAAAGTGGGTAAGACGTACTGATCTTTAGAAGCCATTAAAATTAGCAAGACTTTTGAAAACCAAGCATCTAAAATATTGTTTTAAGAATGGAAGGCAAAAATATGTTATATTAAACATGCAATTTAAATGTTTATTTTGATTTATCTCATTCTTTACTAGCTTTGGCTTCCTCCACTGTGGCATTGCTGTAATCCCTCTTGGTGCATACACTGTCAGCTGTGCTCCTGGGCCCTCTGTGCCAGTACACCCAGTCCTAATTAGCCTGACTTTCTAACTCTTCACTTGAACACAGGTATCACAGTGTGGCTGGAGAAAAACACGTACTATGCTGACTGGTCTCGCATGTTAAATTGCTCTTGTCAAGCTTTTAATCTCACTATTTGCTAAGTTACTTTTCTCTCACTGCCGAGACTAAATACCAGGCACTCGAAGTTAAAGGAAGAGCTCACAGTTTATAGAGGTTTCAGTCTTACCTGGCTCCAAGATAGGGTGGCACATGGCAGAGGGCAACAGTTCATGGCATGGAAGAGAGCAAAAGCAACAAGGGAGAAAGATTTTTTCTGTCCCTTGTATGATGTGTAGGCTACCAGCCCTAGGGTGTAGCATTCACACCGTTAACCCCAGCATCGTACAATCTAGATTCAACCAGCTGCGAAAATCCCATCCCCATGACTGCATGAGGCTTTGGAGGGACATCTAGACACAAACCATAGTGCTGTTTCAGTGAAATAACCTGCCATGGCCCATCCTGGCCAATGGTCCTCAGTTCTCATCTGTAATCTTTCAGTATTTGATCCAGTTCATGATTCCCTGTTTTCTTTACTTGTTTTTTTTTTTTTTTTTTTTTTTTTGATTCTCCCCTCTAGTTTTTATCCTGTCTACCAGCTTCATTTATCGCCTGAGATGGATCTTCTTGTTCTCCTCCCTCTAAATGCTTCTGTTGAGTTTGGATAAACAAGCTTTAGGTCACAGTGTGCTGAAAATGACCAGATGAATGGATATGTCAGTTTGTCTCCCTCCATGTCTTGGAATGCTCCTGTGCCCCATCAGAATATTTAGTTTATTCTACATTCAACAGTTGACCAATGGGTATGGTCCAGGAGATGTACTGTACTCAATCTATATATTATTAATAGACCTTTATTTTTTTCTTTTTGTTTCCTATAGAAATGAGCATAAAGAAAAGTGTTAGCCAAGTGTGGTGGCTCGTGCCTGTAACTCCAATGCTCTGGGAGGCTGAGGCAGGAGGATCACACCTTGGGCATTTGGCAAGGTCCCACCTCATAAAAAAGGGGTGGTGGTGCTGGGGGCTGCGAATGTAGCTCAATGTGAAGCCTAGGTTTAATGCCCACTACTTTAAAAAACAAGTTCAGATATTTGCTTCCAACCTCATAGGATCATTGTATTATGTCTTAAGGGAGGCACATAGTTGGAGACATAGTGGGTTGGAACACGGACCATTGAAAGCAGGACTGCAATTTTGACTTCTGAGCTAATTGTGGTCACAAGGAAGAACTGTCTGCTTTGTTGCTCCTACTCTCCATTTATCTCCTAAGCATAGGGGAAGGAAAAATTTAAAAACATAATAAAATAAAAAAACAATAATTTAGTAGGCAGTTTCAGCCTCAACTTAGCCAATGGAAAAGTGGGTAAGAAGTAACAAAATATTGTAAGGCATGGTAGATTGTGGCAAATAGCAAAATGTGTACCCTTTCCATGAGCAGCTGCTGTTTTTATGAAGTTCAGTAATGCTTCACTGCATCTGGTGAATACTTGGTAGATGAACTGATTGGCTGAGCCTGGAGGAATTTGGAGTTAACTCGGCAGATGTGGAGCAGAAAGACTTTCTATGTATGCAGAAGCAAACACTGAGTGTAAAGCAGCAGCGTGTTAGAGAATTTCATAGGAAATAAGAGGCGTGGTGTGAGTGAGAGCTCTGAAATGCTGGCAAGTATGGACCTTATACTACATAATGGGGTGTAGTGGCACACACTGGTAATCCCAGCACTTGGGAGGCTGAGGCAGGAGGATTGCCACAAGTTCAAAGCCAGCCTGGGCTACATATTGAATTCAAGGCCAGCCCAACATACACAGAGAGGGTCTATCCTTCTTCTCTCCCCTCCCTCCCTTCTCCCACCCCCACCCTCAACACTCTAGTCCATCTGTGTGCTAGGAAGTGGAGGAGAAACCGGTTCAGTGAGAAACATAATGAAGATAATGGATTCAGCTTTAGAGTTGTTGAAGCTGAAACAATGTAGCCAAAGTGAAGTAAGTTTTACTGTGAGTCATGCCACATGGCCTACTTTCTAGCTGGGCCTAATATTTCTTACAGAAAACACAGATAAGGAGTGCCTGTTACCGAGCAAGGCTGGAGTTAGAGGTTGGAAGTCACTGGCACCCGTGTTGTTTTTGAAGTTAGGAGGGTGGGTAGAGCAGGGAGGGAGGCAGGGGACACCGCACAGCCAGCCAGATGAGCCCAGGCAACCCTGGCAGTCGGGGCTGGGGTGCGTTGAAGCCGGATTGCCATTCTTAATAAGGGAGAGATGTGGGACAGGGTAAGGAGCTAGGTAAGGACCTGCGTGCTGGTTAAAGTCAGTGTCCAGTCTTAAGTGTCCCTTTATTTGCATCTCAGAGGCTCGGCGAGAAAAATGATTACCTTTTTCCATCTTTGGCTGCCAAGAATGAGGAAAAACAGAAGGGTGTGTGTCTCCTTCTGCCCTCCCTTTACAAAGAAAAAGATCTGTCATGCTCCTTTAAAAATGGCCCGAATTCTGATGTATCAGCTATTATACAGTGACATTTTTATTTTAATTCCTTGAGATTGAACAAATAATGGGCAATCTGATGTCGTAGAGTCAGAATAGCTCTGCTGGACAGCTTTAAACTTACCACTTAAGATTTTCTCTTATTTTTAAAAATTTTGCTTATAGTGCTTTTAATCTCCTTATCTAGCCCTGCTAATCAGGAAATCTAACCACATTTGCTATGAGCGTGTCTTGTCCTTAGTGTATTCTACCCTTTCTCACTTGCCTCCAGCTGTTTTCCAGTATCACAGTTGGAGTAATATGTCTGTGCTACAAGCCTTACACCATTGTCCTGTTTAAAATTCCCAGGAAAATAAAGAAGAATTAAGATGTGTTATGTACATGTAACAACTCTCCGTAATGAATACAATTATTATATACTGCAGACATACAGCAGTAATAAGTAAAATCCTGCAGGAAAGTGGGTTATCTAGTAAAGATAAAGTCAAACTTGTTAGCAGTTCTCTTTGTCTTTCCTGACTGAGTCCTAGTGTTTTGTTTTGTTTTGTTTTGGCTTTTAGACAGGGTCTTGTTGGGTAGTTTAGGCTGGCCTTCAACTCACTATTTAGCTCAGACTGACCTCACACTCTTGGCAATCCTCCTGCTTCAGCCTCCTGCGTGCTGGGATTACAGGTGTGCAGCTCCACACCCAGGGCTGGCCATAGTACTTTATCTCTTTCCAGCCTCATCTCTTGCCAGTTGGTCTCCTCAGCCCCACCTTGTGAGTCAGTCAGCGAGAACTGATGCTCTTTTTCCTTTACTTGAATTTTTCTTTTTCTTGGAACATCCTTATTCATCAGGATTCAACTAAAACAAATTACTACTTCTATAAAGCTTCTTTTTGTTTCCATTCTGTATGTATTCTTCTAATTTCATCATGCCTTTATTTATTTACACAGTGACAGCTGGCATAGTACAGGTACCTTGTTTTCTCAGTTTATCTTTAGGCTACTTTATTAACATTTGATTTTGTAATAACAAGGTCTGTATTTCAGGGCAAATGGCATTTGGCTGAATTAAGCTTGCCATGCAAGAATAATCTGTTGGTTTTGTTCATTCCCTAGTACCGATTTTATGGAGAACCCATAGTAAAAGCATGCATTGAAAATGGAACTAGCTGTATTGACATCTGTGGGGAACCTGAGGTACGTAAAGTAGAAAGGAAAAAGCAGAATTAACCACACGTTTTCCATCTGATGAGGTTGAGAAGTGCAATTTTGTAGTCAATTGGTGATACTTTCTAGTATTTAGAAGTGGTATTCCTATGATATTCCATTGATAGTACTGATGATAAGGTCTTAGCTTCAGTTTTCTTGAATTTTTTTTCTTTATCACAACCTTAGTTATTTTCTTTTTATATGGAATGTGATTTTTATAGTTCCTGAATGCTTTAAACAATAAAAATACTGTGCTAGCCAGGCATGGCGGTACATGCCTGCAATCCCCGCACTCGGGCAGGATGGGGCAGGAGGATCACAAGTTTGAACCCAGCGTGGGCAACTTGGTGAGACTTTGTCTCAAAATAAAACACTTGAAAAAGGACTTGAGATACAGCTGAGTGGAATGGCTCTGGGTTCCATTCCTAGTACTCTTCCACAAAAAAAAAAAAGAAAAGAAAGCTATGTAATTTCTAGAATCTGCTTTTTGTAACCTTTTCATTATGAATTCCCATTTAAAGGTCAGGCACAAAGCTTTTGTAAATAAGCAGGGGAAGAGTTGAAGGGAGGGGAGGGGAATAGGAAAAAAAGCAAGATAGATCATGTACAGGTACAAATCCCTATGATGAATGTGATCATTATGTATATCTAAAATGTGGCAGTAAAAATTTTTAAAAATGTAAAATATAAAAAGATTTTTAAAAAAAGCCAGGTGTAGTGGCGCTTGCCTGTAATCCCAGCTCTCAGGAAGGCTGAGGTGAGAGGGTCGCCACAAGTTCAAGGCCAGGCTACATAGTGAGTTCAAAGCTAGCCTGGACTGTACAGTGAGACCCTATGTTAAAAACTAAACAACGACAACAACAAAACCTTACGCACATTTACAACATTACAGAATAATAAATGTACAATCTCAATCTTACTTGTTTATTTTGTGGTACTGGACATTTGTGAGTTCTGGACCTTTCACGGAGCACAGTCCCAGTTCTTTTTAGTTTCTCAGACAGTCTTGCTAAATCACTGCTGCCCAACCTAGGCCTGGATTTACAGCACCCCTGCCTTGGCCTTGCAGAGTGCTGGGATTGTATAGGTGTGCACCATGACACTTGGCTCAGGAAACTTAAGTGAGTGGCTGGGGTATAGCTCGGTGATAGAGCTTGCGCTTAGCATGTGTGAGGCACAGAGTTCAATCCACAGCAACCTCCTGCCCCACAGAATTAAGTGTTGACATTGATACAGTATTTACCCTATACCCAACCCTGGGGTAAAACTTTTATGTAACTTTTGGAAACATACCTATAAAGTGGCTACCACCTTTCTCTGTGTTCTTAGATGAGGAAATCAAAGCTTAGGAGGCTAAATAACTTGCTTCGTCACATACCTAGTGAATACAACTGGGGCCTGGGGTTTGCCTGCCTGTAGGAAGTTGTGTGGCACTGGCACTACCACCGTTCAGTGATAACATCACACATGTCTCTGTAGTCTGTACGGATCATTGTCATTAATGTGCCTCTATCATCTGTATTTATATAGAGATACATGTAATGATGTTCATCTGGGTAATGTAATCAGAATGGTTTTTTGTTTTTCTTTGTTTTTTTCTTGTATTTAATTTTTGTAATATTGTTTTAACATTTTAAAGTAAAAAATAGGGCCCAGTATACTTAGTAGTATACATATTGTCATACAGTCATTATTTGCTAGATAAATGAAAAAAATTGACAGTTACTATTTTGCTGCAGAGCCATTTTGCTTAGCATTTTTAGTTCACTTGGTCTTTAAATATAAATCATTTAGTATTGGTCTAGGTAGTTCTGTAAATGCTGATTCAAATTCTTTTTCTGGACTCTTTTAGTTTCTGGAACTAATGTATTGGAAGTATCACGACAAAGCTGCTGCAAAGGGGGTCTACATCATTGGGAGCAGTGGCTTTGACTCCATTCCAGCCGACCTGGGAGTGATCTACACCAGAAACAAAATGAGCGGTAATTATTGATCAGTATGCAGTACTTGAATTTGAAAATAGAAGAGCTTCATGTTTCTAAATGTGATAAGGTAAAATCTAGTTGGAAAAAAGAAACAGCTAAAAATCGGCAATATTGGAACGGTCTTTGTTTTTAATCAGATGCTATTGACTTGTTGAGATACAGATACTAGTATGGTGTTCTAAAATGAGAAATTGTACATTGTCTTAACTTAGTTACAATTAGAACTTTGAAAATTTCTGGGAAAAAGTTTGGTAATCATTATGATTCAAACTTTTTCTGTTTAGAATCAACACTAATTTTAAAGTAGCACACAGAGTTAAAAGGTTTGGGGTTGGGTGTGTAGCTCACTGGCAGAGCACTTGCCTGGCATGTACAAGGCCCAGGACTGATCCACAACACTGAAAAAAATCTTTTAGGTCTGAAGTTTATGAGTTTTTGTCATGATAATCCTATACTTTTTATTGAGGGTGTTTCTAAACATTGAATATTTTTTATTTTGAATAGGTTTTTCTTCATGAGAAATTCTACTTTAAGGTTGTTTAAAAATGTTTTTCCCGATACTGACATCTAGAAGTAAGACTTTTAACAAGTCCTCGGCTGATTTTTCGTAGAGGTGATCCATGTGCTATACTGCATCCTGTCTAGTGGCCCGTGTTCTTTCTGTGGACAGGATTAGAGCACAGACTCACATGCGTGGCCCACATTCTTTGCATCACTCAGAAACATCTTAATGTTTTATGTGTTTTCTGTGTCATCGGTCAGACTGGCCACATTTACGTGGCTGTGGCTGTGCTGTAACACTCCGCTGATGACATGCTTATTTGTGGTCTCACTCCCCGTCCACTTTGTAAGGCCCAATGTTTTAACTTTCTTTTGGAATTAAAACCAGGAAAAAGTTTAGAAAAAATTTCCCAAGCAATTTATGTATTTCTTTTGGTCAATTTTGGGAATCAGCCAGTTCATTTTATTTTCCTTTTGCCTTATGTTCTTGAGTAACTCAACTATTAAATATCTAACCATTATGCCTATATATCAGTTTTCATGTTCACAGCAGTTTATTCCTCCTCTTATGAGGACTTTGGTTTTCAATTTTTATTTATACTTGTTATTTTAACAACCTTTTTAAAATGAAATGTTATTTTAATGAAATATTTATAGTAGGACAAAATTCCATGTTTAAAAATCTAAAACAGGTATATACAATTCTTTTTATTTTTTATTTCAAAACATATAAAAGCAAGCAAAATAAAACAGAACAAAGTCAGTTGTAACAAATCAGTGTAAGTGACACAGGACTTCAAAACAATACAAAATCAACAATGGTTACCATGATGCCTCTTGTTGTCCTCAAAACAGCTGTAGATACCTTTGGACATAATAAAAATCAAAACAGAACAGAGAAGAACCAATAAAAACAAAACGATGAATGCAATGAAGGACTTCAAGACAACAGTAAATCCAAAATGACTACCATATTATCTTGCTACCTTTGAAATAGCTGCCCATGCCATCAGATATAACAAAATCCATCTAAACAAAATAGAATAAAACTCAACCCAACAAAACAATGAAGATGTTACAGGACATCAAACCAGGATCATAGGGAGTTAACAATGGCTACCACCTTCAGCGGGAGATCCCCCATAGATGCCACACTGTGTACCGTGATCTTCTGAATAAACAGTCAGACCCCTGGCCCTAGACCTGCAAAGTCAGTGAAACACCAAACACCACAGGCATCAAATTGCATTTCTCCTCAATAGCTGTCATGGCAGCCTTTGTTTCTCCTGATCAGCAGGTTGCTTACGGGGTTGGGGTGGGGAGAGTTTGGCTCTTCTTGTTTCCAAGCCTGTGTACTGGAAGGGGCTGGTGTCTGACTGTCCCCTGGCGGAGGTGCTGTGCATGGCACTGGTTTATAATCAGGGCTTGCTTCTTGTAGGTTTCTTCTTGTTCATTTTTTGTTCTCTTCCCCCACATTCCCCGAATTGGTGCTGACTCATGGGAAAAGGCTAGGGTCTGGCTGTCCCCCAGGCGGTGGTGGCCCACACGTGGAGCTGGTTTGCAGGAGGGGGTGCTTGCTTATTGTTGATTTCTTGTTCTTTTCCCTCGCAGTCCACAAATGCCTTATTGTTGATTTCTTGTTCTTTTCCCTCGCAGTCCGCAAATGGCACTGACTCACCTAACAACTTTAAATATTTTGTATAAGTCATCAAGGGGTGTTTTAGTAAACAAAGGTGTTTTTCTAAACATTTATTGTGAACCCTATTAATAAACCCTTGAAGGCATGGTGACTCATGCCTGTAATTGCAGCATTGGGGAGGCTGAGGCAGGAGGATCATTGCAAGTTAGAAACCAGCTTGGGCTACAAAATGAGTCCAAGGCCAGCCCAAACTGCACAGCAAGACTGTCTCAAAAAGACAAACAAAAAACCAAAAACAAAACAGAACAAAAAAACCCTTGAAAGCTTGTATATTTGCAACTAGAATAATTCCTGTGGATCTGATTTTGATAATTATGTGATGGTCCTTCCAGAATAAATTAAATTGTTGCCTTATTGGAGAAGATTTTTAATATTATTAATTTAAGTACTTGAAAAGATTTTGGTCAATACCAACAGATTGTTTATGGTGAAGTTCTCTAATAGTTTTAGCCTCTTTCTAACAGTTGCCTGGCCTTAATTGCTTCTTAAATCTGTATAGTAACATAATAAACTGTTACTTATGCAGATTTTTTACTCTATCAAGCATAGTAAAAACGGTCCCTCAGTGAATAAGAGTTTATTTTTGTCCTGCTTGAATGAAGTTGATTTTATTTTTACTGCTCTATTTTTTTTTAGGTACTTTGACTGCTGTGGAAAGTTACCTGACTATACATTCAGGACCAGAGGTTAGTTTTTCATCAAGTGTTTTTTCAAGTCAGTACTGAAGACATTTTGGAAAAGATGCATGTGTCTTTAAAAAGATTTACGTGAATTAAAATTTATATGTATTTGTAACTTTTAGTTTGTAATAGTCACTGTTTAATTGAAAAAATACTAAATTATTTTGAGTTAAGACAGAATTTATTTTTAAAAGACATCTATCACTATGTAATTAATACTGTCAGTCAAGAAAACCTAACACCTTAGTGCAAGTCAATGTACTTTTTGGTTCTGGTGATTGAACTCATGGCCTTCATACTGAGCTAATACACCCAGCCCCAGCCCTGCCCGCTACTTTCTTTTTTTTTTTTTTTCCTTTTGAGACAAGGTCTTGCTATGTGGTCCATAGCCTTGAATTGATTATGTAGCCCAGGCTGGCCCCAAACTTGCAGCAGTCTTCCTGCTCAGCCTCCTTGGCACTGAGATTAGTGGTATGTACCAGCGTGCCCCGCCCTGCCAACCCTTTTAAAATTTTGTTTTTATTTTTATTTTTGGTACTGGGGATTGAACTCACAACCTTGCATTTGCCAAGCAGGCACTTAACACCACTGACCTAAACTCCCAGCCCCCTTTTTTTATTTTTGAGACTAAATTACCTAGGCGAGGCTCAGATTTGTAATCCTGCCAGAGTGTTGGGGTTAGAAGCTTAAACTATCATGCCTGGCATGTTACTGTTATTTTAGTTTTTTTTTTTTTGTACTGGGAATTGAACTTAGGACTTTGCATTTGCCAAGCAGGTGCTGCACCACTGAGCTAAACCCCAGCCCAAGTCAGTGTATTTTTATCGGAGGAAGGAAACAAAAAAGAATTAAAATGTGTTATGTACACATACTAATTCCCCATGATGAATGTAATCATTATGCACTGCAAACAAGTACTAAGAAAAAAAGAATGAAGACAAAACAAAAAAACAAACGAAAGAGTTTGAGCCCAGCCTGGGTAACTTAGTGACTTAGTGGTACTCTCTCAAATCAGAAAGGTGGGGTGGGGTTGGGGGCATGTGGGGATACAGTTTAGTACGGAAGCCCTGGGTTCAATCCCCAGTACTGAAAAATAGAAGAGTACAGATCTTTAAACTGAGCTGGAATTTTGCCTCTGCCACTTAGCAGTGATACGAATGACTGTGGGCAGGTTTACTTATCCAGCGTATTCCCTTCATGGATAAAAGATAGCGGCCACTTCATATGGTGCTTTGAGGGTTCAGTTATGGGTACAAATTAGAATGATGTTTGTCACTTGGTACTTGCTCAGTAAGTTTAAGTATTAATATAAGGCCTCGACATTGGGGCTTAAGTCAGGGCAGAAGAGTTGAATTTGCATCATTGCAACTGTCATTTCTTTAAAGCAAAATAGTCTTCATTTTATAGGGATGGGACAGAGACAAATTTTCCTTGAATTTGTGAGCCTTTGGCACTAGATGTTGTTTCCTAGCCACTTCTTACAGTTTTTTTTAAGCTTTTAAAATCTTACATTTGAAAAATTTGAATCATAGATATAAGCTAAGACAGAACAAGACTCAGAGAATTTCAGGAGATTGAAATTGTGCTGTGTCACAGTGGTGTGATGGTAGGCATGGGGTGATTTTTTTTTTTTTTTTTCTGTTTACTTCAACAGGCCGTATGGGCTAGTACTTGGCCTGTTTCGGAGAAAGTTCTGTGTGCTTCAGAGAAGAATGTGTACTCTGTTCTGTAGATAATCTTTAGTTCCATATTTTGAGGTCTGATATTTCTCTTTTTTTTCTCTTTAGTTGCTCTGTCTCTTTGCAAAAGTAGAGTCCTGAGGTCACCCACTATGATTGTTAGTGTTTGGTCTTTTAAATCTGGCAGTGTTTTACAGAGACAAGTGCTCCTGTATTTCGTGCATATGTGTTTACAAATGTTATCACTTCTTGTAGTATTCTTTTCCCTAGTGTATAGTGACCTTCTTTTTCTCTTCTGGTTAGTTTTAGCTTGAAGTTTACTAAGAGTAAAATTGCCACCCCTGTTTGTTCTCAGGGTTCTGATGCATAAAATACTGGTTTCTATCCTTTGATTTCTAGTTTATAAGTATCTTTCTGGATTAGGTGAGTTTCTTGGGTGCAACAGAGTATTGGACTCTTTTTTTGCTGTTATTTTCCAGTGTAACCTAGACTGTATTACTCCTTAGAATTCTTTAGTAGCTGCTTGTTGCATTCAGAAAAAAAACCAAAATCCTTACCGTAGTGTACATAATTACAAATGATCTGGCCTCTTAGCCTTCTCTGTCACATTTTGCCCCATTTATTTTTTCTCCAAGTACACTGACCTCTGTGATGTTTTTGAAAACATTACCACACTTTTACCTTAGGGTTCTTACATGAGCTGTTTCCTTGACCTGTGTGTATAGATCTCTGTGATATTTGCATGAGTAACTCCTGCACATCCTTGGGTCTTTTCTCAAATACCACTTTCCAAAGGAAGCATTTCCTAAGGAAGCAGTTTCCTAAGGAAGCACACCTAGTTTAACACTGCAGATGAACTGGGGGGCAGCAGCATGCCCAGTTAATTTTTCCTCTCTCCCAATAGTGCTTCGTATCTAATGACTTTGTACATTTTCTGTAGACTTTTCACTCTGTCTAAAATGTGAATGCCATAAAACCAGGCACTGTGTTCTTTTTAAAAACAGAGCCCACCCTTTGCAGTGTTAGACATATAACATCAGCCCAGGGTTTAAATGAATTGAGTGGACAAGATTTATAACCTTGATCCCAAAATCTACAAGAGAAAATCCAAAAGGAAAAGTACAATCCAGTTGCATAGGAACATAGTTGTAAAAACCCTAACCAAAATATTAGCAAATTAGGATCATGATATGTTTTGACCAAACTGATTTTAGAGCGGGAAAGTAAATCATCTCATGAACAGGGTAGTGGAAGAAATTTGTAAGACCATCTCAATAGAGGAAAGGCGTCAGATAAAATGCAGTATCCATGATTAAAACTTAGAGCAAAGTAGGAATAGGAGAGATTTTCTTAAAGCTATAACAAATATGAAAGCCATTGTTTAACATTGTAAGCTTCTGTCTGGAGATCTAGAATAAGGCACAGATGCCCCCTATCATTACTTTCAGCCGAATCCTAGCCATAACATAAAGCAGGAAAACTGCAACTGTGTATAGATTAAAAAGGAAGAAACAAAGCTGTTTTCTGCAGATGGTGTAATTGTGAATGTAGAAAACTAAAAACAGCCTGCAGGTAATGTTAAATGTTTCATGAATTACTAGAAAAATTCATTTCCAAATTCATTTCCAAATAAAGTCAGGCTCTAAGGTATTGGGGGTTAGAACTTCAATAGATGAAGTCCTAACTTAGGTGGTGGAGAGGTGTAGCTTAACCCATACAGCGGCTTTCTGGAAATTTGTCAGTTTCCTCTAGGTTCTCTGATTTGTTGGCATACAGGTATTCATTGCATTCTCCAGTACTCCTTTTTATTTCTATAAGATTGATAGTCAGGTCTCCTTTCATTTCAGATTTTAGTTTAGACTGCTCCTCTTCCATCATTCCAGAAAATGACACATTTCATGGTTTCAATAAAAAGGGCAAATTTATTCAATTAAAATTAAGAACGTTAGTTTTATCAAAAGACATCACTGAGAAAGTGAAAAGACCAGCTGCAGAGTAACTTATCTGTAGCACACAATCCTAAGATCACAATTTTGAGCACAGGAAGCTGAATTGCAAATAATATACAGTATTCTGTATATTGGCAAAATTAATTAGGAGTGAGTACTTGGATGTTGAAATACTACAAAAGAAAGAAGTGTCAGGCTTGGTGGTACATGCCTCTAATCTCACCACTCAGGAGGTGGAGACAAGAGAATCAGAGTTCAAGGCCAGATTGTACTGCATAGTGAGGCCCTCTCTATAAACAACAACAAAAAAGTTTTTTGTTTTTTTTTTTTGGATTATTCTAAAAAGATGACAGGAAAAGGTTCTTTTTTGATGGCGGCTCCATTGTAAGTCATGACCTAGATGGCTCTATGTATGTTGGTTTTGTAGGTTTGTTTGCCTTTTTTTTGGTACCGGGGATCAAACTCACAACTGCGGGCTTGCAAGTGCAGACACTTATGCCACTGAGCTAAATCCCCAGCCCCAGGTTTTGTAGGTTTGTTAAATTGTCATGTATGTATTACACACTTTTATTTACTTCTGGGTTTTTTTTTTTTTAATTTTGAAGGTAGTAAAATACAACAGAACAGGACAAAACAAAGCCAATTGAGATAGTGTAGTGAAATTGGTGCAGAACTTCACAGCAGGTTATCAGGATAACAGTAATAGGTATCACAGGGTATGTCGCTATCTTCACAATAGTTGTTCTTTCAATCATGTATAGCAAAATAAAATGAAATACAGAACATTATAGAACTTATCAAAACCGAATATTGAATAGAGCAGTACCATTAATCAGAATAAAGCAAAACAGTAGTAAAAATATTTGCCTTCAAAGAGATGGTAGAAGGAAATCCCCCTTATTTGCTATATTGCATATGGTCAACCTCCCAATTTGCTAACAGGGGATAGGGGAACTGGAATGTTTGACTGTCAGCCCGTGCACTGGTAGGCTCACTATTGCTTAGCAGGGAGGCAGGCTGGTTGCTTGGTTTCCCAGTGCTCTAAGTTCCAACATGGTGCAGATCTCAGGAGACGCTGGTGGTTCTCCCCCGGAGGGGCTGCAGCCTGCCATACCACAGCCGCTTACCAGGGAGGCGAGCTGGTTGCTTGGTTTCCCAGTGCTCTAAGTTCCAGCGTGGCGCAAATCTCAGGACACACTGGTGGTTCTCCCACTGGAGGGGTCGCAGCCTGCCACACCATAGCCACTTACCAGGGAGGCCTGTGTTTTTTAATAATGTAAAAAATTTTAAACTTAATATTCCTCTTACCTTTTTCAAGGCCTATTTGTATAAGGAGGTGTTTTTAGATTTTTTAAAAAGTCATTTTCTGCTAGTATTTGGAGATCTTTATATTTGTAAGTAGTTCAAATTAGCCATGCCTAAATAGAATAGTTTAACAAATCAAACCTTTAAGACTCATAGCACTATTGTATTTTTAATAAAATGGAACAAATAAATCTGTACCGAAATGGAAATTTGGCTTGGTGTCTGCTCTTCAGCATCATCAAAACCAAAATATGGAAACCTGCAGGCCAAGGGCTCGGCGGCGAAGCACTAGTCTAGGCATGAGGCCCTAGGTATGAGTGCAGGCTCTGAAAAAAAGAAAAAAACTGTGAGCTAGGCATAGTGGCACACATCCACAGTCCTGCCAGCTTGTGAGGCTGAGGCAGGATTGCTTTAGACCAGGAGTTTGAGGCTGGCGTGGTCCTGTTTTGGGAGGAAGGGGAAGAGGGGGGAGAGGAGAGAGGCAGAGGGAGAGAGAGAGAGGGAAGAGAAAACCTGGACCTTCTCATGGTTTTATTGTTTCTTTTCTTTCCTACTTATTAACAGTCAAAGATAGTTTGTGGCTGCCTCCTCACTGATACTCCCTTTTCAGATCTTGTGACAAAGTTAGTTTTGATGTCATTTAAGTAAACAACGTAGATGGAAGGATATAATACAGTTACATACAACCAAATGGTAAGCGAAGTTTACATGTTTATATAATGGAGAGTGAAAAGGCCCTCAGAAGTGAGGTGAAGGGCCAGCACTGTGGCAGGGTATTCAGGACGTGCACCCGCCGCTGTGTGTTCCTTGGTGGCACTCACTTCTCCGGTGATTGTGCTGAGAGAACGGGAGGCACTGAGAACTGAGTCTCATGAAGGAGATGAAGTGGATGAAGGAGAATCTGAGTCAGAGCAAGTAAATACTAAGGGTTCAGGACTGGCTGCAGTACCAAAAATCAAAGAACTGAGAAAAATTAAAATACAAATTACACGAGTTACCTTTAAATTTAAAATAGTAAGAAAACTAAAGTGCGAAGACGAATACATAACTTGGGCTTATGACAACAGGTGTTGGAAGTAGATGGAGGGTCCCGTATAGAGGGGTGAATAGGGATGTGCGTTGTATATATTGTGTGCGTGAAGGTGTCATGAGTTTTTGAGTAATTAACATAGGAATAGAGTGGCTACTTTTTTTTTTTTTTGTGGTACCAGGAATCAAACTTACAGCCTCATGCTTGCTAGGCAGGAACTTGTGCTGCTGAGCTGTATCCCTGACTCTAGAGTGGCTACTTTGAAGGAATAGGGTTAATTAGTTAAGTGAAAATGCAAAGATAAAATTGAATTATTTGTAGTGATGACCATGAATAATGGCCGGAGGAAGATGAAATGGTTTGTATGGGCCAAGTATGATCTAACTAATGAGCGTTAGTACTGCCTAGCTAGTCGTGAAATTCCTGTCAGGATTGTTCAGTGAGGGATTATGTCTGCACAAATAGAACTGAAATGTTGCTTGTAACAATTGTAAGTTACCTTCTTTTATCTTTTATTTATTGCCCCTTAAGACATGTTTCTTTAACTCTTGAAATATTTTACTAGGGGATGTGTATTCATGATGGTACCTGGAAGTCAGCAATTTATGGTTTTGCATCTCAGAGTAGTTTGAGAAAACTACGAAATTCATCAAACCTGAAACCTGTCCCTTACATTGGTCCAAAATTGAAAAAAAGGTACAATCTTTCAGAATCAATTGTTTAATGTATCTAGTCTGAGTAAATTTTTGTAAGATTGTCTGTTAAAAGTATAGTGCTAAGAAAAGCTGGGAGCTCAAGATTATTTTTAAAGTGAAAATTAACACATTTTTTAAGCTTAAGTACTTTAATATAATACTTTTAAAAGTAAAGTTTCTGATGACATCTCACTGTTGACATCAAAATTCAATGTCAGTTAAGATTTATGCAGTATAACACATCTTAAAATGTGATGTCGTTAATGTACATTAGTCTCATCAGTAGCATTTTTATGGAAGAACTTTAGCAGATACGAGTTTGAGATTGGGCTGTTGTAATGAGTGTTATTTAAATTAATACCTAGGGAAAGTGATAGGGTGAAGCAGTTAAACTACATTTAAGTGCCAGCGGTGTAAAGAATGTGATGTTTGTTACTTGTTTGGATGTAGGTGTGATGAACAAAGAAAATCACTCCTGAAGTAATTTTTAATTAAAAGCACACTTACCATTTCTCATTCATGTTAACGATCCCAAGAAAGGCTATCAATACTTTTTATTTAGAAAGTTATTGGCGGAAGTTGTGGTTACTGTGATTGGAGGAAATGTAAAGGTTTCACGGGCCTTTCTTACAGGTGGCCAGTTTCTTTTTGTAGAGAACTCGGTACATACACCATTCCTTTCATGGGAGCTGATATGTCTGTTGTGAAGCGGACGCAGCGATACTTGCATGAAACGTTAGAGGAGTCACCAGTAAGTAAATATGGCTTACTTATTAATACTGTATTCGTATTTATTACTGTTCCCCTATTTATTGTAGAAGTTTTATATTTATAAAGAAAAAATAAAAAGAATGAGCTAAATAATCCTTGTTTAGCTTCTGGAAATAAGTAGAATTGTATTTTTATTTTATGGGGTGGTTCAGAGGCTTACCTCATGATTCACATCTGGCCTCTAAATACCTTTGAGTATAACATGACAGCAGCAAATCCCGCACAGGAGTCCATGTGTCATAAACACCAGTAATCACATCTTAGTGTTTCAGCTTCTGGAAGACTCTCTGTAATAGCTTATGGAGATGTCTTGGGGACCCCTCCACAGTGTCACCCTGCTACCTCTGGATCACCATTGTACCCCTCTTGGTGAGAGAAATCTTTGCTCCCACTTCAAGATGAAAATGTGTATCAGGTTAAAAGGTGGAGGCTATGTTCTCATAAGGGGAGTTGTAAGTAGTCTACATTCTGTAATATTCTACTACTAAACTCGGAATATGTGAACTGTATTATGGAATATGTGACTTGTGCCCAAGCAGAGGAAGCTAACTAACATTTTTTATGATTTTTCTTTAAAAAAAGGTTCTTGTCTGGTTTGTGAATAGACTTTCAGATATAATGTATTTGTAAAGAGAAAAATATGGAACATAAATGTATTCCATACTTATGACCAAACAGTATAAAAAGAGCTGCTGTTTTTGTATTGTTTAGGGTAAATTGTAGGGAGTAATATTCTGCCTTTATTTTCTTAATCTAGGTTCAGTATGCTGCTTATGTCACTGTGGGAGGCATCACCTCTGTTATTAAGCTGATGTTTGCAGGACTTTTCTTTTTATTCTTTGTGAAGCTTGGCATTGGAAGGCAACTTCTCATAAAAGTAAGATTTTATGAAATTAGCTTTTTCGAAATCTCATTTCTCGTGAGTTTTTAAAACTATCACTGAGGGCTTGTTTTTTCTTTTTCCTTTAGTTCCCATGGCTTTTCTCCTTTGGTTATTTTTCAAAACAAGGTCCAACACAAAAACAGGTAATCTTTTCTTTTGTATCCAGAACTCTAATGTGGTATTTTTCTTTATTTTGTGTTTGCTCTTCCCTAGGATAGTGACATCTAAACCTTGGTGGAGGCATTTGTATTGCAGATATTCTTTTTAGTGCTTATGCAAGTTATATTACTTTTTATACCTCGCTAGGAATTAGGTATTATCTCCATTTTATAGATAGATAAACTAAGGTATGGAGAGGCTAAGAAATTACCCATAGTCCTACAGCCAGCTGAGATGAGAACCCAGCCATCTGGCTCCAGAAATTGTTTTCTCTTTACTTCATAGAGAAAATATTTGTGCTTGTCCATTTTTTCTTTCTTTAAAAAAAAAAAAAATCTCTTACTTGCACCAAATTTCGCTTCCTCTTCCACATACCCATGGCAGAATTACTCTGTGTCCAGTATTCTCGGCCATGTGACGGCCTCATTTTCTACCACTTGTTCTGCACACTTCACCCTCAGTTAGGCCCTTTAGCCTTCATCTCCTTGGTGCCAGGTGCTCTGGAGGGCAACTGCAGTGTTCAGCAGATGGTAGCATCCAGATCGTGTCCTTCTGGATAGAATTCTACCCACACTTCCTGACACTTTCACTTTTCATTTATCAAACCTCTAGACGCTCTCAATGGTTTTTTTCAAACGTCTGCCTGAAGTTTCATCTCTCTGTGCAAATTATCCCAACCCCCTCCCTCATTAAATGAGTTGAGAGCATCTGTTGGGTCCCCTCACCTGCCCTCGCTCTGGGTGTGTCACTGTTCCTATCATTGCTTCTTACTTTCTGGATGAGGCTAATCCCCTGTCAGCACTCTCAACTGCATAAGCATTTACTGCACTGTAGACACTGAGCTTCGTGCTTTACTGCTCAGTCTTCCAGTAGTCATTGAAGTGAAGATGCTGTTAGCCACTTTTTACAGTTGAGAAAATTAAAAAACAGTGAAGATGTTCTTTGCCTACATTCACAGAGCTAGAATACGGTGGATCCCAAACTCACACTAGCCTGTCTTAGTTGTGACTGCTTCTTTTGATCCATTTCCTTGGCTTCATCAGTTGATTGATTCCTTTCTGTCCTCTGGACTCAACATTCTGCTGCTTTACAGGTGCTGTCTCATTTTGGAAACATGTTGCTGTCTTGTCCAGCCTGAGAGAAGCCTTGGGCCTTTCCTGCACCCTTATTTAATCCTTGATAAGGTTATCATTACTTTGTAAGTGCTAACTGTATCAAGTGCCTTTTAGTCCTTATTTAGTGTATTGCCTTTGACATTATTCTTTGAAAAATACTTGCTTCCTTTGGCTACTGAAATAATTGCCCTTATAAGTTTACTTCTTCTTTTCCTCCTTGGCTCTGTTTTATCCCCATGTCCTTCCTGTTCCTCAAATGTTGGTCATCACCGTGACTCCATTCTTGGCTCATTTCTCAGTCTCCTTCCCCATGTAGCTCTTTATTGAGTCTTACTGTATAATCCAGGCCAGCCTTGAACTCACTGTGTAGCCCAAGCTGGCCTCGAACATGATCCTCCTTGCCTCAGCCTCCAAAGTGCTGGGATTACAGGTGTGCACACATCTGAGTCAGCAGGGCCCTTAGCAGGCATATTTATATCTCCAACTGATATTCCCACCTGTTTTCTGGGACATACACCCCGTAGATATTTTAAATTCATTGTGCCAAAATCTGAACTTCTTTCTCTCAAACTCTTCTTTCTCCTGTCTCTTCCATCTCAGTTGGTGGCACCATGATCTGCCTACGCAGTTATACATCATCCTAGGTCCTTCTCTAAATCCATCACAGCTGCCTTGTTTAGGTCCTTGTCTCTTGTTTTATTCTAACTGCTAAAGTACACAAAACATACAATTTACCATCATAACCATTTCTAAATGTTCAGTAGCATTAAATACATTGATATTTTTTGTGCAGCTGTTACCGCTATCTACCTCCAGAACTCTTATCTTGCAAAACTGAAACACTGTACTCATTCAGTTACAATAATTTCGACTTCTTTCTCCCCTAAATCCTGACAGTCACCTTTCTGCTTGCTTTTCTGCTTGCTGTTACTAGGAATTCATGACTCCAGGTGTCTCATAAATGCAGTCATAAAGTGTGTGTCCTTCTATGGCAGGCTTATTTCACTTTCTCACAGTTCATCCGTGCTGAAGCATCTGTCGTAGTTGCCTTCCTTTTTAAGACTGATTAATTCTCCAGTATAAGTATGCATTTTGTTTATCCGTTCACCTGTTGGTGGACACCTGGGTTGCTTCCAGCTTTTGGCTGTTGTGAATCATGTTGCTGTGAACATGGATGTGTAGGTATCACTTCAAGACCTTGCTCAAAATTCTTTCAGGTATATACTCAGAAGTAAAATTACCAGATTATATGTTAATTCTGCTTTTAAATTTGTGAGGAACAAGTTGGGCGTGGTGGCTCATGCCTGTAATCCCAGCACTCAGGACGCTGAGGCAGGAGGATTGTTGCGAGTTCGAGACCAGCCTAGGCTACAAAGTGAGCCCAAGACCAGCCTGAACTGCACAGCGAGACCCTGTCTCAAAAAGACAAAAAGACCAAAAAAAAAAAAAAAAAAAAAAAAAAAAAATTGTGAGGAACCACTAAAAAGGTTTTCATAGTAGGTAAACCATTTTACCTTTCCACCAGCAGAGTGCAAGTGTTCTAAGCCAGGAGTGGTGGCTTAGCGCTTGGGAGGCTAATGAGGATTGCCATGAGTTTGAGGCCAGTCTAGGCTACATAGTGAGTTCAAAGCCAGCCTGAATTACAGAATGAGACCCTGTCTTTAAAACAAAAAAGTATTCAGTCTTGCAGGGCGTAATATAACGTGCTTGTAATCTCAGTACTTGGGGTCTGAAGAAGGAGATCACTGCAAGTTCAAGACTAGCTTGAGCTACACAGGAGTTCATGGTCAGTCTAACTACGTCTTGAGAGCCTGTCTCAAAAAACCAAAATTCATAAGTAAGTAAGTAAATAGCAAGGGTCCCGGTTTTTCTACATCTTTTTGTGTGTCTTTTTTTTTTTTCATTTTTATCGGTACCAGGGATCGAACTCACGACTGCCTGCTTGCAAGGCAGGCACTTATGCCGCTGAGCTAAATCCCCAGCCCCTGGTTTTTCTACATCTTAACATTTATTTTTTGGGTATGTAGAGTTGTTATAATGGTTGTAAGGTTGTATTTTATGGTGATTTTGATTTGCATTTGCCTGATGGTTAGTGGTATTGACTATCTCTTCATGTGCTTATTAGCCTTATATCTTCTTTGAAGAAATGTCTATTTAAATTTTCTTTTTAACTGGATAATTTTTTTGTTGCTTAGTTTAGGAGTTGTCTGTTTTCTGGATGTGAATTCCTTATTGTAGTGGACTCTAGCCTTTTTGGCAGTGGAGACTGGTTCCACAGACTGGTGGTGATAGAGTTTCAGAGTGATTCAAAGGAATGTGCAGCCTAGATCCCTTGCATGCAAATTCATAGTAGGGTTTGTGCTCCGAAGAGAATTTTATTCCATCACTGATCTGACGAGATGGAGCTCAGGCAGCGATGCTAGCAGTGAGGGGTGGCTGTAAATAGAGATGAAGCTTTGTGTGCTTACCCACTGCTCACCTCCTGTGCAGTCCAATTCCTGAAAATATTTTCTCTTATGGGTGCCTTTTCATTCTTCTGCTAGTGTGTGTCCTTGTTTCTGGACTGAACTTTTCATAATATTTCTTTGTCATCCAAGAGATGTTTCTAAGACACAAAATCTGACCTTGTTATTGGGATTAAAGCCACTTCCTGACCAGTGAATAACTTGGCAGTGATTCTTTACTGAGATTCTATATATCAGAATCATCTAGGAAACTTTTAAAAAAAATACACAAACCCTGACCACACCTGGAACATAACTGGTGGGTCCAGAGGTGTGAGGCCACCCTAGTCCCTTCGTGATCTAGCTCTGGGTGGCAGATTTTCATCCACTTCTGATGAATTAGAGTAACAACTAAGGAACTATGTTGAAAATCGCCATAAGCTAAATGTGTACCTAGGTTACCAGAGGATTACTATCATTTCCTGCAAATGCCACATTGGGGAGAGGACAAGTATGGCCTGTGCGTCTATCCTTATTGGCGTCTTTTGTATCGTAGGCTCTGGGTATGCTATGCTACTGTCTTTTCTCCTTGCTTTAAATAATGGTTTTTCCTTCGTGAAATCCACTCCACTTGTGTGGTCCTTTGAGATTGTCTTGCATCTTTTTACCTCAATCCTTGTATTGTTATATAAATCTGTTTCTCTGTCTCTCTCTGTCTGTCTCTCTCTGTGTTTGTCTGTGTGTGTGTGTGTGTGTGTGTCTCTCTCTCCCTCTCTGTCTCTCTCTCTATATATATATATATAGATATAGATATAGATATAGATATAGATATAGATATAGATATAGTAAGCTCCAGGAAAAGTGAGGACCAAATTTTATTTCTATGATGTCTGGTCTTTAGTTGATACTTATTAAAAATTTGTTGATCATGACTGAATTCTGTTCGCCTTATTCCTAAATTTAGTGATTATAAAAGATGATGGAATAAGTCCTCTAGAATTTAATTAAGTTGAGTTTTTACATTTTTAAGTGGTACAATTATATATTTGTGCTTCAGACCTTAGTTTTCATTACTTGCCTGTTATTTTTGTCTTGTCACAACAGGTAACTAAGACCAGATAGCATTTTTCTACCTCCCCAATAAAAACTGCCTCCAGTTTTTCTTCTTAAACTGCCTATATTAATGGTGCTGTCATATTTGAAGCCACATTCCAAGAATTATCTTTATCTTTTCTCTTTTGATCTCTCATCAAAACTTACAAGCTCAGAGAATTAGCTTTTGCCTGTTGTTTATAGCATGACAAGATATTGTAGCAGATATTGTTAATTTTGTCTTTTGAAATTGTCTCAGGAGGTTGAGACAGGAGGAAGGAGGATCACTGCAAGTTTGAGACCAACCTGGGCTACAAAGTAAGCTCAAGGCCAGCCTGAACTGCACAGCAAGACCCAGTCTCAAAAAGACCAAAAAAAAAGTCTCATGCAGTAAAATACTAGGTTTTATTGTGTTTCAGGGGAAAGTGATATTATTAAATGAGCCCTTTGCTTTCTTTTTCACAGCTGGATGGCTCATCATTTACAATGACATTCTTTGGTCAAGGCTATAGCCAAGGTCTTAGTACTGATCAGAACAAACCAAATATGAGAATTTGTACTCAAGTGAGAGGACCAGGTATTTTTCTATGACTTGAGAATGCTTGGGAGTTTCAGATTGTCTTATTCTATAAGGTGGTATGCTATTACATTCTTTTTAAAGCTTAATTGTTGTAGAAACACATTTGTAAGAATGTAAGTTTAAAATTATTCTGTCAACTGGAGGGTTGAAATTATTAGTATAAACCAATTGTATTAATGCAGCCTTCCCTCTGGTCATCTTTTTCATTATTATTCAGTAGTTCAAAGTAGCAGTTTTTAGTTATTACTAAGAAAGGGGGCTAGTTGATGTTTTATCTGCTTTAGTCTTATAGTTAAGCAGTGTAACAATCAAACCTGTCACACATTATTTGTAGACTTTGAATACCTGACATTATTCGTAAAACTGTGTATGCACAGGCATATTTTTCAAAATAATGATTTGGCTTGTTAAAAGGATCTCTTGAAAAATTTTTCCTGTAAAATTAGACTCACTTTATGAATTATAGTGTAAGTTTAATTACCATTGTCCCAGGGAATTTTAGTCAAGCCACGTGGCAGTGACGTGCTTGCATCTTGCCTCCTTTTTAAATTCCCACCTGGCTAGTTGACGACAAGGGGTGCTAAACATATTATGGTGAATGTTTAAAAAATTTATTGCAGTAAAGGACACATTGCAATGAATTCCCCTAAAATATTCCCTCTTGCTTCAGATACACCTATCCCATCATCCTTGCCACTTTCTGGAGCAGTTTTGAAAGTCTCTGTGAGGGTCTTTAGCAGGTGTGATTACAAAAATATAGTGAATGTTACTGCCAAGTGTCATTGAACAGGACAGGCTCAGAAACTTTATTCACTAGACTTGGCACTGTGTGACTTCTGGCTGTTCCACAAAGTCAAAATGATCATGAAAGGCAGTTTTCAATCAGTTCAGAACATTGAGGCAGCCACAACAAAGAACAACTAAAGACATGAAAGAGATCTGCCAGAACTCCTTCAGGAATTTCATATAGGAAATTGAGTCCCGTCCCCCAGATATCTTATTAATTATATACATGCAGATGTTTCTTAAATTTCAGATTTTTAAATAAGTCCCTAACATTTTGGATGAAGAATATTCAACCTGTGCTAAATAAATGTTAATTGTTATTTTTGAAAAGTGACCAGAATATCTACTGGGAAAAATTCTGTAATATAGAATAAGATACAAAATCTGATATTTCATTTTTGAGTGTTTTTGATGCAAACCTCATAATATTTTCTTCCCCTTAATCACCTGTTTTCTGCAGAGGCTGGCTATGTGACAACCCCCATAGCCATGGTTCAGGCCGCCATGACTCTCCTCAGTGAGGCCTCTGATCTTCCCACAGGGTAAGAAGGTTTTCTTCTCGTGAGAAAATATCTTTTGTACTATGTTACATTTTAAAAATCTGATTTTCAGGTTTTGAGTTCACACATAAGTATTTATAGTTCTGTTAAGTCAAAGATCAGGCTAATTAAATAGCAAGAAGGACAATTCTGCATTGGCTTTGCAGTGAATAACTGCAGAAGTAAAGGAGAAGAGACAAAGAAATCTGAGAGCCATGTAAATTGGCTTCAGTTTCCTTACAAAAATAGCTCAAGTCCAGAGCCCACCACTCAGAAAAAGTTCCTGTTGTTAAATAGCATGGACAGGAGCTCTGGGCAGTGCTGCATGACCCGCAGCTGGCAGGGAACCTGGCTGACACCAGGAGTCCTGGAATCCTGGCTAGATGGGCACCAAATGTGCTTTTACTGGAACAGTTAGCTGTTACCCTGAAACTAGGCCACTTTTACATGAATATATACCTGCAGCTGAGAAATAAGTCAGGCATAACCTAAAACAATAAAAGGTTTTTTTTTTTAGCTCAGTAGGACAAGTGCCTGCTTGGCAAGTGCGAGATCGTGAGTATGATCCTTGGTACCAAAAAACCCAAAACTAACAAACAAAAAAACAATAAAAGTGTTATTTAGTAAAATTTGTATATACTGAAACGTAATAAAAATTTTCAGGTTTTGCTTATCTATCCTTTGAAAATGTTTGGTGTTTTCCAAATGTTAGCTATTGAAGAAACCTCTTTTCCATCCATTTTGTCTTGTTTATTCATTAAAGTCCGTTTAATGTTTCCAAACCTGAAGGCTGACTTGCAGAACAACAGCACTTACTTGACAGTGTGCTCAGGAGCAGCCAGGAGCACAGGAACAGTCTCACCAAGAACTGAACCAGTCTTGGCTGAGTGGCTGTGACTCATCTCTCTTGCAAAACAACTATTTGTGCATTTGGTTGATTTTAGGACTAGAACCAAAAACAACCAGTGACAGGATAAAGATTTAGGTTTTCAGGAATCCCGCTGGGATTTGCTGCCCGAGGAGGGGCTGCAGAGGACAGATATGAACAGTTTTCTCTTGCTACTGTTTTACAGGGGCGGGGTCTTCACACCTGGAGCCGCTTTCTCCAGAACAAAATTGATTGACAGACTCAACCAGCGTGGTGTTGAATTTAGCATCATTAGCAGCTCTGAAGTCTAAACATTTGAAGATTAACTGAAGTTGTGAAAGCATGAATTAACAGCTTCTGTATTTGATATTTTAAATTCTATAAACCTATCTGACTGTCTGTGGAAAAAAGATCTGTCAAATCTAAAATATCTACACATTAAAAGCAGGAAATTACTAGCTGACCTTAAACTTCAGATCCCAGCTGATTTTATGACTTTATTGCTTGTGAGAGAAAAACTAATATTTGACTTCAGTGAAAAAATTGAAGTGTCCCTGATGAATTTTTATGAATGAGCTGGTAGGTCAGGTGGTGGTGGAGGGGTCCCGGTCTGTATTGCTGATGGCATTTCTCAGTGAGAGTACGCAGTCCCGCGCTCGGCTGGAGCAGTCCCTGTGGCCTTGCTTGCTGTGGGATCAAATGGAATCTCACCCTCCAGTGAGTTTCTCTACGTGCTGTGTGAGCCTTTTCTATTTTAGCGTGGTTTTTCACCTAACTACACTGACTGATTTTGGACTGTTACTAAGTTGAATAATAAAGGGTTGCTGATGATGGTTTTTTTGGTTTGGACCTTCCTTGTGTGTGTAGCGGTAGACACGTGCTGCTTATGACCTCAGCCTGTTCACTGTCAGTTCTTTCTCTAGTTCTCCACCTGTCATTAGTTCTAAGAAGGCAGCTTGTAAGTTTCTGTTGATCTTCACTGCTTAAGCAAAATTTTTCTCTAATTTACCTTTTATATTTTAACTAGGGTTTTTTCACCTAATTAAAGCTATAAAATAAGGTGAAGAACTTTTATCATAAACACACGTGTACTTTCGTTTTTTTCTAAAAGCAAAACAAAAAATAGAAATGATACAGAATTTTTAAAAAGTAGGAAATTAACACTAGTTAATATATTCATGTTGTTTATTATATAAAGGAGTTAGTTACCTTTTATGAATTTCTGCTCTTAAATGAGAAGCATAAAATCTATGGCAGTGTATTCATGTTAGGAGGCTCTTCCATACTGTGTCTGTACTAAAGAAGTCAAAGTGTCTAGGGAAATTCTTTTATTTCTAAATTTTATTTTAAATATTTTCATTAATAACTGATTATGTACTATATATATTTGTGGGGCACAAAATAACATTTCAAAACATACATGGTAGAATGAGCAGAGTAGTTGGAATATCCACGCCTCAAATACTTACCACATTTGCAGTGAGAACATTTAAAATCCTATTCTGAAATGTGTCACTATTAACTGTAGTAGTTTGCTGTGGGATACAACACTCAAAACTGCTTCCTGCTAACTGTGACTTTACCCACTGACCAACATTTCCTTTTTCCCATTCACACGGTCCCCCCAAGCTCCTGGTAGCTATCAGTTCTCCTTTTTTGTTTCTCTGTGTCTAGTTTATCCCACTTAACAGTGTCCTCTGGGTTCATCCATGTTTTTGCAAATTACAGAACATCCTGTTGTTTTTTTAAGGCTGGATAGTATTGTGTGTATGTGGTGAATGTTTGTATTTTAAAAAAGACGCATCACACTGACAGACACATTGTCATTAATGCCCCTCAGAATGCTCCCTCTCGCTTCAGACACTTCTCCCATCATTCTTGGCACTTTCTGAAGCACTTCTGGACGCCCACTTTCTTTTCTCTATAGTATGAAAAGTACAGGGAGTCCTAGTGCTAAGGGCTGTGTAAGGAATGGCAGGCTTGTGAAAACACTGGTGTATCTTCATCCCCTTGTTTACCATGTGACTTCTGGCTTTTCCTCAAAGTCAACCATGAAAGGTAAACATTTTGAGTTGGTTCAGGACATCGAGACAGCCACAGCACTGCAACTGAATTTTAATGGTAAATGCTTACAGTGTGCAAGGTTGCTGTACAGTGGTGCCTTGGTTCACAAACTGAATTTGTTCCACAATTCTGGAGAAGATGGCCACATTCAAGTTTGTGTGGGGAAGATGGCTGTGGTCGTGTTTGTTACCCAGTGCAGAGTTTGCAAATGGAAGCAAAATTTTGTCACTGTTGTTCATGAATCAAATCCTTGCAAACAGAAGCGTTAATGAGCTAAGGCTTTGCTGTGTATTTATTAACTGCGGTAGATACTGATACCCATTTAATGATGAGAAAAGATAGGCTTAGAGAGGGAGAATCAGTTACCCCACTCAAATTGATAAACGATGTAGTTTACCAGGATTTAGCCCTGGCTCTGATCCCAGAGCTCAGTCTGTTAGCTTCACATTTTACCTTCATCCTGCATGTGAGCTGATTTTTCTACCAATGTAGCAGTGTTGTTTGTATTAAAAATGGAAGGACTAGGTTAAGCAGGTGAATTAAGCCCCATTATCTACACAAATGGTCTTCACCACTCAGAGGTCAAGTGTTGGCAGGTTTTACTTGGTGTGTGCTCATTGTTTGATGCGCAGTAAATATTCTCTCTTCTTTTTCACTATGAGAGCAATGTCATTTTTCAGTTTCCACAGGCTGGATTCAAGCAGGTCCCCAAAGTCCTTTAACATCTGTGATTGTTGGTGTATGAATGGCCGAAGCATTTGATCATCTTCCTAAAAAATAAGTGAAAGAAAAAAACAATAGTATCAGACTTCATCTCATTAGGGTAAGAAATGTTTTGTGCACATGTAAGTGGGGGTGTCCTTAAACTAGAAAACTGCATTTGAAAGTGGCTGGTAGTGTTAATTATAGAGGAGCAGTCTGGTTTCTAGAAGGCTGCCTGGACGCCAGAAACCAGTGAAATAATCCAAATATCTCAGATTGGAATGTTGTGTATCCTTTCAGTACTATTGAGGTTCTCAGGTTTGCAAAGGAAGTCATGAGGATGGGGTTCTCTGATGTATCCCCCACCCCATGGAAATAGGTTATCCTGGGAGGACACTTAGAGAACCTCTACCTGAAGGTACTGGTCCCTAATTCTCCACAGAACCAGTGGAGAAAGTTGAATTGCAGGGTTCTAGGGTATATCTTCAATTTATATTTGGTAAATGCCCAGCAATTTTTAAGTGGTTGTTCTGATTATGTACCTCTAGCTATGCATGAGAGTGTCATATCTTCTCCAATTTTTGATGTCACTTTTTAGTTTTTGCCATTGTGAATGGCTTATAATAGTATCTCATTGTGTGTCCCAAACTATTAATGAATTTAAGCACTTTTTCATATATCCATAGCCTATTTGATTTCTTCATTTATAAAGTTCCTGTTCATGTCACTTGAACAGTTTTCTTGGGGGGGGTTGTTTTTGTTTTGTAGTTCTTTATTTGGATATTAGTTTATCATATGTTAAATGTTTTGCAAATAATTTTCTCCATGCCTTTTGGCTTTCATTTTGGTGTCTTTTGATGGATTAAAGTTCACAATTTTAATGTGTGTGAATTTATCTCTTTCTTGAAATCCAGTTTTTTATTGTTGTCTTTGTTTTCTCATGTGTAAGAAACCTTTTCCATTGTGAGGTCATAAAGTCAGACTCTTAAGGTATCATCCAGAAGTACTGGAGTTGTGCCAGATGTGGTGATGCATGCCTGTAATTCTGGTACTCAGGAGACTGGACTATGTATAGGACACAGTTCCAGACCAGCCTAAGCAAGCAAGACCCTGTCTCAAAATAGAACAAAACAAAAAAGATACTGGTGTTGTCTTTCTTGTATAGTTCTTTAATTCTCACTAAAATTAATTTCTAAGTATATAGCTTTTGAATTGATTATAGTTTCATTTTCCCCATGTCATCTTTCTGTCACTGTGACAGATGCCTGAGATAAACAACTGAGGTTTATTTTGGTCTAGTTGCTTTGGATCTGCAGCTGCAGTGTACACCCTGGTGGCAGGAGTGCACAGTGGAGGAAGACTGTTCACCTTGTGACCAGAAAGCAGAGAGGGAGAGAGAAAGAGGAGCAGAGAGGAGAGAGAGACACACCCCAGGGCCCCAGGACCCCAATTCCGCCTCAAGAGCGTCCCCCAGTGACCAGATTCCTTCACTCAGTCACCTCCTGAAAGTTCACCACCTGCCAGTAGTGCCGCAGGCCAGGGACCAGGCTTCGTTGGGCGTATGAGTCTTTGGGAACCGGGTCCCAACCACCACATCTGTATCCATCTCCAGGCACTGTTTATGCAAACGTCCATGTTGCCACACATCTGCTGCTCTGCTTTGGTAGACATCAAGTCTCTAGTCCAGAACAATCTATTCCTTGGCCTTCTATTCTTTTTCTTTAGTATCTATATTTGAGTCAGTACCTTAAATTGATACCAGGTAGGGCACGTCTTCCTGCCATGTTCCTCCTACCTGCTTTTTGATTTGCGATTGCATATACATTGTAGGGCATTTGGTTAGGGTTCATTTCATTCGCTTAGGAGTACCCTGAATATTAGGCAGAAGGGACAGATTTACAATAGCAAATCTTCCAAGCCATGGAAACATGGCATATTTCTCTATTAGGGGTATCTTTAACATCTGTCAAACAAGTTTTAAATTTTTCTTCTTAGAAGTCCTGCATATTTTAAGTTACAGACTTAAGTATTTCATATATTTGATACAACTGTAATTGGTATATTCAAAATGGTTTTTGTTGCTATTATAGTCAAATGCAATTAGTTTTTAAATATGAATTCTTAACCCAGAGCTTTGTAATTCTATTAATTTATAAACTCTGGGATTTCCCACTTATTTGAGCAGGTGGTCTGGAAGTAATATGGGACTGCACAGGGTAGCGAGGAGAGCATGCCCTGTGCATCACTGGCCCAGCGGGGATCTTAGCCCTGCAGTTTGCTAAGAGCATGCATCCTCAGGCAAGTTGGCCAACCTCTCTTGCGCCTTCACCCACTGACTGTAAAATAGGCTAACAGTAGTACCTGTCTCTAAATGTATGTGCAGACTTGAGCCACTAAATGTAGTGTGCTTAGTGTTATGCACATATATGCCATATTGAAATTCCTTTTCCCCTTCCCAATCCTTCCACTTTGTGTTTCTTGTCTCACTGCACTGGCTAAAACCTAAAAAACAAAAATGAACTGACTTGCATCCCTAACTCTTTTTCTGATGTGAAAAAGAAAATTTTCAGTCTTTTACTGTTGAACATTACTGTTTGCTTGAGATTGTCCTTATCAGAATGAGGAATGTCTGTTATATTTTTAGTTTATTAACAGAATGCTCAGTTTTTTCACATTTGCTCTGTGTATAGTGGAGTAATCAGACTGTTTTCCTCTCGTGATCTCTCGCTTTTTTTCTTTTCCTGTTTTTGTTTTTTGTGTCTTTGAGTAAGGTCTCACTATGTAGCCCAGGCTGCCCTCAAACTCCCGGCAGTCCTCCTGTCTCAGCCTCCTGAGTGCTGGGATTTTAGAGCCAAGTCCATTTTTACTATAATCTCTTAATGCAATAAATTACATTTGGTTTTATAATGGTAAACCCAACTTGCATTTCTGGGATACTCTGTCTATTATAAAATGAATGACTATCCTGCAGTGGCCATAGCTGTGTGGAAAAAGGCCGTTGTACACTAAAATAGGGCAGAGCAAAGATGGAGGGAGGCCCAAGGGAGAAGAGGACTCAAGCTTGTAAGGCTTTAACTTGCTCTCTGCTTAAATACACAAATCCCCAAACAAAGGAAAGGCAGTTATCACAGATGTCCAAATTTAAAATGTCTAAATTGAGTGGAAAGAGGTCCCCAGCACTGAGGCTACTCACCGGAGGCTTGTGCTGTCTCACTCTGAGAAACTGCGCTCTTGCCAAGTTCATGCTTTGGTAGAACACCTTCAGAGCTTTGGCAAACTCTTTGTCACAGCTGGCTTGCTGAGTGCATATTTGATTAATCTCTGCGGCTGATGGCATTGGTGCCGTCATCTGAGTTATTTTCAGGATATTGGAAGGCTTATGGGCTAGGATAGAAAAGAAAGTTTTGTTTATTCATCTGCATATTTAGTTATCTTGATACTGATTCTGTTGTCAGTCTTGTATATCTACATTTATCTGCATATTTGTAGCATCCCTTTGGATGAAATCTTACAGGGGAGGAAAAAAATGTTTTTGTTTGATCGTCCTTTTTATTTATGAAACAAGATAACTGTATAAACAAACCCATTAAGAAAGTCATGTGTCAGAAAACTGCAGGGCTTGGGGATAACCAGCCATGAGCGAAGCAGCCTCTCACCTTGCTGACTGCAACCAAATTTCTCCAGTGATTCCTTGAGAGTCATATTTTCCTCTCTCAGGGTTCTGTTTATGTTTCGGAGCAGTTCCATCTCCTGCTCTGACTTGAGCACCTTCAGGTAAAGTTCTGATGTCAGATTTGATGCAGTCTACAAAAGATGTCAGTTCAGCCTTTTGCTAGATGGTCTGGGTTATCCTCTGAGCCTGACAAGTTTTACTGCCTTGTGAAACCAAGGGGATTGGGACAGGGGCACTGAGGAGCCTGGTTTAAGCCCCTCAGAGTAATCGGGAATCTGTCAGGTCTTTCATTAAGGGACATAAACCCAGATGATCCTCAAGCACCTGCCGTCTGATATTTTCTGGTCATCTCTGATGCCAGTTTTTATGTACACACCTGGCCTGTGTCCTTCACACTGGGAATTTTCTTGGTGTCTAGCATGATGTGACCTTCACCTGTAACCATGAGGTCCAGCCGAGAGCAGCTCAGCTCAGCACAGCCTTCTGTAATGTGGGAGAAACACCACTGAGAAAAGCCCAGGTAGGGCGTGAGATGTTAGACCTTGTGCTCATCCACTGGACTAGAACCCAGGGCCCAGGGGCAGGATGGGTCGTGCCCAGATCCCCACAGCCTCCCTCCTTTCCCCATTCTGCAGCATGAGGCCTACTGACACTGTATCTGCCTGAACACTACACCATGCAAAAGAGATGAGCAAGGTACCTTGAAGGCCCCACAAATCAACTATGAGAGCATTTGTCTGTAAATAATTCAGAAACTCCTGAGATGCACTGAAGGCTGCAAATTGGACCGTCTCTTCAATTTGAGGATTCACAGTTTTCCATACAGGCTTAGTATATAAAGTGATTGGGAGGTCATAAATTCTGTAACTGAGAAAAGAACACAAGGTATAATTTAAAATCAGAAGGAACGCATTTAAAGCATGGGAGGAGGGCTCAGTGAGCCAAAAGGGTGACTAATAACCAGTCGCCATGGTCACTGCCTCCACATTGCGCTCAACACTGGCATCATCACTACATGACTAACAACGTCTAACAGGATTTTAACGTTTTCTATTGTTGATTTTCCCCGTGAGGTGGTGGTTTAGTTTTTGTTCTTCAAAGTACCGCTTTCTGTATTGCTTTACCTTTCAGTGTGTCTAACATAATCAGTATAACCGTATCTGGTACATCTGTCTTGTAACACAGTTTGTTTCCAACAAAAACATTTTACTTAGTTAATGCAGTTTCACCTGATACTCTTTCTGGTAGGATTTGACTACTGCTTCAGTCACATAAAGGCCAGTACTCACTGACCACAGTCTAGTAATGTGGTGGTGGGGAACCCGTGGCTTCTCTTGTTAGATTGGGGGGGGGGCAGACATTTTGCAGTTGGGTGAGTGCAGAAAGATTAGCATTTCATGATAAACTCGTATGTTAAACTTGAAGACTCCCTCCCTCCTTCCCGCCAGGAACACACAGCATGAGTTAGCGCCCACAGTTCTGTGATACAGGCTGGTACCCCATCTGAATGCCCCGCCTTGCAGCTTCCTTTAGCCACTTGATGCCAAGGCAGCGGACAATGTGAATCTGGAAATCAATCCTCTTGCCCAGAAGCTCCAGAGGGTCAATGACCACCTCCTCCTCGCTATGTGCCCTGCAAACAGAGGTGAATGCTGATTTCAGATTATGCGAGGTGAAGAAAGAGCATTGTGACGTCAAGGGAATGAAATGGAATCCTTAAGGAACAGCTAATTTCACCAAAGGAAGGATACTGTTCCCAGTTGTAAAATTCATTCACTCAAGAGACATGCTGTAGGCGCCTACCCTATCCTGGTGCTTCAAGGTGATAATGAGCATCTCAGGCACTCACTCGCAGCCCATAGAAGGAATTACAAACAATGTCATATGATAAATGTGCCCGGGTCTGGGTGGTAAGCTTGCACTGAAGATTTAGGTAGGGAAGGAGGGAAAGTCAGCTGGCTGCACTGGTGCAGCCACTCAAATTATTTTCCCTGCTGAATTATTTTTAGTTCAGAGTTTATCTCAGACTGAAAAACTCAGATACTAATTTGGGCAGCTTTCCAACAGGAGACCTGTCACACCAACCAAGCTCACAAAGCCTGAGCCCTAAGCAAGAGTGCCACTTTTTTTGCAGTATATCCATCAAGCAGCCTAGAAAACCAAGATAGCCAAATGACCAGAAAGGTTGCCTGGAGTCCCAGTAGAGACAATGAGTTGATCAGCTTGGTCTCTTGATTAGAGGACCTTAAATTGTTTTATACCCTTCTTGAGCTAGTTTCCTCTTAGCAAGACAGGAAGGTTGCACTGTGCGTCGTGAGGTGTTGGATTCCAAATCAGGCTCCTGCCAGCATCTTTGTTTAGTATTGCTAAGACTAGCTTTCATACAAACTGCCAATGACCTTAGAGAAAACAAAACAAAACAAAAAAATAAAACAAAACCCCAAAAAAGACAGAGATCCTGAGAGGAGGGTAAAAGGTAGCAGACCAGAAGTTAGGACTGCACTGATAGCTTAAAAGTAAGCCTATAACCACAGATCAAATAGCCCAGGAAGAGACCAGGTGTCTCAGTCCCTACTTTGAGGGGAAAAAAGTGGTCAGGCCTCTACCAAGGAGAAGAAATGAGCTGGAAAAATCATCTTTCTGCTTCTGGCTCTTGGGCCTTCAGCATGGAAAAGCATCCTGTGCATAGCAGACACCAGACCTTACAGGTGCCAGGAGGGGCAGTGGGGGAAAGTCCCACAATGCATTGGCTTTGTCCTCTGAGGGTCCACTGTTTGGATCCAACTCAGGGTTTCTGAATCTTGGCTGATGCGCCTTCTACTCCCCTTCCTGCCTCCCTGCCTCTGTGGGATGCCCTCCTCACTCCTTTGGTTGCTGAGTTGTCTTGAATGCCGCTGGCTGTTCCCAGTCAGCTGGCTTGGCCACCATAGTGGAAGTCAGATTCAGTGAGGCTACCTCAGGAGTGAATGAGTGTATTCATTTGCCTCACCAATGACCACTTCAGGTATCAAACTGAGCACTCCCTCCCCAGGAGAACTCAAGCTCGCTGAGTGGGACTGACGCTGAACTAGGGGAAGGAAGGAGATACCCACCGTCCTGTTGGGGAGCAAGGCGTGATGTGGATGTGCAGCACTGCCTCCTCCAGCCCATCACTGTTCAGAAACTCCACCTGATCCTCAAACTGCATGCAGTAGGCCAGCGACTGGAGCCAGATGTGGGCCGAACCCAAGTGGATGACCTCGACAGGATCCCAGAAAGGGTCATCCTCCTGAGCCACACAGCTGTCTTCTCCTTCTAGAAAACGCTGGTAAAGTTCCTCCATCAGGAATTTCCTGTTGATAAACTTGGCTTTGGACCAGATCCACACCTGAAAGCATAGTGGTAGGGCACTTTGCCTGCTGCTGTAACATCTCTGACTTTCCCAGTGCGAGCCCGCCAAAGGCTGAGGTTTGTGCGCTCAGCATCACATACCGCTCTTACAAATTTAGCTTTGGTGAAGCCCTTTGAGAACACCATGTTCATCCTGGACCTGTTACAACCCTCACCACTGCTTGAGCTGTTTGAGCCCAGGAGATGACTTAGAGGAGATGATCAGATTCTCCCAGGAAAAATGAGTTTTGGGTTTATGGCACAAAGAAGAGAGGCCTCAAAAGTCACAGTCCCTGGGACCTATAAATATGTTTACCTTATGGGGCAAAGGGAATTAAGGTTGCAGGTGGAAATAAATTGGCCTAGCAGCTGACCTTAGAATGAAATTAGTCTGAATATTCCAGAGGGGCTCTGTAATCAAGGGCTTTAATGTGGCATGAGAAGAATGGGTCAGAGAAAGAGTTGCAGTGAGAGAAGCAGGTGAGAGAGAGGACTTGTGGTTAACGTTAAAGATGGAGGAAGATGACCGCGAGCCAAGGAATGTTGGAGCCTCTGGAAGCTGCAGGAATGCAGCAGGGAAGCATATTTCCCCCTGGGACCCCAGAGAGCAGGGCAGTGCTCTCACACCTTGCTTTTAGTCCAGCAGAACGATAAGTATAGGGCATTTAATGGGTTGGTGGTAATTGGTGACACAGTTTGTTCAGAGATTCACCCCTAGTGAGCAGCAAAATTCAGGGTAAGACCCTGCTGCTCTCCGCCTCTCACTGGGTAAAGACAGCCTCTGTTACCAGCACCTGCTGCAGAACAAAGGACAAAATCTTAAACTTCAGCAGGAGGAATTCCAGCTAGATAGAACATTTCTTTACTACTAAAGTCATATTAGTACTTATCAAAATCTTTCTTTGGACAGCTAGAATTTAAAAAAAGAGATAAGGTATTCTTTCTCTGAGTGTTACATATCTTCATTAGCAGGGCACTTTCAGGCTGAGGCAGGAGGATTTGAAATTTGAGCCCAGCCTAGGCAACTTGAAGACTTAGATTCTGACTCAAAAAATAAGGGAGGCCAAGCATGGTGGTACATGTCTATAATCTCAGCACTCAGGAGGCTGAGGCAGAAGGATGTCCACCAAGTTCCAGGCTACCGTGGGTTACAAAGTGAGTTCAAGGCCAGCCTGAACTGCATAATGAAAACTTGACTCAAAAAAAAAAGACACAAAAAATTTAAAAGAGTCTTAGGATAGGGATGTAGCTCAGTGCACAAGCTTTCTGTCCAATCCCCACTACTACAAAAATAAACAACGATAAATACAGATTTCCTGCCTTTTCTGCTAGCTCTGGCAAAATGAAGTGCTCCTCTCTCAGTGTTGTATAAGATTAAATGAGATTATGGTGTTGGCATTTGCTCCAGGAACAGACTGCCACAGGAGTTCGCATTGTGTTTCTTAAATAACTTTTAGGTGTGGAAACTAAGATAACAGAAATTAACACGGTGAAATGTGGCCACTGCTTTACTAGCTGTGGCCTGATGGTGGTCTGCCTGAGGAGGAAACCAGGCCAGTGAAGCCCAGGGACAGGTTGGATATCTGTGTGGCTCCCTCCCCACCCCAAGGCAGGCTCCAAAAGCCTGGCTCAGACATCCGGCTGGATGTGCTGCTCACCTGAGCCAACAGTATTGGCAAGTGTCAGTGTAAAGGAACTACAGACCTGCAGAAGTCACAGCTTCGAAAACCCTTCCTGATAGTATGTCCAACCATCCCTAAGCCCTCTCCCATATTACTTGCTTAAGAAAATATCTGACAACTGTCCTGGGTTCTACTTCTAGTAATGGCAGGTTGTGAAATTCAGGCAATCATTCTGCTAGCAACCAGAAAGATTGCATCAAGATGAATTTCTTCAAATTACCCTTAAGCTATACAAAAGAAAAAAGAAACTTCTCAGAATAACATGGATAAAAGATGTCAAGTTACAAATCTCCTTAATCCCAGGTCTGACAAGATGGTAGAAAACTGCTGAACCAAATTCTGGAGAGGAAAGCATGGCTCTAGAGAGACCTTTGGGAAATGAACACAAAGCTGTTTTGCCCTGATGACCCTGGCAGGGGCAGCAACACAGAAAGCACAGACACGTGGTAGGGCTCAGCACAGGGCATGCTACAGAGGTCAAGACTGACTGGGAGCTTATGGGGGTGTCCTTCACCAGCTTGGTGAGACCCAAGAGCTGGTGCAAACGTGTGCCTCCAGAGGAGGAGGCCTGAGGAGGCCAGAGGAGGAGGCTGAGAGTAACCCCAGGGGTTCACAGTCTAGGATTCCGGACCAGACAGCATCAACACCTGGCTTATTAAACCCAGGGACTGGGGGTGGGCACACAGGTGTTTATAACATACATCCTGTGAATTATGCATGTATAGCCTTTTTCTATATTTGTCTTAATTCACAATTTTTAAAAAGGTTTTTAAGAAAAAGTTTTAAAAATTGTTCTTAAAAAGCTTAGTGCATAGAGACTTCCGGAAGAACATGGTGGATAAATAGCAGCAGTTACAGAAGCTCTCTGAGATACCTTGCTTAAAATCCAGGAATGGTGCGGTATGAGGAGTCCTAAGCAAGGGGAGATACACCCTGCCAACCCAGGGATGAACTAAGCTAGAGAAACCAACTGGAAATCCAATCCTGGTGCTATAACATAAACAGATAAAATCTCAGCACAGAAGCTAGAACCTGCACCACTGGAAGCCGCGATTTGAATTTCCTGTTGCCGCTGCTGTGTCCAAATCTGCTAGGCAGGGAGAGAGACATGCAAAAACTCTGAGAGCGGAAATCTGCAAACGGAGTTGAGAGCGGGACTAGCAGGGAGCCCTACATCGACTCGCGGTGAGTGAGCGGATGGGGACCCTTTCATAGAGTAGGAGGCTCCAGCAAAGGACATACTGGGACCAGGCAGACTTGCCAGAACAGGACACTGCAGTGACATTAGTTGCATATTCCCCTCTCAAGTGGAATTGGTGTGGAGTGCTTGGCCTGCGTGACGCCGCTGACTAAGACTCAGTAGACTAGCCCAAACCAGGTCCCAGCACCTGGAGGTGCACCCTAGCAGAGAAGCCTTCAGTAGGTTGACCTGGAGGGGTGGGCCAAGCAGAGGCTTCCCAGGTCTGTGTCTCCCTAGTACACTGCAGTGGGCAGGAACACCTAGCTGGTTTCCACTAGGGAAAAAAATTGGGCCTCCTACATTCGCTTGTATGAAAGGAACAAAAAGTGTGGGAAGAGGGAGCAACAAGAAAGGGTCCTCAGTCCCCAATCCTGAGAACACTGATCCAGGAAAGGGAAACGCAAAGGAAGACAGAAAACATGCAATATCAGACACGGCACCAATAGACATAAAGCAATATCTCAAGAGCCTCATAGACGAGTTTAAAAATGAAGTATTTAATGAAATAAAGCAAGATATAAGTAGATATAAGATATAAGCGGGGTGCTGCAGCAACTCCAGCCACGTATCCCCCTCTCAAGCGGGATTGGTGAGAAGTGCCTAGCCTACGTGATGCTGCTGGCTGAGACCCAGTGGGCTAGCACAACCCAGATCCTGGAGCCTGAGGGTGGCCTGGAGGGGCGGGCCCCACGTAGGCTGCCTGGTCTGGAACTTCCTGGTGTGCTGCAGTGGGCGGGAACACCTAGCCGGCGCAGTTCGATCAGGCTGTGGCTGACAAGAAAGGAAGCTGGGCCTCCTATATAAGCTTGCATATATAAGGAACAAAGAACATGGGAAGAGGCAGCAACAAGAAAGGCTCCTCGGCCCCTAATCCTGAGAAACAGGTAATAGCAGACACCACACCAATAGACATAAAGCGCCATCTAGAGAGCCTCATAGATCAGTTCAGGAATGAAGTTATTAATGACCTGAAGCTAGAAGTAAGCAGAATAGTTAGAGAAATGCTAAGCACCACCCAAGAAAAAACGGATGGTGGAATGGAAGAACAGAAAAAGAGGGGAGAATTGTTTGATGGAGAAAATAGAGAAAGCATAGAATACGTGAAGCAGGTTCAAAGGGACTATAAGGAAACTAAAAACTCTATTGAAAACTGGCATAACAGCTTGAAAGAAACTAAGGACAGACTATCTGACCTGGAGGGCAGATTTGTAATATGGGAGAATGAAATGAAAAACTTCTTAAAAATAACAAAGAAGCAAACAGTAGCCGGGAGAACATGGCGGACAGATAACAGCAACTACCGGCGGCTCTCTGAAAGACTCGGCTCAGAAGCCAGGAATGGTGCAGACTAAGGAGACATAAGCAGGTGGAGATATGCTCTGCTGACTCAGGAACGAACTGGGCTGAGAGAAGCCAACTTGGAATGCAGTCCTGGTGCTAAAACAGGAACAGAAAAGACTCGGTGTGGAGGCTGGAACCGTGCCATTGTAAGCCGCGATTTGGGTTTCCCGCCGCGCAGCGGCTGGCTGCCTCTACAGCGGCTCGGCAAGGGGAGAGACGTGCAGAAGCTCTGAGAACGGCAATCTGCGAACGGCAGGGAGGCGTGCACTGACTTATGGTGAGGTGAGTGAGAGAAACTGACACTCTACCACAGTTTGACTCCAGCAGAGGACTTTCTGGGCCCGAGCAGTCCTGCGGGAGCAGGGCGCGGTGGCGACTCCAGCCACACATCCCCCTCTCGGGCGGGATTGGTGAAAAGTGCCTGGCCTGCGTGACACTGCCGGCGGACCTGGTAGACTGTCCCAACCCAGATCCCAGAGCCTGACGGTGGCCGGGAGGGGAGACGCATAGGCTGCCTGGTCCGTAACTCCCTGGTGCGCAGCGGTGAGCGGGAACACCTAACTGGCGCAATTCGATCAGGCTGTGGCTGACTGGGAGAGAAGCTGGGCCTCTTATATAAGCTTGCATATATAAGGAACAGAGAAGAAGAGGCAGCATGGGAAGAGGCAGCAACAAGAAAGGCTCCTCAGCCCCCAATTCTGAGAAACAGGCAATAGCAGACACTGCACCAATACACATAAGGCACCATATAGAGAGCCTCATAGACCAATTCAGGAATGAAGTTATCAACGACCTGAAGCTAGAAGTATGCAGAATAGTTAGAGAAATGCTAAGCACCACCCAAGAAAAAACAGGTGGTGGAATGGAAGAACAGAAAAAAAGGGGAGAATTGTTTGATGGAGAAAACAGAGAAAGCATAGAATACGTGAAGCAGGTTCAAAGGGACTACCAAGATACTAAGAAGTCTATCGAAGACTGGCATAACAGCTTGAAAGAAACTAAGGACAGACTATCTGAACTGGAGGGCAGACTTGTAATATGGGAGAATGAAATGAAAAACTTCTTAAAAATAACAAAGAAACAAATAGCAATAATACAAAGACAAGAAGATGATAAGAGGATCCATAACTTAAGGATTAAGAACATAAAGGAAGAAGTAGGGATGCAAACAAGTGAACTACAAAAGCTACTCACAGAAATAATCCAGGAGAATTTTCCTAATTTAGCAAAAGGTAAAGATACTCAGATGTATGAGGCATACAGGACCCCAGCTACCTACAACCCAAACAGAGCAACACCCAGGCATATAATAATAAAAATTCCAGAAATTCAATACAAGAACAGAATATTAAAAGCTGTCAGAGACAAGAAACAGACCACTTACAAGGGAACACCCATCAGAATTACAGCAGATTTCTCTGCACAAACCATCAAATCACGAAGAGCGTGGGGGGAAATAATTCAAGCATTGAAAGATAATAATCTCCAGCCAAGATTGAGATATCCTGCACAACTGTCCCTGGAAATTGATGGAAAAACAAGGTGCTTCCAGGATAAAGAGGAACTGGGGGAATTTGCAACCACCAATTCAACTCTACAGAAAGTATTGCAGGATATTCTAAAAAAAGAAAAATACAAAGAACCCAGAAATAGTGGCGGGGAGGCCACAACAAATGGAGCAGAGAACAAAATGAAGAAGACAAACTGACAGCTACTGACAGAAAAAGAGCTTAACAGAAATGAGGCAGAGAAGATTGGATGATAGGAACAGCTATTTTGGAGAAAATGACATCTTAATAGGTAATACTGATTTAGTATCATCTTGTTTTGAAGTCTCATCTAGCTTTTGTCCTTCTGTCTCCAATGGTCTAAATAGGCTGTATCTTATTGGATTTTATTATGTACGATAGTATAAGCAAAAACCTTTTAAAGACAAGGAGATTATACAGAAACCATTGTTCATTTTCTGTTAGTCGATTCTAAATACTCTGTAATGCTGTCATTCTCTTGAATGGTTTTACATTGTTTTGATATACTTAATGCTACAGTATACGAAGTTGTACTCAAGGATTTCAAAGAAAGAAACAATATGGTAACTACTTTTAGGTTAGGATTATCTGGTGGTGAAACACTATTCTGCTTAAATGGTTATGTTTTGATCTGCGCTGTTTCGTTGTTATGCCCTCTTTTATCTCAATCTCCACTCCATTATTTACTTTTTTTATCTTTATCCTTTTAATTAAAGGAAAAAAATAGCAGGATATATTATAGTAACCCATTTTGACTTTTCATTACCTTGATTTAAAGCCCTGTATTACTCTCACCATCTGGTTTTTAACTGATGTTCCCCTATTCTGTTTTGCTGGATAGTATCAGGTTCGAAAGTTTAGGCATCAGCTGTGAAGATAATGAGATTCATTATGACGCCCATTCTTGTTGACTTTTAGCTACTTTTGAAGACCTACAATGTCTCCAATGTTTTGGTTTTGTCGGTTTTATTCTTTACTGTTTTGTTCAATTGTATTATAACTAATGATATAGGCAATTCTATTAGAGATAGCGGGAGACATTATGGTAACCATTGTTGATCACCTGTATTATGTTTTTACATTATCTATTATGTCCACCCTTTTGACTTGACCGATTCTGTTCTGTTATGTCACATTTGGTTTTACTCTCTTCCAAAAAAGTAATAAGAACCGTGGGAGCAATGAAACCCAAAATGTGTAATAGTCATGGTACAAAAGAGAGGAAAAGAAAGTGCTCTAAACTATATAACTGCATGTATATTTAAGTGTATAAGATAGAAAATGATATCACAGAGTTTTATTGGATCAATGAACAGAACTGTTTGCAGTATCATTGATGGAATGTCCACTTTACAAGCTTTAATTTTGTGACTTGAACAATTATTTCTAAGATGACAATATGTAATCCATTAACTAGTGATTTCCTAATGTTCATTTTTTTCTGTAAATCTATATAACTTGTACCCTTTCCCTGCTTTTTTTTTCTTTTCTCCTTAAATAAAATTAAAAAAAAAAGAAACAAACAGTAATAATACAAAGACAAGAAGATGATAAGAGGATCCATAACTTAAGAATTAAGAACATAAAAGAAGAAGTAGGGACACAAACAAATGAACTACAAAAGCTACTCACAGAAATAATCCAGGAGAATTTTCCTAATTTAGCAAAAGGTAAAGATACTCAGATGTATGAGGCATACAGGACCCCAGCCACCTACAACCCAAACAGAGCAACACCCAGGCATATAATAATAAAAATTCCAGAAATTCAATACAAGAACAGAATATTAAAAGCTGTCAGAGACAAGAAACAGACCACTTACAAGGGAACACCCATCAGAATTACAGCAGATTTCTCTGCACAAACCATCAAATCACGAAGAGCGTGGGGGGAAATAATTCAAGCTTTGAAAGATAATAATCTCCAGCCAAGATTGAGATATCCTGCACAACTGTCCCTGGAAATTGATGGAAAAACAAGGTGCTTCCAGGATAAAGAGGAACTGGGGGAATTTGCAACCACCAATTCAACTCTACAGAGAGTACTGCAGAATATTCTAAAAAAAGAAAAATACAAAGAATCCAGAAATAGTGGCGGGGAGGCCACAATGAATGGAGCAGAGAACAAAATGAAGAAGACAAACTGACAACTTATGACAGAAAAAGAGCTCAACAGAAATGAGGCAGAGAAGATTGGATGATGGGAACAGCTATTTTGGAGAAAATGACATCTTAATAGGTAATACTGATTTAGTATCATCTTGTTTTGAAGTCTCATCAAGCTTTTGTTCTTCTGTCTCCACTGGTCTAAACAGGTTGTATCTTATTGGATTTTATTATGTACGATAGTATAAGCAAAAACTTTTAAAGACAAGGAGATTATACAGAAACCATTGTTCATTTTCTGTTAGTTGATTCTAAATACCCTGTAATGCTGTCATTCTCTTAAATGGTTTTACATTGTTTTGATATATTTAATGCTACAGTATATGAAGTTGTACTCAAGGATTTCAAGGAAAGAGACAATATGGTAACTACTTTTATGTCAGGATTATCTTGTGGTGAAACACTATTCTGCTTAAATGGTTATATTTTGATCTGCGCTGTTTTGCTGTTATGCCCTCTTTTATCTCAATCTCCACTCCATTATTTACTTTTTTATTTTTATCCTTTTAATTAAGGGAAAAATAAATAAAAATAGCAGGATATATTATAGTAACCCACTTTGACTTTCCATTATCTTGATTTGAAGCCCTGTGTTGCTCTCACCATCTTGTTTTTGACTGATGTCCCCCTATTCTGTTTTGCTGGATAGTACCAGGTTCGAAAGTTTAGGCATCAGCTGAGAAGATAATGAGATTCATTATAATGCCCATTCTCGTTGACTTTTATCTACTTTTGAAGACCTACAATGTCTCCAATGTTTTGGTTTTGTCGGTTTTGTTCTTTACTGTTTTGTTCAATTGTATTACAACTAATGATATAGGCAATTCTATTAGAGATAGTGGGAGGCATTATGGTAACCATTATTGATCACCCTGTATTATGCTTTTACATTATCTATTATGTCCACCCTTTTGATTTGATTGACTCTGTTCTGTTATGTCACATTTGGTTCTACTCCCTTCCAAAAAAAATAGTAAGAACTGTGGGAGTAACAAAACCCAAAATGTGTAATTGTCATTGTACAAAAGAGAGGAAAAGAAAGTGCTCTAAATGATATAACTGCAGGTATATTTAAGTGTATAAGATAGATAATGATATCACTGAGTTTTATTGGATCATTGAACAGAACTGTTTGCAGTATCATTGTTGGAACGTCCACTTTACAAGCTTTAATTTTGTGACTTGAACAATTATTTCTAAGATGACAATATGTAATCCATTAACTAGTGATTTCCTACTGTTTATTTTTTTCTGTAAATCTGTATAACTTGTACCCTTTCTCTGCTTTTTTTTTCTCCTTAAATAAAATTTAAAAAAAATAAAAAAAAAAGAAAACATGGATTTTCCCACTGCTTTAAAATGACAACTCTTGGGGCTGGGGGCTTAGCTCAACAGCACAAGAGTCTCCTTGGCAAGTGCGAGGTCATGAGTTCAATCCCTGGTGCCAAAACAAAAACAAAAACCATAAAAAAGGAACTGTCTTCTGTATGCATGTGCACGCATGCACACAGACACACACACACACACACACACACACACACACACATTCACACATGTGGACCAGTTGGTTAAACTTAGGGTGACCTTATGGTATTAAAGTTTTTGAGTCACATTAAAAATGAAGAGACTGCTCTGTGGTAGAGATTAGGAAAGAGTCCATGAATTGACACCATTTGGAGGGGGGACAAGCAGAGGGAACATGAAGGAAGGTACCCCAGAACTCTGACACGTACTGGAAATTTTGATAAAAATTCCCTAGAAAATCCCTGGGGAGGCTTGTGCCTGCCCACAGATACGTACTCACCTCATGAGTCCTTTGGTTGGTCACCTTCACCATGACTTCTTTTTGCAGGTCATAGCCCCTGGAATCCGATGATGCTAAATTCTTTACCTTCAATTCCATTTCAAGTCCCTGGTGAAAAAAATATTTCTCACCAACTAATCCATTTTTCAACTCACATCCCTTTTCTTAGTCACTTTTCTCTTTGCTAAGACAAAATGCCCAACACCATAAGTTAAGGGAAGGAGGGTATAGTTGGCAGTTTGTAAAGGTTTCAGTGCATAATCAGCTGGCTCCAAAGCGGGCTGGCATGGCAGAGGGGCATTGCAAAGTAGAACTAGTTTATGGCAAGCAGAAGACAATAAGAGCAAGCAACAGTGTCTTTCTGCCCCTCTTATCTTAGCCAGGCTACACGGGGTGGGTCACACTCATACCCTTAATCCTAGAGCCCTTGAGCCCAGCATTGCACCATGAATCAATTCCAGCATCACACACTCTAGATCCAGCCACCAATGACTGCATGAGGCTTTGGAGGGACCTCTAGACACAAGCCATAATATCCCCTTTTGTAATTCATGTTCCTTGCAGTCTTCCCACACTCGGGCTTTCTAAATGAACATGGTCCAACTCGTTGCTACTTGAAATTCCACCAAGACAAATGGCAAAACACCAGAATTTCTCAGTGATATCCTGGAACAGATGCTTCCTACATATGAAGTGATTAATTCTCTTACAAGTTTCCTGCCAACTGGGATTTTCAGCAGTACCTAACTCCAGCCCCAGGCCCTCTGGGTGGTATAGCAGTCATCGTGGTACCCAGACCTAGAGAGCCATTAGAGCAATCATAATTGGGGTGGTGATGGCTCTAGCCCAAGGTCAGCAATGGCAGGAATGGGGCCCAGCGCTGGCTGGAAAGGCTTGGGTGTTGTCTACTTTTTATTACTAGCTTACTATGTGGTCTTGGCTGCACGCCTAAAGGCTGCAAGGTCCTTTCTGGGCCTAATGCTATGCTGTTTTTCTGGCTGTCGATAAAGTACCTTCTTTAGCTCTTCACTCATTTGATTTGCTTCTGCAACCAGTGGTCTGAGTTTGATGTAGTCCTGGAATACAGCCAGGACACTGGGGTCTGCTTGGCCGTCTCCACTGCTCACAGCACCTGACAAAAGAATGCAAATGGGATCCTCCCCTTTGTCCTCTGACACTTTCCAGCTGTGAACACATTTATACGCTCATTCATTCATTCATTCATTCACCCCTTTCAACTCAATCTCAGCTGCACCTTGACAGCAGACTGTGTAGTCAAGTCCCATTTTTGTTTTCAAAAAGCCTTTGGCCCAAGGTGATTCCATATGTTCCTGGTGGAGATGGGCAATAAAATCCAGTTGGCTAAGGATTTTACCTGGACATCTCCGATAGCATGGCAAAGCAAACTGCTCTTTCTTCTACTGTATTTAGGTGGCTTGAAGGAGGGGGACATGCAGAGTATGGGAAACCCAATCCTCTCCCAACACAGGCTCCTGCCACCTCTCTAGGGAACTCTCAGCTCTGTAGGTCCCTGTCTATGCTTTGCAGTGGCCTGTGGTCCTGCAGCCTGACTCCCTAGGACGCCCACAAGGCTACCCTGTTGAGGACCCACAATCACCCCTAGCACACAAGCACCTTCAACCCAGGGTTTGAGGCTGGCTCAGTGCTGCCCTGTGCTGGATGAATGGGTGGAGACTTGTTTGGCTTTGGTCAAGAACTTCAGCAGAAGAGGAGCAAGGAGATGAATTTCAAGCCAGTCTATTTTACTAAAATTCTGAGAAAGCCACTTAGGTGTATGGAGAGGGGAGGAACTGGCTGCATTTTGCAGTAGCATCCCTGTTCTCCACCCATGGTTTAAGGTGAACAAAGCGTGGGTGCCTCACCTGGGAAGCCTCACATCACAGGCCTCTCAGTGGGGTCCACTCTGCCCAAACACAGTGAACAGAATGGTAGTGGAGAGGAGGCAGGCCTCCATCGAGGCATGCGGGGAGAGGGGCAGGCAGAGGCAGAGCTTCCGAATGCCTTCACCCTGGAGGAGTCCCAGATAATTGCAAAGAGGGTGGAAGGCCCTTGCATGGAACAGAGGGTCTCTATCGAACTCCAAAACCTTATTTCAGCATTCTTCCTCCCTTACAGTGAAAATCATTCTTGTCTACGATCTTTTAAGCCATCTGTACTTTTATTCCTTGGGGAAAGTTTAATGAGTCAAACAAATCTTTGATATGGATTCACTCTGTATTCACGTAGGAATCATAGTTTAGCACTGATGTTTGCGAGAGCTTGCACATAGGTTAGCTCATGTTGTGTTCTGACCCAGTGAAAGATGGTTTGCTAAGGAAAGCAAGAGGGCGCTCAGTGAAAGCAGCTGCTCTCATTGGCATGTGGAAGACACCAGAAGCTGCCTTGGGGTCCTCACCGAGCTTGTCCACACTCACTCCCTCCACGGCCGCCCTCTCCAGCTGGAAAAAGTCATAGTCAAATCTGCTCAGGTCCTCACTGCTTCGCTCTGAAGGAAACCCCACGTAGAGGTAGGCGCTGCTGGAGCCCAAAATGATGCGGTCCTAGGGAGGAGACACAGACGTGGAGGTGGACCTTGGCGGGGCAAGAGAGGTGGGTCAGCCTCTCAGGAGGAGCCACCACCTGTGGCCTCACACCAGAAGGCTCTAAGAGATATCTTCTCTTGGGAAATCCTCCAAATTTCATGGGAAGAGCCTCACGAAGGAGGAGGGAAGGGCACCACCTTGAATGAAGAGCCCATTTGCCAGTCTAAAAGGGACAGACTGGAGAGGAGAGTGCCACGGAGAGCCCATAGGAGTCACTGAGGCAGTAGAGACTGCTGAGAGTGGATGAAGAGGCACTGATGTTTGTGAGAGCTTGCACGATTCCTCCTACGGACAGACGGGCTCTTAAAAAAAAAACTCACATCACAAATGTGAGAGCTGGAGGTATTCTGGAGACTACCTAGTGCCGCCCTGCATGTTTGGTAGGTAAGGGCCAGAGAAGTGGCTTGCCAAGGACAACGCCAAGTTAGGAGCTGTGCTCACATCCTTACTACGAGCCTGAGAGGTGGGCAGCGCCCGGCCACACCTGGTCCCCATTGGCATGACTCAGGGTTTCTTCACACGAATCTCTTCTCCTAGCTCTTGGGTGGACTTAGGTACCTCTGTGGCCCTGCAGGAGATTTACCAGATGATGCAGCTTGGTCCTGGTGGTGATAGGCACTCCATTGACGACAACCTTGCATTTGCTGTATGGAGTAACCGTCACTTTACCATCCAAATTCGTGAAGGAAGCATGTTTATCTGAAATTCTAAGAAGACAAGAGTGTGTCCCAGTCACCCAGTGAGCTACCGTTTCAGTGCCAGTTAGGTTGTTCTCATTTCTCCAAGCTGCCAGAGAACACTGGGGAGATTTGCTGGGGCCTCCCGAGTGTCACACTCACGGTGTGCGGAGACAAAGAAGAGCCCTGCTTTGAGGAGCATAGAGAAGTGGAAGACAGCAAAGCAGTCATTGTATTAACAGAACGAAGCCCAGCTAAGGGTCTAGAGCTGCAAGGAACCAGCAGATAGAGATCATTGTGAATCTTCAAAAGCTCATGGCCAAGGTAGAGAAAAATGAAACAGAAGTCTCAGTAGCTAGTATATGAGATCAACCTAATGTCCTTCCACAGAGGAAGATAAAGACCATGTGGTGTCCATATGCCAAGGAATATTATTTAACCATCACCAAGGAATGAAACCCAATTATTCTCTGCCACATGGATGGCACTGGGGGACAATCTGTGAAGTGAAATAAATCAGGCACTGAAAGACAAGTACAGTATGTTCTCACAGGTGTGGAGCTAAACCATCAATCTCAAAGAAGTAAAGAGTAGACTGTAGTTACCAGAGCCTAAGAAGGGAAGGAGCGTGGAGAGGGGATGGTTAATAGGAACAAGGGTATAGTGTCACGAGAGGAAAGATTTCTAATGTTCTATAGCACAATAGGGAAACTATGGTTTACAATGATCAATTGAATATTGCAAAATAGCCAACAGAATTTTGAATGTTCTCAACACCAAGAAATGATAAATGTCTGAAGAGATGGATATGCAAATTACCCTGCTCATTACTCACTGTATACATGTACTGAAATGTTACACTGTACCCAATAAATATGTACAATTACCGTGTCAAAAACAAAACATAGAATCAGACGATAATGCCAGTATAACATACCAGAACTTATAAAACACCATGAAAGCAGACCTAAGAAGCAAATTTATTACTATGAATGCTCACATCAGAAAAACAGAGCAAGCCCAAATAAATAACCAAATAATGCACCTCAAGGTCCTAGAAAAACAAGAACAATCCAAATCAAAAGCTGATATAAAGAAGAAAATGATCAAAATCAGATCATAAATTAATGATATTGAGATGTAAAAAAATACAAAGAATCAATGAATCAAATAGATATTTCTTTGGAAGGATATACACAATAGACAAACCCTCAGCCAATCCTATCAAAAAAGGAGAGGCCTAAGTCAATCCAATTAGGAATGGAAAGGTGAAATTACAACAGACACCTCTGAAATCTAGACTCCTAGCAACTAATTTGAAAACATGTATGACAATAAATTGGAGAATACAGAAGAAATGGGTAGATAAAAAAGAATTTCCTATAAAAAAGAATTATCAAAGCTGAAACAGAAAAGATGTAAAAATCCTGAATAATCCAATCACAGGCAATGGAATTGGAGCAGTAATACAAAATTTACGAAGCCTCAAAGGATTCACTGCTAAATTCTATAAGAATTTCAGAAAATCTAATGCCAGTGCTCCTCAAACTCACTAGTGAAATTGAAAGGGGAGGAGTACTCCTGGAAACTACCATTACTTTGATTTCAAAGCCAGACAATGATCCAAATAAAATAAGAGAACTATAGGCTATTATCTTTTTTTCCCTGAGTTTTCATGAAAGGCTATTATCTTTAATGAACACAGATGCAAAAATCCTCAAAAGGTCCTGGCAAACAGAAGGTAACAAATCATCAAAAAGATCATACATCCTAACCCAAAATGTCCTTACCCCAGGATTGCATGGATGGTTCAACATGTGGAAATCAATAAATGTAACATCACATAAATAGATGCAAGGACAAAAACCACAAGACAATTTCAATAGATGCCAAAAAACTTTTGACAAAATTCAACATTCATTCATGATAAAAACCCTAAAGAAAATAGGTATAGAACGAACTTATCTCAATCGGATAAGAGTCATTTCCATTTATGACATTTATGACAAACCTACTGGCAAATTGAGAATAACTGACTGCTTTCCATTGAAAATCAGATACAAGACAAGGATGTCTACTATTGCCATGCTTATTCAATACAGTACAGAAAACATTAGAGCAATGAGGCCATAGAAAGAAATAAAAAGTATATAGATAGAAAAGGAGGAAGTTAAAGTCCTGTAGACAGGAAATAAGTCATTTGCAGATGACATGATCCTTTCATAGAAGACCCCAAAAATTCCACCAAAATACTCCTAGAATTAATAAGCAAATTCAACAATGTAGCAAGAATTAACCTAACAAAGGAAGTAAAAGACCTCTACCATGACAATGACTACTCTGAAAAAGGAGATTGAAAAAAACATCAGAAAATGGAAAGATGACTGGACGTGGGGGCACACACCTGTAATTCCAGCACTCAGGAGGCTGAAGCAGGAGGATCACTGTGAGTTTGAGGCCAACCTCGGCTACCTAGCAAGACCCTGTCAAAGAAAGAAAGAAAGAAAAAGAGAAAAGAAAAGAAAGAAAGAAAAACGAAATGGAAAGATGTCTCCTAGATAAGCAGGAGAATATGTCCTGTCTCATTTCTACCATTCTTCATGATAAGACAGTGCTACTGAATTGACCTGATTCATTACTTGGAGATGTCCTTGAGGTGATTCCCAAGGTCCTGCTCATTGCCTGTTCTTTCCTCAGTTTCTCCGCCCTTTGTCCTTGGCCCTAATAAAGTGGACTGACCTAGAAAATCCTTTGTCTTTACCCTCAAAACCTCAAGCTTAATTAAAGAGTTTTGATCTTCTTGGAGCCCTAAAAATACGATTTGTCTTTTAAAAAATTTAACCTTTGCCATACACTCATGTAGGAGATTGGGGATCTAGGACAGGACCTGATACTAGAGGATGCAGAAACAACCTCAGGCATGCTCAGCTACTGGATTTCCAACAAATGGGCCAAAATCTGGTGGAAAGATAGCCTCTTCAACAGATGGTTCTGGGAAAATTGGTTATCCACATGCAGAAGTTTGAATTTAGACACATGTATTTCATCATGTTTTAGACTAAAATAAAAGTGAAGCAAAGATCTAAATGTTAAAACAGAAACAATCTGCTGGGAGATAAAATAGATAAAACTCTTGAAGACATCCACAAGGACTCTGAACAGAACCCCATTTGTGGAATAACATCAAGAATCAACAAGTGGAATTACATCAAATTAAAAACCCGCACAGCAAAGGAAACAACAAATAGACTGAAAAGACAAACTAAAGGACTTCCGGGAAGATGGTGGCACCGTGAGCAGCAGAAAAAGAGCAACTCCAGTAACTGGTGTCCAGACGCGGGAAAATAGCAATGTGAGAAGGAGAAGAAGGAAGGAGATGGGCCCTGGGACCCAGGAAGGATCTGAAGAAGAATTGAAGCCCATGAGGAAAGTGAGAGAGAGAATTCAAGGAAGAACAGGGAGGTGTAGGCAACACTTTCTCTCTGAGCCCAGACTCATTGTGTGGGAGGAGCTGCTCAAATCCATAGATACTCGGTGACTACTGGTGACCACAGAGGCCTGCATGGAGAAACTCACCAGTAGACACAGGGAGTGGACACAGGGAGTACAGTGGCTGGCGAGTTATTTGGGTTCAACTGTCCCCTAGGAGAGGGTGATTTGCTGGGAGCCAGCTTGGACAGAGCCAACAGAACTCAGAACTCAGAGCAACTGCTGACTCCATCTGGCAGCTCCCAGTGTCAGGGTAAGGGGACCAAAGAACCAAGTCCAAGCTGGTGGGAAGTCAGGGAGCCAAGTTCAAGCTGGAGAGGACACACAGACTGCTGCAGGTTGAACAGGTCTAGTTCCCGCCTCATGGCCAGAAGCCAGCCTGAACTTCAGCAGAACTCAAGGTGCAGGCTTGCTGGGATTAATCAACTTGAATTTGGTCTCTGTCTGCCCACACTGTCTAACAGTGGCAGCAGGGATTTATATACCTTGAAGTGAACATTGTTTTCTTTATTTCCCTCTTGTTTTTTATTTTTCTTGGTTGTTTGTTCTTGCTTTTATGAGTTTGAACATGGTTTCTAGTTTTGTTGTCGTTGTTTCTTTCCATTCTTATTTTTATTTCTTTCTTTTCTTTCCTTCCTGTTTTTTTCACCAGTTTCCCAATATTTGTGTGATCTTTTGTCCTCCAGCCTTGCTTCTAATTCCTTCCTCTTCTATCTTACTATTTTCCCCTTCTAAATTTTCTTCCCTGAGGGTAAAACTGTGACATCGAGGGCTCATGACTGCACACAATTTTCTGACTTGTTTTAGATTTTGTTATATAACCACAAGTCTAGTTCATACAGTTAAAGGTGGCAAATTAATGGTTACCTCAGTTTGTCATTTTCTAGGTTGTATTTGATGCTACTGCTTTTGCTGATTGTACCATTTAATTAAAGTGACATAATTGTTCTAGCCAGTTCTTCCTATCGTGTCAAAACTGAGCTTGCTTAAGAGTCATAAAAAACACTACAGTCTATAGACCAGTGCCAAAGAACCAGTGGCCAGGTCAATTAGGCAGCAATTTCTCATTCCCAAGAAGTTAAAAAAGTAGGATCTTTCAACAGCCTCAAGACTCAAAAGCCAGTTAAGACATCTCTGAGAGGGCTGGGGTTTAGCACAAGGTCATGAGTTTGATCACAGCTATCAAAAAAAAAAAAAAAAGCATGATATGGGCCAGGGACTTAACCTGCTTGGCAAGCACAAGGTCAGGACTTTGATCCCTAGTACAACAAAACAAGACAAAACCCTCTGAGAAGTGGTCATTTCCTAAGGGTTCTAAATATTAGCAATAACACTACTTGCCACAGGCAATTTATAAGCATCAACCCAGGGAGGAAAAAAAGAAAGAAAAGAAAATGAGAAGATACTAAAACAAGATGCAACCCCAGACCTCCAGTTCACCAAAGGCATACCCCAGGGGCAATGAGGGAGAATAATCCAAAAGTCACTCACCTGGACTCTCTGGAGTATCAACAGCAGAGATAACAAAGCAAATGAATATGGCTCTAGAAAAAGTCAAATCAGAAATAATTTCTCAAATAACTACTGAGATAGTGACCATAATGAAAGACAAGCTTAGTGACTCTAGAAGAGATACAGATAAAAAAAATAGAGGAGCTTAGGAAAATGATGGAAACCGTGAATGCCTAATAAAGGAAAGAAATGGAATCCATTCAAGCAGACATCCAGATGATTAAACACCCCACTGGAAGTACATGCAGAAGACAATGTGAGGGCAGAATCTCAGGTACAGAAGATAGGATTGTGATTAGTGATCATAAAAAGGAAGATTTCTTAAAAATAGCAAGGGATCACAAGTAATCATTTCAGTAGCTGCTACATGATGCAAAGAAGAATAATAAAATTGATCTGAATCAATGAAAAAGCAAGATAGTGTAAAAGATAAAAAAAAAAAAAACTACTCACAGAAGTCATTGCAGAAAACTTCCCAAACAGGGAAAAAGAATTTGACATATAGCACATATAAAACTCCAATTAGCTATGATAAAAAATTCTACACCAAGGCATACAATAGTTAAGATCTCAGACTTCCAACACAAGAATAGAATATTAAAAGCTATTAGAGCAAAGAAACAAATCACCTATAAAGGAAAACCCAAAAGAATCACAGAAGACTTCTCAACACAAACCCTCAAGTCAAGGAGAGCTTAGAGTGAAGTGTTACAAGCCCTAAAAGAAAACAACCTCCCACTCAGATTGATGTACCCCACAAAACTATCTTTCAAAACTGATGGAGAAATAATATACTTCCATGAGAGCTAACAGCTAAGGAAATTCATCACCACCAAACCAAGACTTCAAAATGTTCTGAAGGGCATTCCAGAAATCAGAACGCCACAAAACCCAATAGAATGAATTCACCAGGCAAGGCAAACAATTAAACAGGAAAAAAGGAAGCCAGTAATGGAAAAATAACATGAAAAGGATAAGTCAACACATATCAATTAGTACCTCAGTGTTAATGGTCTCACTTCGCCAAGAAACAGACTGGGTGAATAGATCAAGAAGCATTAAGAGAGAAATTAGGGAAACACCATCTTTCACAATAGCATCCAAAAAACCTAGGAATCAGTCTAATAAAGAAAGTAAAAGGCCTCTACATTGAAACTACAGTACTCCAAAAAAGGAGATTGGCAAAGATATCAGATAGTGGAGGACAGCCTTTGTTCTTGGGTGGGAAGAACTAATATAGTGAAAATGGCTGTACTTCCAAAATACAGCTTGAATGTGATCTTGATCAAAATTCCAACAGCATTATCTCACAGAATTAGAGAAAACAATCCTAAAATTCATTTGGAACCACAAGAGACCTAAAATAGTGAAGGCAACCCTGGTAACAGAGGTAGAGAAAGGAGAATTACAATCTCTGACTTGACTTGAAACCATACTATAAAGCTACTGTGATAAAAACAATATGGTACTGGAAAAAAAAAAACAGATCTGAGGCTCAATGGAGCGAATCAGAAGATGCAGAAACAACTCCAGGCATACTTAGCTACTTTATCTTTGACAAAGGTGCCAAACACCTTCATTGAAAGAAAGATAACCTCTTTAATAAATAGTGCTGAAAATGTGGCTTTACACATGCTGATGATTAAATCTAGACTTATATCTTTCACCATACACTAAAATAAAATGGGTCACTGCTGAATGACAGAATAGGTAGAACTCTTCAAGACATTGGTGTAGGCAAAGACTTTATGAACAAAACCTGATCACATAGGAACTATCACAAAGAATCAGCAATCAGGATCACCTTATTAAAAAGCTTTTGTACAGCCAGATAATATACCAGATAACAGAGTGAAAAGATAACCCACAATGTGGGTCCTCAAAGAATTACTATCTAGAATATAAAAGGAACTCAAACAATCAGGCCCTCCCCACATTAAAGACCCAATTCAAAAATAGACATCTGAAATGAATATACGTTTCTCAGTTGAAGAAGTAGTAATGGCAAATAAATATATAAAAAATGTCCAACATCTTTGGTCATTTGAGCGATGCAAATTAAAACAACACTGAGATTCCATCTCACTCCAGAAAAATGGCTGCCATCAAGAAATCAATCGATAACAAAGGCTGGTAGAGCTGTGGGAAGAAAGTAACCCTACTCCACTGTTGGTGGGAGTGTAGACGGAATAACCGCTGTAGAAATCAGTGCAGAGATTCCTCAAGAAACTAGGATTGGAGGTCCTATTTGACCCAAAAGAATTAATACAATGATATACACACACCCATGTTTATAACAGCACAGTTTGTAATAGCTAAACCTTGGAAATGGCCCAGATGTCCCTTAATCAGTAACTGGATAAAGAAGTTATGGTTCTTTTATACAGTGAGTATTACTCAGACGTAATGATAATCTTGAGACATTTCTAGCTAAATGGATACATCTCGAGAACATACTCTTAAATGAAATGAATCAGACTCACATTTAAATGCCACATTATTTCTCCATTACAAGAAATTGAAAGTGTAAATGAGGACCAAAATGTATAATAGACGTTGTTAAATAGGAATAAAATGTTTAAATGGAAAAGGGAGCCAGGGCAGGGGGAGGGAGAAAGGAAGGAAGGGAAAAGAAGAAAGGGGAAAATGAGAAAAGGAAATAATGGAAGCAAAACTTTTGTAAGTAGGGAAGGAAAGAGGGGTTGAATGGAGGGCAGAAGAATGGAGAAAGAAGAATCAAGATCTATCATGTATAGGAACAAGATTTCTATGACAAATGTGGTCATTATATGTGCCTAAAATGTGCCAATAAACTTAATGAAAAAAAAAGACAAACTAGAGAACAAGAAAAAGTTTTGCCATATATTACTCAGAGGACTAATATCTAAAATACATAAATAGGCAAAAAAAGGAATCAGATCCTCCCAAATAAAAGACCTCATCGAAAGGGGGCAAATGAAATGAAGAGAAACTTCAGAAGTTCAAATGGCCAGCAGGCACGAAAAAATGTTCAACATCTCAGGCCATTGAGAAATGCAAATTAAAACAACTGAGATCCCATCTTACTCAAGAAAGAATGAGCATAGTCAAGAAATCAAATATCAAGCGCTCATGAGGCTGTGGAGGTAACGAGGAGCCCCTCTGTGTTGTTGGTGAGAATGTGAACTAGTACAACCATTATGGAATCACTATGGAGACTCCTCAAAAAACTAAAACAAAAACCCCACTTGACTCATGTCATGGCTTTTATTTAGATGTTCGCCCAAAGCCTCACATGGTCAGAGGTGGGAATTTTTGGAGGTGGCCGGATCTAGAGTGTGTGATGCTGGGATTGATCCATGTGTGATGCTAGGACTAAGTACCCACACGCGGGTAGTGTAGATAGAATATAAGGACAGAAAGAGGGATGCTGTTGTTGGTTGCTGCCTGCTGCTTTTGCTGCCTCCTGCCTGCCATGAACAGTTTCTCCTCTGCAGTGCCACTCTGCCATGCCACTTGGGCTTGGAGTCAGCTTATTGTGGACTGAAACTTTTACAAATTGTGCACCAAAATAAACCTTTCCTCTTTTAAGTATGGGTGTTGTATGTTTTCTTTCAGCAATGATAGAAGTAAGTAAAACAACCAGCTATTCCTTTTTAGGTATCCTTTCAAAAGAGACATCTCATCACAGTGTTACAGTGCACGCCCATGTTGGTAGCAGCACAATTCATAATAGCTAAATCTTGGAAGTGCCCTATATGTCCATCAATAAATGAGTGGGTAAAGAAAACATATTTATACACAATGGAGTACTATTCTACCTTAACAAAGGATAAGTTTCAGGCATTTGTACTTTAAAACCATGATGTTAAGTGAAATAAGCCAGATTGAAGCTTATACATTGCATGATCTCTCTTAATACGAAGGTAAAAATATAAATAAAGAGTCAAATGAAAGCTAATAGGAAACAAGGGACAGATCTTTTTGCAAATGGGAAGGGAACCAAGAGTTGGAGGGAGGACAAATGGAAGATGAAAAAAGATGTTATGTGTGCGTACAAAGTCCCCACAACGAATGTGATCTTTATGTACTGCAAACATGCACAAGTAAAAAACAAAAACTTGAAAAATATATACGTTTTAAAAAAGACATTTCAGAAGAAATGCTTAGGAGGGTGACTCCATAAAGTGGTTACATAGTATAGGTAAATGTAGATCTATTTCTGGGCTTTTAGGCATACAAATCCAGTCTATGTGTGTTACAAGATTTGGGGTGAATGTCAGAGATATCAATGGGGCTGCTTCCTGATGACATCTATATGCTCCAAATGACCGGCTTCCTACCATTCTAGAAAGATTCTGGACTCACTGGTCCTCACGGAGAGTTCTGGATCCCAAGACACATGTCCATCTACATCCTTTGTGTGTGGTGGGGTGAGGGGGGCGGGCACGAGGATCCTGAGGGAAAGGTTTTGATCTCAGGTCACAAGGGAGTTTGGCCAATTACAGACCTGAATTTTGGGCTAAGGAAGTGGGGTGGAAGGGAGATGAGGGGATCCTCAAGAAGAGACGCAGAGGAGCCTGGTGGGACAGGTGAGGTGGTACCAATGGCTCCTGGGGCAGAATATCTCCCACGAGGGCCGTGTGCTTTGCCTGGGGGCGGGGGCAGAGGCACCCTGGGAGGGCTGCCAGTGAGCCTCTTTCTGAAGGAGCCGATCACACCTGCTGGCTAGAGATGTGTGGGAAGCTGAGAAGCAGGAGAGAACCCCAGAGCAGTGGCCTCCCAAACCGAAAGCACATGGCTTGGAGACTCTGACTGCGGAAAACCTGCCCTAGAGTTTCATACTGACTCCCATAGCGGGCTCCTGAGGGAGTTCTTGGGGAAGGGAGTCACCCCAAAACGGAGGCTTTCGCCTCTTAGTCCGGTCAGTGAAGGTCCGAGTCAGTGAAGTACCAAGAGCTGAAGATGTAGCTGCCTTTCGAGATGAGACAGAAAAGATGCGGACTGCCTGCAACGGGCTGGTCTGTTCAACTCTGTTTCCTGGCCAGGTCGCCTCATTTCTGTTTATGAAGAATCCCTGTAGACACTTTTCTCACTGACATCTCCTTATTTTCTAAGACCAGAGCCAAGGAAACAGTGAGCCTGGTCCTGTAGATTTCAGTTCAAGAACAAGACTCTTCCTAAATCTTGTCACATGGTGAGTCATGAGGGAGGACCTCGCATTTGTCCATTAGAATCTGTGACCTGGGTGCCCACGACCAGATGGCCTTCCAGCACCACCTCTGTGTCAAGAAGTCTTAATTTTCCAATGCTAGACAGAGACGCTATTCACAGAAACTTACCCCAGGCCCTGAAGAGTGATAGCATTGGAAGCAGCCTGCCCAGCATCACAGGTACCTGAAAAGAGTTAGGACAGCTCACCTTCAATGGTCAGGATTTGACCTCAGTACGACAACACAGCTGAGGTTCTCTCCAGAATGATCATGAGGAGGATTTTCCTGCTGGGGTTGTGGTACTTGGATATGACTTTGCTTTATGGACCTTTTTTACCTTTTGCCATTTTTCATGGTATTCTTATCTTTTTAAAAGTTGTACCTTCTTCATGGGGATTTTGGACAAAAAAATCAGAAGACACTGAGCCTTAGAAAACACTGTAGAGCCTGGCACAGGACAAGCTCTTTGAAGTTCTGTCTCCGGTTCTGTCTAGTGACAGCCACAGGGGGACCCTGAGAGTGTCACCAACAGCTTTCAGGTAGCCCTGTCCCATACCTCCTTGTCCTTACTACTGTCCTGGAACCCACGCCTGTCTTAGCACCAGGGACCCAGGGTCACTGAAGTGCTGGGTGCTGTTTTCCAATACACTCAGTGTTCATTTCAGTCAAAGAGATATTTTCAAGGTTTTGAATCCATGAAATGAGTATGTGATAAGAACATGGCTCCATGCCCTGTCCTGCCAGGATGCACCTGCAACATCAGGGAGACTGAGAAGATTGTTTTGGGCACTGGAGAGCTCACCTTCTTTAGAGAGTTGGAGGTGAAACACCTGGTGATTTTATGGCTTCCACAAGCTTCGACACTGGACTGAACACAAAGCCTGTGTTTCCAGGCAGACACACTCCCGAGGCACCATTTATACTGTAGAGCTTTCTGAGAGACTTTCCTTGAAAGTACACTCTTCCCTCAAAAATAGAACCTTGCTGGGAAACACCCTTGAAAACTAGAGATCAGAAACACCGGCCCTGGTCAGCCTGTCCTGGCCTCACCTGCCTGAACAGAGTAACCACTGAGCAAGGGAACAGTGATGGGGAAATACAGTATTCCCTTGTCTAGGTCCTTCTCTGTTTCTACGCCAGCTTCCCCATTTCCTGGGGGCAAGTCTTTAACAAATTATCTCCACCTGAAACATTTTCTGAAGGTTTGTTTCAGGAACAATCCACCTTACAAGCTAGGCTAATGGTGGCTAACCTTTTAGGAAACAAGAAGTTATCAATGATTACTTATATACATTTTCACATGGCTGCATTAATGAAAACAAGTATATCTTACTTTTTCACATAAAAAATATAAAATATTTTAATGGAGAAAGAGCCATGCCTGAATAACAGATAAACAAAATACAGCATTTGCATACAAGAGAATATTATTCAGCCTTAAAAAGGGAGTTTTCCTGTGTTCTACAACATGGGTAAACTTAAATCATGCTGCATAGGACAATGCTGTATGATCTTGCTTGTATTTAAGGTACCTGGAATGGTCAAACTCACAGACACAGAAACCTGAATGGGGTTTCCAGGGGCTGTGAGAGTGGGGAGTTAGTTTTTAGTGGGTTCAGTCTGAGATGATGACAGAGGATTCTGGAGATGGATGCTGCTTACATATGAATGTGAAGGTGCTTAGTGCTTCTTAAGCGTGTACTCTTAAAAATTCTTTAAGCATGTTCTGCTGTGCTCTGTTTTGTTTCCTTGAGATCAGGACTTGCTGTGTAATTCAGGCTGATCTTGAACTCACTATTGTAGCCCAGTCTGGCCTCAAATTCACAGCAATCCTCCTGCCTCAGCCTCCCAACTGTTGGGGTTACAGGTGTGCGCCACTATACCAAGGGTTAAAACTCAAAAAAAGAAGGGAAAGGAGGCTGGAGGGCAGGGAGGAAACTGTCTCTGGGTCAGAGGCAGAGCAGGACCAGGGCAGGGGAAGAGTAAATACCAGCGCGAATGAAGTACTTGAGGACCCCAGAGAGCTGCGGGTCCTCATTTACATTGACAAGGTGAGGAAGGGTCTTCATCAGCTGCCGCTCCTAGAGGAGAGACAGAGAGAGAAGCATCACCAGACTGCACCCTCCCTGTCCACTTGTGCACCGGCTTGGCTCTAGGGGCAGAGGCCGAGTGAGGAAGGTGGCTAAGCAGGACAAGGGTACCTGGGGTCCATGGCAGGGCTGGGGTCAGCTGTCAGGAGCCTGAGGGCATCCAGACAGGACTTTTCCAAGGTGCAACTGCCTGCCATCCTGCCCTCCCTTCACCAGCTGCCCTGTGTCTGACTCCCAGCTGCCTGGACACCCCACCAGCAGCCCTTTGCTAGGTCTCCCTTCTCCCTTCCATCCTCTCAAAGCCCTGGCATGGCTTAACTGGTCACTAGGTGTTGATGGCAAAAAGAACACTTTGCATTAACCTTCCCTAGTTCTTTCTTTATAGCAAGTATTGGCTTGTATTATAGCAAGTATTATTTTGATAAAGGATTGACAGTCAAATGGGACTGGAATAAACACTGGCACAAGGAAATTGTGTGTGTGTGTCTGTCTGTCTGTCTGTGTGTCTGTGTGTGTAGCTGGGGATGGAACCCAGGGCTTCATACATGGAAGGCAAGTGCTCTGCCACTGAGCCAAAGCTCTAATTCCATGCAAGGAGAACTTTTAATTTTTAAAATCTGTTCTGATTATGAGTAAAGAGGATGACACTGGCATGATTCATGCAGAACACAAATCCCCTACATCTGTGCTAAGCCCTACTTGGCCTAACAGTCACAGCCCCTGTGACCCCTCACACAGGATACTGTATTCATTGGGCTTCCAGCTGCTCCCTACTTTGTCCTGCCCCTGTCTTCATCTGGGCTCCTGATGCCGCAGACCCTTCCCATTCCACTCCTGCCGCCTGCGACCTCCTCTGGGCTCCTGAGGCCTCCAGATCCCAGGGTGGGCTTTCCCATCTGCCCTGTGTTCCAGGTGTGACCTACAACTTTGGGGTGTGCCTGGAGCCTCATGGCTGTACAGTTGTGGTGGGGCGGGAGTGGCAAGGAGAGGCAGAGAAGGCATCTCCTTCACCCCTGGATGAGGTTCACATTATAGCCCAGGGGCTGGGGATGTAGCTTAGTCAACAGAGCACTTGTCTAGATTTTTCAAAGCCCTGGGTTCTATCCCTAGCACACAGAAAAAAAAAACCTGTATTTATATCACATTGTGATCTGATATTGGCAGTGAGTGCCAGAGAGATACCATGGCTCAGGTCACTCTAGACAGTCCCAGGGTACAACGCATAGCACTCAAAATCTCCCCAAACTCCCATCACCAACAGCCTTGAATTCCACGCTCAGCCACACTCACCAGTGTGCACCGAGGCCTCTGTCTCCCTTCCTTTCAAGCCCTGCCACTCTCCTGCCAACTCCACCAGTAGTAATAAATCCTGTATCATGTGCCCCATCTTATGTGTTCACTGACAAAGCCTATTGCACTTGGGGAGCTGTTACGGTTTGTGTCTAGATGTCCCTCCAAAGCCTCATGCAGTCATAGGAGGGGCTTTTCAGAGGTGGCAGGATCTAGAGTGTGTGACACTGGGGTTGATTCATGGTACAATGCTAGGCTCAAGGGCACAAGGATTGTGGGTGTGAGCGCTATCTGCCCTGAGTAGTCTGGATAACATAGAAGGGATAGAAAGAGCCATGGCTGTTCCTTATTGCTTTGCTATGACAGTTTCTCCTCTGCAATACCTTTTGCTGTGCCTCCCTGTGTTGGAACCAGTCAATTATGGACTGAAACTGCTATAAACTTTGAGCTAAATAAACCTTTTCCCCCTTTAACTTTGGGTATCTGTGGAGAACCACCTGGACTAATCTCCTTGAATAAAGAACAATTATCTCCATTTTGGCTAAACCTGGCCCTATTTCCATGTGTTGATATCTGCAGAGCTGGCTAGGACTTTTCTTTATCCCCTCAGTTTGCTTTTAGCAATGCAAATTGGTCTAGCGTGATGTATAGTCCTGGAAGAAAAGCAACAGGTCAGTGTTACCCTGCCCTGATAGCTCCTCAAAAATATGTGTGAGCCAAGCAGGAGGGAAAACCATGCTCCATGCTGTCCACTGGGATTGAGCCTCCAGATAAGAGGCTATGACTTCCAATAAAAGATTGCACATCACAGCTGAAACACCAACCCCAAAACATTAGATACTACCTCAGGCTGTGTCACATAGGTTACTAATTCTGTATGTACTTTTCTCTGATTATTGCAGAGATGATTTCAGGCCACCTACCCCGCCCAGCTCACAGCACTCACGAACTTCCCACCACTCTCACAGTCACTCATCCCCGAGCCAAGAATTAACAGAACCTGGGTTTGGCCCTGGGTCGAGGCTTTGTTCCGATTAACCATCATCTTAGCTGGACTTAGGACTGTCTTGGCTCCCCACAACTATAGATATGCCTTCGTGTCTTTATTCTTGCTGTGGGTTCTACGGGAATGGTAGACTGGACTTGACTTGCTAGAATTCCAGTAACTTTTCAATTACACATAGAAACTTCCTGGGCAGTGATGAGATCCGGAAAGGGCTTTCTATAAGTGTCAGGGACTGTGTTTCAGCAAGGTTAAGAAGACAGGGGTCTCCACATATGGGGTGGAGGCCGCCCCCTGCAGGGGGTAGGGAGGAAGGAGGCTCACCAGGGCCACAGCTGCATACTGCTGCTCCCATTCTCTCCGAGCCTGTTCCAGCAGGTGTGCCCAAGTGCTCTGGGCAGCAGGCCTCCCCAGCTGGTGCCCTGCCAGGAAAGAGCAGAGGGTTTTAAACTCTAACAGGAAAGAGGGTTTTAAGCATTGGGACCAAAGAGTGAGGGGTGAGGCACAGAGTCATTACAGGACTCTCAACTGCGTTCTTGGTGAAGCCCGGGACCCCACGGAGGGAAAACTGAGCTTCACCCAAGTGTGGAGAACATGTCAGGTGAGCGATGGGTAACTCACAAAGCATTAGAGTAAGAAGGTCCTTCTGAGGGGAGATATTCTCTCTCTTTCCTGTAGTCACATGAGGGGTTTCACTTCATACCATCATTGTAGGGGATTCCCTATGAGTCTATGGCATTCAAGAAGAACCATAGATTTTAGCTTACATTGTCTTGCATGTATTTTGTGTCTTTGCTTATGAAAATGGGAATTAAATGCCATATATAGGTCAACATCTAACACATGCAGGTTTTGGTGTTAGCCAGGGATCTTGTGATAACCAGATCCATATAGGGACCAACCATGCACTACCCTTAGGAAGGGTTTTGTCGAGGAGGAAGCCCGGAAGTGATCCTGGCAGAGCTTCCTGAGTGGTGTCTGACACTGTGATGAATGGGATTGTGAAGAGGAAGAGCCAGCACAGAGTGCAGGTGGGGAGGGGACAAGGAACCAGGGTCAGGAGCATCAGCGTTGGAGAGCATCGAAGCTTTGGGATTTTTTATTTTGTCTTTTTCTTTTTTATCAGTACCAGGGATTGAACTCATGAGCACATACTTGCAAGGCAGGCGCTTATGCCGCTGAGCTAAATCCCCAGCCCCAGAAGCTTTGGGATTTTTTATGCTTCTGGCTTGATGCTGAACACCTTACCTACTGTGTATCAACAGCTCGCTAGTTTACCTTTATCATCCATCCCATTTTGAACCATTAATGGGCATAAAATGTACATGTGGCATAAAAATATATGGTGAATTTTTAAATTTAAAAAAGATTTATTACAGTAAAAGACATGTTGTCTGAATTCCCTTAAAATCTTCTCCCTGGCCTTGATCACACTTATCCATCCCCTCCTTCAGACCACTTTCTGGAGAAGTCCCAGCACTCCTCTCTCCCGAGTGTCTTCAGTTGTACTCTTGTGGCTGCCTCAATGTCCTGAATCAATTTGGGTTCTTTTTTTATTGTTGTTGTTCTTTTTTTTTTAAATTTAAAGAAAGACAAAACAAAACAGAAAACGCAGAAATAGTACATACTTTCAAAGAAAAAAAATAAACAGTAATAAATCACTAGTTGATATATACATATTGTCCCCCCCCAAATAGTTGTTCAAGATACAAAAGTGGAACGTATAAATGGGAATTCAACCAGGGAGACTGCAAAAAGTTCTGTTCAACTATCAAAATAAAAAGTTCTGTACAACTATCCAACAAAAACTAAGTATTATGACTATCAATCCTATACACTTAGACATGTACACATTTATCCATATCTTCATTTATGTTGAACCTAACAAAACTTACTTATTAGATTAAAATCCTTCTGAACAAAGAGTAATAATATTGCTGGGTTTCACATCATAACACTCCGGAATCAGCACTGGGTACTGCAATGCCCCTTTCTTTCCTTCAAAGTATTTGTTCATTTCATCATGTGTCATAAGATCAGTTCTCATAAACGGTTTATAAGTTTTTATGCAAGCATGAGTCTTAACATATATTTCTATCCTTTCTATATTAGAGGGAGAAACAGAACAAAGCAGGAAAGAACATATTCCTATAGACACATAAAACTAAAAAGACATATAAAACTGCTGTTTAAGGAGTTCTAGCATGGTCACTGTGCTGTTTCTTGTTATCATCGACCGAATTGGTTATATCATCAGATAAACTATAATTGAACATATCAGTACATAACAGACTTAATAGAAATACAACTTTGTAGATAGTGTAGAGAATGGATGTCATGGTGAATCATTGTCATTTTCAGTATAGTTGTTTACACTCCTCAACTTGATACCAGCAACCTAGCAGTTTTGAATAAAATCTGTCAATAATAAGCAATATTCAAACAAATAAGATTTAACTAAGATCATTCATGATATAACAGTATAAGTCATACAGGGATCCTGATTGAGTTAATAGGAAATTAAAGATGACCACTGTGCTATGTCCTGATATCTTTGGAACAGCTGTGTGTGCCCTCAGATCCAGGGCTTGTATACAAACTAGGATGGAACAAGTTCCATCCAAGCAGAGTAGTGTGAGTAATAAGGGTTTTAATTCCTGATACACTATTAGCTATATCTTCTGCTGCTTCTTTTAAGACTCTTCCTCTCCTTTCACTTTCCCAGGATGAACCGTGTATTTTTGGGTCTCCCTAACACTCACGGTTTTATATTAGGGAGGCAACCTGCTATTTACCTAAGTGTTTCTGAACTTTCTTACTCCTGGACTGGATTTCTAGTTATATTTCTTCACTTATTAAAGCATGTCTGTTCAACCTATCCATAAATGCTGGTTCAGTTACCCCTATTATTCTCTGGTTCTCTACCACATAGAGTTCTGTTTTCTCATATTTGATTTTGGTCCATATAACTTTCTTTAGGCTAATTATATTTCCTATAAAGAACCTCTCAGTGGACCCTACCTATGGATGCACTCTGCCTGCGATTCTCTGTTATTTCCCTTAAGTTAGTGTATCTAGGCCATCTATATTAGAAATTATATCCAACCTTCTCTGCCTCATTTCTGTTGTGCTCTTTTTCTGTCATTAGCTATCTGTTTTCTTCATTTTGCTTTTTGTTCCATTTGTTGGGGCCTCTCTGCCACTGTTCCTGAAATTATTTCTGTGAATAACTTTTGCAGTTCCTTTGTTTGTACCCCTGCTTCTTCATTCACATTCTTTATTCTTAAGTTGTAGATCTATTTGTCATCTTCTAGCCTTTGTGATGTTACTGCTTGTTTCCTTGTTATTTTTAAGAAGTTTTCCTTTCATGTTCCCACATTGCAAACCTGTTCTCCAGTTCAGATAATCTATCCTTAGTTTCTTTCAAGCTGTTATGCCAGCTTTCAATGGAGTTTTTAATTTCCTGGTTATCTCTTTGAACCTGCTTCATGTATTCTATGTTTTCTTTATTTTCTCTGTCAAACAATTCTCCTCTTTTTTTTTTGTTCTTCCATTCCACCATCTGTTTTTTCTTGAGAGGTGCTTAGCATTTTTTTAACTATTCTATTTATATCTTGCTTTACTTGGTTAAAGCATGTCTGTTCAACCTATCCATAAATTTTGGTCCAGTTACCCCTATTACTCTCTGGTCACCCCTATTACTCTCTACTCACTTTTGAACTCGTCTATGAGGTCCCGAAGATACTGCTTTATGTCTGTTGGTGCCATGCCTGATACTGTATGTTTTCTGTCCTCATTCTTCTTTGCATTTACCTTTACTGGATCAATGTTCTCAGGATTGGGGACTGAGGGTCCTTTCTTGTTGCCTCCTCTTCTCATATTTTTTGTTCTTTCCGTACAGGTGTATGTAGAGGAGGCCCAGTTTCTTTCTTTGTTGGTTTCAGTTTGTCTCAAGTGCGCTGACTAGGTGGTCCTGCCCACTGCAGTGTACTAGGAGGCAGACCTGGGCAGCCTATGTTGGGCCCACCCCCCTAGGTCAACCTGCTGAAGGCTTCATTGCATTAGGGTGCACTGTCCAGCGCAGGAACTTGGTTTGGGCTAGCCTATTAGGTCTTAGTCCGGGTGTCACCCAAGTTAAGTGCTGCCTACCAATCCCACTTGAGAAGGGAATATCTGACTGAAGTCACTGCAGTGCCCTGTTCCAGCCAGTCTGCCCGGTCCCAGAATGTCCTCTGTTGGAGCCTCTTTGTCTATGGAAGGGTCTTTATTCCTCTCACTCACTGCAGGTTGATGCAGGGTTCCCCGCCAGCTCTGCTCTCAATTCAGTTCACTGATTCCTGCTCTCAGAGTGTTCACATCTCCAGTGAGTTGAAACTAGCGGGCTATCCTGGTTGTGCCAATTCAGGCACAGCAGTGGCAGGATATTCAAGCCACGATTTCAAGCAGCGTCACTGAGACTTTAGCTGTTCCAATCATAGCACCGGGACAGTATTTTTAATTGGTTTCTCTCAGCTTAATTTGTTCCTGGGTCAGCAGGGTGTATCTCACTCTGTTTGTGATTCCCCAGGATGTATTATTTTTGGAATCTAAGCTGACTATCTCAGAGAGACTCTGTAGCTGCTGTTATCTATCTGCCATCTTTTTTTCTCTCTCCTGAATCAATTCAAAATGTTTGCCTTTCATTGTCATTTTGACTTTGGAGAGAGTAGAAGATCACGTGGTGCCAGATCTGATCAGTATATAGAGTTTTTAGAGTATTATAGTTTGTCAACTTCCTGTGTTAGGTTAATTCCTAAGTACTTTTTCTCAATACTATTATGAAAAGTATTGTTTCTCTAATTCCTTTCTAGGTGAGTTCCTTATTGGGGTACAGGAATGCTATTGATTTTTGTGTGTTGACTTTGTACTCTAAATACTCTAAAGTGAATGAGGACACACTGTAATGTTTTTACAAGGCTGCCTTTCCATTGGATGGCAGCTGGCAACAACATTCACCGATTTTTGATCATACATTGTAAAAATGCTTGTAAGGGACTTGTAGAACTACCTTAGTGCCAAAAATTATGGAATAACGTATGACAAACCAACAGTCAATAATCATAATATTAAATAGGGAGGTAGCTAAAAGCTTTCCCTCTAAAATTAGAAACAAGACAAGATGTGCACTGACACCACTGCTATTTAATATAGTTGTCAAACTATTAACCAGAGGAATCAAACAAGAGAAAAAATTAAGGATATGTATTAAAAAGAAAGAAGTCTAATTATCATTATTTGCAGATGACATAATCCTCTAATACAAGACCTAAAAACTCCACCAAAAGGCTCCTAGAATTAATAATCAAATTCAGCAAGGTACAAAGTCAACACACAAAAATCAATAGCATTCCTGTACCCCAATAAGGAACTCACCTAGAAAGGAATTAGAGAAACAATACTTTTCATAATAGTATTGAGAAAAAGTACTTAGGAATTAACCTAACACAGGAAGTTGACAAACTATAATACTCTAAAAAATGAGACTGAAAAGAACATCAGAAAATGGAAAGACAATCTGTGTTCCTTGGATAGGCAGAATCAATGTAATAAAAATGGTATAGCCGGGTGTGGTGGCATATGCCTGTAATCCCAGCACTTGGGGTTGTGGCAGGAGGATTGTTGTGAGTTTGAGACCAACCTGGGCTACAAAAGTGAGCTCAAGGCCAGCCTGATCTGCATATGGAAACCCTGTTTCAGAAAAACAAACATAGAAACAAGCCATACTTCCAAAACTAATATGCATATTTAAAGTAATTCCAATCACAATACGAATAGCATTCCTCACAGAACTAGAGAAAACGACTCTAAAATTTAGATGGAACTATAAGAGTCTCAGCATAGTAAAGTAATCCTGGACAATAAGAGAAGGCAAGAGGAACTGCAACTCCAGACTCTAATTTATACTACAAAGCTACAGTGATAAAAACAGTACAGTATTGGGGGGAAACAGACATGTGGATGAAGGAGACAGAACAAAGGATGCCGAATAACTCTGAGCACATTCAGCTATCTGATCTTTAACAAAGGGGCCAAAAACTTAGGTTGGAGGAAAGGTAAAGTCTCTTCAACAAATGGTGCTGGGAAACCTGGCTATTCAAATGCAGAAATTGAGTCTAGAACTAGACTCATATTTCTTACCATGTAAATTAAAATCAAAATGCATCAAATATCCAATAGAAACAATCTGCTGGAAGATAAAATCAGTAAAACTCTTAAAGACATAGGCATAGGCAAAGACTTGCTAAACAGAACTCCAGTTGCACCAAGAATCAACAGGATGAATCATATCCAATTTGAAAAAAAAAAACTCCCAAAAAGCAAAGGAAACGGCCAGGAGAAGAAAGAGAAATGGAAAAATGGAAATACGTTGACAGTTTTTCTTTGGACAGTGAACTAATATTAAGAATATATAAAGAATCCCCCCAAATTAGAACTTCCCCTAAAATAAAAGGCCCAATCAAAAAATGGGCTCCTGAAATGAACAGGCATTTCTCAGAAGGAGAAATACAAATGGCCAATAATGTATGAAACAATGTTCAACTTCACTATTTGAAAATGCAAATCGAAGTAACACTATGATTTCATTTCACTCCAGAAAGAACAGCTATCATCAAGAAATCAGTTAACAATGTATGCTGGTTAGGCTGTGGAGACAAAGGGACCCTCCTATGTTGTTGGTGGGAATATAAAGTAGTACAGCCATTATGGGAATATTACGGAGATTCCTCAAAAAACTAAAGATGACATTTCATTCAGCCTAGTTATTCGCCTCCTAGATATCTTCCCAAGAGAGTTAAAATTATCATATTACAGTGATACATGCATATCCATGTTTATAGCAGCACAATTCATAATAGCTCAACCTTGGAAGATGCCTAATATGTCGACTACTAGATGAATGAACAAAGAAAATGTTATTTGTACCCAATTGAGGACTATGCTTCCATAAAGAAGGATAAACTTGAATAATTTGTAGGAAAATGAATGTCCCTTGAGAAATCATACAATAGTAAGTGAAATAAGACACATAAGCTTAAATACTGCATGCTTTTTCTTACAGAGAAACCAAAATATAATTAAAACTCAAAATAAAAGATAATAGGAAAAAAAGAGATGGAAAGAATAGGAGGGAGGTTAGTGAAAAATTAGCTAAGCGAGAAAGTAATGGAACAAAAAGAATTAGGATGTGTTAAGAACATGTACCAACTTCACAATGAATGTAATCTTTATGTACTAAAAATATGTACTAATAAAAAGAGTTATGGGATAAGTGTGTCCAAGGTGAGGGGAATATTGTGTGGGGGATTAATGGTAATGTGTCTTTTACTGTAATAATTTTTAAAACTTAAACCTTTGCTCTATATTGAGATTTCCCATCCTGTATCTTGTATATTCCACTTGTATGTCTTGTATATCTCCATGGTGCTGAACTGAAAACTTAAAGCAGCGATTCTGGATGATCATGCAATTGAATCGCCTGTACACTTTAACAGACATTTGAGGCAGAGTTAGAGACGTTCAAAGTCAAAGAGCAGGTGTGCTCCAGGGCCTTAATTCAGGATCTATTACTCATTAAAAGTATGATATGTACTCTTCTCCAGTCCTTCAGCCTCCTGATTTTACCAACCCTCACCAAACAGGTTCAACATTATAACCACGATGCCCTCAACTTACTGTCTTCAAGAATAAACTAGATAAGAAAATAAAACCTTTGGTGACCACTGAAGTAGAACAGAGGATAAATTCAACTGGTACTCACTAATAACATGGTTTGTATTTTCTTCTGCTTTTTGCAAAGAAACAGTGACTCTTCACAGACGCCCAACTGGTCACTAAAAATGGGATTAACCTTGGCCTCTCTACCTCACACTGTATCTGCCTCCTTTATCACTATAAAATGTCAGCTCGCATCTCTGCTTAACTAGGCAGGTAGGCGGGTTAGTCACCTAAAGAACGCCTACCTAAAATCTGATAGGCTTATTAGCTCTGACTTTATCTAGCTTGTTCCCTTCAGACTGTAAACATTTCGCTGTCACCCTTTCCTCCAGAATCCCTGGAATGGGTATCTAGAAGTCTCTGGCCAGGCTTAAAACAAGCAGTAGCCTTGGACTCTGGTAAAGCTCTGCAAACTGGGGCTGCCCCCTTCCCAAGCAAAAGCAACTGTCTCTTGGGAACAGATTTGCCTTTCAAGTCATAAGGATTCTCCAGAGCTGCAAAATCAGAGATAATGACCAACAAGATCTTATCTCCCCTCAGTCCCGCATCACATTTTGGGCCTTTTGTTTTGATCTGGGTCCCACTCTATTCCCAAACTGCAGCCCTTTCTGTCTTTTCTCTTACTTTCTACTTTAAACTTTTGCATGTAAATACCTGCTGTTGCTTTGGTTTTCATTTCCATTATTACTGAAGCAAGGACCCACACTCGCTAGACCCACACAGCTTGGCCCCCCACACTAGCCTGAGGTTCTGATTCAGCTGGTCTGTGGGGAACCCAGTCACCAGGCAAGCACTATAAGAAGTGGTGGCTGCTGATGTACCCTGGACAACCACTTCATTTAACTACAGAAGCCATAAACGTCAAACGCTAGCCTCCACATACAGCGTATGAAGGAAACCCGCAGTCCTGGTAGAAGTGATGATCTCAAATAAAATGGCAAAGAAAGAAACTGAAATGACTGTTTTAAAAGGCAGGGCTATTACTTCTTGTAACTGCTTGTGAGTCTTCATTGTCCAAAATAAAGTTTCTATTTGGCTTTTTAAAGGTAAGCCAAAATATCTCGAATAAAGCCGCAGCGGCCCCTCCCACCTGCCCTTGGACTCCCTCCTGTTCCACCCAGGAGTCCCTCCCCAGCTCCAGGCCCAGTCCCTCCAGCTGCAGCTCCTGGGCATTAACCAGCTCCTTGCTCCAGCCATAGACTGAACTTAGCTGACTCAGTTTACCTGCCACTCCAGAGTCTCCACATCTGAGCAGCAGTTTGTCATTCTCTGCCCTTGACTCTCTTGACAGTGTGCAGGTGTTGACAACAGCTTTGTTCCGGACCTTTTTAGCCCTTTAATGAGCAAAGACAAACACTCAGTTTCCTTTGTGGCCTCAGTGGAACCACCAGACCCAGAGCAGCAGAAGTGTGTTCAGAGGCCACGTATCGTGGGAGCCTGTCTCTGCCTGGTCACCAGAGATTCCATCCTGCCCAATTCCAGTTCCACTAAACCATGAAGACTGAAAGCGACATCAGTAATTTGCATGGTTCAAACAAACATGTGGTTCAGCTGGAGTGTGCTGGACCTGGGTGTCCTGAGGCCCAAACACACTTTGTTATTTGAGAATCTGTACAATCACCTTTGCTGGAATAACTGAAACCCTAGAGCTGTGAGTCACTGTTCTGCCATGTCCCCAGGTCAGGAGGGTTCATTCCTCTCCAGTATCACCAGAGAACACATGAAATACTTCAAATATTGCACAGGACATACTTTACTAAAACACAAGTAATTCTTTATTGGAGCCCCTAGCATGTGTTGGGGGGATCAAACCCAGGACAGTATGCATGCAAAGCATATGCTCTGTCTCTGAACCACAGTTCTAGCCACCGTCCTATATTTTCATTTGCTAAGTCTGGCAGCTTCTCTCCTCTGATTTTACACAGGAAAGACTGAAACAGTCACTAGCACGGCTGGCCCAAGTTACACAGTCCACAGCAAACCTGCTTCTCTCCTCTGTGGCACCGCCTCTCCTGCAAAAAAACTGCTACTAATACATGTGCATGTGATAGGCAGGGAGAAAACCAGCATTCTAGATACTGTGCAAACAGATATTCAACCAAGAGATCCGAGTTTGCATTGCTGGAAGAAAATGTCAAATGATGTGAAGCAGTGAGGCTGTGATGTGCGGGGTGAGAATGAAGGTGTCACACAGACACAAGTGACAAACTGAGAAGACAGTGAAGGGAAGACTAGCAGGAGAGGAGATCACTTGGTAGCATAATCATACCCCTTGTTTCTGAGCATCCCTTGAATGCCAAGCAGAACAAAGCAGGGAAGAATGGTTCGGCCCCTCAGTATGTGAAGGAGAAGAAGGTTAGAGGCTCAACCTCTTTTTGGGGTCACAGAGCTGCCTGAGCTGATCTGTGTGACTTACAAGCCCTGAGATAAGTGACATCGAGGACTGGAAAATAATCTTCATTTCCCTGTGACTCCAAGCTCCTGGAATGCAGGGTGAGAAGCCCTGCTCCACTCTGCCTTGATCAGAGCTGCAGGGACGGCTCCTCAGTCTCTGCTTGGTGTGGGAAGGAGGAGTGGGGACCTTGTAGGGCAGGTTTCCGCCCACAGTGACACTTGCCTTTCTCACAGCGCTCAGGAGCAGCAGGGGTGTGGGATGAACTGCAGGTGCTGGCCTTGAAGAGCAGGAGCACAGCTTGGCCAGCGGCCTGCCAGAGCATTTTCCAGGCCAGGCAGACAGTAAGCAAGCAGGCGGTGACAGTCTCCCCCAGTGAAGAGGCATCTAAGACATCCAGGCCTTTTCCAAAGAGTATAATCCCTGCACCGATCCAGTCACATGAGCTGACCAAGCGAAGGGGATGCTGGCTCGTTCAAAGGGAGTCCCTGGAAGCTTATCTCTTCATTTATTATTAGCCCAGATCCTCCCTGTCTGGCTATATTCTCTCCCTGTGTAAGGGGACTATGGGAACAGTCACGTATTTGGCAGCAAACTACAGGGAGACATGAAACAAATCACAAGGGGTTTGGCACCTGTGTCTCTCACATCTGAGCCCACGACTCCTCTCTTATTTAGGACTTGAGGGACAGAATCACTTTTTTTCTCATTTGTTTTCTTTCCATTTGCTTCTCTGTTACACCTCACTTTGGTTTTCTCCTCCTGGATCCTCAGCCCACAGGCCAGCCTATCAAGCAAGAGCACCCTGGAAAAGGTTGCCCAATACAGAACCACCATAGTAAAGAAATATTCATAAATATACCTTTCAGCATATCTCAGTGTTGATAAAGTTTCCTCATAGCAGATGTCAGCGGGACTTATGGCTGCGATCTGTGAAAACATCCCTTGCAGATTTTACTATTCATATAGGGCTTTGTTACTATTGATGTTGTGAAAACAGCTAAATAGAACAGTTTTGTATCTTATAACTTACAGGATTGTTCAAACCTTATAACCCAGAAAACAAAGCATAGAGAAAAATAATACCCTCCACAACCCCCGGATAATAACTGGCCGAGCTGGAGATTGAGTCCGCCTCTGATGAACTAACTCTAACCCTCATGCCGCTGACCTTAGAACTAAACTGTTCTCAGTGTTGAGTCCTCAGCGACTTTCTCAGGGATTCCAGAGATTTGTTTAAGTTAGCAATGCAAAAATCAATTAAGAATTGCTCATGCCTCCCCAGCCATATCTAGGGTTTCAAGTCTGAGTGTTGACTTTGGAGTCATGGTTCTAGAATGTGGATAACAAACTTCTCCAGTTGGAAACTTTTTGATGACTCGGAGGTGGGCAGGCTCACTACTGGTGATCGGGATGGTGTCTTACCTGTCCTCATGGCAGCACATGGTTTGTGGACCTGGACCCTCAGCCTGGCAAAGAAGTCTATAATCTTTTTTTGTGTTCAGTATGGAGACGGAATCCAGGAAGCCTTGAGCTGCATCCCCAATAAAACTGTAAAATTTTACAATTTTTATCTTGAGATGGAATCTTGCTAAATTTCCTGACTGGCCTTGAATTTGCCGCCCTTCTGCTCAGCTTCCTGAGGAGCTGGGATTACAGGCATGCACCACCAAACTCGGCTACTCTGTAGCTTTAAAACTTGTTCACTTTTATCGTCTCACTTAGCACAGAAGTGTTTTCAGGGGCCATTGTTACTAGCTCCACTTTAGAAATAAAGGCAACGAGATTTCAAGATCTGCGATAAAATTGGGACTGGTGCTGTGGAGACTCTGGAGATTGGAGAGTGGCCTTGCAGAACCTGTTTTATTTGTTTCCTGATATGATAGTGATCACCTCTCACCTCCTCTCTCTAGCGTTCTTTGTTAAATTATTGTAATGGGGGCTGGGCTGTAGCTCAGTGTTACAGCACATGCTTAGCATACACAGACCTTTCCTTCAATTCCCAGCAGAAAACCCCCACACAAATCAGAACAACAATAATTAAAACACACTAATGCTTTCGGGCAGCCCTTTCCAGTCTTGCAGGGATCATCTTGCTGTTGTGTTCACCTAAACGTGATCCTGCTGGCCTCATAGTCTCAGGTGATTTGTAGGCACCTCATTAGACCTGTTCAATTTTAGCCTAATGTTCAGAGGGTGTGTTGTGGGCCTTGTGCTGCTGCTGCTGTCAGAGTGGGGTGACACTGACACCCTGGGGTGAGCCCAGGACCCCACGGGCATGCTAGCTGAGTGCTCTACCAGACAGCTACACCCCAGCCCCTAAGGGCAAAGTTTTATTGCAGGTCCTTGAGGGATGGCCCATGGAGCTCCATGGTAACCAATAACCAAATAATTTTCAAATTATTTTAAATAGGCAAGATTAAAAGATTAAGGATGTGTTTTACTGTGGGTTTGCTGGAAGAGGTAGTCTCCCAGGTCTCAGCATGGCTCTCTTCAATAGGACCCCATGGGAGGCAGAGTTTGCCTGGGTTTGTCTCTCTCTGCAGCTGGTGGACAAAAAGCCCTGATTTTAACTCCGGAGCCCTCTGGGGGCAGGGCAGGCTTTCCGTGCAGATGGTCTGGAGGCTTTGTGAGGGTGACAGACTGGGTGGCTCTCCTGATGGTATGCCTGCTTCCTAAGGAACTGATGTCCAATCTCCCCAGGAGGTGACTGCTGGTTGAGAGTGGCGTGATTTTGCCAAGGTTAGGTTCTAAATCATTTGGTTTTTTCTGGTAATAAAAATAATCTATGCTCCAGGCTGGAGTGGAGTCTAGTACATACCAGGCCCTGGGTTCCATCCCCAGCACTGCAAAAACAAAACAAAAAGTAATATATGTTCCTGAAAATTACAGGAAAGAACAAATTCAAAATTAGACTTACTAACAGAAAAGCTTTATTTGGTCACTGCATTAGAAAGGTACCAGGGGGCACGAGGTGATCTGTGAAGAGGTAAACAAGCAGCATGTGCATTGAGAGGAACTTCAATCATAATGGCAATGTCAATAGTCATAATAACTAGATCAGTCTAAAATGCGGTAAGAGAGTGACTTTACCAGAGTAGTTCTGCTGTTCCCACCCAGAGCTGACTGGAGCAGTTTGGTCAGGACAGAGTCCCGGTAGGGAATGTGCAGGACTTTCTTCCTCAGGGCAGCGTCAGCCAGAGCACTGGATGGGAAGGAAATAAAAGAGTAACTTAGTAGAGGGCATCAGGAAGAAGCCAGCCTCCCTGGGGATAAGTCAGCAACCACCCACAAATTCTCTTGGACCCCTTTAAACTTGACAACACAGAAGAGGAGCAGAGACATTTCTGTGCAGAGATGCCAAAGCAAGAGAGCACAGGCCGCCACTGCCTCTCTGGGAGTGCTGGGGAAACGGGGACCAGAGAAGGAAGCTGGGACCAAGAAGCTGGCACACTAAGCCAGGAAGGGGTTGTGTGGTTCAGTTGTGCAGGACCAGTGGTGTGAAGGCAGGATCCAGGAGTGGCAGGAAGTCCTTTTCTTGTCTTTTGCTCACACTTCCTTTATAGAAGGGAAGGAGAAGTCCCCGTCCTGCTCTAGGGGACTACAAAGAAGGCAGTGTGAGCCCTGGTGAGGGGGCCGCACCTGTAGTCCCAGCTGCTTGGGAGGGCAAGGCAGGAAGATTACTTGAGCCCAGGACTTTGGGGTCAGCCCGGGCAACATAGCAAGACCCTGTCTCAAACAAAACAAAACAGTGTTGGCATTGAAGGAAACAAAAAGAAAGGAGGAAATCTCATTTGTAAGAAATTACAATCACAAGAAGGGAAAAAGAAATCTATAAAATTAAAAGAACTTATGGGAAAACAAAATAAACCAATCTTGTAGGAAAGAAGACAAAAATGAAAAGTGCCATGGTTGGGATTAACAGTAGCTTAGATGCTGCCGTAGCTGGAATTAGTGAATTAGTTCAGAAGAAACGATCTGGGTTGCAGCCTAGGGCCACAATGATGGGAAACAAACTTTAGTGGAGATCCTCGGAAGCTGGAAAAGTCAGAAATGGAACATCAGAGAACCTGCAGGCAGTGAATGAAGCCACTCCAAGAGAGAAGTCATGAGGACTGTAACTAGCAACACTGTAGGGGCAGGACAGCCCAAGCCATTTGGAATTTACATCTTTGCTTGTGCTGGACAGAGAATTATAGGATTTAATGTTGCCCCTCTGGGTTTTGGTCTTACTTTGGTCCCATTCCTTTCTATCCTCCTATTTCTCCCCTTTTGAATAAGAATGTTTACCCTGTACTCATATGTTGGTAGTGTTCAACATTATTTTTGCTTTTTACAAGGGATCACAGCATAAAGAATGCCTTGAGTCTCAGAGGAGACTTTGGAGTTGGACTTTTCAACAATGCTAGAACTGTTAACTTTGATGACACTTAGAAATGGACTACATTCATTTTGCATAAAGCAATGTGCTTGAACCCTTTGGGAGCCAGGGATGGCATGTTGTGGTTTGGATCTGTGAGGTCTCCCTAAAGCCTCATGTACCCAGAGGTGGGCCTTTGGGAAGATGACTAGGTTACGAAGACCCTACAGCTGACTTGCTCTTAGGAGGTGGAGCTGGTCAGAAGAGGCAGGCTCCTAGGGGGATGGCATGGAAAGGTGTGTCTCCCTCCCCAGCCCCTCTATTCTCTTTCTGCTTCCTGGTCACCGTACTGTGGGCAGCTTTCCTCTGCCCAGGCTCCATCCTGCCACTCCTTGTTTAAACCTGAGAAATACAGATTGAAACACAAGGCCAAACACAACTTTCCTCCTTTTAAGTTGGGAGTGTTTTGTCCCAACAACAAGGAAGTGACTAAGACAATCCCTAACCCTTTTTGTCTTTTTGTTTTGAGCAGGGTGTTGCTAAGTTGCCCAGGTTGGTCTTGAGATCCCCCTGCCTCAGTCTTCTGAGCTGGGGATTACAGGTAGGCACCACTGTGCACAACCAAGAAATAATGCTTATCCACCGATTACATACCTGATAACATTTCCTAAGTTGGTTAAACTCAGGTTAACTCGTGATCCTTCCCTCAGTCTGTCTCCCTCAGATCCTGAAGATTTCTGTCTTTCACTGCCTGCTAGATCCACCAAATTGATGCTGGATTGTTTGGTAAGAGCTCTGTCTGGAAAAACCTGTAGAAGTGCACCCAGAAGTTCTGTTAGAATGCTGTATGCTGCACTGGAAGTCACCTTAGCACACATGCTTAAATGGTTCTTCTAGATGTAGTTTTGAATATAACAAAATGAGGTTTCTCATTTAAAATTCTCTTTACAATGACATTGTACAGTCCTGTATCACCAGGGCTAACAGCCTCACCTGCCCCTTCCCATTTCTTTTTTTTTTTTTTAAATTTTATTTAAGGAGAGAAAAAAAAAAAAAACAGAAAAAAGGTTCGAGTAATACAGAATTTCAAAAAAAATGAACAGTAAGAAATCACTAGTTAATAGATTACATATTGTCATCTTAGAAATAGTTGTTCAAATTACAAAATTAAAACATATAAAGTGGGCATTCAAACAGTGAGACTGCGAACAGTTCTGTTCAATGATCCAACAAAAACTCAGTAATATGGTTATCTATCTTATACACTTAAATATACATGCAGTTATATCCTTTAGAGCACTTTCTTTTCCTCTATTTTTTACAATGACAATTACACATTTTTGGGTTTTATTACTCCCACAGTTCTTATTGCTTTTTTTTTTTAAGAGAATAAAACCAAATGTGACATAACAAAACAGAGTCAGTCAAAAGGATGGACATTAGTACATGATGTAAAAACGGAATACAAGGTGACCAACAATGGTTACCATAATGCCTCTTGCTATCTTAAAAAGAATGCCTATATCATCAGTTATAATAAACTTGAACAATACAGTAAAGAACAAAATCAATAAAACTAAAACATTGGAGACATTACAGGACTTCAAAAGAAGATAATAGTCAAACTAGAATGGGCATCATAGTGAATATTATTGCCTTCACAGTTGTTGCCTGTACTCTCAAACTTGGTACTATCAAGCGAAACAGAATAGAGTAAAATCAATCAAAACAAGATGGTGAGAGCAATACAGAATTTCAAATCAAGTTAATAGGAAATCAAAGTGGGTTACTATAGTATATCCTGCTATTATTTATTTATTTTCCCTTAATTAAAAAGATAAAAATAAAATAATAAATAATAAAAAAGGAGATTGAGATAAAAGAGGACATAAGAACAAAATAGCACAGGTCAAAACATAGCAATTTAAGCAAAATAGTTTTTTACCACAAGATATCCCAACATAAAAGTAGTTACCATAGTGTCTCTTTCCTTGAAATCTTTGAGTATAACTTTGTATACTGCAGCATCAAACATATCAAGACAATGTAAAACTATTCAAGAGAATGACAGTATTACAGGGTATTTAGAACCAACTAACAGAAAATGAACAATGGTTTCTGTATTATCTCCTTGTCTATAAAAGTTTTTGTTTATATTATCACATATAATAAAATCCAATAAGATACAACATGTTAAGACTGAAGGAGACAGAAGAACAAAAGCTTGATGGGACTTCAAAACAAGATGATATTAAATCAGCACTAGCTATTATGATGTCTTTTCTCCAAAATAGCTGTTCCTACCATCCAACCTTCTCTGCCTCATTTCTGTTGAGCTCTTTTTCTATCATTATTTGTCAGTTTGTCTTCTTCATTTTGCTTTCTGCTCCATTCATTGTGGCCTCTCTGCCACTATTTATGAAGTCTTGGTATTTTCCTTTTTTAGAATATCCTCCAGTATTCTCTGTAGAGTTGAATTGGTGGTTGCAAATTCCCCTAGTTTCTCTTTAACCTGGAAGCACCTTGTTTCTCCATTAATTTCTAGGGACAGCCTTGTGCAGGATATCTCAATCTTGGCTGGAGGTTATTATCTTTCAAAGTTTGAATTATTTTGTCCCACGCTCTTCATGATTTGATGGTTTGTGCCGAGAAGTCTCCTGTAATTCTGATGTGTGTTCCATTGTAAGTGATCTGTTTCTTGTTTCTGACAGCTTTTAATATTCTGCTCTTATGTTGGATTTCTGGAATTTTGATTATTATATGCCTGTGTGTTGTTCTGTTTGGGTTGTAGGTGGCTGGGGTCCTGTATGCCTCATAGATCTGAGTATCTTTACCTTTTCCCATATTAGGGAAGTTCTCTTTGATTATTGCTGTGAACAGCCTTTGCAGTTCATTTGTTTGTATCCCTGCTTCTTCCTTTACATTCTTAATTCTTAAGTTATAGATCCTCTTATCATCTTCTAGCCTTTGTATTGCTACTGCTTGTTTCCTTGTTATTTTTAAGAAGTTTTTCCTTTCATGCTCCCACATTACAAATCTGTCCTCCAGTTCAGATAATCTATCCTTAGTTTCTTTCAAGCTGTTATGCCAGCTTTCAATAGAGTTTTTAGTTTCCTGGTAATCTCTTTGAACCTGCTTCATGTATTCTATGTTTCTCTATTTTCTCCATCAAATTTCTCCCCTTTTTTTCTGTTTTTCCATTCCACCATTTGTTTTTTTCTTGGGAAGTGCTTAGCATTTCTTTAACTATTCTATTTATATCTTGCTTTATTTGGTTAAATACTTCACTTTTGAACTGATCTATGATGTCCCAGAGATATTGCTTTATGTCTATTGGTGCCATGCCTGATATTGCATGTTTTCTGTCCTCATTCTCCTTTGCATTTACCTTTCCTGGATCAGTGTTCTCAGGTCTGGGGACTGAGGACCCTTTCTTGTTGTTCCCTCTTCCCATACTTTTTGTTCCATCCATACAAGCATATATAGGAGGCCCAGTTTCTTTCTTTGTCGGTTACAGTTAGTTTGAATTGTGCCGGCTAGGTGTTCCCACCCACTGCAGTGTACTAGGGAGACACAGACCTGGGCAGCCCATGCTTAGCCCGCCCCTCCAGGTCAGTCAACCTGCTGAAGGCTTCACTGCATTAGGGTCCACTGCCAGGTGCAGGGACCTGGTTTGTGCTAGCCTACTGGGTCTCAGTCCATGGTATCACCCAAGTCAAGTGCTCCCCACCAATCCTGCTTGAGAAGGGAATATGTGACTGAAGTCACTACAGCATCCTGTTCCAGCTAGTCTGCCCAGTCCCAGAATATTCGAGTCTATGGAAGGGTCCCCATTCCTTTCACTCACTGCAGGTCGATGCAGGGCTCCCCGCCAGCTATGCTCTCAATTTGGTTCACCAATTCCTGCTCTCAGAGCTTTCACGTCTCTATCCCTGCTGTGCTGATTCAGATGCAGGAGTGGAGCCAGGAAATTCAAGCCACGGTTTCCAGAGGCACAGGTTCCCGCTTTAGCACTGAGATTTTAGTTCCAGTCATAGAACTGGGATTGCATTTTCAGTTGGTTTCTCTCAGCTTAGTTCGTTTCTGGGTTGGCAGGGTATATCTCCCCTGCTTAGGACTCCCCACATGGTGACATTCCTGGAATCTAAGCTGGCTATCTCAGAGAGCCTCCATAGCTGCTGTTATCTATCTACCATGTTCTCTTGGAAGTCACCCCTTCCCATTTCTGTAATGATCTTTTGCAATACACTGGAAATTTCTGAGAAGATAGTGAGTGAATAAAAAAAAAAACAACTCTATGAAGCTATAGAGGAAATCAAGTTAGAAGTACTCTCCCATGTAAAGATAGAAATAACAACTTTACAAGAGTTGCTGAGTGCAGTTAAAGAAGAAATTGAGAAAAAAGTACAGGAGCATGTGAAACTGAAACTTTGAGCAATACAAAAAACAAGCAGAATTCATGAAACAAACTCAGAGTCATGCAAGAAACAAAAAAAAAATTCTATTAAAGCTGGCAAAACTGTTTAAATGAAACTTTCAGACCTTGAGGACAGGATTACAATTAGTGATTATGAAAGGATAGAACTTTTAAAAATAACAAAGCAGCATGAAATGACAATCCAGCCGCTTCAAGATGATGCCAAGAGTAACAATGTAAGATTAATAGGCATCAGTGAAGGTGCAGTCAATGCAAATGACATAACTAAAATATTCATAGAAGTAATAACAGAAAATTTCCCAAACATGGGGAAAAATCTGATATGCAGATAAATGAGGCAACAGAATACCAAACAACCACAATCCACATACATCTATACTGAGACATATAATAAAGAAGATCTCAGACATAAGTCATAAAAACAGAATACTAAAAGGTGTTAGAGAAAAGACACAACTCACTTATCAAGGAATGCCCATTAGAATCACAGCAGACTTTTCAACACAAACCCTCAAGTTAAGACAAGTTTGGAATGAGATATTTCAAACTCTCAAAGAAACAACTTTCAACCCAGACTGATGTACCCAGAAAAACTTTCATTCAAATTTAATGGAGAAACAAGATACTTCCAGGACAAAGAACAACTGAAAAAATTCATGTCTACCAAACCAACCCTAGAAAGAATATTGAAAGACATACTAGATAGAGATAAAAATGACCACAATCCCCAAAACAACAGAAAGAAACCACCAGGTAGGACAAGCAATTAAACAAGAGGGAAAAGCAGAAAGCAAACAACTGGAAAATAACATGGCAATGTCGAGCCAGTACATATCAGTGGTATCCATAAATGTAAATGGCTCAATTCACCTATCAAAAGAAATAGGCTGACAGATTGGATCAAGAAACATGATCCCACAATATGCTGTGTACAAGAAAAACATCTGACCCAAAAGGACACTCATAGATTATAAGTCAAAGGATGGAAAACAGTATTTCATGCAACAGGAACCCAGAAAAAAGCAAGGGTAACTATTCTATTTTCAGACAACATGAACTTCAAACCTAAAATGATTAAAAGAGATAAAGAAGGTCACTACATACTCGTTAGTGGAAAAATTCAAGAGGAAGAACTAACAATTATAAATATATATGCACCAAAAACAGGAGCACCCAACTATATAAGACTAATACTAATGGGCAGATACTAATGGGACAGATACTAGTGGGCATGAAAAACCAAATATACAAGAACACAATTATAATAGGAGACCTTAATACCCGATTGTTACAAAGAAATAGATCAACTAGACAAAAAAGTCAGCAAAGAAATAATAGAATTAAATCATACCTGTGAGCAACTGGACTTAGTAGATGTTTACAGTGTTCCACCCAACCACATCAGAATACACACATTCTTCTCAGCTGTGCATGGGACATTCTCCACAATAGACCATATATTTTCCCATAAAACATTCTTAAGTAACTTCAAAGGTATTGAAATTATCCCATGAGTAATTTCTAACCATAGTGCACTAAAATTGGAAACCAATGGCAAGAGAAATTGCAAAACCTGCATAAATACATGGAAATTAAATAACAACCTTCTGAACAACCAGTGGGCTACAGATGAAATTAAAGAAGAAATAAAGCAATACCTACAATTCAATGAAAATGCAGGAATAACATACTGTAATCTGTGGGATACAATGAAAGTGGTCTTAAGATGGAAATATATAGCAATTAATTGTCATATCAAGAAAACAGAAGAAGCAAAATAAACAACCTAATGCTTCATCTCAAGCTTCTAGAAAAAGAAGAGCAAGTTAAACCCAAAGCTCATAGAAGAGAGGAAATTGTAAAAATTACAGCAGAAATAAATGCAATTGAACTAAAAAAAAACAATACAAAGAATTAATGAATCAAAAAGCTGGTGTTTTTTTGAGAGAATAAACAGAATTGACAAACCTCTAGCTAACCTGATCAAGAAAAAAGAAAGAAAATACCCAAATTTACACAATAAGGACTGAAAAGGGGGAAATTATTACAGATCCTATGGAAATTCAAAAGATCATGAATACCTACTTTGAAAATCTCTACTCATAGAATGGAAAACACAGAGGAAATGGACAGATTTCTAGAAACATACTAACTACAAAGCTCAACAAGACGATTTAGAAATTTTGAATAACCCAGTATCAGCTATTGAAATGGAAAATGTAATTAAAAACTTACCAACAAAGAAAATCCAAGGTCCTGATGGATTCATGGCTGAATTCTACAAAAAGTTTACAGAAGATTTGATTCCAATACTCCTTAAACTCTTCAATGAAATTGAAAAGGAAGCAATCCTCCCTAAATCATTCCTGGAGGCAAGTACCTGGAGGCAGTACTCTGATAGCAAAATCAGAGAAAGACATACATCCAAAAAGGAGAACTATTGGCCAATCTCACTAATGAACATTGATGCAAAGATTCTCAATAAAATACTGCCAAATAGAATGTAGCAAATCATCAAGAAGATTATACATCAAGACCAAGTGGGATTCATTCTAGTAACGCAGGGATGGTTTAACATATGCAAATCAATAAATGTAATACCACACATCAACAGAGCCAAAAACAAAAACCACATGGTCATCTCCATAGATGCAGAAAAAGCTTTTGATAAAGTTCAACACACGTTCATGATAACAATCCTTCAGAAACTCAGAATACATGGTGTCTACCTCAATCTCATAAAGGCCATCTATGAGATATTATGCTAAATGGACAAAAACTGAAAGCTTTCATTCTAAAATCAGGAACAAGACAAGGGTTCCACTATCACCACTGCTATTCAATACAGTTCTGGAAATACTAGCCAGGGCAATCAAACAAGAGAGAGAAATAAAAGGAATAAAGATAGGAAAGGACGAAGGTAAATTATGACTATTTCCAGATGACATGATACTGTATATAGAAGACCCAAAAAACTCCATTAAAAGACTACTAGAGGTAATAAACAAATTCAGCAGTGTAGCTGGATACAAAGTCAATGCTCAAAAATCAGTAGCATTCCTGGGGCTGGGGATTTAGCTCAGCAGCATAAGCGCCTGCCTTGCAATCCTGTGGTTGTGAGTTCGATCCTCAGTACCTGTAAAAATATAAAAAAATAATCAATAGCATTCCTGTACAAAAATAAAAAACTCACTGAGAGAAATTATGGAAATATCGCCCTTCACAATAGCATCTAAAAAAATGAAATACTTAGTAATCAACCTAAGAATGTAAAAGACCTATATGCTGAAAATTATGCTACACTAAAAAAGGAGATTGAAGAGGATATTAGAAAATGGAAGGATATTCCTTGCTCTTGACTAGGAAGAACCAACATTGTGAAAATGGCCATACTCCCAAAACTGTTATACAGATTTAATGCAATCCCAATCAAAGTACCATTAACATACCTCACAGATCTGGAGAAAACACTCCTAAAATTCATTTGGAAACAGAAGAAACCTAGAACAGCAAAGGCAATTCTGGGCAACAAAGGCAAGGCAGGAGGCATCTCAATTCCTGACTTGAAACTATACTACAAAGCTATAGTGATAAAATCAGCATGGTACTGGCAAAGAAATAGACCTGAGGATCAAGGGAACAGATTAGAAGATGCAAGCACAACTACAAAGACACTCAACCACCTGACATTTGACAAAGGGGCTAAACATGTTCACTGGAAGGCTAGCCTCTTTAATAAATGGTGTTGGAAAAATTGGCTCTCCACATGTCAAAGACTGAAAATAGATCCATTCCTATCATCATGCACAAAAACAAAGTCTAAATGGATCAAAGACCTAAATATTAAAACATAAACACTAAATCTACAGGAAGACAAGGTAGGTAGAAGTCTTGGAGACATAGGAGTAGACAGAGAATTCATGAACAAAACACAAACTGCATGGGAAACACTTCAAAGAATCACAACTTCGATCTCATATTATTGAAAAGTCTCTGCACTTCTAAGGAAATCACCAACAGAGTGAAAGAAAAACCCACAGAATTGGAAAGAATGTTAGCCAGCAATCAATCCCTCAGACAGAGGACTTATATACAGAATATATAAAGAACTGAAAAACATCAAGCCCATCAAATTCAAAGACCCTCTCTAATAATGGGCATCTGGACGGACACACATAGTTTTCAGATGAAGATATACAAATGGCAAATAAATACATGAAGAAATGTTCTCCATCAGTGCTCGTCTGAGAAATGCAATTAAAACAGCATTGAGATTTCATCTCACTCTGGAAAGAATAGCTGCCATCAAGAAATCAACTGATAACAAATGTTGGCGAGGCTGCAGGGAAACCCGCTCCACTATTAGAGGCAGTGTAGACTGGTGCAACCACTATGGAAATCAGTATGAAGAATTCTCAGAAGACTAGGATTGGAAGTTCCATTCAATCCAACTATTCCCCTCCTGGGTATTTCCCCAGATAAACTGAAAAGGTCATGTCACAGTGATATACGTGCACCCATGTTCATAGCAGCACAATTTGTAATAGCTAAATCTTGGAAACAACAAAGATGCCCATAAACCACAGAGTGGATGAAAAAGATGTGGTATTTTTATACAGTGGACTATTACTAATAAGGGATGATCTTGAGTCCTTCATAGGCAAATGGAGACAACTTGAGATTATCCTCATTATTGAAGTAAATAAGAATCGTATTTACAAATATCACATTGTGTTTCTAGTGTAAAAAGTAATAAAGAATGTAGGAGTAATAAAACCCAAAATGTGTAAATTGCTATTGTAAAAAAGAGAGGAAAAGAAAGTGCTCTAAAGGACATTACTGCATGTATGTTTAAGTGTGTCAGATTGATGACCATATTACATGTTTTGTTGAACAGAACTATTTGCAGACTCACTGTTTGAATGTCTACTTTGTATGCTTTACTTTTGTAACCTGAACAACTATTTCTAAGAGGACAATACGTAATTTACCAACTAGTGACTTTTTACTGTCTTTTTTTGGAAATTATGTATTATTTCTACCCTTTTTCTGTTTTGTTTTTTCTCTTTAAATAAAATTTTTAAAAAAGAAATCTGCAAAATAAGTAACCATTCAGGATTGAATCCTCCTGTGGTAAAATGAACATAAATTTTAGAATTCTGTAGGTTGTGTTGCCTGAACTTTTCTGTGTGCCAACTCAGTTGTAGAATGGTAACAGCACTACATTACTGAAATGTTGGGGGTGGGGTTCAAGATGACAGATGCAACGGCTCTAACATGTGCCTGGTGTACAGTGTGAGGTGTTCTGCTGACACCATTCAAGAGGATGGCAGGTGCTAAATATTCAACTTTCTTTACCCCTAAAATCAGAAGTTAAAAATAACATAGCAAACTGCATGCACAGGCACTGTTGTTTGTTTTTTGGTAGTGAGGATTGAACCCAGGGCGTGGAACATGCTAGGAAGTACTCTAAACCTGAACTACATCTCCAGCTCTTTTTGAATTGTTATTAAGGCAGGGTCTCACTTATTTGCCTAGGCTGGTTTCACACTTGCCATCCTCTGTCTCAGCCTCCTGAGCAGCTGGGGTTACAGCAAGTGCTGAGACGCCTGGCCTCATATATAGTTTCCCCATATGTAAAAGTTGATGTGTTTTACTTTGTAAAGGCAAGTGAATAGCACTTAAACATTCACAAAGTTCTTTAAAATGCAGTATCTCAATTAAGCCTCTAAATTTTCCTGGGAAGAAAACTATTCATACCATTTTACAAGAGAGAAAACTGAGAGATTAAATTATTTCTCAGAAGTCCTGGAACTGTTAAATGAAAGATTCAGACACAATCAGTGTGTGTCCATTACTCTGGTGAGTGCAAGATAATTTTCACTGATCACCATTTCATTTATTGCTGATACTGTGACTTGGAGGACAGAGGTGGTACAATCATTGCTAACTGTACATTCGCACAGAACTTGGAATAATCATTTCTAGATCAAGCTGAGGATATTGTATAGCTCACTCAATGATACCCACCAAGGAATGTGGAGAAAAATAGTTCAGCCTGGTTTACCAAAGACTTTACTTCGTGGAGTGCTTGTTTCAAACATTTAGTAGTTGGTTTACTCAGTCAGTTCCTTGGTTCCAAAGAACTGATCTTAGTACCTCCAGAAAAGAAAAAGGTACCGCAGTATCTTGAGGGGTGCAAGGATAGATGACCGCCCTGCCATCCACAATGGGCTAACGTAGACCAGGACAGGGCATGGGTGTTGGGGTGGGAGGCAGATTCCTCCCTTTTTCTTGTTTCTGACCTTGTAGTTTAGACATGGCCACCTTAACCCAGGGGTCAGATCTGGAAAGACTCTGTAGCATCCACTACATGATGGCACCAGGAACCTTGGCAGAGGTGGCTTCTTCGGGGAGGCAGGACTAGGGCATTCACTGGACTCACCTGCTTGAACTGAATGGTGGTGACCATGTGGGACCGGCTGCTGCTGGCGTTCATGTTGGTGGAAGCTGTGGTCCTGATTCTTGTTCCTTGTTCCATCAGCTTTTCAATTTGTGCATAGTTTTCACAAGGCACAGATGTCAGACCTTCCACGTAAAAGCCCATGTTCTGATCTTCCCTGACTTTTAGCCCCCCAGGCTTCTTGGTTCTAGAGAGCAAATCTCTTATCTATAGAAATGGAACAAAAAACCCGTAAATTTCAAGACAACTTTACTGCCTACAATATAGTAAGTGTTCAGTACATATTTACTGGATGAATGAATAAATACTGTAGGTACCAAACAGCCTCATAAATAAACTAATTGAAAAACAGGGAAACAGGTAAGCAAGAAGACAGGAAAATTGGTTGTAACTAGTGAAAATAGAGGGCTTATTTATTTATTTATGTTTTTGGTACTGGGACTTGAACTCAGGACCTTATGCTTGCCAGGCAGGCACTCAGGCCACGGAGCCACACATCCCCCGCCCAGAAGGCTAACTTTAAAAATTTTAAAAATTGTATAAAATGTGATTTTATCATTCGTAAGTACTTTAACCTAACCGCAAATTCCTAAACAGAGGGTCATGATTGTTCACACAGATCCTAGCGCATAGTCCGCGCTCAGGAAACGCTGGCCGGGAGGGCCCTGAAGAGCTGGCTGACATGGTCAGGGCTGGACATGGAGCGGGCAAGACACTCAGTATCCACAGTCACCTGACTTTAAAAGATGCTTTTAGAAATTCTGTGCTTGGGAACGTGGGGACATGGCAGAATGGAAGTAATACGTATGTGGTTTAGCAATGAGAAGACTCAGCCAAGGAAGGAGAAAGGATTTCACTGTGCAGTGACACTGAGGAAGAGCCGTGGGAACTGATGAACACAGGAAGGGAAACGTGACACAGTGGTCCTCAAGAAGCAAGCACAATGCAAGCAGCTGATTCAAGCAGCCCAGAGGGAGCCATGGTCCGTTCAAGTTCCACCCCAGCCCAGGAGAGGACAGGACACAGCTATCCTGACCTCAGCCTGTCCAGTGAGAAGCAGAGCATGGTCATAGTCAGGTAACTGTCCTATTCAGCACTCTGGAAGGCTGAGGCAGGAGGAGCACATGTTCCAGTCCAGCCTGGACAACTTGGCGAGTTAGTGAAGACCCTGAGTCAAAATAAAATATTAGAAAGTCCTAAAAATGTAGCTCCATAGTAAAGCACTTGCCTTAGCATCTACTAAGCCCCGGGTTCTACTTCCAGCCCTGCCAACAAGGAAGGAAGGAATGAAAGGAGGAGGAGAAGGAGAAAAGACATACCTGCCACTGATGTGGCTGAACATAAAAGGACTTAAAATGAAGCTGGAGAAGCAATTTGGGGATTAAGGGCTGCTCTGAAGCATAAGTGATTGGGAATCCCTGATGGTTAATTAGGATGCAGAAAGTCACTCGAGTCTGTCAGAAAATAAAATCTCTAATGTTAAGAGTGTAAGTGGGTGGCTGAGCACATGCTTAGCAGGTGCAAGGCCTTGGAGTTGATCCCCACACTGCCTCCCACCCCCGGAGAAAAAAAAAGAGAAAAGAAAATGTAATCTCAGTTACCTGTTCATTGTAAATTTCCAGCATACTGAATGTGACCTGCATAGAGAATAATACAAGTAAGTACTCTGTTAAAAGAGGAAAATGTGACATGGAAATTACAGAAATGCCCAACAAACAGAAAGCTAATATCAAATATACTGGACCCTTATTTCAACATGCACTGGGTTCTCAAGTACTTTTAATGACACTGGAGAGGTCCTTTGTATAAATTTAAAACAGAACACTATGTATGTATACTGTACGTATAACAGTACACATGTATGAAATTCAGTCTCAATTTCTCACTCTCTCTCTCTCTCTCTCTCTCTCTCTGACCAGATGTAGAGGAAAAGATTTTTTTTATCATTGTATGGTTCTGGACCATTGCTAGTTCTAAACTATTGCTAGTCTCTTAAGCAGGATTGATTGGAAAAATCTGAGTGTTTTTAGTTCAGGAAAAAAAAAAAAAGCCTGAAATCTGCTACCTCACACCCATGGAAAGGCCAGCTGGTCTGCTGGCTGCCCTGAGATGCGCTTTCCAATCACCTCTCATTGCCATTGAGCTTCCCACACCAGCTTCAGAGTGTTTCATGTAAAACCGGCCAAATGGCCAAAGGTTAACAGACAAGGAAAGTCTCTAATATGATAGAGATCAAAACAATTATGAAGAACTCAGAGAACACTGGCAATGTGTAGAAAACATTTTAAAAAACACTATAATTAAGAGCTTCAAAAAGACAATCCACAAAAAGATTTTATTTTTTAAAAAGACAGAGAATAAACAAGATACTTGTAAATTAAATTTATGAATGACAGCCAATATAGAAGAACATAGTTGAAGGGGTCTTTTAGAATGCAGAAGAAAAAGAACAAGAAATTGAAATTAGGTGCTAAAAGATAATAAAATTATAAAATGTGAGGCTCACAATCCAATTAGAATTTACAAAAAAGGAAAACAAAAGACACAGAGGGGAGAAAATGGTAAGAGAAACAATATTTAAAAAGTTTCCCAGAATTGAAGGATAGGAATCTCCACTTTATAAAGAGTCCCCGGGGTGTCCCGTATGATGAATGAGAAGGACATACGAGGACATCAGTAGTACAAAGAGAAGGTCTCAAACTGCAGAAGAGAGACAACACAAAAAAAGATCACATGCAGAAAGTGGGAGTCAGAGTACAGCAGACTTCTCAGGTGAGACACTGGAACTTAGAAGACAATGGAAAGAAGTCTGATGGGAAAGAGCTACATACAGTTCCATCCTGGGAAACTGCAAGTGTGAAGGCAAGAAAAGAGAGTTTCTGCTACGAGGACGCCAACAAATGTGTGACAAATGCAGCCTTTCTGGAGGAAAGTGCAGCAAAAGGATAGGATAAGCCAAAAAGGGGGAATACACTGTATGTGAGAGTTAGGAGCCAAGAAAGAACAATGTTGAAGTAAAGTTCCCCTATAGCATTTGCAACAAACCTGGGGAAACACTGCTTGAAGCCATAGAAGAAGAGTAGAGCCCTCCTTCTCAATAAAAATGGGAGAACCAAAGAAAATACGAAGCTGATGTGACTGGGATATAGAAAATATTACTAAAGAGTATATGACAGGGATTTAGAACATTTAGGAAACAAGTTTATAGAAAATAGATATAACACAAAAGTCAAAGGCTACTAAAAATTCTAAGAAAAACAAAGAATAGAATGGATTTGTGCATTACTGGATTCAGCAGTCAACAACACTTGCACAGATAGAAATCATTATAAATTTAAAATCTTAATTACTAAAGTAACTTCCAGATTTACAAATGTGTTCCATTCTGGGAAGAGGTTCGTAACTCAGATTTGCTCCTAAGTCTCACAAAGTGACTTAGGCACAGCAGACTTCACGTGCCCCATGACCTCATCCTTGTTCTTTAGAATTGTGCCAGTGGTTGAATGATTCATGTTATAAGAACAAGTGACGTCTACCATCTTTTCACCTCAGTCCAGTCTCTCAACTAGGCCCACTTTGGTTTCCATGGTTATCACTTTGCACATCCTTGTGGTCCCCATCACATCACCACTGCTTTCCTCTTGCTTCCGGACATCCTGGGCTCTGATTGAGCCCTGTACTGCTGTACACTACCGCACTGTGCAGTGAACACACAGCACCACAACCGCCACGATGTCCAGCAGACACAGGAGCTACTTCTGCAATTTGTTCCAATCTTCAAATGTAATGCACAATCCGTTGGTATCTGTTGAAGTCCACAACCTGAATATTCATAAATTGGGGGCTGTGTAGATTTATAATAAAACTCACAACTATGCAAGAATAGGGAGAGAGAAAGGATCGCGGTGGGAGCTATGGGTGTGGCCGAGTTAAATTGTCTTCTACTGTGTTGGAAAGATGATAGTTACTATCCAAAAGGCTTTTTAAGAAGAGAAAGGGCAATGTTACATTTAAATAGGAGCTGGATAGGTAGCAGAGCAGCTGGAGATGGGAACCAGGCAGCAATGGAAGGAGACAGGGATGACAAGAAGCTGGTGTTTTCCATGATATGAGGCTTTCAGTACTGTCTGAGTGGTTTTTAAAACCGCCTTATTGAAATGTCTGTATACAGTTCATCTATTTAAAGATATGATTCAGTGGTTTTGGGGATCTGACTGACAGTCCAAACCCACAGGTCTATGAGTCAAACCAAGGACGGGTCAAAAATGGTTGGAAAAAATTGTGTCTGAACTGAACATAGATCTCTCCCCTAACCAGTGCGGTGTAACATTTACATTGAATTATGTTATTGTATGTGCCTGAGGCGTGATTTTAAGTATGTAGGAGGATGGATGCAGGTTCTATGAAATAGACGCTACTGTAACAAGAGACTGAACCTGCACAGATGTGGGGTCCACGAGGGCTGTGGAGTTGGTGGTCTTGGGACAAATCCCCAGGGATACTGAGAGGTGGTTTGATTCACAGAGCTGTGTAAGCAGCACCTCAGTGCCTGCTCAGAAAGTACTGCCCCCACAAAGAAACCCATCAGCACTCCCCAATCTCTACGTCCTCCCCCCGACCCCTAGCCCTAGGAACCACTAATCTTTCTACCTAAATAGACTCTGTTTCTGACCATTTCATAAAAATACAAGCAAGCAATACATGACCTTTGTCCATGTAGTGGGTGCTAAAATTCCATTCCTCCTTAAGGCTATTAATATTCCATTATATGGCTATTCCACATTTTATTTATTATTCATCATTTGATAGACATTTGGGTTGTTCCCACTTTTTGGCTTTTTTGACTATGCTTCATGCACAAGTTTTTGTGTGAACATATGCTTTCCTTTTTCTTGAATATTTGAGATCTTAAACCGTACTTGTATCACTTTGAAAACTTTAAAATTAAAAATACAAGAACCTGCCAGGTGTGGTTGCACACATCTGTAATCCCACACTCAGGAGGCTGAGACAGAAGAGTTCCCATGAGTTTGAGGCCAGCCTGAGCTACACAGTGACTTCAAGGCCAGATTGAACAGATTAAGCAACACCTTGTCTTGAAAGAAATTTAAGAAGCAAGGTATAATGGTACACATCTGTAATCCCAGTGCCCTGGGAAGCTGAGGCAGAAGGATCACAAATTCAAGCCCCACCTGGGCAAGTTAGCAATTTAGTGAGAGCCTGTCTCAAAATAAAACATAAAAATAAAAAAGAGCTGAAGATGTAGCTCAACGCAAAGGCTCGAGGTTCGATCTTGGAGGGAGGAGAACAGGAATAATGGTATTTAGTTGGGCGATGAGATCAGGAGTAATTTCTGTGCTATAATTTAAACACATTCCTTTTAAAATCAGAAAATCCCAGTACTTGGAAGGCTGAGGCAGGAGAATTGCGACAAGTTCAAGGCCCGCTAGGGCTGCATAGTGACATCCGGTCTCAAAATACCAAACAAAAAATCAGAAAAATAAAATGAAAAATGAGAAGGCACTTTTGAATTTTCATAACACCAGTTTAATTTCTTCTGCCATTTAGACACTATGCTTACAGGTATTGTCATTTTACTGTCGTATTTTCAGGCTAATCATGTTAATGGTGACATTAACCATTGGAAAATACCACAAACCTTCCCTGAATCTAAACCTGAATCTTGAATCTTTTGTGCCAGAGCAAATAAGAAATTACACCAGAACAAATAACAAACTAAAATTCTTCGGTCCTGGGTAGACTGAAGTGGTAGAACATGGGTTTACCATGAACGAGATCCTGGGTTCAATTCCCAGCACCCAAAACAAAAACCCAACAAACTAGCATTCTTTATTTAGGAATAAAACAAATCAATTTAAACAAAAACATGTCCACCACTATGGTAAAAGAATGTGGCAAAGAAATCTGTAAATTTTAACAGGTAATGTTTGTGTTACAACCTCAAGAAGAACTCGTTAGTGCCAGCAATTAAATGATTGCTTCTATGACACCCAAAGTGTCTTTTAAAGCCGATTCCATGGGGTCGGGCTGTAGCTCAGTGGCAGAGTACTGGCCTCAGAGGTGTAAGGCTTTAGGTTTCATCTCCAGCTTGAAAAAAAAAACATTAAAAAATGTCCTTGGATTTGCCTCTATAAAACTTGACAAATTCAACATCTTTGCCTATAATGTGATTTTGTTAATACATAAACATTTTGGTGTGGAAAATTAACAAAGATACTGAGGGACTGTATTTCAGTGGTAGGTGTATGCTTAGTATGCATGAGGCCTTAGTTTAATCCTCAGTAGAGGAAAAACAAAAATAAAAAAAAAACAGCTGGGCATCACGGTGCACGCCTGTGATCCCAGCATTCAGGAGGCTGAAGCAGGAGGACTGCTGTGAGTTCGAGGCCAGCCTGGGCTACAAAGTGAGTTCGAGGCCATCCTGAACTGCATATTGAGCATTTGTCTCCTAAACACAGAAACAAAAAACAAAACAAAACCAACTTCTCAAATCTAAAAATGACCACAAAACTTGAAGTGAAAGTCTTGACACCTTCCATGTGGGGAAGGTTCCCAACATGAATTAAAAAAATGTCATTCTTCAGAGAAGAGATTTTAGAGTGATGCCTACCTGATAGTCTTGACTTCGCTCCTGCTTCTCAATGGCCTCAAAGAGCTCTTCACACACACTTGGAATAACACCCTTGTCGGCACCAAAGCCAACCATGGAGTAGCTCTTTCCAGCGCCAGTCTGTCCGTAGGCCAGGAGAGTGGCGTTGTAGCCCTGCCAGGCACTGTCCAGGATGCCCCTCCCGATGTCATGGAACACATCTCTCTGGAAAGAGGCGACAGGGGTCGTAGCCCAGCAGAGCCAGGGCCATGGGTCTCTAGGTTTGCCTACTTCTCACAGCACCCGCGAAGTCTGAAAACTATTCTGGCTTTAATAAAGTCCACCTTAATCAGTAGCCCATGACCTACTCAAAATACAACCCAGATGCTCTGTCAGGGATAAAACTGGAAAGCAAGAAGGAATCTGCCAATGAGGCCACCTGGCTCACACGTGCGGCCCAGTCAGACGCAACCCCAGCTGCCTGGCACCCATCAGCTTATCTATTTACAGCCTCGATGAAATGTGAGGTCTTTAAAATTAATCAACTAGACCAAAAAATAAATAAGCTCAAGGTACTGAGCCCAGCCAAAGCATTTTCTACTTTTTTATTCTTATCCTGAGCAATCATAGCACAGAATATCCACACTCATTTTGGGCCCCTGTGGGCGAGCTTTCTCTCTATTTTTTGCCAGATCTAGAAGTTCTGAAGCATCTCTCCTACGCACGTCTGTATCCGTAAGGGCTGCTCTAGCTCGGATTTGAACTGTTCCCTAAAAGCTCATGTGTTAAAAGGCTCGGTCCCACCTTGTTTCCAGAGGTGTAAGAAGCATCAAGAGGGGGAGCTTGGGGCTTGGGGTGTAGCTCAGTGGTGGAGCCCTGGACTAGTATGAGTGAGGCCCTGGGCTTCTGTCAGCAGAATATCACATAGTATGTCACAGTAACCTTTTCATAAGTGGGAGTACATTCTAAAATAATGGCAGAAAAGCTGAGCATGGCGGTGCGTGCCTGTAGTCTAGCACTTGAGAGGCTGAGGCAGGAGGATCACATGAGTTTGAGGCCAGCCTGGGCTACCTGGTGAGTTCAAGGCCAGCCTGAGCTACATAGCAAGATCCTGTCTCAAACAAAATGATAAGATATGATTTAGTAAATATGTAAGGCAATGATAGTCATTTACTATAATTTATCAAGGTTATAAGCTGTACATAATTATATCACTATACCTTTATACACTTTTCTTTGACACCAGCATCATCACACAAACATGAGAATTGCGCTGCCCTATGACCCTGGGCAGCTAGGACCTCACTAAGCAACAGGGATTTTTCAGCTCCATTATAATCTTTGTGTCCGCTGCCCATCATTGACTGAAACATGGCACAAGATTATATTCTAAACTGGATGGCTGAAAATGACAGAAAGTCTTCTGCTATAGTTTTGGAGACAAGAGCCCAAACTCAAGGTTCTGAGAAGGCCATGGTCTCTCTGCAGGCTCTAGGAAAAACCCTTCCTCACCTCTTCCTCGCTGTGGGCAGCTCCCAACAATCCTGGGTCACAGGGCATGTGTCCAATTGTTGTGTCCAGTGTCCCTGGACACACGGGGCTGTCCCTGTGCCCGAAAGTCCAAATGTCTCTCTTATAAATATTGGACTTAGCACACATTTAACTTAGTGTGGCCTCATTTTAACTATTTACATCCACAAAGATCCCATTTCCAATTAATGTCACATTCTGAGTGTCAAGTAGACATGAATTCTGATGGTGGTGGTGACACTATTCAACCCCCCTTGGAGAAAATCAGAGCCAGACATAGTGGCATATACCCATCCATAATCTCAGCACTCTGGAGGCTGAAGCAGGACAATCTCAAATTGGCGCCCAGCCTGGACCGCCTAGCACCTTAGCAACATTTAAAATAAAATCTGAGGATGTAGCACAGAGAAAAGTCCCTGTTTAGACCCCAGCGTTAGAAGACACGGGGAGTCTACTTCTGGGCTTTCTTCTGCTTCATTGATCTAAAGTTCTATCTTTAAGCTAGTACCAGGCTATCTTGGTTACATAATTTTATAGTGGGTTTTAACTTCTACTTTATTCTCTTTCAAAATAATTCGGGCTATTTTAAATCCTTTAAGGGAGGGGGTGGGGTGTAGCTTGCACAGCGCCTGTCTGGCAAGAGCAAGCCCTGAGGTGGATTTCCAGAATAAAAAAAAAAATCCTTTATAATTGTGTGTAAGTTATTGAAAGAGTTTATGTAAATGTCTGTAAAAACTGCCTGTTGCTATTTAGATTGGGATTGTTTTTTGAATCTTTTGATTAATCTGACTTTCTAAAAATGTAGATCTTTGGATTCTGTTAAGTACTAATATCAGTAATTCACTGGTACAGTTTTTGCACATATTTTGCTAAATTTATCCTTCACATATTTCATGTTTTTGATGCAATTGGAAATATTTCAAAATATCAATTTTCATTTGTTTATTGCTCATATAGAGAAATACTACTGAGTTTTTGTATATTAACTTTTCTTCTTTCTTTTTTTTTTTTGGATTTTTGAGGCAGGGTCTCACTACATAATTCACTATGTAGCCTGGATGGCCTTGAACTCACAGAAATCCTCCTGCCTCAGCCTCCTAAGCCTGGGATTACAGGCATGAGCCACCACTTCTAACAGATGTTTATTAATTTTTTAAACAAACTTATTGACAGTGATAACTTCCCCTACACTCTGTAGACCACTTAGGATGTTTTTCACTTAGATAATCATGTCACCTGCAAATAGTTTTACTCTTCCTTTTCAGTATGCATACCTTTTATTTCATACTCGCTGTCTCATTGTTCTGCCAGAGATTTGTGTAAATATCATACAGAAACAATGAGAATGTATAACCTTTCCTTGTTCCCAATCATAGGGAGAACACATGTCTCCATCAAACGTGATGTAACTCATGTTTTTCAAAATAGTTCCATTTCCTTTTTAGCTCAAGATTCCTTAGAGTATTTAAAATTATGAAAATTATGCTTGGAGTTAAATTTTGTAAAATTATTTTTTACACCCAATAATATATATTTGTCTCCTTTATTCTGATTAGATGATGAATTGCATGAACTTTCAGATTTTTTTTTTTTTTTTTGTCTTTTTGAGACAAGGTCTCCCTATGCAGTGCAGGCTGCCTTGAGCTCACTACTTTTGTAGCCCAGGTTGGTCTTGAACTTGCAACGATCCTCCTGCCTCAGCCTTCTGAGTGCTGGGATTACAGGCATGAGCCACCAGAACTTTCAAATCATAAGCCAATCTTATATTCCTAGGAAAAAAGCCCCATTTAGTAATGATGTGTTATTCTTAAATATATTATTAAGTTCTGTTTACTACAATTACATTGTGACTATTGTGTCTATGAACAGAAAAGATATTGGCCTGTCATATTTTTGTACTATGTTTGGTTATTTTTGGTATAATACAGTACTCAAAAAGTTTGATGGGAACTGTTACTTTTATCACATAAAAGATTTTTTAAAAATCTCATTATTTTTTCTTCCAGTAGAATTCACCAGTGAAGGCATCAAGACTGTAGTTTTCTCCATGAAGTTTTTAGCTATAATTTTAATTTCTTTAATAGACAGAGGGTTGCTTGAGATATCCATTTCTTTGAGTAAAGTTTGGGAGCCCATGATCACTGTATTGATGAATATACGGGCATTAAATTGTGCATAATATGCTCTGATGAGTCTGTTAATAGCTATTGTAGAGTCATTTCTGATCTTCATATTTTATATCCCTTTTTCTTGGATCAGTTTTGCCAAGTGTCATCAATTTTATTTATCTTTTCCAAGAAACAGATTTTGGTTTCATTAATTTTTCTTTATTGCATTACACTTCTTATTGAATTAATTATCACTGCTATTGTTTTTTGTCCCTCCACCTTACTTGTTTAATTTCCTTTTTTTCCCCCAAGATTTTGGGGAGAAGCTTACAATGTTGAGATTATTCTTCTCTAATATAAGCGTTGGTGCCGTGCAGTCTCCTCTAAAACCTGCTTTAGGTTCGTCCCACAGATATGGCTATTTGTTTGGATTTTCATTCAGTTCAAAACATCTTTTCTAGTTTCTGTCTGAGTCTGTTTTGTGAGAATAAATAACGGACCTGCGAGTCCTCTCAGGGTGGAGGGGAGAGAATGGGGACATGAGAGAAAGAAACAGGGAAACGGGCCAGCTCAGGAACCTGGGCCCAGGACAGTGCGGGGAGCCCTTGAGGTGACCTAACAGGCGTGTCAGGGCCTCACCATCATGCACACAGGAGCTTGGGAACGCAGTCCAAGCGGGGCAGTTTCCCCTGTGATTTCCTACTAACCTATCAATTATGTATAAATCTGTCGTTTTCTAAATATGTTTCTCTTATTTCCTTCTGGCTGAATTATATTGTGGTCAGAGAATAAAATGATTCAGTCATTTTGTGTTTATTCAGACTAGCTTTAGGATCTGGAATATGGTCTGTTATTATAAATCTATTTGCGCTTGAAAAGAATGGGTAGTGTTGTGACTGAGTGCTTCATTAGAGATGATCAGCTAGGTTGTAGCAGTTTCCTAGTCTTCCATAAAATTACTGATTTTTAAATTAGTTACTAGGATAGGAGTGTTGAAATCACAACACATTATCATAGATTTGTTTATGCTTTTTTCCACTTCTATTGGTTTTACTTCATGGACTTTGATTTTTTAGTTATTAAGTGCATATCTATGTAGTATGATTATGGTTTCTTTTTCTTTTTTTGGTACCAGGAATCTAACGCAGGACCTTGTGCTTGCCAGGCAGGCGCTTATGCCACTGAGCTATATCCCTGGCTCTGGTTATGTTTAATAAAGTGATTATTCTTTATTGTTATGAAAAGATTCTTGTTCTGAAGTCTTCTTTGTGTGACATAAATGTGCCCTATCTAGTTTTAGTATTTTCATGACATACATGTATTTCCCTATATTTAAATCAGGTTTATATAAACAGATACAGTTGGATTTTGTTTTTCTTATCTGATCTGACCATAGCACTTAATAGGTATATTTTGACCATTTATATTTAATATAATATTTGTCATAGTATTAAATCTGACTTATGATTCGTATTCAACTTATCCCATCTTCTCTTTCTTTTCCTGTGTACTGGATTGGGAATGCTTTATATTTTGCCACACATGATTCATTAGTTAGTTACACCTCTGCTTTATTTTTTCTTGACTGCTTTAAGGCATTAAGGTATAATCCTGGTGTTCATGAGACCTTTTCAGGAGCTTTGTGAACTGGGAGTTTTGTAATCATATTAATGTTTGTCTTTTCCACTCTCGTTGAATTACAGCAATATAATTAAAATAGGACTCATTATGTTTTCTCTATACTTATTTTTCTTAGAGCCTATTAAGCTTTAAGGATCTGTGGGTTTATAGATTCCATCAAATTTGGAAAAAATTTAGTCATCATTTCTTCTGTTTTGTCCACCTTCCCTTATTCTCTCCATGACTTCAATTGCAAAAGTGCTTGAGACAGCCTCCAGAGGCCGCTGAAGTTTGGTTTATCTCCTCTCCCCTACGGTTTTTCCACCTGTTCCTCTCATGTCCCTATGTGTCTTTCAAAATAGTTCAAACATCATACCTTTTAATAAATGACCCCAAAGTACCCCAACCAGATTGAAATGACCACGTCTGCTTTGTACCCCATTAAATTCCAGCACACTATTATCACACATCGTGAGCATTCGAATGCATATACTTGCCTGTCTCCGCCAACAAAATTGTAAGAAGCTTCAAGACAGCAATATTGCACATATAAACACACAATAAAGTACAAGTTCTTAAATGGTGAGCATCTCACAAATTTTCCTTATTTTGCATAGTTCAGGGAGACAAAATATAATTAATTTGATTGCCTTTCTGTTTTCAAAGTATACCCACACCTTGTCAAAGCAACTAATTTTTGTGTGTGTGTGTTTTTCTTTTTTATTGGTGCCGGGGATCGAACTCATGACTGCCTGCTTGCATGTCACTGAGCTAAATCCCCAGTCCCCAAAGCAACTAATTTGAATCTCTAAAAATTATTTAGACAGAAGTTGCATTTTTGGACTTCATATTCAACTTAGAAAAAGGAATCAATTAAAGCTAAAACTCTCAGATGGAATTATTGATGTATACTTGCATGAAAATTACTGACGTGCTTACGGTATAGCAATACATCAAAAAATAAAGCAAAGAAAAATACTAAAAAAAAACCTTGCCATTTAAACCATTTTAAAACAATTTACCTGGCTTGCAAATTTACTAGTAGGATCAGCTGAAATAAGCACACCATCTTTGTCCTTTTGAAATCCATCGTGAGACCAATATGCCGAGTCAAAAGTAAATGTCTTCACATGCCCTGGATTCTTAGGGTCTTCTATGGTGGTTGTGGTTCTGGAGTGCATGGAAATCACACATTTGCTCCCAGAATTCTTCTCTCTCTACAGTCAAGTTACAAAGTCAGAGTCAGTCACACACAGTTTTCCTTGTTACACAAGACAACTGTTTTGCAAGTCTTTATACCTCGTAGAAAGTTAAGCTAGGAACCTACCATTAATCCATTTTTTTCAAAACATGTTATCCTTAGCAGCTGGTATGACACGTGATGGTTCCTGTAACCCCTTGGAATGTTTGAGGATCTTGCCTCAAGCCATATTAACTTCCTGAGCATAGCTGGGTCTCCACCTCACGGTCATTGTAATAGCAATAGGCACAGCTGTGAAGAGGTCCACTTCCAAGGCCTTTCTCCCAGTTGAAACTGGGGAAATTGTCAATGATAACCATTTAAAGTCTCTGGAAATATCTTAAGGACAAACAGCAAATAAAGAAATGGAACAAGTACAGACGTCTTAGGAAAACAAAGTTGTTGGTAATGAAGCAAGGCCATGTCACACATTTCTGTGGCAATTTGCCAATATAGAGACTCCCCTCTGGGCGGCTGCAGTCAAAAGCACAAGGCCCCCAATCTGCTCTGACCCCCAGTGGACGTCTTTCACCCCAGAAGGATCAGGCCATCAATGTGTCTCCTCCTGTCTCACCTTTCTATTGCTGAGATTAAACCCTAGATTAGGCGGGGCTCCCCCTTCTTCCCAACTCATGGAATGGGGGCTGTAGTTTGGTCATACATGCTGAGAACATTGAAGTCCTTACCTTTTGTGTCTCTCATCTGAGATGGTGGTTCAACACCAGGGTGACAAGCTGAGAGTTCCACCCCCACTGAGAGCTTGGATCTTGGGGCAGGGGTGTCCCTCAGACTCAGTGCGCCAGAGCCTACACACCCTACAGGCATAACCACCATGCCCAGCTCATGGGTTTTATTTTCTGTATGTTACGCTTTGATTTCCAGGGACCTGAAGACACTGCCTCTCCCAGAGTTGGCTATCTAGTTCCTAGGGATAGGGAACAATCTGGCTTTTGGGTCCAGACCACAGATACAAAGCCACCTTTCACTATATTTCCTGCCCTAAGTCACCTTAAGTGCAGGTACTGAACAACTAACACCCCCATTAACCCAGAGCCCACCAAAATTACTCATATTACCTAATCTAAAGCTGGTTCAAATCTGATTGCTGTGTCTTGCCCATTTCTCCCCAAGGAAACCACAACAGAGCCTATGTGCCATGATCCCCCTTGGCTCCTGTGTGATTGCAGAGACACCCCCCCCCCCCGCCGTGCGCCTCTGTGTGGCACAGTGAGTCCATTTCTCTAGAGAACTAGAGAAATGTGTGTATTTGTGTATGCCACTTTACCCCTGACCAAAAAAAAATCCTGAATGCATTGAAAAATAATGAATATTAATTCGATATTCATTATACATTATATCAATAGAATAAAAAGCGAAAATCACCTATCTCAACAGATGCTTTAGAAAGCTCATTTGACAAAATCCAAGATGTTTTCATGGCAAAAACCATTCAATAAGATTGGAGTCAAATAGACTTTCTTCAGCCTGATGAGGGCCAACAACAAGAAATTCACAGCTAACCTCATACAAAGTGGCCCAGACTGAACGTTACCGGCTTAATATCAGGATTTCTGTTCTTGGCTCTTCAACATGATCCTGGAGATTGTAGCCAGGGTAATTAGGTAAGAAAAAGAGACAAGAGGCTTTCAGATAGGAAAGATAGGACTATATCTATCTGTATTTATAGATGAAAAATAATCTCATACATAGAGGATCTAGGGAATCCCCTAAAAACAACTGTCAAGACTAAATTCAGTAGAGCTATAGAATCAAGATAGATATACAAAGCCAACTGTTGGGTCAGGGCTTTAGTATAAGCGCCCGCCTGGCAAGTGCGAGGTTGTGAGTTTGACCTCCAGTACCAAATAAATAAATAAGCAAGCTGTATTTCTAAACAAACGTTTTGAAAATAAAGTTAAGAAAGCAACTCCATTCCCAATAGTATCAAAAGATTAAAATACATATAACAAAAGAAGTTTAAAACATTTTCAAAATTATAAAATTATTCAAATAAACTAAAGAAAATGTAGCCAGGTATGGTGGTATATGCCTGTAATCTCAGCACTTGGGAAGCTGAGGCAGGAGGTTGCCCATGAATTCGAGGCCAGTCTGGGCTATATAATGAATTCAAGGCCAGACTGGAAGATATAGCAAGAAGCTATCACAAACAAATAAAAAACCAAAGCAAAGCATATCTCTAAACAAAAATCCCCCCACAAAATTAAAGAAGATCTGAAAACTGGAAAAACACCCTTTGTTCATGAATGAGAAGACTTAACCTTGTTTAAGATGTCACCATTCTCCAAACTGGTGTACATATTTATTGCAATCCCTATCAAAATCCCAACTGATAATTTAGTAGAAGGAAACAAGGTGATTCTAAAATTCATACAGACTTGCAAAGGACCCAGCTCAGTGAAGCAGTCTTGAAACGAAGGAAAAGATAGGAATCATATTTCCTGATTTACAACTCACTGCAAATCAACAATCATAAACGCAGTGTGGTTCTGGCACAAGGGCAGACACGGAGTTTAATGTAACAGAATTGGGAGTTGCAGGGAGCCAGCTTGACCTGTCTGTGGCCATCTTACATTATAATGACCACGATGACCCCTAGGTAATCTGGTTAGCTTTCCCTGCCAGTATACTATAAATAAAGCCATCAGAATGATATATGGCACTGTATTACCAGACAATGGTGTGCTGGCACCAGGAATGTGCCCAGCATCTTTGATATGAATTTAAGATAAAGCAGGTACCTATCAGTGTGGATGAAACACTTTTGTCCTGACTGCTCTACAAACCTCCTTCTTTTGATTTAAATTGTGGACATCCACTTGTCTTGCTGCCACCTGCACATGCTTTTGTTAATAAGTTCCCAGTGAATTTCACTCTGTGAAATCCTAGATGTCTGCACCTTTTGGCCTCACAGCATCTTGTGATCAGTTCTCATACATCAGGATTGGGTCTTCTGGAACAATCAGTAAGGCAGCCAGGACAATGAGGATGTGAGGGAGAGAAAAGAAGTTTCCATAGGGGAGATCCCAGGTTGACCATCTCTGTGTGTGTGTGTGTGTGTGTGTGTGTGTGTGTGTGTGTGTGTGTGTTGGGGAAGGGGGTGATGGGTGTCTGTATGAGAGATGCTTGCAGCTTGCCATGTGATTATGCACATGCTTCAAAAGTGCTGTGGGTTTTGGAGCAGCTGTTTACTGAATGCCACTTATCACACTATGAAAAGGAAAGTGCCAAGCTGGGCACGGACTGAAACTAGATCCATGCCTATCACCATGCACAAAATTAAAGTCTAAATGGGTCAGAGATCTAAATATTATAACAGAAACACTACATCTACTGGAATACAAGGTAGGTAGAAGTCTTGGAGACATAGGAATAGGCAGAGAATTCATGAGCAAAACACAAACTGCATGGGAAACACTTCAAAGAATCAACAACTCATTATTGAAAAGTCTCTGCACTTCTAAAGAAATCACCAACAGAGTGAAAGGAAAACCCACAGAATTGGAAAGAATTTTATCCTGCAACCCCTCAGACAGAGGACTTATATCCAGAACATTTAAAAAATTGAAAAACATCAAGCCCACCAAATTCAAAAATCCTCTCTAATAATGGGCATCTGGACGAACACACATTGTTCTCAGATGAAGATATACAAATGGCAAATAAATACATGAAGAAATGTTCTTCATCAGTGCTCATTTGAGAAATGCAATTAAAACAGCATTGAGATTTCATCTCACTCTGGAAAGAATAGCTGCCATCAAGAAACCAACTGATAAATGTTGGCAAGGCTGTGGGGAAAAAGGTACACTGCTCCACTGTTGGTGGGAGTGTAGACTGGTATGGCCACTATGGAAATCAGTGTGGAGAATTCTCAGAAGACTAGGATTGGAAGTTCCATTAAACCCAGCTATTCCCCTCCTGGGTATTTTCCCAGATAAACTGAAAAGGCCATGTCACAGTGACATATGTACACCCGTTTTCATAGCAGCACAATTTGTAATAGCTAAATCTTGGAAACAACCAAAATACCCTTCAACCACAGAGTGGATGAAAAAGATGTGATATTTTTATACAGTGCACTATTACTCAGCTATAAAAAAGAATGTTCTTGAGGCCTTCATAGGCAAATGGAGGCAACTCATAAGCAAAATAAGTAAGAATCGTATTTATAAATATAACATTGTTTCCCCAGTGTAAAAAAATAACTGTAGGAGTAATAAAACTCAAAATGTTTGCTATTGTAAATAAGAGAGGAAAAGAAAGTGCTCTAAAGGATATAATTGCATGTATGTTTAAGTGTGTAGGATTGATAACCATATTACTAAGTTTTTGTTGGATTGTTGAACAGAACTGTTAGCAGTCTGTGTTTGAATGTACCTTTTGTATGCTTTAATTCTGTAACTTGAACAACTATTTCTAAGATGACAATATGTAATTTATCAACTAAATGATTTCTGCTTATTTTTTTGAAATTCTGTATTATTTCTACTTTTTTGTTTTGCTTTTTTTTCTTTAAATAAAATTTCAAAAAGAAAATAGGAAGTAGGGAGATCTTTTTCAAATAGAAAATGGATCAATGAATGCAGGGATCTGGGAGGAAGGGATAGTAAACAGAATTGAGATGTTTTATGTACATATATCAACTCTCCACAAGAAATGTAATCATTGTGTACTATAAATATGTACTAACAAAACCAAACATTTTTAAAAAGGAAGGGAGCCACATGGGACTGAGATGGCTCCCTGGCAGGAAGCATTTGGGAAACAAGTATTTTCTAGCCCAGGTGCAGGCTCTAGGTACCCTTCTTCCAGGTGGGCCAAAGCAATCAGATGTCAGCAGTACAGCAGGTGACATGAGCTGAGCTCTCTGGCAAGAACAAGGACAAAAGTTACCTCTAGCTACTTTTAAAATCACGGTTCTGGAAAGGAGCTGAGTCTAAGCAAACTTTTTTAGAACAGCAGTTTCTAGCAGCGTGATTCCCTACAGCACGTGGAGCCACTGCCAGAAAATTCCCCATCACAGAGCGAGCTGGCCTCCCTTTTCTGAAGGGGCGGGTGACTGCCTGTTGGCATAGACCTCCATCCATGACTGGACAGACAGTTAAGTGTCAGGAGTGTTTACAACACAGCGTCCTCTCAACAGCTGACTCCAAGCTGCAGATAGTGTTGGGTCATTACTTATGAAACCACCTCGCCATCCTAAATGGCTGTCAGACTCTATGATCAAACTAGTGTAAGCTGGAGGTAGCTCCTCAGTCCTGAAGAGGCGGAGTATACAGATGTCCTGCTGGGGCAGCCCAGCATCCCCTCTGCCACTGCAGTGCAGCCTACCCTTGGCTACTGCTCAGCTCAGATGGACAAAATCAGAGCAGCTGCTGCACAGAGCTGCAGGTGGTATGGGTGGCAGTCACTCGTGAGTCATGGCCAGTGGCTGCGGGCAGTGTACAGAGGCCTTGTGTAGCGAATGGCAGTCTTCTGGGAGCCATCATTGGCACCCAGGGTGGGAGTAGTTACATGAACCAGGGGCACAAATCACTTTGTCATGTTAAGAATGCTATTTCTAGAAATAAGGAGGCAGAGGCGGATGCCGTGACCAAGGTGCAGGCCCAGGGAACAACCTAACCATCCTGGGATATGTGTGTAGTGAGTAGACATACAAGTGCTAAAGGATAGCACATAGATAATGGACAGAATTGCCCCCAAAAACTGACTTGATGGCGGCCATGACTGGATAGCATGTGTCCTTACACCTCCACCCCATTCTTTGCCCCACATAGGGATACACAGTGCTGCCCAACCTGTGAGGGACTGGCAGGTTATGTTCACCCTTTGCCAAAGGACACAAACACACCTACAGCCTTACACAAGCCTTGACTATCGAGAGCTAACAAGACTATCAAAGGGGTCTTTAGAAGTTACCTATGTGGTATGGGTCTGTGCTACATGACAGTGAGTGGCATCCATTTCAGAGGACATGCTGCCCAGGGCTGGGTCTAAACACATGGTGTATCTCTGTACTTTCACCTACCGCTTAATGCTCAGGCAGCAGGCTGCAGGGAAAAGCAACTTAGTACAAGCCCATTGATACAAGCAGACCTTAAATGTAAATACCCCATATGACCGGTGAGCCTGCCCCTCAGATCAGCTCAGAGCTCCAGACCCTACCCCAGACGTGCACACATCCAGATGCTGTCCTGCCAGCCAGAGTTGATGCACAGACACAAGGCACTTCTAATTACACTGTGAACATTGGGCTTGGGGAGGGGACAGTTCTGTGGGGGTGCAAGTGGTTTTTTCCTCCTGCATGAGTCAGCTGTTTCTTGCATGAGGAGTCCCTGCTAACTTGATTCCCCTCTATCTTGTTGGATCTGAACTCTTCACGAGTGAACAAAATGTCTCTGAGTCCTAAATTGGTCCCTGTCTGGCATGCTACCTCGATGTTTCTGGCATCATTCATAGACTCCGTCTCACTGGTTCTGTACAGTACACTCTGCTATACCAGTTAAGAGTGGTGTCCTGCTGGATGGTGCAGTTATACAAGTTCCTCTAAAGTCTCAATTTACTTTAGTCTCCAGCTGTGGTCTTTACAGTATCCCCTAAAATGTGTTATCAAGACAAAATGTGTATACATTCCTTTGATGCCACACACCCTGTATCACATGTGAAAACCCGAATCAATGCCCTTTCTAGGAGAGACATACAGGTCACTGGTTTGGTTCCTGAGATTCTTAGTAGAAAATAAATTATTTGCATAAGGATTGTCTCTTGGTGCTCGTGTCGCTACCCCTGGTGTGTACGTGTATATGGTGTATAAATGCCTGATAGTGTGCTGCAAACACAATACTAAGACATCTTGCAAGTTCAGGGCACACTGCTACAGAGGGTAGCAGATGAGGTTTTGAAGTCTGTGATGCGGCTGAAAGGTGTGGGTTCAGCTTGGGATAACTTCAGCTGTAACCACTATGATCGCCCCTGCTCAATCTGGATTGATTTTCCTTGGTTTCCAGTACTTTTCAGATGCATATTTAAAAACCATTAATAGTAATGTTTTATGATTAAATGTTGGCATTATAAACACTAGCAATGTACCGAACATCTTTATTGTTACTTGGAGATAGACCAGACACATTCCAACTTGGATGAAGCCACATTTGTCCGGACTACTTTGTAAGTTCCCTTCCTCTGATGCAAATCACAAGGATCCACTCACTAGTCTAGCTGCTTAAGACTGCAAATTTCACTCTGCAATTTTCTTGAGCCTCACAGCACCTTGTGGCTGGACCTCATACACTGCCGACAGGGTTTTTCTGGAACATGAGTTCAGTAATAACCCAGACATCTTTGGTTAACTGATCAATTGAAAAAGAACAGCCTTTTCAAGAATGGTGCCTGTCAAGCATGGTGTAATTCCAGTACTTAAGCTGAGGCAGGAGGATCCCTGATTTTGAGGCCTGCCTAGGCTACAAAGTGAGTTTAAGGCCAGCCTGAACACAGTGTCTCAAAAAAAAAAGTACCAAACCTTGTACATGTGTGAAAAAAATGAACCTGAACCTTGGTTCAAACTATCTATAAAAATGATCTTAAAGTGAATCGAAGACCTAAAATATAAGAGCTAAAACTACAAAACTGTAAATGAAAAACATCTTTCTAGACTTGGACTGAGTAAAGGATTTAAACATAACTCCAAAAGTAAAAGTAATTAAATAGAATTGTTAAAATTAAAAATGCTTCTGCTTCAAATGATGCCACCAAAAATGGGAAAAACAAAGTCCACAGGATAAGAAAATTCTGCAAACCATGTATTTGTTTTGTTTTGTTGAATTTTTTGGTACTGGAATTGAACTCATGATCTCCTGCTTGCCAGGTAGGCGCCAAGGCACTAACCTATACCCCTGACCCAAATTGTGTATCTTATAAGGAAATGTATCCAGAATCTATAAAGATCAGTTCAGTGATAAATACAGAGACCTGGATGTGGTGGTATACACTTGCAGTCTCAACTACTTGGGAAGTTGAGGTAGGAGTACCACTTAAGTCCAGGAGTTTAAGGCCAGCCTGGGCAACACAGCAAAACTGTCTCAAAATAAAAATACCAAAACAAAACTACAAACAAAAAAGAGCTGATCCAATTAAAATAGAGCAAAGGCTCTCCATATTTTTTGAAGATAAAAGATATTAAGCACATAAAAATATGCTTAATGTAAATAATCAAGGAAAACCATGATACCGTAACAGTTTTAAAGAACAGAATAAAAACACCAGATGAAAAGTAATGGCAGGAAGGTGAAGATACTGAAACCTCGTTAGCTACTAGCAGGAATGTACAACGGTACAGGCATTTTGCAAAACAATCTGGCAGGTTCTCAAATCAATTAATTAGTTAGCAGATGGCTCAGCAACTCCATGCCTAGCTATATAATCAAGAGAAAATGAAAACATACCTTTACACAAAAACTTGTAAAGAAATATTCTAATAGGATATAAAGGCCAGAAACAATGTGAATGCCTATCAACTGATTAATGGATATACAGATGTGGCCTATCTATACAATGAAATAATAGCTATTATTCAGCCATAAAGAATGAAACAAACCTACGCCCTTGTCCTACAAGGCAAGAAGTCTGTCACTGAGCTGCATCCCTAGCCCCTGGAGGCTGTCTTAAAAAAAAAAAAAAAACAAAACATATGCTACAACATGAAAGTGCCTTAAAAATGTGCTAAATGAAAAAAACATCCATCACAAAAAACACTACACTTGATCCCATTCATAGGGATTGTCTACAACAGATATCTATGATGAGCAGATTAGTGGCTGGCTAGGGCTGGGGACACGAGATGATCCTGAAAGATTTTTCTTGGGGGTGAGGTGATGAAATGTTCTAAATGTTTTTATCTCAATCTTGGAAGTTGTCAATATCTGTCTGGGCAGAATTAACCAGATATTTCTCTGTAAGTTATTTTCCTTATTACTATGATAGTAAGTACCTTAGGTAATATCAGATTATCTAGTAAATTCATTTACATAAGACTACTAGTTGCTGGAGAACAGAGAATTTTCCTGTTTCCTCAGTATTTAATAGTGATTTATACAGAGAGGCAAAAGTTTGCAAGATGAGTCAGATTTTATCAGAAACACCTTAAACTTTAACCAGTGCATTGATACATGTTGTTATAAGGTCCTTAAGAGTATACTTCGTGTTATCCTAAATTGTTGTAGCAATATTTTATTATATGAATTACTAAAAGTATACACAGTTCATTTAGAACTAATTTGCCCATAACCCACTTTTATAGAGGGGGAAAATTACTTGTAGAAAATAGACACCATACATTTATTTGCATCAAACTGCTCTGGCTTAAAAAAAAAATCATTAACTTGACAATATACTTCTCTTGTCAACATTTTTATTGTGCTACTTGTGTGAAGGAAACTTTATTGAATTAGGCTTACATCTCTGAAGTATTCATTTAACAAATCCATTTAAATAAGCTTAATATCCAGAAATGACAAGTAGCTTAAATACAAGTTTGATAACTATCATTTAAAAAATTAATAAAATCAAAGTCAGTTAAATTTTGAACAAGGCAATGTAACATTTACCACTAACCTGACTGAAAGGTCGCACTCGCACCGCTACTTTCACACTGTCGGTACTTGGCATAGGCGTTTTCATCACTTTCTCGTTAGCCATAGTCTTATTTTGTAGAAAAATAAACTAGAAAGCACATTGCTACACTTTACACGAAAACATTAAAAGCTGTGCTGACAAAGGCAGTCTGTTTCTAGATGATCAATTATTAACAGTCCATTCATTACACACTATCAATTACCTGTCATAAATTATTTTACAACACTTATTTATTGATGAATTTTATAGCCTACATCAAGTATCATTACTTAATTGCACACAGTCATACTGCAGAGAAAAGGGTGTTTTGTTTTTTCTTGTCCCACATCTACTCACATTCTTCCCATTCTCAATAATTTTTGCCTGAGGTCCTGTGATAATTTGCCAGTTTTAAAAACCTGAATAAGTGATTTTTGTGATTCAGTAGCAAGCTGCTCCACAGAAAAAATATAAAATTTGTTCAGACGTCTCCACTCATCAATATTAGGCACATGTAAAGTGCACTGAATATCCTAAAACAGATTTATCTCAAATTCTTTCATGAGGTTGCTAAAAAGCAGTGAACCGGTCAATCTAACCTGGATAGTTAGTCTCTAAATTAAGAGACTTTAAAGATAAATAGTTTTAAGCTTGCTGAACAAGAAATGTCAACATAGTTAACCAATGCATTACTTGGAAAATTTCTCATTTGAGGTAGATTACACAAAGTTTGTGAAACTACAAAAAGGCAGCGAAATTACATGCCCATACTTCAGTTTCAACATGGTAACAGGCAACAAACAAAAATACGTATATGATTAGAAATCTTAATCACAGAATCAAAGTGCATAAATTATAAAATAGCAACTTTAAAAAATAATAGCTCAATCGTTCTCATTTTAAGATTGGTCTAATAACTATAGAGAATGAAAATGGGACAAAAGCTACTAGCATATAAAAGTTATTAAAACAGAAATCTCTCTCAAAAATCTAACAGACATCAACTACTGCGAAGTATATACTTTATTTAACATTCCAATAATAAGCCCTATTTACATATTATATAAATGTATGAAGTCTTAATATAAAATGGAAAAAATGTCTGGACTAAAAGAATCACTCCATATGGAGTTATTTTACTTACTGAAGACCTGTTTACAAAAATTTACAATAATTTATATAAATTATTTTCTTCCAAATTAGGTGGTTTTTAATCCATACAATTCTGATGACTTTACAAATATGTGTACATTAAAATGGTGGAAAAAAAATTACAGCATTTTCCTACGTAAAACTTGCTTTGGAAAGGAAGATGGTTTCTTTCTTCCCCTTCCAACAGCTCTTCCTGTTAATTCCGCAGTTTTTCTTGGTTTGCTCTTTACACCATCAACAGGGCTTGCCAAGGGAGAAATCAGCTTAATTTTTACTGGAGGAGGTGACCAAGAAGTGTCTTCTTCTGTATTTCTGAAAGAAGATACGATCAAGTAAGAATAAACACATTAAATATAACTGGTTTCTTAACACTGCATAAGGAACCTTAGGATGAGTGCTTTTAAAGAGAAATAATTGTTTCATTCTTAAAAATAAAAAAAAAGGAGAGAGAAATAATCATTTCAAGAGAAGTGAAGGTTGGACAAGTAATGTAAGCTAATGAGAAGCACAGTTAAAATTTCACTTAACTGCTCTCTGATTTGGGTATTGTGAAATGTTTCCTTTAAATGCTGCATATTAATAAAATACTGCTGAACTGCAAGGATGGACCACATATTAGTAGTCTATGGAGGTTCAGTAGGCCAGATCCAAAGAGGTACAGAAAAATGGCAATTCTCCAACACCAACAACTGGCAAATATATGTCATTTCAAAATATGAAGTTTTTCAAATACATATAGCGCGTAAGTAAAGTGTTCTTAATAATGGTAGTCATTAAATCAGTTTTTAGAGTAAGATAAAATAAATTAATATATTCTTTTATTATACAGCTGTTACTGCATTGAAAAAAATACTGTGTAGCCAACCTGTCTGAAATGGAGTAACTTCCTATGGATGTAGTTAGTAGTGAACTAATCTCTTGATTTTTAATGAATATAATTATCTTTACTAATGAAAAGGTGAAGCACCCTACTTCCCTTCCCCATTTACATTCTGCAGGTACTAAACTACCTCCACCAACGTTCTTCAAAAAAGCATGAGTGAGCCTTATATGCTACAGAGAAATCACCTTCATCATCAAGATGTAACAATGTCAAGGAGCAAGTACTATCAATGAGTGCAAAAGCTACCCTTTCCTGATGAGCTTAATTTTTCCTTCTAAATACTGCTTGTCTCATTCTAATTTGGAAAAATACAACTATTAGAGGTTACAGGGCAGAAAGATAAACTTACTTGTTTGCCTGTTTTGTTTTTGCAGTCTTCACTCTCTTCACTTCTCGCTCTCCCACGGTTACTACTGGTTTAGCATCATCTTCCTACAGGTTAAAATTTTAACAGGTAAATCATATGTAAACATTTGAAACTGGAAATTAATTTTATTACAAGTCATGGAGTATAGTCAATTCTAAAAAACTCAACAAATCTCAACGGGACTATTTTTGATTTGTCAGTAGAAACCTTACTCAACTAGGTATTCTATTTATTGCTTAGTCCTACAATTCAACTCCACATCTTGTCTCTTGCCACTGCAGTGCTTTTGCATCTCTGCATCTGATAATTTCTATGACAGAAATACCTTTCTCCTCTACGTTTGTCTAGAGAGGCATCGAGGTGAACAAGATTCTTTACACAAGTAATTATTTGTGATTTTGCTTCAATTCAACTGTATTTCCATTAACTGCTTAATTATTTTTGTGTTAAACTTTTGAACAGTAACTGATTCATGGCAGGTAACTTAATAAAAGCTTACAAATTAGCCTTCATAAAGATAAGGGGCCAATCCATGAAGAATTTTCATTTTAGGGTTAAGTATAGCTAGGTCAGAGTCAATTCTGTATCCCTGCAAGGAAACTTTCCATATGACATAACAGAACTTCATGGATGCATGTTTTAAATGAACAGATTAATCTGAGTAGGTACTAAAATTTAAAAAATTTTCTTCTATTTACGGGAACAGATTATATAATGCAAGATGTAATGAACAGATACTCCGAAGAGACACTAAGAAACCCAATGTTAATTCTGTAGCATTATGATATAAAATCTAGCAATACTATTATTCACTGTTCAGAGTATTATTAGTCTAGTCTCCTTTGTTCAATTTCACCATACGTAAAGATAAGGACAGCTACTACGAAGAGAATGAGAGACACTATGGTAGTCATTAGTGTCTTCCCCAATGTCAGATCTTGAAAACCTAAAAAGCCTTCATCATCCTGTAATGATTTGATTAGTTCTATAATATGCAGTATGTATTCAATGTGGTTGAAGATGGGGACAACTATTTGCAAGAAAACTAGAGACAAAAAGATAGACAGTGAAGATCTCCAGTGGACTTGCTTTGAAATCTGTATTTCTTTAAATCGTTTCTTTTTAAACTGTTTTGTTGTTTTGATATGTTTAATCTTACCCTCTTTAAGGTAAAAAACAAGTGTGTAGGACTGATATTACTAAGTTTTTGTTGGATCACTGAGCAGAACTGTTGGCAGTGTCACTATTTGAATGTCACTTTACATACTTTAATTTTGTAACCTGAATAACTATTTCTAAGATGACAATATGTAACTTATCAACTGGTGATTTCTTACTGTTTATTTTTCTGTAATTCTTTATTATTTCTACCCTTTTTTCTTCCCATTTTTTTTTTTTTTTTTGTTGTTTCTTTTTCCTAATAGGTAATTCAAATTGTGGCTGCCAATAGGTAATATATCAGTAATATACTATTAAGTCTGAATGCAGGATCTCCAAAGGCAGGTATAGACAAGATAGTTTTGGGCTTTTGGCATAAACAGTTGATATCTTTAGAAAATTTTACTTAGAAAACATTTATCTGAAAAATAAAAGGATGTTTAAGCAAACATACACACAGGTATGTCTTCCTTACCAGTTCATCTATCAGCCTGGATGTACTGGATATATTCTTTTTCTTGGTCCTCAAAGTAGGAGGTGAGAAGACAAACTGAGAAGATAAATCTGAAACTAGTTCTTTCAGCTGTGTAGGAGTCTCTATTCTTTCAGCTAAAGAAAAGTCAGGAGAAAAAAGCCAACATGTATCTATGTCTTTAAAGTATATACTTTTATACATGTGTATGTCAACCAAAGGCTTAATGCAAATGATGCATATTACCAAGACCCAAACATTCCCAAACCTAGAAACCACAAGCATCGTAATTACTCAGGTTAGGATGTTAGGAGAAAGAATGGTGTGTGTATGTAATCCTAATATCATTGTTTATTAGATAAAATACTGCTCCTCAAACTTAGGGGAAAGCATTAATTCCAAATATGACTTAAACTAGTCTGTGTCGTAATTCTCAGACCAAATTTTCAATTACACAGTACTTTTATTGGCAAAAGTAATTTCATTTACACAAGAAAGACTTAAACATTCTTTTCAACTTAGTCTGAGCTATATTTCTAGTCGAGAGGAACAACAGAAAGGTTTATGCCGTAAGATGAAAAGTAAGGAGAAAGTAATTCTGTCTCAGTTTCTATAAAATGAGATTAATGGCAATACCTATCTCAAAGGTGGTTCTGAGGTTTAAGCCAGCTATGGTGGCACAGCTACGGTGGCCAAACTATGGTCCCAGCTGAGGCAGATGGAGCACCCCAATCCAAGCCTTGCCTACATAGTCAGTTCCAGGCAAGTCTGAACTACATGGCAAGACTGTCTCAAAAACACAACAACCTTCCACCCCTGAATACAACAACATCACATCATCAAAGGCTTTCTGAGATTAAAAGATGACAATATCAAGTGGCACATAGTATATGCTTTCCAAGTAGATTCTTGCATGTTTTATTATTTTTAAAAATATACAAACTCTTGACAGAAACTCTCAAACTGTATTGCAGTGTTGTTTATTTAACTTACTGGGACAGAATTCTATCAGATGTCAGATTCTGCATTTAAGGCATGATTGTTAGCAACAGAAAAAATAGGGGTCATACTAAGAATAAAGCTTGTAGGCAGAAGTTGAAATGCTTAGGGTTACTGATGGCAACTTCCCCATTCTGTGTCGAAAATACATAAAACATTTCTATACTTTTTCTATGGAAATGACTTATCTATTTCAACTTGCAATCGTCTTGCCTTAGCCTGCCAAGTAGCTGGGAATACAGGCATGTATTATAATCAGCAAAGATGATACATTCTGTAATTCTTCTTCCAACTAAAACAATTACATTCTGTATACCTAACCATTATCACAACTACTTTAGGCATGCACCAGCTATAGTAGTCTGAAATCTCTTCTTCCATTTCCATCTTTTTAGACATTAAAGCAACTTCCCCATGGAACTGTCTTCTCCTGTGAAATGTTAACAATACTAATACACTACATGTCTGTTTGTGCATTTTGTGTATATATGTTATGTAAAAACAGGTATTTTTACTCTTTTGAGAGAGGTATCACCTTTATCGAGAGTTTGAACTACACCCAATGTAACCACTGGCTCATCAGTGACAAAGAGTGAGCTTGGGTAAGCAAACATACTGGTTTATGAGCATCAACTAATTTTATTGGTTGTGGTATAGAAGTTAATGAAATCTGTATAATGAATACCAATAAAAACTACCCATGGTTCCTCTCAAAATAAATCTAGAAACACAAAATCTTTAAAAGATAATTTGTTTGAAGGATTTCTGGAGTGGAAATTTCTCAAGTAATTGTTTTGAAAATTACTGCTTAAATCAAACAGTAATTTAAACAAATTTTAGGTTTAACATTTTTAATGAAGATGAAAACGATAAGTAAAAATACAAGTACCTTTTGCTTTCCTTGAAACTTTTGCTGTAGGAGAAAATAAAGTCTCATTTTTTGGTTCAGAAAGATCTTGCAAAAAGATAGCATTGCTTGATCTAGTCCTTACGCTACGCGAAGATTTAATAAAAGCTGTGGCAGAAAGCAATCTTTCTTCTTTGTCATTGGTTTCTTTATTTGTCACTTCATCTACATGTTCTTCTGATACTGAGCATAATGCACGTTTTTTTTGGCTTTGATTTTCAGTCTTCTTCATAAGGTTTTTCTTAGCACTCATTACCATATCAAGTTCCTCATTTGGCACTAACATCGATTTTTCTAAACCTGGTTCTCCAACACTGGTATTTTCATTTCTAGCTGGGGTGTTCCTTGCAGATCTTCGGACACTGAGAACTTTTGTCTTTTTGGGGCTTCTCTCTCCCTCAATAGCTTTAGATTCAGTATCTTCCAATGGCTTTATCTTTCTTGGTCTACCGCGTTTCCTAGGTGTGGCAGACACATCAAACTCTGCCTGAAGAGTCAACTGGGATGAACCAAGTTTAGACTCTTGTATAATACCTGGCATACTAACTTCTTTCTCTCTGACCCTTCTACTACGTTTAACAGAGAGCTGCTGGTCACTGGATTTCTCATCCTGTTTATATCCTGTATTTTCAGAAGCTTCTAAATTAGCATTTCTCAATCTTTTTGTAGTCCTGCTAGGACTTGCTATGTTACTAACTGTTAGTTCGCTTATAATTTCAGCACGTTTCTCATTTTCTACAGATTTTTTAATTCTTTTAGGAGTCACTTTAGTAACAGACAAAAGCTTAACTTCTTTTATAAAAGTGTCTTCAACTGCTGCTTCCAATGGCTGAGATGATTTTGACCCTTTTGGTTTTCTATCTAGAGTAACCTGTGTTTCTCCTTCCACAGAATTGATACTTTCTAATATGTCTTGACGAATCTCTTTTATATTCTTTCCTCTTCTAGAACTAAGAGAACTTTGAGGTATTTCTTGTTTCTGAAGACTTCCTTTAACATCAGAATAGGCACTTTCAGAAGCCTCAGAAATTTCTTTTGTTTTTCTAGTTTTCTTCCTAGCTGGTGGTCCCAGCATCTTAGGCGTACTGATATCTGCTGACTCCTGCTGTTGTGTCAATGTGATGTTCAGGTTTTGGATGCGCTGCCGTCTTGTGCGAGTTCTGGAAGAAACCGCATCATCACTCTGCCTGACATTTATAGCCATTGTATCTATTTCCTGAACACTCTTAGGTGTACGTTTGACTAATTTGGTAGAAGACATTACATTTTGGCTTATTAAAGGCATGCTTTCATGCATCAACTGTTCCACTGTATCTGAAGTAACTTCTTTACTTCCTGTGTCTTTAATTACATCTAGTAAATTTTCTGCAATTGCTACTTTAACTGGTTCAGGCACATATGGTAAAGTCTCTACTTTCTGAGATTCCTGGTCACTAGATATGACGGATGGCAAACTGGCAACATGTCCATGATCATCACCTTCCACATTATACACAATTTTTTCCATAGTTGCTGTGTTAGTTGCTTTTGGCAACACATTTGATGGTGCAGGATCTCCTGTCTCAACGTCTCCTTCTTCACCTTCTAATATTAAGGTAAAGTTGCTCTGAGCAACAAAAAGTTCCCCATCTACTTCAGCAATGTCACATTCAGCAGAGTCTTTATTATCAGGCAAGTCACAAAACTGTGGCTCAATAGTATCAAAATTATATTGAAGTTTAAGAGTTCCTGAGGGATACAACTCATTAAATGAAAGATTCTTAGCCTCTTCTCCTGATTTTTGAACTTCAAGCTTTTCACGTCCATTCACCTAAAATAAATTAAAGAGACTGGTTAAAGGATTTAAAAATGTAATTTTTAACTAAAAGCACAACGACCATCTCACACTTGGCATGTGCATTTTAAAACATAAACTATATTGATATATGGCATATACTTTACAAGATACCATTTAAACAATCAGTTCTTAGTCAAAATAACTAGACAGAAAAGGGTTTTAAGATTATGACTGGAATTAAATTAGAAATTCCACATTTCCTAGCTAAAGAGATAGCATTAAAAAAAATTTTGATACTAACAGTTGGTAGTATTAAAAAATCTTGATACTAACAGTTGTTAGAAAATTAAGGACTTATTCTATCCTCATCCAAGAAAAAAATATAACTGGAGAAAAAGAAACAACCCCCAAACTATTTTAATGATAATTCCCACATTACCTAACTATCCATACTTTTCTACACAGCATGATCCCCATAAGGTTGAAGAACAATTCACCTACATAAGCTCCCTTGGGCTAGACTCAATCCTCTTCCCTTTGCTGGGGCTGCATAAACCATGAAATTCCTAAGGCTTTCAAGTTCAGTACCTCTCCTGCAAGGGTTTGGTGGAAGAAGGAATGGTCCTTGCATTTACCTTTTGGTAAGGGAAGGGGAGAAAAAGGAGGAGGTAGAAAGTAACAGAGAGATAGATCTCCTGACCAAGAAGGTAGAACATTACCACCCACCTAGAAAATGACATTTTCCCATCCCCAAACAATCAGAGAGAAGACAGACTGGAAGTAATCTATAAGTGAGGATTCCCACTTACAACATGCCCACATTTTTATTAGCTTCACATGTGAAGGACTACGGCTTTAGCCATATAATTTACCGAGAGACTATTTATAGAAATGGGTATGGGTAATTATAAGATTTTTTTATGAGTTAATAAAACTCCACAAATTCTATAAAATAGCTTCTATAAATAAGCAGAAAGTAGTTTCTCATATTCAATTATCATATAAAAGCTGTATTTTAGTAAGCAAATTGGTAGAATTTTAGAAACGCACATTAAGTATTTAAAAAAAAAAACACAAAAAACCAGAAATCCTTTCTGGAGGTTGAGAAGGTTGAACATTAGCTGTGTAAATATTCTCCCACAAGTATGCATGGGGAAAATATCCTGTTTTACTATCTGTTTTTACATATATGCTCTTAAATATGTTTGTCTTTGGAGTAGCCATTATGTTTTCTTATGGCTAAAAACTTTTCATTTAAAGTAGATAATAAGCAGAGCTAAAAGGACAAATTGTGGCTTAATACAGTCTTTTTTATGAGAACTAATTTCATCAAGGACATGCTTCTTTTGTATTCCACAAAGTACTTATTCCTTAAACACAGTTTTTTTTTTAGATTTTATAATAGCAGTGAAGCGAACACATTTAGCCATGTCTTAAAATCTAGACCAAAATTGAAAGACAAAGAAGTAAAAAAATTTTTTACATGAATTTCTTGAGCATCAGGAGGACTGTGGGAAATTGGATGCTTTTCTTCTGGTGCTAAGTTAGCACTTTGTTTTAGCACATCATCTTCTGTTTCATGCTCTTTTAAGTTCAGTGCTATTTCCTGGTCAAGCCTATGTTCAGAGACAACAGGATTTCCAGAGGCAGTAAGTCCAGAGCTTCCACTCTCATTGACATCAGCCAGACCTGAAAGAAAAGTAAGAGCTAACTGTTCAACTGTTTAAAGTTTGAACTACAAATCACAATCTACGGACAACTAAGAAAATGAACATAAAGGAAAAGGAAAACGCTATCTACCCTACCCTGCATCTAAGAATATTATCCTGTCACACTGTAGAAAGCCTACAGCATGCTAAAGAAGAAAACCTGCGTGCATCTATATATTAATCCACTTTAGTATACCATCATTCATTTTATATCATTTGTGTATCATTTTCATGAAGGTAAGAGACAGAAAATAAACTTTACATTTAAACATTTTTTTTTCCTGTTGAAATATAATTTCTGCCCTTTATTACAAAAGCTTAATACAATGAAAACTGTTTTAAGGAGGCTCAGGTATTTGTTCATTATTAACTTGAAAACTGTATTAACCAGGTAGCTACTAGACAACTGGCTATTCTTGCCAAGCCTTTACAGAATCTAAAAATATTCTTTTCATCTTCCCCTTTTCCAAAATTGTACATGTCATTAGCAATCACAGGCCATATTTGGGTTTAGTATCTGTTAATGACACAAAACATAAGAACCTCAGGGGTCTCTAATTGAATAAAAAATCCTTTAGTTTAACAAAAATCAATGAAAGTTGAAAGTTAAAAAAAAATAAGAACTGGGCAAAATATTCTCACACTTGCAAAAAATTGGCTGGGTGTGGTGGTACACACCTATAATCCTAGCACTCAGGAGATTGAGGCAGAAGAACTGCTACAAGTTCAAAACCAGCCTCACCTATATATCCTGTCTCCAAAAGAAAAACAATGGGGTAATTATCCCTAATATGCAAATAGCAGTAAAACAACATGAAACTGTTTTCCACCTGACAGTTTGGCAAAAAAGAATGGGAATATAGGCACTCTTTACTATATAAACAGCAGGACACAACCTTTACTGGGGAAAACTGTAAGATATGAAAAATCTAAGTGTAATCTTTGACCCAGTAAAGTCCATGTCCAACAGAAATGCTGATAGAATGTCTGAGGATATACATACAAGAATATTCACTGCAGAAATGAAACAGTAAAAACAAACAAAAAAAGGGAAAATAATCATCAGTCCAAATGTTTATCAATAAGCAATTAGCTCAACACACACCCATAGTACAGAATCCTACCAGAGCCATTACAAAGGATAAATCAATCAATACTCCTGCGATGAAAAAATACCTATTATTAAATGAAAAGTTGCTGTTTTAAAAATAACATACTGATAATGTAATGATAGTTATTTACAGTAATAGTTAACATTTCCCAGCTTTTAAGTGCAAGTACTACTCTCAATATTTTACATGCAATTGGCTTAATCCTAACAATCATAAAATGGACACTATTTATATTTAACAAGCAAAAAATAAGAGGAATAGTCCATAATCTTATAGTAAACTACAGAACTGAGTTATGAACACAAGCTGTCTAGGTCAAGGCCCTGTAATCTTTTGCCACCTTTACTATCTCTTCACAGAAAAAAAAAAAAATTATTTTTCAAGAAAAAGATTTTAAATTGTTAACAATGGTTTTTTTTTTTTTTTTTTTTTTGTCTTTTTCGTTTTTGTCGGTACCGGGGATCGAACTCACGACTGCCTGCTTGCAAGGCAGGCGCTTATGCCACTGAGCTAAATCCCCAGCCCCCGTTAACAATGGTTTTAACTTTACGTGTCAGATAATTCTCTGAATTATTTTACAGTAAGTATGCATTATATTCTTAAAGTCTGCTCTGATTTTCCAGAAGCCGTATTTATGACGTGATAGGCACAAAGGTGTTAACAGTAGAGCACAGGTTCTAGAATCAGAAAAGTACAGGGACTAGGTTAATATATATGAAATATTCTGGAAATAGATATTCCACAGGCCCGCTCTCTTTAAACCCAATTATTAGCTCTCTCAGGAAAACATCTTTTTCATGTCTCTATAGTCTGGGTTTGAGAGGAGGCAATTAAAAAAAAAATCAACTGGATAAAAACATTAGATGAATTCCACATAGTGATCAATTTCCCTAAGTTAACCACTATATTAGACTGATAGTATACTTTGCTTTTCTTTCATCCCTCAAAGAAAAATCTGTTCACAAAAATCATTCTAAGACTTCCACCATTAAGGCAACAAAACACCTAATGAGCAACTCACTGTTATAAGCCAATGTATCTCCTTACAATGCTTCTATTCTACAGAAGTGAACAGAAAGAGACAAGTGAAAAAGAAAATCTGGATAATATATTCTTTTATTATTAGAACAGAAAAATCTTTACTCATAAACACGAAAATGAAACAATCCCAAAGTCAAATCATACATACGTGTATCATTATCTGCTGTAATTGTAGAGGTGCAGGTTTCAACACACATTAATCCTTCATCCAAAATCGGTGCTCTGGACTTAGGGGTGAGGATTTTCCTTTAGAAATAGAAATGTATAATTTACTGTGTAAAAAGATCCATCTCTAACCAGCACTAGACTTTCTGCCTCTCCATTTGTTTTCATGATGCAAACCAGGGTTCAGAGAAATCACTATTCAAGTGCATTTTCACTATTTTATAAAAATTACAAGCGAATTTAAAAACAAATCGTGCCATATTTCTTTTCTTACTGTTCTATCACTTTACTCTTTTTGCAACAATGTTATGGCTTTAAAATACAAAGGAAATAAGACTTTAAAATGCTTGTTGGCATAAATTGCTGTGAGGGTAATTATCAATGATCGGTGGCCATACTCTGCAAATAAGCCAGTGAAGTACTACAAAATATCTTCTATGCACTCAGTAGGATCAAGTTTAATATTTTACCACACTATTACCTTGGCACTCAAGGTAATTGGTTCCGGGTGACTGGAAAGGGCACTGAGTCAGAGGTAAGGGGATGCTGACAAGTCCTGAATTGTACACTGGGTACAAAATTTTCACATCAAAATGCGTTATGTATGAAATTTGACAAGTTTTAAGCAGGCAAGTACCAACATATGATTGTATTCATTTATTAATAGGTATTTGTTAAAAGGATTTAACCACAAAGTTTATAGCAAAGGTAGCTGAGAAGAGTAAGTCAAAAAATCCAGTTTGTATTTAAAAAGGAAGTACTTGCATACCAAGATGTTAAATATTCACCTTGATTTTAAAGATTCATTTAGAAAAAAAATAAATACATAAATATTCACTTAAGAGTCTCTATCAACCAGATTCTTTGAATATGAATGCTTCTTGCTTTGTAACTATTCCAATTACCTGTCAAATTCATTGCAATAAGTAACATTTGTTTTCATTAAAATTCAAAAAATGTTATAACAAACAAAATGAAATAATCCTTTATCACTGTTTTCTGCCACTTTTCTGATGAAAGAGCTTGGCAAAGATTTCAAGTATCTAGCTAGACATCACAGAAGTAAGTGACTGAGTTTCATTTACAAGGTGACTATCAAAACCTGAATTCCTTGGGTAATTTATGAGGTTACTCTCAGTACTTGCTTCCTATAATGCAATCTACCAGCTAATGCCTTAAGTTATATTTTTATATGCTAACTATGCTATAATATTGTTATTATTCTCTCTTGATAACTGAAGCTGTCACTTATGCATGTACTACAATGTTACTCAAAGTGTGACATGCAATCTGTGCCTACTTTTGAAATGAAACAAGCTTTTGGCAGAGGTAAATTGGTAGTTAATTTCATTGATTACATCAGCTAACTTCTGACAGATTATCAAATGGAGGTTTGATGACCTAAATAAGTCCTACTATGTATAGAATAGTTTACTATGGGCTTACAAGTTTCATTATGCATCTTTTTAAAAGGATTTAAATTTGGTTTCATAAACTTACCCTTCACGGGCTGATAGAACACCAGAAGCTTCAATGCCTTGAGTGGGACTTAAATGATTTAATTCTGAAAGTTCCTCCTGTGAAACTTCTAAATTGCCTGTAGGTCATACAGATAAAAAATAGCATTTATGCTAAATGTTTTAATAATTACTCATAGTTTTGGATCTTTACTTCGTGTGGGTGTCCAAGTGTATTCCTGGGGATGGAACCAACAGCCTTACACAATAATACATGGCAGGCAAGTGCTCTACTACTGAACTACCACATCCCCAGACCTAGATTTTTTTTTTGGTAGGGAGGATCAAATTCATGACCTTGCGCTTGCCAGGCAGGCGTTTATGTCACTGAACTAAATCCCCAACCTAGACCTAGATTTTTAAAAAGAAGTTGTTGAGCCTGCTGTTTTGTTCTTTAAGTTACTGTCTTGGCAACAACTGCCAACAGTTCTTCCCATTCTCTGAACCTAGCTCAAGAGTCCCATAGCGCCCCTTAAACGCCAGCTTTTCACTTTTTAATTGGCACTGCTACAAATGTTCTACATAACTTACTTCTCAACATCCAAATAGGTAGATGAATAGATTTAGCCTGTTTTACTATGAAGTTCTCATATACGATACCCTTAATAGATTTTCACTGCCTAATATTGTAGGTATAATCAATGGAGATTCATTTTTATCTAATACAGTATTTGTCATTGAAGTACTTTAAACTGTAACACATCAAAAAAAGCAGTGTACACTTCCAAACATGCTATTTCTGAGCAGAATATTACAATGCCAAGACTAGTAATAATGTTTTTGTATACTAACAAAAACACAACACAATCCAAACTTCGTAGAACTCATGTCTGAATTCAGCCTAGGCAGAAAAGTATTTTTCAAAAGATAGCCATGACACAGAGTTTCATAAAAGCATTGGGTTTTACAGACTTCATGTTCATAGTTACCTTTAATAAAGTTTGTTAAAACTCTGCATAGGGCAATAAATCTAAAAACAGGCTTTATTATTTTTGACCTACCAATTTTAAACCAAGTCTCCTTTCCTAGTATCTTGCTGGCTCTCACAGGCCTCACAGAAATAGTACTAACCAAACTTGCATTATAATGGCTTGTTAATGAAGTCTACAGTGCTCTGTATGACATATGAGAAAGTATTATGCCTGCCTGACTCACTGTTTGACATTCAACACCTAGCAAACACACAGGAGCTTTCTGAAAGCACATGCAGTAAGGACTCTGTAAAATTAGTATTAGTTGCCATAGTTATTTGAAAACCTTTTAAATCAGATTATGGCAAATTACATTTTTTTCTTGTGCATAAATATTCTTTTCCAAATTTTTTGGCTGAATTAAAAAAGATACATAAAAGTTGTCCTCCTTTCAAATCTCATACTTACTTATGGAGCATGTAAGCCGTAAGATTTGAGCATTCTGTCTAACACCTAACATCCTATGAGTATACAGTAATTATTCAACCTTGATGACTTTCTTACTGTAGGAAAATCCTACTTCAAATTTTAATGAGGGATATCAATGGCAATTTTGATAGTGTGAAAATGAGTTCCTACCTATTTGCTTCTTCATGTCTGAAGGAGTTGCTTCTGATCCAAACACATCTTTTGTGCCATCCTTCTTAGTTTGTTCATTTAAATTAATTATCAGTTCAGTGGAAGAGCTTGGTGGCTTGAAAAAGAAGTCTTTAGACTCTCCAGGTGACAGTGCATCATAATACTCTAAAGTAGAAATATCTGATCTGCTTGAAACAGTGCTGTCTTCTTTGCTCACATCAAGTTTCTCTGGACTCTGAGAGGGTGTATCCTGTGACCTTGCATCCATTTCTTGAAGATCTTTTTCAGGGGGATGCAGGGGAAAAGATGTACCTTTATCTTTGTTCTTTAGCCACACAGTTTCAGCAGGAATTCCACTTTTATGGAAAGGTGTAGTAACAAGTACTTTTGTTTCACTGCCATCTGCAACCTGTTAAGTAAGGTTAGGGCAAGAAAATTAACCAGTAAATATTAACCCAGTGGTGACTCGTGGGACCAAACACACCCATGCTTGGTATTTCTCTGAACTCTTCTTAATTAAAATTCATTTATTTAAAATTTATTCTTTTTTAGAACAGTATGAAAGTTACTGGTTGTCAGTGTTTCCCTAATTTGTAGTACACTATTAATTTCCAAAGATTAAAATGAATAGATCAGATAATCAATAATTACCAAATAGGTTCCTATTATCCTACAATGAAAATCTGAAAAGGTACCTGCCCAAATAGAAAACTTAATTAGAATTTAAGGGAAGGAACACAACATAGGGTTAAACAACAAACAAACAAAATACATGCACTAAGAATTAGAGATTTGGATTCTAATTCTACTCCTGTCATCTAGTTTTCTATTTTCTTTACTTACAAAATGTGGATTTGGCTTGTGCTGTCCACTAAAATTTCTTTCACAACTATTTCCTAATTTAAAGACAACCTCAAGATTGCATATAAAAACCTAGTGATCTAAGTTTCCACTTGTAGAAAGTACAAAGGACTGAACTCACATCAAGCTACCTCCCTACCCCTTTTTATTTTGAGACAATGTCTCACTAAATTTCCTAAACTGGCCTCAAACTTGCCTTAGCTTCTCAAGGACAAGGGATTACAATACGTGCCACTGCGCCAGGCTAGTATAGTATGTTCATCCTTAAGTCCTTTCCTCTTTACACCTTAGTATTATTATCAAACTTACTCCAGCAGTCCATTGTGTGCTCATGTCTTCTTCCATGAATGAAATTCTTGTTTCTTTAAGTTGTAAAGGTGGAGTAAGAGACCTTCCAGGTGACACAGAGGGAGATGCTAAAGGTATTCGAAGACTAGATCTTAGGATGGATTGTGGAGTCAATTCTGCAAATCCAGAATTAACTGACATAGCCAATGTTTTAGCTTTCTGTGACAAACAGAAAACGATATCATCATTAGGGTTTGTAAAAGGCATTTACACATTAGGACAGACTAGGTCATTTAGGTCACAATAATAGTTATTTTCTCATCTCCAATAAACACATAAGTAGAAAATTTTATTTCACAATTCTGGGAAGAAATACAAAATTCTACCAGAGCATTTTACAGGGAGGCTACAAAGCATGTAATTGTATTCATAGTCTTTCTAAAAGTCCTCATTATTTCCAAAATACAGTGCCAATTACTTACGTAACCAAAGTTTTAGTCAGGTGAAAGACCTGATTATATATAATGAACACAAGGTTAATTAGAGGAAGATAATGCCAATTAATAATGGAGGGCTGGGAATTTAGCTTAGTGACACAAGTGCCTGCCTAGCAAGTGGAACGTATGTAGTGAGTTTGATCTGCAGTACCCCCCCAAAATGGAGAGTGACTTTAGTATGTCTTTAGAAAAAAAATTCATCACTACTATCCAGTAATGAGCAATATTCATTAGAATCCTCTAAAGATTCTGTATAATGAGTAAAAATAATTTAAAATTAGCACTGAGATTGTTTAATAATTCTTTCACATGACCACTAAAGACCTAGTAAAACAAGTTACTGAATCCCTTTATATTAATAAATACAGTTACTTAGATTACATGATTATGATTTTTTAGTAACAGGCTGTTCAGGAGTTGCAAAATTACTTTCCTAATTTCATTTGAATCTAGTGTACAGAATACAAAAGAAGTTTTTTAAATGAATGAAAGAAGTATAGTACTAGACATTAACTGTCAGGAACTTAATTTTTTTAGGAATTTAGTAATTTTATGAAGTTCTTTTTTTTTTTGTCTTTTTCCTCTTTATCAGTACCGGGGATCGAACTCACGACTGCCTGCTTGCAAGGCAGGCACTTATGCCGCAGAGCTAAATCCCCAGCTCCTATGAAGTTCTTATAATAACTGCTTTAGGAACAGCATTTACTGAGGTATTTTTTTATTCAGCTTCAAAAATAACAAGTCTCTTAATTCACTATAAATGCTGGTTCTCAAGAACAGAATCAAAAACCACCAAACCAAATCACAGAAGGAGGAGGAAGAGATTTAATGTAAAATATTGGAAAAGGTAAAAGATCACTGGTACCAGTTACCTCAAGTTTGGTTTTGTTTTCTCAACTATCAGGAAGGATGGAAGCAAAAATCACATAAAGACAGGCTGATAAAATAATGAAATCATTTTGCTTTACTACTAGTTTCATTACAAGGGTCAGAAAGAAATAAAAATACATGTAAGAACTAAAAATCAGTTGACAGAAGAAATAACATAATTAACAACAGGAATAAAGATTACACAAAGATTGACACTCAAAAATCTTGAAAGCATTTTGCAAAAGACAAAGGCCCATTTGTAATAACCACACAGAACCTTGGATTACATTCAAGACAACAATGTGATAATTAATATTACACAAGAAAGCTAATCTCTTTAAGATAATGTTAAAGCAGTTTTGGAAAAATAAAGATTTAAGTTGAAAAAAGTACTTAAAAGTTCTTGACTATCTGGAGATATTAGCTAAAAATAGCTTATTTTCTTCATGTGACTTAAAAAATTAAGAACTCCTTAGCTTCCCTATGAATTTTGGATATGTAATAAATACTAACCTTAACTACAAGAGGAGTTTCAAGTAAATTTAATTCTGAAGTCCTAGGGGTTTTCTGATGTGATCGTTTTAACTGTGAACGTGAATTAGGGAGTAGGTATGATGGAGATCTTGTGGGACTTTGCTGAATAAACCTCCAAGATTGAGGAGATTGTGGAATAGGATGAACCACCAAATTCAGCAATCTGTAAACAGAATACACATATGAACAAAAAAATCTTGGTAACTTATTTAACAAACAAAAAAACTGAGTATTCCTTTAATTATTCAGATTTGCTTATTCACTGGTAAATGTAGTAAAAATTGAGTCAATCACATTAATGTAATCAAATTTGTCATCATTAGTTTAAAAGGTCAGAAAATTATCTCATAGTTAAAATAATTAGGAGTTACACATAACAATTTGAAAACCAATAATTCTAGATATCCTCCCTTCTGCTAGTATTTACTAAGCCTTCATTGAATCAACTGTTTATTTTTTTAACTGCTTATTTTGAAATGAGGACCAATTGGTACTTACTGAAAATATAAAAACTTTCTAGCAATCCATTTGCTGTAATTTATTTTTATTAAAAGACCACTTACCTACATCTTATATAATAGTGATGTTTTATCTTTTTAGATCTGACTGCAATAAAGACTAGATTGACTATACTATTTTGCCAAATAGTTAATTTTTGTGTGTGTGTGTGCCAGAAATCAAACTCAGGATCTTGTGCTTGCCAGGCAGGTACTTGTGCCACGAAACTATATTCCCAGCCCCATATAACTGAGTCTTGTAACAAAATAGAATCTCAATGTTTTCTATCATCTCCTGGATCCAGTTCTTATCAAATGATTATTAAGTATAGTCCAAATAAGTTTAAAAGTGTAATTTACCAATAAATAATTTTACTTGAAAGTGAAATTTTTAGGTCACAATTTTTGGTGGACCATATGCAAAGATACATTTTCCTCAATTCCCCAATAAAATCTATTTTTGGTTGTATTTTTTAATGATTATATACAGTATTCTCTCTTTTTTTTTCCCTCAAATGTTCATGTGATTTACCTGAGAGTAACAAGACAAATGCAGAATGTGCTAGTGACCAAAAATAAAAACTCTCAGTTTGAGTGCCTTCCTTTCATTCTATTATTCAGGCTGAGGAGATTTTCACTATGAGGGGTGATAGACAAACAGATTATAGCTGCTTATGATTCAACCTACTACACAGTGGGGAAGTATTTTATGAAGATAGGGTATTCCTACTTGCTATTCAATGGTAAACAGCTTTGAGATTTTCACCAATCCAAGAATATGTAGGGATTCCTCAATTTTCATTTTTTCTCTACCTGATTTGTATTTAAAACACTGGAACTGTAGTTTGTTCACTATCCCAAACATATTATCTGTTAAATGCTCTGCATTAGTATTTTATGTCTAAAGGATTTACTTATGAATGATTGTTTCTCAAAAACAAGGCCCATGCCATAAATGACAAATTCTACTTATACAAGATTAATATACTCAAATTACACTTTTCAAAAGGTAACAAGAAAAAAGTATTTTCTAAAAGAAATGTTGAATGTTATACTAGGTCTTAGTCTTTCCTTAACTACTTTTCTGACCATGATTCAAAGGAACATTTTATAATACACACATAGAAAACATAAATTATGTAAAATACCACTTTAACCCTTAATATATATGCAATGCTTACTACTCTACTTCATTCAAAGAAGCATCCATTATATATTTACTTACTATCAAGTAATGCAAACCAATATGAAAACCAGAATTAGGAAATGTGGTATTTTGGTGTTAATGAAGACTAAATCCTCTTACACATCAGACAAGTCCACTATTGCTGAGCTATGTTCCTTGGTCCTTTAAAAGTCTTTTTTTCTTTAAAAATTTTGAGGTGGGCCACTGTAAAGTTCTTCAGAGTGGCCTCAAACTTGGCAATACTCTCAGGCATACCACCACCAATGCACTGAATATGGAATGGTTTTCACAGAAGGTAAATATTCACATCTTAATGGGCTCTCTTCTGTGTGAACTAATTTAGCCTTTAAAGGATTTTCTCAAATCATCTTTTGGCCCTGAGATCATTAGTTAAAAGTCGTCAAACCTTATTATTGTCCCCTGTTGGACCCTAGTCTATTATTAAAGTAAACAAGTATCAAGAAAAAGTAACTAACAGGAAAAAAAATTGTAAGTACTGGTAGAAAAACCCAGAATGTCAATAAAAACATCTTCCATTAAAAATATATGATCTCAGGAAGATACAATCATGTTTGGTCTAAAAAAGGCAAATCCTTTCAAGCTTTGAAAATGTCCTTTATGTACACATTATACTTTTTTGCCCCAATTTTTTAAAGTTATAAACTTATCCCAAGTATCTTATTCTTAGTTATCAAAAATCCACATTTCATTTCTATAAAGCAATGTAAGTTTTTTTCTTGATAAAACAATCAAATATTTGCAATTCAGTGGCATTAACATTCAGGACAAACACTCAATGTTCTCTGCTACTGATGATTATGAAACATTTTTCTACTACTTGACATTTTTAAATGCAGTAGTACCTTGGTTAATGAACTCACTTCTTTCCAACATTCTGGTCAGAAAATGAAATGGATGTGAATCAAATGAAATTCCATGGTTAGATTCAATGGACCTTGTGGGAAAATAACTTAATTCAGTTCTCATCTAATTTGGTTTACAACCAGAACTGTGGCACGAATTAAGTTTATGAACCTAGGTACCACTTGTACATACTTACAATTTCGTCTTGGATGTGAAACTTTAACTATTTTTCTAATACCACAGGAAAGATATGGAAAGTACTACTGCTTTTCTGGAGTTACATGAATCATTTTAACAGGGTCTACTGCAAAGGAGAATGTTTCAACAAGCCAACCAAAATTAGTCATTTATCATAAAAGCAACTTTCATTCAGAAGTCAATAAGGAGAGCTAATAGTGGTCTGCTTCTTTTCATTCAGGTGTCTGGAATCACTGAGTAGAAATTTTAAACATACCAACAGCTGATACAAAATATCTGAAATTACTGTACTACCAGGTAAAAAAACATTAAAAATTTGCTTAACAATTTAAATTTGGTCCATCTAATTTTAAGATAACAGCAATTCTTATAATAATAACATTGTATCTTTAAAAATGATTTAATAAACTGTTACCTAGAAATTTTCTGTGATGCTTTTGAAATTGGTGTTCCAACAAATGCCTCAGGAAGCAGGAAAGAATGTATTATAGGAGATGTTTCTTCTATTTTAGAGCTACAAAGGAAAAGATTAACTTTTAATTATGTATCGTAAGAGACAGATTAAAAATACTGTTATTTACAACTAGATGGAAGGACTTTTATTTTTACTTTGTACATTTTTGCACTAATTACAAACATGAATGTGTTTCACTTTAAGTTTAAAGAAAAAAATCATTCTTTTATAAGAAATGTAGCCCCCAAAAAGTAGCCAACATAAAGAGCTTTGCCATTTTACATACATTAATAAACCCCATGCAATGAGAATGGACTGCTGACGAGTGTTACTAAAAAGCAAGGAAGATGGGAAGTAGCAAACATGATTTAAAGAGGTATAAAAAAAACATACCTATTGTACAGTGACACATGACTTGTAGATTCACTGTTTGCCCATACTTCTCCAATTTTAGATAACACATTACTGATGAAAGTAGATTTTGTTATCACTGTTCTGGTTATTGCTTTCTTTGGAAATGTTGATAATGGTTTTGGTCTAGGAACTGTAAAATAATGCAGCATTTAAGTGCATTTCTACTAAACAGGATTTTAATAAATCATTTCACATGACAACAATACAGAAGACACAACAGCTAGGTAGAATTTGTTAATCTGGGTTTCTGACTGACTAATCTAGCAGTTACAAGTTTGGAGCAGAGTAACTTTCATGGCAGAAGGCAAGAGGAGAAATAAAAACTTCATTTCATGACAAATAGATTAAAATTTACAGATAGATAGTAAAATATTATTTAACATGTTTTCTAGAAGCTGGACAGGATGCATTCAATTACAAAGTTCTTTCATTCTATACTAAGTGTAATTGTAAAAACTTTCCGAAAAGTTCTAAAGCAGCCAATAAAAATGTAAGACTGTTAAAAACTTATGTCAGTCTTCAATGAAATCTTACCTTCTCGAAAAACTGATGTTGACACCTGGTAAGGCTTAGCTCGCTCAATGGCCAATTTTCGCTGGGCTCTAGGAAGGATTTTCCCATATTGGTGTAACATAGCGTTTCGAGCCACTGATCTCTCTCGTACACGAGGATCGCGATCATTCTATTGGATACATAAATGATAGAATTTAATCTTCAAAATATTGAGTGCTGTGTCCTACTTACATTTTCCCAAAATGAAGACTTCATATACAAACTTAATTGCTTACCCATCAACAAATTCCCAGTTCCTAACACTAAGCTTGGATTCTTCACAATAACAACTGTTTATCAGTTTTTAAGCACCTACATGTGATAGGCAACATGTTACTTTGTCAAAATAAAATGTACTTTTGTGAATTTTCATAACAACCTCACATGGAAATATTAGCATTTACAGAAAAGGAAACCAAGGTTCAGAGTATATCCTAAGCACACAGAGCAAATTAAGAATCAGACTCAAGTCCAATGTTTCCTTCAATATATAACCTCTACTGCTGTTCTCTACTTTTTCCCCTAATTTTACAAGTGAAGTGCATAGTCTGGCAAGATTATGGAAAACATCACAATACAAATGGTATGTATATGTAAAAGCATTAAAGTATAATAACCGGTTCAAAGTGATGTTACACAGATAGGAAGCAGATTTTCCTAGTAGATAAAAGTCACAGTGTGTCCAAACTGCAATCTCATACCAATGAACTCTTCAGTTTTTCTTATTCTCTTATCCCATATAATGAAACAACTTTAATCATACCATAAGATTAATCTTCAGAGTCTGATTCAGCTTCAGGGCAAGGATATAATTGGCACGTTGCAAATGGTGAACTAAAAGGAATTCTTGATTCTGAACACTGGCACTGGACTGCAAAAATTTCACTAAACATTCCTAGAAAAAAAACAAGTCTGTAAACTTTCAATTTAGCCTGGATTTCTGATAAAAGTATATTGAAAAGTAATTACCTGTTCAATGTCTGTAAATGGTAATTTCAACAAGTCTTCCATTAAACCCATTTCCTGACACACTCCATACACATGCTTTAGTAATTCCTCTATATTCACTGTATTACAATGTTGTCGCAATAAACTCCAGGCCTCAATCATACATCTGAAACCAACATTTATCCAAGTTTAGTTTTAGAAAAGCTGTTTAAAATGTTCAAGTGTTATCTATGTACAGAAACTCAATGATATTTTGTAAGTAAAAGAGTTAAAAGAGCCAGGAAGCCTGAACAACTTAGTGAGACTGTCTCAAAACCATCACAACAACAATAACAACAACAGGGTGAAGATTTAGCTCTGTGAAAAGAGTGCTTGTCTAGCATGTATTAGACTGAATTCAATCTTCAGTATGCAAAAAATAAGAAAAGGTTTTAAAAAATAAATAAAATAGAATGCTTGTCTAGCATATGAGGCCCTGGGTTGCAACCCTAGCATTGCAAAAATAAAGACATTTAAAATTGAAATAACAGAAACAAAGCAGACATTGAAAAACACAAACTTAGGTGATATGGATAGAACTGAATGATTGGTGTGGTGTGACAGAGAAAAGTTAGGTTTAAGGTAGTTAACACTTATTACAAGAAAGAAAATGAAGGCCTATATGGAGAAATAAGCAGAACTATGTTCATGGGAAGGCGAAAGGTACAGGTATAGCTCAGTATTAGATGATGTGGCAAAGCTGCAGCAAGATTAGACTGGAGAACATGTCAAATTGCACAGTTATAGTTAACACTATGTAGGAATTTTGTTTGGTGAGAAATAAGGTTACTTTATATGAAACAGTGCTCGTTACTTAAGAGTCTCTCAGAATCTGAGAGGAATTTTGTATATTTTAAAGAAAAATCAGGTTTGAACTCAGACCTCACTGACTGACTTGTCCTGGAGATTAACTTGGTCATGTGTATAAAAATTAAAACTATACACATGTAGGCTTACAAAGCAACAATCTTATTTTAAGAAATATAATTTACATAAATAAATACTAGCAAAATTGCTTAAAGAGGGGCTGGGGATTTAGCTCAGTGGCATAAGCACCTGCCTTGCAAGCAGGCGGTCATGAGTTCGATCCCTGGTACTGATAAAAAAAAAAAAATTGCATAAACATTTATGTGGATAGTTCCATAGTGATACAATGAACTATGACATGGTCCTATATGAAGCAAATATACTATAAAGGCATATAGTAACCTGGAAAATCAATTAAGCTTTTTAAAAAAGCAATGTTACCAGGAGGAAAAGTAATATGCAAAAACTAACCAATAAACAAAACACATACATGTTCATCTACTTATTTAAGTACATAAGAAAAAGTTCTAAAAGACATACATTAGGGTTGACTGACTAATCTAGCAGTTACAAGTTTGGAGCAGATTAACTTTCATGGCAGAAGGCAAGAGGAGAAATAAAAAATTCATTTCATGACAAATAGATTAAAATTTACAGCAAGTAATATTCATAGTGAAAATTCATCTCAGGCAATTTTGGCAGCACTTCTGAGGATTCCTGGGTACAAAGTCAGAAAGTGAAGCAGATCGCACATATTGTTGGAGGGTTAGGGCTACCCATTAATTTTGTTGTTTTGAGACTAGACTACCTTAATATATTCCATCGATTTTGTAAAGGCTACCAACCCAAAGTAGGTATTTTCTAAAAACTTACACCTGAAATTGCTTTGTACTTTGTGTTTCAAAACAGGTGTAATAGTGTAGTAATTATAACTTGAATATAGAAGGGTAGGCACCTATGTATACATATGCAGGTGTACAAAAATAAAAGCTAACACTTCCTTAAAGTAAAAATGAGAATATTTTTATAGAAAGAAAAGTAACAAGCATTAAAAATAATAGTTCAGTAGTAATTTTTAAAATCACATACAGGAATAAAGGTATAATAAAAAACTTGGTATCTGTTATATTTAGGGTGGATACATTAAAACTTACTGTACTATTTTGTATGCTGGAATCTTAAAAATGCTTATAGCAAAATGAACCGCAAAAAAAATCTATTGTAAGTAAAGTATTATAAGAGGACAACAAATTAAAGAGGAAGAAAAACCTCTTCAAAACCAAGTTTATGTATCTAATGTATAATAAATCAGTCAAGGAAAATCTCAACACACTGAAAGAGGCAAAATATTTAAATGGATGAGTTACAAAACAGCTCTCTGTGCACAGTATGTAGTCATCTTGCATTGTGTAAAATGGCAAAAGACTGAGACAACCTAAATGGTCACTAAAGAAATTACTTAAATAAACGACACATCCATTCACACATGAACCACATTATCACTTAAAAACAAGGAAGCTCTTTATATATTGTTACAAAGCAAACCCCAAACTTAGTTTAAAAAGACACACTGCTTGTGAGCAGACGGTATGCTAGTTTAATGAAATGACATGGAGTTCTGCAGCATTTGCTAACATCTGTTCACAAGATCTCAAGAAACATACACATGAAATGACTAAGAATAAACAGGCCCCAAGGAAAAATTCACTGTCATTATTTATATTTTTTAACTGTTGAGGCAGGATCCTATTGTTAAAAACAAAACCAAAAACCTCCATATGCTTGACTTTCCTCTCCCAGTCCATGATAACATTTTTAGAAGTTTTTATATTAAAATGTGACACTTCTAGTTTACAGATACAGTAACAAGAGTATGATGATTTTACTTTTTGTAGTACTGTGCATTCATCAGATAATAATTTATAAGAGTATATAGAGTACTGTTAAACAAATGACAAATTGTGTTCATTTCCAGTCAGCTTCCCCATAGCAGGAAAAGACATACTTAGCTCAAACTGGAATACTAAGATAAAAACATTCTTATATTCTGTAATTATCCTGCTTCCTATGATAAAGTTATGATGCTATAAAGAATAGCAAGAAAATTATTTTGAGTGATAGAAGACTAGAATGTTGGTAGCTAAACATAAATCATTCCATAATTCTCACTACTTGGAAGGCTGAGGCAGAAAGACTATGAATTTGAGCAATTTAGTGTAATCTTGTCTCCAACAAAACCAAACCAACCCAAACCAAACCAAACCTAGGGATGTAGCCCAGCATTCCCTGGGCTCAATCTTGTGTACCGGGATGACTAAATAGTCATTTCAGTAATCACTGTGTAGGGAATTTTCAGGCTGCTAAAAAACTGTTCTCTGACAAGATCTTAAGACAGTAGAGCAAATATAAGCCAATTTTTTAAAATGTATGTCAAAACTCAACATGAAAAAAATTCCAGATAGGCCAACAAACAACTCTTGATCACTAATGACTAGAATAAAAGGAAGAAGACTGGGAAAGGTATATAACTTATAAATAATAGAATATTAACATAGCAGTATTATCTTGTGGAAGGTTACTGTATAGTAATAAAGGCCAGGCTGCAGATTGGGCTTGATGTCAGAACTCATGCAAGGTCCTGGCTTTTATCCTCAATACTGCCAAAAAAGAGTAAAAAAAAGGCCAGAGTTATTTCTAAAAATTTTTTATTTACATAGTATATTCAAAGAACACATCCTGAATCAGAGTAGGCAACTTAGTGATTAAACAACAGAAAAACAATTACTAAGGACAAAGATTAAATAAAACTACACAATGAATAAACTTGCTATTTTGGCTAAGTATGCCACTTCACATAATAAAATGGACAATATACTGATTAACAGTGGGCAAATCAGTTGTAATACAGTTGAAGGAGTTTATCTGAATCGTATCATGTAATTATAATTGGCAATTAAGTTAGAAACCCAACAAAAAGCCTATTATCTATAAATTAAACTAAATAGTAGGGGAAAAGAAAAAAATCATAATGAGAATTCAAAGTAATATGTAGAACAATCAGATTTACTTTTTGTTTTTTGGTACCAGGGATTGAACTCATGACCTTGTACTTGCCCGGCAGGTGTTTGTGCCCCTGAGCTAAATCCCCATCCCTACATTTTTATATTAGTGAAGAAAAAAGCTTAAAGTGAGATAACCAACTTCAATGTAAAGAATTAGCAGAATAAAAATCACAGAAAGCAAGGAAGAAAAGGCTGACTATATGAAAATGATTATACCTACAAGAGCTTTCTACTCTACCTTAATGATACTAAGACTAAATAATCTTAAGTTAGCCAGATAAACACTTTATATCTCAAGTCTATCATTACACAATACATCCTACTTAACTTGCAAACAAAACAGTCAACCCATAGTTACAACAGTACATCTGTAGATAGAGCTCCTAATATTGTTAAGCAACCAGTGTAAGTTTTAGGGAAGAAATAAGATATCTTAATAAAGAATAGTTAGTTGAGTTTGAAGAATGAGGAGTCAAGTTGGTAGGTTTAATAAAGCATAATAAGGATGGCTGATCGCCACTGACACCATTTACTAAATGATCTACTACTTTGTAAGTAATGTATAATAGTGCTTACTTCATTTAACTCTCAAAATATTGCAAGGTGGGCATTATTAACCCTTTATTACTAATGAGGAGTCTTCATACATAAAGAATAAACTGGCTTTTGATCATACTTTTTAAGAAAGTGGTACAGTGTAGGTTTAAATATGAATCTTACTTCAAGGACTATGCATCTCTTAACATCTTTGCCACTATCAATGATTGTTCCAATAAAATTACTTTTAAGGGTTTAGATTTACTAATCTAGTATAAATATCTCTAGTATAAATAGTTCAAAATCACAGTAATGCTATACTTATCCAGCACAGGGTGAGTCTTGAGGAGGGGGTGTGTGCTCCTGTGCGAGATAAGAGAACTTTTCTAGCCATTGTAAATATTATGAAATCACAGTATATGATAGCAAGACCATTAGGTGTCTTAACCTCTTATTCTGGTTCAAATTTCTCAAATTTAGCCTCTATCCACGTTCAAAGATTTATTAGTTAATCACTTTGTTGGATTAGAGAGATTTGAAGAAATCTTGTTGGATTAGAGAGAGATTGGAAGAAACCAGGTAATTATGTATGATCACAATACATATACCCTGGAACTGTGGTTTCCTGAGTAGGTCCCTAAAAATCAGCTTTTTAAAACATTTTGCTTTTTCCTGCTAAGACTGGAGTGCAGATCACACTGTTGGGTGATTTCCTACAATGATATATGATTGCCTACTGCAATTATCAGTTCAAATGTCTTCATACTTTAATAATAATTATCCCTTAGCTGGGCATGGTGCTACAGGCCTGAGGTGGGAGGACCAGCTGAACCTCAGAAGTTGGAGACCAGCCTGGGTAAAACAGCCAGACTATTATCTCAAAATAAAACCACTATCACCACTGTCTTACCAAAGTCCTTTATAGCACATTATATTACTCTACATATGAGACAAATACTTGGCGGTGGGGTGAGGAAGGGAGATGGACACGATGATGACGGTGAGCTTGCTGGGATGGAACCTAGGGCTCCTTCATGCCAAGCACATATTCCACCACTAAGCTACAGTCCCAGACTCTAGTAATTACTTTTAAACATTACTAAGTCTAAATATAAGCCATCTCCCAAACGGCACTGAGTTACCTGTTTTTGCTTCTCTACTTAACTTTCTGGGGAGTATATAACTCATACTTTAAGAGAAATATAGTTTAAAAATGAACTTATTTAGGTTTGTCCACTATGTATCTAATTAAGAAATGTGAAGTAAATTTAACAAATCAGAGAAATGCTATGGACAAATTAAGAAACAGAAACAAGGCTCAGCAACAATTTATAGCTTTAATCATTTGCTCTGCTAATATAAGCATAAGTGATCAGGCACTACTAACTCAATGCCACTGAAGAATGAGACGTTACATGCAGCTGAAAAAAATTTACATATTGGTAGCCTACCCAACAACTTTAAGTCCTAATATATATGCATTTGTCACATTTACTTTCTTTAAATGTTTTTGTTTTTATAATAAAGTTTATTGAAACTATTCTTTTATATTACTATATATTTATTTGGGGATTCTTTTATATTATATTTATTTGGGGACTGAATCCAAGGCCTTTATGCTGATTACAGCCAAGCTCCCTTTTTAAAACAGAATCTAAGATTTAGTTTAATAGGTCTGGCTCAAATTTGTAATATTCCTGTCACAATCTCACAGAGTGCTGGGATTATAGATGTGTGCCACAACACTCAGCTCTAAATTTGAGCTCATAAAACAACTTCGATCCCATATACCTTCTTTGATGTATTAAACTAAACACTTCTGCTAATTCAGATCATCTCATTAAGTGCTTAATTTATTAGTTTTGAAGACTTCAAAAATTTTTCTGTCTAAAATTTGGAGATCCAACCTTTCCCATTTAGAAATATACTATATTTAACCAAAAAGAACAAAGAAAACTTAATTTTCAGACACTAGCATAAAAAGGATGTTTGATACAATGTACAACAATTTGTGATAAGTGGCCAATTCTAAATATAAATGATCATGCAATAGGACTAAATAAAACCAATATAAGTTATATACGATAAAGTTATAACTTCAACTCTAAGCAATTTCCCTAGCTAATTTAACATGAAAATCTAGTAACTAGGCCATATTTTCAATCATGTATTCAACTTGTCAATTATTATGTATGTGATATACATAATTGCATCTAAATATAAAGCCATATTATAAATAGAAAATATATCATATAGATTTAAAAAGCATTACAAACTTGCTAAAGGAAAAAACATAAAGATATTATTTGCTCAAATCTTAATAAAATGTGAAGACATGAAACTTAACACTTTCTTAAATCAAATGTTTGAGATTTCCTTTCTAGGAGAATTCAATGGGCAATACAGTGACAAAATTCAAGTAACTGTAAAAGCAAGGAATATTTCAAAAAATTAAGCATTATTATAGAATAAAAACCCCTCAAAATATAACTTATCAACTCTATAAAAAACAACTTCATTCTCTCTCTATTCCTGGATTGTTTTCCACATAGCAACCCTCAACTGATCATGCAATAAACTCAGTGTCAATTAGTAACAGGTATAATGACAGACATCCTTCTACTCAAGATACTTCCTATCCACCTTATTCTAGATAAAATCCTACACCATTTCTCAACATTGAAAGACCAAAGATACATAAGGTAAAGGAAACAAAATAGTATGCTACACTCTATTTCATCAATTTCCATTTTATTAACATACGAGCAAGAGTTCAAAAAATGTACTTACCTATTGAAAAGTAAAACAGTGAGATGAAGGATAATATCACCACCACTGGTCACAGCTGGCTTCATCGTTTGAATATATCTGAGGGCTTGTCTATGTTCTCCATGACTCATGAAGGCCTGAATGATCTTTGAATGTTGCCATGACTCAGGTTTTACAGTAGCTGGATGAAACAGAAGATCTAAACCACTCTGCAAAAATGATGTGAAAAATTCTAAATACAACAGAGTATATGGTTATATAGTATAATATGTACACAAGTTAGTTTATCTTTAAAAAAAGACAAGTTTTTTTTTAAAAAAAGCACAGAAAACAAGATAAAATCAGTTTAAATATAAACTGGAAAGGGCTACATTATCATATATATATATATATATATATATATATATATTTTGTTGTTGTTGCTGTTGTTTGTCTTATTTGTTTTTATCTGTACCAAGGATCGAACTCACGACTGCCTGCTTGCAAGGCAGGCGCTTATGCCGCTGAGCTAAATCCCCAGCCCCCTATCGTATATATTTAAGGAGTTAAGTTTTCTCAAAAGCCTCATACCATTAAGACCTTGATATTCCTTTTTTATACATCATAGCTTTCCAACATCCAAATATATCTCTAACAATCACAGTTTTTTCACTATTCTAATAATTTTTTCCTTATTTTGACAGTAAGTAACTTGAGATTCTGAAATTTTCATCCTTGTACTTTTGCTACCTTAGATAGTACCCGGGGAAGGCACTGATTAAACTGAATCTTTCTTAAATTATCTCTTAAATAGACTGCATCAATTTTAATATCATAGGCTAGTCATAGGCTAAAACCAATAAACCTTTTCATGTATGTTTTCTTAAAATCTAGTTAACTACTACAGACTTACCTCATAATCATTATGATCTATCAGCCAAAATCCTTGAATAAGTTTAACCTGACCCCAAGAAATGGCAAAGGCAGGTGGAAAAGATTCAATGGGAGTACCTGTTTTGTTTGGAAACGAATACATAATATCAAGTAGCAAATAAATGGTCTTTTTAGAAAAGAGGATTAAGGACAATAAATAAAGAAAAACTTACTACTTTTAAAAATAGGTAGCACTAAAATGTGGCCTTTAGGCCCAAAGCCTTTTTTGTTCAGAAATCCTTCATGGATATCCAGCTATAGGAATACAGTTTTGTCACATGTGGGTATACCCAGTCCTATGCCAACTTCATTTTCATAATATTTTATCACAACCATCCCAAAGGAGATGGACTTTTCTAAAGCTTACTTTCTTCACAAAGAAACACATTAAAGAAACATGTTTAGCAGCTTTAGAAAATTAAACTGTAGATCAAATTCTAGTTACTGGGCAAAAACTGTAACTTAAGTAAACAGCACCCCCTGCCCAATTCTGGGGGCTGAAGCAATACCCCAAGCTTTCTACCACTGAGCTGCAATTCCTCATCTCCTTTAATTAATTATCTATTTGAGACAGCCTTGGCAAAATTTGAACTTGCAGTCTTCCTGCCTCAGAAGCCTTTGTTTCTGTGGTACTGGAGACTGAACCACGGGCCCGGTGCATGCTAACCAAGACCTCTATGCTAACCAGAGCCCCAGAGAACTTGCTCTTCAGTGTGCCACACATTTCAGGATGTGACATACGCCAAGGATATCCCTGGACAAACAAACACAAAACAAGACTTTTCATAGCTTCACTTTAATCATAGGCTATCTAAAACCAATAAACAGATCCAAGGCTAAATAAAAAATTCAAGCATAAAAAAAACCCTCAAGCATGACACTGAAATTAGATACGTAAGATTCCTACTACTCTGAAATTTTATGATTTTGGTAATAAACAAATAATGTGATAAAAATGTAAAGGATACAATAGAATGTTTGTTTGTCTCACTAACGTTGTCTAATAAATATATGTCCAGTAGTGCCTATGAAAGAAAAGGATAAAAAGTTCAATGCATTTTACAGTCATTCATTCCCCTTGTTTTCCACAGCCTAAAAAATATAGCCAAGCCCATCTCTTCCCTCCCCAGCTTTCAGAGATTTAAAACTGGCACAATGTTACTAAAAACCTACATGTAAACTAGAAGGAGGATATTTTCCCGTGCCTCCTTCATCTCGTTTCCACAACTTCTCAATTTGATCTCCTAACTGAGAAACCAATCCATCAATCAACAAGCAATCATGGTTCCACTTCCCTCTGCAATGGAGAAAATATTAAGGATTGTTTAATACTAATAATAAGGATTGGTATCAAAACAAGGATCAAACTTAAAAAAGTAACAATCCAAAAAGAGGAGAACTGAGGGTTAAATGTCACGCATTTTTATAACCTTGATCAAACTGCATGGCATATGACATCCCAGTATAGAAAACAATATTGCAGTTCAAAGTCAAAGAATTTTAGTTTGTATTCATCACTAGGACTAGTCCTTATCCTTAGTGATTCCATCATCCAAAAATGTATTATTATGCCCTCAGGATGTGATAAGCAAATATTTTCACTATTTTCTCATCTAATATTATTAATGGAAGCATTAATTTATTGAAATTTTCCTATAAGGAAGGCACTATACTAGGTGCTCTGCACATAATTTTTATATGGATATAACTTATGTGACAAACAGCATCAGCCAGTATAGCAAACTTACCCAAGCACATACTCTTAGGAAATAGCAGAGAATTTTAAAATATGTTTAATCAATCTCTCAAGTTCATTATCCTTTCATAATTCTATATCCTAAAGCACTGTTTCTAACAATTTACTATGCATCAGTTTTATAACTGGCATAGCTTTTAAAATACCAAATTCCAGGTAATTCTGACCTAAGAAATCTGGAATCAATGTTTGTGAATCACTGCTCCATGTGTTACTAATTGCTGTATCATATGAAAAACAATACTTAATTCCAGAGATAGGATCCAGCCTCCAAATATACACTTCTCCTCCTACTTTATTTCAAAGGAATCGGTAGTCCACTCATGCATTTTTTAAGAGAAAAATAAAATAAAAACAAAAGAAAAAGCTTAAGTATTTAAAGGTAACTGTTATAATAACTGGTGATACCTTTTTAATAAAGATTCTTATCTTTTTCTGAATAAGAATTCTCAACATAAAACATGATCAAATTATACAGTCTTTTAACAATCACAGTAAATAGTTTTATTCAAGACATGACAAGACATTCAAATTTAAAATGAAATGTAACGATTAAGTTAGGGCAAAGAAAACTAAAACAGCAAAACTAGTAACAAATTCTGATACTTTACCAGAATTCTACCCAATTATTTTATATAACATGATGTACTCTGTTCTGACAATGTTTAACTTTTAATAGAAGTAGTTTCTAAAGAGTGTTTTGAATATCTGTATGCACCACTATACCTTGATAAACGCTCACACTTCTCTCGGCGACTAGTGTAGTAGTTCTGAATTACAGGGTAGTTGTAGCATAACCTTGACAACTGCACAGCATCATCTGGAATTTTTAAGAGTTGGAAAACAAAAGTAATATTACCAACATATCTCAACAATACTTAAAATTATACATACTGATATTTACTGTAATTTTATAATATTCCTTAATCTGTAGGCTTGCTAAATACATGAATACTACATATCCTTTTATTTCCCAATGTACAGGTGGGAAAACTATCTTACAAAAGTTTGTAACAAATATATTAGGTGACTTAAAATATTAGAAACTGTTCTAAATAATTTTACTCTCTTGGTACAAGCAATAATTTGAAAGCAAACTACATTCATTATTTGCTCATATCAGAATCAAACAACTTGAAAGAATAAGATCAACAATTATACAAGTATGTGCAGAGGCACTTTTGAATAAAATCTAACACTTCCTGGAAATGAAGACATTGGAGGCTTTTGAACAAATATTGTATAACAAAAGCCAATACTAAGAATTCTCTAATTCTTGATATTGGAATTATCAAGTAAAAGTATTTAATTGATGACAAATAACATTAGCAACCAGAACACTAAACAAGAATGAGATCAGCAAATTAGGTAATAAAAACTACAATTCCATGGACCTAAATCACAGATAATGACATTATTGATCCTGAAAGGCCGTAATTCCTTAAAATTTGCTTTCCTAAATGTTACTTGATCCAATGAACACATCTAGAATCTGTGTAACAGCAGGGTGAGCGACTCAATTTACAAAGCAAGTAAGACTGTAAGAAAATTAAGTGAGGCAAAAGAGGAAGCTAAAGCATCAGAAGAGATCAACAAAATTACAACGATTTAATGATGTTTTAATTAGTATGAATAGGTTAAGTAAATTGTTTTACCTAAGCCTTCTGGCAAAAGCCCAGAATGAGAGAACCAAAGAACCACCTGTACATATTGACAGATGAGCTGCGTAACCACAAACTTATTGGTTAACTCCATCAGTCCTGTTAAGAAGAGTTAACATTAGTTAATTTTCAAATTATCAATCACAAATAATCAAACAAAAAATCAACATACTCAACAGTTTTTCAAAACAAACTAATTACTTGGTCATTCTTAACAATAGGTATACATTCTAAACAAATGTAGCTTATATCTAGTTCATTTTGGTTCAAAATTATCTGAGGCAAATTTCCAAAATACTACATATAAGTCACTAACTACAGACACTTTATGCAAATTATTACAAAAACATCAATTCTGATTAGGTTACCTAAATCAGGACTTTAAATAAAACATCTTTGATTTGTTGAAATGGTAAAATAGAAAAACTATTTCTTTAAATAAAAGCAAGCAAATTAAAAAATTTAAAATTCAAGTGAAGATATATTATCCACATAGGAGTTTAACTCCTGAATTTCTCAAGCTTATTCTGTAGCTTTACATAAAATATATTTTAGCACTTGAAAAATAATATTTTCTTTATATAATAACCCACTTTGGAAATAGAAACTTTATTCTTTCTCAATACTCATTTGTAGAGAACAAAGGCCATACCTCTCTCAGTGATCTCTTGGGCTTCTGTTGCAAAACAGTTTAAGACAGTCTTAAGATTGCTAAAAATCAAATGACATTGCTGCATAGACTGTATAGTCTGTGGATCGATGAAGCGACATGAACCATCAAATAATGGTATACCTTTTAAAGAAAAAATAAAAGATAATAATTAGCACCACAACTATAGATTTTCTGAAATTCCTAAAACTCAAAAGATTAACTCTACATAATATGAAATTTACAAGACTAGAAATAGCAAATTATTCTCAAAAAACAAACAATATGACTCAATATAAAAACAGTAAGAATCAGAATGAGAATCTGAAGTAAGATAATATGGATCTAGAGCTCTTCTTTATAGCCATTACTTATCACAAGATACCTAATAACCAATGTAATCATTTTACTATTTAATATAGGATTGGTCTACATAATGATTATCCTAACTCTGAAATCCTTCAAATCAATTTACAGTTTACTCAACACACTAAAAACTTACACTCCATATTTTTAATTATCCTTGAAGATTATAACTACAAAATAAAACAAAACAAGAAACCAGCAAAGAAGCTCAAGGCTTCAACAATAGCTCAATTACCAATTCTACATTATACTATGTTATGTTCAAAGTGTACGTCACACAATTTATAAATTAATTTGAATTAACCTTTTTCTTCTTTTACAAAACATATATATAAAACCAATTCCAATAAACGTTTTCCTTTTAAATACACTGTTACCTTATCTGAATTATCAAGCATTCTTTCAGATTTCAACTGTGCTAACTCGTTACTAAAGCATTTTAAATTAATAATAATTCCACATTTATAGTTTCCTAAGTGTGACCTAAAAATATTATAGGACCATTTATTCCTATAAAATTTTCTCAGGTTAAAAATCCTCTTGTGAGGGGCTGGGGATTTAGCTCAGTGGCATAAGTGTCTGCCTTACAAGCAGGCAGTCGTGAGTTCGATCCCCAGTACAGATAAAAAGGACAAAGACCAAAAAAAAAAAAAAAAAAAAAAAAATCCTCTCGTGAGAATAACTTGTTAAGCTACTTATAATTCACTTCTAATTAAATATCTTTAAAAGTCCCTATCTTTATTTACTATGACACAAAAATAATGAACAAAACCTACACATCTAAACCAATCAAAGTTTTAGCTAGGTGTGGTGGTATTCTCAGAAGACTGAGGCAAGAAGATTAAGAATCTGAGGCCAGCCTAAGTTTGCGATCAACCTAGATTACATACTAAGACACTGGCTAAAAGAAAAAAAGAATTTTCTTTCACTTACAGTGCAGTCATGTATCTCTAATTATTAAATACTAGGCTGGTAATGTAGCTCAATGGTAAAACAGCACTTGTATAGGATATGTGAATTTCAGCAACTAGGAGCCAGGGATAGAGACGATTCTAATCACTGGCACTTTTAGTGTTATCTTTGCATTTACTAAACATGGTGAGTTTTCAAAATTCACTAGACACCTTAAAATTAATTCAAAATTTGTAACATTAGTAAGACTATCAAGAAGAAGAATGACTTGGCATGATGATAATCACATCTACATATTGTAAGTGGAGGTGATCCATTTTTACTCTGCCTTGTAGGTTCTTCATTTCCATAAACATTTTAAATAGAAATGAGTTAAGGAGATGGGTTTCTGAAGTTAACTGGCACATTCCCCCTTATTCCATCAACACAGTCTGTAAATTAAACTCTTAGGACCAAAAGATAAGGAGTAATTTTAAACCCTGCTACTATAGCATGTTGCCAGTTTAGAAAGCCACTGAAAAATTGTCAAAAATGTTTCTCACTTTAATATAAAAACAAACAGTTTACTTCTAGGACTTCTTTAAGTATTTATAACTTTCAAAATGATTAAAAATTATTATGTTCTTATAAGACAAACCAAGATTAGTGTTTTACTAACAAATTTTGCCCTGTGGATTTCACAGACAATACTTACATATTCTGTCAAATTCTTCTTTTGTGATAATCACTTTATTCCATGTCCACTCGAGAACAAATCGCAAATTAATAGCAGAATTTGGTTGTTCTTATTTGCAAATATGAAAGTAAAAAAGAAGATTATTAATCACAAACAGAAAACTGGTAACTTCTCCAATGGAGACACCTGGGAGGAAGTACTTGAATCAAGTTGTCAAAAACCAAACAAACAAAAAAATACCAACACTAATGCAGACAACCTAATCAAATATATCCTGCTAAGTGTATCTCATGAGGGAGCACATAACTTTATATGGTAAAGGTTTAAAAAATGCAACTGGACATTATCATGAGGAAAGATCAATAAATAAAAACTCAAAGGCAGTCTAAAAAACAAGCCTATATATTTTTTGAAGCAGTGAAATTTCGGCTGGGCACACTGGTTGCATAAGGCAGAGGAAGGAAGACTGACGAGTTTGAGGCCAGGGTGCAGAACAGAACATTAACCTGTCTCAAAAGGAAAGGAGGGGATGCTGAGATGCAGCTTGGTGGGAGAGTACCTCTGAGTTTGATCCCCAGTTCTGGACAGGAAAAACTAGAGAACCCATATCTATCACTATGGCATCCAAAAAATTTAAATATTTAGGAGTCAATCTAATGAAGCAAGTATAAAACCTTCACATTGAAAATTACAGTACCCTGAAAAGGAGGGATCAAAAAAGGGAAAGATATTGCTTATTACTGAGTAGGCAAAACCAATATAGAGAAAATGGCCATACTTACAAAATTATTGTAACAGATTTAATGCAATCCTCATCAAAATACCAATAGCTTAGTTTACAGAATTAGACAAAGCAATCCTAAAATTCATCTGGAACCAGAAAAGACCTAAAATAGTAAAAATAATTCTGCCTGCACAACAAAGGCAAGATGGGGGTATCACAATCCCTGACTTGAGATTGTACTACAAACCTACCTGTGATAAAAACAGCAGGGTACTGGTAAAAAAAAAAAATCAGGGGCTGGGGATTTAGCTCAGCGGCATAAGTGCCTGCCTTGCAAGCAGGCAGTCGTGAGTTCGATCCCCGGTACCGATAAAAAGGAAAAAGACAAAAAGGGGCTGGGGATTTAGCTCAGCGGCATAAGTGCCTGCCTTGCAAGCAGGCAGTCGTGAGTTCGATCCCCGGTACCGATAAAAAGGAAAAAGACAAAAAAAAAAAAAAAAAAAAAAAAAAAAAAAAAAATCAGACCTGAAGATCAATAAAACAGATCAGAAGATGCAGAAACAACTCCACATTACTCAGCCACTTTAGTTTTGATAAAAGGGCCAAATACTTTCAACTGGAAGAAAGACAGCCTCTTTAATAAATGAGAAAAACTGGTTTCCCATATGCCAAAGACCAAAATTAGACCCATCTTGTGTATCTCTCACTATGCATTGAAATAAAATAAAAATGAATCAAAGATCTAATTAAAACAGAAACACTAAATCTGCTGAAACACAGACTAGGTAGAACTCTTTTTGCAAAGACTTTATGAAAAAACTGCACAGAAAACACCACAAAGAATCACAACGGGGATCTCAAGCTTTTGCAGCACAAGAGAAACTGCTAATGGAGTGAAAAGACACGCTGGAGTGGGGAAAAAAATTTTGCCAGATGTTCCTCAGGACAATACCTAGAATATATAAAGAATTAAAAAAAAAAAAATCAGACCTCCCAAATTTAAAGACCCAAGCAAAAAATAAGACACCTGAAATAAGCAGACACTTCTCAGATAAAGTAGTACAAACGACAAATAAATACATGAAAAAATGTTCAACATCGCTGGTCATTTGAGAGATGAAATTAAAACAACACTGAAATTCCATCTCACTCCAGAGAGAATGGCTATCATCAAGAAATCAACCAATAACAAATGCTAGTGATGCTGTGGGAGAAAAAACTCTTCTCCACTGTTGGTGAGAGTATAGACAGGTATAAATACTGTGGAAGGCAGAGTAGACATTCCTCAAACAATTGAAACTAGAGGTTCTATTTGACCCAGCTATTTCCCTTCTTGGTATCTTCCCAAAGGAATTAAAAGTATCATATCATAGTGATATATGCAGCCTATTTATAGCCATAGAGTTTGTAATAGCTAAATCTTGGAAACAGCCCAAGTGCTCATCAACTGATAAATAGATAAAGAAGATGAGCCTTTTTCATACAATGTAGTATACTGCCACAAAGAAGGATAAACAATACATTTCTAAGTGAATGGATGAACCTAGCAACCATATTCTTAGGTAAAACAAGCTGGACACACATGTTCAAGTACCACATGGTTTCTCTGGAATGAGAAACTAGAAGTGTAAAGAAGGATCAAAATGTATAATAAATACTGTGAAATTTTCAAATGGGAAAGGGAACTAGGGAAGAACAAAGGGGAGGGAAAAAAGAAGAAAAGGAAAAAAAGAAAAAACTGGAAACAAAGGTTTTGTAAATGAGAGAGAGGGATTGAAGGGGGAGGGAAATGAAAAAAGAATCAAGATATATCATGTATAGATACAAATTGCATATGATGACTGTTGTATATCTAAAATATACCAATAAAATTTTTAAAAAAAGGAAACAATACTAAGTTATAAATGAGTAAATAAGCATTACAGCTTATATACTGATTTCATTTATGAACATGTTTTCAATGACAAAACGATAGAAACAAGAGATTATATTAGTGGCTGCCAGGGTTTAGGGGTATAGGAAGAGGGAAGGAAGATATGTGGCAGAAGACAACATGGGGATAACTGTATCAGACACCAGATTGCATTGCTGAGAAGAAATGTGGTACATAGAACGCACAGATTTTATCAGTTATATCTTACAACTGTATATGAATCTACAATTATCCCACAGTAATTAAAAAAAACAAAGAAAATCTGGTAGTTTAAAAAATACAAAAGAACATTTCTTTGTAGAGTCTTACCTTGTGTTATCCAATTTCTGATGCAACCAATTGGAAGTGCCAGGGAACTTGTGTGAATTGCTGCTGACAATATGGCTTCAAATTGTTCTTCCTAAACCATGCATTAAGGAAAAAAAGAAAAAAGAATGAAATGAACGACAATACGAGATCACAAGGGGCAAAAATCTAAGAAAATCACTACGGCCCATCAGGATGGCTATAAATAAAAAAGATACAAGTAGCAGTAAGGAAGTGGAAAACCTAAGAGTCCTCTTACTCTGCTGCTAAAAGCATAAAATGGTATACTTTACAGAACAGTATGTATAGAAGTTCCTTAATATGATAACATAGAGCTACTATTTTCATGCCTACCATACATAAACACTCAAAGAACCGAAAGTACATATCCACACAACATTTACAACAGCACTGTTCACAATAGGCAAAAAAACAAAATACACAAATGCCTATTGCCTCAAAAAGATAGTATATTTGTATTATGTAACCATAAAGTAAAATTAAGTAATGGTTCTTGCTATATAACACAGATGAACCCTAAAAACAGGCTAAATAAAAAAATATAAAATAGGACAAAAATATATACTGTTAACAGTACTGAATATTCTATTACATGAAAATTAAGCATTAAATTCCAACTATGAATATTAAACCACAAGAAACATTTACATCTTGTCTGATATTTTAAAGCAATTTATTATGCTACTAGCACCACTTGGAAGAGTTAAAATATTTTTTCTTCACTGAAAAATGATGTGGGATTTGGTTTCTTCTATTACATTTTATAAGGAAATTAAGATAAGTTATTGCTCTATCACCACATGATATTGTTTCTGTAAGATGTCTCCTGACTGGTAAAAGGTATTGGGACTAGGAGAACTATTTGGAGACTAATGCGAAATAAAATTTTGGCTTCTGTAATTGAGACTGGCTCTTAGAACTAATTATTTCTTTTGTTGCAGGAATCTGGAATCATGGCTAATAAGCTGCCATTAAGATAATAATGGTTTCACCAAGCAGTGGATTTTAAAGGGCAGGTTAAAACATACTGTTAGGCTCTACTCTCAGAGTTTCTAATTCAATAGCTCTAAGACAGGATCAAGAACTTGCATTTCTAACACGCTACCAGGTGACCACGATGACAGTGATGAAAATGTCAGTATAAAGACCATGAGATTCAACCAAGCCAAGGTGATTTCCACGCATATGCTCCCACCTCTGCTGCTCTTTCTCAGGTAGAAAATGGTAGTGAGACAGTAACAAGTATTTTTATTCAGGATGTGCCTGATGCAGTCATGGGATTTTCTCTGTCCTATTGACATCTACAAAGATGAGTGAACCTGGAGGTTGACTTCGGCCTAATGGGTCTTTGGAGTACAATTTTTAAGCCAAATGCAAAACAGCAGGTACTGATCAAGCAGAGTGGGCATGATTTCACCATCTTTCAAAAACTACCTAATAGATTTTTATTATAGCAGAAAGCTATTAATGTATAATCAAAGGCAAGAAATTATACAAGTCAAAATCATCTCACCTGAGTTAAACTGGAAGGCTGAATATCAATGAGTCTTGGTGAGAGAAGGCCAGCTACAAGACATCGATTGTAACTATCAGGAATGACTTCACTTAGAGATGGTCCCAATTTCTTTAAAAAAGTTAAAGTCTGTAATAGACAAAACATCAACTCCTAATTCAAATAATCAAGTTTATGAATTAAACTAATTATACCATACTTTAAAAATGCTTAATGGAAATTTATAAATGATTATACTTCAAGGGAAATGGTTTACAGATTCTTTCACAATCAGTCCTTGCTAGTTGTGTGTGACTGGTATCAACACATTATCTTAGATATCTGCTATCTTTTCTAACGCTGATACATCTTGACAAACTTGACAGGACCCTTTGTGTCTAATGTGAAAAGAGCTGTTAAGTATAAATGTGACATTCACATTTGCCCAGTTATCAAAAGATTTGCCACATCATGTTTCCCACGGAAAGTATGCTTCTATCTACTATTTGTTCTTTTGGAGTGTGTATGAATCACTGTGCCACTGTGTTAGATGCTAAGTATCTTCTCTGCATTACTTCACTTCCTCATTTAGCTTTCTGGGAACCAAGATGATTTTTGAAAAAAGATGTGGTAATGCTGGGTGTAGTGGTGCATACCTACAATCCCAGCAGTTGGGAGGCTGAGGCACAAGGATCATCAAGAGTTTAAGGTCAGCTTGGGCAACCCAGTGAATTCAAGGCCCCCTCTCAAAAAAAAAAAAAAAAAAAAAAAAAAAAAAAAAAAAAAAAAAAAAAAAAAAAAGAAAGGTACTACCTTACTCATTTTTTCCTCTGTGGTTCAACTAGTTAATATTATTAGCATAAAGTTGCTACAATTATCCCAATGCCTCCTTTAGCGGGCAGTCATCAGTAACTGATTCTACTTAGTTGCTGATCTTAAAATTCTAACAGAATCTACCATTTAAGATGAAATAATAGTTTACATAATTAACGCTAAAGTTTAAGTACATGACCATGTGCACTCTAACATCTGACTTCAATTAAGAAATACTGCATGCTACTAGTTGTTATTTACCTCCTTCTGAAATCCAGTACAAGTTATATGAACAATTCCTGAGTTCAACAAACAAGTAGCATCTGAAAAAGATTTTAAAATTTTACTTAAAATATTAAAATGATTGTAATAGAAAAAAATTTATAGTAACAGATCTTTAGGCAATCAAATTATTACACAGACGACATTTCTTAGTAAACTTTTTCAGGTATTTTTTCAAGATAATAGTGATACAATCTTCATAAATATGTAACTTCAATTTCTCATGCACAATGTAGTAACTCCATACCCTAAATTATCTGTTAAATAACAGATAACATTCTATGTATAAACTACAGACAAATAAATCCATCTACATAACATTCTTGCATGTTACTTTTCTCAAAAGATAAAGAAAATACATACCGAAATTAAAGGTACTTGGATTAAAAAACTGCTCTGGAGGTGGATATGAAGGAGGAATGACTCGATTTAAACTTCTCTCATGTACTAATATGTCCAAGACGGCATGTGGAGAAGTCCTACTTACAACAGACTCCAATGACCACAATGCAAAATAAGAGCAATTATGTAGATACTCTCCTGATCTGAAAGCAAATTTAAAAATTAGTCATTGAACAGTTATACATACTAATGAGAGAAAAGAGAGAGAAAGTATCATACCTTAATGAATCAGGCATTTGTGCATGATACCATCGGTTTATGTCAAAAAGTCCCAAATATATAGCAGGTGTTCCCTGTCCATATATATTCACTTGCCAGGTAAATACTGAAACACTAGTGTCGGGAGACAGAGCTATGAAAAAAAAAAAAAAGGTAAAAACCACACAGAGTAAATCTCCAAGTAAAATCATCCCAATAGAATCATAATAAGACCTCACAAACCAAGGTTTAATTCACACTTCATTACACTTGTCAAGCAACATCTCTATCTATTATGTATAGTAAGAAACTTATTCACTAGACAGATATTCTTGAGAACTGTTCATTACAACAGTTCTATCCTGCCTTGCTCCCACTTTACAATTTAAGAACTTTGAGATACTCAAAGTACAAAGTAGCAAAATTATTTCAAGTATTTCCCCCCAAGGATGATACATAGCTAGAATCAGAGAAGTTATTTCACTGCCAACAACAAGTGATTTGGAGCATTAAGGCTTACTTCTTTAGTGAATCTTGGTTAAGGACTAACATAACTATTTTGTGAAGAGAAAAAAAGAGAACTACCTGCACAGTGGCTGTGGAATAGCTAAAGCAAGGATACCAATAGAAGGTGTTAAAAATCAGAAAAAACACCAACAGGAAGTTGAAACCAAAAGGAAGACGTGGGAACAAAGGGACAATACATGGTAAGTTGTATTTCTGATACTGTTTAAATGGATATGAAAACTAGGTAACAAATACAGACATGTGCAGTAGGACAAAGAGCATCTCTAATGATAAATGAGCTCACTCTGAGAATGAAGCTAGGAACACACATACAACCCAGCCCTGATGAACAGGGTCAGAACTGAATGAACTTGTAACATTATCTCATTTAATCCTCATACTTAATCTCTGCAAAGATGTAACTGAATTATGTCACTTATGGATGGAGAAACATGGCTCAGAAATGTTAAGTACTTTGTAAAGGTCACAACTAGTGTCAGGCATGGAATGTGAATCAATGCTGAACTCAAAAATCTACACAAGGATTTACATTTTATGAGGAAGAGGTAATATTAAAGGAAATAGAAAAGAAAATTCAAGGCAGACCTTGCACTTGCCAGGCAGGCACTTATGCCACTGAGCTATATTCCCAGCCAAATGAAGTAATTTTAACCAACCTTCACTCATGCCTTCTTCCCTGTCACCATGATATCGAAATTTCTCTATACTCTGACATCCCAACAATCTGGTATTACTAGTTGGTCCCCTCAAAGGAAACATGCCACCTGCCAGGTCCAGTGTGTATCTTTCTTCACAGTATTCTAGTCCCTGTAACATAAAATGAACACAAATCTTAGTGGATTATAAGCAAAAGATCATTCTAAAATTGCACATTCTCCAAATTTAAAGATGTTTCACACAACACAAAGAAAACATAAAACTGAAAAAGAATCGAAAATTTTGCATACTGTAAAGCACAAATAGATTTTGATTTTTAAAAATTACCAAATAATCTTATAAAAGCCACACCAAACATGTGAATTTTCAAGTGTAACTGCTGGCTGGGAGCTTAAACTGGAGTAAACATCAAAATTCTACATGCATCAAGAGTTGGGCATATAGCTCAGTTGTACAGTGCATGCTTAGCATGCACAAGACCCTGGGTTCAACTTCTGGGCATCACAGAAACCAAACCAAACAAAACCAAACCAACACACCCATACATCCTATGCCAACAAATCTATTTTGGTATTCTCATTGAAATTCTCAGTCTAAAATACCATAGGTACTCAAACATCTTTTTTGCTCATAAATTCCTTCCTTATCAACGTAGCGAAAGTTGTAGACTTACCCAGAGGGGAAAATATGTGCAATCATAAAAATGACACACATACTGCCGGGCGTGGTGGCTCATGCCTGTAATCCCAGCACTCAGGAGGCCGAGGCAAGAGGATCGTTGTGAGTTCGAGACCAGCCTCGGCTACAATGTGAGCTCAAGGCTAGCCTGAACTGCACAGCGAGACCCTGTCTCAAAAAGACCAAAAAAAACAAAAAACAAAAAAAGACACACATAATTCAAGGATTGGGGATTTCCTCAAAACATCCATATAAACTTTGAATGCTAGTTTAAAAAAGCCTGTTCGTTCTATATTCATAGGATTAGATCAATTTTGCATGGTTTTTTTGGTCTTTTTTTCCTTTTTATCGGTACCAGGGATTGAACTCACGACCACGCGCTTGCAAGGAATTTTGCATGTTTTTAATCCGATATTCTGAGTAACTCTTTTGAAGATAACTATACAAAATAACAACCTTAGTTTTATGTTCCTAACACCTTGTTTTAAAGTCTACATTGTTATTGTTTTGGGCTCTTCATTATTGTTGTCTGTTTCTTATTTTTCTTGTATTTTGTTTTGTTTTGCTCTCTAATACAGAAGGACAGATGTACATGTAGAGACTTATACATGCCTAGATCTTCTTCTAAAAGGTCTACAAGAATTGATTTTATTACGTGTAGTTATCAACAGCTACTTAGAAGAAAAGGAGACATTATGGTAGCCATTGCTGATTTCCTATCATCTTGTTTTGAAGTCCAATAATGCTTTTATTCTTTGTTTTGACTGGTTTTAGTCTGTTTGCTATTTATTTGATTTCAATATGTATGAAGGTATGGACAGCTATTTGAAGAGAACAAGAGACATTATGGCAGACATTGTTGATTTTCCTATTGTCTGGTTTTGAAGGCCGGTAATGCTTTCATTTTTTTGTTCTGATTATTTTTATAATTTTTGTTTTGTTTGAATTCATTGGGTGTGAAGAATACGGACAACTATTTCAAAGGAAATAAGAGACATTATAGTAGCCACTGTTGATTTCCTGTTGTCTTGTTTTGAAATCCTGTGTTGCTTACATTGTTTTGTTCTGATTTGCTTTATTCTGTTTTGTTTTATTCTCCTTAATATTAAAAAAAAAAAAGGGCTATTCTAGGAATTTGGTGAAACATGACTATCAGGAATATCCTTCTGCTTTCACAGAACTTTTGCCAAACACAGGTAGCCATCTGAGAATCTAGTGGATGAGCTTATAGTCAGTGGACTTACTGCTTGATACGTTACAGCATCAAAAGATTATTTTTGGAGGGTACTAATTAGACCACAAACTTGAGTCTAGTCCAATTCTCTCATTATAGAAGAAAATGATATCTGAAGAGGAATGCTACTTGTAAACCAAGTGAATTAAACTGCAGATCTCAGGATCATTAATCTAGTACTTCTACTATAATACAAATATAGTACCAACTTGAACATAACTTTTCAGTATCTTGAACGAATGACAAAACACTTAAAATAGAGGGGAAAGAACCAAATGTTAAGACTGTACTTATTATTTACCTCATATAAGATTTGTCCTGAGGCCAAACATTTTCTATCACCAAAGGCCAGTTGAAGCAAATGTAAACTCAAAATATCACCTTCACTGAAAGAAACAAATTGAGGAGACATACTAAATGTCACATTAAAACATTAAGCATCACTTACCATCTGAATTTTCTGCATACCAACACTGCATATTAAAAAATCTTTATGTGGTTGTTTTCACAAAATGTAGTCCTTCGAAATAGTAACTTTTACTTTTTATTGATTCTAACTGGGCTAACATAATTTGCATACTTTAGATAGTATCTATCTAACATCAACTATAACTTCTTACCCATTATTTTTTTTTCAAATATTGTTCCTTCCACCAGTATGTCTTATGACATATGGATACCTAAAGTAACTAATCTCTTGCAGGTTCACTCCCAGCTAGGTACAGGAGCTGTGTAGGCAAGGGTTCTGGCCAACAAAAGGTAAGCAATTATCCCATGGCTACTACAGCAACCCTTGCTTTGCAGATAACATGTCCTTTGCCGTTTCTTCTTTTTGGTCTCTTCTCCATCTTGTTACACCTCTACTTAAAATGAAGATGTTGCTCTGGACCATGAAGATAAGGACTTACAAAGATGCAAGGTAAAGGTACTAGAACAACCATGCATTTCTGAAATAGAGAGCATAGTGATATATACAGCTATGCAGAGTCATGTTGTGTGACTTTGAATCTTATTACGAATAGCTAAGCTTTCTTAAAAGATTATTTACTTGGCTTCCAACATGACATTATCCACTCCTCAGTCCTTTGCTGGCTACCCTGACTCTTGTTCTTAATCTCAAAAGTATCTCTACCGGAAAGGTTCTCAAAACAGTTCTTAACAACCTTCTTTTCTCCAGTCATTTTCACTCTAAGCTAGTAGATTTCAACCTTGGTTATTTACTATTAGAATCACTAGAAATCACTATTTCTAGTGATTTCTTAGGTCATCACTATTTCTTAGGTCATGACACCAAAAACTGATTTAACTGGCTTGAGGTAGGCATAGAAAATTCAACCTTTCCTTAGCCAGGCTTTATACAAACTACAGGCAAATAAACACTATTTTTTCTGCCCTTATCTACAACTACTCTGCGCTCTGTCCATCTGGTTGCTTTTCCTAAGATACAATTGACTTAACTCCCCTATCTTCCCACAGCTCTCCCCAGTCCCTCTCCCAACTCTAATAACCTAAAACTACAAATCCTTGTATTCCCCTCTATATCCCCTTTCCCAACTTTTATTTTTAGCATGTAACATCACATATAAATTTATAGGAAATACACATAATACTTACTATCTCTTTTCTTCACTGGAATGTAAAGAACAGAAATTTAATCTGCCTTATGTATTCCTATATTTCCTAGGGCAATTACAGATACATGGTAGATGACCAAAACCATATTGAATAACCATATGACCATACTGAATGACCAACATGACCATAAAGCAAAAACAAATGACCTCTAAAAACCAAATACTCAACGGGACAGAGCATATGCAATGAACATTAAAGGAAATACCAATCATTTTTATTCACTTTTTCTCATTACATAGCTAAATATGTTTTTAATGATAATAAGTGAAAACTATACCTATGCAATAACACAGTGTTAGGTTCACTCTATAATAATTCTTATTTTCTCTCTTTTTTTGCTCAAATGATTGTTTTCTTGGGGGAAAAGGTACCACACTACTTCTCTTATTGATGTAAATTTATATTTTAGTATACATAAAAGCTTATAGAAATCATCTCCCCATGGAAAATATCAGAAGGAAAAATAAAAGGAATACAAAAGCTGTTTCAATAAAAGCCTTCCTCTTTCACTCCCTATCACTGAAGGCCTTTAAGAATCATAGTTTTCGGGGCTGGGGATTTAGCTCAGCGGCATAAGCGCCTGCCTTGCAAGCAGGCAGTCGTGAGTTTGATCCCTGGTACCGATAAAAACGAAAAAGACAAAAAAAAAAAAAAAAAAAGAATCATAGTTTTCAAGTCAATGATCCATATTTACAACCAGACAGATTGGAATATGATATGATTCAATGGTGGTTTGTGTATTTTCATTTCAATTTTCTATATGATTGATAAATTTCAAAAGGGGCAAACCAAATTTTCATTCAATTATTCCTTACAGCAAAGGGCAGTGATGGCAAATTGAAGACATGCGTGCAGCAGTGGGCTGTTTATATCACTGAAAGTTCTAAACGGTTCGGTATCACTGGTATAGAGTAAGACAAAAATCAAGAAATAGGGCAATCTAGGGGCTGGGGATTTAGCTCAGCGGCATAAGCGCCTGCCTTGCAAGCAGGCAGTCGTGAGTTTGATCCCCGGTACCGATAAAAAGGAAAAAGACAAAAAAAAAGAAATAGGGCAATCTAACACAAAAACCCAAAATGACTTAAGTTCAGGTATCTAGAATCTTAGGAAGGATCTATAAAGGGAAACTACTAAGAATAGTAAGCAAGACACAGCATTTATATCACAAAACTGTCTCACCATCAAAGAAAGAACTCCTAAAATGAGTAATACCTGAACTATTTCAGGACTGGAAATGAGTATGCTTAACCAGCTAAAAATTGAACTGAATGATTTCTCATAAACAAAAGATGGAACAAAATTTCAGAAAACCTCAGAAAGATTAGCCGAATTACAGAAATGTACTGTAAAAATCAAGGACCATACAGTAGCAAATACAGTAGGAATAAATGACAGAAAACAAGCATGACAACAGAAGTGGGAAAATAATGAGATTATAAATTGGGCCATAAAAACCACTAAAGGTAACAATAAATTGGATATTTATCTGTACTGGGTTATCCTTTGCAATAATGCTTGAACCAAGTCAACTAAACACAATTTCCTCTTACGGCTACTACAATTACTCAAATATGTAAAAACAATCATTTAACTTTTAAGTAACTTCAACCCCTACTTGTTAATTTACAGAAAGAATCAAGTTGCCTTTGCTAAAAGAAATAAAATATAAAGCTTCCCAAAGGAAATTAACTGTTCCATTTGACAAACACTTTTAAAACCACATGTATCACACTAACCTATCTTGTGTAGATTGAACAGCCCACAAGTAACAGCAATTACGAGGATCATTCTCAGGTTCTTGAAAAGTTACGGCATATATAGGAACCCTTCCACCTTCCAATTGTGTGTAATATCTAAAACAGACAAAAATTTAGGATATTCTTAAGTTACTATTTTAGGGAAATTTGGGGGTTAAGAAACTACTGTTTACACAACCCCTGAAGTGATTTGGGAGACATTGCCAATTCATCTTACCTTTAAAAATACACTGGCATAAGACACCAAAAGTATGGCCATCTTACCTATTACCGCCCCCACAGAATTCACAGAACTGGGATGATAATTACTGCACCATATGCGAGTATTTATTATGTGTGATCTAGTTCTCAAGATCCACACCAGTTGTTCTTTCCTTTTGAGCACTTTCTTTCCCTTTCATTATCACAGTATCTATTGTACAATTTGGGTCTTACTACTTTCGGGGTTGTTTTTCACACTAAGGAGACAATATGATATTTACAAATGTGAGTTTATTTCACTTATGAGTATGATCTATTAAATGTGAGTTTATTTCACTTATGAGTATGATCTATTAAAAAAAACAAAGATCCACACCTATGTATGTCACTACCACTCTCTAATAAATGTCCTACGAAAATGAAAAGTGGCCACATCTTCCAAATTTAGCCACATGGGTTTAAAGTCAGTTTCCCATTGCCAAAAAAGAAGGTAAGTAAGAAACTGGAGTTCCCATAAGCCACTTAAAAAGCATAATTAGCCATGCTGGCTATGGTGGCACATGCCTATGATCTCAGCTACTTTAAAGGATAAGGTAGAAGAATTACAAAGTTGAAGGGTCGTAAGGGCAACTCAGTCAAAATAAAGAAGGGCCTGGGAGACAGCTCAGTGTACAAGTGCTTGCCTACCAAGTACCAGATCCAGGGTTCAATCCCCAGTACCATAAAAGAAGGAAGAGACATAATTAGCAAAACCATAATAATATTAAGAAATCAATGCTATAAAAGCCGGGTTTATCTAGGACTGCTTTAGGTGCAATTAAAAAAATCAGAGTTGGTAAAAGGATAAAAGCAAACAGAGGTGAAATAAATACATCAATATGCTCCAAGTAGAAATTAAGATCCTAAGTGCCAAGCAGGCATCTATATAACTAAAAAATCTATGTAACTAAAAAATCTATTTGCTACCTACAGGCTTTTCTTCTGTGTGTGTATGAGCGTGATATTGAGAACTAAACCCAGGGTCAAAGCATTGGGCTACATTCCCACTTTTTTTCTATTTGTGAGAGGGGCCTAAATGGCTCAGGCTGAGCTCAACCTTGCAATCCTCCTGCCTTAGCTTCCTGGAATACTAGGATTATAGGTGTGCGCCACCATGTAATATAGAGAATTTAGCTTCAAAGATAAAAGTTTCAATTTAATCATATTTTGGGGGAATTATTGACAAAAAATTTTAAAAAAGTATTTTATGACTTTGATTTTTAAAATTTTTTTCCATCTATTAAGAACACATAACAGACCTCTATTTTTCATAGCATGTGATAAAATATATTTCTGAAAGATTTCATACTACACAAATAGTTTAGCCACAGATTATACATACAGTATGAGCAAATCAGATTAAATTCATGTTCTAAATCACTTCCTTATCATATCAAATTATGATGGAATACAATGAAAAGTTACTCATGGTCAATTATCTTTCTCTTGCTAATTTGCAAACAATTTAATGTAAGATATATACTGAAAAAAGAAAGACCAATAATCAAACAAGAAGCCAGGTGTGGTGCTACCTGCCTGCAATCCCTATACCCAGGAGGTAAAGGAAGGAGGATCACAAATTTGAAGTCAGCCCGAGCTACACAGGGAGTTCAAGGCTGGCCTGGACAACATGGAAAGACCCTGTCTTCAAAAACAAATAAAAACCCAGGTGGGATGGTACATGCCTATAATCCTAGCACTTGAAAGGCCAAGGCAGGAGGACTGCTGCAATTCGAGGCCAGTATGGGCTACAAAATGAGTTCAGGAGCAGCCTGTACATGGTAAGACCCTGTCTCAAAACAAATAACCCACATAGGAAGAAAAGTTACACTTACTCTCTTTTCATGCTTTTCATATTCCAAAGTGCTAGGTAGCCATCAGAAAAACCTACAGCAAGTTGGTTTGTCCTGTTAATGTAACTAAGAGTAGAAACAGCTATTCCGGATGGGCTTACTAACTGGAAACACAGATGGCGCCCAGCTCGCATTGCACTCTCTCTAATGTGTGGCACTTCAGCCGGGATACCAGTTACAACTTCAAGGTCTAAAATGAGAAATAAAGCAAGTATAATTAAAAACTATGGATGGAAGGAACACAAAGAAACTGACAGAAAGAAACTATAGGCAACAAAAAAGCAAACTTGTCATCAATTAGTCAAATCATAAAAAAGGTCAACTGTGTCAATTAAAATAAAAAGTAATGATAAAGAATGCTGAACTGGAAAATAGCCATCCTTATCTTTACCTATTTTAATGTATAGTTCAAAAGCACAATTGCATAGTTTTAAAAATTTAGTACAAGTCCAATATTATGTTCAGCGGGATCTCTTTTAAGTATTGATTTCCTGGCCAATCACACATAAGGCTGATTATTTATTTTAAAAACAATGGTATTCTGGTCATTTTGAGACAGGGTTTCACTATGCATGCAGTTCAGACTGTCCTCGAACTTGCAGCAATCCTCCTGCCTGAGCCTTCGGAGTGCTGGGACTACAGGTGTGTGAATCCACACCCAGATTGACTACTGCTTGATTCAAATTTAGAACAACCTCTTTGAAGGAATGCCTGATTCCAGGCCTCAAACAGGAGATATGTGGATAATTCCTGTACATCTTTACTAATGAGTGTCAGATAACAAATAGGCTCCAAAGTATCTTCATCAAAATGTAAAACATTAATCTTTACTCAAAGCTAACTTACATTTACAAAAAATATAAATGACCCTCATCAAACCACACAGTTAATAGTCTTGAATTATTACTGTTTTGTGGTACTGGAGATGAAACCTTGGGTCCCTTACTTACAAAGATGTGCACTACCAAGTATTAAGCTGTACCCCTAGTCTTAAGTTAATTACAAAAAGTGAGGCATTCTACCAAATGAACAACTTCTTAATTATGCCAGTCAATGACACATTTGGTTCTTTGGTCTATTTCTGGTCAGATTTTTCTACCACTTAGTTTGAATCAATCAGTTTTACTATACCAACAATTTTTGTAAGTTATACTCACTATAAGTTAGATAAAATGCAGATAGTATCTATTTTTATTTGCTTTAACAATTATAAATCCTGTATGGCTGGAGAATTTTACACTGGCTGGAAGTTTTAAGACTATATTTTCAGCCCTTATCCCCAAATTTACTTAAGAATAAAGCATAAATATATGTATATGCAAAGAGATTAACAATCCTACCTTTTTCAAGGCCTACTTTAGCATGTGAACACTGACAAAATAGAGAACCCATGCAAGAATAATTCACAGCAGTGGGAACATAAAACAAAAGAAATACAAATATGCAAACTATTTACTATACCACGTAAAACTTGAAGCCACTTTAAAAAATATTCCACTGAATCAGAATATTCAAACGCTCAATTTTTAGTTTCAAGTATAAAAAATAACTAATTACTTGATGCTTCTATTTCATTTTGATTGCATGATAAGTCATCCAAACACAGGTCAACAAGAAGGATCTGTCCAATATCAGTTACCACAGCTGCCACACCAAAAAGCCATCGCAGGCTTGGGTGTAAATGCTGAGTGCTTGCACTGGCTCCTCCATGACTAATTATAGGTTCAATAGCTGTTACCTAGAAAACAGAATGCATGATTGGTTGGAAAAGATAACCAACAGTACATAAAAAAATTAAAGCAGTTTTAACAATGAAATCTTCATATATACTAGGAATTATAACTATTACTTAATATATTTTTAAGTTATATAATGATATTTATTAAAACCTTAATGGATGCCAGTTACTATACTAACAACTCATTTAACCTTCACAACAATCCTTTGATACTGGAGTTTATGTAATTATCTGTTTCAAGATGAAATAACCTGAGGCTTAGAACATGAGTCAAATTATAAAAACCGTAAAATCATTAAGCATTAACTCAAATTAGTTTCACTTTAAAGTTCCCAGCCACAAACACACAAGGAGTATACAACTTAAGAGTAAAAACAAACCGTTCCAGAAAAATGTACTGTATACTCTTTAAAATGAAACAACAACAAAAAAACCAACCTTGCCCAAAATATGTAAGATTAAAATTTTGAGGCTATAATTTATTTTACAGACAAAAGCCCAGCTCTTTATATCATTAGTACACAAAAGATTATGCAATGCTACTAATCCTGAAAGCTATAATTTCACAGATTTTAATTGTGGTAGTATCTATAATAATATAGCGTATCTGTTTAATTCCCCAGTGAGAGGTATAAAACTGTCTGTTTGCATTCCTTATGCAAATATTATATGAAGTGATTATAACATTACTTTAATTCTAGAAGAGGCAATGTAAAACATTTAGAATACTATGCTTCTACTCAAAAACTAGTTGGTTTGACTTTCTTTGACAGTAACTTTAGTTCTTTTTTCCTTTATCACCCATCCACTGAACTGAGCAACCAGAAATTAATTAACTCTTGTTCCTCCTTAATTTCTTTTCCCCATTGTGGTACTGTGGATTAAATCAAGGTCTTCTCATTGAGCTACAGTCCCAGCACCTCCCCAACTTTCTAAGACAGGGTCTCACTAAGTCACCCTAACTGGGCTCCAAACTTGTGATCCTCTTGCCTCAGTATTCCAGAGAGCTGAGATTATAGCTGTGTGTGACCACACTCAACTCAGTTTCTCTTATTTAAAATGATCAGTGAGTTCTGTCAGGAAGTTACCTTCTGAGTATCTTTGAATATGTTTCTTCTCCATTTATATTGTCATTTTGTTGGTTCAATTCATATTATTTACCTTGATTACAACCATCTCCTTGTTTTTCCTTTTACAACACCTTTCCAGACTCAATCTAAGGGGCTTTTAGAGTTCTGCTTAAAACTTAAATCACTACACACTTAGGAGAGAAGGCCCCTAATTAAAAACAAGGACATTCACAATCTGAATTCTATTTTTAGCTCCCACTTCCTCCTCTCCTTCACCCCCAGTAGTTCTAAATTAAGTCATTTCCCAAATGCTTCCAGTACTGTTACTTTCTTTGCTTGAAATATCCAACCTTTTTGAGTAGAAATTATTCACATCCCAGTGCTTCAATTTAACAAAATATTTTATAATCAACTAGACTGCAATTTTATGCTTTGAAAGTTGGATCAAGTTCAATTAATTTATCCCCAGAATTAGTACATAGCTGGACTTATACTATAGTAAGCACTCAATACACTAAGTTAATTCTGCCTCTAAATTTTTTCTGCTCTATTGTGCTCATCACCATTCACAGGGACATATAAGACACCAGACTACAGACTAGTTTGGTCCTCTACATTATCTCATTATGCCTCAGTTTTTCAACAATCAGTCATGAAGCTTGCTTTTAACTTTAGAAATTCTATTCTAATGACTTTTCTCATCATATATGTACATCACATGATGTAAATATATAATATACACAATAAATACGTCATATAATATATACATTATATGTGTACATATACATGGAAAGGTATACCTCTACACATCATGTATTAAGGGAATTTCACTGATGATTTGCTTGGTTTTGTGTTTTGGGGTGGTTTTTTTTTTTTTTTCAGGTGGGGTTAAGCCATGTTGTCTAGGATGGCCTCAAACTCAAGTAGCTGTGATTATGCACCACAGAACCCAATTCTCTGTCATGATTTTATATTTGTGTCCCTGTGTATATTTTTAAGTATACACTTCTTTTCTAACTAGATACACATAGAAAAGCAGCAATAAATCTGTTACACAGCCTAGAATTTAGAGTTATTATTGGTTAAGATATCAGGCATATGAAAGGCATACATACATTAGAATAAATGATGACTATAAATGAACCATTAAATATATTATTAAAATCTTAATAGTTAAGATATTTTTCATATTGCTCCAGTTACAAGCTCAAAAAGAAGAAATGTTCTAAAAACTTCTAGTAACAAATATATTTTTATAAGCTGAATGTATTCATAGAATATGAGGGATAAGAACAAGTCTCAGATGATACTTTTCACATAAAAAAATTAAGAACATCACATGTCATTCGTTACTATTTTTCCTTTACATTTTCTAGCCAAGAACAAGTTATAGCTTAAATGTTAAGTTCTTTTATTAACATCTTAACTTTTTATGAAAAGTCATCTATACATAAATGGAGATTAATGTTAAATGCAAAGTTCAATACATTTTCCAAGTAAATACATCCTTGGGAGCCTTTCTTTAGTAAGTAGAATATACAAGTGTCTTAAACAGTACCTACCCTTCCAGGAAGAATAACTGCTTTAACCACTCTTGATATACCCAGGTCATAAAGACAGAGAACACTCCCTTCTGCTTCCTCCAATCCTATTAGTAATCCAGTTCTCTTCTGCCAAGAGAATTCTTTCACCGCAAGGACTATAGGAGGATGTTCATTTAATCCACTGAATCTATATGCAGACAACCGCTTTCCTGTGACAGAGTTGACAACTTCAAGCTGTGGACCACAAGCCAAACAAGCAAGTCCATTTTTCCCTGGGGGGAGGGGAAACAAGCAAATATATAATGTATGTACACAACAAAAGTAAACAAGTTAGCTTTTTCACATATATAAATATATAATACATAGCTCATTAACACGGAACTTTATATATCACCTCTCCCACCCTCCAATTTGAAATCTAAGCACTTATTGAACAGAGTGAGTCTTCAAATTAATAAACTGAGTACAACTATAATAATCTTCAGTAAAAATACCATACTATGTACATGAATACATTATTTCATCTACTCATCATGATACAACAGAGATAAGGCAACTGAATTCAACTTATACAAAGTCACACTTACAAAGTAACAGGGTACTGAAGTATACTTCCAGTCTATCTTAATTCCAAATCTCATACTTTCACCACTGTATCACACACTGCCTAGCCCAGCTCGGTGGTGCCCACCTGTAATCCTGGTACTCTGGGAGGCTGAGGCAAAAAGATCACAAGTCTGAACCCCCTCTAGGCAACTTAGGACTCTGTGAGACCTTGTCACACAGTAAAATATTTAAAAAGACTGAAAAATGTAGCTTATTATAAAACCCTGGGTTCAATCCATAGTGACACACACACACACACACACACACACACATAAAAACAGAGCTACAAAATATAACAGTATATTAATCCTAGAGTTCACACTCTGAGAAAACAAGACATTAGCCAAACAGGAACTCCTTGACCTGCTGGTCATGTTTAAATTTTATTCTGCCTATAATGTGAAGTTACCAGAGCATTTAAAGTAGGTCAGTAACAATCTGATGTATTTTTAAGTGTTACCAGAAGCAAAGAATGAACAAAAGGAAGTATAAAATACAAGGAGATGATTCACTGGTGTCTGTGGATAGCAACAAGCAGTGTCCATAGAGATTCATGTTAGCAATAAAACTAGCAGGCTTTGTTTGTTGATGAATTAAAGAGGGAGAGGTGAATGACACAGAAAATCTAGAATGTATCTTGAATTTTCACTTGTGCAACTAAATAAATGGTGTCCATACTGTATCCAGACAGCTGAATATACCTGATGGGTTACTGTTAGTTGAGGAATGCTATACACTGCAGTTTAAGAAACAAGATAGAGACCCTGAATACCAGGATTCAAAATGCCTTTCTACCACTTCTTAGCTGTGTAATTAGGATCACTGTGTAATTATTTAGCCCACTTGATTCTCAGCTACATAGAACACTGTCTACTTAGAGAAGTTTTATACCTACCTCAATGAAAACCTGTAAGAATGCCTGGCATATAAGTAAATACTGTCACTAATTTTAATAGTCAAAATAAAAAACTATAAATGGCTACAAGACTGATATATACACTTTGCTGCTTTCCTGATGGGAAGGATGGCTGTAAAATTCATTTTCAGAAGTTTTCACCAATATTTTTCATTATAATAAAATCTATAATGGCTGCTTTCATATGGTTCTCTGCTGTAGTCCATAATCTAAAAACTGTAAATTAAGTTCATGTTCAGATTAGTGGGATTAGGAAATAAGACTTTCTGAAAATAAATACTTTTATTATCAAGGGTCCTAAAATTAGACTTTTCTATTCATAAGATTGTTAATGCCCTAATCCAAACTCATCATCCAATAAAACTTACTAATTATAATAAGAAAATCAGATGTGTATCTCTACTTTGCAAATACATTCAATACCAAAAGACACAGATATACAAATATGTATTTTAATAAAGAAAAATTAATAATCCTCCAGACATTGATAAATAATGTATTCTAGTGTACAGAGGTATTACTTATGTAAATGTCATGAGGCCACCCTACACAGGATCTGCTGTTTTTTCTTTCACGTTAAAGAAACTATAACATACACTTATACTTATCTTTTAAAATCAGTCAAATTGGTAAGTTTTGAGCAACATTATTTTACCTGCAGCAAATTTTCCCCGCAGCACAGATTCTAATGTTATTTCATCTTCTCCAAGGGCTTGAATAGTCACTTGTGGGAAACGTAGAAGCTCACTAGTCACTTGAGCTATTAAGTCTCGCATATTTCCACTGCAAATATTTTTAAAAGATAACATTATTATGTTACATGTAAACTACTGTATCACACAATTATTTCCAACCTGGACCATACCAGAAAAAGAGCTACCACACCAAAGTCAGTAAAATAAAACTAAAATCTGGTAATAAAATACATTTTTAAATACAATTAGGTCTGAGATATTCTCCCCTAAGGAAACATTCCTTAAGAAAGCATTCTCAAACAGTCTTAGTAACATAAAGGTTTATTAAACCACATGTCCTAAGAATATGCTTTATTCCCTATACTGTTTGAAAACTAGTTCAATCCCATTCACTTTATTGCCTAACCTATTTTCAGAAAATCAGAGGGACAAACTAATTTGTTTTCCAAAAATTACCTCTTCAGTAAAAAGAAAGCTCATTTTAAAAAGTCCAAACCCATAACACAAAAACTGGATTTGTATGTTTAACCCCATTCTCAAAATATGAAAACTAGATATCCTAAATGATCTGTCTCCACTGTAAACAATCAAAATATAAAACTATCTTTTTGAGTAAGTTGGCAAAGCATAAAATGAAGAGAAGGTAGGAATTTGGGGAGGATTTAACCTGCTTTGGTCTTGAGTATTAACTACCAAATCTAATCCTGGTGACCCTCATCTTGTTTTGAGCAGTCTTGAATTTTACAGAGGCAGAAGATAAAGCTTAGGGGTAAAAGCTAACGCAAAGTAAGAACCTCCCTCACCCCCATTAAATTCCACAGGGCTATATAATATATCACCACATAAATGACAGAAACACTTATTAATGCAGAATGGGAAGTACTACTATATAGCTATCTATTTTGCCATGGCTTTGAGTCTCTACTCAGAAAAAGAAAATACCCTTCACACAAATTTATGACCAGAATAAATACAAGCTGTAATCCTCAGGTGAAGAATTTATTATGAAGTAGTAAAGTCTCAGAAGTTGGTAAGACATCAAACAACCCACAGAAACAAATAAATATCCTCTGGAATTTCAAGGAATTCTCAAGGATGAAGTTTCAAAGAAAATAAGCTCACAATCAAAATAATGATCAACAGCCCCCAAAGAATCAGACTACCAAAGTCTTCAGATATAGAAATTATCAGTGAATAGAAAATGTCTAATGTGTTTATGGAAATCAAAGATTAGCTTGATGAGAAGGAAACCATAAAAGTTATAAGAAAAATGGCCCACTAAATTTTTTTTAAAACGCTCTAAAAATTAGAAATACTGCAATCTCAGCATTTGGGTGACAGAGGTAAGGATTACTGAGTTTGCAGCCAGCCTGACTACATAGTGAGTTTAAGGCCAGCCTGAACTACACAGCAAGACTTTATCTTAAGTCAAAAAATAAAAAAAGTAAAATTTGAACTTCAATAAAAAACTCCATAATAATAATTGATTAGTTATAATATACAATATAAAGTGTCAGAATATTAAATAAAAGTAATAGAATACACATGCAGACTAGCTACATGTATGAAACATCATAAAGACAAGCAAAACTAAATAATATATCGCCTAGGGACGCAAACATGAGGCAAAAATATTAAAAATTCTGTTGAGTGCAGGTTGAGCATTCCTAACCTGAAAATCTAAAATCCTCCAAAATCCACATTTTGCAAAATGTGACACCATAAGTGGAAAAATCCACAGTTGATCTCAAGTGACAAGTCAGTCAGGAACACTAAAAATACTGTATAGCTTACAAAATAATACTTTCAAAGCCGTTTACCAAATAAGTATTTTATATCTATTATTTAAAAGTTTTTTGAAACAGGATCTCACTATGTAGTTCAGGTTGGCACCAAACTCATAGTGACCTTGTCTTAGCCTTCTGAGTGCTGGGATTACAGCACTGAGTGCTGGGATTAACTCTGGCCTATTAAAAGATGAACAGTGTAAATAATCTAAGCAGTGGTACCCTTAGAAAGTTAGAAGTTAAAGACTATTTAACTTTGGGTTCTTAAAGCTGTTGTTTTCTTAGTAATTCCCTTCTACCTTCCTCATGCACCAGATAAAGCCCTTTAACATTTTGAATCTATTTCTAAATTTATTCAACCAACATGAAATGCATACTGCATCCTAAAGTGCTATGGTACACACTGAATTCAGAACTCTCTTTTCTTGGTGCATTACCATCATCTCACTTCTAAGAAAACTTGTTTCTTAAGAATTAGGAAAACAACTTTCCTACTGTTATTTAATTAGGTTTGGGTTCTATACAGCCAAAAGAGAGTGAGGAAAAAAAAGTGCTTTTAGTGACCCAGGGATTACAAAAGGGTTCTGAATCTTCCAAAAACATCTATACCTATTTCAGACAAGATTTGCTGCATTCAGGGTAGTATGGCCATAGACTCAATGTCTATCTCAAAGGGGTAATTTTTTTTTCCTCAAAGGTCTTCCTGTCTGAGAAATACCAAGTATACAATAATCACAAGATCTATCCAGAGTATTAAAAAGGGCACAAACTTCAAACTGAATAGAAATCTGAATCCAGGTTCTAACACTTTCTAATACATGTAATTTGTTAACTTCTATATTCTATCTTCTTTTCTCAACTAAGCTTCTAGAAAAGGGGACTCTAGACCTATGAGGGGACCCAAAGGAACTTACAAAAAAAAGTTCCATGAGTGTAAGTTTTTCTAAGTTAGAACTAAGCATTTCAATCTATAAAACAAAAATAGGCTTAACGACTTTACAAACTTAAGCACATTGATATAACTTTTAAAAACTTTAGCATGTGAAAAAATCTCATATGAAGACATAAAAGATAAAGATACTATGTTCAGCATCGTACAAACCTAACTAAAATCCAAGCGTTTTATGACATGTTAGCATCAGCAACCTCTAAAAAATAATTTACAAGGTTTCAACTCCTTTTCAAGGTCTGAGAGGGAAGAGCAGGAACTCTTGTGGCTATGAATGATAACGCTGTTCATCTCCTGAATAAAACACAAACAGATAATGGCACTCCTCTCCTCAAGAAAACTTGAGTAATACACGGAAATTGACACCACAACATTAGGCAATCAAAGCCCTCCACAGTCTATATATCTTTATACTGCCCAAAATCCCTTCATTCAACAGCTTGCTATGGGTTAGTATTTTCATTTTATTATACAGTTCATCATCTCCATCTGTTAAAGTCACACCCACCATTCAAGGACCAATTTTCCAGAGTGTGATCTCATCTCATCTGCATTCTTTCTACATTCATATTACCAATTCTAAATGTGACTTTTTGATCTCCTAATGTAGCAAGTTGTCATCTCAAAAAAACAAAAAACAAAAAATAACTGTAACTTGTGTGTGCCAGTGTTCTTCACTACACTATAAATTTCTAAAAGGAAAAATAAAATCACCCACTCTTATTATTGGGCATTTCATAAATCAATACTTCAAAACCAACAAGTCTAAATATTCAGTATATTAGGATAGATTAATGACAATACTATCAGAAACATGGGACATATGCTAATCAAAAAAATCAAATTAAAAAAAAATTGGGTCTGCCTTATTTTTAACTATACACTATTTCAGTCTAAAGAACAGCACAAAATTCATGGAACTATTAAAATATTAAAACAAAATACCATAAATCAGTTTTCTGATGCACAGCCCCAAAGAAATAATTTTACCACAAAAAATTGAACCTAATCTAATAATTATCTGAAAAAAAAGAAAAAATTATATTGCAAATATACTTAACAAACATCTCTACATAACATTCTGTATGCAATTTTACTTTTTTTTTTTTACTAAAAAAACACGGAATTATGGCTTAAATGTAAACTACCACTGGCCCCAGAAACCTCCAACTGTTTAATAGTTGTTTTTTTCAAAATAATTCAAACATTTATTAATCATCAACTATATTTAAAATGCTGTCTTTAGCCACTCCTGTAATCTCAGTTTGTGGAAGGCTAAGCTGGGAAGACTGAGGCCAGCCTGGGTCACATAGTGAGTTCAAGGCCACTCTGAACTACAAAGTGAGACCCTGTCTCAAAAAACAACCAACTAACTTACCAAAAAAATCCCCCCAAAAAACAAATACAAATCATTGTGTTTAAAACATCATATTACAAGGGCAAAAAGAGGACTTTATTCTAACCTCAAAGAGTTTCCATCCTAGAACAGATTATAATTAACCATAAGAATAACAGGCACAAAAAATAAATGTTACAATAGAGGTAAACATGCTATGAAATCCTAGGAGGAAAGTGGAATGAAGGGAAATGACAGTGTGAAGGAAAAATGGCAGTTAGAAGGCAGATTTAAAGTCAGGGAAGTGACTCAGCCCTGTAGTTCCAGGACCTAGTGAGACTGAGGCAGGAAGATCTCAAATTTGTGTTCAACCTGGACAACTTAGGAAGCCCCTGTTAGAACACAAAGGGATGAGGCTCAGTGGTAGAGTATCTCTGGGTTCAATTTTTAGTACCACAAAGAAAAGGCAGATTTGAAATTTAAGAACTAGAAAAAAAGATGGCACTTCAAACTGAAGATGAGTGAAAAAACAGAAGTTTAAGCACCTCTTCAGGAGAAGGGGCTAAGGACGAAGCTAGATCAAATATTTAGTGAAATTAAACTTAATTTTTTTGGAGAAAAAATTTCCTGATAATTTGCGCTGTTTAGGACCTTATTCATTTTTACTTCCTCTTAAAACAAGATATGTGTACCCCCAAACAGCTGTATTATTTCAAATTTTTACAGAATTATGTGAATTGGTCATTTTAGTACATTACCGAAAAAACAGAATTTAAAAAGTAAGTTAAAAATAACAGTACTGAGAGAATTTAGGCTTCTTACAGCATTTACCACTCTTGTCATCCAAGTGAAGTCCTCGGAAATAAGTATGCCTATCCTAATTTCTCCTCACTCTACACCTTTTAAGTCAGAGCTCATGAAAGACATTTTTAAAATCCACAGACCTTTCGGATATTAGGAACAAACTGAAGACCAGAACTTCTAAAAGACCTACGAAAAACCCAACGTCCTTCCTCCAACTGACTTTTAAAAACTATCGGTGGAGGGGGGTGCAACTGAAGAAGAGCGCGCGCGCGCGTGCACGCGCCAGGAACTGTCGAAACCCAAGAATCCGTCACCATGATCAAAACTAAACAAAAACAAAAATAACGTTTATTTCCTATAACTGCACATGTCCAATATGAACTGTTATGACCTCCCAGGTGGGGTAAACTACGATCAAAACTAAACAAAAACAAAAATAGCATTCATTTCCTATAACTGCACATGTCCAGTATGAACTGTTATGAGCACAAAACTGATCTATCCCCCCAACCTCCCACGTGGGGTAAACTATGATCAAAACTAAACAAAAACAAAAATAACGTTCATTTCCTATAACTGCACATGTCCAGTATGAACTGTTATGAGTACAAAACTGATCTATCCCCCCAACCTCCCACGTGGGGTAAACTACGATCAAGACTAAACAAAAACAAAAATAACGTTCATTTCCTATAACTGCACATGTCCAGTATGAACTGTTATGAGTACAAAACTGATCTATCCCCCAACCTCCCACGTGGGGTAAACTACGATCAAGACTAAACAAAAACAAAAATAACGTTCATTTCCTATAACTACATATGTCCAGTATGAACTGTTATGAGTACAAAACTGATCTATCCCCCAACCTCCCACGTGGGGTAAACTACGATCAAGACTAAACAAAAACAAAAATAACGTTCATTTCCTATAACTGCACATGTCCAGTATGAACTGTTATGAGTACAAAACTGATCTATCCCCCCAACCTCCCACGTGGGGTAAACTACGATCAAGACTAAACAAAAACAAAAATAACGTTCATTTCCTATAACTGCACATGTCCAGTATGAACTGTTATGAGTACAAAACTGATCTATCCCCCAACCTCCCACGTGGGGTAAACTACGATCAAGACTAAACAAAAACAAAAATAACGTTCATTTCCTATAACTGCACATGTCCAGTATGAACTGTTTTGAGTACAAAACTGACCTATCCCCCCAACCTCCCACGTGGGGTAAACTATGATCAAAACTAAACAAAAACAAAAATAACGTTCATTTCCTATAACTGCACATGTCCAGTATGAACTGTTATGAGTACAAAACTGATCTATCCCCCAACCTCCCACGTGGGGTAAACTACGATCAAGACTAAACAAAAACAAAAATAACGTTCATTTCCTATAACTGCACATGTCCAGTATGAACTGTTTTGAGTACAAAACTGACCTATCCCCCAACCTCCCACGTGGGGTAAACTATGATCAAAACTAAACAAAAACAAAAATAACGTTCATTTCCTATAACTGCACATGTCCAGTATGAACTGTTATGAGTACAAAACCGATCTATCCCCCCAACCTCCCACGTGGGGTAAACTACGATCAAGACTAAACAAAAACAAAAATAACGTTCATTTCCTATAACTGCACATGTCCAGTATGAACTGTTATGAGTACAAAACTGATCTATCCCCCCAACCTCCCACGTGGGGTAAACTACGATCAAGACTAAACAAAAACAAAAATAACGTTCATTTCCTATAATTGCACATGTCCAGTATGAACTGTTATGAGTACAAAACTGATCTATCCCCCAACCTCCCACGTGGGGTAAACTACGATCAAGACTAAACAAAAACAAAAATAACGTTCATTTCCTATAACTGCACATGTCCAGTATGAACTGTTATGAGTACAAAACTGATCTATCCCCCCAACCTCCCACGTGGGGTAAACTACGATCAAGACTAAACAAAAACAAAAATAACGTTCATTTCCTATAACTGCACATGTCCAGTATGAACTGTTATGAGTACAAAACTGACCTATCCCCCCAACCTCCCACGTGGGGTAAACTACGATCAAGACTAAACAAAAACAAAAATAACGTTCATTTCCTATAACTGCACATGTCCAGTATGAACTGTTATGAGTACAAAACTGATCTATCCCCCCAACCTCCCACGTGGGGTAAACTATGATCAAAACTAAACAAAAACAAAAATAACGTTCATTTCCTATAACTGCACATGTCCAGTATGAACTGTCATGAGTACAAAACTGACCTATCCCCCCCAACCTCCTACGTGGGGTAAACTACTATCAAAACTAAACAAAAACAAAAACAACGTTCATTTCCTATAACTGCACATGTCCAGTATGAACTGTCATGAGTACAAAACTGACCTATCCCCCCCAACCTCCTACGTGGGGTAAACTACGATCAAAACTAAACAAAAACAAAAATAATGTTCATTTCCTATAACTGCACATGTCCAGTATGAACTGTTATGAGTACAAAACTGATCTATCCCCCAACCTCCTAAACGGGGTAAACTCCAGGGATTTGCATCCCTCCGGGAGCCGTGGCATACAACCCTAATCCCAGCACTTTGTGGAGCAAATAGGCTGGAGGATGGCAACTTTGTGTCCCGCTTGTAAAACTGCAGGATCTCATCTCAAAAACTAAAAAAAGCCGAGGAAGCTCAGCGTCCAGTAGGCCCCAAATCTCTCGTACCAGAACGAACTTTAAACTTAAAAATTACAGCCGGTCGGAGTGGCGCACGCCTGCACTCCCAACACTTTGGGTGTATCGCTAAATTGTCTAGACTGGGCTCTAACTTGACGACGTTCCTTGCCTCAGCTTCATAGAGTGCTGGGAGTGCCGCAGGCGTGCCCCACTAAGACAACCCAGGACACCCTGTTTCAAAAATGAAAAAATAAGTCTGGGCATGAAACTCACTGCGAAGGCCCTGGCTTCAAATTCTCCAGTACTCCCTGCCCCCAGAAATACTCTTATCAGATCAAATCACGATCTCGAATCACAACACAAACTTTGTTCCCTGCCCCGGACTCACCCAAACCAAGTCTCCGAACACGGGGACCACATACTAACGCACGACAGTCTCAAAGCCTCGGAAGCCTCCCCGGGGGGAAGCCCCGTCATGGCTCTGACTGCACCAGAGGGCGACCGTGAAGGAATCGCTAAGGAAGGCGAGGATCTGACAGCCGGCGGGGGCATCCAACGCTGACGCCTCCCTGCCATGTGTCGCAGCTCCGCAGGAACAACCTTATATAACCGGCGCCCGGGCGTTCCAGCCTGAGGTACTGGTCGCCGCCTGCGCGCGCCGCCTCGGGCCCGATCGGTGAGTCCCTCGAGGCCAAGGTTCCCCGCGCCGTGGAGCGTCCGGCCTAGGCCCCGCGCGGAGGCCTGAGCACCGAGCGACCAAGGCCGCACCAACCCGCCCCGCCGCGCGGCCCAGCCCCTCCAACCCGGAGTACCTGAGGGCACGCGACCAGGCCACCGAGTCCCGGACGCGGGGCGAAGCGAGGGTCCGTCACAGCATCTCCCGGGAGACGCGGGCTGTGCGTGCGCCCCTCGGATCGCCGGCCTGGGCCCGCTCGCCGCTCAGCTGTGAAGACGCTGCCCCTTTCCTCGCCGCGGGCCTCCTCCTCTCGAGACTTTGCCGCCTAGGCTCGGACACCACCGGCGCCGCTCAACGATTTACCCTGGGCGGACGCCGCGAGACCCACACACACCCAGACTCAGCGGGAGGGGGTGGAGGGGGCGGGAAGGCTCGGGAGGGAGGGGACGCCGGGAGCCGATCGCGGCCGCTGGGGTCGACGTTCTCGCGAGCGTTCCGGACCTGGGCGCCGGCTCCGCGGGAATTTCAAACTTCCTGTGAAAGGAGGTGGGGGCAAGGGAAGGGAAGGGAAATAGCGTTGGGAAGAGCGGCTCACTTACGTAAAATAGAGTCTCTCTCCGCCCACGGAAGCTACTGGGTAGAAAGACTACAAATCCCACAGTGCCTTGCGCGTGGGGCTGCTCCGGCGTTGGAAATCGTACTCTGCCCCTGGTGGCCGCGTCCAGGCTGCGTCCCCGCTTTATCAACAAACCCATAATAATCTTTCCCCCATTGGCATCCGTGGTTTTCTTTCTGTTCTACACTTGTCCTCCGTGTTTTTCTTTTTGTGCCCGCTTTCAGGTCCCAGCAGGGCACTAGACTTCTGGGGAAATTCTTTTGCTCTTCCTGTATTTTTTTTTTCAAATATCCTCGTGCTTTCGTGGTCAAAGGTTCTTACCGATTCCCCATTTCCATCTAGCCTTTTTGTCAAAATTTTACCTGATGTTGGATACAAGCTCTGTTTGCTTGTATACGCAAGACTGTGGGTTTAATTCCTTCACAGGGAGAAAGAAAAATAAAGAAGAAATTACTCCAAATCTGTTACCTTTTTGATTCACTACCTTACTTTGAAACGAATTTCAAACAAATACATGTGCAATGTGTCCCAAATACTCTGTAGCAAATAAGAAGATTATAACATAGCAGAGTGACGATGCTAGCAGGCTACTCTCTTACTGCTAAGATTTGTCTTTTTTTGTTAACTCCTCCTGTGTGATATTTGAGAAAAGTTTTTTCAGAAATGTACTTACCATTTTTTTCTTTATAATTTTTGTTCTTTTATTGACCTCCAAGAAGTACTATGGTAAGTGTCGCAGGGGAGGAGTTCCATAGAAAAGATAGCTGCTGCTGCTCTGGTAAAAGAATTTACCAAGTAGTCAAGGAATTTAGAAAAGTTAAGAGTGTATTGATACACTACAGAAGAGCTGCTGATGAAGCTGAGTGAAAGGCTGAGATTTTTTTAATAAGGGTTTAAGGATATGAAAGGCTGAGTTTTATAAGGGTTTGAGGAAATAAGGTTTGAGGTATGGGGTGATCAAAAGAAGCATCAGGAAGACTTTCTTTAGGTCAGGCTACACTTGTTTTATCTCACAGGAACACTGATATTAGGTTAGTACTTACACATTAAAGGTGCCGATTTAACATGGCTCACTACTTTGGTTCTCATGAACCAAAAACCCTTGAGGCTCGAAATAAGGATTTCGTGAAGACCTTAGTTTTCAGCTCACTATATTTAGTGAGTTATATCACATGAAAAATCAAGCAATATTTCTCGGCTTCCATTATTAGATCTGTAGAGGAGACGAGACTGGATTCAATGATTGATTAGTTAGACAGGCATTTATTAACCCTGCTGTAAGACCCATTTCAATTGTAAAATTAAAACCGATCTTATCATACTCCCCCACATTAATTGCCTGGTAGAAACCTAGTCTTTCAAATTTTTATTGTTCCTTCCATCATCACTGTCTTGGTTACCTTTTCTCCTTGCTGGGACAAAATACCTCACACCCAAAAGTAAAGAAAGAAAAGTTTATTTAGCTCACAGTTTGTGGAGGGTTCAGTCCATGATCTGCTGGTTCCAAGGCAGAGTGGATGGCACAGGGGCAACTCTTCAAGGTTGCAGAAGACAGCAAAATCAGCAAGAGCAAAAGAGGAAAAAACAAGCCTCTTTTCCCCCTCCCCACCTTCAAGGCTGAGTGGTAGCATTCGCACATCTCCCTGCCCTCCTCTTGCACAGACTGAGGATGTTTAAAAAGGATCCTGGTTCCCTGCTGAGTGCCTTAGTTAAACTTCTAAACTTCTCAAGGGGACACAATATAGCAACCATTGCAATCACCACACTTCTCTATGACTGTCTATAACTTGAACCAAGCCCACCTGCACTTGCATTTGCATACTTCCTAAAAATAATTTTTTTTGCTCTGCTGCAAATGTTTCGTCTCCCAGCCTCTACTTTCCTCTCCTCTGCCAAGGGCCAACTCAAGCCTCTTTTCTCTTCCAGCTCTCCCCTTCACCTTCGGCCCACATGAATTACTAAAACCTTAAATTGAAAATAGGCTGGCTGTGTTATTTGATGCCAGTTTCCCATTTTGCTGCTCACACACAGTATCCCCCCACCATCCCCAACTCAGCTACCCTGCTACCTCAAAATACAGACTGCTTATTTTGAGAATACTTCCCTTGTACATTACTTTTAAATTTTTAATTACTTTGTCAACTAAATTTCCAATTTAATTCTTTCAACTTTTGTCCTCTTTCAATCATTCAAGCATATGTCAAATTATATTGATTAGTTTCAAGAGATAAGAATGAATGTCAACTGAAAAAAAAATCTGGATTTCATAGTCCAAGGAGTTTGGGGGACAGCTAATTAAAACAATTAAACTTGTTTTCTGTTTTTTTTTTTTTTTTAAATTTTGTACTTGGAAGTTGAACCCAAGACTTTTTGCACTGAGATATATCTCTAGCCCTTTTTTATTTTTTATTTTGATACTATTGCTAAATTGTTAAATTGCCCATGCTGGGCTTAAATTTGGGGTCCTCCCATCTCAGCCTCCCAGAGTGCTGAGATTTGCAGATGTTTACCATCTCACCCAGCTTATAAATCTGTCATGCAATCCTCCACTGCCTTTAGTATGCTTGCTAAATGATCCTCCAAAGTCGTTCAACCATAGAATCCACTTATACTTAGAAAATGTCTTTTTTAAGAGAAAAAAGATACATAGTTTCAAAACAAGATAATAGGAAATTAACAGTGGTTAATATATTGCTTATTGTTATCTTCAAAGCAAGTTTCTCAGACTACAAAATACAGGCATGCAAAGTTGATCAAACAATATATACACAAACCATTCTTTTCAATGAATTGATAGAAATTAGTAGTATAATTATTTTAGCTATCTTACATCTTTTTGTTTTGTTTTCCCTTCTTTTCTCCTTTCCCCAGTCCTAGCTTTCTTTCCTTTTGAGTAGTTTCTTTCCCTTTCATTATATTTTTTGTACATTTTAGATGTTATTTATTCTTTCAGTTTCTTACACTAGGGAGACAGGACACTGGGAGACAGGACGGTGTTTACACATGCAAGTCTGATTTATTTCTCTAATGAGTATGGTCTGTAGTTTCATCCATTTACCTGTAAAAGTCTCAGAATTTGTCCTTCTTTAGAGCCAAGTAGTACTCCTTTGTATAGCATGACCCTTTTCCATTCCTCCCTTGACAGGCATTTGGGTTGTTTCCAAGATTTAGCTATTACAGATTGTGTTGCAATAAATATGGGCAAACATATATTGATGTGGTATGGTGTTTTTAATTTTTCTGAGAAAATACCTAGAAAGGGAATAGCTAAATTGAATGGGATCTCTAGTTCCAGGTGCTTGAGGAATCTCCACACTAATTTCCACAGTGGTTGTAATGGTCTAAACTCCCACCAACAATGGAAAAATGTTCCTCCCCCCCCCCCAGCATTTGTTATTGGTCTATTTCTTTTTTTTTTAGAATTTTACTTAAAGAGAGAAAAAAGCAAAACAGAAAAAAGGGTAGAAGTAATACAGAATTTAAAAAAAAAACAAATAGTAAGAAATCACTAGTTGATAGATTACATATTGTCATCTTAGAAGTTGCTGTTCAAGTTACAAAATTAAAGCAAAGTGGACATTCAAACAGTGAGACAAAGCAGTTCTGTTCAATGATCCAACAAAAACTTAGTAGTATGGCTATCTGTCTTACACAGTTAAACATACATACAGTTATATCCTTTAGAGCACTTTCTTTTCCTTTCTTTTTTCTAATAACAATTACACATTTTAGATTTTATTACTGCTACAGTTATTTACTACAGTGTTACTTTGTTTGAAGAGAATAAAACCAAATGTGACAAAATAAAATGGAATCAGTTAAAACAAGACTAGACATAGTATATATGATGTAAAAACAAAATACAAGGTGATCAACAATGGCTACGATAATGCCTCTTGCTATCTTCAAAAAGAATTGCCCGTATCTTAAAGAGGGTAAGATTAAACATACCAAAACAGATCATAAGGAAACAATTTTAAGAAGCACAGATTTCAAAGCAAGTCCACTGGAGATCTTCACTGTCTGTCTGATTGTGTCTAGTTTTCTTCCAAATAGTTGTTCCCATCTTCACACACAGTGTATACATATTGAACATTATAGAACTTATCTAATCATAACAGGATGATGAAGGCTTTTTAGGTCTTCAAGACTTGACATTAGGGAAGTAAATAGTGATTGCCATAATGTCCCTCATTCTCTTCATAGTAGCTGTCCTTATCTTTATGTATGCTGAAATTGAACATGAGACTAGACTAATATCACTCTGAACAGTGAATAATAGTTTTGCTAGATTTTATATCATAATGTTACAGAATTAGTACTGGGTATCTTAGTGTCTCTTCTTCAGAGTATCTGTTCATTACATTGTGCATTATATAATCTGTTCCTGTAAACTGTTTAGAAATTCTCCCCATATGTGAATCTCTACATGTATATCTATCCTTTCTGTATTATAGGGAAAAACAGATCATAACAAGACAAAAAACAAATTCTTAGAAAAACATGGAATGAAAAAGACATATAAAACCACAATATTAGGTGACATACAGTAGTTACTATGCTTTCTCTTGTTATTTTCAACAGAGTTGTCCACATCAACAGACATATAATAATTGAACATAGCATTACATAACTATTTTAATAAAAACACAACTTTGGAGACATTGTAGGACTTCAAAAGCAGTTAATAATCAAACTGGAATGGGTATCTTATTACATCTTGTCATCTTCAGAGTAGTTGCCTCTACTCTTAGGCTTATCACCATCAAGCATATCAAATTCGAATAAAATCAGTCAAGGCAAAACAGCAGTTTAACAAACCAGCTTCAAATAAGATCAGTCATAGTAATACAGGGCTTCAGTGTAAGTTAATGGGAAATAAAAAAGGATAGTTACCGTAGTATGCTATTTTGGGGATAGCTATCTATGCCCTCAAGTCTAGTATGAGTAGTCTGACCAGAACAAAATAAAGTCAAACTAAGCAGAGTGATAAGACTAATGTGGCTTTTAAGTCCTGATACACTATTAACAATGTCCTCTGCCTTCCTTTTCCAGGCAATTCCTCACCTTTCCCTTTCTCAGGATGCTTTGTATATTTTGGGTCCCATTAACTCCTTTAGTTTTTAGATTAGGGGTCAATCTGTTATCTATCTGAGTTACCTATCTGAGTGGTGCTGAATCTTTCTACCCTTGAGCTTGATCTTGGGCTGTACTCCTTTACTTACTAAAGCCACAAGGTTTTCCTTCTTTCTAGCTTTGTAGTTCTACACTGCCCAAAAGTATGATAACTTTCCAACCTATCTGTGGCTGCTGGACGAGTTGTCCCTATTTTTCTCTGGTTCCCTGTCACTTAGAGCTTTGTTTTCTCATCTTTGGCTTTCAGTTCATTAACCTTCTTTCAGGTTGAGTATATTTCCTATTTAAAGCATCTCGATGAATCCTGCCTCCTAATCTATCCTGCCGGTGTTTCTTCTTGTTAGTGTATCTAGGCTATCTATGTTAAAAATTATAACCCACCTTCTCTGCCTCAACTCTGTTATTCTATTTTTCTGCTATTATTTGTCCATTTTTCTCTTTTATTCCACTGTCCTCCCTGTTCATTGAGTCCTCTCTGCCACTGTTACTGGAATCCTGGTATTTTTTTTTTCTCGCTCTAGAATATCCTTCAGAATTTTCTGTAGGGTTGGGTTGGTGGCCATGAACTCCCACAGTTCCTCTTTGTCTTGGAAACATCTTGTTTTTCCATTAATTTTGAGAGAGAGATTTTCAGGGTACATCAATTTTGGTTGGAGGTTATTTTCTTTCAGGGCTTGAGTTGTTTCCTCCCAGGCTCTTCTTGATTTAATAGTTTGAGTTGATAAATCTGTCGTTATTTTGATGATTTGTCCTTTGTAGGTGATCTGCTTCTTTTCTCTAGCCACTTGTAATATTTTGCTCTTTTGGTTAATTTCTGGAATCTTGATTATTATATGTCTGGGTGTAGACCTGTTTTGGTTGTAGTTGGTTATAGTTCTGTATGCCTCATTTATCTGGATATCATTTCTTTCTCCTATGCTTGGGAGGTTTTCCTTATTTCTGTGAATAGTCTTTGTAATTCGTTTGTGGTTACTCCTGCTTCTTCCCTTACATTTTTTATTCTTAAGTTATAGATCCTTTTGTTGTCTTCTAGCCTTTGAATTGTTATTTCTTGGTTCCTTATTATTTTTAATAGGTCTTTTCTTTCAGGATCATACATTGTAAGTCCTCTTCAAATTTTGAAAGGCTAAGCTTTGTTTTTATCAAGACATTTTGCTGGCTTTCAATGGAGCTTTTAGTTTCCTGGTAGTCTCTTTGGATCTGTTTTATGTATTCTAGATTTTGTTTATATTCTTCACCAAAGGTTTCTCTTCCTTTTCTGGGTTCCTCACTTTTTCCCTCTGTGTTTTCTTGAGAGGGGCTTAGCATTTCTTTAATCAACCTTTTTATTTCTTGCCTCACTTGGGTTAGAATTTCAGTTTTAAGTTCATCTATGAAGTCACGAATGTACTTCTTTTTGGTCTGCTGATGTTGTGGCTAATGCTGTGTCGGTGTCGCTCCCGGCCGGCAGGAAGAACACACAACAGATTCTGGCAGTGGTTAAGCTTCTTTTTATTTTCTTTCCATGCAGTCTGCCCCAGGATCCCTCCCGGCCGAAGCCTCTACCAGTCCGCTGCCCGCGGCTCCTTCCGTGCTTCTTCCTCGAGCGGGAGAGGCACTCGCTTATATGCAGACCCATCATCCAATCAAGCAAAAGCAGGTGATGCAAGCTGATTGGCTAGCATCAGTTGTTGCTAGGTAGACTATTCCGCTGAGCGGGCTGTTTATGTAGCCAGGACAATCAGAAAGCAGGAGGCAGGCACCATCTCGGCTCACTCGATGGGAGGGGTAATTTAGCTCAGGCTTCGCTCTTTCCTACAGGCCGCATGACCGCCGCGCATGGTGATCTAGCGCTGCTGCGGCTCCCAACAATGCTGCATGATTGCTGGACTGGTTCTCTTCTGTATTTACCTCTCCTAGGCTTATTTTCCCAGGGTCAGTGGCTGGAGGTTTTGTCTTATCTTTTGCTCTTGTCATGTTTCTGGTTTCTTTCAGACAGTTATGTGGAGGAGCTCTCTGGCCCTCTTTGTATTCCTTACAGTTTTTCTAAAGTATGCTGGCTCAGGGCTTGCTGCTCTCTCCAGTTTGCTGATATCTGAGGTGAGCTCAACAAGTGGCCCCTCCCCTCTGAGACAGTCAACTGCAAGTGCCTTCAGCAAGTTAACATGTGCTGTGGCGGATGTCACAGGGTCAGAAACATTTTGCCCCTGGCTATTAGTTCCTGACCAGCGGCGTGGTTCAGCCCAAACTGCTCCCACCAATCCTCTCTGGGCTAGGGGTGGTTGATTGACGCCACCACGGTGCCAGGCTCTGCCCTACTCCAAGATGTCTTCCAGTCAGCCTCCCACACCATGGGCCCAATTTCCAGCATTTATTGAGAGCCAATAAAGCTCTCTACCTTGGCTCCACTCCACATTGTGCCACATCCTTCTGACAAGGGCCTGGGACTCACTAACTCCCATTATTGGAAGCCGCGGCTTCAGCACATCCTTGGATCATCTGACCTTGGATCATCTGACCTTGGATCGGCGCTCCCAGCGCAGCTCGGGACTGGTCTCAGTGAGCGTGTTGGGCTTCAGCCCTCCTCCCGGGCTTTTCCTTCCTCCTTGGTCTTGATCATAGTCATTCTTCTTGGAGCAAGATGAATCTCGTTGTTTTAATTTGCATTTCTCAAATGACTGATGATGTTGACATTTTCCCCATGTATTTGTTTGCCATTTGTATTTCTTCATCTGAGAAGTGTGTGTTCCTTTCAGATGCCCGTTTTCCATTTGATCTTTGAACTTGGGGGCCTGAGTTCTTAAAAATTCTTTATGTAGTCTAGATAGAAGTCCTTTGTCGGAGGGACAGTTGGCTAAAATTTTATCCCACGCTAGGGTTTTTTTTTTCCCACTTTGTTGATTTTTTTTGATATTCAAAAACTTTTTAATAAGATGAGATTCTACTTGTTGATCCTTTGAGATACTTCCTGTGTAGTTTGTATTTTGTTCATGATCCTTTGCCCATCCCTGTGTCTTTAAAGTTTCTATCTACTTTCTCTTCCAGGAGATTTAGTGTTTCTGTTTTAATATCTAGATCCTTGACCATTTTGACTTTAATTTAGTGCATGGTGATAGACATGGATCTACTTTTAGTCTTTGACATATGGAAAGTCAGTTTTCCTAGCACCACTTATTAAAGTGATTATTTTTCTTCCAGTGAACATGTTTAGCTCCTTTGTCAAAGATAAGGTGGTCTAGTGTGTTTGTTGTTGTGTCTGCATCTTCTAATCTGTTCCATTGATCCTCAGGTCTTTTTTTTTCTTTTGCCAGTACCATACTGATTTTATCACAGTAACTTTGTAGTATAATTTCAAATCAGGTATTGTGATGCCTACTGCCTTGCCTTTGTTACCCAGGATTGCCTTTGCTATTATAGGTCTCTTCTGTTTCCAAATGAATTTTAAAATGCTTTCTCTAGATCTGTGAAGTATGCTATGATATTTTTATTGGGATTGCATTAAATCTATGTAACAATTTTGGGAATATAGCCATTTTCACAATGTTGGTTTTTCCTGTCTTTGAACAAGTTATATCTTTCCATTTTCCAATGTCCTCTTCAATCTCTTTTTTCAGAGTACTATAATTTTCAGTGTATAGATCTTTTGTTTCCTTTGTTAGGTGGATTTCTAAGTATTTCTTTCTTTCTTTCTTTCTTTTTTTTTTTTGGATGTTATTGTGAAGAGTGTAGTTTCCTTTATTTCTCTCTCAATGAATTTGTTGTTTGGGTACAGAAATGCTATTGATTTTTGAGTATTGATTTTGTATCCAGCTTTGCTACTGAATTTGTTTATTAATTCTAGAAGTCTTATGGTAGAGTTTTTGGGGTCTTTTATGTAGAGTATCATGTCATCTGCAAATAATTATAATTTAACTTCTTCCTTTGTTATCCTTATTCCTTTTATTTCTCAATCTTGACTAATGGCTCTGGCTAATGTTTCTAGAACTATGTTGAATAGGATTGGTAATAGTGGATATCCTTGTCTTGTTCCTGATTTTAGATTGAAAGCTTTCAGTTCTTGTCCATTTAATATGATGTTAGCTGTTGGTTTGTTATGGATGGCTTTTATTAGATTGAAGTAAAGACCATCTATTCTGATGGGAATGTCTTGCTTCTTTAGTGTTCCACAGAACAGGTTGTGGTAAATACAGCTTCATAGTTTTCTTATTAGAAGAAGCAGAGAGTAATGAAAAGAATGTGATCATTTGGAGCCAAACAGATTTTTGTGCCTTTCACAACTGCTGGTGACATGACTCTAATCTGATTACTACACTCTCTGAGCTCATTTTCTCAATTAGAAAAGGCAGTAGCAGCCATGGCCAAGGTATTAAGGCATTGAACTTGAAAGAAAAGGCAATTACTTCTCTTTTGCAAAATTGTCACAAAGTTTGAGGAAAGTAAGGGCCTAGCTCAGAACCTCATTCTTTTTACTCCTGTATGGTCATAAATTACAATACATTGGTAAAAGTTTTAGAAAATGATAAAAAGTAGTGGGGACCCTCATGCTTCCATTTGGAGTATTTTATTCAAGAGGCAATATTTCAATTCCAATCTAACATCCTGAGAGTGACTGATTTCAGAGAATTTGTAACCTCATTGAAGTGCTGTAAATTAGACCTCTGTTGTTGCAAAGAGATATGGAAATGTTATTAGTTTTCTTTATCTGTAACAAAGATTTCTCTCTTTACTGCTTCCTGCTATAAAGGGGTGCTGTACTGGTGTCTAGGAGAGTCGACGGGATGATGGCTGATGCCCAGGTAGAAGCTGATGCCAGGTGTTTTAGCCAGGACAACTTCACTGGTGAATGCACGTATGTTAGACTGGAAAAACAAAGAGACATGATGTCATGAGGAGGCATGGCACTGTCATATTTAAGAACCCAGGCGAGGTAGAAGGAAAGGTGCCTTTGATTCAGACATGTCATTATATCAGGACCACGTTGAGGTAGGATCACTGTCACGGTGAGGTAGAATTCTGAAAAATAAGTGTGAGGTTAGGAAGAGTGAAGTTACGAGAGGTGATTACTTCCCCATCTGAAAGGGTAAAGGTTAAAGGGTAAAGGTAGGTAAGGCTTGTCTCTGGTATGCATGACATTGGAGTCTTTAGGAAATACTGTTAAGAGTCTTGCTGTAAAAAGAATAAGAAATTAGAAACCAAATTGTATAACAAAACATGACAGCCTGAGAGTTGCGGCTTTGAGGCCTTGATAAGGCAGAGATGAGTAGGCAAAAGGATGGTGAGATTTAGGGCTGGGAGGGCACCACTTAGCCTCAGTGATGTGAAACCAGGATAGCAGTCTAGCAACTTTGATCGCTGTTGAGGTTGCCAAGAATATCAGGTATGGGTCGCTCTAACCTGGTTGTAGTCCTTGGAATGATTTGCTGTACCAGAACTTTAGCAAGTATATCAGCAGTCTCCCTGGTTGTGTGAAATGCTTTTATGTATCCTGAAAAAGTATGAGAAGACAAAATGTATCTGTCAGTCTTGGCCAGGGTTGCCTGAAAAATTGGTGAATAAGAAAGGAAGGAGGTGGTCTTATATCACAGAGAAGAGGTTTACTAGTGATAATAGCTGTAAGCTGTTGAGGCCTCAGTGTGTCTAAGTCAGCCTGTATAAACACAAGGGAATGAAAAGCATTTTAAGATTTAGGACTGAAGAGTGAGTGGTGGAGGGAAGATTTGGCACCACTGGGTGGATTGGGAAGAAGCAGTCTGGAACTTGCATGTAATAGGCTCTGTTTGTAAGTGGCATAGTTGACCGTCAATACCCCTGGGGGCTGAGGATTTAATATAGCAGCCTGAAAACTCAGGAAGAACTCTGTATATATGGCCTCTATGTTCACAAGTATAGAGAATGTCTTCCCTGAGACTTTTAGTGGGACTTGGTCTCTGAGACAGACACCTTAAAGTGGGCTGCTGTTGGCCCTGAGCCCCATCAATCTTTAGCAGCAAGTTTAAGCAGATCTGTCAGCAATGAATCTGGCAGTGTTGGCATAAGAAACTAGGTTGTTTACCCACTCTCTGGTGGCTAGGTCAGTCCAGTAGCCCTGGGGTAAGGTCCCAAAGGAACACCAGGATGGGCACTCTGTTGCCCAATGTCTTCTGCTGCATTTGAGGCATGGTCCATGGGGGGAGGGGGGCCACGCAGCTCCATCTTGTGTCGGTTTACCTGTCTCAGAACTCTAAGTGTCACTGTTATCTCTGTTGTTGAAAACATGGAAAACCATATTAAGGTCTCTATGAGGTTTGAAGGTCAAGTTTTGCCTTTTTTGTTTGGGATCTGGACTACAGTAGAAGGTACTGTAGAATTAAGTAAGTATGCAGGAGTCAAATATAATCAACAGGGTATTTATAATTTTAGTAATGACTTACCATAAGGAGGACAGACAATTTTAGGAACTGACATGTCATTTATGTCATAATATATAAGTATCTCTTTATGTTATTAAAATGTCTAATGCCATCTGATTTTTGGAGGATGGCCTGTTTAATTAATTTTTTATCTTTTTATTTAGGAGAGAAACCAGCTATGGTGTTATTTAACATCAGTTATCAGTTGAATATAGTTAATTATGGCTCGGTGGAGGGCTGAGCCAGGGCAGACAGGCTGGGAAAGGTTTAAGTTTGACTTCTGCTGCAGTGTTGGTTTTGTTGTTTTGTATGTATCATGTAACCCTTGTCTTGGAAAAGAGCTAGTGGTTCCCAGCAAAAGGAATGTATAATTATTTTTTAATTTTAGTTGTTAAACATCTAGATTGTATATCTCTAAGTGTATATCTGGATCTAAAAGAAAACATTTGTCATGGCTGGAACACAAAAAAAAAGCAGCAGAAACAATCTGAATTTTATATCTGAAAACACGAATACAGCATCAGATCAGCAATATAATGAGTTGTCTGCTGTGCCTGTCTGTGCCGGCAAACAGAGCCGTACTTGGGGCAGGGACTGGGCGGGCGCATGCGCAGAGCATGTGCAGCATGAGGGCAAGGCACGCAGAGTGAAGGCGGGGCGAGCACCGGGACATAGCGCGCGGGGTGGGCTGCAACTGCCCCTGGAAACACGTGTGGTGATGGCAGCAGGTGTGCAGCGCACAAGGGGGGGTGCTGGGATGACTCACGGGGGGGCACTGGCGCGGGAGGGGGGGCAGCAGTGCAGCGGCGGGGCGGCGGTGACAGCACATGGCGCATGGTGCACAGGGGCAGAGCTGGGAGGTGGAGTTGGGACGCAGTGTAAAGCTGGGACTTTATATGCTGGCGGACTAACTCGGAGCTGAGCCATCAAGTGGAGGAACCACTAGCGGGACGTGTGGATTAGGGCACGACGTGTGGATTAGGGCACAGCGTTAGAGCCGAACCCCATGCGGACCTGGAGCGCTGCATGAGAGCCAAGGTACCCTGCGGAGTTGGGGCACAGTGTGAAACCTTAAAGCAGTTAAAGCTTAAAGCAGCCCTGCACGTATCTCTCAATACTGTTTGGGCTCATTTTTCCCATCTTGGCAGGGAATGGTGCACGTTGGGGGAGGGAAAGTGGCAAGGAAACAAAGGGACGCTGGTGGGAAAAAGACATACATTCCCAAAACAAAGGCTTAAAGGTAGAGAGTTTTGTAAACTTGTCGTCAGTGTGATAAGCTATAAGTAGGTATGGTTTTTGTGGGGGGGGGGGACAGGAAGTGGTCCCCAAGATAAAATCTGGTGTGGGGTCTGGCCCACGGAGTTACAGCCAGATGAAGCAACAGACTGTGGTCTACTAATTGCAAGTCGTCACTTTTTACTCTAGACCGATTGGTATTATATGATTTCAAAGCTTGTAATAATTGGCTGTCACCAATATACGAGTGGATTTCTCGTGGGTTTAGTAATGGCTCTGCCCGTGAGAACTTAAAAAGCTCTGAAGGATGTGAGAGTCTCTCAATGTGGACACAGGCTGACCCAGGAAAATTCTGCCTTGGGCTATCTAAGGACGTGAGAGTGTCATGTGAACCCATAGAAAGGGGGAGAAAACCTGCCTGGGGCCTGGCCCAGCAGCAATCTCTGGGGGTTGCTTACTTGTGATAAAATGGGTCGGTGTTGTTTGTGAACGAGCAGCAACAAGTTTACAGCTCCCAAGTATAGAAGTGAGGAATTAATTCAGGATGCAGTCCGGTCCTGGTCCAGTCTGGCAGGGGACTCAAACTGGGAGGATCCCAGGAGTCTCTCGTCAGGGAACCATATGATAGAACTGTGGGGGGACTGGCGGTGGCTGAAAAGATAAGAAGTATGAAATATAAATTTTATTATGAAAATAATAAAATTTATTTTGAGAATGCGGAGAGAGACACCCCCATCTCCTGGGGTGTGGCATCTCCCCCCGGGGTCGGGGATCTCTCTGTGGAACACGTGGAGTGTGGGCATACATGTAGCTTAGGTTGGGGGTGGTGCCTGAGGGGCATTAGGGATGCACAGGTAGTCTATTGGTATTCTTTTGGCACCAGGGGCAAATTCCTAGGGGTGGGGAAGATAGAGGATCGTTGTGAGACCAGCCTGGGCTACAAACTGAGCTCAAGGCCAGCCTGAACTGCATAGTGAGACCCCATCTCAAAAAAGACAAATAAAATAAAACCAACTTTATACAGCTATTACTATAGGGATAAAAATGAATAGCTGAGGATGTAGCTCAGGGGTAAATCACAGGTCTGGTTTCAATCACAACAAAAACAAATCCAAAAAATGTTGATACATGTAAAGTGCTAAATGTATGCTAAATGTACAATAAATAGTTGTTTCTTGGCTTTTGGCTATCTGCATTGCACAATTTATCACTAAAAGCAAAGTTTTCTAGAAGGTAAAAATCCAGCTACAGGCTTAGAGATAGCAGGATAGAAAAAGGCTGAAAGTTTTCAACCTGGCATTCACCTCTGAAGACTGTGAAGCTTGTCTTGCTAAACATCTAATTCTTCATCTGTAAATCAGAATAATAATAGTGCTTATCTTAGAGCTGATATGAAACCTAAAGTACAAGCCATATGTAAGACACCTGAAATAGTGCCAGACACACAGCAGGCATTCAGTAAATACTAGTTTTCTACCTTCACTTTCAGTGGCTTTGAGAATGCTTTCAAAAGTATTTGCATAAGGGGTAAGAGCATAGCTCAATAGCAGAGCACGTGCTTGGCATAGGCAAGGCCCAAATTTGATCCCCAACACCAAAAGAGAAATATATATATATATATATATATTGGCTTTATAATAGGGAAAATGGCAACTACAGTACTGTGTATGCTAAAATTTTTTAGTGTTAACAATAATTCAAAACTCTAGAAATAAAGATAGAACTAACCAAAGAACAAGGACACTGTTGATAAAAACTAAAATAAGAATACTTAATATAAAATATTATATATAAAATATAAAATATTATAACTTGTAGCTCAATCCAGTCATGCTGGATCTAGGGGAGACTTAGGTCTCCTGAAAAGATCTGTATCTTTCAACCCTAGGCTTTATATCCTGATTGAGCTGAACGCTCTTATTCTTACTTGCTCTCCAGAGTGACTGAGCCTTCCCATTTTTTCAAAGGTCCCTCAGTTCCCCATGCTTTTTTATTATTTAATTTGTGGTCAGTGTGAGGTTTTCTGTTTATTTTTGTGATGCTGGGAATTAAACCCAGGGCCAGGAGCATGGTAAGCAAGCACTCTACCACTGAGCTACACACCCCTGACATTGTGAGTTTTTGATATACTCCTATAAATACCAAAATCTGTAGATGTTCAAGTCAGGTAATATGGAATATAATTTTCATAAAATCTCTCCTTCTGTATAATTTTTCCTTCAAGATTCTATAGCTGAAACCCAGGGCCTTGTGCACATGAAGTAAGTCTCTTGCCACTGAGTACAGTGCAAGCCCTTCTAATATACTTTAAATGATATCCAGATTAATTATAATACCTAGTACAATGAAGGGTTGTTATACTACATCACATATAGAAGAACAAGAGAGAGTTTTTTTACATGTTCACTACTGATATACTTTTTTCCAAAACATTTTTGATTCTTGGCTAGTTGAATCCATATATGTATAACCCAGGGCTAGGGAGGCCCAACTCTGTTATTTTTCACATTGCAAATAAAAAAGACTAATTACTACTCTATTATATATTATAATCATTGCCTTGGTTATTTTTGTCTGGTTGCTGAGACAAACAACTGAGCCAAAATTAAGGAAGGAAAGGTTTATTTGGCTCACAGTTTGTGGAGGTTTCAGTCCATAATCAGCTGGCTCCAAGGCAGGGCAGGATGGCACAAGGGCAACAGTTCATGGTGACTGTGGCAGATACCAAAAGCAACTAAAGCAAAAGAGCAAAAGGTAGGAGCAAGCCTCTTTCCTTCCCTTATATTATATGCAGGTTACCTGTCCCAGAGTAGGTGCAGCATTCACACTGCCAATCCCAGCACTAGACAATGAACTAATCACAAACTCTAGATTCAGTAGCCTACAAAAGGCTCTCACACTTTGACCACATGAGGCTTTGGGGGGCCATCCAGATACAAACCATAACAACTATCAATAACATACTAAAAAATTATGTACATATCTGAATAAAAATGTATCAGTAAAAGATAGGGAGTTAATTTGGTTTCAGAATTTACTGTTTAAATAGTATTTCTTTATTTCATGCCACAAGAAGCAGTGGTATTTGTATATTATTTTTTAAGTGGCTGTGTCCCCTGTGTTACAAAATAAAGTTGAAATGTATGAGTCATACAATAGGTTTTAGTTACTAGAAGCCCACTGAGTAAATGAGCTCATAAAAGGTTTTTTGCATCATAAGAAGACTACAACTTCCCCCTTTTATGTGGTCAGCTCCTGTTTTGTGTAATTTTATTATTTATGATTATATTAGTTATTCTCATATTGCTGGGACAAAATACCCAATACCCACAACTGAAAGGAGGAGAGATTTATTTTGGCTTATGGTTTCAAAAGGTTCAGATTATGATTGGTTGGTTCTAAAGCAAAAATGGAACAGTGTAAGGGAATGACTGCTCACCCCATGACAACCAAAAATCAGAGAAGACCTAGGGACAAGAATATATCCTTCTAGGTCACATCCCCAGTGACCTACCTCTTCTGTCAGGTCTCAACTCTGAACACATGACACTTTGGAGGACATTTTAAACCTAAACAATGACAGTGATCTGTTAGGAGAAGTATAAACTTGGTATGTGCTTATTACTAAAGACAAATTGGAATGCATAGCTCGGATGGGCTTTTGTGTAGTTTACAAACAATAACAGAAGACTTTCAGAGTTACTACAATCTGTTATAGTTTAGGTCTAAAATGTCCCCCAAAAGTCTCCTGTGTTTAGAACCAAGGGGCTTTTGGAAGGAGATCAGATTATGGAAATGCTATATTCAATAGTACATAAGTCCATTTATGAGTTCATGACCTGTTGAAAGGTTGGGCGTGGTTGGTGGTGAGTTGGTGGGGCCATTACCTTGAAGAATGAATTATTACTCAAGTTCATTTTTCCTTTGCTTCCTGGCTACCCCGAGGTGAGCAGGTTTAGTGAACTATGCCCTTCTAACATGCTATTTCTGCCTCGGAGTTCACTGATGATGGACTGAACCTCTGAAACTGTGAGTCAAAACATGCCTCTAAGTTGTGGGTGGTGGATATTTTGTCTCAAAGGCAGGAAAGTGACTAATACACCATCGTTTACAAGTATATAACCTTTGAAAAATAATGTACTCGGGTTCCCTCCTGGACCGGGGACCAGGCCGGATCAGAGACTGTAGCAGGGGTGGCTGGGAGTCCCGCCCAACCTTCAGGAACTTTCTCCCTGACCTACGGACCAGGCCGGTTCCCTACCAGACAGGGGACCAGGCTGGACTGGGGAATGTAGCAGCAGTAGCTGGGAGTCCCACCCAGCCTGTAGGAACTCTCTCCCTGACCTGGAGACCAGGCTGGTTCCCCACCGGACCGGGGACCAGGCCAGATCAGTGACTGTAGCATGGGCGGCTGGGAATCCTGCCCAGCCTGAGGAGACACTCTTCCTGGCCTGAGGACCAGGCCGTGGTTCCCTGCTGGGTCCAGTGAGTGGGACCATCGCAGGGAACCCCATCCCAGGGTGGCAGACCTCTCTTCCACACCTGAAACAACACTTGAAGCTCCAAAATACAGGAAAATGACAAAACAAAAGACCAAAATGCAATCTCAAACATCCAGCCCATCCCAAGAAAGTCCAGGAGCCATGTGCATAGAAGAAAACACATGCCACATGACTGAAATACCTGAAATAATGGTAACTGAAATAAAGAAGCAAGTATGGAAAGCCTTAAAGGAATTCAAACTAGAAGTAATCTCTCAGATAAAAGAAGAATTGATAAAAGAAATGAAGCAGATACTAAACATAGCTAAAGAAGATGCAGTTAAAAAAATTGGAGGAACTAAACAAAAGGATAGACTCCCTGGATGAACAATATAAGAAACAAACAGAATACATAAAACAGGTGCAAAGAGATATACAGGAAATCAAAAACTCCATTGAAAGTTGTAAAAACTGCCTCAATGAATGTGAAGATAGAATCTCAGACCTCAAAGACAAGATTGCAGCCAGTGAACAGGAAAGAAAAGATCTTTTAAAAATAACAAGAAATCAGGAAATAACAATTCAACACGTATAGGATGATGCAAAGAGAAACAACATAAGGTTGATAGGGATAAATGAAAAAGAAGGGGACAACATAAAGGATGTCAAGAGGATATTTAGAGAAGTAATAGCTGAAAATTTCCCAAACACGAGATTGGAAACTGATATCAAGATCAATGAAGCATATAGAACTCCAAATATTCACAACCAAAATAAATCTACACCCAGACATATAATAATGACCATCCCAGAAATTGAACAAAAGAATAGAATATTAAAGGCTGTCAGAGAGAAAGACAGATGACCTATAAAGGAAAACCTATCAGAATTACAGCAGACTTCTCAGCACAAACAATAAAGTCAAGAAGAGCATGGAGTGATGTATTTCAGATCCTAAAGGAAAATGATTTCCAACCTGCTGATGTACCCTGCAAAACTGTCCTTCAAATTCGATGGAGAAATAAGATACTTCCATGACAAAGATCAGCTGAAAAACTTCATGATCACCAAGCCAACCCTGCAAAGAATACTGAAAGACAGCCTAGATACATTTAGGAAAAAACCACTAAACAAAGCAGACAATTAAACAGAGCAGAAAGATAAACATGCAACAGCAGAAAGATAATATGTCAACAACAAACCAATATATAAGAGTTCTAACTATAAATATAAATGGTCTCAATACACCAATTAAAAGAAACAGACTGGCAGAATGGATCAAGAAACAAAATCCAACCATATGCTGTCTACAAGAAACCCACCTAACCCAAAAGGATACTCACAGACTCAAAGTCAAAGGACGGAAAACAATACTTCATGCAACAGGAAGCCAAAAAAAAAAAAAAAAAAAAAAAAAAAAAAGCAGGGGTAGCTATTCTGTTTGCAGACAAAGTCAACTTCAAGCCAATGATGATCAGAAGGGATAAAGAAGGTCACTACATACTGGTTAGGGGAAAACTCCAAGAGGAAGAGATAACTATCGTAAATATATATGCACCAAACTCCAGAGCACCCAGTTATATAAAACAAGTACTAACAGAAATGAAAAAACAAATCAGCAGTAACACAATTCTAACAGGAGATCTTAACACACCATTGACACGAATGAACAGATCAACCAAACAGAAAATCAACAAAGAAATAAAAGAACTGAATTGCACCTGTGAACAAATGGACTTAATAGACATATACAGAGTATTCCACCCAACAACAACAGAATACACATTCTTCTCAGCAATACATGGGTCATTCTCTAAAACTGACCATATATTAACTCACAGAACATATTTAAATAAATGCAAAAGAGTTGAAATTATCCCTTGCATGCTATCGGACCATAGCGCTATGAAATTAGTAATTAACGATAAAAGATACTGCAAAAATCCCACAAACACATGGAAACTGAATAACACACTCTTGAGTAATCAGTGGGTCACAGAGGAAATTAAAAAGAAATTAAGCAATACCTACAGACAAATGAAAGTACAGATACAACGTACCAGAATCTATGGGATGCAATGAAAGCCGCCTCAGAGGAAAATTTATTGCACTGAGCTCCCACATCAGGAAAACAGAATGAATACAAATAAATAACATGATGCTACACATCAAAGAGCTAGAAAAAGAAGAGCAAGTCAAGCCCAAAGCCAAAAGAAGAGAGGAAATTATAAATATCAGAGCAGAAATCAATGCAATAGAGACTAAGAAAACAATCCAAAGAATCAATGAATCAAAAAGTTGGTTCTTTGAAAGAATAAATAAAATTGATAAGCCTCTAGCCAACCTTATTAAAAGAAGGGAAGAAAGAGCTCAAATCCATGCAATAAGAAATGAAAAAGGTGAAGTCACTACAGACTCAATAGAAATACAGAAGATCATCAACACCTATTTCAAAAACCTCTACTCTCAAAGGTTTGATAACACAGAAGAAATAGACAGATTCTTAGAAACATATGAAGTACCAAAGCTAGATCAAGAGGAGGTAAAACTGCTGAATAACCCAATCTCTATCAATGAAATTGAACATGTAATTAATTCCTTACCTACAAAGAAGAGCCCAGGCCCAGACGGATTTACTGTAGAATTCTACAAGAAATACAAACAAGACCTAATACTGACAGTCCTCAAACTCTTCAATGAAATTGAAAGGGAAGCAATCCTTCCCAAGTCATTCCTGGAAGCAAATATTACTCTAGTACCAAAGCCTGAGAAAGCCCAACTGAAAAAGAGAACTACAGACCAATCTCCCTAATGAACACAGATGCAAAAATCCTCAATAAAATGTTGGCAAATAGGATGCAGCAAATCATTAAGAAGATTATACACCATGACCAAGTGAGGGATGGTTCAACATACGTAAATCAATAAATGTAATCCACCATAAAGCAAAAGTAAGAATCACATGATCATTTCCATTGATGCAGAAAAAGCCTTCGATAAGGTCCAACATTCATTCATGATAAGAACTTTACAGAAAATTGGAATAGATGGTCTTTACCTCAATATAATAAAGGCTGTCTATGACAAACCAACAGCCAGTATCATACTAAATGGCCAAAAATTGAAAGCCTTTGCTTTAAAATCAGGCACAAGACAAGGGTGTCCTTTATCACCTCTCCTATTTAATATAGTACTGGAAGTACTAGCCAGAGCAATTAGACAAGAGAGAAAAATAAAAAGGGTAAAGATAGGAAAAGAAGAAGTTAAATTGTCATTGTTTGCAGATGACATGATACTCTACATGGAAGACCCCCTAAACTCCATTGAAAGACTCTTAAATATAATAAATAAATTCAGTAATGTAGCTGGATACAAAATCAGTACTCAGAAATCAATAGCATTCCTATACAGTAACAACAAAAACACAGAGAAATAAGAGAAGCCCACACTCTTAACACTAGCAAGCAAAAAAATGAAATATTTAGGAATTACTCTTATGAAAGAAGTGAAAGACCTATACAGGGAAAATTATAATACACTGAAAGACGAAATTGAAGATGATCTCAGAAAATGGAAAGACATCCCATGTTCATGGATAGGAAGAATAAACACTGTGAAAATGGCCATTCTCCCAAAACTGTTATACAGATTCAATGCAATCCCAATAGAAATACCATCAACATACCTCATAGATCTAGAGAAATCACTCCTAAAATTCATCTGGAACCAGAAGAGACCTAGAATATCAAAGGCAATTCTAAGCAGCAAAGGCAAGGCAGGAGGCATCACAATCCCTGACTTGAAGTTATACTACAAAGCAACAGTAGTAAAATCAACATGGTACTTGAATCAAAACAGAGCCCAAGATCAATGGAATAGATTAGAAGATACAACTACAACTACAAACACACTCAACCACCTTATCTTTGATAAAGGAGCCAAACAGGTTCACTGAAAAAATGACAGTCTTTTTAATAAATGGTGTTGGAAAAACTGGCTCTCCATTTGCCGAAAACTAAAACTCGACCCAAGCCTATCACCATGTACTAAATTAAAATCTAAATGGATCAAAGATCTGAATATTAAAACAGAAACACTAAATCTATTGGAAATTAGGTAGAAACCTTGAAGTCATAGGGGTAGGTAGAGAATTCATGAACAGGACTCAAACTGCACGGGAAATACTTCCCAGAATCAATAACTGGGACCACCTCTTATTAAAAAGTTTCTGTAAATCAAAAAAAAAATCTCCAGCATAGTGAAAAGAAAACCCACAAACTGAATAAAGATCTTAGTGAACTCCCCCTCAGACAAGGGACTTTTGTCTAAAACATATAAAGAATTAAAAAAAAACTCAGACCCCCAAAATTCAAAGATCCAATCCAAAAATGGGCATCTGAGATGAATACACACTTCTCAGAGGAAGAAATACAAATGGCAAATAAATACATGAAAAAATGTTCATCATCATTGGTTATTATGGATATGCAAATTAAAACCACACTGAGATACCATCTCACTCCTGAAAGAATGGCTAGGATCAAGAAAACCAACAACAACAAGTGCTGGAGAGGCTGTGGGGAGAAAGGAACTCTCCTACACTGTTGGTGGGAGTGTAGACTGGTATAAGTTTTGTGGAGGTCAGTCTGGAGATTTCTCAAAAAGCTGGGATTGGAAGTCCCATTTGTTCCAGCTATTCCACTTCTAGGCATATTCCCAGAAGAACTGAAAGCATCATACCACAGTTATATATGTGCACCTATGTTTATAGCAGCACAATTTGTAATCACCAGATCTTGGAAACAACCCAAGTGTCCATCAACTGAGGAATGAATAAAAAAGCTGTGGTATTTCTATACAATGGAGTACTACTCAGCTATAAAGAAGGATCACATTGAAGTATTTATCAATAAATGGGCGCAGCTTGAAACCATACTCATAAGTGAAATAAATCAAACTCACATCTGTGAACACCGAATAGTTTCCCTAGTGTAGGAAATGATTCAAATATATAAAATATGTGATAACTATGATTCCCCATTATGTGGCCTTGAAGCCTTATAAAGTTTTCACTCATTAATTGGAATGGCTTTATTTTGGGCTATTTGATATTATGGCCTGTGATGCAATGAATAGCTATTTTGAAGAAAACAAGACATCATAATAGCTAGTGCTGATTTGATACCATCTTGTTTTGAAGCCGCACCAAATTATGGCTCTTCTGTCTCCATTGATTTTATCATGTTGTAACTTGCTGGATTTTATTGTATGTGGTAGTATAAACAAAAACTTTTATAGGCAAAGAGACAATATAGAAACCATTGTTCATTGTTCTGTTACCTGGTTCTAAATTCTCTACAACGCTTTCATCCACTTGAATGGTGTTACACTGTCTTGATATGTTTGATGCTATAGCATATGAAGTTATATCCAAATATTTCAAGGAAAAAGACACTATGGTAACTACTATTCAGTCGGGTTATTTGGTGGTGAAGCACTAGGTTGCTGAAAGTGTCATGCTTTAACGTGTATTGTTATGTTGTTATGCCCCCTTTTATCTCAACCTCTCCCTTATTCATTAAAAAATTATTTAATTTTTTAAATTTCTTTTTTAAACTAAGGGGAAAAATAAAAAAAAACTAGCAGGATATATTATAGTAACTTTTTTTGATTTCCTATTAACTTGAAGTCCTGTAATACCCCCGTTATCTTGTTTTGACTGATTAGACTCTATTCTGCTCTGTATGAAAGTATCTAGTATCAGAGTATAGGCAACTACTTTGAAGATTCACTATGATGCCCATTCTGGTTTGACTATTATCCTCTCTTGAGGTTCTGTAAGATTTACAATATTTAGGTTTTATTGGTCTTGTTCTCTACTGTTTTGTTCAACTTTATAATACCTAATGAGATAGACAATTCTTCTTAATGAAGCAAGAGGCATTATGGTAACCATTGTTGATAACCTTGTACTCTGTTTTTACATCATGTGCTATGTCTATCCTTGGTTTTGACTGACAGCTTTGTTTTATCATGCTTGATTTTATTCTCTTACAAAAAAAGTAATAAGATCTAAGGGAGCAATAAAACCCAAAATGTGTAAATTTTGTTGTAATAGAGGGAAAAAAAAGAAAAGTAATGTACTCAATACAGAAATGTGAAAATTAAAAGAACATGTAGAACTTATCTGCATTTTGTTGCTTTTCTGGTTCTGTAATTTCCTAGTGCAGCTTTGGGCAAGCGTTTCCAGGATTGTTTCCTCATGCAAAATGCAAGAAGACAATAGTTTTATTATTGTGAAAATTGAGTAAACATATATCAAACTGTAAAATAGTTGGCACCTAGGAAGTACTCAAGAATTATCAGCGGTCTGGTGTGGGCCAGTGTTAGAGTGCTTGCCTAGCATGATGAGGGTCTGTGTCCCATCCTCAGTGTGACAGAACAAAATACACAAAGAAACAAATCTTGCAAGTGTTCTTTAAAGTTTTGTTCACAGATCAAATAGCTGAATATGTCTGCAGATGTTTCTGTATCCCTTATTCCATTCCACTGATCCACATATCTGTTTTTGTTCCAGTATCATGCCATTTTTGTTACTTTTTTGCTTTGTAGAATAGCTTGAGGTTGGGTGATGCAATACCTCCTGCTTTGCTCTTGTTGCCTAAGATTGTTTTTTCTATTCTGGGTCTCCTCAGGTTCCATATGACTTTAGGATTGTTTTCCCTATGCCTGTGAAGTATTCTATTACTATTTTGATTGGGACTGCAATCTGTATAATAGTTTTGGGAGAACAGTCATTTTGACAATACTGATTCTGTCTATCCAGGAGTTGGGAATACCTTTCCATTTTCATATGTTCTCTTTTTCAGAGTTTTGCAGCTTGCGTTGTGGAGGTATTTCACTTCCTTAGGTTAATACCTATGCATTTCATTTTTCTTGACACTATCATGAGTGGTATTATTTTTATAATTTCTTTTTTGTTTAGTTCATTACCAGTGTATACAAATGCTGTTGATTTTTGTGCACTGATTTTGTATCCTGCTACATTGCTGAAGTTGGTTATGAATTCTAAGAGCTTTCTGGTGGAATTCTTTGTGTCTTCTATATGGAGTATCATGTCATCTGCAAGAAATGAGAATTTTGGTTCTTCCTTGCCTTATAATTATTTCTTTCTGTTGCCTGATGGTTCTGATTAATATTTCAAGTACTATGTTGAATACAAGTGGTGATAGTGGGCCTCCTTGTCTTATTTCTGATTTTGGGGGGAGTGCTTTCAGTTTTTCAGAAGAATTCATAATAGCTTAATCCAAGAAGTAGCCTGTATACCCATCAAAAGGCAAATTAGATTTCTAAAAAATGTGGTATCTGTACTTGGCTATAAAGAATGACAAATTTGAGATATCTGTAAGAAAATGGTTGCACCTAGAAAATACAGTGTTGGGTGAAACAAATCAGACACACAAGCTTGAATAGAGCATCGTATCTCTTATGAGGAAGGCAAAGTACAAACAAACAGCACAACAAAGGGTGAGTAGAAGGATACAAAGAAATAGAGACAAGAAAACATGGGTGGGAGAAGAGGGAGAGGGGAAGGAAAATTACATAGAACAAGTGTATGCCATGTATAGGAACCTAATAATTTAATTAATGTCAATATTATGTCATAATCATGAGATAAGATTAAAATCTCAATAAGAACAGAAATGGGGAAAGGAAATTTGGAGGAAGGAGGGAGGCAGGAAGGATGGAAAAAAAGTTCCCAGCTGTGTTGTGTACATGTACTCACCTCCAAGATGATGACAAACTTCATGTACTGCAAACATGTACTAAAAATTTTTTAAGTGTGTTCACAGTTTGTGTCTCAATCACATAACAGATACTCAATACTTGTTGAACAAATGATTGAATAATATTTCTTTTATTCTCCGTGTTTAATTAATCTTTTCCCCCTGGACAATACTCAGCAACTTCTCTTATTTCTTGTCTCAGTCATACTGAAGAAAATCTAGGAAAAGGATTTAACCGCATAAGGATCATACTTTAAAAGGATGTTTCCACCACCAAGGGGTCCCATAGCCAGGTTGTGTCACATTCCTGGATCTTGGTTCAATACTAGATTTTCTCTGTTGTACTATTTTGTTATCATATGCTCAACCCCAGGCATTCTTTGAAGAGATGCTTAAGGAAACACCAGCAATTCTATCATCACTCTCTCTTTCTCTATCTATCCATTATCTATCTATCTTGTGATCCTGGGGATCAATTTAGGGCATAGAGCATGCTTGGAAGCTCTCAGCCCTGAGTTACACTTCTCATTCCTCCAATATTATTATTATTATTATTATTATTATTTTGGCAGTACTGGGGATCGAACTCACAACCTTGCACTTGCCAGGCAGGTGCTTATGCCACTGAGCTAAATCCCCAGCCCTCATTCCGCCAGTATTGTAAATAGTTAATAAGACATTCCTAGTTAGTGTTTGGTTTGTTTATTTGTTTTAAGGTGCTAGAGATCAAACTTAGAGCCTTATGCAACTAAGAAAGCATTTCTACTACTATTTGTTAATTCATCAAGAATTATAAATTTAGACCTAAATGCAAGATATCTTCAGGGAAAAAAAAAAAAGAAAACCAAACCTGAAACTCAGGGTAAGTGTGACACACATAGGACGCTGCTAGGTCTCTAAGGTGTCCTAATAGGATAATGGTTTAGTATTATGCTAAATCTTGAAGTCCTCAGTTTTGCCATCCTTAAAACAAGTGCTCTGTGCCTGAGTACGGGAGCATATGGGAACACCAGCACATGAATTAACAAGTGATTTCAGTTGTCCTTGGCTGAACAGACCTCCTTGTCAATCAGGCCAAACTTAAAATAACAGGAGAACCAACAGCACCATGAGCTCTTAAAACCAGGAGAAATAAACCCCCAAATTGGCATGCTCTCCCCAGCCACACTGCCCAGCAGCTTAAAGCCAAGGACAGAAACAAGTGATGCTTTTCAGCTGTTCCGGGAAAAAGCCCACGCTAATCTTCCTTTTGGCTTTGCTTAGATGCAGTCCATATTGCTGAAGAACATCCATGTCCCTTGCAGCGGTGTAACACTGATTTTCAGACTGACAATCACCACCACATCACAGATACAGTATTACTTGGCTTTCACAAGATGACCAAGGAAATCTACAAAACTGGAAGATGAAGAACAAAGATGGGAATAATGCAAAGTTTTGATTGTCTTATGTAATGCGCAGGGTTTCAAAATTGGGCTTCAACAAATGGAAACCATATGTGTTTAGAGCATTAAGTTTCATGCAAATTCCCTAAAATTATCACTAATAAAATAATCGGTAAGAGTGAAATCTGGATCAGATGACCTCTAGGGAAGTTTCCAATTTAAACTGCCTCAAAATCTGTATTCTAAATGATTTTGGAGGAAAATTGCAATTGAGAGAGCCAAAGTTAGCAAATGTTATGTGACAAACTGCATATATACAATTTTATTAAACTACAAGCCAAAGACACTCTTTATATTGTTTTTGTGTGTGTGTGTGTGTGTGTGTGTGTGTGTCTTTTTCCTTTTTATTGGTACCAGGGATCGAACTCACGACTGCACACTTGCAAGGCAGGCGCTTATGCCACTGAGCTAAATCCCCAGCCCCATATACTGTTTTTAAATTTTAAAATTTTTGTTTTTCTTTGAGACACGGTCTCTCTGTGTAGCCCAGGTTGGCCTCGACTCATTTTGTTGTCTAGGCTGGCCTCAAATTCACAGTAATTCTCCTGCCTCAGCCTTCTGAGTACTGGAATTACAGGCATACACCACCACATCTGGCCTCATGTCTTGATATATTCTAAAATTATCTTTTTGGGCTGGGGCAAAGGTTGGTGGTACAGTGCATGTTTAACATGCACAAGGCCCTGAATTCAACCCTTGTAAGAAAGAAAGAAAGAAAGAAAGAAAGAAAGAAAGAAAGAAAGAAAGAAAGACAAACTAGAAATCATCCTATTCAGTATTGCTGATCTCTTCATTCTCTTCATTAAACTTGTCAAATACTTATACAGAACAGAATAATTTTTTTTTTTTTTTGGCACCAGGGATCGAAGTCATGACCTGGTTCTTGCCTGGTAGGCGCTTGTACCAGAGTTAAATTCCTGGCCAAATAATTTAATTTTAATTTTAAATTCTTCTTTCTCTCTCTCTCTCTCTTCTCTCTTTCTGTCTCTCTGTCTCTCTGTCTGTCTGTATGTGTGTGTGTGTGTGTGTGGTACGTACACAGCCTTGTTTGTTGCCTGAGCTAGCCTCAAACTTCTGGGTTTAGATGATCCTCCTCTTACAGTTTTGAAAGTAGTTATGGGTGAAGGCACATGCCACTGGTTCTGACTTGATTCTTGATTCTGATTTTTTAAAAATCTGTAAGAAGATGGTCATGAGATAATTGGGGAAATTTTAGTACAAAAGAAGTATTTAACAATATAACACCTCTTTTAGATGATAATGTGATTATGCAGGGTAATGTCCTTACTCTTAGGAATACATGCTGTAATTACAATAGTTAGAGGTGGTCATGATATCTGAAGCTAACTCATTATTGGGTCAATAAGAAAAATGATAGCAAATGCGGTGAAAATATTAATTTAAGAATAGGCAATGGAAGAAACCACAATGGAAAATATATTTGAAAGATTTAGTGACTATTTTATAGCTCTAATGTTCTTTAATTATGGTTAGATTCTGGTGGCAGGACAATATCAGACTATTGTTTTTATCCTTTTATAATTTTCCACTTGCACATATACTCTATTCCTAGTGAAATATATTAAAATTTAAAATCATGCATCAAGTGAGAGATAAATCTCCAACACCTTTTTAAAACCCCATTGTGGTGGGTCATATTTCCCAAAGATGGCTGCTCACTATACGTATTTCTTCCACTCTACATGTTTTTCTTACAGTGAGACAGACACCTTTGCCAGAGACATGGGATCTGGGTTCCTGCCCTTTGCATTTTGGCCCGGATTTGTGACAACCTAAATATTGCCATTTAGTAGGAATGCACAAAATATGTGACACTGAAGGACAGAACCTAACAAAGATACAAAAGAGGTGTCTGAGGGTGTCTGGCTGACAGCCCCAGCTGCCCCCTAGCCAGGAGCAGCTGTTCTCACATCAAGTGAATGCTTGATCCTCCAGATGATTACAGGACCTACCTTTTTGTCTTCTACTTGATGACCCTGGCAATGTAGGTCAGGTACCATCCATCAATTCTGTTTAGACAGGATTTCTAACCATGAAATTGGTGAAAAACAATAATGATATAATGCATGATACTGTGCTTCAAGACATGTTTTGGATTATTCTGTTACCCAACCACAGTCATGCCTAGGGATGGTCAACTCCTCTGAGGTAGAAAGTGTGCTTGTTATTGGCTTCAGATATTGAGCGTCATTCATGGGGAAGAAGAATTGAAATACACTGTAAATTATTATTAAGCCTCATAGTCATTAGCTAACCAGATATCGTCTCCCTTTAGAAGCAGCATTTATATGCTGAAAATGAGTCTCTGGGTACACCAAAGAAGCCCCAGAGAGTATTTTTTAGAATTTGGACTGTTAAGCTTGTCCCTTTCATCTACGATGTGCCAATATCTCTGTGCCAATGACATGGGAAGATAGACTACAGCTAAATATTCTTAGTTTTCTCTGCCAAAGGAGAGTTAGTTTTCTCTACTAACTAGTACCTTAGTTTTCTCTACTTTTCCATGCAGCACAAACAGTGTTTCTGATCCATTAGCTTTATGATAGCTGTATCAATCTTCATAGCTATGGATAGAGACTTCAGTGGGTTGTTTTCTTATTAACAATCAATTTTCACCTCCCCTTCATCCTTGTGAATAGATTAGATTACATACTTCACAGTGTACTCTTTGAAACCAACAATTCAAAGCCTAATCTTGAACAATCTTATTCTTCCATTAGAAAAGAAAGTTCAAGACATTTTATGAAGAATTTACTTAGCATTGTTTGCTTTTCCTGTCAGAGTTCACATATTTCACCATGTCATCATTATTTAAGGAAATGCGGTCTTATTGCAACGCTTCTGCTCTTCTGTTGAAAAAATTGTAAACATGTCAGCAAAAAGGGAACCATACCCGCGTCTGAAACAGTAACAGATTCAGAGAATGGACAACACTGCCAGGCAATGACTTTCCAGGAATCTGGATTCATTTTGCTACATTCAAGCAGGGTATACAAGGTATGTGAGTGTGTGGGTGGGTGGTTGGGTGGGTACACATCTGTGTGTGTTTGTGTAATTTTTTTTTATAGTAAGTGGCTGCTCTCTCTCATTCTACATGTTCTATGTGTGAAAGTAAAGACAAGTTGGCTGTCTTCTATAGTTTGGATCATGAGTGTCCCCCAAAGACACGTAAGTTAAAGAGTTAGTCTCCAGCCTTTTGTGCTACTAGAAAGTGGTGAAACCTTTAAGAGGTGGGGCCTGGTGGGAGGAAGCTAGGTCACTGAGGGTACACCCTTAAAAGGATTGAGGGACCCTGGCCTATCTTGTTTCTCTTTGTTTCCCAGCAGCCAAGAGATGAATGGCCTTTTTCTGCTATGTGTTCTTGTTATGATACATTGTGTTACACAGAGTAACACAAGGCACAAAGCCAGGTGACTATGGACTGAAACTTCTGAAATTGTGAACCAAAATAAACTTTTCCTCTTTATAAGCTGATTATATTAGGTAGGTTGTCACAGTAACAAAAAGATAATTGACCTGGTGCAATAGCATGGAATACTATTCATGTTTCCTATTTAGGTATAAATATCTCCCTTATACAGACATATGTCTATGCATACCTTATATGTGAAGTATAAGTAGTTTTTCATGCTGCTATGAAATACATTAATAAAAAAGCGTATAGCTCTCAGACAACAATTTTTATTTCCATTTAAAATGCTAAGGTTACTGTACAAAATCTGATTTGCTATGTGGTAGTTCTTTTCTTCATTTCTGCCCTGATTCAGGGCAGTTACAATAGTTCCAAAGATCAGTTCAAATAGCTGCAATGGTAAAGGACTTAGGACGATCATTTGAGCTCAAAATGTTTTAATGCCATTTACATTTTTAAAAATATTCATCATAAAGGTAGACCTCCCGATTTGATTCACTCATTGCAACTCATAGTAAAGTCAAATGATTAAATAAAGTTAGCTATTTCAAAGCCGTGGGACAGGGGCTAGGAATGCAGCTCAGTGGTAGAGTACTTGCTTTGCAGGCACAGGGCCCTGGGTTTGATCCCTATCACCCCCCCCACACACACACACACACAAATGCCATAGGACATAACTCTTAAAATCAAAGAATATATACTTAACTCAAAGTTGTCATTCTTAGGATCATGAATAAAAATTATATACAGGTCACTCCTCTACTTAGGTGTAAACTTCATTGGAAATTATAGAGGCATTAGAAGGCACACCAGCCTATAATGAGCTACGTATTTATTCATAAGACAATCTTTTACTGCTGCTTATTATTTCATTAGTGTGTATTTAATAAAAGTTTTAAAAATAAATAAATGTACATATTCTATCTTCTTAAAGTATACACTTTTAAATTCTAACCCCCATTACTATCACTCCATAAAATTTAAGACTATTGCTACAGAAGCTGCTGTGTTCAAGTGAGTTGTTTTAACAGTTCTCTTCATTCTCACAGAAAATCTTTGCAAGATGCCTTCCATTAACCTTACTAAGCCCACTTACTCTCTCTTGCTACCTTTGCTTGGGATCTTTCACTTCAGACGCAGTAGTTACCTATCAGCCTGCACCTTCTGGTAAGTTCTTGGTTCCATCACTTGGTTCCTCATTCTGCAGTCTTTGCAATTGCTCCACCTACTTCTAGTCTGGAAAAGACCTTCAAACAACTTGGACTTAGTAGAAAAGTGGTATGATTACTTTGATCATTGATTCCAGTGCTGATTACCAAAGTGTCTCCTGCAGCATTCCCTTCACCAATCAATGAAAGGAAAAGATCTTCTCAAGCAGACAGAGGCATAGAGTAGACTCCAAGGGTATAGAAGCTTAGCTTAGTGCCTAGTACTGTGCTTTGCATAAATATTTGTGGTCATTTCTGGCTGCACCTTCATAAACTTAACACAAATCTGAATTTCTCTTTAGGGAAACCCATACATAATTTCCTTGTCTGGTTGCTTCAAAGGGTGGTCAGGTGAGGCAAGAAGCCACAAAGCCTTATTTAAAAAGTTGGTACAATCTTATTATAGGCTTGGTTTTTCATAATAGAAGGGAGGCTGCTGACTAATGGTGCCCAGGTCCAACTTCCTGCTGCCGGCTGGGCTTGCCACTGTGGTGAATTTAGATGAATGGTTTGAACTTTGTGCCTCAGCATCACTGGGGCTTCAAACTCAGTAACAGGAAGCTGACTGATGAGGCTTCATGACTGCTTTACATCGGGGTCTGGTGAATGGCACCAACACCCCTTAAGTTACCCAGGCGAGAAGTTTGGTTGTCATCCTAGACTCCTGCTCTGTCTCATGCCTCATGACCAATTTTGTTCCCCAGTCTCAAATATTTCACTTCCCAAATGTCTCTTGACTACCTCTCCTTTCTTCTCTAGGCCTCTGGACACTGAGCTAACTTAGGGCCTCATTGTTGTTCATCAGCATTATTCAAATTAGAACCAACCAATTTCCTTCTGTCACTCCTTATCACCTCTAAATGGATGTCTCCTACCAGAGAGATGTTTATAGACTACTATATGATCAAGCTTCACTACCTGTTCTCTTCCTTGATGTTTAAAACATTTGAAACCTCCTTGCTTCTGGGCCGAAGTTCAAACACTGTAACCCGGCCTACCAGTCCTTGCCTCCAGGCCTCGTTCCTGCGCGCCCTTCATTCCAGCCATTCCTACCTAATTTCCATTTCCTGATGATGTCATATTCTTTCTCCCTTCTGCGCTTTTCCAGGTCATTCTTCAAGCTGAAATGGCCACACTTCACTAATCACCTCTTTCCCATCGCAGTTCTCCATCTTCATTTATTTATAAAATGTTTCTTGGTGCTTTCTGGGTATCAACAATTGCAAAAAACAAAATTTCCTGACTTGTAGAGCTTCCGTTTTAGTGGTGGTCTTGGTGGTAGTGGGAAGGGACAGACAATAAACAAAATAAATAAGCAAATTGTTTACTAGACTAGTAAAAGATATGTGTTATGGAAAAAAATTAAGCAAAAAAGGATGGGAGAGAAAGATGAGACATAATAGTTATTAGGATTTTAAAGGATTGGGGCCTAGTATGATGAAAAACCAGTTGTTTTTCTTTCTACATTCACACTCAACACTGTACTTCCCTTCTGGTCACCAAAGAGTATGTGAGATTTTTCCCATACTGTCCAGTTCCTAGGGTTTGGATAAGTGTTTAAGGCCCACATGTTAAAAGCTTGATCCAATAACCTATTTAAAGGTGATTGAATGTTTAAGCGGTTGGGCCATTTGGAAGTCTTCTGGTCAAAAGGATAGCCAGCCTTGAGCCCTCCTCTTTTTTGCTTTATTTCCTGGCCACCATGAAGTAAGCAATTTCTTCTTTTACGCACCGCCCTTCTGAAGTACTGCCTTGCCACAGGCCCCAAGCCATGAGGCCAATTGACCATGAACAGATTCTGAAACAGGGAACCAAAGTAAACCTTTTCTCTTTTAAATTGGTTATCTTACATATTTTGTTACCCTAATAGAAAGCCATCACATCAGTTATTTAATACCAGTAGGGTATTACACAATTTCACTCAATTCTGATGCTATTTTCTCAAAGACCAAGTACTAGAACAAAAGAATCCCCTAAGCAATTTTTGCTCAAGAATTTACAAGGCTTTGGAGAGCTTTGTGCCAGGAATGAGGGACGAAGACCAAAATACACACTTTTTATTATAAATCACAGCCTCACAGGTGGTAGGGGAAAACCTCACTGGAAAGGACAATTGAGTAATGACTAGAAGGTAGTGAAGGAGCACGTCATGTAAGTATATGGGGAAAATGTCAAGGGAAAGCAAAGGGTAAGGGCAAAGATCCGGAAGCAGAGACGCAACTCAAACATATGAGGAACTGGAAGAAGGCGGGGTGGACTGAGAGTGAGCAACTCTCTGAGAGAGAACAGCAGATGCTAAAGTGAGAAGGGGAGAGAAGGCCTTTAAACTACCGCAAGACTTTAAACGAGATGAGGAGCTATGGGAGAGTTTGAGCAAGAGAGTTTTATATTAAAGGATCACTGTGGCTGCTAGGCTGAGAGTGGATTCTAGGCAGACAAGAGAAAAAGCAAGGAGAATGGATAAGAGGCTGCTGCCAATATCAGGTCAGAAATGCTGATGGCTTAGGACAAGGTGGTAAAACATGATTAAATTTTGGATATAGTTTAAAGGTAGATATGACCAGATGGATGATTAAAAAAGAGATGAGAAGGATAACTGCAAGGTTTCTGGTCTGAGCAACGTTAAGGATGGACCTGCCATTGACTGAGTGGGGGAAAAACTTGCAGGAGCAGGTGTGGGGGAACCATCAGGAATTCCAGTCTGGCCTTATAATCTTAGAGATACTTGAAAACTCAACTTAAGTATCTCCTTTAAAAAAGTCATCACAGTTCTCTACCTTCACTTAGAATACATGTTTTGATTATCCTCAAAGATTTGTTATATTGCTATCAAAGCCCTTAGTTACAGAAAATTGTGTGTGTGTGTGTGTGTGTGTGTGTGTGTGTGCACATGTGCGTGCATGTGTTTTGGAACCTAGAGCCTTCCACAGGCTAGGCAAGTGTTCTGTGACCAGTTCCCAGGAAGTAGGTCTTTTAACATTGGTGCTTTTGAGAAAGCCTGTGTTGACTTACACTGAAAAGCAAGTTAGTGACTTCTGTCCTAGCTGAAAGCAAGTAATTTAGATGGAACTTGCCCTCCAGGCATACGCAAGTAGAAAACTGAACAAATGTATGAAACAACTATATTCAGCTATTCCTCATAGAGTCGCTGTCAAATACGGTCTTTAATAAGAGAAAAGTAAACAAGATAAGTCCTACAGTGCACCAGCTCTTTTCCTGAAGGCAAGTTTTGAATTGCTGTACAAGGAACAGGAACCCAAAGAAAATCCAAGAGACATTGCTGAGTTGAAGAGATCAGAGATATTTAAGGCAATTTGCAATTGTGGGTTAGAGTACTATTTAAAAAAAAGGTAGAGCCATATAAATCTGCATGGGTCCCCTTGGGACTTTGTTTGAATAATAATCTGGGCCTGTGTTGGGACAAAGTCTCTAAGCCTGGCAAAGTGCAACTGACGTGAATCCGAAGCCGACATGGGCTGGAGCATTTGAATTCTTACTATGCAGAATGGAGGGCTGTTGCTGAAACCTTGGAATTATAAGTAGAGACTTCAGATGGGTCATGTCTCGGGATAAGAGCTAGATTAACCCCAAAATGATGGCTTGAAACAAAGTTTAGTGGTATGCATGAGGCCCTGGACTCCATTTTATCCCCAGCATCAAAAATGAAAGCTTTAGAAACACTGAGAAGAATCAAGCTGTTTTGCCCAACAAAACAAACTTTGCCATCTTTGAAGGAAAACAATAAAGTTCATTTACTTAACAGCACAGTATTTACGGTGCCAGGAATTTAAAATGGCATCAAAACCCATGAACTATTTAAGAATATATCTAATACACATTGGAATTGGCTCACCAACAGCAGATCTTGTCACCTTTTCTGAACTTTTTTTTTTTAATTGGTATCAGGGATCAAATTCACGACCACCCACTTGCAAGGCAGGCATTTAAGCCACTGAGCTAAATCCCCAGCCCCATTTTTTCTGAACTTTTTTAGTGATATCATCAATAGCTTGCAATTGACCAAGATGTGAGTATTTACATCACAGTAATTGGTGAACACTGCAAATTAAAACTTTTTGACATTTCTTCAGAGACGATTCAACAGCACATCACCAGTTAAGTAAATACTTGCTGAACTCTAAAAGAAAACATTGCTGAGAGAAATTAAAGGGAACCTAAATAAACATAGGTCTAATGTGTGGACTGGAAGAATCAATACTAAAGATGTTCATTTTTCATAAATTACTCTACTGATACAGTGGACTCCTGGTCCATTGTTAGAAAGCCAATGAACAGGCTGGTTCTAAAATTTTTTAGAAAATTTAAAATCTTAGATCAATTAAAAATTGAAAGCTTTAACATAAATCTATATTAAAACAATGTGTAATACTGTTTATGATAAGATATTTAAATCGATAAAACAGGACAGAGTCTAGAAATTTCCCAGTCATGTAGAGTCAGTTGATTTTCTTGGCATTAGACATTCTAAGGTACTTTATTGAGACTTTATAATGGTTTCTTGGGAATTTGTTAATACTCATTTTTTTCTAAGCTATGTTTCACAGCATAGAAATCTGAGCCCTAATTGCTCGCTCAACCTGAACTTGAGCAGTATTTTAAAAAATAATATATGCTAAGATAATGTATGCTTTGGTTGTGAACACTTCCTTGTCTATTCATTGTGTGTTGTGCTACCTCTAATTAAAACATGCATCTATGTTCTTAACCAGCAGCACAAAATAACTCTCTTTCATTCAAAATATATTTACTGAATGATTACTAAAGATCACACACTTCCGGATACTGCTTGGGAATTATTACTTGCGAGAGACATGTCAGCAGTTTAACTTCAAGAATAGTACTTATAGGGTAAGTAGTTAAGCAGAAGTGGGAAAATGAGCAACAGGAAAATAATGCAATGACAGGAACAAGTCAATGCTTTTCAGTAGTAACTCTCAGTTGAATGGTTTCAACTCCTCAGTTGAAAGACATAGATTGGCAGACTGGATCAAAAAAAATAAATAAATAAACCCGAACATTACAATGAATACTAAAACACATCCAAAAAAGAAAGTAAAGAACTAAAAATTGAATGATGGAAAAGAATACTCCTAGCAACAAGACCTTGAAAACTTCAGGGGTAGGTGTACTGTTTTCAGACAAAGTACACTTCAAACCAAAACTGATCTGAAGAGGCAAAAAGGCAGCCTCTCTCCCAATTAAATGGAGGTGGTGGGATTTTTGAGGCAAAGGACAGAAACTACAGTTAGTCTTGCCATAAGTGCTTCACTGAAAAGCAGACACTAACTAAAGAGGTCTTCATATGAATAACAGTCATCTATTGTAATCAATGCACAATCAAAACAAACAAACATAGAAACATGAGAAGATGAGGTAACAAAATGTCTTCAGAAACTCCCTGTACCCCTAAAGCCCATCCATGGGGCATTAAGTGGGAAACATCAATAACTACCCAATTATCAAAAGGATTATAGATGAGCTAAAAAAGGAAAAAGAAAAAATACCCAGATCCACAAGGTGCTTGGGGAGTTCAAAGAAGATATAACTAAACAGACAATGGACTTTTTAAACAAAATGATCAGTGAGTTCACAAAAACACTAATAAAAAGCTAGCCAGGCTAAACAAAATGATACAAAACATGAAAGCCCACTAGAGAAAAGAAGTGTGAAAAGGTATCAAATAGAAAATCCAGAAGATTAAAAATTCTATTGAAATTATTGACAGCAGAAGCAAACAGTGTAAGGAAAGAGTTTTAGAACTAGAATACAGGGCTGTTAATGGTGGCCAAATATTGGGAGATATTTAAAAACAAGTGAAGAACATGAAAAATTGATCCAACAGTTGCTAAATAATGGAAAGAAGACTAAGACTAATTAAGAGTAGTGACAAGTCAAAAGATAGCACAAATGGGACAAAAAAAAAACTACATAGAAATAATAGCAGAAAACTTTCTAAATGTCAGAAAAAAGTTAACATACAGATAAGTGAGTCATATATGACTCCAAATAACCACAATCAGGAAAGAACCTTGTCATGATACATAATAGTCAAAATCTCAGAAGTCCAATACAAGAACAGCATCTTAAAAGCTGTTAGAGACAAGCCAATAAATTACTCATAAAGGAAATATAGCGCCGCTGAACACAAACCTTTAAAGAGAGTTGAAGTGTTTCAAGCCCCACCCACAAAAAACAGCTTGTAACCCAGATTGATAAATCCTGTAGAACTATCTTTCAAAATTGGTAGAGAAATAAGGTATTTCCATGATAAAGAATGCCTAAAGAAATTCATGGTCACCAAACCAATACTTAAAATTTTTTTCAAAGGATACCATAGAAAGAGACAATGGAGTGTTAAAGGTCCAATAGAAACAATCCACCAGGTAGGATGAACAGTCAAGTAGAAGAGGGGGAAAGCAACAGAAAAATGATTTAGTGATAAGAATAAGATGACACATTCAGTGATGTATCTCAGTGTGAATCTCAATTCTCCAATTAAAAGACACAAATTGGTGGACTGGATCAAGAAACAAAATCTGATGGTATACTTATACAGGAAACACACTTAACCCAAAAAGAAATTCCTAGACTAAAAATCAAAGGATGTGAAACAATATTCCATGCAGCAGGAACCCCAAAACAAGCAGGAGTAGTTATCTTATTTTCAGATAAACTAGACTTTAAGCCAAAACTAACTGCAAGCAGCAAAGAAATTCACTACGTATTATTTAAGAGGGATAATTCAACAGGAAGAGACAGCAAGTGTAATGTGAACCGAGAGCTGGCACATACAACTTCATAAGAAAAACCTAGTAGACATAAAAGATCAGACAAACATCAAGAATTATAATGGGACTGTCAGTTCCCTACTATCACAAATAGGCAAGTCAAGTAGATGACAAATCAATAAAGAAATATCAGAGTTGAACCAGACCTCTAAATAGTTGAACTTAATATAAATCTACAGTATTCCACCCCACAATGGAACACACTTTCTTCTCAACAGCACACAGAACTTGCACCAAAACAGATCACATATTAAGTCATAAATCAGGTTTAAATAAATACAAAAGAGTCAGAATCATCCTATGCATGTTATCAGATCATAGTGCAATGAGACTAGAAATTATTGGCAAAAGAAACCACAAATGCATGGAAATTAAACAATATACTTTTGAATAATCAACAGGTAGCATAAGAAATCAAAGAAGTAGGGTGGTTATTAGAATCAAGTGACAATGCTAGTGCAATATATCAGCCACCATGGGACACAATGAAAGCAGTCTTAAGAGGAAAGTTTACAGCTGTGAAAGCCCACATCAGAAAAACAGTGAGCTCAAATAAATAAAGGAATGATACATTTCAATGTACTAGGAAAAACAAGAAGAACTCAAATCCAAAGCTATTAAAAGGAAAGAAATTATAAAGACAGGAGCAAAAATTATTGAAATTGAGACAAAAATACAAAGAACCAGTAATTTATGAGCAGCTTCTTTGAAAGAATAAACAAAATAGACAATCCTTAGCCAAACTTACCAAGAAAAGATTCATATCAATGCAATTAGAAACAAAAGATAAAATTATAAAAAAAAAAACCTGTTGAAATCCAAGGGAGTATTAGTAACTACTTTGAAAAGCCATACTCCAATAAATTGGAGGATCTGAAAGAAATGAATAATTCCTGTGGTGGACTGGTAACTGGGGGTCAACTTGTAATACCAGCTGCACTGAATCAGCATGGTGCTGAGCATGGATGGCCCACCTGAGGATTGTTGCCAACATGAAAAGGAGAACTGAAGAGGAAGAGTTTAGTTCTGTTGGTTCTCCGTAGAGTTGGTCCTCTGTGGTGTTGCTGGTTCTCCTGTTGGTTGGTTCTCCTGGAGGAGCTGGTTGAGCTTCTTTCCTGTTATGAACTTGGCTGGTCTCATCGTCAGAGGAGCTCAGGACCTTGTCACTGAGAATGGCTGTGATTCACTTTGGGGGAGCTCTAGTCCTTACTTTGAGCATTGCTTCCTGGCTCCAGAGGGGAAAATGGTGTGCTATTCAACTTCCAGAAGCTTATCACACTGGCTTCCTGATATGAGTGTGGCTGTGGTACTTTTTAGGGGAGCCCTGGTCCTTACTTTGAGTGTTGCTTCCTGGTTCCAGTCCAGAACCCTCAGATCACTGGCACAGATCCTTCATTCAGCTGGCACAGACTTTCAATCTTCCACTGTTGAGCTTTGGGCCTTCCCAGCGCAGATCTATCAATAAGACTTGCATGAGACACTGTCATGGGCTCTAGGGATTCAACTGGACTCATGCAAGACATTGCTGTGGGATCCAGGCCCTCAGCTGGATTCTTTGGGTCTTATTGTGTGGACAGATTTCCTACACTTTTTGTATTTAACTCTTTGGGTGACTATACTAAAATAATACTATCAATTATGTGTCCTGTATATAATTGTTCTCCTTGCAATCCCTGACTACAGTTCCTAAGTACAAATGTATTACCAAAATAGAACCTAAAAGATATAAAAACCCTAAATGATTCAATAGCAGACATTAAGGTAAACATTAAAAACCCAGAAATTAAGAAAAACCCTCAGCATGATAAATTTACACTGTATTCTGCAAGAAATTCAGGGAATATCTAACACCAATACTCTCAGACTTTAACAAAATTCAAAGGGAGGGAGTATATCAAACTCATTCCTGAAACCAGACAAAGACTTAGTTGAAAGAAAACTACAGACTAATCTCTTTAATAAATAGATGCAAAAATCATCAAGAAGATGCTGGCAAATAGAATGCAATGAATCATTAAAAAGACAATATATAATATAATCCAAGTAGGCTTCATCTCTCAGATGAAAGGGTGATTTAATTGATACAAATTAATAAATGCATTATATCACATAAGCAGAAGCAAGTACAAAAATCATATGGTCTTCTCAGTAGAGCGAGAAAAAGACTGACAAAATCCAACTTCAGTGCATGGTTTAAAACTCTGAAGAAAATAGGTATAGAAGAAACTTATCTCAATTTTATAAAAACCATTATGACAATCCTACTGCCAAAATTATACTAACTGGGGAAGAACTGAAAGCTTTCCTTCTAAAATCAGGTGCATGCCAAGGATCTCCAGGATCACTACTCCTGTTCAATATAATGCTTGAAACTTTAGGAATCAGGAAAGAGACAGAAATGAAAGGGGTACATACAGGAAAAGAAGTCAAACTGTCATTATTTAAGGATTATGTGATCCTTTACAAAGAAGACACAAAAAGTTCCACCAAAAGACTCCTTGAATAAATCACCAAATTCAGAATGTAGCAGGATACAAAATCAACACATGAAAACCAATAGCATGCCTGTACACCAAAAATGAATGCTTAGGAAAACAATACTGTTCACAATAGCGTCAAGAAATATTAAATACTTAGGAATTAATGTTATACAGAAAATAAAGACTTCTATAAAGAAAACTATAGTACTCTAAAAAAGATGATGGAAGAGGACATCAGAAAGTGGAAAGATGTTTTCTATTCTTGGATAAGGAGAACAAATACTGTCAATATAGTCATACTATACAAACTAATAAACAGATTTAATGCAATCCCAATCAGACTGCCGATAGCATTCCGCACAGAACTTGAAAAAACAATTTCAACATTCATATGGAACCAGAGTAGCAAAAGCAATCCTGGGCAACCAAAGCAAATCAGGCTTTCTTTCTAGTACCTTCACCCTAGGTCTTGGCCCAGCCCTTGTTCTTTAAATCCTAAAATTCAACTCATAACCACCTTCTATCACCACTTGTTATCCTAATGGGCATATTAGAGTGTAATGTGACCCCAAGTAGAATTCTTTTACTGTTGGCAGGTGTGTGTGTGTGTGTGTGTGTATGTGAGTGTGTGTGTGTGTGTTTGTGTGTATGTGAGTGTGTGTGTGTGTCTCACTATGTAGCCCAGGCTGTGTTTCATCCTTCTGCTTTGGACCCTCCAATACTTGGATTACAGGCGTGTGACACCATGCCTGGGTCCCAAATGGAATTCAGTGTTCCCTTCTCCTAATTTCTCCTCTAAGCCTTCCTATCTCTGTGCGTGACATTATAGTCAAGTCTTTACCAAAACCAGGTATGTCCTTTATTCCTCCCTTTCCTGCACGTTCCACATCTAGTCCATGAGTGCATGCTGTCCGTTCTGCATCTCATTACCATGTTTCATTTGAGCCATGCTAGAGCCTCCTAATTGATCTTTTTCATTGTGCTCCTGCCCTTTTCTACTTTCTAACAGTAGCTGGATAATCTCAAAAGGTAAATCTGATCATATCAAGCTTACTTAAAACTTACCAGTGAGATCTCATTACTCTTAGATTAAATTCTAACTTCTAGCTGGGCATGGTGGCTCACGCCTGTAATCAGCATCCAGGAGGCTGAGGTAGGAGGATCGTTGCGACTTGAGACCAGCCTGGACTACAAAGTGAGCTCACGTCCTGCCTGAACTGCATAGAGGCCCTGTTTCAAAAAAGAGAAAGTTCTAACTGCTATTTTTGGTGGCATATATTTGCTGTGCTAGTTGTTTGACTATTGTCTCTCAGCTCCAAACCCACCTTGCCATTTTAACTTAGTTTTGCTGGATTCAAGACTTGAGACTTTGCCAATTCTTTTTCTGATTTGACTGCTTTTTATACCAAGGAAGCGCTAGAGCAAAAGAATGTAAGACTAGAAGAGGAAGGGGCTTGTTGCTTGTTGGTTGCTGCTTCCTGTTCGAGTTTCTTCACTTCAACAGTGACAGCTACTTCCCATAGCAATACCTGAGTGGGTTACAGTTTCCAGTACTACCAATGCAGAAATACCAATGCAGCTGGAGTGATAATATCAAAAGGTAAATCTGATCATATCAAGCTTACTCCCTCCCTCATCTTAGGTCCCTCCCTCAGAGTTCTTGCTCCCAGAACCCAGAGATGCCTTTTAGAGACATTGCCAGCACTCTCTCTTCAGAGGCCTGTGTTTTAGCTCTCTATGGTGCCTTTCCAAACTTTTAAATTTTAATAATAACAATTTTAAGGGCCTGGGGATTTAGCTCAGTGGCATAAGTGCCTGCCTTGCAAGCAGGCAGTCGTGAGTTCGGTCCCTGGTACCAATAAAAAGGAAAAAGACCAAAAAAAAAAAAAATACCAACTTTCTCTTTCTCTCTCTCTCTTTCTCTCTCTCTCTCTCTCTCTCTCTCTCTCTCTCTCTCTCTCTCTCTGGTGAACTGAACACCTAAGTATGCTAAGAGAGTGCTTTATACCATTAGCCTGCCAACTTCTTCTTTTCCTTCTCTCAGTAGCAGAGTTGTTAGCTGCATCCTAAAGCTGATAACTTTGTAGGAGAAAATGCCTCTTCCAGCCCTCACAGTCTACTTCAGTTTTTTAGTTGCCCAGGTAACAGTTCCTGTTCCATTTCCGGTCTGGTCTCTTAGAAATGGCCAGTCACTGTGATGCATAGCTGGTCACTGTGATGCACGTTGTATAAACCAATCTCTCACTGACAAGTCACTCTGCCTCTGTACTTCCTGCTTGCTTATCCCATATAAGCCCTAGACCACCAGAGATCAGGGCCTGATATTATGGGAATGATTCTGAACAGTGCCTGTTGGTGTAAATAAATCTGTCTCCAAATTCTGGGTGTCGTTTTGGTGTTTCTTCATACCTTACTGTATGCTCTTTGCTTTTTCAGTTACCAACGTAATAAATTTTACTTTAATTTCTTTCTGTTAAAATAACTGGACTGATTGCTCCTTTGTATTCTCTCTCTCTCTCTCTCTCTCTCTCTCTCTCTCTCTCTCTCTCTCTCTCTCTCTCTCTGTGCTGGAGAGGAAACCCAGGGACTTGTGTGCTAGGCAAGCACTTTGCCACTAAGCTGTTACATCCTCAGCCTCTTTCTCCCATTGAGACCCCGACCAACACACATCTCTTCGTAATCTCCTTAATTATTCATCTTATCTCACTCAACTCCTGTTGTCCATCACTGTTCCTCAGTTGTATCACCTTAAATTTTGCTCACAAAAAGCTTTTTCCTATCTCTTAAGCATTAGGTATTTTTGTCTCCCTAGGATATCTTCATTAGGAATTACTGAAAGGAAAAGGTAATTCCCTTTTTTATCTATAATTTCATCCTTCATCATTAGTAATGCTCAAATGTCACATTTAAGAGCCAGCTTCTCTAAAGACTCTTCCTACCACCCCCTTCTGACATGCCTGGTCCTAGGGATGGAAGCCAGAGCCTTGTGGATGCCATATAATCTCTTTCCATGAGGCCACATTTCCATCCCTCCTCAGGGCTATTTCTAAAGCTCTCTGTTCATTTTTTCCATCTCACCACTTCTTGAGTTACAGTACTGTTGAAGACCATTCTATATAACTTCTTGGGGAAAATGATTTCATAAATTAAATTTTGATTAGGGCTTGTCTGAAGCCTAATGCCTTACCATGTGGGCTGGCTATGATATGTGGAATATAATTCCATGAGCCTCTGGTCACAGTTGGGCCACAATGGTGCCATGATGCTATGACACTCCAGGACAAGATTGCATCGGCTGAATACATCCCTGTTCCTTCAGAATGCAGTAGTAATAAAAAATAGAGTTTCACCTGGGGGAAAGGACAGACTCCTTCTTAACATGTCATCTCTCCCCATCATCCTCATCCACAAAAAGAACCTCATAAGCCTCAGATCACCGCAGCCCTCTAAATCATCCGAACTGATCCTCATCAGCACAAGACCTTCTCAGAGCAAGATCACTGCCACCCTCTGAGCCATCTGACAACCCTTCCAATTATTGTGTACACCCAGTGAAGGACGGCTAGCTCAATGCTGTGGTCTCTGCCCATCCTGAGACATTGATCTGCCATTCCCTCTGTCATACATTACTAAATGTTTCTTTTTCTTTTTTTCTTTATCCTTCTCCATACTCTTCATATAGGTAGTTGGAGATCTTGGCCAGGTCCAAAAGTAATCCAGGTAAATAGCTTATTTTTTGTTTACTTGCTTATCATCTGGCTTCCCAGTTCAACATAACTTCCATGTTTCAGCATCTTTCTTTGCACTTACCGTGTTTTCTGGCACATAATATTCAACAAATACTTGTGGAATACATGAGTGTGCAGTTTCCATCCAGAGCTGCATGGGAAAGGGTCTACCTTCTTATGAAATGCACTCAGCCAGAGTCTACATGACCTGGTCCAGTGGGGATGACACCTGACCAGTCCTGCTCTTGGTGACTGACAGAGTGGCCAGCAGCTTGTCACTGGGTATGTGATGTTATGGGGCCTCAGCTTCTCAGTCTCTTTCATTGTGGTCTACCTCCCACTCTTTCTCAAGTGATTGGTACTTTTAATTTTTCCAATTATATCCACAGAAGTTAATTTTCCAAAAAGGATTTGAGCCAACACTAAGATGTAATAGCTACAGTTTATAGTTAGGTCCTGAAGACATTTGATTTTTACTCAGCAAAAAAAAAAGTCCCTAAGTCAAAGAAGCTTTAAAGAAGGAGTCCTAAATTTTTGTAATTTTACAAAAGTTTGGCACGATGTGGTTTGTTTACCTGTAGTCCTAGCTACTTGAGAGGCTGATGCAGGAAGATTGCTTGAGCTCATAAATTCTAGGTCAGATTGGATAACATAATAAAACCCTGTTTCAATGGAGGAGGGAGAGACAAAAAAGAAATAAAGACCAAACAAAAAAATCAGAGGGTGCTATTTTGTATTTATTATACTTACTATTTTAACTGACCATATAAAATTTAAAGGCCAATTAAAGTAAAGATGAAAATTATTGCACATGGTGGAAATAACTAATCTTGTCTTCAAAAATGTTCTTACTGTCTATACACAAATTTGTACATATTGGGTTCTGAAGAAAGAACATAAAGACTTGGAAAAAATTCTAAAGATGTATCTCACTGTGATTTAGATCTAAAATACCCATGCAAAGTCTCACACTTGGAGGTGAGGCCTGGTTAGAAGTGAGGGGTTACAGGGTGCATGACCGGGAAGGGTGTATTCTTATCCCTGCACCCCGACTGCTTCCTGGCCACCACGTGGTGAACAACCCTCCTCCACCATGCCATCCTGCCACCCCATTTCTACCTTAGAGTCAGTCAGCTATGAATTGAATCCATTGAAACTGTGAACCAAAATAATTCTCTCTTCCTTTGAGTTGTGCTGTCAGGAAAGTGAGTAATGCAGAAAATTGGTACTGAGTGTGGAGCCATTGCCGTGACTTACCTGACCATGCGGTTCAGAAGCCTTTGGATCTTGTTTGCGGGAAGAGTTTGACATGCTTGGTTAAAGCAGGCTAGATAAGCCTGAGAATCTATAAACAGAGTAAGAAAATATTGATGGGAGACTCTGGTCAAAGCTAAGAAGTCCAGAATGCTGATGGAAATATGGACAGTGAAGGGTAAGATTTCCTTCAGCTGTAAATAAGTATTTCCTTTAGTAGTTGGACCGCAGGCCAGGAGTGCTACACCTTGGCAGGAAAATTTGTCTTCATTTTGCCTATATTCTGAGGCTTGTGGCAGGCTGATATTAAGGATGGTGGAATAATTAATCTGGTGGAAGAAATTTCAAGGCACCCAACATTCAAGCTGTGGCAAGGGAGCTGATGGCTGTTTTTAGCCAGAACTATAGTGAAAACTACAGGCAAACAGCAAAGCTGAGTTATTTCAAAAGTTCTCAGATTAGCATCAAAATGAGGCCACTTACTTTGTACAGGGTCGCCATGTCCAGTGCAGCTCTTAAAACCCTGGAGGGAGGACAGTGGGGGATGAAGAAATGAACATGAGTCAAGATGCAGAAAGCTCAGGTCAAATGCAGCAGCTCCCTCTCCTGTTGGGAGAAAGAACTACCCAACAACTGCAGCACAATTATTCGTCCAATCAGCATAAGAGGCTGCTTGCAGAGAATTTTAAGGGAAAGGTAAGATTCAGAAGAGGAACAACATGTAATCTTCAGCATAACATCATGCTTTGGTGCTTACACAGGGACAAGAGACAAGTTGTCTATGTTATCTCAGGAGGAGGCCAAGTCACTTTGTGCATCAGCAACCTGAGCTGCACACACTTTTCATGAGTCCCTGCCAAACTCATGAGAAGCAGGGACCTTGTCCTAGATACCCAAGTACAAACAACTTTACCCCCAACATAAGGACAAGAAGAAAGATGCTTTCAAGACATCTCAGAAATCAGCAAGACCCCATCTTTTGCAATCTCAAGGTTTTAAACTATAAGTCTTTCATTTGGGAAGAGAATCTCTGACACCGTTTTATTCAGGGCCACACAGGGAAGTGTATCCCTGAGTTCAGCCACCTAGGCCCTCAAAGGCCACTGCAGCCATGGTCCAAGAGGACTTGGATACTGGCACTAGAAAGCAAAAGTTACAGGGTCACAGAGGCTTCCATCAAGACTCATTAGAAGGCCTAGGAGGCCAGACAAAAATGTGTGACAGCCAGGAGTGGTGGTACATGTCTATAGCCCCTGGACTTGGGAGGCTGAGGCAGGAGTAGTCACAGCAAACTCAAAGGCAGCCTAGGCCATAAAGTAAGTTCAAGGCCAGCCTGAGATGCATAGTGAAACCCTATCTCAACTAGAAAAAAAAAAGTTTGCAGTGTCACAGTTCCTGCCAGGAGCTCATGAGAGGGCAGTGGGTGACACTGTGAGAGTGATGCTGAAGATATAGAGGGGATCCCAGGGAGTTGAGGATGCCAGGAACATGGAACATCATGAGTCAGCCCGAGAGAGAAATCATGTGCTGCAACCAGCAAGGCCATAGGGGCATGTTTCTCAAACTCATGGAGATCATATCTCACAACTGACCTAGTAGGTGCTGAACACACAGCTACAGGATTTTTATCAGTTCTGCTGGGTTTCAATCTGTTTTGGTCCAATTTCTGTCTATTTTCCTGTTTCTGTCTTTTGGAGTGGGAATGTTTACCCAGTTATGTGTCTGATGGAGAAAGAACTATGATGGAAGTATGGTGGAAGTATTTAACTTTTTTATTTTTTCATAGGGGCTCAGAGCTAAGAGTCTCGGAGAAGATTTTGGACTGGGACTTTAAAGCAATGCTGGAACCGTTAAGTCTTTGGCACTTATTAGAGACAGACTAAATTTATTTTACTTAATGAGATAGGCAAAGCCTTTAGGGGTGGGATGTTACGGTTTAAATTTAAAATATCCCCCAGAAGTCTCATGTTCAGAGTCAGGGCCTGATTAGATACAGCAGGTGTCACCTGGAGTGGTACGTTCTTGTCCCTGGCTCCTCTCCTATCTCTGCCTCCTGATTTCCATGTGATGAACAGCAGCTTTCCTCCACCATGCTGTTTTGTCATGCTCTTTTTGCACCATGTTTTGCAACCATAGCCTGCATCCACTGAATCTACCCACCGAGTCTATTGAAATCATGAATCAAAGCATTCCTCCTTTAAGATATGGGTGTTAGGTATTTTGTCCCAGTGAATAGGAAAGCAATTAACACTTAAGTCTATTTTTTCAGTGCTGCTGATTGAACCCAGTGTCTTTACACCGAACTACAGTTCCAGCCCTTTTCATTTTTTGAAACATGTACCCCTAAACTTCTAAATTTCCCAGGGCAGGCTCAAACTTGCAGTCTTCCTACCTGGGCCTACCAGGGTTACAGGCATGTGTCACCACATCCAGTTTGGAACTGGATCTTTAAAGACATTTGTTTAAAAGTCTACAGAAATGTAGGCAGGTCCAGACAAGGTGGCAAATGGCTATAATTCCAGCACTCAGAAGGCTGAGGCAGGAGGATTACAGCAAGTTTTAGGCCAATCTGGGCTACATAGTGAGTTTAAGGCTGGCCTGAACTAACCTGTCTCAAAAACAACAACTAACAAGGCCAGGTGTGGCAGTGTATGCCTGTAATCCCAGTGCTCTGGAGACTGACGCAGGAGAATTGCTGTGAGTTTGAGGACATCCTGGCCTACATAATGAGTTCAAAGCCAGGCTGAACTACAAAGTGAGACCTTGTCTTAAAAAACAAGCAACCTAGCATAGGGAAGCCTTGGATTTTATTTTTTGCATTACAAAACAAAATAAAACAAAAACAAAGCAAAACCCCACGATAGTGAGGAAAGGAATAGACACCCAGAAGGGAATCCAATCTGAGTGAAAGAGTCGAACCATTTTTTTTTAATTTTTAAAAGAATATTAACTGGTGATATCTTACTGGTTTTTTTTTTTTTGTGTGTGTGTGTGTGTGTAGTTCTGTATTACTTGTACCCTTACACTGTTTTGTTTTGTTCTGTTTTTTCTCTTTTTCCTTTTAAATAAAAAAAAATTTAAAAAAGAATAAAATCAAATGAGAAAAAAACAAAATAGAGTCATTCAAAACAAAAGGATGGACACAGTACATGTTTTAAAACCACAGTACAAGGTGATCTACAATGGTTACCATGATGTCTCTTGTTATCTTCAATAGAATTTCCCACATCATCAGGTTCAATAAAATTGAACATAGCAGTACAGAAAAAAAATCAATAAAAACAAAACATTGGATAAATTATAGGACTTCAAAAGAGAGTAAACCAGAATGGGTATCATAGTGAAGCTTATTGTCTTCAGAGTAGTTGCCTGTATTCTCAGATTTGTTACTATCAAACATAACAGATTTGAATAAAATCAGTCAAGACAAGATATTGAAAGCAATACAGGGCTTCAGTTATGTTAGTAGGAAATTAAAAATGATTACCATAGTATATCCTGCTGGCTTTGGAATAGCTGTCTGTGCCCTCAAATCTAGTAGACAAACTGGAACAGAATATAACCAAACTAAACAAAGCAATGAAAACATGGGTTTCAATTCATGATACAAGATTAACAATGTCCTCTGCCTTCCCTTTTCAGACAATTCTTCCCCTTTCACTTTCACAGGGTGCTTTGTACATTTTGTATCCCACTAACTCTTAGTTTTTAATTAGAGGGGCAACCTGCTATTTACCTAAGTGGTTCTGAACCTTTTTACCCCTGAGCTTGATTTCAAGTTGTATCCATTTACCTACATGAGCCTCAAGGTTTTCCTTCCTTATAGCTGAGTAGTTCTGCATCGTACAAAAGTGTTATGGTTTTCTAGCCAATCTGCAGCTGATGGGCATTATTTTCTCATTATTTTCTCATCTTTGACTTTCAGTCCACAAACCCTCTTTCAGGTTAATCATATTTCTTATATAGAGCATCACGATGGACCCTATTTCCTGATAAACTCTGCCTGTGTTTCTTTTTATTAGTGTATTGAGGCCATCTATGCTAGTGATTATGGCCAACCTTCTCTGCCATGCTATTTTTCTGCCATTGATTGTCTACTTTTCCCCTTAATTCCACTGTCTGTCCCCTTCAGTGAGCTCCCTCTGCTGCTGTTCTTGAAACCATAGTCTCTTTTCTCTCTCTCTCTAGAATGTCCTTCAGTATTTTTTGTAAGGTTGGATTGGTAGTCATGAACTCCCCCAGTTCCTCTTTGTCATGGAAGCATCTTGTTTCTCCATTAATTTTGAGAGACAGTTTTTCATGGTACATCAATCAGGGTTGGAAGTTATTTTCTTTCAGGGCTTGGAATACTTTGCTCCAAGCTCTTCTTGATTTGATGGTTGTGTCAAGAAGTCTGTTGTGATTCTGATGGGTTTTTCATTATAGGTGATCTGTTTCTTTTTTCTGACAGTTTTTAATATTCTATTCTTCTGTTGAATTTCTGGGACCTTGATTATTATTTGTCTGGGTGTAGATCTATTTTGGTTATAGCTGGCTGGAGTTCTGTATGCCTCATATACCTGAATATCATTTCCTTTTCCTATACTTGGGAAGTTTTCTTTAATTATTTCTGTAAATAACCTTTGTATTTCATTAGTGTTTACCCCTGCTTCTTCACTCACATTTTTATTCTAAAGTTATAGATCCTCTTGTCATCTTGTAGCCTTTGTATTGTTACTTCCTGGTTGTTATTTTTAAGAGATTTTTCCTTTCATGGGCACTCATTGCAAACCTGTTTTCAAGGTTTGATAATCTATCTTTAGTTCTTCAAGAAGTTTTGCCAGTTTTCAAAGGAGTTTTTAATTTCCTGGTAATTTCTTTGAATCTGTTTCATGTATTCTAGATTTTTTTATATTCTTCATCGAAGGTTTCCCTCCTTTTTCTCTGTTCCTCCATTCTTCTATCTGTGTCTTCTTGAGAGGTGCTTAGCATTTCTTTTATTATTTTTGTTATATCTTCCTTTACTTGTATTAGTGTTTCTGATATGAGTTCTTTTATAATGTCACAAAGATATTTCCTTATGTCAGATGCTGTTTCTTTGGAAACTGCAGGTGTGCAACCCCCGATCTCTTTTGTGTTTACCTCTCCTAGGCCAGTACCATTTGGGTTGGGGGTTGGAGACTTCCTTTTGCTTCTTCCTCTTGTCATGTTTCTGGTTTCTTCCAGACAAGTGGCTGGTAGTGGTCCCCGGCACTTCCTGTATTGGTTACAATTACTCTGAAGCATGCTGGCTAGGGATTGCTGCCCTCCCCAGTCTACTGTTGACCACTGAAGTACAAGCAGGGTGGGGCAGGCTGGCCCCTCCCTTCTGAGCTGGTCAACCACTGGGAGTCTTCATCATGTTAGTGTGTGCCTTGCAGTTGGGGCCAGTTAGGTATAACTTCAGGGGAACCTCATCCTTGGCTTTTGGATCCCATACAGGTATGGGACTTGGTCCAAGCAGTTCTCACCAGTGAAGTGGCTGACTGAAGCTGCTGCAGTTCTGGTTCTGGGCTTATCCTGCCTGACTCCAAAATGTCACCCAGCCAATCACCCACTCCCACAGGAGGACTGAGTTCCCCGCACTCACGGCAAGCTGGTGCAGATCTCTGAACCAGTGCTGTTCTCCTCTCTGCCTCTCCCCTCTGTGACCACGTTCTCCTGCTGAGGCCCTCGGGCTTGTGAACCCCCAACTTCACTGCAGCCGTGTGTCTTTGGATTCAGCAGCATTTGGTACACAGTGGGACTGGCTCCAGTGAGAGTAGGTCTGGTTACAGCTTCTGTCCACATTTTTTTCCTTTCTTTTCCATTTAGTTTCTTCTTGGATCGAGAGGATCTATCTCCTTCCATCTGGTCTTCTCCAGGATGCTGTTTTCCAGCATCAGAGCTCTTTCTCTCAGAGAGGCTCTTTACTTTGCTGCTTATTGATCCAACATCTTCCCAGCTTCTGAGTCTAACCATTTGACCTGGTTGCAAATGTGGACAGAACTAGAGAGAACTAGAGAGAACTAGAAAATGCAATGAGTCCCTTGTCCTCTTTGGATAGACTAGGTACCAGGGATAATGCAGATGGTAGAAATGATGATGTGGAGGCAAAAGCAGACAAATTTTAGATAGAACAATCACTTCAGAAATGATGAATCAGAGAACAGGAAGAAGAATACAAAGGCCCTGATGCATTAAAAGTTTTAGTGTGGCTGAGGGGTTGAAAGAAGCTCATTAACCAAACACAGATGGAAAGGGAGGGCATAGATTGGGAAAATGTGCAGGACCACTTCCCTCTGGTCCCTAGGGCCTGTTAGTGGTTTGCTTTGTGTTATAAGAGCAATGGAAGCCTTGAAAAGTCTTAACCAAGGGTATGATTTGATCAGATCCCCCTACGTCTCTCAACAGAATGGATTAGAGAGAAGGTAGTTCCAAGGCCCACTAACTCCTATGGGAGAACAGTGGGTAAAGGGTTCTTAGAAATATCTAAAAGGAAGGGAGAGGCCAAAGAGGAAACCCCTGGATTTAAGCTAATAAGATTAATTTTGGACTCAGAAAACTCATTTTAAAAAGTGATGCAGTTTATCCAAGTTGGTGAAGCAGTTCATACTAATTACTTTCTGTAGATGGGTGATTTCTAGTGATGGTCTAACCAGCATAGCTGACTCACTGGACTTATAATATTTCTTTCTCTGGAAAAGATTTTTATATTTACTTTTAAAAAGCTTTAAATTAATTAATTATTTGTTTTGAGACTAGGTCTTGCTTTGTTGCCCTTGCTGGCCTCAAAGTCCCTAACCCAAAAGTGATCCTCCTCAATCAGCCCCTTGACGATCTGAGCCTACAGGTGTGTGGCACCTCACCTGGTGTTTTAGAACCAAGATTCAGAATTTTTATGTAAGCCAGATGGCAGCAAGAAGGGCATTTCTGGGACCAGAAAACGTAGGATACCCAAGCACAACAGTAACACTGCGGCCCTTTCCCTGAGAGCCCACTCCCTCCTCCCCACCCCAAGTTCCTCTTCCTGTCCTCACTACTGCAGCATCTCACCCAGGTGCAGACTGAACACAAAGGGAAACCATTTGCTATGCAAGACAACTGGCTATAAATGATGCAAACTACCCAACTCTTACTTTATTAGCATTTTCCCTCTTTAGGCCACTCCCCTTCTGTTTCCCACTTACTTATCCATAATGTATAGATAACACTACAGAGGAGGTTGGGACAGGAATGGAAGACAATCCTGGGCCCAGGGAAACTCAGAATTCTTGGCACAGACTTCCTAGTATCTCCCAGCGTTTCCAGCACTCCCTCCTGTTACGAGACAAGAAACTCAGGTGTCACTCTGACAACTTCTGCTTCTTGGCCCCATAAAATCCATCACCAAGTCTATCAATGGCACTCGAGGGTCTCGCATACCCACATACCGCTCTCTTCTGACATCCCTCTCCCCTTCCCAGCTAAGATCTCTCTTCTTTTCTCTGGGTTTTGTAATGGCCTCCTTATCGACTTAGCCTATGGAACTCTTTCAAATCTGTCCTCCACACTGCATTCAGAGAAAACTTTCAAAAGGAAAACTATGTCAGTTTTATCCCTCTATTGTGAGAGCATAAAACATTTCAATGCCTCTTTTTGTTTTAGGATACAGACTAATTTCTTAAAAATGTCAAGCTAGAGATGGCAGTCTAACTCAGGAGTAGAGTACTTGCCTGCCATGCACAAGGTTCTGGGTTAGATAGCGAGCAGGGGAAAAATATATTTTGATCATAGAAAGAGACACATTACTGTTAATCCTCTTTGAAATACTCGCCCTTGCTTCAAACACACTTATTTCATCATTCCCGTTTTCTGATGCAGTTCTGGAAGTCCTCTTTCATGAGTCTCCCTGTGAGACGTGATGAAAAATATGAATGCTGCTACCAAGTGCCACCCAGCAGAAAACCAGCCTCATCAAAGCAGGATGGCGTCCTCTTCCACCTAATTCACCTGGTCTGGCACCCTGTGACTTCTTCCCCAAAGTCAAAACGACCATGAAAGGTAAATGTTTTCAATCAGCTGAGGACATTAAGGCAACCACAACAGTGCAAGACATTCACATAAAAGGACTTTCAGAACTGCTTCAGGAAGTTATAAGAAAAGTGGGGCCAGAATGTCTGAAGCAAGGGGGGAGTATTTCGAGGAGAAGTGATGGCAAAGTGTCTTTTACTATAATAAATATTTTTTAAAATTTAAACATTCACTGTAGTGTTTGGTAGAATATACCTGTAGTCTCAACCACTTGGGAGGCTGTGACAGAAGGATTGCTTGAGGTCAGCCTGGGGTAGCATAACAAAGAGCTGTCTTTAAAAGAAACACATATGGAAGAATCCTGATGATGAAGAAGAAGTGTGGTGGGGTTCTACTGGATATTTTTCTTATTGGATTCAGAAGTCAGAAGCATGAGAGTCAGAATTGGGATAGGGAAACTGATGAAAAAGGATCCTGTCTGGGATGACAAAAATACAGCAGTGTTCCACTGCCAGTGTCACAAGGGTCAGCAGTGGTGTCCACTGTCATGGACAGTGTCTGTGAGCAAGCAGTGCGTCCTTACTGGGTGTCTCTCCTGAGAGTTTGATTTTTCAGTCTTTCTAGCAAGTCTGTGTGCTGTCCAATATCTGAATAGTTTAACTATTTTCCACTCTAAATTGCTAGAATTGGTGTCTGTGGCTTATGCTTATAATCCCTAAGGTAAAACTTTTTGGAGTGCACTGACAGTGGAGAATAGCAGGGGTCTGATGCCAGCTCCTTAGTTCCTGATCTCCAGGGGTTCCACAGGTTGAGGAAGCAGTAGGGCAGCTAAGGAAGAAGACAGTGTTCTGCCTTAACATCAAAGCATTTGTGGACTCAGGACATAGGAAAGTTGTGGAGCAAGGCTTGGTCTGTCAGAGCAGGCTTCCAACATAGCCTGCCTGGTGGAGAGAGATATGAACAACATGTATCCCCAGGAGTGCGGCTGCTTTCCCATCCAACTGCTCTAAGAAGCATGTCAAGAGCTTCGTTATTATCCACTGTCTCAGCTCGCTAGCAAGGGGTCTCACCTCCTCAAGGACTGTACCACTGAGCCCCAGACTGAATGTTGGGTAAAGCAATGCACTGTCAGAAATTAGCACTCAAGGCACACCGATCCCCTCAGTAACTCTCAGATTTAAAATCTGACTAGCTTCCGTTGGTTCCTGTCCCATTTCAGCACTGAGTCTCCAGCTTCTCATTGACTCTGTGAGCTGCCAATGAGCCTTCAAGAAATTCTCCTTTCATTTGACTTGCTAATGCTGATTTTTGCTGCTTGCAACCAAGAAGTCATGATGAATTATCTGGTCCATGACTTCCATTTGGCCACCTACAGATGGTGGACAATAATACAAAGACTTGGACAGTAGCTGCTAAAAGAGGAGTGATCTGGAAGCACCTGAAATGTAGTCCATAATAATCCTGGGGACTAATCAGGTGGCACTAGCTAAGAAGGAAAGACAGCTGGTAAAATTAGTGTATTGTCGTGCAGAAATTTTCTCTTGGGCTGGGGATTTAGCTCAGCGGCATAAGCACCTGCCTTGCAAGCAGGCGGTTGTGAGTTCGATCCCCGGTACCGATAAAAAGTTAAAAAAAAAAAAAAGCAATTTTCTCTCACCAAGTAGAAATAAACCAGGACTATATGAGCCAGGAAGGTCATAGATGAAGAAAATTAGCATTCCAGGAGCATCTTGAGTTGGATGCAAAAATCTTCAGATGTCTTCAGGCACATATGTCCTAGATGTACCAAAACTACAGGATGCCATCAGGCATTGAGAAAATGTCTTTTTCTAGAAAAGATATCTGGCCTTTAGTGCTGCCAGAGTTAGAAACTGGCACAAGAGAGGCCCTGTCCTCTACTGGAAAAGTCTACAGTCTATTATCCTGTGCTGTGTCAAGGTAACCCTGGACCACAGGTGGAACTTGGTAGTTCTGGTGACATAACCAGGATGGATGCTTGGTAATCAAAAACAGAAATAGCAACTGCAAATGCCTATGGAGCTACATGCTTTGTCTGTCCAACTCGCCACTGCAGGGACCATGCAGTGAAGCTCTCCCATACTCCCCTGCCCAGCCTGCTCCAAAATAACAGGGCTATGGCCCATGCTGCTTCCACATCTGGTCCTGTAACCCCAGAAGCTGATTGGCGCTGAGTCCATGACAAACTGTCCAGAGGAGCCCCCAGAATGCTCTGTGGAGAATAAGGCAAGTAAAACCTTTTGTAAAACAAGGACTCAATAAAAATAACTGAGTGAATAGATCTCATCAGCCTGAGCCACTCAAGCGGGTGTCTCTCTGTGTTATATGAACAGCATCACCCATTCTTAAACCTGGAGAAAGTTCCTGAAGATTTCAAGGTTTTATTTTATTCATCCCCTTCATTTCTATTTTCAGTGCTGGGGCTCCAACCCAGGGCCTTGTGCGTGCTAGGTAAGAGCTGTCTATCTCACCGAGCTGCATTCCCAGCTCCATCAAGCCTTTGCAAGTCATCAGCCCAGTAGCCTTTTGACTTCTGTCGATGTCCGCTCCCGGCCGGCAGGAAGGACACACGACAAAGTCTGGCAGTGGACAACCTTTTCTTTTATTTTTCTTCTCCGTACAGCCTGCCCTGGGATCGCTCCCAGCCGAAGCCTCCTCTGGTCCACTCCCCGCGGCTCCTTTTGGGCTTCTACTTCCGGGCTTCTTCTTCCCCCCCAGGGGTGGCACCAGTATATATACGGATACAGTGTCCAATCATGTTAAAGTAAGCAAGGCAAGCTGATTGGCTAACATCATCAGTTGCCAGGCAGACTATATTGTTGAGCGGGTTGCTTACGCGGTAAGCAGGAAACTAACGTGCTCGATGGGAGGGGTAATCTACCTCAGGCTTTACTCTTTACTACAGGCCTCACGTCTGCCAAGTGAGGCGACCGGGCTCGGGGCTGCGGCTCCCAACATCTCCCCCTTTTTTATTTTTTATGAATGTGCGCATCGTAGCCCTTTCTGGACTGGGTGTAGAGGCTTATGCCCTATGCGTAGGCCCACCGTAGGTCCTTGGCTTAGACCCTGGTCGGCCGTCCCATGGTCTGCCAAGGCCCTGAGGCCCTCGTCCTTTTTCTAGGGCCAGGCACAGACTGGACGGAACCTGGATGCACATAAGCTTGCACTCATTTCCTCTCCATAAAGAAATCCCCTCGGAGAGAAATTTAGACCTGGGCAGCATCTAACAGTCCAGCGGCTTACGTGCAGGATGGGGTAGGGCCTGGCTTAGGTTGAGTCGCACCGGGGGAGTACGCTCTTACCCGTCATTGACTCTCCTACCCAGCTATGTCATAATTTTTTAGAGGAGGAGTGTGGGAAGCTCACCGCCCCTAGACTCGGTCGTAGGCTAGGCGAGCAAGCCATGCATATGCCTGAGGATCTTCTTGTCCATTTCGGGCTACCGCTATTTCTATTCATCTTGTTGGTTGGTCTGTGATGGATCTCCGGTAGGGCAGGTCTGATCTTCAGTCGAGGGCTTTGTCGCCCGTGTCAGTCTCTCCGGTACCCACAGTGGTTCTCGTCCCGATTCCTGTGGGAAAACACAAACCGCGCCTCGGTTCCAGCTGACCACTGGATCCGGGCCCATCCATTGTCCTGTCAGGACATCTTTCCACTTCACCCACCCTTTATGGTTGGGGGAAGGGTTGCAGTGCTCCACAGCTGGGGAGCAATTATCATTATTTAAATTTAAAAAAATTGTGTGTGAATAGTGCCATGGATAATCGTGCCTTTGGGGCCAGGCCTTGGCCTACTCCCCCTTTTTGTTTTTGTAAAATTTCTTTGAGGCTTCTATGAGCCCTCTCAATGATTCCTTGACCTTGGGGATTGTATGGGATACCATGTTTTAATTGAACCTCCATCATTTTGCAGAACTCATTGAAGGCTTTGCCTATATAGGCTGGTCCATTATCAGTTTTTAATATTTTTGGTTTGCCCCATGCGGCCCAAGCCGCCAGGCAATGATTGATCACATTAGACACTTTTTCACCTGTTTCTGCTGTTGCGAATATGATGTGAGAACAGGTGTCTGTGGAAACATGAACATATTTAAGAGTCCCAAACTCCTGTATATGTGTGATGTCCATCTGCCAAACATCACCAGGGATCAAACCTCGAGGGTTTACTCCCATCGGTATGGCAGGTTTGTATGTGGCACAGGAGTCACATAGTCGCACGATATCTCGTGCATCTGCTCTGGAAACATGGAAATGGTTTGCTAGTGTCCTGGCATTGACATGAAACTTATCATGGAAGGCACGGGCTCGCTCGATTGGTGTTAGTAAGGTAAAAATCCATAACGGGCGAGTGGCAGTATCAGCAGCCGCATTCCCCTGTGCCATAGGCCCTGGCAGGGATGTATGTGCTCTTATGTGGGTGGTGAAGACCTTATGGTGTCTGTTCTGAAGCAATGTCTGGATAGACAGGAACAGCCCAGCCACTGTGGAAGTGGATCTAATTAAACCGGCAGTCTCAAGCACTTGCATAGCATTGACCACATACCTAGAATCGGAGACAATGTTAATGGCTTCTGAGAACCGTTCAAGAATCATTTTAACGATCTGCAGTTCCACCACCTGAGGCTGATCTGGTTCAAATTGTATGGTAACCGGGGGCTTGCCTAGGATCACATAGGCGCCTATCCCCGTCTTGGAGCCATCTGTGTATATTGTAGTTGCTGGGACTAATGGCTCAGAGGCAGTAACCTTTGGAAAAATTATAGGGTGCTGAGTGACAAATGACAAGATAGGGTCTTTAGGGTATTGATTGTTTATATCCCCATGGAAAACACATCTCAGAATGGCCCATGTATCTATGCAGGCAGCCAGGGTCTTGATCTGGCTGGCGGTATAGGGTACTCGGATGGCTTGTGGTCCTGAGCCAAAATGTTGGACAGCTCTATCATGCGCTTCAAGGGCCAATGAAGCGACTGCCTCCGGGTAATGCTCTATGACTTTTGCAGGTGAGACCTTAGGGTGTATCCACAGTAGTGGTCCTTTCTGCCAAATCACCGCTGTGGGCTGTAGACTAGTCTGTAGCAAACAGACATCAAAGGGTCGCCCTGGTTCAATTCTGTGTAAGGTAGCCCCACCTAAGGCTTTTCCCACTCTCTGTAGGGGGGCCAGTAGGGAATCAAGGTAAATCTGACACATAGTGGGACTGTTGGCCATACCTTGGGGCAGCGTTATCCACTCGTATCTGAGATCAGGGCTTTCTTGGTTAATGGTGGGTAAAGTAAAGGCGAACCTATGAGTGTCCTCTGGATGCAGGGGGATTGAGAAGAAACAGTCTCTAAGATCTATAACATAAACTGGCCAGGACTGAGGGATGGCTGAGAGAGCTGGCAGCCCCCTCTGGACCGCCCCCGGGGACTGCATCTGCGCGTTGACCGCCCTTAGATCATGGAGCAGCCTCCATTTGCCAGACTTTTTCTTAATTATAAAAATGGGGGTGTTCCATGGGGAGGTTGACGGCTTAATGTGTCCTAATCTAAGTTGTGTACTGACTATTTCTGACAAGGATAATAGCTTCTCCTTAGGCAGGGGCCACTGAGGTACCCAAACCGGATCATTTGACCTCCAGGTGATTTTGATCGAAGTGGGTAGGAGAGCTTCTTCAGCGGCCCCTAAGAAAAACCCAGCCCTTGCCTACCTTTTTTGTTCTCTACTGGTATTGGGGATGTCCAACCCTGTAGGGCATTGCCCAAGCCTTTGCCGGGGGTATATCCCTGGTTCCTGAGTATATCCTTAGCCTGGGGGGAGCAGTTTGACGTAAGCGTGACATCCATCTGAGTGAGGATGTCCCTTCCCCATAGAGACACTGGCAACTGCAACACAAATGGTTGGAAATGGCCCTGATGACCCTCCTCATCGCACCAGAGCAGGGTTGAAGCACTAACCTGAGGAGCTGACACCATCCCCAGGCCCTGCAGCGTGTTATCTGCAGTGTTGGTGGGCCAGTTGGAGGGCCAATCCTTTCTAGAGATAATGGAACGGTCAGCTCCTGTGTCTAGGAGCCCTGTTATACTCTTGCCGTTGACCTTAAGTGAGAGCATGGGCCTTTTATCAAGTGTCATATGGAGTCCCTCAAAGACTTCCCCTGAGGAACCGAAACCTTGACTTTCTCTAATTTTCTGCTTTGAGGGAAATCTCTTGTGGAGACTGGGGAGCAGCAAGAGCTGCGCTATCTTGTCTCCTTTATTGATTACCATAGTACCCACAAGAGATTGAACCATAATTTTAATATGTCCTGTGTAGTCTGAGTCTATGACCCCCGGGACTACTGTGAGACCCCGAAGGGCCGTGGAGGATCTCCCGATCACCAGACCCACGGAATTTTCGGGTAACGGTCCCTTAAAGGTGGTTTCAACCACTTGAACACCCATATCAGGCACTAATATAAGTCTGGAGGCGACACTGAGGTCCACACCTGCTGACCCAGGGGTGGCCCTTGTTGAAGGCTGCCATCCTGAGCTGTCCTGTCTCTGGGGCGGGGGCCCGCCTGTGAAGGGGGCCCCCTCTGGCCGTTTTTTGGCCCTCTAGCATCTCGTCCACAAATACGGTTGCCCTGAGCATCAAAGACCGACCTACACTCCTCAGCTTTGTGTGATCCCTTCTTGCATCGCCCACAAACATATGGTTCTTCATTCCTAGGATGGGGCCTAGCATCTGCATTGTTTGGGCAGTGACGTTTAATGTGTCCTGGCTCCCCGCAGGCAAAACACCCTTTAGCCTTACATTCCCCTTCTAACCCTCGAGGTCCCCTCTGCTGTACAGCCGCGGCCAGGAGAGCAGCCACTCCCGAGTTGGAGAGCGGCCCCCCTATCTCTCTGCATATCCTAATCCAGGCGTTGAGGTCCTTGTTCTTATGAGGAGCTATCGCTGCCTTGCACTCCTTTGTACATTGCTCGAAAATCAGCTGCCTTACCAGCGGTCGAGCCACTCCCGGATCAGAGAATATCTTATCGGCAGCATCTTGCATTCGGGCCACAAAGTCAACAAATGGCTCTGTGGTACCCTGAATTATTTTTGAAAGACACAAGGAGGCTGTTCCGGCACCACTTACTTGCTTCCAGGCGCGGAGCCCTATGGCATTGATTTGTTCATAGACAGCGCCGGGGAACTGAGTCTGATCATCAGCGTGCCGACCTTCTCCCATAAGCATTTCTTTGTTCCACCCCCGGTTTCCCCGATTGGCATTTCTCTCAGCCTGCTCTGCAGAGAACTCTGCGTACCAGGCTCGCCAATCCAGGTAACTGCCCGAGGGCAGACACGCCTCTGCCAGCTGAATCCAGTCCGCGGGGGTGAGGGGCCCAGAAGACAGGTTCTCCAGCATGGCAATGGTGTAAGGCGCAGTCGGCCCAAAGGTTGTAACTGCATTTTTAAGTTCTCTAATCTGCTTTATCTCAAAAGGCTCCCATGCATTGCGTCCCTGGCCCATAGCTACTTGTACAGGAAATATCCCGTAGGGGCCACTATCTATCCCAGGTGGATGTACCTCATGAGACAAGCGTCCCCCCTGCCAAAGCCGCCTGTAAAAATACCGACCCGCCGGCGGCGGAGCATAAGACGGCGGCCGTGATTGGGCGGAAAATGGGGGCCCGTGCATCACTTCCTGTTCTGGCGAAGAGGAAGGGAGCTCCCGGGCGGCCGCCTCGCGGCGAGGGATCGCCTCCGGGAACAGCCCCCAAGGTAAAGAACCCTGCGACTCCTTATCGAGCGACTTAGGCTCCTGACAGCTGGTCTCTTTGGCCTCCTTGCCATTCAACTTTCCCTCGTCCTCGGAGTCAGACGACTCCGAGGCTAGAGCCCCGTCCTTCTCCTTAGCATCTTTGTTCCCCTTGACGGGCCCCTCTCGGGAGCTCCCTGACTGGGCCTGCTCAAATACCCTGCGTACTTTTGTAAGCTCTTGAGAGCTTTCTCCACAACCACCCTCGCTCTTAGTGTTGCTACCTAGCATGTTTCCCATCTTTTAATATGTTACTCACCGCGTGAGGCCCAAGGAATCCGCCACTTACGCGTGAGCCTGAGGGGAGTCTAAAAGCCCTGTAGGTGCGCGCCACCCAGAGCCCAGGCTTATCCCCAACTCACCTGTCTCGCAGCTCTGTACTGGAGCGTTGTCCGCTGTCACGTCTCGGGGGTGATCAGTCCCCGGGCGGGCCTCCAAATGTCGATGTCCGCTCCCGGCCGGCAGGAAGGACACACGACAAAGTCTGGCAGTGGACAACCTTTTCTTTTATTTTTCTTCTCCGTACAGCCTGCCCTGGGATCGCTCCCAGCCGAAGCCTCCTCTGGTCCGCTCCCCGCGGCTCCTTTTGGGCTTCTACTTCCGGGCTTCTTCTTCCCCCCCAGGGGTGGCACCAGTATATATACGGATACAGTGTCCAATCATGTTAAAGTAAGCAAGGCAAGCTGATTGGCTAACATCATCAGTTGCCAGGCAGACTATATTGTTGAGCGGGTTGCTTACGCGGTAAGCAGGAAACTAACGTGCTCGATGGGAGGGGTAATCTACCTCAGGCTTTACTCTTTACTACAGGCCTCACGTCTGCCAAGTGAGGCGACCGGGCTCGGGGCTGCGGCTCCCAACAGACTTCACTGATCTTTTTCTCCACTGCCTTTCCACCTCCGTTCCATTCAACTGGGTGGAGCATTAGTTTCTCTCTTCCCTACCGGGGACCCATGCTGGAGACCCAGGAAGTGGACTTCCAGTGACAGTCCAGGAGGCCTCAGAGGTTAACGTGTTCCACCCAGGGGCTGGGCTGCAGTTGCATGTACTTCTACAATCACCGAGCAAACTAGATCACTCCTTTCTTGTGTGCAAGAAATCCACACTATCAAGTGTTTGTTCCAAAAACAATTAGCATTTAGTATGCCAGCTTGCAGGCTAGAAACTAGTGATATTAGATTTACAGCTTGAGAGGAAGCAGAGAGTAAACAAATCAGTCCTCGCGCATGTCATTAAACTGTGGTGCCTGCTAAGAGGGAAAAACACAAGAAACATTACAGTAGATGGCAGAAGGATCTGATTTCTTCGCTTGAGAGAAGGTTCTCTGACATGGCGAGGGCAAGGCTGAGCTGAAGGAGAATGGGGTGGGGTGGGCCGGTGGAGGGGGAGAGAAGGAGAGAGAAGTTTGTAGGCTCTGAGCGTGGAAAGTCCTGGAGTGGGGGCTGGGGGTGGGGCACACTGCTGTTTGAAGAGATGCTGGGTATTGGGCCCTGTGGCAGAGGGCTTGTTTCTAATCCTGAGGGCTACTGTGAAGCACTAAATGGTTTTAAGTGGGCTGCTGTGTAAAGAATTGGTTGAGAGGGACAAAGAAGGTATGTAGGGAGGAGGAAAAAAGTTACTTTCAATCAGTAAACAGGGATGTGGACATGGAGGAAGTGGATGAAATCTAAGAAGTATCATTGGGTTTGGAATTGAGAGGTCCTGATTAGAAGGGGGAGGATTTCTAGGCTTTTGGTTTGTGCACGTCTGTCTGCACTCAAATGACCTAAGTCTGTCACCTTCAGCAAGTGGAACCTCATTAAGGTCACAGACTTTCTTTCTTTCTTTCGAACCAGGAATCGAACTCACGACCTCGCACTCGCCAGGCAGACACGCTATGCCACTGAACTACATCCCCAGCACCACAGGCCTCTGAAACTGCGCCTGGGAGAACAATGCCTTTCTCTTCAGCTTCGGGCAGCTGTGCAGTTCCTAGATTGTCCAGGAGGTGGCAGCACAGGAAAACCAGCCGGACACTCCTCCCCGGGCCTGAATTTGGCTTCCTTCAGCCTAGACTTTGACTTCCTGTGGGAGTTTTTCCCACTTTTCAAGTTCCCAGAAAAGCGTTCTTTCCCCAGTTTTTATGAACTCGCCTTGTGTGAAGGGCATGACTTAACCAGGGAACTTTTCACGGAGGCCCGGCCTGAGTTGATTCAGTCATTGTGTGGACGGGGGCTCTTTGTTTTTGACTGGGGGGCTGTGCCCAGGCGTCTGCTGTCCCACCTCCCGCCCTTCCCAGGGCCCTCAAGCCAAGCCATAGGTACTAGGACGTTTTTCCCCAGCTGCTGCAGCCTGGGCACCCAAGAAGCAGACAGGCAGGGACAGGAGGTTTCTCAGGTGGGCTCCGGGGACATGGAGTAGCCCAGGAAATGCTGCATCCAAGGCCAAAGATGGGTAAAGACCCAGGAAGGGGGTTGGAATCTGGGAAAGACAAGAATTGAACCACAGAGGAAAGGCGGGCTCTGAAAGGCCAGTGGCAGTAGATTCAAAAAGGTGTGATTACAAAACTGAGATTTATCAAATAAACGTAGCTCGGGGTGAGGCAAGAGAAAGAGAAGGGCTGGGGTGGAGAGAGGCAGGAAGGGCAGGAGGCAGATGACAAAGATAGAGAGCAAGGGCCTAGGAAGGGACATGGTAAGCTGAAGGTCACATTAGGGGGCACCTGCTGCATCCAGCGCCGGTCTGGAACTTCCCAGGAGGAGGACAGTGGAGGATGAAGAAATGAAGATAAGAGTCAGAACACAGACCGCTAAGGTCAGGTGGAGCCCCCTCTCCGGATGGGAGGAAGAGAACTGCCGAGGACCGCCCTGCCTTTACTCATTGGCAAGTTGATGTCACGTGACACCGCTCTGCCTATCAGGAGCCTCCTGTTCCCAGGCTGGCCTTGCTCCAGCCCTGCAATGGGTAATCGAGCTCCAGCTTCAGGCACTCCTCCAATAGACTCACTGCCGAGAGTACACAATCCTAACCCAGGACCTTCTTACATCAGATAGGGGCTTTGTGTGCGGCCTTGACGAGGCAGCATATCCGGGCTTCTTTGTCTTTCTGGAAACACTCATTTTGCTCTATGAGACACAATGCAAGAACCTCCAGGCTCGCTAGCACTCTGCTAAGTGCTAACGGCCTTGACCTCTTTGCTCTTCTTCCCCATCTTTGTTGTTTCCACCCCAATCTGACTTCTTGGTGCTTAGCAAGTGAAAGAATTAGTGGTTCCCAGTTCCACATTCACCTCCCATGCCCTCAACCTCTGACTGATGATACCATAGTTTCATGTCATAGCTTTATTAATACCTTAATACTGCACAGTATGTGTTACATATTTTATTATTTATTAATATTGTATGATTGGGCCTGGTAGTACAGTCTATAATCCCAGAATTCTAGGAGTACATTCGAACCCAGCCTGGGTAACTTAGTGACTTATTGAGACTCTGTCTCAAAAATATAAAGGAGGAGGGCTGGGTGGGTAGCTTAGTGTGAAGGGACCAGGTTCAACCCCCCAGTACCAAGTACACACACACACACTACACAACACACACACAACACAATACATATAAAGAAACAGAAAAAAAAAGCATGTGTTAGTTCAATGCTACAAAAAATGAGTCTTCCAATTTGACAAGCATGAGTACCCACAGCAAATAGCTTTGTTAGTCAGCTCTTTGTTACTGTAACAAAATGTCTGGCAGCACAATTTAAAGTGGAAAGGTTTACTGTAGCTCAGAGGCTGCATGGGCCTATGGCAGCTCCTTGGCAGGAATATATGGCAGAGGAGAGTTGCTCACCTTATGGCATCTGGGAAGCAGAGAGAAAGAGGAAAGGTCTGAGGTCTCACTGCCCCTACCAAGGGCACATGCACACTGTTTCCACTTCCAGGCCCGGACTCTTAAAGATTCTACCACTTCCCAATGGCTCCACAGGCTGGAAACCAAGTCTTTACACACAGGCCTTTGGAGATATTTTCCAAACAATACATAAAACATAATTCTGCAATGCCTTCATATGTGGTCAATGAAAACTCATTTGTAGATGGGAAGAGAAGCTGTTGACAGATTAGTTACCATTTCCGTCTGTAGTGGTTGATTATGTTAATTTGAGAAATTTGGAAACTTAACTAAATTGGTTTAGCAATCTATACCTTATGGTGTAGAAGACCCACCCTAGGATGGCTCATTGCCTAGATAGTATAAAAGGGAAGTGAGGAAGGACAGACTGGGTTCCATTCTCCAGAGGAGCTTGTCTTCACCTTCGCCTTCAGCTTGAATGTCATCTTCTGGCTTCTAGCACACTCTTTGGCTTCTGCTTTGGATCCTTCAGACCTTGGGTTGGGTCCCTCAGCCTGCTACATACAAACACCCTCTACAGGCTTCCTCTTCTGACTCTGTGGCTATCAAAAGCCAATCTTATAACTTCTTATACATTTGTATATCTTGTGTTACATCTGATTCTCTTTACTAGAGATCCTTACTAATACAGATTTTGGTACTAGGAGTGTCCCTAGAGAAACAGATGATATTCTTTAATGGCTCTAGAAGTTCCTGGAGCTGGCTCTACAATTCGATGAGACCTGAAGACACTGTGATCTCTCCTAATTTTGTGGAGTGTAGTGATAATTCCTGGTGTGAACTGTTTAAACTAATATGCTATGTGATAGGATTACTTCCAGAAGATGAAAAATATTCCCAAAAGATGAGGAGTATAATCCAAAGAGGCCTTTATTTTGGGAACACGGAGAGAGAGGACTGGCATGCAGGCCGCTGAAATCTGGCGATCTCTCTCACACAGACACGTGGCATGGGGGAATATAAGTAGCCTAAGCTTAGGGGAGTGCCCTAAGGCCATTAGAGATGCACAGGTATTTCATTGGCACACGTTTGGCGCCAGGGGCAGATTCCAAAGGGTGGGGGGATATAGGGTTATAGGTAAATCTCTAGGGGTGGGGGAGACAGGAGCTCCCTAATTCTGGCTGAGGCTTTTTTTGGCTACAGTGTCCGGTCTGGGTCAACAACCCTTTCATATCCCGTCTTATGATTATTATGAAAAAGGGTGAAGATTTCTCTCTTTAACTACTTCCTGCTGGCAGGGGGCACTGTACTGGAGCCTAGGGGAGTTGACAGGATGACAGTTGATGCCCACGTAGATGCTGACGCCAGGTGTTTTAGCCAGGACAACTTCACTGGTGAATGCACGTATGTCAGACTGGAAAAACAAAGAGACATGATGTTATTAGGAGACATGGCACTGTCATATTTAAGGACCCAGGTGAGGTAGAGAGGAAGGTGCCTTTGATTTAGACATATTATTTTATCAGGATGACGTTGAGGGAGGATCATTATCATGGTGAGGTAGAATTCTGAAAAATAAGTGTGAGGTTAGAAAGAGTGAAATTATGAGAGGTGATTACTCCCCCATCTGAAAGCATAAAAGTTAGGAGGGTAGGTGTGTAAAACTTGTCTCCAGTCTAGGAGTTGAGCTGGAAAAAATAGGGGGAGTAGGGGAGATGGTGGCTGTACCAGTATAGGGAAGGTAAGGGCTTAGGCTTTCAGGGATGTCACGTTTAACCAGACAGCTGAGGGTAGAAAGAACCATGACAGTTGTCACATAGAACATTATGAAGATGATCTTACGCATGATGTGGGAGTCTCTGGGAAAGACTGTCAAGAGTCCTGCTGTAAAAATGATCATTAATAGAACATAAGAGATTAGGAACCAGATTGGATAACAAAACATGACTTAGCCTGTTAACTGTGGCTGCGAGGCCTTTGTGAGATGGAGATGGGTAGGCAACAGAAGATGAGATGACCACTCAGAATGATCAGATTTAGGGCTGGGAGGGCACCTCTTAGCCTGAGTGATGTGAAACCAGGATGGGAGTCCAGTAACTTTGACCACTGTAGGGGTAGCCAAGTAGACCAGGTAAGGGCCACTCCACCTTGGTTGTAGTCCTGTGGATTTAGAACATTTGAGATAAATTAGATCTCCTGGGGATATGGGAGGATCTGGTTTGGCCTCTCCAGAGGGTTGTGGAAGGCAGAGATCACCATGTTGTCGCAACAGGTGTCAGAGGGAGGAGAGGACTGGGACATAGTCAGCCAGGGGAGGGAGATTTTGGGGAGCAGGAAGATTGTGGAGCAAGAATGGCCTGCCATACGTAAGTTCAAAAGGACTTAAGAAAGTAGGAGCCCGGGGAAGTGCCCTGAGCTTGGCTAAGGCTAAGGGCAAAAGTTGAGGCCAAGGTTGGTGTAGTTCTAAAGTGAGCTTTGTAAGGTGTGTCTTTATGAGGCCATTTGCTTTTTCTACTTTTCCTGAGGATTGCAGATGATATGGGATGTGTAGGTGCCAGGTGATGTGTAAGCTCAAGGATACCTGTTGAGTGATCTGAGAAATAAAGGTGGGACCATTATCTGACTGAATACTCTGAGGTAGACCAAACCTTGGAATGATTTCTTGTAATATGATTTTGGTAACTATATCAGCAGTTTCCCTGGTTGTGGGAAAGACTTCTATCCATCCTGAAAAGGTACAAACAAAGGTGAGAAGATATTTGAGAGTCTTGTGGTGGGGCATGTTTGTAAAATCTATCTGCCAGTCCTGACCAAAATTGATGGGTAGGAAAGGAAGGGGGTGCCATACATCCCTGAGAAGAGGTCCTGGCACAGAGATCACAGGTGTGAGTAATCTTAAAAATGATAGCTTTTAGAGAAGGGTGTGTGACTGTTGGGGCTAAGAGTTTGTATAGGGCCTGTGATCCTATATGAAAACAGTTGTGTGAGTCAGTGATGATGTTTGAGGCCTGTTGATGTGGGAGAACGAGTTTAGATCCCTGAAAAATCCATCCCTGAGTGTTTTGTGTGTAACCTGGTTTATGAAGTAGCTGTAACTGCTCTGGTGAATAATTGGGCTGAGGCAGATTGTTTGGGACTAACGGGAGAAGATGAGAAGGGCAGGGCCCTTGTGCAGCTAACTTGGCTTGTGAATCTGCAAAGGCATTGCCTTGAGCAATAGGATCTGTAGAGTCTTGGTGTCCTCTGCAATGAATAACTGCTGCCTGCTTTGGAAGTTGGGCTGCCTCTAGAAGTTTAAGGATAAGGAGAGCATTAATGATGGGGGTTCCCTGAGTGGAAATAAAACCCCATTCTTGCCAGATAGAGGCATGAGAGTGTAAAATGCTAAATGTATACTTTGAGTCAGTGTATATATTTATACTCTTGTCTTTTGCTAGTGTAAGGGCCCTTGTAAGGGCAATAAGTTCTGCCCTCTGGGAAGAGGTTCCAGGTGGCAGTGGATTTGCCTCTATAACTTTTGACTGGTTAACTATTGCATATCCTGCCTTTATTTGGTTGTCTGTGTTTGTTGAACTGCCATCTATGAACCATGTGTCAAAGGCCAAGGAGAGAGGTGTGATACTGATGTGAGGAAAAGGGGTGGGAGTCATCTGTAAAAACTCTATACAGTCATGGTGAGGATGGCCCTCTGAGATGGGAAGTAAGGTGGCTATATTAAGAGGACACTAGTTGCAATAGAGATGCAAGGGTCTTGAGAGAGAGCTAAGTGTACCTGTTGAAGGCGAGAAGGGGTCATTAGGGTGGGGAGCACTTTATATGAGATAAGGTCACATAGGTGATGAGGTGAGTGTACTGTAATAGATTGTCCTAATGTAAACTTTTTAGCTTCCTGTTTTAGGAGGGCTGCAGCTGCAAGAGCTCGGAGACAAGGAGCCCATCCTTTTACTGTGTGATCTAACTATTTTGACAAGTAGGCTACTGCTTGAAAAGAAGGTCCCTTTTTGTGTCCTAGTACACCTATAGCGTTGTGGCCCTGACAAGTAGTGTATAGGATGAAAGGTTGGGTGGGATCAGGAAGGGTAAGAGCTGGAGCTTTTAGGAGAGCCTCTTTTAATTTTTGAAAGGAGGCATGTATGGGCCTAGTAGGGTCCCGGGGTTCTGATAAGGGACCCTTGAGCTAGGGCTGCAAAGTTAGGAATCCAGAGACGAAAGAAATTAGCTAAACCTAGGAAAGATGTAACCTGACGTTTAGTTGTGGGCACCTGGAGATCACGAAGAATTGCCTTACAATCTGAGGTGATGGAGCGAGTGGTGGGGATGAGAGCGAGACCTAGGTATTTGACTTTTGGGGAGGCTATCTGGGCTTTGGCAGGAGACACCCTGTATCCACGACTAGCAAGGAAATTAAGAAGACTGGCTGAGTGGTGTATGGCTAACATATGGCATGGAGAACATAATAGGAGGTCGTCTATGTATTGAAGAAGAACACTAGGTTTGAGATCAAGTTCTGTGAGGTCAGTAGCAAGAGCCTGACTAAAGAAGTGGGGACTATCCCTAAACCCCTGGGGGAGCACTGTCCAAGTAAGTTGTTGAGACCTGAGAGTGTCTGGGTCAATCCATGTAAATGCAAAGAGGTTCTGGCAGTCAGGGTGTAGGGGGATAGTGAAGAAGGCATCTTTAAGATCTATAACTGTAAAGTGAGTAGTGGAGGGAGGGATATGAGAGAGCATGGTATAAGGGTTTGGCACCACTGGGTAAGTTGGCGTAACAGCACTATTAATTACCCTAAGGCCCTGTACCAGGTGATAGGACCCATCAGGCTTGAGTACTGGGAGAATGGGAGTATTGTGGGGTGAATGGGTAGGTTAAAAAAGAAAACTGTTGTCTAAAAGCTGCTTAATTATGGGTTTAAGTCCCCTTAAATGTTGGGGAGTTATGGGGTATTGGGGAACGCAGGGAAAAATTGAGGGATCCTTGAGATGGATTAAAACAGGTGTGGCATGTGTAGCCAGAGTGGGATTGGATGTGTCCCAAACCATGGGGTCAACCAGAGAAGGAGGAAGAGAGGGGAATGGCTTTGCAATGCATTGTGAGGCTGTTTGGAGGATTAGGGCTGTGGGGAGAGAGAAAGTGGAGGAAAAATTAAGCTTTTAAAGAAGGTCTCTACCTAAAAGGGGTGTGGGACATGTTGGGATAACTAGGAAGCTATGGGTAAAGAAAAGAGTCTGAAATCTATATGGGATAGGCCCAGCCTGCAAAGGTTGATTCGGCTGGCCATCAACACCCACAACAGAAATCAGAGACTTACTACAGGGTCCTGAAAATTCAGGAAGTACACTATAAGTCGCCCCCGTATCCACAAGCAGAGATATTATTTTGTCTGAGACCTCAAGTGAGACTCGGGGCTCCGACAAGGTGACTGGAGTGGGGGCTGTGAGCCCCGATTCCCATCAGTCTTTCACAGCAAATCTGAGCAGGTCAGTCAGTGACAAATCTGACATTGACAAAGTCTCCTGTGAGGGTGAGGGATTAGAGGATGGCCTAGTCACTCGCTGGCATTTGGGACAATCGCTCTTCCAATGCCCTTTATTGTTGCGGTATGGGTAAGGCCCAGGAGGAATGCCAGGGTTAGGGCAGTCTCTTGCCCAGTGTCCTTGTTTGCTGCATTTGAAGCATGGTCCGGGTGGGACTCGGGCAGCCACACCTTGTTATGGATTCTTTGTCTTGGGAGCGCCGAATGCCACTGCCAAGAGGTCAGACTGATATTTAGCAAACTTTCATTTTTGAGCTTGCTTTTCCTTTTTTTGAAGCTTATCTCTATTGTTGAAGATACCAAAGGCTAATTTAAGTAGATCTCCTTGTGGAGTTTGAGGGCCATGTTTAACCTTTTGTAATTTTGCTCAAATATTAGGAGCAGACTGTGAAATAAAATAAGAGTTAAAAACAATCATCCCTTCATGAGAGTCTGGGTTTACATTGGTGTATTTAATTAAGTTTTCCTGAAGCCGATTTAGAAACACAGCTGGGTTTTCATTAGCCTCCTGGACCTGTTCTAAGAGCTTGTTATAATTAGTGTGTTTGTGAGCAATCTTATTAAGGTCCACAATCAGGCACTCAATCATCTTATGTAATTTTGTTGAACCTTGTCCATTTTGATAGTTCCAGTTAGGGTCTTAGTCTGGCACAGCTACAGGCCCAGGGTCGTTGTCAGTGGTATTTGCCCTATGCCTGCGGTCAGCTTCTTCTTGAGCTACTTGCCACAGCTGATTTCACTCTTGCGAGCTAAGGGTGGTATTTAAAATCACATAAACATCTTTAAAATGTAAATCATAACAATTGGTGATAAATTCAAATTGTCTGATATAATTCTGTGGGTCAACAGAGGAGCTGCCTAATTTATGGGTAATCTGAGACAGATCAGAAAGAGAAAATGGCACATGTCTATTAACAGTCCTTTGGGGCCTGCTTGCTCCTGAAGTGGCAGCAGAGCCTGAGGAGAAGAATGTGGAGGAGAGTGCCATTGGGCAGCTATCCGCCCGGTAGACGCGTGTGAGTAATTATCTGAAGAGCGGCTGTAGAGCAGCTGCTGCTCACCCTGGGACAAGGAAACACAGGCAGATGGCATTAGACTGCGTGCCTTGAAACGAGAGGATTGTTATGGGCTGTCACCATGTGGACTGCAACAAGGCGGCTGTTGCTGTTCACAAGAGGAGCCACAAGGGGGCGCCCATTGACAGCGAGACCGGAATGAACATGGTGGCACCCCCATGGTAAAGGCACACCACGTGACCCATCTGAGTATGGCGGCACCCTGTCGCCATAGTAACTACCGGAACATGGCGGTGCCCCATCGCCACGTGACCCGCCTGAACTATCGGAACGTGGCGGCACCCGTCGCCATGGCAACTATCTGAACATGGGGGTGCTCCATCGCTGCCGCAGCTGCCCAAACATGGCGAGCATGGCGGCTGTTTACAGCGCAAGCTGGAACAATCATGCTGCTTGCTGGAAGGGCACAATGAACATGACCTAGTGTGGTACAGGGGTGGCGAGAAGATATCGAGGGCAGAGCAGAGCTGCTGGGAGAGGCCTGTATTGTGGAAGGCGGAGGGAGAGAGGATCGAGCAGTGAGAGGTAATTTCCGTGCAGAGGGACCAGGAGCAGGGGGAGGGGACCGCAGTGGCCAGCAAGATAAGGATGAAGAATTAATTTGGGGGTATGGTGGAGCCCGAGGGTAAATCGGCAGAACATCGTCAAGCATATCTTGGGACAGGATGAAACAGGTTGGGTCACAGGAGAGCTAGCTAGGAGTACTTGAGTGGGATTACAGGACTTAATGAGGGACGTGTTCTCAGAACCAAAAACACCTCTATGTATGGTAGCTCTATCACTCTGTCACTAGCTTGACAGAAATCATGCAGCGTTTGTAGAATGGAAGCATCAAATGTTCCTTCCCTAGGGCAACGCTTGCCGAGGAGTGAGTACATAGGCCAAACTTCCTGGCAGTAAAAAGTTAATAATTTAGTTTTTATGGTACTTTTAATTTTTAAGGTACGTAAATTGGAAATTAAGCGTTGTAACGGCGTTTTTTGGGAGTGAGGAAGTAAATTTCCCATTGTTGATTTAGGCAAGTAAAACTGTGGCCCAAAGAATAAGCCGTCACTGATTCTGTGGCACTACACAGTGGGGCTAAGGTCCCCAAACTCTTACATTCTAGTCGTCACTGAGAAATGTACAAGTGGAGTTTGCACAAGGTCAGTAGCAGCTTTGCCAGTGAAGGCACGAGGCTTTTAAGGAAAGCAAGGTATTTTTCAGTGTGGGTGGTCCAAAAATTTCTGCTTTGGGCTATCAGAACCCAAAGAATGTGAGAGATTTTAGTGTGGACACAGGCTAGCCTAGGAAAAAACCCTGCTCAGGGCAGTCCTAGGGACGTGAAAATGCTAGAGACCCACGCAAATGGGGGAGACCAGTCTACTGGGGCCCGGCCCAGTGCCAACAGTCTTCCGGAGCATACTCACCTTAAATCAGTCTGGTTGGTGGTGCGTGGAGGCGGCCGGCGAGAGGTGAAATGTGTCTCGGCAGAAGGAAAAGCACAGAATCAAGCCAGGATGTTACCGGTTCATGAATCGGCCGGGTACCCAGCTGGGCATGTGTGTCCCAAGAGTCAATCGCCTGCCAATCTAGTCACGGCACCAAATGATAGGATTATTTCCAGAAGATGAAAAATATTCCCAAAAGATGAGGAGTATAAATCAAAAGAGGCCTTTATTCTGGGAACACGGAGAGAGAGGACTGGCACCCCGGCAGCTGAAATCTGGTGATCTTTCTCACGCAGACACGTGGCGTGGCGGAATATAAGTAGCCTAAGCTTAGGGCAGTGCCCTAAGGCCATTAGAGATGCACAGGTATTTCATTGGCACACGTTTGGCGCCAGGGGCAGATTCCAAAGGGTGGGGGGATTATAGGGTTACAGGTAAATCTCTAGGGGTGGGGGAGACAGGAGCTCCCTAATTCTGGCTGAGGCTTTTTTTGGCTACAGTGTCCGGTCTGGGTCAACAACTATGTAGATCGATTTGATTATCCTAATTCACCACCTTTGAGATGTCAAGAATTTAGTGACTCTGTACATGAAAATTCTGAGTGTCTTTAGCAGAGTAGGAATTATAATGGTGCTGGATGGTTATCTTAGCCTCTCTGGACAAACTAGTGAAGTAAAACAATGAACTCAAAACATCCCTAGGAAGCCTAAAGTCTTCTGATTGTGAGGACAAATTGATAAAGGGAAATAAAGATCTCAAAGTTTCAAATTCCCATCTCCAGACACAGAGAAGAAATTTAAAAGTTTCTAAGTATGTTGTTGGTTCTCCTGGAGGAGCTTGTTGAACTTCTTTCTTGATTTGAACTTGGCTGTTCTCATTGTCAGAGGAGCTTAGCACCTCACTGTCACTGAGAATAGCTGAGGTTCACTTTGGGGGAGTTCTGGTCCTTACTTCGAGTGTCACTTCCTGGCTCCAGAGGGGAAGAGGACATGGTGCTTTCAGTCTCCTGAAGAAGTTTGTCATACTGGCTTTCATGATCTGAACTAGGCTGTTCTCATTGTAAAAGGAGCTCAGGACCTTGTCGCTGAGGGTGGCTGTGGTACTTTTCAGGCGAGCCTGGTCCTTACTTTGAGCATCACTTCCTGGCTCCAGGGTAGATACTTCAGCCTACTGGTACAGATCCTTCATCCCACTGGCACAGACTCTAGCTTCCACCACTGACCTTTGGGCCTTCCCAGTGCAGATCCATAAGCAGACTTGTATTAAACATTGTTGTGGGATCTATACCTCCAACTGGATTCATGGGGAAAATTGTCATGGGCTCTAGGTCTTCAACTGGACTCCTGTAAGACATTGCCGTAAGATCCAGGCCCTCAGCTGGATTCTTTGGGTCTGTAGTGTAAAGGCGAATTTCCTGTACTTTTTTTGTATTTGACTCTTTGGGTTTCTATCATAAAATAATCCTATAAATTATGTGTTAAATTGCTTCTCTTGCTAATCCTGACTATAGCACCTCCAAGAATACTTGCCTGACTGCTCTGGTAGACAATTAGTGTGTGTCATACTTTGTGCTAGACACTGGAGATACAAAGGTAGGTAAGTCACAGTCTAGCACCTATAGAAGTGCCTCCTGTCCAGGGCAGAGGGCAGTGTGGTAAGTACGAGGCAGAGCACAGGGTGCTGTGGACACAGAAGGAGAGAACCCAGCTCACATAACACTGGAAAGGAAACTGAAGGAGGGGACACCTCAGGCCGAACCAAGGGAACAAAAAAGGAAAGGATGGTCCAGGTCAAGAATTCTGTGACACAAGAAATGTAAGACATGTAGGCAACTGTGAGTTGTTCAGTATGAGCTCAAAATGCAAAATGGGACGCAACAAGAGATAAGGCTTGAACCTTGAGCCGGGCCAAGCTAAATACTTTTTCATTCTAAAGACTGGATTTTTTTCTCAAGATGTTGGGGAGACACCAAAGTCCTTTATAGGAGGAGAATGGGATCAAGTCTACATTTTCAGCTAGGCGTAGTGGGGCATGCCTGTAATCCCAGCTACTCAGGAGGCCGAGGTAGAAGGAGCAACTTTGAGCCCAACTTGGGAATTCAGTTGAGATCTCACCTCAAAATAAAAAACAAAAAAGCCTGGAAGTATAGCTTGGTGGTGGAGCACTTGCTTAGCATGTGCAAAGCTCTGGGTTCAATCTAATATCATTGCAAATAATAATAAGATAGAAATCTGCAGAAGAAAGAATAAATCACAGGAAGCGAGGCAGGACTCTTATGGGAGGTCAAACGTGAGACGATCCTGGTCTGTATTAGATTGTGACTAAGTAGGGAGAAGGGAGAAGATTCAGGATGTATCAATGAACGAAAATCCTGGCACTGGCAAGAAAACCATTCTTGTTTTTGGCTTTAGTGCATGGCAGGGTATGGCATTATTTGCCAAGATAGGGAATGCCATGGGGGTTGGGTTTTGGGACAAAGATTAGCTTTGGAAAATGTCGAGTTCAAAGTTCTCTGGATGAACATTTGGATGAAGATGTGCAGTAGACAGTTGGCTATGCAAATCTAGAATTCAGAAAAGCCATTTGAATACCCATTAGAACAGACAGTATAAAAACTACAAAAAATAGTGCTGAAGATGATATGGAAAAATTGGAAATCTTGCACACAGCTGGTGGGAAGGTAAAATGGTGCAGCAAAAAGCCCCAAACAGACAAACAAACAAGCAAATAACTAGTACGGTAGTTGTACTGAATCAGTATACCACTTGATTCAATCCTACTTGTGTGTATTAGAAAGAATTAAAATTACAGTCTCAGAGGGACCTTGGTACACTTATGTCCATAGTAACATGCTTCCAATAAACAAAAGTAGTTGTAACCCAATTATCCATCAGTGGATGAATGGATAAAGAAAATTGTAGCTAGAGACCACAGAATATTATTTAGCCATAAAAAGGACATTTGGATACATCTTACAACATGGGTGAACCTTGTCATGCTAAGTAAATAAATCCATGTAACTATAACTATAACACTAGTACTGCAAACACAAAACAGAACAGAACAACGAACCACCCCAAAACAGGAAGGCAGCAGGAAAGAGGATAGCACAGATGTGGAGGAAGGAGAATGTCTCAGGGCCAGTAGCTGCAGAGATAACAAGAGTGACAAGGACTGAAGGGAATCCTGCCTTTAGCAACAGAGGACTGTGTTTAACATAGATGAAGCTAGCTAGGGGTGGGGGTAGAATGCAATTGCACAGGCCTGTGAGGGATGGGAAGGGGGGTGCAGGGCTTGGCTGTGAGTGGAGGGAGAGAGAAAACGGCAGTGGGGATAGATCCAGCTGGCAGCCACAGCTGGGGACAAGAACATTAGTTTCGCCACTTTCCCAAATTGCATGCTTATTCAGCATCTTTCTGTGTATGGGCAGATTCCAGGGCCCACAGGTACATCTGGTCCACCAGAGTAACTACTTAAGGAATTGGTTCTAGTTGACGCATCATCCTCCAAAAGTTGGGTTAGCTCAAGGAAACCTGTCCCACTCCAGAAATCTATGTCAAGACCAAGTGTTTGGAAGCCCAGAGCTCAGGACAGCGAACTGCACCGTGTCCCCACATCCTTGTTCTGCATCTCCGCACTCTGTCCATCTGAACAGGCCAGAGATGCAGTCCTCCTGAGATGCAGTCCTCCTGACATGCTATGCTTGCTTCTGTTCCGCACAGCCTTGGAGACTTGGCTTAGCTTCACTCCTTTCCCCCTGCCCATCTCTGAGCTCCTAGAGAGCTGCCTGGTCTTGTGGCCCCTGCTCCCAGTGGAGTGTCATAGGTGTCCAGTAACTGTTTATCAAATCAATGAATGGATGGAAAAAAAAGATGAGGTTGAAATTGCCTAATGAATTTCAGAACAGAAAGCCCATTCTTTTTTTAAAAAAACAAAACTTATTTTTTATTTGTTTTTTTTTCATTTTATCTCTGATTGTTTAGCAAGCTATGTTTTTGGGTTTTTTTGGTTTGTTTATTTTTTGTTTTGTTTTAAGACCAGGTCTTACTATACTGCTCAAGCTGGTCTTGAACTCCTGTGATCTCTTGCCTCAGCCTCCTGATCAGGTAAGATGACAGACACACACCACCATGCCTGGCTAAACAAGCAATATTTATTGAATGTTTGCCAGGCATATGTTGGGTATAAGGGGTATAAAGGAAATGAGCCCCATCCTTAGAGCGAATCTATATGGAAGCTCTTTTCCTCACATCTCTGTTGGGTTTTGGTTTTGTCTCTTCCGTGCTGAGAGTTGAACCCAGGGCCTCACACATGTACTCTACCACTAAGTTTCATGCCCACCTCATCTTCCTGCTTGAAAGGGGAATGGGCCCTGTATTTTGGCCTGTGTGCTCCTAGTTATTTGTTCATACTTGAGGCTGGCACATCATGCACAATAAATCTTTGTCGAATAGAAGAATGAGCCTTTATGACGAAACTCATAATACGATTTTTTAGTTCTCATGTGTGATTTTTCTCCCCTAGACTGTGAGCTCTTGGAAGTCAGAAACTACATTTCGCTTGTGTCAGTAAACAGAGATTAGCAAAGAGCTTTGCACACAGTGGGTGCTGAAATAGTGACTGACCGAATGAATTTCAAATTGAGGTGAGAACAATGCACAGGCAGCCACACACGTTTTTCTGTTTCCTCAATATTTTTTGTTCATGGGAAGCCAGGTGAAAAATCCATTTCTTGTTGTTGGTTTTTAATGTGCCTGAATGTTTCTGCAGGCCCGCTTGGCCGTGTGCTCCAGCAAGCAGGCTCCCATTGCATTAGCTGAGGTTCTGAAAGGGCCCTGGGAAAAAGCACAGCTGCCACGGCTCCCTGATTGTACTTGGTCCTCATAAAACCGGGACTGTGATGGCATTAGCAGTTCTCTGAAGGGGGACAGTCGTAGTGTTTTGTGTGCTGTACAGCCCAACAAGGCATCTGGGCAGGTGAGGGGTACAGGAGAGTTCACTGAGGCTGCCCAGCTGAGCTGCACCTCTAACCTCATTAACTTCTCCCATGAGTGGGTTAGATTGACCCTCAGTAACAACTAGGTTCTCCTGCACAGTGAAAAGAATCCCCCCATCATTGTCCTACCTCCAGAGGAAATGGGTTCACACGAGCAAAGAGGAGGTTCTCAGTTAGGACTAAGAGGGAAGCCTGAGTGTTTTAGTAATTCTTTTCTCCTTTAGAGTGGGACTGTGTTTATCAAAGAAGAGAAATACATCCTCTGTGTTGCACATGTGTTGGGAGCCGCGTCTGTGATAGCTCGCCTTGCGCGGCGGACGTGCGGCCTGTGGTAAAGAGCAAAGCCTGAGGTAGATTACCCCTCCCATCGAATATGTTAGTTTCCTGCTTACCGCGTAAACAACCCGCTCAACAATATAGTCTGCCTGGCAACTGATGATGTTAGCCAATCAGCTTGCCTTGCTTACTTTAACATGATTGGACACTGTACCCGTATATATACCGGTGCCACCCCTGGGCGGAAGAAGAAGCCAGGTAGAAGCCCAAAAGTAAAAGCCCAAAAGGAGCCGCGGAGAGCGGACCGGTAGAGGCTTTGGGGCAGACTGAAGCACAAAAGGAGCCGCGGGGAGCGGACCAGAGGAGGCTTCAGCTGGGAGAACCCAGGGCAGGCTGTACGGAGAAGGAAAATAAAAAGAAAAGGTTGTCCACTACCAGACTTTGTCGTGTGTCCTTCCTGCCGGCCGGGAGCGGACATCGACATTTGGAGGCCCGCCCGGGGACTGATCACCCCCGAGACGTGGAAGTGGACAACGCTCCAGTACAGAGCTGCGAGACAGGTGAGTTGGGGATAAGCCTGGGCTCTGGGTGGCGCGCACCTACAGGGCTTTTAGACTCCCCTCAGGCTCACGCGTAAGTGGCGGATTCCTTGGGCCTCACGCGGTGAGTAACATATTAAAAGATGGGAAACATGTTAGGTAGCAACACTAAGAGCGAGGGTGGTTGTGGAGAAAGCTCTCAAGAGCTTACAAAAGTACGCAGGGTATCTGAGCAGGCCCAGTCAGGGAGCTCCCGAGAGGGGTCCGTCAAGGGGAACAAGGATGCTAAGGAGGAGGACGGGGCTCTAGCCTCGGAGTCGTCTGACTCCGAGGACGAGGGAAAGTTGAATGGCAAGGAGGCCAAAGAGACCAGCTGTCAGGAGCCTAAATCGCTCAATAAGGAGTCGCAGGGTTCTTTTCCAGCGTTGCCCCGCGAATTGCGCTCTGCTCAACCTGGTCTGCGGAGGAGTAGAGAGCTCCTGAGCGCTCCCCGGCGCGAGAGGGAGGCGATCCCTCGCCACGAGGCGGCCGCCTGGGAGCTCCCTCCCCTTTCGCCAGAACAGGAAGTGATGCACGGGCCCCCATTTTCCGCCCAATCACGGCCGCCGTCTTATGCTCCGCCGCCGGCGGGTCGGTATTTTTACAGGCGGCTTTGGCAGGGGGGACGCTTGTCTCATGAGGTACATCCACCTGGGATAGATAGTGGCCCCTACGGGATGTTTCCTGTACAAGTAGCTATGGGCCAGGGACACAATGTATGGGAGCCTTTTGAGATAAAGCAGATTAGAGAACTTAAAAATGCAGTTACAACCTTTGGGCCGACTGCGCCTTACACCATTGCCATGCTGGAGAATCTGTCTTCTGGGCCCCTCACCCCCGCGGACTGGATTCAGCTGGCAAAGGCGTGTCTGCCCTCGGGCAGTTACCTGGATTGGCGAGCCTGGTACGCAGAGTTCTCTGCAGAGCAGGCTGAGAGAAACGCCAATCGGGGAAACCGGGGGTGGAACAAGGAAATGCTTATGGGAGAAGGTCGGCACGCTGATGACCAAACCCAGTTCCCCGGCGCTGTCTATGAACAAATCAATGCCATAGGGCTCCGCGCCTGGAAACAGGTAAGTGGTGCCGGAACAGCCTCCTTGTGTCTTTCAAAAATAATTCAGGGTACCACAGAGCCATTTGTTGACTTTGTGGCCCGAATGCAAGATGCTGCCGATAAGATATTTCCTGATCCGGGAGTGGCTCAACCGCTGGTAAGACAGCTGATTTTTGAGCAATGTACAAAGGAGTGCAAGGCAGCGATAGCTCCTCATAAGAACAAGGACCTCAACGCCTGGATTAGGATATGCAGAGAGATAGGGGGGCCGCTCTCCAACTCGGGAGTGGCTGCTCTCCTGGCCGCGGCTGTACAGCAGAGGGGACCTCGCGGGTTAGAAGGGGAATGTAAGGCTAAAGGGTGTTTTGCCTGCGGGGAGCCAGGACACATTAAACGTCATTGCCCAAACAATGCAGATGCTAGGCCTCGCCCTAGGAATGAAGAACCATATGTTTGTGGGCGATGCAAAAAGGGATCACACAAAGCTGAGGAGTGTAGGTCGGTCTTTGATGCTCAGGGCAACCGTATTTGTGGACAAGATGCTAGAGAGCCAAAAAACGGCCAGAGGGGGCCCCCTTCACAGGCGGGCCCCCGCCCCAGAGACAGGACAGCTCAGGGTGGCAGCCTTCAACAAGGGCCACCCCTGGGTCAGCAGGTGTGGACCTCAGTGTCGCCTCCAGACTTATACAGAAGGTCACCATTAGGACGGGTGGCGTTAGGACCCTAAATGACATGCAAAAGCTATTGGGAGACATTAATTGGATTAGGCCATATTTACATATACCAAATTCAGATCTCAAACCCCTGTTCGACCTTCTGAAGGGAGACCCAGATATAGCCTCCCACAGGAGGCTCACTCCTGAGGCAAGAGCTGCCTTACAGAGAGTGGAAAAAGCCTTAGGTGGGGCTACCTTACACAGAATTGAACCAGGGCGACCCTTTGATGTCTGTTTGCTACAGACTAGTCTACAGCCTACAGCGGTGATTTGGCAGAAAGGACCACTACTGTGGATACACCCTAAGGTCTCACCTGCAAAAGTCACAGAGCATTACCCGGAGGCAGTCGCTTCATTGGCCCTTGAAGCGCATGATAGAGCTGTCCAACATTTTGGCTCAGGACCACAAGCCATCCGAGTACCCTATACCGCCAGCCAGATCAAGACCCTGGCTGCCTGCATAGATACTTGGGCCATTCTGAGATGTGTTTTCCATGGGGATATAAACAATCAATACCCTAAAGACCCTATCTTGTCATTTGTCACTCAGCACCCTATAATTTTTCCAAAGGTTACTGCCTCTGAGCCATTAGTCCCAGCAACTACAATATACACAGATGGCTCCAAGACGGGGATAGGCGCCTATGTGATCCTAGGCAAGCCCCCGGTTACCATACAATTTAAACCAGATCAGCCTCAGGTGGTAAAACTACAGATCGTTAAAATGATTCTTGAACGGTTCTCAGAAGCCATTAACATTGTCTCCGATTCTAGGTATGTGGTCAATGCTATGCAAGTGCTTGAGACTGCCAGTTTAATTAGATCCACTTCCACAGTGGCTGGACTGTTCCTGTCTATCCAGACATTGCTTCAGAACAGACACCATAAGGTCTTCACCACCCACATAAGAGCACATACATCCCTGCCGGGGCCCATGGCACAGGGAAATGCGGCTGCTGACACTGCCACTCGCCCGTTATGGATTTTTACTTTACTAACACCAATCGAGCGAGCCCGTGCCTTCCATGATAAATTTCATGTTAATGCCAGGACACTAGCAAACCATTTCCATGTTTCTAAAACAGATGCACGAGATATCGTGCGACTATGTGACTCCTGTGCCACATACAAACCTGCCATACCGATGGGAGTAAACCCTCGAGGTTTGATCCCTGGTGATGTTTGGCAGATGGACATCACACATATACAGGAGTTTGGGACTCTTAAATATGTTCATGTTTCCACAGACACCTGTTCTCACGTCATATTCGCAACAGCAGAAACAGGTGAAAAAGTGTCTAATGTGATCAATCATTGCCTGGCAGCTTGGGCCGCATGGGGCAAACCAAAAATATTAAAAACTGATAATGGACCAGCCTATATAGGCAAAGCCTTCAATGAGTTCTACAAAATGATAGAGGTTCAATTAAAACATGGTATCCCATACAATCCCCAAGGTCAAGAAATCATTGAGAGGGCTCATAAAAGCCTCAAAGAAATTTTACAAAAACAAAAAGGGGGAGTAGGCCAAGGCCTGGCCCCAAAGGCACGATTATCCATGGCACTATTCACACACAATTTTTTAAATTTAAATAATGATAATCGCTCCCCAGCTGTGGAGCACTGCAACCCTTCCCCCAACCATAAAGGGTGGGTGAAGTGGAAAGATGTCCTGACAGGACAATGGATGGGCCCGGATCCAGTGGTCAGCTGGAACCGAGGCGCGGTTTGTGTTTTCCCACAGGAACCGGGACGAGAACCACTGTGGATACCGGAGAGACTGACACGGGCAACAAAGCCCTCGACTAAAGATCAGACCTGCCCTACTGGAGATCCATCACAGACCAACCAATAAGATGAATAAAAATAGCGGTAGCCCGAAATAGACAAAAAGATCCTCAGGCATATGCATGGCTTGCTCAATTGACCCACGACCGAGTCTAGATATGGCGGGCATCCCTCATTCTCCTCCATAAGGTGACAATACACAGCAGGGTAGGTGAGTCAATGACGGGTAAGAGCGTGCCTCCCCAGCACGACTCGACCTAAGCCAGGCCCTACCCCATCCTGCACGTAAGCCGCTGGACTGTTAGATGCTGCCCAGGTCTAAATTTCTCTCCGAGGGGATTTCTTTACGGAGAGGAAATGAGTGCAAGCTTGTGTGCATCCAGGTTCTGTCCAGTTTGTGCCTGGCCCTAAAAAAAGGACGAGGGCCTCAGGGCCTTGGCAGACCATGGCATGGCCAACCAGGGTCTAAGCCAAGGACCTACGGTGGGCCTACACATAGGGCATAAGCCTCTGCACCCAGTCCAGGAAGGGCTACGATGCGCACATTCATAAAAAATAAAATAGGGGGAGATGTTGGGAGCCGCGTCTGTGATAGCTCGCCTTGCGCGGCGGACGTGCGGCCTGTGGTAAAGAGCAAAGCCTGAGGTAGATTACCCCTCCCATCGAATATGTTAGTTTCCTGCTTACCGCGTAAACAACCCGCTCAACAATATAGTCTGCCTGGCAACTGATGATGTTAGCCAATCAGCTTGCCTTGCTTACTTTAACATGATTGGACACTGTACCCGTATATATACCGGTGCCACCCCTGGGCGGAAGAAGAAGCCAGGTAGAAGCCCAAAAGTAAAAGCCCAAAAGGAGCCGCGGAGAGCGGACCGGTAGAGGCTTTGGGGCAGACTGAAGCACAAAAGGAGCCGCGGGGAGCGGACCAGAGGAGGCTTCGGCTGCGAGCGATCCCAGGGCAGACTGTACGGAGAAGAAACATAAAAAGAAAAGGTTGTCCACTACCAGACTTTGTCGTGTGTCCTTCCTGCCGGCCGGGAGCGGACATCGACACACATGGTATCGTTTCCGAGATTCTGGAGATGCCAGAAGGGCTTCCCTGGTGGCTGCAAAACCAACTGGATTGGAGCAAAGATGGGAGCCTCTCTTGCCCGCTGCTTCGCCAGCTGGGCACCATCTGGCTCTGCACTCTGGGAATCAGCCCCCCAGGCTCTACACCTCTGTTTCCCCACCCTGGAAGAGCACCGGTGGACCTTCCTGGAGCACATGTTGTGGCCTTACAACCAGTGAGGAAATGCCCTTGGTGATGGTTCCTTCTTCTGAAGCCTTTGGCTTCAGCTCCATGAACAGTAAATGGGAAAGCCTTCCATTTTCATGGTCTGCAGCCTGATTTCTTCTGGGCTGGCCTAATTTCTTCCCTGCTCTCCAGTGGAAGACAGAGGTGTCCTAAACCATGTTGTATTTATTACCAATGAAAAACACTGGCTTCCTTTCCAGCTATTTTTCAGCTCTGTATTATTTCTAAATTCCAACTCTCCAGCCTACAGTTAGGCAAATTTACAAGCTATTATTAGTAGCTATGTGGAAACACCGCATTCGAAATGTTTTCTAATAAAAGGAGGACATTCTTTGCTAAACAATATTTTAAAAATATTTTCCTTCTTTCTCCCTATTCTAAAGGCTCCTTTTTGTTGTGCTACCCTTCCCCCTGAGCACGCCAGATACCATCTTTTCATAGCTCGGAAAAACTGCTTTTTAATTTGACATCGTATTAATAGTTATTAACTCTAGGTGGTGGGAACATGGGTTTTAGTTACAGTATTATGTGGGCTTTTCTGCAACTTTTGTATTTGTTGGAAAAGAACAACACTAAAATGAATTGCTTTTCACCTTCTTTCTTGGGGTTACCGCTGGTGGCTCTGTGCTATCTCAGTTCCCAAGCTGCTAGCGGGACCACGCTGCTTCCTTTGTACACAAGCAGATCTCAGTGTTCCAGGGCACTGTTTCTCCCACCTAACAACAGACGCTTGCCAACCATTCTTGCTGGATTAGGAAGTGAGCCATTGATCCCAAAGATTAGAGAACAAAATAAGGAGATACAGGGTCCCCAGAGGGCTCTCTACTTAACTCCACCGTGGGTTATAGCTGGGGTCCAGAGGCTCCATTCCAGTCACCAGAGAGCATAACTGTACTTTTGAGGTGGACAGACCGCTGAGGTGGTCTGGATTAGGACAACACACTGCTTGACCGTTGAGAGAGCTGAGGATGTGAGACTGAAAGTGCTACTTTCAGAGTTTCAAGTTTTCAGCTGGACTTGGTCCGACTGTTCCATCTGTTAACCAAATTACCACACCCCTGTGTGCCCCTTTGGCGTCTCCATTTAGAACAGCGGTTCTCAAGCCTGTGTGTGTCTCTGAGTTGCCTAGAGAGCTTGTTAGAACACAGCTTTGTGTGCCCCCCTCACCCCAGAACTTCTGGTTCAGTATGATCCAGATGGGGGCCTCAGATTTGCATTTCCATCAAGTTCCTAGATGATGCTGATGTTGCTGGTTCAGACCAGCACTTTAAGAAGATATGATTGGTGGTTGCATCTTATCTGTGTGCTGTGATGAAAAGAAAGTTCAAAACAGGAACAGTTTGGTAGTTTTGTACAGTGTTGGCCTTAATATACACTTTTAATGGAGGAGCATCTGACTTCCGCTACTCTGCTCTAACGTTGGGCTTGCTGTTTGGGAAATGTGTTAACCTCACAAAATGGTATATTCTCTGGTCTTATGTTGATCCCTGCTGCACCCTTGACTGAACTCTATCAACTTGAAATTTACACTTCTAGATTCTTTTTCTCACTATGATGTCCAGACTATCCCCAAACTCCTGGACTCCAGTGCTGCTCTTGTCTCAGCCTCCTGAGGGGCTGCGTCTATAGACGTGTGATCGTTGTTCTTTGTTTTGTCTTTTGAAACAGAATCTCTGTGTAGCTCAAGCTGGTCTTGAACTTGCTAAGTAATCCTGATTGGACTTGAATTCAAGTGCTGGGATTATAGGCCTATCCCACTACTCTCGCTTAGATTGTTTTAAGATTATGAATATTTATATCTCAAAATTCAGCAGCATAACTGATGCCCAAGGCCAGCTTTGAGAGTGTCATCATTCCACTCACCCATCCAATCCCATAGCATGGCATCTCTTACAAATTGGCTGAATATGTGTCTGTCGTTTGTGCATGCCACCTTCCCAGCCCATGGATACCACGCTTAGGGAGTCTGGAGCGAGGCTCAACACAGCCTGGGCCCACCAGTTGTGCCCAAGAGTCCCTGGGCTTGTGGCTATCTTTTGATGTGATTTAAGGTTGGAGTTATTGGAGATATGAATAGAGCGACTTGGGAAATGGAAAATCCCTGATATGTGTATCCTGTGTGTTTAGAGAAAAGGGGGAGTTCAAGGGCAGGGAGGAGCATTTTTTGTTTTGTTTTGTTTTCATTGCCCAGTAAATTTCCCCCAAATGATCCCTCCTTTCAGTATTTAGCACTGGGAGGAAAATCTCCAAATAAATTATAATAATCTGGAATAATCTTAATAAATTGGAGGAGAGGATAAAGGGTTGATAATCTGCTATCATTTTCTTATAAAACAAAACTTTATTTTTTCTATGAGACTTTAATTATAGACTGGATAGTCTCAGGATAGGGTTTCTGTTTAACTTTTTATCTTTTCTATAAGATGCAAATGTATTGTGTATATACTGTATTATAGTAATCTTTCTGTAGTTATTAAATTTTCAGATATGGGAAATTTTAAACAATGTCCATCTTAGAGTGATACTTTTTCTTTACATTGTTCATTCTGAGAATGTTTTAGAAATCTTTCTGCCCTCCCTAATGTTACATAATTTTTGTTCAGACAGTCAAATTAAAGACTTTATTATTTTTTCCCCACCAAGGGACTTTTCCTCTGAGACCATTTTTCTGAATTACGATTAGGGAAATAAAAATCTGGAAAGATAGATACAATGCAAATGCTCCTTGACTTCTGATGGGGTTATTTCCTGGTAAACCTATGAAAAGTTGAAACTATCATGCATGGAAAATGCAATTTCTGCACCTAACCTACCAGATAACCCAGGGTAGCAAGATAGTATACTATAGGGTTCAGCTGTTCACCTCCTGATCCTAACTGCTGGCTCAGAACTGTATTCACTGTAACCTCCTGGCATCCCTCACATGGCTAGCCTAGGAAAACCCCAAAAGTCAACCTTTCTACTCAATGCATATTATTTTTTGCATCATAATAATTTTGAAGAATTGTAAGTTAGGGACGGTGAATATAAGTGTTTGCCATGAAAAAAAAATGCAGTCAGTGGTCCTTGGTATGTTACATTTGTGTTTTAACGTACCTTGCCATTAGATGGCGGTATAGGAAGACATAATGACTTGAGGGCCGAGGCACACCGGCTTCACCCATTTTAAAGCTCAGGGAGGTCTAAAATGGTCTAATAGAACTACCAGGTTCTCATCAGCCCTAACAAGATAGAGCTGGGCCTAAAACTCCATGGCTAGTTAAACGGAGTGAATGTGTACAGTTCTTTTCTTTTTTTCTCTCTTTTCTCTTTCTTTCTCTCTCTCTTTTTCTTTCTTTCTTTCCTTTGTTTGTCTTTTATCCCTTTGCCACAGCTAGGAATAGAAGCCAGGCTTCAGGCATGCTGAGCAAGGGCTCCACCCCTGGGTTGCACCCCAGCCCCAGGACCCTGTTAGCTCAGAGGTGGGACAATTATTATGTAAGTCTACGAATGAATGCTCGGAGGGGTTGGGGAGTACTATTCTGAGAGTTCTTAGCATGGCTTTTGGCTGCCCTATTTTTCTAAATTTGGATGCTAAAATATTATAATTTATTGCTGCCTCCTAACAGAGCTGCTGTTTATTCAACATCTATGCCTGTCTTTCAATTAGTATTTAATTATCCCTTCCTCATGTCTATCCTTTCCAAAACTGACACTTAAAAAACAAGCAAGACTAGTGTTTGGCAATGTTTCTACCCCGTAATTTGTGATGTGGGAAAGGAAAAGAATCACTGTTCTTGGGTCTTGTCCTCTTCAGTTGCAAGAGGCAGCTGGTCTTTGACATTAATGTCTTCTGGTCTTCTGCAGTGAGTCCAAAGGTGTCATTATAGGGGATTCTGTACTCCAGGAGGACACAAGAAAATCAGGTCAAGGGAACTTGCATAGGTATTTAGACATTTTAAAGAATGGCACGTTTAGCTTAATTTCTAACATAATTGAAAGACTCTAACTGTATTAGAAAGCTAATAGGGCTAAACCTGGCTGATAGAAATAGAAACAAATCCAATTAGACCTAGTTTCAGTAAAGATAATGAGTACAAGGGAAAAAAACCACAAATCTGGAGAAATAAAGAAAACAGTGGATTTGATTTACAAAAGTTTTCCTGACTTAGGAACCAAGGTGATAGACAGATTCTCTATGGGCCTTATGAGCCATAGACTTGCTGGGACAATTCATGGTACCTATGTGGAGCTCCACGCTCACCCCCAGCAGTTGCTGTTCCATTAGGAGCTTGGCACTGCCAGTCACTCATTCACTGGGCCAGTATCACAGAGTTTTTTGCTATTTAGGCACAGGCTTCATTCTGTTACCCCACTCTCTTCGGGGGTTTCATATTGTCACCGTCTGGAAATGACCCTTCATACTGTAAATCTGAGGCCCTCACCATCCTTGGCCTCACTCTCTAGTCTAGCACCTTTAGCATGGAAACGTGAATGTGAGATAAAATCTAGTCTACATGTTAGTCCCTGTGTGTCTCATTTTCCTCTTGTGGAGCGGCCATCACCATCAGAGTGCCCCACCTTCGCTCACTGGAGGGCTGAACTCACCCTGGGGGTCCTGAAGGTCACACTGCTCGTGGGGCCGGACCCTGGCTTCTGGACACTGGCTTCCAGGCAGGTTGAGACTTCCCTAGGTCAGACTTGGGGGCAGCCTGCCTTGGTAGGCCATGTTAGCCACCCTGCCAGTGTCCCTACTCCAAGGAATCCACACCCACTCCTCTCCCACAGCTGTTAGGAAATTACTTTTCTGAGAGAGCAGGTGCTTCCTCAGGCTGTGAGAAATCTGTCCTGTTTCTCTTGGCACAGTCTGTCTGGCCGCTCCGAGGATGTTCCTTTGTTTCCTAAGTGAAATGCAGCCTCCTCCACTCTTGTGCCTTCTTCTCCAACAGGCTCTGCCTCAGAACCTTGTCCTCCAGCCATGTCATAGGAGGACTCCAGACACAGTCATGTATGATTGCAAGATTTACTGTGTGTAAAATGTGTGCAACTGGCACGCTAGTAAATATTAGTGATTGGCTTTGGGTACAGAAGGGGCAGGAAAGAGCTCTGATGTGTAGCCTTTATTTCCAGGGTGTTCGTGATTTGGGACCTGTAGCTGGGGAACTCCTGAGGAAGCTCGAGCAGCCTTCAAGGAGAGACACAGAGGAAGAAGAATGCATTTTGGGAAGAGCTGCACTTTTACAGATGATTTCTACCATAGGCACTACGACACGGAGAGGACTGGGAGGTATTCTCAGCTGTTTCTAAGACAAGGCTGGGAATTGAGATTGATGAGAGAATTATAACAGACAGAGGCCAGGTGAAAACTGTTTCCCCAGCTCTGCTCCTTCCTATTATAGGCCTGGCATAGACAGTGCTGGGAAACCATAGAATGAGTATGACAATTGTTATGGTTTGTGTCTAGATGTCCCCTCAAAGCCTCATGCATTTCTAGAGTGTGTGAATAGTTCATGGTTCAGTGCCAGGATTAAGGGTATTGAATTAATTGAGTGATTGCCAGATCAGTCCACCACCCTAATCAGAGCAGTCTAGGTAAGAAAAAAGGGGCAGAAAGAGACTGTCTCCCACTTCCTCTTGTGTTGCTTTTGCTGTCTTTCACTGCCATCAGTGTTTGCCCCTCTGCCTTGTTCCACTCTGTCTTGGAGCCAGCCAATTATGACCTGAAACCACTACAAACTGTGAGCTAAATAAACCTTTCCCCCTTTTACCTTTGGGTGCTGGGTATTTGTCCCAGTAATGAGAGAAAAGTAACTAAGACAACAATGCATATATTTAGATACAAGACCTAATTTCTGAAAACAGGGTGATTTTGTGATTTAAAACACTCACACATGGATAGAGATGTAGTGCAGTGATAAAGCACTTGCCTGTGATGTGTCAGGCCCTGGGTGCAATTGTCAGCACCGTGAAAGTGATGTATAATGAAATACCCATACAATGATCTAATATCTCAGAGAAAACAAAATATACTGGAGTGCTTAGAATTTTTAATCTACTAGCAGGTAAAAGCTTTCCTTGTGGAATGAATTTTGAAGGCGCAATGAGTGACAAAAATTAATTTGCCTTTTGATCACAACCTATATGCAGTGATGGGACAGTGAGTAGACTTAGTGGTTAATGGTGACAGCAGGACTCCGGGAGCCAGTATTCCTTGCCTTGGGCCTGGAAGGCACAGAGGCAGCTGGGAAGAGCGGACTGCCCCACGGATTCCATGGTGAGGGCTGCTTCAATGACTCTGGATTGAGGTCAAGACTGAATTTGCAAACGCATCTGTTAGTAAGATGATACATTTGCAGGTAGAGTTGCAAATGGAATGGATTTCCATTCCATTATCCGTACAAGATCTCCTAGCCGCTTCCATCACTCACAGAGGGTGGGGATTTATCTTTGAGAACCCCACACTGAAATGGACCATTCTAGCCATATTTTATCCTGTGATATTCCCAAAGGAATTAGAAAGAGATTAAAACTGCACTGACAGGCACCTAGTAGTTCCAGCATGGAGAATTTCTTTTTTTGGTACTGGGGATCGAACGCACAACTGTGTGCTTGCAAGGCAGGCACTTAGGCTGCTGAGCTAAATCCTGGCCCCCGTTTGGAGAATTTGACCCCAGTGATAAGTATCTAGCTCCTTAGAGATCTTGATAAAAAATATAAATGGAAAATTGAATTAAGGTCCAACATATTTATACACCCTGTCAAGTTCCTTGCAGCTCCACAAATCTTTTGATTCTGTGTTTTGATTGTAGTGTCTTCTAGAAGTCAGAATGTTTGCCACTTACTATTCTCCAGGCAGTGTGTGATGTTTGCAGTCGTGTGTGTGTGTGTGTGTGTGTGTGTGTGTGTGTGTGTGGCTGTTTGGTTGTTCTGTGCGTGCTCAGTCACCATCTCTGCAGGCTGCAGCTGGTGTTGATGGAGAAGCACTGAGTCACTGGCTGTTCAGTGACCCTTACATCACGTTCCATTGTCCTTTCTTCCTTTCTAGGCATTTGGGCACTCATTCAGTATTTCTGTTTTGTTTCTGCCTGGGGCCTATCCCTGTTAGGAAACTGGGGTGTAAAAACCAAGAGGCAGCTGCAGCTCCTGAACCAAGCTGTCCAGAAAGACAGCAGCAGGTCCCTGCTGGTTGCTGAAAACACCCAGCAACCCAGATTCAAGGCCGAGGGCACCGCCCCAGCTTGGGTGTGAGGCCCCTGGGTGGGCTCCAGCTCACATTTTTGTGCAGCTCTTCCTGCAGTGCCAATTTCAACTGGAGATGATGAGTTTCACAATCTCTTTACACATTCTGAATCCAAAGTTCTGCATGCCCCTTTAAGCATCAGTGTAACAGGTGGTACTAATTATCTTTGTGACATCCATTTTTAGAGCAATCTAGCCAAGGTTATACAAATTTGTTTAGATGATTATTTTGGCTCAACAAAATCATTATTTTTAAAAACAATTTTATTTATTAAAAATAACTATCATGCAAAATTGAGGGAATAAATAGAAAAACATAAAAGATAAAATAAATTGATCACTTTAGACCAGGAGCTCAGAACCAGCCTGGCCAACACAGCAGGACCTTGTCTTATAACAAGCAAATAAATAAATAATGTATAGCCCAGGGGCTGCTAGCATAGCTTGGCAGTAGAGTGCATGGTTAGCATGCATGAGACCCTGTATTCAGTCCTCAGCACCCAACTGGACAATAAAAGTCTAATGCTTCACTGAAGAATGATCACTGTTAACATTTTGATTTATAATCTTTCAATATTTTATTTTTTTATATATCAATGGATTGAACATACTCTTTCATAATTGAGCATACATTGCACATTTTATTTGAGCTGGAAAACGTGAATATACTTTTTAAATATACTTTTATGTATTAGCAATATTCTAAAGTGCTACAGATTAGTGCAGTACGAGCAAAGAAATGCCATTATAACAACTATATCTTGCATTCTTTTATGAGCTTCTACTTTTATTTCTAGGAGCTTCTTTTGGTACTGGAGATCAAACTCATGCTGTTGTGCTTGTCAAGCAGGCACTTACACGGCTGATCCAAATCCCCGGCCCTCTAAGAGCTTCTTTTCATTAAGCTAGCTTCACTCACAAGCCCTATCCCTTACTCTTACTTCTGCAAGATAGCTAAAGCTGTCTCAGATGACTCTTCTGTATCACTGCTTCCTTGTCCTTCTGGGAACCTCAAAGGGGCAACTATCTGGGCCAGAGGGTCTCACATTTGAATGTGCATTAAAATTTCTTGGAAGGCTTTTCAAAAGAGATGGCTGAGCCTCGACCTCAGATTCCAATTTAGTAGGACTGGGCGGGTGTTACAGTACCCAGCTAATGGTGTCCATGTTGGATCACTGCTAAGAAGTGAATGAACAGCCTGGTTACTCCAAGCCCTTTCCCAATATTATTTGCCTGTTGTCCTTTTCCCTTATTGTATCATCTTGCTTCATAATCCTTATTTTTAAATACTACCTATTCTGTCTTCTTGCAGTGTCACCCATACATATACAGGCGAGAAATATTTTCTTGGTACTGGGAATGTAGCTTAGCCTTATAGCACATACTTTGCTTAAGACCCAGGGTTCACTCCCCCACACCCCTCAAAAGGCCCCCAGAATCTGTAGGAACCAAAGCTAGGATGATTTTTCCCTCACTGTTACTGCATTACATATCCCTAAAGACGTGTCTCAAAAGGAAATGCACAGATGCCCAGACTATTTGTTGAAGGAAATGACACATTATCCTCTTCCCAACATCTGGTGATTCCTGAAAGACAGTCAGGCTCTGATAATACTCTTGGCTCAGTAGAAGTCTGTGTCTTCTTTCCCCAGGGAGGCAGGGACAAACCAAGAAGAACAGAATCTATTTTCCATGTCAGTACAAGAGAATGCCTTGAGGAGGGGGTGAAGGGTCACCCACAATGTAGTTCTGCTCTTCGAGCCAGGAGCTCAAGCTTCCTTCCTGTCTGGCCCTGAGCAAATCTTCCATGGAGAGCTGAAAAGGTTTTTTAAATGCCCACATGGGCTGTACTGGCTGGATGCCAGGGTAGATAGATTCAATGGGGAGAGGAGATTTGTCACAACAATGAATATTGAGGGTGAGGCAAAGTTGAGGCAGCTGGATCATACTGAATGACTGTCACAGTGTATAATGGTGGCACCAAAGGACCCAGTGTTATCTGGCTGCACCTTGATTGAGAAATACACTTTTTGGGGGCATGTTATGAATCAAACTCAAGGCCTCACTCAGACTAAGTAAATGCTCTACCATTGAGGTATGTCCCTTGCCCACCTTTCTCCAGCCTGAAGGCATCTTCAAGGGCTAAATACAAGGTGAAGAATGAATGAGAAAGGTGAGTGAGGTGTCTAAAACCCACAGTTTAACTGATTTTGCACAGAGAGAAGTAAAACTCTGACACCTATCTGGAAAGCCATGGGTTAGGGGTTTCTTGACTGACCCCCAATCAGCATCTGATGCAATGGAGTGTTTTTAAGTTAGGTCTGGGAAAAGAAAATCCTGCCCTTGTTAAATTATCAGAGGGCCTCCTGGACTGCGGAATGGCTGAGGAGGGGCTGAGAGAGTACCTCTGCCTTTGGATCCAAGGGCATTCATTATGCCAGGATTTTGTTTTGTTCCAGCCAGGGCACTCTGGTGAAAGCATCCTGGGAATTCGGCCTGCAAACAGAAAGGGCATTTCCTTGTGTGGGTTTCCTGTTTAGGTCTGCTCTGAAATCCAAAGGGTTAGGGTTAGTCTCATAAATCCTCTAGACATTACTGGTGTGGATGCTCTGGCCAGATGCCATGGGAAAACTGAAAAAAATAGAAGCGAGGGAAGCCATTAGCTCTCAGGATCCTGGGTGGGTTGCAGGTTCCCTGTTTTCAGATGTGTATACAGAGGGTGTTGGGCTTGAAGAGATGAACATTCAGGTCCCCTGCAGCGTTGACATTCCCAGGTTCCACTTCCCTCTCAAGGGCCAGTGTGCGGCTCTGTAATGGGAGGTGCTGAGCAGTTCACCAAACAGAAGCATGAAGAAAGTTCTAACAGAAACATTAGGAAGTTGCCTTAGAATGTCTTTCAGGCTCCTTCACAGAAAGAAGGTACTGTTGAACTCTGGTATTTCCCAGACTTTCCTGCACCTCCAGTGTAATCCACTAATGACAGCCACCAGGCTCACAAAGCAAAGTTTCAGAGCCACCCCCAAAATGATGAAAAAGATGTTTGTGGGGAGATATCACACATTCAGATTCTTTTTTACTTGCCCTTTCCTTCAGTTTCTGCATATGTTCCAAATGAGCTTGGTTTTCCAATTTGTTGGCTTAATAGAAGAACCATATGGCCATACTTATTCCGTGACTGAATTCACAAATTCTGAGGTGGACTTCACTTGGAGATTGACTAGAGATCAGGTCAGTTGGGAAAGTCATGGAGCAGTGATATAATTTGGACCTTGAATGTCTTCCAAAGTCATTAAAGTCTTGTTCCTTAATCTGTAGGAATACTGGGAAGTAGTGGCATATTTAGGAGGCGAGGCCTAGTGGAAGGAAATTAGTCACCGCAGGTGAGGGGGATATTGGGACCCAGGGCCCTTTTTCTTTCCTTCTCTTACTTCCTACACAGCAGGAGGAGAGCAGTTCCCTTTGCCTCATATCCCCTCCAAGATATTCTGCATTTGCCATAGGCCCAAAAGTGTTTGAATCATGAGCATAGAATGAAATGATGAGCCCAAAATCAACCTTTTTTCTTCTTAAATTTATTTATCTCAGGTACATATTGTAGTGACTCAAAACTGACTAATTAAGGCAAGAACAAGATTTCTTCTGGGAGAGTTTCATTGCAATGAGAACATTCTCATTGTTTTCAATGATATTTCTTGTGTTCTTTTATTATGTCCTTGCTTATACCAATTAAAATTTTTTGTCATATGAAACTCTTTTCAGGAGGAGAAGAGATTACTAAAATGACGCATTAAGCTAAATCATCTTTGGTCTGGCAATTCACTGTTCTAGCAAATTAATTGGATTTTCTCCCCAAATAAGGGCAAACCCTTTATGCAGCAACATTTCCTAAGATAAGATTTCTCCTTTAATTTGGCACTGCTGTAGTTTGACAGTTTTGTTGGATGTGAATTTGTGATATTTGTCTGTGACACTTAGACCCTCAGATAGGTTCTTATGGGGAAGTATATCAGCATATACTTGTATGTTACTATATATACTAAGTATATTACTTCTGAGGACTCATTCCATCATTTTTCAAATTTTGCTTTTATGCATCTAAGATACATTTCTTCTTTTCCTCCCCTCAACTCAGAATTGAATTCCTCAGTAATGAAGTGGGAGGAAGAAGAAGGAATGTGGTAGAAAGTTCTAAGCTTTCTGGGTCAGGCTACATCCCTTAAAACATCAGTCCTGGGAAACGCACTGTAAGGGAGTTTTGAGGTTGGGCACATTTTGGGAGGACTATCTTTGAGAGTCACACTGCAGACTAATTTATTAAAAGCTTGGAATTGGGATTTGGCTCAGTAGTAGAGTACTTGCCTGGCATGCACAAGGGCCTGGGTTTGATTGCCAAGCACTGAAAAAAAAAAAATACTGAAAATTGAAAATTCATGCAATAAAGAAACATGTAACTTAGCATTTTCCAAACTTAACTGGTCAAGAAAATCTCTTTTTATATTACACATATAGTAGTTGCTGACAAATGGAGAAATTATTATTCCTAAGGATACTTTGGAAAATGCTGCTTTTCAACAAAAGATAGAGCTTATGGTCCTATATTTAGCACTGAGATTATCTATCAATCTATCGATGACAGATTGATCAACAGACAGATCTATCTGTAAGTAATATTTCTGCCCTTTGAAGAAATTTTAATTGGAAATACAATAGGATGATCATAATCAAGAAAAGATTTTCATAGAAAGAATTTTAGAAACAACCAGAATTTCAGTTCAGGCTGTTAGTGGCAGGTAGAAATGACAGGTGATTTTTTTTTCCCCTTTTACTTTCTATTTTTGCTTCCCCAAAATCTTCCATGCCACACATGAATTCTTTCCATATTTGGAATGTAAAGCAAAATAAACTTTATTGGCAAGGGAATTAATACAGCATGAGTGAGGGAGTTGAAGTGGACTCCAGAGCTCCAAGCATTCTAGGCAAGTATTCTACCACTATGCTGTGCCCTCAAGCCCCTTTATTTGTTTTAGAGTGGGCCGTTTTAGGATTGCTCCTCCCATAAATAACCCTAGTTATTTATCCTGGCATATCTGGGGTTCTGTGGAGCTTTTTTTTTTTTTTAAAGCTCCTCTGTAGCTTTTCCCAGATTGGATGCATCCTCTTCTGATTTAAGCAAAGTAAAGCAAGTATGTCTTGGTAAAAGACATTTTCAGAGACAGCATTGGCCTGACAGTCCACCATACTATGTTATTCCTGGATCATGTGTTCAGAAAGGAAAGGTTGGTGTAACAGTTGGAATTCTTGGTGGCAACCAGCGAAAATCTGGTATGGAACACAGGTTTATGGGGAGAAAATTGTGCAGCTGACAGAATCAGTGGGAAGGCTGGGGAACTGGGTGATGGGAAAGAATAAAAAGCAGATGAGGCAAGCCATGGTCAGCCACAAGGGCTGTGTCCTTAAGACCAGCCAATGTCCACTCCCAAAGTGTCAGGTGCCCCCAGACCTCTGAGCCACTGAACTCAACAGATGTGTGGGTGTCCCGGATGCTGGGTAGAGAAAGAAACAGTCTTCCTTGGCTCTAGAGTAAAGCCCTTCTTCTCCAGACTCTCCAAAGGGAAAAGATGTTTAAAGACTGGACAGTCAGCATAAACAGTATGTCTAACATTATATACAGCAGTTCCCCTCCCCACCCTTAAACACGGTCTCAGTTACTTGTAATCAACCACACTGCAAAAATATTGAATGAAAAGTTCCAGAAATAAAGCCACCCTTGATGTCACAGGCCTGTAATACCAGCACTTTGGGAGGTTGAGGCAAAGAGATTCCAAGTTCAATCCTAGGCAGGGCAACTTGGCACCTTAATGAGACTCCATCTCAAAAACAAAAGGCTGTGGATCCAGTTCCCAGTATCTCAAAAACATTCATAAGTAATTCATACATTTAAAGACAAGGGCTATTATGGTATATTGTTATAACCATTTTATTTTGGCATTAGTTATTTTTAATCTTTTACTGTGACTAATTTATAAAATAATCTTTCTCATGGATATGTATGTATAGAACAAAACAGAATATCCATGATTTGGTGCTATCTGTGGTTTCAGCACACACTCCCCATGCTGGTCCAGGAGCTTATCTGCTGCAGATAAGAGAGGACTGCTGTACTCTGTAAGGGGCGTGGAAAGCTGTGAGGACCTTAGAGAGGCAGGGAAAAAGCAGGCCAACCATGTGTAGAAGAGACTCCCCTCCCCAGAGTAACATACACTGCGGTCGTCCTGCAACCTGGATTCCTGAGATGGGAAGGTTCTATTTTCATTTGGTTAAAAATCTATCCCTCAAAAGTACCAACCTCTCTTAATAAAAACCACCCTAACTAATAAAATACAGATCAGCATTTTTTCCAGAGGACGGGGAGGCAGATGAAGCGTCTCTGTTGGGCTGTATGGCTAGAGTTTGTTGCTCAGTCTGGCGGCCACACAGATTTCTGTAGACCACTCATCAAAGGAAGTGGGACATAGCAAAGCACTGAAATGATTTTTTTTTCTCTGAAGAACCTGCAGTCTAGGGAAGTTGATTTAATAGATGGATATGACCACAGAAAAGGTATTGTAAGTACAGGGAATGGGAAAGGAGTGGAAAATGTAAGCATAGGTCTTTTATTGGTTTCCTTATTCAGGAACGTATCTTTCTGCTTGTAAATGTCTAATCATTAATGTTGAGTCCAGAGAACCAAAGATGAAGTTCAAAGACAGTCGGTATTACGATGGCTGTTGTTGGATTCTTAGGTACCACACACAGGCCCCAAATTGGACTCTGCAGGAGAAAAGTGGTGGGTGGCATTGACCTCTTGAGAGTCTGAAGGACTTTGATGTATGCAAGAACATCAAAGTCCTGAACACTGAAGAACTGATTCAAAGGATCAGGAATGTCTTGGACTTGGAGGCCACACCATTACTAGAAATGTTGAGATAAGCTCTGTGGCCCCTTTCCTCTAACCTCAGCATTTCTCCAAGGAAATCTTTGAAGACAAAGTCACAAAAGGATAGACAGTGTGGGGTGGTAGAGAGGATGCTCTGCTTTTCTCTTTGTTTAGAGGGTGTTGGGAATAGCTGGCAGGTAAAGTAGACTACTAGCACAGGGATGGTGTCCTTTCACCTTTGGCTGTGTCCTTGGTGACTGGAGGATAAATGTGGAACATAAATTCTCAAGAGCCTGATATAGCAAAACTGCTATAGACCAAGGAGAGTAGAGTCAGAGACAGGGCCGGTCCTCTGTGGACACTTCAGGGCTCAGGTCTAGGCCCAGGGCATGAGTCTGAGTGCAGAATAAACATCTTTGCTACTAGTTGTTAAAAGCTGATGTCTGTAACTGGACAATTAGGACTTAATCCTGCTTTATATTTTTTAATTTTTAAAAACTTTTCTGAAACTTATTTTTTACTAAGTGGTATGACAAGGAGAAATTCAGTGGTATTCCCTGTCATCTATGATGCTTTTGTTTTCAGGTGTTTTTTTTGTTTTTTTTTTTTTTTAAGACAGCATCTCATCATGTTGCCTATGGTGACTGTGAGTACTGGGTTCAAGTGACCCTCGGGACTATAGGCACATACCACTGGACTAGGTATGACTTTGAAGAAATTACCTGTGTTTGTTTTCTGTCACTATGACAAAACACCTGAAACAAAAATACCCTAAACAACCTGTAAGGAAGAAAGGTTAATTTTGGCTCACATTTCAGAGGTTTCAGTCCATGGTGGTGGTTACTTTTGTGCTTGCGGTAAGGCAGAGCATCACACCAGAAACTTGTGGCTGAGCAAGCTGCTCACTTCATGACAATCGGGAAGCAAAGAAGAGAAGGCAGGACTGAGGTGCCAATATCCTCTTTAGGTGTACACTCGATGACGGTAACCTGCTCCACGTAGGCTCCACCTCTTTGAGGTTCCACCGTCTCCCAACAGTGCCACAGGCCGGCAACCAAGCCTTAGCACATGGGGCTTGGAGGAACACGTTAGCTCCAAAGTACAGCAGAGTTTATTTTCTTTTATTTTGTTTTACTTTATTTTGAGACAGGGCTATGTAGTTCAAGCTAGCTTTGAACTCACTTTGAACCCAGGCTGGCCTTTTTGTTTTGTTTTATTTTTTGGAGACAGGACCTTGTACAGCTTAGGCTGACCTTGAACTCACTACTTAGCAAGATGTGGCCTTGCACTCACAACTCTCCTGCCTCAGCCTCCCAAATGCTGGGATTACTGGTGTGTATCACCATACTTGGCTGGCCTGCAGAAATTTAAAAGAAAATTTTATTTTAGGTCATCAAGTTTGTGTTCATTTTTTATAGCAGCCATAGAAACAAATAAAGAAGGTGGATCATGACTGTAAAGAATAATGTGGAGATGGAATGGAACAGATTGTCTAAGGACAGGAAGTTAAGAGCTCCTGAGCAAACTTTTTTTTTTTTTTGGTATCCAGGCTCGAACTCACCACCGTGCACTTGTAAGGCAGGTAGGTGCTTGTGCCACTGAGCTAAACCCCTGGCTCCGAGTAAACGTTTTAATTCTGTTGTTTAGTCTTTTTTGTTTAGTTTTTGGTTACTGAGAATTGAACTCACAATCTCACACTTGCCAGCCAGGCGCTGTGCCGCTGAACTATATCCCTGGTCCCTGTTGTTTAGTCTTTAAGTGCAAGGGCAACGGGTGTGTAGAAGAGAAGCTCCTTTGGGGCCATACTGGGAGCTGAACTGAAGAACCGGAGGCCTTCATACTGAGCTACCTCCTCAGTCATATTTAACTTTTTTAAAATTTTGAGATAGAGTTTTGCTAAGTCATTAAGTTGCCCAGATGAAGCCCAAATTTTCAACCTTCCTGCTTCAGCCTCCAGAGTGCTAGCATTACGGGCATGTGTCGCTACATCCAGCTGAGGTAGTTTGTTTTTCTTGAAACTTTTTATCATTAATGTATTTTATTAGTACATGTTTGCAGTACATGATGATTGCATTTATTGTGATGAGTTTGGGCTCCTACATCATGGATCTTAATTCTTTTTTGTTGTTGTTGTTCCTTTCCCCTCATGCTGCTCCCTCTCCCTCCAACTCTTTACCCCCTTCCTATCTGAAAAAATTCTATTTCCAATTTTTTCTTTGATTTTCTCTCTCTTTTGTCCTTTTCCCCTTCCTTCCCTTCTTTTCTATCTCATCCTCTTCTTATTTGAAAAAAATAATCTCTCTACTTCCTACTATCTATATTTTGCCCTTTACTTCACTTCTTTTTAATAATACAGAATTCTCACACAGTGGATTGAGACCTTCAGTAGCCTATGACCTGCATTTTTTTTTTCTTTTTCCTTTTCATTGGTACCAAGGATCGAACTCACGACTGCCTGCTTGCAAGGCAGGCGCTTATGCCGCTGAGCTAAATCCCCAGCCCCATGACCTGCATTTTTGAGATGGAGTCTTGCTATGTGGCTTAGGGAGGCCTTGAATGCATTATGTAACCCAAGTTGGCCTGGAAATCACAGTGCTCTTGCTTCAGCCTCCCAAGTGCTGGGATTGCAGGCATGTGCTGCCATACCTGGCTCTGGGACTAGCGAGTTTTTTTTTTTTTTTTTTTATTGGTACCGGGGATCGAACTCACGACTTCACGCTTGCAAGGCAGGCGCTTATGCCACTGAGCTAAATCCCCAGCCCCTACTAGCGAGTTTTTAAACTGAACTGAATAGAACACAGAGGCTGACACTAACGCTTGTCCACTGAACCATGCACTTCCCCTGCCTTCCTTTGAGCAGCCAGTGCACACACTCAGTCTCCTCCTTCTCCCGATGTTCTCAGCCAGATGCCCCTTCCTTTTCCCATGGTGCCTTGCACTTTTTATTTTGTGCTCCTCCTCACCTTGCAGTGTGCTCTCGCCTGTTCATTCACTGAGGACGCATCCATTTCCTACTGTGTCTCAGCCCCGGGCTGGGTGCCGGTCCTATTTTAGTGCTGGTCTCTCTCCTCCCTACATTTCTCTGAGGAACATAGTGTTTTAATTTTTATCTCTCCTCCATCCCTCCTGCAGGGTCTACCACATGAAAAGGTGCTTGATGAGATGATGAGCTATGGCTTTAGTTTTCAGAATTCTTTTTAAAAATTAATTTTGCAGTTCCTCCTGCCTCATTCTTCCAGAGTGTACTGCTACAACCAGCTTAGAGTTATCCTTTTAAAGAAATTCAAATGGCACTTGGAAGAGATCATCTGGTCCGGTCTGGGAGGCATAAGACAGAACACTGCTATAGGAGGGCAGGCCTGATAGGCTTCAGCTTCCGGGAAGCATGCTCATAGAAATGCTCCAAATTTGGGCTTCCACATACTGGTGATCTCTCAGTAGCATTGAAGTCATCTTTTCTCCTAGGCACATCATTTACCACAACATCCTGACCCAAATAGGGAGGGATCTCCTGACAGATGAAGAAATGGAAACAGTGCTTGGAATTTGGAGTTGGTCCTAACTGCGAGACCAGCTGAAAAAGATAGCCTAAAATAAATTTCAGTCTACAGGAATTTTGTTTTTGTTTTTGAGGCATAGTCTTACTGTGTACTCCATGTGAGCTTGAACTTACTGTATAGCCCAGGCTGGCTTCAAACTCGGGGCAATCCTTCTGCCTCAGCCTCCAGAGTGCTGGGATTACAATTGTGCACCCATCATACCTGGTAGGAATTTTTAAATGAAAAGGATACCTTTCTTTCCAAATTTAGGCTCTTGTACTAATTTCTTGTAACATTTTCATCTCTTTGAAACATCAAACATCATAGCCAAAGGATATTCAGCAGTATCTTAGGCTACAACCACGTATGTAAACTATAGACGATGATATCATTGGTGACTCAGGGGTGTATAATTACACCCCTCTGCATAACCCTGTCTTTCTTTCTAGGCATTCAAAACACATGATAGACATTATTGTACTACTTTCCCTAATACGTTGTTGGGGTGGTAGAGAGCAAGCATCATTACTGTTTTTATTCTCATTCATATACCCCAAACCCTGTTGGAAATACAAACAAGTAGAAGGAAGGTGGCTGGAGTCCTAATTTAAAAAGCAGAACTTCCTGTGGAGGCAACTTCAGGTCACACTAGGCTATTTCTAATTTCGGGCATCGTTGGAGCAAGAAAGGCTACTAAGGGTTAGTTATTTTTCATTTGTGGATGTAGAGAGTGGGATCCCAGATAATTAGGTCACTTTAGCTGCTGTCTCTCCAGTATCTATGGAGAACTTCAGTGTATATTTCCTTTCTAACATGGCAGTGGCATTACCGAGAAGAGCTCAATAAAGTAGGACCAGCAAAGTCTGGAATATCAATGGGATTCCATAGCAATGCTTTATGCTAAGGTAAGTAATTCTGCAATAGTGATAGAAATGTGTGGAGGTGTGGAGTTGTAGAGTCTGAGTTCAAGTTCCAGCTTTGACACTAAATGGCTGTGTGGTTTTAAGAGTGTGTTTGTTTGCTTCTTTCTTTTCTTTCTTTTTTTTTTTTTTTGCGGGGGTTGCTTGGAACTGAGTTTAGGGCCTCATGCATGCTAGCCAAAGTCTCTACCACTGTGCCCATTTATTCGAGGAAGTTTTTTTTATCTCTCTGGGTCTCAGTTTTCTGGGGTATCATGTAGTATTTCAATGCATGGAGCACTATGTAACACTCAGCTCAATCTATCTCCTGAAACATTTAACATTTCTTTGGGATGAAAACATTTCATATCTTTTTTTTTTTAAAGACAGGGTTTTGCGGTTTAGTTGAGGCTTGTCTTGAACTCATATGTACCCCAGGCTGGCTTTGAACTTCCTGCAATCCTCCTGCCTCAGCCTCCTGTTACAGGCGTTATGGAGTTACAGGCATGTAGCACCACACCGGCTTAATATCTTTCCTGTTTCTTTTCTGAAATACACAGTAACTATCATTATCTACAATCATTCAACTGTACTATAGAACAACAGAATTTATTTATCCTATCAAACAGTGACAATATCTATTGACATTTCCCTATCTGTTGTTTGTAAAATGGGCCCAATATTTACTTATCTAGCGGCTATTTTGATAAAAGGATATCATACATTTATTTATACTGATTGATAAACAGTAAAAAATTATTACAAAGACTGGACTACTAAAGTTATGTGCTTGATTACAGGCTGTATTTACATGTAGTGGAGGCTATTACCAAAGGGTTCTCAGTGCAAGGAACTTGCCTTAAAACCTGTGAATTATTTATCTCCCCGGAAAATCAGGAGAAAAGAAAAATGAAGGGGACAAAGAAAGCCTCGGGCTACAGGTATGTGAAAATGTAAAGAATGTAGCAAGTATGGACTATGTCTAGATGGTGGAATTCAAGTTTATATATACGGGAGGGAACAGGAAATGTGAGAATAAAGTTTTCCCGGGGATTCTGGAATGCAAACCTCTTGTATCAGATCTTCGAAGTAAAGAATTCTATAGGAAGTATTTGTTTATATAATTGTAGGCAGAACTTGGTTGTGGGTAGACCAAATACCACTATGCAGTGTTATTGCTTCTTCAACCAACAGACGTGCGTACTTAGACCTCAGGGCAAGCCCACAAGACTTGAACTCCTAACCTTTAAAACACAAGACAGCTTCTTTGGCCACGAGGCATCCAGTTCTTGTTTACCAGGACTAGGAGTTCCCAGCAAACAGAGCCCTATTTATTCCATGACCCTAGCAGAATAACATTGAGGAACCCAAAGGAATATCCATTTTAAAATAGTGTGTGTAGCACCAGCAGGATTCAGCAGCTCTGAATCAGCCCCTTACCTCATGGCAGCATTCACAGGCTTGCAGAGTTACATGGAAATCAGGCTGGAATGTATGGGGCTTCTATTTTTCTGTAATGACATGTTGTGAGGAGAAGGAGAGCAATTTTCTTGGACATTCCTGTGAAACCAGTGCACTTGCAGTGGTTGTTGTTTGGTTTACAAAACTATCCCAACCAGACCTAGGGCCTCCTGCCATCTGTGGGTGCCAGGACACTAGGCCACACAGGTCATTTGTCCAGGATTTTGATCAAAATCAATACCTTCTACTTGGAATGTGTTAACCTCCCCTCCACGCAGTCAGAAGGTGGAGTTTTGTCCCTCATTCCTTCTCCGAAGGAATTTAATGATCACATCAGAAGAATGGTTCTCTTAAAATATAATCTTCGACTTCAGCTCCACTTACAAGTTGAAACAAATTTTTAAGAAAAAAAAATGGGTCTGTTCTTACATCTGACTGTGAAAAATTCATATATTACAATCTGAAAAGGAAAAATAAACAGAGTCCATGGAATTTTGTGGGAAAGAGACATGAAAATGTTCTTCAAAATGAAAAATAGTAAAATTAAAGATAAAAAAGGCCTTCCACTGTATTCGCTGCAGGTTTATAGGCAAGCTTTGCCAAAATCTGCTTTCTGGAACCTTTCCCATAGCCCTGGCTCTTACCATTACTCTTGGCTATGGGATGAAGGCTTGGAAGACCATGGCTTGGAATGTGTGAATGTTAAAATCAGACATCTTTCCTTTTTTTTTTTTTCTTAACCAAACAAGCTTTTGGTTTTGGCTGTATACATGCTGAGATTTTTGATACTACTTTAGTTCTTTTGTTGCTACAGGTCAGAACTATTGAGAGGGTCTTGATATTTTCAGTTCATTTTCTTTGGATGACCACTCTCTCCTCTTTCCCAAGGCCCTTGAAAAGCAAACAGGCACTCTTTCTTTCCAATGCAGAATAAAAAAAATGACTGAGTGACTTTGGAGGACCACACAGCAAGTTGGAAGAAGACTCTGGATTAGAAGCTTACAGTTTTCATGTCACCCCGAGGACCATAAGCCTGGTCCACAAAGCAAAGTTTCTCTAAGACATTGAGGGCCCAATACATGCTGATCCACAGGTTTGAGATGCGACTTCAAACTGGGAGTCAGCACTAGGCAGAGGGACTAGTTATTAAACTCTTTCATAAAATAATTATCGCCTGTTGGGGCAGAGTTATGACTTGAAATCGTCTTCCATGGATTATTGTAATTTACAGTATATTGTAACTCAGACAGGGTAAAACTCCTAATCCCATGGATGCTAAGTAAACAACAAATGTAAAATACATGTCATATATCGTATGTCACATACTTAACAGCAGGAATCAGGAAATAACAGAATCAGTGATTATAACACCATGGGGAACTGTGTTCTCAGGAAGCAACCACTAAACCCTGAAGTCATTCTGCTTAACAAAGCCAGGTAGTCAGTGTAAGTTACCATCTTACACAGTAGCAGCTGCAATGGGAAAAGCTGTTCCCAGCAGAAGGGCAAATACTGAAACTGTTTTCATGGAATCTTGGAGTTACAGAGCTCTTTTGATGCTTCAGCAGTATGTAGAACCATTCAGGAAGATACTGGCAAGGAACATAGCTAGAATCAGAGAATATGTCTATTTCAAGAGCCATGGTAGATCATGAAACGTAATTCTCTGCAACTGAATTCTTAATGATAGCAGGAAGAGGACTCATGGACAGAAGACATGGGATAAAGGGCAGTGTGGGACTCAGATAAGGAGACGTACAAGACACCCTACCACTGGCCATGGAAGGTTCCAGAAGAACCAGGGCAGAAAATTTCCATGGTCACGCTTATCTAAAGCAAAACAGAGCCATGCTGTGCATATTCATAGCCTCTTATATGCTTATATTTACCTCTGTTAATTGTTTATAAATTTTTTATTGTTTCGGTACATTAACACTATACTATCTCTGTTGGTTTCATAAAATCAGATTAAAACTCTTTTTTGCACTATTAAAGGTTGCTGTTAGGAATCTGGGGAAGAAATGGCAGTTGAATGAGTGGGTTTATTTTCTGTTTTTTTTTTTTTGTTTTTTGTTTTTTTTGTACCTGGGATCGAACTCACTATCTTGTGTTTACCAGGGAAGCACTTAAGCCACTGAGCTAAATCCGCAGCCCTGGTTAGGCTTTGTTTTATTCCAAAAGTTTCTAAAGTGTACTTAAATGGATTTTAGAAAAAGACTAGAAACCAAAGAGAATAGGAGAGAAGAAAATAAAAACAAAACTTTGGATGGTAGACAGCACTGCATTAAGTGATAACCGACATGATATGCCAAATTTTATGGCGAAGTGGGGAAGCTGAGAAGCAGATCAATTTACACCAAACCCCTGAGTCTTAGGGATCAGTAACTGGGACTTGCTTCCTGAAATGAGATTTGAACATGAGCTAAAATCAGCAGATTGGGTAAAATTCTATTTAAAAAGCACTTAGATGAATGAGTGAATAAATAAAATAATGAGTTATATCCACACAATAGAATGCTGTTCATTAATAAAAAGAAGTGAAGTTCTGATACCTGCAATGGGATGGATAAACCTTGAAAACATACTAAGTGAAAGAAGCGAGTAATAAAGGGCCACGTATTGTATGATGCCATTTATATGAAGTGCCCAGAACAGGCAAATTAATATAAACAGGAAGCAAATTAATGGTTGCCTAGGACTGGAGAAAGGGAGAAGAAGAGCATGTTAATAGATGTAAGTTTTCCTTTTGGAGATAATAAAATTTGGGGAGCAAGCCAGGTATGGTGGTCTGTGCCTATAATCTTAGCACTTGGAAGGCTGGGGCAGGAGGATCACCAACTCTGAAGTTAGCCTGGATAACTTAGTGACTTACCAAAATACTCTCTAGAAATAAAGAAAAAACACATATAGAAGAATGGGAATGTAACTCAGTACAAAGACCCTGGGCTCAATCTCAAAAATAAAATCTGAACTACAAAAACCTCAGGGAAAATGTTGGTAAGGGATGGAGCTATGCAAGGGGGCACCAGGATTACCTGGAAAAATCTCTGTACCTTCCACTCAGTTTTACTGCGAACCTAAAACTGCTAAAAGAAGTAAAATCTACAATCAACAAATAAATAAAGAGATGGATACAGCCCCTGCTTTAATGGAGTGTATCTTCTAGCATGTATTATTCTTCAAAAGAAAAATGTCCATGAGTGCTTTCGCAAAATGTGAAAATCTAAAACTCCGTGTGCTGAGTGAGGACAACCAGACAGGCAAGTGGTCCCCTGATAAAATGGCGTCCAACATGGCTGCTCCCACCCAGATGCATGTGGACGTCCTTACCACCTGGAGCCCAATATCCACATTTCACCTGACCACAGGACTGGCTGGAGGGTAGAAGATCTATGGTCAGCTCTGCATGTCTTGGGCTGGAAGCACATTGGAAACACTTGGGAAAAAATTGCATCTGTACTGAATATTCTTGTTATTTATCTCCCAAACAGCACAGAATAACAATTATTTATATGATAGCATTTACAGTGCATTAGGCAATGTAAGTACTTTAGAAGCAATTTGTTAATTGTATACAGGAGGATGGGTATAGGTTACATACAAAATTATAAAAGAAATTTGAGCTTCTGAAAAGATTTGGATATGTCTAGGGATCCCCCACAGATACTGAGGGCTGACTATCTATAGAATAAAGCAAAATTTTTGCATCAGAATTGTCTTAAAGGAAGTCAAGTTTTAAAAAAAGTCAAGTTCCATTTGTTTTACAAATGAGAGTTCTGGGCCCCTGAGAAATTAAGTCAATTAAAGATAGAGGGAATTTGATGGTTGAATGTGTTTTTGATACATCTCACAAAAATTCTAAAAAGTAGATGATATTAGTGACCCTGATTTTAAGAGGAAGAAGAAGAAAGGCCAAGAAATTGTCCTTGTTTCCAAGGGTAGCTAAATGGCAGATCAACTCTGACTCCAAACCATGTGGTCAAACTTCCATGCTAGACTTTTCCTTTAGCATTTTTCTTTATAAAATAAGTCTAGCTGGTGGTAGTATCACTTGATCATTTGGTTTTGAACTTTAATTATATTGGGGAAATTCATCTTTTTCCTTGATTTGTTTTCTAAGGACAAATTAACCCAACTTTATGTTGCTATAATAGTCCTGTCATGAAAGGAATTTTTTGAATCATGGAATCCTAAAAGCTTCAGTGCCAAAGGCCATTCCAATCTCCCCTTTATATTTGTCCAAAATATGTAACCTAAAAATATTTCTTTGAAAATCTGTTTATTTCATTCATTCATTTATTTACTAAATCATTCAACAAATATTCATTGAGTCTCATTGGCTTACAATGAGCATAATAAACATGATCCATGCATTGGATGAAGCTATCAGTTGAAAGCAAGAAACAGACTTGAAATAAGCAAAAGATTCATTACTGAGCATTCCAAGTCATGTTAGCCAGGAGTCAAGGCACCCACCAGTAATCTCAATACTCTGAGTGGCTAAGGCAGGAGGATTGCAAATTCACGTCAGTGATTTATGGAGATCTTGGTGAAAATAAAAAATGAAAAAGGGTTGGAAATGTACTATAGCTCAGTGTAAAGACGCTGGCTTCAATTCCTACTAAGTATTCAACACCCCTGCAAGAAAAAGAATATTTTTCAATTTTTATTTTCTTATTAGTGCATGTTTTATTTTCTTATTAGTACATTCTTTGTGGGAGTACATAACACACCTTAATTCTTTTTTATCCTCCCTCTCCCTCTTCATCTCTTGTTCCCCTTCCCTTTTGACAAAGATTTAGCTCCCTATTTTCTATTATTTATTTTTTATTTTGCTCTTTACTTCTATTTTGGGTTTCTCACATAAGAGGGAAATCATGTCACAGTTAAGCTTATGTGTTTGATTTATTTCACTTAACATTATGGTTTCAATATGAATCCATTTTCCTACAAATGATGCAAATTTATCTCCAAGAAAAAGAATTATAAGCTGTAGGAAGAAAATGAATGGAGTACCGTGGGAGACCAGGAAGGGCCTGGATTTGAATTGGGAGATGAAGAAAGGCCTTTTGGATACAGTGATGAGCCAAGACCAGAAAGAGTCAGAAAGTAAATTTTAGGTGGAAGTTTGGTGGGCGGGGAGGGTAGTATTTCAGAGTAAATGTGAAAGATGTGAGATAAGGATGTTTATGGTCAAGAATTTAAATAAAAACCTCACTGGTTCGAAGTTGAGAAGAAGGTGTTGACGTTAGACAATTAAACTGAAATCTAATCATCCAGACCATAGAAAGATGCTCTATTTTCAATTAAATGCAGTGAAGAATAGGGAAATAGCTTGGCGGTACAGCGTTTGCCTATGCGTGCAAAGGTCTGGATTCCCTCAAAAATTATAAATCAACAAACAGGACAGGGAGCCAATGAAAGCTTAAAGCATGTTTCAAAGATTTCTGGTCACTGTGGGGAGCATGAGAGAAAAGCATGCACTGCAGAGGCAGGAAGGTGCTTGGGGGTTCTGCTGTAGTAGTCTTTGGAGAGGATGGGGTGTGCAGATGGAGGTCTGGGCAGATTCAAGGAATATTTTAAAAGCAGAGTCTAACATTTGGTGATGGTCCGCTGTTACCGGAGAGGGCGTTTGTAAAGAAGACTCACGGGTCTGTGGCTGTAGCAAGAGAACAGACAGTAGTTTCACTTAAGGAGGCTGAGGAGGCGCATAAGTTGTGGACAAGTTAATTGTGAATTGTGCTGAGATCTCTGAGTAGGCAGCTGGCTACAGGAGGCTGGAGCTCAGAAAAAGAGTCTGGGATGGAGATAAATACATAGGCGTTAACGGCACTTTGATGATATTTAAAGCTATGTGATCACCCAAGGGAAAAGAGAAATAGGCTTTAGAGGAAGTGCTGAGTGTCCCAAATACAGAGGCAGAGGACAGGAGAGGAACTCGGCAGTGAGACTTAAATTAACCTGAGCACTTGAAAGTGAAGAGCACGGCCTGGTGACACAAAGACTGAGGATAGCGTGTTTCAATAATGGTGCAGGTGACACTGTGGAATCCTGAGAGGCTGAGTAGGAGGTCTGGAAAGTACCTGCAGGGTTTGGTACTTTGGACTAAAGTCAGGTGCTAAAGCTGACAGTTAAGGGCCCAGACAACCAATTATGGGCATCTCTTCCCCGTTCTAGTGATGTGTAGTGACGACAGACACATTGACACCTTGAAATTGGTCCTGGCAAGAATATTTTACACCATAGAAGCTGACAAAAGATTCGGTAAGGGTTTACTCTCTTCTCTGTCCTTTCTCCTCTCTTCTGTGTCCTCTGTCCCCTTTTTTTCTCTCTGTATCTCTCTTTCTGTCTCTCTCTTTCAGAAAGCTGGTTATTAAACCAGTGGTCCCTGGCAATACAACTCCATTTGTCATAACGATGGGGGGAAACTGAGCTTGTCTGCTCTGTCTGGTCCCATCAGAAAGTTTTCAGAACATTTTTAATGGAAATGAATTCTCTTCAAAGCAACCAGTAGGGTATCTGAAAGTGCTTTGAAGTGGGCTTTTTACCTTTGCCACAGACACTCTGAAGTCATAGCCTTTTACTCACTAACCTTCATAAATTTGACACAGGCCAAGAGGAAAAATTCAGTGTGGTCATACGAAGAATGTCTTCCAACCCTGAGATGCTATAATTCTGCATTGGCTGCAAGAAATTCCAGGAAGCATAAGCAGTAAACCACATTTCATTTACTCCTGGGCTTATTTACTTGGTAAAAATAATCATTAGAGAATTCCAGAATCCAGGACTAAGACGTGACATTTTTCCAGTCTTGCTTTTTTACTTAAAGAACAAAAGCTTGTTATTCTATGAAAACATAGATAAAATAATTGGAGGGCAAAAAGGTTGATATTTTCAGTACCATGACAACTGAATTAGACCATTTGATAAGCTAATTATTAGACAAATAGATGCTAAGGTAAAATTATTTAAAGGATTTTTTTTTTTTTTTGCATTCTAGAGATTGAACCCAGGACCTTGCACATGCTAGGCAAGTGCTCTAGATATACAGCATATGCTCCCAACCCAAGAACTATTATTCTTTTTATTAAAGAACAATCACTAATTTAATAAATGATAGTTTATTTATTAAAGAATATTCTAAGTCCTGCTCTCATCTAAAAATGAGCTAAAAATTGAAATGCATGGTAGACTCTTCAATGTACGGAAGTCAGCAGCAAACCCAGTCTGGACAGCTTTGACACATCTTTACTCCAAACCTATAGCAATGATAAATAATGTTTATCAAGCTTAAAAATTAAATAAACACTTCGGTAGCCCAGAATTTCAAATCTGTGAGCTGAGTGGAAGCCACAGGCCTTTGGTGCTCTGGATCTGGAAGGGTTTGGCTCCTCCAGAGTAAATGAAAATAAAGGAGCTCATGCCGAGATGGGAGAGACCGAAGCCAGACTCAGGGCTTGAAGCCAAAGGCAGGGCAGACGCCTCCTGCTCATGAAAGGAAGCTGAAATAGAAGCTGTTCCTGCCTGGGGGGCTGCAGCTTGTAGCAAACTGTGGACTTAGAAGAGCCAAGCCAGAGATACAACTTTGTAACTAGGAAAGGAAGCAGGCCACTCCCTGGCTCGGTGCCTGGATCTTTGCTGTACTATCACTCTGGGATGGATTCTGGAAGTACCTTTGGTTGATTTGGGTCTGTACTGGGGCTTGAGGGAGCCAAGGGCAGCATGAAGGCGGTCTCAAAATCACTAGGCAGGGCAGGGAAAGTTCAGCAAGAGCAGAGGGAACCGAAGAAACAGAGAATGCAGGCCTAGTCTCAGAATGAGCGCCTTACCCAAAATCCAGTGGTAAGAAAACCAACAAAAGGAGAATAAGAGCATAAATTTTCTCCTCTTGAAATTAATTTTATGGCTGAGTGTGGTGGCACATGCCAGTAGTCCCCGCACTTGGGAGGCTGAGCAGGAGGATTGTTGTAAGTTCGAGACCAGCCTGAGCTAGAAAGTGAGTTTATGGCCAGCCAGAACTGCATGGCAAGACCCTGCCTCAAACAGACAAAAACAAACAAACAAACAAACAAAAACTCAAAATATCAAAACAAACAAACAAACAAACAAAAAATCCCCAAGCAACAGACTTTAAGGAACAATCTGAGAAAATGACTAAATATGTTTAGGATAATAAAGAGATATATGAAGAAATAACTTCCATTAAACTACAGAAGACATTATGGAAAAAAGATAAATATAAATGAAATCAGAATGCATAGACAGTGAAAAGAACAATTAGAGAGCTTAGAAATAAAAAATATAGTCATTAAAATAAAAATCCAACAGATGAGATAAACTGCAAACTGGAAACAGTTAAAATTAGTAAAGATGATGCTGAGATTCACCATGGAAATAGAACAGAGAGACAAAGAGAATTTAAAATACGTGGAAGATTAGCTAAGAGACTGGAAGATCACTTGATAAGCTTTGACATATGTCATCTAAGAGTTTCAGAAAATGAGGAGAGGAATGATGAGGATAATAGTTAAGAAAGTTCTACAGCTTAAAAATTATGAGGTCCAAGATTTAAAGGTGATACAGACTTCTAAACAGGCTACCTGTGAATCTATACATTTTAGTGAAACTGTATAATATCCAAGATAAAGAGAAAACTGCTGTAAGAGGAAAAAAAAAATAGCAGCTTCCTAAGATGAGAATTTGACCATAGCTGACTTCTCATTGGCAGAATCTGATGCCAAAAGACAATGAAGTACCGTCTTTATAGAGCTAAGCAAAAATAGCAGACAACCTAAAATCACACACCTTTTAAAATTATTATTCAACAGTAAGAGCCAATTACCAACATTTTAAAAAATACCATGATTAAAGTATTTACACTTATATACCTTCAGGAAAATAACAGGAATGCACTTCAGCAAAAAAGTAACAGGAACAGAGGCTGATAAAAATGATGATCATATAAATTTATGAACCAAATTTTTCACAAACGTCCACCACTTAGAAATGGTTAAAAGGAGGAAATAAAACTTTAAACAGTAACTTAAAAGATAGGAAGAGTAAAGGGTGACGAAGGAACTGAAAAATATTCGAGGGAAGTTAATACATGCTAAGGTCAGTATTATGTCAGGAAAAAGGATAGAAATACCAAATTTAGAGAGTCTCAGGAAATAGAATAGTTAAGTATGTAAACTAACAATGTAAAAATAACTACCAAAATACATAAGAAGTCATGTCTAACTCCTAAGCCAGCAGCAAAAGAAAAAGAGAAATTAGAATGAAAAAAGAAATAAAGAATGATAAACAGAAAATGACAAAAAGTTAAAAAGTGGTGAAATATGACCATGAAACTCAGCAATCATAAGTAAGTTAAAAACCCAAAGATTATCAAATTTTTTTAAAAAATCTGTATCAGTTACATACTGCATATAAGACACACAGATAAAGCAAAACCATAAAGAAAAAGAAAAAGGAGTGAAAAATGGTTCATACTAAAAATATTAATAAAATGACAGCTAGTATCAAAATCTTACTATCACTTGCAATAGAATTGATATGTAAAAATAGTAAAGAGGCATTCCGTATATTAACATATATGTTTTTATAGCAAATTGTGCCAACCTGACATATAAAGAACAAATTGACAAATTATAGAGAAATTTATCAATGCACTATCATAGCAAAGGATTTTCACACATCTTTGATAGATCAGGCAAAATTTTTAAAAAATTAGTGATTATCCAGAAGATTTGAAAATAGAATTGAAAGTTTAATTCTTATATTGCTTCATGTAACACTGTGAACTATGGAAATTAAAAAGTACAGACATTCTTTTCAAGTATCTGTGGAACTTTGCAAAACATATGTAGGTTAAAAAGTATTCTCAGCAATTTTTTTAAATCAGTGTCATATGGAGTCTAATTCAATTCGAAATCAACACTAAAGATGTAATTTGAATGTCTATGTATTTTTGAATCTTAAACATTTTCTCCCAGACTGAGGGGTGGCTCATTAGTAGAGCACTTGCCTTGTATACATGAGGCCCTGGGCTCGATTCACAGCACATCTTGCACCCCCCCTAATATTCCCAGATAATTCAGGATTAAAAAAGAGATCACAGGGGCTGGGGAATTAGCTCAGCAGCATAAGCTCCTGCCTTGCAAGCAGGCAGTCATGAGTTCGATCCCTGGTACCGATAAAAACGACAAAAAAAAAAAAAAAGACCAAAAAAAAAAAAAGAGATCACAACAAAAATTATAAAACGTTTAGAAATTAGAGTGCACATAAAGCAGCATCTAAAGGTAAATGTGTAGCCTTAATTGCATGTATGAACAAATGCTGAAAATAAACAAGTTAAACTTTCAACATGTAACAGAAAAACGTAAGAGAGTAGAGAAGAAAAGCATTTTAGGGCTGCAGTAACAAAAGAACCACAAACCAAGTGGCTTAAAACAACAGAACTTTATTGTCTCATGGTTCTCGAGGCAGGGCTATTTGCCCTCCTCTCTGGGTGCCAGGAAAGAAATTATTCTGGTTCTCTGTTTCTGGTCCTCTCCGGTGTTCCTTAGCTTGGAGGTGCAGTACTCCAGTCCTATTTTCAGGTCCTCTTTCCTTGGTGCTCAAGTTACACCTTTTGTTTTGCAGCTGCTGTAACCCTCGGCTACATCCCTAGCCCCTGACTCTACTTAAAAGGACCTAGACTCATGGGATTAGCTCACACACACACTCTGATTTAACTATATTTTGGTTTAACCTGCAGTGAGTCTATTTCCAAATAAGGCTACATCCTGAGGTCCTGGGGGTGAAGACTGGAGAATACCTTTTGGGAGAGGGCACAATCTGACCCATAACATCAATAAAAATATCAGCCAAATCGGCTGAAATAGAATACGAAGTCATAAGAGAGTAAATAAGTATGCGCAAGTTAGTTCTTAGAAAAAATATATGAATATACATTTTAACAAGGCTGACCAAGAAACAAAAGAGCACTAATAAAAGAGATTCAGAATCATAAAGAAAATTACCAGACCCGAACAAATTTATAAATTCACAAACACTAATATGCAAAACAATACTATTACCTTTAGGCCAACCAATTTGAAAACTTAGGCGACATGGTGATTGTCGTTAAAATATGAATGGGCAGCCCCTTTCCACGTGGAACTTTTGCTTTTCTTTTTTTCAGGGGCGCTAGGACCTCCCACACAAGTGCTAACCCCTGAGCTCCGGCCCACAGCCCCCGGTCAGCACTCATAGAAGTGTTTCAGTTTGACTTGATGTTGAGTAGATGGTAACCTCTGTCTTCTGGAATTCAAGTTTTAGAAAAGACAAAAGAAAACAAAAGAGAAAAAAGACCATGAAATTCAGTTGGAGATTTTGTAAAACAAAAGCTAGTTCTACTTGATTATGACCCCAATAATCTCACCCTCTCACTTTGGTATATTAATGGTCGTCTGTAGTAGTAGATCAACTCGGAAAAATGACATCAGCTGGATTTAAGGACTGCTGCACAAATATGGGCATGTTGTTCAGACATATATTTAGTATACAATTCACATTTATTTTTAAAGCCAATTCTATGAATCTTGGAGGGAGTAGCACTTTGGTCTATTTTTAAAAACTTGGATGGGTAGTTGATCACATAATATCTCTATTTATAATAGTTATGTCTCTTCCCGTGGCTTATACTGGACCTTATTTTCAGGATTTTAAAAGAGACTGAGAAATGTGCCCTTCGCCAGTGGGGAGTTTTGAGGTTAGAAAAACAATTTCTAGAAACTCTTAATTCCAGCCATTAAGAGTTTGAAATATTTGAACACACAAGGCATATAGTTTTACTTGCTCAAATATTTCTGTGTGGATATAAAAATATATATACGAGAAAATGGTAATGGAACTACTGACAGATGCTTTGGTGCAGCTGCAAAACACAAATATTTCTTGATATCCATTCATATTCACTTAAGAGATAGAGATCTGCAAACCTGCTGAGCTGGTATTTCACTTATGCACTATTTTCTGTCTGCTTCTTAACAAGGGGCTACGCATTCCACATATGATCGGCATTTCATTTTAACAACCATGTTCTTGGCTTTACTCTTTTCATGTCAGCGGTTACTTTTTAACAGTCTGTTCATGGTGATTCCTCAGCTTCAGACTCTCACTTGCTTTTCTTCCCCCTCAGAAATGTCCTGTAATTTTATTTATGGTTTGCTGAAGTGTGTGTGGGTCTTGCTCACGATTTTCTACAAATGACAGCCTTTTCCCAAAGGGGAGCAAATTAGTAGAGTTATTTTTCAGTGTCACTTAAAAGCCGTATTTAAATGCAAATACAATTGCTCACATTCTTTCTGCTTTGCTTCTCATATTTGACCTAAACTATCAAGACACTGCCAAAACCAAAACCTTTTGTTCCTGTGACAGTGGCTTTTCATCTTTGTATACACAATTCTATGAGTTGTCCTAGAATTATGTAATGCCCAGGTGCAAGTCATCAGAGAGTCGTGCTTCAGTATTTATTAGGCTTTTTGATTCGTGGTACACACATCCATCTAGCATGCGACCTCTGCTTTTACTGATCTCCATCTGAACATTCATTCCTCCTTTGTTCCTCTTACCCAGTTGATAAACTGAGGGCTGAAACTGAAGTTACCCAAGCTCACAGACTGAGTGAGGACTTAATTGAACTAGATTTGATCTCTGGATTGCTGTCTTCAGGGAATCGCTTACCACCCCCATCTGCCTGCTTAAGGTTCATCTCAAATGTCTATTTAAAAGCATTCTTGAAGCCTTCAAAAGGCAGGGATCTGGCCATCCTTTGAACTTCTATATGCTTTGCTTGTACCTCTCTTTGGATGTTTATTACTTTTTATTTTATATCATGATTATTTGTACACAGTGCTATAGTTTGGATCTAGGGTGTCCCCCAAAGGCTCATCTGTTAAAGGCTTGTTCACTAGAATGGTGTCATTCGAAGGTGCCCGAGTCTTTGTTGGAGGTCTTTAGATCATTTGGGGACCGTGCCTTCAAAGATGTGGAACTTTTGTCTCTACCTGTTTCACTCTGCTACCCAACTCCAGACGAGAGAGAGGCTTTGGCTGCCACGCACCTTCCCGGTGAGGTACCATACTGCCTTCCCAAGGACACAGAGCGATAGGAGCTATTGATCCTGGATTACAGCTTCCAAAGTTGTGAGCCAATATACCTTTTTTTCTTTTATAACTGAGTATCTCAGATATGTGTTGTAGTAATAAAAAAAAATCTTATTTCGTTTTTTATTCAGTTTTGTGTCTCATATCGCCTAGCCTCTTAATAGTATGTACCCAATATATGTTTATTAAATTAATTAAATCAGTGCCTTCTGGATTCTGGACACCTCATGGCCATGGAAAGTATATAGAACTCAGCTGTAACCAAGCATACTCATTGGCTTAGGGAATTCTCCTGTGTTTTCATGTTTCTAGAACTCCACTTTCCAACACCACTTTCTGAAGTTTTATACCTGTATTTTCCAAGAGCCATATGTGATTAGTGTGAGAAACTGAAGAATTTATTTTTAATGTAATGTAAATGAATTTATATTTAAATAACCATGTGTGACTGATAGTTACCATATGGAACAGCACAGTTCTAGACTAGGCTGGCATCTCATTTTAATAAATCTTCCCTCTTTCCTTGAATTCTAGATTACCTGCTCAGTGAAAAATGGCCTTGTTGTCTAGATGTCCGTTAATCTGCATCCCTTCCCTAAAGAAAGATGAGAGTCATAAAGCTTTTCTTAACTACTCCAACCTTTGTTGACCTTAGTGTATATATAATGTTTAGACGGTATGTTGCGCTGTTGTTTTTTGGTGCTAGGAATCGAGTCCAAGAACACGCTGAGCACACACTGCACTTCTGAGCTATATCCCATTCCTTTTTATTTTGTTTTGAGACAAACTCATGAAGTTATCCAGGGTAGTTTCAAATTTGCATTTTTCCTTCATCAGCATCCTGAGTAAGTGGAATTACAGGCGTGCTACCACTATGCCCAGTCAAAGTAGTCTTTTGAATGAGTATAATGCCAACCTTCTTCCACTGATGAGATAACAAAAGTGGAGGTTAGTGTTGTGTCTAAGTCCATGAAAGTACTTTGCTTCACCTTTCCTTCTTCCTTTACCACCCACATTATACTTTAGTAAGCCTGGGTTCTTGCAGGAGCTAAGCCTATGGCAAAATTCCCACTGACCACACTGACAGGACTTAGTAAATTAATGATAGCTGCAAACTTAGGAGTCCCAACACTGGAATCCTCACTTCTGTAGGGCCATCCTACCTGCCTTCGCTCCAACCACAGCTTACAACATCCACAGTATGAAAACAACGCAAGCAGAAGGGAGTAGTCCTCGTGGGACAAGAATCTCAGCTGGCAATAGTTAATCACATTTTGCCAGTTATTTTCACATGTTAAAGTTATATAAGGGGATCAATTCCAAGACAAAACAAAAAATAAAATGCTTTTGATGCAAAAGTGCAAACATAGGAGTTAGAACTGATTGTTCCTTTTAATTTTTTATTTACATAGGTTGCATTTGCTTAAGCATTTTATCTTTCCTTTTTTACTTCCATAAAGCCACAAAATCTAGTTTGTTACTTCCTTGACTATCTATTGTTCCTTTTTGTTTCTGCTAATTTCCATACATCTAAAGTATGTTTTCAATTTGCCTCTGAAAATGCTTATGAGTTATATGCACACATCTACATAAACAATAAATCACATTTATAGGACCACTCAAATTTGGCATTCTTTTGTAGCTTGCAGTGGTTCAGATTTTGAAGGCATTTACCTCTGTTTTAAACTGCAACTGGATGCTCACAAAACAGGTAGGTAAAGTTCTGTTTATATGTACTTGCCTTTAGCTGAGTGTATCTAGACTGAACCTGAGTAATATTGAGAAAATACGTCATCCTCATTTTTATTAACACTATTTAACAAAATGTATTTGTAGTCTGTACAGACACTGCCCAGGGTAGAAATAGCATAGTTAACATTAATCTGGTGATTGTTGGTGGTGTAATTAGGATATAACACCACCACCGAAATGCTGATGACTTGCAATTTATATTTCTACTTGTAACTTCTCCCTTCAACTCTGGGATCATGTATGCCCTTTCCACTAAGGTATCTAATGAGCTTTCTCACACTTAACACATTTGGAGAAGAACCATTGATCCCATCCCCTTGACACTTGGTCTTCCCCAGTTAGCTCCATTTCAGGAACTAGCATCATCATCCTTCTACTTCATCATTCTGCAAGTTTTGGCAAATGTGCATAGTCTTGCAAATACCACAATAAAGATACCGAAGAGCTCCATCATTCTGAAATGTTCCCCTGGACTCCTTTACAGGTCCCATTCTCCATCCCAGGCAAACACTTTCCTATCCCTGTAGTGTTGCCTTTTCTAGAATGTTGTATAAACAGTCACAGTATGTAGTCTTTCACTTGTCATAATGCATTGAGATTCTTTCATGATGGAGTGTTTCTGTTGGTCACTTCTTTTTACTACTGAATAATGTTCTGTAGTATGGATGTGTCACTGCTTATATATCCAGCTACTCACTGAAGGACATTTAAGATTTCCTGTTTGGGTTGGTTATTAATAGAGTGGTATAAACATTCATAGACAAGTTTTTGAGTGAATATATATTTTCATTTCTTATAGCGTAAATACTCAGAGGGGCATCACTAAATTGTTAGATAATTATATGTTTAACTTTATAAGCTATTATCAGTTTTCCAGAATAGTACCCTTTTATATTCCCACCATCAATGTATGAGAGATGCTGTTTCTCCGTGATCTCACCAGCATTTATATTGCCATTATTAAAGCATTTTAGTTGTTCTATTGATATGTTGAATTAAATTATTAGATATAAAATCTAATCATGCTTTTCATTTGCATTTTTGTAATAACTAATGATTTTGAACATTTTCTTGTGTGCTTCTTCGTGATCCTTCTTAAGTAAAGTGCTCAGGATATCTATTTTCTAATTGGATTGTTTGTTATCTGACTGTTGAATTTAGACAGCTTTTAAAAATCTAGATGTATGTTCTTTGTTAGGCATGTGATTTGCAATATTTTCTCCCAGCCTGTGTCTTGTCTTTAAAAAAACTAAACACAGGTTCACAGCAAAATTGAGTGAAAAGTACAGAAATTTCCCACTCAATGCCTGGTGTCCTAAAATCATACCCTCTCCTACCAGCAACATCTCCTATTGGACTAAAAATCATAGCAAAATACAAGGTCATCTAGTTTTTTCCCTATGTTATCATCGAGAAATTTTATAGTTTGGTGTTTTACAGTTAGGCTTGTGATCCACTTCGAGATCATTTTTGTGAAGGAAGTAAGATCTGTGTCCACATTCATGTTTTGGCATGAGAATATCCAGTTGTTCCAGCACTAATTGTTGGAATCATTGTCTTTTTCCATTGTATTGCTTTTGTTCCTTTTTAAAAAATGTTAGGATAGTAATTGCATCTTTGGTCAAGTTGGGAAGAACTGACATTTCGACAATGCAAGAACATGGAATATCTCTCAATTTAGTTCGTTCTTTTCTTTTTTATTTTAAAGAGGATAAAACAGAATAAAGCCAATCAAAACAAACCAGTGTAAGACATACAGGACTTCAAAATATTATGAAATCGACAATAGTTATCATAATGACTTTTGATGCCTTCAAAATAGCTGCAGATAACTTTAGACATAGTAAAATTCAAACAAAGCAATAGAATAGAAACAATAAAAATAAAACAATGAATGCAATAAGGGATTTCAAAAAAAAGCCTATAGTAAATCCAAAATTGCTACCTTAATATATCTTGCTATCCTTGAAATAGCTGTTCCTGCTGTTGGATTTAACAGAATCAAACAAAACAAAAGAGAATAAAATCCAACCCAACAAAGCAATGGAAATGATACAGTAACTCAAAACCAGACTATAGGGCCGTGAACAATGGCTGCAACCATCAGAAGGAGATCCCCCTTACATGCCACGCTGAGTACTGCTGTCCTCTGAACCTCTCATCAGACCTGCAATGTTAGTGAGACACCAAAGAACCACAGGCATTTAGCTATCATCACAGCTTATTTCCCCGGATAAGCCAGTTGCTTACGGTGTGAGGGGTGTTCCTTGCTTGCCAGCCAGTGTGGGGAAGGGACTGGGGCCTGGCCGTTCCCAGTTCCGCAGTGGCCAGAGCATGGCGCTGCTTCCCGGCCTGGGCTGGTTTGCTGGTGTGACCTTTGCTTTCTCTCCCCTCAGGGGTGAACAGCGCTGACTCAGGGGAGAGGCTTGGGACGAGCTCTAGTTAGTTGTTTCCGTCACATAGCTTCTGTGTGTGTTTTGGTAGATTTACACCTAGGTGTTTCATTTTGCGAGTGTGCTAATATGAATATATCATGTTTTTTTCAATTTCAAATTCCATTGGTTCATTGCCGGTATATGGGAAAAATATAGCCTTTTACATATTAATCTTATTTCTTATAACTTTGCTTATGAATTCCAGAAGGGTTTTCTAATTCTTTCACATTTTCTGCATAATCATGTCATCTGTGAACAAAAATAGTTAATTTTGCCAGGTGTGGTGGCACACACCTCTAATCCCAGCACTCGGAGCGGGGATGGGGGTGGAAGCAGGAGGGTCATTGTGAGTTCGAGGCCAGCTACATAGTGAGTTCAAAGTCACCCTGAACAACATGCTGAAGTCCTGTCTCAAAAAGAAAAAAAGTTTATTTCTCCGTCTCAATCACTCTACCTTTTATTTTCTTTTCTTATCTTACTGCATTAGCTAGCACTTCCAATACAGTGCTGACAATGAGAGAACATCCTTGCCTTTTTCCTGATCTTAACAGAAAGGTTTCTAATTTCTCATCATTAAATAAGTTTCGTTTGGGAGGGAGGGAGGTGTTGGCAGATATTTCTTATCCATGTTCTCTGTACTCCTAGTTTACTAATAATTTTTTTATAATCATGACTGGATGTTGGTTAAGTGATTTTTCTATATCTGTTGATATGATCATGTGATTTTCTTATTTAATCTACTGATGTGATGTAGTACATCACATTAATTTTGTTTTGTTTTGTTTTACAAAGTGGTCCTCAGGCTGGCCTCAAACTCCTGAGCTCAAGCCATCCTTCTGTCTCCCAAGTAACTGAGGTTACTTACACATGTGTGCCACCACCCAATTGCATTAAAGGATTATTGAATGTTGTCGCAGTCTTGTGTACCTAAAATAAATCTCACTTGGCTGTGATGTATAATTGTTTTTATACATTGTTGGATTTGACTTGCTAATGTATGTATGTTTATAATTGTATTGGTTTGTATTTCTTTTTTAATATAATTTTTTGTAGTTTTGATGTTAAGATAATATTGACCTCATAGTATGAGTTAGGAAATAGTCTCTGCTTCTATCTTCTGAAAAAGATTAAAAGACTTGGTATAATTTCTTCCTTAATTGGTTGATCTTCCACTTACTTTGAATTTATATGTATGTATATGTATATACATTTAAAATAGGTTACATTTAGACAACATATAGTTGGTTTTGTTTTGATTCACTCTGACAATGTCTTTTAATTTGCATATTTACAGTGTTTGTTCAAAGTGATTATTGATATAATTGGATTAATACTCACCATATTTGTTATTGTTTTCTAATTGTTACCCCTTTGTTCCTATTTTTATCTTGTGGTTTTAATTAGGCATGATTTCATTTTTTTCTCCTTTTTTTAGCATATTGCATATCAGTTACACTTTTAAATTTTTTTAGTGGTTGCCCCAGAGTTTGCAATGTGCATTACAACTAATGTAAATCCACTTTAAAATATAACTATATAGTTTCATGGTGGTATACATACAGTAACAAAATAATTCTAATTCTTCCTTCTTGTTCCTGCATCATTGGTGCAGTTTATTTCACTTATATATAAACATGCAAGAAGATGCTCACACACACACACACACACATGTACATAAACACACACTTATAGTTGAATACATTCAAAGCAAGTCAACTGGCAGCAAATTCTCTTAAACTTTAGTTTTGTGAAAATTATTTTTTCCTTGCTTTTTTTTTTTTTTTTTGGTCTTTTTCCTTCTTATCGGTACCAGGGATCAAACTCACGACTGCCTGCTTCCAAGGCAGGCGCTTATGCTGCTGAGCTAAATCCCCAGCCCCCTTTCCCTTGCTTTTGAAGGGTAATTTCAGTGGAAACAGAATTCTAGGGAGGTGTGGGTTTTTTCTCTCAGCAGTTTAAATGTTTTCTTTCTCTTCTGTCTTCCACAATGACATGATTTGGATGTTGAATGTACCCCCAAGACAATATGTTAAAGACTGTTCCCCAAGATGGCTGACTGGGAGGTGTTGTGGACCTTCAGGAGGTGGGGTCTAAGGGACTTTTTAGGTCAGAGGGGACATCCTGTCAAGATGACTTGTGGGACTGTGGTCTGTTCCTCTTTTTCTTTTCTTCATGGCTGGTGAGGATAGAGGTCTTGCTCCACCACACACTCCTGTTAAAAGGTGCTGTTTTACCTTAGGTCCAGAGCAATAAGGCTGACCATGCTCTGGGGCCTCCAAAAACTGAATCAAAAGCAAACCTTTTCTTTTTATAAGTTAATTATTTCAAGTATTCTATTATAGTGACAGAAAGTTGACTAATACGTATGATTTCCGAGAAGTCTGATGTAATCTTTGTTTTGCTGTTCTATACAAATGGCTTGTTTTAGAATTTTTTTTCTGTATCCTTGATTTTCAGAAGTTTCAGTATGATGCTCATAGGCGATTTATTTTATGTTTGTGTTTTTCCTGTACAGAGTTCTCTGACATTCCTGGATCTGTGGTTTAGTGTTAGACATTCATATGAGGGAAATTTTAAATCATGTTTCTCCTGTTCCTTTTTCTCTGGAAATTTCTACAATGCATATATTATATTTTTTGTAGTTGTCCAACAATTCTTGTACATTCTTTCTGGTTTCTCTTTTTTTTTTCAAATCTTTTTTCTCTTGACCTTTCAATATTTATACTTTTAATAGAGTTGTTCTTAAGCACGGAGATTCTTTTCACAGACATGTCCTCCCTGTCTATCTGTAAGTCCATCAAAGGCAGTCTTCATTTCTGTTACAGTGTTTTTGATCTCTAGCATGCATTTCTGATTCTCTCTTAGAATGTCCATTTCTCTACTTATATTGCTCGTCTGTTTTTACATGAGGTCTACTTTATTCAGTAGAGTTCTTAGTCTACTTACCATAGAAGTTTTAAATCCAAATATAATTCTAACATCTATTATACCTAAATATAGTGCTGTTGCTTTCTCCGCTCTTTTTGATTTTTAGTACATCTTATAATTTTATCTTGATTTCCAGACATGGTGTACTATGTAAAAGGAAGTACATTAAATAGACCTTTAGTGAGGCAGTCGTAAGATGTACAGGGAAGGATTCTTGTACATAGTACAAGACTATTTGCTATGCATTCCAATAATTAGATCTCAGTGTTTGGTGAACCTATGCATATGGACGATAAACTTCACATGTGTTTCTTATTTTTTTCCTCATATTTTGGATAGAATGACTAAAACAGGTATTCCTTTTCCTCAGATCTATTAGGCTATAATTGAAACCCAATTCATCTAGTTAAATCAGTCTCATCAAATCATTTTTCCTGAGGCCAGACCTTGCTAAGAATAACAGAATACTTTAGTGTACTGTCCTGTGACACATAAAATTGTGGTCATTTACCGACCGCATACATGTGGGTAGACCCACAGGATTAGAATGAAGCTAAACACTTGTTATTACCTACTTATGTTTTAGCTGTCATACTGTCATATTGCAATGCATTACTCATGTATTTGCGGTAACACTAGTATAAGCCAATCTGCTGCATCACCTAGGCTATCAAAGGATAGCACTTGCAATTATGTAAAAAAAGTAATACTTGATAATAAATGTTATCGGTTATACTAAATGACTGTTATCAGTTTATGTAATTTTTATGCTGTGATTTTTATCATTGTTTTAGAGTATTTGCTAACTATGTATAAAATAAATGTTTATTATAAGGCTAAGAGTGATAGAACACTTGTCTAACATACAGTGGATTTGGTTTGATTCTTAGTGTGATAAAAAAGTTTACTGTAAAGTAGTATGCATGTTACTGACAGCAGCTTCATATATCTTACGTTTATCTCATCTTTGTTTCTCTCTCTGTTTCTCTGTGTCTGTCTGTCTGTCTTTCTCTCTCTCATGACTGGGGATTGAGTCCAGGGCTTTGGTACTGAACTGCATTCTCAGTCCTTTCCTTCCATATTCTCTTTTTTTGAGACAGTTTCGCTATGCAGTTAAGGTTGGCCTTGACCTCACTTTGTAGCCCAGGCTAGCTCAAACTTACAGAAATCCTCCTGTCTCAGCCTCCCATGCGCTACTAAAATAGACCCTAATCCTTTTTTTTTTCTTCCAAGATGCCCAGGCTGAGCTCTGCCATCCTCTGCTTCAGCCCAGAGTGCTGAGATTACAGGTGTCACGATGCCTGCTCTCTCTCTCTCTCTCTCTTTCCCCTTGGTGCTGAGATTTGAACTCAAGGTCTCATGTGTACTAAGCACATACTCTGCCACTGAATGACATTCATAGCCTACACGTCATCACTTGATTACATCAAGAGAACACATCTAGTGATTGGCTGATAACATCTAAGTTTGTGAAAGTACACACTAATATTCCTACAACGCAAAATACCCGGCAATGCATTTCTCATAACATCCTCATTGTTAAGCAACACAGGACTGCATTTCAAGATAGTTTTTCCCCTACTCTTGTTAGAAGAGTGAGACCTTTTTCCTCCAATATTCACTGGAAGAATCTGGTCAATCTCCAGGAGGTAAAACTCACAGAAGTAGCTCCCCCTTCTGCGTGCCAACTTGTCAATTATTGTTCAAGTTTTCCTACCCTGTACTGCTTCCCCAAGAGATCTGAGCTTGCTGTTCCAGTGTATTGTGATTTTATGTACCCACATCCCCCTCTTTCCACCTCTCTAGCTGAAGAGGTAGCAGTTTGCCCTGTTACCCTATTTCTCTCATGGATCTGAGAAGAATTGTACATTTTCTAGTTTGTTCTGCCTTTTATTTGTGGTTAGGATGGAGGTGACTATTAGGCTTCTTAAACTCCAAATTGGCTATGCTTCTTTTTTTTTTTTTTTTTCTTTTTGAGACAGGTTCTTTTTATGCAGTATAAGCTCGCCTTGAGCTCACTTCATAACCCATATGCCTCATTTTTTAATCCTCTAAACAGGGTTGTAAGACAGCAGAAATTCTTAATTTTTATGAAATCTAATTGTTCAGTTTTTTCCTTTTTGTGGATGAAGCTTTTTATGTCACATGCAAGAATTTTTTGCCTAACTCAAGGTCGTAAAGACTTTTGTCTGTTGTCTTCTATCAGTGTGCTCTTTAAAGTGTAAATCACCTCACGTCACTCCCTTGCTCGAACTCTCCAAGGGTTTTCCCTCACATCTAGAGTAAAATCTAACCTGCTCATCCTGATCTACAAAGTGCTGCAGAACTGTGCTGTGGGCTTCTTCCTTGACCTCCTCCTCCCCGCTTCTCCCTCCCTCACCCTACTCCATTGCTTCTCCACACAGCTCCTCTGGAGCCCTGTACTTGCCGTCCCCTCCGCTGGATCCATCCCCTCTGTGATCTTCACTAGGCTCCCTTCTCCCTCTGCAGGACTCCTCTAAATCCATCATCCTCCATCCTCTCAGACACCCTTTTTACTTGCCATCCTGTTCCCTTTCTTTCATTTTTCCATAGTGTTTATCAGTATCTGGAATTACTTTATTTATATACTGGTTCATTTGATATTTTGATTATTTGTATCCCTAAAAGAATGCTCTTTGAGGGTATTGTCTGTGTGTGTGCTGCTGTCGAGCCAACAAAATCTGGCACAGAACAAATGTTCAATAAATATATGGTGAAAAAAAATCTAATCACATCCTACTGAAAACCACACGTAATACACCGGAGAACTCAAAATAGGAATCTTGTATCTAAAACTCAAATATTAATATAAGAGAGAGTAAGATTTGGGTGGGTGGGGTTTGTTTTGAAGCAAAACAAAAAAGAAAGGTTTCAGTGGGAATTCTTGCAGAGAAGCAGCCTGCAGTGCAGGGCACAGCCAATTCCAAAGAAAACGAGATCTGTGTTTCCCTCATGGAGGCAGCATCAAAGCGTAGACCCTCAGCATAGACCCTTCCAGGGCATAGACCCCATTGCCTTGTGGCCTCGAGGGCAGCATTTCTCTCAGGACCTTGTGCTTACTGTAATTTTAAGGACTGTGAACTTCCCATTTCATTGCCACCAACTTTATTTGCACGAACAGTGTTTCAATCCATAATTAAAGGTACAGTACAAGTTTTCAATTACTAGTGGTAGAAGAACAGGAATATGGCTCAGCAGTGAAGTTCACACACCCTCACATTTATAGTCATATTTAAAGGGCCATATAATTCAAAGGAGAAAGAATATTCTTTTCAACAATGATTCTGGGACAACTAAATCTCTACAGGCGAAGTAATGAAGTTGAATCTTTAACCTCAAACCATTCACAAAATTAACTCGAAACCTCACTGGACTTAAGTGTAAAATCTGACCTTACATTACCTTGTAAATCTTTATGACATCGGGTTAGGCAATTCTTAAATCTCAACAATAAAAAAGAAGGATAATCCAATTTGAAATGGGCAAAAGATATAAATGAACGTTTCTCCAAAGAAGATTCATAAGCTGGGCATGGAGGCACAGAACTTATAATTCCAGCTACTCAGAAGGCTCACAAGTTCCAAGTCACCCTGGGAAACGTAGCTAGCCTGCATCAATAAGGGAGGGAAGCAGCTAGGGATGTAGCTTGGTGGTAGAGCACTTGCCTAGCAGGTGCAAGGACTTGGATTCAATCCCTAGTCCTGGGGGAGGAGAGGGCACTAAGTGCATGAAACATAAGCTCAAAATTATCTTGTGCTCAAAAGCACAAGATAGTATTCATATACCCCGGGATAACTATAGCCCAAAAATTTGACAGTAACAAGTGTCAATGAGGATGTAGAAGGATTAGAACCATAATATATTGCTGATGGGAATGTAAAATATACAGTTGCTTTGGGAAACAGTCTGGCAGTTGCCATAAGTTAGAGTTACCATATTGTCTTAGTTATTTTGGTAAGCCAAAATACCCAATGCTCAAAGGAGAAAAAGGTTATTTCTTCTCACAGCTTGAATACGTTTTAGTTCATAGTCCGCTGGCTGAATCCAAGGGAGGGTGGCATAGCAGAGGGGCATCACAGAGGAGAGACAGTCCATGGCAAAGCAGGGCAGACCGAAGGTAGCCAGTGGTGAAGTAGCCAGCAGTAAACATCAGGCAGCAGCAAGCAACAGTAAAGTAATAAGTGATGGCAACAGCCCTCTGTTTATCCCTTATATTTCATCCAGGCTACCCACCCTTGGCTAGATAGCACTCATGCCCAGGGTGGGTCACCCTTATTCTCAGCATCACATTTTTTAAAAAAAAAAATCAGTTTTATGTCAAAGCAAGAAAAAAAAATAAAATTTCAAAGCACAACAATCAGGAGACAACAAAAAATACATACATTAAGCATTGCCACCCCGAAATCAGTCACCCTAAACAAGACGGCTTCAGCATCACATCTTTAACCCCAGTATCACACATTTAATCCCAGCATCACACGTGCTAGATCCAGCCACCCAAAGCCCTACCTATGACCACATATGAGGCTTTGGGGCACATCTAGCTACAAGCCATAACACATATGACCTAGCAATTTTACACCTGGATTTCTACTGAGAAGAAAACAAATGCCCATACAAAAATCTGTGCATGAAAGTTCAACTCAACATTATATATAATGGTCAAAGAATAGAAACAACCCAAGTGGTCTTCAACTGATGAGTGGATAAACAAAAGGTAATATAACCATGCAATGGAATAATTTTGGCTGTAAAAAATGAAATATTGACACATACTATTACGTGTACAAGTATTTAAAATGTTATGCTAAGTGAAAGAATCCATTCACAAAAGACAACATATTATATGATTCTATTTATATGAAATGTTTAGGATAGGGGTCTAATGATAAAATAGATCAGTGGTCACTCAGGGCTGGGTGGAGATACCTAAAGGGTATACCTTTTTTTTCTGGGGAGACAAATTTTCTAAATTGAATTTTGATAATAGTGACACAACCTTGTGACCTTACTAAAAACTATTTAGTTGTATACTTCAAGTAGGTGAGTTTTGTGGTATTTGAGTTATATTTTAAAAGATTGATCATTATATAAATACCAGCACAGTGCTGTATTCTTTCTCCATTTACTGATCAACCTCACACACTACATGCTGTAGATGCCAAGACAAATAAGATGTAACACTGTCCTTGAGTTAAAGCTTCTAACTCACAGTTAAGATCCCCCAAATGTACCCTCAAAGCCCAATCATGTTCTTAACATGTAAACAAATTAAAATTCAAACAAAACACAGCTTGAGCCAAGAGGACAAAACAAGCTACCATGCCTAAATTATCAGAGATGATTTTTCAGAGGAGATGATGTTCAAACAGATGTAATGGACTGGTTGTTTTGCAACACCATGAAAAAACGTGTAAGCTTGAAGGTAGGGTGGGGAATTCCAGCCTCAAAGGACAGTGTTTGCCAAGGCACAAAATCACAGGGGAGCCTGGAGTGCTTAGAGAATAGTAAATTAATTTGGCAAGAAAGTCAGTTGGTTGGGGACATGGTGGCAGATTAGGCACAATAATAGACAAAATTGATTTGAAAGACCTTCTGTGTTGTGTGTTACGGTTTGAGTATGTCCACTAAGGGTTTGTGTGTTGAAAGCTTGGTTCCCAGAGTGATAATGCTTTGGGGGCACTGCCGTCAGAAGGGATTAATGTAGTTCTGATGTGTCTTAGTTACTTTCTCATCCCTGAAACACAATACCCAACACCTACAATTGTAAGAAGGAAAGGTTTATTTTTGGCTCAGAGTTTGTAGAGGTTTCAGTCCATCTGGTTCCATGGCAGGGCGACATGGCAGAGGGGCATAGAAGAGTAGGTTTATTTATGGCATGGTGGCAAAGCAGAGAGAGATCAAGACAAGAGGGATGGAGATATAGTCTTCTATACCATACCTCAGGCTTCACCTCCTCCACCAGGCTTCACCACCCATATCATGTTTAGCTATAAATTCATCAGTAGGCTAATCCACTGATGAGTATCATGCTGCCAGGACCCAGTCATCTCCCAAAGCGACACCTATGAATGCATAATGCTTTGGGGGACATCTAGATATCAACTATAATAACATAGGACCCTAAACTAGTTTTCATGAAATTGGGCTTTTATAAAAGAGTGAGTCTGGTCCCTCCCCTATGCTTTAACTTCCTAGCTTGGCATTTGATCTCTCTTTCTCATATATGCCCCCATTAGCCATAAAGTGATGCTGTTGAGGATAAAAAGGCCCACAGTAGAGCTACTGTTTGGACTCTCGATCTCCAGAATCATGAGCTACATAAAATTTTTTTTCATATGACACAGCTTCAGTTACTTCACTATAGTAACAGGAAATGGACTAATATACCATGTTAAGAAATTCCAACTTTACCTCAGAGGCAAAGGGAAGCCAGGTGAAAGAAAAAATAGTTTCCCAAAAGAAAGTTACTATATATAGTTTGGCTTTGTAATGTTCCCCAAATCCCAATGTGTTAAAAGCTTGGTCTCCAGCTTTGCACAGTTGTGAAGTGGTGGACTCTTTAAGAAGTATAGCCTGGTGCAGTGGTGGTAATCTTATATGTGTGCCACAGCAAGCTATTTGTTACCACTGAAAGCACTAAGAGCTTTACCATCACTGGCCTAATGTGAGGAGGTTGGGTCATTGGGGCAATGCTCTTGAAGGAGATACTGACACATTTTCATTTCCCAGAATTTTGTTCCACTACATGCTCCCCCATGACGCCCTGATTCATCATAGGTCCAAAAGCAATGGAGCCAACTGACCATGGACTGAAGCCTCCAAAACTGTGAGCTAAAATAAAGCTTTGTATTTTTTAAAGTAGATTATCACGGGTATTTTGTATAGTGGTAGTCTTGAAAATAGAAGTTCTGTGTGATCTGGGCCAAGTCACTGCATCTTCCAAGTCTCATGGGTCATCTATGAAATTAAATGGTTAGATACAATGGCTCTAAGACTTATCTAATATCAAGCATCTCCTGGAGTTCTAGAATTCTAGACTGTTGACCTGCTTGGGTGGTCTAATAAAGCTTTCACTGGTGAAGTCCTAAAGTTAAAGAATGCACGTGAGCAAGGCATCAGAACAGCAGGCAGCATGGAGCAAAGCAAGGGCCACAGCAGGCATGCTTGTGTATTTATTGTACAGTTCTTATACAGGTTGTTATCCCATATTTACATTCTTACATAGTATCATAACCAGCATATGCATGTTTACCTATGATGAGTCATAGTTACATAACTATATGCCACTGTGTGCCTGGGCTAGACAAGCAGGGTCACATTCTCAAGTGTCCTTAGATATCCCTGAGCTTTGAAGCAGTCTGAGTGGTTCTCACATCTCACCCCATCAAAGATCAAGGGTGAGGGGCTGGGGATTTAGCTCAGCGGCATAAGCGCCTGCCTTGCAAGTGTGCAGTCGTGAGTTCGATCCTTGGTACCAATAAAAAAAAGAAAAAGCCAAAAAGAAAAGGAAAAAAAAAAGATCAGGGGTGTATAAATGTAACAATTCAGTATGTAATGGGGCACAATGTGGTCAACAAATCAAGAACCATGAGGTTTTGCAAAACTACTTTTTAAATTTGAACAGTTCATCTATAAGCAGCACCAAATACTGGCACGTCATTCAAAGCATGGATGATACATTGAGCAAGTGCTTCAACCTAGAATGTTAGGTTTATGATCCTTGTCCCTGGTCAGACACTACTCCTAGAGTCATCAGCAATCAGTTTTACTAGTCAAATGCTATTCCTTGTAGCCAACTATTGCAATGGCTGGTCAAGGCATCTGCAAAATCATTTCCTGGTAAGAGGAGGGGCTTGAGTCCTGAACCATGATACGTGGTCAGTTTTTTTGACCATGCTCCTATATGTCTCATCACGGATCAGCACCCTACAAGGGATGGTGCCTTCTCTGTCACTCCTGAGCAGCCAGAGTATCAGCTCCCTCAAGATGGCCTAACTGTTTGTGCACACATGTAGGGGGCTTTTTCGTGTATCACAAGCAATCACACTGTCTGCAACTCTGCCCATTGACTTGACCTGCTTGTTCTGGTTTCAAACGAAGGTACTTCTGTACTGGACTGGACAGCAACTGCTAGACCTATCAGTGTATCTGGTGTCAGCTGGAGGCTCCTCTTTCCTTTCTGCATAGGGACTACAGGTCAACTCTTGTGGTTCTCCTAGACAGGTTCCTGGACTGCATATATCACAGGTCCCAAAATTGTTGCCAGTTTGGCTATGAACAGGTTAGCTGAGAAAGAGGCCGACTATTAGAGATACTTCCTGCAACACGTGACGGTGGGAGCTTGTGCTACTCATCTGGCTGCCTACATCCATACCAGCCCTCTGTCTGTCCCATGACTCCTCACAAGCATGCAGAGCAGTGTACAGTGCTGCTGTTTCTCAATCAGAGAATGCTGTCTCTCAGCTCTCTTTTACAACTGTGACCAAAACCCAGCAGTGTGTTTCCGCTTCCTTGGTTTCTGCACCTGCCTCAGCCATTGTCAACTACACTGATGGTTGAGACAAATGGCAGGTTAGGGCCAATGAACTCCTAAGGCTTGCGTCTATGCAATAGCCCTCTGTGAGTCCTGAAAAGCAGCATCTGCTGCATCTATATAGTCCCATTTTGTGCCCCTTTTGTTCATCTGGTCTAAAGGACAGAGCAGGGTAGTTAGGTACAGTGCTTCTTTAAAAATCTAGTAAGCTCACAGATGCCTGTAATGGGCATACTCACATGGATCTGTTCCTTCCCGACCACATGTCACCCAAGAATTTGACAGACAAAGACAGTTCCCTGGACCTTGTCTTTGTTCATGACCCAACTCCATAGCAGCAAAGCTTTTTTCAGACTGTGTACCACACTTTCAAATCTGCAAGGCAATCAGAGATTACCACAATGCCATCAATATAAAACAGTGACACAGAGTGTAGCTTGGCCCAGATGGTCAAGTTCTGGGCCACCAGGCCTTGACCAGGAGTTGGGCTATTCAAATAGCCTTGTGACAACCTCTGGAAGGTCCATTGCTTGCCCTCCTGGGTAAAGGCAAATTGGTCCTGAGTGCCAGTGTCATTCACCACAATCCATCTGGCTTCTGCATGGGCCACATAAAGAGCCCTTTGCATAGTGTATTATCCCTGTTTTTTCCAATTTCAAGATAGTCTATTCCATTGCTTAATGACCTCCTGGCAGTCAGTACTGCTTCATGCACACAACCTACATGGCCTTTGGGAGTGTCAGTGGTTGTGGTGTGAATGGCCTCAGACTATGGTTTTTACCATGTGAATTTGCAACCAGAGTTCTCCTTGCATGGTGCCTTGCTAAGCACTAGTCTGCATGTCCACCCCTAGTATATATTCAGCAACCAGAGAAACATGAACATCATAAGAACATGGGGCAACCACCCAATACCCAAAGTTACCTGGATCTTCCAGACCATGATGTAGTGACCTCCATACTCTTCTGTGTATGCAGTAGGTCCTGAAAAATGATCTGGGTTACCATATTAGTGTTGACTCAGCTCCAGTATCCATCAGTGCTAGCACATGCTGCATATTCTTTGGAGATCAGTCAATTACACATGTGGTCTCTGGTTACCCAGGACCCCCAAATCCCAGGTACCTAAACTTGCCTCCTAACTTAGGTAAAAGAAATGTCACATCTTCCTGCTTCATCAGGGCTGCTTTGGCCTTCAAGGCCTTGGCCCATTGGCCAGTATTTCTGTTCAGGGCATAACTGCTTCCACAGAGTCAGCAACACATCCAAAGGCTGCCCATGTAATTTATCTGTGGCTAGACCAGCTGCCAGCTGGTCTGTCCAGGTCTGGTTCTGATCAACCTCACTGCCTGTCCTCAAGGGGATGGTCCTGCTTGCCTGGATTGCTCTTTCTTTTTCTGCATTGCTGGTATAGTTTTTATAGGCCTCGATTACCTTGGCACTTTATTTCCACATTTCCTGGCCTGGCCAAGGCATCTACAGCATTGTGGATTGGGCAGTCTGTAAGGGGACAGAGAACTACAATTGACCCAAACATGCCAGCCGGCCCACTTGCCAAGATTATGTCCTTCATGCATGCTGTCAGCAGTTCCTCATCTGGGCTATAGTACTGTAGTGTAAATATCATCTGCTGCATGTCTGTGTCATGTAGCAAAGTTATCAAGTCCAGATAGTGACTTGCCTGGCAGGTTACCTGGATTCTCTCACACCAGGCAAGTGCTGCCATCAAACAATTTATTGCAGTCTTGTTACCTGCCTCTGGGCTCTCCTTTGCACATCCTGCAGAACCTGTCTCATAGAGGCTATGCTGGCTATTTTGGTACATTTCTTGTGGGCTTAACTGTGATATCAGCGCCATTGCCCTACAGCCCTCACAGCCCAGGTAGGCACTGTTTCACTCACCTTCTGCTTTAATTGTTTTGCAAGCTTCCACAGCTCCATGGCTGTGTAAGTCACGCACATTGTGTGCCGGGTAGAGATAGGCAGCCCTCCCAGACTTTCTCCCTAGGCTAGGGGTTCCTCTACCTCCACTTTTTGAGAAATAGCCTTCCTAGCATGCAAAACCAGGGGATTTTTTGGAATTTTTCTTGGACATGAGGACTTATGCTTCTGGAGACATTTCTGGAGGAGGCAGTGCTTCCCATGCCTCTCTACATGAGCTCTGCGGCAGTCAGCCACTGTTCAAGGTCCTCTTCTATTTGTTGAAGCTGTCTATTTGCTGGACAGGGCCATCTGCTTCTAGATTTATGCAGTAGAGGAGTGTGAAAACCAGCTAAGCCACCCATCCACTGTTTCATGGTGAGGGCAAGGAATTTGTCTGTTACTTTCAAGGCTCGCAAGATATCCCTGGGCTCCAAACAGACTGTTTCATAGTCCTCGGTGCCTTTCAAACTTCCAAGAAAGTGATTACAGATTACCAAGCTTAGGGTTGTTTTTCAGTCATTCCTGGGGGCTCTTTCTTGCCTTCAGGTGCTGTTTTCACAGCCACCATGGGACCACTCATTTCAATGTCCCACTGACAGTTGTTGGCCTGCTTGGGGTACCCAAGGGAGATTTTCACTTGTGAGTCCCAAGGTTAAAGAACACATGTGTGCAAGACATCAGCAACAACAGCAGGCAGCATGGAGCAGAGCAGAAGGCCATAGTAAGAGCTTCTGCATCTTTATTGCATAATTCTCATACAGGTTGTTATCTCATATTTACATTCTTATATAGTGCCATAACTAGCACATGCGTGTTTACCTGTGGCGAGTCATTATTACATAACTGTATGCTACTGTGTATCTGTGCTAAACAAGCAGGATCACATCCTCAGGTGTCCTCATGTGCCCCTGAGCTTGAAGCAGGCTGAGTGGTTCCCCACATAGACCTATGCCAGACCCACTGTATTGGAGTCTCTGGGAAACAACCCTTGAAAAGTTGCATGTTTAATAAGTGCTCTGTAAAATGCTACTCAGCCCTGTGGTTCCTTTTTTATTTGACACTGGTTTACAGCAAAGCAGAAGCCTGGTCCAATGGAAGACCTCCCAGATTCACCAGCCTGTGTCTCACTGCTGGGAGGGTTGTTGGTGTATAAAGACGGCCATTTTTATGCTGGAAATGAATGGCAACATCATGGCTCCAGAATAAGCAACAATACAGTGTTTTGGTCCTCCATTTCTACATTCCTTCCTCTGCTTAACCCCAGACATGCCCTTTAGAGGAAATGGGCACTGGGGCATGGAAGGAGAGACTTCCAAAGTAGTGAGGAATGTTTTCTAAATGATGGTGCTGTGCTTTGGAAAAAACACTGATGTCATTCAGTATTCTTCTCCCAAAGAGAGGCTTTTTTTTTTTTTTTTTTTTTTTTTGTATTTTAGTTCATTTAGATGGTGTCACTCACTAGGGTCTCCCAAAGGCTCCATTCAAAATAGTGCCTTAAGTACCCACTCGAGTGCCATGAAGCCATTAAAATAGGCATCATTTCCACTCCATCTAAGCTTTCCATCAGGGTAGACAAACAAATTGAAGGGCAAACAAACAGAGCTACACAGCACTGAGAGAAACATAAACAAACAAAGGCCTTACCCAGAAAATAAATACAATTTTAAATATTGACATTCAGAACAGGGATTAGTACTTGTTATGTTCTGGGTTAAGATGGTTGGAACCATGCCAGGCATACATGATTCACTACCCTGTGCAAACAGAGATTGGATTATTTCCTCCCTATCCTTCTACTCTGTCTCCAAATTTAGAATTTGAAAATTCATTCAGTAAATGAATTTTCACAGTCAATTTCTTCTCTATTCTAAGAGTTACACATGGAGGATGATACAAAGAATAAGACTTTCCTTCCATTTGAGTGCTTGGCAATGGTGAAAATTAGGAAAGTGCAAGCATTTTTCACTAAGAAAATACTAGGGATCTTTCTGATAAAGGTAAGCAACTCAAATCCAAATAAGCATGTAAATACTTAAATCGCCATCTGAAATCAACTCTGCCTCCACGTTTTACCCAGTGTTAGTTAAAAGCCCAGGCTAGGTTATTCTGTAAGAATTTCCTGAATGGCAAAGAGGAGCCAAGGGATGTTGTAAATTAATTTGATTTTTTTTTTTGAGTCAGATGAGTTGATCTTGTTTTGACAGGAAGTTGTTTTTTCCTTCTCTTAGTATTTGTAGGAAGCAGAAGACCCCAGTAGATCAGGACTGTGACTTATGTATATACTGGTATAGATCGCTGGTTTCCTTTTAAGAGTTATTTAGATATGAAAGAGTTACTTAGATATGAAAGATTCTGAATGCAATTCAGTCAGCAGAATCAAATGCAAACCTTGCTTAGTTTGTGTGCAACTTTTCTGACTTTGGAGGTCATCTCTTAGCAACAGCTGAGCCTCTGGCATATTGGTTCCTCTGAAGATCTGTTATGAAAATAGCTAGTGAGTCAGGGCAAAGAAAGTAGACCTGGAATCCTCAAAACATCTCCCAAGGACACAGCCACTACCACAAACCAGCATTTTTATACCATCTAATTGTGCTCACAGCAAGAAACTGCCTACTGAAGATTAGATATATTTGGTCAAGGGCATGATATAAATCTTTTCCATATGTTGAATAAACCTTTATGAGCCTGTAAGTTATTTTTCTGAAACATACTTTAGTCCCCCTTACTATCTTAATTCTCAATTTTACATCATACCAAGTAATAAGTCCGTTCAAAAGTCTTTTCTAACCCTCCAAACCGGGTAAGAGGCCTCCTTTCAGAGATCCCAAAATACCCTGTGTTTGCTATTTTTTCATCACTGTTTCCTAAGCATAATTACTTTTATCTGATTCTTACTAGGTTGTCAGCTTCCTAAAACAGCAGTATTATATTATATCTTCCTGCCTTAACATATGTGATAGACGTACTTTAACAAATTTAACATTTAATAAATGCTTCTTAAATAAGTCACACAGTACATTGAGATACACGAATATATAGATAGGCAGATAGATGTGATCCAGTGTGAATGAGTATATTCCTGCATGGATAAACACATTAGCAGACATACTGGATGGAGTTCATTGGGATTTTTTTTGGGGGGGGTGAAAAATTCCCCTCCATTGCAACAAGCAATTATCAGCTGTAGGTATTTGAACTGATTTAGCTCCCATATTGCACCTGGGGCTCACTGTGAAAAAAAGTATAAACCAGCTAAGTTGGTTATAAAGTGAAATTCCATGTTATGATTTCTGTTTAGGGGAGATGAAAAGAAAGTCAGTGAAGACATGGTCAAGCCACAGGGTTAAGCAGTGGGGGGGGAGGGAGTCAATGGGAGAAGGGTAAACATTAAGGTTTTGAGCCAGTGGGGTTGAGGCTTGGAGAAGCAATGTGGGGGACATAAGAAAGAGTGAAGAAACGTCTGGTTTGGGGGATCTTTTTGGATGAAGCACATTTGTTCCTAGGTATTTGTCAGGTTATTAGAACAAAATGAGGAACAAGGACTAGGGCCTCTGGAATTGGTCTACAAGCACTTAGGCTGGTGCCAGTGGGGACTGACCGAAGTCAGCAGTCTGACTGTCACAGTTGTGACTGGGCGTGGTATGTAGAAATCCTGACATTTTCCAGCTCTCTCAACCAGAAGGAGCTCTGGTACCTCCTGTCACCTGCCACATTTAACACAGCAATTTTCAATCCACTGAATTTAATGAAAAAGGAATTCTAAATCCTGAAATTGAGAATCTTCAGGCAGTTATTTAGAGAGTTAGTTCTCTAATTTCTAGTGCTGAAATTTGGCATAAATTTTCTTTTTGCTGTAGGATGAAGAATACTTATATTGAGAAGTGAATCCCCCCCCCCACACACAAACTTGTCTCTAGTTGCTTACAGTTGAAACAATGCTTCTGACACTGAAAAAGAACCCAATATACAAAGAGTAGATATCAGACCCTGAATAAACATTGCGTATGTTACAGCCAAATACAAACTGGACAAGGAAGAATAAGGCTCATTTCTCAAAAAGAACGTGTTTCTGGGAGAGTGAAAATAGTTTCCCAGGGAGCCCCATGAAACTGGCAGGGATTTTGTCCAAAAAGTAAATTATCAGGACAAGTTAAAGCAGAGTAGAAAAATTATCAAGTGTCTATGGGGCCTGCCTGAGCATGGGTAAGGTATAATTTAACACAGAGAAATGTATGTTTTCTTGTTACAGAACATGTAGTTGTCTTTTCTTGATGATTATCTGCATTTTTTTTTTTTTTTTAGATTAAAAAAAAGGGAGGGAGCTTCCCTTGGCGGCTGCTGTAGTTCATTGTGAGCTCGCAAACTGCTGAGTGGGATTGTGGAAAAAGGTCAGATTTTATGCAGTGTGGCTGCCTGTCCTTCTGATCTGCTGTTCTCAGCCTCTAGTGACCTCAGATCTTGAATCATTCTTGCCACTTTTACTAAAAAAATATCTCAGCCTGTGCGTGTTTCCGGGCGTCGGGTGACCCAGCCTGTTCCCTGTTCCACTTATTGAAAGCTGCTCAAAAACCGCTCTGGCAGCAGAGAAAATGGTTATTTCCTTACATTTGTAATGCCAAGGCATAGCTTGGTAAAAAGAAGATTATGCCAGACCAATGTTATTTCCTTTTGTGCTACAGGGGCAGGATATTTGGTGGTGGTAGGCAGTGGAGGGTGGAGGGAAGTAAGCAATGTGAATGGAATTAAGGCACTTGATTTATGTCACATGATATTAAAAGCCAGACGCTAAGACACTGATAATAATTGGTCTGTTGAAAATTCTTAAAGAATGATAATCAGTAGCTCTTATCAACCGCCGAGTACATCCTGAAGGATTATTCATTATTAGTAATTTAGGTAAAGATATTGAAAATGCTCATTTAAGTGCCTTTGGAGAAGGCACCCATTTGAAGTCAGATAATGCAATCAATTTAAATGTTAGCAATGAAATACAACGTGACTTTCAAATATCAGAAAAATGTGTCCATTAATAATGAAATTTGCTTTTACACTCAGCAGAGACCAATGCACGTTAAAAGCTTTAGGAATCAGAAATATAGAATCTAGGTGGCCTTAGGCTGAAAAGGCATAAATTCAGGAGAAAGTGCACCCATGTCAGAGTGAACCATGAACTAAATGAATTAGTAATGTAGTATTATAAAGAAAACAATTTATTATGGCTCAAGGTTATTGTAAAGAAAATATGGCATTCAAAGACAAGAAATCATAAACTCATAATGTTTAGAATCATTAACACTTAAGAGTTAATTCTTTGTGATCCTAACTTTAAAAAGGTCAAATATTCTACAGTCACAAAAATAGTAATGATAAGAACAACAAATAGAAGAAAGAAGAAAATAATAACTTCACACTTGGGATGTCAGTGTTGCCTGCTTTCAGTGTTTGTTACACGAGATAGCATAGCGGGCTCTTAAAATATTATTTGAGGATTCTTCTGACAGGGTCATACTTTACAACTTCTGAGCTGTTTCACTGAATAATGAAAAAAATAGGTAAGTCAGTGGGCTAAAATTAGCCACTAATTATTTGCAAAGCACTCCTCTATCAGATTCTCCTCGTGCTTGTCCTAGTTTTCTTTGTCCCTAGCTGTAGAGACCATTTATCTTTTTAAACAAGTGCAGAATCATACCAGCACCTTCTGGCCTGAAATTCAAACTTCTTTTGTATTGATTTTAACCAATTACTGCTCTTGTCTAAAATGCTAAACCATAAATAAGGCAGGAAGCAATGCTGAGACTTTCCACCAATATTTCTTGCAGTTAGATACTCCTAGCATCACTGAACTAGAAGAAATCAATGCTGCAAGTCCAGAGGACTGCACTTGACTGGAAAAATCAACTCTTTGAAAGCTAAACAAAAATCTCTTTGTCTTTTTTTTTTTCTAAACTTACTATGAAAATATCACATATATACAGAAATATGCACAAGTGGTCAAATCTCAATGTTTTTCCAAAATCAATACAGGTAGGTAACCAGCCCAAAGATAAAGAAAACTAAAACACTTCTAGTACTTGGGAGCCCTTCGGTAGCCCACCCAGTCTCTACTTTTTCTCAAAAGTAAACAGAATCTGACCTCATTCACTTGTGCTGTTACCAACACTCCAAGGAACACATTTGCAAAGGTCCCTTCATTCACATGGGCATGCATTTCAGTTGAGTAAATGTCTCCACTTGTTCTGATTTTAATGACAGGGTGATCCTCCACAAAAGCATTAGTGCCTTGAACCTATATTAGGACAGTATGACTTGGTCTTTAGATGGCTTTTGTCTTTAGAATCAAAGACCGATGAATGATTGATAAATGCTTCTAATAGCCTTAAATTGCTTGAAGAGCTAAAACAAAATACCTGTTCCTCTGATGGCTGAAATATGTTTGCTCTTTTTATAAGATCTAAATTTAGAAAACAGGGCCCTATAATTTGTTGAGAAGAACTAGGCCTGGAGTTTTAAAGGAATATTTAAGTATATTAGTTTGAAACTTGAGAAATAATTCCTTAAAGTGGAAGTAGACAAATATATTTGTCTGTATTCTATGGGAAAATACCCTTAATATTAATTATGTATCTTAATTTGGCAAGTATTGGAGTTCATACAGTCTAAATACTTTTAATGACAGAAGTTCTCTGCACTTTTTCAATTGGGCAGCTGATCAGCTGTTACAACAGAGTTTTATCTGGGTGCAGGTCTCTGTAATCTACAAAGAACAACTCATAGCTGAAAGAATCTACTTCTCTGGTCAGAAAAATGATTTATGCTTTGAAAATTCAATTTACAAAAGATTCATAATGGACTCAGGGTCCCAGAATCTAATTTCATCATAACCTATAACTGTAGATATCAAAATCTCCATTGGAACCTGTTAGCATCTACTTCTTTGAGGCAATAATTATAAAAGGATATGAAGTTTCTAAGTATCCACTTCACTTTTGTATACAGTATTATTTATTACTTTGCCCGACTGCTTTTGAGGAATTGTGTTTTTTGTATGATTTCTAGGATATGCATATTTTTAAAAAGTCATTCTCTCGCTGTAGACTGAACAAGAGGTGGGTGATACTTTTTAATTCAGATAAATTCCCTAAAGATATGACCCAATATAAATTCCCTAATTTAGCTTGGTAGAACCACTATTTGATGCCCCAGTGCTCCTAAATTAGTACGTTAGTTGGTAGATATTTTAAAACGAGTAATATGCAGAAGCCTAGCAATTGGTTCCAGATAGCCAAGGACTGGGCATGCAGGCTGATGAAGTGATACATGTGTGCATTAAAGCATACTAACATAGTGCTTTTAAGAAGCTGGAGGTTTAAGCATATGAAAATAGTCCTTTGTATGTACGAGATCACACATAGTGTTTTGCTACTAAATGCAGCCAGGTTTTATTTGTTCATGTAGAAATTACTACTGAGTGTATATTACATGTCAGATGCCATGGTAGGCACTTAGAGCATGGAGACTCAAGTAAGTAGATCCTCTCCAAGCAAAAGCTACCATCTACTTGGAGAGAGTGAAGCACAGATACACATTTACAATTAGGGTGAGAACTTTTAAACAGTGATATCTGTTCATATTAACAGTAATTAACAAAAAAAAATAACACAGTGACTGCTCAAATAAATAAGACTTAGCTTCTCATACAGGAATATTCTTAGATCCTAAAAAAATGTTTTCAGCTCTGCTTGGGGTGGGATGAGACCATGAGGAAAATCTCCAAAGAGGTAGAGATAGATTGATGGTGTGATAGGCTGAAGAATGACCCCACCAAGATGTCCATGTCTTAATCCCCAGAAACTGTGAATATGTTGGTGGCAAAAGAGACTTTTCAAATGTGATTAAATCAAAGGTGTTGGGGAAGAGTTATCTAGGCAGGACCAATATAATCACAAGGGTTTTTCTGAGAGGATGCAGGAGGGTCAGAGTCAGAAGCAGATGTGAGAGAGAAGCAAAGATTGGCATGATTCCCTGGTGAGGAAGGCTCCATAAACAGAAGAACATGCACCTCTGGAGGCTGTACAAAGACACGGAGTGGATCCTGCCTTGACTCTCCAGAGGGGAAACTGTCCACTAACCTCTCAACTATACGCTTGTGAGGCTGATTTTACATTTCTGACCTTTACAACTGTAAAACAATATGCTTGTATTGTGTTAAGCTGTTGGGTTTGTGATAACTTGTTAGAGTTAACAATAGGAGAGTAATACACTGTTCATTGTAATTTTCTGCAACCTTTAATTCTTGGTGATGCCTGTGTATTGGTAGAGGACTATCCAGTTCTGAGTCTCCCAATTCCTTGATTTTCTTTCTTCTAGGGATTTCTACCCAACTTCACTCTTCACTGACTCTCTCTCTCTCTTAGTCAAAGCCTGGAGTTAATATTACCAATATTGTAAACCCTCCATAAACTTACTCCAAGGGTCCCATTCTGACTCTCTCTCTCTCCCTCTCTCTCTCTCTCTTTGTCTCTCCCCCCACCCGCCTCTCTTCCTCTCCTGCCTCCCTCCCTTATCCTGATTCCAGTAATGCAGCAATCTCTCTGAATTCTCCAGCCCACTGATCCCACCACCTGTTTGCTGCTCCTCACCCCCATGTCCTCATTTCCCTTTGAGCCCGATTTAGATTTCTTGGGCAGCCATTGTAAACATTCCCTTGCCCACGCACTAGACTCCCTGGCTTCTCTCACTTTGAAATGTTTGCTTACCAATATTCTACTTTTTCTCTCCAATTTTTGGCCTACCCCTTGCCTGCTCTTGGATGCCAAATGTGACTGAAGAAAAACACAAAGCCATGCTTTTGATTGCCATTTAAATTTACAAACAGTGGTCCCGAGGAGAGTGAGGGCTGTCTGTCCTTCCACTGTGCCTTCCTCCACTCTCCTCGAGACCAGTTCACACTTTGCCCTCTCTCCAAACTACCACATCCTCCTCCCTGCTCTTCACGTCTACCTAGCTTGTCATCCTAAGGCAATGAGATTGCTCATAAGGACTCCTATACTGCACCTCTCACTGGCTCTGCCCACCTTCCAGGCTCTCTACCCATATGCAGTATTGCATTTCTCTCCTGTGGCCCTGGGTGTGGCTCTTTCCACAATGCTTTTTCAGGCCAATGTCTCCACTCCTACATGAATTCTCCTTCTCTATCCTCTGCTCAAGGATTTTGCTATTATTATCTTATTTATTTCCCTCATCTCTAAAGTCATTATTTTTCCCCCTTCATTTTGTAGGATCGTTTCTGTTATCATCCTTGAGAGTGCTGTCTATATTTGCTATCTTCTCTCTCTTTTTCTCTCTGCAGTAGGGTCTCACTGCATTGCCCAGGTTGGTCTTGATCTTCTGAGCTCAAGTAATCCTCTTGCTTCAGCTTCTGGAGCAGTTGGAACCACAGGCACACACCACCACAGCTGGCTCGAGCCATTCTCTAGAGAACTCACCCCACACTTTCTTTACATCTCCTTGCTGGGATAGCTGTTATGGAGGAGTCAGTAATTCCAGGTGTTAAACCTAATGTTTGGGTTTTATCTAATCACATCTGTCAGAAACATTTGATATGGATGACCACACCATTCTTGAAACACTTTTTTCACTTCGGCATCTGGGATGTTCTTTCTTAGTTTTCCTCCTATCCGTTGGATGATTCATTCTGCTTCTACTTATCACGCCAAACCTCTAAATACTTAGAGACCCCAGTGGTCATTCTTGAGCCTCTCTCTTCTATATCTACACCCACTGCATGTGGATCGCATCCAGACCCACTGCTTTAGAATGCTAATTATGTCCACATGCTGGTGGCTGCCAAATTTATATCTCTAGACAGTCCACATCTCTGTTTTAAACTCCAGACTTTTAACATCTAGTTGCTACCTCAATATTTGCATTCAGACTTTTGGTAGGCAGATCAAAATTCACTATTCTGAATCTGACCTAATTCTCACCTCTGTCCTTGCTGTATACCATCCAACCCGTTTCCCTGCAGGTTTCTCAGACTCAGCACCTGGCAACTTCATCCCTCAGTGGCTCAGGACTATCTTGACTCTTTTACTTATACCTTATTAGTCAGCTTTCTGTCATGGTAGCAAAAGACTGAGACAATGAACTTAAATGGAGAAAATATTTTGATTCACATTTTGGGAGGTTTCAGTGCATGATCAGTTGACTCTGTTGTTTTGGGACTTGGGGTGACAATGAGTGGCAGAGGAAGCCCATTTACTTCAAGACTGGAAAGAAAGGGGGGAGGGAGGAGGAAGAGGTAGGGGCTGGAGTCCTAATGCCACCTTTAAGAGTAACCTCCAGTCACCTAAAGACCTTGCATTACACCCTTTTCCATCACAACCTGATAGCACCAACCTAGGAATTAAGCATTTGACACACAGTCCTTAGGCAAGGGGAACAAACCACATCTAAAACTACAACACACTCCATATGTAGTCCATTAGCAAATTCCATCAGCCATACCTTCCCAGTAGGCTCAGGATCCAACCATATGTCGATTCTACCACTACAGCCATGTCCTAACTATAATTTTTTTCCTGGGTTACTATATTTCCTCCATGATGGTCTCCTTGTCCCTGCTTCCCTGTCCCCACAAGAAGAAGTTATTTGTTTAACAAACGTTTATCAAGTGTATACATGCTTTGCCTGAATTGTGAAATCCGATCATGTGTCTGCTCTCTGTTTCCAGAGTGAATGTTGAAGCTCTCAAACTGGCCACTTTGTTGACCTCATTTCCTAGCTAATCCTTCTTGATCACTGTTCTCCAGCCACACTGGCCTCCTTGTTTTCCCTCAAATATGTGAAATATGCCTCCACCTTAGGGACTTTGTACTTGGACTTTTCTCTGTCCCAAATATGTACTCCCCCAATTCTTCCTAGGCTTGCTTCTCACTTCTTCTGGGTCTCTCCTCAAAGTTCACCTATGAGGGAGCTCTTCATAACACAGTACTACCTATTTTCTACCTCAGTTCTCCCCATCTTCCTGCCCTTGTTTTGTTCTTCTTCATGGCATTTATTTACACTTTAACAATATTATCGAGTATTTATTTGACCATTTATTTATGACCTACTCAACCCATTAGAATGTAAATTCAACAAGAGCAGGAATTTGGAGTTATTTCATTCACTGCTACAGTTCCCAATACTCAGTATTTTCTGGCATGTGGTAGATGTGCAACAAATATTTGAAGAATGAATAGAGTTGCTAAATAAAATACATAGGAATAAATATTCCCATGGAACATTTGGATATATTTGTATTAAACATTTATTCATTGTTTATTTGAAATTCAAAGTTAACTGGATATTCTTATTTTTATTTACTAAATCTGGAAATCGTATGAATGAATGAATACTGGCTGAGGTCCTTGAGGAATGAATAGAATTCTGCAGAAAAAGAAAGGAGTAAGAAAGGACATTCTAGCAGAAAGACTAAATTGCAAAAGCATACAAGCACAAAAGCAGTATCACTCATTCAGATAAGAGTTATGTGGAAAGCAACCCTATCCTCAGCTCTGCCAGAATTACTTTGCTGGAGAATACATTTGAAAAGGGTCTGAGTCCAAACTTGGACAGACTTTTTTAGTCTAGTCTTTATAGATGGGCAGTAATAAAAGTTCATAAGAAGTGTAGAAGATAGGATGTTTGTTTCTCCATTATGCCATTATTACAGGAAAGGATATACAAAATATAAAAAGAACATCCTTGGGGTGAAGGAAAATATATTTTCTCTTTTTCAACCACAGGATTATATGAGGTCATTCACAATTATCATGTTATTAATACTGTTGATATTTTAAGGCTTAATTTATCTGGAAATTTTCCCTATTATAGAGGAGATTTCATGCTTATTAATTCTTTTATCTGAGAAAGAAGAATCTGCCTTGTGTGGTAGATGATGCAGCCGGGTGCCCATATGCCCTTTCATTCTTGAAACACATTCATTCAGTCACTGGGAGTGGTGGTAACTGGTACTCTCCTTTGAATTATTCTTTCTGACTTGCCACTAAGCAGAAAGAACCACTTTGCCCTCATGGCACTGACTCCCTGAAGTTGCCACATCTTATCTGAAGAACTCCTAGGGGATCATATGAGGCCCTGCTGTGATTTTAGTAATTCAGCTCCCCCCTTTGCACAACCCCCGCTCTGTCATCTACTGTTGCTATTGCTCTGATAACCTCCCACCCCTTGTCAGATACTCACTGTGTTGTCTTCATCTCAGGCTGCTTCCAGGGAACCTAACCTAAGATAGCTGGTTGCAGGAAGAGTCTGAGGGAGCTAACTCTAAAGTGGGTCTCAGACCAGGATTACCCATAGGTCACAGGGAGTGGAGACACCATCATTGATGTTAGATAAACATGGACAGTGCTCAGAATGTTGTAGCTATGTGACTGTTCCACTTTCACTGGTTGTTAACTGAGATGGGCTACTGGTGGAAAGTGATAGTAAAAGGTCAATTGTTAAAAGTTCAGAGGAAGTAGTAATTATAAGAACTATGGAAATAAATGACTATGAATATTTGATGTGTTGAAGCGAGACAATGAACAGCTGAGGGTCATTAGTCAATGAATAGAAATTTGGAAGTTCTTGGCGTCATACAAAGAAAAATTTTTTGGTTATGCTAGGAATCAGACCCAGAGCCATTATACTAATCTCTGTTACCCAGCCCTTTATTTATTTTTATTTCTTATTTTGATTATAGGGCCCTATGTTTTATATCTAGATGTCTCCCTAAAGCCTCACATGATCATAGGTGGAATGTTCAGAAGGTGACTGGATTACAAGGGCATCACAATTGACTTGTTGTTAGGCAGGGCTTGGTTGGAAAAGTCCGGTCACTATGCATGTGAACTGGAAGGTTAAATCTGCTTTACAAGCTCCTTTCTTGATTCTCTCTGCTTTCTATTCACCACATATTGAGTAGTTTCCACCACCATGCCCCTCTGCCTTGCTGTTCTGCTATGGAGCCAGCCCACCATGGATTGACATGTTAGCCAAAATAAACCTTTTCTCCTTTAATTTGTGGGTATTGAGTTTTGTGTCTTGGTAATGAGAAGAGAGCTTAAGACAGATTTTGGTACCAGAGAAGTTGGGGTCATTGCCCTGATATAACCTGACCATGTGGTTCAGAAGTCTTTGGAACTGTTTTGAGAGAGTCTGGAAAGGTTTGGAAATGTGGACTGAAGCAGCTCTAGAATGCTGTAAACCAACCTTGATGGAAGATTCTGGTTAGATGAAGATTCAGAAGATCAGAATTCCAATAGAAAGGTGGTAAAGACCAGACTCAGAGGGAATAAGGATTCCATTAACACTCTGACTCAAGACCACATGTATATGCGCTGCAGAAAATTTGTCTACATTTTGCTTATGTCCTGAGACTGTACAAGAGTGAGATTAAGGACAATGACTAACCTGGTGGAGGAAATTTCAAGGCAGCCAAATATTTAGGCAGTGGTGTGGATACTTTTGGTGGATTTTTGCAGGGTCTACATTGAGAATCAAGAGCAAACAGCACAGCTGATTTTTATCGGTACCAGGGATCGAACTCACGACTGCCTGCTTGCAAGGCAGGCGCTTAAGCCGCTGAGCTAAATCCCCAGCCCCGATTTTAGAAGTTTTGAGTTTCACCAGAAAGGAAATCCCTGTAAAGTTGGGGGCCTACTGCAGTATAGGAGAGCTTGCTTGCTGAAAAGAATAGTATCAAAAAAAAAAAAAAAAAAAAATCCAAAATCTTTGGTTTAAGAGAATAGGAAAACTGGCTTATAGACATGTTATGAATTAGCAAGGCCTCACTCTTCCCAAATTCAAAATTACAAGTGTAAAAAGACTTTTTTTAAAGAAGAGAGCCCCAGAGCACTCTTCTGGAGAAAAGCAGCCTAGGGCAGTGATGGTGAATCTTTTAGAGACCAAGTACCCAATCTGCAACCTCAAACCCCGCTATTTATCACAAAGTGCCAATGCTGCAATTAAACCTAAATACTGAGGTTTTATTTAGAAAAAAACCTCACATATTAACATCTTTCATCTTAAAAGAAAAACCCAATAATAGATCTTTCAATTATACAGCTTTTTATTGAAAGGAAGAGTGTATTTGGCATGCTTTTGCACAATTAATGTGATCTTTGCTCTTGTATACGTGTTGAGTTGTTACACCTTGGCTGAAGTGACTTGGCTTGCATGCCAACAGAGAGGGCTCTATGTTCTTGCTACAGCATACATTCCATAGGTTTGGCATCACTCACCTGGAGAATTAATTCCCTGCAATTTGGTTCACAGTGTTCAACCATCTGGGTACTTGGAGGCCTCTGCAGCCATGATATGCAAAGGCCTGGTTACTGATTTTACAGGCATGTAGAATGCAAGAGTTGTGGGGTCAAAGAGGCTTCCACCTAGATTTCAGAAGAAAATCTGAGAATCTTGGCAGTACACTCCTGACATGCCAGTGCCTATAATTGAGAGAATGAAACCAAAATTGCAGTGCAGACTCTATTGCACTACAGTGGAGATTTTGGAAAAGCCCACGATGTGGAACATCTGAGGAAAGACACATGGTGTTACCAAAGCCAAAAAACAGGTCATAAGAGCTGCAGCCACTGGCAATGCCACAGGGGCAGGGCTGCCCTAGCCATTTGGAGTTCCCATCTCCCTGTTGCTTGCTCTAGGTACTAGCCAGGATTTAACATTTACCCTGTTTTTCAGTCTTACTTTGATCCCACTGCTTTCTATCCTCCTGTTCCTCACTTTGAAATGAGAATGGTTACCCTGTGCTTGTATGTCAGCATGTTTAATTTTCTTTTGATTGTTATAGGGGCTCACTGCTAAGAGTTTGCCTTAAATCTCAGAGACTTTATACTTGTACTTTTCAGCAATGTGGAAACCACTAGGACTTTGGCTGTTCTTAGAGAGATACTAAATACAATTTACACAAAGAGATGTTTGTGAATCTTTGGGAGGCCAGCCCAGAATGTTATGATTTGTATCTAGATGCCCCCTAAAACCTTATGCAATCATAAGTGAGACCTTTAGAAAGTGATTGAATTGTAGCTTCTTTTCTGGATCCTCTTTTGACTCTAGTTTCTGTGTGCCATGCTGTGAGTAGTTCTCCTCTACCATGCCCTTCTACCATGCCATACTGGCTTGGAGCCAGCCAACTGTGGACTGAAGTATGAGCCAAAATAAACCTCTTTTCCCTTAAATTGCAGAAATTTGGTATTGTGTTTCAGTGTCAATAAAAAAAACTATGGTGCTCGCAAAATCATTAAATTGTCCAGATTGAGCTTGAATTTATGATTTTCCTGTTTCTGCCTTTAAGAGTGCTAGGATTATGGGAGTACATTACTATGCCCAACAAGAAACTACTGTCTTAGCTGGGTAAGGTTGCACATACCTGTAATCTCAGCACTCGGGAGTCTGAGGCAAGAGTATCATTGCAAGTTTGAAACCAGCCTGGGTTACAAAGTGAGCTCAAGGCCAACCTGAACTGCATAGCAAGACCCTGTCTCAAAGAAAACACACACACACAAAACAGAAAGAGAGAGACAGACAGACAGACAGAGACAGAGACAGAGACAGAGAGAGACAGAGAGAGAGACACACACATACACAGAGAGAGAGAGAGAGAGAGAGAGAGAGAGAGAGAGAGAGAATGAAACTATTTTTTCATAAAATAGTTTTTTCACAAAAAGTGCCAAGGATCAGATCTAAGACTTAATTGGGAGAGAACTATAGAAGATTGAATTAATGCTACCCACCTCTATTGTACAGGTTTCTTTTCCTCACTTTACACCTATGGACCATCGAAGATGCCTCTAACTAGCTGACTGAAGAAAAAGGCCAGGATAGGTTTGCAGTGCATGTGTGTTTGCTAGGAGGAAATTGACTGGAGCATCAGTATAGATCCCTTTTATTCCTGCAATGGGAGATCTTAGAAGATAGGTTGCAAAAGAAATTCTACCAATCAGCAGAGTTTTGGATAGTGCACTTAGCCTAATACTGTTGGAGATTGGTTTCATGAACTGATCAGAAATATTAAAAGACATTTGAAGCAAAGACATTTGGAGAAGAGGCATGTTGATGAATCTATGGTCATGGCTCAGTGTGAAGATATTTTAAATTCTTTGCCAATGCTAGTCAGAGAGCATCTACGATGCAAGAGGCACTTAAGAAACAAGTACACAAAGTGGCTTGACTGGTAGCTAACAGCCAGTCTCTGTGTGAGACACCCTAGGGTTGGCACAGTGAGCATATGTGCAGAGTAGTTATGGTACAGGAAACATAGGCTGTACATGGGCTAACAGCAGGGACTCCCAGTCCCTGATTTGTGTACTGCAACTGCCAAATGCCTTTCTTGTCATCAGAACCAGCCCTGTGTACCCAATATGATGGTATCTTTCAAGGAAAACAATTAACCATTTGGCGGCAAGTTAGTCACATTGAATCCTTTCTGCACAGAATGGGCAGGCAATTAATCTTGATAAAAATCAATACAGATAGCTGTGGGTTTGCTTTTCCTGCCCACAGCATGTCAGGTAACACCACCTTCTAAATGATGATATGGTATTTGATCCACAAATGTGAAATCCCTTATGACATTTTCTATTCAAGGGACCTACTTTACAACAAAAGAGTGTGAGAGTGGATACATGACTCTTGAGAACTGATGCTAATCAAATACTACATTTCCCAGGCCCTGCCAGTGTCCAACAGGATAAAATGGCCTTTGAAGAAACTGGTGTAGCTCAGGCTTGGAGATGATAATGTGATACGATAGAGCATCATCCCCCAGGTCACAGGACACAGCCTAGGCTAGATATGGCCATGTGGTATTCCGTCCCCAGTAGGATGTGTACTTGGGGACATGTAGGAAACGAGGAAGAAGAAGAAGTGACTGTGCTTATCATCACAATCAGTGACTATCAGAAACTTCTGCTTTCTGACCTTGCAACTCTGGACTCAGTGGGATCAGAGGTCCCATATCCTAAAAGAAAACTACTTCCACTAGGGAACAAAGTACTTGTTCCACCAAACTTTAAAGCTACCCAGTTGCTTCAGGCTTCTTGTTGTAAGAGACAAGAGAAGGAAAGAAGTCATCATTTTGGGGATGTATTCTATCCGAGACTCAGCAGATGTAACTGACTTGGATCACTAGGAGGAGATGGGATTGCTGATCTAAAATGACACCAAAAAAAACCAAACAAACAAACAAAAAAAACAAAAAAAACAGGAATTGGCATCCAGGTCATCTCCACGGGAGTCTCCTTCTAGTCTCTTTTCTTGAGCAGGATATGACAACCAGGGTCTCAGACCCATCAAAGATGAGGGTCTAGATCACCCTCTCAGGTAAGCCCCTGAGTCCAGCAGAGATGCTAGGCAGGGGAGAGAATATAGAATGAATATGGAAGAGAAAGAATAGAGGCCTCAGGATCCATTACTGCAGTGACACACTATGGTTTTTCTTGCCAATCTTTCTGTTAAGTTTCCCAGAAAAAAGAACCAATCAGAATCCTAGAGGAGTTTTTGCAAAACTTAATTTACAAAGAAAAGGATCCAAGCAGCAAAAAGGGTGGACTGCAGTTAATACTGAGAAGTACTGCCCAGATCTTCCCTCCAGAACTAAGATATCATTTCCCCAGCTGTTGGGAGTGTTGGCCATGGAGAGCTCAAGGTTGCGTCATTCTCCTGGAAATACTTTCAATCATTCATGCTCCTGGGGCCAGTTCTCAATCAATGACTATTAGATACAAACTACATAGATCCAGCCCCTTTGTGTCAAGGTGAGATAAGAGAGGCTATCTCAACTTCTCTTTGGCCACCTTTCCCACTGTGATTGCCAATCCAGAAAACATTCTCTAGTAAACTTCCCGCACTCAAATGTCTGTTGCAAAATCTGTGCCTCAGGTTCTAAAAAAGCTAAAGAAAAACTTTTATGATCAATGTATAATTTATGATTAAGAAGAATTAAGAACTGGGAAACAGACTGAGAAACAAGTGAGCCATTATCCAATAATTCACAAAGGAAACTACAGAGAACTGAATGAAGCCAAATATGTTGATACCTGCTTATAATTCCAAAGCTGTGGAGGTTGAGGGAGGATTCTAAATTTAGTCCAACCTATGCAATCTAGAGAGACCCTGTCTCATCACTGTGCCATATTGCATTTCTCTCTCAAACTCCCTCGCTTCTACTCTCGGTAGAAACCACTTCTACTGCCTATAGAAACCATTGGGTCAGCCATTCTAACCCAATATGGCAGGGAGTTTAACTTCCTTGGGCAACCCTGGACCAATGTGGGATGTTCACAATGTGCGTGGACCACCAGAGAGTTCTTAGCAGCATGGAGCCATAGTTGCCCACAGTAATACCTGACCTAATAACGCACTTCTGGATAGATTTCCCTCTAACCCTATTTTACTCTTTCTTGTCTCTCATTCTCATTCCTTGGAATTATTCCCAATATAAATTACCTGCATTGGAAACACTTATGTTCTGCTTATTGAGGAAATACAGACTAAGACGTTGTACCAAAATGACCCTAAAAGGAAGCCTTCAGAAAGGAGCCTTGATTTTTCACCAGTCCTTCTGGGGTGGTAATGACTCACTGGCTTACAGAGGCATCCTGATCCCTACTATTTTCACCAGTGGTAAATTAGAGTGAGCTGCAGGTGAATACAGAAGCACTGCCTTCTTGCTCCTTCTCTTTTTCCTCTTTTAAACAGGGTCTTGCTGTGTTGTCCAGATTGGTCTTGAACTGAGTGATCCTTCTACCTTTGTCTCCCAAGTACTGGGATTACAGAACTGCCTTACTGTGTCTGGCTTGAAGCATTGTTCTATGTCATAGTAATGGCATTTGAATGATAGGAGAAAAATTTATCATATGAATGTTATATGGACTTTTTTTGAGTCTTTTTGAGATGGGCTGGTCTTGTATTTCAGGCTGGTCTTGAGTTCACTTTGTGGACTAGATTGGCCCAATAATCCTCCTGCCTCAGCTCCCAAGTGCTGGGGATTCAGGCATGTGCCACCATACCCAGTTCTGGATTTTTTTTTTAAAGAAATATTTGAGAGAGGTTACTTTATAAAGAAAGAGGTTCTATCTTGGCTGGTAGTTCTAGAGGTACAAGGCCTACACAATATGTTGCAGGCTCTGGCAAGGGTTGCATCACCTCATAACAGTAGCATGTTTGTGTCTCTGAGTCTGCATGATCTTTCTTTCTCATAAAGTCACAAGAGATGCAATCATAGTGCTCCACCCTAATGATCTAATCTAATCTAATCTAATCCAATCACTTCCCAAAGGTCCCACCTCTGAATGTCAGAGTTGAATAAAGTTACCACTGTCTTAACACCACTGTCATAGTTTAGGGATTAAACTCCTGCATAAATCTGTTAAGGACAAACTACTGTATATGCAAACCATAGCAGATTTGGAATTGACTGCATGTTATTAAAAGCATTGTAAGACTTCAGAGAGAAAATAACAGGGTCAGGTTCATCAGCCATCAACTTCAGACATGCAGTGTCAGAAGACACTCCTGGTATATGTAACAAGGCTTTTGTCCTCTGTAACTCAGTCCTGGTATTTCATTGTGAGAACAACAAAGCTACAACAGATAATGAATGTACAACTCTTTATGCTAAAGTCAAAGCCCTGAAGTAATATTTGAGACACTTGGACGTGGAAAGGGGACATTTTGGTGGATGTGCCAGACATTCTTTAGCCCCACAGGCTCAAGAAATTGAGCATAGCAGAAGTGGCTCAGTATCCTATGATGGAGGGAAGAAGCTAAGCAATTTCTTCACAAGGTGTTGATGTCCTTCTCAGGGTCTGTTCTGCCTCCCTTCATTGCCTCAAGAGCTGGCTGATATGCACTGGCAGGAAATGGGAAGGTGTATGGAAAAGTGGATTTGGAGGGAGTTGGCCTAGGCAGGGCTCATTCTACGGCCATGCAGCTGAGACTTCATTGATATGAGAGCAATAACCTATGACTGGAAGCTTCATATCCTTTCCAAGGCATCTGAGCAAGTCCTCATTTGTGCTGAGATTGTTGCCTAAATTAATTGTGAAAAAAATTTGATGATAACCTGGAATAAATGATGTAGAGAAGGTCCAATTGTCTTGCAGAGTTTTAGAAATCTTAGGGAAGGGGCTGGGGGTCTAGCTCAGCGGCATAAGCGCCTGCCTTGAAAGCAGGCAGTCATGAGTTCGATCCCCACTACCGATGAAAAGGAAAAAGACAAAAAAAAAAAAAATCTCAGGGAGATGGAAATGTAAGACCACATGTATTATGTGACCCAGAGAATCTGTCCCATGAACATGTGGTCTAAAGCAGTTTCTTTCAATTAAAACAATAAGGATGAGCCCTCAGAGGTGCAAAATCACCTCCAAGAAGCCCAATGATGGCCACCTTCCATGGGGCAGGATTACTCCAGAGCATTCTGCAGCCATATAACTGAACTTTATTGTATCAGTGATTGTGGTAGAATTCTGGGAATAGCAGGATCCAGGTGGTAGCACTCAGAGTCAAGGACAAAGTGGGTACAATAGAAATGGGTCAGGCTGGACTCTTAACCAGGATGTCTTCTCTTGCCAGGTTTTGTGGTAATGGCGAATTGACTACAATGATAGAAGGGAACAAAACAGATGAACAGTTAACTAAGAAATTACTTTTATTACATAACCAGGAACACTTGAGAAGTTGGTGGGTACCAAACAGATTATATCAACTTCAGATGTGGAAAATCATGACCCTTGCCCAGTTTCTAGGTCTCAGCCAGTTCTTTCAAAGGCCATCAAGTGAAGGAGAGGCTGGGTTCCCTTGAGAAAAGATGCCATAATCCCACTACAGGAAACGACAGTTTATTTCTCCCACTCTTTCCCTATGGGACCTGCAGTCATTTACCAGAATAGGTGGTGGGTGGCGGGGGAAGAAATGCCTAAACCTTTTGAGGGCTATTGGATATAGGATATCAAACCATAGCAGATGATCCTCCAGTGACAGTGGAAACTTGTATAAGCCAGGTGATAAATAGAAGCCTTTCCAGTAAGTCTACAGCCCCATCCTATGTTTATTATCCCAACCCATGGTTGTATAACTGGGATGCATATACTTAACAGCAGGCAGAATGTTACACTGGACACCGGATCTACGGAAGTTAGAGCCAAGTGGAGGTCCTTGAAATTGCCCCACTCCAGGTAAGATAGTCAGCAGTACTGTATCCCAAGAGGAAATGTCACAATAAAAAAAAGTAAATGGAAGGATGGTGACCTCCATCATATATATCCCCATTCAGTTCACCCTGTATGGCCCTTGTGACAATTAGATGGATCAAAACAGGTGGTGACTGGGGCAGCTGTTGTATTGATGTTGCATGTTTGCTGAAACAGATTTTTAGCACTTGAGGTGTAACCACTAATATGGCTAATGTGATCTTTCTAGTCACCATCAGTAAAGAAAGTAAAACCCCAGGTTCCTTTAACAAGGCAGCAGGGCACAGCTGCTCTCACAGCAGAGCTATATTCACCCTTCTTTCTACTCCTACATGGCCCCAGGACCTTTCCATCTCAGTCCTACCTGCATGCCAGACATCATGCTTACTAAAGGCATTAATGACATTAGCCTCATTTTGAGTCAGAGAGCAGGAAATGGTGAGAAAAAACACTACAACAATTGATGGGTGAAAGTGGATTGAATTACTGACAATCTCTGAGGACATACAGTCATCCTCCATGAGGCTACGAAGCTGCTCGTGAGGTCAGGCTCAGATGGGTAACTGACTCATAGTAGACAATGAAGAGAAAAGATGAAGGTTTTGAAGGGTGCTTTGCCATAACCTTCTGTGTGGTTACTGGGTGTCTTCTGTTTTTTAGCAGTAAGAATCTACTGCAACCAGGCAATAAATGCATGAAGGCAACAGAAAGAATCTTAGAAATAGGGATTCTTTTGTTGTTGTGTTGATTTTTTGGACAGGAAACAGTTGTAGTGACAACTGAAGAGGAGAAATATGGAGAAGAAGTTAGGCAGTGCAGAATGGCCAAGAGCAGTGATACAGATAAAATGCTTAGAAGGACTTTGGGTATAGAACAATGGTACATTGATTGCTTGGAGTGTAGGAGGCCCTGGGTTTGATTTCCAGTTTGAGAAACACAGAAAGAAGTAAACTAAAGCATGAGAGAGAGAAAAGCAGAGTCCTAGAAAAGCTGAAGTGAAAGGATAGGAAAAAATTCAGTATGAGTTTAATATGTGGCAGGGAGGTCAGTAAGGCAGAATGACACGAATCTTTAAAAGACTAACACCAGCCAAATGCAGAGGCATAATCCCAGCTACTCTGGAGGCTGAGCCAGTGTGGGCAATGTACTAAAATCCTGTCTCAACACACACACACACACACACACACACACACACACACACACACACAAAGCTAAAGATACAGCTTAGTGCTCCTGGAGTTCAACCTCCAGTACTAGAAAAATAATTAATGCCATTCCCAAACACAAATCAATTTTTTTTTCAGAAAAAAAATCACACAATTCTCCTAAAGCTTGTTTTTGAAACAATTTCTGTCACTTCTTATTAGAAAATTATGGGTGTTCATTTTAGATATTTTATAAAACATAAATTAGCAAAAGGAAAAGATCACCTATAAATGCTACCTTTCAGACATTAATAAGTACCATTTTTAAATGTTTATCCTCTGAAGATTTTTGTGTGTATTATTTTAATAAAAATAAGATCATGCTATGTGAGACAATTTCTCTAAAAATGCATTCTTTTTATCTGTGAGAACAATAGTGCTGCCCTCAAAGTATTCCATGTTTGAACAGGGCGTGGTGATATAGCTCCTGTGATCCCAGCACTTGGGAGGCTGAGTCAGGAGGATTGCCAGGAATTTGAGGCCAACCTGAGCTACTGAATTAAAAGCCAGCCTGAATTACAAAGTGAGACCCTGTTTAAAAATTTTTTTTATTTGACATTTTTAAAAGGAACTCAATAAGTGGCAGAAAATATTTTCTGGGATTATTTGTTTATTTGACCTTTCATCATATCACCCCCAAAATGTACCATGTCATTCTACCATGAAGCCAGGGCCAGGTCAAACATAATTTGGCTTTCTTTCCCCTACAGAACTCTTACTTCGTGTGGCAGCACTGAGAGCCAGCCACATCTGACCCTTTTTACGGCCCTTTCTGTAGAACAACAAAGAGATGTATTGGGATAACTTCCGTGATAATGAAAAGGAAGTGCTGTGGGTTTGCTGGATGGTGGGGCAGATCACCGCTCTACAACTTTACTGCCTACACTCTCACTTTGGCCTTCTCTCATCAGCTAATGGGAAAAATGCTTATGCCATAAATAATGGCAAGAACTGAACAAAACTATCCAAAAAATGACAGGCATCTCAGCAATATGGGAAGCAACAACAAATTCACTTCTTTTTCAAATCTGCACACTAAAAGTAAGAAAGTTTATGGACAAAACAGGGTTGAGACAGGTCACTTATGACTTGTGTAACTTTAAAACAAAAGCACTCACCTTAACACCCAGCCTCCAAAATACTATCACAGGGGGCAGGGATTTAGCTCAGTGGCATAAACGCCTGCCTGGCAAGCGCATGGTCATGAGTTCGATCCCTGGTATCAAAAAAAGAAAAAAAGTAAAATACTAACACAGTAAACTTCCAAACACAGACTTGAGTTTAAGAAAAGATGACAGTTACTCAACAGAAGAGAATATAAGTAAGCATTGGTGCTGCCAAGTTATAGGAATACAGGAAGGGCAAAATGCACCAAGATCCAGAAAAACTTCCCAGTGAGCATTTACAGACAAAACCAAGAGGAAAAAAGTGAAGTGAATGAGTACCATGTTTAGTTTTGGATAACTTCATGCCATCCTTTTTGACTTTTTACAAAAGCTTATTAGGGAATGTTGAGCTGGAAATATTAATATGAGTGCATTGTGGTGCAAAATGCTACACACTAGGCAGTAGGAAATCAAAGACCAACAAATACAATCTTGATGATTTTTCAACATATGAACTAATTTGCACTACAGATCCTAGAGAAGATTGGACCCTGTGATATAATAACTGGCTCATAGTAAGTGCTCCTTACATAATTGTGAACTTATCTCCTTCATAATTATCATCATAGTCATCAACAAAATTGTGTTATCTGTGTTAATGTTCTCTGGGCAAGGATTCTGAATAGAAATAAAAGTTAGTGTATAGAACCAGCATACCAGAAATCATGAGGAAAACTCACCCTACAGCAAAATTCTGATCTCAGCCACAGATCCTTCTGCTCAAATAAGAAATGGGTCTACCTGGGCTTGGCACTATATTCTTGTAATACCAGCACTTAGGAGGCTGAGGCAGGAGGATTGCTGTAAATTCGAAGCCAGCCTATGTTACATTGTGAGTTTAAGGCCAGCCGGAACTTCACACACACACAGAGAGAGAGACCTCATCTCAAAATAAATAAATAAATAAATAAAGGAAGGAAGGAAGGAAGGAACTGGTTCTAGGATTTCATCAGTTTTGAGTCCATACAAAAGTGACAGTTGAGAGTAGATACAGATGGCTCTGGAGATACTCATATCAAGATTTGGATTTTAGCATTTCAAAAGTAATCTGCTTGTATCTAAATAGTAGGTGGGCTTATTCAGTGTCCAAAATGGAGAACAGAAGGAGGCTTTTCTGATTCTGTTTTTCCTAGTTGTCTACTAAAATGGAACTCTGAGTAAAGGGTAACCAAACCTAAACCCTCTGTTCTAGTTTCAGATTTAACACTTAACTGTATAAGGTCATAAAAAAAAAATAAAAAGCTCATGGTTTACCAAAATTTAACCTTCCTATAAGAGCCACTAATGTTTCTTTGCTTTCATAACAGGCTTCTGCTCTGCTTGACTGTTTGACAGAAATTTGGAGGAGAAGCAACATTGATTCTAAAAATTTAAAAAATGATTACCTCTTACAGGATCTCCCTCAAATGTTGACAGGAGGGCCAATCTCAGAATTCACGTAGTGCCACTTTAGCTCAACTCTGCTTTTGCCTAACATATGCCCTAGTCACAGGCTGTTTTGGAGGGCCATGATGGGTCAATTGGTGAAAAGCAACATAAAGTTGAAAAGACAAAAGCGAACTTAGAATGATGCTTATTTTAATGAAGCTTTCCACAAATGTTGTAACATGGCAATGTTATGAATTTAGACACTCAAGAATCAGGAAACTCCAAAGTTACAGTTCTTATGATTCAACTATATAGCTCATTATAAACCATAATGCACTATGATATTGTTCAAAGGGCAAATCAGTCTATGGCTGAAGAGAATATTCCTTTAAAAACCTTTAGAGTTTCTTATGCTTTGATCACATATGTTTCTAACTTGCATGCTTCATTAATACGTTTTCCTCCTGGGCTTAGGAAAAAGGTACCTTAAAAAATGATAATTAGCTAAAGTAGAATCCTTAAATGAAAAATTTTTAATCAGGAAGGCTTAACTCAAAGTTCCTATAAAAACACATAAAATGTTCTATTTTGTGCTTGTTCTTAAATATATTATCTAAATCTTCATAGCTTTAGATTGGCTTGATTTTTTTCCCCCTTTCTCTATTGGGAGTACATTCCTGCCAAGTTTGAAATTTATAACAATCATTTTTGAATGACATAAATGCAAAAAAATCTCAACCGTCTGTCTGCAATAGGAAAAATTATATTTCTTTCACATTGTTTTACTGCAGACTCATGAAACTATTTTTATAAAATTATTTTTTTTCCATGAGGGAGAAAGTTCAGAACAAATATGTTGATTTAAGACCCAAACTAAACTTTTCTAGGAAGGTCTTCAGTAAGTGAGTGACTATTGTATCGTCTTAAATATCATTACTTTTAAATAACATTCTTACGGATTCAATTTACACAGACTTGAGTGATTTGATCAAGGTAACTGATCTTTTTAAACTTCCTTCTCTCAAGTTAATATAGACTATAGTTTATGTAATAGACTACAGTAGCTATTGTTATTTGTTTGCCCAGCAAGATTTCCCAGCGCCTTTTTTTTCCCGTTAATATTTCCTGCCCTAGCTGCTTTTGCTTGGGATTTCTTGATTTGGAGCCTGGGGAGGAACAGCTTTGCCTCTGAGGTCAGGTCTAGTGGGACAAGAATGTATGTGTGTGGGTAGAGGAGTCGAGGAGGGGCTCCTCCACCATGATCAGAAGCCTGTCTGCAGCGGAGAAGGACATAAATAAGCAAAGACAGAGAATATCGAATGCTACCAGGGCTCATGAATGGGTAGGTGATGGAGCCAGTATGAACACTTGTGAGTGAGCACAAAGGAAAGGGGCTCAGCCCTTCCTTCCAGGCCTGCAAGCCCAAGTCCCGCAGACCCTAAGCAATCCCTTTGCTACCCGATTATCCTGAGCCTAACAAATAAGACATTCCATGTTGTGCTGACAACTTTCGTGCCTCTGTTTTACCAGCCATACCTAATCTTGGGCATATTACTTAAAAACAACTAGTCTCTGGCCTGAAGATATAGGTCAGTGGTAGAGTATTCGCCTAGTGTGCACTTGATGCATGAAGCCCTGGGTTTGATATCTAGCGCTGAAAAAAAAACAAAAAGCAAAAAATAAAATCAATATCCATAAGAACAATTAAAAAAAAAAAAACCACAAGCAAAATAAAACCAAACCCAAGCCAGGCACTCAGAGCCCCATGCCTATAATCCCAGCTGTTCAGGAGGCTGAGGTAGGAAGAATCTGAGTTTGAAGTCAACCTGGGCAGCTTAGCAAGATCCTATCTCAAAATTTTAAAATAAGAGAAAGAGGTGTGGCTCAGTGTTAAAGGCCTATGTTTAATCCCCAGTACTGAAAAAAGTTAAAATAACCTCTACATGTACCACTTCTTAGAAATCATTCTGGGGAGAGTACTAGGGTGTGCTAAGCATGTACTCTATCACTGAACTTTATACTTAGTTCTGAAGAGCATTCTTAAAGGCACCAGCCTCAGTAGTGATACTTTTGTAAAAATGAGACATAGCAAGTTATTTCTGTTTGTCTTTTGAGATTTTAAAACTTTAACCATGTACATTGGTCTGAAGACATTTTTTACAAAAAAAGAAAGAAAAACTAATGAAAACATTTTTTGGAAGAAAAAAATATATATCCCATTTATTAATCTTACCACTTTGGTCAAATCTCAAGATTCCTCAAGCTCCTAAAAGCTCAATTTTCTCATTTACAAATGCAAAGACTGGACTGGATGTTCTCTGTACTTCAAAGCTAACATTCTTCAGTCTTAGGGGTGTGGGATAGCATACTGATTCATTAAGTTTTCTTTAAACATATCTCAGCTTACTGCGGTTTGTAGAATTTAAGAATTGTAACCATTCCATGTCTTTATTTAGGAAATAGAGATACTAAGAAAATGAGCAGGATATGACTAAACTTCAAGGGGAGTGGTTGCATGATTAAAGAGCCAGAACTCTGCAGAAATCTGTGTCAGAACTGTAGGCTTGTCAAAGAAGTGTTTGGAGGAGAATTGGTACAAAATATTATTTATGGAGATTGATTACCTTCCAAGATAGCAAACCACTGTGATTTCTCAGAGAATTTCACAACATACTCTGAGGTAGCTACACTATTTTATATAGAGAGAAATGAAAATAAAAAGAAGAAAGTAATTGTTTAGATTCATGCAATGAGTAAATATAAAACCAGCATAAAGTTTAAATTTAGGAAGAGGCTTACAGCCATATGAAGGTACCAAAGAATTCATTTAAAATGTAAAAAGTCAATGTCAGCAGTTTCTTTTTCTATTAACATGAAAGCCAAATATCCTTAAAGATAATAATTGTGGGGAACATAAAAAATTTTTAAAAAAACTTCAGAAACACAAATGAAAGCTAGTGTGATTAAATCTAAATCAGCATAGTTTGGTTGCACACTTAAAGTTACAGATAGGGCTGGGCATAGGGGCACACACCCATCATTCCAGCTAATCAGGGGGCTGAGACAGGATTATCACAAGTTTGAGGCCAGTTTAGGCAATTTAGTGAATACTTGTCTCAAAAAATTTAAAAATAATAAATATTTTTTAAAAGATGGAGATACAGTTCAGCGTTCTCTAGATTCAACACTTTTACTAAAGGAAAGAGGATGGAAGGACAGACTGAGGGTCAGTAAATGCAAGCTATTGAAGATTTTATACAAAACAGAGTGTACATATATTCAGTCCTAGTTTCCTTGTTTGAAACTCAAATTTAAAAAGCCAAGGAAAATATGAATTTTATCTGTGAAAAAAACAGAAAATGCTTAAGTTTCTCTTGATAGTGTTACAAAGCTACAAGACAATTAGATCTTTGCATGGCCCAGTTCTCCCATATTCAACCTATAACGAAAAATAGTTTTTATCACTCCATTAAGCCTGCTGGTATAAAAGAAATATACCCTTCAGGAACTTTTGGCTCACCATCCAATCTTCTGTTTGATATATTTAATAAAACAGTAAATCTTGGTACTGCATCTCTCCTAAACAGAAATATCCAAAGAATGCACAAGAGAGAGAATAAATATGAATAAGATTACAGTAGAGGAATTGAAGCAACTGTGAAGGCAGACAAATATGAAAGTGAAAAAAATTTTGGAGCAAGTATATATCTCAGAGGTGGAGTGCTTACCCATCATGTGTAAGACCTTGGTTCCATTCCTAGCACTGCAAACAAACAAACAAACAAATGACTAGTTTTGCACACTAAATGCTTTCAATGACTGAGAATGTACTACATGGTGAGATCAACTTTGAAGATCATACAATCTATTAATATTTAGGATAACTAAGGGTTTTTAAAAATATCTTAAAATATGTAATGTATGGAAACACCAAGTGAATATACCACTTTGTCTTGTTTAAAAATGGATTCATGCACTGTGATTATAGTAATTGTTCAATAAACCCTAGAGTTTATTGGATATAATAAATAAAGGTAGAGAAAAGGAAGAAGACCTGAAATAATAGAAAGATATTCAATAGATTGCTCCTGCAGCATATTGAATGGTGAGTAAAATGGAACTTAGAATGGGGTTCTGTGGCTGCATTCTATACTTAATATCACTTTTATATCATCATAGCTCTTTGCGAAGGAATATCCTATAGTTGTATTAACTATATTTTCTTATTTTCTATATTCTTGATGGTCTGTTGTTTGGGACCTTGTGGACTCTGAGAACCACCCACCCATTCCAGAGATAACTAATTCTTACAGATAGCAAACTCACCTATAAACATGCCTTTGACGTGCAAACCAACCAATCCAGTTTATAATTCTCCCATGGCCCGTTTTATCAGACATCTACTATCTGGGACACTATATCCTGCTCTAATTTATCACAGGGCCAACTACCAAATATCCAAGGATGAGCATAGTAGCCCAGAGTCCACTTAAAATATCCAAAATATCTAACCATAAGCTTATACTGCTTATTTAGCTTTGCCCATTCCTTTCTGCATAAACTACAATAAAACGCCCTATCCACAGTCTCATTCTATCTGCTACCCAACAATCTGTCATCCTGATTCAGTGTTTTCCAGTGCATCCCTATGTGGTGTGCTATGCCTCTTGTTTCTGGAGACTATATGATTTAAAAAGGAAACAAAAACTTTTGTTTTACTTCAAATGTCTATGTCTTACTATACAGCTCAGAATAAGTTCTGGATATATATATATATATATATATATATATATATAATTTCTTGCATTTCTAAATTTTCCATACAGATTGCTCTAAGAGAACATATTTTCTGAGGTTGCTCATTAGCTTATTCTATACACTGTGGTACCAAACCACCTTATCTTTACTGCATGCTTCATGCTGTACATTCAAAAGACTAGGGCCAGGGGAGCACAGTGGACTGTTTTGAATGGCTCAGTAACTTTTCCTATTCTTTTGGAAAATGAGAAGTTAATCTCCGCTACTTCCAAAGAGTCCTTCATTATGTGTTATTCCTTTCTCTGTGTAGTATATGGGCAGCAATCAAGCCAGGCCAGCTAAAAGCTGTTACTATGGAATATAGCTCTTGCATACAAGTGCCAGAAATATTGGAGTTGATTTACCCTGTCATTGGCACCTGGGAGAAAAGAATATTCATTCTCACTGACTATATCCTATACGACCTAGTACCTCTACATTTTTTTCTTTTATGTTATCTAATTTGCTTCTAGCAAAGCCCTTAACGTTAGTTTCTGTTGCTTGCAACCACAGAATCCTAACTGATAATCATGAATTCAGTAAATTGAAATACTTGATGCAAACTTGATCAAAATAAAATTCACAGAGATTCTGAGAAGTTTCAGATAGTGTTAAAAAAGATCATGTATAAAAAAATGTATGCAAGTATTTTGTAAAATAAGTGTATAATATTGGCTTTAGTCTTGTCTTTTCTGTATTCTTAACCTGTACATAATCCGTTACCATGAACTAAAAGGGATAGATAAATTTCAGAACAATTTGTTAGCTACTATGCCAGTGCATGGAACCTGTGTGCTAAAGTGTTTGGTATGCAAGGATGGTTTCCCTTGTGGAATTTACTCTCTAGCAGACTGGAGAGGGGTTGAGAGTAAAACTCAATGATAGAGCGCATGCCTCCACCACTCCCACAAAAAAGTAGGAAATAAAAAGAAAAAACCCCTAGAAAACTAGAGAAGTGAGATAAGGCTCCATTAGAATTGAGGCTATTTTTTCCCTTCATCAGAGGTTCAAGAAGCTGGTATGATAAGCTTTGCCCATCTTCCTTTCTTTAGATGCATGCTTCTGACCCATTAATTTGGTGACTAATCTAAGAAGTGCTCATGTCCTCATCTGAAAAGACCTGAATAGACAGATTTAGCTTTGAGGACAAACTTTATATTGTTATCACTCCTTTTGGATCTTTTGCCTCAAATATGAAGGATGTAACCTGTCCATGCAGTGGAATAAAAAGATATGACACTGAAATTCAGGCTTCCAGAGGAAAAGCACAAAGCAGACCTTTTTACTTAATTTGATTTGAGGCTATTCATCAATATGAACTTAGGTTCTTTGCTGGAAGTTGGGGACAAAGCTCCAGCAAATGAGAGTATCTTCCTGTGCCTTTGGGCATATATTTTTCTTTGATGCCTTGTGCATAATGTTAGAATGTCAGTATTCTATGCTCGCCAAATACCATCCTTAATATTGCATTCTTTAGGACATTTGATGCACATCAATTTGGCCATATCTATTGTTTACAACTGTCATTCATCGTGATTTATTAGTGTCCATGTCCCGTATTGGTTGTTCTTTTGGCATTTTCGACATCATCTCTTGTATTTTTAATATCATTCTCAACACTCTCACATAATGCAATTTTGCAATTTTGTGGGAGGTTGCAAAAATATTCACAATTGTTTAGACCTGCCTACATCCAAACCCTTTCTATAGTTCAGAGGTGAAGTCCATTTCCTCACTCTTGATTCTAGGCTTTGGTCAGTATAATGTGTCAGAAGCGATGGTGTGGCATTTCCAAGCCTAGATTTTCAGAAGTCTTGTGCATTTCCACTTGTGGTGTTGGGACCTCACCTTTGTCATATGAATAAGTCGAAGTCAGATATGGCAAACTTTTAGAGCTTTCAGTGATAACAGGTAGCTGCTGCAGCTTCATCACCACTGGTCTAGACTATCCTGCTAGAGAATGAAACCACAAGGACCAGAGCTCAGTCAGCTCAGTTGTGCCATCGAGGATCCAGACATGTGTGAGTGGACAACCAGTGAAACTGAACTGTAGCTGACCACACATGCATGAAGGAAACTTAGAAGAACTGCCCATTAGAGTAAAGTTTGAATTGCTGAGTAGTATGAGTTACAGTAGCATGAGTTACAGTATATACAGTCTTGTGCCATCAGCATTTTTATTTCCTCCTATGTTTGGTTTTAATTTCATGATCAGTAAAATTGTCACAAAAGTCTTTCTGTATCTGGTACAAGCTAATCTAATCAAATAGTCTTTATAAAGAACTGAGAACTCAAAATAAATTAAATATACACAAACACTATCGCATGAGGACAATATTTTGGTAAATATATCACCTAAGACATGAATGTCCCCAGGTAAATGTATCATGTAAGAAATAATCAGGTTAGAACACAAATCATTAAGCTAACTAAAATGTAAGACGTGTTTAATTATAAACATTTGATTTTATGTTTATATAGAAGCCTGAAGAAAAATACGAGTTGTTAAAACTTCTGAGGGCTGAGGATGTAGCTTAGGATTGGAGCACTTGCATAGCATGCATGAGATCTTGGATTCCATGCCCAGCACTGCAAAAATTAAGAAAAGAAAGAAAGAAGAAAAGAATTTCTGAAAAAATGAATATGATGAGATTCACTAACAGGATATGAAACATAGATAATAATTGTCAAGTTTCCAGACAAATAGACTCTCTTAGTTATCCAATGGATTTCATTATTTCTGAAACAAAATGAGTAATGCATTAATCCATGATACCACGTTTCACAAATACACACATATAATTTTCTATTCTGATTTTTTTTAAAGAACTACTAACAATGAAGTTTTACAAAAGTGAGAATATCAGAAAAAAGTGTTAAGGCCTGCGTTCAAGGCCCTGAGGCCTTGAACTGTTGTATTAAAAATGTGGCCAAATTCTGACTTGTTTTGTAAGATTGTCCCTGGGAATGTTTATGCAGGGCCATGATTCCTGAATTGGGTATAATAATGATTTTTCCAGTTCAGAAATTTCTAGTGCTTACCACTTTGAATCCTGTTCATGCATTCAGTAATCCTTTATGGCACTCGAAGTCTGTGCCAGCACACTGTTAGGGACCTCATGTACAAGGCTGAATGGGAGAAGTGCACCGAGATCATGAGTTCTCTGAACATCTCACGGGTGGTTCCCTTTTACCACTTGGCTTTGTTCTGGCAGACAGAGCTGTTAAGCTGGTGTCTTTCTCTTTGTTCTCTCACCAAGGGCTTTGGTATCACACAGACAGAACACTAGTTCCTGCTCTGTCATTTACTTTTTACCTCTCAAGCTGGAATTAAAAATTCTGTCTACCTCATAATGGTGTTGTGATAATTAGAAATATGATGAGAGAAAATGCCCAGTACAGACTCCCTCTAAACCTTTGCTCTGACGATCCATTCCTCCAGAATGTTCCATGCAATAATCTTTCTGTTATCCCCCAGCCACTCAGAAAACATTGGCTTTGTCTTCCTTCATTGCCATTCATATAGGTAAGGTAATTCATCCAAATCTATATGAATGCACTAATAAGTGTTAACTTTACATTGTTTATCCCAAGTGTACCTAACAGGAGCTGTCATAATGTTATCTTGGCATACTATTACTACCTTATTGTTCATTGCAGAGGGTACTATGCCTTAGCTACTCTCCTAATGGCTTTCCTTTAAAAGGCTAATTTGTTTCTAAACTACAGTTCATAGTTAATGGCTCTTTATTATTCAACCTTCAGAGGTTCTGCTCTGAATGGGAACATCATGGTAGCCAATTAAGGGAGAAATCATTACAGTAGTATTTGCATTTTAGGTCCAGTACTTAATGTAATAAATATCAGTACTCTAGTGGACAATTGAAGCTTAGGATCACATCCAGCCTGTGAAAGACATTGCTGGAATTGACCTTTGCTCAAAGCAATGGTCAGACTGTCAGAGGTGTTAGGTGCCACAGTAAAAAAGTAAGAAAGCGAGTGTTAGGCAGGTGGCATCAGTTTATGGCTATTGGGAACCTAACTAGATGCCAACAATGGCAACCTCGGGCTCCACTCCGTATGTATAGGGTCTGGGTCAGAATAACTTGTCCTTATGGTAAACACTAGAAACTCTGACCAATAATAATTAGCAACATCTAGAAAAAGACTCATCTCCACAGCTCAGGTTTAGTGACATTTAGCCCCTAGACATCTCAAAGAGCTTCAGCTGACTGCTGTTCTATCTGGTTACTCTGTGTGTCTGGCTTTGCCTTAGGTTTTGACTTCTGTTCCAATTCCCTGACAAAACTGACATCTATCCATTCTTTGCTGAGACCTGTAACTTTTGGGTTCCTGCTATATGTCCCCTATCCATCCCTTTCAGTAACCAATTCCACTATCACCTAGGAAGCCAGCATCATCTATAATCCCAGCACCCACCTGATGACTAGAACTATCTCTTCTCAGAAATGACTCCACTAGGGCGTCTCCTCATAGAATTAGGCACCAAATATTACATCACCCACATTAGATTTCATTTAGCCATGCTTAGATTTGGTTATCTGTACCTCTGTCCTTTTCTAGGAAGGATTGATTCTTCACCCACAGCTTGTTTTCCACAGCACAAGAGGTGGCTCATTCTTTTCCTTCTGTTGGAAAATCCTCTTCATTTTATGCTCTGTTCTATGAGTAACCTACAGGTGAGCAAAATAACCAATATACTGCATTCTCATTCAGCTTCTCAGGGAAATTTCTCTGCTCCATTACTTTCTACAACCAACTTTCCATTCCAGCTAAAAGAATATTAATAATGTTATGTTATTTTGCTTATACTTTATAAATTTATCTTGGGATTATCTATAATGAAGTTTGGACATTAACCATACATATGTTGTACTTCATACCTATGTAAATTGGGAGCTTGATAAGTACCTGTGGGTGACTGAATAAATGGACAAGAACATCTTAATAGTATTTTTTTAAAAAGAATTTTGTTAGTACTTGTTAATAATTTCATGAGATGAGTACTTTTATAGTATGAGACAGTAATGAAGACAAGGTGGTAATTTCATCATTGCCTTGACACTTTATATTTGTATGCGGAGTTAATATTTGCACACATGATCTCTTACACTAAGATTAGCCATTAAGCAAAACATGTCCTTCTCCTAAGATAAAAGGAGCAAAAGGGTATGAATGGTTTTAAGAAAGCTCATTTCTCAGAGAATAATTCACTGATAAACAATTGTGAGTGCAGTGTAATGCGTTTCATTATGAGAAAGTTTCCAAGGCTTTGAAAACCTAATTAAGTGTAGTTTGGATCTTAAGTCTCCCCTAATGATCACTGTGGTAAAGGTTTGCTTCCCAGAAAGGAGTTAAATTGGCGAATGATGGAAACTTGAGGCGGGCCCTAGTATAGGTCTCCAGGCTATTGGGGTGTGCTCTTGAGGAGGACAGTGGAACCCCAACCCTTCCTCTTCATCTCTTTCACTTCCTTGCCATGAGATGAGCTGTTTCACTCAACTGCACATTCTCACCATGATGTGATGCCACACGTTCCTATCAGTAGAATCATGGACTGACACCTCTAAAACTGTGAGCTGAAATAAGCCTCTTTCTTTACAAGTTGATGAACTATCTCAGTATTGGTTATAGTAATAGAAAATAACACTACTTTTGACAGTAAAGAAAAATATTTTTCTTTTAGAATGTCATTCCTTGATATTGTTCTGTAGTTTTTTAGTCTTGTCTTATGTATCTGAAGAAATAATTGGGATGAGATCCCAAAATTGTGTGGTCTTTCACATTTTTCTTGCCATTTGCATGGAGTTTCCCCCCTTGTATTATATAACGCTGAAGGTCTTTATTACTTGAGGAAAGCCCCTCTTGAGAGGTCACATAGAATTTTCTTGAAATTTCACTTCCCTTATTTTCATGAATGATAGGTGCTCCAGGTACCATCCTTTTCCTGCGTTTATGTCTTAGTTGTTCTTAATACTGATACGTATCTCCAAATTTGAGGAACATTCCTGACAGTGCCTTGCTTCATTTGGCTTATAAATGCTGATGCTGCTATTCTCTGGGTCAGACAGAGGTCACAGTCTGTTTCAAAACATAATCGCTGGCTCCACCATATGATTTTGAGTTTAATTAGGCCCCCATCATGGCACGGAAGAACTGAATTTGACTGTTGAATGTGGCCTGGAGTGTGCATATGTTCTGGTCCTTTTACCTACTGTTGGGTGGTTTCTAAGCCACTCCAGAGGCACAGCTGCCAGAATTGAATTCAGATGATCGTTTTTAAGACCCTCAGAGACCACAATTGCACAGTCTCTGTTTGTTAGACTTTGGAATTTACTATTCTGATAATGAGTTTATTTTCTTTTTTGTCCATATAAGATAAATTCTTTTTTAAATAAAATTGTTCTCTGTAGCTTGCACATCTCATAAGGAGAAACCAGAGTATATTCTGTTGTAAGGTTATAGTTAAGGCACTTGAGTTTTTTTCTTCTCTTGGTTAAATGATAGGGTATAATCTAATTTTTAATCAAATAACTTGTATTAGTTCCTCTGACCTTGGTACAAGGTAGGATAGGAAAGTATTTCAGCACACACACTTTGTTTTTATTCTTTTAAAATTTATTTTTAAATGGAGGTATAAAACAAAATGATGCATATTAATGTGTACCATGTGATGCTTCAATACGTCTATATGTTATGCAATGTTTAAATGAATTTAAACATATATATTCCTTCAAACATTTATTGTCTCTTTATGGTAAAAGCATTCAGAATCTTTTCTTGTAGGCTTTTGAAGTGTATAATACATAATTGTTATCTATAGTTCCCTACAGAGAAAGCAGCATGCCAGAACTTTTTGCTCCTATTTAACTAAAACTTAGTACTCACCCACTGATCAATCTTTCCCCATCCCTCCCTTCCTCGTAGTCTTTTCAGCCTCTAATAACCACCATTCTACTCACAACTCTGAGTCCAACTGTTTAGATTCTATATGAGTGAGATCATGTAGTACTTGTCTTTCTGTGCCTGGTTTATTTCACTTAATATAATGATCTCTAGTTCCATTTTTGGTGTTGCAAGTGAGAGGACTTTTTTAAATGGTTGAATAGTATTTAATTGTGTACTTGTACCACATTTTCTTTATCCATGCATCCATCTGTTCATGGGTAAGCACACAAACTTTAGACTAAATCCCACCCGGGCTGAAATCCTGATCTTACTACCTAGTAGCTTTTTAACCTTGGGAATGTTATTTAACCTTTCTAGTCCTCAGTTTTCCTCAGTGGTAATAATAATGGTTTGTACCCTATAGAAACTTAAGGTGCTTGACATAGAAGAATGCTTATATGTGTTAGCTGCTGTTACTGCTGGTTGACAGCCATCGTGGATCAAAGGATATCACCAGTGCACATGGTTTTCCCAACCTCAAAAAACAAGCCATCGAGGGCTGAGGTATAGCTCAATGGAAAAGCACATACTTTGGTTCAGTCCACCCCCGAAAATTGTTTTCTTCATTTGCATTTTTCAGACAAACCCTCTATCTTTCTTAAAGAAAAATGTTTGTTCCGTTATGTTTTAGAAATTTGCAGGAATTGGTAAGTTTGAATGAGATCAGTTCCATAGTGGCCTCTGGTTCAACACTCATCAGCAGGTTCCTGGAGTAGTCACAGCAATAATATCCTCTAGGGTGAAAAAAAACTGTGACCCTTTTTGTGTTTTCAGGCAAGTTCTTGTAATTTGCCAGACTGTCCTTGAACTTGTGATCTTCCTGCTTCAGTTTCCAGAGTAAGTGAGACTACAGGAATGAGCTAGGTCACATCTGTTTGGATAATCAAATCACCATCTGTCCAGATTTGTTGGAGCCTGTACCATTTTGGTTATTAAACATTTTGAATTTTCACCTGCTTTTAAACTAGAGTAGACAGAATCTGTTGATAACCAACATTAATGCCAAGAAACTCTAGAGAAGAATCTTGGATTATTTTTGCTCTGTTTTTGGAGGGGCAGATTGGAGACTACTCTTTTGATTGAAACAAGATTCCAAGTAGATAGTTAGGAAGATAAATTGGGAGTTCAAAGGATTGCATTATTTTTGGGAGTTATCAACATATATTTTTAGTCGCTATTGCTTTATAACAAATTACTTCAAACTGCAGTTTAACACATTTTCATTAAGGTCATAGATGCTAAGCATCCAGATTTTGGAAGAAGCACAGTGATGAGAGTTATCCACAATGACTGGGGCCTCAGCTGGGATAATTCAGCAACTTGGCCAGGGTGTCCTGACAGTTGGGGGCTGGAATTATCCAGAGGCACCTTCAGTCACATGCTTGGCATTGGATGCTGCCTAGAGTGATAAATGAGTGGCCACATGTGATTGGGGCTCCTAGTTAGCATGGACACCTTGGGATAGTTGAACTTCTTATACAAACCAAAGGTTTTACTTAGCAGTGAGGGTCCCAGTTCCAATGGACCAGCTGAGGTGGCATGGCCTTTTACGGCTGTTAGGGTCTTTATCTAGCTGTCTCCCAAAGCCTCATGTTGTCACAGAGTTTTTTCGGAGGTGGCTGAATCTAGAGTGTATGAATGATTTGTAGCGCAGTGTTTTGATTAAGGGGCTGGGATTAAGAGTGGGTGATTTCTGGGTCAGCCCACTGATTGGACTGGCACTGCCCTAACCCCAGCAGTCTAGATTAGATGAAAGGAGCAGAAAAAGGGTTGTCTTCTTCTCTTTCTCTCTCTTGCTGTATTTGGTGTCTTCCTCTGCCATGAACAGTTGCCCTCTCATGTGTCACTCTGCTTAGAAGTCAATCAATTATGGACTAAAACCTCCACAAACTGTGAGCTAAATAAACCTTTTCCCCTTTAACCTGGGTATCAGGTACTTTGTCTCAGCAATGAGAAAAGTAAGGCACTGAACCTAAGAGAATGGTCTAGCCTGGGATGTTAAATAATCACTTCTGTAGAATTCTATTTGTTGTAAGTGAGGATTCGAGGTAAGAGGTTTTTCCTCCGAACTCAGTCTAGAGCAGCCTCCGCAGTAGCCCTTCTATCTCTGTTACAGTTCTACCAGCCCTGGATTTAACTTCCATCAGCTTAGGGGTGGTAGTAGCTTCCTGCTGCTGCCAAATTCTGGGTCACAGAATTCCCGTGTGTTTTCCCAACATCTCCATCTTCTGTGCCAACATGTATTAGAATTAAGCATATAGTTGAGCTTTGCTTCTCTATTATTGTATTCTGACATCATGCATTTTTCTTTTTTCCTCTCAATGTCAGTTTCTAATGTCCAAATAGGGGGATTAGCAATTCTATGCCACCTTTTCCTTCTTATGTATGACAGGAAGGAAGAGTTGGGCGTACACAAATCCACAGACCTTTCAGACCTCACTTACTTAGTGGTTAAAGCCTTGGACCCTGGCTTCAGACAGGCTGGTATTGACTCTCAGCTCCCGTGTCATTCACTAACTTTGTGATCTTTGCCAAGTTTTCTAACCTTTCTAAGCCTGAGCTTCCTTTATCACCTGGAGATGATAATTTGTCTACTTCATATGGTTTGATGATTGAATAAAATAATACTTTCAAACTAGCCAGGATGGTGTTTACACATTGTGTTTCATAAGGGAAGCAATTATTAATTAGAAACTTTTTTATAATATCAGTCTTCGTGGTTGGTATTAGCCACGTCAGGAGACTGAAATGCTATGTGGACTAGCATTTGCTATTGTTTTATCCTCAGAAGGTAATAAAGAGAGTCATTCGTTTGCAGGAGCAGAATGTGTTACTTGGACCAAAGCAACTGTAATAAAATGTTCAAATGCTACTTTACCTCAGTGCTACTATATCACTGTTTCTTGGTATCTGCTGGAGATTGGTTCCAGGACCACCCACCTCTGCTCTTTGCCCATACCAAAATCTGAGGATGCTCAAACTCCATATATAAAACAGTATTTCTATATAGCCTATATACATCTTCTTGTGTACTTTAAGCCACTTCCAGATTACTTATAATACCTAAAGTACTGTGTAAATAACTGTTATCTGATAAAAATCAGATTAAAAATCAGTACATATTCAGCACAATCTTTTAAAATATATTCTATAAATGATTGGTCGAATTTTAGATGTAGAACTCCAGATCCAGAGGACTACCTTGTCCTGCTATAACACTGACTTTACTTTTGGGCCTGTTGTCCTCATTGAACCTATATTTATTCTGGATTAAGATACAGCAAGGTAAGAGTAGGGATGGTTGTTATAAATATTATTTGGTGGGTGGATTCTCCTGTGTCAGCCCTGCACTGGAGAATTTAAGAGAGCTAGTGGTGGGGAGGACACAAAGTTTAATGATCTTTGTCCTGCTTTATTCTGTCACTCTACCTTCTTGTTTTCTCTCATCCTCTTTCTTTTCTGACAGTCAGATCAATTCCCATCATCCTTATAAAACTTTCTCTTACTATTTCGAACAAACTGGATGTTAGCAGTGGTATTATATTTAATCTCCAGATGTCCAAGTAGAATTTCACAAATAAGACTTCCTCTCTACTCTTCCCAGACACCCTGCCAGGCAGCCTGTGACACTCTTGTTTTTCCACAAGCACTGCATGCACTCTGTCTGCTGGGGCAGAGTCTTTCTCTGGTTTAAGACTGGTTTCATTAACAAGCATGTTCACACTCTAACTGGAACATTTAAAATAACACTGGCACAATGTGTTTAGCGTCTAGTTAATTATTAAGTCTCTGGGCTTGAATTATTCAAGCAAAATTGACTGGGTTCAGCCTTCTTCCTTTTCTTTGTGCCTTGTTTTTTAAAAAAATAAAAAATGAACCCTCCTATTTTCTAAATAATGTGGAAAGGATTATTTGGTAAACTTCAAAACCCTGTACTGAGGGTGATACTCAAATGCTAATATAATAGGTAGAGAGGACTGGCAGCTTGACTCTTTTGTTAAAAATGTATCTGGGGCTAGGAGTGAAGTTCAGGGCTAGAGTGCTTGCTTAGCATGGGTGAGGCCCTTGAGTTCAGTCCCTGCACTGCAAAAACAAAACAAAAATATTCTGCATTTCATTTTTTTTTTTGTCTTTTTCATTTTTATCGGTACCAGGGATCGAACTCACGACCGCCTGCTTGCAAGGCAGGGGTTCATGCCACTGAGCTAAATTCCCAGCCCCAATATTCTGCATTTCATAAGCTTCCATTGTTAAATACAATTTATTGAAAGAGACCTAACGTTTTTAAATTTCTTGATAGGTATTTGCAAATTGAGTACCTAATTGTCTCAGAGCTACTTTGTTAGTGTACCACACTTAAAAATGCAGAAGGAATTGGTTGATACTTTATTACTCATTTGATCATCTCATAGTCAAATTAAGTTGCTAAAGTATGTTGGTTTCAATATGAAAAACCATGTTGTTGAAGAATATTTGTTGACCTGAAGACATTTATAACATTGGTAATTGCAAACAGGTTATAAAAATGTGTTTTATGCAATACTTTTGTTAAACACATAGAAGTAAAATATAATAACCAAAGTATTATCATCTAGTTTGGATTAACTTTTTTCCCCCTTTTTTTTTTTGCTCCTTCTAATACTTATAATTTACTTTTTTTTTTTTCTTTTTACTACTTTTACAATTAGACACACACATATAAAGATGTCATGGCTGGAAACAATTGACCTTTGGCCTGAAAATATTACTCATGTGTCAAGAACACATTGAAAATAACCTGTGCTTAAGCCAAGCAAGCGTACACTTGGCAAGTGCAGATTTTACAAGTCACAGTATTTTGTGAATCACAGCAACCTAACTTCTGTTGGACTTCATTTTTAGACCTGACGTCCAGATTTTCATTTCTAGTTTTTCCTGGGCTTCCATATTACTGAGATTAAAAAAAATGCATTGTGAGCATTAACACAGAAAACGACTATGGGAAGGGAACAGAAAATAACTGTGTTTTCAATAAAGATGATAGGGGAGATGGTTATTTCGAGAGGAAATGCTATGGCCCAGCGTAGTAGTATTTACTGTGAGTTCTTCCATGAGAATTTTGTACTGCGCTCTCCCAAGATCAAGCTCAGAAAACACTGGGGTGGCCCTGCAGCCCAGATTCCTTCATAGTGCCATTGGTTACAAGTGTGCTTGTGTGCAAACAAGGGGGTGTAGGTGTGATGACAGTGGTGAACTGTCTTTGACTTCTTCCACCAGCTAAATCTCTGGTGGGTGGTGACCTTGGTTGAGGCTAAACAGGCAGCATATTACCGGAGGAGAAAACACCAGGTTCCACATGGGAAACTTTTGGGAATAGAGATGAGGAATTCTCTCCTTTGCGCGCGCGAACATACACACACACACACACACACACACACACACACACACACACACACACGACTTGTATGGTATTGCAGATGGGTTGCTGTCTTGGGAGATGACAACGAAAGCGCTGTAATTAGACACAGGAATTTATGACTCCAGTGTGTGAGAAGCGAATTTGGGAGCAGGTCGGGACCAGTGAGGCGCGTTCCACTGGAAGCTCTGAGCCACCTTAGTAAAAGTGCCAGACAGGTGGCGTCTTCGGGGCCGCAGGAAAAAACCCGCTTTGCTCCAGTCCGTGCGGGAAAACGCAAGCATCCGAGGACAGCGGCGCTGTAGCGGGGCGCCGTACCTGCCCCTGCCTGCGCCCTGCCGCACCTCCCCGGGCTGGCCGGCTCACCCGCGTCCACGCGCTCCGCCACCTCGGCCTCTCCAGTCCTCCCGTATCCCTGCATTCCGCGCTGCGTCAGCCGCAGCGCCGCCACCGGAGTCTGTCCCCACCCCTCCCCACAGGCCGCGACCAGGGCTCCCACCCGCTTCGGGGCCTCGCTCGGCTTGGCTCGGCTCGGCTCGGCTCGACTGGGCCGCGAGACACCGCCCGGCGCGCCCTGGGCTCTGGCGGTAGCTGGGCGGGCGGGGGTGGAAGAGGGGGCGTGAGCGCGCGGCGCGCGGCGCGCGGGGCGGGGGGGGGGGGCGCGGCGGGTGCCGCCATATTGGATCCGCAGCGCCCGCGAGCCTCCCCCTGCGTGCGGCGCCGACTGGAGCAGCCTTGCCGAGCCCAGGGCGCGAGCGCGAGAGGCGCGGGAAGGCGGGGGAGGCTGGGAGGGAGAGGAAGGGAGTGGTTGGAGCCGGCTGCGGCAGCCTCTGGTCTCAACACCGGCGGCACCGACTCCTCCTGCCTCAGCCGCCTCCCTCCTCACCAGGCAAAGATGCCCTTAACCCAGGGGTGTGAAGAAGGGGGAGAAGTAGCTGCCCGTGCCGCCGCTGCAGCTGTTGCGGTCCGTGTCCTTTGAATCCACCAGAGCACCCCCAACCCGTCGCCGACGGGCGTCGGGAGCCTCGGGCGCGGCGGCCGCGGTGCGGGTGTAGGGAGACCGGACTCTCCGCCCGGCGCGGCGCGGCGCGGCGCGGCGCGGCCCGCGAGTGACCACCGCCATGGAACGCGGTCGGGCGGCCGAGTAGCCGCCGCTCCCGGAGCCCGGGTGCCGAGCCATCCGCAGCCGCCTTCCCACCCTCCACCGCGTTGCCGGTCAGGGCCCTGGGAGAAGCCGGGAGAAAAATGAAGCGTTTCCATTGGAATCTCTTGGAAATAGGACTCACTGCAAAGCCTTAAAAAGAAAGACCTCGGGAACAGAAGGAAAAGCCTCCTCCGGGCAAGACTTGGCGTGTTCTGAGCCAAGGAGAAGCTGCTCCAGGGACCTCGCCCCCTCCCTTTCCCGCTGGAGAAATTGCCGTGGATGCATTATCCAAGTGGTGGTTGGGAAGATTTGCAGCAGAATTTTTGGTTTTCCCTCCCCCTCCTATTCATGCTGTTTTTTTCCTCTCTTTTCTATTTTCCTTCTTCCCGGAAAGTGAATTGCGGATGCAAAGGGGACTTTACTCATTAATGATGCAACCGGATTCGTTTCAGGATTCTGTTGCACGAGTTGAATTTTGAATGAAGGAGAAGAATTTTTTTTTTAAAAAAGTATTGAGTTCGTTGTACTTTTTTAATTTAAATATACAATTGTATTATTTTAAGATGTATTAAATATATATATATTTTATGGTTACTTCCCCTCAAGATATATGTATATGGGTGAAATTGAAGACGCTTCTTTTAAGTGAGGTTACTGGTGTATTGGATGTTTAATTCAGCACCGGCATTGCATGACAGTTGTTGGAATAACAAGTGGTTTATTTTTAAAACCACACCTTTTAAAATTTAGGTTGAAATAGTTCTAGTAAAAAGTGTGATAACAATTTAAAAGAAAGCCAGCAGAAATCGAAGCAAACATGTCCGGAGAAGTGCGTTTGAGGCAGTTGGAACAGTTTATTTTGGATGGGCCGGCTCAGACCAATGGGCAGTGCTTCAGTGTGGAGACTTTACTGGATATACTCATCTGCCTTTATGATGAATGCAATAATTCTCCATTAAGAAGAGAGAAGAACATTCTTGAGTACCTAGAATGGGGTAAGTTTGTATTTTGTCTAACTCTTAATCTTTAGCTGGGCATTATATTTACTTGTTATGGAGAGTTATGACAGCCTGTAATGAAAAAAATACATATTTAAAATAAAAAGACTCCTCTTATTCAAGGTGCCCCCCCCCCAACCCCGCCGAGTTTCTGGTATAAGTAGAGTAAAATCACACTACTAAGTTGTTGCCTTGATGTAAGGCCCACCTATTGTGGAATTTATGATTAAAAAAAACTTATATTTTTAGGTCAGCAGTAGGAGATTTAAAGTAAATTCTAGAATAGGCAAAATGGATTATTGCTCATAGTTGCCTCATCCGAGGCAATATAGCAGCCATTCAATGAAAGGTGTTTGTTGGTGGAAACATTCTTTCCCAGGCGTGGGAAATCGCTCTTGAAATGGAAAGAGATACAGAAATACCTGTATTTATTTTAGGGCGGCATGATCATGAAGGTAGTGATCAGTGGGTTTAGTTTATCTCTATATCTGACAAAGGAAATTACTAAAAAATGGGCCTTCCAAAAATGGTTACATTCCAAAATGAAGTGACAAAAATAACTTTAAAAATACGGTGACAATAGTTGTTCGAGAATGTTTAGGAAGACGTTACATTTTATTCTAAAATGTTAGATTTTTTTCTAAATCGAATTTCAATCTAAACTGGATAGATTTGTGGTTTAGTCTGCTAAACGTAGGTGTGACTAAGACCTGTTGTAATGGAAAAGATCAATGACACAAAAGCAAAAGCGCTTTGTGACCTTCAAGCTTTAAGGCTTGGGTAAAGTTCTTCAGCCTCTGATATTATACAAAGTGTAAAGTCCACCAGTTCATGTCATCTCCCAGACCTATAGTGAACTTTGGTTTTGGAAAGATTTTGGTCAACTACATGTAATATGTCTTACCTTTGGAATACTAGTAATTTTAATTGATTGTAAAGTTTTTATTCTGAAGTTTTTATTCTTTTGTCCCTAGATAAAGCTTTTCTGAAGTAAAAAAAAAAGTGATTTTTTCTTTTCTAATGACATTTATTTTAAATTAGTTTCTCAGGTGATCGCTGATGCAAGGGTACACACACTAATTTTCTTATCTAATTTGCTAGTAGTATATTTCTCGAAATAATGATGTGACATTTTAAGATACATGTAAATGTGAATGGAATGAATTTTAAAAACAGACTACTAGAGTCATATTGGGAATGTAAGAAATCTAAACCGTGTTTAAGCAACTTTTCTCCTAAGACAGTTTTAACTCTGGTATTGGTTTTGTTAGAATGTCTCTTTAATGTGAAAAATGCTTTATAAAGCAAAATATTTTATAAAGCACTTGCAGTTTTACATTTCATGTTTCATAAATTTACAAGTTCTGTAGTGTTTTCTTTGAAGATTAAAAAGGTTTCAGTACTTTTGGAGTTTCAGTTTTTCAATTATGATTTCATCGTGGCACTATATTCTGTGGTTATGATATCTTTTAATATCCTTCCTCACTTGCAAAATAGTAAGAGACCTCTTTTTATTTACCAGTGGAAATATGATTTTAAATAATTTATGATAAAAGACAAAGCTGTATCCTTCATTGGCTTTTGGTTGAGTTCATGCAGTAGTTTTAAGCTATCTTTTGTTAGAATGTTAGACTAGTTTTCCATTAAATGTATTTTCCTGAGTGTTGTTTCTTCTATCTGTAGAAAAAGACTTTGTTTACATATGTTTACTTGAAGTCAGAAAAGTAAAAAATCAAATAAGCATTTGGCCAAATATATTTTTATTAATAACATGTTTGAAATAATTTCATAGCTGGGCACACATATGTAATCCCAGCACCTATAGAGGCTAAGGCAGGAGGATTGTAAATTCAAGTCCCACTTGGGCAATTAGGTGAGACCTTGTCTCAAAAAATGAAAGGGCTAGGTATATAGCTTAGTGGTACAGCAATACAGATATATATGTCTCAACACTGGGAATTGACATAGAGATATAAGAATACGTTTCTTTTAGCAATTTAAGACCAGGAGCCTGACTTGGTGGCCTAAGCCTGTAATCCCAGCATTTGGGAGGCTGAGGCAGGAGGATTGTCCACAAGCTTGAGGCTAGCTGAGACTGCACAATGAATTCTAGTCTCTCTCAAAAAAAAAATAAATAAATAAATAAAACACAACCTAAAAAGACCAAGGAACTTGTCACGATTGAGGAGTAAATTTTTTAGTGGTAGCCTTCACATTTTGTTTTTAGAAGTTGGATGCTGTATGTGGCAGGACAAATACGCTGTCTCTTTTAGCAGTTACTGGTTTTCAGTATTTGGAGAACAAGAGAATAGAATTTTTAAGGAATTTGTGTGCTTTAGGTCTGGGGAAGTGTTTGTTAATGCTTAGGTTTTTCATTTCTTTTTTTTCTTTTTGGCAGTACTGGTGATGGAACCAGGGCATGTTAGGCAGCGCTGTACCCCTGAGCTGTATCTCCAGTCCCTTGGGTGTCTTTAAGTTGGGGTATGAGGTCTTGAATATCTGATTTATCAATCGCACAAGTTTCAGTAAAGTATAAGAAAAGAAAGCTAAGAATGAAAAAGCTAAAAGGTGTAACATAAGTAGTATTACTCTCTTTAGGGGAATTTAGGTTAAGAATATCTTTTCATTTAAGTATTGTAATAGATCTGCTTCGTGTATGAATTGAGTACTGCATCTTGGAAAAGTGTTCTGTTCTTATTACCTAATGTTATATAAAAGAGCAATATAGGTTAAAAAAGTTTCTGGATTGTTACTTGATCTCAATTTAAATTTTTAAAAAATTTTTTGGGGGGAGGGCTCTGTGATAGAAATTTACCACAATTATTATTGAACTTGATATGATAATTTACATTTGCCTTAACTGATACAATTTTTAGTTTGATTTTAATATTCAGGAAATAGTGAGTCTTTAAATATTTAAAAATCTGAGTAATTGCAAAAGGGGAGCAGTATAGTTAAACATTCTGTATTACACTAAATACTTTGTATTTGTTTTTATATTCATAATTATGGAAGTATCATCTAGATAGTCCTCATTTTTATGCTGTTGATAGATTTCTAGTAAATAATGAAGTCAACCAAGACTATGTATTGCCTTATTTCCATAAAATTCATTTTATTCCTTATTACTTTTATATTGGTATTTTAAATATTTTGTTCATAACACTATCATGACAGTAAGAAAACTGATCATTCAAAGTCAAACATGTTCTTTCTCTTTGACTGTTTCTTGCTTTTGCGCTAATAGAGCTGAAGAAAGGTACAGGAGGGGATTAAGCCATTGAGCACTAGCTTAAGGGGGAAAAAGCACCTTAGGATCTTTGATCGTATTTAAATTTAATAATATGTATTATTTTCCAGGTATAGCCAATAAGATTTGAAAGACTATTTTTTGTCTTTTTTGTTCTTTGAGTTGTTAAAATGATTATAGTTTATGCTTGTCAATAATAGTTTTGATGTTAGTAGCATAACTTTAGAATAGCTTAAAATTGTAGAAGTAAAAACAGCTTTTACATTATAAACTAACTTGTTGGTGAGTTAAATGTTGATTGAATTGGCTGTTTCTTTGAACTGGGAAGTTGGAATTTTGGGGAATTCTTTGCAAGTTAAAAAAATCGATGCTCGTGTTAGTATGAAAGAAATTTGTGAAGCTATGTATATATATGAATAAATATTTTTTGATGCTTTCTGAGCTTAACTTTGTAATACTTAGTAAGTTATTAATTAATCAGTTGTATAGCTTATTCAAATTATATGCATGTTATACCTAGAGGATAGTATGATTAATAAAGCAGGTCCTAGGAAACATCAGCAGATACTGTGGTATAAACATTTCTTTTTATTAGAGTAGTTTTAAAGCTTCTTCACATTTGTTCACGTGTGGGTTTATTGTGACGATGGCTTGAGCTAAGTGTTTTCCACCATACTTTGTTTTCATCTGTTGCTCTACACAGCTTTTCCTGAGTATAATTTATTAATTATACCAATTTATCAAAATGCTGGTTGAATGCAGATGGCTACATATATTTTCCTGTAAGCTCTCAATTTGGATCATCATAAAAGTCTTCAGAAATGTAGATTGGGCATTTAATTCCTTTTAACTAGTAACCTGACACTAAATGATTATTTTATCTAACACAGTGCTAGCGCATGGTCAGAACATGTTCAAAAGTGATTATTATTTAATTTCTATCTTTCGTATTTCTCTCTCAAGTTATACTTAGAGGTAGTTGCTAAATGGTATTGATTATTGCAACAACTTAAGATATTGATGAATAATTGTTTTGAGGAACATCACTTAAAAAAAAAGTAGTGGTTTATAGCCTGTCCTAGTGGCTAAGGCAGTAGTATTAAAAGTTTGAGACTAAGCAACTTAGTGATTTAGTAAGAACCTGCCTCAAAAGGCGGGGGATTGTGTGTGTGTGTGTGTGTGTGTGTGTGTGTGTGTGAAGTGTAGCTTAGTGCAAAGGCCTTGGATTCAATCCCCCAATCCCATTGCCCTGTGGGTATCAAAAGGATGTTAGGATTAACACTTGAGGAATTTTAGAAATATAGTTGTTTTGTATGGACGTTTAAAGCATACCTTACTACAGCAGTGTAAGAATAAACATCATACTATATGATAAATTTCATGAAATACGTATAAATCTTAGGACCTCATTACTGTTGCACAGTAGTTTTAAAGCTTTAAAGTGAGCTCAGGCTGTTTTAGGTAAAGGATCTGCAAGTGGCCTTAAGTAAGTATTGTACTATTCCATGGCAGTCAAACAATTTTTTCCCAAGCTTTTTCCCTGTTGGTACTTTTTGTCAGTGTGTTGTATATGGAGTTCATTGTTTTTCATCCTGCTGGTTGTGGTAGGTCTTTAAATCAGTTTACTAGCATTTAATTAGAATTAAGTAGATCAACAATAGGAATGTTAAGTAGCATTCAAAGAATTAAGTAGATCACAATAGAAAATAATAAACTCATCATATGTAGAAAGAATAAGTATCATGCAAAACACTTCTGTTTTCTAGTATTTCTCCTTAGTATTATACACTGAGACTAGTCAACTTTGAGATACGGTAGCATAGAGAACATTACAATGGCTACTTAACAGTGAAAATATAGATGTAGATTTTTTTCAAAAAAGACTTGAAAGATTAGAAATAGAGGAGGAATTTAATGAAGGGAAGGAGTGTGGGGGAGGGATAAGATACGTGTCAAAGGAGGATGAGGAGGTATTGAAGGGGAGATTGGTTGGGGGTAAAAGGGAGAATGGGAGAGACAGTGAATGGAGAGGGAGAGACAGTGAATTTACTATTTGAATTTATTGTGTTCCTTAGTTGCTACTTGTCTGAATTTTGAATGACTGGGTATTTTTAATTTAGAAAAATGTTCTGGACAGAAGAACTTCATCCCTTTTTATTTTCTTTGGTGGTTTGTTTCCTCTGTTACTTTTTTCTGATTTTGGGCTAATGAGTTGTAACTTTGATTGTCAGAGGTATATAAGCTTACTGAACTTGAGGAATAACCTGTAACAGTTGTGGTAGTTTCTTGGTATATTTTTACAAGACTCCATAGTAACTCTAGGCTTGATGCAGGTGAGGGTTTTTTAGTCCTATAGATTTTTTACTTACAGAATTATCTGTACTTCAAGTATCAAAGACCACGGATACTCAGCTGCTTTTGCTGCATCTTGCTGAGTCACGAAGTTTTTCTGTAATGATTTTTTTTGATGATCGATTATGTGGATTATGTGTACATTATCCTAGACATAAAAATGACTGTTATTTATTGTCACTTTTCAGATCAGGCAGCTTCATTGATGTTGATCAGAGATTTAGGATTGCTCTTAGCTAACTTCTCCACACTTCCTCTTTACAATTTCCACTAGTAGGGAGACAATGGCTAGCCTTTGATTAGCTGGTCCCTTTTCTCTGTTCTATTCTCCTTATTCTCCCTATTCTAGGGTTCCTTTATCTGACCCTATCAGAGAGCAGTACTTTGGCTTCCCTGGTAACAGGAGACACAAAGACTCACTATTTGCCCCTTAGTGATTCCTCTTGAACTGGGTGCTTCTATTTTGGGACTAGAGTTTCTTCATTTAGCTTCTTCCCCAGTTTTCTGTACATCCATGAAATATTCATAGTATTTTTCCCTCTCTCACTTTCTGTTTGTGTGTGTGTGGTTTATGTAGTAGGTAAGTTTGGAAAACTGCTTCAGGCAACTTCTAATGTTAAAAACATAGCAGGTCTTTCTAGATTTTAGGAAGTTCATCTCATCATGGGATCATCTTTTTGCGGAGTATTTGGAGGATGGTTAGCCATCCTCCAAACTGTTCCATGGAGTATGTTTTAGGACATGCCCATTCTATATTAGGTCATAGTTTCCCTTATAAATCCCAGAATATCAGAGTTAGAAAGAAATTTTGAGAAAAACTTTGGGGTACTGGGTAGTTTGGAGAGATAATCTAAATCTGAATAAATTGAATCTAAATCTGAATGAGTTGAATAAATCTTGCTTATTTAGTGGTTGTAGACGTGTTTTCTGTGTGAAAATCCTGTGACCCAGAAGATAAACTTAATCATGGTAGGGTAGGGTGTTGGTAGAATTACACCTAAGAAGCGTACCCTGCAAAGTGCAATTAGATTCAAGAATGAACCTGTACTGTCAATTCCTAAAGCCCTTGGAATTATTGAGAAGTGTCTATGTATGACATTGTTTAATTAAACATGCTTTTCATGTATAGGTATTTATGTTAAGTATAGAAATTGTCATTGTCTTTTGTAGCTTGTTACTGTAATTATAATGTTGCAAAACTATGGTCTGTTTCTCTGAAAATATTTCATTAATTACTTTGTGATGTTTAAGAGAAAAAGTCATGGACTCACACAATTTTTGAGTCTATTAGTATTAAATACTGTTCCTGTAGCCCCCCCCCCCAACAATGCTTTACCTAAGCAGTTGGTTTAAGACTTTCAGACTAGTATAGAACCTTCACTGTTGTGTATAACATTGTATTGGTGAAACTGTATGCTTTATGTGTCAGTTTGTTTTTATACCTATGTAAAGAAAATAAGAAAGTATTTTTAGTGAGGACAAAACCATATATAATTGATGGCTATTTCAGTACCATTTGAACAATTAAAACTCTGATTACTGTTAACTTTTGTTTGGGGTATTAAGGGTGGCAGATAATGTTAGAGAACAATTCAACTTGACTGTTTAAAGACAAGTAGAAAAGTCAGAGGCTTTAGATTTAGACTGTAAATATTGGCCGGAAGATCTAGGCAAGTTACTTAACCTCACTGAGTTTGTTTTATCATCTGTGAAAAATGGTCATCATCATAAATGCTTATTTTGCTGAAAGTGAAAGCCAGTTTAGGAATTTTCCTTTTCTAGTGATTTATGGTTGTATTTTGTCAGCCTCTGTCTTTTGCTTAGCCTTGTGATTAATGAAGAACTACATGCCATTGTTTTGGGTAAAGTACAGTATAATTAAAGTATATAGCTATACTAAAACAAGGATATAAATAAATTTATTTTATTGTTAACAAACATTTTCATGTTACTGGCAATGTTTTATTATATGGCAGTGAACATCTCTTTCTCTGCACTATGCAAACAGTATCTTAGTCTTTAAATAAGGTATTTTGCATTGAAATATTGTTTAATGCCTATTTTGGAATAACTGTTAGTTGTTAAAGTTAAATTGTTTAATGCCTATTTTGGAATAACTGTTAGTTGTTAAAGTTAAGTTAAAGCTCATTGTTTTTATCACCAATAACAATACCATTCAGGGGCAAGTTGCATTTTCTTTTGTTTTTTTTGGTTTTTCTTTTGTTTTTATGTTTTTGAGTTTTGTTGTTTTTTGAGACAAGGTCGTACTATGTAGTTCAGGCTGGCTTTGAACTTCACTGTGCACCTCTTGCTTCAGCCTCCCGAGTACTGGGATCAGTGTGTGCCACCAAAACTGGATTTTTGTGTCTAGAGTTCCAGACCTCAATTTAGAAGGCTGAAATCATTATCAATGTGTTACTCACTTAGGCCCTTTTATGGACTAAAAATTATGCAGTATGCACAGAGGCATGTTGTAGTCTTGCAGTTAAGTATGAAGGAAATTCACAATGTTCAATAGTGTTTCCTAAACTATATTTCAAGTGCTGTGAGTATTCTGAATATTAAGGGTTCGGTGGATTTTAAGATTGGGAAATAGTACTGTTGCATGCCTCTTTGAGTATTATAAGGCACATTATCATAGAAAAAGTTTCAAGACAGAAACCTCTTTAATGTTCTTTTACATAGTTTGCCTAAGACATTTTAGCTTTGAAGCTTTTTCTGAGGAAAAGCTGACCCAGTTTGGGAACTGAAGCCTTACCCTAGGAAACTATAGGTGGGGCCAGAGCCTATACACTGCTTATGTGATAGCCTTTCTCCAATTCTTCTATCACATTTTTCCTCTTTTCTTTTTTTTTTAAGTCTCTCTCTGTATTGTTCTTTCTATCTTAGTCTCTCTGTCTTCCTGTTTTCTCTATCTGGTGCTGGGGATTGTCTGGTACAGGGCCTTCATGTAGTGCTGTATCCTCAGCCTTTTAAAAATTTGAGACAGGGTCTTGCTAAGTCACAGGGTTAGGAATTGCTACATACACCCAGTAAGACTTGATGTATGCCTTTTAGCAGTACATATGTGTGTTTCCTGGTTTACAAAACTGTTTCTGCTTATCTAATGATTTTTTTTCAATAGAGTCTGATCATTTTCTCATCAAGTTGACTCTCGGTCTACTGGTACAGAAGAGACAATCCTAGCAATGATATAGAATAGAAATAATTAGAGTTTATGTGAGTTTTGTAAAAGCAGTATAGTCTTACTGTAGCAAGGGTCTTTTCCTTAGTAACAGTGTTTTTATTAGGAGTGATTAATATCCCAAGCTGACTTTAGATGCTGTGCAAATATTCTGTGGTTAGGTAGTCTTTCTTGGTGGTACATTCCTGCAATCCCAGCACTTGGAAGGCTAAGGCAGAAAGAGTATGGCAATTTGAGGCCCCTCTGAACCACACAGTGAGTTCAAGGCCAGCCTACAATATGTAGTGAGACCCTGCCTCTCTCTGTCTCTGTCTCTGTCTTTCTTACACACACACACAGACATACACACACAGTATTCTGTACTGAGATTTAAAAAATAGTTCTTAGAAAAAACTTTTGGGATTGTATTGGTAATTACCCGTGGTCTTGCCCTGACTGAAAATCATAACTAAGAATTATTTAAAAATAGACTAAAAGTTCAGGTATGTAGTAAAACTGACATTGATATGTCATAAAGTTTTTCATAACCTAATACTCATAAAGATTTTCCTAGAGTTTATAGTTAAAACCAATAATATATGATATTCCTGACTTTTTTACTGCATGCCTTTATAATGTATCATTCCATTTCTGGCTGATGCATGCTAAGGCCAACAGTTTCTTTCAGAAATATTGACATTACTGCTAATTTAAGCATGCCTGACTATCCCATGACTCTTTACATATTGATTAATTTTCTTTTTGGAAATGCTCTTCCCTATCCTGTACTTGTCCTGGTAAGTGCGTGGTACATATTAGATATAATATAGTAATGTTGAATGAATTAATATCATCATATTTGTACTCAAGGCTAGAAGCAATAGAACTGAGCATGAAACATTGGTTGAAACTCAGTTTTTATGTTGGGGACTTTGTTTCTTTTTACTTTAACCTGGGTTTTGTTTTGAAAGTGATTTCCTTTTAAAAAATTAACTATTTAATTGGCAAATCAGAATTCAAGAGTTTCTTCAGTGATGTTTAAAATCCCAAGGTAGCAGTTGACTGTCTGTAAACAAGTACTTGGTGGGAGTGAGATGAGGGAGAGGGTAAGGAATAAGGTAAAATGCAAATCTGTAATTTTTAAAGTTAAAATTTTCTTACATTGTGTTTAATCTTATTTGCACAATGTTCAGCATGAATTTTAGAGTTTGATGATTCATTGAATGTACAAATATACTTTTATTCCCTACTGCTGCCCCACTAAGTCTATGGTAAAAAAATTTTGGAGGGGCTGGGGATTTAGCTCAGCGGCATAAGCACCTGCCTTGCAAGCAGGCAGTCTTGAGTTTGATCCCTAGTACCGATAAAAAGGAAAAAGACCAAAAAAGAAAAAAATTGGAAAAAGTCAGAAACATTTCAGGACGAGACAAGCGAAGAGGAAACTTACAACACTGATATTTTGGAAGCTGAAAACTAAATTAATGATAATGAATGAATATACAAGACTGCAGGTGTGGTGCACATTTATAATCCCAGTATTCTGGTAGGCTGGGCAGGTAGGATGGTAGGTAGGCTGGTAGGATGGCAAGCTCCACCCCAGCACGGAAGCCCTGAATTCAATCCTAAGTACCGCAAATAAATCCACAGTAACAGCAGTGAAAGTAGCTCTAGTTTGGCAGCGCTCAGCTACAAGCTCAAACTGAAATCCAAGTTGATCTTTGCCTTGTAAGTGCAAAGAAATTCTTTCATATTAAAGGAAATTCTTCTAATGAATTTTAACTTTTCATAAAGAAAACTTTTAAAATCTGATTGACCAACTATTCCCCTCATTCCTGTTTGGGGCAGGGTTAAGGAGATCTTTTGAAGGAATTGGTGAGTAGTAGTACTGAGTGGAAAAATTAGCTTTCTAACTATTCTTGAATCAGGTTTTCAGTGGATAACTGTATTTAATTTGAACATCAAGAATATTTATACTGAGATGTGTAATAAAAACACACTGCTGGCCAGTTATATAGCTCAGTGGCACAGTGCTTGCCTGGCAAGTGTGAGGTTGTGAGTTTGATTCTCGGTACCAATAAAACACACACACACACACACACACACACACACACACACACACACACTGCAGTAATTTGTTTCCTTATACCAGAAGTTTGTTGACTGTTTTCAAGGTTAACATTGTTTTCCAGATTTTTGTGATCACTTAATATTTTGTTGCTTATTACATTCTTTGAAATTTCTGTTTAATTAAAACATTTAAGATGTGAAGCTATAAATAAAATTACTTAGGTTATCCTATCATTTCTGTTTTCTTTTTCTCCTGCAGTGCCAGGGATTGAACCCAGAGTTTAATGTTCACTGGCAAACACTATCACTGTGCCTGCCACAACACAGCTGTAAAATATTATAAATGAGCAATCATTTGAATTTCAAGATGCAGTGCATTTGCTAAGAATTCAAGTAATTTAAAGCAGTTATTAATCATAGTGCATAGCAAATATACGCTTGTTCTTTAAAATAGTTACTTAGAATTAAGAAGCAATATATATAATAGTATAGGGTACTAAAACAATACAACTTGATCCTATTTGAAAAAAAGTTAAAAGGAAATGATGTAATATAACTTGTACTTGGAAATGACAAAGGAATTTTTGTACCAACAGTAATAGTATTTCCTTTGCAGCAGTGAATTTACATTTCAAAGCTCACAAATGTGGGTGATTTTTGTGAGTGTTAGTTACTTTTTTCACAGACAATTGAAACCATTTAGATTTTTAAAAAACTAGTGCTTGCTAAGACTTTTCTAGTAAAGCTATGCTAACTTTAAAAATAACCTAAGAAGTCTGATTTTTTATTTTTAAATTTTCACGTTATTTTTGAAGGCAGAGTCTCACTATGTAGTTGAGGCTGCCCTTGAACTCCCTGTGGTGGTCTAGGCGGGCCTTGAACTCCCTGTAGTCTTTCCGTCTCAGCCTCCGAGTGCTGGAATTATGGGTATGTGCTACCGCACCTGGCAGGTTTTATTTTTTTTTCTATAATTCTCTGCATATGGGTCAAATTGTATTTGAGTCTGATTTTTTTAGTTTGAAAAATGCAAAAAGTGTTACAAAGAAATAACAAAATTTTTAATTCATTTCTCACAAAAGGGCTTTCACTCTTTATTTTTGGTCTTTTTGAGACAGGGTCTTGCTATGCTGGCTGGTCTCGAACTTGCAACTGTCCGCCTGCCTCAGTTTATTCTTATCCCAACTGCTGAGATTACAGGAGTGTACCACCATACCTGGTTAGGGCTTTTACGCTTAACAGTTTCTCTCCATTTTTGTTTATTCAGCTCGAAGGTTGACCATATCAGAAAGCTATCAGCTTCCAGAATGTGAACAGTTGTATATGAATCTACTATAGTGTGTTAGAGATCAAATTTGCTACTTTAACTGAGTTGTTTCTTTATCTGTGGATCTATGTGCATTTTATAGTCTTTGGCTTTCATTATCCAGTAAGTATCAAGTGTTTTTATTGTATAGCATCAAGTATTTCTTTCCAAAAAGAAGCAAGGTTTTGTTGTTAAAGTTTGGGTCTATTATTACCACTTTATTTTGAAGGGTACGGTACAATGCAGCAAGCAGGAATAGCCAAATGGAAGAGAAGTATGGGAGGGAATGGGGCACCCCTTCTTTCTCCCATACCATGATTGTTGACCAACTTAGAAGCTTGTTAATAGAGGTAAACATTTTGGGAAATTAACTTTTCACTTGAAATTTAAACAGATCATCTTAGCCATAGTATTTCTTTTTTAAATAATCATACCTTATGATAGGTCTGTTATAAATTTCAGGGCTTTTTGTTATTTTTAAATTGTCTTTCCTTTAAAATAAGCTTGAACTTGAAAGTCATTTTTATGAATATTTGTATTATATTTCTTTTTTGTTGTTTTTTTGAGACAGGGTCTCATCATGTGGTTCTGGCTCACTGTGTAGCCCAGTCTAGCCTTGAATTTGCACCAGTTTTTCTGCCTCAGCCTACTAAGTGCTGGGATAATAGCATGTGCCACCATGCCAGTGCTTTATTATCTTAAATTTATGATTCTATAACAGAAACAGATCAAATTCATGGTGGTACGTGTATTGACTTTAGTGGTTAAAAAGAAATATTAAAATGATATTGTGTGATAATTTGTGAAGGTTGTTGATTACACAGTGTAAATGAGTGTTGATAGGGTGTGTTTGGTTGAAAGTAACTGAAAACATGTGGGAATTGGTTAAAAATGGGAGAATTCTATTAGCTAACCCACCAGGAACCTCTTGGTTTCACTGCTCAGCAGTGTTATCAAATATCCAAGTTCTTTGGAGTGTCACTACTGCTGTAGGGTAGGCTTTTGCACTGTTTGCACGAAAGTTGTAGGATCACACTTGAGCAAGATGCCTCCCTATTCATTTGGGAAGGGAGAGGGAGCAGTGCTTTCTGTTGCTGTCTCAGGAGGAACAAGATTTCTCACAGGAACACCCAGGAAATTTTTCCCTTCTGATGTTGAATGGCCAGAATTAGATCCCATGTCTGTTCCTGAACCAGTCACTGGATTGGTGGTGATGTTAAGGTACAAGGGCTGTGAGAGAAATACTGTTATCTTGACAAAATGAGGATTCTGTGTAGAAGGAGAATATAGTTCTTGGTAGACCATAAGTAGTTTGTACTGCAGTAGGCATTGTGGTTTTACAGTTTATTTATAGCATTTTTTAGTAGAAATTATTAGTGCCACACCGAAGATTTATGTTATTTTTTGCCCTTTTCTTGACTTCCTCTCAGTGATGCCTTCTCTTATGATATATGTTTGACTTAGGGATTCTGGGCCATTGTTACTATGTGGAAGAGGGAAAGTGATGCATTATAGACATGTTATGATTAAATTTTAATTTTAAAGTAGCATGTGATCATTAAAATAGTATCTTTATCAGCCTATCTATTCTTTGTTGGCTTATCTTGCTTCTGAATGCCTATAACATTTGTTTATAATGCTCATTTGATCATCAATATGAATTTTGGTTATTAATTATCTTTTCAGTGTATGTTATGTCAGGATTGTCTCATGTCTCTAGTACAAAAAATTCCAATGTATCTTTAGTGTTGGCATTATCTTCAGAAGATGTAGTAAAGAGTACTTTTTAAAGTTAATTTAATAAATAAAGAAATAATCATATATGGGACAAGTGTAGGAGAGAGGACTATGTTTCTGTTCTCAAGTAGTGAGATAGAATTAAGTGTAATAAAAGAGACTGAGGAGATAGTTTACTTTTGGAGGTGGAGAGTGGAAAAGGGTCAAACATGGAGATGGTGCTTGAGCTAACCCATATGAAGATAGTGTTCTGTGAGACAGAGGTAGAATCAGAGTGTTTCAGATGAAAGAGAACAGAAGAAATGTGGAGATGCAGGGCAGTTCAGAGGCATTTGCTTGGAGCAGAGAACTTAGGGAAATGGAGTCCTTCTGGCAAATCAGGTTAGAATCATAGGTTGGCCCTGCCGCCCTGCACTGGATTCAGGTAGACCTTCCAAGTATGTGGCTTGTGTCCAGCTACTGCTGCTGTCCCTGAAGCCCCTTGTTGGACCCAGGAGCACCCGGGAAGTGTGTGCCTTGCTCTAAGCCACCACCACCTCCCCGTGCTCGGGTGCCAGGATGTGGGAATCTTGCAGCCTGCCTTTGGTCCTTGAGTTCTCCACAGCACTTGCGCAACAGAGCGGGCAATCAACAGACTGACCTGATGGAAGAAGTAATATACATCCCTGTGGAGTTTTGCTTTAGGGCCGAGGGCTGTCTTTTTGCTTTGGGGCTGTCTTTTTCATAGATATAGGATGAAAGACAGCCTTGGGAGAGAGTTAGAGCTAAATAAGGATTCCTGGGATCCCGTAGGAGGCTCAGACTTATACCAATAAGATCATGGGGCCTGTATTCTGTTGTGGGAGGTTTGCTTCAATAGGAATAATCGTCAGAGGAGTCTGTCCTGAAGAAGTTACATATTTCAGTGATGTGTTTTATCTCTGGCTCTGCTGCTGGCATCCTGCAGAAATCAGTGCTTTGAATTACTGTAGGTCAGTGCAAGGGAGAGCCTAATAATCTTCTTTTGTTTTGGTAAAGGACTGTTCACCAGTGGTTCCTAGCATTTGTCAATATCCAATTGACATTTGATGCCGTTGTTGTTACTGATTACTACCACAGACAAAGTAACATAGTAGTGACTAGCAGTTGGCTTTCTCTCTCTACAAATAAGTACCTGGATTGTTTGGGGGTTATAAACAATACTGTGACTTGCTCCTGAAGAAGGGAGCACTTTGCGAAAGAATTTGCAAATCCCAGTACAAAAAATAGAAATGCGAAAAGATGAGCCAACAGAATACCTCCAGAAACTTTCAGCTTCCTTGAAATTGGTACAGGAAGGGACTGAGGGAAAGGAAAATCATAAATTACACAGTAGGTGGGTCTGAAATGATGTCACTGGAGGTAAAACAGTTCTGTTTGGTGCTAGGTGAATTTAAAGCTATAACTAACCACATAGTGACTGTAATGAAACAAATGATTAGTGAGTCTAGAGAAGACACTAATAAATAGGTAGCAGGGGTGAAGGGATGCAAAGCATAAATGCTCAGCACAGAAAAGAATGGGAGTCCACATGAAGATCCCAAACAGAAATCCAGAAGATTAAAAACACGATTGAAAGTATAAGTGGGAGAAGCTAGTAATGTGAAGACATAGTGTCAGATTTAGAGGACAGGACTGCAGTGCATGATCAGTTAATAAAAGATACTTTAAAAACAACAAAGAACCATGAAAAATAGATCCAAAAGCTCCTAGATGACTCAAAGAGGGCTAATATAAGAGTAATTGAATTTAGCAAAAAATCAGAAGACAGTACAAAGGGCATTAAAAAAACCTTGTTTACACAAGTAGTAGCAGAAAACTTTTCAGACATTTAAATAGACTTTAACATGTAAGTGGGTGGAGTTGTGTAAGTTTGTCTGTGATTGAAGGGAAATCACGCCACATAAGTATCAAAATCCCAGGGGTACAGCTCAGGAACAAAATTTATGGACTGTAGGGGAAAAGTAGTGAATGGCCTATTAAGAAGACCTGTTAGAACTGCAACAGAATTTTTAGCTCAATCCTTGAAGGCAGGGAGAGTATGGAATGAAGTGTTTCAAGCTTCTGAAAAGGACAACTTTCAAACCAGACTATTTTGTACTGCAACATTATCTTTTAAGGTTTATATATATATATAGAGATACTTACATGATGAAGAAACTCTGAAAAGATTCATGACCACCAGACTAAAGAATGTGCTAAGGGGAAACTGAGGCTAATGCCAAAAGGCCCAATGAAATGAATGCATCAGGTTGGGCTAATAGTTAAGGGGAGGGAGGGCAGACCAGCAACAGGAAATTGATGCAGTCATGTCTGTCAGTCTCTGTCAACAAAACTATCAATATGGATGGACTTAGCTCGCTGATCAAAAGACACATTAACAGAGTGGATCAGGAGGCAGGATCTAACAATTTGCTGTAAGAAGAAACACATTTGATTGAAAAAAAAATTTATGGACCAAAAATCAAAGGATGGAGGGTAGTATTTCACACAGTGGGGGCCTGAAAACAAGCAGGGATAGCTATCCTGTTTTCAGACAGAATGGATTTCAAGCCAAGGCTGATCAGGGAAGATGGAGAAGAACATTACATATTGATTGGTAGGCTTGTTTAACAGGAGGTGATAACAGTTGCAAATGTGTATGCAGCAAACCATGCTGAATTCAGCTTCATAGATCTGACACTAGTGGACATAGAATCCAGTACAGTGGTAATGGGAGATCTCAATACCTGACTATCACAAATGGATCAACTAAACAAAAAAGCCAGTATCAGAGTTGAACAAAACTTTTGAACAAATGGACTTCATATATACAGAGTGTTCCACCTAACAACAACAGAATACACATTATTTTCAGCTACTTGTACTTTCTCCAAATATACGACATACTAGTGAGTAAAGCACACCTGATGGAAAAGAAATAAAATTTTACCGTGCGTATTACCAAATCACAGCACAATAAAACTAGAAATCAGTAGCAAAAGAAACCATAGAAACTACGAAAACATGGAAAATAAAAATCACACTCTTGAAAAATCAGTGGAACTGCACTGAAGAAGAAACTAAGGATCACAGAGGAAATTAAGGAAGAAATAATTCAGTTTCTACAATTGGATGATAATGCCAGTTAAACATACCTGAACATATGGGACATAATGAAAGCAGTATTGTAAGGGACATTCACCGCAGTGAAAACCCACATTAGAAAAATTGAAGTCCAACAAAATAACCTAGTGATGCATCTCTTAGGAAAACAAGAACAACCCATACCCAGAGTTTGTACAAGGAAAGAAACTGTAAAGATCACAGGAGAAATTAATGAAATAGAAGCTAAAAAAGCAATCCAAAGAATCAATGAATTAAGAGCTGGTTCTTTGAAAGAAAAAATAGACAAATCCTTAGCCAATCTCAGAAAAAAAAGGAAAGAAAAGACACAAATTAGTGGAATTAGAAATAAAAAAGGCAAAGTAACAGTGGACACAATCGAAGTCCAGAAAATTATTAGCATTTACTTCCCAAATATGTATGCCAAACAACTGGTGAACTCAGAAGAAATGGTGACATTTTTAGATACATAGAAATTGCAAAAACTGAACCAAGAACATTTGAAAATCTCAAACGGTCCAATAATAAGCAATGATATTTAAAAACAAAAACAAAAACAAAAACAAAAACCTACCAACTAAGAAACGCCCAGGACTTAATGGGTTCACAGCCAAATTCTATATACACTGGAGGAAAGATAGCCTGTTTAATAAATGGCACCGGGGAAATTGGATATCCACATACAGAAGACTGAGTTTAGACCCATATAGAGTGATACCTCAGTTGATGAACTTAATTCTTTCCATAATTCTGGTTGCAACCAAATTGGATGAAAACCAAATCAGGTTTCCCTATAAGGTCAGCATTGCATTGAGCTGCATCCCCAATCTGTTTTTGAGACAGGGTTGTGCTAGTTTGCTTAAGCTGGGCTTGAATTTGTTATCTTCTTACCTTAGCCTCCCAGAGTTCTGGAAAATACAGGCATATGCCAATATGCCTGGTAATGTTAACTCTTTTCTGTGTAAGATGAATCAGTATCTTTGAAGAGTGGAAAAGTGTCCCAAGTTTTGTCGAGAGTGTTGTATTCATGTGAAATGTGTGGTTATAATTTTATGTATGTATGTATGTATTTGCTGTGGCTATCTTCAGCTGCTCAGAAACAGGCAGGGTTGCAGCTTTAACTAGAGTTTGCCAAAATAATTTGACTTGTGCAAAATAAGGTTGCCCTTTTTCGTACTTGCCTGAACCAGGGACATAGGTGAAAATTTCTTAGATTTTATATTTAATTGATAATATCTGATCCTAGATGATCCTCACTGTGGCGATGAAGCTTCTGGGAGCTAGAGTTTATGTAGAATAACCTGACTTTTCCCAAGATAAGCAAGCAGAGCATCAGATTGCAGAAATCTTTCATTGTGACTTTTTTGGGGGTACTGTTATCTGCTTTGGTTTTGGGTCAGTTATTTTGGAGCAAGATGGATGGAATTTGGGTCTATTATTTCAGGGACATATGGGTGGCAACACAGAATGTAGATTTCTCTGATTTTTGTAGGCATATGTGGTTATTACATAATTGTTATAAGTTAAAGTCTTCAAAACTAGTTCTTAACTTCTTAGATGTATTCAAATAACTTGTATTGTTTTTTCAAAATATATATGGTACAAGTTCTTAAGAGATTGATTCACTGAACACAAGAATAGGGTATGTGAATTTTTAAAAACGTTTCCCCATTGATTCTAATATTTGTTTCTGATTAAGAATCATAGCTTAATATTTATGTTTGGGACTTTCTGTTAATAAAAATGTGTAAATAGTTGGTTTTGCTCCCTGTTTTACCCAAGAAAGAAAATTTTGTCAGATGGAGCATGTATCTGGTTGACTAGACCGGAGAACATGTTCGGACCACATTTTCCCACCTTGAGGCTTTGTACGCCAAAGAATCCTTTGGTTGCCTTGGTCTAGAACTACGTAGATTTCTAATAGTTGTGAGACCTTGGACTTCTAGCAAAAGAGAAACAGTGAAATGATGCTCTGACATCTAGATTTAGGGAACGATTTAGTATGAATTTAGAAATCATAGATTAGAAAAATTGGTTTGTTAATTTCCAGTGCTGTGTAATATGAAGTGCAGATGCTCTTCTTAGGGAGTGATGAGTAGAATACTGTACTGGTTAACACCCCCCTAGACCTCAGCCTTATGATTTCTGACTTGTTTGTGGTTTGCTGGGAAACTAATCAACATTTATAGTATTTTCTATGCTATATTGTAATCTGAGTTACAAATTAATTATTTGCAAATTAATTTCTGGATTATGACGTGTATAATTGTGAATTGCTTGAACTTCACCTTTTCATTTTAAAAGGAATAAAATATACAAGAATAAATAAGTCGTAAAATTTTTTAGGAAATAAAAATTGTAACATTTTAAAAATTTACAAAATATTAAGGTATATTAAATACCACATGTTCATGATATTTCAAATGTTTAGACACAGCATTAATTACCATGTATTTCCTATTATGGAAGACATAATTTATGAACTGTTTAGTAATTGCTTAAAACAGTATAGAAAAACATTTTGAAAATAAATATACTTGTAGCACACACCTTTAATCACAAATAGTCTTAAAAACATTTTATTTTAGAAAATACACAGTGATAAAACGAGTAAGACAAAGTTGATTCAAGCTGTAAGTAGATATTATTGTAGTAAAATATTTTTCCATGAGTATGAAACCTGTCATTTTTATGGTGGAATACTTTTCAAATACATATGTACATATATCAGAGTTTCTAATATTTAGTATAAGGTGTTTTTACAAAATATTTATGTGATGTTATATGCATCATGACCCTGAATCAAGGCTGGCAGTTTGCTGAAGCTGTTGGTTTCAAGCAAGAGACTAAAGTGGTATCTTTCTATGGTCTATTGGCCACTTCAAAACTTTAGAGAAATGTAATGAAAGAAACAACTAGAATTCACTAGAAAGAAATTCACTAGAAAGAACTCCCTCCCACCCCTTGGTGAGCCAGCTGCTGTGGGCTGGAGAAGATGCCATAGCCCACAGTGAACCATTCTCTGCAGACCTGGAGAAGAGCCATACCCCCGGTGAGCCCGCCGCTGAGAAGGGAAGACCACACCCCTCACTGAACCCTCCATAGGCCCCCATGGCTGTGGGAGAATGTGGTTGAGTAGCTGCCCCACATCTCACCACCACTCCCGGAACCTTGGATCAGAGGACAAAGAAGCAGGTTGCAATCAGACCTCCAGCCCACCCAGAACAAGTCCAGAAGACAGAGACACAAAATAAATCAGAAGTCATATACCTGAAGTTTCTGAAATGATAGTGAATAAGTAGAGACCATGCAGTGCTTATTGTACATGCCTGTGTCTGGCAGTCTGAGCATCTTTAGAGGATAACAATGTGCATTACAATAACTATTGTTGATTTTCTACTGTCTTGTTTTAGAAATCCAGTATCATTTCCATTGTTTCTGTTTTGTTTTATTCTCTTTAACAAATGTTATTCTATCAATATATATATTTTAAACCTTGCTGTTTTAGGCACTGATCTTCCACTAAAATAGAATGGTGGAAATCCTTCATTTATAGGAAGAATTAAGTAAATGGTAGAATTTTCTCAAAGTCTTTCCTACCATGAATTTTTAATTTTATTATGGTAAAACAACATACATTTTGTAATTGTAACCATTTTTAAGTGTATAGTTCCATGACATTGTTGTGCCAGCATCCTCTACACTTACCTGCAGAACTTTTTCAGCTTAAATAATTGAAAATTTGTATCCATTAAAAATAATTCTGTTACCCCACCCTCTGTTGCCCCTTGAAACCACCAATCTACTCATTTGTGAATATGACCACTCTTGTGTATCTCTTATATGATAGGATTGTACAATATTTTTTTAGTCTAACAAAAAGTGAGAACTATAAATTTCTGCTTTTATATTTTACTCAGCAAATAACATTATTAATTTAAATAAATTTGAAAGCCATTTGCTGTCTGCATTTTGAAAGTAACTGATACGATAAGAAAGATTTCAGGTAATTGTAACTAATAACAGAGACTGTTGCTGCTATGTGCTATGATTTATGTCAATCCCATTTGAAGGAAGTAAAACATTGGAAATTTGGAGTGTATTGTTTAGAACTGTGGTGTTATGGTGGATAGTGATTAGGATTAGATAAGCTGTTAGGATGGAGTTTAGGGCCCCTATGACTGAAGCCGGGGAACTTAATTATAAGAGGAAGAGAGACTAGGTAAATACAGACACACATGTGTGCCCCCTATCTCCTGTCGTCTGATGCTCTGTACTGCCTTGAGATACTGCCAACAGAAAGGCCATCACCATGAGGCACTTAGACCATACACCTCTAGAACTGTGAGCCAAATAAACTGTTTTATTTATGAAGTAGCCTGCCTCTTTTGTTTATAGTGATAAAAAGAGAAACTTTACTGCTTTTTTCCCTTAGCTGCCATCAGGATTCTCACATTGTACATGTATAATAGTAAACACTGGAAGTGATTCTGCTGTTTGCTGTACAGTAGTTTTAGAGTGTTATGTAAACAGCTGCTTAATTTTAGTTTAAACTTCTGGGAATTAATGAAATCACATTTTAGTAGTATTAAATGAGAGACAAAATAATATTTTTCAGATAATCTCTATTCTTAGACAGTACTTACTCACTTTAAGTCTTTTTAACTTTTAGTACTCTTTTCCTAACTGGTGTATTTTTAGCCAGAGTTAGGTGGATTCTCCCTCTTTCTCTCCTTTTGAAAGAGCTGTGCACTGTCTAAGTTACTCATGATTTCCTTGCAGGGTCAGAGCAGCAACTTTGGGTCTCCTGAGTCTCTGGGCATTGCTTATCCCACTCCTCTGCTTTGCCTCAGGCTTTGACCTCAAACTCAGTTACTTGAGCTGGAGCATGTGAAAAAGTATTATCTTTGCTAGTAGCTGGGCATGGTGGTACGTGCCTTTAATCCCAGAACTCTGTGAGGCTGAGGCAGCAGGATCAAATGTTTGAAACCAGCCTGGGCAATTTATTTAGCAAGGCCCTGTCTCAAAACAAAAAAAAAAGGGCTGGGGATGTAACTCAGTGCAAAGGCTCTTTGGGCGGGCGGTGGTGGGGGAGGGTGGAGAAAGAAAAGTGCTGTGTAGTAGATGGGCAGGTGGTGCTCAGAGACATAATTGCTGCCTGGTGCCCAGGGCCTCTAGAACCCACCACCTGTAGCTGAATGCTGGCCTTAAAGCAGGCATGAGGGACTCGCCAGCTAGAGCAAACCATAGGTGGGGCAGTTAACAGAGCCTTGGACTGTTTCCAGGACCCCTGAGGCATCAGAGGCTTTAGAGAGCCTCACACCTACTGGACTGTGATGTCCAAGGAAGAGCCCTTGGTTGGAATGAGGCAGATAATTTTGGCGGCTGACTGCTGTCTTAGCAGTCCTCTGAAGAGCTGTGTTCTGAGGTGCCTAGCACTTTCCCTGTGGCTGGGATGAGAGTGGAACTGGAAGGAGAGGCTGAACACAGGACTCAGAACCCATCTGCCTCCACCTGGTCCTGGGAAATCAGAGCAGTCAATCATAAAAAAGAATTCTAATGGTTAAAAAGACTTAAATTTTTTTTTTTAAATGGTAGCATTAGAGTGGTTTTGATATTGCATCAAACTGACTTTCATAATTTGGTGTGGCCTAGATTCTCATGACGCAGTAGTCTCAAGACTCACACAGGTGATGCTGTTAGTATAGAGGACTGAATTTGGGAATGTGGTGAGAAAGGCAAAAGGCCTGGCATAGAACCTGGCCTGTGGAACAGGAACTAGATAGCTGTCCATGGTGTTGTGGCCATTGTTGCACCTGGTCTGTCCCAGGGAACCACGCAGTCCCTGAGAGGCAGTTCTGACCTTCCGAGTTGCTGTGCAGGCACCATTGGGCAGGCAAGCTTACCTCAGAACAAGGTTAAAAAGGGCAGTCCAAAAAAATTAATGCTTCTCCAGCTAAAAGAGTTATTTCTCATGCCAACTGTCTCTCAGACAAAGGACTTTTATTTAGAATGTGTAAAGAATTGAAAAAAATCAAACTCCCCAAATTCAAAGACCCAATCCAGAAATGGGCACCTGAGGTGAATATACAATTCTCAGATGAAGATATACAAATAAATACATGAAAAAACATTCAATATCATTGGTCATTTGAGAAATGCAAAGTAAAACAACACTGAGGTATCATCTCCAGAAAGAGTGGCTAACATCAATAAATTAACCATAGCAAATGCTGGTGGGACTGTGTGGAGAAAAGAACCCTTCCTTCTCCATTGTTGGTGGAAGTATAGACTTAATACAACCACTGTAGAAATCAGTATGAGAGAGCCCTCAAAAAAGTAGGATTAAAGGTTCCATTTGACCCAGCTATTCCCCTTTGGGTGTTTTCTCAATTGAAAACATTGTACCACAGTGATATATGTGTACTCATGTTTATAGCAGCACAATTTGTAATAGGTAAATTTTGGAAACAACTTGAATGCCCATCAACTGAGGAAAGGATTAAAAAAAGATGTGGTAGGGGGCTGGGGATTTAGCTCAGCGGCATAAGCGCCTGCCTTGCAAGCAGGCAGTCGTGAGTTCGATCCCTGGTACCGATAAAAACGAAAAAGACAAAAAAAAAAAAAAAAAAAGATGTGATATTTTTATATGATGGAATATTAGTCAGCCATAAAGAAGGATAAATTTGAGGCTTTTATAGGTAAATTGATGCAACTAGAAACCATACTCATAAGTGAAATCAGACTTATATATACGTATACATATATATACACACTATATTGTCTCCCTAGTGTAAATAAGAAAAAAAATTAAATAAGATCCAAAAGTTACAGTAGATACAGTTAAAGGGAAAGAAACAGCTCAAAGGGAAATTACATTGTTTGATCACTCTTGCATGACCACTGTATCTGGTAGCCTGAGCAATTACTTTGAGGGTAATGATATGCAATATGACAACCATTGTTAAATTTGTATCATCTTGTTTTGACATTCTGTATTGCCATTGTGTTGTTGTTACTGTTGTTACTTTGCTATTGCTGCTGTTGTTTGATTGTTTGCTTCTTGATTTTTCTAGTTTTTTTTTTTCCTCTTTAACGTAAAAAAAAAATCGTCAGATTTCCAAAAAGAAAGGGAAATGCCATTTGGAAATGGCATGTGTTTCTGTATACAATTTGTTATTAAAATAATGGGGGAGATTATTCCTCATATTATACTGTAGTTAATCCCTATTAAAAAGCAAAGGTCCTTGAATGGAGTCCACTTCTGAGCCATTATCATTCATTTGTATCTGAGTCATTTAAAATCAGGTTAAAATGTAAGTTGATAATTTCATTTTCAAAAGGTATAAAGATTAAGAGGTAATATAGTACAGTAGTCTTCAGAGTGGAGTATCTGTTTCTACGGTATATGAAGATTGTACGAACACCTTTCCAAGGTGTACGGAAACAGAATTTTAAAAACATCAACTTCTAGACTCTCCATCTCCTGGAGTATTCTTTTCTTTTTGAAAGCAATGATTTTTTCTTAAATATTTTACTACTTCATTTAACAGTTGCCTGTTAAAATAAGGCATAAAATAAGGTATATTTCTCACCAATCTCAAATTTTGGCTTAGGTTGGGAAAATTTAGGTGCAAAATAAAAGGGACTGTTTGAGAATACATAAGTTCTCAGGGAAAGCAAAAGAAAAAGAGGTTCTGCAAAGAGTACTGAAGTAAATGTTTTATTTTACTAGCCAACAAACTAGTGGCAAAGCTCTATATTCCAACTCTCCTCTCTCTGAGAACCCTGGAACCACTTGATGTTGGGCTATATACAGCAATAACATTTATTTCAATTAAAAATTAAAATCAGACTTACTCTAAAATACATGTCTTATTTTTTGCTGTAGATGTGACAGAGTACTAGTTTTGCCAATTAGATTATATGGTGAATATTGTTCACAAATTTTTATTAATTCCAGTTATTGATGGAATTCTATTTAAAGCATATGTAAAATATAAAATAGATTGGAAATTACTTACAACCATTAAAACTATAAATACAACACTTGAGTTATAATTTAAATGAGTTCAAGGAAGCTTTTTATCACCTTTGTTGAGGCAGTTTGTAAAAGAAAAGAAAAGAAAACAAAAAACGATTTCATGATAATTGCAATGTGTAATGTAGGCTTTAGAGCCAGTCTGCATGGTCCAGCTCTCAATTTTATCTCCGACAGTACTCACTTTAGAAATTAATGATAAAGTTTCTGTCTAGTGTGTGTGAGGCCCTAGGTTTTATTTCTACTTTAGAAGAAAAAAAAATGCTAGTAAAGCTTTTCTAAGTTTTCTAAGACTAGTTTTTAAATATAAGCTGACTTTAAATTTTACCAGTATTTTGCATTTATTGAGATGATCATATGACTTATCTATTTTTATTCCATTAATGTGATTAACATTGAAGTTTGCAAGTTTAACCATGCATTTTTGGATTAACCCTATTTTTGTTGCAATGCATAACATTTCTGAATTTGATTCACTAATGCTTTGATTAAAATTTTTCCTTTTCTATTATGTTTACAACAAAGATTAGTTGGTAGTTTTCTTTTCTTTTCTTTTTTTTTTTTTGTCTTTTTCGTTTTTATTGGTACCGGGATAGAACTCACGACTGCCTGCTTGCAAGGCAGGCGCTTATGCCCCTGAGCTAAATCCCCAGCCCTAGTTTGTAGTTTTCTTATATTGCCTCATAGGTTTGAGTATTAAGGTTCTTTCTTAAATGGATGTATTCTCTCAAGTAATGCTGCTGTCTGGAAAAATTCAATGACAATTCCATATCATCATAATTTTAGATTATAGATTCAGTGTCTTCATTTGATATAATGTTATTCAAATTTTCTGTTAAGTCTTGGTCATTTGATAAGTTAAATTTTCTCATAATGTGCCCATTTTTAATGTTACAATTTATTTTCATGCATTTGGTTGCAAAAATAGGTTTGTTTTAATCTACCATCAGTAATTGTGTACTTGTAACACATTGCAATATTGAGGTTTTTTTGTTTTTTTTTTTAACTCTTTTTAGAAGTTTGTCAGTCTTGTGAAAGAACTTTTTGGTAATTTGATTTTTCTTCAGTATTTGCTTTCTATGTTATTGTCTGTGCTTTATTCCTTTAGTTTTGTTCATTTTCATCTTTCAAAGTTCTGTGATTATCTCATTAATTTTAACTTTTTTTTAACATTAGGTAGTTTTTGTTGTCATTTTTGTTTTTTGAGACAGGGTCTTGCTATGTGCTTTGCTGGCTTTGAACTTACTGTGTAGCTCAGGCTGGCTTCAAACTCGGCACTGTATTGTTGATTCTGGCCCAGACTGGTCTCAGACTTGGCACTGATCTTCATACCTCAGTCTCCCAAGTGCTGGTATCATATACTGCTAGCTTTCCATTATGGTTGAAGGCCTTGTGTTTTGAATACCACCTTATACCTTAGTTGCATGTGTATACATTTGGTTTTCTGAGACAGGGTCTCTGTGTAGTTCAGGCTGGTCTTGAACTCGCTATGTAGCACAGGCTGGCCGCAAATTCTGTGATCCTTTTGCCTCAGCCTCCCGACTGCTAGGACCTACATTTATGTTCCATCTGACTGGCTTTGCATATATTTACCCAGGCATCACAGAGGATCCTGTAGACCCACACCACTCCAGGAATTTTTTTTTTTTTAAGTTTTCTTTTGATTTTTTTCTGGTAGGAGTAGCCCAGTTAGCACAATGGCTCTGGGATCTGCAAGTTTTGGAGGAGGTGAAAAGTGAAACATCAGATTACTTATGCATGGATGATGAAGATGATCCATTATGATGAAATACACACTTTCATAACAGAAGAGTGGTGTAGGTATATGATAATGATATTAATGACTTCATATTGGCCTTTTGAGTCAAAGTTCCTGAGAGAGTGAAATGGAACAAGAATAGACTGATACAGACACAGGGAATGCAGACTTCCTTGATTCAGGTGAAAGAAAACAACAATATGAGTACATATTTGACTAGTCAACATGTTGCAGAATGACCTTGCAACCCAATGGAACAATCCAATGTTAGAACTAGGTCTGAAAATATAGCAAGGGGCTTGGCAGGGGTAAAATATATTGGACAGGATGCCAGCACTGCCACTCATTTTTGAAAATTGTAACAGATAAAATGCTACAAGATGCTGTGAAATACACAAAGGCTGAAATGCATCTAAAACGTTTTGTATGTACCAGTGGCCTTATTAAAAATGTATGTATTATGACACCTCACTAGCTGAACTGAAAGCATTCATAGGTCTGCTGTACTTAGCATAGATTTCTCATGCCGGTTGCAGAAATTGCAAAGACTTATGGAAAAGTAATGGGTCAAAATATAGCATAAAAATTATGCCCCTGTAGATGGAAAGACTTATTATGCCTTCAGTTTAGACATTTATCCTGGAACTCAGCCATCAAGTCCTTATTCATATAGTAATAAACCGAATGATATTGTGAACAGATTTGTTGCTCTTGTCTGCTAAACTAATTGAAATGTGACATTTGACAATTGGTTACCAGTTTCCAATGATGTTACATTTAACAGAGCACAAATTGACTAGTGCAGGACCTGTACACAGGAACAGAGTAGAAATTTCAAGTGAAATGTTGCAGTTTCAAAACAAAGAATTGTAGAATACAGTCTTTGAATTTTAGAAAGACGTAACATTGGCCTCATATGGCAAAGAAAAGCAAACTAATACTGCTAATGTTAACATTTCATCCTGATGGAAATAGTGATAGGGAAACCTGGACAAAACAGAAATCTGACATGGAAACTTTCAAAAACAACTGAACATGGAGAAGATGTTATGATGAGTTACATAGCAACTGTGATGTCACCTGAAATGCAAAGCATTGTTTTACTGATTCCTAATACATGTATGGCATAAATAGTTTAATAGCTTACAAAGAAAATAGTAAGTGCAAACTACCATGGAGAAATTTTCTTAGAGGACTGGGACTGGAGCCTGTTAGAGACCATTTACAGCAGAGGAAAAACAAAATGTTTCTGCCCAGGGAACTACATAAAAAATTGTGGTGCACACTGGTGAGCTGGCAGGTGAACAGATAGGCACGGCATCACAAAGACCTATTATGACAACAGGAAAACAACAAAGATGCCAACTGTCCTACAGGAAAGTACAGGAAAACAAAACATGGATTACAGTGTAAGCAATACTTCTGTGTAGAACATGGTAGTTGTCATGTGTGAAGATAGCCTTGGGTTTGACAGTTGAATCAAAGCTTATTTCTGTGCTAGAATTTTTGTTTGTGTTTATAGTAAAAGTTCACTTAGGTTTCTATTCTTGATGTTATCTTTTAGGTTTTATAAGGAAGTACACAGTTGATGTGAAAATGTTGACATCTAAATGCACAACACATTAATAATTTAATAATTTATTGATATTTTATGTTCCTGTATAATGTAAGAACCTCCTGAAAAAACAACAAGATCACTGAGATGTCACGTGTTTCTTACCAAAAAGCCAGGAAAGCAAGACATGTGCTATCAGTATAAGCCATGCATGTGTATGGAATGTGCTGTTACATGTGCAGACTACCGTAGGTGTGATCATTGAAGTAAAAACTTTTGTGGAGTGCTAATCATATTTTCATCCTAGTTCATATACAAATTTATTTCTGGTGTTCTTTTTTTATAAGTTTTTTTTTTTGGGGGGGGATCGAACTCATGACCTCACACTTGCTAGGCAGGCGCTTTATGCCACTGAGCTAAATCCCCAGCTCCTTATTTCTGGTGTTCTTCTTTAGACTTTGTACATCAAAAACCAGTCAACGTTGAAAATTATAATGCTTTTTAAATAAACAATAAATATTAAAAGTGCAAGTTTATTTTTGTGTTTTTTGTGAGTACTCATTGTTTAAATAAAAAATCCATACAAGTATAATTAATAATTCATCAATAGAAATATTCTAAAGAATAAATATGGGTCTGACTCTACATTTGTACGCCTTGATTACAAAATTAGTCTTACACATCCATGGAAGTTCAGTACCATGGACAGACACACACACAGACTACCTGTTTCAGCTTCATACCCCAACATTTAGCAGGCAAAATATTGTTCTTAAGTCTCCACTTGTCATTTTTTTTCACTGTTGCATTCCTCCCCATTTTTATCAATCTTCTTACAGCCATGTCTTGCCTCTTTCAAGTTTTCATCTCATCTACTTGTAAAATGATTACTTTGAGTTACTAAGTAGTTTAGTCTTCATAAAGAAACTCAGAATAAGAGAGGTGAATAACTTACCCAAAGTTACACCGAGCCTGTTCAGTACACACAGTCTGCTCAGTGACAAAGCCAGGTTTTGAACTCAAAATTTTCTAACTCTGAAGCTGTATCTCTTAATTACTTGGTATACCTGATTTATGACTTTTAGTTAATGTTTCAAGTTTCAGTTCATATTTATTTTAAAAATTATGTATTTGCCCCATTTCCTACTAGAGTACTCTTTTTCTCTTACAGTATTGCAAAAGTTTTTTCTAGTTTAGAAGTCAGGGTTTTCTAGAGAAACAGATATAACACAAGATAAAAAATTGTATAAGAAATTACAAGATTGGCTTACAATGGTCGGCCACAGAGTCAGGTGAGGGAGTGTGCAGAGGGTGTCTGCGCTCAGGAAGTTGAAGGGTCCAGGCCATGGGCTGGAGCTCACTGCAGTGTCCCATGCAAGTCTGTATCAGGAGGCCGGTGGGTATACAACGGAATACATCTACAAGGCTGAAGAGTCTACGATGAAGGCTGAGGAGTCCCAGGCAGAAGCTGAACAGTCTGTGCCAGAAGCCAGGAGCCTAAGCTGAAGGTGAAGACTGGAGCTACTATGAAGAAGCAGCAATCATTCTCTCTCCTTTTGCCTTTTATTCTATGCAGGATGCTCCCCTGGGGTGGTGTAGCATTCATACCATCTGGGAACCCTTCTGTTGCACAGGCTGAAGATGTTACCAACAGGGGAGCCTGGCTCCTTGCTGAATCAAAGTTCTGACCAGATTGACACAATGTATCAACCATAACAAGAAGAAAAAACCTGTAACATAAATTCCAAATATTGTCTCCTTTATTTTTTTCTTTAAACATAGAGTATTTTGAGAATATAGCTTTAATATAAAATAACACGTTAGCTTTATCTAGTCATTTTTCTTAGGATTTTTTTCTTTGGTATTCTGGTTAGTGAAGTCGTTCCTTATCTCAAGAACATTAAAATACTCTATTAACACAACTGTGATAAGTTGTGTGTGGTTTAAGATCATTATATTTTACCTGATAATTTTATAACCTTTTTTTCAGAACCCAGAGTCTTTACAGTGAACTACATTGCCATAGTGCTAGGATTATAGGCATGTGCTATCATGCCCAGCTGTAACACATTTTAATGTCTGGTAAGGCAGGGTCTTTCGTATTTCTTTCTAAATGTTCTGCATTTAGTCTTACAAATGATTTTAGAACTGTTTAAATTCTTTCTTTCCCCAAGATCTAATTAGGCCAATTTTTAAAACGGTAAAGCAGCTGGTCAACTACTTTTTTTTGTCACTGTTTATAAACACTATTTTAATAATATTTTTACTATATGGGTAGAAATAAATGTGTATAATGTATATATTTTCTCTTTGAAATTTATTCCCTATGAAACTACTATATAAAATTCTTTACAATCCTGTTGTTGATTTAAACGTTAATACTGGTAATAACTGAAGATATTTAGAAGATGCATGTGATGAAATTGTTACTCTTGGATGGTTGAATAGGTAACTTTCCAGAATATTTCCCATTTCTAGTACAGTGGCTAATGTTGAATAAGGGCTTAATAAAAAGTTAAATAAATGCAGAGTTAATGAATAATGAAGACATTTTCTTGATGAATTTACTAGGTCTAAATTGAATTACTGATTAGTGGTAACAGTTTCTATTTAGGGCAAGGAAATTTAGAAATGGTTGTATTAGTGTATGTACACTATGAATGTACTTAATGCTACTGATCTGAAGTTAAATCTGGTTAATGATGACATTTTTATCATTTATATTTACCACAAAATATACTTTTAAAACCCTGAACAACTCACTGATTTAGGTGTTATTGCCATTTTGCAAGCAAGGTTTAGAAGAGATGAATACCTAGTATCAGTTCATGTAAATTGTAAATGACAGACTAGATTTGAACCTATGTCTCTGATCTCAGATTCCACATTTTTAACAACATGATTCTCTGCTTTCACTAATAAAACTGGAATTCCTTCCTTTCCTATTCTCTGTTTTCAATCTTTTTGACAGAAAACACTGCCTTCACTTAAGTGTATGCATATATGTAAAATGTGCACAATATCTTTACATAAATGGGATAATTTTCTACATTCTGTGACCTTTTTTCCACTTAATAGAAATTTTAGAATTTAGAAATTTTCCCTGTTAATTCATATAGGTGCAGTTCTTCTGTATATTGGCAGCATACATAGTACAGTTCACAAGCCATAGAATATTTTTTCTTCTATCATCTTCATAGAAAAAGTTTGTCCATCCTGTATTGGTATGTCACTTTTCAATACCATGCTTTCTGATTTATTTTTATTTTATTTATTTGGTTCTGGGGATCAAACTCATGACCTCTTACTTGCCAAGCATGCACTTACGTTGCTGAGTTATATCCCCAGCTGCTTTCTGATTTAATATAACTTATTTGTTTTGATGTAAATACATTCATATCTCTATAGATTTTTAAAAACAACTCCTCTAGATGAAAAACCAGCAAGGAAACATTGATGTCAAACTATACTATAGAAAAGTGGTGGCAAATCTGTGGCATGCATGCCACAGTGGGCCGTGTATCATTGAAAGTTCTTGCTGCTGTAGACCAAACAAACCTAACATTACAGAACATTTCATCTAACAGTGACAAAATATACATTCTTCACATCAGGATAGGGAACATTCTCTATAGGATATACCATATGTGCAGCCATAAAATGTCTCAAATATTAAAAAAGAATCAAACTTATATATCTGTTCTGGCAAAGAAATAAATTTAGAAATAAAAGGAACTTTTGAAACTGTATAAATGTATGGGCATTAAACAATAAACTTTTGAATGACCAATAAGTCATTGACGAAATCAGAAGAGATATTTAAGATTTCTCACAACAAATGAAAATCAATATATGAAAACCTGTGACATACAGCAAAAGTGGTATTATGAGGGGAATTTATAGCAGTAAACAGCAGCATCGAAAAGTAGAAAGATTTCAAGCAAATGCCACTAAAGAACTCAGAGAAAGTGGGTGGGAGGAACCACACCCAAAACCTGAGCATAAATAAATGAAATAAGAGACCGAAAACAAAGCAAAACAAAACACTAAAACAATCCCAAAAACAGTGAAGTACAAGTAGATTTTGAAAAATAACAAAAATCACCAAACAGTATATTGAAAAAATAGAGATTAGCTAAATTATAGACAAAATGGAAACACAGCTGAAACTGTGGAAATATAAAGGATCATTAGAGAATATTCACAACAAATTGGAAAGCTTAAAATAAATTATTTAATTTTTTGACACAATATAGCCTGCTAAAAATTGAACCATGAAGACATAGAAGATCTCAACAGGCCAGTGAGAAATGAAATTGAATCAGTAATAAAAAGTCACCCAACAAAGACCCAGGACTGGATGGCTTTATTGCTGAATTTCCCAAACTTTGGAAGAATTGACAACTCCTCTTAAACTATTCCAAAAAATTGAAAGAAAAGAAACCTTTTCAGACTCATTCTGTGAGGATTTACTCTAAAAATCAGACAAGGTCAGTACTACCACCACCACCAGGCCAGTAACCCTGATAGACAGAGATGCACGAATTCTCAACAGAATCTTAGTAAGCCATATCCAATAGTATACCAAAGAGTTTATATACTAATCAAACTAGATTCAACCTAGATAGGCGAAGATACGCTTCAACACTTGCAAATCATTTAGCATAATAAGTCACATCAACAGAATGGAAAAAAACTACATGTGATCATCTGAACAAACATAGAAAAAAGTATAAAATTCAGAACCCCTTCATGATAAAAACTAAACAGAATATATCTTAACAGGATAAAAGCTATGCATGACAAGCCCACAGGTGACATCTTAATTATAGGAAGAAGTTGGAAGCATTTCCTCTAAGATTTGGAAAAAGGTTGTTGACTTTTATCACTCTTATTCAGCATAGCACTGGAATTCTTAGCCATGTTAATTGGGCAAATGAAATAAAAGGAATTCAAAATAGGAAGAAGTCAAAGTATCTCTGTTTGCGGATGAGATGATTTTATTTATGTATATATAAACTTAAGGATTTCATCAAAAACTGTTAGAACTGAGCAGTGAATTCAACAAAGGTATAGTATACAAAATAAACATACAAAAATTAGTAATGAATAAATACAATAGCTGAAAAATAACAGTATGTGATACAACAATATCTATTTTTTTTTTTTTTTGGTCTTTTTCTTTTTTATTGGTACCAGAGATCGAACTCACGACTGCCTGCTTGCAAGGCAGGCGCTTATGCCGCTGAGCTAATTTCCCAGCTCCGAACAATATCTATTAAATTTATCAAACAAAGTGACAGTTATGTGCAGTATAAATTATAAAAACACCATTGAACGAAATTGAAGCCTGGGATATAGCTCAGCAGCACGTATTTTTCCCTGTACTATACTTATACTTGACCTAAAATTTTTATCCTCTGCCTCTCCCCTACTTTCTTATATCAAGTGGCTTTATTGCCGGTATTGAGAACCCTTAGCAAAAGACTACTTCTAGGTATAGTTGGCTTTTTTGAGTCTGTTTTAAGATCCTGTTTCTTCAACTTAATGGGGATGAGAAGTTGCTGCCTATTTGGCGTAGCGCTTTATTTTTTGGTACTGGTATATAGTAATGTTTATAACTCTTAGACATCACAGGAAGAACAATTGTTTAGAACAATTATGTCACCCTGCCCATAATAATACAATCAGTAATAACAGTAGTATCAAACACAGCCTAGAAAATGAGAAACTGTGTTAACTATTAATTTGCAACTTTGGGAATTAGATTTGTGGTTATATAGCCAAATCTAAAAGAAATCAGGAAATTGTGTATACTAAATATGTCCTTAATATGGTGATTTTACCTTCAGGGGGGAAAATTTAAAAGGGTTTGGAGGAAATTTTTTTGAGAAACTGTTAAAGAAGACAGGAGGGAAAGAGGAAAAGAAGAAATAAAAACAAGAACAGAACAACAAAACTAGAAAGTGTTCAGTCATATAAAAACAAGAGCAAACAATCAAGAAAACCAAAGATGAAAAAAAAAATGTTCACTTCAAGGAATATCTACTGTTGCTGGTAGAGTGGGCACACAAATCCCAGATCCATGTTCATTTCAACAAGCCAGCTATAGATTAATGGTGGGAAGTGAATAATCCCAGCAAATCTGTACCTTTAGTTTCTTTGAGGTTTAGGCTGGTTTCTAGCTGTGAGGCTGGAACTCAGTTTGCTCAGCCTGTAGCACTCTGTGCTTTCTGCCATTTTGAACTTGGCTCCTTGACTTCCTGCGGACTTCATCTTGGTTCTGCTTCACTGATGCTGGGAACTTGCAGCCACTCTGGGTTTCCAGCACAGCCCCTCTCCAAGATTGTGACTGGCCAAGCACCCTTTCCTGGGGACATCTGCATTCACCAGTCTCTGCAGTCTGCTGTGTCCACTGCTGTCTTGCGCAAGTGTGTTTTTCTGGAGGCCTTTGGGATTGCTAGTAGTCCCTGTGTGTCTGTAGGTTTCATCTGCCCCTCCCACACAGCAAGTCAGGGCACAGGGAGATAGCACCCCTTGTTTTACCTTCTTCTGAGTTGGGATCTGTCTCTCTGCTCTCTCTCTTCAATTCTTGCTTCAGATCCTAGCTGGCTTCCCAGGACCTTCTTCCTTCCTTCTTCTTTTCCTCATGTTGGTATAGTCCAGCGCTTGGTCACCAAATCTTGGAGAGACTTTCTCTTTTGTTTACCACTCCACCATCCTCCCCAAAGTGACCAATTGATTTTTGACAAAGGTATCAAGAACACACGTTGGAGAAAGGACAGTCTTTTCAATAGATGGTACTGGGAAAGTTGGATATGCGCAAGAGTTAAATTAGACCCATGTTATTGTATGCAAAAGTCAACTCAATGGATGAAAGACTTAACATAGAACCTGAAACCGTGAAACTACTAGAAGAAAAAGGAAGCTTTACAAGTCATTGACATGGGCAAGATTTTTGGGTAAAATCTCTAAAACATTCAACAAAAATAATAATAGACAAATGGGATTACTCTAAGAAGCTTCTTCACAGTGAGAACAGTCAAATAGCAGTTTTGGGAAAAATAATTTGGAAACTGTTTATCTGAAAATGAATTAATTTCCAAGGTATTCTAAACAGAAAAACAACCTCAAATAATCTGATCAAACATGGGATAAATGATCTGAGTAGACATTTCTTAAAAGATATTTAAGTGGTCAAGTGCATGAAATACATCACTAGTCAGAGAAATGAAATATATAAAAATCACAATGGGATAGGTCTTACACTAGTTACCATGGATGCTATTAAAAAGGCAGAAAAGTCTAAATGATGGCCAGGATGAAGAGAAAAAGGCACTTTTTGTTGGTGGAAATACCAATTTCTACAGCCATTATGGAAAGTAATATGGCAGTTCCTCAAACAAATAAAAACTTGTCATATGATCCATCAGTCCCAGTACTGAGAATATATTCAAAGTAATTGAGATCAGTATGTTTGTGAGACACGTACACTCCAGTGTATACTATAGTATTGTTTAGAATATTTAAGATATGGCATCTATCTGTTGATGGATAAATGGATACAGAAAATGTCATATATATATATATATATATATATATATATACACACACACACACACATATACATGTTGGCATATTGTCAAGCCACAAAAAATGAGATAATATATTTTGTGCTAATAAGACAGTATGTTAAGTAAAATAACCCAGAGAAAGACAAATACTCCATATTCTTACAACTGAAGCTAAAAAAGTTGACTTCATAGAACTAGAGAGTAGAATATTGGTCACTACAGATGAGGAAAGGTAAAGAGGATAGAGATTAGGTAATAATTTGTGCTGAGAAGTCTGCTGTGATTCTGATAGGTTTTCCTTTATAAGTGCTCTATCTTTTCTCTCTTGACAGCTTTTAATATTCTATTCTTATGTTGGATTTCTGGGGTGGTGATTATTATGTCTGGATGTAGTTTTATTTTGGTTATGACTATTTGGAGTTCTATATGCTTCACTGATCCTGATGTCGGTTTCCGATCTCATGTTTGGGAAATTTTCAGCTATTATAACTTCTCTAAATATCCTCTTGATATCCTTTATGTTGTCCCTTTCTTTTTCATTTATCCCTATCAATCTTATGTTGTTTTCTTTGCATCATCTTGCAGTTGTTGAATTGTTATTTCCTGATTCCTTGTTATTTTTAAAAGATCTTTTCTTTCCTGTTCACTAGCTGCAATCTTGTCTTCAAGGTCTGAAATTCTATCTTCACTTTCATTGAGGTGGTTTTTACAGCTTTCAATGGAATTTTTGATTTCCTGTATATCCCTTTGCATCTGCTTTATGTATTCTGTTTGTTTCTTATATTGCTCATCCAGGGATTCTTTTTGTTTAGTTCCTCCAATTTTTTAACTGTGTCTTCTTTAGATATGTTCAGCACTTCCTTCATTTCTTTTATCATTTCTTCTTTTACCTGGGAGATTATTTCTAATTTGAATTCCTTTAATTCCTTTAAGCTTCCTGGAGTTGCTTCTTTATTTTAGTTGCTCTTATGTCTGATATTTCAGGTGTATGGCATATATTGCAGTAACTTTTTGATTTTCTGTTAACTTGATTTGAAGCCGTGTATTGCTCTCACCATCTTGTTTTGACTGATTCTACTCTATTCTGTTTTGTTCGATAGTATCAAGTTTGAGGGTATAGGTAACTACTTTGAAGGCAATAAGATTCACTATGATATCCATTCTGATTTGACTAGCATCTTCTTTTGAAGTCCTGTAATGTCTCCAATGTTTATGTTTTATTTTGTACTGTTTTGTTCAATTTTATTATACCTGATGATATAGGCAATTCTTTTTAAGGTAGCAAGAGGCACTATGGTAACCATTGTTGATTACCTTGTATATTGTTTTTACATCATGTACTATGTCCATCCTTTGTTTTGACTGATTCTGCTTTGTTTTGTCACATTTGGTTTCTTTCTCTTCCCCCCAAAAAAGTAATAAGAACTGTGGGAGTAATAAAACCCAAAATGTGTAATTGTTATTGTAAAAAGAAGAAAAAGAAAGTGCTCTATAGGATACAACTGCACATGTGTTTAGGTGTGTAAGATAGATGACCATTTTACTAAGTTTTTGTTGGATCATTGAACACAATCGTTTGCAGTCTCACTGTTTGAATGTCCACTTTGTATGCTTTAATTTTGTAACTTGATCAACTATTTCTAAGATGACAATATGTAATCTATTAGCTAGTTTATTTTTTTTGAAATTCTGTATTACTTGTATCCTTTTATTTTTTTTCTTTCTTTAAAATTAAAAAGAGATTAGATAATAAAAGTGTCAAATACAGTTAGGAATAATTTCTATGTTCTTTTGAACAGTAAGGTGAATAGTTAAAGGCTGGAGAGCACAGGAAAAGTAAGTCTGGGTTGGTCAATAGATACAGTTATAGTCAGAAGGGAAGAGTAGGTTTTGAAATTCTGTTGCACAGCAAGCTGACCATAGTTGGTAATAAGGTGTTTTGTTATTCAGACTTACAGAAGTGAGTGTCTAAAAGGATGAATATAGTAATTATCCATATTTGATCATTATACAATGTGTACATATATTGGAATGTTTGTGCCATATACATTTATAAGGTAATCTGTCAGTTAAACTTTTTACTTAATCAGAAGAGGCAAAACCAAATCTATCTCTAAATTCTCTTGTACTTGGGCTTTAGAGAAGGCTGTTAACTTCTAGTATCACTGGAGTTTCTTTGAAGGCAAATTTTTCAAAAAAGACATAACTTAAAAGGTTTTTCGTAGGTTTTATCTATAAATTTGCAATTAAAAATGTTTAAGTATTCAGTATCAACTGTAGTGCTTAGCACATAATACTTGTTCTGTGAATATTATTTCTATGAATGGTCCAAGAATTTTTGTGTTGTATCTTTTGCCTGGAGAAGTATCATCTAAGTATAGAAATTCATTAACAGTTATCTGTTTTTCTGATGGTATCTTGTTAAATTACATATATAATGGAAAATAAAGATTAGGTTTTAGCTTTCTAAAATAATTAAAAGGGCCAGGAAACATCATAAGACATTAAAATAACTTAGTAATATCCCACTTTTTTTGCTCTACAGATCTTGTAATAGATTATTTTATGTAAGTTATAAGAGACTACTAGAGCTCAAAGTAACTTCATTTTTTACGATTGAGTATCTTGTTACATCTGCATGAGTAGCAGGAACTGAATTTGGTATCAGTAGGGATAGTATTCATGAATTATTTGTGTTCAACACTCAATGTGAATTTTTAGCTGAAAGAGGTTATATAAGCATTTTTGTGAGGAAAATGCAAAACTTTCTTAGTGGGAACAAACTTTATCTGATATATTAGATCGACTGACTTTCTAATTTTATACTTTTGTTTTTTTTGGTGCCAGGGATCAAACTCAGGACCTTGTGCTTTCCAGGCAGGTGCTTATGCCACTGAGCTAAATCCTCAGCCCTCTAATTTTATAATATTTTTTGATTATGTTAAGTTGTATTTCATTTATTATGTCTTGACAGCAGCTCCAAATATTACCCTTTCTTATACTCCTTTTTATTCCATTCTTCTTATGTAATGAAAGTCTTCCTTTTTACTTTCAGGTCATGTTTTTCAGATTTCACATACTGAGAAAGAACATGTGATATTTTCATTCTGAGTTTGGCTTATCTTCCTTGATATGATTACCAAATCCATTCATTTTCCTGCAAACGACAAAATTTCTTTCCTCTTTAGCTGAATACCTCTTGTGTATGTATACCACATGTTCTTTACCTGTCTGTAAGTACTAACCACCTAGATTGGTTCCATATCTTAGCAATTGTGAATTATGCCACAATAAACATGGGTATACAGATACCCCTATAGTATACAGACTTTAATTCTGTTTTATATATACAAAGAAGTAGATCAAGTGGTAGCTCTACTTTTCATTTTTTGAGGAACACTCATGCTGCTTTCCATAGTGGCTCTACTATTTACATTACTTCCAGTAGTCTGGAAGGGCTCCTTTCCCCCTCCATCCTTCCAGCATTTATTGTTTTGTTTTTATTTTATATTCTTGATGATAGCCATTTCGACTGTGGTGATGGCTATTTTGAAATGGAATCTCAATGTAGTTTTGATTTGCATTTCTCTTTGTATATTTTAGACATTAATCTTATATCATTGAAGTAGTTGGCAAAGATTTTTTCCCATTCTGTAGCCATCTCCTGTTAGTTGTTTCCCTTGCTATGAAGAAACTTTTTAACTTCATTTAGTTCCATCTGATGATTCTTGCTATTACATCTTGTGTTACTGGAGTCATATTTGATGACTCTTGCAGGGCTGATGGCTTGAAATGTTTTCTCTACATTTTCTTTTAGCAATTTCAAAGTTTCAGGTTTATACCTAGGTCTTCGGTCCATTTTGAATTGACTTTTCTACAGGCTGAGAGAGATAAGGATCTAGTTTCATTCTTCTATGAAGTGAATAATCGGTTTTCTCTGTACCATTTGTTAAAGAGGCTGTCTTTTCTCCAGAGTGTATTTTTGGTTCCTTTGTTCATGATCAGATAGCTGTAGTTGCATGGATTTGGTTCTGTGTCTTCTTTTTCTATTGATCTATGTGCCACTGCCTTTTTTTTTTTTTTTTTTTTTTTTTTTTTTTGGTACGGCTTTGCGGTTCAGCTAGAAATTGGATATTGTGATTCCTCCAGTCTTGGCCTTTTTGCTTAGGTATGCTTTGACTATTTGAGGTCTCTTTTGTGTCCATATGAATTTTAGCATTGTTTTTTCTAGTTCTCTGGAATAGCATTGATACTTTGATGGGGATTGCATTGAATCTGTGTATTGCTCTTGGTAACCATTTTAACAATATTAATTCTGCTCATTCATGAATGTAGCAGATCTTTCCGTCTTTTGGTGTCTCCAGTTTTATTCTGTAGGTATTTTATTATTTTGAAGCTATTGTGAATGGGATTGAGCCTTCAATGCTTAATTTCTTCAGAGCTTTTTCATGAAAGGATGTTGAAGTTTGTAGAATTTTTCTCTATATCAATTGAAATGATCATTAATTTTATATCCTTCATTCTATTTATGTGATGAATTATGTTTATTGGTTTGCAAATGTTAAACCTTTGTTGCATCTCTTGAATGAAACCACCTGATCATTGTGTGTGATCTTTTTAATATACTGTTGAATTCAGTTTGTGAATATTTCATAAGGATTTTTGTATCTATGTGTATCAAGGATGGTCTGTAGTTTTTGTTGTTGCTGTTATTGTTGTGTCCTTGTCTGGTTTTGTATCAGGGTGATGTTGACCATATAAAATGAGTTTGGAAGCATTTCTTTCCTATTTTATGGAATAGTTTGAGTAGCATTGGTGTCAGTTCTTTAAAGGTCTAGTAAAATTCGCAGTAAACTTGTGTGGCCTTGGGCTTTTTTTTTTCTGGCGATGTTTAATTACCAGTTCAATTTCATTGCATGTTATTGATCTGTTAGGGTATACATATATATGTACATAGACATATATACAGATATACATATACAGGTCTTTTTGATTGTTTTGGTAGATAATATGTGTCTAGAAAATTAGTCACTTTTTTCTGATTCTCCAGTTTATTAGAATATAGGTTTTCAAAGTGGTGCCTATGAATGCTTTGAATTTCAGTGATTGTTGTTGTACCATCCCCTTTTTCTTTAATTGCAGTGATTTGTGTTATTGTTCTGTTTTGGTTTCTTTACCTAAGGATTTATGAGTCATGCTTATCTTTCAAGGAACCAACTCTGTTTCATTATCCTATATATTATTTTAGTTTTTATCTCATTAATCTGAGCTCTGATCTTTATTATTATTTTTTTGTTGGTTTTGGTTTTTGTTTTTCTTAGACTTTGAGAGCTCATTTTCTGATTTTTTTCATATGCAGTAGGTACTCACAGTTACAGACTTTCCTCTTAGAACTGTCATTGTTATATCCCAGAGATTCTGGCATGTTGCATTTTTATTTAATTCTAGGAATTTTTAAATCTCTGATTTCTTCAATGACCCACTGATTCCATGTAGTGATCTAATTAAGCAGTTACTCTCTCTTCTTTCAAATTTTAATTTTTAGCAGTTACATGCTTGTAGTACATAATGCTTACATTCATCTTTGAAAATTGGTACAAAATACATTTTAATTCGTTTTTATATCATTTTTCACACCACTCTCTCCTCCTTCCCAATAGTTAATTTGCACGGTGCTCAACAGTACGAACACTTAAGGTAGTCTCTCTTCCAGAAAACTGATAAACTGGGAGAAATACTTCCTTTTCTCTCCGGGCTAACAAGAGGTTGTGTTCCTGAGAGAATCTTCAGGGAGGTTCACACATGAAAGTCCTTTGCTGGACTTCATCAGGAAGTTCCCTAAATTGGGCCCTTGTTTTCTTCAGCAGCTGTGGGTCTTTCTTTGCTGCTTTTCAGGTGTCTTTACTTCTGGCTGGTAGCCTTAATCTTTGAAGATTTCTGGTTTCATGCTCTTGACTTTCTCTTCCCTATTCAAGATCTCAGAAGCCATAGAACTTTCTAACCCTAGTCCACACCACTCAGGCTCACCTCTGTTATTCAAAGTCTCAGAACATTCTTCACTACAACTTTCTGCATGGGTATGGGTCCTCAGCAGTTCCAAGAGCAATATGTACTCAGGCTTACAAGAGAGTTTAAGGCTCTAGGTTTTACATCTGGAATCACATTGGCTCAAGGCCAGCATGAAGCTTTTTGGATATGATTACTGGGAGATCACAGTGTAATTCCTAAACCATGGCAGACATAGAACTGGCTGTCTCTTTCAGGTAACAGTATTAGGACAGATGTAGATTATGAACTTGAGTCTTTGACTTTAAATAGTTTGCCAGTAATGATGAGGCCCTCGGAAGTTCCCAGCACTCCTTTTACCTTGAGAAAGAAGCTTTCTTTTCCCAATATTCAGACGCTATAAGGAGTTCCTCCACCAGGGAAGAAGGGGCCTCTTCTCCAGGGTGCTGATCAAACTGGAGCAAGAATGCATAGTTAAGAATACCTCCTTTTGTTCTTGATTCTCCCTCTTTCTATGCCTCTGCCTTGTGCTGCTGCTTTCTGCACAAACTGTTTTTCTTGACTTCCGGGAGAACATGACAGATAGATAACAGCAGCTATGGAGGCTCTCTGAGATACCCAGCTTAGAATTCAGGAATGGTGCAGTGTGAGGAGTCCTAAGCAAGGGGAGATACACCCTGCCGACCCAGGAATGAACTAAGCTGAGAGAAACCAACTGGAAATGCAGTCCCGGTGCTATAACTGGAACAGATAAAACCTCAGCATGGAAGCTGGAACCTGCACCTCTGGAAGTCACGATTTGAATTTCCTGCTGCTGCTGCTGTGTCTGAATCGGCACAGCAGGGAGAGAGACGTGAAAGCTCTGAGAGTGGGAATCGGTGAAAGGAGTTGAGAGTGGGACTGGCAGGGAGCCCTGCATCGACCTGTGGTGAGTGAGAGGAACGGAGACCCTTCCATAGACTACAAGGCTCTAGCACAGGACATTCTGGGACTGGGCAGACAAGCTGGAACAGGACGCTGCAGTGACTTTAGTCGCATATTCCCCTCTCAAGCGGGATTGGTGTGGAGCGCTTGGCCTGGGTGATGCCATTGACTAAGACCCAGTAGGCTAGCCCAAACCAGGTCCCAGCACCTGGCGGTGCACCCTAGCAGAGAAACCTTCAGTAGGTTGACCTGGAGGGGTGGGCCCAGCAGAGGCTGCCCTGGTCTGTGTCTCCCTAGTACACTACAGTGGGCGGGAACACCTAGCGAGTGGATTCAAACAAACTGTAACCGACAAAAAAAGAAACTGGGCCTCCTATATATGCTTATATGGAAGGAACAAAAAGTATGGGAAGAGGGAGCAACAAGAAAGGGTCCTGAGTCCCCAATCCTGAGAACACTGATCCAGGAAAGGTAAATGCAAAGGAGAATGAGGACAGAAAACATGCAATATCAGACACGGCAACAAGAGACATAAAGTGATATCTCAAGAGCCTCATAGACGAATTCAAAAGTGAAGTATTTAATGAAATAAAGCAAGATATAAGTAGAATAGTTAGAGAAATGCTAAGCACCGCCCAAGAAAAAACAGATGGTAGAATGGAAGAACAGAAAAAAAGGGGAGAATTGTTTGATGGAGAAAATAGAGAAAACATAGAATATGCGAAGCAGGTTCAAAGAGATTACCAGGAAACTAAAAACTATCGAAAACTGGCATAACAGCTTGAAAGAAACTAAGGATAGATTATCTGAACTGGAGGTCAGATTTGTAATGTGGGAGCATGAAATGAAAAACTTCTTAAAAATAACAAGAAGACATACAGCAATAATACAAAGGCTAGAAGATGATAAGAGGATCTATAACTTAAGAATTAAGAACATAAAAGAAGTAGGGACACAAACAAATGAACTACAAAAGCTATTCACAGAAATAATCCAGGAGAATTTCCCTAATTTAGCAAAAGGTAAAGATAACTCAGATGTATGAGGCATACAGGACCCCAGCCACCTACAACCCAAACAGAGGTACACCCAGGCATATAATAATCAAAATTTCAGAAATCCAATATAAGAACAGAATATTAAAAGCCATCAGAGACAAGAAACAGATCACTTACAAGGGAACACCCATCAGAATTACAGCAGACTTCTCGGCACAAACCATCAAATCACGAAGAGCGTGTGTGGGGGAATAATTTAAGCTTTGAAAGATAATAACCTCCAGCCAAGATTGATATATCCTGCACAACTGTCCTTAGAAATTGATGGAAAAACAAGGTGATTCCAGGATAGAGAGGAACTAGGGGAATTTGCAACCACCAGTTCAACTCTACAGAGAATATTGCAGGATATTCTAAAAAAGAAAAATACCAAGATTTTAGAAACAGTGGCAGAGAGGCCACAATGAATGGAGCAGAAAGCAAAATGAAGAAGACAAACTGACAACTAATGACAGAAAAAGAGCTCAACAGAAATGAGGCAGAGAAGGTTGGATGGTAGGAACAGCTATTTTGGAGAAAACAAGACATCATAAGAGCTAGTGCTGATTTCGTATCATCTTGTTTTGAAGTCCCATCAAGCTTTTATTCTTCTGTCTCCATCGGTCTTAACATGTTGTATCTTATTGGATTTTATTATATGTGATAATATAAGCAAAAGATTTTATAGACAAGGAGATTATACAGAAACCATTGTTCATTGTCTTGATAGTTGGTTCTAAATACCCTGTAATACTATCATTCTCTTGAATGGTTTTACATTGTCTTGATGTGTTTGGTGCTACAGTATACGAAGTTATACTCAAAGATTTCAAGGAAAAAGACACTATAGGAACTACTTTTATGTTGGAATATCTTGTGGTGAAACACTATTTTGCTTAAATGGTTATGTTTTGATCTGCGCTGTTTTGTTGTTATGTCCTCTTTTTTATCTCAATCTCCTTTTTTATTATTTATTTTTAAAAATTTTTATCCTTTTAATTAAGGGAAAGATAAATAAAAAATAGCAGGATATATTATAGTGACTCACTTTGATTTCCTATTAACTTGATTTGTAACCCTGTATTGCTCTCACCATCTTGTTTTGACTGATTTTCCTCTATTCTGTTTTGCTTGATAGTACCAAGTTCAAAAGTATAGGCAACAGCTATGAAGACAGTAAGATTCATTATGACGCCCATTCTGGTTGACAGTTATCTTCTGTTGAAGTCCTGTAATGTCTCCAATGTTTTGGTTTTATTGCTTTTGTTCTTTACTGTTTTGTTTAGTTGTATTATAACTGATGATACAGGCAATTCTTTTTAAGATAGCAAGAGGAATTATGGTAACCATTATTGATCACCTTGTATTCTGTTTTTACATTATGTATTGTGTCCATCCTTTTGAGTTGACTGACTCTGTTCTGTTATGTCACATTTGGTTTTACTGTCTTCCAAAAAAAAAGTAATAAGAACTGTGAGAGTAATAAAACCCAAAATGTGTAAATGTCATTGTACATAAGAGAGGAAAAGAAAGTGCTCTAAAGGATATAACTGCATGTATATTTAAGTGTATGAGATAGATAACCATATTACTGAGTTTTGTTGGATCATTGAACAGAACTGTTTGCAGTCTCACGGTTTGAAAGTCCACCTTATATGCTTTAATTTTGTAACTTGAACAACTATTTCTAAGATAACAATATGTAATCTATTAACTAGTGATTTTCTGTTTATTTTTTCTGAAATTCTGTATAACTTGTACCCTTTTTCTGTTTTTTTTTCTTTTTCTCCTAAAATAAAATTAAAAAGCAAAACAAAACTGTTTTTCTTCTTTGCTTTATTTAGCCTTATGGTGGAGTGCTGGTCCTGTCACCTACTGAGTTTATATGTTCTTATAACCATGTTCAGAGAAAAACTGTGTTCCTTTTAATTTGTTCCCAGCTTCAGTCAAGTTTTCATACTGGTTCACTTAACTCTGACAGGTCATGAATGTGGTGCTTTTTGAATCCTGAGATTTTTTTTGTCTTTTTCGTTTTTATCGGTACCGGGGCTAGAACTCACAATTGCCTGCTTGCAAGGCAGGCGCTTATGCCGCTGAGCTAAATCCTCAGCCCCCATTCCTGAGATTTGAAGGGGAGATTTTTAGAGAAAGGAGTAGGGAGTGGCATGGGCCTCAGAAAAGTATGTGTCACAAATAAAAGTATGTAAGTGTACAGCACTGAAGAAAGTCAAAGTAGTATCATTAGAAGGCATAATGCTTTGTGAAACATTACTAAAAATAGCACCTATTCAGAATAGCTATCATTTATCTAAACGTATAGCAAACCCAGTGGCCCCCTATATAGCCTTGATTTTTGTCAAAGGTAGTAATAAAGTGATTATTAAAGCTTTTATAAGGAATATGTATTTTTTTGCAATTTTTATTTGCTATTTAGAATTATTTTAATTCCAGAGTGTTTCAAATGGGATTTTGGTGGTTAGAATTAATACATTTTTTTTGTTTGTCTTTTTCATTTTTACCGATACCAGGGATCGAACTCACGACCGCCTGCTTACAAGGCAGGTGCTTATGCTGCTGAGCTAAATCCCCAGCCCCCAGAATTAATAATTTTTAAGAACCAATTTTGTAGAAAGCATTTTTGTTAAATGTTGCTGATGAACTTTTGGAAGTAAATTGGACGTATAATCATTTTTTTCAAATGCAGTGGAGTAATAGAAAATACTGCAGTGATTGATATTTGGATCTTCTGCTGTCACCGAACTTCTGAAATATAATAATACTTTCCAATTGTCCTAGGCAGTATGGAAACAGTGCTCAATATTTTATAACTCTTAACTTTGTTTTGCTTTATTTTCTTTATACTGAGTAAAGTAGCCTTCTATGACAAAATAACTTCATACCTTTCTATAGACATTTAATAGGACTTCATCTTTATCACAAAATTAGAATAATCAGGGTGGGGATTTAGCTCAGTTGGCATAAGTGCCTGCCTTGCAAGCATGCAGTCAGGTTCAATCTCCCCCCAAAATTGAATAATCAATAGTTACAATTTGCTTAAAGTGCCTATTCTTGGTACTTTTTTTTTTTTAATCTAGACTTCTGATTTAGCGTGGGCAGGAACTAATTTATGGGTTAATGGTATCTTTGTTTCATGATCCTGTAAAATAGCAGAGATTAAAGTTCATTTTAAGTTTAAGAAGTTGATGTTATTATTTTGAGTTATAATTAGCCTCCCATTTTCAGATCTAACGGCCAGTGTGTATCAGTTCACTTGGTCAAAGTTGTGCGTAGTTTTTCCAAATACTTTTTTCTTTCAAAGCAGCTTCATTAATACTTGGTTTACATATTAAACAGTTTACCTATTTGAAATGTACAAATCAGTGCTTTCGATAAGAATTTTTTTTTTTAATATTTTTTTTTGTCTTTTTCCTTTTTTTCGGTACCAGGGATCAAACTCATGACTGCCTGCTTGCAAGGCAGGCGCTTATGCCACTGAGCTAAATCCCCAGCCCCTCGATAAGAATTTTTAAAACTATATACATGAAATTTGACATTTTAACCATTGTAAGTATACAATTCAGTGGTATTAACTTCCATGATATTGTATAGTCACTATTACTATTTTCTAAACTTTTTCATAATAACAAAGAGAAATTCTCTAACTATTCAGTAACAATTTCTTATTTTTCCTGCCTCTCAACACCTGGTAACCTCTAACCTATTTTCTGTCTGTCTATATTTTCCCACCCTGTCTCATGTAAGTGAAATCTTATGGTATTTGAGTTTTTATGTTTAGCTTATGTTTGCATATTTTAACTGTTCTTTCTTGTGATAGCATGTATCAGACTTTATTTTCACTCTCAGGTTCATAATATACTATTTATGTGTATACCACATTTTGTTTCTCTGTATGTTGATGGACGTTTAGGTTGTTTGTACCTTTTGGCTGTAGTGAATAATACTGTAATGAGTATTGATGAGCAACTATTTGAATCTTTTCTTTCAATTTTTTGAATATACAGGAATGGATTTGTTAGGTCATATGATAAATCTGTGTTTAGCTTTTTGAGGAACTGCCAAACCATTTTGCAAAGCAGCTGTATCATTTTGCATTCATGCCAACATTGTATAAATTTTCCAACTTCTCCATGCCCTCACCAATAATTGCTTTTTGTTTTTATTTTCCTGTATTAAATTAAAAAATATAGCAATTTAGAAGGTATTTTATTTCCTTGTGGTTTTGGTTTGCGTTTCTCTAATGACTAATGATATTGAGCAACTTTTCATTTGCTTATTAATCGTGAGTATATGTATATTAAAGAACTATTTATTTAAACCTTTGCCCACTTTTGAATTGGGTGTTTTTCTTGAGTTATAGGTATTTATGCGTGCTTATTCAGTGTAAGATTTGTAAATTTTTTTGCAATCTTGTAAGTTTTTCCTGTCTTTTAACATTTTTAATTTATATGAAGTCCAGTTTATTTTTTAAATTAATGTTACTGGTACCCTTAAAATACATAATTATTACATTCATCATAGGGAATTAGTACCTGTACATAATGCATCTTGGTTCTTTTGTATGCATGTGTGTTTGCCAGTTGTTGTTTTACTTTCTTCTTGTGCCTGTTGTGTCATATCCAAGAAGTCACTGTCACATCCATTGTCATACAGATTTTCCTCCATGTTTTCTTCTAAGAGTTTGACAGTTTTGTATTTGATCCATTTCAAATTAATTTTTGTATGTGGTATACAGTGAGAAGTCAAGTTTATTCTTACACATATAGATATCCATTTTCCCCAAACCATTTGTTGATTATCCTTTTTTTATTGTTCTCAGCACCGTTTTTGGCACCCTTTTTGATCTCCTATATGACAGCATATTTCTGGATTCTCTGATTTATTCCATTGGTATACATTTCTTTTTGCTAACAACACACTTTTTTGATTATTATAGCTTTGTAGTAAGTTGTAAAATCATGACTATGAGACCTCTAACTTTGTTCTGTAGGGTTGTTTTGGCTGTTAAGAGTATGTTGAGAGTCCATATGAATTTTGACTTTTTCTGTTAAAAAGCCATTGCAATGATTTTGTTGAATCTGTAGATTGCTTTTAGGTAACACTGTTATCTTAACAATATTAAATCTTCCAATCCAAATATGAGATGTCTTTCCTTTATTTAGGTCTTTAATTTTAAAGCAATATTTTGTTACTATCAATATGTATGTCTTTTACTTGCTTTGATAAGTGTATTCCTAAATACTTCATTGTTTTGGTTGCTATTACAAATGGAATATTTAAAAAACTATTCTTTTTAATTGTTCATTTGAAGTATATAGAAGTAATTTTTAAACTAATTTTAAAAGCTGCTTTACTGAGATATAATTACCATCCCATGTAATTCACTTAAAGTATACAATTAAACATTTCAGCATATTTACAGAGTTATGACACCATCACCACAGCTCAATTTTAGAACATTTTTTATCATACGGCAAGAAAATTTCATACCCATTAGTAGTCACACCACATTACCCCTCTCCTCTACTCTAAGGCAACAAGTAACCTGTTTGTCTGTATTTTCTGTCTGTATGGATTTGCCTATTTGATGTAAATGAGATCATTCATAAAAATGTAAAATACATACGATTTTTATCTGATGATTTGTCTTGCAGTTTTGCTGAATTCACATACTTTGAATTTTTTTATATATTTAGGATTTTCTACATTTAAGATTACTATTGGATTGTGAAATTGTGCTTCATTTTTTCTTAAAAATGTCAGAGCACATGCACCAACAATTTATTTTTTCTTTAATTTGGAGCCCTTTCCCCCTCCCCCACATTACCTCTGGTTAGAACTTCTGGTATCAATCACGTTGAATAGAGTGGCTAAAGGAGGGCCAGGCATGGGGTACATGCCTGTAATCTCAGTACTCTGGGAGGCTAAGGCAGGAGGATGTCAAGTTTGAGCCCAGCCTGGGTAATTTAAGAAGACCTTGTCTAAAAAAGGGCTGGTGTGTATGGTGTGTAGCTAAGTGTAGAAGTCCTGGATTGAGTTCCCAGGACAAATTTTTATATATATTGCCAAAAAAAGTGACTAAAGTGCATTGGGAGAAAATTTTCCTCAATGAAGGTGACAATTCCAAAAATAAATGAGGAGTAACTTTGACTTAAATATTACTGGCTCTAACACATTTTTATTACATTTTCTTTATTTTGATTGATTTGTTAATGGTGAATTTTTTTTAACTTTTTACTTGTTAGTATTGAAATATAAAATATTTTGAATATTATGAATTAAATATTATGAATTAAATTTTGAATATTATTGAGTTAAAATATTTTGAAAATTATGTTAGAAATTGGAAGAACAGTTTAATCGTTTCATGTTTCTAGATATGCTTGCTTTTTTTAACATTTGCCAATTTGTATTGCTGTTTGTTCTGTCGGTGAACACAAATATACACATGCTATTTTGCTGAACCATGTAAGAATAAATAGTAGATATCATGACCTTTTACTGTACATGTTTCAATGTCTACTTCTCAAAAATGAAAACTTTGTCTTAGGTATCTCCACAATACAGTTAGTTTTAATATTGAAAGTTAACCAGTGTCCCCATAAGGTCCTTCAAAGCAATTTTTATTTTCCTATAAATACCAATCCATAATTATGTGCTGCGTTTAGCTGTAATGTCTCGTTAATTAGTCTCACTTAATCAGGAGATGCAGGCTTTATTTTTCATGTTACTAATGTATCTTGAAACTTGTACCACAGCAGTTTTTTTGTACACTATTCCTCAGTTTAAGTTTGTCTGATTATTTCCTCATGGTTAGATTCAGCTTATTAATCTTTGGATCTCTGGCAGGAGAGTAGTCACAGTGATATGTGGGGAAATAAATATAATTCCCAACCTGCTAGATTTCAGATATGCCGAATAAACCAAAGAATAAATTCTAAAGAAAAACAGAGGTTAATAACAGGAAAGCTTTATTGAGTGAGACAGATCCTGAGAGAAACGTTGGGGCAGTGAGGAGCGGGGAAGAGACTGGCCAACAAGCTCACTTCTCAAAGGAAGGTTATAAGAGCAAAATCACAAATTAGTATAATATGAGTCAAAACTTTGGTTAACCAGTAAGATTATCAAGTATAGCGGCTTAGGTAATATTTATCTAATGGGGAAGCAGGTCATGTAGTAACATGGCAGAACAAATACTTTATTTAGGAAAGGATTAGAGGGTCTTGGTCACCCACCTGGGTAACTGGTGATACCAATTATCTTATTTCCTGTGAAGGTATGTGTGTGTGTGTATATACACACAATATGTATATACACATACATATGTATATACACATACATACATATACACATACATACATACCTGGTCATTCTGCCTTTGTTTTGAGGCGGTCTTTTAACAGATGTGTTATATCAACTTGAAAATTGAGAAATTTTAAAGCATAACTAAATGATTCAGGAGGGGGCTGAGGTCCTCACTTTGTAAACATCCTGAGCCTTATGCAAGAGGAGGACACAAAAATGGTGTAGGTGGGCAGCCTGCCTATAATAAGGGAGTAAAAGAGGCTTGCCCTCCCCTGCTTTTGTTCTTGTTGCTTTTGCTATATTCTGCCACCTTGAATGATTGCCTCTGTGCTTTGCCAACCTGCCTTGGAGCCAGATGATTACTGACTGAAATCTCTACAGACTGTGAGCCTAGTTAATAACCTCGCTTTCCTTAATTTTGGTTGTTGGGTATTTTATCCCAGCAATGAGGAAAAAGTATGCAAGACAGAATTTGATACCAGGAATGTGGTCATTACTGTGATATTACCTGACCATATGGTTCAGGAGCCTTTAGGAATGACTTATGGGAAAAGTTTGGAAAAATTTGGAGATGTAGAGTAGAGCTAAAATACTGTTCTGTATGGAAGATTCTGGTCAGAGGTTAGAAGAACAGAAAACCAGTAAAGACCAGGCTTGGGATGTTTCTGCTGAGAAGCACTACATTGGCTGCTGGACTCCAGATAATACATGTTATGGCTTGGCAAAAAGTTTGTCTACAGTTTGCTTGTGTTTAGAGACTTTGCCTGAGATTGAGATTAAGGGCAGCAAACTAATCTGCCAGATGAAATTTCAAGGCAGTATAATGTTGAGGTGGTGGCATAGCTGTTGCTGGGAGATTTTAACCAGAGTTATGTTGAGTCTTGAGCAAAGAGCCCAGCAGGATGATCCAAAATGTGAGCTTGGCCAGAAAGGAAGTTCTAGTAAAGCTGTTATCTTAGTTACCTTTTACTGGTTGCTGAGACAAACCTGATGCCCAAAGTTGGGAAAGGAAAGGTTTATTTCTTACAGGATTTGGAGGTTTCAGTTCATACTCAGTTGGCTCTAAGGCAGGGTGGCATGGCAGGACGCAGTTCATTGCAGCTGCAAACAGTAAAGTGGAAACTGGCAAGAGAGACACACCTTCTTCTTGCCATTACATTACATCCTGGCTCCACCCCTATGTGGGTATAGCACTGACACCATCAGTCCAAGCTGTAGACAATGAACCAGTCACAAATGCATGTAATGCATGAGGCCTGGGGGCCACCAACATAAACCATGACAGCTGTGGACTACAAAGATAGAGCTGAGATCTCAATTGCTGAGAAGGAAACTAAAAAAGATGGCCTGAGGGCATCACGAGAAACAGCAAGTTGGCAATCTTTGCAGCCTCAAAACTGTAAAAGTGAAAAGCTTTGTTTTGAGAAAGCTGCAGAGCACCATGTTTCAGAATGGTGGGAACATAAAAAATTTGTCCCTCAGTATTGGATTCAGAGTGCCTAGTGATCCAGGTACTCAACCCCTACAGCTAAGAGAGAGGAAAACCTGTTCCAGCTGGCAGTGGTCTTTTACATCATTTACGTGCTGGTTTTAGAATTGTGGGGTTAAGAAGGCTTCCACTCCAATTTCAGAAGGCCTGGGAGCCCAGCAGTATGCCCCTGAGCAGGTAATATGTGATGTTGTGAGGATGAAGCCAAAGAAATGGAGTCTCCAGAAGTTTAAAAAAGCCAGAAATGTGAATCATCTAAGGCAGTGTGCAAGGAGGGAGTAAAACAGACCCAAGAGAGAAGCCATGGAGGCTGTAACCACCAAAAGTACCTGAGGGGTTGTTATGGTTGGTAGATTGTGTCAGCTTGAGAAGTTTATAAGTTTAACTAAGAGACTCAGCAAGGAACCAGGATTCTTGCTTTGTAAATATCCTCATTCTGTGAAAGAGGAGGGTACAGAGATTTTGTGAGTGCTACACCCACCCTGGAGGGTGGGGATGGCCTGCATAAATAACTCTTAGACATGGACTAAATGCCTTTTACATAAAGGTATGTATATGAGTCTTTGAGGGGACCAAGGGCAAAATATTATAGTTGTAATGTAATTTTGATAGACTTAGTACTGGTTCTCAAGGATTGTTAAACTTACAATGTTCAAGTTGTAAAATGATAAGAGTAAGTATGCCTTTGTATCTAGAGACTAATTTAAATAAATGTGTCTGGTTGCCAAGTTGACAAGGAGTACTTGATGCATTGTGTCAACTTGAAAATCGAGAAATTTTAAAGTTTAAATGATTCGGCAGGAGGCCAAGGTCTTCACTTTGTAAACATCCTGAGCCTACGTAAGAGGAGGACACACAGATGATATGGGCAGGTAGCCTGCATGCAATATAAGGGAGGAAAAGGTTTCTCTCCCCACTTTTGCTCCTGTTACTTTTGCTGTCCTGCCACCTTAAATGGTTACCACTGTGTCGTACCAATTTGCCTTGGAGCCAGCTGATTACTGACTGAAATCTCCACAAGCTGTGAGCTAAATAAACCCTTCTTTCTTTAATTTTGGGTGTTGGGTATTTTATCCCAGCAACAAGGATAAAGTAACTAAGACAGGATGGACAAGGAGGCCTTGGTCACCCACAGGTTTACTGGTGATATCATCTTCTCCCTCGTAACTGTATATAGGCCTGATCATTCTTTATCTTGAGGTCTGGCCTCTAACGTGTACCTCTGGTCACAATTCTAAGTGTTCTTATCCTCTACACTGAGTTCTCCAAGGGCCTAGCCCTGACTGATTGCCTGTGATATTTCAACCTAACTTAGCTGTTTATTATATTCACCCTCTGAAGAAGTACCCCTGACTCCTGTGAAGGGGCAAGAGTTGATGATCATTCTGGTCACTTCTTACTGAAAGGGAGTTGTAGTTGTAATTAGCAGTCAGAGATATTCTTTAGAGAGTCTGTCTAAAGGCCCTCAGTAGATGCCAGGTATTTTTGTTTTGGGACGGCTTATAGCTTTAAGTCTGGAGGAGACAAGGTCAAAGACATGGGCCAAATAGTAATATCAACAAGACTATTATAAATACAGTCAACAGATGTTTTCACCAGGAAGAACTAATAATAACCTCCCACAAAGAGTGAAAGAGAAGGTCTAGGGAATTTCAGGGCCTGACATGGTATTAATCTGTTGTTTAATATCTTCAGTAACCTTCAAGAAGAATCAGGATATTTGTACAACATTTAGCTTTTACAGTTGCACAAGTACCCCATTGTGTTGCTGTTAGAATGTCTCATGCCATTTGATTTTGAAGGACAACTTGCCTCATGAATTTTACTTTTTTTATTTAGGAGCAAAAGACCAGTCAAGGTGTCCTTTAAGGTCCTTTGAGTATAGTCAAGGACACTATGTGTTTTATAACATCTTCTAATCCTAAGGAAGGGACAAAGAAGCCAAATGGTCACACTAGTGAAACACACTCTTAGACCATCGGTATTGTAGACAAGGTTAATTTGTAGGTTTGTTGATATTTTTGATACTCTTGCCTTAAGGCAACACATATCCATTTAGGGGGTAATCAGTTACAGAAAATGGTTCCACAAGACCAATGGATGTTACTGGGAGCTTCCCATCTAATTCTAGGGTAATTAAGTCAGTGTGTTGCAAACCGATCTTAGACCTGTAAAATTACAATGTGTTTATGCTGCTTGGGGTGTGTGTGTGTTCATTTCAAGTATAAAGTAGAGTTAGGCCCATGAAAATAAGAGTGATTTTTTTTTTTTCCCACCGTAGGGGTCCTTTTTACCAAGTTGTCCTATAGTTGGAGTAAGCCACACATAATTATCTCATATCTGAAAATCACCATCTTTATATCTGTGATTGTTGGCTCTCATGATAGGACCCTTACTCTTACTTACTGGGGGTTCTTCTAGATTCAGTAGAGAGGCTATAGTGACATTTTTAGAAAAATGTAATTATGCCAAGATTACTATGAGTGGAGTTTATGGGCCACTCAGATACCTTGTAATGGTGGAATAAACTATGAACTACTGAAATTTTTAGAAGTAGTGCCTTAGATCTAGAGACCTTATAACCTCTGTCCACTAGAAAAATTAGCAGAGCATGGGTACCTTGACTGGAGAACTCTTCTGAGTGGGCACAAAGCAATATATTGTCTGCATATTGTAGGACTGTGATTTGGGAAAATTTAAAACATGTCAAGTTGTGAGACAGCATTTGCCCAAAAGGACAAGAATTGTCTTTGAACCCTTGAGGAAGCACAGTCCAAGTCAGTTGGGAGGCCTGGTCATGAGAATTTTTAAGGCAAAAAGAAACTGGGAATGAATATGTAAAGGAATACAAAGGAAAGCATCTTTGAAATTTAACACTGAAAACCAACCAGCATGTTCGAGGATCAGGGAAAGAGTTTATGATAGAGATACTGCCAGGTGGATTGGCACTGTTGCCTTATTTACCAATCTAAGCTTCTGTACCAATCTCTACTCTCTATTGGGTTTTTGACCTCCCAAAATTAGAGTGTTGCCCAGGCTATTACAGGGTGTAAGTAACCTTGTGCCCTTAAATTGTCAATTATAGGCAATACTAAAACTTTAGGCCTTAAAGGGCCTTAGGTCTTTGGTGAGGAAAACTAGGAGGATCTTTGAAATGTATTTGTACCGATGCAGCTCTTATTGCTCTTTCTATTTTTTTTTTTTTGGTCTTTTTTTTTTCCTTTTTATCCGTACCAGGAATCGAACTCACGACTGCCTGCTTCCAAGGCAGGTGCTTATGCCGCTGAGCTCCAGCCCCTGCTCTATTTTCCCTTTAGTTGCCCATACTTCAGGATTTATTTCTGTCTCCATGAGGGGGAGGCAGTGTACCTGACCTAGTTCCATGTATGTTACAGTATTAAAGCAAGATATGATACCTTGTTCTAGAAGGGAAATTGGACTTTCAGGTGTAATCAAAAAGAAATGGGAGAAGAGAAAGCTGTCCCAGTTATAGCCTGAGGGTTGTGAGAAATAATGAGTTATAGCTTCTCTAGTGATGCCTTTCGCTGAGGTATGATGGCTGGAAGGAAGGGCAGGGTTGAAAAGAAAGACCAAGAGGCATGTGCAAGTGGCTAGCAATAGGCTGGGTTTTGTTCCTCTCTATAGCCATGATTACCTTGGGCCTCCTCTATGGAGATGACAGTCTGACCAGAGGTAGAAGGCAGAGAGTGCACTGGGACCCTTTAGTGCTGCTAGTCCAGCTGGTAAGATGGGTTTGATACCTGGGACTGCCATCTTGGGGGCAGTTCAATTTTCACTGGTCAGTTTTGCAGTTGGGGCATGCTCCTAAGGACGCCTGATTTTCTACAGCAGTAGCAGGTGAAATTCATTGTTGAAATCTTGGAGACCTGGGAATTACATTTAGTCTATTCCTTTTAAGGCTGCAACCAAGGCAGCTACTTTCTCTTGGTCTCTTTGTTTTCTTCTCTTAGCATCTTCCTGGGCTCATTTATAAAATACTGAGGTAGCAATTCTCACTAATGTATCATATGAGCTGTCCGGAGCAAAAGCCTTTTTCTTGTAGTGTTTTTTAATATTTGAAACTTGAGTGGCTAATAAACATGTCTTTAAGAATAATTTGCCCTTTTACCAAATCAGGAGCCAGGAATGTATATTTTATTGATGCCTCTTGTAAATGATCTAAGGAGTCCTCAACTTTCTTTTGATTTGAAGAACCTAGTTTTTGTCCTTTTTAGATCTTTAAGAATACATGTCTGAAAATGCCTTTTATTCTAATTGCTCATTTGGTTGGTAGGCCAGTAGAAATCTTGTGTGGGGGCTATTTGGGCTACAGTAGGAACCAGCTGTTCCCCTGGCTGCCTGTTTTTTGGCTTTCTAAAATTAATAGTATGATATTTATCCCCAAATGTAATAGCAGCTTATAATGCTGTTTGTCTTAAAAGGGATATTGTCCTTGAGGGGACAGTATTAGATAGGGATGACTGTAACCCAGCGGAGGCTTCAATTTGGGTTGGCTGAGAAGTCTTGCCGATCAATCTGGAGGACAGGGGAGGGGAAACTCAGGCTCAGTGATAGTAGATATATTTGATTGTGACTTAATGGCTAGACATGTTTGGTTTTCTTGTGGTTTGTATTTATATTTTGAACACAGGTAAGGCTTATCTCTCAATGCAAAGAAAGCCTAAATATAAGGCAATTCTGACCACCCCCCTTTTTCGTTGTTACCAAAGACCAAACTCATGATCTTGTACTTGCCAGGGAGGTGCTGTGCTGCTGAACTAAACCCTGGTCCTGATTTTCCCTTTCTTACGGTAACAATTTTAGTTGTGAAATAGTAAGATAATTAAGACTTTTCTCTGCATTCTATTTTGCCTTTAGAGGGTAGGCAAGCCATGCATAGGTACAGAAAAATATTAAACTGCTCTTTCTCAAAACATGAGGGTCAAAGAAATTTTAGTGCTTAAGAATATTTAAAAGGAGTAAGAGAACTTGACATTGAGTTTGCAAAAAAACAGCAGGGGAAAAAATAGGTATTCCTTTTAATCTCTACTTGGTTTCTGTGTGCCCCCAAGACATCCCCTGAAGTGACCTACAGCAGGTGGCTACTTTCCAGAGAGTGACCAGAAGATAGGTCAGGTTGGATTAGTTACCTTTACCAATGCACACCCCTACCTTCTCTGGAAACCCACACTCCTGACTCCAGCATGTCTTTCCAAAAGCACAATAGTCATGCTTAAAAAAGGAAGCATTGCTAGGAAAATTAAATCAATAATCAAGAGACCTGAACAGTAGCTTTCCAATTCTTTTTTCTTTTTCTTTTTGAGACAGGGTTTTACTATATATAGTTCAGGCTGGCCTTAAATTCACTTTGTAGCCCAGGATGGCCTTAAACATGCAGTGATCCTCCTGCCTTATTCTCCTGAGTACTGAGATTACAGGCATGCACCACCATGCCCAGCCTACTTTCTAGTTTTTTGAAAGAGAAAGAGGGAAAGAAAAATCAGCGGTCAACTTGGAAGTGGGTTGAGCACTTCCCAGCCTGTAAAAGAGATTTCCTCCAGAGATAGAGGCAAGTAATGGCTCAGAAATATCCTGCCCTGGGCCATAGGGCAAAGAAGTCCCTAAGACATTTGTGTTGTGTTTCTACTTTATCACCCAGGCAGTCTTTGTTAGCAACACATTTATGTAGCTCACAGGTGAAAACCTGTACCCATCATTCAGCAACTGCAGCTTTTACATTAGCAAAGGTACTTCCTCCTTTACACACATAAATGATAAGAACTAGGCCTAAAAGGGAGAGACAAGGCAAGGAGATTTGGGATTCTCCCTTAAACTGAATGTGTTTTGTTCCCTTAAATATTGTGCTTAGGAAATAGCTCCTTTTGGTCTCACCCAGAAGTTGGTTGTTTCCGGGGAGGGATCTGAGGTTCAATTCCCCATACCCAGGAGAATGTTGCCCAGAACACTTAAGCAGGGACATTGCTTTTATGTGTGTTCTCCTGGACAAGCAAAATTTTGATATCTCCTTTAACCCAGAGATGGGATATGTGTTCTTCATCTAAGAAGACTTCTCTGTCTTTGGCATTAGCAGAAGTTCCTATGGGCTCACTTTGAAAGTTTTAATAATTGCATAGGAAGGAGACGTTGAGTTTAGGGTTCCTTCCTCACTATAATATTTAACAGAAATGTGCCCGTAAAAAGAAAAGTATTAAATGACAAGAAATGAAATTTAAAAAACGAAACTCTTTTCTTGCACTCATGGTGAATTACTGAGACAATTTGCCCATGACTTATCACCATCAACCTGAGTGGAAAATCTTAAGAATTAAGATTGGCACCTCACCCATAGAAGATCAGACCTGAAAGGAAACTGAGGTAGAACAGGATTGATATTTCACTCTAGAATGTAAAAGAGAGATCAGGCCAGGCTGTCCCAGTGATACCTGTTCTCCTTGTCTTAAGAACTGCTGATGGCCTATTACATTTTAATTGGCAGTTGAAGTCTCACGATTTATTAATAGACATGTATATTTCCTAAATATAAACTAGACTTTATGAAAAGAATCATTTTATAGCATTTTATAATTTTTGGTTGGTATCAAAGTCAAATAGGGGATGCTCTGACATTACTTTTCCCTAGCACTGTTGCCTAACATAACAAACTGAAACAATCAAAATAAGTCAAACAGGTTATGCAAGAAGCATCCATAAATTCAGCTACTAATATAAGTCCAAGTGGAGCATATATAAAACAGAAATATAAAATCCTACATGCAAGAGTAAAATGTCTTATCAAAGAAATATCATAATCTTCCCATGTTCTCTATTTAAATTTATTATCATTTTAACAAAAAGCAGTGCATAAAAAAGAGATAAGAGATTAGAATTCAAGGTGTAAACTGTTGATAAACAAGGATAACAATTTTTGATTACCGAAATGAGTCACAATCCAGGATCCATGAAGCAAAAGCAAACTCTTAGCTCTTTCTAATGATCTCAGTGGGACCTCCAAATGATACAGGGGAAATAAGTGTAACTCTCAACCTGACAAATGTCATATATGCCAAGTTTGTGGTCCCCAAAATCAAAGAATAAGTTCTAAAGAAAAACAGAGGTTAAGAGAAGGAAAACTTCATTGAGATAGTTCCTGAGAGAAGGGGTGGGGGTGCAAAAGAGGCTTGCTGCCAGCCCTCTTCACAAATACTTATATAGCACAGTCAAGGTGGGGACAATGTGGGTCAAAACTGTGAGGTAACATTGATCTAATGGAAAAGAAGCAGGTCATGGAGTAAGTGAACATGGAAAGAACAAAGACCATTTTTTAGGAAAGGGTGGATCAGAGAGTCTTGGCCAACCACCTGGTTACTAATGTCTCTTTATTGGACCAGGTGATATCATTTTTCTTACCCCTGGGGAGGTATGTAGGCTTGGCCATTCCCTTTTTATCTTGAGTCATGGCCTCTAACAGATGTACTTGTGGCCACAGTGGTAATGTGTTCTCATCCTCTGCACCAACTCATCCAAGGGCCTAGCCCTGTCTGACTGCTTATACTATTCCTACCTAACTTAAGTGTCTATAAAAATAGTGATGCTTCCTTAATTCTCAGCGTGTCACTCTTGGAAGCATATATAATGTTACTTTTCTCATTACTGTGATATGCTTATCATATTTGCCATTTTTCAGGAATCTTCATGTTTTTTGATGAAGAATGGTAATTGGAAACCAAAATCTAGATGCTATATGTTACTGCTAGAGATACTTGTGTGTTATTGCTTTAGAGCCTTCAATGTGTCTGTTGTATGTATGTGTATGTGTGTGTTTCTGAAGGTGGTGTTACATTCCTGGGCACAAATGATCTGCCTGCCTCATCCTCTAGTAACTAGGACTATAGATTTGTGCTAGTATATAGGAGGCTGAGGCAGGAGAATTACAAGTTAGAGACAAAAACTTTAAAATGAAATAATTTAGTGGTAGAGCACTTGCCAACATTTGTAAGGTTATGGGTTCAAAGGAGGAAGGACTAAGACAACAAAAACCATAACAAAGCAGTCTCAGCTATGTATTCAACAACAGAATACCCTCATAACCATCAAATAAAGTCTCAAAATACAAAAAAGTTTAGCTCCTAATGTCTACTTAAGTAATATTCCATGCTAAGAGAATGAAAATCCAAATCTCCATAGAGATTATAGTTAATAGTCTTACCAGCTATGCATAACAATACCATCATAATGTGAATGTTATTCTTGTCAGTGTGGAATGCTTTTAGATTTTTAAAAATTTTTGGCACATTTGATTGGTAAGTAATAAAATACTCTTGTCAGGTTTATGTGCATTTCTCTGATTTCATGTAATGTAAGCAACAATGTCAGTTTACTAGTAATTTATACTCAACTAGAATGGGAGTTTTAAGTGGAGCATCAAATGTCCTTTGTTTACTTGAAGGCAAATCCTGTTTTATACATGTTCCTACCTCCAGCATCTTGTAAAATGCCTAGATATTAAGAGATACTTCTTCAGTTGATTAAATGATTCATAAACTGTGAAAGTGCTGAAGAAATTCATAATGTAAAGAACTCATTTTTTAATGTCTGAAACTAAAATAGCAAAGAACTAGAGTTTAAAAAAAGAATTTTTATTGTAACAGTTTCTAGAGGAAAAATATGGTTATTATTTTTCATCACTAATGTATGTTCCCATAAAATTGTATAGCTGGAAAACTATTTAACCCTTATTACAAATGATTTTATAGTAGTCATTTGCTTAAGCTTTTGGGGTATGTGCAGCCGTGTGAAGATGATATGCAGTATATCAAATAATAATATAAATTACATTTCAGTTACTCTTGTTAAAAAAATTTCTTTGCTGTTTTACAGTTTGTCAGAAAATTGAAATATCTACATTTCTCATTTTACAGATTATCTAGGATGTTACCAAGATGAAAGTTTATCCACAGTTATCCTTTAAGAACTAACTGGATTTCAAATAACTGTAGTTTAGTAGTGTTTCTGAAACACTGTAGTGTTTCTGATACACTGGTATAGAATCTGGGGAATGGAGGGATAGTAGTCCCAGGTTACTGTACTATTTCTTGTGAGTTCTCTTAAATCTTACCCATTTTTAAAAATAAACTTTTCTTAAACCAGTATAATTTGTTTCCAACTGGGACCCTAACTGTTTACACAGTAGCCACATTCTTACAATTTCTTGAGTTAGGTTGGTTTACACCTATGATGCTTTGGTCATTTTATTCAAAGTGCTCAGTTTCTGGCTGCTTCCTACACCTCTTTTTTTACAGTGAGATCTCTTTTAACCTTACTCAAACTTGATTTCTTTACTCTTCCTCTTCTGTAGTGTATGAATTGTAGAGATCCAATCTGTTTCCTTTCTTTACAGTCTAAAACACAAATCCAGAAATCTCTAGTAGATTGTTGTAAGAATGTCGAATACCTATTTTCTAAGTTAGTTAGAGCTAAGTATCTTCAGACCAAAACAAATTTAAGTTTTGCTGTGTATTTCACTCCCCTGATACTCAGATGTTATGTCACACTCTGGCTTCATGAAAGGAAGAAAAGAGAACTTTCCTTACATGTAATAACCTTTTAATTATATTAGCTCTTTTTTGTTCAGAATATAGAAGGACATGAGCAGAGGAAAGGAGACAGTTCCAAACTTCTCTTATGGGCAACACTGACTTAGTCATTAAAATACCAGTTTTTAAATATATTATCTGAGTTCCTTGAATGACATTTAAGGCCTTTTTCATCTCTAGTTTTTTTCTTGAAATTCTATAATAATGGAATATCATGATCTTGTAATTGCGCATATTTCAGCAACTATTTCCTAAGGATAAAAACACTGTCTTAGATATCGCCACAATACAATTATCGTTTTAGTTTTGAAACTTAACTAAGTGTCCCAATAATATGCTTCACAGCAATTTCACACCAAATTTACTGTTATGCTTCTCTCCATTTGCTTATTCCCTGTGCCTGGAATGTCTATAGCATTAAATCCAGATAGCAGAGCAAAACTCTACTAGTCCTAAAGGTAGCATTTATCCATTAATCTTTTTAAGGAGTTAGCTTTTCTTTGGTCCTGAAGCACTTTATATTACCTCTGTTAGAAATCTTACCAAATTGTTAGATTGTGAGGCTGCTCATACCCACTGGTCTGTCTTTAAGACGGAGCTTCTTGAAGGGAGGTACCATATTATAGTCATTTTTTACAACTCAGTCATTGTTATCATGCTTTGCATAGTGTAGACTCTTGCATAGGCTTGTTAATAGATAGATAAATAAAATTAATGAGCATCAAAGAAATAGTAATTTACCTGGCAGAAACTGCTGAAAATCTCCCTGATGCCGTGAAATCTGCTTTTTAACTTCTTGGACCTTTGTGGTCTAGATTGATAGTTAGAATACGTAGAATGTTTAATATGAGAGTAAATGTGTCGTTTCTGCATATAGTGCTTACTGCTTTGCATTATTTTCAGTTTTATTTGGTGTTTGAAAATACATTTCTCATGAAAAATTAGTTGATATATAAGAAATAAAGGGAACATTGTTTTTAGGGATGTCATCAGTTTATTCTTATGCAATTTGATGAGATTTTAAAATACTTTGGCTTAGTTCTTAATAAAAACTTAAATTAGAATTAAGAATAATGTTCCGTGTCTGTTTCATATCTAACTGGTATCACATTTCACTAAGAAAGTAATTGATGTTGCTCTTTTGTTTCAGCTAAACCATTTACTTCTAAAGTCAAACAAATGCGATTACATAGAGAAGACTTTGAAATATTAAAGGTGATTGGTCGAGGTGCATTTGGGGAGGTAAGAGATTAAGATTTTATAGGTTGTTTGTTGACTGTTTTGGAAAGTGTTTAATATATTATAGTTGTGGGAGAATTTAATCAAAGTACTTGTGGTTTTAATTCATATGGTTGTCAGAAAATATCCTGAAGTTTTGAATGAAAATCTCTATGTAATTATTTTTTTCTAAGATGTTTCATGTACTTCATATGTCAATTTAATATAAGTAAATTTCAGGGCTTTCTTTTTTTCCTTTGGTTTTTGTGTCGTACTATTGTGTATTACTCTAGTTGATAAGAAATCTTGGTATCTTGTGGTATATAAACTGTGACTCCTTCTACTCGTGATTTCTTTCATCACATTTTACAATCAGTTTTCAGTTTCTAAACACTCACACACACCCTTCTCTGCTGAACTTTGGATTATTACTGTATTGAAATTAAAGATCAATTTGTAGATCATTTAAATCTTAATATCAAGGCAGCTATATTGGAGATGGTATATTCTTCCACTTGTAATGTTTCTCTTAAAGTTTCATAGCTTTCATTTAATAAGAGGATTTTCATATTTTTCAGAAGATTCATTCCCAGATATTCTTGATGTTAGTATAATTAGAATGGTTTGTTAAATTTTTTCTAATTATTGAAATCATAATTGCATTAATTAAATTTTATTTATTGACTTCATACCTAGTCATGTTACAGTTTTAAAATCATGAACTTTGTTGAATTTTAATAAAGTGCTTTATCTGCATTTTTTAAGACACTTGGTTAATGTGTTGATTTAAACTGGTTTGTTTTCAAATGTTTAACTTTGTATTCCTAAAATAATCTCAGTGTGGTTACTTACATTCTTTTTATGTATCACTGGGTTTGGTGTGCTATTTATTCTTTTTCTTCTTAAATGATCATTATATCTATTTCTTATGAGAAATTTGCCTATAATGTTCCTATGTGCATGGGATTAGGTTTTGGTATTTTATTTGTACTGATCTCATAAGAAAAGAGGAGTGTTCCCTTTTTTACTGTGTTTTAGAAGTTTATGAAGATTGTTAATGATTCCTTACATACTGATAAGATTTCACTGGTAAAGCTTTCTTAGCCTTGAGGGTTGTGATGAGAAAGCGTTAAATAATTTTTTTTTTTTTTTTTTAAAACCGGTACCAGGGATCGAACTCACGACCACGCACTTGCAAGGCAGGTGCTTATGTCGCTGAGCTAAATCCCCAGCCCCTATGTTTATTTTTTTTTAAATGGAAATAAGATCACTTTGATTTTCTATTTATGTTTTAATTTGTTAGGTTTGTCCATATGATTTAAGTTTTAAGACTTACTACTATATTATTTGATTCATGTGATTTAATGATGTTTCTTTTTATTTGTGTTTGCACAAGGTTTGTCAGCTTTATTTTTATTTCACTGAATTATTTTTCAGCCTTTTGGGTTTTGATGTTATAGTTTAGTTTTGGGTTTTACTAACTTCTGCTTTGAAACATTTTCTTTTTTTTGGGTTTTAACTTGCTGTTCTTTTAAAATTTATTCAAATAAATATTTCAACATTGATTTGTAGCCTTTCTTTTAAGGAATGCCTTAAAAGCCAGGCCCAGTGGTACAGATCTGCAATCCCACCATTCTGGGAGGCTGAGGCAGGAAGATTGCAAGTTCAAGCCCAGCTTGGGCAGTTTTGCAGGATCCAGTATCAAAATACAGGCAGACAGACAGGGAGGATGCAGTTATGTTCAAGGCACTGGTTCAATTCCTAGGACTACCAAAAAAAAAGTTTATTTAAAGCTGTAAGTTTTACATTTCCTATAAGGAACTTTGATTGTAGGTAATACATTTTGATACATCATATTTTCATTACTGTTTTGCTCAAAATGTTGTGTGATTTCTAATCTGGCTTTAGATTTTCAATATGGTTTGTTTTGTGCTATGAAGTTAGAAGTTTTTCATACTTTCTGGTATGAGAATATCCTCCATTCCTTATTTTATTTTAATTTTGCCTAAGCTGCTCTCAGACTTGGAATCTTCCTGCTTCGGCCTCCTGTAGGTGAGAGCTAGACATTTGGAGGATTTCTTAGTTAAATTTCTGTCATTGCTTTAAAATATATCAAAGTGGTCAGGGGATGTACACTTGGTGATTGTAGTCCTTTGAAACTGCACTATAAATATCATTTAGGCCAAGTTTATGTCTTTTTTACTTTTTATGCTTTCTTGACTTATTTACTGAAAGAGATTTTTTTCTTTTTATTTCTTTCAGTTTTGCTGATAAAAAATGTAGAGTTTATGTATTATATCTTGCTAGTGAGTCTTATGGAATTTCATTATGGAATGCACTCTTTGTAATACTTTGACCTAAATTTTCTTTAATTTGACATTAGTAGAGCTATTCTCACTTTAAAAAATATTTGCATTAAATGTCTTACTCCATTGCTTTAGTTTAAGCTTTTGATAACTTTGTGATATGTCTACTGTTAAGTACAATATAGTTAGGTTTTGATTTTTAATCCATTCTGAAAATCTGTTATCTTTTAATTGGCATATAGTTAGTTGACATTTATCTTGCCCCTTTTATATCATTTTTCTCTCATTTCTTTCATTTTTTTTTGGAATAATAGAATATTTTAACATTCATACCTCCCACAGATTTCTTAGTTTTACTTTGCTTTTGCTTTAGTCCTTAGAGATTGCTACATGTACTCTTGGTAAATTTGTATGTTGCTAATTCCCATTTGCTTAATTTCTACATTTGTTAGGGTCATTATTGTGATGTTTTTGATTCAACATATGTTTGAAACCCCAAATGATATAATTATACTTTACCTGTTCATTTAGATTTATCCATATCTTTCCTCTTGCTCATCACATTCACATTCTCTTTTACATTCATATGCTTTACTCTTTTTCTTTTTTCCTTAAAAGCTCTCTTTAGGGCCAAAAATATACCTTAGTGGTAGAGTGCTGGCCCAGTGGTCACAAGGTCCTGGATTCTATACCCAGCAAGGCATTTGTATGTTAAAAACTGACTGCTGGTTGGCAACCCCTAAATATACCCTCTGCAAGGTGTTGGTGTTAGTCACTAGACAGATCAGGGCAGGATTAGAGGGCTGAGAACTTCAGTCTCACTTCTCAAGCTCAGTGGAAGGGAGAGGGTCTGAAGATTAAGTTGATCATCAGTGGCCAATGATTTAATCAGTCATGCCTGCCTAATGCAGTTTCTTTGAAAGCCCAAAAGTGGGGGAGTCCAGAGACTTCCAGAAAGCTGTACACATTGAGGGTCCTAAAGCATTGTGTCTCCAGGGAGGGAAGAGAAGCTCTATCCTCTTTTGTAGTATCCTTTTTTTTTTCTTCCCCCATATGGATTCCTGAAGTTTCAGCATCCTTTCTTGAAAAGGATATTTTCCTTTTATTAAATTATGTTACCTAGCACCCTTACAAGAAGGGTGCTATGCTGCCTGTTCTATTTCTCCTCTCTCTTTGTCTTTAGCCCAACGCTACATTGTCTTGATTCCTGTAGTTTTATACTATAATGCTGAAATTATGTAATGAATGAAGTTTGTGTTCTCCTACAGTTTTTTAAAAGATTTATTCAGTGGCTTTTGCTTTTTAGAATCAGAGTGTTAATTTCCTCAAGAGGCTCTTGGTATTCTGCTATAATTGAGTTTGTACTGAACTTACAAATTTTGGGAATGCTGACATGGATATCTACTAGATATCCATAAGCAGAGTATTTCTCCTTGTTTTTTAAGGTATCATTTAATTTTACTCAAGGATGTATTTTAGTTTCAATGTATTGGTTTTATCATTTTATTAAATTTATTTCTAAGTATGTAAGTTTTTGACATGGTGGTAAACGACATTAAACTTTTCTTAATATTTAAATATTTTATTACCAATATGTAGATATGATTGATTTTTTGTATCTGAATTTATTTTTTGAAGACCTTATAAGTTTATTATTTTTATTTTTTGAAATAGTTTGGGTTGTTGCATATTTTTTGTGTAAACATTTACATTATTTGAGAAAACATACAGTTTCACTTTTCTGACTTCATACCTTTTTTCTTTTCTGTCTAGCTTGTTCTTTAATACAATGTTGAATTAATGTTAAAAGGGAGACTATGTTCACCTATAGAAATTCAGAATTTCACTGTTAAGCATGACCCTAGTTACAGGCATTTTGGTAGATGCCCTTTATCTGATTTGAAGAAATTATGTTCTGTTATTAGTTTATTGAGATTTTAAATTTTAATTATTAATGCTTAATTCTGTCACGGTTTTTCTACATCTGCTAAAATAAATGTATATATGTTTTCTCTCCTGTTTACTTAACATAATGAATTACTTTGACTTTTAAAGAAGATTTTATATGTTAAAGCAGTTTTGAGCTTACAACAAAATTGAACAGAAGCAATAGATTTCCCATGTACCCCCATTCCCACATATTCCCTATATCACCTACCACCCCTTCAGTAACCTGTGCCAGAGTGGTATTATTTCTTATCATCTGTGACATTCCATTATTATCCAAAGTATATAGTTTACTTTTGATTCTTTGGGTTTTGACAAATGTAGAATGATAGACATCTGCTGTTGTAGTATGATACCTTAGAATTTTGCTGCCCTAAAAATCGCCTGTGCTTCTCTTCTCTCCATCACCCCCAGCCACCACTGATCTTTTTACTGTTTCTGTAGTTTTCCCTTTTTTAGGATATCTAATTGTTGTAATCATAAGGTACTTTTGAGATTGGCTTGTTAGTCATACACATTTAAGATTCCTCCATATCATTTTATGTGATAGCTTTTTTTCTTTTTACAGAATGATACTCCATTGTCTCGATGTACGTTTTTTACTGAAGTGTATCTTGTTTCTCAGATTTTGACAGTTATGAATAAGGCTTCTGTCAGTATCCACGTGCAGGTTTCTGTGTAGATCATGTTTCAGTTTATTTGAATAAATATAAGGAGCATGATTCCTAGAATGTATATTTAAGTTTTTAAAGAAAATGCCAAAGTGACATTTTACATTTCTGCCAGCAACAAATGAGAATTCTGTAGTTTCACACCCTTATTTGCATTTGATTTTTGTCAATGTTTTGGATTTTGGCTATTCAAATAGGTGTATAGAGATACCTTGCTATTTTAATTTGCAGTTCCCTAATTGTGATGTAGAGAATTGTTCTACATACTTATTTATAATCTGTATATCTTTGGTGAAAAGTCTGTTAGATTTTAAAACAAGGTTTTTAGTTTTCTTGTTGAGTTTTACTAGTCTTTGTACATCTTATATAGCAGTCCTTTATTAGATAGTGCTTGGTTTCTTATTTTCTTGAGAATGGCCTTCATAGAGTAGAGGTTTTTAATTTGCCTTTTATTTTTTCCTTTTTAAAAGGTTTTAAATTTGGATGAAGTCCAACTTATTAATTCTTTCATTGGTTGTGCTTTTGGTGGTGCTGTATTGATTTTTTCAAATATTAAATCAATTTCTGGGACAAAACTCCATTTGATTGGGATTCATTATCCTTCCAAGATTTTGTTCTAGTTAATTTATTACTATTGTTACTGATCAATTTTAAATTATTCATGGGAACATTGGCCTGAAATTTTTTTGTCATATGTTTGTCAAGTAGGGTAATAGGGCTGTGATGTGCTTAAGTAATAAATTAGGAAGTGTTTGCCTTTTTTTCTCTTAAATATTTATTAAAACATAGCAGTGAAACTATCTGGACTTGAATGTTTCTTTGTAGGGAATTTAATCCTCATAATTTGATCCTTTGATGGTTATAGAGCTATTCAGATTTTGTTTTTCATGGAACTTGTTACATTTAATTATGAATTTATAAGTCAGAAAGCTGATGGTGATAATGTTTTTATACATCTTTTGATATCTAGAATTTGAAGAGGTGTTGTTCATAGTGTGTCTTATTTTTCTTATTGAATATCAAGTTAGAAGTTTTTCAGTGTTATTATCAAACAAAGCTACTTTTGGTTTATATGTTTTCATCTTTTAAACTTTCAGTTTTCATTCTTTAATTTGTTTGTATCTTCTCTCCTACTTTCTCTGGATTTAATTTGCTCATTTTTTTTAGCTGTTCAAGGTGAGAACTTATCTTTGAATCATTTAATTTAATTTAATCCACTTAATTGTAAATATGAAAGCTTTAAGCGTCCTGTTGAGCAGTGTTTAGAATATCCCAAAGATTTTGCTATGTGGTGTTTTTACTATCATTGAGTCACAATTCTGTTTAATTTCTACCTCTGCAGTGAGAGATGCTGGTAATTCTAGCTATTCGAGAAACTGAGAAGCAAGAGGTTGCAAGTTTGAGGCCAGTGTGGGCAATGAATCCAGCCTCTCAAAATTAAATTTAAAAGGCTGAGCTTGTAGTTTAGAGATAAAGCACTTGCCTAGCATGTACAAGATCCTGGGTTTGATGTCCAGTACTTCAAACAAAAATACTTTAATTTTCTGATTCATCTGTTATCGGATTTGTAATTGACTTTTAAAAAAACAAAGTTTGGACTCTTTTTGTTTTTGATCTTTGTTTTTTATGATCAGATAACATACTAATTTTTCAATAATTTCAAAATTTGTTTTGTGGTCAGCCCCACTCTTGGGAGAACTAACAAACTCTTATGAGGCCAGCATTAATCCCTTCTAAGGGTGATGCCCCTACTCACCTAACTACTCCCACTAGGCCTCACATTTTAAAGGTTTCACTACTATTTATGATCACTGCACTGGGAATCAGTGATCCAGTACATGGACACTTTTTGGACACACTCAAACTATGTCCAAACCATACCATCGGTGGTTAGAATAGGGTCTGCAGTCAAATGGAAATCATAGAGGCCACCAAATCACAGGCCTTTCTTTGTCCAGAAATTTTGGGTTCCAGAGGGAAAGCCCTCATACAACTATCTTCACACTGTATAATAGGTAACCAGGCTTTTAACAGATATCTCTGTGTTAGTATTCCCATTGGTAAGTGCAAATCTGTTCAGTTATGGTTTTCACGTCCCCAAAATGCCCAGAAAGAACCACAGAAACTTCATTGATGGTATCTGGATGGATAAAACCTTTTGGTCTTGGTTCTCAAGATAGCAATTTGTCTTTTAGGCCAATACCACTCTGAGACTTTTGAGTCTGACTACTAAGTCTATGACAGCACATTCACATAGTTAATGTTGGTGTTACAGAGGCTGAACAGTTTATCTGCAAGGGAACAGATAAGATCTTTTTGGAGTACTAGTCAGCACTATCAGCAGAAACGATGTCAAGGTCACCTTTAGAACCTGGATTTTCCAAAATCTAACACATTGAAACAATTTTCATGGAACTTCTGACATGCTTGCCTCTGTCTCATTAGGTCTTCTGTTAAAACAGCTAGAAAAACTGGATTAAAATACAAATTCATCTGTTCAATGATATTCATAAGAGCTATGAAATCACTGAAGACTGAAAGAGCTAAGAGTTGCAGAACCAAGTCTATTGAAAGGTGAACCCCAGTGTTCAGCTCTCCCTTTTTCTTGGGGGCATTTGCCTTTACTGAGGCAGTGGCAGAGATACTAAAGAGAATGTCAGAAGGCTTTACAGGTAGCAAAAACAAAATTTGGAATTCAGGGTTCAGCAAAGAAAAGGACTTTGTTAAATATCTGAGGTATTCATTTGGGATCCTTGCAGGGCTATTTTTTGTTATTTATGGGTAATGGCAAGTGGAAATGGGCCAGTCCTCACAAACCTAAAACTCACTTCTAATCAGATCAATTCCAGATTGCATTAAGGTGCTTTTACTACACTAGAAATGAAAATTATAGAGATTTAAATTAAAATTTGACAGCTTTCTTAGTTATAGTAAACTAGAAAGGATCAGGCCTGGAAAATAGGTGAATAGAATATATCTAGGCAAAACCTGGATGGATGAAAAAAAATGAATGGAAAATTACATAAATTCATTGACATTAGGCATAGTGAAAAATTAATATGGAAATATTTATAGTTCAAGAAGGGAGATGACAGGAAGATGACATAAACAGTTTTTCAAAAAGACAAAGACAAATTCATATGTAGATTAATGAGGTTCTATGACTCTGTGACAGGATAAACATGAAAATTATATTCAGGCAATAACAAAACTTCTGAAAACCCAGAATTTTTATAACAGCCAAAGGGGAAAAATATGTAACTTCCCAAAAGCAATAAGAAGACACTTCTGAACAGAGATGAGGGAAGTTGAAGATAATGGAAAATGGCATCTTAAAACTGCTGCAAGGGGCTGGATGTATAGCTCAGTGGTAGAGAATATGCTTATCATGTACATGAAAACTTGGTTTCAATTCCCAGCGTATAAAAAAATCCCCTTCAAAAAAGTTGAAAGATGAAAGCCTATCAAGATTCTATCTCCAGCTGAAATATTTGTAAATGAAGGCAAAAACTCTTAAGATATTTTTGAAAGAAATTAAGAGAAGACCTAGACAAATGGAAGAACATTGTATATTAAATGTATGGGAAGAGGTTTGAATAGATGGTGGATAGATAACAACTGGCTACAGAAGCTCCCCGAGATAGTCAACTTAAAATTCAACATAATACAGCATAGAGAGCCCCAAATAGAGGGAGATGAATTCTCTCATCCCAAGAAGAAATTAAGGCAACTTACGACCATCCGAGGTCCTGCTGCGACTAGCCGAGGTCCAGCCGCAATTTGCTGAGCCATTTGAGATCCTGACACTTTGACTCACTGGAGGTGCAGTTACATTGAGTTCGGGGGTCAGCGAGCTGAATAGAGGGCTGAGTTGGCAGGGTGCCTACATCGACCTGGGGGGGGCTCCAGCCGATGACATTCTGGGACCTGGCAGGACTGGCAAATACAACGGGCAGCAGTGACTTCAGTCAGTTATTCCCTTCCCAAACGGGATTGGTGGAGTGAACTAGGCCTGGGTTACATGACCCTGTTGAGATAATCTCAACAGGTTATCCAAGGTCAAGTCCCTGCAGTGGTGGTGTACACTAATCACACTGGCCCAGTGGGGCCTTAGAGGTTTGGCTGGTCTAAAGGGGAGGGAGCACAAAGTAATACAGTAGGCAGGCCAGAGAAGCCTGACTGATTCAGAGGGGAGGGGCCAGCATACCCTGTCCCTGTCTGCAACTCACTAGCACACTTCAGTGTGAAGGGTCATCTGGCCAGTGCGCTTCTGAAGAATTGTAACCAACAAAGAAAGAAACTGGGGCCTCCTGGAAGAAGCAAAAAAGATGGGAAGAGGAAGCAACAACAAAAAGTCCCCAGGCCCCAACCCTGAGAACATTGACCCAGGAAGGTAAATACAAAGGAGAATGAAAACAGCAAACATGCAATATCAGACACAGTGCCAGTGGACATAAAGAGATATATTTGGGACCTCATAGACGAGTTCAGAAGCGAAATAGTTAGCCAAATAAAGCAAGATATGAGAAGATTAGTAAGAGGTACTAAGCACTCCTCAAACAGACACAGATGGAAGAAGGGAGGAACTCAAAGGAGAGAACTATTTGGTGAAGAATATAAAAAAAATATAGAACACATGAAGCAGATTCAATGAGATCACCAGGAAATTAAAAACTCTATGGAAAGATGGAAAATCAGCTTGAAAGAAACAAAGGATAGATTATCCAAACTGGAGGACAATTTTGCAGTGTGGGAGTATGAAAGGGAAAACTTTTTAAAAATAACAAGGAAAGAAGCAGTAACAATACAAAAGCTAGAAGATGACAAAAGGATCTATAACTTGAGAATAAAGAAAGTAAATGAAGAAGCTGGGATACAAACAAAGGATCTACAAAGTTTATTCACAGAAATAATTAAGGAAAACTTCCCAAACATAGGAAAAGGAAGTGATATTCTGATAAAAGAAGCATACAGAACTCCAGCCACCTACAACCAAAACAGAGCTACACCCAGGCATATAATAATCAAGATCCCAGAAATTCAGTATAAGAACAAAATATTAAAAGCTGTTAGAGACAAGAAACAGACAACCTACAGATGAAGGCCCATCAGAATAATGGCAGGCTTCTCGACACAAACCGTCAAGTCAAGAAGAGCCTGGAGTGAAATATTCCAAGCTCTGAAAGAAAATAACCTCCATCCCAGGTTGATATACCCTGCTAAACTGTCTCTAGAAATTAATGGAGAAACAAGATGCTTCCAAGACAAAGAGGAACTTGGGAAATTTCCAACCACCAATCCAACTCTACAGAGAATACTGCAGGGCATTCTAGAGAAAGAAAAGTACTAGGATTCCAGAACAGTGGCAGAGAGGCCTCAATGAATGGAGCAGAAAACAGAATGAAGAAGATAAGCAGATAACTGATGGCAAAAAAAAGAGCATAACAGAAATGAGGCAGAGAAGATTTTATTCAAAACTGATATGATTGATAGTATCAAGTCTGAGAGTATAGAAAACTACACTGAAGATGACAAGACTCTATGATACACATTCTGGTTTGATAACTGCCAGTTTTTGAGGTTCTATACTATATACAAAGTTGTGTTTTTATTAATACTGTTATGTACTGACATATTCAATTATACTATGTCTGATGATATAGCCAATTCTATTGGAGATAACAAGAGACAACACAGGAATCATGGTAGAACGTTTTGTACAGTGGTCTTATATGTTTATTTCGTCTCATGTGTTTATAGGAATATGTTTTGTTTTGTCTTGCTTTTTCTTGTTTCTCCCTCTAATATAGAAAGGATAGAAATAATGTTAAGACTCATGCATGTGTAGAATCTATAAATAGTTTTTGAGACCTGATCATATGACATATGATGAAATGAACAGATACTTTGAAGAAAAAGAGACACTAAAATACCCAGTGCTGATCCTGGAGTGTTATAATGTGAAACCCAGCAATAGTATTATTCTTTGTTCAGAGTGATATTAGCCTGCTTTGGTTTGTTCATTCTCAACATTGGACATATGAATAACTGCATGTATGTTTAAGTGTACTCATAATTGAACATATGGATAACTGCAGGTATGTTTAAGGGTATAGGATTGATAACCATATTTCTAAGTTTTTGTTGGATAGTTGAATAGAACTGGTTGCAATCTCACTGTTTGAATCCCCACTTTATAAGCTCCACTTTAGTATCTTGAATAACTATTTGTAAGAAGACAGTCTGTAATCATCCGCTAGTGATTTCTGTTTATTTTTCTCTTTGAAATTATGTATTAATTCTACCCATTTTCTGTCTTGTTTAGTCTTTCTTTAAATTAAATTTAAAAAAAGACACTACAGCGTCATGATGTGAAATCCAGCAATACTATTATTCTTTGTTCAGAATGATTTTAACTTGCTTTAGTTTGTTTAATTGAAACATAAATGAAGATATGGATAACTGCATGTATGTTTAAATGTATAGGATTGACAACCATGTTACTAAGTTTTTGGTGGACAGTTGAACAGAACTGTTTGCGGTCTCACTGTTTGAATTCCCACTTTACATGTTCCATTTTTGTATCATGAACAACTATGTGTAAAACGACAATATGTAAACATCAACTAGTGATTTGTTACTGTTTTTTTTCTCCACGTATGTATTATTTCTACCTATTTTCTGTTTTGTTTAGTCTTTCTTTAAATAAAATTTTAAAAAATGTATTGGAAGACAGTATAAAGATGGTACTATCCCTCAGATTCACCTATTCAATACAGTCTTTGTCAAAATTGAAGATACCTTTTTAGTAGAAATTGGTAAGCTGATTTCTAAAATTTATGTGGACATTTGAGAGACTTGGAGTAGTCAAAGCAATTGAAAAAGAATGCAATTTTAAGACTCACACTTTCTAATTTGAAAGTTTACTACAAAAGAACAGTAATCAAGGTTGTGTGGTACTAGCAGAAGAATCACAATAGTTTAGTGACATAGAAGTAGAAGTCCAGAAATAAATCCATACATGTATGAGTGAATTATTACAGTAGCACCCAACCATTCAAAGGGGTGAAAAATGTCTTCTCAGGAGTAAGTAAATGAAAAAGTATGTAGTATCATTGATCATCAAGGGAATACAAAAGAAAAATACTACAGGGAGATGCCATTTTACCCCGAGGTATTTTCAAAATGACAACAAATTACAAATGCTCATAAGGCTGTAAAGAAAGGAGCACTCATATGTGCTGTTGGAGGGAATGTAAATTTGTGCAGCCACCATGGAAAACAATATGAAAGTTCTTCAGAGAACTAGAAATAAAATACCATATGATCCTACTCTTGGATATATACCTAAAAGAAATGACAGTATATAGAAGAGAGAACCTATTAACTGGTGATTTCTTACTGTATATTTTTTTTCTTGAAATACTGCATTATTTGTACCCTTTTACTGCTTTGTTTTTTTATGTCCTTTTCTTTTTTCTCTTTAAATATAAAAAATAAAAAGAGAGAGAACCTGATGTTTGTTGCAGCAGTTTTCACAATATTCAATACAAAACTAACTGAAGTGAAAATTAATGAATGGATGAATAGAAAAGGGTCCTCCTCCTCCTCCTTTTTGTCTTTCCCTTCCTCCCTCTTCCACTCTCTCAAAGCACTAGAATATTAATAAACACAAACAATGAAATTCTGTGATTATGGCAACATAGGTGAAACCAAAAGTCATGTTATATGAAATAAACATGTATTACTTGTTCTCTTTTGTTTGTAGAAGCTAAAAACTCGGATCTCAGAAGTAGAGAGAACAGTGGTCACAAGGGTCTGAGAGGGAATGATAGAAGAGAGAGGTTAGATTAAATAATGGGTACTAAAAGAATTTGATAGGCATTGGTTCTAATGCACTCTAACCCTTGGATAATTCTAGCCTACAATAGTTTATATTGTATTACTTTGCTTTTGATACATTCCTTTTCATTTTATATTTTTTGGGATACAATGATGTCTTCTAAAAGTAGTAAAATTTGGAATCCATACACTGGGTTCTGTTTACTTATTGAGTTTATTGTTTTAAAGCTTTAATTGTGGGTATCTGCACTTACCTGTGTATTAGTTGTATTTTGCAGTGTAATTTTGCTGTGGTTTCTCCATTTTCTCTTTCTAATCTTTTTTTTCATCTTAGATTTTAAGAATTATTTAAAGTACTATATTTCACTAGGTTGTTAGTTTTCATATTTTCCGTTCTCATTATTATTTGTCTCTTTAAACAACTTTATTTTCTGTCATTTCATGAGACTGAGGGAGAAAGTAAATAAATGTTCCTAATTTTCCATCTCAAAACAATCTCTAAATACTAACTTTTAAAAAAATCAATAAAAGTCAATGTTCCTAGCTCTTATTATTCAGTAATTGAATATTCCTTGGCTGGCCTTCGCAGCTGAAGGTCCTCCTACTGTTTGTTTCCATGCTTTTGAACCCCAAGTCCTGGTTTTGAGCACATATCAAGAATGTCTTCAAACTTTGTACCGTAAATCCTAGGTATTTTTATTTGGGTTGTAGGATATCTATTTGAGCTATGTAAGAAGGCAAGGATCAAATAAATCTATGCCCTTTGTTACTGGGTTTTATTATAGTACGTTGGAGCCAAATCAGGTTCAGAGTTATCAGGATCCTCTGATAAAAGGAATCAAGACTTGAATTTGGGACTATACTAGAGGCTTCAAGTTACTTTTTCCAACTGAAAACCTTGGTTCCTAACTTTGGATGTTAAAGTAAACTCAAAGTGTATGTTTCCAAATGGCAGAATTGAAGTTGCAGCCAGCTATACACACTTACTTGGTAGTGAAACAGAGTGATGTTGAAATACATGCTTTTGGCCCAGTTGTTGGGAACATAAATCTTGATTCCTAATCTGTATGAATTTATCATGGATAGAAGTGAAAGGGACTTCCTCAACTTCCTTTTTCAACACTTGCTTCTTGAATCTGAAAGAGTAGAGTGGTTCTGATTTGTAGATAGTATTTTACATCCTTTAACTCTGGGCAGAAAATAATGGCAGCATAAATGGTAAAGAAAAGGAAAGTAGGGGCTGGGGATTTAGCTCAGCGGCATAAGCGCCTGCCTTACAAGCAGGCAGTAGTGAGTTCGATCCCTGGTACCGATAAAAAGGAAAAAGACAAAAAAAAAAAAAAAAAAAAAAAAAGAAGAAAGAAAGAAAAGGGAAGTAGAGCAGAGGATTCTGCTCAAATGCTCATCTCTTTTGATGCAATTTCTTCAGGTACCCTGAAGTGACTAATGTATTATGTTGAAAACCAGGGTAATAGCGTATTTTCAGAGATCAGAGTACCTCCCTGCTTGACAAAATGTATTTGTGGTCATGTGTTGCTTTAAAGTGATTTCATATTTGGAAATTAGTGAAAGAATTGATGGCAGAAAGAAGTCAGTGAATCATTGAGAGAATTAAATACTAACAAAGTGAAATCCAGGGTGAATAAATTTATAAAAATGGGAGTAAAGATATTTATTTTTCTGCTAGGGAAGATGAGAACACCTAAACAATGTTTTCCTAGCATTCATACTTCTAACTATTAAATTCTTTATTTATGTATTCCATGTTGTCTTCACTGTAAGCCCAAGGGGGTTACATATCTCTAGTAATAAATATCTAAGGAAGTATTTTGACTCTCAGCAGCGTGCAGTAATCAAGAGTGGTTGAAGCTGATAAGACTTGAGAATACTGTCTCTTATTTGGAAATTAGAGTGTATTATTGATATTTGAAAGAACCATTTCAGTCGAGTGAGGTGAACTAAAAACTAGATTGAAAGAGGCAGTTGAAAGAGATTAAGAAAATGATGAGTAAGTGGAAGAAGCAAGAAGCCACTGCTCTTCGGGAACTGCTTTGTGAACCAGATGCAGTGGTGCACACCTGCTACCCGGGAGGCTGGGGCAAGAGAATTGACGCTGATTTGAGCAACTTAGTGAAATATTGTCTCAAAAACAAAAAGGCGAGAGATGCAAGTCAATGGTAAATCACCCCTGGGTTTAAACTCCAGTACTGCAAAAGAAAAATAAAAATGCATTATGGAAATACTTTATGAAAAAGGGATCAGATATCATTTCTCCAGAGGAAGGTGGAGTGGCAGTAGTTTTTATTGATATTAATGGGTGGAGGAGGCACTTGGAAGTTTTTCAGTTGACATTCAGGAACCAGGAGGAAAGGGAATGGAAATTAGAAAAGAAGTCTTTGACAGAACAAGGACAAATGGGAAGGAAGTAGAGGGTCTAAGACAGTGGTGGCAAACTTATGGTACATGTGCTGCCACAGGCTGTTTGTTATTCAAAGTTCTGAAAGGTTCACCATCACTGGTTTAGGAAGATCTCAGATGATATTAGCCTTGAAGGTGGTACAGACAATTCTTCTTGTGGCTTAAAAGGAAAATGATAGGGATCACTGGAAACACAGAAACATTGAAAGAAAGCTGATGGGCTATAAAGGATCTATTAGCTATGAAATTGGCCACCTGGTCGTTAATTGTGGGGTGAAGAGTGAGGACAGGTGAGGTTTCAGGATGGTGTAGGGCGTTTTAGATTGGTGGAGGTTTGTTGAGAATAACAATTAATGGTACAGCCAGATTTGAGGGCTCAGCTGAGATTGAACTTGGAAAAAAGGAAGTAGAGTAAGAATAAAAAATATGTAAAGAATATGTATGTACGTATCATCGAAGAGAGTGAAGAAAGGCCTGGACATTGGAGAATAGTCTCTAGGATAAATGAGGCAAATAATTAGGCTCAACCACATTTGCTCTACATTCTTGATGACTGGAAGAACTAAAGAATGAGGTACAGAGGGGATGTAGCTCAGGTATAGAGTGCTTTCCTAATGCATGTGAGACCCTGAGTTCAATCCTCAGGACCACCAAAAAATAAAACAATAAAAAATAAAAATGGGGTGCGGAGCTGGGGCGTCGGTAGCAGCAGGCAGTGCAGCAGCCTGCTGATTAGGAAAAAGCCCTGGCTGAAAAAGACCAGTGCTATTTAGACCTCTGGAGTCAAGTCAGAGTAGTTAATAAATGATTGCTAATAGTTGAGGTTTAGTGTGAGAGGGTATCTTTTTCCCTTTTTGCTGTGTCCTTGCTCTATAATATGTTGATTAAACTTTGTAAAACAATAAGACTGTTGATAATTTCCTGTTACTTTAAGAGAGTTTTGTGTATAAAAGTAGTGTTAACTAAATTATAAAATTTATTGTTTATTCATTCCTGATGAAAACAGCTCTGCTGGGCTTACATACCCTCTGGTGTTAATCAACTAATAGGTTTAGAAATTCAGAACCCCTAAACAGATAATGATTTCCTCCAAGGTAATTTGTTTTCTACCAGGAATTTGTAAATAAGTATACAGCCCCATTGGATAGGCTTATCTTTGCTATGGGTATCATAGAGGAACATTTCTATCAATGGCTTTTTCATAAACCATTAAAATAAAAGCATAATTTATGGAACTCCTACAAGAAACGCATAACTCATGGGAAACAATATGGAGCAAGATATAATTGAAATTCAGCAGCTCTGTGAGTTAAGAACCTTCTCTCTACAACTCAGTTGTCAGTTACTGCTTAACTTAACGCTGGGTTTTCCTTTTTGCTTTCAGGAAAACCTTTAACTTACGCCCTGGGTGTTACCTGTCCACAGTTTCCTGGTGGCTCACCGCTTCTGCCTGCTCCAGCCTTGCTCCGGCAGCTTCAAGGCTTCTGGGCTTCAGAGCTTGTTGTGAAAGCTTGCTGCTTTGGCCTGCTACCCCTGCTTCAGGTGTCAAAAGCTTTTAATTAGCTTGCTTCCTCTAATTACTATAATTAGGCCCTGATGTGTCTCCACAATCTAGTCCTAAGGATCTGAAAGGAGAATTACCTTTAGACATTTGTTCTTTGAAAACTCTTACTCTGGCTTTCTTGGGAATTATGGGAAAATCAAAGAAGTTTGAATAGTGCATGATTCATCTTTGATGTTGCTGGTCTTAAGTCCTTAACAGGCACATAGATGTGAGCATATTGTGTTTTTATAGTCAGTACTTGTTCTGATTGGTTGATGCCCATGCTGTACCAAGTTTTAAAGATTTTGAGTTGTGCTGCTCAATATATGAGGTGTGTCTCCATAAAGAGGTAACTCTATTTAGTAAACTCTGTGGTGTTTTTGTTTGTTATAAAGGCATAATTTTTTTTCACTTTTAACGAATATTTTATTTATTTTTCTGTTTTTGGTACCATGGATGGAACTCATGACCTTACAGTTGCCAGGCAAGCACTGTGCTGCTGAGCTATGTCCCGGGCTGAGCCAATCTTTTAAAAATTTTTTAAAATACAGAATGATGTGCTCAGTTTGGCAGAACATACACTACAAATACAAAATGACTTTCACAAATCCTGCAGTCCCCATTTACATGTCATTAGGTATCAAAATTATAGGCTTGATGAATGGGAAGAACTACTCTGGATGGATAGTAGTAAAGAATGCCTGCTCTGTAGTCAGATAACCAGGGTTTGTGCCCTGCTCCTGTTACTAATTGTGTGACTCTGAGCGAATAAAGTCCTTGAGATCTTAGTTTATTAATTTGTTAAGTGAGGATTGTAGCATCTACTTTAGGTTGGTATAAGGAGTAGATGAGATAACATTGTATAATATGCTTGGCCCAGTGCCATGCAGAGAGTAAATTTTTAAAAATGATAATCATTTGTATTATTTTATTATTGTTAATAAAAGGTGGTGATAGATGTATACAGGAGACATTAAAAGGAGACAAAGATATAAAACAACAAATAGCAGTAACAGGCAAAAGAGAATAAAGAAGCCTGAATTGTGAAGCTGAGGCTTTAAACCCTATTAAGAGAGCAGCATGAGCTGGACTAATCTGATACATACTTCTTAAATCATAAAATGCAGAGATGCATCTTTTTTTCATAATGCCTTATTTTTGAGTTTCAATATCACCACAGTAGTATATACTTCCCCTGAGAATATTGGTGCCTTATAACTTTGCATGTATATGTACCCATATAGATTATATCTTTTATTCAGCAAATGTATGTTGAATATCTGTTGATTCTGAAGCATTAGACTTGTACTAGTGAACAAATTAGATAAAAATCCCTGCACTTGGAGTTTATACTAGTGAGTGAGGCAAACAATAGAAATGCTAAATAAATAACATATATAGTTATTAAATAATGAGATAAAAGGAAAAGGAGGCAAAGAAATGGAATATAAAGTGTCAAGGAAAAGAATGACTGAATGTGAGAGCAAAGCATGTGACTCCGTGATGGTAGGTCATTCCAGGTTCAGGGATAAAGATGAATGCAAGGGCTTTGAGATGGAATTGAGCAGGGTGACCGTTATGACTGGAGCAGGATGAGCAGCAGGGGGGTCAGGAGCATGAGGTCAGCGAGCATAAAGACCAGAATATGGTGGCCTTAGAGGGCTTAAGGACTTTGACTTTTACTTAGAGGGAGATAGGAAACCATTGGAAATTTTGGAGTAAAAAAGTTTCCATGTCAGGTACGACAGTCTAGACAAGATGTGAGGGGATGCTGGAAGGAGGACAGGACAGAGCAATGAGGTGGGATAAATTCTAGATAGAAGAAGATAGACTAGGTGTGCAGAACTCCATGGCAACTATTTTTTTGGCTACTGAATTCCTAGTTAGTAAATTATGATCATTTTTAGGTTATAGGTTATAGCTACAAACTATCTAAATTATGTTCAACAACTGATTTTTATATTTTTGTTCATATATTGATTATTTCGTGACGTATGCAGTGTTCCTAACATCAGAGTGCTTTACTATAAAGTGTTTAAAGGCATCTCTGTATTAAAAGTTTTAAAAATATATTTTATTTCGGTATTAGCTTTGTAATCTTTTATTCCATAATCTTTTCATTTTGATAAAATTAAACAAGGACTTTCTTTCTTTTCTCTCTCTCTCTCTCTCTCTCTCTCCCTCCCTCCCTCCCTCTCTCTCTCTCTTTCTTTCTTTCTTTTTTTATGGTACTAGGGATTAAACCGAGAACTTTGAGTGTGCTAGGCAAGGGTGCTACCACCAAACTATTTCCTTGGCCATTAAAAGGGTATTTTAACATACTATACCCTAATAATGTGATCAAAATATACAGTGAATATTTAAATTAAAAAATGTTTATTATAGTAAAAGAAGCATCCCTCTCAGAGAACACTGCCTCACTTGGAACACACTTATTCCAGCGTTTTTTGCATCTTTCTGAGGCAGTTCTGGAAGTTCATTTTATGAGTATCTTTATGAGACGATAAAAAAAAAATATGGCAAATGCTACTGCCAACTGCCACCCAGTGGAAAAATGGCTCATGAAAACATTACAGTATGTCATCATTTTATTCACCAGATCAGACACCCTGTAACTCCTGGTTCTCCGAGATTCTAAATGACTATGAAAGATAAATATTTTGAACTGATTGAGGACATCAAGACATTCACATCAGTGCAACCACAGTCACTCATGAAAGAGCACTTCCAGAACTGCTTCAGAAAGTGGCAAGAACAATGGGATGACTGTGTTTGAAGTGAGAGGAAATACTTTGGGGGAGATTAAGGATAAGTGTCTTTCACTGTAACAAATTTTTTAAAGTTTAATATTCATAGTATCTTTTAATTATGTCATGTGTGGCACTGAAGACCTAAGTTAGAGTACTAAGAAAATACTCTTCTTTGGTTGTGTTTTTACCAAAATGAATATGAATATGAATATGATTTGTAAAGTTAAAGGAGAAAAAAAGATCCATTTTAATTTTCACTTTGTAAGCCTCATCTTTTCTCATTGTTTTGACTTAATGATTCAAGAATATTTTCTAAATTGACTTACTTCTTCACAGCCTCCTTTATTCCAAAAATGCATTTGCTAATAGGATATTAAATAAAATAGCATATGTGCATATTTCTAAAATCTAAATACACTGGAACTAAAATCATTTCTATCTTAACAAAGCTGTGCAACAGGAATAGTGATGCCAGTACTGAGTAGTTTGTAAAACTGTTTTAAAACAGTTTTGAGAATGCCTTTCACTCTGCAACGGCGTGGCGGCCCGATCGCCACACACACAGCTGTGCCTCATCTTGGTCCTTGCCAGTCACACTGTAGTAACTCTATCATAGTGTATTGCACACTATCCCCTTCCAGGCTTCACCTTTATACATTTTATACAGAAAATGGAGAAAGGAAATAGAAATTATATCTCCTAGAAATTCTTCATCTTTTGATATTTTGAGGCTTATTCTCAGTATACTGCACATATGGTATAGAAATGAAGTATGTTTTATGTGTATATAGAGAAAAATAAAGTTTTAATAAATTTTTGTGTTGCATTTAACATCATATTGTGAAAATATCCCTAACGAATAATACTCTTAAATAATTTCTTCAAGCATATGAATAATTTTATAACTTCTGTGATAGTTTTCTGTTTTAGATTATTCAGTTCCAAGATGAATGTTGTGGTATACTCTTGTAACTCCAGCACTTAGGAGACAGAGGCACGAGGATCATTGTGATTCTAGGCTGGCCTGGGCTACATAGCAACACTCTCTCTTGGGAGGGCAGGGTGTGGAGGGATATATGTGTGTGTATGTGTTTAATATATATATTTAATTTCCAGTATTTAACTGTTGTAAACCATACTGTAGTGAATATTATGGCTTAGATTTTATACATACATAGATATTTTCAATTCAGGGAATTTCTGCCTGTATTTTTATGTATATACATGTGTAATAAGTACAAAATTATAAAGTTAGAATTAAAAAGATGATAGTTTCTCTTTTTGTAGTCAATGGAAATTGGAGAAATGGGAGAGGTATGTTGTGTGTACATGTTATAGTAAAGTAAATGGCAGTTAACAGATTGAGCTATAATGTGCTTAGCACAGTTCTAGGCACATAATACCCAACACTTACCAAACATTTAACTAACGGCCAGACTCTGTTGTAAGTACATTGTAGCCATTGTTTTAATCTTTACTAAAATTATGTAAGGTAAGTTCTATTACCTTACCTTATTGGACAAACTGAAGTATTGAGAGCTTAATTTTTTTTTGTCCAGTATTAGCTAATGATGAAATCAGAATTGAAACCCAAGTAGTATGGTTTTAGAATCTGTGGTGCCACCATACCCTTTAAACATGGATAGTATACAAAGTAAATGTTTTGAGTTTTCAATAAATACTCAGTACTGGCATCACTATTCCTGTTGCACAGCTTTGTTAAGATAGAAATGATTTTAGTTACAGTGTATTTAGATTTTGGAAATATGCATATATGCTATTTTATTTAATATCCTGTTAGCAAATGCATTCATGTGTCTGCCATGAAACATGTTCACTTTACATGAGGTTAAAGAGAAATAGCCAAATGCCAGCATATTCTCTAAATGAACTATGCAAATCTTTTTTCTTTTTAGAATTTTGGTTAAGGGCTTTTGTAGACTTGTATAAAATTATTATTGTAATGCCTGTCAGTTGAAGTACTCAGTGTAAAGTGGTGGGTATCCCTACATACTATTAGTCATGGTTTTCAGGTACTTAACGTACTCATACATTTAGAAAATTAGTGAATCATATAGGGTTAGGGAAACTTTTTCACATCATGATCTGAGGAAGGAAAGGTACCTACGTTTTGCAGTATTTTTGATCTTCCCTGAATGAGAATAATGGAGGACTGTATGTGGTAGCCTTCTGTGTCTTCTCTGTTGCAAATGTAGGGTTATCTAGTTTAATGCTTCTGTCCTTCTGTCCATGCATAGCCCCATTATACAGAGTTTTAGAGTTGTTCGTCTTGTGTTTTCACCCTTTCACAGATCTTAGTAAAATAGTGTTCAGAATTGTCCTGCTGTCATTCAGCAGCACCCTGGAAGAGAGAAAACCTCTTTTGCAAATGGTACTGGTAAAACTGGCAATACACAACAAAGATTGAGTCTGCATCTGTATCTCTCACCATGAACTAAAAAAAAGATCAAAGAGCTAAATGTTGAAACAAAACAATTTGTTGGAAGATGAAGTAAGTAAAACTCTTGAAGACATAGGCATAGGCAAGGCCTCTGAACCTCAGTGAATCATCAAATGAACTTCTGTACAGCAAAGGTAACATCCAGCAGAGTGAAGAGAAAACCCATAGAATAGGACAAGACCTTTGACAGTCACTTCTTGGATAGGTGACTAATGTCTAGACTATATAAAGAACTGAAAAGAATTAAACCTCCCCAGAATGAAAAATCCAGACAAAAAATGAGCAGCTAAAATTAATAGACCCTTCTCAGAAGCAGAAGTCAGTTGATCAATTAATACATGAAAAATGTTCAACATTTCTGGCCATTAGAGAAAGACAAAGTAAAACAGTACTGAGATTCATTTTACCTCAGAAAGAATACCTGTCATCAAGACATCAAATAAGAGTTGCTGGCAAAACTATGGAGGAAAAGCAATCCTCCTACACTGTTGGAGGGAATGTAAACTAATTCAACCACTATGGAAATCAGTATGGAGATTCCCCAAGGAACTAAAAATAGAATTCCATTCAACCAGCTATTTCCCTTGTAGGTATCTTTCCAAAAGAGGTAATGACATCATGTTAAAGTGATAGATACATACATACCTATTTTTAAAGCATCACAGCTCATAAAAACTAAATCTTGGAAGCAGCCTATTTTCATCAACAGATGAATGAGTAAAGAAAATATGGTATTTATAAGGAATGGAGTACTCTAAGAAGAATAAATTTGAATCATTAGTAGGAAGATGGATGTGACTCGAGACAATAATGTTAAGTGAAATAAATCATACACAAAAGCTTAAATATCACATGATTTGTCTTATATGAGAAACCAAAGTTATAAAAATTTAAAGAGCAAAGCAAAAGATAGATAGTACAAAACAGGAAGATAAATCTTTTGCAAATGAGAAAGGAACCAAGAGATGGAGGGAGGAAAAGGAGAAGTAAAAAGAATTAAGATATGTTATGTATATATAGCAACTCCTAATAATGAATGTAATCACTATGTATACTGCAAATAATTCAATACAGTTTTTTAAAAAAATGAGCAAAATTCTGGTAAGAGTATGAGGTGGATCAAGTAGGTAACTACCTTTTAGGAAAATAAACTGGCAATATGAATAGAGAGATTTAAAAATTTCAATACAGTTTTATAAATTTTAAGTTGTTAATTGACTAGTTATAATTGTATACACTTATGGGGTATAATGTGATATTATTGTACATCTATATAATGTGGAATGATTAATTCAAGCTAATTAGCTTACCCCCAGAAAAAAGCTTTTCTATACTTTCCTTAAGCATCATTTCTCCAGATATAACCAATAAAGTCTACATTGATAATTGAACTTGAAGTACTGTACTTCTTTCTACCCGTTATTTTAATTGATGAAAAACTGCGATCAGAGTCATTGTAACTACAGGATTTGACAATTGGCAAGAAAAACTCGATACTGTACACTGAATATAGACCTAATACTTATACTACAGTCTGATGAATTTGGTAAAAGCACTTGATAATGCTGCTTTGTTATTGAGATTAACTTTTTAAAAAAGATCTTTGCATTTGAATTTAAATGTATTCTATATCATTGGAAATATCAAATTGTTTACAGATATATATATACTTTGTTCTGTTCTTCTGCTTATTAGTATAGAATGTTAACTCTAAATTATTGTATCAAATACCTGAGAAGGTTGTATTAGAAAGGAGTTATTTTGGTTCACAGTTGTGGAGGTTTTAGTTTGTGAGCAATTGGTCCTATTGCTTTGGAGCCTTTGGTGAGGTAGCATGTGGTGGGGGTACATGTGGAGTAAAGCTGTTACCTACTGGCCAGGACATGAAAAAAGAAAAAAAGAGACTGGAGTCTCACAAACCTTCTCCGAGTCACTCTCCAACAACCAAAAGATCTCCAAGGTGTCCCCTTCTTAAAGGCTCTCCACCTCTCAAGACTGCCACACTGGCGACCAACACTTTACCACATGTGCCTTTGGGGGACACTTAAGATCCAAATTATAGCAAGTAGTATTTGTCTTCTCTATCCCAGCCTCTTAATAACTGGAAATATTGTCACTGTTTGCCTTACACTTTGGTTGTTTAGCTTCAGTTGTATAGCAGATCCAACGAGCTGGAAAGGCCCATCAAACTTACCTAGTTGAACTAAGAGAGACAGAAATAGAAATAAAATCAATTTGTTGAGAGTGAGAAAGAGGTTTTATGTGTTGTATTTGATACTTTATGATCCATAACTGAAATGTAAAATGCAGAAATACATGTTCCTTTTTTATTATTGTTTTTGGGAGGGCTGTGTAAAGTCTACAATTTTTAAAGTAATTGATCTTATTTGTTCTTCAGCATGTGTTGGGGGGTTGAGAGTCATGGGATAGTGTGTAGAATAAAGAATGAAAAATAGATCATTTTCAGTTTTATTTCATATCAGTTAGTCCCTGAAGAACGTACTTGTTTTGGCAGCCGGCATTCCTTATAGCATTATGTTGGAATTCCTTATAGCATTATGTTGCATTGTTGCCTAATACCTATTTCCTGCATTTTGTACATTTTCGTCAATTTCTTAGAAATTGGAGATACTGAGTTTTAATTCCAGAGCAGGAAACTTATATAATGTAGAATAAGTAACCGATGGTGCTCACAAATGTAGTTACTGATTTGGCATATGGTCACTAATGTAACTTTTTAACCTGAAATTATTTAATTTAGGACCTTAGAATTTGAGCTGCATTGAAACCATTGATAATTGGCATTTATTTATTTTTTTTACAGAGAGAAAAAGGAAAAATGGACTGAAAGAAGTATTATGTTGTATTTTAAAAGTTGTATTTTTTTCATCTTTTCTAGGTTGCTGTAGTAAAACTAAAAAATGCTGATAAGGTATTTGCCATGAAAATTCTGAATAAATGGGAAATGCTGAAAAGAGCTGAGGTAAGAATCTTAAATATTTTAAAGACATTTGTGGGCATTTAGGTTGTTACTGTAATTTTACGATAGGAAAGTACAATTTTTATATTTAACATGTGTTAGAGCATTTAGTCATGTTAATTCCTTTTTTTTTTTTTTTTTTTTGTCTTTTTCCTTTTTATCGGTACCGGGGATCGAACTCAGACTGCCTGCTTTCAAGGCAGGCGCTTATGCCGCTGAGCTAAACCCCCAGCCCCTGGTCATGTTAATTCTTAAATGGTATAATCAAACTCTTAATAAATTTTTCTCACCAAATCTATATTTTAAATTGAGAGAAAATAAAACATCAAAAATAGTCTTGTCACCAAGAAATGTATCCAATGTAAATTTTGAAAGGAGGAGCTACAAAGTACTCTTAATCAGAGATACTGCTGTGGGCTACCCTAGGTACTCCAGTTTGTATATACTGAGGTTGAAATGATTTTAAGGGTAATTTTCTACATTAAGAGATTTGTCATGTTGTGCCGACTGGTACAGAACTTACCCATTTCTCAAATTTAATATCTTTGCTACTAAAACTCTTGGGCTAGAGCTGGGGAATAATAGTACATTTAAACTCTGATAGGATTTGCTTCAGAATAAATTGTCTTCTAGAAAAGTTGGACCAGTATATATTTAGATTCAAAATGTACCCGTTTTCACTTGGAAATTATGAGTGTTGTCAAATGTCTCTTTCTTTATATCAAAAAGTATTTTTTACTGACACGCTAAAAAAACACTGATATTTCTCATGTTTGGTTTGGCCACCAAATATGTAAAATGGATACTTAAAAGTAAAATGATGTTATGCTATATTAAGACCTTATTTTTGGAATTTTTGCATTTTTCAATTTAAAATTCCATTTATTTTATTTTTGTCCTTCAGAGGCTGGTTTATTTTATTCTGTGTTATTTTTTAACCATGAAAATTTTGACTTTGTCCTTATTAGATATTATATCAGAGAGAAACATTCAGTTTTTTTAGAAGTACTTTTCTGTGATAATACTCTTCTGAAAGAGAGGACTTTATTCCTAGTAAATAAGAAGCCAGAGTGGATATAATCATCTGTAAATTTTCTCATGTGACACATGATTTCCAAGTATATATGTAGTTTTATTGTGCTACATCAGATCATTAATTTGATGAAGGCACTTCTATGAGTATACTGAAGAGAATCATGTGACAGTATAGAATTACTATTACTTTTATATATGGTCCTTATTAATTTAAGTTTTAATGTAAATATTCCTTCTGTTTTTTTATTCAGTAGTCTTTTAAGGGTGATATTTGAATAATGTGTTATGAAATATAGAAAAATATAATGTGTATAGCAGCTGCATCACTATGGCAAGCAGAGTGTTGGGTTAAACATTTGAGAAAGTGAGTGATTGAATCTGAAGAAGCTATGTTTTCCAATAACCTTTCCTACATGTTTGTTGCATTCTTAGATTCAATTATCTTGCTTTTAATGGAGGAAAATTTTAAAACATATTTTTTAAAAAGGTAATTGAAGTAGACATTATTATATCCTTTAACCATTTGAATTCCCTGAACACTGTATGAACCCCTGGATTTATATGTGTCATGGTTTGGTTAATACTGATCTAGAACAGGGCTTCCTTTTGACCTTTGGGGCTGGGTATTTCTTTGTTGTGAATGCTGTCTTGTACATTCCAGGTTTAGTAGCATCCTTGGCCTCTACTCACTAGATATTATTAGTTCAGCAGTTGTTATAATCAGATAGGGACAATGTGACAAGGGTGGAAAAGAGGTAGAATGTTTACAGACATTCTGTGCTTTATACCTAGACTTAGTATCTGAGGTACTAATCAGAATAGCTTAATAGCTAAATGTTTATGAGTGGAATCATATGATTTATAGAATTGCTTTAAATAGTATGTGTGTGTCTGTATGTACTTGTGGAGCTGAAGGCTGGTGGTAAAGGCTGAATTTGTAATGAAACAAGATTGACCAATAAAATAATTGAAATTGCATGATAATCCTTTGGGAACAAAGGGTTGTCATACTAGTTTCTCTACTTTTGTGTACGTTTGAAATTTTATATTATAGTTTATTATGTATTTTTATAAACTTTTTAGCATAGACTAACACTCACAGTTCAGTCTTCTTTTGGAGACTTTGGAGTTTCAGTTACTTTGAAGTCATAAATCATGAAATGACGAGTCTAGTTTGAGTCTCTGGAATTTCAGATAGCTGTTAATAATAAGATAAAGCCTGAAGACAGGAGTCTCCTAGGCTTTGACAGCCTTTATAACTTCTCTAAAATGTTAGTAGTTAACTATAACTTCATTTCAGTTCAGTTTTAAAATTGAACTGAGTGATAAGTCGATTACATGGTTTTGTTTTCTCCTTAAATGAACTGAAGCAGGTAAAACTGTCCATTTAAATTGGTTTAATTAAGCTTTATTTGTTCTAGTGTTTTCTCATATGTTGCCATTTAACGTCTGATTTTGGGAATTCTGTGTGCCCAAGTAAAGTTTATTTGGAAGTTGTTAAGATTGATTGTATAACACTGTTATTTTGTAGATCATGACTATTTAACTTACCTTGTGAGAGGTAATAACAAAGCACCTGTTACATATAGAATACTGTGTGATAACATGATATATCCATTAAGAAATATTAGGTAGGGTTCTATGTACTAAGACAGAAAGGTGTTCCAATATCTTGTTACTTGGGCAAACAAACAGTTATAGAGCACTATGATCTCATTTGTGTAAACCGAAAAAAAAAAACCAAAGGAGAAGTGGGATACTATATGAATATGGTATGTGTGTTTATGTATATGCTGAGATTTTCTGAGAGTATACAGAACACAAGAATTGAAGGTAATAACTTTTGAACACAACAGTTTAACAATGAAATTGTGGGGTTATGGCTTAGGGAGACCTTTACTTTCTATATTTTCCTTCAGTTCTTAAGTTTCTAGTATAGAATTTTCATTTTTAACTAAAAATTAAAGATTATATATTATACAAAATTATTTTTTACTGTTTCTATGATTTTTCCAGGATATACTTTTATAATAGTGGAGCTATATTCTTCAAATAAATTAAAACTTTAACAAATCAGTAAAAAAAAAAAAAAAAGAGAAAATGGACAAAGGAGATGAACATCCATTTTGAAAGTTCATGTGTGCAATAAGTATATATAAGGCTATTCATGTACAACTGTAATTGAGAATATGTTAATTAAAAGAACAATGAGATGTAGTTTCAAACCCATTATATTGACAGCCACTTAAAAGTCTAATAATGCCAAATGTGGTTAAAAAATGTGGGGCCCAGGGGAGCTTTGTACACTGTGGTAGGTGTTATTTAATTAGGAAAAGAAAATTGCTATCATTGGTAAAGTTGAAATTTGCTTATATATGGAATTTCTACTCTTAAGTATATACCGTAGAGCAGCTATTGTACACATTTACAGATACTATTATTGTAATAACACAAACTGGAAAAAACGTACATTCCAGTGATTGGGGTTTACATCTGTTAGTTCTAGTATCCTCAAACAATGGAATACCATAACAGTTAAAAGGGAAATAGTCATTATTGAGTAAAAAAGTAATGAAGTAGCAAAATGGTAAAATTATAATATTCATGTAAATTTTCAAATACAAATTATTTCTCTTGTTTTGGACATACATGCATGTGTGGTAGTATATAGTTAGTATATAGTTACGTGGTAATATCTTTAAATTATTTATTACATTTGGGAAGGAAAGGAGGAGAATGGGTAGGAAGAAGGCTCACAACTTTAAAAATAAGGCCAGAAGGAAGTGGGCAAAATGTGAACATTTACATTATCTGGGTGGTAGTTTGGTCTGTGTTTGTTAGTTAAATTATTCTTTGCATCCTTGGTATTTTGAACCATATTAACAGTATTTTTTCGTATAAATCATTTTCCTAAGTGATTTATCCCAGGAGTTCAGTTTCTACTTTGAAACTTGAGTTGTGGAAAAGTCATTTAATATTGAATGTATTCCTTTTCCAGAGTAGAAGTAATGTAGCAGCTGTTTGTATATTTCCTACCTTCATGTAAAGTGTTCTGTAAAAATTTTTTCCCTTCCTTTTCAGACAGCATGTTTTCGTGAAGAAAGGGATGTGCTAGTGAATGGAGACAATAAGTGGATTACAACTTTGCACTATGCTTTCCAGGATGACAATAATTTAGTAAGAATCATTTTTATATGTTTTTGTATCCTAGTAATTTTTGATGGCAGAATCTCATGTTATTTTCTTTTTAAATATTATTTAAATGATTCTAAATAGGGAAAGCACTACATTTCGTGGGAGTATAAGTTAAATATATAATATAAACATTTTGTATTCTGGCTGATTCAGTTTCTTGCCATTGGAATACAAGCAAGTCAAAAGTCAGTTGAAACTGATTTAATTTCAATCATGTATATTTTATAAGAAGGTATTCAGAATTCTTCATTTTTATAATTTTCTCAGTGTATTCATAGTGATCTGTTCCTTTTTAGATTTTTACTTATTTGTCATAGAGGTCATGTACCACATTTATATTCACATTATGAACCATTTCACAAAAATTGGATGAGATCTTGAAAGAAAATAAAAATGTTAGAAACTCTACCAATTGAGAGTAAATAAGGATATAGAGGGAAATGAGCTGTTGAGATAGTGCACACTTCTAATTCCAGCTACTCAGGAGGCTGAATCAAAAGGACACAGTTCAAAGCCAACTTAGCAATACCCTGTTTCAAAAAGGACTGCGGTTGTAACTCAGTGGTAGAACACCTGCCTACCATTAGCAAGGCCCAAGGTGAAATCCTCACTGCTACCCTGAGAGGGAGAGGGAGAGTTTATTTAGCGTACATACACTGATAAAATCTGGGATGTAAAATCTACTAGGATATATTTTCACAAATATTTGTTTGAATGTGTGCTGTGTGTTGAGTACTGTTCTCTTGATTCTGGAGACATAGCAGTAACACAGATGAAGGCCCTGGCAGTGCTGTTATAGTCACATGAGAGGAACCAAAGGATAAGTTAAAAGGCAGGCAAATAATATTTCCATGTTTCAGATGATGAAAATATAACATTTATTTAAAGGCATTAAATAAACGATTCTTTTAAAATAAATATAAATTAGCTAAATTGAGAAAGAAAAAGAGGCAGAGAGGACTTAGCAAGCAAAAGCATAGAGATTGGAAACAGTTTGTTCCATTCATATTGATGGAAAATGGATTAAGCAGATGGAGGATGACGGAAGAGGAATGAGAAAGTCACATTGTCCTTTATATGTTTTGCTAAGTAAATAAGGCTTCCAAAACCATGTTTTAAGTTTGTATTTTTTTTGGTCATGGGACTCTAGTGTATGTTATTTTTAATGACATATCTAAAACTTAGACCGTAAAGCATATTGTACTGGAAATGCCTTTAACTGGTCTCTTCTCCCTTCTTTTGCTTTCTTTCAGTGTTACTCAGAGGTCCCTTGTGAAACAAAATTTGAAAACTCTTCTGGTAATACTGTAGGAGGAAGGGAGTTGGGTTGTCTTGAGGCATGAGAGGAAGGCATAGCATATAGGGCAAGAGAGTTATACGCTAACTATAAATCATTACAGTTATAGAGTATAAGTCATGCCAAGAAGTCGGATTTTATTCTGATTTCAAGGATAGTGAGATAGCTTTTCATTTTACACAGAACATGCAGGCAGCAGTTTTGTGTATATATTTCAGGGGAAAAACTAGAGGCAAGGAGACTAGAAGAATTATAATATTCAGGTGATAGATGATAAGGATTTGAGTAAACATGATAATGTCCAAGTAGAGATGAAGAAAAGGGCATGGGTTTAGGCACAGTTCAGGAATAAATAATTAGAACTTTTGTATTTTAATAAAATGCAAATAGATATTAATAAAGATATAAAAGTACTCTTCTGTGAAAAAAATAAATCAGAATTTCAAAACAAAGTTGCGAATATCAATGGTTAACATATTGTGTGTCATGATCTTAAAAGAATGACCAAAATGTTACTCATTTGTTTCATTTATAATACTAATTTCCTTTGTTCCTTGAAAAGGAAGTTTTGTTTTTTGTTTGTTTCTTCTTTGTAAGAGTGGGGGTTTTTTATTGTCTATGTCTTGTACTCTAAGTAACATTTGGCCATGGGAGAGGGTTCACAACTATCCCCTTTTGTCTAGGGTCTCCCTTATGGGATTTACCGGTTAGTTGGTGATGAACTGAAGAATGCTAGAAAGGAGAAAAATTAGTGTATGGGAATATGATCACTTCAATTTGGAGTATGTTAGGTTTGAATTGTCCTGTGATCCATTCAGTGGGTTTGATGTATAATTTTTGTGCTTTTAGAGAATAAATAGTACTACAGAGTTTTAAGCTTACTCTGTTCCATATCCTATTTGGGTAGTTTACAAGCTAAAAATCATCTTTACATTTTAAAATAGTTGAAAATCAAAAGAGTATTATTTTGTGATACATGAATATTAAATTTTAAACCTCAGTCTGCATAAAATTGTATTGGAACATAGCTACACTTACTGATTTATGTATATTTTTTGTAAACTACAGTGACAGTTATTACTTGGTAGCATTTGATCACTGTACATATTACTGTACTGTGACATTTTATTATTTTTATTAATAGTGGATGCTCATATTAAAGGAAAAAGAGTAGTCTTCAGATTTGCTTCAATTCATAGGAGGGTAGATTGTTTTAAAATGAAGTAAGTGGCAAAGCATTGTGTTTCTTATGCAACCGGACTGCAGCTGAACTGGTAGAATATAGTACTATACAGTATGTGTTTACATGGCCTGAATAGGCACTTATCACCACATTCTCAATCCACAGGAAAGAAGTGATCAGAAAAGTTAGAAAATTAGAAACAGAATTTCTTAGCGCAGTATAATTTCTTTTCTTTTTTCTTTTTTTTTGTCTTTTTCCTTTTTATCGGTACCGGGGATCGAACCCATGACTGCCTGCTTGCAAGGCAGACACTTATGCCGCTGAGCTAAATCCCCAGCCCCTAGCATAATTTCTTTTCAAAAGCAAAAAACATGAATGAGTCTGGGAAAATATACTCAAATAAATGTCAAAGACAGCCATTTGTCAAGAACAGTTGCTTGAAGAATTGAGAACTTCGGGAGCAACATTGGTTTAATCTTAAAAGTAGGAGAAAGGAAGTTTATGTTCCCTTTTCTTACATATGTACCTATATGATATTGATTTTGCCTCATGGCCTGTCAGGCCTCTGTAATATTTACTGTCTGGTCTTTTATGGTAAAAGTTGGCCATTCCAGGTAATAATGAATGTGAAGAGTGAACATGTGTAACTGAATAGTACTTGCGAAATGTGAAAACAAGTGTACCTGCAGAAGATGGAGATGAGGAACCCAAAAAATAACTAATAGAAATGGTCATAGAAAGAAAGAAGACCAAAATACTATATCATGGAAACTAAAGAAAGGATAAAGGGTTAGAAGGTGCTTTCCTAGCGTGCTTGAATGTAATTGCCAACAATGACAACAACACATATACAAATAACACACACAAGCAAAGGAAATGGGTAGTAGTGTTAAATATAGTATTGGATTAATTTAAAAAGAAGACCAAAAATATTTTGCTTTCCCACAAATCTTACACCAAACAGCTTCAGTGGAATATCTTTCATTCCTAGAACGATCTCTGTACTCTATAATTTGCCTGTAATACCTGGGCCATTTCTCTTCCCTTACTTCTGTTGAAGTCCAGCTAACATTTTAAAATTGTGCCTCAGTTTTCTATCTTGAAATAATCATTTCCAGAATTTCCATGTGTAATTAAACTGTCTTATCTCATTTTAGCTTGTCCTCCTCCTTTTCTTTTTTTGAGGTGATGGTGATATTGGGGCTTGAACAGAAGGCCTTTGCAATGAGCTACCTCCTCATTCCTTTAATGATTTGGTTTTGTTTTGAGATAGAGTCTCACTAAACCACTAAATTGCTCACATGAGACTTGAACTTGCCTCTCATGTTGCTAGGATAGCAGGTATGTGCCACTGTGCCTGGCTTTACAAAAGTAACTGTACTGCTGTTGCACAACTAAAACACATTGTAAACAATATTTCCAATTTTGTGCTAGAGCTGTAGAAAGAATTAAATGATCTTCGGCTAAGATAAAACTCAAGGCTTATCTAAGTCTGTAGTAATCATGAGAAAGGGGCTGTGGTTGCGGTTAGTGGTAGAACACTTGGCTAGCATGATGGAGACCCACAGTTCTATCCCCAGCACTGCCAAAAAAGCCCCACATTTACACACACACACACACGTATATGCTCACATATAAATAGTTGTGGGGTTAATCTGATTATAGGCCAGATCCTGGTAATTGAACAATATTTTTGCAGTCCTTCCTTTATATCCCATACGTGCTTATAGAATATTATAATGTTAGGGGCTGGGGATTTAGCTCAGCAGCATAAGCATCTGCCTTGTAAGCAGGCAGTTGTGAGTTCGATCCCTGGTACCGATAAAAAGGAAAAAGACCAAAAAAAAAGAATATTATAATATTTTTGCAGATTGCTGGTTGTGACCCATTAGTGGGTTTTAAAATCAAGTTAGTGGGTTACAAATGGTATTTAAGAAGTTAAATAGGTAAGAAAATGACAGTGTTCATAGCAATTACTAAGTAAATATTGTTTTGTGACACATACACAGTGTATTGAATCATTATGTAGATCAGATATATTATTGTGAATTATAATCTGACTTGTTTAAAAGCAACAGATTTTTGTATGTATTGGTAGCTCAGTTACTAAATTATGAAGTGTAAGGGATGATTGTACCAAGCAGATATAATCTGCATAAATGTATCAGCAAAATCCATGAGTAAATTAATTACATAGCAAGTATTTGCTGTGGAAAGCCATAGCATTTATAATCTTTAAATTTTCAGATAAATTAAGAGTTAACATCCCCCATTACAATGTAATCCATAATAGATAAAACACTGTAGATTTAAGCATCCCTTAAATCTACATTTTGTTATAAATATGGAAATAACTATAAAAACTTGTAGATCTAGAAATAGGGCCCAAGTGCCAAATTTCATATAGTACAGTTTTGCCAAAACTTTGAAGAGAAAGCCTGAACTGTGATTTATAATTGTCTTCTCTGATTTTAGTCTGATCTGCACTCTCTTTGCATTTGACATTGGGCTTACCATTTCTTTTTCAGAGATATTTTCCCCAAAGAAATAATCCATAGATAGACTATTATCAAATTATTTAATAATCTTATTTTAAGTTATAAATTAATATAATAGAATAAGTTATAATAAAAGTTACAGACTATTTGGAGGAGCACTAAAATACTCTGTTAGTCAAATCATGTGTAATCTACCCATTTTTCTTTAGTTTAGGGAACGCTTTGTCATTCATTAGTTTGAAGAGTCATGTTTTGTGTTACCTGGGAGGTTGGCGTAATAGGATCCTAAATTGGGTGCTATCCTGGGCAACTTAGTATAACAAGATTCTGTCCAAAATCAAAACAAAACAAAACAAACAAACAAAAAAACAGGCTAGGGATGTATAGCTCAGTAGAGTAGTGTCCCTGAGTTAAGTCTTCTAGTACCATGCCTTCCCCCCTACCCCCCAAAAATTAGAAGTCTTGATCATCACCATGGTTGTGTTTTGAACTCTTGAAAAATACGCCAGACATGGTAGCACATACCTATAATCTCAGCACATAGGAGGCTAAGGCAGGGATTTGGTGACTTCAAGTTCAGCCTCAGCAATTTAGTGATAAGGCTGTCTCAAAAAACAAACAACAGTCTTGTTGTAGACTAAGACTGTTGTAGACTTATCAACATGGATAAAGTTACTCTCCTTTGAGGTATTACGAATCAGTGAAATTTCTCTTTTCTTTATATTGTTGATGCATAGTTTTCTCTTTAGTTACTTTATGCTTGAGAAAAAATGAAATATTTAAAGCAAAACTTTTACTTTTAAGAATTATAAATTGTTCACAAAGTGAAAGATATTTGAATATTAAGTTGAAGATATGAACTGTGAGCTCTTTATCAGAATTCAGTATGTGGAAACAGAAATGATTACTTTTATGATAAGTAAGTACCAGGCAGGAATTGAAGATTGACTGTTAATCTCTTTGACAACAAGATGAGTTTCACTCTTGTTATCCCTAAGGCTTCCAAAAGTGTGTCTGTCCTATGAAATGTTTCTTGGCCACTTTTATTTGGTGTATGTTTTCAGGTGTTTTAGCATTGTTTCCTTGAATGTGGCTTATAAAAAAAGAACAAGCTTAGTTGCACGTGGTGTTGCTGTCCTGTAAGCCCAGGTACTTGGAAAATTGAAGCAGTAGGGTAATAAGTTCGAGGCTATTCTGCGCAATGAAGTGAAATCCTGTCTCAAACTTTAGAAAGGAGGGAGGAAGGAAAGAGAAAAAGAGATGAAGGGAGAGAAGTAAGGAGGCTGGGAGAAAGGAAGGAAAAAAGAAAAAAGGAGATTAGAAAAGAGAAAAAACAAAAAGAGGATTACGGGTGTAGTTTAGTGGTAGAGCTCCCCTGAGTTCACTCCCCAGTAGCACCACGCCCCCCAAAATTTTTTTAAAGAGATTTTAGATATTTGGAATTTGCAAATTTTTGTATATATGTTTGCTAAAGACTCACATTTTTATTTTTGCATTTTTTTAATATTGGGAATCAAAAACTTGTGACCTTGCACTTGCTAGTCAGGCGCTGCTACTGAGCTGTATCCCCAGTCCTAAGGACTAACTTTAAATACTCAGTTTCTTATTTGTTATTATTGCTCTTCACACATAGTCCTTGTATCCCGAAACATAGTCCTTGAATACACTCTCTTATTTGAGTAGAAAAGGGTAGTCTAAAGATTCATAACCCTGAATTCTGGTTCTTCCTTTCTCTAATGTTTGGCAAATCGTTTGATTCTTCTGCCTGTATCTCTCTAGCTAAAGAGCAAAAATAATGTTAAGATCCCAACTTTCAGCATAAGGACATTAGATATTGAATATCACAGCACTTGCATTCCAGTTCCCCCTTAATGTAGAAAATGCGAGCCAACTACTAAGACATTTCTTTTTCTTTTTGGTACCAGGGATTGATCTCCCAACCTCAGGCTTGCCAAGCAGGTGCTTAAGCTGCTAAGCTAAATCCCCGGCCCTAAGACATTTCTTACCCACACATAAACTTTCTTAAAGTTCTATTCTCATTCTTTCTCTTTCTGTAAATCCATCCATATATGAATTTGTTTTTTCACATGTAGTTGAGTTGTGTCTTTCTGTTTAAGGTTATTGATTCCATCACCTTCTACTTTTTGTAGAACTTTAGTCCATTGATTAACATCAGTTTGACTAGATCTTTCTCCTTCTGCCATGTAGAGATATACATAAAGAGTTCAAAACCTTTAACCTTCATTTTTCAGTTTCATTCTTCTGAGGTAACTATTAAGTTTGCTTCAAACTATTAAGTTTGTCCTTTGTTTTTTTATATTTTATGTAATTGTGTATCTATGTACATACGTATTTTTATATAAAAATGAAGTGATAAAGTAAATATTACTATGCAGTTTATGTTCTGTTTTTGTTTTGTAAATATTTCACATATATATATGTATTCTTTTGGCAACTATATCATATTTCATAGAATGGAGATGCCATAATTAATTTAAGTTTTTTTTTCTGATTTTTTTTTTTTTTTTTTTGGTCTTTTTCCTTTTTATCGGTACCAGGGATCGAACCCACGACTGCCTGCTTGCAAGGCAGGCGTTTATGCCACTGAGCTAAATCCCCAGCCCCTTTTTTCTGATTTTTTTTTTGCGGTTATCCTCCACAGTTCTGTGCAATAAATAAACTTACCCATATTTCTTGAGTATTGGAGTGCTTTGTTTTTCCTTGAGACAGGATCTCACTGTCTGGGGCTGGTCTCACACTCACTTTGTAGTGCATGCTGGCCTCAAATTTATGGTCCTCTTGCCTTGGCCTTGCAAATGCTGGGATTACAGACATACACTACTGTGCCCAGCTTGGAGCTTTTGTTTTAATTGACTGCATTCCCAAAAGTGACAGTGTTAGAGCAAAGGGCAGTCAAATTTGAGTGGTACTTATGAAAGGTTGTGATCTGTTATCCTATAAAACCAGTGTTGTTTACTTTCCTCCAAGCTGTGTGTTTGCTGAACTGATTTGTGAAATACAGTATCTCAGTTGCTGCTTTAGTTTTAATATCCTAGGCCACTGTTAATGCTTAATTGGATAATTGTGTTTCCTGGTTTTCCTGGTATGTACATTACCTGTTAATATCCTCAGCCTGGTTTTACTAGTTTGTCCTCTTGTTAACAATTGATAGGAGGAGCTCTATTTTAGGATTATTATCTCTTTTACATATTTTGGGGGTATTATATGTTAGAGTATGTGGTTTTTAAAAACTTCACAAAGATACCTTTGGCCAGATTGGTTGACCTTTTAAAACTAGTTTTTGAGTAGGAATCTGTCCTATCAGCTGTTAAATTTTTCTATGAAATTATCCAATCAGGGCAATATGATTTTGATATAGAAATAGGCAACCATAGCAGAACAGTGCACCCAAGTATAGATGTATTTGGGATCTTACAGTGTGCTGAGTTGCTATCTCAATTGAATTGGAGTAAACAATAGGTTATTTAATTATTTTAGTTAATAGGCACTCTGTACCTAAGAAAACACACCTTTACATCTTGATCAACAGCAAATTTCAGACAAATGCATGTGAGTTAGAGGTTGGATTCTTTTCTTTTAAAAGCCAGTAACAACCTCCATGTTTATTTTTGTCAGAGCATTTCTGGTATATCAAAATTGCCTACTTCTGTATTTTCTCTTTTGTTAGATTATAAATACCCAGAGGCAGGAAGCATATCTTATTAATAGTGGTGTTCCCATTAAATAAGTGTGACATTACTACCCAGTACTGTAGGTACTGTACATACTTAATACCCATTACATTTGTGAGTGAACTTACTTGTTCCTCTATTGTTTTGTATTCTATTTTCTATTGTCAAGGAAATTATTAACATTATAAAAGGTGTTATGGATAGGCTTCTCACTTTGCCCTTATGCTTGTAGCAATAAATAGTCCTGAGAGGATAGGAGTATGTGTTAGGATTATTGTATATTGGGTAGGAATAGAGATGGATGGAATCCATAGAGATTTAGTAGACAGCAAGACCTTGATAATTGGATTGAAGGGTGAAAATCAAGGAGAAAACATGAAAGAATGACTTCCAGATCTTGTTTATAGTCACAGAGGTATTTTAGGATGGGAAAGGAATATTATTTATATGTAATGTTATTTTTTCTCTGTCCCTCTTGATACATCTTGTGTCTCTGACACCACAAATTTCATTTTCTTGAGAATTTTGTTTTCTTCTTTCCCTAACTTACTGAATTCTGTCTTTAATAACAAGTAATTTATTTCTTAGTGGGAGTGAGTTGGCAAAACTGGAACCCAGTTCAATAGGCAAGAAAAGCCAAAATGCTTTTATAGTCATTTTTAGTTCTATTTCAGGGAAGTTTACTATGGAAGAGTTTCACTAATGTACACTGAAAATTTAGAAGGAGTAAAATCCACGAGGTTTAGAGTTTATTAAGAGAAAACATAAAGTAATATGTTAGTGAAGGTAGAAGGTACAATGATTCAAGAAGCTTACATTTTGAATGGTAACCATGGGTAGCAAAACATTGAGATAATTATTTTTTAGTGATGAACAGCATCTCTCAATCTCCTAACATTCTGGTATGGCCAAAAATATAGTACCCTTTGTGTCAGTGATTTACTTGAGAAACAGATGTAGCACAAAATACACAAACGTATAAAAAATTACTGTACTGGTTTACGATGATCAGCCACAGAATTGGATGAAGAAGTGTGCAAAGGGTGTCTGCACATTGGAGGCTGAAGGTTTCATTTAAGGTCTGGAATTCACTGCAGGGTCCTGTGCAAGTCCGTATCAAGAGACCAGTGGGTCTGAGACACAAGGCTTAAGAGTCTAAGGCAGAAGCTGAAGTCCACACTAGGAGCCAGGAGATGACGTCCAGGCTAATGACAAATATTGCAGTGCCTCCAAAGAACAGAAGCCAGTCTTTCCTTCCTTATTTTCCTTTTAGTCCACCCAGGTGAAGAGCCACCTAGCGTGGATCTTCTATATCCTAGGGTGCAGACACTGCCTTAAGGCAGGTCTTCTACACCGTAGGGTACAGAATCGCAGAGCCAATGTAAGCTTCTCAACTCCTCAAGCTGACACAATCAATCAACCATTATAACTTTCAGAACAAAAAAAAAAGCCTTTGATGTAGAGATCTTTATGTTTATTCCTTGGATGTTTTCCCTCTTTCTTAAAAAAATATATTGTGATTGGCACTCAGTAAATGTTTATTAAAGAGATGAGTTATGTTTTATGACCCTGCACATAAATATTACATTCCATTTTAATAGTAAGCTTTGTTTTTTTTTTAATTTTTACTTTAAAAAGTTTCTTGCTTGCTACTGTTTTCATAGTATTTTAAAGAGGTATAGATTTGTTTACATCCATTTCCATTTCCTGTAACATTTTTGTTAACATAATTTTGTTACATTTCATTAGGTACTCTAATCATAGAATGGAGTTTGTTAGACATTAGGACTAGTAAATATTGTATGTATATTATTAACCAAAATTTTATATACAAGTTTTTATAATTGTCAAGGCTTTAAATATATCAAATAGGTTTTTGCTTTAACATCCATTTTTATCTTTATAATTTTCTGGTACACTAATAAAAAGAATTTAATTTTCTAATGACTCAAATCATGATATCAGCTCTGTCATATCCTTGAAATATTTTCATTCTGCAGTAAAATCACTGTAACATTGAGACTATAAAAAAGACATTACAATTGATGTTTAAATATCTTCTATTTTTTAGCCTTCATGAGAAGTGCTGCATTTGCATGCACACATATGTATTAACACGTTTAGAAAGCAGTGGAAAACAGAACAAAAAACTTAACATTGTAATCCAACAAACTACGTAGTGTGTGGTTTGGTGTATACTTACTTTCTTTTTTGATGTGTACATACACATGCTTACATGTGCCTGTGCAGCACATACACACATCCATAAAAGTCCGTATCAATGTTGGTTTCTGTTTACATATACCTGAGAAAAATCTATTTTCTTATTTGTACTCTGTCAGAAATAGGAAGAAAAACATATGGTGGCTTATATAATAGTGGCTCCAAAAGTGGATCCATACTGTTGCTAGTTTCAGGAACCTTAATGATCCAAGGTGAAATAGAAAAATGCAGTAATGATGCAGTTAAATTTATCAACGTAATGATTATCTTAAAATTATGAGTGTGTTTTCTCTTTTATATTTTGGAGAATTAAAATGTTCAGTGTTTTGTGAAATGTTGGCAAACTGTTGGTAAAGATGATGATATTACTTTGTAAAATACAGGCACAAAAAGATGAAATCTAATATTGTCTTCTTCAATTTTAAAAATTTACTACTGTATGAAATTTTAAGTCTTACAATGACTACTGATGATCATCTTATACACTTATTGGGATATATTAAAATATACTTTTTTACCCTTATTACTTATTGAGTACATTATTTGTTCATTCACAGTACCTGGTTATGGATTATTATGTTGGTGGGGATTTGCTTACTCTGCTCAGCAAGTTTGAAGACAGATTGCCTGAAGATATGGCTCGGTTTTACTTGGCTGAGATGGTGATAGCAATTGACTCAGTTCATCAGCTACATTATGTACACAGGTATGTCAGTCCTTCATTGCATCTAGCTGTGAATTGCTATGTAATATCTAGAAATGGAGGTCTGTTTCTACCAGATTTATCACTTACAGTGTTAGGCACATTTCTCATCAGTCAATTGTGATGATGTGCTTTGCTGTTGTCATTAGTTGTCTGTTACCAAACTGATGGGCCTGCTTCTTCTATACATGTACATGTATAGTATCTAAAAATTCCTGCATGCTGTCAGTATTCTATATTGCACTTCTGAAAAGCACTCTTACTTAAATTTACAGAGGATTTTCTTTTCAAAAGTAGTATGCTTTGGTCAGTTTCTTTAGGGTTGTCTGTTGAGCCTGTCCACCTGGCACCCCAGCTGGAGAGTGGACCCAGGGACTGTCTACCAGTGAGCTACATTCCCAGCCAGCCCTTTTTATTTTTAGGCCAAATCTGGCCTAGAAATCTCATTTCTCTTATTCAGTCTCCCAAGTAGCTGAAATTACTTCACACCTAGTTTAAAACACATTGGATGGTTTAAAGGGTTAGAAGGAAAGCATCTTCCTTGGTGAATTCATTCAAAAGAGGAAAATTCTGAGCGTTATGCAAAGTATGAGAAAGATGCTAAAAGGTATATCAAGAGTTACTGTTGTGTTAGAAAGAAACTTCACCATTTTATAAGACTGACTTTCAAATGTTAGCATTCATCAGAATCATATGGAGTGCATGTTAAAACCAAGACTGTGGGTCAGCTGTAGAATTTCTGATTTCGTAGGCTGGGTGGCGCTGATGATTTGTGTCTTGATGTAGTTGTATGTGGTAATGGTGATGCTGGTCTAGTGAGCACACTTTGGGGACCATGATCTGAGACAGCAGTGATTGTCTTAAATTCTCTTAGAAGAATATGAGGGTAGAGATGGAAAAGAAATATACTGTACATGTACCAACTCCCCATGATAAATTGTAATCATTATGTACTGCAACTGTGTACTAATGAAAGAATGTGAAGGTGGAAAGGGGAGAAAATTTTTCTTTTAGTGTTTATTTTTTAAAATTGTGACTTTTAAGATACTGATTGATTTTATTAGTAATAATGTGCTTAGACTTTAAAGGAAGAATATTTCAATTAAAAAACTACATTTGAGCTATAGGTTTGAGCTCTATGGCCAAGCACACCACTCATGATTAAAGCCCTGGTTTCAGTCCCCTGGACTAAAAACCAAAAAACTGTACCAGATCTCATTTTGTCTCTTTCCTGTCCAGACACATTTCTCTGTTGGTGTCTGGGAATTACAAATTTTATTGAAAATGAAGACATGAAAATTCTCTGGGAATTATAAAGTACGTGAAGTTTTTAAAATAATGCTGTGATCTCAAGAGTAAATTATTACGTGAGAAACTATAGAGCTTTCTTGATGCTCAAATATAACCTCAGTTTTCTAGGTGAAGACTTGTCATTTATAAATACAAAGATATCATTAGATTGGAACATTTAAAGATGTTACTTACTAAACATAGAGTCTTAGTCTCCTGGAATTTGGAAAAACTATACATTTTAGATCTAGAATCCTGACAAGGAGTGATCATTTCTGAAAATTATCCTGTAGATTGGGGATTCTATGAGGTATTTGTGATTCCTTTCATGCTTATGACAAATTGGTAACTAACCTCAGCACGTTTCCTCTTGGCTGTATCTGTACTCCTGTAATTCTTCTCAGAATGGCATGCTAAGTAACAGCTGTTTTTCTTATATTGTCAAGTGTGTTGAAAACCGTTCCAACTCTAAGCTCTGTTTATATACTTGTAATTTAAAAGTTACTTAATTGGTAAAAATAATCCTGTTTATTATTGGGTGATTCTAACATTACAGAGTAACATTATAACTAACATTATATTCTAACAATGTAAAGCAAAGATATTAACTTATCTTTGCTTAGTGACTATACTTTCTGAAGTTGTCCTTTCTTTAGGTTAAAAACCTAAACATTTAGTTTCTGTTATCAGAATGTGCGTACCTATTTTCCCATTATTTCACACTCTGTGCCCTCCTACACCTTTCCCTCCCTTCTCCCTTCCTTTGTCCTTCAGTGTGTGTTCCCTATGTTAATGTACATTTAGTTTTTTAAAAAAATATTAATACCATTTTCAGAACAGATTAGTTTTCAGGAAATGCTTTTCTGAGGAAATGTTTGAATCCTATTTTATAAATAGCATTGTGCTAAACCATGTGGAATCTTAAGTAGGTATAAGGTACTCCTGATTTTACTTGATTTTTTTCCCCCTCCTTCTCCTCCCTTCTTGCTTCTCTTTCTCCCTCTCGCTCTCCTCTCCCTCTCTCTTCCTCTCTCTCTCCTTCCCTCCCTCTCTCTCTTTTGAGACAGGATCTCACTATGTAGTCTTTGATGCTCTTGAACTTGCTATATTTTCCAGGCCTTGAAATTACAATCTTTCTACCTCAACCTCCTGGTATTACAGATGTGGGCCATCATGCCCAGCTAGTCCTGACGTTGAAGAAGTTTCTGGTCTGTTTAGAGACACAAAACATAGAAATAAAAATTAAAATAATCATTTAGGGCAAAAGTGTAAGAGGTGGAATGAGTGCAGACTGAATTGCTAAATCAGTCATAAATTATTTCAAAATTCTTAATTCCTTCCTTGTATCATTACTGTCTTTCATTTCATGGGTACCTAAGAATTTATGTTTAGATACACTGTTGCTATTATTATTATTTTGAACAAAGTGTTACATTAGGCCAATTTTTAATTAAGAAAAAGACTGAGCATAGTGGCTCATGGCTGTAATGTCAGGGAGGCTGAGGCAGGAGGATCTCAAGCTGCAGTCCAGAGTGAACAACTTAGCCACTTAGTAAAATTTGTGTCCAGAACAGAAGGCAGAATGGGGGGTGGTGTGAGGTAGCTTAGCTCTGAAGCCCTGAGTTCAGTCTTCCCAGTACTGTGTCTGCACCTCATAAGAAAAATAAAATTTCTCTTTCTTTTTCACCCTCCTTTGTTCTGCTTTTCTTTATGTCAACCTGAGCATTTGACCTATATAATTTTCCCTTCTTTGAAGACCTTTTTTGGTAAACAACAAATTTCTACGGTAATGAATATCCCTAGTTTTTGTTTCCTGAGGAAGTCTTTTGAAGAATAACTTTGCAGGATCCAAAATTCTAGGTTGATTAAAAAAACCTTATGTTCCACTCTACTTTTTTATTTGCTTGGTTCTAAGTAGTAGTCACTTGTGATTTTTTATTCTTCTACAGGAACCCTTCCTTTTACTCCCAGCTTCTTTCAGGGTTTTTTCTTTTGTCTGAATTCTCTGTTTTTGGAAAAATTATACACCTAGATGTAGGTTCTTTTTTTTGTTTTTCTTCTTTTTGCATTTACCTTATTTGATAGTTTCTGACCTGTATTGTGGATTGTGACTCACATTAATTTTGGGAAATTCTCGTTTATAATGGTTTTAAGTATTTCTTCTGGTTCTTTCTGTCTTTTCTTTGTGGTATTTCATTACATGAATAGTGTACGTTTTTATAATTGTGCCACAGTTCTTGAATATTCTGTTCTGTCATTTGTTTGCAAGTATTCTCTTTGCTTCTCTTTGGAAGTTTCTCTTTTCATGTTTTTAAGCTCAGAAATTCTTTCCTCAGTGGTGTCTACATCTCCTAATGAGTTCATCAAAGGTATCTTTCATTTCTGTTTGAACTTTTTAATCTCTAGTATTTCTTGTTCTCAATTTCCATCTTTCTGCTTACATTGTCTATCCGTTCTCTCATGTTGTTTGCTTTTTTTGTTACAGTCTTTTAATGTAATGCTACTTTTTAAAATTCCTAATCTATACTTTTACCATTTCTGCCATGTCTGACTCTGGTTTTGAAGTCTTTTCATTTCTTTCCCTTTTAGTATGCCTCATAATTTTTTTTAATTGAAAGGTGGATATGATATGCTGGGTAAAAGGAATTGCAGTATATTGTCTTTTGGTGTGGTGCTGGTGGGGTGTGTGTGTGCGTGTGTGTGCGTGTGTGCGTGTGTGTGTGTGTGTGTGTGTGTGTGTGTGTGTGCGCGCGCGCGCGTGCGCGCACGCGCTGGGGGATGGGAAAAGAATGCTTTATAGTCCTGTGGTTAAATCTCTAGTCTTTTAGCAAGGATGTGCCGCCTGGATGCGAACACCAGTTTCTGAGTATTCTTTCCATCCCACTCATCCCCACTTAACTTGGGACAGAGTAGCCAGAATTGGCTGAAGTTGGCTATTTCCCTTTTTCCATGTAGTTATGGTTTGATAAAAGCCCATCACATTAGGCTCTGGTGAAATAGTTTCTCCTGGGACATGCCTTCATGAAAAGAGAGTGCTTTGGCACAGTTTAGAATAGCTCCCTTCTAAAGGATTAGAACGTTTTTCTCTGATACTTATGTGGGGATTCTGTTGAGCTCATGGCAGTAAGACTGACACCTGTGAAGTTTCCTTATAATTGGGCCTCCCTGAAGCTTTTAATCTCTCAGTCTTTCTACAGTGAGTCTTCCACAGTTTGTCAATTATGGGTTAGATTTTCCTAACTAGGCAGTTGAGGCAAGGTTTCTGCTTGTGAATTTTTGCTCTGCTAAATTTCACTTCTCTGTATCCACCAGTCAGTTTGTTGCTAGGACATAGTAGTGAATTCTTAGTCCCTTATTTACTGGACTGAAAACTAGAAGTCTCCTCCATAGTTTTTTAAAATGTAGATTTAAAGCAGTGTGTTTTGTTGTTGAGAATATAGATTGGAACTTATCGTGGGCGGGTGGGCAGGGGAACCCCAGCTTTCTGTTAAAGATGAGATTCCCAAGGGTACTTAATGAAGTGTTATTGTCTAGCTCCTGAAATGTAGACCATTCCTCTGGTATTTTATTGAGAATCCAAAGGATGTTATGATATTATGAATGCTCATAGGGGACAATTATTATTTGCTGCTGGTAACCTCAACCTTTGTAAGAAGGTAGGAGGCAAATACAGTGAGATTGAGAGGAGAAAAGTAGTATTAATAGAGTAGTGAATTCTGGTGAATATTGTTTTGAAAAATTAAACAAAGAATGTGTGTCTAATCATTCTGAAATACCTTAAACATTAAAGATGTCAGACTTCCCAAATTGATCTGTGGGTTTAAATCAACCCCTATAACATCTTAGTAAATTTTTTTTATAAAGAAAAGCATTCTAAAATTATATGAAAAATTACTGAAATTAGAATAGTTAGAAGTATTTCAGGTGGAGGTGGAGAGGTGAAGAGGAAAAGGACGGTGATATAAAAAGAACTAGGATTAATATACACGTGAACCCAGGCCCCTTAATAGATATGCTCATTATGTCTTGCAAATGTATACTCTCGATTTTCTCTTATTGCTGAGACAGAATACCCAACACCCCAAATTAAGGAAATTTAGCAAGGCTGTGCTACCTGGATGTGAACACCAGTTTCTGAGTATTCCTTCCATCCTACTCATCCCCACTTAACTTGGGACAGAGTAGCAAGAGTTGACTATTTCCTTTCTTCCCTGTAGATTATGGTTTGATAAAAGCCCTTTCAACCCATAATCTTCTGGGCCTAAAGCAGGGGTGGCTCATGGCCGAAGGCACCAGTTCATTGTGGAAAACAGCAAAAGCAACAAGAGCAAAAAAAGGAGGAGTGCAGAGAGGACTCTTTCTGTCCCTTCTGTTGTATGTAGGTTCCCCACTCTAGGTGGCTATAGTACTCACACCCATAACCCCTGCCTTGGACCATGAGTCAGTCACAAATTCTAGAAGCTTGCCCCATGACTGTAGGAGGCTTTGGGGAGACATCCAGACACCATAACATAGACTAATAAAAGGTTTTGTTTTAAAAGGTGAATAAAATAGGAGGAATTACTCTCTCTGATCTAAAGCCTTGCTGTAGTAAGGCTAACTAAAGCAAAACAATGGGGTCATTGTGGAATAATAAATATATATCACTAAAAGAGAATAGAGAACTCAGACATGAACTCTTTTATTTTTTGTAGTACTAGGAATTGAATTCAGAGCCTTAGCACTATATCATCCCCAGGCTTTTTGTTTGTTTGTTTGGAGACAGAGTCTGGAAAAATGGCTGAGTTGCCTAGCCTGAGCTGAAATTTACAGTCTTCTTGCCACAGCCTCGTACAGTGCTCCCATAGCGATTATAGATATGTGCCTCCACAACCAGTTTCCTGATGATTTTGGCAAGAATAAAAAGCAATTAAATGAAAGAAACATAATCTTCAACAAGTACTCAAATGAAAGGCTGGGGTGGGTACTAAGGAATGTACCTCACTCATGGGGTTCTTGCCTATCATGTTTGAAGCCCTGGGTTTGCCAGCAGTACGGATTGAGCGGTGGGGGATGTGCTGCCTAGACATCACAAAAACACAGAAGTTGATTGAATGCAGATGGGGGAGTTAAATGTATAGTATAAAAACCATGAAATTTTTAGAGGAAGACATCAGAGAACAATGGCTCTAGGGCAATGATAGTGAACCTTTTAAACCTCTCAATGATAACAGCCCACTGCAGCTCACATACCATAGTTTCACCACCATTGCTGTAGGGCTTGGTAAGGAATTCTTAAGTCTGAAAACCAAAACGTGAACACACACATGCATGCATGCATGCACACACAAAATAAAAAATAAATAAAATAAATTTTACTTTATTAAAATTAAGCTGTGTGTGGTAGCACTCTTCCTGTAATCCTAGAACTTGGGAGGCTGAGGCAGTTGGAGCCCCGTGAGTTCAAGGCCAGCCTGAACTGCATAGTGAAACTGTCTCAAAAAGACAAAATAAAAAAGTTGAAAAGACAGGCCACAGATTGGAAGAGAATATTTGTTCTTTTGTTTGACAAAGACTTTCTATTAGTGTTTTCTGGAGGAAGAGAAGCAATGGAATATACAAATAGTTAGATTTAGAGACTGGTTGACACAGTCAAAGAATAGGTAGTCCCACAGTGACTGTCTACTGCCTTGAGAGCTGGGACATGAGTAGCTTCTCAATCCAAGATACTGGGAGCCTCGACAGAGGAGGGAAAAATGACAAGGTACCATTCTGAGGCCAGAGGCCTGGAGACTCCCTGGAGAATCACCTTTGTGAGGCTGTACTCAGAGGCTGATGAATCTGGATTTTGATGTCCTGAGGTGATGGTAGCAGAAAAACAAACAAATAGCACCCACTCAAGAAGAATTAGACATTTTCTAAAAGTGAGCTTTCCCCTTTTACTCTTTAGTGCCACCCAGGGCCCCACCCCATTGGAGGGTGCTGCCCACATTCATGCTGATTCGCATACCTATTGTCTCTGGATGCGCCATCACATACCCAGAAGTGTGCTTTACCAGTTACCTAGGCATCTCTCAGTCCAGTAAGTTAGCAACGAGGGTTAAATAATCATTACAGGCTATATATCTGGAATATATTTTTCAAAACATAATTTAAAAATAGTCTGATTTTAAAATGTCCAAGCAGTCCAGTTTTAAAATGGTAGAAAAGACAACAGATATTTCACCCAGCAGAGGAGACAAATGAGATGGCAAATCAACAAAATGTTCACTATTGTTAGACCTTATGAAAATGCCAGTTAAAACTATGAAGTTTATATTAGAACAGTTAAATTTTTAAAAATTAGTGGTAATAAATATTTGGAACATGTAGCTGTCAGATAATGTAGTGTTTTTTATATGTTGGTAGAAATGTAAAGTGACATAACTACTCTGGAAAAGTTTGACAATTTTTAAAATATTAAACATTCATTTCCCATGTGATCCAGCAATTACATTGTCGGGCATTTATTACATAAAATTCATCTGTACAGAAAAACCTCTACATCAATATTCATAGTAGCTTTATTTATAACAACAAAGTACTGGAAACAGTCCAAGTTACTGGTGAACACTCTAGTGAATGATCGAATAGGTGCTGATATCTCCATATGATAGAATACTACTGAGCAATAAAGACAAACGAACTACTAATACATGAAAAGAATTAAATTACAAAATGTTTCATACTGAATGATTCTATTTACATACCATTCTTAAGATGGTAAAACTATAAAGAACAGTTTAATAGTTTCAGGGGAGAGAGATGGGCAGAGAGTATGTGGGAGTGAATGGAAATACAGGACAGCACGAGGAAGTTCTCTTATGGAAAAGAAATAGTTGTGTATGATGTTTATCTTTGTCACACAAATGCAGATTTTAAAATGGCAAAAATGCCCAACAACAGTATATCATTGTCAGATTCCTGGTTTTTTAACTGTACTACAGTTAAATGTTCTTCCGTGTACCTGGGATTCATTGTCCCATTTTTATAACATCCTCTGAGCCAGTATTCATTTCAAAATAAACAAAAATTTGAAAAAAAAGAAGCACCTCTGTTACTTAGTCTTCTATAATGTAGAAACCAAGCTCAAAAAATTGCCTTCATTATGCTGTATTTTACCTGCCATGCGTATGTATTTTGGTGAATTCAAGATGACCAAAGTTGCTCTAGACCCATGAACTACAAGAAAGTGATTTTTCCTACTAACTGTGAGGCTAGGATCTGTAATCCATGTACTTATGTGTCATTAGCATGTAACTAGCATGTTAAACATGAGATGAGCTAAATTCACTTAGTTAAACATGGAGTAGGTAAAAAGGATCCATGACAAGGCCTGAGTCTCCTCCAGTGTTCAGACTGAGTGAAATGTGACTGAAGGTGAGGAGGAAACTCTTGAGCACGTAGCAGAGATTTCTTTTGAAAAATATAAAGTTGAGTTTAGTTATATTCATATCTTAGTTATATTCATATCTTAGCTGATGCCACGTAATTTAGAATCCAGTGCAAAAAGACTGAACAAAATAATTCAACAAAATAATTTCAGCTTCATGGTTGTCCCAAATTGGATAAACATTTATCTCATTTTTAATTTTATGAACTTGTACATTCATTATGAAAATTTTGTTCAACCTCTGCAGTTTTCCCGCCACTCTAGCTATTGTGTTGGGTGAGAGACATGATAGAAATAGAGGAAACAGTTCCCCTTTCTGAGGAGTTGCTTGAAGATAGCTGTAATAGAGATATATTAAATGACATTGGAAACAGATTTTTAAGGAAAGATTATGAAGAATGTGTACCTAAACATCTTGGAAATCCAAAATAGATTTAGTAATTTACAAATCATATAGAAAAAAAGTAAATGAACAGTGAGTCAGAAAGATCTCTTGGACAAAGCCTTTTCCTTGATGGGAGGATATTTTAACAGACTGAAATAGCCTACCTAAGAAAGGACAGGCAAAGGAAAGAAGATTCACAGGGAAGGGAAATGAAGGCCCGAAATTATATTTTATCATCATTTTAATGTGAAATACATCATTTGAATGCTATACATAGAAATACAATGTAGACTGCATGTGGTGGTGCATGCCTATAATCGCAGCACTTGAGAGGATAAGGTAAGAGGATCTCTGCATTCAAGACCAGTCTGAACTGTATAGTGAGACCCCGTATCAAAAAGACAGAAAAAAAAGAATATAATGAAATACTACAGTTATGCAAGTATCTATATATTTTCCTATGCTTTTAAATAAAGTGGTGTACTACCACCACAACACTTGTATTTATTAAAACACTATTTTTACAATCAAGCCTTTTTCTCTTATCTGTCAACCTAGGTTTTAGACAAGGGGCACTTTAATTTTTCAACTTAAAGGCCGAAGGACAACATTTCTATTTTTGATTTACTGAATAGGCAGTTTGTATTTTAAGGGTGTATTTTTTATTTTAAAGTGAATAAAACAATAAAACAACAAAGCAGAGAAGAGTAAAACAGTGCAAATAACACAGGATTTCAGAAAAAGCAGGAAATCACAGTGGCTACCGTAATGTCTCTTGTTTTCTTCAAAATAGCTGTCCATATCTTCATCTATATTGAAATCAAATAATTGAAAACAGACTAAGCATGTATCTTTTAGTCATTTATTTGCTAAAATAAAAGATATGGGGATAAAGGTTATTTTTAATGACAGTAACATGTCGTTTGTCTAACTTAGCTTATCAAAGTTTCTGTCAAATGTTGGATTATGGTAAAGTAAGTCGTAATTGTAGGTTGAAAAGTTATTTCTAAACATGTTAATCATGTCATCTAAATTAAGCAATAGACTTGGTGTTCAGATTGTTATTTACAACTTTAAAATGTTAGTAATCAAAGGCATAGAATCCTATGAGACCAACAAAGGAAAAGAAGTTTGATCTGGTTGAAATGTTGCATTTGGTTATATACTTTAGTGTTAGATGGTAAAAACGAAACAGTTAGGACTTTTGTATTGTTGTCCAACACCACATAGATGATCAGAATATGTATTCTAAAACCAAAATGTTACCAATTGATAATTGTGGGTTCTTCAATGACCAAGATCTTGGTATTTGTTTCTTGTGGTGTTTCCTGCGATACCACCATTTAAATAATGTTGTACATTTTGCCTTCAGTGTAAAATGTAGTAATCCAAAGGCACTTTATATGAAAGCATAGGAAAAGATGTAACTATTTGCATAACATTAACAAAACATCTTGGAATGTAGCTCAGTGGCAGCATACTTGCCTAAACATGTGCAAGGTCCTGGTTCACTCTCCAGTATCTCAAAAACATGACAAAATAGCAAAAAACCACTTTAGTTGAGAGGGGTTGTTGCTGCTTGTAGGGAATGATAACATTGTAATGACTCTACTGCTGTAAGATGGCAGATGTGAGAGAATTTGGTATGCATGTATAATCTGAAGATACTGTGGTGGCACATACCAAAAAATCGTGACGTTCTCTTTACTAGCTTTTAATTATTCTTAACAGTTAATATTAATAATTGTTATTATCCTTAATAGTTAATAGTAGTCATGTATATTTTACTACTTAACAAGTATTTTTTCTGAACTTTCTTCATTAAGTAGAAAAGATCTCCACTATTGTGTAACATGCCAGTATTTAATTTCATTTATAAATGTGAGATTAAACTGTATATAAATGTAATTCATACACACTTCGGGGGCTGGGGATTTAGCTCAGCGGCATAAGTACCTGCCTTGCAAGCAGGCAGTCGTGAGTTCGATCCCTGGTACCGATAAAAAGAAAAAGAAAAAAAAAAGTATATTATACACTTCACCCACTTAAACTATACAAAGCTTTTTAGTATACTCAGAGACATGCACAACTGTTGCTATAGTATGTTTTAAATCATTTCCTTCAGAAAAAAACCCTCTCTGAACTTCCTATCAGTCTATTCCCTCACCTACAGCCCTAAGTAACCAATAGTCTGCTTTCTGCTATATAAATTTGAATATTGGGGACATACAACATGGGGTCTTTCATGGCTAATGTCTTTTATGTAGGGTAATGTCTTCAAGGTTCAATCATTTTGTAAGATACACTTGAATATACAAACTCAACTAGATTGACTCTCTGGTAAAACTAAAACAACATTTTCCAGAGTTTTATGACAGAACCCAAAATATACATGATGTAATATTTCTAATGAATACAATATAATAAAAATCTGTCAAGAAATTATAATCCATTCTTGAGAGGAAGAAAACAAACAATCAACTGATAGAAATCCTAGGATGAACTAGATATATAAATTATTGGGTAAAGACTTATAACAGCACTTAAATAGGCTCCAGGAAGTAAACAAAACACATTTGAAATGAGTGACACAGTTGAAAATCTTAGAAGTGAAATAGAAACTATGAAATAAGCAAATAGAAAATTTTAAACTGAAAAATACAGCATTTTGAGTAAAAATTCACTGTAAGGTTTTAAGAGCAGGTAGGAGATTAGGAATAAATCAGTTAATTTCAAAATAGATCAATAGAAGTTTACTCCATGAGGAATAAATAAAAGCCCCAAAGTTTTCGTTTTTAAAGGCATAAGATGAATTTGTGGAATAAAAAGTGTAGCAAACCCCAAACAGTATAGATTCTAGGAGATCACAGCTAGCAAATTATAGTTAAAGCATGGAATACAAAGAATAAAGAAGGCATGATGGTCCATGCCTGTAAACTCTGCACCCAGAAAGCTGAGGCAGGAGGATCAGAGCCAATTTAATACCATCCAGAACTCCATAGTGAGACCCTGTGTCAACAAAACAACTACAGGATAACATCATTTCACATTTGTGGAAAAGTGGTAAAGACTTCTCATCACAACACCAGGGATTAAAAGTCAATGTGGACAACATCTTTAAGACTATTGAAAAAAGGAAAGAAAAGAAGAAAAGATAAGACATGAACTATTAACCCAGAATTCTATATTCACTGGCTATTTCCATCTATAATAACATAGAAACACACACACACACACACACAAATAAATGGTATTTTCAGACAAAGGAAACCCAAAAGAATTCATTACCTAAGGTTTTTCTTACAAGAATTGTTCAACAATATAGTCCAGAATATAAGGAAATCATAGCTGAAGATCTGAATTTTCAAAAGTAAAAATGAAGTATATTAAATGCTAAAAATCTCAGTTTAGACACCAAATTTTTTCCCAGTTAAAAATACATGACCGCTTAAAGCAAAAGTTGATTGAGTTACTCAATAAATGTATATATAGCGTGTATAACAAATACAACATAATGGACAATAGTAGGCCATAAACAGATTTGTAGTATAATTATAGACCTTTAGATAAAAGAAGGAAAAATTCTATAGGGACAAAAAGTAAGTTGTTTTTATGGGAAAGAAAAATACTTTGTTGTTAGACTTTGTAATATAGAAAAAGTGCATTAAGTATCTATGATAACTCAGAAAAGAAAATAGAAACAAAATCGACTTTCAGGTATAAAAGGCACACACAAATATTACAAATTACAGGAACTTGGAGAATGTTCCCATGAATTCTTCCTGTGGAACCTGTTAGTCAAATGACATGAACCACATTAGCCTGTGGGCTAGTGTTACTTATTAGAGAGTCACTTATGAAACTAAAACAGAAAAAAAAGTTAAAATGAATGAGCAGAGTTTAAAGGGTATATGCCCTGTTCACGTGTGAGACAACTAAAGAACGGTGACAGGTAGAGAATTTATGGAAATTTTCTTCAAATTTCTTAATCATCAGATTAGTGATGATAATAAAATTGTCATCCTGAGATTATTGTGTATTAATGCAAAATAAAACAAATTACTGATTATGGAATATCCTGATTCTGTTGTCACATCTGTCCGAGGAATCCAGGATTTTTGGTGTATAAAAAAAGAGATGCTGATAAAGTATCGAAGTGGTTAACTACGTCTCGTAGTCCTGAACTTGAATTGGAAGTAATTTGCATGAATTTCCGACATTTTATTTTCACATACCCCCAGATACACATGCACACACACTGTGCAGAGAAAAGGACTGGAAACAATGATCAACATCATAGCAGGGAACGTCCCTACTGACAGATTGTGGCTCTTAAATACTACTTCCTCCAGAGAGTTGGGGGGTGGGGACAAGCCTCTTGGAAAAATAGCTGATTTCAGATCTAGGTAAGAAGTGTACAAGACTAATGCAATAAATCATGTCATGCCAAATAAGAAATAAACTTTCAGAAACTTTTAGGGTCATATCAGAAGGATACAGAAATCAAATTGGAAAGGCTACCACTGGTCAAGGATGAGTACCTTTCAGGTTTAATGTAGCTAGTAATAGGAACAACTTGAAAACCATCTAATGTTGCTGATATCAGAGAGCTTGTAATGGCTTTTTGGAGACAAGGCTCTCACTATATAGTCTAGGCTGTACTTGAACTCTGGATCCTGCCTTAGCTTTGCAGAATTCTGGGATACTGTTGTCCTAGACACATGGCCAACTGCCTGATGGTACTTTTTAAAACCAAATTCATTTAGAAACAGATCGATCTATATTACAGATTCCACAAAAGACTTCAAGTGTTTAGTATTGACTAAACTTGGAAGGGAAAGGAATGTGAATCTGAGTAAGAATACTAGTTGATACATAATCCTTTAAACACTCAAATCACCTTCCTTATTCTGAGCAGCCAGCCAGGCAACTACTCTTTGCTTTGTTTTTGTTTTTGTTTTTCATTGTTTTTTGAGATAGAGTCTTGCCTTGTAGTTCAGGCAAGCCTTGAACTTACGTGTACTCCAAGCTGGCCTCAAACTTGTGGCAGTTCCACCTGCCTCAGCCTCCAGAGTGCTGGGATTACAGGCATGTGCCACCCCCTACCCACAGCGGCTCTTTGCATTGTTGTAAGACTTGAACTGTCCTCTCTGAAGGGCATGAACCAGAAGGGTCTGTAGACCCTTTGTGAGCCCAACTGTAGGCAAATTTACTGTATTAGAGGTAACTAAGAATAGTGACATTTTTGAATATTGAGACCAACCCACTGTCCCACTCCCCCATGTGGCTCCAAGAATAATGGTCACAGTTATGTTTCCTAGGGAGATCAGAAGACCCATGTTTGAGAAATTCTAAACATACCAACTGAAAGATATATTACTGTGAAGTGGGAATATTTTCCCAGTAAAAAAGCAACAGCAGATTTCTTAGCCATACGGAGTATCCTATAACCTTGCTAGCACCCTGCTCTTAAATATGAATGGAACATCAGATATTGGGGACCTAACACAGTGGTAGAAGTATGTGACTTAGTACATCAATCCCTGACATTTTTTTGGCACCAACAATCAGTTTCATGGAAGATGATTTTTTGATGAATGGGGGTGGGGGATTGTTTTGGGATGATTTAAGTACATTTATTGTGTTCTTTATTTCTCTAATTATTATATTATAATATATAATGAAACAAGTATATAACTTACTGCAGAATCAGTGGGAGCCCTGAGCTTATTTTCCCACAACTAGATTTTCCTTCTAGGAGGGATGGGGAAGTGGCACCAGAAGTGGGTTGCTTACGTCCAGTCTGCTCTATAATATAATTTTGATGACTGTCACTGCAGAAAACCCTGTTACCCAAAGATATGTTGCAAATAAACACAGGCTTTTTAGGGCTTAGGTGGCACTCTTATGAATTCCTTCTACCTTGAGTTTAGAATGTATGAAGATTCGAAGTTGTCTCAAATATATCATCATTTGTGATCTTAAGCAGTTGACCCTTTTGTATCATGGATAAACTTAATTCATCAGGCTCATTCACAAATGGGCCTCCGATCAATGTCTTTCCAGTTAGTGGATCTTTTGTGGTTAGTGTAGGTGATCATACACAAGCTGGAAGAAGGTCCTGGCTCAGTCTCAGGCTGCTTCACAGTCTGTATCAAAAATTATAATGTTTGAACTGTCAAAAATCATAATGTTCACTCAGCGCCTCAATAATTCTAGTTTGGTGTTGAAGGCAGCCACTGTATCTGGAGAATTGAATACAGTTGTTGTTCTCCCCTGAGGTGACAGATTGAGTTCATTAAAAAGGTAGAAAATGCCACACAAGTAAGCAGTTTTGGGATCTATTTTGTGTCACTAAAATGTGCTGCCAGACGCAACTGTTTTTGTAAAAGAAATCTCTATAAGGTGGCAGATGTAACACAGAACTTTAGGTCAGTGTTGTGCCTTCAGAAAGTCATTTCTTTTCTGTGTATAGGAGAAGACACGTGCCTTGTGTCCATCTCCTTAGAGAGCTGTGTGAATGCACAGATGCACATTAAAGGAGTGTACTGTAATATGGTTGATAACCCTAATCACATCCTGCAAAACTTTGTTAAGTTCAGGTGACTTTTTTGAGGTAGCTAGCGTTTCCCTGTGGGTAACATAGATTTGCATTCAGAAGCAATCACTTTGACCTGAGTAGTGAAAACAGCCATCCAAGCATAGAAACCACTCTGCCCATGTACATATCAACACAAAATGTTCAGTTTTCGTTCAGACTTGAATGGTTCTGCAGCTGTGGTGTTGGTTGGTAACAGAAGTGTACATAGCATTTTCATATACATCCTCTTGAAAAATACACACAAACAAGTGCTGCTTTCTTACAATAGTTGACTTATCAACCTGACTTGTATAACATGGGATTCATTAATCCTAACTCTTGGGCTTCAGGGTCCTCTATTTCGTCATTCCTTTCATTCATGATGCTAACCGAAAGGGGAGCATGGTACTATCTTTTGAACTACAAGTTTTCCTACAAGACAAATGTCTTCAGTAGCAGGAAGAATCAACTGTTTGCTAACAGTAAAGGAGTCCTTAGCTTTAGTGGTGCAGCTAGCTGCTAAGAATGGTGTTTTCAGTGGAGACACATTTGCTGAAATGGTTGGCTTCAATAATTCATGTTCTTCATGTTCACATTATTTTTTTAAAAACTCCACACACTTACCATTTAAAATGTAGGGTGTTTAGTCTCCATGTGGCAAAGCATGTTTGGAGGCTTCATGGCTTTGTTGGGTAGCCAACTGCCTCATTACACACAGCAGACTTGGAGAATGTGAATCACCTGTTGCAGTGAACCTGTAATTTAAGTAGGACTCTAGGTATTTTATTTTAAATGCAACTTTTCTTTTGTTAGTAGTTTTAGGGTCTTGTGCTGTCTTATCATTGGGTCTTTCCCCTTTTTCAAAGCTTTCCACTGACATTTGGGTTATACTCATTTTAGCAAGGATTCGCTTGTGGGCTTACCAAACTGTGACTGAGACAAGTGCATAGTGCAGGGGGAAAGGTATGGACTGAAGTGGTAAGTGAAATAATGGATGAGCCCTTTAAGACTGAAATTAAGTGTTGGATTGTAAACACCTAAAACCTGTCACCAGATGTGGCTGTATAGTTGAAATACATCAACTGACTTGCTATTGTGAATCCTACTAGTTGTGGCTTGATATTTGCTACTCACTGGTAGCAAATTGATACAAGTCTGCAAGCAAATGATTTATTGTGGTCTCTGTGCAGTCAAACTTCTCTGCTGATGTTAATCTGTATTTATAGCTGTCTGAGCTCCACCTCAGATCATGAAACGTTAAGATTCTCTTAAAGAGCACACAACGCAGATCCCTCACATGTACAGTTTCCAATGAAAGATTTTCTTCCCCTAAATGATTATTAATATTCTCTGAGAGATCAAAGATAGACTTATAAAAATATTTTGCTACAGAAAAATGATTCCAAGCAAATTAAGAAAGGCTTTTAAAATTATAAAATTATAATAATAGATTTAAAGAGAAGTTAGCATAACTTGGAAAATAAAGTTGGAAATATCTGAAGAAGTAGAGTAAAAAAATCAAACACACAGGATACTGAAAAGTTCAGTGGAGAAAATTTCAGGATTATTCATAGGATATTCACATCTGAATAATAGCAATTCCAAAACAAAAGGATAGAGAAAATGAAGGGAATAGAATTATCCAAAAAGAAAAAAAGAGTATCTCATAGAGCTGAAAGTTATAAATTTCCATATTTAAAGGCACTATCCTAGTTCTATAATAGAATATAGACTTAATCCAATGCACATCACGTCCCTGAAGACGTTACTAGTGAATTAGGTGAACTCATGTAAACAATGCATGTAATAATTGTTGACTTAATAGTTGTCATATTCCTTTATTAAGGTCTAGAGTAGAATTCTCCACCTGTCAACTGTTTACAATTTTTATGTCAACTGAATATTCTGTATTAGATTTTAAGCTTGGAAAGGGTATAGACTATTACTTTTCCCTGTATCATAATCAGTGAATATAGTTCAGTATGTTTTCTAAAGAGTTGCTTCATCTGAACTGAAGAAAACCTTGTGATTTCAGGGGTTTCTTACTGGTTAAGAGTTTCTTAATAGGTTACAGCCATACTTCCACTGTCAAATCCTATTTTAGAAACACTTGGTGTCACATTCAGTATATAGACCATGAATTCTGTATAAGCTTTAAAAAGGGTTACATTAGTCATTATTTCATTGAGTGTCCCTGGATTGCATTTTCTGATAATCAGATCTCTGTCTCACAATGACAATGACAATCAAGAACCCTAAGTAAATGAACTCAAAACCTGTGTGACAGCTGACACTTTCTCTTTTAGAGCTTTTTATAGTCTTGAATATGTAGAACTTTTAGAAATCATTATATGTATCTGGAATTTGCTTTTATGTATTTTCTGAAATAAGAATAATGTTGCCTTTAATTTTTGTGAAACTACAAATGATCACATTATATACCTACTTAATCATGTTTTTGTTGCTGGGCTGGCCTAGGGTTTGGTAATGCTCCATTAGGTCATGAGTATAGAGATTTTTAGAAACCTCTTCCTTGTGTCTGAAGGAGTTGCTCATGTAAGTCTGAACGCATGACTATTTCTGTCCTTGGAGACATCATGGAGCTACTCTGCTGTTGCAGTGTACCAGGTCCTCGTGATAAAAGAGTGAGGAGTTAAGGGAAGGGCACATTCCATACATCATTGGCAAGGGAGGGTAGAGGGAAAAGATTATCTTCATCTTCTTGCCTCATGGAGTAAAGCCTGGCACACCTTGTCTCTTGGGCTCAAGAGTCCCCCTTCTGCCTCGCAGATACAGGGTAGAAAGCAGTGTTCATTTGTTAGTATGCCTGTTCCCTCCATCTTTTTCCTCCATCCCTTCCTACCGCTCACTTGTTGCTGGCTCGCTTGCTTGCTTGCTTGCTTTCTCTCTCTCTCTCTTTCTCTCTCTCTTTCTTTCTCTCTCTCTCTCTCTCTCTCTCTCTCTCTCTCTCTCTCTGTCTTTCTTTTCCCCTTCCTTCCGTTCTTCCCCTCCCTTTCTTTTTCAGCCCTCAGATCTGACCTCATGGCCCCGGCACTGAACGATGAGATATAGTTACCATAGTTGGGGACAACCTTTAAAACAAATTTTTAAGAGTCTTTTGAGACAGTCTTGCCCTGAATCAGACCTGTGAGACTCCTGCATCAGCCTTCTAGGGTACAAGGATTAGGCCATACTGTTTTCTTGATTGTTTTAACTGGGTGCAATATGGTATCAAATGTCACATGTAAATGTTATACCATATACAGTGGTTGAAAAAGTAGAACTGTGGACTGAAGTATAGTACTCTGAAGATGCCCCATCTCTCCTGAAGAGCCTGCAGACTATCTGACCTTGACATGTGACTGTGGAAAGAATGAATATTATAGATAAAGAGCCAAAACTATCTTGGGCATTTAGAAAAACAGCCAAGTAATATTTTTACCCTTTGTATCTGACCTACTATTCTGCAGATTTAAGTTTAACTGACACAGTTTCTATCCTAATGATAAAGCTAAGGCTGCAAAAAAATCCAAATCCTATGAGAGTTTCTCTCCATCATGCTGCAGTCCACTATCTGATCCTCCAATTTATGTGTTTCGTAAACACGTTGACTAATGACTTTAGTTTGAGATCACAAAAATTCATGTAATTTCTTCCACAGTAGACAATGTCATTTAGGTAACTTTGTTTCCAGGTCATTAGCCATTCATATTTGACTCAGAGTGAACTAGTTCCTTGTTGCACCCCACACCACTCCTTCCTCTTCTCCCACCTCAGGGTTGGCCTGCTGTAGAACTGATTGTGTCGTGAGGGCATAGAGATTACAGACTCTTTAACACATTCAAGTGTGTGCTGGTGACCTGTTTCTTTCATGTTGACTCCCTGAATGATGCAGTGGTGAACTAGTCACTACTAACTTTGGTCATCAGGTCTTCAAAAAGACCAAGGCAGCATCTCTTCTTCTAAAGTTTAGGCTTTGCCCAGAATCCTGATACATGGAATAGCCCATACCAAAGATCAGTGCTCCCACAACAAAGCCTTTAGCTGCTACACGCATGTGGATCAAGTGAATGGATATTTGAGTATTTCCCCTGCTCTTCAATTTGTATAATCCAGTGCAACAATTGCTGCAAAGCCTACCATTCCAATAGCAACAAATGGTGTCTCTTAGGTTTTTTCAGATAAATTTAGATCCCTGGTCTTCATCGTATGGGGAAAGGGAAACATCTGTGTGGCTTGACATAGTGACTGCCTGAAGAATCTTTCAAAAGTCACAGAACCCCCAGCCTACTGACGACGCCCACCAGTCTTCTCCCTGTCCCACCCACAGCCTTTACTCCTTTATTTTATACTTTCTTTTTGTATCAGGAATCAAACTCAAGGCCTTGTGCTTGTCAGGCAGGCGCTTATGCCACTGAGCTGTATTCCCAGCCCCTCCTTTATTTGAAACAGGGTCTTGCTGTATATTGCAGTCCGACCCTGAGCTCACTATATGTAGCCCAGACTGGCCTCAAACTTGTGATGATCCTCCTGCTTCCGCCTCCTGAGTGCTAGAATTATAGGTGTCTGCCTCCGTACCTACCTTGTTTTATACTTTAAATATGAGTTTGGCTGAATACTAAGCTGGAATGTGTTTTTGAAGTGATCACTGTTGATCTGAGCTCCTCCTGTTAGCTTATTTATAATTTCTTCATAACTCTTGTTTTTCCCCCTCATATAATTTCAAGTTAAAGAGGATATTCCCCCCTCAAAAAGCAAGTTTGAGGCATTTTCAAAATCATTCCCAGTTTTAATAATTTTGCAGGAAGACTCGCAAAACTCACTGCAAACTGTTATGACTGCAATTGTGGTTTAGTGAGTGAAGAACATAAATAAAATTAGTGAAAGAAGGAATTGCATAGGATAGAATTCAAAAGTACCAATGATAGAGCTTCTGCCGCCCTATCTTGGTGGTGGTAGTATGCCTAGCATCCATAAATGATTGCCCATATGAAGTACTGCCAGCTAAAAAAGAACACTGGAACATTTGGTTACTGGTGGGTTTTTTGGGGAGCAGGGTAGTTACTGCTTCTATGATAGTCCTTAGTCTCCAGCCATTCTTAGAAGTTGAGTTGATACTGCTCTCCATGCCCTTCCAGATGAAAGTTATATCCATCATAAATTATATTATTAGATTGTCTGTTAGCCAAAGACACTCCTACCAGTCATTGTATTAGTCAGTTTTCCTTTTGCTAGGAACAAATACCTGACACCCATCATTTAAAGAAGGAAATGGCCAATTTGGCTAGTAGTTTCAGTCCACAATTTATTGGCTCCAAAGCAGAAACATCCTGATGGAAGGATGTGGTGGAGTGAAGGGGCTCAGTTCATGGCCACCAGAAAGCAGAGCAGAGGAACAGCACAAGAGAGGTAGAGGCCAGGGTATAGAGCCAAATTCACCCTTCCATGACCTACCCTGACACCCAGAAGTATGCTTTACTAACTCTCCTATGTGGCCTCAAAGCAATCAAGTCCATAATTTGGCTTAACTGTCACAGTCCTAATATTCCAAAGTCCTAGAGATCACTTCCAATAGCTAAAGACAACAGCTGACCTCTCTTTAGGTAAGGTTAGTTGTTTGCTAAACAGACCACACCCTGGGCTTTAGCCAAGACTCTCATACTAAAATAGTGCTATTTGTTGGGGCTTCTACATTTAGTGTCATATTCGTGACAGACACAGATAGCAGTGGTATCCCTGTGAATATTTCCATCGTTTAAGGGCACATGCAGGGTAAGGACAGATAAAAGGAAATGCTGATCTATTCTGTAACATCATTTTTAAGGCGGCAAGAAAAGTCAGCTGGAGGAATAATTTGTCAAAGTGGTTCTCAGAAAAGAAAGCAATTACTCTTACAGTTTACTGGCTGTTGTTTAGCTCGTTGGGATTTATCCATGAAGTGGTGGCTTAGATCTTGGGTCAGAGATAGTAGAGGACACCTGAGGGACAAGATCTGTGAAAGGAAATTTCTCTCAGTCTTTTAGAGTTTCCTACAAAACACTACAGTTTCCAGTGATTGATTCTGAATCAGATAGTATGGACTGCTGTACAGTTTTTCTTTTTAGTGATACTTTATCTAAATACAAATATTTATTAAGTACAATAAGCATAAAATACATTAATGTATAAGAAGATAAAAAAGAATGATAACTGAATGCTTTCATAATGGTTTTGGCTTAAGAATTCTTTTTATTTTGAAATAGTTAACAAATTCACAGGAAACTGTAAAGATAATACAGAAAAGTTTTACGTATCCTTCACCCAGTTTCCCCCAATCACTATGTCTTATCCTAGTTGTAATAAGATTCATTCCATGACAGTGGTGTTTTTGGATGGCTTGGTTTGGTTTTCTGAGACAAGCTCTCACTACATGGCCCAAGTGGGCCTTGGACTCCCAGCCATCCTCCTTCATTGGCCTCATGAATGCTGGGATTACAGGTGTTATGGGTGATGTCACACAGTGGGTAGCGGTTTAATCTGTATTTCCTGACTCCCTGTTTGTGCTTCTTTTTCTCATGGTCTCTTTGCTTTTCATTCAGTTTCCTCTAGAGTTGTGTTTGCTATATTCAAATGATTATTCCCATAATTACATGTCATTTGAATTTCATAGTAATCTTTCTTTGAGTTACACTGTCAGTGTTCACAGATGACTTTTTGAAGGATTAGGACTGTTATTTTACAGTAACAATTATTTGTAAGCAGTTGTTACAGTATCTGCAGTTGTATGATCATTAGTTTTTTATTATTTATATAAACTTCTTAAAAGTTTCCTATGCAATAGAAAAGAGGAGTTAGGTAATATTTGACAAAATTTTATAAATAACTGTATCCTGAATTATAAAGTGAGCTCTAAATTAATATATTCATTAAGATTTCTAATTTCTGCTGAACATGGCTCACATCTGTTGTCTTGGTTCCTCTCATTGCTGAGACAGAATACCCAATACCAAAATAAAGGGAGGGAAGGTTTATGTAGCTCACTGTGTAGGTTTCAGTCCATAATCAGCTGGCTGCAAGGCAGGGTGGCATGGTACTGGGGCAACACTTCAAGGCAACAGCCAGAGCAAACGAAAGAAAACAAATCTCTTCTCCCGGCTTATATTGTACACAGGCCACTCCACCCCTCAAGGGTGGGTGTAGCACTCACAAAATCTCCTTGCCCTCCTTTGCACAAGTTGAGGATATTTACAAATAAGAACCCTGGCTCCCTGCTGAGTCACTCAGTTAAACCTCTAAACTGCTGAAGTTGACATCAACCATAACACCTCTAATCCCAGCATTCAAGAGGTTGAAGCAAGGAGGATGTTGACAGGTATAAGGCAGAAAACAAGAAAGCTACTTTTTGACTGATGAAAAAGCTGTCTATGACATAACTTTACTAATGTGGATTTTCTTTCCTTTATTGCTGATAAAATATTTGTTTGGCAAAATTTCTCTGCTGATTGCATGTCAAGGTTACACATAGTCCTGCAAACAGAAGTGATCCAAATCAAGCTCCCTGAGGGAAGGGCAGCTACTTACTTTTAGCACAAGGAACAGTACCCATGGCTTCCCCTGCTTACTGAAACCAACTTCTGCCTGCCAAATTTTTGTGTGCTGTAGGGCAGCACAATTGGAGAGTAAACAGTGATCCTGAGGGAGGTTGGGAAAATGAAGAGTGAATTTTACTAGCACACAGGAGATTGAGGTAGAATAAACCCAAATTCAATCCCAGCTGGGTCAGCAAGTTAGCTGGACCCTGTCTCAAAATTAAAAGTAAAAGAGGGCTGGTGAGTAGCTCAGTGCAAAGTCTCTGGATTCAACCCCAAGTTCTGGGGGAAAAAATTTTCCACATTTCACTGTTACAGGGATAATATTTATAATGCTTTAAAAAATTCTTACTTATTACAAATAAAAATATGTATTGTTATAAATGTTAATGTTGATTTATTGCTTTTAAAATTCTGTTGTTCTTTTTAAGCCTAAATGTATTTACTTTTGCTTAAAGACAAAAATTACTGATAAGTAGTTTGAGTCATATTTAAATTAGGAAGAAATTTGATTATATAATGGTTTATAGTGAGAGAGGTTTTATCTTTTGTAAATATTTCTATCCTTTAGTTTTCTTAGATTGTCAAGGTTGAGCTAATGTTTTGCCTGAACCTTCCTTTTAACTCTCTTATTGATAGTGCTGGGTGTCTGGTTGGCTAGCTGCCACCTTATTTGCAAATGTCATTGACTCAGAGTGGATCTGAATGCCAAGTGTTATTTTGCTTCTTATATCAGAAAGTGGAATCTGTTGTCTTATTGTTCCACTTGTCAAATACTGAGTTCTCCTGAAGCAGGCATCAAGTAAGAGTGTGTCATGCTGGATGTTAATTACGGATTAACACTGGAAGTAAGTCAGAGGAAGCAGGATTGGGTAGCACGAGAAATCAGATTACACTGTAGGCCAAAGCCTCAGCATGCCCCAGTAGGAGTTCTGGAGAGTTGATGGACTTTTGCTTGTTGGTTACCTGATCTGTGCCTTTCCATATCAATCATTCATGGCTTGTGGGCTATTCCATGAAAGGAAGGTGTTTTGGAGAAGAGGAGGCTCACTGTAACTCTGAAGTGGCTGACATTCGAAGCTCTCTGCTGACATCTAGGGCAAAGCTTTTCATTGAAAGAAAAGGCTGCCATATACCCTGAGGCCAGCCTGGGCAAGATCCTATTTCATATACCCAGGGCCAGCCAGCTACAAAGCAAGTTCCATCCTAGGCTGGGCAAAATCCTGTCTCGGCATACAAAATACAAAGAGCTGGGCAGGATGTGTGTGTTAAGGATGTAGCTCAGTGATGCAATGCTGTGCTTGCCTAGCATGTGAAAGACTCGAGGTTCAGTCCCCCAGAACGGGATTGAGTAGGTGGGGGACTGCAAATATGGATTTTGGAAACCAAAATACTGTGAATAACTGTATTTTAATAAATTTTAAAACATGGATGACATGTATTTGTTTAGAAAAATTTAAGCAATTTTAACTTAGTCTAGAAGAAATTATCTGAGTAAACTAAGCATATTTTAAGAAATGGTATGTATTGAAATTTTCAAGACTCCAACACCCTATTTTTTTACATATAAATTTTTTTTGTTTTAAAGGGGGTAAAATTAAACACAACAAAATAGAACATAAGAAAGCAATGTAAGAGATATAAATTTCAAAGCTAGACGATCTGAGATCTTCACTATCTATCATATTGTCTCTTGTTTTCTTCCAAATTGTTGTCTGAGTCTTCGCATACAGAGAATTCATACAAAACAACATAGTATAAAACTGATCAGAACAGAATGAGGAAGGCTTTTTAGGTCTTCAAAACCAGACAATAGGAAAGTCATCAATGGCTGTCATAGAGTCTCAGTTCTCTTCAAAATAGCTGTCCATACTTTCATGTATATTGAAGTTCAACAAAACAAAACAGACTAAAATAACACCATTAATTAGAACAAAGCAAAACAGGGATATAAGTATTTGCCTTCAAAGAGATAGTAGAAGGAAATTCCCCCTATTTGCTACGTTGCCTATGGTCAACCTCTCAAGGGATGTCCAGATCACTGGCTCTCACTTGCTAACAGGGGGAAGGGGAGGTCCAACACCATATTTTAAAGGTAGATTTTACTTTTACTCTCCTTATTTTAAAAAATGAACTATATATGATAACATGTTCAAGTGTTAAATACACATTGATGGTTTTTTTGTTTCTTTGGGTTTTTTTTTTTTTTTTTTGTACTTTGCGCTTGCCAGGCAGGTGCTTAAGCCACTGAACTAAGTCCCTGGCCCCTACATTGTTGTGTTTTGACAGTGTATTGCATACGTCCAAAGATCCCAGTCAAAAATGTTTTCATTACCCTAGAATGTTTTCTTGTGCCAACCCAGGCAGCAGGCCCATAATTTTGACCCATGGCCATAATTTTCCAACAATGATATTTAGTATGTACCTGAAACTACTTTAGTGATCAAAATAGTACCAATATTATAGTCCTGTTACAGGTGGGAAAATTGAGGCAGGGAGACTTTAATTTAAAATGATACTATTTGGGTTAAAGTGACTCTACCATATTCACATTTACCACATAGCACATTTATCATACTCATATTTACCACATACTCACATTTACCACATAGCAGTAGAATTTTTGAAAAACACCGAAGTGCATATTATTTACAGCAAACTTTCTCTTCTTTTAGAAGTGCAGTAAATTGGGATGGCCTTGAACTCACAGTCCTGCCTCAGTCTCCTGAGTTTTTATGGGTGTATGCCACCACATTTATGGGTGTACGCCACTGTGTTCAGCTCATGTGAACATTGCTGGATCTTTGAGAATCTCCACTCCTCTTCCCATCTTGTGTTACTGGGGTTGAACCCAAAGTCTTTGCCCCGAGCTACATCCTTAGCCCTTTAGTATATTTTATTTTGAGACATGGTCTCACTGAGTTTCTCAGATTGAGTTTGAATTTGCCATCCTCTTGCCTCAGCCACCAGAGTGTTGAGATTATCGTTGTGCCAGTATTCCCAGCCCTGAGAATATTTTTACAAGTCATTTTATGTGTGATTAAAGTGTAAAACTAATATAAAACTGATATTCAAATGTAAAACTAATACACAAACTAGTACAATATAATTTAGTACTTAGGTTTGGATATCCTACGAATCCATTGACCTAACATCTAGAAATGGTTGAAGCTGTAAATGGTGTAATCTATTACACATTTGTTTCAGCAATTGCAAAATCAATTTTATGAAGTAGTTTCCTGTGTTTTGATGATCTGCATTACTCAAGAATTTATATATCTGGAATTAGGATTGGTCTCTAAGAAATACATTTTTTTCTTATCTAATATCAGACAATATTATTTTTTGTGGGTATCAGATCATTGTGATTCTTCTCTGTGTGCAGAAAGTAGTTTTACCTTAACCACAGTGGAACCTGTATAAACCCTAAAAGGAATATGATAAGATTGATTTAACCAAATCCACAGGATTCTAGGAGAACTGAAATTTAATGCATTTAAGTAAGAATCACAGCCAGGAATTGGACTCATAATATAATTCAATAGATTTTCTTAGAGTATTACTTTTAAAAGAAGATGAGATTTTCAGAAAACAGAAGGTTATCTTAGCAAGTGATTGTTTATTTTCCCAACTAATAATTGAATTTTTTTCAGAGACATTAAACCTGACAATATATTGATGGATATGAATGGACATATTCGGTTAGCAGACTTTGGATCTTGTCTGAAGTTGATGGAAGATGGAACGGTAAATAAAGATAAGCCAAAATTATTTGACCCACAGACATTTCCCTTGGTGTATGTCTTCTTTCTTTTAAAAACCATCTGTTTGTACAACCTATGCATCAAGCTACACATTTGTCTATCTCTGTTCTACCTCCTTTACGTTTGGGCGTATGGATTCACACTATAGCCTGCTGATGAAGCTGCAAGCCATTTCATCTGTTGAATTAATTTGGAGATTAACGTTTTGAGAACCTTGTTTGCTCCTCCTTTAGTTGGTAACTATTTGTTACTGGTCTTGAGATATTTCTAAGTTTTCAGAAGAGGAAGGCAAATAAGTGCTGCATCCTCACCTTTAGTTCTTTTTTCTTCCCAAATTATGCAGTCATCCTGAGGGACAGTGTTAACAAATTAATCTTTTTTTTCAGAAAGCCCTCTAGATTATATTAATTTTATGCCCCCTTTTGCTTAACTTCTGTTAGTTAACTTATAAAGAAAAAGATTATTGACCTCTGCCTTTGGTCATGTTGAAAAGAATAATGGGAACCAAATTAGCCCTCCTATTATATATATGAACAAGTCTAAGTCAGGGTACACTATTTAAGACATCTGTTTTTAAGCTCTGAACAAGCAGCAGCAGAATGTTTTCTCTAACAGAAATGAGCTCTTGAGGTGTACCTCATAATTGCCTGGAAATGGAACAGTTCCTGATGCTCCTGCAGATAGCTAGAATTAGAGCAGAGTGAGGTATTTCTTCCAGGGTTAGAAGAGTCTGCAGGGATTGGCATTGGAGGGGTAGGAATATGTAGAGACACAGTCTACAGTATCCCTATGGGGTTGCCACACAAAAGTTAGGCAGTACGTATGTACTGCAATAATATGTAGAAATACCCATATAAAACTAGAATTCTGCCACAGAGATCAAGCAGTAATGGAGGGTAAAGTGCTAGGAGACTTTGTGGTTTGGGCCCTAGACACTCAGTGTATACCTTTATAATACTTAAAACCTACTGTAACCTGTCTCACAACCTGTCTCTTCAGTCCAGATCCTGATAAAATCCAAGAGTTAGGTTTGTTGTTGTTTTTGTTTATTTTGTTTTGTTTGAAATAGGGTTTCACTATCTAGTTCAAGCTGATTTTGAACTGACTGGCCTTGAACTCACAGGGATCATCCTGTCTCAACCTCCCAAATGCTGGGATTCCAGGCATGCATCACCATTCCTGGCAAGGCATTTTCTAACAAATGGGAAGATGAGAGAATTACTCGAAAGCAGGCCTTGGATTATAAAGAATGTCCTCAACCAAAAGAAATGATACCATTTGTATGCTTTAAAAATTCTAACATTTATACTTTACTTAAATGTAAAGTCATTTTTCTACCACATTACCAATCAAAACCAAAAATTTTATTTACTTCACATGATATGCATAAATTAATTCCTTGGGTCAAATATCTAAATACAAAAATGAAATATACACAACTATTAGAAGAGAGCATAAGGGAGAAGGCTGTATGAGAGTGGATTTGGCAGTGATATCCACAATGGAAAAGAATATGTATTATTTGAGGAGTTAAAAATAAAGTTACAGTTTGATTTAGCAATTTCTCTTCTGTGTAAGTACCCAAAAGAAATGAAAGCAGAGATTTGAGCAGATGTTTGTACACCTTTTTTATATGCATTATTCACAAAGGCCAAAAAGGATGGAAGCAATCCACATGCTCATCATTAGGAAAAATGAATAAGCAAAATGTAGTGTATACATAGACATGATAGAGGTAATCAGCCTTTAACACATTCACAGTGGGGGCTGCTAGGTGGTTAGAGTCACCAGTGATACATGCGAGACTGTACTGCTTATACCAGCAGTGGTACCAGCTGCCTGATGGGACAGTCATGCATGGACCATGTAGTTCAAGGCAGTGGGAACTTGTTTAAAATGTGGGATCCTGACACATTTCATAACACGTGAACCTTGAGGACATTATGCTAAATGGAGTAACTAGTCACCAAAAACATTAGATAATGCCATTTAGATGAGGTACTGGAATAAATTTACAGAGACTGAAGAGTTGCCAGCCATTAAGTGAAGAGAAAGGAAATTATTGTTTAATGGGAACATCTTAAAATTTTGCCATGGTGGTACATATAATCCTAGCACTCTGGGAACCTATGGCAAGAAGACTACAAGATTGAGCCCAGACTGGGTAAGTCAGTGATTTAGTCAGCGGCTGTCTCAAAAGAAAAAGACAAACAAACAAATAAACAACACCTGGGGATGTAGCTCAGTGAGGCGGCTATGGTTCAACCCCAATATTGTCTTATTGTTATTATTGTTAATAATAAACCAACAAACCAGTTACATTTTCTATGAAATACCAATCTATTTTTCAACCTGCAGTAAGTGTGTCTTTTCTTTTCTTTGGGTTCTCTCTCCTGCTCCTTTTTTTTAAAAATTGTTATGCAGTTAACAATTATGTAGATAAATGTTCAAGTTTATTAATATCCTTGTTTATGATTGCTTCAAGTATCACATTCTTCCATCCAAGTTCAATTTTGTGTTTTTTGAAATACAACCAATAGTGCCTTTCTTTGAAGGGATTTATAAATTACAGTTCTTTCAGCTTTTGTATGAACATGTCTTTAATATCCATTAATTGTCATAATTTAAATAAATAGGGAATTCTATATTGAAAGTTATTTATCAATTTCTAGGTACAGTTCCATTTTCTTTTGACCACTATTGTTGTTATTATTAATTCATCTATCAGTGTAATTATTACTTTTTAATACTTATTCTCTAATTTTTACCTCTGATGTTTCATAATTTAACTACAGTGTGTAGAGGTGGTGCTGGGTACTGTGCTTTTCCACCATCCATGAATTCAAGTCTTATGTTAGTCTTAAAAAGTTATCAACTGTAAATATTGCTTTCTGCTATCTCTCATTTCTGCTGTCTTGCATTACTCTGTGTTGAACCTGCTCTTTCTAGTGTCTTATATCTGTTGGCCTTTCTTCTGTTATTTTCATCTCTGAATAGTGGATGCTGATTAATTTCTTCAGCTCTTCAGGTTTTTTTTTTTTCATTGTGTCTATTTAAAAAATTTCAGTGCCCATTTTCATTTCTAGGACTTCTGTTTCTCTCTCTTTTGTTTTACTCTTTTATATACTTAGCGATTTTAGACATACTTATTTGAAAGAATAGATCTCATAGTTGCTAGAGATTCCATCATATTGCTGGTTGGGATTTGTGACTGTGTATCCTGGACAGTGCCCTCATTTTATTCATATTATCAGACCGTGAGCTCGTTTTCAGTGATATTTTTACATGTGAGAATTGTATCTGATCAAATTTGAGCATATGTTCTCCAGAGCAAATTTGGATTTGTTTGGTTTCCTAGAAGCAAACAAACTGAGTACTCTGGGGCAGTATTTATGGCACTTTCTCAGCCTGAGACAGTGTGGAGCACAGAAGAAATGTGAGTTAGAATTCCAGATGCTGGAACTTAAGTGATCTAGTTAGTGAAAGTCACCATTCCACTTAACAATATACTTCTTGGGCAGAGGTTGTACAGGGCAAACTCCCTACTTCCTGAAAGCTTGTGCTCTTTCCTTTTGTTCCCCTGTGTATTTTAAAATGTAAATACCTAGAAAATGAAAATCAGAAATTTTTCAATCCTGCCAGAGCTCTAATGCTTATCATCCTAGTAGCCAACCAGTTCTTGAGTGTTAGTTCCTCAGCACTTGTTTTTTTAAGAGTATTTGTGTTTTAAAAAGTAACTGTTACACTTTTAAGAATTTGTAAAGGAAGTATTTTCAAGTTATTAATCTCTGTATTGCTAAGTTAGAAGTGTAATTTGGTCTAGATAAAAAGAATGGTAAGCAGAATTTAGAATGTTCAGAACCTTCAGAATATTCATTTTTTAAATGTTTTTAAAGAAACATAACATCCCCCTCGCTTTAACTTCAAGTAATCTTAGACTATATGTACCCAGGGCTTTTGTTTTAGTTACCTGTTTTCTAATTTATATCTAACCTGCTATAATTGTTTTCTCAACTTTTTGTATATTAGAACATTATTTTATTTATTTGTATTATTTTGCAGCACTAGAGATTAAACTTAGGGCCTTTTCACAGAGCTATATCCCTGGCAATTTTTCCTTTTTCATTTAAGGGAGGGTCTCTCCACTGTGCAGGCAAACTTAGGCTCAAACTTGTGATCCTGTTGTTTCAGGCTTCCATAGTACTGGAATTATATGTGTGTACCTCCACACTCAGCTGAGACTTTATTTTTTGAAGGATACTTCCCCTCTTTTATAAAGTATTTTAGTAGTTAGTAAATATTTTGCTGTGCAATATATTATTGACCTGTTTTTTGTAGGTTTCATTAAGGAGTTGGAATATAAGCTCTAGTATTGGCCTACATTTCTTACATTGTCTGCTCCCCCATCTGATAATAAAATCTTCAGTTCCATGTATATATGTATGAAATGTATGTATGCTTAAGAAATAAATATCAGTAAGTCAATAATATATTATAAATCCAATATTCAATTTGTTAATGATTTTGATGACTCAGAGCATATTGTTTCCCTGAAGGTAGTATTCTAAGTAGCAACTATAGTAAAGTTTCTGCAGTGTTGTGATATCTGAAAAATCATTACTATGGAGGTGATATAAAAGCTTAACCTATGTACTAGAAAACTAAATTCAGATGACAAAATATACTTGTTATTAGTTAATTTTGTCTATTGCATATTTTACATGAGTGTAACTTTTAAAATATAAAATTAGTTTGTTTCTAATATATTACAGCAGATTAATAAAAACGTGAACTTCTTCTTCAGGTCCAGTCCTCAGTGGCAGTTGGAACCCCAGATTATATTTCTCCTGAAATCCTTCAGGCCATGGAAGATGGAAAGGGAAGATATGGACCTGAGTGTGACTGGTGGTCTTTGGGGGTCTGTATGTATGAAATGCTTTATGGAGAAACACCATTCTATGCAGAATCTCTGGTGGAGACATATGGAAAAATCATGAACCACAAAGTTAGTATATTCTACATTTTTAAAAATTACTATGGTAAATAAAACAACATAATACTATGATATTAAAGAGAAAATATTTCTAAAAACAGTGAAAAATAACATTCCTTTGGTAGTAAGGGAAACAACAAACATGACTAATCACAATCCATAAATTGTACATAAAATTCTTAATTCTAAGTTTATTTTGTATTTTGTTTAAAGTAAAAATTGAATGGCCTTTCCAATTGAATAAGAAAGGTCATAGATAGTTGAAGTCATTACTTACTATACATGTAATCATGACTAGAAGGCACGTAAAGGTGCTATTCTCAATTTTAGTAGTAACAATGTAATATAAACAAAATTAAAAATGAGACATTTTATCTCTTTGTTTTGAGACAGGGTCTCACTGTGTAGTGCAGGCTGGCCTTGAATTCACTGTGTGTCCTTGAACTTGTGATCCTCCTGCCTCAGCCTCCTAATCATGAGCATGATTCACCTTACCCAGCGATATTTTGTTTTTCAAATTGGCAATGATAAAGAGAAAAATAGTGTATACGTACAGTACATAAATAATGCAATTAGATGGACATCTGAGATATTTTTGATGGGACTATAAATTGTTATAACCTTTCTATTCCAATATTATTTACGATCATAAAACATTAGCAACAATCCAAATTCACAGCAGGAAAAATTTGCAGAGCTTGAATCCATTTAGCATAGCACTAAGTGAAATAGAATAGATTGTATTATAGTAAGAAGAGGAAAGGTTTTGATTATGTGTTTCACAAGATACTGAGCAGTTGCAGGAATTTTGAATGTGAATATTCGCAAAGGGAATCATCTATTCTTTTTAATTTATGTGATTTTTAGTTGTTTTATAATTAGTTATTATATAAATTTTAAAAGTTTATGCTACAGATAGTGCTCTTAAATAGTTACGAAGAGATGAAAAACTGAAAACAACTGCAAGAAATCATTGTAATATAACATGCACTGAGTAGCACAAGTTTTTAAGTGAGATAGTTTCAGTTCAAGATCTATTTCTGTCATTTACTAGTTGTGTGACATTGAGAAAATCACTTGAATACTGTGTCTGGGGTTCTTCTGTAAGACTTATAATGGCAGTAGTCATCTGACATAATTGTTGTGAGGCTTAAATGAATTAAATGAGTAAATACTTTGATTAGTGTCAGATAAATATTCTTCAGAAATGTTTACTGTGATCAGTTCATCATTAATTTGTATTCTATATGAACATTATTGATCATCTACATTCTGTCAAAATGTTAAATAAGTTCCTTTTCATTTTAATAGACATTTAAATTTTTATCATATTTTAATTTGGTACATATGTGCTAATATTGTTTAATACTTTCTGTAGTACATCTCTGATTAAATCACATATGGAATTACAATTCTTTCAGGAAAATGACCTTTCGTATTCATCTCTGGTCTCCTTTAGTATCAATTCTGTGTTCCAGAATACACTTACTAGATATTTTTTAAAGAAAGGGTATTTTTGAGAAAATAAATAAGTCTTTATTCAAAAACTGATTTTTGTTTTTATTTCTGTTATTCTCTATATAGGAGAGGTTTCAGTTTCCAGCCCAAGTGACAGATGTTTCTGAAAATGCTAAGGATCTTATTCGAAGACTCATTTGTAGCAGAGAACATCGACTTGGTCAAAATGGAATAGAAGACTTCAAGAAACACCCATTTTTTAGTGGCATTGATTGGGATAATATTAGAAACTGTGAAGCACCTTATATTCCAGAAGTTAGTAGCCCAACGGATACATCAAATTTTGATGTGGATGATGATTGTTTAAAAAATTCTGTAAGTATGGTATGAAATGCGTCTCCCCTGCTTTTTCTTTTGAATATGCTTATAAAGTAATTTTTTGGTCTCTGAATACTATATTAGCACCACCTGATCACTTAACGATCAAGCAATAGTCATGGTTTCTAGAGCATATTTATCATAAACTAGAAATTAAGAACGTTAACTGAGGTCAACATAGTTATCTATACGAAAAATTCAAAGCTTTACTTCTGAGATAAGTTACGCTAATAAGTTTCCTAATGAAGACAAATTAGATGCTTTAGTGGATTTCATGATGGCAGAGTCAAAGGGTTGGCAAATCTCTCTCTAAAATCAGCCATGAAACAGGACAAAATTGCCAAAAGCAGTCATTTCAGAGCTTAGTAGATTAACCAAAGGGAAATAAATGGAGAACTATTTATGTGTGAAAAACTTCTTAACTTTGGTTACAGTCACAAATACCATATCCCTTCTCCCATAATCACCTACTTAGCTGGTTGTGATAGTTGAACTAGTACCTAGGAGCTGGCTGTAAAAACTAGCAGTTTTTTTGCTAGAGTAGGGAGACTTGATGTGAAGGGCCAAAACCACACCAATTATATTGCTGCTTAAAGTAGCCAGGTGGTGTGAAATGAACTGGGAGGTCCATGCCCTTACGAGCCTGAGGTTATGACCCTGGTCAAGGCAAATGGCCGACAAGCAGTCTAGTCAAGTGGGTCACATGATGTGTTGCCTTCTACTCTGAGTCATTAAGTTAATTTGAAATAAACTTTAGGAAAATAAGAGCATGAAACTTTTATGTTTCTTCCTTCTTGAGCTTTAATTTATTTACTTAAGGTTTTTTTTTTTTTTTTGAAATGAAGTCTTGACGTGTTGCCCAGACTGGTCTTAAATTTCTGGTCTCAAATGATGCTTCAGCTCCCAAGCAACTAGATGTATAGGCATGTGTCACTGTACCTGATTGAGCTTGTATTTTTATTGTTTTTTTATTGCCTATGTTTTAATTCTGTATAGGCATTTTTAATATTAATATCATGTTTTTACTGTTTAGTATTATGTTCAAGGCAGATAAGAACTTCTTTTATACTTTCCTTCCTAAACTTTATAAGAAAAGGATAGATAAGGGGCTGGGGATTTAGCTCAGTGGCATAAGCGCCTGCCTTGCAAGCAGGCAGTTGTGAGTTCGATCCCTGGTACCGATAAAAATGAAAAAGACAAAAAAAAAAAAAAAAACAACAACAAAGAAAAGGATAGATGGACTTCCCTTTCCAACATTTTACTAGAAATTATATTTACTGTTAACATTTCCAATTCAGTGCATAGTACAGATGATTGAATTATCCATGGTAGCTGTAGTCTGTAGTTAATTGTGAACACTGCATTAGCTGACATGACCTTTAGCTCTGTGTAATACATACAAAGGTAGGTGCCTGAGAGCCTCTGGTCAGAACATTTTTATCAGTTTAGGGATACCTAACTTATTTTTATATGTGCTTCTACTTAAATGCACCTTATGATATATATAATATTTTTAAATGGGGTCTTGCTGTATACTTTAGGATGCTCTTGAACTAACTAGCCCAGCCTAGTCTCAAACTCTCAGCAGTCCTCCTGCTTTTGAGTGTTGAAATTAGAAATGGTGCAGTACCACACCTGGTTTGTGTAATACAGATTGTTGATTCATTGTCATTGAACTCATATCTAACAGCTCTATAATTCATAACTGAAGGAAGCTTATCTCAAACATGTTCTTTTCTTTGTAAAGCTACATTACAGCTTTTTTGCTTATAAATTCTAATAGCACTTTAGTGCTATGATTAGAAGACATTTTAAAAAATGAAATTATCTGGGCTGGAGGTTTAGCTCAGCGACCTAAGTGCCTGCCTTGCAAGTAGGCAGTCGAGAGTTCGATCCTTGGTACCAATAAAAAGGAAAAAGACAAAAAAAAAAGAAATTATCTGCAAAAGACAAAAATATGAAAACCATAGGGCCAAATAGACCTTAAAAAAGATGTTTGGTTATGGTGTGAGAACTTAAATGAGAAAATAAAGTATTTCCTTTTTATTCTCAGCTAGGAATGTGAATATAGGATAACTCAGATTTTTCTCTTCTTCATGTTGTGATTTCGAAAAAATTAGGTATTTGTAAATTTTTATAGTTTACAAAAATTTTAGCTTCTATTGTAAACTCACAAATACAGAATATATTAGTAATAACTATACTTGGACTTTCAGTCTTCATTTTATCAGGATTTTATAGTATCAGTGTTCATGGTCTAAATTTTATATTATTTAACTTCGTGCTAAATAATTACTATTTCCAAAGCCATATATTTCCTATGGACAGTATTTCTAGCCTAACCTATTAATTGCAGCTTCAACTTCCTATTTTTTACCAAGTGTTTTCTATTCCTATAGGAAACAATGCCCCCACCAACACATACTGCATTTTCTGGGCACCATCTGCCATTTGTTGGTTTTACGTATACTAGTAGCTGGTAAGTTTCAACAATTGGACAATATGTAACAAATTAAAGTTAATTAAAGTTTTTAAAATATAATGCATAAGAAAGCCTGTAAAATAGGATAAATATGCTATTGGGAAAATAAGATATTGTAAAATGAGTAGAGCACACAAGAATCTTACCTCTTTTAGGAAGGGAAAGAACAGGACAAATAGAGAGCTTAGAATCTAATACTCAGCAGTGAAGCAAGGATTAGAAGAGCCTTGTGCTAGTGCATAAATATTCTGTAGATGTTAAGCATGAGAATTTTCAACACACTGACCGTATCGTCCTTCCACACCTTGTTCCACTTAGATACTCTTGTTCCTCCTTACCCAGGTTAAGTTCCACTGAGAATTACCCGCCTCAGTTCCCTAGCTCTCTCATTGTTACACTTGCTTTGTTATGTCAACATTTATAATTCAGTTCTTTGCTGTATTTGGTGTACCGTCCAGAAAACTGACCATTCTTACCAGCCTTACTTTAAATTCATGTTTACCAGCCTCAGCTTTTAGTTGGAAGATGGACTGTATTTCTCAGTCTTAGCACCTAGGTAAGCATTTCACACTTGCCACTTGCCTGTGAAATTGCAGTCATCCTCACTATAAGCTCATGCTGTTGCTCCCTCATTCCTCAAGAGGAGCAGCAAGACTCCTATGTGCTCTTCTTACCATAGATGGACCATGAAAGCTTCCGGCTGAGGCCAACTCCATCCGTCTTCTCTTGCCTAGTATAGTTATTGTTCACTTTAATGCCATACTTTTTACCCATTTTGTGTCATCTTCATAATCAGATCATTTCCTTCAGCTTTAAAGCATATAGTTATTTCTTCCATCTTCCAGCAAAATGTGAAACCTCTTTGGGTCCCTTTCTTTTACCCTGTTACTAACCAGTTATCTCATCTGTGTTGTAACGGAATTACTTTTGTTGACTAGTTTTTTTTATACTATTTTTCTTTGAATCCATTCCAGTCAGGATTGTGCTCTTATCACTGTCACTTAGCACAGGCTTCTTTTGTTACTGTCACTTTTGATCTCCATGCTGCTAAATCTGATGATTACTTTTCAGTCCTAGACTTATTTGCCTAGTGTCATCCTTGCCACAGCTCCACACCACTAAAAATTTTTCGTTTACTTTCAGAGCACTTGTCTGATTTTCTTTTTAATCTTTCTGGCCACTGTTCGGTCTCCCTAACTGAGTTTTCTTAATCCTCCTGATCTTTGTGAATATCATTGTTTTCAGAGTGTTGTAGGGCTCAGTCTTTGGCCTTCTTTTTTCTCCCTGTCCTCCCTCTGTTCTTCCAGTTACCTGCTGATGACTTCTCAGTGTGTATCTGCCGCTGAGGCTTCTCTTTTTTTAAATCTGTCTTAATCATCTACGTAATAACTTTCTTTATTTCTTCCTTTGAATCTGTGCAAAGTTATCCTGCTAAAAGATACGTCAGAATATGCCGCTCCCTGTTCAGTACCAATCCCCTTCACACCCCAACTCTTAATGACTTTGTCATAACTCCAAACCCAAGTTCTTATAAGCCCTTTTCAACTGATTCACATTTATTTCTGATTTTTTTTTAAACGACCCTTCAAATGTGACTATCTTTCTGATTTTATTTCCCATTGCTCTTTGCCTTGCTCTCCTCAACTTCATCTACGTGAACAGCCTTTGCAGTCCAACAGCATTGTTTCTGGAATCTTGCAATTGTGTTTCATCTGCCTAGAATGCTCTTCCTCCTGAAATTTCTTGGACTGGTCTCCTTATACCTGCCTTTTCTCACAGTCATTTTCATAGGATAGCTTTTCCTGACCACTTTAAATTTTTATCTCCTCTTCATCAAGGCTTTATTTCTGTTTTTCTTCATGAATTCTCCTTAGCATTTAACACTATCTAATGCACTGAAGACTTCAGTTAATTATCTTATTGCTGTCTCTGTCACTGGACTTTAAGGATTTTTGTTTATTGCTGACTAATAACTCCTATATTTTTTATTAGCTCATACGGAATTAAGGAAGATAGCTCAGTTTTGAATTTTGAATTGCAAATTCTGGTTAAAAGTAGCATGGTTGATGTTTTTAACTGCTATTTCACTTAGGTGGTCAAATTGTTTTAAACTACTAATAACCCTTCAGCAAACTTCAGTTTTTTAAATATTAAAGATAATTTGAAGGATTTAAGTTTTCATTTAAAAAAATAAAAGTGGGTTATAGTAGTTATTCAGAAATATTTCTACACTCATTTTAGCTAAGTGTAGATATTCAAATGCATGTTTTAAATGAATAATTTCAAAGGGTTGTTTTTTTTTCACTTTTTTTATTGTAGTATGAACTTGCATTTTTTTTCTTTTCTTCAGTGTTCTTTCTGATAGGAGCTGTTTAAGAGTTACAGCTGGCCCCACCTCAGGAGATCTTGATGTTAATGTTCAGAGGACTCTAGACAACAACTTAGCAACTGAAGCTTATGAAAGAAGAATTAAGCGTCTTGAACAAGAAAAACTTGAACTTAGTAGAAAACTTCAAGGTAAACATATTTAAGGATAATATTTTTCTTTTGAATTGGTAACATCAAATTATGAGCTGTATTCCAAGTAGTTATTTTATCTTAAAGTGGTTTATGAGTGGTGAAAATCACATTGTATTGTATTTATATAAGATATAGTATAATACCATTTATGTAAAAACACAATTAATAGTAAGCAGTAAAAAAAATTGTTTCCGATCATTTTGTGTGTACACACACACACACACACATATATGGGAATAAATACATATGGAGAAAGGAAAAGATTATGAGGACAACAGGAATTCTTCTCACCATAGTAAAACACCTTGATGACTTTCAGAGCATATTTTCTTGATCTTTAAGAATTATTGCTTCTCTCCTACTGTCACTCTTTATAGCATTGTACCTGTCATGTTGTTTGGTGATTTTTTTGAATGCACAAAGGTGAACGTTTTGTAAATTTTGACCTAGTTTCTCTCATTGGCAAAAATCATTATTAATCTCTCCTTGCTTCAGCCCTCTGTTGACAGCAAGATAAATCTCAAAGTTATAATATTTAAACTACATTAATCTCAGTTGCAGGCAAGCCTTTCATAATGTCCTGGTTATAATTTTTCAGGGAATTTTCAGGTCTGTAAGTCTCTATTATTTAATTAGGTTCTTGGTAAGAAATTTAGAACACTAAATTGTGAAGATAAATTCCATTTGTCAGATTGCACTGTAGCCCTGGAGCTGAAGAATAAGTTTAATGTTTAATAACATTTGTGAATCTAGCTTTCTCATTACCCTTGCAGAGCTCTGTAGTCTCGCATTTCTTATTCTCTGCATTAAAGATGTCATTATCTTGGTATCTGGGCTTCTGCTATAGCTATGACATCTTGAAGTGTGCATCAGCGAGGTGTTCTGAGGTTTTCCTGTAGTTAGTTTGATAGAGGTGGTGGTGGCAGCTTTCCAGTGTGTTCTATGCAGAGGAACTCCATTGAGAGAAAGAGGTTCAGTCACAGTCACAGAAAGTGAGCTGCTGCTTACTTGCTTCAGGAAAACCCCAATTTTCTCTCTCTGGTGCCCAGTGAGTGTCATAAAGATGGTCCTAGGAGTGATTGTAGTGATCGTAGCTCTGTAGTTTTTTAGCTACATACTGGTAGCACAGTATCTAGGCATTTTGCAAAGCTTAAAATATCTGAGTACCACTATTCTCATTACTACCAGCTGGTTTTGCAATAGTAAGAACTAACTTTCTTTATGTTTTTTTTCCTATTCAATCTTGGATTTAACCAGCTGGATGCTTTCTCTTATATATGGCATTTCTGGAATACATACCAGATTGAGCGTATCTGCCGATTTCTCTAACTAGAACAGGGGTTCATCTATAGGGAACTTCTCCTTTTTGGGGCTTTTTAGCCTCAGGGTAGTGGTGGTGAACTTGTGGCATGTGTGTTGAAGCAGGCTTTTTGTTACTATTGAAATCTCTAATAGGTTCCCATGCTGCTGTAGGATTACCCTCTTCAACTGTACTAGTGGCAGCAGCGTCCTTGGCCGCCAGTTTTTTTCTTCTTGGTATTTGGCCTCTTAGCTTTTGCCTCACTGTTTTACAAGATGGGCTTCGTGGTGTCTTAATTCCAGTATTCCTTCAATTCCGTCATCACCTATAACTCTGTATCACCCTATAATTACCGTTTCACTTTTCTTATACTGTGTTATCAGATTTCCATCACTGTTACAAAATATACAATTTAAACAGAGGAAAGATTTACTTTGGCTCGTGGTTTCTCAGATTTTAGTCAGTGGTGGCCAAGTTACTTTTGGACCATTGGTGAAGCAGTACATTATGATGGTAGCAGAAGTTATCTTTTTGTGGTAGCTAGGAAACAAGGCAGAGAAGCAATGTTGAGATTCCCTTCAGGGTTATCCTTGAAGTTACTTCCTGCATCTAGGCCCTGTCTCCTAAAGAATACACCACTTCTCAGTAGTATCACATGCCAGTCTTTTCACATGTGAGCATTTGGAAACATTTAAGGTTCAAAGCAGCACATCCTCATTTCTCATTTTGTAGTTAGTAATAATCATACTCACATATATCTTCAAAGGTATAATTCCATTTTTGTCACAAAATGCAGCTTTGCCTATGCACTTGTACAATTTAAAATAACATACTTAAGGGGCTGGGGATTTGGCTCAGCGGCATAAGTTCCTGCCTTGCAAGCAGGCAGTTGCGAGATCTCTGGTACCGATAAAAAAAAAAAAAAAAAAAAAAAAAAAATAACATACTTAAAACACACAAGTTCAAATTCATGCACACCAGCTCTAAATGCTATGCAGCAGACTCATTTTTCTTCCCAAGCTCAATTGTATTGCATTGTAAAATCCACTGATTATTTCTGAAACAGTATCTTTTTTACCTGTCAGCATTATTTGACCCAATGAAGTATTTTTGCTTCCAGATAAAACTTTGTTTTTGTTTGTCTTTCTGGGGCACTTTAGTCTACTAGTTTTTCTTTTTCTTCATAAAACAGCCCTTTTGGAGTTTCTTTTGTTGATTTTTCCTTAACCTTGACCTTGATTGTTAGAATGTCCCAGAATAGTATCGGCTTCCTATATTGTCAGAGGAAAAACCTTACAGCCACCTGTAAGTCTTCTCTTCTCATCCCACATGGCTGATCCATTAGCAAATCAGGTTAACTTGGCCTGTGATAATAGATTTATAACCTAGATATCACTCTCTATAGGGTTCTGATCTTTTTGTCAAACTACCATCTGTTTTCCTCCATATTACTGCAGCAACTTACTGATTTCCCCTACTATACCTTTTCCTATCCTCTTTACTGCTTTTTCAGCTTGTTTCCAAAACAACTAATTGTGTAAAAATATAATTTAGATCATTTTATTTCACTGCCTTATCTCTACTCCCAAAGGCTTGCAAGCTCATATGAATAACCAAATTGATTTCAGTAGCCTAAAGTCATGTATGATGAAACATCTTACATACTTTATTTGCTTCTACTTTCTTCCTTGTTTTTTCTATTCATGACGCCCAAAGATTCATGCTATCCTTACTGTTCTTTCCACAGCCAAGCAGGACTCCCCTCTTCCCCACCCTGGACCTTTGCATTAGTTACTGAATATAGTCTCCCTTTGATAGTCACAGGACTTACTCGGTTACCTCTTTACTTGAATCAGATCTCTAGTTCAAGGAGGCTTACAATGGGTCCTTTCCTGATCGTCCTATTTATAATTTAATCTCAGCTCCATCTCAGCACTCAAGATCCCCCTTTTATGGTCATTTTCTCCAAAATGAAAGATACTACATACAGTCTAGTTTGTATATTTTGTGAATAAAGGAATGCATGTATTAACAAATAATCAAGAGTTTGTACATCCTAAGAGAACAAACTGAGTTTTACAATCATAAAAGGTTACAATCATACTTTTTGAGGGCAAGTAGAGAAAGACACTGTTGGCATCAGTAGAACAGACTATTTTCTGTTCTTCAATAAATTCCCTAAATTTCTGCATGTGAATTACTTCCTGTTTTATAAAAAAGGATTGATTGACTGATTGCAGTACTAAGGAATAAATCCAGACCTTTGCTCTGGCGTTTTTTTTTTTGGGGGGGGGGTCACTGTTGTTGTTGGGGCGGAGGAGGCTTACAGGTTATTACATTGCCCAGGCTGGGTGTGAGTGTTTGACCCTCCTGCCTTAGTGCTGGAATTACGTGCATGTGCTACCATTCCTGTCTTCTTTATTGTTTTTTTTTTTATATGGTGATAAACTTACAGTAATATGTGCAAGTACTGTTTTACGTGCATGAACAGTAAATGTTTATATATGTGTGTAACTCCATCCATATCAACATACAGGATATTTCCAACATAACAGTCTCCTCATGTTCTTTCCTGTTTTGTACTCTTCCATTCTTAAAGTAAACTTTACACTAATTTCTTTCACTATTGATTAATTTCTAACTGTTCTTGCACTTTGTATAAATGGTGCAGTACTATGTAATACTCAATTTTGTGTCTGGCTTCCTTTACATAGTACGTTTTTGAAATTCACCCATTTGTTTTGGGGTAGGCCATTTTCCTCAGACAGAACTTAATCTCTGAAATCCTCCAAAATCTTAAGAGATTTCAGTCTCGAGTTTTACCACCTCTCTTGAGTTCTTATGTAATAAGATTAAGGAGCCAATGCTATCTATAGGTGAACTTCAACATACAAGGCCAGGACTTCTGTGTATTACATAATGGCATGTTTAAGCTTCCCTTTATATACCAGACTTAGTTCCTTGTACAAACTTTTTGACTTATCACATGATGATGCTCTTTGCTATGACAGATGGAACCAAGTAGTTGATTCAGTAGCAGAGTATAACAACAGTACTTAAAACTGAAAATCTCATCCATTAGCATCTTGCTTTTTTTATAGATATAATAAATTTTAAAGACATGTAATGGAAGTTTTATAGCAATTTTAAATGTGTGCACATGCTCTTTGTCAGGGGGTAACTGTTCTGATCTATAGAACTATATATGGATTTTTCTACAAAGACATATATTAATACATATTTTAAAATTTTTAAAGTATGTCAATGGTTTTTCATTCTTTCTCTTATTCTCGTTTTAAAAGAATCAACACAGACCGTCCAGGCTCTACAGCATTCAACTGTTGATGGGCCACTAACAGCAAGCAAAGATTTAGAAATAAAAAACTTAAAAGAAGAAATTGAAAAACTAAGAAGACAAGTAGCAGGTAAATTTCTGTGATTCATCATTAATTGCATTTGGTAGATTTTAAGAAATAATGTATTTGCACCTAGTTTCTTCCCTGTCTTACATGTTATGAGTTATGTGTCAGTGATGAAAATGCAAATAAAATGGGTTCTGCCATCAAGGAGCTCTGTTTTGGTCTCAGAAGCAGATATATAAATAATCAGAATAAATTTGGCATGACTGGGGGAAAATAAGCAGGTACATGGAGAGGAGTGTCTGACCCAGATTTAAAGAAAGCAAGGATTCTTTTTCAGAAGACCTACTTTTAGTTGTGAAAATTGAGTTGGAATTTGTCTGGCAAATCAGAAAGAAAAGATAATACAATTGAGGAGAAGGAGGGACACTGTAGAGAAGGGAACTGTACATATGTAGATGTTAAGGTTTGTAAAAATTCGTTTGCTCATTTTTCAATGCATTCCTGAGATTAATTAAAATTGACAAATGTTAGAGCACACATGTAATCCTAGTACTCAGGGGACTGAAGCAAGACGATCATTGCAAGTTCGAGACCAGCCTGGGGTACAAAGTGAGGTCAAGGCCAGCCTAAACTGCATAGCAAGAGCCTGTGTCAAAAAGAGGAAAGAAAATGAGAAATATTTATAGGCCTATTTTATTCATTCATTGTTTATTTCAGCTAGCCAGTAAATCTTTATTGAACAGCTACTGCATTCCAGGTATTGTTTCAGGCTTTTGAAATGCCTCCGTAGAGTAATCTGGAGAATTTATGTTCCAGGGAGAAAGACAAGCCAGTACAAGGCCCCCAAGCCAGATGGTGCTTCTTGTGTAAATAGAGGACAATATGGGTCGTGAGTTCGATTCCTGGTACTAATTAAGAAAAAAAAAAGTAAATAGAGGACAACATGGCTGAAACAGAAAGAATAGGAAGGGCAAATGGAAGGACCTGAGATTAAGGCGGTAATGGGATAGAAGGGTTTGTTGCCTTATCAGTAGCATCCTGCTGGTTATTATAAAATCTTTACTTTTTATTCTGAGTGAAATGGGAACCTGCTTTCAGGATTTAGAGGTATCCTATGATCTAAGTAATTGGAGAGTTACAGAGAAGTGCCTGTATTAGCTAGAATCACAGGTGTCTCCAGACATTTTCAGATGTTTCAAGTTGAGGTAAAAATTGATGAAAGAAAAACTGGGCATAGGGGACCATGACTGTCATCTCAACACTCAAGGGGCTGAGCAGGAGAATCACAAGTTTAAGGCCAGCCTAGATTACATAATCTAAATCTTCCTTCAAAAAACCCAAAAACCCCACAAAACTTTTTTTATCCTAAATACATATGGAATTCTTAGCTGAGCATATTTCTAAAAGTGGCTTGCTTCCTCAGAAATATGTCTCTCAGGTTTCTGTAACTGGATTATAGATATGGCTGAGTGTTAGAGCACTTGCCTAATATGTCCAAGTTCCTGAGTTCAGTCCCCATTAACTCCTTTCTCCTCAATTCTCTAACTTTGTATGTCTAAAAATAGGTCATATCTTGAACATGGATAGTGGAATAATTTACCTTAGTCCCAATGATAAAACATTAAGAGTGGCTGTAAACATATTTTAGTCATGCAACACTAAAAAGGCAGTAGAACATAAGACTAGCTAGGATAGTCAGTGATTTATCCTCAAAAAGGAAATAATGGAAATAGAAAGTTTACTTATGAGTCTATGTCAGATTTATATTTTCTTACAATAGAATATGGGTTTGCATAATAGTTTTTGAATCTTGTTTTAAAATTAAAAACTACAGTAAATAGATTAAAAACATTTAAAGCAACCATCTAGTAGTTGAGTGCTTTATCAAAATAGTTGTGAGCTTCTTTGTTGGCTCAATGTAATAGCTAAGTTTTAAATTCTAAAACATTATGCTTACATTACCATTTTGCCAGTATCCAGAGGGATCTGTTGTCATCTAAACTATTAAATAGAATAACAGTAAATAGTTCCATTTTTAAAGAAACTGCAAGTGATACTATATTTCTAATTTTGGTGTTCATATAGTCATTATCAATATACAGAGATACAACTGATTTTTGTGCATTTGTTTTAAATTCTGTAATATTGCTGAACTTAGTTCTAGGAGAATTTTTTGTTTTTTTAGGATTCCTTGGGACGCTCTATGCTACCAATTATGTTACCTGTAAATAGGAACCATTTTTGTTTCTCCCTCTCCGATATGTATATTTTCTTACTTTCTTGACTCATTGCTTCGGCTAGAGGGTTGAAGAAAACCTGTGAAAAGAGGATCCTAGTATTTCAATATTAGCATTTAATTTTCCATCTTTAAGCATAATAGTAGTTGTAGGCTTTTATAGATAATTCTTTATCAAGTTAAAAGTTCTAGTCAGGTGTGGAGGTGCAGTCTGAGAGGCTAGGCTAAAGCAGAAGGATCACAAAGCCAAGCCAGCCTGGGTAACTTAGTAAGACCCCGTTTCAAAATTAAAAAATAAATAAGGAAAGATGGGGAAGAAAAGAAAGGGATAGGGATATAACCAGTGTAAAGGCAATGGATTCAGCGCACCTCCCCCAAGAAAAAGCTACGAGTTTTCCTCTGTTTTATGTTTCTTAGGGTTTTTTTTTTTTAAAGTAATAAATGGGAAGCTATGGATTTAGCTCAGTAGCACAAGTGCCGGCTGGCAAGTGTGAGATCGTGAGTTCGATCCGCCGTACTCTCCCCCCCCGCCCCGCCCTGTCAAAAAATGTAATAAATGAGTGTTAAATTATGTCAAGTGCTTTTTCTACATCAGGTGTACAAATGCGATTATTTTTCCTTCAGTCTTATAATATATTACATTGGTTGACTTCCAACTGTTGAACCAGTCTTGTATCCCTGGAATAATAAGGAAATTACTCCTAATATTTTAGGGTTTTTTTTTTTCATTTATATGCATTGAGGGGCACCTTGAGACCCAGGCAGCATTCAAAACACCCCTTAGTTTCAATGCTTCTGAAGTTTCAGTTTGCTGTAGCTCATAAGCTACCTGCCTTTCGATCAGCTTCCCCAAAGTCTCCTATGGACAGTAACACAGGCAGCTCTCCTGAAGATAAGTTGTGCTCCACCAGACCATCAGAACATAGGCTGCCTACTCAAAGGACAGCCATATCAACCTGGTTCCAAGTCCTTTTCTTAGCCGTCTCCCAAGCATCCTTTTCAACCCCATTAAAAAAAAAAACAAAAACCTTAAAAAAAAAAAACAAAAAACCCCAATCTCCGAGTCTGTAAGAGATGATGCCACTTAGTTCTCATGCCAGTGGTCCCTCTCAGTTTTACTTCTAATAAACCTGTTCTATTAAGTTTGCATCTTTGTTCCTCTGGTTTTTTGTTTTTTTTACATATATGAGAAATACTGGTCTTTAATTTTCTTTCCCCTCTCTTTGCCTCTCCCCTTTCTTCCCTGATCATTAAGGAAATAGCACCTTACTAACATGAATTTTGAATTGTTTCTTCCCATTCTCCTTTATAAGAGATTGTGCACAGTAGGCATCTGCTTTTTTATAAATTTTTGTAGAACTCTCCATTGTATATGGGTTTTGAGCTTTTGCTTATAATTTTCACCTTATAAATTTGGTTTTCTTAATAGTTACAAAGCTTGTCAAATTATGCACTTGATAGTAGATCAGTTGTGGTAGTTTGTGATTTGATAGAAATTAATCTGGCCTAAATTGTCAAGCTTTTACGTGTTATTTATATTATTCCATTTTTATTAATAGTTCTCTGCTATCATTTTGCTGTCTTTAGGGTCTGTAGGGATAGCCCCTGTCTAATGCCTGATAATGATAATTTTTCTGCTTCTCTGTCCTCCTCCTTTCTCCTTTCTCTCTTTCCCTCCATCTCCTTACCCCTTCCTCTTTCTTTCTCTCTTCCTCTGTCAGTTTTTTTGATCTTTTCATAGAATCAAATTTTTGCTTCATTGACTTGTCTCTGCTTTTGTTTCCATTTCATTGATTTCTGCTCTATTATTTCCTGCTATTTTCTTTGTGTCTTTAGAGTGGGCACTTAGATTAACTGATTTAAGACTTTTTCATGCAGTTAGTGCTATAAATGTTTCACTCAGTACTGTTTTTACAGGTGTCAATATATTGCATTTTCATTTGACCAAATGTTTTAATGTTTTTTACTTAGTTTCCTCTAATTAATGGATTATTTAGAAATGTGTTTAGTTTCTAATTGTTTAAAGAGTTTCTAGTTATTTTTCTGTTACCAGTTTCTAGTTGAATTCTGCTGTGATCAAATACCCTCCAAATGATTTCAGTTCTTTTAAAATGGCAGAAGTTTAAGATTTAGACATAATCATATAGATATAATCATATAAATGGTATAATAGACATAATCAAATAGATAGCATTTTTATATAGGTTAAGTTCCTGTAACATGAAACTACTTTTTAAAAATCATACTGGTGGTTGAACCCAGGACATTTGCAAAATAAAAAAAAAAGTTATTTTATTTTAGGACACGGTCTAGGTTGCTAAGCTGCCCACATAGAGCTGGAACTTGTGGTCCTCCTACTGCAACTTACCAGAGTGCTGGTACTACAGGCCCATGCCGTCATGGCTGGCTGAAACTAACCATTTGAAAGGGTACAGTTCAGAAGCAATCAGTATATTAACAGTATGGTATAGGCATTGCTTCTGGTAGAGAACAAAGTCACACACATAAACAATCTGTTTATTTTGACCTCTCATTATCCCTGACAACGTTTAATCTTGCTTTTTCTTTTACAATAATACCTATTCTGTATATTTTTAATATAAGGAATTGTCTAATGTATGTGTGATCTTTTGTGTTAGGCTTCTTTTATATAGCATCGTATTTTGAGGTTTTTTCCATGCTATAACATGTATCAATACTTCATTCCTTTTTATTTTAGCTGTCTTGGTATATGTGAAATGGTACTTCATTGTGATTTTCATTCACATTTTCCTCATAACTCACAATATGCTCTTTAGCCATTTATGTTGTTGTTTTTAATATAGTTTGTCATAAATATTATTTATATCACTTATATTTAATAAAATTATTAATATATAATTATGTGTATAATTTTTATAATTTATATTAGAGCTTATATCTCCATTTGTTTTTTGTTTTGTCAATTTTCAATTATTTTACTCCTTTTAAATTAGTTGAAGTTTTTTTAGAATTTCATTACCTGTTAACCTATAGAGTTTTTTAAATATATCTCTTATATAAATGTTTTTAATGGTTGCTCATTTTGGCAATTTGAGTGAAGTGTAATATTGTTGTTTCTCTTTACATCTGCTTACTCACTTAATTTGTAATTGTTTTACATTTTCCCTGCACATGTGTTTTAGGAGCACATAGATAAGTGTCCTAGTTACTTTTTACTCATCGCTGAGACAAAATACCTGATGCCCAAAGCTGGGAAAGGAAAGGTTTTATTTCTTACAGTTTTTTGGAGGTTTCAGTCCATACTCAGTTGGCTCCAAGGCCAGTTGGCAGGGTGGCATGGCAGGAACGCAGTTCATGGTGGCAGTGAACAGCAAAGCAGAAACCGGCAAGAGGGCAAGACATGCTTTCTTCCTGCCGTTACAACACATCCTGGCTCCACCCTAGGCCTGTTGCACTCACTCCCCCAATCCAAGCGCTAGACAATGAACCAGTCACAAATACACAATGCAAATGCATGAGGCCTGGGGGCCACCAACATAAACCATGACATTCCACCCCGGCCCCCAAAGACTCATGCACATCCTTTATACAAAAGACATTTAGTCCATCTCCAAGAGTTGCCAGTCCTAACATTTTCAGCATTGTTGAGAAGTCCAGGTCCCAAGTCTCCTCTGATATCAATGGCAAACTCTTAACTGTAACCCCCTGTACAAATGAAACAAGGTTAAACATTTCTGAAATGCAAAGGCACAAGATAAACATTACCATTCCAGAAGTTACAAACAGGGGAATATAAAGCATTGGAAACAAAGCAAGTCCAATATCCAGCGGGGTGATCATTAAATCCCAGAGTTCCTTGCTCAGCATTTGAAGCAATTTGGTTGCAAGCTCCAAAAGGTTTTGGTGTTTCCACCCCCAGGGCACTTCCAGGGATATCAACTCCTGCAGCTTCTTTTAAACCCTCTCTGCTCACTTTTTCAGCTTTCCTTGGATGTTCCACGTTCCTGGCATTTCCAAATTTCTAGGGTCTCCATTGCACCTTCGGCTTCACCTTTACATCTTTACAAATTGCCCTCTCAGGGGCACACTGCTTGGCCTCCCAGGCCCTTTGCAATCGAGGAGAAAGCCTTCTTACCCTCAGAATTTGTGCATTTTTCTTGTACCTACAATCAGCACCATGTGGATGCTGCCAAGGTTTGCTGCCAGCTGGGGCAGTAGCCAGGCTTTTCTCTCTCTTGGCTGTAAGGATCGATTGCCTGGATCACTGGGCTCTGTGAACCTGATTGTGAAGAAAGGCTCTCTATGTTGCTGCCATTCTGGAACCTCATGTGGCTGTTGCCATTCTGGAACTTGGTGTGGCCTCCATCGCCATTCTGGAGCATGGTGCTCTGCAGCTTTCTCTTCTGAGCAAATTATTTCTATTTTGCAGTTTTGAGGCTGCAAAAGGTGGCGACCTGCTTCTTCCTGGGATGCCCTGTGGCCATAGTTCTTATTTCTCTGTTTCTTCTCAACAGTCAGAGTCTCAGTTCTATCTTTACAATCCACAGCTTTAATGGAGTTTTCCTTCTAGCCAAACTGATAGCATTTTAAATTATCCTGCTGGGCTCTTAGCTCTTGATTTGCAACATGAAGCTGGCTAAAAGCCCCCAACAATAGCCACGGCACAGACTCAACATTTGACTACCTTGAAATTTCCTTTGCCAGATTAATCACTCCGTTGCCCTTAATCTCAGTTTCGGACAAAGTCTCTGGGCATGAGCAAAATGCAGACAAACTTTCTGCCAAACCATAACACACATTGTGAGGAGTCCAACAACCAATGCAGTCCTTCATCCCAGCAGAAACCTCCCAAGCCTGGTCTTTACCATCAGGCTTTCTATCAACCTTCTGATCTCCTGAGCTCTGACCAGAATCTCCTCTACAGAACAGGCTAAGCTGCTCCAGCTCTGTGGATCCAGGTGACATGTCGAGACCTTTCCAAATTCTGCCCACAAACCATTTCCAAAGCCTCTCAAAAAACATGGTCAGGTATAGTCACAGTAACGACCCCACTCCTCAGTACCAAATTCTGTCTTAGTTACATTTTACTTGTCATTGAGACAAAATACCTGATGCCCAAAGTTGGGGAAAGAAAGGTTACAGGTTTTGAAGGTTTCAGTCCATACTCAGTTGGCTCCAAGGCCAGTTGGCAGGTGGCATGGCAGGACCGCAGTTCATGGAGGCTGCAAACAGCCAAGCAGAAACCGGCAAGAAGGCAAGACATGCATTCTTCCTGCCATTACAACACATCCTAGCTCCACCCTAGGCCTGTTGCACTCACTCCCCCAATCCAAGTGCTAGACAATGAACCAATCACAAATGCATAATGCAGAGGCATAAGGCTTGGGGGCCACCAATGTAAACATGAAAATAAAGTTTAATATTTCCTTCAGCCATGAATGATTATTCAGAAAACTGAAGAAGGGAAGTTTTTTGTATTTACTCATATTTTTGTGTACTGTACACTTTCTTCCTCCTATATATTCTAGATTTCCTTCTTTTGTGGTTTCTTTTTTGTTTACAGAACTTCCTTAGTCATTCTTTGGGTCTCTTCTTTTTATTTATTTTTTCCTGTAGTTATTCTTTTAGGGTAAGCCTACTATCAACAAATTCTTTTTTTTTTTTTTAAGTTTTCAACTATCTTGATTATTCTTTTCATTCCTAGAAGATATTGTTGCTGGGAATAGGAAAAACAGGGTCCCCAGGTTTTGTTTTGCATTTTTTTAAAGCACCTAGAAAATATACTGCAAGAATGGAAAAAAAATTGTGCTACTTCCTTTAAGATTACATAGTTTCTGATGAGAAAGTCACTCCTATTCTTAGTGTTTTTGCTAGGTGTGAAATGTTATTTCCTCTGATTGCAAAAGTTTTTCTTTAATTTTCTGATCTTTTATTATAATGATATCAATATGGAATTTTGTCAGTCTATTCTTTTGGGAATTTTTTTCATCTTGAAAGTGAAAGTTTTTGTCTTTTGCCAAAATTGGGAAGTTTTAAGGCATTATTTATTCTAAGTGCTTTTTCAGATTTGTCTAATTTTTCTTCTATTAGAACTTCTATGATGTGAATGTTACATTTTTGTTGTCATCTAAAGAGTCCCTGAAGCCTTGATTGTTTTCCATCATTTTTTTCTCTTTGGTTCATACGGTTTAATTTCTGTTTTCCTATCTTAGGTTCACTGATTCCTTCCTTTGGCTTCTTCTTTGTAAGAAACACTGTTAAGACCACATACTAAGCTTTTTATTTCAGTTATAGCATTATTTACTTATAAAATTTCTTAATTGTGGATCCTAGGAAGATGGTGGATTGATAGGTAGCAGAATAGAGAGCCTCTCTGAGAAAAACAACTCAGACACTAGAATTTAACACCATGGACAAGACCTGACGAAAGGAGAGGGATTCTCACTATACAGGAAGAAACTGAGGAAAAAGAAAAAGAAAAAAAAAAGGAAAAACAAGGAGGAAAGGCTGGAACCAGATGCACTCTCACTGGAGCTGCTTCTGCGCTGTGCTGGGTGCACCTTGGAGTCAGATGACTCACAGTCACACTGAGGTTGCACTAATGCTGAAATCGGGTTGGTGAGCCGAAGGCCCTGGCAGGAGGATGCAGCACAATGGAGAGCACAACCAACCGGAAGAGCTGCACTAACCCTTGATGAGTGCTAGGAATTGGGTCCTGCGGAGCAGGTGACCAGCTGGATGACATATTGGAGTTGGGCAGGACAGGCCTGAACCTGGAACCTCAGTGGGATCAGTTGGCCGCCCCTGGCCCAAAGAGGACTGGTGAGATCTGCTTGGCCTGGGTCACACCCCTGGTTGGACCAAATAGCGAAGTATGAAACTGTCCCGAACCTGTGATGTCCACACAGCACAGACTAATGTGCTGAAGGCACTCACTGGTTGACTGGCTCAGAGGCATCATCTCTGTGTGCAGCTCATTGATCAACAGTAAACTGGAGATGGCAGCAATCCCCTAGCCAGCACGCTTCAGAAAAACCATAAGCGATATGGAAAGGCCTGAGACCTCCACCATACACCTTTCTGAAAGAAACCAGAAACATGGAAAGAGAAAGAAACAAGAAAAAGCCGCCAGCCACTGACCCAGGGAAAATAAGTCCAGGAGAGGTAAATACAGAAGAGATCAAGAGCAGTAAACATGCAGTATCGGACACAGCATGAGTGGACATAAAAAAATACCTTTGGAACCTCATAGATGAACTTAAAACAAATTCTATTTCAAGTGAGGCAAGATATAAACAGATTAATAGAAGAAATGCTAAGCACCTCTCAAGAAGACACAGATGGAAGAATGGAGGAACCCAGAAAAAGGAGAGAAACCTTTGAAGAAGAATTTAAACAAAATCTAGAATACATGAAACAGTAGATTACCAGGTAAACAGTAGATTACCAGGAAATTAAAAACTCCATTGACAGCTGACAAAATTCTGTGACAGAAACTAAAGTTAGACTTTCAGAACTTTAAGATATATTTGCAATGTGTGATCATGAAAGGAAAGACCTCTTAAAAATAACAAGAAACCAGAAAGTAACAATACAAAGGCCAGAAGACAACAAGAGGATCTATAACTTAAGAATAAAAAACATGACCGAAGAAGCAGGAGTAAAAACGAATGAAATACAAAAGCTATTCACAGAAATAATTAAGGAAAACTACCCAAGCATAGGAAAAGGAAATGATATTCCGATATATGAGGCATACAGAACTCCAGCTAGCTACAACCAAAACAGATCTATACCCAGACAATGTAATAATCAAGATCCCAGAAATTCATCTCAAGAACAGAATATTAAAAACCATCAGAGAAAAGAAACAGAGCACCTATAAAGGAAAACCCATCAAAATCACACACAACTGTCAAATCAAGAAGAGCTTGGAGTGAAGTATTCCAAGTCCTGAAAGAAAATAATCTCCAAGCCAGATTGATGTACTGTGCAAAACTGTCTCTCAAAATTAATGGAGAAACAAGATGTTTCCATGACAAAGAGGAACTGTGGGAGTTCGTGAACATCAATCCACCAATCTACAAAAAATACTAAAAGACATTCTAGAGAGAGAGAAAAAATTCACCAGGATTCCAGCAAAAGTGGCAGAGAGGCCTCTATGAATGCGGAAGACAGTGGAATGAAGGAGAAAAGTAGACAATCAGCAGCAGAAAAATAGCATAGCAGAGATGAGGTAGAGAAGACTGTCTATAATCCCGAACACAGATGGCCTTGATACACTAACAAAAAGAAACACAGGCAGAGTAGATCAGGAGATAGGGTCCAATGAGATGCTCTGAATAGGAAATATAATCTACCTGAAAGATTGTTAATGAACCAAAAGTCAAAGATGAGAAAACAGTGCCCTACGTGACAGGGAACCAGAGAGAAATAGGGACAGCTTGTCCAGCAGCTGCAGATTAGAAAGTATGACACTTTTGTGCAGTGGAGAACCACTCAGCTATAAGGAAGGAAAACCTTGAGGCTTTGGTAGGTAAAGGAATACAGCTCAAGATCAAGATCAGGTGTGAAAAAGTTCAGAATCAGGTAGGTAGATAGCAGGTTGCCCCCTAATCTAAAAACTGGGTGAGTTGGTGGGGCCCAAAATGTACAAAGCACCTTGAGAAAGAGAGAGGGGAGGAATTGTCTAAAAAAGGAAGGCAGAGGACATTGTTAATAGTGTATCAGGATTTAAAATGTGGCTTTTTAAAAGCCACATTAGTCTTAATGCTGTGTTTAGTTTGGTTTTATTCTGTTCGAGTCTGTTTACTCGTACTACATTTGAGGGCACAGAGAGCTATCCCAAAAATAGCAGGATATACTGTTATGGATTAAGAACTGGTGGTCATCTTAACGCCAGCTGGATTACATCAGCATGGCACTGAGCGAAGATGCTTCACCTGAGGAAAGTTGCCAGCATAAATAGGTGGAGAAAGAGAAGGAGGTTGTTGAGGTGTTGAGGCATTGAGGCATTAATGTAATGCGTTAATGTGTTAATGTGTTAATGCATTGTTGCGTTGTTGCGTTGAGGCATTGTGGGTTCTCCCACGAGTTGCTTTTTGAGCCATTGGTTCTCCTGGAGAAGCTCTGGTCCTCACATTGAGCACTGCTTCCTGGCTCCAGAGAGGAAGACGTGTGCCACTTGGTCTCCAAGATGAAGTTGTAACACTGGCTTCCTGGCGTGTACCCGACTGTGCTTGTCGTTTGAGGAGCTCAGAGCCTGTGTCGCTTAGGATGGCTGTGGTGCCTTTCAAGACAGACCTGGTCTTTGTTGTGAGTGTGATTTCCCGGCTCCAGCATAGAACCCTCATCCCACCAGCACAGCTCCTTCACCCTGATTCCATGGACTTTTCTGGCTTCCATCGCTGACCTTTGGGCTTTCCCGGCACAGATTCGTAAAAGAGACTGGCGTGAGTCCTTCTTGTGGGTTCTGGACCTCCAGCTGGACTCGTAGGAGGCATTATCATGAGTTCTGGGTTTTTATCTGGACTCATGTGGGACATTGCTGTGGGATTTTAGGCCCTTGACTAAGTATTTTATATCTTTGGTGTTGCGGATAGATTTCCTGCATTTTCTTATGTTAACTCCCGGTGACCATTATAAAAATATTATAAACGCCATGTCCTGATTCTAATTGTTCTCTGTATAACCCCTAATTACAACATATACTGTGGTAACTATCCTTAATTTCCTATTAACTTGACCTGAAGCCATGTATTACTTACACTGTCTTACTATGATTGATCTTATTTGAATCTGGTTTATTAGATCGCTGTTTTGTCTTGACTAATTTTAATTGAGTTTGGTATGCTTGATAGTGTCAGGTCTAAGAGCAGAGGCAACCACTCTGAAGATGACAAGATGCAATAGAATACCCATTCCAGTTTGATTATTAACTGCTTTTGAAGTCCTATAATGTCTCCAATGTTGTGTTTTTATTAATATTGCTATATAGTGCTATGTTCAATTATATTATGCCTGATGGTAAAAACAATTCTATTGAAAATAACAAGAGACATCATAATAACCACTGTAGATCATCTAGTATTGTGGTTTTATATGTCTTTTTTGTTTCATGTTTTTCTAGTAATTTGTTTTGTTGTCTTGTTTTGATCTGTTTTTCCCTCTAATACAGAAAGAATAGGTATACATGTAAAGATTCATGCATGTGTAGAACTTCTAAACAGTTTATGAGAATAGATTATATAATGTACTGAAGAAAAAGAGACACTAAGATAAGCAGTGCTAATTCTGTAGCATTATAATATAAAATCTAGCAATACTATTATTCTCTGCCCAGAATGATACTAGTCTATTTTCTTTTGTTTAATTTCAATATATGTAAAAATATGGATGGCTGTTTTGAAGAGAACTAGAGACATTATGGCAGCCATTGTTGACTTCCGTGTTGTCTGGTCTTGAAGACCTAAAAAGCCTTCATCATCCTGTTGTGATCAGTTTAGTACTATAATGTTCATTATGTATTCACTGTGTGTGAAGATATGGACAACTATTTCGAAGAAAACAAAAGACAGTATGATAGACAGTGAAGCTCTCCGGTGGTCTTGCTTCGAAATCTGTGTTTCTTAAATTGTTTTATTATCTGTTTGGTTCTGTTTCACTTTACCCTCTTTAAAATTTAAAAAAAAAATTCTTAGTTTTTCTTTATATTATTTGTTTCTTTCTATATTCTTTCTATGCCCTTGCTCAGATGTTTTGTTTATTCATTTCAGGTATGTTCAGAACTGCTCATATAAGCATTTTTATCATGGCTGCTTTCAAGTGTTTGTCATATAATTGCAGTGTCTATTACTTAGCTGGCTTATAGCTGATAATTGTTTTTCTCATTCAAGTTGAAATTTTCGTAAGTGTTGGTAAGATGAATGATTTTTCCATTAAATCCTGGAGCCTATCTAAACCAGTGTAGTTGACTTTTCCTGGTAGTATTCCAGCAGTGGAAAGGGGACTTATGCCTTATTAATGCCATGGTGAAGTAGAAGTCTAATTTCCCTTCTGGCCATCCTTTGTACTCTAGGGTGTCATTACTGTGAGCATTGTTAGAATTGTTAGTTCTAGTCACCAATATGATTTCTGCTGATATTTTAGTGAGCATGGCTGTTATGGCTTTTATCTAGAGGTCCCCCCAAAGCTTCATGAGATCATGGGTGAAGCTTTTTCAGAGATGACTGGATCTAGAGTATGGGATGCTACAATCAGTTCATGGTGCAAGGCTAGGATCAAGAGTACTAGGATTAAGGGTGTGAGTACTACATGCCGTAAGTATCGTGGATGAGAAATAAGGGATAAGAAGAGCTATGGTTGTACCTTGTTGCTTTGCTACACTCTGCCCTCCAAGAACTGTTTCTCCTCTGTGATGCCTGTCTGCCATGCCACCCTTTCTTGGAGTCGTCAACTATGGACTGAAACTTCTACAAACTGTCAGCTAAATAAACTTTTCTCCCCTTTAACTTTGGCTTTCAAGTATTTTGTCTCAGCAACTAGAGAAAAGTAACTAAGACAATGGCGCTTTTTTTTGCCACTGGGTGATGGTGAAAGTTCTTAAGCTCCTCTCATTTCACCCATGAGGAAAAAGAGAAGAGCACCCTACTGCCCAAATGTTAGAGGTAGACGTCCAGGCTTCCTACATAGTGTCCACTGATGCTTTGTCAGGGGCAAGGTGTGCTTTTACCAGGTAGAGGATATGCTTTTACCAGCTAGTCTTACCACCACACTTGTGTTTGGACATTTCATTGCACCCTCGTGAGATAAGAAACTGGCTTCTCACTTGTGCTTTGTCAGTATGGGTAAGCATGGAGGCACAGTCTTTTCCATCATTTTCTGAGAGTTTTCTCTTGGAAATAGAACATGGCCCTTTTCTTTTCCTTTAGATAAGAACACACTTTTGTTCAGGTCTTTTCTGTTAATCTGTTGGCTTTTCTGGGTTACCATCTTTTTCAGCTCTAACTCTGGGGTATAGGCACCAAAAAGAATGTATATATAAATAACATTAATTCTTCAATGTTGACCTCATGGGGAAACTTAATTTGGTTTTTATCCAATTTGGTTTTCAACCAGAATCTTGGAAAGAGTTAATTTTGTGAACTTGGTTGCCACTGTAATTACCATTTTAACCATTTTTCAGCTTGCTGTTAATGGTATGAAGTACATTTCATGTTATTAGGCAGCCATCACCATCATCTGTCTAGAATTTTTTTTATCATCCCCAGCTGAAACTACCTCCATTCAGTAATTCTCTATTTTTTTCTTTTCTTACCCCTCCACTTAGTCCCTAGCAGCCACAACTTTACTTTCTGAATCTGTGAATTTAACTGTTTTAGGACTCTTGTGTAAGTGAAATCATACAACATTTATCTTTTTGTTTCTAACTTATTTCACTTAACATCATATCCTTGAGATTCGTCTGTCATAGAATGTGTTAAGAGTTTTCTTTGTTTTTAAGGCTAATTTTGCATTGTATTAATATAACACATTTTTGTTTTATCCATTTCTGTCCATTGAGTATATGACTGGAGTCTACCTTTTGACCATTGCAAATAGTGTAGCTATAAACATAAATGCATCTAAGTTGTTGCTTTCATGTCTTTTGGGTATATTCCCAGAACTGAATTGTGGATTATATGGTGATTCTGTCTTTTGAATTTTTTGTGATATTAGGAATTGAACCCAGGGCTTTGTATGTGCTAGGCAAGTGTTTTGGCACTGATTTATACCACCAACCTTAATTCTGTTATGGTTTAGAGGATTTAATTTTTGGAGAAATCACCATACAGAGTTATTTCCACATTAGCTGTATCATTTTACATTTCCACTAGCAACATTCATTTGTTCTTTATTTGATCCATAAAACTTGATTCCTGTCATGTCCTAGGAGTTATGCTGGTACCAGAGGCTTGGTGGTGAAGTTGAAGGTAAGAGCTGTGCCTCATTCACTGTTAAACACAAGCCATCTTAAATTTGAATGTAATGTTGTTTGTTATGGTAAAAGCAAAGCCTCCTCTGCCTCAAGTATTTTTATATCAAAGGCAGAGATATAACACGGGCTTCTGTAAATACCTGTCTGATGAATAGCCCCCCACTTGACTTCAGCTCTGGAGGGAAGAGTGTCCGAAGCATTCTCAATCTAGTTTTTCTCCATATATTGCCGAACAAAGTGAAATCATCCACTAATGATTTCACATTCTGTATTTCTCTATAATAGCAGTTTGTAGTATTTTAAAATTCCTAGAATGCATTTGTAATAATTTACAGTTTCTTTTTAATGCATCCCTAATGCATTTGTAATAATTTACAATTTCTTTTTAATATAGCTTTTCTCATCACGTTCTGTGCTCTTAGAGGGTAGGGACAGAACTAGTTTTATTCTTGGAGCCAGGCTCAATGCCTGGTACCATATAACAAAATAGTATATAAATATTTATTTAATGTATGCAAGCAAAATAAAAAATTATACCCTTGTTTAATATTTTAATTTGAGCAATAAAGGGATATTTTTGTTTTCTAAGTGAGCCATGTGTTGTAGAACACAGTATATCTTTTAAACTTCTGTATTGGCCTGGGGTCAGGTGTTTGTTCTTCTTTGTACTCCGTTTTTTAACCCTGAATTAACATTTGTCTTTCAATCTGTATCTCAGTCGCCCTCTTATAGAAATATAATATCTTCATGTCTCTGAGGAGAAATAATTGGGGAAGGGGGATTGTTGATTTAAGCTAGGACATCCCCAGCCCTTTTTTAGTTTTCCAGACAGGATCTTGCTAAGTTGTCCAGGTGGGACACAAATTTGTGATCTGCCTGCCTCAGCTTCGCAAAATACTAAAGAATTGAAGGTGTGTGCCACTATGCCTGGCCTTTTTTTTTTTTTTTTTTTTTTTTTAAAGAAAAGAATATAATGGAAAAGCTACAGAATTGCTGCTTGTGAATCAAGATGTTTGATTGCTCTACAAACTTTCCTGTGACTCCAGTTGTGATCTCCTTTCCAATTTACCAATGTTGCACTGTTTTTGTTTTTATTTAATTACAGTCTCTCACTATGCTGAGACTGATTTCTTAACTCCTGGGTTTTTCTACCTCAGCCTCCTGAGTAGACAGGACTACTGCATGAGCCACTGTGCTTGGCTCTAGTGTTGTATGTTGAGTACTCTCTTAATATCTCTCAATTGTGCCTTTCTTTCAAATCCTCTAGCACATATAACCTACCACACAGTTTGTGTTAGATGTTCTTTATTTGTGATGAGTGTTTCTCTTGTCTTTCTAACTTAGAGATCATACTTTATATGTCTCTTGTGTATATGTTTCTTTGCCTCACAGTACAAAGAAAAGTATTATATATATATATTTTGTCTTCCTTAAATCTGCATTACTAACACATTAAATTTTGGAATTCTATTGACAGCCATAAATTAAGAATCATTTAGTTTATATGAGCTAATGTACTTTCTTAATCTTGGTTTTTCAGTTTATTCACTAAAATTAGTTTTTAATAACTTAAACTAATTGTTTTGCTGTTTTGCCTAAGATATTTTTAGTAGTCATTAATGACTATTTCATCCAAAGTTTTGACTCCTTGATATCTACCTTAGAAATTGTTGAAATGTTAGGTATAAAGTAACAGAAAATATCATTTAAACATGTTTCAAAGAAATTAAACAAGAAAATTATCATATAAAATTTCACAGTTTGAGAAAATTATAAACTGTTTTGAATATCAGAAGTGAATATTCCGTGATCTTTAGGGCTAAGCACACTATGACTTTCACTTTTCTTCTTCAGATATTTTCATTAAAATACTCTTAAGATAAACTGAGAACTGCTTAAATACGTTTTGCATATATCTTCAAAAGTTATTAATCCACTTGTGATGTTATCTGTCTATAATCCCCTGACTTGGGAGGCCAACCAAAAGGATCTCTAATTCAAGCCCAGCCTAGGTTACATACAGAGTTCCAGATTAGTCTGTACCTCAGAGTAAGACCCTTTGTTAAAAAAACCCAAAAAACCAAACCAAATAAAAACTTGTTAAATACTATGCTATCCATAAATATATCTAGACTTTCAAAAGAGCAAAAATAAAACAAACTTTTTTTGAACTGGAACTCGGGTCCTTGCACTTGCCAGGAAGAAGAACAAAATTTTAATAAGCCTGTAGACTATTTTGCTTGTAGATTATAGGATTACTTAGTGCGTGATATACTGACTGATACACTTAAATGATCTTTAGATTATAGGATTTAGCTAAGCAAATAAAGTACTCTTCTCAGTAGGACTAGTATTATTAACACTGCAGTTACTGAAAACATTAAACTCAACAATATGTAACACTTTGTGTATTTGTTCCTCCTCACTTTATTGTACATAGGAACTACTTGAGAAGTGTCTATAATTCCACTTTAGGTCTCCATGGAGCCTGAGATTCTACATATGTACATTCCTGGGGGGATGTGATGCTATTTGAGGATTATACTTATAATAATGAGTTTATAAAGAACAAAAAATATTCTAAACAGAATAATGCATATTTCATTTTGTCTGTTTTCACTGATTTCAGTTCTTTTTGTATATACTTAATTTTTATTAGTATATGTTTATGATACATAATACATTCATTGTGGGGAATTGGTACATATGCATGTCACATCTTGATTGATTTTTATTTTACTGTTATCAGTTTATTAAATTTCACTTATGCATTGTGAAATAAAATTTTACTTTATTTTATGATAAACCCTCTTATCCAATAATGTTAAATATTACTTAATAACATTTCTTTCTGAAAAATTGGAAGAACTGGTTGAGATCAGAGTTTTCAGTATTTACTTTCAGAAATCAGAGTTCATTTTTTACATAAGCAGTGGTGAAATTAGACTGGGTGATTTGGAGCCACACTATTAGAAGAAGAAATTTTATAATAATTGGAGTAACATCAGCACTATGACACTTAACACTAGTCGGTATACTAGTGTTGTTTGTTTGGTTGATTGGTTTTGTTGTGTTTTCTTAAGTTTTACATGTTTAGTTGATCTGAAGCTATTCTTTTTTGAAGTCATAGGACTTTTTCCTTAATAGATATATAAGGCATTTCTGCATATAAATTTTGCACATGTATTTACTGGTATATGCCATTCAAAATCTTTAGAGTGAATGTATAGTACTCTAATCAGTTATGAATCATACTAGTTTTGGCATCAGTACTCACAGGGTTTCTTGAAAGAAAGGTTTTTGTTGTTGTTTTAAGCCATGTTCAAGCATTTGCTTTTATATATTTGTTTTTAGAATCAAGTCATTTGGAACAGCAACTTGAAGAAGCTAATTCTGTGAGACGGGAACTAGAGGATGCTTTTAGACAAATCAAAGCTTACGAAAAACAAATCAAAACCTTACAACAAGAAAGGGAAGAACTAAACAAGGTAAAAATATATGAATTCATTTTAAAATCTTTTTCATGTATGTTCTTTAGCCTGATTACAATAATGAAGTCACTCATAACCAATGACAACAGTATAGTATTCTGTTTTTTTTAAGTTGGCTTAAAAATTCAAGAATTATTTTGGTGTATATAATTTGATTATTAAGTACTAATGAAACTTTTGTATCCTTGAGACTTCAAAATTCAAAATCTTTGTTCATTTGTAAATTTAATCAGAGGTCTTAATTAAAAGTGAATATTACTGAAAAAGATATGAAAAAATTGATAAAACTTTTAGCACAAAAAATACAGGCACAATTTTCAGTTTTAATTTGATGAAATGTACATTCTTAAAAGACTATAATTTAAACTCACTTCAGTGATTTAATTCTTTAAATGTGATTTAATTCTTTAAATGTTTGTTTTCCTTTCAAAGCACCATGGATAAACAAACTAAATTCATTTTTATAAGAGCTTTGTATAACACAAATAGTATTTTAAATAGTGCTAGAAACATCAGCAAAATTTATTGACAGTTAAGACTCTGTAACAACCCAATAGAGTAAATAATGTTAAAGCAGTAGAAACACTTAAATCACATGTCACTATGTACTATGGCTTTCACTAATTCTAGCAATGTAAAAAGGGATTAGTAGTTTATGGCATAATAAAAATTGCATTCAGCAATGTAAGCTGTGATGCCATAAGTAACAGAGAACGAAGTCCTTCTGGGGAAAATTTATAAGTCTTACTACCAGTAAGGAAATAGTGGGATTTAAAAATAAACAACTGACCAGATAATGGCAGTCAGCACACATCGATAATGCCAGCGCTCTGTGAGGCTGATGCATTATTGCAAGTTTGAGTCCAGCTTGAGGTGTGTAGTGATTTAGCAAGACTTTACCTCAAAATTAAAAAATTAAGAAGGACTGGTGGTGCAATTCAAAGTGAAGGACCTAGGTTTAGTCCCTGGTACTGAGAGCAAGCAAATAAATAAAATTAATAGTTAAAAGGACTAGTAGAGAAAACTGTTAAAGATTAAATCGAATCAGATAAATACATTTTAACTTTCTCCTCACTGTATTTCAAAGCAGTGATTTATATAAATCCATCTAGACTCATGACAAGTATAATAATATTTGGTATACATAATAGGTGTTCTATTTGCTTTAATGAAAATTTAATAATATTATAATTATAATTCTCTATAAAACTTCAGAATTTTTAGAGAAGGGTAACAAAGGCAAGGGTTGAGGGTTTGCATATTAGCATTTTCATGCTAATCTTTTTTCAGTTATATAGATTAAAGATCATTGTCAGTAGTTCGTCAATCTACTGATTTACTAGTTGTATCTATTTGTAGGATATATGTAGTCAAATTTAATTAACATAATGAGTATAAAAATCTGATTTTAAATTTATATTAACATGTATTTTGCCAATTCTTAATAAATTCTAATGCTGAAAATCTTGTTGGTATCATTTGAGAAAAGGGTGGTGGTTGAAAAGAAACATTACACCAATAATTTTAAGTAGTAAGAAAGAATTTCATTGTCTCCATATCTGCCATGTGGAGGTCCTATCCTCCATAACATTTTTCTTTTAAACTTTTTGTCACTTTGATAACAGCTATTCTAACAGTTGTGAAATGGTATTTTATGGTGATTTTCATTTTCATTCCTGATTAGTAATGTTGAACACCTTTCCATATACCCATCAGCCAGGTAGTTTTTTGTCTTCCTGGGAACAGGGTCCATTTTGTGTTCAACAGTTTTTCATATTACCATACTTACATGTTCCTATTACCAGAGTTTTAGGGCAAAGCCCTATCTCTGGAGGTCCCATAGGCCAGGCTTGGTCGCCCATTCCAGTACGCCAATCAAGACAAGCAATGGTGAAGTGACAAGAAGGACTTTTAATCAGCACAGACACACAGATAATAACATATAAAGAGGTTCAAGGCCTGTCTTCAGGGAGCTAGAGGAACTTCAGAGTTTTATAGAGAAGGGAAACAAAGGCAAGGGTTGAGGGTTTACATATCTGGCTATTCTGGTCAGGCTGTGGTCTGATTGATCATTATCTTTTAACTGGTTCTATGACACTGAGACAGCCATCATCTCTTGAGGAACCAAAAGGACTAGCTAGCCAGTGCCTGTGTCTTCATTCATTAGCCAGTCTAGTCTAAATTGAGATTTTTAGATTTAAAATGTTGTTTTGTAGTGGACTTAACTTTCATTTCTCTGTTACTGTGGTCAGACATCTTTATAAATCTCTACCCATTATTTATTTACATTTTGTCTTTTGCAAAAACACTTTTTAATATCTTATAAATTTTTCTCTTGTTATCTTTTTCTTACAGTTATGTAAGAATCCTTGAGAATTTCTTATCATGCTAATCTTTTTTTCAGTTATATAGATTGAAGATCATTGTCAGTAGCTTGTCATTCTACTGTTGATTAACAAAAACTTTTACATTTAATGTAGTCAAATCTGTGTTTTGTGATTACTTCATTTTCTGGTTCATACAGTATAAGAAATACAAGGCAGCTTTTTCCCCCTATATTTTTCTCTTTAATTTTTTGTTTGGTTTTCCATATTTATGTCTTCAGTGGGGGTATTACTGTGGATTAAACCCAGGGAGTACTGAGCTATTGCCCTGTACTTTTTTATTTTGAGATAGGTTCCCCCTAAGTTGCCCAAGCAGGCTAGGAACTTGTGATCTTTCTGCCTAGGCCTCCCGGAGTGGTGTTACAGGCCTGTACATGGCCAGGAAAGTTTTTATTGTTTAAGTGGGCAATTTGGTTATTTTGAGATGATTGATCCTACTTAGGTAGGCAGCTTCAGTTCCAGTTGTTCCCCCCTGGCAGTTTGATCTGTCTGCAGAGATCTGTCTGGCAGTGTTCTCTCTGCACAGATGTTGCTGAATTCAAGGTGACTGCAGGTTTAGAATAATGACTGGAGACTTGTAAGTTCCACTGTAAAGGGCCTGTGAAAGTTGACAATTCCAGATCTTGAACCGACCTTAAGTACTCTTCTGTGGTGTCTTCAGTTAAGTATCTTAGTTACTTTCTCATTGCTTGGACAAAATACCCAACACCAACACCCACAAGTTAAAGAAAGAGAAGTTTATTTTTTGCTAACAGTTTGTAGAGGTTTCAGTCCATAATTGACTTGACTCCAAGGTAGGGTGGTATGGCAAACAGGCATCACAGAGGAGAAACAGTTCATGATGTGCAGAGTATAGCAAAGCAACAAGGTACAACCACAGCTCTTTTCATCCCTTATTTCTCATCCAGGATACTTAGGACATGTAGTACTCATACCCTTAATCCTAACGCTCTTGATCCTAGCCTTTCACCGTGAATTGACTCTAGCACCACACACTCTAGATTCAGTTGTCTCTGAAAAAGCCTCATCTATGATCTCATGAAGCTTTGCAGGGACCTTTAGACACAAGCCATAACAGCCATGCTCACTAAAATATCAGCAGAAACCATATTGGTGGCTAGAACTAACAATTCTACCAATGCTCAGCAGTAAGGATACCCTGCAGTGTAAAAGTAGGCAGAAAGCAGAGTGGCATCAAGGAACTAGGAAGGGTATACCAGGTCACACCCACAATAACTCACTTCCTATCAGGCTTTACCTTGCACCATCATTGCCAGCTAGAAACCTATCAGTGGACACATCACATCTATAATCCAATCACTTCCCCTGAACTCTATTTATGAGAAGATGCGTCTTAGGGATATGATCTAGATACTAGCCATAATGGTAGGTAAATATAGAGCTAATAAACCTGTTTTTAGATAGACATTTCTTCAATGATTAATGTGCCTATATGCAGAACTGAGCAGAAGGTTAGACACAAAGTTTAAGGTAGTAAAGGAGACAAATACAAAATTAAGGCAGAGATACCAAGTTTTGTCCACTTTTACCTACTCATGTTGCATCTGTAGATCGAAGTAAAGAGTCAGTGCCCTTTTAACAAAATCTATTTAAGGCCTTAACTGTCTTAGTGTGGGATAAGAATTCAATTTTACTTCTTTTCACATGGTTTACCAGTTGTTCATTTACTAAATAGGCTGTCTTTTCCCCAAGGTTATATAATGTCACATCTGTCATACATCAAATTCCATATATATATGGGTCTGTGTCTCAGTTTCTTGAAAACTATGGAGAATTTTGATCAAAATTACATTGAATCTATTGGTCAGTTTTTGAGGAATTGACATCACTAAAGTAGTGAGTCAAGTTTTTTCCAGTATATATTAATATTCTGAATCCACACACATCAAGAACAGATCAGATTTTTTTTCCTTATACTCAGCACATAATAACTGTCAGGGTCTGAGGAGATTGCCAAAGCAGAGATTAGGAACCTAGACCCACCTATACACAGAATAAGTTGCCAGTTCGCTGACTTCCGTTGCAGAAAAAAATTTTCAGGATGTGTCAGTAAGAGGTGTAAAGGATATATATTAGGCTCAATATATTAGGATATATTTACATTCAAATAATGTGGGCCCTCCAGAGAGATATGTACTATCTTTTGGAACTGGAAACATTTATGTTTCTCTTGAGGGAGTGGAAACCTTGGAAAAGATGGCCCCTCTCCCAGAAGGTAATAGCCCATTTTATAGGGAAAAAGAAGGAGTCCTTTTTTTTTTTAAGACATAATTTAAGGATTCTTTGAAGTTTGTCAACCTGTTCCTTTATCTTAAGACCATGTTCCCACTCTTTCTTAACTAAAGTAATTTATTAACTTACACAGTATCCTTGAGGAACTTTGAGAGTAATGGGTGTCTGGATTGAAAGAACCATAAATTAACTTAGGGAATGCACATGTTGATAGCCTTGAGTAACTTTGTGTTCCCAGTCTTCTTAAAAGTACAATTTTAAAAATTATGATTTTCCTTGTCTTCTTTTTACCTATCTTTATTTCTTCCTACCTCATGGCTCCGCTGTGTGCCAATTTTGACTCCCAGGTAATGCCCTGGATATGGCTGGATACAACTCTACCCATGAGGAAGGAGTCTTAAGTTGTAAGAAGAAACCCCCAAAACATTTATCTAGGAGCTAATATAGAGAAAAAAGACAGATGGTTCCCATCTCTCTCACCCATTCTGAGAATCTTCCTTGAAAGTCTGAAGTGAAGAGAGAGATCTTGGGTTCTTTTACTGTAAGCCATTGGAATCTTAATTACTCATTCCATAGGATAGATAAATCATCATATTTATCTGATGTATCCAGCTTCACAAAGAGGAAGTTTTTGGTCTAGGATACTGTTTGCATCTCCTTAAAATTACGAGCTCCAGAAAATAAATGTCCTGAGTTTTCTCACTAACGAAATTAGTCAAAAACTAATGACTTGCATTTACTATAGGTCTTAAATGTCAATAAAATGAGTTTGAAAAGGCAAATTATGCAAAAGCATAAAAATAATTTCTCTATAACTCTGTAGCCTTTTAATCTATAAACATGATATCTGTCTACTTTTAAACACATTATTTAAATTCATTTAAAATGTTCTATAAGATTTCATACAGGTCTTCTTGTCTTTCCTTAAATTTCTTTTTTTTTTTTTTTTTGTCTTTTTATCGGTACTGGGGATTAAACTCACGACTGCCTGCTTGCAAGGCAGGCACTTATGCCACTGAGCTAAATCCCCAGCCCCCTTCCTTAAATTTCTTATTCTATTTTTAAACTAATTTTAACTTTAAAATTTGTTTTCCATCTGATTTTTCTGTAATGATTTTAACAACATTGCTAAACTCAATGAAATATACTTTAGATTCTTTGAAATATTCTATAAATAATGAGAAATTTGTTTCTTCCTTTTGGATTTTTATGACTTGTGTCTTTACTAAAATTACTACATTAATTAAGACCTCTGTACAATATTGAAAAGAAGTAGTGATAGCCAGTATCCTTGTCTCTGATTTTTTAAAAAAAAAAAAATGCCTGTGATATGTCACCACTAATGTTTACTGCTCATTTTTAGTAAATACTTTTAGCAGATTAAAAGGAGTTAGTTTCTGTTTCTACTTGAGTAGTTTTTTTTCATTAAGTAACTAAATTGAATTTCTGTACTTTACTGATATGATTATGGTCCTCCTTTAATAAACAGGTATGTTGAACTACATTTGTAGTTTTCCTAATATTAAGCCATTGTTACATTTCTATGTTAAGGCTAAATTGCAGTGTATTATTTTCTTAATAATAATATGATAGTACAGGTATTATTTATGTAGCTGATTATCTGTTCTAATAGTACTTTCTGTAGTATAAAGTACTTAACATAGATTAGATGATTTAATCATCATCATGACACCATAAATTAGGTATTATTTTTACGCCAAATTAAGTCCTTTTTCCCTCTGGAAGTTCTGGGACCAGTAACATTACTAAATTCCTATTGAGCTGCAAAGAATACTTTTATTCTTGGCTAAGAATAGGAGAATAAATGTCTCAGTCTCTTGAGAAACAAATGAGTGCAAGGAATAGGTTAATAAAGGAGGAAAATCCTGTCTTGTCTTAGGATTTGGGTGCTACCTCTTTCTGCTCCTTTTTTGGTTCTCGGTCATTGTCATGACAGTTGGCACGCACAGTCATGGTGAAGGCGACTGTGTTATTTACCATGGAGGTGGATTATATTGAATTAGAGGTTATCTGGCCTTCATGCTCTGAGGATCTTAGATGCAGATTTCAGCTAATACCCCTTGAGAAGAAACTTCTGGCTAATAAGCATTCTGTCCCAAAGATAAGTTAGATTAGGATGGAGTAGAAATTGAACTAGGTCAAGTAGGTAGTATAAGATTAGGGCAGGATAATGTTATTTTATTTTTAAAATCTCATTTATTAATGGTGAGACTGATGATTATAATTTAATTGCACTATTATTGAAGAATTTGATTTATATATCTGTTCTTTGAAAGCTACTGAGACTTGTTTCATGTTCTAGATTTTTCTGTTCTTAAAATATTCAATGTGTGTTCTTGAAAAGTGTGTGTTTCTAATACAGGGCATCAACTTCTATATGTGTGTTGATAGAAGTTTTCAAATCTTCTTAGCACCTTTTACTCAGTTTATATATTAATGATTAAGAAATTTAACTTTCTCATCATTGTGATATACTTACCGTTTTTTCTCGCAAGTTCTATTAATTTCTTTTTAGTATACTTTGAGGCTTTTACAGAGTGCACTAAAATTGAAAATGATACTTTGTCCTAGTACATTGCATTTTTTTGATTGTTTGGTAATGTTCCCTATACCTAATAATGCTTTTTCTACTGAAGTCTAGATTTTGTATCTTAATCTGATATAACAAACTGCCTTTAACTGGTGAGTTTAGCCCTTTTATATTTCTTTTGATCACTAATATATCTAGATGTATTCCTGCCTCTTTACTTTCTGATTTCACTTTTTCATGCTTCATTAATGTATGTTTTTATTCTTTCCTTTTAAAAATTTTAATTATGATAAATTCATATATTATTTGCCATCTTAACCATTTTAAAATGCACAATTTAGTAAAGTATGTGCATATTGATGTGCAGCCAATCTCCACAATTTATTTTACAAAAACACTTAAGTCTTTGTTTCCTTGTTCAGATTTTTCTTTCTAGCTTTTTGATAGTTATTTTTAAATTTTATCCTGTTAACATAATCTAAATTTAATATCCTAAACTACTCCCCTCCCCAGAAGTCAATGGCTTTTAATTCTGTTACCTCTTCCCAACTTAATATGCTATTTTTGGCAAGCATTATAGTCATGTGCTTTTACTAAAAGTACAAAGTAGGTGTTTTTCTAACAGTCATGTGCATACATTTCTTCATATTCACATTCATGTTTGCCAGTTTCTCATCCTTTTATTTGTCTTGCATTAGACCTTCTTCTAAATACATTGTTCTTTTTCGTGATATAAAACAGTAGAAGTCTCTTTAGTACAGATGTGATTGTGGTAAGCTCTGTCAGTTTTTATTTATGTGAAACCTAATAAAGAAGTAATTTCTTTCGTGTTTCATGTTTTTTTCATGTTTTCAATTTTGTGAATCTCTTTGAAAGTATTTTGTACTATTTCTGTTTCTATTATTTATGCTTGTTCTGAGTTGAATCTTTTTTAAAAAAAAAAAAAAATAGCTACCTTTTTCCCCCTGTGATTTCTTTAAGATATTTTATTTCTCTGGCATTATGTAGTTTCATTTTTGAACACTTTTGGTTTTGAGTTTCTTTCTCTTCATAAATACAGAGCTTTCTATATTGGTAGATTCATTTTTTTAATTTTAACACTTTCACTTCTAACTGTTCTATAGAGTTCATTTGTAATCTGCTTGATCCTTTTTAATAGTCTTTTATTCTTTTCCTATTTTCATAGTTTTTTGTTTTATTTCTTTTGACATTTCACACATAGCATTCTTAAGTTGACACATGATCATCCTAACGCCCAAATATTTTTGGTGGTTGTTTTGTTCATTGTTTCCATTGTTCGATTATAATAGTTATCTAGGCATTTGAGGTTCTGTTTCTATGAGCTCATATTTGCTTGCTCTTAATGTGTGAAAAAGTCAAATTTTCTTGAAGTTCTTTCTTACCCAAAAGATCTATATATTCTGTATTTGCCAAGAAGCAGGCGGTTTCACTGATCCCAGTCTACTGTAGCTGCTCTGAATCAGGGAGCCTCAGAATTCCTTTTTTCCTCCTTGCTACTTAGTCTCCACATTAAGAGCAACCCCTGTGGATTTTTTATTATTTGTAATTATTCAGTATATATTTTTTAAATCTCAAAAATGTTTATTGAATTTTATAAAATCTTCATTTTGACCATCATATCTTCTATTCCTATACTTGACCCAGTTGTGGGTAGTTATTAGCAGCTCTCTTGAATTTATCACTTAGCATGGAAATTGAGAACACAGCATCCTTATTGTTTGTTCATAAGTCCTTCATTTCTTTTAATTTTGTCCTGAGGTGAATAATTTTGGCTCTTCTTGAGTTAAAAGTAGCTACTTTGATGGCCAAATGTGGTCTGTAGGTTGCAGAATTGGTAACTTATATTCTTTTTACAAAACTGTAGGAACTAGTCCAGGCTAGTGAGCGATTAAAAAACCAATCCAAAGAGCTGAAAGATGCACACTGTCAGAGGAAACTGGCCATGCAGGAATTCATGGAGATCAATGAACGACTAACAGAATTGCACACCCAAAAACAGAAACTTGCTCGCCATGTCCGAGATAAGGAAGAAGAGGTGGACCTGGTGATGCAAAAAGTTGAAAGCTTAAGGCAAGAACTGCGCAGAACAGAAAGAGCCAAAAAAGAGGTTAGTAGTCAGGCAAATTGTGTAGTGCCCATTGGGTAGTGATTAAAGTTGCTTTTTTGAGACTAGTGAAATAATATATATTTCATTCTTTAATTTTTGAAAATTATTTTACAGTTTGTTAATATTGTGAATTTCAACATTTGAATTATCTTCCTATTAAAATATAACCCCGTGGGGAAAATATAACCCCATGGGGAAAATATTGTTTAAAAAATTGTAACTATGAAATCCTTTTGTTTTTTCATTTTATTTTAAAGCTGGAAGTTCATACTGAAGCTCTAGTTGCTGAATCATCTAAAGACAGGAAACTACGTGAGCAGAGCGAGTATTATTCTAAGCAACTGGAAAATGAGTTGGAAGGACTGAAGGTACATTTTGATTTCACATTTACGATTTTTTTTTTAAACAGAATCTTACTAAGCACTACAGACTGGCCTTGAACTCACTGATGTAGCCTAGGCTGGTCTCAAACTCACAGTGATCTTCCTGCCTCAGTGCTGGGATCGTAGCCATGTACCATCATACCCTGCAACATTTGTGATTCTTACTTTTCTTCTTTTTAGGTTTGAAAGGAGTGTTCCTTTGTATGCTCTGGTGTAGAGTGAAAAGAGTTTGTCCTTTAAACCTCATATACTTCTCATTCTTACCAGTAGGAAGCTAGTATGATTTTCTTACGCTGAGAAACGGGAATAGGAATCTATGACCTGAATAATATGTACTAGTCCTCTCCACATGAGTTGTGATAAGAGATAATGCCCCCTCCTCCATCTATCTTATAAATGACTCAGGAGAGGCTCAGACAATTTTGTAGATACTCGTTTTAGTTGGGATGAAATGAAAGTAGGTACAGGCTAACACATTTCAGCAGAAGTTGCTTTGCAAAGAAAATTCCTATGCCATTTCTCAAGTCAGACTGCTTAGTTTTAACTTCGAATTTTACCAGTTACTAGCTGTGTAACACTGAAGCAAACACTTACTCTCTTTATCCTCTAATTTTCTCATCCATAAAATCCTATTTCATGTCAGGAGTGCACCTACAAGCTGATACCTCACAAATAAGCATTAGTATAGTAATAGTATGACATACGTCACAGAAAATACCACAATCAACTTTGCATAATATCTCACGAAGTCCAAGTGCTCTTGTGCTACTTTAGAATTCTGTTAATAGCTATAGCATAACTTTTATTAATGAATTTTTCATACTATCTCCCCATTTACACTGTGACATTGCTTATTGAAAACATAGATAGGTACATTGTTAACCTGTTCTTGGTGCTGGGCCAGATATTTAATACTTGTTTAGTAAGTATTAAATCACTGACTGAATCATGTTGGGAAAATTAGATCCAACTTACTGTGCACGTCTACAAGTAATGTTCTTCCTCTGCTACAAATAGAAATATAAATTCTAGATTTCATATCTTATTTTTGTTTTGGAGATTTTTTTTTTTTTTGGCTTATAAACTCAGCCTTGATTAGCTTTATAAGTTAAAAGATATATCATCTGTATATATGGTTTGATTTATGAGTTTAAGTGTTTAAAATTTATTACATTAAGGTACACACTGCCATTAATCTCTGTCAAGATACTCCCCCCAGCTTTGAACACACTTATCCCATTATTCTTGCCATTTTCTGAAGTACTTCTAGATATCCTCTTTTTTTGAGTGTCTGTAGTTGCACTGTTGTGGCTAAATCAGTTTAAAACATTTACCCTGAAAGCACAGCTATTTTGACTTTGAGAATGAGCCAGGAGTTGCACAGTGCCGGATCTGGTAAATATGGTCTAATGAAGACATACTATAATGTTTTTATTGAGCCTGCTTTTTCATTGAATGGCACTTGGCAGCAGCATTCACCAAATTTTTTTTATCACACCTCATTAGACAGTCACAAAAGAAGACTTCCAAAACATCTCCAAAAAGAAGCAAGAATGATTGTGTGAGCTGGGTGTGGTGGTACATGCCTTTAACTCCAGCACTTGTGAACCTGAGTCAAGAGTACCGTCAGAGTTCAATGCCAGCCTAGTCTGCATAGTGAGTTCAAGGCCAGTCTGAACTACTTAATGAGACCCTGCCCCAAAAAACAAACAAACAAACAAACACCAGAATGATTGGGTAAATATTTTCCAAATGGGGGGAAATATTTTGAGGAAAGTTAATGACAATGTGTTTTTATTGTAATAAATTTTAAAAATGTAAACATTCATCTCCTTTATGTTAGTATGTTTATGATATATAATAGATATATTCCATCTTTTTCCATTTTGTGTACAGCTATTCCTGTGGAACAATATTATATTAGAGAAATAATTACTCACAGAGATACTTTTCATTCAGGATCTGCTTTGTTTCCAACACTGTTCTAGGAATTTAGAATAATAAAAAAGTACCATTAAGAATAAAAAATCATAAAATATATTTCAGCAAAAATCTTAGGCATTGTTTGCATTTGAGACCTGGAAGAATAAAGGATTTTTTTGTAGTCATAAGTGATTACAGCATGATCTAAACCTTAGTTTTCTAACTTTGAGTGTCATATTCTATCTAGTAGTTTGCTTTATTTATTTATTTATTGGTCTATAATAAACACTGTTGCAACATAAACTCTGAATTACATATATTTGCCTACTTGTCCACTCATAAATTTGAGGTAGTAATAGAGTTACCAAGTAAATAATGCCTTTAAAGAGTTGAAAACATGACCTGACACACATTAAAACTCAATAAGTATTTGCTATGATTATAACCGTACTACACTTTTCTTAGGATATTTCTAAAATGGGGTTTGTTGGCAAGAAATAACACAAATATAATTTTAAAAGATATTGTGGCTCTTTTAAAGATGAAAATAATATTTGCCCCATTAAGAGTATTTTTGAGTGGACTCAAAGGGAGAAGAAAGGAATTTTACAACAAGAACTAGAGATGTCAGTATCGCAATTCTAATAACAGATAGAACATATAGACAGAGTACCGATAGGATATTCAGGTCTTGAACAACAGTATAATCAACTAGACTTAAGAGATGTAACAGCTCCCACCCAAAAACAGCAGAATTACATTGAATTTTGAGGATTGACCCGCATGTTAGGCCACAAAATAAGTCTCAGTATATGTAAAAAGATTGAAATCATATGAAGTAGCTTCTCCAACTACAATGGAATGGAACAGGAAATCAATAGTGAAAGAAAAATTAGAGAATACTTAATGAAAATGAAAACACAGTATATCAGAACTTATAGGGTACAGAGAAGGCAGTACTATATGGGAAATTTATAGCTATAAATTCCTATATTAAAAAGCAAGAAAGAAGTCAGTAAGCCACATTTACACCTTAAGGAAATAGAGAACTAACTAAACCCAAAGACGGCAGAAGGAAACAGTAAAAATTAGAACAAACATAAATAAGAGAATAGAAATATGATAGAATCTGTTAAACTAAAAAGTTCTTTGAGAACATCAACAGTTGACAAACCTTTAGTTAGAAGGCAGAGAAAGAATACAAATAACTAAACTCAGAAACGCAAGTGGATACTTTTATTACCTGCCAAATAAAAGATTAATGACATTACCTTGAACAAGTGTATCCACGAAGTCATTAACACCTAGGACATAAATAACCTAGAGTGAGTCAAGATGAAATAAAAAATCTTAGCGGAGCTGTAAAGAAATAAAATCAGTAATCAAAACCCTTTTAACAAAAAAGGGTCCAGAATCAAACTGCTTCTCTGGTCGGTTGAACAAACATTCAAAGAGTTAATGCCAGTCCTTAAATTTTTCCAAATGCAGAAGAGGTATAAACACTTCCTGATTATGTGAGGCCAACATCATCCTGATACCAAAGCCAGAGAAAAATATCACAAGAAGAGAAAATTGTAGGCCAACATTCCTTATGAATGTTGATACACAAATTCTTTTTTTAAAAAAGATTAAGATAATTTAAAGAGGACATAACAAAATAGGTCGGAACAGAACAATTTAAGCAACATAGTGTTTCACCACAAGACAATCCGACATAACAGTAGTTGCCATAGTGTGTCTTTTCTTGAAATATTTGAGTATACCTTCGTATACTATAGTATCAAACATAAAAAGACTGGATACACAAATTCTTAACAAAATACTGGCATATTGAATCCAAAAACACATTTGAAGGATTGTACACCATGTTTAAATAGGATGTAGCCCAGAAACGCAACAGTGACTAACGTGAGAAAAAGTCAATCTAATATATCACATTAATAGGATCAAAAGGAAAAAAAATCACATGACCATCTTAGTTGGTGCATGAAAGTAATTTCACAAAATTCAAAATTCTTTTTATGGTACATTTTCAGAAAACTATAGGTAAAAAGGACATATTCCATATGATAAAAAACGTATTTTATAGACTTACTGGTAACATTATACTGTGGTGAAAGACTGAAGCCTTCCCTATATGATCAGGAATGCCCATTTTCACTATTGCTGTATTTGCTGTGCATTGGAGATTCTAGCCAAACCAGTTACACAAGAAAAAGAAATAAAAGGCAGACAGATTGAAAAGGAAGAATTTAAACTATCTCTCATCATAGATAACATAATCGTATGTTTTAGGAAATCATAAAGACTAATCAAGATAGGTATTAGAGTTTATAAATAAACAGTTCTCAGAGTCGCCAAGTGTAAGAGCAATAACAAAAATCAGTTCTTTTGGCAAGCCAGCAGTGAACAATCTGCAGAGGAAATTAAGAAAGCAGTTTCATTTACAGTAGCATATCAAAGAATTAAATATATCAAAATTAATTCAACCAAGGAAGTTAAAAACTGGTAGACTGAAAATCACAATACATTGCAGAAAGAAATTAGAGAAAAACTAAATAAATGGAAATATATCACATGTCAATATTGTTATTTATCAGGTAATGTTTTAATATTCAGATTATATAAAGAACTTTTCAACAACAAAAAGATGAATGGCCCAAAATGGGCAAAGGATTCAAATAGACATTTCCAAAGAAAATACACAATAGTCAATAAATACATGAAAAGGTCTTAACATTATTAGTCATTAGGGAAATGCAAATTAAAGTCAAAATGAGATACTACGTTTTACCTTTTAGGATGGCTAAGTTAGAAGAAAAGAAGGAAGAAAGGGAGATAAAGCAGAAAGAAAAAATTGTTGACAATGATATGGGGAAATTGGAACTCTTGTACATAGCTTATGGGAATATTAAATTAGATAGCCTCTTTTGAAAACAATTTGTTGGTTCTGCAAAAAGGCAAATACCCACTACCATATGACACAGCAGTTCACTTCTAGGTATATACTGCAAATACTTGGGAGGGAAAAGAGCTCTAAAATACACTTTATGCCAGTGTGCATTACAGTAGCAAAAGGATAGAAGCTTCAAGTGTCTATTAACAGTTGAATAAATATTTCATGGTACTTACGTGGAATGGCATATCATTCAGCTGTAGAAGTGAGTGATGTTCTGATACATAGTATAGCATGGAAGTAAAAGATGCCAGATACAGAAAGACAAATAATGTATGATTCAAGTTACTGAATTGTCTAAAGTTGTCAAATTCTTAAAGAAGAAAGTAGAACAGAGGTTACCAGGGTTTTGTGGAGTTAATTCTTAATTGTTACAGAACGTTGTTTTTGGTTAATAAAATTTTGGAAAGCTATATTGGCAATGAAGCAAAACATTGCAAATGTAATTAACGCCACTGAATTGTACACAAAGTAAAGTGATTAAAATGGAAATTGTGTTTGATATATATACTTATTAAATAACTTTAAAAATTAGTGTAATATGCCAGTAACCAAGACATTTGAACTTTACAATGGTAGGATTATATGGTCGCATGAATTATCACTATGAAAATAATTTTAAAAGAATATTTTATAGTTATTACCAAAAGTTGCTGGATTTTATTTTTCCTCCTTATTGTGTTAGTTTTCCAGGGCTGCTGTTAAAAAAAAAAATAACAAAAAATATCTATCGTAAAAATGAAAAATACATTGTCTCAGTTCTGGAGACTAGAATTTCAGCATTAACTTGTTGGCATAATTAGCTTCTGATAATTACCGACAGACTTTGGTGTTGCTTAGCTTATGGATCCATAACCCACATCTGCCATCATGTTGGAGTTGCCCCTGTGTATGTATCTTGATGTCCAAATGACTCCTTTTTATAATGACACTTTCATATTGGATTAAACGTCACCCTAAGGATTTTATTTTAACCTCTGAAAGGCTCTACTTTTGAATGAAGTCACATTCAGAGGCACTAGTGGTTAGGTCTTTCACATAAAAATTTTGGGGAGACACAGTTCAACATATAACATTTGTATTTTTCACTCAACAGTGTAGTAAGCATTTTTACTTATTCAAAATCATCATAAACATAATTTCAGTTATTATAAATAGTTCAAAAGGAATACTCTCATAGCCAGCTCTGTACAATTATGTCTTTAACTTGTTTTTACTTTTGTAGTGTAATTGCCATGAACACCTTTATCATCTGCTTTTCTATATTATCTTCTTACAAGGGATACATACCTAAAAATGAAGGATCATTTTTAGGTACTTCATAAGTACCACAAATCTATGTAAGTTTGAGAGTCCAAAAAATTGTGGATTTTTTCCAATTTTTTGTTTATTATGGGTTATTAATCATGCCTTTCTTGTGGATTTTCTAGTTAAGTTTTTTTGCCCATTATTTTGTATTCCTAATGTTTTTCCTTATCAGTTCATATGTTTTCCTTGTCAGTTCATATTGTGTAAGTGCTTTACACAATACAGATTTTACATTTTCTTACATTTTCCTCAGCATTTCTAGTATTGCTTCAAAGCTTAGCTTATCCTTTTCTTTCTAGAGTTTTTAAAATATTTAATTTTACTTTCCTTTGGATGTTGTTCCAGGGGACCTATAAGTATTCAACACTTTCATCTATTTAGAATTTGTTTTGCTAAATGCTATGAAACAAGATATTCTGTTCTTTTATCGTTAGCTAGTGCTTTCAGTTCCATTTATTAATCATTCCTTAAGTAATTATAATGTTTTATACATATATTGCATTAAGTTGTTTAGGTAGAAATCTATTATTGTGATACTTTATTAAAAGGCTTATTATAGATTTTTGTATCAAGGATATCCCTTTTCCATTTTTATGATTTACTTTGGTATTTTTAATAATTTATTCTTCTCTATCAACTAGAAACATTTGTCACCAACCTCTGCTATGCTCCAGCACTCTTCTCCGTGTTTAAAAATAAGCTTTTAGGGCCAGAGGTTTAACCAACAGCAAAGTTAAAGTGTTCCTCAGGTGATTAAAAAACTGAAAATTCAGTGTTAGGGGAATCATTTTAGGCATCACTTTGACAGAGATGCTCAAGAGCAAGAAGCAGACTTGCTTGGGCTTAGTTAGAGCAGTTTTGCACACCAGGTCACTTCATAATCATTGAAGAATCTAGACTTAGTGCATACGTTGTTCCCCCTTCCCTTTCCCTTTCCCTTCCCATATATGAATGATTGATCAATCCTAGTGCCTTCATGCTGAGCTGCATCCTCAGCTCTTGTCTGTCTTTTTATATATTTTGAGACAAGGTTTAGCTTAAACTTTCCTTCCTCCTGGGATTATAAGCATATGCCTCAGGGATTATAAGCATATGCCACCAGGCTTGCCTAAGTAGTAAGTAAAGGATAGCCCCACCTTTGCCCCCTATCCTGACCATGGCAGTTTTTGCTGGCCCACATGAATTCCTCTGTTCTTTTAAATTATATACCTCACATGTAAAGGAGCCAGGACATTTTATCTTTTAACTTTAGGTCAACTATCATTGCCATTTTTTCCACTCTTATGACTAGCTTCAGAAAGGACAAGGTATGCTCTAGCTCTAGATTACTTGTCTATACACCTAAATCTGTAGGATTTTTTTAGTTTCAAAAGTTTGTTCACTTGACCTTTGTAAGTTACTAAGCTGAGAAATTTGTGTAGTCATAATCTCTGGTCTGTGTGTTGCAGTTTACTTTTCAGCAATAGCTAGGAGCTTTACATTTCTCTTATTACTGAAAGGCTATTTTTACCTATTTCCTGAAAGAGTAGATTTCAACAAATTTCTGCTTCTTCTTTATGTCCTACCTAAAAGTCAAGAGACCTACCTTTTTTTTCTGGTATGTACATGAAGATATTACTATAGACATTTGACATTTTCCTCAACTATTACAAAAGCTTCCTTCCTTTTCTTTTTGTACATTATCCTCCATTTTAATCTTTTGAAAACAGAATGTGCTTTAAAAACTTTCTGAGAATTCTTTATGGAATATAATATACATTTTCATTTTTCCTCCATACACTAACAATAATTCTAAGCCAAAATTTAAATGTAAAACAAGAACTCATGTAAGTGCCAACAGAAGAGTTGTTCAGATAAAAAAAAATAAAATTGATTAGATAAATGATGGTATATGCCTATAATCGTAGCGCTCACTCTGAATCCTGAGGCAGGAGGATCGTAAGTTCAAGACCAGCCTGGGCAACTTAGCAAGACCTTGTCTCCAAAAAAAAAAAAGAAAAAAAATCAGATCAACTGTGTAATCTTGGTATAAACACTTAAAAAAAAAAAAAAAAAAAAGATGACACAGCCCATAAAGGAATGTGAACTGAAGAAAGTATTTACAACATATTTGAGTTAAGTAGTAGCCTTAAGTAAACAGTACCATTTTTGTATGCGAATATACCAAATGATGTACAGTTATATATGTACTGTTGTATAGAAAAGAGTTATTGTTATTCTTATAGATAACCAGTCTTATGTTATTACTTCTGTAGCAAAAACAAATTAGTTACTCACCAGGAGTATGCAGCATAGAACACCAGCAAGAGATAACCAAACTGAAGACTGATTTGGAAAAGAAAAGTATTTTTTTTGAAGAAGAATTATCTAAAAGAGAAGGAATGCATGCAAATGAGATCAAAAATCTGAAGAAAGAACTGCATGATTCAGAAGGCCAGCAGCTGGCCCTCAACAAAGAAATTATGGTTTTAAAAGACAAACTGGAAAAAACCAGGAGAGAAAGGTAAGAATCAAGTTATTTACTCATTTAATACATATATTTTAAGTATCTATTATATGTCAAGTTCAGAGATGCAGAGGCAATATACATGCCAGTTCTCAAGGAATCCAAAGTCAAGTTTCTTACATAGGAAATAGTAGTATGTATCATACATTGTATGGTAGAAAAGCAAATGGGACAAGTATGTGAGTGCACAGGAGAGGCACAGAAAGGACCTAGTACATCTGAGGTCTTTAGACAAACAGTGTCCAAGCTGAGACCTAAAAAGGAAGGAAAAAGAGTGCCTAGTTAGAGGTGGCAGAAAAAGCTAAGATTTACAGAAAAAGGGAGCAGCACATTCAGAAAATGAAAGTTGTATACTATAAAGGAAACGTAAATAAGAGAAAGTTGTGAAAAACAAGTCTGGAAAGGAAAATAGAGGCAAAATTATGAATTAATGCAAGGCATTTGGATTTTATTCTAAGGCCAGTGAAAGAAAATAGCATGATTATATTTAAATTTTTGAATGATTGTTCCTGTTACTCAGTAGAAAATTGTTGAAAATGAGCAAACAGAAGGTAGGAACCCAGCTGTGAGAAATGAGCTGGTGGTCCTCACGTGGAAACAGCAAAACTGGAGAGAGTGGCATGGATTCTGAAGGTCTGTAGAAGACAGAGCCTTCAGGACAAGATAATCAGCTACAAGAAATGCAGCGGCAGGAAAAACTATTAGGAATATGGAAGTACCTAGATTTTAGGCAACTAAGTATATGTTACTTTCATTATGTCATTTTCAACTTAATATTGGAAACCTCATTTCAGTTTGTGTACTCATTCACGCAACAAACAAAACTATTCTAGAACCCATGTGCAAAGCACTGTGGTAAATGTGGCAGTAAACAACAGGCCTCCAAAAATCCATCCTTATGGAGCTTTCCTGTAGTTGAAAGTTCCTATGATTGAAACACCATATTTATTCCTATGGTGGAAGGCCAATAAAAAATAAGTAAATTGTAGAACATAATTAATAATAATAAGTGCTAAGAATGAAAATTAATGAAATAGCTATGGAGTATAAAGGGAGAGAATTAAATTTTAAGGTTTTTTTCCTTATAATAATTAGAAGAATTGGAGAATATATGGTGTTAGGATCTTATATGCGTGTCGGGCTTTCATGTGGAGTTTGATGTGTTGAATATGAGGTGCTTGGTCAGGGGTTTGCAGTGCAGGACAGCGACAGATGTAGATTGGCAGTCAGAGGTCATCACAGATCCTGATTGAAGCCAGGTGTTCCAGTTGATGAGCCACCTACAGAGAAAGACAAGAGACAGCAGCTGGGCAGAGTTGTAGGGAGCACTGTGTGTACAGGAAAGATGGAAGGAGAGGAGTTCACAAAGACAGCTGAGAAACCAGAGACCATGTCTGCAGTCTGGAGAGTGTGGTTTCACCAGAACTGAGAAAAGATAGCACTTCATGAAAGGGAGAATGGATCATGCTTTCTAAGATATTTTGGGTGGGTACTCAGTGGTGAGTTTCAATAAAAGCTGGTTTGATAGAGGGTGGAAGCAGATGACAGGTATTGATGTTATGGGGAGCAGTTATGTGATGAAGGAGTGTAGCAAAGTATTTCAAGATATTTACCAGTGAGCAAGAAGATAAGACACGTGGAAATGAAGTGTTACGTGGTACAGGAGAGAGTTTTGGGTTGTTTTTTTTTTTTTTTTAATATGAGACAGACTTAAACTTATTTAATGCTATTAGGAGAAACCAAGAATGATTTTACACAAAAATATTACTGAGTTTATTTATGTACATATTTTTTTTAGAAAATTCACTTGCAACTTTGAGGTTGTTTTGAAGTTATTTCTGTGTTAGGAAAAGAGTCTTAAACATAACTGAATTTAATATTTAAGTGACACATTTGCTTGGAGATAGAATGATTTCTTGTCCTTGAATTTATAATTTATAATGTATGTTCAATAATTTAGATATATAAGGAATTAAGACCACCCATTACGTGTGTTCATGAAATTACTAAGACTGATCCACACTGAATTTTATTTGTTGCTAATATCCTCCAAATTGCCATAGCCATGACACTGCAATATTTAAACTGATTTCTGTTTTTTGCTTAAGAGGCTTTTGAAAGTCCGTTAGAACTGTGTTCATTTCTTTTTTTATATTTAAAAAAATTTTTTTTTCCTTAAGATAGGGTCTCGCTGTGCAGTTTAGGCTGGTCTTGAACTCACTGTGTAGCCCAGACTGATCTTAAACTCTCAATGGTCTTCCTGCCTCAGCCTTTCAAATGCTGGGATTACAGGGGTGCACCACCTCACCTGCTTTAAAACTGTGTTTACGTCTAAACAGTCTTGAATCAGTTTTGTCCCCAGAGCTATCATGTTTGTAAGTTTTATCATATTAAGTTTGCTGTGTATGTTTATGTCTAATAAGGAGGACTGAAAGAATTGAGAGCACTGTTGGAAATTTCACAGTGAATTTTCTATGAGCTGAGAGCAAGGAATTATGTTGTGGTATCATCTGTGCCACCTGCCTCCTTTTCCAATACTTCTTAAATATGCATAATCAGATAAGATGAGCATGGTCAGGATGTCTGTAGTCACAGTAATTTTTCTTAGATGTTCAAATGAAAAATAAGTGGATGTTATTAAGCAGACAAGTCTGTAGACTAAAATCACATGAGTATGGTTTTCACATGTAAAGGAATAGGATTGGGTTTGGAACCCTCATGATTTTTGTGAGTAAAGTAATCCATCTGATAGCCAATTTAAAAACACGGTTATTTTCAACAAACTCGCTTCCACTGTGGTGTTTTCTTTTATCACCTGCATGCACAGAGGACACCTTTTTCAGAATGCTGGTCTTCCCTCTTCCTAATGTATGTATCTATGTATGTATTTATGTGTTTTTATTTTTATTCATTTATTTTTTGAGGGGGATCAAACTCATGACTTTGCACTTGCCATGCAGGTGCATAGGCTGCTGAGGTAAACCCCTAGCCCTTAAGCCAAGCCCCTGGGCCCCCTAAGGTATTTATTAATTAATAACTTGGTGAAGGGAGAGTTCTCTAGATGTTGTCCAGTTTGGCCTCACGGGTGACTGAGCAGTTTGTACATCCCTTAGCCAGTAAACTCTCTACTGGGCAAGTACCAGTCGTAAGCTCATTGATTGCAGGTGGGTCCAAGCTTCCAGGACCTGGCTAGAAGTAGAAAAAGAAACCGTATTAGGTGGTTGGGAAAACTTGATTTGATTGTGTGGATTTGGAACGTTGAGTAGTGTAGTGTCCTTAACTCTAGGAAGTAACAGTATTTAGAGGTAAGAAGTGTATCTACGGCTGCCTCCCATTAATTCTGAAGACTAATGAAATCAGTACACAGTAATGGAGCAAATGAAGTAAAATGTTAACAGGGAATCTGGATAAAGAGGATGCTGGGATTCTTTATACCATTGTTGTACCTTTTTTATAAAGTTAAAAATTAACTTCTAAATATTAACAAAATGTGGAATACTATTCTGAATGAAATCAGTAAAACTAAGAAATGGCTAACCTGATCTTCAGGGCTTGTGACTGTGTATTTTTAAGAATATTGTGAAATAGGTGCATAAAGAAAACTGCCTAATATATCCCAGACCAATTTGTTTTTGAATTAAACTTAATGAATATTAAGCAGTTGGCAGTTACTGGTTTTATTTGGTTAGCTTATTTTACTGACCTTCATGAAACTTCCTGATTATACAATCTAAATTAACCACCCACCACAAATAGTATCTACAGCATTACCATAATCTGAAGTTAGCTCATTTACACACTTTCCATTGCCTATTATGCCCTTACTAGAATATAAGCTCTAAGAGATCAGGGCATGTCTGTCTAGCCCACAGCAATTCCTTAATTCCTTGTAGATATGCTATAAATATTTCCTAAATGAAAGGAGTCTGTGTTAGAAATTCTTCAAAAGTGCTTTTATTAGGCCTGTCATTGCATACAGTCATACTGAGTTCTGTGTGAGTAATTTTTCTGTAGTTTAAATTAATATTTGTGTATTATATAACTATTATAAAAATAAGTTTTCAGTTGAAATTCCTTTTTTTCCTTTCATGTTTTGAATTGTGTTAGTCAAAGTGAAAGGGAAGAATTTGAAAATGAGTTCAAACAACAATATGAGCGAGAAAAAGTATTATTAACTGAAGAAAATAAAAAGTTGACAAGTGAACTTGATAAGGTGAGTGATTTAGTCTGACTTGTACTAATTGAGCACATGCTAGATCTTCAACACTGGTAGAATCATGTGTATGATCTTATATATTTTATACAGTTTTGGTTTAAAAGTCTTCTGTATAAGCCATGAGTGCTTGTATGACACAAGAAACTTTTTATTATGCACATATGTGACAGTAGTCTTCTGGAGAGAAAGTATTGCTTATCTTACCTTCTTTGTCTTATTAATTTTTGAGCTTTTATTCTTTATTTTACTTTCCCTGTTTTCTTTCTCTTTTCTCTCATATTCATCCCTTCCCCAGTCAGTGCTGGGTAATTGATGGATAACTAAGTTCAGACTAAATATAGATTGTCTATATTCAGAGTCAGTTAGACCAAATCTGGAGAAGTTAAACCAACTCATTTTCAAATTTACAACAGAGAACTGATAATTCTAGAAATGATAACAAAGGTGAGTAGGTAATAATACAAGGAAACCAACTCAGTCTAGGTTTGAAGATCAGAACCATGTAGTAAACTTAAAAGTAGCCATATTTGTGAACAAATTTCATTTGCTTAAATGAATTTTCTTCTATTTACTATCTCAGATTTCTCAAACTGCTACCATTCTATATTTCGTACACCAGTTCCCAGAAATAATTGTAAAACATCCTAATAGTAACCAGATGTTTTAATAGTTCTGTTTATATTTAAACTAAGATGACTCATTAATTACATTTTTATAATGATTTCTGTATTTTCCTCCAATAAAAGTATTATGTTCTGATACCAGGTTGAAAGACCATGATTAATTATAAAATAGACTTTCCAATTTTTCTCAATTTTCTATTGTTTTCACATAGCTCCCTTTTTTTCAGTACATTTTGGATATGTATTTAGCATTCAGAAATGTTATATGCACAGGCATGATGGTGCATGCCTATGTTGCCAACGCTTAGGAGACTGAGGCAAAGAAATCACAAGTTTGAAGCTACCTCAGGCTTCATGATTCATGGTCAGAAGGGACTACATAATGAGACCATGTCTCAAAAAAACTTTTTAAAATAAAAATACACTGAATAAGCATTTACAACATTTAAAATAACCTCATTTTCTAAACATTTAAAAATTATTTTGCTTGTTTTGTTGAAAATTACTTGAAAACCAGTACTGTTCATTTTGTAAAGCCTTAGCTAGTGCATGTAAATAAAGAAGCTGAATGGAAATAGCATAAAGTTTTTTAAAAGCATGACTAGTATATGAACTTTATTATATAATTCTTAGTTATTTCTGCCAAAAATAAAGTTACCAATATCTGAATTTTATCCAAATAGGTCACATAATTGTTATTCAATATACTTGACTAATATAATTGCATAATTTCATGTCATTTATATCTGTAAGACAGAATTTAAAGATTTTCTTTAGAGTTACCTTGAAGCAGGGGGCACTAGGGATTTAGCTCAGCGCTGCCTTGCAAGTGCACAGTTGTGAGTTTGATCCCTGGTACAAAAAAAAATTACGTTGAATGGAAAAATGTGTGTTAAAATAATTATATACTTTCATGTGGAATTACTAAGCAATTACATAGTAAAAGATATTATTACAGTTTAAGAAAAACTTTATTGAAAAATAATTGAAGCAAATATAGGTCAGCCTCATGTTTGGTTTAATTTTATTATTAGCCATAGTGCCACCAAAATATCAGCCAAGCATACCAAAAATATTTGTTTAGAGAGCATTTTTTAAAAAATCTTTAAAATTGTGTTGTAATTTAATAGTTATCCCCAAATCAACCTGTAGGTTCAGGGACATACCTTTCAAAATCTGGTATTTTTTTGTAATTGATCAGCATACTTTTAAAATAGGGGAATGCAGAACACCTAGAATAGGCAAAATATTCAAATTGGAGAATTTATACTTGTAATTTAATATTTACCATAAATATACTGTATACTAATAACAAATGTATAGTAGTATTGGCATAATAGAACAGAATAGAGTCCAAAAATAAGCCCTCACTTTTATGGGAGGCCTACTAGTGCACTTAATTCAATGGGGAATGGATAGTCTTTTCACATATTATTGGAACATCCGAGTATCTGTGTCTACGAAACAGTAACTTATATCCGTACCTTATACAAAGATTAATTTAAATGGATCAAAAACTGAAGTATAAAATATAGGAGAAAATAGTCTGCAATTTGGGGTTAAAGCATGCCATTAAAATTAGCATAGGAGAGGAAATAATGGTATATCAAATTTCATCAAAATTTGAAAACAGGGGCAGGGATATAGCTGAGTGGCACAGTACCTGCCTGGCAAGCGCAAGGTCCTGAGTTTAATTCCCACTACCAAAAAACAAAACACAAAAACCAAGGCAGAAGATTACAAGTTCAACATAACCCTGGGCAACTTACTGACTGTCTCAAAATTTAAAAAGAGCTGGGGATATAGTTCAATGTAAAGGTCAGTTTTGTGAAAAAATATCAAAAACCTTGAGAATAACATTAAGAAAATGAAATGACACATACAGAATGGGAGCCAGGAACAACTACAATAAAGCACAGTCATGATTTCTCATATTAGAATTATTTCATAACTAGAATATAGCAGTTGTGCAACTATATGTACTTGCAAGAAATTATTGAAATGTACCTTTAAAATGGGTGAATTTTTTGTTAGATAAAGTATATCTCAATAAAACTGAAGAAATAGCTGGTAAGTTATATTTTTCAGAGCCATAACACACATCCTGAGGTACAGTATTTAAAGCCCTTGTTTATAATAGGTACATCAGGGTGTGTGCTGGTGATCATAGTTGCTGTAGACTCATTTCCTTAAGAGAAGACAGAAGTTGGTGGGAGTATTAATGGAATATGTAAGCAGACTGTACATACGTAAAGTGATTTGCCCCTTTGGGAGAGGGGAAGAAATGAAACTTTGCCTTGTGACATATGCCCTGTGTTTCTACACAGAACTACAGGTTAAAAATAAACACACACACACACACACAAAGAATCATTAGGAAAATTCCTTATAAAGTAGAAAGGGAATTTCACAAACCATGGGCAGATCTGGCCCAGACTAATTTTGTGTGACCCACAGACTAAAAACAATCTTGTCATTTTTAAAGAATATGTGACCCTTACTGGTGAAAATATTTACTCTCTGGTTCTTACATGAAAAACTGCGGATTTTTAAAAATTTAGAACGTGGTTTGGGACTATACTAGTTTAGATTCTCCAGAAAACAAACACATGCGTGCGTGCGTGCGTGCGTGTGTGTGTGTGTGTGTAGATATTGGTTGATTGATTTATAAGAAATTGTCTCAAGTGATTCTGAAGGCTGGCAAATAGCTATTATATGTTCAAGAAAATAAAAGAATTTGAGCAGCCAATTGAGCTCCATACCAAGGAGTGAAAGAATTTCTGGAAATGAAAAGTAATCAGTAGAAAGTTTAACAGCAGATTGGAAAGAGCCAAAGAAAGGACTGTGTATGTTGAGATAGACCAGACAGCAGGGGAGGAGGGGCAAGAATGCATGCAGAAAAGAGGGTGTGTAGTGTAAAAGATATGATGAAAAGAACTGGCATGTTGAGTTTCCCAGAAAGAGAGGACACACTCCTGTGGTAGAATCAGTGTGTGAAAAGTTAGTGCCTTGTAGTTTTCCAAGGCTCATAAGAAATTCAAGAAAAGGCTCACACAAATTCAAGAAAAGCCACAACCCTAAAGGTGGAAAATAGAAATCAGAGATCACTCAGATCATAGAATTGCCAAAAAGCAGCCAATATAAAATCCTAAAAACAGCCAGGTTAGAAAGACACATTATATTCCAAGTAAAAATTAGATGAAAAACTGTATTCTCAGTAAAGGGAAGAAAAAAAGGAATTCAGAACAAAAAGGAATGACATCTTTCAAATATTGAAATAAAAATATTGCCATTTAGAATATTAAGTAAAGCAAAAATTAATTTAAAAATGAAGGCAAAAATCAGAATGTGGAAAACTCTAGAGGACAATTTACTGTTATTAATTATAAGAAAAATGTATACTAGAGAAATGAAATAGATGAGAGATAGCATTTACCTATTAATATCATGATTCAGTTTAACAAAATTAAGGTTTTTAGCACATTGAATAACTGGAAATTAGCCTTGTGAAGTTTAAGTAATATATTTAAAAAGAGAGCCTCAAGTTTCAGTGATATACATAGAAATATGTATGGATGAAACTATAATTTCTGATTTTTTTTCAGAAAAATACTAAAGGATCAGAATACAAATGAGATTGGTGTTACAGCAATATTGTTGAAGTTAAGTGGTGGGTAGTAGAAAACATTTTTGTATGTTTTTGAAATTGTCAATGAATTTCTGTTAAAAAAATAAGATGATATAAAGATACTTGCAGAAAAGCAGTGTGGGTGGTGGTGCTCCCAGTAGAATTGGGCAGTTCTTCAGGCAAATGGAGAATATTCACAGTTGGAACTTGTGCAGTATAGGATATGGGGGAAAGCAAAAGAAGCAGGAGAATACAGGGTACTTCAAATGACCACAGGTAGTGGCCAGAAGGGTTGTCTAATAGTAACAAGGTAAGAGTTGGAGTGGAAGATTGTGAGTGATGTATCTGAGCACCTCGAAGTCCTGGTCCTAAATGTTACCGTGCCTTTCAGCTTACCACCTTGTATGAAAACGTAAGTATGCGCAACCAGCAGTTAGAAGAAGAGGTAAAAGATCTCGCTGACAAGAAAGACTCTGTTGCACATTGGGAAGCGCAAATCACAGAAATAATTCAGTGGTGAGTGCTATTTTAAATGTATTTATTGTGGATGGTTGTACATTTAAAGCCAAGTTGGTGTGAGTTGTAAGAGGCTGCTAATACATTTTTTATCTTACTTGTTTGGTATAGAAAATAAGTTACTTAAAAATGTACATGTTCTGCTATGTTTGCGTTTATGTTTTTCTGTTTCGAAATTCTAACATATGTCGTATACCAGTTTTTACTCAGCTTTGTTGAAATCTGTCCTTTCTTACTACTTTGCTTGCTTTCTTGCTTGCTTTTGTTCTTTCTTGGGGAGCCCTTGGCCTTTACTGCGCATTGAGCTACACCCCTAACCACCCACCCATTCATTTAATTATTTTACTTTTGAGACAGGGTATCAGTAAATCACCAAGTTCTGTAGGCTGAGCTTAAACTTGTGATCATCCTGCCTTAGCCTCCCAGAATGCAGGAATTACACACTCCACCACCACACCCAACTTGTTATTTTTTCCTAAGAAAAGAAAATATCATCCCCTCGTAAATCAGATTTGGTCCTTAAAGAACTGAAGAAACTTGTCCATTATCTACCAGTGTTTCCATCTGAGATCAAAACTACTGTATTTTTTGATTAAGGAACAGAAGTCCTGAGAAAAATTTAGAAGCAAAAGATGCTGTGCTCATTTAGTATAATATGGATTCAAATATGGCATTTTTAAAAACTTAAATTATTTTAATTTACTTTTATCATTTATTTAAGCCTCAGGATTTAACTTTATTTAGCCTACTAGCCTTCCTCTTAATTTCTTTAATTAAATGATCATTTTGATTCTTATAAAAATGTGTATATTTTATAGTACACAGAAAAGTAAAATACAAAGAACTTATTTCATAATATAAATACGTAGCATAACTTTCTATATTTATTTGGCATTTTTGCTCATTTTGGGATGTAGTAGATGTTTTCTTCATATGAAAGCAACTATTTTCTCCCTATATCTATAGATCAGTTCTTTGTTGGGAATTTTACTTTCTTTTGCTCATGTTTGGTTTCAAGCATTTTTCCATTTTTCTTTTTCTTTTTGTACCGGGGAATGAACTCATGACTTTATGCTTGCTAGGCAAGCGCCTATGCTGCTGAGCTAAATCCCTGGCCCCTGTTTTTTCATTTTTCTTACCAGGCTAATAGCGTTATTAAATAAAATTAAAAATGAATAAGCATTATGTTTTTAAGTAATTTTACTCAAATTACTCCAATATTTTGATGTTGACTTAACTGTAGACCTCTTAGATAGCTAATGTTTGGCTTATGGATGTATTTGTTCACTGTGGATAAAGGAAAACGCCCAGGTTGTGGACACTTGGTTGTGATCAAAACAGTTATTGGTTCATGAATGTTTAATTTATATCTTTATCATTAAATCTATGTTTCTGAAGCAAAATCATTTTCATCTTTAGCCAGATTCATAATATCAAAAATTTTGAGTTAGCATGTCGCTCCATTATTTATGTAATCAAATTTATAGTGATGGTGGAGCTAAAACTGACTTTCTTATCTGTTGTACCTAAAGCGGGTATGTTCAAACCTGGGATCCTAGACTCCTGCACTGATCTTGTGCAGTGTCTGGCAAAATCACTTCTGCCAGAGTGAAAGTAATTCTGGTAAAGGAAGAAAGCTTTAAATGTGAATTCTCTAGAAAAGCTTACAAAGATCAGAGTTCTTATATGATTCCCCAAAACACTCATTTTGTGCTTTTTAATCAGTATACAAATGAAGATTAAATGAGGAATGTTTCAAATAGTGGGAGTGAATTTAAATAGATAAATAAACAGTTAATTATTAAAACAGTCTTGTTGGTTTCCTATGCAGCTCTTTCCTCTACCTTTTATTATGCAGCCTTCACCATTTCCCAGCTTCCACCATTTCCCAGCTTTCGTGTCTCATTAAAAAAAAACTCAACAACTTCAGTGCCCTTGTTTATCAAGAATTTAATTCAAAAATGTGGAATTTATCTTATTTAAAACAATTTTTTTTTGTCTTTTTCCTTTTTATCGGTACCGGGGATCAAACTCACGACTGCCTGCTTGCAAGGCAGGCGCTTATGCCACTGAGCTAAATCCCTAGCCCCTATTTAAAACAATTTGATAACTTTTCTGTCTAAAATCTTAGCAATATTATTAGCCAGATAGCCTTTAAAGACAGTAAGATAACCTTCAAATAGTAAATAGAAACTGGGTTGCATTAGATTTTAATCTTTTATCTTTATTATTTTGATGATTTTAGGAAAAACTTAATTTTTGCAGAGTATCCAACCTTAACATTCTAAATTTGGTATACTTCAATTTTAAAAAGGGTGTGGGTGGATGAGAACCATAGTGTTCTTTAAAAAGCCTTTCTTGTGTATATGTGTAGTAAATGCTAGATTTTAAAGCATTCTGATTCTGTGGCTTAAGGGTACAGATTTACCAAATTATCAGATAGGAGTAACTCCTGACTTAAAAACATCACCACCTTTAATTTGTATATAACTGAACAATTCAGCAAGCCTTTTCCCACTTTAACAAGTAGTGGCAGTAAGGTAGAGCTTTTAAAAGACGTTACTTAAGAATATCTTAATATTTCTATCTCTTCTGTTTTTTATGAACCTTTAAAATAATGTGTTTCTCACTGAAATTTTTCTTTCATTTTGCTTTTCTATTTTGTCGCCATATGTGTGCATTCTAGGGTCAGTGATGAAAAGGATGCACGAGGATATCTTCAGGCCTTAGCTTCTAAAATGACTGAGGAATTGGAAGCATTGAGAAATTCCAGCTTGGGTACACGAGCAACAGTAAGCTCTGCCATTTTGTCTGAAAGCTTATTAGGAGAAAAAGAAGGCTCAGAGAACACTATAATAAATCTGATTATTTTTTACCAATTTTTATAGACTTAACTTGTAAAAATATTCACAAAGAATCAGTTCAGATCTTTTCCACTTTAGAAAACAGAGCACATAACTACTTAGCCATATTCTGCAGTTACTGAAAAGAGCTGTTTAAAAACGTTCATTCATTCATGTGAATATTTATAATTGTTTCTGAGCTCAATGAAAATGAATTTCTGCAAGTAATGTTTTTTGTTCTAATATTAGAGCAAGGTAATGCTTCTAGGTAGCTCTTAAAGTCACTTTGAAGTACTAAATTGAAATGTTAAAATAGTGAGGAACTGAAAACACACCAATACTATTTTGTAGGATATGCCATGGAAAATGCGCCGTTTTGCAAAACTGGACATGTCTGCCAGACTGGAGTTGCAGTCGGCTCTGGATGCAGAAATAAGAGCCAAACAGGCCATTCAAGAAGAGCTGAATAAAGTTAAAGCATCTAACATCATAACAGAATGGTGAGATAAATAATTTAGCCATACTAAAAATTTATTTGGAGTGGAGTTACATTTTAATTTCCTGTTTCTTGCTTTTTTTAAAAAAAAAAAAAAAAAAAGAGGGGTGGGTAGAAATGACTAGAAAACGTTACGAAGATTTGCTAAGTAATAGATACTTTCAAGCCTTTTAATGGGAGTGATGAGATTTTCAGACAGTCTTACTTCCTTGTGGCATGTCCATAAAGTGGAATTAATAATGGTAGATAATATTCCATTATTTATTTTCTCATTTGTAAGGTTTAGTTCACTATTAAATTTTATTGTATTAAAATCTAAAATTCTCTCATTTAAGTATATTATATCTGTATAAAATGTAATATATGGGCTGGGGATTTAGCTCTGCAGTATAAGTGTCTGTGCGGCAAGCATGAGGTCATGAGTTCTATCCCCTGTACAAAAAAGAACAAAAATGTAATACATGATCAGAACAAAGCACAGTCATTTGAAAATTGTAGGTCTACCATATGTCTTTTACAAATTAAAGTTCCACTGATGGTAGATTTCATAATGGCACAATTATCTTTTAATTATAATTATTTTTCATGTTCCTTTATTAAAAAAAGCAATCTCTCAGGCATTAACAAATGAACATTTCTTCCGTTCTTGTCACAGAGGTAGAGCATATCACACCCTGAATGTGCTTAAATAAATTTGGACTAAATAAACATTTTAAAAATCAAAATACATGTTATAAAAAAGTAAAATAGAAAGTTCTCATTACAAATTAAACTATAAATATTAAAGTCCATTGGGTGTTCAGAATACCAGAAGTTCCAAAAGTACGTATGTTTATAAATTGAGCTTTTAATAGCTTGAAACCTTAGTGCTTAAACTGCAGACATTAATGTTTTTGAGTCGTATTAAAGGTCAGATACAAAACTATAAACTCTGCCAAACTATAAGCTTTTTGTTATAAATGACATAGATATAAATTAAGTATGTTTCACTTAAGTGTGCTTGTGTGGCATTGAACAGAGAAAAGAAAGTGTTCTGGAGAATATTAATTAAACCAGGCTTTAGCCAAATATCATTCTCTGTGTTGTGTTTTGGAGTAGTGTAATCTTTACTTTCTGTACCACAGACATTGGCATTTACACCTTTGTTCATAAAGCAAAGGAGTAAGTGAAAATTTAAAATTATAAATCTGAAGATGTGCAACACTTTCCTCGTCTGTTATTGAGTTCTAACAGAACTACAATTAACCTTTATGACTTTCTAGTTTAATAATTTGACTCATTGTCAACAAATATTTCTATAAAGTGGCAGCAGATATATTAAGCTTTGAGGGCTATATAGCCTCTCCATAAGTTCTCAACTGAGCTATTACAGTACATGTATGGTATATACTGAAACGAAAAAACTTAGCTGTGCTGTAGTTAAACTTACTTCTTCATTATACCCTGTGGTAGCCTGTATTGATCCTGCCTGTGCGAGTTTGGAATTCCTTGATTTAGTATGACTTAACATTTAAACCAAATAAGCCCAGCTACACACAAAATACCTCACTAGCCAGCAATAAAAATTGCTAACATTTTTTCCCCTTTTCCTCCTTTTAAAGTAAACTAAAAGATTCGGAGAAGAAGAATTTGGAACTACTAGCAGAAATTGAACAGCTACTAAAAGACACAGAAGAACTTAGATCTGAAAAGGGTATGGAAATGTGTGTTTGCATCATTCAGGAGTTATTGTTTTGTTCTGAATATATTTTATTACATAAGAATCACTTAATAAGAATTACTGCGCTCATGTGAAAATTGTTTACATAAGCAATTCTGACACTCATTTAGGAGCACATTTGCTAGACTGGTCCTGAGTTGTTTTGTTTTACGTAATATATCTTGTTTTAAGAATTTATAATAACAGAAACTTGCTTTGCTATAAATTTTTTCATTGTTATGAACTATTTCTTTGTAACAGTTTTTGTAATTGGAAAAATTATTTTATAATGTACTTTATGCTAATATTGGCAAATAGTTTTTGCATGAGATAATTACTCCAGCAGTGGTAGTGTGTGTTAACATTTAGAATTGGTAAGAATTCTTGAAGAGGTCTTTATTAGTACTTTTTAAGTGCTTAGAATGTACAAAATCTTGAAGCAGGTGGTTTCACTCCCTGGGCAGTTGAGGAAACAATGTATGAAACAACTAAAGATGAATCTAAATTTAGTGTTAACAATGCAGTTCAATAATGAAGAATTTTTTTTGAACATTTCAGTGTCTTTTTCCAGTTTGATACTTACATTGCTTGCCCTTTGGGATTTCCCAGGATTCATTATCTTTTCTTAAAAACTTGTCTTTTGCATTTTTCCATTAATATGGAAGCTAACTCAGAATATTTGATAGCTCTTTACATCAACTTTCTTTCCATAATGTGTAGACATTAAGATTGTTATTTTGGAAATATTTTGCATACAACTATTAAGAATTAATTTTTCAGGGCTGGGGATTTAGCTCAGCGGCATAAGCACCTGCCTTGCAAGCAGGCAGTCGTGAGTTCGATCCCCGGTACTGATAAAAATGAAAAAGACAAAAAAAAAAATAAAGAATTAATTTTTCTTATAAAGGTCATCACTGAAAAAGTGCACTAAAATTAATACTGGGCTTTATATTAGGCCTAAGGATTTTTTAAATCACTTCTCACCCCTTCAACACATAGTAGCATAGAGCTAGGCTCTGTACCTGCTTATAAAATTGTGGTGAACAAAGAATAATTACATAAAGAAGATAAAGCTGTTTGAAATACGTGATGTTCAGTAAATTTTTGTTGAGTTTCTTAATAAAAGAAGTAAGGAGCTTAAAAAAGCGTAAATAGGAACTCAAATGCGTAAACCAACATGTAAGTTGAGAAACAACTTAGGTTTTAACTCATGAAGCATATAAGGGAAGTACAATAATTGGGAGAAAAAAGAAAAGACTGAATAAGACATGGATAACTTGTGGCCCTAATGGCAATTAATAAGAAAGAGATCAATGTAGAGTGAGACTTACACATCAGATGACATTGGCTGCATCATTTTTTTTTCCTGTCTTTTTCCTTTTTATCGGTACCAGGAATCGAACTCACGACTGCCTGCTGGCAAGGCAGGCGCTTATGCCGCTGAGCTAAATCCTCAGCCCCAGGCTGCATCATTTTTAATTACACTTAAACTTGAAACCAAAGAAAACTTCAGTTTATTGTGTTGCTTTTTGAAGGCTTGTTAACAGAGCTTTATAATTTTGAATGTTGCAAAATAAAATTTCACTGTGTGTTATAATGTCCTGTGCTACTTTAAAAAATATGTGATAAGGGGGCTGGGGATTTAGCTCAGTGGCATAGGCACCTGCCTTGCAAGCAGGCGGTCGTGAGTTCGATCCTCGGTACCGTTAAAAATGAAAAAGACAAAACAAAACAAATATGTGATATTTCAAAATGAGGGCAAGGTTTTTTGTGGGGTTTTTTACCTCTATATATCTGGGGTAGCTAAAACAGTGTCTGGTATATAATAGGTGTTTGTTTACCAAATGAATTTCTGAACATATTGGTAACTATTGTATATTATTAGAGAGCAATATGAAAAGCATATAAATCACTGTTTTCCTAAGGGTCTGAAAGTAAAATTGTGTGATTGGTTGTTTTCCGCTTTATCTTCCATATTATTTATCATCATTTGTATATTTAAGAATCATTTTTGAAAGTATATATTTAAAGTTAGTATCATAGCCATGAAATTATAAATGAATTTTTAAAAGTTCATCTGAGAAAAAGTATGGTTTGGATTCTTTATTCTTTCAGTAGAAGAATCAAAATTGCCTTAAATTTTTTTTTTCATCATTAAGTTTTGTCACTGCATTATTTTCTTATCAAAGATTGTATTTATCATGTAATTGAAGTATTTCAAAACAAACATGTTGGATAAGTTTAGAAAAATAAGATACAAATAAACCTCTATTTTTTAAGTTCTTTGAAGCCTACCAAGTATTTAGTGTGTTTTTTATGATATGCAAGAAAGAAAAAAAGAATTTTAATAACATGCAACTCAAAATACAAGTATTTTATGGAAGTTGATATAAGCTAAGTATTCAGTGGTAGTCTAGAAAACAGTTTTTTGACTTTTTAAATATATAAAGTTGATAATATTGATCAACTTTACAATACAGTAATTTTTGAATACTTAGAATATCTTGAGATAGGAAAGGTTGCCCATGAAATTTAATTTTAATTGTTCTAGTTTAAAAATAGTTGCTGCTGTCTTCTAGGTATAGAGCACCAAGACTCACAGCATTCTTTCTTGGCATTTTTGAATACGCCTACCGATGCTCTGGATCAATTTGAAGTAAGTATTAAGTATTTTCAAATATCCTCCGTTGTCAATATAAAGTTCATTTTGCGATTTAAAATTCACTTGGAATGAGCTTGTTTTATTGAATCTTACATAAGAGAGCTTGAAATCTTATATAAGCAAAATAAAGTAAGGAAGGAAGATGTTCTGCATTCTTACAGAAAGTACAATCACACATATATTTAACAGACCTCGAAGAAAGGCCTAAGTGTGAGAATCATTATTAGATTTTAACCTACTTCAGCTCCCTTACAAAACAATAAACACAGAACAAATTGCAACTTTTAAAATAATTTTTCTCCAAAGCATATAGCGACAATAAAAAACAGTATGGAAAAAAGGTTGCAGGGAGAATGTAGAAGCTCACAATAGTGTATTGCTGATCTTGTTTCAAATCTATTCATTTTTTAAAACATACAATAAGGAATGTTTTTGTTAGAAGTATTACACAGAATCTGCTGGATGGATTCTACAGTTATGAAATACTGACTATGTAACTCTTTGTCATTCCATAACTTACTAGTTGAATTTTTTGCTGGAAAAAATTCACATTATAAAGTGTAATTTTGTCTCTGATAATTTATGTCAGTGATTAACCTTGATCCTACAAATAAGAATCAGGTAACTGCACGAAACTGTTCTAAGCACTAGAGATGCAGTGGTATCCAAAATAGACAGTCTTCAAAAGTTTACATTCCAGTGAGAAGAATTAGAAGCAGAGATTCTGCTACTTACTTTTATTTATTATGTTTGTAAGTGTTTACATTTATTTTGATTGTTAATGATTTGTCGTAAATGTCACTTTGCTACTGAATATTTTGGGCATAGAATATAAATTATGTTTCATTCCTTTGTGAAAAGGAAAACAATAGCTCTTTAAAATGTAACTAATGAATCTTTAAGTTTCTTGGAAACAGTTGATAGAGACTGCTTTTCCCATTTATTTATTTATTTATTTGAATTAATGTCATTTGCCTTTCAATTGTTTTATAAAATTTTGATTTATCATTTGTTCTTATGGAATTGCTTCATCCATATTTTCTATTTTTTTATTGCTGTATTCGTTAAATAGGATTCCTTTTCTTCTTCTTCATCCTCACTGATTGATTTTTTGGATGACGTAAGTCTTTGATTTTCAAAACAATGCATCCTTCTGTAAAAGAGATCAGTGAATTGACTTGAAGAATTTGCTTAGTAATGCAGTCAGTTTTAGAAATATCACACTTGGAAATTTATCTTGGACCAAAATATGCTTCTTCATTATCTTAACTATAACGGTTTATGATTTTAAAATATAGTAAAATGTTTAAAATATACTTTGAGAAATGGTTTGACCATCAGAGAATCTCTGTATTTCTGTGTTTTGCAAGAATTCTAAAGACTAGAGTGCCTACTTAAATTATTGTCACTACGTATATAAATAATTCTCATTTTTATTTTTCATAATGATTTCTATTTTACTTTCCCTTTTTCTTTTCAGCACTTTACTATTTAATTTCTGTGTTGGTTAACAATAAACCTCTGGTGGTATAATAAAGTGACATTTAAAAAATTAACTTCCAGTAGATTTTATCATAACATAATAAGAGTACCAGTCAATTTCTAGAGCTGATACAGTTTCTATTGTGGAAAGTGATTTTAGTTAGAATATGCACAATTTGCCTTATAAATTGACTGCATTATCATTTTCTCTCCCTTGTTCTATAAATTTAATAATTGAAAGTTCTATTAAATGTATATAATATATTATATTCCATAATTGCCTGTTATTTACCTTTTACATATTCCGTAGTCAGTGGCACAGTAATCCTTATTGTATAACATTTTGTTATCATGTTGAACATTCAGACTTTCCAGAAATAAAGAAATAACATGAGTTCAAATGCAAATATTTTTCTTAGAACTGTTTTCAAACCCAGGGATATTCTGTAAATGTTTCATTCTTTATGTTTTGTTAAATAAAATATAACATTCAGAAGAGCGTTTGGCATAACTTTCCAGTAAAGGACTTTTCTTGATCTGAATTTTTTCTACTAAGTGAATAAAAAATTATTTTCATACATTTGAAATATTATACCAAACATACATATTTATATTATACATGGAAATTCTTATAAGGGAAATAATTATTCTAATGCTAGACTGTAATAAAGTAAATATATATATGTTTCCACACACATACATACATATGTATGGAATTGCATATTATAATCTGCTTTTCAGTATATTAAAATATCCAGTGTGTTCATTTGTTTGTTCTTTTTCTTTTTTGATTTTTTGGGACAGGATCTCACTAGCCAAGGCTGGCCTCAGTCTTGTGGTGATCTTCCTGTCTCAGCCTCCAGAATGCTGGGATTATGAGCATGTACCACATGCCCAGCTCTTATGTGTTATTTTTATATGGATGCCATACACCTTAGAATGAGAAGTGATTTGGAGTATTTAATTCTTCTTTTCACTACAAAACCATTTTCACTTTTTTTCTAATAAATTCTTGCCTTTCGTTTTTTATTGCCCATAAAAAAAATCTCTTGACAGTACAACACAATGCATTCTGACAGATAAACAGGCTCTTCTCCACAGAAAATCCTTCATCATTGCACACCTCTGCCCTGTCCTTAGCTGATTTTCACTCTCTTGCACACATTGCTACTACCATTCTCCAGATGTATGAGTACCCAAGTCACAGCTGTTTCCCTTCTGTTACTTTTTCTGCAGAAATAGCCTTTCTTTCGCCTACCGTTATATAGTACAAGCTCTATTCAAAATTGCATTAAGTTCTGAAGCAGCGCAAAGGAGTATCTAGTACAGAGTAAAAAAGAATTGAGTTCATAGAAGCTGCCCAATCTTTGATTCTTACTACAGGTCATAAAAGGTGTAATTTTGAAGATACGTTTTCCTATTGTATTGTATTTTCAGTATTGTATATATTGAAATATATATCCTAGTTCTAATTTGACTTTCTAGGTATATAGTGTGGCTTCCTTTTTTGTCAGTTCACTTTTTTAGCTCTTTATCAGTCAGCCAACTGTTACCAGTATGAATTACATTTCCTTTTAAATTGTCAAATCCCATACCATTGGGAATGACTTTTATCCGTCAAAATACAGCCCAGCAGTAAGCTGTCATTTAAAAGTTTTTTCTTTTCTATTTTTCTGTTCTTAATTTATATTTTATGGCACAAACTTCTTGCTTTTGTTTTGTGTTCATAATGACAACCAACCTTCCCAGAGTTACCTACTCATTTACTTTATACTCAGCCATGATGAGAATGATGTTTAAATAGCAATATTCAATGTTTGTCAAGCTTGCTTTCATCATCTAAGATGCTTAGTTCAAAAAGTTTTGTAGCTTCCTATCTCTCTTAGAATTTTGGGGTTGTCTTTTTTTTTTTTTTTAATTTTACTGGTGTTTGTACTTTTTTTTTTTTTTTTTATTGGTACCGGGGATTGAACTCACGACCACCTGCTTGCAAGGCAGGTGCTTATGCCACTGAGCTAAATCCCCAGACCCATGTTTGTACGTTTTTAAGGAACAAGTCAAATCTTTACTGTTCTTTGTACCAGAAATCTTGTTTCTGGTCATATTGTTGTACATAATGCTAGTAATATGTGACTTCCCTCTATAGTAAGTAGGTTCCAATATATAACTCATAATATCATCTTTCTGGTCATTCTTTTCTGTTTTCTCTCTCAGTGCTATAAAGATAATACTGAAGACTTAAACTTTGCATTGCAGCTGGAACTTGTTGGTATAGGAGTAAAGTTTGTATTAAGCAAAATCCCAGAAATCAAGTTTTCCTTTGGTATCTACACATCACCTGTCTTCCCCTGAGCTCAAGAGCTCATTATGCTCAAGAGCATCCTCATGCTACCCTCCAATGCTTCTGTTTTGCCACCAGTAAATCTCTTGTTCCAATGTTACCTTCTGCTTCTATCTTTCTACCTTTATCCCTGTAAATAAAAACTTTTTGTTTCTTTTCTCTCACTCTTAATTTTTCCTCAGCATATTTTGTCTACTATCTCAAAATCTTGGAGTTTTTGGCAGTACAGGAAGGTGTTCAGAGAAAGTTGCCTTCCTTTAAGTGTGCAAGAGTGGCCTTGAAAGAAGGGAAAGAGTATATGTAATGCCTGTCATTTCCACCCCCCTGGGAAAATGAGAAGAGCAGCCAGGCAAGGCTGATTGCATTCTTAGCACTCAGCTTTTGTACTTCAGGAGGATGTAGACATTTGGACTTTCCTACATGTAGAGTCATAGACTTTTTTTTTTTTTTTTTTTTTTTTTTACTTTTTTGTGGTACTGGGAATTGAACTCAGAGCCTTTGCACTGAACTGTTCCTGCAGTCCTTTTCTTACTTTTTATTTTAAAAAAAAGGACATGCTTGGTAGCTAAATTGCCTAGGCTAGGCTCATACTTGCAGTCCTCCTGTTTGAGCTTTCCAGAATGCGGGGATTTCAGGTGTGCACCGCGACACCCAGCTAGAGTGACAGACTTTTAATGGAAAAAGAACCTGAGAATATATTTAGTCTATTGGTTTTTACCATTATTATTTATCATACCTTCCCATTATAAGAGCAGTAGTAAGAATGACATTTTAGGTTTTTAATCTTGGGAAGGGGGAAGATAAAGGGCTATTCAAACCATTTGTTTGGACAAACAAAGGCGGATTTGAGTTAAAATTAAAAGAAATCAAGGTCACTTTGATGAGTGGTCTCTTGTCATTGCCACTTTAAGGAAGCAGTAGAAGTGATGCTGAATCCTTTTTGCTTTGGAAATTGTCTTTTCTTCCCTTATCTTTTTCCTCAGTCCTACATGCCCACTGCTAGACTGCCTTTGATTCGTCCCAGTCTCCTCTCCATAACCAGTAGAGAACAGGTGGGGCTGATGGTGCGGGTTTTCTCATTTTTGTCTCACATCCTTTCCCTCATCCCAGTGGTAGCAGATTAAAGGTTCATACACCAGGCTTACAACAGCTTCCTACTCTATTCAGTTCATTTTCTTCTCAGCTGAACCAAAGTAACACTAGTATTGACATGTTCAATGTAATGCTAATGATAGTCATAGGTGACCTATGTGTTCTTTATATTTAGTAAACATTGTCATATATATTTGCTAGATAAGTTTGGAGTTCTGTTAAATTACAGTTGTACATTCTGTTAGCTTAGTTTCAGTTCATAAAATTGAAAATTGCCTGGTTGGCTGGCAAATGAAATAAACTTAGACTTGCTTTTTTAAAGTTTTCTTACTGTGGTATACCAAGCAAAGAATAAAGTAAGGAATTAAAACTAGATTTTAAAGGTCAGACATGGAAAAAAAATTATATCTGGTTGTACTTTGTATTTGCTGTTTTTTTCTCATTTTTAAGAATATAAGAAAAGCAAACATGATGAGCAGATACAGTTCTCAGCTTGGTTTTATTCTTACATATAATCTTACTAAAATGTCCCATAGTATTTAATTTCAATCATGGCTCCTCCCTCCTCTTCAATCATTCCTTAATTTTTTCCCATTGTTCCTTCTCAGCCTCTTTCATATTGTCTTATAACCAGTCATGGGGATCTGAGTCTTGACAGCAGAGTTCTAGCTATATCTGTGAAGGGTAATAATCATGAGAATCAGTAGACTATTATAAAACATTTATTGCAAAGATTTTTTTTACTCTTGTGAACAAAATCTGGACTAGTTCCTTCTGAGAAAGTAGGTCATTCCTAAAATGTCCTCCTTTGCTGCTGCTTTTTAAATTTTCCATCCAAATACAAAATAAAAAATTAGAGTATAGTAGAATAGAATAGAACTTCCATCCACATATTCAACACAATCCAATTTGAAGACCTCATATTTTAGAAAATTATCATATATTATTCTTCCCTGGTTTAGACAAAACAGATTAAGTAGAGGTGTTGCAGATTTTGGCATTTTCAGGATTCTAGTATATTTGTTCAATCCAAAATCCCCTGATGCTCAAAAACTTTCAGCTGTTAGATTTCAGATTTTCACATTAAGGTCATTCAACCTATATATTTTATTGTACATACTTACTTATATTTTTATTATATATTTCATTTGATATAATGTCCTCAGGTGATACAGGGAGGGAAAATCATGTCTACATTGACTATCTCTCCCTTATTTTCTGTTTTATTAAATAAGACCACTGGAATTAATTTACTGGACCTTAAAATCTCTTAGCCTAATTACATGCCCTTAAGATTCATTCGTTATTGGTTTCTGCTTTCTTTACCTCTATACTGAGTCTTAAGGTTCTGGAGGCAGTTCATAGACGTAGATATAAAACACATGCTTAAGATGATACATGATTCAGCATTACAACAAGATACTAGTTGTCAGTATTTTGCCACATGAATACAGTTTCATTATTTTAAGAATACTGTAATGTGGAGTGTTTGGAGGTGGTGGCAAATGTTTTCCCCTAAGTGTATTTCAGGAAAAAAGTATAATTAACACCTTTTTATTGAACACATTGGTAAGAAACTACTGCTGTGTCGATATGATAATTTAGTGTTATTATTAGCTTTGCATACTGCCAGTTTAGAAAACGTATTGTCTTTCCTATGCAAAGATAAATATTGAGAGACATTTGTACTGTCTTTAGTGTGGTGATAATGTATTTACTTTGAGATATTCATGCTCTTTTCCTGGTTTTAGCATACACAAGATTCTAGTCAGAAATAGAGATAACTGAAAACAAAATGTTGCTCTATGTGGAACTTCTAGCATGTTTTACATGTGTAGACTATACACAGTCATGGCAACAAAGATAAATTAGGTGCAGAACTAGACCTCAAAATGTTTATTGTTTGAAAATATGACGTAGCTGGGGACTATATAATGTAGAAAGCAATAAATAGCACGTGAAACACCTAGAATAATTACTATGGAAGTTCAAAACAATTTATTCTTTACTGAAAATTTTGAAATTGACAGACACTCTACCAAACATAATATGGCATTTCTACCTAAAGAATCTGATGCCCCATCCAGGCATAATGGTTCACTCCCAGCATTCTAGAGGCTGAGGCAGGGGTAATATGTTGAATTTGAGACCAGCCTGGCCTACAAAGTGATTTCAGGACCAGCCTGAACTGCATAGTGCAACACTGTCTCAGACCAAAAAAAAAGGAATCTGACAATCTGGTGGGAAACACAAATATATGAACAGACAATTATCATACCATGCAGGTTATAGCAATAATAATAAAGAACAAAGGAGAAGAGAGAAATGAGAGAACAAAGGAGAAATATTTCTAACTGGACCAGAAAGATCCAGAAAAACTTCCCAAATGAAGTGATACCTGAGACCTGAGTTAGATCTTTACAGATCAAGATTGTAGGTGGGCAGAGTATGGCAGGGGGGCTGAGTCATGAAGACACAGGGAGATTTTCAGTTTGATAAAACAAAAGGGATAATGTTCAGATTGATAAGAAACATGTTCGAAGATGTAAGCAGGGACCAAAATCAGTTGACCATACTGTATATTATGAAGTTTAGATTTAATCACTCCCTGTGTAATGATCACCAAAGAAGGATTTATTGGATGAAAAGGGTAACAGTTTTATTTGGAGCAAGGTAAGTTGGAAATAGCAGCATGCGTGTGGAGATGGCCAGCACACAGATATGTGAGTGAGAAGTTTAAGGAAGAACAGTGAACCAGCAGTAGAGATTTGGGAATGATCAGCTAGTTGAGTGGATGTGGTCCCCTCAGGAGAAGAAATTAGAATGAGAATAGTGAGTCCAGAAGAGACATTGGAGCTCCCCAGCATTGAAGAGGAAGGAGTTCCATAAACAGGAGGAGGAGCAACAATTGGAGAAAGCATCCTATCACAGAACCAAGGGAGTGTAAAGATTAAAAAGGGGACTGCGCAGAAGTTGGTGGCTTGATAGGTAGCCGGATGGTGAGCCTCTCTGAGAAAAACAACTCAAGACGCTAGAATTTAACACCATGGAGAAGACCAAATGAAAGGAGAGGGATTCTCACGACCAGGAGGAAACTGAGGAAAAAAAAAGAGAGAAGGAAGGAAAAACGTGGACAAAAGGCTGGAACCAAACGTTTTCTCAATGGAGCGGCCAAGTGCTGTGCTGGGCGTGCCTTGGAGTCAGACAACTCATGACCGCACTGAAGTCGAGGTTGCCCAAATAGGGACTTGGTGAGCCCAGGGCCCTTGGCGGGAGGATGTGGTGCAATGAAGAGTGGAACCAACTGGGAGAGCTGCACTAACCTGTGGTGAGTGCTAGGAATTGGGTCCCACAAAACAGGTGACCAGCTGGACGACATACTGGAGTTGGACAGGACGGGCCTGAACCTAGAACCGCAGTGGGATCAGTTGGCCACCTCTGGCCCGAAGAGGACTGGTGGGATCTGCTTGGCCTGAGTCACGCGCCTGGTTGGATCCAATAGCCAGGTATGAAACTGTCCGGAACCTGTGATATCCACACAGCACAAACTAATGTGCCAAAGGCACTCACCGGTTGACTGGCTCAGAGGCATCATCCCTGTGTGCAGCTTACTGATCAACAGGAAACTGGAGACGGCAGCAATCCCCTAGCCAGCACACTTCAGAAAATCCATAAGCAATATGGAAAGGGCCTGAGACGTCCACCATACACCTGTCTGAAGGAAACCAGAAGCATGACAAGAGAAAGAAATAAGAAAAAGCCTCCAGCTGCTGACTCAGGGAAAATAAGTCCAGGACTGATAAATACAGAAGAGACTGACGGAAGCAATCATGCAATATTGGACACAGCATCAGCGAACATAAAGAAATACTTCCATGACCTCATAGATGAACTTAAAAGTGAAATTCTATTTCAAGGGAAGCAAGATACAAAAAGATTAGTAGAAGAAATGCTAAGCACCTCTCAAGACACAGATGGAAGAATGGAAGAACCCAGAAAAAGCAGAGAAACCTTTGATGAAGAATATAAACAAAATCTAGAGTACATGAAACAGATCCAAAGCCATTACCAGGAAATTAAAAACTCCATTGAAAGCTGGCAACATTCCTTGACAGAAAGTTAAACTTTCAAAACTTGATGATAGATTTGCAATGTGTGATTATGAAAGAAAAGATCTCTTAAAAATAACAAGGAACCAGGAAGTAACAATACGAAGGCTAGAAGATGACAAGAGGATCTATAACTTAATAAAAAACTTAAAGAAGCAGAAGTAAACACAAATGAATTACAAAGGCTATTCACAGAAATAATTAAGGAAAAATTCCCAAGCATGGGAAAAGGAAATGATGTCCAGATAAATGAGGCATACAGAACTCCAGCAAGCTGCAGCCAAAACAGATCTACACTCAGACATATAATCAAGATCCCAGAAATCTATCGCAAGAACAGAATATTAAAAGCCATCAGAGAAAAGAAACAGCATCTATAAAGGAAAACCCATCAAAGTTACGACAGACCTCTCCACATAAACTATCAAATCAAGAAAAGCTTGAAGCGAAGTATTCCAAGTCCTAATAACCTCCAACCCAGATTGATGTACCATGCAAAACTGTCTCTCAAAATTAATGGAGAAACAAGATGTTTCCATGACAAAGAGGGACTGTGGGAGTTCGTGACTACCAATCCAACCCTACAAAAAATACTGAAGGACATTCTGGAGAGAGAGAAAAAAATCACCAAGATTTCAGCAACAGTGGCAGAGACCTCTATGAACAGGGGCAGACAGTGGAATGAAGGAGAAAAGTAGATAAAATAGCATAGCAGAGATGAGGCAGAGAAGACTGGCTATCATCCCGAACACAGATGGCCTTGATACACTAACAAAAAGAAACACAGGCAGAGTAGATCAGGAGATAGGGTCCATCGAGATGCTCTGAATAGGAAATATAATCTACCTGAAAGAGGATTAATGAACTGAAAAATCAAAGATGAGAAAACAATGCCCTATGTGACGGGAACCAGAGAGAAATAGGGACAGCTCATTCAGCAGCTGCAGATAGATTGGAAAGTCATGACACTTTTGTACAGTGGAGAACTATTCAGCTATGAGAAGGGAAAACCTTGAGGCTTTGGTAGGTAAAGGAATACAGCTCAAGATCAAGCTCAGGGGTGAAAAGGTTCAGCACCACTTGGGTAGATAATGGGTTGCCCCCCTAATCTAAAAACTGGGTGAGTTGGCGGGACCCAAAATGTACAAAGCACCCTGAGAAAGGGAAAGGGGAGGAACCGTCTAAAAAAGGAAGGCAGAGGACATTGTTAATAGTGTATCAGGATTTAAAAGCCACATTAGTCTTATCGCTGTTTAGTTTGATTTTATTCTGTTCCAGTCTACTCATACTAGATTTGAGGGCACAGAGAGCTATCCCAAAAATAGCAGGATATACTATGGTAACTATCCTTAATTTCATATTAACTTGACCTGAAGCCCTGTATTACTTACACTGTCTTACTATGACTGATCTTAGTTGAATCTGGTTTGTTAGATCGCTGTTTTGTCTTGACTGATTTTATTCGAATTTGGCATGCTTGATAACATCAAGTCTAAGAGTAGAGGCAACTACTCTGAAGACAAGATGCAGTAGGATACCCATTCTAGTTTGGTTATTAACTGCTTTTGAAGTCTTATAATATCTCCAGTGTTGTGTTTTTATTAATATTGCTATGTAGTGCTATGTTCAATTATATTATGCCTGTTGATATAGACAATTCTATTGAAATAACAATAGACATCATAGTAACCACAGTAGATCACCTAGACTGTAGTTTTCTATGTCTTTTTCGTTTCATGTTTTTCTAGAAATTTTTTTGTGTCTTGTTTTGATCTGTTTTCCTCTATAATGCAGAAAGGATAGGTATACATGTAGAGATTCACGCATGTGTAGAACTTCTAAACAGTTTATGAGAATAGATTATATAATGTACGATAGGATGAACAGATACTCTGAAGAAAAAGAGACACTAAGATACCCAGTGCTCATTCTGTAGCCTTATGATATAAAACTAGCAATACTATTTTTTTCTGTCCAGAGTGATATTAGCCTATTTTCTTTTGTTTAATTTCAATATATGTAAAAATATGGATGTCTATTTCGAACAGAATGAGAGATTATGGCAGCCATTGTTGACTTCCCTATTGTCTGGTCTTGAAGACCTAAAAAGCCTTCATCATCCTGTTGTGATCAGTTTAGTACTATAATGTTCAGTATGTATTCACTGTGTGTAAAGGTATGGACAACTATTTGGAAGAAAACAAGAGATAATATGATAGACAGTGAGGATCTCTGATGGTCTTGCTTCGAAGTCTGTGTTTCTTAAATTGTTTTCTTATGATCTGTTTTGTTCTGTTTAATTTTACCCTCTTTAAAATAAAATAAAGATACAAAAAAAAGAGGGGACTGCTAGTAACTAGAGGTGGCTGCTCAGATAATCAGATATACAGCACCTCAGTATCTTCACACTAGAAATGATTGAAGCAGAAAGAAGCCAAATTGGATTGAGAAGTAAATTGGAAGGTTAGAAAGTAAAGGCAGTGATTTTCTACCATTTTAAGGAAAGTTTGAATCTGACTGAAGAGGTTTGAATTCTAGCTCGAATGCTTACAGGTTTTAAAACCTTGGACAAGTTCATCTGTTTTCTTCATCTTTTTAAAGGAGGATCAAAATACCTACTTTAGTAGGGTTTCTGTGAGAATAAGAGAGTTCATATATGGAAGGCCTTTTTTGGAAAATACCTTTATATGCTATAACACATAACGAATGTTAATTGTTATGATTATTAAGGAAAGAAAGATTGATAGCTAAAGGATCGGGAATTGACTTATAGCTTGGATTTTTGATTTTGTGGATGAAAGAGGAAGAGAGAGGTTCTGTCTTTCTATTAATAACTGAGGGTAAGTAACTGGTTTAATCATTAGATTTTAGCCTCTATAATTGACCAGGCCAAGAACAAAAACTGGTTTAGAATGAATAAGTCTTTTAATCTTTGTTTGCAGTTAACTCTTTGGGACACTGTGGCCATTGACTTTCCTATAGGAAAGAAAAAAAGAATTCCTATTTACCATTCGGCTAGGGATTGTACCTAGGGCCTCACAAATGATGCTATGCAAGCTTTCTACTGCTGAGTTGAACCATTTAAAGAACCATTTTTGTAAAGAAGAATTTAGCAGATAAATTTGTAAAGCAAAGCTAGCTAATAAAATTCTTGGCAGCAATAAGAATTATTTAGATCCTTTTTTGTTGTCAAATGTTTTAGTTTTCTACTACCAACATTTCTGGAAAAGAAATCGTCCCTCATTTGAGGAGGTGTTATTTTGTGGATCACTGTTTGATGGAGGTGTTATTTTGTGGATCACTGTTTGTGCATGGACCAGTAACAGTTTGATCAACTTTAGACCTGACCTAAGCAAATGTTTCTTAACTGTCTTTCCTAGTTTTTCCCTGAAAATATGTGTACTGTAAACCTATCCAGAAAAAGTGGCTTTGTATGTGTGTTTATATACTTACATGTTGATAACTGTAGGCATGATGAGTCTTCTCTGTAAATCTTTGTAACATGCAGTGTTCTCCTTTCTCTGTTGAAGCGCTCTCCATCCTGTACTCCAGCTAGCAAAGGCAGACGTGTAAGAGACTATTGCACTATGTGTATTCATCCTGATGCCCTCTGCCTCTTAGTCTTTGCCTGTGGTTGCAGAACATGTGAACGTTTGTGTGATGTATTATTATCCTGGCTGCATGCTTTGTGCTGCTACTTCTGCTATTGCTAATCTGCTTTCCTGTATTTTTTGCCTTTTTGCTTTTTTTTAATTTCAGTGTTGGCTGCAAAGCTTTAGGAATGTTCATGTAAATTTCTGTAGCCAAACTACTAAAATAATAAGATACATTTTTTTATTTTGATTGGAGACAGAAAAGTGATTCTAAAGTATGCTTTCTAATTAAATATAAATAAATAAGTTTATAAATAAGAATATAATACAAGCAAAATATGTAGATTTTTACTATTTTAGAAAGAAAACTAGATAATTTGTATTGTACAAAATTCAGAAAAGATATGGAACAAATTTTGTTTATTGAGTATGATTTTATGTAAAAAAAGTTTTCAAGGAATCTTGAATTTTCTTCATTTGTTTTAAATATGATTTAAAGGAATCCTCTTAAATATCTTGTAGGTATAGACTTGGGAAAATCATGTTAATAATAAATTTATTTATTCTAAAGTGTTCCAATGTTTTCAAAAATCCATCAGTTCTTCATATATGTATTGTTAGCAAACTGTAAAATACTTCCTACTAATGCTAGATCTATGTTTCTCAATTTGAAATGGTTCAGTCACTGCCTCATCCTACAAGATTTTCATAGTCCAGAGTGAGGAATCCCCCATGTGGAAATGTCTCGAAGTTTTGTACATCAGCCTCCATCCTAAAAGCAGCTACACACACTTATATACTCCCCAGCATAGAAGCAGTAGGCTTCCTGGTACCCATATTTTCATATACTACTTAAAATAGTCACTGTGGAAAGTCATTGTGATAAATAGAAGTTTTTGACTTTTACCTGTCAGCTTTATGATCATCAGGATTGATCAACACCTTAAATCCAGAGTTCTTTGATATAGAAAGTTCTAGATCAGGTAATGATCTGGTTTGTGAAAGATGTTGGCTCATTGAGTCCTGTGCTTTTTCTGATGTGACGGAGGTTTAGTTGTCAAAGATACATAGTACTTGTGTCACATCTTCAGACTACGGTTTAATAATGAATAAGCAGTTCAGTTATCACTGTTATGTCCAGGAAAATTATGAGATCAGTTGCTATTATTGAGATCTATGATTGCTGACTCAACTGATTTCTTTTTTTCTTTTTTGGGGGGGAGGGTACCAGAGATCGAACTCACAACTGTGCTCTTAGAAAGCAGGCACTTATGACGCTAAGCTAAACCCCCAGCCCTCAACTGATTTCTTGATTGTTTGAATTTGTAGAGTTAAAACCATCATATATTTTATCAAATCCAAGTTTATGTTAACTATTTCATATAATAGGGGGAGACCAAATATTATATATGGGAAGACCAAAATATTATGTTTCCAGTTATACTAGATTCAAATCATAAGCCTGTGAATTGAATTAATTTATAACTGTTTTTGAAGAGATTGTAATTCAGAAAGGTTGTTTTCTGGTTAACTTTATTATGGATTAAGGACACCTCACATACCAGGCAGACTTTGGGCATTGGCCATCTAGAACATATCTATGAATTATGAAAGGAAGAAAATTGGGGGAATGGCTATTGTAAGGTTTCTACTTTTAATTCTTTCTCTTTCATTTGTAGGACATGAAAAAGCAAAAATTAGCTAAAATCTGTGTACTTAATATTATGTACGATTCTTTTTTCATCCAGAGATAGTAAGCTTGGTTATCTGCTTTCCTAGCTTGTTTCAGTTTTTCCTGGATTATGTATCAGACAAATAAAAAAATCAACCAATAAAAAGTAGTAAAATGTGTGAAAGAGATAGTTGAAGAATTATGAATTTTTCAGTAATTCAGTAGAAAATATCTTGGTGACATAGTGAGGTATATTAGTAGTCCCTGGGACATGAGTATATTACTCCATTAGGATGCAAATAGTTACCATTCTCAGCAGTGGCCTTGAATCGAAAAATGGAGTGTCATTTCATGTTATGTACCATGTTTTAAAGTAAATAAATATTCAGTACTTAGGTAAATTTAAGTTCTTTCACTATGAAACATCATAGAAAGGATGAAATATTACTAAATAGTGTTTGCCATATTCTGACTTTTACTATTTCACTTCATTTATAGTTTGAATACTTATGTTCTTTATAAGTGGTGGTATTTAATTATTAGTACAAGAAAGACTTGTTAGAGATAGTATTTTAAATGTCTGAATAAAAATGGATAGAGTTCTGTTGTGCTTCTGTTAATAGTGAAAAACATTAGATATCTCATTTTAGATTGTACCTTTTGACTTTGGAGCAGAGATTATAAAAAGCCAATGTGTGGGTTAACCTTCTGTTATGTTTTCTTAAAACAGTTTTAATTCTCTAGAGTAGATATTCAGATATACACATATTGAAATAACTTCAGAAATTTCTTAGAGATCCAAATTATATTATTTGTAACCAAGAATACATTTCTAGTCATAACCTTCAGTAATTTGGTGTTATATTTTAGGAAAATATATTTACTATTTGCAAATGATACAATATTTTATAATACTGCTTTTGTCCTAAATTCAGTTAACAGAAATTATTTTACTAAATGTTTTAAGATTAAGTGTTCTTAGTACAAAATTATTAAATTGTCCTCTGCTTCCAAAATAGTTCTAAGTGAATGACACAGGAAAAAAAATTGATTAAAAATTTTTTTCTGAACTTGAGTTTTATGCAGTATTTACCAATACAAACAACAGATATAAAGTGTTTTTTTTACCATACTGACCATTTATAATCTGTCTCAAGTTTCAAGAGCTTTCATTTTAAAACAAAGTTTCTTTTTAAAGTGTAACTATTTGTACAGATCTGCATTTTAGAGCATAGAGAAGGCTTCTTGATACTATATAGTCAAGATAAATAGATTTGGTTCTTTTTATAATTTGAGAAATTCTTAGTAGGTATGTCACCTAAGAATCATACAAGTGCCTAATAGTGCCCAGAAAAAAAAAAGTTTTCGATTCTATTTTACTACAGTAGGTTCCTGACTTACGAACAATTTCATTCTGGGAAAATTGTTAAAAGATGGATTCATTCATAATTTGACGAAGTGAGTCTTATACACAACTCCATGTGTTTAAGTTGGGGATTTAACTGTATTCTAGAAATACATGATGCAGATCTTTTACAAGAAAAAATCCTGTTAGATTAAGGGAATATTAAGGGAGTTTTTATATAACATTATGCATTGTAGGCAATATCACAAATATTCAGCTTTCTACTTTTTTTGTATAATAGAACATTGAGTAAAAACAATGCTAGATACAGTAGTTGTGCCCAATACTTATTCATCAAAAAACTCATTAAATATGTTTACTTAGGAAAAATTAATTGCTTAAAATTGGAAAAGGGAGCCTTTTTCTCAGTAGTTTGCAACTTACAAATATTGAGTGAACTGGTGCACTCTTAAGATTTGTTTCTAATGTCTTTCTTTGGACAGTATTAAAATGTACTATCCAGTAAATATTAGCTGTTTATTGTTTTTTGCTATTTTTCCTTTTTATTCTTTTTATAAACACAAATCCCATTATTAAATTAACACCTGCTTTTGATATATAGTAACTTGCTACATTATTAACTCAATTGCTTATACTCACTGCTGTGTTTTTCATGCATAAAGGATTTTTTAATTTCCATGGTTTAAATATAATAATGAATATATTTGTTTCTAAGATTTTAAAATCATTGTATAAAAATAACTACTGGTATTTATTAGCTATTTTGCTGCTATACTATATCTGAATCATTACCAGTTAATTATTAAAAGTAATTTCAAACTGTCTTCAATTTTAGTATGTAATAATTGAATATTCTGAAAATTTAATTGAATTAATTACTTCTTAATGGTTAGAGTAAAGCCATTGATTACAAATGCCTGGTAAGCATTTATAGTTAAAATTAGTAGCCTCTTGAATACCATAGTTCTGTTTGTGATAAAACTTTGATGAATCTGTAAAACTATTTTTCTTATTTCTGTAGTTAAACCACAGTTGAGATATTTATTTATGTTGGCAATAATCCAGGAAGTAAATTAAATATTAAAATTTATTGTCATTAGTTGTTTACTTCTAGTACTCTTGTAGAAGACTTTGACTTTTTTTAAAAGTTTGATAGTCAAACTTTTTCTTGCTATGAGTTTAATCATCTCTATCAAGTATCCTTTGTTTATGAGAAACACAAAAAAAGTGAAAGTAAAGTGATAATTTTTCAAGTATATATGCATTGTGGGTTTTTTAAAAATCATTGTAAGTGGCATAGTTCAACTTTTTAATATGCTAAATTAATGTCACCTTCAAAACACTCTAATATATTTGCTTTTAATTTTTTAAAAGAAAATGAACTTGATTTTGTTTAATCTGAAATTTTTATGTTAAGACCATAATGCTTTATAAAAGATCATAATTTTCATTATTTCATTAGAATTATTATCTGCTTATAATTTTAAATAATTCCTACTTGTGAATATGATCAGGTTTTACCTCAACCAGCTAAGAAAATTATTTTTAGAATCTGTCCTCATTTGTATTGTTTTCTTTCACTTTTATTGAAGAGTAAAATCTAGTTAGAAGGAAAAGACCTAACAAATGACAGCAGTTCAGAAGAGCTGAAGACCCATAATAAAAGCCTTCAGAATCAGTAATTGTGTAATCACAGATTAAATGGATGGTAAATTTTTCTTTCCCTAACATCCTGCTGTCATCATGTCATATTTTCAGAGGATCTCATGCTGGTAAATGTTTTAACTGCCCACTTTGGATTGGGTATAGAGGTGAAGGACCCTGTAAGGGATGCTGGTGTGGTGTTACAGACATGCTAACAAATGACTTAAAGCAGCATATGCTAAATTTAACATGAGACATTCTAAACCAGTATGCTCAACTGCTGTCCATACGTCATCACATGGTGCAAGGAGTAAGCCTCTGTCAGACTTCAACAAGTTCTTGCCTTATCAGGTTGTTTGCATTAAAGTTAGTGTTTTTGGATAATGACACATCCCTAATGTGAATATTCAAACTGAAGTTTGTTAGCCTTGTTTCTCAAGAAATATTGTCATGATTCTGCCTTACAGACATTTGCTAAGAGCTGCAAATTGTTTAAAGTGATTTCTTGGGTTTTTTTCTTCCTGACTTATTTTCCTAGACTGATCCTGTTGAGGACACTTATGTACGGAACCCGAGCATCAAGTTTTACAACCAGTCAAGGTCCACATCTCCTTCCACATCTAGTGAAGCTGAGCCAGTTAAGGTGCCTCATTGGAACAGCCTTGCTCCCCAACTTTGCACTTGTGTCAGGAAAGAGGGAATTGAAAAAAAGGCAACTCTATCTAATCAAATACATTGTGTCATAAATTATAATTTATAGGAGATCATTGCATTTAACTGATAATGTATACAGGAGTGGAAAATAAAATATCAAAATTGCTCCCAAATATTCACCTGAAATAGGCAAAAAATTGTATTGACTATATTGTCTTTTTACTTAGAGAATTATGTAGAACAGATGAGAGATTTTTGTAAATACTGGAATTACCATAAACTCTGTAAGCATATGATCATGAGGTGCCATTCTCATGTTTTAATTATTCTAATTGAATAAACCATAATATAACTTACTGTTAAATCATAAGCACAATTTAAAACTAAAACTGTCCCTACTGGCTATTTATTCTCACTGCTGAATCAGCCATAGGCATTCGGTCACCTAAATCAAATCTTTTAATAGTACCCAAAAATCTATGTTGTGTTTACATTTCACGTTAATCAATACTTTAAACAGCCACTTGGCCAGTTCCAGCAGCAGCGCCAGCTCCTGCGCAGGTCAGAAGAGCGAGCTTTGCCCCGGCTTATCCATCCTGCCTCACAGTGAAGTCCTGCTTCTTCATGGAGCATCACACTCTTCAGGCACTGCTCCTTGGCTTCTCTGCCCGTGATCTCCAAAGCTGAGTCTAACTTCCCACACAAGTGAGCAAACACCCAGTCTATGGAGCTCTCTGCAGAGAAGTGCGAGCTGTAGATGGGTTCTGACTTGTGTCCCTGTGATAGGAGCCCTCTAAGTTAATGAGACCCTCTGATTTTCTAGTTACATTGTTTTAGTATTCGGAGTTAATGCTGTTTTATTACCTTAATGATAAAATATCTCAATTATACCCTTGTAACAGATTTAACAAATACATTTTGCCCAATTTTTTTCAAAAAACAAAATATTCTGGAAACAGTTTAAACATCTTTCCCTGTACCATTCCCCTCTCTTCTTTCTCAGACATATTCAAGTATAGCTGGTGTAATTCTGCCTTCCTTGGCTTTACATGTTTATTTGTATTATCAATATGTGGTAATGTTTGTCATGTATTTAAAATTTATACAAATGTCACCTGTATTCTTCTGCAGCTTCTTTTCATTTTAAGTGTGCTTTTGAGATTTATTTATATAGACACATGTCCATCTAGTTCATTAATTATACCTGCTGCATTATATTTTATTGAATGAACATGCCACAATCATTTATCTATTCCTCTATTGTGGGCTATTTAGGTTGCTTCCAATTTTTATTACTACAATCATTGTTGAAGTGAACATCCTAGTATCTGTCTGCTTTGGAAAATGTGCAATTTGTTTAGCATATACAAATGGGATTATTGGGTTGTATGCTATGTGAATTTTCAACTTTGACTAGATGTTGACAAATTGTTTTCCACAGTGGATGAATCTATTTTAACTCCCACCAGCAGTGTCAGAGTTCCCCATTTCTCCATATTCTTCTGTACACTTGGTACTGTCAGACATTAACTTTTGCCAATTTGATGAGTGGCATTTTTTTTAAAAGTTAAGTTGTACTTTTTCTATTGCGAAATGTTTAGCATCTTTTTGCTTTGGCTGTTGATGATTTGCTTGTTCATATCTTTTGCCCATTATTCTATTGAATTATTTTTCTTGGTTTTTTCCAGTTGTCTTGTGAAGTGTTCTATATATATTTTGAATACCAATTCTTTATCACATATATGGATTGCAAATATTTTCTCCCAGTCCATGGCTTAATTTTTAACTTCATCTGTGGTATCTGTTTGTCTTGTAAATCTTTTCTTTTTTAAGTAGTCAATTTTATCAATTATTTCCTTTATGACTTCTGCTTTTTTATGTCTTTTTAAAGCAAATCTTTCTTATGCAGAGATTATAAAGATTTTCTTCTAAAAGTTTTAACTTTTTGCTCATATATGTTTAGGACCTTACTCAAACTGAAATTTATTGTTATGAATAATGGAAAATGAGAGTCTAATCTCTTTTTGCCACATAAGTACTGACTCTCCTTTTTTTCCCCTCCTTTGATTTGTATGCTTTTTAGGCCTGGTTCTGGTGGGATTCCCTGTTCTCTTCCTCTGTTCCTTGGATTATTTCTGTACTGATATAGTTTCTTAGTTAGTGTAACCCTAAAATAATTCTTGACATGTGGCATGGTGATCCCTCTCCCTCTGCCTAACTTACTCTTTTTCTTCCTGACTCTTTAGTTTTCCATATTACTTTTAGGATTAGTTTGCTAGGTTCCATGTGGGGCTTTTGATTGGAATTACATAAATTTTAGATTTATTGGAGGATAATCAACATCTTCATGATATTTCCATCTATGAACAAACATGGTATGCATAGTAGCTAGCTGTCTTTTACATCTTTTAATAAAATTCCCTTACTTTGAGTATACTCCATACTATGTATTAGATTTGTTCCTAGATAACTTAAATTTTTTGTTGCTGTGATATGTGAGATTCTTTTGAAATACTTTTTTTATTATGCTTTGCTGGTCTTTATAAACTCTGTTGGTCTTATAGCCTGCACCTTTGCTTGATTCTGAATTTTAATAATTTCTCTGGAACTTTCTATAAAATACTAATGATGGTGTTGTTCCCCATTAATTGTTTTTCATTAATATTTATGTAGATTGTCAGTGTTTTTATTGAATTTCCTTACTTCTCAATGTTAAGTTTATAGGTGGATTCAAAATTTTTCAAATTGTTTAAAAGTAAATAAAATTTAAACTAGAACTAAAATTACAGTTCAAAGAAACCTGGGAAACTCAACTAAATGCCATCTTAACACTATAATAAACGTTAAGTAGTCTATTTTAGAGGCTATGTAGGAACAGGCAAAGAGGAACCATCTGTTATCTTCTAATATTTTTTATTATTCTGTACCTTTATGCAAGGATTAGCTGAGTGTTTTTTAATAATTATTTGCTTAACATCCTAAAAGTAAGTTCTTCATGTCTTTGTGTTTTACTAATTAAACAATGTCCAGTAAAATCACCAATTCTTTTCATTCAAAGATATATCTTATCCCATAAAATAAAACTCTTTAACCTACTAATAAAGAGAGGGTTTGTAGCTAAATTTGTATCAAATTCAGAATTCCAATAAGGTTAAATAATTTAACTCCTTTGTTTGGAAAATTAATTTTTTCACAAAATTTACACTAATTTCTATCTGTGTATTTAGAACCAGAGTTACATTTGTTATAGATGTCTTCTAAATATGGAGTCAAATATTTAAAAATAATCTTCTAAATGTTTTTGTTATAACTCTTATTAAAACAGATACTTTTAAAAAGATAAATACGGCAAATTCAAATAAATATGAAAATAGCCTCATTTTAATGTAGGCTATCAGCTATAACAGCTTTGTTTTCCTGTGGATTTTCTTTTTCAAATTGTTTATTTTTAAATTTACGGATTGAAATAAAATTTACTAATAGGGCAAGTATTTCATTTGCAGATATTGCAGGCTGAAAATTAAGTTATCAATACCATGAGAGCTTTAATTTGAGATAGAACTTTTTGCCTTATTGACACTGTTTTTATTTACTTTGGTTTCTCTAATTATGTTTGAAATAAATGGAGTTTTTCATGGCGTTTATCTCCTTTTTGCTTCCCGGTTCAGACTGCAGACAGTGCTCCACTTCCAGTTCACACGCCAACCTTAAGGAAAAAGGGCGGCCCTGGTTCAACTGGCTTTCCACCTAAGGTATTCCATCTATTCCAAGCACAGTGTGACACCTCAAAACATGAAAATAGATTTCTTCTGCTTTGTGTAATACCCGTGATTGTGATACTGATTTCTTCAAAGTTAAGAAAAAAAAAAAAAAGACCTTGGAAAGAAAATAAATTCTCTTTGAGTAGAAATAAGCGTCGCTGATAAAGGAAGAAGAGTGTATGTTTCTTTTTCTTTTTATCTTAAATTCAGTGTTTCGAAGTCTGTCAAAGTGTAAGGAGTGATGTTTCCTTTGGGTCCTCCTTCTGGCTATTGTCTGAGAAAGGCATTAAATTGAGGCCATTCCTACAGTAATTCATTCCATTCAAAATGCTAGAATAAGCACAATAAATATGCTAAAGAGATAAAATAATGTGAGGGAAGATAAAGTAGTTGTAAGACAAAATACACTGGAAATACATGACATGAAAGAAGATTACTAGCCGAAAGAGAAAAATCTGGATAGATGGCTTTAAAAGAATAGATGCAATAGAAAAACAATTTAGTGATATGTAAGATAAGATAAAAATATGAAAGTTAAGATATATGTGATGTAAATAGTGCCAACATCAATATAGTATCTTTGAAAAAGAAAAAAAAATGGAGATGGAACTAATTAAAGAAATAATAACTTAAAATTTCCCCAAATCACAGATGAAAAGTCTACTGAAAGACATCATTAGATTCTAATAAGTATAGATAGGAAAAACTTATACCTCGATACATTTTAATAAAATTTAAGAGTATTACAAGTCAAGAAAAATTTCTAAAAACTTTCAAAAGAGCAAATTGTTTGTGTAAAAGAATAAAAGTTCTTTAGCTCAGTGGCATAAGTACTTGCCTGGCAAGCTTGAGGTCGTGAGTTTGATCCCCGGTACAAAAAACAAAAAAGAATAAAAGTTAAGTTTGTATGGCTTCTCAACTGTTATGCTATATACAAAAAAGTAATTTAACATGTTCAAATATTGAAAAATTTGAATCTAAAAATATGAATCGAGCTATACTATCATTGAAATATGAGAGCAAGTTAAAAATATTTTTGGGTATGCAAAATTTAGAAGATTTAGTATACAAAACTCATCTGTGGCACAGTGCCTGCCTGGCACGCACGGGGTCATGAGTTCAATTCCCGGTACCAAAAAATAAATAGATAAAAATAATCTTGAATTTATTGATAAGAGAATAGCATGAGGGTATCGTAAAGGGTTTGGGAAACAAGGTGAATGGGTATTTTAAAGGACTTTACTGTGGTCTACAACAGCCAAAGAATCATAAATATATTTTCAAAACAAATCTAAATAAAACACAGTAGGAAGTGAGTGTAAGGGTCTGGTGAGGTGAGTATGTCTGGAGAGAAAACAGAGACAGTATAACTTGGTGATTAACACAGTAAATTTCTGCCAAGAAAAAATGAAAGTTAAGATATATATGACCTAAGTAAGTGTCAACATCTATACTAAATTACAGTCTCATACTAGCTCTGTGAGCTTGGCCATGCTACTTATCTTTTTCTGTTTGCATTTCTTCATCAAAAAGTGATGATTGGGGCTGGGGATTTAGCTCAGCGGCAGAAGCGCCTGCCTTGCAAGCAGGCAGTTGTGAGTTCGATACCTGGTACCGATAAAAAAAAAAAAAGTGTCTGCCTTGCAAGCATGTGGTCGTGAGTTCAACCCCTGGTACTGAAAAAAAAATAAATAAATAAATAAATACTAAAAAAAAAGTGATGATTGGGGGCTGGGGATTTAGCTCAGCGGCATAAGCACCTGCCTTGCAAGCAGGCGGTCGTGAGTTCGATCCAGGGTACCGATAAAAATGAAAAAAACAAAAAAAAAAGTGATGATAATGACAGTATCTTTTATCAGATAGTTTTAAGTTTTAGACAAGCTTAGTATTTGTAAAGAATTTAGAGCACTGTCTAGCACTATAAGTATTAAATATGTTTAAATAAATGTTGATAACTCAAATTATTAAGTGTACATCTTAAATTGAAGGGAATAAATAGATTAGCAAATAAAAAGTACTGTAACTTTCAAACCAAAAGAAGGAAATGTTTATTGAAAGAAGACAGGAAAGTAAAAAGAGAATAAAGGAAAACATAGTGACCTAGTACTCTTACTGTGTAATAAATTGTCTCAAATGATAGTGGATTTGAGCAACTCTTTTAATACTCACAATCTACTAAATTATGGATTTTGGGAGGGTTAACTTTAGAAGTGCTCTTACGGGCATCTAGATAGCTGTGGATAGATGTCAGCAGAGCTTGCTGCCATCTGACGGTTCTTCTGCATGTACCGTTCTGTGCCAGGCAGTTGATGCTGCTGTTTGATAGCTACCTATGATCTCTGCAGCACAGCAGTTTCTCCTAAAATAAACACACTCCAAAGAATCATATAGGGGCTGATTGCTGATGACTTACAGCAAAGTTTCATGGATAGGTAAAACATGAAGGGAAGTCAATATCTTAGATCACCAAAAGGAGTGAAGGTGTAAAACATTAAAACTGCGAGCCACACATGGTAGCACATGCATTAAACCCAGCACTGGGAAATCTGAGGCCAAAGGATCACTGAAAATTCAAGGCCAGCCTGAATTACACTGTAAGACCTTATCTAAAAAATAAATAAAATGCAATGTACAAAAGGACACATTGTATAAAGGGAGTAATAGATAAAAAAGATGTAATGATCGTGAGTGTAAATTGACCTAACGATTAAAGCTGTGTAAAATAAGAACTGAGATTACTAAAGAAAGAAGCAAATTACATGGAGATTTAAAAAATGTAGTATAACTTGTCAGACAAATGGAGAGAAATACAATGCAAAGGGCAGAGGATTAATATCTACATACATCAAGAGCTTTTCTAAAACAAGATAATAAACTACAACTGTAGGACAGTCTTAAGTTCACTAGAAGTTGGAAGGAAGCAAATTTAAGCAATAATGAAGCTTTCTTAGTAGACATTTATGATGTCTCCATTAACAAATTCTGTTATATAGTAGAAATATGAAGAAATGCCATCTTTTAAAAAGCAATCTTAAAACATTTTTGAGTAAAGGCCAGCACATCTTTAAAACCTAATAGAGGTTCTTGGAACTTAGTAGAAAAATCTTATTTTGAGTTTTGAGATGAGGGCTTGCTGCTCAGGTGGGCCTCAAATTCCTTAGCTCAAGTGTTCCTCCCACATCCGCTTCCTGAGTAACAGGAGCTGCAGGTGCACCCTTCCCAGCATAGTTGTTGAATCCGTTGAAGCCTCCCCATCATTAAAACAGCAAGTTATTAGAATATTTTCCCATGAACTCCAAAGTGTAGAAACAAATCACCAGCATCTGTAAGGCGTACATGGTGTTTAAAGTTATGTCAGGGAGAGCTGAGGTAAAGCAGAGACTTGCAATAACCCTTGGAGCCATGAAATTACCAAGTTACCATTAGGTACTGCTGGCAAGTTTTGATAACAGCAACAAAATACTGTGAGGGGGCTTCCATGATGAGTGTGAGGAGACAAGATTGAGAGAAGAAACGGCAGTCCCGGAAGAATTCTCCAAACAGATCAAAGTGCCTACCAGATCAAAACCCTGTCCACAGGAAAACAGCTTAGGAGTAGATTCAGATTTGAACAGGGCAGGGAACACAAGAGGAAGTGTTGGCGATAAGAGGAGATAAAGTTACCAAAACTTAAGGTCATTTTAAAATTTTTATGATTTTATGAAAATAACAGAAAAAGGAGTCTAGAGCCATGGAGCTAGAAAAATGACCCTGGCTCACAATTCCTTGCAGAACACAGACTCTCTTATTATTACCTTGGTAATTGCTGCTAGAGTTCCCAGGCACCAACCAAAGGTGCAGACACTGTGCCAGTATTTGCTGTATGTCTCATTCAATGGAATCAGTACTCTTGGAATTAGTACTAGTATTGCCATCTAGTGCTTGTAATTTCACATCTGATTTTCATTTGCAGCCACAAAGAAATTCCTTTATTTTCTCTTAAGTCTATGTTTTTAAATTTTGAAATTAATACATGCACATAGTTAAGTAATAGAAGTCTGATACTAACAAGAAAAACAAAGCCATCTGTTAGCCCCAAGTCCATCTCGGCAGCACTCTCTTCTAACTCTTACTTGTTCCCTTCCTTCTGTAATAGATTTCCCTGCTGCCTTCCGTATTAAGGATTGAACCAGTGTCTACCACTGAGGGGCACCCCACCCCCAGCATCCACTGTTGGCTATAATTTTCATTGGTTTTGTAGTTTCTGGCGCATTCTCATTTCTTGCTAAGATATTTCACCCTTTTTCCTTTTTTTCCTTGTAATAATTTTGTATGGGCTTCAACTGTATCTCTTCAACTGGTCATTTGTAAGTGAAATGAGCAAGTCTATGTTCTGCCTAGAATAGAAGAGAATCTCAGTGCTGCTTTGAGACTGACCAAAGACTTAAGAAACTTCTAGAATAGAATGGTTTGAGGTTGGACCAGAGGTCATGAGCACTTAAAGTTCCAACATTTCACCATATTCCCTGACTAATAATGGTAATCAGCTCATTCTATTTAAAAAAATTTTTTTTTTTTTTTTAGTACTGAGGGTTGAACCAAAGCCTTTGCTCTGAGCTACATCCCTTTGCTTCATTTTGAGACAGAGTCTCACTTTGTCACTGAGTTGCCCAGGCTGGGCTCAGGCTTGAGATCCTCCTGATGTAGCCTCCCAGAGTGTAAGGATCACTAACAAGGCCGACACGTCCCACTGGTTTTTAATATAATGTTTATCTCAACTGAAATAATAACTATAACAGTTTTTTAAATGAGAATTAACATTAATTAGAATACAGAAAGTTTTCATTGCTTTAAATCAAGTCACATGTATAAAAAAGAAATAATTGACCAAATTTGTTTTCATAGAGAAGTAAATGTTTTCTAGATGCTTATATATGCCAGGCATTTAAAAAGTTTCTCCTGTCATACTCATTTAACTACCCTTTGAAGAAGATGCTATTGTGGACCCTATATGATGAAAGTAAGACACAAAAGACTCAAATATAACTTGATCCTGAGTTCACAATAGCAGTGTGGAGAAAGGGCTATTAGTATATAATTAAAACATGCTAAGAGGTGATTTGGAGATGATAAGAGTATTCCAAAGAGATAAAGTCTCTGGTTTACCACTATATAAATCAACCAAGGCTTGAAAACTTTTAGCTTCTGGCTTTTCAATAAGGAATTATAACCTACCATCTGTCTCAGGAATAATAAGAGAATATTTTTATGTGCTCAACTGTGATACTGCCTTTTTCCATGGGAGAAAACAGATTTTTGAAGCATTATTACTTATTCTTGCTCCCAGAAAATGAAATTCATGATGTACAGTGGAAACAAGAATATTACCTACTTTCTTCTTCCTACGAAAGTATAAACTTACAAAACTATTTATATAGGTATGCGTTTACAAAATTTCACTTAACTGTTTGCTAAAGAGTAAGTTTTAAAATCAGATTTTATTGGTACATTTTAGATACACATAATGGGGGGCTGGGGATTTAGCTCAGCGGCATAAGTACCTGCCTTGCAAGCAGGCGGTCGTGAGTTCGATCCCCGGTACCAATTAAAAAAAAAAAATAGATACACATAATGATCACATTCCTCATAGAGAACTTGTACCTGTACATGATACAACTTGATTCTGCCTTTCATTTCCCCTTTTAACTCTTTCTCTCCTCCCCACTTACAAAAGCTTTGTTTCCATTTTTCCTATGCTAAAGAATAATTTGAAGAATTTATAGAAATCCTGAAACCGAGATTTTATTAGCCAAACCGAAACAATAAATTATCATTTGTTTTATACAGTATTTTAGTTTAATCTAACTCATTGTCTAATAAAACACTTAAGTAGCATAAACTAAGATGTAAAAACTGGAAAGAATTTGTTGTATTTAGAAAACATTCTGGGATATAGCATATGCATAAGGACTAACTAACATTAAGGAAATCCTTAAATAATCAATGTACATATGTTTATCAACTTGTTTTACAGCGCAAGGCTCATCAGTTTTTTGTAAAATCTTTCACTTCTCCCACAAAATGTCATCAGTGTACCTCTCTGATGGTGGGTTTGATAAGACAAGGCTGTTCATGTGAAGGTAAGAACAAAGTGGAAATAAAGCGTGATTTGTTTAGGTGCCACTTTATTTGTTCAAACATTTACTACCTAAATTGTAACCAAGTAACTTTACTCTCTTTAAAAGGCATTCCCTGTTTGTTTCACTTAATTGTTTTTCTCTGGTTAACAAGATTGTAAACAATAAACTGAGCACCTTGCAAAAATCCCATTGAATGTTGGCAAGCTATATGATAGAAGGGAAAATGAAAGATCCTTGGATCAATTGTCATTGAAGTAAGCAATCCTATGCCTTTTCAGAAATACTAAATGTCTGCCACTGTGCCTCAAAAGATAGTTATCCTAATGTTAATAACCGAGATTTCTCCTTTCCTGGTCATTATGTATCTGTTGCGTGTTTGCTATGTACTTACTCTGTGCTGCTAGGCACTGGGGTTGAAGTAGTGAATGTGGGAAGGAAATCCTACCCTCGTGGAGTGGAGAAAGAGAAGACTAGGGGCCACTGAAACAGAAAACAGAGTAGATTTGTTGGATACCACTTTGTCTTTCTTAAGGCCTCCAAAATAAAAATTACTTAAATTTAATGGGATCTGTTATTTATGACTGCTTTAGAAATATTTTTTAATCAAATGACACTTGCCACAATAAAACTACCTTGTATATGATTTTCTGGCATATCTTATAAAAAGATAAGAAGATAGTTGCTAATTCAAATTCTAATACTAGTTTGTATTTCTTCGCTCTTCTGCTATTAGTATTGAGAAGACCTTAAAAAGTCCTTTAAAAGGGCTTTAAAATTGTAGTTGTGCCCATCAGATGTGTTTGTTCTCTTCATAACACACCTGCAGTTAGCCTGTATTTACTACTTTGAGAAAAGGGGAAATCAACAGCTTACTCAGTCACTGCAGTCTACATTTGATCAGTTCTCAGAACTGAAGTGAAAGATTTAGACTGCATTGTCTTAAATAATCTTACTAGATAGCATAGGTTCAAAGGAGGAGTTGTGGCTAATGAGTAATGAGTTGAGAGTTACAAGTGTATTAATTCATGAATGTGACTGGCATTACCCAGGAAGCACGTGTAGACTGAAAGAATAAGGACAGGACCTTGGGAAATACGATAAAGAGCAAGAAAAGCACAAAATAACCAGGTAGTCTGAGAAGAAATAGCCTGAGTCATGGAGCAGCAAGGTGTCACTAACGCTATGGGGGAGACTTGTACAGATTTCTCACTTTGTCTCATTTTGGACCATAGCCAGGTCCTGTCTGTTATTTTATATATTGTTTATCAGAAAAAATCCTGAGCAGATACCAGACTTTCTAAATCCTTGATAATTTTTACTCATCAGAATTATTTGTAATAAGGACTTTTTGAGATCTTTATGTGCTTTCTTGCCTTCTGGACTCTTATGCCATAAAATTGTGCCTATCTTTTCTTCAAATCCTTTAACCCTACCATATAAAGCCATGGAGACATAAGAATATCCCCAGTCTTTGTCTGACAGGTTTTTGTAAATGTTATGATAATGTAGTTCAGCCTCTAAAGATTACTGCCACTTTTATTTATCCCTGGATTAGATCCAGTATAGATACTTACTTTGTTGCTTTCACTGACCTTTAGGGAGGTGAGATTATTTTTCCTTATTAGTAAAACAGATTGTAACTTGTTACACATTCCTTTTCAGTGAATTGAGAGGTTTGTATAGGTTTTGACAGTTAGTACCAGGCTATCTTGTGTGTTACTTTCACAGTATCTATCAGTGATGCATAATCCATTTCGCCCATGTGTATGTATTCTCACAATGATATATTGCTTCTATTTCTTTCATCTTCTTTCTCCAGAATTCTCTAAGATTAATTTTAGGAGTATCAATTGTAATCTTAAACTATAACTGCTGTCAAAAGTTTGTTCAAATTATTTTAACCTTTAATTTTCACCCAATTGAGATTCATTGAAACCTGAGTTTGTTTTTAGATATTATCTTGTTTTAAAATCTCAGATTCATCATGTGAATATCAAATAAAGGGATCATTGCAATATTATTAATAGCTAAATAGTACTCTGAACCAGACTGCCTGGCTGTGAATCGCAGCATTGCCATTTCTGAATTTAGTGACAGTGAGCAAGTGACATGTGACACTGGCACTCTCACGTTGTCATAGGAAAATAAATATTCAATAAAGTTAATTATTGTTATCCTAGCTGTAGTTTAAATATGTAGAATGTTAACACCAAAAAATTTAATCCTATTTCATACCATTTTAAGCATTTAAAATTTTTATTTTCAAAAGACTGGTAAATCTCACCAGATGTAGCAGAGATATTCTTAGCTTAATGTTCCTAAGTGACAATTGCAAGAAAAATTTCAAGACAGATGCCATACCATAGTAGGATGAAGAGCTAGAAAGAACTCCAGAAATCACATTCAAAATAAAATGAAATGTAAGCTTTCATAGTGCCCTGCATGCAGTTACTGTTCAGTGAACTTTGCTGTGGTCATAAATGGATTTTTATTATTGTTTTGGGTTCTTTCCCTCTTAAAGTGTGTGGATTCTCATGCCATATAACTTGTGTAAACAAAGCTCCAACCGCATGTCCAGTTCCTCCTGAGCAGACAAAAGGTCCCCTGGGTATAGATCCACAGAAAGGAATCGGAACAGCATATGAAAGTCATGTCAGAGTGAGTATCATTAGTCAGGTTTAGATCAGTGCTTTAAGATTTATTAAATAAAGTCACTTTTCATAGTACCTAACAGAAAATTACCTGAGTATAATTTATCTAATTTTTTTATCTAGAGTAATGATTTGAAAACAAAAGTTTAACCTTTGTTTAGAAATAAATTCTAAAATGTCACAAACTTTTCTGTATTATTCCTGTTGTAACGAACAGATACTGAAATCTCCTAAAGGAGTTTTTAACCTCCTATCTTGCCAAACAGGTAGAGTATACTTATGAATTATGAAATTATCAAGAAGTAATCTTGTTGCCTTCATAAGAATATTTGCAATACAAGCTGAATTTCATCTTATTTACAAATTTGACTTTTATACTATAAAGAAGTCAAGAGTGCTGTGTTAATGAAATTACTTCTAAAAGTTAAAATGGTACCATTTGAAACTCTTGGTAAAAGGCACTATTTGAAGGGTATATTCTCATTTTTTCTCTTACATTATTAATGACATGTATGTCCCATCTCCATTTTACCAACCAAAGTGACAGATTTAAAATTTGTGCATATTTAAGTTTTTATTCTGTGTTTATGTAAGTAATTAAAAAGGCTGTCACTGATGTTTTCATTTGAATTGTGTTTGTGGCTGTTTGAAACGAAACTAAGATTCCTAAGCCAGCTGGAGTAAAGAAAGGATGGCAGAGGGCCCTGGCTGTGGTTTGTGACTTCAAACTCTTTCTGTATGATATTGCTGAAGGGAAAGCATCTCAGCCCAGTGTTGTCATTAGTCAAGTTATCGACATGAGGTAAGCTTTCAAGGCTAAAGATGTTTGTATCACTGTAGCATAGGAATCAAAAAGTCTCTGGTTTTTCTTTTGGTTTATCATGGTTTTACTTAAATGATCAACATGTTTCATGTTAATTTTCTAATTTTCTCACATTGCTATAGTAGCATCATTAAGTATATAAAGTAAGTTGTAATTATAGAATAGATGGAAATGTGTGCTGAATGTGTGGAGCTAGGAGCCGAAGAATAGAAGCTGATCCTCGGGATCAGAAGACCAGTTTAAAGGTTGTAGTTTAAAGGCATGGAGTAGAATCCAATGTGAAGGAAGGAATAAAAATCTCAGATCAGACAAGCCCTTGGAAAACATAATAAATCAAGGATCATGTGGGGTTTTTTTTGTCTTTTTCATTTTTATTGGTACCGGGGATCGAACTCACGACTGCCTGCTTGCAAGGCAGGCGCTTATGCCGCTGAGCTAAATCTCCAGCCCCAATCAAGGATCATTTAAATATGACATCTCTTGGACATTTCTGGTCTTATTTTCCAGATTCTTGGAGTAGCTTCTCTTACCTCCTCTCGTAATTCCAGGTTGTGTCCCTGAGGAATCATGCCTTCTACTATAGCTTCAGCTATAACTTCTGTCTTGCTGACTCCCAGACACATGTCTCCATCCACTGCACAGAACCCACATTTCTAGCTGTGCCTTGCACTGGCATTTCACATCTACATTTCAAACTTATTATTTCCCCCAAATATGGAATATGAAGAGACCAGTGCAAGAAATATCAGCAGGTTCTAAAAAAACTTGCTAGAAGACTGACTATAGAAAGATAGGGAGGCCTAGGTGCAAGAGTATGTAACTGTAGTTCTAGTTACTTGGAAGGCTGAGGCGGTGGGATCACCTGAGCCCAGAAGCTTGAGGCCATCTGGGCAACATAGTAGGACCTTGTCTCAAAGAATAAAAGTCAAAGACTAAGGTGTCAAGCTTTATGACCAATAACAAAATTGAGGAAATCACAAGAAGTTTACTATGGAGGAAATGTATCTTAGATTTGGAGGGCACAATAAAATGTCAGATAAACTGGGTTAAACACACATAAGTCTTATGGGCTCTGACGATGCAGTACAGGATCCAGATCCCAGGTTATCATGTATCCCCTCTGGCCTGGATCTTTGGATAAATCAGCAATTATTTCTGGCTGCTACATATTGTACCACTGTTAAGTTATTCTTAACAAAATTACTTTCAGTATTATCAGTTATAATAAGGAATCTTTTTATTTAATACAGTGTTCTGTGTAGCTTTGAGGGTTGCTTCTTGTATGTTATTTGGTTGCATAACCAAAACCATATCCATAGCACTGTATATTAACTTTAAATGGCTCACTTTGCTTTCAGAGATGAAGAATTTTCTGTGAGTTCTGTCTTGGCTTCTGATGTTATTCATGCAAGTCGAAAAGATATACCTTGTATATTTAGAGTAAGTGTGCCCTATAATTTCATCACTCGTTTATCTTTAATGAGTATGTTTTAAATCTTCATATAACTCATAAACTTAGTAAAACCAAATTTACATTTTTTAATATATTCTGTATCACATACACTGTGTTATTCTGATGCTAAGTTTGGTTAAGGAAAGTCCTGTAGAAAACATAAAAAATGGCTTCTAAAAATGCTTCCTGTTAGATAATATTTTTAAATAAATACTATTGCATGGAAAATTAGATAAATGTGAATTTCCTCAAACTTTTACATCCAAAATCAAGATTTAACAATAGTTTCCATCTCATGAAGTTGTAAATAAGGTTAAATGTTTAACACTTGTAAAGTGGTTAGACCTATCTGATGTTTGGTGATTGTAAATGTCAGTTGTGGTTATAGGACTATGTGTAATACCTTTTTGTGAGGTACTTTTATAGCAAGAAAAATAAAAGTGATACTAACATCTTGAGTGGTATCTCCTACCTTGCTGCTGTTGTGAATTCTGATGTTAGAGCTAGTTCTTCTGATTAGGAACAGGTGAATTCTGCTGAAGGTGTCATTTAATGAATGCTCATACTATTGGTGAATGCTGAGCAAGCCAGCATACCATGAAATCAGAGCATCATGTCATGAATATTGATTAAATTTTTTCAGGTCACAGCTTCACAGCTCTCAGCACCTAATAACAAATGTTCAATCCTGATGCTGGCAGACAGTGAGAATGAGAAGAGTAAGTGGGTAGGAGTGCTCAGTGAATTGCACAAGATTTTGAAGAAGAACAAATTCAGAGACCGTTCAGTCTATGTTCCCAAAGAGGCTTATGACAGCACTCTGCCTCTTATTAAAACAACTCAGGCTGCTGCAATCATAGGTATGAATTTATAATATTTACTCTATTATCATAATTGTTTACTGATCTACCTTGTGAGCTAGAATTGGCTTTTTTCTAGGAATCCTCAATGTCCAACATACTGTGTTCAGTAAATGTTTATCGAAATGAAAGAGACCTGTACTGGTTATTTTTTAACAATTATACTTTATAATAGGCATGTGTTTTCTTCTAAAACACCAACAATGCTAAAGGTTAGCCTCTTCTGTTTTCTATTTGTGTGAATTAGAAAAGTTAATTTCTTAGAGCATTAAGTTTCATATACAAAATATAGACACTAATTACCTTGGTAAGGTTATTGAGAAGTTTAAAATACATGGAATACTTAAGGCAGAGTAACCTGCAATTAAAATGGCCTCAGTAATTGGAAATTTACATTTTGGACATATTCTTACTTACACACTCACCTCTTTTTTTTTTTTACTAACTACTGAGAAATTTCATAGTCAGGTTCAAATACCTTTCACAGTTCTTCTTTCTCAAAATAACACATAGAACTGGACCTCGGCCACTAACAAACTAGATTTTTCATTCTTTTTTTTTTTTTTCTTTTTACCATTGATTAGATAAATGTTTACATGTTTTCATAGCTAGTGATAGAGATTTTTAAATATTCTATTTTAAAAGGCATGAGGATTTAACACTAATCTGAAGGATCTCATAATGTTATTTTTGTTTTCATTTTTTTCATCAAATTCTATTATCTGGTTTATTCTGTTAGCTTTATGTGGTTCTTTGCCTGATAAAAGTGTTTTATGTTTGTGTCTTACATAGATCATGAAAGGATAGCTTTGGGAAATGAAGAAGGATTATTTGTTGTGCATGTCACCAAAGATGGTAAGAGGAAATTCACTGTTTTTTGGAATATTTTTAAATTGTATGTTAGAAAATTCTTGAGTCTAAATTCTAAAAAGAGAAAAGTTTGATTTTATTTATTCTGTAATTGAGATATCCAAGCATAATTTGATAATATTTCTGAATCAAAAGATTAAGTTGCTGTAATCCTCCTCAATTCTAAAACTTCAAGTACATATTATTGTCTGTATCATTTTGTTTAGTGGTTAAGCTAGATGAATTCAGATTGCATTTCTAAAGATGGCACATGGAAAAAAACTGCAACATGATTTTTCCATACTTTGTTAGTCCTCTCTCTAGTAGGTAGCAGCCATAAAATATTGTTTGAATTTTATTCCCACAATTTCATACAATAGGTTTTTTCTTAATAAACAAGTGCTGGGTGAAACAAACAGAAACCAACTTAATTTGGTATTCATAAATACAGTGTTATAAGTTCTGTCTGTGTCAAGTTACATATTTATTTAACATTCATTAATTGGCTATCCATAGAAATGTCTTCATAGAGATATGTTACCAGTTACTGTTTTTAAAGTAAGTGAAGATTTTTAGAATATATCACTAGTAAAAAGATTTTTCTTCAAGATATGGAATGCTTTTGTACAAGAGCTCTTTGGTTTAACTGTCCTGGCTACCAGAGTTCTCAATGCTAAATTTAATGCCTATGATAGTTGAGCTAATTGATCCTATAATGGGGTTATTATTTTCCTTTTTCTTTATGATTTCTGATTTATTCTTCTCTTTTATAAATTGACATCTTTTTTAGTATAATGGGAGCATAATTAATAAAACTATTTTGCATTTGATTTATTTTTTTGTGTAGAAATTATTAGAGTTGGTGACAATAAGAAGATTCATCAGATTGAACTCATTCCAAATGATCAGCTTGTTGCGGTGATCTCAGGACGAAATCGTCACGTACGACTTTTTCCTCTGTCAGCTTTCGACGGGCGAGAGACAGATTTTTACAAGCTGGCAGAAACTAAAGGGTGTCAAACTATAACTTCTGGAAAAGTGCGCCATGGAGCTCTCACATGCCTATGTGTGGCTATGAAAAGGCAGGTCCTCTGTTATGAACTCTTCCAGAGCAAGACCCGTCACAGAAAATTTAAGGAAATTCAAGTCCCGTATAATGTCCAGTGGATGGCAATCTTCAGTGAACAGCTCTGTGTGGGATTCCAGTCAGGATTTCTAAGATACCCATTGAATGGAGAAGGAAGTCCGTGCAGCATGCTCCATTCAAATGACCACACACTGTCATTTATTGCACATCAACCAATGGATGCTATCTGCGCAGTCGAGATCTCCAGTAAAGAGTATCTGCTGTGTTTTAACAGCATTGGGATATACACTGACTGCCAGGGCCGAAGATCTAGACAACAGGAATTGATGTGGCCAGCAAATCCTTCCTCTTGTTGTAAGATTCTCTTTCTTATGACTGCCTTATTCTGTCTTCTTCCTTTCTTTTTCCATCTACTTCATCTAAGTGTAGTCATTGTTAATAACAGGTTTTTAAAAATCATCGTTAAGGGTTTTTCTAAATGCTTTTTTGTTTGTGGAAAGTAATCATATATAGCTAGGCGTAGGCAATGAGATTAACATTCACATGTGTCCACTTAAAACAAATGTTTTTGTGGTATATTTTACTGAGATGGATCTTTTTATCCTATATTATTTATTGAAATAACTCTAAATCTCTTCATTGTACCCTAAAATACAATGCTGTATTAGTAATTCACAGGTCTTTTTCTGGATAAGTGAATTGTATAATTAGTTATATAAAGGTATAGTGTAGCACCTATAAGCAGTTTTATATTTTAATTTAGATAAACAAATTAAAATTGTTTATTTCATTCTGAAGAAATGCTAAGACATTAACAAATATTTGAATACTTCTATTGTTAAATAATAATTCACTTGTTATTGAATACATGCAGTTTCATTGTACGAGATGTCTCAATGAGCAAAATAGACACTACATTCACAAAGTATAGGATGCAGTAAAAAAGATTCATGGTAAAACAAACAGACAGCAGAGATAAAATACCATAGGAGAGGTAGAGTTTTTTTTTTTCAGAAAATTTAAGGGAGTCCTATATAATTTCCAGTGGATGGCAGTCATCAGTGAAGCACTGTCATGGTTTCTACGATGCTCTATGAATGGAGAAGTCCATGCATATTTGCCATGTAGATGAGGATGCTCAAGGAGTAGCTAATCTAAATTGCTTTCTTTGGTAAAGGAAGATACATGAGTATCCTTAAATGCTGATAGGAAATAATGACCAGGAAAACATTGTCTTATCTGGGAAATACAGAAAATACAGTAAGATCCCAAAAAGGCCAAAGAGGATGGAATTTGTAATACAGAATTATTATTTGGGGCAGAAGGTATAAAACTTCTATCTTAGGGTGGAAGAGGAACGATGGGGTCGAGTCCCATTAAGTGTAAAGTGCAGGGGAAGAAAGTTTAGGAGGACAGTAAATACTGATTGCAGAAAACTTAGGAAATCTAAATTTAAAGAATGAAAAAATAGGAGCTGGGGATTTAGCTCAGCGGCATAAGCGCCTGCCTTGCAAGCAGGCAGTCGTGAGTTCAATCCCTGGTACCGATTAAAAAAAAAAAAGAATGAAAAAATATGCCTAATCTCAACCCACCCAGATTTAACTATGTTTAATATTTTACTTCTTAAATGCATACTCTTACCTGTGGCACAATATGTAGAATGAGTGCTGTTGGTAACTGACTCTTGTAATTAGGGTGCTCCTATGTACAGTAAGAGTTAGAATATCCAATTTGATGTTTTTCTAAATAATCCATAACCTTAGTTTAGTTATTGGCTTGTGTCATTATTAATATTCAGTCTTTTAACCGGTAGATACTGATTATCTACCCTATTCATGTAACTATGTTCAGGCACTTTGTCACACATTTTTAACTGGATCTAGAACTTTTTTTTTTTTTTTTTTTTTTTTTTGGTACCGGGGATTGAACTCATGATTGCACGCCTGCATGCTTACAAGGCAGGTGTTGTACCGCTGAGCTAAATCCCCAGCCCGAGAACATTTAAGATTTCTCCACTTCATAATTTGTTTCATTGTTAAACTACTTTGAGTCACATACTTTAAAATGTAATGAAACCTCTTTATTCTGATAATGTTGGCAGAAGTCTTATGTATTATTAGTTCTATATAATCTGAACATGGTATGCCAGTTCTTTATAATTTATGCTGTTTTTGTTTCAAAAATGCTTTAATGTGGCTGTTACATGGTAACAATAGGGTTGTTGGGGAGAGTTTCCATTATACAGTTACTTAGGACAGACCTTTCAAATGTTTGGGCTTAATACTTCAAACTAATCAGTGAACTGTTACTTCTTTTCTTTCTTCCAGGTTACAATGCACCTTATCTCTCAGTATACAGTGAAAATGCAGTTGATATCTTTGATGTGAACTCCATGGAATGGATTCAAACTCTTCCTCTCAAAAAGGTAATTTCAACTTAAAATACAGCTGTTTTATGATAAGTAGCTCAACACCATATTCTTTTTATTACATGTAGTTTCTCTTTATTGAGGTGGGCATGATGGCACAAGCCTGTAATCCCAGCACACTGTGGTTTCTGATATAGGATGATCCCAAGTTGGAACCCAGTAGATTGGCAAGACTCTATCTGAAGGTAGTTAAATAGTTCTCAGGATATAGCTCAGTACAAAGGCCATGCATTCAGTCTCCAGTATGGCAAAATCAGTCATACCCAGTTAATTGGGTATGATTAGTATCATGATCAGCAACTAGAGTAGATCATACAATCTAAACTGATACTGTTATCTTCTGCTTTTGGATTAAGGAACTCTGGAGGAGCTTTGATTATTATTAATTGTAACTGTTTGTCACATAATATTATATGGTGTTCAATCTTGTGAGGATAGAATTCACCCACTAGAACTAGTGATTAAACTTAGAGCCAAACTATGTTTAGGTGTCATGATTTAAAAATAAAGATTTCAAATATTCCTAATAAAACATATTTCCCGCTAACATCTTTCTGTTTCCATAAGGTAAAGCAAATCATACAAGTATAGAATTGCTATTTTGCAAAAATGAAGAATAATTTCATTTGACTGTATATAGTACTCATAGTATGTGAATCATTAGTTCTGAGAGACACTTTAGAAGACTAGGTGAAAGAAAGTAGCCAAGATTATATTTCAAAATGTGACCCAATGTAAAACTACTTATGTAATGAAAATGCTCTTGTATATTTTGCCACATATGAGACATAATCAAAATATATGGTGAATGTTTAATTATAGTAGAAGACACATTGCCATTAATTCCCCCTCAGAATGCTCTCCCTCGTTTTGAAAACACTCATCCCATCATTCTTGCTGCTTTCTGAAGTAGGTCTGGATGTCCTCTTTCATGACTGTCTTTCAATATATGATAAAAAAAAAAACAAAAAAAAAACAAAAAAACAGCGACTGCAGCTGCCCAGAGCCAGCTGAAAGGGAGGCTTGTGAAGACATTTAGGCGTGTGCTCGTCCGTCTTGTTCACCAGCTCTGGCCCTGTGTGACTTCATGGGTAGATGTTTTGTGTCAATTCAGGACATTGAGGTGACCACAGAGTCCTCAGTAAAGACACAAAAGAAGATTTTCAGAGCTGCTTCAGAAGTGGCAAAAACAATGGGCTGAGTGTGTTTGAAGTGTGGGAAGGAAGTTTTGAGGGGGATTAAGAATAAAAGATCTTATTGTAATCATTTTTTAATGTAAACATTCACCCTGTGTTTTAAGCATACCTAGATGAAGCTACAGCACCTCCTGATTTATAAATTTGAGGTGTCTACAGTGTTTGTTTGTTTTTGTTTGGCTTCGGTTTTTGTGAGGGAGGTTGGTTTTGGGATTTTTTTTTTTTTTTTTTTTGCCTTCACCCACTGTATTTCTAAGATGCACATACATTGCTCTGTGTATATTGTATGTTCATTGCTTTTTTACTACACTGTTTGTTGGTTGAATATGTCACTGCTTATTCTGTGATTGGCAGACATTTGAATTATTTCCTAGCTTTTTACAGTTGTGAACAAGGCTGTGTATGTCTTTTGGTGTAGGTATGCAGTTTATTTAAGCCCTGTGCATAGAGTAGAATTGATGGGACTCAAGGAATGTAATTGTTCAGCTTTTGAGAGACTGTTACCTTATTTTCCAATGTGACAGTACCAGATGATATTGCCATCAAAAACATATAAGTGTTTTTAACCCATATCCTAAGACTTGCCATTGTCAGAATTCATAGTTGCATAAATAGAGATAAAGTCATTGAATTATTAATTTGCATGTCCCTGATGTGGTTGGGAATCTTTTATATATTTATTCATCACTTATATTTCCTGTTCCATGAAATGCCTGGTCATATATTTTGTGTATTTTTTTTTCTCTTGGAGTTATTTTATTGTTCTTCTTGAATTTTGGTGGCTTGTTACATAATGTGGCCCGTGGGCTAGAAATGGACCTTGTTTGTGATCTATCTATAGTATTCCTGTTTATGGTGTATTTTCCTGAAGAGAAGTTACTAATTTTACCTTACACATATTTCTCTTCTTTAGTTTTGTCTTTTTTCTCTTCTTTAGGAAACTTCTATCTCAAGATCATCTCATAATCATTTTCTCCAAATGTTTTTAAATTTTGCTTGTTACATGTCTGTCATTAACTCATTTAGAATTGATTTTTCCCTTTTCGTTTCTGGTATATGGGTCAAAGCTGGCATTTAATTTTGTTGGTTCCATATAACTAGTTGCTACATCATCATTTAACAATAGACCTTTCTTTCTACGTCATCTGGGCTTTCTTCTCCATCATATGCAGGCATTTAGTATTTAGTAATAAGAATTCATAAAGCAGCTGTGTTGATATCTTGCAAATAAAATTATTTGCGTACTAATGGTGTTACAAAGTCAAATTTAAGGTTTGACTGTATTAGTGACATAATTTTATTTATTTGCTCAGGATACTCTCTTCAAAATATCATTATAAATTGGTTTAAATTAGATACTACTATACCTTCTCAGTCAGAATTATCATTTCTTATTGATTTTTTTTCCCCAAGAGGACTCTGAAGTAGATAAATGAAAGGTCTTAACAGTTGTGCTTTATAAATAGGTCAGAGTTTGTCATTTAAGTCTTAAAGGTTCTATTGAAATACTAATTTTATTTTTTCCGATTTTAGGTTCGACCTTTAAACAGCGATGGATCATTAAACCTTTTAGGGTTGGAGACAATTAGATTGATATATTTCAAAAATAAAATGGCAGGTAAGAAAATACTGGATAGATTCAATGGAAATGTTATCTGTCACCTGATTTCCCAAGGTCACAGAATAATAAGTGCCAAAGTACAGACATAAAGTCAGGTATATCTTACTCAGGAGAGTGTGATCTTGGCGACTGTCAAACTCTTTTTTTTTTTTTTTTTTTTTTTTTTTAATTTAAGAGGAAAAAGAGAAAAACACAAATCAAAACAAAGCGGTGTAAGGGTACACGTAATACAGAACTACCAAAAAAAAATAACAGTAAGAAATCACCTGTTAATAGATTACATATTATCATCTTGAAAATAGTTGTTCAAATCACAGTATCAAAGAATACAAAGTGGACATTCAAACAGGGAGACTGCAAAAAAATATGGAACGCTTCACGAATTTGCGTGTCATCCTTGCGCAGGGGCCGTGCTAATCTTCTCTGTATCGTTCCAATTTTAGTATATGTGCTGCCGAAGCGAGCACGACTGTCAAACTCTTAATATATTAAAATAAAGTATTGAAGAAAATGTGTTTATATTTTACATAGCTGTGTAAGCAGAATAACTGATTCTGACATACATTGCTGTTTTTCTCAGGAATATCTAGGTAGGTAGAAAAGGTATAGCTGAACTTGTCTTCTATACTTTTAATACCATAGAACCTAACCAAACTTAGCAGCATGAAATTGTGGATACTCATCCAGAGTTCCAGTTGGTATTTCAGGAATCCACCTCCAGCCGAGGATACCACCTCCAGCAGAGGGTTTAGTACTTCTGGAATGCTGATGATAACACTGAAAGAAGCAGATGAAAAAGTGAAATCAGAGGAATGCCCCGAATTAGGGAAGGAATGGAAACCTTGAACATCATAGGCAAGAGAAGGGCATTTGGGCAGTGACAAAGCGTGGGGTGAGGCTGTCACACTGGGATTAGATACCCTATACCAAATGCAAGGGAGCGTCACCACATAGGATTGAATGTTTTCCATCAGTCTGGCCCTGAGCAGAACTTTAATGAACTTTGTGCTCTTTTCTATATAATAAAATCATTTTCATTTTATAGCAATAGAGTTATGCCTGAGGTGTTCATAAATTTCTGATCTTTTGTAGTGAATATTTTTAATAAAGATGCACTTATGGTATACTTTGTATATAAAATAATATTTGAATTGAATTAAATTAAGTGAAAATATTGCCATAAGAAAACATATTAGCCAGGCATGGTAGTGCATGTCTGTAATACTAGAACGTGGAAGGCTGAGGCAGGAGAATCACTGTGAATTCAAGGCCCTCCTGGACTACAAAGTGAGTTCAAGGTCAGTATGAACTACAGAGCAAGACCTTGTCTCAAAAAAAAAAAAAAAAGAAAGAAAGAAACATTAAAATGTTTATAACAATTATCTATAGGTAGTGGGATTATCTGAATATTTTTCCTCCCAGCTGCCACCATATCCCTAAAGTAAACTTTTGTTTGTTTAAAAAAAATCCATCAGAAGTTTATTTTTATTGTTTTTTGGTTTATGGGGGTTTTTTGGTTTTTGGTTTTTGGTTTTTTTTGAGACAGGGTCTCACGCTATGCAGTTCAGGTTGGCCTTGAGCTCACTTAGTAGCCCAGGCTGGTCTCAAACTCGCAATGATCCTCCTGCCTCCCGAGTGCTGGGATTACAGGCATGAGCCACCACACCTGGCAATTTGGTTTGTGTTTTAAGTAGTACAGTAAACAGATTGTTTGGCTTCTGGTTCAGTGGTTTGACACATACACCAGAACTGGAGGTTTCTTGGTGTTTGGGCTAGTGATGAAAAGTCTGCTGAGAGGATTTGAGGATATTCAGTATGACTTGAGAAAGGACATTCAGATTTTAGCCAAGATTCCCACCTGGATGGGTTCATCATGAAGCTAATGAAACTGAGGAGTAAACTTCTTAAGACTCTTAATTTTGTATTCCCTATCTCAGAGGAATCCAAATATTTGCATAAAATTGGTCTACCCTGTTTTCACTTGATGTAACTTTACTAATCATAAAATATATCTATCCCCACATCATATCTGTGGGACAAAACCTCTTCCAACTTGTGTTTTCCAGGCTTTCCTCTGTCTGCTCTAGGCCAGGAATAGAGATAGAGCTATAGAATGGAGACCTGACAAGATTTCAATATGGTTGTTTTGTCCTTTGATAAAGGAGGGAAATCCTGTTTCCAAGAGGTTTTCTGCATGTTGCTTTCTCCCCTCCTACAGGAAGTGTATCTTCTAGCTGTCCCAGATTTCTCACTGCCACCTTAACTGATCATGCCCTGCTTTGCTCTCATAATCCCCAAATTCTGGAATCATGTCATACATTCTCATCCACTTTTTAAAAAATTATCCTTTTAATGATTGTTACTGGTAAAATACTCTGCGTAAACTACATGACTATACTATAAGGAACGTTACTTGTTGCTAATTATCTATTTTGATTTGCCATAAGTTCCATATGGCTTATTTGCACATCCTTCACATTTCAAAGTTTTCAGTCTTAAGAACTTCAAAGATTGACTTTTTCTCTTTTTCCTTATCTTACTTAGTTAATGGCATACCATCATGTATTATGGATACAGATGTCTGTTATCTTCTTACAGTGTGTTCACAAAGCCTGAAGGGTTTCCCTGGCTGACAGTTTACTCTTAAATATTAAAACTGAAATTGAGACAGGCGTGGTAGTGCACCCCTATAATCCTAGCAGTAGAGAGCCGAGGCCAAAGGCCCCGTGAGTATGAGCACAGCCTAGGCTATGAGCAGAACAGACACTAGTGCTAAAGATGCACAGTTAAGTCTCATTAAATACTCTCAAGATCAGAAGAGTGGAATAGCAAAAGATTCTTGTCCTTACTAAAGGAAGAGAGTGAAAACCATTCCTTATTCCACGTCTCAATAAATGAAGTCATGCAAGGAATTTTTATTATGCAAAGATAATTTTAATTATTCATATAAGTAATTTGCTAAATATGCCTGATTATTGTGCATATTAACAGCAGCTTTGGGGGACAAGGCATGTGTAACTAAGTGGTAGAGCACTTGCCTACAACACTGAAGGCCCTGGGTTCTGTCTCCGGCACAAAGGAAAGAAAACCTGCAACTTTTGAACACAGAAAGCCACTGAAGCTAGTGCCTGGAGGGGGAGAGAGGAAAGTGTAGGCAGGAGAAGTGAGGTGGCCAAAGTGATGGGACACCACCTAGTTTTCTTGTAGCAAAATTGTATCGTCTGTTTTCATAATTCAAATAAAAATGAAAATGTATTTGGTATTTAATATAAGCATATGTTTGTGTACAGTTGGATCGAAAATTATTGCTTATTTATTGTGACTATCAGTGTATAATTTAAAAATCATAATTGTATATGCTTATTCAATTGTTTCTATTGCCAGAAAAGTTGATAAAAAGTACTTTAGTAATTTAAAACATCACCATTATTCTTTGTAATTTTTTTAATAGAAGGAGATGAACTAGTTGTTCCTGAAACATCAGATAATAGTCGGAAACAAATGGTTAGAAGTATCAACAACAAGCGACGTTACTCCTTCAGAGTCCCGGAGGAGGAAAGGATGCAGCAGAGGAGGTAGGTGTTTACTCTGCGTTTATCATCCATCTGTGCTTCCTGCACCTGGAGAGAACTATCTGGTGGTAATACTACATTTGGTTTGGAAGGAAATTCTGGTACCTGAAAATGTATCATTCATGTATGGTTGAAAACTGCAGGGACACAGGGTAACGCAGTGATAGCTTCCTTGCCTATTATGTGGGTTCACTCCCTAACACCCCAAAAACTGCAAAAATGAATGTGTCATTTTAGGTAATACTCTCAAAGTTTTAAGAATACATTGGATAGAGTACCATATTTTGATTCACTTTTGTATGTATATCAAATAGTTAGAATTTTAAAATGTTTACCTTTTTAAAATATAAATATAAATCGTATTTGTCTCTATAGTAAACCAGTATATGGTTAAGAATGCCAGACTAATTGTTCTCTTTATGAGCAGATCTCAACTACATGTAAAAATATTTCTAATTTTTAAATATATATACATAAATTCTCAGAATTATCTACAGAATAAAGCAGATCCTAGATCACTGATATGTAAATATTATAAAAGGACCCTTTGGACTGGGAGTAGACCCTCTGAACTAGGTCAGTGGTAGAGTAACTTGTCTAGCATGTGCAAGGCTCTGTGTTTGATTCCTAGCTCTAAAAATTAAAAATAAAAAATAAAAAGATTCCCTCTCATGTCCCACCCAAAATCATGATATTTTAATTAAAATGGAAATGGATTATTAACTGAGTATATTATTGTTCTAATTATATCCTAATTAACACAACTTAACTTTTATTTTTAAAAGTCAAAAATAAAATATATTTATTTTTTTAACTTACCTGGTTTGATCATGGAGAAAGTATCTAAACAGGTGTTTGTCTTTCAGGGAGATGCTACGAGATCCAGAAATGAGAAATAAGTTAATCTCTAACCCAACTAATTTTAACCACATAGCACACATGGGTCCTGGAGATGGAATACAGATTCTGAAAGACCTGCCCATGGTAAGAAGGAGGGAGAGAGAACAGACTTGGATACACACATGGGTCACACAGGCGTCAAATGTAATAAAACATTTCTCAGGGTCTGTCAGAGTATAAGATGCATGAAGACCTCTTTGATGAAAAAACAAAATTTAGACATCTGTTAAAAACCAAGCAAATCAAATTCTTTATACCCTAGCAATTTCTCCCATACTACATTTGATCTTAGCCAAAAGACAGTGTCATATTTAAGATAGGTTGTCTATCAGATCACTAAAATTTCACTAAGTTCAAAACAGCTTGAACTTTTCTCTCAAGAGATCCAAATTAGCACGGTCATTAATAGTCATGCCTCTTAGCTAACTGAAGTTAAATCTTTTTCCTTTGCCCAATTACAAATATATCGCAAAGTAAATTGTACATAAAGAGAACAACAAAGTAAAATTGTTGTGTTTTAACAATACAGATTGTGTTGTCAGACATATTATGTTGAACTTAAGACTGTTAATGGAATTAGCTAATTATCTGGGTTCTACTTGTTCTGAACATTTTAGTACTACAAACTGAAACTTCAGTATGACTCTTCTGAACAATAGAGATAGTCATTAAGAATTTTAAGCATAATTTATATTTAATGTCAATGTAGAGTTGATTTGTGAATTGTGACCTAAATCTCTAACAAAATCTGTTTTAACTTAATCATATTATTAACACTATTGTGGTAGAAGAGCTGCAAGAGAAACTAAGTAACATAGTTTGATGTGCAGTCAGATTTTTAACATAAAAATTAACTTAGAAAGGGAATATTGCTTTTATTTTATAGGAAAAAAAATTTAAATCTGCATTCCTCTGAGCCTGAGTACTTCACTGGAAATATCTCAGTTAACAAGCTGGTCCTGCCTTCTTATTTTTATTTTTTCATCATCAAGAGATTATTCACAGAGTCTGCCTGGCAAGTGTGAAGTCATGAGTTCAATCCCTGAAGCCAAAAAGAAAGAGTGAGAGAGGGAGATTATTATTATATGGTCATAATAATGTTCTTTCCTTTACGGAGTTCAGATTATTCACAGTAGATACTTTTCCTTTTTGAATAGAGATTTTTATCCACATATGAACAGTATTTTCCTTCAGATGGAATAGTTTCAGCTGGGCATGGTTGTGCATACCTATAATCCCAGCGCTCGGGGCTGAGGCAGGAGGATCAATGCGAGTTCAAGACCAACCTGGAATAGATAGCAAGACCTTATCTCTGGAAAAGAAAAAGAAAAGCAAACATGAAATAGTTTCAGTACAGTATTTAATAAAATGTTACTCTGCCTGGTGTTCTGCTGTTATCAGATGAAAAATCAGTTTGCTAATGTTCCGAAGTTTTTTTAGACCTTCATGCACAAGAGTAGGCACCCTGACACCAAAAGAGCAGACTTCAAACATTGTAAGACATTTTGCCAGAGTATCTCTCCTTCACTTTTCTCCCCTCACCACACTACCCCTTAAAAGAAATCAGTATTTTTTGTTGTTATTTAAAATATTTCTATTGCTAAACAAATGTAGATAAAATTCCCCAAGGATTCACCCCTACCCAGCTCCGTAGCATGTGACTGTCTGTGCTGGCTGCTGATTCTGAGGAGGCCTTTTGGTTTTTACTATTTGTTGTCACCTGCATTTCTTTTTAACCCAGGCCCACCTTACTGGTTCTTGTAGGCATTAACACTGATTTTTTTTTCTCTCGCAGTTTAGTCCAGATTTTAATGTGCCTTTAATGTTTCATTTTCATGTAAGCACCTTTGTGTTTCCAGGTTAAGAAGTTGCTGTGGGGGCTGGGGATTTAGCTCAGCAGCATAAGCACCTGCCTTGCAAGTGTGTGGTCATGAATTCGATCCCCAGTACTGATAAAAAAGAAAAGGACAATAAATAAATAAGTTGCTATAAATTTTCAAGACCATCAGGATTCCTACTATTCACACATGTTATTTTCACATGATTTTTCTCATTTCATTGCAAAAGGATATATGAGCTGGGGTTTTTATAGACATCCATTTAATTACCTAACAAATGTTTCTTGAACATTTGCTGTCTGCCCAGGGCCATGCCTATCTGAGGGTAGATATTGATAAACAATACAATAATATGCATGTCTGAACATAATAACAATAATATGCATGTTTTATCTGTGTACATGTGTATTTATTGCAAAGTTTATCATCTTGTAGGTATTTTCAGATTTTGCCATGTTCTTTCCATTGAAAAGGAATTCTGAACAGTTTCCAAAAACTAAAGATGAGTTAAATTCATCCGTTAAAATATATAAGCTTTTGAGTACCAAAGCCATGTATTATCCATCATCTCTGCAAAGAACATGTGTCCTATTTTTATGTTTTAACTTTAGTAAATCAGTATTTTTCCTGTGAAATACTTATGAGCATAGAAAGTTTATTAAATCTCTTTAAAAGCTAATACCATTTCTTTTATATGAAATGATCCTGAAACAGTACTCTGTTATTTCTTGAATATAGAAAGGGCAATAACCTAAAGGAGTCAGTGTGTTTTCTTATGTCCTGTATCAGAGGTGAATTGTTTATTTGTATCTTAGGAAGCCAAAGAGTATGTCTTTTTTTTGTTTGTTTGTTTAACTTTTTATCGGTACCAGGGATCGAACTCACGACCGCCTGCTTGCAAGGCAGGTGCTTATGCCGCTGAGCTAAATCCCCAGCCCCGTATGTCTTACATAAATATAGAGTTGGTTTTCTTGGAACTTTTTTTATAATTTATATCATTCAATAAGATCTAGTGATGAAGGAAAGATTTTTTTTCCTCTGAAAGGTGCAAAAATAGCAGTGTGCTTCTGTATTTGTAGCATAGTACATCTTATCCACTCCTAATATTGACAATATAATGTAGCTCAGTGTCCTCTTAGGGTTTCCAGAAGTACTTTTTCTTCTTGAACTGGGTGTATAGCTTAGGGGTAAAATACTGGCATAGTATGTGAAGCCCTGGGTTGTGTTCCTGAAGCCTCCTCTCGCAACCAAAAAAACCCCAAGTAATTTTGCTTCCTTAAAACAAAGTTACAGGGGCCAGGGGTTTAGCTCAGTGGCATAAGCACCTGCTTGGCAAGCGAGAGGTCTTGTGTTTGATCCCCAAAACCAAAAAGAAAAAAAAATCAAAGTTATATACCTGTTTTTCCCTTGTTTCAAACATTAGAAATTACTGTATCAATTTACTCATGTCTCAGAAGCAAAAACAGTGTCTCATATGAAAGCCTTTCTTTTAAGCCTTGGTAATTCCTGAGATAGTTTTACAAAACTAGCTCATCTCCGCTCATAAGAGCAAAAATGCTGCACTGGATTGCGTCAGCATTGTCTCTGGGACATTGTCCGCCCTCGGCCTCTAGCGACGGGACCCTGTGCTCAGAATCATTTACTCTCCATGGCCTGAGCCTCAGAAATCCCCATCATGAAAAGGTGCTGCTCCCCCAGTAAGCAATAATAGTTACTTTATCTAAAAATAAGAGTCCTTGATTTCAAAGGCTTTTTGACATTATTCTGTTTTTTAGAAACAAACCTGAATATTGAAAGGAAGACTTTTCCCTGACACAAACTTGTTCTTTTAGGTGTATACATGGAAATAAGCTTGTGCTTAAAAGTAAATCAATAATTAGTTTCATCATAGAGAAATAGGAATAATAAAGGCCAACACATCGCAGAAATGTAATACTATGAAATATTTTTAGTGGTTTTAGATTCTAAAGAAAATTTCAGAGCACCTCTAGTTGAAAGCTACTGTAGATTCTTTAACTGATTTTTGCTTTTTCTGTACTTAATGTTCTTGATAGATTTTTGCCATGTTTTGATTGTATCACATAAGGAAATTCCAAGCTAAACTCTGAAATTTTCTTTGCATCTTTAAAATTCCAGTTTCTACTCATTTAAGTATAATAATAAAAGTAAATTTATAAAAAGAATGATTGCTTGCAAATCAGCTGTTTAAGTGACTGGCGAAAGGATTACAGAATTTAACTTTCTAAGTCTTAGAAGTATTTCATTCAGGATTTGGTACTGATGTAAGAAGCTACTTTGTTCTTTTTTGTGAGCATGTTGTCTGAAATGTCACGTGTAACTACTGAATCCATCAATCACCTTATCACTTTTTCTTCTTTTCTGTTGTTTTTGATAGCCAGGTTTCCCTTATCCATCCCCTCATCATCACTCCGGTCTGATCTCCTCTCCGATCAACTTTGAGCACATCTATCACATGACTGTTAATTCTGCTGAAAAATTTCTCTCTCCTGATTCCATAAACCCCGAATATTCCCCGTGTCTGCGCTCTGTCCCTGGTACACCAAGCTTTATGACTCTGAGGGTATGAACAGCTGAGTCAGGTGCTAACTGTTGCTAACCATTTAGAGGGTTCCTGTTTCCTGGCCTAATCAATGACACCGCCAGAATGCTGCCACTTTGTGAATGTTTCCCTTTAACCTTTTCTTTTCTGCCAGACTTCTCTTACTCTTTGTCTTCTTCTTCCTCTCCTTCCCATTATTTCATTTCCTCTTTTGAAGAAAAAAAAAATGGAGAAATAAGGAGGACTCGTTTTTATTTTTGAAATAGTATTAAGGTTTATCTGTGTTTGATAAGAAATTTTCCTATTATGATATTTCCTATTACACATAGCATCGTTTAAAAATCCCTTCAGATTTATTTTGTTAAAGCAGACAGAAAAGGGATGCCTACGTTTCTGGGGTTTTGCAGCTCATTACCCTGTAACCAGTTTAGTTTAGATGAATTTTTATATTTGATAAGATTGAAGTCTGGAGTTGTGCCTATCCTAGTCACAGCAAACCTCCTTTTGAAAACTTTAAAAATTTCCAAAGTATTGTACTACATTTTGTGTTTTTTTAAAGTAAGATAAAGTAGTGTATGTTTATAACAGAAATTCCACTAATATACAGTTTCACAAATCCTTTAGTTTCTGATACACATTTAATTCCAACTAGGATCCAAGAAAACCAAAGAGGAAAAAACAGGCAGCATTCTGAAGGGCTGTGGCATCTGCTGTCCATTCCATCATTTCCTTCCGTTCAGCCCCTGTCTTTATTAGTAGCTGTGCAGAGGGGTAGAGAGTGACTATTAAACTGAGTACCCACGTTTTTATCAAGTGAAAAAATGCTTGTACTAATTCAAGCAAGTTATTTTTACATAATAAAGTGTTTGTATTGTATCACAGTGACTCGTTCCCATAATGCTGCCTGGCTTAGAAAAATAGAGCACCAATTTTGTGTGGAGATAGTTAAAATAATTTTCCAATAGAAAATCATCTATAGGTTGAGAGATTTTTGTTTGTATTACAACATTGCAACTATGTTTTAAATATTGTCATTGACACTGAGTTGCAATATCACTTCAGATTCTTGCTTGACAAATTAACAATAAAATAATTAATAAAATAAGCCTTCGTTTTCCTGGTAACACTCTGCAGGCAGTAGATTCCAGCAGGATGCTATATAAACCAAGTGCTTTTCATATAAAACATAATACAAGTGCTAGGTTAGTTGTCTTTGAATAAATCACTGTACCATCTGCAGAAATTTCCCCTAATCTTAAGCATATTTAAGGCTAGAAAGATCAAAAAACTTACTTTGCTTTCTAATGGAAGTGTATTTGATTTTAATTGCCTGAATAAGCTTTTTTAAACATTTTTTTCTGTGTATAATTCTTTTAACAGTTTACTAAGAACAGCTATTTCATAAGCTTAGCCTTTGCCTTTTATTTAGGGTAGACACTTTATAGAAAAGGACAACACTAGCACAGTGTAAGGTTCATAGAAAAGTCCATACCCAAACATGCAGCTTGACCCTGACACTCCTGTCTCTCCTGTGCTCTCCTTGGCTGCCTCGTGCGCGACGCTTGTGTCTTGCAGGGTTGCTACTGTACATTTGAAATCTCAATTAACAACATTGACTATTTTAGATTTAAGTTATCTGTTTTCCTAGAGGGGAAAAAACTCCACTAAGTAAATACTACACTTGGGGTAAACACCACACTAAGAATTACATGGACTTTGCAAACTTGGAAAATGAACCAGATGGCAGTGTTTGAATTTGGGGCCAGCTGGTTGGCCAGCTTTTAATGCACCTTTTCAAAATGTGTGGGTAGGAGTTTTTCAAGTCACACTGTATTAGTGCTTGTTTGCCTGATTGCTAGCTTTGGCTGCGCCCTGGTGACCGTGCCATGACCTTCTTGGTGTTTTAGGTGCTGTCAGAACACTTAGTATAGCAAAGTCACCAGAGCCAGGCCCCTCCTTTGGGTCTTGTGCTTATGTGGTGGGCAAGAACTGAGGTTTTAGTTCTAGACTTTTATTATAATTACAAATATTTTTTAGCTACATTACTAAAAATACTTTTTTATTATTGCTTCCAAATAACCTCTAAAGCCATAGGTATTTGTGCTCATTTCATTATATTCCTTGTTAAATAATTTGACCTTTTATAACAAAGAAGACAGGCAGTCATCTTTTGCTGTTAGTAGTTAAATCAGGTTATTTGAAGAACTGCTGCCATTTCATTGACTGATGCCGGGAAAATGTTATTCTGCCCAAACAATAAGTAAAATGATCTTTATATCTTTAAAATTCACATAACATACCCACACCTAGTACACTTGTGACATCAGCCAGGATTAATCTCAGCACTATGTTCTCCAAGAAGGAATCATAATTTGAAATTCATAAACTATATTGCCAATATAGTTAATTAATTCCAATACTTGAATAGGAAATTAAGGTTGTAGACGTAATCCATTCATTTATTCAGCAGATACTTTTCAGCACCTGTTTTACATCCTAGAGTTTAGTGTGATCATAATCACAGTCACTGTAAGAAATGACAAGATGATAAAGGACTGAGGCTGAGAACAGAAATGAGCCGCACACTTCCTAAACAAGCTGGGCAAACTGGACTCGCTTGAGCAAGCCAGCGTCCTGAAGTGGGTGAGGCTGTGTGACTGTGCTCATTTTCTGTGCTTCGAACGAAGGCATAGGACCGGGGATGTGACTCAGTGATACCGTTCTTTCCTTGCATGCACAAGGCCCTAGGTTCGATCCCCAGCACCGCAAAAAAATAAATAAATAAAATTTTAAAAAATTTTTGAAAAGGAAGGCATAAGGACATTCAAGGAAATAAGTAAAATGCAGCTTAAGTATATAGGCCTTTTCTCTTGCTGAAACTTAATGCATTCAGATAAGATTATTAACATGAGTTAAATAGCTTAAGTCATGAGCATATGTAGGTCATATCATGAATAGTATAAATATTGGTATGGGCCAAGTATATGGATAAATTTCTCTGCTCTGTCTTCTTTAAGCTACCAGAAGAAAAATGCAGTATTTTCTAAGTCCTAGTTGATGAGAGAGGATTTACTGCTTTTAAGACAATAAAATGAGGCAGACACTATAAATATTTTAAAATAATTAGATGTATAGCCCACAATCCATGAATATTACCATTAAAATCAGGATAAAGCAAACACTTCTAATGATATAAATATTTAGAAAACTACTAATTCATAAATATCCAGTTACTTTTCATTAATCATAGTGGCCATGACTATCATGCAATTTTTTTTATTAAATGTAGAAACTAGAGGAAAACAATCCTATCTCAAAAGAAAATAACACATATATCCCGAATCCATTAAAATAATTGGCTTTACTTAGTAAATTGACCCTTTGGATAAGTCACAGAACTTGAGTTTTGAGCTACTTTTTAATGTAATTGTTTTCATTGCTTTTTCATTATAGAGTTACTTCTTGTTTAATACATGTAACATTTGTGACTGCCCCTCCTAGCACAACTGCTGTTTGAAACCACAGGCCAGGGGGGGAAGTGATGCTGCAGGTGAATGGCCACATGAGGTCCTTCAAGGGGCAAGGGGAGGAACTGCTTCTAGGCAGGCTGGGCCAGGTGCTTTACTTTTACTAGTGTTACCGGTGTGACCCTCAGAAAAGCTCCATGCAGTGGGTGTTATCCCCGGGGCAGCCAAGGAAGCCGAGACATGGCGTTGTATCAGCCAGGGTTGCCGGCAGTAGACTGTGCAGCGTAGATGTGGATATGTGTGCTTCCTTGTCCATTTTGTTTACCGGCTACCTGCTGCTTCCCTGTCTTGGCGATGGAGAGGACAAGCTATTGGAAAATGGGTGCTGTAGGCTGGTAAAATCACCACTATTTTTATTGTCATTATTAGAGAATAAGGAGTTAAGAGTTTTCTGTGTACATAGGTATATATTTATATACAGATACATCTGCTCTACTGTATATAGACATAGATGTACAGTGGTGCCTTGGTTCATGAACGTAATCCCTTCCACAGTTCTGGGAAAGATGGCCATGATCATTTGTGTAGGAAAGGTGGCCACAGTTGTGTTTGTCTGCCAATTGAGAATTTGCAAACAAAAGCATTTATGAACCAAGTTACCACTGTGTATATATATTCCATGCATTCATAAATTCTGAGCAGTCCAGACACTTTGGATCAGAAAATGGTTGTAGGAATTTGGGCCTATATCCACAAGTAGAGAAAGCATAGTGCAAGGTAGAAGAGCCATCAATAATATGGCACATGTAATTTGCCTGCTGTATAATTTATAAAGAAAATGGGAATAGTTTTCCCTCTTCTTAACTTTGTAAGATCTGACATCCCTCCTTTTAGTCTTTAAAAAGTTGGACCAAAGAAGAAGAAGTCTTCTAACTAATGACTACTAGTTACAGAATGTTACCCAGGTGGATGATTTCTGCAACCTTGTGTTTCTGACAGTCAAACATTGTCTTGGCAAGAATGTAATCTTCATTGGCTTTCCCCCAAATGGACTTACCAAGCTGTTATGAGTTATCCTAAGCAAATAAACATCTCATCCATAGTGACAGCTTTATCTTCATTTTCTGCAAATGTCCATGTAATTCTATGCTTCACTATGACATCTAACCATATAAGTTTACTTAGCATTTTCACAACCAAAAAAGCATTTATTGATGAATATTTCAATAAGAAAAAGTAATCCTTATTGGGTGAAATTTATTTCATTTTAGGGGGTTTTCTTTTTAACTTTGTGTGTGGGAGGGGTTGTGGGATCTGCTTTTCTTTATTCATTATCGTTCTGGTCAAGATCGTTTTATTTCTTGATGCTTATAGTGAAATGTAGACATCGCTGCCAAAAAGAGCTTCTTTCTGGCTAAAGAACATTCCTTTCTTTTGTGCTTCAGAACCCTCGTCCTCAGGAAAGCCGGACCGTGTTCAGCGGCTCGGTCAGTATTCCATCCATCACCAAGTCCCGCCCGGAGCCCGGCCGCTCCATGAGTGCCAGCAGCGGCCTCTCAGCACGTAAGTGGCCAAGGCGGTGGGTGATGCCTCTAAACCAGGAATCTGGCCACTGCCTACCCTGCAAGTCCCCAGCTCACTTACACATCCTCAGTATTTTTGCATTCAACGTTCATGGCAATGGTCACCTTCAGCCATGTCTCAGACCCTGCTGAGTAACAAATGTGGTTGTTGAGAGCCCTAATCTAGTGTGCAGGCCATCTAAGAGACAGCCAGACACAGCTGCGAATGGTGATGAGGAGCACTCTGATGGAGTAAGCAGGGTAGCGTAATAGAGGGTAAGAAGGGACAGCTTTCAGGGATGAACAGAAAACCATGCCACTCACTACGGGTTGGCATTGTGTTCAAGATGTCAGTTAACTGAGAGGACAGCAGGGTGGGAGAAGTGGCCAAGTGCAGTATCAACAGGGACTTGGAGACCAAGGCATGAATGTTTCATTTTAATCACAATGCAGCAAGAAGCCTTTGGGGAGCGGTAGGGCAGAAGCCTGTGCAGTGTACATTTGTGACAGCTCCTCTGGCTGCTGAGTGGAGAGCAGTTTGAAGGCATGCAAGGTCGATACCCATATCCAGATTGCAGGTTCTGGTACTGGCCTAGGGAAAGACCCAGGAGGCTTGGAATATAGCAGTGCAGGAAGAAGAAAAGCAGACAGAGAAGGCAGTGGGTTCTCCAGATGTTTTCAGAGGTGTAAACAGTAAGATGCAGTGAATCAGTTGGGAGGAAGGAGGCATAGGTGACACCATTGACTTCATCAGCTGGGGCCAGGGCAGGACATTCCAGGCACACACAAAGGTCCCAAGACTGGAAAAAACAGCACATTTAAGTAACTGAGGAGGAGCTGTGACAGATACAAGAATATTCCCTTTTATCATGAAAACAGGCTAACACCATTCATTCAGTGAATATCTGAGAGCCTTATTAGACACCAGTGCTCTGGTGGAGGGCTTAGAACTGCTTCCAGATGGTTCACACTCTGTTTTTAGCCTCTCCTTTTCCCACTGCGCCGTGAATTGCAGCACCTGCCTTCGCCTTGTACAGAACTCTGAGCCTTATAAGAGACGATATAAAAGGGAAGTGTGCTCCATGGAGTGCTTATATTTGGCTGTGGTCCGGAGCAGGAAAGCTGTGTCTGCCTGGGGAAGCACTGTCTGAGGGTTCTGAGGGCCACCTCCCTCAGTGGGAATGCGTACAAGTTTGAGGCGATTTGTGGTTCCTGGATGTCAGCGCGAAAATGTGGGTTGTGCCACAATCCCGCAGCTTCTGCTGGGGAAAGAAAGGATTCTTTCCTGTAGCTTTGCTGGGTGTGTGCTGCCCCGGCAGTGTGGCATGGCTGAGATGCTAGGGAGCACAGTGCATGAGCACCCCCAGAAATGCAGTCCCCCCCATGTAACCGGCGTCACTTCAGTGAAACTGTTCTGTGCTTCTGAACAGTTGATCTTTGAGCAAAAACTACACTATGCCAAATGTGTGCACTGCCCTGTGACCTTGAATGATCTGCGGGATAGGCAGGAGCAGCAGCCTGGCAGCCTAGTCTCGGGTGACAGACCGTATCACTAATGGCAGGGACACATTCTGGGAAACGTGATTTAGGGTGATTGCCTGGTTGAGCAGGTGTCACAGAATGTCCTTTCACAAACTGAGAGGGCTCAAGATACCATTGTGTCTGTGGTTGGTCCCTCATCAACTGGAATGTCATTTTATGGCACGTGATTGTACTGCTGCTTTGAGGGAGGGGACCACATAAATGTATGGTCTCAAGAGAAGACGGCCAGCTTTGAGGCTTGCCAGGAATACGGCAGTGAGTTTTGAAATTCAGTGTGTGAGAAGAAACTGTCTTGCCCTTGTCTCCCAGGTCATCTGGAAGCAAGGTAGTGCTTACTACATTGAAAAATACAATTAGAAACGACCCCCCACCCACCCAGAAGTCCATACTTGTGGTGTATTTGAACTCCAACTAGACTTGAGGCGCGCACCAAGTACCTCACAGTATTGCACGATGGAACCAGATCCTCCTCTCCCCCTGCCCTGAATCCAGATTGCGTCTGAGTGTATTGTCAAAAGGAGTATGCCATAAATTATGTTATATTCCTGGGAAGACCACAGATAGTACTGACAGGCACATTAATATTTATAGAGTAAAAATACCCACTACCTGCCTGATAAATAGGTACTATACAGTCTTTACAGATACAGCCTATAAGCATCCCCCAGTCAGTTCAGATGAGGTTGTGCTATCTCACGGGTTTGCATCAAATGAAAAAACTCTTGGTGTTTCCAGGTTTCAGGATTTGTGGGACTGCAGATACAGATAAAGCCTATAAAAGAACTCTCCGTTGAGGAACTAAATGAGGATCACAGATTATGGCTGGTGATATGGAAACCGGAAAAGAGCAAGCCTTTGGGGCCATCAGGGCCCTTCTTGCCTCAGTCCTTGTTCAAGGCTTTTTGTAGAAATGCCAGGAAATACTGCCTGAGGACTTTCGGGGCCTCGTGCTATTAGAGTAGCTCCTGCTAGCTTTAAGAGGAGCGTGGCTCCTGTAAAGTGTTTCCAAGATGGCCAGCCCCGAGAGGGGCGGGCGCAGTGGGGCTCTCTGTCCTCTGTCTCCGCTGGGAGGATGGTATCTCCACACCCGGGCTTGGTGAGGTGCCACAGCGTACAGAGACTGGGCTGAGTGTGGCCAGGGTCAGCTGGCCTATACTTTCCAGATTGCCTCAGGCCTTGTTAGTGCTATACCTTGACAACCCAATTTAATTTTTCTGCCATTGTTATTTTTTGGTTCTAAGAGCTACGGTGACCTCTAACTCACTGTGAACTCTGGCTGATCTCAAACTCCTGGTGACTCTCCTGCCTCAGCCTCCCAAGGGCTGAGATTACAAGTGTTGTGTCACCACACCCAGCTATTCTTTTCCTTTTTCTTTCTCTCTTTTTAAGATTTGAATGTAGGGGCTGGGGATTTAGCTCAGCGGCATAAGCACCTGCCTTGCAAGCAGGCAGTCATGAGTTTGATCCCCAGTACCGATTAAAAAAAAAAAAAACTTAAAAAAAAAGATTTGAGTGTAACATTTCTTTTAAACGAAAGATTCTGAAAATTTCTGAAAAGTGAAATTAAATATATATTTAAAGCACTGGGGTGGAATCCAGTTCTCCTTTCTACAAATGATTACTAGGAAGGAGGAGGCAAGTAAAATCATACCCAAAGTGTGGTGCAGGGCCCTGCACTTCCTGTCCTGCATTTCATTCCACATCCCATGATGTTCTGTTGTTCCCACAGAAATCCCGTCAGATAGAATTTATTTTATATATAGGTCAGGAAAACTGAAGTCCAGAAGGGTGAAACACCTCGCTGAGGCAACACAGGGGTAGAAGAGCTACGCAGTGTGTGCTTGCTGCTCAGGAGGGCAGGAAAAATAACTTCCCTAAAAAACTGAGCATGGAGCCAGACATGAAATTACAAGAAAAATCAAATAGAAACGATGATGCCTTCAAACAGGCTGTATTCTCAGAAGAAGATGGACATCCAAACAAGTGAAGAGTCCATTTCCAAAGAGACAGCACCACTCAGAGATCAGCAGAGGGCAGCAAGTGCAAAGGCTGGGTGGGGGCCAGGGACACAGTCCTTCTCCCCGAGGTGCACTCTTAAGTCATCGGGGAGCTTCTAAAAGTCGAGTGGGAGATTCCGCTCTGGTTGCTTCGAGCCAGCACCTTGGTGCCATAATAACGCAGTGTGTCGTCCGCAGCCAGCCTCGGTATCGCTGGTGGCCCCACGGGAAATCAGAGCTTATTCCGGAGGCGGGGGAATTAGCAGGGTGACAGCCATTCGGCAGGCTCCTGGCTCTGGGCCTTCGTGAGCACTTGCCAGATCACCTGTCGGGACGTGTGTGTCGGGTCACCTGTTGACATGCATCAAATTCTCAATGTGTTTAAAAGTGTTTTAAATAAGCAAAAAGCTCACATAATCACACCCTATATCTTAGTTATCCTAAAATTTCAGGGTAGTCTTTGGGGACCAGTGATCCTAATGAAGCTGGGCAAGACTGAAACATTTTGTAGGCAAAACCTAAGGATAGTAAAGAATTGTAAGTGCTTTAAGTGCTAACAGCACTCCTCAAATTTCCAAAGTTTCTTTCTTTTCTTTTATGAATGCCTCTAGTTCCTATTTTGTAGCCCAACTCTAAGAACAAGACTACAATTTTTGAGGAAATCAGCTTCATTTTGAAATTCTAGGCTGTTTGTCCTGTGGTTTAAAAGCGCTGGTTTTGTGTTCCTATGTGTATGTGTGAGTCCAGTGCTGGTCCCGGGGCACTCGGCACAGGCCTGGACCTGGATGGCCTGGCTTCCCATTCCACGTTGCTCTGACGAGGCCAAGAAAGACCTTCACCACACCTCATAGAGCAACCACACTGGGATATAAGGAGACCATGCCAGGGAGCCATGACAACGGGCAGCCCCAGGACTGGGAAGGTTGTGCGGGCCTCATCTTGGGCCTGGGTCCTCAGGCAGTGTAACAGGAGGGGCCGCAGGAGCCACTGGACTTGGAGGTGGACCTGGGGGTCAGGCTGCTGGCAGGGCGCTGGCTACTGCTCATGGTGGGGTTCCGGGCTGTGGGAGGCTGAGCTGTCATCTCGCAGTGGAGCATCCTCTGAGGACTGTCCTCGGCTACAGGGTCATCTGCGCAGAATGGCAGTGCGTTGAAGAGGGAGCTGTCTGGAGGAAGCTACAGCACGAAGCGGCAGCCCATGCCTTCCCCATCAGAGGGCTCCTTGTCGTCCGGGGGCATGGACCAGGGCAGCGATGCCCCTGCCAGGGACTATGACGGAGAGGTGAGTGGCCTGCTTGGCTGGCAGCTCATCAGAAAGAGCAGAGTACTGACTCCGGGTATCCCAGCCCTTCACTTGGCCTTCACTGGCTTCACTCTCAGCCTAGGGCAGCAAAATTATAAGCTGCAGCTTTGCTGGGGCTGTTGAGACTTCGAATGGCTTTTGAATGAAAATGCCTACATCTATAAAGGCCTACAGAAAGGACTGAGCATTTGTTCTGTGCATCTTAAGGCCCAAAGGGTAGTAAAAAAAATCCTGCACTCTGGGAGGCGGAGGCAGGAGGCAACTTACCAACGTAGTGAGACCCTGTCTCAAAAAATATTCTGGCCGGGCATAGTGCACATACCAGTAATTCCAGCATTTAGGAGGCTGAGGCTATAACATTGTCATGAATTTGAGACCAGCCTGGGCTACATAGTTCAGTCAGTCTGAACCATGTCTCATACATACATAAACAAATAAATAAATACTTCCACAGAGCTCATTGTGGAGGCCCTGGATTCAATCTTTAATTCTGCAAAAGGAAAATAGGCTGAGGCAGCCCATAGGTCCTTCAGTCAGGATGGCCTGTGGGGACCTAAACCCCCCTCTCCCTGCGTCTCAATTGTGCTGTACTTCTGGCATTGCAGGACTCCGACTCTCCGAGGCATTCCACAGCATCCAACAGCTCCAACCTGAGCAGCCCCCCAAGCCCAGTTTCACCCCGAAAGACCAAGAGCCTCTCCCTCGAGAGCACGGACCGCGGGAACTGGGACCCCTGAGCCCTGGGCGCTCCCACCGCTCGCCCTTCCACTGCCTCTCCCCCGCTCCATGTCCTCCACCTCAGCCGGCCAGTCGAAACCCAGTGGCGGCGGCAGCAGCAGCAGCAGCGGGTAGGGTGCGTGGTTGCCTCGAAACACTGGCCTGGCAGCACTGCACCTCTGGCCAGCAGCAGCCGCACAGCCGCGTCCTCTGTGGCTGAGGTCGACCACGGGTCATTCCTGCATAGATGCTTTCAATAACATTTACTCCCTGGCCCAAAGGTAGCTTCAGTAGACAGACTACACAAGTGTAATCTTACGAGTGAGACTAGACAGGTTTGTGTTCACAGTAGCACCTCACTGCACCCTGGGATTCCACACCCGAGGCAGCCAGCCTGCAGAGGCCACTGCGCGCATCAGCTCGTCATTGCCGGAAATCCCCGTGAATCCTCACAAATTAAAACATGCATATTTTACTACAGTACAGAGTCTAAATAAATACATAAATGTAGAAGTTAAATACTGAATGTACATAGTCAAAAAAGCATCTTGTAACCAGTGAGATGGATGCATATATGAGAGAGTGTTTAATTTAAGAGATGTGTTGTTTCTTGTCTGTTTCTCAGCTAAGTCACGGATAGGCTAGAAAGGCTTCACGCTGACATTGGGAGAGGGAAAGGAAGAAACTGAGGTCCCTTTGGTGCCCTGGCCTCACACTGGTGGCAAACCCTGGGCATCTGGGGTCCTTAGGGGACATCTGGAGACATTGGCTTCATTGGTCACAACCTGGGCCACCAAAGTTGGAACATTTGAAACTGTTTGAGCAGCAGTTGCAAAGGCACACTCAGCCTTCCCCGGACATTTCTTTTTCTAGTGATAGAATTCAAACCCCACTTCACTGTGTTTTGGTATCTTCTACAGATGAGTGTAGATGCAATGCCCTCACCTTCTGACTGATCCCTTCCATCTGAAGGGAGTGTTGTCGCTTCTGAAAGTTCGTAGAAAGGTTCCTAAAATTGCGTTTTTTCCTGGGCGGTAGCAGAGTGTTTGCACCAGGGCTGGGGATGGCTCCTGAAGGAGGAGCATATCCCCGTAAGGGTGGGTAGGAAATTCTTCAGATGCGCCTGGGGGAAAAGGCTTTTATTACCAAATAATAAGAAACCTCAGAAGCAAGGACTTGAACAGCCTTAACCAAATACTTATTCCTACAGCAGTGGGAAGTGGATGGGGCCCTGGGCACAGTCAGGAAGCGGCCTGGCATAGCTGCTTCGGCTGGCTTTCCCTCCTTCCCCGGCTGCAGTGTCATTGCCTGGTTACTTGTGTTTCCGTTGGATTCCTCCTCTTTTGCTTGCCATCGGGAAATGAGGTGCAGAACCAAAAGAACTTATTGCTGTGGTCATTTCATCATGTAAGCACAGGAGCAGAGAAAGAGAAAAGTATCTCATGGAAGAGAATCTGGTTCTCTTTTCACCCAAGTTTCTGGATTTTGACCTTTTCTTAAATAATTGGCTTAAATGGAGAAGATCCTCCTGCAGCTGCTAACATGGGTTGTGGTGTCTTGTACCACCGGTCTCCAGCACTTCTCATCCTTTGCATAACGCCCTAGGTATCCCCAAGTGGGGGCCACTTCATAGAGAAGGTTCCCAAGATTCCGCGGTGGAGGGGAGGGGTCTTTGGGGGATTACGTGCCCAGCACTTCTGACAGCAAGTTTTAGACCCCTGACACTGAAACATTTTGGATTCACTGCTGGCTTGGGTTTGATTATGTTTTATTCTAACGGTCATAGCTCACAGTGTAGCTCTAATCTCCCAAACTTCTTTGCTTTTGGAAAAGTGTCATATAAAAAATACTTTTATACACCCAAATACCAGAGGGGGTCAGAGCTTGAGTTTGTTTCTTTTCATGTGCCTCTGGCAGCTGCTTAAACATGGCAGAGGAGAGATCTGCCAGCCCGGTGCGGGCACTGCCCTCTGCTTTCACCTTTGCCTCTCCCTTCTCTTCCAGGCGAACGACAGGGCTCCATACTAAGCCCTTAGTCTGTGGTTCTGCAATGAATTGTGAGTTTTTGTTGCCTATAGGTGCTTATTTTTCCAAGTATACTTTCAGAATTAAAATATAAACCTACCTGGACTGTAGGCTTCCCCGAGTGAGTCCAGCAACTCACAGGACATAGGCGCAAGCAGCTGGTGGCCAGCACCGCAGGGCTCTGCTTTGCCACGCAGGTGCAGGTACGGGGTGCAGCACCTGAAGGGAGAAACTGCCGGGAGCAGTTTCTGAAGATGTTTTCCCCAGGCAGTGATCATCCCGCTGGGCTTATCCCACACTTAAATCTGAGGCCAGTTACCTTCAGGAGTTTCTAAAAAGATGGACAGCAGGTTCCGAGAAAGGGCAAACTCAAGGACCCTTCGGAGAGGTCAGTAACAAAGATCACAGGGTATGTTGTTGCTGCCTGAAGTGTTGTTTTGTTTTGTTTGTTTTTTAATGCAGGACATTTTCTTAAAGTGCGTATGGCAACAGGAATTAATTTCTCAGAAAGAAAATGCACTAGAGGCATTTCTAGCAGAGTCTGTGCGTTGATATTTGGTGCTATCTATATCCAACCAATTACAATTCTGGCTAATCTTGTGTGCTTTTGGGTGTATAAAATTATATTTATACATACATATTTCTTTTTGCCAAAACAAAAGCCTTCCTTCTTGTCAAATGATTGCTAAAACAGGTTTCACTTTAGTTTTATATACACGCGGCACCCATGGATACCCTGCAACTGTGTTTTCTCCTGGGGAGTGCAGCTTTCTGGCTGTGTGCTGTAGCTGAAGAGGGCCTATCTGTTCAGTTTTCCGACCAATCCTTGCTCCCAAGTTTCAGGAGAGAATCAGAAATTCCTGTCAGCAGCAATCTGTCATTTCCAGGATGGCTCACCTCACTGCCCTTCCGTGATAGTTAGAATTATGTCTTAGTGGCCACACCTGTTTGGGAGAAGAACCGGTTTGTGTGGAATCTCAGGTATTGTTAAGAAGTCAGCAGGGGGGGCAGATGTCCCAACCCCCAGAGGCATCAGTGACTGGACACTGCTGCCCCCCATACCCAAGGGGCTCTCAGCAGCCTGGAGCCCCCTGTGGTTCTGGGCCCAGCAGGGAGGCAGATGGGTGCACAGAGAAGCTGCAGAATGCCTGTTGTGGCCGTTTGTAAACTTCCTGTCTTGTTAATCCCTTTGTCCATTGCTGAGTCCAGAGCTCTCTGTTGGGGGTGCCAGAAAGGGGGCCTCGCTTCCGCAGTGCTGGGTGCCTCTGCCTTCTCTGGGGTGACTACATGACATTGGCACTGCAGTTACAAGGGGACACTGACCACCACAAATCAACCTTGATGTCTCATGAAAACAAAATGACCTGCCTTTTTATTTGATAGTATATCACTTATTTTATAAATTTTTAGGGTTTTTTTCTCATTGTAATATTATTGTACAGTTTTGCATGGCCTGGATGTAATCATTTTTGTTTAAAATATAATGCTGACCAGCATATGTATGGAAGGGGAAAGATATGCTCTGGCCTCTATCACTTATTTTGTTTGGTTTTATGCCCTCCGTGTCTTAGGGAACTTTATCAAGAGATTCTCTGCTATTAAACAATGATGTGGATTCTTTTGCACAGAAATATTTAAGGTGAGAGAGTCAAGTGGTAAAAAAGACTCCTCACCAGTTATTTTATGTTGGCATCACTTAATATTAACCCGACTTTGATGTACTGCAATAAAACAGGGGAGCTGTTAGAAGTGGGTGTCCGCCTTGTGATTTCCCTAAGGGAGAGGTTTGAGGGGAGCAGGCACCTGCCTCGCAGCCTGACCCTGCCCTGCTGCTGCTGCCCTTCCAGCCTGGCCTTCTTTGCACTCCTGAGGGGGCGAGTTAGAGCCGGACCTCAGAGGACGCACAGGCAAGGTGGAAAGTGGTCCTAAGAGAAGTCTTGAACTGGGCATCGTCCCCTCCCCATCGCCTATGACTGGCAGCTCCTGCTCTGTCAGGGGCCACAGCTGTGTGGTGGTGACCAGGGCATGGCAGACCCTCTGCGCAAGGCTGGTCAGTAAACGGCTCCGCTCTGGGGGCCGTGTCTTTAAAGCCCTTGCGGCTCCTGACCTCTTCTGCCCCAGGGTGCAAGACAGACTACAGAGTGGAGGCTGTGCTCTTCAGAAGCGAAGTGGAGCTGCTGGGCCCGTGGCCAGGAGCTTGCCGGGCCTAGTAGACGGCAGGGTCTCTTTAACACAGGACTCTTGTTCTACATCCTGGTTCCACCACTCACTGCCATCTGACAAACCACTGACCCTGGGCCTCAGTGTTCTCCAGGATGCCCGCTAGGTGCCAGGAGGCATGGGTGTGCCAGGCACAAGACAGTGCCTGCCTGCCTACCTGTGGTGCAGTCTCCTGCACTATTAATCACCTAGCGCACGTTCTCTGGCCAGGCTGCGACACGTGTACCCGTCACTAGATGTTAGGGTTACAACTGCGAAGTCCTGGATGAAATCACCATCTCCGCCGTGCTTGAACGTGAATGGAGGCCACAGTCATGCAGCACCTTGACACTGCAGAAATCACAGCAGGTGCAGAGCAGGACGAGTGTGGCCAGGTTCACAATAGTTTGCTCCTGTGCCCTTTTCAAAGCTGGTGCTCTCCACTCCTTAACCAGGAGGGCAGGCCGCAGGCGGTCTCTAACTGGCGTGCAGCCGTTCTCGCCGTCGCCTCTGCCTAGTCTTCGTACTGCATCTCAGTTGTGATGGCTGAGGAGGGAGCTGGAAGGACCCTGGCAGGACCCTGCAGTGTGGCTGCCCCAGGTCTGAGCAGGAGCCACAGGGCGCCAGAGAGCAGCCCGCAGCCAGTCCCTCAAGGACCACATCCTTGAGGGCCACGCCAGGACCCCGTGCCCACAGAGGGACTCCCTGGGACAGCCAGACCTCCGAATTCTGCCTGGAGTCCAGCACACTGAGACTGGTCAGTTTCAAATCTCAGGAAACAAGTGTTCCTCTAAGACCTTTCACTCACACGTGGCCTGCGGTCACCCCATGCACTTTCCCAGCGCTCATGGGTCTGGGACAGGTCCCAGCCAGCCGGATACCTGTTACCCTGTCATTCCTGTCGAGCTGCTTTTCAGGAGTGCCCCTCAGCTGTGCTGGCTCAGGTGGGTTTTGCTGTGACAGCCGGCACCAAACCTGCTGCCGGTGTGGCTGTGCACGGTGGCTTTGGCAGTGATGTGGGGTCACAATGACGGGCTGAGCCTGCCTCATGCTGGGAGCACCCAGGGGCAGGCAGGCTACACAGGGAAAGGGCCACTGCCTCCAGAAGGGTGGCCACTGCTATACCTCAGAAGACTAGCCATCATAAAAGCACGCAGGAAGGGGTACAGGCCACAGCAGTTTCCACAGCACTTGGTTTAATTGAACTGAAACAAATCTGGTAATGACACCGCTTGTACAAAAGTTCACAGCACTGTGCTGACCTCCAGCTCCCACCCTCCCTCCCGTCCGCCCAGCAGCGGCCCTGCTGGCTCTGCTGTCCAGACAGGTGGCAGAGGCCAGGCAGCCCGGGCGGCACCGGTGACAGTGATGCACTTCTGGAGCTGTGCTCCCAGCCCCACACCCCAGATGGAGCAGGGAAGGTGGACAGAGCTGTGCACTGTGCAAACCCCTGGCCTCATGGTTCAGATCCAGGAAGGGGGTGCTGCGTGTTTCCGGCAGACACATCAGGAAAAGGGGCTGCAGGACACCCCTGCCCCCTTCATTGATTCTGACGGCAGAGTGGCGCCCCCCCCACCATGCCTCCTTGCATCTGTCACTCCACCCACTTGGCATGAAAATCCATAAAGCGCTGCAGGGAGCCTTGTGCTCACTTGGGCACCACCACCACCCTGGGGTCTGCCTGCAGCTACTGCTGCTGGGCCTGTGTCCGCCGGTAGTTGCTGTAGGCCTCCTCAAACATGGCCTTGCAGGGAAAGCAGGCCTTGAGCTTGGAGCAGATGAGGAAGGAGCCGCCCATCTTCCGGTGCAGGGAGTAGGTCTCCTCAGGTGGTGGGATGAGGCGGTGCTTAAGCATGATGGGAATCAGGTTGTGGATCTTCTCCGTGGTGCTCTGCGTGCCAAAATCGAAGGGCTCCTCAGAGGCGAAGGCCTCACCCAGGATGAGGATGGCATCCAAGTGGGCATCCTCCATGGCCTGGCGGAGGGAAAGACAAATGTGGCACAGCGCCCGGGAGCCCCGCGGGGACACCGGTGAGAGTCTGGTAATGAGAACATGGTGAGGAAGGGCATGAACGCCGGCGCAGTGGCAGATGCGGAATGGGAGAAGCCACATTGGAAGCTGCAGGAAACACTTCTCTGGCCAGAAACACCCCACGCCCGGCCTCGTGTAGGACACCGAGAGGAACTGGCCTAGCAGAGCATGGGGCAGGGACAGATCATGGATGGCCAGGGAGCTGCTGCTGTGTCCCCCCCGAGGCTGAGGGAAAGGCCATCTCTGAGATGTCGCCAGCCTGTCTGAAGTTCTGCGCTGACCAGATGGGAACTCAGGACTCGACCTGGGTACTCTCCCTGCCCCCAGTACCAAGAAGACAGCTGCTTGCTGTGTGACTTCTGGGTAAGGGGGCCCAACCCATGTCCCCTCCTGTGCAACTGCTTGGGCCCTGTCTGCTCCCAGATCGGCCCACTGGGGGTCCCCAGCCTGTGGAAACTCTGCAAGCCAGCTGCCCTCAGTTGTCTGGGGTTCCGTCCCTTTGCACATCGAGGCTCCACTTGATTTCAGAGGAAGCAGCAGTTGCAGCCCACCAGCCCTGGCCACCAGCAGCAGCCATGCAGCTCAGGAAGCAATGCTCACCTTGACCTCATAGCCGGTGAGAAACTTCATCTCGATGGACTTCTGGCGCACGGCCTCACGGTCCCGGTCGGCAGCAGCTCTGATGATCTGGACAGAGAACAGGAGGCTTCCGAGGCCACCGGCCCATCCCACTTTGCCCTCACCCTCGCCTTCCACAAAGCCCCTGCCGTGGGGCCGTGCTGCTCACAGGCACCGACCCAACCGGCACCTCCCCAGCATCCAGTCCCAGCCCCTGAACATGTGGGCCAAGGCCAGGCCCCTCTGACCTCACCTGAATGTAGAGGTCAGTGAAGGATCTGTCATATTCTCGCGTGGCTCCAAAGTCCAGCAGAGCCACCTAGGGAAGGAGATGAGGGAAGTTTGGCCCCCAGGACACTGAGGCTGGGAGGACATGGTCTCTTCAGAGTCCTAGAGCCCACCTCGCTGTGGATTTCCCACTCACAGCACAGGCTGGGATGGGGCTCACCTTGTGCTGCTGCGGGTCATAGAAGAAGTTGGACCAGTTGGGATCTGTCTGCATGAAGTGGAACTCAAACAGCTCCCTCAGACAAAGGACCAGGATGTTGTAGCAGATCTGTGATGTGGGGAGGGTAGTCAGACAGTGTCAGGCTGTCTGGTGACTGGAAGTGGGCTAGAGGGGCCCCCAAATCCGGTCTTCCACCCTAACCCCTGCAGGGCACCAGCCAGGGAACCAACAGCCAGCATGGCAAGACAGCAGCTCAGACTCGCCTCGTTCCGAACCTCCTGGCTCAGCCCCTCTGCCTGGTCCAAGGGGAAGCCAGACACCAGCTCCGTGGTGAGCACATGGGGGCTGCAGAGCTCATCCACGATCTCAGGCACGTAGAAGAAGGGGTGGTCCTTCAGCAGCTCCCTGGGGGGTGGGGACAGGAAGATACATCTCACTGCCCCCCACAGCCACCCCCGGGGACACCCACCAGGCCGGGGCCCTGCCTTGCGGAGATGGGATGGGGTCTGGACCTTCACCCTTAGAGCTGGGGGCCTTATCCCCAAGGCCGCCTCAAAGGGCCTCCTGGGGACCCATAGGTGCAGGGCAAAGGAGCGCACCGGAACCTCCTGGCACAGGCAGCCTCACGCTCGTAGTCACACTCAAGGGCCAGCTCCCGCCGCAGCACATCTATCAGGTGCTCCGGGAACAGGCCTGGGAGAGGGCGAGGGCGTCAAGCATGAAAGGCGCAGGGCAGTGAGGCCCCCACAGCCCAGCCCTGCACTGCCACCCGCTCCTGCCCCAGCTGCAGCTCAGTCGCCGACCTTCGGGGAGCATGTTGCTCATGTTCAGCACGGCCATGAGGTTGTTGACGTCACTGTTGATACTCTGTGCCACGCCGGGGTACTGTGGAGGACAGTCAACCGGGAAGACAGGGCAGGACCCCTCAAGGTCACTGAGCCCCACGCACCTGTTTGCACCCCAGCCGCCTCACTATCAGACCTGCACTGCTGAGGCTAGACGGTGCCCCAGCACAGCCGTGCTCTCTGCCTCCTCCAGAGTGGTCACCAACTGGGGTCCCACCCTCCAGCAGTCTGAAAGGCAATCTCTATCCCATCCCTGTCCATCATGAACCAAGCCTGATGGAAACCTACTCTGTGCCCCAGAGCCACTCCATTAGCAAGGACTACCTGAGCGTCCAGGGGCAGGCAGGCACTCAGGGCAGGAAGATGAGACCCCAGCACTGCCCAGCGCACAGAGGCACCCACCTGGATCTTCATGGCCACCTCACGGCCGCCCTTCATGCGGGCCAAGTGCACCTGCCCAATAGAGGCAGCTGCAAAAGGACGCTCCTCAAAGTACTCCAGCTTGTCCCTCCAGTTGGGGCCCAGGTCATTGTTGAGTGTTTTCTGGAGGGAGAAGCCGTGGTAAGGAGCCTGGTCTGCCCCACACAGGGAGGGGGTCAGGCAGCCACCCCACACCCTCACCATCATCTGTTTCAGCGGCATGAAGTCAGCACTCTGCCGCACCCGCTCGAAGATCTTGGCCAGATGAGGATTGATGAAGGCGTCATCTGCAAGGCACAGGCCACGTCAGGCAGAAGAGCACCTCTCAGGCCAGAGCCAAGGGGACAGACATCGCCCAGCAGTGCGGGCCCCTGAGCCTGTGTGCAGAGGCCAAGCCTGCCCAACACCACTCGGAGGCCCAGCCTCCGCCTCCTCCCTGTACCGGGCATCTTTGTGCAGGCACACGGCAGCTATGGGGGGTACTTCTGGGGGGCATCCTGGGCCACACTGCTCTCAAGTAACACCTTTGACACCTGGCCAGCAAGCAAGTCTAGAGGCAAACACACCCCATCCTGGGGCAGCAAGCCCACAGGGAGCCCAGAGTGGCAAGGCTTGGCCCAGGGAAGCTTAGAGATTCTCAGCCACCCAGTCCTGCAGGGAGCCAGGACTCAGCCCAGTGACCCAAGAAGCAAGGTTTTTAAAGTTAACATGGAAAGCTTATAATTACAAAAGAAACCTAGGAGGTGGATAAAAATACTAAAATTCCCTGTAACCTGACCACCTCCAGAGAACTCATTTCCCCTCTGATCCGTGCTCTGGGCGTCTCTCAGCCTGGCATGTACTCTCGGGTAAACGCCAGAGTAAAGCTTCAGTGCTGATCCAAATACTGCAGCCACGTGCTGCAGCTTTGCCACCACGCTCTCGGGAGTCTGCTGGTGCCTCCCAGGCAGCCTTCTCCTAGGAGGCCTTCACCATGTGGCTACTGTGCTCTCCAAAGGCCTGGGCTTGGCACTGCTACAGGGACAGGATGCCAGGAGCACCCTCCTTCACTGGGCCGCCAGCCCGCCCTGGATGAAGCACCCCGCAGAGGCCTAGTCCTATGCTTCTCCCAGCCGGGGTGCTTCTCACCGAGCCGGCCTTCTTGGCCACAGTGCTGGGTGACCTTCCCTCCCTAGGGTCACAGCCCCAGCCCAATGCCAACTGCTGGACTGACCCAGCAGGCATCAGGGCTGCACTAAACGCCTGCCACCTGCTAAGACACACGACAACTTCTGGACACACCAGGAGGCGGCGGGTGCTGGTCGGCAGCTGGCTGCAGACACTCACCCTGGATGCTCAGCATCTGGCCCAGCTTCAGCGCTGCCCCACGCACCTTGCACAGCGTGCGCACGATGCGTTCCGCGTTGGCCTCCGACAGGAAGGGGCTGGAGTCCAGCACGGCCTTCTTCCCTGTGGGCAGGAAGGTTGTCAGGTGGTGCTTGTGGACTCCTGCCTATCCCCAAGGCCAGTAGTGCAGCTCCAAATCCAGTCCTCCCAGACACACACACACACACACACACACACACACACACACACACACGTCTCCTGTGTCGGGCCCTGGGTTGCAGGGTCACTGTGAAGCAGCCAGGTAGCTGCAGGCAGGAGCAGTGCTAGGAGGACTTGGAGGAACCCAGCAACAGTGCTATGAGGACTGCCAGTCTTTTGCTACTCACTGTGCATGACAAAGGTCCTCTGTACCCCTGCACCGTCCTTCAGGAAGGGCACTCAGGGCCAAGGACAACGCACACCCTCTGGGCCTCACTGCCCTGAGGTGGGAAACTCAGTGCAGCCAGCTTGCCCCGAGGCTGCGGGTGACCTTTGTCCAGCACACTGGGAGGTGGCAAGATGCCCACAAGATCTCCAAGAGGCGGCAGGAGGCCAGGGGAGCCCTGCAGCCAACCAGCAGTGTGACCAGACCTGGCCCGCTCTGCCTAAACACTAAGTCCACCCTGTGGGAGATGAGGAGAGGCCCATCGGGCTGTGGGCACCGGGTTCCTGTGCCCTGATCTCCTCTGCATCCCTCTGGCTGCTGACACGTGGGGTCCCTCTTCTCCTGTACCCTGAGTCCAGTTAGATGAGAAGCTTACATCACCATGGGCCCAGAAGGCCAGGGCACCCAGCAAGCTCATTCTTCATGTCAGGGCTGAGATGCTGGGAACACAGTGCTTGCTCAACATGGTGCTGTGCCCGATACCAAGCAAGGAAATAAGAAGTGGCCCCTACTGTGCATCAGGTGCCATGTAGTGGGGGGTAGAAGCCTTTAAGGACCCAGGTACCAAGGAGCCTCAAGGGGCCAGGTGTGTGGGAAAGGGTGAGGCAGGACAGGTGCTAGGTGGGCAAAAAGCTTTAGCCCCACACAAGAGGCTGTGCTGGGCCCACCATAGCACCAGCCCGAGATCTAGGCCCAGATGGCCCAGTCAGCCACAAGTCAGAGCTGAGGGGAACAGTGCTCCGAGTATCCCCTCTGCCTTCCCCAGCCCCAGGGACTCCTGGAGTGGAAAGGCAGAGAAGGAACAGCCTGGCTGAGGCTGGGGAATTAGGTCCCCCTTTTGATACTGAGCAGGCTGGGCTGACTACAGGGCTCCTGAGATGTGAGGGTGGCCTCTGGGTTGTGAGACTGGGTTGTCCCAAGCAGCTGCAGCCCACATCTGGTGATGCCCATGTGCCTTCGAGGCACATCATTGGCCAGGACCCCAGGGCAGAGACTTTCTCCAGGGGCAGGGCTCAGCAGCCTGCCAAGCAGCCTCCAGTGCACGGGGTGCTGGGCCTGCCTGACAGCTGGAGCACAGCCGGGGACTGCTCAGGGCCGCCCCACCCTTGCCTGAGGCCCAATTGCAGGACTAAGGACTGGAACCCTTCATTCCTTGTCTCAGGTCATCACCGTCCCTGCCTGAGGACACCAACTGTAACCTTGGAGCCAGCCTGACCTCTGCTCTGCTTGGACGAGGTGGGGAGGAGAGTGGCCAGCTTGGGGGGGGGTGCAGGGCCAGGCAAGGCCACCATTCACTTCACAGCAGCCTGGCTCTGCTTCCCAGGACGCCACAGCAATGACGCTAAAAATACCCCTGCTAATCCTTACCTTACAGCCCTTCCAGGGACATGTATGGTGTCCCAATGTCCCCAGTAATCGAAGCCTATAAGGGTGGGGAGAGTCTCCTGTCTCCAGAAAGGAGAGCCCTGAGGGTAGAGGGGCTGTCCTGGGACAGGGAAGACCCTCTGGCCCACAAGACAGCTTGGCTTATGGAGTCATGGGGACAGTGGGGGTCAGGGAGTCCCCATGGACAGGCTGGAGGTGTGAGCATCACAATAGGCCTCCCGAGCACAGCACAGGTGGGCTGGGGGCTGAAGGGCCCAACCCTCTAGGGACCCCACCTCTCCCCTAGGGCCCAGCTCACCTGTGGAGTTCTCAGGGCGCAGACTCTTCTTGGCAACCTCAGCCAGGGCCCCAAAGCCCAGACCGACAGCCAGACCTACAAGAAGGGTTTGAGTACTCAGCACTCTCCTAGCCACCTGCCCACCGCCAGGAGGGCCGCTCGCCCTGGCACCCCAGCACAGGGAAAAGCTGAAAAGTGGGAGCTATACATTGGTGGTTCTGGAGAACACCGAGCAAGGGTTTCCAGTGGGGAAGTCACGAGCTCTGACTGCAGTCTCACGGGAATACTGATGGACCTACAGAGCGGCCTGTGCTGGGGATGCACTTGGAAAGCTGGGGCTTTCCAAGTGCATCCCCAGCACAGATGGGAAGGAGGACCAGACATGGTCTGTGGGCCAAGGACGCCCCAACAATGCAGGGCACCCAGGAGAGCACAACCACCCACACCGAGTGTGCATGCAGAGCCTGGGGCATGCAGGACCCCCTGGGAACACACACAAAGACAATAATGATCCAAGCTCGGGCCACCTCGTCCTCCAGGCCGCAGGCTCTCAAGGGAGCTCAGACCTCCCTTTTCTGCTCATGGCCCAGACACTCACACCTCCTCTGTCCAAAACCAATCCCCCAAGACCCAACTGCTCAGGAAAGCCTCCCACCAGGGGGCCGGCAACCCCCCCCTAAGCCACAAAGCCAGTCAGGGAGCCTCCGGCAAGTCTGGTGTCTTTCTCTAGACAAGGAGCAGGAGGGATGTGCCGGCCATGGCCACTGCAGGAAGGCAGACACTCCAGTGTCCCTGGAGGTGCACCCCCCATGCCTGCAGCAACACTGGTCACTGTGTTAGGGGAAAAGAATTTTGCTTCTGGTCTCTTTTTCCAAATTCTCCACAGTGATTATGCACGGTTTTTAAGAAAAACACTGACTTACTGAAAAACTCACGGAGAATTTTAAACATTAGAAGGTAATTCCATTTTAAAGCATCCCTTCACAATACATATCATCTGCCAGTAGGTGGCAGTGCAGCCCCTATGCTGCCTGCCCAAGCACAGCTCTGGCTCCAGGACTGGAGGTGAGTCCCTTAGGAACACGCTTGCATTAGGGTCGGGCACATGTCTTGTAAGGAACGTGTCTGCTGTTATAGCACCAAGCCTGTCCGAAATGGTATCTGTATCACTCAGTCTTCAAACTATGTGTTATGGCACACACCCGGCGCATCTTATTTTCGGGAGCTGAGCGTGGCTGGTCTCATGCTCAGTGCACTGCAACTCTGCCTGCACAAAGAAGCCAAGTACTGGCCCCTCGGAAACAGTGAGCTCAGGGGATGCCCTTAGGTATGACAACATGCCGGGGGTCTGAAGACAGAGGTATCAGAGCCGAGGGGCCCAGCAGGTGCAGCAGCTATGTTTCTGATCCCTCCCCCTGCCAGCACCAGAGATACCGGGCACAGGGTGGGAGCCTGGCCAGGGCCCCGACTACACATTAACTCCCCACTGCCTGCCTACCTCACCCTGCCCACCACGCTATCTGACTGAGAAAAATAAATGATACCAGAAAACATTAACCTGCACACTGATAACCCTTGCCAGTGTCTCTGAGTCCAAAGACAAGGTCACAAAGCCTGGTCACAACAAGAGGGCACCACAGCCACAGCAGTCCCTTCCAGGCAGAGCCGTGACCCCTACACGTCAGCCCCACTTGGACTTCCTCAAATGCTCGGCCCAAACTGCTCTCGGTCACTTGCAGGCTCCCAGGCAGGGCTTGGCAAGGACCTGCTATTAAGCAAATCGCTGAAGGAACCTTCCAGAGAGGAGCCTCAGACTCCTTCCATGGCCCTGCACAGCCCTCAGGACAGGCCCAGGGCCAGGTCAAGGTGGTGCCAGCCATAGGACAGACAGGCTCTGCATGGCAGGGACGGGGGTGCTGTAAACAAGTCTGGCCGGCCAGAAACCATGACCTTGGCCTTGCCGTCTCCTAGTCTCAGGGCAGCAGCACGTCTCAGCCATCCCAGCGCGGGCACAACTCAATTCTCAAACCCCTAAGCCTGCTCAGCCTTCACCCCAAACCGGTGGGACCTGAGCAATTCCAAGACATACACCCTAGTGGGACACCCAGTCCTCATGAGACCCCGCCCAGACACACAAGTGAAAAAGGCACACCATGAAAGGCCTTTCAGCATGCTGGGCCCTTCCCCTGCAGGCCGATGGAAAGCAGAAGGAAGTCCAGGGCCTGGTGTCGCCCACTTGCTTCCCTGTTGGAAAGGCCAGGCGCGTCTACAAAGCAAGGGCTGAGGCGGTGGCGCTTGCTCAGTGCCAGGCACCGCCCCAGGCCACAGCTGTCCCGTCTGCATGGGGCACGGCAAAGTCTGCACCACAGAGCGGCACCTTCTGCCCTCCACGGAAGTGCTCACGCCTCTCCATCACTGTTCCGCTCCCAGCTGAGCCGCCTGGGCCCAGGACACGTGCCCAGAGCCTTGGTAGGGAAGGTGGGGGCAGCAGCGTCATGGGGACCACTGAGAGGGCAGGGGCGAGGACCAGGGCCTTGGGAGTAACCAGGATGACGAGGGCAGAAAATAGAGGGAGCAGAAGCAAGAGCAGAGAGCAAAATGTGAAGAATAGCAGACAAGGTAAAAGGCAACTTCAGGAACAGGAGGCAAGAAGAAACTTAACAAATTAGACACTGCTAAACCACCTACACCAGGAGAACACGTGGCAAGTAAAGAAACGTGGCCCCTGGCAGCTAAAGAAATCACAGCAAGAGTCAGATCTGGAATTACCAAAAACCCCAAACCTTCTAGTGTAATATAGTTTATGGAATAGATGCTATGAATCTGCCTTCAAGAGATGATTTCACAGTTTGGAAAGTTATTAAATGATAAAATTACATGATATGAAAAGTCACTACAGTATATAACACCAGCTTTTTGGAAGCCTTAGGTGTGTGAACTTCACGGGAAACAGATGACTTGGAAACATCTACCAACTAACTGTGCTTTCCAGGGTAAACTGAAGCAAGCCCAGCAAAGCCAAAAACAAAGGCGCAATTCCTGGGGGGGAATAAAGGCCACCAGGAAAGGCTGTCTGGCGGCTCCTGGGGTTACGGTGGAGCACAGGTAGGAACCACCAAGACTTCGGGTGCCATTTTACCTCCTCTTGGTGTCTTCTTTCTGTCTCCCCCCATCCCTTTAACGTGCAGCACAGTTCCCTTCCTGTCAGCTCGCCAAATGCTCCAGTCAGAAGTCGCGTCTCCCAGGCCAGTTCTGTGCTTGACGCTTAGGTTGCAAATATACGAATGAGGGGACTTAGATCTTGCTGCTGAGGAGTTAAAATCAAGGACCTCCATTGCTATCAAATAGTAAGTTAAAAAGAGATCTAGGGATACTGCCATTGTTCCACAGCAGCAGGCATCAAATTGGAAACAAAGATTGTAATATGACAAAAAACCATGCGCTACCATCCAGTAAGAGCCTTCACACCGCCCTGCCCCAGGATGTAGCTCAGCGGCACTGTGCCTGTCAGCCAAGCGCAAGGCCCCGAATTCAATTCCCAGCGTCAGAAACAAAATGTGAAGAAGGCTCTGGACACCGACATGGGTACGTAGGGCTGACACTGCTGCGTCCTGACACTGAGTGTCGTGATACGAGAAACACCTGGTGAAGGAGCCTGCTTATCTCAGCATGAAGATATTCAAATGTCAAATGACCGAAACTCTCTACCTCAAAGCTGAAGAAGATACACCCTCCGTCCCTACAGTGCCAGTTGTGCAACCTGCTGAGGGCACTGCCTGCCACCTTCACTCTGTGAGGAAAGAAAGTCCACGCTGGCCTCTGCGTCCACCTGTTCCTCCAGCCCCACAGCTCAGCCTCTCTTCACCACCACCTGCTCCCTCCAGCTGCCCCAGCGCCAGTCAGGGTGCGGGAGGAAGGAGGAGGAAGGGGATGAGGAAGCCCCAGGGCTTGTTCCCGCAGCTTCCTACGACCTGGCCCGCCGCTCCCAGAACTGGACCTGACTGACCGCAGGGGGAGGGAGCCAACCTCAGGCAGAGGCCTGGGCTGCCTGCCACACGTGACCCTTGACAACAGCAGGCACTGGCTCAGCTTCCTCATCTGCACTAACGGAGAATAACCAGAATAACCACCGGCCTACCGCAGCACAGGGCTCCCTGGCGGGCGCAGCGGAAAGTGGACAGCCCCTCCCAGCCTGCCCCGTGCACACGTCTGCAGCCGGGAGCTTCGGGAGGCTCCAGCCACTGCACACTGCTCCTCAAGGGGGCCAGAGGCAGCCTCAGAGCACTCTGTCAGCAGAGGGTCTGGGGACAGCAGGTCGGAGCACACAGCCCTGCATGGCTCTGGACGGTCCCTGTCCCTGCCGGATCCCACACAGTCCCAGGCCCAAGGGCACAGCCAAGGTGCAAGGACCCGGCCAGGCAGAGCCACGTCCTGACCAGTAACTAAGACAACGAAACTAAATGACTCGATTTATTATCCTTTGTAGAGCACATCCTTTGTGATCTGCACTGTTAAAATGTTTCTCTATAGGGAGCAAAAGAAGTAGGAAGAGTGAAGGTGTGTTACACACTTAGACCAACTCCCCACAATGCACATAATCATCACTTACGGCAATCATGGACTAACAAAAAACTTTTTAAATGTCCAACTAAAAACATGAATAGCCAGAGTGGCGACCCACATCTGTACTCCCAGCACCCCGCAGGCTGAGTCAGGGGGGCTGCCACAAGTTTACGGCCAGCCTGGACTACACAGCAAGACCCTGTCTCAAGAAAACTAAAAACTAAAACTAAAAATCAGTAAAACGGTGGCAATAGTGTTTGTTTTAAATACTCTTGGCCACATGTGAAAACCAAACACCTATGGCCATTCACCCAGTGTCTGTTTTTAATTTCACCTCTGAGATAACAGACACAGAATTCCTGGGTAGGGGCTGGCACCACGAGCCCAGGGGCAGCTCTGCTGCTGGAGTGGGGGAGCGGCACCCTGGAGTGCCAATCCCTGGGAAATCAGGCAACAAGGGCCTTTAGCTGGCCACTTCCCCCTGAGAGGGGCCTGTTTACCAGCGAGCCAGAACAGCTGATGTTACCTCACCTGAGGGGAACACGGGAATTTCAACTATTTTTAGAAGCGATGTCCTGGGAATCAGAGAACCTTAACCTTTTAAAAACATTCCTAGCCTGCTGAAGTGCTTTTCTCATATATCACACATGTCCTTGTTTTCACATATCAAATTTCAAAATCCTTTTTATGCAGAATCTAAATCACCTTACAGCTTCCTACTCCTGCACAATTTATTTCCTATTTCCTTTAGTTACTCTTCTCTGCCCGTGGTGCACACATCCTTGTGTGAAGGCCTCAGTAACCTTTCCTGAGTTCTATCCGGTCCCCACTGTATCCACAAAGGTCTCCTTTCGATACTCATCCAGTGCTCCCTCATTTTATAGGGGAAGAGACATCACCTCTAAACCCAAAAGACTGAAGCTCAAATGGAAAAAAAGAGATCAACGCAGGAGACACAGAGAAAAGATCTAACAGATGTTTAACTGGAAGTCCTGAAAGAAAAGGCTGAAGCAATTTGCAGAAATTACCAGAAGCCCCAAAACTAATGACAGACATCATACCACAAGCAACCCCAAGTAGAATGAATACAAAGGAAATCATCCCTTTAAGGTACCAGCATTACTGGGGCAATAGCAAAAATAATCATTTATATTACAGTGCAGTAAGTCCACAACGGATGCTATAATCTCAATAGCAATCACTAAAATAGTAGAGAAATGCAAAACACAAAAGGCTACCAAAAAGAAAACATTTCACATAATTTTATTTTAAAGTGTGATTAACTTAGTCGGGTGTGGTGGTACAAGCCTGTAATCCCAGCACTCCGGAGGCTGAGGCAGGAGGACTGCCATGGCTGAGGCCAGCCCGGGTTGCACAGGGAGTTCAAGACCAGTCTGCACTACCTAGAGAGACCCTGTCTCAAAACACAAAATAAATAAACAAACAAACAGGGATTACCCTAAAGGAAGGTACGACAAGACAGAAAACAGGGAATAAAACAAGTGGACAAACACCAAGATACTGGATGTAAACCCCCAAAAAACTGCATTAACCACTTCCCAGTTTACCTGAGGGTCACTGGGGCAGCAATTTATTTTTAGGGTTACACTGTTTTCTCTTTTTTAAAGATATGCGTAATACATTTTGAGGTGAAACTTGGTGAAATTTTTTCTGATTTCTCAGTACTTGGTAAAGAGTAGTTTTTAATCTATAAAATTAATCCCAAATGGCGGTACCTCATTATCCACTTAGCTTTTGTACTTGTATTCTTCAGAGGAAACAAATACCACTGGAAATTGTAAATAAGCAACACATACTGTATCATATGCAAATCTGTGACTGCTGATAGCGTCATCTGGGGGATAGGTACATAAAGCTTATGCAGGTAAGAAGGACTTCCACTCTAACTGCTCTTCCAAGACAGAGCCTCTGTGATCACCACTACCCTAGTAGCCCCTCCACCTCTGCTTCCTGGCCACTGTGAGCTGAGCAGCTCCTCCTGCTCTGTCGCACTGCACTGCCACAGGCCAAAGCAACCACCCAAGTGACCATGGATTGAAACCTGTGAATTCATGAGACAAAATGAACCTTTCTCCTTTTGCCTTGATTATCTCAGATGTTCTGAATCAGCTGACTCGCACCATGAAGCTTCCAAAAGACCAGAGGAGGGATAACCACACAAATGATGGTAGTACACACAAAAGAATTAGCAGCAAAGGTGAATACGTGATTGCAGGGCTTTACGCCCCACTCGGCACTGGTGTCACGAGAACCAGATCTTTTATATACTGCCTGGCAAATAACCACCTGGCCAAGGCTGGGATGTGACTCAAGCTGTTCTCTAATTCCCTTGCCTGGGGAGTCTGCTGAGGACAGCTGAGCCTCCACTGATGGGAACCTCCTCTTGGAGGATACTACTGCAAGGGACATGGCGCTTTCAGAGGGACGCTGTGGCCAGTAGATAGGCAAAGGGTAGAATAATACAACTGCTCTAAACCTGCACTCTGAAAGTATCCTTCAACTCGTATTAAAAGAGAGATACACTGGGCACAAGTACATGTGGGCACAGTGGTTACCCAAACCCCCACAGCACATGATAAATAAAGGCCCTACACTACACACAGCATATTAAAACAATGTTAAGCAACAGTAGTTCAGGGCATCTCATTATCACTCCGTGGGTGAGCTAAGGCCCCTGGAGATCCGGCCACTGGGTTCCCCCAAGGCTGGTCTCAGAAGCAAAACCTCTGGTTCAGGAGCTCAGAGGCCCAGCAAGGGACTTGGATTCATAACTGGCTCCTTCCTGTGGAAGCCTCTACCCTCGCTGAGGGGCTGGGGCCGAGGAAAAGGCCTGTCAAGCAGGCCAAGCTGTGCTCACAGGAAACAAGGGCCACACACCAGCCCCAGGCAGGGGCAGAGCTGGAGCCCTTTTAACAAAAGAATTAGCAGCAAACAGCCTGTTTCCCTCAGGAAACAGCCTGGCCCCCAACTGCTAATGCAAGGGCAGTCACTGCCACCTGCTCCCCTACCCTGGGATGTGGGTGGCTCCCCACGTACTTCTGTCTTCACACAGACCCAGGAGGGCCCTAGGTCCCCTCTGCTGGGAGTGGCACAGCAGGGAAGGTGAGGCAGCACCAGGCACGTGGCCTGCTTACCTCCGAAGTTGGCCAGCCGCCCAATCCGCGTAACTGGCACCTTCCTCTCCCGAGCCCGCTCACTGAGCTGGAGGGAGAAAAGAAAGAGACCTGTATGATCAGCAAACGGGGACAAGACCAGCCCATGGTTCATGCTGCCCCTCTCACTCCCTCCTCGCCCCAAAGGCAGCACATGTCACCAAGAAAAGGCCCCACGTTCCTAAAGACCCTGACCACAGCATCTATAAGTCCCAAACAGGAGGCTCATGCCAGCAGCCCTGCAGGTGGAACCCCAGCCCCAGCCAAGAGGCCTCCTACGTACCATCTGCTTGTGGGGCTTGCCCTCGGGGCGGGCCTTGGCTTGCCGGGCCTTCTCAATGTCCTCAGCTGTGAGACCCCCCATGGGGGACTGGTCCTGATGGAAGAACCTTCGCTGGAAGCCAGTGGCAAAGAAAAGGTCTCCGGGGTCTGCGAAGAGCCTCCCGTTGACTCTGCCCAGCAGAGAACTGGTCTGGCCTGGGAGCCCAGCTTCCCTAAGTGGTCCACTGGCAACATAGGCGGGAGCCGGTCCTTCATTGTAGGTGTGACCCACGGATGCAGATGGTGACTGGTCAACGCTGGAAGCCGCAGAGAAGGGGACCTCGGCTTCCAGGTCATCAAAGCTCTCAGTGGCATAAGACACTTCAGGTTTATCTTGACCCTGCAAGAGGGAAAGGCCAGGATGAGAGAAGAGAAACAAGACTGGAGCTCTACCCTAAGGCCACCTCCACCAGGTCCACCTCTCCACTCGGTGGAGGACATCAGACATCTACCCCAAGACTCAAAAGCTAGGACCTGGGTTCTAGCCAGCTTCTGCCAGGCAAAACACAAGCCAGGGAAAGCTCTCAGACATAAAGATCACCGAAGGCTGCAAGGGGCCGGGGGACCCACTGTCTCCCTCACAGGCTGGCGCCTCACTGCTGCATGGGTTCCACCAGCCAATCTGGCTGTGGGGTTAAGAGGTTCTCACTGGACAAGGTCACAGTCAGGATCAGGCCTGGTTACCCCGGGAGCTCGGGTGCAGGAAAAGGGAGCAGCAGCTGCAGCACAATTTCTTAAGAGTCACTCAGGGCTGACCTTCAGGCCCAGCTTCTACTTCTGAACCTGGAGTGACCTTACATGAGGTCCTAACCCTTCTCTGCTACTTCCTCATCTGAAAATAGGGCTCCCCACAGTCCGAGTGATGCGGAGTTCAGCCAACGCCAAGGAAACTGCCAGGCAAAGCTAGAATTAAATAGCATGAGACCTAAGGGCGGGCCAAGGGCCTGGATCCCTGGCTGAAGTACTAAGGAGTGAATGTCCAGGTCTGCACGCTGCCCATATATTATGCAAAAGCTATAGGAGACCGCAGGCCCTTAACTCTCCACACCCTACAATTCTCAGTGTGCGGAGGTAGCTACCTGGTAGCTACTTTCATGTGACCAAAGGCAAACTAAGACTGAGAGCTGAGCAGTCAGCAAATGGCAGAGCCTAGACGTGACCTGCTGGCCATCCTGGGGTCATGTAGCTTTCTCATAACAGGAATCACACTTAGCCCCCCTGGTTCTCTCCCAGACAGCACAGGGAGACCCTGGAGTGAGGTGTTTGGGGCAGGGTCTTGTAACTCCCACAACAGCTACCTGACCCCGTGACTGCTGCCTGCTAACGTAACTGTGCTGCAAAGGGACCCAGCTCAGGAGGCCCCTCCTGAATAAGCACGTGGAAGACCCTCAGTCAGGGAGCCTGAGGCACAAAGCACCTGGCTCCTAAGGCTCCTGCCATCAGGGACAAGGGAGACAGAACACCGAAGTGTCAGGGAATAAAGGGAAGCCAAGGCGGCCCTGCTTGGTGCCTCCTTCATGGCAGAGGATGGGCCTGCCTCCAGCCCCACACCTGCCAGAGATGGCCCTGCCCCTCTTGGACATCAGCCTAGGCCTGCTGGAGGATACTGGGGGGCGGAAGGGAGCCAGACAAGAGGGCTTTCATGGAGAAGCTGCCAGGTCCAGCGTGTTATCTCACTTCTGTGGCGGGACTGAGACAAGCTCACTCACGGAGGGCTCCACAGGCCAAACCCAAAAGGAAGCTGGGCAAGGGGTTCTGAAAGGGCACCAAACAACATCCAGGAGCCACAGCCCTGCTGCAGTGGGACGGAGTCAGAGCAGGGGTGAGGACAAGGGTTCCAGGCAGCCCCGTAGCAGTCATGATCTACTTAGTCTCAGTTTTGCCACCCGAAAAATAGGGATAAGCGTCCAGCCCTGCCCTGCCCCAGGACAACAGTGAGGACATGATGAGTATAGGCCTTCAAAGATTAGTGTATACAGCCTCAGAGACCACCAGATGCTTAGAGAGCAGCAGCGGAGGGAGGAGCTGTGACTTCTTGCCAGGATCAGCCAGCCACGGGACAGAGGAGGCGGGGCAGCCTCTGCAACACAACCCCCACCCCACACACACTCAAGGGCACCAGCGAGTGCCCACCTACATGCGCCACCTTGTGCCTTATAGCTGGACTATCTAGCAAGCTGCTGGCAAGTGCAATGACACCATGGCAGGCAACTCCACGGCAGCCAGTCTTGTTGGAAACCACCCCTTCTGTGGAAGACATGGAGGCTTCCTGGGCCCCCTAGCATGAGGGACAAGAGAGAGGCTGGAGGGGCTGGAGGTTTAGCTCAGCAGCATAAGCGCCTGCCTTGCAAGCAGGCAGTCGTGAATTGGATCCCCAGTACCGATAAAAAGGAAAAAGACAAAAAAAAGAGAGAGGCTGGAGGCAAACTGTCCTTGGCCAGCCTGTGCCAGGGTTACCCTGAGAAGGAACAGAGCCCTGCTGGAGCCAAGTCCCCAGAGACATCAGCAAAGTAAAAAGAGAGCCCGAGGCTTTGGGTGGTAAGAGGCTGGCCAAGGACACGGCTCTGCCAGCCCCTCACAAGGAGCAGACTCCTGAAACGCTGGAACCCCCCACCCTTTGCGCTGGTATAGGACTGGGTCTTTGGGAAGTGAGTTGAATTACTGCCCTTATAAAATAATCCCAGCAAGTATTGTCTCCTTCCTGCCACGTGAGGGAGGACACAGCAAGATGACACCGTCTGCCAATCAGGAAATGGCCCTCATGGACACTTGATCTGCCAGCACCGTGATCTTGGATGTACTGGTCTCCAAGTCTAAGATGTTCTGCAAGTCTCCAAGTCTAAGAACTTCCCTATAACCCTAGACAGCAGGACATGCTAGCCACTGGGCTTCCCCAGCCACCAAGTGTCTGTGTCTTGCTTCACATCCCTTGGTCTCCCCAAGAGCTCTATGTCTGACTCCCTATAACCAGCGCCCTCCACCCCCATCTGGGCCAACGCTGCCACAGTGTCCTTACCTGTACCATCCCTAGGACCATGCTGATCTGCTCCGCCGCTGTGGACTGCAGGGCCCTGGCTGCCATGATAAGCTCCCCACCAAAGCCCAGGTACTGCAGCTGGGTTTCCAGTGCCGCCTGGGTCAGTTTGGCAAGGCCTTTGGCCAACATGATGGCATCCCCCAACATGGCAGCCATGGTTCAGACCTGGAAGAGAGGAGGTCAAGTCAGGGAGAGGGGCTCCACATCATGCACACTCACGAGCTCCACAAACTCTGACAGAAGGCTGCTGGCCAGCTGGCTTGCCTGTTGATCTGCCCTCCAGACCAAGCTGAGAGAAAAAGGGCCTAGGCTCACAGTGGGCTCTGGTGACTCCTGGCTCCTCCAAGCACGAGCAGCGTGGGAGACAGCTGAGTCTGCATCGTGGGGCACTCACTACTTCCCACGCACTGCCTCACTGGGACCACACAGCTGCCCCACAAACACCTTCAGCTCAGAGAAGTCAAGAGACAGTACAGAACCAGGACTGGCATGATAGGTACTGACTCCTGTCTGGTGCTCTTTCCTCAGGAGCAGAAGTCCATGCTGTAGCAGGAACAACCCACTCCCAAGGAGTCCCTGCAGGTTCCAGAGGACTGCTTGACAGCCCAACCAGATCCCTCAATGGCTGGGGTGATGTCCCTCTCCATCCCTCTTACTCTGCCCAAAGAAGCCTCTGACAGATGCCAGAAGACTGAAGGACAACAGGGACCCCCACACTTTGCCTGATTCCCTTCCTCTGCTCACTGAAGCCTCATATAGCTGCCAAGCCAGCATCTCCAAATGGAAGCCCAGGGGCAACAGGTTCAGGAGGTCCCACCCAGCACCGAGAAGAGACAGACACTCCCATGACAATGAGCTGAGAAGTGGGCATGAGAGCACACAGGAGGCCCATCTTGGAACTCTTCCTCTCTCCCTTTTCTCTCTACGGGGACACAGGGTAAAGTGTTTTCCAGTGTAAGTCAGGTCAGAAAGTGGGACAGAACAGTAGAGTCTATGTCCAGCCTGGCATCTTGTTAAATAATCCACAGGGCTGAGTGCTGGACCCAAGATGAGTCCTGTTACATCCAGGAGGCTGAAGAGAGATGCAGAGTAGGGAAGGGACAGCAGGAGACCCCATGATGCAACCAGGGACATCCTAGCCTAGTGCAAGTCTTGGAGATGCAAAAGTCAGAAGCCAAGAAGAGAGGGCTATGGATGGCACTCTGGGCAGGATACCTATGTGGATAAACACATATGGCCAGCAAGAAGAAAGGCCTCCTGGGATTCAATCTTCTCATCACAATCAGCAGAAGCTAGAGGAGGAAGACCATAGAGACAAGGTTCTGTTACCAGAACTCCCAGGACCCCTGAAGGTGGTCCTCTGCAGCCTGTCCTTCACTGGCCCTTCACTGGTGGGCAGCTGTTCCAGGCATTCCTGAGGGGATGGGCTCTGCTCCTGGGTATGGGACAGAGCCATTTTTCTACAAGGGGAAATACCAGGATAATCAGAGAAAGTCACTCCCACACAGGTACTGGGCATGCTGAGATGACCTGCCACAATGTGCTCCTGGAGAACATACTTCAAATGTCAGCAGCTACCACAGTAGGGTGAGGTGCTTCCACACACCTCCCAATCTTTATAAGCCATCAATGACATAGTTATTATTCACCCCAGTTTACAAGTGAGAAAATTAAGACCAGAGAGGTGAACCAACTGGCCAAGGTCATGCAACTCAATAGTGTCCCTGGGGTCAAACTCAGCCTTGGCCTGCTCTGTGCCCACATCATGCTGTCTCCCCAAATGCTCCACCCAGTGACTCACAAGGACAAGGCTCTGCTCAGGCACAAAAAGCCACTGACATTTACACTCTGCTCCATGCCAGGGAGGTTTGGAGGAGACCATACCCTTGAGAGATGGTGCCATGTAACACCCTGGACTCCACTTTGCGCTTCTGAAATTTATGGTCATAAACAGACTGAGTTCCACAACCAAATGCCGAGGACATTTGGGGAAAGTGTGTGTAATCCTAGCTCAAGTGGGCCTGGCATCAGCTCAAGGTGCAGGCCGCAGCCCCCTCCCCCACAATACACACAGATACACTTCGCTAGCCACCCTAAAAGTTGGGGCAGGTAAAAACACCCACTAAGGCCTTCTACATCTTACGGAAGGAGACGATTTTGTTTTGTTTTGTTATTTTTCAGCGTATGGGATAAACCCGAGGCCTCATGCATGCTGGGCAAGCACTCTCCCACATCCTCAGTCCCAGGAGGAGGTTTCTGAAAGACCTGAGATGATGGAGGCAAAAGGAGCCCTGCATGCAGCCCCACGCCTATCCACTGTACCCCAAGACCCAGAGGATCCCCAAAACAAGCCTTCCACAACCACCCTTTAAGTCAATCCAAATGAGCAGAACAGGGGTTGCCCACAGGCCACAACTCCTATAATCCCAAAACCTCATCTCACCCCTACCTGATGTGCAAGCTCCCCCCTCCAAAGGCCTAGGTAATTCAGACTTTGTCGGCAGGCACAAAACACATCTGCCTGAATTTTTCATCCAAACAACCACATGCTAAGTTTTCCTAGACAAAGCTGATAGCTGATTTCTTGGCCAGTTAGGCCACCTGGCCCACTGTCCTGACGGGAGTTCAACTTTAAAAAAGCCATTCCAGGCCCTGCATCGCATCCTAACTCTTGTGGTTGCTGACTTACTGGCACTGAACACAACTTCATAGCACGCTAAAATCATGCCAACTTAACAATGATGCTTTAAATAATAAAAAAACCCTCAAAATTATTCGTAAGAGGAAATTTACTAAATAAAACAAAAAGGTTGAATTCCTATATATGGGATCTATGAATAATAGCTGTTTCTTCCAGTGTGTTCCTAACTGGACTTTCCTAACCTTTTCAGTTCACACACCCTACTTACAAAATACAAGTAAACCATCTTTTAAAAAGTACACATTAAAAGTATGCTTTTTTTCCTTGCCAGGTGGGTCTCATCCCACATGCCTGGTGAATTCCCCAGCTGTGCCAAGTCTCACCCTAGATACTGGTCCGTCAGCCAGCTGAGATGAGCCCTGTTGCATCAGAAGCTGAAGATAAATGCAGAAGAGGGAAGGGACAGAAGAAGACCCCGTGTGGCTGCTACCTGGAGCATCCCAGTGTGTGTGTGCACTGGGAGGGGCTGCAGCCTGGACTCTCAAGCTGGCAGCCCACCGGCTGGAGCTCTGATTACATGCTCCCCCCAGTGTCTAGGGCATTTGGTCTGTGGGGCTCTGTCTGTTTATTACCATAAATTTCAGAAGCAGAGCACGGAAACAAGGTCCTTACATGTTCCTGAGTCTTGTTAGTTAAAACCTGTTTTTCTCAAGTTAGTAGATGTTTCTAAAAAAAACACAATCTGTAATTTGTAAGCAGATTAACACCCAGATTTCAAAACCCCTGCAGCCAGCTCACACCCATCCCCCTTGGCAAATATGTTTACACCGTACAGGGCCATGCCATATCAAACCTCCCTCAGAGTACAGAGTGAGTCTACCGCTCACTCCCCTATCAGCTCCTGGAGCTTTCTACGAGGGAGTCTGTGTCCTCCAAGGATCAGAGAGAAGGACAGAGGGTATAACTACTAAGAAAGACAGCTTCCTCACCTGCTCTTCAAAACATTACAAAAACCCTACGTCTAATTCATCACAATCCCAATATGACCCATAATCAAAGCATGGTGATTTTTGTGACAAATCTCCTCTAGGAATGCCAATGAACCAGGTAGATGGGGGTAACATATCCAACATGACTTAATATAAATAAATTTTTAAATATCCTGAAGCACATTTAGTACCAAAGAATCCTGTCTGGCTATGATGTCATCTGTAAGTATTAGAGGCCCCACTGAGAATATCCCCCAACCCACTTATCTGCTGGTCCCTGGACAGATCTGGAGGCCTCACCCAGGAGCAGCTTAACAATGGAGCTTTCCTGCTGTCCTCCAAGGAGGGGAAAGCCCAGTGCCAGTGCCCACAAACTCAAAGAGCCACTGCGGGGACAGATGGACAGTCACATGTGACGTGCTCATTAGCTAGGCACTGTCTGAAAAGAAAGTCACTCTGTCCTTTCCTGACACTTCCTCTTGCCACTCGGCTCATCCCAGCAGGCTCAGGGTCAACGTGCTTGGCCCGGGGTACTCAAGCCACAGCGGCACGCAGGGACATCTATTATGGGAAGGCACCAGGGAGACATCCAAAGCCAACTGGAGCTGACAGCCAGGGACACAGGCAGCACCTGCCCAAGAAGAAAAGGCTGTCCTCAGGGCCTGGAGCTGGCTCCAGCTCTGCCCCCACCCCTATGTGACTTGGCCTCTTTCTCCCTCCTCTGGAGGGCTCTGGTGGTTACCACACCCCTCCTCTAGTCCTAACAGGCTAAACTGCTATTAAGAAAGTAAATAAAAACTTTCCCCAGAGAAAGAAAGAAAGAACTGGAATAAATGCAGCTTCCCGCTCCCAAGGACGGAGGTTGAGAAAGAAGCACAAGGCGTTGGACCAGGCGCAGGAGTCCCCCGGCTCCATGAGGACCTCCTCCAGCCGCCTTCCATCGCCTGACCTTCCTCAAGAGCTGGCACAGAGGCCACTCCAGCCACGCTGAAAAGGAGGCTCTCTCTGGAAGTTATCTAGGGCATGAAGACCTTCAAATCTAGTCATCAGAACTCAAAAACACCCCCAAGAGAAGGTTGCCTGGCCAGATCTAGGAACGTGGCAGCAAGAAAGCAACCTGTTCTTTTCCAAAATAAACAAAACAGGCCCTTCTAACAGGCAGAAAGCATCTTACAGTCATGCACTCACACAGGGAAGGAACTTTTATTCCAGCAGGGAGGTTTCCCACATAGCTCTCCAGCAGCCCTTTCACAGTCAACACATACCATCTGTAGGCCTCGCCTCCCACCTGGAAGGCATGTTAATAAGAATGTACCAAGCTGAGGCTGGCCCAGCAGCTCAGCAGTAGCGCACTTGCCTGGCATGCATGAGATCCAGAATTTGATCCTCAGTCACACTCACTCATGCACACACACACACACACACACACACACACACACATTTACTAAGCAAATTCAATCCCCCGTAACTTCAGAGCACCGCAGACCAGCTCTCTTCAGAGCAAAGGAGTGGTTCTGCACATCTAAAGACTAGGGCCCCCTTTGGTATGAGAACCCAGCAGCAAGCTGCCCTGACCGATGGATAAGCCAGGGCTGAGTCTCTGAGGAGCCCTCTCTGGGGCAGGCTGCACAGACACCTCAAGCTTAGTATATCTAAATCAGAGCTTGCCACGGCCCTCCCACTGTCCCAGGGCTCCTCACCCACAGGGGTACAGCACCACCCACAGCTCCCAGCCCTCCTCACCCATCTTATCCACATGGATGTTCCCACCTGGGCCATGCAACAACTGTTACCTACAGTTCCACCCCTCTACCATTCCCACACTGCTGGCCAAATTAATTTCTTTAAAAGGTAAAATCCTGGCAAGCCACTCCCCTCAGGATCTGTAGCTTCTCTGAGACTCCAAAAGGACCAAAAGAACCTTCCAGATCTCCTGCCTTATCAACTTTAGACTCACCTGGTTCCCTTCACTGATTATCCCAGCCATGCTAAACCATTCCTGGAACCCAAGGGTTTCCTCCCCAGGCCTGTGCTCAACCATCGCTCTTCTCTCCTGCTAGCGCTGGGCGCCACTGCCAGCTGTGCTGAGAAGTCTTCCGCAACCCACCCTACCATTTCATGTCACCTGCAGGGCTGGCTCACAATGCCTGGCGATTCAGCTCTATACATGGAAAACTAAACCCACAGGAGCAGCGAGGAGGCTGGGGTCTTAGAGTTTTAGTCTGCTTCAAAATCACTTGGAAAGTTTGCTAGTTAAGCCACAGACTGGTGAGCCACATCCCACAGTAGGTGTAGGATGGGACTGAGAATCTGCATTCCTAGCAAGTTCATATGTAAATACTGCTGGTTCTGGGAACTTACTGTGAGAACCACAGTGCTGGAGGCAGCAGAGGCGACTTGCCCCCAGATCAGGTAGGAAGCCTCCACCTGCTGCCTCTACCCCAAATCTGGCCTTGCCCTCAAGAGAAAACTTCAGTTGCTCCCCTTCCCCCCACTTTAATGATCTCTGGGAGATACCATGAAAGGTTAGCAAGTGGCTCCTGTCCCCTCCTAACTAAGCACCTTCTTTGACTTGGGACACTAACATCTCAATTTTGACCTTTTGTGGACAAGAAAAAAGTTCTGTTAAATCTCTGAGACTTTTTTCTTTTTTCTTTTGCTGAGAAAAAGGAAACATCAGTTCACTCTTTCCTCCAAGGAGCCGAAAGAATAAATGTGTTGAGGAAAAGACAAACTTCTGAACCAAAGTCCATGGATTTCTGATGACTTGTCCTTCTGTCCAGGCCTTTAAGATCACAAATCAGAGACCATCACTCAAAACTCCAGGCTTCTTCGTAATGAAGTCCAGCCTCGGGGCTTCTATCAACAGGCTCAGAAATATCCTAACACAGTATCAATCCTCAAAGGCAACAGATACTAGAGAAAGAACCCAGGGGGAGAAAACGAGAAAAATGGTCTCTCCCCATCAGTCAGCCCCAACCAGACCTGGAGAGTCCAGGCTTCTCAATGGAGCCAGGTCTCGGGTAATCAAGGCCCAGGTCTCTCAGGCCCTAAACCAGGAAGTCCACGCTTCCCTTCTCCTCCCCTGTTCATCCTGTCTGATAATGGGAGTGTCACCCACACCCAACTGCATTTCCTGAAAAAGGGATGTGTGATAATTCAGCTACAAAACTGTAAATCACCACACAATCCAAAAGATCTTAGGTAAACAGTGGTGCATCCATAGGATGGAATGCTGAGCCATTTAAATGACACTGGCAAAGGTATTCATTGACAAAGAAGAAAGGGTATCACATGTTGTCTTATTTTTTAGAAAAGCAAGCTGAAAAAGGAAAGCACACTGTTTTTCTTGAATGACGGGGTGATACATTATATTGAAATTCTTTTTTTTTTTTTTTTGTCTTTTTTCATTTTTATCGGTACCAGGGATTGAACTCACGACTGCCTGCTTGAAAGGCAGGCGCTTATGCCGCTAAGCTAAATTCCCAGCCCCTATATTGAAATTCTTCATTTCCTTTGTTTACTACAGAAAAATGTGCTCAATTTTTACAATGTTAAACTGTATAAAAATCTTAAGCAGGGATATGATCGCACATACCTGTAATCCCAGTACTTGAGAGGCTGAGGCAGGGGGACTGCTGCAAATTTAAGGCCACCCTGAGCTATACAGTGAGTTCAAGATGAGCCTCAACTACATAGTAAGATACTGTATCACAAAACCAAAATAATAATAATAGAATAATAATAATCTTATATATAGTATCTTTTGTTAAAATTGTAAAAAATAAGCAAACTCACAAATCATAATTTAAAAGATTATTCCAGATCACTCTAGCTCTTGTTCAGGGTGGAATGGGCAAAGAGTTAGGTGACAGATCAGAAATGCTATAAATAATGCCTCTGCCCGCCGTTGGTTAGCCACCGTCCTTCACCAGCAGACAACTGGCAGAAGGAACGTGGTCATCTAACTTTGGGAATGAGGCTCAACCGCCCTTCTCAGAAGAGTGGTGAGAAAAATCACTTGGCACAGCCCTTCCTTGACATTGGCTCATGTGTTAAAAGATACAAATAATTATCAACTGCTCATACCACCACTCCTCAAAAAAGCTAGGATCCTAGCTTAGAATTATGTACTATAGCAAGTGTGGCTGAGCCAGAAATCAAGTCATATAATACGATTAACGTCCCTTAGGGTAGTGGGTGGCTGCACCAGGACCCTGGGGCCAACTCTGGGCCTCTTGCCTACTACTGTAATTAAAGTTTTGCTGGACCATAGTAACACACACTAACTTTTATACTGCCTACGACTTATTAATTCACATATGTGTTTATGACTATTGATGGGTTTTGTTTTTAGCTACAGTGGCAGAGTTGAGTACTTGCAAGAGACCTACGACCAGAAAGCCCAAAGTATTTATAATCTGGCCCTCTAAAGACAAAGTTTGTCCACTCTAACTCCAAAGCTATCGAGCAAATCATAAACACAGCTGTCTTAGGAAATGAATTAGGGTCACTAGAGTTGTACAAGAGCAGCCCAATAAGGCTTGTATCGGAGCCAGGACCCCACTTTACGCTGTGCTCCTGACTGAGGAGCTCACCAGTAAACACAGAGCTGCCCATCACCCAGGCCACCCCCCCTTCTAGGGTGGGTTGTCCAGGGCAAGGTGGGGCCTATGTGCTGCCCCAAAGGGGTCAGCCCTGGGCAGTGGGAGAGGCGTCAGACGCCAGCTCCCCATACATCTCTCCTCCTTCTTCCTGCCACTGCTGTTTCTGGGGCCTGCCAGCCCCAACTGCTACTGCCAGCAGTCCCTTTCCTGCCCCTAAAGGGAAAAGACTCATTCAGTCCAGAGCCTGAGCTCATACAAACCTGTCCTACGACCTCGCCATTCTTTTATTTCTGTATTTTCATGGAATCCCTAACAAAAGCCCCCCTGCTAGGCAATCGCTGGATATGAACACATGCATGAAATACGGGGGTCTCAGTGGATGACACCTACAGAGTCAGGCACACAGGGATACACTCTGCTGCCTCCACTCTAAGCCCTCTGAGCCCCTCTCAACCACAGGGCAGTGGCCCCGCCTGAGCTCCAGGTTATTCAGTGTGGATTCCACACGGATCTGCAAACAGCCCTTTAATGGGCTTATGGAGTGGCGCCTCGTCAGAAAAAGAGGTTTCTGGGCCTCAAGTGGTCTCCCAGGCTAAGGACTTCATGTTCCCCCAAAGCTGCTTCGGGACTACTGGGATTTTTCTAGGAACTGTTTAAACATTCTACACTCATGTGCTAACACACATGAGCTTGAGAGGTAAGCACTCAGACCCTCTTCCCCAATAAATATAACCAGTCTCCAGATGTCTTTATGAGAAGTACAACCAGCACAACATGAAGGTGCTAACTACTGCGTAGCCGTGCAGAAACCTGCAGGAGCCTGGACTCCAGCACAGGCAGATGACAGGGGCGGCCTCTCCTCCCTCTGCTGGGCACGTGGAGTACTGATCACAGACAATCCAGCCAAGCATGAGTCCTGGTGGAAATTTCCCTTTCTGACTAAAATCTCACTCAAGTTTTCTGTGTAATCATTTCAAAACATTTTTCTCAGAAAGTGAAGCTGGTAACAAGGTTAAAGACCTCTCAGTAGGTGACCTGGGTTTTGAATTCTGACTCTGGCACTGACTCGCAAGTGTGACCTAAGCTTGTGTTTGAGCCCCAGTTTTATCTGTTCTTGAGGAGTGGATTAGATCTTTCACATAATAGCATGTAGGGATCAAAGTACGTGCTAAAAAGCCATTAGCTGATACAACTTTAATATTACTATAATCACACAACACCCAGGAAAGAGGTGCAGATATGCCGAGATCAGAGCGGACATGAGTGAGATCAGCCTAAGAAGCACTCTAGATCCCCAGCTCTCCCTGCTGGGCACTGGATCCATCTGAGTCAGGAAGGCTGCTAGGGCTGGGGATGACGCTGTGACCCTCTCTTGGGAACCTGTGAGGTTTATTCAGGAGTGTGGTGTGAGGCATTCCTCAGCAGAGAGAGGCAACCCATATGCTGGCCACCTGTTTGGAGCACCTTAAAAACAAGCAGGACATACATGCCCACCAGAACTCCTCATAACCAGGGCGCCAGGCACAGGGAAATGCTCTTCCTGTCCACCACCCTGAGACCCTCAGCACAGCACAGCAACCACAGCACCCCCTGTTTAAAAAGCCATTTTCTAGGAGCCAAGCTGAGTAAGTCTCCAGGACAGCTTAGTGAGCCAGAACTTTACCCCCATCTTGTCCTCTTGTTCTTCCACAAGAAGACAAAGGAGAGGGAGGAATGGAAGAGAGGAAGCACCACCAGGTAGCTGTGCCTCAGTGGGACAGCCTGCCATAGCCCATTACCTGTTACCCACGAGCTCCAGGCAAGTGCGTACAGGAAACAGCAGACCTGGCTGCAACACAGTGCCCGCCCGCCCTTTGCCTGTCTATTTTCGGTTGTAAACACCTCAAGGAGCCAGAACCGCCAAGGTTTTTTCAATTTTAAAAAGATCTGAAATGTTTGTTTAAACACCTGTCAAACAGTAACTACATGTAGCTTACCAGGCAATCTATCCCTGCCTTGGCCTTCCTCTGCACCAAAATCAGTGCCGGAGTACGTGACAGGCAGAGAACACACACTGGAAGTGACCCCAAATTCTAGGATCTACCGTAACATTTCTTTTCATAGGAAGAGTTGCCAGGACCCCTCATCCAGCCCAGCAGACACAGAGGCATTGGTGCCAGGTTTTCTAATTCCTGGACACCACAGATGGTTTTACCTAACAGGGAAAACCAGCAGCGAGGCCCAAGTTCCAGGCCAGCTTGGTCACCAACAATGTGTGACTGCAGGCACACCAGCTCGCCCCTTCAGGACTACAGGTGCCAGGCCCTGGTGTGTAAGACGAGGCAACTGACCTAGATGATCTCTAGTTGCCAGTTTAGGACCACAGCATTTGCACCTGGAGTACAAAAGGTGAGAGGAAGAATCACAGAGAGCTGTTTCTGAAAACTGAGATGCAATGGAGTCCAGAAAGAATCACATTCAAAAGAAATTAGGTACAGAGCCTTCTAGACATGAAAGGAGAAAGAGAAACCCGGCATGCTGCATACACCTGTAATCCAGCACTCCTGGAGGCTGAGGCAGGAGAATCACAAGTTCTAACCCACTCTGAGTGATGTAGTGAGCCCATGTTTCTAAAGTGAAAGGGGGTGAGGTGCTGGGGATTTAGCTCAGTGCAAAGGCCCTGGGTTCAACCCCACTACCACAAAAAAAGGAAGGTAGTTTTGTAGAAGGGGGGTGGGGAACCCCCACACTGTCTTCACAAAAGTAGCAAGATGGAAATTCTACGGCCTCACTCAAGAAACATTACTCAGGGAACATCGATAAGGTGCTCCAGAGGTAGGAAGAGGGGAAGTTTGTCTCTTGCCACCATTCTCACACACACACACACACACACACACACACACACACACACACGTACAGGTTCTTACAGGAACAACGAACTCCTCGAAGGACAGCTGGAGCACAATCCAGAGAGCACTAAAGACAAACCCTGGCCTGGCTTTCTCTTCAGTCTCCATCCCCTAACCCTTCCCTCCCACACTCCCTACGTAGCAGACTTTGTTTCCCCCCCAAAATAAAGGCAATCAGATGTGAGCACACTCCAATCCCCTGCCCTGTATCTCAGACCCTCCCCCAGCCTCTCCTCCAGCCCGAACTCTGCCAAAAGGAATCTGCCTCTCCTACCTTTTCTTCTGCTTTCACAAAGGTCTTTCCCCTCACACCCACAATCCCGCTCTCTGGCACCAAATACAACCTCCTGTTGACTTTGCCTCTCCTTCAAGGTCAGTGACTCCTAAAAACGGTGCACTTGTCTCTCCCTTTCCCCCAGCGGCCCTCTGTGACATCTCATGGCTCAAGCCAGTGGGTCCCCTCAGCCTAACTCCACCTCCACCTCCACCCTCCGCAGGGTTTCCTGCCGACCCCCCACCCCCACCCCAGCTTTCCTCTCCGGCCTCCTCTCCACAGCTGGCTTCACCGGCCCCTCTTCCTGCACTCGCTCCATGGTGTGGGATCCAAGCATGCCACAGGCCCTCCAGCCTCTGCTATGTGCACTGTCTCCTGGACTGCTCCAGCCTCCAGCCGCTGCTCGCCTGTTCTCAGCCTCAATGGGTCCTCTCATCCACCTCAAGCACTAAGTGACACAGTCTGTATCACAAGGCCCTATTACAGTCCCGCAGGCAACTAGAAGGGCACACGAGGAACACTGGTGGTGGGGGGGGTGTGTGATAGAATTGTCCTACACGGTGACTGTACTGGTTACATGACTAGATGCATCTGTCCAACTGTGCAGAACTGCACACTAAAAAGGGTGACTATACCTGGAAATTCTACCTTAACTTTAAAAAGAATGGGAAAAATACTAACATCTCATGTCTAATATACCATCTTCTCCCAAAGCAGCTCCTCCTTCCCCAGCATCCTCTGTTGTCATTAATGCAGCATCACCCAGCTCTCTCCTCCAGCTAGACATCTCACGTCTCCCTGCACACACATGGGTCTGTGCCTCAAGTCAGACTCCCCCTCTGCTCCCATCGCCTGGGACTCGAGCCACACTCACTTCTCACAGGCTGCTCAGGTCTCACCCTTCCCACAGGTGCAATTCCAGAAGGAACAGGAACTCCGAGCTCTACAATCCCTCCAACTCTTCTTCCCAATGGGTCTCCCCAGTTCTTGACAGTTATTTAACAGGAATGCTAAAACTATTCCCAGTTGTCAACTCAAGAAAATGCTCTCTCTAAATATTGCTGTCTAATTTTGCACACAGCTCTTGTTTCAACTGACAAAGATAATGACTCAGTGTCCATGGCTCTTGATGGAAAATTATCCTGCCAAGTTTTGAGCTTCCCAATAATAGACTTCTCCAAACTTCTCTTTGAGAAAGGAGAAGTGACATCCCTTCCTGATCCTTTTCTGTTACCAACAAAGGCACCCAAAAGACCCCACAGTTGACCAGGGAGTGTCACAGGAAAATTCTGGTATATCCCCAAAGGACTGAGTAAAAATAAAGAAACTCAACTTTGAAGTAGGGGCTTAGAATGTTTTTCTGTGTACAATAAGCACAGTTTTCCAGTTTTCCTGCATGCCCATCAGTTGCTAAAAGTCAGGGCATAAATTCTGGGTCACACTGAAGACAAAATGTAGACCCAAAAGTATCTTTCTGCACACAAAAGAAATGGTTTGCTGTCTTCAACACTGAAGTTTCGATTCACTGTCAAACAACTCCTCAAATTACGTATATGCCCATGTTGCACTATTACACTCTTGTTAGGATATATATCTATATGTACATAGATAGACAGATTAAATGTACAGTTTGAAATGCAGCCATTCATTCCCTGCAGACACAGGTCTAGCCTTTCCTACATACAGGACAGAAATGTCCAAGCAAAAAGTAAAGGCGAGTAAAGCAACAGCGTGGAGCACTCACTTGCGGATACCTGAGTTGGCTTCTGCAGCATTCAGTTTGCTTATATTCATTCAGTCACTATTAAAAAATGGGCCCATAAAGTTATTTCATGTACATACTCCCCACTCTTGCATATCCCTAGGTTGGAACCACCAGTCTCTCATTCCTCAGCACTCCTGGGCCAGCCTCCACTGCCCTGCATCCACCAGGCACAATAAATGCCAATGGGTCACTACCTCTAACTCTCTGGTGACAAGTTACATCTCTGCCAGCCAGTGCACAGGTGGGGTCTCCTTTAAAGCCCTTTCTACGTGGCTTCTACCAGTGTGCATTAACACACTGGCATCTCTTTTTTTTTTTTTTTTTTTTGGTACCAGGAATTGAACTCATGACCTCAAACTTGCAAGGTAGGCACTTATGCCACTGAACTAAATCTCCAGACCACACCAGCATCTCTTTAAACCTCTCAATTACTTATAAGCAGGTCTCAGAGAGATCGCTGGCAGCATGAGATGACCCTTTCTAAAGTCTAACCTGGGGTTCTAAACCAAGGGCAGTTTTGCCCTCCAAGTGACATCTGGCAATGTGCAGACAACTTTGATGGTCATAACTGGTGGCTCAGAGGGGCTACCTGTCAAGTGAAGGACTCTGCTACACATCCTATAATACACAGAACAGGCAACCAAGAATTATGAACCCAAAGTGTCAACAGTCCAGAGGTTGCAAAACCCTGTCTTAGGCATGCATTGGCTCTGAGGGAGGTGCACAGACTGCCTAGTTCAACTTTTCTTTTGAGCCACCTGTGATCAGGCCAAAAACTGTTACAATTCTGCATTGTATGCACTTATTTGCAAGGCTGAATGTAACACCCAAAACTGTTGCCTGAGTCTTAAGGATGCTGCTTCTGTGAACCACCAGCCTCCATCCCCTCTACTTCTTCTCAGGAGAGGGGCCTTCCTCCAAAACAACATCTCCCAACAGCCGTCCCACCAAGCTCACTCATCCATCCACAGCATGACAACAGGTGAGCTGGCATCTACACATGTTCAAATCCTTTGGCATGGTGGTAAGCCTGGCAGGTCCAGCTTCTTACTCTTGAGCGTGGATAAATTTTCCAATGGGCTGCAAGCCCAACCCAAGCTGGAAGGCTACACTCAAGTCTCTTGCCCTTCAGGAAGGAGACATCTCTCAGCCACATGGAGGGTCCCAGCACCAGACCTGCCCATACGGCACTATCCAAAGTGGGACTGCTAAGCTCCTCTGGGTGAGTCAGAGAGGCCTGTACACTGAATGAGAATGAGCTTGGGAAAAGCTCCAGTTTAGGGGATTTAGCCCAAACCACTCGCAAGACCACCAGTGTATAGAAGACGAGGTAGGAGCACAGAAAGGCAAAGGGTGGGAAGGTTCAAGAAGGATCCCGTTTCCCAAGTTCCCCCCAAAGTTCCACCTGCGAAACCCAACAGCTGGCTCAGGCCAGAGAAGACAAAGTTTTGCCACAAATCTGCAGCCCAGGGCAGTCAGACCTCCAGCCACACACTGCAGGGTGGTCTAAGAATCAGTGATCTAGGAATCACTGCAGGGTAGTCTAGGAACCAGTGGTCTAGGAATCACTGCAGGGTGGTCTAGGAATCAGTTGTGGTCTAGGAACCACTGTCACGAGGAAGCGAGGCAGGAACGTTGCCCTGACGACCATGTGGCACGGACAGCAAGCTGTAGCACACCAGGGCCACCGGGCACTTCCCGAGCCCGCGGCACGCGGCCGTTGTCCCCTCCCTGAGGCGCCTAGCGCGAGGGCTGAAGAGGGCACGCGGTGAGTCCCGCCCCAGGGCTCGCGGCCAGAGAAATTGGTGACGCAAAGCCGCTCTGTCACTGCAAGAAGGACCCTGCAGAAGGCAAGGCACAACTACAGTAGTACCTTAACGGCGCCCGCGCCCGCGCCACATTAGTGGGGGGCAAGCTTACCTAGGCACAGGAAGCGGGATTCTCGGTCACCGCTCAGCCTCCGCGCGATCGCCACAAAGCTGGCGCCCTGCACGCGTTCGGCTCTGTTTACCAATTCATCCTCGACGGGGGAGGTGCCGCGCCCGTTAGCCCCGCCCCTCTTCCCCTCTCATTGGCTCTCAGACCGTCGCCCGCCCAACGCCACGCGACGCAGGGGAGCGTGCACGGCCCGTGCACCCAGACTTCAGCCAATCGAATTTCAGGGCGGAGAACGAGGAGCCAATGGAAGGCCACTCTGGCGTGTGAAGACTCTGCGGTTTTCCCTTTTCTCTCCTGAGGGTTGCCCTTTTCCGGAGTTAGGGAAGCTGTGTCCCTGCCCCGGGCTTGTGACCTCTTAGGCGTGACAGCAGCGATGGCCGCGTGCGCGCTTTCTCTCTACTGCAGTTCGCCGGGCCTCTGAGGGGGCCTCTCTTGGAACAAACGATACTGTGGGGCTCGGGACGGGGTTGTACGGAGGGGTTTGAGGACAGGGCGAGCCCTGCGCAGTAAAAACAGGACCTCCTTCCTTTTTTCCTCTCCCTTTTATTTTTGCACAGAAAAGCACTCAGAGGAGGGGAAAGCGAGACGCCACGGATTCAGATCACGCTTGCCTCATGCTCACCAGACTCTCCCATTTTATATTGCTGTCTCCCAGGCCTATTGCGTTTGCTTTGTATGTTTGTGTGGATGCCACCCTTAAAAAACAGTCTTTGCCACTGCGGCCTAGGACGCTGGTGCGCTGGTGGCGTCTCGCCAGAGGTGACTGCTGGAAGAGGGAGCCGGACCTGGAGAAGAGCAAGCGCCTTCTAGGCGTCACTGCTTCTGAAACGGAGCAAATACAGTAGGCTTAGGCCCAGCCGGTACTTTGGCTCCCTTTTACCACACAGGTGGAAGGACCAAGCCTGCAAGCCTCCTGAGGGTGACCTCTGCCCCGTCAGGTGCAAACTTCCTTTACTGCCTGCAGCCCACTAAGCCTTCCCAGCCTCCTCCAGGATCTCCACTCAGGACTCCCAACAATTAATCTGGAGTTCTGTCTAGCAGTAATTCTTGTGGAAAATAGAAGCATAAGAACAATTCAGTGACTTTGGTTTTGTTTGTTTTGTTTTGCAATACTGGGATTGAACTCAGGGCTTTTGTACTGAGCAGAATCTCTGGCCCTTTTTTATTTTGAGCCATGATCTCATTACATGGCTCAGGCAGATCCTGCTTCAATTTGCCATCTTCCTGCCTCAGCCTCCCAGAGTGCTGGGATTACAAGCATGCACTGCCTCACCCAGGGCTTATTGCTCTCTCAAGGGCCTGTGAGTGTTTTCATAAGATACTTAACCCAAAAGACTACTGTTTATTCTAGGATAGTTTTTTCCTCTTGTTTATTAACATTTAATTTTTAGGAAGACATTTTAATATTTATTCTTGAAAAAATGTAAAGGTGGTGGGAGAAGTACTTTATTAACATGAAGTCAGAAGTGAACCTACGCTCGCTCCTGCTTCCTCACTGAACACTTGGAGCTTGGCTTCCCAGAGGTCTTGGGTGAGCTTGTCCATTCCTGCTCCGGAAAGAGTAAGTCTCAACATGTGTGCTTTGGGGTGAACATAACCCTAATAGAGTCAGGCTCCCTTCCTCCTGAGTTAGAGGCCTTGCTTCCAATGTGACAGCGATGGCACTTGGTTGGCTTCATCTGGGTCATGGTGGGGGCGTTCTGAACATTCACACATCCTCCCTGCAGTCCTCCCCTGGGTTCTGCCTCCCCTATCTTCATACTATATAGAAAATAAATTTTAAAGGAGAATTAAGAAGTCATTTTGACTGAAGTTTCAAGTAATTGCCCCCAAACAATCCAGAGCCAGGCCAACCAGGCCAACCAGCCTCCAGGGGTGCCAGCAGCTGTCCCTTACTCCAGCTTAGGAGCCCCCCTGGATATCTAAGGACAAGCATAACCAACTGCCACAAACTATCTTACGGACCACCAGTCTAGTTTTCTAGAGAAATGCCCCTTAGTCTTTGCAAAGAAGGTGCCTTCCTCAGGTTAATATGATTTTGACCCACATTCTTCAGTCACTTGACTTGGCCTGTCAGGATGTTATAAATTCTCTGCTTCTCCTACTAAGAAGTGAGTCGTTCCTTCCGTTGCTCAGACTGAGGGAGACTTGGCCTCTGTCGTTAACCCGTCCATCATCCCTTGCATCAAAACTATGAGCAAAGTCTTCCACTTCATCTTCAGGCTACCTCCTGAGTCAACAGATTTTTACCTCCACATCACTTCTGCCCTGGGCTCAGTCAGCATCATCTGTCACCTGAATCCTTTCAACAGCTCACTAACCGGGGTTCCATACAGCTTCCTACAGTGATCCTTTGTTGTTTGTTTTAAAACAAAAGACAGGTCATGTCACTTCTAAACTCACACCCAGCTGCTGCTGGCTTCTTGACTCACTCAGAATAAAATCTCAAATCCTTGTATTGCTCCGTACACATGCAACGTGACCTTACACCTCAGGTGTCTTTTGGTGTCATTTTCAACAGCGCTTTCCCTCTCTCACATTAATCCAGAGAAGAAGAAAAGCCTCCGCACAGTGGTCTAATACACCAACAACAAGCCCTGCTCATGCACTGCACTCTCACTTGGCCTGGAAGATGCTTTCCTAAGTCTCTGGGCACACACACATGCTTCAGGGGGTCTCTCGTGAGGCATCACCTTATTATCCTACTAAAATGGGACTGTCGTCTGGCTTTATCTGGTCTTAAGAGGAACCCCCACCACTTATCCTGCTATTCTTTTCTTCCTTGTACTAATGTATCTAATTATTTGGTTTTTAACTGTCTATCTCTACCAATTGGACTGTATGTTTCATGAGAGCAAAAACTGTTTCTTTGGTTCACCCTACAGTCTCAGCACCTAGAGCAGTCACTGCCAAGCTGTAGGTGCTCAATAAATATCTAATAAAAACATGGGCAATGGAGACAGATGGTCCAGCTCTGCTAAGGATTAGAATCCCAGCTCTGCTAAGTACTATGTGACCCTGGACTGGTTTCTTAAGCTTTCAGTGCTTCAGTTTCCTCCTCTGTAACTTGACTAATGATAGTATCTGTGTCTAATAGGGTTGTTGAGCATAAAGTGAATTCATAAGTGTGCAAAATGATTAAGCTAGTGCCTGTTACATGGTACATATTATAAAATTTTAGTTATTTTGTTTACTAAATGAATGATAAAGCCATCATGGTAATACATATAATGTATTCAGCAAAATATTATATGGATATCCATATATTACTAAAAATTTCCCCATACATCATCAGAAAAACTTACAATACTGAAATTTAAGGTTTTGGGACCAATATTTTCTGTAATTTCATCTAATTCATTAACTATTATACTTCAAGTGTTTCATGACCCTTATGATGTTACTACCTCAAGGATACAAGGTATAGGGGATCCTCACATTTTGCACACAAAAACAACTATCAACAACTTCATCCTTTACTTGACTTTTACTACTTGAGTAAATAACTCAAATTTTAGTCTTAGTGTATAATACTTAGCTAATCAATTTATATGTGCTATTTTCTCTTTAACATTGAACTCTAAAATAGAACCACCTAATGTTCTATAGACATTGATCCATCATAACTTTCAGACATGGAGAAAAAAATCCCAAGTCCCATTCATAGAAATACAGTTCTCAGGGAGGGAGAGGAGGTGAAGGGGATGAAAGAATTAAGATATATTATATACATGTACCAATCCCCCAAACACATGTCAATAAAAATTATGTACCACAATAATTATGTACCACAAACACATGCCAATAAAAATTAAAATTTAACCAATAAAAGAAACATAATTAATTCTTGTTTTGCACATTACCTAGTTACATACTGTATCATGTTCCTTTTGAGTCCCCATCTTTTGGAATTTAACATGAAATTTTCAATAAAACCAAGTTACAATTGCGTGATAATTAAAACCAACAGTGCAAGAGGAGTTTCCAAGCAAGAAGATGCTTGGGGGACAATCATGGCCTGGATACCTGCTCTTCATGGGTCCTTGGGTGCCTACCCCATGCACCAGGGGGCTCTGTCACTACAGGACAGACACTCTTGTTTATTAATTCTTTTGTTCATGGACAATAATGAAGTAGGGATTAAGACAGATTCCATGGTCATGGGTGTAGCTCATGGGCAGAGCACTCGCATGGTGTACACGAGGCTCTAGGTTCCATCTCCAGTGCTGCAAAAATAAAATAAAATAAAATGGATTCTATTATTTAGTTTCCTAAAACACCTTCACAAATCACTGTTTTCGAAATGCTAGATTATTATAAGCAATCACAGGGCTCCCCTTTCCACCTAAAAAAATTTTCTAGTTTTAAAAAGCCTTTGGACATTTTAACTAATTGATTTTGATTTATCTCTAGGTAACAAGTTCATTTGATTATTTAACAATCTACTTTAAAAAGGACTGCAATGGAAAGTTTCCTCCCAACTCCTTCCCTTTCCCACTCATTTACAGTCTCAGCACCCCACGCTTCCCACAAATACACATCATTGTTACTGTCTCTTGTCTTTTTCCAAAGTGTCTCTGTACATATACAAGCAAACACAGACCTATGCTTATATTTTATACCACTGGCCATATTATCCATACTCTCCTTTTTCTCATTTAGCAATGTAAGCTTTATGCTTTTTCCAAATCAGTACACGGCCAGGGATGTAGTTCAGCAGCACAGTGCCTGCCTGGCAAGTGTGAGGCCAAGTTTGATTCCTAGTACCAAAAATAAATAAACGTAAATAAATGAATAAATCGGGGCTGGGGATTTAGCTCAGCGGCATAAGCACCTGCCTTGCAAGCGTGTGGTTGTGAGTTCGATCCCTGGTACTGGTAAAAAAGAAAAAGACAAAAAACAAAAAAAATAATAAATGAATAAATCAATCCACAGAGAACATCCTGGCTCTTTGTCAGTGTTTCCTTACATGGATGAACCATAATTTACTTACACAGTTTCATGTCTTTACACAGTCTCTGTTCTTTTGCTATTACCAACAGTGTTGCAGTGACTAATCCTGTTTTCAAGATGTGATTAATTGGATCTAAGTAGGGTTAGTTTGCGCTTGGAGACAGGTGCCAGAGTTGAACCCAAAGTACTTTTGTTGTCAGCAGAGGCGTGAGATGCACACACGAGTCACTGATTCCAGGCTTAGTCACACACCATCCCTCACACTCAGTGGTGAAACTCAAGGCAAACCCATGGTGCCTGGGTCTAGGAGTGTGCCATCACAGGCCACTGTCTGAAAGTCACCAGATTTGGGAAAATCCAAGTCACTCCTGCTAAGAGAATGACTTAAAGGAATTCCAAATCCTGTTAAACCAAGGCAAGACTTTAATTAGCTGACTGCACAGTTAGAGGTGATAAAGCATATGACAGAAGAGGCTCAGCTGGGGTAGGGGAGAAGCAAGATGGCAGAGAGATAACAACTGGCTACAGAAGCTCTCTGAGATAGTCAACTTAGAATTCACCATAATACAAAGTGAAGAGCCCCAAACAGAAGAAGATGAATTCTCCCATCTCAAGAAGAAATTAAGGCGACTTGCCAACCATCCGAGGTTCTGCCAAGGTCCCACTGCGACTTGCCAAGCTGTCTGAGGTCCTGCTGCTTCGACATTGAATTCCGGGGCTAGCGAGCCAAAGGGAGAGCTGAGTTGGCAGGGTGCTGCATCAACCTGTGGTGAGTGACAGGAACGGAGCTGTTCCATAAATAGGGGGGCTCCGGCAGATGACATTCCCGGATGGGCAGGACTGGCAAGTACACGGGGCAGCAGTGACTTCAGTCAATTGCTCCCTTCCCATATGGGATTGGTGGAGTGAGCTAGGCCTGGGTCACGTGACCTGGCTGAGACCCAATAGGTTATCCAAAATCAAGTCCCTACAGTGGCGCACACTAACCACATTAACCCAGTGAGATCTCAGAAATTTGACTGACAGTGCAGGTCACAGCAGCTTGACTGACCTGGAGGGGAGGCAACACAAAGAAATGCAGTGCACATCACGAGAACTTGACTGTTCCTCCCCACTGCACTCCAGCCACCACCTGCAGTGCCTCTGGGCCACCAGAAAGACCTCTCGCCCGTGGGCCTGGGAGCAACTGGGCACCCACTGGCTTCCGGCGCCCCTGATCCCACCGAGGCCACCAACCTGGAGGGGAGGCAGCACAAAGTCTAGCACCACGGCTGCCTCTGTGCTCCAGCCACTGCCACCTGGAGGGGAGGTGGTGCAAAGTAAATATAGTGCAGGCCACAGCACTTGACTGATCTGGAGGGGAGGGGCCAGCATAGCTGCCCCTGTCTGCAACTCACTAGCACACTGCAGTAGGAAGGGTCATCTAGTCAGCACGCTTCAGAAGAATTGTAACCAACAATGAAAGAAACTGGGGCCTCCTGGAAGAAGCAAAAAAGATGATGGGAAGAGGAAGCAACAACAAAAATTACCCAGACCCCAACCCTGAGAACATTGACCCAGGACAGGTAAATACAAAGGGGAATGAGAACAGTAAACATGCAATATCAGACACAGCGCCAGTGGACATAAAGAGATATATTCAGGACCTCATAGACAAGTTCAAAAGTGAAATATTTAGCCAAATAAAGCAAGATATAAGAAAATTAATTAAAGAGATACTAAGCACCCCTCAAACAGACACAGATGGAGGAAGGGGTCAAACAAAGGAGAGAACCATTTGATGAAGAATATAAAAAAAATAGAATACATGAAGCAGATTCAAAGAGATCACCAGGAAATTAAAAACTCTATGGAAAGATGGCAAATCAGCATGAAAGAAACTAAGGATAGATTATCCAAACTGGAGGACAATTTTGCAGTGTGGGAGTATGAAAGCGAAAACTTTTTAAAAATAACAAGGAAACAAGCAGTAATAATACAAAGGCTAGAAGATGACAAAAGGATTTATAACTTGAGAATAAAGAGTGTGAATGAAGAAGCTGGGGTACAAACAAAGGAACTACAAAGTTTATTCACAGAAATAATTAAGGAAAACTTCCCAAACATAGGAAAAAGAAATGATATTCTGATATATGAGGCATACAGAACTCCAGCCACTTACAACCAAAACATAGCTACACCCAGGCATATAATAATCTAAGATCCCAGGAATTCAATATGAGATCAAAATATTAAAGGCTGTTGGAGACAAGAAACAGATAACCTATAGAGGAAGGCCCATCAGAATAACGGCACACTTCTCGACACAAACCATCAAGTCAAGAAGAGCCTGGAGCAAAATATTCCAAGCCCTGAAAGAAAATAACCTCCAGCCCAGACTGATATACTCTGCTAAACTGTCTCTAGAAATTAATGGAGAAACAAGATGCTTCCAAGACAAAGAGGAACTCGGGAAATTCTAGAGAGACAGAAAAGTACTAAGATTCCAGAATAGTGCAGAGAGGCCTCAATGAATGGAGCAGAAAACAGAATGAAAAAGATAAGCAAACAACTGATGGCAAACAAGAGCATAACATAAATGAGGCAGAGAAGATTTTATTCAAAACTGATATGATTGATAGTATCATGTCTGAGAGTATAAGCAACTACACTGAAGATGACAAGACTCTACAATACACATTCTGGTTTGATAACTGCCAGTTTTTGAAGTTCTACACTATATACAAAGTTGTGTTTTTATTAATACTGTTATGTACTGATATATTCAATTATACTATGTCTGATGATATAGCCAATTCTATTGGTGAAAACAAGAGACAACACAGGAACCATGGTAGGACTCTTTGTACAATGGTCTTGTATGTTTATTTTGTTTCATGTGTTTATAGGAATATGTTTTGTTTTGACATGCTTTGTTTTGTTTCTCTCTCTAATATAGAAAGGATAGAAATACATGTTAAGACTCATGCATGTGTAGAATCTGTAAACAGTTTATGAGAACAGATCTTATGACACATGATGAAATGAACAGATACTTTGAAGAAAAAGACACTAAAATACCCAGTGCTGATCCTGTAGTGTCGCAATGTGAAACTCAGCAGTAGTATTATTCTTTGTTCAGAGTGATATTAGCCTGCTTGGATTTATTCAATGTCAACATAATTGAAGATATGGATAACTGCATGTATGTTTAAGTGTATAGGGTTGATAACCATATTTCTAAGTTTTTGTTGGATAATTGAACAGAACTGGTTGCAATCTCACTGTTTGAATCCCCACTTTAGTATCTTGAATAACTATTTGTAAGAAGACAAACTTTAATCATCAACTAGTGATTTCTTACTGTTTATTTTTTTTAATTATGTATTATTTCTACCCGTTTTCTGTTTTGTTTAGTCTTTCTTTAAATTAAATTTTTAAAAAGTCACGACAGTACCTAGTGCTGATCACAGAGTATCATGATGTGAAATCCAGCAATACTATTATTCTTTGTTCAGAATGATTTTAAACTGCTTTAGTTTGTTTAATCTAAACATAAATGAAGATATGGATAGCTGCATGTATGTTTAAGTGTATAGGATTGACAACCATGTTACTAAGTTTTTGTTGGACAGTTGAACAGAATTGTTTGCAGTCTCACTGTTTGAATTCCCACTTTACATATTTCACTCTTGTACCTTGAATAACTATTTGTAAAATCACAATATGTAAACATCAACTAGTGATTTCTTACTGTTTATTTTTTTCTCTGAACATATGTATTATTTCTACCTATTTTCTGTTTTGCTTAGTCTTTCTTTAAATAAATTTTTAAAAAAAGAGGCTCAGCTCTCCACAACTACAAACATCCCAGTGAGACCCGTTAATGAGATGTATTCCTTTCCTGTTCATTTGCTCATGACACTTGGAGCAAGTATCGTTCTTCTTGAGAGCCTATTCTTCCTTTTGAGATTGATTTCAACATGCAAACATTAGCCAGGTGTGTCAGAATTATTGGTTTTATTTTTCTACGTTTAAATTAAACCATAATTTATATACAGTAAAACACAGAGATTTCAAGTTTATTCCAAAATAAACTTATAAATGAAAATATCAGGTAACCAGCATTTTCATAGAATATAGAAAAATTGGGCTGGGAAATGTAGCACCAAGGCAGAGAGCTTGCCTAGGATGTGGAAAGTTCTTCGTTCAATTTCCAAAGCTGCAAAGAAAAAAGCTTTTATTCTTCCAAAAAAGTTTCTTTCTGTCCTTTTTGCTAACCCCTTCCACCACCTACCATCTTACCCCAACTCTTTGGATTCTAATTTGATTTCATGAAGGGAAAATACCTGATTATAAAACAAGTATTAAGAAATGCCAAGTGAATTGAAAAGAAACATGACTCATTGTCATGTCATTAAGTTCTCTAGGGTGTGAGCGAAGCCATCGCAATTGCTGGATGCATACTTCACTTTGTTCTCCTTCATGTTGTCAACGGGTCCTTTAAAAAATTTCCTTTGTTTAAATTAACCATAAATGTTGAAGAAATTTCCAGATTCAGGCCCCAAGTTTGCAAACTACAGAAACAACCAACTCTGCAGACTGAAACCATAAAGTGAGCCTAATCCTGTATTTCCATCTTGCCTGATTCTTTGAGAGATACACAGAGCCAGGGTTATGAGGACGAGTTGAGGCAAGAGAGTAGAAAAGAGAAGCACCTTGCCCAAAACAGAGAGCTCACTCTGGGCAAGGCCATGTGTGGGCGGGAAATGATGTCAAGGCAGTGTTAGAATAGCTCCAAGGAAATGCATATCAATCTATAGGTGAGGATTGATTACAGACATAGGTTTTTCCATGACCAAGGAGATTCAAAGTCAATGTGACCTTGTAATAAAAGAGCAAAGAGGGGCTGAGCTTCCTCAGGTGAGTGTGTGATCCCAGGCTCAAAGGCATGAATCCCCAGGCTGTGGGTAGAACTGAATGAACTTCTGGTTTTCTTTTCTTTTTGTGTGTGTGTGCCAATGATTGAGATGTCAGATAGTATCGTTGTTGGTGGTGAGGTGTTTTAGATAGGTGCCCCCAAGCCAAGATGCCCAGCAGTATGTGTGGGTCCTGCAAAGAAGGCAACAGGGGGAAGTCCACAGAAAGGAGGTCAGATTGCTGTGACTGCTGGTGAGGGAAGGAGTTCTCCCTGCCCCAAGAAAGGACACAGAACAGTTGTTCTGCATGTGTGACAATACCTTTAGCTGACTTTACAGAGTCCATGGGACAGCCACTGTCCCTAGTGGGTGGTGGATTTGGGAATTTATCTGAACAGCAGAGCTCTGAAACTATATCCCTGGACCACTGGTGAGGAACACTCTCATCCCACCTTGAAATGATGAGAGTAGAATTGTCCCACTCAAGGAGCCCAGAGACTCTAGACTGTCAGGAACAGTGGTTTCTGCCCGCAAGTGAAAGTCCATCTGAGTCCACTGCCTACTTTGGACCATGTGTAATTTGTATATGGAGATAAGTGGGGAGCCCCCTGAAAGGGGGTACCAAGCTTTATGCTAATGAGGCAAGTTTTCTTTATGGGGAAAGTAAGAGATTCCATCCCCTTGCACCCTGACTTGGTTCACCCTAGCTGCTTGAGAATGATCTAAATCCTGAAATTTCTTTGTGCTGGGTGACATTTCTTGCCTTAACAGAAGCACCAGGAATTTGCATTCCCACTAACCTGGACCACCTTTGTCAGTGTCCCCTTGGCTTTCTGCCTCTGGGGCTGTTACTATGACTTCTCCCTGCCTCCTGCCCCTCCCTTATCATCTGCAATCATTAAAATCCCACTTAGTCTTTGAGACCTTATTTCAATGTTACTTGCAATGTGACACCTCCCTGAGCACCTTAGCCAGAAGCAATCTGTCTCCCCTAAATTTACAGTACACGTACATGTCTTTATGTCTTCCACAGTACCTTGTACCTCAAAAGTTCCCCTTAAATTTAGAAAAGAAAAGGCTAAATTGCTACCAAGGTGTGATGAGCAATTGAAGCATCTTGTAGCTGCTATTGATTTGAATGGTAGCTGCAGGGATAGTCCCCCTGGTATAATCAATTCTAGCCTCTTGCCAACAGCTAGGTCACACACGACATGTCCACAGTGATTGGTCCTGGAATGCTCCAATTAGAAGGAAGCCCAAGATTTCTGTACAATGGCTACCTGAAACATCTTCTCTCTCCCTGGACTAGATGGATCCTGATGCTGTTCACAGCGACCTTGCCATGAATAAGCCAGCCAGAACAATAAAGACATGCATTCTACAATTTATTAGATAAAAAAAAAAATAAGTTGACAACTAACTTCAACACCTTATTAGATGTAATGTGAAAGAGACATGCAAATACTGAAACAAAGCCTGCACAAAGGAGCCAAGGTGGAGTTCTAGTTAAAACATGTAATTAGCCTCCTCTAATACTGAACTTGTGTCAACTAACCAATCCTTTTCATATTTTCTCTTACTCCTAAGCAAAGGTGTTACAATTAGTGTGCTGGGAACTATACTAGTCAATTTCAGAGTCTGAAAGTCAAAGTAAGGTGGTTCGCTTGGTTCATCCCTTAATGGGGATTGGCCAGTGTGTGTAAGGGAAAAAGAGATCACTTGGAAACAGGAAACCAAAAATTAAGGGACTGAGTTCACTTTGTAACATTTCCCTCTTGTGACAGCTCAGGGATCCCAGAAGAGGCCCCTTAATCCCTCCCCCTGAGTCAGCTCCCCTCCAGACAGAAAGACATCTCAGTTGGCTCCACTCTTAAGGGTCCCTTTAAGCACTGCCATGCTAGGAACCAGACTCCCAACACATATACCCTTGGGGTCACTTCTGAATGTGTCCCAACCACAGCAGGAATGCAGCATTGTGTGAGCACTGGGGGTGTTTGTGTGTACCCTGCTTATGTGTGCACATGTGCACACACACATTCACAATATCTGAATTGTATTAGTGAGGGGAAAAAATACCTCCAGTCCCTGGGAGAATTGCAACAGTTGATTTTACAAAATTGGACACTTTAAAAACTTTCAGTAAAAATTATCAAGAGAGGGAATTGTTGTCCTTTGAGAATCATTTGATTTTTTGTAGTGCTGGGATTGAACCTAAGGTCTGGGGCATGCTTTGCCAACCACTACTGCCCTGGCACTCTTTTGAACACTTTTTTCATTGATTTCTGTGTTAAAAATGATTTTCTATTTTCTATCTGAAGTCTTATACTACACGTTTTTTCCTTTTAAAAATTAATGCATTGTTTGCACTCCTCTTGTTAGTATTAAAAAAATAAAATAAACTTTTAGCCTAATATGGTTAATATTCTGAATGTGTTCCTTAGAATGTAAAATGGGACTCCAATAACAGGATGATAATGCTGACTTTTCCTGATTAGTCCCATGCGTTGACCTTTGGTGTAGGCTTTTGCAACCTGTTTGTTCTCTTGCTTTCCTGCCAAGCATTTCTGGATCCTTTTTCCAGGCACTTAGCTCCTTATGTGCTGGGACTATGTCTTGTGTCTACTTCATAACTCATGTCTTCATCGTGCCGTGGGAGTACCAGAGCTTCCCAAGAGCTCATGGAAATTTCCACAGCAGCTGTCAATCCCAACCACCCCTTCCAACCTGGGCTCTGCGTCCTACTAGCCCAAGGACACTGAGCCTGGCTCTGGGTCAAGCTCTAGGTCTATTTATGAATTTTTATCTCAGGGTTTGCACATTGGCACTTTGCACTCAGGAAATTTCCTCCTGGCTTCACCAGTCAACACACAAACATTTATCTTTATCTGAGCAAGAGGAGAACAGTAGGTCAGACAAACAATCTCTTAAACCAACTCCTCCATCATGAGTGGCTGTTTGGCCTAGTGCATTGTTACAACTGGTTCATTCTTTTGGTTCAGTACCTGATCTCTGATGGAAATCAAGAAAACATTCTGGTATCAGATCAAATATCTTTTTGAAAACTGATGAGCTTATTAGTGAATTAGTACTTCTCACATGCTTCTCCTTTGGGGGAAAATCTGTCTCCAAGATGGTAGGAACCTCTTACTCACTCTAACAGACATAGCCCTGAGCTCAGCCCACTGACATCTCATCACTGGTAAATTCAAAGACCCATGGGAAGCTCATGGATGAGCTGAGCCCTCGAGGATCAGAAGTACTTGGTGTCCAAGGATTGGCCTTGGCTCTACCACAGCAGTGCTGTGCCCTCTTCTGGGACAAGGACCTGGAAACTGAAAACCTGAGAACAAGGCCAAACTCAGTCACTCTACCTGTCCCCTCACCCATGCATTGTCTAACTTCTCTGTTTTAAGAGCTATGCTCCTCACACACATACTTCAATCCTAATTTTACTTTATGATATGTGTAATATTATTTTACCATTGCTACATGTTTACCTTGCTATATGTCTTATGTTGCACTGTCTTTACCCATCATATGCCGTGAGAAGTTTGTAGGCTGACGTGCCTCATGGAGTGGCCCGGCTTCTTGCCTCACCCCCTCATCTCTTCTCTACACTGCTTCCTTCTCACGCTGCCTCCAGAGCTCCAAATTCGTCTCACTTTGTGCTGTAGGTTCATTTATTTCTCTACTGTTTCTTCAGCCAAACCCAGACATTCAAACTCATTCAAGCTGCAGAGTGAGATGTCCATTTTACAAGATCCACCCCACCACACAACTGAGACTGTAAATGCTATTTTTCTATCAAAAATAAAAATACAATTTCTGTGAAAATGAAAATTCAGAGAAAATTATGAAAAGAAGGCACAATTCTGGGATCTAATTCTCACAACCAGGAAAATCTGTTTACAACTCAAAAGCAGGAGAAAGGTCACTGTCATCTGGGAATTTGACTCTGCACCAAGAATTAGGAAGGAAAATATCAAGATATGTGGGGGAAAGTTAGACATGATTGATCTCATGATCCAAGGTGAAAGGAAAAACAGCTCTGAAAAAACAAATGAGATTATAAATTGCAAATGACCACAAAAAGGGGTAAAAGAAAAACAGGTCCACCATCAAATATACAATCAAAAGTAGGTAGGAGTCTTAGTCCATTTTCACTGCTGAATTAAAAGAGGTTTATTGTCTCAGAGTTTGGGAGGCTGAGAGTCTAAGATCGAATAGTGGGTAGTGTCACAGTGTGGGGAGCAGCTGAAAAGTAATAACACAGGGAGACAGAGAGGGAAGAGCTAGTCCTGCTCTTTTCTGACAACTCATTCCTGGGGGAAATAATTCATCCCTCAAGCCCAGCCTTCGTCCCATCTGGGCACAACATCCCGCATGACCTAACTGCCTCCACCAGGCCCCACCTCTCATGCCTCCCACCACGGCTCAGCACTGCGACACAGGACCAAGCCTCCAGCCCACGAACCCTTGAGACATAGCACAGCCAAACCACAGCCACGGGCTGAATGGGTCAGCAAGGTGCTTTTTTTCCATACCAGCTGACAAAGGCTCTCAGAACTTCATCATGTGACTTCAGAGCCACTGCAGGTGTCATCTCTATCCCATGTTGGGTTTAATGTGCCAGGTGTGACAGTGGTACCCTTAAACTTCTGCCCACACTCCACTGGCAGAAACACAATTACATGTCCACACCCAGCTGCAGGGGAGCATGGGAAATGTCACCCAACTGTGTGCTCTGAAAACAGAGAAGACTATGGATTTTGTCTAGCAGCTCACAGTCTCTGCTACGAACTCCTTTGAGTTCCCTTATCAAGGAGAATGAGAATTAGGGAAGAAAATTGAGGAACAATACTGGTAAGAGGATTTGAAGCTCTAGGTGCAGAAAGAGTTTGTAGAAAAGCACTTTGTTGCCCCAGGCAAGTTCAGTCTCCTGACCTGGATAAATTGAGCTGGCTCACAGATAAGTTAACTTCATGTTTGAGGAAATGTAACAAACAGAAATGCTGCCAGAAGACTGAGAGGTAGGTGATGCTTTCCTGATTTTCAAAAAGGCTAAGAAAAAGGCTAAGGGGTTGGGGATTTAGCTCAGCAGCATAAGCACCTGCCTGGCAAGTGCGAGGTTGCAGTTTCAATTTCTGGTACACACGAAAAAGTATACATTGGCAGATTTGACATCAATATGGGGTGAGGTGACAACGAACATTTAAAAGGTCAAGGATTGAGCACTTAGCCAACGTGGGGTCCACATCAACTTCACCTCCTTTTGTGAAAGAGCTAACCTTAGCAATGTTCATTTTCTTAGACTGTAATATTCTCCAGGAAATGTAGTCTAAGCAAACAGTACAAATTATGAACAATCATTTTGCACAAAAATGTTCATTACAGCTTTATTTAAAATAGAAAAATAAGGTACAACTGAGTAGTACAGAAATAGGGGAATGGTTATATAAATTATTAATCATTGATATAATTTATTATATTGCCTTTGAAGAGTAATGATGCAAGAAAATAGTTGTGAGAAATGATCTATAAAAAATCAAAAATTAGCTGGCTGTGGTGGCACACGCCTGTAATCCCAGCACTTGGGAGACTGAGGCAGGAGGATTGTTGCAAGTTCCAGACAAGTCTGGACTACAAAGTGAAGTCAAGGCCAGCCTGAACTGTGTAGTCAGAACCTGTCTCAAAAAGGCCAAAAAAAAAAAGAAAAGAAAAGAAAGCAAAAACTTAATACAACTTCCGTATGACCCAGCACTCTAGTTCCTGGACACACACCCAAAGGAAATGAAGTGAATATATCAGAGAGACATCTACAATTCCACGCACACTGCAGCACTGTTTGGTATACCCAAAACAGGGAGGTTAGATGTCCCACAACAGATAAAGAGAAGAACAAAACGGAATATATACAATTGGAATACTATTCAGCCTTATAAAAGAATACAGTCCTGTTGTTTGTGACAATGCAGATGAACCTGGAGGATATTGAGTGAAATGAACCAGGCACACTGCATAATCTTAATTTATATTTAGAATCTAAAAAAGCTGAATCCCCGGCAAGCATAAGGTCCTGAGTTTGATTCTCAGTGCCCAAAAGTAATATAAAATTAAATTAAATTTAAAAATCGAATTCATGGAAGCAGAGAATAGACTGGTGATTACCGGTAGTTAAAGGAGAAAGGGGTAGAAAAATATTTGAAGAATACAAAACTCCAGTTAGGTGGGAGACATAAGTTCTAGAGATCTCTTATACAACATGGTAAGCATAATTAATAATAATGTATTATATTCTCAAAATTGGAGAGATTTTAAGCATTCTAACTATAATAAATGCTGAGTATGTGAAGTATTGCATGTTAACCCAATTCAGCTGTTCAGTATATATGTATATATATTTCATAATGTATACATATTTCATATTACACATAACAAATGTATATAATTTTGTCAGTTAAAAAATTTAACTTAATAAAGGAGGATGCAAATAACAAAGAATGAATGCTCTCGGTGATGTGAAAAATAGTACAGAAGATACAGAAAAAAATCTTCTAAGAGATGGTCAATTAACAAAGAGGAAAGGTACAGAAATTATGCTAAAATGTCAACAGTAGCTAACTCACCAAGATAGAATTATTGGTTATTCCTCTGTGTATTTTACAGCATATTGTCACAGTGAGGTGTGTCTTACATCTATAAATAAGAAAAAATCTATCTTCTGAAAAAAAATATTCTTGATTCCACAAGGCATTTCACAAAGTTCTCCAGTGATGCTCCTAAGTGCTGAGGGATGGACCTGAGCATTGAGTTGTAGGTATAGGTGGTTAGAAATCACTGAATCACCGTCTCTGGGCAGTTTTAGAATCTAGCAGCAGGAGCAGGATCAGGTTCTGATTAATTCACTTATCTGTGGGTCAGACAAACGTCTAGAACCACACTGTCCAGTATACTATCCATGAGCCATCTGTGACTAACAATTTTTAAATAATTAAAATTAAATACAATCAGCCAGGTATGGTGGCACATGCCTGTAATCTCAGCACTTGGGAGGATGAGACAGGATTGCTGCAAGTTCGAGGCCAACCTGGGCTACAAAGTGAGTTGGAGGCCAGCATGAAGTGCATCATGAAATCCTGTCTCAAAAAAACAGAAACAAACAAAAAATTGTAACAATAAAGTGAAATACAATTAAAAAGTCAGTTCTCCAATTGCATTAACTTCATTTTCAAAGGACTCAACCGCATTTCAAGGACTAGGTGGCTAGTGGCTAGTGGCCAGTACACTGGACAGCACAGAACTGGGGCATTTCTGGCCTTACAGGTAATACTGAAGTAGCTAGGAGACAGGCTTCTCAGTTTCACAGAGCCACCGGGTTGAAGGAGTAATCATGTTCAGACGATCACCCTGGGCTGGAACACTGAGCCGAGTCTGCATGGCTGAACTTGGACAGATGCAAACACAGTACCCTGCAGGTAGGCTCCAAAATACAACTGCAGGTGTAGCAGCATGGGAGGAGGACACTGCTTGGAATTGAAGACAAGCTCCACAGGCATCTACGGGGCTCTGCAGCTATGCAAACTAATGAGATCTTTAGCTCAATTCAGGATGCATAACATTTAGAATAACCAAAGTGATGGCACCAAGCTGTCATAGTGGAACTACACTCAGAATTCAAGTGTTTTTCCCTCAGTGTTTTCAGAACTGGAACTGGTGGTAACAAAACGGATGAACTAGAGAGCATAATTTGGATCATTAGGAACTGCTGTTAGTTTACAGACAGACTGCAACTGGGAGATACCAAGGGATTAGGGAAAAAGTAATAACTGCAGTGCACAGCCCAGATACGTGGGTTTTGGTGGTTTGATGCTTCGTTTACTGAACAGTGAGAATATGACTCCTAAAGATACTACTACAAGGGGTGGGCCTGGTGGCAGACAGACACACAGACAGACAATTACTCTTGAACATATGCCAGAGACAATCATGTTTAGATTTTAAAGCTCTACTTCTTGCTTTTTTTCCTCCTATTCCCATATCTCCCCTTCAAGCCCCCTTCCCCTCGTTTATAGCAGCTTTGTTCCCAGTTTTTCCTCTTTTTCTAATGTTTTTCTTTTCCCGCTCCCTCCGCTCTAGTTCTCCTTTCCATTTGAACATTTTCTTCCTGTTTAACACTCTGTATTATACATCTTGGCCCTTATTTACACTTTCATTTTCTCACCCTAGAGCAGCAATGCAATGTTTACACATGTGTGTCTGATTTATTTCACTTACAGGTTTGGTCTCAAGGTGCATACATGTACCTAGAAATGTCTCAGGTTTACCCTTTATGGCAGAGTAGTGTTCCATTGTATACAAAAACCACATCTTTTTTATCCATTCATCAGTTGATGGGTGTTTGGGCTTTTACAAACTATGCCACTATAAACATGGGTGTGCACAGGTCACCATGGCATGATGCTTCTCTTTCAGGAAGATATCAAGAAGGGGAATAACTAGGTCAAGTGGAACCATTAGACCTAATTTTTAGAGAAGTCTCCACATGGATTTCCACAGTGGTTGTACCAGTCTACACTCCCACCAACAGTGGAGTAGAGTTCCTTTTTTCCCAAAGCCCCACCAAATTTGTTGTTGGTTGATTTCTTGATAATAGCCATTTTTTTAAGGTGAGATGGAATTTCAGTATTTCTTACATTTTTATTTCACAAATGAACAATGATTTTGAATATTTTTTTCATATATTTATCTGCTGCTTGTACTTCATCTGAGAAGTGTGTATTTTTTTCAGATCCCATTTTTGACTGGGTCTTTAGATTTGGGGGGTCTGATTTTTTTTAGTATATATTCTAGATAGTAGCCTTTTGTCTGAGGAAAGGTTGGAAAATCTTTCCCACACTGTAGTGGACTGTCTTCACTCTGTTGGTGGTTTCTCTTACTATTCAAGAGCTTTTTAATAAGATGAGATTTCAGTTGTTGATTTTTTATGATATTCCCATGCAATTGGGGTTTCATTCATAAGGTCTTTGCCTACAGAAATGTCTTCAAGACTTTTAACTATTCTGTCTTGTAGACCATTTGGTGTTTTTGTTTTAATATGTAGGTTTTTGATCCATTTCAATTTTAGTTTAGAGTATGGTGAAAGATGGAGGTCTAGTTTTAATTTTCAGCATGTGGAAACCTAGTTTTTCTAGCACCATTTCTTAAAGAGGCTGTCTTTCTTCAAAGGGAAATTTTTGGCACCTTTGTCAGGGATAAGGTAGCCGAGGATGTCTGGAGTTGTTTCAGCATATTCAATCTGTTCCATTGATCCTAGGTCTGTTTTTTTGTTTTTGTTTTTTTTTTTCTTTTTTGCCAGTGCCATGCTGTTTTTAAGAGCACAGTAGCTTAGTTGTATAATTTCAAGTCTGGGATTACGACGCCCCCTGCCTTACCTTAATTGTCCAGAATTGCTTTGCTATTCTAAGTCATTTCTGGTTCCAAATGAATTTTAGGACTGTTTTCTCTATTCTGAGAGATATGCTGTTGGAATATTGATCAGGATTGCATTAAATCTGTGTGGCAATTTTGGAAGTATGGCTATTTTCACTATATTGGCTCTTTCTACTCAAGAGCAAGGGATATCTTTCTATTTTCTGATATGCTCTTCAATCTCCATTTTAGAGTTTTCAGTGTAGAGGTCTTTTACTTCCTTCATTAAATTGATTCCTAGGTATTTAGTTTTTTTGATACTATTATGAAAGTTGTTTCCATAAATTCTCTCAGTAAGTTTGTTATCCATGTAGAAGAAGACTCTTGGTTTTGAGTGCTGACTTGGTGTCCAGCTATGCTACTGAATTTAGTTATTAAATCTAGAAGCCTTTTGGTGGAGTTTTTGGGGTCTTCTTTGTAGAATATCATGTCATCTGCAAATACGATAATTTAACTTCTTCCTTTACTATCTTTATTTCTTTTATTTCTTTCCCTTGTCTAATTGCTCTGGCTAATGTTTCCAGAAACATTGAATACGAGTGACAATGGACATCCTTGTCTTGGTCTTGATTTTAGAGTGAAAACTTTCAGGCTTTTTCTATTCAGTACAGTGTCAGCTCTTGGTTTCTCACAGAAGGCTTATCAGACTGAAAAAAGACCTCTTCCAGATTGCTGTGGATTTTTTTTTTATCATGAATGATATGGGACTTTGTCAATCTTTTTTTCTGCACCTATTGAGATGATCATATGGTTTTTATGCTTAGGTATGTTAATATGGTATTTACATGATTTGCATAAGTTGAACTATCTCTGCATTCCTAGTATGAATCCTACTTGGTCATTATATGTAATCTTCTTGATGATTTGCTGCATTCTTCTTATTAAAGATTTTTGCACCTATGTTCATTAGGAAGATTGGCCTATAATTCTCTTTCTTGTTTGGGTCCTACGTGGTTTTGGTATCAGGGTAATGCTTGCTGCCAGGAATGAGTAGGGAGGATTGCTTGAATTTCATCAAAGAGTTTGAGAAGTAGCAGTATCAGGTCTTCTAAATTTCTTGTAGAACTTATCAGTGAATCTGTTCAAGTCTGAGATTTTTTTGGGTAGGTTTTTAATTGCATCTCCAATTTCATTAGTTGATACTGGTTTATTGAGAATTTTTGTATCTTCTTGATTCAGTTTTGGTAATTTATACATATCTGGGAACTTGCCTATTTCTTCTGATTTTACATCTTATTAGAATATAAGTTCTTGAAATAGATATAGATGATCTGGATTTCTTGAGGATCTGTTGTGATTTCACCCTTTTCATTCCTAATTACACGGATTTGAGTCTTTCCTTTTTTTGATAGGATTGGCTGTCAATTTTACTTAATCTTTCAAAGAACCAACTTTTTGATTCATTGATTTGTTGTATTGTTTTCTTAGTTTCTATTGCATTAATTTCTGCTCTGCTCTTTATTATTCCCTCACTTGTATGAGATTTGGGCTTGACTTCCTTTTGCAGAAGCTTGAAGTTCAGCAGTAAATGGTTTACTTCACCTCATTCTGTTTTCTTGATATGGGGTATCCACTGCTGTAATTTCCCTGATAGGACTCCTTTCACTGGGCCCCATAAATCTGGTTTGTTGTTTTAGCATTATTGTTTAATTGTAGAAACTGTCTAATTTCATCTGTAACCCATTGGTTGTTCAGGAGGTGTTATTAAATTTCCATGTGTTTATGAAGGTCTCATGGTTTCTTTTGCCACTGATTTCCAATTTCACTGTACTATGGTCTGACAATATGCATAGTATAACTGCAGTTCTTTTGCATTTACTTAAGCATGTTCTATGAGCCAGTATGTGCTCTATTTTGGAGAATATTCCATGTATAGCTGAGAAGAATATGCATTCTGATGTAGTGGGGTGCAACGTTCCATAGACATCTACTAGGTTCATTTGTTCAAAAGTTTGGTTGAATTCTAATATTTCAGTGTTGACTTTTTTGTCTAGTTAATCTACTTGTGACATTGGGGTATTGAGGTCCCCCATTACAATTGTATTATTGCTTAATTGATTTTTTCATGCCTGTTAATATTTGTTTTATATAATGGAGTACATTGGTATGTGGTGCATATATATTCATGATTTTTATCACTTGCTCTTGGGTCATTTCCTTTATAAAGACATAGTGACTTTCTTTGTTTCTTCATTAGTCTTCGCTTGAAATTCATTTTGTCTGCAAATAGAATAGTTATCCTTGAATTCTTCCAGGTTCTCATCACATAGAATATAGTTTTCCATCCTTAGACTTTCAGTCTATAAATTTCTTTTTCAATCAAATGTGTTTCTTGTATGCACATAATGTTGGATCAAAAATGCCCTTGATCCATTCTGCCAATCTGTATCTTTTCATGGGCGAATTGAGGTTAACTGATAAGTGTTGACTTATCTCTGTCATGTTAATTTACTGTTGCTGAATCTCTTTTCTCCCCTATTTAATTGCTTGCCTTGCCTGGTGGATTCATTTTTTGGGGAATCATGGAGTTGTAATTCTTTTTATGTCTTTCTGGAATATTCTTAAGAACATTTTGGAGTGCTGGTTTGGTGTCATGAATTTCCTCAGGTGTTCTAAATAAACTTTTCCTTCTTTAATTTTGGGCATCAAAATCATACTTTGACTTAGCATTGAGAGAAAAGTAACCAAAACATAGCCTATGGTGAATAGTTTATTGCTAATATTTAGAAACTTTAGGAGATAACTACTTCTTATTTGTATTATCCAGCTGTAGCTAGCTTTTGGTTTTGAGTCTGTTGCAAGATCCTACCTCTTCAATTCATTGGGACTGAGAAGTTTCTGTCTACTTGCCCAACTCCTGATCTTTGGCACTGGCCTGTAGTACCCTTGGGCTATCTCGGTTTGGGCATACCAGGAAAAACAACTGGTTTGAACAATTATGTCACTTTGGCTAGAATGGAATAATCAGCAATAAAAATTGCATGAAACACAGCCTAAAAAATGACAAACTGAGGTAACTATTAACTTGCCACCTTTAAGTGTCTGAACTAGATTTGTAGTACAGTAGCTAAAATGAACCAAAAAATTGTGTGGAGCAAATGAGCACTCAATATGGCAATTTCATCTTGGGGGACTGAATTTTAAAACGTGTTACAGGGAAAATAGAAAGAGAAGAAGGAGAGATTAGAAGCAAGACTGGATGATAAAGGAGGATCATGTAAACTTTGGGAAACTGGTGCAGAAGATAGCAGAGAAATAGAGAAGGAACAAATGAAAACAAGATCAGAGCAGAACAAAAACAACAAAAAACTAGAAACTCTGTTTGAACTCATAAAAATAAAAATAAATAGTAAAGAAAAATGAAATAACAGAAAAGAGAGAAAGAAAAAAGAACATAAGAGAAAAAATGTCTACCTCAGGGTGTGTCTCTGCTGGTCCTGATAGACAACATGAACAGAGTCTGGATCCATTTTGATTAACCTGAGCAAGCCACCAGGAGCTTTTTAGCAGGGTGTTGGATAACCCCAGAGAAATACTGCATTTCTATTTCTGCTGCAGCAATCAATCAGGCCGTGAGGCCAGAACCAGACCCATTCAGCCTGGAGCAGCATGCTACCTCCTGAACTCAGCTGGAACAGCTAGGTGGAGCCAGCAGTTGCCCTGAGTTCCAAACTCAACTGGCTCCTCTCTAAAGATGGCTCCTGGCCACTCGCCCTCTCCTACAGGATGTCTGAAACGGAATAACTCACCACTGCAGTCTGCTGGGTCCACTGCCCCGTTCTACTGGTGCCTTTCTCTGCGGCAGCCTCTAGGGTCACCCATAGTCACCACCTCTGCAGGTTTCAGGTGCCCCTCGCTGCAGTGACCCAGGGACCAGGGGAAAGTGCTGCCTGCCAACTCCTTCTTCGCTGAAGTTTCTCTCACGGCTCTTCCTGTGGGCCTCAGTTCTCACTTCAGAGCCTTCCTCAGTCCCAGAATCCACTGCTTCCTTACTTCTCTTCCTGAGGAGAGAATATTCTAGTGCTATATTGTTATATTCTAGTGTTATGGACACCAAATCTCAGAGCTCTTTATCTGTTTCTTGCCACTCCGTCATCTTCCCAAAGTCCCTATATCTCTACTGCTAAACCTATGAAAACAGCTTTGTTATCAAACCGTCTTCAGGAAAATAATATTATTATACATCTATATTTACTATTCTCCACCCTTTCCTCTCCAAAAAACAATTTTATAACATGTGTTTTGATAATGTGTGACTTCCAAAAATGCAACTGTTGTATGACAGTGGAATAGGCAGAATTATGTTTTCAGCAATTTTAGTCCAGAGAGGTGCTGAAGTACTTTAGTCAAGAGAACTGGGGCTGAATGGATAGAGTTCTAGAAACAATGGCAAACCAAGGATACTTAGTTCTGAAGCTGAAGAATGCATGACCAGGAGGAAGAAAGGGGTTGTATTGGCCCTGAAGTTCAGCCCTGTATCAGGAAGGACTTCCCAACACTTAGTGCAGAGCTGATGGGCTGCTGCAGTATCGGGGGTGAACCGTGCTGGATTTCAGAGTAAGGCCAACATGAACTGGCACTGTCTTGTCAGGAGGCTTGGGCGCATTGCTTAGCCCTTCTCAACCTGTTTCTTAGGCTATTAAAGGGATAAACTCTTTTTTAGGGATCTTTTTTCTTTTCTTTATTTTTGAAAGTCTTACAAAGTTGCCCAGTCTGGACTCAAAGTTTGTAATCCTCCTGTCTCAGTCTCCCAGAGTGCTGAGATTACAGGTGTGCACCACCACCCTCAGCCTCCAAGTGTTATTATGAGAATTAAATGAGATGATTATGCCTAGTACCTACACAGTGGTTTGGTACATCACAAACCCTCCATAAATATTATCCATTAGCTCTTAGCTGTTGCTCCCAGTTATTGAGTGAGGTTTCCAAGTGCGCAAGCAGAGCACTGTGGTTTGATGTGCAATGTCCGCAAAGCCCGGGGATAAAGCCTTGGTTGCCAGCTCATGACACTCCTGGCAAGTGGGAGCATTGGGGGGTGCAGTGTGGGAAGTGAGGTCACTGAGGGTCTGCCCCTGGGGTTCCAGCCCCTCCCCTTGTCTCCTTCACTTCCCAGCTGCCATGATGTGAGTAGTTTTCTCTGCCACACAGAGAAATTCCCCCCAATGGGCAGGGGGTCTTGGCACAGGCCCCAAAGCAACAGGGCCAAGTGGCCGTGATCCACCACCTCTGAAACTGTGAACTACAATAAACCTTTCCTCCTTTTAAATTATCTCAGGTACTTTGTCAGAGATGGAAAGCTAACACAGTGTGCACAATCACCTATGGGAGTGTCACAGGTCACATTCTGAGCTGGGCAGGTGGTCCGGAGATGACAGGAGCAACATCCCAGTCTGAAGTGATACACGAGAGGGCTTTGCAGTCACAGCAGTTTGACAAACACTGGAACAAAGTGCACCATGTTTCTTGATTCTGGCTGCTCTGGCTTTTCATATGCAATCTTTAGTCTCAAACTTTCATTCATACCCGCCAGAGAATTCATTTTCATGGAGCAACTTGGAGGGAAGTGTGTGTCATGAATACAGTTGGAGAGAGAGAATTAGATGACTTATAAGACCCTCTCTGACTATGGCACTGAAAAGTCATAGATGTCAAATACAGTGATGGTTTCCTGCTATGGTTTAGTGAGCACTTACTGTTTGCAAGGCACTGCATTAATCACTGTAGAAAGCTAATGTCTGATGATTTTCACAACACTAATGTTAGTATTACCCCCTTTAGGCAATTGAGAAAACAGAGTTGGAGAGGTTAAGTGACTCTTGCAAGATTACACAGCTAATCCATGATGGAGCCAGGAATACAACCTCGTTTCTGCCACCCAAGCCCTGATCTTCTGGGTCATCGTGCCATTGTACTGCAAAGACTGTTTCTTTATACGTCACTGGGGCAGAGTAAACACTGTGCTGAATCTCTGGGTGCAAAACAAACCCAGTGTGTCAATTGGCATGATGGTAATGGGGAAGATCACAGAACCAGAGCCAGGAGACTTGGACTCGAACCCTGGTCTTGTGGCTCCAGATTTCACGCCCTCTCTACAGACCAACACTGGAGCCAACTCATTCAGACAGGCTGTTATTTTTGCTTGTGTTTTTTGAGATGGGGTTTTGCTATGTGGTCCAGGCTGGCCTTGAATTCACGAAGTAGCCCAGGTTGGCCTCAAACTCAAGGCGACTCTCTAGCCTCTGCCTCCCAAGTGCTGGGGTCTCAAGTATATGCCACCATGCTGGCTCAGGCTGTATTCAGATTGTTGGGGAGAATTTAGGGTTCCCACTACCAGGAAGTGAGAGTGTGGGCTCTGCAGTAAGTGTCCTCAACATTTGATTTCCAGTGCTAGAGATGTCTGAGACTTGGTTGGGCAAAAACAAGGTCCTTGTTTGGGTGAAACCTCTTTACCTCTGCCTTATGTGACACTGAATGAAGGAAGCAGGTGGGACAGGATTGCCCTCTCCCCGCCCCGCCCCACAGTACAGCCTGTGTGGTGGTTTGGCAGTGGCCCTCATGTGTCTCTGGAGCTATGGGGAGGTGTCAGAAGTTTTAGGAGATGAGGCCTGGTGGCAGGAAATCAGGTCACTGTGGCGTGTTCTTGATGGGGGCACTGGGACCTCAGGCCACCTCTCTGTCTGTCTTTCCAGGCTGCCCTAAGGTACACAGGCTTCTGTCACTAATATGCACGCTTCTGCCATGATGCGCTGCCTCCCCGTGGGCTCAAAAGCTCAAGGACCACGGACCAAAACCTCTGAAACTCTGAATCAAAATAAGGCTATATCCTCTTAAGCTGTTCTCCTCAATACCCTGTCACAGACACAGCGGTGCTGTGTACAACAGAACAGAGAGTGGCTTCGGGCCTCCCAGGCCAGCGCTGTGGGTCAGCGCGGGGCTGGAACATGGGCTTCTGTGCTCAGCTCTGCACCACACGGTGCAGGACGCTTACTCCCAGTCTCTGGCCAAACTCTCAACCTCCTGCTTGCCAGGCAGGCTTATACACTGAGCTAAATCCCTGGTCCAGGAAGCGCTTTTTGTAAACAAAAGAAATTTATGTTTGTTTGCAACTCACAGCGAACCCTCCACCTGCACAGGGTGCTATTTTCTGTCTGGTTTCCCAGTGGCACTTGATGGGGATGCCAGGTGTGGGGAACCAAGGTCTCCAATATTTCTCCTGCTGTTGGTTTTTCCGAGAGTTTAAAAAGAGATCTAAGCTGGATGTGGTGGCACACACCTGTAATCCAGCTCAGGAAGCTGAGGCAGGAGTCAGTTCAAGGCCAGCCTACGCTACCACACTGAGTCTACACCAGCATAAACTATATAATGACCCACTATCTCAAAAAAAAAATTTCTGATCCAAAACGCTCGTGGAGCAGAGTAGTGTAAACAGCATTTAATGTTAAGCTTAGGCTCCAGGGGAAGCTGGGATTATACAAGGCCCCTTGAGCTTTGGTTTACTGTGACACTCTCCTTTCCCTTTATTTCGGGATGACCTTGGGGAGCCCAAAGCCCACCTCGCAGCTGTCTCTGTGTGATACAGACCTCTGCCTCACGTACACACACACACACACACACACACACACACATACATTCACACTGCCTGAGACAGTACTTGGAAAGGTGAGGCTCCTGAAGTCAGGAAGACTCAGCTCAAAGGCAATGAAGGAATCCTTCAGGAAAAGCGCACTGTCCACCAGCCTCCATCTAAATTCGTGTCAAGAGACCACGGACACCAGCAGCAGCGTTGGCCGTCATCAACCCGAGCACAGCGGCACAGAATCACCAATGCGCCCTTTAAATGTGATCTGTCAATCTCTTCGAGACACAGAAGTCCACTTCCACTTCTAGATAGCCTGTAAATAGTGTGCGACTGGAAGCAGGCATGGAAAAAATTTTTTTTCAAAACATATCAATTGGGGTAAATCTACATTTTTATTCGGAATTACCCTCCTGTGCAAAGCCCTATGGGTACTTCATCCTGCCTCCCACTGGCAGCCAGCTCTGGAGGCCCAGAAGGCCCAGCAGTCAGGGCCAGCCTGTCCTCATAGCCGCCTTCACCCACTGCGCCCCCGTGTGGCCAAGGATGCCAGGGTAGGCAAGGCCCAGCGGGCCAAGCGACCCACTCTCAGCAGCGCCTCCTCAGGACCTGAGAGGTCAGTTCCTGGCTGCTCCTGGGATTCCCTGCTACCTTGCCTCGCTGAGGGTGCACCCTGGGCTGGCTGCCCCCGCTGGAGCGCCAGTTCCGATGCCCGGTGGTGCATGCTCACCTTCTGCCACCTCGATGTCTGCACCCCAGCTCTGCTGAGCACATGCTGCCCCCGCCCCACCCTGCATGTTCAGCTGTGCAAGAACCAGCCCTGCACTGTGCCTTGCGGCCCTCATTAAAGGAGCATGACACGGCCATTGGGCTACATTTTAATAGTGGGTTTCCAAGCTTATGTTTTTAGGTCCCAGCAACATCAAACCAAAGGAAATGAGGACCCCACAGGGCAGAGACTGCACCACACTCCTCTGAGGGCATGTGGAGACAACAGGGATGGCTCTCGCCCCACCCCGAGGAGCCCACAGCCTGGGTATCAGACACTGGAGAGTTTAAGAACTAAGAGGGAAAAATCAACTTATTAAGGCCAGTTGTTCATGCCCTGGAGGTACTGTGGACTGAATCACTGCGGTGGTTGCCTTTTATCCAGGCAAGATGAAAGGCAAGGCTGAAGTGGACTAAGCATTCTGTCAGGCCCTCCCATTTGGTCAGCACACACCCAGTGAGCGGAGGTGGCCTCAGGGACACCAGAATGGAGCAGAACTCTGAGGCACATGGGCCACGGTCACCTCAGTCGGAGGCAAACACGCTGAACGGTGTGACCAGGGCCCCGACACCAGCATAAAACAGGCAGAAACCAGCACTGCACCCTTACGCACCATGGGTTTAAAATAGTGAATATCAAAATTTCAATGTTGTGTGTCTAGTATTTACCTTGTGTGTGCTATGAAAATTTTATTTATGCCTCTTAAAAGTAATGTAAACTGTCAAAACTTTAAAACACTGCTAACCTACGCATTTTTGTATGGATAAATGCCAATATATCTAAACAGGAAATCAATGGCAATCCTAGCTATTGATATTTAAAAAAATTAAAACGTCTGCTGATTTTCCATACTCATCACTAAGAAAAGATATGCAGGTTTGAAGTTTCACAATCACTTGCCAGATAAACAGCATTTATTTCTGCAGTATCTCATTTATACTGGACACAGTTATTTTCAGATGACATGATTTAAGACACTTGAAACCCATCTAAAAAGGTGTGTTTATTCTGAGATGCTTCCAATGTTAACTCTAAAATCATCAGAAAAAATAACAATGTGATGTAAAACAGGTGATCAACACGATTAAAATATGTCACCTTCAGAAAAATAATCTGGTTCTCTGGGAAAAGAAATCACAGCCACCACTTGGGGACACTGATCTGGGCAAGGCACGCTATTCTACACAGGACGTCAGAGCCAGAAGTCCAGCAGCCCATCCCACTCGGGGGGCCGCTCCACACAACCCGGCCCCAGGGAGCAGGTGTGTAAACTCAAGCACATTCTTGTTGCTGTGTGGGGTCTGAATATAATCACGCCTCTCACAGCTGCACTGTTTTGGGAAGCCGGGTAGGATTTGAGGCGAATTATAAAACAGACTATGGATCACACAATTAACAGAGAAGAGCATGGTCCGGCACCTACAGTAAGCCTAGGTCCAAAGGGGACTTGCTCTGCAACACGCCAGACTTGGTTCCAAATTGCGGCCGTGCCAGGTACTCGCTGGCCTGCTGGGTGGGCACAGCCTGTGCCCACTTCCTGCCCAAGACTGTGAAGATCCTACAGAGCTGTGGCACTTGCTACTGGCTGGTAAGATTCACAGGAGTTCCAGGGTACTCAGGTGAGGATCAGTCCTCATGCAAAGTTTGATGCAGGTGAAGATAAGGTGGTTTCTTGGCCAATAACTGTAATTTTTTTCTTTTAAAGTCGGTGGGTTTCTTGTAGCTGTAATCACAAAAGAGAGCATTGTTTAGAATACCTGGTGACTGATCTGCAAGATCATCCAACAGGGAAGCGGGGCTGGGAGGACACCTGAGAACAGCACTCAGCCATCCACATGCCACTTACAGTTCAAACACAATCGGCCCGGGTTTGATCTCGCCCATCTCCATGAAGGCGAAGCACTTGGTGCTGGTGAACCTCTTCTTGGGCTTGTAGTGCTTGAATTCAAAGAAGACGGCTGCACCTGAGGGGGGAAACACACAAGCTGGTGAACCATGGCCAGCTTGTCCTCCTGGATCCAAGCGTTCTCACTTACCACCGCAGGGAACAGAGGGACAGGCAGGATTTGACAAAGTGACCTGTGTCCAGTGTGGTGTGGTATTGCGACTCTAACCTAGTGTGGCAGCCCCCAAACTGCCGGGTCCAAGCGCTGCTTCTGACCACACCACCTCGCTGTACGAGCACAGCACAGGTCTCTGAGCCAGGCTGACCCGAGGTCAGTTACTTGCGTTAGCACAGTCACTGAGTACAGACATCAAATACAAGAAGAGGAATGTGAAGATGTCACAGCTCAGCAGAGCCCAAAGCACTGTGTACTGCAAGCAACAGGCAATAGAGCGTTTCTTACACTGAAGCATCTCTTTCTCCTCAAACAAAAATCTCCAAATTCAGTATTTTTGAGGCTGGGATTCAAACTGTTTATCCCGTTCTAATTTTTCCAAGTAAACACGAGGCTGGCCGGCAGCAGCACTGCACTCTAGTGAACACCGAACACGGAAACGTAATCTGGGTGCTTCAGAAACGTGTGCTGTCTTCGTCCAGTTTCCCAACAATGACCTGCCAGGGCCAGCAGCCCCAGGACAGGCCAGTGAGGCCGTGGGGACCTGCAGAAGTGCCCTCTGCCCCACTCTCAACATGAAGAGACTTCCCACTTGCTGCAGAAGGCAATGAAATCTCATACCAAAGAGCATTTCCAGGGCGACTGTACAACTGGATCACGTGATTCCTAGTTCCCTCGTTTTTTACAAAGTACTCACAGATTCAAATTTCTCAAGTCAGTGTCTCCCGACACCCACAGGACACAGACGTGCCAGGCACGACCTGTGCCGCACCACACCACACTGTGCTCATACACCAAGGTGTGCCAGCTGGCCAAAACCCGCATCCCACAGATACCTTTGGCCAGCTTCTCCACATGCTTCTGGAGCTTGATGTCCACGTTGAAATGGACATATGTGTACTCCTTTCTTGAAGCCACAGGCATGTCCTGCACAGGCATCAAATCTATGCCGTTCAGATCTAGAGAGAAATAGGCTTCTCTGTCAGGACGCTTGCAGGCACACACTGAGGAGTGTCAAGAAACCACAGAGGCCTGCAGGGGCTCCTGGAGAACAGACTGCCGCTTGCTGCTGGTGTGCAGGAAACTGCATGGGTCAGGGCAGGAGACTTCTGGAGTAGGGAGCACACCCTCCCTGGCCCGATGAGTGCAGAGCAGGAGGCAGACACAGCGTGGTCTGCATGGTTAAGAGCGGATGCCCCTACAGGACAGCCCTCCACTTCTGGTGCAAAAAAAACCTGCAGTACACATGATTTGTGAAAATGTAGCTCTGGCCCTAATTTCTAATACTGATCACCTGCATGACTTGGAAAGAGATTTAAATTAACATTTTCAGAATTTCCTTGTTATATTTAGGTCAAGAACCAAAAATGGACATGAGAACCTCCAACAGAACGTTTCATCAGTAAGTAAAATGTCATGGCCAGACGTGGTGGCTCAGGCCTGTAATTCCAGCACTCAGGAGGCTGAGGCAGGAGGATCATTGTGAGTTCAAGATCAGTCTAGGCTACAAAGTGAGCTCAAGGTCAGCCTGAACTGCATAGAGAGACCCTGTCTCAAAAAGACAAAAAAAAAAAAAAAAAAAAAAGAAAAAGTCATGTACACCACTGAAGTTCTGGTTACAGTTACTATAACATCTAAAACCACAAGAAGGAAACTAACTCATCATGTGGGTTGTAATGTCCAGGATCAGGAATCCCAGTTAATCAATATACGATTTCCCTTCAAGACTGCTCAGTGTTCATATACTGTTCGGTGGTCATATACTGTTCGTTACATAGGTGTCTCAGGGCACCTAAGTTAGCCCAATGGCCTATTTCCGCCCTTCAGGCATGGCCCAGTTCAGCAGCTGTGCAAAAGCAGCTCAGCATGCACTGCGTCACCATGAAGTGCTCCTGTGTACTACAGCACACATTTCCAACTGGGTTACACGGCTCTGCCAACAGCCAGTTGAGAGCATGGAGCCGAGCGCGTCCTGTAGTGTCCATCTCAGCCGAGAGGCAATGCCAGAAGTCAGCATCGCAGCACAGTGCAGTCACGTTTGCTCTATGGCTGAACTCCTTTTTCTCCTATGGGTCTGTGCTTATTTCTAGGACTGATAAAAGTTCTCTCCAGTTAACTTCAGCCTCGATGTTTCCTGATTTGCCTCCAACTACAGATTAAAGTAATACACTTGTATTGCGCAGTTATTTCTGGATAATGGAATGACTTGTTTTGTTTTTTTATATTTTAGCATCAGGTTTCACTGTCTTTCCTAGACCAGTCTCAAACCCCTGGGCTCAAGTGATCCTGCTGCTTTAGCTGCCTGAGCAGCTGGGATTACAGACCTGACAACCAGTAACTATTTTTTAAAAATACTTCAGTGATGTACAAATATGTTCAGCAGCAACAAAAGAGTGTAAGCGCTGGCCTCTCTCTTCTGGGATAAGTGCACTGCTGCACCAGAGAGGGTGAGGGCAAGTACCAAGCAGATGCCTGTCACCTCCTCAGTACGGCAGAGGTGCCCAGGGTCCACATGGGCTGGATGCTGCTGGGCTGCACCTGCTTCCCTGTCCCCACTAAAGATGCCCTGAAGGCCTGGTGCTCCCATGGGCCTGGGGTCAGAAGCCTCAGGGACAGGAGGGTGGGAAGACAGAGCACAGGGCTCAGCCAAGGAGGTAAGGGCTTGACAACCTTCACAGGGCAGAAGCCCTTGGCAGGGAGACTGTGTGGTTCTGGTCAGCACCCCAGAGTCAGAAGAACAGCAAGATGAGCTAGAGGCTGGGGCGGGGAGATGGGGTACAGGGAGAGAATGGAGCCTTGTCACACACAAACACACACACACAGACCAACGCCTGGCAAGGAAGGGAACTGCTGCATACCGCAGACAGGGCTCATGAAAGCGCGCGTGCCAAAGAAAAGGCTGTCACAGTAAATTTGAGAACAAAAGACAGACAATCTCCAAAGCAAGGGTGCAAATTACCAAAAAGGAAAAGGAAACTATTTTCAGTAAACTCATCAGAAATGGTTAGTGATGGAGCGACATTTCTTGCAGAAATTCTGCCTCATTGTAAAGTGAATTAAAATGAGTTGTCATAGATACAAGACATGCCTCAAAAAAGTGCGGTAAGTTAGGAGTAATGTGAGAGGGAAAACCCAACTCGTTACCCTTTACGCTGACTGTAATGTAAGGATCGATGCACTGCCCGGCGTCCTTCAGGCCAATCTTCTCGATTGTGATGGTGAGCAGTGTCGTGCCCGGCTCTGAGGGCAGCCGTGGTAATAAGGAAGCCCCAGTAAAAGCCAGCTCTGCCAACACTTTCACAGTAAATACTGTCAGCAAACACGGAAATATTCTACCCGCTCTCAACTCGTAACCAGACAAGCACAATGCAGTCTGGCCTTCAAGCCCCCTGCACACTGTTCTTCTTTGCAGATGTATTTTATACATAACAGTGACGTATATAGGTGTCAGAATAAGTAGGAAGCCTCAAAGGAGAGAGCAGCTTCTTCTGTCTGCTCTGCCCTCAGCCCTGCCAGGCCGCAGCCTTGGCTTCCGCGCTGGTCCTGCCTGCAGCACAGCGCCCGTCCGGTGGAAACTGTGCCACCACTTATTTTGGTTTCTCTGAACGCATTTGGACTGGAGATGCCAGGCAGAAAATGCAGGATATTGGTTAAGTCAGTATTTCTCTGTCAGAGAAAAAAGCCTCCCTTCTCTCTCTCTCTCTCTCTCTCTCCTTTCTCTTGTTAAGGCTGGGCTTGAACTCATTGTGTAGCCTGAGTTGGCCTTGAATTCACCGCAATCCTCCTGCCTCAGCTTCCCCAGGACTGGGATTACAGATGTGCACCAGCATGCCTGATTTTTAAACTCTCCATTCTGGGGACAGAACAGTAGATGAGATTGGCCAAAATGAGATGCAGGCCTTGGGTCTCACAGAAGAGCTCAGGGGCCTGTGGGCCTTTCATACTCCTCGAGGCTGAGTGGTAGGATACCAGGGGACAGAGACCTGCTTGTCCTGCCTGTCCTGGGGGACCACAGATTCCCTGTCCAGCCATGGCAGGGGCGGTGTGCAGAAGTACCCAGGATTCCTTGGAGTCTCCTATGCTCCACAATGGAGAACTGGAGACCCTGAGGCGGGCAGAGAATCTGGCAGAAGAGAGGGTGGAGAGGCCAAGTCACGGTGTGTGTGTGTGTCTGTGTGTGCATGCATGTGTACAAGTCCTCAATAGAGATCACCTCAGGCCAACTTTGGGAGACTAAGAATGGCCAGCTGAAAGGGAATCAAGAGTACAACCCTGTTTACAACAGCACCCAAAAGAGTTAAGGGCTGTACTTAGGAAGGAGCCTGACCAAGGAGGCGGCGGACTTGTACCCTCACGACCACAAAACATGGCTGGAAGAAATGAAAGAGGACACAGATAACTGGAAAGCGACCCCGGAGCCTACCTTAGGCCACTTCTATTGTTGAAAGTCCACAATGCAAAGCAAGCCACAGAGAAATTCAGTGCGATCGCTGTCAAAGTCCCCCCTGAGAGTTCTGTAGAAATGGAGGAGTCATGGGACAGTTCTTGGGGATTCTGCATAGTGAAAACGGTGGTGGAAAGGCTCGAAGCTGAAACCCTGCTCTATGGGGAGCTGGGCCCTGGAAGGAGCAAACTTGGTGAACGTCCCCCTTCCTCTCGGGTCACAGGGACCGGGGCCTCAGGCTCCGCAGGCCCCCGTCTCCCCCAGCTTGCTGCTCCACATCCTCCTCCTACCTGCTTCGCCTGGACACTGTCACCTGTGTCCTCGGGGCCCTTGGCTCATTTTAACCATTTACATCTTGGACTGACGTGTCACCAAGGTTTGCGTTGCCTGTCAGCTTTCGATTTTGCTAACTGCTGCTATGCTGGAATTTGGAGACTGAAAACTGGCACTGCTGTCGCCATCTTTTCCAGCATTATTTTCGGGAGCTTTGAGAACCCCTCCCGCCTCAGCCGTACGTACCCTGCACCTCTGGCCACTGGCCCCCCCGCCCCGTGGCGCCTGCTGTCCTCGTGCAGCGGTGGCAGTGCAGTGCTGATGAGAGGGGACCTGCGAGGGAACAGGAACTGGAAGCCACCAGATGGTGCAGCGGCTTCCAGGACTCAGCTGTCCACAGTGTTCTCAGGAAGCGTTTATACTGCAAACACCCCGAGGATGCCCCAGGTCCTTTATTCCGCAGGTTAATTCTATCCCGCTTAGAAATTGCAAATGAGGAAGAAATTTTTTTTTTTTTTAACTTCAAAATCCCTTGACTGCCTCCTTGGCTTCTGGATCTCCATGCGTAGCCTGTTTTCTGTCTGCGTGTTTGTAGAGTGCACCTGCCACCGACCCTGCAGTGTTAGACTTTATACAGTGTGTAGGGCACTAGTTCCAAGTAGACTTTAAGCCGTTTTCAGTTTGCACTTAAAATACATGAAAAACCTGAGACTATTTTGAAGCCTGAAGCACTCTAAGGACATACGAAATAGTTTCTTTATGTGAGGCTGAATACGCCTGCCCTTTGCTGTCAGTCTATGTATGAGCTGATGAACTGTAGGTGATCTTGGAGCCAGGCGGCTTTTGTGGAAGATCTTTAACCTGCCAACCGCCCCTCCTGTCACGGGAACTTTATTTTCAGTTCCTATGGAGGAGAGACAGGAAAGGCAGCTGGAAAGATTTTAAAGCCCAGTGATTTATTCTAGCGTAAAAAGATTATAGAATTGTGGCTTTCCATTTACCATCTTTTTTTTTTTCTTCCTGAGACAAAGTCTCACATGGTGATCCTCCTGCCTCAGCCTCCCAAGTGCTGGAATTACAGGCACGTGTCACTACACCCAGCTCCATTTACAGTCTCAAACTGGACACCACAAAAATCTTGAGATTTTCATAAACTCCAGGGGATTTGCCCAATGAAACACTAAAACTTGCAAAAAAACTCAAAAGACAATCTTACTCTTCTATTTAGCTTTTTATGAAAATATAAAAAACCGAGTGAAAGAAACAATTACACAGTTAATATACAAAATGTATTCCATTTCTGAAATGTCACCTAAAAACCAATCTTTCAGGCTGGTAATCGCCTCACTTCCGAACACAGAGTTCCAGCGGACAGAACCTTCCCGAAGCAACAGCCTCCCTGCAGCCAGTCCGTGTTCACTGGAAGATCGCTCTCTGGACGTGCGTGTATTCAGGTTTACTGAATACATCCTCTTCGGCTTCTGGAGTCAGCTGGATGTTATCTCTGACTGGAGACAGGGGCTTTTTACAAGACAGAAGCTTTTCAGAATCCCTGCAAAATACAATAAAGTCAATTTGGTGCTTTTAGGGTACTGATTAGAGAAGAAATAAGCTACTTGGAAAAAAACCCCAGAGTTACGTATACGAAGACTTCTTCCCTTTAGTGTAAGATCTGTCTCAATTCCCTATGAAACACATGCAGGTTCTCTTTTAAGTACTTCCATTTAATTCTGAGTTTTACTGTCTCTTCTTTTTTTGTGTGTGTGGGGTGCTTTTTATGGGAGTGCTGTATGGTTCAAGCTGCCCCTGAACTCACTATGTAGTCTTGTCTGACCCTGAACTTGTGATTCTCTTGCCTCAGCCTCCGACTGCTGGGATTACAGGTGTGCATCACATCTGGCTTCTTCTAACTCTCAAAATCACCTTTCAGTACAGGTGCTAAGCCACTACTAGATATATACCAGCTAACGCAAAAAGATTCCAGTAAAGAAATTTTAATTCTTTTCTCTTTAGTAGCCTTCCCAAGTCTAGCTAAGAATCAGTATTAACAAAATGAATTAATGGTTGAATCTTAATTTTTACCCGCTGCCCCTTTTGCTGGAAGGAAGTTCTATATCCATAAAAATCAATCCTATTATGATGATAGCACAGGTTATTCTGCCTCCTGACAATGAACATCCAACATCAATTAAGTCATTTTCTAAAAGGTATCTAAGAACACTATTGTATCTTTAGTTTCCTTCTAGCATAATTCACAGTATCTTTCTTGCAAGAACTCCTGGAGATTTTCAAGTCCCTTTAGGGTGTCTGTAATGTGAAAACTATCTTCATAATAACACAGACTTTATCTGGCTTCTCTGCTGTGCTGACATTTGTACTGATGATGCTAAAGGAGAACTGGGGAGACCTGCCAGCATGAATTAAGACAGTAAAAGGCATAAAGCCAAGTGTGGTGGCACAGGCCTGTAATCCCAACCCTTGGAAGGCTGAAGCAGGAGGATTACCTTGAGTTAAGGCCAGCCTGTAAAGTTTTAGGCCGGCCTGAACTATATAGTGAGAGCCGGTCTCAAAACACTTGGGGGTAAGGGTGGGGTAGAGGAAACAGCACATATAAAGCATTTGTGTGCTGTGCCAAGGTAGATGGTTATCTCAACTAAAAACACGTGTGACTCTACAGTCACTCAAATTTAGGCACCTGGCAAAGGGCTTCTCTAAAATGAACAGTGACTGCCTGTTATTTCAAGAGAAATAACAACGCTTATTACCAATGATAACACTCAAATTTTTGAAATAGAATTTTGGAAAACTTGTAGCTGACACTTGATAGTTTTCCAAAGCTTGAGACTGATGATTGATTTTTTCTTATAAATAGGTCAATAGTTAGAAGACAAATACAACTCAGTACACAATGCTTTATAATCATAGCTAAGACGAAGATAAACTGAAATTCCACTAGGGAGCCACCTGTGGAGCTATAGTTAGGGAACTCTAAAAGGCTGAGGCAGGAGGATCTCATGTTTGAGCCCAGCTTGGGCAACTTGGTGAGACCTGCCTTGAAAAAAGAAAAGAATTAAAAGAAAAAGGACTGAGGATGTGGCCCTAGATCAATCCCCAATATTTAAAAAAGAAAATGCTTATTGAATTCTGGTAGAATAGCAAAGAAAAAAAATTAACAATTATCTAAAAGCATATCCAAAATATATACTTTCCAAATACAAGTATGTGTTGGGCTCCATATCCTTCCTATATTTTGCCAAAGCAACAAGTCATAGCCTATGAAATGCAGAAGCAAGCAGAAGAATCCAGATAAATTTTACTAAGACAAACAGAGAAACATTTTTTTGAGGGGGAAGGGAAGATAACTATTTTTTTTTCCTTTTTTTTTTTTTTTTTTTATCGGTACCAGGGATCGAACTCACGACTGCCTGTTGCAAGGCAGGCGCTTATGCCACTGAGCTAAATCCCCAGCCCCTAGATAACTACTTTTTATAAAATTATACAGTATTCATACGCAATAGGCCTATTATCACTACTTTAAAAATGGAAATTATTTAAGTATCTATTTTGAGGGAAAGGAGAAAAGAAAAAGATTTTTTTTTTGGTCTTTTTTTATCAGTACCGGGGATCAAACTCACAACCGCCTGCTTGCAAGGCAGGTGCTTATGCCGCTGAGCTAAATCCCCAGCCCCAAGAAAAAGATTTTATGTATGTATAAATGATAGATAACTACACTACTAATCTGTTAGTTCATCAAAAAGAATGTGCTTTTAAGCTTGCTTGTGCTTTCAATGTTTGATCATTTTTTATGCCTATATCTTATAATTGGAAAAACTACTTTGAAGATAACAACATGCAATACATTAAACATTATTTATTTATTTGGTCCCAGGGATCAAACTCACGACCTTGCACTTACCAGGCAAGCACTTGAGCCACGGAGTTAAATCCTGGCTCAGTGTTAATCTCCTATTATTTTGTTTTGAAAGTCTGTATCATGTTTATTCTTTTTTTGTTTTTAAAAGAAAAAAATTATTTTCATTTCTAAAATGTTTAAAAGTGTTTACAAGTACAACACCCCATAGATGTGGGTGTTTTAGGGTTTTCAAAAATTTTTAAGAATATGATTCAGAGGCTAAGGATTTAGCTCAGTAGTGTAAGTGCCTGCCTGGCAATCGAGAGGTCATGAGTTCGATCTCTAGTATAATACAAAACAAAAACTAGCAAGAATATGATTCAGGAGGCTGAGGGAAGAGGATCACTGTGGGTCACAGCCAGCCTGGGCTGCACAGAGACCCTATTAAAAAAAAAAAAAGAATGAAGAAAGAAATTGATTTACAGGAGAAAAGAATCAGAATTACTTAAAGAAGTTTATCCCATTTAAGAATAAGGATAAGGCAACTCACTTTTTAAACCCAAAATTTTTCCAGAGCTCACTGATTTTTATCTGTAAACCTGGCTTGTTCTCGGCATTATGATGATTTTTCCTTTGGATGCTTGCTGGCTTCTTGCTCAGCCCACTGACTCTGGCAGGAACCACAGCTTTGATTTTGGTGGTAGAAAGAGAGTCCATAGAAGTGGATTTATACAGCCCAGGAACCTGGAGAGTCAAAGTCTGTTTTAGTGATACTTGGTCAAATCAACTACCTTTTGTTAATTTCAAAGTACATACTTTGTACTTTACATATTGGAACAGAAAAGTAATTCAAAAGAAACATGTAAAAATGCGTTGTACAAATGTCTACTACAGAAATAAGTCATTCACATACACACAAAACTGGCAGCATCCTACACAGTTACGACTTTTTCTTGTTTCCACTTAATGAAACACCTGGAAGACTTTTCCATGTCACATGTAGAACTGAATTTTATTTTGAGTACATTGCCTGTTCTTCCATTGTATAAATGTGACATAATCTATTTATTACCTCTACTGATATTTTTTATTTTAACAATTTTGATTGATTTTTACTTTGTGTACAATGTAGAGCCATTTAAATTTTGCTGTTTTTTACAGAAGAATGAAGTATATAAAAAACAGTGCTAAAACTGATTAATCTGGCGGGGGTTGTAAAAGAAAGGCAAAGTTTTAAAAACTGGCTTTCCATGGGATTATTTTTAGAATGCTTTTTGGCAATATATACCAAAGCTTTAAACATACATGCCTTGGGACAGTAATATCACTCTATGGAATTAAATCCTACAAATTAATCAAGAATAGATACTCAACATTTACTCCCAAGATCTTGATGGCAATGCTGTTTGCAATAGAAATAATTTTTTAGGGTAAATAAATTATATAAACCCATACGATGAGATATTAGAGTTACTGTAAGTAATGATTAAATAACACATGGAGAAAGATCTTTATATTGCAAGAGAAAGTCGGCTTCAGCTTAACACCTGCAAATACCTACAGTTATGCACAAATTCTCTACTAGGAAGTTTAAAAGTAGACTTTAATAAAGTAAATAGCAACTTTTAAATTTTGTCTACATTTCTTTTTGGTAATAAGTATGCAATGCTTCTATTTTTTATTTATTTTTTTTGTCTTTTTCATTTTTTTATCGGTACCGGGGATTGAACTCACGACCGCCTGCTTGCAAGGCAGGTGCTTATGCCGCTGAGCTAAATCCCCAGCCCCGCAATGCTTCTATTTTAATAAATATTTTACCTTATTCCTTAGAAGTATCTCTTTCTTTGAAAAATGAGATAAATGTTGCTTGGAGTTCTGATTATCTTGATTATCAAGTGACTTAATATTACAGTCAGATTCCTAGATTCCCCAAGATCAAAAAATAAAGTAAAATTAGGTTTTTTTTTTACTGTGGAATTTTGTGACAACAAAATGCAAGTAAAACGAGAACAGTGTGAATAAAATTTCAAGGAAAGAAAATATAAAATAGGCTATAATTCATAGAACAAAATAAATCTAATATGCAAAGGATAATATTTGTCAGTTTCACCGAAGATAATAAGCAAGATGCTTTAGCTGGAGAAGTAAACTGTTTATACAGAGTTTGAAGGCTTTTATGAACCATTTGAGGTACATGTCAAAATGTTGACTCCTACTGTAATGGTTTTATCCAACTTTGCTGATTGCTTTCATAAATTACTAGCTATGAAAAGCATAACCAGTGCAGCTCCAATTCTTCTTCTATTTTCTTTCATTTTTTTTTGGATACTGGGGATCAAACTCATGACCTCACATTTGATAGGCAGGCGCTTATACCACTGAGCTAAATGCTCGGTCCTCAGTTCTCTTAATTGTGTAACATGTATAACATTAAAGAGAAAAAAAAAAAAACCACAATAAATGATAATTCAGGAAACTCTATTTTTCTATTTTTCCAAGAGGATTTAAAAATAATTTATCTATTATATAACTCTCTTATTCCTTGTTCAGAGCAAACAGCAGTGGTGACCCTGGACTAAATCATTACTTACAATACAGATCCTAAGACCCTAAGATTACTTACTTCCCCCTCCAGCAGGGTCAATGAAGAATGGCCGCTGCCTTTTACAGTGAACGACCTACAGAAGGCTCCAATACTGAAACACTTTCTTCAGAAGCATATAAAGAAAACTGATACTCTCAGCCTTCAGACATTTTTACTTTCTGGAACATTTTCTAAATCAAAGATATATTAGCATTCAATTGTTTGAAAATTAATAACCTATCTAAGAAGAATTTATTATTCAGCTACAAGAGCAATGATTCAATGAATGATTCCTAGTTATGCTGGCAGGGCCAGCCTAGCCGGTGAGCCAGCAAGGCTTCTCAGGAAAACATGACCAAAAGCTTACAAAGTAAATGAAACAGAAGATGCATGATGGGAAAAGGGATACTTAGGCCAACGCACTGAAGCCATCATCATAGAAAGATGTTTTTATGAATGATGTTCAAGTGACAGCAACTGTGGTGGTACCCAGATGGCGTTAAGAGGAAATGCAGTGTGGTGTGAAAGGAACACAAAGAAAAAAGACACCAAAATGGAAAAGTGTATTTCAAGAAACGGTCTTCTAGATCAGTAAGAACAGTATTTAATATGAACAAACTGAAGGCAAAGTAACAAAATGAAAAGCAAACATTTCAAAGATAGCCAAAGCTTTGGCTTGAGATACTTTTAAATTAAAGATGCCACAGGAAACCTCAGGCTTCAATATATAAATTGATTTCAGCTTCCTCCAGATGAAAACAATTTATTTCCACACAGTAGCTTGGCTTTCACTTCAATCTGAATCAAATATAACTCAAGTTCTTTGGAGAACTTAAATATTTTCTTTTTGATAAATATGAGCTGTACTGATTTATTAAATGGTATTCGATATTCAGGATTATCTGACCTTAAAATTTTGTGAACTATTATAGTGGTTACAATTCTTCCAGCTTGGTCATATTTGGTGAAGATGAAACAATGTTATATAGAAAGTTTCAGATAAAGTCATTCTGCCATTTTAAAATGTCACTGGATCTTATGAGCAGTACTTAATTGGAGTTTTTGATTTTAGTCGAATCAAACCCAGAAATAAAAAACACAAAGTTAAGATAAAAGATACAGAAGAAAAAAGTGGTTAGGATGCTTTCACTAATTTAAAACAATAACATAAAATCATTTACATTATTTTTTTGTAAACTAAAGGTTAGCAGAAATCATGAAAATACTTTTGATGTTCTAAAATTTAAGACGGCTAACAGATTCTTTATAAAGTGATATCTGAATTCAAGGTTCTATGATACCATGGACTTAAGAAGTAAATTTATAATCATTTTCATTTCATACACTATCATTCTGCTTAGGTGCCAACTTGCGCCACAACTCGAGCTCCTATCCGGGCATACATATGGCCTGAGGAAGTAGAATTAGTGTAAATGTACAGGAGTCGAACAGTTAGTTGGAAGACACAGAAAAGTCCTTCAAAAGGATAAAATGTTCAAATAGCCAGGGATTTCCATAACAGAGGCAACACATCCGCAATTCTCTAACACCTTATTTTCTCCCACACATAAACTGAAAGCAAAGGCTTCCTGATTTGTCTTACCTCTGAATCGGAATCCTTACTAGAAGGCTGAGAAAGCTCCGATGCATTTAAACTGTGTGGTGACAGTTCCATATTGTCCTGAGACTGTGCAGGCAAATCCACTTCATAGGAGGGCTGCAATTCATCACCTGCCTGATCACTCTTTGACTGAGAACTATCAGACAGTGTATTGTCTTTAGGCAGGGAGCACGGGGACTCGCTTTTTCTTTGGAACCACTGTAATGCTGTTCTTGGGTTTGAAGGGGTGCTCGGAGATTTTGAAAATTCTCCAAGACTTCCAGACCAACTAAAACAACTTCTTAGCGTCCCCAGAGTGGGTGGTGAAACATTCCTTGTGAATTTGCTAGTCTTAGGAGACTGAGGCTCTTCATCGGCAAACACAGTCCCATCATGGGGAATGTGATCGCTTGAATTATGTGCTACATTTGCATCTACCAGCTTCTTGCTTTCTGAGTTTGGACAGTCTGATTCACTGACACCGGCCACATTTCTGCTGACAACTGTTTCATTTGGAGCCTGGCTGCTTACCTTCTTTGATATACAGTCAGAAGACTCCAGGGAACTGCAGAAAAACCTAACAAAACCCAAGAAAAATGGATTAATATAAATATAGGATGTCAAGATTCAAAATAGAAAGAGGAAGCTATATTCTCACTCAAAGGAAAAACAGAAATCAAGTTCCAAAAGTATCTCCAAACCAAAAAAGGTCAACTTTCTCCAGCTTTCTACTTTTTCATTATTCCAAGTTAATGAATATCTCTATGAGGTGGTCAGCAAAACAAGACTCAAATGACCACTCAAGGGCATTGTATTCTGACTCGAGAAGACTTGACAGGAGAAGGCTTTGAAACATCAGCCCAAGGGAGGCTGAAGCATTACCAGGGGCTCATTCCCTCAGATCCACCCCATGATGTGAAGCCTCATTTACTGAACACGAAAAACAAAAATCAAAAAGTATTTATTCTAAGTCTTCCAGAAGGACAGAGGTGCTGGCAAATTTTCTTTCTTAGGTCACTTGTTAACATCTCACATTCACATTTCCTCTTACGCATTGTGGAACTGGCTATGGTGTGAATGTGCTGCCTTAAATCCATACACTAGAGACATTCAACACCACCCCTTCCCTTTCACCCTTTCCAGCCACTGCCCCAGCACTAGACGCTGCCTCGATCCCTGGAATTCTGTGAACACACCTTACACACCGTATTTACCGTACTGCTTGGAAAAATGACTCATCCATCTCCTTTCAAAACTGGACTGCAAGTGTTCCAAGAATAAAAAAACTATGTCCCTTATTTTTGTAACCACGGCAGCCAGCATGGTATCAGGTTTGTAATATTACAATTCTCTGGTTATCCCCATTTTAAATAATTTCTGAAAATACTGTGTAAAACTGTATAAAGCTCTCCAAGAAATGAAAATGGTAGAAACAGTAAAAAGGGGGAAGGAAAACTACACAATTTCCCAAAGTAACAGAATTTCTGCAAAGCAAAATGTGAGGACAGGGCCTCTGAGCCCCTTTTATTTAAGTCTGTATGGAGAGAAAACAGAACAGAAGATGATGAAACAACAAGGCTTTTAAGTTAGAACTAAGATAATACAGAAACTCCTCAGTTGACAAAGAATTTATGTCCTGATAAACCCATCATAAGTGGGACATATTGTTAAACCTGAAAGTGCATTTGTAATCCATCTAACCTATCAGGCATGTTGACTTAGCAACACAGTGCAGTGTGGGGGATTCGTTGTTTTCCCTCATGATCATGCTGCTAACCGGCAGCTGTGGCTAGCTGCCTTTGCAGAGTACCACAGCTCACTAATCCCAGAAAAGAAAGAAATTCAGGATTCAAAGTACAGCTCTAAGTGTAACACTTTTACAGCATCACCAAGTCCAAAAATCCTAAGTCAAACTATCACTTGCTGGGAACACACAGCTGTAATTAAGACAAAACAGATCCTCCCCTACCTTCCTCTAGAGTCAGCGCTAATTCAAAATAAAACCAATATCAATATAGGACAGAATATACCAGACAAATCAACATTCTGAAGATATAACTATACCTGCTTCTGGTCCCTGGGACTATAACTGCACCACTGTCTTTGTTTTTTCTTTGTAAAAATGTTGCAAATTTATTTCTTGTTGTAGGCGGTGTATTTAAGCTTTTTGTCTGAATAGTTCCTTTTCCTAGGTCAGGCACAAACATTTCAGAAGAGTTCGAGGATTTATTATTTTCACAGCCATTTTTCTTGGTCTTCTTTGGAGATGAAAGAGAATACTGATTCAACAAGTCTTCTTCTGACAGCTCTTCTAAACAGAAACAAAATTACCTGTAAATCTTTGTTTTACGTATAGATGGGAGATCTGGCCTTGATTTCAAACTATATCCTACTGTGCTATAGGTAAAGATTTACTTATTTTTAACTATGCCTCCTCACAAAAGGAAACAGAGATGACCGAAAATAATTCCCCTAGCTGTTTTAAAATTTCACAAATTGCCAGGCATAATGGTACATGCCTGTAATCCCAGCACTAGGGAGGCTGAGGCAAGAGGATCATTACTGTTGAAGGCCAGCCAGTACATGGCAAGACCCTGCTCAAAAAACAAATCAGAAAATGTTCACAAATTAGGATTTAATATCAATCACAGGAGCTATTTATTTGTTCCTTATATATGTTCTGGTTGTAGACTGCCATGGGATCAAAAGTAATTCATGTTCTAGCTGTGACCTTCACATTAGACTAACGTCATCTTATTAGTCATCTTGTTAGCCTAACTCTTTAGAAAAATCTTATTAACTAAGCATATCTTGAATTCTAAGATATAGGGTATCATATATATCTAATTTTCAAATGACCCATGTGAGAAATTAATACAAAGATTCAAAAAAGAAATAATGTTAGCACTTAGCTTAACAGCAATTAGCAAAATACAATTATAAACTCGGCAAACACCAGCAGAAAGACAAGAATGTTAATACAGTAAAAGCTAAAGCAATCTTAGTTTGCAATAGTAAAGCCCAGTCCTAGATAAGGGACCGAAAATGTGCCACGAGTATAAATATTCACTGTATCCTATGGTAAGTAGACTACATCTTTAGAGTCATAGGGATTCACTGTAAGAATTATGCAATTACTAAAAAGTGGTATTATATTCAAAGTACTACACCTCAACAGATGAGGACCTTGTTAGCCAGATGAGAAATGTAGAAGACTTACAACTGCTTCCCTTACGTATCTGAAAGGCTGTCACATGAAATGCAGACTAAACTTACTGCCGTAGTTTTGGTCTGTGGGTCTGTGTCTATACAAACACGCACACCCGGGTAACAGACTACATTGACAAGTGGTAGTCATATGAAAGCAGACTTGATTTAACAAAACAAACTTACTGGTCACCTACATAAAATGAACTACTTAATGGCAGTAGAAGAAAAGAAGCTAATATGTATAGTATACTTGCTATATACAAGGAACTTTAATATGTTGTCTTATATAGCACATAAAACTTGTGAAGTAGAAATATCAACCCCATTTTACATGAATAAACAATGGTTCAGAGATAGTCTCATGAAAAAGATTCTGGTTCATAAGGAATCAAAACATTTTGACCAATTGTGTATAACCTGGACCTAGTTAAAAGCTTTATTTTTGTTGCTAATCGTGTACACAATGATGTAGGTATCTGAGGGAAGAAAACAAGAGAAAATGAGACTATAATTATTGTACTTCTAAACAACTTCCAACATGAAAGCAAAAACCCACTTCTGAAAGCCTGGTGCTCCATTCTCAGTGGTTCTGTACCATGTTTTACTGGAGGTTTTAACAATTCAGAAAAAGAAATAGAAGGGACCTACTGGAAAAGGAGAGGCAAAGGTGCCTTTACCTGTAACTGGTGTTGTCTACACAGAAAAGCCTAGTCTAAAAAGACATTCTAAATTAATGTAGTTTAACAGTTAAGATGCCAAATTCTTCCACATTGATATACTCAATTAAAAATCTCCATCATCTTTTTTTTTTTAAATAGAAACTGATAAGCTAATTCTTACACTTAAATGGAAACAGGAAGAACCTAGTCTAGTCAAAATAACTTTTCAAGAGAACTCAGCAGACTTATACTGATTTCAAGGTATACTAACTATAAAGCTAAGGTAGAATAGGGTTCATTAAAAACTCGCATACAGTCAGCTGAGTTAGCACAACTGCACAAAGGCAATTCAACGGGGAGAAGAAAACTTATGACAATTTGGATTGGAACAATCAAACTGCAATATATAAGGAATCTTGATCTTTACTTCACATTGTGTAAAAAAAAAAAGATTAAAATGACTAAAGATCTAAATCTAAGGGCTAGAACCATAAAGAGGAGGAAATATTTGACACCCTGGCAAATTCTTAACTATGACCAATAATTGCTAACTTGCCAAAATGAAATACGTACCACTTCTTGGTCTTTTCACCATGGATGACTTTCTTGGAAGGTTTAACCCTTTAGTGCTAATCACATGTTTAATGCCCACAGTACTTGGCTTTTCTTCCAATCGTGCAACATCTGAAACAATATCCCTCTCAAATGCAGGGCAATAATTCCTATTCCAAATGCTATTAACAGAAGATGACTTTTGACATGCTTTTTCATCCCAACTATGACTTCTTAATTGGGAAGGCTAAAAAAATAAAAGGGAAAACGTCTCTTGAAAGTGGGAAATAATTATTCACTTTTCCTTATACGAATCACAATACATTAAATTACCCTTAAATATCTATCCTTTAATATTTTCTACTCTGCTAGCTTTATACTTCTCAAATAAATCTATCTTGTGTTCTTAGATCTGTTTCTTTTCTAAGAAGAGTCAAGCCACTTGATTGGCTTATTTCTAAGAAGTAGAAAATAAAGCTTCCCAAGATGAACTGTGCAAAAATGGTTTGGAATTGAAGAAATGTGGCCAGGAAAAAAGTATCTTTAAAATGTACTATTTCAATACTAATTAGTTAAAAATATCATCTGGTAATCTATCCTCAAGTAATCATTTACATATCTTTTAAAATTTACCTGACAGTTAAATTATGCATTTAAGGCAGTCTCAAGTATTTTTAGAAATTGGATGAATTCAAATCAAAACATTCCAGTTTATAAAATACTGGTTTCTATTCGATCCAGACCTGGTATTCTCTTTAGTAGACAACATATACTGAGAAACAGCTATTTTGTTCTACACTGAGTCTGGTTCAAAACTTTCTCAAAACAAACAGAAGAAAATAGAACAGGATTCAAAGGCACATAGCAGGGCGGTTTAAATATTTGCTAAATGATGAACAAAAACAGAGCTTGTGCTTTTAAGGGTACTATTTCTAGATTTGGATTTTCAACTTATGCCCAACATCAGAGATGCTAAATAGGGTGAGAAGAGAAAAAAAGGCATCATAAGCTTGGTATAGTGACATGAAATGCTCAGTACTGAAGGTTTGATAATATATAGTGTAGTCATTTCTTTAATGTTACCATTGCGGTGTCTGGATTGTAGTCATCAATCTGTTCAAAAGTATTTATATCTTTATTTCCAAGTGCTATTTGGAGAGCTATAGCATCATCAATGTATCTAGGTTTGTAAGATTAAGGAAAAATGTCTTTATTAACAACCAATCACATGATGCTGTTCTAAGATAGGAAAATACTGTCTATTGTCAAAGAAACTCTTGAAAGTTTATGACTTAAATGGATCCTTACTTTTTATACCACTGTTACTGAATCATAGGCATAGTTTGCTAGTCCCTGTTTGTTCCCCTGCAGGAGCTGGCCATCTTACATTTCCTGTCCAGATTGGTCCTCCTGCTAAGCTGAGCTTGCTTTCCCATAAGGACTTCTCCCAAAAGCCACTTTGGAATATGTGTAAGTGACTGACCCAGTGCGTTCCTGTTGAATCAATCCAAGTAGTTATATACTATATCAGACGACCTCAGGCTTACAACAAAAAAACAAAAAAAAACTTGTTTGAATTTTTTTGGAATTAAAATGAACAAAAAGGATACTGTCCAGCGTAGGTTAGTGTTTTAGGATCGATGTCATCTTCATAGGCATTCAAGGGAACAAGTTTCCTTTTGATGGGATCAAAAACTAATTGATAAAGAAAAGTATTGTTGGCTCGAATAAATCCTTTGATGTAATCTTCTGGCACTGTTATATTCATCTTGAGATAATGACCAATTTTCTTGATAACCTAACAATAGATGCAAAAATTATTAACTGCAATTAACAAATACAATCCCTAATACACCGATTTACATTAGCAACATTACAATAGAGCAAGAGAGGAGACTGAAATATGTTACCTTCATCTACCTTAAAAAACTGTACCAGCAAAAATAACTTTGTTGTATCACTTAAGATTCCAATTCTCTTAATAAGGATTTTCTTGGTTTTTCTATTATTAACCCCAAAGGAAAAAAAAATTTGGTTACACATCAAATTTTTGTTGCTAGGCAACAGACTACATTGATAAGTGGTAGTCAGATGGAAGCAGACTTGATTTGACAAAATAAGATATGTTATTCATCCTTGACGTTCATTTCATCCAGGAAAAATAAAAAAAACCAATACAAAACTTGAGAAGAAAAATACTTTGGATTATATTTCTAAAATTAAATCTACATTGTAACTTTTGCTGGCCATGATACTAAAGATTTGGTACTGGAGATGGAACTCACAACCTTGTGCTTGCCAAGTAGGCACTTACACATTGAGCTAAACCCCCGGCCCAAGATATATCTTAACTATTATAGTTATGTACTACCTAATGATGCTTCTGTCAACAACAGACTGCATATACAAATGCAGCCCCTTAAGATTACATCACTTCGTGACATCATAACCATCTGTGTGTGTCTGAATACATCAGATCACGTTTGTAGTCACAAAATTGCCTAAGGGCACATTCCTTAGAATGTACTCTCATCATTAAGCAGTGCATGACTACTTTTTTAACATTCACAGATGAAAGGAAGACGGAAGATGAAGATCATGGAGTCACAGGCTAGCTGGGAATGTTTCTGTTTCCACAGAAGCCACCATCTTCCAACCCAGGGGGTCTTTTCGTAGTATCACCCCACTTATGTCCTGAGAATTCACACTTTGTACTCCTATAAATGGGATTTCTGCTCTGAAAACCCCAAAGGTTTCAGAGAACTGTCTCAGTAAACTTTAATGTGGATTTATTTTATATATTACTTTTTTTGTGGTGCTGGCAATGGAAATGAGGGCCTTGTGCATGCAGGAAGGTGCTCTCCCATAGGGCTACACCCCTAGCTCCAATGCAGGTTTATTTATTAAGGTAAAGGCATCAGACAAACTACAGTAGTGACTTCCAGTGTCTTACTTTACCAGAGAATACAAAGCACTTGTTACTGAATGAAGACATGAGAATACAGCTATCTTTCATCAAGCCACCTTAAAAGATCTGCATAAAAATGTAATTCCTCTCTTTTGGCTATTATGTTTTGAAAACGTGGTTATTTTTCAGAACAGCAGTAACATTAACATGCAATGAATTTATTAAGTTTAGTATTTAATTTTTTGTTTTAATTTATAATTTTATAAATATCTATAACTATAGTTCAAACAAACAAAAGTTACTACTGAAGAGCTTTTAAGGGTGAGAAGGCTGAGGCAGGAGGATAACAGAGTTAAGCCTATTCTGGGCAACTCAGTGATTTAAAAAGGGAGCTGGGGATATAGATCAAAGCAAAGGCCCTGTGTCCAATCCCCAGAACTACGGGGGAAAAAAAAAAGAGTGTAAGGAGATCCTACCCTTAGACTAAAAAGTTCAAGGGCAATAGTAGGACAAAAGTCAAAAAAAGAAGTTTTAGCACTAATTATCATTAATTCTATCCCAGATATTTTGCTCTTAAGTCTAGTAAAAATTGCTACTAATTTGTCAACTGCTGAAAATATGATTCTTCTAATGCCTGTTAGTTTTTAAAAACAAAGTTCTAATGTTTTAGTTATTTGTTAAATAAAATAACAGACTATTTAAAATCCATATTCTGAGTAGTTTATTATGTAAAACACATTTCAGAAACTGAATGTGGCATTTGGCTGTCACCCTCACCTTTACAATATCTGGATTATTGGCCAGTCTCAGTACTTTGCAGGCCTTTGCTAATCCAATCCCACGCAGTGATGAGAGGTAGTCACAGCCAGAAAGAATACACATGTAACGGAACTTCTCTTCAGTGAATACATCCCCAAGCTGTCGGCACATTCCTAGGCGTGTCTGATCAATTTCTAGTCCATTTCCAAACTGGTCCATTTTTAAAATTACCTTCAAAAGGAAAGGAAACTGTTAGTACTTAGAAAGATCACTATGATTCATCATTATCTAATGCATTGCAGTAATTCTAAGAAATCCTTGTTCTTCACTGTGACACTGAGACATAGGTGAGACAGGTAGGCTGGGTCTAACTATTAAATGCAAATAAGTTAAACTGAAGAATAGGACAGAGCTAGTCCAGATCCAGAGCCAAGACTCCATTGTCAACTGGCATAAATAAATGCTTAACTTGACCTCTCTACTCCTGTGTCCCAAGGCTGTCATGATGATCAAATAGTAATGTGTTTTCTCTTACCACCTTCTCTTACATTTGAAGTAATTAATCTTTAATTATTTAAATAACAGATACTTTTGTGGAAACTTTGGGATACATAGGAATTCCAGAAGAAAAAGAAATTTCTGATTTATCACTGTTACCCAGAATTAACCCTTTAATACAGATCCTTCTAGTTATCTATGAATGATATAGACAATATAAACAATGCTATTAAAAATTAGATCCTAGTTTTATATCTTATCTCCCTCAATATATCATGATCAAGTTTTTCATTAACTTTTGTACATAATTAGAAGTAACTGAATAATATCTTCTTGGTAGACATGTTCATTTACCTAATCTAATTGAAAAATATAAGGCACATGGTACCATTATTAAAGTAAAATCGGTAGGTCTACATAATACTAAAGAATTTACAGGCTAGGGGTGCAGCTCAGGGGCAGAGCGCCTGGCTTTGGGATTGATTCAAAGGACACCTCTGCCTCACTAGTTTGGATAAAACAATGTGACATTTTCTAATCTTAAAGGCTTAATCTGAAAAAGTGTCCAGATTATATAAATGTTACTTGGCAAAACCTTTCTTTTTACTTTAAGTAATTATGAGCATTATAAAAACTGGAGATGCTATATTTAGATGTAAACTGGAATAATAAATAAAATAATTATTCCTGAAAAGGAAAAATTTCAGCTCATTTACACTACTTCTATCAATATAATAGCAGGTAGTAGTTGTAGACAAGTACCTTTTTACAGCCAAAAGCTAGGAGATCAGAGTCCTCTGTGATTATAGCTTGTACAATGCCAGCTTTGTTAAGATAGGCCAGCTGTGCATCGGCTTCATAGGGGGCTACGAGGCAGTCCACCCCCAGCGCCCGGGCCGCCTGCGGGAGAGGTCAGAGTCAGTGTCCAGCCTGGAATCGGGAAAGCACTAAGCAACTTCTGGCTCAAATCTATTTTACTACTAGTCTCGACTTGCGTTTGCTAATAATACTTATGGAAATCAATTCCTTTGAAGTCGTTTTTCAAATTTTAGTTCTAGTACCATTTTACACTAGGTACAGTCATTAAGAAATTTTAAAACAGTTCATAAATTTGGATAAGAGAAATATTGCTGTATATTCAGAAAGTGGGGAAAAGCCTACAAGATACAAAATTATTTCAAATTAAAATTTATCCATTTTAAGAATAGTTATGTTCCAAAAGTATATAAACTGTATTTAGTTTTGCATATGATTTCCCCATTTAAAAAAAAAAGTCCTGTTAAGTTACAGAAGTCTAATACTATATTGATAAAATTCTAGATTCTACTCACCACATTTAAATGAATCCATTAAGTACTTTAAAATAAGTGTCAAAAATAACAGTTCCCATCACAGGTAGTTGGAATTACAACTTCCTTGTTTTAAATCACAGGCCAGTTTCCAAGGCCCGAAGTTTGGGGAAGTTCGGAAATGGGGAAAGGGGCATCAAGCTCCACCACCTACATGTGATCTGCTATTTTTCTTTCTTTTTATTGCCCAGCAAGTATCCTATGCTCAATTCTTGGCAGCAGTATTGTGCCCAATCAATCATAGTTTCTTCTCTAGTATTCATGAAGGAACTCTCTCTTCTGGTGATATAAAGTACATACTTTCTGTGTCTACACTCTCAGGGTAAGTACTGAAGGCTATGGGGAGGTGCGGTGACCATGAATACCCCAGAATCTTCCCTTTCATCTCTATGGAATGTGCCATGAGATCATCTATCCAAGGCATTTGCCTTAATAGATCAGCCTATTAAGGGCTTCTCCCTTGGGAACTGCTGGACTCCTCTCCAGGCACTCTTCCCTTCCCCTCTGACATCCAACCTTTACTTGTGACCAGCCCTAGAACATTTATCCTACCCTGATTTTCTTCCCTTCCCATTAGCAAGCAATTTAGAGTGAGTTTCGTGAACTTAGCCTCTTGTTCTCTTAATTTATTTGCTCACTTTGATAACTTTGTGCACCATAGCGTGAGTGATATTGACACAACGAGTAAAACATTCTCGGGCTTCAGAGACTTTCCCCTCACGAAGAAGCTGCTTTCCCTTAAGAAGATTGGACTGTCGTCTTCTGCAAGGGAAGAATGATTTTTAAATACAGAAAAATATTTACATGGTGGAGTCAAGTTTTAAAAGTATAATTCTACCAAATTTGCTAGAATGAAACAGTTTGACTTATTTGAAAGTGCATACTGAGTTCTTGACAATATTAATCCGGATCCTTTGGGGTTCTAGGTACAAAGGAGGACAGATTTATAACACATGCACACACGTGTATGAGCACATACATGGTTACTGTCAGACTTGCACAGCAATGCTTAGTTGCTTAATTAATCTTAGTTGCAGCAACTAAGATTTCTATTAAAAACTGTGATAATCTAACATAAAATATTTGAAGACATCTGTTCACATACTAATCTGTAAAACAAGCTTCAACAAATTAAGATAGGAAAGTTTTGGTACCACTGACATACAGCATCTGATATTAGCACAATTTAGATATTAAGTAGAGTCAACTTACTCTCTTCTAGACCTCTCTACTTCCTTTTTAGAAGGTAAAGTACATCCATCGAATACAAGAATAGGCTTGATGCCATGAGACAGCAGCATATTTACAAATTTCATACAAAATCCTACATACCTAAAATAAGAAAAACACACTTAAGTACTTTGCATTTCTTAAGGTAGTATTTTTGCTTCTAATACCAGGTGAAACAAATTCGAAAATTTTGCTTTGTAAAATAAATGTTTCCATAGGAAATATAGAGTTTAACTTAGATTTGGGTTCAAATTCTGGCTTGGATAACTTCAGGCTTGTATAGTCGGTGAGCTTTTTCTCCCTCCGAATTTTGTTTTTCTTTGATATCCTTTCTGGATTTGCCTTTGTGTTGTTTTCAATTTGTCTAGTATCCTCAATAATGTTTCTTATAACCAGTGATGTTCTGACAAATGTTTAATAACCAATTCTAGGGTTAAGAGAACCTAATGTCTATGTAGCAAATATTCCACAGTAGTGGGAAGCGGTAATGAGCTGGGAAGAGGTAATGTGTGGCGAGCTAGGATGAGCTGGCTCTAGCATCCTATGGCCACTTATGTTTTCCAAGCCCAAGATCCAATCATGGATCATGTAATGCATTTAGTTTTTTATTGATAAGTCAAGTAACAAAAGCAACTAAATTTTCATAAAGAAAAAAGATACCTTAGGTCAAAGATAGGAATAGAAAAACATAATCTTAAAGGATAACCTAAATCAAATATAGTCATATTAATTAAAGACTCACTACATAACCCTATTTGTCTATTTGTTGTAAATCAGTTGACAATGGGCGTAATAATGATTAGGACCTGCTGATTAAGAAATCTCAAGCAACAATTAGAAGAATGCAAATATGAAACTATAATTAATTTTCAGAAAATTTTTTCTTAACTAGAGAATACAAACATATCTAGTGCTCTCATTATATATATTTCATAGACATCCTTCCAAGTGAGTACACATAGATCTACCTCAATTTTTATGATGGTCATAAAGAATTACCATAAGTTATCCAAGCTTTCTGAGGTGGTGACCTTTTCTGACTAATAGCGCTATCCAAAAGTGGACAAGGAAAATCAATTATACAGAACACGAGTTCTTAATTACTAGAGGAAAATTAAAATATACAGCAGACAGTTTCACTGCAGTTAACAGTTGCCATGCACTTACAACAGAATTTCACCTTTCACTCTTCTAATAAAGGATATTGCCTGTACTTTAAATAGTTCTTCTGATTAATAAACAAAATTAAATATTATAAAACTTAAGTTTTTCTCGCTGATGAACTATTCAGAGAAACACTGAAAACAGCAATGAAAAAGTGTTTACTTATAATGAGTGCAATTGTTTAAATTGCTAATAGAAAACTACATGCTTTCAAAAATTATCTCTGGAATAGTGAACTGGCAAAGTGGGTACTTCCTATGCAAAACTGGGTTTAAATCCAGAGCTTGCAAGTATGAGCAAATGCATGCTCCTATAATTTTCACATGTATTATTTTTATAGGTAACTTTTGGTTGCATTAATTTGATAGGCCTGAAAGTCCCAAACAATCATCATTCAACCTATCCCATTTCTTCTAGGAAACAAACAAGATTAATACCATTTAGTCACTGTGTATTATGTTTAAGTAAGTCATATTAAGATCTGTGAACATTTCCTCAAGGAGATAAATTATATATTGCAAACAAATAACAAAAACAAGGATAAAAACCAATATTGGCCTAATCTTTTTCTGTCTAGAAATTATATTTGCTTGGCTTTCTAGTATTTCTATTTAAGAAATAGAATGACACATCAGCCTACTGAACCTGCCTCAAATGAGGTCAGAGTTGGGACCGGGGGTCAATTTTTGGCTATAAATGAAATAAAAGCAAGTCAGAATAGTCTTCCCTTTGCTTCTTTTGCTAATATAGATACTAGTATGTTTTCTGTAGCCAAAAATATAAAAGCAGTAAGTCACCATTGACTAGGCAATATCTTAAAACACACATTCTTATTTCTTAATAAATTCTGACACTGAGTGAAAATAATCTTTCTGGGAAAAAACCCAACTGAACGCTTAAATCTCATTTTTAATTCTAAAAGAATTAATATCACATCAAAACTTACTTATCAGTAGGTTCACCTTTGGCCAGTTTTTCAGCACAAGCAATAGCTCCTTTGTGAAGCCAACAATAGGTATCCACTGCTACTACCTGCCCTTTATACTTCCTTACATGGATGGGTTCCGAAGCTTCTTTGATAAATAGCAGCAATCCTTGTATCCCCATTGTGCCAAATTAACTACCTAATGTGACATGAAAAACAGTAATATTTAAAACAAAATATATTTACCAAAAAGCTTTAGAAAAATAAAGAGAGCTTGCAACCCAACACAGAATCTGTTACTATGAGCTAATAAATGAACTTCTCACCAATTTCCATAGCCTAGGATTTACATTAATCTTAACATACTACCTCCATGTGATGCCCCTCAAGGGTTGCTTAATATTTATTGTTTCTGAAGTGTTTTTACATTTAGAATTATGATGCACTTTCAAAGTTTGAACAGTTCCAGGCACACAGAATGTGCTCCAACACAAAGAAGGTCCTCCTTTCTTCAAAAAGGCACTGTCAAGGTCAGGCATGGTGGCATAGTCTGTAATCCAGCTACTCAAGAAGCTGAGGCAGGAGGTTTGCAAGTCTCAGGCAAGCCTAGAAAATTTAGCAAGGCCTTGTCTCGAAATAAAAAATAAAAAGGGTTGGAGACATAGCTTAGTGGCAGACTGCCTCAGGTTCAATAGCCAGTTCCACACACACACCCATAAGAACTGTAAAAATCTACAAGACTGTGCATATTAGGACATCACAGTGTCTACAAATGAAAGCCAATTTGCAGTCATATAGTAGAAGCTCAAAAGTTTGCAGGAAGATGAGCATCACAACTGAAAGATAATGCCACTCCCTAGAAATGTGAAAACGACTTTTGCTGCACAAACACAGCTTGAAGACAAATGCTTTAACTGCTTACTTTCTTTCATACAAGTTGTAGCTTCTAAGCCCTTGGTAGACAAAAATGCTGGAGCTAAAACTACTATTACACTCAATCCCCACTCCTGATTAAAACAACGTAAGACAGCACTGGGGATTGAGTGATAGCTTGATATGCAATAACATGGATCTGTTACTAAACATGGGGTTTGGAAGGAATGAAAAGAGCAAGCACGGGATCTGAAGTCAACCTTACCCTTCTGACACAGTAATAGAGTTCCGATGTTCCACTCCACCCCTAGTGACTATGAGGCACTAGTTCTGGGGCGTCGCAGGCAATCTGGATGCAGGTGGTTTGCAAGCCACACTTTGAAATAATTTACTATCACGGTAAGGAAAACAGACACATTGCACATGTCCTGAAACTTAGGTACGTTTCTTCTAGGCCAGGTAAATGTCTTCGAGTAAGCATCTCCTCTTTAGCATGGCAGGAATGGCTGTGTGCCATATGGCACATATCAACTTAGGAGGTCACCCCGGCACTCGAGGAACAGGAACTGCAGCTACAGCCCACTTTACTTTGGTCCCAAGGGGATGCGAATGCGCAGGCGCAGCCGCAAGCTCATTCCACACGCTTGTTTCCCTTGGCCTGTAGGTTAAGGAAAACATTTCCTTGTCATCATTTGACAATGGGGAGACTGCATGTAAGAAGTGTATTTTCAGCCTCTTTGGAAAAACGTGAGCTGTGGGACAACCCTGTGCCCGCACCCACCGGGAACCGTCTGCAGCAAGCGCGGACTCCCTGCGCTCACCGATCTACAGCTCTGGCAAGGTCAATTACTCCCACCTGATTTGTACAGGATCGCGAAGACCACGCCAGATGCCCCCTTTCCTTCCTAGATGGCTTGGGGTCTCAAGAGGAGGGACGCGAGCGGCGCTGGGTTAGATCCCGCGGGGACCCACCCTGTAGATTCCACACAGCCCTTTCCCTTCACTTTCCCTGTCCGCTCGCAGGTGGACGCAAGGGGACGCCGGTACCAGTCCGCGACACGCCTCACTTACTTGGGCCAGAACACTTGAGCCTCGCAGCAGCTCCGCGGTAAAGGTCAGACTTTCAATTTGCGCGGGTAACTGACCCCGCCTAGAGGAAGTGACGTAAACGCGCAGCTACGCCGTCGACCGCCTCTTCCGGTCTTTTGCTCAGCCGGGTCCTCAACCCGTCGCTTCGGAGGACTATGCTGCTCTGCACTCACTGCCCTGCCTTACGCCGCTGCTTAGTTTAGCCGGCTCGGCCCCCTGAAAGCGAGGGCAGCTGTGGTGACCCTGTCAGAGGTACCTGCGCCTGGGCCCAAGAGTCGCTGGGTCCCGGAAGTGGGGAGTTTTCGCTCTCCCCATGGCTGCTGGGAGTCGTAGTTCTCGACGATTGCAAAGAGCGCCGTCTAGTGTTTGTGATTTTTGCTTTTGAACTGAGAACGTGTGTGTGTGTGTGGGGGGGGGGGGGGGTGGAGCCGGGGAGCTGTTGAAATTCGCCCATTAGTTCGTGGCCCGGTTCCTTTGTTGTCTCTGACACTTTCTGTCGCCCCCACAAACTGAAGTTGAGTTCCATTTAAGCTGGGCTCTTTTCTCTTGCGGTAATGCTTCCTCCATTTTTGACGTTAAGTTGGGGAAATATTCACCTTTATATATTATAGTGGACCCTGGGACTGTTTTAGGAACTAACCTAAGTTCCACAAGAACTGCATTAATCCCTTGTGAGGGTGGTGGCTCCAATAACCTAACACCTGTGAGGCTTTGGGGGACTAGACACAAGCCATAACATCATTTGGTTGGTTTTCTATTTTTAAGTTAATTGAATGACATTTATTTATTTATTTTGTTTTTTTTGAGACAGGGTTTTGCTATGCAGGTCAGGCTGGCCTTAAACTCATAGCAATCCTCCTGCCTTAGCCTCCATAGTGCTGGAATTACAGGAGTGTGTCACCACGCCTAGCCAATTTGGCCAACTGAATGACTTTTTTTTTTTTTTAATTTTTTTTTTTTTTTGGTCTTTTTCCTTTTTATTGGTACCGGGATCGAACTCAGGACTGCCTGCTTGCAAGGCAGGTGCTTATGCCGCTGAGCTAAATCCCCAGCCCCTTGAATGACTTTTGTTCATTGTATTTAACATTTAATTCTATTACAAGTGATATTTATAGTGTTAATTTTTAAAATAAGTTTGAATTGAAAGTAAGCTAATTTAGAGAAACCTACAGAATCAATGAAAGGACAGGTGTTTATTTTATTTTATTTTACAGAGGATAAAACTAAACATAAAACAACAAAGCCTATCAGAAGAAAACAATGTAAATGACACAGATTTCAAAGCAAGACAACAGGAGCTCATCTCTGGCTACCATAATGTCTCTTGTTTTCTTCTAAATAGTTGTCCATATCTTCACACACAATGAATTCATACCAAACAAGATAGTGTTAAACTGATCAGAACAGAGTAATGAAGGTATTATTGGCCTTTAAACCCCTGGCGCCGGCAGGGAGGAGAACCAGAAGCACCTACCGGAGACCCCACTATGTTGGGACTTAAGCAGCTGCACAAGAAAGCAATTTGCCTGCCCTCTGGACAAGTGCCCTTGGCGCCTGCGGGGAGCACAACCATCCCTTGAGCCTCCCAGTGTGTGGGCTGAGAATCAAACATCTCCTCCCACTAGTCAGCAACTGGGGACAGAGTTCTGAGCTTCTTTTGGGAGGATGACCATATGCAATATAGCAAATAAGGGGGATTTCTTTCTGTGTTCTGTTTGAAGGCAAAGGTTACACTGTTATGTTTTGTAATGATTATGCTCTATTTAATATTCTCCTTCAATTGGTTTTACAATGGTCTGTTATTGGTTTGATTTCACTATACCTAATTGACTGGACAACTATTGTGAAGATAATGAGATACACTATAGTACCTATTACTACTATCCCAATATCCTGCTGTGAAGTTCTCTACCAATGTCACTACATTGTCTCAATTGGCTTTGTTTTATCTTGTTTTGTTTTATTTTTACTACATTCTAATTTTTTTTTAAATCAGATACAAAGCAAACATTTTAAACATCAAAGCATTCTGGGAAAAATACATATCATCACTTACTGGGGAAAACATGACAATAGAATCCAGAAATAAAAGAAGGAAGACAAGTAAAACAGAAAGTGAGCCAGAATAATGGTAGCTAGCAGTAACTTTCTTCAAATATGCAAAAACTAAAAACAACAAAAAAACCCCACTAAAACAGGAAGAAGTAAAAACAATTTTCAAAGTGCTAATTTCCTTATCTCTCATAGCAAAGAACTGATACTTTTAATATTTAAAATAGATAACATTTTCTTTTTAAAAAATCATACAAGGACTACAGCTACTGTTTTTCTCAATCTTTTTTTGAACTTAACAAATACTATCTCTTAAGCCAAACATTTGAAATTCTGTATGTCTTCAACTTACCATATTTTTCTCTTTGGTTATTTCAAGTAAATATTTTTATTTTTAGAAAACATGGAATTGGCCATGCTGGGGCTGGGTGGGGCCAAGCAAGACGCCAACTAGCCAACCTTTTTGGTAAGCCTGTGGTTTCCAGAAAGAGAAAAGTCAGCACCTCTGGTGAGCCTACTGGCTCAGGGGCTGAGAACCAACACCACCTGTCCCCTAAGCAACCAGCCAGTTCACAGGGAAGACTGAGTTGAAGCAACTGAAGTACAAAAAGCAACTGAATGCTTGTATTGTTTGGTTAATTTTGAAAACCTGGGGCCAGCAGTCTGAGCATTTATTGGGAGAATAACAGTATGCAATATAGCAAATATGCAGGATTTCCTTGTTCTGTTTTGTTTTGTTCCAATTGTTTTTCTTTATTCAGTGTTGTTTTGATTATTCTGTTTTGTTTGGCTTTGATTTTGCTATATTTGGTGGAATGGACAACTATTGTGAAGATAACAAGATAAACTATGGTAGCCATTGTTTTCCTAGTATCCTGCTTCAAAGTTGTGTATGAATTTCACTGCTTTGTTTTGCTTTGCTTTATTTTGTTTTCTTGGATTTTATTACGTTTGAAATAAATAAAGCTTTCATTCTTTAAAACAAAAACCAGACAATGGGGAAATCAACAATGGCTGCCATAATGTCTCTGGTTCTCTTCAAAATAGCTATCTATACCTTCTTCTGTATTGAAATTAAACAATACAAAACAGATTAAATTCACTCTGGTCAAAGAATAATGGCATTACTGGATTTCACAGCATGATGATACGGAATCAGCTTCAAAGTAGCTGTTTATTTTATCATGCATTATATAATCATTTCTTGTAAACTGTTTAGGAGAAATTCTACACATGTATAAGTCCCTACATGTATACCTATCCTTTCTGTATTAGAGGGAAAAACAAAACTAAACAAAACAAATTACTAGGAAAACACGAAACAAAAAAGACAAATATATAACAGTAGCAAAGAACCCAAAATACTGACAATAGAGGCCTTCAAAACAAGGTGGTAGGAGCATAACTAGGGTGGTTATTTTACTTAATGATCTTCAGGCGTTCCTCAGATCACCAAAGAATAATATGCACAATTGTTCCAATCCTATGAATATTAACTGTTTTGTTCTAAGACCTTATAGAATTTGTAGCACAATCATTTTAGATATCCTAAGTGTGTTTATATAATTTTAGATATTTTCCCTTCCTTTTTCTTTTTCCTCCTTTTCCCTGAGATATTATTTTTCCCCTTTGAGCAGATTCTTATCCTTTCACTGTATTTATTGAGGTTTTTGTATCTTATGTACTCTTACCATTTCTTACACCATATAGTTATGGTATTTACACATGTGAGTTTGCTGTATTTTACTTATGAGTATGGTCTCAAGTTGCATCCATTTATTTATAAATATCTCAATGTGATCATTTTTTATAGCTGAGTAGCACTCCATTGTATAGAAATAACACATTTTTTTTATCCATTCTTCAGTTGATGGGCATTTAAGTTGTTTCCAAGATCTAGCTATTATAAATTGTGTTGCTATAAATAGGGGTGCACATATATCACTGTGATATGATGTTTTTGATTCTTCTTGGAATATGCTCACAAGTGGAATAGCTGGGTCAAATGGGACTTCCAATCCCAGCTTTTTGAGGAACCTTCAGACTGACCTCCACAGTGGCTGCACAAGTCTGCACTCCCATCACCAGTACAGGAGAGTTCCTTTTTCCCACGCAGCCTCTCCAGCATTTGTTGTCGGTAGTTTTCTTTATCTTTCTGGAGTAAGATGGAATCTCAGTGTGGTTTTAATTTGCATTTCTCTAATGACCAATGATGCTGAACATTTTTTCATGTATTTATTTGCCACTTGTATTTCTTCATCTGAGAACTGTGTATTCGTCTCAGATGCCCATTTTTGGATTGGATCTTTGAATTTGGGGGATCTGATTTTTTAAATTCTTCGTATGTTCTAGACACAAGTCCTTTGTCTGAGGGACAGTTCACTAAGATTTTTTCCCAATTTGTGGGTTTTCTTTTCACTTTGCTGGAGATTTCTTTCAACATGCAGAAACTCTTTAATAAGATGTGATCCCAGTTATTGATTCTGGAAAGTATTTCTGGTGCGGTCTTGTTCATGAATTCTCTACTTACCCTATGTCTTCAAGATTTCTACCTACTTTGTCTTCCAACAGATTTGGTATTTCTGTTTTAATATTTAGATCTTTGGTCCATTTAGACTTCAGTTTAGTACATGGTGATAGGCATGGGTCTAGTTTTAGTTTTCAGCATATGGATAGCCAGATTTTCTAGCACCATTTATTAAAGAGACTGTCATTCTTCCAATAAACATGTTTGGCCCCTTTATCAAAGATAAGGTGGTTGAGTGTGTTTGTAGTTGTGGTTGTATTTTTTTAATCTTCCATTGATCTTCACATCTGTTTTTATTCCAGTACCATGTTGATTTTATTACAGTAGCTTTGTAGTATAACTTCAAAACAGGGATTGTGATGCCTCCTGCCTTGCCTTTGTTGTTTAGAATTGCCATTGCTATTCTAGGTCTCTTCTGGTTCTGGATGAATTTTAGGAGTGATGTCTCTAGATCTGTGAGGTGTGCTGGTGATATTTTGATTGAGATTGCATTAAGTCTGTATAACAATTTTGGGAGAATGGCCATTTCTACAATATTTGTTCTTCCTATCCATGAATAAGGGATGTCTTTCCATTTCCTGAGGTCCTCTTCGATTTCATTTTTTAAGGTATTATAATTTTTCCTGAACAGCTTTTTTACTTCTTTTGTTAGATTGATTCCTAAGTATTTCATCTTTTTGGATGCTATTGTGAAGGATGTGACCTCTCTTATTTCTCTCTCAGTGATTTTATTATTAGTGTATAGGAATGCTATTGAGTTTTGAATGTTGACTTTGTATCCAGCTACCTTAATGAATGTATTTATTTATTATTTATTATTTTTTAAATTTTATTTAAGGAGAAAAAGAAAAACACAGAAAAAGGGTACAAGTTATACAGAATTTCAGAAAAAATCAGTAGGAAATCACTAGTTAATAGATTACATATTGTCATCTTAGAAAGAGTTGTTCAAGTTACAAAATTAAAGCATATAAAGTAGACATTCAAATAGTGAGACTGCAAACAGTTCTATTCAACGATCCAACAAAAACTCAGGAATATGGTTATCTATCTTATACGCTTAAATATACATGCAGTTATATCCTTTAGAGCACTTTCTTTTCCTCTCTTTTTTACAATGACAATTACACATTTTGGGTTCTATTACTCCCACAGTTCTTACTCTCTTTTTTGAAGAGAATAAAACCAAATGTAACATAACAATACAGGTTCAGCCAGATCAAAAGGATGGACATAGTACATAATATAAAAACAGAATACAAAGTGATCAACAATGGTTACCATAATGCCTCTTGCTATCTTAAAATGAATTGCCTATATCATCAGTTATAATAAAATTGAACAAATCAGTAAAGAACCAAACCAATAAAACCAAAACATTGGAGACATTACAAGACTTCAAAAGAAGATAATAGTCAAACCAGAATGGGCATCATAGTGAATCTTATTGTCTTCACAGTTGTTGCCTATACTCTCAAACTTGGTACTATCAAGCAAAACAGACTAGAGTAAAATCAGCCAAAACAAGATGGTGAGAGCAATACAGGGTTTCAAGTCAAGTTAATAGGAAATCAAAATAGGTTACTATAATATGTCCTGCTATTTTAAATTTATTTTTCCCTTAATTAAAAAGATAAAAATAAAAAAGGAGATTGAGATAAAAGAGGACATAACAACAAAACAGAACAGGTCAGAACATAACCATTTAAGCAAAACAGTGTTTCACCACAAGATATTCTGACATAAAAGTAGTTACCATAGAGTCTCTTTCCTTGAAATCTTTGAGTATAACTTGGTATACTGTAGCATCAAACATATCAAGACAATGTAAAACCATTCAAGAGAATGACAGTATTACAGGGTATTTAGAACCAACTAACAGAAAATGAACAATGGTTTCTGTATTATCTCCTTGTCTGTAAAATTTTGTTTATATTACCACATAATAAAATCAAATAAGATACAACATGTTAAGACTGATGGAGACAGAAGAACAAAAGCTTGATGCAACTTCAAAACAAGATGATATTAAATTAGCACTAGCTATTATGATGTCTTGTTTTCTCTAAAATAGTTGTTCCTACCATCCAACCTTCTCTGTCTCATTTCTGTTGAGCTCTTTTTCTGTCATTAGTTGTCAGTTTGTCTTCTTCATTTTGCTTTCTGCTCCATTCATTGTTGCCTCTCTGCCACTGTTTCTGGAATCTTGGTATTTTTCTTTTTTAGAATGTCCTGCAGTATTCTCTGTAGAGTTGAATTGGTGGTTGCAAGTTCCCCTAGTTCCTCTTCATCCTGGAAGCACCTTGTTTCTCCATTAATTTCTAGGGACAGTTGTGCAGGATATATCAATCTTGGTTGGAGGTTATTGGCTTTCAAAGCTTGAATTATTTCACCCCGTGTTCTTCATAATTTGATGGTTTGTGCCGAGAAGTCTGCTATAATTCTAATGGGCTTTCCCTTGTAAGTGATCTGTTTCTTGTCTCTGACAGCTTTTAATATTCTGTTCTTATATTGGTTTTCTGGAATTTTGATTATTATATGCCTGGGTATAGTTCTGTTTGGGTTGTAGGTGGCTGGGGTCCTGCATGCCTCATATCTTTACCTTTTCCCATATTAGGGAAGTTCTCTTTGATTATTTCCGTGAATAGCCTTTGCAGTTCATTTGTTTGTATCCCTGCTTCTTCCTTTAAATTCTTAATTCTTAAGTTATAGATCCTCTTACCATCTTCTAGCTTTTGTATTGTTATTGCTTGTTTCCTTGTTATTTTTAAGAAGTTTTTCCTTTCATGCTCCTACATTACAAATCTGTCCTCCAGTTCAGATATCTATCTTTAGTTTCTTTCAAGCTGTTATGCCAGCTTTCAATAGAGTTTTTAGTTTCCTGGTAATCTTTTTGAATCTGCTTCATGTATTCTATGTTTTCTCTATCAAACAATTCTCCCCTTTTTTCTGTTCTTCCATTCCACCATCTGTTTTTTCTTGGGAAGTGCTTAGCATTTCTTTAACTATTCTACTTATATCTTACTTTACTTGGTTAAATACTTCACTTTTGAACTCATCTTTGAGGTCCTGGAGATATCACTTTATGTCTGTTGGTGCCGTGCCTGATATTGCATGTTTTCTCCTCATTCTCCTTTGCATTTACCTTTCCTGGATCAGTGTTCTTAGGATTGGGGACTGAGGATCATTTCTTATTGCTCCCTATTCCCACAGTTTTTTGTTCCTTCCATACAAGCATATATAGGAGGCCCAATTTCTTTCTTTGTTGGTTACAGTTTGTTTGAATCATGCCGGTTAGGTATTCCTGCCCACTACAGTGTACTAGGGAGATACAGACCTGGGCAGCCTATGCTGGGCCCGCCCCTCCAGGTCAGTCAATCTGCCAAAGGCTTCACTGCATTAGGGTGCACTGCCATGCACAGGGACCTGGTTTGGGCTAGCCTACTGGGTCTAAGTCCGTGGCATCACCCAGGTCAAGCACTCCCCACCAATCCTGCTTGAAAGGGGAATATGTGACTGAAGTCACTGCAGCATCCTGTTCCTGCTAGTCTGCCCAGTCCCAGAATGTCCTCTGTTGAAGCCTCCTAGTCTATGGAAAGGTCCCCGTTCCTCTCACTCACCGCAGGTCGATGCAGGGCTCCCTGCCAGCTCTGCTCTCAATTTGGTTTGCTGATTCCTGCTCTCAGAGCTTTCACGTCTCTATCCCTGCTGTGCTGACTTAGATGCAGCAGCAGCGGCTGGAAATTCAAGCCACGGTTTCCAGAGGTGTGGGTTCCAGCTTCAGTACTGAGACTTTCGCTGTTCCAGTCGTAGCACTGGGATTGCATTTCTAGTTGGTTTCTCTCAGCTTAGTTCGTTCTTGGGTCGGTAGGGTATATCTCCCCCTGCTTAAGACTCCCCACTCTGCACCATTCCTGGAATCTAAGCTGGCTATCTCAGAGAGCCTCTGTAGCTGCTGTTATCTATCCATCATGTTCTCCTGGAAGTTCAATAAATGTATTTATTATACCTACAAGTCGTTCAATGGAGTTTTTGGGTCTTCTATGTAAAGCAGATGTCATCTTTAAATAGTGATAATTTAATTTCTTTGTTTCCTATCCTTACTCCTTTTATTTATCTCTCTTGTTTAATTTCTCTGGCTAGTATTTCTAGCACTATATTGAATAAGAGTGGTGATAATGGCCATCCTTGTCTTGTGCCTGATTTTAGGGAAAAGGCTTTCAGTTTTTAGCTATTTATTATGATACTGGCTGTTGGTTTGTCATAGATGGCTTTTATCATATTGAGGTAAAGACCATCTATCCCAATTTTCTGTAAGGTTCTTATCATGAATAAGTGTTGGACCTTATCAAAAGCTTTTTCTGCATCTATAGAAAGGATCATGTGATTCTTATTTTTGGCTCTATTGATATGGTGGATTACATTTATTGATTTATGTATGTTGAACCATCCCTGCAGTCCTGGAATGAATCACACTTGATCACGGTATGTAATTCTCTTGATGATTTGCTGCATTCTATTTGCCAATATTTTATTAAGAATTTTTGCATCTATGTTCATCAGGGAGATTGGCCTGTAGTTCTCTTTTTTAGTTGGTATTTCTCAGGTTTTGGTACTAGAGTAATATTTGTTTCCAGGAGTGAGTTGGGGAGAATTGTTTCTCTTTCAGTTTCACTGAAGAGTTTGAGGAGTGTCACATTAAGTCTTCTTTGAATTTCTTGTAGAATTCTGCAGTGAATCCATCTGGGCCTGGGCTTTTCTTTGTTGGTAAGGATTTAATTACATTTTCAATTTAGTTAATTGCAATTGGGTTACTCAGCAGTTTTACATCTTCTTGACCCAGCTTTGGTAATTCATATGTTTCTAGGAATCTGTCCATTTCTTCTGTGTTATCAAGCCTATGAGAATAGAGGTTTTCAAAATAGGTGTTGATGATCTGTATCTCCACAGGGTCTGTAGTGATTTCACCCTTTTCATTCCTTACTGCATGAATTTGAGTTTTTTCTATCCTTTTTAAAAATAAGGTTGGGTAGGGACTTATGAATTTTATTTATTCTTTGAAAGAACCAACTCTTTGATTCATTGATTCTTTGTATTGTTTTCTTAGTCTCTATTGCATTGATTTCTCCTCTGATGTTTATAATTTCCTCCCTTATTTTGGCTTTGGGTTTGACTTGCTCTTCTTTTTCTAGATATTTGAGGTGTAGCATCAGGTTGTTTATTTGTGTTCATTCCGTTTTACTGATGTGGGAATTCACCACAATAAATTTTCCTCTGAGGACTGCTTTCATTGCATCCCACAGGTTATGGTAAGTTGTATTTCTATTTACATTTGCATGCAGATATTGTTTATTTTCTTCTTATTTTACTTTGTGACCCACAGGTGTTTCTCATTAATGGCAAATATGAATAAGCAAAATTTCCAAAAGTTATTTTTTCCATTTAAAAAAAAATCCTTCAGCTATCATCCCATTTCTCTGTTTTTCTTATAGTAAAACATTTTGCAATAATTGTGTGTATGTTTGCTATCACAAATGCTTCTATTTCATTCATACAGAGATAGATGCTGGGAATTCAACCTAGAGTCTCATGAATGTTAGGCAAGTGCTCAGTTTGGCTACTGCACTATATCCCCCTGTGTTTGTGTACATGTGTGTGTGTATAAGAGATTCACGCAAAATATATGTATAAAAGGTACACTAATCCTAAGTGAATTTTCTTAAAGAGAACATCTTCCTTACATTCAGTTCTCTCAGAAAACCCCTTGTCTGTCCTTTCTGATCAAACAAAGCTCTATCCTCCTATACATGGTCTGTGGTATTGCTGCATACATTAGTTTCGCTTTGTTTTTAAAATTTATACAAATGGAATCGTGCAGTTTGTATTCTTCAACATTTGGCCTCCTTTACTCAATATTGTTATGAGATTCATCCATTGTGGGGAGCGGCTGAGCTGGAGATTGACCACACATTTAGGGATGGAGCAAGGCCAGCCTTGAGAACACAGAGTGCCAGAGGCTAGCCATGAGGACAAATTGTTCGGACTAGAGCAAAGGTAGTCCAGAAGGTGTCCAGCCTTGGTGTTCCTCCCTGTTAACTGCAGCACAGATAGCTCTGAGAATGTTTTGCTTTTAGTATTCTCAGCAAAACACCGAGGCACTTTTAGCCCTGTCACACACTCATCCACCCCTCTTTTACTGAACATAAAGACAAATACCATGCTGGGGTTGTCACTGCCTCTTCATCAGAGAGGTCAGGTCCCCCCCAGTCCCATGTATCTGCTTTTTTCTTAGTTTTCTCTCTCCCCATATCTGGACCCTGCTGGCTGTGTGAACCATGGTAATACATATTGTCCTATAATATCTTTTTTATTCTTTCCTATGTAATCCATTTTTTTCTACTATTGATAGTTCTCTGTTTCCAGAGTTTGGCTCCTATTAGTAATGCTGCTATGAACATTCTTGTGACTTCCAGTGCATGTAACTTTAACTCCTCATACTCTTGTCCCCTCTGCTTTAGCCAAGCTAGCCCCCTTGCCATTCCTTGAACATCCCAGGTATCTTTGTAACTCAAGGCTTTGGATATTCTGTTTCTTCTCAGAATGCTTTTCTGCTAGATAGCCATGTGGCTCTGTCCTTTACTTCACTTAACCTTTTGCTGTTAGACTCCTCCTCAGAGAGACAATCTTCAGTCTTGCCATTAAAATTGCAAATTCTGTCCCTGCCTTAGGATACCCAATTTTCTATTCTTCCATTTATTTTTCTCCATTTTACTTATCACAATATGACATATTATATATTTTACTTATTTTATAGTCTCCTACTTCACTACAATGAAAGCTTTATAAGAAAAGATATTTTATCTGTCTTCTATAACGATGCCTGGCACATAAAAGATTTCCAGAAAATACTAGCTGAATGAGTGAATGTTGAAATGAGTTAATGGTTTGTATCTAAAATAGTAACTGATAGTTTTGGGGCTTACACATTTGGGTAATGTAGCTATTTGTCAAGCTGTTTTATATAAATTTTAGAGAAATTGGCATAGGTATGCTTGTGGGATATTAAAAATTAGTATCAACATCTATCTATCTATCTACCTATCTATCTAATAAACTTTATGGTGAGAACCCTGAATTAGGACACTTAGGACTTAACATGTTTCAGATTCGTTGAATATGTGTTTCACATACTTCACCTGTTTAGCACTCATATCGATATTCTGAGGTTGGTACATTTATTATCCCCATTTTACAAATGAGACAGCTGAAGTGCAGAGAGATCTGCACCCCATGTACTTTGACTCTGCATTCTGTGCTTTCAGCTATTCTCCTTAGACTGCCACAGTACATAGGTATTGATAGAGAAATAGAAAGATATTGTGAACATTTTCAAAGTTATCAACTTACTCATCGCTTTTATAATGATTTAAATTTATTTTTAGATGAGAAACAAACATTTATTTAGAATCTAATGTGCTTGGCACATGTCACCTCATGGAAGCTTCAAAATAGCTCTAGAAAGTAATGATGACTGCCCTATTTACACAAGAAAAAACTGAAGCAGAGAGAAATAGGTATTCTTGTTATGGTCCAAAAACTATGGTAGAATGTGACTCAAACTAAATTTGCCTGACTCTAAAACTCTGTGCTCTTGACTGTGACACATAGGACTGGTATTTCCAGGGAGCAGTGATTATGCAGAGAGCAGGAATACACAGTTCCAGGCAGGCTCTAATGGAGCCGTGGAAGGCAGGAGATACAATCCCAATGAGACTTTTCCGACTCTGGCATAGGTAGGCCTGATGTCTTTTTCTGACTCTTTCCCTCTGACCTTACTGTTAGGTGAGCTTAGAGACAATCTGAGTCAATCTCAGATTCTCTGAGATCGTAGTCAATTATATTGGTTTGTTTTTCATTACTCTAATAAAAATTCCAAGACCAATTAATTTATAAGTAAAAGAAATTTATTTAGCTTACAGTTTCAGAGATGTAAGAGAAGGACACCAGCATTTGTTTAGCTTTAGTGATGGCCTTCTGGTTTTATCATAACATGGTGAGGACATCATGACTAGAGTGTAAGCAAGACAGAGAAACCACATGGTGAGACAAAACCAGAGAATGGGAAGTGCCTATTCCTTCTGAGGAAAACATCCCAGATGGCCTAATTTTCTTAGATTAAGCTCCACCTCTTAAAGGTTCCATCATGTTTTAATACAGTGAGGTTGGACACTAAGCTTCCAACACATGGAACTTTGGGAGACAAAACTTATCCAAACCATAACACTTTTCATTCTTGTATGAGATCTTTAGTAACTTGTAGTAAAGGTTTAGTGGTTCAGACTGAGGAAGCTGCTTCTCCTACTGTTTTAGCAGTAGTTCCATTTCTAATAGTTTTCAGTGATACCACTGCTTTTTCATGGGCCAAGAGAATTCAGCAATATCGATGCTTCAAATTTTTGGTTTTATTTTGTTTTGATAAAAAATGAAAGCTCAAAAGTTCAGCAAATGCTGTCTATTTTCCTGGTGAGCTTTGGACTTAGTCGTAGTCAAAAAATAGATATTGTTTCTCTGATTGTAATGGAGAGTGTGACTTGCAATAGGATATTAGAATAATAGTTCTAAGGTACTAAGCTGATGAAGGACATTCATTCACCAAATAGCTAGCAGGGACACTTCTATTGAAAACTCAGTGAAATATAACCTGGAACAATGCATCAATACATCAACAGAGTAAGAAAAACAACCAGCAACAGAATGCTTAGTGAGTAGAAATACAAGATGGAGAGGCTCAGTGACACAAAGCAGTCACATTGATTAGAAGGCAAAAAGTGGTCCTTGTGTGATAAGTGCCAGATTCTGCATGCAGCAGCTGCTCTCTGAATGACAGAGTAATGAATTTCTGTCCACTTACTGATCTTTCAACTCCCAGGGGACTTAGCCAGTAGTTCTGTTTTTAGAAGCAGAGGATAAACACATGCCTTAATCCTACCATTTAAAATCTAATAAGCATTTTCACCAAAACATCTGTGGCCAGTATTTCCCACAGGGCTTTTATGAATTCATATGCATATATATATATATATATATATATATATATATATTTATATTACCTTTTATATACTGCTTCACTTGGTTGAGATTTTAAGCTCTGGATAAACATTGCTAGGATTCAAATATGGGCTATATTACTTATTATTGTTAATTTGCTGGCTTTACAGTGAATTTTATCTCCTTTTCAGTTTCTTCATCTGAAAACTAGGATAGAAAATGGGCCTGAGTTGTTTTATAGAACTGCAAAGATTGAATGAGATAATGTACCTGAAGTGTACAGTGTCTGTATTGTGACATTCAGAACTAGTTAGCTGAGAAAGAAAGCCTGAAAACAGTTGTGTGTAATGATTTATAGTTTGGCAAGAGCTTTGCCACACATTTCTCATCTGGGCTTCACAAAGACATAGTGATTGCAAAGTAGGCTTTCAGTGCCATTTAGTGGCCTACCCAGTATCATAGAGCAAGTGACAGAGTGAAGATCTTTTACTTAAAAAGATTGTCATACTAATTAGCATTATTTTTATCATCTCATGCTATGTCCCTTTAAAATGAAATCGATACCCCTTTTGTAGTTGATTTGGCCAACTTCATTCATAATGTAATAATTAAAATTAGAATTTACGTTTTGTCCTGCAGTACCTCACCCTGAACTTATGGTTTTCCTCAAGAATGACTTAGAAGGAATGAAATACATTCAAATTACCCCATGCATGTTATCATCCATTTCTGGAAACTCGCTGAGATTTAAAAGAACGTTTACTTACCTATGGAGAGAAAAATCAGATTTTACTAAGCAGAAGCAACCTTGACTGTAAATGACCAAAACTCTACTCAAACTGGCCTTTGTAAAAAGGGAATTTATTCCTTGTGTTCCAGATTGAATTTTGTCTTAAAAAATATATATTATGTATATATATGAGAGTCACAAATCCCAGTACTCCAGAATGTGAGTTTATTTGCAGAGAAGGTCTTTACAGAGGTATTCCAGTTAAAAGAGGTCATGGGGACCTTAACCTTGTATGACTGATATCCTTACTGGGAGGGAAAATTGTGATATGAGTATGTGATAAACATGCACACACAGGAAAGATGAAAAGAAACAATGGAGAAGGTGGCCATTTGTTACCAAAGGGGAAAAGCCTGCGTCGGATTTTTCTTCTATCCTCCTTGGCAGGAACCAACCTGCTTACACCTTGATTTTTATCCTTTGACTTCCAGAATTGAGGCAATAAATTCTTATTGCTCAGGTCAATAATTGTGTAGTATTTCATTACAGCAGCCTGAAAGATGCACCCTCTTGTGTCTGAGAAGTTCAGGAGCAGCTGAAGGATTGAGGCATAAATAAATGGAAGGGAACAATGATATGTCGATACATCTCTTCATTTCTTTGCCTTTTGTGCTGATATTTTACCATGTTTCAGCATTTCTAAAATAGACGTTTTCCATCTATTTTTCACATCTGATGTAATTTTCACATCAAGGTGAAAGTTATGATTTCTTCATTCTTCATTCTTAGTGTCACATAAAATAATCATATATCTTATAATCAATGGCTTTATAGGAAACCTTAGACATTACCTGAGGCAGGCAATCCTTGCAGTTCAAAGCTTAAAATCTATAAACTCACTTTGTAACCTTGTAGAACAAGAAAGCCTTTTACCAGTTATTTCAGCAAAAGACCCCAAGTGAATGAGCACTGCCTATAACTATTTTGTTTTGGGCACTGTCTTAGTTATTCTTCTTTCATTGCTGAGACAAAATATCCAAATATCCAAAGTTAAAGGGGGAAAGGTTTATTTAACTCATGATTTGTAGAGGTTTCAGTCCATAATCAGTTGGCTCCAAGTCAGGGTGGCTCATAGTAGAGGGACAACTTTTTATGGTGGCAGAAGACAGCAAAAGCAACAAAGAGGCTTAACAACATCTTTCTGCCCCTTTTATATTATCCAGACTACTGGCATTAGGGCATTGCTACACCAACCAGTGGACTGATTTAGTAACCACACATCCTTAATCTCAGCATTTCACCATGAATCAACCACACAGTGTAGATCTAGACACTTCTGAAAAAGCCCACCTATGACCACATGAGGTTTGGGGGGACATCGAAACACAAGCCATAACAGGCACACCAAATTATGGAAAGCAAGCTTGGGGGGCATGGTAGGTAGCCTCAGTACTACTAAATCAAATGTAGAAAGGTGATTTCCCAAAGAGAATTGCAATGCTATTTCCAGATGCAGGAGCAATAAGTGCGTAAAAGGTCCACGTTACTTTAAGTTCCTTGGAGTCAGCCAAAAATGGGAGCCAATAAATCTCTTCTCTTTTAAATTAGGGGTGTCAGATTATTTTGTTTTAGAAATGAAAAAATGACTAAGGCAATCACCACAGTTACAGGATACTTACAATGAGCAAGACACTCCCCCGGGACAAGGAGTGTGAGAATGATTATTATCCTGTGCCCTGCTCAGAGACCAATGTGGGGAAAGACCTAAAGCGCTAAACAGGTTACTATAAAATAAAAGGGCCCTGGAATATGAATAGGAACATATCATTCTGAAAACAGTCTGCTTTGGCAATTTGTAAGAGAGATTCAGTTTTTTTTCACATTCTTTAAAAAAGGTTTCTTAAAACTTCTGGCAAAATGTAACATCAGAGTTCTGGGAGACAATTTTATTAAATGCTGTAAAGAACCTGGTACATGAAAAGTATTAATTAAGTGGTTATGGAATAAGTTGTTGGATGTAAAGTAAAGTAGGTTTCATTTGGAGAAGCTTCATGTCGCAGGAATCTGGTCTTTCCTTCTAGAGCTCGGCTCCTAGATCTGTGTTCATTTCGGGTCGGCCATGACTTCCAAGTGCTCCATCTTGCCCATTTCTGTCACATTTGCAAACTGGCAATTCACAGCTCTGAAATATGCACTCTTCCCTTCTGAACTTTTTTTTTTTTTTTTTTTTTTTTTTTTGCGGTACCAGGGATTGAACTCACGACCTCACACTTGCCAGGCAGGCGCTTATGCCGCTGAGCTAAATCCCCAGCCCCCCTTCTGAACTTTGAACAACTGTCTTTGAGTCTTTTCAGCTGTTTTATTATGAACCAACTTGCCATATTAATAGATTGGCTTTCAAATAATTTTTAATTTTCACTTGCAAAATATTTACTAGAGCATGATGTTCACTACCTTTCCTTGATTAATTTTCAGAAAATGTAAAATGTGGTGCTTTTATTAAATACATAGATTTTCGTACATCTTTAGGTTTCAGTTTCAACAGGAGATGTTTATTTTTTATTTCTGTCCTACCAATTTTTGATGACTGAAGTGGTAACACTAGATTAGTCAGGGTAGCTCACTTGTTCTTACACTGGTGCCCTCTATCTCTTCCTTATTTTTCTTCCCTTTCTTTCTTTCTGGAGTGTCTCTTTTCTACCTATAAGATGTGCAGACTCAGTCCTGCCTTGCAATGTCCAGTGTCTTTAGAAAGATGTTCATCTACCACCATGACTGATAAATTCATTTCCTTTTCCAGAATTGAAATCTAAGTTCATTAATTTTCAGAGTTATTTAGAAATTGCATTTCTTTTTTGTATATACCTCTCCAGGGCCTCGTCTTTCTAGACTAAGATACTGCTATTCATTGGAGACTAAACACTAACCATATGGACTTGTCAAGATGTATCCCAGTTGCAGGGAACACATCACACTCTACTGTGTGTATCTGTTAGGCATAAATATAGATATTATTTTTAAAATCCTTATAGGGGAGTAAAAAATCTAAAAAATGTATAGCAGTCCTGAATTTGCATATCCCAGATGTAAATGTGTTTAATGTACATGCTGTTTATTTATCTGTTTTTGAGATAGGGTCTGGCTGTGTAGTTCAGGCTGGCTTTGAACTCACTATGTAACCCAGGCTGGCCTTGAACTCACGGCACTCCTCTTGCTTGAGCCTCCTGAGTGCCAGGATTACAGACATGGGCCACCACACCTGGCACCATTTTATATTTATAATTCCGTCTTCTATAGATCTTTAAACAATGCTGTGACTTTTTTGCAAACTTTAGATGTTCAAGTGTATCTTAATTTATATTGGGGAAATGCTGATGTATAGATTCCTAGAAATTATCAGAACTACCTAGAGATCTTTTTCGGGCTAGAAATTATAGTACTGTGGAATGTAAAGCACCTTCATGCTTGAAAAGGGCATTGGCTGCATTCATCAGACATTCCTTGTGTTGGAATGACCTTTTGAGATTGAGCAGGAGAAGAATACAGACTCCCTGGCTTTTCTTTTGCTAGCCCATCATAGTGCCCCAATGATCTTACCATAGTAGTGGGAGTCCTGCTCTCCTTTCTATCCCGCTGTGTATTTGTAATGGTCTTACTCCTGAAGAACAGCAACTACCAAAACAATTCTAGAAATTACTATGTCACCTTAGAGTTTAGGTAATATTTCTATCTAATATTAGGTAGTATTAGGCCAAATGTCATGTCCTCTTTCTCTCTTGGGTTACCTATTTATTACAAGTTATACCTCATAAATCAAAGTATATTCTCCAGTATTTTGTTATAATGTTGAAAATACTGAAATGCATAGAGAAGAAAAAAATTCTCAGTAATGCTATTACAATACTACTATTCATTAAACAACTACTACTATTCACCTCTTATACATTTTCCAGCCCTGTTTTTAGTGTGTGTGTGTATTAATTTGTTTCAGTAAACTTGGCTTTTCAGTATATGTGTATAATTTTATATTTTTTCTATATCATTACTTCATGAGCATTTTTTCTGCATCACATAGTCTGAATATTTCATTCTATTATTCTTCCATTAAAGTATGTTATAGTGATTTAACGACCTACTGTTGTAGCTTACTTTTATTTTTATTGTAAAGAGGTGGATATAGGCACAACTTTATCCTTTTCTCTAATGATCTAATTAAGATAAATTCTTGGAAGATGATTTGTTAAAGAGTTTAATTATCTTTCTTTTTAATGTTCTTGGTATATACTTACTGGATTGCTTTTCAGGAAAGGATAATCAGTTTAAACCATCAGAACTTCATGAAGGCCTCTTTCAACATTCCCTACAAGATACAAGTTATTTTTATTAAAACATTATTTTTGCTGTATGATAGGTAAAAATGTTGTCACACTTTTTTTTTCCTTTTTGAGACAGGATTTCACTATGCAGTTCAGGCTGGCCTTGAACTACCTTATAGCCCAGGCTGGCCTCAAATTTGCAGTGATCCTTCTGCCTCAGCCTCCCAAGTGCTGGGATTACAGGTGTGTGCCCATGCCCATCCTCATACTTTTCTTATGTATTTTATTTCTGTGAATATTAAGAAGTTCATTTGCTTTTTTTCCTTATTTGCATTTATTTTCTATGTTCACTCTATGTTCTTTGGCCATTTTTTTCTATTAAGTTGTTAAAGCACTTTTTTATGGTGGATGTCTGCAGTATAGGATTGAATTAATGATACACCACCTTACCTTGGCACTATCAGCAGTATTCTGTTTTTCCCTGATTCTTGATTCTCAGTTTGCTTCCTCTGTCCACACACACATGTGCAAGCTTCCTAGTATGTTCAGTGGCAGACTTTCATTTATGAGTTGTTATAAAATGCAGATTATTGTAAATATGTATTTCCAATTTACATAAACCAAATATTGGCATTACATTGAATTCTGCTTCTTATTTTCTTTTTTGGTATTGGAGATCGAACTCATGACCTTGAGCTTGCTGGGCAGGCACTTACACTGCTGAGCTAAATCCCCAGCCCTTGTTTATTTTCACTTAGCATACTTCTAAAATTCACTAATGGGTATGTCTAGTACCTTCTTTCAAAGTGCTGCAGAGTGCTCCATACTAGGTGTTTAGACCAGGTATGTCTCTAGTGAGGGTCACCCTAATTACCCCAGATTCCCTATCCCCTCTACCACTGCAAATAATGCTACAGTAAACATCCTTACATGCAATCTTTTCGAGTGTCTGTGAGGTGTTTTTTTTTTTTTTTTTAATTTTATTTAAAAAAATTTTTTTTGTCTTTTTCGTTTTTACCGGTACCAGGGATCGAACTCACAGCTGCCTGCTTGCAAGGCAGGCACTTATGCCGTTGAGCTAAATCCCCAGCCCCATGTGAGGTGTTTTTAGAACACATACACACACACAGAAAATTGAGGTCATACTTAGTTGGACTAACACGCAGTTGCTCTTCAGATAGCTTGTTCCTCCAAAGTCACAACCATAATGAAAGAGAGTTCCTAAATGCCTAGATCCCTTCCATACTTAGCTCGCTTCTCTGTCAGGTGAAAATGATCAATTATTTTTTATTTCAGTTTCCCTGATTGCTAAGGATTTTAAGTATCTTTTTTTGGACTATTCTTTTGTATTTTTTGCCTAACCACGAACATTTATTTATTTTCCTGTGTAGTTTCCTGATTTCTTTCTTGTAGAATTCTAAGCCTCTTGTATATTCCGCTCTGATCCATGTTGTTAACTACTAGCCACATGTATTACTTCAATTTAAATTAAAGTTAACTGAAAAATCCAGTTCTTCAGTCACACAGGTCATATCGCTGCCATATTAGACAGGATAGACTTAGAACATTTTCTCACTGCAGAAAGTATCATTGGTGAGAGCTGCCCAAGAAACTAAATGGAGACTGATTTCAGACCTGGCAGCTGTCTCCTATTCTGTTACCTGTCTGCTAAATTTTTCTGTTACTTTATTGTATCGGAATCTCCAACTTTAACATAAACACATTTATTAATTTTTCTTGTGCTTCATACTTTGAAATTTCAAAAAGTCTTTTTTCATTCTAGTGCATCAATTATTATAAACTCTTCTATTAATGTATATAATTTCTTTTTTACATTTAAGATTTTAGTTTATTTGAAGTTTAGCTTTACTACTTGGGGTTAGGCAGGAAACTGGTTTTTTTTTTGCTACATGTCAATAAGTTTTGCTAACACTAATTAAAAATGGGTCTCATTTGTGATGTTACTTTCACTATTCAAATATGAATATATAAAATCATACAAATAAGGCATATAAATTACATATAAATTTCTATAAATACAGCTATTTCTAAACTATCTTTTCTACTCCATTTGTCAATTTATTTGTTCTTTACAATCAATGTATTTTTTATTATTCAGCTTTTGTAGTATGTTTTAGTACTCAATAAGACAAATTCTTTAACCACTTTTTTCAGTGTTAATCTATTTATGAACATTTATTCTTATAAATAAGTAAATAGGATTGCATTAGATTTAGTCAAATTTGTTTTAACTTGGGGAATTTTGACATCTTTGTAAAATTAAATCATTTCATTTAAAATCATTAATTTGTAGAATCAGGAGTGCCTTTTATTAGCATTTTATAGGTTTTCCCATACAATATATTTTGATTAAGCCAATTCTCAGATACTTCAGTTTCCTTCTGAAACTTGTATCTCCTTTTAAATTTTTCTAGTTCTTTATTGCTAGTGTAGAGAAATACTAAGTTGATATCATATAGGTAAACACATTAATTCATATAATCTGTTGATTTGTAAAAACTCTATATATTAAGAATGTTCACTCTTTGTATGTCATTTGTTTTTCCCAGTTTCATTTGATTTTAATTTTATGGTATTTCTTGCATGTTAAGCTTTTCTATTCATTAAGGAGTCAGTCCTATTAATACTAACTTGTGAGTTCAACCAGTGCATTTATGCTATTTGGAAAAATGAATTATGTCTTCCTTTGTTTTCTACTGCACTAGAAATCCGCTTTCCCAAAATATGCAGTGCTCAGCCTCTGCCAGTTAAAAGATGTATTATCACTTTTCATCCACTAGGGGCCAACACTTGCTTGAACGAAACCCATATGCCTCTCTGCCTCTCTGTCTCTCTGTCTCTCTCTGTCTCTCTCTCTCTGTCTCTTACATGCTATTAGTACATTTCTCAGAACATAATGATTACATCATTGTGAGATGTTGGTACATGTACATAACATCTTAATTCCTTTATTTTGTTCCCTTTCTCTCTGTCTTCTCTCCCTCCTATCTGTAATCCTATCATTCAATTTAAACCAGTTTTTTTGCAGTCCCTTTTTCTAGTTATGTAATTTTGACATAATTATGAGACACAGCCTTCTTAGGTGGCTCTGGAGTCTGAGATGGGACCACTTGACCATCTGAAGAAAGTTCTACCTACTCAGAAAATTCTGGAGGCTAGATGGGAGCACTGGAATTGGCTCCTGGGGAATGAGTGCAAAAAGGCTTGGATTTCCTAGAGGGCTCTTGTGGGAGGCCAGGGTGTGCCCAATGAGCTAAAATGTGTACCTCTTTTGGGGGACCTGGAGTCTGAGCTGTGACTTCTTTCTGGATTGGAGAAGATTCAATCTTTTGAGTAAACTCAGGAGGTTGGGAAGACTGATTGGTCTGGATTGGATAAAATTCAGTGTTTTCAGTCATACCTGTAGAATGAGCAGGGTTCTCCTGCAGGATCGGAAAAGGACTTTTAGTTATGGTGAGCACCAGACTCTTATATTTAGCTGTGGTTTCAGGCAACACTGAATGCTGATTTCTAGAAATTGATTTTACTTCTAGAGATGAAGATGTCATCCTTCACTGAATAAAATTTGCTGTGAACAGAGAAGGGTGAGTGGCCTGGGCTAGGGATCCAGAGCTTGGTTCCTATACCAACAAGGCTCTGTCATTCTTGGTGGGAACTGTGGAAGGTGCCAGCTTCACATTCTACCATCACTGCACTTCAATATGCCTTCCTAGGATGCATCTTTTCCTCTTTGAAAGGAGAAAATTGGCTAAGAGCAATCTTACAGGAAATAAGCAACTTCCATTTAAGTCAGTCATCCTGAAATGATATAGGGCAATCTGGACCAAAACCAAAACAAAACAAAGCAAAACCAACAACAAAAAACCCCATTTTTCAAAAAATCTATTTTTAGAGATGGAAAGTTATATAAATAAGATTCAAAAACATTTTAATGGAAAAAGTAAGAGCAGAAAATAGAAATACATTAGTTTAAAATGTTGTTAAAATTTAACACAGAAGGCAGACTACTACAGAAATTTAAAAAAGTAGCCCCTATTCAAAATCCACACTAACCATTAATGAATAAGAAGTATTTAACAGGAAAAGCAACAGTAATGACCTTTTTTCCTTTTTCCCCTCCTTTGCTCTGCAAGGCCTGGAATGAGCCTAACCTGCCTCCCTTACTCTGGCGGGATCCTGCATAGGTCACCACTTGGAGAACAGTTCTCACACTGAAAATACCAGATATTTCGAAATAAATGAGAGGTTCTATAGGAAAGACCACCCAGAAAGGCCATGCTGGTCTCAAAAAATCATGGAAGGCTGAATGCTCCCTGAAACCCATCAACATTCTTAAAATCATGGTTATTACAAAAGAGTAGACACAGCCACAAAGAAAGGGCAGGAAGATAAGAAAAATGGTAAGGAAAGGTGGGCAGAAGATAGGCCAGGCCAACTAGCAAGACTACAGTTCTCTTACCTATGCAAACACAAAAGAACAGCTAAAAACAGTTCTTCACATATAGATGACGTCTTACATTTAGGCCTGGGTGGGGGTGGATTAAATAGCCCATATGCAAAGTACTATAAAAAGCAAGGTACTATTATTATTACAAAGGTGCATATGCTAGCTTGGGACTTGGCTTCTAGGTGCCCTTTCATAAGTAGGGCAGCTCCAGCATATCAATATGAGAGTTCATGCTATAAAAAGAATTTATTTTTACATCAACTATAATAAACGTATAAAAAGAATTTTGTTTGCATATGAGGAACACTTTCTAAAAATCAACTGAAATGTCTTTTAAGCATGACAATTATGTATAAAGTAGTTTCCAAATAATGCCTTTTCTGTTTTTTATTGTTTTAGTAGTTACAAAAACTGAATAGGTACCCCAGAAAGAGCATAGTTACAGGTACTAAGAAACATGAAAATTTCATAAAGTTTATTTATTTAGCTTTTAGTTAAATTTACTTTTACGTGTAATAAGAGCACCAGGTAGAAAATACAACAAAAAGGTTTTCTTTGAAACCCCCAACTCAACCCCATCCCCTAGTCTCCCAATTTCACAATCCAGAGGTAGCTTTTTTTTTTACCAGGGTCCTGGCATCAAGATTCAATTAATAGTTTTTATATAGAAATGACAGCAAGACACACAATTTCCACAGCTCTCCTGAAAGACACTACTGTCAACAATAACCTTTTGAAACAAGATGATTTGCATTTCATTTCAAGTCAGTTGAATGAAAATGAGGTGTGCCTTTTCTTTCTTAACAATTATCAAGCATTCCACTGGATGAGTACACCACACTGGATTTGTCTAGTCTCCTACTGAAAGGCTGTTGGCTTATTTTCAGTCATTGACTATAAAAAACAGTAATTCAGTAGTTTCTGCCTGTGTCTATGTTTCTTTTGTGGGAATATGACTTTTGGATAGAAACCTAAAGAAGAATTGATAGTTTAAAAGATGTGTATGTTTTAATATGTGCAGATGATGCAAAATTGCCCTTTCAGGGACTGGCAGTGATTTATGTTCCCACTAATGTGGCGTTTTTCCCACTGCATTCTCTCCATGATTGTCTTTCAGCAAATATTTTGTTCTTTTTCAATTCGTTAGTGTAAAAAAATAAAAATAAAAATAAATCTTAATTGTGATTTAAACTTGTTTTCTTTCTCTTGAGTAAAAGTTCAACTTCTTTCAGTTTTAAAATTACTTGTGTTTTCTGTGCATAGGTTATGGTTATTTTGCCCATTTTCTCATTTTCCTATATTGCTTGTAAGACTTCTAAAAAATGATTTGTAGGCCCTTACAGAACATGGAAATCATTCCAGTGTCTATTTTAGATGGTGCTAATTTTTTGTTTTTTGTTAGCAGAAATTTCAAAATTTTAAATGATAAACTATGCATCTTTTCTTTCATGTCATTTAGGCATTCTTTCAGGCTCACAAAGGTCTTCCCTACTCAGACAATTTTCAAAGTTCTTTTACTTCTGTTATGTTTGTGCCTGGATGTTCCCCCAGTAGCTCTTGCAATCATGGGGTGTGAGCTTTTGTGCGGCATCTGAATCTAGAGTTTGTGACTGATTTCATGGACCTATGCTGGGATTATGGGTATGAATGTTACAACTGCCTTAGTGTGGATTGCCTGCGTACAGTATATAACAGATAGAAAGAGTCTTAAGTCTCTGTCTCTGTCTCTCTTTCCCTTTCCTTCTGTCTTGTTGCTTTTGCTGTTTTCCATTGCTATGCACTGTTGCCCCTCTGCCAAGTGCCACCCTGCCTTGGAGCCAGATAATTATGGGCAAAAACTTCTACAAACTGTGAGCAAAATAAACCTTTCTCCCTTTAGGTTTGGATGTCAGGTATATTGTCTCAGCAATGAGAAAAAGTAACTGAGACAAGTACTTATTCCATTTTTTTGTTTGAGACAGGGTCTCACTATGTAGAGCAGGTGACCTTGAACTCATGATGTAGTCCAGTCTGACCTTGAACTCATAGCAATCATACTACCTCAGCCTCCTGAGTGCTGGGATTACAGCCATGTGCAGCTACACCTGGTTATTATTCCATTTTAAAAATTTGCCTTTGATTCAACTAAAATTTATTTTGATATAAGAAGTAGGTTGAAATCTAGATTATTTTTTCCTCCAATTGGCTTGCTAATTTCTAAACTATTTAGTGACAATTCATCTTTCCCCATTGATTTAAAGGTGCTATGTCTGCTAACCTGCTGTCATGATTTATGTCTGTGGCCCCCAGGCCTCATGAGTTTGAATTGTGCATTTGTTATTTGTTCATTGTCTAGTGCTTGGATTGATGTGTCAGTGCTCCACCCACAAAGGGGTGGAGCCAGGATGTGATATATTGGCAGGAAGAAGGTATGTCTTGCTCCTTGCTGGTTCCTGTTTGCTGTTTGCAGCCGCCATGAGCTGGGGCCCAGCCAAGCTACCCTGCCTTGGAGCCAACTGAGTGTGGACTGAAACCTCCAAAAACTGTAAGAAATAAACCTTTCCTTTTCCAGCTTTGGGCTTCAGGTATTTTGTCTCAGCGACGAGTTAAAAGTAACTAAGACCTGCCTTCCAAAATACATTTTTCTGTTCCAGACTCTTCTATTAAGTGATCTTATATATTTTGATATGCATATATCAGACTATTTTGATTATTATTGTGTTATGTTTTAATATCTGGAAGGTGTAGACTTTTCTTTTAAGTATTTTTCCCCTCTGAACTTTAAAGAAATTTATTTAAAAATATTTTTATTGATCATTTAAACTTATGAACTAAAACTAAATTTAATTTTGTCTTGAATATTCCTGTTTAAAATTTTAATTAAATGTTTTAGTACAGATTAAAAATTTTGATATTCAAGTAAACTTGTTCACTACAGGTCTTGCATTTCATTGTTAAATTTATTCCTAAGATTGTTTCAATTGATTTTGCATTCAACTTTCTTTACTTTATATCTATTTTTACTTATTGTCTGTTGGAAAGCTACTGTTTTAGCATTAATTTTATGTATCCAATTTACTGAATTTTTTTTCTAGCTTACAATAACTTTTGAGTTAATTCCCTTGGGATTCTGTAAGTGTAATGTCATTTTGAAGTTTTCCTATCTCCATTTTTAAGGTGTAAAGTAATGTGCACAACTGTAATCTCAGCACTCTGGGAGGCTGAGGCAGGAGCATGGTAAATTCAAGCATAGAGTGGGTAACTGTAAGCAAGATCCTGTCTCAAAAAGATAAGAGCTGGTCATATTGGTGCACATCTGTAACCCCAGCACGTAGGAGGCTCAGGTGGGAGGGTTGCTATGAGTTTGAGGCCAACCTGGGCTACAAAGTGAGTTCAACGCCAGTCTGAGCTGCACAGTGTGACCCTGTCTCAAAAAAGACCAAAGGAAAAAAACCATAAAAAATTTAAAAAGAACTTTGGATGTAGATCATTATGGAGGCATTGGATTCCATCTCCAATACCACAAAAAAAAGAAAGAAAAGAAAGACTATGTAAACAATATTTTCTTTGTTCATAGAACAATTATTTACAGAAAACTGTATCTTAATAGGAAGAAAAGGGGAGAGCAGAGGGGGGAAAGGGAAGAGGGAGTTTCCAGGACTACATAAATGGTGAGCTCTTAACAGTCACTAGGAAAATTGAAAAACCTAGTTAATAGTCATTATATATATATATATATATATATATATATATATATAATGAATATGAATATTATGGTCATTAATATCTGTGAAATCTTTTGTATCCTGACAACTAACATTAAATTTTCTGTTAAAAGTCTCTTTAAGATGGCACTTGACATGGTGAAGCTGTGTGGGCACATCCTTTAAGCTTGCTTGTGGTGGTAGTGGGTGAAGAGAGAAGACCTCTGTCCCCTTTTCTGCTAGCGAGAGTCATGACTAATGGACAGTGATCGTCCTGCCCTGCTTATTTCTCCTCTGGCAGAGATGAAAGAGCTCTCCCTTAGGAAAAGGGAAAACAGACATGAGAGAGCCAGTGGATTCAGTTAATCATGACTCAGATATGAATTGTTGGCACAGATGCCAGCCTTTTGCTATTGTGAGGGTGGGCAATGTGGTGAATCTCATCACCACTGAGAAGAGTCACTTTCCTGCAGGCTGGGCAGCCTGTGGCACCTTTTGAGAGACCCTTCCATGCTTAGCTGACTGATTTAAAGTTGGCACGGTGCACTGGCAGGCAGCCTGTTCCTCCTCTGCTGAGAAGTATTTTGCACCCCATTCATATTTTGCTTTCAAATTTAAGTTTTACACTTAAAAAGTTGGATACTAAATATGTCTACATGTGTGCTAAATACTTTCTCTGTGCATTCAAGCATTTCTACTAGGCAAGCCAGTAGATTCTTCAGACTTCTTTTTATTCACTTTTATGTAGGAATAAAGATAATCCACTAGATTGAGAAATGGAAAAATGGCAGCTGCTGGTTATGGGATATTATATCATAAGTGACTCATACAATACGTGGTGCCCAGACTTGCTCTTAATGCTTTAATAAGCAGTCTTTTTTTGTGTTGGTGCACATAAATGGAACTCACTTTTTTAGTGACTCACAGTTACATTCTATGGCTGTGCTATGATTTAGTGAGCTAACCCTCTATTGCTGAAAACTTAAGTTGTCCTGACAAAAATTATCACACTGAGGCTGGGGGTATAGCTCAGTGGTAGAATGCGTGTTTAACATGGATAAATCCCTGGGTTCAACCCTTAATGCCAAAACCAAAAAACAAAACAAAAACGAAAACAAACACCCCGCATCATAGTATATTTAGCTTCCTTTAACCCATGTGAGGTATCCAGACTTGAGAATGAGGATAGTAATGCCAGAATACATGCTAGGGTACAGACATTTTCCTGTAGAGCAAAACCCCCCGTGCTGCAGTCAGGATGAGCAGGGACTGCTGGGTGGAGATGGGGAGCTGTTAGGAGGACCACTGTCTGACCCTAAGAACCGCAGTAGGCAGTTTGTGATTTCAGGTAGTCAGGCTTAGTGACAGCAACGCTGGAACAAGATGTTTTATAAAAACTGACTATTTCTTTCCGTCCTCTTGAAATACCGCCACCCTTTTGGTTATTAGCAGAATTTTATAGTTGCCATCATCCCACTGTCATCATTTTTAATACTTTGTCCTAAGAAAATAACAAACTTGAGGGAGAACCAGGCTAAGGGCTGGTCTTTTACCATTTTAGCTTACATTTCTCTAGATAGAATGTTTGGGATGAATTTAAAATAAATTGTACTTTTTTTTTTTTTTTGTCTTTTTCGTTTTTATCGGTACCAGGGATTGAACTCACGACTGCCTACTTGCAAGGCACGTGCTTATGCCACTGAGCTAAATCCCCAGCCCCAATAATTGTACTTTTGAAAAAATACCTATTTCTAAGGAAATAGATCTGGTCCTCTCCGGAAAAGAAAGGGAGGTGGCATTAATTTAGAAACTGTTTCATTTTTTTCCTTCTCTTGTCTTCTTCCTAATACTTTATCACATTCCATTTTCCTGAATATCTCTTCCTAACCTATCACCTTCACGTCGTTCAAACTCCATTAAACATTTGTGGAAACTGATTGGGTCCAAACTGACTCTAGGAGAAATAAAAATAGTACAAGTACAAGTAGGCTCAGCTTTGCTTGTCATTTAGGAGACTGGAAATACTGTAACCAAATAGTAGTCTGAAAGGATTTAAAAGGTAAGTAATGTAATCAGAGAGCTTTCTAGTTCATATTTGACATGACATTTAATGTAGTACCTAGTTGAGCATATCTACAGTCCTTTTTTCCTTCCTTGATTGCTTTCTCTTCCTTCCTTCCTTCCTTCCTTTTTTTTTTGAAATAGGGTCTCATTATGTACTTCAGGCTGGCCTCAAACTCATGGAAATCTTCCTGCCTCAGCCTCCAGAGTTCTGGGATTACAGGTGTGTGACACCATGCAAGGCCAGTCTATCCTTTCTTAGAGTAGAATCACTATGAGAAGTGTCTTAAATGGCAGTTTAAAGGTAATAGTATTTATAACCCCAGAAGGTAAATTATCAGCTTTCAGATGTCAATTTTGGAAGGAAATGACCTAGACACCAGTTCTCATGTTGTATATTTGGTTGTAGTTCTCCTTTGCCCTCAGTAAACTAGTTGTCAGAGGCTGCTATTAGTTACAACTTGTGTTACAAGAGAGAGTTCAAAGTAGAGTTACTGCTATCAAAGCATCATCATGTTAATCATAATTAAAATACTGACTTACTTAGATTCACATCACGGCATGGCAAAACCATGCATCTCACACTCCCCTAATCTTGAAGCTTTTTGGGTGTGAGTGCCTTGGGTGGCTTGTTCACTTGGAAAAGAGGTTTGGCCACTGTGCCTACTGCCCTGCACTAGACTTCTTCAGCTCTGATACAGAGTCAGTGATATTCCCTAGTAGGATGTTACTATATATGTAAGAACAAGCATTCTGTGTGTGACTAGTTGCTCCCTGCTCCAAATCCTATGCTTACATTTTCTTCTAAGGAACTTTCCATCGTGTTTTATTTTGGATTAGAATCATGTTTGTTTGATCCTCACCCCATTTTGGGTTTTTTTTTTTTTTTTTTTTGGTACCAGAGATTGAACTCATGACTATGGCACTTGCCAGGCAGGCGCTTATGCCGCTGAGCTAAATCCCCGGCCCTCTTCACCCTACTTTGAATTCTGAATCCGGTGATGTTATGAGCTCCCTGCTGGCATTTGTCTTTCCTGGGTTGGGATCTCATTCTCTTTAAGGGGCAACGGCTTGGACTTCCCTCCTAACCTTCCCTGATTTGCCTCTTCTGGGAAGTTGCTTCTTGGTCCCAGTTCTTCAAATCCCAATTCATGGCACTATGGGTTTGCCGACAGCCCCATAAGGAGGAGAAAAAACAATGTGTGGGTCTGTGACTTCTTTAATACATGACACCTCCATCACTTCTTTGAAGTATCCTCTGATGGCATAATTCCAGGCAGATTCTTCTATCCAGGAATTCATGATTTAGTGATAAGTACTGGGAAGAGAATGGGAAATATCTATTTCCTATTGGTGTTAAACTGCCATTGTTTCTTTTTTCTCACCTTATTATTCTAGGATTCTAGAGCCCTTTTCGGTGAGCAGCTGTTTCCTTGTCTTGCTTTTTTGGAATCCATGTGGCCTCCTTTATCCAGAAGCCCTAAGGAGGAACCCAAGGATTCCCTGAGGTTTTTCTGGAAGATAATTTAACATTGGGCTTGCAGAATTCAAAACTGTATCTCAGAGATTCCCTGCCTCTCTGTTCCTGGCATGCCCTAAACTGGCAGTGGTGAACATATGGCATGAGTTCAGCAGCAGGCTATTTGTATCATTGAAAGCTTTAAAAGATTTGCCATCTTTGCCCCATACCTTCTTCCATGTGAGTGGCTTCCTAGTGCAGGGCAAGAGGAGGGTCTTATTTGCCATCTGTCTTTGAGGAACTGTCTTAGCTTTGAGACCAGAAGTTAGTTCTAAGACATCATTACTTGTCTCCTTCTTGAGGCTAGACCTACAAATCCATCACATTGTAGATCCTGCCCTGCTAAGGGTCTTGGCCCTGTTGTGGTCTTGGATGATGCAGGAAGTGGCCACTGTAGAGACTGAAAGAACTGGATGCAAATTAGAAGGCCTGAGCTAATTTCAGCTTTCCCATTTGGCTTAGATTTCATGCTGCATCAGACTTCATTTTTTCAAGTCTGATGCAGAATCAGTGATATTTCCTAGCAAGATATTAGAATATATACAAGAACAAACTTTCTGTGTGTGACTAGTTGCCCTCTCCCTCAAAATCCTATGCTTAGATTCTCTTCTAAGGAACTTTCCACCCTATTTTATTTTGGATTAAAGTTATGTAGCTTTTCCTTTGAACTGAATCAGTATTCATGGGAGAAAGGCTATTTTCTCCAGGAAGGAAGATATGAGAGCTCATTTCTGTTTTCTGAAAACATATTTGAAGCTGCTCCTCCCCTGACCCAGAGTCTCAGAATTCTTTTTTTGAAGGTAGTAAAATACAACAGAAGAAGACAGAATAAAGCCAATCGAGACAATACAATGAAATTGGTATAGAACTTCACAGCAGGTTACTGGGATAACAGTAATAGGTACCATAGTATATCTCATTATCTTCACAATAGTTGTCCTTTCAATGAGGTATAGCAAAATCAAACCAAATACAGAACATCATAATACCTATCAAAACAGAGTATTGAATAGAGCAATACAATTAAAGCAAAGCAAAACAGTGAAAGCAATATTTGCCTTCAAAGAGATGGTAGAAGGAAATCCCCTGTATTTGCTATATTGCATGTGGTCATCCTCCCAAGAGATGCTCAGACCTTTGGCTTCCATTTGCTAGCAGCAGTGGGGTGGGGAAGGGATGTTTAATTCTCAGCCCATGCATCAGTAGGCTCATGGCTGCCTACCAGGGAGGCAAGTGGGTTGCTGTGCTGCCCAGCGCCCTAAGTTCCAACATGAAGCAGCTCTTGGGAGACGCTGGCTGGCTGGTTCTCTCTCTGGGTTGCCCACCGCTCACTCGAGCCAGGCTGCCTACCAAGGAGGTGCAGCTAGCATTCTTAACACTGTTCCAGTAAAAAAAAAAAAAAATAAAATAAAAAAATCATTTGTTCCCTGTATTAGAAATCTTATATTTTTGTCTTTTCCCAAATGTGTTTGTTTTTATGATTAAGTCAATACAGCAGAGAAATATTTCCAGACAATGAGTAGAAATGCAGACATTTAATTTTACTAACCAAACACTGCATCTGAATCATTAATACCACAAATAAAGTTTGTTACCATATGAGTAATATATCAACTCATTCAATTTTTTCAGAGATTTTGAAGAAATGCTAGGGAGGTTTAGCTCATTTCCATTCATTGAAAAATTTCATTTAGCTGCCCATGACTCTGTGCTTCCTTGTCTATGGATTTTCTAAAAGTAGATGTGACATTCCTTTTAAAACCAAAGTCTTGGCCAGGTATGGTACTGCATGCCTGTAATCCCAGCACTCGGGAGGCAAAGGCTGGAGGATTGCTGGGAGATTGAGACCATCTTGGGCTACATAGTGAAACCTTGTGTCAAAAAACAAACAAGCAGGCAAAAAACCCAAAACAAAACAAAAAAACCCAAAGCCTTCTACAAAGATGTTGTCATAATAAAAACAGTGGGTAGTACATATATAAATTAAAAGCTATTTTATCTATAATAATCTATTATTGAATTATTAAAATGCATATTGGTAATATAGACATGAATCTTTTTAGCCAGTTTATTTCATTTCTACCTATTTGTATTTCTAAATCTTCTTGATTTTTTATACATTTCTGCTTGTATGTGTTGTGCATTTCCTCTAAAAATTGGAGAACAGTTTTTATTCAGTTTTAAAATATGTATGTATATATTTTTTGAGGACACCCTACACAGGATGTGTGCAGCAGAGATGAAATCTCAGGAAAAGGCATCATTTGGTTTCAGCCCTTGGGCATCCAGAAGCAGTGTTTTCATTGGACTATGCAGGAGGGTGCTATTCAGGGGATTTTTTAAGACAGAAGTTTAGTGAAGGAACCTCTCCAAGGCAGGATAAACAGAAGACTGTCTTCTCATCCTATTGGTAGCATTGAATATCTGGATTCCAGAGTGATACGATTGATTTGACACTAGAAGATTCATAGTGTGGACTAGTATGGCATAGCTTTATAAACAGGAGCATCGGTTTATTTGACTGATGAGAACTCTGTTCACTGCAGTCACCATTCACCTATATCCTGACTGAGGCTACCTTGACCTGACCATACAATGCTTGACAGAGCATCTGAACAGTCATTCAACTGGTGACTTTGCTGACAAGGATGACACGTTCAATTGTCCACGAGACACCTATCACCTTCCTGTTTATTTGTTTACCTTGGGGTTGGGTGGAGGAGACTGACTGAGGTTTGAATTCAGACTCTCATACTCTGTCCTATTACAGAACGGTAGGCATGCAACTCACCTTACAGATTCTCAGTCCATGTAGAATCACCTCTGCAACTCTCTCCTAGACACTGGTGGTCTACCAAGCAGAGAGCAGAACATATCAGCAAGAAATACTTCATTTCCATTAATGTAGAGTCTAATGACTAACCCCTTCCCTAATGGCTATGATTTGTGGCTGAGAAAAGAGTTTGCTTCTTTTATCAGGGTAAATAGTAACAAATTTTCTTTCATAAGTTTTGTTGGTAGATTAACATGTCATATAGGAGTTATGGTTGTATTATTTACTCATCAAATTTACACATACCTATTATATATGTTCTTTTATGTAGATTTCTGGATATAATATTTGTTATTACATTTCAAATCTAAAATTGTTGATTAGAAGAAATTCATCGGTTTGATAGTTTTATAAATTTCAGTTATATTTGTTTCAAGGTTAATAATATTCTTTTATTAAATTCCTATTGATTTTTATTTAGGACAACAGAAAAGAGAGGGAGCCATGGACCTACCTGTGATATAAACTTTCTGTATCTTAGTTTAATCTTCTACAAAAACTCATGAGGACTGTCCTCCATTCTGAGAACATAAACACAAAAGAGAGTCTTGCAAAGATGAAATAGTTTACTCAGTTTCGTAGCTTAATAATGGAGCCCAAAGGATTTGAACCTGGTTTTTCCATCTTTCTCCCCCCCCTCCGCCCCCTCAGTGGTCCCTCTCAGCTCTTGGTTGATGTTTGGCATCTCTGATGTGCCCAGACTTACTGTTCAGCAGTTCATTAAAGGAGATGAGTGGTGGCTGTCAGTTCTACCTCCTATTACAAATCAAAAGCAAGGAAAACAAAACAAACACTACTCTCTCTATCTCGTGTGCCCATACTCTTCAATTCCCATTTCTTTCTTTCTCTTGTGGCAAAGCAGCTTGAAGGAATTGCCCTTTCTGGGTCAGTCTTCCTTACCACCCACTCTCTGCTTTTTGATTACAGCAGCTCATTTCTGCACCCTCCACTCCACATTTTAAGGTCACTGAATTCCTCTGAGTTCTCAGAACATATAGCACACCGTTCTGCTTTTATTTGACCTTTGAAAATGAGTTGTCAACCTGTTCTTTCTTCTTCGAGCCTTCTCTGCCCTGTCCCTGTGAACTGCAGTTTCTCCTCCTCCTTTTCTGCCTGGTACTTCCTTTTACCCCTCCTCATCTTCAGGCCCTTTCACTACTCATTTCTTGTTGCACCTGCTGCTCAAATGTCAGCGATGCCTTAGAGGTCTTTATTCGTTTCCCCCCACTTCTCTTTTTCCCTTCCCATTCAGTTAATTTCTCTGTGAAGCCTGAATCTCTGCCACAACCTCAACTCCCTAAACATGCCTCCATTTACAGACTTTCATTTGAAATTACAAATTATCTCCCAGTATGGTTTCGTGGCACATCAGTCTCAATTCACTAACTTTTCTACCCTCTCTTCCCAGCACCCAAATAGCTGATTCATCTGTACTTGGTGATAATTTAATTGTTTTAGATTCTTCTATTCCCTAATGTATTATAATTATTTATTCATGTTGTTTCTTTTGTGGTTGATTAACCATGACAGTTTATCTTCAATGTTTGCAGTAATTTGTTTATTTTGACATAGCTACTGGTCTAACATAAAAGCTTCATAAAAGTTTTATTTTCTTTTTCCTTTTTTTTTTTTTTGTACTGGGAATTGAACTCAGGACCTTGCATTTGCTAGGTAGGCGCTTATGCCACTAAGCTAGAGCCCCATGCCTTTTAAATGTTGATTGAACAAATGACTAAGAGTGCAGATTATAGACTCAGGTATACTATTCTGCAACAAATATGGATGTACAACAATGAAACCTGTCGCGAGTGTCTAGTGTACTCGGGATCCTGGGAAGAGGCTCAAACTCACACACTAAGATCGGGACACGGGGGGAGCAGCGCAGAGAAGAAGCAGAGAGAAACAGAGATTGCCACTGCACACTAAGTCTTTATTCCAAGGCTCCTATATAGTAAAACCAGGTCAGCTCACAGAGTAAAGGCAATTATCTTGAAAAAGCACTCTTTGTGACAAGATTTGTGACCAACTATAAAGTTTATCTCTACTCTCTAAGTTAAACAAGCGAAAACAGTTCTTTTAACCACACTAACCCAGGAGGAATCCAATTAGCCCAAGAATGTACTCCAATTAGCTCAAGGATGTTCTTAACTATGTTTGTTCTTTTTAGCCACCTGAAGGTCGGCCACCTGAAGGTCGGCACCTCCCCATGACCCTGAAAACAAAGCCAGTCACACAGTATCAGTTAGAGGGGGGAACATTTTCCCACACTGGGATCCGGGCCTTCCCATCCTGGCTCTGTCCTGTATACCGGGGGCTATTGTTTATTGCAGGTCACGAGGGGGCCAGAGCCTCAGGTTAACTCTTTTTTTTTTTTTTTTTTTTTTTGTCTTTTTCGTTTTTATTGGTACCGGGGATCGAACTCACGACCGCCTGCTTGCAAGGCAGGTGCTTATGCCGCTGAGCTAAATCCCCAGCCCCTCATCCTCCACAGAAACCCACCTGTATAAGTCAGTTTTTGGAACCATATCAATGTTCACATAAATAATTTTTTCATCCATACAGATAGCCTGAATTATCAAAGTTAAAGTATGGGTCATTTCCCTTGAATATTCTGAGCATGTCAATGAAGAACAGTCGCTAATTTTTTTTTTTGGCAGTTGGTCTCAGTAGTTCATTTATCTCTACATAAAGTTGCATAATCTTAGATTTGCCTGTGATGACTCCATATAAAAGCCCACACAACATAAGAAAATGCTTTAATTCAGATCTATCAGTTCAGTCTCAGAGCCTGAGTCCTGACCATAAGGCTGTGTTGCATAAACATCTACTTCTGTCTTGTCCTCCCTGCTTCTTTCCTTGCTCTGAATTCATGCTTACAGGAGATTGGACTCAGTCTAGATGGTATCTCTCTGGAAAACTGGGAAGCTCTCAAGGCATTAGTGGTATCCTTGAAAAGTTGTATTACTACTTTCATTTGCCAAGCAAAAATATGATGCTATTACACAACCATTTTTCTTAGTCATATGAAGAATAAAACTGAATTGTATAAGATATAATCAAGCAGATACTTCTGACCACAGTCAGTAAGCACTGATTAAATTCTTACAGTTAGCAAGGAACTGTACTAAACACAGTGTGTGGATCAAGTAAGGAGAAAATATGATTCTAATTTTTCAAGATGGCTGTAGGCTGACTCATTTAGAAATTGATCACACTATGTTAGGACTGAGCCACTTCTAACCTAAACCTGTTTGCATACCACAATCACCTGAGTATCTTTAAAATAACAAAGATACTTTGTCCCTAAATAAAGTACCATGGAAGTGAAAAAAAAAAAAAAGACAGAGGGGTTCAAGCCTGAGAATCAGAATTATATTTTAAACAAAAACTACAGCACTTGTCAGCTGATTCCCATGCAGCCAATGGGCTAGCTTTTGGGATTCAAATTTCAAATTATACTCAAAATTCAAATTGTACCCAATTGAGATATAGCAAAACTAAAAATGCCATGTTAATTTCTCAAAATTTTCAGTGGCATAATTTTTAGAAAATTGTAGCTTATAATTTTGTAAAGTGAAAGCTCAGACATAGAAAAGAAAAAAATTAAATACCTATCTTTTATCCTAAGTGGAAAAATCTGCCCTTTTTTCTTATGTGATTTTTATACAGTTTCCTTCCTGGAATTGTTCATAATTCACCTTTACTAATGAGTGCTAATGAACAGTCTCTGACATATTGGAATAGAATTATTTATAGCAATCATGAAATTAAAGTCAACAAATATTATTGAGTGCTCACTGTGTACTAGACATTGTAAAAAATAAAACTTTCTAAAATCAAGGAAGTGAGCTGTGAAATAAAAATATGGGGTAAGTAATGATTTATAAATAGTATTATTTATAAATGGGGAATTATCATACTCTTTGATTCAATAAATGGAAAATTGAATTAAACTTTATGATACTAAATTTAATATCATTAATTTCATATCTTTAACATGCATCAAAGTGAACTAAGATTTTCTAATACTGTGATAACTCAGTTCACAAACCCAGTTTTCCATGATTCTGATCACAAACTTCATTAGAGGAGAACTGAATCAAATTTCCCAGAAAGTCAGCCTTGGGCCTACCATTGAATTTGATTTGGTTCTCATCCAGCTCAGTTTTTAACCAGAATCATGGAAAGAATCAAGTTTTTGAACTGCAGTACTGCTGAATTACATACATTCAGCAGGGTATTTATTAGTTTCCAGTATTAATGTATCTAATTTTGAGGTTTTTTTTAGTACTGGGGATCAAACTCATGACCACATGCTTGCCAGGTAGGTGCTTATGCCACTGAGCTAAATCCCCAGCCCCTGTGTCTAATTTTATATATCAAGAAAGTTGACTGGCTAAATGGTGCCCAGATAGCTAGATAGTATTATCCCTGGGTATGTTTGTGGAAGAAATTAACATTTGAATTGGTAGGCTGAGTAAAGATCTACCCTTACATGTATGGTTGAGTGCTATCCAGTCTGTTGAGGGCTGGTTTAAAACATAAAGGGAGGAGGGGGGAATTAGTTGAGACATTTATCTTCTCCTGCCCTTAGATATCAGTGTTACTGGTCTGTTATGTCTAGACAACAACCTCTTCCATTCTTTAAGAATATTCTTATTCTTACGTTATTTTTAATCCCACTTTAACCATCTACCAAAACCCATCATAGTTTTGCTTAAGATTCTGTATTTATCAGGAAAGGTGGAATAAGGGGAGTGAGTGATGTAGGTTGAAAAAGATAAAAGTATGTACAAATCTGCCAAAAATGAAATTCATTAATCTGTATAACCAGTATGTACCAATAAAATGAATGTGAAACACACAAACAAAAAATATTCCATGTTGTTATTATTCATATTGAGAGTTTGGGAATCAAGTAGACCTGGATTTAGTTCTTAGCTCCTCCACTTTCTGAATTTCTAAATTTGGGCAAGTTACTTAAATTCTCTAGCCTTCTCAAATGTAAAAGGACATAACAATAATATTATTTTATTATGAATATATGTCAAAAAAATTTATTGCTTTACATGAGAGTGATAAATAATAAATATTAGAGTCAAAATAACCCCTTTCTCTTTATAATATTAAAAAATCACTACATGTTAGCTATCATGGGGAAACTGAGGCAAACTGTCAGAAACTACCTCAACTTCCCCCTGAGGTAGTTGCCTAATTCACCCTTGTCTATGTCCATTTTCTTACTGCTTACTGCCACAAGGGGAGATGAAAGTAAGGAAAATTACTCTTCTAATGGCACAGGTATCTCCTGTATCTTTTTATCTTTCTTTCCTCTGAGGATTACATCTTAATGTCTTTGAATATGCTTAAATATCTCCTATCTTGAGAATTGTCTCTTACCATTCTATATTTAGTTCTCCTACTTTCACAGCCAAAAATATATAATTTTTGAAAGAGAAATGCAGGCCACATGTCTCAGCATCCTCAGTGCCATGGGAGTTGAGTGGCGACATCTGAGGATAAAGGAAAGCATTTCTTGTCATTTTGCTTGATCTCATTTCCAAATTGTACATCACTGATAATTTCTTCCTTGAAAGTGTTTCTTGAAATTCTTGGCTTTAATACCACATTTCCTTTTGATCTTTTTTCTTCTACAACTCTTGGTTTTACTCTTCTAAAACCTCTTCTCTAACCAAATCTTTACCTCTTAGGACTGATGTTTATTTTTTGAAATTCTGCCTGTGCTCTTTTTACTTTATATGCTTTCTGGTTGCCTTCACTGATATCCACTGATGTGCATAATGCTAACGCTTATGATTTCCAAATCTCTATCTCTGACCCAAAACTCAACCAAAATATGAAAGTCTGGAAGGACATATTAATACTTGAAATAAATGTAATTCAAAGACGAATGTATTAAACATGACGAAGAGTTTCAGGAAAAATAATGCAATGCCACAGAAGCCAAACAAATGAAAACCTGCATTTCTAGAGAGACCAAGCATAAGAAAAGATTTTTTTTTGGAGAAAATGAAATTACTCAGGCTATGAAGTATGATAATTGGAAATATTTGATAGCCAGGAGAATGACAAAGGGATGGTTTAGGGTATGTTAAAGGTGTTGAATAATCTAGTTTGCCTGGAAATTAGTCTCTACAAGGAGATAAAAAGGAATATTTTGAATGGAACTAGTTCCTGAAGGATTATATTTCTTAGTTCACTGTTAATGAGTTCCCAATGAGTTGTATCTTGAGTGGTTCTGTCATTAAAGTAATAATACTTTGTGTTGCAATGCTTATTTTTCAAAAATAGCAAAAAAATAAAAAAAAAACAAGAAAATCCACTATAAATATTTCTCTTTCTTGAAACAAAGCCATTTGAGAGATACTGAGTATATAGTATGGACACATACGGTCATTCTTAGAGGTCAGGTTAGTATATAATGATCTCATTTAGTTTTTGTTTTGATCATTTTTAATATTTTACTTAATTTATACTTGTAATGGACATTGGTGGGAAGCAAGAGTCAAAAGAGATGCTGAAATGGAGCAAAGTAACAAAGATAAGTTTTAATTTAGTGAATGTCCTCAAAGTCATAACGAGATTCATGAATTATCTATTTGATCACAGTTTTAAATAACACGTCAATATGCTTCTAGAATTTCAAAAGATAAAGAATAATTTAATGATTGCTGTAATGAATTTTGCATTTATGTGTTAGAAAAAAGACTATGTACACTTATGATGTGTTATTTCAGAAAAGAACTTGCAATTAACAGTTTGAGCCCTTCTCTCATAGTTCATTATTCAACAATAAAACAAAAATTATTTTTAAAACTGGTTGATTTTTTTAAGGTGTAAGATGTAATAATTCTAAATACCAGGTCACTATAGCAATTTTAGTCCGTGATGTTATGTACTTTTAAGGTATATATAATTATCGCATTCACCATAGAGAAATTATATCTGTATGTGATATAACTTGTTTATTTTTCCCCATCCTCCTATTTACAAAAGCTTTGTTTCCATTTTTAAAAACATTCCCTTCTTTCTTTCCCCTTCCCTCTTGCCTTGTTCCCCTCTGCATTTGAATATTTTCTTCCTATTTCACAACATCTATTAAATATTTTGGTCCTTATTTACACTTTTGGCTTCTCACACCAGAGAAACAATGTGGCATTTACATATGTATGTCTGATTTATTTCACTTAAGAGTGTGGTCTCAAGGTGCAGACAGTTACCTAGAAATGTCTCGAACTTCTTCTTCACAGTACAACACTACTCCATCTTCTTTATCCATTCACCAGTTGATGGGGCATTTGGGCTATTTCCAAGATTTGATTATTACAAACTGTTCTGCTATAAACATGAGTGTGCATATATTGCTGTGGATATGATGCTTTAAATCCTTTCAGGAAGATACCAAGAAGGAGAATAGTTGGGTCAAATGGAACATTTAGTCCTAGTTTTTTGAGGATTTTCCACACTGACACCAGTGATTGCACCAGGCTACACTCCCACCAACAGTAAAAAAGGGTTCCTTTTTTCTCACTGTCCTGTTGCTGCATTTGTTACTGGATTATTCTTTGATAATAGCCATCCTTTCTGGTGTGAGATGAAATCTCAGTATTGTTTCAATTTGTGTTTCATGCATGACCAATGATGCTGAACATTTTTTCATCTATTTATTTGCTCTTTCTACTTCTTCACTTGGTATGTGTCAATTTCAGATGCTTATCTTTGGGTTGGGTCTTTAGATTTGGGGGGAGTCTGATTTTTTTTTTTTTTGAGTTCTTTATATATTCTAGATAGCAATCCTTTTTTTCTGAGGAACAGCTGGCAAAATTTTTCCCCTCACTGTGGGTTGTCTCTTCACTCTATTGGTGGTTTCCCTTGTTGTGCAAAAGTTTTTTAATGAGATGAGATCCCAGTTGTTGATTCTTTTTGATAGCTTCTGAGCAATTGGGATTAATTCATAAAGTCTGCCTACAATGTCTTCAGGAGTTCTAGTCATTCTATATTGCAGCAGATTTAATGTTTCTGTTTTAAAATTTAGATCTTTGATCCATTTCAATTTTGGTTTAACGCATAGTGAAAGATAAGGGTCTCATTTTAATATTTGACATCCTGAAAACAAGGTTTTCCAGCACCATTTATTAAAGAGGCTGTCTTTCTTCCAGTGAAAGCATTTGGTACTTTTGTGCCAAAGAAAAGGTAGCTAACTTTGTCTAAAGTTGTTTCTGCATCTTTTGATCTGTTCTATTGATTCTCAGGTCTTTTTTTTTTGTCAATACCACACTATTTTTTATCACAGTAGCTTTGTAGTACACTTTCAAGCTTGGGATTGTGATGCTCTCTGCCTTCCCTTTGTTGCCAGAAATGCCTTTGCTATTCTAAGTCTCTTTTGGTTCCAAATGAATTTCATGATTGTTTTCTCTAATTCTGTGAGACATGCTGTTTGAATATTGATCAGGATTGCATTAAATATGTATAGCAATTTTGGAAGAATGGCCATTTTCACTATTGGTTTTTCCTGTCCAAGAGCAAGGGATAGATTTCCATTTTATGATATACTCTTCAATTTCCTTTTGCAGAGAACTGTAGTTTTCAATGTAGAGATCTTACACTTCCTTTGTTAGATTCTTAGATATTTCATTTTTTAGATGCTATTGTAAAAAGTGTGGTTTCCGTAACTTCTTTCTCAGTGAGTTTGTTATTCGTGTATAGGAAGACCATTGATTTTTGAGTGTTGGCTTTGTATCCATCTACATTACTGAATTTTCTTATTAAATCTAGTAGTCTTTTGGTAGAGTTTTTGGGATCTTCTACATAGAGTATCATGTCATCTGCAAATAACAATAGTTTAACTTCTTCCTTTCCTATTTATTCCTTTTATTTCTTTCTTTTGTCTAATTGCTACAACTAAAGTTTCCAAGACTATGTTGAATAAAAGTGGATACTCTGGACATCCTTTTCTTGTTCCTGATTTTAAAGAGGAAGCTTTCTGTTTTTGTCCATTTAGTATGATGTTGGCTGTTAGTTTGTCATAGATGACTTTTATCAGATTGAAACAGAGACCATCTATTCCAATTTTCTGTAGGGCTTTTATCATAAATTGGTGCTGGACTTTGTCAAAAGCTTTTTCTGCATCTATTGAGATGATTATATGGTTGTTGTCCTTGGCTCTGTTAATATGGTGTGTTACATTTATTGACTTATATATGTAGAATCATCCCTGCATCCCTGGGATGAATCCTACTTGGTCATGGCATATGATCTTCTTGATGGTTTGCTGCATTCTGTTTGCCAGTATCTTATTGAGGATTTTTGCATCTATGTTCATTAGGGATATTGGCCTATAGTTCTCTTTCTTAGTTGGGTTCTTCTTTGGTTTTGGTATCAGGGTCATTCTTGTTTCCAGGAATGAATTTGGGAGTATTGCTTCCCTTTCAATTACATTAAACATTTTGAGAAGCAATGGCATTAAATTTTCTCTAAATTTCTTATAGAATTCATCAGTGAATCCATCAGGGCCTGGTCTTTCCTTTGTTGGTAGATTTTTAAATATACCTTCAATTTCATTGATACTGCTTTATTTAAAATTTTTATATTTTCTTGATTCAACTTTGGTAATTCATATGTATCTAAACATCTACTCATTTCTTCTGTATTTTCCATCTTATTTAGACGAAAATAGAATGCAAATTCTCAAAGTAGGATTGGGTGATCTCTGTATTTCTGCAGAATCTGTTGTGGTTTTATTCTTTTCATTCTTAACTGCATGGATTTGAGTCTTTTCTTTCCTTCTTTGATATGATTGACTGAGTATTTGTGAATTTTATTTAATATTTTAAAGAACCAAATCTTTGATTCACTGATTCTTTGTATTGTTTTCCTAGTCTCCATTGCACTAATTTCAGTGCTGGTCTTTATAATTTCCTCCCTCATACAAAAGAAAGCTTGACCTGCTGTTCTTTTTTCTAGAACCTTGAGGTTCAACATTAAGTTATTTATTTGAGCTTGCTGTGTTTTCCTAGATGGGTATTTACTTCCATAAATTTCCCTCATTTTTAATAGCCATTTCTGGAGTAAGATGAAATCTCAGCATTGTTTTGAGTTTCATGCATGATCAATGATGTTGAACATTTTTTCATCTATTTATTTGCCATTTCTACTTCATCTGAGAAGTGTCTATTTTTGAGAACTTATTTCTTACTTGATTTTTTCTGGACCATTGTTCATTTGCCTTGTTGTTACTACTTCAGAGAGGCCAGGTGGGTAGCTTTCAGATTGTCCCACTTCAGTGTCCCCCAGGTTTGCCCTGGGTGAACTGGATGTCTGGGGTTGCATGTTGTTGAAGTGTCTTTTCATTTTCCACTTTTAAAAGTGTAATTCCTGGATTAATGCTTTTAAGTTGCTTATGGTGAGTAGCTTTATTGCTGTTTTTTAAAAACCTTAGGAGATGACTACTTTGCAGAGGTATCCACCAGGATACCTGGCTTTGAGTTTTGAGTCTGTTGCAAATTCCTACCTCTTCAGTTTATCAGGAATAAGAAGTAGCTGCCTACTTTCCCAGGCCCTCATTCTTTGGCACTGGCTCACAGTATTTTCTATGACATTTAGGCAAATCTCAGTCTTAGTGTATGAGGAAGAACAACTGATTGGAACAATTATGTCACTTTGGCTAAAGTGGTACAATCCTCAAAAGCAGTGTCAAACAAAGCCTAGAAAACGATACACTGAGATCATCAATTTGTCACTTTTAACCATATGGACTAGTTTTTTTTTATTTAAAGAAAAGGAAACAAAAAAAATACATGGAGATTTAAAAAAAGGGTAGAAATAATAAAAAATTACAGACAAACAAAAGGTAAGAAATTGCCGGTTGATAAGTTACACATTGTCATCTTCGAAATAGCTGTTCAGGTTATAGAATTAAAGTATTTAGAATGACATTCAAAAAGTGACCCTACAAACTATTCTGCTCTATGATCGAACAAAAGCTCAGTAATATGATTATCAGTACTACACATTTGTTTTACATCTCAAAGAGGGTAAGATTAAACATATCAAAACAGAACAGAACATTTAAAAAAAAACAATTTAAAGAAATACAGATTTCAAAGCAAGTCCACTGGAGATCTTCATTATTTAACTGTCTCTAGCTTCTTACAAATAGTTGTCCCTATCTTCACCCACTTTATACACATATTGCATATTATAGAACTAATCAAATCATTACAGGATGATGAAGTCTTTTTAGGTCCTCAAGTTCCAAATTAGGGAAGACAATAGTAACTACCATCGCATCTCTCATTCTCTTTGTGATAGCCATCCCCATCTCTACATATGCTGAAGTTGAACTCAAAAAACCAGTCCAATGTCATTCTAATCAGTAAACAATAGATTGCTAGAATTTATATTATAATGTTACAAAATAAGCCTCGGGTTTCTCAGCGTCTCTTCCTCAGAGTATCTGTTCCTTACATCTTGCATTATATAATCTGTTCCCGTAAATAATTTAAAAAAAAACCCATGTGTGAATTTCTACCTATATATCCATCCTCTCTGTATTATAGGGAAAACCAAGTCATAGCAAGACAGCAAAACAATTTCCTAGAAAAACATGCAATGGGTAAGACATATAAGACTACAATATAAATGATCTTCCGTAGCTACTATGCTTTCTCTTGTTATTTTCAATAGATTTGTCCACAACACTGGCTTATTATAGTTAAACACACTATCACCTATTTTTATAAAAACTTAACTTTGACAGCATTGTAGGATTTGAGAGCTGTTACTACTTCATACCAGTATGGATATCCTTTACATCTTGTCATGTTCAGAGTAGTTTCCTCTACTTTTAGGGTTGATACTAACAAGCATACCAATTTCAAATAGAATCAGCAAAGGCCAACCAATAGTCTTATGATTCAGATACAATTAAGATCAGTCATAGTAAGACAATGTAAGTAATACAGGATTTCAGTTTAAGTTAATAGGAAAGTAAGGATAGTTACCATGGTATAACCTGCTATTTTTGGTTCTAGAGGTCTGTGCCTTCAAATCTGACATGAGTGGACAGACCAGACCAAATTAAATTCAATCTAAATATGGCACTAGGACTACTGTGTCTTTTAAATCGTTATACACCATTAGCAATGACCTCTGCTTTTTTTTAAATATAGTTTCAGAGCTGTCTATATTAAAGACTATAGCTTACTGTCTCTGCCTCATGTCTGCTACTCCACTTTTCTGCTATAATTTGTCCACCTTATTCCCTCATTCCATTGTCTGCCCCATTCACTGAGGCCTCTCTGCCACTGTTGCTGGAATCCTGGTATCTCTTCCTCTCTTTCTCTGTAATGTTCTTCAGCGCTCTCTGTAGGGTTGGATTGGTGGCCACGAACTCCCACAGTTCCTCCTTGTCTTGAAAGTATCTTATTTCTTCATTAATTTTTAGAGAGAGTTTTGATGGGTATATGAACTTTGGTTGCATATTTTTTTCTTTCAGGACTTGGAATATTTCTCCCCACTCCCTTCTTGACTTAAGAGTTTGTGTTGATAAGTCTGCTGTTATTTTGATAGTTTTCCCGTTATAGGTAACCTGCGTCTTTTCTCTGGCTGCTTTTAATATTCTGTTCTTTTGGTAGATTTCTGGGATCTCGATTATTATACGTCTAGGCGTAGATCTGTTTTGGTTGTAGGTAGCTGGTGTTCTGTATGCTTCTTTTATCTGGATATATTTCTTTTTGCTATACATGGGAAATTTTGCTTTACTATATCTGTGAATATTTTTTGTATTTCATTTTTGGATGCTCCTGCTTCCTCACTCACATTCTTTATTCTGAGGTTATGTATCTTTTTGTCATCCTCCAGTTTTTGAATTGCTTCTTTCTGGTTCCTTGTTATTTTTAAGAGGCTTTTTCTTTCACGTTCATATGCCCTAAATCTCTCTTCAAGTTTCAGAAGGCTGTCTTTAGTTTCTGTCAAGGCATTTTTGCCAGTGTTCAATGGAGTTTTTAGTTTCCTGATATTCTCTTTGGATCTGTTTCATGTATTCTAAGTTATGTTTAAATTCTTCTTCAGATGCTTCTCTTTCTTTTCTGATTTCCTCAGTTCTTCCATCTGTGTTCTCTTGGGCGGGGCTTGTCATTTCTTTAATTAATCTCTTTATATCTTGCCTCACTTGGATCAGGAGTACAGCTTTAAATTCCTCTATGAGATCATGTAGGTACTTTTTAATTTCGGCTGATGCTGTGTCGAGTAATGGATGATTACTATGCTTGTTCTCTTCAGTGTTTAGTTCTCCTGGGCTTATTTCTCCTGTTGAGCAGCTGGAGATTTTTTTTTTTTATTTTTATCTCTTGTCATGTTTCTGGTTGCTTGCAGACTGTCCTGGAGTTCTCTGGCCCTCTCCGAATTGCTTAGGGCCTTTCAGAAGCATGCTGGCTTGAGTTTTTGCTGTCCTCCCCAATTTACTGTTATCTGGGGTAGGCTGGGATTCAGGGGCGGTACAGTCTAGTCTCTAGCCTCTGTGCCAGTTAATTCATAAATTAGGCTGTACTTTCTGGTTGTCACTGAGTTGTGACTATTTTGTATCCGCTTATTGGGCCCCAAGCAGAGGGTTGGTTTAGCCCCAGTAGCTCCTGCCAGTTCTCTTTGTACCAGAAGCAGCTGAGTAATGTCACTATGGCACAGGGTTCTGCCCAAATCCCAGCCGTTCTCTTCCAAACCTCTCTGTGACAGGAGCACCAGAATAGCAGATCTGCCCAAAACCAAGATGTCTCCCACTAAGTTCTCTGTGTGGAGCTGAAGCCAGCATGTAGTCAGGCTCTGCCAGTTTTCTTTTTCTTTTTTTTTTTCTTTTTATTTAAGGAGAAAAGAAAAGAAAAAAAACAGTGAAGGGGTACAAGTTATACAGATTTACAGAAGAAAAAAATGCGCAGTAGGAAATCACTAGTTAATGGATTACATATTGCCATCTTAGAAATAATTGTTCAAGTCACAAAATTAAAGCTTGTAGAGTGGACATTCCAACAATGATACTGCAAACAGTTCTGTTCAATGATCCAATAAAACTCTGTGATACCATTTTCTATCTTATACATTTAAATATACATGCAGTTATATAGTTTAGAGCACTTTCTTTTCCTCTCTTTTGTACAGTGACTATTACACATTTTGGGTTTCATTGCTCCCACGGTTCTTATTGCTTTTTTGGAAGAAAGTAAAACCAAATGTGACATAACAGAACAGAATCGGTCAAGTCAAAAGGGTGGATATAATAGATAATATAAAAACATAATACAAGGTGATCAACAATGGTTACCATAATGCCTCCCGCTATTTCTAATAGAATTGCCTATATCAATAGTTGTAATACAATTGAACAAAACCGTAAAGAATAAAACCGACAAAACCAAAACATTGGAGATATTGTAGGTCTTCAAAAGTAGATAAAAGTCAACGAGAATGGGCGTTATAATGAGTCTCATTATCTTCTCAGCTGATGCCTAAACTTTCGAACCTGATACTATCCAGCAAAACAGAATAGAGGAACCTCAGTCAAAAACAAGATGGTGAGAGTAATACAGGGCTTCAAATCGAGATAATAGAAAGTCAAAGTGGGTTACTATATTATATCCTGCTATATTTTCCCTTTAATTAAATGGATAAAAATAAAAAAGTAAATAATGGAGTGGAGATTGAGAAAAAAGAGGGCATAACAGCGAAACAGGGCAGATCAAAACATAACCATTTAAGCAGAATAGTGTTTCACCACCAGATAATCCTGACCCAAAAATAGTTACCATATTGATTCCCTCCCTGAAGTCCTTGAGTGCAACTTCATATACTGTAGCATTAAGCATATCAAAACAATGTAAAACCGTTTAAGAGAATGACAGCATTATAGAGTATTTAGAATCGACTAACAGAAAATGAACAATGGTCTCTGTATAATCTCCTTGTCTTTAAAAGGTTTTTGCTTATACTATCATACATAACAAAATCCAATAAGATACAACCTGTTTAGACCATTGGAGACAGAAGAACAAAAGCTAGATGAGACTTCAAAACAAGATGGTACTAAATCAGCATTACCTATTAAGATGTCATTTTCTCCAAAAAAAGCTGTTCCTATCATCCAATCTTCTCTGTCTCATTTCTGTTGAGTTCTTTTTCTGTCAGTAGCTGTCAGTTTGTCTTCTTCATTTTGTTCTCTGCTCCATTCGTTGTGGCCTCCCCGCCACTATTTCTGGGTTCTTTGTATTTTTCTTTTTTTAGAATATCCTGCAATACTTTCTGTAGGGTTGAATTGGTGGTTGCAAATTCCCCCAGTTCCTCTTTATCCTGGAAGCACCTCATTTTTCCATCAATTTCCAGGGACAGTTGTGCAGGATATCTCAATCTTGGCTGGAGATTATTATCTTTCAAAGCTTGAATTATTTCTCCCCATGCTCTTCGTGATTTGATGGTTTGTGAAGAGAAATCTGCTGTAATTCTGATGGATATTCCCTTGTAAGTGATCTGTTTCTTGTCTCTTACAGCTTTTAATATTCTGTTCTTGTATTGAATTTCTGGAATTTTTATTATTATATGCCTGGTGTTTCTCTGTTAGGGTTGTAGGTAGCTGGGGTCCTGTATGCCTCATACATCTGAGTATCTTTACCTTTTGCTAAATTGGGAAAATTCTCCTGGATTATTTCTGTGAATAGCTTTTGTAGTTCACTTGTTTGTGTCCCTACTTCTTCTTTTATGTTCTTAATCCTTAAGTTATGGCTCCTCTTATCATCTTCTTGTCTTTGTATTATTGCTGTTTGTTTCTTTGTTATTTTTAAGAAGTTTTTCATTTCATTCTCCCATGTTTCAAGTCTGCCCTCCAGTTCAGATAGTCTGTCCTTAGTTTCTTTCAAGCTGTTATGCCAGTCTTGGATAGACTTCTTAATTTCTTGATAGTCCCTTTGAACCTGCTTCACATACTCAATGCTTTCTCTGTTTTCTCCATCAAGCAATTCTCCCCTCTTTTTCTGTTCTTCCATTCCACCATCTGCTTTTTCCTGGGTGGTGCTTAGCATTTCTCTAACTATTCTGCATACTTCTAGCTTCAGGTCATTGATAACTTCATTCCTGAATTGGTCTATGAGGCTCTCTATATGGCGCTGAATGTATATTGGTGCGGTGTCCACTATTGCCTGATTCTCAGGATTGGGGGCCGAGGAGCCTTTTTTGTTGCTTCCCGTCCCCATATTTTCTGTTCCTTATAAAATGCAATCTTACAAAGGAGGCCCGGCTTCCCTGCCTGTCAGCCACAGCCTGATCAAATTGCACTGGCTAGTTGTTCCCGCCCACTGCTGCGCCCCAGGGAGTTGCAGAGGAGGCAGCCTACGCGGGAGTCGGTCGCTCCTCCGGGCCACCGTCAGGCTCTGGGATCTGGGTTAGGCCAGCCTAGGGAGTCCGTCAGCAGCGTCACCCAGGCCAGGCACTTTTCACCAATCCCGTCCGAGAGGGGAATGTGTGGCTGGAGTTGCCACCGCGCCCTGCTCTTACAGGACTGCCTGAGCCCAGAAAAACCTCCGCTGGAGTCAAACTGTGGTAGGGGGTAGTTTCTCTCTCACCTCGCCACCAGTCAGTTTTCGTGTACGCCTCCTTGTCCGTCCTGTTTCCGACTCCGTTCGCAGACTCCCGTTCCCAGAGCTCGGCGCGTCTCTCCTTGCCGAGCCGCTGTGGAGGCAGCCAGCCGCCGGGCGGCGGGAAATCCAAACCGCGGCTTCCAATGGTGCGGGGTCGAGCCTCCACACCGAGACTTTTCTGTTCCTATTTTAGCGCCAGGACTGTATTCTAAGTTGGATTCTCTCAGCCCAGTTCGTTCCTGAGTCAGCAGAGCATATCTCTACTGGTTCGTATCTCCTTAGTCCGCATCATTCCTGGCCTCTGAGCCGAGCCTTTCAGAGAGCCTTTAGTAGTTGCTGTTGTCTGTCCGCCATGTTCTCCCAGAGCGGCTCTGCCAGTTTTCAAGATGTCTTCCACCAGCCCTCCCTACAGGGGACCTGGTGATGTCACCGCGCTGCAGTTTCTGCCGCCAGACTAAAATGTCTGCCACCAGACTCTGTGTTATTGATTTCCCCGTGGTGGCGGGCCAGCTGTTCTCTGGCCAACCCCAGCAGCCGTGGGGTTCCCAGTACTTACCAGAGTCTGTTGCAGGTCCTCATTCCGGGACCACCGCACACCAAGCTGCCCACCTTTCCTGCACTCCCGGCACAGCGCGGAACGGTGCACAGCGTGCGCTCCTGGCACAGCGCTGACCGGTCAGATATCTGCGCACTGTTTAGATTTGAAACGCCAGAGCCTTGTACATCTCCTCTGGTGCAGCGGTGCAGTCCTGGCTGCTACTTGGAGTCCTGGGTCTCAGTTTCCTGCAGTCACCAAAAGCAACACAGCTTTTCCTGCTGGGTCCACGGGTCAGTTTGTTGATTTAAAGGCGTGGGATTTGCAGCCTCCCGTTATCAGCGTTCACGGTCTCAGCACGACTTTAAATCCTCCAGCTGTACTGTCTTGGTTAATAAGAATCGCTATCAATTTGTCTGGCCCTCTCCATGTTGTCATTTTTTAGCTTCTAGTATGATTTCTCCGGAGAGACTCTTCGCTCGATCCCTTAGCAAGCCGCCATTTTTCCTCTGTCGAGCCATATGGACTAGTTTTGTGGTTTATATAATGAAATCTAAAATGAACCAAAAAATTTAAGGAGTAAATAAGCCTTCAATATGGCAATTTCACCCTCAGGGGAGAAACTTTAAAAGGGATTAGAAGAAAAAATAGAGAAATAGAAGAGGAAGAGATTAGAAGCAAAGCTGGAAAACAAAGGAGGATCATTATTGAATTCAAATTCAAAGATTATTTAAAATTTCTCATATGTCATCATCTAAGGGATTTAGCATTTTATTTATTTATTTATTTTTTGGTCTTTTTCCTTTTTATCGGTACCAGGGATCGAACTCACGACCGCCTGCTTGCAAGGCAGGTGCTTATGCTGCTGAGCTAAACCTCCAGTCCCAGGGATTTAGCATTTTAAAGCTTACATTTAAGTTCATGATCAATGTTAAGATATAAAGTTGATTTAGTACCATTTGTTGAAGGCTATCTTTTCTGTATTGTATTGCTTTTGCATCTTGGTCAAAGATCACTTGTCTATATTTGTGTGCCTTTTCTTTCTTTCTTTTTTCTTTTTCTTTCTTTTCTTTCATTCTTTCTTTTCTTTCTTTCTTTCTTGTACCAGAAATTGAACTCAAGAGCTTGTGCTTGCCAGGCAGGCAGTGTGCCTCTGAGCTACACCCTAACTTGTGTGCTATTTGTGAGCTCTCTATTTTGTTTCAATAATTCTATTTGTCTAGTCTTTGACCAGGATTACGCAGTCTTAGTTAGTGTAGCATGATAGCAAGTCTTGATGTCAGCTTTCTAAATTTTTTCTTTTCCTTCAGTATGATTGGCTAGTCTAGGTCTTTTGTTTATCCATAAAAACTTTTGAGGGTCAATTTGTCAGCATTTCTGTAGTAACTTGCTAGAATTTTGGTGTTGTATTTAACCCATAGATCAAGTTGGGGAGAACTGATATCTGGATAGCATTGAATCACCTCATTTAGGAATATCCTTAACTCTCTATTTAGTTCTTTGATTTCTTTTGTCTAAGTTTTGTAATTTTCCTCATATGGATCTTGTAAACACATTGTTAGCATTACACTTCATTATTTCATTTTGAGAAGTGCTAATTTTAAGTGGTATTTTAAAATTCCAGTCCCACTCATTTGCTACTGGTATATAAGAAAAAAATTGGTTTTTGTGTGTTTGTCTTGTGTCCTGCAATCTTGATATAATCACTTATTATGCCCAGAAATGTCTTCATTAACTCTTTCATCTAATATAGCATTTTCACTAGCATTACCGTGACTGCTAAGGAGATTTTCATATATGTATTGGCTACTTGAATATCCTCCTTTTTTAGAATGTCAGCTTATCACATTTGTCTTTTAATTTGAATGTATAATCTATTAAAATTTCACTATTAATGTATTTATGGGTTAAATCTATCATTATATTTTGCATTTTCTATTTTCCTACCTTTTCATATTCCTTTTCTGTTCTTTCTTTTAGATCAAGACATTTTTATTGTTCCTCTTTTCCTCTGTTTGCCTACAGTCTTACACATTGCACTATTCATTCATGTTGCTACTATTCATTTAGCAATTACTATTCAGAATATAATGCATGTCCTTGACTTAGCAGAGGTAAATAATTATTCTTACTTTTACCTTCTTCTAGGTAACTTAAGAACTTTAGAAATTTATGACTATTTATTCTCCTCCCCACTTTTATATCGTGTTATATATTTTATTGTCTGTACAAAAACTATAGTGTTTTATTGCATTTTCCTGTTAATATTCACTTAAGCTACTCAGGTGCTTTTCATTCTTATTACTCTTTGATTTTTCTCTACCTCCGAACATGACTGATTATTATATTTGTTTGTTAAAACCTTGACATTTAATGGTCACTTCTGAAGGAAATTTCTTCTTGATTGCATTAGCAGCTATTTTACCTCAGGAATTTGAGGGTGTTCATTGGTAGTATTTGGCCTTTTCCTCCTTTTGCTGTGAGAGAAACTGATGTCCATCTGCTCACATTACTTATGGAGACAATTGGTCCTTTATTGTCCTCTTATACCTTCCGTTATTTTTCTTTCTTTACTGTTTGTGGTATATAATGCTTAATTGATCATAGCGGTTTGGTACAGGTGCATAACACACCTTAGTTTTTTTCTACCCTCTTCTATACTCCCCAGGTCCCCCTGAAGTAGAACTCATTATTCTATGTTTTAGTGAGCATTCTAACTCCACACCTAACATCATGTGATAAAATACCCTTAATAAAATGTCAACAAATCACGCTTTTAAAGAAAGTAATCAGTTTATTATTTGAAAGCTGAAGGAAAGGACAAAATTTTTCTACCTATAATATGTATCATTAAAAATATAGCTATATAATTATTTAATATCTTATTCTTTACAATATACTAAAAGAAAATCACTTGTTTAGAACATACAAAAATGTTACTTTTTAATTCCTAAGAGAGGTCAACAATTGCATCTATTTTTTGAAAGTCATAAGAATGTTTTATTTTGTAAAGCCTGGCTCAGTAGTGGAATATATTGTTAGCTCCAGGAGATAAAGGAAACTTTCTCATTCTGTCCACGTAGTTAACAACAGAGATAAATCACAGAGCAAAATAAAGCATTTTGTAAACTTATAAATGCATACAGAGATTGATCACAAAGGAAATGGTTACTCAAATCATGAATGTGTACCCTGTCTTTACTTTAGGGTCTCTCATTTTTAAGTGTTGGGTCAGAGGAACCACAGAACTTCAGAATACCAAAATGGATTTGATGTCAGAATTAATGGTAGTAGTGATGGGGAAACAAATCATAGCAGAGATTAATTTAAAAACACAAAATATGGGTTTAACTATAAAATGTTAATATGGGTTTAACTTCATTTTATAGTGAAGTTAACATCACTGGATAGCAGATCTGCACAAAGTCAGTTGATAGTAGTCGGGTGGCATTGCTGCTGGCTTTAAAAGTCACCATGAAGGCAGCCTGTACATGATAGGCATAGCTGTACCCTGGACTGCTCAGAAATAAAGTGACTGGAAAAGCAGTCTGCAGGCAGATTTCTTGCATTGTAAGTAATTATTTCAGGGTGGATTTTTTTTTTGCTTTTGTTTTTTGAAGCTGCTTACAAGAACAATCTTATGTTTAAACAAATAATTTTAAAGGTACAGGTTTAACATATAAACCAATAGGTAACTAACTCTAAGCAAGTCTAATGCTTACTTGTCACTTTTTAGAAAATATAGGAAAGCTGGTAGATTTGATCGATGTTGGAGATTTTTAACTTGATTAAACACAATCAACACAGTTTAGGGGAATGAATTTACATAACCAGATCCGGGTGAAATCTTTTTATTTAAAAATCAGGTTGATAATGTACATCTGGATGAAATAAAACAATCTTTTTTTCTGTTATTGTAAAAGACTGTGTACTATGTACTTTGAACAAAACATTTACTCAAAAACATGATTGCAGAACACATTTCAAAATATAACAAACATTATTTCACTTCTACTGTAAAATGACTTTACATGTAAACTTCAAAAATCATATGCTGTATATTTTTAGATGAAAAACATCCCACTTTCTTAAAAATGTAAACAGTAAAACTTAGGGGTTCAGTTAAAGGGGTAATTTGTAACAAAATACTTCTATTTAAAACAATAGTCAAACATAAATCTCTCATAAATCTCATAAATTAGAATTCAGGTTTACATTTGGTCACACAAAGATTGAGAGCAGGAAATGTAGCTAGCATTTCCCCAAACTAAGCTTTCAGAGAAGCTTTATTTTTGTTTTGCAGCTAGGATTCTGATACTGCAACATTAGGATGTGACAATGAAGGGTCTCCAGGCAAGAAGAGAGAAACAAGCAGTTGTCTTTAGCAGGCAATAATGTAGACAGAGTTCTTCAGCATTAGCTTCTTGGAATGGGGTGTTATTCTGAGACACTGAGAATCTTAATAATGTGGGGACAGAACCCCATATCAGTACATACAGAGACACCAGCATTCTTCCAGTCAGGGCTGGGGGCTTGGTGAAAACTGTATTTCCTTCTCCTCCTCCTTCCTCCTCCTTCCTCCTCCTTCCTCCTCCTCCGTTTTTTTACCATGAACTATTTCCTATTTTATTTTTTAATTAGATTTTATTGGTACATTTTAGATGCACATAGTAATGTATACATTGGTACATTTTAGATACACATTTAGATTTTATTGGTACATTAAGGAGTGTTTAAATGTAGGTGTTATGGTTTGTATTTAGATGCACACCCAAAGCCTCACATGCTCATAGATGTTTGAGGTAGCTGGATCATGGATGTGTGAAACTGGATTTGGGTGTGTGATAACTAAATTAGTTTAGCATTGTTCTAGGTGTGGATAATGGAAGCCTCAACCTGGCTGGGCATGGCACAGTCAATATAATTTGGATGGAAAGAAGGCAGGTTTGCTATTTGCTGCTGCTTCTGGTGGTGGTGATTCCTGCTGGCCATGCTATAGACTGTTTCTCTTCTGTGATGCCTCTCTGCCAGGTTACCCTGCCTTGAAGCCAGCTGATTATGGACTGAAACCTCTACAAACTTTGAGTCATCCTTCCTACATTCATGTCTACTCACGGCTATGTAGGAGGTTATGTCAAGATCTGGTCAATAAAATCCAAAATTATTTTGAATACTGTTTTGGGTTCTGGGTTGAGCTCTCTGCTTCAGGCTCATGTTTAACAGTTTTTGCGGCGTAGGCAGCTTTCTTCTTTGCATCGTAATGAGTGAGTGTAGATTATGGCTGTGAAGTACACGTCCCTCCTGGGTGACTGTTGATGGCCTTGAATTCCACACACATCAATATTTGGGTCAAACTTGCCCCCAGCCAAAGTGGTGAGCTGTTTAGTGTATGCCTAGATTGTTTGGGGGCCCTGACCTGGTGGGTACCAGGGCTTTCTCCATTCCTTCTGGATCCCCATACTACACCTCCTCCATCTGGCCCTCTCCACCCCCTAGAAGGCTATAGTCCATGAGCTTCAACTGACTAAGAAACTCAATATCCTTTTCAGTTTTTCCAGAATCATGTTTTTGTGCTTTTGGCAAAATACATCTTTTGGCCCTCATTAGTGAAATCATTATCATTATTGGCAATTCTTTGGCCTTTTGTCCTTAGCCTCTCTAACATCACGGAGCACTTTAAGTCATATTTTTTACTTACAGATAAGTGATGGCTGAACACATTACCTGTAGAAATTACATGTTTTAACTCCATGGACGTTAGGCTGGTAAATGCCAAGAACCGAGGAAGAATGGCAATCCTGTGACATTCCACTGTACACTGGTGGTACCTCTTCAGGACGTTGTACATTTTTGTCACATTTTCACTGGCAATGATCTTGAAGATGTGTCTCTTGTCACAGCAAGTGGAAACAAGTCCCACTGCTTGCCTGGAAGACTTTGGGGAAGGGGGGTGTTCCTAGTCAGGGAATTCTGGAAATCGTGATCTTCATTCCAAACCACTTCCAGAGATCACAGAAACCCACTGGGTGGTATTCCTCAAATTTGAAATGGGTGAGCATGTTTTCTTTGTTGAAAAGGTGATTTTCCACCTTTATCTTTGAATAGACTTTGGCGTCACCTGGCATCAACATGACAGGGATTTGGACGTGGCTCGGTTCAAGTGGTTGACAGGATGGCGAGCAGCCCGTTGCTCTCCTGAAACAGGGTCACTTTCTGTGCTAGAAAGGGCTTCTTTGTGGTCCTGGTCTTGCTCACCAGGATAGAGGACCCAGGCTGCCAGAGGTCACCTTGACTGCTGACTAGGTCCTCGGCACTGCTGTGCTCCGCGGCCCTGGGATGCCCTCCCATACCAGGAGGCAGCCACATTCTCTCTGCCCAGATCCAGAAGAAAATGTGGATTTATATTAAAGAAGGTTTAAGAGTGAATTCTTCCAGCAAAAAGGGTAAAAGATGTTAATTTGGGATCTGATGCCTTATTAAAAGAATTGAATGCTTGGCAGAGTAGTCAGAATCATCTTTAAGAAATCTGTGCTAAGGGGTAAGGTAGCTTTTTTGCAGCCGGGATTGAAAGAGTGGAAATAGAATCATTTTCCTAAACTCCTTAGAAATTTTCTTTCTTTTTTTCTTTTCTTTAAGAAAAATATCTTTTGGCTTACTTAGGTATTGACCAGCAGTTATGTGCCAGACCTATACTCTCTTTATCTAGAATCTCTTCTTTCCTTTAAGAAAATTATACACATTATTTTTAAATTTTTAAAAAATTTTTGAACTTTTCTATGTGATTAAAATACATAGCTGGGCGTGGTGGCTCACGCCTGTAATCCCAGCACTCGGGAGGCTGAGACAGGACGATCACTGTGAGTTCAAGACCAGCCTGGGCTACAAAGTGAGCTTAAGGCCAGCCTGAACTGCATAGAGAGACCCTGTCTCAAAAAGACAAAACAAAAACAAACAACAAACAACATAAGGGAAAATGATAAAACAGTAAGCTAAATGTCACATTCCTATTAGCAACAAATATCTATGAGTAAATATAAGGATGTAAGTGTGGAATTTGTATAAATAAAAAATTTCCTTAGTTTTCCAAGCATGTTGGGATTCAAGAATTATAAAAGCCAGTTGGATGTGGTGTCCACACCTGTAATCCCAGGTACTCAGGGGGCTAAGGCAGGAGGAGCACAAACTGGGAGCCTAGAGTTAACAAGACCTTCTCTCCTAATAGAAAAAACCAAAACCAAAACAAAGCAACAAAAAATGAATACAAATTAAAAGGCTGAACATGTAGTACAGCACTCTCTTGGGTTCAGTCTTCAAGCCCATAAGACAAAAAAATTATACAACAGAATGGAAAATCAGAATCAAAAATGAAGGAACATCTTCTTTCTACCACGTAGCCCTCTGCTTTGGTGTAAACTGTTAACCCGAGAGCACTTTGATTAGTTGGCTCAGAATATTTCCTGGAGAGCCAAAGTGAGCTAATCCTCAGGCTACAACTCTAATACTTCCTTCATGTTTTAGACATGGTTAAAATCTCATCTATTAGTGATGACATTTAGACACTTTCATTTTTATGTACACTGGTGGCATTGGTCATTTGGTCAAAATACCAGAATCAATTAATAAAAGATAAACCCTAGTAAATTCAGATGTTAGTCTAATTCTATTTATCTAGGCTTGTTTATAAATTAAATTTAAATGATTTATGACTTTATCTTAGATACTGAACATTTTCTCTCAGGCAACATTCCCCTAAAGGAAGAAGAAAAATGCAGCTAAAGCCCCTATTGGTATATTTTTCTTTTTACTAGTAATACTGTTTATGTACCACATAGCATGGCCCAGCAGTAAGCTGCCTCTTACTGAATGCATTCTGAGAGTAATTCTGGTCATGTACTGAGATGAACAATGAGAGAGAGTAGAAGCTAATCATCAATAACCATATTATTTAAATAGATACTAATACTATGGACTCAATTTGTTTCCTCACGTATCATTTTGTTGAAATAAACAAGAAACATTATCTATTAAGTAGATTTTTATATATGAAAGAAGTTTGCAAAGTGGCTACTTGCTGCTTTTTTGGTGTCCAGAGCTGAAATCACTTGAGCCTCTTTACTGATCTCTGCCATCAACAGGATGGGCTGCAGGTCTGAAATGGGTGACAAGGGGATGGATTTCCATCATCTTTCTGAGATGAAGCCCATAGCATCATTCAGAATTTGTCACCATATATTCGGCAGCCTATTACCAATTTTCTGTTTGCTTAACCAAGGCCGGGAAGAAGGACGAAGCCAGATTTATTTGTGGAACTAAATTTCTTTTCAGACTTTTTCTCCGTGACATCTGTGAAATAAAGGGCATATTAATTGGTAAGGGGCACAGTTTTTAGTGTCACAGTCACACACAGTCATATTTCACTATTACAGAAATATTTTAATCCTCCTGGATAAAAAGGTAAAGGTGTTACCCTTGCCAACCACGTGTCCCCAGGAAGAAGAGTTTTAAAAGAGGCAGGTTAGACTCCAGAAGAGTGAGATGGAAAGGCAGAACTTCTAGCTAGAGCTACTTAGCTGGGCAGGGACCATTCTAAAGCTCAGGCACAATCTGGAAAGCTGTGGCTCACAACAAAACCAAGCAAGACTTAGCTAATGAATAATTAACACTGTGTATTAATAGCATCAGAGTGCAATGCCTGGGAGGAAAAAGACAAATCAAATACTGATCATACAAATGAGAAGCCAAAGTTTGTTTTGAATAGGATGATTTTGGAAGAAATTCTAAACTCATTTAGTTTAAAATTTTGGGTCAAGAAATGCCTAGTTTTGTGAGTAATGTTCAACCACCATTTGCTGTGGACAGCATACAGCCTTGAACTCACAATCTTTTTGCCTTGTCCTCTCAAGTAGGAGGGATTATAGGTGTGTGACCCCCTGCTCAGCTGCCTCTTTCTGTTACTTAGTATTTACTTTAAAAATATATTTAATATCAGGTGAGATAAAACAAATAAGAACGCACATATGGGGTATAAGCTATATCAATTATAAAGCCCAATATAAATGTTTTATAATTACTTTTTAGTTTTGGATTATTTATATCTCATGGTATTGTGTTCATCACTTTCTTTCTTTTTTTGTCTTTTTGATACAAGGTCTCATTATGCAGTTCAGGCTGGCCTTCAGCTCACTTTGTAGGCCAGGCTGGTCTCAAACCTGCAAGGTTCCTCATGCCTCAGCCTCCCAAGTATGTTGTAGTTAGGGGTTGTGAGAACAATTACAATCAGAACACAGAATTTATAATATTATTTTATGATGGTCACCCAGAATTAAACACAAGAAAGTGCAGGATATCTGTCCACAACATTAAAGACACAGAATATTCATCCAAGGGCCTGAATCCCATGGCAATGTCCTCCATGAGTTCAGATGAAAACCTAGAGCCCATGACATGCCTCTCATGAGTCCATCTGGAGGTCTAGAGCCCATGAGAAGGACTCATGCCAGTCTGTTTTATGGATCTGTGCTGGAAAGGCCCAAAGGTCAGCAGTAGAAGCTAGAAAGTCTATGCCAGCAGGGTGAAGGAGCTGTGCTGGTTGGGTAGAGGGTTCTACATTGGAACTAAGAAGCCATGCTCAAAACAAGGACCAGGGCTGCCCTGAAAAGCACCACAGCCCTTCTCAGCGACACAGAGGTCCCAAGCTCCTCCAATGATAAGGACAGTTGAGTACATGCCAGGAAGCCATGTGACAAGCTTCTCCTGCAGATTAAACAGCTTACATCTTCCCCTCCGGAGCCAAGAAGTGATGCTCAATGCAAGGACCAGAGCTCCCCCAAAGTGAACCACAGCTACTCTCACAAACAAGGTCCCAAGCTCCTGAAATGACAATGGTCGAATTCACACTGGGGAAGACAGTCATGAAGAGATCCTCCAGGGGAACCAACGGCTCAAACAATACTTAGAGAAACACACAGCACCTCTCTCTTTTTCTCCTTGTCTCTATTTATGCTGGCAACTTTCCTCAGGTGGGTCATCTACACTCAGCACCATGCTGATTTAATTGGTGTTAAGTTGACCACCAGTTTTTAATCCATAACATAGTGTATGTTAAAAAATTACAGAGGAAATATCCAAATTAAATAAGTTTTTAAAAATTATTATGTTTGTCATTGTGTTTGTTATTTGTTATTGAGTTTACTGCAGACAATACAAATCATTTCCTTTTTGTCTAACTTCTTTTGGTCCAGCTATATGGATTTAAAAATTACCATATGGTAGGTCATCTGTTTATTTTTAACCTATTTTAATGACTTGATAAGTGGCCACAGATTAAGTTAGGCCCATGAAAACCTCCAGAACTAGTGGAACAGTGATAGGGTTTGAGTTGTGTAGCTCATTATGGTTAAGTAGAATAATGAAATGTGCAGTGAAGGATCTCAGCTTATCACTTAATGTGTATGTTATCTTTAGTGAGTTACTTCACCTTACTTTAGGACCCATTTTTCCCAACTCTAAAATGGTTCTAACACTTTATTTGTACTTATGGTGAAAATTAAAGGAATTGCTTCTAAAGACATTTTGTAAACTGTAAAGCCTTTTATGTTTTTCCTGTTAATGTACAGGAAAAATTCTTGCTGGTGAGTCAGAAGCTGACCAATGTCATTCATACATACATCTAGAATAACAATACAATAACATACATCTAGCATATTCATAAGAAAGTATGCACTGAAAGAACTTTAGATCTAGAATGCTTCTGGGAACAGAGAACTAATTAAAAAATCAAACAGAAAGATAGACTGTGGAATTTGAATCTACTGGGGAGTTAGAACTAACTTACTTTTTCATGTTGACCCTTCTTCTTTGCTGACATGCCATCCACAGATTGCCTTTGTGATTCTACACCAATGAGTGGGAGGAATTTTATAGTAGTGGGGCTTGGTACCTGCAACCAGAAGAGTAAATCAGACTTATTGAAATTGGTTACTTCTGCATGTCACTGTGGAGGGCAAAGTATGGGTGAGAAAGTCTATTTGTTTCAAACCACACCCCTCCCAATTGCACATGGTTGATTATTGCTTTTTCATTCTTAGCATCTTTTGGTAGTTTAAATCTCTGATGCCTATTAGAATGCACATGTCAAAAAAAAATGGAAAAAGGTATGGGGATTTAGCTCAGCGGCATAAGCGCCTGCATTGCAAGTGCATGGTTGTAAATTTGATCCCGGTACACCCCCCCCCCCCAAAAAAAAAGAATACACATGTCCTTGGAAAAGATAAGTAATATTTAAGATATTGATATTAAGTTAAAATATTTGGTCTTTGACTTATTATTTCTTCGACTCATGGGTTAATTCTTTAACAAGAAGTTTATCTAGAGTGAGAGGCCTCGAGGTAGGAAAAACCCTTGCAAAGAAACAAGGCATGGGCAACATGGGTGCAGCACAGAGGTGGTGGATAGCCCGCTCTGCTTACAAGATGGCAAGTTGTTCAGCACGGGTGGAGCTGTGAACTGAGGTTTTCTGAAGAAGCTGCATCTGTTTTAAAGATCCTGTAGACTGAGCATGGCTGACTAGAACACTGTGATTACCCAGTGATGGAATGGTGTAGGTTGAGAACCAAAATTATCTCCAGGTACCTTAGGTTCTTTAACAGCCATTTGTCCTAACTTTGGTGTCTGACTTAATACTCTCATGACTTAGGCAAACTACTTGGAATATATCACCAGGCTTAGAAGACCTCTAGCGCCCACCATTTACAGCTAGGCTTTTAGCTTTACAGTTTAACAGTTTTGGCAAAGGCCCAGTCACACAGGATTTGTATTTCAGGCCAAGCATTTGGGTTTATAGCTACAACCCTGTAAGATAACATCTTATACCAATGCTCATAAAATGTGGTAAGCTCACAGGAAAGATAGCCTTGCTTTGTTTTGGCCTGTCTATCTGATCATCTCACTGACATAATTTGTAAATATATTGATTTATGACTTTTTTTGTTCTGGGACTATGAAAGTTCACGTTGCTTCTTCCATGATGGAAATGTCATTCAGGGTAACTTGAATCCAGGTCATGGTCACTCGTATTTGGCTCAGAATAAACTATTTTCCTATTCCCTTTAAAGCAGAGTCATTATTTTATATTGACAGAGCACAAGGAGAGTATGGAGCAAGTCTGTTGGAAAATGAAGTCAAATGGTTTTGGCAAAGGCCCAGACACACAGGATTTGTATTTCAGGCCAAGCATTTGGGTTTGTTTATAGGTAATAAAGAGCCTCCACTGTCAAGTTTAAAACAAAACCTTTGACAGCTAAAACCAAAAATTTTCTGGGATTGGACCCCATATATTTATGCAATCATGGAATAAAGTCAGATTTTGCATTATTGTGTTACCCCTCTAGTTCTAGAAATCTCTGACTTACCCTGTAGATGGGCAGAGAGCCAAAAACAATTCCAGCCTCTCTGTTTTCAGTCATGAAACCTTCCAAGGCATTTTTGTGAACCTGCAAATCATAGGAATGAATGCTTAATGGAAAGAGCACATGACATCAGTGGCAAAATACCTGGTTCAAATCCTCAGTTTTTCACTGACTAGCCTAATGGCCTTAGTCAAGTTCTTTCCTTGTTGATCAGTTATGGGAATCAAAGGAACTTGTAAATGTAATCAGGTGATATTCAAATGTCAGATTTAGTGATATTATTATTACTGGTAGCAGTATGACAATAGCAAATTAACAGAAATGAATAGGTTAATATTGCATAATTGATACATATGAGTTCAAAATATTTCATGTATGAGCATGGTCTCCAATTGCATCCATTTACCTCCAAGAGTCTCAAGATTATCTTATTTTATAGCTGGGTAGCTTTCCATTGTACAAAATTATATCTTTCTTATGTGTTCTGCAGTTAATGGGCAAGCTACCCTTGTTATGGGTGAACACTGAGTTATCTCCCTAGTATAAAAAACTGAAGCAGTTAGTGGGATCCAAAAAGCACAATAGATATTATGAAAGTAATAGGGGAAGAAATACCTTAAAAGGGGATTGGTAACCACTGTTAATTTCCTATTTTCTTGCTTTCAATTCTTGTATTGTTTTTGTAATTTTGTTAGGTTTGGTTTTATTCCATCTTGTTTGGTTAGATTTTACTGTGTATGATGGTATGGGCAGCTATTTTGAAGATAATGGGATATGTATTGTGGTAACCATTGTTGATTTCCAGAGTTTTGAAATCCTATAATGCTTTCAATCTTTTGTTTTGATTGGACCTATTCTATTTTGTTTTGTCTGATTTTACTATGTGTGTAGCTATGGACAGGTATTTTGAAGAAAATGAGACATAATGGTAACCATTGTTAATTTCCTGTTATCTTATTTTGAAGTCCTGTAATGATTTCATTCTTTTGTTTCTATTGGTCTTGTTTTGTTCTGTTTTGCTTGATTTTATTGTGTGTCATGATATGGACAGCTATTTTGAAGAAAACAAGAAACATTATGGTAGCCATTGTTGATTTCCTTTTGTCTTGTTTTGAAGTCCTGTATCATTTGCATTGTTCTGTTCTGATTTGCTTTATTTTGTTTTGCTTTGTTTTATTCTCTTTAAAATAAAAAATCAAAAAATTACATAATTTAAAAATCAAAAGGAATGAATAAAAGGAGATTATTGATGAAAATTAGAGAATGCTGACTGAAACACATTTGAACTCAACTTTAAAATTAACCTTTTTAATTTTACTAGGCAACTGTAGAACTAAGACACCAAGGCTATTGTGGTATTTGATTGTTTTGAGGATTCTATAAACCTTTGTAAAAATTTCCCCAAGTTTATTTAATATTTCAGCTGTTATTTTAAAAAGGATTTCTAAATCTCTAAATAAATATTAAGTGATTGCCAACCTTTATTTCTAGATAATACTATGTTAATCCTATTTCACAAAACTGTGTATCTATCACACGCTTATGCAGATATCTTTGCTCATCAAGAGTTTATGATTTAGTGGTGGGAAATAGGGATAAGGATACAAATAATTCTAATTCAGTGTTGAAAATGCGAGGCACTTAATCCTCACAACAGCTCTTTTTAGGGACTTTTAGATGAGAAAAAATGTACGTAACTGTTTAATTCCACACTCCATGCCTTCCCTCTTTACTACCTTGTCCTCAGGGAAAAGAAACTTTCTGATTTTCATTTGAACAGAAAAGTAGGGCTTTTGAAAGTTGTTATAACTAAAGCATTAACTATTAAAAATTCAATATGAGGTAGATACTGTAAGAAAAGAACGCAGTGATGAACATTTCTAGACTTATTGGCCTGCTTTTGAGACTGAAGTGATAATTCCTGCCCATTTGCCTCAGACATTAAAAATTAACTTAGTGTCTTGAGTTGTTGTTCTGATTTATAAATTTTACTTTATATACTTTTTGCCTTTACAAAAATAAAATCATTACATAGACACTCATGCAAACTTTTTTGTCATTCAGTGGTGTTTGAAGCACTCATTCATATAGGTGTTACTCCATTTCCATTCACTGCTCTATAGTATCACAGTTTCTGAAGAAACTACACCTTATTTGCCCACTGCATTGCTGATAAGCATTTAGACTTCTTTCAGTGACAAACACTGTTGCTCTGAGCATTCTTATTTACTGTGTTCTAAGCACATTCTGAAGCATTTCTCTTGACAATCCATTTAATATGGAGTACTTATTTTCAACTTTACTGTATAATGTCACAGTGTTTTTCAATGGTTCTACCAATTTATATCACTACTGCCAACAAATTACTGTCTTGAGGGGGCTGGGGGTTTAGCTCAGCGGCATAAGCGCCTGCCTTGAAAGCAGGCAGTCGTACTTTCAAGGTACCGATAAAAAGGAAAAAAAGACAAAAAAAAAAAAAATTTTTACCGTCTTGATTATGCCAGAGTCACAATAGCTCTTAATGTCATCAGACTTTTTTATTTTGCCTATCTTGTAAATCTAATGTATCTCTCCTAAAACATTATTGATATGCATTTCCATGTTTATTAATAAGGCTGACAATTTTTCATGTTTTTATTGACATTTCTTCTTTTACAGTATATCTGTTCAAGTTATGAAATCTTTTTTTTCTTATGCTTTGCGTTCTCTATACATTTTGGATATTAACCTTTTGTCAGTTATGTGTTGTGTTGTAAAGGTAGGACAGACCTGGACAGTTGGGTAAACTGGGTCTCAGAAGCAAAAGACTAAGAAGAATATGCAGGGAAACAATTATTCTGATTTATAGTGAGTGGGGTAGTCATAGGTTAGTAATGGAAGAAAGTATGGATTGGTATGTTTGATTTATTTTGTAGATGAGCTTGAAGAAATAAATTTTAACTGATTAATTCCTTAGTGTTTAGAATGGAATAAACAACAGAATACTTTTAGTCGTTAATTCTGTACTGAAGAAATGTGTATCTGTGAGATGCAGAATGAATACCAAAGACATTGTATCCTACTTCCCTAGACCAGCCTGTGAATATTACTATATATTGATTGTATATTATATGAAAGAACTTTGTAAATGTGACCGATGTTAAGGTCCTTGAATGAGATTTTTGAATGAGAGTGACCAATATAATCACATGAATCTTTAAAAGCAGAACATGTTTCCTGCTGAATCAGGCCATACAACCACAGTCACACACAGACAGCATTTCTGGCTTTGAAGAGAAAGGAAAGTAATTTGAAATTTTCTCCTAGAATCACCAGAAAGCACAGATCTGGTGACTCTTTGGTTTTAGCTAGGAAGACTTACATCAAATTTTGACCTACAGATAATCTGCAAAAATAACATTATTTAAACCATCAAATTTGTGGTAAGGTAGCAGCAGCAATAGAAAATTAATTAATTGACTGATTGATAAATTGTTGCTGTGGCTGTAGTTACTTTGTTTAGCTACCTTGGGAGAAGAGAGAGACTTGAAAAACTTAAAATCGTGTTGTACTTCAAAGGCCTTAGGAGGTGCACGTTTGGAAAGTAAAGTCGTTGAGCTAGTTTTTCTCCATCTGCATATAAAGATACAAGAAAAATGTTAAACACATAATTCTGCCTTTTACACTGAGCCAACTAATCAAATATCCATGATGTCCTTTGTTGTACTCTAAGAAAGTAGCTTCATCATTTTGTGTATTATAGCAAACCTGTACCGCGGCTTACTAAATGTTTTCTTTTTTTAACTGATATGTTAAGTGACCCAATTGATATGTTGAGCAATACTCTCCCCTGTAAAGAATTGCAAGAATTTCACTTAATTGAAATGTTAATCACGGAGCGGCCCTCTACAAACAAGAAGAGTGGTGCTAAAACAAGCTAACAAGGGCTGTTAATCACGGGTAGGCGCCTCTAGTCTTCGCTAAAGAACTAAAGAAGACAAGAAGGCCCACTAATTTACACATTGTTTGAAGTAGTGTGTTTATATGCAGGGAGATTTGCCCATGAGTTTAACCTTTTTACCTAACCTTAGTTACTCTTCCCACAAGATAGATACTCGCCGTTTTCCTGTTCTGTAGCGCGCCTTATTGCCTCCCCCCACCCACCTATCTGGGCCATAAAGAATTTGGGTTTCTGGTGACCTCTCCCCGACCTGGTGATGATCTGTCATAAAATGAGCCTGCCCCAATTTTAAGAACTGTTTAGCTTCAAAGAAATTACCGGGAAATACTGTGGCCCAAACCCCGATCGGTGCTTTCCTTTTGTTCTGTATGTACCAATGGGTTAGATATCAGATCTTTGTAAAACTTAAGTTCCAGCATCTCATAACTCGTGACCCCTTCGCACTCACTGGCGAAGACAAGCTGTCCTGGGATAATTAACTCTCCACTTTCTTCCCCAAATATTGCTGCAGATGTGCCACTCTAAGATAATGTCAGTCTGCAGGATGGGAGTAATTTGAGCAACACCAGGAACTCCCGGGACTGTGAGAGCTAAGTGGACAGCAATACAGTTTCCAGATGCGGGTCAACAGGTTTAATGGCCTTACAGGTTTCCTCCCCACTTTCCCTTACTTTTAAAAACCCCTTTCCCCAGTCTTGGGCGCGCAGTCTTTGGTTTGATCTAGGAGAGACTGTGCCGCCAGGACTGGCTCAATAAAGCCTTTGCCACTTAAGTTTTGGACTCTTGTTTCCGTGGACTTTATACCGGGGCCCACGTTATAACATTTGGGGGCTCGTCCGGGATGGAAGCAAGACTCCAGACTCATTTCCGAACATCTGAAAGTAAGTGCTCTGGAGGTTTTGTTTGGGCCGCGGTCAATTTGTAATTTTGAGGGGACGCCCTCAATTTGGGAGTGGGAACCACCCGAGGACAGAGTCAGTTGGTTTGTCGGACAAATTCTGTCCATCTGTGAATCTGCCCCGGGTGAGGAACCACTCCGTTCGGAAGGGGACGCCCTTAATTTGGGAAGTGAAGCCCCCGAGGACGAAGTCAATTGGTTTTTGCCATTTGTGACTCCGCCTGGGTGGGGAACCACTTCATTAGTTAAATTTGTTAATTCCTCCAGATCCCAAAATTTGACTAATTTTTGAGCAAAGGCCATTCTGCTGCAGCTTGTCTTGTCCTGTCTCGTCTTGTGTGTCGGTCTGTGTGTTCATTTGTTCTAATTGTTCCCCTTTTTGGTCACCTAACTCTAACAGAGCCTTCTTTCTTAGGAGCTCCTTCCTAGAATTCGGAGTGGGCAAAGGTGATTCCGACCGTTTGCCTAGTCTCTGTAGTTTTTCTGTTTAACCCTAACTTTGCCTTTTAAGTTTTTTTCCAGCAAAACCAGCGACACCACCAGCTATGGGTCAGAACGAGTCCATTATGGGTCGGAACGAATCTGTTCCCAGCACTCCCCTTAGCCTTGTCATTGACCACTTTAAAAAATTCCAGAGGCGAGGTGGGAGATATGGGGAAAGGGTTCGCAAAGCCAGACTAACAACCTTTGTCACACAGGAGTGGCCCCTGGGGACCCAAGGAGTCTGGCCCCCTTTTGGGTCCTTTGATATGGAGACAGCTCGAGCGGTCCGCCAGTATGTATTTGGGCCCCCCGCTCACCCCGATCAGATTGTCTATATCCAGGCTTGGATAGATACAATCTATGATGCTCCCCCTTGGATTGAGCCACTTCCGAATGGAGTCCTAGCAGCCCTCAAACCGAAATCCAAGGCTGAAGAGGAGACCTCCAAGCCCAACGCACCTCCAGTCTTACCTCCGAGCGAAGACTTCTCCGACCCGCTAGACATCCTTCCCTTACCCCCTCCCCCGTATCCTGCCCCTGAGCCACAACCTGACTCCACCTCGCCCTCCCCGCCTCGGCCCATTCGAACCCGCCGCCACGCTCGACCAGAGGGACCTCTGGAACAGGGCCACGAGGCAGCGCCACTGTGTCCTCTGCGGGAGGTCCCAGCCCCGAGTGGGGGCTCCATGTTTGTGTACACCCCCTTTTCTTTCTCTGACCTCTATAACTGGAAAAGTCAGAACCCCCCTTTCTCGAAGGACCCAGAATCTCTGATTAGCCTTATAGAGTCTGTTTTCTCCACCCACCTTCCCACTTGGGATGACTGCCAGCAGATCTTACGCATCCTTTTCACGGCTGAGGAAAGGATGCGAATCTACGCTTTGGGGCAAAAGGGAGTCCGAGAACCGGATGGATCTCCATCCACTGATCGGCAACGAATTGAGCACTTGTTCCCCTCCTCCCGACCCGAGTGGGACCCTAACACGGATGCAGGTAAGAAGGCTCTCGATGAGTATCGCCTCAGGCTCTTAGATGCACTTTGTGCGGCTGCTAAGAAGCCCACCAACCTTTCCCGAGTGAGTGCAGTGCAGCAGTTAGCCGATGAGTCTCCAGCGGTGTTCTTAGAGCGCCTTTTAGAGACCTATAGATTATATACTCCAATCAATCCGATGGCACCCGAGAACGCACGAGCAATTAATATTGCTTTCGTGTCCCAGTCGGCCCCTGATATTAGGAGAAAGTTACAAAAGCTTGAGGGATTCGAGGGAATGCCTCTCAGCCAGTTGGTCGAGGTCGCACAAAAGGTTTTCAACAATAGGGAAACCTTGCAAGAAACAACAACCAAAAGGATGACTAAAGTACTGGAATTACTTTGCGAAAAAGAAGCCAAGAGGTCAGCTAACCCTAGGAAAAAGGAAGCTCGAGATAAGCGACCTCCTCTAGACAAAGAGCAATGTGCGTACTGTAAGGAGATGGGACATTGGCGTAAGGATTGTCCAAAGTTAAAGCCTAAGACAGAACGAGAGACTAAGGCCCTGTTGTCTCAGAAATGAGGAGGTCAGGGCTCGCCGCCACCCCCCGAGCCCCGGATAACTCTCCAAGTGGGGGGACAACCGGTGGACTTCCTAGTCGATACAGGAGCTACCTATTCTGTGCTGACTCAACCATTAGGAAAACTGACCAAGCAATCTGTCAATGTGATAGGAGCTACAGGGGGCCGAAAATCGTACCCAAAGGTGACAGCTAGTCTGGCTCGACCTGGACATAGACTGGTCCAACATGATTTTCTCTGGGTCCCTGAGTGCCCGGATCCCCTTTTAGGGCGGGACCTTCTACATAAATTACAGGTGCAAATTGACTTTGTTACGAATGAACCTAGACTGAAGCTAGGGACTGATACCCCCTCAAAATCAGAGGGTATTAGAGTGTTGGCTCTTGTCCCAGAAGGAGAAAGTTACCGCCTGCTGGGAAGTTTGTCTGGTGCACCCGAGTTGTCACGGACTGACTTAGAATTAGAACTGCTGAACAAATGGAAACAGGAGATTCCAGAAGTCTGGGCAGAAAACAACCCTCCAGGGCTAGCAGTCAACCAAGTCCCCCATGTGGTAGAACTCTTGCCTCAGGCACGCCCCATCTGCTTAAGGCAATACCCAATAAGCCTGCAAGCCCGGAAAGGAATTAAAGTCCACATACAGAGACTAAGAGACAATGATATTCTCATTCCTTGTGTCTCTCCCTGGAACTCGCCCTTGCTCCCAGTTCAGAAACCGGGGACAAATGACTATCGCCCTGTACAGGATCTCCGAGAGGTTAATAGACGAGTGCTGACTCTACACCCAACAGTGCCAAATCCTTACACCCTGCTCAGCCTCCTTAATCCGGAGAACACCTGGTACTCTGTCCTGGACTTGAAGGATGCCTTCTTCACCCTGCCTCTTGCTCCGGTGAGTCAACCCCTATTTGCCTTCGAGTGGACTGACCCAGATACAGGGGTAAAGGAACAGCTGACCTGGACACGTTTACCTCAGGGCTACAAGAACTCTCCCACCCTTTTTGACGAGGCGTTAACAAGAGATCTCTTAGGGTTTAGAGAGGAACACCCCGAGATAGTGCTCCTTCAATATGTAGATGATTTGTTGATAGCCTCAACGTCCCTAGAAACATGTCAAGAGGCAACTGAGGAGTTGTTAAAGACTTTGGGACGATTAGGCTATAAAGTCTCGGCTAAAAAGGCTCAACTGTGTCGCCAGGCCGTGACTTACCTGGGCTATAAATTACAAGAAGGAAAGAGGACTTTATCAAAAGAAAGAATCCAGGCCATATTACAAATCCCATCCCCAGAAACTAAGAAACAGGTGCGGGAGTTTCTGGGAGCTGTCGGATACTGCAGACTATGGATTCTAAACTTTACTGAAATCGCTCGCCCATTGCATGACTCTTTAAAGGGAGAGACTCAAAAGTCGCTCGACTGGACAGATGAGTGCGAGCAGGCTTTCCAACAGCTCAAGCGAGCTCTGACTGAGGCACCAGCCCTGGGGCTCCCTGATGTTACTAAACCCTTCACCTTGTTCGTAGATGAACTCAGAGGCATAGCAAAAGGGGTTCTGACTCAAGATATTGGCCCTTGGAAGAGACCTATAGCCTATCTTTCTAAAAGACTCGACCCAGTGGCAGGAGGGTGGCCTCCGTGCCTGAGAATTTTGGCCGCTGTGGCAATGCTACTCAAAGAGGCTAAGAAGCTCACTTTTGGACAAAAGATTTCTGTGGTAACCTCCCACAGCCTAGAGACTCTTATTAAAACCCCCCCAGAAAAATGGCTTTCAAATGCCAGAATTCTACACTATCAGGCCTTGCTTCTAGACCCAGAATCAGTAGTTTTCAAGACCTCCTCAGCTCTAAACCCAGCCACTCTCATGCCCGACGATAACCCAGAAAACCAACAGATGCCTCTCCATGAGTGTGCTGACATTCTCGAGTTACAGCAGAACTTGTGAGCTGATCTAACCGACCAGCCTTTTAAGGACGCTTACAATTATTTCACCGACGGAAGCAGTTTCATTCAGGACGGGAGGCGAGTGGCCGGCGCAGCAGTGACCACCGAGAAAGAGGTACTCTGGGCTAAGCAGTTAGAGCCTGGCACTTCTGCCCAAAAGGCAGAGCTCATTGCTCTGACAGAGGCATTAAAGCTAGCCTCAGGAAAGAGGGTAAACATCTACACAGACAGCAGATATGCTTTTGCTACTGTACATGTACATGGAGCTATTTACCATGAACGCGGTCTCTTGACCTCGGCCGGGACTAAGATTAAAAATGCCCCACAGATCCTAGACTTGCTAGCAGCTGTCTGGCTACCTCAGCAAGTCGCTATTATTCATTGCAAGGCACACCAAGTGGGAGATGACCCCATCATCATAGGAAACAATTTGGCCGATCAGGCTGCCCAAAAAATAGCAACCACATCAGAGGGGCCTGCAGAGGAAATGACTGCCCTGATGCTAGTCCCTCAAGCCTTGTCAGAGCCTGTTTATTCGAAGACAGATTTACAGCTAGCATCTCAACTTGGAGCCAAACCCCGCACTCCAGGGGGCTGGTATCAGCTGCCCGACAAGCGAGTGCTGTTACCCGAAGCACTAGGACGAGAGCTTTTGCAGCAAGCTCATCAGGCTACTCATTTAGGAGGAACTAAACTAGCAGAATTGTTCAGAGATCGATTTTTCATTCCAAAGCTCTCCAAACTAACTGCCTCTCTGAGCTCTAGATGTCCACAGTGTTTGTTGGTCAACCCAACCAGAAAACCTCCACTGGAAACCACCCGGTATCGAGGAACCTCCCCAGGAGAACACTGGGAAGTGGACTTCACGGATATGGTAAAACCTGGCTTGCAGGGACACCGCTATCTCCTGGTGATGGTAGACACATTCACTGGCTGGGTAGAGGCCTTCCCCACTAAGTCTGAGTCAGCCCTGGTTATAGTTAAAAAGCTACTACATGAGATTATACCCCGATTTGGCCTCCCATTATCAATGGGGTCCGACAATGGCCCGGCTTTTATAGCCCAAGTTACTCAAAAGTTAGCCCAAGTATTGAAAATCAGTTGGAAACTCCATTGTGCCTATCGGCCACAAAGCTCGGGACAAGTAGAGCGCATAAACCGGACCATTAAGGACGCTTTGACTAAGCTGTCTTTAGAAACTGGTGACAATTGGGTGAGCCTTCTTCCCTTTGCATTGCTGAGGGCCAGATGCACCCCATATATTTCTGGGATCTCCCCCTTTGAGGCTATGTTCGGGAGACCCCCACCTATAGTTCCTAAGTTGTCAGAAGACAAATTAGCCGAAGTAACTAACCAAGATCTCATTAAGTCCTTACAGAGTCTCCAGCCTGTACTGACCTCAATTCACCGGCTGTTCAGACAAAAACATCCGAACCCCCCCTTGGGAACGCTGCCCCAAGCGTCAATTGAGCCAGGAACGTCGGTCCTGGTGCGACGACACCACCGGGATTCGCTTGAGCCGCGCTGGGAGGGACCGTTCACCGTGGTGCTCAGCACTCCCACCTCCGTCAAGGTAGCAGGAAAGACTGCGTGGATCCACCACACACAAGTCAAACCACTGGAAGCTACAGACGACGAAAAGGGTCCCCGATGGACAGTACAACGGACTGGTAACCCATTAAAGTTAAAGTTTGTAAAGGACTCTCAGCCATAAAATTATGTCTGTACTATGGTATTTGGCTTGGTGCTCGATTATAATTGTAAACCCCGGGAATGGGGACTAGATTGTTTCAGACGAGAAAACTAAAAGGGAACTAGGGAGAGCTAAAGGCACGATAAATCAAGTCACCATTGACCTATGTATACTTTTCAATGGGATAATAATTAATGATGACAGCCCAACTGGCAGGGTAGGTGGGTCGGTCCACCGTAACCTCTGCTCGGGCCGTGGGCCTAAAGCTCTGCAAGTTATGTTCCAACTCAAGCAGGCATCCCTGTATGTATGTCCTAAAAACCAGCCTGACCCCAATTATAATGTGTACTGTGCCTCCGATCCAAAACATCAATATTGTTATTCGTGGTCATGTGTCACAGGAGGCCTAGATGGATACTATAACTCTGAAAAGTATCTCGCTGTCAAGTACATAGGAAACAAAAACTGTTATGGTGTTTATACTTGTAACCCAGTCCAGCTGACCTTTCTAAATCCAACGGATTTTAGGTGGCTGGGGCAGGGACTTACTTACGCTGTTAAAATTTATAAATCTAGACATGATCCTGGAATTAGTATCAATATCTTATACAAGCCACCTAGAAAGCCTCCTGTAGTCATTTACAGGAGAGGACGCCGCCCAGTGACAGCCCCCACTCAGAAGGCACCCATTAATTTCCCACTCAGTCGACCCCGGAGGCACACTCCGACGACTAAAGTGACTGAGGCCACATACAATGGGAGCATTTACCACACAGACCAGCCCCAGATAAAGCTGTGTAAATGGAGGGGGAAAGGGGGCATCCCATACTGGATAGAGATTAGAGTGCCTAGCCTCGATCCAACCTCGATGCAACCTTCAACAAGGGCTACAAAAACTGGTTTGAGAAGGTCTAGACGGGCACAGACTGAGCCCAAAGCCTCCGCCCCACCTTCAATGATAGCGGAAATATTCCAACCTTTGGAAGTAGCAGCTGAGCTACTTAACAGTTCCCTTGATAGCGATTTAAAAATCCCATGCTGGCTGTGCATGTCCCCAGAGCCCCCCTTCTATGAGGGCTACATCACGGTCACTGATAAACTAGCCTCCGATCCCTCTAGATGCAAAATGCTCCTTCCCCAATCGCTATGGAAAGGCACCAGTTTAGAGGGGATAACTGGTACCTGCATATATCATTTTAGCCACACAGCCCCTGAGTATTGCGACCTTTCTCACTCTTATCGCATCACAGGAGCTGGTGACGCTACTCCCCTAATAGCCCCGGCCAGCCATTGGTGGGCTTGTACTTCAGGATGGTTCCCTTGTATGATTTCAAAAAAGTTCGTTGTTGACCAGGATGAGGTGTGTATACTCACCCAGGTTCTGCCTAGAATCTACTGGCACTCCGAGGAAGAAGGGAACCGGGCTCTCATCTCAGCCAGTCACCAGATCAATAAGAGAAGTCCAGCCCTCCCTATTATGGCTGGGATCAGTGTATTCTCAGCCCTCGGGATGAGTGCTGCGTCCATGGGAGTTAGCATACACCAATACAATATGCTATCTCAACAGGTAGATAAAAAAATAAAAAGAGTCCAAAATGCTATTGAGGCCTTAGAGAGTTCAATGGACTCATTAGCTGAAGTAGCTCTCCAAAATCGCAGAGGACTAGACCTCTTGCTTGCTGAAAAAGGAGGACTGTGCTTGGCCCTGGGAGAGCAATGCTGCTTGTACGCCAATAAGTCTGGGGTAGTTAGACAAAACTTAGCGGAACTCCAAAGAGGCATACAAAAAAGAGAGAGACTAAGACAAGGAGCTCTAGGGTGGGCGGAGCAAATGTTCTCCTTCCCACCGTAGATAACCAACATAATAGCGACCGTAGCCGGTCCTATCATTGTGATTCTAGTGCTAGCCACTTTGGGCCCCTGCATAGTAAATAGGCTGACTGCATATGTCAAGCGTCAGGTACAAAGTATAAAATTAATGATGGTCAGGCAACAAGCGTATGAGCTTGTCCCCAGCAGACCTTAAGTACGGCCAAGGATTTGGCCCAGAAGTCACAACATCAGAGGGGAATGTTGTACTCTAAGAAAGTAGCTTCATCATTTTGTGTATTATAGCAAACCTGTACCGCGGCTTACTAAATGTTTTCTTTTCTTAACTGATATGTTAAGTGACCCAATTGATATGTTGAGCAATACTCTCCCCTGTAAAGAATTGCAAGAATTTCACTTAATTGAAATGTTAATCACGGAGCGGCCCTCTACAAACAAGAAGAGTGGTGCTAAAACAAGCTAACAAGGGCTGTTAATCACGGGTAGGCGCCTCTAGTCTTCGCTAAAGAACTAAAGAAGACAAGAAGGCCCACTAATTTACACATTGTTTGAAGTAGTGTGTTTATATGCAGGGAGATTTGCCCATGAGTTTAACCTTTTTACCTAACCTTAGTTACTCTTCCCACAAGATAGATACTCGCCGTTTTCCTGTTCTGTAGCGCGCCTTATTGCCTCCCCCCACCCACCTATCTGGGCCATAAAGAATTTGGGTTTCTGGTGACCTCTCCCCGACCTGGTGATGATCTGTCATAAAATGAGCCTGCCCCAATTTTAAGAACTGTTTAGCTTCAAAGAAATTACCGGGAAATACTGTGGCCCAAACCCCGATCGGTGCTTTCCTTTTGTTCTGTATGTACCAATGGGTTAGATATCAGATCTTTGTAAAACTTAAGTTCCAGCATCTCATAACTCGTGACCCCTTCGCACTCACTGGCGAAGACAAGCTGTCCTGGGATAATTAACTCTCCACTTTCTTCCCCAAATATTGCTGCAGATGTGCCACTCTAAGATAATGTCAGTCTGCAGGATGGGAGTAATTTGAGCAACACCAGGAACTCCCGGGACTGTGAGAGCTAAGTGGACAGCAATACAGTTTCCAGATGCGGGTCAACAGGTTTAATGGCCTTACAGGTTTCCTCCCCACTTTCCCTTACTTTTAAAAACCCCTTTCCCCAGTCTTGGGCGCGCAGTCTTTGGTTTGATCTAGGAGAGACTGTGCCGCCAGGACTGGCTCAATAAAGCCTTTGCCACTTAAGTTTTGGACTCTTGTTTCCGTGGACTTTATACCGGGGCCCACGTTATAACACCTTTCTGTCTCCAAAATTCCCTTGTGCATGTGGCACCAGTGCAGTGATGATTCTGCTGCATTTAAATTTTACCCAATTACCTTCCCAGATCTCTCTCTAGGGAAACCATGATGATTTCTATTCTGGATAAGCATTTCATGTAATTGTATTCATCAATAGTTATTTTTATAAATTCAATGCTCTACTTTTGTGTGATGTAAAAACTTACTTCTATATATATAGTAAAAACTCACTTCTATATATATTTACAAAGTCATAACTAAGTTCTAAAATCATTTCTAAAAGATAATACTGTGTCCTGAAATGGAGTCACCCTAAGACAAGGCTCATTTTGCTACATGCAAGTAAAATCATTTAGTAAAATCACAATGTCAGTGTATATACTACATTTAAATGATCTCAAACATACCATACCCTTTCATACTTCCACATCCCATCTGCATTTATTACTCTGCTGATCGTGTTCTCTATTAATCCCTCTTTATTTATTCCACAAATGTCTTTTGATTCCTCCTGGGTACTGGCTAAGAACTAGGGAGGATACCAAGAGATATAAAATAAGATCCTACTTTCTTTAAAAACTCACAATATAGGGAAAGAGATAATCATGAATGACAAGGCTTATTGCCTAGTCTTAAGTACTAAAATGTGTGGATATTAAGACTAAGCAAATGTCCCAAAGACAGGGATGAGCAACTTTGCTTGATGAACTCTACCATGACTTGCTAAATCTTGTATTGCACTATACCTCCTCTTATGTGTTAGCCTGCCCTCCTCTCCAGTGCGGGCTGATGCAAGCTTTGATTACGCTCATGGTATTTTGGCAGCCCCCTACAGTTCCCAAATTGTTTGGATCTTGATCTGAATTCTGAGTGATTTCTGATTCTTAGCTTTAATTCCTATTTTTGGACTTTTTAGTTATCCTTTGTATTAGGTAATGCCAGTGGGTCTCCCAAGTTTTGATTCATTTAGGATTCCTCTAAAGGACTTTTATCATTGAAGCCTTCTCTAATGCTTCCTCTATGGAAATTACCCTTGTTGGTTCTTGTTGGACATCATAAATTATAAATTGAGTCTAGGGGACGTCCAAAACTGTCCTTGTCATGCCCTTTGAGCCAGAAGGAAATGCAGAAACTCTTTGCTCTTTTCTGGTCACAGCTGGAAGCCCTAGGGCTAATGACTGCTATAGAGCTCACAGGGCAAGATAAGATCTGCTGAAGACAAGAAGGCACCGGGAGAAACTACAGTTTCCTCATTATCCCCGGCTTACCCTTGTCCTTTCCCTTGCACAAATGCATTGTTTTTCTTACTAGCCCAAGGTAGTCTCCATTATTGTTCCAGAACTATCACCCATTGTCCTTGACTCAGATGTAACAAATAAATACCAAGGTTCTCGGTGCCTTATGGCCTTTTGCTTTTTGTTCCCTACAGACAATTGGTCATCCCAGATCCCTGTTGCACCCCAATTTTGTCTCTTGCTTTTTCTTCCTGCCATGTGCCTTAATGCCTGGCAAAAGATTGGAACTCACTGCAGGGGTCTCAATAGGGTTAGGGTTATTTTTAGATCCCCTTTCCATCTGCAAACAAGTCCAACTCCTTGTTTCCTATCATTTATCTTTTATTTTGATTTGGCTTTCTCATAGAAGTCAATTATGCTGTGTGTCTGATTTATTTCACTTAGCATTATTGTCTCTAAGTGCATCCACTTTCCTACAAATGACTCAAATTTATCCTTCTTTATGGCTGAGAAGTCATTCACTGTGTGTACCATATTTTCTTTATCCCTTCATTAACAAATGTCCATCAACAGATGGACATATAGGCCATTTCCAGGATTTAGCTATGGTGACTTGTGCTGATATAAACAAGGTATGTATCACTGTAATATGTCTTTAGCACTGTGGGGGAAGATACCCCAATTGAATGGAATTTCTATTTCTAGTTTTTAAAGGAATCTCCATACTGACTTCCTGAGGGATTGTACTAGTTCACAAAAACTTTTTGAGAATGTTAAAGGAGGGAAAACTGAACTACCCGGATTTGATCATTATACATTATATAAATATATTGAATTATAACACCGTACCTCATAAATCTATATAATTTAAATCTAAAAAGTGCTCTAGACTATCTTTACCTCATATCTCTTTAGTTCTCAGCCATTGCAATCTGATTTCTACTCATCATGCCACTGAAATTACCTTCTTTAGTAATGTCAGTGATCTTTTCATGTCAAAACCAGTGTTTACTTTTCTATCATCATATGTGACCTTCCCATTCCCACCTTCTATGAATGGATATTTTTCTGCCTCTTACAACTCTTTCCTTCCTAGATTTCCATTATATTGCTTGTTTGTAGTTTTTTCTCTCACTGTCTTAGCTATTTCTCCTCAAAACTTTTCATTAGTATCTCTTCTTTGACCTGCTTTTTAGAGGCTCTTTCTGGATTTATTCCATAGTTCTATGGTTTTCTCACTCAACACATGGAATAAGAATGCCTTATCCACAGTGAAAAGTACTACTATTATAACTACTGAATCTTTGTCTATACTATGACCTCTTTTAGGAGTCCAGACACATCCATCAGGGTGCTCATTACAGAGGTACCAAAGCACCTTAGACTTAATCTCCAACCAAACTCATCATCTTTCCTTTTCCACTCACTTTCCTGGTGTATATTGTTACAGTGCATTCCATAAAGTTAAAAATTCTTATATTGGTCCATAAAAAGCCCATTGTGATACGGCCTGTATATACTTTTCTAGCTTTGTCTCCTATCATATCTTTCCTACATACCCTTTGGACTCCAAGCTTCAAAGACTATACCATAGCCTCTTATTATTGGTCTTTTGTTTAGGCAACCACTTCTTTATTTTTCCTTGGTTAAGACTTTTTTATTCAATGATTATTAAGAATTAGATGTTCCCTGAAGTAGTAGTATACTATTTCTAAATATATAAAGCTTTCTGTTTATAAATATATCTCCCTTTCACTGGTTTGCAAAATTATTGAAAAGTTTTGGGTTTTTGACTTTTGAATTTCCCATGTCCAGCACAGAGTCACAATATCATGATAGTTTAGTTCTTATATGTTCATCTGAAGAAAAACCAATGGTCTTACTTTTCCCGGTCAAATATCAGAGGATATTCATATTTTTGCTTCTTCTCTGTGAACTTGCTTTCTTCTTTGATTTCTATAGGAAATTCAGTAACATCACATGGCAAAATGAAATCTCTTGTTTGTGATAAATCAAAGATTCTTTGCTGTCCAAAATATCCACAATAATGACCGTTGAAAGCGTGCCACAACCTGGAGGGAAGACAAATGAGGGGAGAAATAAATGAGGAACCCGAGGAAAGTGATTCTTCATAGATCATCTTGTACAGATGACATTGGTCTATCAAGGGCTTTAAACTTGGGCTTATGTCACTTCCTTCTAAGTACTCAGGAGTAATTCTTATATAAACATTTGTATCACTTAGAATACCAGTTAGGAACATTTGGGGGGAAATGTCTGTCTGAAGCTATACTTATGACACTTATTTATCAAAGCCAGAAAACAAAGAACAGATTTTTCCCAAAACAACACTGCTTAATATAAACGAATCAGAAGCTACATTGATTAATAATGGTCAATTATTTGAATTAGGTCTGGAGCGGGCTATGTCCTATCTGTCTACTTATAATAGCAGCATCATTAGAACCTGTGGGAAGAGAGACATATGGATGCTTTTTGTAATACCAAACTCCTCTCAAATTCCATCCATAATTCTTTTTATTTTTTATTTTTATTTTAAAGGGAATAAAACAGAACAGTAAAATGAAACAAAATAAAACAGTGATAGACTAGTAGGAAATCCACAATCGTTACTGTATTACATATTGTTATCCTCTAAATAGCTGCCCAGACTACTGATCCCAGGCCTGCTAAGTCAATCAAACAACATAAATATCACGTTACTTCCCTACTTCAGTTAGTATCATCTTAGCCTGTGGCACATCTGGTTGCTTTGGTGGGAGGGGGAGAGGAAGAGGAAGGCAGCTTCCTTGCTGGTTCTTCCCAGCTGACAGGGCCTCTGCCAGCGCACAGGGAGACCCCGCCGCTTCCTTGCTTTTTCTGCCTGGCCAATAGGCCAGGCTACCATCCACAATTCTTATTAGTTTGGAGACACCACACTAATTTTTACAGGTGAGTTCTGATGTAGGATGGCAAAAAAAAAAAATGTGTCTTTCATTTTACCATCAATTCCCTTCAAGGGGTCCCTCTCAGTAGCCCATGTAGTTCAAAATAATATAGCATATCATCAGCAGGAGAATGTGCTCTATACCTATGGAAAGACAGAACAGTGTTTGGAAGATCTTCCTTTTATGTCTTGATTGCAACCTCAGAGGAACAAATACTGGAAACTATAATTATGTGCTCTGTTGCAGTGATCCAGAAGAAAGACCAGCCAAAAAAACAAGGGTGGACACTACAAGGTCCAAGTAGTATCCTCTGTCAAAGAGATGGGTACTGAGAAGGCAACAGCAGAGGTATTCAGATGAGACTCCGAGTATTTGAGTGGCTTGAGGACTTAGCATGAGCATCTTATATCCCTGACATGTGTCAGCTCCCTAGAACTGCAAAAATGCCACATCCTTTCCAGAGCACTTACCAAAGGGAAAAGGATCAGTGCTTTAAGCACAGAAATTTGAGAGGGATTAACTTCAGAACAACTCTAAGTTTATTCTATTTTAGACCTAAACTAAAGTGACTTTTGGTCTTCTTCTTTCAGGGTGTTTCCTGATCTATGTGGCATTTTCTCAAATAACTGATCCTACTTCTCAGCCTTGTATCTTGGGCCTTGGATATGGACAGCTAGCCCCCTGGAGCCTTAACTGGCCTCTTTGAAATTTTATGTTTACACTGATCTCTGTCCTATGTCCAGAAATTAAGATTTGATTATATTAATTTCCTGTTAAAGTCATCATCAAAGTGCTTGGCTATTTAGAAAGTGGTAGTTGGTGTTAGCAAAAGGTTATGAAGAGGGATATAGTCTAAGGCAGCTATTAGTAGAGTGAAGTTATTTATCTGAATATCTAGGGTGGTTTCCACTTAAAGAAATTTCAAAAAGTAATTTCTTCTTACCAAGGATAGCCAGAGCACTGCTTTGGTCTGAATGTTTGTGTTCCTACTCAGTTCACATACTGAAACCTAACCCAATGTGGCTATACTGATATGGATCCTTTGGGAGGTGTTGAGGTCTTGAGGGGTCCACCCTTGAGAACAGCACATTATCTGTTGCTATAACTGAATACCACAGGCTGGTAGCACATAAAGGTTTGTTAAGCTCATGATTCTAAAGTCTGAGATTTTAAAGACTGGGCTGTTGTACATGGTGAAGTTCTTCTTGCTGATGGAGACTCTCTGCAGAGTTCTTAAGTCTCACAGGGCATCACAGGGCAAGACGAAGCATTGCAGCTCAAGTCTCTCTTCTTACAACGCAGCCCCATTGGATTGCACCCCACCTCTTGGCCTCATGTAACTTCATTACTTCCTTGCAGCCTCATCTCCAGATGCCACAGTCATATTAACTTTCCAGCCTCTTACTGCTTCTCATGGGGGATTCAATTTCAACAGGAGTTTTGGTAGGGACATTCAAAGTATGTCAGTGTCTTTAAAAAGAGGATGGAAGGAGTTTGTTTATCCTTTCTAACACACAAGTATGTAGCTGGAAGAGTCTGTGTATGAAGCAGAGATTTGCTGATGCCTTGATCTTGAAAATTTTGGCCTCCAGAACTGTAGTTACAAATTACCTACTTTAAAGTACGTTATTATAGCACCCTAAACAGACTAACTGGGGAATATTCACAATCATAGAGGCCTCTATACATTTTTTTGATGTGTATTACAATCTTTATCATTTCTACTAATAGCCTGTTAAAAATAAGCTGGAGAGGGACTGGGGATTTAGCTCAGCGGCATAAGCGCCTGCCTTGTAAGCAGGCAGTCATGGGTTCGGTACTCCCTGGTACCGATAAAAATGAAAAAAAAATGTTTACCTTTAAAAAAAAATAAGCTGGAGCAGAGACCCAGTTAAAGACATTTGTAATCATGAAAATGCATGTTCTTAATCTTTCTACAAATAAGATTGGTCCCTCTTCTGACAGCAGAAGTATCTCTGCTTACTGCCAAATAATACCTCCTCTTGAGCTCAATTTCTCTAGAAGTTCTCCTTCACCCTTCCACATTCTAAATGTTTTAGCAACTTTTTTCTTAATCAGTGAGACCAATGGTCATTTAAAAGTGTCTTCCAGGTACCATTCTTGATACTTCCCTTCACTCTCAGTTAAAATTCATGTCTTTTTGATTTTATCTCCTAAATAGCTCTTGAATTTAAATCACTTATCTCTGGCACTGGTACCTCTCCTCTAATCCAAAGCACCATATTCACCATAGACTTCTAAGTGGTCTCCTTGTTCCCACTTTTGCTGTCCTGCAATTCATTTTCCATACCTCATGTTTAGAAACCTTTATAAAGGCTGGGATGCAGCTCAGTGAGAGAATGCTTGCAAAGCCCTGAATTTGATTCCCAGCATCATAAAAAATAAACTTAGAAACATAAACCAATTAATGTTACTCCTTTGTCTGAAATCTTTCAGTGACTTTTTCTTTCAGAGTAAAAATACAAACCCTTAGCCCTGCCTACTAGACGTTCCAGTACTTTGTTCCTGCCTAACTTTCTAGCTTCAAGCCCAAATTGTTAACTGGGGTCTATTCAATTTTAGTTCAGAGGCTTTTATGCAACATAAAACATTCTTTCTTTTATATTCATATTATGTTTAAACTCTCTAATATACCTTGAAATCACTCTACCTCTGTTAATCTACCTCTGTTAATCTTTTTAGAACATAATTCATTACCCTGAATTTAAGGCATTTCAAGTAAGCAGCAATCTGTCTCTAAAAATGTCGTGACATTTTCTTTCTTTCTTTTTATGTATGCGTGTAAGATTTTAGCACTTTGTGAGTATGTACTTAGCATTATCTAGGTAATTAAAAATAAGTAGGCTTTGTAAAACAACCACATAATCAGTGAAATAATTATTTAATTTTCCCAGTATTGTTATTTTTTATGTTTCTGTTTTCTGAGTATTTATTTCTTTATTGACAGCACTTTACTAAGTGGCTTGAGGTAGCCTCAAACTCCTAGTCCTAGTGATCCCCTTGTCAGCCTCCTGATTAGCTGGGAACACAGGGGCATGCCACCCTGCCTGGCTAGATGTGTTTTCTGTGACTGTTCTGTGACTGCTGACCCTAAGCCTTTTTCTTATGGCTTTTCTAGGTTGGAGGGTAGCTTCCAAGTTGCCTGTCTTATTTAGTTCTTTCAAAACCACCTATTGAAAATATTTATCATTACTTTTCAGCATTGAGGAGCATGGCATCTTATTTCCTTGGGTTTAGGAAAAAAACTCCCAGACTGATGATGGATTTCTCATTAGTGTCACTTTTTAAAAATCAGATCACCAAGACTGGGTTTTAACCAATTACTTCAGCTTTAGCGTGAAAGCTTTTACCTGTCATACTCAGAATCGGAGTTCACAGTAAGAAACTGTCTTGCCTTACCTGACTGAGCCATCGATGGAGGCAGTGAGCACCAATTGCTTGTCTTCCACATAGATCACTCGAATGATTTCTGAAGAATGAGCACGCCACGAGAGCACCTGTCTGAATTTCTAGATAGCAACAGTGAGATACAACTCTTGGAATAAGTCAAGAATTATAATCTCAAGGAAAATCATTTCTCATTAGGGAGCTGTGTTTATGAATGGATGGTGCAGACAGCTGCTCTAGGTAATTCCCAATTCCCAGGTCGTTCTCTTGCTTATTGAGGTACCCACCCAAAGTCCTAATTTGAGAGATTTATTAATCTGCACATATCTCTGGGAGAGAAAGTGTTTCATCTTTTTAGCAATTTGTCATGTAAATAAGAATTAGCAATTCATTTAGGTGGTGATTAAATAACTAGAGCTGCCTTAAGAAAGGGCTGGGGGAGACTGAACATGAATATAATTAGGAACAAGTGGAAGCAGAGCTTCAAGTGAAGGCCAAAGTGGAAACTGGCAGAGACTTTTTTTATTTGCAAATTTTATCTAGAGAAAGCTTTGGTTATTTTGTTCTTCATTTAGAGTGTGGGGTGGGTGGCACATACTACAAGGTATTGATAAAGAAAACAAGGTCGGCTGATTTTCTTTCATAAACAACATGAGGTTTGATTTATGTGTCCCTTCAGAGATCCTCAAGTTTAGAGCCCACAATAGGTTACAGAAGACATTCTAAACCATGTAAACTAAAGCTGTTAACAGGGAGCTTGCTCTGCAGGGACCCTCTCTACTGCTAAGAAACCTACCGCAAGGCCATATTCCTTCCTAGGTCATTGACTAGGATATTTGTATAAACAAGGTCCTGGCAGTTTGGGGTTCTGTGATCTATTAATTTTGACCTTAACGAAGGTGAAGCACAATCTCCTATATGTCTTATGATTGTTTTTGTTTCTTGGCTATTTTCAACGAATCAGGATAAAATCTGTATGTGCCTACTTCATGGTGTTTCAAAGCCATGTAACCATATCTGTCTGTCCAAGATTTCCTTCTGTGCCTTAGGATCTCTCTCTCTTTCTCTCTCTCTCCCTCCCTCTTTCTGTCTCTCTCCCTCTGCCTCGCCCTCTCTTTCTCAGTTTTTGAGACAGAGCATTGCTATGCAGTTTAGGCTGTCCTTGAACTTATTGTATAGCCCAGGCTGGTCTTAAACTCATGGCAAAGATTGGCATTCTGTAAGGCAAGAATTTCTCTAGCGTGTGTCTGAAACAATGTTTCCAAGAGGATTCTTAATTAGGTGTAATGATATGTTAACATGTTTATTTTATTGCATTTCATTCCAATCAATTCTTTTCTATTTTTACACAAATTTTAGCTGAAACTCATTAAGTTGATTTTATGTATTATTAGAAATTAAGACTGTCTTTTCTATATGTGTCTATATATAACCACCTGGGCAATTTTAGTGCACAGGCTCTGAATATCCTGTTTTGGAATATCTGTACTCTATAGACCTCCTTTTTAATAGTAATGTTGGAACAGAGCAAGATTAACCTGATTTATAGACTGACATACTGGGCTTTCATTGCAGTTATAATCTATAGCTGGACCACTGGTATATGTGAGTCTATATAATAATGACTCATTATTATATAATGAGTGTGATGGTGTACGCCTGTAATCCCAGCACAGGGGAGGTTGAGGCAAGAGGATCACTGTGAATTTGAGGCCAGCTTGGGTTACATAGTGAGTTCAAGGCCATGCTGAAGTACATAGTGAGTCTCTGTTTTAAAAAAGCAACAAGCAAACAAAAGACCCACTTCATCACTAATTTCTTTTGTATAAATAGGAAGCCATGTAAAAACTAGATAATCATAATGTCAAGTATCGGAAAGATTGAAATGAAGTTGAATATTGAAGAATTTAAAGTAAGTAATTAAAGTAAATCATCTTTTAAATTGGTAAAAATGCTTTGAAATTATTTCTACTACTGCTAAAACTATATAGCCATCAGTTTTAGATTCTGAATTTTGAAAGCTTTTGGTTGCTATGTTACAGAAGATATTTTTACAAAACTGTTGGCTTTATATCTTATTTTTACCTGTTAAAAAATAATAATACAATATTGATAATCATCACCAATAGGAGAAAACAATTAGAAAATCTTTCACCTATTCATTGTTCAAACATATAGTTCTTTTTAGTTTATAGCAATATTCTGATCATAAATCATTTATAGTTATTGGGAAGTGAAAGCTGGCATTTCAGAAGTTGTTTGAACCTTGTTTTTCATTTGGAAACAGTGAATGCTGTTTACAGAAGGAACATTGGATTTGTGAACAAGAACCCTGGTCTTGACTCTGACTTCAACATTAACTTTTTGTGTGACTCTGGGTAAATCGTTCTAATTTATCTTTTGCAAGGTGCAGATAATTTCACTAAAGCTCAATACCCAAACTTCATAAAAATTACAATTGATTTTTTTCAAGGAAAAAGAAAGCTCCATTGATCAAAGAAAATAATATTAGAAAAAATAACCATTATAAGTCACTGCACAAAATCAAATCCTATTCTGTATATTCTTAGATTAATACTTGTGATCCAAAAATAAAACTTTGCCATTTTGCTAGTATTTAGCTTTTGTATTTGATGTATTGAAGAGAAATAAGGATTTGCTAAAATAGGTCTTTAATTAGTATTGGGTCTTTATAATACATGTAGATAGATTATGTACATGTAAAAATTCCTATTTAAATGTTTATAAAATAAGGATGTGACATTTATATTGCTTTAGTAGTAAAAGCTCATTTAAAATGCACTGGAATTATAAAGAAATTTTAGATTAGGTATCAGGAAGAGTTTACCAAAAATAATCATTCTGCATTAGGCTTGCCAGAAAAGGTTATGGAATGCCTTATAAAGATGTTTAAAATAAACAACAGAAGACTAGATGAACTTTCTTAAACTCTGGGTTTATATGTAACACAAATAAATCAATAATTTGTTTTTAAGGAAGAAGATGTGAAGTGATCAGTAGCTGACTTCCTCTCATCTTTTCTATCTCAGTCACTTATTCAAGCTGTCTTCTTACAAATAGACCACTGATAGTGTCATCTAATGTAAACTGTAATAATATGTGTACCTTGAAAGCAAGGAGTCTTGTATTTCTACCTTTTGTAGTGGGTAGCCCAGAGAAATGCTCAATCAGTATGTGTGGACTCATTTTAGAAGGTAAAATTAAAGTTCATACCTTTTCATCATGAGGTGAATCCAGGAAAGAGCCAATACTGCAAAGGATGACATGTCCTTCTGTGTGAAATTTAAACATTGCAATTCTTAATTGATATCACATTGTCTAAAAAATATTGTTTACAGTGCCAAGTCATTTTGATTTAGGCATTTATATTGGTAAATAAGAAAATCTGAGAAACCAGAGATAAATGAAGACATTTCTTGTTTGTATATGTAGCTATTATATTGTTTCTGGATTAGTAAGTCATAATGAAGTTGCTTTATTTACTCTAAGTTTTTCTAGAGAACAGGATAGATGATAGTAAAAATGATCTTACTAAATCAAGTCCAAACTCTTACAGAGATATTCATCATCTAATCCAAATGGCAGTTTACAAAAAAGCAATGAAAATGACACTTAAAATATGTCATGCTTAAACTGCAGGAAAAAGGACAAAGAAAAAACTTTTTAAAAAGTCACATGGGAAAAAATAGTTACACAAACTTCTCATTAGAAACAAAAAATGTACTCAGTAAAAGAGTACAACAAGAGATCACAGGTGACCACCCTCTCCATCCAGAGGACTCCAGGGGGGGCCTTTGAGAGTGCCAGTGACCCCTCCCTCCATCTGGAGGACCCCAGCAGGCCAAAGAGCCAAAGTGGTCCTTCTCTTCATCCCGAGGGCCTGCAGGGCATTGGTGATCCATCCTTCTCTATCTGGAGGATCCTGGGCAGGTATGTGAGAGTGCTGGTGACTCCTCCCTCCATCTGGAGCATCATGGCAGGCCTAGGAGACCACAGTGATACAGTAGGGCCTGGCTGGGGTACACACAATGGTGGTTCTGGTAACCTGGAAAAGTCGGAAGAAGCAGTAACAATATGAGCCAACGGTTGGTTCACATCAATATTCCTGGCTAGTCAGCCTTGAAAGAATCCAGGGTTCAACAGTTGGCACCACTGGAAGAATTCAGGTAACTGGCTCCTCCTCTATACCATGAGACCCAGCGACTGGGTGAACGACAGCCACACAGTAGGATTCTGACTGATATGTACAATAGGCAAGATCAGCACAACTGAAAAGAGTGAAATACGAAACAAGAGATAAAAATGACAAGATGAGAAAGCAAAGTGCAATCTCTGACTCCAGCCCATCCAGAACAATTACAGAAGACACTGACATAGAATAAATTGGAAGATACACACCTGAAATTTCTGAAAAGTGAAATGAATCAAACTCTCACATGTAAATACCATATTATCTCCTTAGTGTAAGAAACTGAAAAAGTAAATAAGACCCAAAATCTTCAGTAAATATTGTGAAAGGGTAAGAAACTGCTCAAAGGGAAAAAAGAACTCAGGGAAAAACATAAAATAAGGGAAAAGGGAAAAGATATAAATTTATATATAATATATACTTATGATAGATAAGATGATTGTTCTACTAATTTTAATAGTTCTTGGAACAAAACAGTTAACACTCATAGGAATAGATCAATATTGCATGTCTATACCTGGTTATCTGAGTAACTCTTTTGAAGATAACTATGCAAAATAGCAAACCTACCATCTTGTTTTGAAAGCCTATATTGTGACTGTTCAGATTTTTATTATTGTTGTTTGTCTGTCTTGTTTCTTTTCCTGTTATTTTTTGTTTTGCTTTGTTTTTTCCTCTTTAAAATAAAAAGAAATTTCTGAAAAGATAGCAAGTGAAGAAACAAATCCCTAAGGCTATAGAGGAAATCAGATAAGAAGTAATCTTTTAGATAAAAAAAGAAATGACAGCCATAATGAAGGACTTTTTCTATATAGCTAGAGAAGACATAGATAAAAAAATACAGGAGCATAAGAAAATGGTGGAAACCTTGAATAAACAATATAGGAAAGAAATAGAAACCATGAAACACATTTAAAGATATATCCAGGAAATTAAAAATTGCACTGAAAGCTGGCAAAACTGCTTGAACAAAACTGAATACAGACTTTCAAACCTTGAAAACAGGATTGTAGCTTGTGATTACCAAGGAAAGTTCTCTTAAAAATAACAAGGGACTATGAAATAACAAATCAGCAGTGCCAAGATGATGCAGAGAAAGACAGTATAATACTATTAGGTATCAATGAAAAAGCAAGAGTCAATACAAATAACAACAAAAAATATTTGCAAGAATGATAGCAGAAAATTTCCCAAGCATGGGAACAGAATCTAACATACACATAAGTGAGGCATAAGAACTCCAAACAGCCATAATCAAAATAAATCTACATCCAGACATACAATAATTAAGATTCCAGAAATTCAGCACAAAAACAGAGTATTAAAAACTGTTAGAGGAAAGAAACAGATCAGCTATAAAGGAAAGCCCATTCAGCCAAATTCTCAACACAAACCTTCAAGTCAAGGAAATTTTGGAGTAAAGTATTTCAAATCCTGAAAGAAAATATCTTCCAAACCAGATTAATGTACCTTGCAAAACTATCTTTTAAAATACAGAAATCAGATACTTCCATGACAAAGAATAATTGAAGAAATTTGTGACCACAAAAGCAACACTACAAAGAATACTGAAAGATATTCCAGATAGGGGTAAAAATGACCACAATTCCAAGAACAACAATAGAAAAAAACCACCAGGCAGGGCAAGCAGTTAAGCAGAGTAGAAAAGCAGGAAACCAGTACAAACAGGAAAATAACATGACAAAGTGAAGCCAATACATATGAGTTATAACCATCAATGTAAATGGTCTCAATTCACCAATCAAATGAAACAGATTGGTAGAATGGATCAAGAAACAAGATCCAACAATAAGCTGTATACAAGAAATACATTTAACTAAAAAGGAAACTTATAGACTGAAATTCAAATGATGGAAAACAATATTCCATGTGACAAGAACCAAGAAAAAAGCAGGGGTAGCTATTCTGTTTTCAAAGAATCAACAACTGGGATCTTATTAAAAAGTTTTTGCATATCAAAAGAAATCACCAACAGAATGAAAAGAAAACTCATAGAATGGGAAAAATATTTAGCTTACTATCCCTTAGACAAAGGACTTATATCTAGAACATCTAAAGAACTGAAAAAAATCCGGTCCCCCAAATTCAAAGACCCAATCCAAAAATGGGCATCTGAGATGAATACACATTTCTCAGATGAAGAAATACAAATGGCAAATAAATTTATGAAAAGATGTTCAACATCATTAGTCATTCAAGAGATGCAAATTACAACAACACTGAGATTTCATCTTACTCTGAAAGGAATGACTGGCATCAAGAAATCAACCAAACAAATGCTGGAGGGGCTGTGGGGAAAAGAAATCCTTCTCCACTGTTGGTGGGAGTGCAGACTGGTACAACCAATGTGGAAATCAGTGTGCAGTTTCCTCAGAAAACTAGAATTGGAGGTCCCATTCGACCCAATTATTCCTCTTCTGAGTATCTTTCCAGAAGAATTAAAAACATCATACCACAGCAATATATGTGCACCCTTGTTTACAGCAGCACAACTTATTTTTTTTTTTTATTTAAAGAAAAGGAAACGAAAAAAAAATACATGGAGATAAAAAAAAAAAGGGTAGAAATAATACTAAATTACAGACAAACAAAAGGTAAGAATTTGCCGGTTGATAAGTTACAAATTGTCATCTTCGAAATGGCTGTTCAGGTTATAGAATTAAAGTATTTAGAATGACATTCAAAAAAGTGACCCTACAAACCATTCTGCTCTATGGTCGAACAAAAGCTCCGTAATATGATTATCAGTCCCACCTATTTGTTTTACATCTCAAAGAGGGTAAGGTTAACCATATCAAAACAGAACAGAACATTTTTAAAAAAATAAAAAACAATTTAAAGAAATACAGATTTCAAAGCAAATCCACTGGAGATCTACCTTATCTAACTGTCTCTAGCTTCTTACAAATAGTTGTCCCTAACTTCACCCACTTTATATACTTATTGCATATTATAGAACTAATCAAATCATTACAGGATGATGGAGTCTTTTTAGGTCCTCAAGTTCCAAATTAGGGAAGACAATAGCAACTACCATCGCATCTCTCATTCTCTTTGTGATAGCCGTCTCCATCTAGCAGCACAACTTATAATAGCTAAATCTTGGAAACAACCCAAATGCCCTTTGGGATAGATAAAAAAAGATGCAATATTTTTATACAGTAGAGTACTACTTAGCTATAAAGACAGACTGACTCAAGACTTTTGTAGGTAAATGAATGCAACCTGAGACCATAATCATGTGAAATAAATCACTCACATGTGTAAACAATGTATTCTCCCTAATGTAAAAAGCTGAAAAAATAAATAAGATCCAAAATATATAATAGATATTGTGAAAGGCAAAGAAAATGCTCAAAAAGAAAGAACAACTGGGATAGTGGAAAGAAAAGAGAGAAGGGAAACGTATATATTTAATTATACTACTAATCTCTATTAGTTCATCAAGAAGAATATTTTGTGCTTTCATTGTTTGATCAATTTTTCATGCCTATATCTTACAACCTAAGCAACTATGTTGAAGATAACTCCACAATATGTTAACCATTGTTAATCTCCCATTACTTTGTTTTGAAATTCTGTATCATTGTTTTTATTTTTTTATTTTTTGATACTGGGGATCAAACTCATGACTTCATGCCTGCCAGGCCGGCACTTATGCCACTGAGCTAAATTCCCAGCCCAATTCTTTTTTATTTTTAAAATAAAAAATAAATAGACCATATTTTTTAAAAAAGAAAAGGATACAACAAATAAAGTGTTGAGAGAATGAAAAAGACTAGCCTAGAAGTCTGTACGCAAATTATTCCTTAAAAGTAAAGAAGTGCTCTCTCAGATAAATACAAATTGAGGGAATTTGTCACTAGCACACCTTCCTTGCAAGGAATGTCAAAGAAGTTCCGCAGAGGAAGGGAAATGATATAGGTCAGAAACTCAGCTTTACATAAAGAACACTAGATAAGGAATAAGTAAAAGTAAAAAAGCTTATATTTTTAAAATTTTTAGTTAATATTTAACAGTTTGCACAAAATAATAATAGCAACAATGTATTTGATGGTGATAGCTTATGGATATTTGGCATGAGTGACTATTATTCAAGGGAGGAATTAAGAATATTGTACTACCTATAAAGTGCTATAGTGTTACTTGAAAATGGACATAGATTAATTGTAAATATATTCTAAAATCTGAGGCAACCATCAAAGTTTTAAAATGTATGACTGATATCTTGAGAAAGAAAGGAATTAAACAAAATGCTCAGTTAAAACCACAAAGATCATGGGACTGGGGATTTAGCTCAGTGGTATAAGCAACTGCCTGGCAAGTGCAAGGTTGTGTTTGATTCCTAGTACAAAAAATCAGACCAAAATAAAATAAAATTTAAAAAACAACCACAAAAAAGGAAAAAATCCCCCACAAAATGAGGAAAAAATAGTGGAAGACAATAGTGAGAACACAGAACAAGGGTAACAAATTTGAAATAACAACAGTTACAGTACATATTAATCAAATTATGTCAACAATGACTTAAGATAGAACAGATCTAATATACTGGTGAAAAAGATTGTCAGCAAGGATTAAAAACATGATCTAAAATATGTTATCTATAAGAAACACGCTTTAAATAGAAACACAAGTAAATGAAAGTAAAAGAATGGTGAGATATTCCACAATAATACTTAACAAAAAATCAGGAATAGTTGCATTACTTTCAAAAGGAGCAGACTTTAAAAAATGATCAGAAACAAAAGTTTCCTTAAAGAATCTTCAAATGCAACAATAAGAAAATGAACAATCCAATTAAAAAATGGGTTAAGAGAGCCAAAGAGATATCTCATCAAAGAAGATACACAGATGGAAAAGCATATGAGAAGATGATTGATAGCCTGTATCATCACATAAACATAAAACAAGAGACCACTACACAACTATTAAAACGACCAAAATTCAGAACAGTGAAAATATCAAACACTACTGAGGATCTGAAACAACAGGAAGTGACTGTTAACTGCTGGTGAGGATGCAAAATTGGCACAGGCATTTTGGAAGACAGTCTGGCAAATGAACTCTTACTATGGTCCGGTAATTATACCCTGGATACTTATCTAACAGAGCTGAGATCTTATGTTCACATAGAATCTTTACACAGGTGTTTTTAGTGGTCTTAGCAATCACTGCCAAAATTTGGAAGTAGTAGGTCAATAGATAACTGTGATACACTGATACAATATAATATTATTCTATACTAAAAAGCCATAATAAGTGGGGGAAACAAATGCGTATTATTAAGTGCAAGAAATCAATCTGAAAAGGGTACATCCTGTATGATTCCAACCATATCACATTCTGGAAAAAGCAAAAGATGGAGATAATGAGATCAGTAGTTGCAGAGGCTGGTGGGAAACAGGGATGAAGATTTGAGGGCAGTGAAAGTAGTCTGTTTTATATTACAATGGCGTGTCGAGGGCCTTAGATATTTGCTAAGACCTGAAAATCTTCAGCATTCAGAGTGAACTTTAAACTTTGTACTTTGGTTAGCACTGATGAGACAATGTAGGTTCACTGAATGTAGCTAATGTACCACTCTGAGATAGGATGTTATTAGTGGCAAAACAATGTGTTTAGAGAGGGAACAGGCTGTACATGGGAACTCTGTCATTTCTACTCAGTTCTGTAAACAACCTAAAACAGTTCTAAACAATAGACTTTTAAAAAAGAAGCAAAACCTGGTAGTACTGCAAAATGCATGACTGAAAAGTGACCACACAGCAATCCTTTGAGGTTTTTTTTCTGCTGCATTTTCTTTATTTCAAGCCACAGATCTACTAGGTGGATCACGCAGCAAGCGGCACATAAATGAAATCAGAGTCTATGCGTTGTGTCATCACACTGAGTCACAATTGCTGGATTCTCTTCTTGCATAAAAAGTTCTTATCTCAGAAATTCATCAGTTGGCCATGATTTATGGGCTAGTTGAGAGGTACCTTGCTCCGATTAACATTACCATGCTACTTACTATAAAAAAGCCCAAACTCAGACTACAGAAGACACCAGAGTCTTCACTTTCCGGAGACTCTGTTGTAACCCAGTCCATTGACCTCATCACGGCTTTCTTCCATGTAGCGTAACGAATTTCACTTTCTTCATGATTGACATGAGGTTCAAACCGCTCCATTGTGACAACTGACAAATCCTCTGGTTTGAGACTCCAAACACTGACTCCTTCTGCGGCTCCTGCTGCCATGGCAGCACCCAGGGCAGTTGTTTCTGGCATGGTGGGCTTCATTACTGGAATACACAAAATGTCTGCCTGTAACTGCATAAGAATTTTGTTGTTGGTCATTCCTCCATCTACCTGCAAATGACTGAGGGGAATTCCACAGTCATGATTCATGGCATCCAAAATTTCTCGGGTTTGGAAACAAACAGCTTCTAAGGCAGCAAAACCGATATGACATTTGTTGGTGAACTGAGTGAGACCACAGATTATCCCTCTGGCACTGGGTTTCCAATAAGGTGCATACAGCCCTGAAAATGCTGGAACAAAGTAGCAGTCATACGAAGTACCTGCTTCTTTAGCAAGCTTTTCAATTTCCTCTGAGGTCTTAATAATTCCAAGGTTGTCTCTTAGCCAGCGAATAACAGCACCAGCTATAGCTATGGACCCTTCCAAGGCATAACATACTGGTTGGTCTCTTCCAAGTTTGTAAGCCACGGTGGTCAGAAGGCCATGTTCAGAAAATACACACTTACGGCCTGTGTTACACAGTAAGAAGCATCCTGTTCCATATGTATTTTTGGCTTGTCCATCTTGGAAGCACATTTGTCCAACCAAAGCAGCAGATTGATCACCCAAACACCCCGATATTGGCACCCCTTCTAAGGACCCAGATTTCATCAGGCCATAGATCTCAGAAGAACTCCGGGCATTGGGAAGAATTTCCATTGGGATTCCAAAGAAGTCGCAGAGCTCTTCATCCCATTCCAAAGAATGAATGTTGAAAAGCATTGTCCTGCTGGCATTTGTTACATCGGTACAGTGGACCCCTCCGTTGACTCCTCCTGTCAAACACCAAATAAGCCACGAATCAATAGTCCCAAAAAGAGCTCTGTGTCCCTCAACAGCCTTCTGAACTTGGCTTACGTTGTCAAAGAGCCAGCGAAGTTTCACTGCGCTGAAGTAAGTGCTAAGCGGAAGGCCCGTCTTGGTCTTGAGAAAGTTTTTATTTTCTGGAATTAGTTTACTCAGTTTCTCCACGGTTGCCTGGGTTCTTAGATCAAGCCACAGGACAGCATTGTAGAGAGGCTCACCGGTTAACTTGTCCCAGATGACGGTGGTTTCCCTCTGGTTGCTGACACCAATAGCCTTTATGTTGGAAATGTCAATATTGAGCTGTCCGAGTTTTTCACAGGTTTTCTCTATGCAGTCGTGGACAGACTGCAGAATTTCCTTAGGGTCTTGTTCTGCCCACCCTTCTCTGGGGAACAGCTGCTTTATTTCCACTTGATGATAACTAAGCAGTTCAGCTGTTTTTGAATTGAAAACTAAAAAGCGTGTCGAGCTAGTACCCTGGTCCACTGCCCCGACCAAAGGGTCCACAACTGCTTTCTCTGCGGCTGCCATGAAACCTGCTTCCAGCTCGCCTTGGATCAACTCTGGCTTCTCAGGTTACCAAGGGTGCTGGGCGGGGTTGGGGCCCAAACAGGGGCGGGGCAGTGGGCGGGGCCGCGGCTATCTTGGGCGGGGCCTCAAGGGGCGGGGCCTTCAGGGGCGGGCGGAGGGCGGAGCGAGGTGAGCTGGACAAATACCCAAAGTTCTTTGCACGTCCGCAGAGGCACAGGGAAAGGAAGCCTAAGGCCAGAATTTAAAAGTCTGCTTAATCACAACGTGAATGAGGCTGGATTGGATCCCAAACCCACCCCTTGAGTGGTTTTCTGGATCGCAGGTGAAGACTCCCAAATCTCAGGAAGAAAAGGGGCCCAGAGATAAGGTGCAGAGAGCCATAGCTGTAACCACGATGCATTCTGGGAGTTCTACTTTCCATTCTAGAGTTTTGTAGTTTTTGTTAGAAAAAGCTAACCCCGTTGTAGGCAAAGTCAGTACAAGAATATGCAAACTATATTCAAGTAAAACCTGCCAGATCTTTGATTTCCCTACTATTCTGCTGTAAATACAGAGAATGTAAAATACAGATTGACAGATGTGTGAAAAAAAGAATAACCATATCAGCATGTGAAAAAAAAAAAAACTGATGGTGAGCAATTAAGTCAGATAAAATAGATGATCTTAAATAAATGTTGTAAATCTGGTGATACCTAATATAAATATAATCAATTATTTTCAACACTGTCTGAAAGGTTCAATAGTTGACAATACAACATGGTTTGTTGGGAATTTTATAAAAAATTTTGTAGTGGGAAACATTTTCTTAAAAATGATGAAAATTTAAGTACGAACAAAGTAGCAGACGTAATCTGGATGTAAATCAATAAGTAAACAATAAGTGAAGAGACAGGCGTGAAGAGTCAAAGTGCTTAAATTTCCTTTTTAAACTTTATCATTTCATTCTAACAAATTTTTTAAAAAAAACTTTAATAGATATTTGTTAAAATTTTATTTTCAATTATGATTTCTTTTTGTATTACAATTATTAACACATATTGTACAAAATAATGGGTTTCATTGTGACATTTTCATACATTCATATAGTGTACCTTGATCATATCTCCCCTCCTTACTACCTCTTTTAATCTACCCGTTTCCCTTCCCTAATAGTCCCCTCACATATTTGAGAGAACACATGTGACAAAAAATACACAATACTTTTCTTTCTGAGTGAACTTATTTTGCTTAACGTGATGATCTCCAATTCCATTCATTTTCCTGCAAATGACATGATTTCATTCTCCTTTCTCTTGTTCTTTCTCTTCCTCCTCTTAATCTTTTTTTTTTTTTTTTTTTTTTTTTTTTTTTTTTTTTTTTTAGTTTTGTTTTGTTTTGTTTGAGACAGGGGCATGCTACGTAGTTCAGGCTGGCCTTGAACTCACACTGTAGCCCAGGCTGGCCAGGAACTCGTGACAATCCTACTGCCTCAGCTTCCCAAGTGCTGAGAATACAAGCATGTGCCACCATTCCAGGCTTCATTGTTGGGTCTCTAGACTGATTCCATAATTTGGCTATTGAGATAAACATGAGTATCCACCTATCTCTGTAGTACACTGACTTTGAATTCTTAGGGTATATACCAAGGAATGCTATAACTGGATCATATAGTAAATCCACTTTTGTTTGTTTTAATAAACAACAGGAATATTAAAAAAGTGTTTTGCACATTTATGTGCATTCATACATGCATAATTGAAAGTATGGGTGACAGGAAGACAATGAAAATCTAGGATTATTTCAAAAGACAGAAGAAGAGAAATGGGAAGAATAAAAAGGTTTTGGTAGATGGATTGAGATCCAACTATATTAATTCTAACAAATTTAAAATAACGCTTCCAAGAGAAAAAGTAGTCTTTTTCCTCTGTTGCTGTTGTCTTTCAGAATGAAGATTAATACAACATGATCCTTTTGATATTGAAACTTTATATTATTCCTAATAAACTAATATAAGGTGATGGATAACAATATACCCATTTTAAAGATGGAAGAATAGAATATCTTGCTTTAAATAGGAATAAAAGTTTTTCCTGATGTTCATCTATTTTTCCTTTTACTCAACAAGCTATCAATAAGTTTATCATGCTTATACATGACTTTTAGACTTTTTGGTCTCAATAAATGTCCATAAACATGGTTTTCCTATACCCGCTTTTCATGTCATGTAGGTTAAAATGCTTCTGGTCAAATACGTAAGACTAACAACTTACCTACATTTCCAGCCAGTAGTACCCTGGAACATGAATCAGTATACAGTGATGTCAGGGAAATGGCAGAATGTTTTGTGAAAGGTAGCATATCTTTCAATAGTCTTCCCTGCAGAAAGGAGAATGAAAATAAGGCTTCTTCTATGGTAAAAACATTTTATAAAATTTTAGTAACAAAACTGAATTTCTCTCTATACTGTACAGGATTTCTAAAGAATTATCTTTATCACTAAAGCATGTTTCTCTTCTTTGTAATATAAGTAATTTGAAAGTATCCATAGGAACTGATTTCTTTGAAACTAAATATCCCATAGGTATAGACAACTATTAAATTTAAATATCTAGACTCTGATTTTCATAGATTGCTTCCCTACTTGAGGTCTCCCATGACTCTTCATGCCATTCTTCTGACAGCATACCTAATTACACACTCTTCTTAAAATAAACCTTCTTTTCAGGTTTAAGTATATCTTCATTAGGAATATTGCCTCTTCAAAAATACCTGCTTTTGGATATTGGTACAAGATAAGGAAATGTAGGAGACTCAAATTAAGGTTTATTTTTTGTACTGGGAATTGAACCCAGGAAGAGGATTTTTTGTTTTTAGTACTTAAAAGGCAGCCATGGGAAAGATTTTTCATACATATTATCTTGCTTGGAGAGAAAACATTTAGCTTAGGGGGAAAAAAGATGGAATCTGCTACATGTTCTCTATATTTTAGTTAGATATAATATTTTCTGTTTTTTTTCACTCTTTCATCTGTTAGAGGAAAAACAGACATTGCTTTAATACCAATATTTTCTTAGAAATATTTTATATTTTCAAACCAGGGCTTTCACTAAAAAACTGGACCCAGCAGCCACACAGTTCTGTGTCGCTGAACCCTGTTATCTGTCACACAACACTGTTGCTTTAGGGAGGAGCCTTACTACAGGTGGGGTCACTTTCCCTGTCTCTCTGAGGACTTCATTGTCATCCTCCCCAGTTTGCTTAAGATCTTCCTTTTATCATCTTCTGTTTTCTTCCCATCCTCTAACTTGGGTCGCCCATCCTCCACCCCAAATCATTTAAAATCTTCTGATAAATTAAAGTTATTTTTTCTACTAAACAGTTTAAGTATACCCAAAATGAGGCAATACTATCTTCTAGGAGTTTTTTCCTCTAAGAATTTTTTGTATGCTCAACATGTCAATGCTCCCATATTCTTTTGTTATCTAGCTAATATCCTTTAACATTACTTAAATATCTAACACAATGTTTAGTGATGTGCTTCGCTTAAAAGTAAGATTCAAAATAGGTGACTGTTTTGATGACTTAATCTGTTGAATTTCTGTGCTGATGTGTTGTAAAGTATGAGTAACATGTTCATTGAGAGCAGGCTGCAAAACCATGCTTGGCTAGAAGGTGGCAAAATGTTGGAACGGGATGCCACACAGGAGGAGGCATTCATTGAATCGTCCTCTGTATTTTCTTCACTCTTTCCGATTCATGGGAAATGCCAGGCTCCATCACCTCCAGAGTCCACAAGCGAAGGTGTCCATCCTCATGAGCAGTGACCAGGATAGGAGGTTGAGCTTCTGCTAAATTAGCAGGGACGGGACCCTTTTTGCCTGCTAGCTGTTGCTCTTCCATTAAATCTGCATATTCACCTGTTGGAAAAATTAGTGAGCTACTATGATATTTACAGTACTTGGAATTCCAAATTTTATGGAATGTAAAAGAGGAAACAGGTAATAAAATAGCAAAACAACATATTTTTCCCCAGAAATTTTTTTTTTTTTTTTTTTTTTTTTGCTTAACTTGAGAAAAATTTATAGGTCAGAAAACAAAGCAGTCAAGCAAAGAAAAAATTTTAAATATTAGATTCTGGGTCACTGGAAAAATCTAAAAGGCTTATTTTTAGTCCTACTGCAAAAGATGTTGATGACAGACAAAAAGGATATATTCATTCCTTGTAGGTTCCACACATTCCAGAATGGCTTATAATTCTAAGTTTTAGGAAAATGAACTGGAAACTAAGAAACATTGTAATATTTTGGATTTTTAAAAACTAGAATTAACTTTTTCTTTTTGGTACGGGGGATCAAACTGATGACCTCACACTTGCCAAGCAGGTGCTTTATGCCATTGAGCTAAGCCCCCAGCCCCTTAGAATTTACATTTTAACAGATATTATTATGAGAATGGAAATTCTGCCTGTTAGACAAAAAAGTCTCATAGCATCTCAATATTTGTTCATATTAAGAACATATTCATCAAGAGAAATCTATCACATACACTGCATTTGAAAATTGCGTGTGCAATATGATTATGTTGCTAGACTGGGACTTGGGTTAGAGGGGAAAAAGTACTGTACTCCGTCATATAAAACCCTGGTTATAAACTAGCAGTTTGGGCAGAGGATAAATTTCAGTGGCATGTGTGAGGCTCTGGATTCCATCCCCACCACCACAAAAAGACAGAAAAGAAGGAGAAATTTTATTACAAAGATGAGAATGGTACTGACCTTTACCCTCGCCATCCTGTATGCTTTGCTTGCTTCCCTGAATGAGAGAAGAAAGAAAAAATACTTTTATGACATTGTAAGGATAAGAGACATTGGATGAGTAGATTCTCTAGGTAATTAAATTTGCATTCCTAAGCACTGATCTTAAACTTATTTCTAAATTAGTTCTTTGAAAAAGAGCTTGGCAGAGATTTTTGTGTTCATGAATAGGGAATTCCTAACACAACACTTTTCCAATGATTCAGGAATAGGATAATAATGAGAAAAATGAAACACCCAATGCATGCCAAATTCTTGGTATATATTATTATCAATTCTATTTACAGTCATACAGCTTAGTCTGTATAACTCTTTACCGATGAGGAAACACTCAAATCAAGTGATACCTCTAAAGCTAGTAAGATAATGAAGATCGCACAGGTTTGTAATTCAGCGCCACAGTACTGGCTTGGCAAGTGCAGGGTTGTGAGTTTGATCTCCACTAAGACTTGGATTCAAGTACAAGTCTTTCTAGCTTTCACTTTTATTAATGTAAGTTTATGTATTCCACTATGAAAGTTATTTTAAAATAGTTTAGATACATGGACAGTGTATCACTTTTATTCATGTAAGTTTATGGATTCCACTATGAAAGTTATTTTAAAATAATTTAGATGCATGGACAATGTATCTAAAAGCATGCCTTGACTCAGCACAGTTGTCTTATATGTTTATATGTTCTTTGACCTATTAGTCTGGTTTTCAATCTGTATATATGACAATTAACTTTATAAGGTCTTATAAATAAATCTGATGCTGGAAAAATAAAAGGAGATGAACGGAAGGCAAAGAAAGAATTGAAATGTGTTATGTATATATGCCAATTTTCTACAGTGAATGTAATCATTATGTACTGTAAACATGTACTAATATAAGTTTAAAAAATTGCTATGAAAATGTTCTTTCAAACAAAATTCTAATTCAAAATATAATGTGTAAAAATATGTAAAGTTGGAACTGAGAACACAGTTTGAAAGCCACCGTATTCCATTATGTGTTGCAATAAATATATTTATATCACAAGCTGTCTCTTTAATCCTGTGAAACATAGTATTTTTAGAAAAGGATATAGTCTAAAATTTCTTTTATCTATTATCAAATGAATGTAAAAATAACACACTTTTTTCTATTATCAAATGAATGTAAAAATAACACACTTAATTTATCTTATTTGCAGTGCTGGAAATTATACCCAGGCCCATTCTAGGCAAGTGCTTTACCACTGAGCTGCATCCCAAGCCCTTTTCCCTTGAGACATATTCTCATCAAGTTTCCCAAGCTGGCTCAGGCATGAACTACTGCCTCAGCCTCCCAAATAACTGGCTTTATATGCATGGATCACTGAACCTGGCTGGATAATTTACTCTATTAACAATTGCATATTGATTATTTGCAAATGTGGAGGTCTTGAAAAAAAGAAAAGATGCAGATATTGGTTTTTAAAAATTCTTTTACAAATTCACGTTGAATTTCTACCTTTGCCTTCCATTAAAAGAGGGACTGAGATACTCTATTTCTGAGCCAACCTTGGGTATAACAGGAAGACCTGTGCTATTTCTGGCTCACCTTGCTACTTTGTGCACCTTTGCTAGATTCACAATGGGATGAAGAGCATATGGATTCTTGACTCAGTCTCCTACAAAAGGAGGAAGGAATACCAAGGATGAAAAGTTAAGGCTTTCTCTCATATTCAAAGTAAACACTCTTTGAATTTCAGTTTTAATTTCAGTTGATTGCTTCTTTCATCATCTGTGGATACTGGGCCACTCAGGAAACCACAAACGCCTTGTAGTTTGTGTAACAAATGTTCATTGGTGTAGTATTGGTAGGGCCTTAGCAATTGAGGTGTGCTGCTTCTTGCTCTGCCCTGTCCCACTGCTACGCTAGACTTAGTTCCAGGAGCTCTGATATTGAAATGACTAGCAGTAGCATAGTGGTAGAGAGCATAAGAAGCCTGGTTAACTTCCTGAAGAAGCCTGGTTGACTTCCTGAAAAAGCCTGGTTGACTTCCTGAAGAAGCCTGGTTAACTTCCTGCTGCACAGTGGATCATTCTGGCCTGATTCTGTTTTTGCTGTGCTTCTCTGGAATGGGCTGAGAAGTGACTTAGGGTCCTGGTGCAGATATACACTGAATGAACCCTCAAAACAATCTCCGAATGGTTTTTGCTGAAATTTCAAGCCAATGGGTAGGCAAGGGAATGTGATATATTTTGGCTCACCAATGGGTGACTCCCAGCCAGCACAGAAACCTTTGATTTCTCCTCAGACGTGTTTTACATTGTTGTCTGAAAACCAGAATTCCCAAGCAAATATAAATAAGGAAAATGCTTTATCTTACACACTAAAAAGAATTCTCCTGCTCTCTCAGATATGGATGGCAATTGTTTAGTTGTATTAGATGATATGTGAAAGCTGCAAGATGGTCTTCTGTCCTTGCATGCCAAGTTCTACTGTTCGGTTTACACCGCTAATGTCAGTGTTAGATTTTGGAAAAAAGCATGGCCAAATGAGCATTTTCATTTTCCATTTCTGCCACTGTGGTAAAGGATGCTGTGAGGCCGACATGATCAGGAACCACACAGCACATCAGATCCCTGAGGGCCGCTCCAACTACATGAAAGATGATGAGAGGGAAGAAAGGTGAAAACTAGCAATTGAACTTACGTCTTTCCAGTGTTTCTTCCTTAAGCCTAGGATACCGAGAACTCTATGTCACCTACATAGATCCTAGCTGGGATCACTTGATCAATAAGTACTACCTTTACCTTGCACATTCAGGGGTACGAAAGAGGAACAGTATGTCATTAATTCTAAAGCGCTTGGGATCCGGGTCTAGGTCCACAGTGGAGCAATCTTCAGGTCGGTACCTAAAAAGAATACATTTGCAAGATAAACTTCACAAATTATTCATTGTATATCCCATACAGACCCAAACAACTCCTAGAATGTTGGTACTTTGAACATAAAGCAAAACTCAGAGGTGGAGTTTGACTGTGTTTTTTAAAAATACAGCTTTGTGCTCTGCATGATTATTTAATGGTTTAAGAGTCTTAATTCAATGAGACGATAAATCTTCCTGTCTATAGGTTAGAGTTTGAACTTGTATAATCCTGTGGAAGAATCTGCTGGAGACCTCATACAATTTAAAATTTAAGTAATAGAATTCTACTCTCTGAATATATGGAGTGAAGATTTGAATAAAAACATGGCTCTAACCCTTAAGAGCTTATAACTGAATAAAGAACAAGTAATTTCATGATTACGTTGCTGTTCCTGCTCAACTCCTCTGTTGACTCAGATTCCAAGACTGATACACCTTCCTAGGTAGTGGCTTGGAAACTGAGTAACTGCTCCTAACTACCTACACTGGCACTTCATGTTGGTTCCTGGAATTGCACTCAGTGCTTCTTGTAGCAAACTGACCTTTTAACAGAATGCCTCTCTTCCTTTCATGGGAATGCTCTGACAATTTGAGGTAATGAGTGATTACCTTAGTTTGGATCTGGAAGTATCCCATAAAGACTCCTGTGTTAGCGACTTGGCCCTTGTTTGGGAGATGGTGGAAACTCTGAGTTGAGGCCTAGTGGGAGGTCTTTAGGCCACTGTGGGTATGACTTTGAAGGGGATAGGGGATGCCACCACTTCCTCACTTCCTTTTTTTTTGCTTGTCTATTGCAATATGAGCAGCCTTAATATGATGTGTTTCTTTGCTTCAGAGTTCAAAGCAAGAGGACCAATTGATTGATCCAACTGGAACCTCTGCAACTGTGCCTCAAAATAAACTTTTTCTCTTATTAAGTCAATTATCTCAGATATTTGTTATAGTAATGGAAATCCGACTAACACAGTGATTGAAGGGGCCATTTGGGGAGTGGACCACACTCAAAAGACAAGTTAATGGCTTAGTGATTTGTCAAACTTTTTAGATATTTTTGCTGATGGCTTATTTTTCTTAACTGGTGAAGAGCTCTTAGGCATGGTTTGAGGTAGATGAATAAATGCCTTCCATTAAGAAAATGGAAACCATTTGCAGTTTTGGAACCTTTCGGGCTGCCCCTCTTTAGGCTGTGGCTTCAGCACTGGTTATTTGATTCCATTTGCTTTCACTTCTTAGTGGTGAGTCATACCTAATGTGGCACGTCGAGAGTGAAAACTGTTTTAATAAGGTGAGGAATGGTACATATGGATATAGGTATCAAATGACAAGTGTACAGTTGGAAAAAAGGGTGGAAAGGCGAGGATCTAAGAAAAGAAATAGAAGGGTGGTAAGAATTATAGGGATAGGGCCTGGGAGAACACAGGTTAAAGTGCAGAGACGGGTGTGCAGAAATAAATATTTAAAATAAAGCTCAAAAAGATAATAAATCCAGTGTCCAAATAAGACAGGCTTATTTATTCTCAAAAGGTGGCTAAAAGTGATGACTGATGATTCAAACCTGGGTAGGAAAAGAGTGTGGAGTCCAGGTAGACAAGCAGGAAGCGAGGAACTGTAAATAGACGGAGGTTGCTTATGAATTTTCATCTTTTCCTTTGTCCTTCCAAAATTTATCTTCTCTCCTTTATATATCCTTTCCCCTAAATGCTTATGTATTTTAAATTTTTAAATTTATTGTTAAGAACTTGGTCGTCCTATTCCTTTAAAATTTTATAAACTCTTTTGACCTAGAGAGTTAACATATGGACTTTGTACGCATCTGGGGACAGGCTTGTAATTCACAGCACATCTATTCAAATAATATAATGTTACCTCAGTTTCTTTATAACCAATAACAAGAATATTTAGAAATGGATGGCAGGAGAGGGTAAAGACTTTAGTCATGATACACAGCGTCTCAATCTGAGTGGCTGAGATATAAAATTGTGCCTCCTACATTAGCCTTGGTTAGCACCATCCTGTAACAAACTGAATATGTTAGTGAATGAGAAATAATGCTATACCAAAGGCCTATCACCATTTGACACTGGGGCTGAGTAGGTGGTGGCAGCCCTGGAAATATAGGAAGAGGAGAAGTTTGGGGAGGGTTAGTTTGGGAAGTAGTTTTAAGTATTATGAGGCTTGAAAGGATCTTGGGAGCAATCCAGATGGAAAATGCCAGTACACAACTGGCTATGTGTGTGTTTGAAGTTGTCATGATATTGGGGTTGGAAATCATTATGAATCTTAAGTATCTTTTGAGGTCATACATTGGGAAGAGATCACACATGAAAGGTTCCTCTTTACATATCATCCTGAAATTCAGACATAAAGAAAACAGTCTGTTCGTGAATACAGTGTAACTTCCAAGAAAGCCTTCCTTGAGAGTCATCCATCTCTTTTTTCTATTACTTTTTAAACTATTTTTAGTATTTTGACTATTACTAGTATCTTGACTATTATATTACTTAAGGCAAAAACACAACTTACACTTCTTTGACAGTAGATGCTACAAAATTCCACAGGATGATCATACCATTTAAGGTTCCAGCAACTATCAAGTTATATCCTTCTATTTGTAATAAATCAATGCAGTTCACTCCAAAACTAGTGGCAGAATTCTAAAGAAAGAAAGAAACAAATTCATTGACTATAAGGAGTAGAATTTATAACCATATAAAATGATATATGTATACGTTGCGTAATTGTGATGAACAATACAAAATGTCTGATTTTTTAAATCATAGAGCATGACATTTAGCAAAATTTAGCATCAAAAATTAAATATGCAAAATTCATTAAAATGGATGAAATTCTTTTTCCTTTAGCACTGATTTATTCTTTCTTACCAATCCTTGCAGTGCCATTCTATCTGTTTCTTTTCTTTTCTTTTTTTCTTAGACCTGGGCATCAAACTCACAACCACCCACTTGCCATGCAGGCACTTATGCTGCCTCGCTAAAGCCCTGGGATCTCTTTCTTTTCTTTTTCTTTTTTTTTAAATTTTATTTAAAAGGAAAAAGAGAAAAAACAAAACAAAACAAAGCGGTGTAAGGGTACAAGTAATACAGAACTACAAAAAAAAAAAAAAACCAGTAAGAAATCACTAGTTAATAGATTACATATTATCATCTTATAGATAGTTGCTCAAGTCACAGTATCAAAGCATACAAAGTGGACATTCAAACAGTGAGACTGCAAACAGTTGTGTTCAATGATCCAACCAAAAACATTAATATGGTCAGCTATTTAACACCCCTAAACACACTTGCTGTTGTATCCTTTAGAGCACTTTTTTTCCTTCTCTTTTTTACAACAAAATTTACACATTTTGGGTTTTATTACTCCTTAGTTCTTATTACTTTTTTAGGGGGGAGAGAATAAAGTCAAATATGGCAAAACAAAGCTGTCAGTCAAAACCAAGGATAGACATAGCACATGATGCAAAAACAAGAGTACAAGGTTATCAACAATGGTTACCATATTGTCTCTTGTTTCCCTCTTTCTTTTCTTCAAACTTCTTGAAAGAATATTCTACATTAGCTGTCTCCACTTACTGATCTTCCACTTTGAACCCCTACTTTCTTCTGCTCCATCCCCCTCTGTAACAGTTTTTTCTATTTATCATGAAGGACTTCATACTGCCAGTTCTATATCCTACTTTTCAATTGCTTTACATATTTATTGGATACCTTGGGTTCTTGCAATACAGAACCAAATAAGTCTATGTATTCATATGAATACTTGTGCAATTTGAAAGTGTGTAAGACTTGATGGGAACCTTGAAGAATGACATCCAAATTATATTGGAGGTCTGTTACTCTTGCACCTTTTGAGTCTTCTCTGGTTTCTGAAACACTTTACTTTCTTGGCATCAGACTGTGGTGTTTTTTTACCTGTGTTATGACTGGGATTTTCAGTGTACACCAAAAGCCTCTATGGCAAAGGCTGAGTTGCCAGCATGTGCTGCTGTTGGGAGGTAGTGGAACCTTTAAGAGGTGGAGCACAGCAGAAGGAAGTTAGGTCAATAGAGGATGTGCCCTTGAATGGGATATTGGGACCTTAGCTTCTTTCTCTCCCTCTCTTTTGCTTCCCAGCTGCCATGAAGTGAATAGTTTTCTCTGAGAAGTGCTTCCACCATGACATGCTGCCTCACTGCAGGCCCAAAAGCGAAGGGCCAAGAACCAAGGACTAAAACCTTTGAGAAATGAACCAAAATTGAAACATTTCTTCTTTTAAGTCGTTTATCTCAAGTATTTTATCACAGTGGCGGAAGGCTGAGTAAACAGCTTGTGTCTCCATGGTGTTTTTTCTTGTTTCTTACCTGGTACTTTCTTAGTTTGCCCATCTTATATTTATTAATATCCTTAGGATTTAACCTTTCTTTTAACTCTTTGTAGGCAATCTCATTTCTTATGTTTTAATAATCACCCTAATATTAATATCTTAATAATCTTCAGACTTGAATATTTAATTACTACTAAGAAATTGTACAGGTGTCTCAAAGTTAACACGACTAGGCTGTTGCCTTCCTCAAGCGTGTTCTTAGAACTGTCCTTGATTCCTCTCCCAACTGCATGGCATCCATCACAAATCAACCAATCACTTTTCTTGTCTAAATACTTTTAGAAACCTTCCATTCCACACCATTCAGCCCCATGATCATGACCTTCTATCTTTCTACTAAAACAGTAGCCTCTTGCCTGAATCTTCTGCCTTTGGACTTGTCCCATTCAAATCTGTAATCTAAGCAGCATATAAACAACCCACAACACAAATCTAATCACAAAATTTCTCTTTGAAAGCCATTCAATGAGTTCTACCTTGCTATAGGATGCTCAGGTCCTTAACTAGGATGCTCAGGTCCTTACAATCATGAGCACAATAGAGTCCCTATCTGGTTCTTCACTTCCACCTTTTACCACCCAAATCTTACTCCAGTTACACAGAGATATTTGTAGTTCACACTCACAGACCGTGAGCTGTTTTACCTCCATGACTTTAATCATGTTGTCTTCCCCACTTGGGATTCCCTTTGTCTTTTTACCTCCCTTTAGAAGCTCCTACTTGGGTCACACTAAGTCCTGGTAATCTTTATGTGAATTTGAGGATTATCTGATTCAGGAACTTCCCTTTCTCCCCAGCCCTCCAAGTTCTCTGCTATGTTCATATAGTGTAAGACTCAGTGCTAAGAACAGCACATGCTAAGCCAGGTGTGGTGGTGCACACCTGGAATATCAGCACTCAAGAGGCTAAGGCAGGAAGAGCACCGTAAATTCAAGGTCAGACTGGGCTATGTAACTGAGTTCAAGGCGAGTGTAGATTACATAGTGAGACCTTGTAATAATAAACCATCACCCCCCCCAACAGAAAACAAAACAAAACCCAGAATAGCACATGCTAAATGGTAGGTGTGCAATAAGAAGTGCTTCATAAATGAAAGACTTTTAAGAAAAAAATTTCCATGTACAGTCTAATTTTTTTCCTGTGGTTTTTGCACTTTCTCTACAGAGTGATTTTAAAGCATGCTGAGGTGCTATAGTGCTAATTATGATAAATAAAAATAATTCAAAATCAGAAATAATTTACACTTGCATAGAATCTTAAAAGGTGCTTTTATTGTACACCAATAATTTATTGCAATTGTTTTTTTCAAAGTAGCATTTTTCATGACTTACACAATTACTTGCCAACTGTGTTGGTCCTAACTCCCTTTTTATTTATCTTCTTTCCATTTTGAATGGCTACAAACTAGGTTTCATTCATCATATACACATGACTGAACTTAGGGTTGTCAGTGATCTCTGGAGTTGGAAGGAGAAATAGGCCAGAATTACTCTATGACAGGGTGCAGTCTGCACTTTATTTTTGAATACAATATGTCATAATGTTATTATGACACAAACACTGTGTAGGTTAAGTTCAAAGTCTTATTAGCTAATAATAAAACCTATTTATTCAAATTAGAAATGAACAGATTTCAAATTATACTGCTGAACTGACATTTCAATATGATAAAAACAATAGTATCTCTATTCTATAATAAAATGGTGAAATGATAGTTTGAAAATGTTATAAAGCAAATTGCATTGCTGTTGTTTCAATAATGGTAAAGAGGAAGCACTGAAGACTTTCTTCAATTGCTCCTATAACACTCAGTTTTCTTGCAGTCTTTAGTATCTGGCCACTCATTTCTGTAAAAGCTAAAAAATGTGAGTGGTTTGAGCCAGTATTGCAGCAGAAAATACCTCCTTCTCCCAGCCAGTGTACTTATTTGTTAGTTGCCAGGCAATATAGCTAATGTTCCAGAACCAGTTGTTCCTGTCTCTTAGAAATGGGTGGTCACTGTGGTGCACCATGTATAAACCAGTTCCCAGTTGAGAAACCATTCTGCTTCTGTACTTCCTGCTTGCTTATCCCATATAAGCCCTAGACCACTAGAGATACTCTGGGAATGATCCCAATCAGTGCCTGTTGACATAAATAAATCTGCTTCCAAATCCTGAGTGTTGTTTTGTGTTTCTGCTTGCCATTGCAGTATTAGAGTACATAAATAAGGTTAACAAAGACTCTCATTTTTAAAAAATGACTGATCTGTTTATAGGATCAAACAAAGAGATAATTTTTCTCACTTTTCTGTCCTTCAGCTTCAATGAATGCCCTAAGCACATGCACCTGCTCTGCTGAGAGAGGGTGAGCACTTCACAAAAACAGCTTCTGAAGAGATTTTAAATTAAGCTATCTAATTCAATATGCAAGCTACTTCTGAAATATTGTGAAATGTATTCCAACTATAGTTAGTAGTTATTAACAAAATGATGCTGCTACCAGAGTGAGGTGAGAAGCTTAAAATGAATTAAAGCTATGAAAAGATAAAAATGGAGTTTCATCAACTGACATTGAAACATCTATTTAAAAGGATATGATGTAAAAGTGATGAAATATTATCCAGAAAATGTGAACCATCATCTTGTGACCTTTTACTATGATCCCAAACTTACCTTCTTATTAAAAGCTAGGAAAATTTAAAAGACTTTGCTCTTTTCAAATTAGATACAATAAGTAGGTAGATAGAGAGACAGGTAAGATGTTTTGGAATGAATGGATTCCCTATGAAGCTTGCAGAGCACATATGATTGTTTCTAAGTCATTCTTCATAGCCAGAATTCCCATCTACTCTCATCTTCGTAGAAGTTAGTATTGCCATGGCAAAAATGACCACACACAAAACTAAAAACACTAATAAGAATCTTTAAAATTTGGAAGTAAATTACAGAGGACTCATCCTAAATAAATATTCATAAGAATGTGCAAATATATATATTCCTAATATCTGAAAAGCTTCTTAAACATTAGAAGCAAAAGAACAATTACTTGGATAGAAAAGTGAACAGAATACATGCACAAATTCATACATGTATACCAAAAATGGTCTGCTCACTGCAAGAGAAATGTAAATAAAATATATAAAGTTGTGATTTTTAAATCTAGATTGAAAAATTTTTAAAGTTTGACAATTCATACTATCAGAATGGGGAAACAGACTCTATTACGAGAATTTTGTGATGACCATGGAGAATCTGACAACATCTAGAATTACATAGGATCTGTTTTTGAGCCAGAAGTTGTTCTACTATGAATATATCTAAGATTCATGGTCAAAATTTTGAAACTACATATTATTTTTCAAAAATGCATATGTAAAAGATTATTTATTAAAGCTTAAATTCAATTTTAAATCAGAATTAAAGTGGAAATCAGAAAAGATTGAAACAACCAAAATGCCCACCCACAGGGAAACTAGTTGAATAAGCTATGTTACATCTATTCCAATAAAATACTATTGCATTTTCAAAAAGAAAGATGAAACGTGTACAGCCATGTTCATAATAACATTATTCTCAATACCCAAAAGTTAGAAATAACCTAACTTTCCACTGAGATAAATAGCTAAAAAATGTGTGGTTTATGCATATAGTGGAATGGCGTTTAGTCTTAAAAAGGAAGGACGGTCTGACACATGCTACCACATGGATGAACTTCTAAGATATAATATTAAGTGAAACAAGCCAGTTACAAAAGAATAAAAATGCATGTTTTTCTGCTTGTATCAGGTACCCAGAGCAGGTTAATTCACAGAAACAGAAAGTAGAATGGCACTTGGGAAGAGCAGAGAAGGAAGAGGAATGAGAAGCTATTGTTTAATTTTGCAATATTGAAAAGAATTTCAGAGATGGATGGTAGTTATACAACAATGTAAATGTACTTACTGGCCCTATTTGTAAACTTGAACGCCTAAGATGGTAGATTTTATGTTATGTATATTTTATCATAATTTTTTTAAAAAGCTACCACTATATGATACAATATACATCTTTTAAAGATCTCCAGAATGTATTATTAAATAAAATATGCAAAGAAAATACAAATGTATGTCATGTCATATCATTTGCTTAGGAAGAAGTGGGAAGGAACCAAGTAGTGATTATATTTTTAAAAATAACATTAGAGACATAACCCAAAAACTTAAAAACAGTTATAGCCTGGGGTAGCACAAGATAGAAGGGATAGGTCTAAAAGGTAGACCAGACCTTGTTTTGTACTTGAGAAAATGATTTGTTTTATAGATTTGATTTTGTAAATATCTAAATATTTTAAATAACAATGAGAAATAAAACATTTAAGAGCAATAAAACAATGAATTAAGTGTATTTAACTTGGTATAGAGTTGATAGCACAAAAACATTGAAGTTTCACACTACACTGCAACTCAGACATGCCAAGGAAAGAAGAACTTAAGCTGGCTCAGCATCATATTTCTAATAATTGTATTGTTTTCCTGAAACTGTACTATAATATAACACAATATGACATAGATGACATAGTATGGCACAAATTGCTCATATGTTATAGAGGGTATAATTAATAAATTATAGCATAAACAAGCAAGTGTTACTTTAATGTCATTAGGAGTAAAGGTTTTCTATGAGACAAAGAAAAAATAAAAATGGCAAGAGACATACATTCGATTTGAATTGGAAATATCAATGCAAACTAATGATATTTTCTTCAAAATTTTTCTTAGCTCTGCCATTGAAAAGCTAGTTCTTAGCCCAGTTGAAAAAGCTCTAAGTACAATCACTACCTTTGTGGCAATGAGTATCTGCAAACCTCACACTATGGTCTCTTAATACTGTTTCCCGCCAAAAAGAAGAAAGTTTTCTTGGAAAAATAGTATGTTCTAGATCAGAAGCTAGAAATATGCAGAGAGTCTGGAACACTGTCTCATATCAGGAAGCTATATAGAAATACCGGGGTCCTGTCAAAAGAACTCATGAGTTTGAAGAGGTGACAACTAGTCTGAGATAGGACAATTTATTAATAATAACAACACATGCATTGACTTAAAAACATCAAAACTACTTAACCGTGTGAGTTGATAATGATACTAAGCAAATAAAGTTCACTGTCCCTCTTAGATGCTAAGCTATCTACTCTTAATTTTGAAGCCTGATAATTACAGAGAATGGACTCATTATTTTGCATGTCTGTATGAGCTGTATCTTTGTGGCAAATATGTGGCAAAAGAGAAATTTTTTAAAAGATACATTCCATTAATAAATGAAGCTTAATGAGAGAAATGACAAAATGATACAATAGATCTAGTTAGTGATCATCAGTGGATGCTGTCACACAAGTCAGACAACGAACCATACTCTGAATCTTGGTGGAATAACACAATCATGACACAGTCTCGATGGAGACTTGGTAAAGAAAAAAAGTCAAAGTTGAATTCACTAACTAGATTTAACTTGTAGATGACAGGAAGTATAGAAGAACTGCTTATATGATATTAAGAAGATATAACTAGCAAAATCTAGAACATGGGAAACCATGGAAAGAAAGAGAATGGATATTGGTGACCATGAATTCACAATGGCTAATTTTGCATACTTTCCTAAAGTATAAATGGAGGTTTGGGATTATAGCCTCACCCTTTTGAGACTTTCCATTAATTCTTGGGATGGGCCACCCTCTCCCACCCACTAAGACTAAACTAAAATTTCTAAAACGAAAAAGAACACACCAGAGAAAGATCTTTCTTAGCATTAGATCATCTCCACCCTCTTGAGTCATCCCAGGATTATCCATTGCCTGCAGTGTCACTGACCTTTCAATTTTCTGCTGATCTGGAATCTCCTACTAACCCCTCCTATTTTTGTGTACGTCCATTGCATTGTACACACCCAATAAATAGTGGCTGGAGTATCTGGGGTTTTGCTCATCTTGAGGTGCTGGCCTCCCAACCCCCCATCATGCATTACTAAATTTGTCTCTGTTTCTTATTTTATCCTTTCCACCGTACCACACATAAAGGAAGTTGGGGATCTGGGCCAGATCCTCCACATTGATGGAGAGAGATGTGTGCATTAAAAAAATATTTAATAGATTTGTCAATTGAATACAACAAATGGAGTTGTTTGAATCCTAGTTGGAAAAAAGAATAAAGAGTATTGTGAGGCAATCTTGGATATTTGAATACTGAGCAAATATGTGATGACAGAAATTATTTTTGTAAATTATTTTCAAAAATATTTTACAGAATAATGGTATCCTCACTTTTCAAAGAGTCATCACTGAGAGAATTTTACTGAAATCTTTAGCAATGAAATGATATAGTCTCTGGATTGGCTCCCAGGTCTATAATTTGTGGTCTTGAAGAAGCAGGAGGAATAAAGAACAAATTTGAATATATACAAAATAGTTTTGAAGTTTAGACATAGTACATAGAAGTTTGTCAGATTACTTTATGTACTTTTATATGCAGTATGTTTGTAATTATCCATAACAAAAAAACTAAAAATATCCAAAAAAATAAAACTTACATTAGTACATTGAGACGAATTTCCATGAATGATTAATTCAACATCTGGAAAAGGAATAGCCACATTCTTATCTTTAGTAGAAGTCTTCAGTTGCATAGTGTGGTTCCCATCATGAAAATAAGGCATGACATCTGGCAGCTCCCATATCACCATGAGGAAAGTATCCTCTTCCCTACCCTGTAACACAAATTCAATAAGTAGATGAAAAGTTCAATTAATTTATTTTGAGCTATACTAAAGAGATAGATAAAGAATATACTGATGTATCCACTGTCTAGTTTTACTAAATCTTGAGCCCTCTTGTACTGGTCACCTTTCTGGTTTCAGGGACCGAATACCTAACACACAACACTTAAAGAGTTTATCTGGCTCCTGGTTTCAGCCCATGGTGGCTGGCTCCAAGACAGGAAGAGGAATATCGGCAGAAGGGTATGGAGAAACAAAGCTGCTTTGTTTATGGCAGTGGAAAAGCAGAAAAGGAAAATGGTGCCAAGGGCCAGATAAAGTACCCAAGACCACGCCCCCAAATCTACAAGCACATTTACCAATCCCCTAGAACAGTGACGGCGAACATTTTAGAGCTTTCAATAATACAAACAGCCCACTGCGGCACGCAGGTTCACAGTTCGCCAACACTGTGGCCTAAGCTGTTCTCAAACCAGTCAAGTTGACAGCACAACCATCACACCTGTGATCCTTACAAATGTGATCCTTACAAATGGGATCCTTACAAATGTGATTGATCCTTACAAATTCCCCTTTCTTCTCACTCAGAGTAAACAGCAACCCAAATGTAGTATTAATCATGAAATTTTACTACTTCCACAAGCACATAATATATGGTCTCTATGTGTATGACATTGCTTTCAGAATTTTAACCATTTCATAAAAATTATGGTTTCTTATTCAACTGGCTTATTTCACTCAGTTTTATGTTTTTGAGATGTAGACAGGTTATTACATGGAATTCTAGCTCACTTTTTAATATTTTATTTTAAAGAGAAAAAAACACATACAGAAAAAACAAAAACAAAAAGCAAAAGAGACAAACAACAATAATCTCCCCAGACAATAGCAATATAGGATTTTAAAACAAGATGGTAGGAATTTAAAAAGGTTGTTATAGTCCATATTGTTATTTTCAAAAGATTGGCTTAGATTACTAGATATAGGTAAGCAAAATTGATCTGATCATACAAATATTAACTGTCCTTTTTCAAGAACTTATATACATAGGGCTGGAGATTTAGCTCAGCGGCATAAGCACCTGCCTTACCTATTCCTATACCTTTTACCTATTCCAGTTATCTTTCCCCTTTGAGCAATTTCTTGCTCTTTCACATTATTTATTGTAGATTTTAGACTTTATTTAGTCTTTCAATTTCTTACACTAGGGAGACAATATGGTATTTACACATGTGAGTTTGATTTATCTCATTTATGAGAATGGTCTCAAGTTGCATCCATTTACCTAAAAAAGTCTCAATTTGATCCTTCTTTATAGCTGAGTAGTACTCTATTGTATAAAAATACCACATCTTTTTATCCATTCCTTAGCTGATATGGGCATTTGGGTTGTTTTCAAGATTTGGCAGTTACAAATTGTAACTGCTATAAACATGGGTGCATATATACCACTATGGTACGATGTTTTATTCTTCTGGGAAAACAGCCAGAAGCAGCATAGCTGGGTCAAATGGAGCCTCTAATCCTAGCTTTTTGAGGAATCTCCACACTGATTTCCACAGTGGTTGCACCAGTCTACATTCCTGTCAATACTGGAGGACAGTTCCTTTATCCTCACAGCCCCTGCAGCATTGTTGATTTCTTGATGTTGGCCATTGTTTCTCGAGTGAGATGGAATCTCAGCATTGTTTTAATTTGCATTTGTCTAATGATCAATGATGCTGAACAATTTTTCATGTATTTATTTACTTTTATATTTCTTCATCTGAGACGTGTATATTCATTTCAGATGCCCTTTTTTGGATTGGGTCTTTGAATTTTGGGGGCTTAATTTTTAAAAATTCTTTATATGTTCTAGATAGCAGTCCTTGTCTCAGGGGCAGTTGGCTAACATTTTTTTCCCAATTCATGGGTTTTCTTTCACTCTGTTGGAGATTTATTTTGACATACAAAAACTTTAGCTCATTTATTTTTAACTGCTTTATGAGTATTCTACAATTTATCCTTTTTTTTTTTATAATGGTGTTGCCAGTTTTTCCCTGCTTGTCTTTATGAGTGGGTTTCAGTTTCTACAGCATCTGATTGGAGCACAATCATTGAATTATAAGATATGCATATCATCGACTTTATTAGATGCTGCCACATGGCTCTTCCTGGTAGGGATTATGTGTGTTTACTTGGACTGGGCATGGATAATAGTTCCCTTTCCTTTTCTTGCTTGCTAATACTTAAAATTATTTTAATAAAACATTTTTGAGGCCTATCTGATAAAATGGAAATGAAACATTTAAAATTAGTTTTAAAATATATTAATTACGTTAACCACATTCCCTCATTGTTAGTGAATTGGACTATTTTTCACATGTTTGACCCAGAGTTATCTGGTTTTCTTTACCTGGCCTTTGTCTATTTTTCTGAAAATCAGCCTTTGGTGCTCTTCTGTCAACCTCCTGCATGGATTTTTTAGATTTCTTTAGATAGTATGGCTCCTAATCCTTCTTAGTTATTTGAAGTAGAATGGAGTATCTCGTGACTCATGGTTTTTTGAAGACAAACATGTTTCAGATTTGTAATGCTTGTTAGGAGTGCAAAATGCCCCCAAATGTCTCTCATATATCTACTGTTGTCAATCTTGCCAGAGATTTCTTATTTATTTATTTTTATCAATCCTTAACGAGCACCTACTCTGGAAAGGTCAGTAATATAAATGTAAGAGTGGTATTGTTCTTATCAAGTTTAATCTACAGATTTTGAGTGGAGAAACAGAACAATCAAAGTGAAAAATACTACAATTAAGCCCGAATAATTTGGATGTATCAACAGTACCACCCGTCATTTCAAAAGGGAGGATTTGTGACAAAAAGCACTTTGTTGGGAAGGGCACCCTGATGATCAATCACATAAATTTAAAGGTGGGAAATCAACAGCTTGCTGTGCTGCAGAGTGTGTGACCAGGAATTCTGCAGTGCCTTTTTGGATTGTGCGGACAACAAGGGTAGAGAATATTAAATGAGGGGAGATTTTCACTCACTTTTTTCCCATCTAAAAGATCATTAGTCATCTTAATCAATGCTGGTACTTCATGATTGCTATTCAAGACTTGTTTTCTAATTTTAGCTTCCAGAAAGAGAATAATAAAGGCAATGAGTCCTTGAGCTCATGCTAACAGGGTGAGATCCACTCAGCCAGGATAAAAAAAAATGTAACCTTAATTTTGAGTTTGAAGAAGACATTAGTATTCCCAGGCGGTGATCAATTCACAGGAAAAATAAATTAGCCTATTTCAATCTTTCCAAAACAGTCCTGAGTAGATTGCGTTATTAACCTTAAAATAAACAGGGCAATTTTAGTGACAAGCAGAAAAACTGCCTTGAGCATTTCTGAATGCAATATGGACTATAAGGGACAGAGCCTGCTGTGGAGCAGTTGTGAGGAGCAGTGAATTATTCCCTAAGGAAAGTATAAGCAATATCAGCAGTGGCATCTGCGTGTAGATTTCACTTTTCTGAAACCTCTGTTACAAGTTCCTGACAAATCCTGCAACAAGAGCTCGATGGGCAGCATGTTGCCTGGGTAACACTCTTTTTTGCTTTTTTGCAAAGTTAATTAGGAGCATCTCAGGAAAGTCAATGTTATATTCAACTAGCTATCAAGAGGGAAGTTAAGTAGAGATTATCTACTGACTCATTTGATTTTCCCAAAACCATCACCGACAGTACAAATGTAAGAATGAGGCTGCAAACCTGGATCATTTTGATAGTCCCACTGCACTCCAAGGCAAGGATGAAGTACTGGTGTTTGTCCTGAGCGTGCAGGAAAATCAGGTGCTTCACCCAGTGCTCTTCCTCTTTCCAGTCTTTCCCTTCCAGCAGCACTTTCAACTCCTGCCCACTGCTGAAGTCCCAGATTTTGACTGTTCCTTAGCACACAGAGAAAAGACTTCATGAATAAAATGCTTTGTAGAAGCCTTAACTTTCAGCTCAGATAACAGTGATTTGATTGAAAACTCAAGACAATTGATTCTATATTTCTTTCTTCCTAACTGAGCCTCCTCAGAGAATGGACATGAAATACATTTCTGTCTGAATTTGTCACCAACTTATAAAAAACAACCAGGATCAGGCAGTGTCTTGAAATCTATGAATGATCTTTGCTATGGTTTGGATAAATATCACTCAAAGGTCCTTACGGTAAAGGTTTGGGTTCTAACTTGGCAGGATGATGGGAACCTTTAGTAGAGTCTGATGAAGGAGATTAGTTCATTGGGGAGGTGGCCTTGCGGAGTTGCAGGACCCTGACCCTTGTCTCTCTTTCATTTCCCAGATGCCATAAGGTGAGCAGTTTTGCTCTACTACATTTTAACTGCCACAGTGTGTTGCAATAGGCACAAAAAATACCACTGGCCCAGGGACCATAGATTGAAGCCTCTGAAACCATGAATCACAATAAACCTCTCCTTCCTATAAGTTGATTGCTTAAAATCTTTGTTATACTAATAGGAAATTGACAGTTTTCTTGAAAACTCCTGGACTTTCCTATCTGAGCTTTCTTTCTTAAATAGATCTTTTCATATATTCTCCCAGTGCTTTTCAGTTTGTTAAACATTCCCATAAACATTAATTTTAGCCATCATTCCTTAATTATTATTAACAGTTAAAGATAATTACAATAATCTGTCGCATTTCCTAGGGTGCTGACATATTTTGAGACATTTGCTCTTATTGGATAATAAAACGCTTGAGGAAATTCCAGTAGCTAAGAAGCTATCTGTCTTGGAGTTATTTTATTGATTATTTTGGAAAGAAAAGAAACATCCAGTTGTTTTCTTATATTTGAAAGATATTCTGTTAAAATTTCATTCTCAATGTGTACTATTTGGTAGTACTTAGATCAAGAAGGTAGGATTAGGTCATGAGAGTAGAGCCTTACAGAACAGAATTAGTATCCTTTAAAAAAATTTCTTAAAGCGCTCCTTCACTCCTTCCACCATGTGAAGATAGCAAAAAAGCACCAGGAAACGGGTTGTCACTAAAATTGGCTAGGGTCTCTATCTTGGACTTCCAAGCCTCCAGAATTTCGAGAAGTACATTTATGATATTCACAAGCCAGTCGATTTCATCACAATAGCCCAAACAGACTGAGGCAGTGTTTGTATCATTAACTTCATTCATGTGATTTAGGAGATCTGGATGAAGGAGCAAGAAGGAAGGATACCAGTGTGGTTGTTGAATGCCTGGTCTACACTACTGTGTAGAGAATTACTTCCTCACAAGGGCTTTTACAGTGTTCACCTCAGATTTAGAATCCCGTAGCCCCCTCTTCCCACTTTTCTACTCCTCCATTCAATCTAATGCCTCCCTTCCTCTCCACACTTTTGATGTCTTGCTTTGAATCCTGCTGGATATTCAGATTGTGTCACTGTGTTGTTGTCCTTCCCCTGTGCCAGGCTCTCCCTCAGCAACACTCATGACACTTCCACATCTTACCGTTCACTAATATTGATCAAGTACTCCCTGTGTAACCTCACTGAGACAAGAACTTCTGATAGAAAGTAAATCATCACAGCTCCTGCTCTAAAGAACTCTATGGTCTTGTAGGAAAAAGTCATACAGAAAAAAGAAGTTATTGCGTTCACATTCATCCCTGGGCTATTCAGACCACAGTTTTGGCTCAGATTTTCTTCTACCTTGGGACTTTGCTCTGTTTGGAAGAGCACGGGGCGAGGTATTGTTCAGGTCTCTCTAGGTAGTGGTGGTGATAGATGAGACTGATGGCATGTGGGTGGAGCTGCCCTGGGAGTGAGAGAATTCTACTTTCTGAAGTGTCATAGACACAGGATCTTTGTCATTTTAACTTACGTACCCATTATAAGGACAATCTGACAATACTTGAAAGAACTGCAGATCATAAGACTAGATGAAGTAAAATATGGCTTGTTTATGTAAAAATACTCTTGATCAGTCCTTATGCCCAGTAAAGACTGTGTTTATTGCTTAGAATTTCTGTCACTACTAATTTTCATTGTGAGCAGGGTGTCCTTGTGGCACAGGACCACTTTTTTAAGCACTGTGCCATACAAAGAGCAGTTGTAATTTCCCAGAATTCTTAATTTTTATTTCATGCTGTTACCTTCTTATATCTTCAAAATTCTGGGGTTCATTTCAGTATATTCACTTACACCATCAACCAACTTGTGAGTAAGGTCTAACTTCTACTAGGCACATTTCTAGAATAATCATAGTCAATGCTTGCAATTGATCAAACTGTCTAGATAAAGTTCTTTCATGGAAGTTCAGAACAAGACAAGGTGAAAGGTGGGGTGATCTGTATTTCTCTGGTTACTGCAAGTTCTCTGCAGCATTCTGTGGTATGAGACATATGAAACAAATATTTCATTTTGAGCTTGACATTCTCTCAGTTTGATATAGCACAGGCTCTCAAGGAGGCTACACACAGAAACAAGTTCAGTACACAATTCTAGGCATTCTATATCCAAGTTGGCAGATATTTTTTCTGGTCTCAAAAATCTGCTTGAGCAAAAATATTTGAGATGCTGTGGGCTTAGCTCAGTGTTACTGTGCATGCTGTAAGCTTTAGATTCAATTGCTACTACCAATATATCTCACTGGGTCTGATGTCTCCTCTTAGCTGATAGTACTAAAAATTAAAACAGAATGAGACAGTGCAACACAAATACTTCCCATCAAAGATTAAATGAGATAATATACGTGAAAGACTTTTGTAGTGAGCTACTGTGGGTTATTGATTATTTAACAGCAATATCAAGACAATAATGTCCTGTAAATGAGTCTGTCACCTTTCAGTGAAGCATAGCTCTGGGATGTTTACATATCTGCAATCTGACTGGCAACCCAAAACCTAATGAGCTCTAGCACAAACACTCAGAACATTAAAGCAGAGAGAGGACACTGTGAATATTAGTCTAACCAGTACATGCTCCTGTGGCAAAAAGAACTCCATTTTCCTCAATAGCTGCAGAAGTCAGTTCAACATTGAAGCCATGAGGGTCCATAATCTGGTATATTTGGATACCAGTCTCGAGTTCCCACACCTGTAGAAAACAGCAACAACAAAATCAAGCAATCTGCTCTTCAATTTGCAACAAAATTATACCACATTCAAAACAGCTTCCAAAGCAGTACTCTGCACATCTAGCACGTCTCAGTCTTTTGTCCTGAATGTTGGTTTAATCAAAGAAAGCTCTATGAGTTGGGGTGCTATCTGATAATCACAGTACTGTTCTGAAATGCGTTTGATGCAAATACAGGAGGGGAATCAGTTGTGACCTTACTCTAGGCAATTCTTGATTGGGGAAACACGGTCATTTGTTACTGACTTAAGTTTGGATTTTAAATGTCCCTAAAGACCCATCTGTTGAAAGGTTTCTTTTCAGCATGGCACTATGAGAGGCTGGTAGAATCTTTATGAGACAGAGCTAAGTTGGAGGCTTTAGTGTGGAGGACCCGGATGCCTCTCCTTGAGAGAAGCGCACTTGACCTTACCTTCAGATGTTGACATGTACAGAGCTGGCCAGGACACTTCCTTATCCCCCAACTGGTTTTAAGTATTGCAAGTGGGTCTAGTTGAGGAGCTAATGTGTAGTCTTTAAAGCAATGCCACAGGTCAGCGATGCCCTCTTTACAGCTCCTAAGTAGTATGTGTGAGCTAGGCCAGAGAGGCTATGCTGTTGGCTGAGAATGAGCCTTGAGCAAAGAGGCTACACCTTTTCAGGACTTGAAAATTACACATTAAAACTGAAGTATCTACTCCAAAACACTAGATACTACCCCAATCTGTGATATGCAGATTTCTCTTACTGTATGTCTCTTTCTCTGCATATTGCAGAGATGATTTCAGCTTCCTTCCTAGCCCAGCTTACAGCACTCACATACTTCCCGCCACTTTCATGGTCACTCATTTCCAAACCACTTCTCTCTTCATGAATAAATAAAATCTGAGTTTGGCCCTATGTTGAGGTCTTTGTTCCAGTTAGCCATTATTTTGACTGGACTTAGGACCCCTTAGCTCCCCACAACTCAGATATGCTTTAGTGACTTTATTCTCACATGCTCTGCACTGGAAGTGGTAGATTGGAACTAACTTTTTAGAAATCCAATAACTTACCCCTAGGATAACAAATGTAGACTTTTTGAACTGCAAGGAAGTCCAGAAGGGCTTTGTATACTTTATGTCATTAGAATGATGCCCCCAAAGGCGATATTGGGATCTCAGCCCTTCCTCTTCCTCTCTCTTACCTCCCGATCACAATAAGATGGACAAGTGCTCCATCTCACACTTCCCCCATGGTGTACATCCTCACTGCGGGCCCAGAAGCAATGAGGCAAATCAACCAATCTCCAAAACTGTGAGTCAAAACAAACCTTCCCTGTTAGTAAGTTGATTATCTCAGTATTCTGGTAGCTTAATGGAGAGCAAACTAATTCAGTACTGTAATTGTGAAGCAAGGTTAGCAGCAAGATAGAAATGTAACAGTTAAATGTGCAGCAGAGAAAAAAAGTCAGAACTGGTTTCATTTCCCAGGGATACTCATCCAAATTAATCAAGGATAGAATCTGTGGTGAGAAGTGTGGCATCTGAGATAGACCCGAGTGGAGGGGGAGATGATAGACTTAACATTATAGGCACCCGTCTGCAGGGGTTTTAGAAGAGGGAGAGGGAGGAATAAGGGAAGGGGGAGAGAGACGTTGATTGTATAATTAGATAATCCAGATACTTGTCAAAATACATCATTCTGAGCCAGGCATAGTGGTACATGCTTGTAATCCCAGCACTTGGGAGGCCGAAGCAATAGGATTGCTGCAAGTTCAAGGTCAGTCTGGACTACATAGTGAGTTCAAAGCCAGCCTGGATTACGTAGTGAGACCGTCTCAAAAAAAAACAAAAACAAAAACCTAATTTACTCTTTGGAAGCACAGTAGAGGTTGTAGATCTGTAGATTTGGTGGTTGGACCTCTGTCTTTGTGGATCTGCCAAGTTCAAATGTAAATTCGATGGTCAGCAGCAACAGCACAGAACTGGCAATACCAAAATGATAGCAACAGATATTGGGGATGGAGGCCGCAGGTACGCAAGGCTGGATATAGGGAGATATATTTTTCTTCAGAGAACTGAAGAACAGTTTTTTTCCCTTAGGTGAAAGACAAGTGTGAGTGTGGAGGGAGGAGCTGCTGAGGAAGTCTGGGGATAGCACAGGGCCAGCGACTGGGAAATACTACAGCCAGGATTTGAACGAAGTCAGGGTGTCCTTGGAGCCCAGGTTCTTAACTTCTGTGACTCCCTGAGTGTAGACAAAGTCCTTAAGGGAGAAAGAGGCGTGTGGGAGAAAGAGGCATGGGTCAGGTATGAAGTATAATCCCCGCTTATCTGAGCAGGTATCGAAACTCAGCCACATAAATTCCTTTCACTCCCGTCTTGCACAGCTAGCTTCTATTTAAAGGTGATTTCTGCCCACAAGCAGGATAGGTTTTACTTTTGTTTCTGTCTACTTACTTTCTTATTAGACATGATCAGAAATAAGTGAAATAATTGAATTCAGAAACCTTTGGCCCAATAAAATCACTTGCATATGAACACAGAAGATCAAACACTGAGAGAGAACTTCAAAAGTGTCTGGAGGAATGTTCTCTATGGGTCTGTATGTCTCCTTTTAGATATAAAAGGATAGACATCTGATGCAAACATCTCTAGCCATCACAGAGCTGACGTCAGTGGTTATAATGATGGACACAGCATGGCCAACTTCCCTGGCTCCTGAAAACAGTAGGGATAGAGCTAAAGGGATGGAGCATAAAGGTCATGGGTGTTCATGACAGGCATATCTAACCCAGGTCTTCTGCTGGACAGAAGTGGGGACAGTGGTTAAGGTGGAATGTCACTTGAGTGGCTTTGATAATCTACTCCAAGGATTGGTTAGGCACACTTCTAGGTATATTTGGATGGGTCATGAATATTTGGCTAGATCTATTTGGGTCTAGATCTGGCTCCTAGTGTGGTGCTGATCCACTGCTCTGCTCTCTGGCCACTATGAACTACGCAATTTTAATTCTACAATGCCTTTTACTAGATTTCCGCCTTGGAACCATTTGACCATGGACTAACTCCTCCTGAAACTATCAAATCAAACATCTTCTCTTTCAAATTATGGGTATTTAGTATTATTATGTCCCAGTCACAGAAAACTGACAAACATAGGGCAAGTTGTTTGGTCTCTCTTACCCTAGTTTCCTCATTTCTAAAATCAAATCATTATATATTCACCAAGAACTTTCATAAGAATTAAATGAGATCTTAATGTTGTAGACATTTTCCCCACACCTATAAACATTTTAGTAAACAATGATAGTTTCTTTACATTCCTTCTTAACGTGTACCCTCTAGTTTTAGCTCAGTGAAAGATAAAATATAGTTTTTCCCACAATGAAGACATCTGAGCATCTTTGAATTAGAAAAGTTCTCTAGGAACACTACATCTAGTTTTTAAAATAAAAAGATAAAAATATAAACTGTGAAAGCCTACAGGTTAATTCCCTTACTTTGACATACTTCCTTAAAAGTTCTATTTTGATAGTAAAAACTAGATTGATTGATTTATTCAAGATGTTCCTTGGTTGAAAGCAGTTTGAGTTGGTTTAAAATTTTTATTTTTCATGTATCCATGAAAACTTAAAAAGAGCTCCAATATAGGGTCTCATCACATGTCCTACCACATTTACTTAATCACACAATGATGTACCTGGAAGAAGAGAAATCCTATTTGCTCGTCCTTTTTCTGTCTGTAGAGTCAGTATGTACTCACCTTAATTATGGACTCAGAGCAGATAGTGAGTACTTGGTGAAAAAACTTGTTATAAAGCATGACATTGATTTCACGTTCATGAGTATGAGGAACCTGTTTTGTATCTTGTACCATCCTTGTAAGAGGATACATGTCTATAAAACTTGATCCTGGAACAGAAATAAGAATCCCTTAAATGCTCTATACTAGACGTTTAGGTTCACAGAAGATTTTATCCAACCAATCGGGTCTGAAAACAGCCAATCAATGAAACTAGTAGTATCAGGGCTTAGAAAATTTAATGACATGAAAATACATTCACTTACACTAAAAAGATTTTGAAAGATAAAGCAAATGTGATTTAACCAAAGAAAGAATGTTCATTTTGAACATTATTATTTTTCAAGGACAGGTCATTTAGACTTCATTGACATCCATTTTAGTGACCCAAATATCTTACTTCCTATGGTCTACTTCCTCCTTCCTTATATGCCCGTTTGTACTTCTCAGTCTGGTTCCTAGCAGTGATGGTGATGGTCAGCTTTCTGCTGAAGGCCAGCTTTTATTTAGTGTTTGAAATTTATTATTAGCACTTTCCAACCAACAAATTATAAAACACTCTGTGAGCATGGTTTTATTAAATATAATGAATGAGAATGATTGCAAGCCAATCATGGTAACACAAAATTAAGTAAAATTAATTTTCAAACCACCACATGGCAGATGCAGTTAACAAGGCCAGGAGATGGAGATCAAGCATTTTTGCGTTTATTACTAAGGGCCGCTGGCTTTGTTTTACGGGTGTACTATAATCTTCAAGTATTCTCAAAATCCACTAATTATTCTATTGTTGAGTCATGTCTAGAAGTACTGATAAAGTATTCTAGAAGTTCAAAAAAAAAAATAAAACATGTTCCCTAGTTTTTGATGTGGAGATCAAGTTACCAACAGCTGACTTTGTATTGGGTTTTTCAAATCTCTTCAAAGAAATTTCAATTTTGAAACTTCTAACAGGTGTTGCTAAACACTTTCTTTAGGTGTTTAAATTTTAAGTTGAAATCTGTTCATGTGTAAGGAAGGACTGAGACAGTTCATATGGTAATATTTCTCAATTCAGATATCTCAGTATGGAAATGTGAGAGGCATATGGTACCCAGATAGTCAAACCACACTTGGAGCTTCTTGGTAGGTGTTTTAACATTATGCCGACAGCAACTAACTTTATTTAGAATGGACTTAAACAAAGCTTGGTGTATTTATGGGCAAGTGACAGTTCTTTCTGTCTCTCTGTCTCTGTCTCTGTCTCTCTCTCTCTCATGGGGATTGCATGCAGGACCTTGCGCTTGCCAGGCAGGTGCGTAGGCTGCTGAGCTATATCCCTAGCCCCTTCTCTTCTCATTTTTTGGCTGATTGTATTACAATTGCAGAGAATGAATGTGGGTTCAGGAGTCAGAAGCTCTGAGATAAAATCCCAGCTCAGAATTTCTACCTTCTACTAGTTAGCTACACTGTTTGAGATGCAGGTTTTCCATTTATAAAATTAATAATTCTTCCTCACAAGATGGGGTCAGGTGATACAATGAAAAAAAATGTGCAAATGGCTGTTGTATTAATAAAAGCACTAAATTAAATGACAGTGACAATAACATTTTCTGCAAAGCCTTTTTAGCACATGCCACTGCTGTTGGTGTGGTATAGAGGAATAGTATATAAAATTGCTTCATTTGGATCAAAGCACAAATTAATAAACTTCACAGAATTCTAATATCAAGTTGATGTGTAAGTCAGTGTATATAATTTCAATAGTTAAGCGTACGTAGAGCTCTATATTTTTTGCAGGCAAAAATAGTCCCCAAATTATATACAATTGGGAAGAAATATTATTCTTTTTTAAAAATCCATTTTGTTTCTTCTCTTTTCTTGATATGTGAGCCCCTAGTTACTCTGACGATGTGGGATAGAAATGTTGAATGCAGTATTCAAACATGCTAGTGGGGTACTAAGAGGACAAATTTTCATGTAGTCATTCATACATTCTTTGTAGAGGGGGTCGTGTGGAGGTGGGTACTTACCACTCAAGCACAAAATGCTAGCTCCTTCCTAACCCAGCAAGAAAAAGCACCAACACAAAAATTAAAAATAATTACATTCTCCACCAGAGATAGCACCAAGCACTTCCCTTCCTTAATTAATCCCACAGTAACTCACAGCAGGTGGTCAGTGGGAATGTGCTTAGGAAATGCAGTTTTGGCTGGGTGTTCCAGAAGAGGAACTACTATTAATATCATTCGTTTCTCTTCTGAAGCTTAAGGGTAAGCATATGAAGTGTGTTCAAGCAAAATACCCAACAGGGTAACTTGTTTCTTTACTGTGTCTATCTAAGAGGCTGTAAGGGAAAAAAAAAAAAGGTAGCAAATCTGTTGGCATCAGCACTGGTGATCTGTCATCTTGAGTTTTATTCTCTCTCTGTCTCTCTGTCTCTCTCTCTCTTGCTCTTTGTCTAGAAAGACGTAATCAGGCATGGTGGTAACATGCCTGAAATCCCAGCACCTGCAAAAGCTAAGGCAGGAGGATCACCATGAGTTCCAGGCCAGACTGAGTTAAATAGTGAGACTTTGTCTCAAAACAAAACAAAACAAAACAACAACAAAGACAAGCAAATACAGTTGGGAGAGTCTGCATTAATCTTCCAATACTCTCATGAACAGGATGCATGGGGAAACTGCCTTGCTGCAGAAAAGGGGCTTATGCTGGGACCATCATCTAAGAGAGGATCACACTCAGAGCTGAGCATAAGAGCCAGATTTGTCCTAGACATAGCAGCTGCATTTCCTTTTACTGTGTATTCTTGGGTTGTGCATTCCTGTGTTCACGAACATAGAGAACTGACCTGTTATTTTCTTTTTTTTTGGTCTTTTTCGTTTTTATTGGTACCAGGGATCGAACTCACGACTGCCTGCTTGCAAGGTAGGTGCTTTATGCCACTGAACTAAATCCCCAGCCCCTAACCTGTTATTTTCAGAAAATTACTTTTATGTGTTTTGTCCATCTGGCCATAGAGTGATAAGAAAGCATGGAATTGAAAATAAGACCTGGCACATCATGGTTTGTTTGCAGTTACTCCTTCTTGGTCTCTTCCTACAGAACATGCTTATGTGCTTATTAAAAAAAGGTCAAAAACCAGGACATGAGTTTGAGTTCCCATTATTTGGATGCACCTACCTGTAATAAGCATGCCGTGTTTGGCATCATACACCATAGAATAAATCTGCATGTCTCCTGGTCCTCCCTGGCTGTCGTGGAAGACTTGTAGTAGGGAAAGAGTCTGTATATTCCATACCCTGAAAACCTGGGGGGATAGAGCTCAAAGTTCACCACTGTTTATACCTTATTTTTCTCAAGAGATTTAGTGAAGCGTTTTCAGAATCTGAAGTAGACACTTCTAAACTTGTGGCAGCATAAGATTTATATCATGAGCACACATTTGCTAAGCTCTGGTTTAATTCATTAATTTCAGAGGGAAATAGCAGCGGTGATTAAAGCTTTGCTTTGAGTCTACTTTTTAGAACTGGATTTTTCTATCTTCATAGAAGGGAATGAGAATTGGTATTTATTACTGTTTAAGAATTCAGGCTGGGTATGGTGGCACACACCTGGGATCCCAGCACTTGGGAGATTGAGGCAGGAAGGTCACCATAAGTTTGAGGCCAGCCTGAACTACAAAGTGAGTTCAAACCAATCTGAACTGCATAGCAAAACCCTGTTTCCAAAAAACAATTTAAAAAAAATTCAGAGGAATAATAATGGGAATATTTCACTGAGATTTCAAAGAACATTTTTCTCCTCTTGCCCAAACATGTAAGAATTATAGAGAGCAGTTTTCAGGGATGGAGCAGGAATAGTAAAAATACGGGGGACAGGAGAGGGAAAGCTATGTAATAATTCAAATAGAACTTGAGTTGATACTGGAGGATAGAAACAACAGTAATGTACAAATCTGGCAAAACTAGGTGAAATTTACACTCTGTCACCTGGAATAACTGGGTTGGTCTTATTACCATTTTTTAGCAAGTTACAGTATGACTGAATCTCAGGGGTTATACTTCCTACTCATACATAAACCCTAAATATTTTCATATTATAATAATAAATATTAATCTGTTTAAGTTGGAAAACAAATGTTTTTGAACTGACAGTGTGATTATGTCCAAACAAGCCTAATATAAGTAGAAAATATCAAGCACAAGATACATTTAGTTCATTTAGCTTACTAGATATTATAGCTTAGCTTAGATGTTAGAACACAGCCTACATGTGGGAAAAATAATTTAATACAAACTATTTTATAATAAAATGGTTGAGAACTAAACAGAAAGTAAAGAGCAGATTGTTTGTGTAGATCATAGAGTTTAAAAATCGTATGTTGAACCATTGTAAGCCAAGGACTCTATCTGTAGGGTAAATGGGTGACTATTTACAGAATGACATATAAAATTCTAGGTTGTGGCTTTGCCAACAGAGATACTGACTTTTGACTTTAAATTTTACAGAAACATTTTAGATATATATAATGATGACATTTATCATAAGGAATTCCGTACCTGTGCATGACATACATTTCCTATTCCCCTCTCTTCCCTTCAACCCCTTTTCTCTTGCTTGTTGAGATACTGACTTCTAACTTGAAACTTGTAAAGCTGAACTAGTGAATCGAGCACTTCACTTGCTAAGGTAAATTGGCCCTGCTATGCAGGAATACGAAGATGCTGAATCATCTGATTTAGGGAGTACTGGAAGGAGGCTTTGGTCAGAAATGTACCCACTGCACTCTACTATTATTTAGAACTTGTACAAATGTAATTTATTTCCTTTGTCCTGGTTTTAAAAATGCCAATTTTAAAAGAGGAGATAGAACACTGAACCTTTTCAGTCTTTTGTATCACAGACTAAGTGAGTTTAATGGATGATTTATGATTTTGGGTTAAGAGTCTAAAATAAGAGACAAGTAAATAAAGAGACCAAAGTGAGATCAAAGAGTGCCAGAGAAATTTATCTCTAATCCAATTGTTTCTGATTGTATCCTTTTGACTGACATACACTGATGGTTAATGCTCTTTCTGCTGTCTGTATGTAAACTCTGAGTAAATCACGAGAGAATAAGCAAAAGAGGGTTTGGATTTTGGTCCTAGCCCATCCTTTAGCCTTCTTAAGTCTCAGTTTTCTTGCTTTGATAGTGCACATAATGACATCAGTACCCTCTGCTTCACTGAACTGATATGAATACATCTGAAGTCTGGGGTGTCTTCTATAGAGTAATTCTATTTTCTTTTTCTCTTATTTCTCTCTTCTGTGGTTGGTTCTTCGGTCTTTTGTGTGTGTTTTAGGGAAGTGGCAATTTTGGGGTTATAGAAGGTACCAAGAGCTTCCTCCTCATTGATTGGCATCATGATTCATCCTCCTCTGGGTCTTTGTTTTTTTGTTTCACTGTCCTCCTCCTTTTATGCTCTTCTGATTACTGTCACTTAAAAGTGCTTCCAGGGCGGGAGATGTAACTCAGTGGCACAGTGCCTGCCTGGCTAGTGCAAGGTTATCAGTTTAATTCTCAGTACCAAAAATAAAATAAAATAAGTGCTTCCAGTTCTCTTTCCTTTCCCATCTCTGTGCATTCACACAAAGTGTTCCTCTCATGTACAATTTCTCTCAATGGCCTTTTCCATCTAGCTAATTCCTTCTCTTTCTTATAACCTGCTATATAGGGAAAGAAGGTTTGGGTCAAAAGAGTATTTGAAGTCCATCCCAAAAGGGGCTACTTCTTCTCCAATCTCAGTGACTATATAGAAAAGAGAAAGCAAAAAGAAATACCAAGTCTCCAAAGCAAGATTTAGAGACAGACAGATGAACACAGCCAAATAGTAAGTGCAGCACAAAGCAGGGAATGGGCTCAAGCGAGAGACCTGAGTGCTGGGTGGAGCAGCAGTGAAGGCAGACCAGACAGAACTGGAGGCACCGACTCACTGCTCCACCGCAGAGGCGGCCACAGGTCTCCCAGCTGGCCAGAGAGGGAGAGGCTGAGGGGCGCAACAGGCTGTGCTCTGTTCTGACCTGGAGGTGCATACCTCGGTGAAAAATGGGGTATCAGTGAGAATGGAGAATTAATCTCTGAGCTCTGGCTCGGAGATTAGATCTGCCTGTTTTGGTTTCTCAGGCACTTGGGCCAAGGGACCAGGTGGAGAACAGTATACATTGGGAGGTCTGAGCAGGAGAGAGAGAAGGGGGAGATATTAAAAAGTAACTAATTTTTAGAGAACCATAAAGGATGGCAATCCTTATGAATTAAGAGTTGGGAAGAATTTCTTAAATAAGCACAAAAACTATGAGCCACGAAAGATTGATAAATCTGACTACATTAGAATTTAAAATCTGTTGAACCAAAGCTGTGATTACCAAAGTAAAAAAGGTCTTATTAAAGAAAGCCTCAAATATTCATATACATGAGTTAAAACAAATGTGACATAGAGGTTAGGGATGTAGCTCAGTGACACAGTACTTATCTAGCATGTGGTTCAATTCCCAGCCACAAAAAATAAGTAATAAATAAATAAACAAACTTAAGTTACACAGAATAGTATGGATCAATTTCAAAATATACTGTTGGATTTTGCATAGAATATGCAAAATCAGAGTATATTAGGGACACTTACACATATACTAATGCTACAAAACATTGTGCTTGCATAAAATTAACAAAAAATGAATAAACATTAATTTCCTCTAGATAAACTGTTTTGGTCAGCTGTCCACTTTAGATGTCCTTTTTGAGATACCCATAATGCCTTTTTATGTTAATGTAATTAGTGATTATAACATGATGAATTGCTCAGGAGACTTTTTTTCTAGACTAGAAGTTTCTTGAAGGCACAACTACATCTTACTTGTGGAGGATCAACCAGAGACTCTCCCTAAAAGAATAATTATCTCCATTTTGGCTAATCTTATCCTTATTTTCATTTATTGATATGTCAGAGCTGGCTAGGACTTTTCCTTATCCCTTCAATTGGCTTTAAGCAATGCAGATGAGACTAGCTGAGGTGCTAATGTGTAGCCCCTTCAAGCAAAGGGACAGATCAGAGAGCATGTGAGAGCCAGGTGGGAGGGAGGGCCATGCTCCATCTGTGACTGGAGTTGAGCTTCCAAATAAGAGTCTATGACTTTCCAGCACATAAAAACTTACACACCAGAGCTAAAGTCCCAACCCCAAAACATTGGATACTCCCTCAACTTGTGTTATACAGATTCCTCCTCTTGCGTATCTTTCACTCTGCATATTGCAGAGGTGATTTCAGGCCTCCTACCTAGCCCAGCTCACAGTGCTCATATGCTTTCCACCACTTTCACACTCATTCTCAAGCCGCTCCCCTCCTCATGAATTAATAAAATCTAGGTTTGGCCCAGGACCAAGGCCTTTGTTCTTCTTAGGCATCACCCTAGCTGGACTTAGGACCCCCTTGGCTCTCCAATTACATATATGCTTTAGTGTCTTTATGTTGGGTTGCACCAGAAGTAGTAGACTGGAATTAATTTGCTAGAATTCTAATAACTTTTCCATGGGATTACAAATAAAAACTTCCTGAACTGCAATAAGGTCTGGAAAGGCTTTCAATACTTCCTGGACTCTGTTTGCCCAGTCCCTTTTTAGTTTGGTTGGTTAATTGGTTTTTGATCTGTTCACTTGCTCTTTTTTTTTTCTTTTTTTTTTTTTTCTTGTCTTTTTCCTTTTTATCGGTACCAGGGATTGAACTCACGACTACCTGCTTGCAAGGCAGGCGCTTATGCCGCTGAGCTAAATCCCCAGCCCCGACTTGCTCTTTCTGTTTTAGGCCAATAGAACATTATAGTGGCTCAGTACTGCACATATTCTTACTATTTTTTCTGCTTGACTATAACAATAAATAAGTGGGATTGTTTCAGAAGCATAATCCATTTACTTTATTTTGAGGTGGCCATAATATGTGAATGACTTGGGGAGAAAAGAGAGTAATGATTTGAATGAGGTCATATGCCGTTCATTCTCTTATTTCATCCATTTGGGGCAGGAGTTGACAGTGTCCATATGTTAGAGTTTAGCATCTCAAACTTGGCCCAACCAACAAAAATCCGGGTCAGCCCTGATGGGACTTAGAAAGAAATCAGGGCAAAATATTTCAGGAGAGTAATTTGCACAGTGAGAAAAATCACAGAAGACAAGTAACTACCATTACAGGAACTTTGGGTGGCAGAATGGAATACTTATAAATTGTAAATTAAATATTGCATATGTGCAAGTGAACTTAAATAACAAAAAACTACCATATATTAATAGTAAAAATAATAATGCTGATTTTCAAATAAACTGAGAATATAAGAATTAGAAGCTTTTTTTTAACATGGGGAAAACATTCAGTTCTAAGGCTGATTAAACTTTGAGGATAAAATGGGAACTAAAGCCACTAGTCACACAATATTAAAGAAAAAGAAGAGAGAAAAAGCTTTGCCCACAGCCTTTTGTGAGGGATAATTAATTAATAATGATAAAGCAGAAGTTCAAAAATTATATTCATGTGCATGCTAGGAATGAGGATTGTTTTGATCGAGTTTCTCAGCTTTTCTTCTTGCAAAGTTCATACCAATCACAATTGTCCAAAGGCGTTAATAAAACATTTTCCCCTTTTTTCTTGATGAGTGTTTATTATAGAATGTCTAGAGCAGAATGTCTGGTTTTTAGGAGCTTGTCTAAGATACTTAAAGAGTTAGATCAAAATACAAAAAATGAAACACTAACAGCATATAAAATTAATTGTGCATCAAATAGTTATGGAAGTCTGTTCTAGATGTTGTAGGTGAAATGATTAATAAGAGCATAAATATAGGTATAACATAGCTATACTGCACAGTAAGGAATATTTGAGTTGTGCCATGATGAAAATTGAATCATTAAGAGTTTGTCTTTGGGTAAAATCCTTAGAATAGCAGCATCATTTGGATAGAACAAAGGGTATAGGGAATTCACAATTTCCTATTTGTCTAGGGAAGCTGGGAGTTGACCTATCTTCCTAATTTTACCCAGTGGCTATATTATAGTTGATTCATTGTGTCAACCTGAGAAATTTAGAAGTTTAACTAAGTGATTTTGCAGGGAACCTGGGTTCTCACTTTGTAAACAACCTGAGCCTGTGCAAGAGGAGGACCCAGGGATGGTATGAGTGCCATACCCACCCTACGGCAGGTAGCCTGCATACAACACTGTAAGGCAGGAAAAGAGGCTTGCTTCTCTCCTTTTTGCTCTTGCTGTTTTTGCTGTCTTCTGTCACCTTGAACTGTTACCTCTCACCATGCCACTCTGCCTTGGAGCCAGATGATTATGGACTGAAACCTTCACAAACTGTGAGCTAAATAAGCCTTCCCTTCCTTAATTTTGGACATCAGGAATGAGAGAAAAGTAACCAAGACAGGCTACAAGAGATTCATGGAATTTTGAGTCTCCAAGTAAATTATATGAGGGTTATTCAGTGGATTACATGATTTTACAAGAGAAGAACCTGAAGACATAAGATATTATGAAACTTCCTTGAAAGTTAACACAGTGATATTGACAAATGGTATATTTCAAAAGTCATATTCATATATATATATATGTATATGTATATATATGTACGTATCAAAGTGACACAGTCATTTAACATTATTGTGCAGAAAATTCAATGCAAAATCATCGATAAAAATTCATTGTATTTATTGAGTTCTTAAAAGTAACAAAAGTTTTTAGCAATGTGAAACTAAACTTGCTAATTTCATTATATTGTTTTCACATTTTCCTGTGATAATTGGCAAATAAAAATGAAGACATATCTCTTAAAAATTTTCAATTACAAAATTATTGTATATACTTTCAAGCAGTATGCTATAGTTGAATCTTGAAAGATTCCCCAATGGCCTGTACGTTAAAGGCTTCTGTTTGGTGTCACTGGGAGAACCTTCTAGAAAGGAGGCTTACTGGGAGGACATTAGGTCATCGAGGTGTGTCCTCAGAGATGAGAGTGAGATCCCAGTCCCTTCTTTATCGCTTTTGTTGTCCAGCTATGATATGAGCAGTGCTCATAATACGAGCACTTATTTCATCTACTTGTTTTTTATGTTAAAGAAGGTAAAACAAAATAGCAGAGAACAGAACAAAGCAGATCAGAAAAAAGCAATGCAAGTGACATGGGATTTCAAAGCAAGACAACAGGAGATCAACAGTGGCTACCATAATGTCTCTTGATTTCTTTGAAATAGTTGTCCATACCTTTACATGCACCTACTTCATCTGTTATGTGTTATCTCACTACAGGTCCAAAGCAAGGGATGAAACCCCCAAAACTGTGAACCAAAATAAATCTTTTTTCTTCCTAAGTTAATTATGTCAGGATCATGATTTTGAGGCCAGCCTGGAATACATTGTGAGATCTTATGTCAAAAACAAATTCAAAAAGGGTAGGAAGAGGGAGATACAATAGCTCAGAATGGGAGGAGAGATATTCTGGACAAAAGGCAGGAAAGTGCCAAGTTTTGAGGAAGAGGTTGATGCAGCTTAGAACATCTGAAGATGAGCAAATAGAAACAAAGTTGAAAGGCACTCAGGTTCCAAACCATGGAGAATCTTAAAAATTGGAGAACAGAGTATTATTTGAAGGCATAAAGTACCTTTCAAATATATAAGAAGACACTGACAAGGTTGTAAGTGGGTTAGAGAAGATTAATGTGACAGGCAGTGAAATGTTTGGAGAGGGAAAGGAGAGAAGGTAAGAAGAATACCCGCACCTTCTAAAATGTGCTTTCACCTGGGAGCTACTTAGTAACTCTGGACTAAGCTCATAACTATTTTAAGAAGAAAGAGGTGAGTGGTGTGAGGTATATTTCAGAGGCTTAGAGATTGATCAGTGGTAGGGGTTAGGAAGGCAGAAGGGTCCAAAGTGACTTTGAAGTTGGATCACTGCTTACTGCATAACTACTAGAAGCAAATCATAAAACAGAAAAAGAGATTTGAAGTGAAAAAGAAATGCAGCTTTAGATTTGCAGAATATTTTTAAAAAGATACACTAGAAATTGATTTGTAATTGAGGAAAATGATTTTGAAGATCAACAGAATGAGCTTAAGGAGAAGAGAGGCTTGAGGACTCAAGGCTCTTGATGGGGCAGTGTTCAGATTAAGAACAAAGAAAGAATTTGATTTAGCACCAAGAGAATCTGCTTGTTCTTGGGAGGTGGAACTAAAGAAAGATGGTAAATGCAAAAGACTGATGTATAACGTATCAAGGAGGGAAGATTTATCTGACCATCACACAGACTTGAGGTTTAGTCTCAAGATAAGAGTGTAGATGAATGTGTACTATATGATACGTTGGAATTTTTAAAAGCAATCCATGACCTATTCTCTGTCATGGGTTATACCCATAATGTCTACCTGTGTGGCACAAAGAAGGTTCAGGACCAGTGTAAATAGATCAGCACAAGCTTCATCACCACTACTGGAGAGAGAAGAGAACTTGCCTTCTTGATAACTGCTAACATTTATTGCAGGCTGGTTATACACCAGGTATTTTGTTGTGTGCTTGGCTTGCACTAACTCACTCACCCCCAGTGAGCTCTTTTATTGTGTCTATAGGACACACTATTGTGTCTATTGTGCCTTTCAGGATTTTTGTGCAAGTGTGACACAAATAATGTACACACACAAACACTCAATATTTCAGATAATGAGAGGATTAAGATGGGCAAAAAAGATAATACATTTAGAGATATAGGAGATTTCACTGTTAATACTCTACACTATTTTGGTATATAATAATTCAAACACTTTACTTTGTATTAGGTCATAAATAAAGGACCATTTAAAGTATGTGCAACTTGTTATCTTCTCTTTATGATATACGAGTATGTTCTTGTACAAATGAATGAAAGTTATTTGATTATTGAAACTGAGTCAAAGAGAGGTTGACAAGAGTCATATGTAAATCTAAGCCATACTAAATGATTGGAGTAAAACGATAAAACATATTTAGCAAGAGAAGGCAGACAAAAATATGGCATCGAGGGCCAGGGATCTAGCTCAGCAGCACAGCATCTTCCTGGTAAGTATGAGGCCCTGAGTTTGATATCTGGTACCAAAAATAAGCAATACATTAATAGGTAGCTTAATTGCCTGTGGTTAAACTTCAGACCTTTTATCTCTTCTAAACACCTTCCCATCTCATTTTCCTGTCATCTTCATCCTTAACATGGCTTCAATCTATGTCCTCTTTAAAATCAAGAGACCGAAACAGCCTCTAAACTTCTCTTTTGTTGGCTTGCATTCAAATTGTCCATAGGGTCGCTTTTCCTTCCTCAATGGCACACTGCATTTGGGTTTTCTTTCCGCCTCCTTGCAGAGTTTTTACATGATATTATCATTGTTTCCTGCATTGGTGTGGAGTAGTTTCCTTCTTACCTCATTATCTCATTTAAGCCTTAAGAGGAAGATACTAAGTTATCCTCCCAGTGATCTCAATATTACTCACGCCAGGTCACAACTAATAATTTTCAGCACCAGCGCTTAGAGTTAGGTTGCCTGATTCTGGAGATCATTTTCTTAACCACATTGCTTAGGGTGAGACATGAGGCATAATCTTCATCTCTGAGAGTATTTTAGCTATGGTCATAGATAAACAAAGCCCAGCCAATCTACAGACCAAGCTGACAAGGGTTTACTCTGACCGTATTTAACTGGCACCTATTACAAAGACTGCTTCTTGCTCTCAAGCACACCACAATCTAGTCAGCTTTGTCCTTTCTCAGGTTCCTACATATCACTTCTAAAGTGAAAACTTAAGAAAAATAGCAACTTCTACGCCCATTTGCAATCTGTTGTAAATCATCAAACCATTTCTATTTCTCCTCTTCATAGCAAAGAAAGAATCAGCCTTTTGTAGCTACAGCTCTGCTGGAGAAGGTCCCCAGCCATTGGGCCCACTGATTTTGCTAATGAATGAAAGTAAGTGAAGTTTACATTTGTCTCCTCGTTTTTCAGCATTTGTCAGTTCTTCTGGAGCAGTAGGTATGGCACAGCTGTTCATCACTTGAACTCTGTGACTAGACATATAAAATTAGCACCTAGAAAGAATACAGTTTTAGCAGTTCGAAGAGAAAATAATACCCTTGTGGAGATGCTGCAAAACCAGAAAGCAAGATGAAAATCTGTCTCAGCTCGGAAGAAGTCACGGAGCTTCTACACAACTAAACTCTGTGCTTTAAGTTTAGTGTGAAGAAAGCTACTTTATGTAGATTAATTTGATGGGCTGTTCCATGTCACAAAGCCTGTCTGCTGTTTTCATTGCAATGCATAGGAACCATCATGATGACAAGGACCACTTCAGCTTCAGGACCATCATGCTTCACGGCCTGTGCTTCCGGCCTCGCTTTCCCTTTCCCAGATCTTTATGGAACTGGTGGCTCTGGTCATTCTGGCTTCTGGCTTGATGCTTCCTCCTCAGAGGTGATACTCAATCACTTCACGCCACTGTGCTTTTGAATTTTTACATACTGTTTTCTTACATATTTGTTACTTTGCTTGTTTTTCTCTTCCAGTAGGAAGACGTAAGTTTCCTCATGACTGTGCTGGATTTTCCATCTCTAGAAACCAAAACAATACTTAACTTCCAAGTAGACACCGAAGAAGTAAGCACTTGCTGAATAGTCAAATGGATGCTCTTATTTCATCTCTATCACAAGCCTCGGGCCTAAGCACCCCGACATTTTACAAAGGAAGAAACGGAATGGAAAAAGACTAAGTCATTTGCGTAAGCGGAGCTGGTGGGATGGTTGAACATCCCTTAACACATGCATTATATTTAAAAGAAATTGGAAAGATTGTCTCTTTAGTCTCTTCATCTCTGAGCATGAATGGCTTCAATTTTTGCTGTAAAGATATTTTATCTTTTAGTTTTCTAGTAACTCCTAGTGTTACTTTGTAAAGTTTTAGCTTTAGTGTCTCAAAATTCTGCATTTCCAAAACCATTTTTAAATTAAAATGTTTCTTTATACAAAAACAATAAATAGGTAATAAATGAAAATAATGAATGAAAATAAGTGAAATCACCAAAATACCTAGCTGTTAATTGTCCCTGATAATATAAGATAGATAAGACAAACATTTTAATGAGTTGATCACATTACACCTTGTTTCATTATATTTCACATGATATCATGTTTAGATGTTTTCATATTGCCATTCACTGATATGATGTTAAATGTCTATATTCTATTATTTATAAACAGACACCATAACTTATTAAATCAAAGGTTTTTTCTCTTGAATTTTACTTATTATCATGTCACACTGAGCACTTCTCTTTTTCCATAGTAATACTGACATGTAATCCATAACATTCATCCATTTTAAGATTCTATTAGTGTTGGAGATCACTATGAAGTGGCTCTGAGCAGGATTTAAAAATTAACAGTTGGCTTTCTATGTTTACTTGTGAGTCTATTGCAGGCCTAAGGCCTGGAGATGCTCAATGGATCCATAGTAAGTGAATCTGTATGAATCACTGGTCCTGGCTGAGGCCTGCTGAGAACACCTGGCTCCAACCCTGTTAATTACATATAGACTGCAGCTGCAGGTGTCTCACTCCTGCCCTCTCAGATCTGCTGTAAATGTTAACCTGGAGAAAAGACAGTTCTTCTAAATCAGCATAATTTACTAATTTACTACTTGGAAAAGTCTTTGAACTGAATCCCAAGGTCTTGCTCAATTTCCATGTTTTCCTCAGTATCCCATCCCTTTGTTTAAAAACCAAAAAAATACAGGTGGCCCAGAGTTCTTCATCTCAGCATCCAGAATCGTGACTTCTGGTAGACACTTGATTCTCTTGAAGCCCTACAATCATAGTGCTTGTCTCCTTCATTTAAGCCTTCACTGTGCACTCATTTGGAAGGTTGGGCCTGATCAGTCTGTAATATATTAGTTTTCAAACAGTTGTATAAACCCTTTCATTATCTTATTTTAGGTGGCTTCTGGAGAAATTCTAATTCTCTTTTTAAAAGTGGGAAAAGTAGAATAAACTCTTTGATTTAAAGATCTCACTGACTTAGAATTACTCATGTCATAAAAATAGGTACCTGTTATGGTTTGATAACTAGTGGTCAACTTAACACCAGCTGGATTACATCAACATGCATTGAGAGAAGATGCTCCACCGAGGAGGGTTGCCAGGATAAATAGGTGGAGAAGAAGGGCGGTGTTGAGAGGGATTGAGGCGTTATGGAGGCATTGTTGGTTCTCCTACTAGTTACTGTCTGAACTGTTGGTTCTCCTGGAGAAGCTTTGGTCTTCACATCGAGCATTGCTTCCTGGCTCCGGAGGGGAAGACATGTGCTGCCTGGTCTCCAGGATGAACTCGACATGCCGCTTCCTGGCACATACCTGACTGTGCTTGTCGGAGGAGCTCGGGGCCTCCGTGTCATTAAGGACAGCTGTGGTGCCTTTCAGGACAGCCCCGCTCTTTGTTGTGAGTGTGACTTCTTGGCTCCAGTGTAGAACCCTCATCCCACTAGCACAGCTCCTTCATCCTGCTGGCATAGACTTTCTGGCTTCCACCGCTGACCTTTGGGTCTTCCCGGCACGGATCCGTAAAAGAGACTGGCGTGAGTCCTTCTTGTGGACTTTCGACTTCCAGTTGGGACTTCCAGGTGTTGTTCTGAGCTCTGGGTTTTTATCTGGACTCACGTGGGACATTGCCATGGGGTTTAGACTCTTGACTAAATAATCTATGTCGTGGGTGTTGCGGATAGATTTCCTGCATTCTCCTGTGTTAACTGCTGGTGAGCATTATAAATATATTATAAACTCCATGTCCTGATCCGAATTGCTCTCTGTGTAAAACCCCTGACTATAACAGTACCCTTAATGTGCAAAAGATGAACTTGTGCAATCAAAGTATCTTAAGCCTCATTCTATCTCCTCGTCGAAGTGACAATACAGTATACTTCCTTATTTGTGGTTTTTTCTTTCTGCAGTTTCCTTTATCTATGGTTTACACATGGGCATCTGTGGTCTGAAAATATTAAATGGGAAATTACGGAAGTAAACAATTCATATGTTAAATATTGTGCACCATTCTGAGCACCATGAAGAAATATCCCCCTGATCCCTCTGTCCTGGCCACATGTGAATCATCCCTTGCTACAGTGTGTCCACATTGTATGCTATTCAACACTTACTGCTCATCATGGTCATCAGATCAAATGTGATGGCATCACAGTGCTTAGGTCCCATTAGTTCACTTAATGACTCTAAAGCCCAAGAATAGGGATGCTGGAAATTTCATTATGTTCTATTGTTAATTATATTTATTATTCTCTTATTGGACCAAATTTATAATTTAAACTTCATTATGTATAGGAACAAACAGTATATATGGGTTTGGTGCTGTCTTGGTATCAGGTATCCCTGTGTGACCTGGAGGGGAGGATCCCTCTAAGATAAGAGGATAAGTGTTGCAATCTGCACTCTCTCTCTCTCTCTCTCTCTCTTTCTCTCTCTCTCTGTCTCTCTCTCTCTGTCTCGGTACTGGCAATTGGGAATCAAACTCATTACCTCATGCTTGCCAGGCAGGCTCTGTGCTGCTGAGCTGTATCCCCACCCCATGCATTTCTTCTTTAATATGCTGTGTGTGCACCATTTACATGACTTTTTTACCATGTGCAATGAAGTCTAGGAAACTTATTTTCATTTGCATCTCTTTACTCACTCTGCCTCTTAATCATAGTTATCTATTTCCATTGTATAAATGGAGCAACATGACATATGATAATTTTTATCTTAACCATCAAATATTAATCAAGAAACTCTTGAAAAGTGGATTAAGATGTATCACCCTTCTTCTGCTCTTTCATTGTTCTTTTTTACTCCTCCTCAGCTCTACGTAAACATGCCTGGTTTTCTTTCTTCAGTTTTTTTATGTGTACATGTTTGCAGTGCATACTGATTATATTCCTCATGAGGGAGCTGGCACAGGTACATAACACATCTCAATTCTTTCCCATCCCCTTCCTCTCCCCTCCCTTATCCTCCCTTGGTCCTCCTCTCCCTTTTGCAAAAGATCTACATGCCTGTGTTTTAAACATTTCCCCTTCCACTTCTCCTCCCTCCTTTTGTTCCTAACTCGTCAGTTTCATTTGTTTAAGAGTATTATTCCAGTTTCTGTCATTTTTATTGGGGTTTTGGCTTTTCTGTTTCTGCCTTGAGCCTTGTCACTGAGGCAGTCAGAGTTGGAAGCAGGTAAGGGATTGGCTATAGTCAGCCACAAAGTACCCTATAGCCTTGTACTAATTACTTAGATCTCATTTATCTTGTTCTGTAAAATTGTGATGACTTTATAGGGTTATTATTAATATCAAATGAATTGATATGTAAAATGCTTGGCAAGTGCCTAAACATTTGGTAAGCCTTTGATAAATGATAGCTATTATTAGAGCTTACAGAAAGGTTTAATGTTGTGTAATCCTATTTATTTTCCCAACAGCTGTAGGTGCTATGCTTAGGAATTACCTTAAAGCTAATATGAATCATCACCAATATTTTTTTTCAGAAAATTCCAGAATTTCTATGATCTTATCTTTAATACATATGGAATGTATTTTGTTGCATATTTTATGAAGTGAGGACTTGGCTACATTTCTTCATATATATAGGCTATACATATGATTAGTCAGATTTTCAAATATTTTTTGAATAAGTCATCCTCCATTCACAGATTTGAAATGTTACTTTTATGTTATCTGTTTTAATATCTGGTAGTGTCAGCTCATAATTAAATCTTCCAAAGTTTCTGTAGTATTCTTGTGTATTAATATCTTTATACTAACTTGAAACTCAACAAACTGGTATTTAAATAATATTGCATAGCATCAAGTATAATAGATTATTTTCATGAAAAGTACCTTTTGTATACAATATTCACATATATGAATATGGTGTGCCTCATGTTCTTAAATAAAAGCACCTCAGTTAAACTTCATAACTATGTTAACATTGATAGTGACTATTGCTCATTAAGGTTATTCCTGTTTTATGTATTTTGTAATTGTGAATGGTATTTCGTTGACTATTTTCCCCTCATTAGTTATTGTTCTTATATAGAAAGTATTTTTATAAATTGCTATCATAACTACCTACCTTATTGTACTTAGCCCTTCTAAAATGTTAAACTGGTTTTATTGAATTTTTCAAGCAATCACATTATTTGCAAATCTAGCAATTCTAATATTTATAACTCATTTTCTTTGTTGTATTACATTATTCCTCCCCACTTATTTTTTTGCGGGGGAGGGTACCGGGCATTGAACTCACAACTCTGCACTTGCCAGGCAGTGCAGGCTTGTGCCGCTGAGCTAAATCCCTGGCCCTCCATATACTTGTCCTTAGACATGTCTTTTCTTACAAGTCAGAATCAATAGAAACAGAGAATAAAAGTTCATCATGTCTTTCTCCATGATAATACTTCTCTTACTGACAGTTACTGCAGTGGAAATTTATATGTATTCCCTAAGTCTTCTAATAGTTGATTGTAGAGAAAATTATTTCCTTTTGTTTTTGTTGCTGTTGTGGTTACCTTTGCAGAGGAAAGGCTGATGACGTGCTGATCTTTTTCATTGGTCACGATTTCGGTGATGCTGAACATGTGTCCCACCAGCTTCCCCACAGGCTTGGTGCTGATGTAAGGGTGCCACAGCCGGAGGACTTTATCTTCTCCTAAAGAGGAGCACAGCCAAAGATTATTGGCCAGAGTTTAAAGAGGATCTGATTCAATCCTATCCTTATGCTTCTTCTAAACCACACCTAGTTCCTTCTAGCCTGTGGTCACTCGCTAAGGCACTTGTCTTGTTTGGGATCTGCTGCTTCTTGGTCCAGGCTGTTTTGTGGTGAATGCATGTAGGCATACCAATGTGAATTCTCATAAATGTTTTATGACTGCTTTTCTTGATTCAATACTATCCTACTCCTTCATGCATTAATGTATTATTTATACTTTATTTACTTCCAAAAAGTATTTAAAGCAGCTGTTCTTTAGATTTTATATTCTTCAATTATGCAAACATTATAATAATAAAAGAAATCAAGGGAATCAGAAAACTGCACAAGATTTCCATCACTGGAACAAATCAACTGTTTTTTTTTTCCATCTTCCCTTCAATCACATTTCCATAAGCACATATAATTTATGCATAAGTAATATCATATTACAGATCTTTTAAATTATTAAAATCATCATGCTACACAGTAAAAGATTTAAACAGTATAGAAGGATATAATTTTTATTTATAAGTCTTCTTTTTCCGATGATTCCTAGCTTCACTCCACTTCTGATAAGAAACATTGTTAACTTTTAAAATATTGTACATGTTTCTAGATATATTTTCAACCCATTTTTTTTCAGATGGTGGTGTTACTCTGTTGCCTATGTAGCCTTGAACTCCTACACTCAAGCAATCTTCCTGCCTCAGGCCCTCGGGAAGCTGAGACTATATATGTGCATCACACATCCAGTTCCTGTTATTTTTTGTTTATGTTTATAGAAGGTCATGGGCTCATGCTTTTATAATTATAATTGTAATTTGTTTGCTTCTTAAGACATGCTTTTATTTTTAATTTATATATACTAATTGTAAATATTTATGGGATATAATGTGATATTGCAATACATGTATGCAATATGTAATGATCAGATTGGGCTAGTTTTGTTTTGCTGTCTTGTTTTTGTTTTGGGACAAATGTAATCCATGTTGACCTTGAACTTGTTATGTTACCCAGGTTGGACTCAGCTCAGCTTTCTGCATGCTTGGATTATACCTCACAACGAGCTATATCTGCTAATTTTATCTTTTTCTTCTGTGAACTATATGACTGCATCCTTTGCCAGTGATCTGTTGGAATTCTAATGATACTAAAAGTGAAAATTCAATCAGAAATTTCTGATTATGTGTATGTACATACATACACACACTCATGCATGCACTCACTTTTATGATAAAGCTTGGCTGTTTGTTCCTGTAATCCCACATCCTCTCTTTCTGGGTACACAGATAAGCTATATTTCTTTCCCAGGATACTTTGCAATTAGATGTGGTCAAATTACTTTTAGTTGGTGAACTACAAGAGTTTATTTTAGGTTTCACATGACCCAAAGGAAAAACCTTTCCATTGTGTTTGAGTCATTTACCTTTGGAGTTTATTAATTACATTGGTCTGCATTATTTGAAGGAATTCATAGTTGCAAACTATTAAAAAAAGTAATCAACACCATTTGTAATAGTGTATAAAATATAGAATTTTTAAAAATATTGTATTTTATATTTCACAAATAACCCATTACATGTCATCCTGAAAGTTGAATTATAAACATATCAAAGAATTTCAAGTGAAGAAATCCTAGAAATTGTAGATTCTAATACTCTAATATCTCAAGAAATGAACTCCCAATGATTAAATGATTTAATTTGATTTAGTTATTTAAATACGATTTGTTCAGAAGGACATATTAGAAAATCGAACCTAGTTAGAAACACTGTGATTCTAACATTCCTAATACCTTAATTGCTACTAAGAAATTTTAGGCTACTAAGCAAGAAGATTCTATAATAGATTATAGTCTAAGCTATGATTTACACCTAAAAACTCTAAAATTCAATATAATCATTTTAATTGATCTGGTAGCATATATTTGGACATCCACAGGATTTTTTTGGTGGTAACAGTGTTTTTTTTTTTTTTTAAATAAATAGACTGAAAAGAGCCAACCAAATATGGGGGACAACCAGTCGACTTCATAATTGGACACTGATAAGCCAGCCAAGTGTGATAGACACATACTTCTCTATACTTCTGATTATTCTGTTTGGCACCAAGAAAAAGGAATATAGCACTTCCCATACTTTGTTTTTTCTCTCTTGATCTATCTTCCACATCAGATTATGGCTAAGAATAGCCTCATATTCTTTAAACTGAGTGTTCAGCCAATGTGGCTCCCATACTTATCATCTTTTGTTATTAACTTCTTGTTTTCTGGGCCTTCTTTTAGAGTTCAAGTGATTTGAAGGGCTTTTCCTTGTTTAATGTGGTAACTGTAGTGTGCAACTTACGGTAAGAATTCAACTAACATTTATTGAACCATCTCTGTCACCTAATACTGAGGTGATGAATCACATCTCACAGGTTTAACTATCAAATGCTGAAGGGGAAAACGTGCATCTCAACATAAAAGGCACCTTTGTTCAATGTTCCTCAAACTCTTTTGGGAAAAAAATCACCTGTTTTATTTCTAAGGCTTTCCGATTTGGAGATTAGAAGAAGCAGGTTGGAAAAACAAATGGTATAGCTGACTCTTAGTTTCTGTTTCCCAAGCCACGGCTTGGAAATGAACTGTGTCCTCTTAAAATTTGTATGTTGAAGCTGTCACATTCAATGTGATGGCATTTAGAGATGAGGCTTTTGGGAGAAAACTGAATTTAGATGAAGTTATGAGGATGTGGCAATTATGAAGGGATTGGTACCTGACACAAATAGGAAACAGAGAGTTTGTTTCCTTCCCCTACTGTATGAGGGTACAGCAAGGCCACCTACAAGCCAGGAGGATAGCCCTCCCTGGCACTGACCGTGCTGACACATTGCTCTTCAACGTCTAGTCTCCAGCATTATAAGAAAATATATTTCTATTGTTTAAGCCTCTCAGTCTGTTATGGCAGTTCAAGCTGATTAAATTAAGGACCCAAGATAATTTCAGAACTATAGTAAATGAGTAAAGTGGGATGTTACTTAAATTTAAGACTTCACACTAACTTTATTAGCAGCAAGAACAAAAATTTCTTGAGAAATTACTATACACTAATATTCTGTTAGATACTAGTAATACAAAGAAACTCCACATAATGTCCCTGCCAAAGCCTATGTGTCCAGAACACTAAAACATACTCTTTTAGAATTAATTCCAAGATTTTTTTCTCCAGTGCCGTCCCTAACCCTCTTCCCAGATCCTGATGGAGTTAAGACTCCTTATGTGTTCACAGGATGTTTTCATCAGATTTCTTACATGGTGCAAATCCTATTCAATTACAGTTATTCATATCTGCTTATTGTTTATCTAGTGAGTTCTATATTTCTCATCTGTGGCAATGCTTGATTGAACCATAAATAGTGCTTGATTCATGTTTGCTAAGTAAATGAGTCAGTTAGGAGAGCCACTCATGAAACAGTAATACATATTTTGAGTAAGTCTGTTTTGCCTTGAAACTTGGCTCTATCACTACTAGCTCTATGAACTAGAATAAGTTGCTTTATCTTGCTATGTCTGAGTTGCATTATTTATACAGTGGGATAAGTAAACTTTTGCCACAGTTTTATTTTGAGAATAAATGGGATCACCTAGGCATAACTGAAGACTATAAGCTGAACATTACTATTACTACTACAGTGTTACTATTACCATGACATTATTTAGTAGTATTAGTAGTATTAATGATATTCTAAGTCCTTAACACACACACACACACACACATACACACACACACACACACACACACACAAAGCATACTGCCTGCTTTTGAATGTTTATAATTCAATAATAGCAACAAGACAAGTATGAAATATACAGAACAAAAATAAGTATTCATTGGAGTTATCAAATTTGAGGATGAGACCTCATAAGTAACATGGTTCATAAGTGGTTAATTCTCTCTTTCTTTGTTATTTTCCATTTGATTCCCCCCCCCGCCTTTTTTTTTTTGCTAAGCAGGATTTAGACAAAGCCACTCATCAGATATAGGATTTTCCTTCTTTTTAGCAAGTGCTTATCTGAGTTGGTGAGTCACTTGATCCAAATGCATCACTGCTGATGAAATGAGCTGGCTCAGTTCACTGAGAAAAGCGAGAGAGAGAGAGAGAGAGAGAGAGAGAGAGAGAGAGAGAGAGAGCCTCTAAATGAGCCAGATTACAGAGGTCTAGGAATGACAGAGGTTGACATGAGGACAATTGACTCAACCTTAACTCTGCCACCTAAGGTACTGGGTGACTTGTGGCAAACTGTTTTCTTTTTGGGGGGCTCATTTTTCTCATTTTTAAAATTTTGAGTTTCCAACTCTGAAAAGTTTTGTGATATTTATGGTCTGGAAAGCAAGTTATTACAGTGAGAGTAGAGAGCAATCTAGCAATACTACAGACAATGAGCATGCCCTTCAGGGTTTTAGTTACATGCTCCAAACTAGGTAATTTCAATACTGCAGTGTCTTGCCTGCATTTGCTTTTCTCAGACAATTGCCAAGAAGTCCCCACTACTGGGGTATGCTCAGTACCCTAAACTTCAGGCTCACAGATAGTGCTGGGCAGCATTGACTGAGGCCTCCACCACAGTGGGCATTACCACTCCTGGAAGATGAGGCTAGGCTGTTCTCAGAAGGCAACTGATGGCTGGTGTGTCACATGAAAAAAAACGCAGTAGCAGACTTGTACCTGTCACATCTCCAGGTCTTGTAAACTAAGGGCTTTGCTCACTTGCACTGTATAGGAAACTCATCTTCCAGAGACTCACTATTTACTGGCAGATGTCATCTAGCTTTGTCTGCCCCCATGGCTGTTAGTGGAGTTTTTACATAGTCTGCGTGGTGGCTTTTCAAAACCAAAATGAGCAGAAAAGGACATTAAACCAACACAGTATTTTATCTATCTATGGTATTTTATTTTACCAGTTGTTATGCTTGTCCTCATCCTCTACTGACTCACACTGTGTATTATAGCTACCCATAAGTTTATCTTATTTTTACTATGAGACTTTGAATTCTTGAAGGTGAGGAATACAATCTGGAATGTTTAAGGTTAACAGAGCCTAGTTGATAGCGTTGCATAGAAAGATTCACTGAACGAAACATTTTTTAAAAAATGCCTGCAGAACCCCCAAGTTATCTTGGATAGCAGAAAACTGTTCTTACATGCTGAATCTTTCACATAAGGGAGCTGAATTCTTAGAATAATTAATGGAGTCAGTGTTGAGTAAGATACACTTGATGGTCACCCAAATAATGCTCAAGAAACATGAATTTTTAATTGTTTTGCAAATACCTTGTCCATCTCCCCCCCCCTGCCAAAGCTGCTTTTCCAGGCTCATCAAATGTCCCTGCACATTTAACACTTTCAAGCAGGCTTAGCACAGCAGCTTTTATTGTATATTTTGCATCACCACCTGGTACATACTGTACGTTTAGCAATGTGCCTGGCTGAGTTGCTAATCAACACAAGTATTCTCCTGGGAAAAATGTGTTTTTAGTTACTGAGAATTTGCATTTTCTACTAATAGAGGCTCCATAACTGTGACAAGTTAATAAATTATGCATGGTGAAAAGTATTAGTTGCTTATTAGTCATGCTGCTAAATGTATGATTGGCTGCACAAAAACTAGAAAAGTTATAATTAATAAGTTTTCAAGGCTGTTTCTAGGATTTAATAATATAATGAATCTTGAGGTTGATGAGTCAAATAACTTGATCCAAAATATTGAAATAATTTAAATCCAAGAAATTTATGAAATACATTTTTCCCAAAATGATTAAAGTATTAAGATTAAAAAGTATATTAAAACTGCTGTTCTTAAAGTTTTCTTTCTTTTGTGTGAAAACAAATGGTTATCTAAAAAAGCTGGTTAAGATTAAAGGAATTGATTAAGATTAGTATGACAGCCTCATGTGACAACATTTTAGAAATGAAACCTCACTTTGGCCATATATTTAAGTACTGCTTTTCCAGAGGTTTTGTGTGAGTGGTTTGGGTTGAAGTAGAAGGCTATTACTTTGACTTAACATCTGTGTAGACAGATTATTGCTGTAGTTTGAAATGTGACTCTTCCCCAAAAGGCTCATGTGTTTAACGGCTGGGCCTTCAGTGTGTGCTGCTGCTGAGTGGTGATGGAACCTTTAAAAGGTGTACGCTGCCCTATTTGGAAAAAGTTAGGTCATTGAAGACATGTGCTTGAAGATGATAGTGGAACCCTGCTCCTTCTTGCATCTCTGCCTTTGCATTTTGGCTGCCATGAAGTGAACAGCCCCCCTCTATGCCATGTGCTTCTGCCTCGATGGACTATGCCACCAAAGAAGCTAAGTAACAGAAATGAGTCAAGATAAACCTTTCTCTCTTTTAAGCTGATTATCTCAGGTATTTTGTCACAGTAATGGAAAACTGTTATAGCCATGTTTGATGTTTTATCTCCACCATACTGTGCATCCTTCTGTAATTTCCTGGAGCACTCACTATCTTCTTTTAACATGTAGTCCAGGGAAGGGAATTTTGCCATTTCTATTGCAAATGATGAGCCAAGATAATCATCGATTCTGGAAGAGGCCATGGGGATCAAGAATACTGAAATATGAGCATCACCTTTCTTTCCTGAAAACATCTAATTCTAACATTTATTCCTGTGTGTGTTTGAGACCTCAGTGGGGAGCTCTTTAGATGATCATGGTACATCTTAGAAACTTGGATTCTTGTTTGTTCTTCGAATCATCAGAACCAAGTTTCAGGAAGCTTGCTCACAGTCTAACTCATAACTCTTATGTAATCACTTTGCAGACATCTTATCTATATGCCTTCCTTGTATTTCTGGATTTCCTTTGTTGAATTTTAAGTCTGTGGCTATTTATGCTTTGCTTTTCTGAGTGTACAGAGAGCTATAACTATGTTTTGACTAACAGTGAATCAGCAAACTGAGTTTTAGACTTTCCAATAGGTCTTTTCAGTTTATCTCTCTATCACCAAGCAGTTTTTGAAAACTATAATCATAGGGTCAGAGGCATCTTGAAATGCAGGTAGTTTGATTTCATCATCTTACCAGATAAGGAAAGTAATCCACAAGGAGAATTCAAATGACTATTGAAAATTATACCACTAGCTCTTCTGGTTTCCAGTAAATTATTTTTATTGGTTTTGCTATCCAATAGATTCCTATATTATTTTTGTGAGACATTTGAAACATAAGGTAGTTTAGAGTATTATATAAGGCCTAAAACTGAGCAAAAGTTTAAATATAAACTTTGCACAGTGTACGTCAAAAAAGTCAGCTTTATATTTTCAGAAGAGATGATCTATCCCTGAGGCAGGGGCATAACTGTCTTTATCCTTAGTAATACGGGGACTTGAGGAGTGAGGCCGCTTACTCTAGGTACAAAACCAAGCGTTGCCTACCATGTGTGTTTGGGAATAAGGAATTTAAAGAGCTCTTATATGATAGGGGCATGTAGTACAGGCTCACTGTACAGTATTTTTGTTCTAAACCCTTGCCAAATGGTACATTTATTGAATATCTTGATTGACATTCTGGTTTTTAAAAAGCTTCTTTGCTCATTTTGTCTTTAGACTTACATTTCCAACACAGGCTACTTTCTTGATGCTTGTTTGTCTGTGTGTCTGTTTTGTTTATCTGCATCTTTCAAGCCTGTGTGTCATGGATCTCTTGGAAGATGACCCTGGTCTCCTTGAGAGGCCTTGGTGCTCCTTTTCTCCCTCACCTCCAGCCAGATCTTTTCCCATCATTAAAAGGAATTTGCTTTTGGGTGTTTAATCAACACCTGATGATTTCTGTTTGCTCCTGTTCTCATCTAAATTCCCTCTTCCTAACTCCTTTGTAACTGTCAACACAATTGCTCTTCCCCACCTTACACACTTAGAGCTGGTGTATCTCTTTTACTAATATCCAGTATTATTCTATCCCCAAGTCTTATGACTCATTCACTTATGACATCTTTATCTTTATTGATGCTGATGATCAAACTCAGGGTTATTCTTAGGCTAAATTTGCCCTCTATTATGGATCTACACCCGTAGTACCATTTCCAATATCCTCAGAGCTTGGGTGTTTTCTTTTTTCTGTGATTCCTACAATAAGTCAGGCCTCTCACATATCATGTCCATGAGCCTTCTAACTGTAGTCACAAATTTATTTATTCCAACCACCCTCCTGCATCTACCATAGTTGTTTTGCCCATGTGTTTCAAATCCATTGGATTAATATTTATTGAGAACCTATTATGTGCCAGGTATATGTTATCTCAGTTAATCTCAAATACTACCAGTTGAAATGTTTTTATCGTTAGTATTATTATCAGGAAACATACATTGATCACTTACTATGCATGACACTCACTAATTACTATAATGATCTTATGAGAAGGTACTATTATGAACTCCATTTACAGATGAGATTGAAGATTTAGAGAGGAAGTAATATCCTTACCATACAACTAGGAATTGAGCCCACTGTTGGAGCCATCACAATATATCAACTTTCCAAACTGAGGCAGACTTGGCATGTCAAAGACTATTTCAGATTTTTACCCTTTTCCTGAAACTTCTTATGGTCTCATCCTTCTCCTAACTGTCTCTCAGAAGATGACCTCCTTTCCCACTTTCTTCCTACGTATTATCCCTTGAAGGTCCGTAGTCATCAGGATTTTCTCATGGATCCTTCTTTGTATGGACTCTAAACCATTGGCCCTTCACCATTTTGGTTATGGAGTCCTTTTCAGTATTTGAGAAAATTTTGAAATTTCTCTTCAAAAAAATGAACAAAAGTATTTAAATGTCCTTCCTTTAAAGCACAGGCACATGTGCTCTTCCACATAGAAATAAGTTCTAGATGGATTAAAACTCTAGAGGGAAAAGTGAACAGAACAAACAGTAAAATACAAGAAAATTTACTTCTCACACTGTTGGGTTGAGGAAAGCTTTTCTAAGTGTGCTGTCAATTCCAGAATCCGCAATGAAAGGACCAGACAGGTTTGATTTGTACAAAGTTTTAAATTCCATGCAGGGGTATTCCTAGCAGTAACATTCAAGGAGAGCACTGTTTGCAAAGCAGAAAATCCTTCTGTAGCATTAACTCTTTTCTTACCTCCGGTGATAATCACATTTGCTTTCACACAGTAACAAAAAGTATTAGCTCCTTTGGGCATGGCAAACTCTCTGACAGGCCTGGAAAACAAAAGTTAGATGTAGAATGTATATATTTTTCTTTATAAAGCTAATTCCAACTTCTAAAGGGAGTATACTCAGCAAGCTCAATTCTAAATTGCTTGTAAATCCACTTGTCCAGAGAAACATAAATAACGGTGAAGTCCTCACAGACCCACAGGATCTACTTGATTTTTGCTGTGGTGTGGATAAGTGTCCTCCAGAGGTGGAAAGACTTGTTCCCCAGCCCATGGGGCTGTCAGGAGGTGGGGGAATCTTTTAAAAAATGAAGTCTACTGGCTGCTCTGAGATGAATTGTTTGTGCTCCCCATCCCGATGTGCTGCCTGGCCACAGGACCAAAGGCAATAGGATCACCTAATCCTGGACTCCAAAACACTAAACTAAAACAATTCTCTTTTTAAATTGATTTACCAGGTATTTATTATAGTAAATAAAAATGAACTTACCCATATTTGAAAATATAAAATCTATTCTTGATTTGCTGATGTTATAGAAACTGCAGCTTATTGGATTTGGCTGTGAGGCCATTTTTGGTTAATCGCTGCATAAGATGGCAGAACATAAAGCCCAAACCAGTGCAGGGCCACAACAGTTCTACCTTATCTCCTCAGACTTTGATTTCTGTTTTTTTCCAATACTTTTCAGTATATTTCTTAGCTCTTAGTGAACAAACAAAAGGAACAGCCAGGAATAGTGGTGCATGCCTGTAATCCCAGCACTCAGAAGGCTGAGGCAGGAAGATTACTGCAAGTTGAAGGCCAGTCTAGGCTATGTAGTGAGTTCAAGACTAGCCTGAACTGTATAACAAGATCTTGTCTCAAAAACAAAACAAAACAAAACAAAACAACCAAGCTAAAAGGTCTAATACATACTGAGTAGAATTTGTGCCAGGCATTAAAACCAGGCACTTTTCATGAGTTAAGTAATTTTGTAAGACTATCAAGTAGGCATATTCATTTCCATTCTCAGGTGGAAAAACTGAAGCTGTGGAAAGCTGACAGTAATGTGTTCGCGGTCGCAGAGGTGTTGAGCACTAGGATAGAAACCAGGCTATCTAACCTTAGGGGAGGGTGCTGCTGTTTTCAATATGATAATTTGCTTGGAAGATGGGTGTAACTAGTAATTGTGATGTAACTATAACTTAGTTGTTTATCTCTTGGAAACTGTCAAGCTACCAAAGGGTTAAATGTTTAGTTGATGGCTGACAACAGTCCTCCATGGTCTATGTGGCATAATCAATCACAGACATTTCTCTTCTTGCTGGTACAAAATTCCAATGCTGAAATTTCCGTACAAAATTATAAGCAGAACAGTAATCATTTCTGACATGTAAATTTTTTGAGAGAATTTTGTTTCCTGCCTCTTTGGACGCTGTGCTGGTTCCTATTTTAACAGCTGGCCAATTACGTGTTTGTCTAAATGCAGCTTCATCCGGCCCAACTTAAGACTCATTACAGGAAATTGCAGAAATAGGAAGACATTGAATGGAGGGAACCCAACTCTCATGCTGTTGAGCTGATTCTCTAGTGGCTGGGATGGTTCAGGAAAAACACGATTCCACTGGATCACTTGAGAAACCTCTTTAGCCTTTAGATTTGGAAGACAGAGGCCCAGAGGAGGAAGTAGCTGAAAAACTCAGCCAGAATCTGAACAGATCAGTGATCACTATTTGCTGAGGTTACCTCAGTATTTTTATCTCAGTTTCCTGGCTCTCAGCAACTAAATTCCAAGAGATAGGAAGCCCAGAATTTGTCTTGCAGATAAATTCCTGACTATTGCAAAATAGATATTCTGAAGTAAAGACTAAAATGCTCTGGTTAGTTAGAAGCTTAAAGTTTCTATATAATCTAGTTATTTACAACTCCTAAGTAACAAACCTATGAAGCAATATAAAGAGTAGGAATTTAAATTTCCTACAATGTCATTACATAAATTAAAAATACTGGGCCAGGGATTTAGCTCAGCGGCATAAGCTCTTGCAAGGCTGTGAGTTTAATTCCTGGTACCAAAACAACAACAACAAAAGACATAAATTAAAAATACATTGAAACACACATTTTGAAGAAACACAAAAATGTGTTAAACTCACAGATTGATTGCCTCTGTGTGTGTGTGTGTCTGCGTGTGCTTATGTGAATGGAAGGTGTGAAAGGATAAAAATAAAATAAGAGAGTGTGAGCGTGTGATTAGTTATCTCTGCTTTTGAGATTTCCTCACTAGAAAAAAAATTTAATGTGCCAATATTGTGCTTGTTCCATAGTATATTTTTCCCTGACAAAAAGAAATTATCTAGACTGAAGGAGGTTTACAAAAAGAGAAAATAAGAAATAAAGTATATATACCTCACTTAAAACTTAACCTGAAGGGCTGGAGATTTAGCTCAGCGGCATAAGCGCCTGCCTTGCAAGCAGGCAGTTGTGAGTTCAATCCCTGGTACCGATAAAAAGGAAACAAACAAACAAAAAAAACCTTAACCTGAAAATTCACAATTTGACTGGAAGTCAGATCCTAATATTTGGAAAAAGGGAATACTGCCACTATCATCTCTTCCTAAAGGAAAATACAATTCATTTCCTTCCCTTCAAAGTTGTAACATTTACTATTAACATGGATTTTGACAATACATGGAAATAAAAATCTTTAAAAATCCATTCTTCGTGAAAGAGTTTAAGTGCTTTCAACTGCTATAGGATTTTATAGTTTTGGAAACAGCAGCACCCATCTTAGGTTATTTGATAATCACCAGAATTCTGTGGGATATGAAAGCTTAGAGTATTTTCATTCATAAACGATGGTTAAGGTCTCTAAAACTTAAGTAACATATCTAATACCAGGGGTTAGTAGTAGAAATGACATTAGAACTCATTTGCTTAGCACAAATTTCTTCGTGCACTCATAGTCTTAGTAAATAGTGCCATGTAAACAGTTCTTGAAAATGGAAGCATGGCAGTCACCTGAGGCACAAGCGTCCTTTTTCTAGATCGTTGCCTGAGCAGATGGTCATCTCATGCAGATGTATGCTCAAACATTGTCTCCTCACAGCAGACTCTCCTGACTGTCCTATCCAAAATACTGCCTCTTACCATTCTCCATCTCTAACCTCTCCTACATTATTTCCATCATTTGCTCACCTAAATTTATGTTATTTACTTATGTGTTTGTTATCTATCTCTCCTACCTGAGCTCAGTGAGAACTGAGAATGTCTGCTGCATACCATGACATCACTATAGTTTGGGGTCTGTAATAAGCATGCTGTAAATATGTTTGAGAATAAAAAAGTCAAACAAACCCCTCTCAACTATTCCTCTTTCCACGAGTTCCTCAATTCTTGCAAATTATACAAGAATCTGTCTTCCCTGCATCCCTACTATCACTGGTTAAGTTCAAATGCTCATTTTTCCTCCAAATTCTGCCATATCTTCTTCTCAACTGGTTTCCTTTTCTACTTGCATTTCCTCAGACTAGTCTCTAATTTGCTGCTAGGGTGATCTGTCAAAAGAACATTTTCATCACTTTCCTTTATAAAATATTCAATGGTTTCCTCCACACTCCAGATTAAAATGCCAGCTTTATAGAAAGCATATAACTCGTTTCGGCCTTTTTTAGCTTCGTCTTTCCCCACTCTTCTCCCCTGACACGCCAATAACACCAAACCATTTACAGTTTCTAGAACTCACCATCTTCTTCTTCCTTCCGTACTTTGCAAATGCCAGTTTTATTAAAATTATTAAATTATTATTATTAAATATTAAAAATTAGGAGAAATTGAGATATCAAGATGCTGGAGAGGAGAGACAAAACTAAGGGTACTAAGACTTGATAAGACTTGATACTTCAACCTGTGTAACAAAAAGAGAAGAAGTAAAGCCTTGACCCTAGGCTCTGCCCAGCAAAAGGGATAGAGGTTTTCTCACTGGTGCAGTGTGCAGACAGGGATGGAAGGCCAAGAAGAACACTGGGGAGACAAGAGCTCAGATGACAAACAGGGTCCAAGTGGTAACGAGGAAAGAAGGTCAAGGCAAAGACTGATGAGATGCAAGATAAAAGAAAGGTCAAGTGTCACACTTGGAGATCCTTGAGTTTGGTGCACTGGGAGTTAGAGTCTTCTAGAACTGATAGGAAAGGCACAGAGATCAGAAGAAAGATTTTAGAGTTTCTAAACAAATAAATTCCAGGTCCTGTGAGTAAGGACCTGTCAATATTGTTCAGAATAATCTCTTGATTTCTTTTATAATGTTAGCATTGGTATCACGCAACTGAACTTATAAAGGAAAGACTATGAAGGAAGAAAAAAGCCATTTCAACCTCCTAAATGCAAGCTTAGTATGTTTAGCAGCTGTAACTTTTCTTAATGAAATCACTGCTAAATATTTTCTTTATTCTCCTTGTAAGATTTCTTGTTCTTATTTCTCTGGCTTACAGGGGACTATCACTTAACACACCCTTTCCTGAATTTCTTCTGTGTCTAAAATTTTAAACTTTTCAAAAGGTCTTTAACACCCTGCTTTGCATTGTTAATTATCACTCTCTGTGTTGGTGTGTTGGTAAATGTTTCATATTTTGTTGAGGTGAGGAAATGGGGAGGGTCGATGATCCCTGGTGTTTGCTGTTTTCCATGAAATAGTTACTCCTCCCCAGGCAATTTCAGACTCCCACGGTGACACCTCTGAACATGGAGATGAGAAAATATATATACCTGTGCAACTTATCTAGTATTTATGTATTCCACAGATACAAAAAACCCTGAGAAATAAATGATAGCAAATTATAGTTAAATAAATAAAGAATTGATGGGTTTGAGTATTTATTGCCTTTGTTTTTTTAACTATAACTGACTTGTGAATTTATGCAACTTAATTTTAGTAGTAATTGTAGTGTTTAACAACAGATTTGCCAAATTCCTGAAATTAACTCTCATATATGAACTCACATGATCTGGCTCTGGCATACCATTTATATATTATCTATAGTTCTTGCTTTCCTATTTAGACTTTTGAGCATTTAGAGGTAAGGTAATAACTTAACTGTATTAATAAATGTTTGTTGAGTAACTGATTTGTTTCTGGATTAAAGTTAAATTGTATGACTATTACTAGTTTCTAGTTGTCATATTATTTATTAAAATTATCTACTCAATTTACTGCAAGTATTTTCCAGGTAAAAGCATGGCTTTAGATTTGTATATCTTGGAAATGAAAACTATTTATCTAAATCTTGAAGTAGAATATGTGACTACAAGGGCATATTATACTTGCATGTGCTTTCACAATGTTTTGTGGTTATGAATGTATTAAGAATTATCACCATAGTATAAAATCAAATTAGATATAAAGATGCTCTATTTCTTAAGTAAATTTCATTTATATCTTTATAATTAATTGGTGTATTGAGACTAGTGTCAGTTAAAGTGATTATTGATAGAATCAGATTAACATTTACTTGGTTATTCTTTTTTATTCTTTGTCCTTGTTTGTTCCTACTTTTATCTCACACTCTTTTTCTTCCTTTTGTAGTTGCAATTGAACATTTTATTTAATTCTATTTTCTCTGCCCTTCTGAATATCAATTCTCCTCCTCTTCTTTCTTCTTTTAACTTTTTAAAAGTAGTTGTTCTAGAGTTTATAATAAATATTTTCGACTAATCTGAAAATCCATTTTTCAAAAAACACTATACAACTTCACTAGGAAGGCAAGTGCTTTATAAAAACAAATCAATAGGGGCTGGGGATTTAGCTCAGCGGCATAAGCACCTGCCTTGCAAGCGTATGGTTGTGAGTTTGATCCCTGGTACTGGTAAAAATACAAAAAAAAAAAAAAAAAAAAAAAAAAGAAAGAAAGAAAAAAAATCAATAGGAATTCTATTCTCTAGTACCTTGTTTATTGCTCTCATAATTATTTTATTATGAATAATTATACATATGTATATATCATTAAAGACATCCTTGATATTATTTTGAACAAACTGTTACCCATTGGATCAGTTAAGAATAATAAGAATAAGTTATTTTACCTTCACTTTTTCTTTTTTTGATGCTCTTTTTAATGTAAATACAAATTTCTCATTTATATCATTTTTCTTCTAAGAACTTCTCTTTATATTTCTTGCAAGTTTTAACTTGCATTTCTCTAATGGCCAGAGTTGTTGAACATTTTATTTTATTTTATTTTTGTTGAACATTTTACAGTTGTTGAAAAATTTGTTTATCTGAGAAAATTTTATTTCTTCTTCATTTCTGAAGTGTAATTTTGATTTTAAAAAACTTTTATTTTCAGGAAAAAAGCAGATAAACAAACAATGAAAACAAGTTTTAAAACAGGGTAGTAGGATAGTTACAATACTTGATACATTGCATATTGGTGTCTTGTAGTAGCTATTCAGAGTATAGGACATAGACATGATATCTTGTCTAAACAATGTTAGCGCAAAACATTCTTTTCAAGGACAAACAGAAGCTAGCCGTGTAACTACCTGAACTATCTTGCATATACATATATTTTTTCCTTTCACCCATTCATCCTTTCCCCATCACAGTTTTTTTTTCTTTTGAACAGTATCTTCCCAATTCACAATATCTACTGTACATTTTTTTATTTTAAAGAGAATAAAAACCAGAAAACTCAACATGCAAACAAATCTAAAGAACAACAACAAAAGCAAAATGACAACAACAAGAAAAACAAAAATAATGATATAGGTTGTCAAAGCAAGATGATAGGAATTTAACAATGATTGTTATACTGCATATTGTTACCTTCAAAATAGTTGGTCAGGTTATCAGATACAGAAATAAAACAAAACGGTTAAATGGAACAAAACATTGAATTTCAAAAACAAGACGAAAAGAAATTCCCTACTGGTGCCACAATGCACACTGCCATCCTTCAAATAGATGCTCAGACCAGCAGCCCCAACCCTGCAAAGTCAACCAAAGGACACAAGCATCAAGCTATTCCTTTCAGCTCAGTTGCTATCATCTCACCCTAAGTCCTCGAATCATCCAGTTGCTCACAGGAAGGGGTGGAGTATGCTTTTCTGGTTTCCCAGACCGAGTACTGGCTGGCTCACTTCTAGAATGGTTGGTTTTTTCCCTCCTCAACACTAAATATTTCACATGAATTTCTTGCTTAAAGAAATCAGATAAAATTCTTATCCCTTTTTTCTCTAGATAAGGTATTTTTCTCTTCTGTATTCATTCAAGATTTTTCTTTATCTTTTATTTTCTGAATTGTGAGCTTTCGAAGTGCTTCTCATTTTTGCCCGAAGTTGGGCCTGGATGCCTACAGTGGGCTGGAGCTGAGTCCTTCTTTTTCTTCAGGTTCGCTCCTCTGAAAATAGTTCAGGCTCTGGGAATGTAGTTTCTCTGGTGGGCAGGCCTTGTTAAGAACAGAATGCTCTTTCAAAATAATTCCTTTTTTCATCTCCTTGCCAGAAGTGTAAGGAGACTTTTATCCAGTATTTATTGTGAAAATCTGGTTGAGTTTCTAGAGGTGAAAGCCACAAAAATGTGGAGACTCTCAAGTTTTTCTGTCTTAGTACTAGGGATGGATCCCGGTGCCTTTACACTGAGCTTCATCACCAGGCTTATTTTTCTTTTTCTTTGAGAAAGGGTCTTGCTAAATTGCTGCATTATTCAAATTGAACTCTGATTCACAATCCTATCTCAGCCTCCCAGAGTGCTAGGATTACAACACCGTGCAGCCGTGCCTGGGTTCAAGGTTTTGACTGTCACAGTTGTCCATCCTGACTACCTAGGAACTTGTCAATGACAGTTTAGGTCTGATATTGCTTGCTGTGGGGGTTTCTGCTCATGGATTGCTGCTCTAGTAAATGGTCACTATCTGCTTCCCTCTCTCTCTAGTTGGAAGGCAGAAAATTTTCTCTGTGACTTCCTGCAGCCAACTTATAGAAAAAAATTGTCATTTCAATTTGTTCAGTTTCTTGCTTGCTACTAGAAGGGAGTGACAACTTCCAAGCTTCTCACACGCCAGACTGGAAACCAAAAATCTTAATGTATTTTTCTAAGGTATCTTTGTTGAGGTATAATTTACGTACCATAAAAGTCACCATTTATAAAAGTGGGTAATTCACTGCAAACTTGTGTAATTACCACAAAAGTTTTGGAGCCATACATTCCACCACTCCAGAAAATTTCCCTGGTACCCTTTTGGGATTCTTGTTGATACCACCAACTCTAGGCAACTGATGATCTATTTTCCTGTTTCCATAAATTTGCCATTTTGGACATATCCTAACAGTAGATTCATACAGCATACTGTCTTTTTCATCATCTTTCTATAACAATATTTTTGAAATTTACTCACTGTAACATAAATCTTAAGAAATTTTAAAAACTAAAAATTAAATTGCAATAGCTGCTTTTTAGTCATTAATAAAATTTCACCACATTTAAAGTGAGTTAGCACATTACTAAAATTCATCTTTAAAATGTGATTGTAATAGACACACAAATCATACTCACAGACTAGTCAAAACAATGATTTTAAAGTATAGAGTTTGAACAACAGAACAATATTTGGAATAAATCTGGACATGTCTGTAATGATTTATTCCACTAGAGTAGAGGAATAAAATAAAAATTGAACAAAATTGCTATAGGGAGGACACATCATATTTGCTTTGCATGAGTGACTTCAGTTTCCTCCTGAAGATTCAATTAACCTTGTCAAGCAAATGGAATGGTTAACATTTAACATCTGATTTTTCTGAAAAGCAGATTGAAATTTCCAAGGCTTGCTATAAAATTCTGAGGGTCACAGAATGTTCATGAATATACATTGTTGTACTTACAAATTGTCCTCTAGTCTCTTCAAGGATTCAAAAACTAGTGAATGAACACTGTCCAAGGAGCAGGACCCAAAGCAGTTTAGGGATGGAATATATCTAACTCTCATAACCCAGTCATTATGCAGCTTCCTTTTAACACTAAGAATGAAAAAACATGGGGTGTTTTGTTAGACACAGAAACATATAATATTAAAAAATTATTTCCTAACACACACACATTATATATATGTGCTTATACAAATGGACTGTTCACCTAGAAATATAATTTTTCACTATTCTATCATAAACATTTTTCATATTAAATATATTACAAAATATAATTTAAGGGGTATAAGAAACTATTTAATATGGTTATAGTTTAATTATTGAACATCTTTGATGCCATAAATATTTTTCAGGAACACAAAGAAAAATGTATTTTATGACACTGATGTGCTGCCTACTATGCTAGGGAAGCACGTAAGAAAGATATATTTTATACATGTATATATTACATACATATGACATGTTTATAAAATAGGTAAATATTCATTTATAGAATTTATAACATGCCTATATATCTGAATTACTTATATAAATAATTAATCATTTAAGTTAGTTACTGTTGGGCACTATTATTTACCATTAGCAATGTAGCTGTTTCAACCATACTTATAATTTGGAATACACAGGCATTCCAGATCCCAAAGCATTATGAAGATGTGTGGTGCATCTTCCTCAGTTGCCTTCTGGAAAGGTTCATCTGACTCAATTTTCTACCACCAACAGTGTGCAGAATGCCTATCTCACAGTGTCTTCTTAGTTATAATCTTTTTCAATTTTATAAGGAAAAAATGGTATCTGATTTTAAGTTGTACTCCTTGGTTAACAGGGAAGTGGAACTTAGTATAAAGTTTATGTTTCTCTACTAACAAAAAATACTATATACGTATCTTTAAAAACTTTTAAGATGGGCCAGGGATTTAGCTCAGCGGCACTTGGTCATGAGTTTGATCCCGGTACCAAAACAAACAAAAAAAAATTTAAAGATGCTGAAATTAAAAGGAAGACAGTCATATCAACCTTGACCTCATTACTTGGCCATACTGTTAGTGTTTGTGTCTGGTGATCACTTTGGAATGTTTACTGACATTTTGTTTGTACTATTGGTGCATGTGTGTGACTTAATCCGTTTGTGGCCTTTGTTCATTATTCCCTTGGGGAGTTATTGCTTTTTAATTCAATTCTAAGACATATAAAAAAAACTAAGACCGATAAATGTTGTCTGTAGTATTTGTGGTAGACATTCATTTCAGTTTGTTATTTACTTATTAAATGGATATATTGAGGTTCAAATGGTTTTTGTTGGTATATGGTCAGATCTATCAAAATTTTCCTTTGAATTCTGTATCCATTGCTTTTATGTTTAAAATCTCCTTATATTCAAGTGCTAGTAAACAGTCACACATATAGCTTTTAAGGATTTAATTAAACTCTTCAACCTATTCAAATATGTGGAGGTTTTATTTGCCAGTAGAACTTTAAAAAAGGAATTTCAATGTCTCATTTTCCTGTCCATCTTCCCTCTTATACTGAAAGGTTCTTGAGACAAAGAACATTTCTTGCACAGATTCGACTCTCAAATCTCCAGCATAAGATCTTGCATCTTCTTTCTGCCCTAAATAATATGAAATAAATAATGACTATGATTATTAAAGCAAGTGGACCATTCTTACCTTTTAAAGTTCTTTGAGTCTAAGATCTGACTTTGCAGTTTCTTTTTGATTTTTGATTGCTTTAGTCCAAAGTCATCACTATTCATTGTGAATTTGCTCACAAAACCACCATCATCCCCCAGGAGGATATCTTCTCGGCACAGCTGGTCAGGCAGAGGCACCACACACACACACAAAAGGCAGTGATCCATGGGCTTGATGACAAAATAGTTTTCCTAGAAATAGATGAATGTTTTAATGAGTTATTATATTGCTCCAATTAATAAATATTGTCAGGGCTATGGGTGTAGCTCATGGTAGAGCGTGTGTTTAGCATGCATGAGGCCTTGGTTCAATTACTAGCCAACAAAATGAAATAAAATAAAATAAAGTATTTCCTATTGGTGTTTCTTATTTTTGATACTCTCACAGTGATAAAAGGACTTTTAAAAAATAGCAAAATTAACAAACAATAAATATGTAAGCAAAAGTTAATGAATATGCACTATGAACCCAACGTGGTGTTTTACGTACTTCTAGCTCAGTAAGTAATGAGATTTTATGATGCATTACTGTGAATGGCCTTTTCTTGGATTTGTAAGCAAATATTAACAAGGACTATGGAAAGGTTCAGGTGTTATCAGGTCATTGACATAAAACTAGGTGGTTAAAAAAACCAAGAAAATCGAGTTTCAAAGTCCCATGTATTATATAAAGTATAATCAGGAAAAAGTTCCTAATATTCAGATTTATCCACAAAAATTCAACATGCATTTGTGAAGCATTTGTACTATTGAATGCATTCACCAAATTATGTAACCATTTGCTCTTCTAGTTCTTCTATGTCTCTAAGATAGAAGAAAAATATTTTTTAAAAATTTTGGTATATGTCCTATTTGCACTAGCATGAGTAGGAGCTGAACATATTCAGAAGTTCAGTCATTCCACAAATATTTACTGAGCTTCTATTATGTGCCAAGGATTATTCTGAGTGTGGATGAACCGTAATGAACGAGACAGTTTTTGAGTCTGTGGAGCTACCATGCTCGTGGGGAAGACAGCAGAATAGAATCAGTCATATAACAGGACATGCACTGGGGGAAGTGAATCAGTTTGTATAAAGTGCAGAAGCCACTTGGTGTCCACGACCTTTGATCTGGGACCTCAATAATGGAGAGAAAGACAAAGAGGAGATTGCGAGGATGCTGATAAAAATGAAAAAGACAAAAAAAAAAAAAAAAAAGAAAAAAAGAAAAAAAAAAGAAAGAAACCCTAAAAGGAGACGAATGTCAGAAAGACAGAAAGAGAAGACACTGTGGAGTGTAGTCCTCTCCCAAGACAGGGGGAGAAAGCGGTGTCACATGCAAAGATTTTCCTGGGGGGGGGGGGGGGCTGGACTTTGATAGAGGATAAGCCACAGCATCAGTCTTCTCCGGAAAACAAGGGCGGTTTCATATGCTGAGAGGAGAGGTGGAGAAGGGTATGACATTTAGGAAGACTTGCAAGCAGGGAGAGTGAGCCGCAAGGAGGTGCGCAGATGGGCGGAGCCGCAGGGAGCAGGGCTGAGTGTGCAGACCTGGCTTTGTAAAGACGCCAGCCTGGGTGGCTTGTGCTTTCCTAGCAGTGCTCTGCCCCTGTGAAAGGCAGAGGGGGCTGTAGCATCTGCGCAGGTTGAAAGGTGGATTGGAAAGCGCAGAGCTGAGGGCCACAATCCCAGATGACCCTCTTGGGGTGGAGGCAGGAAGGGAAGTGGAAGAGGTTCCAGGAGATGGGAGAGAGCCTTCGAGAAATCACAAGCTTGAAAAAGCAACAGTGAATACAGGACAGCTTGAGGGAGAAACGATGATCAAAGACCAGACTGAAGTTGAGGGTTTCAGAAATTCATAAACCCTCGTGTAAAATGTCACGAGATGATAACACGGTGTGTAATAAAGCGCACCAAACAACAGATTACAGTCTTTGACATCATTTGACATCAGTAGTTGGTTAATTGTTGACAAATTGCACTAAAACTTTGGTTTCTTACAGATGCTAGGAACAAGTAAACTTCAGAGATTAGACTGTTTCTTAAACTCCCATGCCCTTCACGGTCAGCCTGTTTCTGAGGATTTTTGTATCCCTACTGCTCACCAATCTCACCTCTTCCCCAACCCCTATTGTACTTGCTCCTTTTTTAATAGCATAACTTGATGATCCATTACATTGTGTGCTATGTTTATTCATGAAGTCCTTCAGGACTGAATGGTTTTTGAGTGCAAAGAAAATGTTCATTACTTTCAAATGTCTGCAGAATCTGAAGACCCACTAGACTGGCTAACTGGTGACCTCTTAGATGTCTTATTGAACTTTTGGAGTAATTTTGGCACATTAGTAATTTTCTTTATCTAATAAAACTGGACAGGAGATAAAGACTTTGAACTTGATAACATAAGCTTGATAACAGAAAGATAACATTTAGATGATTAAGAAGTGATTTGTATATGTACCAATTTCTCTGGATGGATGTAATTATCATGTATACCAAACAAATACTAATAAAAAAAAAAAAAGATGACTTGCTCTCTCCCTCTCCAAATCAAAACAAAACCCTGAATGAAATGTATAGTAAATCAGAAAAACATTCCCTTTTCATTACAGAATATGAGGGCTGAGCTTGACTTAAGGGATTATTTAGTTAAATTCCTTTGTTTTCTATGTGAGGGGACATAGAAGAAAGTAGACTGTTCATTCCCTTTACCAGCTCTGGAAAGACAGTCTCATTTCTTTTGAGTATTTCTCTTAGCACAGTACCTGACTGCCCCCTTGAGCTTTATAATCCCAGACAATGACGGTCCTTTCTGTAGTGGCCACAATTCGTTTCAGCTGGGAGAGGTAATCACATCCAGTAATCCAGGAGGTATCCTGCCAGAAACGCATAAGAATTGAAGTTATAATACCTTTGCTTTTTAGCATAGTGGTGGGTACTAAGGGCAGGTTATGGACATTGAAAGTTCCACTGTGCAGAGAAACCTTGCATTCCATCTGAATGGCGTCAGGAAAGCTTCACCTCTGCATCCCTTTCACCAGCACCCTGAATTGTTCAGTACCATCAGCCGGAGACTGACTGACTCAGCAAGCAGAGCAACTGCTCCCTGATGCACGTGGCAGCTGGCAGAGATGCAGAGTTTCACCTTAGTCACTTCTGGAGGTTACTTACTTCTTTCCCTGGGCACAGAGAGACCAGTAGGTTCAGGACAGTGATAAGTGTTCTCTGGCCCTGCTGCATGCTATAACTTTTAACTGGCAAAGAGCTTAGTAATCATGTAATCAATCATAAATTGAGGCCATGAAGTTTGTCCTGTATCTAAAGTCACCAAGCTGGCACAGACAGACTCTACAATAACCACCACACACAGCTGGATAGAAACAATGGCTTCCACTTAGGAGGATCTCATTTGCCAGAAACTGTTATATGTCTTCAACCAGGCCCTTGAGTCTTTGCTTAAACCTGTTTTGAATTTTAATGGATTTGTTCTATCTAAGAAACAGAAACTCCCAGGTTTACAGAGAGTCCCGACTCTGCCAGCTGGATGGTACCCTGCTCTGTGGTTCAGTGAATTCATCCAGTACATGTAAGCAGGGTAAAAAAACCAAACATTTCCTTGCCTCTCAAAAGTCCATGGCAGGATTCTGAAATCAAGTCACTATAACTTTATATCTGCCCCAATGATTGTGTTTATGTTAGTGATATAGAATAAATGAATTATAAAATTGCTCTTGAATTTTTATGTTGTCATTTAAAATGAAAAGTTCTGAAATGATTTCCCTTAGATACTTCCTTGTTCCATAATTTGGATGGTGTCCATTTTTATATTCCTCAATAGTGAGTGCTTAGAAAATTCAGAAGTTCTTAACTTGAATTTCCCAGGAGTAGCCAGTTTCTTAGAAATCCTTTGCAGATAGTTTAACTCCAGGAAGCAATACCTGCATCTTCTTTGCTACTTCCCAATAAACATAAATTGACAATCTGTGAAATAAGTTATACTCAGAGCCTATCAAGGCAGTTCATCAAGATTTGGATTAACTGTGGAGGAAAGAAACCTCATCAAAACTCTGACATTCTTAGAGAATTTCGAAGTATACTTACTGTGATATTGGTGCTGATCAGAACTTTCATCTATGAATAAAGGAAAAGGATAATGAAAGCTAGTTGGCATGTATTTAAAAGATGAGGATGCTGACTCTATGGCAACACAATCTCTCCATGACTTAATGTTACTGGTCATTCTACCTTCCTTTAGTTTCCTGTTTCTCCTGCCCACAAAACATTTGTGTTTGTGAAATATTGCACACAGTTTGCAGTGAACAAACTTAATACCTCTTTGGCTTGTCCTTAAGCTGGGTGAGTATGCTTTAAAAACACGTTACCAGTTTTATTGATCTTTTATTGATCCTACATGCACACTCCCTTACATTCTTTAGTTATTCAAAGCAATATTTAATAACAAATGTGGGAAATGCAAATAATACTAACAGCAATGATAAGTGTAGTTCAAAGAATGCTAACTAGATCAAGGTGTACGAACATAGGAGCTGCAAAGAAAAACATAACATTGTTTCACTGAAAAGATATTTCTCCAAAAATGTTCTACTCAAGGGGCATCTTCTTTTATTCCATAGGGATGTGTTGAGTGAACATTATCCTTAAGTACTGTACCATGCTAGGTGAGCATCAGAGATTCATCCTAAGCAGAGAGCTAGTAGGTACAAGGAGCTTCTCCCAAGTTGGAGGTAAGTAACTGAAGCATTTCAGCGACCCAGTTTCTTTTTACATACTCAGATGGTCTTGGGAAACATCTAGAAAGTGACTTCCCAGAAGGAAAAGATTATGTGAAACAGAAAAGATTATGTAAAACATTGGGGAGAGCATTAAAACTATGTGTCACAGCCACCCACAGACTGTATTCCACCTGAAGCATTCAGAAGGCTTCACTAACCAGGGACTTGTTTCTACACGAGAAAAAGAAAACGTTGTAAGGAAAATGTTAAGCAGCAGAACAGAAGAGCTGCAGCTTCCTCTTCTACTTCCCAACATCCATCTTTAGTAGAAGTCACTTGCTTAGAATTCTCTTACCTTCTGGAAACTTTCACAATCTTTATTAATATCTTCTACAGTTCTAAAATTTATCTGTTGTGCCAAAATTTTATTTATATTTCATATCATCAGGAAAATATTTAACTGTGTTAGTTCTACTTCAGATACAACCTAAAATATGGATTAACTTATGAAAATGTATTTAGTTATTAGTAGTTACATTTTAACAAATTATCCCTGTGGCATATTATTTTTCTCATACAGTCTGTCATCTTATTTGCAAGGCATGTAATATCCTTGCAAATAAGATACCTGATTATTTTTGATGTATTAAATATTGAAATAACTAATTTTAAGCAATCTTTGCTCTCCATTTGCCTCATCTTAATTGAAATGGATGTGTGTGTTTGTAAGCATGTATGTGTGCATCTGTAAGCCTGTGTGTGCGTGTGCGTGCGTGTGTGTGTGTGTGTGTGTGTGTGTGTGTGTAAAGTATCTCTGGAAATACAGCAGGGCCACCAAACTTATTTCATATAGCATCTGTTTAATATGTAGATCATTATCTTCTTCCTTAGTTGTTTTTTAGATACCATCTTAGTTCCATTTTTGAAGAAATAAAGGTAAAAAGTGAGATGGGAAATGATCCACTATGAAAAAAAGAGTTTGGGAAGGTTTTTATATTAAATGAGGAAAATCACGTTTGTTTTCCCATCATTTCTTCATAATAGCAACTGATGATATGTACTGAGCGCTTACAATGATGCTAAGCCCTATGTGGGCACTAACTTATTCATCTAGCACAAGTGTCTTGGGAGGGAAGGTCCGTGGTTCTCAATGAGAATCCAGAGAATGAAGATGTCCACAGCTGTGTTTGCGCCGGAACCACGCTCCATGCTCACACCCCACATCACCAGGGCCTGACTCCAAGGCCTAGTGGCTCCTCTTCTCACATAGCTGATAGCCTGTCATGTCAACTTTTGAAAGACTCCTTGAACTGAGTGTTATTGAACGGTTGAAAATTATTGTGGAAACTTCAATCATACAGCGGTTGTTTCAAATGGTTGTTTACTTATATAAAGACTATCACAAGTTGGAAATGAACTAATTAGAATTTTTAAAATATGTTTAACACCAAACATTCACCTTTAATTTTTGCAGTGAAATATTGTATTGACTATGCCATCATACATTCCTCTAAAATCTTATGTTTTTTTAAAAAAATATTTTATTTAAAAGGAAAAAGAGAAAAAAAAGCAGAACAAACAAAACAGTGTAAGGGTACAAGTAATTCAGAACTACAGAAAAGCAAAAAAGACAAAAAACAGTACGCTATCACCAGTTAATAGATTACTCGCTATCATCTTAGAAACGGTGTTTCAGGTCACAGGATCAAAACACACAAAGCGAACATTCAAACAGTGAGAATGCAAACAGTTGTGTTCAGTAATCCAATCCAAAATATTAATATGGTCTTCTATGTAACACACCTAAACACCCTTGCTGTTGTATCCTTCAGGGCACTTTTCTTTCCCTCTCTTTATTACAACAAAATTTACACATTTTGGGCTTTATTGCTCCCTTAGATCTTATTACTTTTTTTGTAAGAGAATAAAATCAAGCATGATAAAACAAAGCTGTCAGTCAAAACCAAGGCTAGACATAGCACATGATGTAAAAACAGAGTACAAGGTTATCAACAATGGCTACCATAATGCCTCTTGCTTCCTTAAGAAGAATTGTCTATCTCTTTAGGTATTATAAAGTTAAATGTAACAGTAGAGAACAAGACCAATAGAACCTAAACTTTGTAAATCTTACAGCACCTCAAAAGAGGATAATAGTCAAACCAGAATGGGCATCATAGTGAATCTTATTGCCTTTAAAGTAGTTGCCTTTACTGATACTTGATACTTTCATACAGAGCAGAATAGAGTCTAATCAGTCAGAACAAGATAACGGGGGTATTACAGGACTTCAAGTTGATAGGAAATCAAAAAAGTTACTATAATATATCCTGCTAGATTTTTTATTTTTTCCCCTTAGTTTAAAAAAGGAATTTAAAAAATTAAATAACTTTTTAATGAATAAGGGAGAGGTTGAGATAAAAAGGGGCATAACAACATAACAATACAGGTTAAAGCATGACACTTTCAGCAACCTAGTGCTTCACCACCAAATAACCCGACTTAATAGTAGTTACCATAGTGTCTTTTTCTTTGAAATACTTGAATATAACTTTATATGCTATAGCATCAAACATATCAAGACTGTAACACCATTCAAGTGGATGACAGCATTGTAGAGTATTTAGAACCAGCTAACAGAAAAAATGATCAATGGTTTCTATATTGTCTCTTTGCCTATAACAATTTTTGTTTATACTACCACATACGATAAAATCCAGCAAGCTACAACATGATAAAATCAATGGAGACAGAAGAGCCATAGTTTGGTACGGCTTTAAGACAAGATGGTATTAAATCAGCACTAGCTATTATGATGTCTTGTTTTCTTCAAAAGGGCTGTTCACGGCATGATAGGCCATAATATCAAACAGCCCAGAATAAAGCCATTCCAATTTATGAGTGAAAATTTTATAAGGCTTCAAGGCCACATAATGGGGAATCATGGTTATCATGTACTTTTATATATTTGAATCATTTCCTACACTAGGGAAACTATTCGGTGTTCACAGGTGTGAGTTTGATTTAGTTCACTTATGAGTATGGTTTCAAGCTGCATCCATAAAATCTTATGTTTTGAAAATGAAAGTCCAAAATTTAAAAATCTGCAAAGGAATGGCATGCCTACAACTTATACAGGAATTGACTGCTGATAAAGTACTTCTACATTCATCATTTCACTTGATGTGCACTACAGTCTTCTTGGAAAGAGAGGAATAGATGTGAAAAAAGAGATGTGAAAAGATACAAGTGGCTTATTAAATTCCCTACTTAACATAATAGTTAAATTGAAGGGCTGGACTTGGAATCATTTTATTAACACCAAGTCCAAGGTTCTTGGTAGGGCTTTTCATTACATAGGTGGATGATGACAAAATCACTTGATTTGTCCATTTTCCTGTTTTCATGTGAGAAGTTGTCTAGGTTCACCTTTTAACTACCACCTTGTCATGTGGTTTGATATGCCTGAGAAACATGCCACAGGCAGTTACCAAAATCTCAATAATTTCCCCAGACATTAATACAGTGAGGTACTACTCTTGTATGAAAAAAGGATAAACTTGAGTCAATTGTAGGAAAATGGATACATTTTAAGAAAATAATGTGAAGTGAAATAAATTGGGCACACAGATTTAAGTACCACATGACTTTATATATGAGAAATTCAAATTATAAAGAGCATAGTAAAAAATAGGGAAATAGGGAGATAGATCTTTTGCAAAAGGAAAGGGAACCAAGAGATGGAGAGGGAGCAAGGGAGCGAAGGGGTGAACAAAAGAGAATTAAGATTAAGTACATGTACCAGCTCCCCATGAGGAATGTAATCATTGCATACTGCAAATATGTACCAATAAAAACAAAAATTTTTAAAATTTGCCCAGGGTGCATTTTTTGAAAAAAAAATTTTTGTAATAACTCTGAAATATGGTTTCCATTTTACCTCAAACATACACAGGGAATAGACGAGAGAGCTGGGAAAGAGAAGGGAGGCGGGGAAGGGGGAAGGAGAGAAGGAAAGAACGGGGGAACAACCTAAGATTTTGATTACCTGGTTGTTAAAGACCCTTATTAATCCTTTCTGAGAAGCTGTTATTAGTAAATCCAATTGGGGAATCTTGACGATGCTCTTAATCACATCTCGTCTTCTGCTACCTGTCAATAGTACAATATTCATTTAAAGTTTCAGCAGTAAAGACTCTACAACTCATCTGTGGTTGGTCTAAAAAAAGAAAAAGGCAAACAACCAACATTTTGCTAGAAAGCCCTCAGTTGCTTAAAAACATAAGTAGAATAAAACTTAGTAACTGCTGTTTTTTAATCCTTAGAGATACGATCTGAATCTATAGAGCTCAGCAACTAAACATGGTACATAAATTCTCAGACAAATGTAAGATACACACCCACACACCATTCATGCAGACTTAGGTGTGGACATTTCACAGAAAATGAGTTCTCTGACTACCTTTTAGAATCATCTCTCTTTTTTTAGATTTTTTTTCACATCTCTTAGGAATCTTTGAATTGTCACCATTGTGTTTTTCAACAGAATAAAAACATAATACTACAGGTTTACAGTATTATAGGGTAAAACTACTTCAGTGCTGTTACCAAGGCTATTCTGAATGTTGTGCATTTTGTAAAGAAATACTGTACACTTTGGTATTTCTATGTTTATGTACTAAATGATAAAGACACATATATTCACTCACCTTCCATGGTGATTTAATTTTTATAATTGCAAATTCTAACAAAAAAGTGACTAGATATCACACTCTAGTATTCACTCATCCAAGCAGCAGCAGAGAAAACAGTGCCCCAACAAGGTGTAAACACACACACACACATACACTTTAGTAAGATACACACACATATATGCGTGGGTGTCATATATATATATCTTAATAAGATACCCTTAGTAGGGCTAGGGATTTAGCTCAGCGGCATAAGTGCCTGCCTTGCAAGTGTGTGTGTGGTTGTGAGTTCAATCCCTGGTACCGGTAAAAAAAAAAAAAAAAAGATACCCTTAGTAGTGAATATTTGATATATTAAAATATCATAGAACAAGGTATGCTAGGAGGAGAGGAGAGAGTAGGAGAAAAAAGTTCCTTAGAGATCAATATTTTTTAAAAAATTGAAAAACAGTGTTCTATTCCAAGCTACCATCAGTCTCTCTGCTTCCACTTCCCAGTTTAGACTACTGTCAACACTGGAGCCAGAATAAACATTTAAAGTGTAACTGAGATCAGCCTCCTCTCTTCCCATAGTGCTCTTGCAGCTTTTTGTGTCATTCAGAAGTCTCTAGCATGGCCTGCAGATTCCTGTTCACCCATCGTCAGGCACACTGAGGTTGATCTCGCCAACCTCATCTTCTAGTCTTCTCCGTCACCCTCTCTCTGAAATGCATGCTTCTCTCTCTCACTTTTCTCCAAGACTTCTCTCTTTTCAGTGGGGCTTCCATGACCAACCTGCTACTGCCATCCCCAAACCAATTTCTCCTTCCTGTATTTCTGATTGACTTTCCTCCACTACCTAACTTCATTTCCCCCTATATCATGAATGCTACCTGACACACTTTATGTTTCACTTGCTTTATTTTTGGGTTGTTTGTTTCTTCTTGTGAGACTGTGAATTCCACAAGGTCAGGGATTTACGTCTTTTGTCGTCATTTCTGTGTCCTCGTACTTGGAAAGCTATTCAGCCCACAGTAGAGACCTTAACACACATTATTTGAGGGGAAAATGAGCTATAGCTATTCTTTAGAAAAATGCTTTCAAAGTTCTAACTTAGGATGCCACAGCATGCCTCTCTTGAGCTCTGGTATCTTCTCAGCTAAGCAGGGCGGCATCTTTTGTGTTTGTTCTTTTGTGGTAGCTCCGATGGGCTGTGGTTGGGCTAAGTAAAGGTCCAGGATAAAAGTGGACTTTGTTCACAAAAGTCTAGGTGCTTTTGTAAAGAAACATCAGGTTTGACCCACACTGTGCACATCATTTAAGAATATGGGATGCAATCCTGAAAGAAGATTCCAGGGTTTGCCTTTTCACTTCCTGAATTTCTCCCATCCTAGGTGGAGAAAAGGGGAGAAAATCCAGTGTCAACAGTGGAGAGGTCTTCAGGTCCTAGGTCCAAACTGGAAAACAGATGAAACATAAGAACTGAAAACTTCCTAAACTGAGACAATGCCCCTTGATGAGTGGCCCAAAGTCATGGTTTCAGAGATGAAGGTAGGCCTGTCCAAGATAATTGAGGGTGACTGAGAGTATAAGGAGAAATCCTAACTTGAAAACGTAATTCTATAGATTAAACATATGATTCTGTTTGGTATTGAAGCTTGCATTATTGAGATACCATGGTAGAGAGGTTCAAGTGAAGTCTGGATCTTGTCAGGAAAATACAAATGTTTTCACCTTCACTTTTGCTATTCAATGTTCCTTGGAGCAATGATAATATTTCAATTTCAGTGGCAAGTATAATTTCTTCTGAAACTGTAATTTCCTTTCATGTATGAAGAATTGAACAAGTAAGTAAACAGAAAGATGATTTAATGGGATTAGTGTTGTCTTCGATATTTATTTTTGAAAAAATTATTAAACTTACACCAATTAAAAAGGGAAATTAAAAATGTCACCTGAAGTTGCAATTCGCTGTTTTTCTGACACAAGGAAAATCAAATTTTCTTTATCCAACTGGTGAGCAAGAGAATCTCCTTCAGTTGAGAAGTATCCAAAGATCTAAAATTCCAAATAACACATTTAACACAAGCAATCTCTAGGAATTGGCAGTAGAGTCATAATAGATTTAATGCTGGCTGGATTTAAAGTCTTATTTGGAATAGTGTTAGCACCTTGCTGTATAATGCCTGATGATTTTTTATGTGAAAGGAAGCAGGTTGATACATTTGACAAACTGTATCCTGCTGATGAATGATTTCTAAATAGTCTCTTGTTGTTCTCGATATGTGGAAGAACTGATGGAGTAGACTTGTGTCTTTGCTCAGATTTATAGCTCTGTTAGGACCTGGCACTTGTTTGGAAATCAAGTCACCCTTTATCAGACAGAACCTAAGCTAAAATCTTAACATTGAGTATTGTTATTCTCAAAAGACTTTTCATATCTATTTTCCATGAATCTTTCTGGCCTGGATTTTGTCACTCTGGTGAGAGGGAGTTTTGGAATTTAAGACTACATAGTTTCTTTCTATATAACTGTTCTACATCCTACTCTCTAGGCATTGCATGAGAATAAGTTACTATAAAAGAATATCCTGAAAAAAGTGCTACTTATCTGTGACTAAGTATTCAGATTATGACATTTTGAAGCTCTGAGAAATCTGAAAAGTAGAATAACTTATAGGCCTCGTGTGGTGGCATGCACCCCTGCTCCTACCTGGCAGGGAGGTTGTGGTAGAGGTCACATGATGCCAGGGGTTCAAAGCCAACTTGGGCAACATAATGACACCTCATCTCAAAACACAAAGCAAACAAACAAAAATACTGTTCTTGAACTGTTTTATTGGAAATAAAATTCTTATACATTACTGGAATTTAAAAAGAATCGAGAATTTTAAAAATCATTTTTAAATTAGTAAATAGCTTATCATTAAATTTAAATATAAATGACTAATGTACATTGGTATATTAGTCTCATACAGCTGAGACTAGCCAATGTCAAGAATGAATGAAGGGAAGAAAGTGTGAAGCGCTTTAATACATGAGTGTGCATACCAACTACCCAGGGATCCTGCTGAGGTACAGATTCTGACTCAGTAGGTCTGGGGTGGCGTGTAAGAGGCTGCATTTGAAACAAGCTGCCCACGAGGGCCCACACTAATGGACTGCACTGGACTTAAGTCAAAGCCCATTATACATTCATCTATTTTGATACCACTTAATTTTGATGCTAAAGGATGACTTCCGTTGTATTTTGACATGTGTCCTTTCATCAGTTGATGCATAAATGTCACTACTTTGTCTTCGAAACCTCCCAACACAGAAAACAACTGGGAAATCAACATTAAAACTACTACCCTTAGACTTTTCCTTCAGCTCACCAGCAACCAGCACTCAATAAAAGCTTAACTCACTTGTTAGTTTTTCCAGAAATAATTGTTCATTTTTCTTGGGTAAAAAAAATCTCTTGGTTTAACATCTAATTTTCTCTGAAAGGTTGAGAAAAAAAGTGCTTTTAACTGGTCTGTGTCAGAGTGGATAGGGATCCTTTGACGTGATGTCTTTGTCATTGTTCACTTATGCACTACCCAGCTAATAGTCATATATTGATCTGCACCTAAGTCTTGGCTGTTGGAATCCACCGTATGGCCGTGTGGGTAGGGCATGGACTCGGCAGTCAGATGTGTCTGAGTTTAGGCTCTGCAACTAACTGGCACTCAGAACCTGGATGATAGCGTCACCTTTTTAACTTTCAAATTCCTTTCTAGAACAAAAGGATCAACTTCTGAGTTTCCTTTTTTGAAATGAGGTTTGAATGAAATTGTTCATGTAAAGCATTTTACATTGTGTTTGGCACGTAGTAATTATTATTAAAAATACATAGCAGGCTACAGTACGGCTCAGTGGTAGAGCACTTGCCTATCATGTAAAAAGTCCTGGGTTCAATTCTTACCCCAGCACAGCATATAAATAAATAAATAAATAAATGCTGCTATTATCATTAGAAATCCTAGATTGAGGAAAAGAAGGCTCTGGTTAGAGGTAGTACTTTAAAACCACAAGCCCACTTGGGGATTAGGTGCTTTATCTAGTAATAAAGACTCATGAGATGGGCTCTGGCATAAACTGATGATAAACTGAACCTCTAGGAAAGAGTTATATGACTTCCATCACCAATTAGATTCAAGAGGAAATTCAGTCATGAACTCATCAAATCCATTCATTTTTATAGTTTTTGCTTCCTTTCTTACTCTGATTAGGATCTAAGTGTCAACTCAGTCTCACATCCTTCCCATCTTTCAACCTTTTGCAGCATGGCTTTGGTCTGGTGAGAATTACTACGGGAAAACAAGAAGGCACAAGATGTTGATACTTTGGTTCAGGTTGTAAAAAAAAGGGGATCTTGGTGGCAGTGGAGTCTGCATCAATGGGGTTTAGGTGCATTTCCACATACATCAATGTAAATAACTTCTGTAGCCAAGGTCAATGCTAAGCAGAATAAATAACTCACATAACCAAGGTTATTGTAGGAATGTGGCCATTTTTGTATACTTTGGTATAAATATAGACTGCCACGAGGGTTGGGATGGAGGTACCTAAGTGGCTAAGGATTGCTGCCAGAATAGGCTGGCTGGGGGCCAAGGAGTGCTGTGAGTGTACAGTGGCTGGGGTTGCAAGAACGGATAAACAGATGGACAGTGGCTGAGCAGCTGAATAAAAGAAGTTTAAGCCAGTCCGGTTGCTCGAATCTCAACTGAACCTCCCCAGTCTGGAAGGGTGACAAGTCACTGCATCCTCGATGTTGTAGCTGATGAGTCACAGGGAAAATCTCCCAGCCTAACAGATGGGGCCAAAAATCACTCCTGATGCCCAGTCCTCCATCTTCAGTACCTGCTGACCATTGTTTCATCTTTCTCCAGATGATCACTTCCCTCATTCACAGGAGCAATGTTCTTCACTCCAATTAGAGACAACTCCACCTCTTAGCAATTCTCCACATAGTGCTGACCTCACATGCTACTTTAGTTTATCGTAGAAGGCACTAGACAAGAGATTCCTCAACTCCTTTCTCCTCCTTACACACCAAGCTGGCTTTGGATCCATACTGCCCGCCTTCCTTTTCTTTTAAAGGAACATATGTTTCCTGTTATGACTTGTATCTAGATGTTCCCCCAAAGCCTCATATGGTCATAGATGGGGATTTGGTAGGTGGCTGAATTAGCACATGAAAATGTGGATTTTAAGGGCATGATGGTGGGATTAGAATGTGGATAACGGAAGCCTCACCCTGGGTATGAGTGGCAGTAGGCTTGTAGCCTGGATGGAATGCAAAGGGACAGAAAGAAGGCAGGCTGCTCCTGCTCACTGCTTCGGCCTGCCTGCCTGCCATGGACTGTTTCTCCTCTTCAGTGCCCTTTACATTGCTACCCTGCTTTGGAAACAGCCAACTTTGGACTGAAACCTCTACAAACTGTGAGTTGAAATAAACTTTTCCTCCTTTAACTTTGAGTGTCAGGTATTTTGACTCAGCAACAAGAAAAGCAAGACATTTTTCTTTCCACGGCCTATCTTGCCTTCCATGCTTTGCCTCCCACTCCCTCTTATCTTTTACAATATCATCTCCTTTTCCCTTCCTCAGCATCTTTGACCTCTCTCTACTGACTTTTAAACATTCATAAATGTTCAGGTCTGTCTTCAAAAAAACAAAAATACAACAACCTTCCAAAGTCAATAACCACACAAATAATAATGCTTATCTCTTTCATGCTGTTCTCTTCCCCAGCTTCCTTCTCAGTTTCAAGTCCCCTTCGTGCTTGGAATATTTCTTTTTCTCTTCTGTCTTATTTTTAAGAATGCATGTGCCTACTCTAGACCCACTTAGATAATCTTCCTATATTAAACTCAGGTGATTGTTCTTTGATTCCATCTGCAAAGTCATTTCATAGCACTGTCCAGGTTAGTATTTGAATGACCAGGAGAAAGGAATCTTGGGAAAAGAAGTCACATTTTGAATTCTGCCTATCATTCCTCATTTTATACATACTACTCTCTATAATTTAAATTAAACTAAATTTTTAAAATTGTAAATGCTCAATGGTCATTTCAACCTGAGATAATAGTGTGAAAGAATAAATTCAGATAACCATGTGAACTGACAATGAGAATCAGGGTTCTTTACTTTTTTTGCTAATGAATTCCAGTGTTTCTCAGAGGTAGGAGAACTTCACATCATTTTGCTGTCATCTAATTTGAAGCAGTAAAATGTGTTCTATGATATCAAATTTTGAAAAGCAGTGTATAGTCATTTAGCCTGAATTGTAACTTCCATATAATTTTTTCTGAGATAATGCTAATGCATCCTTTAAGCATCTGAGTCCAGTATAACAAGCAATGTCCCTCCCAAGGGAGTCAGTATTAGGTTGCTTTTGGACTTAGGAATGGGTCCACATTCTGAATCCACTGTCAGCTAACCATATAATCTCAAGAAAGTTATTTCTCTGTGCCTGAATTTTCTCCATCTGGAAAATACATACAGTCAGCTATCACCTCTACCTGATGCATTATTGTTAAAGATTGAATAATTAGATTACTTAGTAAATAAGAATATTAAAAATTTCTTAGATTGCACCAAGTGCTAAATAGCTGCTCAATCAACATCACCATTTGAGGAATTATAATTCCTGATTTTTTTCAGAGATAGTATAGGAAGCAGAGCTTAGGCGTTCTTGTTAGTTCAAAATGGTTCACTAAGCACCTCTGCTACCTGCCAGACAACACATCAGCCATGTACACTATCAAGCATATATTTTATAGTCATACGTACATGTAGGTAGATACTATTATGCAAGACTTCTGTTCTTATAGAAATGGCTTTTCTACTTTTCCTTGTGATAACAAAACAGAACAATGTATTCCATAATAACTTCCAGAAAAGTAAAAATACTAAATTATTAAAATTAATTTAAGAACATTGTAAGATATTGTACCAATTAAACTTTAGAAGAGACAGAAGACATTTTATATGTTGAAAGGAAATGTTTCAAAAAAATAGTGTTAAAGAGCAAAAAACATCTCCTTTTATGATAAGCTGAGGCCTCAAAGATCTCAAATTTCTTTTTCAACGTTTTAAAATTTTAATCTAATAATTATACTTGTGACGTGGTATATTTTATGTTAGATATAGTATGACTAATGAAATACTAATTTTCTTTTAACTATGTTATTTATGGTCTGTGCTTTAAATTACTTTTGTAATCTTTGTAGCTTTTGTCATTTTTAAAAAGTTTAACTGATATGGGGCCAGGGATTTAGCACAGTGGCATAAGCACCTGCCTGGCAAGTGCAAAGGCGTGAGTTTGATCCCTGGTACCAAATAAATAAATAAATAAATAAAAATTTAAAAATTAACTGATACACAAAAATCATAAATAACAAGTACACATAAGTATGTACAACATAAAATTTGTACATATCAGTGAGATAGCTTGGAATTAATGTTCAATAGTTTTAGAAAGCATAATGTTTAAATCAGATTAAACATAATTATGTCATAAAATATTAATTCTTTGTGGTGAAAACTTTCAAAATTCTTTCAGCTTTCAGAACTGTACAGTAAGGTGATTTGCTTTTTATATCACATTTTATTTTGATTATATAAGGAACATATGTTCATTGTAAAGCATATGGAGAAAATGAAAAACAGGTAGAAGAAAATAAAAACCTGTATGCAACTTGTGTTTTACCCTACTCTGGAACATTTCTTAACATTTTTGAAGTTAGCAAATATAATTTTAGCTATAAAATAATTCATTTCAAATTCACTTTTTTGGGGGAACACAATTTTAGGCATTCCATATGGTAGTGTATGATTCTTCTTTGAATTAATTTGTAATGGACTCCTACCAAAAGAATGTTTATGAGTCGTTGAGTGGAAACACAGCCTAACCCGGTACTTTAGGAAGAGTAGATCGTGTCTGCACTAGACTTTCACACTGATTAGCTCTATCAACTTAGGGCAATCCCATCTCTGTAGCTCTCTTTATATCTAACTTTTCTCAAAGGGTAAAGGATAAGTCTAGTTTATGTTTCAGTTGAGTCCTCAGATCATTATTCTATGATCTCAAATTCTTCATTGTATTTGCATCCAAATCTTAGGAAAAAAAGGGCAGTTTCTTATGGCATCACTACAACTGAGAAATTTATGTTTAAAATCATATTTGGAAATCTATACTGAGTTTAAAAGAGTAAATCTAGTTCTAGTTCAAGGTTAATATTTGATGATAAATTTTTTTAAAGTAATGCATTGTGGAATGAAAGTCTTCCAGCCCTGAATTTCCATTTTGTAGATGACAGATCTGAAGCCAAAAAGGTTAGGTCGCATGGCTTGAAATAGAAAAGCCTCTTAGGAGTACTGGCACAGATTGTGAGAAAAACTGTCAGAATAAAAGAAGAACTTCCCTGAATCATTTTCTTAAACTTCAGTGGATTTTTCATATAAAGTATGTCAGAGGCTGGTGATGAGTTTTTCTATTAAACTTGCATATGATTTATAGGAACCCATATCACATGGAATTAATAGCTAAGGAGAAAATTTTAGCTCCAAAACTAAAATCACCATTCTGTGTGACTTGTGATAAGTCAATTAACCTGTCTGTGCTTTCCTCTCTTCATCTGTTTTATTGCAATGACATTATTTTCCACAATTTATATTAGAGTTGTTGTAAAGATTAAATGAGAGCCTCAAAAGACATATAAAAATGACAGTTTATAAATCTAAGATTATGAGTTTCTAATTGGAAAGGAAAAGAGAAAGCACAGATATTAAAAGGAGGCTCAATTTCCTCATCAAAAAAATGAATAAAGAGAGAAAGAAATTGTTATCCAATTATTTAGTTTTGTTTGGTACTGGGAATCAAACTCAGGACCTTGTTCTTGAAGAAATTGGATATACTTTTTTAATGATCTAGATCTAGAATATCCCCCAAACTCTCCTATGCTCAGAAGCAGTACTTTACAAGATGACTGGATTATGGGAGCACTATACTCATCATTGAATTAATCCACAAATGTATTCATAGCTGACTTGATGTTAGGAGGTAGGGCTTGGTTCCACTTGGGTCACTGGTAGAGCAATGTGGAAGCATATATCTCCCTCTCATACCTTCCCTCCTCTGCTTCTTGGTTGCCACGATATAAGCAACTCTCCTCCACTATTTCCTTCTGCCATGATGATTTTGCCTTGGAGCAGGCCTAACAAGGAATACACTGTGAGCCAAAATAAACTTATTCTTCTTTAAATTGCATATGTTGGGTATTGTGTCAGTGGTAAAAAAGTGACTAAGACAGATTTTGGTACCAGAGAAGTGGAATTGTTGCTGTGATTATATCTGACCATGTGACTCAGAAGCCTTTGAAACTGGTTTGCAAGAGGAGGTTGGAAAGGTTTAGAGATGCTTGCTGGAAGGGCCTTAGAATGTTGCCAGTTGGGCTTGACAGGAGATACTGGTCAGAGTGCTGAAGATCAGAATGCTGATAAGAAATGGAAAGAGTAAAGGTCAAGCTTAGGAGATTTGAAATGAGAACAAAGATTTCAGTTGAGAACTTGAGGTCACATGTGTTACTTTCTGGCAGAAATATGTCTTTATTTTACCAATGTCCTGAGAGTTTGTGGGAGACTGAAAGTAAGGGCTCTAGACTACTTAATTTCGCAGAGGCAACCCAACATTCAGGCTGTGGCATGGGTACTGCTGGCTGCTTCTAGCAATGCCTACAGTAGTAATCAGTACCAAAATGCAGAGCTTAATAATTTGAAAAAATTTGGTGGTGGCCAGAAAGCAAGTAAAGTTGAGGCTGTAAAGGTAGGGCCAAGGGGGATGTGGTTGCTGAAAAGATTGCAGCTAAAAAGAAGTCAAGAATTTGCATCCATACATGAGGAAAAATGCCTCTGGGGCATCTCAACTTTTTATTGCTGAGGCCTTCAGTTTCGTAACAGTGAGGACTTGAATTCAATCATCAACTTGAATAAACTTGGAAGGAGATTCTTCTTTAGTTGGACCTCCAAATGACCACACAGCCTAGATAATACCTTGGTTGCACCTGGATGAGACCTTAACCAGACAGCCAAGTTAAAGCTGTTCCTAGACTCCTGATTCATGGAATCTGCAATATAATGTGTGTTTCTTTAAGTTACTCAATTTATGGTAAATTATTCCAGTAGTAATAAAGAATGAATACAGTCTCTTCTATCAAGTAAAAGAAATTTCCATTCTGCTAAGATTTTCTTTTAAAAACAAGAATAGTTATTACATTTTTATCAAATATCTTTTTTGTTTTTATTTTAGGATCAGGGATCAGCAAACTTTTTCTGAAAATGGTCAGGTATAAATAGTTTAAGCTGTAATCTCTTCTGGTCTTTTTCAGAACCATTCAGTTCTGCTACTGTTGCTCAAAAACAGCTATACAGAATATGTAAATGAGTGAGCATTACTATGTTCTAATAAACTTTAATTACAAAAACTGGTAGCTGTCCAGATTTGATCTATGGGCCTCAGTTTCTGCTAAGATAACTGCATTATTTTTTCTCCTTAACTTGTTGAAAGAAATATGTTCATGGCTTTTCTAATATTAAGCCATTCTGACTTGTGGAGCAAATTATATTTGGAAATGAATTTTTAATATACCATGGTGTTCAATTTTTAAAAATTTTATTTAGGATTTTACTATTTAAATTCATAAATAATATTGGCTTATAAATTTTTTGTTCAACTCAGTGTCATTGTAGCCTCCTAAAATAAATTGAATAGTTTTGTTTTTCCTAAATTATTAAAAAATTGATATAACATGGGAATTACGTATTCTTAAAAGCCTTATAAGCTTTTGTTTATACTTTTTTCCAAATCTAGTTACATTCCTTTTTTATTTGGTTAGTTTTAGAATTGAACTATCATCATCATTATTATAAACTTATAACTTTATTTTATCAGTGTTTTTTGATTACTGATATATTCTTTTAAACAAATGTATGCTGAATTTTGTAATGGCCCCAATTATGCAGCTGAACCAAAGACATACATTTCTTATGTCTTTGGTTCAAAATTCCATTCATGAATATCTATCAGTTTTTAAATGTGATGATCAAATTCTTTAGATATTGCTTTCTCTCTTGTCCCATTTATCTGCTGAGTTTTTAAAAGAGTTAATTTTAAAAATTATTTTATTATTTAGTCAACATGCATATAAGTTTTTGAGTCAACACTGTGCCAATCAGATAACACTTCAATAAATAACAGCAGTGATCAATTGTAGTGTCTTTTTTATATTAAGGGCTTAGATACACTAAAAATTTATATACACTGAAAATGAATATTTCAGGCCAGGGATACAGCTCAGCACAGCATGTGTGGCAAGCACAAGGTCCTGAGTTCAATTCTCGGTTAAAACAAAAAAAGAATATCCAATGGATATTATCTGAAAATAAATATTTCATTTAGAATGTAATGAAGTCTGTTAAAATTTTGGAATTGGCAGGTTGGCCTAAAAGTATTTAAGAGTTGCTCAACAATAATATGTTTAACAATGGTTACCTGGCTTGTCCACTTTATATTGTTGATGGTGGCCACGTCTTAATGCTTAGAGGAGTTAGGTCATGTCACATACACATTGTGGATTTAATCCCTATGGGAGTAACATTTATTTATACTGAACAAAAGCAAATAATATCTGGATTTCACATTATAAATATGAAAAGTTACTACCTCACACCAATCTATAGGTGCATCAGGGTCCTTGCAAAGTTTCCTATAAAAGCATTTCACATCTTGACTCTTCAGTTCTATATCAAATAGCTCCTGTACTGATGCATAGAACTTGTCATAATCAATCACATCTGCTGGGAAGAAAGCACAAGTACATTTTCACCAAATACTGAAGACCATTTCATATTTCAGGTGCTTACTGTATTTCCCAACCTTCTATTTTCCTATTTCAATTTAACGAAAACCGAATTTGTCTGCATTTTAAAGATCTTGTCTTTGGAAACCTTTTAGCCTTGGGCTAAAATATTACTAAATGAAAAGATTTTTTTTTTACTTTGATCTTCCATATTTTCTCCATATCTTCTGTTTCAGTTCTTTTAGAAGTTTTGTGCAGGAATATAAAGATAAGAAAATGAATTGCAAAGGATTACTCTGTCCTGCTATGAAAGTTTCACCAACTGGAGTATCTACTAGAGTTCACCTCAAGTGGAAGGTACAAGTATGCAAATAGCACTAATATATTAGTTCTTTGATCATATGCAAACACAAATATCATTGTTCAAATCTTGATTTTGAAAAAAATATTGATTCACAGAGGTAAGACTATTGAGGCTAAGGACAAAGGCGTGAGATGCAAGGACTCAAAACTGTATTGATAAAATCAAATTCTTTTATTTAATTAACAAAAGAATATTGATCATAATTAGGTGTCACAACTGAGTTAGACATTGGATTTAGATGGAAAACTAGATCAGCAAATCCCTGCTTTCAAAGAGCTCCCATTCTAGTAAAAGGATCAGAGAATTAATGAGAACAAACATTTTACATATTGTGATAGGCTTGACTCATTAATAGTTGTTAAATTAGAGGTTATTTGTTTATGAGGTAGGAAGCTAAAATTGCTGCAAAATGATATGAGGGAACTTTCTGAGGTGCTAGAAATGTTTTTGCTTTGGTTTGGTTGGCTTATTGACCAGAGTTCAAATTTTGGCTCTACTTAAGATTAGTGCACTGTCGTATCTCTGTAACAAAGTGAAAATAAATTTCATCATAGAATGAGATAGTGTGAGAAAGGAAATCAATAAGATCTGTGATAGAATTATATGGTGCTGGGGGACAGAGGAGACATCAGCCAATGCCTCTCTAAGGAGCCAAATAAAATTTTAACCTCAGACTTGATGAGCAATCAGGAGTCAGCCATGCCTAAAGCAGACGAGAACAGCTAGACAATGGCCAATAAACACCAAGTCCTGAAGCTGGAAAGAGCTTGATGTTTTCTAAGAAAGAAAGTATAAGGCATAGAGGGGACTGGGAAAAGTGTTGTGAGCGGAGACCACAGTAGAAGATCCTAAACTGCAGTCACAGTTAGTATTTTACTCCAAATAAGATGACAGGCTCTTACTGAAGAGTTTTACAGATGAAAATGATATAATGTGCCTCAAATTTTGTTTTTTAAATTCTACTGGGAGGAAGCAGCATTAAAAGGTATAAAACCAGCTGGAACTATTGTACTAATCTAAGCTTCAGATAATAGAGGTTTGGTCCAGGATGATACTGATGGTGATTGTACATGCGAGGATGTTACACAAAGTCTCATTTGTACCTTTTCCTAATGTGATTATCAATACACACCTTTTAACTCTTGAAAGTGTCTCCAATTGGATGACAAATAATATAGACATCTTGGAGATAGCAGTGGATATAGTGAGAGAAGATGAGAAATAGAATTCCAAGTGTTTGCTAACTGATTGGAAGTTATTGAGGGCAGAAGTGGTGAGTGAAGGAAAGGAAAAAAATCTAGAGCAGTGGTTCTCATTCAAAGGACATTTGTGCTCCATACGCTATCCCCATCCTAACACATACACAGAGAGAGAGAGAGAGAGAGAGAGAGAGAGAGAGAAAGAGAGAGACTCTAGCAATTTTGGCAATGTCTGGCAACACTTTGATCATCACAAATGGAGTGGGTATTCTACTGGCATCTAGTGAGTGGAGGCCAGGGATACTGCAAAGCATTTTACAGTGCATAGGATATATATATATATATATATATATATATATATATATATATATATATTTCTTCACCCAAAATATCAATTGTGCCCCGGTTGGGTAACCTTACTGTAAAATGGCATTCAGTTTTCTGGTGATAAAACTCAGCAAATGTTAGTAATGTTTTACACAAATAGGCAACTGAGAAGTGAATGCACCTCTTGGCAAAAGTAAAATATTTCATCTTAGCTGTATTAAATTTGAACTTCCTATAATACATACAAATAGTTACTTAGGAATTTTAAGTTCACACCAACTAGTACAAAATATGTGTTTCATCGTAAATGTCACTGGATGAAGGTGAAGAGATTTTCCTGTTCTGCAATTTCTTGGTAGGATTTCAAGTCTACCAAGTCTCTCGTAAGATTTAAAAGCAATATTGTTGGGACACATTCCTTCAGTTTACTTAATATAATTTTTAGATAAATACTGTTTCATGAAAAATACTCCCTAGTTCTTAGCTCCTTGCTTATAGTGAAAAGTAAACCCTATTTTCCAGTATCTGTTAATGAATATGGATTTACTTCATACAGTATTAAGAGCCTGATATAAACCATGAGTATATATTTTTCTTCTCCTCAAACTTTCAGACCAGTCCCTGAGTCAAGAAAGGTCATTGATTTAGCAATATTTAGTTTTCATACAGTTTTAAAAATTATACAGGAAGAACATTTTCAATGTGATTTTGTCACTGCAAGCTTCTCAATGGAAGCAAAGTTGGTGTCTGTGGTTAGCTTACATTAAAGACTCCTTAGTCACCAGACTCTTTGCTAGCCTTATGGTTGCAAAACCTTCAAAACTTATAGGTCAATGTGGAGGAGAAGGGCCAGAAACAAACATATACATATCCATTTCAGCAGGCTAAATACAATCTGTAAATTTCTTAAGACAGCAATAAGTGGATTAGCAGTACTAAGAATGGCTTTGCTTGGGGGAAGTTTGGAAGCTTTTCCAAAGATGTGTCATTTGATTTCAGTCTTGAAATATGCATATGAGTTCACAGGGAGGAGCACACATGGACATGTGCATGTACATGCACATACACACAAAAACGCAAACACACACATACACAAAGGAGGCAAGGAATTCTACATGGAGGAGTAACATGCAAAATCAGCCATTAAAAGTATATCATGTTAGAAATGCTTAAAATTCATGGCAAAAGCTATAGGAAGGAAGGTGCCAGGATCCGAAGCTGGATAGGTAGATTGAGGCATGATGGTGAGTGGCCCTGCATGCCACAATAACTTACAAATTTTGGAAGTCATGTAATAAACCAGAAATATAGCAGACTCAATTTTTGAAGGCAAAACTGCAGAAATATAAAAGACAAGAAGACTCAAAAGACAGTTACTTTGACATGGTCAAAGATTGTCCCAAGATAGCTGGCTTAGATTACTTAGATGAAGTTTATGCCATAAAACTAAGATGACAGCAGGGCAAATCTCAAGGACAAAAAGAGGCCAAGAAAGGATAAGAAAAGAGAAAAACCAGGAGAGAGTGGTCTGACAAACATGCAGGCGGAGGAGATTTCTTGAAGCAAAAGCTGCCAACAGTGTTAATGTAGTGAAATTGCCAAGTGTGCTGCAAAAGGGGAAACTATTGAATTTGGCAAGCATATTAGGTTATCGAATACCTTGGAAAAGTATTTGTATTTTTGGCAAAGTGATGCAGAAAGCCAGACTGAACTAGACTGAAAATAAAGTGGGGTCGCTGTGTGGAAATCCAGTGGAAGAGCAAGTGAGAAACATACAGTGGTAACTGCAGGGAAGAGAAAGGCAAGGTCAGGACACTTGAGTGCATTTTTAGATTGAGAGGACACAGCCAGTAGGAAAAGGAGATTTTGAGGCTGTTTCAGCAAGTGATGGCCTTGGGTGGAAGGAGGGGAAGGCAGGTGCTACTTCAGTAGTTTGGAAGTGGAGGAAAGGCTATTGGAGAGACCTCTTTGCCTGTGACCTGGCTTTCTTCTATGATTCAGGAAGCGTGGCTGGAAGGAGCAGAGACCCCATAGAGGATTCAGAAAAAGTGGTAAGAGTTTGTAAAATCATTTACAGAGACAGGTAAAACAAACTACAAGGAAATGAAAGTTCCGGTGAGTACTTTAGGAAGCCCAGTCAAGTTTACAACCAGCTATAAGGTCTGAGTCCTAGATTTTACACTTCAATGGACTGGGCGGATGACTTATCTCCACCTTCTGTTTTTCACAAACAAAATGAACAAAACAGTAATCCTTGTCTATTCATACTATCATGCAAATCAAATTAAATTATATTTATTAAAGTGACTTAAAATTGCTAAACACTATTCAAGTATATTGCCTTGGGCTTGTACACTTGAAGACATGACTTTTACATGTGTGACTACATAGCTTGGAACATTAAAAGGCTGGCCACCCAGTTGTGTCCTGCTCCTTTTATTGTTCTGTGGGTTTTTGGAAGGCAGCTATGCTCATCACTATATCACCAACACTGTTAGGTTGGTTCTTGTATTCAGCCTAATTTTCCATTGCTATCCTCAATGCCCCTAAACTGCATCCTATACCGTTTCCCTTGGCCATGGTCATGATGATGTACTTAAAGCTCTGTATTCAGGTATGTTCTGCTGAAACTCCTGAACACAGTGTCTACCACATTCCCTTTGCCTTGGTGCACTCAAACCATTCCAGCCTAGAAAAGGGAGTGACCTTGAGTGAACACAGAGTGAAGCAGGACATGCTGTACTGTTTAATAAAGTCCTTATGGTCTCCCGATATACTTATGGTAGAATGGCACACATGGCTTGTCACATGCTTGTGCGCACTACTGAGAGTATCAGGTCAACCAGTAAGCCATCAAATGGTAGTGTCTCAAAATACCACTAGGTATCATTTAATCTATTTTTTAATTTTACAGTTGAAAGAGCAAAAGTTCAGAGAAGTACTATACAAAGACTTTCCCCAAGTCTAATTAGCTACTTAGGAACTGAGAAAGAAAAAGCACTCAGGTCTACAGGACCACATTTCATGTCTTTGCTGTTAAGTTTGTCACTTTTCTTTGATGGCTTAAAACGCCCCAGTTCTAACCAGCAGACCCAAATGGACTTCCCCAGTAATTGTGGATCTTACCTTCTTTTTGGATAATCAAGCCTGCTCTTTCATCTCGTTTGTAAGCTGCTACCTGTTCAACCAATTTTTCAAATTTACTCAATGCTGCTCTGAAATTGTAAACCTGAAGTGAAAGAGGGCGCTTCTCCTTTGTGTCATCCATATGGACACAGTGAATGTTTTATTTAAGTACAGAACTAATACTGCAAATTTGCCAATGGGGAAAATCCTCCAGTTTTTACAATTGCCTCATTGCTGTCTCACGTTTTGCTTTATGTCTCATTCTTTGGATTTTAAAAATTCCATTCCATGGATTGCAGTAAGAGTTCCCAGTAGGATGTTAGCAGGACAGCTGGCTTATGTGTTCATATGGACAAACAGAAGTCCTGACCTCATAATGTTACCAGTGTTCTTCATGTGGTCCTCATTGCATCATAATATTTCCCCTCCCTAGAGAGGGAGAGAGGGAAGGAGGGAAGGAGGTATGAAGGAGGGAAGGAGAGAGAGAGAGAGAGAGAGAGAGAGAGAGAGAGAGAGATCAGCTAGCTCAAGGGAGACAATTTGCTTTAAACTAAGAAAAAGACATTTGGGAGGAACCTGAAAAGAAGTGAGGTACCAAGTCAGGAGGTCCTGAGATAACATGTGCTTGACCTCCCTGAGAAATATCAAGACCAATGTGGCCAAAAGGGTGTGGGATGGAAGAGAGAGGTAGAGAGATAAGGGCAGAGTCAGGAGATGCTGGTCAGATTATGTAGGAGGCTGCTGTAAGGACTTTGGCCTTTACTGTCTTTGAGTGAGATGGGAAGTTTGAGGGCAGAATGGTGATGTAATTGCTCTAGCTGCTTTGTGAAGAATAAAATGAAAGGGCTAAATGGCAGAGCAGAGAACCAGCTAGGTGGAGATTTCAGTAACGCAAACAAGAGACAATAGGTCAGTATGTGGATTGTATTTACATGCTGAATCCACAACCAAACTGGAAATGATCTGCAACAGTTAACAATTGCAAGCTAGACTGCTAACTAGATATCTGGTATTAAGAAATAATTGTTCCGGGGCTGGGGATTTAGCTCAGCAGCATAAGCGCCTGCCTTGCAAGCAGGCAGTTGTGAGTTTGATCCCCGGTACTGATAAAAAGGAAAAAGACAAAAAAAAAAAAAAAAAAAAGAAATAATTGTTCATTGCATTGTTTAATTATATTTTATGTTATATTGTTTGTCTTAGCATATTCTTGCTGCTCTAACAAAATACCTTAGACTGAGTAATTTACAAATATCAGATAGATATTTCTGATAGTTCACAAGGTTGGAAAGCCCAATATCAAGGCTTCCTCAGCTTCAGTGTCTGGTAAGGGCCCTATCCCTCATAGATAACAAATACGGCTCTTTGCAGGAGGAGAAAACCAGTTCCCTCAATCTCTTTTATAAGGGGCTTTAATCCCATCTATGAGAATGAAACCCTCCTGACATTGTCACCTCCCTCAAACTCCTCCTCTTAATACTGTCAACATGGTAATTAGGCTTCAACATATGAATAGAGGACACAAACACTGATAGCACTGATTTTTTTGGTAATGTTATGTTGTGTAGTTATGTATTCAAAGTGTTTACAAATAATTAAGTACGAAGAAACATACAGTGCTTTGTGCAAGGTATTGCTGGTAGTTTTCACAAGGTGAGTGAAACTTAGCTATTGGAGTATGGATTATATTGACCTTGAGAAAAGTTACAGTCAGTGAAATAGTTAAGAGAGTTAAGAGATGAAGTATGGAGGCAGGGATAAATATATTAGGCTTTTAGGGCCATCTTTTTTTTGGTACCTGGGATTGAATTTATGATGTCACACTTGTCAGGCGAGTGCTTGTGCTGCTGACCTAAATCCCCTGCCCCAAAGTTAATTTTTTTTGTACCAGGAGTCGAACTCAGGATCTTGCGCTTGGCAGGCAGGCACTGCACCACTGAGCTATACTCCTGGCTTTTGGGGAACATCTTTAAGATGTTTGCTGAAGCAATTCACAGTTATTATGGTCACTTATAGAGGACATAATTGTATTTTCTTAATTACAAAAATGATACATTATAAATTTAAAGAACATAAAGAGAAATCCCTCATATTTCCACTATCTCAAACTATTAATTTTTAAAAATGTAGGCCACATAGTTTAAACAGAACCATGTGCACTATTCCAATTTTACTAAATTATTTCATAAAATTCTAATAGCTTTTGTTAGTATAATTTTCCTTTTTAAAATCTATTTTCCTCAAAGGTTATTTTATTACTTTTTTACATATAAATGACCATGAAGGTAAGTGATTTACAAAGAAAAAGAAGATGCAAGCAATAACACTGTCAGAAAAATACAATAGGAAAAAAATCTAGGCAGGCTGGATTTTCTGCAGTAGTTTGGCTTCAACGCCCATGAGTAGTATGAGAGCCAGGTATAGAGGTCAGCAGGTGAGATTACCCACGAGGTCCAGGGTTTAACCTCAGCTGATCTGGCATGTGGGCCAGGTAGAAGCCATCTGTAGGAATCCTGTCGGAGACATGCGTTGTTTTATGTTACCTACTTCTACTTCACCATGTCCAGCTCAAGTCTCTCCTGATGAATGTATAGAACGAGTATTCTCAGGTGACGACTGAGGAAGGGCACAGAGAGAGAGGAGACTCTGGGCAGGCTCACTCAGGCATTGTCAAGCTTTAAAAGCTGGCATGTGACAGAGGCATCTTGGTAACTACACTCTTCCATGTGTTTGTCTCTAGAGCCATGTTGCTGAATCATGGACTAATTCCTTACAGACAACTGGAACACAGCTCTCATACTATCTCTCCTCTTTCATATTTTGGGAACTTCCTCATCCTCAAGACTGTATCTTCTGATGTAATGCTGATGCCCGTCCTCATTTTGGAGGCTTCCATAGAGAAACAGTGCCTGGGTGGTACTTTTTCTTCTCAGGGCAACGGCAAGTGCTCTACCACTGAGTTATTATGTGTTCTATCATGACAAGCTGCTTCACTGCAGACCCCAAAGCAACATGGTCAACCAATAATGGACTAAAACTAGTTTCCAAAACTATGAGTCAAAATAACCTTTTTCTCTTTACAGGTTGATTATCTCTGGGGTTTGTTATTTTGATGGAAAAGTAATTAATAAGAACCGGAAGATTATAAATGAGATTTCATTTTAAAAACATATGTATGTAGTTTGGTGGGGTAAAGACAGTACATAGTTTATACATTAAACAGATACCTATATTTTACCCATCTGAGGAGATATATACACAGAAATGATAGTTAGAACTTAAAAGATGCTAGATTCTCTTTTTCTTAAATACAATTATAGTCCTAAAACAGAAAAAAGGTACAGCTATATTGGGCAAGATTTTCTGAAGGGCTCTTCTGTTTCTCAACAAGGACCAAGGTTAAAGGATAGAGAATGACGTTTCCCCAGCCCTGGGAAGATTACTTGATTTAGTAAGGGTTGGAGTTCTTTCGCAGCTGACACATACATAACCCAGAAGGTTACAGATGATCAGTTATTTAAAACAAGCATGGCAAAGAAAAGAGAGGCCATTCTGCTTCTACACATGTTGTGAAGGACATTCTTGGAACAGATTGTGATGATTTAGTACTCTGGTGTAGGAAGCGATTAAATGAACTTTTTTGACCTTGGGAGTAATCTCATAAAACAAAAAGGCTTAAAGAATCCCTACATTCTAAAGAAAGCTCGGGCAAGAGGAGGCGTGGAGGCACTGGGAACCAGTTCTATGTGCCTCCAAACTACTTAGGAGAATGTGACAGGTTATTGGGAGATTGAGGACATCCTTAATGAGCACTTGGAGAAGCCATCACTTTGCTTCACTTGTTTCCATGCAAGGGGCACTCACTGGAGAGACTCGGGATAGCCCGCTCTTTACAGACGACCACTTTCTGAATTGGGTGGGCCAGGGATGGATTCTTATTCACAGACAGCCAGATGTTAGCCTCTGAGAAGAGGAAACAAACTGGGTCATACTGGGAGAAGCCCTTGTGGGGAAGATTACCTGAACTATTTCATTAACCCTTAGCACGGATTGAAAGGGAAACCAAGCACATTGATAAAGTTTTAGTTCTGTCAAGGGAGATGTGTTTAGGTTTCTAAAGAGTCACTATAGATAAGAAAAACACACCATTTAAAATCTGACACGATCAGAGGGTACCAACATCAGAGGATGGTATAGATTAAAAACTGGTGGTCAACTTAATGCCAGTGGAATTAAATCATTATGGTGATGAGTGTAGATGTTTCACCTGAGGAAAGTTGCCAGCATAAATAGAGATGTGGAGGAGGAGAAGAGAAGCTTTGAGGCATTGAGGCATTGTGGCATTGTGGGTTCTCCTACATGTTGCTGTTTGAACTGTTGGTTCTCCTGCAGAAGCTCTGGTCCATACATTGAGCATTGCTTCCTGGCTCCGGAGGGGAAGACATGCGCTGCTTGGTCTCCAGGATGAACTCATCATGCTGGCTTCCTGGCATGTACTCGACTATGCTTACCGTCGGAGGAGCTCGGGACCTCCGTGCTCAGGATGGCTGTGGAACTTTTCAGGACATCCCTGGTCTTTATCATGAGCATGACTTCTTGGCTCCAGTATAGAACCCTCAACCTACCAGTAGAGCTCCTTCACCCTGCTCGCATAGACTTCCTGGCTTCCGCCACTGACCTCTGGGCCTTCCCAGCACGGATCTGTAAAAGAGACTTGGCATGAGACTGATGTGAGACTGGCTCTAGACCAGTTGGACTTGTGGGAGGCATTGTCATAGCTCTGGGTCTTTATCTGGACTCATACAGGACATTGCTGTGGGATTCAGGCCCTTGGTTGAGTAGTCTGTCTTTGGTGTTGTGGATAGATTTCCTGCAGTTTCTTGTGTTAACTCTGGGTGACCATCATAAAATAATATTACTGAATTCCATGTCCTGTTTTTAATTGTTCTCACAACCCCTGTCTACAACAGAGGACAACTTTACCTATCAAATCTCAGGAAAGCAAGAGAGTATAAAGAGTAGTGGGTCAGGAAATAGAAGTTGAACTTGCTGTCTTTCCTACTGCTGCATGTACATAGTAAGCCAAGATTTACAGTAAAAGCTTACATACATGGTCAATTGATTTTCAATAAGACTGCCAAGACCATTTAGCAGGGAAAGGACAGCCTTTCCAACTAATGCTGGAGAAACCATCTACCCACACACAAAAGAATGAAGCTGGACTCTGATGTTACATCATACATAATATTAACTCGAATCAAAGACCTAAATGTAAGAGCTAAATCTATAAAACTGCACTTACTTTTAAAGTGGTAGTATCTTGCCACTATCTAATCACAGACAGTTAACTCACACTCATAAATGTGTAAGTCTGAAACTGACAAGAAACATTACTGACAAAGGAAATCATACGTGTGATACCTTTTCTGAAAGCTTTAAATGTTTGTCAAAAGCTTTTCTTCTTCTTTTTCATTCACTGCTATTATTCCTTTTGTGTAGGCACTGTCCAGGAGTTTACTCTGATACTGCAAAAAAAAAAAAACACTATCTCTGCCTTCCATCCTACTTTCATTCTGCCCCTGCCACGTTAGCTTTCCTGTTGTTCCTCCAATACTCCAAGCACAGACTCACTTCAGTACATGGACCCTGTGTGTGAAATATTTGGTTAGTACTATCCTTAATCACACTGGGATTTTTTGTTTGTTTGCTTGTTTCTGTAGCACTGGAGACTGAACCTAGGGCCTTTACGCTGAACTATATCCCCATTTTTTATTTTGAGACAGGGTTTTAATAAGTCACTAAATTGCCCAGGATGGCAATCCTCCTGCCTCACCTCTCAGAATGCTGGGATTACAGGTATGCACCACCATGCCCCATCCCACCATATCTTAATAATAATCAACTTCTCCTCTTCCATATATGTTGTCTGCCTCATAATACATTACAATGCTTATAATCTGAAGTCTCACATTTGTTCTAATTTTATTATTATCTACACTCCCAACAATGCTAGCTTGTAAGCTTTATGAGAATGTAAGTTTTATGAGGCAGGGACTCAACACCAAAGAATGAGTGAAATATTTTGAAAACAGTACATAAAATAAGTCATTCATTCATTCATTCATTCAACTAATACTTTGAGAACTTACTGTAGGGGAGGCACTATGCTGAAAACACAGTAAACATGAGACATACGGAACTTGTTAAATGTATGTCTAAAATATAAAATAAAAAGATTTTGAGGCTGGATGGCTAGTCCCATAAATGACAAGTCTAAATTAGAAGCCTTAACCGTCTTGTGGCTATTGTTCAACACAACAGTATGAAAAACTTACCATCAGGCGATTTAATTCTCTCTGGGAAATCTGGAAGTGGAATTCACTGACGCTAGACATTCCTGACTGACCTTTTGCGCCCAAGTGGGAGAGGCAAACACCCCCTCGAGGTGGGGCAATTACATAAGCTTTTACTTTTGCTGATCATCAGTTCCCCAGGACATCTTGAACCTGGGATTTGGTGAGGCCTTCTTAGAAGACTGTGCAGAACAGAGGCAAAGACACCCTTGAAGAGTGCAATCACGTTCACAATCTATATTTGACTTGTACTATATTTTCATTGCTACTGGGGAAAAGGCCCAGTGGAAAATGTGTGCTGTTCTAAATATAGCACCTGCTTCTCTATACCTGCCAGATTTAGGTTGAAGCTTTGGGGGCACAGCCCAGGCAGTCACCTCCAAGAAGGGCTTCAGTTCAGGTCAGATCTGTCCCTGACTCAGGGCAGGTCAGAAGGAAATGGGGTGTAGCGTGAGTCTTAACCTCCGTCCTCTTCTAATGCTGCCCTTCCTGGTCCCGAATCTCTGAGGGTGACAAGCGTCCCTCCTCTCCCTGATGCAGCCCACAGTTGTCCCCCAGCTCTCAAGTACTCTGACAGTTAACCTTTCTTCTCCCCCCATTTCGTTGTTTCTACTATTGCTTGGTCAGCGTCCTCTCCCAAGCTTTTCGATCTGTTATTTTCTTGTTTTCAGTAAGTTAGGGGAGGGGAGCATTATTACAGCTTTTCAGGAAGAGAAGTCTAGGGTGGGTACTGGCCTCAATAATCAGTATTTATGAATGAACGAGCGAAGGGACATGCTTTCAAGCTAGGTGCCGGGAGACATGGTGCCAGGGAGCCAGTGATACAGTGACTTCCCTTCCGTCTCTCCCATCCTCCTGACTCGGCCCGCGCGCGTGCACGCCAGGGTAGGGATAAATGGCACAGCGACTAGCATCCCGAACTAGGCAAGGAGGACACAACGCGATGGACCCGGCTGAGCGCGCACAAGTAGGCGGGGACGCGCACGCCACACGGGGCGTGGCTACGGGAGCGCCGTAGAGGGCGGGGCGCGCACGCGGGAAAGGGGTGGAGCCACGAAGGCGCGGCGGAAGAGGCGGGGGAGGGCGGTCCCGGCGTGCGGCGCCCGCCAGCACAATGGCCAAAGCCCGCGGCCGAGCTCCAGCCCCACCCAGTGCGCTGTGCGCCGCGGGCCGCCCCACTTGCTGTGTGGGCGCCGGGCCATGTACTCGGGGAACCGCTGCAGCGGCCAGGGTTACTGGGAGGGCGGCGGGCCCGAAGACCCGGCGCCAGCGGGGACGCTGAGCCCCGCGCCGCTCTTCAGCCCGGGCGCCTACGAACGCCTGGCGCTGCTGCTTGGCTCTCTCGGGCTGCTGGGCGTCGGCAACAACCTGCTGGTGCTCGTCCTCTACTATAAGTTCCAGCGGCTGCGCTCTCCCACCCACCTCTTCCTGGCCAACATCAGCCTCAGCGACCTGCTGGGGTCCCTCTTCGGGGTCACCTTTACCTTCGTGTCCTGCCTGAAGAACGGCTGGGTGTGGGACGCCGTGGGCTGCGTGTGGGACGGGTTTAGCAGAAGCCTCTTCGGTGAGTCGGCCGGGAGGGAACGCTTCCTTCCCCTCCTCGCAAACTTCTCTTTCCGCCTTGCCACAGCCTCTGTGCGTCCCCCGGTCCCGCTCGGCCTCAGTACCCGCTTCCCTTCCCGCCACCTCCCGCCCGCAACTTCGCGTCCCCCTCTCCCTCCGCGCATTCTCGACCCGAGCCCCCAGCCCGCCTTTCTCCTTGGTCTCCTGCACCCGCGCTGCCCACACGCCACTTCCTCACCCTACGCCGACCCGAACCCGCCCTGCCCCAGCTTTTCTCTCCTCCAGCCTCCCCGGAACACCCCGGACGCTGGCGAGCTCCGCTCCTTTCATCTCATTTCTCCGTTTTCACCCTCTTGATACAGTTCAGCAAGGGCTTTCAGTTTGGTGGGGAAAGGGCCTGCGGAGTCCAGAGGTTCAAGAAAAAAATGTGACTAACTCGTGGAAATTGGAAGAGGGAACTAAAAGATTTAATTCTGTGCTATTAGTTTCCTGAAATGAAAGATGGAAACCTAAAATAGAACAGTGTATATATATATATATATTTTTTTTTTTTTGTTCATTAGCGGTTGTAAACTTTAGAATGCTTCCCAAAGAGTGACATGGTTTCATTCATGTCCCCAGAATACAAAACGGCATGTGCCCTATAAGCTATTTTTACTGTATTTTCTTCCTAGGTTGTACCTTACCTAAATCTAAATTGAGATTACCTGTGCCTCAGAGAATCCCATCTCAAGTGAACAAATTGCCGTGCAGTCGGTAGGTTTCATTAACGTAGAACTTGGTAGTTAATTGAAGATTTATTTCTAAAATACTTAATCATTACAGAAGATTTAAGTCTCAGATTTGACTTTTTGAAGACCAACTCAGTATATGATAAGCTTGGGAAAGAAATTATTTTTTTCAGTGCGCCCCTGGAATTTCATTCATACTAACATTTGAAACGGAAATGTGTATTTCTCAGGTTTTAAGGTTCCTTTATAAATCTTGAAATCCACTGATAGTTTGTAACTGCTTTTATCTTGGCAGATCCTGGAGCGCAGTCTTTGTAGCATTATCACAAATACTTATAATCCAGCCTCCTGTGCTTTGACAAACCCAAATACTGTGGTGTTGTAATGATTCATTTTTTTTAATATCTTTAAGGAAACAAGATATCAAGTCATGATTCATTTATTTGATTGCCTCAATGATTCTAATATTCTCTTCCCAATAAACATAAATCTGAAAATTTCCTGTGTACACAAATTTGGAACCTGGGGAGGATACTCTATAGTTAATGTAGGTGATGATACAGGTGGTTATGTAATTACACTTTTCACATTAATTACCTAACAGGCAAATCTTTAGGCAGGCCAAGCTTTAAAGAAGGGGATTCTAGTGCAAGCCTGAAGTGTCATGATTAATGCTGTCTTACATGGGCATCACATGTCTGTTCACAGACATTAAAGTTCTTATTTCCATAGAGTGCCTTTTCTCTGTTCAGATATTCTGTTTCTGCACCTGGGAGTTTGAAAACAAGGATGCACTGAAATTTTTGTAAGTGCTGGCATCCACTTTTTTGTTCCTTCTGCAATACCCACTCTTTGGTATCTCCTGCTCTCTTTCCTCTGTGCTTTACCATTCCTGGTGGAATCCCTTTCTGTTCAGAAATTATTTTGTGAGACTGCTTGAAATTATCATCTATTTCTCAGGCATTTTTAATTAATGCTTTCAACTGCAACTATATTCATATTTTAGAATTAAGAGATAGACGCTCAAGTTAGAGGATCGGAGATTTGATTAAACCCCGGAGACAAGACTGAGTGAGGTTATTGTGGGCTTAAAATGTTCTTGGTAAAGGTAAAAAATTTTTGTGCCTAGATTGTGCTTCTGGATTGAGTTCCAGAAGAAGAAAGGGAAAATAATACTTTCCCTGAGCAATAACTAACCATAAAGAAATATGAAGGGGGGAAGAAATTTTAAAATGCCAGAAGTAGCTGGTTGCTCCAGAGGATTTGGAAAGGCTGCCTTATCTGGGGGGAAAACCACTGGTCTAGTGGCAAAAGGTTGGGCCTCTGTTCTTGATCCTGTGGCTGACTGATTGTATGGGGTTTCCCAATTCAATTAAGTATCTCCCAGCAAAAGTTTTCTCATCTTTTTCAAGGAGTAGTTGAGCTTAATGTTCTTGGAGCTGATTGCGCTTTGTATTTTGAGGAGTCTTGATTTCAGCAGGTTAAGAAGAGTCTTGGGATTTATGATCTGTGTATTTATCTCTACTCCCAGTCTTAGCCTTGCCCCCTGCCTAGCCAAGAAAAGCACATATTGGGGTTACACTTCTTAGATTTTGTCTTCCTCTTCACACCTGCTGGAAGGCCAGATAAGTAATAGAGAAATACATATGTGTATGCGCAAGTAGACTAGTAGACCAGACAACTAACTGCTTTACTCTGTGCTCAAATCCTGGCTTCTCAGAAAATGCTGAAAATAATTGGAATCTCTGGTATTCTTGAGGTAGAATATAAGTGGATAGGATTGTTAGAATTAGCACTTCAGTTAAATTGCCAGGCAGATCAGTGACATAGTTATGTAAACATAATTGGATGGCTTATTTTACCAATATCCAAAATAAGCATATTTGTTAACCCTTGGCAGGTCCAGCTTACACCACTTAGATTTTTTTAATAGATTTAACAATAGTGAATGTTAGACTTAAAATAAAACCCTCACTGTTACTGTGCAATGATGAACCATAGAAAGGCTAGAATTGTGCACAGTGCAGTCCCAGAAGACTTCAGGTAAGTTAAGTTCTTCAGGTCATTGACTATCCCACTTCTGGCCACACCTAAGCTCACACAGGTGTTCTCCATGTGGAGTACAACAAACATGGTGCTAATGTTAGCAGAGATTTTCTTCACTATCCTTTCAAAAATAAGAATAGTAGCATGTTAGTCTTGGCAGAGGATATTTAAAAAAAAAAAAAAAATGCAAACATCACTCTTTTCAAATGTTAGAAATAGAGTTTTTAAAAATGTTTATTTTAATGTATGAATAGGAATTTTTTAAATGTATGAAACACTTGCACATTGTCATCCATATAAAGATGTTTTAAGTACCTTTTATTCCTCTGGCATGTACCTAAATATTTTTAAATACCAGGTGTTTTACTGAATTCTTTGTGATAATCAGCAGGGTTAGACCAAAAGGTCTCTTATTGCTGCCCCATGTCCTGAGTTTGTTTGGACCTTTAAAAGGTCTATTCAGCTGTTTTGAAATCACCCATATTGTTTCTTGGCCCTCTGAAACGTTTCTTGCTTGTGATTGTAGATCCAGAGTATATTTGTTTCCATAAACACAGTGAAGCTAAACATTTCTTTTAGTCTAAGCTCATACTGTGTATAGTCTTATTCAAGTATTTTATTTTTGTTTGTTTTGTTTTTGTTTTTTGAGACAGTCTCCTTATGCGGTTTGGACTGATCTTGAACTTACTGTGTAGCCTAGGCTGGCCTTGAACTTGCAGCAGGCATCATGCCTCAGCCTTCCAAGTCCCAAATGCTGGGATGACAGCCATGTACCACCATGCCCAATTCATTCTGATATTAAAGCAAGGAATTTTATTTTTTAAAATTTTTGTGGGACAATATCTGTTCTTTATTATTGCATTGCCTAATGTGGGGGTGGAGGGTATATTTCTGTTGTTCTTTTTTAAGAAATTAGAAAATATGTGAGAAAGCCTTTCATGACTTGTGTAGGAGAGGTTTGTATCCAGATAACAAGTCAGGCCCCAATGGATTATAATTGCTGTTGCATGAAATTACTTTTATATTGTTTACAATTGTATTCTTTCTTGAATTTTCTTCTTTCAGAGAAGAGTTCCAGTCACAAATGCATATGTGATGTATTTTGGCATTTACTGCTAAGATGAAATTCAGGAATGAAAACCACACATCCATTTTAGCATTCTCAGATGTGATTAGATGTACTTTGTCATGTTTCTATGCTCCTGACTTATTAAAAAAAACTTAAAAAGGGTAACAAGTTAAACAGCTAGGACCTGGAAACTCAGTACCTCGGGAAGAACTGGAACATTTCAAGGAGAGATTTTATTACAGCATCCTCACACCTCAGCAGAGCTTCAGCCTAGATTTATTCTTCATCAGCAGCTGTTACCTGAACCTTTACCTCCTACGATGGCAGACAATCTTCCCACAGAGTTTGATGTGGTTATAATAGGGACAGGTTTGCCTGAATCTATCCTTGCAGCTGCATGTTCAAGAAGTGGACAGAGGGTTCTGCATGTTGATTCAAGAAGCTACTATGGAGGGAATTGGGCTAGTTTCAGCTTTTCGGGATTGCTTTCCTGGTTGAAGGAATATGAGCAGAACAGTGACACAGAGGAAGAAACTGCAGCTGCATGGCAAGACTTAATCCATGAAACAGAAGAAGCCATTGCTCTTTGCAAGAAAGATGAGACCATTCAGCACACAGAAGTTTTTTGTTATGCCAGCCAAAATGCAGAGGACAGTGTTCAAGAGATTGGTGCTCTGCAAAGAAATGCTTCCTCAGTGGCATCTAGTACCCTCACTGAACCTCTGCATTCTGCAGAGTTGCCTCAAGAAGGGCACTCATACATTACTAGCAATGAATTACCTGCTGAACATACCCCCAAAAGTGAAAGCACGATTTCATTAGAAGAAACTGATGTAGAAGAATCACCAGAGAAAGAAAGGAACTGTGAAGATAAAACTTGTATGCCTCCAGTTTCAGATGGAGATAAGGTTGAAAATAAACCTTCTATAGAGGATAATACCAATCAACCAAAGAGAAATGTGATTACTTACCCACAAATAGTTAAAGAAAGCAGGAAGTTTAACATTGATTTGGTATCAAAGCTGCTGTATTCTCAAGGATCACTGATTGAACTTCTAATCAAATCAAATGTTAGTCGTTATGCAGAATTTAAAAATGTCACTAGGATTCTTGCATTTCGGGAAGGAAAGGTAGAACAGGTGCCTTGCTCCAGAGCAGATGTCTTTAATAGCAAAGAACTCACTATGGTTGAGAAGAGGATGCTAATGAAATTTCTTACATTCTGTTTAGACTATGAACAGCATCCTGATGAATACCAAGATTTCCAGCAATGTTTGTTTTCTGAGTACTTAAAAACTAAAAGACTAACCCCCAATCTCCAACATTTTATACTACATTCAATTGCAATGACATCAGAATCATCTTGCACTACATTAGATGGCCTTAAAGCAACAAAAAACTTTCTTCAGTGTCTTGGACGGTTTGGCAACACTCCCTTTTTATTTCCTTTGTATGGCCAAGGAGAAATTCCTCAATGTTTTTGCAGGATGTGTGCAGTTTTTGGTGGAATCTATTGTCTTCGCCATAAAATCCAATGCCTCGTAGTTGACAAAGAATCTGGAAAATGTAAAGCAGTTATAGATCACTTTGGTCAAAGAATAAATGCTAACTATTTTATTGTGGAAGACAGTTACCTTTCTAAGGAAACATGTGCAAATGTGCAGTATAAGCAGATCTCAAGGGCAGTTCTTATTACAGATCAGTCTATACTAAAGGCGGATTCTGATCAGCAGATTTCCATTTTGATAGTGCCTCCAGTGGAACCAGGAGCTTGTTCTGTTCGGGTCACAGAATTGTGTTCATCAACCATGACATGCATGAAAAATACCTATCTAGTACATCTCGCCTGTGAATCTTCAAAAACAGCAAGAGAAGACTTAGAATCAGTGGTGAACAAATTGTTCACCCCTCTTGCTGAAACAGAAGTAGATAAGGAAGAACTTAGAAAACCAACACTCTTGTGGGCTCTTTATTTTAATATGAGAGATTCCTCAGGAGTCAGCAGAAGCTCGTATTGTGGCTTACCTTGCAATGTTTATGTCTGCTCTGGACCTGACTCTAGACTGGGAAGTGAGCATGCGGTCAAGCTAGCAGAAACAGTGTTCCAGGAGATCTTTCCAAGTGAAGAATTCTGCCCTCCTCCTCCAAATCCAGAAGATATCATCTTTGATGGTGATGATAAGCAACCAGAGGCTCCTGAAACCAGTAATGTAACTGTGGCCAAGGTAGAATCTTCTGAAGAAAGCAAAAACCTAGAAGGCGCCCTTTAAAACTAGAAAATAGCAAACTGGAGTTGTACTTCATCTTGGCATCAGAATATTCTCATTTGAAGGACAATTTTCCATATGACTAATGAGGAGTGGTTATATGAATACTATGCAGATGTTGTCTTTAAGTCCTTTTGAGAGATTGGCTGTTGAAAGTCTTTGTTAATCAGTAACTGATTTATTTGGTTATTGGACTTTGTGGTTCAGAATCAGCTCCATGATTCAGAAACTTAAAACAGGGTTAGCTGTATCTTAATATTGGATACATATGTGAGAGTTCCATGTTAGTGACTTTGCTTGAAGATAAAACTGTTACCATTACTGATCTTCAGATTTTATCATTGTCCACAGAATAATTAATATAAGAAATACAGATTTTATCATTGTCCACAGAATAATTAATATAAGAAATACAGATTTTATCATTGTCCACAGAATAATTAATACAAGAAATACATTAGTTCATTTTGCAGCTATTACAGTTGCTACCACCTTTCATAGAAAAACAAATAATCATTATGTAAGTATTGTATATAATATAAATAATGTAGACTTAGAACAGTAACTAATAAAAGTGCCAGTATGATAAAAGTATATTTGTCTGTAATTATTAAAAGATTAGTTTTGCATGGTCCTTATTCTCTGTGAAGGCCATGTGTTTACATTTTCCACTTTAATTTGCCTACTTAGCCCTTGTAACCAAGTGAAGCAATGACATCACCATAGTCTTTACAAAAAGAAACATTATTCAATAGTTGAAGAGCTCATCTGGGGGACATATATTCCAAGGATTAGGGGATAAGATCAGTTAAAAAAAAATCTGTAGAACCCTGTTCTGGCACCTGAAAAAAACTTCCAACAGGCAATTCTAGCTAAAAGAAAAATTTGTTTACCCCACATACTTCAGATGGTTGTTCTGAAATTACTAAAGAGAAACAGAATGAAGCATTTGAGACTACAGATAATTTTTTTAATCCCTAAATAATTTCTCATCTAAGTTTTCTCAATGGAATGCACCACCTGTTGGCAATACTACTTTTAATGTATAGAATTAATCAGTAGGATTTATTGTGCCCCTAAGGTTGTATCTCACCAGAAATATAGGTAACAGCATTCATAATCACTTCTGCCTCTTGACAGTTGTCTGTAGAGAATAGAAATTTTGTTTTCCTGTACAACCACTGGAAATCATAAATCTGGTTGTACTCCAGTGTTGACAACTTGCAGGACTGTCAGAAGAGGTGAACTTCCTCAGTCAGTCTGATTTCCATGTATCAGGAAAAAAATAATGGTCCTTTAATAGTTTTTGCTCTGACATGAAGCATTTACTGTGCATTAGATACTTACTGTGTTTTCTATAACTTTCTCAACAGCATTATAAGGCAGATATGGCATACCTTCAGATTAATTTGGTGTGGAGAAGCCAATATCAGAACCTAACCTAGTCTGTCATGATCCCTAAGTCTTTTATCTTTTCATGAATGTTCACTGTAGTTACTGTAAAAGAAGTAAAAGTGCCTGAGAAAATCAGAATCTCATTGTTCAGAAACGAGTATAGACAGATACTAATTCTGTAGCATATTCTAGAATCAAACATTAAATGTACATTTAGAGCTGTGAATCTTAAAACAATTTGGCTGAGTTAACAAAATAATGCTGTTTGGTAATATGTCAATCTGAAGATTGTGTTATCAAAAATGTAAATATGCCAACATACATTCTTTTCTTGCTCTTCTAGTATGAGGAAAATGAGACAAGACTGATTTAAGTAATAACTTATTAAAAGTGGAAAAATCATGGCTTGGTATTCACATTGATGTTCTAAATGTGGTAAAGTATTGTTGAGTGGCTCAAAACATCAAAATAACTAAAATGTTTGATAACCTACAAATAGTGATTAAACAATTTTTTAAAATCTGAAGGTAAAAATAGAGGCAAAATTAATTCAGACCCGCAGAAAAGTTTTTCAGAAACAGATTATTCATAAGAAATAAAAAATGGTGAGACTTTATAAAAGGTTATAATGGAAATATGCAAAAGTATACTAGACCCAAGATAAAGATCATTTTAAAAACGAACAAAATGAATATATTATTTCCTTAAACTGATGTAAAATAAATTGGAAATGAGGCAAGTTTTAACCAATAAACATTTAATAATTTATGGGATATTATAATCCAGTGTAATCTCCTGACAAGTTAGAATTTAACTCTGCTTGGCTTATTGGTCACTTTTTAAATGTTTAAGGAATAAATACGTAGGTATCATAAAAGATGGTATGCTGCTAATTGTATTTGCAGACAAGTATAACTTGTAATGCAGACTACTAATCTCTGTTCATCAAAAAGAACGATTTTTATTTTCGTTTGATCATATTTTCATGTCCGTATCTTGTAATCTGAGCAACTACTTTGACTAACAATATGTAGTATATTACCACTGTTAATATCTTACTTGTTTTGAAATTCTGTAGTTTTTATTTTATCATTTTAAAATTAAAAAAAAATTAACCCAAATATAAAAAGGTTCTCATTTTGAACAGACAAAAAGTGCCAAGTGAAATTTTGACACAGTACAGCAACAAATAAAAAATTATTTCCTATGACTCAAAATTGTAATACTAATGTTGAGTAAAATAATCATTACATCAATATCAATAGAACGAAATTGTGAAAATCCAAAGTATTAACTACATTAGCCTTTTAAAAATTTGCCCTTCATCTTTGGTTATTGGTGCTAGTGAGTTTATAGGCTTCTCATAATGTGATAAATAACTACTTAAAATTAAGAGCTGACAATTTGGGAAACCATACATTTCTCAAATTAAGCAGTGCTGGCACTATATTTACATATGGTTGAAAAAACACTGAAAGTTTTAAACATTTACAAAATAAAGACAAAGCAGCATATTTTCTGTTTACATGTCTATAACTAGCCATACTGATACATAAATATATTAATAGTAAATGACTGAGGAATTTGCAGGTTGTGTGAGGTAAGGATCCTGTTTCTAAAGTGTGCGGTTTAAAAATATTTGAGTATTAATATATGTATAAATCATTTAAGGAAAGTTACATACAATATTGGGATAATTTTTAAAAGATACATAAAAGATTGAAAGCGAAACTCAAAATATGAGAATACATGAGACAAGTCCTAGTATAATGGAAAAATAATAGGGAGTCTTTGCATCACTTCTTACCTGTTATCTTGGGAAGATCACCTTAGCTTACATTTCTCCATCTACAATAAGTAATTAGAATTATCCTGGGGATTAGTTAATGTGTATAAAACCACACCCAGATGAATGCTAATATGTGACATACAGATTTAGTATAGTAGTATTTAACATTCCAACTGAACGTTTTATGCGGTGACAGTGTTGGTGATGTAAGGATTTTTTTTTAAGTTTAGATTTGAAAACTGGGAGTTTCACTTTTCAAATTTTTATTGTGTTAAGCAGTCTTTCTATATATTTTGTGACTAGAATGTTTAAGATTAATAAAACATTTGGAAAAAGGTATTTTACTAAAAGTAAAATGAACCAGCTGGATCAATGGAGATACTAGGTCCACTTGTCATATGATAATTTTATTTCAGAAGAATGACGATGTTACATATAAAAGAAAAATAAGTATTTTCATTGCAATAGTAGTGCAAAGATTTCGTGGCAGTGAAAAAGCATTAACAAGGTAGATCTCTTTAAAAAAAGAATGAAGAGTGTATACTAAAGGAAAGGTGGAATAAAAAAGCTGTTTGGATTCACAAGTGTTTTAATATTTTTTTAAAGTGGATGGAAATCTTTAAGACTTTGTATACCTTAGTGGGTAGATTTATAAAGAATATAAATAATACAAGTAATTCTTAGAATAATATTCGAATCAACTATTAAAAGTGAAAATAGAAACAACTTTGACCTAGTTCATGCTGTTATATTGAGCAAAAATTTTTAAGTGTGCATGTGTCTTTATACTGAAAGTATTGTATATTAGTAGTCATTAAAAAAATGAGGACTAATGAGCTCTATGCCTTTTAACATACTAAGTCACTTTGGGTATACCCAGGAAAATATTTAAAGAAAAGCTACTTGTGCAAGTTTTGTTTTTTAAAAGCCCGTAAGTTGAGAAATGGCTAAGTGTGATTCTATTTCTATGGTAAACTGTCATATAGTCTCTAAATGTTATATGTAAAGTTGTATGCAAAAATACTTAGAATCAAAATGTTAATTAGAATATAAATTACATTTACTGGTTATAATTGTATAAAAATTTAGGTTTCAACACTGAAAAAAATCCAACAGTTACAGTTTAACATTAAGGAGTTCTTTTTTCTGTAAACTACTGATATGTGTAATAAAAATAAAAGATTAATTTGCAAAATGGTTTGCTGAATTGGTGGGATAATTACTGATTTATTGGAAACATCTAAACTTTCTCCTTTAAAGAAGTACATTTCTGGATGTTAAAGGCAAAAAAATCTCTAAAAATGTGACAAAATTTTATAAGTCTTCTTAGGAAGGAACTCTTGTTTAGGATGAACTTTGTATCTTTTATAGCTTTTCTCAGTTGCCCAATTTTAAGGAATAATTATAGAAATGGTAGTATTGCATTTGAGAACAGCATGAAGGCATACTAGTTAAACTATGAGTCTAGATCTAAAAGTACACCTTTTGGGAGCCACGGAGCCTGTGGAAGTGAAGGCTGGATTCATAGCACCAACACTGGGCCTGAAAGGGTTTCTAGGGAGATGACCACTCAAGACACATCTTGGGATGGACAGTGCAGCAGATCCTGTCTTCCAGTCAGCCTTGGAGATACAAATGAAGGTGACTTTACTCAAGTAACAGTTGAACTAGTGTTGGTTATGAATTGGCATTCTAGGAAATAGAAATATAAAAACAAATTTTGTCTAGAAACATTGTCTTAGAATATCTAATGAGGATTTAAGACCATTTTCTATGACATTTTTCTATCACACTTTGAATTTAACGACCACTACTACTCTCTTTAATATGCAAAAGAAAAAAGCAAATGAAATCTTTTAACTTCTGATGCTTCACATTTCTTTGAGAGTCAAAATATTTTATACTCGGCCAGATGTAGTGGTGCATGGTCTGTAATCCCAGCACTTGGAAGACCGAGGCAGGAGAATTGCCATGAGTTTCAGGCCAGCCTGAAGTACATAGTGAGATCCTGTCTTTAAAAAAAATACATATATATATATATATATATATATATATATATATATAAAATAATTTTTACAGGGAAGGAGCAGAGAAGAGATAGAACAACAGGTGTAGATGCTCAAGGTATAAAGGATTTAGGGTAGTAAAAATAAATCTGAGAAGCAGATCTTAAAAGTCTTCAAACAAATTGATGAGAATTAACTATTTGCCTTCATTTTGATGGATCAAATGGAAGTCACGGTCCCTTTTGACTCCAATGTAGCTGCTTACTCAGAATTTTTAGTTAAGTTTTTTATCTTCACCAGATAAAGGATTACTGTATTTCCACTGTAATTCCTTTCAGTTTAACCAACAGCCAAATGTGTTCACATTTTGACAGTAGGGGGCACAGTACCTCCTGATTTCTGTAAGGCATGAACAATACAGTACATGAGGGATTCAACTGAAAGAATTTGTAACATGAGTGACGATGCGGGCTACAGCGTTGGTAAGAATGCTTTCCTCCCAACAACCATGTTTTGTGTCCTCTGGATAACTACAAAGGTAAGAAAGTGCTGGTATTTACACCCACTTTATAGATGAAACATGGAAGAATTAAAGTAAGTTGGGCTGGACTCACTTGTAGTTATTTAGATCCATTAGTAAGACGTGAAATACTGCTCTTCACCATCCCAAGAATGTGTGATTGTGTATAAGGGTACACTGCATGTTAATCACTTTCAAAAGTGCTGACTTACAGACTTAGAACTTTTCCCTTAAAGCGTACCTTCGGTTATTCTTTCCAACTAAAAATTCTATAAATTAAAATTTACATAATTTTAAGTGGATTAACTGGGGCTGAAAGAAGAAATGGGAGTTAAGTTCACACCTGAAATTAAAACAATTTATCTTAGTATTCTGAAGAGCTTCATTTATTTGTATAGATGACTTCCTGCTATTGTCCTATGATTCTGGCGTTTCTTGCTGCTAAATATATCTTTAATTCTTAACAGCTGAACAGCTACTTATTAGATGCAGACATATAAGGAAAAAGGAATGACTTTGGATTTAGAAGTACAGAATTGACAGCAAGAAAATGAATACATGTTTATAGATCAATCAGAAGGTGATAACGATAATTTTCTGGTTGTAAGAAAATAATCGGGGACATGAACAGATTTTAAACCCATTCTTTTTGTTACATGTCAGGTAAAGCCCTGTGAATCCTCTTTATTTCTGTTTGAGAACTATTTGTTCATCCTTTACCTAACTAATGAACATACTGACCTAGTCAAAAGCATTATTTTGTATTTTTGCACGTGAATTTCCTATTTGTAAGTTAAAGGTTTTGTAGCAGTTATCCTTATAAAGAAGGCATTTTGCAAAATGTTTAGCCAAAAATGAGCCAGGGATTTTGTTTTTAGGCAATTAAGATCATAAATTTCTAGTTTTAGGGTAAGCATGTCTGAATCAGTAAGACTATTTGAAAATAGTGTATATTCTCCATAAACTTCCATCTAATAATTTTACTCATTTTCTTTCATTAGGACAGTGATTCTCAAAGCAGTATATTAGTCGAGAGACGTTGTTTAAGCTGGGTGGGATCATTAATAGCACTAGTGAGTTATGAGGTTGCTGTTCAACATCTTACAATGCACAAGGCAGCACAAGAATTACTTTAGCTCCAAATGTCAAAAAACCTCTTAAAACATTTTTAATATTAAGAAATATATTTTCTCTTATGCTCCCCATATGTGCCTCTTAAGGGTTCTAACTCTTGTTAAATAGCATCACTGTTGATAGGAACACCTGTGTATCCCCTCTCACCCATCACCAGCTAACTGCGCATCCTTCTGAAGGGCTATCATAGCATAAACCCCAAGCGGAATTCAAAATGTATCTCATCCTTCTGCAGTTGTCAGATGTGGACTAGAATTAACTCCAAAGAAACTCGGAAATGAGGTTATTCTATTACTGCAAGCAACTACCTCAAAATTAAAGTATTTTAGCATGGTTTTTTTTTTTTTTGGAAGAATGTTAATTCACTTGAGAGATTCTCAGCAGTTTAATAGAATTGCATGTGTAGAGTAATATCGTATGAATTTCAGGGGAGCTCATTCAACACTAAGCCATCACTGTTGAACAGCATCAATTGGTGGTTGACCAAGTAATGAGATAGTGCAACAGCCTGGCATTTCATAGTTGAATGTTAACATAGAAAATACCCAACTGAAATGGAGTGAGCTAGTATACTCAGTGCAGATAAGAGCATTAGTAGATTATACTGCAGTGTGAAGCAGAGGGTTATTTACAATCTAACATTTATTAAGTACAGGCCATGTTCCAATTTCTATGCTAAACTTTTGGAATACAGAGAAGATAGTTGTAACTGACATTTATTGAGCACATCTTCTATGCCAAATACTTCTAAAAGTTCTTGTTATGTCTATAATCATAACAACTAACAGATAGGTCTTACTGCTATATGTCCTTTGAAGACTAGGAACTTGACTCAGGTCACATTGGTAGGTAAAAGGCAGAAGCAGGTTTTAAACCCAGGTAGTCAGACACCATAACTGATGTGCTACTCTGAGATGTGATGGATATCTTCAGAAGGCTGTCACATTAGGGCCAGGAACTCGAGGAACTGCACATTTTCCTGGGACTTTTCATTTCTTTAACATACTATGTAGTTTTTAAAAGCAACCCTGTATAGGTAGATATTAATGTTTCTATGTGTGGATGAGAAGTATCAATAAGTTTCCCAAAATTACAGAATTGCCAAGAAGTACAACTCCCAATCTACTGGCATTGACAAAGTTGCACAATTAGCCGTCATATTATTTGGACTATAATAACGACTGACAAAGGCACAAACTGTAAAGGATATACAAGGGTTATTTTTAGCCTGACTAAGGAAACTGGGGAATACTTCACAAAAGAGAAATATTTGGACTGGGTCCCAGAGGTTGAAAAGAATTCCCAAGGGCTGATATGAGGAAAAGCATTCCATGCAGGATAAACAGTAAAAAACGGCATAGGAGCATTGAGGACGTGGCTTGTCAGGCTCAAACATGCATTGGTGTGGGAAGGCAGGGGATATGGGACAGGGGCAAAGCACTAGGAGTTTGGAACAGCATGCTAAAGTGGAGCTTTCAATTTATAAAGAAATGCTGTGTACGGTTTTCTACATAAGACATGCTTCAAAGGTCCCCATAGGGTGACGTGAAGGAGGCTGGAATAAGGTAAGACTGGATGTAGGTGGACTGGTAAGGAGGCCACGTGAATGTGATGTGGCCTGAGCAGGACAGGGCATTTGGGAATGAAAGATTTGGAGGTAGATTTATAATTTGGAAGAAGAAACACAGGATCTGGAGAGCTACTGTGCATCTCAAGATAGAGAAAAATTGAAATGACTGAAATTTCATCTGGTACTTGAATGAATAACATATATAACTAAAACCAGAAACAGGTTTTGAGAAAAGCAGGTTTTGCTAATACAAGGTGATCTGGAAAGTGATCAGGTGCTTGGTATGCCTTGCTAATCTGTGCTAGTAGAGAAACAAAGTTTTTGAGCACGAAATGAATCAATTGTGTTTATCAGACACAGAGACAGAGATCTCCATCCCCTGGGGTCTGTATAGAATAAAACCCCACAGGAGATGAGTGAGGGTCTAAATTGGGTCAGTTCTAGTTAGGGCAGCAAAGGGCAGGTTTGAGAACTATCCAGGAGATTAAATCTGCATGACCCAATTGTGTATTGACTGTGAGTGCTGCAAAGAAGGGAGAATTAAGATAATTAAGAGTTACTAGGTATAGCACTAGAAGGAATGCAGACACAGTGTCCTGTCTTGATTTGACTTGGTAACTCTCACATTGAATTAGATGTGGGTTTGAAAGAGTCCTTTTCTAATATTAGTATATACTTTATTTTTTCAGTCTTTTCCCTCCTGGGCTTTCCCTCATCGGTTTTGAGGACTTTCTGTGCCTCAATTACCATTCTGTCCAACACTTAGGCCAAACAGTTACTCATCCAATGGTGAGAAAGAGACAAAGTCCTAATATGATTATTTCAAGTCCGGATTATGAAGTTTACATTTTATTTCTATTGAACAGCAGAAGTCAGAACTTGAACTTTTGGTTACATAAGGTATTCCATTTGTTTTTTCCTTAAAGGAAAAAGACAGCAACGAAACATACAACATAGAAACAGCAGAAAACACAAGTAAAAACAATATCATAGAAGCCAAGAGGAATTTTGATATGAGCCTGGTCCAGAGTGTAGATATTACAAATGACTGGGCAAACTAATGTTTTAGCAATTGATTTGTCAATTGATACTCCGTAGTAATGGTTTTACACTGAAAAATGCATATGAATCAAATGGAAAATTCTTTAAAGATCACTAGGTGCCTCCTGCATTCAGTTCAGTAGGTACACAGAGAGCAATTACAACCATACGCTGAGTGAGTAAATAGAGTTTTGTGTATTGTGATATACATAAAAGAATAAAACTAATACATGATACTAGGGATTTAATTTCTCTTCTGGTTGATATTTTGAAAGTTGTATTGAAATCATTAATGTTTTTTACACCTCATCCTAACGTAGTGCTAAGAATTTATCTTGAGCTAATCATTCTATCCTACCTGAATTATATTGTCCATCATTACCATTTACTGTGATACAAGCCAAGTGCTAGTATAAGCACTTTGTGCCTTTTAATTCTTCATCTTTATTTCAACCCTGGAATATTTGAGTAGCATTGTTAATCCAATTTTACAGTTAAGAAAATTAGCTGGTACTTTAATTTAGCTTGTTCAAGGTCATATAAAAAGTGGAGTATTTAGGAAATGAATCCAGTTTCTTTGATCGCTATGCTATATTGTCTCTTTACAGTATTGTTAGAAGAGTGGGAACATCCACTGTGAGAAATCAGAGCATGTGACCAGTTCTTTTAGGACCTAGGTTCTGGCAACACTTCTTACTGTCCAAAAGGTGGTTAGCACTAATCCCACCTCACATCTTTTTGGAGGTCAGTCCTTGCCAGAGGAGAAAGACTTTTCAATTGGCCATAAGTGGACTCACTTTTCTTTATGCCTCATTACTTCTTGATCTTGCCCAATCACCAGTTCCCCTGTTCTGGAGTCTCCCATCATGAACAGTAAACTCTATTGTATCTCCAACATAATCTCTGAACATTTTCTCTACCTCTTTAAGTGAACTCTGGATACCACCAAGTGCCCTGACTTCCCAGCCCTCCCCTCTCCATATATGCTAGGACCCAATTCTAGAGTAGGTGACTTACTGAGTTTCACTTCTATTTCCAAAGCATAACTCCCTCATTCTACAAAGCCTTTTGCTTCATCAGTATACCCACATAGTGAACCCACCATCACACTGAGGTGCAAGGAGTGTAACATCTTTTTGGTTATCCCTTTTCTGTTTCAGACTTACTATCCTGGGATCACTTTTATCTGTTGGAAGTCCAGCCGGCATCCCAGCTGTCCCTTGCTATTATTTCTTTAAAAAGCCAGTCTTATATATGTGTGTGCTACCATCATATCCTCAATGATTTTTGTTTTATAAATTTTTTAAATTCAGCAAAATGCAAAGGACAATTTGTATTTGTGTATCTAACATCTAAGGTGAACAGATATTTAGGGTATTAAAATATTGCAGGTAAAATTCATACTTATATATTTCCTTTCTTTGGTTCATTTTTTCCATTCTTCTGTCCATCCTTTCCACATGTCACTGCAGACATGAATGTAACGTGAATACAGTCAGTGCTTCAGTCTTTTTTTCTTAAAGTATACTGATTTTCTTCTTTTAATGAACATTGTGTTTCCTGGGTTTTTTTTTTTTTTCTATGATAAGCAATAGTTCAAAACACATCCTTGTAACATCTCTTCGCATCTGAGATGTGCTATCCAATGTGGTAATAACACATCATGTTTGTCTCTTCAGCACATGAAATGTAGCTTATCTACACTGATGAATGAGGATTAGGATTTCAACATACGAATTTGGGAAAGCACAAGCATTCAGTCCATAACAGTTGAATTACATTAAAATGGTACTAAAATTGATTTAGTCTATTTCTTCTTACCTTTTTAAGTGTGGCTACTGTGTAAGTAAATCTAGGATTGCTAGGCATGTATATGCTGCATGAAATTTCACATTGATTGTTTTCAACTTCTGTTGTCCGACCCCATTGTACAAAATCCTCAGAATTCCTTTATTTTGGTAACCTTTCCTCTCTGAGTGCCTATGATGTTTATTAAGTCTGTATGTCTCATTTGGCACTTAAAATACATGATTTTGTATTTTGGTTTGTCTTTCCTTTTCTACATCAAGGACAATTTATCTTCTGACTTGGTTTTTCTGCTTATGGCCCTATACCTCAGAGCCACTCAAATGCCTCAGGTTTAGACACACCTGGCCTGTGGACTATCTACTTTTAACTGTGATTTGTCCTTGAATTTTATTTAGAACTTGCTGTGAGTTTTTTGTGCACTCAGGCTTCACTCAGTTCTCCATCATAGGACAGATCTCCTTAGGAAGAAAATTTTCACTCTGCTTCCTTTTTCATTACGAAATTGCTGCTCCTTCTTAAAGCTGGTTCTCCTGTGCCTACGTATGCTAGATTGAATCTCACATGTACAAAGACATGTAATTAGTTAGATTTCTAAGAGCTCGTTTCCAAATGATACCACTTTTTACATCCATTTTCTAAAATTCTGTTGTCTGGTTCTATAAAATATAACGTTAGTGTATTGGATTGTAGAAAGCACCAGAATTGCAAAAGAAAAGGAACAGGTAGAGAGGAGAAAAATGAAAAATGAGTGAACTATTATGAAAACCAAGGCTACTTATAAGAAGGACTTGGCCTTTATTCTGGCATCCTTACTGGCCTCTCACTAGGGAAATTTGTGCCTGATACTGGTGTCTGATCCTTGTGTAAAACTTGCACTTTGCAAAATGTTAACTCAGTAGTTATGTTTGGTTCTTAAAGTGGGAGCAATTTGCAAACTCCTAAGTGCCAGACAGAAAGGCTAAGTGAGTTTTAGGCCCAGATTGAGGCTCTAAAGTTTTTCTAGAAGTTTTCAAGGAATGAGTAAGTATTAATGAAACATTTCAAGTATAAAGTGCATGGTAGCATTGACTTTATGGTGTAGGAACAATTTCTTGTATTCTTGTTTTCTCTTCTGAAAGATGTAGAAGAATTCTTAGGATGAAAATAAGTAAAAAAAAAAAAATAATCCACAGAGGTAAGCAGAAATATAAGATACAATGAGAAAAGAAGAAAAATCTTAAAACTCTTGAAACCCTGCAATATATGTGAAAGTCTTCTCACTGAGAACCATTTTGTAGAACACTGGTTCTTAAATTCATCCAATCCTGGGTCATCACCCAGTGAGTGCTAGTGCTGTTAGTCTGCTCCGGATGATAAGAGGTCATGGGAAAGAATTCAGAGGCTGGAGCAGAAATGGACTGTGTCAGAGAGATGAGAGAAGATCATTCCCTGCACTGATTAATGTGAGAGCAGACTGTACAATTAGGAGATCTGCCATGCATCATGATGTAGGATTATCACAGAAGGAGTCTTGTGTGCCTGTAATGGAGATTAGGTCTGTGGAGGAAAGCCTGGGAAATGAGCGAATGGCCATGAGATTATTTGAAAAGATATTTTATTTTAATTTGTATCAGTTATTCTGAAAACCAATCAAAATCACCAGTGGAGTCATTTACACATACAGATTTCTAGTTTCCACCCCACATCTACCAGACCAGTATCTTTAAGGGCTAAGCCTTTATCTTAGCCCTTTATGCCTTGGGGTCACTTTATCTCCCAAGAAATTTGTACCTAGCTATTGCAAGATCTGGCTTTTGGAAACACTATTGGTGTCAAAGGAAAGATTTCTGCATCTCTCATCTACAGGGTTTTACACTGTGCATCAAGAAGGAGAGCTTAATATGAATTTATTAAGCCCAATTCGGTGATGTGGGAGAGAAGCTTAAAGTAGAAGGTGAATGATTCTGGGAATCAAACTTGCTCCCATATACCCATTTTGCTGTGTGGCCTTGGGCAAAATACCTTATATTCCTACACCTTCTCTCTTTTAACTTCAATTTTATTTGTTTAGCTCTTCTTCACTTGACATTGTCAGCTCAGAATGGCTAAGACATACCAGGAAATGATATTTTCTTGCCAGTCTAAAATTACCCATTCTGGTCAGTGAGATGGGTTTTATTTTATATACCTATACAACCAACTGACAAGTTATGGTTTATGGTTCAAGAGTTTTGTATCAGTATTGCACTGCCTGTACTATATTGCAAGTAGGCCTTTTAACACTTTCAACAAACTCCTTATCTTCTATTGCCCATCCTTTTATGATCCTGGGTACCTTAGATTTTCCAGTTGATTAATTATAAAGAGAGAACTTCTCATTTTTGAGACAAAACAGCACTAATTGGCCATTTCAATACTGTGCACTTGAGTCAGTAGCCTGATAATAGAAAGTGATACAAAATGGAATTGCATCTGCTGTACAACCTAAACTTAGCTGTTTTTTAATCTTTTTATTTATTATTTTTTGGAGACAGGGTCTTGCAATGCAGTTCAGGCTGGCCTTGGGCTCACTTTGTAGCCCAGGCTGGTCTCGAACTTGCAATGATCCTCCTAAGTCAACCTCCTGTGTGGTAGGATTACAGGAGTGCACCACCATGTCCAGCTAAATTTAGCTGTCTTGAGAATTTTGCAAATTATAAAATGACTACATGGAATTTAATTAAGTACTTCAAATTCCCTTGATGTGTTTTGTTTTTGTAGTGCTGGGGACCAAGTACAGACCTTATACGTACTTGGAACACATATTTCCACTGAACACACCCCATAATTTTAATTTGCTCTTCTGAGCTAACTCACATTATCTTTCCTTGGTGCCAGATTGGTAATTCAGGAAGGAGCATTTAGAAACTAGATGCATATTGCAGACAGGCCTTCTTGAGCTGTTCTACAATTTATTCATATGTTGATTAGATTTAAAAAGACCTTAAACTTTTCTGTTGATCACAATGACTTGCCTCATTAAATGTTGGCAGGGAAAAATTAACGAGATCCAGACTAGCAGTATAGATGAGTAAGCACCTAAGCAGCACCTTATTAATCTTGAGACCTTAGGCTAGTCACAAATCTCACCCTCTTCTCACATGCTAATCAAATGGGACAGTGACTCTCATTTCTTACGTGTTTTGATGAGAAAAACATGGAATAAAAATTTTAAAAGTCTAATCATTACATTATATGAAATGAGATGTTATATTATTGTAGTAGGAGAACAGATAAATCTAGTAAGACTGCCACTTTACATCATCCATAAAAATAAATATTTTATATGGATTTTTAATAGTAAAATGTATTATGTAATAACTGTCAGGTGGTATATTTGAGTTGAAACAGGGATCCCTTAGGAGAAAGCCTTAGGAAATGAGTCTTGTTTTATGTTCTATATATTGCTGCTTTCTATTAGGAACATTTTGCTTTTTCATTGACCATGGTTATTTTTTAGTAGCACTTCAACTCATTGTCGGATTAATTATAGAAGTGACTTTGTTTAATCCAAGACAGATATACAGTCACTTGTACATAACTTTTATTACCAACTAACATATATGTTCTAAAATTTATTAACATGTTGATTTTTTTCAATATTACTAACCCCTTATCAACTATTCCAAGTGCTAAGGAGGATATCAAAACAGAAAAAGATGTGGTTCCTGTCTGTTAGGTTTTACAATTTAGTTGAAGAGATAAGACATAAGTACATAGAATTGTAACAATACAGTAAGTAGGAAACAGCAGTCATGAAGATAGAGTCTGTTATATATGAGCAGAGTGTGGTGTGGACAAAGGCAGCTAAAAACAGTGAAAGTACATTGTCTAGGTAGGGAGGGAGTATGCAGAGTTCCTTGATCCAGAATGTTAAGCAAAGGGAGTTTTGCATTAGGAACCTTGTGAGAAATCAAGTAAGTATGAACAAAGCCTGAAGCAAAAATACGTGGGCTAATGACTTATTGGAGAGTATAAAATTCCAAGGAGTCAAGAATGAAGGAACAGAGGAAGAGGCAGGAAGAGATGAGGCCAAGTGTGAGAGGTTTCACCTCTGAGCTGGCTACCACTTCACAACAATCCACAGCAGATTGCTTGGGCTTGCAGGACATCTTCAGCAAGTTTTATAAGACTGATGCAGCTTCAGCCAGCCTGCAGTGTGGGAGGGTGTGGAAGCAATTTCATCTCTGGCTGCTGCTTATTTCCCAACTCACACCAGTCCCAGTTCACTCTGTGAGGCCAAGAAGAAATGTCATTAAAAGTGCCAAAGATAATGAAAGGGAAAGAAACCTGGAATGATTTCCAGGCTACTGTATGGTTTCCAAGATTGTCCACACCCTGTGTTTTCCAACTCCATCAACAATTATTGGCCCTGCTTCCTCTGTTAAAAACTCACTAGCCTTAATGGAGAAAATGCACAAGAAATATTAGTGAAGGGCGGCATGACTAGGAACAGCTAAAACTCGGTCTGTGAGATGCTCACTGCTCACAAACCCCGCATGAGGATCATCTTGTTGAGTCACTCTCTTCTGAGGATTCATTGATCCTTTTGTTAAGGTAAAGCCTAGGTTCTGCTGCATTACAAGTAGTTGATTGGCTATGTTTCTACATGGAACTTAAAAATAAATCCATTTAAGCCTCTTACTTGAAATTATTGTTTTAGCCCATGGGAAGGGATTTAACTTCCATGTTGTCCTGGAACTGAATCCTTCAGTATTCAACATGAATTTATTTTTGGAACAAATCATTGAAAATGGAATTTGATTAAATATAAGGAAGAAAATATAAAGCATGAAATTATGAACTAGAACTAATTCCCTGCCTTAATAAATATCCACTGCAAGTATGTAAAGGATGTGCACTAAGAAATAACCATCCTTTTGGCATTTTAGTGAACTACTCTTACTGATCCAATGGAAAGTGCTCATTCCAGCAGTCAGGAAACATTATTCCAATGAAGATGGTCATCTCAAATTTTATCTAAAAATTTTCAGCTTAACAAAAAAAATTGAGTTTACAAAATGACCAGATATCAAAGGTAAGCACAGTTACAGAACATATAGGAGATAACTGATAATTAAATCAGCTTTCTATAGAGCCATCCTCACTAACAGATATTTTAATAACTCCCAATGTAAAATTAGAAAACAGCATAGCAAAGACTTGAGAAGCAAGACTTAGATGTGCATTGTGGCTCTGTTCGTTATTAGCTCTTAACTTTGTACCACTTTTGCTTCAGGATCCTTGTAAATACAAGGATTCTAAACTAACAATAATTTTGACATTTTTTGCAGAGTTGTGAGGTTTAAATGAGATCTCAGAGGGAACCTGCTCAGAGCAGTGCCTGACACTGTAAGTACTCTATCTCAGTGTTGGTGGGCTAGAGTATCTATTGTCCATAAAAGAGGTAGGGAGGTGTCGGCAACATATAAATAATGTAAATAAGATTTCGAAGAAAAATTGATTACTCAAGAGAATGTGGTTTTTCAAACATATCAGGCACACTATTTTTCTTTTACTATTCAGATATAAGTACTACTAATAAAGTATCTTTATTGAGCAACCTTCAAATAGTTTTTTTCCCATTACTGTATTTGGGTAAATATAATTTATCTCTATCTTTACAATATTTTTACAAACCAATATATGTTTTGAATGAACAAGATTGGCATTTCGAGTAAGAAAAAATGTGTACCCTCCTAGTTTAGAAATCATCATCTAGCTTACTTTAAAAACCACAGGGCAGGTTTCACAGATGCTCATTTTACAGTAGAGAACTTGAAATACTGTCCACTGAGTGATCTGTTCAAAGAGACCCACACAGTTCATGAAAAAGTGAGTTATTTACCAATCATTTTTCCCAGATCTCTCTCTCTCATTTCCTTTCCTACACAGTGTAACACCTTCCACTTGTTTACCCAAGAGAACAATTCAGGATTTCCTGTGGTTCATTCCCTGAACCAACGAAGATTCACTTCCTTCAATTCATTGAAACTTCTTTATTTCTCTCCTTTCTCTAGTGCCACTGCATTACTTTGGTTACTCATCGCAGTATATTTCTCCATAGGTTTTCCTATAACCAGATTTGTGCTTCCTCATGATTGCTTTTCCTAATTGCAGCCAAAAGGAATTTTCCATAAGAAGAATGTACAAAAGCAAAGTTGAAAAAAATAAGACAAAATCTTTTGGAACTGCACAGTGACAGAAGTGAACCCAAACAGTTTAATGGGTTCTCAGCATTCATGGGATACATTCTAAACTTCTCATAAGGTACCAAAGAGTCTTCCTGAGAGAGAGAATGCTTTGTCCTTCATTTCTTTATTCCTAGAACTCTATGATTCCACCATTTTGAATTATTTGCAGGGACCCCAATGGGGCTTGTTCTCTTGAGCCTGTCTGTATTTGCATAAATCATTCTCTCACTGAAAAAGGATTAGCAGCCCCTTCCCCCTTGCCCTCTTTTTCTGCCTGGTTAACGTGTAAGCTTTAAGACCCACTGGTTTCCCAGCTTCCTACAGAGAGTCTCAGTATTCCTCTACCCACTGTTTTCTCCTTCTACCCTCTTCTCTGCAGTGAGTGTACTCTCCATGAAGGAATGGCTCATATCTGGGTCATGAGCCAGGCAATACCTGTGCTCTGTGTAGTATAAAGTCATCCAGAGTCTAGAAAATGGGATTATAAATAAGCTACTCAAAGTGACTACCTGGTGACCACAGGAGGAAAATAACCTCATTTTTGGTTCTTTGTACATATTCCCCCATAAGTTCACTATGTGTTTAAATTTTTCTCTATCCATTCTCATGTGCCCTGCCCACTTCCTACCACTGAAAGCAGTTGTCCTGCCATAAATAGTAACCTTAAGCATTGCTATTTAACTAAGTCCATTCACATTTAATACACACACTTGCAATGACGAAGAATGAGGCAGCATTTTTTCACCATTATTACCCCTATTTTATTGGTGAACAAATTGAGATTCAAAGATGTTAATTTTCCCAGAGTCACATGGCAATTATGTTAAGAAACTGAAATTTTATCCAGGAATTTGACCTAAAATAATTTGATGGTTGAATTTATCATTGTTTCATAATTATTTAATTGATCTTTTAAACTCATTTGTGTTTTCCCATTGCTTACCACAGTGTCTAGCATGCTATGTATGTATTACTTAAATGTTGTAAATGAACGCATAACCGTTACCATTCTATCACGAAACTCTTTGACTCAAGCTGGTGTATGGAGGTAACATGTGAATTCCTCCCCTTCACATCTGTGCTTTTGTCAGGTAATATCTTTGGTCTTGAAATATTCTTGTTTTTTTTAAGGTGATGATTTCCTCCCATTTGTCAATTCAAATGTTTTTCTTAATACCTCCCCTAGTATTTCTCCAGGCAGAGATATTCTGTTGCATTCTGCAGCTCCTCTTTCAGCACTGAGCACTTTGCTGTAAGCATTTGTTTACACATCTGTCTTCTCCACTCTGAGAGCTGTCAGTATTTTGGGCAGAGGGAACAGCAGGATCAAAGCAGCCAGCTCTTGAGGGTGAGGTGTGTCCTGATATGAGCAGGCAGCAGGATTAGGCAGTCAGCACCACAGGCATGATAGACTCTGTCTTCAGAACCTCTAGGGGCACATAAACCCTATCTGATAATCAGGCAGCAAATGCAAAAAGAGTCTTGCAAGCATCATTTTCTAATTCTTGGTCTCAGTCTCCATTTGTGTTTTTACCTCGAGATTGGCTACTTATTCGCAAGGCACTTCCTTCCTCAGCCACCCTTTTCCCATTTTACAAAGGCAAACCACTGACCCTCCTCTAATAGAATGAAATCTTACTGCAGAATGTTGCCAGGAGGTGGTGCAGAGGCTCCAGAAAGATAAACAAAGGGACAATTTAAAACACTGGTGAAGGGGGCTGGGGATTTAGCTCAGCAGCACAAGCACCTGCCTTGCAAGCAGGTGGTCCTGAGTTCGATCTCCGTTACCAATAAAAAGGAAAAAGACAAAAAAAAAAAAAAAATACTGGTGAAAATATTGAGGAAGCAAATGACCATTCAGGTAGTTTCTAATTATTTGCTTTTAACAAAATTAGTTGTTAGATGTAAGTTGTTTAAAAATAATTTTGGTAATAAATACTGATTTTTGGCATACAATATAAGAAGAATTTGATTAACTATAGAAGGAATGTTCTTATAATTAATAAAAATTGAATATAAGGAAACTCCTTCCATTGCTACCTGGACACACACAAAATCAAGAAATCTATCTTTATATACAAAAAAAAATGGAAGTGGAACTGATCTTGCCTCCTATCTAAATAATAGTAATCATAGATATATTTTCCATGCAGTGAAGGAACACCTTTATTTCTACAAAGTGTATTTCTAATCTTTTACTTTTAATATCTAACAAAATATTTTGATCAATTATATACTAATATAAATTATAAATTTAACTACATTAATATAAATTGTAACAATAAAAATATAAACTCAATATACAAGAAAATTTAAGGTAGTCCTGAAATTTAAAACTTTCCATTTCAAAATACATTTTTGAGGGCCTGGGGATGTAGCTCAGTGGCACAGCATCTGCCTGACAAATGCAAGGCCCTGAGTTTGATTCCCAGGTCCCACCCCACCAAAAAAAAAAAAAAAAAAAAAAAACCCAAAAAAATATTTTCATGCAAAAAAAGGTGAATAATTCATAATCGCTAAGCCATGCCAATATTTTTTTGGGGGGGAATAAAATTTTTAGGAGACAGGCAGAATGGACATGTAAGTTTAAGTGATCATTTACTGTTTTATAAATACACATGTATGCATGTACATGTGTAAGAATATTTACTGTATATGAAACCACTAGTATATTTACCAATCATTAAGTACGTTGAATTTATTTCTAAGTGAGGAAATATTTTTACTTTCAAAAGTGTATATTTGGACAGCTCTTTAAATCTAAATCTTTAAAAAGTAGGTGCCACCCTACTTATATAAGGCTGCATATACTTTTTCGAAATTTGATTAGGGGAAAACAGTAGAAAAACAACTTGAAGATCCCTGCTGGGGCCACTGCCAGCCCTGGGAAATGGGGGTCAGCTTCACACTACCCTTCTAAACCCTCAGGTGTGACTACACGTGAGTCCAAGGCTCTGTTGCAAGAATTGAAGGAATCTCACTTTGCCTTTGCAAAAGTTGCTCTTCCATCCCGAAGTGCCAGTTTTGATTCTTTCTATTTCTGAGAATCATTCCATCTTTTATGTCCAACTTCAATTCTGTTTCTTAATCAAGCTATTTTCACAATGCAAGACCTTACTTTCTCTGATTTCTATTGCACTGTAAATTTAACATATGATTGCATATCATCTTACATTGCCCTCTAATGTTGCATATGAGTTTAACTTTACAGGAAGGCAATACCCTCATCTTTCCAAAGGTGGGAGTCAGGTAGGAATCATGCTGGAGATGATTGCAACACTTTTACAAATAGGACATTACTCCTATTCAATTTGTGAAAAAGGAGTCGTCTCCCTCTAGTGACTGGAGGCAGTATAAAGACAAAGTTCTAAATCTGGAATTAGCACTGGTTCTCAAAATGTGGCTTTACCACATAAGGAAAGCTACCATCTGTACGGACCATATGGCCTGATGCTTTACTAATGCGTGTTTCAGCTGCCACTTTCCCCTTTGTTTTCTTTAGGGTTAAGGGAAGCAGATGTACTACATTAAAGAGGTAGGATAGAAAAATGGTGAATGTTTAAATTATTTAAAAGTTTATTACAATAAATGAAATGTTGCCATTAATCTTTCTCCCTTTCTTTTTGAACACACTCGTGCTATTTCTTGCCACTTTTTAGGACAGCTCTGGAAGGTTTTGTGTGTGTGTGTGTCTTTAGTTACACTTGGTGGCAGGCTCTATGTCCTGAATCAATCCAAGGACACTGTTTTTATGATCATTTTGACTTTGGAGAAGAGCTGGAGTCTCATGGTGCCAGATCCATAAAGACACATGGAAATGCTTTTCCAAGACTGCTTTTCCTTCAGGTGACAGCAGCAGCATCCATCCTAATTTTTAAGGGTACCTCATAGTGACACGAAAGAAGACTCCCAGAACTGCTTCAGAAAATGGAAAGAATGACGGAATAAGTGTGTTTGAGGAGAAAGGAGTATTTTGAGGGGGATTAATGACAATGCATTTCACTGTAGTATTGTTATTTAAATATTCACCATATATTTCAACCATATCTCATTATTAGGCTCAACAACTGCTAAAATACACGTGTAAAACAGTTGTAAAACTTTCTTTTCATTCTCATCTTCCTAGATTATATTCTGGGAGATACACAGAATATAACAAATGTTTTGACTACAACAAATTTCATTGGTAAATAATGTGTCCACAGGGGACGAGGAACTGCTTTATATTTTCTAAGGAAGGTGCAATTTAAGATCAGTTCTAATGAGTCACCCAGAAAACTAATTCATTCTACCACCACTACAATCCCACTTGCACCTGTATCATCTCAGTGGGCCAGATAAATGCAAAGAGTACTCTCCCTTCACCTGTATTAACCCATCAGCAGACTGAACACTGAACACTGGCTGAAATCAGACACTGGAAACTTATTGTGCTTGCTAAGCAAAGGCATGGGAAACTATACTAATAGGTTAAAAATCTTTTTGACATAAATGATCAGATGGAAAAGTTTACAATCTTCCATAACATGACATCACAAATTGAGGCTTTTGTTCTTCAGCTCTGTCACTCTATGCTGCTGTGCTCTTCCACATGCCCTCTCCCTTGTTATTCTCTACCTATTCATTCTTTTTTCTTCATAGTTCTTAACAATTTACTTGTTTAATTTTTTAATTCTATGGTGTCTTACCCATTGGGCTTTAAGTTTCATGATGCACTTTAATAGATCTTTCCTTAAACTATTTTCTAGCATGATTGACACATGTAGATAAGCAATGAATATTAATAATGAATGGATATATGAATGTAATCATATGCTCATACAAGGCTATCTTATTGGCTTATTGCTTTAACTCTAAAAACTCAATTATTCATCCCTAAGACATGTTGAACTTGACTAGTTTAAACAGTGCTATTGTTTCCATCAAGTTTTCTTGGCTATGAAGGAGTAAATCGTATTCAATACAAAGTAACTAAAATCTAAAGGCCAATATATATATTTCTGAGGGGAGGTAGGGAGGAAAACAGGACCTGCTATGCAGTCCAGGCTGGCCTTGGACTTCTTCATAGCCCAAGCTGGCCTCAAACTTAGACCAGTCCTCCTGCTGGGCTTCCTGGCTGTTGGGATTACAGGTGTACACCACTCACTAGTTCAAGGTCAGCCTGAATTACAGAGTGAGACCCTATCTCAAACAAATTTAAATACTGTTATATTTAATAGAAAAGCTTATAAACTAAAGTTAGTATTTCACTAGTCACATTATGTCATTAATCATAGATTTCTAAGTTTTCTTTTAGGAAAATAGTTAAAAGATAACACTCTTTAGATAAATAGTTTAATAAAGTAAGAATAGATTTCTGAAGATAGATATCAAATTGATACTTTTATCTACCTAATTACTTATAATCTGTATTTAAATTCATTATTTGCTACTATAGCATTACTTCCTGAACTACTTCCTTATATTTATTCCAAAACCTAACCTTCTGTTCACTGAAGTATTTAGTAAATATTCACTTATTTTTTAATGAATATTCATCATATACCATGTGTATCAGATGCTAGGATTAATACTGTCCCTTACAGCCTCATATACTCATATGCAAATAACAATAATAATGAATATGAACTCTTACAATTTCTTTCTAAGACAAGGACCTCTTCATTTCACGTTTTCATAATAACAGAATCATAAAATTTTATAGTGTGACCACATCTTCAATTTTCTGAAAACAAAGACCAGTGTATGAAAAGATGATTTGCTGGAAGTTACACAGCTACTTAGTGGGGAGCACCCAGACCTCTTGACAACTTATCCCCAGCCCCACTGATACAGGCCCTTTAGATTATATAGGAGAAATAAATATAACTCTCAACCTGTTAGATGTGTGATACACTGACTTTGAGTTCCCCAAAATTGAAGAATGAATTTTAAGGAACAGCAGAGGTCAACAGTAGGACATTTGATTAAGTGAGAGACAGGAGGGGGTCCAAGTGGGTTGCCATGGACCCAACCTTCTACAGGAAATTTTATAGAGCAAAATCACAAGGTAGGTGCAAAAATCACAAGATGGATATAAGGTGAGACAAAACTATGATCAAACAATAAGATTCTAAGTATAGCCACTTAGGTAATGTTGAGCTAATGGGAAAGCAGGTCGCATAATAAGTGTATATGGAAAGAACAAAGAACATTTTAGGAAGAGATGTGTCCAAGAGTCTTGGTCACCCACTGAGGTGACTGATGTCTATCTAAACTTTATTAGAGCAGGTGTTACTACTTATCTTATCCCTTGGGGAGGAACATAGGCCTGATCATTTTGTCTTTATCTTGAGGCTTGACCTCCAACAGATGCACCTCCGGCCACAGTAAGTGCCTCGCCTGGTCTGACTGCCTATAATATTTTACCTAACAGCTGTCTTCAATACCTCTTGAATCCAGATGCGGCTACTGATGCCTTTGCATTTGCTAGTTGGCCCTGATAAATTGTGGTGTGGGCTCAAACTGTTTTCCGGGGCTGTGGACTGTGTTCTTTGCTCTGTGCTACTGCTAGAATGAGTGTAACTGCAGAAGAAAAATGAAGAAGAAGGAAAAGAGACCTTAACTGTGTTTGTTACTTTGTATTTAAACAGGACAAGGGAATAACAGAAAGTATAATTTACTATTTCATACAGGAAAAGGTTTTAAAAAATAAAAGGAAGAAATAAAATAAATGCCTTATCTAGAAATCGAGAGCCTTTCTCTGTGTGGCCTCATCTGCTGCCCCTAAATCTCTGTCCCTATCCTCTGATCTGGGCACCTCTGCATCCTCCGATTGTTCGTAGACCATTTCCTGTCTTTCCACACAGCCAGACTCTGGCACGGGATTGCTCTTTCTTCCTGCAGTATACTTCTGCCCTGTTACCAGTGCTTCCTTCTCTGAGACTCCAGTACATGATGGCACCACTGCAGCATTTGTCCTCCAAAGCACTGTGATTACTTGCACATCTGCGGTCCTTTCGGACATCCAGAGTTCGGTCTCCTTAGTCATCATTAGATTTCCAGTGTCACTACAATGCCTGGAAACATGAGGTTCTCAACAGGTGCTTGTTGAGCAAATGAATCACTTTCTGGGGGAAAGACAGAAATACGTGAATAATATTGTTAAGTCTATTGTTGCAAAACAGAAGAATAAATGAAGACCAAAGGAGCATAGAAGTCTTTCTCCTATCTTTTTAATAATCTTTGCATATGAATTGTTCAGATGCTGACATTTGCTACCTGCTGGGTCAAAGCAGCCCTCTGCATAATTCTACCTTGACTGATCAGTTTGTGCTTAGAGAACCCACTTAGACCTTAATAACTGAGAGAAGGCAAAACTGAAGGAAGCACTTGCTCCAATGACTCCAGAGTTTCTTTTCTTTTTTCTTTTTTTATGGGTACGAGGGATCCAACTCACCACTGCCTGCTTGCAAGGCAGGCCCTTATGCCGCTGAGCTAAATCCCCAGCCCCCAGAGTTTCTTTTTTGCAGACAATTTAATGCAATAGCTGCATTAGTGCAGGGCTTTTATTTTGTCCCATTATAATCCACATGCCATTTTCCATCTTGTGTTTTCTTTCATAGGTAAATACATTCTTAATGCAATTTCTCAGGGAGTTTGGGGTATTATTACTCTTGGCTCTCAACTTTTAGAACACTCTGTTGGTCTCAGGTACTCCATATGGTATTTCTGATGGAGCACACAGCGCTCACTTCTGTCTAGTTTCCCCCTGCATTATGCTATACTTTTCTACTTTCTCTTCTTACAGGGATTGTTTCTATTACCACCCTCACGGTGCTGGCCTATGAACGTTATATTCGTGTGGTCCATGCCAGAGTGATCAATTTTTCCTGGGCCTGGAGGGCCATTACCTACATCTGGCTGTACTCGCTTGCATGGGCAGGAGCACCTCTCCTGGGCTGGAACAGGTATATCCTGGACATCCATGGACTAAGCTGCACTGTGGACTGGAAATCCAAAGATGCCAACGATTCCTCCTTTGTGCTCTTCTTATTTCTTGGCTGCCTGGTGGTGCCTGTGGGTGTCATAGTCCACTGCTATGGCCATATTCTGTACTCCATTCGAATGGTGAGTTGAAGGCTACAGATGCCCCTCCCCCAAAAGCATCCAAATTTAATGTGTAAAGAATAAACTCTTCCCACACAATCAGTTTTCTAGAAATGTAGCAACTCTAGGGGACTGCCTATCTGGTAGCATTTTGCACTACGACTCACTCCCTGAAAGGATTAATGAGTAGTATCACTTTTTTCTGCATCACTTACTGAACCAAAACAAGGCAGGAAAGGATTTTTGGATAAGCACAATCAGTGAAAGCATCAAACTTACTACATTATGCAGCTCAGAGTTTACGAATGCTGAAAAAGAGAATTGGTCACTTCCCATCATTTTGTTCAGACCAGATCACATGAACCCATGTCAAGAGAATAGTACAGATTTTTTCTCTAGAAATACCACAAACATGTCACGCTGGGAGCCTGCAAGGAGGATTTTTAAACCAACCCATAGGGGGCAGTATGCTTCCACGCTCTACTGCATAACATCAGCTACGCGTGGTTTCCCAACAGTGCTCCTTCCCACTCCCTCAGCCCACTGCTTTCACGAGATCACTACAGTCATTCTGTCAGAGCCCTCACCTTTTGTTTTAACCCAAACTTAGTCCCATGCATTACTTTAAACCTATTACCCGCCATCTCTATAATTTTTCACGTACACTCATTTTGTCGAAGGAAAACATCTTCGGACCAACTCAACTCTGTTCTCTCCATGCCAGCAGTAGAAATGCACAGAAAAGCTGGAAGAAAAGCCCCCTGGCTCCAGACTCAGGCGTCCTCTCAGCCCTAACAATCTCTGTGCTTCTGTAGGGCCCACTTTCTCACACTATGGCTGTGAACATCACTGTTCATTTCAACATCTAGTTCTGTTCCCCTTCATTCTTATCACATAAACGTATTTATTGGATAAAATAAAGCCGCTATCAGGGACTTCCAGAACTCCTTGCCTCCCTTTACATAAACCTCTCTTTCACACTGTTTGTTAGATTTCTTCCTGCAGTTATGGGTGACACGGAAGTACCACAGGACCGAGCTAATTGTGTATTCTGACTCCTCCCCCGCCCGGCCGGTTATCTTCTCTAGGAACTGCTCAGCTGTAATTTTTTTTTTTTTTTTACTTATACCTTCGACTTTTTCCTTCCCTTATACTGACTTTTTCCTTTTAGCATGTAACTATGCTCATTTAAAACACAAGCAAATCTACTGTCTGCTCCCTGTAGCTATCTTTTCTCTCCTTCTTGTCACTGCTAACTCGAAAAATCATTGGTAGCTTTTGGTACCATATGGTCACTCTAAAACTAACATTTAACTAACATTTATCAAGCATCTAAAAGGTACCACTTACTTAATGGTATGGGCAGAATATTTTGTCCCTCCCAAATTCAGATTTTGACTAATTAGGGCCAAGTGTGATGGTATTTGGAGATAAGGCCGCTGGGTAGTAATCATAAGAGATCCAATGGGCTTACAAGGACACTAAGAAAGGGTGTGTGGTGGAACATGCCTGTAATCCCAGCACTGAGGAGACTGAGGCAGGAGGATCTCTGTTGAGTTCGAGGCCAGCCTCACTATGGGCTACATAGTGAGATTAAGGCCAGTTTACACTATATAGTGAGACCCTGTCTCAAATAAGCAAGCAAACAAACAGACATCTGTCTGTCTGCAACATTCCCCTCCCCGCCTCTGCTCCCCTGCAGTGCACCACGTTCCCTAGGTGCAAGAGGTCATGTGAATGTATAATGAGATGAACACTTACAAACCCAGAGAAGAGACTTCAGAATGAAGCCTTCCTTGTCAGAACCTGGATCCTGGACCCCAACTTCTAGATCTGTTGTAGTTCAGGGAGTCAGCTGCTGAGCAAATTCACATAGCATTTACAACTTACTGCAGACAGGCACCTCCATCTCTACCATACCTTCACTGAAACATCCCTCATTTAAGGTCTGATGTCCTAAATGTTAGACACAACACACACGGTTCTGTTTCTATTGTTTGCTGGCATCTGTAGTATTTAAGACTGATGATAACTTCTTTTTTTCTTTTTTTTTTTTTTTTGTCTTTTTCATTTTTATCGGTACGGGGGATCGAACTCATGACCGCCTGCTTGCAAGGCAGGCGCTTATGCCGCTGAGCTAAATCCCAGCCCCAACTTCCATTTTCTTGCGTAATCCTTCCCTCCCGTTGGTTCAGGGACCCTGTTTTTATTTCTCTGGCCCTGTCTGCTTGTCTCCCGTAAGGACTTCTTCTGCTTGGGCCTCCTCAGCATTCTTTGTTCTCATTTCTTGCTACCTACTGACCTTCGGTAATCTCACACGTGAGGTGTGATTGAAGTATATGAGTAATGCTTACATAAAAATTTATTATAGGAAAAGACATTGTCATGACTCCTCCACAAAATCCTCTCCCTTACTTTGATCTCATTTATCCCATTGTTTTTGTCATTTTCTGAAGCAATTCTGGAAAGTACCTTGAGGATATGTGATCAAAAATATGAATTCTGCTACAGTGTGCCATCCACTGGAAAGGCAGGCTGTAAAAACATGAAGGTGTATCCTCATCCATCTTACTACCTGGCACTGAGTGACTTCTGGCAGTTCTCCAAAGCAAAATGAGTATGAAAGATAAACACTTTGAATTGACGCAAGATATTGAGGCAGTCGTGATAACCTAACTGAACTCGCGAAAGATGACTTCCAGAGCTGCTTCAGAAATGGGCAAGAATGGGGGGATTAGTGTGTCTGAAGAGAGGGGGAGGGTTTGAGGGAATTCGTGGCGCGATGTGTCTTTTACTGTAATATTTTTATTTAAACAGTTACCATATGTTTCTGTCATACCTCATGCTGTCATAATTTCACCCTTCTAAGTAGAATTTGATGACTTTGAAATTTCTGTTTCCATTCCAGGTCTTTCTTCTGACCTCAGATGCTCATAGTCAGTTGTCAATTGCATGCCTCCCCTAGCGGTTCACAGACTCAATAAATTCAGCATATATGATGGTTAATTTGTTATCTCTCTGCCCCCCAAATTCACTATTTCTCTGCTCTCTTTTTCATGGAATAGTCAGCATTCCTTGCTACCTAAGCCAGAAATTAGGAAGTCATCTTGGATTGTTCTTCCCCATATCTTCTCCATATGCAGCTAGTGAACAATTCTTATTCTACTTAATGTCTTGTCCACAATGCCCATTTTCCACCGCCTTCAGACACAGACTCAATTCAAAAGGACCTCATTTCTCCTTCTTCTATTCTCACTTTCCTCTAATCATTCTTTACTCACTGCCACCTGAGTAACTGTTCTCAAATACTGCCATCGTGATTGAAACAGAGCTCCCTAGTGTGACGAGTGGACCCTGTATGGCGTGTCTGGTCTATCTGTCTTGCCTCATTTCTTGACATTCTTCTCCTTTTGCTGCCTGCATATCCAGCTCACTGCTACATTTCTTGTTTCCAGAATGCGACATGTGGTGCTTTCTCTTCTTCGCCTTAGTACGCCTCTTTCCTCAGCAACATTCTGTTTCTCCTTCTTGCTCAGCTAACTTCTCATCTCAGAAGGCTGAGATCAAAATTTTCTTGCTCTAACCCAGCCCTGAATATGGTTCTCCAGCTGTGTGCTCCCATATCGCCCTGCTCTCCATCACCCCATGCATCACTTATGGAAGCAATTGTGTGCTTCTCACCATCAACAGAGTGAATTCCTCAAGAGCAGAGACTGTCTTACCTCTTTTTTCCCTGTAGCTGGAATAGTCCCTGAATATATTATTTTTGGAATGAGTTACAAGAAGAAGACTTAGAAAAGGGGAGACAGGTTATTGGTCTAAAACATAAAGAAATTTGAGTTTAGACTGCGCTATTACCTCAACAGAGAACTTGGTGCAAGCACTGTGTCTCTATTTCTTTATTCAGAGAGAGGTGACTCACACCACCAATGACATTGCTACTCACTTGAGAATGAGGGGCTTACCATGGAAATCTGCATGTGTCTGAATCAGTAAGCACTAGGCATATCCATTAACAGAAGAAGGTAGCACTTCCAGAGGTAATGCTGGAGAATTTGTCTTAAATGGTTTATTTTTGGGACAACTTTGACATGTACTTTCTCTTCATCCAGAACAAGTTTTTAAAAATATCCTGAAGTTATTGAATAAAGAGAATGAGACATGAAGTTGAGCTCCTTTTTCAAAGGAAAACTTCAAAAGAGCAGAGTGAAAGAATAGTGATGAAACAAAAAGCTAAAGAGAGATAAACAAAAATAATAGAAACTTCACATATACAAACCCAAATAATCTGAAACATTAGAAGGATCTTCTCCTTTGACCAAAGACAAGCCAGAGAATAGATCAACATTTGCTTAATTACCTTCACTTGCATGCATATGATTCCAAGATAATGAATGAGCACTATACCTTGATGAATGGTAAGAGAGGATGGAGACCAATGTGCCCATAAAACAGTAAGATAAAACTGTGGGGTTCTAGACAGTGGGGTCTTGAAGGCAGATAACTGAGATGTGGTTATACACTAGTTAGCTGAAATTCTGAAGAGTCAAAAGTGATGATTCCACATATCCTATAGAAACATAAAAGTACGTATGTATGTTAGTTTCAAGTAGAGTTCAAATGTAAATATTTAATTTCAAAGACTACTGCCCAAAGCAACCCAGTTTCTGATAAATGCAGTGGAACATTTGTTCGAAGCTCCACTCCATCTTTATATCTGGAGTAGGTAACTGCTCATTATCATATGGAACAAAGGTGATGGAACATGAATGCAAATCTTCTGATTCTTAACTGTAGCTTTTACCAGAATCCACACCTTTCTAAAAAAACTGAAGGGAGGTGCCTTGTCCCTAAAATGAGAAGAGGGTGATATCCTATGACAGTATGTAAAATAGCTTTTTAAAAACAGAATGGCACACATGAATAGTGTGACAGATTAAATACCCATTCCCCTCCTATACATTCTCTCTACTCTTAAAAAATCACACATTTAAACTTTAATATTTACCTGTATTGTTTTTAATGTGAATATAATATAATTTGTATATATATAATTTGTAATGTATAATTTGTAATAATATATAATTTGTAATAATAATGGTTAAATATAATTTTAGATGATAACCAATAATACAGTTAAATATAATTTTAGATGATAACCAATAATAAGGAATGCTTATTCAAATATATATTTAAACTAGTATAAGCACGTTCTAATTAATTCCTTTAGAAAAGTTTCCCTTAATTTTTATAATGCTTAAAGACACACTCAGAATTCACTGAAATACAATAAATTTTCCATTTTGAAATTATTACTACTAAGTATCAACAGTATACCTGATAACTGTTTTTTAAAAAAATACGATACATAAAGCTTTTGTATTTTGGTAAGAGGGTTAGTATAGTATCTTATAGTGCTCAGAAATAGTCATTTTTATTTCAGATAATCAAATAGTCATTTTATTTCAGTCATTTTTATTTGTATTTTTGTTGTGCAGAAGTATTATTGTCTTCACCTTCAAAACACATTTATGGCCCAGGGATAGTGGCAAGTGCAAGGTTGTGAGTTCAATCTCAGTACAAAAAAAAATCATAAATATTTATGATAATAGTAAGATAAATATATAAAAAAATCTTTCTTCCAGGGATTTAGCTCAGCAGTCTAAGCACCGGACTGGCAAGCAATACTAGGTCATGAGTTTGATCCCCGGTACACACACACACACACACACACACACACACACACAGCCTTGCTTATATGAGAATTTTAGAGAGTTCTAAAACTGCTTAGTATTATTCCTCAGTACCTTTTGTGAGGACAAACTAGATGTGTTGATTTCAGACAAATGGGGTTTTACCAAATGCTATAAAAATGAGCCCCTAATGAAACCAACCACAAACAAATGCATCAGATTCTACTGTGAGAGTCATTAGCCGGGAATGGAAAGACACAGTAGTTTCCAGCAAGAACTCATTTGGGAATTAAGTACTCATCAAGACAACTGTAGGCTCCTGACCTGAGTGGATAGCCTGGTTTGAGAATCTGCAGTTTAGTGTAAGAAACTGTTATCATTTTATCATGACTGTTTCAGGCTGAATTGTAATGACTTGAAAATCCAGGTAAAATCATTTAGTTCTTCTTTGTTAAATCAGTTAGAAAACATTAAAAACTACTGAAAGATCTACGAGGCTGTACAGTTCAATCATAACATATTCCAGTTGAGGAGACTGAGACCCAAAGCCACATCATATTCCCAACGTCCTTTTTTGTTCTTTCTAGGGTAGGGCCTAGAGGGTCCAAAAGAAATCACTTCTCTCACTTTTCAACTCCTGCCTTTGTTTCTTTGTGCTGCAGCTTCGTGGTGTTGAAGATCTTCAGACAATTCAAGTGATGAAGATTTTAAGATCTGAGAATAAAGTGGCCATAATGTGCTTCTTGATGGTCTTCATCTTCCTGGTCTGCTGGATGCCTTACATTGTGATCTGTTTCTTGCTCGTTAATGGTTACAGACACCGAGTCACACCCACAGTATCAATTGTTTCTTACCTGTTTACTAAATCCAGCACTGTATACAACCCTGTTATTTATGTCCTTATGATTAGAAAGGTAAGCTTTACAATTAAGTGATTTCACCTTGGGAAAAGGGTTGAAAAAATAATTTTATAGAAGTAATTCAGAATAGCTTCAGCGATGAAAACTCAACAAAGAACTTACACAGGAAAGTAAATGGATTAGGAAGAAATACCAAACAAAATAATAATTCTAAGATCTGCCAATAGAGATTTGTATTTATTAGGTGAAATTCTATTAAAATTACCATTTAATTAATCAGAAAATATTTGTCTACTACTTATAATGAATTAGTTTCTTAAATAATAATTTCAGAGTTAATATGTTCAAAGTTCTTACTGTACTATGTAGATACACCTACTATCTTTACAGAGCTACGCCATGAAATAGGTACTGATATTCTTTCTTACAGGTTTTGAAGTAGACTCAGGAAAGATAACTTGCCTGACACAGAAAACATAGGTGCTAGGACTTGAAGCTAGTTCACTTGAGTCTTCAAAGCCAAAGCTCGTAACTTGCTTGAGTTTAGAAATAGTAGTAGTTGTTCTGGCTTATTCTCATAATTTTGAGGACTACTCTTCAACAAGCAAAATTTAAATATATTCTCTAACAATTTGTTTTGCTCTTTCTTTTAGCCAAAGACTATAAATCCTTACTTCTAAACTATTGTGCATATTTCACACCTGAAAATATTGTAAAAATAAGTATATTTCGATTGTATGTCTGGGTACCCAATAATATCTCCTCCATTTCATGAGGTTCTCATCTTCAGACCTCGGTCATCAAGTTTCTTAGAGATGAGGAAGAGCAGAGGGGAGACCTTGGACAGGCCTGAGAAATATGGTTAGTGTAGAGCCCAGGACACAGAGAATTACATATTTTGTTGAAAACTAGCATTCATCATTATAGTATTTTCCCCCAATTTGTAATTTTAATAGAAAAAACTTCTCCTACTTAAAAGAGCACTCGTGAGCACACCAGTCAATAAATTCTGCCAGAACAGACTTGTTTTTGTTGCTTATACTATCTCTAGATGATTGCTCAGAGGCTGTCACCTTGTAAGTTCTCACTGAATATTTGTGGACTGAATATGTGTTGAAAATGCCTTAAACAGATAAAGCTGTTTTCTCAGAAGGTACATACAAATGGAAAGTAAGGAAGGCTAAGGTATTAAAATAGCCCTATGTGATCTGGTTAATAAGACGACTTAAATCAGATGTAAAACTCCAGAGTGATTTAGATCAATCTAAGCATTCCTATAAATTCTGCTCTATATCAACTAACAAACAAAATAAATTTAACTCAACTCATCTTCTTGAATATTAGTCCAATTAAAGGCCTACTTTTTAACTAATAATAACTTTATCTTTTTCTTCTCTGCCCAGTTTCGAAGATCCCTCTTACAACTTCATTGTTTACGACTGCTGAGATGCCAGCAACCTGCTAAAGACCTTCCAGCAGTTGAGAGAGAAATGCACATCAGACCCATTGTGATGTCACAAAAAGATGGGGACAGGCCAAAGAAGAAAGTGACTTTTAATTCTTCTTCCATCATTTTTATCATCACCAGTGATGAATCACTATCTGTTGATGACAGTGACAGAACCAGTGGGTCCAAGGTTGATACAATCCAAGTTCGTCCTTTATAGGAATGAAAGACTGAGCCTTAGATTGGATGTCACATTTGGACTTCAATTATAAGGATCGTTCTGGAATCCACCTTCTATGTAATAGCAACACAACTTTGTGGGCCAGCAAGAAATCGAAATTGCCCGCATGCTCTCTGACCTCAAGAAGAAACTGAACAAGGCACATTCTCTAATTTGATGGGTGCTTTATGTAACAAAAGCCACTTAAGGCACAAGAGGGTATCTGGCACCATCATCTTCTAATATGTTAGAATTTTTATTTCAGATATATTTTTGAATGACTGTATTTGCCAAAGCATATAATATGTTTTTGTTGAAAATGTTTCATTGTAAAAATAACTTTGTTCCAGACACATGTGTGAAATAGCTAGACCATATTTAATTTTATGCAGTGTGGGTTCTATTTAGAGTGATGACATATGTTTGACCAAACGGAATTTATCAAGGAGATAATTTCTAAGATAAAAATAAATTCCCTACCTTTATCTGTAACCATATATCTAAATGAAGAGGAGCTTCAGACTAATGAGCTGCTGGGCAAGTTCCAGAATGTACTACTAAGAACATCATAGCAAAGAGAAAGAATACAATGACTTCATGGCAGTTATGGCATATGGTTAATTATGCAGCCATATGAGAAAGTACATGATGAAGATGCTGTTGATGGCAGATGAGTATTCCCATCTATTTCATTTTGAACATGAGCAGGGCAGGATTATTCTTTCCTTGTAGTAATTTCCCAGAATTTTGCCAGGAGTTCTGGATTTAGAAAAGGAGTTCTAAGTTCTAAGTAAACATGCTTACTTTGAAGAGATATGGAAGTAAGAATTTGAATGTATTCATAAAAAGTATTATTTAGTTTTCATTGCTTATCAATCAGCCTATCAGTCAGTGATAATGAAGAGGGCATTTTTCCCTCCCTCTGTCTCTTTTAGAACTAGTAACAAACCAGAATATGCTACCCTCAAATAAGCTTCATTTTGCATAATGATTATTTTGAGCTGGAGCAATTGAGAAGAAGCCATATGAGGAAAGCTTTCTGCCTCTTTATTTGCCTAAAAGCAGGACCCAGACTTACAAATGTGACAGATTCTGGGAAGATGGCAGAACAGTAAGCAGCAAAGTAAATAGCCTCTCTGAGAGAAACAGCCCAGATGCTGGAATATAGCATTCTGGAGAAGACAAGATGGAAAGAAATGGATTCCTTCAACCCAGGAAGAAACTAATGTGAAAATTGAAGCCCACAGACAGAAGAGAGAGAGAGAGAGAGAGAGAGAGAGAGAGAGAGAGAGAGAGAAGAAAAGAAAAGAAAAACTTAAACAGAAAGCAATAGCCAGATCCAGCTTTCACTGGAATTGGTCCCACTATGTGAAAAACACCACTAGAATCCAGAGATGCATGGTCACAGTGAAGCTGGGGGTTGGCAAGCCTGAAGGCCTCAGTGGAAAGATGCAGTGGTGGAGGGGATCAGTGGACCAGAGAGTTGTACTGGCTGGCAGAAGTGCCAGGAACCCCACTACCCACTTGTCTGGAAGAAACCAGGAACATGACAAGAGGAAGAAACAAAAGGCAGTCTCCGGCCTCCAACCCAAACAGTACTGGCCCAAGAGAGGTAAACACAGAAGAGATCAGGAGTTGCACACCTGCAATTTTTGAAGCAACAGCATCTGACATAAAGAAACAACTTCATGAAACTATAAAAGAACTTAAAACACAAATATCAATACAAGTAAAGGAAGATATAAGAAAAATAAAAAAGGAAATGCTCTCTCAAGAAGACACAGAGGGAAGAATAGAGGAGCATAGAAAAAGGAGGGAAACCTTTGATGAAGAATATAAAAAAAATTAGAATACATGAAACAGATTCAAAGAAATTACCAGGAAATTAAAAACTCCATTGAAAGCTGGCAAAACTGCTTGACAGAAACTAAAGATATACTATCAAACCTTGAAGACAGGTTTGCAGCTTGCGATCACGAAAGGAAAGATCTGTTAAAAATAACAAGGAACCAGAAAGTAACGATACAAGGGCTAGAAGACAACAAGAGGATCTAAGACTTAAGAATACAAAATGTGAGTGAGGAAGCAGGGGTAAACACAAATGAAATACAAAGGTTATTTACAGAAATAATTAAAGAAAACTTCCCAAGTATAGGAAAAGAAAATGATATTCAGATATATGAGGCATACAGAACTCCAGCCATCTACAACCAAAATAGATCTACAGACATATAATAACTAAGGTCCCAGAAATTCAACACAAGAACAGAATATTAAAAGCTGTCAGAAAAAATAAACAGATCACCTACAAAGGAAATCAAGAAAAGCTTGAAGTATTCCAAGCCCTGAAAGAAAATAACCTCCAACTCAGATTAATGTACCCTTCAGAACTGTCTCTCAAAATCAATGGAATAGCAAGATGCTTCCATGACAAAGAGAAACTGGGGGAGTTTGTGACCACCAATCTAACCCTATAAAAAATACTGAAGGACATTCTAGAGAGAGAGAAAAAAGACCATGGTTTCAGGAACAGTGGCAGAGGGAGTTCACTGAACAGGGCAGACAATGGAATGAAGGAGAGAGGTAGACAGCCAACGGCAGAAAAATAGCATGGCAGAAATGAGGCAGAGAAGGTTGGCCATAATCACTAATATAGATGGCTCAATACACTAATAAAAAGAAACACAGGCACAGTGGATCAGAGATAGGGTCCATCAAGATGCTCTATATAAAAAATATAATTAACCTGAAAGAGAGTTTATGGACTGAAAGTCAAACATAAGAAAATAATGCTCTGTGTGACAGGAAACCGAAAAAAGTGGGGATAACTTGCCCATCAACTGCAGATTGGTTGGAAAGACAAAACTTTTATGCAATGGAGAACCACTCAGCTATAAGAAAAGAATACCTTAAGGCTTTTGTAGGTAAATGGATACAACTTGAGATCATGTTCTGGGGTAAAATGTTCAGAACACTTAGGTAAATAGTGGGTTGTCTCCCTAATCTAAAAAATAAAGGAGTTAGTGGAATACAAAATGTACAATGCACCCTGTGAAAGTGAAAAGGGAGGAATTGTCTAAAAAGAGAAGGCAGTGGCCATTGTTAATCCTGTATCAGGATTTGAAACCCATATTGTTTTCATCACTCTGTTTAGTTTGGATATATTGTGTTCCAGTTGGTCTACTTGTACTAGATTTGATGGCATGGACAGCTATTTCAAAGATTGCAGGATGTACTATGATAACCATTTTTTATTTCCTATTAACTTAATTTGAAGGCCTGTATTGGTTTTCACTGTCTTGTTTTGACTGATTTTATTTGAATCTGTTTTGTTTGATTACTGTCTTGTTTTGACTGATTTTATTCAAATATGTTTTGTTTGATAGTATCAAGTCTGAGAGTATAGGCAACTACTTTGAAGACAGTAAGATTCACTATAATACCCATTCTGGTTTAACTATTATCTTCTTTTGAAGTCCTATAATATCTCCAATGTTTTGTTTTTCTCAATTTTGTTCTGTACTGTTATGTTCAATTTTATGATGCCTGATGATATGGGCAATTCTATTGAAGATAACAAGAGACATTATGGTAACCATTATTGATCACCTTGTATTTTGGTTTTAAGTCATATACTCTGTCCATCCTTTTGTTTTGATTGACCCTATTTTGTTTTCTCTCATTTGGTTTTATTCTCTTCAAAATAAAAAAAAATTTTTTTAAAAACCCCAAAGTTACAAATATGTTCCCTTCTCTCTGCTAGAAAAAACAAGGTTGATCACCAAATATAACTAAAACACTCTCAGTCTGGAGACAGCACCAGAAGACTCTGCATAGCAAACTCCCATTTATTTGCCTTCCTACAAGTTGCTGCCCTCAGAGTCTCCAAGTACATTTTCTTTGTCTTGGTACTTCTCTAAAATTTACAGTTCTTTGTGGAAGATGCTAAGCCAGTTCTTTGAGATTTACTCATTCTCTGGGTATCTTCCATGTGAAATGTACATCTAATAAACTTCTCTTTGTGTTTGTTTTTCTCTTGTTGGTTTCTGTCCTTTGTTAAAAGGGTCCCAGTTAATGAACCTAAGCATTGGTAAAAGAAGTATTATTTTTCTTCCTTTATACCTAACATGGGTTATCAAGATTCAAGGATATCTTTGACAACTTTGAATAGAAACACTGAGTCATCTTATTTCATTGTATAATTTTTAATTCCCTAGATAAATATCCTCCTCGTGTTGTATCTTTATAATTACTCACGCTCGAGGGACTTCACGTTTGAGATGACCTACTGAAGAAGGAAGGACCAAAGAAAATATACTCAATGCACTTTTAAAATCAAATTCACTCCGGGTTCTGTCAAAGTATGTAACTCGAGAATAAGTTAGTAAATTGCTACTGAGGGTCTAAAATGGAATAAAATATAGCATAATATTCCTATAAAAAGCTGTCTTGCCTTGCTTCCTTTCCACTCTCTGGTATATGTAGATATTTAATTTATGAAAAAATTATCCTATACCTTGCCTATACCTAGTATGGCATCAAGGGCTTTTTCATACCTTCAGAAATTTTCCCTGGGAAAAAACAAAGAAGAATGTAATACTGGTATTTGAGGACAGGGAAACAAAACAGATTCATTGTGTAACTCTTTGGAATTCCCCATCCCTCGTATGTAGCCTCTGGTTTAATCAAGTGACTCTGAGCTCTGTGGTAAGACAAGCTCCTTCATGTGATAAAAGTGTAGTTAATGCGTCAAGCAAGCTGTGATTTTTTAGCCCCAAGCATTGTTAATCCTGTTGTGCACCCCTTTACTTATTTTAAGGAAAAAGTGTGAGCAATGTCTTCCTGGAGGATTCTGAGACCTTAGTTTTTGAGAAGTGAAAGAGTTCTTAGTCACTCCTTTTTAAAATTTAGAATGATCCAACCTGAGCTTGCAAAATGTGATGGGGAAGCTTGTGTTGAAACTTGAGAGAGAAACGGACAGACAGAGACAGAGACACACACACACACACACACAGAGAGAGAGAGAGAGAGAGAGAGAGAGAGAGAGAGAGAGAAAGAGAGAGATTCCACACCACTCCCCACAATAATTGTGACACACAGAAAAATTCAATCTTCTGTTTATTTACATGCTGGCAACTACTTTCCAATAGTGAATTAATTCTGGCAATGGAAACACATGTTTGGTCCTTATTTTTGGTCACAGAAAGATCCAATATTTGCTACTTTGTGAACTTCAAATCACTGACTAGTAAAATAGGGAACTTGTTCTAATGACTCCATGGAGTTTGCTGAGAATTGTGCCCCATATTCTGGAAGTAAGGGACTCCACTCCCATGGTCTTCTTAAGTATTCCAGAGGTCTTGGTGACAGGTAATGCACAAGCAGGTAGGCAGTACCAATGGCTACCAGAGATCCAAAGATAAAGAGTCCTTTTTTTATTACCTATGAGGACAGAAATAATTCTCATTTTTCCAGAGATTAAAATCCTGAAGTAGAATTCATTCTACTTCCCCAAAGGAACACACAATTTCCTCTCAGTTCTTTAACCTGAAGTAGCTGCATGACCTCTGATTTCTATCTCTGCACTTATTGTTCTGAATTTTAATGGTGGCACTTGCCTTTCCTCTTTAATACCCTTACGTCTTTGAGATCAGGAACTTATTTTACTCATCCTCAGATAAGTTGATATCTCTTGATTCCTTCCAATCCATTCTTTACACTAAAGTAACTTTTCTAAAATCCAACCTCAGTGTATGAGCCTTCTTTGGTTCCTCTGTTTCTCTAAAGCTCTGTTTCTCAAAAAGTTTAGGGTCTTTCTTAGCTCTCCAATTTCCCCTCTGGCCATTCTCACACTATGTGCTGCTTTCTAGGTTCACAGATTCCTACTCTGATGTTTTACTCATTTTTCTCCAGGCTTCACCTGTCTGGTTTCTCCAGGGCCAGTGTATCCTGCTCACAGCAGCTGTCCATTGATCCTGACCCAGCCTCTAATCTGTGTGAAGAGTAGAGATTGCATCTCGTTCATCACCGTGCTCAGCTCAGTGTTTATGCACTAGGTAAAGCTACTTCTTCAGTGAATGAATGAATAGATTCTCCAAGTGGATGATCAAGAATCTGACGGGTCCTGCATGATGCCTCTGGGTCAGCAACTCAACATGAATGTGTCATAACTTTGCATTGGAGTTTGGTAGTGCCTTACAAGAAGAGTTTCAGCCCTGTCCAAGTTGATGAATTAATAAGAATATTGTATGACACAAAAGTCAAGAGGGGATCCCACTGCTAAAATAAAGTAGAAGGTTGGGATACATTATCCTTGTTTCTTTTGCAATTTTTTTCCCTTCAAAAGCTCTCCCTCTGCTGACTTTTCATATGTTGTTTGGTAGGTGCTCTACTCTCTGTGTGCTCAGGACAGTTTTTACTCGGAAGGTAAACATTTGATGTCTATCCTATTGTTTCTTTATTCTCCTAAAATTAATATGACCATAACAGTATAACACTTTAATGTATTAGTTTTTTTTTTTTTGATAGTGTAACTTGTTCCAACCTTTTTTTGCCAATGCCAGTGCAGCACTGCTTCATGGTATCTTATTCTGGAAAAAGTGACCTATAAGGAAATTTTAAAAATATTCTTTTGTATTTTTTAATGGATAAACAGAAGTTTAAAATGAGCAAGCATCTTAAATTCAGACCTTACCATGGTATAGAGAGGAATGAACGTAGATGGCATAATAGCATGAAGAAATCGCTCTATATTCTTTTGAAAAAGGAACCACCAAAAGTTGACGTGAGCTCTCATCTGCAATGGAGAATTTTTAAAAGATATTTTCAATAAAGTAATGTCGTTTTCTCACTACAACTTCTTTATTACGTTTCACTCCCACTCATCACAATGCTAAATACAGGAAGTCAAGTAAACTTCCATTTCCATAGTCATTGCCCATCTTTTTTAAAAAAGAAATTTCAGTAATATAGAACTTTATCTTGGAAATGTACAATAACAAAAAACTATCCGGGAAATCTGTTTTGATCAGAAGTTAGTACAAGATCTCTATTTTGGCAAAGAGTTTGTTCAAGAACATCTTTAAGTACCTGTGAACTCAAGGATTTGACCAATTTCTGTTGCTTCCTGGCTGGTTTGTAATACAGTTTATGATAGCCTGGATTTGAAAAGCCATGTCTAGCTTGATCTACTACTATTCCTTATACCGGACAAATGTTGAATTGTATGTGTCCTGATTTTAAAGACTCAGGTAAGATATACTGATAGTCTTTATAAACATTCTAGAATGTCCTTAACTACATATGATACAATTCTACTCAAATTGGAGAGACAGGAAACAGTCATTTTTTTCTTTAAGTTTAAATTCTTTAAAATTTCTTATAAATTTTTTCATTTCATTATTTTAAAACTATAATTTAACCTTCTGTCATGTAACTGGTTTAAAATGAAATTAATGTGTGTTTCTTCAAAGTTATTTATCTTTCTGACAAGGAATTTATTTGGTACCAGACATTTTTTGTTAGTACATAAGGCTCAAGAGCAAATTCAATGCTACTCTAAATCTGTAGGCCATGATTTTAAGGGTATGAAAGTCAATTAATATTTCCTAGATATTGTAATAACATTAACCTATATCAGAATTATATTTTTGTTGAAATAGAATATAAATAATACTGCTAACTATCTATGATTTGAGTCTGTGAATCAGAGATTTTGTCACCTCTGTTATCTTCTAAGTGTCTCCCAAGTACAGGAGGGAGTAATTTGTGTGACTCATTGTTACTGCTATGTAATCACAACTCACCCTGTCTTAAGAATGGTTTGTTATGAGTGTGTGTGTGTGTGTGTGTGTGTGTGTGTGTGTGTTCGTTCTTTGTATCTATTCTTATGAAGCATGGTCAGCTAGGGCTGGAGCAAAAGAAAAAGAAGACAATTGCTGGTCTGTTAGTAAACCATCTTGTGGGATGAACCAAATCTTACTTACCTCCATGTAATTGTATATAGACAGGTCTGAAATTGCATGAGCATCTGGGATTCTGACTCTTGAGAATTCAGGAAGGCACATACCTAGAAACCAAGTTAAATAATATAAACATATTCAAAGCAGCCTAGAAAAATGTGCTGGGCTCTATCCAGGTCAAACTAAATAGTATACTCAATATGAACATTCACGATGATTTTTGAAAACTATGAATAGCTGTTCTGTGTCATCAGCAATCTATGATTATTGAACAATACATATACTGTATTTCTTGTTGTAATGGAATAAAATTTACAATAAAGCTAATATATATTGTGATTGTCAATTGTTAGTTATTATTTTTCCTTATTTCACAAATGGAAAGTTCATGTAAATGATCCTCACCCCACATACAACTGGCTACTTTCTATTTTGTGTTCCTTTGTGCTCCTGCACACTTATTTCACTGTTTTTAAAGACCCCTCATTAGCTTGAACACCAGTTCTTCCTTTATTCTGTAAGCTCCGAAAGTCATACTCCAGTTTTTGTTCATACTTAAACTCTCGATGTGCCATAAAGGAAATATTAAATACATAATTGGCAAATGAATAATTGACTTATATTATTTTTATAGAGTCAAACAACTCTAGCTGTTAGAGATGCCCTGAGGTAGACAGGATCACAAATTCGAGCCTAAACTAGGCAACTTAGGGATATATAAGATCATACCTAAAAATAAAAAAGGAAAAAAGGCTGAGGTTGTAGTGTAGCTCGGACCAAAGGCCCAGGGTTCAATTTTCCACTATTGAAAAAAGAAAAAAAAAATTAGAGATGTCATATCTTTTTTTTTTTCTTTTTTGTGACAGAGTCTTGCAGTGAATTCAGGCTGGCCTTGAACTCACTATGTAGCCCAGGCTGGCCTCAAACTCGTGGTGATCCTCCTGCGTCTCCATTCAAAGTGCTTGGTTTATAGGGGTGTGCCACCATACTTGGGGAGAAGCCATGTCTAAAGTCAGAAAACCTGGCCTAAGTGTTCCAGTTTCATTGTTTCCTAGCTACATGATTTTTATCAAGTCATGTAAGTATCTCTAAATTTAATTCCCCTGTTATAAAATGAGGACACGACTAGTATCAGTGTCCCATGTTTTTTGTAAGGACCAAAAGAAATCATGCATTTTTAAAATACTAAAAGTGTCTAAAGCATAGTAAATGCTCAGTGATGGTAATTATAATTATTATTCACAATGAGTATTATTTTGTTTCTGTTCTCTCATATCCAAAACTGGTGTTGAGAGTGTGCTCTGATACATGAACTCTCTCTACTTTCATCATTTCATGCAAACTTACCACCCCAGGGCTAAGAAAGGAGAAAATTAAATGCCTCTAGAGCTTGACCAGGTGAAATGACCAGGAAAGACAGATGAAGGAGAAGACAGTGAAGGGCAAGAGAAGGAGGATGTGGTGGGGAAGAGGAATTCTTGTTGTTCCCTGGAGCTCTATAGTTTTTCAGGCGCACATGCCAGCATCTGATGATTTCCTTTAACACGGTGGCAAACATTTGTTACAAGCTCATTTTATGCCAGACTTTCTTTTTTTCCTCTTAAAATTATACAAATTATGGTAGAAAATTATACAAATAATTTTCTTTAATATTTGCAACTGTCTGGTTAATTTATTATCTCTGCTTTATAGATGAAAAAGAATGACAGCTTTATAAAGACCAAATGACTTGCTCTAGATCACATGCTAAGTTGACAAGTGAATAAGTCTGTGTGTGTTTCAAGCCTGATTATCTAGTCTATCCTTCCCCTTTTTGAAGTAGCCTTTCAGAACATGTGAGGAGTAGATGGGAAGCCTAGTTCTTAGGCTACTATTTATACATACATATATGCAAATTTATGTTGAATATATGCAAATATGTATAACTATAGTCACATAATTACTTATAAACCTTTAAAACTCAATATTTATAAAATTAATACACTGGATGAATCAATTTTAATTAAAAGGCAATGAAAGTATCAGGATAAAAAAGTATTGGAGCATCTACAAGTATTTCTTGGGCATAATGTAGGAGACCCAAACAGGGATTTTTACCTGGATTCAAAGGGGAAAGAAAAGAGAGCATTTTCATCAAACTTTGATACTCTGAACTGTCCCTTTGTGTGGATCACTGCATGGCCCTTGCTATAATTTGTATAGGAAGTGTCCCTCAAAAGGTTATGAGCTAAAATCTTGCCCCCCTCCACTTCCAGAAGGTGCTAATGGGAAGTGGCAGAACTTTTAAGAGATGCAGCTCAGCGGAAGGTCTTTGGGGGTTAAGGGTACACTTTTGAAGAGGGCCATGGGTCCATGAATTTAAGCCTTGAAACTGTGAACTAAAACCAACCTTTTTCAATTTATCGTTAATTCTCTCAGGTATTTGTTACAGTAATGAAAAGCTAACACAGATCTCCATGAACAAATCTGAAGAGAAACCATGTTTCTTTTCTGGGCACAGATTGTCTGATGTGGTCACAACAGTGGCACAGGCTAGTAACAGAAAATTTAATAATCCTGAAAAGAAAATATATGTTAAGGTTTTGTGATTATTGAGATCAGAAATAGGTTCCACAATTAATTCACAGCATGTCTAGTCCATACCTGACTGAGAAATTTTACTTACTGAGATTATTATTGAATTTATCCATTAACTCATCAAACACCAAGCAGTCTTCAAAGCCCTGAAACAAGAAAAAAGTGGGAAACATTAACCAGAAATAATAAAAACTTACCAATTTTTCACACATTTTTCATTGGTGAGTATATTGCGTAGGCTGTATATTGACAGCGCAGTTAAGTGAAATTTCCACAAAGGCAGTATTAAGCATTCAATCCATTTCATAGTTTTATTTAATTCTGTCAATTGTTTCTCAGTCCCTTGGGAGAAAAATGATGTGAAATGGTAGCTTGGAAATCTTCTTTTTCTTTGAGGCTAACATTATGTATTTCCACATAATCTCTTTGAAAATTCTATTTTAAAAATCAAGACTTGAGTCAATCTTAATTTTCTAAATATCAAGTTGTTACATTTTTCATGGTACCAAGTACTATATACTGTGTTGTAATATTTTTAAAACACATGCAGTTACAAGATCAAATAATCCAGATCCTAACAAGTTGGTGATCTAGTTAAGCAACGGGTATAATCATTGAAATATGCTGTTTAGATGGGATAGTTTTCATAGTCTATTTTATTTAAAACTTGTTGAGACTGATGTGGAAATATTTCAGGAACTTACCTAGGTTAAAAGAACTTACCGCATTCATTCCTTGGCCAAAAAATGGGACAATGGCATGAGCTGCATCTCCCATCAACATACAGTGTGACTTAAAGTGGAAAGAAGAACACTTGACAGATATCATTGTCTGGGGCGGCAACAGGAAAAAGTCTCGCACCAGGGCTTGCCTTCAGAGGAAATAAGCAAAATGTAAAGGTGTCAAATTGGGTATTAAAATCTGCTGGATTCTCTCGGATTCATTGGCTTTATTACCATAGGATCACTGTAGCGAACCTATGGCTCCCTGCAGTGTGCTGTTTGTATCACCGAAAGGATTTCCCTGGCTGCCCTTGAATGTTATTGAAAAGTGTGTAAGAGTGCCAGGGAGAACGGGGTTGTAATGTCTGCAATTGGAGGCACTGGCAGACTAAGGGAAGGGGATTGCAAGTTTGAGCATAGCCAGGGTAGTTAAGTGAGACCCTGTCTCAAAATTTTAAAAAAGTACTGGGGTGTAGCTCAGTGCTGAGCACTTGCCTACCACATGTGAAGCCCTGGATTCAATCCCAGTATAGGAAAAATATGCTAGGAAGAAAATAAAAAAGAGAGAAACCAGTTTCTTCCAGTCCTAAAGTTCCATTGTTCTCATCTTCCTCGTTTGCAACAATTTGAACCGTATTCCAAAAGAGCAAGTTTGCCAGCATTCGAAGAAGTTAGAATATTTTCATGTCATGTTTGTTAAAATATTTTGTTTCACATCAGAAAATACTGTGAAGTCATGAAATTTTCAAATAGATTGGTGTATTTGATCTTCTATGGAAAACTGAACAAATGATATTACACATTTGATTAGACTACAGTAAACCAAAATTAAAATTGATATGAATTTGTATGTATTTGGAAATGAACAATAGTAATGGAAGTGGTATTTAGAGGAACTGTAACATGTTAACCAACCAACCCAGGCTACGTGGGTTCATTTAGACAGGAAAAATAAGATCAAAAGCTCTATTGTATGACATGCTGACTATAATAAAGAACAAGCCCTTCTCCCTAAAAACCCCCTACTTGTTTGTAACACATTTATGGCAGTCTGTGGAAGTTATAAATAGAGGAACGGTACCTCCCCTTAAGGCTTTTAAATCTGGCTGAAGAGGCAAGAAATAGCCATGGAACAAATTTAAAATGATCTAAGAGCTAAATTTGGTGTGCAGGCAGAGAGTTTTCTCCACGGCTGAAGGACAGATCGATAGGGACAGAATTAGTCTGCAGGAAAGGATGCAAACTTGCAAGTTTTAAAAGTCTGCTATGGGCCAGCAGTGGGCCATCCCTTTGACATAGTTGGCTCATTAAATGTTCATAACTACTTTCTAATGCAGGTATTCTGATAAAGGTGAAACTCAAGGAAGTAAGAGGCAGAAGAGGTATTAAAATCCTGCTCTGCTACAGCTGAACATTTTGAAATCCTAGTCCTCAGTGTCTTAGGGTGTGGAGCCTTGGAGCGGTGATGGAGTCATAGAAGCAGAGCCCCACGGAGCGGGGTTAGTGTCCTTTAACAGCCCTTTCACTATGTGAGTTCACAGGGAGAAGCTGCTTCTAAAAACTGTGAGAAACCAAGAAAATAGGGCTGTTTCCATTACAAGAATGCAGCGTGTGGTATAGTTGCTAAAGTAGCCTGAATAGTCTAAGGCATACTCTTGTGTACCACAGAGACATCCCTGGAGTAGAAAGTAAAATTTTAGGAGGAACAGTCAGGATAAAAGTGCACAGGGACATGCTGTTGACACATGCCAGAGGAATAACAAATTATGGGCCAGCTAACTAATGCATGAGCTGTCTCTGTGTGAAATTTCGTGTGTGTGGGTCCTATACTCAGTTAATGTTCGAGCAAGATCTCATGGGGTGGGTACTCTTATTTATCAGCATTTTACCATCAGGGTTCTAGGACAGGAAAGCTGATGTGGCTCATAAGTGGTGGATCTGAGGCTTGAGGCTTCCACATGTACCTGCCCAGCTCAGAGATGTGTGTGTCTCTCAGTGGAAGGAAACACAATCAGGCTCTGTGTCATGCGAAGCCCAAGATGCCTGAGGAGCCCACTCAAGATATCCAAGCCTAGGACACTGGTGGCTCATCGTTCCAGAAGCTGGCCACCTCCACTTGAGTTTTCTCAGAATTCCTGCTCACAGCAGAACATCTACTGACACTTTCGTTCTAAAGTAGTTTTCTCTCCAGGTTACTGCACTGTATATCAAGTCTAATAAAAACTGAAAGAAGTTGCAAAATCTTGATTATAATTTGGAACAAATCAAACCAATAAAGCAAAAAGCAAAAAACTTACTCTCCAATGAGAGGGATGAAATCCTGAAAGTACTTCTGAAAGAAATCCAGCACCTCATTGCTGGTGAGAAGTTTTTCAAATTCTTCGAAGGGCATAAACAAAGTACATGTAAAGGATCTGTCCTGTGAGAAGAGGAGGAACAGTGTGAGAGAGAACAGAGCTGGGAAACGCTCCTTAGCGGTGGACCCCTCATCATAGAGCTTCTTGCTAGGACCAGAGTGATGGTCCAAGCGGGCTGAAAGGTAGCATTGCTTTGTGTTCTCAGCACTAAAGAAAAGCTCAGCCAAGTTTCAGAGGTGCTTGTGGAGGACCACTTGGATGACTCTCCTTGAGTAGAGAATCTCCATCTTCTCTAAACCTGTCCCTGTATCCATGTAACTGGTATGTACAGAGCTGGCTAGGCCATTTTGTTATCCCTTCCATTGGCTTTCAGCAGTGTACACAGGGCTGGCTGAGGTGGTGACGCATGATCTTTGAAGTGAGGTGACAATCGCTGTTTCCCCAGCCTCTGACTCCCAAAATGTACGACTGAGCTGGGCAGGATGAAGAGCCAAGAAGAGCCACTGCCCCATGCTGTCAACTGGGACCACATGGAAGTAAGAGGTTGTGATTTTCCAGGGCAGAAAAGTTTACATAACAGAACAGAAGCACTGACCCCGACACATTGGAAGTAGCCCTCATTGTGTTAAGTAGACTGGCTCTTCCGTGGTATCCTTCCCTCTGCTTATTGCAGTGGGGATCTCGGGCCACCTACCTAGACCAGCTCACAGCACTCCCTCATGTATTTCCTGCTTTTCTCACACTCACTCATCCTCAAGCCGTTACTTTCTTCACAAGTTAATAAAATCTGGGTTGGGCCTTGGGTCCAGGCCTTTGTTCGGGTGAACCACCATCTTGGCTGGATTTAGGACCCTCTTGTTCCCCATAACTATAAATATGTCTTAATGTCTTTATTCTCACTATGAGTTGCACTGGAAGCGGTAGGTTAGAATTAACTTATTGAAATTTCAGTAACTTTCCATGGGATTATAAATAGGAACTTTCTGGACTGAGATGAGGATTGGGAAGGGCTCTCTGTAGGTGCCCACTGGTCATTAGGAGAATTCCTACACTAAATTTTTCCATTTTCACCAAGCAAACACTGCACTCCTTAGATTACTCATTCGTTGGTTGACTTGATGTTTTTCTCTTTTTTCTTCCTCGTAACACAGTGCCAATAGGCACTGGGCTCCTGGGCAGAAAGCAACAGAAAGGAAAAGGCCAATCAGAGAAAAGATAACATCTATGGAGGAAAAAAAAAAAAACCCAGGATGAATGAAAGAAAAAACATGCTCGTTTTTAAGGATATGTATCTCATTGTCTGACAGGCCTTAAAGGCTGCAGCTACTTCCTAAAATATAAAATAAATCCCTGGCTCTGTTGGGTCCCTGTTTCCTCTCAGTCTGCCTTTGATGGAGATGGCAGGCACACATAAACTCCTGTTATTCATTCAAGTTAAGTCTTTCTGAAAAATATTTGGAATTCCTACCCATGTCTTTCCACAGTTTTAAAGGTGTCACCATTAAATGAATTAACAACGAAGACCTCAATTAGGTACATATATACAAAGTGCAAAAGTAATGAAAAACATTAATTATAGATGTAAGTTTTTGGTTAAAAAGAAATTCTATATTACCATGTTAGGAAGTGCAATCATCATAAAGGTATTTCTCGGCCAAATGTGCAGATAATTAGGTTCCATGGCAAACTACAGGAGAGAAAAAAAGCATATATATATATATATATATATATATATATATATCAATGCATTAATATAACACCTCTATAAAACTGCCTGTATATTATTACCACAGTGATTTAAAACAATATCAAACATGGAATAAGATATATATTTGCAAAATCTAGAAATTATCTTAGAACAATTTGTGTTCTGTCTTTATAAGCTGAATTTTTGATGCCAGGAGTAATTTAAGATTTAAGAACATACTATAATGAGATGTTCTCTGTTTATCTCTATGTAGGTACACACATATATGTACACACATATATGCATGTATGCACACATGTAAACACAAGAACATATATATAATAAACATAAAATACTGTATATATGTGGGAAGCTGTATATATGTATTTACTTATGAGCATATATTTGCCTTATTTGGGTACTTTTTATGTTGGATAGAGCAATTTTAAGTTTTTCACAAGGCAAACATAATCTTACAAATAAACTTTTTAATCTGTTGTCTATGATATAAATAAGAGTAATCATTTTTTAGTTACTCCTTTATAATGCCTGAAATGATAATCTAAATAAATATGGATCAATTAATCCAAAGATGTACTTGACCCAGATAGACTGAGTATATAATTTTATGATTATGTAACTTTTTAAAAATAAAATAGGTGGTCTGTTTCACAGCTATTTCAAATTTGTATTTTTCTCCAAATATTTAGACAGCACTTTTCCTATGTGTGCCTTCTATAGAAAGAACAACACACAGAGAAGAGCACAGCCTCCCAGCTAGCATTTTCATGTTGACATGTGGTTACTGCATCTTAGGCCCCATGCCTTCCTGGCTCTTTTTAATCCCAGGGCCTCAAGAAAAGCCCAGCATAGATATGAATAAGTGTGTAACTCTTTGATCACAAGATCTTACAATGCAGTGAGATAGGCAGGACAGATACATGTAAAAACAACTTCACTTTCTCAACGATGTAAGTCCTAGAACGTGGTTTGGTGCCAAATTCGAAGTACAGGACATAAAAGGATGACAAGCAAGCTCTTGTTAGGCTGGGGTTCCAGCAAAGCGTTTGTGTGGAAGAGGCCAGTGTAGCTGAAAGAGGAAGTGGAGGTCGTGGCTTGCGGTACAGCTGAATTTGTGAGCCAGGTGGAGGCAGCCTCAAGGAGCAGAGTTTCAGCGGGGTGGTGAGGAGACCAGCTGGGTAAAGCAGCTGTCCTTGCTTTTCTTCTTGGTGTTTTTTGTAATTTCTGACTACTTTTCCAACCTTTGGAACTACAAAAGGTGAGGAGGGCAGGGGAAATAAACAGAAAGTGATTTTTTCTTTTTTTACCATTTTCTTCAATAGTAAAGATCAATGCTTCTGATTAAAATAATTTGGGAGATAATATATCTTTTGTCTTTCTCATCAGCTAAAGAATTGTCTATATGCCATTATAATGTACAGAAAATATGATGCTGAGAACATACAGGTACACGTATTTAATAAACGTATAGAATAATTCTTAAATATCAGCTTCTTTGTTCTCCAGGCACACTGTTGCTAGCTATCTTTAGGGTACAGCCGTCCCAACGACAGCTTGGTAGAAGTCTCCTTGGTCCTTTCACCACAGGTCTCTCTAAGGCAAAATAATTTGGTGCCTGTGCAAAGAGCAGCTTTAAGATGAGCCTCCAGGGCTAGGGGCAGGGCTGAAGCATAGAGGTAGAGCTCCTGTCTGTTATGTGTGAAGCACGTACCTGGGTTTGATCCCCCAGCACCGAAAAGTTTTTCTTTTACCCGATCTCTCTTACCCATCAGAGATGGAGTGTCTCTGCTGCATATATTACATTAAAACAAAGGAAGGAAAGCAAGGGAATATAAAGTTTTAGAGGATTATTTTGGAGCCATGTCAGAATACTCCTGTTTGGATCACATTGCTCCCAACACTGAATTTTTGTTGCTATTGTTTTTTTTTCTCTATGTTTTTTTAGATAGGGCCTCACTATGTAGTGCAGGCCAGCCTTGAACTCACTTATGGAGACCAGGCTGACCTCTAACTCATGGCAATTCTCCTGCCTCAGCCTCTGGACTGCTGGGATTACAGACATGTGTCACCACACCCAGCTATGTTAACACTTTTTTAAAAGAATGAAAATTTTAAAACCACTAGTCATTACTATTAATTATGTATAACTGCAAAAGAGATGGCTATCTTTACATTAGCAGGCAGTATTCTACTTAAGACTGAGATGTCTTTTCAAAAGAATTCTATTACCTTACAATATAGAATTATTGGCTGTGAGAACAGGAAAAACCATACAGTAAGCACGGAAAATTAGTGAATGCATTTTTGAAAAGGAGGAAAAAGTAGAAAGGCAATGAAATGTTAAATTATGGATTTAACTGCCTTAAAGCAGTTTGTTGATACCATTATCCCACACTGACGATTTTATAGATCTGCATTTCCGGTAGAATGGATTAAATCAGTACCATTAAAATGAATGTTTCATATGCATATCAAGCATTCAATGTTATCTCATCATCCTAATTTATAAGACTTACACACTTCACTTAGTATTTTCATTTCCTTTAACAAGCTCCTATGTTTATTTACAGCAAAACAAAATACGAATTTTTATTTTATTTCTAAAAATAAGGTTGTGAGCCCCGGGATACAGCTCGGTGGCATATTGCCTGCCTGGCAAGTGAGAGGTCCTGAGTTAACTTCTAGTACCAAAACTGAAATATAAAATAAAATAAAATTTGTATATACCATTTTTATAAAAATTAGCATACTGTTGTACTCTAAGAAAGTAGCTTCATCATTTTGTGTATTATAGCAAACCTGTACCGCGGCTTACTAAATGTTTTCTTTTCTTAACTGATATGTTAAGTGACCCAATTGATATGTTGAGCAATACTCTCCCCTGTAAAGAATTGCAAGAATTTCACTTAATTGAAATGTTAATCACGGAGCGGCCCTCTACAAACAAGAAGAGTGGTGCTAAAACAAGCTAACAAGGGCTGTTAATCACGGGTAGGCGCCTCTAGTCTTCGCTAAAGAACTAAAGAAGACAAGAAGGCCCACTAATTTACACATTGTTTGAAGTAGTGTGTTTATATGCAGGGAGATTTGCCCATGAGTTTAACCTTTTTACCTAACCTTAGTTACTCTTCCCACAAGATAGATACTCGCCGTTTTCCTGTTCTGTAGCGCGCCTTATTGCCTCCCCCCCACCCACCTATCTGGGCCATAAAGAATTTGGGTTTCTGGTGACCTCTCCCCGACCTGGTGATGATCTGTCATAAAATGAGCCTGCCCCAATTTTAAGAACTGTTTAGCTTCAAAGAAATTACCGGGAAATACTGTGGCCCAAACCCCGATCGGTGCTTTCCTTTTGTTCTGTATGTACCAATGGGTTAGATATCAGATCTTTGTAAAACTTAAGTTCCAGCATCTCATAACTCGTGACCCCTTCGCACTCACTGGCGAAGACAAGCTGTCCTAGGATAATTAACTCTCCACTTTCTTCCCCAAATATTGCTGCAGATGTGCCACTCTGAGATAATGTCAGTCTGCAGGATGGGAGTAATTTGAGCAACACCAGGAACTCCCGGGACTGTCAGAGCTAAGTGGACAGCAATACAGTTTCCAGATGCGGGTCAACAGGTTTAATGGCCTTACAGGTTTCCTCCCCACTTTCCCTTACTTTTAAAAACCCCTTTCCCCAGTCTGGGGCGCGCAGTCTTTGGTTTGATCTAGGAGAGACTGTGCCGCCAGGACTGGCTCAATAAAGCCTTTGCCACTTAAGTTTTGGACTCTTGTTTCCGTGGACTTTATACCGGGGCCCACGTTATAACATTTGGGGGCTCGCCCTGGATGGAAGCAAGACTCCAGACTCATTTCCGAACATCTGAAAGTAAGTGCTCTGGAGGTTTTGTTTGGGCCGCGGTCAATTTGTAATTTTGAGGGGACGCCCTCAATTTGGGAGTGGGAACCACCCGAGGACAGAGTCAGTTGGTTTGTCGGACAAATTCTGTCCATCTGTGAATCTGCCCCGGGTGAGGAACCACTCCGTTCGGAAGGGGACGCCCTTAATTTGGGAAGTGAAGCCCCCGAGGACGAAGTCAATTGGTTTTTGCCATTTGTGACTCCGCCTGGGTGGGGAACCACTTCATTAGTTAAATTTGTTAATTCCTCCAGATCCCAAAATTTGACTAATTTTTGAGCAAAGGCCATTCTGCTGCAGCTTGTCTTGTCCTGTCTCGTCTTGTGTGTCGGTCTGTGTGTTCATTTGTTCTAATTGTTCCCCTTTTTGGTCACCTAACTCTAACAGAGCCTTCTTTCTTAGGAGCTCCTTCCTGGAATTCGGAGTGGGCAAAGGTGATTCCGACCGTTTGCCTAGTCTCTGTAGTTTTTCTGTTTAACCCTAACTTTGCCTTTTAAGTTTTTTTTCCAGCAAAACCAGCGACACCACCAGCTATGGGTCAGAACGAGTCCATTATGGGTCGGAACGAATCTGTTCCCAGCACTCCCCTTAGCCTTGTCATTGACCACTTTAAAGAATTCCAGAGGCGAGGTGGGAGATATGGGGAAAGGGTTCGCAAAGCCAGACTAACAACCTTTGTCACACAGGAGTGGCCCCTGGGGACCCAAGGAGTCTGGCCCCCTTTTGGGTCCTTTGATATGGAGACAGCTCGAGCGGTCCGCCAGTATGTATTTGGGCCCCCCGCTCACCCCGATCAGATTGTCTATATCCAGGCTTGGATAGATACAATCTATGATGCTCCCCCTTGGATTGAGCCACTTCCGAATGGAGTCCTAGCAGCCCTCAAACCGAAATCCAAGGCTGAAGAGGAGACCTCCAAGCCCAACGCACCTCCAGTCTTACCTCCGAGCGAAGACTTCTCCGACCCGCTAGACATCCTTCCCTTACCCCCTCCCCCGTATCCTGCCCCTGAGCCACAACCTGACTCCACCTCGCCCTCCCCGCCTCGGCCCATTCGAACCCGCCGCCACGCTCGACCAGAGGGACCTCTGGAACAGGGCCACGAGGCAGCGCCACTGTGTCCTCTGCGGGAGGTCCCAGCCCCGAGTGGGGGCTCCATGTTTGTGTACACCCCCTTTTCTTTCTCTGACCTCTATAACTGGAAAAGTCAGAACCCCCCTTTCTCGAAGGACCCAGAATCTCTGATTAGCCTTATAGAGTCTGTTTTCTCCACCCACCTTCCCACTTGGGATGACTGCCAGCAGATCTTACGCATCCTTTTCACGGCTGAGGAAAGGATGCGAATCTGCGCTTTGGGGCAAAAGGGAGTCCGAGAACCGGATGGATCTCCATCCACTGATCGGCAACGAATTGAGCACTTGTTCCCCTCCTCCCGACCCGAGTGGGACCCTAACACGGATGCAGGTAAGAAGGCTCTCGATGAGTATCGCCTGAGGCTCTTAGATGCACTTCGTGCGGCTGCTAAGAAGCCCACCAACCTTTCCCGAGTGAGTGCAGTGCAGCAGTTAGCCGATGAGTCTCCAGCGGTGTTCTTAGAGCGCCTTTTAGAGACCTATAGATTATATACTCCAATCAATCCGATGGCACCCGAGAACGCACGAGCAATTAATATTGCTTTTGTGTCCCAGTCGGCCCCTGATATTAGGAGAAAGTTACAAAAGCTTGAGGGATTCGAGGGAATGCCTCTCAGCCAGTTGGTCGAGGTCGCACAAAAGGTTTTCAACAATAGGGAAACCTTGCAAGAAACAACAACCAAAAGGATGACTAAAGTACTGGAATTACTTTGCGAAAAAGAAGCCAAGAGGTCAGCTAACCCTAGGAAAAAGGAAGCTCGAGGTAAGCGACCTCCTCTAGACAAAGAGCAATGTGCGTACTGTAAGGAGATGGGACATTGGCGTAAGGATTGTCCAAAGTTAAAGCCTAAGACAGAACGAGAGACTAAGGCCCTGTTGTCTCAGAAATGAGGAGGTCAGGGCTCGCCGCCACCCCCCGAGCCCCGGATAACTCTCCAAGTGGGGGGGCAACCGGTGGACTTCCTAGTCGATACAGGAGCTACCTATTCTGTGCTGACTCAACCATTAGGAAAACTGACCAAGCAATCTGTCAATGTGATAGGAGCTACAGGGGGCCGAAAATCGTACCCAAAGGTGACAGCTAGTCTGGCTCGACCTGGACATAGACTGGTCCAACATGATTTTCTCTGGGTCCCTGAGTGCCCGGATCCCCTTTTAGGGCGGGACCTTCTACATAAATTACAGGTGCAAATTGACTTTGTTACGAATGAACCTAGACTGAAGCTAGAGACTGATACCCCCTCAAAATCAGAGGGTATTAGAGTGTTGGCTCTTGTCCCAGAAGGAGAAAGTTACCGCCTGCTGGGAAGTTTGTCTGGTGCACCCGAGTTGTCACGGACTGACTTAGAATTAGAACTGCTGAACAAATGGAAACAGGAGATTCCAGAAGTCTGGGCAGAAAACAACCCTCCAGGGCTAGCAGTCAACCAAGTCCCCCATGTGGTAGAACTCTTGCCTCAGGCACGCCCCATCTGCTTAAGGCAATACCCAATAAGCCTGCAAGCCCGGAAAGGAATTAAAGTCCACATACAGAGACTAAGAGACAATAATATTCTCATTCCTTGTGTCTCTCCCTGGAACTCGCCCTTGCTCCCAGTTCAGAAACCGGGGACGAATGACTATCGCCCTGTACAGGATCTCCGAGAGGTTAATAGACGAGTGCTGACTCTACACCCAACAGTGCCAAATCCTTACACCCTGCTCAGCCTCCTTAATCCGGAGAACACCTGGTACTCTGTCCTGGACTTGAAGGATGCCTTCTTCACCCTGCCTCTTGCTCCGGTGAGTCAACCCCTATTTGCCTTCGAGTGGACTGACCCAGATACAGGGGTAAAGGAACAGCTGACCTGGACACGTTTACCTCAGGGCTACAAGAACTCTCCCACCCTTTTTGACGAGGCGTTAGCAAGAGATCTCTTAGGATTTAGAGAGAAACACCCCGAGATAGTGCTCCTTCAATATGTAGATGATTTGTTGATAGCCTCAACGTCCCTAGAAACATGTCAAGAGGCAACTGAGGAGTTGTTAAAGACTTTGGGACGATTAGGCTATAAAGTCTCGGCTAAAAAGGCTCAACTGTGTCGCCAGGCCGTGACTTACCTGGGCTATAAATTACAAAAAGGAAAGAGGACTTTATCAAAAGAAAGAATCCAAGCCATATTACAAATCCCATCCCCAGAAACTAAGAAACAGGTGCGGGAGTTTCTGGGAGCTGTCGGATACTGCAGACTATGGATTCTAAACTTTACTGAAATCGCTCGCCCATTGTATGACTCTTTAAAGGGAGAGACTCAAAAGTCGCTCGACTGGACAGATGAGTGCGAGCAGGCTTTCCAACAGCTCAAGCGAGCTCTGACTGAGGCTCCAGCCCTGGGGCTCCCTGATGTTACTAAACCCTTCACCTTGTTCGTAGATGAACTCAGAGGCATAGCAAAAGGGGTTCTGACTCAAGATATTGGCCCTTGGAAGAGACCTATAGCCTATCTTTCTAAAAGACTCGACCCAGTGGCAGGAGGGTGGCCTCCGTGCCTGAAAATTTTGGCCGCTGTGGCAATGCTACTCAAAGAGGCTAAGAAGCTCACTTTTGGACAAAAGATTTCTGTGGTAACCTCCCACAGCCTAGAGACTCTTATTAAAACCCCCCCAGAAAAATGGCTTTCAAATGCCAGAATTCTACACTATCAGGCCTTGCTTCTAGACCCAGAATCAGTAGTTTTCAAGACCTCCTCAGCTCTAAACCCAGCCACTCTCATGCCCGACGATAACCCAGAAAACCAACAGATGCCTCTCCATGAGTGTGCTGACATTCTCGAGTTACAGCAGAACTTGCGAGCTGATCTAACCGACCAGCCTTTTAAGGACGCTTACAATTATTTCACCGACGGAAGCAGTTTCATTCAGGACGGGAGGCGAGTGGCCGGCGCAGCAGTGACCACCGAGAAAGAGGTACTCTGGGCTAAGCAGTTAGAGCCTGGCACTTCTGCCCAAAAGGCAGAGCTCATTGCTCTGACAGAGGCATTAAAGCTAGCCTCAGGAAAGAGGGTAAACATCTACACAGACAGCAGATATGCTTTTGCTACTGTACATGTACATGGAGCTATTTACCATGAACGCGGTCTCTTGACCTCGGCCGGGACTAAGATTAAAAATGCCCCACAGATCCTAGACTTGCTAGCAGCTGTCTGGCTACCTCAGCAAGTCGCTATTATTCATTGCAAGGCACACCAAGTGGGAGATGACCCCATCATCATAGGAAACAATTTGGCCGATCAGGCTGCCCGAAAAATAGCAACCACATCAGAGGGGCCTGCAGAGGAAATGACTGCCCTGATGCTAGTCCCTCAAGCCTTGTCAGAGCCTGTTTATTCGAAGACAGATTTACAGCTAGCATCTCAACTTGGAGCCAAACCCCGCACTCCAGGGGGCTGGTATCAGCTGCCCGACAAGCGAGTGCTGTTACCCGAAGCACTAGGACGAGAGCTTTTGCAGCAAGCTCATCAGGCTACTCATTTAGGAGGAACTAAACTAGCAGAATTGTTCAGAGATCGATTTTTCATTCCAAAGCTCTCCAAACTAACTGCCTCTCTGAGCTCTAGATGTCCACAGTGTTTGTTGGTCAACCCAACCAGGAAACCTCCACTGGAAACCACCCGGTATCGAGGAACCTCCCCAGGAGAACACTGGAAAGTGGACTTCACGGATATGGTAAAACCTGGCTTGCAGGGACACCGCTATCTCCTGGTGATGGTAGACACATTCACTGGCTGGGTAGAGGCCTTCCCCACTAAGTCTGAGTCAGCCCTGGTTATAGTTAAAAAGCTACTACATGAGATTATACCCCGATTTGGCCTCCCATTATCAATGGGGTCCGACAATGGCCCGGCTTTTATAGCCCAAGTTACTCAAAAGTTAGCCCAAGTATTGAAAATCAGTTGGAAACTCCATTGTGCCTATCGGCCACAAAGCTCGGGACAAGTAGAGCGCATAAACCGGACCATTAAGGACGCTTTGACTAAGCTGTCTTTAAAAACTGGTGACAATTGGGTGAGCCTTCTTCCCTTTGCATTGCTGAGGGCCAGATGCACCCCATATATTTCTGGGATCTCCCCCTTTGAGGCTATGTTCGGGAGACCCCCACCTATAGTTCCTAAGTTGTCAGAAGACAAATTAGCCGAAGTAACTAACCAAGATCTCATTAAGTCCTTACAGAGTCTCCAGCCTGTACTGACCTCAATTCACCGGCTGTTCAGACAAAAACATCCGAACCCCCCCTTGGGAACGCTGCCCCAAGCGTCAATTGAGCCAGGAACGTCGGTCCTGGTGCGACGACACCACCGGGATTCGCTTGAGCCGCGCTGGGAGGGACCGTTCACCGTGGTGCTCAGCACTCCCACCTCCGTCAAGGTAGCAAGAAAGACTGCGTGGATCCACCACACACAAGTCAAACCACTGGAAGCTACAGACGACGAAAAGGGTCCCCGATGGACAGTACAACGGACTGGTAACCCATTAAAGTTAAAGTTTGTAAAGGACTCTCAGCCATAAAATTATGTCTGTACTATGGTATTTGGCTTGGTGCTCGATTATAATTGTAAACCCCGGGAATGGGGACTGGATTGTTTCAGACGAGAAAACTAAAAGGGAACTAGGGAGAGCTAAAGGCACGATAAATCAAGTCACCATTGACCTATGTATACTTTTCAATGGGATAATAATTAATGATGACAGCCCAACTGGCAGGGTAGGTGGGTCGGTCCACCGTAACCTCTGCTCGGGCCGTGGGCCTAAAGCTCTGCAAGTTATGTTCCAACTCAAGCAGGCATCCCTGTATGTATGTCCTAAAAACCAGCCTGACCCCAATTATAATGTGTACTGTGCCTCCGATCCAAAACATCAATATTGTTATTCGTGGTCATGTGTCACAGGAGGCCTAGATGGATACTATAACTCTGAAAAGTATCTCGCTGTCAAGTACATAGGAAACAAAAACTGTTATGGTGTTTATACTTGTAACCCAGTCCAGCTGACCTTTCTAAATCCAACGGATTTTAGGTGGCTGGGGCAGGGACTTACTTACGCTGTTAAAATTTATAAATCTGGACATGATCCTGGAATTAGTATCAATATCTTATACAAGCCACCTAGAAAGCCTCCTGTAGTCATTTACAGGAGAGGACGCCGCCCAGTGACAGCCCCCACTCAGAAGGCACCCATTAATTTCCCACTCAGTCGACCCCGGAGGCACACTCCGACGACTAAAGTGACTGAGGCCACATACAATGGGAGCATTTACCACACAGACCAGCCCCAGATAAAGCTGTGTAAATGGAGGGGGAAAGGGGGCATCCCATACTGGATAGAGATTAGAGTGCCTAGCTTCGATCCAACCTCGATGCAACCTTCAACAAGGGCTACAAAAACTGGTTTGAGAAGGTCTAGACGGGCACAGACTGAGCCCAAAGCCTCCGCCCCACCTTCAATGATAGCGGAAATATTCCAACCTTTGGAAGTAGCAGCTGAGCTACTTAACAGTTCCCTTGATAGCGATTTAAAAATCCCATGCTGGCTGTGCATGTCCCCAGAGCCCCCCTTCTATGAGGGCTACATCACGGTCACTGATAAACTAGCCTCCGATCCCTCTAGATGCAAAATGCTCCTTCCCCAATCGCTATGGAAAGGCACCAGTTTAGAGGGGATAACTGGTACCTGCATATATCATTTTAGCCACACAGCCCCTGAGTATTGCGACCTTTCTCACTCTTATCGCATCACAGGAGCTGGTGACGCTACTCCCCTAATAGCCCCGGCCAGCCATTGGTGGGCTTGTACTTCAGGATGGTTCCCTTGTATGATTTCAAAAAAAGTTCGTTGTTGACCAAGATGAGGTGTGTGTACTAACCCAGGTTCTGCCTAGAATCTACTGGCACTCCGAGGAAGAAGGGAACCGGGCTCTCATCTCAGCCAGTCACCAGATCAATAAGAGAAGTCCAGCCCTCCCTATTATGGCTGGGATCAGTGTATTCTCAGCCCTCGGGATGAGTGCTGCGTCCATGGGAGTTAGCATACACCAATACAATATGCTATCTCAACAGGTAGATAAAAAAATAAAAAGAGTCCAAAATGCTATTGAGGCCTTAGAGAGTTCAATGGACTCATTAGCTGAAGTAGCTCTCCAAAATCGCAGAGGACTAGACCTCTTGCTTGCTAAAAAGGAGGACTGTGCTTGGCCCTGGGAGAGCAATGCTGCTTGTACGCCAATAAGTCTGGGGTAGTTAGACAAAACTTAGCGGAACTCCAAAGAGGCATACAAGAAAGAGAGAGACTAAGACAAGGAGCTCTAGGGTGGGCGGAGCAAATGTTCTCCTTCCCACCGTGGATAACCAACATAATAGCGACCGTAGCCGGTCCTATCATTGTGATTCTAGTGCTAGCCACTTTGGGCCCCTGCATAGTAAATAGGCTGACTGCATATGTCAAGCGTCAGGTACAAAGTATAAAATTAATGATGGTCAGGCAACAAGCGTATGAGCTTGTCCCCAGCAGACCTTAAGTACGGCCAAGGATTTGGCCCAGAAGTCACAACATCAGAGGGGAATGTTGTACTCTAAGAAAGTAGCTTCATCATTTTGTGTATTATAGCAAACCTGTACCGCGGCTTACTAAATGTTTTCTTTTCTTAACTGATATGTTAAGTGACCCAATTGATATGTTGAGCAATACTCTCCCCTGTAAAGAATTGCAAGAATTTCACTTAATTGAAATGTTAATCACGGAGCGGCCCTCTACAAACAAGAAGAGTGGTGCTAAAACAAGCTAACAAGGGCTGTTAATCACGGGTAGGCGCCTCTAGTCTTCGCTAAAGAACTAAAGAAGACAAGAAGGCCCACTAATTTACACATTGTTTGAAGTAGTGTGTTTATATGCAGGGAGATTTGCCCATGAGTTTAACCTTTTTACCTAACCTTAGTTACTCTTCCCACAAGATAGATACTCGCCGTTTTCCTGTTCTGTAGCGCGCCTTATTGCCTCCCCCCCACCCACCTATCTGGGCCATAAAGAATTTGGGTTTCTGGTGACCTCTCCCCGACCTGGTGATGATCTGTCATAAAATGAGCCTGCCCCAATTTTAAGAACTGTTTAGCTTCAAAGAAATTACCGGGAAATACTGTGGCCCAAACCCCGATCGGTGCTTTCCTTTTGTTCTGTATGTACCAATGGGTTAGATATCAGATCTTTGTAAAACTTAAGTTCCAGCATCTCATAACTCGTGACCCCTTCGCACTCACTGGCGAAGACAAGCTGTCCTAGGATAATTAACTCTCCACTTTCTTCCCCAAATATTGCTGCAGATGTGCCACTCTGAGATAATGTCAGTCTGCAGGATGGGAGTAATTTGAGCAACACCAGGAACTCCCGGGACTGTCAGAGCTAAGTGGACAGCAATACAGTTTCCAGATGCGGGTCAACAGGTTTAATGGCCTTACAGGTTTCCTCCCCACTTTCCCTTACTTTTAAAAACCCCTTTCCCCAGTCTGGGGCGCGCAGTCTTTGGTTTGATCTAGGAGAGACTGTGCCGCCAGGACTGGCTCAATAAAGCCTTTGCCACTTAAGTTTTGGACTCTTGTTTCCGTGGACTTTATACCGGGGCCCACGTTATAACACATACCATTTATTTGTCTCTGGTTTCATGTATCAATGAAACCAGAGAATGAGGAAAACACAATGGAAATCCCTTTGCAACAATTCATTAGGTAGTTTATTTGATTAATTATTTAAATACTGCCAGGGATTTAGCTCAGCCTGTCTGGCAAGCATGAGGTCGTGAGTTTGATCCCTGGAACAAAAAAAAAAAAAAAAAAAAAAAAAAAATATATATATATATATATATATATATATATATATATATATATTTAAATACTATCTGATTTCATCATGGTTTTAAGAACTCTGGGTTATTAATATACTAAAAAATTGATTTGCATGACTGTAAAGGCAGAGTATCCTCTTAATGGGCTTTGAGATTCACCCAGGAGATTAGCAAAGCACAGTTTTGGATACATCTGGGTGGGTCACAGAGACAGGACCTTGAGGTCTGTATCTGGCCTCTCCTCCCTTCCTCTCTCTTCTCCTGCTCTGCTTCCTGGTCACTAAGAACTAAGCAGTTTGCTCTGCCATGCCCTCCACCGAGATGTTTCTGCCTTGGGGGCTGCCAACCAAGGAATGAACCCCTGAAACCACTGATCAAGGTAAACCTCTACTCCTTTAAATGTTTAGCTGTGAAGCATGTGTACCAGTGACAGGAAATCTGGCCAACATAAGTCTCAATACTTTTTTCCTCCCACGAGATTATAGACAAATGATATTGTGATGTAACACAAATCTCTTGTATGTTTTTCTCCTTTATCTTCCTCTCAAGAAAACATACCAAAAGGTGAGGGGCTGGTATCACTAAGGGGAAAGCCGTCCATCTGACTTCCTGTTAATTATGACTTTTTTTGATGGAACTCAAATTTGACCAAGATGTGCCACTGGGAACCATTGCACAAGATTGTGCTCTTTCACTCCGCTGGGGGAGGGCAGTGGAAAGGGAAAGAACTCACATCCCCATCCTTAGGTGGAATACTCAACTCCATGTACCCATGAGGAATGTAATGCTGACTGTAATCAAAGCGGGGTTTCTTCATGAGGTGATTTCTGACAGTTGAATAGGCTCCATCACATCCTACAATGAGGTCACATGTGACATCTTTGGGAACTTTGTCAGTTCTGAAAAATAGAACAAATCATGCAAAAGCAAGCCAAAAAATCTAGTAAAAGTGTGATGATATACTTTTACTTGAGTGGGAAAAGAAGTGGCTCAGTAGGTAACCAGAAGACTCACTTTTATGAGTCTTTGAGCTTTGAGTCAATAGATGTAAAACTAAAATTAACTTGCCCAGTCACAGGTTTGCTTATAAGAATGAGAGTTATATATAACCATGCTGATTAATAAAGACATACTAAGACACAGATGTGTGGCAAAGAATTGAGTTCTCTGCATGAAGAAGGAGAAATCTTTAGAAAATGAAAAGGTATCCCTAGTGTATGGATGAATGAATCAATGATCAAATTCAGGGATGAGGCGAGATTTTTTTTATGAGCAACAAGTTTTGTTTAAGCAAAAGTATCAGAAGGTTAGCTCAAGAAAAGAACACTTATTGTCCCTTATTCTCCAGGGGTAGATCCAGGATACCAAAATCTGAGAATACTCAAGCCCCTTATGTAAAATAGCGTAGTGTTTGCATATAAACTGTACACATCCTCCCCTATGCTTTAGCTCTAAATTACTTATAATGCTTAATAAAATATAAATGCTATGTAAATAGCGGTTATGCTGTGTTGTCTAGAGAATAATGGCAGGGGAAAGTCTGTTCATATTCAGTACAGACACAATTACAAAAATAGTTCTGATGTGAGGTTGGCTGAATCTATGGGAGAGGACCCTACAGACATGACTGATCAACTGCACAATGTGAAGGGGAAAGAGGGAGGAGATGAAGAGAACTGGGGATGTAAAGACTAATGATTTATACACATTATTCAGGCCAAAGGAAGAAGGTCAAGAGAACTCACTTGGCATTTTGAGATAATGACAAGATGTACTTATAATCAGGAAATTCACATTCATTGATTAGGACCCATGTCATATCCCAAGACTCAGACATGAGGCTGGCTTTTTAGAGGAAATAGAATCAGCCACCAATTTCAAGGGAGGAGAGAATCTGAAACTGAGTAAGGTCACCTGTCTCAGATATGGGAAGGTGAGCTAGCAGGAACATTAAGAAAAATAGCAGGCACTGTGTTCAGATAGCAGTCAGGGCTAATTTTCAATCTAAAATTACCCGAGCCCAATAACTACTTGAATTGCTTTTTCCACTATCATTCGTGTCTTTCAAAAGAGCTAAGGAACAGAGTTTACACATCCACTTCTCTGCCCTAAGCCTTAGACTCTGAAGCCGCAAAGCCTGACCCATGTTTACCCGAGCATGGTGATCACGCCTTCTTCAGGATTACATTTCAACAGCCTGTGGCCAAAGTGTACATTCACATTGGGGTATTTTTCAACAGCTGAGAAAACAGGAAAAAAGGCAAATAGAAGTGAAACTCCAATGCTCATTTCACTCGATCAAGTTGAAATATTAATCAGTTACTTGGAATGGTATTATGGAGATATTTATTTTTAACCATATAAGACAAATTTGTAAAATCAACTGTTTAGCAAATGGTCTAGTATGTTTTAAAAAAACAGAAGAATAAAAATACTTTATCAAGCAATTATGTTGTGTGAACTCTTGCATCCTTGTCATTTTTAGTGGCCTTGGAAAGAAACAGTCTTGCATATTTCAAAAGTTGCCTCTAACCTAACTTAAAGCTTTATTTATGCTTGAAAATAAATATTCAACCAAACTTCTTTCCCTGTATGATGCATGTCTCTATTTCTCTTTAGCAAGCCCTCTAGAATTCTGGCTCAAGTTGTCCCAAGTAAAGAGTGGTAGTACTAAGTCTTTTGCACTGATTTTTGTTGTTGTTGTTGTTTTTGACCGGGGATCAAACTCATGACCTTGCACTTGGCAACCAAGTGCTTACCACTGAGCTAAATCTCCGGCCCACTAAGTCTTTTTAGAATCAAACACTGGAACTGGGGAGGGAGGATAAGAACATTTGAAACATCTCATCGAATAAAACTAAATTATGTTAGTGGTTTCCTGATTTGCCTGCTACCAATATATAGAATTGAGTGAATTGGGGGCTGGGGGCTTAGCTCAGCGGTGTAAGCGCCTGCCTTGCAAGCAGGCAGTCGTGAGTTCGATCCCCGGTACCGATAAAAAGGAAAAAAGACCAAAAAAAAAAAAAAAAAAAAAAAAAAAAAGAATTGAGTGAATTTCATTTCTTGTGCTATTGATCTCTTTCTTATTATAGTAGTAAGATAAAATTTTTGTCCCTATTAATGGTCATAAAAATCTATAACTATAGGCTAGTTATTATTTTTAAAAAGTTACAAATTATAATACAGGTGTTTGAGCCGGAATAGACCTTGAAGATGAGGTAGATTAAAACACTTCATTTTACAACAGAGTAATCAAGACCCTGGAAGGAAAAGTAAAGTCTCTGAGGTCATAGAATGTAAAAAAAAAACCAAATACCGGGCTGGGGACTTAGCTCAGCAGCATAAGTGCCTGCCTTGCAAGCAGGTGGTCATGAGTTCGATCCCTGGTACCGATAAAAATGAAAAAGACAAAAAAAAAAATCAAATACCAAACTTCTCAAGTTGTATATATTGATTATATACGTTAAAAATTATATTAAGCAATATTGAATTTTTTAAAAATTTAAAGAAAACAAGCCAAAGCATCAGTATTCACAAGTGTACTTAGCTCTCTATTTCGCCTTGGATTTCATCTCTTTATTTATTTATTTTTTTTTAGCTGATTCAGAATTTGAAGATTGTTGGAGTCCTGAATATGGGATTGGAAATCTTAGAAGACTGAAATATGGGACACGATGAGCCAAAGAAACTTAGATATGTATAAGAAGTCTTTTTGCAAAGAACTATACAGAAATCAGTTTAACTGTTGTACTGAGAGTTTTTTTAAAAAATACAAAATGTGTTTGTAGAGTAAACTTTTTAACTAATTTAACTTTTTTGCTTAAGTGTATAGTTTTATACTCCAAAGAATTTTCTGCAAATATTTGATACACTTCTGTTCTGTGGTTGAAGGTGGAGGGAGGAGGGAGGGGAAAAGAAAGAGAGAGAGAGAGAGAGACAGAGAGACAGAGAGAGAGAGAGAAAGAGAGAGAAAGAAAGAGAGAGAGAGATGCTAAATATACTGGTTCCCTTGAACTCTGGGATTCGGTTCCTCCATAGGAGACTGTTGAGTGCTTGAAAATCTGCTCATCTGATTGACATATGTGGCACACTTTGGATTTTGACAATTTTGGGCAATCTTTATATATATAGGGACCAATAAAAATGTATCATGAATAACTTTATTGGTTACACATTGAAATAGCAATATTAGGTTCATTAAAATTTGCATTCTTTTCTGTTTTTTAAAAAAATGGCTAATATAAAATTGAAAATGATACTTGTGGCTGGTATCATGGCCTCATATTGGACAATGCTACTTTCAAAAGCATACAGTATAATAAAGGTCTTGAGAAATACTGAAAAAAGACTTTTATTCTTTCTTAGTATATGTACACAGTACATGATGATTGCCTTCTTTGTGGAGTATTGGTATGTGTACATAACATTTTGCAATTTTTTTACATTCCCTTCCAAAACTGGTTTGATGTAGGATTATCAAAATTATTTGGCCAAATATTCTTTTATGACTTGTCTTCTTGAACAAGTATCAGCACTAAATAGCCAGGCATGATGGCACACGCCTATGATCCCAGTCCTCTGGAGCTGAGGCAAGAGGATGGCTGTGAGTTTGAGGCTAGGCTGGCCTTTAAAGTGAGCTAAAGTCCAGCCTGAACTGCCTAGTGAAACCCAGTCTCAAACAAATAAACAAACAAACAAAATATCATTACATGGGATAATGAACCATAAAACAATCTCACATAAATGTTTATGCCAAGATATAATTTAGTTAATGTATTCTCCAAAGGGAATTTGTTTAGAAAAAATGAGCATTTAAAACTGGCTGAATGTGCTGAATATGTGGAATGACTGGCTCACATGTTCACTGGTTTATAAAGGAATAATGGACTTTATATGCCAAACAAAATTTGTGCCAAGAGGTTCAGCCTTCATTTTATTAACATACTTTGATGCAATTGTGTGTTGTGCAGCACAAAATGTACAATAATTAGGAAAGTGTGTACAGCATCAATTGTACTTTTCTCATATTTTAGCACCTTAGTATTCGCAGGTGTTTCATATAAAAAGCACAGACTTTGAGGCTGGGATTTAGCTCAGCGGCATAAGTGCCTGCCTGGCAAGAGGTGAGGTCGTGAGTTCGATCCCCAGTACCACCAAAAAAAAAAAAAAGCACAGACTTTGGAATAAACAGACTTAAGTTCAAATCCAGATTCTACATTATTAATAGTTTCCTCTAAGATCTCTAAGTAACCTATAACCCTAAGCCTGAGATGAAAATAATTCCTACTTCATATAGTTGCTGGGAGAGTTCTATAACACACACATAAGCTACTTCTCATAGTGCTTATGCTTGGTGCTTTGCTGAATGTTTACTATTATTTTTACCTTAGCAAATTTACAAGATGCCACATAAAGAGACTGATTTGTGTGCCATGCTGCAGACCTGAAAGGTGGCTTGTAGCATTTGTTTTCTTAGAAGCAATATGAATTCAACCAGAAAACTGGCCCCAACTCATGTATCTACCTGTCTAAAAGATAGTCTTCCAAATATAACTATAAATAAATGGAATTAAGAATAATTTGAAGCCCTGTTTCCTCTGTCCTTAGCAAATCAGCTGATGTAACTTTCTCATTATCTCTGCTTCTCAGTTCAACCCAATTTGTTTAACTCACATCAGTCGAACTTGATTTAGTTCTGTCCAACTGACCTGCTGTAAACTGACTGTGGGGAAATAAAGATAAGTCAGGTGGCAGTGGGAGTAGCCTTCTCCAAAGAGCAGAGCTGCAGAGCTGCCTCAAGATGACTTGGATTAAAAGATGACTTGGAACTACTTGGAAAGCATGCTTTGCTGTCAGCCAGCCTGTTCAGCACAAGTGCCAAAGAGAAGAAATGAACATGAACTAGATTAAATTTCATGTAGGCTGAGAGACACATGGCGTGTGATTGGTTATGCAAACTACAAATTTAATTTACAGTCCATTGGCTTTTCCATTAATGTGCAGGCATTTTGATTATTCAGGATTATATTTCACACTTTCCTCTTTTTCCAGCTCTCCCAACACCTACGTGTTTGGTCTTCTACAAAGATGAACCCACAGTCTCCTCTCCTACCATGCTGCTGTGACTTTACCGGGGCCCTGTTTTTGTGTGCAGGGATTATGGCAGTGCTCTCAAGATCACAACTCTTTCTCGTCCTCCACACTGCTGCTGCTCATTTTTTGGACATGCACATCTAATTGTCACTTTGCAAATTGTTTGACCGTATCTGTTTTTCTCCTAGACCACGAGTGCATCAGATGGATACACATTCATTCCAGTGCCAAAGACAGAGGCATTCAATACATGACTGACAAACGTGGTTTTCATTTAGATAACTGATAAGATGCAAACGGGATTCAGGGGGCGCTATTACTGCTGCTCAAGGACTTTGTAATGTACATAGTTGTACTGTTTATAACCTTTAAAAAGGAACAGTAAGCAAATCCCAATAAATCATACAATAAGATGAGTCTCATGTGCTTTACTCAAACTGAATAAAGCATTGGCTTACCATTCAATAAATTCTTGTTCAGATTTTCTCTGCTTATAGAAAGAATATACTGCAAAAAAAAAAATAAGATCAGATATTATTTCTGGAGAATGGACAGGCAATTCTTAGTCCCTCAGTAGAATTATTTATTACTCAGCAGAAAGTTGTGAGCTTAGTTTTTTTGTTTCTTTGATTTTATTGGTATATGTTTGCAATACATAAAAATTACTTTGATTTACCCCAATTGGTATGTATATCTTTGACACTGATCCCCTTCTTCATCTCTGAAAAATCTATCTTCCTGTTCCTACCATCTCTTCTTTATTTTACTCTTCAATCATTTCTGGTTTAGATTTTTTTTATACCAGAAATGGAACTCTGGACTTTGCACTTGCCAGGCAGGCACTAATTTTGCTAAGCTATATCCCCAGCCCTGGATTTCTTATGTAACACGAACCATAGAATATTTATCCTTCTGTATCTTATTTATTTCATGTAACATTATGGTCTCAGGATCCATCTATTTTCCTACAAATGATTCAAATTTGTCTTTCTTTTTGGATGAGTAATGTTCCCTTATGTACTTATACCACAGTTTCTTTACTCATTCATCTGTTTAGGGACATCTAGACTCTTTCTATAATTAAGCTATTTTGAATTGCACTGTTATAAATATGGTATGCATATGTCAGGGTAATATGATGTCTGCAACTTTTTCAGAAAGATACCCAATAAAAATATAGCTAGATCAAATGGAATTTCTATTTTTAATTTTTTGAGGACTTTGCATACTGATTTTCACAGTGGTTGTGCTAGTTTACATTCCCAGCAACAGTCCAGAAGCTTTTCCCCACATCTTGGCCAACATTTGTTATTTTCTGAGTTGTCTGACTACACTGAAAATGTAATGATGTAAAAACTGAAGAGTGGGGGTGGCTGTAAATTTAGTAAGAACTCAGAAATAGGAAGAATGTAGAGTTGGTGGGGGAAGGGCAATTTCTTTCCTTTTGCAATGCAGTGAAGCCTCCCAGATGGGAATTTCCACCAAGTCTCTCTCTCTCTCTGTTTCTCTCTCTCTCTCTCTCTCTCTCTGTCTCTCTGTCTCTCTCTCTCTCTGTCTCTCTCTCTGTCTCTCTCTCTCTCTCTCACACACACACACACACACACACACACACACACACACACACGCACGCGCGCACACACAGCAGTAAGTTACTTTTGGTTCTTAGCTACAAGTCAATCTCTTCATCTAGCTTCTCTGCTATTTGACCAATATCTTTTATCTGTCGATGTGTGACTGGCTTAGGCCCTGGAGAGGGTTTAAATTGATGATCTGGTTTTCCTCAGCACATTCCATGACTGTGATGAGTCACTCTAAGTTTAGTAAAACAGAGCAACACAATCATGAGTCTTGTGGGGCAGGCCTTCAGGAAAACTCTCAAGGACCTGAGAAGAAACCTGCCTTATTTCCCCTAATGTTCCCCATGAAACTCTTAGGGCCTGAGGCCTAAATCTTATTTTTCTGTGAAATCTCTGGAAATGGAAACTCTCCTCTGTCTCTGAGCCATTCTAGTATTTCTTGTCTGCATCACTCAACTAAAGACTTCTCTGGATGAACTTCAAGATTGTCTGTCCTTACCAGGTTGGCCCCCTATTTGTCCTCAACAACTAGCATAGTACAGCACACAGGACAATTATCGTTGGTGGGAGTAATACATTTAATATACAGGCCTAATACTTAATCTGCAGGTGTCGATTTGCCTGTTAAGAAGAGATGGCTCTTTGGCCTTTTCTATAGATCCTAGCTCAATTTGCATATGTCAGTTAGCTAAAGATTTATCTAGGATGGCTCACAGGACTTCCTTTATCTCCTTCCCTTGTGAAGCACAGGTCTGAAGACTCAAACCTATTTTCTTAAATGCCAAAAACAAATAGTTTACTACTTTTCCAACAGCCATGCACTGAAAATTTTGATCCTGCCTTTTCCCAAGGTCCTTAGTTGTTGAAATGTTTTCCTATTCAGCCACAATTATCATCTCAAGATCCCCAAAGGCTTTGTTGTCATGAATATGTAAGTGTTTTACTTCTTGCTAATCTGCATGGTCCATGGACCAACAACACAGGAAACAACCCTGGAGCTTGTTAGAAATACACAGCATAAATGAGAACTATTGCACGACACCATCTCCTAATCAAAAACAGTATTTCTGTAGCTGAGGGTCTGCACTTCCAAAAGCAAGTGGCAATTCCAGACATTAGATTTACTCATAATCAGTCCACAAAGCATTACCTCCAGGGCAAACCTACCTGGCCTTTTGTTCCATAGGGAAGTGCAGATTTTTTTCCTGAAAGAGAATGAATCATTCTTCCTCTCAAAGGAATACCTTGGGATACAATCTGAAATGCAACCAGAAAAAATGATTTCCATTACTATAACCTGACATTGTCCATTACTAAAGCCTGATGCTATCGGTTTTTAAAGTGTGATTTTCAATGGGAGAGGTGTTTGCTGAAGAATCCCTCTTATGTTTCTGTCCTATGAGTGTCAGGTCTCATTTTGGCCACACAATATGAAATAACTGGATCACCATTTTAGATCCTAAGTTGTACTGTTAGTGATACAGAGCAGAAGAGCCTGTCCAGCATGTCTTCAAGTCAAAGTATCTGGCCTCTGGCAAATACTATATGCCACTATATGCGTTTTTAAAAATACAATCCTTGCATGTAACTGAACATTTCTGAGGCAGTATTGAAACTGGTCTGTGACTATTATGTGCTGTCTTTTAAATCCAGAGAGTTGCTGGGCTTTATTTTTTTTAACCGGTTGTTTTCAGAGTGTTTATTTTAAATTAAAATTAGTAATACCAGTGAATAAATAAATAAAAATAAATATGATTTGCACACATTTTCCAAAAAACGTTTTATACACTGTAAAGGATCCTTTAAGCTTCTTACAGTGAAAACTCATTGAATGAAAGCAGTGTTTCTGACATTTTTAGGTTTTTTTTCTTAGCCTTAGATCTTGAAATTGATTTAATGTTTATTTAGCTTAAACTAGTTTCATGAATTAGAGAACATGGTTCATCATTAGAAGGGATGAGCGATTTTTCTCTGACAAAAAGGAACACTGTGAGAAGTAAAACGAGGCACCTAAAATTCAGTGCAAATTCTTTTCTTATATAAAACTGCTGCTTTTTGGAGAAGAGCAAGGAAGTAAGTAGCACCCACACTTACTAATCTTAGCAGTTCAAGGACACGATGGTGAACTGAAGACGTAGAGTACACACAAAGCCCTTGGTTTGACCACCAACACCAAAAAAATCATTTCTTTTCGGTGAATGTAGTATCAAGAAAATGATGCTATTTTTGTTTGTATTGCCAAGCTGCATGATAATCCTATAACATTAAGCCCTTAGGAGGAAAATCTAGCACATTCACACAGTCTCTTAGCCAAACCCGAGGTGCTTGATGGTTTCAAAGTTCAGAACGTTTTATATTTTAGGCAGAGAGTAGAGTACATAAATGATAACCATCACATAACACCAGAAGGTCTGGGGTACCCCTGCCGAATCAAAAACAGTATTGCTGTAGCAAAACACACTAAATGAAATTCTGAAAAAAATAGACCATAAAAAAAAAAGTCTCACGTCAGTTCAAGTTTTGGTGCCAAATGAATGATGAAAAGCTTTCTACTTGTGGAGGATTTTTGGAATACAGTTCTGAATAGGATATTATTGCCTTGTGTAAGAAAAAGCAGGAAGTCCGTCTGCCTTTTCTCATTTTGGATGCCCTAATCTTTTTTTTTGTCTTTTTCGTCCTACTCTTTCCACCGGCAGAGCTCTGCTATCCTGGGAGAGCCCAGGGTCAGAAGTGACCTCAGGTGGGGTTGCAGTCCCCTAACTCCGCTACCTCAAGCCTTCCTGGTGTAGTAGTTAAATGCCATATTTGACTTTATTCTCTCCCCCCCAAGAGAGTAATGAGAACTGAGGAGTAATAAAATCCAAAATGTATAAATTTTGTTATAAAAAAGAGAGGGAGGGGAAAAAAAAAAGAGCTCTAACGGATATAACAACAAGGGTGTTTAGGGATGTTAAATAGCTGACTATATTAATGTTTTTGGATCATTGAACACAGCTGTTTGCAGTCTCTCCGTTTGAATGTCTACTTTGTATTCTTTGATACTGTGATTTGAGCAACTATTTCCAAGATGATATTATGTAATCTATTAATAGGTGATTTCTTACTGTTATGTTTTTTTTTTGTAGTTATGTATTATGTGTAACCTTACACTGCTTTGTTTTGTTTTGTGTTTTTCTCTTTTTCCTCTTAAATAAAAAAAAAAAAAAATGTACATCCTCCGGCCAGATTTCAAATTTTGATAGCCTTTGTGGAATGAGTTTTTTGGTGCAGAGGTCCTTGGCATTAAGTGGTACTTCAAACCAAGATAAAATCTAGACCACAAAACTGTTAAACCCATCAAATATTATCTTCTATAAATAAAATACATTAACAAGGTACCTGGTCCTCCAGGCCAATGGCTTTTAAAGCTTGTCGTCCTCTATAAGAAAGGGCCAAGTTAATGCTTCTTCCTTGTGCAGACTTGGCCACTCGCATATCTAAGATATTGGAAGCGTACTGCATGTTAGATACAAACTCCTAATATTCTAGCACACAATGACCATATTACTGAACCCGAACTACATTAGAACCACATCAGAACTTTATTAACAGACTCATTAATTCTTCTAAAGAAAACACTAATAGTAAATTAGCATTAAAGTAATATTTAGATCACTGAGGTTTTAAAAAAATCACTTTTTTTCTTTTCCTTTTTTTTTTTTTTTTTTGTACCAAGGATCGAACTCAGGACCGTGTATTTGCCAAGAAGGTGCTTATGTTGCTGAGCTATATCTCTGGCCCTGTTTTTTCCATTTTTTATTAAAATATTTTATTCAGAAAACCTGAGGAAGTTATTGAATACTCAGAATCACATTTCACAATATTTATCATAGACTTACCTTCCCTAGCTTCATATAAATCAACTTGGAAATTTCTCTTTGCAAGAAAGCATGCGTTTAATGCTCCGACCTAGAAATTAAAACAATTTTTTTCACATGCTCATCTGATTCCACACATAGAGGGATTTGTGGCAAAATGAAATATTGCTGTGGTTGTACATCACTGCTATCTTTTGTTACCTTGATTTGGTGACTGCTGGAAAGTACCAGTTGTAAAAATAGTGAGATTAATTTAAGACTAAGTGGTATAATTTTAGAAGCTTTGGTTTTCTTGGTTTCTATCCCCTCACTCCTGTGCTATTGACTGAACCCAGGACAATTCTGCCACTGAGCCACATCACTGGCCTTTTAAAAATTCTGTTTGAGACACTATCTCACTAAATTGTCCAGTCTGGCCTCTAATTTGTGATCCTCTTCCCTCAGACTGCCCAGTAGTTGGGATTGCAGGTAAGAGCAATTGTTCCCCAATTTCTTTTCTTTTTTCAATTTTTTTTATAATGAAATATAACTTTTGCAGAAAGAACTTAAAGCATGTGTACAGTTTACAGAATAATTTAGAAAGTAAATCTTTGTAACATTATAACCCTGATAATCACTATTCAGGTCAAAAAGTAAAACATTGTCAGTTCATTTGAACATTCTTGATTCCATCCAGTTACAGGCCTCACCTACAGTTCACCCAGAGTGAACATTACTGAGTATTATTAACCCATCCTTGCTTATTCACAATTTTGCCACTTAGGTACATACCTCCAAGCCATTTGGTTCAAATTGGGTCATTTTTGAACCAAGCATTTTGTATATATAACATAAAGAAGCATCTTGCTTCTCTACCACAGTATATTTATGAGGCTCACCCAGACAATCACATGTAAACTTCAAGTCATCCACTTTTGCTATGATTTGATTCTTCATGGCACGAAATAGCACAGATTATCCCTCCCACTGTCTTAAGAACGTTTGAGCTCTTTCTGATTTGAAAATATAACAAATGATGTATTTCAAAGTGCATTTTTGTACTTGGTGTTCTTACACACATGTGATGATTTTTCTCTAGGGTTTGTAAGCAGAATCTCTGATCAAAGGTCTATAGCTTCACCTTTATGCCGAAAGGTTTTAACATTCCCTACCCATGGGCTCTGAGGGCTCGTCTTTGCCACTAGTTGGTGTTCTCAATTTTTTTTAATGTTGTGGCAGGACAGCGGGTAAGGTAGACAGGAGTGTGGTTTGAAGTTGCATGTTCCTCTTGGGTCCAGGAGGGGACAACTCTTCAAGTCATGTCACATTACACCACTGCTCTGATGCAAATGCAGCTGCCAGCGATCTTAAACCTGGAGCCAATAAAAAACTTTAAAAAGGCAAAGTTTACTATAACAAAAGATGGTTTATTTGGGAAAAAACAAGATGGAAAAGAAAGAAGATAGACAGCTACCGTGAGGTAGCTCAGGAGCTCTTTTCTCGGTCCCTTTTGCGGGGGGCTGTCTGCCTATATTTCTTTTGGTAATTTTTTTTGTCCTTTGGAGAGTCAATTAAGAAGCAAGCTTACTTAATGATAAAATAAAGGGGAGGTGTGTAGTTTTCTGTAGCTGGTATAATATTTTATTGATGTTAAAGTGAGAAACTACATACATGTACATATGCAAGGTGAGTGTGTGCTTGGGTATATGTGTGTCTTACATATTACATACGAGTCGTAGGTGGCTGTCTCTTAAAGGCCTCTGATTTTGTCAGATGGGTGAAGGAAACTGGCTTTCCTGGTAATTGTGTTGCCTGGTGCCTCTCCCAAATCCAGCTGGCTCTTCCCTCCTTTGTCTAATTATTCTAACTGCAGAATCTACCTGTGAAGGCAGAATTCGCTTTCAGCAAGTTTCCTTATTGATTTTAATAAAGCTCAATGAGGTCTCTCCTGTCTTTCCCCTATCTACGGGTCTGTGTCCCTACTACATTCGTGATTAACAGAGAGCACTTCATCACACATGGATTGGCCATTTGGAGTCTCTTCTAAGGTTGGCAGGTGTGAATCCTATCCTTTCCAACATATCTCACGTTTGTCAGTTGAGGTGCATTTGTGGTTTCTCATAGCAAAGTAGGAAGAGAAGAAAACTCAGTGTAGATACAATTAGGACTAAATCGGTTACTCCTGTTGGTTCACAAAAATATCAAGTGCCAGAAAAGATAAGCACCAATGGGATCTCTTCTGCATTATTTATCTTGCCAAGTCAAATTAGCTCATGTCCAATAAGCCAGAAATTCTTCACACATCCGCCCAAGAGATTGTGCTGTGTGCCCTAGGAGGCAGGCACAAGAATATTCAGAGAAGCCCTTTTCACAGCTATACGATCAAGCGTTTTGTAAATGACTCAAATGGCTATTACCAAGGAAGGATAAATAAATTGTGACAGCTTCACATAATAAAGTGCAGTAATATGAATATATCAGCAGCATGATAAGTGAAAAGAAGTAAGTCCCACTAGGGTAAGAGGAAATTCTGTGTGTAACAATTCCAACTAGACTCACCACAGACTGTTGGTAAAGGCACGGCTGACTGTAAATGGGGAAGGTTGAGAGGAAGGGAGAAATTGGGCAACATTTGACACCCGAGAAATAAGCCAGATTTCACAAGGATAGTTTCCATCAAAAACACAAACAGACTGGGGATATAGCTCAGCAGTATAAGCGCCTGCCTGGCAAGTGCAAGGTCCCGAGTTCAAATTCTGACACAAACAAAACAAAACAAAAGGAAACAGAAAAACCCCACAAGTGGTTATGACAACTTTAGATATGTACTTCAAATGCCAAATAAAGCATCAAACCATAAACTATTCTGACCCCAAAGTAATTTGCAAATTAAAAGTTCTATTAACAACTAGACTAGCATGGCTGTGTATCAGATGAGCTCCAAGAAGGTTACACAATTACAGACTTAACCAATTTATCATTTTCCTGTTTCATGGCTTTCCTGTTTTCTTCTACTGCCTTCTTTACAGGTCTTGTGCTTTGACCTCATCTTAGTCAATGTGCTGATCCTCACCAATTAAAATACTATTTTAAAATGTGTTTTATATAAATGGAGAGGCATGTTTATCCTGCATTTAGCTGGTAGTTTCTGTCGGCTCTTATGTTACTCCTCCAGCAATGATTACTTATTATTCTAAGTAACTAAGTAAGAGAAAACTGCAAGCTAGAGTTGGGCTCTCGAATGTCTTCCGAAGGCCCAAGGGGTAAATGCTCACTCACTAGCATGAACCTAGTGGAAGGTGATGAATATTTAAGAAGTGAGGTCTAGTGGCAGATCTTTAGGTCACTGGAACTGTGCCCTAAAATGGGATGATGGGACCCTAACCACTTCCCTTTCCTCTTTTTGCTTCCAAATCACCATGTGGTGGGTGGTTTTACTTTGCCCTGCACCCCTATCATAATGTGCAGCTGTAACACAGGCCTGAAAGTAACAGAGCTAAGTGGTCTAGACTGAAACCTCCAAAACTGTGAGCCAAAAGAAGTCTGCTCTCTATATAAGTTGATTCATCTCAGATATTTGTTAGCATAAGCTAACTAATATGCCATGCCTTTAAATTTATGCTGACCCTCACGGGAGGGAAGACCATGATTACAAATATTCATGTCCTTCCAGTTTATTTGAGCATACATGTTTGCAATACATAAGGATTACTTTTATTGTGGGGAGTTGGTACCTGTATACTACACATCTTAATCCTTTTCTTCCTCTTTAATTCCTTCCCCTCCCTCCTTCCTCTATCATCTCTTGGTCCCCTTCTCTTTTGTAAAAGCTCTATTTCTACTCTTTTTTTTTTTTTTTTTTTTTTTTTTTGTCTTTTTAGTTTTTATTGGTACCAGGGATCGAATTCATGACTGCACACTTGCAAGGCAGGCACTTAAGCCGCTGAGCTAAATCCCCAGCCCCCTTTTTAATCTTTTTAAAAATCCCTTTTCCTTCCTCTCCCTCCTGTTCCATTTTTGCTCCTCTTCCTATTTTCTCTCTATTTCCTGCTGTCTATCGTTTATTACGCTTTTTGCCGACCCACAGTGGCATTTTCCTGGGCCTTTTCTCTCTCTCTCTTCTGTCTCTGTTCGTGCCACACTATGCTCTTAAACGGACCCTCTTTAGAACAGAAGTTGGGTGATATACTTTCATCTTAACATATACTTCTACTACGTCTTCAAGACTTAAGGAGTCCCAAATTTTCAGTATGACGAAATAGACTTCCGCATGTGACCCTAACGCCTCTCCAGCTCTTTTTTTTTTTTTGCTTGTCTCAAAACTATCTATAATGAGAATACCCAAATTACTTTATATTTCCAGAATATACACTTTAATTATGGCATGCTGTATATTAACTCTCATTATTTCTTTAAAAAGTGAACAGTACAGTTAGAATATATTTTGGTCAGGAAATTTATTGATTGATTAGTACTGGGAATTCAACTCACAACCTTGAGTTTGCCAGGCAGGCACTGTGCCACTGAACTAAATCCCCGCCAATAAAGTATCTCTAAAGTAACAATAGTATTACATTTAATTGCATGCAGTGTACTTCTGTTTGACTATTCAAGTTATTTTTAGCATTATATAGAATCACAAGGTACACTTTCAGTATTTTTTGCTAAAGTCCCAGTAAGGAGATGACCTACCAAATAGCAATCTGCTGCATAGGATAAACCCCTTAGCAAATCCTGAGGTCCACATTTTCTTCCTACTTGCCTCATTGGCGCCTGAGCCCTGTTACCAGGGAGGAATGGAGTAAGGCTAACAGGAGAACAAAGTATCAGAGAAAGGGAGAAAGGAGGGAGTCTGAAGTAGAGTGGGGAGAGAATTCTGACACCGGGAACAGAGGGGGGCTCTGCTTGATCTTCCTTTGTTTTGTGTTTTAAAGCACATAAAAAATGATTTCAAAGGGCAGGCAAAGTTGTTTAGAAGGTTTTGTTTGGGATTTTGAATATAGTTCAGACTTGGTGTTTTGGAGAGACCACATTAAAGACCTGACTGCTTTTAATTTCTCAGCCAAAGGACAGCTGTTCCTCTTGATATTGAATACCATGCTGAGGTTGACTTGTTCCAGTTTAGATGGCCGTAATCAATGTGTGGGTGCTTTTCCTTTTAGAGTGAACAGAGGGATGGATGGATGAATGATGGTAAATAGGGCAGAGGGCCAAATGATCTAAGCAGTGTTTTAAAGGAGGACAGGTCCAATACAAAGAAAGGAAAACCTTACTTTTGCAGGCAGTTACTATGCTTTGGTGCCTGAAGTTGGTTCCCTCCTGGATACTACTTAACCAGGTACCAAATGAAGAAAACTCTGAGAGGTGAGTTCTCTGAATATAGAAGAGACTGAGATTTCTGAGGTACTTTAAGAATCACTACTAGCAGGGCAAAAATATGTTGGAATGTTAGACAAGGGTGCTAGAGAAATATAGGCACAAAGCACAAGGGAGAAAGAGACTAGTGAGAGGAACTGGAGCCCAAGAAAAAGTACAAAAGAGATTGAGGCGGGACACAGAGTGAGGTCCAGCTGCGACTCTGGACACTGAGCAAAGCTAGAAGGACTTCCATGGCCACACGGAAACCCATTCCAGTCTTAGATAAGGGGCAGCAAGGAGGGTTTTTCCCATATAAGAAGCTCCAGAGCCTAAAGAAAAGAGAGTGAAGAAAGATTTGTTTATTTTAATGCTACCAAAATAAAATAACAAGAAAGGCTAACAGTAATTATGTCTTTTACAGGGTGAATGTCACGAATATTTGCAAAACACAGAACAAAACAAAAAATAGTTCACCTGAACCAAACGACATGCTATATAGACCTCAACACAAGATTTTAAGTCATTTGCTGGTTTATATGGGTGGAGGACATTTAGGAGGAAGTGAAAATTTGATTTCTGTTTTTAGAAAGGCTTGAGAACAAAGCTAGATGTCTGTGAATGAGAAAGTACAAAAAGAGAGCAAAGTTAAAGTTAAAAGAGTCGGGCACCTAATTTTAGACCAAGAGGAAAAAATTGAGACCCGGCGTCAACTTTCTGAGCTTCCAGCTGGCTGTGGACTGTCCCCCACCAGTCTCACTGCTGCCTTGTGCTGCCCTCTCCATGGAGTGAAGGGTGAGTGGTGAGGTGGGCAATCCTTGGAGGCAGGGCAGAACCACCATCTGGCACCACGCTGGCACCAAGCCCGTCTCAAGTCCATAAATCCATGACACGATCACCATGATCTAGAGTTGTGAGTCCCAGACTCACAAAGCTGTGCTACTTTGAAGGCACGTGCATTGATTGCATGATGAAGTGTCCTGGTGTCATCCAGGGAGAAATCCGTGGGTAACTCCATGTTCTTGGTGTCTTCCCAAATCATATATCCAGTCACATATTTGTTACCTCCTCCTTGGGTTTCTAAGACATTTTAAGAGCTATTGCTGCCAGCTTTTAGAATACATGAATTCTTATTTGAGCAATATTTTGCTAAGAAGGAATTGAATGGAAGCCTAGCTGTGAAGCGATGACAGCATACATCATATCAGGTGACCAACAAAGCACTCAACAGCGTGTCTTAGCATTTTGAAATTTATAATCAGATATCATAAAAGCACCGTCATAGTACTTTGGGGAGAAGACAATACAGAAGACAGTACAAAAGGCAAACAGCATGTTATATAAATATTAATATCACGTAATATTAAACATTATATAAATATATAGCAATATACACTTCTTCTAAAGGCTAGTATCAGGTGCTAATTCAGTTTTATTTAGTAAATAAATTGGTAAATACATAAACATCTGTGAGTTAAAAGCTGGAAAATGATTTAACCAAAGGTTAAAAACAAATTATTAGATTAACTATGTTTGTTCTAAAAAAGGAGTTCTGCTGAGAGGAGAAGAAGTATAGTTTGCTGGAGGCAGCTCCATGCTAAGTGGAGAACTACCTTGGCACCCTAACTATGGACAGACATGGTATCATCAGTGTGGGCAAATCCAGGCACCTTTACTTTATCTGCTCAGGTAGGAAGTGAGTGCCTCACTCCACCATCCAGGTTTAGCACCAGAACAGAAAGTAAGTCAGGCAACCAATTACTTATTATTCCCAACAGTGCAAATAACTACTGAACATCCAACATGATTTTTTACTTTAACTGCGTGTTCCATGACCCTTTTATTCTTTGAGACAGTATTAAGCTGATCTATTAAGCTGATCTATTAAAGTGGGGTCAATGTTTTGATTAAAATGACTATAAAGACTAAACACCTAATTTTAAAAACATAGCTAATTTGCTCAGGAGGCTGAAGTAGGAGGATCGTTGCAAGTTTGAGACCAGCCTGGGCTACAAAGTGAGCCTAAGGCAAGCCTGAACCACACAGGGAGACCCTGTCTCAAAAACACAAAAACACCAATACAAAACAAAACATAGCTAACTTGAGGGTAAAATAAAAGTGGGCTCGCTTTATTTTTGATTTCTGAGAAATACTAAACTACAAGGATGAAGGAAAGAGACACCTTTGTATTTAATTTACAGGAAAAAAATCTTCCTTGGCAAAGAACAAATTAAAACTAATGGTATACTTAAAATAGTTGTCAATTATTAGGAAAGTCTTCACAAAAACTAACAATCTGTACAACTGACAATAGTAATCAAGCAAATGAGTAATCAGTATAATCCCACCAACCCTAGTTACACATCCAGAGAGATTCTTACCAAGCCACCACCAATGACAGCTACTTTTTGCCTCTGACTGGCAGATGAGTCCATCGCTGCAAAGTACTTTCCTAGGTTGCTGTTCCGGTCTGGAAGGGCTCGCTGCTCCACACTGATTCTTCCCGCCTATCTGCTAACCAAAGCCTTTGTGAGCCAGATTCAGTGTTTGGTAAGGGATAACTTCCCTTGGTAATATTTTACTCATTAGTATCCAAAGTACAATCAATTCAGCTTTTTTTTTTAAAAGAAAATTCGTTTCAGTAACCAAGTTTTGAAAAGTTCAGCCAAATGAAGACACTAAGCCGAGTTAGTGGTTTTGTTCTTCTGTTTTTATACTTTCCTGAGCAAGACACTTCCCATTTTTAAAGCATTGCTTACTAGAAAATTTAGAATCTAATCTATACATTACCACTAGGGGAAATGGTTAGTAACATGATTCTACAAACTGATTTCTGGTTTTATATTAGCTACTCATCTTTTTTTTTCTTTTTTCCATCTCATTTAAAATGTGTATCATTTGTTTTTATGTACACTTTTAAGTTGCAGATTTTCCTGGAATATTATGTGGTATAAAGTAAAATAAGAACATAAATGAACATGCATTTTCATTTTCTGGTGAAAACAGATTTCAGCGTGATTTTGACCTGGGTAGGAACTAGAGTTAGACATCATTCAATAGTGACCTCTTGTGGAGAAGTATGGTTAGAGTTGCTAGAAAACTGCTAGGTATTTTTATGTATTTATTTTGAATAGTAATATAATCACATAGTGTGAAATTCATGACACAAAGGATGTAGGACAGGTATTAATGTATCTCTTAATCCTTGTGATGGTTACTTTTCTCTCCTTGCTAAGACAAAATGCCCGACACCAAACATTAGGGAAGGAAAGGTTTATTTATCTCGCAGTTCCTGGAGCTTTCAATCTGTAATATGCTGGCTCCAAGGCAGGGTGGGACATGGCAGAGGGCAACAGTTCATGGCAGCGAAAGACAGCAAAAGCCACAAGTACAAAAAGGCTGCAAAGCACGGAGATTTGTTGCTTCTTGTGCTTCTCTCAGGCCATCTTTTCTTTTCTCCTCTTCCTTCTCAGCAGTCCAGATCTCCTTAGCTCACATCTGCAGTCCACAGTCACTTTGTTCTAGCCAAACTCCCAGTGTTGTAAATCATCCTGCTCTTGATTTTGCGAGCAACTTCTTAAATGCTGTGATTTGCTTTCTTGCTTTCCAGGTGGTATCTTTTGATGAAAGGTATTCTTAACTTTAAAATATTCAAGTTTAGTGATTTTTTTCCTCTGTGGTTAGAATTTTATGCCATGTTTTATAATTTTTTTCATAATCTTGGGGTCATAAAGATATCCTTCCATGTTGTCTTCTATGAGATTTTAAATTTACCTTTCATTTCTAGGACTATCTAACATACAGTTGGTTTTCATGGCTGCTATGATATGTACTCCAGAAACTGACTTTCTCTTCCAGATACATACCCAATATTCCCAGTACTGAATGAAAAGGTTTCCTATTTCCCACAACTACTTTGTCATAGATCACTGTTTATAGGTTTGGGGACTGTACCAAGTTTCTATTCTATTTCATTTTAGTTAGTCTGCACTTATCTATGCCAATGCTAAGTCCGTAATAATGCAAGTTACTATAGTTTTCAACTAACCCTTGATACATTGATCAAGTTGCCCAATTTGCTTCTCTTCAGTAGTTTTCATTATTCTCAGTGCTTTGCATTTCAATCTAAGTTTGAAGATCAGCTCAGTTCCATAGAGAAATGTAACAAAATCAAGAAACAAAAATAATTTTCAGATTTTTTTTACTTGGATCGCTCTGATATTATATCTCTGCCTAGAAAGAATAAAATGCATAAACTTTTAATCCACAAATATGATATGCATTACTGTTGGAAAAAAATAACTTATCCCCAGAAATAAATTGACTTTAAAGTGTAGTTGTTGGACATTAACATTAGCTTTTATATTTAGCTACTGCTTCTGTATTATCTTTTCCAACTGTTTGACTTCAATTATCTTGTATACTTAGGTTTTATTTATTTATTTTTTGGTGCAGATTTTGAATCAAGCACTTTGTTCATGTTACATGTGAGATGCACCATTGACCACACACCCAGCCCCTATACTTAGGTTTTAAGTGTGGCCTTTGTAAACAGCATATATTTAAAAATCTTCAAAATCATTATATTTTTGGATCACCCTTCATTGATCAAACATTTACGGCAATTTCAAATAAAATAAAAGCAGGAAAGAGGACTTCTAGAACTGCTTCAGAACATGGCAAGAATGGCTGGATAGGCTGGGCATGCTGGCGCACACACGTAATCCCAACACTCAGGAGGCTGAGACAGGAGGATCTCTGTGAGTTTGAGGCCAGCCTGGCCTACAAAATAAATTCAAGGCCAGCTGAACCACATAGTGAAATCTTGCCTCAAAAAAAGTACATAAATAAATAAAAATACAAATAAAAAAGAGGTATGTGTGCTTGAAGCAAGGGGGGAATATTTTGTGAAAGAAGTTAATGGCCACTACTTAATGTAAGCATGATTATTTTGTGGTCTGTCTGTTAATTCTTCTCATGGGTTTGTTTTGATGTTTATGTATTTATTTTAAGTACTCATGTCATCTAATTTCCATGTGAACATTTTAAACTACATGCTGAAAGGTATATTGGGAAAAAAATCTCTAAGTACTTTGAAGCTTAAATATCCTTTGCTAAGTGGCTTCAGTGGCTTGGCACTTCCTTGGTGAGCAATATTCGTAGACTGTCTCTAGAATGGCTGTTCCTTTGGTATCTACACGGCCCACTTGAGACTAAGCTGGTGATTTTCATCCATACCATTTGGTCTTTTAGCTTAGGAGCTCAAAACCCTTTTTCCCCCTGCAGCTGTTAACATGCTGATGTTGAATGTTATTCATCTGACAAACTTTCTTGGAGGTACTGGAATTGGCCATTTGGGCACGGATAGCAGAGTCTAAAGCTTGTGCACAGTTCTCTGCCTATTAGCTAGAAACTTGCCTTCTTTTGGTACTATCAGAAACATAATCCAATGGCATATTATTGTCTAGGTTAGTCAAAAAATATTTTTAGTTTGATAGCTTAATTCTTATGAATGACATTGCAATCTACTTCACAAATAATCTACATAAAAGTTTTATACATGTGAAATTTATTATGAGGACTGATAACTGTTATGTTTCTAGATCATTTATGAGGAAGGCCAAATAACCCTCCAGTTCTTAGACAAAAATTTACATCAAGCAAATACTTGAGATATAAGAAATTAATAATGAATCACACAATTCCATATTGCTTGTAAACTATATGTTAATTGGCTGATAGATGAAGATTATTATCATCATGGTAGAAAGTCCCAGCTTTATTCTTGACTCATTCTTAGAATGGATATAATTATTTTGTATTATTATCTCTGAAGAATCTCCCCAATTGCTGTAATAAGAAAAATCAGTAATGCATCACTGTTTCTCCAGAGGTAACAATCTTCAAATTTCTTTTTGCTCTCTTTTTTTGATAATCCAAATCTAAATTAAATTCAAACGGATAAAGCAGTTACATAATGCTGGAATACTTTGGAATTGACATTCTGTGGTTGGCAGAAAAGAAGATGTACAGGATTAGCCAAGAGAAAACAGATCTGGGAAGAATGGCAAAGTTGTGTCTTTTACAAGTTCAAAAATATAATGACGTGTCAGGTAAGAGAAAGCGCAAGATAAGTTAGAACACAGTTTAATGATTAAAAGTTACACGTTTGACCATGGCTCCTCTACTCCTTCTAAAAAAAAAAAATCAGGTAGAAACATTGTGCTGGAGGACCCTCAAGAAGGTGTAAAGATTTCTGTTCCTTCTTCCTCCAGAGAGCTTTCTTAAAAGACTAAAGAATTGACAGTCTAATTCCCATCCTCTGAGCTAAAAAAGCTGGGGCTGAAAGACATGTTAGGCATTCATAGGGTTAACTTGTATCACTAACAACAAGCTACTGCAATCCAGTTATTTGCTAATCTCTAAAAAGGGGTGTTTTAAGACAGAATGATTTGAAGGAATTTCATTTAGGCCAGGCACTGAGTAGTGAGTTATACTTCTCTCTATATACTTGCATGTTTTTTTCATTTAACAAACCAGCATGTCTGGAAAGGATAAAAGTTTATGAAAAATGATAATTTAGCAGAAGATTCAATAATATGTTAACTATGTTGTTTTTGACATTTTTATGCTTTTGAAGTTGACAGAATGTTGTCTCACTATATTTGATGAACTCAGCTTGCTCAATCAATGTTTACCTAGCTGGCCGTGTAGATGCTTTGTGCGGGCACCTCTCTCTGGATGAGTTCTTTCATCTGGGCAGAGTCCACTCTTACTGTCTGGAAGACAGTTCAAGTACAATACTCTTAACACAATTATCTTATCTAAAGGAAGAAATACCTCCGTCACACTTTGGAGAATGAGGACAGAACTTGGTTAACTTTTTTGGTTGTTAATTTTCATGATTTTGCAAAGTTTCGGACCTGCTCATTGGCTTACGAATCAAATGTTCTACGAAGTAGCCAATGTAAACAGTAACACCTTCTGTAATTTCCTGCTATTTATCTTTGCCAGGGTAATCCTTCCAATTCCTAGTACTGCGTGTGATAAAAACATGGTGAGTATTTAAAAACTGATCACAGTAACAGACATGGCCCTTAATCCTCTTCAAAATATTCCCTCTGCCTCCAGTGCATTCATTCCGTTATTTTTGTGGCTTTGCGCAGCAATTTTGGGAGCCCTCTTTTGTGGGTGTCTAGTTGTGCTGTGCCAGCCTACTTGACGTTTTCTGTGTTCTGAACCATGTTGACTCTGATTTTGGGGAAGAGCCAACGTGGCACAGTGCCAGGCCCAGTGAGTAAGATGGATGAGGACTCACTGGAATATTTTCATTTGACAGGAATCGATGATGGGGTTAAATGTGTTTAAAGCTAGGGAGAGTATTTTGAGAGAGATTGGTGGGAATGTGCCTTTTACTATAATAACTTTAAAAAAGTAATATTCTTGGTGTTGTTTGATAATATTCCGTATCTCTAAATGGTATTGCTTGGGTTTTTCTTTTTCTTTTGTGGTTTTAGGTATTAATTACATACTGATTTCTTATGACTGAAGTGTGTAATAACTATTATTTCACCATTGCCCATTCTTTCAACAGTTATATCATAATTTTAGTTGGGTCAATAGTATTTTTTATAACTATAACTCTTCAAATTCAATAATGGTTATTTTCATTTCCTGCAAAAATACAACTATTTTTATTTCTCAATTTAATATTTGTTGTGGCCTTTCCTTTGGTTACATTTCTACAATCGGTCTTACACTCAGTCTCCAAACTCTTCCCCAATAACTTAAATCTCAACATATTCATTAGATATTTTCTTTTTTTTCTTTTTTCCTTTTTTTATCGGTACCAGGGATCAAACTCACAACTGCCTGCTTGCAAGGCAGGTGCTTATACTGCTGAGCTAAATCCCCAGCCCTGATATTTTATTTTCTTGAAGAACTCTCTTCTGAAGACTGTGGGCTGCTTCTGTCTGGGATGGTTGTGCTCTCTCTAGTAAGCACATAGCTACTGAATCTGCATCCAGAAAAGTTTCCATGTCCACCTCCTGTTTTATAGATTCAATTCGCACAAGCCCATGTCTTTGTCTTTCTTGGTTTATTTACTAGTTATGGTGGAGCCCTTCATCTACCTTTTCTGGAAAAATGAGAAATGTGTTTTTATTTTTTGAATTTTGCCCCTGTGAAAATATTTTCATTCTATCTACATACTTGATTTGGGAATAGAACATGAAATTGGAAATCATGTTTCCTCAGCAATTGGAAGAAATCATGGTTATCTGGCATTAAATATTGTTGCTGTAGCCCTAGCCAGGTGATGTATATCTGTAATCTCAACATGCAGGAGGCTGAGGCAGGAGGATTTCCACGAGTTCAAGGCCAGCCTGGGCTACATAGTGAGTTCAAGGCCAGCCTGCATACATGGTAAGACCTGGTCTAAAAAAAATAAAATGAAATGAAACAAAATGAGAGATTCTTTGTCCTTTATATGGAACTTGATTCTTCCGTTGGAAGATTTGGCTCTATTGTTTGACTGCTGTGTTCTAACATTTCTCACTGATATGATTTGTTCTGGCTAGTTCATAGCTGCTAGTTCTAGTAAATTTTCTTGAATGCATTGGTTTAAAGATTCCTTCCATTTTATTCTTTTATATTATTCAGAGGTTCAAGGTATTGGACTGTTTTCTAGTTTTATTATATTATTTGCCGTATCTTCGAATATCTGATCACTTTCTGAGAGAATTTTAGCACTGTCCTTTTAAACTTTCTATCAAACTTTCTCCCCATAACCTCTCAGGCAGAGAGATGCCCTAAATTAGAATCTTCAACATCTTTATAATTAGTGAATTGCTTTTCAATCTGGGGATAGAATCTAAGGCCCTGCACAAGCTGGGCAAGTACTATATCACTAAGTTAAATCTCCACTTCCGAAATATTTTTACTGATAATATTTGAATCTTGCTATAAATTTGGTCAACTGGGGGTTGAGATTCAGAATTGAAGAGAAAAATCATTTCACTGTCCACTTGCCCCTTGAAGCAAAATATTGGAAATATCACATAATTTGAATAGCAACACACAAAAAACCCCAGCAAGTGCCAGCAAGAAGAAAACAGGTCAATCATTATCAGACAAGACCAGAATTTTAAAAAAACCTCTGAGAAAGTAAAAGTACTATTTTATATAGCCTAAAGGGTACACCCCAAGATTTAATGTATAGCGTAAACCATTAAACACTTCACTTTTTCATTTATAAAAATAAATTAAGTCAATGTTTCTCAAATTTCAACCATTTATATAACACCTTCATGATACACTTAATATTTCTTATAATTGATATGTATTTTATTCAAATAAAATTAAATTTTATATTATGTTTTCAATAGAAAATTACTTTCATTGATAGAGGGAAAACATACCAATAAGTACTTAGATGCTCTTGGATGTCAATTTTTTTCATCTATAAATAGGACTAATAACAGGTCCTGACAGGTTTTTTTTTTAGTATTAAAATAATTCATACAGATAATGTTAGAAAAATTTTTGGAACATATGTGTCATAGGTCATTTTTAATACAATCCATTTATATAGAATTGAGTGGTAGAAACTGGAGATATGCTAAAAACAAAAATTAAACAAAAACTAATAAAGTAAAATTGTACCTGTACATCAGACAAATAATAATATAAGCTGGCATAGAAATATATTTTCAAAAGAGTTTAAAGTGATAAGCAAAAATAGTTATATAGATTTTACACCATAAAGAGAGATATTCTATGAAGAAATCTTGTTCATTAAAGAGTTGTGAAACTGGGTAAGTAAATGCTTTATATTCATTGATGAAATATAACTAAATTTAAAAGATTGTGGTTTTGTCTCACAGAATTCAGTTGCAGAAGAGTAAAATTTAAGAATTTAAAACTATTGTTGCCTACCAGGGAATAAACAAAAAATACACAAATGAATTCAAAGGATGCCTATCAAACCAACAAGGGCTGCCAGGAGGATGGGGGGAAAATCCCACTCCATTTTTAGTGCTGTTTTATTTCTTTTATTTCAAGAAGAGAATGAGCAAATACATCAAAATATTAACACTTTCTAGGAAGTCCCAGTTATTGTATTTTATTGTAGTTTTCTATCAACTGTTGAAAAAAGTATATTAACATTTAACCGAAGTGTTATTTGCCTTTCAGTGGTGAAAAGTAGAAACAGTTGAGCCAGGCAGCTCAGTATTTCCCAAGATCGTTCATTGTCTTATCGTTTGATTCTGACTTTTTCTTTTGTTCTGATTTTGTAATAATGTCTAAATAATCTTTTGTTTCACATTTTCATCAAGTATTCTAGTATTTTTTAAATAATTAGTTGACAGGATGATTGTAGATCAACAGTTACAGTCACTTTACATTTTATATTTTAAGTATAGGAGTCAAATTCATAAGTTACAAAATTACATGTATAATGTTACCAAGAAGTTTGACAAAGCCTTGTCTCTATAAACTTGGCTTTGTAGGTTCTGGACTTCCAACAATTGCACATCAACCAAAGGTTCTCTTCCTTTTTAAAAACTGTCTTTCAATTCCAAGCAACAGATAAGAGACAAAACATTGTGGTTCAGATGCAATTTTACATGAGTTGCTGCTTTTCTGGAATTACCTATTATACTAAAGCAAGCTTTTTGAAATTTAGAAATGCATACATGAGTTAATGAAAAACCTGGAGAATTTAAAAACAAAAAAAATCAAGATCATCTCTAACTGTGAACATCTTCCACAGCACATTTATAAACATTCTGAGAGAACATGTTAAAAAGAGAAAATTGTAGACCTCAAAATGACGTTTTTAAACGAGTGGCTATTTTGAGTTGTGAGATTGTGGAAATTAATTAATCTCATGCAGGTTTTTTTTTTCCTACGCTTTCCAAAAACTTCCATTAGGAATATGTGACCAGAAGGAAATGAAATATTTACTGATTAATAAAACGAATCCTTACGTTTTAATCGTTTTGAATTATTGAAATGTTTCGAATAAACATTAAGTCATTCATGCACCTAAATCGCCCGCCATGCATCTGCAATCAAACTGGCTCAAAGAGTAACTTGAACCTTGTTTCCCATAATTCCTGTTTCACTTGTTTCCCATAAACCCGAGGGCTTCAAACATCCGCCCAACAACCGGGTAAATTAGCCCGCCCCCTTACACTTTGTTGGTCCTTCACGATTGGTCCCGCCTCACCCTTTCGGTTTGAGGTTATTGATTGGGTAAAATTGTAGGCGGAACAGAGTTTGACAGCCGGCCCGGAGGCGTGGCTACAGACGCCCGTAAACTGTACCCACGCTCGCACAGCACCATGTACCGAAAGCTCCGGCTTCTCGCGCGCTCGCGTCGTCTCCTGCAGGCTCCAGCCTTAGGTTCAGCTCCAGGCTTGCGTGGAGCCGGTGTCGTCCCATTGTGGTTCCAGAACGCCGCTCGAATGGTGAGCGCAGGCCTTGGGTCCCCAGATTCCCTTGGATGACCTTCAGCTTTCCTGCTTGTCCGCTGGGACGCCTGCGGGCCAGCGGGAGGGAGTCCTCGGGCTGCCGGCCCCAGCGGCCCTGAGCTCAGTGTCTACCCCGGCGTGGCTCCTCCGGCTGCGCGGGATAGGAGCCTGCTCCAGGAGGGGCGCAAGGGGAGCTGCGGTCCACACCTGGCCTCTTCCCGGTTCCGGGGCCTTAGAGGGTAAACCTAATCCACACGCTTAGGGTTTCACTCCAGTACTTGAGGAGGCGCCCCGGGGCGCTGCTGCGTGGTCGATGCAGGAGGCAGGGAGGATGGGAGATGAGGGGCAACCCCTGCTCTGCGCCTTAATGGGGCCTGACCTCTTGCACTTCTGGTCATCCCTGAACTGTGGCAAAGGGGTGCTGTTAGGCCCTCCAGAGGGAACAAGTAAGTCTCTTAGGCGAATATTTTACCGATCGTGAGATTGCCTGGTTAGTTTGTTAGAGTGAATTTGGTTTCCCCCACAACTTTTGTAAGAAGTAAAACATCTGAAATCAGTAAAGTTGGAGATACTATTCAGATGCATATTACCTAACTATAGTTGAATCAGTACTTTATATCCACAAAGATATCTAAGGAACTTAAAGGTCCAGGTTCAAAGTATCACCTAAGTCCTTCTGCTCTTTAGAGCGTTGTCTTTGGTATTTAGTATTGAAAAAGTTTTCAGTATGGGTCCAGGTGGAGTAAAGTTTGGGAAATTAATAATAGTTTAGGAAAAGTAGTTTTTCACTGTCCCCTGAGGTGTAGCATGTCTTTTGCAATGCAAGATGAGATTTCAACTGCTAGTCTCCTAAAAGGTTGAGAGTTTGACTAATTGTCTTTGCACCGCAGTTTGCACATGTAAAATTGAAATAATTATAGTGATTCGGCAAGATTGTACATAAGCAAATACCATATATTGAGTGCTGTATTAAAATGCTCTATCATCTGAGTATTTCAAAGGGCCAATATATTTTCTGGAATATACAGTTTAAGATACTTCAATGCCATCATTCACCTAAATTTACAATGTCTAGGGTTACTTTATATTCTTGAAATTTCTTGCTCTAGTAATTTTTGTGCATTGTAAAACCTTTAAATATTTTTAAATTCATTTTTATGTGTGTTTAATGTGTGGGAAAGGGGAACAGGAGATGAGAGAACTTTTGAATCTGTTCTGTTGGGACAAATGCCAAAAAAATAGTACTGCCTGGGTCTTAGGGTTGTAATATTAGAAAATAGATAAGGGTGATTTCTTTTTCATAGTCTAAACAATTTCTTTTTTGCATACTAACTTTCTCAGCTCCCAAATTTGTTGATTTTGTTAAAACTTCTTGCAGTTGCTAGTGTCGAGAACTCTAGAAGCCCTAAGTTACCTTTTATTTAAAAGCACATAAAAATTCATTCAATGGAAAGATATTGTATGTATTGAATGCCTTTTGTCTGTTGAGCCTTGTAAATAAGCCAGTCTCTGAGCCTGGCTTATAGAGACTTCTGGGGAAGATTAAGCAGAGCAGTTCAGTAAATACAAAAGTCACACCTGAATAATACAGTGTTGATAAATATCACAAGAAAAGTGCCTTGACACTGTGATATTTAACCGAGACTATTCAACCAGCTCTGAACATGCTATGGTTCCACTGTGATTAAAGAAGTCCTACATTTTTTTCTACGGTCATTTTATTTTATTAATGATTTTCAGGATGGCCATAAAGTTTAAAAAGATAAATAATCTTTTGTGGTATTGCAATGTAATATTGACAAGCCATTTATGATATATTTGCCTATTTTGAGGCTTGGAGATCACTCTGTATTTTAGGACCAGACTGAATGGTTCAGTTAAGTGTTTATTTTATCTATACATTTGTATAGGACTTCAGGCCCAGGGTTATGTTTACTGACTGCCATTTAGATTGCACGAGAGAGCAAATAGGCTGAAACTCTGGGTTGTCAGACTCCAAAAGCTGTTTGGGTTCACTTCTCCATTAGTATCCCAAAAAGCTTGGGATAGTAATTTCAGATGAGTCCATAACAAGTCCTTGAGTTGTATCCTTCTGTAAAGTAAAAGGAGTTGAAATGCTGTTAGGTTTTTCTCTATATGGACACTGCTACACACCAATATTTTTCTATTCTTTAAACCAAAAGCAGCTTAGATTTTAAATCCAAGATACAGAAACAAAAATACTTTGCACTACAATATTTGTTTCATGTATCCTAATAAATTAGCTATCTGGGTGATTTCCTGAGTTTATTTCATCATCCATTGTCTCCTTTAGATAGATAAGTAGATACATAGATAGATAGATAGATAGATAGATAGATAGATAGATAGATATTTGTTTCATATATTTGTTAAGCAGTTAACTTATTTTTCAGGAAAAAAACTACTATTCTACAAAGTAATACTAATTTAAGCTACAGGAAAAAAAGGTAAGTGAGAGTTAAAACAGAATTTTTTGTCTTTGAGATTCTTGTTAAGGTTTGTTTCCCCTTACAGCCAACAAGATGCTGTTGTTTTTAATATGAGCTTTCTTTGTAAGTGTTAATTGTCTTATCCTTGTCTTTAGGCAAGCCAAAATTAACTTTTTTTCTGTAGTTTAAATTAGTAATACTTTGTAGAATTGTAGTTTTTTCCTGAAAAATTCTTTGAGCCTATAATCCTGCTATGAGTAACAGTTTTGCTTTGGTTTCCTGACATTCCCAAAGGGTTATATCTCCTTGAAGAGTTAAGAACTGACTTAGCCCATCTCCTCTTTGTGCACATTTACTTTACTTTCTAGGTGAGAAAAGCCAGCTGTCAGAAGATGACACAACTACCAAGTGGTGGGTTGTCTTGACTACAAGACCTAAATAATTTCTGTCACATTACACTGCACTATCTCTCATTCTTACTGCCTGCAGACCTATCTGAATTTTGTTTAAATACATTATATTTGTAAATTTCAAAGTATCATTCTTAGATCATTTTCAAAAATTCCAAGTAAAATGAACAGTAACTTAAGTTTGCATTGGCCAACTAGTGTACTTCAGAGCCTTCTTTTGTTTTAATATTCTCTGTGACCTATGAGTTCTACAATCTGTCTTTTACATCTGTATTACTGAATTTGAATGCCAAAACTTTCTCAAGGAAATACCTGGAAGTGAAGAATAGAATGAGAGTTAAAACAGAATTTTTTGTCTTTGAGATACTTGTTAAGGTTTGTTTCCCCTTACAGCCAACAAGATGCTGTTGTTTTTAATATGAGCTTTCTTTGTGTTAATTTTCTTATTCTTGTCTTTAGGCAAGCCAAAATTCCTTCCGCATAGAATACGACACCTTTGGTGAGCTGAAGGTCCCAAATGATAAGTATTATGGTGCCCAAACTGTGAGATCCACAATGAACTTTAAGATTGGAGGTGTAACGGAACGTATGCCAGTAAGTGACTATTGCAGAAATGTTGACTTGTTTTGGATGAACGAGGCTACATTTAAATGAGTCACCTTACTTTATAAGTAACTATTTTATAGATTTAGAAAGATAACAATTAGAAAACTGACTTCCTGAATAAAAAAAATTTTTTTTTCATTAAAATGTCAAAGAATCTTTGAAGCTTTAGTGTGCTACTATTTTGCACTATGGCTTTGAATATTTGGGATTCTTTTTGGGTAAAATTGATTATCTTTTTATTTTTACTGAGCATTCGCAAGTTTTTTTGCTAGGGTTTTATAGTTTGTAAAGCCTGGCATGGTGGCATATGCCTGTTATCCTAGCACTCAGGAGGCTGAGGCAGGAGGATTGCTGTGATTTTGAGATCAACCTAGGCTACAGAGTGAGTACAGGGCCGGCCTGAACTGCATAGGGAGACCTTGCCTCAAAAAAAAAAAAAAAGTTTATAAACATTTTTAGTATATTCCAATTCTTCCTTTTTTGTTTTTATAGATTAGAAGCTTTTGTTTCTCTTAATATTATACTTTTTACCTTCGTATCAGTTTTCAGAAAATTGTATAGCACACAAATATATGAGAGTATTCACCACATCTGGCATATAGAGACACATAAGTGGATAGGATGACTTAATAATTAGAAACTTCCTATTAAATCTCATTAAATTCAAGATGCTCCGAGCTAGAAGATATGCCATTACCTATCATTAAGAAAAAAGAAAGCTAAGATTGTGATATATCATTGATTGTAAAGTGCTTTTTGATTTCAGAGATGTTAGAATGTGAAAAGGGGTTAGTGAAATAGATTGCACATCCCACTGAAACCCAATTAGTGTATGAGAAATAGTGCAGAATAGGCAAGCAAGCCCAGAAATAGCACCCCACTTCATCCAGTGAGGTTTTGTTTACCAGTTGGCTTCTCAGTAACTTATCCTAAATTATTTTAACTCATGTATTTTAACTCATTCCTAAGCCTTCGAGACTGAATCTTCACTGGTTGAGAGAATTTTATGGCAGGCAGCTAAATCTTTGAAGAAAGTATCTTTGTCATGGTCACCTGTAACCTACATGGTAATGAGGTGAACGTCGAATCTGGCTCCATTTTGGTATAGCAAAGGATGGCAACTCTCCGTGTACTGTTCAGTTCTGGGGTTGAGGAAGGCAGCCCCTGGCAACCTGGGGAATGGGCACGGCTCATGTTGTGATTATCCACCAGCAAGCTGGGTGGTTTTAAGGATGTGCTTGCTGCTGCTGCTCCAGCAATAGGGTAGCCATTGGATTTTATATCTGTGAAAGGTGGACACCTAGAATTTCAGTTTATTCACATTTGATTTCATCTGTATTAGTTTCCTGAGCTTTATTAAATACAAAACAGACTATACCCAGAATTTAGTAATAATGATTAAGTCCAACACTTCATACTTCAAGTCTAAAGGACAACAAAACCAAAAAAGATTATGAACTTTTACACTTGATTTTAGCAAAAAGACCCAGAACTGACATTATGAGTTTCTGTTGTAAATAAAGAATATTATGATCCTTCCTTTTCTCCACGGTGATAGATTGTGCTATTTTATTTTAATAGTGTTTAGTGTATCTTTCTGCTATCATCCTTTTATTTGTCTGGGTCTGTAAAGCCTGGCATCAATCATCCCGCTCCATGTTGATTGGCATTTGGTTATGACTCTGGTAGTGGTCACCCTACCACCATTGTTTATGTATTTTACTATTCTTACTGTTTTGTTTTGGAGTTTTTTTGAGACGGAGTCTTGCTTTTGGCCTCAGACTCACGGATTTTCTTCCACCTCAGCATCCCAAGTGCCCAACTTCATGTAGAAATTTAAATCCCTATTTGCTTTAAGTTTGTAACTTTTTAAGTTTTTAATTCTATGTACTAGTGATCTCCTTTTCTTTGAGTAAAACATTTATGTTTTAATTTTAATCTTTTTGTTTTAATACCTGAAATGTAACTCACATCCTTGTGCTTGCCAGGCAGGCGCTGTGCCACCGAGCTGTATCCCCGACCCTACAATATTCTTTTTGACCACACTTCATAATGCACTGGTTTGATAAAAACCAAGTTATTATTTCCTTGAAATATCATCAAAAGCTATTCAATTTATCATTTTAAAGTTCATTGAGGATATTTTGATTAGAAAATGAAAAGAATTGTGTACTAACAAATGAAAATATGGGTATGTATTAGACATTAATCAACTTTTAGCTTGGAAAACCCTGATTTTAAAAAGTGCCATCTTCACTTATTAGATGATACTGATTTTTGAAAAGCTCTGGGTCTGGGGATTTAGCTCAGTGACACAAGCACCTGCCTAGCAAGTGCAGGGTCGTGAGTTCGAGCCCCAGTACCAAAAAAAAAGGAAAAGCTTTGGATATGGTTGATAGCCATTCATTGGTTTATTGCATAGTGATAAGAAGTAAAATATGTCTTTTTTTTTTTAAGAGAAGGAAAAATCATAGCATGAGAATGACTCTTTCTGGAAAACTGTTAAATCTATTTGTTTTTTAACATATACTATATGAAATAAACACAGACTTTATATATAAAAGTACAGTGAATTTTGCATTGAATATATGTGAATATATGGTGTGTGTATGGATGAGACATATAAATACATATGTAGACTCAATCTACTTGCTTTGTTTAGTTCTCTTAGTTCACATATACATATATATCTAATCTTTATGCTCTAAACATTTGAAAGTCAGTGTTAGCGAGGTAACTGGTTTTGCATCTGCATAAAATAATAAGCTCTCATTCTTAACAAAAACTGCAAATTAGAGATTTTTTTTCCTTTGGATTTAGATCCCAGTTATTAAAGCGTTTGGCGTCTTGAAGCGAGCAGCTGCTGAAGTTAACCAGGATTATGGTCTTGATCCAAAGATTGCTACTGCAATAATGAAGGCAGCAGATGAGGTAGGAAATGATTAGTGTGCTTACTGATGGCCTCAGACCCATATCATTTACTGGGTTACGACGAGCTCTGCCGGGAGGGATGGGCACTGTGATTCTTGAGCTAATAAATTTCCAGGGCGACGAGCTCTGCCAGGAGGGATGGGCACTGTGATTCTTGAGCTAATAAATTTCCAGGTAGGGTGACAGCATTATTGTTTGGTGAGGATATTAATATAGTGCTTAAATGCAATATTGACAAGATTTCTAAATGATAGAACGTCTTTCACTTTCAAGCCTCTTACCTTGTAAATTTAGGTAGGTTTAAGATTGTTTTGAAAGGATCAAACTTTCATTTTATTTCTTTAAATATAGCTGGTTCCTTTTTAATAGTTGATTGTTAATATTTAACAAGAATATAATTTAGGGGCTGGGGATTTAGCTCAGCGGCATAAGCGCCTGCCTTGCAAGCAGGCAGTCCTGAGTTTGATCCCTGGTACTGATAAAAAATGAAAAAGACAAAATAAAAAAAAAAGAATATAATTTCACTAATCTACTCATAACATCTTAACAAATAGTGAGGACAGTTCAAAAACTGTGTACACAGTACATAATAGTACTGTTGATAATAATAGAAACTAACCATGATAGCTGCTTATGTATGTTGTAGTCATGTTATTTATATTGTGAATCATAGAAAGTTAGTTTTTAAAGGTTAGCCTAGAGCAAAGCCTTACCTACCAGAAAAAGGGGGAAAGTTTGCAAAACCATGTGCTTTAGGATCCTAATACTGTTTTAAAAACAAATGAGCAGAAACTATGTATTTTCATATATACCTGCATAAGGATCCTATACCAGAAATCTCCAGGTGCTCGCATCCCTTCCATAAAGGGATGTATTTTAGGCATGCAACCTAGGCTGTATATACTTTAAATCACCTTAGATTTCTTACATAATTAATGCCATGTAACTTCCATGTACTTTATTGTTCTGTTGTTTAGGGAATGATAAGCAAAACAATCTATACTTGTTCAATACAAATGCAATTTTCTTTCCTTTTTTCTCCCCATATATGTTTAATCTATGAGTTGTTAAAATCTGTGGAGGTGGTACCCACAGATATATTAGGCCCACTGTATGTATACAGTATGTACACCTTGTGTGGGGATGGGAAAGAGATGCCAACAAACTATTAGTGATTATTTAGACTGTACTAAAGATAGGACTGAGAGGTAGAATTATAATTACTGTACTTCCCTTCTTAAAATTTCCTATACTGATCATCTATTATTACATAACTAGAACAAAAGTTTTATTTTAAAGTGAACCAGTTGTTCAAGGTAATGGATTTCTAAAGTGCATTCTGAGTTTTTAAGCCTCAGAATATGAAGTTAAATAGCCATTTCTTTCAAGAAGCTTCCATTTGAATAACACATTGGCCAAGAGCATCAAATCGTGACAAAAATAGGGGCAAATCTGGGCAGTGCTTGTTTCTGCTTTTGGCGGTTGCTACTCATTGGACATCTGTGCAGTGAAGGAGCTGTGAGTGAGCTCACATTTTCAAGTTCTAGTTTATTATCATGCTGAGCCTGGGTGGTAACATCTGTTGGATGTTCCTGCTGTGCATCTAAAGACTTCACACATTTGCCAGCCTTTACAGGTGGCCTTCTTGTAGAACAGACAGAAAAATAAGAGAGATGGCATTGATTCAAGTTTCTGCTGGAAGCCAGTGAATTGTTACACCATTCATAATATACGTTTCACATTAAAGTGTTCATGGTTGAGAAAAGCTACGGAAGCTTAGAATTAGGAAACAACCGCATTCAAACTATGAAGTCATCAGTCATTCACTTGGCATGCAAAAAGAACATCCTTAAGATGGCTCTATAAATGGAGTTCACTTCATCACTACTGACTGAAATAACTGAATGAATATCGCTTCTTATTTTAAAAATACTCATTTGTAACTTTTCTTTTTTCCCCTGCAGGTGGCTGAAGGTAAACTGAATGACCATTTTCCTCTTGTGGTGTGGCAGACTGGATCAGGAACGCAGACAAATATGAATGTAAATGAAGTCATTAGTAACAGAGCCATTGAAATGTTAGGAGGTGAACTTGGCAGCAAGAAACCTGTTCATCCCAATGATCATGTTAATAAAAGCCAGGTCGGTGTGTGTCCTCTTCTTTTCCTTGTTACTGATGGAAAAGCAGTATCTGAGATTTTTTTCTTGTAAGGCAAGCATATGCTTTTGACATGGAGAGTGTATTAACATACATTCTTTAGAAGAAAAAAGTACCTAAGTTTCTTACTTCTTTTAGAATCTTGGCTTTGTCTCAGACCTTATCAAAATTACTTTTAGGACATTTAAATTTAGCATTATAAGTATTCTTCTTTTATTAAAATGTTTTTGAAGTAATTGTAGATTTCTAAAAGAATGACAAAGATAGAAGAGTTATGTTTTTCTTTTCCACTTAAACATTAACATCTTAAATCACCATGGCATGTTTATTAAAAGTAGGACATTAACATCAGTACAATATTTGTAAAGAAACAATACACGTTTTTAGGATTTCCCTAGTTTTTCTTTTTTTTTTTTTGTCTTTTTCATTTTTATCGGTACCAGGGATCGAACTCACGACTGCCTGCTTATAAGGCAGGTGCTTATGCCGCTGAGCTAAATCCTCAGCCCCAGGATTTCCCTAGTTTTTTGATTCTCTTTTCTCTTTGAGGATTCAGTCTAGGCTACATAGTTACATATGCCTTTAATTTTCCAATCTGTGACAGCATTTTGGTCTTTTTCCTTAGTATCTTTAGGCTGCTATGTAGACTATTTGGCTTATAAACAAGTATTTTTCTCAGTTGTAGAGATGGTAAGATAAGTAGCTGGAAGCTTCGATGTGTGATGAGGACCTGCTTCTAGTTCACAGGCAGCCATCTTTTCTCTGCATCCTCGCATAGGGAAAGACAAAGGAGCTCTCTGCGTGTCTCTTACAGTGACATTAGTCCCATTTCTGAGGGTTCTACCTCCGTGACCTAATTGGATCACAAAACTTCTACACCCTGATACCAGCTCTTTAGAGTTTAGGGTTTTAGTATGTGAATTTTGAGAGAATGTGGACTTTTAGACTTCAGTGACACTCTTGACACTTTTGAAAGTAGTATTAAGGTATTTTGTAAAAATTTCTGTCAGTTTTGGTGTCTGTCACATGTTTTCTCATGCTTGGGCTAAGGCTATGAATTTTAGGAGTATTACTACAGAAATTTTCATTGCCTTTTATCAGAGGCACAGGTTAGCAATATGACTTAAGACTGGCAATGTTAACTTCGTTAAGGTGGTGTTTGACAGATTTTTCTACGATAAAATTAATTCTGTATCATATTTGTTAAAAATGAATCAATAAATCTTAGTTATACTCCAGGTATACTATATTTGAGCTTCAGTTTCTAAAGGGAGGCATGTCAAAAAATTTTTTGGACATATGTATAAGAATCACCATAGTAAATAATAGTGATACTTTGATACATTACAAATAATCCTCTTTCTCCTTAAATTTTTGCCTTTGGATTTTAGCATTCATCAGTGTATCTTGCCTGTGATGATCTTTTAATAGCAATTTTCAGTTTTCATTCTTCCTTCTAAATATATTGATTGAGACCTATTTATCCCATCATTCATATGTCAGTATGGAATTGTGATGATTTATTTTGCTCTTTGGGTTAGACAGAGTATAATACTGTAGTTATTTATATTGTGGCCTAAATCATCTCAATTTTGGAAAATGTATCCTTTGTCTTTTGTGCCTTTTAGATGTGCCACCATCTTCTTCCTTTTTTTTTTTTGTCCTTACATTTTGGCAACATAAGATAATGCCACTCCACCTCAAGTGTAGAAACGAGCATTTTTCAAAGAACTCTTCGAGAATCTCTGGAAAATGAAATGATGTTAAACCAGAATCTCGATGCTAGATATAATTTAATGTATTTTTAGTTATTAAAAGGAAAGACTTTTTTTTAAAAACAGGATCATTGTATCAAAGATTTTTTTCAAACCCAGTATTTGCCTTTAATATATTCAGTCTGAAATTGCTTCAGAATAATACTGTGTTTAATGGGGTCAAAGGGTAGGGTGGAATTGTACATGATGCAGACTGACTACATGATGATTATTGAATTTTGGTAGCAGGTCAGTGAATGTTCATTATGCTGCTTATTCTACTTTTGTGTTTTGAAATTTTGTGTAGTAAATAGTTGAAGTATATAGAATAATGAATATGTCCTTAAATAGCATTATGCTATCAGTGTGTCAGGCCAACAACTAAGCATGAACTTTTGAATATACACTGCCTAGTCAGGCCTCAGTGTTTCACTAGTCCCTAAATGTTTTGGCCACTCACACTGTCTCTTTGGGAGCTTGGCTTTCTGATTGTTAAAGCGATGGTCTACCTCACATTATTTTCTTGAAGCTTAATAAATAAACAAAATGTTTATGAAAGAATGGATGCACTATGTTATTATAAGGTATTTTATTACTATTTCCAAATGTCTGTCTGTCAACTGTAATTTGTTTTGTTGTCATTGATTAGTGGGCAGATACATGCATTAAATATACTTGGTTGTAATATGTATTTAGTATACTTACGTGTAATACAATTCTGCATATGTTTTAATAGGAAATCAAGTTACTTCTTCTTTGCCTTAAGTGATTAAATATGACAGTGAGTTTTGAATAGTAGTTCAGTTTGTTTTTGTTTGTTTGTTTGTTTGTTTGTTTGTTTTTGGTACCAGGGATCAAACTCACAACCTACTGCTTGCCAGGCAGGTGCTTATGCCGCTGAGCTAAATCCCCGGCCTACTTTAGTATTTTTTGAGATACTCAAGTTTGTTTTCTATTGCTTCTGATTTAACATTTTACATTTCTTTTGGAAAATCTCCAACAGAGCTCCAATGATACTTTTCCCACAGCAATGCACATTGCTGCTGCCGTAGAAGTTCATGAAGTACTGTTACCAGGACTGCAGAAGCTACACGATGCTCTCAGTGCAAAATCCAAAGAATTCGCCCAGATCATCAAAATTGGGCGGACTCACACTCAGGATGCTGTTCCGCTTACTCTTGGGCAGGTATAGGACTTCAGCTAATTTTTATTCAACTTGGGGATCAATACAATGACCTCTAAATTGCCCTTGAAATCGCACTGGTTTAAAGTGCCAAGCTTATAACAGTTAGTTGCAGTGACAAAGATGGTTCTGAATTAACCAGTCAAGAGTCCATTAATTGAACCCAAGGTCTTTGTGCCGAGATATATCCCCAACGCTTTTAGTTATTTTGAGACAGGGTTCTACTCAGTTGTTCAGGCTGGGCTCTTAACTTGTGATCATTCAGTTTAATTTCATTAATTACCAGTTAATGTCATTTAATTACCAAAGGGATGCTGAAAACTCAAAATGGTTAGTTGAAATACAAAACAGTGGGACGAATTGAACACCTCTCCCTACGCATTATGTTGCCTTTTAAAGCACTTCTCTTTGCGTTATTGGTTCTTAGTACCAATTTCAAAGGCAGAGCAGTCCCTCTGGTTTTGTCCCTTCCTCCTTTGGTGCGTATGTCAGCGTGTTAAAAACCACCTTGGTAAAGTTCATTGGGCCATGATTCAATGTCCTATCTAATGTCACTCAATTAATTATGGCAGAAAATTCTTTTTCTCTTTGACTTTATCATAAGTATTTAAACTTGCTCTTACTGGAACTGTGTTTCATATTTTTTACATTTTTTTTCCAAATCAAAATATATTCTATAAGTGAATCTTCTGGTGAGTGTATGTGACAGTTAGGTCAGATGAATCATGTCTACCCCAAAAGAGTTCAATCTTTTGAAATAATTTTTTTAACAATATGAAATCTTTATGCCTATCAAAAGAATTTGTAGTTTTAAAGATTTTCAGGAAGAAGGAAAAAAAGATATGTATTTTTGTATCTCAGCTTGCCTAACAAAGTCCCAGTTTATGCCTTTTGTGCCTGGGTAATTCCCAGGAGGGCCCTTGCTATTTCAAAACATCATAAATTCCATATTTAAAGTATGTCATAGTCTGGGAACCACTGTGATGTGATAGAATCAAAGTGCACAGTGAAGCTCTAGTCCTACTGTACTGTTACCCTTTTGGGGAGAATATTTTGGCTTGCATTTTTCGTGGGAAAATGTTTAGTACTTTTTCTTTCTCAGTGTTATCTAGGACATTATGGAAAAAAAAAAAGGAAAATCAGTACTTGTAGCTTGCAAGTAAACCCAGTAATTTAACATAGTGAAATTTTTCTTTTTAGAAGTTAGTTTCCTGTGCTTTTCTGTGAATAGACTAGTTACTTGCATTGTGTTACCTTATAGGTTGATAAGTCCTCATCCTTCCCCAGACTTTGCTCATCATGAGTTGACATAGTATGAACATCGCTTGCGTAGCTAATAATTTAATATTCTGAAACACCTTGTAAAACTTCAGTTTAATCCAGTTGCCATAAATTGTGAGCCATTAGGAAATTTACTCTCACCTGACTTTCTTCTCTTCTAGGAATTTAGCGGTTATGTGCAGCAAGTGCAGTATGCCATGGCGAGAATAAAAGCTGCGATGCCGAGGATCTATGAGCTTGCAGCCGGAGGCACCGCCGTCGGTACTGGCTTAAATACCAGGATTGGCTTTGCAGAAAAGGTTGCTGCCAAAGTGGCTGCACTCACGGGTTAGTGATCACATGAATCATTGCAGTAGTTCATTCAGTAGTTAGTGATCACATCACTTCATTGCAGTAGTTTGTGTTTTCTGTTTTTTTGCCTTAAAATCTTTAGAAAGAGTGCTTTCTCTACCCCAAGTCTCTGTTCTGTTTTTGCTTTCCATATCCTGTAACTTTTGTTTAACTTGCTGACTGTACACAGATCTTTACTTTGCCCTGCTTACCCATATAGGTTATTTTTCTTTTCTTTTCTTTCCTTCAGGCTTGCCTTTTGTCACTGCTCCAAATAAATTTGAAGCTCTGGCTGCCCATGACGCTTTGGTTGAGCTCAGTGGAGCCATGAACACCACCGCCTGCAGTCTGATGAAGATAGCAAATGATATTCGTTTCCTGGGTTCTGGTCCTCGATCGGGTCTGGGAGAGCTGATCTTGCCTGAAAATGAACCAGGAAGCAGTATCATGCCAGGTATCCCACAGCTAGAAAATATTGGAGCTAGAATTTGACTAAACTCCAGGCATTCTCAGCTTCAGAGTGCGTCTTTTCTTTTTTTATGTAATGTGATTCCAGAGCTGAACAGGAACACTGAGCCATGCTTGTTTCAGAATGTTTGTGTGGGACATCTTGGGCCAGGGTTTCTAGGAACATCATCAAGCCAGTTAGGAAAAATGAATCTCACGTACCATCATGAACTTTGATTTCTTTGTTACAAAGTATGTAATGGTTCCTTCACCTTCCAAAACCAAGAGAATTCTGGAATAGGCTGTACTGTGAAAGTGATCAGCAAGAGGTGAATAAAATACAAGCCATACCAAGCTCCTCTTATTTCATGTTTACATGGAATAAGCCAGTTAGATAAGGGAAGTGACGCAGACACTGGATGTTCGGATCAGCAGTCATTTGATAGACTTTCGATCATTGTTTTGTTTTAGTGGAGAAGTGTGGACAGTACTGTAGTTGACTGGTTGGGTGAACAGTGACATTTAAGGCAGTGACTTTAGTCTGGAATATCTTGGTAGCAAACTGAAAGGCTCTGCCCATTTACCACTTCACTTGGGGGAAGGAAGAGAGTACCTGCCAGACAGTGATATTAGCAGCTAGCAAAGTGGTGGTGACAGTGTATCTATCAGATGACAGAACAGAGATTTATAAAGCATTGGTCGGCCAGCCTACACTGAACTAAAAGTGAGAAAAAACTTTTAATACTGAGAAAGACAGACCTGATTATAAATTGTTTTAAATCTGTATATGTAGAATAGGAAGAGATCTTTTTAGTTTTAGTTTTAGTTATTCCTGGGTTAAGTTGATTGAAAAATCTGAGGTGATTGCTTAAAAAAGAGAAATGGAGAGTCACCAGTAAAGGAAGTAATTTTCCCAATGTTAAATTTGTGTTTTGTTTTTTGTACTGGGGATCAAACTCAGGACTGCACGTGTGCAAGGCAGGTGCTTAGGCCGCTGAGCTAAATCTCCGGCCCTCCAATGTCTTATACTGGTCAGAGGAATCTGGAATGTTTCTTTCAAACTCGAGTGATGGAAAAGTTACGGAGACGCATGAGTAGGAAAGTTCCAGCTTGACATAAATCCTCCAAGCCTTGGTGAAATGTCTCTTTTATAAATGTTCCCATACCAATTAATACTTCTCTGTCTTTGCTCGTTAACTTTTGAAGTTATCAGCTCCTCCAACATCTGAGAAGCTAGGGCCTGCGTCTTTCTAACTACATATGCAATACCTGGTTTCATAAATATTTTTAAAACGATTGAAAGCCAGGCAAATGAAGAGCTGTATTTAATACATAGATGCGGCTTCTCATTAGTCATTGAGTGATTCAGTTTGTGGCTACTTGTCTCTTTCCTTCGATCAGTTTTGTCCTTGCTTTGTTCTGTGGCTTAGTCGATGAAATTAAATTTCCTTCTTTGCCTGATTATTTGACTTAAAACCTAACCGTGACCAGTACATGGAAGACGAGTGTGTTCAATATGGATTCTGTCCTGGTGGTTTTCTTCAAGGCAAGGTGAACCCTACCCAGTGTGAAGCGATGACCATGGTTGCCGCCCAAGTTATGGGGAATCATGTTGCCGTCACCATTGGAGGCAGCAATGGCCATTTTGAGTTGAATGTTTTCAAACCAATGATGGTAAGCTTGAAATTAAGTTGTTAATGGTTTTTGACTAAAAACTTATAGTCATATTTTGGTCTCTCGTAAGTCCACACTAGGGAGTTGGATGGTATAAGCAGCCACTGGAAGTCAAGCTCTTATTAACACGTTCCTGCCAGCTTGAACCACCCGAGGTACATAGGTACTCACCTGTCTGGTCAGGCTGCACTGGTAGTACATCTGGATCTAATCACTTTCATCAGTCTTTGTACTAATAAAATGAATTAAAAGTTTGTAAATGGCCTGAGTCTAGTTAGTTGCTTAAATTTGAATAATTGCCCAAATGTGAATATTAATACTATTTATATTAATTAAAAATTATTACAGGGATCAACAAATTTATTTCACTTAATTAAAAGAAATTTATTTACATTTGTGAATTTTAAACATTTTATTTATTTATTTATTATTATTTTTTTTTGTTGTTGGTACCGGGGGATGAAACTCATGACCGCCTGCTTACAAGGCAGGTGCTTATGCTGCTGAGCTAAATCCCCAGCCCCATTTTATTTATTCTTATTTTATTTACTTATTTATTTTTTGTCTTTTTTGAGACCAGGTCTCCCTGTGTGGTGCAGGCCAGCCTTGAACTCACTTTGTAGCTCAGGCTGGCCTCAAATTTGCAGCGACCCTCTTCACTCAGCTTCCTGAGTGGTTGGATTCAGGCATGTGCCACCATGCCCAGCCTCTTTAAAATATTTTATATAGGGCTGGGGATTTAACTCAGCGGCATAAGCACCTGCCTTGCAAGCAGGCAGTCATGAGTTCCATCCCTGGTACCGATAAAAACGCAAAAGACCAAAAAAAAAAAAATTTTTTTTATATATAAATGTGGCTAATTTGTGCAGGGTGTATAAAACATAACACCAGGATCAGGTGATCAAGCTCAAATCAGAGCTGCATGGTAACAAGACAGACAAATTCAAGCTCACAGTGAACATACTAATGTTAGAATAACTTTTTTTTTTTTATTAGTACTGGGGATTGAACTCACGACCGCCTGCTTGCAAGACAGGTGCTTATGCCACTGAGCTAAATCCCCAGCCCCTGGAATACTTTAGATATTAGGAGTTAGGTGACCTAGATCAATTGATCAGATACTTTTTTTTAAATAGGAAGAAAAATTCTTGAAGAAGACTCGGGATCCACAACCCCACCTTCTCCTCAAGCTGTTTCTTCCTTTTTCCTCCCTTTAGACTCAGTCTTCTTGGAGTAACCTGAGGTTACTTTCATGTGTGCTGTGACCCTTGCAGTCCAGCTCAGTTCCCCCGTCTGTGCTCAGATCGTTTGCCCGTCATTCGCGACGTCAGTGCAGCGGGCACTCCTGGTTCCTCTCGTACGGCATCCAGGGCTGACGGTCCCTCTTGGGAACACGTTTCCTCCCTGGTTTCGTCCGCACTTGTTCTCCTTCCTGTCTGCTCGCAGGCTGTCCTCCACTGGTTTTACCCTCCATAATCCTTGGAAACACTATTCTGTCTACTAAAACTGTTGTTCGTCATCTTTACAAAGATGGAGCAAGACGCTGTCTTTCTTCCAGTTTACTGTTAGTCCTGGTGTGTGTACAGTATCACGTCTGAAAGGCGGTAGATGCCTTTTTTCCTACTTGTATATGCTGTGAAGGCTAACATGAGAACATACAAATGACAGATTTTAACATTATCCTAGTGAATTCACCATTCACCTGTCAAGAACTTCTGTTGGGAAAAAAAAAAAAAAAGAACTCTTTATTATACCCAGGTGCTCACAGGAGCAGTGAATAAGGTTACTTTCCCCCTCCTAGAATATCGGTTTTAAAGTCAAAGCAGAATTCAGACCTGTAAACTTCAGGTCACATTCTAAGCAGTTGACACCAGGTGCCTGCGTATGTGTGTGCACAACAACCATTTTTATTGGATGTTCGTTATTTATTATGGATGAAAGATAATACCATCTTGTTCCATCTTTGTAAGAAGAAGGAAAAAGGGGGCATAATGTTTCCAAGGTGTGGATGAGAGAAAACCTGAGCGGGTACAAGGAAGAGAACTGGGGAGGAAGTATTGTCTCATTAATTTTTTTAAAATCAATATTTTTACTTTAATAGAAAATGAGATAATCCACATTTACTTTACAGTAAAATTTGGTGCCTTCTTCTATAGCCAACTGTTGAAACAATAGTTTTTAGACTTTGGGTTTTAGACCAAAGGATGTTAGGTTGTGAATATATCTTAGTAAATATTGGAAACGTTACCAGAAAGCAATAAATATCAAAACACACTAGTTGATTCTGTACTATCTTTAAGCATTCTGTGAGAAGTTAATATAAAGTGACTGCAGTATTTGTTTTAAGCATAAAAATCTTGGTGATTATTAACAACTGAGAAGCACAGACTTTGCCAGCTGCCCCACGCCCAGGCTGAGCTTGCTAATAATCTCTGCACCACTGCTGCTTCTGCTCCTGCCTGGAGGATCCTTGCCCATCTCTGACCGACCAAGTCCTGTGTATCAGCAGGGCTTTACCAGCTCATAGCAGAAAGTCATTTCCTTCATTGTGGTTGTTCACACTCCATACCTGTTTTAGCTCTCAAATTTGTATTTATGTCTTTTTACCTTTTTTAGATCTTTATGTCCATATATGTTCATAATTTCTTTTACATTTGTTTTCTTTCTTTCTTTTTTTTTTTTTTTATCAGTACCAGGGATCGAACTCATGACCACGTGCTTACAAGGCAGGCGCTTATGCCACTGAGCTAAATCCCCAGCCCCTATAGCTTTTACATATATTTTCTATGTTCAGTGCTTTATAGTTTTTTAGGAGTGCTATTTATTTCATTGAATTATGTATTTATATGAGCCAGTGGATAATATTTATTGATTGAAAAAAAAAATGTTTAGTAGTAATGTGTTTCTCTCTGTTTCTCTGAAAGATTAAAAATGTATTACACTCAGCCAGGCTGCTGGGGGATGCTTCAGTTTCCTTCACAGAAAACTGTGTGGTGGGGATACAGGCCAACACAGAAAGGATCAACAAGCTAATGAACGAGTCTCTGATGTTGGTGACAGCTCTTAATCCTCACATAGGTAAGGGTTCAAGGGAGAAAATAATGTCATTTTGAATGCAAAATCAACTGTTGAAAACGTTTTAGAGAATTTTGGATCATTATTTGTGGGCAGCAAATTTTTAGACATTGTTTCAGTAAAATCTTAAAAAACTAGAAATTGTGTCAAAAGAAACTATACGCATTTATAATTTTTATAGTGTCATAGTTGTTTCCAAAACTTGACCCATTATACTTCATTTTATTTGAAGTATAGTATTCAGGAATAGTACTTCAAACTAATCTTAATTGAATTCAGTTGCTAAGTATTTTCCATAGACACTTCGTTGTTTATAAGACCCTGGATTGGTAATGTCACTAGGTGGCACTGGCTGATTAGCAATAAGCAGTGAATTCATTCATCTGCCTTCTCTTAATGCCCTGATTCCCTGACCTTGTTATTTTATGCAATTCAGAAATAGAAAGTTACTAATTAAAAGAAGAAAGGTTTATGATTTATTGCTTATAAGGAAGGAAGGAAAATGTAAATATTTTATCTAAAATCGTGCTTTTATATTACAAGCTTGCTTTTTTCCAGACTTGTAAATTTTTCATTATGTAAATCAGCCATACAGACTTGGATTGCAGGCTGATCATTGTAATCCCCATTAAATGGGCTGTTTTGGTTTTTGAAGTTTTGAGGCATTCGTTGGATTATATTATGATGTGTTAAAAGCCTTTTTTGCCCTTATTTCTACTGAGTTGATGTTAACAGAGCCTTTGATTTTTCTATTTTATGAAGAAGTTATGATGTAGCCATTTGGCATAGTGTCCTCACTACTTTAAAACATTCTTCTGTGATCCTGAACTTTGCAAACAGACTTTATAGTCTTGACTACACATCACACTGTAATTTCAGTTTTATAAAGTTGGAGTTCATGTGATTGCTGTAGGTAGTTCCGAGCCTAATATGATCCCTGGGGGTTTTGTTTGTTTGGTTGGTTGTTTTGTTTTGTTTTGCGGGTTTTTTGGCAGGGGAGAGGTATATAATATTAAGACTGATAAGAATATTTTGATCTACTTAAAATTGTTTTGTGTCAACATTCAACCAGAAAAATAGAAAAAGGACCCCAGAATGTTTCACCAGATCTTGTGTTACCAAAACTTTCAAATGAGAAGTAACCCTTAACGCTGACTAGATACCTTTCTTCTAGTCAGTTTAATGTCAGATCAAACGACTTATTAGAGAATATAAAGATGACCTGAGCAAGAGTCTGACAGATCCTCAAATCATGAGTTTTCAATGCATAAGAGGTTTGTTTACGTCTGTGGAACTTGAGAACTAAAAGTGGTGTGATTAATACTCAGACTTCATGTCATTGTGAACATAAAAGTCCAGAACATACATTAGCCCCAGCTTTCCCATGAGGATTCTTTCACAGCGCTGCTCTCGTTGGTAAACTCGCTTACCATCATGTTTAGAATTCACAAATTCAGCTACATAATAAAACCAACTCTACCCGTAGTTGGTAGATGTTATAGATGTCTGAGTATTGCATACGGGTTTCTGTCGTTTTCTTTGGTTGCTGACCACACTGCCTCGTCAGACTTCTTCCCTCTACTCACCTTCTCTGATCTTTGCTTTTTCTTTTTCTTTAGTTTTATTTTGCCTTCTGATTTTTTAAAAGCTGTATTGAGTTAGACAACTTGTAAAGTTGTGTAACTTCTGTTAACTCTGTAATTTCATTAACTTAAAAAGCAAATAACGAGGAGCTGGGGATTTAGCTCAGCGGCATAAGCGCCTGCCTTGCAAGCAGGCAGTCGTGAATTCGATCCCCGGTACCGATAAAAAGGCCAGGGCCACTCGCACAGCCGCCCGCCACTCGTGGCTGTGCCTTCTGTGAGACTGGAGCATTTAACTTGTTGAAGTCTTTCTTAAGAAAAGTAAAATCTTATTCTATATGAGAAATAATAATTACTGAGATAGTCACTGTTAAATATTTTTAAAAATAATTAAAAAGTCACCAAGAGGCCCATAGCATCAATATGAGATAAACAATAATGATTGCCCGTTGCATTAGAAAATCAGGTGTCACGACTAATTCCCATATTGTCCTTTTCTTTTTCCTTCAGGGTATGACAAGGCAGCAAAAATTGCTAAAACTGCACACAAAAATGGATCAACCTTGAAGGAAACTGCTGTTGAACTTGGCTATCTCACAGCAGAGCAGTTTGATGAGTGGGTGAAACCGAAGGACATGCTGGGTCCAAAGTGATTGAAATAAGTTGATAATAAAAACAAACTTGTGTAAAAAGGACTGTATATTTTCTAAATAAAAATGGAGACATTTGAAAGAAAACCATTAGACTTGAGAATCTCTAGCCAAGTAATTGGATCAGTGTACAAAAACTTCAGGATATGATAGATCCAAAGTGAATTAAATAAGTGTAAAATAAACACATTGCATCAGGTAAAAAAGAAACCAGACTAGTTTTTCTTTTTATTAATTGAGTTACGTTGTATTGGAATCCTGATGTTCATGCATGTATGTTTATCGTTCATTAGCTTAGTAAAAGAACCATTCATTCATTCATTCACTGTGGTCTTGGGAATGGAACCTGGGACCTTACAGATAATAGGCAAGCACTTTGCCACTGTGCTATACCCTGAGCCCCGAAGAGTTAAATTTTTCGGTTGGTAATATGTTAAAAAAATTCCTCTGAGGCTGGAGCTTTAGCTCAGCCTGCCTGAGAAGTACGAGGCCGTGAATTCAGCCCCCAATATCTCTCCCCGCAAAAAAAAAAAATTCCTTTGTAGTAAAATTTTTAGTATTTGTTATTTTGTTCCCAAATCATGTTTTTAGCCATCTTTAATTTTCCTGTGATTTGGGGGAGTAAGCTGACCATACTCTTCTCAGTGAGGATGAGTATATGTATGTATTTATGCATACATACCTATTTTTAAAAATTTAGGTGATAGAGCCAGATGTGATGGCACATACCTGTACTCCTAGCACTTGGGAGGCTGAGGCAGCAGAATCACCATGAGTTTACAAAAAACAGAAAAAATTTCTTAAAAAGGGGGCTGGGGATTTAGCTCAGTGGCATACGCGCCTGCCTGGCAGGTGCCAAGTCAGGAGTTCAATTCTCAGTACCAAAAAAAATTTTAAAGCCTGGGCAGTATTCAAAGTTCAAGGCCAGCCAGTACTGCATAGTACATAGTGAGACCTGTCTCAGAGTAAAAAATAAACTTTGGAAATAGAGTAGGTTTTAAATACTGGAATATGTGTATTTCATATGAAGGGCAAAGCATTTCAGGCCATTGGGTTAGACAGAAGAAGAGGAGTGTGACGGCTGGAGAGGAAGGCTGAGATGTCCTGAAGTGAGTCCTGCCCATCTTCTCTGCACAGGGCCAAGTTGTTTGAGCAGAAATTCATTTGCAACAACCTCATGCATATTGAATCAGCAGTTCTAGGGAGATCCAAAATAGATTGACCTAAACTTGAAGCTAGAAGACTTCTTTAAAATAGAATCAACCTCTGATACATAAAGAGTTGAAACAGGATCATGAAGAGGGAAATTCCCATGAGGTGAGGCATCTCAGCTATAAGTAATGTTCTATGAGGTGTATTTTTCAAAAGTGAAATACTCTTAATACTTACAAGTTAATCACATTAATATCAATTCCCATGTGGTAGTTTGAATGTAAGTTGCTTTATATAGCATTTAGAAGAGTAAAACAAGGTGGAAACAAAAATCGATTTAAATTCATTTAAGCCTAAACAGGCATTTTTATTATAGTTTCAAACTCTTTAATCTAACTGTAGAGCCTGTAGTATCTAGTTTTTAGCCAATGTAGTACTGTTTTTAGTGTTTCTGATGATACAGTGATCTTGCTTTAAAATAAAACATGATCCTTCTAAATCCCTTTTCTTTAAAGAAAGAATTTTTTTTGATACCAGGGATCAAACTCAGAACTGTGTGCTTACAAGGCAGGTGCTTATGCCACTGAGTTAAATCTCCAGCCCCAGTTTCTCCTTTTTTTTTAGAGATTTTTATTGAAATAAAATCAATTAGATCTTGTAGTAGTGCTTGGAACCAACAACTGAACAGACAACTGACCTGTAATTGTGACGGTGCATCTACTGGAATGTAGACTGCGTTGCTTAGCAGATATCATCTACAAACAGGCTGTCCTTTGAGGGCTGTGATGGAGACACAACCATTTATGAAATAACACGATAGCAGCAAATTAAGTTCTGAGGCTCAGGCTTTGCACAGCTGTCTGATACATCCCAGTGTATCACAGGCCATCATGTGATCCTTTAAGTTTACAGTCATCTTTGTGTGATGATAGTGAAATAAAAGTGGTTTACGATGCAATCTAAAGGCTTTTAGAATTCTCTGCTGGAAGATTGTGCTGAAAATCACCTCCAATATTTTTTCACTGGAATCATTGCCCTGTAGCAATGTCTGGAGAAACTTTGGGTATCACTGCTCTGGGAAGGGAATGCTGCTAGCATCTGGTGAGTAGAGGTCATCCATGCTGCTAAGCTTGCTGCCCAGCAGAGGGCTCTACCATAAAGAACCTCTAAAGGTGTGAACCTTAAGGGCTCAAGATGTGAACAGTGTGAGACGGACAGATTTAAAATGGAGCAGATGTCACTGGCAGTACTCTTCAATGAGGCATCACCAGATGTGCGTGCATGTCCTGAAGTTGCTGTGGTTTGAATTAGAACTCTAATGTGTCATACGAACGTTGCCTGGAAAGTGTAAATGAAACCACTGATCATGGTGCTCGTGCCTCAGTATGGTCTATCAGCAGCAATCACTTCAAAGATTTGTGCTGGATAAACATGAACAGGGGCAAAGATGTGTGAAAATGTCAGGCAAATATGTTCAAGATGGAGACAAAAACAATCCATCGATCTCTGAGCAAACCCGAAGGACAGGAGGCCTTGAGCAACGAATTCCAGAGCATGATAGTCACAGTGCTTGTCAGTGTGGAGCTTCCCTCACACAGGCAACAGGAATTCATAGAAAACCACTGGCCAGATCCCCTCATTTATCTTTAGTTGGGGCGACAAAAACACATTCACAAAATTTTTTGGATACCTTTCATACAAAAAATGACGTGCTTTTGGCTTCTTTCATTGTCCTGTTGGTCTGTTATCTCCAGCAGGAAAAAAAATCAGAGACCAATGCGACTTTTTTTAAAAAAGTTTTTATAAAGACAGGATAAAACTGGTAAATTACAATGAATTAATTCTTCAAGCAAATTCATTAAGTTGGGCGTTCAGCATTTGGCTTTTGAGCAATTGACCCAGAACATCTAAATGTAATCTGGGTGAGGTGAAAAGCTACTAATTATTGTGTTCCATTTACGATGTCAAGAAGCAGGACACTGAATTGCATTTGTGTCAGGTGAGGTGGAGGTGGCCATCATGTTGGTGTCTTCTGATCATTTTGCATATAATCTGCTGAGACTTCCTTGTTTTTCAGGGCTTTCCTCAAAAGGCAGTTAACAGTAGCTGGTACCCCAGCAGGGTCCCAAAAAGAATCTGTTCCATCTCACCTGCTATATTAGCACTTCCGTAAGTCTAAGGGATCTGAGAATGAGAAGTCCTCTGTCCCTGGGGCTGAGGTGAGAGAATGAGGCAATTCCTATAGCAAACAGTGCATTTTTTTTTTAATTTAATCTGTACTGGGGATCGAACTCATGACCTCCTGCTTGCAAGGCAGGTGCTTATGCTGCTGAGCTAAACCCCCAGCCCAAATGCTGCATTTTCAAAGACGAACCTTTTTCTTTAAGGACCTGGGACAACACATGCTTAAGCTGACCTCAATCAGGGGAGGAAGGAACTTAGAAAGCAGAGTTCTTGATTAGGGCTACACGTTTTCATCAGTAACTAATGGCTGTTCTTATATCAAGAAGTGAGATTCGAAGTTGGAAGAAGAATGACTATGGAAGAGATAAAGGAAGGCGAGAGGTAACCACCAAAGAAAAAGGCATAGTTAGGGAGGTGAAACTGGAGTGGTCATGAAGAGATGGAGAAAGCTGGTCGATCCTGTGGGGCTAAACTTCACCTTTGCTGCCTCTAGTTCTGGAGCACCGCTCTGCCTGAAAACCCACTTTCCTATCTTTCAGTAGAGCTATTGGTGCATATTTCATACTTCTATTCCTGAATCTGTATGTGCTTATAAAGTACTCCTCACAAAGCCTGCTTCAGTTAGCCTCCTCCCTCTAGAGAAAGGGCAAAGCTGCAAATGCCGCACCGTTTTTCAGAGGGTGAGATCAAAATAAAATTGGATCACACCAGTTGCAAGAAGTGTTTAGCTACGTAATTTACCTTGATCACTACATAGGGTGAAACAATGAAGTGCTAACGTTAAAATTGCAGTTTCTGAGATTTTTGTTAACCCAAAATTTTGTCTTGTTAGACCGAGGCAGTGTTACAATGAAAGCTAACTTCAAAAATAAAATTTACTCCAAAATAAAAAAAATGTATGAATATATATGTATACATTAAAAAGCATAATTAAAAAAGCTTATTTGAATAGTAACAGCAGAACAGTTACTGTTGGTACATATTCACATAATTTGATTAGTTCCTTGTTATCTGTCCTTAGCAAGGTGTCAATGATATATGTTTTTTCCAAAGAATGTACGTGAAACCTGGAAAGGTGGCATATGCCTGTAATCCCAGTTTCTCGGGAGTCTGAAGCAGGCAGGTCCCAAGTTCATGGCCGGCTTGAGCAATTTAGTGAGGTCCCTTCCAACCCAAAACAAGCGGAGAGAGGAGGCTGAAGCTCTGTGGTAGAGTGCTCCTATGTTTGGTTCCCAGTGCTGAACAGTATTTATGTGGCATATAAAGTCATAGATTTATTTCAATAAAAAGAATCTGCAATGTTTTGTCCCGAGCATGGAGGAGTAAACACCTGAGGATCTCTGAGAACATTTAACACATCAGTGCTCAGCTGTACCCCCTCGTGCCTTCAGTCAGGTTCTGAGGGAGCCCTGGATGGGGCACGTTTGTAGCAAGTTCCCCAGGTGATTTTTATGTGTAGCCACCATTAAGAACCATCACATGATAATTTTTCAATCCAGAAGTTAGCAACTCACTGTGTCAGATAAAATGGTAATCATTCAGATGTCTAATGAATGTACATTGTGACATTAGTATGGAGCCAATTAGATCATCTGGGCAAGATTTCTCATTATCAATTATTGCTGTTTGAAAATTCCCTAGTTATTTCTCCTTTATTTCCATGAAGTCTTAAAGGACTTTAATTATTAAGAGAGAAAAACTTCATCGCCATTTTATCATCATGATCAAACATTTTTTTAAAGAAAAAGTGATTTGTCTGTATTACTAACAGACGTGGTAAGAATAATGGCATCACAGTTTCCTGGAATTTTGTTATTTTTCCAGAAACAAAAAGCCTCCACCCTAACACACGCTTAGCAAATCTTCTCTATTTATATTCTAATTTTAAGAAGTATTTGGCTTTACATTTTCATAATTGTTAGCTGTGCTTTGATTAATTATTCCTCACCATTTCTTTCAACACTCTCCAGTCATCGATGAACATGCATGCTAGAAAACCACCCTAACTAGTGTCCTTGGAAAGCTGTTGTTAGATCTCAGATGTGTCGGCCGTAGCTGAAGCCCTGGACTGGGCTGCAGACCACCCAGCAGATGCCTCCTCTTGTGAGTCGTCTTGGAATACTAATCTCTACTGACCTTCAGAGACTGAGGCTTTAGCCAATCTCTTCCACATGTTATGAACAAGAGTGTATTGCCCACCATGCTTATGCCAGTCAGCAAAGCTTTTGGGAAAGTGCTGATGAGTTTGCGAAGGAGTTTATCCAGAAGTGGTTAGCATGGGAAGGCAGGAGCCTTGTCTCCTAGTTCCTTAGGATAGGTTTTAGGGATAAATATAAGCCAGAAAAACCAACGTATTCTGAATCATGGGGGAGAGGAGATTGGAGGCAGAAACAAAGTGGGGTTATCAACTATCTGCATGGGTGTAAATAAGCTTCATAGCTTTCTATAGAGCATATGTTTAGAAAACAGCATCCATTGAAGGTAGAGTTTTAGGTCATCTGATATCAAAAGGTTGCCCATTGGACACTTGAGAATCTTCACCAAAGAGTCAGAGATTTCAGCTGGTTTGAGCTACCTCCAAATTTCCAAAAAACAGCTTAAGAGACAATTATTACCATGACCCATATGTCAGAGGATAACACCAGAGCTAATGCGAGTACACTGCCCAGCTATGTGATGTCTAAATAGATGACAAAAGCAAGTAATCAAAGGCACTTGAAGCTAGATGAATTAGTTCAGGATTTCCCTTGGTTTCTCCTTAAGATAGATTAACGTTCGCCATTCATGATTCACAAGTGATACAATTACAGTCCCAGTGCCTTTATGGTTTAAAGCCATTTGAGAACACCTTGGAGCTGCCATTTTGAAAAACCCGAGGGTATGTTGTTTTGACTCTATCTTCTTAGACTGCAAAGCTTCACACAGGTGCTTTTCATTCTTCTCAGCTAGGCTGATTTTATTCTCTGTGGACACAAAACCTAGGATATGGTAAAAACATCGCACGCTGTGTTCATATTCTATAGAACTCTCCTTGACATTTGACTGCCTGCCTATTACTTTAGTATAATAATCAGCAGTCTAGGAAGGGAACCCCGAGTAGAAAACCATGCTATTTGTGTTCATGTTGCCTTGGTTAAATTGTAAAAACTTTCCTTCTCATTTGTTTTGATCTGAAAAATCGGATCAAAGATTTATTGACATGTAACTGCAGTCCATTTCTTCCAGCTATGAGGCTAGCATCTCAGTGTTTGCTTCACTGCCTGCTATTTTTATTTTGCTTTATTTTATTGAACTTTTTATTTAGGCCTATTTTAGACTTACAGAAAGGTTAGGAAAGCAATGTAACATGTTCTTCTGTATCTCTTACCGCCTGTGTAAGGTATACTAACATCTTACATATCCATAAATTAATGTCAGTATAACATTACTTTTTTTTTTCTTTTCAGACAGGGTTTCACTATGCAATTGAGGCTGGCTTTGAACTCACTGTGTAGCCCAGGCTGGCTTCAAACTTGCAGTAATCCTCTTGCCTCCCCAGTGCTGGGATTATAGGTGTGCACCTCTATGCATGGCTAGTATAACATTACTAACTATAGCTTTTTCTCACCAATTTTTGTTTGTTTAGTTTAATTTTGTTTTGTTTTGTCTCTTAGAGACAGAGTTTCACTCTGCAGCCCAGGCGACCTTGTTCCCCATGTTTTTCACTGTCCTTCTTTCTCTGTCCCAGGATCCTATCTGTGACCCTACATAGCATTAGCACTTAATTCTCCTTAGTCTCTTTCAGTGTGTAATGGTTTTTCATCCCATTATCTTTTATTTCTTGATGCTTTTTTGGCATGCTGATCAGTTATTTTATCGAATTCATTTTTCTTTATTTACTTTTTATTTTATTTTAAAGAGGAAAAACAAAACAAAACACAACAAAAAATCCAAGAAAAACAAGAAACAAAACAGACAAACATACAGCAATAACAAAAACCCCCAAACAATACCAATATAGGCTTTCAAAACAAGGTGGTGGGAACTTAACAAAGATTGTTATTTTGCACAGTTATCTTCAAACGAGTTACTCAGATTACTGATACAGACATGCAAAATTGGTCTAATCTTAGGAGTGTTAACTCTTTTGTTCCAAAAGAATTCAATTTGAGTGGAGTTAAATGCTTTATTTTGGGCAACAGTATCCCAGAAATGATATAGTATTTTTGGTGTATCATATTAAGGGATTCATGATCTTTATATCTGATTATGGACAATATCATTCAGTTAAGGGGTGTGTGCTCCATTTCTGCACTGTAAAGTCACTGTTTATCCCTTTGTAGTTGGTAAATATCTTGGGTAGTAAATACACATATACAGTTTCTCTAAATTTTATGCATTAATGTTTTGCAACCGTGGATGGATCTTTTCTCCAACTGTCTTTGTGATAGTTGCTTCATACTGATTCTCTGTTTTGTTACTGTTCATTCTACATTTACTAATTAGGATTCTGATGCAAGTAAGAAGAGCTGTTTCTTTTCCCCATTTACTCATTTATTTTGTTATTTATTTATAAGTGTGGAATGATTGATATTTATTTTGCTCTATGTGTCCAAAACTACCAACTACTTACTTTATAATATTCTCTGACTTTGGTCATTTGGGTGGGATTTTATTTTGACAAAAACCTCAAAAATTTATCTGAGTATTTCCCTACTGTTATCACAAAATGTTCCTCACTTTTTGTGTTTATGGTCTGTAAACATTTTTTGTAATGTAATACAACTGACCCTGTGAGGATACAGTATTATCTTCAAAGTATAAAGCTGATGAGGTAAAGTAAATTGTAGTTTTGTGTCTATGAGTTAATTCATTTCTATTTCACAATATAATTATAAAGCAACAATCACTTCTATCTTAGTGATACTACTGTTATAAAATACCAGAATATAACTGAATATTGACCAATACCAACCATAAATGAAAAACAGTAAATTGAATTTATGCATTTGCTTTGGGAATTAGATATGTTGTATGCATGTACCATGTATGTGTTTATGTGTTTCTTTAAAAACCTAGGGGTACTTTAGAGCATTTCAGCAGTTTTGAAAGATCTTGGGATTTGATCAAGGAGAAAGACAAGATGAAAAAATGGAATAGCACACACTAGCTTTACTGAATGTCATTTTGACAGGTTTGCATAAGGTAGAAGTCTGTAATAGCATGACATCTTCTAAAGTCTAAGGAGCACGGACAGGGCAGTGGAACTCCCAGGGGGTGACAGTTGTTGTGAAGGGCTTTAATGTCTAGGTGATGTCACTAGCAGCAAGACAGGCGTTTCTAAGACAGAGAGCTCCAGATGTATATAGCAGCAGGTTTGGGCCTTTATGCCCTGGAGCTTAGCTTATCTATTATTAGTAACTGTTGGGTACATTTTTAGAGTAGCCAAAACATGCAGGCTTCAAATGACTAAAAGTGTACTTACCTGAGCCACCTGCTTTGTTATGGTTTATAGCTAGATGTCCTGTGAAAGCCTTATGTGATCGTAGGTAAGATCTTTGGAAGGTGGACTCTGGGGGAATTACAGCTGACTTGCTAATATGAGGTAGGGTCTGGTTGGAAGAGGCTCTGCTTCCTGTCTTCCATGAACTGAGCTGCTTTTCTCCATTCAGGCCCCTCTCCACGCTGTCCTGCCTTGGAGCCAGTGGACTGCGGACTGAAACCTTAAAAACTGTGAGCCAAAATAAACTTCCTCTTTAATTTAAGGGTGTTAGGTATTTTGTCCCCAGTGACAACCAATGACAAAGACATACTCACCTAGACTGATTTAACAGTTGAATGTGTGAAAACAAGTTTAGAGCTGGTGGTCTTTTAAGCTGGTGGATCTCTGTCTACAGTGGAGAAATAAAGAACCTTAGGGTCAACACACAGAAGCCGTGGTTGGCTTATTTATATAACATTTTTCATGCTGCATCTTCTCTCAACTTATTGAATATAAGGAATAATAATTGCTGAGGGTAAGCTCGAGGGTGGGGTAACTTGTCAACAAGCTGACCTAACAGGTGCATTAGCAGTGAAGAAAAAGCATCAGACAAGAAAAGAGCAATTGAAATGAACCCAAGTGATATGCTGATTTGATGGAGGGGGAGACTCAGAGGAATAAGGTGGGTTAGCACAAATAAAAATTAATGAGGTGAAGGACATAGCAAATACTAGCTGGATGACTCTAGCCAATATATTTTATGCAGCAAGGATAATACATTATTAGCATGGGATGATTGTAATAATTATATTTTGAAACTATTCAGCTCTTTTCTTCTTACTATATGTATTTCTGATGAGATGCTTCAGGTGGCAGGCGAATCCTGGTTATCTGCTTACTACTTATCCAAGGAGGCTTTGCGGAAGTTGTGATGTAGCTGGCACCTGTGACACTGTCAGCAGTGCTGCCCTGGAAGTCCAGAGTTATCCCTGGCTTCCAACACTGCTACTTGCTTGGCTTGTGATCATAGGTCAAGGATTTTGCTTTGCCAAGCTAGATTCTTTAGCCAAATAAGAGTAGAAAGAACTCATATGGTTATTGTTTGTTCTAAAATGGTCCCCAGAATGTAAATTTGGTAGAGGATGATCTTATAAAGATTGCCTGTAATTTATATGGTGACAGAGTAGATGATCTCCCTACCCAGTGTGATTCAAAGTGTATGGAGACAGGCACTCTAAAATGTTGAAGACCTACTACAAAATAATGTTCCCCCAAAAAAGATAACTTTGCATATATTGCCTTCCTTTGACTATCCAAACTGTACCTAGATTTTCACCACAATGACAAAGATTTAAAAACCCTGGAAAATGCACATGTTGGCTGTTACATCATGAGTGTCTTGGATGATAAAAGCCAGTCAAGTTAATTTCAGTTCCTGAGCAATAGTCTGGGGGAACTGGCTATACTTTTGATGAGAGGAGATCTAAGCCACAGGCTGTTGTCTAGGAGAGACAGCATAGCAGTGGCTGTTAAACAGCCTTCAGGGGGTCAGCAGAGGTTAAATGCACTGGAAGAACACCCCAAACCCCAAGAGGGCTCATGAAAATGAACAATACAGATACGGACAACCTCTCAGAGATGGGTCTGGGGTCTGTATGACTTGTAAGTGTGTGTGATTCTCTGTCTTTCTGTAAAGCTCGGTAGAAGGGAAGGCACATTCATTTTCTGTCAGCTTCACAAGCCAGTTATCTCTGAAGGTGGGACCTCAGAAGGTGTCTACCACAAAAACAAGACCAGGAAAGGGAAGGTAGGAGAGGGGATGGGAGAAAAGAAGCGAGAGAAATGGGAAACATGAAGGAGAAAGGGGGAGAGAGGAACAGAGAGAGAGAGAGAGAGAGAGAGAGAGAGAGAGAGAGAGAGAGAGAGAAAAGAGGCCAACAATGCTGTAATTGATACCATTAGGTACCAGAGCTCCTGAGTTTTGAAATAAGCCCAAGTCCTCAGATAACTTTTCTCCCCCTTCTTTCTCACTACAGATTTCATCTTTAATTGTCTTTGTAAGGTACTCTCTGCTTTTCAACTGTTCATACAGAAAGAAGTCTTTAGAATCTGAATACCATTGTGTGTCTCAGCCACCAAAATGAACATTTATGGAGAGTAATTGGGCAAATTGAGGGTGTGAACCCCAAAAGAAACAATATATTTTGACAAGAAAAATTGGCTGGCAAATGTTAATGTTTTTATGAGTAATCATGATGATTCTTTAGGTAATTATGATTTGCTCCACACTCTGTCACAATTGTGATTCGTGGTTTTTTTGGTCAGTGAATCAAGTTAGTTAGATATCCTTACTTTTAGGAAGAGATTCAGAGCATTGAAATGTTTCAAATATCAGTGTTAGATTGTTAGATCTAAATGTTAGATTTCTTGAATATTTTCTTTTTCTAATGCCTGATGAGTCATAGGACTATCATTCTGTCCCCAGAACATTATGGTGACACCAGTCTTAGTCACAAAATCATTATCATGATAGGTGTGTGTGTGTGTGTTCATAGGGGGTGGCAGGATATAAAGAAATCCACACAACAAGGACTCAATTTAATCTTAAATTGGAATTATTATCCATATTTTTAATTTAGATTATCAAATTCCCCAATATTCATCTGCTGTGTTATCTGGCTAGGCTGAAGGCATACAAAGTTTGAATAAGGTGACTTTATAATTCTATTTTCTTTTCATGTATATGATGAATGAGGATTAAAAGTATTATTCTACTAAGCTCAGTCAGTGAATGGAAACCCAGATGTTCTCTGTTATACTGTAAAAGCACAAAAAGCTAGAGCCATGTAAGGGTTATGTGGTTCAGTCCCCGGGAGGAGTATAAAACTGTTACTAAGGCTGATCTGAACATTAGTTGAGTAGCAAAGCATTTGTATTAATAAAGCACTTCATACTGTTGAGAAATTGAAACAAAAGAGCTGTTTGCAAAGATGATAAATAGATCAAATAGATCTGTGAGAATGAAAGCAGGCGGTTTTCTTCTTTATGTTACAAAATATCAAAATATAACGTAATATTGTGACTTTCATTTTTCAACACTGACAATGATTTATAAATGGAAAAAGAATAGAACTGAGTTTGATTTTCACTGTACCTCAGATGGTGTGATCAAGGCTTTGAACATGGGAAGAGAAGAGGACCTAAATGATGAATGTCTCCTTTACTAATCAACTCAAACTGAAGGAAAACTGGTGAAGAATATCTATGCAATTTAACAAGCCATTTGTTTCAACAACAAACATTTAAACTTTACAGTGTCTTTGGCTTGGCATTAGGGTTAGGGTTTAAAGGACACAAGTTGCTCTTAAACTAAAAGATGTAGGATTGTGCAGGGTATCATAGGAAATGAACACAGTGATGGTAAAAATATCCTAACAAGGGGCTGGGGATTTAGCTCAGCGGCATAAGTGCCTGCCTTGCAAGCAAGTAGTCGTGAGTTTGATCCCCAGTACTGATAAAAAGGAAAAAGACAAAAAACAAAATATCCTAGCAAATAAGACGTTAATAAATATGTTTATGTTTCCCTGTTAGTGCCCCACTTAATGATAAACAAAATCATTATTTGGAAAGATCTATAAATAGCTCATTCTTCAGCTGACCCCACATCAAAATTATTCAACATAATTGGTTGACTTTACTGAACTATCAAGTACCAGAGCCCCCATTTTTCTGCAGAGCCTCATACAGTGGCAGCTCAGTTTATGTATTTCACTTGTCTTCTGATTTTGGGGAGAATGGATGCATTTGTTTCTGAATGGGGAGGATGATTGTAGTCATGTTGGTTACTCAGTACAGAGGTTGGAAAGGAAAGCAAAATTTTACCAAGCACTTTTGTTTGTAAACTGAATTGTTTGCTAATGAAAGTGTTAGTGAACTGAGGTATTACTGTACTTTCATTTATTTTGAATGGGAATTACTTTCTTTTTTCTCTGTGAATTTTTTTGGTTATCTAAAACCATTTCAATTGAATTTATCACTAAGCAATACTATTTGTTTTTCATGGTATATCATTAAGGAAAAAGAATGACTGAAAAAAGTATTGTTAAAGGAATTTTGCTTGTAAAAGGAACTCTTCTGCACTATTGGTGGGAGTGTAGACTAGTGCAACCAATGGAGAGGGCATTCTGGAGATTCCTCAAGAAGCTGGGTTTGGAAGTCCCATTTAACCCAGCTATTCCACTTCTGGGTATATTCCCAGAAGAACTAAAAACATTATGCCACAATGATATATGTGCACCCATGTTTGTAGTAGCATAATTTGTAATAGCCAGATCCTGGAAACAACCCAAATGCCCATCAGCTGAGGAATGGATAAAAAAGATGTGGTATTTTTATACAATGGAGTACTACTTAGCTATGAAGAAGGATCACACTGAGACTTTTATAGGTAAATGAATTTAACCTGAGACCATACTCATAAGTGAAATAAATCAAACTCACATGTGTAAACACCATATTGTCTCCCTTGTATAAGAAACTGAAAGAGTAAATAAAGCAAAATCTTCAATAAATATTGTGAAAGGGTAAGGCACTGTTCAAAGAGGAAAAATAACTCACATAGGGAAAAGGAGAAAGAAGAGAAAAGATATAAATTTGTATATATACACTTAAGATAGCTAAGATTATTGTACTAGTAATTCTATTAGTTCTTAGCATAACATTCATAGGATTAGATTAATTTTTCATGCTTATATTTAGTAATATGAGTAACTCTTTTGAAGATAATTATGCAAAATAACAACCTTAGTTATGTTCCTACCACCTTGTTTTGAAAGCCTATATTGTTTTGTGTTCTTCAGTATTGTTATTTATTTGTGTCTTTTGTTTCTTGCTTTTCTTGTATTTTGTTTTGCTTTTCTCTCAAATACAGAAAGGATAGATGTACCTGTGTAGGCTGATACATGCCTAGAACTTGTCCTAAAAAGTTTACAAGAATTGATTTTATTATGCATGATGCTATCAACAGCTACTTAGAAGAGAATGGGACATTATGATAGCCATGGCTGATTTCCTATCATCTTGTTGTAAAGTCCAGTAATGCTTTTTATTCCTTTTTTGATTGGCTTTAGTCTGTTTTCTATTGATTTCAATATGTGTGAAGGTATGGACAGCTTTTTTGAAGAGAACAAGAGACATTATGATAGCCATTTTCCTGTTGTCTGGTTTTAAAGGCCTGTAATGCTTTCATTCTTTTGTTTTGAATGGTTTTATACTATTTTTGTCTTGGTTGAATTCATTGTGTGTAAAGATATGGACAACTATTTCAAAGAAAACAAGAGACATTATGGTAACCACTGTTGATTTCCTGTTGTCTTGTTTTGAAATCCTGTGTTGCTTGCATTGTTTTGTTCTGATATGCTTTGTTCTTTTTGTTTTGTTTTATTCTCTTTAAAATAAAAAAAGAAATTTGCTTGTTTATTTATGGTACTGTGGTTAATATTTTGCTGTGACTTTTTTAATTTTAAAGAGAATAAACAAAATAAAGTTGATTAGAATAGAACAATGAAAGTGATGCAGAACTAAAATAATAGGAAATCAACAATGGCTACCATAATGTCTCTTATTTTCTTCAAAATATCTGTCCATACCATCAGATATAATACAATCAAACAAAACAAATCTGAATAAAATTAATTAAAAAAACAAAACAATTAAAAGTGTTACAGGACTTCAAGATAATAGGAAGTCAACAGTGGCTACCATAATATATCTTTTTATCTTCAAAATAGCTGCCTGGATGCAGTGGGGCATGGGGCAAACATAATAAAAGGAACAAAACAAACCAAACAATGAAAATGATACTGGAGTTCAAAGCAAGATAATAGGAAATTAGCAATGGCTACCACCTTCCCTTTTTAGATGTTTCCTCCCCTATCACTTTCGCAGTGTCTATTGTACATTTTGGATCCCACTAACTCCTTCAGTTTTTTATGTTAGGAAGATAACACAGTGTTCACTGTTAGGAGTTCAAACCATTTCACCCATGAGGGATTGTCACGGTTTATGTCTGTGGCCCCCAGGCCTCATGCATTTGCATTGTGCATTTGTGATTGGTTCATTGTCTTGCTCTTGGGTTGATGGTGCCAGTGCTACACCCACCTAGGAGGGGAGCCAGGATTCAGTGTAATGGCAGGAAGAAGGTGTGTCTCTCTCTTGCCAGTTTCTATCTTGCTGTTTGCAGCCACCATGAACTGCAGCCACCCTGTCTTGGAGCCAACTGAGTATGGACTGAAACCTCCAAAAACTGTAAGAAATAAACCTTTCTTTCCCCAACTTTGGGCATCAGGTATTTTGTCTCAGTGACCAGTAAAAAGTAACTAAGATAGAATTTGATACCAAGGAGTGGGGTTGTTGCTGTGACTATACCTGATCATGTTTTTTGAGAGGTTTTAGAAATGGCTTGTGGGCAGAACTTGGAAAGGTTCGGACATGTCACCTAGATGCATAGAGCTGGAGCAGCTTAGGCTGTTCTGTAAAAGAGATTCTGGTCAGAGCTCAGGAGCCCAGAAGGCTGATAAAAAGCCTGATGGTAAAGACCAAGTTTGGGAGGTTTCTGCTGGGAAGAAGGACTGCATTGGTTGTTGGACTCCCCATAATGTGTGTTATGGCTTGGCACAAAGTTTGTCTGCATTTTGTTCATGCCCAGAGACTTTGCCTGAGACTGAGACTAAGGGCAATGGACTGATTAATCTGGCAAAGGAAATTTCAAGGCAGTCGAATGTTGAGGCTGTGGCATGGCTATTGTTGGGGGCTTTTAGCCAGCTTTATGTTGCAAATCAAGAGCAAAGAGCCCAGCAGGATAATTTACAATGTTGTGAGTTTGGCCAGAAGGAAAACTCCAGGAAAACTGTGGATTGTAAAGACAGAGTTGAGACTTTGATTGCTGAGGAGAAACAGAGAGATAAGAAAGATGGCCATAGGGCATTCCAGAAAGCATTGGGTCCCCACCCTTTGCAACCTCAAAACTGCAAAAGTGAAAGAATTTGCTCAGACGGAAAAGCTGCAGAGCACCATGCTCCAGAATGGCAACAGAGGCCACACGAGGTTCCAGAATGGTGGCAGCCACATGAGGTTCCAGAATTGCAACAACATAGAGAAGCTTGTCCTCACAATCAGGTTCACAGAGCCCAGTGATCCAGGCAATCGATCCTTACAGCCAAGAGAGAGAAAAGCCTGGCTACTGCTCTAGCTGGCAGCAAACCTTGGTGGCATTCACATGCTGCTGATTTTAGGTGCAAGGAAAATGCACAAATTCTGAGGGTAAGATGGCTTCCACCTCGATTGCAAAAGGCCTGAGAAGCCAAGCAGTGTGCCTCTGAGAGGGCAATTTGTAAAGATGTAAGGGTGAAGCCAAAGGTGCAGTGGAGACCCCAGAAGTTTGGAAAAGCCAGGAACTTGGATGATCCAAGGAAGGTTGCAAAAAGCAAGAAGAGAAGTTATAAGAGAGAAGCTGTGGGAGCTGAAATCCCTGGAAGAGCCATGGGGGTGGAATCACCCAACCCTTTTGGAGCTTGCAACCAGATTGCTTCAAATGCTGAGCATGGAACTTAAGAATGAATAAGAAAGATACGGTATTTTTATACAATGGAAAGCTACTCAGCTATAGAGAAGGGTAATCTTGAGGCTCTTGTAGGTAAACGAATGCAACTTGAGATCATGCTTGTCTTTTTACTTTTTACTGGTCACTGAGACAAAATACCTTGATGCCCAAAGATGATGAGAAAGACAAGGTTTATTTCTTACAGTTTTGGGGGGTTTCAGTCCATACTCAGTTGGCTCCAAGACAGGGTGGCATGGCAAGGCCGCAGTTCATGGCAGCTTTCCATTGTATAAAAATACCATATCTTTCTTATTCATTCTTAAGTTGATGGGCAAGCTACCCCTGCTTTTTTCCTGGTGTCCTATTGCATGTAACATTGTTTCCTCTCCTTTCACTTTTGGTCTATGAATTTCCTTTTGAAATGTTAAATGAGTTTCTTGTATACAGCATATTCATGGATCTTGTTTCTTGATCCACTCTGCCTGTGTTTCTTTTTATTGGTGAATTGAGGCCATCTACATTATTGGTTACAACCAGCATGCATTAGTTCATCTCTGCCAAGCTATCCTCCTGCTGTTGGCCCCCCACTTTTTCACTTCATTTATTTTCCTGTCCTGTTTGGCAATTGCCCTCTGCTGCTGTTCCTGAAACTGTAGTCATTTTTACCTCTAGAATATTCTTCAGTGCTCTTTGTATGGTTGGTTTGGTTCCTTCAGGAACCAACTGAACTGAGTCCCTTCAGTTGTTCTGTATAATGAAAGTATCTTATTTTTCCAGCACTTTTGAAAGATAATTTTGCAGGGTATATCAGTCTGGGTTGGAAGTTGTTTTCTTTCAGGACTGGAAACACTTCACTTTAAGCACTTTTTGATTTGATATTTTGGTATTGAGAAGTCTGCCATGTTTCTGATGGATTTTCATTTATAGGTGATCTGTCTCTTTTTTTCTAACGGCTTTTAATATTCTGTTCTTGTGCTGAATTTTTGGGATCTTGATTAATATATGTCTGAGTGGACAAGGAGTTCCATATCCTTGGTTTATCTGTATGCTAAGTCCTTTTCCCCTGCTTGGGAAGTTTTCTGCTGTTACATCTGTAAATAGTCTTTTTATGTCATTTTTGTTGACTTCTGCCTTTTCATTGACACCTATCACTATTAAATTATTTTTCTTTGCATTGTCTTGCAGCTGTTTGTTACTTCCTGGTTCATCATTATTTTTAAAAGATCTTTCTTGTCATGATCACTAGTTGCAGTCCTTCAAGGTCTGAAAGTCTATCTTCAGTCTTTTTCAAGTGGTTTTGCCAACTTTTGATGGAGTTTTTAATTTTCTGGATATCTCCTTGAATCTGTTTTATGCAGTGTAATTCTTTACAATATTGTTCACTTAAGGTTTCCATCATTTTCCTATGCTCCTAAATTTTATCTATGTTTTCTTTAGATATGCTCAGCAATTCTTTCCTTATGTTTGTGATTTCTTCTTTTACCTGAGATATTATTTCAGATCTGGTTACTCTTACAGCCTCATGAAGTTGTTTCTTTACTTCAGTTACTATCCTTTTGGAGATTTCAGGTGTGCGACTTCCATTTTCTTCTGTGTCTATATCTCCAAGACTTGTTCTGTGTGGCCTGGAAGTTTGAGATTGCCTTTGCTCCTTTGTCTTGACATTTTCCTGGGTTCCTCCTGACAAACCACTTATGGCTGCCCCTCTACAATGTAGGTGAATGGATTAGGCTTCTGGGTTCCTCCAAACCCATGTTTCTGGGGGCAGTGGGGCACAGGACAGGCTTCTGCAGACCTATGTTGCAACCCTGAGAATTTCCTGATGGCCATGGGTGTGCATGGTGGTGTGGCTGCTTCTTCTCTCAATATGTGTGGCTCCAGGACTCCTCCAATACCAGTAGGCACAGAGGAGTGTGTTTGTCTGATTCTCCTGACCTGCACTGGCTTCCTGCAGGAAGCAAGCATCTCCAATAGTGTCCTGTGGGTACATGGGGCATATCTGGCTATTTTTCCCTGCCTACATTGGTTACCTGAGGGAAATAAGCACCCTGATGGTGACAAGCACACAGGGATGGGTCTAACTATTGCTCCCTGCCTGTGCTGGCTGCCCACAGGAAGCAAGTGATGGCAGCAGGCATGCAAGGCAAGTCTGGCTAATTCTCCTTGCCCACATTAGCTGTCCATAGGAAGCAAGCTTCCTGATGGTGACAGATGTGCAAAGTGTAGGCCTATTTTTCATCCTGTTGAATTTTTCTAGAACTTTTTCTTTTTGAAAGGTATGGGAGGATGTGCACAAATATCAGACAAAACATATTATTTTGAAACAGACCAGACTATTTATAAGAACGTTCAAAGATGAACAACCATAGTTAAGTATCTTCTCTGTGAGGCATGCTTTGCAAGTCACAGGCTACAAATACAAAGGACATGTGGTTCCTATTCCAGGATCTACTACAGTAAAGGGAGATCATTAACCAGAAAAATTTTCAAAAAAGTCTGATAAGGCATCATGGGTATGATAAAGAATATGAAAAGCTGAAGGTCAGCAAAATGAGAAAGATCAGTTTTGAGTGGTGTTTTTCAGAGATTCATGGAAATAATGACCCATGAGCTTACTGAGGTTTGGAAAGATGGGCGGGAAATGGCAGGGATAAGTTTCACTTGTCCATATCCAGCTCCCTCCTTTGGAGCTTTTAAGAGATAGATATGCACAGAAAGTAGGAAAATTTTCTTTTTTATCCAAATTTTTGTAAATTACTGCCTAGTCTCTTAGCAATTCATGAATTCCCAACTGTAGTTGACAAAAATGTGTTCTGCTATTATCAGATTCTCTGTAGTATTTTGTAAGTCTTGATTAGGTTGATTAGGTAACTTGAATGATTATACTATTCAGATCTTTTCTATTCTTACTGATCTTCTGTGTTCTTGTGTATTTGTTGGAGATTATTGCTTATAACTCAGATTGTGAATTTGGCATTTTTCCCTTTGGTTCATTATAGTTATATTTTCTTGTGAATTTTGAAGCTATGTCATTTTGTGGATTAATGTTATTAAGTCTAATTCATGAATATCCCTTTTTGTTATTGTCAGATATCCCATTTATCTCTTATACTGTTCTTTGTTTTGAAGCTGTACTTCTTATTATTCACATATTTTTTCTTAGTCTTATATTTTCTTATTTATTTGCATAGTTATGATATTCAAGAAAAAGTATGGATAGTGATGGGTGTGGTAGGCAATGATGCTGTTTCTTTTGTTTTTCAAAAATGTTGGTGATGTTAGATGATATTATGGCTTATATCTAGATTTTCCCCTAAAGCCTCATATACTTCTAGGTGGGGCTTTGGGGGTGACTAGGTCTGAGTGTGTGATACTGGATTAACCCACTGGTTTAGCATAGTTCTGGGTGTGAGCAGTAGACTAACTGAAAAGGGAAGGCCACCTTGGGTGTGTATGGCACCAACCACTAGGCTTGTAGCCTGGATAAAATAAAAAGGGAAAAAGGGAGGAATTCTTGCTTCCTTCTACTTGCCATATAATGAATTGTTTCTTCTCTGGGCCCCTCTGCCATACTGCCCTACCTTGGACTATAGACTGAAATCTCTACAAACTATGAGCTAAAATAAACTTTTCCTCTAACTTGTAGGTGTTAGGTATTTTGTCCCAGCAAAGAGAAAGTGAGACACATGGTAGTCATTATAGTAATGAGAGGGGTTACTGATTTATAAGATGTATAGCTTATTAGAATTAACAAGATTGCTGCATAAAGTTATACAGCAAAGTGATGAAGAAAAACAGTTGCTTCATTCTTCACTGCTGGGAAAGGGGAGCCAGCTCTCTGCTGTCAAGCTCTGGGCTTGAGTTACAACCATTTTTGTGTGGACTGAAGCCTAACAAAGAAGAGCAGATAGATGGAACTGGCCCATTGCACAGATAAATTCTAAATACACTTTTCTTTTCCTAAAAACTAGGCCCCTTGAAGAATTATCCTAGTTTGCCCACTAGGGAAGAAACTGGAGGCTTGCTGCTTAGAGAGATAAAGATGGAGCCCCACCCAATTCAGAGGTAGATCCAGGGGATTTGGATTACAGAGAAAGACAACAGGTTCCAGACAGCGTGTAGGCAACTCAGTCCACTTATGTGCAGTGTCAAGAGCTCTGGTTACAACCCTGGTGGCTGAAATTGGCACAAATGGAGCAGAGAGGCAGAGGGGAGCAAAAAGAAACTGCCTCAGGCTGAGGGCCAAGGCTTAATTAGCATTTTTAAACTTTAGTTTTTCAAAAGGGATTAAATATTAATAGATTTATAATTTTAGCCCCTTTCTTTTGTCTCCTGTACACTAACGTTTTAACTGTCTTTTGTTAATAATCAAAATGGTTTCTAACTGTATTATTTATATATACATGTATTTGACACAATGTTTTGAGTTATGGATATTTGATGCATCCTGAGAGCCTTATGTCCTTAGTTTTGCTTTATGATCAAGAAATGTATGTAAAATTAAACACCATCTCAACCCTGATCTCCATCTGCACCTGCAGAGTGCAGTGGACAGGAAAAGGTGTGAACAACCTGCCTCTGCTTTGCTCCATACATTTGAAAAGTCACGGCTATCTCCAGTGGTATCAGATGTCTAGGTGATCATCACTTTGGGTTTTGAAGTAATCTTATTTTGATATAATCTTGTAGTTTTAAGTAGATTGAGAAGTATTGGCTGTTATTCAGGAATTGATTTGTTTAGGTTTTTCTACTGCATTGAATTCACTGGCATTTCAAGTTATTAGAGAGCTTTAGAAACTGTTAAAAATAAGTCCTAATAGATGCTCTAAAAATACAATTATAGTGCTATTTTGTATAAGTTGCATATAGAGAGATTGAACAGACTTTCAAATCAGGATGTATGAAAATAAATGGCCATTTAATTTAGTTTAAAAATGATTCAGTTGTGATCCATTTAAGTGTTTCTGAAAAATTGACCAAACCAGCCAATTGTTTTAGCCTTTTGTAGATAAACCAACCTGATACATACCATGGTCTTTCTATATGTTTATCTGAATGTACTTCTTGAAATATTTTTCCATTTTTATGTATATATTGATTGTTAATAAGCAAATATATATTTGAATTTTAATTCATTAGCACATGTGTGTAGTACATGTATTTACAATAATCTTGGGGAGGCAGTACGTGTGCATAATGTGGCTTGTTTCTTTCTAAAATTGCCTCTTCTCCTCCTTTTCCTTCCTGTTCTAGTTATCCTTCTACCTTTTCACTCTTGTTTATATTGTCAATCTTAGTTCATGTTTATGGCATACAATGTCCACAGTCGTTGAGGTTAAGATTGTATATCTGGTGTATCTTCAGTCTACCTATTTCCCCATCCTCTCCTTCTCAGTCCTCATCCTTGGTTCCCTGGACTCCTTCCCATCTGCAAGAGACCTATCTCCTTGTCTTGTTCTATCCTTTATTTTTCTCTTAATTTGTACTTTGCCCAATTCAGATGAGAGATACCCTACACTGTTTAAGTTCACGTGTCTGATTTATTTCACTCAACATTATATTTTCTAGGTACATCCATTTTCCTACAAATGTCTCAAATCTGTCCTTTATAGTGGAGTAGTATTCCACTGTATATAGATACAACAGTTTCTTTGTCTTGTTTTCTCTTGTCTTGATGGGAATACAGGCTTTTTCCAGGATTTGGCATTGTTTTAAACACTGCATGAATTTCTGTAGCATGATATCTTAAGTCCTTTGGGAAGATTCCTACAAGAGAAATGGCTAGGTCTTAAGGAATTTCTAAGTTTAATTCTTTGAGAACTGTCCTTACTGGTTTCCATAATGCTTGTACTAGTTTACATGCACACCAGCAATGTAAGAAGGTTCCTTTATAACCACAGCCATGCCAGTATTGGTTATTTTTTGGTATTTTAAAAATGCCGTTCTTTTTGGAGTAAGATGACATCTTAGCATACTTTTACTTCCCATCTCTATAGTGGCTAGAGATGTTAAACATCTTTTTCATATATGTCTTGACCTCTTTTGCTTCCTCTGTGAAGTATTCGTTCATTTCACTTGCCCAATTCTTGACTGGGTCTCTAATTTTAAGCAGTCAAAAATTTTTTAATTTCTTTAAATATTAAAAAATATATTTGAATATTCTTTAAATATTCTAAATATTAGTCCTCTATCTGAAGAGTAGCTGACCAAAAATTTTTCTAATTCCATAAGTTGTCTCTTCACTTTAGTAACTGATTCTTTTGCTGTACAGACATTTTTTAGTCTGATATAATCCTATTTGTTGATTCTTGCTGTTATTTCTTGTGAAGTTGAAGTTCTGTTTAGAGAAATCTGTGTTTAAGTGTTTTACTTACCTTATCTTACCTTATCTTAATATTTCTTTTAGTTATTAGATCTTTGATCCATTTTGATTTTAATTTAGTACATGGTGAGAGATATACATCCAGTTTCATTTTTCTATAAACAGATTACTTTTTCCAGCACCACTTGAATAGGCTAACTTTCCTCCAATTTTTACGTTTGGCCCATTTGTCAAACATCAAATAGCTGAATGTGTCTGGGGATGTTTCTGTATCCTCTGTCTCTGTCCCATTGGTCCATATATCTGTTTTTGTTTGGGTACCAAGTCATTATCATCACTATTGCTTAGCAGCATAGCTTAAAGTCTGGTATTGGAAGACCTCCTACTTTGCTCCTGTTGCCCACAGGCTATTCTTGGTCTTTTCTGCTTTCATATAAATGTTAGGATTATTTTCTCTAGTTCCGTAAAGTATGGCAACTATAAAATTTGTAATTGGTTCTCACTATTAAGCATAGTGGATAAAATTGGAAGAATGTTATTTATCTGACTGGTCAGCGACTTACTTAACATGAAGCTTTTTGGTGCCTAAGAAAATCTTAGTGAAAACTGAAATTTACTTTCTTATATAAAGATTGGTTTCTATGTTTCTATCTATCTATCCATCCATCTATCATTCATCTATTCTCTGTTAATAGAAATTTTTTTTATTCTAAAGAAAATTATTTACTTTTTTCCCATTTGAGTTATTTAAGCCATCTTATTTAGGAATTATTTAAGCAATTTTTTACTGTGAAAAATTAAAAAAATTTTTTTTTGTATTTTTGTATTTTTACCGGTACCAGGGATCGAAATCACAACCACAGGCTTGCAAGGCAGGCGCTTATGCCGCTGAGCTAAATCCCCAGACCAAATTTAAAAATTTGAATATGAGACCTCTTAAAATTCAACAATGAGGAAACAACTCAACTAAAATATAGGCAAAAATGTGAATTGATATCTCTACTAAAAAGATATATGGATGGCAAATTAGTATATAAAAATGCTATGTAATTATAATCAGTGAATTGAAAAATGAGACAGGTGATTTAATACACAGCTACCAGTATCAGAATGATAAAAACCCAAAACATCGACAACTCCAAATCCTGGTAAGGATGTGCTATAAAAAGAGCTCTTTTGTTTGTGAGTGAGCAGAATGATTGAGCCCCTGTGATGATGGTCTGGTAGTTCTCCCAAAGCTAAACATAGTATTATATTACTAAACAATTATACTTTTTAGTATTTAGACAAAAGAATTGAAAATAAGTCTAAACAAAAATATGCATGAGAAGTGTATAGCAGCCTTCCTAATAATTTCTGAAGATTGGAAACAACAGAAGTACTCATCAATTTTCCTTCAGTAGGGGAAGCAAACTGTAGCACATTCATATGATGGAATATTATTCAGTGATAAAAAATATGAGCTGTCAAGCCACACAAAAGCATCCAGATCCCCCATACTACTAGTTTAAGGTTTATTTTATTTAAAATAAAACAATTTCATATATTACAGTTACTTTAACTACATTTTTAAACAGGTAAAACTTTTCTAACTTTGCTTCTCTCCTCCTCATCACGTGGTCTACAGCCTCATTCCTCCCTTGGATCTGCATAATTACAGAGATTTTGATGTACATGTCATGATATTTGTGCATTCACAATGACCAAAACTGATTTAGTGGCAACACTTAATAAACCTGCTGGACACCAGCCAGTACTGGTTGGAAGAGAAATAATTGTTTCTCAGACTTTTTTCCAGCATGATTACTATGGAGTAAAATATAAAGAAATCATTTTTGAAAAAGACAGTATCATGAGGTAAAGGAATTTTATTTCTCCTACTGAATCCTTATTTAAATGACCTGTAAAGTATACAAATAATTTTTAAACAGCTGCAAATGAAAGATATCATCCATACACTGTAAATTTTAATCTGAAGGATAGATATCACAATTATCTATTTTTGAGAAAATGGATTTGGGGGATTTAAACTGCCCTTTTCTTTTCCCCACCTATAGGGTTTGGATTCTGCCAGTAAACATAATCAAAGATACAATCAAATGAAGTAGATATAGTCAAATTGATCACTAAAAATAATTAGAACTACTGCCTTCTGAAATATATTTTTTTCCACCTGACTGAGAAATGATGTTCTAATTCTTTTCAAAATTAGCAAGTTGCATGTATATCAAATAGAAATTCCAATCTGAACATTTAAAACACAGTTTCGTCCAAACTGAAGCCCTGATTCCAGTCCCCTACATCCTGTCCTTCCACACTCAAGCTGCCACCACTTTAATTTAAGCCGCTGTCTTCTCTGAGCTGTCTGGTTGTGGTAGATTCTCCTGTAGTCTCTGTGCTTCTGTCCTACCTCTCTCCCCAGCCTATTTACCACTTAGAATTCAGAACAGTTACTTTAAAATATTATAATGTGGCCCTGCTTCTCAAAATCCCTATGGATTTTCCATCTCAGAGTAAAAGTCAACATCTTTGCAGTGGTCTCTCAGCCCTCCATGGACTAGAACATGCCCGTTCTCCAATGTGATCGTCTATCCCTTGATTACTAGGTTCCAGGCACATTTTCCTCTTTGCTGTTTCTTAAATACCTCAAACACACACCTCAAGGTCTTTGTTCTAGTTAATGCTGTCTATGATTTATTTTATATCTTCTGGTGTTCATGAAATCTTATACTGTGGTCATATATGATTCCCAAAACAGGTCACTTCTCACTTTGATTTCTTTTTCTCCAGAGCACTTCACATCATTTAGCATTTGTGTGCTTTTTAATCTACCTTTTACCTACTCCAAGAACGTGGAGTGTTTATTGTTTTTATTTGACCTCTAGCACCAAGAGCAAGCTTGACATATATTATTACACATATAGTTAATAGATGAATATGACAAACACATTTAAGCAAAAAGTCGAGGAGTAGAAAGTGTAAGCTTTCTCCTATCAAATGAAAAAATAGATCTGGATTTAGGTAGGGAGAGGTACATTTGTCAGGACTACTGCAACGGGAGGAGGGATACTACTACATTAGGGGGGACTCTCCAATGGTAGGTAACGCCTGCAGATGTCTCAGGTAGAAAAGGACTTGTACAGAGGGGAAAGAAGCAGCCTAGGGAGAAGAGATGTGAGGCTGTGGCAGGTATAGCTGTGGCAAGACAGCTTTAGCAGAAAAGGGGAGAATGTTCTGCACTCTGAGAGAGCCAAAGTTCAGCGGTCTGAGGGAAGGAAAGAAAGTCACCAGGCAATTTGTTTATATCAGTCTGTGGGGACTGTAGTGTGAGAATTTGAAGGTTTGTTATAACAGAATGCTACAACTGGGTGAGTCAGCAACAACAGAAATTTACTGTTCATAGTTATAGAAGTCTACGATTAAGGCACTGCTAGATTGGGTGTTTTGGAAGAATCTATGTCCTGGTTCATGGATGACACATTCCTGGGTCCTCACCTGGCACAAAAGACAACTAAACCTCCCCAAGCCTATGTTATAAGGGGCAAAATCCCATTCAGAGGACTCCATCTTTGAGTTATTGTCATCTCCCAAAAGATCTCACCTTGGTAAACCCATCACCGCCTTGGGGCACATCAACATTCAGACCATTCCAGGGGCTGTGCCTGTCTTGCTCATGGGTACACAAGGGAGTTGATCATCCAGAGTCTGATTTAAATTACAGGTAGAAGACTGATTTCCTGCAGGCAATTATTTTTCAGAATACAATAGAACGGATATGTGTGTGTATTTCTTATTTCCTAACTACTCTTGTTCCACATTGTTACCCCAGAATGTTTTGGTCACAGTAAAGTTAGACACCAATTTCCAGAATGGAGGGAGGGGCTGTGGGGATCATCAATGAGCTGTTGCACCACAATATATTGCCAGTAGCAGACTTAATGGAGGGGTCTTTCCTTAACATTCCTCTCATTTCTATTTCACTGATAGCATTGCACCCAACACATCTCCACCTGTTGTTAACTCAGAGACCCTTGAATCTCGCTTCATTATCTTTCTGCAGGGTTTCTGAAAGTAAGATACAGAAGATAGTTCAACCAGAGAAGTCAGGATGTTTCTTATTTTGTTCATTACTATGACAACCATGTGATCCAATATTACTAGAGCTAAAGCAGTGATCTATTCCATTATAAATCATTTACTATCATCAAAGAAAATTGGAATTAAATTATTTATATGTTTTCTTCCATTTAAACAGTTTGCTCTGGGGGCCAGCCCAAATCTCAGCATTCTGTAGATCTTATTAAATATATAAATCTTGTGTTTTCTAAGGCACTGCTACTTATGAACAAACCCCAAGCTCTTACTTTCATTTTAAAGGGTAGGAACTTTGGAGAATGCTAGGAATATATTAGTCTTAATAAGAAAACTCTATCATTTGAAGCTGAATAGTCTTAGGGCATTTACACACACCATTTAGGTAATATGCAAGTTCTCTATCCATGAAGGAAAAAAAAATCATACACTACAAGCCCTGGGAGATCTTTTTCCCAAGCCTCCTTATGAGAACTCAAAGGCAAAGAAGGAAAGTGATCCCATAAGGGAAGAGTTAAATTTAAGTGGTCTCATACTCTAGTACTTGAAAATAACTACATTCTTCAATGAGCAGTAAAAAATAGTAATTTCTGTTTGTCTAGAATTTATACTTTACGAAGTGCTTTTAAATATACCAAGGCATTGCATCTCACATTTGGCAGGAAGGAAATTACCTTCTCCATTTTGTTGATAAGTACAAAAGCTATTATCTATACCACACTTATTTCCTGCTAGGCACTATGCTAAGCACTCATATGATCTTTGCAACCACCTTCTGCCAGTGTGCTATTATTAACCTTGGACTGCATGCATTGAAAGTGAGGCTTCAAGATATTAAAAAATTTGCCTGGCGCCAGGCAATTAGTAAGTGAGGGTAGTAATTTGAACGTGCGCTTTCGCTATTCCTAATGCTTCTGACCACTGCTTCTCCACATTCTTTTTGGCTATATCTATACACTACTGTGCTATGTGTATTAAAGAGATATAAAAATACACTTAAAAACAAGAAAAATGTATACAGAAATTAAAATAATCTCCCCCCACACACTAGTAGAATGTCTTGTACACTCATGAACTTAATTGTGACAATTCTACTCTAATAGATAATTGTCCTCTGTGGACTGGTTACATGAGGAAGCTAAGGCTTTCTCAATATATCTTGGTAACTTGCCCATAATGACACAGTCTGCACAGGATTCCGGGAGACGTCCTACTCTCTTTTTCTAACACCCATTCCACCCCACTGGTCAGCCTTGGACTATGGCGTTCTGCATCATGCTCTTGGTTAGATACCTGCAGTTCCCACCCTGGGCACAGAGACTTGCCTCTCTCGTAGTATTACCCTCAGACTCTGTGAAGAGTAAGAGAAATTGTAACTGTTTGAATTAATCATATTTAAGTTCTTTTCAATTCCAATTTGTCTTGCCAGAGAACATCTTTTGTTTTTACCAGATAATTGCTAAATTTTCCCTTACACTAGATGCTTGTGTTGGCATAGTTCATATATATATATATATATATATATATATATATTGTGTGTGTGTGTGTGCTAAAATCTATATTTGACTGTACTATCGAACGGGGGCTAACCACTTCCCAAATTAGTATTTATTATTTTACTTGAGTGCTTTTTGCTAACTTCAAATGATTCTGTGAGTTCACTTTAATATGAATAAGACAAACTGTTGCTGTAATTGCTTACGAATTCAAACGACTATGTAACCTTACTTAACATTGTAAATGTTATGGCTGACATCCTCTCCCCCCACCCCAAGGCTTTCCTTTTCTGTGATCAAAGATGACACAGCAAGGTGGTCAGAGCAGTAGAGCTTCTGCAGGTGGGATGAGAGAAAGTTGGAAAGTTGGTATCACTTTCATCCCAGAGGGAAGTATGAGTCTAACCAAGCAATGTCTCATCACTAAGTATGGTTAGCTAGAGTCCCCCAGGCCTCCCCCATGACAGAGGAGATGGGAAGTGAATCCTGAAGGTGGCAGTCCCTGAGGGGACCAACTACCTTATGGAGCCTCTCAGTCCATAGAATCAAACCTTAACCTTTAAGAATTGTTGAAAAACTCCCCAGCTCTGGTCACATTTTTTGTTATTGTTGCTTTTGGTTTTTGGAGACAGACTCTCGCTAGGTAGATCAGGTTAGCCTCAAACTCACTGTGAGTGATCCACCTCCCTCAGCTTCCTGAGCACTGAGATTACAAGCATGTGCCACTGGTCTGGTCTTTTACTTTAAGAAAAGTAACTCACTGCCACTAAATGTAATATAAAATGAGTAATAGCAATAGTAATTATAATGCCATTTCTTACTCCATTTTTGCTTCCAAGAGTAAACTATTGAGAACAAAGAAGTTGACACTACTTCAAATCACTTGAATTGACTTTTGTCTCACTTATTCAACAAACATGTAAGAAATTCCCATCATATTACAAGTATCTGTTCTTCATAAACACTGAACAATGAACAAAATGAGGTCCAGGTTCTATAGAAGCCTGCCGTATGGGAAAGAAGAGAAGGCAGGAACACACAGGTGCACTGGAACTTAGTGTGTGGTGATGAGTCACTGAGGTGGACTGGCCGGCTATCGGAAGATCTTACAAAATCCAGCGTTGATTAATTTGCTTTGTCTCATCCACTTCTGTGATCCTGAGACTTCAGGTAGACAAGATACTTCATACAAGCATAAAGATACATACCTGTGATCACAGTCCCTTCCCAACTCGAGCCATTTTAAAGGCCCAGAACCCCTCTAGTGAGGGAGAGATCAAGGGCCCTTGGAAGGACCATGGTACAATAGTGAAGTATTATACCATTAACCTTCCTCCCCAGGTGAATCTACAGTCTCTTACTAAGGGAGCTATGTACTGGGAAAAGAGAAATAATCAGAATATTGAACTGGATAATAATCAGAATTTTGACTACTGGATACTGACTCTAAATTGATATTGTTTCCAGGAGGCCCAAAATATCTCTGTGGCCTTCCATCAGGCTGAAGGCTTTGGGGATTGAAATGATTAATGGAATCTTAGTGCAGTGGGTAATTCATGAGTAACTGGACTCCGTGGTTATTTATCCAGTTCTGAAATACACATTTGAAATATACATACTTAGCAACTCACAGAATTTCCACGTTGATGCCCTGACTTATGGAGTGAAGGCTATTGCGGTGGAAAAGGCCAACTAGAAGCCACTAGAACTGCTTCTATGTAAAAAAAAAAATAGTACATCAAGAGAAGTACTTCCCTGGAGAGTTCACAGAAATTGATGCTTCCTTTAAGGAAATGAGAGATACAGAAATAGTGAATAGTGCCATATTTTCATTCAACATTCAGTCTGGCATGTGCAGAAGAAAGGTAGGTCTTGGAGGATGACAATGGATTGTTAGAAATTTAACCAGGTGGTGATTCAGATTGCACTTGCTGTATCAGATGTTTTTATTTTACTTGCTTTAGTAAATTAACACATCTCTTGGCACATGGTATGCAGCTACTGACCTAGAAAATCCCCTTTTCTTCATCCATCTCAATGGAGGCCACCAAAATCAGTTTTCTTTCATCTGGCAAAGCCAGCAATGCACCTTCACTGGTCTACCTCACGGGCAAATAAAGTCCAGTGCTTCGTTAAAATTTAGTTTTCAAGAACCTTGACCATCTTCTCTTCGACGAAATATTATATGAGTTCATTATGGTGATGAGATTTTGCCGATTGTACCAGTGACAATCGTGAGCCAGAAGTAGCAATACTACACTTATTGACAATATCTTTGTATGGAAAATAAATCTAACTAAATTTAAAGGGCTTGTATCTCAGTGAAATTTCTAGGAGTCCAGAGGTATGGAGCATTTAGAGACATCCCTTTTTTAGTGAATAATAAATTGTTGCAACTGTCTCCTCCTGTAACCAAGAAAGAGGCACAACACATATTTCTTAATTGAGTATGATCCTTTGACCATCTACTGAGTGACTACAAAAAGATGCTAGTTTTGAGGGTAGCCTAGATTACAAGGCTCAGAAATAGGCCCAGGCTACTGTGCAAGCTACTTGTCACTTGGTCCATATGTTCTAACAGATCCAAAGGTACTTGAAGTGGCCTATTGGGATGCTCTTTGGAGGCTTTGACAAGCATATATAGATGAATCAAAATGAAGACTTTGGGATTTTGGATCAAGGCTCTGCCTTCATTTACAGACAACTACTCTCCATTTGAATGACAGCTCTTGGCCTGCTCCTAAGCCTCAGCAGTGACTGTTTAACCATGTAACACCAAGTTACTTGTTACAAGTTACTTGACCTTCAGGCCATCAAGTTGGGCATCGTCATGGTTTATGTCAGTGGCCCCCAAGTCTCATGCCTTTGCATTATGCATCTGTGATTGGTTCATTGTCTAGCACTTGGATTGGCGGTGTGAGTAGTACACTGGCCTGGGGGTGGAGCCAGAATGTGATTTAATGGCAGGAAGAAGATGTGTCTCGCTCTCTTGCCAGTTTTCACTTGCAATTTGCAGCCGCCATGAACTGCAGCCTGCCACCCTGCCTTGGAGCCAACTGAGTATGGACTGAAACCTTCAAAAACTGTAAGAAATAAACCTCTCCTTCCCCAACTTTGTGCATCAGGTTTTTAAAAAAATTTTATTTAAAGAAAGACTAAACAAAACAGAAAATGGGTAGAAATAATACATACATTCAGAGAAAAAAAATAAACAGTAAGAAATCACTAGTTAATGTTTACATACTGCCCTTTTACAAACAGTTGTTCAAGATACAAAAGTGGAACATATAAAGTGGGAACTCAAACAGTGAGACTGCACACAATCAGTTGTCCTATCCAACAAAAACTTAGTAATATGGTTTTCAATCCTATACACTTAAACATACATGCAGTTGTCCATATCTTCATTTATGTTGGGATTAAACAAACTAAAGCAGGCTAAAGTCATTCTGAACAAAGAATAATATTGTTGCTGGATTTCACATCATGACACTCCGGGATCAGCACTGGGTACTGTAATGTCTTTTTTTTTTTAATTTTATTTAAAGAAAGACTAAACAAAACAGAAAATGGGTAGAAACAATACATACTTTCAAAGAAAAAAATAAACAGTAAGAAATCACTAGTTGAAGATTACAGATTGTCCTCTTACTAATAGTTATTCAAGATACTAAAGTGGAGCATATAAAGGGATTCAAACAGACACACTACATAACAACATTCAGTTGATGAAGGGCCATACAGACAATTGTGGCTCCAGTTTATAGCGGAGTTGAAAAATTCCTATTGCTGAATGATATTGTAACCATTCTTATGCTGTACATTACTCCCGTGTTTGTGGTGAAAACTGAGCTCCCAGTCATTTAGAAGTACAGCACACTCAATTATGTATGGTACATAATACTACACTTGTACCATTATTTTATGGTGTATTCCTTGTACTTATTTTTAAAATGTTTACTACTAAAACACTAGACCACATTAGACCAGTAGCAGACTCATACAACTCATGTTGGCCAAGTTTCAACTAGATCAACAGATCAAGGTCAGAGATTGGCCTATCAATGATGGCAAACCATTTTGAGAATGAGTACCCAAACTGCAACCTCAAACACATTTATTTATTTATTTATTTATTTATTTATTTATTTTTTGCAAAGCCCCAACATTGCAATTAAACCTGAATATTGAGATTTTAGCTTAAAAAAACTCATACAGCTTGTGATGTCACAGTAGAGGGGCTCTTTGTGCTTGTACATGTACCATGGTTTCACCAACACAGGAAGCTCTGTGTAAATACCCTCCATGATGTTCACACAGGGGCAAAATTGCTTAGTGATATATTTCTCAGAAGGTATCCCCATTGTTAGGCAATGCATAACTGCACTAAACTACTGTTCTGGACTCAACTGGGTCTATTCATTAGGAGAAGGGAGTTGAAAACAGCAGCATAAGAAAGAAAGTTTTAGGGTGGGGTGCATAACTCAATGGTAGAACATGGGAGGAAGAAAGGAAAGGATGAGGGAAACAAAGGGCAGGAGGGAGGAAAGAGAGAAGGAAGGAAGGGAGGGAGGAAATGAAGGAAAGAATTTAAGTACTTCAATTGTGAGCCAGATGCAGGTGACCTTAAACGGACAAGAAAAAATAGCAAATACAGGACAGTCTTGGTTACTTTCTTCTCGTTGCTGAGACAAAATATCCAACACCCAAAATTAAGGAAGAAAGGTTTATTTAGCTCACAGCTTGTGGAGGTTTCAGTCCATAATCAGCTGACACCAAGCACAGAGGCACACGGCAGAGGGGCAATACTTCAAGGTGGCAGAAGACAGCAAAGCAACAGGAGCAGAAGAGGGAAGAGCAAGCTTCTCTTCCTTCCTCGTATTGTACACAGGCCACTCTTCCTCCAGGGTGGGTGTAGCATGCACACCACCTTTGTGCCTTCATTGCACAGGCTCAGGATGTGTACAGAGTAAGGATCCTGGGTCCCTGCTGAGTCCCTTAGTTAAATTTCTCAAGTTGACACACCATGTCAACAATAACAGTGAAAATATAGAAAATAGACCTGCCTGAAAATAGAAAATACAAAAAGTAATTTCAGATACCTTCCTTCTAAAAGGTACTGCTCTAATTTGAATATGGTTCATCCCCTCCAGAACTCCTGTTGAAATCTGGCTTCCACTATGGTGAAGATGTAGGGACTTTCAGAGATGAGGAGGTCACTGGAGGGATTAAGGACGCTCTCTTGGGCCTGGATTAATTATCACCCGAGTGGATCCTTGCAAAGCAAGGCTGCCCTCCTGTTTTGCCTCCTGAATGGTCATACTGGGCAAAGATTAAAAATTATAAATTTAATAAATAAACTTCAGGAAACTTTCAAAGAATATTCTGAAGTAGATCCAACAGTTCCAGTGAAGCAAATCTTGCTCTTTTCTTCTGTTTTTAAAATCTTATTTTCTAATGGGCCAAAATATGAAGCAGGCAATTTAATGAGAAAAAAAAAGTAATTGAAATATGAAACTAATAGCTTACAAAATAACCAATATGTGCTTAGACCTTTTCAGTCAGCTTTAAAAAGAAAGGAGGCTAGAAATAAATGGAGGTTATGGTTCTCTGAGTAAAATAACTGGCCCCTGAAATTAAAATAAGAGAAAAAATATTTTTTCCTATCCTCTAAGTATTGGAAGCATTTTGGTGAGACAATTGAGATTACAAGCAGAAGAGTCATTGAAGGAACTCACGTCCCATATTGGCTAAGCAATAGGATGACTATCCAAAATTTGTTCCCTGGTGCTTCTCCAAATGCTGCAGAAGAAACACTGAAACAACACCCAAGATTTGGAGGCAGTGAACAGCTTTTACAATGGTGGTCCTGACCAACTTGTTCCCAACAACAAAGGAAACCAGGTTTCACACTTTGGGTCTGAGGTTTTTAATAGTCTTTTACAGTCAGGAAATATAGAATTAGAATGTGTATATTTTTTGATAGGGCAGGGCAAGTCCCATTAGTCTGGGGAGCAAGCAGGTCGAACAGGAAATGGAAACATAGCACTCAAGATATCAGTGTGGATGAAGAACCAGGGAGTGAGCTGCAGGCATCCACACACAAGTCAGGAGGCCGTATTATATGGGGCAGGTTGGAAAATAAAAATAGAATAAAAGGGCCTTTTCCTCCTTACAAAGGAGACAATGGTACCCAACAATTCCAGGCCTTTCCCTAAAGCTGTGTTCTCGACTCTCAGAGGGTGCCATGCGCAGCCATATTAACTAATCTCTCCATCAGGGTAGAGCTATGGCAAATGAGTCTTCACATTCTGTCCTCAGCTCTTAGCTCAGTGGCTTACACAGCACAGATACTCAAAAGTATTTGCTGAATTCAAACTTCAGAGCTGGAATGTGATTTTCTGTCCTTGACTGATGTGAATAGGGGTCTCACTATTGTCCCTACTAATGGAGTCCTGGCCCCTCTTAGGTCCCATTGCAAATTCCTTTCTCCCCTCTACCCTCACTGCCACCTCTCTGCTGTGGGGATCACCATAATGGTTTGAAAGTAGCATAAATAACACCCTCAGCCTTAAGGAATTTATAACTGAGCAATGTGGATAGGCAGGCCTCACCGATTGCACTGAATCACCAGAATATCTCCTGGTAGGTAAGGAAAATCTGCCCCAATTCAGTTCTTGTTCCAATAAATTCCTCTGAGGCCAAACTAGAAACCTAAGAATGAATACCTGGTAAGAGTGAAACAGGGCTCTGCCTAGCATCCCCATGTTAGCAGCTAACTGCTACATAATGGTAAGTCTTCAGGAAAAATAGGAGGTCCCCTTCCAGGCAACCCCGTCATGGCTACTCGGGGGCTCCTCTGTCCTCTGGGAGCTGTTCTGCCCATTACCAGCTTGGCCTACTCTTGCTGTTGTTTGGGGTTACCTCTACAATGTGTCCTGGATGCCAGCTTGGTCCTAGTGTTAGGGCCTTCTTCCTTGGCCTGGATTTCACCTTCTTGTATCAGGTGGCAAACCAGCTGGTTTCTGTCCCAAATCAGGTTTTCTGAGTCCTCACAAAAACCAACCAGCCTCTGAGCAGGAAATCCTGCCCCTCCCCAAAGAGTGGAAAACCACAAAGGAAGAGACAGATGAACCAGAAGGAAAGAAGGAAAGGCAGAGGAGGGAAGAGAGAGAGAAGAGGAGCAAAAGGGAAAAGGAGATCAATAAAAAGAAGTCACACTTGTTTGACCTCAAGGTAAGACTTTTTAAAAACTACATACCTATGATAGTCACTTTTTGTGTCAGGGTCTAAAACACAGTAGGTCCTCAAAAAAAAAGCAGTATTGAAATAATTAATCTATTGAAATAAACAGGGCTGAGCTGAAAACAAATTTCACTGTCAGATGCTGGTCCAAAAACAAGAAATGCCCGATGAGTTTTCAAATGTGTGGGAAGCAAGATATGATAAGATGCAGATGGAACCACATGTCTGGTACTGGCACAAAGCGCATTCTGATCCTTTTGGGACAGAAATTAAGCTGGACAAAAAAGTTGCAAAGAAGAGTCTTTAAAGAAAAAAAGTCTGCTTGTTCTGTGAGAATCATAGAGATATCAGTTTGTCAGCATTTTTTAAAATTAGCTTTAAACTGATGACAGACACAAAGGCCGAGCCGTATCATGAAAATTGCTAATAGTGCTGAAATGTGCACGTGGCATCTCATCACCAGCTGATTTAGTATGACTAATAATGAGATGAAGAGCTTCAAGGAAGTCTTGTTTTATCAAGGTCTTGTTCCATGCAGAGAGAGGCAAAAATTTGTCAATCTTTGACAAAGTCCCGTGCTACTCACGGATCCCTTACTCCCAGCTCAGCCTGCCTGCTCAGGGTACTGATCTTCTGAGCCTTAAAAGAGTTCTGTTCAGGGAGAATTCCAAGGCAATTCTTTCAGGTCAGGGAGCTGCAGAAACTGACAGGAAGAGGAAATGCCATTCCCCACCCTCCCACTTACCCAAACTCTCACTTGCCATCCATGGGCAAATCAGCCAGAGCATCGCAGTTTTCTGGTCCAATCACTTGGAGGATTAAAATAGCTAGACTTATGCTTCAGGAAACATCCACAGATGATGACAATGCTGTGTTTTCAAAACAGTGGGCTTTTAACAGTCCTGTTCCTTCTGCTTGTCCAACAGAGCTTAACAGTGTCAGAGGCATGCACTTTGAAGTGGCTATTTGTTTTTATTTGTTTGTTTGTTTTTAGTGTCAGTATTTCTTTTTGGGGGTTGGTGTGAGTTAATGGGAGTTGGGAGTTAAAGAAGGGTGGAAGAAGTATACAGAGTGAGAATAGTCTCACTTCTACATGCTTACCAAGTTTTTAAAGAAATCATCTTCCCTTCTTTAGTATGACATGAAAACAAAATCCAAAAATCCTAGCTCTCCTTAATATTCATTTTGGTAAAGTAAGAGCTCCCTGCATCCAATTTCTAAGCTGGAACAAATCTTAAAGGTAATCTAATTTAATTCCTCTTCTTGCCAGATAAGGAAACTGAAACCAAGAGAAGGGAAGGGTTTTGCCCAAAGTAACATACGTGTTGGTGTTGGAAGAGAGACTAGAACCCAGCTCTCCTCCAATTTTACAGGGATTTTTCAACTTTACAGGAAAGTGTCCCAGATACCCAAAAGCCCATAAATACTGCAGCTAATGATGAGATGGGATATTTAAAAGATACTCCAGTAATTCTTGCCTGGCATAAACAGAAGGAAAAGATTTTCCTGACAGTTGAGTTTTCCAAAGTCTGTTTTATACCTCTTAGAATAAAGAATAGAATTTAAGATAGGTTTATCCTTAAAAAAAAAACAAAAACTAGAATCTTTCTTTTCTTTCAGTACTAAGGATTGAACCCAAGGACTTCTACACTAAGCTACAGGCTCAATCTTGTTCTTTAAGACAGGGTCTTGCTACGTTGCCTACCATGCTGGCTTGAACTTGTAAATCTCCTGTCTCAGCCTCGCAGGGTATTGCCATTACGGCAGCTACCACACCCAGCCAACAATGGGAGTATCCACCGATCCTGCACTTTACACATCGCTTTCCACAATCTTCATTATTATCCTCATTTTACAAATAATACTTCTTTAAGTTGCTCAGATTCATGGAGAAATCAGATACTAGTATTTCTGGGGGTCTCTTGTTGGCAGGCCCAGGCTCATGCTCTGTACCAATGTGAATATTTATAGCTGAGTAACTTTTACTCGACTCCATTCCTCCTCAGCATATGGACCCTGGCTCCAGCTATTTCAATCTAAGCGAGGCTTCTCTGCCATGTCACGCTATTCTAGACACCCCACCCAAACCCAACACACCCAGTTTGCCCTCTTGGAATGGCTGGTCACCAAGTTCATCTCCGAACTTCGCACATAGCCTTCAACACTTGGCTCCAGGACCACCTCCTCCCAGGAGCTTCCCTGACCACCCTGGCCTGATTTGGGGTGCTTCAGTCACCCTCCATATGCATACTCTCAGCTCTGGTTTACTGGACTTCTCCTCTTACATTTCACTACAATCTCTTTAAAGACAAATACCATGTGTCACTCCGTGTGCTATATTCCTAGCACCTAGCACAGTTCCAGGCATGTATTAGTGCTCAATAAATGTTTCGTTAACATGAAAGAATGAAAAGTAAAATATTTCCCTCTTCTTTTCTTCCATTAAAATCATTTAATAATGTCTCATTTCCATGCTCTTGACTCTTGGGCAACTGCTGGAGAAAAGGAAGATGTCACAATTACAAACTTACCCTCCATTCTAGCCTGATACACATCCCCCAAAAAACAAACCTCACCAGAGTCAGACAGGCACTCTGAGCAAACATGAATTTCTGCTTCCCTACACAATGCACTGATCACAGTGGAAGAATCTGCAGGCTAAACTCTATATGGACAAAGAGAAGGAGATTCATGAAATGAGGCCCCAGCAGCAAAGAAATATCAACACTGTTCCTGAATATGGAACAGTGCGAAAGCCCGACTGGTCTTGATGGGAAGCTGACAAGAAGCCAGGAGCCCAGGAGATCTCAGGGATGGGAACAACTGGAACCCCAGAAAACAGAGGGAGAGAGGGGTAAAAATAGGGGGAGACACTTGTACTCTGCAGCTACTCTACCTGGAGAAGGAAAATGCATTTTCTGGAGAAAATAAAGACCAGGCACAGCAGAGGAAGGGTCAGGCACAGAGCTACAAAAGAGTGGGATTAGAGAAAGCCTCTCTACGAAAAAATGAGACCCCAGCTCCTTTCCCTGGCCCAGGTTCCAGAACAAGAAAGTCTGGTTTATACCCCTCTTCACCCAACCTTCTCTATAGGCAGAAAAATTAAGGAATCACCTCTGTAGAAAGACCCAACTAAAAAGTAAAATGCAACAGACACTTACACATGGGTGTCTCCAAGTGAAACAGGATCACACTGCACTAGTCCAGCAATTTACAAGCTCTGTCCTTGCTTCAGCAGTGAAGGGGTGACTGAGGCTGAAGACCACAGAAAGGCAATCAAGAAAACAGAAGCCATCCACAGTCATAGCCATCCAACCATCCCAGACATAACAGAAGCAAGCACATTCCTCACTGGCCTCAAGAAGCCTCTTTTAACAGTACAAATAATAAAAGTTCTATTTGGGATTTAATAAAAGGAATAAAATTATAGTAAGAACTCCCAAAAGAGAGCACAGAGAAAATAGAAGGAAATTTTTTAACCAAATGCATTATTTCTCCACTTTTCCAAACAAAACAAAAGATTTGAATTTGTTTTAAAATTTTCATTTTCATTAACACATTTTGTAAAACAGTGATTGAACTCATCGTGGCCAGCTGGCACAAGTATGTAAAACACTCCAATTCTTTTTATATTCCCATCTCTCCCTCCCTCTCTTTCCCTCTCATGGGCCTTCTCACTTTTGCCAAAGATCTCTCTGTTCCGTACTGAATGGACCCACTAGGTACCCAACACATGAACAGCAGCAGCAGAAAACTCTCATCAAAGCACAGCACTGAAAAGATTAGAACCCCTGTGACAAAAGATCTGAAGAGTTCTAGACAGAAGAAAACAATTCACAAACCAAAGATCTGGAATCCAACACTGGAGGCTGGAAACGGAAAGGCAATACAGCAACATCTTCCAATTTTGAGAGAAAATAATCTCCAATCTAGAAATTCTTCCCGGACAAAAAACAATCAAGAGGAAGGTAAAGTGACGACAAGCAGACAGGGCTGATCAGCACACCAGTTTCTGGGTGTCTAGTGTCCAGTGGATTAAAACCCACATACAGGTGTTAAAAGTGTGAAGTATCATTCCTGTATGCAAGTCTCAAAAGAACTTCTCTACCATTTATGAGAAAGTAAACTGAAGAAACAAATAGGAATTTCCAGGTAACAAGCAGCAAAGGGATGTCCTCACATGACAGTCTGTAAATCTAGCCCAGGGTGGAAGAACAGAAGAGAGCTCCAAGAGAGGCATCCCCAAGGAGGAGGAGAAAGGGACCCAGGGGAGGAAAGAGGGGAGAGACGGAGGGAGAGGGAGAGTAAGCAAACTGATAGGCCATCCAGTTAATTCGACCTACTTATCTGAACTTTTTTTTTTTTTTTTGTCTTTTTCATTTTTATTGGTACCAGGGATCGAACTCACAACCACCTGCTTGCAAGGCAGGCGCTTATGCCGCTGAGCTAAATCCCCAGCTCCCGACCTACTTATCTGAGTTTATAGCTCTTGTCAGAGTTTGGAGAACGTGAATAGCTAAGAAAGAAAACAAATAAAAATGAGACAAATAAAAAAAACCTCCCACAGGAAAATAAAGACTAGAAGAAACACACAACACAATTCAGCTGGAAACTGAGTCACAATGATATGCACACTGATTCATAATTTCATTAAAAATTGTGATATTATAGTATTATGAACCTAGAAGAGGAGGAATGAGTCTGTGTTGTAAAAAATAAAATAAAAATAAAAACCCCAATATCCTTTAGTAGGAAATCAGTAACTTCTAAATCTGCACAATCAAGAAATAGCAATAAAAATATATTGTCTAAAAAAACATGATTCAGGGGAGAATCGAGGTTTAACAGTGATTGCCTCTGAGGGAACCAGAGCTTGGGGAACTGAAAGCAAAAACTGCTGTTATTCATTATAACACAAGTTTCCCGGCCACAGTGTTGATGCCTAGAGGCATTAGGTCAAATCCTGAACAAGTGATAAAGTGTTTCCCCAATTACCTAATGCTGAAGTTCTCCAGTCTGTCCGCAGGTTACTTCAGAATCACCTGGGAAGTGGCTGAGAATCCCATAGCTGGACAGTGGTTAAAATGGTACAAAGAACCCAGACCTTATACAGGACCATTCAACAGAAGACAACCCTCAGCACAGGATACATGCTGCACAAATGGGATGTATAGCTGACTCGCAAGATACAGACTGGTGGATGGAAAATTACCAAGAGGAAAAAAAAAAAAAAAAAAACGAGAAGGGCGAGGGGAGGAGGAGGACCTGAGCAGCAGGAGGCTTCCGGGAGACTTCTGGAGGGGGCCCAGGTTTCAGACAGTGCCTGGGGGCGGCAGGGCGGGGCTGAGGCACAGAGGGGGGCGTGTCTTGCTAATTGACTTGGCAGGGTTCTTGCTTAAAGTGGATTTTGTAAGGAAGAGCACAGATGGGGCTCACAGAAGGTCCAGGAGCCTGAAGACAATGGGAAAGCAGAGATCTTCAGGAAAATACACGTTCCTGGCTCCTGACCTTGATATAGCCCTATCCAGGCTTTGGTGGGGTTTGGAAACCGTTGCTCTAGAGCTGAAATTGTGAACATGTACGGAGGGGTGAGGGAGCCACTCAGGAATTCGGATTTGATGTGTGCAGCTGTTCCTGGGAGTCTCTCCATGTGTTAGGAGTCTCTCTCCTCTCTCCTCTTTTCTCTGTCTCTCCCCCTCTCTCTCTTATCTTAACCCATAAATACCTCTGTGCCTCTGAACATTGCCAGAAAGGAAGCAGCAGGCTGATTCTAAATTCCTGGGTTGCCGCTTTGTCTTCCAGGCTTGGGGCTCCCTCTCCTGGCAGAAGCCTCCTAAAACACACAGCACCCTCAACCCAGAAATTCCCCCGAGTGCCCGCTCTCTGAGCTCATGAGTCAAGGCCACTGCCAGCCCTCAGACTCCGGCCAGGCAGAAAAGGGAAGATAAACCCTGGGGAAGGCTGCTTGCCTTAAGTCTGTGAGTATGTAAAGATCAGGTGGGAGAAATACAAGCAAGAATAATACAGGGTCGTCAGGGCACAAGGAATTTAACTTTCACCCTTAGCCAAGCTTTATGGTAGACGGAGCAGCCACATTATCTGCCTTCCAAAAGGGAAGCAGGGAAACACACTAGGCCAAAAGCTCACTGAATTTGGAAGCAGAAGGCAAGGGCTCATCATCCACTATTTCCCTCGGTTCTGCAAAGTCTCCTTTCCAGAGCCGTGTGCCATGTCATCTGGAACTGGGCTGCATAAATCACGTCCCGCAGTGACTCTGTCTCCACACGCCACTGGATCTCTCTCACACGCTGAGAAAATGCTCAGCTTCACAGCATCTGGCACGGAACAAACGCTTAGAAACGTCTGAATGAAAGCGTGACTCCTTACTGCCCCCGCCCGAGAGCACCCTGCAGACGTGTGCCAAAGCCCCTCAGCAGATCGCCAGGCCACTCTCACAGTGGACAGGGAGTGTCCCGTGTGCACTCCCGCAGTGCCAGTGCCAGTGCCAGGGCCCCCACGAGCCCTCACCTGCTCTTCCATTCAGGGCACTCTGGCCTTCACACTGGCAGCAGCCTGGTATCCATCACCAGCGATCCCGGGCGCGCACCTGATGCACTGTCCCTCCACCCCCTCAGCCTCTGCGTCCCTCGTCCTGGGGTTCATCTCTCTTGGCTTCCAGCTTCTCTGGGGCCCTCCTGCTCCCCGTGCTCACTGCCCCCCCCCTCCTGCCTGGTTGTAAAGCTCATCTGCACTGCGTCCTTGCTGGCTTCCTGCTTTATCTTTTGTCATGTCACTCTTCCAAGTCTGGCTCTCTGGCCTTGGCCTTCTCCTGTGCTCCAGACGCCTACCAGATACCGAGTGTTAGATGTTTCCAAACCACCTCCTCCAGGCATATTTCAAACGTGAGTGCTGGGCACTGTCCTGTGCCAAGCACTGGCTAACCCTGGAGATGCACTAGCAGGTGGGCTGTGTCTGATGAGAAAGAACCAGGTCTGGGAATAGAAGCTAAGGAGTACTACAGTCAAAGAATGCCCAGGGTTGGGAGGCACCTTGCCTGGTCCTAGGGGTCAGGGCAAGGTGGCTCTTCCTAAGTGTGACTGTGGAGAAGTATCTGAAGGGCAAGGAGCTAGGGGAACAGGAAAGGAGAAAGTTCCTGGAAATAATGGCAAAGATCATGAAGAATTTTTAAAGTGAAATAGTGATTTTGGCTTTATTCTAAGAATGGCAGGGGACACTGAATCCTCTGAAGGTAAGAAATACACTGCTCAGATGTAATGTGACAAGTGGGTGGACTGAAGCCACAGTGAACTTCACAGTGGTAACAGTGCCTGTGTCTTAGGTTGGATGCTAGGATCCACTGAGGAATGATATGGTACTTTTTTACAATGGAGTACTACTCAGCCATAAAGAAGGATAAATTGGAGACTTTTATAAGTAAATGGATGCAGCTTAAGACCATACTCATAAGTGAAATAAATCAGACACACACACCAGACGGAAATGTTCTACAGTTGAACCGGTGGTGATAGTATCTCAATGCTGCAAATTTATGAAAATCATTGAATTATACATTTAAAATGCGATGATTTACCTTTTTGTGAAAATAGTTTCCTATGTTAATGGTATATTAAAAACATAATGATAGCACTTAATAGAGAATTTGTACTAGTACATGATGTATCTTACTTTTTTTGCATTCCCCTCCCTTCCCTTCAACCTCTTCCTCTCCTTATTTACAAAAATTTGCTTTTGTTTTTCCCATCTATTCTTTTCTTTTTTTTTAATTTTATTTTGAAAGTGGTAAAATATAATAGAACAAGGCAGAATAAAGCCAACTAAGATCGTACAGTGAAATTGGAACAGAACTTCACAACAGGTTACCGGGATAACAGTAATAGGTATCACAGTATATTTCATTATCTTTACAATAGTTGTTCTTTCAATCACGTATATCAAAATAAAATGAAATACAGAACATTATAGAACTTATCAAAACAGAATATTGAATAGAGCAGTACTATTAATCAGAATAGAGCAAAATAGTAATAAAAATACTTGCCTTCAAATAGATGGTAGAAGGAAATCCTCCTTATTTGCTATGGTTCTCCTCCCAGGAGATGCTCAGATTTCTGGTTCCCACTTGCTAATGGGGGGACAGGGGAGGGGGTTAGGGGAAGTGGGATGTTTGACTCTAGGCCGTGCACCAGTAGGCTCACTATTGCTTAGCAGGGAGGCAGGCTGGTTTCTTGGTTTCCCAGCGTCCTAAGTTCCAACATGGCGTGGATCTCAGGAGACGCTCTATTCTTTTTTTCTGTTCCTTTCCTCCTCCCTTCCCTTGTTCCTCTTCTCATTTCAACATTTTCTTCCCATTTCCCATTATACAGTTTGTTCTTTATTTACACTTTTGATTTTCCACACCAGAGAAGCAATGTGGTATTTAAACATATGTGTCCAGCTTATTTCACTTAAGAATATGGTTTCAAGATACATCCATTTAGCTAAAAAGTTTCTACTTCTTTATAGCACAGTAATGCTCCAGTATGTATATAAAAAAATCTTTAGCCATTCGTCAATTGATGGACATTTGGGCTGTTTCCAAGATGTAGCTATTACAAACTGTGCCGTATAAACCTGGCTGTGCATACAACACTTGGTGTGATGCATTTAACTCTTTCAGGAAAGATACCAAGAAGGAGAAGAGCTAAATTGAATGGAACCTCTGGTTTGAGTTTTTTGAGGAATCTCCACATTGACTTCCATAGTGGCTGCACCAGTCTACACCCCACCAACCGTGGAAAACAGTTCCTTTTTCCTCACTGTTCCACCTGCATTTGCTATTGGCTGATTTATTGATAATAGCCATTCTTTCTGGAGATGGAATCTCAGCATTGTTTAATTTGCATCTCGCAAATGACCAGGGATTTTGAATACTGTTTATGTATTTATTTTCCATTTCTATTTCTTCATCTGAGAAATGTATATGTATTTCAGATGCCCACTTTTGGACGAGTTTTTTTTTTTAATTTGAAGGTTCTAATTATTTTAAGCTCTTTGTATACTCTAGATATTAGTCCTTTGTCTGAAGAGCAACTGGAAAAGAATTTTCCTGTGCTGTGTGTTTTCCCTTCACTCCGTTGATGGTTTCTCTTGCTGTGTGAAAAATTTTTAATAAGATGAAATACCACTTCTTGCTTCTTTGTGATAGTTCCTGTGTGATCAAGGTTTTCTTTATAAATCTTTGCCTAAGATGTCTTCAAGAATTCTACCTAGTTTATCTTTCAGAAGACTTAGTGTTTGTTTTAATATTTAGATCTTTGATCTATTTTTATTTTAGTTCAGTGCATGTTGAAAGATATAGGTCTAGTTTTAATCTTTAACATGTGGAAAGTCAGTTTTTCCAGCACCTTTTATAAAAGAGGCTATCTTTCTTCCAGTGAAGGTGTTTGGCGCCTTCATCAAAAATAAGATGACTGCGTGTGTTTGGAGTTGTTTTTCATTTCCTAATCTGTTCTATTGATCTTTGGGTGGGCGGGAGGAGTTCATTTTGTTTTGTTTTGCCAGTACCATGCTGTTTTTGTCACAGTAGTTTTGTAGTACAATTTCAAGTCAAGAATTATGATAGCCCCTGCCTTGCTTTTGTGGCCCAGAATTTCTTTTGCTATTCTGGTTACTTCTGGTTCAAAATGAATTTTAGGATTAATTTTCTCTAATTCTGTGGGGTATACTATTGGTATCTTGACCCAGACTGCATTAAATCTGTATAACAACTTTGGAGGTATTGGTTTTTCTGATCCAAAACAAAGGATATCTTTGCATTTTCTAATACCCTCTTCAAACTTCTTTTTGAGAGTACTGTAGTTTTCAATGTAGAAATTTCTTGTTTCCTTCACTAGATTGGTTCCTAGGTATTTCATTATTTTGGATGCTATTGTGAAAGGTTTGGTTTCCCTAATTTTTCCCTCAATGATACTGTTACTTGTGTATAGGAATGGTACTGATTTTTGATTGCTGGTTTTGTATTGAGCTACACTACTGAATTTGGTTATTAAATCTAGAAGTCTTTTGGGGGAGTTTTCGAGGTCTTCTATACAGAGTATCAATGTCATCTGCAAAAAATGACAATTTAACTTTCTTTCCTATCCTTATTCTTTTTAGTTCTCTATTTTGTCTAATTCCTCTGACTAATGTTTCCCGAACTATGTTCAATATAATGTGATATTAGACATCTTTGTCTAGTTCCTGATTTTAGAGTGAAAGCTTTCAATTTTTGTACATCTAGTATGATGTTAGCTGTTGTTTTATCATAAAAGGATTTTATCAGACTGGGATAGAGACCATTTATTCCAATTTTATGTATGTTTTTATCATAAATGGGCATTGGGCTTGGTCAAACATTTTTTCTGCATCTATTAAGATGAGCATATGATTTTTGTCTTTGGCTCTGTTGATATGGTGTATTACATTTACTGATTTGCATATGTTGAACCATCCCTGTATTCCTAGGATGCATCCTACTTGGTCATGCTGTATAACTTTGATAATTTGCTGCATTCTGTTTGGCAATATCTTATTGAGGATTTTTGCATCTCTGTTCATTAGGGAAATTGGCCTGTAGTTCTTTTTTTGGTGGGGGGAGTGGATGCTTCTCTGGTTTAGATATCAGGATAATGCTCACTTTTAGTAATGAATTTGGGAGTATTGCTTCCCTTTTGACTTCATTAAAGAATTTGAGAAGTAATGTATTAGGTCTTCTCTAAACTTTTTATAGAATTTCTTATATGTCAGGGCCTGGACTTTTCTTTGTTGGTAGCTTTTCAATCACATCTTCAATGTTATTGATTCATATTGGTTTATTCAGAATTTTTGAATTTTTATTCAGCTTTGCTAATTTATATTTATCTAGGAATATGTCCATTTCTTTTGTGTTTTCCATCTTATTAGAATACAGACTCTTGAAGTAGGTATTGATGATCTTCTGGATTTCAGCAAGATCTATTTTAATTTCATACTTTTCATTCCTAGTGCATGGACTTCAATTTATTCTTTCTTTAAATATGGTTGGCTAAAGATTTGTCAATGTTATTCAATCTTTCAAAGAACCAACTCCTCAATGTATTGATTCCTTGTATTGTTTTCTTAGTCTCCGTTGCATTAATTTCTGCTCTAATCTTTGTAATTTCCTCCCTTGTATAAGCTTTGGGCGTGATTTGCTCTTCTTTTTCTAGAAGCTTAGATTCAACATTAGGTTATTTGACCTCACTCTGTTTTTCTCATATGAGCAGTCACCACTACAAATTTCCTTTACCATACTGCTTCCACTGTGTCTCATAAGCTCCGGTATGTTATGCTGGCATTATTATTTAATTGTAGAGACTAGGAGCTGAGGATTTATCTCAGTGGCATAAGCACCTGTCTGGCAAGCGTAAGGTCGTGTGTTTGATCCCCATTACCAAAAAAGAAAACAAGGGGGGATAACAATAATTGTAGAAACTGTCTAATTTCCTCTTTGACTTCATCTATGATACATTAGTTGTTCAAGAACATGTGTAATTTCCATGTGTTTATGAAGTTCCTGTGATTTCTCTTGCCACTAATTTCCAATTTCTTTGCACTATGGTCTGATACTATGTGTGGGATAATTTCAATTCTTTTATATTTACTTAAGCTAGTATGTGGTCTGTCTTGGAGAACATCCTGTGAGCAGCTAAGAAGAATATGTATTCTGATGTTGGGTGAAACATTGAGTAGACATCTACTAAGTCCATTTGGTCAAAAGTTTGGTTCAGTTCTGATACTTCGTTCTTGATTTTTTTTGTCTAGTTGATCTGCCTATTTGTCATAGTGCAGTATTGAGGTCCCCCATTATAACTGTATTAGTGTTTATTTGATTTTTCCAACATGTTAATATTTGATTTATATAGTTGGGTATACTGATATTTGGTGCGTATCCTCTGAGTCAAGGGCACATCTGAATGGCACAGAAGGGACCTCATGTGTTGGGGACAATGAGCTGGACAGCTGAGCCTGGAGCATAGGATAGCTACACTTTCTGCGTTAGCCGTGAGGAGAGACAGGGCCAGTGCACAGACCTCTGGGTGGGGGCAGAGAGACTGTAGAGCTCAGAGGCTTCATATCTGGAAATTAAAAGCCAGGAATGCCAACTCCAGTAGCGAGGACACTCAAAACTGTGGTCCCTGCTTACTTCTCCAGGGTTATTTCTCTGTGCACCTCACCTTGCAATCAGTGATCCAGTCCTGTGGAGCTGTTTGCCAGTCCCTAACATGCCATTTTCTTTCGCACTTCCATTTTCTCTCACAGCTTACTCTGCATGGAAAGTTCTTCACCCAACCCTCCCCTCCCCAACACGGTGCTCACTGTCACCGTCCCTCATTTGCCTGGCACATTCCTGACATAACTCAGGACGGGCCAAGGTGAACCTCCTTCCAGCATCCTTTCCTGCTTGCCCATCCCACACATAAGATGGACGCTTCCTATCTTCAGCCATACCGACCACGTCCAGCAGTGACTCTTCACACATTTCCTGCAAACCTGTGTTCTTCTAGGGCCTGGAGGGCATATCATTTGCCAAGTGGTCAGTCACTATGTGCTACAGACCTTTCTCCACTCTCCCTACTTGGGGTCTTTTAGGGTTTGGCTGTGGCCAGACCCCACAGTGAGAAAGGTAGAGGAGAGGCCTGTTAGCAGCCATGACCAGGAATGTTTTGACCACATTTAATTGTGGATTCTTGGTGTGTATTTTGGGTGGATGTCACTTCTGTTTGTCAAGCAAAACACAGGGCATCCAGTTAAATCTGAACTCCACATAAACAATGAGAAATGTGTCAGTGTATTAGTGAGGACCTCTCAATCATTGAGATAGATAGACACATAAATAGATAATCCTTTACAGTACTCATTGTTTCTCTGAAACTCAAATTTAACTGGAAACCCTACATTTCTGCTTGTTAAATCTGGCAACCATACTTCTCACCCAAAGGACGTAAAACACCTGTAATGCTGGTCACTGGCACCCTAAGAAACTTCCTTGGCTGCAACTGTCCTGCTGCCTTGACGGGCTTGCTGCAAGCTGGGCAGGCCGACACCACAGAGTATCTGCGGAGCCGCGATGAGTATGCAGTGCCCACGGCTCCCTGTGCTACCGCTTCCACAGACCTTCCAAGGAGCTGCTTCCACGGCGCGGTGTTCCCTGTCCTACCATGTGTCATGTGAGTCCCTGGGAGCCCAGCCAGAAGAAAATCCTGGAAAACTACAACTGCTGCTGGCGTACTGTCACCATGTCCCTGCCACCCCGAGAGTCTCGCCACTCTTGGGGACAGGGATCAAGCCGATCTCACAGGCAAATTGATAACCAGGAATGTGCCCTTCCTTCCAGGGCTCCTGCTGCACAGGCTGGACGTGCCAGGCGGAGCAATCTGTCCTGCCTTGCTTTGTGTTCTCAGACCTGAGATGCTGTCCAAGGGGATGTGGGGTCATGCAGAGCACTGACAAACAGGATTTCTTCCCTCAGGAGAGATACAAGGTGAGGGAGCACAGTGGTAGAGCCCTTGTCCAGTGCGTAGAAGGTGCTGGGATTGAACCCCCAGTATTGAACAAAGCAAAGGAGGAGGAGAATCTGCTATTGGATACAGTTATACAAGCTGGTCATTTTTCCTGCCACAGCGAGCAGATTTTAGCAGCTACCGTAGACTGATGAGTTCCTAAAATCAAACCTGAGGAAAACTGGGGTGGGAGGTGAGAAAAGGAGAATTTCATATTCTGATACAAAGCCAGCTTCTCTCCAGTTTCAACACCTTGGTGCACTTCTCCCAAGAGAAGACAGGACTTCTGAACACTCACCTTTTACACTGAGGTCACCTACTGTGCCTCCAGTGGGACTAGTTTCCAAAAATAAAGGGGCATTTCCTTAACAAAGCTACAAAAAAATTCATGAAAAGTCCAACAACTGCTGCCTTGGAAATTACAGGCTTTCCTTTCTGCTGAAATGTGGAAGTTCCCTGGCTGCTCCTCACACGCCTTGCCGTCTCCTCTCCATCCTCCAGAGCTGACCCATGCCTCACAGGGCCCCCTCATCAACCCCTGCATTCTTCTCTCTTCCTCATCAAATGATCACACAGGAATACCAGCAGGTATTCCTGCTCTGCCACGCACCCTCAGTTGGAGGAGCCCACTTTGTGCTGATACTTGCCAAACAGGGCTAGGTTAAAGATGGAAACCTGCTCTAAATGCAGGAGGTCAGTGCATGACACAGGGGTGGCAGCATGCCGGAGGAGGTGAAACCAGCAGCCAGTATTCCGCCGCTAGAGGTGGCTAGATCTGGGAAAATGTAGCGTGGAACAGATGCTAAGTGAAATAGTCACCACATTTTCTTGTTATATTTGTTTTGTTTTGTTTTAATTTGATGAGAATTCCAGAAAAGGGAGTTTGGGGGTGGGCTTGATTTGGTCTGATCAGAATACTGAATCCCAGGGATTTCCCTGGATTAAACCTGTCTCCAGAAAGACGGCAATTGTCTTACTGCTACAGCCTCTCAGAAACTCAACCAAAACAGGAAAAGCTTGTTGAATGCCTATTTTGGAACAAGACTTGGGGGACTGGAGAGAGGCAAAGATAAAAAAGACATAAGGCATGTCCTCCAGCTCACAAACTAATGCAAAAACCAGCCATATAACTAGACATACAGGACCTTTGGTGCTTATTATGTAACACAGCCAAAACATGGTCGCTCGAAATGTGGTCTCCAAGGGTCCCCGAGGTCCTCTTAGAAGTTTAAAAGGCTGAAACTACCGTCATAATCATACTAAGGCAGTATTTGACTTTTCCAGAGGCTATACGATGTGTGATAATGTCATTGTCCTGACTGTTAGTGGAAGGTATGCTGGGTTTTAAAAAATCTTGTCTTAATTCCTAATGTATCAATAACAATATCCACAGGAAAAAGTTATGCACACAAGTTCTTGAGATCCATGATAAAAGGGACCAAAACATTTGAGAACCACTAATACTTAATTTAGTTATCTGTACAATTACAGTGTATGTGTTTCTCATAAATGCATTTTATGCAACAATTTACATCTAATTCTATGCAAATTGTTTTACTGAATGCTTTTACTGCTTTCATTACTGTGACCTAGCCGCAAGGTCACTGCTCTATTTATCTGTTTGTATTGTTGGGTTTAAAGGTGTCCTTGAGGTTACACAATGTCGGACTTAATTGAGGCAACAATCAGCAATCACTTCATTTTGTGTTCTCTAACCCTGTGCTTTATCTTGCTCAATATTGTTTTTGCTTTCTTTAAATTTATATTTTCTGTAGTAACCTTTACAATTATTTCTCTTTTAGGGGGATCAGACAGCAAACCTCCCTATTCTGCCCATCTTTGTATCATTTCAGCAATATCATATTCAAGAACAACTCTTTCATTGCTTCCTGTAGTTTCAGTATCAATAGTACAGGGTTTAGAAAATAACCTTTTGCACTTTCTTCCTCTTAAGAATGAAAATAGAGCCTGATGTGTAATGTGTCTTGTTTGCATAAACTCCCTTATTACAAAGTATGCAGATGTATCTTGCAGTGCTAACAGTAGGAAATCTAATTTTCATGTGGATTTTAACTTTATTTTTGTCTTCCATGAACCTTGAGCTCTGTCTAGCTCTCGACTGTTTCAAATCGTCATTGTTTTCTGGACCTGAACTTCACAGCTGTGGACCTTTGTTGACAAATTGTTTCATCTCCTCTGGGTCTTAAATTATTTTCTGTTACTCTGAAGTGAAAATTCACTGTTTCCAGATACTGTATTTAGGGTTATACCTCAATTTATCTTAACTTTGTGTAAATTCCAGCCCTTCTCATCCTACCCCCATCACATCCTTAAATAACTGACCATGTGTAAGACCATGTCTTACTCCCATGTGTAAAAATTTACCTTTGTTCAACTGAAACTTGCAGAGTTAAAGATTTGCTTTGTGATGGGGTAAAGTTCATAATTTGGTAGGCTGGTTTTAAGTTGAAAAACTTCATAACACCACATCCTAATTTCTTTTTCTGAGGATTATTCCTTAAGGAAGTCTTGCTACAGGTACGAGTAGGTGGTTATTCCTGTATTTCCCTGATGACAAACTCCTAATTGCTGTGGGCTTCCTGCTAGTCCTTATACCGTTATTCAGTCTGTCTTCAGCTGGGATGTGGTCTCTGCATGCTAGTTTGGCTTCGAATTATAGGGTAATTTCCCCCCGGCGCCAGGTCTTCTCTTCCTCATATCCTGTCCGTGCTTCGCATTCTGCTATAGGGTTTATATGACCCAGCTTCACAGTTTACTGCCTTTGTGTTCTGGCACCAGTATGTTCTCGGTACTCTCTGTTAAAGTAATAAGTGTACATTCTGTTGCACTTGCCTGGAGTCTTGAATTGGTCTTGCGATTTCCATCATCTGGGTTCTGCTTGGATTGCAACTTCTCTTTGATGTTGTAATATTGTTTCATTGAGCTTGACTGTGGGATTTATAGGGTTTGTTTGCTTTTATTTATTTTTTTTCTTACAAGATACACGAGTTTTTCTCAAGCTTATTTTGCTGCCTTGTGCTGTTATTTTTAATTGCTTCCGACTGGGGGATCTGGCTGGGGGGTTGGATTTGAATTTGGCTCTTGTTGCTATTACTCATATTTCCCCAGAAGCCCACATGCACCACTCTCTGTCCCTCTTTCTGCTTTTGACAAACCACCCACAGAGGCCCTGGATCCCTGGCATAGATGGTGTTAAGAGGAAGATGGGCTAGGGATGCTCAGGAATCCAGGCTTGTACAGTCATAAGCTTGGCCATCTGGAAGTCTCCTCTTGCTCAATGAGATGGAGTAAACATTGTCCATTATGAAATCCACCACACAGGCTGCCAGGGACGAATGGGATCCCACCCAAAGCCAATCGCTGTTCTGACAGGGAAATTGGCTAGCACTGCCTGAGACTACTCCAGCCTTCCCGTCCCTGATGACACAATTCAGAGGCTGCTGCCCGCCTAGGAGGTTGTGGAAAGCTCTGTAGGTTCTCTCTGTGTGTCCTACAGGGCTCCTTGGGCCAAGTCCCTTTCTGATGGCTTTTCTGAAAAAATACCTTCTCACCATTCTGATGGTCTTCTTGGCCTACTACTACTATTCTGCAAATGAGAAGTTCAGACCAGGTAAGTACCAATGTGTCTCGTTTTGGTAAAATAGGTTAGAAAGCACAGGGCTCTACCGTCTTCCTACAGATCAAGATGCGTTCCCAATTCCTAAAGGCATGGAAAGAGATGGAACCGGAAAGTGGAAAGACATCCCTGTGTTCTCCAATCCCAAGCTGTGGGTAGGAGGGACACAGAGAGGGTGATCATGCCCCCCAAAGCTTGCCAAATAGGCCACGCTTTACTTGGCACGCTTATGATAAGTGACTCAGATCTTCTACAGAAATGAAGATATTTTCCCAAATTCACAAGGCAGCCAGAAAATGGGGCTCAACAGAGAGACTGAGGATTGGGAGACAAAACAAGATCCTGGAGTTGATTACTAAGTAGAAGCAAGGGGAAACCCCTGGAATCTCCATGAACACATGTGTTTTGATTCCTTTTTAAATTTTCCTTCGACTGATCAAAATTTGATGAGTACAGAAATGTCTGGAATGCCAGCATTCTAACTGAACCATATCCTTTCTGGCCTTGTCTTATGATCCTGCATGAGGAGGATTTTAAGAATGACAACAGCCAGCCTTGGTGTTGAGCACACAAGCCAAGCCCGCCTCTAGAGCATGTTTATAAATTACTTGAGCTATTCCTCGAGTGACATACACTATTGAGACATTCTGATCTGGGTTCATGATCTTCAAAATTGGGAAGTGAAATGAGACTGCTTGTGTCATGGGAGGGAGAAGGAGGAATGCTGCCAAGCTGAGTGTGCCTCACTTCTTTTCGGGGTTCCCCAGAGATGCTCCAAGGAAAGAAAGTGATTGTCACAGGGGCCAGCAAAGGGATTGGAAGAGAAATAGCTTATCATCTGGCAAAGATGGGAGCCCACGTGGTGGTGACAGCGAGGTCAAAAGAAGCCCTACAGAAGGTAAGGGTGCTTTCCCCACAGATCTGTGTCCCTGCACACACCAGTGGGCTCTTACGTTGCTCAGATACAGACACAGAGGCTGGCACATCTCCTCTCTCTCCCTCTCTGCCTTTTTTTCTTTAAATCTTGCATTCTTATAAACAGGTTCAAACACCCAGACAGCCACAGGAATATAAAAATATGCATTGATGTATTCATCCCTACACACACAATCCTTTTAAGTTGTACATTTCAGATCATTGTCAAAGGACAATGATTTTGAGAGAGCAGTGAACATACATAAACACACACAACCATTTCTCATCTACGCAGGGCCATGAGCAACCTCTCAGTTAAACCCTCATTATTTCAAAGACTGCACCCAAAAGCTGACAGCAAGCCCAACACTTCTGTGCTGTAATGCTGCAGGTGGTGGCCCGCTGCTTAGAACTTGGAGCAGCCTCAGCACACTACATTGCTGGCAGCATGGAAGACATGACCTTTGCAGAAGAGTTTGTTGCAGAAGCAGGAAATCTCATGGGTGAGGCTGCGTCTCCTCTGTCTGTCTCTGGAGTTTACTCTGAGGCTCATCACAGAGGTTCTGAGAGGGGAAGGAAAGGGAAGGTGCCAAACCCTAGATGGTTTCTCTCAACGTAGCCATCTTCTGCAGGAGGACTAGACATGCTTATTCTCAACCACGTCCTCTACAATCGTCTGACTTTTTTTCATGGTGAGATCGACAACGTACGCAAAAGCATGGAGGTCAACTTTCACAGTTTTGTGGTCCTGAGCGTAGCTGCAATGCCGATGCTAATGCAGAGCCAAGGAAGCATTGCTGTCGTCTCCTCGGTGGCTGGTGAGTGGGACAGGGACCAGTGTGGAAGGGAGGAGCACAAACATGCAAGAGATTGTGCAAGGCTCTGTAAAGAACATGCATTTTTGTTGGTTTCTATGCAAAGAACTAACAATACAAAACTGAGTAGAAATGCTCACAGTACTATTAAGGAAAAGCTGGTTAGCAGATATGCATCGACAGGCAGACACATGAAGGGATGCAGGCACGCAAATTCAGTGAGGACCAAGCATGCTGAGGAAAATACACTGGTAAGAACTACTGGGCTATAGAAAGTATTAGTCACAGTAGATGAGCTAAAACAAACAAACAAACAAACAAACAAACAAAACAATTCCCATCAGTAACAGAGAAAGCAGTGATTCACAGTGCCCATGGGAAATCTGGTGGCTTGTGATCTATGCACAGAAGATCAAGGGACATCAAGGGGCTGCTGAGGGTACAGCCTATCCTGGTGTCTCTAATGAAGAGATCTGGTCACAAAGGATAAAAATGACTTTGCATTTTCCATGACCAACAGCCATAGGCTGGTGAAGTTAATTGATGTAAAAGGTGAAATACAGTACACACTAAGTATTTAGCTGGGACGAAATGAAATAAACAATAAAAACAATGATAAAAAACCAAAATGTTAACAGACCTGCCAATACAGGGAATGGTCTTCAAAATCTTAACTCATTACATAAAACTTCAGTTTAAACCAAGTAGCAGGATGCTCGCTCTGGCAGCACATATACTAAGCCAAGTAGGTAGGAGTAGGAAGGAGGAAACACGTACAGAGAAATGGGACTGAGGGAAATCCCCAGCTTCAGATGGTGGCAGCCATCAGAAGTTATTGCCAGCGAAAGGTCAGAGAATCTCTGGGGATTCCTAGGCCCATTTCATCATGGACACAGAAGGGAAGCTCTACACATCCTTGTTGATTAGCTTTTGGAAAAGTAAGTCTGGAAGGGTCCAAAATCAGCCATCAAAATGTAGCTCCTGGCAATGTAAAGATAAATACCCTGAAGACTCTAAACCGTCAAGCACTTTATAAACAGTGGTTCTTCTGAAGTTAGTAACGCCATCGAGACTGTACAGACAAGGCCTACACAGTAACTCGATAAAGGGGCAGTACATCCATGCACCCCGCCAAACCCCGTGATTGATATGCATCCCTGTAGGTCCAGCCCATAGAGACTCCCCACAATCCTCAGCCCCAGGCTCTCTGGGCTGAAAGGAAAGGAGAGCTTCCAGATGCATACTGAGTGAGAGAGTGCTGGGTGCAACCCCGATCCATTGCAGGGCAGTGGCCAAAACTTTCATATCAGTTGTAGTGGAGGTGGTTTTAATGACTTCAGTTGATTAGAGAATATATCTATTCTAAGAAAAGATGTGTATCACCTTCAGTAAAGAATATAACTTTTATCATGTACTCAGAAGAAATAAGAATTACTATAGAAGCCCAGAGGCATGGTGAAACTCTGACAACCAGTTCCGTATATCTTCCCATCTGCAAATGACATTTGGTAGTTTCCACAGATGCTGCTGTGAGGTAGAAATTTACCTACTATTCTTCAGATCAACTGTTTGTGTGTCCAAGAGTTCAAACTTTTTGCTTTGAAGCCTGTCTGTGATCTTGCAAAGTACAGATAAATTGCTTCTTCTCCCCAAATAAAGAATATTCTCTGCTTTATGATACATTCCTTCAGAGTTAGCAAACATGTTCATTAATCCTTCCTAAGTTCACACACAGGATACTGAACATCAAATTAGCCTAAGGTTAGCACAAGAGTATTGGTATGGAGTTTTAATAATTTCTTCCAGGAAATACACTGTTTATGGTATACATTGCATGAAAATCTTATACTTTTAATGTTCTTTGAAAACTCAGCTACTTCTTTAGTATTAGCAGAGACAGTATTGATGCTTCTGGTAACCTCCTTGGAGGATATAGCCATCCAAAATTCAGTCACTTTTTGCCAAATCTCTTTATATGTAACACCTAAGCATCCCCTCTTTCTACCGCATGCTAATTGAGACATAAGTTTAGATACTACAATAACAAAGAGCCAAATTCACAATGTGCTAACATCCAAATGTCTTTTTCTACCATGAAACAGCCTAAGTCAGGCAACTCAGGGCTGACAGGGTAGTTTTGCCAGATGGTACAAAAACTCTTCTGCCTCAGAACTACACCACCAGAAGTGCCAGAATTATCTTTATCTACATTGCTAGCCAGAGGAAATGAAGAAAGATGGATCCCAAAAAGTCCTATTTCTCTTCTGCCACCACTGGTTACAGTTGTGCTGTTTAGTCAAAGTGGACCTGTGTCCAACTAAAAATCAGGAGTTCTTCTTCAATAAAAGGCACTGATATTGCTTAACAACTAATAATTTCTTCCACATAACCAAAAAACAGAAAAAAACTATGCCCTGCAGACTACCCCACATGTACATACACACACAAATGTGCACACACACACACACTCACACACACACACCTTCTCACGTTAAAGATCAAAATATCTTATATCTTATAAGATATAAGATATCTTATATTATAAAATATATATATATATATAAAATATCTTATAAAGAACAAAATATCTTATATCAAGTAGAAGGTTCAGGGGAGGGTAGAGCAGGAGAAAAAAATGGGAAAAAATGCCCAATTGGGATTTTTTAAACAATTTGAAACAGCAAAAACTAATACTGAAATTTGCCTCTTAAAAAAATCAATGGATTGGACAGAGAATGTTTGAAAACATCTGGAAAAAGTATTCCCTTTAGTCATATGGGTTCTCATAGGTTTAATTCTAGATGAAACTGTTTTCTAGTTTTGAACCCCTTGGGCTTTGTGGACCCCGTAACCATGGTGCATCCTCTCAGTTACACGTGTGGCCAGACCCGAGCACGGAACGCTGCCCCCCCAAACCTCTTTGCACCTCCAGGAGGAGCTGCGGCAGTCTCTCCCATCCCTCTTCTCTCCTCTCAAAATCTGTTTAACCCACACCTTTTAGGAAGTCTTTTTCAGGACTCACCAGAGTCATTTAAGTATTTTCGTCTCTGTCTTTACGACACTTAGCTGTAACTTTTAAAAATCCTACTTCTGTTTCTCTTTTCCTTTCATGGGAGGCCCCAATACCACAAATAACAGTGAAACACAAATACTAAACACGCTGGACAAGCATAAGTGTAGGGATAGTAGCTCTTCTGTGTCAAGGAAAATGAAAGGCATATTTTGGAGTGAAACTAAACATAGTAGGATTTCTTAACTCTTCAAAATGAAAATACACTGAAAAGAATAAGGAATCTTGTCCGTAACTTCTAAATGCTGGGCTCTCTCTGCAGAGGCTCCAAAGTGTCTCAGTGAGCTGTGAAGTTTTCTTCAAATAAATCTTTTTAAAGACCAACTTTCAACTCACTCACACTTATAATTAATTTTTTGCATTACTTATTTACAGCACTGTTTTATTCTACTTTTAAAATGTAAATGTACAGTATTTCAGGCACACTGAGTAGACTAACCAGGGGCAAATATCTCATAAGACAATGTTTTACTGGAAAAACTCAAACCAAGAAATGAAGTAATTTCTGTACCTTAATCTATTTGTCAGTTGAGGGCTGCCTGTGTGGTCTAAATCTATTTCAAGAATTCAAAATTACAAGAGTGTGTAGGGAACCAGGTTTCTCAACTACACATATCAACTAACAGAATTTGGAATGTCTGTAAATTATTTTGCATAAAGACAAGAACACAAAGATGTTAATCTCATCGCTGCTTTCAGCTGGGGCACCCACTCCTCCCAGAAGGGAGGGCCAGCTCCTCAGTGCATGGTGTGCCATGGGGTATGGTGGAGGAGGCAGGAGATCCAAAGACTAGGATGTGAAAAGACCTTAGAAATACAGTAGAAAGCAGTAATTTATCCCTCATTGTAATCTCTCTAATTGTTCTAAGAAAATAGGTTTTTACTCTTACTTAATCTCTTCAGAAATGTTTTAAGGAGCACCATTTCCCAGATAAGTATGTGTTACCAGAGTTTCAGGGCAAAAGCTCTGGCCCCAGGGTTCCCAGCAGACAGGTTCAGCCACCCATGCCTAATGCCAGCCCCAGAGCTGAGGAGTGGCAAAGGCAGAAAAGGAGGTTTGAGCAGTACGGTCCCACTGGGAAGGCTCAAGGTCTGTCTCTCAAGAACTGATAGAAAAGATGATGTTTTATAGAAAACGGAACACAGGCAAGGTCTGAGGGTTTGCATAGCCAGCAGGACAGGTGATCCTGGTCAGACTATGACCAAGTGAATCACTACTCCCAGACTGGCTCTGAGTCCACTCTAGTTAGTCCTTGTGGCTTAGGAAGCAGTTCAGTCCCCGTGGGCGACCGCTTCTGCTTCACACAGAGTGGCCCATTCACAGAGGCTCTGTGGGACTCACGGTTGACTGCAGCTTGGGGGAGACTACGGGGCACAGCTGCAGGAGGGTTCCCCAGGATGCTGTAAAAACCAGCAACTGAACATCCCTGCAAGTCGTGGAAAGACTTTCATTGCCCTTATTTTAGTGTCCTCAGTCTTGAAGAGAGTGAGAGGAACAAGGTAAATTGAAGGTTACCAAACCCTGTTTCGCCAGGTTTTAGACAGACACCCATTTCAGTGACCAGCATGTCTAAGTGCAGAGCTGACCGGGGAGCTGACCCAGAGTCTGAAGGTCATAAAGCAGGCATCTAAAATGAAGACAAGAGACACTAAGCTTGATCAAAACAATTGTAAATACAAGGCAAGGAGATGAAAAAAGCTTAACAATTCTCAGTACATCTTTGACTTCCAACTTTCTGCCAAGAACCTTGATCTCAATCTCTCTCTCTCAACTTCAAATTCCCCCAGAAAAGATGGATCTCACTGACCCAGCTGACTGGTAAAAGTAAATCCCTCCATACCATTCAAAATATGCCTGAAGAAGTACAAATACTCAGTCAGGTACAGCCCGATCAGCTACAGTCACACAAAGGATAGTGTCAGTCCAGGAACAGGGTAGACACAGCTGAAGCCCTTGCATGTCCTTTCCTATATATATTGCTTCTGTCAGCCAGGATTTTAATTTCTGGGCTATTCAAATGCCTAGTGCATCAGGAAACCAAAAAATCCAAGTTGATCATGATAACATGCTTGTGATAACAGGAGGTTGTGACATACTTCATTGATTGCAAAATGCACATGTATTCACATTTTAACCACACTGAAAGAAAGGTGCATTTTACCTAGATTGCCATCTTACAACCACTGTCAGTGAGGCAGTGGTACAGTGTGATTGTCACATCCATGCTTGCAAATATAGCCAAGGCTGCTACACTGCCACCATTTTTGAGTAAGTGCTCTGTTGTTGGACATAACTACCAGGTATCATGTCTTTAAAAGTGACTCTAGGATTCAGCTGCAACAGACAGTGGTGGTGCACAGAGAAATGTACAGACCCAAATCAGCCTGGTTCAAATCTGATATGAATGAAGCAAATGTTGTTTGTATCAGAATGACCCAAATCTCATTCTAAACCAATGGCCTTATGCAAATAGAAAAAGGAAAATATCCCCAAGCAGTGAACCTCTGTTTGCTTTGGTACCAAGAATGTGAAAACAAACTGCCAATATTACACCCAGCATTACAACTAAAGGCAAAAGAAACCCCCAAGTTCTTTGGGATAGATGTTAAAAAATAAAAAAACCTAAAATATCAATTATATCAACTAAAATAATAAATGTATGCAAGTGCTATCTTACTCTTATTTGATACTTCTAAGATCTTATTAGAAGATCAAGAAAGTGTCACCGCCAAAAGTTTCAAAATAGGTGTCACTGACTTAGAAAACACTTTTAAGAAACACTATACACTGTTGGGTGATATTCCACAGAAGGAAAGTGCCTTAAAAAGTGTTATTATGAATACATAAGAATGATGTATGACTCTGAAAAACAGATGTCCATGTAAGTTTAAAGGAAATTTTCAACAAGTATAAAGCTCTCTGTTTCTTGGTGCACAAAATAATAACACATCTTTTAACTGGTCAGACTATGTTATCAACTGCAGCTGATAAAGATCATCTACAGTGACTGAGCTATGTACTTCTCAAAAGCAGGCACCCTGCTCATTCACCTCCAGTTCCCCAGCACTAACAAATTTGGTAAACCATAGCGCGTTCTTCTTGAATGGACAGGTGATAAGATAGATCAGCTTGCTAGCACTTGATTTCTGATTTTGTGTCTTTCCTTTACACTACAGTGGCATGGATAGCCACATTTCCCTCTGTGCTCTTTTACTGCCCCTAGACTTTTGTGTCAGGGCTTCTCAATGGAGACACTATTGGCTTGAAGGTAGGACAATTCTTCATTGTGTGGAACTGTATAACACTTAGTAACTTGGCTCTAAATAATTCAATCTAGAAGCCCCTCAGAGGGGATGAATAGAGTGCTACCTTCATGGAGGTGGGACACTGGCCACACAGGTTGGCAAGGTGAGCAGAACAGTGCAGGGGTAGGTCCATGAACAGGAGTGGCAGGTCACCACTTTGAAATACTGAGACAGAATGAGAAGAGGCGGCCCCTTCACATCGGGCAGCAGTGGTAGCCTGGTATAAATGTCAGAGCCTAAGTAAGGCAAGGAGTGTGTTAGAGGTAAGAGAGGTGCCCATGAAGGGGAAGTTCAGGGTGGCAGAAAGATTCATGTGATCTACCATGGGCTGTCATAATCCTGGCAGGGAAATGGGAGGAGCCGTGTAAGATGAGCCTGTACATCCTGCTTAGTCAGCAAAGAGCTGTTCAAGCTACAGGGCTCAGGTAGAATTCATAAGAACCTTGAGGCCCTGGGCTGGACACCAGGCAATAAGACAAAAATAATAATATAATAATAATAATAATAGGCACACAGAACCAAAGACCCAAAAGCTAACCTTAATGGGATCCCACTAGCTAAATCCAAGACCACTGGAGAATTAATATGATATAGACCACAACAGGTTATAAACTATTACATACAATAAGAAAACAAGTTTACAATGATATAAATAATCAATAAACATGCCACAGAATGAAAAGTCAAATGATAAATGTGGAATAAATAACACTATTGGAAACACTATTAGCAGTAATAGTAGTAATTCAGCCAGAATGCACTTATGGACGTTAAAATCAGTGGGTAAAATCTAACAGAGCATTTACATAGTCTCTAAGTACCACTCCACGCAACAATGAAACATCAACCTAATTCAAACATGGCCAAAGGACACGAGTAGACATTTCTCCAAAGACAATATACAAATGTTTAATAAGCATGTAAAAAGATGTTCAACATACCCAATCACTAAGGAAATACAAATCAAACCACAGTGAGATATCAATTCACATGCATTTAGGATGGTTATTATCAAACAAAAAAAAGGAAGAAGAAGAAAGGAAGGGTTGGAGGAAGATGGAAGAGGGGAAGAGAACAAGGGAGAAGGGGAAGGAAAAGGGAAATCACGTGTGGTGAGGATGGAAAGAAATTGGAACTCCTGCGTGCTGCTAATGGAACTGGAAAAGGGTACAGCTACTGTGGAAAACTATACTGCGGTTTTCATAAAAGTAAAATAGAATTAGCCCAGCAAGGTGATATGCACTTATAATCTTGTAATCTCAGTACTCTAGAGGCTGAGGCAGGAGAATCATTACAAGTTTGAGATCTGCCAGGGCTACATAGTGAATTCAAGGCCTGCTTACACTACATAGCAAGACCCTCTCTCAAAAAACAAATAACAACAACAACAAAGAATCACCATATGTTTCTGTAAATATGCTCCAAGAAGAGTCTCAAAGAGATATTTGTTGACCCATGTTCATAGCATTCTTCACAATAGTTAAAACCTAAAAGCAATCCAAGCATCCATCCACAGATAAATGGATAAGCGAAATTTCACACATATATACAATGAAATAATATTCCAACTTAAAAAAGAAGGAAATTATGACACATACTACAATGTGGATAAATCTTGGAGATATCAGTCAAATAAATCTCAGAAAGACAAAGTTAATGATACCACTCAGATCAGAGACTAACAGTAATCAAAATCATAGAAAGTAGGATAGTGGCTCAGGAACTGGGGGAGGGAGAGAATGAGAAGTTATTTTTTAATGAATTAGTTCAGTTTTGCAACATGAAAAATGTTCTGGAGGTTATGGTAGGAACAGTTGCACAATGATACAAATATACTTAGGGTCACTGACCAGTATACTTAAAAATGACTAAAACAGTGGGTAAAAAGTACCCACCTACAAAACAAGAAAAGGTAACTTTATAGTACAGAAATCTAGTACTGTCTGAATCAAATCAAATAATCAAGTTCAATTCAACATCATCAGTAATAGAATACACTGAATTTACATATCACTCGATGCAATGTGAGGTGACACAGAATTACCTCTATGATCCTGCCAAAACTGTGCAGGTCAAATCAAATTATGAGGCAACCTCAGCCATATCCAAACTGAAGGACATTCATCATCAATGTGCTGATAAATATTTAACAACCTGCTCTCCAAAAGGGAAGATGTTTTAAACCTGGCTTGTAGCATGTCCATAGTGTAAATATTCCCTTGATAGGCAGAGCCAAATGATGCCAACTGGCTTGCAAAGTTCATGAACATTTAGCAGTCAACTCTCTTGATCCAGTATGAGCCAACCCCACTAGATCATCTTGTACAAAGTAACTGGCTATGCTGTTCAACAGTGTCCAGGTCACGAAAGACTGGGGAAGTATTTCAAATTAAAGATTCATGACAACTAAATACAATACCTGATCCTTGCCTGAATCCCTTAGCTTAAAAAAGAAAGGATATTATTGAGACTAGTATCAAAACTTGGGTCTACTGATTAGGTGACAGAAATACATCAATGGTAGCCACAACCCCACACACCAAAAAAAGATTCTATATCTTAACTCAATGATCTCATAGATATGTCCTTAATTAGAAAGTCTTTTCAGGTGTTGTTAAATTAAGGATCCTGCAGCCAGCTGAGATTATCTACATTATCTCTAAATCTAACAAATGTCTTTATAAGAGATATAGGAAGAAAAGAGGAGGCCATATGAAGACAGAGACAGATTTCCAGTGATGCAGCCATGAGGAATGCAGACAGCAAGGAAGGACTTTCCCCTGGAGCCTGTGAAGGGAAAGTGGACACACCAACACCTTGATCTCACACTCTTTACCTCCTCGATTATGAAGGAATTTTTTCCAACATCTTACATTACTACAAGAGCCCTGAGAAGCCAATGAATGGCTTCCCTCATTTTGATGGTTATAATGGGGTCATGTAGGACAGTGTCCCTATGTGTGAGAAATTGACATGAATGTATTCAAGGTTGATAAAACATGGGGTCAGCAATGTCTCAGTTACAGCAGTGAGCCTCAAATGGTTCAGGGCAAAACAGATTGTCTTTCCTATAAGTTGGAAAAGTCCCTGTCTCAGGAATTTTGTGACAAGGAGGTATGCAAGTAGATTTGGTGGGCCTTTCATAGGTTCTTCAGAGAGCCCCTGCAGAAAGTACCACCACCCCCCACTCTTGCAGTTCCTAGATGTGAGTGATACATGCTCCGCCTCTGTCCAGCGCAGTCCTCCTGGCCCAGCCCACTCCCACATCCATGGGCAGGTGTCCCACACAAGCTCCTTCCACAGGCTCCACATTTGATCCCTAAGCACCCTGCCATCCATGGATACAGCTGATCCCATGATACATTCATCTTTGCTCTCAGATAAGACAGGCAGTTGCACACTGCTTCTGGCCTTCAGCCTTTCAGGCATGAATCAAATACCAGCCTGGGAACCCTAGGAGAAAGGTATAACATTCTCCAGGTGATGTTCCCAAATCCCCTCTCCTGTGAATGAAAGTAAGGGAGATGTAGCCATCTTCCCTAAGTCTGGGTAGATAAATGCACAGAATGCTGCCATTCACAAAGCTGGGAGAACTGCTTGGGACCCAACCTTCCACCATGGAATTTCTCCAAATCTGTTATTTTATACTCACCATAGGAGATGTGATGATACTCTAAGACAACAGGAGGAACCAAATTTCAAATCCTGTTAGACAGGCCCCACACCTGCACAGAATGCCAAAGTCACCATGTGAAATTTGGTAACAGGTTTCATCAGACTTATCTCTAGAGCAGTTAGAACTGTTTCTACACCATATACTCCTTCTTCATTGTTAGCCAAAATGTTCTGTGAAGCTGTTCTAGTGACTCTAAACGCCTTTCTCAGTCTTTTCCACTCCTCCTCATCAAACTTAACTGTTGATTTCCTTAGGATTCTTCCAACCTAAACCTTCTTCTCTGTCCACTCTGCAGGCTCTCCCTGGTCAATCCCATCCTTCCCCCTCATTTCAACTGTCATTGGGCTGTGAGTTGCCTCAATCTTTCTGATGACACCTCAGGTTCTCCAGACCTAGAAAGGGCAGATTTACCTTTAGAAATCCCCTAAATTGGGGCTGGGGATTTAGCTCAGCGGCATAAGCACCTGCCTTGCAAGCAGGCGGTCCTGAGTTCGATCCCTGGTACTGATAAAAAAAATAAAATAAATTTTAAAAAAGAAATCCCCCAAATTATAGAACTAAAAGCACAAGTAAAGATTTTTAGGAAGAGCTATGGTAGAAAAGAGGGCGCTTTTCTTCCACTGGCTGGCCTTCAGTGGGATTCCAGCCTTGAAGCTAAGAAGCATGGTGATCTCCAGATTGATGCTCACTCAGGAGAAGATGTGGCTCATTTGCCTGGGTCACTCCAAAAGTCTGAAGGAAGCTTTTCAATCCTGTTCACGTTCTTCTGAGTTTCATTTAAAGCCGTGGAAAATCTGCCTTTGAAATGGAAATCATTTCAAAATCTCAGCAAGGAGGGTAGGGAGGGGATGAACAAAGAATCAAGGCCTCCCTCTGACCTCTTCTGCACAGCTAACGAGCCCCAGTGCACAGCCTCCCTGCCAGCTCTCCAGCTCTGGCTGTTTCTCCAGTGGCTAAGTCCCAGCATATCTGGGACAGAGCTAATTGCAAACATTCTGGCCTGTTTATCACCATGTCTGTACTCATATGTGTCAGACTGCTTGTCCCATATTTTGCTTCAGAAAATACAGTCACCATAGCTCTGTTTCATTGTGGTCTAAAACTTCCCAGAAGAAAAATTTCTACCATATGTGCGTTCTGCTGTGGTGAGACTGCTTGCCACACCTAAACCAAAACTTGACCTTGGGCAAAACCACTTAGGCTTCTAATCCTCTCATTTTTATGGCCATTTCCTGTGTATTTGAACAGGACATTCATTCATACATTTTATCTAATAAAGCTCATATTCTGCCACAGTTTTTTCCACTGCCAGACAACTGGATCTCATAGGACTTTCTGCCCACTGTCCATCCTATGAGAACCTGCTCTAGGGCAGGCAAAAATGTTTTTGACCCTCTGGGATCATTATCGTCATCATCATTGTCATCATCATCATTCCTGGCTGATTTCCAGTCTCAATGACGGTCTCACCTTAATAATTAATATGTCTAGTTAAATGTAATTTAATTTTTAAAAAAAATTCTTCCTGTACCAAGCTGGAATGTGCTGTTGGTAGGAAACCCAGATTAGAGATGTGTTCAGCCTTTCCTCCCTCCTCCCACATCCTCCTTGCTTACTAATCTCTTTGTAGCCTATCTTAGGTCAAAGAAAAGGGGAGACACAGGAAGAGGCAGGAAGTTAGAGGACGGAATGTTTTCACTTGGGTTGACCCAGCTAGCAGAGCACTGTTTCTCTTTGGCCCTGAGAGGTGGGCAGAGGTCATGCTTACTAATCACTGAGTGATGATCAAACCTATTTGCTGCATTTGGTGCTTTCACAGGCTCTTCTCTGTCCACTCTGCAGGCTTTCCCTGGTCAATCCCACTCCCTCCCCATCATTTCAACTGTCATTGGGTTGTGAGTTGTCTCTATCTTTACTGTTACTTTTCTTGTCCTGTTTTCCTGTTGGTTTCTTACTGTCTCGATTATTCCTGCCCTATGCCTCTGTATGCCATGTCCTCTCCAGGCCTCTCGTCATTGCCTGTCATCAGAGTACCCCAAAACCTGCCTTCTCCAAGTGGGCTTTCCTTGTCATTTCACTGTCCTCCCTGCAAAGAGCCAGTTTGCATGTGGACACACATTTTCCCCAAGTAATACTACTTTGGGTTTTGAAGAGACTTAGTAACTATTAATTGAATGGCTGCTCACCCAGCTGTCACTGTGATTCTTTAACTCCTTCCAAAGACCTTTTCTCCCCATTTCTTCTAACTGTTCAACAAGCTGCCAGCATGTCTTTCTAACCTCCTCACAGCCCTCTAGCATGGCCACTCACTCCACAACACAGACTAGAAAAACTGGGGCAGATGGTGGGCCCAAGTCTGCAGACTAACAGGGTCTACATATGGTCCTTATGAGCACTAAATTTACAGGCTTATGGATCTATGCAGGCCATGAAATCGAAGTGGTGAAATATTCCCGTAATGAATATTACTAACAGTGGTAATGATAGGTATTTATATTACAGTGTACCTGATGCATAAACTTCATAAGAAAGACTAATAATTTTTCAAGAGTCTTGGCTCTTGTCTAATAATTCATTTTTTTCACCATTTAAAAATATCTTTTAAGTGATGCATCTGTACCATGAATTTTTGAGGACATCTTCAGCTATGCTTGGCTCATTACTAATCTCTCTCCTTTCTTCTTCTTTCCTTTTCTCTCTCTCTCTCTCCCTCCCCTTTTATCCTAAAAATCCAGTAAAGATCTTTCTTTATACCTTGAGCATAGCTTAAAGTTTAAATAAGGAAGACAGTGAGCTGCACTGGCTCCATGAGTTGCAGAGAAATTTCTGCAGAGAAGTTGCAGAGAAAGTTCAGACTGTGACTTCTCACGGTCTCGTGCTTCTGCATCTTTGTTGTCCCAAACATATTAATGCCACACTCAGTATCTTATCACCACTGAGGATGACCCATAGCTGTGTGTGTGAGAGAGAGACAGAGAGACAGAGATGGGGTGGGTCTTGCTATATTGTTCAGGGTGACTTTCCAATCACTATGTATCCAAGATTGCCTCAAATTTGTAATTATTCTCCTGCCTCAGCCTCCCAAGTGCTGTGATTACAGATATGCCCCATGATGCCTGGCTACATTTTACTGGTTTACTTCCCATATATACTCTATAATGTAATTCAGACTTATTTATTAGGATGGCATTTTTCTTTTCTCAAGAACTGCTATTTGTCCCCAGATGACTTCTTGAATAGCTCATATTTTTCTCACCAACTGGAATACTCACACTGCTAACAAGCACGGCATTCTCTGAATGCTTTCGATGTGCCAGAGCTTGTGTTAAGTATATTGCATAAGTACTTCAGCTTGGTCATACTATTATTCACATATTACAGCTAAAAATGGCATATTTGAGATTTATACCCAGGTCATTCAACATTAGAGATCATACGTTTAACTACTATGCTGGTCCTACAAATACTTTGCATCTATTTTTTACTTACACAGTAAGAAAACGTATTGATGTGACTGGATGTTCAGAGTGGGTGCCACAATTGATCTGGCTCCCACTCTGTGTCCCTTGGCTTTGCTCACTCCCATATGTAGCCTCATCCCCAGGCTGACAATGACCTCACTGCAGTGATTCCAGCCCCGATGTTCATGCATAAAAATATCCATCAACACAACAAGGATTGCTACTCCCAAAACTACTCCCAGGAGAAAGAAGAACTTTCTGAGACACTCCAACAAAATTCTCTTCAAGTTTCACTAGTTCAAGATGATCCACACGCCCATTCCTGTATCAGTCATGACAGAGATAGAGATAGAGATAGAGATAGAGATAGAGATAGAGATATATAGCATTATACAGGTTTACCCCTAGCGTTGGAGATGGTATTAGATTTTCTTGGGCACATGAACCATAGAAGTGAGGACTGTCAGTAAGGATTAAATACAGTGCTTGGGTGCCAAAAGTGAAAATAACAGTAGATTAAATTAGATTGAAGGTAAATCAGGTCTGAAGATAGGCAACACAGACAGGACAGTATGGTCTGTCTCAACGCTCCACCATCCTCAACATGCGTGTTTGCCAAAATGGTTCAAGATTGCTATGGCCATGGTCATCGTAGCCACCTTCAGACACCAAGGAGAAAGGAGTGCAGAAACAGACTGAATTTTCCCTTTAAGGATGTGACCCAGAATTACATAATATACTTCTGCCTGGATGCCACTGTACAGGACTCTGTCTCTTGGCAACATCTGCTGAGGGGAGGTACAAAAGGTGGACTTTATTCTAGATAACTGTGAAGCTAGATGCAAATCAGGAGTCCTGCTATGGAAGAAGGGGAGAGGACATACTGAGAGAATACTAGCAATATTTGCAACAGGTAGAAACATAAATTCAGTCAGGGTTCTATTGGAGAATAAGAGACAAGAGCCACACTGGTTACTCAACCAACAGTGTGCAACGCCTCCTTGCTTGGGTCACCAGGCCAGCCCTGGACTAGCCAGTCTCCTGGTGGTATTAGATCCTTGGGTGGGTCAACGTGTGTCACATAACCCTTCCTGAAACCTGGCTGTGAGTCATCCCAACCCAAATTTCATGGCTGAGGATGGAGTTAGAATAATTCCCTAAAAGATGGGTTTGCATCTTCTCTTCATAAATATTGTTTTTATATTGAGAATTTAGGATATTATATTTTTGGCCATCTAATATATCATGAATAGTTTTCTAGTTTATTATTGGTTTGCCCTTTACCTTTATGATGACATAATTATGGTTCTTGTTTTGACATAAAGAAATTGAAGATTTTATAAAGTCAAATAATCTGTGCCTTTACATCATCTTTATCTTTTCTGTCTTTCACAACTAAAAATATAATAAGCATTTGCCTTTACTACATTCTTTCTCAGTTGAATGGTTTTTGTGTCAGTCAGATGTTACATTCTACTGTAACCAAACCCCATTAACATTGGCTTAAGAAATAAGAACTCCTTTTTCTCCAGTAATAAATCCAAAGCTGGTTTGGTAAAATTCATAATATCTTCAAGAATCTAAGCTCATTCCACATATCTTCTGTCTATGATCCTTAGTACAAGGCTATTCCTCAAGCTTACAAAATGATTGCTATAATTTGAAATATCACACCTGAAGTTCATTTAAAAAGAAACTGTAAGTCCAAAACATGAAAGCTGCACTGAATCCCTCATTTTGTCAAGAAATTGGTATCTTCCTGGAACCCCATTTGTTAAACTTAGCACTGGCCACAATTATATCATGTAATCACCAAGGCAAGGTAATGTTTTCATCTGAGGACACTGCTATCCTGAACAACTTCAGGTTTATTATCAAAGATATTGAGCCAGCGATGCTGCCATAATTTCCCTCTGGAATATTTGATGCATGTTATAAGACAAAGAGTTAATTTTTTTCAGTTCTCTAAACAACTTTCCTAGCATCTTTATAAGTAAAAACTCTTTTTTTTAACTAATTTATCACATATTTACATTATATTTAAAAACATAAAGGTTCCAATTTCAGTTATGGTGAAAACTCTAAGACCAGTTCTCCCCAGATAGCGACTATAAACTTTTGACAAAATATAAAACACAACCATTGAAAACACTGGAAAATAATAAAAACCAGACAGAAAGTAGAGTTATTAACACTTGGAAGAAAGAAGACATTAGGCAAGTTTCCTGGCTTTTTAGCTTCATGCCCAGGCATATCCCAATCAATGCTGTATCTGAAATGGAAACCTATGTTTTTACTAGACTGAAGCACCAAGAAGAAGAGGTTTGAGTGATGAAGGAGGCTGGAACATAAGGCAGAGATCTTCAAAAAGGAACAGTCATAGTACCCGATTTCCCCCCAAAATAAGGCTTAACTGAAAAACAATCATCCTTAAAAACTAGAGGTCAAAAATGCCAGCCCCCATCAGCCTGTCCTGGGCTCAGCTGCCAGCACTATTATCTTCTTGCCTTGTGACCACTCTGTAAGGTGGGAAAGGCATAGACAGGCCGAGTGAGGCTGGCATTTTTGATCTCTGGTTTTCAAGGCTGATTATTTTCTGGTTAGGTCTTATTTTGGGGAAAACAGAGGAAGCCCTGGATTTTGTAACTCATACCAAATCTCTGTTGTTCCTGAACTACTCAGGAGCAATGCACCAAGCAGTCATGCTAACATGCAAATAACTGAACAGATTTCAGTTGGTACAACTCGGCAAGAGACACAGAGTTTCATCCAAGTTAACGGCTCACTTTAAAAGAAAAGTCAATACTGAGAGAATATGATGAAATCCAGAGGTGCTATAATGCTTATTCGTAACATCCAGGGTACAGAACAAAACTGCTATGCACACAGGAAGAGGAAACGAGACCTTTAGGAGGGGGACAATCAATAGGAATCAGTCCTAAGATTACCCACATTTTAAAGCAGACAGGAATTTTAAAGCAGTTGCTCCAACTAGGCTCAGAAAAGATGGTGAAGTCTCAGTCCACTTCTGTTTTTTTCCTCTCAGAAAGCTTAAAAAGGAAAGTTTATCCTATTACACATATGTCCACATATCCTCCAAAACCTGAAGTGAAAATCAATCAGGTTAGTGAAGGTTAATATCTGTGTAAGAATCAAAAATAGGGATTTTTAGTATCCCTTATGCAAAAATAAAACATTTCTTTTCTGTTATCAGTGCCAGGTTACAGTGGATAGAAAGCCCTCGTTAAACTCTTGGGTCCCCCGCTCTCCTACATGAGAGGTGTAAGACCCAGAAGCTGTGGGATTGCATGTCTCTTTAGCAACCCAGCTTCTTTACCATGCTTAGTAAAAATCCAGCCAGGCGTGATGACACATGCCAGTGATCCCAGCACTTGGGAGGCTGAAGCAGGAGGATTGTTGAGAGCTCAAGACCAACCCAGGCTAGAAAGTGAGCTCAAGGCCAGCCTGAACTGTGTAGTGAGACCTTGTCTCAAAAACTTAATTAATTAGTTAAAATAGTAAAAATCCAGCCCATCCTTCTCCAAGAAATCTGTCTTACAGCCCACTTCACCCTATCTTTGATACCTTGATGTTTTTCACTTTGGAAATTCAATGAAGCAGGATAATTTAGGGAATAGAGAGAAAATAAAATTTAGAGGCAAATAGACTCCATAGAAGGCTACAAAGTAATATACATAGCTCTGTCAGAAGCCAAAAGGGAATGCCTTGTTAACTCCTCTCTTCACTCCATCATTTAGGGAAAATAACTTATCCTCTGATTGCTCCCTATTCTGCAAGCAAGTTCGCTCTGGATGGATTCTTCTCGACCCTTAGGTCAGAGTTTTTAGTGAACAAAGTCAATGTGTCGATCACTCTGTGCATCCTTGGCTTGATAGACACAGGTAAGTGTAAGGCCTGGGCGTAAGTGCCCCCCAGGACACGGGGCTGGCCGTGGTGGGTAAAGAAGAGGCTGCTCTCTCCGACGCAGGAGTGACACCCAGCACTAGGGCTGCACGCAGGAGCACTTTCCCCTACCAAGGCAGTTGTGCCCTGCTGGGATTTCAAGCAACTCTGTGACTGACTCTCTTTTCCTTACCAGCTACCAGGTCTGCTGAGTGACACCACAGTCATCACCTTATTCTTCTCTATATACTTTAAGTCCTCGAGGACTCTCAATGGCCATTATTGCTCCATATGAGACTTACCAAATAGGTATTTTTCTTAATAATATCAATAGTAATAAGACATACTGATATAAACCTTTTGACAAGTTCTGAAAAAGACAATATTGTTTTTGTGACAGTCTTGCCGAAAATGTATCACCTCACCCTGACCATAAAAGAATAACGGACAAATTCAACTTGGAGAACTTTCCTCAAAACAACTGATCAGTAGTCTTCAAAGTGTCAAGACCATGAGAAGCAAGGAGAGACAAATACTGTCATAGGAAAAATACGAGATTACTCTTAAGTGCAATCTTGGATATGAACTTAGAATGTAAATGGAACATTAGAGAAAAATCAGTTTTGTAATTTAGCTCATTCTATTATACTTAGTGGTTATATACGATGCTACCTGAAGGGAAACACAGCAAGGTATGTAGAGAACATGTAGCAGATATTATAGGTTTTATTCAAAGAGTAACTGAGTAATCTCAACATTCGGGAGGCTGAGGTAGGAGAATGGCTGCAAGTTCAAGGCCAGCCTGGGCTACAAGTGAGGTCAGGGCCAGCAAAACTCTGCCTAAAAAGACAAAATAAATAAATAAAAGGAGTAATTCAATGATAGTTACAGAATGAGCTAGGCAAAGGTACAGAGTGAAACAAAAAAAAAAAAAGGGAAGGAAGCTGTGCAATACGAAAGGACAAGGAAACTTGGAAGGGACCAAGCCAACAGGAGGGTTTCTTTCTAGTTAAAGAACAGACCAAAAGCCTGCATCACATCTTTCCTTTTACAAATCATTCAGCACTCTGGATTTGTTCCTACCGGTGCCTCCCATTGGCTATCAGGACATCATGGGACTTCCATCCTCATTCTGTCCCCACCACCACCATCACGAACACACACAGACAAAATACTCAAGCAAGGCACACGATTCAGCTACCCCAACTAATCACTTCTACATGCTACCACACATTCCCATCCAGGCTGGCAGGTCCCCTATTCCTGTTAGTCCCAAGGCCTCTCTCTTTGTCCAACTGGCTCTAAACATAGCCAGGCTTTTATGGGATTTGTGAGGCTCCAGCATTGGAAGCAGTCCCTAACAAATGTGGTGTCTGTAGGTCTTCCAGGACAGACTCAGCTGATCTTGGTCACCCCCCCCCTTCCTTTGTCATTTACAGAGACAGCCATAAAGGCAACTTCGGGGATATATTTAGGACCTGCATCTCCAAAGGAGGAGTGTGCTCTGGAGATCATCAAAGGGACAGCTCTGCGTCAAGACGAAATGTACTATGTCGGCTCACGCTGGGTCCCATACCTGCTAGGAAATCCAGGAAGAAAGATCATGGAATTTCTCTCAGCAGCAGAATATAACTGGGACAATGTATTAAGCAACGAGAAACTCTATGGAAGGTGGGCATGATGAAGGATCTTGGAACTGTTCTGCACAATGTTTTTCTGAGCTCTAGTCCTGAAGGTATCTTCCCAGAGGAATAACTAATGCATGCCCACCAGCTTATAAGTTATGGGGTACTTATCACAACTGGAAGGAGTTCTTCTAAGACTTGCACAGTGGAATTGTAATTATAACAAATATGAGCCACTTTACAGCCTGCTGTTTTAAAAATGATAGTAACCATATGTACAGTTTTACCAAATTTAACTCTTATGCTATGATGCTTAACATGATTAATTATAATAAATGTCATAAAATTCATAAATTCAAATCTGGTAGCTTGAGTTCTTTCAGTATGGTTCCTTTACGACAACAAACAATACAAATGAAATTTGTTAATGTTCATATCTTATTTTGCAGTATTGACTTTTTATTTGTTCCTGAACAAACCACCATACTCTCAGGAGACAGGCATCACATTTTTATCATTTCTGTGAGTTTCAGATACTCTCTGTGTTGCTATACATTGCTCCTCTGAGAAGAAGAAAGCTGGAAAAGAGGTACTAATACAAATTCAGGGAAGGGGAGGTCACAGCACTTACGTCCATGGCACTGCTCTCAGAGTCCACCACCAACATATACGCTTCCATGGAAATGCTCAACTCTATATTGCATGTTTGTAGAGAAAGAGTTGGAGTTCAAATCCCACCACTTATCCATTCATTCATTCTTTCAAAAATGTTTATCAAATACTTGCTAGGCATCATTGAGTTTTGATCAAACGAAAAAAAACCCATCAGCTATAGCAACAACTCAGCAAAGCCCTCTGTTGGTCAGAACCTAACAGGTAAGAGACAGCACCTTCTTGTTGGATCATTATAGTATAATTTAATAAAAGAGAGACTATTTACAAAAAAATGTGAACAAAGGAAAATCACAAACAATATCACAGTGCCTTGAGGCTATTGTAGCTCTTTCCACTACAGGTTGTTGAAACCAAAGGAGAAAAGTGTTGCTCTCTACAAGGAAAGATCTCTTTGTATAGTGACTTGATCAGAGCTGTGACACATTGAAGGGTATTATCAGGCTACGGAAGACCAGGAAGGAGAAAACTAAAGGGATACCTCCTTCCCAGCCTCATTCTTTCCCTAATCTCTGATCTCTGGCCTATGCTTCTAATTAGCTGAAAAGGGAACCAAAAGAGCAAACTGGTACCATAAAGATCAGTTTCTCCATACACCAAGAAGAGTGGAAAAAGACCTGGAAAGAGGAATGGAGTATCTGAATAGAGGAATGAAGTATAGCACAAACTCAACGCAAAGAATTTAGGGCTTCCCTGGTGAGTGATGCTGGAATATGGATGCATGGGGAAATGTTCTTCTTCCTGCCTCTGAATCTAAATATATCCCAATAGATTAGAATCTGTTGAGCTTTTCACCACACAGACAAGAAGCTGGGAACTGGGAGTTTGATAAGGCTGAACTTTCCTGAGAGAGTCCTTCCCAAGCTCTGCCCAGGAGAAAAAGACCTGACTGCTCCTGACTGCAGGGAAATGGACTAAAACCATGAAGTCTTGTTTCCTGAGACAGCATACTAACATGCAAGGGCTCAAACATGCACATTTCTAAGATGTGGCTTCATAGATGTCTCACTTTCCGACCAATCAGATTAACACTGTACACTCTCTTATAGACAGGAGGCTCCCCTTCCCAGTCAGAAAGGTGCAATAAATCTTCTTCTGAAGGGGGGAGATAACTTACAGCTGAGTTAGAGTTTGCCTGGGGAGAAATGAAACCTCTTTCTAAATCAGGCTTTCCCCAAAACCTAAAGGGGAAGATCTTCAAAAGTAGGTCTGAGAACTGAAACCATCTACACCCACATAGCTTGTTATCTTCAGTAAGGTGACATTAAAATTCCATCATCCTTATCAGAATGACTTTACCATTTCAACAGTTTCTCTTTACCATTTCAACAGTCTCTTAAGACCTAACTTAAAATGCTTAACTTGTCAATACATAGCATCAAAGTGACTGTTAGTGCCTTTCAACTCTGAACCCTTACTTCAAAACCTAGACTACACTGTGCCCACTGCATTGTGATCCTTACCTCGCTGAAGTTCATCTTAAATAGACTTTAATGCTTCATAAATACCAGATTTTCCCTGTTCTGTCTGAGAGGCTAGAACTACCATCCAGGTAGAACTCCCCTGTACCTGGGTGAGCAAAAAACCTGCTTTGATTATCGGCAAGTTGTCTCGGTAGTCTTCTCTGGAGTAAGTACTCATCAAGCCCTTCCTAAGAGTCCCTCTTCAGGGCTACTTTCAGTTCCTAACCTGCTCTCTTGCCCCTTAGATAGCGGGCCCCACTGGAGTTCTAGAGCTAAGCCAAGTTCCAATTTCACCGTGGTACCAACAGAACAATGGCCCATATCATCGGTCAAGTTCCACTTCAAGAAATCGCCCTTCCTAGCTCCTGTTATCATGAGCTCAAAGACACATGTACATAGATGTTTATTTGCACGTGGCATGTGGAATTCAGATGTGTATCACCTACATCTCACCTGGCATATCCAGCATCACTTTGTGGATTCCAAATGGAATTCTGCTCTCCCTGAAAGTATTAATGAGCAAGGAAGCATCTTCCTAGTATTCCAGAGGGAAGCAAATTAAGTCTCTATGCATTCACTGCTCTGCTTAACTCAAGATGATTTGCCCTTGGCTGTGCCCTTCTCAAAGTGCTCCCTCTTGATACTACCTCCTATGTGAGTCCAACCCCAAGAGGGTGAGTCCAGTCTCTCTCCTCCTCCTCCCTCTTTTATCACATGTACTTGATACTCACTCTGGCTTGAGGCCACTCAGCAGCATCTTATTTTTAACAAAAGTAATACCTTTCCAAGAAGACACTTTTATTTTAAATATTAAGAAAATGACCATTTCACCAAATGTCATATTTGTAGTAGCCTAAAAGACAAAAATAACCTCTCTAAACAAAAATGTTTAGAGGACGTCATTATTATGAACCCACTATGTCATAATAATAAAGGATCAGGTCAATGATACATACTTACTGTTGTACTCTAAGAAAATAGCTTCGTTAAATGTGTATTATAGCAAACCTCTAACGTGGCTTACTAAATGTGTTTTTTTATCCTTTTTCCCTAACTGATATGTTAAGTGACCTAATTGATATGTTGAGCAATACTCTCCTCTGTAAAGAATTGCAAGAATCTCACCTAATTGATATGTTAACCATTGTTGCCCTCTACAAACTACAGAAGTTGTGCTAAAACAAGCTAACAAGGGTTGTTAATCACTGTTAGGCGCCTCTATTCTCTGCTAAAGAGCTAAAGAAAACTAGAATGGCCCATTAATTTACACTTGTTTAAAGTAACCTGCTTGTGTGCAGAGAGATTTGCGTATGAGTTTAACCCTTTACCTGACCTTGACACATAACCGCCGTTTTCTGTTCTGTATGGCGCCTTATTGCCTCCCTCTCCCCTCACCTATCTATCTAGGCCATAAAGAATTTGGGTTTCTGGTGACCTCTTCCTGACCCGGTGATGATCTGTCATAAAATGAGCCTGCCCCAATTTTAAGAACTGTTTAGCTTCAAAGAAATTGCCGGGAAACACTATGGCCCAAACCCCAATCGGTGCTTTCCCTTTGTTCTGTATGCATCAAATGAGTTAGATATCAGATCTTTGTAAAACTTAAGTTTCAGCTTCTTGTAACTCTTGACCCCTTCACACCCACTAGCGAAAACGAGCTGTCCTGGGATAATTAACTGTCCACTTTCTTCTCCAAATATTGCTGCAGATGTGCCACTCCGAGATAATGTCAGTCTGTAGGATGGGAGTAATTTGAGAAACACCAGGAACTCCCGAGATTGTCAGAGCTAAGTGGACAGCAATACAGTTTTCAGACTCGGGTCAACAAGTTTGATGGCTCTGCAGGTTTCTTTGTTTCTCCCCCCCACCCTTTTCCTCCAGCCTCTTTTTAAAGTCCTTCCTTCAGTCTCTGGGAGACAGTCTCCAAATTGGCTCCCGGAGACTTGTCACCAGGCCTGGAAATAAAGCCTTTGCTACCTAAATTTTCGGACTCTTGTTTCCTTGGGTTTTATACGTGGGCCCGAGTTATAACACTTACACAGAATGAACTCCAAGGCATATGGATTGGGCATGGTGCACGCATGTGTGTGCATGTATGCATGTGTGTGCATGTATACATGTGCAGTAGGAAAGCTATCTAGCATGATGTGTTATTCTGAGACATAGGCAAGTCTTTCCTCTGAAGAATAGACCTATCATTCTTTAAAATGGTAGTATTAAAGGTTGCACTGTATCCTCCAAAAGGTATGTTGAAATCCTAATTCCTAGTGCCTCAAAATGTGAAGTTACTTGGAAACAGACCACGGCAGATATAGCGAGGTTAAGAAGAGGTCATCTGGATGAGAGTGGATAATGTGACTCGTGTCCTCACAGGAAGGTGGCTGTCTGAAGGCAGAGGCACACAGAGAGAACATCACATGGTGACCAAGGCAGTTCTGAGTGAGGGGGTTGCAGGCAAAGAAGGTCAAGCACTGAAAACATCCACCAGTTGGCAAGACAGGCGAGGAAAAATTTTCCTCTACAGGTTTTCAAGTGACTCAACTCCATCAACAACTTGGTTTTGATCTTCTAGTCTCTGGTACTGATTCACTAAATTTCTACTGATTTAAGTCACCCAGTTTGTGGTACTTCGTTACTGCAGCCCCAGAAAAGTAACAAAGGCAATAATAATGTAATTGTAAGCTACCCACAAAGCAAAACAAGGGGTGCATAACTTGACTCAGAATTTCACTTCTAGAAACACCAATGTAAGAATCTGATATGATTAAAACAGAATCATGGGCTTGGAGTTAACTCAATGGTATAGTGCCTGAGTAAGCTTTCTGATGCCCTGGATTTGACCCTGGCACCAAAACAAAAAGTTTTAAAATTATGCCACATCTATATCAAAACCCATGGAATCTCAATCTCACTCACAGCAAAGGACAAAATCTTTACAGAGGCTAACAGCTCTGCCATGGTCTGGTTCTGGATTTGCTCTCAGACTTCATTGCCTGCTGCCTTCCCCTCCCATCTCCAGCCACATACAAAGCTTGCCTTTGCTCTGTGTGCCTGGGATGACTCATGAAGTCAGCTACCTTGCTTCCTTCAGGTGTTTCCCCAAAGACTGCCTTCTCCGTGAATCATTCCTTAACCACTCAATAAAATGGCAAACCTGCTTTGGCATGTTACATTTCCCTTCTCTGCATTTTCCCCCTTTATTTACCTCTTACAATTAGCTATCTTGTTCGCTCAATTATCTTACTTATTGTTTGTCCTTGTTCCAATTACTATGGCTGCATAATAAACCATTCTAAAACTTAGTCGCTTAAGATGTAACATTTGCATGACCCACAAATCTGCTGTCTGGATAGGGCTCAGAAGGGACGGTTAATTTCTGCTCCATCAGCAAGGCTCACAGGTCAGAGGCAGGAATTATCCAAAAGCTGAATCATGCACATGTCTGGTGCCTGAACCGGAAATGCCTCGCTGGAACAGCGAGGGACCATGGACCATCTTTCTGTCCTTCTAGGATCTATTAAAATGGCAGCTCCAGGATAGCCAGACTTCTTACAGAGCCCTGGGGCTCCAAAGGGACAAGCCCTAAGAGAAAGAACCAGGCAAAAGCTGAATAACCTTTTAGGACCAACTGCTGTACCAACTGTAAGGAGAGGGAATATGTACCCCACCTCTTGTAAGAGTGTCAGTGTAGGGGCTGGGGGTTTAGCTCAGCGGCATAAGCGCCTGCCTTGCAAACAGGCAGTCGTGAGTTCGATCCCTGGTACCGATGAAAAGGAAAAAGACAAAAAAAAAAAAAAAAAGAGAGTGTCAGTGTCACGTGATAAGAAGAACATTTTGGGGGTAGGCTCATGCCAGGGTAGTCATCTCTGAAAAACCACAGTGCTCATACGAGAAGTGGCTTTGGACTAGACCCACGTCAGCTGCTTGCTCCTTGAAAGGCAATACTGTATTCAGGAGTTAACAGTTGCTGGGAAGGAAACCAAATGTGTTTAATGCACAGCTCTGTGAAAATGTTTCCAAAGCCCCCATCTTAGGGCACTCAGGGCCACACGGGGACTTTATAGAAAGGAAAAGAAAGAGTGGGGGAGGTGATAGGCAGAAGACTGAGGGCTGAACAGGGTCTACATCATTCAAGACATGTGTCTCTGCTAGACATGACACATTACTTTTCTATAAGTTAAACCATGGCCATTTATACATTGTGTGCTAATTGAGCACAGAATTAAAGACTAAGTAGGGACATTACACATTCTGATGTTATCCAAAGGTCACTCAAAGTTCTGGGTTCTACAAATCTAAAGAAAGATCATTCAGCAGTTAATGTTTTAATCATTAGGCATGGCTTTTCTATAGAATATGGTATACCAGCCAAAGAAAGGTGGTCAAAAATACTTCCCAAAGGGGCAGCCACTGTTCTGGCTTCCTGCAGGCTAGAGTTGTACCTGCTCAGTTCCCTGTAGCCCACCCAGCTCCTAGGAGAATGCCTGACCACAGGAGCTGGAGAAGACCAGGGACATCTAAGGCAAGTCATGAGCTGTTGCTCCAGACCCAGAGTCCAGGGCTTCTGAAGCTGATGGGCAAAAGACAAGTTCCCGAGAGCAGAGGCCCCAGAAACTGCCCACAGGATGGAGGCAGGAGGGCAGATTAAGAGAAGAGATGAATGCCAAGACACAAACAGGATCAGATAGCACGTATACACCCAGAGTTAAGTTAAAAGCAGTTTTTGCTTGTAACTCGAGTTCTTGCAAGTTCCCTTAGGTCCAAATACGTACTAAAATCTTGGGCTGTTAGGCACAAATCAACCTTTCACCGATCCTGCTCACGTTGACTTATTAACAAGAGCCTGAGTATGATGCAAACTATGTTGTTAATATTAAGCTAAATCTTTCTTCATGATCAGGGGTTTGTTGGTCAGTATTTAAAAACTCACTCTCCAGAAAAGGTGCAGTGGGAGCTAACTTGGAGGTATATAGCACTTGCCTATGTCTAGCTGTAAATCCTGCAACCCAGCAGGGTATAGCTGCCTGTGCTGAAAAAGAGGTGAGCACTACATCTCAAGAGCCTGTCTTGGAGCCTAGCACTTTCCACATTCCTGACAGTGCCAGCTCATGGCCTGTTCCCTCCAAGGCCTGAAGTCAAAGTCTTACAGCATGACTCAAACTGGCTTTTTTTTTTTCTTGTCAGGAAGCACAGCCAAGCTGACTTGCAGACTGACAGAAAATCTTTCTCCCACTGCCAGAGAAGGGGAAGGAACCAGGTATTTCAAAGACACAGGAAGCTCACACCTTTCAATTCTAAGAGCATCAACATCTTTCATGAAATCAACAGGCTTATCCAAAGTGTCGCAGAGGCCAGGAGTCCAGGCTTCACGTGTGTTAGTCCTACATGCTGCCAGGAGCCAAAGAAAACCACAGTGCCTGGCAGGGGCTCAGCCAAGGAGAAAGGCAGGGTGGGAAGGCCAGGGCCTTCAGAGACCCCAGGGCCTTTGTTCTTTCTACTCAACTGTCCATGTTCCCCTTGAAGCTTGTGTTCCTGAGAATGCTGCTCTGGCTTCAGTGTCACTCACTGTTGGGAAAGGCAAAGGCCGAAGGGACACAGCAGCTGAGTCTGACCCCTGAGAAGGGCAGACTGCCAAGCTCCATCTGGGACTCTCCCGAGGGCAGACGTGCTACAGTTCAAATGTTCCCCAAAAGTCCATGTGTTAGGACTTTGTCCCCAGAGCAGCACAGTTGGCAGGAAGAATCTTCGGGATGTGACAGTGTTGTGAGACTTTGTCCTGGTGAATGGATCCATCCCTTTGTGGATTCATCAAGTAAGAAGTTATCGCAAAAGTAGCTTCTTCTAAAAGCAGATGCTACTTTGTAGGCTCCACTGCACCACAGGGTACCCTCTGCCATGCAGTTGCCAAAAGATGCTGGAGCTGGGCTGGGGTTGGCTTTGGACTCACCAGCTTCTAGAATCATAAGCAAACTCTATCTCTTTTCCTTTCTTCACAAATTACCCAGTCTGCAGTATTCAGTTGTAGCAATGGAAAACAGACTGAGACAAATGTCTATGGCAAGACTCAAAGGACTGAACCAAAGAATCTCTAGAGTGTTGCTCTCTAAAACTTCTCATCACATATTTCATCATTCAGTTATAAAAATTATAATTAAGCATATACTTCTAAAAAGATAAATTACTATGTATGTAATATATGCATATAATATTTACTAACATAAAGTATACCTAGAAGTCTTTTACAAAAAAGCATAAATCTAAATGGAAATTCCAGTAGTTTCTTTTCACACCCCAGTAGTTCTTTCTACATGTCCCTGTTGGAGATGACAAAGTTGGATTACAGCAAGAAGTCAGCATGCATTATATTTTTAACCAGTCTTTTGGGACTTGATTTATGGGGCAAATCTTCCTTGCCTCAAAGTGAGCTCCCACCCCACCTCAGAATATTGTAGAATAGAATGCACAGCCCCATCTAGCATTGGCTACTCTCCAAGGGATTCTGCAAGGATGCACATTCCTCTTCATTTATGTCCAACCCAGAGCCTTGCAACACATATGCTCAAGTCCCACAGCACCTCCTAATTTCTCAAGGGAAGTGTGTTGGATACTTTCTTTTATTGCTGGGACAAAATACCCAACACCCAAATTAGGGAAGGAAGGGTTTACTTAGCTCACAGTTTGTGGAGGTTTCAGTCCATACTCAGCTGGCTCCAAAGCTGGGTGGCTCATGGCAGAGGGCAGCAGTTCATGTTAGCAGAAGACAGCAAAAACAACAAGAGCAAACAGGGAGGAACCTGAGAGAAGACTTTCTATCCCTTACATTGTATGCTGGCTACCTACCCTAGAGTGGGTATAGCACTCATATCCATAATCCCAGCATTGGACCATGAATCAATCACAAACTCTAGGCGCCCACCCCAGGACCATGTGAGGCTTTGGGGGACATCTAGACACAAACCATAACAGTAAGTATGCAAACCAAACTTACTTGAAGTAGTAAGAGAAAGGGGATTCAACCTGATATAGATGTTCATGACGTCTCATGATGTGTCTAGTAACTCCACTTTGGGCTCCAAATCTCAGCACCACTACTTCTCCATCCCTCTCCATTGTTAACCCTAACTTCTTTAGTGTTTAAAAGGAGAGTGGGCAAGGGATAGGAAAAGAATAATTATGAAATAAAAGGTAGATGAGAAAAAGAGAACTTTTTAAAAGGTAAAACAGACTTTAAAACCCCAGCAACCACAAATCAAAAAGCCAGGAGACACAGTGGTAAGTCTATAGACATCCAAAATACAACAGACAAGGATGGGGACCCTGAGCCAAAAGCAATGCCACAGATAGGGGAGGGGTCTTTCTTTCCTATTTTTAAGTAGACTTTACTTTTAGGGCAATTTTAGGTTCACAGCAAAATTGAGCAGGATCTAGAGAGTTCCCATATGTCCACCAGCTCCCTCCCCATGCCTTCTCCATCAATACTTCCTTTAGAATGGTACATTTGTCCTAACAGGCAAATCCACACGACATGGGCATTTCACCATTACCCAGGATCCAAGTTCACACGGGATTCACTGCTGGTGTCGCACATTCTAAAGTGTGCACAGATGCATGATGATACACTGCCGCTGTTACAGCAGCATACAACTGTTTCCCAGTCCTCGCAATCCTTGTCCTGCCTATCTGTCCCTCCCTCTGTCTTCACTGCCATCTTCCATAACCATTGGCCATTTAATTTTGTGGACATTAATTTTTCAAAGATATCTTCTACTCTGTTCTCTGTTCCACCCACCTTGGTTCTCCGTCACATCCTCTTGATAGCCCAAATACATGTATGCTGACTACTTGATGTTTTACCACAGTGCTTAGATGTTCTGCTATGGATTTCTCCCCCAACCCTCTCTCTGTCTCTCTGTTTTACTTTAGGTAATTTTTGTTGACTGGTCATCAGTTTCACTGTTGATTATGTTGCTGTTTTTATATCTAAAATTGTTTTGATTCCTTCCTTAAGCTTCCATTCCTCTGTTGACATTACCCATGTGGTTTTAGGCTACCATCTTGCCTTTCAGAATCTTTAACATAGTGATCACAGATACGGTAAATTCCCTGCCTTATACTTCCAGCATGAGTCTGACTGAGTCAGTTCTAGTGACTTTCTCTTCTGAATGCTTTTTCTTTTCTTTTGGCATGGCTTGTAATTTCTCTTTGCGTTGTATATATTTGAGGGGTACAATATAAAGAGGCAACAAATTGAAAAGGCAGCCAGTGAACCAGAAGAAAATATTTTCAAACTACAAGTCAGTAACAGTTAATATTTTAATATTTAAACTATGTAACTCAATACCAAAAAAAATCAGAAAATGAGTAAAGGATCTGAACTGACATTTCTCAAAAGAAGAAATAAAAGTGGTTAGCAGGTACATGGGAGGGTGACCAACAACACTGATCAGGGAGTGAGAAAAGTCATCCAGCTTTGGAAACATTTATTTCACACTTTTCCCCTCCAGAACATTTTAGGTTTGCCACAGATTTCATGCACTCTCACTCAAAATACCAATAGCACATCTCACAGATTTAAAAAAATCCTAGATTAATTTGGAATCAGAAGAAACCTAGAACAGCAAAAAGAATTCTAGGAAACAAAGACAAGGGAGGAGGCATTACAGTTCCTGACTTGAAATTATACTATAAAGCTACTGTGATAAAAACAATATGGTACTGGCAAAAAACAGACCTGAGGATTAATAAAACAGATTAGAAGATGCAGAAACAACTTCAAATGCACTCAGCCACCTTATCTTTGATGAAGGAGCCAAATACCTTCACTGGAAGAAAGATAGCATCTTTAATAAACGATGCTAGGAAAACTGGCTTTCCACATGTCAAATATTAAAACTAGACCCATGTCTATCACTATGCACTACACTAAAATCAATATGGATCGAAGACCTAAATAGTAAGACAGAAACACTAAATTTGCTGGAGGATAAAATAGTTAAAACTCTTAAAGATATTAGTGTAGGCAAAGACTTTATGAACAAAACCTTGATCACAAAGGAACTATCACAAAAAAACAACTGGAATCTCAGCTTATTAAAAAGCTTTTGCACAGGAAAACAAACCAGCAACAGAGTGAAGGGACAACCCACAGGGTGGGGAAAAATTTTTGTAAGCTGCTCCTTAGACAAAAGACTAATATCTAGAATATATAAACAACTCAAAAATTCAGACCTGCATGCCAGGCAGGGTGGCACATGCCTGTGATCCCAACACTCAGGAGACTGAGGCATAAGGATTGTCACAAATTTGAGACCTGCCTGGGCTACAAAGTGAGCTCAAGGCCAACAAGAATGGCATAGTGAGACTTTGTCTCAAAAAGACAAAAAAAAAAAAAACCCTTCAGGCCTCCTAAATTTAAAGGCTCAATCCAAAAATAGACATCTGAAATAAATACACATTTCTCAGATGAAGAAGTAGAAATGGCAAATAAAGATATAATACAATATTCAACATCACTGATCATTTGAGAAATGCAAATTAAAATACTGCTTAGATTCCATCTCCTCCAGAAAATAACGGTTATTATCAAGAAATCAACCAATAACAAATGCTGACAGAGCTGCGGGGAAAAAAAGAACCCTTCTCCACTGTTGGTGGGCAAGTAAGTAGATTGGTACAACCACGGTGAAAATCAGTGTGAAGATTCCTAAAAAACTACAACTAGAGGTTCCATTTGACCCAGTTGCTCCCCATCTCTGTCATACCACAGAGATATATGTATCCCCATGTTTATAGGGGAACAGTGTGTAATAGCTAAATCTTGGAAACAGGTCAAATGTCCATCAATCGATGAATGAATAAAGAAAATGTGATTTTTTTTTTTATACAATGACGTATTGCTCAGGCAAAAGAAGGATAAACTTGAGATATTTCTAGCTAAAGGGATTCACCTTGAAACATACTCTTAAGTGAAATAAATCAGACACACTTTTAAATATCACGTAGTTTCTCTGAGATGGAAATCCAGAAGTATAAATAAGGTCCAAAATGTGTACTAGATATTGGGAAATAAGAAGCAAATGTGTGAATGGGAGGATGGAGGGGGAAAGGAAGGAAGGGGGAAAAAAAGAGAGAAGACAGGAAAAATGGAAACAACTCATTTGTAAATAAGGGAGGGGAGAGGGGCTAAGGGAGGAGAGCGAAATGGGAAATAAAGAATCAAGTTTTATCCTGTACAGCTACAGACTCCCTCGATGGATGTGTCATTAGGTATAACTAAAATGTACCAATAAACTTAATTTAAAAATAAAAACATGAAATGGATTTGTCACCCTCCGTTTGCAGGACTGCCTCAGTGGCTATTGGCTGAGACGAGGCCCACAAGCCTGCGGCCCCTTCCTCTGAATTCAAGGATCTATTTAGGAATCTAACACATGCGACTTTCTCTGATTTCCCCTCAATTCTACTCAGTTTAACAGAGAAAGAGAAATTATTTGCATAAAGTGAAGAGAGCCTCATTTTTTATTTTAAAGAGAAAAAATAAAAATAACAATAAAAACAGTTTCAAAACAGGTTATTAGGAGAGTTACAATAACTAATGCATCGCATATTATTGTCCTCATAGCACTATTCAGAGTACAAGATACAGGCATGATATCTTGTCCAAACAATATTAGCACAAAACTTCCTTTTCAATGAACTAAAAGAAACTACCTGTGTAACTATCTTAACTAGCTTGTATACAAATGTATTTTTTCTTGTTCCCTTCTTTCCTTTCCCCATTCCATCACAGTTTTTCTTTCCTTCTGAACAGTTTCTTCCCAATTTACAATATCTATTTGTTTATTTTAAATCTAACTTACCCACTCAGTTCTTCACACTAGTAAGACAACACCAATGCTTACACACGAGTCTGATTTATTTCACTTATGAGTATGGTCTTGAGTTGCAACCATTTACCTATAAAAGTCTCCAGTTTATCCTTTTTTATGGCTGAGTTTTACACTATTTCATTAAAGAATCACATCTTTTTTATTCATTCCTCAGTTGATGGGCATTTGGGTTGCTTCCAAGATTTAGCTATCACAAATTGTTATATTCTATACTATAAATTGTTATGTATTATAAACATGGGTGCACATATATTGCTGTGGTATTATCTTTATAATTCTTCTGGAAAGATACATAGGAGGGGAAAAGCTGGGTCAAATGAAACCTCTAGTCCTAATTTTTGAGGAATCTTTGCACTGATCTCCCCAGTAGTTGTACCAGTCTACATTCCCACCAACAGTGGAGAAGGGTTCCTGCTTCCCCACAGCCCAGCCAGATTTGTTATGCAGATACAACTCCAAACACCCTCAGTCACCTTATTTTTGGGGTTTGTTTGTTTGTTTACTTGTTTGGTTTGATTTGATCGCTTTGATTTTAGATTAACACGTAGGTTGTAATAAGGGATTGTAAGGAGAACAGGACAGTACAGGACAGATAATTTACATAGTGTTATTTACAATAGTCACCCCAGTGTTAAATACAAGAAGTGCAGGTGATCTATCTACACACTAAAAACCTAGAGTATCCAGCTGAGGCCTGGTTCCATGGCAATATCTTGCATGAGTTCAGCTGAAGACCTACAGCCCATGACAATATTTTCCACAATTCCAAATGGTGGCCTACAGCTCACAACAATGACTCATGCAAGTCTGTTTCATGGATCTGTGCTGAGAAAGCCAAAAAATCAGTAGTGGAAGCTAGAAAGTTTATGCCAGCAGGGTGAAGGATCTGTGCCAGTAGGCTGAAGGTTCTCCACTGGAACCAAGAAGTGACACTCCAAATAAGAACCAGGGCTCCCCTTAAAGCACCACAGCCATCTTCAGTGACAATGAGGTCCCAAGCTCCTCCAACAATGAGAACAACCGGGTTCATATCAGGAAGCCAGTGTGACAAGCTTCTTCTGGAGATTCAACAGCACGCATCTTCCCCTCCAGAGCCAGGAAACAGCACTCAAAATAAGGACCAAAGCTCCACCAAAGTGAATTACAGTCATTCTCAGCAATAAGGCCCTGAGCTCCTCCAGTGATAACAGCAGAGTTCATATCAGGGAAGCCAGCAGGACAAACTCCTCCAGGAGAACAACAGCTCAAGCAACAACACTTAGGAGAACCCACAACACTACTCTCTTCCTCTCCACTTTTGCTTTTTATACTGTCAACAGTCCTCAGGTGGACCCTCCACACTCAGCACCATCTGATTCAATTCAGTTGTTAAGTTGACCACCAGTTTTTAATCCACCACATAACATAGGACTCAGCAATTCTTCTATTGGATATACTCAAACAAAAGGAAATCACTGCATGGTAATCTGTACCACTGCATGGTAATATTTGCACTCTCACGATCCTCATAGCATGATTCATAGCATACAAATACAACAGAACATTAGCAGCTTTTAAAGAGGAGGTATTGTCCTTTGCAACAGTGTACATGAGCGTAGGCAATGTGAGGCTAAGTGAAACATGCTAAGACAGAAAGGCAAACACTATATGGCCCTGCTTAGCTGCAGAATCTTTTTTAAAACTTCAAATATGTAGAAACAGAGGCTAGAGAAAAATAGTTAACAGTGGAAGGAAGTAGGCAGGAATGGAGAGATAGAAGTTAGAGGGCACAGAGTTTCACGTAGGATCAATAAGCCTAGAAATCTAATGTGCACTGTACGGGCAGCAAAACTCTACCTCCACTCTTTTAAGGTCCCCGTTGGATCCAAACATTCAATTAATATTAGATAAATCAGAAAAAATCATATACATATATTTAATACAAATTTCGCATGCACAGGCACCCTCATGAGGAAATGCAGACCCAAAGAAACACTTACTGATATATCAAATTGGACAAAGACTAGTAAACTACGGAAATGTAACGGACAGGGAGTTTGGGGTCAAGTACACACCTGCACAGAGAAGCAACCAGGAGGAATGGACTGGGGTGACAAAGTGGAGCTGTCCCCTGCCAGAAAGAAAGAACCTCCTGGCAGCCTCTGGGGAACAGCTAGGCTTGAAGGGAAAGAAAGGGAAGAGAGAGGAAAAAAGAAGAAAATGAAAGCAGTGTCAGACCAACAGCAGCTGAACTGGGGAGGCTTTGGAGGGAGGTGTTCTGGGAAGGATGTCCAGGAAAGGGGCCTGATGGAGGACATGTGGTGTGTAGCATATTCTGAGACCACAGGGTAGAAATTCAGGGCTGGCAAAAAGTCCTATACCCAGAGGGCTGAGGCCCAACTGACACAAGAAATGGCAGTGTTCGCCATTCCCTGTGCAAGGCTCCCACACCATCCTTGAACAGTCCCCAGGCATCCCGGTAGCAGGGTGAGCCAGGAGCTGTGCAGCTTCAGGCCAGGTCTCAAGACAGGACACCGTCCTCTCTGCCGCCCTCTGCGCCACCCCCCGGGGGCGGCAGCGCCACCCAGTGGCCGGGTGTGGCACCGCACGATTGCTGGCTCTGTGGACACCACCTCACCAAGAGACTGTTAAAGAGCCTCTGCCTGGGGCCCAGGGACAAAACTAGAGGGACGTGGTCGCGCCTGACACCTGCTTACTGGCCCTGCCCTGCAAGGTCAGGACTCAGCTGGCCTGGAGCTGTGGGGAAGCAGGCCTGTTTCACAGCGACAGCTAGTGGCCACAAGGTGCTCTAGCCTGGCTGGGAAAGGAAAGACCACACGGGGGAAGATTCTTGCTCTGGACAGAGACTGGCTAGTGGTAGCCAAAGCCATTCTTGGGCAAAATGGCCTGTAGAAAGTCCATACTCTTCAAAGCAACATACAAGGGTCCTGGTCATCTCCCCAGCCACATCTCAGGCCACTCGTCCTGCTGTGGGCTTCCAAGGTCGCCAGCTTGCTGGTCCTGCTGTGGGTTCTCAAGGTCTCCAGCTTGCTGGTCCTCTTCGGGCGCACCTCGGGCCTCTGCTCATAGGGCTCCCTCTCTTTACAGAGCCCAGCCACTCTCACCCCCAGGAACACATTCTTTATTGCCCGGGGCCAACCTATCAAGGCTGGGACAGATGCTCCCACCTCTATCCCACGCCTCTGTCATTTTCAATATATGTTCATTGCTTGTGTTTATTACGCTTTAAATTTATGTTTGAAATGAACTTATGTTTGAATGAATTTATGTTCTCCTGAATCCCATGCAGCTATGTGAAGGTACTCTATCTTACTCACTGCTGCATCCTCAGTATAAATGCAGACTGAGTCGTGTATAAGGCTGAGAAACAAAGGGCTGGTAGGTCCTTTACACCAGGAAAAGTTTTAGTGGAAACAAACCAGATAGCAAAACAGCTTTGCATTTTGAAAGTGAGATGTGAAGTGGTCTAAAAGTCACCCACGTGGTTCCAGCCACTGCTTCTGGCACACACCACCCTATTTTTGCCCCCTGCTGACACCAGTATCCCTGACTCCTGCACCTGTGGGGACTGTCCCACCGGCTGGCAGCACCATCAGTGCCCTATGCCCCAGCTCCTCCAAAATGCTTGTTAGAACTCAACTGCTCACTGGGTGTGGTGGAACATGCCTGTAATTCCAGCACTCAGTAGACTGAGGCAGGAGGATTGTGTGAATCTGAGACCAGTATGGGCTACATAGTGTGTTCAAGGCCAGCCTGGACTACTTAGGAAGACCCTGTTTAAAAATAAAGAACTCAACTACTTCTTCATAAAGCAGCTCCAGCAAACCCACTCCAGGGAGTCTGTCCTAGAGGAGAATGCTCCTTTGCAGCATTATTTGTAAAAGCAAAAATTAGAAATGACAAAAATCTTCACATAAATAACATTAAATTCCCCCATTTGGCCTTAAAAATTTATCAATCACATCATGTAAAAACTAGTAAGATTTTCAGCACATTGGAATAACTTTATTGCAAACATATTGGTAAGTACTTATTACATTCAGGCACCAGCCTACTGTATGATTAACACATTTAAATCCTTAAAACAGTCCCTAAGAAGTAGGGATGTTATTATGATCCCTTTATTTATCTCACATCACATTTGATTTGGTCTGACTTAAAATAGAAGTTAAATGGTCCATGAGGCAGGAGCATTGCTGTGAGTTCAAGGCCACTCTGAACTCTATATAGTGAGACACTGTCTCAAATCACACCCCGCAAAAAAGCAAAAACCAGAAAAGGAAGAGGAGGAAAAGTTGTTAAATGGTCCACAAAACACTCACTTGGAAGGACAATATGAAGCATTTCAAATATTTTTCTCCCATATATAACAGATATATGATACACATTCATAAAAGAACTTTGTAGTTTGAACTGTATTAGGTGAGCCTAAAAGAGTACATGTTTTAATTTTTGCTATCATGCTCTGGATGGAGAAGGTCCATGTGCTTACAAACCTTTCCAAGGGATTGATTTTATTTTATTTTATTTTATTTATTTATTTATTTTTTGGTGGTACTGGGGATCGAACTCACGACCTCACACTTGCCACACAAGCACTTATGCCGCTGAGCTAAATCCCCAGCCCAAGGGATTGATTTTAAATGATTTGTATTTTTCCTTTTACAAATATACTCACAAAAGAGTGTCAGACAAAACTCCCTAATTCACTAAAACTGCTCCTCTGTTTTCATACAACCGCAAGTCTGAATGAGGATCCATTTTACCGTCACCATTAATAAGTCACGGGTGGATGCTCCCAGTTGCAAAAGTTGCTAGAGCAATAGTATTAGTAATACATACTGAGTGACTTACATTATTACATGTGCTCCTAAAACAATCCTGTGAAATAGGTATATTCCCCCCTGAAGTTGGAGATTGAACTCAAGGTATATGCTCTGCATTTTTTTTTTTTTTTTTTTGAGATTAGGGTCTTGATTGGTAGTCCAGACTGGTCTTGAACTCACTATGGAGCCCTGGCAGTAATCCGCCTGCCTCAGCCTCTTGAGTGCTAGGATCACGAGTGTGCACCACCACGCTTGGCCACAATAACCATTTTACAGAGGAAGAAACTAAGACAAAGATGTTTGATAATTTGCTATGCTCGAACAGGCAGTAAATAGTAAAGTTCATCTAACGTCAAACCCAGGCAGCTTAGCCTTCCGGTGCCCATGTCAGTCTGTTGTCTCAGGCTGCCACTTGAGACACTGTAGTTTACATGAGCAAAAGTGCAAGCCGCAGAGGAGATAAATAAAGGAATCTTGTTACATTGTTGAAAGTTACCACAGCTAAGAATTAATTATTGTAATTACATAAAATTATAGATATCCATTTTTATTACAATACTAAAGTATATTTATACTGCGTTTATGTGGTTAATAATTATACTAGGTTGCATGGTTACTATTTAATATCAAGGAAATTATTAAACAGATGGTGACATACTGTTTAGTACAATAGTACTAAAAGGTGAAAAGTATGGGGAAAATGTAAAAATAAGAAAAGTACTTGTAACTTAATACCAAGTTTTTAAAAAGGCATATATATAGGTATAAATACTAGAAGGTGAATGTTATGACTTATATCTAGATGTCCCTCTGTAAGTTGCTACCTGACTTCTCATTAGGAAGATTTCATTCTTCAGGAAACTTGTACCATTTTGTGATGAGTGCTGGTGGAAAGGCAGGGGGACTGGAGACAGAAAGAGGGGCCAGGGAGGGGAGAGGGACTATACAAGAGCTCAAGTTTTTAAAGTGAAGTCCTTTCTTGGCTACTGGTGGCAACAAGGTTCAAATTTCCACTCTCTCAAGCTAACAGCATTTTAGATGGCCTTCCCACTCTGTTGTTCTCTCACTAGAAAAATGTCCTGTCCTCAGCTTTTAGACTGCCACCTACTAAATCCCTCACCTATTATGAGGCTTTCCTCAGGTCTTTGTAAACCAGCAAATTCCACCTGCCTTACTTGCTATGGTTGGTGGAAAACTTAATCAAGACTCAAGACACCCTGTTCCCCTGGAAAGTGGGTCGTGGTTAAAGACCATTTGTCAAATTACTCAACTGTGTCAGCCATAGTACCCAAGAGGCACCTATGTAGTGAAATTTATCAGGGTTTTATCGAAGAAAGTGCTTACTACTCCCCCATAGGCATCCTATGACATTAGGTGATTTTCTAATTGGCTGGGGGCACAGTCAGAAAGACATTCCAGCTCCAAAATCCCCTGTCTTGGAAATGGGTTGTAGCCAGAGAGGGAGATCCAACAGCCGAAAGAAAGTGGCACTAGTGCCCACAGAAGGCCAGAGATGTCTGGCATCTGCCAAAGCAGGTCAGTTTTATCAGGGGATGCTCTAAGGAAAAAAGTCAGGGCTGCCTGACCTGTCCCCACACACAGGTCAGGCCCTTGAGACCTAATTCCAAGGAGTTCGGCTTCACCAGGGGACACACTGAGACTGAACAGGTTGAGGACTAACCCAGATGATACCCTATAAGGTTCACACAACCTAATTCTTACACCTCCTGCCCATGGACTCATCATGGGGAATTCCCCATTCACTCCACATGACTCTCTGCTTGAGTGCCCTCTCAGACACTGGGTTAAACTGACCCTGCTGTAACCTACTTCCCTATGTACCATCAGTGCCTCCGGGGAGTAAAGATCACTCCTGAATCCACCCCATAGAAGGTTTGGGTCTGCCTGCCATAATGCCTTGGATTCAGGGAACTAACCCTGGCAGGCAGGGTCTGCCTGCCATAATGCCTTGGATTCAGGGACTGCCAGCATTCTACCCCTTAAGAAGTGACAGGCATAGATGGTACCATTTGAGTTCAGGTTCCTTTTTCAGTCATAGGTACTCGGCAACCCAAAGAGAAATTGGGTAAATTTTCTGAGGACCCTGAAGTTTGCTGATGATTTCCATACCCTGACAATGATTTTGATCTGACCTAGTGAGATGTCCATTTCATCCTGGTTTCTTGCTCCACAGCAATACAAAGAGGATTACAAGAGCTGAAAGACAGGTCAATGATGAGGTCTTAGTAACAATACCTGATGGTAATCAGTCAACTGATGCATTATTTGGGCCCAAGAAGGGCCTGAGTGAGATTGACTGGAGAAGCCAAATGGAGGTTAAAATTCCAGGCCACTTTAGTGGGTATGCACAAGGGCATGTCTAAGCCTGTAAATTATGATAAGCTCACTACTATCAGTCAGGACTGAGTTTAAAAAATCCAACTGCTCCCTTGCACCAGTTTCAAGAGGGATTTCATAAGTACACTAATTTAAACCTGGAGCCTAGAGAAGGCTAAATTACCCTGGGACAGTGTTATAGCTTGTGGCTAGATGTCCCCCCAAAACCTCATGAGGTTTTTCAGAGGTGGCTGGATCTAAAGGGTGTGATGCTGTCAGTCAGCTCCAGAAATAGGGGGAAGCTCCAGAAACTCCAACAGGGCCCACAGTGGGATGAGTCCTAGGACGATGTGATGTGGCCAACATGGTTTTTACCAACTGGGATAAAGCAGAGGCCACGTGGGAGTTGAATAAGGAGAAAAGGCAGCAAAACCCACATGGGCCCTCATGGACAAGGCTCATAACAAAGCCTGTGGCACCAAGGGGAACTGTGGTGGAGGCAAGTCTGGCTACTTCAAGTGTAAGTGATCCAGGAATTAAGCAAAGGCATGTCCTCAAAAGCCAACGTTCCCTTGCAGAGCCATCTGAATATGAAGCAGGACCATTGGCACTGGCAGAGGGAGCAGAAGCTATGTAGTCACCACCATCACAGTGGCCAGGGAAGAATGCCCAGGTGGTAACTGATGGTGCCTGAGACAGCCTGCATGATGACCTCTCTACATGGGCACTCCCATCACCTTGCAGGAGCCTAAGTCCGAATGCTGCACGAAACAGATCACATTCCTTTTCACTACTGGGATATCATACTCAATTCTAAACTCTTATTGGGGTGCATCATTATTCCAATCCTCAGTTGTTGTAGGCCTGGAATGAGTTAACTAACCAGTCAATTTTCTTTATTTTTATTCTGAACTACCCATTGGGAAACTTCCTTTTCCAAGCTGCCATCGTGGTAATACCAAAGTGGTCCATATCCATAATTTGCAGGAGACATATTTTTCCTTCCCAGGGCGACTCTGTCATTCAAACCTCCGGCAACCATTATCCAAAATTGCCAGCCCTGGCCATGCTGGCTCCATTAGACCTGATTCTGCTGCCAGAAGTTGATGCCCAAACATGGTATGATGGCCATTTGAGAAGGGCTGTTAAGGTCACCATGGTAATCATTCAACTTGAGGACTCTAACCTGTACTCTCACAGAAAAGAAGCTAGCCAGGAGCTAAAGCCCAATACTCATATACTTTTGGCTGCAGGGTTGTTTTGTACCTTGCCAGTCCCCAGGCAATACACCCATTTTATCAGTAGTCAAGCAACTGGGAGAATATAAGATCTTAGAATTGTCAGTGAAGCAGTGGTATCTATTCAGCCTTCGTGCTGGACCCACACACCTTCTGTCTTAGTTACTTTTCTCAATGTTGAGACAAAGCACAGAATCCCCAAAGTTAAAGGAGGAATAGTTTATTTAGCTCACAGTTTGTGAAAGCTTCACTCCATAATCAGCTGGCTCCAAGGCAAGGTGGCACATGGCAGATGAGCAACCATTCATGGTGACAGAAGACAACAACAGCAACAAGCATGACAGAGTGGAGATATATTTTATCTAGTCTACAGGGACTAGAGCATGCCAATCCAATCGTGGCCTGATCCAGCAATCACCCACCCTTAATCTCCGAGCACTCTTAATTCCAGCATTGCACTGTGAGTCAATCACATACTCTAAATTAATAACCTCCGAAAAAAACTCTATGACTGCATGAGGCTTTGGGGGACATCTAGACACAAACCATAACATCTTCCTTGCACAGATCTTGGGAGACACTACTGGTTCTCTGTTCTTGATCTCAAGGGCATCTTCTTTTTAGTCCTGTGAACCTCAGCTCTCAATTCTTGTCAGATTCACTTCTCCAGGGTGAAATCTAAGCTGCCTAAAACAGGTACAGACAGCTCCCTTAGCCTCCTTAATCAGGCAGTGCAAGAGTTCCATGTTCTCTGCACAAGCAGGACAAGCACACCTATTTAGCAGGAAATAGCCATAGAAAACAGACATTCCACCCTCAGCACCCCTTAAAGATTTTCCAGAACCAGGTCTCTCAGGGCAGAAATAACACAAATAGTACACTTAGGAGCCATGGGCTCACTCATCTCCTGGCAATGCCCCAAGGTTAAGCCTCTTGAGCTTTGTCCTACGGTCCACTTCCTGGAGGCAGAAATAAGAGTAACAAAGGCCTCTGGAAATTTCTGAAATTCCAAACCAGGACACATACACGCTAGGCCTGCCAGCATAGCCTACAATGAACTGCCTTCACTTGGAGCTCAGTTAAAGGTCTATAATCCTCTCATGCGTCCAATTATAACATAGTGAATTACAGAAAAGGATATGCACATTAGCTACCACTGACATGACTCAGCACACTGTCAATCACCTTGTCAATCATACCCTGAAAGGACCACTGGGAGGAGCCCAAGGCCCAGTACAATATTTTAAATTCTTAAACCCAATGCCCTCCAGCCATTTCCTTTCCACTGGCAAGAGCCTGCCTGCTTGGATTATCCCTTTCCTCAATACTTCACTAAACTTTGCTGCTTTCTCCTTACCACTGCATGTAGTATTTAATTCCTTGTTTATCATGCATAAGAATCTGAAGACTATCCCAAAACCCCATCGCCCAAGGTCACAACAGCATTAGGTATTTATTTCTTCAAGGGAGCTTGATATTTTGTAATTGAGACTGAACCAAAAGATGGATTGGGGCGGGGATAAAAAGAATTAAAATGTGTCACATACATGCATCAATCCCCCAGGATGAATGTAATCATTATGTACTGCAAACAGGTACTAATAAAAACTAAAAATTAAAAAAGGTATTTATTTTTCTATTTAGAAAAAGATTTTAGAGGTATTATATTGCATTTTTATAAAACTGAAGAAACAGAAAACCTAAAGGCTTTCCAAATCACTTCTCTGTCCATCTGTCTTCTTCTATAGTTTCCAAAGCAAGCTCTCAATATTCTCTCCCAAGCCAACTGATAGCAATCTAATACGCCAATGTGCTTGATAAGGTCAGTTTGGATTCAATTTTACTGCATCAATGTAAACCATCTTTGTAATAGATGATAGGCAGTGCTGAGTGAAAAACAGATTGGAAAAGTATGTGTAGAAATGTGCAAAATTAGAGAAAATGCTCTAAACAGTATCTTAGTTTGGAACACAAGACCATTTGTGAATTAAATGGGATCATTTAACCCAGACTGTAGCAAGAGCTGACAATTTAATGGTCAGTTTTGGAAAGAGGATAATGCTGTTAAATAATCAATTCTATCAGAGAAGCAATACTTCTCACGTTACAGTGTGAGGGAGCATAGTCGTGGTTTTCAGAGTTCTTTGCCTAAGAGAATTTAATGGCTCAGACTGGCCAGCCTGAATGAAAAGACATCACAGTTATGAAGGAAAGGATGTGGAATTGTGCTTTATTAAGCAGAAGCTTCATGTTTTTAATTTTTTGTTACATGACGATTTTTTTTTTTTTTGTCTTTTTCCTTTTTATCGGTACCAGGGATCGGACTCATGACTGCCTGCTTGCAAGGCAGGCGCTTAAGCCACTGAACTAAATCCCCAGCCCCTACATGACAATTTTTGATAACTCAGTAATTTATATGGCATATTCCTTACTAAACAATGTGACATTATAGTTATAAAGGAACTGTCAAAGTCTTGGTTATTGGGCAATTCACACATATGGCAGAGAAGAAGCTGGTGCTTCAGTTGTGTCCAAAGAGCATGGATTTTTCAAGTTCAGAAACCAGTATTATGAGGGACACATCACTAAGAGATTTACCTCAGGAAGAAACCTGAGTTACTCTGGCAGGCTCAAGGATCCTGAACAACTTGAAATTAAGAATGAAGAAGGACTAAAGCTCCATGGGAACTGACATGGTTTTGCCCTTGGTCCAAACAGAGACGGGTACCCTACTCTTTCTGGTCTATCTTACTCTTCATTTTTCTATGTCTCCCACCTGTCTCTAAGCTCAGCTCTAGGACAGAGACTATATTCTGTCACTGCCTCTCAAAGTTAAATCCTGCAAGACCATCTTCATAATCCCAGGACTAAAAGTTAACGTCCCTTGCTCAGTGCTGGACCCACAAGAATGGATCCACAGATATTCATGTCTCATGGTTTGGTCTTCCAGATTTTTAGCACAAATTAAATAACAAATAGATATTCTTCAATGACTAAGTTTATTTAGGAATAGCATAGTAATTGGACTATGCATACTACAGTAAACCATGCATACATTCAAGAACAGTGAGGTGAGGGAAAGTCTTTAAATTTAAAATGGGAAGGTTATTTACAATCTTCTGGTCAATAGTTATAGAGATTCCTTTCCCATCCTCATCTCAGTCTGAGAAGTTTAGATTTGTAATCCCATGGAAATATTATTAGAATTCCAGTGAGTTAATTCCAATCTACAACTTCTAGTAACCCATGGCAAGAGTAAAGATGCAAAGACATTTTATAATTATGGGTGGCCAAGGGGCCCTAAGTCTGGCCAGGATGAAGGCTCATCAGAACAAAGGCCTTAACCCAGGGCCTATCCGGGATTTATTAATTTGTGAAGAGGGGAGTGGCTTGAGGATGAGTGACTGTGAGAATGGCGGGAGAAAGTGAGTACTGCAAGCTGGACTATGTAGGAGGCCTGAAAGCAATATACAGAGAGAAGGATATGCAGAAAGACCAATCTCCATAATACAACTGAGGTAGTATTTCAGTTTTAGGCAGTGAGTACCTCAGCTCTGATGTGCAAACTTTTTCTGCTCTGGGAAGTCATAGCCTCTTATCTTGAGGCTCAAACCCCTGACAGCCATCGAGTGGTGGCCCTGTATCCCACCAATCTCAACCTTGTTTAGGGAGTCACAGGGCAGGAAAACAGTGATTGTCATTTGGTTTCAAAGATTACACATCAGCACCTCAGCCAGCCCTATTTACATTGCTTAAAGCCAATTGGAAAGGAAAAGCAAATGGCTTAGCCAGTTCTGTACATGTCAGTGCAAAGAGACAGGGCCTGGTTTAGCCAAAATGGAGATAACTGTTCTGTATTCAAGCAGAATCATCCAGGTGGTCCTCCACAAATAGTCATCAGCTACTAAGATCAATAACAAGAGTGGCTTCATTCCAAGATTAAACAGACCTCCTTATGGAAATATATTTTGTATAAGATTACAGTGGGCTTTGTGCAAAGTTATGGTTCTCCCAGTGCTTTCTGTGAATATTTCTTGTTACCAGGCATACGCACAGGAGATTGCCTCATTCCAGCTTTTTCTTTCTTTTATTTATTTATTTATTTATTTATTTATTTATTTATTTTTGGCTAGGGCTTGACAACTGTCATAGCATCTATACAACAAAAAATGCTCTTGCTAACATAGAATGTCCCTGATAGCACAATTTTGAAGTTCTAGTATGCTTAAACCAAAGATGATTAAAACTCACCACCAAAGAGACAAAGAGCACTGCATACTCTGTTAGATCATGAGTGTGAGGTCATAACTCCACTGTAGAGAGGTAACCTTTCAAACCCAGGAGTCAAACAAGTATTTATATTTCTTCTGATAAGTTTAAAGTGTATCATCTCTAAGAATATTCATCCTTGTGATATCTGTGTAGACATCTAGTTAAACCGTCACCAACTAGAAGTTGGTTTTCAGTTGGAAAACCAAGAGTAGAGTCCACAGGAACTTGAACATGACCACGTTTAAGTGTGTCCACCCTGATCACTATAACAAACATCAGTTTATAAAGAGATAATCAGAGTCAACTTAAAATTCAACATAATAGAGTAGGAAGCCCCAAATAGAGGGAGATGAATTCTCTCATCCCAAGAAGAAATTAAGGTGAGAAGAACCAACCAAAGATACAGTCCCAGTGCTATTATTGGAACAGCTAAAGGTTCAGTGTTCCCGCGGCAGTGGGCAACTTGCCCACCGTGACTTGCTGAGGTCCCGCCGCAACTTGCTGAGCCATCCGAGGTCCCGCCACTTCGACTCACTGGAGGCACAGTTACCTTGAGTTCAGGGATCAGCGAGCCAAATGGAGAGCTGAGTTGGCAGGGTGCCTGCATAGACCCATGAGTGACAGGAGTGGAGCTATTCCACAGAAAGGGGGTCTCCAGCAGACAACATTCTGGGACTGGGCAGGACTGGCAAGTACAAGGGGCAGCAGTGACTTCAGTCAGTTGTTCCCTCCCCAAATGGGATTGGTGGAATGAGCAAGGCCTGGGTCATGCGAGCTGGCTGAGATCCAACAGGTTATCTGAAATCAAGTCCCTACAGCGGTGGCACACACTAACCACACTAACCCAGTGAAGCCTCAGAAGTTTAACTGACGCGGAGGAGAGACAGAGTAAAGTAATACAGTGCAGGGCACAGCAGCTTGACTGATCTGGAGGGGAGGGGCCAGTATAGGCTGTGGCTGTCTGCAACTCACTAGCACATGGCAGTTGGAAGGGTTATCTAGCCAGCACACTTCAGAAGAATTGTAACCAACAAAGAAAGAAACTGGGGCCTCCTGGAAGAAGCAAAAAAGATGAGAAGAGCAAGCAACAACAAAAAGTACCCAGGTCCCAACCCTGAGAACATTGATCCAGGACAGGTAAATACAAAGGAGAATGAGAACAGCAAATAGGTAATATCAGACACGGTGCCAGTGGACATAAAGAGATATATTTGGGACCTCATAGAGGAGTTCAAAAGTGAAATATTTAGCCAAGTAAAGCAAGATATAAGAAGATTAATAAAAGAGATACTAAGCACCCCTCAAGCAGACACAGACAGAAGAAGGGAGGAACTCAACAAAGGAGAGAACCATTTGATGAAGAATATAAATAAAATATAGAATACATGAAGCAGATTCAAAGAGATTACCAGGAAATTAAAAACTCTATGGAAAGATGGCAAATCTGCTTGAAAGAAACTAAGGATAGATTATCCAAATTGGAGGACAGTTTTGCAATGTGGGATTATGAAAGAGAAAAATTTTTTAAAGTAACAAGGAAACAAGCAGTAATAATACAAAGGATTTCTAGAGGATGTTGTCTAGAGACAAGAAGAGGATCTATAACTTAAGAATAAAGAATGTGAATGAAGAAGCAGGGGTATAAACAAAGGAACTACAAAGGCTATTCACAGAAGTAATTAAGGAAAATTTCCCAAACCTAGGAAAAGGAAATGATATTTTGATATATGAGGCATACAGAACTCCAGCCACCTACAACCAAAACAGAGCTACACTCAGCCATATAATGATCAAGATCCCAGAAATTCAATATAAGAACAGAATATTAAAAGCTGTTAGAGACAAGAAACAGATAACCTATAGAAGGCCCATCAGAACAACGGCAGACCTCTCCACACAAACCATCAAGTCAAGAAAAGACTTGAGGGAAATATTCCAAGCCCTGAAAGAAAATAACCTCCATCCCAGATTGATACACCCTGCTAAACTGTCTCTAGAAATTAATGGAGAAACAAGATGCTTCCAAGACAAAGAGGAACTTGGGAAATTCACAACCAACTCTACAGAGAATACTGCAGGGTATTCTAGAGAGAGAGAAAAGTACTAGGATTCCAGGAACAGTGGCAGAGAGGCCTCAATGAATGGAGCAAAAAACAGAATGAAGAAGATAAACAGACAACTGATAGCAAAAAAAGAGAATAACAGATATGAGGCAGAGAAGATTTTATTCAAAACTGATATGATTGATAGTATCAAGTCTGAGAGTATAGGCAACTACACTGAAAATGACAAGACTCTATGATACACATTCTGGTTTGATAACTGCCAGTTTTTGAAGTTCTATACTATATACAAATTTGTGTTTTTATTAATACGGTTATGTATTATATATTCAATTATACTATGTCTGATGATATAGCCAATTCTATTGGAGATAACAAGAGACAACACAGGAACCATGGTAGAACTCTTTGTGCAATACTCTTATATGTTTTTTTCATCTCATGTGTTTATAGGAATATGTTTTGTTTTGTCTTGCTTTGTTTGTTTCTCCCTCTAATATAGAAAGGATAGAAATACATGTTAAGACTCATATATGTGTAGAATCTATAAACAGTTCATGAGAACTGATCTTATGACACATGATGAAATGAACACATACTTTGAAGAAAAAGAGACACTCAAATACCCAGTGCTGATCCTGGAGTGTCATAATGTGAAACCCAGCAATAGTATTATTCTTTGTTCAGAGTGATATTAGCCTGCTTGGGTTTATTCAATCTCAACATAATTGAAGATATGTATAACTGCATTATTGTTTAAGTGTATAGGATTGATAACCATATTTATAAGTTTTTGTTGGATAGTTGAACAGAACTGGTTGCAATCTGTTTGAATTCCCACTTTATATGCTCCACTTTAGTATCTTGAATAACTATTTGTAAGAAGACAAGTTTTAATCATCAGCTAGTGATTTCTGTTTTTGTTTGAAAGTATGTATTATTTCTACCTGTTTTCTGTTTTGTTTAGTCTTTCTTTAAATTTTTTAAAAAAAGATACTATAGTACCCAGTGCTGATCATGGAGTGTCATGATGTGAAATCCAGCAATACTATTATTCTTTGTTCAGAATGATTTCAACCTGCTTTAGTTTGTTTAATCTACACATAAGTGAAGATATGGATAACTGCGTGTATGTTTAAGTGTATAGGATTGACAACCATGTTACTAAGTTTTTGTTGGATAGTTGAACAGAACTGCTTGCAGTCTCATTTGAATTCCCACTTTATATGTTCCATTTTTGTGTCTTGAACAACTGTTTGTAAAACAACAATATGTAAGCATCAACTAGTGGTTTCTTACTGTTCATTTTTTCTCTGAATGTATGCATTATTTCTACCTATTTTCTGTTTTGTTTAGTCTTTCTTTAAATAAAATTTTTAAAAACTGAAAAAAATTAAGAGATAATCAGCTAATTAGGAGAAAGGGTTTATTTTGGCTCATGGTTTTGTAGGTTCCAGTCCATGATGGCTTGGCTCCATCGTTTTAGGGTAGCAAGGAGGAACCTTTCAGAGACTAAGTACCAAACTGCAGCCCAAAACCCATTTATTTATCACAAAATGTCAACACTGCAATTAAACATGACTACCGAAGCTTCATTTTAGAAAAAACAACTCATACATTAACATCTTTTGCCTTAAAAGAAAAAAACACACTAACATTCATGCCAGAGATTGACCACCAAAGCTTTAGGGCTATAGCAAGCTAGCAAACAATGGAGGAAGTGTGACAGAGCCAAAGCACCCACCTAATGGCTGGGAAGTTAAAAAAAGAGAGGAAGCAGTTGGGGTCTACATAGACCCCAAATCCTGAAGACCTCCCACCAGGTCTGACTGCCAAAGATTCGTCTACCTCCTAATAACAAGCTGCAGAGCATTACTTCAATATGCAGGCTTTTACTAACATTTCATATCCAAATTATAGCAGGGAGCCAATGCCACTGCAGACTCTCTTATCAAGCATGTCTGAGGCATTATTCTAGAATATATAACTGGGATTTGAGGAATGTATTGCTGAGAAAACACTGGCCAGTCTAGGGAAGGATTTTAAGACAAGAACACTCTTTGGTTTGCCACTTGCCAAAGATAAGGGAGGGATCACCCAGTATGGCAGCCCAGGCTGGCCTCTAAATTCACAGCAATCCTCCTATTGCAGCCTCCCAAATGCTGGGATTCAGGAGCACACCATCACACCTAGCATCAATAAATTCAGTTTAAAATATTTATAGAAGCTTTTCTTTTTCTGACATATACATTTTATGGGGGAGATTTTGTATATGTCAAGAGTAAACTCAGGGGAAAAAATAGTCCAGGTTAAAGAGTGTATTTCTTCGCATTTTATCATTTCTAATTTTATTGTACTATGGTCAGAGTATACTATTATTGAGACTTGCTTTTTGACCAATACAGTTCGTTTCCCTCCCTCACTCCTTTCTGTCTCTTTCCACTAGTGCTAGGGACTGAACTCATACCCCCAGCCCCGGTGAAGTGGCATTTTCCCCTGTGGTTCTAGGGAGGAATCCACAGGCAAATGCTCTACCATGGAGCTATAGCTTTGTTTAATCCTTTATGGGCATTAGAAAATCAGTTACCTTCTCGGGGTTCTAGCTGTGAATGTTGCATGGATAAGTCTTCCTTTCTCTCAGCACAGGTAGATAGATGGATATGACAGCATCATTGTTGACCTCAGAACACAGTGTGAAGAGTTCAGGCTCTGATGTTGAGGAACCCTGGATCCAGCACTTGCTGAGTTAACTTGAGCACATTACTGACACCTCCAAGGCCAGAAAAAGTGAGTCCCTAGTCCTAGAAAGATTTTGATCTTTGTACACATTTCTTTTTGTTTGTCTCTTTTCTTTAGCACTGAGAGTTAAACCCAAAGTTTTTACACAGAGCTATACACCTAGCCCACCACCTTTTTTGCTTTTTGAAACAGGATCTGGCTGAACTGCTAAATTTCCCAGGCTGGGCTCTAACCTGTGATCCCAGTGCCTCTGCCTTACCGAGTGCTAGGATGACAGGCATGCACCACCACGCCTGGCTTCTTTCTAATTCTTAATGGAGCCCAAATGTAGTTAGTGTACAGAACTTATCACAGCTTCCTGTCCTCCTGACCCCCTACCTGCCTGGCTCCTACAATCTCACACCCTCCTGCAACAGCATGCCTGTCTGACCCCGCTCTCCAGTCCTCCAGCCTTGACTCACTCCTGCGTGCAGCTCCTACCCAGAGCCCTGGGCAGGCATCTCTCCCACTGAGCAGATGTCCCAGCTTGAGCTCCAGTGCTGCAAAGCCCATCTCTGTGCTTCCCTGCCACTTTTCTCCTTTGAGAATAGAGGAAGTAGCAGCAATGACAAGGACTGTAACACCCTCCAGGTTTACAAATCTTACCACAGCTACTTAAAAGTCTCATCACCCATTTCATGGGTGAATGCACAAGGCCCACACCTTTAGAATGCACACGGGCCACATAAATTATCCAATTACCACAGTGACTGGCTCACTCAGACAAGGTGAATTACAGGTCACAGGTCTCAGTGAACTTGTCCCAATTCGGCTCCCTTTCCACTATTTTATCCTGAACTTCTTGGGAATTTCCTAAATAGATCATTCGGGTTACTTTCATTTTTCCCCAAGAATCCTAGTTTGACTTGGGGAATATTTTTTACAGAATTCTGCCTGCTATCCCTGCCTTCATCCCCAGCTAGCCACCTTTCTGGTCATTTTATGAGGATCAGATTCAGAGTAGGCCTCTGTCTAGAATTCTGCAAAAGAATTCAGGTATTGCAGGAGAGCAGAATCTCTTCCTACCGCCAGGACTGGAAAGAGGTGACTAAAGAAAAAAAATCACCACAAAGAAAATGCCTGAGACATATGAAAACCTACACTGAGAACAAACATCTCTTCCATGCGTTACCATCAAAAAAGGCATTTTTCCCTTCAATAAAACTTCAAGGCTTCCATCTAACCTCGAGGTGGGTCCTTGTCTGATCCTGGAAATGGATTTGAACTTGAACCTTTCCAAGCTTTTAGATCAATCCAGTAGCAGGAGCCAGGGTGGCTGGGGTGCCTTGCAATGGGAGGAGCTCTGGGCCCAGCCCTGGAGGCCTCAGAGCTCAGGGGCCCACTCAGATTGTGCCAGAGAGCAAGACAGGGGAACTGGGGTTTGTGAGCACTGTGGCTTCTGTTTCCTGTTTCAGCAAGGTTGCTGTGCAAAATAAAGGCCGCACCAAGAAGGGAAACACTGAGGGGCCCACACCTCGGCCTGAGAACCCGCACTTTGCCCGGCTGCTGTAGTGCTCCTCCGAGACCAGAGCTGCAACCTGCCGCTGCTCGACTGAAGCGCTCTGTAGTCCAGCCTGGGACCTGGAGGTAACTGAGAAGGATGCTTCTGTGCCCAGATGAGGGACCTCCAACTCAGAGTGGGGCAGAAGGTGCTTGGCCAGCCCAGCATCCCTGTATAAAGAGGGAGATATAGGAGCAGGGTGGTTTAAGAGGATTAGAACGTGGAGTAACTAAGAGAGGGCCCTATATTGAAGTCCTGAGGTCTTCAGGCCCAGGATACAGCTTCTCTGCTCCATGCATTACATTAGATTAGAAGTGTGTCATACGACCTGGGCTTTAGAATATTTAGTGACCCAGGTGATAATTGTTTTGTTTTTTTTTTTTAAACTTGTTGTTTTGTTTTGGACAGGGTTTCTCTATGAAACTCAGCCTGCCCTTGAATTCACTGTGTACTCCAGGCTGGTCACCTCTTGCCTCGGGCTCCTGAGTACTGCTATTATAGGTGAGCACAACCAGCCAGGGGTGTGGATTAAAATGACCTCTTACAGTTCCCTTCAATGTGGGGATTCCTATCACATGAAGTTGCCTTTCTGGCAGCCAAGGACAGATAAGCTTTCCCTGAGTCCACACTGAGATCTAGATGAGAAAGATGGGATCCATGCAGGAGGCCATGCATTGTCTGTGTGGCCAGGAAGTGAGAGCAGAGATGTGGAAAGTCCGAAGATGGGTAGCACCCTATTCTCTCCTTGTGGCAGCAAGGGGGGGCCTCCCCTGGCCAGTACTGACTGTTTCCTCTGACCTTCAATTAGGCCAGTCATGCTACCAAGGAGTAACACAGAGATGCCAGAAAGCCTGGCCAGTGGCCAGGGACCTTTCCCTGAATCTACAAGGACCAGTTCCTTCTCCTACAGCACATCCCTGTCCGGCAGGTATCACATATGACCTCTTACTCTGAAGCAAGTCAGAATGGTCAAGACATCTCAGAAAGCTGGGTATGGTTGCACTCAGTTGGGTCACACCAAACTCTACGAGGCCTGGGGGTCTAGGAACACGCCTGTTTCAGGCCAGTGTCTGGCCCTGAAGTCACAGACAGCAGAGTATCCTTGTCGCAATAGACTTGCAGCCTAGGGCAAGAGTCCACAGACCTGATTTCAGGCCTGTTTCCTACCTGCAGGCCTTTCTTCCTCACAGTCAGAAGGCGGGGTGCTTCTCACTGTGGGGATGTGCATAAGGCCTGTGGCTAGTGTGAGGCCAAGCAGGGGGTGACGTCACACTCTACATTTTAATCGTATGTAGGCAGGCCACCTTCCCCTCTTCTGGAACTTTCTGCTTGGCCTCTTTGAGATGGTAATTATATCTAGACCACGGAGCAGTTCTTTCTCCTTGTGGCCAAAATCAGAGGTGAGAGGAACCAGAGTCATAAAAATGATTTTTGTCTCCTCTTCTCCATCTGGAAAACAATGTAATCCTTTGACAAGAAAGAGGTTCAGAGGAAGAGATCAGACATTCTTGTTCCTAAAAGTGCTACTTTAGCTCAGGGCCTTCAACTTACAACACCAAGTCTTTAGTATCCAACACCGGCATAGAGTTAATATTTTAGGCCTATTATTATAAAAAGCAACACTTAAGAGTGTCATGTGCTAGCTACATGGTAGATGTTTGTCACTGACTCTCACAATTTTTCCAGGCAAGTGTTAGCCCCATTTTATAAATGAGAAGGCAACCTTAGAGATGTAATCACTTGTTCAAACACACACAGGTAGGCAGTGATGGAGCCAGGATGAATCCAGAGTCCTGCTCCAGAGCAAGGGCTCTCCTCCACCATTTATGTGGTAGAAGATGGAGGAATGATGGCTTATGAGGTGTCACAAATATAGGCTCTGGACTTGGGAGTTTACATGCACTTAAATCTCAAGTCTTCTCCATTTGATTGTTTATAGCTTGACAAGAGTAAGCCCCTTAGAGCCTTTTCTAAGTTTTAAATAAGGAAAGTGAAAGATGCAAAGTCTAGAGATCCTATCCCAGGAATAGGAGAGAGAATAATTCAGAGATGGGGCACAGAGGACAGACACTGACAACTTCACATCCTTCACCAGGTCAGCACTCCCAGAGCCCAGAGCAGCATCTCTAACACTACAGATCAGGCAGTTGACAGTGGCCAGAGTTCGGCTGTATCAGACTTCTCCCACATAGTGAGACTGTCCCACTCAGGCCCCTGAGAATGAGTGGTATGACCAGAGAAAGCAAGAATCCTCTACAGAATTCCAGACTGAACCAGAGAAGGCAGCAAGGTCCTGGAAAAAGGCAGAGAGGCCACTACCTGTTGAGTCTGTTTGGCCTATAAATAAATCAGAGGGGCTGGAGCTGGCAAACGCCTGAGGCCAGTGAAGCCCCGGAGATACCCTCCTCTGACCTGCCTAGGAACCAAGTCCCGGGGCAGTGCGATGAGGTCATGGGTCAGAGCAGAGGGAGCAGCTGTGAGGGGGAGTGCTTCTTCCTTCACCGGTCCTGTCTGACTCCAGTGGGCAGAGAGTACAGAACTCCTGATGTTCAGGATCCGGCTCTGTGGAGTCCACCCCAATTCACCAAAGCTACCAGAGCACTTAGGAGAATTACCAAATCTCCAGAAGGTAGGTGGGGAGAGTAGGGAAGAGGAAAAGGCACAGAGAAGAAAGGAAGATGAGGTTAGGGCTTGGGTGCTACGTGGACAGCAGGTACAGCTACGCACAGGGACATCGAGGCCAGCTTCTCCGCCATTCCTCACTCCTGGGAACTTGTGCTTACTGCTTCTGTTTATTTGTTTTGTTTCTTTGTTGTTTGTGAGAGTTTTACCGAGCTGTAATTCATGTGCTTATTAGTTTAGATGTCATAATCCGTGTCTGACTAAGGAAAGCAAGCTTGACACCAGGCAGCCCTGAGAGGGAGGTGATCTAAAAAATAAAAAGAACTCTCATCTCCCAGATGCTCTGAAATGGGTTTGGGCCAGAACTGAGCATGTGGCAGATGACTGGATAGTACTGATTTGTCTTGATCTGTACCTGAGAATCAGAGCCCTATCCTGGGCAGGTAGCAGGGACCCATGGAGCAGCATCAGAACAGAGGATATTGGTGTGGGTTTCCCTGAACAGGCCAGGTTGCTAAGGGCCAGCAAGGGAGGAGGGTGCTGGTCACAGGCCTGGTCACTTTCTGAGGATGGTGAGAAGTGTCAGCCAACTGTTATAGTAACAGATGGGACCAAAAGAGCAGAGAAATGTCAATTTTCCTTGTGAGTTGGAGGATGGGGTGGGGGAGGGGAGGGTTTATCTGTTTTTAAATCTAGACAATGAACAAATGTGAGCTATCCAAGAGGCTGCACATGAGCTCACTGTGACTTTTAACAGTCATTTCTCATATACCCCTGACTCCTAGGCGTAGTAAGATGTCTACTCAAAGAGGAAGTGTCAGCCACCCTTCCACCTTACCGAAGGGGGACACAGACCAGAGAAAAGCAGGCATTCACTTTTACCACATTTGATTAGCTCACTATGGATTGAGCCCAGGAGTCCTCACTCCAGCATGACACCACTGCCTTGGCTGTCCACCCACGTGGCTGTGGCACTCTGCTATTTCTGCCCCTTCTCTGCCCTGTCCGGGGAGACAGTCGTTTTTCTGCCATCTTCTGACTCCTCCCTCTTGGCATCTGGCAGATTCAGGCAGCTGTTCAAGGAGCTGGAAGCCAAGCGCAACAGGTGCTCGGGAGGGCATCATGATCGGGCTGGACCCCAGGCGTGCCCTTGGCGCAACTGGGTGGGCTGAGAGCTACGAGGCCAAGTGTGAGCGGAGGCAGGAGACCCGGGAGAGCCGCCGCTGGCGTCCCAACGTGACCACTTGCCGCCAGGTGGGGAAGGCCCTGAGGACCCAGCAGAGAGAGCAGCTGCGCAGAGCTCGGCAACTGCAGTTCTTCAGGAGGAGGAACCTGGAGGTAGAGGAGAAAAGCCAGGCCCAGTGTCTCCAGGCCAAGAAGCAAGGCCACTCCAGGAGGGCAGGACAGACAGCTGTCTTCAAGGAGTCTTTGTCTTGTTCCAAGAGGATCACTGCCCCTGAACAGCAGGTGGGCCACATCCGGGACACACTGCTCTGTGGGGGTGGGGCGAACCAAGCGGGTGGTAGGTGCAAGGTCACCAGCAAGAGATTCATGGTAAGTTCTTTCTTCCCCAGCCTTACAGTAAAGTCTCCATCAGCAGCCTCTTATTCAGAGATTCCGAATCTAGTGGTGACTGTAGCTCATTTTTGCATTGGGCTTGCCTTTTAGTATGGAAAAAAATAATTCCAAAAACCATTTCGTAGATAATAGCTAGTATCAGTTTGAATTCTGACAATCTACAGGTATCTTCTACAGCGACCTCACAGGCTTCCTTCATCCATCATCCATCAGCTATTTACTGAATGCTTATTATATGCCAGATCTATACACAGGCCAGTTGTCTTCCCAAAGACACATGTGCATGTTCACGCTCATCAATCCTCCGTTTTGTTTTCTTTCATTTTGAGACAAGGTCTCACTATGTAGCTCAGGTTGGCCTTAGACTTACGAGGCAGCCCAGGCTGGCCTCAAACTCACTGTGATCCTCCTGCCTCAGCCTGCTGAGTGCTAGGATTATAGGTGTGACCCACCACAACTGGGAAATCCTCCATTTAATAAGGCTGTTGTATCCACACATCTCTCTTTTCTTGTTCGCTCCATTTTGTAAATTCACTCTGCAGAGGCCTCAGCAAGTCTAGGGATCCTCCAGTGGGCTCTGCAGGCCACCTCTTCTGCTCTGTGGGCCTGTGAGGTTAGAAATCCCCCAACCTTTTGGATTGGTTTCACAGCAAACAATTTTTTGGCATTGGCACTGAGGCAGGTGTGTTCCAGGTTGACTGAAAAGGCCTAGATCCCTCACATGCTAGTTCACAGAAGGGTCCAAGTTCCTTTGGGAACCCAGTGCCACTGCAGCCTGATAGGAGGCAGAACAAAGCTCAAGCCAAATGTGAGCAACAGGGAGCCGCTATACACATGAAGCTCCCAGCTTGCCCACCACTCGCCTCCTGTCATGCAGCCCAGTTCCTAACAGGTTGGGGACCCCGCCCCAGAGGGCCCCTTAGGTGGTCCCAGAGGGCCCTATAGCATTGGCAAAAAGCAGGGTATGTGGAGATGACCTGAGCTGGCAAACTATTATGAGCATGTGAGCCAGGCTGTAAACACCCTGGCAGGAGGGATGGGTTCTCTGAATTCCCCAATAATGCCTGGCACAGTGCTGTGTCCAGAGCAGGGGCTGTCATGGGACTTCCACACAGTGGGCCTGACCTGTGCCACAGGAGGGCTGGTCTGAGGAAAGAGTCCAAAGCCTAACTGCAAAGACAGCTATCTGCTTTCTAAGACAAGGAGGTTTCTGAATGTGTTGAGAGGGACGGACAAAAAGAACCAGAAAATACAAATAACTACAGAATCCCCTGCCTATGAGTTACTTAAGGTCTCACTGAGATACACTCCTCATATATGGATACCATAGACATTTCTTAGCCTTTTAGGGTCTTATTTCCAACATGGACTTTTTTTTTTTTTTGTCTTTTTCCTTTTTATCGGTACCAGGGATTGAACTCACGACTGCCTGCTTGCAAGGCAGGCACTTATGCTGCTGAGCTAAATCCCCAGCCCCACCAACATGGACTTTTTCAGTTTGTGAGAAAATATAAAAGGCCCAACTAAACTGTGACCACCACTATTCCACCCATCCCTAGGACTCTCCCCTCTACCTTCTCTTCACAACACTTCAGCAATCCCAAGCTCCTACTAAAAAGGAAGCCATCTGTAGAAGGTTCTCACACGGAGAGGAGGCTGAGATGCAGAACAGGCAGGATGTGAAGCCAGAGTGCTCACGGCCACGCACCAGCACTCTTTCTGTATCACCATACTGGCTGTGTAAGTGGCTGGGACCGCACAAGGGCTTCCACTGAGAATGACTGCAGACAGGTCCAGCTGCCCACCTGCTGGGCCTGAGGAGGCCCCATCCCACTAGAAGGACAAGAGCAACAGCAAGTGTCACATCTTGTGTCTCTAAAAGCCCGTGTGAGTTACTTTGAGTGGCTTGACTACAAGTATTATCTTAGTCCATTTATCTGCTGTAACAGATTACTACACACAGGTGATTAAGCAATAGAAACTTACTTCTCAAAATTCTAGGAGCTGGACATCCTGGATCAAGGTCTCAGCAGATGCTGTATCTCATGAACATCCTTTTTTTGGTACAGGGAATAAAACACAGGACCTTGTGCTTGCCAGGCAAGTGCTTATGCTAATGAGCTATATCCCTGGCAAAGATGCTCTTTTGGCTGTGTAAATGGCATTCTTCTCTTTCACACAGCATAAAGCAGAGACACAAACGGGTAGCTTTCTTATATCTCTTTTTAGAAGGGCACCATCGCATTTAGGAGGTCTCCAACAAAATATTTGACCTGTTTTTCAAAGTCTCCACCTCCTAATACCATCACACCGAACGTTAGAATTTTGGAACAATGCAGAACAGTACATGTGAATTTTAGAGGACACAACATCTGCTGTTTACAGCACACAACATTACCATTTCATCTTTCTGCAGTCATTTGGCACGTCTTCTAACAAGCTCTGGACAGTGGCTCCCATCATCTTTCACTTGCTTTCCAGGTGACGGGGACCAGCTCCAAGGTCTTTCCAGTCCAGTGCCATCCTCCCTCAAGTGTCCACAGGGATCTGGCTGAGCACTATTCATCAAAAGCAGGGGCCCTTCTACCACGAGACTCTCCCATCAAGAAGCCGCCCAAACGCCACTGTGGTAAGAGCAGAGCTCTCCCACACAGCAGGGCGTGCAGAGAACTCTGCCCCAACATCCTGCTCACCGATAGTGGGAAGTCCCTGTCTCTCCCTAATGCCCTCACTGCCTCTCCACAGCTTCTGAATCATCTTTCCCTCCATCTCTCAGGCACTCAGACAAAAGCAGAAGACACACAGCCAACAATTAAGAATGACGCCAGTCAACAAACCAAGTGAGCTCCTCACATTCCAGACCCTAGCCCTCCCACATCTCACCTATTCCTCTGTTAAATTTTGTGTACCTGTGTGTAGAGGTGCGGGGGTGGGGAGGGGGTGCAACTGAGCCCAGGACCTTCACACTGAGCTATATCCTCAGCCTTTGATTTTTGAATTTTGAGACACAGTCTAAGTTGCTAAGTTGCTCAGGCTGGGTTCAAACTTTGGAGCTCCTACTGCCTCGGCCTCTCAGACTGCTAAGATTACTGGCATGCACCAGCATGCCTAGCTTCTTCTAAACTTTTATTTCATCCCTCTACGCAGCATGTACAGACATATAGTCCATACATTCACAAACACAGTGAATATCCATATCCGCTTTAACTTAAAAAGAGGAAGCCCGCTCCTGAACCCAGAAAGGTCCCTAAAGCAATCGACTCCCTCCTTCCACCTCCTGACTTGCTTGATTCTTTAGTCCATTGTCTCTCCCACCCACTTCTCTTTCCAGTTGTGGAGTTGCAGTTCTGGATAAGGTAAGAAAACCCTTACTTTGATGTGGACCCAATGGTATCTGAGCTCTGACGTTCTGGCATCCACTATAAATTTAAGCTATGGTTGGGGGATACTTTCTTCCTGAATGGTGAGAGGGTATGTGCAGGGATAGGGGACCCAGAGGAGGCCTATCAGACTCTGGGCAGGAACATCTGATTGGCACAGGCCAGCCGAAGGCTTAGTTCTATGCAAAAGGAGGTCAAGGGCCTACAGTCTTTTTGATACATGTTTTCTCTCTCTTTAGGAAATCATTCAGCTTTCTGAGTACCTCAAAGTAAGTGACCTCTCCACTCAACGTCTCCATTCACCTATGTCCTTCTCTTGGTTAACCATACCCTCTTCTATTTTTTTGTCCCACAGGAAGCCCTACAAAGGGAGCTGGTCCTAAAACAGAAAATGCTGATTCTCCAAGACCTATTGTCTACCCTGATTCGGGCCTCCGACAGCTCTTGGAAGGTAAGGGAATGAAACTTTGAACAAAGCCCTGGAACTGCTAGGTGTACTCCTCTCATCTTTCTTTTCCATTCCACCTAACAAGAGAAGGCTGTCTCACCATTGAATAGAGGTCTAGAAAGAAGAGAAAGGTGGGGATGTGGTGGTCAGACTTCGAGGTCACACAGGTCACAGTTGATAAATACATGGTCATCAGCTGAGGCTCTTGATGCTACACCTAGGAAAACTCAGAACTCAGAAAAGTTGAAATAAATATTATTTTTTTAATTTGTAGAGCTCTTTCTTCTAGTAGTTTATATTATTGCATATGGTAAATGCAAATGGTTTTTGTGTGAGATTCACATCAATATCCACTGAAGCCACCGTGTATCCAGTACTCAGCCCAAACATGAGTGTTAGCGTAGGAAGGGGCTTTAGAGAGGACAGCCTAAGCCTCTCCCATTGGCTACGAGGAAGGACTCTCAGAAAGGTTAAGCAACTTGCCCAGTGTCATTGAGCTAAGTGGCACAGGAATGGAACTAAAGTCAGGTCTCTAATTTTAGTCCATTCATTCTACAAATATTAATAGATTATGTTCTTCCTACTGAGCACAGGGATAACACAGGAAAAAATGAGATTCTTGGCAGGGATCCTGACTTTTGAGAGTACATCGTTTTATAAGAGAGACTGAACAATACCAATATTATAACAAATAAATGTTTTTAGAATATAGTAGACTACAAGAAGGGATGAATAACTCCAGAAAGGGAGATACAGGGAAATATTCAGTTATAGAAGCATTTGCCAGGCAAAGAAAGAAAGAGAAACAAGATTATGTATAGGAGACAGTATAGGCAAAGACCCAGAGGCAGGTATAGAACCCAGTGCAATGGGTCTCCAATTGTTTTTTTCATCTCAAGACTTCTTCTTGTTTTTTGGTAAGTTGTTTGTTCATTTGTTAGGTTTCACTATGCAGTTCAGGCTGGCCTTGAACTCAGTTTGTGGCCCAGGCTGGCTTTAAACTCACAATGATCCTCCAGCCTCAACCTCCTAAATGCTGGGATTACAGTCATGTACCATCATGCCCAGCTCAAGATTTCTTTATACTATTTAATTATTAAAAATTCCAATTAATTTTTTATATTTAAAATATTAGAATTTACCATGCTAAAAATTGAATCCGAAATTCAGAAATATTTTTTAATTTTAAAATGATTAACTACCTTATGTGAACCTTAATTACATACTCTATGAAAAATAACTATACTTTCAGAAATTAAAAATGAGAAGCATTGCTTTACACTTTTGCAAATCTTCCTGTGTCTCACTGAACAAAAGACAGGTAAATTCTCATACTTGCTTCTGAATTCAATGTGTTGTAACATATTCTCTTGGTTAAAATATATGAAGAAAATTCAATCTCACACAGACATGCAGTTGCAAAAGGGAAGTCCTTGCAGATCTCTTTTCAGGACCTTGGGGACCTGCAGAGGTCTCTGAGCACACAGTGAAACCCTTGGGTACAGGGAGTTACCCAGAACCCAGGCCAGCAAAGCTTACAGCCCCAGGGATGGTGAGGCAGAGCATGAGACCCGAACAGGCCCCTGGAGGCATCTCCCCTGCCAGGAAGACAGCCTGAGCTCAGAGATGCAGCAGGTAATACAGAACAAAGCCAAGATCACAGTAATATGAAAGGGCTTCCTGGGGCAAGGATGTTGCTCTGTATAAAGCCCTCATCTAGCATGTGTGGGGCTCTGATTTTGATCCCCAGTACCATAAAAATACAAAATAAAAAAATGGGCATTTGAAAAAGGCTTCCTAGCTTAACCCTGCATCCTCATAACAATCATGCACCCAGCTCAGGAGACTCCAGGAGAGCCTTGGCCTGTTAAGGAAGTTGTTTCCCTCAGCAGAGTAGGGTGCAAGCAGCTGTGCAGACCAGGTGGTTTCCGGCACTGAGCTAAAAGGAGATCCACTCACGCATTTGTTAACAGACATTTGATAAGCTCCTCCTCCATGCTGCACCCTGGACTTCAGGAACAAAAAAGTAGAGTCTTTGGCCTTAAGGAGCTCACAGTCCAGCCAAAAGGGCAGAGATAGGATAAATAACTCCCAAACAACCTAATAAGTCTACAGCCATGGAGTACACAACACAGCACAGGGAAGACAGCATTGTTCTGCGGGAGGCTCCACAGGAAAGAGATCCTCTTAGGGTCTGAAGGATGAATTAAATTCACCAATCCAGAAATCAAGTGAGATAGGAAAGAAAGAGCAGCAAAGAGAGGAGTATTTGAATTAACAGGTCAGAATGACTGCAGCCTAGGCTGCCCCTGGCATTGAGTGTGGGAGGCACAAAAGGATCATATCAGAGCACCACCAAAGAAAAGGCCTTAGCAGGTCTCCAGAATTCTATTATGAGACTCAAATTCTTTCTGCTCAACAGTATATCTAAAATTTAAACGATCAATGGGCCCTTTTGTGTTTTTCTTTTGCATGGACACAATAAAAGGATGTATCTCACAGATCCAAGAGATATATGCTACCCCGAGTTTGGGAAACAGCTTCAGTGGAGAAGCAAGGTAGCAGCCAGGTGTGGTGGTGCACACCTGTAATCCCAGCACTCTGGGAAGCTGGGGCAGAAGGATCACAAGATTGAGCCCAGTCTAAGCAACTTAGCAAGACTCTGTCTCAAAATAAAAAATAAACAAAAAGGGCTGGGATACAGCTCAATGCAAAAGCCCTGGGTTCAATCCCCATTACACAGACACAGAGACACAGAGACATAGATAAGGTTGGGGGAGCAGGGGAACTAGGCCTTATTTGACTTAGCAGTCTGCCCTTCTGCACAAGACACTCAACTGAATCATAAGTGAATGATCACATCTGTGTTTATCAGATTCTCCAACCAGAACCTGACTCTGGATGAGGTTGGAGCAGTAGAGACTTAAGCCATAATCTGAGCTCAAATTATGGCAAGTTTGGTAGCAGTGGGGAAGATTTGCTGCAAGGCATAGACACTGAGGGAGAATTTCACCTCAAGCTCAGCCCAGCGTTCCTCTGGCAATGGTTTTTCCCACCCCTCCCATTCCTTACCCTTTACTTTACACAGCCCTCATCTTCCTGTTTTTAAGGAAAATACTCTCCGACTATTCATCTGAAAGCTCTTGCTTCTCCCAAAACAAGACAATCAACTCTCTATCCCTCCCTAAAAGCCTCAACTTCAGTGAAAGGACAGCCCCAGTCTGTGGTATTTGGGGAAAATAACCAGATGAATGTGGCCAGACCTGGGTCTCTGATGTCTGGTCCAGTTCACTTTTTTCTTTCCCCTTGGCACCATGATTTGAGTCTCCAACTTCATACATGGAGCTTGCAGCAATGTGATTAGAACCCCAAGAATCCACAACCTCTGCTATTTTCAACTCCAAGTGGACTCTAGGCCTTTTGATGCCAAAAGCCCTGGCATTCTGCTGAGAACCAGAGCTAGGCCCAGCCTTCAGAGCAGGAACAGCTCAGCCAGTAGAGAAAGCTCAACACCCAGTGTTGCCCACAACACAAAGATGAGAGCAGGATATTGTTCGGATTCTATTCTGCAAAGTAGAATTGAGATCTTGAGATGACAGCGCAGCAGGGGATTGGCTAAATACCCTAAGCAACCTCTGCTGGAGGAGACAGATGAGCTGTGGTCTAGTGTTTCTGTGGTGAGCCAGTGGTGTTTTGGAAGACAGTTCAGAGGCAGGGGAAAACCAAGCAGAAGCAGGAGCTGAAGCCCTCAGACCAACACCAGGTGTGTATGACTCCGCCTTACTCCTTTTTCTACCAGGCTAACTGTGCCTGAGCCCCTGGCTCCCGGGTGTGTCTGCATGGAAGGTCAGCAGCAGGCCTGTGAGAAGTACATCTTCCCACACTCTTAACATCGGGCTTCAGTAGGAGCAGACCTGGGCCCTGACCAGGAAACTACGTGGCCCATTTGTAACAACTTGGCTGAAACCTTGCTGCCTGCCTTGGGGAGTCTGTGAAGGCAGCACCATGTACAACAGATTCTGTTCAGGCTCCACACTGGGGTGGAGGCCCTTGGCCTCCACAGAAGGGGCTATCATGAATTGTCTTGCACTGTGACATGAATGGAAAACTAATCTGGGGTGGAGCCAAAATGTAAAAAGAGCTGGAAGAGGCAAAATAGATTAAAGCCATACTGTGAAACAGGGAGAAAAGAGCTGTCCAAAAAGGACAGGAGACCGGAGATTTTAAGAACACTGCCTTGGGCCTATTTTCTTCTCTATCTCTAGCAAGAAAATCTTTAAATGTGGTGGGTTTGATTGCATTCTGCAGAGTGACAGTTTAGGCAAAGAAAATGCATGGACTTTGAAGATTCCTACCAGGGGACTTTGGAATGAAGCCAACTGATTTCAGGACCTGTGGGTGGACAATGAGCAGGCCACTGCTTGGAATGTGGCCATTTTACCAAGGCCCAAACAGTGGAAGGTTTGTCCATCTCTTTCATTCATTCCAAAGCTGTGGGATGTAGATACCAAATCCCTGGCTCTCAGTTCTCTTTCACATGAGACATTGGGAAAAACATTAAGAGCAGGAGGCACTTTAAAGAATTGTCTTTGGCAAAGCTTTCTGCTTTTGCAAGGCCTAGCTGAGTAATACAGGAAGCAGAAAGGGTGGGGGCATGCCCTGGCCCCCATGGTTAGAATCTGCCAAACAAGACCAAAATAGGAGCTGTGAAATACCACTTCCTGCCTCCCCTGCCCCCACTCATGGAAAGAAGCAGACCTAAAAAAGCCCCCCTTCTGCTTCCCCCATTATAAACCAGAAATATGATGAAGGTTGGAAATGTTCTAGCTATATGACTGATGGAACCACTGCATCCAAGGCCTGAAGAGATGCGGAATTTCTAAACCCCACAAAAGTCCCACAGGGCCTGGATAGAAAAAGTCAGAAAAATAAGCAAAACAGTTACGGTGAGAGAGGCCCATGGCCCTTTCTCTGGGGAATTTACTATCTCTGGTATTGTTATTTTGGCAGTAAGGGGCCCCTGGAACCAAGCCCAGTGGATGCCCATGGATGACTGTATGCTAGAGCTGCCATGAAAGAGTAATACAGAGAGCAGGGTCGTTTCAACAACAGAAATTTATTTTCTCATAGCTCTGGAGTCTAAACCTGAGATCAAGGCGTCAGTAGGACTGGCTTCTCCTGTGGTCGCTTTCTGCTAGCATGGGACCACCTTTCCTGTGTCTTCACATGGTCATCCCTCAGGTTTTCCTGCTGTCCCAAACTCCTCTTTCTAAAAGACTTTGGTCTGCTCTACAACTTCTTTATCTACACCCACCCTCAAATAAAGCAAATTCAAAAGACAGTAAAGGTTTTAAAATAATGTATATTTTTACCAGGGCAGTGTGTGGATACCAGAAGATGTACAGCTTTTTAATTATAACAATGGAGTAAACAAACTAGAAACTACTAAGCGCATTGCTAAAGGAGGGACATACGTATAATACATTTATTCTGTCAGACTAAAAAATATATGTATGTAAAAAACTTATGATCCCCTCTATAATTACAGAATTCAAATATGTAAGGAATTACCACAAAAAGATTTCTAATAAATAGAACATATCCAATTGTGGCGTTCCTAATGTGTATTTTTAAAGCATGTATCTGCCTAGATAGAAAACAAACTATCACATGAGTAAAGCTTAGTGTTCAAAACATTGAGACATTCTTCACCTGTTGTGTCACCAAATAAAAGTTATGCTGCTATTAAAAAATATATATATATATATATATAACTGAGCCAGGCGTGGTGGCACACTTGTAATCCCAGCACCTGGGAGGTTGAGGCAAAAGGATTACTCCAAGTTTGAGGCCAGAATGAATTATGTAGTGAATTTTTGAGATTCTAGTCTTAAAAACTAAAAACAAAGATTCTGGTCATACTGGATTAGGCTACATTTCAAGACTTCATTTCAACAGAATTATCTACTTAAAGACCCTACTGAAAGACCCTATCTCCAAATATGATCACTTTCTAAAGTACCAGAGGTTAAAACTTCAACATACAACCTTAGGATGAGGGGACTTCAGCTTCCAGTAGGAAGCAAGGGAGAGAACACTTGGCCTATACTTTATAGTCAAGGTCCAGGTTTGAGACTGAAGTGAGGAGTGGACAGTGTCCCATCAGGGAGCGAGGGGATGAGGAAAAGGACCTTCCACACTAGGATACAGCCTGAGCTATCTGATAAAGAACTGGAAGGCAAAAAAGAGTGGGGATCAGTCTGATCCACCCATGTCCTCCCCAAGCAGCCTGTCATCACTGCTCCTCCCGACAGAGGTGCTTGTGCTGAGCTTTGGCAGGGGAGCAACTCTAGTACTCTGGCTTGTGCTTATTATCCCTTCCCTCTGCTCCAGGGCCAGCTGAATGAAGACAAACTGAAGGGCAAACTGAGGTCCCTAGAAAACCAGCTCTATACCTGTACCCAGGTAAGCTTTCCAGAGGACACTTTTGGCTCATGAATCCCAAACCAAATGAAAATGCTGAAGCTGTAGCGCTACTCCCTGAAATACTCCTACTGACCAAGGTCTGCTGTGGCCACTCTCACTTTGGTACCGAATTTGCCATGACTATCTCCGGCCTCCCCTCTTCTCCCATTATCCATCCCTGTGCATGCTGGGAAGGAATCTCGGCACTGAACACTTCATCAGCAACAAGGGAGCCTTGAGAACAGGGAGAGACCCTTGGTAAACACCTGCACCATCCCACTAACCTTCACAGGTCCTGGTGTTTGTTTTGTTTTGTTTGCTTTGGGACAGTCTTGCTAGATAGCCCAGGCTGACCTTAAACTTGAAGCAATCCTCTTGCCTCAGCCTCTGAAAATACTGGGATTACAAGCATGCGCCAACACATGTGGCAGATCCCAGTACTTAAACAGATGAATTGGATGTTACAAGGTTTTTGGGTTTTGTTTGCTTGCTTGTTTTAGGGTAGTTGAATGGAACTCAGGGTGTCATGTATGATTGCTAAGCACTCCACCACTAAGCTACATAAGCTACATATTGAAATGTAGCCTAATCCAGTCTTTCTGCTTTTTTTCTGTGGGGGTGGAGATAGGGTCTGGCTAAATTGCCCTTGCTGACCTTGAATTTGTTTTCCTCTTGTCTAATTAAGCTTCCTGAGTAGCTAGAATTCCAGGAGTGCATCACTGCACATAGTTAATACAAAGTTCTCAAAAATGATTTTTTTTTTTTTTTTTTTTTTTTTTTTTGTGGTACCAGGGATCAAATTCATGACCTCACACGTGCCAGGCAGGTGCTTATGCCACTGAGCTAAACCCCCGGCCCTCAAAAAATGATTTTCATTCTGTGGGCAATATTTTCCTATTAGTAACCTCTGGAAGAAAGTAAGAGTATGCTCAGCAGCACAGTGCCTATCTGGCCAGCCCTTTAATTCTTGGCACACACACACACACACACACATATACAAATTCCCTTCCCCTTTACAAAATAAAGTAAGAATATGACTCAGCTTTTCTGTGACATAATCATCCAGCTTCACTAATCTCTCAATCTGGCCTAATCTTAACTAAAAAAAAAAAAAAAAAAAAAAAATCAGTCTTCACATCTTTGAGACGCGATGGATTCCCACCAGGCAGGGAAAGAGCAGAGAGGCACAGGGACTCAGCTGTGACCCCTGCATGTCGGAGGCTGGCAAGTTTCAGGTCAGCCTCTGTGATATGGCAAGAGCTGTCTCAAAAAGGGAGGCAGAAGGAGTAGTCAGGTGTCTCTCATTTGGAATAACAGTTGGGCTCTTGCAGCAAAACAGTTTATACAGTCTGTAGGTTTGTTCCTCTGCCTGCAAGTTATATTTTTTCAGTATGATCTGCTTTGTTAGGTTTTTATGAATTAAATAATCCAAACCACATTTGTAAAAGACTTGCATATAATCCAGAATGCCAATCTATTCATTTTCAGTAGGGGATAAAGCTGGTCACAAACCAGCATGATTAAATCCAATTATTGAGCCTGGCGCAGTGGCGCACAACTATAATCCCAGCACTTGGGCGACTGAGGCAAGACGATCACAAGTTCAAGGCCACCAGAACTACACAGTGAATTATCAAGGCCAGCCTGAAATATGTAAGAGACTCTATTTTAAAACCAAACAAACCAAAATAAATCCAATAACGATGCCATGCCCCTTGTATAATCTCAACCAATCACCCCTGGATTTAGTTAATAAAAACTTAAGGCCCATTCACATATAAATCCAAATTTTCAGACAATTCCAAAGCTAAATGGAAATGATTTAGATTGATTCCTAAGCTTTCATTAGCAGGCATGCTTACCCCAGGGGTAATCTAGGAATGAGTACAAGAGTTGCCTGCCTTCTCCAAATCACAGGGCAGGAAGAGGAAAGGCACAGAGAGGGCAGATCCCAGTGAATCTACAGATTTGCTCCACTGTCTTTCCTGACCCTCAAGTCAGGAGTGAATGCATTAATTTTTTTTAAAAATGTTTTCACATTGAGTTTACTAAGAATTTCTCTGACCCATGAGGCTGTTTTTAACTTTTTTAAAGCAGCAGCATGCTCCCTGATCCAATGGAATTTACAGGTCCATAGGGGAGAAAGACTTGGGTCAACACAGCAGAACAAAAGAAGTATGCAGACAATGTGAAGAGGAAGCAAAACCACCTACCAGGGGCTCATACTCGCTGGTAATCCCAGCTACCTGGGAGGCTGAGACCAATCTGGGCAAATCAGTGAGACACTGTCTAAAAACGGTATGGGGGGTTGTAGCCAGTACAGAGCCCCTGACTTCAATCCCAAGCACTCCTCAAAAGAGAAGGAAAAAAAAAGAACAAAACAAGGTTTGGTACACACTAGCAATTCCAGCATTCTGAGAGACTTGGCTAGGAGGAAGAATTCAAGTCCAGCCTGGGCAACTTGAGAAACTTAGCAAGACACCATCTCAAAATAGAAAATGATTTTTTAAAAAGGTGGGGTTGGGGATGTGATATGAGGATGTAGCTCAGTGCCAGTACCACAAAGAGAAGGCGGGGGGAGCAGGGGAGGAATTTAATTCATAAAGAACTGGGAAATAGGAGTTAATTCAAAATTTACCAGAACTGGAACTGGACCTGGTGGCATGTATCTGTAATCTCAGCACTTGTGAGGCTGAGGCAGGAGGAATGATGCAAATTCGAGGCCAGCCTGGGTACACAGTGAGTTCAAAGCCTCAACTACATAGTGGGGCTTTATCTCCAAAAAAAATTCACCAGAACTAATGTTACCTGGGCTGAATCTCGAGCATGAATTGAGGTCAGGTGGATGAAAAGGTGATGCTCCAGGCAGAAGAAACTATTCAGGCAATAGCGAAGGCTAAAAATCATACTCAGGATCTGCAAAGCACCCAAGTAGAGGCTGCACAGTACGAAAGTCTGGGTTATATGCAGTGAGCTCCAGAAATTTGGACCTAATCCTTAGGACACTGAGGAACCACTGAGAGATTTACACAGAAGCAGCATGATGATGTGCCACTGTTAGCAAGAATCCTCTGACTTACAAAGTTCAAAGGGAGGCAAACCTAAGAGGTAGGAAGACTATTACATTAACCCAGTCAATAGCAGCAGAAAGGAAAGGGAGGATACAGGCATGAGCTGTTCAGGAAGTTGACGAGGCCCAGTGAAGGGACACAGAGAAAGGCAGAGAAACTTAATGGGAGATGACCTATGTTACTGAGGTAGGAAGCCCAGGAGAAAGGAGATCTAGGTTTATGAGTGCTGCTGGGACTGATTGGATTTCAACAGCCTACAAAGGCCAACACACAGCAGTCCCATGGTACTCACTTCTCACAGCCAGAGGGACTCCTGCTCAGCTCTAGGATGGAGGAAAAGCCCGGTACTATGTACCTCTGCCCTGACAGCAAGGCCCAAATTCTCTACATCTCTGTACACCAGCTCAGTGCTTGGTACACCAGCTCCAGAAGCTCAATGTGTTGGTTCAATTGCATCAAATTTGCAGAAATACTCCCCTTGGGGAATGAAAAAGGTGCTGCTGGAGATGGAAGACCAGAAAAACAACTATGAGCAGAAGGCCAAGGAGTCACTGCAGAAAGTGCTTGAGGAGAAAATGGGCGCAGAGCAACAACTACAGAGCACACAGGTGGGAATGTGGGATGGGATGGTACTTGGCTGAGAATCCCAGGGCTCATCTAGAAAGCAAGACATAACTCCCCGGAAACTGTTCCTTACCAAACACACCTGACATTGATTTTAATATAAACAAACAAGAGGGTACAATGTGTTTCTGTAACTCTTCCTCCAAGTCTCTGCCTTGGTAGGGGAGACTTCCACTGGTATCCGTCCTCTTTAATCTCCCTCAGCGGTCCCTGGCCCTGGCAGAGCAGAAGTGTGAAGAGTGGAGGAGTCAGTATGAGGCTCTGAAGGAGGACTGGAGGACGCTAGAGGCACAGCACAGAGAGCTAGAGAGCCAACTCCACGTGCTTCAGTCCAAACTACAGGTACCAGGCATTGGGAGCAGGGTGAGGAGGCGGCTAGGGAAAAGGGGTGGTAGTCGAGGAAAGCTTCTCTTAGGTGTGAAGCTCCAAGGTAGCTGAGGGCATCTAGCTTTCAGTTCCTCACTCAGGCCTATTTTGTGCCAGGGTCATTGTTTCAGGTCTGAAATTCAGTTCTGAGTTAACAAAGGACTGAGTTAACAAAGCTCATGTGACTGTTCACTGGAATGACATAATCCAAATACAAAAGGGTGGGCTGTAATATTTATCAAGCTACTAACATCATACTCCAACCCACAATCTGAAACCATCCCAGTAGAGCATCTTGTTCAGAACTGCCTGCTGCTTGCACAAAATAAATGTCAGTAACTTATTTATAGGTGAGTAAAAACTAATATTGCAATTTTTTAAGGCAATTGCAGAGGACTCTGGACATGCTCAAAAGTTTTATTTCTAATCTGCTACCCTAGAAAAGTTAACTAACCTCCAAAGCTTCAGTTTCCACATCTCTAAAATGAGTGTAGTATTACCTGAATCACAGGACCCTTATATGGATCCAACACAGTAGCACTAAGCGTAATGTCTGGCACATACAAACATTCAATGCACATTAGCTGCTGCACTGCCGATTTTACTCACTTGGCTTCAACTCTGAGGGTGCACCCCAAAAGTTGGCTTTACAATTTTCCTGAAATAGGGATCAGAGTAGCTCACTTGGCAGGAGAGGGTGTGCGGCTTTTCAAAGGAGGAACCCTCACTGGCCCTTCCCCACTGTGCCCATACTGGAATCTATTGTTCTCTTCTTCCTATCACCCATAAGGCAATTCTTAGGAAGATATTTTGAATTCTTTTTTAGACCTTTTCTTTATGGAAAATACCACACACACACACACACACACACATGCACAAACTTGACAGTGGTAGAATGAAAAGTAAAGAGAAATTCAAAACATCTAGGTAAAAGCTGACCTGGTATGCTTTCATCTGGGGATTTACACCAGTGTCAAGGCATGATCCCTCTGAGTACCAAAGTCTAATGCATGGCTTAAAAATGTGAGGAACACAGCAAAGAATATGAAAAAAAGCAATTCTCTAACACTTGTAGCTCTTAAATTTTGCAATTTCCTGTAATTTTTCCCTTCTAGGGAGCCTGCTTCCTACCTCTCTACTGATCAAGACTCTCTTCCTCCTTACAGGGAGCAGACAGCAGAGATGCACAAATGAACCAGGCCCTGAGACTTTTGGAGAATGAGCACCAAGAGCTGCAGGCCAAAATTGAATACCTGCAAAGGGAGCAAGACCTGTGCACCTCTGATTCCCAGGACCTGCAAGGTACCCTCCTCCTTGGAGACCTGGGGAGCACGGGACCCAACAGCTAAGGGAGCTCTGGGGAGGAGGCTGGGTGGACAAACAGCCTCAGCCTTCATTTGTTTGCTTGGTCTTATGATTTCCTCTTACCTTGAGGGAAAAGGAAGGGCTCTTTTAATTAGCCAAGACAAAAATTAATTTTGCTGCACTAGAGGATCTTGTGTGAACTCTCTTCTCTCATAGCCCATTCCTCTGGGCAAGATTACAGCTGCTCCCATATTAGTCACATGTGTCAAGGCCACATTCCTAATTTGAAACAGAAAGGTCAGCTCAAACTCAAGGCTGCATGAAGGTATCCCAGTAAGAGCCTATATCAGCTGACTTGATAAGTGGAAATACAGCCCTTAATCCAACCCAACACTGTTGACATAGACCCCTCCCGGATAAAAAGATATGTGAGTGCTAGTCTACCACTTTAGAACTGGGACATCCACAGAAAGCAGAACAACTTCCACTAGACAAGTGTCCCTGGTACTAATTTCCATCCTCGGATACTGAGTTCATTAAGCTGGGTTCTTCTATTTTGGTCTGCACTGTTTCATTTTCAGATCAACTAAAGAGGTCTGAGGAGGAGAAACTCGCCCTAGTGGCCACGGTACAGCAGCTGCAGAGTAAGTTTCCTTCCTAGACTCTCACTCCAGCACCCAGGGGAAGGGCTGGGCACATCCTCCTGTGCATTTTTAGATGCACTTCTTGTAAACTGCATTCATTTAAACAGCGCTTCACAATTTACTGTTAGCCTTTGGTTTTTTTTTTTTTTTCTTCCACGTCAGTAACAATCACTTCATGTTTATGAAAACTGTAAGCTTTATAAAGCACTAATGTTGTGCATTGCTTCTTTTCATTTGTATTCTCACTTATTACATGCATAAGTATCTCACTTAGACCTTTCTCACTAAAATAAGCATGTATTGAGGTCCTAGTGTCAGGAACCCTGGAAGTTAGAGAATATAATGACAAAACTAATATTCCTTCCTTTGTAAAGGTGATATTTGAAATAAGGTCTCCAGTCTAGTTCAGGGCTTGTATGAGGAAAAAAGTCGTAATAAGGCTTATGGAGGAAATAACAGATCAAAGGAAAATACTTGTTACTTGGCATAGGGTCATCTGGGAAAGCTTTGCCTTTCTTAGGGAAAAGTTTTTGTTTTGATAGTGTCTCACTATGTAATTCAAACTGGCCTTGAAATCACTAGCAGCCCAGACAGGTCTCAAACTCAGGGCTATCCTGCTGTCTCGGTCTCCCAAGTACTGGGATTACAGGTATACACCACCATGCTCAGCAAGCTTCTTTTAGGGTAATCTTTAAGCAGAGACTTGAAAGCAAACACAGGGTAGGAAATATGAGAATATATTTATAACAGTACTACAGATGGGCGACCTGAAGACCAAGAAATAGTCTCACAGTTCTTCAAGCCAAAGTCCAAAATCTAACTGTGGGCAGGGCCACTTTTTTCCGGAGGCATTCAGAGAAGGATCTATTCTCCTCCTTTGGCTCTGCAGATGGTCATCTTCTTCACTTCCTCATTCCCCAGAGTATATCTGTGTCTAAACTTTGCCTTCATGCAAGGACACCAACTATAGATTAGAGCCCACCATAATGACCTTATTTTTACTTGACTACTCCTATAAAGACTATCTCCAAAGAAGTTACACTTTGAGTTAGTGGGCAGGGAACCAGGGATATAACTCAGTGGCACAAGCACCTGCCTGGTTAAGTACAAGGTCCTGAGTTCAACTCCCAGTACCAAAAAGAAAAAAAAAAAAGAATGAGTTAGTGGGCAATTAGGACTTCAGCATATTAATTTTGGGGGATAAATTTCAATCCATAACAGATGAAAATATCTTTTAAGGCTCTAAACAAAGGTCTGAAGAGGTTCTTTGCAGTCCGTCTACTAGCACAGACAAGTTCTTTATGTTTCCCAACAGGTCTGCTTCAGAAACAATCCTTACAGCTTCAAGAACAGGAAGAACTCTTAAAGAAAGGTCAGCAAATTTACTACCACAAATCCTAAGCTATGTTACTCTTTGCTCACCTAGAGGAAAGAGGGTGAACTACATGACCTGTTGGATCTCATCCAGTTCATGCAGTCTGTTAAGTCAGGGATGCAGGGGAGTCTTTTATGAAATGATCCCCTGCCCTGGGGACACCACACTAGGTAGTCTTCTTCTTCTATCCTAAGAGGTACACAAACTGTGAAAAAGGATTTCCACTTTCTCTGAAAACATGTTTATGCTGAATATTGCAATAAATTGATTTTGAACTCAGGATTTCATGTCAGTTTTTACACATTTGACTTTCCAAACCACATCCCAAATTACATAGCACGCATAATTCAACCTTGGGCTGGAGACATAGCTCAGTGGCACAGTGCCTGCCTGACAAGCACAAGGTCCTGAGTTATATTCCTAGCACCAAAAATAAAAAAAACACCTCAATCTTATTTTAGCCCTAAAATAGTTTGCTGCTCAAGTTTCCTGAGACTTCCTCTACACACAGAGGGGGTAACAACTGCTCATTTACTCATAACACATAGCCTCTTTTCTCCTCACAATCACTGACACAATATAAAAGGCAGAAAGTACAGAGTTCCCTGATCACACAAATTAAGAATAGAGCTAAGATAGAAATCCAGAATCCTAATTCCTAGTCCTTTTCTCTTTGTACCCTGAAGACTAATACTGCAAAAAAAAAAAAAAAAAAAAAAAAAAAAATTTAATTTTAAAAAAGACTAACACTGTAAAATGAAAAAAAAAATCTTTAGTCACATATAATAAATTCTAGGATCTGAATGCAATCTTCATGATTTTGAAAGGATGTAAGGGAACATCATACTGAAACATTCAGCCAATCTACCTGACAAACCATGAAATATGACACATAGCCAAAAAAAAATGTAATTAATTAGTAGTCATTTATCAAGTAGTCTGGGGACACACAAAAAAGCCAAGCCTGCTCTCAAGGAGCTTAAACTCCAGCAGTCTGTCAAAGCTGAGCATGGGCCAATGAAAGTTCTTTTCAGCACGAGGATTGCACTCTACTCATCTAAGAGCAGACCCTCCTCTCACCCTCAGTTCTCACAGGCAGGGTCCTGACTCAGCAACCCGGGCCTCACCATCACTACTTTTTTAGATCAGGCCTTCACTGTGTGGACTCCAAAGCCTCCCCAGCAAGTGGAGCTTGAGGGTACTGGGAAGGACAGAGACTGGGATCTTAGAGACCAGCTGCAAAAGAAGACTTCACAGCTCGAGGCCAAGGAACAGGAGGTGAGAAGTAACCTAGGACCAGAGGGGCACATCCCTAAATAAATAGCAGGGGAAATTGTTAGTAGGCAGCTGGAACAGGAATTTCAGTTTATATCGTAATTAGATGCATGCACAGATTTCTGTGTCCATGAAAAACCTCTCTGCCTTTGGGTTGATTTGTCAATTGTTTCCTTGCCTTACTCACCCAACACTGATTAAAGGTTTTATTAGTTACCTTGCAGAAAGTCAACCTCAGCTCAAACACATTTGATAATTAACTTCTCAAGCTTTGTTCCACACTGAGTATCTCTGGAAGCTTTATATCTTTATGTCTCTTAAATAGCAAAACATCCTTGCCTACACACACACGTCCTTGCAAGCATTCAGAAACAATCAGCTCCCAGAACAGACTTGTACTAAAAGCACTTCCAAGTCTTTGTGCTACAACAGCTTCATTTTTTGGTATCCCCATTTACAAAGTCATTGCTCACACACTGTGCCATAAAAACATTTACATGTGGATATAGCTCAGTAGCACAGTACCTGCCTGGCAAGCACAAGGTCATGAGTTCAATCCCTGATACCAAAAAAAAAAAAAAAAAAAGAAGAAATTTACATGTATAAATTATAATATATGCAACATATCACTTCAAAGGACATACTCCAGGCAAACTAGGATGGTAGAAAAACCAACTGAAATCTGAGAAAGGCTGGGAGAAGTCAATGGCTCAGTGAGGGAAGGAGTACCTTACTCAGGGCAGTTTCCCCTCCCTGGGCTCTATCCCAAACAGAACTGGTGGTGATGACCTTGGTGATATTCTCCCCAGTGCACAGAGCTGCATTCAGAGTTAGACAACCTCTGCGACGAGTACTTCTCCTGCCTGCATAAGCTACAGCACTGTCGAGAAGAGCTGAACCATAGCCTGCAACCACCTCCCAGAGTAAGAAAACCTCAATCTTTCTGTACAGCACTAGATGCTAGTGGGACAACTACTTTTTTAGCCAAATCTTACAAATAAAATTTATTAGCGCACACCTACATCCAAACATCCTGTCCCACTCTGCTTGGTTTATACTATGCTGACATGAAACCATGCAACCATGAAAGAAACACTAGTTGACTCATCCAAGCCTAATTTTCATGGAATTCTTGCACCAAGAAAGACTCACTACAGGCTAACCAGAAATTTCTTAATCTGAAATGCTCTGAATCTGAAATGTTCTAAATCTGAAACTTTTTGAGCACTAGCATGAATTCTGGAGCAGCCAGGCATGGTGGCCCATGCTTGTAATCCCAGTACTTGGGAAGCTGAGGAATACTCAACCTGTACTAGCTCAAGTATGAAAGAGTATTCTTTGTTAACACGACAAGCACAGGGAGAGGAGAGCAAAATCACGGAGGCATATGGCTACAGAACATGATTGTGCTGGATTCTTTTCTACCCTTGGTTATTTCCTTTGGCATTTAAATGCCTGGTCCCTATATATGCTCCTGGGCTAGCAACCACTAGTAAAGTAGTTTTACCTCAAGGGAGGTACAGAAACCAGGACACAGAAATAAAAAAAAAGTTTCTCTGCCACCAACCAAGGTTTTCCACTGGGCTAGAATAAGATCACTTGTGCCCACTTTTTTTCTCCAATTCATGGCTGCTTTCTCGTCTCCCTCCCTTCACACAGAGGCGATGTGGCCAATGGTTCCCAATGCTGATGGTGGTGATTGCTACAGCACTGGCTGTATTCCTGGCCAACAAAGACAGCCTGATGATATGAAAAACTCATGACAGCTGACTGGAGTAAAAACCAAAAAGCAAACAGTTAAACAAAAAACTCAAGTTTGGGTACTTCATAGCTTGAGTTCTCCCTCCAACTAAACTACGATTTCTGACTTAATTTTTCAAGGTATTATAAATAAATTTCACATCATTGAACTGTACACTGGAGGTCTTGATTTATTCCTAAACAGCATTATCATCTCCCAAGTGTGATACTTAAGCATGCCAATCCACTCCAGTCCAATTCAGTTAGAAGTACATAGATAAACATAGAGAAACACACCGTCTTTTCCTAGAAGACACTATCACAGGGCAGGACAGAAGGGTGGCCTTCAGAATGCTTTTTTTTCTTTTCTTTCCTCAGAACACTTCTTTTCCCCATGTCTCTTCTGTTCTCTCTCTTATCCAATGAAAAGTTAATAGGCACCTCTGTTCATAGAGAACCCCTAATATAGAAATGCCAGATACGCACTACCAATGCTACAACTATCCCCTATTCACAGTATCATGTTTAGCAGATTAAAGCGTTCTTTCCTAGTGTCCTCAAAACACTTAGAATTAGTACTTCAAATGATTCCTAGTTGACATCCTCAACAAAAATATAATTATTTATAGGATATTTTTTATATAGGACAGTTAGAGGGCCACAGCTGGCAGTGTGACTATTTCAGAGGTGATACTGAGATCAGCAAAGTCATTCTGAGTCCTAAATCGGGTTCGGAGGTCCTTCTCCCAGGCATTTAGAATGTGCCTCAAGGCTGTGAACAAGCTCTCTGGGACACTAAAAGAATACAGCAAGACTGGGGGCTGACCTGGAAGCCATGAGGTGTGGGCAGTGAATACCCGTAGTGGGGTCAGGGCCAAACAGTTGTCATTTCCCTCATTCAGGTGAAAGGTATATGAGACAGGATAGCCTAGAAGGAGCCCAAATACAGTACAGAGATTCCAGTCCGAGGAATGGAGCCTGCTATGAGAGACTCCTAGAGATAGGTCTCTCTGCAGCTCCTGCAAATGCCTGGTGATCTCAGCCACAAAGGCCTTCAAGTCCTGAAGCTGGTCCAGGGAACACAGGGAAGGGTGTGGCTGGGAGCTGGAAACATCTACCAATGCTATAGTACCAAGGAGCACTTGCTCCAAGTGCTGACATGTATGCTTAGGGCTGACAATGAGGCTATTTTCTCCAATCTCCAGAATGTGAAGTCCTGTGTTAAGGACACCTAGCCTCTGCAGCTCCTCCAGATAACTCTGGAGTGCCAATGCTCCTGCACAGTTGTAATCATACAGCACAGCTGGCTTCAGCCCCCGGGCCACAGCTAGCACCTCTCCAGCTAAGTGAAGGCAGATGGCTCTAGATGGACCCTTTCTCTTGCCCATGCCCAGGGTCTGCTGAGCAGCTGCCACCAGCAGCTGAGGACTTGGTGTTGACATGAGATCTGGAAGCAACTTCAAGCATGGCCTCCTTAGCTAGCCACAGTTCCTTTCCCCGGGTCGCATCTCAGCTCCAGACACGAGCCTAGAAACAAGGTGGGTAGCAGGGAATTAACACCAGCCTTGACATACCAGGAAACCTACTAACAACCTTCTCATTAGGTCTTACATATCCTATAGGTTATTTTGTCCGTCCAGTTTGGAAGCCGGGTTCAGGAACACTGCCCGATTTCTCTAGTTAACTTAGTCTCCCTTGGTCCCAAATTCGTGTTTTTCTGGCCTTACAGGCATATTTGTACAATTTCTCGCTTCTATTCTAAATTGTACAGGTTGCAAATCACGTTCTCTGATTGAACCCTTTAAAAGTGTAGAGCAGAGCAGTCTAACAAAATTCACTGCATTTCACCTAAAACCGCCCTTCTGGATCAGATCTCTAAATTCTAAATGAATTCTTCCCACTGCCAAGTTCCCTTTCACTTCCCTCGAAGAACACTTCTAACAACAACCTGATAAACATACACTGGAGTGCAGACTAACAACCGTCTCGCCCCAAGACATAAAAACAAATCAGCTAACACGGCAGGAGGGTTGATTTACTTCCCACTCTGCCTTCCCTTATAGTAGATACTCAAGGACCGAGAAGGTATCCCTCCAACATACCTCACATCTAAGACAGTCACTTCTCACATGAGGCCGAATTCTCCCTCACTGACTCACTGTTTCCACTTCCGCTGCCAGTTCGCGGGCTCAGGAACTCCTTCCTGTTTCCGGCGGGCTGCGGGGAAAAGCAGCTAGGCCCCAACGCCTAGCTACAGCACTGAAAATCACTCGAGGGAAAGTCGACCAACCTACGCGGCCGCAGGTGAGCGAAACTAGCCCGTTGCGCATGCGCATCCATTCCGGTTTTGTGTTCCGGTTCGGTGACGTCATTCACCGGGTTTGCTCGCATCGCGGTAGAACGCAGGCGGGGCAGCCTGGTGACGCGCCGGAAGCCTGGCCTTCTTGCGCCCCGCCCCCTCCGGCCAGATAGACTCAGCCAGCCAGTTAGTCCAGGTACGGAGAGGGCCGAAAGTGGAGGAAAAGTGAGCAGTTGGAGAAAGCGGTGTTCCTGGCGTTAGGAAGCCTCGTGGCCCACTTGTCCGGGAAGCTAGGAAGAGGGCACGCAGCTCTTAATAAACACCCTTGATTTGTGTCTGGAGAAACGTGCCTTTTCAGATGACCCATGTTTCTAAACAACTGACATTTTGCAGAATATCCGCACCTGTGGGTGGTACTTTTTTTTTTAACTTTGACATTCATAAATCCTTAAGACTTCATCCACGCTGAGCAGAGAGCTCTGCGCGAGGTGCGGAGACGTGAACTCTAAATTAGTACGTGCTAGGCGTAGTTTGAGGGTCTGGAGGTAATTGCAAAAGAGACAGAAACCCACCTTCACGGACTTGTAAGCTTTAGGAATGCTGTTTGTTAATTTCAGATGAGAAGTGGAGATAGAGATTTCTTTTTTTCCAGCTAGCTCATTAGGAAGAAAAAGTTGATTTAGGGATTAACGTCTTTTAGCTCCAGCAATTCGACCCATGAAAGAATTTTGAGAAAACGCCAGTGTCTGAGAAATGCCCAAATGTATGGGCAGCAGGATGGAGACAATGGGAACTGTGGGCACCTACACTGAAAGTTTACTCCTGCGTTGCTCCCAGGTCGGTGGTATCTGTAAACTGCAGTGTGTTGACTGTGAGCAAAGACGGGCCCAGAGCCTGCATAGGAGGAAGAAGAGTTTGTATGATCTATCAGTCTAATAGTTCTTAGCTCAGAGGGAGTCAGAGAAAGCAGAAATTAATACAACTAGCCCTCTTATTTTTAAAATTGTTTTCCTTCCCATATTTATTCATTCCCCTATGGTGGTTAGCAATAAATCCTCCAAATGGAAGACTTACATAATTGTTGGTTTATTATAACAACAATTTTTTGAAGACACACTATGTATCAGACAACATTGTAAGAACTGTGTAGCCAGTTTCCTGAAAATGAGACCTACTTACACAGGTAAGTCTTTATTTTCACAGAAATAAACAACAAAAACCAAGACAGTATTCACATTCAGCGAGTTTTATTGTCAGGGTACAGATGCTGAATGATCACGCAGACATGGTTACCCTGAACGATGTTGCTATGTAACATATAACCATGGACCTAATTACATGGAGAGACTCACCTAGATCCAAAACCCACACCCCCTGTTTATCTTCCCAGTTTACCTAAAGGAGTTCTTTTTAATATACTGGTGTTGGAGGCACAGTGAGGAAAAAGAGCTGATGACAACCTAGCACTGTTTCCAGTCTAGATTGTGGAAGCAAGGCTGAAGACGCATAGTCTTCTTGTCTTGATAACAAAGGAATTATCAAACAGAGGCTCTAAGAAAAGAACACTTGGCATCTGTCAAACCCAGAGAAAGTCACTGGAAAAGATCAAAGGGGATTCCTCTCACACATTCTTTCATCACTCTGCGGGTCAAAACAAGGAAGCAACCGAGCTACCTAGTTAAAAACCACATAAACCATTCATTCATCCAGCACATCAACTTTTCATTGCATGTGGAAAAGCTCAGTTCTTTTTGCACTTGAGAATACTATTTTCAGCATGCTATACCCACTTACTTATCTGGCTGCCTATCCAGATGGATAACCCAGGAAAGGAATCAGCCGTATTTCACATTTGCCCCCCCCAATTACCTACAATAGGGTACTTTTAACTTTGAGCTTCCAGATATCAAACATCAAGACTATTTCATTCATTCAACCAAATAAACAAAAAGTTTCTATGGCTTGCATGATTCTTGGTCTCTAAAAGCCCAACATTTAGCTGGGCATGGTGGCACACACTGGTAATCCCAGCACTCAGATTAAGGCAAGATGATCAGTGCAAGTTCGAGGTCAGCATGGGCTACATAGTAAGCTGAAATCCAACCTAAACTACGTAATGAAACCGTGTCTCAAAACAAAAACAGCCTTTCCAGTGGTAACAGCCTCCCTATGAGAATATGCCTCCCGCAGAAGATCTCCTTCATCTCTCTCCTACTTCATGGACGTGAAGTGCCCAGGATGCTATAAAAGTACCATGATTTTTAGCCATGCACACACAGTAATTCTGTGTGCTGCCTGCTCTGCTATCCTGCCAGCCTACAGGAGGAAAAGCAAGACCCACAGAAGGAGGTTCCTTCAGGAGAAAGCAGCACTAACAGTATCCTGAATCAAGATGAATGGGAAGCCATCATCCCAATAAATACATTATGGATGTAATAAATAAATAAAATCCCAACATTTCTTTAAAGCTGAACATTTTTTTACCCAGATTTCTTTTGATTGTACTTTAAAAAAATTTTTTTTTAATTTTTATTAGTACATGTTTTCAGTAATGATTTCATTCATCATGGGGAGTTGGTACATGTACATATCACGTCTTAATTGTTTTGACGTCCCTTTTTGCAAAAGGTCTGTTACCTGTTTCCTATTTATCTTCTATTTTGTTCTATGTTTATACTTTAAATTTCTCATATAAATCATGTACTATTTAAGCTTATGGTTTTAAGGTGCATCCATTTATCTACAAGTAACTCCTTTTGGGCTGGGAATTTAGGTCAGTGGCATAAGTGCCTGCCTGGCAAGCTCAAGGTCATGAGTTCAATCCCCAGTATCAAAAAAAAAAAAAAAATCCTTTCATTTGATGGACATATACACTAATTTCAAGATCTAGCTGTTGTACTGCTATAAACATGGGTATGCATGTACCACTGTAAGGTCTTTAACTCTCAGGAAGATACTTAGGAGGGAAATAGCTGGATCAAATGGAATTTCTGCTTTTAATTTGAGAAATCTTCATATTGATTTCCATAATGGTTACACTAGTTTATATTCCCACTAGCAGTAGTTCATTTCCCCTACTGCCTCAACAGTATTTGTTACTTGACTTTTTTGATTATAAACATTCTTTCTGGAGTAAGGTGGGATTTCAGTGCTGTTTTTAATCTGCATTCCTCAACTGGCCAGTGATGTTGAACATTTTTATTTTCATTTATTATTGCCTGTTTGCACTGTGGAGAAGTGTTTATTTTTTGATTGGGTCTTATGGGGGGGCTCTAATTGTTTTTTTTTTTTTTTTTAGTTTTTTACTTGTTTACTTTTGACAAGCTCTATGTACTTCAGGCTAGGTTTGTTTTTATATTTTGTATGTTTCTTTTAGTTTTATTAAAGAGGTTCTGCAGAGTGTGTTGGGGACAAGTAAAGAATGAAAAAGAAGCACAGCCTCTTCCTGTGTAAGGAGGAGCACTGTCCATGTAAGAGAGAACATAGTTGTCCAGGCTGGCCTCAGACTCACAGTGATCCTCCTCCTGCTTCAGCTCCCAAATGCTGCAATTACGGGCAGATACCACTATGCCCTGCCAACCCCCCTCCTTCCCCCCGAGAGAGGGTCTCTCTCTGAAGTTCAAACTAACCTTGAACTCACTGTGTAGTCCAGGCTGGTCTCAAACCTGCAACAATCCTGCCTCAGCCTTCTGAAGACTGGAATTACAGCTGTGCACCCATGCCTAGCTACGCCTAGTCTTTGAATTCTTTATATATTCTAGATATTAGTCCTCTAAGCTGACAAAACTTTCCCCATTCTGCAGGTTATCTCTTTGCCCTGTTGGTTGTTTCTTTTGCTGTGCAGAAGCTTTTTAATTTGATATAATTCCATTTGTTGATTTTTGATGTTATTTCTTATGCAACTATGGTTCTGTTCAGAGAAAGTCCTTGCTTATCCATATGTCTTGAAGAGTCTTACTGTACCTATTTTATCTTCCAGCAGGCTCTGTCTTAATAGTTAAATCTTTGACCCAGTTTGATTTTAGCTGAGTACCTGGTGAGAGATATGAGTGTAGATTCAGTCTTCTGCATGCTTGTGCTTTCATAATAGCAGATCCCGCCAGTTCTTTTACCAGTCCCTAAAACCTATTTTAAATAAATAAGTCCCATTGTCGCATTTGATTGGTTGAGCTTTTATTTTTAGAGAAAGCTAGCCCTACCTTGTCGTTTGAAAAGCAGGTGGTTGGTGAGAGTTCCAGCATACACTTGACTTCATCTGAGGACCTGACAGACATCCGTGTTCATGAGGGGTAGGTCCCATAATCAGAGAGCAACATCTTATTTTCAATTTTGGTCTCAGGAGTTTAAGTTACCTATAACTTCATTAGCCAGGGAGCAGTTAGGAGTTGAGAAAGTTACAGAATCAGACTGTCACCTCCACAGCTGCAGCCAGACCCCGTCCTTGGGTACAAAAGGTTTCTGGGGGGCATCTTTTCCAGCCCCCATCCCACCCACCATCACCCTAACACACTCAATTTCATACTTCAAAAACAGAAAGACTCCTACAAGTCTCCAAACCAAAAACTGTCCTTTTTGTAGTCAGAGGAGTGTATTCTACATGCCCCACTCACTTCCAGGCCTTCCTTAGGGAAAATGAAAAAAAAAGGGAGTACATGACTCTGAAGTCCCCACTGGTCCAGGTGCTCGCCAACCCTGCACCCACAAGGTGGTATATGAGTGACAACAAGGTAGAATCCAACAACCACTCTTTCGCACAATCCCTGGTCTCTCTGTGTCACTAGTGTCCCTTTAGAAGCTCAGTTTACCAGCTTTCTACTCCACAGGTCAGGTGACTTTCAGACTTTGGCACCTATTTCTATTTAGATACCAAGCTTGGTTCCTAGGCAACCAGTCAGTTTCTCTCTCTCTGACTTCCCCCATCAAGGAGCCAGTTTACTGTACTAGCAGAACAGGTCAAACAAAGCTCAATTCTGGACAAATTAGGCTTCAGGGAACTTTAATGAAAGCAAGAAAAAAATTGGTACAAGAACAATGCAAAAAGGTTCTGTTCCAGGCAGTTTGGGAACAAAATAGGATGAAATAATCAAATCAGGTTATAAAACTGAATGAAATTTGGGCATTATTCCAGTTTTTATTTATTTACAAAAGTAACAAGGTTAAAATCCAGAAGTTAAATGACTTACTAATGTTATGGTGGAAGAAAAGCTATAGCAAGTACCCTGGTGTCCAAACTGCCAAGCCTAATTTCCTTTTACTACATCTAACTACCATCAAGTTTTTAAAATACAGGGAGGCTAGAGATTTAGCTCAGTGGCACAGTACCTGCCTGGCAAGCCTGAGGTTCTGAATTCAATTTCTAGTGCCCCCACCCCCAAAACAGAAAAAGATACAGAGTGTGGAGGCACACACCTGTAATCCCAGCACTTGACAGGCTGAGGGAAGAGGATCATAGAGTTCTAGGCCAGGCTGGGCTACATAGTGAGTTCAAGGCCAGCCCGAACTGCACAACAAGAACCTGTCTCAAAAAAGAAAAAGGAAGAGAAAGGAAAATTATGGTAATTTTCCATAAATTAAATCAACTTTAAAAGCTAGGCACATTTGGAGTTACAGTCTTCTAACATTGTTACAGGAAAGAGATTTAAAACCTGGTTCAATCTGAAAAAAAGTTCCTATGTACAATATGGGGACAAGAGGAGGGTGGGGAAGGAAGGCATTTGTGATCACTGGGTAGGCAGGGCAGGAGGCAGTTGCATGTTGGGTGTGGGCTGCATGGGCTGCCAGCTTTCCTGAGTTTGGAGGATGCGGTACAGCTGCTTCAGCTGCGTGACAATGTTATCTTTGATGTCTGGAGTTGAGATCTGCAGGCGGACACTGCCACTGTCAAAGGAGCGTGTGAAATCGCCAGAAAACATCTCAAAAATCATCCGAGCCACCACGGGAACAACCTGTTGATGACACAGGCATATGAGTATCCATTGAGGGAAAAGTAGTTTTAGACAGCAGGAGAGGCCCAAGAGTGAAAGAACCAGTGATGGTCTGGGAAAGCCCCACTGTAATGTTTACATACATCTTTCTCTCTTCAGATCATCCTGCCAATGTTCACTCCAGAAGTGGCTCAACTGAATGCAAAGAATCTAGATATAGCATCACACATTCCTAAATAAATGACTGCTCACTAGCTGAGACTTTTAACAAGTGTCAGTTTTGCCTGCTCCATTGCACAACTCTTGAGATCCAACCCCTTGCTGCCATCCCTAGAATAGGGTTACATTCTTGAAAGCAACTCAGTTTTTCTAAGAAAGGCTAGAGTCATATCTTGTAAAGTTTGAACAAGACTCTATAAAGTCAGTAAGACAGTGGAAATCACTACTAAATCAGCCACCCATTTGAAAGACCTCACAATTCTCTAGCTTGGTCTTACTGTACAAAACTTGAGCCTGCTACCTCAGCTGATAGGACTAACATTCATACAGACTGATGGATGCTCAGTCAGGACTCAACCTGACCTGGGGCTAAAGCACTGACAAAAAGAGTTATTAACACATCCTTACTCCTTACCTGAACCAAGATGAGCTTTCTTTCCAAGGGCTTCCCATCTGGCCATTCTTCTCCAAAGCATAAGTAGATCTCAAATGGTGGCTGCTTCTCTATCTGTCCTTTCTGATGTGCAATGAGGTCTGCAGAAAGTAGAAGAGTAAGTTTGGTATCATGGATTTCATGTCCTCTGGTAAATACTATTTTACATACTGCCCGATACAATCATCACTTGTGTCTCTTAATTTTAAATTAATTAAATAAGTACTTGATTGGATCAGTCATACCTGCCCAATAGCCACATGTAGCTAGGAGCTACCATACTGAACAACATTAATATAGAACATACCCATCATTTCTGGAAAATAAGATTGTTGTAAACTTGAAGTTCAAACCATGTTGTGAAATCCAAATTCAATGCTCTCCCTAAAACTGTCTGCTTAAATTCACCATTCAAATAGCACCCAGAAGAAAAAGGACATGCTTTGCCAAATATGATATCTCTCCTTCCAAGTTAAAGATAAGCTGATAATATACAAGGGTAATTATAAAACTATCCAATCTTCTGCCACTGAAGGAACAACAACCAACAAAATAGCTCCTCCCTTCTTCTTTGCCTAAGTTGCTTTCATTTCTTAGAACCAAAGTTCTCAGCTCCCTTGATCTCTTCCAAGAGAAATTTTGTGCCTAAGGTTTTTGCTGAGCCAAGAAAGGAAGGAGGTACTAGAGAGGGATAGAGAAAGATAAACTTCCAGAAAGCCATTCCATTGTCAATCTTACAATAAAAAACTCACCACTCAGGAATGTTTCTAGACAAAAGAGCTTGACCTTCTTTTGTCTCTCAATCAGGTTGGGGGCAACAAGTGATGGGGCGCATGGCCCAGACCAGTACACCTTGCACTGACACAGCCTGATGGCATAAATGGCATGACCGCTGACCTCCAGGATCAGTCCTCTGTCCATGACATCCAATAGCTTGCTGGTAAACAGCTTCTGCTTTTCATTGGTGATGTGCTCTGGCCCTGGGAATTTGACCTGCTCCAGGCTAACGGGACCAAAGAGCTCCTCCTGATCAGGCATGGGACCCAGGTCCCCATAGAAGAGCCGGCAGCCCTGGGGGTTGCTCACAGTCATGGTCTGCCCATACTCCTTCCCACGGTACTGAAACTTGATGTCCAGGTCAGTCACTACAAGGTGAGAGATCACAGTGAGAATTCTGCATCCCTAAGATTCATGCAAGTGCATCGGGATCAAGCCACCACTCAGCTGGCACTCTGGAAGGCCATAGTTATTCTTCCTGCAATAAAAGGAGGCATCAACGTACCCTAGAAGAATCACACAAAAAGTTGCCTCCAAGCAAAAGTAAGGCCCTTCAATACCATCTCGGTTCTATCCTAAGGGGTAGAACTTCATCAGGCAAAGAACTGGATCCTGGTGTTCCCTGCCATACTGACTGAATCTCTGTGTCAACAGGAATTAGAAGGAGCTAGACACTAAAGTAACTAACCCTAGTCTGCATCTCATTTTTGGTTGTTATTTCAAAGAACTAGAGGAATAAGAATTATTGTGAAGTCATCTTTCTGAAAGTCACAGCACATGTGTTCCATCAGTATAGCATGTGTAGCATGAGGAGACTGTGACGTTGATACTTCATTAAGGTAAGTATATGCCAAGCTCAACAAGAAGCCCTAGCGTTCCTCAAAATCAAGAGCCTCCTTAGCAAAATCTGTGGTCTTCAAACTCCCTGTCCCACAGCTGGCCTTGTCACTAAGTCCTTAGCTAGACTGAGCCCCAGGCCTCTTGCCTACTGAAGGGGTGAGTAACATGAAGTCCTAGCCAGTCAGAGCAGCCCCTGGGCAAACACGTACAGGTGATGCTGTCCTACTCCTGGTGACTCATCCAACAGCCAGGAAGCGGCCAGGGTGGGGGGAGGTACAGACAGGTAACTTTCTATACACAGCAAAGTAAGAGAGGTGGCATAATAGGAAGGCACTGGAATAGGAAATGAAACCCAGCCAGAAAGTCAAGGCTCACTTACTTGGCAAAGAGCTGATCCACAGCTCCGGAGAGCTATAGAAGGGCTGGATGGGTGCCTGAGGCACTTCCATCTCCAGAGGTTCTGTTTTGGGCCACACAGCTTCAGGGCTGCAGTTGCCCACGCTGCAGTTGCCCACACTGGCTGGTGCCATCGGAGACCCTAGAACACAAGCATGAGAATGAGTGCGCAGGGTACCCGCATGTGTACATCACCTATCTGAAGTCAAACACGGAAACAAGACCCCACACAATCGCCCACCAATGATCCTCATAACGCCCAGTGGTTCCCCTGCTTTTGCTTCTTAATCATATTATTTTATTCATAAGCTCATAGCTCTCAAACCTTGTTTTCTAAAGATGAACATAGAGACAGCTGAGCTTTCTCTAGGAGTTACATTAGAAAGGCACAAAAAGAGACCCATCACTATGAAAATTGGCCCCAGCAACTGAATAGGAGCTGGTAGCCATTCGTGAAGTGAGTGCCGCTGAATTAACTAATTTTCTCATCTAGGTATGAATGTGTAGGAAGTCTATTAAAACAACTGTTATTTGAGTCATTTGTAGGAAAATGGGTATACCTTGAGACCATAATATTAAGTAAAATAAACCAGACACACAAGCTTAAAAATCTCATGGTTCCTTTTACATGAAAAACCCAGAGTATAGATAAAAGAGCAAAATAAAAGGTAACAGGAAACGATGGCAGATGTTTTGCAAAAGGGAAGGGGACCAAGAGGGAGGAGAGAGGGGAGAAGGGGTGAAAAAAGAATTAAAGTGTTTTACATATGTGTACCGACTCCACAAAGAACATAACTATTATGTACTGCAAACATGTACTAATAAAATGTATATAAAAATAAAAGCAGCACTTCCCTACAAAAACAAATAAATAAGGTAAGTGGCACTTTGGACCTTGGTCACCCTTCTGATTTATCATGAGACTAGATTATATGACTTCCAAGGCTTCACATAGATCTCAACATTTAGCATTTGTATTTCAGTTATTTTTCTAATAATAATTCTTGAAATTTACCTTCCTAAAATTTCTCGATGTATTTAGTGATAAACTAGTATGTGCTAACTGTACTGAGTTTGGTAATGATGGTTGGGGAGGAAGGGGGAAACAGACTCAAAAATGTACATTCCAGTAGCACAAATAAAATTTTTCTCTGGCTAGGTGCGATGGCACATGCCTGTAATGCCAGCAATCCTATCACTGCAAGTTTGAGGCCAACCTAGACTACAAAGTAAATTCAAGGCCAGCCTGAACTACATAGCAGGACCCTGTCTCAAAAACCAAAAAGACAAAAAAAATTCTTTTTTCCTGTGTTGCATAGTCTTTCTTGCAGTTATAAAAACAATGTAAGCTAGGTGTGGTGATACACACTTGTAATCCCAGCACTTGGGAGGCTGAGACAGGAGGATCACTCTGAGTTTGAGGCCAGCCTGAACTACATAGTGAGACCTTGTCTCAAAAAAATTAAAAACAATATAATAGGGAATCATAAATATTCATTAAAAATAAAATTATAGGAATTAATAAATCATTAAAATACATTTACAGGCATAAAGTGTATGGAAGGTACTCAAGATCCTAGGAAGATCTGTCTCTGAGGCAAGAACTGGAAGATTCAGAGACAGGATGGCAAGAAAAACCTTTCTACTGATTTCTTTCTCCTACCATTATGATTTTTTTTTTAGAGATAGGTCTCAATATTTAGCTCAGGCTGGCTTTGAACTCACTGTGTAGTCCAGGCTGACATCAAATTTGTGGCGGTCCTCCTGCCTCAGCCTCCAGAGTGCTGGGATTACAGGTGTGTACCATCATGCCTGGCTCCATTATGACTTTTAAACCATATCAAAGTATTAATCATTCAAAAGTATTCAATTAAAGTACCTTGAAAACCAGTGAAAATCCTAATCCTACTTCCCTGCTCCTGTAAGTTTACTTGATCCAGAGCCTACAGACCTGTCCTCCTAGTCGCATCCCTCAGGTATCTATTTTTCATTATTTGTTTTTCTTCTGCTCCAATGGCACTGAAGTCCCAGAAGTTAATGTTTCTTTGACCCTTTGGGTTCAAGCCCAGTTAAATCTATATATGCATTTTACACTTTTGTCTTTATCCTACATTCCTCAGTTTGCCACGAAGGATCCAAGGCAGCCCAAAACATAAGGACATACATGACCTTTCAAGGAGTAAGAATAGAAGAGTAAGTCAGCCAAGAATTTGGGAAAGGATCTTCCGTTTCCAGATGTGCAACTCTTAAAATGTCACTTGGTGGGATACAGCATGTAGCAATATTGACCTCCAAGATCTACATGAAATCACTTAGTAACGAAGATGTAGGTGCAGGGTATAAAGATGGTCAGTAGACAGATAATAAGGGCAATTTCCTGATTCTCAAGTTTAGGATCTCTCCTACAGCAGGGTCCCCCCAAATCCTAAAGAAAGCATCCTGATGAATGAGGTCTTCTAAGCCGCACAAGTTATCTCACAGTTCCCAGATGATACTAAAAAGACAAAGAGGTTATGTCCTGGAGGCAGCTCATTTGACTATTATCTCAGGGACAGGCATATGATGATGACACAGAAGAGCGAGTCAACTTGTATTTGAAAAGTAATCAGAGTGTGCAGCAGGAGACCAGGTATCTGCTTCTACACAGTGGCCTTCTAACCTCTCAGTTCATCCCTCATGGAAAGCTGAAGCCAAAGGTCCATGAAAGAAGTTTTTCAACGCTAAATGCTATCAGAGCCTAGCATTAGTGGCTACAGAAATCACAACTTTCTCATCATCCAGCCTAAGTAGAGTGGTCCCTGTTAAAGAAGCAACAAGGAATTTGTACCAAGGGAAATACTGGAAGTTTGCCTATAATTCAAAAAATGACACTGAAAGAAAGTGGGAGAATTTAATGACCACTGATATATTTATATGTGGGACTTGGAATGAGTTTAAATTTACTTTTTAAAGTTAAACATTCTCAGCTAGGCATGGTGGCTTATGCCTGTAATCCAGCACTCAGGAGACTGAGGCAGAGGGTCACTGTAAGCTTGAGGCTAGTCTGGGATTCATAGGGAGACCCTGTCTCAAAAAAAAAAAAAAAAAAAAAAAAAAAAAAGGAAATAAATAAACAAAAATAAAATTAGATATTCTCCAGAATCCTAAAACCCACCTCACTACACTGTAATAACCAAGTCAGCAAATACCCCTCACCTGTGACTCCTCATTCCTAACAGACCAGCAGTCTGGCCACAGGGTTCAACTCCCAGGGCAGAAGTAGCTGAGAGGGCAAGCAGTTCTGAGATCAAAACCCCTCACCCCTGTGTGCTGCCCACTACCCACTCACCATTGATATTCAGGAAGGGGAAGGTGTCTTGGATGGGAACATGGTGCTGCGACTGATCGAGTTCATCTTCCTCGTCTTCTTCATCCACATCATTATCCTTCTCATCCCATGGAGCAGACCCTGTGGACCCTATGCCAGACACAAGCCCATATGTGAGCAGCTGAAGTGTGCAGTCCTCATTGCAGCTGACCACGCCCCACTATCACAGAGGTTCCTTGGGGTCAGGCTGCACCCTCCAAGCTCTCACAAAAAAAAGTAGGAATTCAGAGTATATTCACTCCTAGCTCCAAATCCCCCTAACGAGTCCTGACGCCCACTCTTCTTCTGCCAATGCAAGCTCCACTTCCTTCTAGAAATCCCCACAATTAGCATAGCTAGTGTAGCTAGTGTAGCATCTTGTGTAGCAGTATCTCTTTTTGGAGTTGCTGACACCAGCTTTTCACCTTTGGGTGCTTAATATGAAGCATGATGCCTGCCTCATGGCAGAGCCTCATTGGATTCACTGGACTATGGGTCTCAATTCTCTGGCTCTTAGGATTCACTCAGCATTGATGAGTACACAGGAGGATCGGGTGGTATTCTCTCAGCAAAAGAGTGATCACTCATTCAACATTTCCAAAGCACTTCATAGCTTTTACAGATCATGTTCATTGATTCTAACAACAGCTTTTGAAACAGGCAGGAAAGATGAGATCCCACATTTTAGAATTGAAGAAACAGGCCCAGGAGGCCCAGTGACTTGGTTCAAATCCCACAAGTAAAGAGAGAGGAGCCACTTTAGACAGCTAATTCATCCTTCAAAGCCACCAACCCTTAAGTCCAGGAGAGGTTATTGTTACAGCAGAACTCCAGACTTTACTTTCTCATGCTTTAAGTAATCCAGGTAAAAATTATTCTTCTAAAGGAGCAACTCTGTGCTGAGTTTACATCAGGTACTCTCTGAGTCCCAGGCAAATGCTTTCTTATTTTACCAGTCTTGAACTTTGAAACACAGGCTGTTTCCAACATTACTATCTCTTTAAGTGCCCAGCCCAGAGTCTGGCATATGGCCCACTCTCTCCCCATGCTGGGGCCTCACCTGGGTTAATGATCGAGCCCTGGGGCTGGGGGATGTCGCACACTTGGTAAATCTTCACAGGGTTCATGGGCACCTCCTTGGTGCCATCATACATCAGGTTGAATTCCCTGCTTTTGTTGAGAGCACAGCGGAGCTGAGCCTTCCATTTCGCTGGGTCAGGGTCATCCACCCCTTCCTGGTACTTTCCCGTCTCTACAGCCCAGGCCTGAGGAACAGGAAACCATAGTGAGTGCCTACTGCTGCCCAGGACCATCCTAAAGCATGTGCCCACCCCTCTGCATCAGACACACCTGCACCCCTATAAGTGCCCCAGTCTTCACCCAACAAGCAGACAGTGCAGCAGGCAAGGCTGCCTCCAGACAAGGCAGGCAGGGCCAAAGGGAAGTTAAGCTGTGTGCAAACACAGTCCCTTGGAAGGAGGAGCCTTATCTCCAGCCTTCCTGCCAGAACCTGTCAAGGCAGCAAAGCTACACTAAAGGCTTGAAAGGAAAGTTTGGAGCTAGTATGTGTCACACGCTCTTGGACAGCAGGATTTCAGGAAGTCTTTTTCTTTCTTTTATTGTTTTTGATATGAGTTGCTTATTCAACAATAAATATTACAAAGGGAGATGGCACATGATATAGAGTTTGGCCCACTGGTCTTTTGCCTGACATCTTCAGTATGTCACACATAGAACTGTAGAGACCCAGTGCGTTCAGGAAGACAGAAGCTAGGCATGTTGGTACATGCATGTGATCCCAGCACTCAGAAGGCTGAGGCAAGAAGATTGCTGCTTGGAGGCCAACCTGGGGCTACACAGTGAGTTCAAGGCCAGCCTGGACTACATAGCAAGAGCCTGGCTAAAAAAACAACAACAAGGAAGATGACATCCAGCCTTACCCCCTGGCGGAGAGCCTCAGGTTCTGTTAAATCCTGCTCCCCTCGCTTTTCCAATTCCTCAAACTCTTACTTCATTGGAAACGCCTGCTATCAGCCACATGAGTGATCAATGGCACGGTCTACAACCACTTAACTCCTCCTTGGTTCCCAGATATGGAAATTCATAGTACTGTCTCCACACAAGGGGAATAAGCAACCTCCCCGGCTGGGGTAAAGTAAAACCAGGCTGTTCGTGCTGTAGGCCATGTTTCCCAGGGACAGAGCAGGGAGTAGAAAACCTGGGCCACTTTCAGGTCTAAGAGGCGTTTATAATTAACATGATGTGGAGCCTGAGATGTAGCTCAGTGGCACAAGCACCTGTCTGGCAAGTACAAAGTCCTGAATTCGAGTCTCTGTATGAAAAAAAATTAATATGGAGTGATCAAAGAAATATAGTGAGTTTAGTTTTTCCAATATATTACAAAAAAAGACACACTGACATTAATTTCCCCTCAAAATATGCTCCCCTAATTTGAATACATTTACCCTACCATTCTTGCCACTTTCTGAAGCAATTCTGGAAGTCCTCTTTCCTGAGCGTCTTTAGTGACATGGTTTGGGCTAACTCAGTGTTCTGAACCAATTCAAAACCTTACCCATTCACATTCATTTTAACTTCAGAAAAAAAGCCAGCATCTGCTTAGTACCAGATCCAGTGACTAAATTAAATGAGGACACACCTTAGTGTTTTTACAAGCCTGTTTTTCCATTAGATGGTACTCAGCAGCATTGGTCACTGTACTTTTTATCAAAAGTACTTGTAAAGATGCTCAAGCAACAGACTTTCTGAACTGCTTCAGAAAGTACTTGTAAAGATGCTCAAGCAACAGACTTTCTGAACTGCTTCAGAAAGTGGCAAGAATGATGGGGTAAGAGTGGACAAACCAAGGGAATGTATTTATGGAGGATTAATGGCAATGTAACTTGTACTGTTAAAAAAAAAAGATTTAAGTATTTATTTATTTTTGCAACTGGGAACCGAACTTATGACCTCATGCTTGCCAGGGAGGTTCTGTGCCACTGAGCTATATCCCTCGCCCCCCCCAAAAAAGTTTTTAAATTTAAACATTTTTCATATCTTTTGATCATGCCTTGTATGTTTCTACTCACAGGATGCCAACCCTCTCTGGCTGTTAACATACTTCTGGATCACTAAGCATTCCTCTGGAGTATGACACATTAAATACAGAAAAAGTAGATGTGACTATAGAAAATTCAAGCAGAAAGCACACACTTTTTAAAAAAGTTGACAGAGCATACCAGTAGTCCAAATCCAGCTCCCTGTTGCTGGTTCTGTCCAGACTTCTTCCTCAAGTTGAAATTCAATCTCTCTGCCCTATTCTTTGAGGCCACTCCCCTCTGCAGAGCCTTGCCGTCATGAGGAGGTTCTTTGTAGAGCTGATCCAGTCCTCTACCTCCTCCAAATCAGACTCACTTCCTTCTACCATATCCTAGATTGGGGGTCCTCCATGTGCTTTGTGGTATGGAACGAAGAATTAAGCCATGCTGCCCTAAGTGGCTTGGCAGGCTTGAGGGAACCTAACTTCTGCCACTGCAACTGACAGCAGGGTTCGGGCTCCAGGGGTCCCTCATGTCTGGGATGCTTCCATTCTCTGTTCATGAACTCTGGCCTATGCAATTTGAGCTGTGCAAATTTTGGCAGAGATTTTACAATTTCCAGAACCCTGCTTCTCTGTAGAGAGAGGCCAGATGAATGCAGGATCAGTTTCCTGCTAACCACTCAGCATTCCCCCGGCCACTCAGATGCTGCAAAGGACCTAGGGCTGGTGCTGCAGAGGGGCCACCCTCAGGCTCAAGGAAGGATGCTGGCAAGGTACCACATGGCAAACCACCATAGCTTAGGAATGTTTCCCACTCAAAGCCAACCTGAGCCTTGTTTCAGAGACTCTGCTCACTGTGCAGGTCCTTATTTCTGTTTCAAAAATGGAGCAATCTCTGCCTTTTTATGGTGCTTTACAAGTCCCTTCTTACACTGGATTACACTTCTCATAATAATTCTAGGAAGCAGGCAAAATGGGTTTCATCCCCAGTTTACTAACTGGAAAACTGCAGTGTGGAGAGGTTGGCATGCCTTGTTCAGGATCATACATGTCAGCGGTGGCACGACTTGAGGCCACACAATCCATCTCCTGGTCAGAGCCAGAACAGGCAGTACAGTGGCGAGCAGCAGAGCAGGGGTCCAAAAAGACATGAATTGAAATCCTAGCCCCACCATTTACTGGCTGTGTGATTTGTGATGAGTCTTGGTTTCATGTACAAGGTGAGAGGGACACCTCTCTTATAGGGTCACCATAAGAATTCAATGAGAATTCAATGACATCGTGGGTTATAGGCCTCCATTGCTTGTTAGTGCCTCAACAACACATTTTGCCTAAGAATCCTAGAACATAGACCTGCAAGAACATTCTTACCATTCTCTTGACCTCCTCAGGCCCTCCTTAGCATTCTACTAATAGATATAGTGATTAAAATAAAACAAAGCAGCCTTCCTGAAGTTTACCTCAAGTTCCCAGCAAGCATGCTTATTGGGGTGGGGGGGTGCTTTCAGGAAACCTCCTCCTCTGCACAGCCATCCAGGCTAGCAGCAAATCCCATCCCAGACCAAGGCCCCCCATCTGCTCAACACCAACTCCAAAACCTGGGTTACACACTTACCATAATGCTTGTATTATTTATATCTAAATTAAGAGCACCCATTCACATTTTTTAAAGTACCCACAGGTCGACTTTCTCTATCCCTGCTCTTCACACCTGATGTAACTGAGTGAGGTGTGGAACACTTCTAGATGCCTCCCCTTGAGCCCTTTCCTAGTCCTACTGCAGCAAGAACCTGGGGCATCAATCTTGAGAGGCCCATAGTCATGACTGGATTGTATTTCCACCTTTCAGCTTATCATCAGGGAAAAAAAGGACAAGCTCACTTTGCTGTATCCTGACGGTGCAAGAATAAAGGCATTCCTACGATGGAAGAGACTCATGGGAAGAAGTTGGTCAGGAGTGGAGGCAGCTCCTGGAATTATAGCCATGCAGATGGAACCCCCACCCGCATCAACTGCCCATCCATTTGTCTGAAGTCAAGCTTTAATTCACTTAAATTTTGTAAGATGCTATGTAATTAAATCTTATTTTTAGCCAATAAAGTGACTATAACATCAGAGCTGTATTCTATTTAGAAAACATAATTTGGGCTGGGATGTAGTATAGTGGTAGTGTTTACTTTACAAGTATAAGGCCCTGGGTTTAGTGCTAGTGCCACAAAAAGAAGGAAGGAAAAAAAGTTAGCATAGTGCTAGTACCTGTAATTCTAGGACTCTGGGAGGCTGAGTCAAAAGGATCACAAATTCAAGTCCAACCTAGGCCAATTACCAAGACCCTGTCGTGGGGGGTGGGGAGGAAGCTAATAGGAAAAGAAAAGAAAGAAGCATACACTAAAGAAAAATAAATCAATAAATAATTGTATAAAAGAACCAAGTTTGGTGCAAAGACCCTGGATTCAATCCCCAGTACAAAGGAAAGGAAAAACAGAAAAGAAAGAAAACATACTTTAAAAATTAAAAGTCTATACTTAAATCACCTTTAATTTTTAAGCAGAGTTTATAAATAAGGCAGAATAGTTTACTATCATAAGAATGACCTGCTGTAGGCCCTCTGCGTCCCTCTCCCAGGCGATGCCAGGAGCCTACTAACACTCTCTGGTTCCGCCTTGGTCTGTGTGGCCATCCTTGGACCATACACCGTCCTTGAGGCAAGAGTCCTGAGTGAAGGAGTGAAGAGGAATCATGAAGGCCAACCCTTGATAGGCTGGCAACAACACATTACCGCAACCACGTGCAGTTTAGTTGACTCCAGATCAGACCCTCAGGGACATAAACTGAGGCTCTCCAACCAGTGGGAAGCAGAGAGCTTCAGCCATTATAGAAGAGAAATTACTGTACCGCCCGCACCTGCTAAGTCAGGGCACTCCCATCCTAAACATTCCATTTCATCAAAGTTTTGGATTTACTATATTCCCTGTGCTAAAACAGACATAGCAAACAAACCCAGAAAGATCTGAGAAAACTTGGAAAAATTTCAACTCAGAAGGTAGAAAGTCCTTTACCTTAAAAATGGTGTTTTCCTCCTCCTGCTGGGGGCTATGCCGGGTGGCATGTTTCCAGGGTATCTGGAAGCGTTTAGAGTCTCGATGTAGCCAGATGAGCCCAGGGTAGAGACCGCTATCCACTTGGGCCACCAGCCAGGGCTTCAGCCGGACTCTGCGGGGGTGGAGGGCCATGGCTGGGGGCAGGGGCTGAGAAGTGGGCAGAGCAAGAGAATTAGGCCAGCCCCTGGGAACTTGTCCCAGCCCCTGTTCCCATACGCTAGAGCTACAGTTTCACTAGATTACAGCAAAGAAACTAAATATGAGAATAAACCATGCCAAATGGGAAAGAAAAGAAAAGGGGTTAAAAGGTTCTTTTGATTCTTATTCCAAAGCCATTTATACTTCGTGCTCTAGCCAAATCAGACTTATCATGCAGGTAGATCGCGTTTCTTCTATTTCAGTGCTGAAGCAGGAAAATAAAAAGGTGATGTCATCCCCATTGGAATGGCCCTTCCTGAAGCAGCAAAGGCTTTGGAAGAGAAGGTGAGGGCCCCTTTCTGCCTCACCTCAGAGAGGGAAGGCAAGAGTTGTACAAACAGCAAGTATCTGTAAGAAGCTGAAGCAGGCTGTCCTTTCAGACAGGGAAACTGAAAGCAAGAGGGAATGTTTGCTAGGAACGTCAGGTTCTGGGTTCCAAAGTCCTTGCTTACCTGGGGGAGCAGGCAGTTTGTCCACAGAGAGCCGAGTGGCGGGGCCGAATCTACTTTCCACTGGAAGACTCTACAACAAGAAAGAGGGTTTCAGCTGGTGACAACAGAACAGCCCAAGGTCTAGAAGGCTGGACCATGGCTCTGGCAGTGCTTTCCAGCTGCTCAGTCTGGTACAGCACAAAAAGCCTGCAATAATCTAGCTTTGGAGTCCTTACTACTCTCATACGTCAAGCCCTCCTGGTTAGGCCGGCCCCTCACTTGGGTCTGTTTATCAGCCCACACTGGCTGTGTGTGAGTGGACTGATTGGTTACAGGTCCCAGCCGGGGTAAAGTCTGCGATTGATTCTCATAAGACTACATGGGCAAAGCAGATAACAGTCAATAGGAGCGGGTGCACACAGCCCAAAACAAAGGCCTGCCCAGATTAGACGCCTACAGGAAATGGCAAGCACCATAGAACTGTTTACCTGGGACATTGTCTTTGGATTCTTGCATGTTCTTACTTTGTTTTATTTGCAATAGGATGCCTTGGAAATTAAAAGTCATCTGACAAGTATTTGTTCTCCAACTTCCATATGCCATTCACTGAATGACAAAGGTCAGTATTTTCTTTTTTTTTTAATTGGTACCGGGGATTGAACTGACAACCGCACACTTGCAAGAGAGGCGCTTAAGCCGCTGAGCTAAATCTCCAGCCCCCAGAAGCTCAGTATTTTCATCTGATGTCTCTTGTTGAGGAAAACCAGCCTGGGACTGCTCAAATCCCACACAGCAGTTACCGTCATACCAGAAAGAGCCTCACTTGAATCACAGCTCTGAAACCAAACCAGTCAAGTCAGCGCAAGGCTGCCACACAGAGCAGCTCGTCCCAGGGTGGCCCCTAATGTCACCTCTCTATCTCTCTCCCCTGCCAGACACAAAACAACAAACAGGAAGAAACCAAGCCCAACTCAGCCACTGGCACTTTAAGAGCAAGGCAGGAACTGCTCTTACCTGAGCCTTCTGACCCAATTATCAGGTCCTGCAACTGAAACCTCCCCCTTAGGATCTGGGCTCTCAGGGAGCTGTGCTAGCCATGCAGGTTGCCACTGCCCCACTTCTGCACCTTGCTCAGGAGTTTTTAGGGGTATCATGTGAATCCAAGAAACTACAGAGTTTCTGTGCACTCTAGGAGAAGAGAATACATATTCTCCTGAGGGCAAGTTCTATCTTCACCCCGCCCTAACCCTGGAAGGGGGATGGGGCGAGGGAAGAAGAAAATGGGGAAGCAGACTGCAACTGATCACCCTAGTAAGAGATCTATAGAATGTCTATGGCAATACTGATAAATCCTGCTGTGCCTGGTCCTATCAGACACACGACATGCACATCTTGACTGATCAGGAATCTGGAGCGATCTGCAGCACATCGAGAAAAAACTGAGGCAGCCAGTCCACAATACATAGCTGCACTAGTGATGAAGAAGGAGCAGCCACCCACAGAGATCACGACTGAGATCTGAACAGCCCAGAGCTCTCGGTGTTACTCCATGATGGGCCTACAGGCGAGCAACTTTGCCTCAGCCTCAAGAGACCCACGCCCTCACTACAAACCCTTCTACCTTCTAGAAGTGAGCCAAGCTCTCCCCACTGGCCATCTGGTAACAAGACTCTTAAAACAAGCAAAGATGAAAAAGTTCAAAACAGCTAAAATGACCAAAGAGTAATGGGTCATGAAGTATATATCCACAGGCTGCAACAGCAAGCAGCCATTAACAAGAATTTTTATTGGATTTGAGGAAATGTTTACAATCTGAAGTTAGGGTGGGGAGGATGTAGCATTCAACACATACAACACAAGACCATGTGGAATAGTGTGCAGACGCACTATGTGAAATAGAACACTGCAACATACTTGAAAAGGTTACTTGGGGGCGGGATTATGACTTTCCTATATTTTTACCTATAATTTTTTGTTTGTTTTTCTGAGATAAGGTCTTGTTATGCAGTTGAGGCTGGCCTAGAACTCACTATGTACTTCCAGGCTGGCCTCAAACCCACAGGGATCCCCCTACCTCAGCCTCCCAAGTGCTGAGACTACAGGCATGTGCCACCATGCCCTGCGACATATTTCAGTTTACAATGATCTTTAAAAAATGTTACCAGTAGTTCTTAAGCACCAAAAAATAACATTTGAAGTATGATAACAACAATCCTGGCTGGGCATGGTGGCACATGCCTGTAATCCCAGCCCTTGGAAGGTTGAGGCAGGAGTGCTGTAAAATTGAGGCCAGCCTGCACTACATACTCAGGTGAAGTCCAGCCTTAACTACAAAGTGAGACCTTGTCTCAAAAAAAAAAAAAACAAAAAAAAAACCTTCATATTTGCATAGACTTTTCAGATTTAGATATACACTTATTTGACATGTCTAATTCCATCCTCAAGATCCAAAAAAGTAATATTATCCCCATGTTACAGCTGAGTCAACTAAGGCATGGAAAAATGAGTGCATTACCTGGGTCCCAGATCCAACACTGTGAGTCAAGTGTGCACCAGGCCACCTCTGGCCATGGCACCATCCAGTCTCTATCCTATCCTGCCCATCTTCCATACACAAGAGAACCAACCAAAAACAACAACCAACACTTTGTCAGGCCCAACCAACCAAGCAGAAGAGCCTGAATGACGTCCACACAAGAGCACATCTCAGCAAGACCTCTTTTTGTTACTGTTTTTGAGACAAGGTCTTATTATGTATTCCAGGTTGACCTCGAATTCACAGATCTTCCTGCCTCAGTCTCCCTCCAGTGCTAGGATTACCGGCATGTGCCACCACACTCAGTCCATAACTGTCATCCTAGACATTCTCACCCCTCAACCTCGGCCCTCATGAAATGGATCCATCTGCCATGACAGCAGAATACAAGGCCTGTGTCTCTAAAAGCTACATAACCGGGCTGGGATTTAGCTCAGTGGTATAAGCGCCTTCCTGGCAAGCACAAGGTCGTGAGTTCAATCCCCGGTACCGCAAAAAAAAAAAAGCTATGTAACCATGCAAAGGAAGCAGTCGCCCTCCCGCACCCTGTCCACTCCTCTCACCGTGCCCACAGAGAGAGAGGAGACATGCAGAGATTCCACAGGGCGCTGTCCTCTCTAACGCCCTGATGCCAGGGAGGGTCCTCTATAAACACCCCACCCCACCCACTTCCAGGCCCTGCCTGGTGGCCGCGAAAAATACTTCACATCCACGACATGGTTGTACCCAGTGGTTTTGCTCAGAGTAAGACAGAGCTACTATTTCTTGCCGGAAAGTCTTAGGGGCACTCCCACGTTTTCCCTCCTTCCTGAAAGAACTGAAATGCCACCCTGAGTTCCTAGCCTTCCCTTGTCTCTACTAGATCCAACCCTGCATCGGAGTAACTTGGGGCCCCAGCCACACTCCCCAGACCCTTCCTTCCTGCGGGAAGGAGGTTCAGGTCTTTCAGAGGCGCTGTCACTGTTATACACATCCATGTCCACGCTATCCCATTCGTGTCCCAGTTCTATGCCCTCTCTCTCTCCCAGCGTCCTCTCTTGATACACACCAAGAGAATAAGGTCGGGGCCAGGGGACCCATTTACCACCAGGATAGCGAGGCACCCCAGGCGCCTTCCCATCTCCCAGCCTTTCCGGCCTCGCGGAGCAGCCAGTCTGGCGCCACCCTCCCGACACCCAGTTTGGCTACCTGGAAATCCAGGGAAGTCTCGTAGGCCCAGAGCAAGAGACCTGGCCCTGCTAAAGAAACGAAGGGAAGAAAAACAACCCGGGCAAAGCGCCGGATAGCCCGCATTCCCGGTGTCCCCCAACACCCACGAAGACCTAGGGCAGCAGGACTGGCCCTCCCTGGGACACAGGGGCTGGAGGCTAGCGCCTGCTTAAGATGCGGCGAGGACGGGGGCGCCCCTGCCCTCTCCCATAGGTCGAGGCAGCACAGCCAAGTCCCGGTCGAAGGGAGAGACTCAGAGGGACCTCGGCGTGTGCTCGGGAGGGGCCAGCGCTGGGTAACTGGAAAGGCCCCAGGGCCACCTGAAGGAGGGCGACAGGCATCCAGGCGTCCCCAAGCAAGTGGCCCAGCCACAGATTCTGCAGTTGACCCGTCCCCACCGGTGGGGGAGTCTCCCCTCCTTCAAGATCCTCTCCAAATTGAAGTCCCCACCTTTCCTTGGTTGGCTACCAGAAGCTGGGGTCCCTCCAAACCAAGTCCACGGCAGAAAGCACGGTAGCCACTGCGCCCCTCGACGGCTCGGCCCCGCCGCACCGGCTACGCTCAGGTGGGCACTGCGACTCGCGCGCCCGGCCTCGCACAGCCCTTACCTGCCGGGCCCAGGTGAGCGGAGCTCACGTCAGCGCCGCGCCCCAGGACGCCGCAGCCCCTCCGATGCCCGGCCACGCCCTCCAGTGTGGCCACGCCCCACGGCGTTCGGGATTGGCAGGTTGCGAGAAATAGGATACTTCGCGTTCCAGGGCCACCCAGCCCCGCCCGCCTCCTCCCCACCCCACTCCCCCGCTTCTACCCTGCCAAGAAAAGTCCCAGACTGGGCCTCACCCTTCTGCCTCAGGGCTGGTGGTCCTGGGAACTGGAAGCGACTGGGAGGTCAAATCTAATTTGAGAGGGTGCCTTCCCACCTTCACTCCCCGTAATTACCCTGAGGTATGGAGACAGTTAATCACAAATAGGGGTTTGAAGTTCCGAGGTGGCCCGACTGAGCTTGACTATAGGGAGGACTATAGGGAGGCCCAGGTTCTGTCCCTGTGACTCCCAGAATTGGAATTCTGCCTTTGCTTTGCCTCTTATCATGGGGACCCTGGGTGACCCGCAGTGTTCTCTTCTGGGTTTCGGTTTTCTCATCTACTCGGTGAAAACAATACTTCTTGCCTTTTTTTTTTTTTTTTTTTTTTTTTTTTTGTATTTTTACCGGTACACTGTCCGGTAATGACTGAGAGCGTTTCCTCTGGAACCAGCGATCAGGTTCAATCCCCAACTCTGATAGGCACAGCAGCTCTCCTGCAGAATGAGATTACCTGGTGGGAACTGAATACATCACTACAGGTGAAGTGCTTGGAACACTTACCAAGTGCTATCCAAATACTGGCAGTATTATTCTATAAGGGATTTCTTAAAAAGTACTCCACAGATAGTTCCCCCACATAATGAGACGGCAGCCTTTGTTATTACATGAAATCGACATGTAGTGTTACATGAATCCATTTTACATGAACATGCTTGGTGAGTCGTCCCTCTTTTCCGCTACGAAGGACACGTGTGTCCTGGGAACCGTGTGCCAATATATGCATACATCCCCCACCCTCAGACCCTCAAGGGAGATGGGGCCTGGTGTGGATTGACTTGTGTCCGCAGCCTTCAAATGCTCCATGTGTGAAGTCCTAACCTCCAAGACCTTAGAATGAGAGCATACTTGGAAACAGTGTCTATACCAAGATAATAAAATTGAAAGGAGGTTAGAATGGGTCCTAACTCAATAAGCAGTGTCCTTATGAAAGTAATTGATGCTAGGTGTAATGGTTCAGACCTGTAATCCCAGCATTCAGGAGGCTGAGGCTGTGAGTTCAAGGCCAGCCTGGACTACATAGTGAGACCCTGTCTTTAAATACGTAAGTTTAAAAAAAAGGAAGAGATTTGAACATGGAGCTGACACACATAGCAGGAATATAATGCAAAGAGCCAATAAGAAGATCTCCCCCCACATGTGAAGGATAGAGACATGACATAGATCCTTCCCACAGCCCTCAGAACCTAGCTCCAGAATGATGAGAAAAAAATGTCTGATGTTTAAGGCTCCTTATGTGTGGTACACTGCTATGACTGCCCCAGTAAAATAACTAAAGTGATTCAGAGAGACCCAGGTTGGTGATAACTGGACTTGATCCTGGCCCTAACTCCTCTTACGGATGCAACCATCAGAGGCCTGGGAAGGCAGGGTGCCCTGGGGCCTGACTTAGCCAGCTTCAGGCTCATCCACTGATCTGGGCCACTCTTCCCTACACTCCCAGGAGGGGCTCCCTCCCCATTCAGCCCCATCATTATTGAGCTCAGTAAACAAGCAACATCTTCCATCTGGCCCAGGCGGGGTTGCTGAGACCAAGCAAACAGTCCACTCTGTGTGTGTGTGTGTGTGTGTGTGTGTGTGTGTGTGTGTGTGTGATGGGGGAAGACCACCAGGAGAGTATCATCATAGGGGAGCCAAAAATGGTATACAAGCATCAGCCCCTGACACACAGGCACTCACTGTTGCACTAGTGGAAATTCTAGTGACTAAGGTGAATTCTGAAGAATCTGCTTTAGAAAGCATGTATTTCAGAACCAGCAAAGTTCAAACCTGGAAGTGTTTTTAGATCCTCTGATTTAGGGACAAAACTGGCTTAGAAATGTTCATTTGAGTCACACAAAATTTTAATTTCCTATAGATTTCACTGAGGTCCAGCCACATCTCTTAGAATCCTCCTGTATTCTGTGCCCCTGGCTGGTAGTTCCAGCTGCCAGGCAGAGGGCATCTGTACAGTACATTCGGGACCATCCCACCCAAACAGACTCACTCATTTCCTTAATCACCTGACACTGTGGACATCTGAGTTCAAATTCCCCCTCTTCATAGATGAGAAAGCTGAAATCCCAGAGAAGTCATGTGACTTACTCAAACCCACATAGCAGTGTAGCCACAAAAACCAAGACTAGGTCTCAAACTCAGGATTCTTTGCACTTGGACCCTGATCAACGTCCCAGCAAAAGTGTGATCTGAGTGATATTATTCTGATTGTTAACTACTTAAAAAAAAAGAAATCACCCACACTCGAACATCACAAATCCCCAACACTTGTCACTTCTCTCAAGAATAGAGGAGAAAGCAGGAGCAATTGAGGTGGATGTGAGGAGAAATCCCTGACTCTTCATGTGATGAGATCCAGCAGTAAGCCACCCTGAAGTCATCTTTGCCGGCAGCTGTGCTTCATCTGCTTGGTCCAGATGTAAGAATATCTTGTGAGTCCCCTAAGGAGGAATTGGTCCTTTGGGGTTCAGACACCCCCAGTGTGACTTGGACCTGCACTGCTTCTGTCATTTTCCCTCTGCCACTCAGGTTGGGCATTGTTGACTCACTTGTGAGTCTGAGTTTCAGGCAGTGGGATTTCGGTGTGTTTCAGCATCCCAGGCTCTGATTCACAGCTAAGGGAGGGAGGATGGGGATTCACTTTGGCAGTTCCAATCAGCTCTGATTTTGTGGAAAGGGGTTTCTAACCACAGGACTCTACATTCTATAGTGTCAGATAGGCAACCAGAAGCCATGAGACCCCAATCCTATTACGGGCAGAACAGAGAGTGTGGTAAGTGGGCACTTACCCAAGGGCTTCTACAGCAAAAGCTCAGCTTTCACCTTCCTAGAATCAGGCGAACAAGAAGTTGCTGAGGTTGAGTTATAGTTTGGTGGGATTGCTAAAGAAGGGGTGGACATCAAGCTAAACAAGCCAACTCTTTCTCTCTCTCTCCCTCTGTTTCTCTGCCTTTCTGTTTCTCTCTCTCCCTCTCTCCCTCTGTCTCTGTCTCTGTCTCTGTGTGTGTGTGTGTGTGTGTGTGTGTGTGTGCACATGTTGATATGAGAATTGAACCCAGGGCCTTCCTACTGAGTTACAATCATAGTCCCTTTTAAATTTTTTATTTTAAAATAGGGTCTTGCTAGATCACTAAATTGACTAGTAATCACTCAAACTTGTGATTCTCCTGCCTCACCCACCCAGAATTCTAGGATGCATATTTGCGCCACCACCCAGGCAATTCTATGCTCTTTTAAAGGAACTCAGACCCATCAGGTCTTCCCCAAATCCTTTGTTGGCCCTGGTTTATTTCTGCCTCTATCCAATTTGGAGTATTTGTGGTGGTTTTGTTTTTGGGACAACGTCTTGCAATGCAGTTTCAGCTGGTTTTGAATTCACTGTGTAGCCCAAGCTGGCCTCAAACTTGCAGCGATCCTCTTGCCTCAGTCTCATGTGTGCTAGGATTATACCATGCTTGGCTTATCCAAATATTCAAGGTAGAGGACTACAGATGAACTTAACACACACTGCTTAAACCACAGGCTGGAGTGTAATATACATTGGTTGTTGTTTTCTTACCATCCCTCCCTCTCCCCTCTTATCCTATGTAGACTGCATCCTAGAATATGCTCCAAATCGTAAAATCATGGGGATGGCAGGGAATTGAAGTAGGCTGGCAAGCAAAAATAAATAAGGAAGTGAGCATTGCTTCCAACTCCAGTGACAGAGTAGAGGCTTTGGCTTGGACTCTAGGAAAATTCTGTACCTGAGTATTTTGATTATTAATTTCCAACTTTCTTTTTATCCTTGAAGCCAGCTATGCACTGTAAGCCACTTTGTTTATTACAAAACTGGGCCTCTGTGGGAGAAGAGAGAAAAAGCAAAGCTTAGTACCTTGCTTGGAAGGAAGCTTCCTAGGATATCTGTTGTTCCTCTCTTTTGGTGTCACTTTCCCCCTCACTCTGTCAGAGGAAGTTTCCACTGGCTCTGCAAACAGAAATGCTGCACAAGAAACTACAGCCACCATGAGCAGGAGAGTTTATGGTTCTGATTCAAATGTGTTGCCTTGTGGGGACTGAACAGTGGCATGATTTTAGCTTCCTGATTAGCACGAACATTTTGCTGTGCTCCTGTGCTGCTTTAAAAAGAACTGGTTGGTCTGAAGGCGGTAGTGGAGGGGCTGCCCACCCTCACTGAGTCCCTGCCATCGGTCTCCTCTGGGGAAATCATGCTCTCCAGGCATCAGGAAAGTCTCCAAGGTCTCACAGAAGGGAACCCTTGTAGGTCAGGAGCTCCCAGCACAGTTCAGGCTCAGTGTGAATGAAACAAGTACTAGAACATTTGGTGACTACCAAACAATGAGGTTGTTATAGGTGGGCGTGGTGGTACATGCCTGTAATGCCAGCTACTTGGGAGGCTGAAGCCAGATCACAGGGGCAATTCGGCAAAATCTTGTCTCAAAATGAAATAAAAGGGCTGGAGATGCAGCTCACTTCTCCCTGGATTCCAACCCGAGTACACTCCCCCGCCAAAAAAAGGGCATGTATGTACATAGAACTTTTCCACAGAGGAGCAGGGCAAGAAGTGGGGCTTCTGTTTAACACAACAGATTGGAAAATGTGTTTAGCTTCTGTCCTTCCTCAACTCACCCCAATATGATGACAGTGAAGGAATTAAAAATATAGATTGATCCACAAGGCCAAAGGAAGATAAAAAGAATGGGAGGATGATACGAATAGATGTTAGGAGATAAAATGTTGTTTAGGCAAAAATAGGAAGTGGGGAGGGCTGGTGCTTAGGTTGTGAAGCTTTCAGTACTATTTGATTTGTAAGGCAGATATGCATAAGTTTATCGAAATACTTGTATCATTATTTTAAAATTGGAAGAAGACAGTGCACTTATGAAGGAGTTGAACAGAGGCCCCAAACACCTTCGCCCCCCAGGGATGCCCTCCTTTGTGATGAGACTCTACATGTGGCACTGAGACCAAAAAACACACTGGGCTTTGGAAAGAGTCAAGGTTGTGTCAAATCTCCCTTCCCTAATTTCCTAATTGTATGAGCTATCCTGACCTTGGGCCAGGCACCTCCTAAATGAGAGTACTGCCTCTCTCACAGGATTGACGAGATGATTAAAGGAAATAAATAAAACATCCATAGACCTCAGCCAATGTTATTTTTCTCCACTCCTATATTCCCCACTGACATCCTCATCTTTAGCCAGGATATGGCACAGTTTAGGCCCCTGGCATTCTCATAGCAAAAAGTCATGAAATTTAAACATGTGTTCTGATATGTTTGTTTCTGAGGCACAAAGACTACAAAATATTTTGTTTCTGTTGATTGGATTGGGAGCAAGGCACAAGCGTGGCTCTCAGAGCCTAGTAAATAATTCCCTTGCGATGTGGATTACTACAAGACAAAGAAAAGAGAGAATAAAGGAGATGCTCTGGGGCCAGGTCACAGCCCTGCCTCTTCACAATCCACTGTGGGGCTCTGCTGTCACTGCAGTGCACATGCCCAAACTCAAGGGGACTCACATAGCCAGTAACATTCCGGCTGTGTCACAAAGGAAAAGAGGGGGTCTATAGGGATTTCCACTTCCAGAGTAGCTCTGAACTGCCCAGAGAAGTCCTACAGACTGCCATCCACACTTATTTCCCCACAGTACTTAAGACTTTAGTTCCATAATGCAAAGAGGTTCTCCAGTCTGGTCCCTGCTGCTAGACATTGGTAGGTCCAATCCATTGCAAGTCCTGGAGTTTAAATCCCAGTTTTGAGCAAGCTAAAGTACAAGAATCTGAGCTACCTTTAAGACGCCCATGGAGGGCTAGCCCCGCCAAAGAAGGAAGAGAGACACACAAAAATTCAAGAGTTCAGCATTGATCTCTTGTATGGCCTGGCGGGAAAAACCTTCAGGAGCAAAAGGGACTTAAATCTTTCTAAGGCAGAACCTGACCAGAACTCTGGACCCATATGAGACAACAAACACTATCCTTTTCTTCAACTTTCGGTAAATATTTATTGAACATTTACTATACAGCAGAGAAAATCCTTGTGCTTTTAAACTTCCTGCCCCTGTTGTATCCTCATGTTCCTACCCAAGCCCTCTATTTAAACTCCCACTTCCATGTTCTTTTACTGTTGTGATCACCTCCTGTCCCAGCTCCCAGCCCCACCCCAATCTATCCGACAGCCCTCAGGATCTCTGACCCACCAGTCTCCAGCTCAAGAATATTACATGATTTCCTAATATTTGTTGAATAAAATACTATTCCTTCACCAATAAATGTGTACTGTGTAAATACCCTGTGTCAGGCTCTGTTCTAAATGCTGAGAATGTAGCCATGAAGCACATAGATAATAGTTTCTCCTCTCACAGTGCCTACATCTTAGTGGAGGAAATAGACAATGTACAACATAAATAAAGCATGCTATTGGTGGTAATTCCTAAGAAGAATAGGACAACTGAAGGAGATTAGGAGGCAGCATGAGTGCAGTAACATTTCCAATAGACTATCCAGAAGGAAGATAGAATTTGATTAGAGACCCAAGAATGTGACGGAGGGAGATGTGGTATCAGAGGAAATATATTTCAGAGAGAGGCTGGCAAGTGAAAAGGCCCTGTGGCAGGAGCATCATTGACTGCTAAAGAAAGATGGGAAGGGAGGTCAGCATGACTGTAGGAGAATGAATGGTGAGTGGGGAGAGTGTTCGAATGTAAGACCTGAGAATTAACAACTGTCTTTTACCTACAGCGATAGCGTCCCACTGCAGGCTTTTGAGCAGAGGAATGATAAGTCTGGGCTTGTTGGCAGGATCACACTGACTGTTGTGTTTTAGACGGGAGAAAAGTGCCAGCCAGAGAAACCAGCTGGAGGCCTCTTTTGAACCTTAACCTACTTTTCAAACCGTATCTCATCCTATTCCTCTACCTTGAGCCATATTTAATTTAACTTCCTTGACTATACCATGCACCTGCTGATCTACCTTTATGAAGTTTCCACCAATTGGAATATTATTGTGTTAATACATTATCTAATTTCATTTGTAGACATTACCTCTCCTAATGTCCAAGCTTCATTTTCATTTTTTGGGAAAACTGAGGCGTTTTATATCTTATTAACCACCTGAAACACTCCTAGATCCAACTAACATCTCCAGTGGACTCTGGCATCTTAAGGATCTCCAGACCATATTTCCTCATAAGAAAACTTCACAAAGGTGAAGGGTGATTAAGGTGATCCTTAAAAGTCAATATAAATCTTCTGGACAGAAAAATGGAAGCACAAAAACCATTTTGGGCAACTGTATTGAAATAGTTCAGAGGTAGCTCATGGATTGGCTGGTGTGTAGCATTTGCAGTGATCAACTAGACTAGAGAGACCCTGAAGGCCTTGAATGTTGTATCAAAGAGCTGGACATCCTCATGTTCACAGTAGAGGGTTATTAAAATGTTTCAGGTAAACAAACAAAAACACTGTGTAGATTGAACTGTAGTGTCTAGAAAAGTGAGAATGGCAGTGACTCGGGAAGCGTGCCTTTTCTCTAAAGGAGGAAGGTATCACACTGTGATGACAGCCATACAAGACACAGAGGCCTGCAGTGCAAATAAGCTTCAAGAAAACAGGGGCTTTGTTCATCTTGTTTGCCAGCAAGTTCTCAGGGCCTGGCACAAGTTAGATGTGCAATATATATTAGCATTCCTATATTACATGTGAAGAAACACAGAGTCATAGGAGACAACCCACAAGGTTACCAGAAAGTGGCCTGGTTGGGTTCAAGTCCAAATTTCTGAACTTAAAAATATTAGTAGATAAATTGATATATAGCAGGCATAGTGGTGTGCGACTGTGATTGAGGCAAGAGAGGACTACAAGTTTAAGCCTGGTGTGGGCAACCTAGTGAGACCCTGTTTCAAAATTTTAACATTTTACAAAGGGTTAGGGATGCAGCTCAGTGAAAATGCCTTTGGTTCAATCCCTAGTTAAACAACAGCAAAGACACTGTGATATATATTAAGGAGCTGAAATAAGAGTAAAAATATCTTCATCTGGATCTCAGCTCCACACACCCCCAACCTAGGGCTGTTTGCACACTACCAATAGCCTGTGCATAGCTGCTGCAGCTGGTTTTAATCTCCAGGAAAACTTCTGATCCCACTCCTGATTTTCTCTCTCTCTCTCTCTCTCTCTCTCTCTCTCTCTCTCTCTTTCTCTATCTATATATCTATCTATTCAGACCTAGAAATCCAAGATAAGGCAACCCACATGCCACCTGTCCCTCCCCAGCACAGCGACATCTGCCTAATGATGAGCTGCTAGGGGTAGCTGTTGCTTCCTGGCTTTTCAAATCCAAAGACGGACCCATCAGATCCACCCTGATCAGGTGCCTAAGTAACAAAGTCCCTTGGGATAACTAGGAAAAGTTGGCAATCTTTTGATCTAGCTCACTATTTATAAACTTTCTCAGCAGAGCTGTGCCCTGCTGCTGCATAAATAAAAGTGAAAGGTGAGAAAGCAGTAGATTATAGAAAGGTACCTGGGGAAATATGATAACAGCACTAGACGCTTTTAGAATAAGAGCCAGGATTTCTACTAGATCTCAGGTAAAATAAAATGGATCCATCCTTCCTCCTTGTCTTCCTTTCTCACTGCCTCCCTTGCTCTAGTCAGCCACTCAGTAAACATTTAATAAAGAATCAGTGTGCCACGGATTCCATAACCGGCAGGTAATGATTTGAATGGAGCCCAGGAGCCTAGCACAACGCGCTTTGTTCATACACCCTTGTGACTTAGGGTAAAGACAGTCAGAGACATTGGCAAGTTTTACCAACTGCTGAAACTCACAGAGGAAGGGGTTGCTGTCATTCTCCAGCGCAGTTCTCTACAAGCAGTTAAGCAATGTGAGCTTTTCTGAACTCCTCCAAGGGTGCCCTCCTTGGGGAAAAGTTGGGGCTCATTTACATTGCCCTTTCAGCATTGGAACCCCTTGTACAGCATCACCAGCCAGTCAGCACTCAGGCACTTGCATTTTCCTTAAATGGCTTTATTTTCAAATTTGTTGGGAGATTTTAAAAGTTTAACTTGTCAGTGGGTTTTCCCCAGGGTCCCAGAGCTGCTGGTGAGTAAGAAAGTGGCCCCGCCTAGCAGGCTAACTCCTGCCTTTCCATGAGGTCATGCAGAAGAAGCAGGGGCTGGCGTCGGAATGTTAATCTTGCCCAGAGGCCTGAGGTACATCACAGGACGTGAATGTGTGTGACCCTCTGCCTGTCTGGGGGGTGTGAAGATGGTAACTCACCCTGTCCTTGACCCTGATGGAGCCCAGGGGCTGGATTTGGGGTTTGGGGGCCTGGGAACTTCTCTGCGAGTATATCCAAGTCTGGAGGCCCTGAGAGTTTCGCTCTGCTGGAGCAGACGTGGCAAGCTCCCAGTTACTGTTCTGTGCTGTGCAAGTACCAGCTTGTCTTCCTCTCCCCACCCAGCCAGGGAAAACTGCAGCATATCTAGTTCAGGTCCAGACCCGTCCTGGCAGCCCAGATTCCTGTACCTGAGCAGGAAGCTGATCTCAGCCCAGTGACCATTTCTCTCTGGTTTCTGTCACAGAGGAATTTCCACCCCAACAGTTTGAAGCACTGGTGGCTGGTGGTCCCAGGGTTTCTCCTTGCACAGTGAGGTTGGATAGAGGCCAGAGTATAAAGAAGGGAAGATGGCTGGGAGGGTGGGAGAGCTTGGGGGGCCCTATTCCTGATGTTGCTTCACTCTGAAATTCCAAGGCAAAGAAAGGAGTCAGGGAGGCTGGGTTCTCTGTTGAGACCCCTAGAGCTGACAGAAGTTTCTCACATTCCCGCAAGCTGGTGGGAAAGACTGGGCCAGGGCAAATCTGACAGTCCTTGCTCCCTGAGCTCCAGGGGGGACATGCCCTGACTTGCTGACCTCACCGGTCAGAGTCTGTCTCACAGGGACAGGGCTGGGAGGGCCTTCATGTTTGGAGACGCCAGATTTAGCAAATAATACAGGACATTCAGTTAAGTTTGAATTTCAGGTGAACAACAAATACATGAATACACTCAGCAATCTTTTGTCAGTTATCTGAAACTCAAACACAACTAGATGTTTTTTATTTTATCTGAAAACTCCAAGGGAAGGAGTCAAGGGAACTATCGGGAGGCCACCACTCTATTCCCAGCTCCCCAACCCATCCCCAGACTCGCACTCCCCTACCTAGACCTGCTCTGTCCGGAAGGAAGCAAGATCATCCCTTGGGCGTTGGCTTTGCAGGCTGCTGCTCAGTGCCTCAGCCCACACAGCTAGGGCCCCTCTGACTTCAGTTCTCAAACTCCGGAGACTTTCATGTCAACCACTAATGCTCTATCAGGGAGACCCTTTGAAGATGAAAAGCTCTCCCGAGAAGTGAAAGGCTCTGTTGTTGTAATTAACATAATTAAAAGCAATTTTTCTCACAGTCCTATAGAAAACTGGGTACCTCAAGTCTTAGCTATCTTCACTCTCCCAGGAGCCAGCCAACCACTTCGAACCCAGCCCCAGCACCTGCCCTCCCCCCATGCCAACTTAGATGTGGTAGTTTGGTTTTGTTTCACCTTTTCAGATTCCTCAGGAGAAGGCACCTACGTCTCAAGCTCAGTACTTCTACTCTTCCATCTTCTCGACATGTCTGTGTCTACTTTCCTAGGCTGGAAACACCTGATAAATAGCAAAGCCTGGAACTAACATTTCAACCCAATATCTGGACAAGAACCAAAGGGGTGCTAGCTGCTGCAGTTTCTCCTCTCAAGCAAAGACCCTGGCCACAAGGGAAAATCCCACCCCAATTCCAAGAGCCAGGTTATTGCTGCCCTATGCACAACCGTGTGGGAGAACACAGAAGCACTTCTAAGGTAGCCAGAGTCACGGCGGTAACCAGGGGAGGTAAGGGCGATTGCTCAGGCCTGCACAGAGTCTGCTGTTTTCATTATCTCTAGGAGATGCACCATTCCGCTCTCCCCAAGCAGACCATAAACTGGTCTGTAGAAAAGCTGCAACATTTCACTCCCGGAAGGATTAGCACAGGGAGATGCTCAGTCCTTACTAACTGGGTTGTACCAAATCTATCTATTTATGATATGCCAAAATACATCTCTGTCTCTGTCTCTCTCTCTCTCTGGATTCCCAGGGTGCCTGATGGGAACTGCTAGGGTTTCTTGGCACATCTCCAGTGAGATTAATATCTGGCCTATGAAGCAATCATTAGAACTTACACAAATGTTCTATATGGGTACCATTGGTGACGCAAGGTCGCCGCTCAAACTAGCCAGAAGCTCGAGACTTTCAGGCTGGTAATGACAAATCAGGAAGCGATTGTAAAACTTCCCCACCACCCACAACCTCTCTTTTGTACCTTTGTGTTGATCTTCTATATAACCTTAGGAATATAGAGAGCATCTTGGCACTCAGAGAAAAGTATTCTCAGGACCCAGGTTTTCCAGCCCACTCCTGTCCTAACAGTACATGTGTGCATGCATGCACATATGTGTTCACATACACATACTTCGTCTCCTCTGCACCACACACATGCACACTCATCTGGGAGCCACAGAGCCAACTCCTACCCTTTCTAGTCCGCTCAGTTTAACTTCATTGAAACCGGGACTCAGATGACAGTGTTCAAAAGCATGACCACAGGCTGCAGCAGGCACTATTGCCCTTGTCTCTTTGAGGTCAGAGCCACCAGATCATGACAGATGAACTAGAGCAGCCTGACAGAGGCTCAGCAGATAGTGGTGATGAGGAAATGAGCTTTTCCATAAGACAGGGAAGACTGCACTGGTGATCCCTGGCCAAGAGTATAGTAGAGGGGAAGGTGGGCTCTGGGGTTACCAGAGGGCCCACTCCCAGGCCTCCTCCAACCATGCTCCTTCATATCAGCCAGGCCTGGGGACACTGTCATGCACATGTGCACCAAATAGCTTCGACTAGAAAGAGCCACTCAGGGGAGCTAGTTCTGGTGCGGCAGAGCCAAGCCTGAGTATAACAAGTGAAGAGAACCAAGAGAGGGCGGGGTGGGGGGCGGTCTGCGGCAAGACATACTTCAGCAGTGATTACTTAGGATGAGCAGAGTCCGCATCTTTGAGAGACTCAGCCACTGGGGGAAGAATCCATGCTGCAGATGCCAACATCACTGGGGTGTATGTTAGGAAATAAATTCAGTTATTTTCATTAAAGACTGGAACACAGGGATGATTTTTAAGAATGACTGTTCATCAAATAATATACTTACTACTTACTACTACTACTAATAATAATCTACTTAGGAAATAAAGCTTAATCCCTAATACCAAAAAAAAAAAAAAAGGAAATAAACTTTATTTCTTTGAGAGACGCTAGTGTTTTCATTTTAAATCAGGAATACACATTTCTCTGGACTTTTTCTTTTCAAGGTTTTTTTGTTTTCTGAACAACCAACATTAGTTCCACAGTATAGATTCTTGTGTGCTTAAAAAATAATTCCCACCTTTGGGTCTCAGTTTGACAGTCTTCAACCATCACCCCTGTGTTCTCTGTACAACAAGAGCCTTCTCTGTCTCCGGTGTGCTCACTATAGACAACCTCAAGGAATACTAGTTACACTTACTTTAGGATTATAGGGCAAAATTATCCAAACATTTGTGTGATTGCAACATTCTTACCATGTCTTCAGACAGCACTAGAGAAGCTCTAACTCTGCAGACTAGGATAGTACTCACTGAGCTCAAAGTTAAATTACAAACGATTTTGCAATTTCCCTTTGTGGAATGTTTCAGTGCAAAAAAATGTATAATAAACTTAATAAAGGCCACTTTTAGTTTAACCTAGTTAAATGCATAAAGAATTTAAGGGTAAATGAAAATCCAGCCAGACAAGGTGACACACTCCTGTAATCTCAGCAAATTCAAGACCAGCCGACCAGCCTGAGCTACAAAGTGAACCCAAGGCTGGCCTGAAACACACAGTGACATCTCGTCTCAAAAAGAGGAAAGAAAGAAAGAAAGAAAAAAAAAAAAGAAAGAAAGAGAAAAATGCACAGGGAGGTAACAGAAAATTCTATTCATATGGAATGTATGATTGTTTGAGAAAATGTAATGTTGTGGGGTCTTCACTCTCTGAAAAACAAAACCCTAACTGCAAGGTAAATCATTGCCCAAAGAAAAAGACAAAGATTGCCAAAGTCTACCACACCAGAGGTAGGGCTGGGATGGTAGGGTTACACTGGGGAGTGATTTGCCAAAAATCAAACATAGACCCATTTTCAATCAATACTTTTTCTTTTCTTTTTTTCTATTTTTTTTCCTGGCTCTTTGAAACAAGGTTTTACTATGCAGTTCAGGCTGGCCTTGAGCTCACTTCATAGCCCAGACTGGTCTCAAATTTGCAACGATCCTACTGTCTCAGCTGGGATTACAGGTGTGTAATCTCAGCAAATTCAAGACCAGCCGACCAGCCTGAGCTACAAAGTGAACCCAAGGCTGGCCTGAACCACACAGGGACATCTCGTCTCAAAAAGAGGGAAGAAAGAAAGAAAGAAAGAAAAAAAGAAAGAAAGAAAGAGTCCACCCACACACAGCTAATACTCTAATTCTTAATTTTTCTTTTGCTGTTCATTTTTTTGAAACAGGGTCTCATTACGTAGTCCAGTGTGGCCATGAATTCATTATGTAGCCCAGGCTGGCCTCAAACTCGTGGCAATCCTCCTGCCTTAGCCTCTTGAGTGCTGGGATTATAGGAATCCACAACTGTGCCTGGCTATAATTCTTAATTTTTTTCAAAGTAGGGCGATAGGGATGTAGCTTAGTAGTGAAGTGGTTGCCTAGTATACACAAGGCCATGCACTGCAAAAAAATTAAGTTGGACCAGAATGTATGTCCTGAGAAGTTTTTGTCCTTCCTTTTTTTAAAAGACAAAATGTTTTCGGGGGCTGGAGGTTTAGCTCAGCGGCATAAGCACCCGGCAGTCGTGAGTTTGATCCCTGGTACCAATAAAAAGGAAAAAGACAAAATGTTTTCATAAGTCATCACATAGAATTATGGGTGGTGCACAGAAGAATCACAATTTTCTTAGGCAAGATGGCATGTAAATTCCACTGGGTGTACATGCCTATAATCCCAGCACTCAGAAGTCCTGGGAGTTTGAGGCCAGCCTACATAGTGAGTCCAAGGCCAGCCTGAACCCCATAGCAAAATCATGTCTCAAAAAGGGGAGCATGTAAATTCAAATCAGACCTTCCCAGATTAAATTAATGACTCCCTCCTCTCTGTTGTTTCAGTGTATAGCTCAAATTCATTACAGAATTTGCATGTAATGATATTGTGAACCATCAGGTTCTGCCCAGTTTGGGTTTTCAATGTATGATAGGAATCTAAACTTCACCTGTGGGTTGAATTGTGAGGACCCAAGCTGGGCAGATGGAAGCAGTCTCCAGCCCACAGGAATGAAGGGGATGCGTCAGATTCCAGGAGCTGTGAGGAGTAAGAGTCTTGGGTTACCTTGTGCTCCTACTATGGGAAGCTGTCCATATCCACGGGAAGTCGAGCATGAATGGCATGAGCATTATTGACTATTTCCTGGTACATGTAAAATGACATCAAGGGACACTTACATCAGGAAACACTTGAGACCCTGGTTTCATGAACTGTTGAGAAGTAGGAGGAAATATTTGGTAAGAAAATTGTTTTTTGAGCAGGCCACGTATGTCAGGCTGGTTTTGAACTTGCTGTCCTCCTGCCCCAGGGCCCCAGTAGCTGGGATTACAGGTGTGTGCATTTCACCTCTGTGAGCCACTGCAGTCTTGATGGGCAGGGTAATACAAGCTAATTGCTCAGGGAAGGCACTGGAAAGACAGATTTAACAGCCTTGTCATCCACACCTGACATTATTGTGCTTTATCTAAAGCCCACATCTTATCACACAACCTCTTTGAAATCCTTTTGCAGCTCCTCGCCTTTTATGGGACTGGACCTAAACTCCTCAGCAAGTCCCATGAGGCCTTCCATGGACTGATGCTTCACCGATCTGCCTCTTCAATGCCTCCTCGATTGTCTGCCCACCTGGTCATCGTGGATACCTGTGCCTACCCTCATCCTTCTGCCAGGAGTTCTCTTTCCCTACCCGCTCACCCAGGAGATCCTGAGTCCACCCCTCCTCTCTACAGCCCCCCAAGATGAGTGCAATCTCTTCCAGAGTAGGATGAGTGAAATCCCTGGTCCCCAGGGTTCTTACAATTCTGTATACATCTTTTAGCTCACAGCAATGTAATGCTTGCTAGTCAAGCTGACTCCCAGCTGGACCACAAAATTTTCAAGGAAAGTCTCAGATTTGAGCTTTTCTGTCCTTATGCCTTTTGTCATGCCTGGGACACAGTAACTGCAAAGTGTTTAAAAGGGGGATGAATGTGGACATGCTGAGACCTTGCTGGAAAGTATAAAAAAAAAAAAAAACAGTGTAGATCTATCTGTGCTCCAGCTGCAGGAGAAACATAAAGCCTTACTCACTGGCTTTGTGTGTGTGTGTGTGTGGTACCAGGGATTGAACTCAGGACCTCACACTTGCCAGGCAGGTGCTTATGCCACTGAGCTAAAACCCCTAGCAAGCCTTACTCATTCTGATGCAGCATGTTAGGCTTAGTCTCAATCAGATTAAACTGATAAATTACTTTCAGTGTAGGCTAGAACCACTGTAAATCAAACTTTGATAATTCTAACAAAATGTATTCATTGAAGAGCATCATATCCCATGGTTTGGGTTTAGCGATGGGCACAGATGAATGGAAAGGCTAGGAGTCATTTATAATAATATTTTACATTTATACATTATGTGAAACACATTACAAAACTTTTCTCAAACACAATTTCATTTTCTAAAATCTGTTCCAGCTGGAAAGCTTGGTGTGGATTCAATGACCACGTTGCTTTATCATTTCTTGTTGTGCTAGAACCCTCATATCCTGTCTTGAAACACACACACACTCACACTGTTTTGTGGTCAACAGAAACAACTACAGCCCCAAATTGAGACTCAACATCAGTTTTGAGTTCAATACTAGCGTTAAATGACTGCCAGGCTGGCCAATGCTCTGCCTGCGGTCAGATTCGCCAAGGCTGGGAGACACTGTCACTGCCGCTCCCTTGCTACCCAGCATCAGCTGGCCCACCTTTCATCCTTGTGTACCGTGCTTGTCTGTGCTTGCATCCATACCCAGAGAAGACATTGAACTCCTTGAGGAGACTGGCATGGATCTTGCCTTTCCCCTGGAGTGAGCTGTCAGGAGAGCACCTTGTACATGGCAAGGGGTCAGTAAATATTTTTTGAGAGAATAGCTAAGCTAATTTTATCAATTCAGGATAAGGGGACTAGTTTCTGCCAGCAGTCTCAGGGGAAGGTTCTGTTTGTTTGGATATGGAGAGACATGTGTGTGTACCTGTGGTGAAAGAGCCGGTCTTATAGGCAGGAAACTGATTTAAGACCATTAGGAAAACACACAAAAACATGTGTGTACAATCATGTGTGCATGACATGTGCACAGCTCTCCCCCAGGATCTCCCCAAAGCTGAACCTCAGATGTCTGAATTTTCACCATTGAAGCCTTACCTTCAGGCTATGATGGCTCCCATTGAGATATGATCTTCTACCGCACAGGCTCTGAGTTGTACCCTCAAACCGCGTGCCCCTGGCTCTGCTGAGTCTTAGACAGACCCCTGCTTACTCTCTGAAGTTTGCATCAGAAAAGTTTGTCTTCTTATAAATATAGTTGCATTTCAAAGAAGCTCATTGGAACTATATATACTATCATATTTTAAAGGAGTAAAATATATCCACTTGCATAACTCTGTAAGGTTAGGATGACATTAAAAACAAAAGCACAAACTTAATTGGACAGCCAGGAGTGGTGGCCCACATCTGAAATACCAGACCTTGGGAGGCTGAGGCAGGAGGCTGGCTTCGAGTTCAAGGCCACCCTGACCTACAAAGTGAGTTCAAGGCCAGCCTGAACTGCATTGTGAAACACTGTCTCAAAAACAAAACAAAAAAAGAAAGAAAACAAAAGAAATTCACACACAGATTTATGATGTATTAAATAATTGTTACTTTTTATGTGAAATGATGTCATTATGGCCATGATTTTTTTTAAAAAGAGCCCTTATTTTTTAGAAATGCACACTAAAATATTCACAGATGAATATAATTTCTGAGATATGCTGAAAAAATAAGGCAGAGCGGGGTCAATGGATGGAAATATTTATAGATCAAGACAACCTTCAGTTAATAATTGTTGAAGTTGAGTAACAGGTGTGTAAGAGTTCGTTACTGTTTTGTCTAACTGTACATACTGTACTTGAAGTTTTCCATAGAATGTTTTTGTTTTAAATTAACTGCATTTCAAACTAGATTTTTTTTCTCTACATTGAGGATTGCATCCAGGTGCTGGGTAGCTTTGCCCTGAGCTACACCCTCCATCCCTTTTTAACTTTTTATTTTGACAAGGGGTCTTGCTAAATCTCTAAACTGCCCAGGCTGGGCTCAAGCTTTCCATCCTCCTCCATCAGCCTCCCAGAGTGCTGGAATTACTGGTGTGCACTGTCATTCCTGATTGGTATTTCTGTCCTAAAAGTCTGCCATCCCTGGGAAGAAACTTGTGTGGCAAAAAAAAAAAAAAGACTGCCATCCTCTTCCCAGGCTTGAGATCATTATCCTAGGGAGTCTTCGAGAATTGGTAAGTATACAAGGAAAAGTAATTTAGTAATCTATTAACATGTCTTTGTAAATTAATACAGAGGCATATTTCCTGGACAACTTTTAACCCTGAAAATACTGAGTGGCTGTGAGTATAGAGGTAACAGGAAAACCAGAGGAGAGAAAACAGAGAGGCATGAGCAAAGGAAGGGGAAACAGAACTGTGTCTCCACCAGGTTTCCTGGGCCTTTCCTTTGCTGGCATATGTATCTACCTGAAGTGCCTTGTACTGAAACTTCTATTAGAGGCATGAAAAATGGGTCAGTTCTTGGCTATCAGGCTAAATCTTCACAAAAGATCCCCTGTATGTTGTCCAAGGCCACTCTGAATATTTTTGAGTGAAAAGGGGCTTGTTTCCATTAGTCAGGGAACGAAGGTGGAGACCTGGGTTGGGTCAGGGCACATTTTTTCCTGAAATAACAGTCCAGCCCTGTACACCGGACCAAAAAGATGTGGAAACCAGGAGACTGAGTCACCCTAAGGGCTCTGGAGTATAGTTTTTCATGTAAATCTCTGGAAGAACTCAAAGAAATTAGTTGCCTTTGGGAAGAGAAGCTGGGCACTTGGAAAATGGTAAAAGAAAAAGGTGTGGTTTAAAAAAAAAACTGTAACAACTACATTATACTGTGCCTTAAAGTACACAGTGACATTTTGCAAATAGCCTTTTATTGACCTAGGTGACTGCACCTTCTGTCTTGGAAGAGAGAGAAGCCAGATGTCTCTCTATGGATTCCTGGGCTGGCCGGCTGCTTGAGTGCTTCTGTGATACTCTCCTGCTCTGTCTGCCTTCCCCACCCCAGCCTCCTCATACCTAAATAGTAGTAGATGCTGGCCCTGGCAAGGACAGCGTTCTAGCTGTTTTATCAGAACTTTGACGATAGGGAGCAGTGTTGAGCCAAAGTCAGTTTGCACAGAAGTGGTGTCCTTGGCAGCTACTTATCTCCAAGTGAAATCTGCAGTTGATGATTCACAAATTTTATTTTCTGGGTAGAGTTTCACTTTGCATCCTCCAGCCTCACTCCCAAGTAGATGGGATTACAGGCATACAGAACGACTGCCAGTTTAATACTTTGTTTTTGTTTAGTCTTTTTTTGAGGGGGGCAGGATCTCACTGTGCAGTTCAGGCTGGTCTTGAGCTCACTTTGTAGCCCAGGCCAGTCTCGAACTTGTGATGATTCTCCTGCCTCAGCCTCCCAAGTGCTGGGATTACAGGCATGTGCCATCACACTCAGCTGGTACTGTTTTTACAGGCCAACCCATTATAAAAATTGTATAATGTGTTAGGGGAAATTTTTCCTCCATTTATCCTGAGATCCTGCACACTGCTGACTGTGCTTGAAGTACTAAGTTCTATTCAGTTTTGCTTTTTTGCTCTTTATTTAGTTTTTTTGTGATGGGGGGGGGATGAAGTGAGGCCCTTGCACATGCTAGGCAAGAGTTCTGCCAGAGCCAGGTCCCTCATCAATATTCAGATTACTATTTGCACACACTAAGATCCACCCACTTAAAAGTTACCCACCTGATTTGATTTGCTATTCTATTTTCCCAAGCTCAACTTTGACACAGGGGTCTAGTTCTACTGTGTTTTCTAATAATGCTGTATGTTTTTGACAGATGGGGATCATTAGGAAAGATGTGTTTTCAGGGGCTCTACCACAGAAAAGGCAGAGGTGAGGTGTGGGCCATAATCTTGACTTTCGGCCCAGTTCTTGATATAACACACAGGTGCAGACCCTATGGTAAGAACTCCTATGAAACAAAGATAGGCTCTCATTTCTTTCGTGTTTGCTTGTTAGAGATGAGGTCTCTCTATATAGCCAAGTGTAGCCTCAACTCTTGTGGCAAATGCAGGGATTACAGGTGTGAGCCACCACACCCAGCTTCATTCCTCTCTTGCTAGTGTGTAACTTCTCTATTTTCACACCCACCACAGTGGGCTTATTATCTAAACCTACTCATGTATAGTTGTGATGAAATCAGATTTCCATAAATGTTGGTAGCTACTACTTTGGGTGTGTTACTGGGGAGGGGAGCCTGGGATTCCACACTGAGCTGTAGCTCCAGCCCCTCTTACCTTTTAAAGTTTTATTTTTTAAACTTTGAGTCAAGGTTTTGCTAAATCACTAAATGGCACAGGTTGGGCTAGAATTTGGGAACCTCCTGCTTCAGCCTCTTAAAGTGCAAGAATTACAGGTGTTCAGTACTACATCCAGTTTGGTAAACATGTTTTGTTTGTTTATTTTTGTACCAGGGATCAAATTCACAACTTTGCACTTGCCAGGCAGGCGCTTATGTCACTGAGCTAAATCCTTGGCCCTGGTAAACATTTTTAAAAATAGTATAATTGAAGATGGTAGAGTGGTGAACAGCACAGAAACAGCCTCTCAGTGATTTGGTGTCCAGAGGCTGAAAAAAAGCAATGTGAGGAAGGGAAGAAGGACGGAAGTGGGTCCTGGGGACTAGCAAGGATCTGAAGCAAGAATCAAAGCTCACAGGGAGAGCAAAGAGAAAGATTTCAACAAAGGAAGAGGAGGCAGGCAGTGCCTTCTCCCTGAACCCTGCCTGACTCACCATGTGGGAGGTGTAGGAGGGGCAGCCACATCTCCAGATGCACAGTGACTACTGGTGACCCTGCAGGTGTCCATGGAGAGTCTCACCAGTGGAATAGAGCAGTGGACCCAGTGGGCTGCAGTGGCTGGTGAGTTATTCTGATCCAGATATTCCTCTGGAGAAGGTGATTGGCTGGTAGTCATCTTGAGCTTGTGACTGGTACCTGAGCTCAGAATTCAGAGCAGCTTCTAGGTGGCTAGAGCAGCCTCTAGCAGCTCCCAGTATCAGGATGAAGTGGAACCAAGTTTAAGATTGCAGGAGGTCAGGGTACTAACCGGAAGCTAGCATGATGTACATGGAGTATTTCAGGCTGTACAGCTCTGGTTCCATTCAGCACCCCATTGTAAATCTACAGCTGGCTTGCTGGGATAGATCAGCATGGATCAGGGCTCCAGCCTATCTACCAATGACAGCAGACACACACTCCAAGTGGACTTTTTTCTTTTTTTCCCCTTGGCTTTTCTGTTTTCTTTTTTTTCTGATAGTTTGATCTTGTTTTTATATGACTATATTATTTTGAGGGGTCTTTTTGTTTTTTGTTTTTTTTTTTTCATTTTTTGTCTCTTTGAGACAGGGTCTCACTATGTAGTTCAGGCTGGCCTTGAGCTCACTCTGTAACCCAAGCTGGTCTCAAATTCCCAATGATCCTCCTGCCTCAGTCTCTCAAGTGCTGGGATTACAGATGTACACCAGCACCCCTGGCTTATTTCTAGGATTTGTTGTTGTTGTTCTGTTCTTTTTTTTTTTTTGCTTTTATTTCTTTCTTCTCATTTTCTTTCCTGTCTTCTTCACCAGTTTCCCAGAGTTCACATAACTTTCTTTTGTCCTCCATCCATGCTCCTAATCTCTTGATCTTCCATTTCTCTATTTTTTCCTGTTAGGCACTTAAATTTTTTCCACTGAGGGTAAAGCCACCATATTGAGAGCATATTTACTATACACAATTTTCTGCTTTTAGATTTTGTTATGAAACACAAAATTAGTTTATATGGTTAACAGTGCCAAATTAATACCAGTTTGTCATCTTTTTAGTCTGTATTTGATGCTCTTATTATTGCTGATTATACTACATAATTGTTCTAATAATTGTTTTGGGGGGGGTTGTGGCAGGCTGCTGTTCTAGTAATTGTTGACATAGTTGTCCTAATCAGTTATTGTTCCTGATATGCCAAGACTGAAATTGCCTAAGGATCATAAACAATACTACAGGCCAGTGCAAAAGAAACAGGGGCAGGCCAAAGAGGCAGCAACTTCTTTTTCTCTTTTTTTTCTTTTTTCTTTTCTTTTGGTACCAGGAATTGAATTCAGAGCTTTGCACTTACCAGGCAAGCACTGTGCCACTGAGCTACATCCCCAGCCTGGCAGCAACTTCTTATCCCCAATTAACTAAAAAGGTAGAATCTTCAAACAGATTCAAAATTCAAAAGCCAAGTACACCTGGAAGACATCTCTAAAGTAGACATTATCTAAAGGGTCTAAATACTGGCAATAAAGTTACCTGCTATAAGCAACTTACAAGCATTAACCCAGGAATCAAACTGAAAAAAAAATAGAGAATGAGAAGTTGCTTAATAAAGATGCAACCCCAGACTTTCAACTTACCAAAAGCAAATTCAGGAGACAACGAAACGAGGTGAACAATTTGAAACCCACCCACCTGGATTCTCTGAGGTGTAACAGTGGAAGTAACAAAGCAAATGAATGAGACTCTAGGGGAAAAAATTAGAAATAATTTCTCAGATAACTATAGAGATGATGTGATGGCTGAGTGATTATGTCAATTTGAGGAGTTTAGAGAAGTTTAACTGGATCAATGCAGCAATTCCACCCTAGTATGGCTTCTCACTTGGATGGTACACATGAAATGAGGACAGATCTGTTTTTTTTCACAGGAGCTCTAGTTGTCATCTTCACCTTGCACACCATTTCCTGGCTTCCAGTGTAGACTTTTCAGTTTCTGGCACAGATCCTTCAGTTTTCTGGTGTAAACTCTTCAGCCTTCCACTGCAGACTCACTGGCTTCCTGACATAGATTTGCATGGGACACTGTAATGAGCTCCAGACCTTGGACTGAATTCTTCTCCACTGTGCAGACAGACCCCACTGTTTCTCAACTGATTCTGTGAGTAGCCATTGTAAGACAATGTTTTAAATTCTTATACTTTTCTATATCTTGTGTTATAACTGTTGCTCCAGTAAAACACTGACTGATACAGATGGTGATAATGATGAAAGGCATGCTTAGTGACACTAGAGCAGATAAAGAATATAAGATTTAGAAGAATTATGGAAATCATAAATGTGCAACATAGAAAGAAATGGAACCCATAAAACTGATTAAAACAGATATCCAGGAGATAATGCAGCAGAATAAACCAAAGTGAGGACACAATATCAGATATAAATAAACGATAGGATTGCAATTAGTGATCATGAAAAGTTTCTTAAAAATAGCAAGAACTCTATGCAACAGCTGCTAGAAGATGCACAGAAGACTAACACAAGACTGATCAGTCAACGAAAAAGCAGGATAGTGTAAATGACATTTTAAAAAACCTGTTCATAGAAGTGATGGCAGAAAACTTTCCAAGCATGGAAAAAGAAGTTAGCATACAGATAAGTGAGGACATATAAAACTCCAATTAGCCATGGTAAAAATCCAAAAATGACAACAACAGCAAACAAACCACACGAAGGCATACAATAGTCAACATTCCAGAAATTCAACACAAGAACAGAATGTTAACAGTTGTCAGAGAAAAGAAATAAATCCCTATAAAGGAAAGCCCATCAGAATTATTCCAGACTTCTCAATACAAATCTCAAGTCAAAGAGAAGTTGAAGTGAAATATTTCAAACCCTATAGATTGATGTACCCCACAAAACTACTTTCAAAATGGAGAAATAAGATGCTTATGACAAAAAGAACCTGAACAAATTCATGACCACCAAACTAGCACTTCAAAATGTTTTGAAGGACACCCTAGAAAGAGATAATGAGGACTAATATTCCATGAATCCCAACAGAATAAATCCACCATGCAATGCAAGTTATTAAAGGGAGGGGGGAGGGAGAGAAAGAGAGAGAAGGGAACCAATAATAGGAAAATAACATGACAAGGATAAGTCAACACATATCTGTTATCACCATCAATATAAATGGTATCAATTCACCAGTCGAAAGAAACATACTGGTACAAATTTCCTATGATGAATGTTATCATTGCATATATGTAAACTGTACTGATAAAATTTTTAGAAAGTGCAAAAAAAAAAGAGGCAAAGAAATAGAATGGCAGAGTGGATCAAAAAGCATGATCCAATGATATGCTGCATATAAGAAACACAAGTTAATTCACAAATGAATTTATAGACTGAAAGTCAAAAGATGGAAAGCAATATTCCATGTGACACCAACCCAGAAAAAAGAGTAGCTACTGTATCTGAAGGCAAAGTAGATTTCAAGCCAACACTCATTAAGAGACACAAAGAAAGGGGCTAGGGATTTAGCTCAGCAGCATAAGTACCTGCTTTGCAAGCAGGCAGTCGTGAGTTCGATCCCGGGTACCAATAAAAAAGAAAAAGACAAAAAAAAGAGAGAGACACAAAGAAGGTCACTACATCTTTGTAATGGGAACAATTCAAAAAGAAAAGATAACAATCATAAATATATATGCACCAATTGCAGCACATCCCACTATGTAAAATAAATATTTATAAACATGAAAAATCAGATAAGCACTAATACAATTTTAACAGGGGACTTAAGTAACCCCACTGTCACAAATAGACAGCTCAACTAGAAAAGAAACCAATAAAGAAATATCAGAAATACATCAAATTTTGAACAAATGGATTTAATAGATGTCTACAGAGTGTTGCAGCACACAGCATCAAAGTGCACATTCTTCTCAGTTGCACAGAGGATATTCTCCAAAATAGGCCACATACTACCTCATAAAGCATATGTAAGCAAATACAAAAGAATTAAAACTATCTTATACATATTATCAGACCATAGTGCAAGGAAACTAAAAATCAGTGGCAAGAGAAACCACAAAAACTTCATATACACATGGAAATTAAATAACACCCTCCTGAACAATCAATGAGTCAAGATGAAATTTTTAAAAATTAGACAGTTTCTACAATTAAATGATAATGCCAGTACAACATACTGGATCTTATAGGACAAAATTAAAACAATCCTACAAAGCATATTTATAGCAGTGAAGTCCCATATCAGAAAAACGGAGTGAGCTCAAATAAACAACCTAATGCTGACCCTAAAGCTTCTAGAAAAGCAAGCCAAGCCCAATGCTGATACGACAGAGGATGTTATAATGATCAGAACAGAAAATAATGCAATGGAGACTAAGAAAACAATACAAGCTGGGCATGGTGACATCTCAGTACTCAGCCGGTAAGGCTGCAACTTTAAGGCCCGCCTGGGCTACATAGTGAATTCAAGTGTAGCCTGGACTACAAAGTGAGACCCTGTCTCAAAACAAAACAAAACAAAACAAAACAAAACAAAAAAAAACAACCCAGAAGACAATACAAAACAATACAAATAATACAATAGAAAACAATACAAAAAATCAAATCAAATGAAAGAGATTAACTAAAGGTGACAAACCCTTAGCCAATCATACCTAAAAAGGAAATAAAAGACTAAAATTCATGCAATTAGGAATGAAAAGGGTAAAATAACAGATCCTGCAGAAATCCAGATCATTAATACCTACTTTGAGAACATGTATTCTAAGACATAAATACAAAAAAAGGACATATTCCTAGATATGTAAGAATTACCAAAACTGATTCAATATAAAAATTGTAATAATCAGTATCAGTCAATAATAATGTGTAATTAAAAACCTACTAACAAAATCCCAGACCCTGACAGATTCACTGCTGAATTCTGCAAGAAATTTATAGAAGCCCAGAATCGCCATGCTGGGACTTGGGGGATCAACCAAGAAATCAACTAGCCAGCCTTTTTAGTAAGCTGCACAAGCCACACTGGTTCCAGGGAGAGAAAAGTCATATAGTGTGTCCCAAGCCTACTGGTGTGTGGACTGAAAAATCAAATACCATCCCTGTGCCTATCCTCCCAAAGCAACTGGCAGGTTTAGAGCACAGGCTGAGTTGATAGCAACTAAGGTACATAAAGCAACTAAATGCATGTATTGTTTGGTTGATTATGGAGGCCTGTGGCCAGGGGTCTGAGAATCTCTTGGGAGGATGACAGGATGTAATATAGCAAGTATGGGCAATTTCCTTCTATCTTGTCTTTAAAGTCCAATATTGTTTTCACTGCTTTGCTTTGTTCTGATTGTTTTTCTTTATTCAACATTGTTTTGATTGGTTTTATTGTGTTATGTTTTTGGTTTGATTTTGCTATACCTGATGGAATGGACAACTATTGTGAAGATAATAAGTTATACTATGGTAGCTATTGTTGTTTTTCTAGTATCCTGTTTTGAAGTCTGTACTAATTTTGTTTCATTATTTTGATTGGCTTTTTTCTGTCTTGTTTTATTGATTTCAGTATCTTTAAAATAAAAATAAATTAAAAAAATTTAAAAAGAAATTTATAGAACACTGAATACTGCTACTTCTCAAAATCTTTAATGAAATCAAAAAGGAAACAACACTCCCAAACTCATTCCTGGAAGCAAGCATTATCCTGATACCTAAACCAGAAAGGATCCAACCAAAAAAAAGAGAAATATAGGCCAATATCCCTAATCAATATAAATGCAAAAATTCTCAAGAAATATGGACAATGGAATGCAGCAAATCATCCACAAGATTACACAACATGACCTGGTACACAACATGCATTTCAGGAATGCAGAGATCGTTCAACATACACAAATCAGTGATGTAATATGCCATATTAACAGAGCCAAGGACAAAAACCACATGGCCATTTTAATAGACATAGAAAAAGCATCTGAAAGTCCAACGCCTTTCATAATTCTAAAAACCCTACAGAAAATCGGAATAAAGCCCATCTATGATAAACTGACAGCCAACATCATAGTAAATGGATGAAAACTGAAAGCTTTCACTCTAAATTCAGGACAAAATAAGGATATCCACTGTTAACTCTCTTTTTTAGTGTAGTTCTGGAAACATTAGCCAGTGTAATAGACAAGAGAAAGAAATAAAAAGACTAAGGATAGGGAAAGAAGAAGTTATCATTATTTGCAGATGACATGATACTCTACACAGAAGATCCAAAAAACTTCTAGATTTAATAACCAAATTTAGTAGCATAGCACTCAAAAAACAATAGCATTCCTATATACAAGTAACAAAATGTGAGAGAAATTAGGGAAACAACACCTTTCACAACAGTATCTAAAATAATGAAACATCCCGGAAGCAATCTAACAAAGGAAGTAAAAGATCTTTACATTGAAAACTACAAAACTTTGGGGACCGGAAAATGGCGGCGAGCTAGGGGATCGAGCGAAGAGTCTCTCCAGAGAATTCAAACTCAAAGCTAAAAAAAAGACAGCATGGAGAGGATCAGACAAATCGATAGCGATTCTTATTAACCAAGACAGTACAGCTGGAGGATTTAAAGTCGTGCTGAGACCGGAGGCTGCAAATCCCTCGCCCTTAAATCAACAAACAGACTCGTGGACCCAGCACGAAAAGCTGAGTTGCTTTTGGGGACTGCGGGAAACTGAGACCCAGATCGAGACTCCAAGTAGCAGCCAGTTCTGCACCGCTGCACCAGAGCGGATGTACAAAGCTCTGGCGTTTCAAATCTAAACGGTGCACAGAAATCTGACCAGTCAGCGCTGAGCCGCGAGTGGGGGAAAAGTGGACAGCTTGGTGTGCGGCGGTCCCGGAACGAGGACTTGCACCGGACTCTGGTGAGTACAGAAAACCCCGCAGCTGCTGGGTTTGGCCAGAGAACAGCTGGCCCGCCACCATGGGGAAATCAATAACACAGAGTCTGGTGCAGACATATTAGCCTGGCGGCAGAAACCGCAGCTTGGTGACATCACCAGGTCCCCCTGTAGGGAGGGCTGGTGGAAGACATCTTGAGTCCTGGCAGAGCCTGATTACTTGCTGGCTTCAGCTCCACACAGAGAACTTAGTGGGAGCCATCTTGGTTTTGGGCAGATCTGCTTTTCTGGTGCTCCTATCACAGAGAGGTTTGGAAGAGAACGGCTGGGACCTGGGCAGAATCCTGTGCCATTACTCAGCTGCTTCTGATTCAAAGAGAACTGGCAGGAGCTACTGGGGCTAAACCAAGCCTCTGCTTGGGGCCCAATAAGCAGATACAAAATAGTCACAACTCAGTGACAACCAGAAAGTACAGCCTAATTTATGAACTAACTGACACAGAGGCTAGAGACTAGACTGTACCGCCCCTACATCCCAGCCTACCCCAGATAACAGCAAATTGGGGAGGACAGCAAAAACTCAAGCCAGCACGCTTCTGAAAGGCCCTAAGCAATTCGGAGAGGGCCAGAGAACTCCAGGACAGTCTGAAAGAAACCAGAAACATGACAAGAGATAAAAATAAAAAAAAATCTCCAGCTGTTCAACAGGAGAAATTAAACCCAAGAGAACTAAACACTGAAGAGAACAAACACAGTAACCATCCTCTACTCGACACAGCATCAGCCGAAATTAAAAAGTACTTACATGATCTCATAGAGGAATTTAAAGATGTACTCCTGATCCAAGTGAGGCAAGATATAAAGAGATTAATTAAAGAAATGACAAGCCCCGCCCAAGAGAACACAGATGGAAGAACTGAGGAAATCAGAAAAGAAAGAGAAGCATCTGAAGAAGAATTTAAGCATAACTTAGAATACATGAAACAGATCCAAAGAGAATATCAGGAAACTAAAAACTCCATTGAATATTGGCAAAATGCCTTGACAGAAACTAAAGACAACCTTCTGAAACTTGAAGAGAGATTTAGGGCTTATGAACGTGAAAGAAAAAGCCTCTTAAAAATAACAAGGAACCAGAAAGAAGCAATTCTAAAACTGGAAGATGATAAAAAGATACATAACCTAAGAATAAAGAATGTGAGTGAGGAAGCAGGAACATCCAAAAATGAAATACAAAAAATATTCACAGAGATATTAAAGCAAAATTTCCCACGTATAGCAAAAAGAAATGATATCCAGATAAAAGAAGCATACAGAACGCCAGCTACCTACAACCAAAACAGATCTACGCCTAGGCATATAATAATCGAGATCCCAGAAATCCACCAAAAAACCAGAATATTAAAAGCAGCCAGAGAAAAGATGCAGGTTACCTATAACGGGAAATCTATCAAAATAACAGCAGACTTATCAACACAAACTCTTAAGTCAAGAAGGGAGTGGGGAGAAATATTCCAAGTCCTGAAGGAAAAAAATATGCAACCTAAGTTCATATATCCATCAAAACTCTCTCTAAAAATTAATGAAGAAATAAGATACTTTCAAGACAAGGAGGAACTGTGGGAGTTCGTGGCCACCAATCCAACCCTACAGAGAACGCTGAAGGACATTACAGAGAAAGAGAGGAAGAGATATCAGGATTACAGCTACAGTGGCAGAGAGGCCTCAGTGAACGGGGCAGACCATGGAATGAGGGAATAAGGTGGACAAATTATAGCAGAAAAGTGGAGTAGCAGACATGAGGCAGAGACGGTAAGCTAGTCTTTAGTAGAGACAGCTCTGAAACTATATTTAAAAAAAAAGCAGAGGTCATTGCTAATGGTGTATAACGATTTAAAAGACACAGTAGTCCTAGTGCCATATTTAGATTGAATTAAATTTGTTCTGGTCTGTCCACTCATATCAGATTTGAGGACACAGACCTCTAGAACCAAAAATAGCAGGTTATACCATGGTAACTATCCTTACTTTCCTATTGACTTAGGCTGAAATCCTGTATTACTTACATTGTCTTAATTGTATCTGAATCATAAGACTATTGGTTGGCCTTGACTGATCCTATTTGAAATCGGTATGCGTGTTAGAATCAACCCTAAAAGTAGAGGAAACTACTCTGAGCATGACAAGATGTAAAGGATATAGATACTGGTATGAATCAGTAACAGCTCTCAAATACTACAATGCAGTCAAAGATAAGTTTTTATAAAAATAGGTGATAGTATGTTTAACTATAATAAGCCAGTGTTGTCGACAAATCTATTGAAAATAACAAGAGAAAACATAGTAGCTACGGAAGATCATTTATATTATAGTTTTATAAGTCTTATTCATTGCATGTTTATCTAGGAAATTGTTTCGCTGTCTTGTTATGACTTGGTTTTCCCTATAATACAGAGAGGATAGGAACAAATACTCTGAGGAAGAGACCTGAAAAACCCGAGGCTTATTTTGTAGCATTATAATATAAATTCTAGCAATCTATTGCTTGCTGATTAAAATGACTCTGGACTGGTTTCTTCAGCTCAACTTCAGCATATGCAGAGATGGGGACGGCTATCACAAAGAGAATGAGAGATGCGATGGTAGTTGGTATTGTCTTCCCTAATTTGGAACTTGAGGACCTAAAAAGACTCCATCATCCTGTAATGATTTGATTAGTTCTATAATATGCAATAAGTATAGAAAGTGGGTGAAGTTAGGGACAACTATTTGTAAGAAGCTAGAGACAGTTAGATAAGGTAGATCTCCAGTGGACTTGCTTTGAAATCTGTATTTCTTTAAATTGTTTTTTATTTTTTTTTTAAATGTTCTGTTCTGTTTTGATATGGTTACCCTTATCCTCTTAGAGATGTAAAACAAATAGGTGGGACTGATAATCATATTACGGAGCTTTTGTTCGGCCATAGAGCAGAATGGTTTGTAGGGTCACTTTTTTGAATGTCATTCTAAATACTTTAATTCTATAACCTGAACAGCCATCTCGAAGATGACAATTTGTAACTTATCAACTGGCAATTTCTTACCTTTTGTTTGTCTGTAATTTAGTATTATTTCTACCCTTTTTTTTTGTAATCTCCATGTATTTTTTTTCGTTTCCTTTTCTTTAAATAAAAAAAAAAAAAGAAAACTACAAAACTTTGAAAAAGAAGATCAAAAAGGATATTAGAAAATGGAATGATATCCCTTGTTTTGGATATGAAGAATTGATATAGTGAAAATGGCCATATTCCCAAAATAGCTACACGGATTTGATGCAATCTCAATCAAAATACCAATAGCATAACTTACAGATTTAGTAAAAAAAAAACAAAAAAACCCCCCAAAAAACTAAAATTATTTTGGAACCAGACGAGACTTAGAAGAGCAAACAAACTGTAGGCAACGAAGGCCATACAGGTGGCATCCCCATTCTTGACCTGAAATTATATTGCAGAGCTATTGTGATAAAATCAGCATAGTAGTGGAAACAAAAAAAAAAAAACATCTCTGGATCAATGGAACAGATTAGAAGATGCAGAAACAACTTCAAACACACTCAGCCACTTTGACAAAGGAGACAAACACATTCACTGGAAGATAGTCTCTTTGATAAATGGTGCTGGAAAAACTGGTTTTCTACATGGTAAAGATGGAAACTAGACCTATTATGTTTCACCATGCACTAAACTAAAATCAAAATGGATCAAAGATCTAAATATTAAAACAGAAACACTAAATCTGTTGGAAGATAAAATATGTAGAACTTTTGAAGACTGGTATAGGCAAAGAGCTTATGAACAAAACCCTGATCACACAAGAAATACCACAAAGAATCAACCAGAGGGATTTCATCTTATCAACAAGTGCTTGCATGACAAGAGAAATCACAGAGCAGAGACAACACACAGAGTGGGTAAAATTTTGCCACCTGTTCCCCAGATAAAGGACTAATATCTAGAACACACAAAAAAAATTTGATGCCTCAAATTTAAAGATCCAGTCCAAAAATGGGAATCTGAAATAAATAGACACTCCTCTGAGCAAGAAGTAGAAATGGAAAATAAATATGTCAAAACGTGTTTAACATCAGTGGTCATTTGAGAGATGCAAATTAAAACAACATTGAGATTCCATCTCACCCCGGAAAGAATGGCTATTACCAAGAAATCAAGCAATAACAAATGCTGGAGGGCCGTGGGGTAAAAAGAACCCTTCTCCACTATTGGTGGGAGTGCAGGCTGCTTCAACTACTGTGGAATTCAGCGTGTAGATTCCTCAAAAAGTAGGAAGAGAGGTTCCATTCTCAGTATCTTCCTAAAAGGATTAAAATGCCCATTAACTGATTAATGTATAAAGATTTTTTTTTTTACAATGAAGTATCACTCTGCCATAAAGATAAGCTTAAGACATTTATAGCTAAATGGATGAACCTTGAGATCACACTTTAAGTGAAATAAATCAGACACACATGTGTAAATAATGATTGTTCCTCTGGTGCAAGAAACTGAAAATGTAAATAGGACCTAAATGAAGAACAGATATGAGGAAATGGGAAGAAAACGTTTAATGAAAAAGGGTACAAGAAGGGGGAGGAGGAAAGGCAGGATGGGAGGTGGAAAAATATGCGAACAAACTTTTGGAAATAAGAGAAAAAGGGGTTGAAGGGACTGGAGGGGAACCAGAAAAAAAAAAAAGATATATATCATGTCCAGGTACAAATTCCCTATGATGAATGCTAACATTATGTATGACTAACCTGTATCTATTAAGAAAATATAAAGTGAAAAATAAAAAAAATAGTGTACCAATAAAATTAAAATTTAAAAAAACAGGGCCGGGGATTTAGCTCAGCGGTATGAGCGTCTGCCTGGCAAGCGCGAGGTTGTAAGTTAAATCCCTGTACCAAAAATAAATACATAATGGGGCTGGGGATTTAGCTCGGCGGCATAAGTACCTGCTTTGCAAGCAGGCAGTCGTGAGTTCGATCCCTGGTACCGATAAAAACGAAAAAGACAAAATAAATAAATAAATACATAAGTAAATAAATTAAATTTAAAAAGAAAAACAATACAAACTGAAAAAAAGAACCAATATACAAAAGAATAAAAACTTACTGAAAATTACTTTAATATAAAGTCATTGCATTCAGACATTTGGGTTACTACACATTGTCGCAGGCTGATACCACGTCCAAAATGAAGTATCAAAAATTCCCAGCGCCTGCACAGGAAACGCCAGGTCAGAGCTGGCAAAGAGCTCTGCCGCCTAGCAGAACCACCACCCGAGGCCTAAAGCCTGTCGCACGCGCGCGAGGCCCAGCGAGCGTGCTTTACGGCATCCCCCTCCGCCGTAAAGTGCCGCCGTGCGCTCACGTGTGCGGGTAGACAGAAGCACTTCCGGGAAGTTGCTGCTGGGCAAGCTTGGTGGCTGTCGCCATGGGCAAGCGCGGGAACCGGAGCCAACTGCTCAGTACTCTTACGAAAAAGCAGAAGAAGCATCTCCGGGACTTCGGGGAGGAGCACCCCTTCTATGACAGGTGCGGGGAACTCGGCGCGCTTCTGGCTCCTAGTCGGCGGCGTCCCTCAAAGGGGCTACAGCTCGGGCTGGACGCTGGTGTGAGCAAGGTTTCTTTTGATCATAGATTCCCCCCTCAGGTTGCCTCTGGTTTTTGTGTTTTAAAATAGTTGGTTAAGACCTTCGACATCTCTCTTGGATCTGTTTTCGGTAATGAAGCAGACGTTCTGGTAATTGTAGAGACCTCAGAAAATGTACGGGATCAGTTACTATGCGGGAGAGGTACTGGGGATTGAATCGGGGGCTTTCACATTGCCCCGTACCCGCAGCCCTTTTTTTAAAACTTATTTTTACTTTTATTTGTTCTGGGGACAGAATCTCACTGAGTGTCTTAAGTTGCCCAGGCTGGGCTCTCATTTGGGACTCTTCTGCCTCAGCGTCCCCAAGTGTTGGGATTACGGGGTGTGCGGCACCACGCCTACCTTAGCTAGGCATTAATGCTCCTTTACCGTTTAGGGCTGTTTGTCTGCATACAGACATTCTAATCAAGGAAGCTGGTGGAGGACTTCGAAGCCCTTTATTTGCTATGTTATGTTCTTTTCCACAAAGCCAGTTACTCGGTGACTCGTTTCTCCTGTCACATCGTTAAATTTGCCATTGTCCTATTGTCCATTTGCCGTATTTTTGCAGTCTCTAAGTGCATGTGTAGTTTTTCACATGACTGTGGTTACAATGTACTTAGAATGGCATATACAGCCTTCTTTCTCTAAAGTTATTAGACTTTTCTCTAATTGGTACAAATTAGTAGCTAGAATTTAATATTACCTGTTTCTTCTCAGGGTTTCTGGAAAGGAAGCAAAACCACAGATTTGCCAACTGGTAATACTCTCTACTGTCTTTATAATAGTTGGGTCTGGGTTCTTACCTTTAAGATTATATGTGGTATAATCAAGGTTGACTACATGTCTACTCTTTCAGATTTTATATGCAAGCTATTACGTTAGTAATGTTACTTAGTTTTTAATGGATATATCTATAAAAATGCCATTGTGATAAGTAATACAGAAGCCAGAGGTTGAGACTGTCCCAAGAATCTATCCTTTTAGGTCTTATTAGAAAGGCTTACCAGAGGACCGTTAGAAAGAGTCTTTTTTGTTTACAATAAAAGGAATCACAATTCAGATGCAGAATGAACAAAGAGGTCCTGTTACCATGCAACAAACTTAAAGAAAGTACATGTTTCCTGTTGCTCCTTTAAACAGGTAATCTGATGTCTGGGACATATGTTAAATTTTCTTGTAACTTAAAGTTTTCTTTCCATTAGCAGTTCAGAGAATTTTAAGAGTTTCTACAATCATAGCTAGATTAGCTGTTTGGAGTAGATTTGGTTGATTAAATAGGTAAGCTTGTATATTTGCAGAAAACTAATTTTTAGTTTAGAAAAGTTGAACCTGTTAGTTTAGGGTGTCTAAGGGTGATAATGAGAAAAATAAGTTTTTGTTTTTAAAACTTTCCATTTAGTCAGAAAGTTCAGATACTTCAAATTCTGAAAGTGAATCAGAGAATGAGCCAGAGCAAGTTTCTGGGTACCACAAACTCCTTGCTACATTAAAGAATGCTTCTGAAGAAGAGGAGGAAGAGGAGGAAGAGGAAGAGGACAGTGTGGATGATGCAGAAGTGAATGAAGAAGATGTCAGTAGTGACGTCAGTGTGGAAGAAGAGACAGCAGCAGAGTCAGCAGACGTGCAGCATGGTGAGTGTTTTTGGGTTCACCTGTCTTTGCCAGGGCCATATGCACACACAGACCATTCCATTCTGCACAGTGCCCTGTAGTGTGTGAATTCAGTGTGAGCACTTGGCTTCAAAGCAGGGATTTAACTTATATGGGACTTGATTATATGTTGAGACTCAAGGGAAACACAGGACCTTCTCACCAGAAAAATGAGGAAATACCATTTTTGCTAACTGTTTCAGGACTTCATTGATCCTAATGAAAAAGTCCCTGACACAGGAAAAACATAACGTGTCACTTTATTGAAGCGGTTACTACTCCTGCCATAGGAAGACCATATTTGATGGGCAATAGAAATACATTTGCTTGGAGTAGAGATGAGATGTTGAAACTATTGGGTCCCATCCTCAACCTCAGGCAAACACTGACCTGATTTCTGTCACTATGGATTTTTTTTAACTTTTTTTTTTTTTTTGTACCGGGGATTGATGAACTCACGACTGTGCACTTGCAAGGCAGGTGCTTATGCCGCTGAGCTAAATCCCCAGCCCCACTATGGATTATTATGCTTTACTGTTTTCATGTCTGTTTTCCTTACATGCCTGTTTGCCTCCCTTTTTTTTTTTGTACTTTATCACATGTTATCCTTAGTATTTTAATTGATCAGTTTTATTGGCATAAAATTAGTATTTTAATTGACTAGTTTTATTGGCATAAATTTTCATTGCTTCTGATTTAGGATTTGTTTGTGGGTCTTTTGGGTTTCAGCTGGTTTTCATTGCTTTTTTGTATTTTTTAAAATGGTAAGTTTTTCTTTTTGGTACTAGGGATCAAACTCACGTCTGTGTGCTTGCCAAGGCAGGTGCTTATGCTGCTAAGTTAAACCCCCAGCCCTAAAATGGTGACTTTTTTTTATTATAAAAGCAATACATATGTACAACAAAAATTTAAACAGAGAATTATGATTAACCTGTATTACCACCATTCAGAGACTTACCAACATTTTTGACGTTGTATATAACTTTTCCAACCCGTATTTTTATGGATGTGTGTTGTGCACGTGTGTATAATGATTTTACATTTCTATAACTATCTGTCTATTTATTTATTTATTTGAGAGGATCTCTTCTGTTCAGGCTGGCCTTCAGTTCACTTGTATAATCCAGGCTGGCCTTGGACTCTTGGTGATCCTCCTATCTCACCCTCAGACCTGAAGCTGCAATGCCACCATACCTGGCTTCTTTTTTCTTTAGCCATATGCCAAGATCTTTTTCTATGTCTATAATATAGCTGTGTATTCACATTATCCCTGTTGAGGGAACAGTTTTGTTTTGTTTGTTTTTTGAGGCAGAGTCTTGCTGTGTGGTTCAGGCTGGCTTTAAACTCATGGTAATCCTGCTTCCTTAGCCTCCTAAAGATGGGATTATGTGCATGTGCCACTACATCTGGCTTACATTAGGGTTTTGGGGGGGTGGGTTTTGTTTGTTTGTTTGTTTTGGTTTTTTTTTTTTTTTTGTCTGCACTTCAGGCTGGCCTTGAACTCTGTAACCCGAATTGGCCTTGAACTTGCAGCAATCCTCCTGCCTCAGCCTCCTGAGTGCTGGGATGATGGGGATGTACCACCATGCTTGCCTTACATTAGCTTCTTAATTATGTAGTATTCAATTGTAAATGATTTGTGATGATTTATTTAATATCCCATTGATAGGCATTTCACTTTTTGTTTTTCTTTGAGTTCAGGCTAGTTTTGAACTCGCTAAATAGTCCAGGCTGGCTTTGAATTTGTGGCAATCTTTCTGCCTCAGTCTCCAAATGCTAGGATTTCAGGAGTGTACCACCATCTCTGGCTCATTTTTTCCTGCAGTTATTCCTTATAATTAGTGCTGCTATGGACATCCTTTCACGGACATCTTGGTGTATCATATTAGAATAAGTTCCTAGACCTGAAACGAGGTGTATTAGAGTTTCCTAGAGAAACAAAAGTAATTAAAATACATACATATGAAATGAAATATGTTTAAGAGGTTGACTCATGTGATTATAGAGACTTGGCAAGTCCAAAAACAGTGATGGAGGAGGCAGGCAGGCTGAAGACTCAGGTCCCACGGCAGGCAGAGCCCCAGGGAGAGCTGTGTGCTACAGCTGGAGCTCAGCGGTGTGGTGTTGTGCTGGAAGGGCTCTTGTGCTCAGGGAGAACAGCCTTCTCTTGTTCTCTTGGGGCCTTTAGTTGATTGGATGAGGCTCAGCCACATCTCAGCCACATTAAGGAAAAGAATCTGCTTTATTCATGGTCTTCCAATTTAAATGTAAATCTCATCTCAAAGCACGCCCTGCAAGCCTGCTGTAGTAGTACACCCCTATAGTCCCAGCTTCTCAGGAGGCTGAAGCAGGAGGACCATAAGTTCCAGCCTAGCATGGGTAATTTAGCTACTTTGTAAGACCCTGTCTGACAGTAAAAAGGAGTGGGTTGTAGCTTAGTGGTAGAGTGCTTGTCTCTGTGTGAGGTCTTGGGTTAATTCTCTACAATAGAAACAAAACAAAAAAGCACTGGCATAGAAATATTCCACATATTTAATCAAATGTCCAGGCACCGTGGCCCACCTAAGGTGACCAAATTAGCACTCACACTGGGCCAGCAATAAGAATGGTCAGGCTTGCTGTTGAAATCTGTGTCTTCCACCTGAATTGTTTATTATCTAAAAGTAAATGATAGCCCTAAACATCAGTTTTGGCATAAGCCAAAGTATTTGATTTTGTCAACAGAAGATAATTTGATGAGATGTTTCTCCAAATTGCAGATGCGGCCTCATCTGGTGACCCTGAGGGAAACGATGGAGAAGAGTGTCCAGCTGGATCATCGCAGAAGTCCCCAGCTGAGTTCATAGATGCAAAGCACGAGTCGCTCTTCAGCCTGGAGTCTAATTTTCTTGAGGAGGAGGGTGGAGCCGGCTCCTCTCTGAAGGTGTCACAAGGTGCTGTTTGAGTCCTGCAGGTGCTTCATCGGTGACACTCTGATGTACATTTGGTTTCCTGTTGTTGAGTATGCAGCAGTAGGATATCATTCAGTGGCTGGACCCAGAGTTGGGAAAGATACTTCTTAGGACATTGGTATCCTTCAGTGGCGTGGGAGCTGGGGTAAGGCTTAGTGTGGAGAGGATGGCCTGTGGAAGGAGGGTAGAAGGGGCATAGCTCTTCAGGCCTCACAGCGCAAGAATTGGGCCTAGGAAGGCTTCAGATTTTCTCTCACAGGAAGAGAAAGGGGAAGATACTTCGCACATTTTTTTTTTTTTTTTTTTGCTGTACATATTCTTCCTCAGTGGAGCACTAATTCTTCAGATTTTTGAGACCGGAATCAGTACCCAAGTCCTAGTAATCCTCACTTTCAGGGACAGCTTCTGAAGCTGAGCACCTCCTTGTTCCATGCCTGCCACAGTCTGTTCACGGTGCCAGAGACCAAATGCTGATAGTTGCACAAGGCCTATGGGCACTGTGCTTGCGTGGAGTGGTTCTCTTTGGTGGACCAAGTTAGACCAGGCTTGTTCTCTGTCCCAATTAGCGTTCCTGTTGCTAGTACCCTTTTCAGTTCCTGTGACCCCTTATTTGAGTCATTTGCTTCCATTGGCTGTTGCATAAGAAAAGGAGGAGTGAGTAGGATTTGTAGAATGTAGCATAAACCTCATCAAGACTTGGAAAGCCTGGAGCAAACATCAGGAAGCCTACTGTCAGAAATTTGGCTATTTGCCCATATAGAAAAAAGGCCCTTAGAATTTTATTGTGTTGTTTGCTCTTTGGTATCTAGTACAAGGTACATTTCATTGTAAGTTTAGCCTTTGGTGTACTTGAATGAGTCATCTAACTTTGTAGTCCAGGCTGGCCTGGAACTCACAGTGATCCTCTTGCCTCATCCTTCCAAGTGCTGGGATTACAGATGTGTGTGAGATAGAGTCGTGCTATGTAGTTTGAGCTGGCCTTGAACTCATGTAGCCCAGACTGGCCTTGAGCTCACAGTGACCCTTCTGCCTCAGCCTCCAAAGTGCTGGGATTATAGGCATGCACCACCATTTCCACCCCAATGTGTCTTTTTTTTTGGTACCAGGGATCAAACTCACAATGTCACTGTCACACTCGCCAGCTAGGCATTTACACCACTGAGCTAAATCCCTGGCCCCCAATGTGTCTTGTCTTAGTCACTTTTCTGTCATTGGAGCAAAATTTCTAGTACCTGTTACATGAAGAAGAGCTTTGTCTTGTCTCCCAGTTTCAGGAGTTGTAATCCATGGTTGGTGCAGATGCTGAATCAGTGTGGTGGGAGGGCCAGGCAGAGGAAAGTTGCTTCAGGAAGCCTGGAGAGAAAGGAGAAGCCAGGGAGGGAGATGTGCCCTTCCAGGGCACACCCCCAGAGGCCCACCTCTAACTAGAGCCACCGCTTAGCACATTCAGCTGCTGAGTTCAGAGGTCCTTGTGATCCAGTCACCTTCCAGAAGCTCTTCTCAGGGCTTGGAACAGTTTAGATCTCAGCCGTAACATTTTTCAGTGCAAGATCAGTGGGACATGGGACCTGCCTTTGGGGAACTTGCATCTACTAGAAGAGATGAGACTTGCGCATATTTGTGTTGGGACGGTAGGGGAGACAGGTGGGAACTTACAAGGAGATAGGCTTCTAAGGAGGCCAGCACTGCCCTTCCAGTAGGGGGATTTGCTGTGAGTCAGGTTGACGTTACACTGATAATACTTAGAAGTGCCGAAATGAGGTAAAAGAGGCTGGAAGCTATGCCAATGGCAGGGGAAGCCTAGAGGGAAGAGAGTTTGAGGATTAATAGTTCAGATCTGGATTACACAGCCGAGACAGGTTGAAGGTGCATCCTGGAGTGCCCTGCAGCTGAGATGTTTCTCCAAAGGCTTTTGGGTCTGAAGTAATATTTAGAGAACTGTTTTGGGAAAATCAGCCTGCCTGAAATTTTAAGGTATGGATAGGGAAAGTGGATGGGAAGGATGTGTTGGCCCTATGCAGATAGGTGTGCCATCCCTGTGGAAGACCAGAGAACCCCTGCCATTAGTGCTAAGTGCCAATCTCTGTTTCTGAATTAGATCCATTTGTACTGCATGTGAACAAAGAACTGAAAGAAAAAGAGATTCAGGTGCTTCCAGCAAGCCCCAAAACGACTCATCAGCTAAAAGTAAGTGTTGCTTGGAGAAAAGTCTAAATGAAATAGTGGTCTTTGGTTTCGACTGTGTGCTGTGTGCACTAGTAGGAGATGGTTTACTAAGGAAGTGGGACACAGGAATGGGAAAAGCACACATTCTAGAAGGAAGCTCCTGATGGAATGTAGATGCGGCTAGGAGAGGCACTGGTCACCTGACCGTAGAAGCACTGTTCTTCTAGACTGAATGTAGATGCCCAGAGTGTCCTCCATACAACATGTGGGGTTTTTTTGAGACAGGGTCTTGCTATGCTGTTCAGGCTAGTCTTGAACTCACTGTGTAGCCCAGGTTGGCCTCGAACGCATAGTGATCCTCTTGCCTCCGTCTTCCTAGGGCCAGGATGACTGGTATGTGACACCATGCCTAGCTAGAGCTCATATTTGAAGCCAGCAGGCTGGACTCTGGCCTGCGTTGCCTGCATCCTTGTTCTAGGACCCTCTGCCTCTCTGACCTTGTGTTCCTTTCCGTTCTGTAACAGGAGCTTTGCAGTACCTGCCTTGCAAGGTTCCTGGCAAGGGTTGAATGAGAGGCTGTATAAATGGTGAAAAATGGTGCTAACTCGCTTGTGTAAATGACTGGTGAATGTCAGGTGTTGTGATTCACTTCTAACTCAGTTCTTCATCTGTCTCCCTAGTGGCCTGTCATGGGCCAGGTTGTCTTTTCATCCAGGTTTCAGGAGGTGGAAACATTTAAACCTCCAAAAGATATTGACCTGAAGTCACTTCATCTTCACAAGCCACTGGACTCCACCTGGAGTAAGACCAACAGCCAGTTTTTGTCTGGTCCCCCAAAATCAAACAGCCCTTTCACCCCACTCCAGAAAGAGCTCTTCTTAGTTATGAATTCCTACCGGGACCTGTTCTACCCTGAAAGGACTGCCCTGAGGAACGGGGAGGAGGTCCGCTGCGTGTACTGCCTGCATGTGCTCAACCATGTGCTCAAGGCCAACGCCCAGGTGCTCAGCAACAACAGCCTGCGCCGAGGCCAAAAGCCTGGGCTGTGCGATGACGACGGCTTCAGGGACCAGGGGCTGACGAGGCCCAAGGTGAGTTACAGCCGGAAGGTGCCATGAGGAGAGGCTGCTGGTGTCAGTAATTGGCCAGAACGATGAATGAACCCAAATCGAGCACGTTACAAGGGCCAGGCAGAATCAGACAGTGCTGCCAGCAGCATGGGATGATTTCTGACAGTGGAGAAACTAAATGGTTATGCAGGGTACTTGCGTTAAGGATGCACACACAGTATAACTAAACGAACACTGCACAGATCTCAGTGCTTAGAGCTAGGTGGACTTTCTTTGTCATATTTGCTTTTTAAACTTTATTGGTACATTCTTGATATATAAAACAATAACATAAGGAGTTTGTACCTTTGAACATCAGATTATCAAGGTTCTCTGTTTCATTTAGCATTGCATAAGAGACTAAGACATTATATGTGAAGTGTATTTATAGTTTGCTAAATTGCATGCTTTGCCTGAGATTTTGTCCATTGCTTTAGAGTGATAGAGATGAACTATTCGTTAAGCATCTTCTCTTTTGGGGCTCAGCTGTAACTTTAAGCATTTTTGAAAAGCTTGGAAGACAGTCCTATTTTTTCCATTGAATTCTGGCCCCATTTTACTAATGCTTTATGATCATTTCTGACTAGATCCTAGAATATGTACTAGAAAAGCAATGATGTTTTAATCTTTTTTTTAATGGTGACAGTTTCTTTGAAAAAGTGAAGAATCAGAGAGGAACTGGCTCTGCAGAGCTAGCTTGGGCCAAGTAAAGGAAAAAAGCAAAATAGATGTATACCCTGCGGACACAGGGCAGACAGTCATGAAGATAGCCTCTTTAGTTTTTCTTTACTGCATTTATTGGCATAAATTTATTGTGTGTGTCTCCTGGATAAAAATGTGATACTCAGCTCTGTGGGACACAAATGAGTAAACACTCCTTGCCTTCAAAGACATTACTGCTTGTCCTTAAATTTTGGCCTGTGTACTCTGTGAGCTATGGGCCCAAAATCCAGAGGACCTTTTGCTTGTACTGAGCTGGGGGCCCTGTACAAAGTGGGTGACATAGGCACAGTGCTTGCCAGGACATTCCACATAGGCTCAGAGCCCCACTTCTTCACCAGTGCCCCTGGTTTGCCATTTCCTCCTGACCCTACCCAGGCTGCCATTGCCTCTGCACAGGTACTGATAGTGGTGCCGTTCCGGGAGGCTGCTCTGCGTGTGGTACAGCTCTTCATCAGCCTCCTGGAAGGTGACAGCAAGAAAAAAATCATTGTGAGCAACAAGAAGAGATTTCAGAGTGAATACGGGTCGGATCCCGAGGAGAGACCACCCAACCTGAAGAGGCCTGAGGACTATGAGGCTGTGTTCGTGGGTAACATTGATGACCACTTCAGGATCGGTAATTCCTCCTTGTCAGAATTGGGGTGTGTGGGATCCACAGTGTGTTTGGAGCCTGGAATCTGGAAAACAGCATTTCCCAAAGAGCTGCTGAGGTTGCCACCTCTTTGCCAGGGGAGAATCTTGCATAGGCTGTGCTTTTGGAGCCTCTAGGGCCAGGGGAAGATGTGCTGCACATTTCCTAAAGTGACTGTCCAGTGGGTTTCAGGAGGTGCTGTGTAGCGCTCTGGGGGAAGATAGGGATGACAAGGTGGGACAGGTTCCTAAGGGCCTGTTCACAAAGCTAGATTTCTGCTGCCTAGATGCCGGCCAGGTCCCAGAGTGGCACCTTGCTGCACTAAGGCTCTCCTCTGGCTTATCGGATTTCTGCTAGTTGCTTATTCAGCTCCCGCTGACCTAGTTGCACCTTGAAAGTTCACTAGTCATGTGTGCTAATTCACAGACATTGGTTATCTGCTGAGTGCTGGGGTGTTAAGTGGAATAGAGTTACAGTTAGAAATTAGAGTTCTTTTGCCAATGAAGTCCATTGGAAGCGAGAAAAGTGAATGGGAGATTTGAAAGCTGTGACAACTCAGGAAGGAAAGGAGGTGAAAGGAGGGGCTAAGAGGGGACTGTAGGTGAAAAAGGGCTGTGACTGTGTTAATACCTAAAACACTTGAGCAGAGTTAAATGCCAAGGGGCAGGGCGATGGGGAAGGGGCAGGAGGGGCTGCTTAGAGAGGGCAGAAGTGCCGAGCCAGTAGCCGGTGCCCACTGTGCACTCCGTGCAGGTGTGGCCATTCTGCAGAGGAGCATCCGGCTCTACGCCCCCTTCTACTCCTCCGACATCCTCATTGCCTCCCCTCTGGGCTTGAGGACCATCATCGGTGGAGAAGGAGAGAAGAAGAGAGACTTCGACTTTCTGTCTTCTATTGAGCTGCTCATCATCGATCAAGCTGACATTTACCTGATGCAGAATTGGGAGCATGTCCTGGTAATCCTGGTTATTCACATGCAGAGAAACAAGAAGTGCCCTGGACTAGTCTGGAAAGGTTCTAAGTCCAAATTAGAATTCATTTTGGATTGGAAACCAAAATAGTCTACATTTTCCAATTTAAAAATTCTTTTGTCTTTTCCTGTGCCCACAGATCAATCAGTACTTAAACTATATAGAGATGTAAAAGTTCTTTACGGTTTTTTCAAATCTCCAGAAAAGCCTTCTTCTCTTAAGGCCTCTGTGAGTGGATGGATGAAAATCCTCACTGGGAACATCTCTACCTTACTTCCTCATAGGCTTCATGCTCATTCTGTTTTCAGTGGAGGTAGAGAATCATCACCTAAGGTTTTTTAATGTGGCATCATTTTTTATGAGACAGCTTTATCCTCTTACTATATTTTTTCCTCAACTCTGCAATTTTTTGGCTTTAGGATTGAAAACTGCTTTAGAATGTCCTTATCTTTTTTTTTTTTTTTTTTTTTTTTTTTTTTTTTGTCTTTTTCCTTTTCCCTTTTTATCAGTACCAGGGATTGAACTCACAACTGCCTGCTTGCAAGGCAGGCGCTTATGCCGCTGAGCTAAATCCTCAGCTCCTAGAATGTTCTTATCAAACAGGGCTTTTTCTCTTTTTTCAAATGAGAACTCATTGTACAGCTATAGGCCTTCTATGCTTCAGGCATTTGGGGGCACATAAAGGGTAGGTAGTACATATTTCTAAAGTAGGGAATAAACTTTTAGTGCCCTTGAGTCTTTGATATATGCCAGTTGAAACTGTGTCTAAATGGAAAGGGCATGTGAGTAGTTATTCTTAATTTGAGGAAAAGCAGTTGTGGGCCACTGGTATTTTAAGAGGTGGGTGTCAGTAATTCTTGCTGATAAGCTCCAATATCTGACTCCCACAGCTCCGAAGGGAAGAGGTTCATTTTGGCTCAGTTTACAGAGGTTTCAGTGCATAGTCAGCCATCTACAGTCTGGGCAGGGACCCATGAAGGGGAGAACTTCTTGCCTACTGGTGGACAGGAAACAGCGTGGAGGGAGGAGCTGTGAGGGAGACACCTGGGCCAGGCCTCAGGCACACAGCTCCTAACAATCAGTGTAATGCCCCCATAATCCATGTGCCATACACCCGAGACTTTGGGGGCACTGTAGGTTTAAATCACTGCTTGGTCACTGAAGGACAGTACCTTTTTTGTCCAAGTGCAGGACTGCAGAGCCCATAAAGTGACCAGGATGGTGTTTCGGAAATATCTTGAAGGCAGTATTCCACTAAGTACCACTTTGATAGTTCTCTGGAGTTCTAGGAGGTGGCCAGTTTCAGTTTTCTTGTTTACCCGGTGAGCCTCAGGTTTCTTGGTGCAAGTGGGGTGTATCCTCCCTGTGGGGCCAGAAGAGATGCTAGGTTTGTGAAGTGCTCAGCACTGCCCTGCACATATGTTCCAGTACACATTAGAGTGGCCTTCTCTTTGCTCATAGCATCTGATGAACCATATGAACCTGTTGCCCCTGGATTCACATGGAGTTGATTTTTCTCGAGTACGGATGTGGAGCCTCAATAATTGGACCAAGTACTACCGCCAGACACTGCTGTTTGGGGCCCTGCAGGATGCCCAGATCAACTCAGTGTTCAACAAGTACTGCGTCAACCTACAGGGCCAGGTGGGTGTTCCATTGTGTCCCCTGGCTCCTCATGAAGCAGAGTGCTGTGGTCTTGAGACAGACCATGGTGCCGTTCTCCTTGATCCCTGCTAGGTGGCCGTGCGCAATGTCCCCAGGACAGGCTCCATCAGTCAGGTGCTGGTGCAGCTTCCACACGTCTTCCAGAGGATGGGCGCCGAGAGCCTGGCCGCAGTGATTGACAGCAGGTGCGCAGCCTTCTGTTGAGCTCCATGGGTTGTCAGGAGAGCTATGTTTGGCATAGGCTTAGAACTGTTCCCTTCGCAGATCAGTTGAGATCCTTGGTCTGACAGGAAGAAGCTGAGGTTAAAGTGGAGTGATGGCTTGGCCTAGGTCTCCTAGGTGTGCGAGTCAGCACTCACTCCCCTGCTGTTTGCGGCCCTGCATCATGACACACTGCTGTGTACTACATGTGTCACAAGTCAGCAGCTTCATGGTAAAAGCCCACAGGGCAGCACCTGTGTTTCTTTTTTTTTTGGTACCGGGATTGAACTTACAACCTCACATTTGCCAGGCAGGCACTTATGCCACTGAGCTAAATCCCCAGCACAGCACCTGTTTTTCTAATTTGGTATGTGTATTTCCTCTTTTTTTCCTCCTTGGGTTTAGTTAGCATAATGGTGCTTAGCCCACAGGAGAGGCTTGATGATTATTTTTTAGTGATGGACCAGAGTTCATTTGTTTTTTTGCAGTAAGTGTTAGCTTTTATTTATTTATTTTTGGAGACAGGGTCTTTTTTTTTTCTTGAGACAGGGTTTTGCAGTGCAGTTTAGGCTGGCCTTGATCTCACATTGTAGCCCAGGCTAGTCTTGAGCTCATAAGAGTCCTGCCTCAGCCACCCAAGTGCTGGGATTATAGGTGTACGCTATCAAAGTGGGCTTTAGCACTTAACTTTTGGCTGTCCACATCAGGTCTTACCTTCACCTAATCTTTTTGAGAGAAAGCAAGTCCCTAGCCTTGAGTTGATCTAACGACAGAGGTTGTGATTTGCCTGGTGTTACAGTTGTTGATCAGCACGACTCAACTCCAGGCTGTTTTTTCTTGTTCAGCTCTGGACCATTGACCTTGCCACTTGCCTTTCCAAATCAGGTTTAACTTCTTCATAAACAAGATTTTGCCTCAGTACCGAGATGCCGTCATGTCCCACACTCTTATCTATGTCCCGTCCTACTTTGACTACGTGCGTCTGCGAAATTACTTCAAGAAAGAGGAGTTGAACTTCACCCACATCTGCGAGTACACCCAGAAGTCTGCTGTCTCCAGGGCCAGACACTTCTTCCTCCGGGGAGAGAAGCAGTTTCTGCTCCTCACAGAGCGCTTCCACTTCTACAAGAGGTAATGTAGTCCAGCCTCGGCCTGCTGTCTGGAGCGGGGTGCCGTGTGAGTCACGGCCATGTCCAAGGGCCCAGCAGGCTCTGCGGAGCCGTGAGTCATCCCTGCTATGTGACCTTGCCTCTCCCTGAACGTTCTTGCAGCTTCAAACCTGCCTGCTTCCCAAACACGACAGAGCTGCTCCTTGGAAATTCTCACCCTGCTTCCTGATTCTCATTTCCTTTCTGATACACTGGGTCTTTGCTGTTTTATTAACTTCCTATTGTGTCCCTGCCTTAAGTGTTTTTTGGGCAGGACAGATTGTTGTTGATCTGTCAGTTGACTTCTTCTCAAAATGAGAATTTCTGGGATGGTTGCATAACAAAAGCATAATCTGGTACAGTTCCGGAGTGCAGCTGTGGTTGTGTATTACAAGCTAAATGTTACATAATGGACTAGCTCAAGACAGGGACAACTTAACTTAATACAGGTAGGGGAAGACCTTGTCACTGCAGGAGCCTCAGGGGCTGTGTAATGTGGGGGCCAGAGGCTGAGCACAATGCTAGATTCAGAGGCAGTACGAGGAGGGGTGTGCATGGTAACTTCTCCCTGGGGCCTGTGATGGTAGTAGGAGGCAAAAAGGGAAGGGTGATGACAAAACAAGTCCATTGGCCTTTTTGTTATTAGTTTTAATGTTCTAATTAGATAGTAACACTAGCTTTCCTTTATTTACTGTTTTGTGTTAGCTGCAGCCATTTGTGTGCCTGGACCTTAGATACTGTTTTGTAAGTATCTGCTAACAAATAGAAAAACCTATTTAACTCTAACACAGAGAGATGGAGACTCTATTCTGCTTGACTTTGGAATGCATTCCATTCCAGGAGAACATTCATAAGGTACATTTGTTCATAAGTCTGACAAAGAGAGTCTTAATAGGTCTTTGACCCAGATATGTAACATAAAGCATAAAAAAGCCAAATACAAAATCCATTTACGTCTGTGAAAGTTCACAACTCAAATGTTGTTAAGTCAGGACTTACTGTATTTCTTTCTTCCTGGTTTCACCGTAAGATCCAGAGAATTTAAGCTTTGATTTCACTGTTATATTAACTTGAAGTCATGTATACTAATGGCGGGGGGGTGGAAGGACGTTTTGTCTAAGACTTCCGAGCAGCTAAAGCCAGAAGTCCTCTACCCTTGAGCATGTTAGATGGTGTTGCATTGCAGGCCTTTTTGTGCTGATGTTAGGCTAGGAAGACTGGCAGCCTCCTTGGGCGCAGCAGGGGTGGCATGACCTGACCCCTTCAGGTGTTCTGCGTGGAGAGCTGAGAATTAGTTAAATTTGTTTCTCAGCTCCATTCTTGGCAGGCAGACCTGCTTGGCCAGAGAATGTTACTGAGTGCCTGCTTGTTGGCATCATCATTTACCTTGTTCTAGTGCGTTGTTCCCGTTCATGTTGGAAGTACTTAGGGGCAGTTGTACTCACTAAGTCTTAAAAGCCCATAGTTTTCTGTCAGCCCGACAATTAAAGCAAGCCCTTTATGTGAAGTAGCTGGAATGGAGAGCGTCGCAGTGTGCTTGTCTGTATTAAGTGAGAATGCAGCTGGACTGGGGACTCCACTGTCTCAGCAGCTTTTCAGGGAGAGGGCCTGGTGGCAGAGGCTTCTCGTAGACAGGCCAGGACCCTGCCTCACACCGTTTTTTATGTACAAACTGCTTTCCCAGAAGTGGCTGTAGGGTCATGTCTCAACCTGTGCCATAGCTCTGTGCTCTGGACCCATGAGCAGATGTTTCTTCCATTGCAGAGAGTGAAAGCACGGGAAGCGCCTCAGAGTTCTAAATGCATCCCAAGGCTCCAGGTTTCCAGCTGGCAGATGTTTTGCTTGAGCGATCACCAAGGTGATGATGAGCATTTTGGTCCTCAGTGCCTTTGTGATTTGGTTTTGTATTCGATTTTGAAAAAGTAAGTGCATGTATCTTTTTGTCTGTTTTTGTTTTTTGCAGAGCTGGGGACAGAACCCAGGGTCTCCCACATGCTAGGCCAACACTCTGCCACTTAGCTACTTCTCACAGTAGTACCTGGCTCTGAAATTCTGTCTTTATATTCTCTGTGACAGTTGATAGTGTTAGAAAGATGAGAATTAATTAATTAACTTACTGTCTTTTTGAGACAGGGTCCACTATGCAGTTCAGAGTGGCCTTGAGCTTTGTAGCCCAGGCTGGCCTGGAGCTTGTGAGAATCCTCCTACCTCAGCCTCCTAAGTGCTGGGATTTTAGGCAAACACCACCACACCCAGCAAGAATTTATTGTTGAGCTAGCAGAAATTTTTAGCCTGAACACTTGTTTTCTTTGGGAGGAGGAAGCTAGCAGCATTTTGGACTTGGATGAGTGGGTCTTGGTTGCCCTACCAAGCCTCCTTCTGTCTTCGTGGCTGTAGCAGGAAGGTTCTCAGCGGGGCAGGTTTGAATCTGGAGCAGGGTGTGTGGAGTTGGCAATGCTGTGGGGTTTTCTGTGTGTTCTCTGCCCCTGAGAAGAGCCCCAGCTCTGGCTGGAGGCCATGTGAAGGACTAGCCTTTCCCATCAGCTGTGGTGCTTCACTGTTGTTTAACAGTTGGCAGGTAAAATAGACATCTGGAGCAGCCTTAGTTTTAGGTCATTTGAGGTGTAAGACTGTCTTTTTCAGGGACCAGGGAGGGCTCAGAAGCATAGTAAGTCTGAGGGATGGGGGAGGCAGATGAAAGAAGAGGGAAGGGGTGCTCGGATATGGAGTCAGTGCTGACGCCCTGGGTCAGGCCCTGGTCACAGGCTCTGTCTCCAGAGTGCCTCTCTCTGTTGTGGGGAAACTGACACTGATACCCCCCCCCACCTTCTTTTTCTTTTAGTTTTCTTGTTTTTCCTGATTGTACGAATATTACATAATTATTTTAGAGAACTTAGAAGAATCTAGATTTATGGAAAGGAAAACATAATTACTTCTAATTTCATGCCTAATCTTATATAAATATTCTTCTTGCCTTTTCACTTTTTATTTTTTGAGAACAGGGTCTTAATTTGTAGCCCAAGCTGCATTGAAACTCATGGTACTCTTGCCTCACCCTCTGAGAGCTGGAATTACAGGTGTGTACCACGATACCTGGCTTTTTGACAGTGAAAAAAAATATTTTTCTTTCTTTTTGTGGGGGGGTGGTGGTGTCAGGGATTGAACTCATGACCTTGTGCTTACCAAGCAGGTGCTTATGTCACTAAGCTAAATCCCCAGCCCTGAAAAAAACAAAATGTTTTTTGGGAGGTGCATTTTTCCTCTTTTTTTTTTTTTTTTTTTTTTTTTTTGTGTACTGATCAAACTGATGACCAATCCCAGGTCCCATTTTCCCTCTTTTCTATGTGAAAAATAAATGTATATACATATTTATAGGTGTTTTTTAAAAAATACCAAAATTATGATCATGCTGTATACTTGGAATGGTTTTCACTTTATTATAAATGTGGTTATTATTAAAGAGTTCAAACATGTTAATATTTTGGCATAAATATATATACCTGTGTATTGTAGATATATTAAGTTTTAGATATATATATGTCTTATCTTTTGTCTTAGTCACAGTCTTGTTTGGGACAAAATACCTGATGTTCCCGGGCAGTATTTATTTATTCCAGCTCATAGGGTTTGAGTTTCAGGCAATGGTTGGCTGGCTGCAGGGCAGGAACAGTGGGAGGGACCTAGGGAAGGGATGCTATTTGCCTCCTGGTAAACAGGCAGCAGAGGGGAGGGGAAGGTGGGGGGGTGCAGCCCGATGACCCTCCCCTTCTGACCAGCCCGTCTCCCAGCAGCACCTTTTGCCATGGATTCCAGTGCCCCTGTGACCATTCACCTTCAGAAGCCTGCTTCTCTCCTTGAGAGAAATGAGGCAGGTCTCACTGTGTCCATGGTGCAGACTGGCCTGCAATTTATAGTGCTCTCCTGCTTCCGCCTCCCAGATGCTGGGGTTACAGGTGTGCGCCTCCACACCCTGTCTGATGTTTCTGTGTTACTGCGTTGTTTGCTTTTGCTATCATCAGCTTTGTTATCTTTTTTTTTTTTTTGTCTTTTTGAGACAGGGTCTCTCTATGCAGACTGGCCTTGAGCTCACTTTGTAGCCCAGACTGGTCTTGAACTCGCAGTGATCCTCCTGCCTCAGCCTACTGAGTGCTGGGATTACAGGCATGAGCCACCACGCCTGGCCCAACTTTGTTACCTTTTAATGGACAAATAGTTTTCTCAGTGTTTGCAGTTAAAATCAGCCCTCTGTGTACATGGATGCATAGATTCAATCAATTGCAGAAATAAATACATTAAAATGAAATTTTAATTTTGGTATATATATATATATATATACCATTAAAATGAAAAATATTCTGAGAATAATGCATCTGTACTGAACTTAAACACTTTGTTACCATTATTCCGTAATACACTAACAGCTACTTAGATGGCATTTGCATTGTATTGGGGATTATAGACCTGCCTCCTTTAGTGACCGGATTCCAAATTCTGGTCCTGTGACTGGGTCACTAATTAAATTGGTTGCTTTGTGAAGAATCATATACTGTATGTACATTATAGTATTCAGGGCAAAGAAGTGGTCAAAGGAAACTCCAACTTGATGACTGGTTTTATTTGCATAAATCTTAACATGCAGTACTGTAATGTGTAATGTAAAACTACAGTACTACTGTACAATACAATCAGCAAAAAGTATAGTACTGTATAAGCAGGGTATACAGCACTAAGCCTCCATAAACAAGATGTACAGAACCATCACACCCTCCAAAAAAGATGAGTCATAGGTCTAAAGGGTGCATCAGAAGTCTAAATGGTACACCTTAAACAGGTAGGTGATTAAGTGAGGAATAGCTGCGTAAGTGCTCAGGACGAGATTTAAAGCATATAGGTGGAAGCAAAGGTTATACCCAAATACTGTGACATTTCATGGAAGAGACTAGAGTATTTGGAGTGTTTTTTTGTTGTTGTTGTTGTTTTTTTGAGACAAGATTTGGTACGCAGTTACTGTGTTGCCCAGGGTGGCCTTTACCTCAGCCACTCACATGCTAGAACAGACCCAGAGCTGTGACTGCCTGCGAGGCTCGAGGAGTCACTGGGACGAGGGTGCCATTCCTGTTCAGCTTGAGAAGGCCCTTTCCCTTCCAGCTTTGCAGTGGGCAAAGCCACTGCCAGGGTTGAGCCACGCCTTTGATGCCCATTGTGTGCCTTGGGGATCTTGAGGAGAAGAAGCACCGAGCTTCTCCCCTGAGATGGCAGGCCTGGGCCAGGATTAGTGTAGGAACCTGGGTTGAGCAAGTTTCTTGCCCTGAGGGGCAGACCGACCGCTGTTGCTTCTTTGATAAGTGTAAAGTCCATTGAGTTCCACTTGTGTTCAGAAGTAGGGAGAGATGGGATGTGGATTCTGCCCTCCCTTAGGAGCAGACTGCTGCTTCTGCCTGCTTTTCCCCATCAGGATTTTACCTTTCCCTGGGACCAGGAGTGTTGGCCTGTCTCCCTGCTGCTTGAGTCTTTTGCTGTGAGTCTTAGGATACAAGTCTGAGAAGTAGCTGGGCGGTGACACTCATATCGCTGGTGGCATGAGGTCTCCAGGGTCTCCTGCCTGCCTGCAGTCTTCCCTACAGGGCTGTCTGTGGAGGCCTAGAAAGGGCTCCTGCAGAGCAGCCAGGGATTCAAGGGATTCTGAGCTGTCATAGGCCCGTACTTGACTTTTTAAGAATTTGTAGCTACTTTCTTCCTGCCCAGATTCCTAGAGCTGCCTCTTTCTGTTGCGCTCTGCCAGAGGGGTGGTGACCTGTGTTCTGTTTTTCTTTAGCAGGGCTGTCAGTCCTGGAGTTCAGGTTGTCCTGGAGTCAGGCTGACGCTGCCTTAGGGTGGCTTAGGAGATCAGATGTCATCATCATCCCATTCTGTGCTCAGTAACACACTGTGGCTTGAAATTGGCCAGGCTGGAGGAAGGAAGGGATACCGCACCACAGAGAATGGCGCTCCCTTTCTTGCTGTGGAGGTCAGAGGAGGTTTTCAAGCGATCAAGATGAACCATGAGATAAATACACGGCACACTTATCCTTCATGAATAAAGTAAAGTTCTCAGCGGAGCATAAAGCCACCAGTGTGTGAGTAGCCTAGCAGGACAAGCCAGAGCCCTGACTTGGCATGTAGCCTTTGGTGGCAGAGGCTCACACGGAGTAGCTGACCAGGCCTCAGGCCCTATAGTGGGTCCTTGGGTCCATGCGCCCTGTGCAGCAGGGCAGGGCGAGAACTGGCCTTCTGAGCCACTGAGGCCAATTACTTTTCTCCTTAGGCAGGGGCCCGGGGACAGATGAATCTGGGACATGTGCTGGGGTGTGGCATGTCTACAGAGCAACGAGGAAAAAATCATTGGGGATGCGTTCTCATCAGGTGCATTTTATGTCCTGGGCCTGACCTTTTCTCCGTTATAGGGCACTCGATCTCCCTGCTTAGAATAAGGGTGACATGAGGTCGTACATGCCTGTTCCTCTTAATTCTGCTCTATGACTATCCCCCCTCCTCCTCCGCCTTTGCAGGGTAGGCTTAAGGGCTGTAAAATTACTTTATTAGCTTAAGCTAGACATTAGAGGTTAAATACACTGCCACACAAACATGCTCTTGTGGTTGGTGTACTGTTGTCCCCTGCAGCAGGAGGTGCCTGGGCCACTCCCCTGAATCACTGCTTGGGATCCACAGTGCTCTTTGCTCTGTCCTGACAGGTACACGATCAAGGGCATCCGGAATGTGATCTTCTATGAGCTGCCCACGTACCCTCACTTCTACAGTGACATCTGTAACATGCTGCGGGCCACCAGCAGGGGAGAAGAAGCCACGTGGACCTGCACTGTTCTCTATGCCAAGTATGATGCCCAGCGCTTGGCAGCTGTGGTAGGCGCGGAGCGGGCCGCGCAGATGCTACAGTCCAAGAGGAATGTGCACCTCTTTGTCACGGGAGAGCAGTAAGGTCGTGATCAGGGCTGCCACTGGGTGCACAGTGGGCCAATTCCCCACCCCCGCTGGGATCAGGCTGAGGGAAGGGGCAGCACTGGTCCTCTCGGCCTCATGTCCCTGAGATTGTATGTAAGCCAGGCTCTGTGGAGTAGGGACTGTCAAGTCAGGAGGAGCCTAGAAGGACTGAAAATTCATAAATTGAAACTTCTACTTGCGAATCTTTGTAAGCCTTGTTAATGTACTTCTAATTTATTACACTTGGTAGATTCTTTCAGATTTGTCTGTTTGGTGTATGTGTTATTTTTTTTTTTTTTATTTTTTAAAGAGAATAAAACAAAAGAACAGAACAAAGCAAATCAGAACAGAACAATGCAACAGCACTTCACAACAAGATAACTGGATATCAACAGTAGCTACTATAATGTCTCTTTGAAATAGTTGAACATAACTTCACACACGTTAATATCAAACATAACAAAATAGTGTAAAACCATTCAAAAGAATGAAAGCATTACAGGGCATTCAGAACCAAATAACAGGAAATGAACAGCAGCTACTATAATATCTCAGTTTCCTCAAAAAAGTTGTTATACCATCACACATAATAATATCAAATAAACCACAACAGGATAGAACCAATCAACTCAGAAGAACAAAAGCATGGTAGGACTTTTAGCAAGATGAGAGTAAATCAACAATGGCTACCATAATGTCTTGTTTCCTTCAAAATAGCTATTCATACCATCACACATAATAAAATCAAAACAGAATAAAGCCAATCAAATAGATGAATGAAAGCATTATAAGACTTCAAAGCAATATACCAGGAAACCATGATTACCATAATATATCCCACTATATTCAAAATAGCTGCCCCTACCATCTGATAGCATGAAATCTAACAAAACCAGACAGAACAAAGCCAAACCTAACAAAATTGTATAAACAATACAAGAGTTCAAGACAAGACAATAAGAAATTTAACAGTGATTTCCACCTTTCCCTCCCAGGTGTTTCCTCCCCTTTGCTCTTACATTAACTATTTTGCTTTTGATCCCATTTACACCTGTTCTGCTAGGCTTCACACATGAGTTTGAACTGTTTTGGCCATGAACATGATCTCCAGTTGCGTCTATTTACAGGATTTTTGAGATTATTTTACTTTGTAGCTGAGTAGCTTTCCACTGCATGAAAATACCATACCTTTCTTTTTTTTTTTTTTTCCTTTGGTAGCGGGATAGAACTCACAACTTTACACCTACCAGGCAGGCACTTATGTTGCTAAGCTAAATCCCTGGCCATCTGCACCTTTCTTATCCATTCTGCTGTTGTTGCTTTTTTTTTTTATCTCCTGTCACATTGTACAATTGTTTTCTCTCTTTTGATTTTCAGTCTATGAATTTCCTTTCCAGCTAAATGTGTTTCTGTATACAGTATGTCAATGATCTTGTTTCTTTTTGTTGTTGTTGTTGTTGTACCGGGGGTAAAACTCATGACTGCGTACTTGCAAGGCAGGCACTTAGGCCGCTGAGCTAAATCCCCAGCCCCTGAATCTTGTTCCTTGATCCACTCTCCCTGTGTTTCTTTTTATTGCTGACGTGAGGCCTCTACATTAATGGTTACAACCAGCACACACGGTTTGTCTCTGCCCTGCTCTCCTCCTGCTGTCGGCCCTCCACTTTTCCCCTTCGTTCAGTTGCCTGTCTTGTTTGGTGATGTTCCTCTGCTGCCGTTCCTGGAACCATGGTCAGATTTATCTCTCTAGAACATCCTTTGGCACTGTCCGTTGGATTGTTTTGGTAGTCATGAATTCCTTCAGTTGTTCTTTATCATGGAAGTATCTTATTTTTCCATCAGTTTTGAAAGATAGTTTTGCTGGGTAGATCAGTCTGGGGTGGAAGTTTTCTTTCAGGGTTTGAAACGCTTCACTCCAAACTCTTGACTTGATGGTTTGTGTTGAGAAATTTGCTGTGATTCTGATTGGTTTTCCTTTTATAGGTGATCTGTCTCTTTCCTCTAGCAGCTTTTAATAGTCTGTTCCTTTACTGAATTTCTGAGATCTTTATTATATGTCTTAGGTGTAGATTTACTTTGGTGATGGCTAGTTGGAGTCCTATATGCCTCACTTATCTGTGTGCCAGATCCATTTCCCATGTTTGGGAAGTTTTCTGTTACTCTGTGAATATCCTTTTAATTTCATTTGTGTTGTCCCTGATTCTTCACCTACACCTATCACTCTTAAATTATGTTTCTTTATGTCATCTTGCAGCCATTGAGTTGTTATTTCCTGATTCCATGTTATTAAGAGATCTTTCCTTTCACAATCATTAACTGCAACCCTATCTTCAAGGTTTGAAAGTCTATCTTCAGTTTCTTTCAAGTGGTTTTTCCAGCTTTCAATTGAATTTTTAATTTCCTGGATCTCTCTTTGAGTCTGTTTCATGCATTGTAGTCCTTTCTACATTCACTCAAGGTTTCCATCATTTTCCTGTGCTCCTCTTTATTGTCTATGTCTTCTTTAGACTTGCTGAACAATTCTTTCAGTATGTTTGTGATTTCTTCTTTTACCTGAGACATTATTTCTGATTTGACTGCTTTTACAAACTCATGAAGTTGTTTCCTTATTTCAGTTGCTGTCCTCTCAGAGGTTTCAGGTGTGTGACTCCTTGTCTTCCATGACTGTATCTCCCAGACTTACTGTGTGTGGGCTGGAGATCTGAGTTTGCCTTTTGCTCCTTTGTCTTGACATTCTCCTGGATTCCTTCCTACAAGCTAATTGTGGGGCCTCAGGTACTTCCTAGGCCTGCAGGATGACCACTTGGTGGGGGCACCAGTAGGCAGAGGTGCCTGTCTCTCGCAGCCCATGCTGGGCACACAGAAGAAAGGGCGGCGCCTAGCAAGCAGAGGCGGACCTAACAAAACTATCTTTAAAATACTCAATTTTAATCTAGAAAAGTATGTTCAGTAACTTTTAAAACTTAAAATAGTGTTTTAATTTAGTTAAAATATACATCTTAAAATTATAAAATAACAAATTTCTATTCTATTTGAAGAAGAAATTTGATGGAATTCTCCAACCATATTGTATCGTGTAGCAGAAAAAAATGGGAAGGAAATTAACTGTACTTTAAATGTTTTTGTTTTGAACAGTCTCAAATATGAAGGTTACAAATTCACAGCTTGAGCCATTTGAGGATAAAATGCCAGCCCAGTAGAACTGTTTGCCCTAACTTCTTCAGTGTGTATTCCTGTGAACAGGTCATAGCTCTGTGTCAGCACAGACAGGAATCGTGGAGAGAAGCAGACTGCCCTCTGCTCCGTGGCCCTGTGCAGCTTTTGCCGAGTATACCAGTAAAGTCCGGGTGGCAAATGAATGCCGTTAAGGGTCACCTGCTGACTTCAGGTGCTCTATCTAGGTTGTATCTTTATCTGTATCTTAGTTACTTTTCTTGTGGCTGAGACAAAATACCTGAAGTTAAAGAAGGGAAGGGTTATTTCAGCTCAGTTTGTGGTGGCTTCAGTTTGTAGTCAGCTGCCTCCAAGGCTTGATAGCCTGGCAGAGAAGCATCACGGAGGAGAAGCTGTCATGGTAGGAGTGGGTGGCAATCAGTGAAGCAGCAGGCAGCAAGTGACCAACTTTTGCCTCTCAGATTCTAGCCAGGCTACACCCTTGTAGCCCACAGCACCCGTACCCAGGATGGGCCGTCCTGTTAGGCATACCTACAGCAATTAGAGGACCAACTCAGGAACCACATACCCGTGATGCCGGTATCACATACTGTAGATCCAGAACCCTTGAAAAGCCTATGACAGCACAAGGCTTTGCGGGGCATCTGGACACAACCAGAACAGTCTAGAACAGTGGAGTTTCTCAGTGGCTTTCTTGACCTTCACGTCTTTTGAGATTATAGGCCAGTTATTTTGTAGGGTGGTATTTTGGGGGAACAGACGCATGATGGAAGTGACACTTCCATTCTTGGTGCATCCCACAGGACGGTGTGAGTTCAACTTGTCCCGTCCCTGTCTGTCCTCTGACCATTGTCTGGGGTGGTGTTTGGCACACTTTCCCGCTATGAAGGAACTCTGTTCATTGATACTGATGTGCACTGTAGTTTCTTCTTTCATCGAGCAGGTTGCAGTCTGTTGCTCACAGTTTCTTCAGCTGCTACCTGGTCTCATACACGGCCAGGCAGCACACCAAAAAGCTGGGCTCTCTGTCCTCGGGACACCTGCTTCTCCTGCCTGGGTACTGCTATAATTGCTGATATAGGACTCTGTGCTAGTCAGGTCATTTGGAAAGCAATTCACATGACCTTGAGCCCACCACGGAGCCCAGATGGCCTCCAGCTTGCAGGGATCCTCTTGCCTCGGCCTCCCAAGTACTGAGATTACAAGCACATGCAACCATCCTGGGTTTAGAAGCCTCTGATTGGTTAAGCCACCAAGGCTGGACTGATGGAGACAGAAGAGCAGAGGCTTTGCAGGTGGACTCCTGATGCCTGCAGTCTGGCCCTGTTCTCATTTCCTTGCAGGCACTAACTGCAAGGCGGTGATGCCTGACCACAGGTGACCTTGAATCACTCACCTGACATGTCCAGTCCACACCGAATGCCAAGAATGAGGGGGACAGTTGCTCCATGGTAGAGCACCCCATGGCTCTCATTCCCAGTACACAAAAGGATACATCTGTTTGATAATTGTTAACATCTTGTTACGTTTCCTCTCAGATTCTTTCCTGCCTGAATAATAGTCAACAGAGTACACATTCCTGCGCGGGTACACACACACACACACACACACACACACACTTTGCGTTAAAAAGTTCCATCTGGTTATGTATGTCACAGAGAGCCTGACACATAATCATAGAAGATAACATTCATTGAGCACTGTAGAAGTGCGGGAAACTCAATGCTTTCCCTGGGTGAAGTCACCCCTCAGAGCCTTTGATGTGGGCATTGCTGCTCTTCCCCTCCCCGTCAAGGAGCTGACCCCTGGAGATGTGCAGTCAGGGTTGAAGCATGGGCTGTGACTCCAAGAACCGCCATCATTGTTTATTGGATAATCCCCCCAAATACCCAATAAACACCAGCTCTTTTTTTGTTTTTGTTGGGTTTTTTTTTTGTTTGTTTGTTTTGTTTTTTGTCTTTTTCCTTTTTATCGGTACCAGGGATCAAACTCACGACAGCCTGCTTGCAAGGCAGGCGCTTATGCCGGTGAGCTAAATCCCCAGCCCCTAAATACCAGCTCTTATTACTGTTACCCATTTCCCAGGAGCGAGCTCCTGAGTTGCTGTTGGAATGTTTGAAGGCTGAAGACCGGAGCATGGTCATAAAATTAATTGGATGGTTCTCTATGCCATCCTTAGTGTGTCGTATGACATTCTAATGGGGGTGGAGAATCTGTGCTTCTGAAAAGTTCAAACTTTGAATTATTATTATTTGAACTTCTCTGCTGCCCTGCTTCTCCTTGGCCCATGGAGCTTCATGCAAGAAATTAAATTCTGAATAAAAATAAGAAGATCTCTTTTCTTGAAACAGAAAAGCAACATGACACTGAAGCCAGGCTGCCAAGGTTTAACTCTCACTTTGCTACTAGCTGTGCAAATTTTGGCAAATTCGTTGAACTTTCAGTGACTCCATTACCTTATATAAAATAAAAGTGATAATACTTCTATCTTTCAAATTATAATTAAATTACTTAATCCACCCAGGGCCTGCAGGACAGAATCTGGCATATAGCAAATGCTCAGTACATTATTCTGGTTTTTTTTGAGGTAAGATCTTGCTATGTTGCCCGGATCAACCTTGAGTTTGTGATGCTCCTGCCTCAGCCTCCCAGGCAGTCAGATTACACTCATGCACCATGACACCAGGTTGATAAAAGTATGAGTAGTAATGCAAATCTTTCACATTATAAAATTACAATATAAATGCATTGTTATTTTGCATTATTGTTATATGTCTCATACTTTTCAAGTGAAATATTTTGAGAGAATGCTTCAGAAAATACAGTATAGTAGTAGGGATTTTACACAATTTCAACTCAGAAGAGGAAGCTGGGAGCGTTAGGCAGTGTGAACACCAGGTGGCGCTGCGCGCAGAGGAAAGCGGCCGGCCTGCCTTTGCGCTTGCGCAGCTGTCTTGCCACCATAGCGCTGTAGCTCACGCTTGGCTGTTTTGTTTTCTATTAAGAGATGGAAAGACAATTTCAAAAACTGATGATATAGTTTAATTGCTTATAAGCTAACCTTTATTTAAATGATTCCTCAGATAAGTAGTGTGTTTCTTTCATGAAAATATTTTTATGGAGGTGTGAACATGGTTTTAATGGGAACGCGCCAATAACTGCTGTGACATATTTAGATTCACAAATAATTTTAACCTAAAGCTGTAAATTAGTTTATAAGCAGCCCACTTGAAGATGCAGTCAGTTCAAACATAAGAGGCCCAACCCAAATAGCACTCTGGTTCTCCTCGCCAGCTGTTCCCACACCTTCCCTGAGAGATTGGGATTGGCCACAGATTTCCCAGGTCTATTTTTGCCCAACCCTTCATTCCAGAGGCGGGCTGGGCTTTCCTCACACAGCGAGGAGCTCTCCACTGGAAAAAGTGGACCCTTGACTTATGAACTCAAGTCGTACATGAGGGTTGATTGTAACTTAAGTTGGTTATAAGTGAAGGCTATTTTTCCCATAAGAAATAATGGAAATACCCATAATGCATTCCAAACCTCCTAAAGGACCTGTTAATTAACCTTTTCATAATAAAAAGATTGTATAATGTGCATAATTTACCAGAAAAACCAATAATTTTCCTAGTGTGTTCACCAAAAAAGTTATAAAGTGAGCCTAGTTTACCAGAAACAATAGTTTCATACCATACTCGCCATTCAAGTTGACATCTTTGGCTTGCAGGAGGGGATGATGAATGGAAGGTGATTATTGTTTGGAAGGAGAGTCCCCTTCCATAATAAACATCAGGAATTGGGCTTTCTGGTGTTCTTTATCTCCTTGGGAGAGTCTGTAGCCCACAAGATCCTGCCTCTGGCTCATTAGGTCTCAACATTTTCAGAACTAAAAACTGGTCTAAGGTTGTCTGTTTCTGTCTTTTCTGTAACTCTGTAATATGACATAACATTGTCATTAAGCAAGTGAATGCAACAACCATTGGCTTGTTCTGTCTGGGGTCTTATCTACAAATGTTTGTGGCTCTGTCCATTTTTTCAGAGTTTCCTTTATTTCAGAAAAATAACTTTGCTGCACTGATTATTAATACTCCTCTTCTGAAAGTTCCTCTGTAAACAGTTCCTCTGTGTGCTCCTCCACCAGCTCCTCAACATCACCACTGTCTACCTGCAAGCCTGTAAACTCTGTTACAGTGACGATGTCATCAGCCACGGGGTCAACTGAAGGGTTACTAGTTTGAGTAACACCTTTTGCAACACTAGCCTGCTCATATAAAGCTTTTCTCTGTAATCAGATTGTTAGGATGGTGGATTTCCGCATGCTGTATATATTAGCAAGATCAGTCACACAAATGCCCTTCTCACATTTCTCCAGAATTTCTGTATTCTTTTTTATTGTGATTGCTTTCTTTACCTCCCTTCCTTCCTTAGCTTCTTTTCTAGCTTTTTGGGGGTCATTTTGATAGCAATAAGTGTAGTGATTACATAAAAGCACTGACCAAAATCACACTTACAAACATATGCACCTGGGTTCAGACTGATGCTTGCACATGCTTTGATGGCACTGTGAGTATTTATAAACATACAAGCAGCCAGGATTCAGGTTGTAACTCAAGACTTTGATAATAAACCTAAAGTTCCAGCTGGGAGTGGTGGCACATGCCTCTGATTCCAGAACTCAAAAGGCTGAGACAGGAAGATTGCTGTGAGTCTAAGGCCAGCCTGGGTTACATAGCAGGTTCAAGGCCAGTCTCTTGAACTGCATGGCAAGACCCTGTCTATAAATAAATAAATAAAAATTCCAGCTAATAAAGAAATAAATAAAGCCCAAGTTGTTTGCATGTGAGGTTGATTGTAATGAGGACCCACTGTACTTCTTAGCCTTGTACCCAGCCACTTCTCTCAGGTCTTGGGGTATGCCTTTCCTTGCCTGCAGAGTGGTGCATGTCCACCCAACAGTTAGCTCTCTGTCCTCCTCTTTGGAAGACACCATGAGGAAGGGTAAGTTGACTGTCCTGGGTTGTACCTACCTCACTGCACATAGCCTTTAGAGGCAGCCCTCATAGGGGAATCATGCTCAGAGATCTTAAGGAAGACCCTTGGCAGTAAACAGGTAGTAGTTTGTGGCCAAGGCCACACATTTTCTTCCGTGTTTGACTACCATGGGCAAGGACTAGGTCTGATCTGTTAAGAGGCTACCCTCCCACTATCTGCATCTGCCCATATGTTGTGAGATTCTTCTCCTTCCTGAGCTCCCACCAATGAGTGTAGTTCAGCCTTCATGAGTCACTCCTGGCACATGCAGGCCTTGCCATTTGGACTTGAAATCCAATGTCACCCTTCCCTGGGTGCATGGCCTTCAGAACATTGCTATGTTGTCTTCCTCAGTTTCCTCACTTGTCAGGTGGAGATGACATCTTTTTTGGAGGTGGGTGGTACTGTGAGGATAAAATGAAACCACGCACATCTTTCTAGAGGTTGTAGAGGTTCCCTCCTTTCCTTTCCTTGGGCCGTCTTTCATTCACTCGTACCATGGAGAGATGCCAAGTACCACCATGTTCTGGAAGTCATCCAAGGTCCTGCCAGTGCAGCAGTGGGTGAGACAGACCACTTCCTACACTCGGAGTCAGAGTGTACGGGGAGGCAGAGGAGAAACCATCAAATGCTGGATAAAAGTATGGTTTTTAGATGGGGTTAAATGCTGGAAGAAAATAAAGCAGGATGAACAAAGGTCTTTGAGCACCTTATTTCCTTCCCCATCGTTCCCCAGCACCACGTGCAGCCCTTCCAAGCTCTACTCATCTACCTGCATCTGCTCTGAGACTGAAGGCATTCACCATGGTATTGCTGTTGTGCTGTTCTCCTCTCCAGAATTAACTTATTAGAATGTACACTGGGCGGAGTGAGGAGCTGATGTGTGATCTCTGAAGCAAAGTGACAGGTCAGTGTAACCCCCGCCAGTGACTCCCCACATACATGATTGAGCCGAGTGGGATGGAGAGCCGTGCTCCGTGCTGTCAGCTGGGACTGAGCCTTGAGGAAGAGGCTATGACTTCCCAGGGCAAAAAGGACTGTACATCAGAACTGAAGCACTGGCTACCACCTCAGTTGTGTTATGCAGATTGGTCTCTCTGCACTGCTTGCCCTCTGCTTATTGTAGAGGTGATCTCAGACCCCCTACCTAGCCCAGCTCAGTATAGTCATGGCAGTTACATATTTCCCACCACTCTGTCACTCATCCTCAGGCCATTCCCCTCATGAGAATTAATAAAGCCCAGGTTGGGCTTTGGGCAAGGCGTTTTGTTCCAGTAAACCACCATCTTGGCCAGACTTAGGACCCCTTGGCTCCCCCAACTGTACACATGCCTTAAATGTCTTTATTCTCACCATGGGTTGCACTCAAAGTGGGAGATTGGAATTAACTTACTAGAATTCCAGTAACTTCTCCTTGGGGTTATAATTATAAAGCTTCCCAGACCACTGTGAGGATGGGAAAGGGTTCTGTATATATTAGAGGCAGAGATGAAAGCCGAGAGGAAGGAGAAACAGTGATTTTTTTTCAAGGAGGATTAATCTGGTTTCTGCCCAGGAGTTTTCTTTAGTGGAGGGTGCTGGATTCTGGGTACCACGTGAGTGAATGTATTGTGCACATTGAGGGGATGCAGAGGCCAGGGGAGGTCACCTATTGGAGCCCCTGGCAAGCCTCAGCCACCCACACAGACTCAGCTCAGCACCACAGTCACACAGTCATGCTTTTTAATGAGATACTCAGAGTCTGAGTACAGAACTTCCCCGGGGTGCTAATCATTTCCAGAAAGTGGCCACCTCACACCCTGGAGCTGGAGTTTTTCTTTTTGTTCTCCTGCCAGTCACAGAAGGGTAGGGAGGTGTTAGCAGCAGGGGAATGGCTAGGTGGCACCTGTCTCCGAGTTCTTCTCAGCTCCTGGGGGGTTTTTGGAGAGTTCCAAGTTTGTTTCTGTCTGTTATGAAGCCTGAGGCGAGGGCTAAATCTGGCTGTATGATTTAGCTCCTGTGGCTGGGGAAGCAGCTTGAGGCTCTGGAGCACAGGCTCAGCAGTCGTCATCTGTAAGGTCGCCTTCTGCTCCACAGGAGCCCAACCGCACTGTTGCTCTTTCAGTGACAAATTCCAGCTGTGCCACACAGAAATCTGACTCATGGAGTGTGGTAGCTTCCTTACACTCCATCTAAACAGAGCAGGGGGATTTACTCTGATGCTAATTTATGCTGTTTTTATTTCTGTACATGTTCCTGCAAATTTTAACCAGATGTTAACCATCTCTTTGTGTCCCTTGCCTTGGAGAGGTTTACAGAAGATGTAAAATAGCATTTTCAAGGCCGAGAGAACATGGTTGGCTTGTCCTAGAGTAGAATACACAGAAGCTGGGGTTGGAGGAAAAGCAGCTGAGTTAGCTTTGTGTCATCGTGGCAAAATGCCGGAGGAAATCAAGTCAGTGAAGGAGAGACTGACACAGGTTCACAGCTTTGGAGGTTTCAGTCCATGGCTGGCTGATGAGGCAGCATATCATGGAGGAAGGGAGCTGCTCATCTCATGGTGGGAGCAGAGAGAGAGGAACAAAGCTAGGGCAAGAGCCACCCATCTAAGGACTGTTCCCACTGACCTGCACCCTCCAATGGACCTTGATTGCTACAGTTTCTAATATTTCCATTGATGAGATCAGAATGAACTCTCAATTCATTCACTTCCCTGTGGCCTTCTCAGCATTGCTGCCATGGGACCAAGCCCTCAGCATGTGAGCTTTGGGGGATACTCCAGGTTCAAGCCATGGCAGCAGCCAAAGGAAGAGTTTTGAATGCTTCTTCTAGACATTGCCTTCTGTGAGAGCCCTCAGAAGTCTCAATGATGAGGAACCGAACCGAGGTCAGATGAGAAGGCTCTGCTTGTTATAACCTAAGGCCCCCTAACTATCGCGCAATAAGGTCTGTTCTGTATAAGCCCACCTGCTGTTTCCCCTCCCCTTCTCCCTTCAAATGTAACTAGGTTAAGTTTTAACTTCCTAAAGGCCATAAAACAAAGGCCTGAGGTAATAGCTCCTGACAACCCGGGTCTTCTCTACCTGGTAGCCCCGTCACAAATTGTGTTAATTGCATTAGATTGTATTAGATTGTACATTCTTCACAAAAATAGCTTCGTTTGTATCATAGCAATACCTGTAACTTGACCTTACTGTAAATGTGTGTTTTCCTTTCCCTCTGGGCAAAGGATTGATATGTTAATCAATGCTCTCCTCTGTAAAGAATTGTAAAATCTTACCTAATTGATATGTTAACCATTGTTGCCCTCTACAAATAGAATAGTTGTGGCGCTCAAGTAGGGTAACTAAGGTTGTTAATTGCTGTTAGGCTTCTCTATTCTTTGCTAAGAAAAACAAGATTTCTTCTTACCTAAACTTGCTAGTATGCAGGGAGACTTGCAATTGCCGTTTCTGCTTTGTAGTACGTTACACCCCTATCCCCCTCCTTACATTGTGTGACCAGCAGCTGTTTGTGGATTTACAAGATAAAAAGTCCTGACTTTTAGCTGTGAGGTGCGCAGTCTCCAAATTGGCTCCCGGAGACTCGTCACCAGGCCTGGATTTTACCTAATAAAGCCTTTGCTTCCCAAATTTTAATTTCTTGCTCCCTTGAATTTCATACCGGGGTCCGAGTTATCACACTGCTGTGCTGAGACCTCAGGAACTCTGTGCATATCTGGAAGGGGAGCCCCAGCCATGGCTGAGATTGTTTTCAGTCCAATAGGAGGGATGGAGTTCACAGCAGAATAAATCTGTTTTAAAGAAATGAAGCAGAATGTTATCTTGCTTTGTCTAAGTTGTATGGAGCAGAATGTACACTTCAATGAAAGCATTAGCATAGCACCCAGACACTGTTTCTAAAGGGTGGACACTCAGGCACAGGTGGGAATCGGACTCTGTGGGACTCCCCTGGCTCACTCTCACCCGTCTGAGTTACGCCTGAGGCCAGGGAGAAAGGCAGTAACCACATTCTGGAATTGAAATGCGCAGGATTTTCTAGGGTTGCCATGATGAAGCACTGCAGGCCATAAAAGAACAACCAAGGGTCCCTTCCATTCTGGAGGCTTAGAGTCCAAAATTAAAATGTCGCCTCTGGGTTTCTGATGGGGCTTCCCTCCTTGGCTTGTAGATGGCTGTCACCTCCCTGTTTCTTCATGTGACCTTCTGTGTGCATCTGTGTTCTAATCTTATGAACACAAAATCCTCTTGCACTGAGGCCTGCTGTAATGAACATATTTTACCTTGATTACTTTTTTAAAAAAGATTGTCTCCTAGTACAGATTCATTCTGAACTACTGTCCTGGGGGCTAGGATTTTGATGTATGAGTTTGTGGAGGACATAATTCAGCTCATAACAGCTCTCTTTCTTCCCAGATCTTAATACAAACACAGACTCAGCAATCTCTCAGAAAAAGCCACTGTCTTAATTATTGTCCTATTGCTGGGAAAAAATACCCAACACTCACCACTTAGAGGAGGAGAGGGTTACTTTGCCTCACAGTTTCAGTCCGTGGTCAGCGGGCTCCAAGCAGACACCAAATGGCAGCCTGACATGGCAGAGGGAAAGGTGTTTAACTCACTGCAGCCAGGAAGAGGAGAGAGACTGAGAGAGAGAGACAGAGACAGTGAGAGAGTCAGAGACAGACAGAGACAGTGAGAGAGTCAGAGAGAGAGAGAGACAGAGACAGAGAAAGTCATAGTCAGAGAGAGAGACAGAGAGACAGAGACAGAGAGACAGAGACAGTGAGAGAGACAGAGACAGAGACAGAGAGACAGACAGAGACAGAGACAGTGAGAGAGTCAGAGAGAGAGACAGAGAGACAGAGACAGTGAGAGAGTCAGAGAGAGAGAGACAGAGACAGAGAGAGACACAGAGACAGAGAGTGACAGAGAGACAGAGACAGTGAGAGAGTCAGAGAGAGAGAGACAGAGAGACAGAGACAGACAGACAGAGACTGAGACAGAGACAGAGACAGAGACAGAGAAAGTCATAGACAGTCAGAGAGAGAGAGACAGAGAGACAGAGACAGAGAGAGACAGAGAAAGTCATAGTGAGAGAGAGAGACAGAGAGACAGAGACAGAGAGACAGAGACAGAGAGACAGAGACAGACAGAGAGACAGAGACAGAGAGTGACAGAGAGACAGAGACAGTGAGAGAGTCAGAGAGAGAGACAGAGAGACAGAGACAGTGAGAGAGACAGAGACAGAGACAGAGAGACAGAGACAGTGAGAGAGTCAGAGACAGAGACAGACAGAGACAGAGACAGAGAGAGACACAGAGACAGAGAGTGACAGAGAGACAGAGACAGTGAGAGAGTCAGAGAGAGAGAGACAGAGAGACAGAGACAGACAGACAGAGACTGAGACAGAGACAGAGACAGAGACAGAGAAAGTCATAGACAGTCAGAGAGAGAGAGACAGAGAGACAGAGACAGAGAGAGACAGAGAAAGTCATAGTGAGAGAGAGAGACAGAGAGACAGAGACAGAGAGACAGAGACAGAGAGACAGAGACAGACAGAGAGACAGAGACAGAGAGTGACAGAGAGACAGAGACAGTGAGAGAGTCAGAGAGAGAGACAGAGAGACAGAGACAGTGAGAGAGACAGAGACAGAGACAGAGAGACAGAGACAGTGAGAGAGTCAGAGACAGAGACAGACAGAGACAGAGACAGAGAGAGACACAGAGACAGAGAGTGACAGAGAGACAGAGACAGTGAGAGAGTCAGAGAGAGAGAGACAGAGAGACAGAGACAGACAGACAGAGACTGAGACAGAGACAGAGACAGAGACAGAGAAAGTCATAGACAGTCAGAGAGAGAGAGACAGAGAGACAGAGACAGAGAGAGACAGAGAAAGTCATAGTGAGAGAGAGAGACAGAGAGACAGAGACAGAGAGACAGAGACAGAGAGATAGAGACAGAGAGAGACACAGAGACAGAGAGAGACAGAGAGACAGAGAAAGTCATAGACAGACAGAGAGACAGAGACAGAGAGACAGAGACAGACAGAGACAGAGAAAGTCATAGTCAGAGAGAGACACAGAGAGACAGAGAGACACAGAGAGACACAGAGAGACACAGAGAGACAGAGAGACAGAGACAGAGAGAGACAGAGAAAGAGACAGCGAGACAGAGACAGTGAGAGAGTCAGAGAGAGACAGAGACAGACAGAGACCGAGACAGAGACAGAGACAGAGAAAGTCATAGTCAGAGAGACAGAGACAGAGAGACAGAGACAGAGAGAGACAGAGATAGAGAAAGTCATAGACAGTCAGAGAGAGACAGAGAAAGTCATAGTGAGAGAGACAGAGACAGAGAGACAGAGACAGAGAGACAGAGACAGAGAAAGTCATAGACAGAGAGAGAGAGAGAGAGACAGAGACAGAGAGAGACAGAGAAAGTCATAGTCAGAGAGAGACAGAGAGCCAGAGAGAGACAGAGACAGAGAGAGAGAAAGAGACAGAGAGAGACAGAGAGAGACAGAGAGAGAGACAGAGAGAGAGACAGAGAAAGAGACAGAGAGAGAGAAAGAGGAGAGAGCCTGGGGCAAGAACCCGCCCTTCCAGGTCACCGCCCAGTGGCCACCTCCATCCAGGCCCTGCCTCCTCACAACGATTTCAGCTCTTGGACAGTTCCGTGGGTAACTACTCATGGATAGCAATCCTATTCTCCTTCCACACATGCAATCATTTGCGGAACATTTTAGATCTAAACCATAACATCCACTTACAGAGGAGACCTAATTTCCAGGAGGAAATGCTGTCAGGCCAGTGGAGATGTGGCTAGAAGGGGAATTGGGGGCAGTACTGGTGACTGAACCCAGAGCCTTCCTACTGTGCCACATCCCCAGTCATTGTCTTACTGTTTTAAGATGAGGTCTTACTAAATTGCCCAGACTTAGGTTAATCTTGCAGTCCTCTTTTCTCCGCTTTCCAGAGTTCCAGAATTCCAGGCTTGCCCCACCGTGACTTGTTTAAAAATCTACCTCTCAACCAACAGAGGCTTTTAGTGCTGCTCGCACACGGGCTGCAGAATAACCTGTACTTCAGCCCATCCTTCCCTTTGGCCCTCTCTCCTCTTTGTGAATAGCCTGAGGGAAGCATTCTGAACAACCCCACAGAACAATCTGTGAGTCATCTTTGTAGAAAGCTACTATAGAAAAGTGCCCTTGTAAGCAAATAGTCTTTAAGAAACTTTATGAAACCATTTAGTGGGAACTGCCTGGGCCTCGAGGATGGATCCCTTTCATTGTTCAGGGGACACTCTGCCATCCACTGTTAGATTCCTACTCTGTCCACATCTCTGTGCATGGACCTTCTCAGTCTCTCCTTAGAACTCATTTCAACACCTGACAGGGAACTGGAGCTTTCCTGTGTTTCTGGCATTGTTAGACATCTTTTCTTTAAAAAAAAAAAAAAAAAAAAAAAAACAGTTCCTTTGAGATAAAACCCAATTCACCCATTTAATGTGTACAACCAAAAGTTTTTAGAATATTTACAAATGTGTGCAAACATCACCACGGTCAGTGTTAAATATTTTCACTGAGAGTGTCTGTTAGATACTGTCTCCTCCTCACTCCACCCTCGCTCTGAGCATTGCTAATCACCCTCCTGCATGCTGACACACTGTCTCCTCCCGTGAATGCATGAATGACATGGCACGTGTCCCTCATGACTGGCTTCTCCCGTCTCTGCTGTCTCAGGGCTTTTATTTCCTGACATCCTCACCAGTGCTCGTTCCTTAAAGTTTAGTTCCAGCCATCCTACTGGGAGGCCGTTGGACCTCATCACGGTTGGATTTTGTTTCCCTGAGTGACTAACGCAGCTGAGCATCATCATGAACACTAGGACATCTACGTCACAGGGTGGGTGGAGCTTTCTTCCATTCCACAGATGAGGAGACTGAGGCACAGCGCAGGAAGGTAATGGCCTGCATACAGGGGCTGACCACGGGCATGAACCCTGAGAGGAGCCTTCCTGCTCCCAGCTGTCCGAGCACATCACCTTTGCCTAGAAGACTGAATTGGGCCAGGGATAACAGAGCAAGAAAGCCTGGTGGCCAAAGGACTTTGGGGGGGGGGAGGACATCTACTGCTCACTTTTAACTGGTTTGTGTGCTGCACAGTCTCCATTTCCATGTGTGAATGGCTATTTTGTGGAAAGCAAGGAAAGGGGGCCAAGTTCTGCCATGTCTGGACTAACACCAGGCTGACAGTGAAGGAACAGTCACAAGTTACAGGGCAGAGAGCAGGAACTCAGCTGGGGAGCAAAGATGAAGCCAGAGCCACGGCCATAGTGGTCCCTTAATAATTCCCAGAACGAGGCTGAGCGCTCTCGCTTGCCATGGTCCGCACAGCTCAAATTAATGTATCTGAATCCAAGGGCTTGGGAGACCCGCTGAGCTGTGTTTATAAAGTGGGTCAGCAAAAGTATGGCCAGGCCTATTTCCCACCCACCTATATTTGGTTTCTTGTACAAGTGAGCATTTGGCCCCAAGACATCTTTTCCTCCTTGAATAGCACCGAACACACTGGAAAATCGGCACTGTCAAAGTTGTTGCTTGAAGATGGGCCTGCTGGCACTCAGGGAGGTCTGAGGAGCCCTGTTTAGTCACTCTCTCCTCTCATTCTCTTCCAGAAATCTCCTTTCACTCCAGGAGGCCTGTGCCCACACTCACCTGAGGACATGTACGCGTGCGCACATAAGCACGCCCCTGCAGGTCTGTGCCAGGCAGGAGGGTCCTCTCTGACCTGATAAGTCCGCTAACAGGCTGGAGGGAAGGCCGAGCAGCAGGTGCTCTCTCAGCTTTCCATCCTGCATCGGCAGCTGTGTCTGCTGATGTTTCACGAGGCCCAGAGCTGGCGTAGAGTGATGGATGGTCCTGCAAGGATGTGGTGCCAGGAGCCAAAGAGCAGCAACACGACACGATGCCGGCTGCGGGGGAAATCAATCTCTGAGCTGCTCCTATGCACAGAGCTTAGAGAGACGCAAGCTGTCACCCCCACAGTCATTTCTCTTGCTGTTTGCCCTGCATCTACGGACAAAGCTCAGTACTCAAGGCAGCTGAGTGACCCACCCAGGGTGCAGCGATGTCACAGCACTGAGGCCCGTGCTAGAAATGCACATGGTGCATCTCTCCTGGCAGCCCAGAACTTATTTAAGGACGGGGGCGGGGGGAGGTGACCTTTCTTCTGTAATTGATTTAGTAATAAATGCAACACTGGGCCTAAAGTAGACATGAAAGCAATAGCCTCTCTCTCTGTCTCTGTCTGTCTCTGTGTCTGTCTCTGTCTCTCTCTCTCTCTCTCTCTCTCTCTCTCTCTCTCTCTCTCTCTGTGTGTGTGTGTGTGCCTCTGTCTCTGTCTCTCTCCCTTTCAAACACAGAGACTTGGTCTACCCTTCCAGGTGAGAAATGAAAGCCAGATGAGTGCAGTGCACATTGGGACCTTTGTAAGCAGAGAAGCTGGGTGAATTTTGGAGGAAGAAGTTTCTATGCAACATCCAAAATATGAACCTCATACAAATAGAGAATCAAACATTTATCTAACTCATTAGTGAGGAAGCCAGCGGGAGCACAAAGTGAAGGGGAACCAGAGACTGGCTCTGATTATTGTGAGAGGAATGTGGATGTGGGTTCGCAAAGCTGGACAGAACCAGCCAGGGCTGGTCAGAGCAGAAACACTGGCCTCTCTGGGGCTCTGTTTTATGTTTGGCAGAGTTCATCTGTGTTTTCACTGAACAAAAGTCATTTGCAACTTAGCAAGCTCTTCAGTGACCTCTGAGTTTATAGAGCCTGGTCCCAGTCAGCAGCATTTACTCAGCCTAAGCTCCTTCCCTACCATGAGGTCGTGGGCTTGTTAGACAGTGTGACAGCAGGACTTTAAATAGGCATGTAACACTTGTCATATTTTAAAGCTTGGGATAATTGTTCTGAATACACAATTATTCATGGCGGGCTACTACTTGTTTTTAAATAAAGTCACCAATGATTTGGGGGTGACAATGTGCAATGTATGTACATTTGTTGCCCCCCATTGATGTGTTTCAAATTTTAGTTGTAGTTTTTTCCCTTCTGCCTCTTTTTCTTTTCTTCTTTTTCTCTTTTCTTTCTTTTTATCCTTGAGTAAAATGGATTTGAAACATAAATAAAAAACTAAATAAAGTCACCATACTTGACAGGGTAGGAGCCCAGGAGGCAATTGTCAGAAGTGATGGAACACAAAATGCAAACTGTTCCTATTTTGTTTTCTTTATTCTTTTGGTCATTTTCACACCTGCTGACATGCTCTTTAGCTTATCGAAAACAACCACCTAAGTGGAGTGAATGGATTTACTTCTCTATCCAACTTACCTTAAATCTTAGACCTATAAACCAGTCTTTCCTGGAACAAGAGGGAATTCTAGCTGTTAAACAAGTGTTTGTCTTCTTCTGCTTCTCCCCTCTCGAGTCAGGGTCAGAAGCCATTTATCTGGCTCCCCTCAAGGTCTGGATGGATGTGCAGTGCCATCAGTCCATACACTGTGTTTAAAGGCAAGGGAGAAGTGACAGCCAGAGAATCTCCTGTTCAATGGCCTGGAGCTCAGCCCTGCCCTGTCAAACTGGCCTTTGGAGACACAGAGATTGTACCACTGACCTTTGATGATATGACCTGAGAAGAGCCCAGATCTGTCCTTGGCACCTTAAGCAGCTGGGAGGATTGTAATTGCCCTGATGCCTGATAGACCAGCCCCAGATCAGAAAGAACACTCGCTCATTCAGTGCCATCTGCCGCTGTGAGCGCTCAGGCTTCCCTTTCCTATGTGGCTCCCAAGACTCTCTGAAAAGCCTTTTTCACAGACACCCAGAACAGCTCTGCGGTTGTCACCTTTGCCCATGGCTCATCCACTCCTGTCCTGATCTGTCTTGCTGAGCCCTTTGGCAGGGCTCACCTGCACATACCACAGATGCCCACCCATTGGTGCCACAGCTATGGACACCGGAGGCCTCAGGTCTCCGTGGGTCTGATGCCTCACAGACCTGCTGGGCTCTCACTGATTGTTCCCTTGGCATGGTGCCTTCTCCCCAGGACCCTGGCAGGTAGCTGGTGCCACTGGGTTTTTCTGCCTCTACAGGGAAGAGCAGATTGGCCTAGAAAGTGTCATTCCTCCCAGTACACAGGCCATCTGCCCAGCTAACGAGGCCCAACGAGTTCGTTCCTCTACAGGGCACAGTGCCCTTATGTATCCACTAGGTCAGGGCTGGCAAAAGTTTTCAGTAAAAGGCCCAATGGTGAATAATGAGGTTTTATGGGTTACACAGCCTCTAACATAACTGGTACTCTGCAGTATGCACAGAAACAATAATGCATAAGATGTGGCTGTGTTCCGATAAAACTTTATTTACAGATGTGGCAGGGGACTGGATTTGACCCATAGCCCCTTGCTCCCAGGTCTGCATCATCTTCAAAGCCCCTTTAAGTTCCTGCAGTACATTTCTTTGATACCACATACACAATTCATTACATATATGGTCTCAAGTAGAACACCAAAGCTTAAGTGTTATTTCAGACAACATTTCTTCTCCTGCAATGATAAACTGAATTTTAACAGTATTTATTGAGAGGCTCATATTTACCAGGTGATATTCTTGCTGCTGGGGAATCCAGTAACATACACGGCTAAGTCCTAGACCTCAAGTGATTACTAGCATAACAAAAGAAGCAGCTCAGAAATTGCTGTCCTTTTGCTAAGATCCATTGTTAAGATTTAAATCAGGTTCCACTGCATTCAAATTTTATTTAAGGATTTCGCAGTGCAGCATGTAAAATGGATGAGCTGTCTGAAATGCCTGTGAGAACTGATGCTCACAACATGTGTGTGTGAGTGTGCGTGCATGTGCGTGTGCGTGTGTGTGTGTGTGGTATTGAAACCAGGGCTTTCAAATTGAGTTATAGCCCTAGCACCTTTTCTATTTTTTATTTTGAGACAGGGTTTTGACATGCTGGCCATGAATTTATAATCCTCCTTGTGCTCTAATATAAATTACTGAGCATAATGGTAGTGGTCTAAACTGGTGGAAGCCAAACCAAAAACAACAGCTTATCTTTCTGATGACCGCTTCCTCCTCCTTCTTCCCTCAGCCCTGAATATAATTTGCTATTTCCTTTACAGCAGGCTGGAAGAAAACTCCAATCTGTTCCTCATGTCATCAATGTCTGCCCCAAACTTCGCCTGTGGCCAGAGTTTACATAACCTTCAGCTCCCTTTGGCTTGGGCCAGACGAGGAGCCCAGCCCCATGAGTCATACGCTTCTCTTAGAGTCCTCAATAAAAGCCTATTCTTTTCTTCTTCTTCTTCTTCCTCTTCTTCTTCTTCTTCCTCTTATTCTTCTTCTTCCTCTTCTTCTTCTTCTGCTTCTTCTTCTTCTTCTTCTTCTTCTTCTTCTTCTTCTTCTTCTTCTTCTTCTTCTTCTTCTTCTTCTTCTTCTTCTTCTTCCTCTTCTTTTGCGTCTCTACTACACCAGAAAACCTAACACTCCTGCCTCAGCTTCCCAGAGCACTGGGATTACAGGGAAGTCCTGACCATGTCACAGAGCAAGGCTATACCAGATTGCACTGGAGGCCAGAATGGTGGCCATTGGGGGCAAACATTGGAACTTTTTTCAACTACAAATGAGTAGGCAGGGCTCAGGATCCTGAATGACTTCCTGCCTGGGAAGTGGCACTTGATGTGCCCTAAGTGTGAGCTGGTTCCCTCCACTAGGGCAGCAGCCGGTTACTCCAAGCATTTGATGTCTTGCTGTGCTTCTTTTCTCAGCCAGATTAGGTCCTGATGGAGGACCACTTAGACACAAACAAGTTATGCCGAGATTTTCTCTTCAACACGTATACTTCAGTACTGCCACCAGGACTCTGTATATCTCTATCATAAAACCTGCACTGGCTTGTAGTTCTTCTGACAGTGTGCATGGAAGGATCAAAAGGCTTCTCTTGGTCAAATTTTAAGTAGCCACTTGCATGTTATTGAAGGAACAACACTATAGTTTATAAAAATGATCTCAAACCTCGTGATCCCAGCATTTTGGAAGGCAGAGGCAGGAGACATGCAAGTTTAAATACAGTCTGGCTGATCTAGGGACTTAGTGAGAACTTGTGTCAAAATTTTTAAAAATTGTTTTAAAAGTTCAGTGCAAAGGCCCTGGGTTAACCTCCAGTATTGTAATTAAAAAGAAAAAAAAAGAAAGAAAGAAACTCTCAGTTATTGCAAGGTGCCTTTGGGAGGTACCATGTTTTGGCAGGATTCTATAATATTTTCCTCTATTATAATATGGGCTCCAAAAGCTTTGAATTTTACTCGAGAACTTTACTGCAAAATGGTGAAAGAGAACTTTAAAGAGGGAAAATGAAGAACTGATCATCAAGTGACACCACATTTTAAGCTCTGTGCATCATATAAGAACCATGATTTACCTGGGTGCCCAATGTGTGTTACAGTATTAAAACTGGTATTTTTAAACTCTGTTTGTTTCTTTCTTATTTATTTACTTAGAGACAAGTTCTCACTATATAGTTCAGTTGGCCTTGATCTCACAGCAATCCTTTGACTCAGCCTCGTGAGTGCTGGGATTATAAACATGTACCACCATGCCTAGTTTATTATTTCCTTTTAAAAGTGCTGGCCAGAGTCCCTTAGGCACACTGCACATCCTACTGCAGAGATCAGGCTGGCTTCTCTCAATCACAGTCACTCCTGTGTCACCTTCATCAACCCACCAAATGAAAGGGCAGCTCTTTCATGGTATGGACAAGTATTTCTCTTTGAAAGGTTGCATTTCTTCTAGCACTTTCCATAAGTGAGCAGAACTTGTCATTGATTTTGGAAAAATATTAAATATGCATAAAGCAGCAACAGATCTATCTGGTGTTTTCAAACAGTATCCAAAGCTCACCTTGCCCTGACTCATGAGTTCTTTCTAGACTGAGCTGGAGTGCAGAGGCTTTTGCATTCGTGTCCATGTTGGCAATACATTCAGACACTCAACTTAAGCCTTATCCTTGTCCCTTTCCTTCTAGGAAAATTGAAAAAGAAAATTCCCACTTGTATCTATGAGACTGTCACCTGCCAGTACCCAGCTGTAGGAGGCTCACCTGTACCATGTAGAACAACACACCATTTATCCTTACATGTCAAATGTCACATATTTGAGTGTTGAAAATATGATGGGAACACAAAATATGTCAAAATCAAATGGCCTAACATGGAAATTAGCCTTTTAAAAGGGGTCATATTTCTAATGCAAGTTTAGAGACTTCAGCCTATGGACTCCAGGGTTCAACTCCCCCTTGCTATCCTTCCCCAGATCCTTCAGAGAAGCACAAGCTTCCAGCAAGGAACCGTTTTTTGCATGCGTTGCCTTTGCTTTCCACAGGCCTGCACTGGGACAGCACTGAAGAGAATGTGATAGAGAAGCCTGAACACTCCTGGCCTGTGGAATCACATTGCAAGGAGGTGTGTTGGTTACTTTTCTCTTATTGCTGTGACAAAACACCCAACATCCAAAATTAAGAAATGAAAGGTTTATTTAGCTCACAGTTTGCGAAGGTATACTTGGCTGGCTCCAAGTGGCAGAAGGCAACAGTTCATGATGGCAGAAACAACAAAAGCAAAAAGGGAGGAACATGGAGAAAAGATTCTTTCTGTCCATTATGTAGGCCACAGCAACTTGAGTGTAGCAATCACATTCATAATCTTAGTATTGAACTATGAGTCATTCACAAACTCTAGAAGCCTGATGGATGAGGCTTTGTGAGGGGGACATCCAGACACAAACCATAACATTCTACTCCTGGTCCCCCCAAAGACTCATGCACACTCTTTATGAAAAAGGCATTTAGTCCATCTCCAAGAGTTGCCAAAATTTTAAGTCTCAGCACTGCTAAAAAGTCTAAGTCCTAAATCTCCTCCAACATGTAAGGCAAACTCTCAGCTGTGAGATCCTATACAAAAGAAAAGAAAAATCAAACATTTCCAACATTCAGGCACAAGACAAACATTAGGTACAAAAGGTACAAACAGGAATACAAAGGATTGGGACCAAAGCAAATCCAAAATCCATTAGGGCAAACATTAAGTCCTATCATTCCATGTGCCACATTTGAAGCAATGTGTGGCAAGATATGAACTCCCAATGGCTTGCATGACTTTGCCCCTACAGCATTTCCAGTGGTGGTAGCTCACAAGGCTTTTCTCTTAGCCACTCTGGAACATGGTGCTCTGAGACTTTCTCCTCAAAGCAAAGTCTTTCACCTTTTCAGTTTTAAAGCCACAAAAGATGGAGACTCATTGCTTCTTGTGATGCCCTTAGGCCATAGTTCATATTTTCTTGTTCCTTCTCAGCAATCGAGATCTCAACTCTAACTCCAATCCACAGATTTACTGGAGATTTTTTCCTGGCCAAACTCACAACATTTTAAATCATTTTTTGTGGGTTCTTTGGTCTTGATTTGCAACATAAATCTGGCTAAAGTCCCCCCAAATAGCCATGCCACTGCCCCAAAATTTTTCTGCCTTGAAATTTCCTCTGCTGGTTTAGTCTGCTGCCCTTAATCTTAGTCTCTAGCAGAGTTTCTGTACATGAGTAAAATGCAGACAAACTTTTTACTGAGTCATAACAAACCTTATCTGGAGTCCAACAACCAATGCAGTCTTTCCCAGCAGAAACCTCCCAAGCCTGATCTTTACTGGCAGGATTTCTATCAGCCTTCTGAACTTTGACCAGAATCTCCCATGCAGAACAGCCTAAGTTGTTCCAGCTCTACTCTTTTAAGTGAAATCTCTGAACATTTCTAAACTCTTCCTACAAGCCATTCCCAAAGGCTCTTGAACCACATGGCCAGGTACAGCCAAACAACAACCCCACTCCTGGTACCAAATTCTGTGTTGGTTAATTTTCTCTTCTTGCTGAGACAAAATATCCAACACCTAAAATTAAGGAAAGACAGGTTTATTTAGCCCACAGTTTGTGGAGGCGTCAGTCCATAATCAGCTGGCTCCAAGGCAGGGTGACATGGCACAGGGCAACAGTTCATGGTGGCAGAAACAACAAGAGCAAAAAGACAAGAGCACTGAAAGAAGACCCTTTCTGTCCCTTATATTGTATGTAGGCCACAACCATTTGGGTATAAACATCCATAACTCCAGCACTGGACCTTGAATCATTCACAAACTAGAAGCCTGTCCCTTTGACTGCATGAGGCTTTGGGGCAGACACCCAGACACAAATCATAGCATGGGGGAAACCAGGACTCCCCCACCCAAGGGCACACCTATCACTCCCACACTGGCCAGCTCTTTACCAGGATTGCATTTTACTCTGTGGTTTCTACTCATTCTCCTCCCAGAAGCACCTCAGAAGGGGAATAAAATAGCCAAGGCTCAAGATGGGAATGGTGGCATATGCCTGTGACCTCAGCACTCTGGAGGCTGAAGCAGGAGGATCACAGTGATCTGGAGGCCAGTCAGTGAATTCAAGATCTGCCTTAATTACCAGTGAGATCCTATCTCAAAAAAAAATGAAATGAAATGAAATAAAATAAAATAGCTAAGACTCATGTGTGTGTGTGTGTGTGTGTGTGTGTGTGTGTGTGTGTGTGTGTGTGCTCACATGCTGCCTGGGTGGGTATAAGTGAAATTATCATTATCAACCACAACTCCCCACCAAACTCCACAGTAATCACATCCATGGGCTCATGAAATGACAGAGAGAGCCTTGCTAGGAGATGTAGGAGTCTGACTTGCCAGAAAACCATGGGGGTGGGACCTGGATTCCCCCACCTCTAAGTCTCAGCACCATGGTTTCCTGATGGTCTACATGGAAGCAGGTGCTCTGTTGACTGTAGGTGCTGTGACCTGAGCAGGACCGGACCAGCAGGCCTCGCAGGGCAGGGCAGTCCCTAGCAGCCCAGGCTCCTTGCTCTGTGATGTGCAGCTGTACCAATCCTTTTGAGTTCTTGAGTAGGTCTTGCTCAAGGAATCTGTTGCTCAGACCTCTGAGATTGGTTCTCAGATTCTGGAACATTTAGGTTCTTGGGTATCCTGCAGCCAGAGGACTGCTCTTTCATGTTTCTTCTTCTATTTGTTTTTGTTTTGTTTTGTTATGTTTAGACAAGGTCTTACTATGCAGTTCAGGCAAGCCTCAAACTTACAGTGATCCTCCTGCCTCAGCCTCCTCCTAAGTACTGGGATTACAGGTATGTGCCATAATACCTGGTCAGTTTTCTTCTTTAGCAGCTAAAAAAAACAAAAACAAAAAACACTTTGTCCTTTTATTTTCTGAAACCTCAAAGAAAATTGGTTCTGACCTCTCTCTCTCTCTCTCTCTCTCTCTCTCTCTCTCTCTCTGTCTTTCTCAATCTCTTGTTTCCACTTTAGTTTGACTTCAGTAGAAAATCCCACTGTGGCCTTTTGTGGAAGAAGCAGATGGTAGTTATACTGGATCTGCAGACACCCATCCTTGTAACCCTAACAGGGTTGATCCCAGCTCTGGTGACTGCTGGGTTCAGAGCCCCTGGAGAAGACTGTCTGACAGTGTCACTCATGTGTCATGTCACTGCCATGGTGCCAGAACACAGGTTTATGGCTTGATCAGTATTTTCCATGAGAGCTCAGCCCCTGGGCTCTCCTGGCCACACTCCGAAGCAGTAGCAGGGATTCTCTTTCTCTCTCTCTCTCTCTCTCTCTCTCTCTCTCTCTCTCTCTCTTTCTATTGGAAATAAATTCTTTCTTGCTACAGCCTCTTTGAGGACCTTTTCTTTCACTGCAAAAGAATGCAGAAACCAGACCCTATCCTGGATCATGTTCACTTCTCTTTATCTCTCATTTGGATTTCCCTGCTCTCCCCTTCTCTACTCCTCCTGTCCGGCCTGTTGCCTATCTTCTTGCTCCAGTAATCTCACCTGCTCTCCTGCTCACCCCTCTGCCTTCTGACTCCTCTGTCTTTCACTGTTCTTCTTAATTTAGTGACTGTTAAGGCAGATAACAGAGCACTGAAGGACGAAATGCTCTCTGTCCTCAGGAACCCACAAGAAACATTTCCTATATGGCCTTCTTTTTTCTCTTAGTCATATGAAAGCATGAAAAATCTAGGTATTACTTAGGATTAGCAAGGATTCTCTTATGAAAATTCAAAACCTCTTAGAATTCTGGCTTCATTAGTCATTCATACATTAGTCTGAGTTAATTCAATGAGGTTGCTTTCTCTCTCACACTTAGTTAAGTGAATGCTCTGTAAGATAGATTCTGATTGAAGAAGGAAAAATAAGAGATCTGAGATAATAAAAGTTTTGGAGGCATGGCAGCCTTAGGGAAGCACTTAGAAAAGCATAGGCATAGAGATTCTTTTCCACCAAAGCTCACCATACACGTCTGTGACTTTTATATTCATTTGAACCCAGGCAAAAATCAGAGGACTTTGGGGGAGTTTAGAATTTTTATTTTTCCGGAAGCAAAAAAATTTTTGGCCTTCCTCTTAGCAGCAATATGTGGGATGTTTTTACTGCTTGTTTCCCCCAGGAGATCACAAATCCCATGAAATCAGGGTATCTGCCTGTTCCCCTGCCTGCAAAAGTGTCTGATCCACATCCAGTAGGGATCAGTAGATAGCCCAGGAAGGAGGGGAACTGCATGAGGTGGTGGGATTTGGCTCAGGCGGACTTCATGGGGAAGAGTTGAAAGAAGAGTGCTGGACTGTATATTTGGAGCTCAAGGCACCAGAAGAAGCAAGTTGCTACCTGGCCGGGACCCTTACATTTCAAAACACTGAGCATGCAGACCAGAATGCTTCCTGCAGTGCCCTGGAAAGCACCCAGGGTTGTGTGCATGGGGGTGATAGGATGATTCTACCTCCTCTCTGAGAGATCTGCAGATGGCCAGGAAAGTGGAGGCTGTGTGGTCCCGCAGAGTCACACTGAACTCCATGCAGGGCCTTGCTTGAAGCTGCAGGGATGCCTGATCTTCAGAAAGCTCTAGAGCACTGTCCATGGTGCTCTCCCTTCTGTAACCCAGCAGAATCCTGCAGTCTGGCCTATAGGGGTGTGGCTGCTATGACAGGCAATGGGGCAACTCCAGTACCTTTCTGGCGTGGGCTGGGACACATCTGCTCAGAAGTGGGGTGCCCGCCTATCCTCAGGGAGTCTGCCCTGCCAAGAGCCCACATGCGCGTGGAGTGCAGAGCCACCTCGCTCCCACTGCCTCCGGCTGAGGGTGGCACATGCATGTCCTCCAGTCCTTCGTCCTGCTGCTGTTGCCTCCCCTCACTAAAGCTGGGGACTTGGCCTTCTTTTCCCCTTTGTTTCAAAAATAATGAGGAGTCAGGAACCTGCCACACACCAGCCATCAGTGCAAGGGCACTTCCAATCAGGGAACATCACAGGAGCCAGAGGGCACAGATCTTGTCATCCCTGAGGGACAGGTGCTCTGTCTGTGTCACTGAGACTGCATCCGGGCATGAGTCATGTTGCTGGACATAATGAATTTAGCTCTTCACTAGCACAGCAAATGGGGTTCCGCAGCAGCATTAGGATCAAGCTGAGTAATAAGATGTGTCTGTATCCCAGTAATGCCCATTTATTAGCTTCTTTGGGAACACACATATTAAGAAAAGCACATTTTGTGTAGCTCAGGAGCTGAGGGAGCTGCTTGTTAAAAATTTCCACTGAAGCAACCTCAATCTAAGGATTTGTTCTAAAGAGCTGGGCCTGTGTCACTGAAGGCATTGCTTGAGAAGTAAAAGAATCCCTCAAGTGCCATGAGTGCAAATGACTGTGCCTTACATGAAATCCCTGCGGGATATTTAACCTTAGTGGAAGAGGAAAGCTATGGGTCTGCAGAGAGGACAGCCCAGGGGAGGCCACTGACACAGGCTGTCTTTTGCCAGAATGTCAATTGACTTTTAAAACAGCAGCATGGGATCAACTTTAATTGTCTGTGAGGTTACACAGGAAGGAGAATAGGTTTTTGTGTCACCAGGAAAAGCAGCTGCCTACTTGGATCAGGAAAGAGGGGGCAGGCTCCTTTAGTACCCTCAGAACCCACTAGGCAGCTCAACTCTAGCTGAAATCCAACCACTTCAGGTTCATTTCCTGGCTCACACCAGCCTCTTTCCAGGGAAAGGTGTCACTAGGACACACCCCACACTGAGCGTATTGGCACTGCACAGTGCCAGCTCCAACTGCATATGGCAGCCCTATGCAGCATTATCAGCATGAATAGCTTGAAACTCTTCCTGCTAATGGCTTGGTGGAAGGAAGAAGAGAGCAGGAAGGCTCCAGGATCTGAGGGAGAAGGAGAAAATACAGACAAGGTAGAGAGAGCATGAGTACCAGACAAGAAAATGTGGACCTGAAACCAATTTTGCCCATTTTTATTTCACTGTTTTTGCAAAGGACAGTTTAAGAAACAGAAGTCCCAGTATCTGTCATCTGAGAGCTCACAAATGTAGAAAACACCGTGCGAGTCCCATGCAGTCTTGGGAGGCAGTGGAAGCACTTAGGGGTGGGGCGCAGTGGGAGGAAGTTCGGTCACTGGGGACGTGGCCTGGAGGGGACAGTGGGACATCAGCCCTGCCTCCTCCTGTCTCTTCGCTATCTGCCATGAGAGGAGACCCTGGCTCTGCCCATGACATGCTGCCACAGGAGAGCAATGGGGCCAGATGAATATGGACTGAAACTGAGAAAAACTCAATCTTTACTCTTTCTCTAAGCTGATTCCCTCAGATATTTTGTGATAGTCACAGAAAGCTGACCAACATGACTATTTTCTTTTACAAATGACCCAGTCTCAGTTACTCTGTAACAACAGAAAATGGAATAAGGCAGTCCTGAGGGGCAGCTATGACGGTCGTCCTCCACATCAGAACCCTACAGTGGGTTCTCCATTGCCCGTGCATACACCTGAGGCCCCTGAGGAAGTCACAGAGCTTTTCCTACTCATCTGGCCTGTCTTCTTAAAAGCGGCCTTGCTGCCTCCTTCCACTTTCCCGCTGAATTTTCTGTAGCTCATGTCTCTTTTCTGACTGCTCTCTGCCACTCACTGACCTGGGTGCTATTATGTCCTATTTTCAAAACACTTTCCACTCTTCCCAGTCACAGGGCTGTTAGAATGGTCTGGCAGAGTACAAGTAAGTCACTCCTATTTCTAATGTAATAGTCATACATGTTAGCACAGATGATATAAAAAGTTCAACTAGATAAGGAGGCAAACTCTGGAGTCAGCATTTCCAGCTTCAATGGCTAGCTCATCACTTCACCTGTAGTATCCTTATTTAAAAATGAGAATAATAACACTTATCTAATAAAATTGTTAATGAGAAATAAGGGGGTTAAAACAACATTTTCGATCTTAATCCCTAGTACATGTTAAGTGCATAGTGAAAGGATTTTGCCCTGAATGGGACCCTGCAGTGGTGGGAGGCTGGGAGGCGGAACCAAGGGGCTCTATCTTGAGGTCACCTTCCCCACCCCGAGGCAATTTACCTGTGGCACTAAATGAATTCCAATGGGCTACTTGTGCATCAGTAAAGCCCCTTAGGCACCACCCCAAACCTAAGCTATACGTATACTCCCACACCATGTGTCTGGCAGAGAGAAAAATCAGACCTCAGTGGTCGTGGGGTTCTTTCTCTGCGTTCTTAAAATAAAGGCCACTTTTATTTCATATTTCTATCTTTTTAGCCATGCCAAAAATTCTATCACGTAGTACATGTTGGCTACAGATGTCATTAGCAACAATATTAGCATTAGTAATAATTAGTAATGATATTTATAGAATTTCATTTTCCCTTTCAAAACATCAGAAGGTAGTTGTCAACACAGCTAGGGCAGCAGGACCCTGTAATTCAGGAGCCATGTTTATATTCTGATTGGTGGCAAATACTGATTGACAGGTGGAGCCAGCAAATGTAGACACACAACTCATTCCTCCGCACCCCTCCCTGCTTTCTAAAAGACATTTTTGGCTGGTAGACACTGCCTTAAGGAAAGTATTTCTTCCCTCTGTTTAGGCCTAGGGCCACTGGAGTCTGCCAAGATTCAAGCGAACTCAGGGTACTCCAACTCACCTCCTGATCCATCTCTACTGACTACAGTTTATAATCCACTTCCACCTTCATGGTTTTGATATAGGGGAATGAAACTCCCAACCTACTATGTCCCGTACAAGTTCATGTTCTCTAGAATCAAAGAATGAATTTTAGGAACAACAGAGGTTATATTTATAGAGAGAAAGAAAGCGTCTGTCCCAAGGGGTCCCCAGGGGCTTACCCAAGGTCTTTTCCAGGGACTTTTATAGAGTAAATCCATGGGATGAGACGGTTCAAGGTGGGGGAAGACTGGGAACTCACAAAACAGATGGGCATAAAGTGGGACGTAACTACAGTTAGCCAATAAGATTAATAGTTCAGGTAAAATTGATTACATTAGGGACAAAGGGGAAAGCAAGTCTTGTAGGAAGCAGGCATTATTAGAGTTGTGACCTTCCCCCTAGAGGAGTGGGATAGGGACTCCAGGGTGATAGGGAACTAATTAGAATATCAGTCTTTAGGATGTGGATGCATTTGTTTGATCCTTTTTTTTTTTTTTTTGTCTTTTTCATTTTTATCGGTACCAGGGATCGAACTCACGACCGCCTGCTCGCAAGGCAGGTGCTTATGCTGTTGAGCTAAATCCCCAGCTCCTTGTTTGATCCTTTGTCTTGAGGCTTGACCCACAGTAGGAGCTGTCTGTCTGCGCACCCCCCCCCCACCCAAAGTTGTAAGGTATCTGCACTGGCTCCTCTGAGGACCTGTCTCACTGTCTATAATATTTCTAACTCACTCAACTGCCTGCAACAGTTTCAGGTCATTTCCTCAGGGATCACTGAAGCAGACAGACTCTGTTGCATGTCTCTGAAAATGTTGTAGCTGCTGCCATTTGCATGGACACTCAGTTTGCTTTGGAGGTTTTGCGCAGATGCAGCTAGAGATTGTGAGATTCTTGTCAAGGAGGCTTAATGCAAACCACCTGGCAGGAAACACATCACATAATTTGTCCTGGTTTTACAAAACAGTCACACTTCCCTGCTGAACAGGAAACAGCTTCATAAGGAAAAAGGGAAGGGAGGAGACTGAGCCTTCCTTCTGTTCAGTCAGTGGTTAGCAGGGCTGCAGCACCTGTCACACTCTGTCACACTTCAGTGATGGCTAAAATGCCTTGGAGATTAGGCAACAATGATGAGACCTGAGAAGAGATGAAAGAAAACCCAGTTGCAGCCAGATAGCATGGCTATCTATTAACGAATTATTACAGGCTAAAGCAGGCTTTAATGAGATTTTAACAAAGGAAATCGAGCTGCATTCCTCTGGGACAGAGATTTTATTATGTGAGTGATGAAGCTGGGAAGGGGCCCTCTCCGGGAGGAGCGGCGGTGAAGGGAGACATGTGGCCCTGCCTGGCTTCTCCAAGAAGCACTTTTAGGAGGATCCAGCAGCTGTCCCTGAAGCAGGTTCCAATTGGTGCGGGCCTAGCAGCTGAGGGGTCTCCAGCAAAACAGTGTTGGACCTCTGCATGGAGAATCTGCTACATTGCCGTGCTTTTGGTTACCTTAACGAGTGATAGAACTGTGGTGGCCGCGACTGAAAAGATAAGAAGTATGAAATATAAATGACCTTTATTTTAAGAATGCGGGGAGAGACCCCCGATCCCCTGGGGCGCGGCATCTCCCCCAGGGTCGGGGATCTCTCCATGGAACACGTGGAGTAGGGGCATACATGTAGCTTAGGTTGGGGGTGGTGCCTGAGGGGCATTAGGGATGCGAAGGTTCTCATTGGTATTCATTTCGTGCCAGATCAAATTCCTAGGGGTGGGGAAGATAGAGCTCCTTGGTTCTGCCTGAGACTTTACCGGCTACAATGTCCTGTCTGGGCCAAAATTCTTTCAAGGAGCATCATAAAAGTCTCAGGAGTCTTAAGTGGGATTTCAGAAAAGATGATATGGATCTAATGCTCTTGGTTCAAGAGAAGAAAGAGAAAATAGGTTACATGGAGTAGGTCAGAGGGAGGGAGGGAACCGGGCAATCTGAGATAGATGCATAGACCTTCTGCATGGACGGCCTGTCCTTTTTCCTTGGCCACCCCTTTCATCTTTTTGCTACATAAAAGTGGGTAGGGAGTCAATAATATTAATATGAATACCTCTGTTACCCAGGAGTTTGTCTTATTTGGAATAGGAGCCTCATTGAAGGTCATTGAAGACACTGAGGAATAACCGGGGTGATCCAAGAATACCAGGGCTGTTAAATGGCATAATTTCTTAGGAAAGGGGTGCTGGCCTTTCTTTTGCAAGAAGCTCTGAGATCATGCATAAGTGGTCTCCTCATCACAGAGTCAGGGAGCCTGACCCCAGCAGCTGGGGTACTGAGAGAGACCAGGTTACCCTCAGAGCAGAAAAATTGACATCGCTGCATGCTGTGCTGGCTATTTCCCCCCTGAAACTCAGCGGCAAGGCGGGTTGCTAAAATGTTTAGCATCTGATACTGTATGATAAATGGGTGTGCAAGAGAGCTGCACTTCCCTTGATGACTCACACTATAGGACAGAGATTTAATAGAAGTGAAGATTGAAAGGATTTTGGCCCAGACCAGACACTGTAGCTGGAAAAGCCTTGGAGGCAAAACCAAGGGGCTCCATCTCCCCCACTCCTAGGAATTTACCTGTGGCCCTATGTTCCCTACCCCTAGGAATTTGCCCCTGGTGCCAAACAAGTGCCAATGGGCTACCTGTGCATCCCTAATGCCCCCTCAGTCTCCACCCCAAACCTAAGCTACGTGTATGCCTTTACTCTATGGGTCCCAGGGAGAGATCGCCAACCCCAGGGGGGAGGTGCCGTGCCCCAGGGGATCAGGGGGTTCCTCCCGGCATTCTTAAAATAAAGGTCATTTATATTTCATACTTCTTATCTTTTCAGCTGCCGTGCCACAGTTCTATCAAAGATGAACTTAAAATGGCATAGGAGATAAATGTCAGAACATACATCTTTGAGACGGTGAACTTGTTTTGTTAGAATACAGGGCCATCATTATTGTTAGCCAACATTTATAAAGCACTGAGTGCCAGGTGCTGTATTAGCTGTGTCACACATGTTAGCTCAGTGCTTCTCGTGTTCTCTGCAGTAATGAACCAGGAATCTTTTTAATTTTCCAATCAGTCATAAACAAATGCTTTTGTAAAGTTCAACAAAGATCAATTACTAGAAAAATGAATTTTTAAAAAAAAATTGAGCTGGCATGGTGGCACACATCTATGATCCCAGTACTTGGGAGGCTGAGACAGGAGGATCAATGGGTGTTTGAAGCCAACCTGGGCTACAAAGTGAGCTCAAGGCTGAACTGCATAGTGAGACATTGAATATAAAAAGACCAAAAAAAAAAAAAAATTGAAGCTCAATTACTATTTTTTCTATGGAAACTTTTTATTTTAAAGGGAATAAAACAAAACAATAAAATGAAACAAAACAAAGAATGATATTGGAATTCAAAAACATGACAGTAGGAAATCTACAATAGCTGTCATATTGCATAGTGTTATTCTACATAGACACTTAAGAGAACCAGCCTTAGGTCTGCACAGTCAATCACACAATACAAGTTCTTTCTTAACTTAGTTGCTGGCACACTGGTGCTGCTTCCTGATTCTCCCTGGCCAGCTCAGTGGCTGCTAGCACTTAGGAGGGCACTGCTACCAGTTCTCTCCCAACCGGCTCAGCCGCTCTCCATTCCTATTATTTTATTAAAAACATAAAAGTACTCTGGCACTCTAGAAAGTCGCTATAAATTTGAATATGCATTCTTAATTGCTGTGCTTCCTTTACCTCAGACCAAAACAAGACTTCCAAGACTCACATGTGTTCACAGGCTGTGTTAAGAGCACTGTATGAACCCCTCTAGCTCTCATCTCAAAGTCGTACATGTGATTAGTATTTCAGTTCTGTAGATGAGGCATCTAAGGAACAACTAGCTATCTTGCTACAAAATTAGATTCTGTAGTCATCGATTAGCTTTGCAAAGGGAGTCATTCTCTATTCCATGACTACAGACATGTATCCCAACTGGTCACTGTAAGGTTAAGAGTAGCTTCAGACAAGCAAGCCTTAATGAGAAAGCACAAAAGGAGTACGGTAACTCAGGCCTCTGCAGAAAACAATGGCCAGCCTGGCGACCCTTTCAGAGCATCACCTTTGCTATCTGGACAGTCCAGCCAAGGGCTGCAGATGGCGCTGGATGCAGTCTGGGTTTGTTTCCTTGGCCCCTCCTTGCAGCGTGAGCTTGTTAGTCCCTCCTGGAGGGCGGCTGGAAAATTATGTTAATGTATGTGAAGTGCCTCAAATGTCTGGCACTTAGTAAGTGCTGATAGATGCCAGTCTGAAAAACAACATAGTGTGAAAACTTCAGGTTCCCCAAGGCTCCTGCCTGCCCCTCCCCGCTCCAAATCGGAGCCACGGGGAAGTCACTGGCAGCTGCCAGACCTGGGCCGCAGCTGACGTTGGGCTGGACAAGCCTTTGTCTTGAGGGGCTGCAGCGTGCACCGCGGGATGACTGCGCCCCCTAGACGACAGTGTGTGTCGTCCCCCTCCTTTCCTTTTTTTTTTTTTTTTTTCCCCAAGGCAGGCACTTATGCTGTTGAGCTAAATCGCCAGACACCCCCCCCCCCAGCCCTGTCCTCTCCCCCTCCAGTGAGGACAAGCAAAATCGTCTCTCATCGTGATCAGATGTCCCCCGGAGGGAGGCACGTTTGTCCCCATCCAAGAGCCACTGATAGGGAGGAAAGAGAATATTAATAATAGGCCTGTATCTTTTTATAGCTTTTCAGTTTAAAAAAGCTTCTGCACATGGGAAAGAGATCAGAAGAGGAAAAGGGAAAAGGGAAGGAAGGGAGGAAATGCAGAGGCCAAGGGGGAGCCGGGCAGACACCCCAGTCCTGCGCTCTGGGGCCGCGCTCAGGGTCTCTCCCGTGGCAGTGCCCGTGCCCGGGACAAAGCTGAGCAAGGCCCAGACATGCTCCTTCTCGTGGCTTCGGTTGCTGTTTCTGACCTCACATGCCACCCGGTAACCTCAGCCTGCAAAGGGAAGCTCCATTCCCGGGTGCTTCCGCACCAGTGCCCCTCGGCCCGCTGACCAGCTGCGGCCGCTTCAGCGTGTGGTCTTCCTCACGGCCGGCCAGCACGCAGGTCCAGAGAGGAGCCCTGTGCGGTCCCCAGCCCGCCACCCCACTTTACAAATGAGGATACCGGGATCCACGGAGATCTAGGGCGTGACCTGGAGCAGGTTCCTCCGGGGGGTCTGGCTCCTTGGGGGTCAAAGAGAGGTAACCCTTTGCCCTTTGTGGGGTGTCAAGGTGGCTTTCAGCTATGCGCCCCTGTTGGGGCAAGCGGGCAGCTCTTCCTCCTCCATTTCACCGACCCTGTGAGACACACCCCAATTTTCTGCACCCAGAAGCCTGTCTCTTGGGTTCACCAAGCCTGTGCACGGCTTCCTGGGTACCATGTGCTCACCCTGCCGCTGCACGCTTTTCTACCTCGATTCCTATATAATGACATACTTGTTTCATGTCTCCCACCCAACTGGGAGTCCTGAAAGACTCCATATATACGGATCGATTCGTCTGTCTGTCTTCCATAACGCCTGCTGCAGTAAATATTTACCTAATGTAGATGGGCCTTGTGGATGATAGGAGTGATCAGATCTAGATATCTACCCATGAATCCATTTCGTGTCTAAATTCAATATTGGTAAAACAAAACAAAACAAAACAAAACAAAACAAAACAAAACAAAAAACAGCCCATGTGGTGAGGCTTGCCTACAAGCCCAGCACTCTGGGAGGTGAGGTATTACAAGTTCAAGTCCAGCCTGAGCAACTGAGCAACTTAGTGACTTAATGCGATACTGTCTCAAAAAAAAAAAATATATATATATATATATATATGGATTGAGGGTGTGGCTTCGTATCCAGTACTGCCAAACAAACTCAGACATGACAACCACCACCACCACAACAACAAATAAACAACTATAACAACATGCAGAGAGTCCTTACTGACAGTAGACATTCATAGAAAGATGTGTAAGTCAGGGATTTGTGCCATATGAACGGGCTGATGTGCAAACATGCATGTGCATGCGTCTGTGTGTGTGCTCATGCATAGACAGCAGTATGACACAGTGATGCAGTATTCTGAAGTCATGAAGGACTGGCTTCCAGTCCCAGTTCCAACACTGGTTGTGGGAGCTCAGACAAGTTACTCTACATCTCACTTCACTTCTGCATTTACAAAATAGAGAAAACCATACTCCAGTTATAACCTTATGAACTTGTCATGAGGATCATTTATTCAGTTCATCAGCAAGCATTTACCAAGTCTTCATATGCGTTTTACATCCAGTAGGAACAAAATAAGGTACATAGCTGATTTACCAAAGCGCCTGGTACATATTAAATACTTAAATATGTTTAATATGGTTCAGATTCCACATTTGACGATTGAAGTAATTGCAGCAGCTGTCTTACACACACACATACACATAGATAGAGACCTATGGCTTTAACTCACAGCATTCATTTTCAAATCTGGATGGAGGGAGGTGTGGTCTTTGGCCAGAATTGTTTTCTCTTCTCCAGTAAGCCTAAGTATTTATGTTCTATTCCTTTTATTATGTCAATGTCCATACCTACAAAAACATCAGGAGCCATTAGTAATGCCACTTACCGAGTGCCTTGCACATTTGAGTCTTCCCACAGCTCTGTAAGGCAGTTAGTTGGCCTGCATTTTATGGTGAAGGAACAGAATCTAAGCTGGAGTGTTTCCTGTATTTCCCACAGGGCCTGTACATTGTGTGATCTTCCTCCAAATAGCACACTGTCTACCTGCTTTAGGTTCTACTAGTAGAACAACCTAAACGCCAGGCCAAGGTGAGGAACAGTCATCTATGTGCTTTGTTAACTCTTCCTGAAAGTCCTGGGTGCAGAGCTTTCTGAAATGCTGAAACAACTGATTTGAAGTCTGGCCAAAAGAGCCAGCACCATATCCCATTGGCAGGGGCTTCATATTACCTTGCTGCATTCTCTCTGTCCCTAGAGAGGAGGGGTCTTCCACCAACTCCCAGGTCTCCTTTGTCTACCCATTCCTCTCTGGACAGGGATGTGGTGAATTCCTCCTGACTTTTTACAGAGCAGTGCGGTTGATCTCAGAAGCAGGTCATCTGGTCCACATTTGTTTCTCTTCTAGATAAACTGGCAGCCACTTTCTCTTCCATGGCCATGTAGTGAGGGGCATAGAGTCTTTAGTCCCCACCTTATCCCCTCCCCAGAGCCTGGTGCGTCCCAGTCCCTAGCAGCTTTTGTCTGTTCCAGGTTGTATCAGAGATCAGTACACATGGAAGCTATCAGACACTTGTCAAACCATTAATTAAACTGAGACGCATATTTCTGTCTGACAGTTCTCATGGACAGTTATTATCAGGTCAGGATTCTGAGGGGAAAAAGAAAATAACTTCAGGGCCCAAACCCTGGCTTCAGTAGCAGGTCAGAAATTTTCTGTGGTTTACTCTTTTCTGGATCAGCTAAATTGCTGGCAGTGATGGAAGCCACAGACACACATGCTATCAGCAGGCTTCAGGAATGGCCAGCTGTTCACGATTGATTCATTTCATAGTTGACCAAGTAGGAGGAGGGATCACTTAGGGTGATCTATGCTGAGGGACCCAGAATATACAACTGAGAACTGCTAATTCTAGTTCTGTCAGAAACAGCTTATGCATATTAATGAGTTATTTGGGACAAAAGTCCACTGGGCAGACCCACTTGTACCCCTATGTAGCATCTAAGACATAAAGTCCTGGCTGGGGATTTAGTTCAGCAGCATAAGCGCCCACCTTTCAAACACACAGTCATGAGTTCGATCCCAGGTACAAAACGGGGGGGGGGGGAAGGAGAAAGAAAGAAAGAAAGTCCCCGCCTACCCCCAAACGGTGGCTCTGTGGTGTGGGTCAGGCTTCTTTCTGGGTCATCGTGTTCCCTTCTGAACTGTGAATGTTTTGATCCGGATCAGCACCACTCTCCTGCATTCCTGCTGGCTCCAGGAGTGCTCTGGTGGCTCTGAAGGTTTGAAGATGAATGAATCCAGAGGAGAAGCCTAATGAGTAAAGAAGAAACTTAGCAGATGCCAAGAGGGAGTTTATTCCAGGCATATTAAATGATCACAAAACACATCCATCCACATTTGTTAAGGGCAGGAAGCTCAGCCCTGCTTGCCAGAAGCCCTCCTTTCCGAAGCATTAATAAATTCTTTTTTTCCTTCAGTTCTTTAATCCTTGGGGTATTTAATACTAGGATTTTCACCCTATTATGATTTATCCTTATACTATATGATAAAGATGATACTAAATATTTTATACAGTGGTGATGAACATGGCTTAAGGGTTCTTATTTGTGCATGTGTATATGTGTGTGTACATGCATATGGTATGTGCGTGACCCTACTGGAGAATGAACCCAGGGTCTTCACATCAACCTACAGCTCCGAGCCTTTTTTATTTTTTATTTGAGACAAGGTCTCACCAAGTTGCCAGGTGGCACACACAGTGCTCCAACTTCTGATCCTCCTGTCTCGGCCTCCCAGGGTGTTGGGATTACAGGCACATGCCACCGCACAGGGATCTTGCTGACTCGTTTTGCTTTTAGCATAATAGTCTAAAACTTTGCCACAGATAGATTTTTAGAAACAGGACTCGGATGTTTCAAATTTGCAGTTTTCATATATAAACACCACTGGCCACAAGAATCACAATCATTCTCCTTTTATGCAAATGAAAGGTGACTGAGATGACAGTTTCACCTTTTCAGCCACTTAAAATCAGATTTTAAAAATTAGAATTAGCATATATTAATTGTATAAGGTAATGGGTTTTATTTTTTTAATTTTATTTAAAGAAAGAGTAAACAAAACAGAAAATGGGTAGAAATAATACATATGTTCAGAGAAAAAATAACCAGTAAGAAATCACTAGTTAATGTTTACAATCTGTCCTTTTACAAATAGTTGTTCAAGATACAAAAATGGAACATATAAAGTGGGAATTCAAACAGCGAGACTGCAAACAGTTCTGTTCAACTATCCAACAAAAATTTAGTAATATGGTTGTCAATCCTACGTACTTAAACATACATGCAGTTATCTATATCTTCATTTATGTTGGGATTAAACAAACCAAAGCAGGCTAACGTCATTCTGAACAAAGAATAATAGTATTGCTGGATTTCACATCATGACACTCCAGGATCAGTACTGGGTGCTGTATGGTCTTTTTAAAAAAATGTTATTTAAAGAAAGACTAAACAAAACAGAAAACGGGTAGAAATAATACATACTTTCAAAGAAAAAATAAACAGTAAGAAATCACTAGTTGATGATTACAGATTGTCCTCTTACAAATAGTTATTCAAGATACTAAAGTGGAGCATATAAAGTGGGGATTCAAACAGTGAGACTGCAAACAGTTCTGTTCAACTATCCAACAAAAACTTAGAAATATGGTTATCAAACTTATACACTTAAATATACATGCAGTTATCCATATCTTCAATTATTTTGAGATTGAACAAAGCCAAGCAGGCTAATATCACTCTGAACAAACAATAACACTATTGCTGGGTGTCACATTATGACACTTGATCAGCACTGGGTACTTTAGTGGTTTTTTTTCTTCAAAGTATCTGTTCATTGCATCATGTGTCATAAGATCAGTTCTCATAAACTGTTGATAAATTCTACACATGCATGAGTCTTAACATGTATTTCTATCCTTTCTATATTAGAGGGAGAAACAAAACAAAGCAAGATAAAACAAAGCATATTCCTATAAACACATGAAATGAAAAAGACATATAAGACCATTGTATAAGGAGTCCTACCATAGTTCCTGTGTTGTCTCTTGTTACCTTTAATAGAATTGGCTATATCATTGGACACAGTATAATTGACTATATCAGTACATAACAGTATTAATAAAAACACAACTTTGTATATAGTATAAAACTTCAAAAACAGGCAGTTATCAAACCAGAATGTGTATCGTACAGTCTTGTCATCTCCAGTGTAGTTGCCTATACTCTCAGACTTGACACTATTAATCATATCAGTTTTGAATAAAATCTGTGGATACCAAACAGCAATCAAACAAACCAGATTTAACTAAGATCAGTCATGATAAAAACAGTGTAAGTCATACAGGGCTCCAGATGAAGATAATAGGAAATTAAAGATGATTACTGTGCTATATCCTGATGTTTTTGGGATAGCTGTCTGTGCCCTCAAATCTAATGTAAGTAGACAAACTGGGACACAATAAAATCTATTAAAAAAAGAATAAAATCTATCTAAGCAGAGTGGTGCAAGTAATGTGGGTTTTTAAAATCCTGGTACACTATTAACAATATCTTCTGCCGTCTTTTTTAAGACTCCCCTCCTCTTTCACTTCCCCAGGGTACACTGTGCTTTTTTGGGTCTGACCAAGACCCTCAATTTTAAATTGTGGGGGGCAACCTGCTATTTACCTAAGTGGTTCCGAACCTTCTCTCTCCTGGACTTGGTCTCTAATTGTATTCCTTTACCTATTAAAGCCTGTCTTTCCAATTTATCCACAAACACTGGTCTAGTTGCCCCTATTACTCTCCGGTTCTCTGTCACATGGAGCATCGTTTTCTCATATTTGATTTTCAATCCATGTACTCTTTTTCATGTTAATTATATTTCCTATAAATAGCATCTTGGTGGATCCTGCCTCCTGATCTACTCCACATGTGGCTCTTTTTCTTTTTTTAATTTAGTGCATCAAGGCCATCTGTATTAGAGATTACAACCAACCTTCTCTGCCTCATTTCTGTTATGCTCTTTTTTTGCCACCAGTTATCTGCTTATCTTCTTCATTCTGTTTTCTGCTCCATTCATTGAGGCCTCTTTGCCACTGTTCTTGGAATCCTAGTACTTTTCTCTCTCTCTAGAATGCCCTGCAGTATTTTCTGTAGAGTTGGATTGGTGGTTGCAAATTTCCCAAGTTCGTCTTTCTCTTGGAAGCATCTTGTTTCTCCATTAATTTCTAGAGACAGTTTAGCAGGGTATATCAATCTGGGTTGGAGGTTATTTTCTTTCAGGGCTTGGGATATTTTGCTCCAGGCTCTTCTTGACTTGATAGTTTGTGTTGAGAACTCTGCCGTGATTCTGATAGGCCTTCCCACAGACAGGGGAGCTCAGTCATATGCCATGCTTTGATTGAATCCAAGCTCCCTATTACGTTTTCTTATCCCTCCCCACCCAACTCCTTCCCTAATCTTCCCTTTTCCAATTACTGTTGTTGTTTCCACTTGTTGTTTTCTAGATTCCTTATGGGATAATGTAATATTCTTTTATTTTTATCTTAGTTGTCCCGCAGTGGCTGCACAAACATCCTCCAGCCAACAGTGTTTAAAGTCCCCTGTTCCTTGCCCCTTTCGTTCTCACTAGAATTGTTTGTTATTCTTGTTTGTTATTCTTGTTTGTTTGATGATAGCAATTCATTCCAGTTGGGATGAGATGGGATCTTGCTGCCTTTCCTTGGTGACTGAAGACGGCAGGCATTTTTTCCCATACACATATTGGTCTTTTGTGCTTCTCCTGAGTGATTCTGCCCAAATCATTTGCTCATTTGTTGACTGGGTAACCCATTCACAAAAGCAGGTCTTGACAAAGCAGTAGTTAGCTCTGCATTCTGCACTGTTTTCCTTTACTACATAATAAATAATGACAAACTGCTAGGCTTAAAGCAAGATTTTTTATTAGCTCACAGTTTTGCAGCCCAGAAGTCTGTTTGTGTTCTCCAGATTCTCAAGACAGGGTCAGATAAGGCCAAGCCCAAAGCCAGCTGGATCCTCCCTTGAGGACATGGTAAGACTGCAGTCAACTTCCCTTTGGCTGTGGCAGCATCCGCTCCATGGCTGGAGGATGGAGGTTCCTCTTCCTTCCCAGCTTTGGCAGACTGCTTTCCATCCCGAAGGCCACTCACATTGATTGGTACAAGGCCCCTTCTTTCCCCAAGTCACCTGTGACACTCTGCATCCAGTTTGGTTGTGAGCTTTCAAATTCGTCCTCTGCTGTTGGTTAAAGACAACTGTCAGCTCGTGAAGGGTCTGTCTGCTGAGACCCTAGTAGGTCTTATTAGGACTTTAGTGACATCTGCAAAGTCCCTTCTCGGGGTCACCTCAATTAGTGTTTGAATATCCTTAGTTATTCAAAGATGGGCGTCTTGAAGGGCCATTTTTACAACTCTGTGGGCCATATATTCTAACACAATTGAGCAAATCATCAAACTTTTTTTAGACATGATCTCACTATGCAGTGCAGGTGACGGTGAACTCACTATGTAGCCTAGGCTGCCCTTGAATTTACGATGGCCTTCCTGCCTCAGCTTCTGCACTGCAGTGATTATAAGTACATGCCACACACCTATTTTAAGTTCTATTTTCTTTTCAAAATCCTATTCTACTATTTTTGATGAGTAGACCTGTAAAGGAATTATGCTTACATATCTGTTCAGCACCACCAACAAAACAAAGCAAGCAGTCAGGCATAGTGACACATACTTGTAATCTTGGCACTCTGTGAGGCTGAGACAGGGGAATCTCAAATTCTAGCCCAGCATGAGGAACTCAGGAATTCAGTGAGACCTTGTCTCAAAATTCTTTAAAAATCATGTTTTAAATGCTGGAGGTAGATTTAGCTCGGCAGCATAAATGCCTGACTGGCAAGCATGAGGTTGTGAGTTTGATCCCCGGTAGTAAAAAATAAAAAATAAATGCTGGAGATGGAGCTCAGTGTGAAGACTCTGAGTTTAATCCCCAGCACTGAAAAATAATAAATAAATAAATAAATAAACAGCAACAATTCTTTCAGACTGGACCTTAAGATGCAAAAATACATGCATGAAAGAATCAGATTTTTCATGTGTTTTGCTCACTGTTGGACCCGGTGCCCTGTACTAGCAGAAGCCCGTGGGTTCCCACTCCAAGCTGTGTGGAGTGCAGGGAGGGCCACAGTGCCCTTGGGCGCCACCTGCTCTTGTGAGTTGCCTCTGAGTTAGCTCTGCCGTTTGGACAAATGCTGGTCTAGATGTGGTGGTGAAGGTATTTTGGGGGTGTAGTTAAAATTTAGTAGGAGGAAATTTTGGAGGAAAGCCCGTTCTCTTCCACAGTGTACATGGCCTGTTCCAGCCTTGCAAGGTCCCCAGGGAGAGGGTTTTCGGCCTCCCAGAGCTTGGGCTTGCCTCTTAGGCCGGCCACTCCTCGTGGAGCCTTTAAAATGTCTGGGTCAGTTAGACACACATGCACACGTACGCACATGCGCACACACTCTTCCTGCTGTGCTCCTCCTACTGGTTCTGTTTCCCTGGAGAACCTGGAGTCACAGACCTACCGGACCAAGCCAGAGAGTTTTGGAGATCAAACGCCACACAGAGAAAAACCACAGCTGTGAGGATTATTCCCAGGTAGCCAGGAACAGACTGCTGGGTTCCACGAGGAGGGCATGCTTGGGAGGCTTTGCAAGCGCAGGGAATTGATCTGGATTGTAGGGTGGAACGAAGCAGGCACATAGCGGGCTCGTCACACTCAGCAGACCAGGGGCTCGGGACCGAAGTGCAAACTCCGGGTGGCCCAGGGAACGCGGCTGCAAAGCAAGCTGGAAGCTTCTGCCAGGAGCTCTAGAGGCAGACACAGGGGACCTTAGGAACGCACCTTGGGGACCAACAACCGCAGACATTCCCTAGCGGCAGGCTTGAGTTCTCGGTGTCTTGCAGCAGGCCCGGTCTCGGCGACTGGCCTCCAGTCACCCGGGAAACCTCCACCGGAGATGCCTTTTCCTAGGTCCCTGCTCCTGCCCACACCTGCGCCTCTCCAGATCTGATCCTCTGCCTGGACCCACTGTCCTCACAGTGCAAATCAGGGTCCAGATGCCTGTGGACCTTTCGCTTCTCTGTTGTTGGTTTCCCGCTCAATCAATAAATCAACCAATCAATCTTTATTTTAAAAAATCACAAATAGTACTGACTCCAGCTGACCCCTTAAGTCCCCACCGCTTGGCCTAAGAGAAAATTCTATACTTCTCCTCGCTTCCCTTCCCTCCAATGGAGAAGGCGAAATCCGACTGAACGCTCAGCTTCCCTGCCTCACACAAGCTTCTGGTCTTTCACTGCCAGTCCTTCTCTTTTCCCTGTCTGCCCTGCAGGAAGCTGTGACCTGCTTCTACGCAAGGAGCATCTTCTTTGTTCCCTTAGCCCTTTCTCAACATCTTTTCCTCTGCCTCTGACCCATGCTGCAAATCGTCAGTGAAGGATCAGCCAACAAGCCAGACCTGCTTCTCAAACTCAGTGCTTTGTTGTTGTTATTTGTTTTTTGAGACTGATCTCACTATGGAGCCCAAGATGGTCTTGAACCCATGATCTTCCTGCCTCTGTTCCCCACAGTGGGATTATGAGTGTACACCATGTAATGGTTGACACATTGCATCAACTCGTGAAGTTCAGAAGTTTAACTGAGAGACTCAGCAGCGCGCCAGAGGTTTCGCTTTGTAAACATCCTCAGCTTGCCTCAGAGAAGGGTCCAGAGATGGTGTGAGTGCTACATAGTCCGAGGGTGGATAGCCTGCTTATAATATAAGGTAGGAAAAGAGGCTTGCTCTCCTACTTTCTGCTCTTGTTGTTGATGCTATCTCCTGCTGCTCTGAAGTATGGCCTGTGTGCCATGCCACCCTGCCTCGGAGCCAACTGATTATGGACTGAAACTTCCACAGACTGTTGGGGACCAACAACTGCAGACATTCCCTAGCGGCAAAATAAACCTTTCCTTCTTTGAGGGTGGAGTATTCTGTCCTAGCAACAAGAGAAACATAAGCAAGACACATTATTATCTAAAGTTAAACAAGATGTTTTTAAAGGGTTATTTTTTGACAGTGCTAGGAATGAACTCAGGACCTTCTACACACCAGGCAGGCCACAGGGAGCCATACTCTACCTGATTAGATTCTCCCAAGGGCAAGGCCAGCTTAATTCTTCGACTTTATAGTGGTCATCTTAGCCTTAAACGGACACCAGAGTGTAAGCTAGCAGGAACTGCTGAGACTTTAGTGCAGTGAAGTGTGGGCTTGCAGCTGTGACAGTGAAAGCATTGAACCACAGGAATCTGGTGCCAAGATATCTGGAAGAACAAATGCTAGCATCTAAGTTTTATTGTCTTCTCTAGCCACCTACCATCCGCCAAGTCTAAGTCAGCTGACTTTGTCCTCTAAAACCCCCCATCTGGCTACTTCTTTGTATATTGATAAGTACACAAAGCCTTTATAATCAGGACTTCAACTATCCATTATTTGGTGCTATTCCATGCCTTCTCTCCTTTCCATCAGCTGGGGTAACAAGAAGCTGACCGAGTGTTAGAGTTGCACCATGACATAAAATCATTCAACGAACACTCAGAAAGCACTGAGAAGCTATGGTATGATATTGTGGGAATGCTCAGAATACAGGCAAGGACAAAACCATATAAACGGTCCTTCAGCAAAGAAACAAATGCCACTACAGGTGTGTGTAATATCATGTGAAAGGAAGAAACACAGAAAGGCTTCTCTGACTGTCTGCAGAGGAGGAGAAGGCCTGTTAGATGAGGAGACAGGGCGTGGAGGATGTGTTCGTGAGCATCTTGCTGCATTGTTTGGGCAGCACCAAATGATACTGCATGGTCTCTACTATATGCTCTACTTTTTTGTAAGTGTTGACAGAGGTTTTCAAATAGCTGCTGAAGGGATGCACACCAGGTGTGGAGTTTGAATCAGAGGCTCCCATGCTGGGCTGAGGCTGTGCTGGACGTGGAAGCTGCAGAAGCTGTGTTGCTGAGGCCAAGGGGGAGGTGCAGAAAGAAGCACCACATGGCAGGAGGAAGTGGATGTCAGGAGCCAGGGCTGAGGGCTTCAGCCCACGAAAGTCCAGGCTGTTTAGGGCCGCCCTGCTGCTTCTGGAAGAGCATGTAATGGAGCTGAGGGAACACAGGAGGCTTGCAAGATAAAGAAAGGTAGGAGTTAACTCCATGGCCAGGAACTGGAAGGTGGGCACCTACTGTCAGAACTGGAGAAGGAGACACCTACTTAACACAGTGTCTGTGGGTTCATTTTAGGATTGAAGGCAAAAAATAAAAACAAAAGTACATAAAGCATGGCATTTTGGGTCAAGGCAGAATGGTTAGAGTATTGGAAGGATACTTCACCAGATGGGTAGCAGACACCTCTAAAACTGCTGTGGGAGCTGCAGAAATGTCACCTTGCTGACTTCTTCCCATGGAGTCCGGTGTTCAAGTCACCAAGTCAAAAGTGATAACCATTTAAACCACTTTGCGTTAAGTTTTTACTATCAGTCTTTTTCTGTCTGTTCAGTTTGATTTTGCTTATATTATTATCTGCAAAAGAGACATATATTTGAAAGGCAACCAAGTGTGGAGATGAGACTCAGGTCCTAAGGGATTGGGCTGAAGATTTCCTATGGGAAGAGGAAGCAGAGGGGTTAGAGGGATGGAGGAGAAGCTATCTGTAGTCTGCATGTGTGCAGTCAACCTTCAGGGTTATGTACAAGACACATGCCCCGAAAATGGAGTGTTGGCATGATGAGTTTTTGGTTCCTTGATGTCAAAAGGTCACCCATCAGACCCTGGCCTCAGAGAAGTCAGTGGTTTCACCAGAAATGGCTAGCAAGTTCTTGCAAAGTTCATGGGCAACTATTACCATGACCCATATTCAAGGTGCCAGCTACAGTACGGTTCATAGAAGTGCCATAATCAACTGTTCACATGCTGACCCCCCCAAATTCCTCATCTTTAACAACTTAAAGCAGGTAATTAAAAGCAAATGAAGCTGGAGGGTTCATTCAGGTTCCCCCTGAATCTGGAATGCCCTTGAAATCCACCCAAGGTGTCACTCCATCATAGTGAGTTCCTCTTTCTTTCTGAAGCATGTTTCTGGCTGTATTGTGCCGTAGATGGTTTAGCCATTTACCCATTTGAGGGTGTTTTGATTGTTTCCAATCCTGGCGCTTACACGTAAAGCTGCTGTGAACATGGTGAACAGGTTTTTATGTGAGTGTGAGTCTTCATTTTTTTTTTTTTTTTTACTAAATACTCAATTGTCCATTGTTTTTAAAAAGCTCTATAATTTAACCATGCCAATGCAACAGTGTTCCAAATTTACCGAGTCACTATACATCTCTTACTGAGTCTCTATATCTATCAAAAATAAGTTTCTTAGTGAATCAGTGATGGATTAGTATATTTAAAATAGTGCCTCAAACAGGTTTATTATGCATCTCTTTGATTGCTGGAGTTATTGCTTCAGGTTGGCACAGAGCTACTTTAAAGTTTTAATAGAGTTACAAAATTACACTGATATGAGAATTTCCATTTCAATAGGGTATTTCCACCAAATATTTCTCTTTCTTTCATCTCCCGTGGGAATCAACAGAATACAGTCACTGAGCTCTTTGAATGTCTCTTTAGAAAGCCTCTTACATCTGCCTAACCGGTTGTTTTTATTCCCATGCTGTTAGCATAGCTAATACAACTGTAAGCTAAAACTCATGCTGCTGTTGTCTCATGCAAGTCTGATGCCTTTGGTTTTTCTCATGATGATTGTTGTTACTCTTTTATTGAGCAGTAGGAAAACTGCTATGAGTTTTACGTATTTACTTTCTCAAAACAACCCAGTGAAACAGGTATCAACTCCTGTTTATACATGTGGAAATAAACATAGAAAATGAAGGTCACTGCTGAAGTTATATACCCAGTAGTGAACAGCTCAACTGTTAACCCTGAGTCTGTTTAGTCAGTCTGCTAACCCAGCCTGTGCATTTCTGTGTTGCTATTAAGTCGTGGTCGTTTAGCTCCCAGCCTTCATACTCTGCATTGTAATGCTATGTTACAGCTTGTGTCTGGATGTCCCCCCAAAGCCCCATGCTGTCATGGGAGGGGCTTTTGGAGATAGCTGGATCTGGAGTGTGTGATGCTGGGATTGGTTCGTGGTGTGCTGCTGGGACTAAAGTGGCCCCACCCTGGGAGTAAGTGCTGGTAGAATATAAGGAACAGGAAGAAGGCTGCTGCTGTGGTTGATGCTTGCTGCTTTGGCTACCTTCTGCCTTCTGACCCCCACGAGTGCTTTCTCCTCTGTGATGCCTCTCTGCCTACCATGTGCCACCCTTCCTTGGAGACAGCTAACTATGTACTGAAATCTCTAAATACTCTGAGGTAAATGTACCTTTCCTCCTTGAACTTTGGGTGTCAGATATTTTGTCTCAGCAATAAGAAAAGTAACTAAGGGAACCTGGGACTCAAAACCATGTTCTGTTCTGCCACCTGACTCTGTGTTGGTCCTGTCATCAGGGACACAAGAAGGAGAACACTCAGGAGACTTTCTGGTGACCTTTATATCTGCTTAAGTTCCTTTATAATGTCTTCTTGAAACAGGGTCTCGCTATGCAGTTCAGGCTGGCCTTGAGGTCACTTTGTAGCCCAGGCTGGTCTTGAACTTGCAATGATCCTCCTGCCTCAGTGTGTCCTCCCTAGTGCTGGGGTTACAGGCATGCACCACCGTGCCCAGCTTGCTCAAATTCCTTGAGTACCACCTGTCACCTCCCCCTGCCATAGCAGTGACAGCTTTTCGCTTGGCAGCAGTTGAACTCAGTCTTCGGTTTTTCTAGAGCTTGAGAGTAAATTTTCTCATCCCTATGGAGACTCTAGCATCAACCAGCTGTGCTCTTTTCCAGAGTTGGGGTCTCGGCCCCCTTCCTCCTCCCATATCTCCTGCTGGGATCTGAGCTTTGTACTTCCAGCATGGAGTCCTTTTCCCCTCTGCCTGCTGGTCCCTTCACCTGGTGCTTGGCTGCTCCATTGCTGACTTCACGATACCTTCTGTTTCTTTTTTGCCCTCTAGGGCATCTAGTTGATGACTCTGTATCTCATTAAAAATTTCAGAGAAGTTGCCAAGAAGAATTTAGTCCTGGAGGCACATCCGTAGGGATATGCAAGGAGGGAGCCCCTGGTGTGACATGGAGGCACCACTTGGGTGCTATCCTCGGCCTGAGCACCCGCCTTCCTGCAGACTCAAGGTGCCTCTCCACTGGGAGTGGGGACTGCCTCACCCCAGGGGCATTAGCTCATGACCAGTGACCAGATGAGTGAGGAATAGGGAAGCCAATGCTCTTAGCTTTAATTTAATCCAGGCATCCTGTGGGACCAGCAGAAGCTGCAGGTTCCTTCAGTGTGGGTCACTTCTGCCCCTACCCTTCCAGGCGTGTGACCCAGTACTCCCCAGAAAGCCCTGAGGGCGACAGCCCTCTCAGTCTTTCCCTGGGCACCTTCAGTCTGTCAATCTAAACTAGCAGTGCTTGGCTCTGGGGTCTGCCGAGACTAGACACAGCCCTGGGGTGGTACAGGGCTAATGCTGAGAAAAAAAAACCACGGCTAGAAGAACACTCATAATTTCCATTTCCATCAACCCAAAAGAAAATAAAAACAGTGTTCAGGACTACAGTTTCTGAAAATAGTCTAATGCAGAGACAGTGTGGTTAGCAACATCCCAGGAGCATTCCCAGGATATTTTTGTTGTTCTTTGTTTTTACCTACTTTTGAACTTTAACAAGTCAAATTGCCTTGCTCTCCTGAAGCTGGTTCATAATATATATGCCATGCTGGTGCTCAAAATCTGCATATCTTACTTTTCTTTCTCACTTTCTATAATGCTATAAGTAAAAGGAAAATAATATATGAAATTTCAACTTCTCTTCAATTTACATTATATAAAAAGAGACTTTTGGAAAGAAAAAATTGATGTAAATCATTAAAATCGTAAAACAAGCCGGGTGTGGTGGCTCAAGCCTGTAATTCCAGCACTAGGGAGGCTGAGGCAGGAGGATCGTTGCAAGTTCAAGACCAATCTGGGCTACAAAGGGATCTCAAGGCCAGCCTGAACTGCATAGCAAGACCCTGTCTCAAAAAAAAAAAAAAAAAAAAAAAAAGACAAAAATAAATAAATAAATAGATATAAAATCCTAAAACGGCTAATGGAAAACATAGCTATCTCCTGAGATATGCATTCTAATAAGTTACTGCTTGAGCTTTTCAAAAGTTTACTCATGGACTAATTATCTTTATAATCATGAGTGTCATCAAAATTGTCTCTTGCAGTTGTGGAATAATAGTCAATTAGTATTTAATGAAAGGAAATTTATACAAAGAAAACAAAGTATTCTCCCATAAGTTGTATGACTTATACCTCAAGCACAGAATAAAACCTCTTGAAGATATTTCAAGAGGAAATTGATTACTTTTAGTTTATTTTTAATATCATTATAAGCTATAATTACATTTTAGGAATATTAGACAACTAAGTTTCTAGTTACTAGAAATTTTATTATCTGAAAAACTCATATAATAAATTATTTCAGATGAGAAATATGTAATATGTCACTTTAAATAAGTGACTAATGGGAAGGAAGCTTCAGTTAGATCCTAGTGATATAGGGAAATGAAACTCTTGACCTACTGTATGTCCAGTATGAGTTTGTGTTCTCTAAAATGGAAGAATGAATTTTAGGAACAATGGAGTTAAGAGTGGAATATATTTATTGGGAGAAAAAACGCTTCTGTCTGAGAGAGAGACAGAGGGGTCCCAAGCAGATTGCCAGGGACTCTGTATTTTCTAGGGGCTTTTATAGAGTAAAATCATGAGGTTAGACAGATCAAAGATGGGGAAAAATGAAAATTTGCAAGGCAGGCATACGGTGGGACAGAACTGTGGTCAACCAATAAGGTTAATTGCTCAGGTAAAATTGATTGAATCGAGAACAATTGTGGGAGCAAGTCACATAATAGGCGGGCATGCTTAACAGCAGTGACTCACTCTGTAGGGGGTGGGATGCTGACTCCTGACTTCCTCAGGGTGATAGAGAACTATTTGGACTGTGGATCCTTAGGATATGGTTGTATTTGCTTTGCCTCTTGTCTTGAGATCTGGCCCACAGCAGGAGGTGATGTCTCCTTCAAGGCTGCAAGGTATCTGAACTTCTGCTCTGGCCTTTTTGAGGGTCCCACCCTATCTGACTCCCTATAATATTTTTAACTAACTCAATTGCCTGTAACACTAAGATTAGTGACACTTTATTTAACTCAACATGATATTACTAGAGTCTCAGATAGTGCCTTAAAATAGTGCTATGAAAAACTCTAGTCTGCATATTTTTATAAAATTTGAGTTGCATTTATATACATTTTACCTATGTTTCTTCATACCATGACTTACAGTCCATGACAGTTTTCTTTTGCACTTTAGATCAGGATTCCCAAGCCATGGATGCAGTCTGTGTTCTCTCAGGAACTGGGTTGCACCTCAGGCAGCAAGGGCAGAGGAGTGAGCCAGCTTCCTCTGTGCTTGCAGCCCGGACCTGTGGCTCAAATCACTGCAGGAGCTCTGGCTCTTGGCTCCTGTCAGATCAGTGACAACACACAAGAGATTCTCATAGGAGCATGAAGCCTACCTACCTTGAACTGCACATGCAAGGGATCTAGGTCATACACCCCTCATGAGAATCTAATACAATTATAACAGAAATAAAGTGTATAATAAACGTAATGCACTCAAATCATTCTGAATCCATTAACTATAGAGCACTGTCTTCCACGAAACGGGTCCCTGGTGCCAAGTAGGTTGGGAGTGTCTTGTACCCTAGATATTGTCCAAGCTATAGTTCCTTGGGATTCATGTTTTCATTCATTTCATTTTCTCACAGTGACCTCTCACTGTCTTACCTTCTTGGACAACACAGAAAACAAGACACACAGCACCAGGAGGAGGGGAGGGAGGGATGGACGGAGGGAGGCACACATCAAAGAAGCCTCAGCACTGTGGTCAGCAGCGGTTTTTCTGCCATACCCATCTTCTCTTAACACTTCAAAAGTGTGCAAAGTAGGTGTGCTACAATGTGGTGGCCACCTGAGTGACTGTCCTTGAACACAGAGCAATCACTTTCACTTTGGCTAATCCTGGCCCTGCCTCCATGTACTGATTTTTAAAGAGCTGGCTAAGCCATTTCCTTTTCCCTTCAATTGGCTCTAAGGTGACAGTCACTGTTTCCCCGCCCCATGACTCCCATCAAAAGTAGTTGAGCCAGGCAAGATGAAGAGCCAGGGCTCCAGGGCTGTCAACTGGGTTCAGCCCTGAGATGAAAGGCTCTGAATTCCCAGGGTAGAAAAGTTTGCACATCAGAAGCAACAGCCTCCTAAACATTAAAATGCTCCCTCAGTTGTGTTATGGAGATTGGTCTTTCTGCATATCCTTCTCTCTGTATATTGCTTTCAGGCCTCCTACATAGTCCAGCTTGCAGTACTCACTTTCTCCCGCCATTCTCACAGTCACTCATCCTCAAGCCACTCCCCTCTTCACAAATTAATAAATCCCGGATAGGCCCTGGGTTAAGGCCTTTGTTCTGATGAGCCTTCATCCTTGCCAGACTTAGGGCCCCTTGGCCACCATAATTATAAAAATGTCTTAGTGTCTTTGTTCTTCCTGTGGGTTGCACTAGAAAAGGTAGATTGAAATTAATTCACTAGAATTCTAATAATGTTTACATGGGATTACAAATCTAAACTTCTTGGACCACAAGAAGGTCAGAAAAGGGATCTCTATATTTGGTACTAAGAGAGCTGAACACAGACTAGCAGGGTTTAATATTTTAACCAAATGAAAGTGAAATTCATGTGCAAGATGAAGAACCTAGGTGTGAACAAACCTGGCTGCTTTGCAGCCCGTGTGGGTCACCGTGAACCTGTTTTCAGGCCCTCTGATGATTACAGTAGCCCGTATAGGTTAATATTGCTCCTCGGTCTGTAAGGGTCGAAGACCCTTTCCAAAACTCTTTGTATAGTAAGGTGGGAAAGTGAGTTAAAAACAGACCTACCAGTGTTGTGGTATTTGCTGGTCATGCAGAACTAATTTCTCCTTTCCTCCTCCTACCTTTACCAGTCTTTTGTCTTGGTAGACACTGTTGCCCCCCGGGAAGGAGATGAACTGGCTCCACTTTTGGACATAGGCACTGACCCTACTTAGTTTAAATCAGTCAGGGTCCCGCCACCTTTCTTGTGATGATGAACAAAGTCCTCCTGACCTCAGGTATGTGCATAGGAGCCTTTGGCAGCTTTAAAACATAGCCCCAAATGGTGAGAGGTAGAATTCCTATCGTCTCCCAGTGAGCCTAGGTTTTGTTTTCTTAACCAATAGAATGTGGCAAAATTGACATTCCTGTCAGGTCAAGTTGGCAGCACCTACTTCTAGTCCCTTGTTTTGGGAAGAGAAGTCACGGCATCAGGAGACCCGAGCAGAGCAGTGCATGGAGGGAGAGACCTATGTGACAGAGGCCCATCCTTCAGCCTGGGGCTTCTTGCTACATTATTCCTGGCACTGGCTGGAGGCTGAGAGAGCACATGAGAGTATGAGAGAGGAGGGTACAGCAGACATGGGCCTGTCCCTCCAAGGAACCCACCCCACATAGGAATCTGCTAGGCAGGGACTCCCTCAGGGTTGCGTGGCCCTGGCCTGATCACTCTGAAAGGCCCTACATCCACACTGTGGCATCAGAGTCAAGGTTGCAACACGTGGACTTTGGAGACACACTGGAACCACAGTGGACGATTCTTAGTGAACCTGCAGTCACGTGCCAGCATCGCCAAAGTCAATTTTAGAACATTTTCATCACCTCAGAAAGAAACTCCATGCCCTTAGCTACCATCTTCTACTTCCCCAAGCCCTCCCTTCCAGCCCTAAGTAGCTACTTTCTGTCTCTGTAGACCCCATGCTGACACTGCATAGGAACAGAATCAAATAATGTGGTCATTCAAGATTGTCTTCTTTAACCTTAGCATAATGTTTAAAAACTTTTCCCCTGTTATGTTTCCATACTGCATTTCTTTAATTTTAAATTTTTAAAATTTGTGACAAAATATACATAGCATAAAATTTATTGTTTTAACCATTATAAGTCAATTACCTGGCATTAAGTACAATCCTATTGCTGTAGAATCATCACCACTGTTTATCTCCATCACCCAAAGTGAAGATTATTTTCCATCACCCAAAGTGAAGATTTGCACCAATAGCCAACAGCTCCCCACACCCCTACCCCTAGCCTTTTATCATCAGAATTTTTACTCTGTCTTAACATATTTTACTATGTGTGATACCTCATATAAGTAAAACCATACACTGTTTATCCTTTCTTGTCTAACTTATTTAATTTAGAGTAACTTTTTTTTTTTTTTTTGATACCGGGGATCAGACTCAGACCTCCTGCTTGCGAAGCAGGTGCTTATGGGCTCTGAGCTAAATCCCTGGCCCCTAGAGTAATATTTTAAAGTTGCATATATCCAATTTTAATTTTTAAGACTGAATAATACATATATTGTTTATTCCCATTCACCCATCAATAGATATTCAGCTTATTTCTACTTTTTTTTTTTTTGCAAATTATGAATAGTGATGCTATGAATACTAGTGTACAAAGTTTTGTGTGGTTGTATTCATCACACTTGAATCACTGTTTTCATCAAACTTGAATCAAGTTTTGTGTGGCTGTATTCATCACACAAGTGAAATTCCTAGAACATATGATAATCCTACAGTTAATCAGTTGAGGAACTATCAGATTGTTTTCTACTGCATTATTTTACATTCTATCCAGTGTGTGATGTTTCTGATATTTCCACATGCTTAACAATACCTACTACCTGAGTTTCTAATTTTAGCTGCACTAACTGGCTTTTTAAAAAATTAAGTTTTCACTAGCATATGTGCTAGTGGTAGTTTTTATTTGCATGTTTCTGATAACTAGTGACATTCATCAGCTCTTGCTGAGCTTACTGGCCATCTTCTCTAGAGAGTCTTTATTCAGATCTTGTGCTCATTTTAAAGTTAGATTCATTGCATTTTTATTATTGAATTGTGTCCTTTAGTCTATATATTTTTTTAAATCTTTGTAGTGGGAATTGAATAATTCAGGCCCTCATGCTTGGCAGGCAGTCACTGTGCCACTGAGCTATGTCCTCTGCCCTTTAGTTTGTATGATTTGGAAATACTTTCACCTTTTTTGTGAGATGTCTTCGCTCTCTTGGCAGTGTTCTTTGAAACATAATTTTTGAATTTTGATTAGACCCAGTTTGTCTACCCTTTCCTTTATTGCCTTGTTTTTGGGATCATGGTAAGAGTCTTTCGATTTACCCATATGTTTTCTTCAAAGAGTTTAATAACCTTTGTCCATTTTGAGCTAATTTCCACATACAGCGTGAGGAAAGGCTCTAATGTCTTTCTTTCACACGTGGCCATCCCATCATCCAAGCACCACTTGCTGAAGACTGTCCTTTCCCACTGATGATCTTTCCACCCGCATCAGAACATCGAGTGGCTAGAGATGTGCTGATTTTTTTTCCTGAATTCAAATGTATTCCACTCATTTATGTGTTTATCCTTGTGCCAGTGCTCAGGCACTGATTGGTTGATGGATTAGAATAACTTTGTAACGACTTTCAAAGTTGAGAATCGTCAGTCGTGTGTCTTTGTGCCCCTGCCCCTGCACTGTTCCTACTCTTCAGGCACTTTGCACTTCTGCAGGAAGTTTAGGCTCAGTTTGCTGATTCCACAAAGGAGACATTGGGGATTCTGACAGCGATGTTATTTACACTGACAGTAAGTTTTGCATCCCCACAATTGAATCATCCGACCCATGAACATGGCACATTTTCCCATTTATTGATCTATTCTTAATATTTCTCCACAATGTTTTATAGTTTTAAAATGATAAAGGCTCCACTTCTTTGTTTTTTCTCTCAGCGCTAGAGATTTAACCCACGGCCTGTCCCTGGCTAATACTGCTCTTTTTTTTTTTACTAAAATCAATTCCTAGATATTTTATTCTTTTTGATACCATGGAATTCTCTTAATTTCATCTTGTTTGCTTCTGATGTACACAAATGCAGTTGAAGCTAGGAGTGTGGCACAGACCTGTAATTCCAAAATTTGGGAGGATGAGGCAGGAGAATTACTATGAATTTAAGTCCAGCCTGAACTACATAGTAAGACCCTGTCTAAAAAGAAAAGAAAAGGAACAAATACAGTTGACTTTGTATGTTGTTCTTATATTCAGTAACCTTATTGAGCTAATTTATTAGTACTAGTACTTTTTGTGGATCTTTTGGGGTTTTCTATACACAAAACCATGAGATATGTCATACAATTTTATTTCTTTCTCCCCACATTTGATAGCTCTGTTTCTTTGCTTTATTCCTTGGCTAAAAGCTCTTATGCAATGTTGGATAATATATATAAGCACAAACACCCTTGATACTGTCCAGATCTTAGGAGAAGGTATATAGTTTTTCACAAAGAAGTATGATGCTATCTGTGAGATTTATATAGGTTCCTTTTATCAGATTCAGCAAGTTCATTTCTATTCCTAATATACATATTTTTAATTATGAAAGTACTTGAAGCTTTGTTTATTATTTTTATATGTTGTTGGATTTAGTTCACTAGAATTTTGTAGATTTTTTCAATATTCATAAGACCTTAGTCTTAATTTTCTGCTGATGGTCTTTTGTTATTTTGGTATTAGGGTAATCCTGACCTGATAGAATGAGTTCAGAATATTTTCTTTTCTATTTTTTTAAAGGGAAGAATTAGTCTTAATTTTTTAAAAAAAAGTTTGTTAGAATCCACTAGTGAATACATGTCGTAGGCATTTTTACAGATAATTTTTTTATTACTAATTCAGTCTCCTGTGATGGGTCTCTTTAGATTGTCTACTTTTACTTGATTTGATTTCAGTAATTTTTTGTCTTGTTTTAGGAATTTGTCATTTAAGTTACCTAATTATCTTAGTATTCTTTTGTAATCCATTTTGCATCTGTAGAGTTGGAAGTAATGTCCTCTCACATCTAGTTTCAGTAATTAATTTGATCTATTTTAATTTGATCTATTTTTTTTTCTTGGTCTAAAAGTTTATCAATTTGTTGAAATTTTCAAAGAATTAGCTTTTGGTTTCATTGTTTTTCTCCATTTTTAAATTCTCAGTTAATGTATACTATAATTGGGTTTTTGTTTTTGTTTTTGTCTGAGAGACAGCATTTTGCTCTGTAGTGCAGGCTGGCCTTGAACTCACTTTATAACCCCGGCTGTCCTCAAACCCATAGCAAACCTCAGCCTCCCTAGGGCTGGGGTTACATGTCTAGCTTCTAATTGTTAATATTTACTTCTTTTGCTTGGGTTGGGTTAATTGGATCTACTTTTCCTCATGTCTTATATAGTAGGCTACATTACTAATTATCATCTTTTCTTTTTAAATGTAAACATTTATAGCTGTAGATTTATTTTTTAGTACTGCTCAAGTTCTAGTTCATATGTTTTGATAGATTATGTTGTCATTTTTAATAATTTCAAAGTATTTTCTATGTTTCCTTTTGATTTATTGGTGACTCAGGAGTGTGTTGTTTAATTTTCAAATATTTACACATTTTAACCTTTTTATTACTGATTTTGAACTTGAGCCCATTGCACCTGAAGGACATACTTGACATTATTTCTTTCCTTTCGATTGAGTTTTTAAAAGATGGCCTAGCAGATGTTCTGTACTGGAGGGTGATCATTGTGTACTAGAAAAGAGTGCATGTTCTGTGCTGTTGTTGGGTGAAGTTGTCTAAGGTGTCTATTAGGTCAGGCTGGTTTGTAGCCATTCAGGCCTCCCATTTGTTTGTTCATCTTTAACTCAGTTATTTTATTCATTACTGGAAGTGAGATGCTAAAGGCCTTGACTATTACTTTGAATACTTGTTCCTTCCTTCTGTTTGTTGTTCTCCATATTTTCTGATAATCTATTATCAGGTGCATAAATTTTTAAAATTATTAGGTCTTCTTGATACATTTCATCCTTTTATCTTTGTAAAATTTCCCTTATCTTTAATTACATCTTTTGTGTTTGGTTTTGTCTGATATTAACCTAACTGCTTCATTTTTTTCTTTTGGTTACTGTTCATATATGTTTTTTCCATTCTTTCACTGTTTTTTTGTTTTTTTTTGAGACAGGGTCTTACTATGTAGTGCAAGCTGCTCCTGAACTCACTTATGTAGCACAGGCTGGCCTCAAACTCATGGTGATTCTCCTGCTTCAGCCTCCTAATTGCTGGGATTACAGGCATGTGTCAACACACCTGGCTTTACCTTCTATTTATTTGTAAATCAAAAATATGTAGTTATATCTTATGTTTTCAGTCCTGGGTGACAATCTTGTGATTGAATTCACATTTAATATTATTTAATAGTATACAATACATATTGCACCTTTTATTATAAATGACTATCATACTATCATTTATCATACAGTAATTAGCAGAAGTAATAATATAATTGGGCTTGTGATAGTATGATGTGGTTAGTATGGTTGAATTAGTGGCTGCTAGTTCATTTTTGGTTTTATATTTCATATGACCTCCTACTTCTTCTGTACGGCCTTCTTTTGCATTAAGTGAATATTCTCTAATGAAGCACTTACGTTTCTTGACAGTGCTTTGATGTTTTTCATCATCTGTCATCTATCTATATTTTAGGGGTTGCTCCATGGCTTCCTATGTTCATCTTAACTTACTATAACCACTTTTTTGACCTATAATAACAATTCCAATGAGATATAGAAATGTCATTCTTATGTAGACCTTATTTCCTCTTCTTTTAGTTATATTAATAAACATATACTATTGTAAACCCAATAATATATGGTTGCAGTCAATACTTTATATAATTGTGTATCTGTTAAAGAAGGGAGGAGAACAAGAACAAACTTATAACTTTTGTCATGTTAACTTTATTTATCATCTTTGTTTCTCTTTATTCATTCCTGGAGATGTAAGTCACCATTTGAAATCATTTTCTTAGCTCAGAACAGCTTTTCTCTCAGCCAATCCCTTTATGCTGTTAATGACAAATATATTACGTGCATCTGTATCTCATATGCTCAATATACTCTATTCTATTACTTTAGCATTTTATACAATAGGATGTTTACAAAACTCTGAGCTGTTTATCATTTTTCTTTTAAGATTTAACTTTTTTTGTTTGTCTATGTGTGCTCAAGAGGTAGAGGAAAAGCAAGAGAACATAACTGATTCCCAGTTGGCCTGGGGAAAGTTAATTCCCAGCAAGAAGAAGTCCACAGAAGAAATGACCAGGTTAAATTCCTTTGGCAGTATTGTGCCAAGATTAAGGACACATGATTTTTAGGCAGCTAGATTGCTACTTGCTAGCTGAGTGACTGAGCAGGTAAATTACTTTGTTTTTCTGAGCTTCTTTTTCTCCTCAGTGTAATGGGTGTAATAGTATGTGATGTTGGGATTTAAATGTAACATTAACGAGGCATTCAAGCAATGAGTTACTCTCTCTCTCTCTCTCTCTCTCTCTCTCTCTCTCTCTCACACACACACACACACACACACACACACACACACACATACCCCACAAGAAGGTAGGGTTTATCTCCATGAGGTAGGGAGGGGAAGCACCAGTGGAGGAAGGATCAGGACCCACGGTGTCATTAGTAGGGTTATTTAACTGAAAAGCAAAGTGGGATTTGAGGACCAGGGAAGTAGAATCAATTAATATGATGTAAAGTTTTTATAATATTCTTTCCTGTCTCAGAGCACTGCTGCACACATTTGGAAGACAGATCGTGAAGATCCCCTGTGACTACACAGTGGGGTGGTTTAGGTTCATTATTTCTATGGTAAACATCTTACTTGCAGGTACTCTATATGCGTGTTTGCTGAAAAGCTGTGAAAATCAGTAGAATGAGGAGGGGAGGGAATACTTGTCACTAACACACTTTCTGTTTTTCTTGGAGTCACAGTATAAATTGGCTAAGGAGAAAAAATTTTAAAATGTTCTTTCAAGAAGCCTATCTTAGTATCTTGATTGTCGTATATGATAAAAGCAGGTAGCAGAGCATTTAGATAATCATAAAAATATTTGTCAACACTGAATGTGCTTTTATGGTATATTTTGCAATGACTGTTATTTAGGACTCATGTATTTTCTCCCCTGTTACTATGGTTTTTTAAATAATTTCTGTCATTTGGTTGTTTTTTGGGGCAGGATCTCATTATGTGGCCCAAACTGGCCTTGAACTTAAGGCAGTCCTCCTGCCTCAGACTCTGGAGTGCTGGAATTACAGACATGTGCCACCACACACAGCTAAAATAATTTCTTTAATAAACTGTACAGTTTGTAATTAACTTGATGGATAGAACTTTTAACAATATCAATATTTTAGAGAAAAATTATCAAGACAAAAGAGAACTAAGAAGAGATGTGATCTGCTGGAAATTCTATCTTCTTGATGGATTTGGTCCTTTTATCATCATAAAATGAGAAATGATCCACTCAGCTTTTGGGTGCTAACACATTATTATGACTTATATCTAGATGTCCCCAAAGCCTCACTTAGCCTATAGGTGGGACTCTGGAGAGGTGACTTGATTATGAGCATGTGATACTGGATTAGCTACTGATGGGTTTGTAGCTGGGTATGTCATTGGAGGTGAAGCCTGGTGGGAGGAGGTGGCTCATGTGGATTTATCCCTCCTGCTTTGAGAGCTCCATGTTTCCTGCTTGCTGTACCACAAACTGCTTCTCACTATGCCATGAACTCTTTCTCCTCTGCCTTGGAGCCAGCTGATTTTGGACTGCAACCTCTACAGATTGTGAGCCAAATAAATCTCTTGTTAATTTGTGAAGGTCAGGTATTTTATCCCAACACAAGCAAGTGACTAAGACACTCATTTTCCATATGGGATGGATGATTGCACAGAGTATCTTCTTCAACCAGGCAAGACAAACATTCAGGTAAGCTGTCTTGGTTTCTTTTCTCTTGTTGAGACAAAATACCTGGTGCCCAAAGTAAAGCAAGGAAAGGTTTATTTATCCTACAGTTTTGGGATGTTTCGATCCATACTCAGCTGGCTTCAAGGCAGTGTGGCATGGCTGAAGGGCAACTTTTCATGGTAGTCACAAACAGCAAGAGCAAAAAGGGCAAAAGAGAAAAAAAATAGGCTTTCTTCCCATCCTTATATTGTATGCCAACTCCACCCCTGGATGGGTGCACCACTCACATCACCAATCCCAGCACTAGGCTATGAACCAATCACAAACGCTAGATTCAGCCACCTCTATGACTACATGAGGCTTGCGGGGCCACCTAGACACAAGCCATAACATACACTAACCTTCTTCTCTTGGTTGCTGGGTTAATCACTAGGTTTATGACCTGGCATGCTCATTGGGGGACCCACTGCATCTGAAAAGGAAAGAAAGAGACTGTACCCCACAGAAGCTGCAAGAATTAGCTGCCATGCACTGGAAGGAGCCAGGGGAGCTACTGAAAGAAATTTTGAAATGATACTAAATTAACAAGAGCTCATTGACTCAGAGATATCTCTCAGTGGAAGGAGGAATAGGTTTCAGAAACTTGGAGAATGTGATGGTTCATACTAAGTGAAGTGGACATGCTTGAATGGCCAAGGCAGATGGGTGGCAGAAAGGACGAGGAGAAGAGGTTCACCAGATTATCTTCCACGGAAGAGCCTAGAACTCACATCATTTACCAAAATGAGGCAGGAGACTACAATGCGTCAAAGCTGGCTGGGAAAGTAGGCATGACCTGAAAATTACAAAATTCTAGGATGCATGAGCACAACATTCCTAAAGCCTTGCACTTGGACTTTTCATAAGAAGTTTAGCAGATTTCTGGCAGGAATTCTAGACCTGGCCAGCTTGAGGAGTGGGTAATACAAATAGGACCATCAACTTTGAGCTTTAGGTCACTGTATTCTCTCTTGCTGGGTGGCCACCATCAGGCTTTAGAATATACTTCTTTTTCTACATTTACTTGGGACAAATTTGCTCTGCAGAGCCTGTTTCTTTTCCTTTCCTACCTTTAATAAATGCAAAAACTTGATATTGTTTGTACTCATCTCAACCAATGCTTTGCTCAGAACAGAAAAGCCTAGAAGCCACCTGTAGAAGGAAACTCTGGTATCCTCAAACATGTAACAAAAATATCAAGAATGTGCCAGTGAGACAGACACCAGGATCACCTGGCATTGGCTCTTCTCTACAGGCTAAGGCTCGTGGTAGGACATATGGTCACCAAAAGCAACAGGGAAAACAGTCCTAAGATCAGTTGTTGATCCTTAATTCCCTGAACCATAGGAATACAATTATGGTATTGATTGGTGGAAACAGCAATCAATAGAATTTGTGGAGACAGCCAAGCAGACTTAATTCATAAGAGATCTGTGGAGATCAATTGAACAGAGCATCATCAGGAGCAAAATGAAAGGGAAGTCAACAAGGAAGCTGTTTCATACAGTCAAAGGAAGCAAGCCTGGATGAGCAGCATGCTGAGTGCAGGTTCCTTAATAACAAGTTCAGATGTCTTGCTCAGTTCCTAAACCAAGTGGAAATTAGAACGATTTTCAGATCTTGAATCTACCAACTGAAAAGGTGACTAGGTCTCCAGGTAAAAGCTATATTTGATAGCTTTCTTATAAAGGAATTACAGCTGTTTACTTAGGTGAGCATGTACTGAAGTAAAAAGAAATCCCAGGCATTTTGAGGATTGTCAGATAGGAGTTAAGTTAACCGAGAAACTGAACATGTCACTGTAGCTCTCCTGCTACAGAGGTGGCATCCCATCAGGATACGTACAACATGGAAGAAACTCTGAACAATCAAGTAGACAAGATGATCTGGCCAGCTGACAGTGGCCAGTCTCAATCATCAGGTCCCCCTGAACTGGTACCATAGATGCATGCACAGAGTGATGAAGATCACACGAGATGGAGTTTATTCATGAACTCACATGCATAGAGTTCTTACCAAGGCCTAAATACTGCTGCCTCTCAATATTCAATCTGTCATTCACAGAGATCAAACCATTGAGATTACATATGGCATTAATCCTTAAGAAACCAAGATTTTAAGTTTAACTGCCCTGGAAGTAACACAGGAAGGGCACAGGAAAAGTGACTTATTCTTGGTATGGGCTTTGTTTTTGCTGTCTTCAAAGCCTCAGTCGGCATTACTATTAGTGAGCTTAGGTAGCACCCAATTCCCACACATGGACTATCTTGCAGTGTTCCAGGCTGTGAACAGCGTAGGACATGCATAAATGGACCCATAACCAATCCCTCTCCTCCCTATTGTGTTGGAGACCACTACAAAGCAGCTCTGAGCAGGATTTAAATTTTACTAATTGGCTTTCTATGTTTGTTTGTGAGTCTGTCCTAGGCCTCGGCCCCTTGCCTGGCCACAGGAGCTGATTCACAGTAAGTGAACCTCTATGAGTCACTGGTCCTGGCTGAGGCCTGTAGTGGCCTGTGAGGCCAGAGATACCTCAAAGGGCAATTAAAGGCCTCAGCTGTGGACACTCTGGCTCCAACCCCAGTTAACAAGGTACAGACTGCAGCTGCAAAGATTACTCCTACAGTCTCACTTATACCATGTCTTCATGATAAGACAGTACTACTGAATTGACTTGATTCATTACTTGGAGATGTCCTTGAAGTGACTCCCAAGGTCCTGCACTTTCCTCAGTTTCTCCACCCTTTGTCCTTGGTCCTAACATAGTGGACTGACCCAGAAAATCCTTTGTCTTTACCTTTGAAGCCTCAAGCTTAATTAAATGGTTTTGACCATCCTGAAGCCCTAAAAATCATATGATTTGTCTTTTTTTATTTAACCTCCACCATACACTCGTTTGGGAGATCGGGGATCTAGGACAGAACCCGATACTACTGCAGGCTTAAAGATCCCTAATTCTCTAGTGAAGCAGATGATTGGACAGAGCCTTGGAATAACCTGTTCAAGGTAGACCTGAAGGGCCCGTTTGGAAACATACTTTGCAGGATGAGACGACATCCTATATGCTGTAGCATGTAGATTTATATTAACCAGGTTTCTACGAATGGGTAGGGAACCAAGGAATGGAAGCACAAATGATTCCATTTATCATCATTTCCAGTGACTCGCTAGGGACTTTGTGCTTTCAGTCCCTACTGGCCTATGCAGGATTGGAGTTTCCAGTCTGGGTGAGAGGTGGGGGTGGTTTATAGTGTCCCAGTGAACTACTAAAAACTGCCACTCGGGTATGATGAACTCCCATATCCAAGAAGAGAGGAGAGAAGAATCACCATCTTCATATGGGTAGTTAGCCTTGATTATTAGAAGGAAGTAAGGTGGCTGTTCTACAATAAGGACAGAGAGATGCATCTATGGGAGGTAGCAGACCCATCCTCGCGGGTGCTTCTTAGTATTCTCTTGTGCGTGGAAAAGGGCATCAGCCCAGCCTGACCACAAGGTCAGAAGGTAAGCCTCTAGGACTTCCAGAGATTAAAGCTTGGTATAAGGAAACTTAGAAAGAATTGTGACAGAGGAAGTCAATAACTAACAGTTGCAAACCCTACAATCCATTGTGGAAGATGCTGATGCAGTTCATCTTACTAATAATCTATGTTTCTCCTCAGCAGCAGAAGCCAGTATGAACCATGGTGGTGCTGGCAGATGTACTGCAGTGTTTCTTGCAGGAAATGCTCTCCCCAGGCAGACAGGGCCACAGACTGAGCAAGGTGGCTGCTAGGGTAGTGGGGGTGGTGTACATACTGGGTCTGGCCTTTTCCATTCAAGAGAAATTTGTCTATGATGCAGTCTTTGCTCAGGAGTTGGCTAGGGCATTGGCTGAGACTCTCAAAGTTGCACAATCATCTGATGCTCTTTCTATGCAGTCCTCCTTCCTTCTATTGCCATTTTTCCCCTAATAGGCAACCATTTCCCCTTATTTGCCTCGTTATTTTGGTATTTATCTTCATATCTTTAAATAACATGGCTGTGTTGCTAAACTTGATTTTTCCATTTTAGACATTATCTGCCTCACAAAAGAAGAAGAGAATTTAGTTCTCTCTCCTTCTTTTGCCTTTAACACCCTCATGTGCACTTGCCATAGTTCTCCTCTTACTTCCCAAATTATACTTTGGTGAGGTTGATGCTCTTGTATAAGCTCTTGTGATGCTCTTATGATGTCCAAATGATTGCTACTTGGAGCTAAGCCATTTGGTAAATAATGACTATACTTCTCTTCTTGCGGATGGAAGTTAATACTTGTCTTGTGGTTTTGTTTTGCTTTTAAATTTACTTAGCTTTTTTTTTTTTTTTTTTTTTTTTTGGTGCTGGGGATCGAACTTTCGGCCTCATGCTTACCAGGCAGGCACTTAGGCCACTGAGCTAAATCCCCAGCCCAAATTTACTTAGTTTTTTATGTGCCCATCACTTCAGGCCCAAATGTATAAGTAACCTCTCAGTATCTCCAGACACATCAAGTAGTCTATCACTTTCGTCTCCAAGTTGTTTTTCTTATGGAGCCTCCTGCCATAGCCTCAGCAGAATTCACTGTTTTCCATGCTTGGTGTACAAATGTCCTGATTTTCCCTTACCACCATTCAAGGATTTGACAAGTTCCTGTAACATATTAGAGCTCCTGTTTCCTATAATCTGTGTCTTCTCTTTAGGTTTATTTATTTACTATGTTAGAGAACTTAGCGCAACAACTATTTGCACAGGAAGAAAGAATTTTTGAGAACACACATGTCTGAAAATGTCTTTATTCCACACTTCCGATTTACTTATAATTTGACTCTTGAAATTTAGGTTGAGAATAATTTCCCTGTAGAATTTTGAAAGCATTGTATTTTGCCTTCTAACTTTCAGTACTGCTGTTTCAAAGTCTGAAGCAATCCTGTTCAAATCTTTGGCTAACCATTATACGTCAGGTTATTCCAGGTTTAGCTTTGTGACAATCTGATTTCTGATCTAAAAAGCCATTGCATTAGATTGGTCAATGGTCCCCTGTCACCAAATGGACTGCACACTCAGAGTGCCCATCCAGTCTGTAAAGTCATGTTCTTTAAATACGAGAAATTAGATTTTTTTCCGATAATTTTTCTCTTTTTCTGAAACTCTTTTTACTCATATATTAGGCCTTTATTTCCCTCCCTGTTTTCTATACCCTTTGTTAATTTGCTCAAATTTCCCAGAGGTATTTTTCAAGTGTATCTTTAAACCCTTCTATTGAATTTTTCTTTTCAATTAAAATTCTTTCAATAGCCTCAGTGTTCCTTTTTACACTGGTCTTCATTACTGTTGATATGAATTAGGTTTCTGCCATGGTGATAAAATGTCAGAGATAATCAACTTACAAGGAAGAAAAGGTTTATTTTGGCTCATGGTTTCATTCCCTGGTCATTTGGCTCTGCTGCTTTGGCCCCATGGCTGCATAGTATATAAGGTCAGGAACATGTGGCACTTAAGGCCTGTTTACCTTGCGTGTGGCTCAGACACAGGGAGACAAGAAGGGCTGAGGGCCCCCAAAGTCCCCCCAAGGCTACATCCCTCAATGAACTAACTTCCTCCTACTAGACCTCAACTCTAAACGTTCCCTCAACACTGCTCAACAGCATCATGGGTTGGCAACTGTGATGATTGATTGGTTATGTCAATTTGAGTAAGAGAAGCTCAACTAAATTGGTTTATCAATTCCACACCCTAGGGTGTAGAAGCACCCACCCCTGGGTGGCTCACTGCCTGGGTGGTGTAAAGGTGAAACAAAGACGGACAGACTTCCTTTTGCTTCTTCAGAGGAGCTCCAGTCTTTGCCTTGAACGTCATCTCTTAGCTTCTGGCACACTCTTCAGCCTTCCATTGCAGATCCATGACTTCCCAACATGGACTTGCACAGGACACTACAGTGAACTCCAGACCTTCACCTGAATCCTTTGGTTTGCATTGTGCAGACGCCTTCTGCACCTTCTGCATCTGACTTTGTTGATGGCCATTGCAAGCCAATCTTACAGATTTTTATATATTTGTATTTCATGTATCTGTTCTCTAGTAAACACTGGCTGACAGCAACCAAGTTTTTGGTACATGCCACTTATCTAAACATAGGAGTTCAGATAGCTTATTTTAAGCAGTTAAGTTTGGGAGGAGAACAGTCCTGGTGAGTTTGAGCCAGATTGTGTATTTCAGTCCTAATCTTTTGCTGAGAGCTGTCAACTATCACATTGTTTTAAATTCTATCTTGGTTACTTTTCTCTCTTTGCTGAGATAAAATACCCAACACCCAAAATTAAGGAAGGAAAGATTTATTTAGCTGTCTGTGGAGATATCAGTCTGTAATCATCTGGCACCAAGGCTGGATGGTATGGCACAGGGGTGACACTTCAAGGCAGCAGGAAGAGCAAGCCTCTTTTCCTCCTTTCTGTGGTATGCAGGTTATCCTCCCATTCCTACCTAGAGCAGATGTAGCTCTGACAAAATCTCTGTGCCCTCCACTTGCAGGGGATGAGGATTTTTACAAAGAACCCTGACTCCCTGCTGAGTCTTAGTTAAACTTCCTCTGAAATTGACAGAATGTATCAATCATAACACTTCCTCAGCTCAAATGAGAGAAAAAGGGTGTATGGGATTGAGTGTGACTCCCATGAGAAAGGGTTTAGGGCTCATCATTGATAGCTGGGAGAATAATTTTCAGACATTAGGGGATGTATATGGAATGGGGAGACACTGACAAAGATACGCTTCTCTCACCTTTGTGGCAGTTAAGGGAATCTGTCAGTTTGAATAAGAATGGCCAACTAAATCGATCAGCATGATTCTGGATGTGGCCAAGGGAATTTACTGAGGACAGAAGACCCATCCTGGGTAGGCTTGCTGCTTGAATGGAATAAAAGGGAAAGCAAGAAGAAAGACTCACTCACTGCTCTTTCTTCAGAGAAGCTCCAGTCTTCATTAAACCTTGGGCATCATCTCCTGGCTTCCAGCCTAAACTCTTCAGTCTTAGTACAGGCTTGTACAGGACACTACCCTGAGGTCCAGCCTTCAACTGGATCCTTCAGCTCTCCAGTGCACAGGCAGTCCTTTTGCACTCTTCTACACCTGACCCTGTGGATGGCCACTGTAAGCCAATTTGTAGATTCTTGTATATTGTATATTTTGTGTTAAATCTGTTTCTCTGCATTGACTGATACCCTTCCTTCCTTCTTCCCTTCTTTTCTTCCTTCCTTCCTTTCTTCCTTTTCCTCTCCCTATTTCCCTTCCCTTCCTTTCTTTCTCCCTTGTTACTGGAGATTACACCCAGAGCACCCCTACCATTGAGCATCTATATTTATATCCTCTTTATTGTATTTTTATACTTTGGGACAGGAGTTACTGAGGTTGACCTTGAATTTTTAATCCTTCTGACTCATTATCCTGAGGAGCTAGGTTTACAGGTTTGCACCTCTGCACCTGGTTCTGGTGTTTCTTTTACTCTGGGTTACATCTCTGGACAATGTTTTAGTTTTTATTCTGAGACAGGGACCCAGCTAAATTACCCAGGCTGAATTTAAACTTATGATCTTCTTGCCTCAGTCTCTTAAATTGCTGGGATTACAGATACATGCCACCATATCCAAATTTCTAGTGTTCATTGATGAGACTTCTTTAATACCTGATATACCTGAGAGTTTCCAATGTTAGATTCTACATTTTAATAACAACTATAGTCAGAAAATATTTTGCATTTAAAGTCAGACTTTATGGGCTAGCTCCCAAGCTTTGGTTTATACAATAACTCTTTGCAGTGGGTGCATTTCAGATGCAAAAACCAAATTAATTTCCAATTACATTTGAAAAAAATAGACTCAATTTTTTTTTTTTTTTTGTCTTTTTCCTTTTTACTGGTACCGGGGATCGAACTCACGACTGCCTGCTTGCAAGGCAGGCACTTATGCCACTGAGCTAAACCTCTAGCCCCCTAGACTCAATTTTTAAGAGCAGTTTTAATTCACAGCAAAACAGTGGAAGACATAGAATTCCCCCATATACCTAACCTCTCGCACATATGCATAGCTTTCTTCATGATCAACATTTACTTTTTAAAACTGGGTACTCACAGGGCTGAGGATTTAGCTCAGCAGCATAAGCACCTGTGTGGCAAGCATAAGGTCATGAGTTTGATCCCCAGTACTAAAAAAACAAAAACTGGGTACTCAGGACTTAACTTCCAGAGATTTTGATTATTCTGTGTGAGATGGAATCTGGAGATTTATATTTTTAATTCATGTAGTATTAAGGACTACACTTTGAAAACCACACACACACACACACACACATATATATATATATATATATATATATATATAATATATATTTTAAATATATAAAAACATTATGTAAAGTAATTACAATCTGGCTTTGGTTTTGGCTCTTTTTTTAAATTTTATTTTCTTTTTTTAAAAAGAGGTAAAACTAAACATAACCAAAACAGAACAAAGCAGATCAGAAGAAAACAACGTAAATGACACAGATTTCAAAACAAAACAGGAGATCTACAGTGGCTACCATAATGTCTCTTGTTTTCTTCTAAATAGTTGTCTATATTTTCATACACAATGAATTCATACAAAACAAAATAGTGTAAAACTGATCAGAACGTGGTAATGAAGGCATTACAGGCCTTCAAAACCAGACAATATGAAAATTAAAAAGGGCTGTTGTAATGTCTCTTGTTCTCTTCAAAATAGCTATCCATACCTTTATATATTTTGAATTTAAACAACACAAAACAGAGTAAAACCACTGTGAACAAACAATAGAAACATTATTGGATTTCACAGTTTTTGTTTATCTTAGAAAACATTTACAGTATATGCCATTTTTGTGTAGTTAAATCTTTATTTTTAATTCAACCTTGCTTAGCTTTCTTTGTTTTTCTAAAAGTCTGATTTTATTTTGGAAGCCAAGGAAACATTTGACTATATTGTGAAACATGTTTTAAAAAAGACTTAGGTATTTAGTATCCTGTTGTGGACATACTCTGCTTAGATGGCCACCAGGGCAAACTCTTCTTGGCATAGGTTATAAACTTGCTGCCAAAATTTCTCAGTAAAAATGCAAATGAGAATTGAGATCAATGAGGGCATACCATAATATTATAATTACTGCATTCATTTCATCACCTACTGTACTAACAGTTTTCTGCGAAAAGAGTTTCTTCCAGAAAGAAGTCTTTAATCCTCTGTATTCTTGAATTAGTCACTGTCATGACAATGACACTGGACTTGATTTTTTTAAAGGCAAGTACAGAATATCTTATTATGTGACTCAGGAATGGATTCATGGAGTAAAATTTAAAAAGAATTAATCTATTGTTGACTTAGTTTTCAGAGTGAATTAGCATTCAGTTTCCTTTTTTTTTTCTTAATAAAAGAAAAATTGTAAGGGAAGTGTGGCAGCACATCCCAGCACCCAGGAGGCTGAGGCAGGAGGCCAACCTGGGCTACACAGAATGATTCTGCATCAAAAAATGAAATGGTACATCAAAAAATGTAGTGATACATTAGCAATATTTTCTAAAGGCCAACAAACTGGTTTAGTGAGCCAATTTTACATTCTGGTTTCAAGTAACAAGTCTATGTCATATCCACAACTGGTGCCTGAAACCTCTCACAAAGGCGTTTGTCTCATATTAACCTCAATAACTTACGTTTTTATTTGGGCATCCTGTTGTGACTCAATTATTTCCTGTGTTCCCAATCCCCATATTTCTGTGAATAGCACCATTATATATTTTTGCTTCCTAAGTTTATACTATTAGAACCACAAGCCTCTTATTCTCTACTGTACCCTCTATTTGTTTTGCCACTGAGCATATTAGTCAGGATTCTTGGTAGGAAGTAGTAACAGATTTTGAAATTCCAGTCAGGGTTAGGGGAAAAAGTACTTTCCTGGAGGAATCCTGGGGTATTCACAGCCTATAGAATCTAGAGTGCATCTAGGAGCTTCAGGAGCTCAGATCAGCAAACGGGCTGCCAGAAGGTTCTCTTTCTGTTTCTATCAAGGAGGTAAATGTACTGCCTATTTCCCACAAGGCTGAGATTCCAGTTGCACAATCAACTGCCTCAAGTGCATTCAAAAACTGTTTGGCTTCTGGTTTCAACTCAGCCCAACTCAAGGAGGCATTCTTACTTCTGCCACTCATGTCCTGTGCCTATTCTTTGGATTGGACAAATCACTGTAAGTTACGGGATGTTATACTATTGGATTGGCCCAGACTAGATCATGTGCTATATGTCGGGTACACATGTGCGCGCGTGCGTGCGTGCGTGCATGTGTGTGTGTGTGTGTGTGTGTGTGACAGAGACAGACAGAGACAGAGAGACAGAGAGAGAGAGAGAGAGAGAGAGAGAGAGAGAGAGAGAGAGCTGGTCCCTGTGACACAACTAGCATATGCTTCGTAGGATTTGGAGAGCAGGTTTCTGGGACAGAATGAAAGCTGAGGGGCTTGGTACTGTGGTGGAGGGAGGGTGGAAAGACTGTGAGACAGCTTCCCTGAGAGGTCCTTAGCCAGAAGGCCCACCTGGGAAAACACGGTCTTCAGCGCTCTGAAGCACCTCCAACACAGAGTGAAAACAAGCAAGCAGGCAAACATATATAATAATAATAATAATAAAAAAAACACCCCACCAAGTAAGGAGGGAAAGGGAATGTAGCTTCCCAGGTCCACCATCACCTGATGTTGTTGTTGACTACACCTGTGAGCATAATGCTATTCCTATGCAGCTTGCATGCAGGAAATGTGGTTTGTTGTGGTAAAAATCCAATAATCATCCTGCAAATGCAGCAGACAGTGTTCACAATAATAATCACAGTACCAGGACTCACAACAAGCCCAGCTCTGTCCCTGTGTGGCTGCTTCCTACCAGTTTTGGCTCTAACCCTAGTGACCACAGGGAGTAACTGTGATTCTTTTTTGTTTGGCAGTCATTCAAAGGTTTGAAAATGATTACCATGGAGTCCCAGAGTCATTTTTTTTCAGACTAAACATTATCAGCTTTTTAACCTTTTTCTCACAGAATAAAATTAGAAATGTCTTGCTGCTAAACTCACTCCAGGTATTTTTCCCCCCAGGGCAAAGAAGAGTGGAATTATTGCTTTGTGATAGAGAATAGGTACCTAACATGCAGTCTGGCATCATGTTAATAATTTTAATAGGCACCTAATATATAAGTACTGGGCTTGACCAGAGCTCTAGGCCCTTCTGCAGTGTTGTTTCTGCTCTAGGTGTTCTCTGTGGTGTTTGAATCCCTTCCTGGAAGGCTCTATCAAGGGCTTTTCATTAACTACATACATTTTTACTAATGAGAGATGATGGCCTGCTTGGTGCTGAGAAAGGGAAGAGGCAGTCACCCTGAGGTACCTCCACCCTGCTGTGCTGAAGGGTACCAGAGTTGGCTGAGATCCAGGGCCAGGGCTAACCCTGGTGGAGTAAGTGAGGCACTTAGGATGCCAAGGTCCAGGGGATGACCACTTTCAGGGTTTTGGAGCATGAGACAGAAAGTGTGTTGCCCTAGGGGCTGGGGATTTAGCTCAGCGGCATAAGTACCTGCCTTGCTAGCAGGCGGTCGTGAGTTCGATCCCCGGTACCGATAAAAATGAAAAAGACAAAAAAAAAAAAAAAAGAAAGTGTGTTGCCCTAGATGAAGTGGCTGGTGCCGCCCCTCCTTGGCTTATTGCTTTTGACAAGCTGAGAACATAAACCAGGTAGGATGGTGCAGATGTTGGTCATTTTTGCTTTGTGAAGAGAATAAAAATATTTATAAATACTTTAGGTTCTGCATAAAGAACTATGTAGACACATTAGGCATTAAGGTGATGCACACCAGGGAAAATGACAGCTATTTCATGGCATTTTGTCAGCATAAGATGACATAATAAAAGGTTAGGTTTTTCTGAGCATCTACTGTGACTGATAAGGAGACAAACAGCAGAATTTTTTGGCCTCCATGTGTAGGTATTTGTGCTCAGGGTTCTCCTGTCTGTCGAATCTTGATGTCACTGTCTAAATTGGACTTCTGCATGATCCATCACTAAGGTCCAGATTGTCCCATCTGCAGAGATATAGCTTAGAACATTTAGTGACTTAGCAATGACCAGCAGCAATAGAAAAATCCCATGCAGAAAATTTGGAGCAAATAAGAAATGACGGCTGCAATTATATGACTATAAAGACTCAGTCATCAAAGGAGCCTAAGTCAAAAGAGAATGGCCCAAAAAAGGGAGTGATAAAATCTTTCCAGGAAAACAAAGGGAAAGGGAGCCGAGGCCACCGTGGTTGAACACACCTTCTTTCCTCAGAATATATTGCGCTTCTGGCTCACAGTTCTAGTTGAGGAGCTCTCAACTTAAGCTTCCTCAGTGAAGGGAATGGAAGTTGTGTGAAACAGGATAACTAATTTAAAGCTCCATTTAAAGCCTACTCATTTAAGAAGCTATACACATAGTTCTGTAATTTGTATAAATGCCAGTGTCATTAGAGTTCTTACCTTTGATGGGGTGGTTTTGGGAACCATCCTGGAGGAAGGGAAGGAGCTAACAGAGCTTTTATTTTCAGAATATAATCATGTTATTAATCATGTGTAATTAAATTAGTTGTAAAAAGCCAAAGATCATGGAAAGAGAAGAATAAAGTAAAAATTGATTCCAGGATTATGACTCCCAGAAAAACCAATTATTAAAAGTTTGGTGTATATCATCCAATATTCTTATGACTTAAAAATTTATTATTGCATAAGCATCAGAATTCTTCAGAGAGACAAAGCTGATAGATTGTATGTGTGTGTGTTTATCTGTGTGTGTCTGTGTGTGTGTGTATGTGTGTGTGTGTGTGTGTGTGTGTGTGTGTCTGTTTGTGCCTGTGTAGTCATGTTCTGGAGGATGACATTTCCATTAGTGACAACATATATATGTTGGTGGGTCCTAGAATCTCTGGAACTGGAAACCAAAAAACACCTTTTCTCTTTAAAAGCTTATTTTCTGCTCAGCAGCATAAGCGCCTGCCTGTTCAATCCCCGGTACTGATAAAAAAGCAAAAGACAAAAAAAAAAAAAAAAAAAAAAAAAAAAAAGCTTATTTTCTTAGGTATTTGGTACAGTAACAGAAAGCTGACTAACACATAAGTGGAAATAGCTATCAGGCAGTTGAAAGTAATTGATTGATGCATAAGAGGCTTAGAATTGGATTCCAGTGGAAATTTTATGCAAATATTGCCAAGGGTAATACATTTACTATATATTAGGAACTTGACACTTAATAGGCAGTGAAACAATGCTGAATGTAATTTGATTAATATTTCATGGTAAATTTTGGTTGGTGGAGGAGTCTACATAAAGAAAAAAAGTGGTATGACTTAGTGTCTTCAAAAGGATTATATTTGGCCTCTGAAAATTGGTAATTAGATGCAGTTGACAGAAAGCAGAAGAAATGACAGTATCTTAATAGCTCTACCTATTATTTTCCATAGCAGTAAGTTAATAAGCAAAGAGAAAGCCCATATAGTGGTACCTGGGTACAGTACTCATTAATTAGTTCTGGGAGGTATCTGATGAGTATCAAAAACAAGAGTGCTAAACAAATTTGCAGTTGACATTGACAAGTTCTAGTAACTACCAAACCTGGTGAGGATCTGAACAAAATCTTTTGCTCCAAATGTTTTGAGTACCAAATTCGATGAGTTTCAAACAGATAAGTACTACTGGTGTGACTGGATTTGGAAAGAATTTTTAGAAAGGTGATAATGAGATATACTATAAATGAGATATGATAATGAGATGTACTATAAAAGTTTCCACCCACTTTTCATCTCGTCACAATCAATGTGGAGGTTAGGGCAGTTTCCGCTTGATCAACTTCAGCATTTTCCCTGGGGACTGGCCAAGTCTACTCCTGGATGTGTCTGGGTGGGTTATGGAGGCATGGCCTTGAGGCCTGTGTTGGTCCCTGTCTTCTGATCCCTCTTCTCTTCACACTGTTCTTGTCCTCTGCTGCCTGGCTCCCATGAACTGTGATGCTTTGTTGCCCCATATGCTTCTGCCATTCTGTTCCTGCTTTGGACACCCTACCTCTGACTGTACCCTGTGAATCATTAGCCAAGCTAAACTCCTTTAAGTGGGGAGTGTCAGATGTTTTCCCTAGCAACAGAAAAGTTGACAGAAACAACCATCAATGATTATGTTATCTGACTGTTGAACACACATCGAAGTCTAAGAACTGCATATTTAGTCATTTAACAAAAATATATCAAGAATCTACCTTTACTTAAAGACTAATGGTTACATGGTTTTTTTTTTACTTGTATTTAAGTGTAAGCAATAAAAGCTCTTAGTAACTATAGAATTTCTTGTTTGAGTTGGGTTGGGCCCACACCTTTACAGTTACATAAATCAAAGTAATTTGAGTGGCTTTTTATAACAGCAGATCATTCTTTTCACTTAATTTAGATTATCAGTTTATTTTAGGCATATAATTCAATTTCCTTCATATATATATATATATTCTCTTGAAGGTTTCTGAAAGCTGCTTCCTGTTTTCCATATGAGAAGTGGCCACATTTATAGGTAGGTGACATATTTACATCATTTAAAAATGGTTATGGCCTGTGTTTTGATTTTTGAGTGAAGTCATTACCTAAAAGTCACTTGTCATTATTCAGCTGACTTAAATATAGTCAAGTACTTCCACCCAGAACAAAATAATATGCTTTTTTGTTATGAGTAAGAACTATTAGCTTCTGTATTCTGCACCCCGCTAAGCATGAACTTGTTGATCATTTTGTGTTAAGTTGTTCTGTTTGTTGAGAAGGTCTGTTCACTGCATCATGCTGATGGTGAGTACTGTATCATACCATGCTATACTCTTCTCTAAAACTGCAGTGTACTTCAGGTACTTAGCCAATAGCAATAACCTCATTTAGCAGTAAGAAAAATATACAGGAAGCACATCATACTGATAGAGGAAAAGGAAGAGAAGTGCAGGTGTGATTTCTGACTGCATACAAGGCTTGGAAGGTGTGAGGAGAGGGAATATAGGGTAATATCTCCACTTTCCTTGGTAGAGCTTGTGCTACTTCCAGAGTTTTAGGTGGCATGTAGAAAAACTATCATTTGACCTAAGTTAATAAAAGCAATTCTAGAATATTAATATTTCTTTTGGTTATTACTGTGCTATCCATAAAAGGGGTTACAACTTTCAAAATACTGGGGGCAAATGGAAGAGAAAAAGAATTATCCTGATTTCTGTTTTCATATTTTCTTTTCAATCTTTACCTCCACGTAGCATGATGAATACTTTTGTACTGCACCATGTTATCAGGTTATAGTATTGTCACACATGAGAAATCACTACTGTTCTCTTTCCACCAGGGACATTTCGCTGTATCTCACTAAGTACTCATTAAGTGATTTCCTTTGGTAATCTCTGTTGGAACACTATCCTGTCATTTCTGTAGCTCTAAGCTTATGTTGTCCACTAAAGCAGACATTAGCCATATGCAGCTCTTTAATTTTAAATTAAAATTATACTAAGAATTCATCTTTTTAATTGCATTAGGTACATTTCAAATGTTCATTTGTGGCTAGTGTCCACTAAGTGGGAACAAATAAAGTCTATTTCCATGGTCACAGGGAGCCCTGGGCATCTCTATTCTAAGGGAACATAGTGAGCCAAGAGGCAAGTTTTGGAAAAGCGTTAAAAGATAGGCACATTGGGATGGATGTGTGCAAGGCAGAGTGCCCTTTCTCTATCTAATGAGTCCCTTCTGAAAACAATCTTCCTTTTCCCCTAATTTGTCAATATGAGTCCTGTGGGGTAATGAAGTCTTCTATAACTCTGCCATCACGGCCTGAAGTTTGTTCAGAAGTGTGCACCTGACCGTCGGGCTAATCTTAGCACCTATACTCCTGTTTGACCTGGAACAGGATGGCTCGTTTTAGGTGAACCAATGACCCCCCACCTTTTTTGGGAATGTATGAATTTGAGGATTGGAAATTTTATAGAACCTAATCACTGGAATGCTTAGAATCTCTCAAGCACCCTGTTTTTCTGCCACAAGGAGAAAGTTACTTTGTGATGATCAAGTAAAATGAAGCCTGTATACGGGTAGGATGTAAGAGGCAGAAAGTTCAGTGATAGCATTTGGGTTACATCCAGTTGATCTTGAGGTTCAGTTATATTTCTGAATCTACATATTTATAATTAGTTTTTTACTTTCATTAAGCTAGCCTAAATTGCTCTCATTTGCAATCAGATGTGTTAAATAATGCACAATTAGTCAGAGAAAGAGTATCTTATTTGAAATGTGTGTGCACAGAGAGGCAAGTATAATTCAAGTTTGTAACAACAAATATGAACAAGATAAGTCAGTTATATATATATTGATAAAGCTCTGAAAACTATTCATATTTATTTTAAACAAGTACTAATTGATAAATGTAAAAAGCAATTATTTTACAAAGGTAGCTTGCTGACTTTTGTTTAATTTCATGAAGAGTGGAAAAAAGACAGAATTAATAGAAGTAAATAATATAACAATTTATACTGGCACAGTGTATGAAGGAAATGAATTATTTGTGGTTTTGACTTGGTTTCCACTAAGTCCTTATATCTAGCCACATATTTTCAGATAGTGACAATGGCTAAAAAATCTTAGAGTTTAAAAATGTCTCCCTTGCTCAGTAACTCAAAATTTCTAAATAACACAATCTAACATGTATTAAATTTTCCAAAATGTATTTTTTGTATAGATCTGTGTTGTCTCCATTTCTATATTTGCAGATATATATTTCCACATGGTATTTTCGCATTCTTTTAGAGATTTTTATCTTTTTCAATCCAATAGTTTAAGTAAAGGAAAGTTCTAGCTATAACAACAAGCTATTTTATAACTTGAATCATATTTTGTACCAAGGTGACTTTGCTATGGAAGGTGGTTAGTTATTGAGTTTGGTACATTAAAATTATTTAACTAACATAGGTGCAATTACTTTTAACTTTGCTTTTGACTTAATTTCCCACCTAACTTGTCTTCAATGCTCAATTTTTCCACTGATGGAAAAATTAGGTTGCTTGAATTATGTTTGGGAGGTATTCTGCAAATGATTCATTAAAAGAAGAAAAAACAAATTAAAAAAGAGACGCTCTTGATCATCTCTTAGTACATAAAAATATATTATGTAAAGGTCAAAATTAGAAACACAGATGGTAGCCATGTGCATACCTGTCATCCCAGCTTTTTGGGAGGCCGAGGCAAGAGCAACACAAATTTGATTCAAGTCTGGGCAATTTAATAATCTAGTGAGACTCTATTTCAAAAAAACAAAACAAAACAAAACAAAACAAAAAAACCAGATCGGAGATGTAGCTCAGCATTAAGTCCCTCGCTGGGTTCAGTCCTCAGGTTCTGGATTCAATCTTTTTCCCCACTCCAAAAATTAGTTAGAAACATGTTTTGTCACTAGGCAGTATGTAAGCAAACTGTAAAACATTTAAATTATAAACAATTGATACTTCCCCAAGTTGAAAATACTGACTCCGTAGCACAAATAGGAAAAAGGAAACTAAATTAAAAAGCTAATTCTCAGTGGTCACTGACTTAGTTCATTTTTCTTTCCTCTATCTGACTGCCCAAGACAGTGGAATATACAGCGGTTTACTTTAGCTCATATTTCTGAAGTTTAAGACAGTGCATTGGGATCTGGAGGGGGCTTGAAACACACACTGATTTAAATAAAAGGAGTGCTGGCAGCAACAAAGAAGCCCAGTCCACTTTATCCCTGGCTGTGACACCCAGGGATAGGTAAGACCCCAGGGCTAGTAGGAAATACATTACTTCGTTCAGAAAGGCTCTGCCTTTGTGGTTGCTTTGTAAGAGTCCCAGCACCTGTTAGCATCATTGCAGTGGCAACTAAATTTCAGCATGAATTTGGTGGGTACAAACTACATGTAAGTAATGGTAGCTGCTAAGCAAACACAGAAGCAGAGTGCAATACTGGGGTAATCTGTATGGCATTTTCCAACATTGGCCTGGGAAATTTTTCAGCTGCTACTTGGAAGGCATAATTTCATTTTGTTTGCTGTTGGGGAGAATTATGTGTTTCAATCTACTGCTGACTTAGCTTGGTCGGCTGACATTCCCAGGTTGACAAATTGAAAGGGCAAGTTCAACACACACACACATAGCTAAGCACATTCTCATGATACTAACCTGGGTTATGGAAGTTTGCATGATGTGGGTTAGTACAAAATTGCGTGACTGGTAATGAAACAATGTTTTTGACTTTCAACATGAAATTGCTGAACAACTGGATTACTCAGAGCCAGACAGAAACCACAAATTGAGAATTGTGGTTTCAAGTTCAAACAATGTCTTGGAGTTAAGAGTGTTTTAGGCCAGATTGAGTAGGGGAAAGGACATGAATTAAACGTTTTACCTGAGTCCTGCAGATGTCGATAGTGAAAATATATACATGTGAAGTTTTCCTAGACTACATCATGGGCATATTTATTTACTTAGTAAAACAGTGTTTGGAATAACAACTGATGCTTGTAGCCAGCTTTTAGCACAATTTCTAGCTCAGCAGAGATTCACTGAACTAATAAAAATGGTAAAGAATGAATGTCTATTAATCAAAAACTGTGACTGAGGTGCAGGTTACATAAAAGCAATGAAAGAGTTTCTGCTCCAGATTATAGCTCAGCTCACTTACATAAGTGTGAAAGCTGTCCTGCGGCCCTAGGAGTTAGCCTGTTCTCCACAGGGGAGCGTTGCAAGCCACTGCTCCTCAGGGCAACGGAAGTAAGTTAAGAGTTGGGTAAACTGTCAAGGGGCTGAAGCTCCTCATGTAAGAATCAAGTGGTCACAGTTGCTGTGTCCAGGGTTGGGCCTGTAACTGCAATATTCATGGGTTTCAAAAATGTAAAAGAGCTGCATGTGTCCTGTTTCTCAGGCGTTTGTGACAATGCCCGGCTGAGCTGTCCTTTTGTGTGGCCTTAGAAGTGTGCTGACAGTGTGGACTAATGCAGTTCACACCTCCGAGGGGGATGGGATGGCCAGCTTGGGGTAAGATCAGTCTGTGGGACCTGAGCGAGAAGCACGTGAGTGGAGGGGGAGGGGATGCGGGGGCAGAGGGGGCGAGAGGGAAGAAGGGGTTGGGGACAGGGAGGAGAGGGAGAGAGGAAGGAGGGGTAAGTGAGGTTAGGGAGGGAGCAGAAAGGATGGGAGGAGGGGGAAGAGAGCAGGAGAGGGGGAGGGGAGAGGGATGGGGGAGGAGAAGCACTGTTCTGGACACCTCTGGCGGCGCCTCGCTCTTGGGCAGTAGTCTCCACCCCGCGGGATCCCACTAGTCAGGCAAAACGAAAGCCAACCGGACCCTGCCGCGGCGGCCACGCCCGCAGAGGAGCGCTGTCCGCGGTGCTGACCGAGGCCCCGCGCGGTTCCGGGCGTGGCGTGTCGGGGCGTGGCGGGCGCGGCGTCACGTGCGGCGGCGGCGGCGGGGGCGCGGGCGAGGGCGCGGGCGCGGGCCAGGGCGCGGGCCAGGGTTCTACCGCTTCCGCCGCGCGCCCCTCCCGGCCCGGCCCGGCCCGCATCCCCGGCGCTCGGCGCGGCCCCGGCGGGCGCATCATGGCGATCGAAGGTAAGCGGAGGCCGGGGGCGGTGCGGGAACGCCCGGCGGGCCCGGCGCGGCTCCTTTCCGGGCCAGGCGGGCCGGGCCGCGGGGTCCCGGCGCTCGGGGCAGCGGGAGCGGCGAGAGCCCCGCGCTCTGGGCCTTGCGCGGCCGGCGTCCTTGGCCCGGGCGGGCGGCGCTGTCGGGCCCGGAGCGCGGCCCCGGGGACCCGGGGGACCGGGCGAGCGAGGCCCGAGGCGTCTGCGTCCGCGTCCCGCTGCCGGCCGGCGCGCGCCCCCGGGTCGGACCGGGGCTTCCGGCGAGGCCCGTCCCTGCTCCGGTGTCTGAGCGGACCCCGACTCCGCCCGCCTGGCGAAGGCTAGGCGAGCCGGCGCCGCGGCCAGCGCGGACTGAGGAGCCCTCGGGCGCCGACCCCTGGGCGGCTCTCAGCTCCGGCTGTGCGAGCACCCTGTGAAGTGTTGAGCTCTGGGGTAAGTTAGGGGTACGAACGCGTAGATTCCAAAAACGTGGAACAGACGCGTCTGAGTTTCACCTCGCTTGTCTGGGATCCCTGAAGAGGACGGCACTTCACAGCGCCTGTCCCCTCCTCAGATCACGAGGGTAGTTTGTAAAGTGTTCCCGTGGCTTCATTCTTCAGTGCAGATGTGCAGACAGGGCGTGCTCCTGAGGAAAACTTTGCAACGTCTCCCGGCGAGGGGCCAGCTCGTCCCGGGGCGCCTGCACCCCGGAGTGCTCCTCCGTTGGCTTAGCTGTTCGCGTTTACCTCGTTGAGGAGAGTGTGTGCCTGTTAGGACAGAACACACATTTAGACCCTTTAATCTTTGCTATTTCCGCTTTTGTTTTTCCTTCTCTATACTTTGTACAGAAGCATAAAAATCAAGAAACTAAATTCAGTGATGTATGTTGTGTACCCTATTTTCCCAGCCAATTTGTGGTGGGTTTTCTTGGGAAAACCAGAATGTGAGGAGAATTGGCCGTGTTTACATACAATCCTACATCTAGTAGTTTACTAAAATTTCCAGTTTTTCTTAGTTTGTCCATTGTTTCTTCTAGCAGTTGCATGTTATTGAGTCCTTTTCCAGGTCAACTGATGGCATTTTACTGTACCCACTACTTGTATGTTTAAAAAAGATTTAAAAAAATCCTTATAGAAATCTGTGAAATTAGTTTATTTATTGTTGGTGTTAGGGATGAAGTTAGGGCTTGTGCGTGGTAAGTGCTCAACCTCTGCTGAGCTACACCCTTGGCTGCGTCAGTGGGCTGTTTAGTTCAGATTGGCCTTGAACTCAGTAGGCAGTGTAGGCTGGCCTCAAACGCCAGGAGATCCTTTTGTCTCAGCCTTCTGGGTGTGTGCCACCATGCCCATCATAAATATTTTTATATGTAAGCATTGGATTAAGATTCCATGATGTAAAGACCAAGTGTTATGTCTTCTAGTGTGGACAGGAAACTGAGGTTAGTACATTTCAAGTAAAAATGACAAATCAAGTGGGTCTGACTGTACTTACCACTTATTAAAGCAATTGTCTTATGCACATTGTCCCCAAGGCGTAAGTTAGGCTAGATACAGTACTAGGAACATCTTTGGATTTTAGGGACATTTGCAAACATCTTATCCAATGTTGTTCTCAACAAAGTCCTTCTGATACATCTAGTTCAGTGGTGGTGAACCTATGATACACCTGTAATTTGTTTTTCTTTTAAAAACAAAAGATGTTAATGTATGAGTTGTTTTTTCCAAACTAAAACCTCAGTATTCAGGTTTGATTGTAGAATTGGCACTTGGTGATAAATAAGTGGGTTTGGGGTTGCAGTTTGAGCACTGGTCCTGAAAGGTTCACCATCAGTGACATTCATCTATTAATTCCATAGACATGTGTATACACTAGCTGCACATAGCTTTTTCTGTACCAGACTTTGTGGATCATAAAGGTGAAAAAATGCATTCTTTTCCTCAAAGAGTTAACATTTTAGTGAGGAGGGACAGATAATTTTAAACATTCAGGTATAATACTGTGGTTCTTTAGTTCATATACTCATCAGTAATTGATTCCAGGGGGCTTAGTGTGTACCAGAAACAATGAGTAGCAAACAAATTGTTTTGGCTGGAAAGGGTAAGAAGTCATCAGGTAGTCAACATAATAAGTTCTACCAAGTATCAAACAGAGGGGTAAGATTTTTGCATCAAAATTTGTTGTGTATCAAATGTGATGAGTTTCAAAGCAGTCAGGTACTAAGGTAAGATTCAACAGTGTGAACATCAAGTGATGGATCATTCTTCCTTCTTAAAAAAGTCAGTGATGAGTTCAGACTGGTTTGAGGCCATAATTTTTATATCCTTAAGGTCTTCATTTTTGGTCTGAAGTCTATCATTGAGCAAGTTCTGTGTATGCAACATTCATTCTACTATTTGCCAACAACCGTAAAGTACATTTCAGGAATAATGTCCAGTTTCCTCTTCAGGGGGATGTGTAGTTGTGTGTTTTAAAATTTGGACTATAGAGGTAGGCCTTTCCATTCCAGTTATGTTATTCAGCAGCATCCATTAAACTGGTTCTACTACCCTTTGCCTTGTACACAATCCTGTTAACGTAGTTTAATATTGAAATCACCTTTTTGGGACTTCATGTTTGCCCACATTTGCAGTCAGTTTGCAGTCAGCCTAAATCACCGTCAAATCTTTGTTACTTGAAATACTCTCAAGTCATGTATCATAAGCCTTTGCATAACAAACCAGTGTTTTGAATTGAAGAACAGGTTATTTTTACTGTTAAACATACTTTTATGAGCTATGTCTTAACATCTTAGCCCTTGAGTCTGGAATTTTAAGTACTTTTTAAGTTCTTAAAAGTTTCCTTTTCTGTTAAACTCCTTATTTTACAACATTAAATTATACTGTGATTTGAGGAACTATTTTCAAGAAGATAGTGTGTAATCTACTAGCAGGTGATTTCTTACTGTTATGTTTTTTTGTTTTGTTTTGTTTTGTTTTTTTTGTAGTTCTGTATTGCGTGTACCCTTACGCCGCTTTGGTTTGTTTTGTGTTTTTCTCTTTTTCCTCTTAAATAAAAAAAAAACATTAAATTATTCTACTATGTATCCATTTTCTCCTTTAAACTAATCAGTTACTTTTATTTTAAAAAATTTGTATTAATACACATTTACAGTACATAACGATTGCATTAATTGTAGGGAATTGGTGCATGGACATAACACATCTCAATTCTTTTTTTTCCCTTTATCCTCCCCTCTTTTTTTCCAGCATTAGATTAATTTATCTAATACTTATAAAGTTAACAGATTAACAACCAGAATAATAGTCCAAAACATATAAAACACATAAGACAGTTATACTAAATCAAGGTATGCTTTTAGATACATTGTCCATGCTGGATAACAATAAGTTTTTCTCTCCTTTTTTACTTTATCATTTATTTCGTACTTTACTTATATATTGAGTTTTTCATTTAAAAGGAAATATGCAATATTTAAGATGTGTGTTGTGTATGATTTACTTCACTTAACATTTATGGTCTCAAGATACATCCATTTCTTACAAACCACTCAAGTTTTTCCTTTTTTTTAATGACAGCAGTACTCCATTACCACATTTTCTTTATCCATTCATCTTTTGTTGGATGTGTAGGCTGTTTCCCAGATTTAGCTATTATGAACTGTGCTGCTAAATCATGGATATGCATGTATCACTGTAATGTGGTATTGTTAACTCTTTTGGGAAGATACCTAAAAGAGGAATAGCTGGGTCAAATGGAATTTCTAGTTTTATGTTTTTGAGGAATCTCCATACTGATTTCCATAGTGGTTGTATTAGTCTACACTCCCACCAGCAAGGGTTCCTTTTTCCTTAGAATCCCACTACCATTGGTTATTGGTTGATTTCTTTGTGATAGCCATTCTTTATGGAGTGAGAGAGAATCTCAGTGTTGTTTTGATTTGCATTTCTTGAAGAATCAGTGATGTTGCAGTTTTTTTGTATGTTTGTTGGCTGTTTTTACTTCATCTCAGAAGTGTCTTTTCATTTTAGATGCCCATTTTTGGACTGGGTCTTTAAATTTGGGGATCCTAATTTTTTGAGTTCTTTGTATATGCTGCATGTTAACATTTTGACTAAGGAATAGTTGGCAATATTTTCCCCCATTCTGTGAATTGTCTCTGCATTCTCTTGGTGGGTTCCTTTACTGTGCAAAAGTTTTTAATATGACTAGAATCCAGTTGTTGATTCTTGGTATTATTTCTTTTGTAACCAGGGCTGTGTTCAGAAAGTCTTTGCTTAGACCTATGTCTTCAAATGTTTTGTCTTTCAGTAGCTTTTGTTTCTGATCTGATATTTAAATCTTTGGTCCATTTTGATTTTAGTTCAATGTGTAGTGAGAGATGTGAGTCTAGGTTTAACCATTAGCATGCAGAGAGTCAATTTTCCAAGCATCATTTATTAAAGAGGTATTTTTCCTTCAGCAAATGTGTTTGGCTCCTTTGTCAAGTATAAAGTGACTGTGCCTGGAGTTGTTTCTGCACCCTCTGTTCTATTCCATTGATCCTTGAATCTGTTTTGTTGTTGTTGTTAATACTGTACCATGCTGTTTTTTTCCATGATAGCTTTGTAGTACAGCATGAGGTGTGGGATTGTGATGGCCCCTCCTTGGCCTTGTTGCCCAGAATTGGTTTTGCTATTCTAGGCCTTTTCTGGTTCCATATAAATTTTAGGATTGAATTCTCTAGTTCTGTAGGAATTCCATTGGTGTTTTGATTGAGATTGTGTTAAATCTATTCAACAGTTTTGGAAATGGGGCCATTTTGATTACATTGGATCTGCCTATACAGGAACAGGGGATATCTTCCCATTTTCTGATGTCCTATTCATTCTCCTTTTTCAGAGTACTATAGTTTTTGTGGAGAGGTCTTTTACTTCTTGGTTGGGGTAATTTGTAAGTGTTTCACTTTTCTTGATGCTACTGTGAGATGTACTTGTCTGGTGAGAGCAGGTTGGAAATCCACATCCTAGCTGGCCTGTGGAAACATCCCTGCTGACCAGTGTTATTTGCTCTTCTGGTCCTGGCCTCTGTCAGCCTGGCATCGTTGACTACATACATTTGAAGTTTTGTTCTAAGCACAGAAGTGCTCTTCCCTTCACCTACCTGATCTGACGTTCTTTGTATTTCTGTTCTTACTCTTTCTGCCATGTTTGGCTTCCCTGATGTCATTGCCCGCTGCATATGTGCTGCACACTTTTGTAGCCACGTATTTGTGAACTGTTTTCCCCGTCCAATGGTAAAGCTAGAGTATAACTCCTTACTCATTTTGTGCCTCTTAGATTTCTTTTTTTACAGCCCCTGCAACTCGCGCTCCTCGAACTTTGTCCTGGAATTCTGGATGCTCTTTTCATGGACCAGATCTATTGCCCAGATGCATGTTTGTAACATGAAATTTTTGTGACTTATGTTTCCAAATAGTGGCTTGATATCTTAACTTGGATGTCCTACAGTAATTTAAAATGATTATCTCAGGATATTTAGAATGTTGTAAATTAAGTTGTCATCACAGCCACTAAGTTTGACCTCTGAACTCACCCATTTGACTTGATAGCTGTATCCTGCTTCTGGGCATTTTCCCAGAAGAATTGAAAAAAAATCATACCACAGTGATTTATGTGCCCCCATGTTTATAGCAGCACAATTTGTAATAGCCAGGTCTTAGAAACAACCCAAATGCCATCAACTGAGGAATGGATAAAAATGATATGGTATTTTTATACAGTGGAGTACTACTCAGCTATAAAGAAGGATTGCATTGAGGCTTTTATAGGTAAATGAATGAAACCTAAGACCATTACTCATAAGTGAAATAAATTAGACTCCTGTGTAAATACTGTGTTGTCTCTCTAGTGTGAGAAACTTAAAGAGTAAATAAGATCCCAAATCTACAATAGATGTTGTTAAAGAGTAAGAAGCTGCTCAAAGAGCAGCTAGGATAGTGGAAAGGAGAAAAGAAGGAATGGAAAAGGAAAAAGATATAAATTTGTTTATATATACATAAAACAGCTAAGGTGATTGTACTACTAATTCTGTTAGTTCTTGGAAAAGAACAGATAATATATGATTAGATCAATTTTCATGTCTCTATCTGGTAATCTAAGCAACTCTTGAATATAATATACAATATTATAAACATTGTTAAATTCTTATCTTGTTTTGAAAGTATATATTTTATTATTTTGTTTTTTGTTGTTGTAGTTGTTGAGTGTCTTTTGTTTTTTCTCTAAAAATTAAAAAGTAAAAAATTTAAATATATAAAACAAAAAAAAAGAGAAAAGTCAATATAATTAAGTAACGATTAATAAAAGAAAGTCCTGTGTTGTTTTGGAAAAAAAATAAATTCACCCATGTCATGCAAATTTGCTAGCTGAGTGGCATTTTAAGTAACTAGAAATTCAAGTTAGTATCAACCCTGTGTTATTATTCAGTTGGCTCAGTCTATGTCTACAGCTAATTTATGTTTCATAGTGCTTACACTTTAGTAACCGCTTATCTCATTAATAGACTTATATTAGTTTCCTGACACCTTAGTTGGTCTTATCTCCGGGTTTAAGTTTCCTTCCAATTTATTTTCCAAGCTAGTGCTAATTATATTTTTAAAATGTAAACCTAAAGTTGTTTTTTTTTTTTTTTTGTCTTTTTCGTTTTTTATCGGTACCAGGGATCAAACTCACGACCACCTGCTTGCAAGGCAGGTGCTTATGCCGCTGAGCTAAATCCCCAGCCCAAACCTAAAGTTTTAAAACCTTCAGGATAAAGCTGATTCTTACTGATCTCACTTGTGCCCTTCCTCATGTAGTCTGCGTTTGTCTCTGTGGTCCGTAAGTAACAGCAGACTGTGCAGCGTAATGTGCCAAAATAAAAAATAGGCATCTTTATTGTTAACTTGCTGTGTTTACTTTTAGTGCTTAATCTTTTGAATAACATTTTAAAAACTGTAAGAGAAGTTTAAATAGGATTTCTGAATGTAGGTATGTACTTTTGTGCTTACTTTTTGTTCATAGCACCGCAGATAGTTTGGCTCATGCTATCATACATATATTTTAAAGCTGTTATTAGAGTTCTGAGGTGCTCTTTATGGCTTTTTGGCCTTAAGATTTTTAAGGCAGACTTTGGACTTTCAGGAGCCACCTGAAATACTGCATTTTAAAAACTCAATAGAAGTGCATTATATGATGAGTTCTGAGGGAGACCCTCTTAGCCCTCACCTGCTGTCCGTCACAGCTATGCATATAGGAGTGACATGAGCAACTGTCACACCTGCCCACTGTCTGTGGGGAGAGAGGCAATTGGTGGGGGAATTACAGTTTAATCAACACTATGAAAACTGATACTTTGACTTATGGTAGAGGTAAGATTTCTAATGGTTTATAGAAGCTTATATAACTAGGTAGCATTGTTCCGAGACCTCTGAAGATACTTTTAAGTAATTTGGTTCCTTTTCTCACTTAACCAGTTTAGAAGCAGGTAGCAAATACTGCTGTCTTTCGTGTTTGTTGTTTAAGGCAGTGATAGACTGCAGCCGTAGGGGAAGCAGAGATAAATATATTGCCTTAATTGACAAAACTTGTTGAATAATGCCATTTTCATTAATAAATTAGATTATGTTTATATGTATGAATTTTCTCCTTATATTATTGGATTATTAATTTGGCTCTATACCTACCCTTGCCTCACCCCTTTCTCAGCCATTTAGAGCCCCAATTCGAAAGCTCCTAACTATGGATAATGTAAGACTGAACAAACTACTGTTAATAAAACATTGTAAGCCTTGGGGTTAAGTGATTATTTACATATTTGCTATGTGTATGTAATACTGTTTTAATTAAAGCCTAACAAATTGGATTCTTTCTTTCTTTTTTTTTTTTTTTGAGACAGAATCTCAGTACTTAGTTCAGGCTGGCCTTCAACTCACCGTATAGCTCACGCTGGCCTTAGACTCACAGCTATCCTTTTGCCTCGGCTTCCCAAGTGCTGGGATTACAGGCGTGTACTACCTTGTCCAGTTGGAACCTTTGATTCACCATTTCTTAAAAGGAAGTAGTAACAACACAGCAAGCTGTTAGTAGAAATTTACTTACAAGTTTATTTCTGACAACTATACATATATGAAGAATAATTTTTTATTTTTCCATTTTTAGAAGTATGTTAGCATTGATATTCTAAGTAGTATTTTGAGTCATCATGAAGTAGTTGTTAAAGAAATATTAAATATCTTCAGGGTCCTGAACCTATAAATGCAGTACGCATGTTTGTGGTTTAAAAAAATTGATCTGGTATAGTAGTCAAAACAAAAAGCTTTTTGCTTTATTCTGCTTTTATTTATTGTTAACTAGAAATTCACTGAAGTAGAACTTTCCTTGAGCCCATACTTACTCAGGGTTTATTGTGTTATATTAATGAGCTTATAACAGTCAAACACAAAGTTAAACTGAATTAAAAAGTGGCGTAGTGGTTTAGAAAAATGGATTAATTCATGAACAACACATTAAATTTTGTAAACTGAAGTTCTTACCTCTTAAGAAAAAATTACTGAACAAATGCACAGGACATTTGTGGGTCAGACAAGACTGCATTGTGCCTACTTTGCATGTTATGGGTTATCTTGAGAAGAGCTGTTGTGCAGAGGATGCTTGATAATTCTGTGCACTGCTACGCGGGCTGCCAGAGCACACCCTGCGCAGGAGGGGAATGGCACAGACGAACTCAGGAAAGTGTGGAAAGGGCTACTAAAAGGTAAAGGGTTTCATTTTGGGAAGATAACCTCCAGAGTATTGGAGCCCTGAAGATTTATTTTATTTTTTGCTTTATAGAAATCATTGTAAAAGAGTGGAAGTTAAGGAGTATGAGAAGATTAGCATTTGTTCAGGAATGTTTACACAGGAGAATGTTTGAAATTCAGCAATAACTGATGCTGCAGAAGAGGAGAAAACTTATAGAGGAGTCTTCCCTGTTTCCTGATGGTAAACTTTGTTTTTTTGTTGAATTTTATACCCTTCTTTCGAGGAGAACATAGTAATTATGTGTTGTGTTGTGAGCCATGAGCCAGTCATCACGTTGCCATTACCTCAGTCAGGTACAGCACTTGCTTTCTCCTCTCCTGACTATAGGGCATCTCCTCTGCCAACAGACCTTTTTCCCTGTCCTTGGTTTCAGAGTCTGACCATGCTGTGTGGCACCTGCGCCAGCTGCTATGACCCTTCTCCCCCACTACTACACAAGAGAAAAGCTGTTTTCTATCCTGGGGCTTTTATTACTACTTTGTTAATGACTTCTTATTGGTTTTTACTGTACCAATTCAGTAACAGGCATAAGGTTTAACAAAGACAGTTGCTGTGTGATGCTGATTTTAGAATTGAAGGTCTGGCTCAGTTCAGAAACCGTGATCTTTTCCCACAACACTGGATTTTAAATTAGGGACCCAAATTGGTATTAGTCTATGAGTGAATGATTAAATTAGGAACTAACCTAAAACATGTCTAGAAGTTAGTGGTCCGAATGGATTAGACTGGCTTGGGAGTTGGCAGCAACAGTAAGGAAAACAGTTTATCCTTACTGTGCATCTGTGTGAGACTCAGCTGTAGCAGTGCGAGCCAGATGCTAGCTTCAGTGCTATGACTACTTAGTGGGGCTGCTTTAGATAGGTGAATTTTAATACATTTCTAAAGTAGCCTTTTAGTGTTGGATCAAGAAGAAATAAGTAGAACCTGTAAGTTGTGGTGATTTAGGATAAAGTAAGCCCAGATCTAGAAAGTGGATTTTGGGAAGGACCCTTGAACATAAAGGTTTTTAAAAAAAATTTTTTTTTGTCTTTTTCCTTTTTATTGGTAACCAGGGATCAAACTCACGACTGCTTGCTTGCAAGGCAGGTGCTTATGCGGCTGAGCTAAATCCCCAGCCCTGAACATAAAGGTTTGATTCTATTTGTTTTAAAATAAGGAAATTTTTATTTCAAGCAGCTTCGCAGGTATGTATGACACAGTAATGGCTGATTGTAACAGTTTCATTTCAAAGCTGTACTGTCATAAATTTTAAAATGTTCATCAATAATCAGTCTACTGAAAATTAGATTATTTGGCAATGTGCTAGTGTTGATGTTTATTTGAGGCATCACTATTTAAATAGTAGACATTAAATTTTCCTAATAGAAATGAGACTAACCTGACAAGTTTTTACTGAGGTACTACCGGATAAAGTTAATATCCTAATTTTGCTTTAAAAACGTATCATTATGGCTGGGAATTTGCTCAGTAACATATTACCTGTCTGGCAAGCACGAGGTTGTGAGTTTGGTTTCCACTACCAAAAAAGAAAAAGTTGGTCCTAAAAACATATCCATTAGGTTGTTATGAGGCATTGTGGCTTTCACCAACTATATATTACTTACCTATGAGTCTTCACTCATCATCTGTTATTGGCTTGTCAGTCATCTTATCTGATCCCAGCCAGTTAAACTTAGCAAGTGCCTTTCAGCTCTTCAGTTCAGGGCAATATTTTCTTTTAAATATGTACACATAGGAACAGTGAAAACTATTTTACCCAAACCCACCTTGACTGCATCAACTCTTCCTCCTGTAGACAGAGATCCTATGTTCATGGGAAAGCGTTTGTAACTTTGCTGCTTCTTTGTCTCCTTGCTTACCCCTGAATCTGTCTGCAGAAGTGGGAACTTTCCACTTCTAAGGGCATCTCATGTAATGTTCCCGTTGTGCCAGGTACCTTCCTGCCATAATACCAGCTTGACACAGTGTCGAATTGGTTTTTGTTCAAACTCTAGTAAGGTTCTTGGACTAGAATATGGTAGATTGTTGTGTTCTGCAAAAAGAGTTTTGCAATTTCTTTCATTTCTTTTTCCTTCTTTGGTACTAGGAATTGAACTCAGGACCTTGTGCTTCCCAGGGAGGCCCTGTGCTGCCCCAACCCCTTGCAAAAACAGTTTTGGAAAAGATTGGTTTGCCTTGAATTTCCCATCACTGTCTTTGGAAATATACCAAGTCTGACTTTTATGTCCTGGTTTACCTTTAGTACTTAAAATACTGCCACTGACTATAATTCCTTTAAGGCAATGAACTTCATAGCCAGGTTTGTTGACATCAGAAGATCTTGTTATCATTTATACGTAGATGTTCCCTGAATACTTCCTATGCTTATAGGTGGGGCTTCTGAGAGGTGATTTGAGCATGGAGTACGATACTCTTTATAGCTAAGTGTGTTACTGGGTGGTAAAGTCTGGTTGGAGGAGGTGGTCTCTCTGGGCGTGGCCTGGGAGGGCCCATTTCCCTCCCCTGCCCCTTGATCCCTGCTTTTCACTACCATGCCATGAGCTCTTTCTCCTCTGCAATGCCCCTCTGCCATGCAGATCTAGTACCTTGCCTTGGAGCCAGCTAATTGTGGACTGAAACCTCTGCAGTCTGAGCCAAAATAAACCTTTCCTTTCTAGAGCTACGTGTGTTGGGTGTTGTGTATCAGGAACGAGAAAGGTAACTGAGATGGAACTAATGACTGTAAGTTTGGGTTCTGAAGTAGTTTCTTGTTGGTACTAGAGTTTTCTTCATACAGACAGCTTTGCAGTTGTATTTCAGCTGGGCAGAAATTGGAATAGCAGACGCTCCTTCAGCTATTGTTCAAATGCAAGGACCTGTTTATACTGTTGTATAGCTTGAATTTCTTTTATAGAATGGGTTTTATTTTGCAGAATCAAAATATGTTCAGCTTTATAATTTCTGTGGCAGCCAGGCGTTCAGAAGGCAGAGGCTGAGGACAAGATTTTCTACCCATTATCAAGAGAAAAGCTGCACCCCACAAGCTGCGCCACTTAGCATAGGAACTGTGGCCAGGACAGCCACGAAGGGAATGTGTGACTGGACTGGGGTTTCCTTTAGTCCCTGGGTTATCTTTGGAAACACACTGGGTATTCTCCTTCCACAGACCTAGCCATCAGAGTTGTGAGTCTTGGGATTAGCATAACCAAACTTGATGGGTGTGCTCCTTTTTGGCGCATTTTTAAACCTGACAGTGTGAACAGCAGAAAAAACTTTGATCCCTGTGGATTTCCTGTGAGTAACATGACCAGTTTTACCAATAGGAATTGTGGCTTGTTTGCTGATAACTTTGTGTGAAAATGGCATAAACTTATAACATCAAAAGACAGACTTCTAACTTTCACACAGTGTAGGAGACTTGGAAGTCAAAAGTCCCGAAATCCAGGGGAAATAGCACCAAAGAGATCATGCATAATCCTTTTTCAGATTTTTACCAAGTGCAAGGATTAGATGTTTGACATATGCTCCCTTCCAGACCAAGTGGGGAGATCTTAAGAAAGGTGTGGCTGCCCCAATGCCATGCACCCTGTCTTGCCTGGAGAACTTGATTCCGTTTTGTATACCTGGATGCATTTTGATAGGATTGGAATGTCAGCATATATTTTCCTCTGTAAACATGGAGACAAATTCATATTTTATAGTGTCCCCCTCCCTTTAGAACAATTCCAGTGGCCAGGATGTACATTATGTGTACATTTTTATATTCATGCACAAACCCACATACACACAATCATAGCACATGTATGTGTGTGTATCCACATGTACTTCTTACTGTATTTATGTCCCTTGTGGAGGACTGCCAGTTTCTGTCATGCTTCTGTGTGAGTTTGCCTGGGAAGAAAAGATGGTCACTTAGACGAAGCTCGTCATTTTCTGTTTCTCATTTCCATGCTGCTGAGTTGGCTATTCCAAGAGCAGAGCTAATACTATCTACAAGTATAGCTTTTGCAAAATTCATTTTATTTAAATTATTTTAAGGATTAGAAAATAAGTTCATGATTTTCTTTTTGTTATGAATATAAAGAAACATCAAATTTTATTTCCTTAACTATGTTAATCATAATGTTTCAATTTTTCCCAGCACCCCTGGACTCTGTTCATATTTAAAGTCTCAGTTTGCTTATCTTACTGTAAAACAATGAGCTAGACAACTTTATGTCTTGAGTTCTAGTCTCTTCTTATGTTACTTACTGTTTTTTAGGAGTACCTTGATAAATTTGATAATTATCAATTAACCAGAATGTGAGATATAGCAATTATTTGACTAGCTTTTTATTTATGAGATTCTTTTCATGTAATGGAGATAAAGTGAATAATTGTAAAGGGAGTTAGCATTCATTGTCGTTCCACAGTTTTTATCATTAAAACCAAGTTTTATAAAATTATGCTTTTTTTTTTGTGGTACTGGGGATCAAACTCAACCTTGCGCTTGCCAGATAGGCACTTATACCACTGAGCTAAATCCCCAGCCCATTATGCTGTTATATGCTGTTATATTTATGATTAGATATATATAGTAAAACCTAACATATATATATATATATATATATATGGTATATATGTAACATATATACATGTATATATATATAACATATACATGTATATATGTATATATACATACATATGTGTGTGTGTATATATGTGATTTTTGTTTTTGTTTTTGCTTTTATTGTTTTGTTTTTTGGGACAGGGTCTTGCTTTATAGTTCAGACTTGCCTTGAGCTCACTTTGTACCCAGGCTGTCCTTGAACTCACAGTGATCTTTCTGTCTTAGCCTTCCGAGTGCTGGGATTACAAGAATGCACCCAGCTTCCTGTTTATATTAAATGTGTGGGAGAGTTTAGTTTTCTAACCTGTCCCCTTAACCACTTGTTCGTGACTACATGAAAGTCTATAGTTTTAATTACAGACCTAATAAAGCTCAGCCTGGTTACATGAATAAAGTACATAACTCAAACTAAGTTACAAGTGTTTACTTTTAAAAAATATTCCTTAATGACTAAAAAGAAGAAATTACAAGTGTGAACTTTTAGAAAATATGCCTTAATGACTAAAAAAAAAAGTATTTCTAAGAAACCTATGAAAACCATGTGGGCCTCTCTATGTTATATTATTGTCACTATTTGATTCTTCTAATGTCTTGAACATGGTTTCTTCTTGTGGTTTGGTAAATACCCACTAATCTGGTGGTGCTTCATCAATTTTCAGGATAGATCATGTGTAGATGTATCTTACTCCAGCCCTTGGTGATCTGTGATCAAGTGATCTCTGGTTGCTCATTGGTAATATTCCAGTTAATAGAGCATTTTATACTGAGGTTTTGCAGAGTGAAAATTCTTCTGTAATTGTGGCTGTGTATCAAGTGTTTTTTCTTGCTGAGTCTAACTTACAGCTAAGAAGTGATTAGTCTGTATTGCTGATAAAGAAGCAATAGTTTTATTACAACCAAATTAGAATGTTGCTCTAACCTACTTTAGTGAAGCAATACTGTTTTCTGGTTTTTTAGCTTGCTTTCCATATGATCTATTTTTTTAAACTGCATATCATGCTTTTTATTTCTCGTGTAATTGCAGTAAGATACTTCTTTTTCTTATAACTGAGCTGTTCATAAGCTTCTGTGAAGAACTAAAATGATTAAATTACTTAATTTGTATTGCAAGCATAATGGTAGGGTCATACATGTACAGAATACTACAAAATACATTAAAGTAGTGACATGTTTTTGAGTGAAATAAACACGTTTATATAGTAAATCTGATTAAAATTACTCTTAATAGATTGGAGTAATCAGTATATCTTAATGGGATATATGTGCCCCCCCCTCCTCCGGTATTGGTGATTGAACCCAGGTTCTTCACATTGAGCTGCATCCCCCCCCACCCCCCGCCCTTTTGGACCAGGGATTGAACTCATGACCTCACGCTTACCAGGCAGGTACTTATGCTGCTGAGCTAATCCCTGGCCCTCCACCTCCTTTTTAAAAAATTTTAATTCTGGGACAGTCTCTGAGTTGCTCAGGCTGGGCAAGAAATTTGGATTCTTCTGCCAGCCTCCCAGGAGTGTATACATTGTGGAATATAATGTTAAGTCAAGCCAGTTAGCCCATCTGCCACCTCATCTACTATTGTTTGTGTATGTGTGCATGTGGTGAGAACATTTAAAATCTTGCTTAGCGGTTTTCAAAAATACAATATAGTGTTACTAATAGTAGTCATCGTTTTGTGCAGTAGACCTCTAAAACTAATTTCTTCTCCAATATGGTGGCACATGCCTGTAATCCCAGCACTCAGAAGCTGAGGCAGGAGAATTGCTGTGAATTTGAGGTTCTGTATTATGTAGTGAATTCAAGACCAATCTGAACTTGGCAAAACCCTGTCTCAAACAAACAAACAAACAAACAAACAAAAAAAAACCACAATGCAACACTAATTCCTCTTTTGATTGAGCCATATCTCCCCTTTCTGTCCCACTGCTCTGATGAGAATTTTCCTGGTGTCTTGTTTATGAGTTAACTTTTTGAGATTCCACACATAAGTGAGATTGCATAATGTTGGTCTTTCTGTGCCTGGTTTATTTCACTCAGCATAATTTTTCCATATCGCAGTTCAGATGTTTCTGAATTGAAGTTCATGTATGTGTGAATATCTGTAGGTTGTGAGTATATGTGTATATGTTTAGAGACAGTGGAATTCTACAGAGCAATGAAAAGGGATAAATTACAACAGTAAATAAGAAAATGGACTAATCTTGCAGACACTGAAAAAAATCAAGGCTCAAAAATGCCCACTTAATGATTCTATGTACTTAAATTTTATAAACAGACAAAGCTGCATTGTGAGTGCTCAGGAGATGGTTGCCTCTGGGTGACGGGCACCTGAGAGGACTCCCAGGGCACGCCATGGTTTGCAGTAACTCAGGTGTGAGCTTTGTGGCTAGTGGTTGTGTTGAACTTTATAGATTGGTATGCTTTTCTGTATTAGTGTTTTCCTGCCAAACAGATTTTAAAAACAAAACATTAAAACAGGCTCTGTCCAAAAAAGATAACAGAGTAATAAAAATAATTTCGGTTAGATTTTTCTTACGTATTAGTAAGAGGAGGTGACGGGTAGTAAGAAGGGGCTCTCACTCATTCCGTGTCTGCCCTGTGAGTCTGATGCTGCACCGTGTTAACTAGTGCTCCCATGTGACTTTCATTCCTAACTTGTGTATTTGTTGCGGCTCAGATATAAAAGTGAGGCCTTGCTGGAAAATCTCCTTCTAGGTGGTGGGAAATAGTGATGTGCTCTCAGCCCCGAGAAGCTTCTCATTCAGAATAACCCACTGAGATGAAACATCTTCATCCCAGAACTCCATAAAGCTTTAATTTTGGGGTTACTCAGGAAAATTCTTCAGCATCGTGCTATCATACTCACTTGATTAAGTTTAAAGAGAACTAGGAAGTCCCCCCCTAAGGTCATTCATAGGTGCTAGTTTAAAATGTTTCTTTGTAATGGTCAAACTCTGGCTATTTTCTGTGCTTTTAACTTCTGGTGACTTTCTTTAACAGGTGGAGAGAGAACATGTGGAGTACATGAGCTCATCTGTATTAGAAAAGGTAAGTCACGGTGCTCTGTGGATATCTGAATACTAACCTCTGTGTGATGCATCATAAATCTTAGTGAGATGGCAGATAATTTGGATTTATAGGGCATAAAGTTTAATAAATATGTATTTGTTGTATACTTTATAGAGTTAAGTGTACCTAAAGTACGTACTGTTTTTCTCAAGTGGCTCTTGGGAGTTGTCACTTTCTGTTTAGTTAGCTGGCCTGATAAAGCCTGGTTGCTTGTGTTTTAGTTTTTAACCATGATTAAGAGGCAAAGAATGGAAGGTTTGATTTTTGTTCCCTTTCAGACTCTGGCATCTGAGTGCATGCTGATCTCCCATTGACTTCTGTTCTGTTATTGTACCTCATCAGAGAGATGTGAGGAGGGTTGAAATTCAGATCAGGAGTATAAGGGCTGGTGATTTAGCTCAGCGGCATAAGCGCCTGCTTGGCTGGCAAGTGCGAGGTCATGAGTTCGATCCCCGGTACCGGACACAAAAAAACAAAAACAAAACAAAACCAGATCGGGAGCCTATCCAAAGACCACAGCACCCTATGACACCAATAGCTGTCTATGCTTCCTTAGAAGGAGCCACCTGCCATCTGGGGAGTTCAGCAAGATGGCCTCAGGAAAGGTAATTCAGTTATTAGGTAGGAGGCAAGGAATCAAGTGTAAGAATCAAGAGAACCTTGGGTTCCCACAGCTCTTTAGAAGTGGTCACAAATCTGTGGAATGGTGTGAAGAAAGGGATGGGTCTTGGGGGCAGGTCAATGGAAACAGGCCTCATAATTTACTGTCTATCTCTCTAAACCTGGAGTACCTTCTTTCTCTTGTGTCTCTCTTGCATACTCACCTGGCCTTCCTGAGTCTGGCCAGCCAGCAACTTCCCACCTTTGTGTCTCCCCTCAGGAGCTTTGGAGCAGTGAGTGTGGGTGGCATGCAGGGAAAGTCAGGTTTTTCTGTCTGTGTCTTCGATAGCTTGAAAAACCTAACACGGAATGGACCGGTTTGGTCTTGGCTGACTTCATTTTTCTAATCTTTCCCTCCTACATGATTTTATCTAGTTTTGCTGTTTTAAATGTCCCAGGAATTTATAAATCAAGCTCTGGCTGTCTTTAAGCTCTTGTTCTTTTGACAAAATACTCCCCTGATGTTCTGTCTGGTATTCACTGGAATAACAGCTTCACATATCTAAAGTGCAAGGCTTGGCTTTTCTCACATCAGCCTCTGCATCCCTGTTTCAGCTATCCAGTCGCTGAAGTCCTAACTGAAGAATTTTCATGTCTTCTTATTTTCTTATCTCCTGAATTGGTCCACAAGTTCTGCCAGTGTTACCTGTAAAATGTATTTTGAACCCATTTGTTTTCCTTGTCCTGCAGCTCTCATTGTAGTATGGGGCTTTATTTTCTTTTGCTCAGGCTACTGTAATAGTTTTCTAACTAGTGCCCTTACTCCTACACTTACCTTCTTATAGTGAGCATTAGTAATTTTGAAAAATGGGAATCAGGCTGTTTTGCTTTGTTAGTTGGAATTCTTCTGTGGGTCCTTATTAAACCTGGAATAAAATCAAGGTACCTCTCGGTGACCTACAAAGTGTTGCATGTTGGCATCAATTCAGAGTCCAAAATGTCATCCAGATATCATCAGCTTAGAAGTCTGTTGTCTAAACCTTCAAACCATTTCAGTGAGACTTTCCCAGATACAGCATTACTTTTCATCTTTGCATCTGAAGCTGGAAACCAGGTTATCTGCCCTCCAAGTACAGTGGGGACAGACATACAACAGGAGTTACAGATTGTCCATGAGAAAGTGAGGACATGGGAGGAAAAGAAGAGTCACAGACCCAAGCAGAATTGAACTGTACAGAATCTGTTAGGTTTCAAGGCTTGGGAATAGTATTCTGTGGTGTTTGGCTCAGAGACTCCACCTTCATGGTGTAAGACTCTGCTCTTGGAGTCAGGCTGTTAATGATGGCCATTAGCAAAGGTGAAAGAGAGAAAGTGTTAGGGAAAATATGGAGAAAAAAGTCCTTTTACGTTGCTGTTAGGAATGTAAGCTGGTGTAGCCATTATGGAAAACAGTAAAGAGTTTCCAAAAAAAATTACAAATAGAAATAATGTATGACCTAGTTAATTCCTCCATGGGTGGAAGAGGTGCCAGCAGGCTTATGTTTATCATTATTCACAATCACCAAGAAGATATGGGCTCAACAGCAAAAGTGCTGTATATTCACAGTGGAGTCCTGCTCAGCCTTTGGGAAGGAGGAGCTGCCAAGTGTGGGTGTTGCATGCCTGAAATCCCAGCCACTTGTGAGGCTGAGGTAGGAAGATGCCAAGTTTGAAGCTAGCCTGGCAACTGAGAGCCTGGCTCAGAAACAGCTACAGTAAGAAGAGCTGAGGATGTGGAGCATTTGCCTTACATATGTGAACCCTGGATTCAATTTCCAGTAATGGGAAAAACTAAAAAAAGGAAATGATCCTGTCACTGGCAGCAATATGGAAAAATCTAAAGTGAAATAAATCCGACAGTGAAAGATAAATACTATATGTTCTCACTTACATGTAAAACCTAAGCAAGAAAATCAAACACATGGAGGTATAAAATAGAATGATATTTATTGGGAAGGAGGTTGGGATGATATTGGTCAAAGAAGATTTCTAGTTAACCTAATTTTTGTTTTGAGACAGAATCTTGATGTGCAGTTCAGGCTGGCCTTGGGCTCACTTTGTAGCCCAGGCTGGTCTTGAACTTGCAGTGATTGTCCTGCCTCAGCCTCCTGAGTGCTGGGATTACAGGAGTATGCCACCATGCCCAGCTAACAATGTGTTCTTGAAAACTACAGGGTAGAATTTGAATAAGTCTGTGAGGTAATACATAGCTTAATTCCTTCGATGGAGCCATTCTACAGCATACACATATTTTAGAACACATTACACTCTATGCAACCTAGGCAGACACACAAAGGTTCAAAGGAAAGTTAAGGTCCAAAATACATAAAGACTTCTGCCAGCTTTTACTTTAGTACTAAATATGTGCCAGGTACTGTTAAGGGTGCTGAGCCCATAGCAGCTAAAGATGGCTTCCGTCGTGGAGATCACCTTCTAAAGGAGGGAGAGACTCGTAATGGAATAGTTAAGTGAGTATATGCTATAGGGATAGGGAAGGGATGAATTGTGTGAAGAGTCAGTCAGGGATAGCAAATAGAGTTTGTAACCTAAGCCCTATAGCAGTTTAAAGTAGGCGGTCAGGGGAAGCTTACTGGGAAAATGACAAATGGGTAATGATTGCTGTTGTTACAGATAATAATGTGCTTTTCCAGTTGGAGCCTTTCTTTCCCTCTCAATGAAGGGAGAAGTGATACAGCTTTGGTAAGGGTGATTATTACGTAGCTATTAGAATTGCAGAACCTCTTACTTTATATATTATACTATTTTGCATTTCTACCAGAAATCAGTTAATTCACAGCTGTGTCTTAGAGTGTCTTAATCTTTTGTTGCTGTTGTTGTTGTCATTGCTGTTGGTAATCTGGAAGCTGAAAATTATAGCTCAGTGTCATTCAGATTTTGATTTCTCTTAAAAATGAGGTTGGGTATCTCTCTACATTCATTTGTGATGCACAGATGGTAGATACTCACTGAGAGACAGACACACACGCATGTGTACAGATACACACTGAGGGACAAGTGCTGCCTGGTGTGATTTGAAGGACCCTGCAGACCCTCCTTCCAGAATGTCTTCATAGGTGTCACGTGGTTTCTCTTCCTTTGATGTTTGTTAAGTTAGGGCTGTCTAATCTTTAGAAATTCATTTCAAAATATGCTACGTGGGAAGAGATAGGTCCTCCAGCATCATCATCCAAATGCAGCATCACAGTATGTTAGCCCCTTTGCCTTCGCTGTGGGGAGCAGGATATTGTGGCCCCAAGATGTACAAGTGTGATGTCTGTCAGGGAGGTCAGGGAGGAGATGAGGAGCAGAGTGCTTCAGCCTCAGACAGTACAGAAGAAGCGGGTTTGTTGTACCAAGCACAGAAGACACAGTGTATACATCTTGTAGTTTTGCTGTCAATGCCTTGCATCATTTCTGTCTCTCCTTCCTACATTCTCCCCAACTATTCCTCTGCCTTTCTTGACTTGGACATGGATGGAGGAGTATAAGACCTGAGTAGAAAGGCTGAATTAATAATACGCTCTTCCTGGACATGAAACTAGAACCTACCTGCCCTTTCTCAACAACTGCTAAGTGGAAGGCCCTAAAGGAAGCAGTGGCTTCGCTTGGCCTGCTTGCTGCCTTTCCCTTTCCCTCCCCCGCCCCTCCCTCCCTGCAGGCTTGCTTTCTTGTGGTTTCTATAGCTGCTTTATGGTGACCTCTGCCCTCTGGTAATCATTGACTTTTACAGAGGGGCTGTGTAGCAGGGCTTTAGGGTTTCTGTGCCATGTGGAAGGTAGCAGCAGCAGGCAGGAAGCTGCTGTGGGAAGCCTCGCCAGGGTGGCCACCTGGCTTTGCCTTGTGCTTGATGGACAACAAGCAGCTATGGAATCAGAGCGTAGAGGTTATGCAGGTGAGGGTGAATTCCGGGACTGTAGTGTTGCAGTCTTCGAAAATGGATCATTTATTATCTTAATGAATTTATTCTCTTTGGATTAATTTAAAAGGCAATTAGTGATTGCCTTGCATTGTGTTGGGGTAATTGCTCAGTTTTCCATACTTTAACTAAAACCATCCTTCAAAAAACTGTGTTCTTGGGTGACTTTAATAAGTGGTTCCTCTTGAGGTTGAGGTTTTGATAGAGTAAGCAAGGTAACAGTGTATTGCCTGTGTATTGAAAAGGACTGAAAATGGCACATACTTTGATTTTTTTTTATTTTATGAAAAATAGGACCATTTTATAAAATACTAAGGGAATAACAATAATTGAAGTACTATGTGTCATTATCTTTAAAGTAGTTACTCAGAGTACAAGATAACAGTTTAACTTTTTTCAGTTTCTGTTTCTTATTGGTCCACGTTTGTAGTACATAATAATAATGGCCCTCTTGGGGAGGTCTGACTTGTACCTAGCATACCCTAATTCCTTTTCAGCCTCTTCCTCCCTCCTGCCATCTCAATTCCCTTGCCGTAGAAGTGGTATAGTTTAATTTCACATCGAAATACAGTGTTAGGTGAGGGGCTTGGCGTGGTGTTTGTGTGCATTAGATCTCTTTTCAAACTGAAGCCACAGCAGATCCAGACTCAGAATTACGGCAGATGTCAGGTCGGCACACTTGATCATCCCTCTTTAAAACCGAAAACTTGGATTTTAATCTGATTACTTTTCCATTAAGAGCATTCCCTTAGCCCTTTTATCCGCTACACAGATCTGATCGTCAGAGACAAAGGCTTTCAACTCTGTTTCCTTTGTCTGACAGTGCGACATCACCCTTATGCCAGGGCGGAGCTGATCTCCTGTGCCTTGCTCCCAGTGGAGGGGGTGTGCTGCCCAAGTGAGCGCTTTTAGCTCTTACCTCCTGCCCCCTCTGGCTTATTTTCATCTTCTAAAGGTTCTCTACAATCTTTGATTTTTGGAGATATTTAGGCATATTCTGATTTCCTGCTATGCTAGATGAGGTTTTAGCTCTGGTGGATTAGTGTGCAGTGGTTAAATGTGTGGTTTTGAGCTCAGGATTCATAGCTGTTGGCGCAGTGTTGTCTTTCTGCCACTTACTGACTTTATGACCTGGGGCATATTACTGGCCCTTCAGTAGCTCACTGTTCTTACCTGTGTGGAAAAGCTAACAATATTGTCTGTCTTAGGTGTTATTCTGAGGTTTAAACATGTAAATGTATAACACTTGATTTATTGAAGAAAATCAATTAGTGAAAGTAATGAATAATAATTTTTTTCTTTTTAAAATTCAACAATTTTTTTAGTTCTTTCAAATCCAGAGCAGTTCAGGCTGAGCCTGGCCTCTGGCTGTGGGGACAGGGCCTGTATCCTTTAACTCAACCCCCCTAGAAGTCTCTTTCCAGCCTGACCATGGCTCTCTGACCATGCTATTTCTTGTGGCTGTCTGACACCAGTCACCGTGGAGCTCTGTGAAGCTGTCTATGGCTGCTCGGAGTCCTGGGTTCAGTCCACCCTCCTGGAATGATGTCTGACCAGACTCTGTCTCCAGGAATGTGGTAGGCAAGTGGGCTGGAGTCACTCGCCACATCTTCTGGTCTGTTCTGCTGCCGTATTTCTCCCCAAAATCCTAAGTGTGGAAACAATTAGCCAGCATATTCTGTTACTGAAGATGCCATTCTATACCAAGCAAACCCTGTACAAAGAACTTCCATTATGATCAATATTTGTGTTATACTAAAATCCTGAAAAATTAAAATAATTGATTAAAAGATAATTAGCAAAAATAGTTAAAAGGATAGTTATTAGCAGTATTGTCATTCTGTACTGAGCTCGTTACTCTAGTAACCAAGCACCAATCACATAGTTATAGATTAACTGACTGTCGCCCCCCACCCAAGTAACCTGTGTGCTGTGTCAACCTTTGTTCTTCCTTGTAAGAGACAAATGATGTTGTGTCAACCATTTTTCCCTATATGAGAGACAAATGTTCCTGGAATTGGCAGACCAAGGGCTATGCATTGGCTAACCATCCACTGTGAAATGCCTCTGACCTCAAGCAAAGGGGAACAAAGGCCCACCTTGTTTCTATTTCTCATCACTATGTACTTAATGATCAATGAGCTAATCATAAATAAACTATAAAAATCAGTCAAAATTCTAACTCAGTCGCACAGCTTTGCAAATTCCATCTGCACTGTGTCGTTGAGCCAGCTAAAATATAAAGCGCTTCTTTTAAAACGACATCATCGTTTTATCATCTCGGGGGTTTTGCCCTATTTTTCATCATGGGGCCTTGTTTTTTGGGGGGGTTACAACAATTTGTTGGAACAAAATCATAATATATCATAATTGTGTTTTGTTTTTTTGTACAACTTCCCATTTTTTCTTAAAATCCCCCCCTTTTCTGCCCTGTCTACTTCCTGACACTTCCTTCACTCACCCACGTGAGCTCCTGATTAGCCAGGGTTTGGAATCTGTCCTAAAGCATCTGTCATTCAGATTTTACTTTTGTTGCTGTCTTCCATCTGTATTGAAATCTGCCTCTTTTTTTGGGCTATATCCTTAAATAAGGTTATGTGTTTCCCAAGGAAACAATTAGCCAGCATATTCTGTTACTGAAGATGCCATTCTATAACCAAGCAAATCCTGTACAGATAAGGACCCATCAAGAGAGGAGTGTGGTGTTGGTCCCCTCCTGGGAGGGAAGTCCTGTTTCTGACGGCCTCTGTGCACTCTGTCTGCGGGTCCGGGCTGCTGTCCTCTGGCTCTGGCATTTTCAGCCTGTGGCACTGAGGGCTGCTGTGTTGGTCAGCATCAAGCAGAAATTTAAGTTTTGCCTCGGAGATCCTTGGGGGCTAGAAGCAGCACTTGTTCCCTATGTGTCACATCGTGTGTCAGCCCACCACCTTGTGGCTCCATCTAACTTGAGGACAAGCTGGGAAGTGCCTGGATGCCCGTGAGCTGTGATGCACAGCATGCTGTGTCCTGCCGTCATCTTCTCGTCTCCTCTGCACACAGTGCTCCCTTCTCCGGAGCCACCCTCGCTCTGCATGTGTTCATGGCAGTCAGTCGCATGGACATACTGCCTGGAGAGGACAGGTGGTCCTGGTGCTTTGAGATGTGACTTCAGCAGGAGGACCTAGGACCGAGGCCACGTGGGGTGTTGATAATGCAGATACATGTGGTACAGGATTTTTGTTGCAGATGGTTTTGGTGGGAGGCGAGGTGAATCCTATGACCCTGTGACTGTTTTGGCTTGCCAGATGCTGTGCCATTTTGCTGCATTCCCCTCACTAACCAGTTGCCGATGAGTTTCCTTCTTGCCTTTTGCCTTCTTCTGAAGCTGTGATTACAGAAGCAGCCCGATTCCCTTTAAGTCACACAGACCCCATTGTTCTTGTCGTTGGTAGGATTTTCAGATTTAGCAGGACTTAGCTTCTGGCAGAGGTTCTGGATGCACCTTGGCCCTCTTTCTGGGTTTCTGTTCTGTCTTCCTGGCACTTCCCCCACCTTTCCCCCTTTTGGCAGGGTTGGGGTAGGATGAGGCATGAGAGATTGTACCCTCCAATTGGTTAAGTTTTCTCTTTCTACTAAACACAGTTATTTTAAAGTTTCAGCATTCTTTGTTTCCAGCTATTCTGAAAACACACTTTTTATGTAGGATACACAGTTATAATGGAAGAGGGTGCCAGGCATAGAGCTGAAGAACATTTGCATGTGATCCAGCTAGGGGGAGAGACTGAGCCTGGCCCTTCTGTCTCAAGTTTATGGCAGGTGAAGGAGTGTGTCTGTGTGTCAGCCTTTCCCCTCAGAGCTCTGTGGATGGGTGAGAATCCATCTGTTCTGTAGTGACTCCGGCCTGACCTACTTGTGTAGTGAACCAGCCTACACCACCAGTCTCAGACCCCTGCCCAGGCTACGAGTCTACCCACATCTTTCACTGGCCTGGTCCTGCTAGTTTGTCACCCTGATCTGGGATGGACAAGGGTGAAAGACAAACAGACGCAGAGTCAGTTTAGAATGTCCAGAGTGAGAGGGTAATAAAGTACCTTCTTTCTGGTATGTACTAGAAAGAATACAGGAAAATTATGCAAGTTTGCAATTGAGATTCACGATACATGGATTAAGTTTTAAGTTTTCCTGTGTGGGCTGGGCACTGAATAAGTCCCTAAGGTATTTGTGTCTTATTTTCACCATGTAGAAAATGGTAATGCAATTTATTTGTATAGTCAACTTAGAGTTACTTCAGTGAAATGCTTGTGTTAACTAAGTATAGAATGTCCAGTGAGCGCCCAGGTTTAATCCCAAGATTGGATAGGCATTGGTTTGGCATCTCATGAATGTGGTGGTGGCACATTATGACAGAAGTGCCTTTGGAGTCAGTGACCTCCCCTCAGCTGAAAGGTCTTTGGTGACCCTAGAATCTTCCGCCAGGCCCTGTCTCCTACAGCGTCTGTTACTTCCTGATGGCACCATGCTTGGTACCAAACCTGTATTTATGGGCCTTGCAGTTTTGTTTCTGCTAATCTCACAGACTTTCAGTGAGGACCCAATGAAATAACCCACATGAACCAGGCATGGTGGTGCACGCCTGTAATCCCAGCACTTGGGAGACTGAGGCAGGAAGATTGTTGTGAACTGGAGGCCAATCTGGGCTACAAAGTGAGCTCAAGGCCAGCCTGAACTGCATAGCAAGACCCTGTCTTGAAAAAGACAAAAGAAATAACCCACATGAAAACTTGTGTACCTGGCAAGCTGGTATGTGTAAATTATTATTATTACCTTTTTAAAGAAGGTGGGGTGGTCTTGGAATTTGCAGAGACTGCAGGAATGTGTATTACATATGCGTACATTTTAGAAGGTTGTCCTGACTGCTCCTTTCCATCCTAGTGATCTGTGCTCAGGATTTTGTGTGCATGAACTGCTAGTGATTGGGTAACATGAGCTTTCTAAAAACTTTTCAGTAATTCATTTAATTGATGATGCCCAATTACAGGGAGCACTTTGCTAATTTCTAATCCAAAGTAAGTGGTTCCTAGTGTGAAAATTTCTGACCACTAATCTTTGGATATTGGTACAAAGGCAGTCCTCTGAGTTTAACTGCTGTGCAAATTCAGTAACAGATTCTTCTCTTGTCAGATTAACATTCACATGTAAAATACACTTGTTCTTTGTTATTTGACATCACCTTTTCTGTAGCTTCAATTACCTGTGATTACCTAAGGTCAGAAAATATCAATGAAAAATTCCAGAATTAAACAGTTTGTAGGTTTTAAATTGCATGCCAGTCTGAGTGGCATGGTAAAATCTCACCCACCCATGCTCCTGTGAGTTTTCCCAGTGTATCTACGCCACGAACATTGTATGCATAGTGGTTGCTTAGTGACCTTCTCAGTTGGCAGACTAATGGTTGCAGTATGGCAGTACTGGAATTAAGTAACCCTTATTTTACTTAATAATGATTTCCAAACTTGAGAGTGGTGATGCTGGCAATTTTACTACTCTATATTTTTATAATCATTTTATTTTTATGGTTATTAACTCTTAATGCACATAACTTATAAATTAAACTTTATCATAGATAGGTGTGTTTAGGAAAAACATAGTGTGTATCAGTTTGGGACTATCTGGTGTTAGGCATCCCCTGGGGGTCTGGGGACATACCTTCAAGCTTAAGGGACTACTGTATTAAAAACTATGTAAAAGTAATTCTATCCTGTTTTTCCTTTTTTATTTCTTTGTTGTGAGTACATAGCATGTAGTGTAAAATGTGCCTTTTCTTAAGATAAAGTTTAGTTTGAATTTATTTTTAAATTGACTAAACCAGGAGTTTGTTGCATATGCCTGTAGTTCCCACTGCTTGGGAGGCTGAGATGAAAGGATAGCTTTAGCTCAGGATTTTGGAGCCAGCCTGGCAATACAACTAGACCCTGGCTCCAAAAAACAAAACCCGTTGTCATACTTACACACTGTTGGTGAGAGGGAATATAAAGGAATAGAGCTGCTATGGAGCAGCTTTTTTGAAGAAACTAACTAGAACTACATGTGATTGACCTAATCCCATGACTAGAAATTTATCTAGAGAATATATCAGAAAGTCCTATACTCCTGTATTTGCAGCAGCACTTCACAACAGCCAAGATACAGAATCAGAGAGGTCCCTTAAATGATTGCTGGATAAAAGAAAATGTGGTACGCAACAGGCTGTTGTTCAGCCATAAAAATGGACAAACTCCTATCATTTCCAGCAGCATGGTGCTGGAGCTTGTAATGTCCAATAAAATCAGCCAGGCACAGGTAGGTAAATGGCACATGTTTACCAGTATGTGTGTTATGGTCTACACATTGTGTCAACTTGAGAAGTTCAGAAGTTTAACTAGAGACTCAGCAGGGAGCCACAGTTCTTTGTAAATATCCTCATCTTGTGCAAACAAAGGCAAGGAGGTTTTGAGTGCTACGCCCACCCTGGGTTTTTGGGGCATGGCCAGCATACACTATAAGGGAGTAGAAGAGGCTTGTTTCCCCTGTTGCTGTGGCTGTTGCCTTGAAGTGTTACCCTAGTGTCATACATGTCTTGGAGCCAGCTGATTATTGATTGAAGCCCCCACAAAGAGTGAGCAAGTAAACCTTTCCTTTCTTCATTTTGAGTGTCAGCTGTTTTGTTCCAGCAGCCACAGAAAAGTAACCAAGACAATGTGGAAGCTAAAAAATCTGAGCTCATAGAGCTGGTGACCAGAAGAGTGGTTACCAAAACCCTGGCCGGAAGAGTGTTACAGGGAGAGTGGTCACAGGACACAGTATTTTATGACATAGTGGTGTTGCTGGAAGAGAGGATTTGAAATATTTAATTACAAAGAAATGATAATATGTGAGACAGTGGGTCACATTATTTTTAGTGATCAGTATAGTCTATAAATATATCAAAATGCGCCCCCAAACCATAAAGGTATGCAGTTATCTGTCAGCAAAGTTTTAAAAATCTGGAGGTATAATTTCTCCCACTTAAGATAATTTTGAATTGAGGGGCCCAGTAAAGTTTGGTAACTACTCTGTTGGAATATATTTTAAGCTTCAACCCCCTGGTTCAAGGAATTTCAATGAGGTTGTGAATTTATAGAGACTTGATGATAGCAAAGAATAGGGCCTTTGCTACTATAATTAAAATGACACTTTCATTTACACTTTAATAGAAGGTGGAAATCATAGACCTACATTTTCTTTGATTCATTCTTAGCTTCACTGAACTTCTTAATGAGAGGTTTATGGGCACCCAGAGGAAAAAAGCCTACTGCCTTGTCTCATGCCTGTTATTTTTAGTTTTGTATTCCAAATTGAGTCTGGTACAAATTATTATAAGCAACATGTAAGACCCTCAGCATATTAAAGTGAAATTTAGGAAATAAGGAGAAAGAATACATCCTGCAGATCATCCAAGTATGAGAAGCTGGAGTAATCCCAGCACAAATGGGTACCAGCTGGTGTTGAAGACTGTGTGGCAACCAGCCCTGTTCCTCACTGTGTTCCACCTTTCTCTGAAATACTCCTATCAAGAAGTACTCTTTTTTTTCCCCCTCTTACTTGTTTTTCCTAAGGCTGTATTTTTGTGAGTTTTTTGAGTGTAGCATTGTGGTGTTTTTGAAAATGATGTCTGTGGACCAATTTCAGAAATTTAAAGCCAATTTCATTTTTTCCTAACCAGTGTGCGTTACTCAACTGCTATGTAGTCTTTCATAACTCATGTTGAAAGGGAGAAGATGTCTGTTTATTGCTACTGGTACAGGAGGATTATAATGTTTTTTTATCTGCTTAGCGCTTGGTCCAAGGGAAAGTCTAGTTATGCTTTTGCTCAGAATAGCTGTGTAACTATCTGTAGCTGAATGTCCAGGGCCTGCATACCTGTTCATTGTTACCCTTCAGAGAAGGGGAGTCGGGATGAAATCCCAAGGTAATCCTGGCAGAACTGGTATTCTTGCATGTTGATCAGTGCAATTTTGTGGGGTTTTTTTTGTAATTCTTATTTTAAAGAGAATAAAACTAAGCAAAATAAGCCAGAATAAAGCCAGTCGAAACAAAAGTGTGACACAGAACTTCAAAACAAGATAATAGGAAATCAACAATGGTTACCATAATGATTTTTGTTGTCTTCAGAATAGTTGCCCATACCTTTAGACATAGTAAAATCAAACAAAGCAGAATAGAATAGAAGCAATAAAAACAAAAGAATGAAAGCATTGCAGGACTTCAAAACAAGGTAATAGTAAATTAAAAATGGCTACCATAATATGTCTTATTATATTTGAAATAGCTACCCATGCCATCAGATATAATAAAGTCAAACAAGACAAAACAGAATAAAACCCAACCCAATGAAACAGTGGAAATGATACAGGATTTCGAAACAAGACAATAGAGAATTATCAATGGCCACCACCTTCAGAAGGAGATCCTCCATGGATGCTACATTATGTATTGTTATCCTTCGAATAGATGATCAGACTACTGGCTTTATGTCTTCAAGGTCAGTGAAACACTAAATACTATAAGCATTAAGCTGTATTTTATGTCAAAATCTATCACACAGTCTCTGGAGGGGTGGGGGTGGAGAACCTTGGCTCTTCTTATCTCCCAGCCCATGCACTGGAAAAGGCTGGTGTCTGGTTCTCTCCCAGTGGCTCACTCATGGTGCCAGCTCTCAGGGAGGGCTTGGCTTCTTGTTGGCAATTTTGTGTTTTTATTGCAGTGCTGAGGATCAAACCTAGGACGTTGCACTCACTAGACAAGAGCTCTGGCACTGAGTCTTGGCCCCAGCCCCTCCAATCACTAGTTTTTTCAGTGCCAGGTATCCCCATTACTAGTTTAGTTTGCTTTTTCTCTTCTAATGCATTTTCCACTAGCAACAGGGTAGAAGGAAGTTTTTTGTTTTTCCTTATTGACCTGTTTCATCCTAAGTCCAAGTCAGGGGAGTGGAATATACTAATAATGTTGGCTATACATTATATACATATAATAATCATGGTATATCATTTATAGATTAATATATACATATTAATGTTGGCTTCAGTACTTATTTTAATGTATTTTATATATAAAATATATTCATGGCTGGATTCTTTCGTTAGTAATTTTAATTTTCCAGTTATTTATATGGCTTTTGACTATTTTCAAAGAGAAAGGAAATAATCCCAGGACAGTTTTCATACATTAAGTAAAATATACTGTATCTTTTCCACATTTCAACCTCACAAGTTAGATAACCACAAATAAACCTTTAAAAAATACATGCACAAGGTGAAGGTGATGCACTTGATCTAAGGCCTACATTTAAGATGGTTTCTCAAATAATTGGTTATCAACCTCAGTGAAGCTCTAATTACTTCACAATAGAGGCTTAAGCCTTTGATCCACTTAGGGTTTCGGTCTAAGGTCTAAGGCATGAAGGAGGGATCCAGCTTTATAGTTAACTTCTGAATGATAAGCCAGTTTCACATGTATCCTCGTTGAGTGAATTAGTGAATCACCTTTTCCCTGCTAATTTGAAATACTGTTGTTACTTCATTATACATAATTGGGTTAGTTTCTATATTTAAATTCTTTTCTTTCACTGATCTGTAGGAGTTTTCTGAAATTACTATTATAGCATTTTGATTATTGTGGCTTATATTATCTGCTAGAAGAGGACTTCTTGCGTTTATGCTTGTTTAAAATTTTTCTTGGTTATTCTCTTATGTTTATTTTTCCAGATGAACTTGGAATCACTTTGTCAAGTATCCCCTCCTACAATTTGTGCCCCACTCCCTAAAAGAATCTTGATGGAAATGCGTTAAATTTCTAAATGCATTTGTCTTTCCATTCAGAAATATGGTAGGTCTCTCTCTCTCTTTTTTTATGTCTCCCGGTAGAGTTTCATAGCCATACACATTTCTTATTGCTATTCTTATTATATTTTACATGCTTTGTTACTATGGTGAGACTTTAAAAGTTCTATTAGTTACTTTTGCATATAAAAAGTTACATTTATTTTAAGTAATTTTTGTGTATGATATGAGATACAGGGATCAGGGCTCCCTTTTTGTATATGAATATCCAGTTGTTTTCTTATCATTTGTTGAAAATGCCTTTCTCCACTGAACTGCCTTATCCTTTTGTAGAGAACTGGTAACTCATGTATTTATGGGTATGTTTCTTACTGGACAAAGAGATCATTTATGCTGGGTTGAATGGTATCTGAATTTGTTGTATATTCAGAATGGTGTGAAATTTAAAATTTACAAATTATTTCTGGAATTTTCCATTTAATATTTTATAGTGCAGTTAACTGCAGTTAATTGAAATCATGGAAAGCGAAACCATGAATAAGGAAGGTGCTAGTGTACTATAAGTTTATAATCAGTCTTTAAGTTGAGAAGTGCAAATTCTTTTGGCTATACCAGATTCTTTCCATGTCAATTTTAGCATCAGCTTGTTAATTTCTATAGAAAAATTCAGTGTGATTTTGAATGAATTGTGTTAATAAACCCGTAAGTAAGTTAGGGAAACCTGACATCTTAATAAATGAGTCTGATGACCTCTGAAGATAATATATGTTGCTATATAATTTGTTTTCAGCTTTTCTTAGATGTATTTCATAGTTTTAGTGTACAGATTTTATACATATCTTGTTGGCTCTGTCCCTGAGCTTTCTGTGATTTTTAATGCTATTGTAAATGTAATTTTAAAATTTAAGTTTTAGGGGTTCATTGCTAGTATCTAGGAATATAGTTGGTTTTTGGATTCAAAAATTTTGTATTGATTTGTGTATACAATTGATTTTATATTGTACAGTTTTGCTAAACTCACTTGTAAGATCTAGTAGCATTTTTATAGATTCTAAATCAATTTCTGTGTAGTTGACCATGTTTGTGAATGAAGACTATTTTACTTTTCCGCCCCAAATCTGAATGTGTTTTGTTTCTGTTTCTTCTATTATTGTTCTGACTGGAATCTCTGCTGTAATAGTGAATAAAAGTAGTGTAAATGGATGTCTTTGCCCTATTGGTGATCTCAGGTTGGGAATGAGGGAAATTCAGTCTTTTATTAGTACATGTGGTATTATCTGTAAGTCTTTGTAAATACTTTTTATTTCATTAAAGATCTTTTCTATTCTGGTTTGCTGAGACATTAAGAAATGACTTCCATCACTTTTTTTTTTATAGTTTTTTTTGTCTTTTTCGTTTTTATCGGTACTAGGGCTCGAACTCATGACCGCACACTTGCAAGGAAGGCACTTATGCCACTGAGCTAAATCCCCAGCCCCGACTTTCATCACTTTTTATTTAGTTTGTTCATATGGTGAATCACATGTTAAACTAACCTTACATTCTTGAGATAAACCCCACTTTGTCATGACGGATTTTCTATCCTGTTAATATATTGCTGAATTGAATTGTTAAAATTTTGCTAAGACTTTCTGTATCTTTCTGTATCAGGGACACTGGTTTGTACTTTTATTTTTTTGTAGTATCTTTATCTGGTTTTGGCATTAAGATGATTTTTATTTTGGATAATGAATTAGAAAGTATTTCCTGGCTGGGCATGGTGGCACACATCTGTAATCCCAGAACTTGAGAAACTGAGGTAGGATTTTCATGAGTTCGAGGCCAGCCTGAGCTACATAGTGAACTCAAGGCCAGTCTGAACTACACAGTGAGACCCTGTCTCCTAGAAACAAAAACAAAATACGAAATACAAAACAAAGAACAATGACAACAAAATGGTATTCCTAACTTTATTTCTGTGAGGGAATTTGTGTATAGTCATGTTTGCTTCCTTAAATATTTGGTAGAGTTCATTAGAAAAGTCATCTAGGCGCTGAGTATTCTCTGTAAGAGGGTCTTCAACTGCACTTTGAATTTTTCAGTATGTATTGGCCAGTTCAAGTCTGTTCCTTCTTAATTAATGATTATTTTGTCTTTCAAGGAACTTGATGAATTTATTGACATGAAATTGTTCATAATATTTCTTAATTATATTGATAACATCTGTGGGCTCTCTATTAATGTCATCTCTTTAATTCCAGATACTGGTAACCTGTACCTTTTCTTTTTTATCCCTTATCATTCTGGCTAGAGATGCATCAATTTTGTTGGTGTTCTCAAAGAAAACTTCGTGTCATTGCGTTATTTCTCCATTGTGTGACTTTTTTCTGTTTTACTCATTTCTGATTTCTGCTCTAATCTTTATTATTTCCTCTTTCAATATTTGAGGTTTTTTTTGGCAGGGAGGTTGAGACAAGGTCTTGCTATGTAGTTCAGGCTGGCCTTGAGCTCATGATGTAACCCAGGATGACCTTAAACTTGCAGCAATCCTCCTGTCTCAGCCTGCTGAGTGCTTGGATTACAGGTGTGTGCCCTGATGTGTGGCACCTTGTTGGGTTTTATTTGAATTTCTTTTTCTATGTTTTTTAAAAATGTAGATACTTCTTAATGCTGTTAAGTAACAAATATTTCTTAATGTTTCTTTTACCATTTTGACATTAAATATAGATAACATAACCTGCTTCCACACTAAATAAAAAAATCAGTATATTGAACGAACTGTAATGTAATTGAGGAGCAAAAAGAAGAGTTTATAATACAGTGCTACCTATTTGGTATGTAAATAATCAGGTATAACTGCATAATTGCAATATAAAGTAACACTATCAGACCTAACATCTAGGTAGAGGTTCACTGTGGATGTAATAGTTTATAGTGTGATCTGATTTTAGGTCATGGACTTGAGTGCTTTTTTTTTTTTTTTTTTTTTAATTGGTACCAGGGATCAAACTCACGACTGCCTGCTTGCAAGGCAGGCGCTTATGCTGCTGAGCTAAATCCCCAGCCCCGAGACCTTTTTTAAATTAAAATAACCATTGAATGCTACAAACTTTCCTTGCAGTGTTGTTTAGCTGCATTCCATATATTTTGACATGTTAAATGCTGTCAGATTTCTCTTTGGATTTCTTCATTGACTTGTAGAATATTTGGAAGTTTATTATTTAATTTCCAAATATTTGGATATTTCCTATGTATTTCTGGTTTTGATTTCTAATTTAATTCTATTGCGATCAGAAAATATACTTTATAAACTTGAATCCTTTTTACATTTATTGAGAATTATGATTCAAGTTACAGCATACCTAAATATATGTCTACAAAGAATGTATAGTCCATTATTTTTTTAAACCTTTAGGATTATTGTGTCTTCCTGATGAACTGACCTGTGATTATGAAATTACCATTTTATTTCTGATAATATCCTTTGCTTTGAAAAATATTTTGTCTGCTATACTTAATGCAGCTTTCCTTTTTTAAGGAAGACTTAGCTGTTTCAGAGCAGTGCTACTGCTCTCCAGTGCTACTTCACGCCACTGTTTCAGCACAGTGGAATGAAGAGGCAGCATTTCTTGTGTGCCCACGGCCCTCACACACACGAGGCTTGCCTGGTTCATATCCAGCACTACTGTGGTGCTTTTCTGCAGTCAGTGAAGCTATGTTGACATATTTCTATCTGAGCACTTAGTGTATGTTAGGGTTCTCTTATGGTGATTTATAGTCTAATGGTTTTGACAGATGTACGACTTGTATCCACCATTATATCATACAGATAGTTTATTATTTTTTATTTGTTTTTGGTTTTTGAGACAGAGTCTTGCTGTGTAGTTCAGGCTGGCCATAAACTCATAACAATCCTTCAGCTCCCTAATACTGGGATTACGAGTTTGCAGCACCACGTCCAGCAGATAAGTTACTATTAAAATCCTCCCCGCTTCATCTTTTCACCCCTTGATAGTTCCTCTGCCCTGCATCCCAGGATTTGGTAGTGACAGGGTCTGGGCTTTGACCATTCCAATAGTATATGTAATACTATCTAATAGTACATATAATAATATATTGCAATGTCTTTGTTTTAATTTTCATTTCCCTGACATCATAGTATGTGCAGTGTCTTTCATACACTTGTTTGCCATCTGCGTATCTCCCTTGATGTATGTGTGTTAAGGTCTTTGTTCCATTTCTAAATCAGATTTCTTTTCTTATTTTCTTTTTTCTTTTTATGACAGGGCCTTGCTATGCAATTTGAGCTTGAGCTCACTGGCTTGAGCTCACTTTGTAACCCAGGCTGGTCTCAAACTCATGACAATCTTGCCTCAGCCTCCTGAGTGCTGGGATTACAGGCGTGTGCCACCATCCTGAGCTAAATCAAATTATTTTCTTATTATTGAACCTTAAGAGTTCCGTGTGTGTTTTGAACAGCAGTCCTTTATTGATACTGTTTTCATGTTTCCTCCCATGCTGTGGCTTATCATTTTTGTGATATGTTTCATTGACCAGAAATTTTAAATTTTAATAAAGATTGGCTTACCAGTTATTTCTTTCATCAATTGTACTTTTGGTGTTGTATATAAAAAGTCATTTTTGGCAATTATTTCCTCATAGATTTTTTCCCTTCTCTCTTCTTTGCGGAACTCTTGCAGTGTGTTTACCCTTGACGGGTCCCACAGCTCTTTCAGGTTCTACCCATTCCTGCCTGCCTTTTTCCTTCTGCTCTTCAAGGTAGAAACCTCCAGTGGTCCGTTTTAAACGTGCTCATTTTCTTTTTTATCTGACTGCACGTCTGCCTCTGAGCCGCTCTAGTGAAAATTGTCATTTACTGTAGGGTACTTTTTGCCTTTAGAATTTCTGTTTAACTCTTTTTTATAACTTTCCTTTTGACACTTCTTACTGGTATACCACTCTCCTAATTTCTTTAGTTCTTTGTTCAAGGTTTGTGCTTGGTTATTGATCATATTTTCAACAGTTAATTTAACACCTTTGACTAGTAATTCTCGCCTCTGGCCTTCCACACAGATCATTTCTGTAAAGCTAAGTTTCTTTTTCCTGAGAGTGGACCTTTCTCTCATGTTTCTTTGTATGCTTTGTAATTTTTTTAAATCATGAACTGAATATTTGGAATCCTATGAGTGGCAACTCTGCAAATCAGATTCTCTTACCCAGGGATTTTTCACTTTTGTTTGGCGGTCATGCAGTCCTTTAAGACTTAGCCGGACTAGCTTTGAAAATTTTTGTTTCTTCTTTGAAGTCATTGAAATTTCTTTTTATCATATCTGTCAGTGACCTTGTAGAGGTTTTCTTAACTGTGTGGATTAAAGTCAACTCCAACCCCAACTCCAACACCAACCCCAACACCAAAACCAAGATGTACTTGTCTTGAAATCTTCCAGTAGCCACAGCTTGGAGAATCCATGCAGCCTGCGGGGCCAAAACAATGAGTCTGTAACAGATTGGAGAGGAACCAGCTGTCTCACAGGCTTCTGCCTGCTGTCCTGTGCCACCCTGCACTTAGGAAAACGTGCTCCTGGCCCCGCTGCTCTGCCAGGAGGAGGCGCCTGCACAGGCAGCCCCATGTGCACAACTTTCTCTTGCTTAGTTCTGGTATCACATCTTCTGGCCAGGCACGGGAGTGTCTGCTAATGAGATTCTGGAGTTTGAAAATCGTCAGTTGCGATGACTTTTCACAGTTCAGTGGTTGTTTTGGTGGAGGGACCAGCAATTGAAGCTTCCTGTTTGATCATTTTCTCTACTTTTTTAAAAAGCTATATAAGATTCTTCCTTGCCCACAGCGTTGCCCACATTCACTGATCTGTCCGTATTCCTTATTTTTTCTTTTTGGAGGTCTGAGTTTCCATTGGGTATCCATTCTTTTCTGCTTGAAGAACTTAACATTTCTTGTTGCAGGTGTGTGGTGATGAATTTCCTTCAGCATATGTATGTCTTAGAGTTTTGTTTTTTCTTTAATTTTACTTTTATTTTTCTTTTTCTCACTTTTTATTCTCCAAAGATATTTTTACTGGTAAGAAATTCTAGGTTAAAAAGTTGTTTTCATTCAGTATTTTAAGAATAGTGGTATACCTTTTTCTGGCTTACATTGTTTCTAATAAATAATCTCATGTCAGTCTTTTCCCTTTGATACATATGTGTATATATACAAACATTGCTTTGTTACATTTATTTTTATTTTTTATTTTGAGACAGGGTTTTACTATGCAGTTCAGGCTAGCTTTGAACTCATTTTGTAGCCCATGCTGGCCTTAGCCTCCCAAGTGCTGGGATTACAGGTGTGTGCCACCACACATGGTTATTTTAAAACACATCTGATATCTGATTTTAAGCAGTTTAAATGCTCGCCCATATTTACTTTAGTTTTCTTGTACTTGGATTTTCTTGGGCTACTTTTGATTTATAGTTTTCATTAAATCTGAAAAAACCATGATCATTGTTTCTTCAAATGTGTGTTTGATTTTCATTTTCTTGTCTCATTTGCATGGATCTGATTATATATATGTTTGTCCACAGGAAGGTATCTCAGTTTATTCTTTTCAGTTTTTTGGTATGGGTTTTAGTTTGTGTGCTTCAAGTTTAATTGCAGCATTTTAACCTGCTGTTAATCTCAGTGCACTTTTATCTCAGGTGTAGTTTTTATCTTCAGAAGTTTAGGTCTCAAGGAAATATTTCCATGTGTCTCCCCCCCCCATTTTGTTTTAAGGATAAAAAAGCAAAAAAAAAGAAGAAAAAACTACAACAAAATTAAAAAACACATCAATCAGGGGGTAACAGTGGTACATATATTACACATTGTCATCCCCAGATCATTCACCCAGAGCACAAGACATCTGCATTCAATGTCCAGATAATACAAACACAAATATTTCTCTTCAGTGAGCTCTGAGAAGTCAGTAGTATAACTATCAACTGTTTGATAAACATATACATGTTTTTTCTTTCAGCTTCTCACACTAATGAAGTGATATGATGTTTACACATGTGTGTCTTATTTCACTAATGAGTATGTTCTCAAGTTGCATCCATTTACCTGTAAGTCTCCAGTTTATTCTCCAGTTTATGGCTGAGTAGTAGTCCCTTGTATGAAAATACCACATCTTTTTAATCCATTCCTCAGTTGATGGGCATTTGGGTTTTTTTTCCAAGATCTGGCTGTTACAAACTGTAGTTCTGTAAACATGGGGGCACCTATATGACTGTGGTATGATGTTTTAAATTCTTTTGGGAAGATACCCAGAAGGGGAATAGCTGCATTGAATGAGACCTCCAATCCTGGTTTTTTGAAAATCTCCACACTGATTTCCACAGTGGTTGCACCAGTCTGCATTTCTGCCAGCAGTGGAGAAGGGTTCCTTTTTCCCCACAGCCCCTCCAGCATTTGTTATTGCTTGATATCTTGATAGTAGTCATTCTGGGGTGAGGTGAAATCTCAGTGTTGTTTTAATGTGCATCTCTTGAATGATCAGTGATGTTGAACATATTTTCATACATTTATTTGCTGTTTGTATTTCTTTATCTGAGAAGTGTTTATTCATCTCAGATACTCGTTTTTGGACTGAGTCTTTAAATCTGGGAGGACTGATGTTTTTCAGTTACTTATATGTTCTCAAGAGTAACCCTTTGAGGAAAAGCTGACAAATATTTTCTTCCATTGTTATGGATTAAAAACTGGTGGTCAACTTAACGCCAGCTGGATTACATCAGCATGGTGCTGAGTGTAGACGTCCCATCTGAGGAAAGTTGCCAGCATAAATAGAAAGGTGGAGAAGGAGAAGGTAGGTGTTAATGTGTTGTTGTATTGAGGCATTGAGGCATTCTCCTACGAGTTGCTGTTTGAGCCATTGGTTCTCCTGGAGAAGCTTTGGTCCTCACATCGAGCATTGCTTCTTGGCTCCAGAGGGGAAAACATGTGCCTCTTGGTCTCCAGGATGAAATCATCATGCTGGCTTCTTGGCATGTACCTGACTGTGCTTATCATCGGAGGGGCTCGGGGCCTCAGTGTCGTTGAGGATGGCTATGATGCTTTTCAGGACAGCCCTGGTCTTTGTTGTGAGTGTGACTTCTCAGCTCCAGTGTAGAACCCTCATCCTACCAGCACAACTCCTTCACCCTGCTGGCATGGACTTTCTGGCTTCCACCGCTGACCTTTGGGCCTTCCTGGCATGGATTCATAAGAGACTGGCGTGAGTCCTTCTTGTGGGCTCTAGACCTCCAATTGGACTCATGGGAGGCATTGTCATGAGCTTTGGGTTTTCATCTGGACTCATGTGGGACATTGTTGTGGGATTTAGGCCTTGCCTAATTATTCTATGTTTTTGGTGTTACGGATAGATTTCCTGCATTTTCTTGTGTTAACTCCCGGTGACCATTATTTAAATAATATTATAAACTCCATGTCCTGATTCTAATTGTTCTCTCACAACCCCTGACTATAACACCCGTGTTGTGGTTTGTCTCTTCACTTTGTTGGTGATTTCTCTTGCTGTGCAAAAGCTTTTCAGTAGAGTGAGATCCCAGTTGTTGATTCTTTGTGATAGTTCCTGTGCAGTTGGGGTTTCATTGATTAAGTCTTTACCTGCAGCAGTATCTTGAAGAGTTTTATCTACTCTAGCTTCCAGAAGATTTAATGTTTTTGTTTTAATGTTAAGGTCTTTGATCCATTCTGATTTTAGCTTAGTATATGTTGAAAGATAAGGGTCGAGTTTTAATCTTCGACATGTGTAGAGCCAGTTTTTTCAGCACCATTTATTAAAGAGGCTATCTTTCTTCCAGTGAATGTGTTTGGCACCTTTGTCAAAGATAAGGTGGCTTATGTGTCTGCAGTTGTTTCTGCATCTTCTAATCTTGTACTGATTTTTTGGTTTTTTTTTTTTTTTTGGCCAGTATCATGCTGGTTTTTATCATAATAGCTTTATAGTATAATTTCAAGTCAAGAATTGTGATGCCCCACTGTCTTGTCTTTGTTCCCAGGATTGGCTTTGCCATTCTAGGTGCCTTCTGGTTCCAAATGAATTTTAGGATTGTTTTCTCTTATTCTTTGTGATATGCTATTGAAATTTTGATTGAGATTGCATTGAGTCTGTATAACAGTTTTGGAAGTATGGCCATTTTCACTATATTGGTTTTTCCTACCCAAAAGCATGGGACATCTCTCCACTTTCTAATATCCTGTTCACTCTCCTTTTTTAGAGTACTGTAGTTTTCAATGCAGATGTCTTTTACATCCTTCGTTAGGTTGATTCCTAGGTATTTCATTATTTTTGTAATTGTAAACGGTGTTGCTGCTATTGTAAACGGTGTTGTTTCCTTGATTTTCTGTGTTAGTGCATTTGTTATTCATGTATAGGAAGGGTATTGATACTTTTGAGTGTTGACTTCGTAACCAGCTACATTATTGAACTTGCTTATTAAATCTAGAAGTCTTTTGGTGGAATTTTTGAAGTCTTCTTCAAAAGAAGACTAGAGTATCATGTCATCTGCACAAATAACAATAGTTTAATGTCTTCCTTTGCTATCTTTATTCCTTCTATTTCTTTCTTTTGTCTAATTGCTCCAGCTAAAGTTTCCAGGCCTGTGTTGAAAAAGAGTAGAGACAGTAGACATCTTCATCTTGTTCTTGATTTTCGAGAGGTAGATTTCAGTTTTTGTTCATTTAGTATGATGTTGGCTGTTGGTTTGTCATAGATGGCTTTAATCAGGTTGAGATAAAGCCCATCTATTCCAGTTTTGTATAGGATTTTTTAAATCATGAATGGATGCTGGACTTTGTCAAAAGCTTTTTCTGCATCTATTGAAATGATCATGATTTTTTGTCCTTGACTCTGTTAATAATGGTGTATTACATTTATGGATTTTTGTATGGTGAACCATCCCTACATCCCTGGGATGAATCCCACTTGATCATGGTGTGCAATCTTCTTGACAGTTTGTTGCAGTCTGTTTGCTGGTATCTTATTGAGGATTTTTGCATCAGTGTTCTTTAGAGTGATTGGTCAGTAATTCTCTTTCTTAGTTGGGTCCTTCTCTGGTTTTTGTATCAGGGTAATGCATGCTTCTAGGAATGAATCTGAAAGTATTGCTTCTTTTTCAATTTCATTAAAGAGTTTGAGAAGTAGTGGTGTTAGGTCTTCTCTAAATTTCTTGTAGAATATAGCAGTGAATCTGTCAGGGTCTGGGCTTTTCTTTGTTGATAAGTTTTTAGTTATATCTTTGGTTTCATTTATTGGTATTGGATTATTTAAGATTTTTATATCTTCTTGATTCAGTTTTGGTAATTCTTATGTATCTAGGAATCTGTCTATTTCTTCTGTATTTTCCATGTTATTAGAATACAAGTTTCATTTTTCTGGATTTCTGAGTCTGTTATGTTTTCACTCTTTTTATTCCTAATTGCATGGATTTGAATCTTTTTTGCCTTTTTTTGATAAGGTTGGCTAAGGCTTTGTCAGTTTTGTTTAATCTTTCAAAGAACCAACTCTGACTCATTGCTTCTTCATACTGTTTTTTTAGTCTCCAGTGTGTTAATTTCTGTTCTGATCTTTATAATTTACTCCCTTGTATGAACTTTTGGTTTAGCTTGCTTTTCTTTTTCTAGAAGTTTAAGGTTCAATATTAAGTTGTTTATGTGCACTTGCTCTGTTTTCCTGACACGAGTATTTACTGCTGTAAGTTTCCTTCTTTAGAATGCTTTCATTGTGCCTCACAAGTTCTAGTATGTTACATTGACATTATCATTCAACTGTAAAAATAATCTAATTTCTTTAATTTCATCTGTGACCCATTGGTTGTTCATTAATGTGCTATTTAATTTCCATGTGTTTATGAAAGTTCTTGTGGTTTCCTTTGGCATGGATTTCCAGTTTCATTGCACTGTGGTCTGATAGTATCCATGGGATAATTTTAGTTCCTTTGCATTTACTTAAGTATGTACTATGAGCCAGGTAATGATTTATTTTGGAGAATGTTCTGCTGAGAAGAATGTGTATTCTGATGTGGGTGGAATACTCTAGAAGCATCTGCTAAGTCCATTTGTTCAAAAGTTTGATTTAGTTCTAATATTTCATTGTTGATTTCTTTGTCTAGTTGATCTGTCTTTTTGCACCATTTGGGATATGGAGGTTTCCCAATACAATTGTAATAGGGATCATTTGATTTTTCATGTGTGTTAGTATGTTTTATATAGTTGGGTGTACTGGTATTTGTTGCATATATATTTAGGATTGTTATCTCTTTCTTTTGGATTGTTCCATTTACAAGGATGATATAGTGACCTTCTTTGTCTGTGTTAATCAATTTTAGGTTGAAATTAACTTTGTCTGCAAATAGAATAGCTATTCCTGCTTTTTTCCAGGTTCCTGTCGCATTGAATATTGTTTTGCATCCTTTGACTTTCAGTCTGTGAATTTCTTTTTGAATTAAATTTGTTTCTTGTACGCAGGATATTGTTGGATCTTTCTTCTTGATCCATTCTGCCAGTCTGTTTCTCTTGCCTGGTAACTGAGACCATTAACATTGAGGGTTATAACTGATACTCTTTTGACTTATCCTTGTCATATTTTCCTTTTGTGGGCTCCCTGCCTTTTTCCTCCTCCGTCTATTTGTTTGCTTCCCCTGGTTTTCTTCTGTTGGGGTTCACAGAGCTGTAGGAGTGCTGGTTTGATGGTCAGAAATTTCTTCAGATGTTCTTTGTCATGAAAGTGTCTTATTTCTACATCAATTTTGAAAGAGTACATCAATCTGGGTTGAAAGTTGTTTTCCTTTAGAACTTGGAGTACTTCACTTCAAGCTCTCCTTGACTTGAGAGCTTGTGCTAAGAAGTCAGCTGTGTTTCTGATGGGCTTTCTTTTATAGATGAATTGTTTCTTTTCTCTAACAGCTTTTAGGATTCTATTCTTGTGTTAAATTTCTGGAATCTTGACTGTGATATGCCTGGCTGTAGATTTTTTTTTTGTCATTCTAATTGGAGTCCTATGTGCTTCGTTTATCAGTATGTCCAGTTCTTTTTCTTTGCCAGGAAGGTTTTCTGTAATGATGTCTCTGAAAATTTTTTAAATGTCATTTGCGGTATCTCCTGTATGTTCATTGATCCAGTTAATCTTAAGTTATTCTTCTTTGTCTCATCTAGCAGCTGCTGGATTGATTTAGTTTTGAGAAATCTTTCTTTTCCTGATCACTAACTGCAAGCCTGTCTTCAATATCTGAGATCCTGTCCTCAGCTGCTTCGAACATTTTCAGTGGAGTTTTTATTCTCCTAGATATCTGCTTGAATCTGCTTTGTAGATTCCATTTCTTTTCTCTACTGAGGTTCCATAATTTGCTTTAGCTTGTCTATTTTTTTTTTGTCTGTGTCTGCTCTAATGTTGCTAAGCATGGTGTGTATTTTGGTAATCTCTGTGGTTGTTTAAGAAATTATTTCTGATTTTATTTTTTTCAGAGTCTCATTCAATTGCTTTGTTGTTTCCTCTTCAGAGAGACCTGGTGGGAGGCTTTCAGAGGTCCTACCTCTTTGCTCCCTGGATTTACCTTTGGTGCACTGGATGGATGTGGTTACATTTTGCTTAACTGTCTTCTCATTTTACTTTCTCTATTTTTTTTTATTTAAAAGGAAAAAAAAATTAAACAAAACAAAACAGTGTAAGGGTACAAGTAATACAGAATTACAAAAAAAAAAAAAAAAACCCGGTAAGAAATCACTTAGTTAATAGATTACATATTGTCATCTTAGAAATAGTTGTTCAAGTTACAGGATTAAAGCATACAAAGTGGACATTCAAACAGTGAGACTGCAAACAGTTGTGTTCAATGATCCAACAAAACTCAGTAATATGGTCATCTATCTTAACATACCTAAACACACTTGCATTTGTATCCTTTAGAGTACTTTTTTTTTCCTTTTTTACAACAAAATTTACATATTTTGGGTTTTATTACTCCCATAGTTCTTATTACATTTTTTTGGAAGAGAATAAAACCAAATATGACAAAACAAAGCTGTCAGTCAAAACCAAGGATAGACATAGCACATAATGTAAAAACAGAGTACAAGGTTATCAACAGTGGTTACCATAATGCCTCTTTTTTCCTTAAAAAGAATTGCCTATATCATTAGGTATAATAAAGTTGAACAAAACAGTACAGAACAAGACCAATAAAACCTAAACATTGTAAACATTACAGGACTTTAAAAGAAGATAATAGTCAAACCAAAATGGGCATCATAGTGAATCTTATTGCCTTTAAAGTAGTTGCCTATACCCTCAAACTTGATACTATCAAACAGAATGGAACAGAGTCTAATCAGTCAAAACAAGATAGTGGGAGTAATACAGGGCTTCAAATCAAGTTAATAGGAAATTTAAAAAGTTACTATAATATATCCTGCTATTTTTTTATTTTTCCCCTTAATTAAAAAAATAATAAATAAATAAATAATTTTTTAATGAATACGGGGAGATTGAGATAAAAGAGGACATAACAACATAACAATACAGGGCAAAGCGTGACAATTTCAGCAACCTAGTGCTTCACCACCAAATAACCCGACTTAATTGTAGTTATCATAGTGTCTTTTTCCTTGAAATACTTGAATATAACTTCATATACTATAGCATCAAACATATCAAGACAGTGTGAAACCATTCAAGTGGATGAAAGTATTACAGGGTATTTAGAATGAGCTAACAGAAAATGAACAATGGTTTCTATATTATCTCTTTGCCTATAAAAATTTTTGTTTATATTATCACATATAATAAAATCCAGTAAGATACAACATGATAAAACCAATGGAGACAGAAGAGCAACAGTTTGGTGAGGCTTCAAAACAAGATGATATTAAATCAGCACTAGCTATTATGATGTCTTGTTTTCTTCCAAGAGCTGTTCATTTCATCATAGGCAATAATATCAAGCAGCCCAGAATAAAGCCACTCCAATTAATGAGTGAAAACTTTATAAGGCTTCAAGGCTACATAATGGGTAATCATAATTATCACATACTTTTATATATATTTGAATCATTTCTTACACTAGGGAGACTATTCGGTATTCACACATGGGACTTTGATTTATCTCACTTATGAGTATGGTCTCAAGCTGCGCTCATTTATTTATAAATATCTCAATGTGATCTTTATAGCTGAGTAGTACTCCATTGTATAAAAATACCACAACTTTTTTATCCATTCCTCAGTTGATGGACACTTGGGTTGTTTCCAAGATCTGGCGATTACAAATTGTGCTGCTATAAACATAGGTGCACATATATCACTGTGGTATGATGCTTTCAGTTCTTCTGGGAATATGCCTAAAAATGGAATAGCTGGAACAAATGGGACTTCCAATCCCAGCTTTTTGAGAAATCTCCAGACTGACCTCCACAATGAGTCTACACTCCCACCAACAGTGCAGGAGAGTTCCTTTTTCCCCACAGCCTCTCCAGCATTTGTTGTTGGTGGTTTTCTTGATCCTGGCCATTCTTTCAGGAGTGAGATGGAATCTCAGTATAGTTTTAATTTGCATTTCTGTAATGACTAATGATGATGAACATTTTTTCATGTATTTATTTGCCATTTGTATTTCTTTATCTGAGAAGTGTGTATTTATCTCAGATGCCCATTTTTGGATTGGATCTTTGAATTTTGGGGGTCTGAGTTTTTTTTAATTCTTTATATATTTTAGACAAAAATCCCTTGTCTGAGGAGGAGTTCGCTAAGATTTTTTCCCAGTTTGTGGGTTTTCTTTTCACTACGCCGGAGATTTTTTTTGACACGCAGAAACTTTTTAGTAAGAGGTGCTCCCAGTTATTGATTCTGGGAAGTATTTCCCATGTGGTTTGAGACCTGTCCATGAATTCTCTACCCACCTTTATGTCTTCAAGGTTTCTACCCAATTTGTCTTCCAATAGATTTAGTGTTTCTGTTTTAATATTCAGATCTTTGATCCATTTAGATTTTATTTTAGTACATGGTGATAGGCATGGGTCTAGTTTTAGTTTTCAGCAAATGGAGAGCCAGTTTTTCCAACACCGTTTATTAAAGAGACTGTCGTTCTTCCAGTGAACATGTTTGGCTCCTTTATCAAAGATAAGGGGGTTGAGTGTGTTGCTAGTTGTGGTTGTATCTTCTAATCCATTCCATTGATCTGTGGCTCTGTTTTGATTCCAGTACCATGTTGATTTTACTACTGTTGCTTTGTAGTATAACTTCAAGTCAGGGATTTTGATGCCTCCTGCCTTGCCTTTGTTGCTTAGAACTGTCTTTGCTATTCTGGGTCTCTTGTCACTCCAGATGAACTTTAGGAGTGATTTCTCTAGACCTATGAGGTATGTTGATGGTATTTTTATTGGGATTGAATTGAATCTGTATAACAGTTTTGGGAGAATGGCCATTTTCACAATATTTATTCTTCTATCCATGAGCAAGGGATGTCTTTCCATTTTCTGAGATCATTTTTGATTTCTTTTTTCAGTGTATTATAATTTTCCCTGTATAGGTCTTCCACTTCTTTTGTAAGAGTAATTCCTAAATATTTCATTTTTTTGGTTGCTAGTGTGAAGGGTGTGGATTCTCTTATTTATCATTCTGTGATTTTGTTGTTAGGGTATAGGAATGCTGTTGATTTTTGAATATTGATTTTGTATCCAGCAACATTACTGAATTTATTTATTATATCTAAGAGTCTTTCGATGGAGTTTAGAGGGTCTTCTATGTAGAGTATCATGTCATCTGCAAACAATGATAATTTAACTTCTTCTTTTCTTATCTTTACCTCTTTTATTTCTCTCTCGGCTAATTATTCTGGCTAGTATTTCCAGTATTATATTAAATAGGAGTGGTGATAAAGGATGTTACTGTCTTGTGCCTGATTTTAAAGTAAAGGCCTTCAATTTTTGGCCATTTAGTATGATACTGGCTGTTGGTTTGTCGTAGATGGCCTTTATCATATTGAAGTAAAGACCATCTATTCCAATTTTCTGTAAAGATCTTATTATGAATGAATGTTAGACCTTATTGAAAGCTTTTTCTGCATCTATAGAAATGATCATGTGATGCTTACTTTTGGCTTTATTGATATGGTGGATTACATTTATTGATTTACGTATGTTGAACCATCCCTGCATGTTTGGGATGAATCCCACTTGGTCATGGTGTATAATCTTATTGATGATTTGCTGCATCCTATTTGCCAATATTTTATTGAAGATTTTTGCATCTGTGTTCATTAGGGAGATTGGTCTGTAGTTCTCTTTTTTAGTTGGGTCTTTCTCAGGTTTTGGTACTAGAGTAATATTTGCTTCCAGGAATGACTTATGAAGGATTGCTTCCCTTTCAGTTTCATTGAAGAGTTTGAGGAGTGTCAGCATTAGGTCTTCTTTGTATTTCTTGTATAATTCTGCAGTGAATCTGTCTGGGACTGGGCTCTTCTTTATAGGTAAGGACTTAATTACACTTTCAGTTTCATTAGTAGAGATTGGGTTATTCAGTAGTTTTACATCCTCTTGATCTAGCTTTGGTACTTCATATGTTTCTAGGAATCTGACTATTTCTTCTGTGTTATCAAACCTTTGAGAGTAGAGGTTTTTGAAATAGGTGTTGATGATCTTCTGTATTTCCATAGAGTCGGTAGTGATTTCACCTTTTTCACGTCTTATTGGTTGAATTTGAGCTTTTTCTTCCCTTTTTAAAATAAGGTTGGCTAGGGGCTTATCAATTTTATTAATTCTTTCAAAGAACCAACTCTTTGATTCATTGATTCTTTGGATTGTATTTCTTAGTTTCTATTGTGTTGATTTCTGCTCTGATTTTTATAATTTCCTCTCCTCTTTTGGCTTTGGGGTTGACTTGCTCTTCTTTTTCTAGCTGTTTGAGGTATAGCATCAGGTTATTTATTTGTATTTGTTCTGTTTTCCTGATGTGGGAACTTAGTGCAATAAATTTTCCTCTGAGGACGGGTTTCATTGCATCCCACAGATTCTGGTAAGTTGTATCTGTATTTTCATTTGTTTATAGGTATTGTTTAATTTCTTCTTTAATTTCCCCCGTAACCCAATGATTACTCAAGAGTGTGTTATTCAGTTTCCATGTGTTTGTGGGATTTTTGCAGTATCTTTTATCATTAATTTCTAATTTCAAAGCACTATGATCTGATAACATGCAAGGGATGATTTCAACTCTTTTGCACTTATTTAAATATGTTCTGTGTGCTAATATATGATCTGTTTTAGAGAATGACCCATGTACTGCTGAGAAGAATGTGTATTCTGATGTTTTTGGATGGAACACTCTGTATATGTCTATCAAGTCCATTTATTCACAGGTGTGATTCAGTTCTGTTATTTCTTTGCTGATTTTCTGTCTGGTTGATCTGTCCCTTGGTGTCAATGGTGTGTTAAGGTCTCCTGTTACATTTGTGTTACTGATAATTTGATTTTTCATTTCTGTTAATACTTGTTTTATATAACTGGGTTTTCTGGAATTTGGTGCATATATATTTAAGATAGTTATCCCTTCCTCTTGGAGTTTTCCCCTAACGAGTATGTAGTATCCTTCTTTGTCTTTTCTGATCATTGTTGGTTTAAAGTTCACATTGTCTGCAAACAGAATGGCTACTCCTGCTTTTTTTTTTTGATTCCTGTTGCGTGAAGTATTGTTTTCCATCCTTTGACTTTCATTCTGTGAGTATCCTTCTGGATTACATGGGTTTCCTGTACAGCATATGATTGGATTTTGTTTCTTGATCCATTCTCCCAGTCTATTTCTTTTAATTGGTGCATTGAGACCATTTACATTAATAGTTATGACTGTTATATGTTGGTTTATTGTTGACATGCTATCTTTCTGCTGTTGCATTTTTATCTTTCTGTTCTGTTTAATTATCTGCTTTGCTTAGTGTTTTTTTCCTTTGTGTATCTAAACTGTCTTTCAATATTTTTTGCAGCGTTGGCTTAGTGATCATGAAGTTCTTCAGCTGTTTTTTTGTCATGAAATTATTTTACTTCACCATTGATTTTGAATGATAGTTTTTCAGGGTTACATCAGTCTAGGTTGGAAATTATTTTCCTTTAGGATCTAGAATACTTCACTCCATACTCTTCTTGACTTTATTGTTTATGCTGAGAAGTCTGCTGTGATTCTGATAGGTTTTCCTTTATAAGTGATCTGTCTTTTCTCTCTGACAGCTTTTAATAATCTATCCTTGTGTTGGATTTCTGGGATGGTGATTATTATATGTCTGGGTGTAGTTTTATTTTGGTTATGACTATTTGGAGTTCTATATGCTTCACTGAACCTGATGTCGGTTTCTGATCTCATGCTTGGGAAATTTTCAGCTATTACTTCTCTAAATATCCTCTTGACATCCTTTATGTTGTCCCTTTCTTTTTCATTAATCCCTATCAATCTTACGTTGTTTTTCTTTGTGTCATCTTGTAGTTGCTGAATTGTTATTTCCTGATTCCTTGTTATTTTTAAAAGATCTTTCCTTTCCTGTTTACTAGCTGCAATCCTGTCTTCAAGGTCTGAAATTCTATCTTCACTTTCATTGAGGCAGTTTACAGCTTCCAGTGGAGTTTTTGATTTCCTGTATATCTCTGTGCATCTGCTTTATGTATTCTGTTTGTTTCTTATATTGCTCATCTAGGGATTCCATCTTTTTGTTTAGTTCCTCCAATTTTTTAACTGTGTTTCTTTAGATATGTTCAGCATCTCATTTCTTTTATCGTTTCTTCTTTTACTTGGGAGATTATTTCTAGTTTGAATTTTAAAGCTTCTCAGAGTTGCTTGTTTATTTCAGTTGCTATTATGTCTTATATTTGAGGTGTATGTCATATATTTTCTTCTATGTACATTGCTCCTAGGGTTTCTTGAGATGGGCTGGAGGTTTGAGGTTGTAATTTGGTCTTTTGTTTTGTCATTTTCTTATATTTCTGTGGTTCAAGTGTTATTCGAAAGCTTCCTCAAGGCCTGTTGGAAATCCACTTTTATGCTTACAGCTCCTGGGACTCTGGCATCCAGTTCTCCCAGGCTATCGGGCCTCTGGATCCGGTGGGGCTCACCTGCTTGCTTAGAACTCCTGCTTGCTTAGAACTCTGCAGTCCCAAACAAGCTGGGCTCCAGGGACAGTGGGCGCCTGCCTGCTTGCTTAGAATTCCACAGTTCTCTGAGCGCAGCGCAGCGGGAACGGGGAGGCGGATGTAGGCGCCTAAAGCCCGCCTAGCTGTTTCACTCTTCCCAGAAGGCTCGAGGGTGCTAACAGGCTGGGCTCCGGGGAAGAGTGCACGGGGCACTTACCCCAGGATGCCAGGCCTCTGGAACTGGTGATTATGCCTGCTTGCTTAGAAATCCACAGTCCTCCAGACACACGGGGAGGTGGATGCAGGCACTCCAGACTTGCCTAGCTGTTCTACTGCACCCAGACAGTGGGAGGGTCCCAAACAGGCTCGGCTCCTGGGACAGTGTGTGCCCCAGTGTGTGCCCCGCTGCTTGCTTAGAACTCCACAGTGCCCCAAGTGCAGCCAGAACAGGGAGGCAAATGTAGGCGCCCTTCTTTCTCTATTTTGTTAGTTTAATTCCTGGGGTGATGCTTGTAGGTTGCCCATGGTGGGTTGCTTTATTGTTAGCATTTAGGAACGTTAGGTGATGCTTACTTCTCTGAGGTACCTACCAGGTATATCTGTGTTTTGGGTTTTGAGTCTTTTGGAGGGTCCTATCTGTTTAGTTTGTTGGAGATGAGAAATTGTTGCTTGTTTGGCCTAGTCCCTGATTCTTTGGCACTCTGCCACTGTATTTTCTGTAACCTTTAATCTCAGTCATAGATTATCAGGATCAACAGCTGTTTGGAACAATTATGCCAATTTTGGCTATAGTGGTATCGTCAATAATATCAAACACAACCTATAAAACAACAAACTGAGCTAACTCTAAATTTGCAACTTTTAACTGTATGAACTAGATTTGTGGTTATACAACAAAATGGAAAACAAACTAGAAAATTATATGTAGTTATAAATCCTTAATGTGTCAGTTTTGCCCTTGGGGTTAAAATTTAAAAGGGATTAAGAAGAAAATAGAGAAGCAGGAGAAGAGCAAGTGATTAGAAGTAAGGTTGGAGGACAAAGAGGGGATCAGGCCAACTTGGGGAAACTGGTGCAGAAGACTGTAGGAGAAGATAAAAAACTGATGGAAGAGGTAGAACAGGACAGAACCACACCCAAAAGAGGCTGGGAACTATGTTCACATTCATATAAAAACAATGAAGGAGAATGAGAAAAGCAAAAAGAGAAAGGAAAAGCAAAACAAACAGTTCACTTCCAGGACTCTCTGTGGTTTCCCTTGTGGAGACAGTCCTGAATCGTGCCACTGTATCCCAGCAAACTAGCAGTTGCTTTATGCTGGAGTAGTAGATAACCTTAGCAGGCCTGCTCTGAGACCAGACTCGTTGGGCTCGCTGCAGTCCAAGTAATTTCCGTGGGTCTGCACCCAGCTAGGAGGAAGTCAGCAGCTGTTCTGCATTCTGGACTTACCGGCCGGCTTCAAAATGGTTCCCGGCTAATGGCTCTCTCCCCACCGGAGGACTAAGTCCTCTGCACTCACTGCCAGCAAGTGAAGTCCTCCATGTGTGCTGCTCGCCTCCATTGCTGCATCTTTGCAGAGGCCTCTGGAGTCACCAGCTGTCACTGTCACCTCACTGTCACCGTGACAGTGCATCCCAGGTTTGAACAGCTCCTCTCCAGTGATTTCCCTTTCAGGGAGAAGGCGCCACCAGCGATTGCCTTCTTCTTCATTGAAGTTTTTCTTTTTACTGTCTCTGTGGGCTTTAGTTTGCACTTTAGATTCTTCCTGGGTCCAGGGGACCCACTTCCTTCTCGTCTTCCTCATGATACTATGTTCCAGCGTCTGAACAGGACTCTCAGAGAGGCCATTTTCTCTGCTGCTTACTGCTGTGTCATCTTCCTGGCTTCCATGTGTCTTAACACAGTCTTGCCTCCAGATTTTTGAACTTGTAGGATACGTCATAATTGTTAGTGTTCTTGTCTACTAATGTTGACACTTCCTTGAGTCAGTTTTGATTGATTTTCCCATTTATTTATTTTTTCTTTGCATGCCTGATAATTTTCATTTAACATAGTGACATTTACCTTGTTAAGTGCTACATAACGTAGATTGACTTTTGAGTGGTTCTTATGTAGGGCCCTTAGGTCTTGTTTTTAACCTTTGTTAGAAGGAATGAGCCCTGTGTTGATCCCAGTGTGGCTCCTGAGGTTACTGGGGTTAAGGACCAGTGAGAAGATGAGAAAAATAAAGAAAAGGCTTAAAGCTGGGGTCAGGTGGAGCCCTTATCCTCCTGATGGGAGGAAAGGAACTGCTCAACCACTGTAACACATTTATTTATATACTGGGAAAGATGATGTCAATTTCAGCCCCTCCCTCTAGCAACCCATTGGTTGGCCCCTTGTCTTCCTGGTGCTGGAACAACTTGTTTACATAGCTTTTTTGAGTCTCTCTGTTTTTCCTGGTCTGGCCTTGCTTTAGCCCCACACATGTGATGAATCTCCAGCTTCAACGCTCCCTACACTGTGTGTAGCCTTTTATGTTGGATGTGAAATGTGCTCTAATGGCATGTGTGTATCCTGCTGATCACCAGCATATGATCCTTTTTGAGGTGGTGGAACCTTTAAGAAATGAGACCTAGTGGAAGGATGTTAACCCTTGGAGTCATGACCTTGGAGGGGATAGAAGGACCTTGGTTGCTTTCTTTCCCTGTCTCCCAGCTAATGTAAAGTAAACAGAGATCTTCTGCCATAAATCTTGCCACATGGATTCAAAGCAGCAGGACCAAGTGACTGTGGATGGCAACCAATGAAATTGTGAGCCAAAGGAAAACCTCTTCCTTTTAAGTTGGTTATCTCAGATATTTTGTTACAGTGATGGAAAACTAACACATAACCTGCATAATGGGAATGCACTGTTTCTTGCTGTGTGAGATTTTGTTACAGTTCCTTCTAATCTTAGGCAGCTCTTTTCCATTTTCTGACTGTCCTCTTGCATTTATCTGTCAAGACATACTCCACTATTTATCATGAGTGACTCAGTGCAGATAGCCATGCAATGTCCTGTTATCCATACTCTGCTGTTTGGGCTCTATCCTGTTATATTTCCAGGTTTTGTGCCTCAGCCCTGGTGACCCTGTTTGTACAGTAAGCATACTCCCCACTTTCTCTAAACAATAAGCCTGAAAAACCATGACCTTATGGCACATCTTAAGTTCTTTCTGAATTTCCTGTGTCTAGTGTTTTGGTTGGGGTCATTCTGCATATCTTGTCTAGGGTTTTGTTTTTTTTTTTTAAGTGTTTTTAGGTGGTAAGCTAAATCTGATCCCTGTTACTCTTACCTTAACTGGAAATGGAAAAAGTGATTATCAGAATGGGGTCATTTTTTGTATTTAAATAGACTGTCCAAAAATCTGGAGCAGATATTTCAGAGTAGGGACTGGGAAACTACAGGAAGTGAGAGTTGTGGATTAGTGAATGGTGTGGAATTCAGCTAAGAAGAGAAGATAGAAATTTCATCATTAAGAAGAATTAGAAGTTGGACCCTAGGTTTATGAATGAAATGTTTTGAACTTTTGTTTAGGTAGAAATTTAATCTTAAAATTCAGTATAAGGAAAGGCATCCTATTTTAACTTTTGACCAATTGATTTTTGAGATGGCATTTTAACATTCTAGAAATTGTGATGAAAATTTAGTTTTTTATGTCTTTCTTAACTTTGAAACCTAAAACTTAAAAACAGTAGTAGATAATGTATGTTGTGTTTAGTTAAACACAGTTATTTTAAGCATGTAGAGGAAAAAAAAGATTTGATACAGTTATGTTAACTAGTAGATATATGGTGCCATCTAATGGCTACTGTGAGAATCTGTTTAGTAAATGGCATAACGATTTCACTATGTGTTTATATTGAGCAAATTTGATACTGGCATCTTTATTTCCTTACAGAGCCAAGGCACAATTTTTATTTAAACACTAAAATGTGTTTATATTTTTATTTTAACTCTGGTGTCTTTTTATACTCAACTATATCAGTGTCTTGATTTTTTGGTGGGGGAGGGTCATATTAAAGCCATATAAAAAGTATGCAATTTGCTTATTTCAGAGTATATGCAATATAGATTTAGTGTATAAGCCTGTTTTAATAAATAAGTTGAAAATTTGAATCATTCCTATCTGCTGTCTTTTCATTTCTTTTGTTTCATCCTAGTTTGGATATGTTGTTTAAAGTTAACTATATCTTGTGGAACCTCAGATGTATCATAAATAGTGTTCATTTTTCCTCCCCCTGCCCTCTGTGTTTTTGTGCGTTTTGTACAATGTTTCCAGGATAGACTTGGGATTTGGAAGTGGTGCTGTAGCTCTTCAGGGGGCTCTGACCATCCCACTTCCGTGGTGGACAGAGAAGGCTGTGGGAGTGGGGGGCAGAGACAGCCCTGCCGCCCCACACATCAGAGGCTCAGGCACCACGGACTTGCCAGGCAGTTGGCGTCCTGGCCCTTGTTCTGCATCTCCTGCTGCTGAAGTTTATTTTCTGTAGCACTTTTTATTGTTGTTTTAATGAAACCAAAGTTGCCTGTTGGTGAGATTCTTATTCTTTATAAAAAATTTAACAGATGATAAGTGTTATGAAATATATGAGACGTGTAATTCCATGTCTCACCGCAGAGTTTTTAGAACATTGTTGTATGAACTGTTTTCTGTACATGTATACAGAGCTTAAATAAAGTGGTGATCACAGTCTATAGATTGTTTTATATTTAAGTTTTTACTTACCTATTTTTAGATTATGAATATATCCTGATGCTATTTTACCATTTTTCATTTTATTACTTACCTGATGTATACTGACAATATGGCATTGATTTGTAAAGGAGTTTTTTCTGTTCTCTGCCATTCCTGAAGTTTTTAATGTGTAAATATAGTGTTACTAATAGTGTTGCAGTATATAAAATATTTAAAATGTTTTAATTGTTCTCAATACTTAGAAAAATCTCTATAGCTACAAAAAATCCCAGGAAATAGACCAGCTGGGTCAAAGAATATCATTGTTCTTACATGCGTTTAATAAAATTTACAATAGTTTATATTTATAATCACATTCTAGGCTTTCGCCAGGCATGGTAGCACATGCCTGTAATCCTAGCACTCGGGAGGCTAAGACAGGATTGCTGTGAGTTCAAGGTCAACTTGAGCTACCTAAGTAAGTTTTAATGCCAGCCTGAAACTACAGAGCAAGACTCAAAATACTAAAATATCAAAATACTAAATATCAAACTACTGTCTCAAAATACTAAAAAATCAACCCAAACATAACAAAAACTCCAACAAAAAACCAAACCATCCTAGGCCTTGCTTGTTATCTCTTGTTTAAAAAGCTTCGCTAAATTGATTTACGTTGTTGTCATTGTTTTACATTGCATTTCTCCGATAACTGTGACATTGGATAGCTTTTCAGTGTTTTTTTATTGTACCATGCAAAGCTTGTATTTTATTTGATCTATGATGCATTGGTTTCTGAAAACTGTTACATAGTGGTACCATGAAGCTCCAAAGCTGTTGTATCATTTTCATATAAAGCATAATGATTTCTCAATTAAAATAGAATAATTTCTTTTTTATTTTTAAAAAGCAAAACAGAAAAAAGGATAGAAATAACACAGAATTTTAAAAAAAGTAAATCAACACTAGTTAGTATATTACATATTTTTATCTTAGAAGTAGTTGTTCAAGTTACAAAATGTAAGCGTAAAAATGAGCACTCAATGACAGCACAAACTATTCTTTTTGATGAACAAAATTAGTAGTTTGGTTATCTATCTTGCACACAAACATACATACAGTTATATATGTATACCTACAAGTTGTTCTTTCTTTTTGAGTACTTTTCCTCTCATTTTGATAATATCTAATGTGCATTTTGGATCTTACTACTCTTTCAGTTTTTTATTATTTATTATTTACACTAGGGAGACATGATATATACAAATGTGAGTCTGATTTATTTCACTTATGAGTATAGTCTAAAGTTGCCTCCACTTACCTGTAAAGCCTCAAAATCATCCTTTTTATAGCTTAGTAATAGTCCATTGTATAAAAATGCTGCATCTTTTTCATCCATTCTGTGGTCGATGGGCATTTGCAAAGATTTCTTTTTAAAAAAATTTTAATTAGGAAATGTTTGCATTACATAATGTTTGCATTCTTTGTGTAGAGCTGGTATATGTATATAACACATCTTAATTTCTTTACCCATCCCTTTCCCTCTCCTCCCTCCTCTTTGCTCATTTTTTCATATTTTTCTTACTGGCACATATTTGCTATACATAATGATAGCATTCATATAGGAAATCTGTACTGTACGTAATATATCTTAATTCTTACTCCATTTCTCTCTCTTCCTTCAACTCTTTCTCCCCTCCCCATTTACAAAAGTATTTTTTCCTTTTTTAACCTCCCTGCAGTTCCCCTTTCTACTTGAACATGCTCTTCCTGCTTCCCAATATGTTCCCTCCAGTTTGCTCCTTGTTTACCCTTTAGGTTCTCCCACAGGAGACATAATGCTATATTTTAATTTGTGTGTGTGATTTGTTTCACTTAAAATTATGGTCTTTAGGTGCATCCAGTTACCTAAAAGCGTCTCAGGTTTATCCTTTATGGCAGAGTAGTACTGCATTGTATATAAACACCACATTTTCTTTATCCATTCATCTGGTGATGGACATGTGGGTTGTTGCCAAGATTTAGCTATGATAGATTGTATTACCATCAGTATGGACATGTGTAATATCACTGTGATATGATGATTTTTAGCTCTTTTAGGAAGATACCTAGAAGGGGAATAGCTGAGTCACATGAAACATCTAGTTTCAGTTTTTGAGGAAACCTCACACTCATTTCCACAGTGGTCATACCAACTTAAACTCCCTACCAACATAGAGAAGGGCCTCATGTGATGCTGAGATGAATATGCATTCTGTTTTTGTTAGGCAGAACACTCTGTAGATATCTGCTAAGGCCACTTCTGTAAGATTTGGTTCAGGTCAGATATTTCTTTGTTGATTTTTTTTTTTTTGTCTAGTTGATCTGTTTGTGACAGGTTGTTGAGGTCCTCTGTTTCAATTGTTAGTGCTTATCTGATTTTTCATGTCTGTTAGTCTTTCTTTTAAATATAGTTGGCTATGCTGGTATTTGGTGGGTGTGTGTTTGTGATTGTTACCTCTTCTCCTTGAATTATTTCCTTGACAAGTATGTAGAATGTAATGACCTTTTTGTCTTTTCTGATCTGTCTTGGCTTGAAATCCACCTTTCATGTAAATGGAATAGCTACCCTTGCTTTTTTCCAGGTTCCCGTTGCATGGAGTAGTGTTTCCCGTCCTTTGACTTTTAGTCTATAACTTTCTTTTTTTGAGTTAAATGTGTTTCTTGTATGCAGCAAAGTGTTGGATCTTGGCTGGGGATTTGGCTCAGCGGCATAAGCACCTGCCTGGCAAGTGCGAGGTTGTGAGTTCAATTCCTGGTACCACCAAAAAAAAAAAAAAAAAAAAAAAAGTGTTGGATCTTATATCTTGATCCATTCTGCCAGTCTGTTTCTTTTGATTGGTAAATTGAGATCATTCACATTGCTGGTTATAACTGATAGGGATTGACTTATCCTTGTCATTATAGTATTTTTTTGTTGTTGTTTTCCTTTGTCCTCCCTTATGTTTAACTGTTTGGGTTGCCTGGTGGATTCCTTCTCTTGGGATTCTTGGAATTATCTTCATTGTCTCTTTCTACGGTATCTTCAGAACTTCCTGTTGTGCTTTTTTTTGGTGGTCATGAGTTTTCATTGTGGAATTTCCAAGAAACTAGAGAGACCAGGAGGGAACTTTTCAGGAGGACTTTAATGGTACTCCATCCCACCCATTAGAAATGCTCAGAACTAGGCTGTGGCAAGAACCAAAGAGAGGTCTTTTTAAAATACAATTTGTGGTATCAAGCAATTAGAGATACAGGAGTGAAACAAAGGTTTAATCATCCTAGCAGCTAACCCAATCTTAGCCTTGAAAGAAGCATATCCTGTGCATTTCAGAGTGTTAGGCTGCTGTGAAGCTTGTTTATACCCATTTGTTAGTTTTATCAGTGTTGCTACCCATTATTGCCTCTATAAGAGAGGTGATTCCCCTAATGGAACTGCCTGGACCAACTCCCTTATCAGTGAGAAAAAGCAAGTGTGCAATCCAGAGGAACAGGTTACCAGAGGAGTTTCTTGCCTGAGCTGGGAACATTTTACAGAGGGAGAAAAGGGCTGTTTCTCTGTGAGTTGTGCTTTACATTGAATTTGTGGGATACATCAATTTGGGTTGGAGTTTGTTTTCTTTTAGGACTTGAAATGCTTCAGTCGAGGCTCTTTTTGATGTAAGGGTTTGTGTTGAGAAGTCTGCTGTGATTCTGATGGGCTTTGTTTTATAGGTGATTTTGGCCTGAGTTGCTCAACCTGCAGCATTCTGGATGTCTGAGCTTGGCTCTCTGACCTTGGATGTCTCCTAAGATTGTGCCTCACCCAGTCACTGGGAACCCTGAGAGAAAGCTGATCTTCACTCCTGAGTCCTGGGTTCAGCTGGCTACCCCCTAAAATGGTGTTTGCCCAAGCAGGTTGGATTAGAGTCATTCACCAACTGTTGTTCACAGTATCCACTGTTTCATTCCACTGCTGTTTGTCTTTGGAGGCTTCTGTGGTCCCCCATCTTCACTATGTGTCTAGATTTGAGCCACCTGTGTCATGCTGTGAGCTGGGGGTCAGTAATAGAGTGCAGTTTGGTGCCTCCTTTTTGTGCATTGAGGTCTGTCCCTTCACCTAGTGTGAGCTCCAGTTTTCCGTTCCAGTCCTTCTTGGGCCCCAGGGATCCTTCTTTCTCCTTCCTCTTTAAGTTGTTATATTCCAGTGTCTGGACTCCGAATCTCAGGGAGGATGATCAGTTGCTGCTTGCTGCAATACCACCTTCCCAGAAGTCTTAATGACTTACACGTTTGAAAGCTGAGATAGGTGATCATGACCCACTAGGAGACAGAAGGCCCTGCCTCAGTGTCTTTCAGAATCTCTTTTCATGTTTGAAACATGTCATAAATCCCAGTGTTCACTTATTGCCTGCATAATTCCGATTTGCAAATGCTATCACTTTATCTGTAGAGTTGAACATGACTGTTATTTTTCCCTGAAGTGATGGGTTGAGTTCATTGAGCAGGTTACATAAGTAAGCAAGATTTGCAGTTCATATTATGTCACTGGAAGGTGCTGCCAGTTGTGACTTTTTATAAATCTCTTGAGCAGCTCTCATAATTCAAAAATGCTGCATTAGCAATACTGTTTTTGAAAGCCACCTCATTTCCGTGTGTAAGAAAAGACGTGTGCTCTGTGTCTCTCTCCCCACAGAGCTGCACAGATTTGAGTTAAAGGCATTCACTTCAATATGGTTGATATCTTTAATCATGTCCTGTAAAATGTTAAATTCAGGTGATAGGTTTTTGGCAGCCATCATTTCTCTATAGATGACATAGCTCATAGGCTCACATGGGTAAGCAACCCCTCTGACCTGCAGAGTGGAGCCAGACATCCATCTTGTTGTGGTAGCCACTTCATCTTTGCATACACCAACACAAAATGTGCAGTTCAGTTTCCTGGTGTGTAATCATGCAAAGACTTGAAAAACTTTGCAGCTTTTGTGTTGGTGGTCAATGGATGGCCACAAAACATACATGCATGCATATCCTCCTGAGAAATACATTGCACAAATGTGAGTACGGTTGCCTTGTTGTCAACTTCAGTGGTCATGTCAGCCTCAATTGCCCAACATGATGACTCGTTAATTTTAAAAGTTGTGTCTTGATTTCCCCTGCTATGTCCACAGTCCATCTCCTTATGGAACTTGCCAAGAGAAACATGTGCCACCTCTGAAGCTGTAGCTTCTCTTAAAAGTTTAAGACAGATGTGCTTACAAATAAGATCAACTCTTCTCCAATAGTAAAGGGCTTCTTAGTTTAGCAATAGGGATAGCCAGTAAGAACAATGCTGTCTTCATGGAGCCGTTTGATAAAGTGATGACTTTTAATAATTGCTTCTGTTATTTTTTTCTTTGAAAAACCCCTGGTACTTTCCTTTTAATGCTTTTCTCCTTGTTAAGCAGTTTTGAAGGTTGCATGGAGAGCTGGTTTGAAGGTTCATCAATTATATAGCTGCTAATACTGTGTTATAAAAGCATGTGTTAGAAAATGTGTATTACCTGTTGCAGTGAGTCTGTAATTTTAGTAGGACTGTTGATATTTTCTTTTAAAAGCAGCTTTTTTCCCTTGGAAGCCTGAGGAGTCTTCTGCTATCTCATCTTTGGGTCTTACCCTGCATCAGAGAAGCTCTCCACTGTTGTTTATTTTGTACTAATTTTGGCTAGAGTTAGCTTGTGGGCTACTCCAACTGATTGAGATAAGCACACAATGTGGAAAAGAGACACAGAAATGATAAAATAGTGGGCAATCCACACATAGACCGTAATAAGTATGTCACATTCTGACTAAAAGGCTGTTATTAGATGCCAGGAAAGAATAAAAGTATTTCATTCACTTGTGACTATAGAGCCTGCAGCCACTTGCAACTGGTCACTTGCCACTCACTGGTAGGATTTTGTGTCTGCAGCAACTGATTTAATATGGTTTCTTTGCAGTCAAACAACTCTGCTTCTCCGCAGTGCTTGCATCACTACGTTGGCTCTATCCCAGAGGATCAAGCATTAGATTTTCATAAGGAGCATGTACTCTAGTTCCCTGCCATGCATAGTTCACAGTAGGGTTCTCCATCCTAGGAGACTCCGTGGCACTGCTGATCCGACAGGAGGTGGGGCTCAGTAGCTGGTATAAGCAGTGGCAAGTGGCTATAAGTAGAGGTGAAACTGGCTTCCTCTCACCCCAGTTCCTAGCAAGCCACAGACTTGTTCTAGTTCGTGTCTGGGGGCTGGGGATCCCTGCCTCATTCAGCATGCTGTGCTGCTTAGCTGTGGTGTCACATTCATAGGTTAGTTATATTAAATGCTTTTCAATTGAGAATATTTTCAGCTTACAATGAGTTTATCAGGATGTAAGTAAGGAGGATCTGTATATTATTCTGCATGTATCAAGTTGTTTCTTTGGTGTGAAGAACCAGAGGGTAAATAAGGACTATAGTGTATAGTAGGTGCCGTGAAATAGGAAGAAACTGTTCAAAAGAAAGGGGAACTAAGGAGAGGTGAGGAGAAAAGGAAGGAAGAAAAAAAAGAAAAAAGAAAAGAAGGATAAAATGGAAATAAAACTTTGTAAATAAGGAGAAAGAGAGTTGAAGGAAGGGGATTTAAAAAAAGAGGAACTAGGGTATATTATGTATGGGTATAAATTCCCTATGATGAATGTGATCATTATGTATACCTGAATTGTACCAATAAGATTAATAAAGCCTAAAATCTAAACTTTAACAATGTATTAGTGCTATAGTAGAATCAATATAACTAACAATTTGTATTAGGATAAAAAATAGTAGTTAGGTTTAGGCTGAGAATTTTTCTTTAAACTCAGACTTTACCACATACACTTTTGTAAACTTGGGCAAATTATTTAAATGCATAATTTTAGTTTCCTTTTCTGTAAAGGTAGAGGGGTTGTTATGAAACTTGGATAAAATAATACACATAAAGTACTTGGCATAGTGCTTGACGTGGAATCAACTTGGATGACTGTTAGTTTTGTTTTAATTATTGATTAGACCTGTTAAAGACTTGTCTATTTTACTTTAGTCCCACTCCATACACAAAAAGCACATGCAGAGAAGTGTAAGAAAAAGTTCTAGGATTCTATATTTCTTTTATCTAATCAACTCATTGCTGTTTTTATATTTTCTCATCCTACTTTTTATGGCTATTTTGTGCTGTCTTAAAAACATCTCTAATAGAGTGTTTCATAGTGTTCATCCTATTGTGATTTAAAGCAAAATTTCAGACTAAGTTTATTTTCTTTAGTTTCCAAAGTATGAAACTTTATTGTTAGTATAATAAAAGACTATTGTTTTTATTGAGACTCATGAAGACTAGAGATGGAATATTTTTAATTGGAGACAGCCTAAAACCTCCACTTCATTGCTGACAGCAGACACTGATAGCAAGGAGCTTTTCTGGATTTCTGACTTTAAAGTGAATGCTGTTGAGTTGTTTAGTGTTGTTTGTTATATATCTTTAGTTGACCGGCGCAGCTCCCCAATGAAACAGGAGACAGGAGACGCTCTTGTGGACGACAGTTAACTGCTAGTTTATTTACGCGGGCTCTGGTTTATATATTTGGCCGTGACCAATCACAGGCTGCCACAAGGAAGCAGGGCGGGAATGGGATGCAGGCTCTGGCTACTATATCCAGCTGTGGCCAATCAGGGGTTGCCACAGAGTACGGAGTATAGCGCGGGGTGCGCACGGGTTGGCTAATTTAAAGAGGGACGTAGCGCATTGCGGAAGCTGGCGTGGTCCTTATTCCCGGCTGGGGTATGGTATGTTGAGCGCCTGCGCCCAACATTTAGTGAGTCGTTTTCTACTAATTCTCAATATGTTGCTCAAACTGGTTACAAACATGTAAACTCAGTCATCTTCCTGCTTCAGCCTCCCAAGTAGCTGAGGCTTTAGATATCCATCATCATACCTGTCAAGGTCAATAGTCTTGATGAAACTGAGAAATTTACTTTCACTTCAAATTTACTAAGCATTTTAGAAAAAATTATAGGCAATGGCTGAGGTGCGTTACTGTTGTTTAAAGACTGTCTTCTCTCCTAGTTTTTCTTTTTGGTACTGGAGATCGAACTCATGACCTTGCGCTTGCCAGGCAGGCACTTAGACCACTGTCTTCTCTCCTTTAATTGGTTATTGTGATGACTTAGGACATCTGATTTTCTACTGTTATATAATTTTTTGCATTTTGGAGAGAAATTTTGTCATGATGTAGTTCTCCATACAATCTGGACTAGTTTTAATATTAATTTTTATATTTATATTCATAATTATAGAGGTCAGCTATTGCTGCAGTAATGCTGCTATCAGTCCATCCTAGATCTCAGCGGAATATAAAAATAAGCCTTTATTGTCACAGACCCGATGGTTGAAAGGCTTTCTTTTTGAAGTTTACGTTCTAGTAGGAGATGGCAGATAACACACTACAAATAAAAAAAGTAAATAACTGATATCTTAGTAGAAGATAATTTATATGGAAAGATTAGGGGAAAGGAAAAGCATGGTTGGTAATGGGTTGCATTTTTAAATAAGGCAGGCCTGTTGTCCTCAGTAGGAGGTAACGTGTGTGAGCAAAGCCTCAAAAGAGGTCTGGGGAAATGCCAGTCCAGCTGCCAGAGAACTGCCAGGCACAAACAACTGGTCTGTTTGAGAAGTCTGAAGGCAGACAGAGTGAGCCCATAAAGAGGCGGCAGGTGAGAGCTTTGAGGAGCTCGGAGAGCCAGACTGTACAGGAATGAGCAGGTGCTGGGAGCTTCTGGGCAGGCATTTGGTTCTGATGGATGCACCTGACACAGATACTGCCCTGGGCACAGAGGACACACAGGTCCCTGGTTCCCTGCCCCAATCCTCATTGTGTTTTTTTTCTGAGACATCCAGGGACGTAAGAGTGGTTATTGCTAGATCCGTGAGTCTTCAGTTAGGCCTCTAGATTCCCCACGGGTAACTAATGGGAAGCAAAACTTGACCCCCATTTTGTATCCTTCATGACCTTAAAGCTCTGCATAGATATGTTAATGATTTAGGAAAATTTGGCAAAATAAGGTTTGTTGGCCCTAAATTGACCTAGCCTATTTCCAAGACTGAGGACACCAAGATAAAAATAACTAATTTTCAGGTTTTGCATGGATGTGCAATTTCTAGCTTTTAAAACTTCAGTTTCAGATTCCTGCCCCTTCACCAAGTGATGCCTAGAAGTCTCTAGCCATTGTTTTATACATACAATCATCTGAGTTCTGTGTTCCACTGAACCCAGCACCTTTACACTGAGCTGTTATCTCCAGTCCTTTTTGAGACCAGGTCTCTACCGGTTGCTAAGTTGCCCAAGCTAGGCTCAAACTCGTAATCCTCCTGCCTCAGCCTCCCAGAGTATTAGGATTACAGGCAGGCCCCATCATACTCTGCAGTACTGTCAGACTTACCCATATTTTGTCTTGTGCTTTTTTATGTGTTACTTGATAAGAAACCCTCATTTATCCTGGCATCATGAAGAAAAGTTTTGTGTTTTTTCTAAAATATTTGTTGATGAAAGTGTTTCATATTTAGATGTGTAATTCATCTAGAATTGGTTTATGAATTGTATTTTTCTGGTTTTTGAGTTTGGTGTATTGAGAGCTGGTTGCTCCTGCCCCATCTTGCTGTAGTGCAGCTGTCACTGTCATAGCTCAGAATCTTGGTGTTTCTGGCCTGCTTGTCTCTATGCAGACGTCAGTTTTAATTGTTCTAGTTTTAAGATAGCTCTTTGACCGGCGCAGCCCCCCAATGAGACAGAGGACACTCTTGTGGGTAACAGGTAACTGCTGCTTTATTGACGCGGGCTCTGGCTTATATACTCGGCCGTGACCAATCACAGGCTGCCACAAGGAGGCAGGGCTGGAATGGGACACAGGCTCTGGTTAATATACCCAGCTGTGGCCAATCAGGGGTTGCCACAGAGTCAGCACGGGGCGAATATGGAGTGAGCACGAGGTGCGCACGGGGTGGCTAATTTGGAGAGGGACGTAGCGCATTGCGGAAGCTGATGTGGTCCTTAGTCCCGGGCAGGGTGTGTTGAGCGCCTGCGCCCGACAGCTCTTGACATCTGGTGCAGCAGTTCTTTGCCACTGTTTTTAGGATTTTGCTCAGGAACAACCTCATAATTACTGCTGCAGCTTTTCAGGTACGCTTATATGAGGAAGGTCTGTGTCCTCATTTGACATTCTTTTAACATTTCTGGTACCCTAAAGGCATTTTTTCCAGTGTAAATTTTAAAAGTTATAGATATGTCCTCTCCCATTTGAATTTGGTTACTGTATAATAGGACCTACAAGATGGGTTGACCACTTATATGCCTAAATTTAATTTTTTCTAGGTCTCAGGATCCCGAGAGCAATGATACTAGACCTCTAAAAGTGGAGGCAAGCCATAGCCAGGGGTGACTATTTCACCAGACAGTGCTGCTTGGGCTGGTCACTTGCTTCCTATCAACCATTGGATTATATTTCTTACTTGGGTTAGGATTTATAAATAAAATATCTGAATATAAATTTATTTTTGGTCTTGGGGATTAAATCCAGGATCTTTTCCCTGACCTGCTTCCCCAGCCTATTTTTATTTTATTTTGAGGCAGAGTCTTGCTACTTCAGAGTTGCCCAGGCTGGGCTTGAAATTGTGATCATCTTGCCTTAGCCTCCCAGAATGCTCGGGTTAGAAGCCTGTGCCACCAGGCTCAGCTGAATAAGAAATTTTTGAGCATATGTTGTAAGTTTTTAAAAAATAAAAGTCATTCATAATTCCCAAAACAAATACTGTACTGTTATATTCCAGGTACTGTGAAAGACATTAGGAAGAGAACTTGTGAGGTACTTCTCTAAGTCTCTGCCTTTGTACAACAAGTAGACAGGAAAACTGCTTGTTTTGATCCATTGTGTTCAGTCTTATGAAAAAAGCATGTTCAGGACACAAGGAGAGCATGTGGCTAGGACATCTTACCCAACCTCAAAATCCTGGGATGCTTTCTGGGGGAACCAGCATCTTAGTATATCTTCAGAGAAAGAATTACAAAGGTCAAGTCCATAGAGAAGCGAGATAGAGAAGAGCAGTTCAGTCTACTGTATGAAAAGGCCTGCAGTGAAAATTAAGCTTGGATTAGCATGAGATTAAACTACATAAAAGTGTATTAATATTGTCTCAGGAATTACCATTCTTGCTTATTAAGGGATAAATAAATTTATCTTGGATATTAGTAAAAGCTGTTACTAGTTACAGCAGTTTTCAGGGAAAGAATTAACTGTGATTCTTTTTTAATTGTAAAAGGGTAGTTACATATAAAACATACCAAAGAAATATTATAGTATTATATTTTTCTATTTTCCCTATTTTTTAAAATTATAGTTTTACACTTCTTTCTGTTTGATATTTTCCCTCAAAAAATCTAAGGGAGAGTTGGGTACAGTGGTGCACACATGTAATCCCAGCACTTGGGAAACTGAGGCAGGAGGATAGCCAGGTTTGAAAACCTCCTGGCAGTTTAGCAAGAACTTGTCTCAAAATAAAAAGAGCTGGAAATTTAGTGGTAGATCATCCCTGGATTGAATGCCTGATACCACCAAAAAAAAAAAAATGAACAGAGATATGTGTTTAGTTTAATATAAGTTTAGTTAATAATAACCCATCTGTTAAACAGAAATGGAGAATAATCTCTAATAAGGAAAATTTAATTTGAGAACCAAGAATGAGATTGCAGTCTGGGACACATATGTATGGGCTGGATGGCCATTGTTATGTTCAGGAACACAAGTAAGGTGGAATTTTTGTTGGGCAGGTTGTTTGTGGACGCTGGCAAACTCTGGTTGATGAACAACTACAGTGATGGTGTCAGGCTAGTTTAAGGTTGTAGTTGGGATTTCTGACCACAGTTACTAAGAAGGAAAAATAACCCCTCAGAAATAAGGTAGGTGAATTGTGTAACACTAAACCACAGAACAGTTACAGGAAAACTGTGACCCAGAGTGTCATCCTCCTAAGGTGACTGGGTGGGAGACAACTACAAGAGACAGTTGTGAAGAGGGAGCAGGAAGTTTCAGCTCAGGTCGAGAAGGACTTGGGGGCCCTGCCTTCCATATTGAGAGGCTGGGCTGGGTGTGTGTGGCTTCTGTAGAGGGCTGGGTCTAGCATGAAAGTGCTGGCATTAATTCCAGAGTCTGCTTGATTGGCCCCCCCCCCCCACTACCTCATTGCCTGCATCAGCACAGAGCTCAGTGATCTGATTGCTTTCTGCTTCTGCCAGTGTGAGCAAGAATATGGCTAGGTGTGAATGATTGCCACAGCCTGGGATATATGGACAGAGCAGCCTCTGGAGTGGGGGGGCACTTTACAAACCCATAGACCATAAAACTAAGCAAAGGAAACCATGACTTGGGGTGCACAGAGATACATGGAAAGTGGGAGTTGCCAGAGTGACAACTATAGGAAGATAACACTGAGGGATCCCAGTGAAAAGGGGCAAGATTGAATATTCACATGTGAAATGGTAAGAGTCAGCATTCACATACAACAGCAGGAGTATGAAAACAAATAGATCTAGTAGTGACTCATCTCTCCCCCATTTCTGCTGGATTCCAAGGGTGCAGAACCTGGAAATCACTAATCCAAAAACACAGAGGTTGTTTTGGACTCATTTTTAAAATTTGTTTTTCAGGATTTGAGTTTTTCCCCTTTTTTTCTTTTTCTTGTCCTTTTCTATTAATTTTTATCAAATTGTATTATTTTTCTTTTTTGGTACTGGGAATAGAACTCAGGACCTTGTGCTTGCCAGACTGGTGCTTGTACCACTGAGCTGTATCTCCAGCCCCCTGTTAATTTTCTTTTACTGCTTATTAGGACCCTTTATCTCATTATTCTCTCCTCCTTCTCATATTTCCTTTATTTTCCAGATTTTACTACCTTCATTCTGCTAGTCTCCACTCCTTCAGTCTTTACTATAACAATTATGCTTTATTAATTTTTAGGTATTTTTTTTAGCTCTATGCTATTACTGTTGAATTCTTTTCTGTTGTTAGTGAAGATACAGTTGTGTTTAGTAGATATTTACTATATGTCATTATTTGGTTTGTCTTTGTTCTTATATATATTTGTAAGTCTCTTGTCAGTGGCTAAGTGTAGTATATTATTGATTCTTATAATATGTCTGTCCAGTTTGTATTTGACTGTATTATTACTGATTGTTTGCTATTGGCAGGGTAACACAGTTGTTACTAATTGATTTTCTCGGTATGCCAGTATCTGGATTATCTTTATGTAATTAACAGTGTTGTGGGTCATTCACAGAACACTGGGTACTGGGCCAATTACACTCACCCTCCCCTGCAAAATTAATGCAGGTGATTGGATCTTGGAACAGAGGCAGAGGCCAATAGTTAGCCATGCCCAGAGGGTAGATACTAACCAAAAAGATCTCCATAGTGGTCACAAACTCTTTAGAATATAATTGACCTGCAAAAAACCCAGGTACATACATGTGTGCACACGTGCAGACACAGGCACACATGAAACATTAGACAAGGCAACAAAATGTCTCTAAAATCTCCCAACTCCCCAATACTGATCCATGGGACACTGATAGTTTGGAACTCAAAAGCTGCATACCTAAATTATTCAAAATGTTGAGAAAAGAAATAAAAAAATCAATAAAGTGCTTGGAAAACTCACAGAAGATATAATTGAACCAATAATAAGACTTAATAAGTGAAACATGAGTTTACAGAGGACACCAATAAGAAGATAGCTGAACTAAACAAAATATGAGTGATCAGGTTAGCAAAAATTTGGAGCCCATGGAAAGATACTAAACTGAAAAACGAGGAAATAAAAAACAGTTGAAAGTATGGGCAATAGAAGTGACTAGTGTGAAGACACAGTGTCAGAACTGGAGGGTAGGGCTGATGCCAGTGATTCTATATTCAGATACCTGAAAAACAAGAGCATGACAAATAGATACAACAGTTGATAGGTGATACAAATCAGACTAACCTATAATGAATTAGAAATTGTGAAAAATTAGATGATAGCACAAATGATGTAAGAAATCTGTGTACAGAAATAATAGCAGATTTGGGGAAATAATTTAGCATACAGATAAGTGAGGCATACAGAACCCCAAATTGCCACAATCAGAAAAGAACTTCTCTATGACCTATCGTAGTCAAAATTCCAGAAGTTCAATAGAAAGACAGAATCTTAAAAGCTGTTAGAGCAGTGAGTCACTTAGAAAGGTAAATCCATTAGAATTACAACAGTCTTTACAACACAAACCTTAAAGACCAGAAGAGATTGCAGTGAAGTATTTTAAGCCTTAAAAGAAAAAAAAAAAAAAACCTTCTGATCCAGAATGATGTATCTTACAAAATTCTTTCAAAATTGATGGATAAATGAGTCTTTCCATGACAAATAGCACCTTAAGAAATTGATGATCAACAAACCAGCAATCTAAAAAATTCTCGAGGACATCCTAGAAAGAGACAGTAAAACCAGCAATACTAGAAAGTCTCACAGAATGAGTACATCAGACAGGATAAGTAGTTAACCAGAAGAAGGGGAAAAAAGGAATCAGCAACAGGAAAATAATGCAATGATAGGAATAAACTAATACCTATCAGTAATAACTCTCAATGTAAATGGTTTTAATTTCCCAATCAAAAGACACAGATTGGCAGAATGGAGCAAAAAATAAAACTCAATAGTACACTGCATTTCTTCCCAGAAGAAATTCATAGGCTAAAAATTAAAGGATAGAAAATAATATTCCATGTAAAGGATCCCAAAACCAAGAAGGAGTCTCTATCCTAATTTCAGACAAAGTGGACATCAAGCCAAAACTGATCAGAAGAGGCAAAAAGCATCATTACATATTGATTAAGGGAGTGATTCAACAGGCAGAGATAACAATTACAAACATACATGCACTGAACACCAGCAACCCAACTTTATAAAATAAATATTGCTGAATGCAAAAGATCAGCTAAGCATCAACACAGACATAGAGGGTCCTCAATATCCCACTATGACTACTAGATCAATCATACAGAAAATAAATACCAGAGTTGAATCAGACCTTTGAAGTGGACTTGATTACTGCAGAATATTCCATCCAAAAGCAACAGAATGCACATTCTTCTTGTTAGTACATGGGACTTTCTCTAAAATAGACCATGTCCTACCCCATAAAACTTGCTTAAGTAAGTGCAAAAGAAATTATCTTGTTCATATGATTAGATCCCAGTGCAGTGAACCTAGAAATTAATAGCAAAAGAAATTGCAGAAATTATGCAAACATATGGAAATTAAATAGCATTCTCTTGCATAGTGATTAGATCACTGAAGAAATCAAGGGAGAAGTAGACAATTCCTAGAATTAAATTGTAATGGCAGTATAGCATACTATAACAAGGAGTGCGTTCTAAGAGGGAGATTTATAGCTGTGAGTGATCACATCAGAAAAGCTGAGTGAGCCTGAATAAAAAACCTAATGATGCATTTCATTGTCAGAAAACATGGCTGTCCAAATCCAGAGCTAGTAAAAGAAAGAAATTATAAATATCAGTGCAAAAATTAATGGAATTGATACTAAAAAACAAAGAATCAATGAATCAAAGAGCCAGTTCTTTAAAAAAAAGAATAGACTCTTAGCAAACACTTAGTCTCTCGCCCAAAAAGAAAATACCAAAATCAGTATGACTTAGAAATGAAAAAGATAAAATTACAATGGACACTGCAGAAACTCAGAAGATTACTAGTAACTACTTTTGAACCTGTATATCTCAAATTGGAGAATCCAAAAGAAATGAATAGATTGCTAGATAAGTATGAATTACCAAAACTGAACCAAAAAGATATAAAAACCAATGGCAGGCAATGAAATCAGAGGAACAATAAAAAGTCTAACAACTGCCAGGCATGGTGGTACACACTTGTAATCCCAGCACTGGGAAGCTGAGGCCGGAGAATCATTTGCAAGTTTGAGACCAGCCTGGGCTACAAAGTGAGCCCAAGACCAGCCTGAAATGCATAGTGAGACCCTGTTTCTAAAAGACAAAAAAAATTAACATCATTGAATTGTATAAAAAACTTTAAACTTTTTAATGAAATTGAAAGAGGAGGAGTCCTACCAAAGTTATTATAGGAAGGTAGCATTACTATAACTCCAAAATCAGTAAAAGAATTAAAGGCCAATCTCTTTAATGAACGTAGAAGCAAAAATCCTCAGCAATATACTGGTAAATAATGTAACATCAATATCCCAGTGATACAAGGATTGTTTAGTGTATGTAAATCAGTAAATATAATACATCACATACACAGAAACAAGGATAAAATCACACCATCATCTTAAGAGACACAGAAGAAGCCTTTGACAAAATCTGACACCCATTTATGATAAAAATTCCAAAGAAAATATGTATAGGGGAAAACACCTTAATCTGATAAACCTACCATCAGCATCATATAAAATAGAGAAAAGCTTAAAGCTTTCCCACCTAAGTCAGAAACAAGACACGGATATCCACTGTTCTCACCTCTGTTTAGTATGAAACATTAGCCAAAGCAATCAGGAAAGAGAAAGAAAGAAAAGGGATATATCTATAGGAAAGAAACAATCCTGGGCAATAAGAACAAAGCAGGACATATCATAGCCTTAGATTTCAAGTCAAATTGCAAAACTATAGTGACAAAAACAGCACGGTATCAGTAGAAAAAGAGATATGTGGATCAGTGGAACAGAATAGAAGATGCAGAAACAACTACAGGCACATTCAATATCTGATCTTTGTTAATGGGCAAAAAGATATGGTGGAGAAAATTTAGCCTTTAACAAGCAGTGCTGGGCTGGTTATCCACATGCAGCAGACTGAATGTAGACTTACACCTGGCACCATGTACTAACCTAAGATTAAAATGGGTCAGAGATCCAAATGTTAAAATAGTCTACTGGAAACAACATAGGTAAAACTCTTGAAGCCATAGGCATAAGCAAAGACTTTGTGACTAGAACCCCCATGGCACAAGAAATAACTTTCTAAGAATCAACAAATGGGATCATATAAAAATTAAAAATCTTTTGCACATCAAAGGAACCAACTGAGCAGGAAGAAAACCTACAGAATGGGAAGAAATTTTGCCTTCTACTTCTCAGACAGAGGACTAAAATCTAGGATCCTTGTAAATAAAGAACTAAAACTCATGCAAGACCCAGTTGAAAAATGAGGGACTGAAATGAATTAGATACTTCTCAGAAGTTCAGATGGCCAATAAAAACATTAACAAAATGCTCAATGTCTCTTGACATTAGAAAAATGCAAATTAAAATACCAACAAGATTCTGTCTTATTCCAGAAAGAATAGCTATCATCAAAAATTAAATAACAAATCTTGGCAAGGCTGCAGGAAAAAAAAAAAACTTCTATATTTTTGGCGGGAATGTAAAATAGTGCAACCACTGTGGAAATCAGTGGGAGAGTCCTCAAAAAACTGAAACTAGTAGTGCCATTTGACCCAGCTCTTCACTTTATAGGTATCGTCCAGAAAGAGTTAAAGATGCCATACAAAGTTACAATGTTATATGCACACTCATGTTTATAGCAGCACAACTTCTAATAGCTAAATACGGGAAGCAGTCTATATATCCTTCGACAGAATAACGAATGAAGAAAATCTGTTTATACACAGTGGAGTACTACTCTGCTATAAAGAAGGATAAACCTGAGTCATTTGCAGGAAAATGGATGCATGTTGAGACCATAATGTTAAGGAAAGTAAATTAGACCCATAAGCTTAAATATCTTGTGATTCTTTTATTTGAGAAACCCAATATATAAATAAAGAAGAAAATAAAAGATAAGTAGTAAGAATAAGGTCAATCTTTTGCAAAACAGAAAGGAACCAAGAAATGGAACCAAAACAGAAAGGAACCAAGTAGGGGAGAGGAGGGAATAAGAAATAGAACTAAAATCCTTTCTGTACGTATACTGGCTCCATGCAGTGAATGTAACTATTATGAACTATGAATATGTACTAATACAAATTAAAAACCAGAAAAAATGATGCTTTTTAGTAAAAAAAAAAAAAGTAAGGCAAGCTGCTGCACGGAGCAGCTCAGGAGGGACCCTTGCTAGGTGTTGATTGTTACCTCTCCATGTTTTCTCTTCGTGGCCTCTTGCCCCTGGTTTAAGTGGAGATGATGAATGTGTTTATAGGTGTTCTCTGTGGCTCACCTACTGTTAGGTTATAGTAACTATCAGAGTTAATTAAAATGTAGCTCTCAGAAGTACTTTTCTTCTGTTAGAAGTGTGATGCTTGAGGCTGACTGGAAGACTGTCTTCCTGTGATAAGAGGAACAAGAACGTGGGAAATTATTGTCCAGTGCTGAAAGCAGTGTGCTGCAACTCCCTGCACTTAGAGAAGACCGAAGAAGAGGACCTCATGTAGGTGCAGCAGCAGTGTATGCCTGTAATTCCAGCACTCAGGAGGCGGAGGCAAGAAGCCTGAGCTTCAAAATGAGCTCAAAGCCAGCCTGAACAGCATAGGAAGGCCCTGTCTCAGGAAGGCCAAAACAAGAAAAAAACAGAGCAAAGGTGTGAGACAGGAGTGGTTCCTCTCTTTTCTTAGTGGTCATGATAGTTGTAGCCTCTGTTTCTATCCGCCATCTTTGCTCCGCCCTAAAGAAAGCATTTTGAAATTGACACAGGCGTTGCATGTGTGTATGCACTTGAAGTTTGTGCTGGTGAGACCACTTCCAGACGGAGCCTCTTCACTCAGCCTGTGTGTGATTGCTGAACTCTCAGCCAGTGTTGTCTGCGTGGATTCCCACAGTGACTGCCTCCACGGTCTCTGGCCTTTTCCACTCCATTCTTATTTCTGGCTCACAATGTGCCTCGGCCCTACCGCCTTCCTGGCGAGTGCAGCTCCTTGTGGGTGGTTCCAAGGCCTCCATTGTCTGCTGTGCTTGTTCACAGCAGTGTCTTTTGCCACTTTACACCTTTTATTGTGTTCTCTTAGGATATCATCTTTTGCTGTTTTACTATAAATACTCTTCTTATTTTGTGGTTTGCTCGTTTTATTCTGCATTGTAGATTCTTCATGTTTTTAGATTCTGAATTCTTCATATTTTATTTTAGGAATCACTTCCTCCTGGAAGTCTTACTTGATTCACCACATCAGGATGAGTTGCCCCTTTACTTTATTAGGTTCCTGTGGGTAGGGATCACATTTGTCTGTTCAGCTTTCTTTTGCTTAGTATGTTTTGAATACTTTATTGTACAGTTAGTATTTCTCAGACCTTCCCATTGTCAGAAGTCCCTTACGGTCAGCAAAAGGAAACCTGCTAAGAGAGTCAGATTTTCTTAATGTGCTGTATTTTATGTTTTACATTTCAGGAATTTTTTTTCTGTCTGTCTGTCCTTTACTTTTGGTCCTACGGATCCCACGCAGGGCCTCGTGGATACTAAAACATGTGCTTTAGCACCGGTATTCCCAGCTCTTACTTTGTTTCACTTTTACCAGTTTTAAATATTAAAAGTTTCCTTAATGGTTAAATTACGGGATACCCCCTAAATCTCCCTGTGAGCGCTGAAGAAGGACACTATAGTGCGGTCACGTTTACACCTCATTGCCAATGCTCCGTCCTCTGTTCTCTCTTTCCTTTCTCTTTTCCTCTTCTCCTTTTCCCCTCCTTCCCTCCTTCCTGAAATGGAATCCAGTGCCTTCACATGGACCTACATCCTTAGCCCTTTAAATTTTTTTTTAAAATTTTGAGACAGGTCTTGCTCAGTCACTGAAGTGGCCCAGACTGGGCTGGAACCTGTGATCTTCTTGCTTCAGCCTCCCAGACTGCTGGTAGCATGTGGTGCTGTGCGTAACTGTCATTTATGTTTTGGCTGGTCATGTTCTTTGGTCTGATTAATGCTGATTTGTGGGTTCCTTTAACTTGCAGCACTACCACTTGCTTTGAAACTTTCTTACTGAAATTAGCCTGTGCTTTAGTGGTGTCCAATATGTTGGCCTACAACCAGCTGCTCCCGCTTTCCTCTGCTCCGGCACAGCCCAGCTTGCTCAGGTCTGCACAGTAACTGTCTGTGGCTGCAGTCAGAGGGTTGTTTGCAGAGCTTTTATGTTTTCCTTCAGATGCAGATATTTTTGTGTTCACTTCAGCCGGTACTTGGACTGCATCAGACTCTGAAGCAGAGTGGAGATAGCACTGTGCAGGTGAGTGCTGCGTTTTTATTCAGTGTGCACTGGGAATGCAGGTGGACAGTGTACGTGCAGATGGCCATGTTTTCAGAGGGAGCCCGGTATGGTGCTGAACTCCTGTCCTGGTTACTTTTTACTCATTGTTGAGACAAAATACTCAGCACTCACAAGTTAAAGGAGGAGAGTTTTATTTGACTCACAGTTTGTAGAGGTTTCAGTCCGTTGTCGGCTGGCTCCAAGGCGAGCAGAGGAGCACTGCAGGAGAGAAGCAGTTCACAGTGGGCAGAAGGCAGCGAAGCAGTGAAGGAGCAAAGTAGCCTGCGACATGTAGAGGCCCTCTTTCTGCTCCTTGTGTTCTGCCCAGGCTACTCCCCATTAGGCTGGGTGGCTCTCACACTCAGACAGGACAGCCTTAGTCCTAGCACTGCACCATGAATCAATCCCAGTGTTACATCCTGGAGCCCAGCGACACACACTCCAGATCTATCCTCCTCCAAAAAGCCCACCTGTGACCTCATGGGCCTATTGGGGACACCTGGACAAAAGCCGTATCAGCTCCTGTTGTCACTAACTGAGGTGTACTAGGCCTCCTTACTTCTCAGATAAGACACGTGATCCAGTGGCACTGAAGACAAGCCTTCGATTGGCGTGGGTGTGTTCAGATACCAAACACCTGTGTGCCTTGAACCATTTGGTAATTTCTGCATCCCTTGAAAACATAGACTTGGTGGGAAGTGTTTGCAGAATGAGCAAAGGATGCTTTTATCACTTGGAGAAAAGAACTAGTTGAAGTAACATTGAATTCTAGGAGGAAGATGATGTCTCTCCTAGAGATGTAAAAGAAACTGCTGTTAGTCAGAATTTTAATGATTTTGAACTCAGAACTGAAATGAGCCTATCTGAAACTTGATTGACATCACAGATTACTTCTGACTAGGAGGTTATTTTGAATTTACAAAATCTTTTTATGAAACTATGAAGCTCTTAAGTGAAATGAAAGAGCAAAGAATCATTGAAAATGTAAAGCAGATGAAGGAATGACCATAGAACTTGCCCGTGCCATTTGGCATGTAGATAATTCTGAACTAATTTCTACACATTGAATAGGCAAGGAAAAATTTGAGAATCAACACTAATTTGTTGTTTAAAAGAATGATTATGCTTTGCTATGAGATTTGTCAAGAAAATAAGTTTGTCTTAATCTAAACTTCATTGGAATTGCAGTTTTGAAGCCTCAGTTAAGACTGCCTTAAAAATCTCTCCCAGGAACTTGATAGAGCTTTTATATTTGTATTTAAATATATCTTGAGTGCACTACATATTAAGTATGTGTATTATTTGGTTTAAATATATTAGATATTTTGTTTCATGCTTAAAAAGTGTTTGAATTTTCTTCTAATTCTTTTTAAAATTGATTTAAGTTTTGTGGTTATGGTATTTGAATTAATTTCAGTTTATTTCATCATATTTACAGGACCTATAACTAAATCTCCTGGTAGTTTTATCTGTGAAGCAAGTTAGGTACCTTCCCTTAACCTGGCTGGCCAAACTTTTCTTGGAGGATGGTTTTTCCCACAGCGTTAGTGTTCTGTCATGCCATCCACCTGCCCTGACCCTGTTGTCCCTCCAAGTTACTAAGTAATGAGTTCATCTCTTTACAGTAATGCCTCAGTTCACAAGTCCTTCTGTTTGCAAACAGTTTGGTTTTTAAAAGTGTTGGACAAAATTTTGCTTTCTTCCACAAACTCCACATCAGGCAGCAAACACAATCACAGCCATTTTCTCCAAAGTCATGAAACAAATTAAGTTCATGAGCCATTGTGTTAGTAAACACATTTTTAAATTTTTATAAAATATAGAGTAAATAGCTGTGTATTATATACTTTTCTTTATGTATCACCTCAGTTTTGCATCATTTATGTCATAATACTGTATAAAAATTTTAAGAAACTTTATTTGTGCAAGTAATTGAGATACCATCAAAGGAAATTTAAACAGACATCTTTTCTATTTCTAAGTTATTTCTTAGAATCACAGATAATAATGTATTTTGTCTCCAAACCATTAAAAATGTTGTAAAATTTTACTGATTAAGTGGTGAAAACATTTTCTCTTTTTAAAATAGAAAACAGGTATTTCTCTTAAAATGAAAGTTGTCTTCTTACCTAGTTTGCATTTTGGTCAGGAGGTAGAATTGCAGCTAGGAAGTGAATTATTAATGCCCCAGACTGGGTGAGAGGACTTGGGTTTCTGTGTGCAGAGAATGAATGCTTGCCGCCTCTCAGCTCGCAGACTGTAAGTGGTGCTCCTCGTTCTTCCTGCTTAAAGTTAGACAAAGCCTTGGGGTACATTTTACTTAATTTTACATCAAAAATATAATGAGTAATGATGATAGAGTTGTAAAATTTATTTTAAAAGTTATAATTAAATCATTTTTATTTAAAAATTAGTTTTATTTAGAGTATATTATGGCACAAGTAGATAAAAACTGAAAATATATTTGTTTAGTAGACAGTTCCATTACATATAATTATTTATATATATATTTCTGATATTTTTCTTAAAAACTACTAGGGAATGTTCTTTTGTGAAAAAGTATAAAGTAAAATTTAAATAAATTGTTATACTTTGAAAGTCAAAATGTGTTTGTTCTTGCTTTGACTTTTTCTTTTTGGTATCAGGGATCAAATTCGCGACCTTGTGCTTGCCAGGCAGGCGTTTATGCCACTGAGCTAAATCCCCAGCCCCCTTGCTTTGATTTTTATAAGACTAAAATTTTATCTTGTTTTGAGTGGCCAACACATCTGTAGAAATTCAGATAACTTCTATCATTATTATTGAAAGTTGTGTTATGATAGAAAGTAGTATCTTTTAAAATTTATTTTTTGCAAATACATATGTTCATTTTTGTATCTAAAGATAAATACTAAAACTAATTTAATGTACATAACATAAATAATCACTTATGTTGGACAAATTGAACTTTCTGTTTTCTGATGAGATACTGCTGACTTGTGCCCTTGTTCACTGTGGCAGAAATTTTTCAGAACTCACATAATAGTGTCCTGTCGTTCACAGCTTATTGTTCTTAGAACATCTGTAGCTTGTTTGTTTGTTTGTTTATTTATGAGACAGGGCCTTGTGTTGTTGTTCAGGCTGACTGTGTAGCCCAGCCTGGCCTCAAACTTGTGTCAGTCCTCCTGCCTCAGCTTCCTGAGTGCTGGGATTACAGGTGTATGTCACCATATCCAGCTAGAATAGCTTTAGTTTTGAAAGTGTCATTTTAACTTTCAGGTGTGACTCCTAAGAATGTGTCATTGATGTTATTTTCTCAGAGTAGTTCTCAAGTAAATTTTAAAATATTTTGAAACATATCTTTGTGTGTGTGGAGTACCAGGGCATTCACTCTGATCTACATCTAGCTCCACTTCTTAAAAATTTTGTTTTTTTGAGCCACCAAGTTGCCCAGGCTGGACTAGATCTTGCAGTCCTTTTGCCTCAGCCTCCCAGGGTGCTGGGATTATAGTTGTGGATTATCATGGCTAGCTGTGAAACTTACTTTCAGTAGAAAAAAATGCTGTTAAAGTTTATATATTTATTTTGAGAAAATTGAAACCAGTTGCTATCTTTTAACCTATACAAAAGCTAAGTAATAAAATACAGTACTTGCTCATAACATGCAGCAGCTGTGTTACTCTGGATGCATACCTTTTTCATATTTTTATCAGCAGCTCCTGGATTTCCTTAAGTGGAATAGATTTTCCTGGTTTTTCAAGAAATGTGAGATTTTTGGGCTGCTTAGTATCTAATCCTGTGTAGCCATTTGAGGAATTAAATTTCTGGGTGTGTTTGGGCCTGAGCGAGGAGGAAAACCTCTGTACCGCTTGCTGTTTACAGGATAGTGTTGAATTACAGTTCTCCTTTGCATCTTTATACCAGCTTCCATCCTGCTTACAAAGCTTGTAGAAATGCTGCTGGAAAGTCTACTTCCATTTTTCCTCACCTTCAAAATTTGTGCATGCCGCTATTTGTTACATATTTTAGCATCTTTTGTTAAAATGCTGTTTTCTTCCAATCTATGCTCCAGCCTGAGAACAAGACTGCAGAGCTGATGTTGTGATGCAATTTCTAGTTCTGTAATGGAACCTGCCCCTCAGCCCTAGCCTGGCCTTCACCTCCACCACATGCCCTCATTGCTTCTCTCTTACCCCAATGGCACTGCCGTGCCATCTATTGCAATGCTGTTGAGCCAGCTTTGAGTAGACTGTAAGGTAATACTCTGTGCTACTCCTGGTGTGCCTCACTCTCACAAACAGTGAGAAGCCAGAAGACCAAGACATTGGTCACTTCATGTGTAACAGGTGAGCTTGTGTGAATTACCACTCTTCTGTTGATGGAATAATACTGGAGGAGATAGCACATTAGGTGGCGCTCAGCTGATGGAAAAGAGTAGATTGTAGTTTATGGGGGATATTTGAGATCTCAGGTTCATTCTCCACCCATACTTAAAAACACTGGGTGCACAAAATTTTGGTTCCTGTAAACTCCAAATGACTTGTGTAGTGAAAAATAGCGTGAAAGATGATAAGAAAGAGAGATTGTTGGGGATTGGAGAAATTGGAGAGCAATTTAATTTTTTTCACTCTATAAAATCTCCCTGAGTGTTTCGTCTATTTTTTTCTTTGTCTCTCTCTCTGTGTCTATCTCTCTCTCTTTTGAGACAAGGTCTCATCATGTAGTGCAGGCAAGCCTTGAACTCACTACATAGCTCAGGCTGGCCTTGAATTCAACAGTGATCCTTTTGCCTCAGCCTCCTGAGTACTGGGATTATAGGCATATGTAGCCATGTTTGGCCCTCATCCTCTTTTGAGAGTTTGGTAGCTCATCAGAACACATTTCATTCAGCTTTTGGGATGTAGGGCGATCCCCCAGCTCTAGGACTTCATGTGCAGTGTTCTTCTGCCTGGGATAGTGTTAACATCTCTAATTTTGCTAGAGCCATAACTTTCTGAGAGACTCATTTTCTGCTCCGACACTGGATCAAGTGTTCAGGTGGTTCTTGTCATCTCTGTTCTCCCCAAGTCACATGCATTATGGCACTGTTGCACAGTAGTTGCCTTCACCACATAGTTAAGGAAAACTGGAGCTGTGCATGTAGCAGTGCCTGGTGCATGGTCATGCTGCAGAAGTCTTTGTTGATGAGTGAATGAGTGCGTTACTGGAATGGAGAAGAGTTAGCCACTCCCAACAAGGGGGAGAGGATGAACAAGAACAAAAACACAGAGTATGGTGTTGAATATTGTGGTTCTGAGGCAGTGCAGTAGTCCCATTTGACTGGAGTATTTCCTGAAGAAAGGCTGGAGCTTTAAATGCCAGTAGTGAGCCTGGAGTTCGTTTGCTAAAAAAGGACTACCACAGCTTTAGAGATAAGCATGATAGTACATACACTCTTGGATCTGATAATTTTTATATGTGAGGTAGGTATATTTTTCTAATCTGTTAAAATTTTCATAATATTCTTTAATGTATTAGATATTTATTGACTGCCTATTTTGGAAAAAGTTTTTCTGAAATCATTTCAACATAATTATAGAGGAACTTAGGGAAATTGAATGGATATTATTGAATGTGTTGAACAACTGTCACTAAACTTTAGTGTTTTTCTTATCAATTACTTTATGATGATTTGAACATTAATTCAAATAAGGCAGTAATTTAACTTACATATGGAGGTTTCCTTCTTATTTGTAGCTTTAGGAATGATAAATGCTTACAGCTGTGGCTTTTTTTTCTCTAGTATCTCCAGAGGCAGTTGGATTTTTGTCAGCTGTTGGGGTGTTTATTATCTTGATGCTGCTCCTTTTTCTCTATATTAATAAGAAGTTCTGTTTTGAAAATGTTGGCGGGTTTCCAGATCTCAGATCAGGATATGATGCAAGGAAGAATTCACAAGATAAGATGTGTAAGTATCATATTGCTTCTTCCTTTTTTATCTGTACGACTCTCCGTATATACAATAAGAGATTGGATTTGACACATAATAAACTTATGTTTGAGCCATTAGTGTATAATAGTAGCAGATCTGTTAAATAATGTTTAGTTGTCCTCCATTACTCATGTATTTCTAAAGCATTATATACAGTATTTGTCTGTGATCACAGAATAACCTTATTTTTCATGTGTAAGTATGTCTTGGGACCACACATGAGCAGATGTGCTATAGGAAGAAGAAAGTATTGTGATACGTGTGTATTTGAAATGCTTCACCCTGTGTGCCAGGCCCATGCCCCCAGACAGTGTCTGATAGTACTCACCCTCTACTTTGACCTACTGTAATTCTCAGTGGGTGGATAATTTTATTACTAGTCACTTAGTAATAGGTGTGGCTGAAAGGTAGAGTAAATGTTTAAATCTTAAAAATTACTACAGTAAAAGATAAATTGCTATTATTTTTCTCAAGTACTCTGCCTTGCTTTGAACACACCTATGCTGTCATTCATGACACTTTCTGAAGCAGTCTGGAAGTCTTCTTTTATGTGTGTTTTTGGTTGCATTGATGTCCTTACTAGATTCAAAATGTTTACTTTTCATGGTGCCAGATCTGGTGAATAAGGTGGATGAATACCACACCATATGTTTATATGAGCTTGTCTGATGGCACTTGGTAGCAGCATTCACCGTGTGTGTGTGTATTTTTTTTTTTTTTTTTACAAAACATGATTTCCAGAACTGCTTCAGAATATGACAAGAAAAATAAGATCCATGTGATGGACCCATGAGGGAGTAAGTTGAGGGTGTTAATGGCATTGTCTTTTACTGTAAAAATTTCAAAAAATTTAAACACTTATTGTATATTTTGATCATCCCTTTTAAATTCTGATTATAAAGAGTAGTATTCTTCTGGGAAGATAATGTGTAGCCTGTTAACTGGTGATTTCGTACTGTATATATTTTTTTCTAGAAATACTGTATTATTTGTACCCTTTTACTGCATTGGTTTTTTTATGTCCTTTTCTTTTTTTTTCTTCTCTCTTTAAATTAAAAAAAAAGTGAGGGAAAGAAAGTGCTCTAAAGGATACAATTGCAAGTGTGTTTAGGTGTGTTAAATAGATGACCATATTAATGTTTTTGATTGGATCATTGAACACAACTGTTTGCAGTCTCACTGTTTGAATGTCCACTTTGTATGCTTTAATCCTGTGACTTGAACAACTATCTCTAAGATGATAATGTGTAATCTATTAAATGAGGATTTCTTACTGTTAAAAAAAAAAGAGTAGTGTTCCATTCCACCCCTTGGTACCACAGGCATTATATTATTTAGTATTACTAAATACTAGGAAAGAGGAAGGCTGTGATACTGTTCTTTCTTACACAGAGAAAAATTCTTTGGAGGTTTTTGTTTTTAATTAGTGTAAGAGTTTTTAATTTGCTGTTTCCAGAGTTTACCTTGTATAAATGATATCAACAATAATTTGAAAGTTAGAGAAGCAAGGTATTGATTTAGAAGAGTTTTAAGGAATAATAGCAGAGAAACCTTGTGGTTTTTTTGGTCTATGTACATGTGTTGGAGAAATGCTTTTTTTTCTTATTTTTGGAAATTTGAAAGGTGACAGTCCCATTATGTATAAAAACTTATTGTTAAGTTACATTTTGTGATGTTTGTATTAGGAAATGGTAGTAGAGTTTGACTTATTTCTCATATTGAACTCCAGTCTTGCGTTTGGAGAATCTGTGTGGAATGAAGTAGTTAAATATAGCTCTTTCAGTAGCCTTGAATAATTTTCTGGGGTCAGCTTTCCTGGTTTTTCTTTGATCTGATTATTTCTTTACATTCCTAAAAATCACCAAAGGACCCTGAAGAGCTTTTGTTTAGGTGAGCTATATCTATTAATGTGTACCACATTGTTCTAACAGAAAAATTTAAGATTTTTTTTGTAAATTTGTTTTTTAAAAACTAACAAGACTATTATATATTAATATAAACATCTTAAAATTTAAAAACTATGTTTTTAAAAACAGAAAAAGTTGGAGAGAAGAATGACATTATTTATAGTTTTTCCACATCTCTCTAGTGACAGGCATAATGAGATTCTGGTGTGCCCTTCCACACCCAGTCTGTCATATTCCTCAAGAAAGTCCTTTTGTGCTCCTGTGAGCAATGGCAGGAGACAAGTGGCCTATCCCTGCTGTTACTGTGACGTGAGGTTGACCCTGAGGAGCCCTTGAAGAGGTCTTAGGGAGCTTCTTATTATTATCTGAGTCTTGGTTTTTCTTTCATTTATTATAGAGGAACAATATTTACCTTGTAGCTGTTATAAAATGAGAAGAGGGAAAAATGTGTCAATTTAGTGCTCTGTGTATGCCACTCATCAGAAGTGCACCTGCTTTCTACTTTGTTTAACTGTGCAAAATGGTTTAGATACTTTGCCTTAGATGTTTTTCTTAATTTGTAATGATGTTGGTCATTTAATAGGATAGTTCCTTTGTATCAGATATTAATAAGTATATTAAAAGTACATAAATAAAAATCGTTTTTATACTTCTTCTTTCAGGTATAGAATAAAAAAACCAGTAGTGTTTGAGGGGAAAATGCTGTCTTGCTGCTGTTATAACTGTGCAATGGGAAAAAAAATCATTACACTTAAGTCAAGTGATTTGATTTTTTAAGCTTTTTTTTTCTGGAGCAGTCTTTACATCAATGTATTTCTTTCAGTACATCATGTATTTATAGAAAGATTAAAAGCCACATTGTGAAATACTAATATTGAGCTATTTGAATAGCAACATTTAAATAAATATTGTATCTGAGTTCCAAAGTATTTGATACTTTGAGAAGAGAGAATTCAATTGTTGCATCTTTTAGGAACAGGGAATAGAAAATGGCATTTTTCAAAAATTTTCAGCAGAATCTGCCTTCAGTATCCTTCCTGGTGGACACAATCAGTAGTGCCGTAGAAGACTTGACCACTGCCGTTGGGGAGGTCAGCTATGTCTTAACTGACTCAGTTGCTGAGCAGGTGACAAGTCTGATAAATGGCCTTCGCCCAGAAGAGGAAAGCATGGCAGCAGGGGCAGCTGCAGACACTTCTAAGTCAGAAGATGCCTTGTTACAAGATGTTTCCAAAAACACTGCTTATCAGAGCACACAGTCCAGTGCAGAACACAGAGCAAAGTCAATGCATTGTTACAAGACTTCAGCTTCACCAGAGCAGGGACAAGGAACACGTGAAGGAGGATGGCTTACACATACTATTGATGGGCAGCAAACTCTATCAGGATGCCAAGAAATCAGTGATGCTGGTGATTCTTTGAAAAGCCACATGAATACTGGTGGAATATTATCACTAAACAAGCAGAATCCAAGGGCTGAAGCAATTTGTCATGACCTTGAAAGTACTGACAGATATAAAACAGTTGGTCTAGAAATCTCCAGTAATGGTAAGGATGATATAAAGGAAGTGAGACACCAAGGAATGACAGGAAATCGGAATACCACCCGTGGAATAGACATACTTTATGAGCAAAAGGATAATCACAAAATAGAATCTCAACATGTGCTTGTGGGAGGAGACCAGGAGAAAATGGAGCATTTCAGTAAAAATAAAAATCTTGATGTAGGGCATTCTGGTCATTTAAAGAAATCTGAAAAACAAATCAAAAGTAAAGGGAGTAAGTGTTTGGGAAATGAATGTTCTTCAAAAGATGTTTTGACAAGCAAGAGAAATGGGCTACAAAAATCCATTATGAAAGAAGACGTATCCCTGGCACTATCAGCTGATTCTAAAGAGAAGTTTCCTGGAAAAATAAGAGGATGGATAAGTCCACCAACAGTCTACAAAGTAAGACGAGACATACAAACAAACCAGAATGAAGCCAGTTCCTCCAGGAAAGGGACAGCAAAGAGTAAAGTTGAAAAATATTCTAAAATAATACCAGAAGAAGGTGAGGTCTCGTAATGTTGGTTCGAGTGGTTAAGTTTTCATTTTTTTTTTTTTAACTTAGGAAAACAAAGTCCAGATTTCTCAGCTTTCCTATCCTTATCTGTATGTCTAATTTAAGACTCTTGAATCAACTTATTGAGAGATAATTTAAAAGTCGTTCATTTTTTCCCAGATAGTCTCAGAATCATTTTTTAGGTACCACTCAGTTTAGTCCCCTCTCTTCATTGGTTAGCCAGTTTTTCAGCATCCATGATTTTTATTGATAAGCATTTATTTTACAAGCAGAAACTCTCTGGTTTTCTTCAGTAGTGTGTATACTTTAATTGTAGTTTATTTTGTATATTATATGCTTACATTTTAAATTTGTGCATCTTTATAACTATCTTCTTTTTTTTTTTTTTTTTTTTGTCTTTTTCCTTTTTACTTTTTATCGGTACCAGGGATCGAACTCAAGACTGCCTGCTTGCAAGGCAGGCGCTTATGCTGCTGAACTAAATCCCCAGCCCCTATAACTATCTTCTAAGTCTTTTATACAACATTGTTGTTTTATACAACATTGCTTTTCATATCTGTCATAATATAAATAATTCCATAGAAAATGTTCTGTATTTGAGAGAGCAGTAAAACCATGAATTAAAACTTTTATATGACTTGTAGTTCATAATGAGTAGACATAAATAGCACATTATTATTCATTAGTTTTTAAAATAAAGAACATTCTGAATAAGCATTTATAGTTTTCAGCCACAATATTTATGACACTTTTCAAAACATTATTGTAGTTCATACTTGTAGGAATTACTTTGGATAGTCTGTAGTCATTTCCGTTTATGCATGATCTGATTAGAAGACCAAAAGGTACATTGGCTTTTATTTATAAAGTAAACCTCTGGAATTTTTCTGTAACTTCAGACTCTGAGATAAAACCATGCAACTGTAGATATGAGATAAACTTTTTTCAGTTGTGCTATATGACTCATATAGTAGCTTTGCTATGTATTGGAGATATAAATAGTTTTTAAGTGGCATAGGAGAGGCTGGTAGGTCGGATGAGCTAATGGATAAGGAATGGCAATTCTGGAAAACATACACATTTTAGAATCTAATCTGGTTTTTGAATGTCAAGTACAGTGGCTTTTAGTAGCCCAGGTTTAGTTCTGGTAGTCTTATTACTTGAAATGGTAGAAGTAAACAATTAAAAGTAGAGTAAAAATTGTGTATGTATTATTTTATTAAGAAAATAACAGGATGGACATATCAGTAATTCATTAAGAAGCACACTGATGTTGAAAGAAACTATCTCTCAAGTGCTTCAAAATGTAGTCAGTGTTGCACTGAAAGGTTCTTTATTCCCAACATCATTTTGAGAAAATTTTTTTAAGACACCGTCATGCTCTGTGATTCATGCTGGCCTTAAACTCCTTGTGTAGCCCAGGCTGGCCTCAGGCTCATGGCAGTACTCCTGCCTCAGCCTTCTGAGTGCTGAGATTATAGTGTGTGCCACCATACTTGGCCTAGTTCTACTTTTTATATATTTTAAAAATTTTTGGAAATTTGTTTATATTTAAGTAAAATTTTCTACTGATCTCACCTTTTGCAGGTAATAAGCGTTAGAAGTTCCGCATACATCCTTCCAGGCGTTTTTGTTTGTGCATAAAAACACTGTATCCCTGTGTGTATATAATGCATGTAGGAATATGTATAGTATATACATATTTAAAACAGGAATACAGTTACACCTTCTGTTTTATAATCTTTCTCTTTTCCATCATATCATAACTGTTCTTTCTGTGCTTGCTAGTTGACCTTCCCATTTGTAAGGACTTTGTATCATTGCATAGATTAGAATTTACCTGGGGCCTAATGATGTACATATTTGTTATTTATTATTTTACTTTTCTTTTTTCTAATATATATTGGAGCAAATTGTCTCAAACATATTTCTTTGTTCAGCTGTCAGTTACTACTTCCTGGGGCTGAAAGGGAGCCAAGGTTTTACATTTCAAAGTTATGTATGTTTTGAGATCTTATTCTCTATAAGAGTAGTACAAATTATAATTTCACTAGTGTTTATATCAGCCCATTTTTCTGTTTGGCAGTTTTGAAAATATTAGCCGTAGTGAAAAAAAAAATGTATCTTGTAACGTAAATTATTTGAATCAGGTACTGGTAGTACATACAACTTTAAAAATTTGTGTAGAATGGCAAGCATTGTAGCTTCCTTTGTATGTAACAAGATTGAAAAACATCTTGTGATTTAGATTATTAATAAAATTAGAATATGTAGATTGATTAAAATCAAAGCACAACAATCTAAAGCTTGCACTTCTTGCATGCGGTTATATTTCTCTAGAACTGAAAATTCAGCTTACATCTATGTACATATATTTATATGTAGAAATACATGCTATACTATGCTGTGAAGGCAATTTAAGGGATTTTCAAGGATTTCAGTAATTTCAAGGATTATTTCATCTCTAATTGGCTCCCGTCATATGCTGACATCTATAAATATGTATAGTTCGTGTATGCTTGCTTGTGTATATAATTCTTAATAAGGTTATCATACTTCAGTGTTGTAAAATTAACATTTCCTTTCCCATCATTCCAAATAGACAATTCCTACCTGGACAGAGATGAGCATGGTTCGTCCTCTGAGAGTGAAGATGAGGCTTTGGGTAAATACCATGAAGCTTTATCCAGAACACACAGTTCTAGACTGCCATTGGCAGATGCTAGACAAAAGAACTATGCTTGGGAAACAAGACAAAAATACAGTCCTTTGTCTGCAGAATATGATGGATACAGTAGTGAAGCGTCGATAGATGAAGGTATGACAGTTTATTTTACTTTTTTAAAATGATGCCTGGTCAGATTGTGTCTGAAATTGCAGGCATGTGTAGATGTACACTAAAGGAGTGCATGTGCAGGACAGTAACTTTCTTAGAAAATTGTCGGGCTCAAGTGAAAAATCAAAAACAGTACCAAAATACCCAAAAGCAAAACCCTGCAAGATCACTGTAGCGTGCACTCTGCAGGGGACATGCCTGCTGTGGAAGCACGGCGGCTCAGGGAGGGGGGCAGGCGGCGGGTGGGTAGCCTGCATAGTTCTCACAGGACGTGGGCTGGGGTCTGAGCATTAGTGATGCTGTGGGTTTGGAGAGGGAGAGCACGCTTTGCGCCTCATGCACCACCCAGGCAGCTGGGTGCTTCCCACGCCACACCACGAAGGAAACGAAATGGTAATCCCTTCTGTATGGGAGGAGAAACTGGCCAAGATGGGTGTACTGACAGCTGGTACAGTAGTACAGTATAGAGTAAAAACTATTTAAGGAAAAACAATAATTTCAGGGATTATTATTTATTTTTAAGTGTTTTCAACTTTTGCATTGACACAGACTTTGGGACGCAAACCCTGTAAATAAGTCCACTGATAGATATGCTTACATCTTTCTGTAATATAAAGTTTAGCCATTAGAGAAAGCATTTTTATTTCAACATTTTAACACTGTTTACATGCTTAATAGGATATGATCTTCATAATGATTTTGTCCTTATACCCAGAAATAAAAGAACATTTGTAATATTTGTGAGCATAAATTATTCTTGATTTTGTAGCAGTATATGTTTAAACTCTTACTAAGCACACAGTTGTCAAATGGGCCATATCTGTTTTTGTGTGTGACTTCATGCTGGTTTAAGATTGGTATACCTCACTTTTATTTCTGTTAGTACACAGTATAATAATAAATTAATCATATACTTAATGATTTCTATCTAGAAGAATCATTAGACGATGCAAAAGGAGAAATTCAAACTACTTGACTTGGACCTCATGCTCAGAAATGCATTTTTAATATAAGGAAAATAAAATATGTGCTTTCAAAGAAAAGTAAGTAGTGCAAAGCAGTAGAGCTGGCTCTCAATTTTCCTGCACCTTCAGCCACATGAATAATAAAGCAGAAAGCGCATAGATGTTGGAATTTTATCCTTGTTGGCATTCTGGCAGTGGATGTAAGGCAGTATTTACCATAGTGTACTTACTGTAACGTAGTACCAGAATTAACCACGAAACCTTCAACAGCAACAGCATGATTTGTTGTGCTTGGCTGTTCCATTGTATATTAAATGTGGATAGTGGCCGCCTGTTCTGGTTAGTATGAAAATCAAATGACATGTGGTACCATTTTTAACAGGGGTCTGACTCTTTTTTTTTTTTTTTTTTTGTCTTTTTCGTTTTTATCGGTACCAGGGATCGAAGGGGGTCTGACTCTTAATAGATAAGTGACTGTCAAACCATTGAGGAAAGAGGGTGGTGAAAACACACAGGGATGGAGTCAGGTGGCCAGAACAAGCTTGGAGTTGGGCAGCTGTGATTCTAGGCACTTTCCTTCTGCAGATGCAGCGCTCATTCCTTCTTCCCCTCTCACTCTTTTCTCTGCTGCCTGCAGTGCTTTCCTCTGCAGTCCTCCTTCTAGCATGGGCTCCACAGCCTACAGGAAGAATGGTGGGTGAGCACTGTAACCTGTGTGACTTTTTTGCCCTTATCTTTACCTTTGGGACTGGTGCAGCTGTCTGAGAGTCACTTCATTTCATTTTACCCAGGCGTTTAGGACCTTCCTGGACTTCTCCAGACATTTCTGTCCTAAATTGTTTGGTAAAACACCTGGAATAGATTGCAAGCACAGGAGGCAAAAAATATCAGTTAGATAGTTAGGAGGTGTTCAATAATAATGAATTTAGAGCCGAAGTATAGGTAGCCATATGGATTTGCTCTCAGTGAATGACTGAGTGCAGTGAGTAAAGAGTCAAGGTGCTCTGGTAGAAGAGCATTACAGAAGCCACCTTGTGAAACAGTATAATCTAGCTTTGCCTGTGCAGCGTTTGAAGTATCTGGATAATCCCGATGGAGATTAGGTGCTCTGATTGGGATTTAGGATGCAGAGGGGACCAGAAATAAGTTGAGGGCTTTGTAACCCAGTGATTCCCCTTCCTGGTATGTGTTTGGACAGGAGGGGAATCTACTTCTGGAACACATTTGCAGGCCCCTGGTAGGGGGTGGTGCACACCCATGTAGCTGCTTCTGTGGACATCCCTGAGGACTCCTGTACAGTGCTCTGGGGAGGACTTGGTACATTTGCTAGGGGACAGGGAAGGCGTGAGCAGAGTGGGAGGCTTTCCTTAGTCTGCTGACTCTTTCTCTGCCTGTAACCATCACGTGGGCTTAAAAGGTTAGATTTTACTAATGTAGGCTGAGGTAATATCTAAAGAGAATCATAAGGTAGAGGAAAAACATTTTAAAATGTACATAGCTTTGTATCATTAGTGCTCTTGAGGAAGCTATAGTCTTACTTTCAAAATCCTAACAGTTTGTAGTAGAAAAACTCTGGGCAGGCATTATTAGAAACAAGCTCTCTGGAGCCTCTGGGTCAGGGAGGGCTGAACAGGGAGGAGGAGAGACAGTCCAGGCGGGAAGAGCTGGCGTTCACAGTACTGACTCTTAGTTTCTGTATATGCATTCATGTTTAATCTTTAATCTTTGTTGTGGAAGGTATGATTATCCTCATTTTATAGATGTGAAAAGAAAATGCTAGCAATGATGCAGGAGGAGCACTCACATTGTTGGTGGAAGTATAAACTAGTACAACCACTGTGGAACTCAGTTTGGAGATTCCCCCCCAAAAATTAAAAGTAGAAATTCCATTTGACCCAGCTATTTTCCTTTTAAGTATCTTCCCAAAAGTGCTAAAGACATCATAGCACAGTCATACCTGCATGCCCATATTTATAATGTCATGATTCATAACAGCTAAATCTTGGAAACAGCACATATGTCCATCAGCAGATGAATGGTTAAAGAAAATTTGATATTTATACACTCTTGTGCCATGAAGTACTGTTGTGCCATAAGGAAGGATAAAATTGAGTCATTTATAGAAAAATGGATGCACCTTGAGACAATGTTAAGTGAAATAAATCAGACACACAAACTTAAATATTGCATGGTTTATCCTGTATGAGAACCCAAAGTATAATCAAACTAAAGAGCAAAATAAAAGATAATAGTAAGCAGGGAGATAGCTCTTTTGTAGATGGTAAGGGAAGCAAGAGACAGGGATGAGGATGAGAGAAGGGCACATAAAAAGAATTGAGATGTGTTATGTACATGTACCAAGTCCCCATTGTAAGTGTAATCATGTACTACGAATGGGTACTGATAAAAACAAAAATTTTACAAAGTGAAAAGCGATTTTAGGTAAGTAATTTTAACCTAAAGTCACACAGCTGCTTTATTAAAAACTACTTGTCAGTTCCACCACAAAAGTTATGTTGTTTGGGTTCTGCTTCTTTATTGACCTCTCTGAGTGTGTTTCATACAAGATGATACTTTCAACTAGATTTTGTCTTATAAGCTTGAAATAACAGATATTCTAGGAAAAAGCAAAAAATGTGATGGCATATTTACGGGTCATATTTTCTCCTCTAAATGGCCATATTAATCTACACAAAGGGATAGGTTTAAAGATATTTATTAGAAAAATAAATATTAAACTAACTTATCAAATTCCCTTTGCTAACAATTATTTTACTCTTTTCCTTAAAAGCATTTTCTGATTATCCTATCTCATTTTAAAATAGAATGAGATAGAATAAATTATTCTATCTCATTTTAAAATAGAATCAAATATGATTTGTGGCTATCTCAATTAAGTTGATTGAGGTAGACTAACCTTTGAAATTTCATTCACACTAATACTTTCCATTTTTATATTTGGTAGGATAAACCTGTTTAAGATGATTTTATATAAAGATCAAATTTAGTGTGAAATTATTAGATCATCTTTGTATTATTTATGGCTTTTAGTTCTTAGTTTACCATACAGATTACTAAGCTATATTTATGTATTATAGAAAGCTGTGTTATTAAGATTAGGATGTTTTGAGGGCAAGTTAATTTGAAACAATATTAAAAATAATTTCCAGCATCATTTATATAGGCCACACACCCACACACATGTCATTCTTTCTCCCTTATGGCTATATCAGAAGTTTTAGGCAATTAATCTTGACATTATCTTAAAATTAAGACCAGTGAAACGTGGATGATTTTTTTAAAAAAACAAATTTCTTTATTCCTTAAAAGCAGGAACTAAAACATGTTTTTAAATTATTTTAAAATTTTTACCTTAAAAAGTACTTAATGTAATATAAATTATATATACTTAAGTGAAATAAATTATATATTCTTTGAATGCATTTTAACTGATTTGTACAGATTGTTTTATTAATTTTTATAATTTCTATCTGCACTTCCCAGACTTTATTTATATAAAATATATTTAGTAACTTAGAGCAGTATAAGTATACTACATAATTAATTGAACTTTTTGATAAACCTTTCTTATTTATGAACATTTCTGAAGAAGTTTTTATTGGGCAGATGCTTTAAAATATGATCAATTTGAAAGGAAATTGATCTTGAGAATTTTACTAAACTGTTGGTGTTTGGAGATCTTCTTGATCTCCAAACTCCAGTACTGTATAATTTTTCATGTAAGTGGCATAACCCTCCATTTGTTCTTTTCTTTCTGGCTTATTTTACTCACCATGATATCTTCAAGGTTTATTCATACTGTTGCTTATATCAAAATTTCATTCCTTCTTTTTCCTCCAATTAAAAAATACATTTATTACCTTTGTCATGCTTATAATCCCAGCATTGTGGGAGCCTGAGGCAGGAGAATCACAGATTCAAGTCCAGCCTGGGTAATTTAGTGAGATCTTGTGGCACAATCAAAGAAGGGGGAGGTAGACATCTAGATCAGTTTGAAGACACTGCTGGTATAATTTCTTTTTTCCTTTGTAACTATTTTCAAATGGTATGAAGTGCGTATCTATAGTTGTGCACCTTCATCACCACCCTTCTTCAGAATTGTGACGTTGCAAAACTTACCCAAGGACCAGTAGTAGAGCTGCTTCCCACCCGTCTTCCCTTACATCCCAGAAACCACATTACACTTCCTTTGTGATTTCTGACCACTTACAAGTACCTCATGTGAATTGTACACTATCTGTCTTTCTGTGATTGATTCATTTTGTGTCGTGTAATATCCTTCAGGCTTGCCCATGATGCAGTGTATGCCAGAACCTTCTTTTAGGACTGCACAATACTTGCTTGTATGCATGTGCTTATATTCTGTGTCCATTTGTCTGTCTCTAGATACTTGGATTGCCTCTGCATTTGAGTGATTGTGAACTATATGGCTCTCAACGTGGATGTACACATATTGTTTTCAATATTAAATATAGTTCAAGAACATGGTATATCTTTGCATTTACTTATGTTGTCTAGTACCTTTTAGAGAAGTTTTCTAATTTTGTCTGCACAAGTGTTTTTTATTTTTTTTTTTTTTTTTGTCTTTTTTCTTTTTTATCGGTACCGGGGATTGAACTCACGACTGCCTGCTTGCAAGGCAGGTGCTTATGCCACTGAGCTAAATCCCCAGCCCCACAAGTGGTTTTTATAACCTATTCTGTCTGTCCATCTATTCATTCATCCAATAATTCATTTATTCATTTTTCATGGTATTGGGGATTAAACCCAGGATCAGATGCATGCCAGTAGCACATGATTAGTTCTTAATATTTTTATTACTATAAATGAAATTATTTTATAAATTGCCTTTCTTGTATGTTCATCATTAAGATAAATAGATGTAGTTGGTTTTTTTTTTTTTTTTAGTGTTGACTTTGTAGATTGGTTTGTTACTGAATTGGTTTTAACCAACCAACAACAACAAATACTGGAGAGGCTGTGGGGAAAAAGGAACTCTCCTGCACTGTTGGTGGGAGTATAGACTGGTGCAACCATTGTGGAGGTCAGTCTGGAGATTTCTCAAAAAGCTGGGATTGGAAGTCCCATTTGTTCCAGCTATTCCACTTCTAGGCATATTCCCAGAAGAATTGAAAACATCATACCACAGTGATATATGTACATCCATGTTTATAGCAGCACAATTTGTAATAGCCAGATATTGGAAACAACCTAAGTGTCCATCAACTGAGGAATGGATAAAAAAGTTGTGGTATTTTTATACAATGGAGTACTGCTCAGCTATAAATAAGGATCACATTATAAATATAAAGGATATTTATAAATAAATGGATGCAACTTGAGACCATACTCATAAGCAAAATAAATCAAAGTCACATGTATAAATACCGTATAGTCTCCCTAGTGTAAGAAATGGTAAGAGTACATAAGCATTTATGGTAATCATGATTCCCGATTACATTGCTTTGAAACCTTATAATGTTTGTATTCATTAGTTGGAATGGTTTTATCCTGGTTTGTTTGATTTTATTATCTGTGATAGTATGAACAGCTATTTTGAAGAAAACAAGACATTATAATAGCCAGTGCTGATTTAATATGGTCTTACTCTTAAGTCCTACCATGCTTTAGTTCTTCTGTTTCCATTGGTTCTATCATATTGTATCTTACTGGGTTTTATTATGTGGGATAGTATAAACAGATTTTCTATGGAAAATGAGATAACATAGTAGCCATTTTCTATGGAAAATGAGATAACATAGTAGCCATTGTTCGTTCTCTGTCATTTGGTTCTGAATGTCCTGTAATACTTTCATTCTCTTTAATGGTTTTATACTATTTTGTTATGTTTGATACTATTGTATATGAAATTATGCTCAACTATTTCAAAGAAAGAGACATTATGATAGTTACTTTTAATTATGGGTTGTCTTGTAAAATACTGTGTTGCTTACATTGTTCTGTCCTGATCTGCTTTGTTATGTCCTTTTTTGTCTTAATCTCTTTAAAATGAAAAAATTTTAAAAAAGACTATATCTATGAACAGAGATAATTTTACTTCCTTTCCAAACTGAGTGCTTTTATTTATTTTCTAGCCTTGTTAACTAGTATTCTGTTGGATAGAGGTGACAGAAGCAGATAACCTGACCTTTTTCCTGATAAAGCTTTTATAATCTTTCATTGAATATGATGTTTACTATAGATTTTTTATAGCTCATTTTTTATGAAGATAATTTTCTACAATTTTTGAGTGTGTCTTTTTAATGGTGGAAGTGTGTTGAATTTTGTCAAATGCCTTTTCTGCATCAATCAAGATGATCATGTAATTTTCCCCTTTATTATGTTAACATGGTACATTTTATTGATGAGGTTTTATATGTCTAACCATTCATGAATTTGAGATGAAATGCAGCACTTTCAATAAACAGCTGCATTTACTTTGCTGCTAATTTTGCTGAGGATTTTGGTATCACTGTTCATGAAGGATTCTGGTCTGTAATGCTGGCTTTAATAGAATAAGTTGAAGAATGCTTCCTGCCTTTCTTTTTGGAAATACTTTGAAATGATTAATGGTAAATCTTCTTCAAATGTTTGGTAGAATCCACTGGTAAAGTAATCATTTCCATGGTTTTTTATTATCAGATTTTTGTTTATTCCTTCAACCTCCTTAATAATTTTAAGTCTATTTAGATTTTCATTGTGGTTTACTCTTGTAAGATTTTGTATTGGTGGGAAATACTGATAGGGCCATAATTCCAGAAAGGGAAAGGATCATGAAGCCTGCTTTTTTACAAGGCTCAATTATACTGTTTATTGTGGTAAACTATGGTTACAGTAATGTTCAGTCTGAGATTATTGCTCATCCAGAGTTTCAGAATACCCAGACAAAATTGTTTCAGCCTGTTAAAAGATTTTTAAATTTTTGTAAAAACAAAATCAAATATGTGTTAAATGCTACGAATACATATGATTACTCAAGTCATGGGAAGAGTACATAGAGTAAAAAGTGTAGCTCTTTCCCTGTACTCCTGACCTTACAGGTTGAGGGTGAATTCTCCCAGAGTGAGGTCATAGGAGAGGGTGGAGAGGTTTGTAGGACTACAGAGAATGACCAGTGGAAATGTGTTGGGCTGTCAACTTGAATCATGACTCTCTCTGTTCTGGAGGTTTAGTTGTGTTTGGCAAAATAACAACTCTACTGTAAGGCCGCTGGGAAATTGTTGAGGCAAGAACCGTCTTTCTTTTTGAGTTTTGGAGATGGCTGTGCTTGGCTCTTGCCAGGAAAGGAGAGGCTAAGAGAAGACTTTTTCAAGAGCCATTTCCTGGGAGGAGGAGCAAAGATGGTGGATAGGTAACAACTGGCTTCAGAAGCTCCTGGAGATAGTCAATTATAATTCAACATAATATAGAGTGGGGAGCCTAAAACAGAGGGAGATGAATTCTCTTGTCCAGAGAAGAAACTAAGGCGACTTTCCAACCATCCAAGGTCCCGCCACGACTTGCCAAGGTGAAACCATGGCTCGCTGAGCCATCTGGGGTCGCGCTGCTTTGACTCACTGCAGGTGCAGTTACACTGAGTTCGGAGGTTGGTGAGTCAAAAGGAGAGCTGTGTTGGCAGAGTGCCTACATCAATCTGTGGTGAGTGACGGGAGTGGAGCCATTCCACAGAAAGGGGGGGCTCTGGTGGACAACATTCTAAAAACAGGCAGGACTGGAAAGTACAAGGGGCAGCAGTGACTTCAGTCAGTTGTTCCCTTCCCGAATGGGATTGGCGGAGTGAGCTAGGCCTGGGTTGTGTTACCTGGATGAGACCCAATAGGTTATCCGAAATCAGGTCCCTACAGTGGTGGCACACACTAACCACACTAACCCAGTGAAGCCTCAGAAATTTGACTGACCTGGAGGGGAGGCGGCGCAAGGTAGTACAGTACAGGCCACTGTGGCTTGGCTGATCTGGAGGGGAGGGGCCAGCTACGCTGTCCCTGTCTGCAACTGACTAGCACACAGCAGTGTGAAGGATCATCTAGCCAGCGTGCTTCAGAAGAATTGTAACCAACAAAGAAAGAAACTGGGGCCTGCTGGAAGAAGCAAAAAAGATAGAGGAAGCAACAATAAAAAGTCCCCAGGTGCCAACCTGAGAACCTTGACCCAGGGCAGGTAAATACAAAGGAGAATGAGAACAACAAACATGCAATATCAGACACAGAACCAGTGGACATAGATATATTTGGGACCTTATAGATGAGTTCAAAAGTGAAATATTTAGCCAAGTAAAGCAAAATATAAGAAGATTTATAAAAGAGATACTAAGCACCCTTCAAGCAGACACAGATGGAAGAAGGGAGGAACTCAAACAAAGGAGAGAACCATTTGGTGAAGAATATAAACAAAATATAGAATACATGAAGCAGATTCAAAGAGATCACCAGGAAATTAAAAACTCTATGGAAAGATGGCAAATCAGCTTGAAAGAAACTAACAATAGATTATCCAAATGAGGACAGTTTTGCAACGCAGGAGTATGAAAGGAAAAACTTTTTTAAAATAACAAGGAAGCAAGCAGTAACAATACAAAGGCTAAAAGACAACAAAAGGATCTATAACTTGAGAAAAAGAATGTGAATGAAGAAGCTGGGGTACAAATAAAGGAACAACAAAGGCTATTCACAGAAATAATTAAGGAAATCTTCTCAAACATAGGAAAAGGAAATGATATTCTGACATATATGGCATGCAGAACTCCAGCCACCTAAAATCAAAACAGAGCTACACCCAGGCATATAATAATCAAGATCCCAGAAATTCAATATAAGAACAGAATATTAAAAGCTGTTAGAGACAAGAAACAGATAACCTATAAAGGAAACCCCATCAGAATAACGGCAGACTTCTCGACACAAACCATCAAGTCAAGAAGAGCCTGGAGCAAAATACTCCAAGCCCTGAAAGAAAATAATCTCCATCCCAGATTGATATACCCTGCTAAACTGTCTCTAGAAACCAATGGAGAAACAAGATGCTTCCAAGACAAAGAGAAACGAGAAATTTGCAACCACCAATCCAACTCTACAGAGAATCCTGCAGGGCATTCTAAAGAGAGAGAAAGGTACTAGGATTCCAGGAACAGTGGCAGAGAAGCCTCAATGAGTGGAGCAGAAAACAGAATGAAGAAGATAAGCAAACAATTGATGGCAAACAAGAGCATAACAGAAATGAGGCAGAGAAGGTTGTATTCAAAACTGATATGATTGATAGTATAATGTCAGAGTATAGGAAACTACACTGAAGATGACAAGACTCTATGATACACATTCTGGTTTGATAACTACTAGTTTTTGAAGTTCTATTCTATATATAAAGCTGTGTTTTTATTAATACTGTTATGTACTGATATATTCAATTATACTATGTCTGATGATGTAGCCAGTTATATTGGAGATAACAGTGGAACCATGGTAGAACTCTGTACCATGGTCTTACATGTTTATTTCATTTCATGTGTTTATAGGAATATGTTTTATTTTGCCTTGCTTTGTTTTGTTTCTCCCTCTAATATAGAAAGGATAGAAATACATGTTAAGATTTATGCATGTGTAGAATCTATAAACAGTCTATGCGAATATGACACATGATGAAATGAACAAATAATTTGAAGAAAAAGAGACGCTAAAGTACCCAGTGCTGATCCTAGAGTGTCATAATGTGAAACCCAGCAATAGTATTTGTTCAGAGTGATATTAGCCTGCTTGAGTTTGTTTAATCTCAACATAATTGAATATATGGGTAACTGCATGTATGTTTAAGTGTATAGGATTGATAACCATATTTCTAAGTTTTTGTTGGATAGTTGAACAGAACTGGTTGCATTCTCACTGTTTGGATCTCCACTTTATATGCTCCACTTTAGTATCTTGAATAACTATTTTTAAGAAGACAATCTGTAATCGTCAACTAGTGATTTCTTACTGTTTGTTTTTTCTTTGAAATTATGTATTATTTCTACCCGTTTTCTGTTTTGTTTAGTCTTTCTTTAAATTAAGTTAAAAAAAAAAAAAGATACTACAGTACCCAGTGCTGATCATGGGGTGTCATGATGTGAAATCCAGCAATACTATTATTCTTTGTTCAGAATGATTTTAACCTGCTTTAGCTTGTTTAATCTCAACATAATTGAAGATATGGATAACTGCATGTATGTTTAAGTGTGTAGGATTGGCAACCATGTTACTAAGTTTTTGTTGGACAGTTGAACAGAAATGTTTGCAGTCTCGCTGTCTGAATTCCCACTTTACCTATTCCATTTTTGTACCTTGAACAATTGTTTGTAAAAGGACAATATGTAAACATCAACTAGTGATTTCTTACTGTTTATTTTTTTCTCTGAACATATTATTTCTACCTATTTTCTCTTTGTTCTTTCTTTAAATAAAATTTTTAAAAAATTGAAAAAAAAACAAGAGCCATTTCCTGAGAGTTTAGGAGACTGACATAATAAAATTGGCTCAGTAATAAAGTCTTCAGTAGCCCAGGAGGGCAATTTTAAGTATAACTTAAAATTGACAATTATTGACAGCCAACATATGGTTTTGTTCTTAATTTTTTGATATAATGGATTGTAGTCATTAAACCAATTGGGCAGAACTGGAATAAAACCCACTGGGTTCTTGTGTTCAGTTTTATTTGTATTCATATATATGTATGAAACATAATAATTACACATATCTTCCTTCCCTTCCCTGTTCTGCTCTGCCATCTCATCCCCATCTCCCAGTCCCTTTCCCACGTCCACAATGTCTCCCTCCCTGTTTCTCATCATGTTTTATTTTGATATTTGATTTTAACTTGTTTTTATTTGGGGGTTTTCACATAAGAGAAAACATGTGGTGTTTCAACTTGTGTGCCTGATTTGTTTCACTTAGCATTGTGGTATCAAGGAGCATCAATTGTGATTTTTACATATTGTTGAATTCCACTTGTCAATATGTTATTGGAAATTTTTGAATCTCTTTATGAGAAATGCTGGTATTTTATTTTCTTGTAATATCTTTTCTGCTTTTGTTATGAAGATAGTACTGTCTTTTCAAAATTAGTTAGGAAATACTCCCTCTGTTTTTGAATTCTTGTGTATATTATAGAGAATTGATGTTATTTATTCTTTAAATGTTTGTTAAAGTTCACACATGAACCTTCTGTTTTTCTTTCTTGTTTCAAAAGTTTACTCATTTTGATTAAATTTCTTTAATAGATACTGGCTTGTTCAGATTAACCATTTCTTTTATATGTGGTTTGTGTCTTTGAAGGAATTGGTCCAGCTCAACAAATTATCATATTTGTAGATATATAGTTGTTCATAGTATTTCTTTGTTAATCTTTACAAATTTTAAATTTAATATATGTGATATTTGTATATATTTGAAATGTATCATAATTTGTCATGTCATATGGAGAATGAAGAAATCAGATTAAACATTTATAGTTTGTTTCTTTTTATAGTTTTTAAAGACAGACCTTGCTTTGTTGTTCAGGGTTTCTTTGGGCTCAAGTGATCCTCCTGTCTCAGCTTCCCCTAAGTAGTTGAGACTAGGGCAATGTGCCATAACACCTGGCATATTTCATTCTTTTAATGGCTGAATAATATTCCATTGGGAATATCATAGGACAGATTTATTGTGACTGACATTTTCAGTCATCTGGATCCAAGGCAGAGACAGGATGGTAGAGAGGGAAAGCGGAAGAAAAGGTGCTCAATCCATGGTATCCAGGATGCAGAGAGAGAAAGGAGTGAGAATAGGTATATCCTTTTACAGGATAGAAAACAATACTCCCATGTGACAGGAACCCAGAAAAAAAGCAAGGGTAGCTATTCTGTTTTCACTTCACGTAGATTTCAAGCCAAGACTGAGTAAGAGAGACAAAGATGGTCATTATGTCCTTGTGGAGGGAACAATCCAAGAGGAAGATATAATAGTTGTAAATATACATGCAGCAAATACTAGTGTACCAGCTATTAGCAGACGTGAAAAATCAAATAAGCACTAATATTGGGGGCTCCCAATACCCCACTGTTACAAAACAGCAGTTCAACTAGATGAAAAATTAACAAGGAAATATTAGAACTAAAACCAAACTTTTGAACATATCAACTTAGAAGCTGACTATAGTGTTCACCTCATCGCATCAGAATACACACTCTTCTCAGCTGCACATGGGACGTTTTCCAAAATAGATGACATACTTGCTCAAAGAATATGCTTAAGTAAATGCAAATGAATCAAAATGATCCCTTGTATATTATCAAATCATAGTGCAATGAAATTGGAAGTCAGAAGAAACGACAAGAACTTCATAACACATGGAAATTAATAAGTAACACTGGCCTGAACAACCAGTGGATCACAGATGAAATTAAAGAAGAAATTAGACGGTTTCTACCTTTAATTGGTACTGACAGATTGTGGGACACAATGAAAGCAGTCCTAGAAGGGAAGTTGGTAGCAGCAGTGAATACCCATATCAGAAAAACAGAACAAGTCTAAGTAAACAACTTAATGTTGAACTTCAAACTTTTAGTACCAGGAACTGAACTCAGGGCCTTGTGCTTGGCGGCCAAGTGCTGTGCTGCTGAGCTACATTCCTGGCCCTCAAACTCTTAAAAAAAGAACAGGCCAAGCCCGAAGCTTGTATAAGGGAGAATTATTGCATCAGAAATTAATGCATTGGAGCCCCCCCAAAATAATATAATCAATGAATCAAAGAGTTCTTTGAAAGATTAAATAAAATCAAAAAACCCCTAGCCAACCTTATTAAAAGAAAAACCTGAAATTTACAGAGTTAGGAATGGAAAGGGTAACATCACAGTGGAACCCTGCAGAAATTCAGAAGATCACTTATAGTTGCATTGAGAACTTGTACTCTAATAAGATGATAAATGCAGAAGAAATAGACAGATTCTTAGGTACATGTGAATTGTTAAATCTGAATCAAGAAGATGTAAAAATCCTAAATAAAACAGTATCAATCAGTGTAATTGCAGATGTAATTAAAAATCTACCAACAAAGAAAACCCCAGGTCCTGATGGATTCACTGCTGAATTCTACAAAAAAATTTAGAGAAGACCTAATACCACTACTTCTTAAACTCTTTAATGCAATTGAAAAGGAAACAGTACTTCCAAATTCTTTCCTGGAAAGCAAGCGTTACCCTGACACTAAAACCAAAGAAAGACCCAACTAAGGAAGAGAGTTACAGGCCAATCTCTCTAATGAACATGGATGCAAAGTCCTTAATGAGATACTGGCAAACAAAATGCAGCAAATCATCATGAAGATTATATACCATGACCAAGCTGGATTCATCCCGGGGATGCAGGGATGGTTCAACATCCATAAATTAATAAATACAATGCACCATATTAGCAGAGCCAGTGATAAAAACCATATGATCATCTCAGTAGATGCAATAAAAACTTTTGATGAAGTCCAGCATCTATTCATGATAAAAATCCTATAGAAAATTGAAATAGGTGGTCTTAATCTGATAAAAGCCAGCTATGACAAACCATCAGATAACGTCATACGTGGACGAAAACTGAAAGCTTTTACTCTAAAATCAGGAGCAAAACAAGGATATCCACTGTCTCCACTCTTATTCAGCATAATCCTTGAAACTTTAGCTGGAGCAGTTAGGTAAGAGAAAGAAATAAAAGGAATAATGATAGGAAACAGGAAGTTAAATTATTATTGTTTGTGAATGACATGATACTCTATATAGAAAAATCCCCCAAACCACCAAAAGACTGCTAAATTTAGTAAATTTGGTAGTATAATTGGATTTAAAGTCAGCAAAAATCAGTTGCCTTCTTGCACACAAATAACAAACTTACTAAGAAAGAAATCAGGGAAGCAACACCTTTCACAGTAGCATTAAAAAAAAACGAAATACCTAGGGATTAATCTAAGGAAGATTGTGAAAGACCTCTACATTGAAAACTATAGTACACTGAAAAAGGAGAAGAAAGACAATTTCTGAAAATTTTAGAAAATGGGAAGATACAAGCCGATATAGTAAAAAAGGCTACACTTTCAAAACTGTTACACATTTAATACAACAGATTTAATACAAAATTCCAACAGCAGATCTCACAGAGAAAACAATCTTAAAGTTAATTTTTAACCAGAAAAAACCTAGAATATCAAAGGCTATTCTAGGTAACAAAGGCAAGGCAGGGCTCATCACAATCCCCAAGCTGAAATTATACTATAAAGCTCCCATGATAAAAACAGTGTGGAACTGGCAAAAAAACAGACCCAAATATAAGTGGAACAGATTAGAAGATGCAGAGATGACTCAAGACATGCTCAGCCACCTTATCTTTGACAAAGGTGCCAAACACATTTACTGAAAGAAAGCCTTTTTAATAAATGGTGCTGGAAAAACTGGCTTTACACATGCCAATATCTTTCACATGCGCTAAACTAAGGCTGAAATGGATCAGAGATCTAAATATTAAAAGGAAACATTAAACCTGCTGAAAGATAGAATTGGAAAAACTTTTGAAGACATTTAGGCAAAGACTTAATGAATAAAACCCTGATTGCACAGGAACTATCTTGAAAGAATCAACAACTAGGATCTCATTTTATTTAAAAAACAAACAAACAACTTTTGGACCATTCTTAAACTGTGGGGGAAGAGAACAAGAAAGTCACCAAGAAACAAGCCCTCCCTGTGAATCAGTGCCATGAATGGGACACCAGGGGACGGCCACTTCAGATATGTGGGCTAGAAAACAAGAGCCAAACCCTCTAACACCCCATAAGCAGCTGGCTGAGCTGGAGAAACAGGCTGTGTATATTGAGGTGAAATGCACTTTGATGCTTATGGTGTTCAGTGTTTCATTGACTTTGCAGGTCTAAGGCTGGTGGTCTGATCATCAGAGGATGGCAATATGCACTATGGCATCTATGGGGGATCTCCTTCTGAAGGTGGTAGCCATTGTTAATTCCGTATTAACTTGTTTTGAGTCCTGTATCATTTTTATTATTTTGTTTGGTTGGGTTTTATTCTTGTTTTGTTTGATTTTGATATATCTGATGGCATGGGCAGCTATGTCAAAGATAGCAAGATATATTATGGTAGCCATTTTGGATTTATTGTTGTCTTGGTTTGAAGTCTTTTATAAAATCACTTTGCACTCACTTTGATTTTTAGTATGTGTTAAACTATTTTGAAGACAACAAGAGCATATGGTAACATTGTTGATTTCCTATTGTTTTGAAGTCCTGTGTCACTTATGCTGGTTTGTTTTGATTTGCTTTATTTTGCTTGGTTATATTCTCTTTAAGAAATTTTTAAAAATCAACTTTTGCATAGCTAAAGAAACTACTAACAGAGTGAAAAGACAACCCACAATCGGGAAAAAAAAACGTTGCCTGCTGTTCCTCAGACAAAGGACTACTATCAGGAACTAAGAAAAAAAGAAATCAGACCTCCCAAGTTTAAAGACCCAATTCAAAAATGACCATGTGAGGTGAATACACATTTGTCAGATGAAGAAATGGAAATAGCAAACAAATATGTTAAAAATGTTCAAATCACTGTCATTTGAGAGATACAAATTAAAACAACACCGACATTCCATCTCACCATAGGAAAAATGGCTATTATCAAGAAATCAATAACAAATACTGGAAGGGATGTGGGAAAAGAGGAACCCTTCTCCACTGTTGGTGGGAGTGTAGACTGGTGCAACCACTCTGGAAGTCGGTATGGAAATTTCTCAAAAATGTACAGTTGGAGGTCCAATTCACCCAACTATTCTCTTCTGAGTATATTCTCAGAAAAATTTAAAAATCATATTACAGCAATATATTTGCACCCATGTTACAGCAGCACAATTTGTAATAGCAGAATCTTGCAAAAAACCCAAATGCACATAAACCAAGGAATGAATAAAAAATGATGTGGTCTATTTATTTATGTATGTATGTTTTTGAGATAGGGTTTCACTATGCGGTTCAGGCTAGCCTTGCACTCACTTTGTAGGCCAGGCTGGTCTCAAATTTGCAAATGATTTTCCTGCCTCAGCCTCTCAAGTACTGGGGTAGATGTGGTCTTTTTATACAGTGAGTACTACTCAGCCATAAAGAAGGATAAGCTTGAAACTTTTATAGCTAAATGGATGCAACTTGAGTCTGTACTCAAGTGGAATAAATCAGATATGCATGTGTAACCATTGTATTGTCTCCCTGTTTCAAGAAATTGAAAGAGCAAGTAAGATATTATAAATGTATACTAAGTCTAGAAATAATGTCATGTTAGCTTTCCAAAGTTTTTCATCCTTTTCAAAATTGTTTTAACAATTTCAAGTCTTTGGATTTTTCATGCCAATTTTAGAAAAACCTAGCAATTAAAAACTGAGTTTTCATTATAATTAGATTGTTACATCAGTTTTTGGAAAATTGTTACCTTCAAGTGTTTTACTTTAAAATGCATTTTTTGAAATATTAAGTTCTATGTAATGTTTTCTCATTTTCTGTGGATAGGTCTTGTAAATTTTTGGTGAGATTTATCACTACTTCATATTTTAATACTCTTTAAGTGATGATTTTTTGTTTGTCATCACAAAGTGGAGGTACAGTTGCTTTTCAGTAATTGATAGTGAAAAAACAACACGAGTATCTTTTCTGGGTCACACCCCAGTTCACTGCTTACGACCAGGTCCTGCTTCCCAGTAGCACTTTCAGCTACTGGACTCATCTAAATCCACTGATGAGTATCACACCCCATGGTCTAATCACTTTAAAGAAACAACACCTCTGAGTACATGGGATTTTGGGGGTGCGTTTTAGATCTGACACATGGTGCCATTCATATTTTAGAGCCAACTGTGAGTACTTTGCCATTACGTGGCCATTGTAATAGTGCAGGAAAGATAGAAGTGAAGGTATCTGTGGTCTAATCCATTCATTGCCTTTGTGTCCCATTTGGGATTGAAGAATAACGCAGTAATTCTGTTTGCAATTTTCAAGGACCTTCCATGCTTTTTTCCATAATGACTGCATTAATTTACATTTCTGCCATCAGTTTATAAGAAGTTCATTTTCTTTACATTCTTTTCAACACTTTTTTGTTTTCTTTTTCGTACACTCTAGCTAGGATGAAAGGATACGTCATTGTGATCTTAATTTCCATTTTCCTGATAAGCATATTAAGAACCTTTCATACAGATTTTGCATATTTCTTTGAGAAATATCTATGTAGATCACTTATTCCTCTTAAAATCCCACGGTGGAGCTGGGGGTTTAGCTCAGCTGTGTAAGTGCCTGCTTGGCAAACTCAAAGTTTTGAGTTCGATCCTCATTAACAAAAAAATGTTTTTTAAAAAATGAGGTAGTTTTGTTTTTGCTGTTGAGTTCCTCATGATTTTGAATATTAATCCCGTCTTAGATGAATAGTTTGCAAGCATTTTCTCCCACTTTGTAGACTGACTCTTTACTGTTCATTGTTGCTTTCATTGTACAGAATCTTTTTTTAAAGTTTGGTTACATTTGTCTACTTTTTGCTTTTGTTGTATATTTTTAAATAACCTTTGCCCATACTAATATGCTAAAGTGTTTCCCCTATATCTTTTTTCAATAGTTTCATAGTTTAAGACCTTAAGGTCTTTGATTCATCTGAGTTGACTTTTATACATGGTGAGATTCTGGTATCTAGTTTTATTATTCAGCATATGTGTACCCAGTGCTACTTATTGAAAAGACTGTACTTTACCTAGTGTGTGTTTTTGTACTTGTGTGGAAAGTCAGTTGGTTGTAAGTAACATCTGTTAGTTTCTGGGTTCTCTATTGTGTTCTATTGGTTTGTGTGTCAGTGTTTATGCCAGTAAGATACTATTGTTTTGATGTCAGTGATCAGTGGTGATAAAGATGGTATTTGCCCCTTAAGTTATTTTCTTATTTCAGCTTTAATTTATGTCTGACCAATTTGTACAACACAGGGTCTATAGCAAGTTCTGAAAAAGCTGTTTGAATAAACTTGATAATACTTACATATCGTTATTTTAGAGACTATCATAAGATATAACAAAGAGAATATCATAAAGGAGAGAAAGCTATTCTTCTTTATCTACTATGAACAACCACATATACTGTCTTCAAGAGAATAACAAACCAGAAAAGGCCACTATTCCCTTTACTGTGGACTGCTATCTACTTTGATACTAGGGGTCAGGGGCAACTAGCAGAGAATCATAGTGGTTAGCAGTGCAATAGGAAAGAAATGCTCTGTGGAGCACATAGATACCATGGCAGGATAAGCCACTTACCATGGATCCTTCTTCCAGAGAAGGATGTTATCGGACCCAGATGACAGTACTAGGTTATAAAAACTTATATACGTTTCCATCATTTGCATCTAACAGGCATTTTTGTTCAGTATCAGCATAAAGTAATGCTATCTGCCTGGATGGATTTTAGTGGCATACCAGCTGCTACCACAAGTGAGCAACATTTTCTATCAGTTCTGCCTACTCTTGTGTGTCTTTTAGTGCCATCGTCTATGCTTACATTGTCCCAAGCATTTTATCAGGTTTACTCCTCTATCAATCAGTCTTCATGGAATATGGTGCCTGATATCCATGATTTAAAGGAGGAAATGGTCTATTGATTTATACTATCAGGGAAGTCAGACCATAGGCATCTGGGCTTGATGGTAGGACAATCATGATGGAAGGCTATGGTGAAACAAGGATACTTAATTTGTGGAGACTTGGAAGAGAACAATAGAATGGCATCATTCTATGGAAAGGACTACATACCACCTAAGCTCCATGATTCCCCTCCAGACAGACACATCAGGAAGTGTGCTTTAATCTTCTGGGCAACTCCCAATTAATCAAGTTGATACAATAAGGTTAGCCTCAATATTCTATCCCTTGTCAACCTGATCTCAGACACATCTCTTCAAATCCTAGTTAATCTTCTAACACACTAACAAATCCATGATTACACCTAACATACATAGTTATCTTGCATATAATTGAAAGTACAGTAGTCATTTCCAACAGTCTCAACAGTCCAGACATTGCTAAAAAGTTAAATTCCCATCTGAGACTCAAGGTAAACTCTCAGCTATGAACTTCTATAAAAATAAAAACGAATTACATAACCTTAAGTTACAGTGGCACTAAGTAATCATTTCCATTCCAAAAGAGAAGAGTAGAGAGAAGACACTTGGAGTAAAACAATCCTAGCCCCACATCTGGCGTCCAGGGCACATGGCTGTGATATGTGAGTTCCGGAGGGTTTGAGCAGCCCCATTCCTGTGGCCTTGTTGGCTACTGTTTTGGATTGCTTTGCTTACCATAGTAGCTTTGCTTGGCGGACACTTTCTGCATCACAGGCATGTTTATTCTCCTGGGACCACCACTGTACTTTTGACCTTGTGGACTTCTGTCTTGGGATCTTTTCATGGCTTCCCAGGCCTTCTTTGAAATTTGGATGGAAATCTTCCTGACTGTACAGCTCTTGTACTGTGCACCATTAAAACCAGCAAACTGGAATGATGCCTAAGTCTGCTGTGAGTGGAAGCAGTGGGCAGGCCATGGTATCCCAAGCATGTGACTGCTTGGGCAGATGAGCATGATGAAATGAATCCTGAAAAACTAGTTCTCTAGGGGGCTTTTCTTGAGCAGGGATCTAGGAACTCTTTGGAAATTAAAAGTTTATACTTTCGTACCTTCAAACCTGTGATGGGTAGTTTCTTGCTAATTTCTGAGATGTCCTCAAGGCATCTTCCTTCTGGTTCCTGCATAGAGAGTACTTGGTTCCTTTTTAATGCAGGTGATGTCTTCCGCATGCACACCTTCTGTTTTAGTTACTTGTCTCTTGTTGCTGAAGTAAAATACCTGACACTCAAAGTTAAAAGGAAAAGATTTAGGTAGCTCACAATTTGTAGAGGTTTCAGCCTATCATCCACTGGCTCCAAGGCAGAGTGGCATCACAGAAGGAAAACGGCTCATGGTGGATAGGAGCTAGCAAAGCAATAAGGGGTGACTACAGCTCTTTCTGCCCCTTATATTTTATACAGGCTGCTGAGGGTGGGTAGCACTCACACCCTTAAACCTAGTGCCCTCGATCCTAGCTTTGCATCATGAATCAATCCCAGCACACATACGGAAGATCCAACCACATCTGAAAAAGCCCTACCTATGACCACATGAGGCTTCAGGGGGATGTCTAGACACAAGGCATGATACCTCCTTTAGTTCCAACTTTACACATGAGCCAAAATGTTAGTTTTCTTAAGCTTTCTGTTCTGTCTGTCCTTGAATCTTACTATAATTCTGGATAAAAGCAGCTAACAGTACCTATGTTGCAGCCAAAATGTTGGATTATCTTGAGGTTTTCTCTGTCAGTTTAATCAGTTTACTATCCTTATTTAGTATTAGTTTCCTGCAAAGTCTCAGGACATAAGCAAAATGTAGACAAGTTTTCTGCTAGAGCATAACACACATGGCCTGTAGTCCAACTGCCAGTAGAGTCCTTGTTTCTAACTGATCTCTCCTGACCCCAACCTTTATTGTCTACATTTATATTAGCATTCTGGTCTTCTCAGTTCCCACCAGAGCCACTCATCAGGCTCTGCTTATATCAGTATAAACCTTTCTAGCTATCATCTGTAAGCCTTTCCAAATTCCTCCTGTGAACTATTTAAGTTGACTTCTAAACCACATGGTCAGGTACAGTCAGAGCAGTGACTGTGGCCTTGATACAAGTTTCCCTTTGTATTTTTCCTATTGCTGGGATACTATATTTGACACCCACAACTTAAAAGGAAGAAGATTTAATTTATCTTGTGGCTTTTGGGGATGCAGTATTTTGAATCAGGTTCTAGGGCAGGAATGTAATGGTGGAGCAAAGACTCTTGGTTCATGGAGGCTGGAAAGCAGAACAGGGGACAACACCGGAGAGGAAGGGTGAGACAGACACAGTGGCCAAAGACACACCTTCCTGCTCCACTCAAACATATCCTAAATCATACTTTGATTTTCTGGTGGCTCGCAAACCAATGAAGTTGGCAAAATTACATTAACTCCTAAAATAATCCATATATTTCTTACACTCAAATCAGTGGGCAGATTTTTTACCACTAGGAGTTTCTAAATTAGCATTTGGTCCTCTTAAAAGGGAAGAAAAAAGGAGAGAGGAATATCTAGTTAACTGGATCATTATAACATGGAATCCTTTTACGTTGTGAATTCCTTATCCCCCACTATTGTTTGTGTGTGTCTTTTGTGGTACTGGGGAATGAGCTCAGGGCCTTTGCATTGAATTAAATTCCCACCTTTTTATTTTTGAAGTGGAGTGTAAGTTGCCCAGGCTGGGCTCTAACTTTTGATTTTCCTGTCTCAGCCTTCCAGAGTACTGAGTTTACAGGTGTGCACCAGACTTCCTGGCTTCCTTTTCGTAAAGTGATGCTGACTCTACTGGTCACAGTTGAAAAGTTCAACAACGAGTATAGTTATAAAAAAATAGAACTGAAGAATATATCAATGCCATTAGTTTTTTACTTAAAAATTTACTATGAAGAAACTACATATCAGAAACTAGTTTTCTTATGCTGTTTATTTATTGTACAGAAACTAGATATTAGAAGCTAATTTCCTTATGCTATTTTGTTTGCTTTTTCACGGTTCTCTTTTTTATACATTGTATATGGTACAGACTGATCTATTGCATGCAAATTATTTTCTGATTGTTTTCGTAACAATGAAACGTAAACTAAATTGTTTAAAAGCTAATGTTGAGTCAGGGTCTCACTATGTAGTTCAGGTTGGCCTTTAGTTTACTATGGAGTCCAGGCTGGCCTTGAACTCAAGGCAGTCTTTCTGTCTCTGCCTCCTGCGTGCTGGGATTATAAGCCAGGGGTGCACCACCACACCCAGGTGGTTTCAGTTTTGAGAAGTAAAGTACAAGAGAGCTGACTAAATATACTCTTTTTTAGGTAACAGGGCTAAAACATGAGTTGTATTAAATACATACAGTTACTATAATGTTGACCATTGCTCTGATATAGATCTACTTCATGTTGAATATGTTGATAAGTGCTGACTTATTACCAGTTTTGGGTGAAATTGAAGGTCTATTTATTTCAATTTTAAATTCTGAAAAATCTCTCATCTAAGCAATTTTGATATGAAACACTCTTGAGATTTCCTACCTCTGAGAAAATAAATTACATTGAAATCTCTGATGTATGAGTCAGAAATTATCTTGAGAAACTAAGAGGTGTATTGACGCCTTAGAATGTGTCTCATTTTGCTTGAAATATACTCAGAAAGGTTTTTGTAGACAATTTATAGTTACATCTCTGAGAGGTTGAATAATGCTGTTAACAAAAAATAAATACATGGATTTTGAGGATTAGTAAGACAGTTATTTAATACTTTTAGTCATTGTGTTTGTTTTAGTAGCTAAAAATAAATCTTTAGATTTGGGTCATTATTAGTTTTGAAAATACTTATTTCAGTATAAACTGAATTAAACATCAGCTATCCATAAGAAATTTATTTATACTCTTGAACTTTTTTATAATTTCATAATGATTTGTTTTTTTTTTCTTTTCTGAGACAGAGTTTCTCTAGATAGCTCATGCTGCCCTTGAACTCACTGAGTAGCCCAGGCTGTCTTCAGACTCCCAGCAGTCCTCCTCAGAGTCCTAAATGCTGGGTTTACATGCATGCACCACCATGCCTGGTTTGTAATTTCATAAGAAGTAATCTGTGTGTGTGTGTGTGTGTACATGTACATGTACATAGGAGATACTGAACCCATGCACTTCTGCATGCTAAGCACATACTTTGCTCATGGGCTGTATTCTTAATCTCACAGGGTATAGCTTCTAAAAGTGGTAATTTATTTTGGAACTCTAAAATTCTGTATTTTTACACTGATAAAGGTGAGGTACAGTTTTAATAAATAGCAGTACCTATTGTGAAAAATATTCTTTACATAAATTAATTCTTTTTCTATATTCTTTTAAAAGTGCTTTAATTGTAATGTAACACAAGTAGATACTAATAACACATAAAAAACTTATTAAAAAGGAAAATTTCATAACAAAATAATGAGAATGACAATTACTAATATACTGTGTATCATAATCTTAAAAGAATAGCCAAGCTGGGCATGGTGACACACTCCTGTAATCCTCGCACTTGGGAGGCTGAGGCAGGAGAACTGTTTGCAAGTTCAAGATTGCAAAGTTCCCAAAGCCAGCCTAAATTGCATAGTGGGACCCTGTGTCAAAAAGACCAAAAAAAAAAAAAAAAAAGGTAACCACAATTTTACTTGGAGTACAAGTCATAGAGAAAAAAAGATTCTTACAAAGAAGAACAAGTAAAAGGATAAAACTTTCTTTTCAGTGAACAGAAAGAAACTAGTAGTATAAATTCTTTTAATCTTCACCTACTATCGTATTTTCCAGGTAAAGTTTCTGAACCACAGTGAGGCTGGTTTTCTGTGGTTACATAGCAAGTGTGAGGAGAGTCAGGGTTCAAATGCAAGCAGTCTGTCTTCAGTCTAATGCGTAAGGCTCCTTCACTCCAGTGCTTTGAGCGTTTGTGTTTCTATTAGCTGTTATGCCCACGTAAGTTTTTTTACTGCTGTGATTATTGTGTAGTAATTACATGTGTAGCATAGAAAGGTAAGTCATGTCATGTAAACAGAAAGATTACTCATTTTCACAGTGAGAATACATGAAACATTTTATACTTTCAAAGACATTTTTCTTTGCGTATATTTTAAATAGATTTCTGCTTTATATAGGATGTTGCAGTCTGCTTTTGTTCCATTCAGAAATACAATTTCAATGATAAAATGTATTTTCAATAACATGAAATATACAGACTGTGCAGTGTATTATTATGTGGGTGTATCGTATCTAATAATTTTAAATTACTGCATTTTGTCTCTTACTTTTTTCTTATGGATTCCTTTTTTTGCTACTGTGATTCTTGACGTACTGTCTTTATCCAGACTGTACCTTGAGCTGCCCAGATCAGAGGTGCTCTTTTTGTTCTGTGTTTTAATAAGAACTCCTAGTGGGGATTGTGCATGTTTGTGTTTATACTGTTCTGGAGACAGCTTAAGGTTGCATGGGTTTATGAGATTATACTGACCCAAAAGTGGTATTAAAATATTTAACAACTTGTTTGATGTAAGTCAATATATGAATCAAGAATAAAACTTGAATAATTTGTTACTTTTATTTACTAGATAAGTTAGGGTTTACCTATTATAAAATATATCATTAATGAGTATAAGTTATGGAAAAAACTGAAATCATTTTCATTTCAAAATCAGTGAAATTCTTAGAAATAATTGATTCAGTCATTTGTTGTTAAATAAGTTATAAGTGTTTCTGAACCATGATTTGGCACTAGGAACTCTCGCAAACTCTTCCACTTATTTTCCCATTAAATTTATAGTTACTAGTTGAATTATAGTCTCAATAATCAGGAAGTTTCTCTCTTTTTTGGAAGGGGTTGCCAAAGGCTCTGTATTTCTTTTTATTTTTTTAAAAAAGGAGATTAAGAACAGAGCAATTTAAGCAACATAGTGTTCACCACAAGATAACCTGAAATAATAGTAGTTACCATAGTGTCTCTTTCCTTGAAATACTTGAGTATACCTTTATATACTGTAGCATCAAACATAACAAGACAGTGTAAAACCATTCAAGACAATGAAAGTATTACAAGGTATTTAGAACCAGCTAACAGAAAATGAACAATGGTTTATATATTATCTCTTTGTCTGTAAAAAGTTTGTTTATATAATCACATATAATAAAGTCCAATAAGATACAATATGATAAAACCGATGGAGACAGAAGAACAGAAGCTTGATAGGACTTCAAAACAAGATGATATTAAATCAGCACTAGCTATTATAATGTGTTGTTTTCTTCGAAATAACTGTTCATACCATCACAGACAATAAAATCAAACAATCTGGAAGAAAACCATTCCAATTAATGAATGAAAACATTATATGGCTTCAAAGCAATGTAATGGGGAATCTTCTGTGTAGAATATCATGTCATCCACAAAAAATGATAACTTCTTATTTTCCTATCATTACCCCTTTTATTTCTCTCTTGTCTAATTGCTTTGGCTAGTATTTCCAGTACTATATTAAATAGGAGCAGTGTCATCCACAAAAAATGATAACTTCTTATTTTCCTATCATTACCCCTTTTATTTCTCTCTTGTCTAATTGCTTTGGCTAGTATTTCCAGTACTATATTAAATAGGAGCGGTGTCATCCACAAAAAATGATAACTTCTTATTTTCCTATCATTACCCCTTTTATTTCTCTCTTGTCTAATTGATTTGGCTAGTATTTCCAGTACTATATTAAATAGGAGCGGTGATAAGGGACATCTTTGCCTTGTGCCTCATTTTAAGGTAAAAGCCTTCAGTTTTTGACCATTTAGTATGATACTAGCTGTTGGTTTGTCATAGATGGCCTTTATTATATTGAGGTAAAGACCATCTATTCCATTTTTACATAAGGTTCTTTTCATAGATGAATGTTGGACCTTATCAGAAGCTTTTTCTGCGTCTATAGAGATGATCATGTCATTCTTATTTTGGCTTTATGGATATGGTGGACTACATTTATTGAAATTACATGTGTTGACCATCCCTGCATGCTTGGGATGAATCCCACTTGGTCATGGTGTATAATCTTCTTGATGATTTGTTGTATTCTGTTTGCCAGTATTAGAGGATTTTGTTGTTGTTGTTTTGTTTTGTATCAGGGATTGAACTAACAACCTTGTGCTTTACAGGCAAGTGTTTAAGCCACTGAGCTAAATCCCTAGTCCCTTATTTGCCAATATTTTATTGAGGATTTTTGCATTTGTGTTCATTAGGGAGATTGGCCTGTAGTTCTCTTTTTAGTTGGGTCCTTCTTGGGTTTTGGTACTAGAGTAATATTTGCTTCCAGGAATGACTTGGTAAGGATTGCTTCCCTCTCAATTTCATTGAAGAGTTTGAGGAGTGTCAGCATTAAGTCTGCTTATAGAATTCTACACAGAAGACGCCAAAACTCCATTGAAAGACTCCTAGATATAATAAATTCAGCAATGTAGCTGGATACAAAATCAGTACTCAAAATTAAATAGCATTTCTATACACTAACAACAAAATTGCAGAGAGAGAAATAAAGATAAGCCACACCCTTCACAGTAGCAACCAAAAAAATGAAATATTCAGGAATTATTCTCACAAAAGAAGTGAACGATCTATATAGGGAAAATTATAATACACTGAAAAAAGAAATCGATGATCTCAGAAAATGGAAAGACATCCCTTGCTCATGGATAGGAAGAATAAATATTGTGAAAATGGCCATTCTCCCAAAACTGTTATACAGATTCAATGCAATCCCAATAAAAATGTCATCAACATACCTCATCGATCTAGAGAAATCACTCCTAAAATTCATCTGGAACCAGAAGAGACCTAGAATAGCAAAGACAGTTTTAAGCAGCAAAGGCAAGGCAAGAGGCATCACAATCCCTGACTTGAAGTTATACTACGAAGCAACTGTAGTAAAATCAACATGGTACTGGAACCAAAACAGAGCCGAAGATCAATGGAATAGATTAGAAGATACAACCACAACTACCAACACACTCAACCACCTTATCTTTGATAAAGGGGTCGAACATGTTCACTGGAAGAATGACAGTCTCTTTAATAAATGGTGTTGGAAAAACTGGCTCTTCATATGCTGAAAACTAAAACTAGTTTAGATTTAGTGCCTATCACCATGTGCTAAATTAAAATCTAAATGGATCAAAGATCTGAATATTAAAACAGAAACACTAAATCTATTGGAAGACAAACTGGGTAAAAATCTTGAAGACATAGGGGTCGGTAGAGAATTCATGAACAGGAATCAAACTGCATGGGAAATACTCCCAGAATCAATAACTGGGATCACATCTTATTAAAAAGTTGCATGTCAAAAGAAATCTCCAGCATAGTGGAAAGAAAACTCACAAACTGGAAAAAAATCTTAGTGAACTGTCCCTCAGACAAAGGACTTCTGTTTAAAACATATAAAGAACTTTAAAAAAATCAGATCCCCAAAATCCAAAGACCCAATCCAAAGATGGGCATCTGAGTTGAATACACACTTCTCAGATGAAGAAATACAAATGGCAAATAAATACATGAAAAAATGTTCATCATCATTACTCATTAGAGAAATGTAAATTAAGACCACACTGAGATTCCATCTCACTCCAGAAAGAATGGCTAGGATCAAGAAAACCAACAACAAATAATGCTGGAGAGGCTGTGGGGAAAAAGGAACTCTCCTGCACTGTTGGTGGGAGTGTAGACTGGTGCAACCATTGTGGAGGTCATTGGGAGATTTCTCAAAAAGCTGGGATTGGAAGTCCCATTTGTTCCATCTATTCCATTTTTAGGCATATTCCCAGAACTGAAAGCATCATACCACAGTGATATATGTGCACCTATGTTTGTAGCAGCACAATTTGTAATAGCCAGATCTTGGAAACAACTTAAGTGTCCATCAACTGAGGAATGGATAAAAAAGTTGTGGTATTTTTATACAATGGAGTACTATTCAGCTATAAAGAAGGATCACATTGAGATATTCATAAATAAATGGGCGCAGCTGAAGATCATACTCATAAGCAAAATAAATCAAACTCACATGTATAAATACCACAGTCTCCCTAGTGTAAGAAATGGTAAGAGTACATAAGCGTTTATGGTAATCATGATTCCCCATTACATTGCTGTGAAGCATTATAATGTTTGCGTTCATTAGTTGGAATGGTTGTATCTTTGTTTGATTTTATTATCCGTAATAGTATGAACAGCTGTTTTCAAGAAAACAAGACATTATAATAGCCAGTGCTTATTTAATGTCTTACTCTTAAGTTCTACCATGCTTTAGTTCTTCTGTTTCCATTGGTTCTATCACATTGTATCTTACTGGCTTTTATTATGTGGGATAGTATAAACAGATTTTCTATGAAAAATGAGATAATATAGTAGTCATTGTTCATTCTCTGTTATTTGGTTCTGAATGCCCTGTAATACTTTCATTCTCTTTAATGGTTTTTTTACTATTTTGTCATGTTTGATACTATTGTATATGAAATTATGCTCAATTATTTCAAAGAAAGAGATATTATGGTAGTTATTGTTAATTATGCATTGTGTTGTGGTGAAATACTGTGTTGCTTACATTGTTCTGTTCTGATCTGCTTGGTTATGTCCTCTTTTGTCTTAATCTCTTTAAAATAAAAGAAACAAAAGTATATAAAGGAATAAGAATTTATCTGGACCTGTTAAGCCTTTGAGATATGGACTTAGATGGCAATTCACTTCAGTGTAAGTCTGGTCATTCAGATGAAAGAAGGTTGAAGGTAGGAATTTGGAAATCAAACCTATATGTAGATGATTTTTTTTCTTTTAAAACAGGATCTCACTATGCAGTTTATAAACTTTCACTTCAGGTTTTTTTCCATGTTTAAGCTATTGCTGACCTCTGTCCTTTTATGGAAATATTTCTTCAGATAAATAATTTATTGCATCAAAGGAGTAAAAATCTTTTGTTTCAGTTTCAGATCTTACTAAGGTGTTTCTCCCAGCAAAATACATTTATTCTTTCTGGATTGAATAGTTTTGATAGTAAAGATACCTTACTGATTACACAGTTTTTTCCAAGGGTAATTTCTAACTTGGAATTTCTAGGAAATGATTCTTGTGGTAAAGTATATCATCTTACTGAATATTGATAAAATTTTCCATTATTTTGATTTTTAAAATCTGGGTATGAGCTGTTCTTATTTATTTGAAAGTTTACAATATGGCAGAAATGTGGAAGTTAATTGCATCTGTGTAAATTAGGAAAATATTTCCCTGTGAATTGTAACCCTTGTCAAACCAAGGTATATTTAATCAGAATAGTGCTAAATACAAGGTAAATGCTTTTTCTAAATTAGTTACATTTCTATAAAAACATTAGATGCTTTGTTTGTAATTTGGAATTCATTTATTTAATATCCTTTCAGCCACACACATTTAAAAATTTGCAAGTGAGTATGCTTTCAGGAATGAAACATTATTTCTTTTTTTCCTTTTTCTTTCCTTTTTTGCATTCAGATAAAATGAATTTTAAAAAGGAAATAATGCTACCAACACTTTTGAGAAATACCCTGTCCTCTGAGATGAAACCTTTGTTAAAGACTTCTAGGCATTTCTTGTTCTAGAATAAAAATAAAGTTAGATCAATAAACAAGAAGGCAGATGAATAAAGATGCTGGATTTGATCACTGCATGTCTTGTGCATGTGTTAGAATACCACACTGATCCCTGTTAATATGTGTAATTAATATATGGTAATAAAATATTTTTAAACATGCCGTGTAGATATATCCAGATGGAAAAAGAAAAACAATAATATGAAATTACTGTCATGACTCATTTATATAGACACTAGTATTTTTTTAAATAGAGAACTTTTTATTATACACATTAAAGTTATATTTTAAAAATAAGGATTTTATGAAATGAAACATTTGATAACTACATCTTCCTGTACTTTGGTTTGGAGTAGCATTTTGAGGTTGCATTTTGGAAGTGTATTTATCCATAAATATATAGTAATAAATGAGTAAAATCCTGTTATGTTAAAAAACTAGATTTTGTGTAAGTCTCAGAAAATATTTTGCATTCTTTATTTCTATTCAAGTTATAACTGTTACGGCTGTAGAACTTCTAAATATTTCAGAAATTTATTAATTTTCCTTAATTCTAAAGTGTTTAGCAACTTTTTTTATACATTTATTTGTATTTTCACTCTCAAAATTTTAGCAAATTTTATTGTACATTTGTCTTTGGGAAATTTATTGTTATGTCTTAATTTGATAATATAAATTACATAGTACAAAGAAAATTACTTGATTTATAAACATTGGTAACATAGTAAACACATTTCACTATGTGTGAAAAGCAAGTTTGGAGCTGGTGATATAGCTCAGTGGCACCATGCCTGCCTGGCCAGAGCAGGGTTTGATTCCTGAGGTTTTTTATTTTTTTTTTTATTTATTTAAGAAAGACAAAACAAAATAGAAAATGGGCAGAAATAGTACATACTTTCAAAGAAAAGAAATAAACAGTAATAAATCACTAGTTGATGTATACATATTTTCCCCCCACATATAGTTGTTCAAGATACACAAGTGGAACATATAAATGGGAATTCAACCAGGGAGACTGCAAACAGTTCTGTTCAACTATCCAACAAAAACTAAGTTTTATGGCTATCAATCCTATACACTTAGACATGTACGCATTTATCCATATCTTCATTTATGTTGAGACCTAACAATACTTATTAGATTAAAATCCTTCTGAACAAAGATTAATAGTATTGCTGGATTTCACATCATAACACTCTGGAATCAGCACTGAGCACTGCAGTGCCCCTTTCTTTCCTTCAAAGTATTTGTTCATTTCATCATGTGTCATAAGATCAGTTCTCATAAACTGTTGATAGGTTTTACACAAGCATGAGTCTTAACATGTATTTCTATCCTTTCTATGTTAGAGGAAAAAACAGGACAAAGCAGGACAGAACTAAAGTTTTTCCTATAGACACATAAAACTAAAAATACATATAAATCTGCTATATAAGGAGTTCTACCATGGTCACTGTGCTCTTTCTTGTTGTCATCAACAGAATTGGCTATATCATCAGATAAAGTATAATTGAACATATCAGTACATAACACGATTAACAGAAATACACACTATCTACAAAACAGGTAGTAATCAAATCAGAATGGATATCATGGTGAATCATTGTCATTTTCAGTATAGTTGTCTATACTCCTCAACTTGATACCAACAATCTAACAGTTTTGAATAAAATTTGTCAATAATGAGCAGCAATCAAACAAGTCAGATTTAACTAGGATCAGTCATGATACAACAGTGTAAGTCATACAGGGATCCTGATTGAGTTAATAGGAAATTAAAGATGACCACTGTGCTATGTCCTGATACCTTCAGGACAGCTGTCTGTGCCCTCAGATCCAGTGCTTGTATACAAACTAGGTTGGAACAAGTTCCAACCAAGCAGAATGGTGCGAGTAATAAGGGTTTTAATTCTTGATACACTATTAGCTATATCTTCTGCTGGTTTTTTTTTTTTTTTTTTTTTTGAAGACTATTCCTCCCCTTTACTCCCCTAGAATGAACTGTGTCTTTTTGGGTCTCCCAACACGGTTTTGTATTGGGTGGGTGGGGCAGCCTGCTATTTACCTGTTTCCAAACTTTCTCACTCCTGGGCTGGATTTCTAGTTACATTTTTTTCATTTATTAAAGCCTGTCTGTTCAACCTATCCATAAATACTGGTTTAGTTACCTACTCTCTGGTTCCCTATCACATTGAGTTCCATTTTCTCATGGATTTTGGTCCATATAACCTTCTTCAGGCTAATTCTATTTCCTATATAGAGGCTCTCGGTGGACCTTACTCTTCATCTACTCTGCCTGTGATTCTCTCTTTTTTGCCTTAAGTTAGTGTATCTAGGCCATCTATATTAGAAATTATATCCAGCCTTCTTTGCCTCATTTCTGTTGAGCTCTTTTTTCTGTCATTAGTTGTCTGTTTTCTTCATTTCGCTTTCTGCTCCATTCATTGTGGCCTCTCTGCCACTGTTTCTGGAATCCTCTCTCTTTAGAATGTCCTGCAGTATTCTCTGTAGAGTTGGATTGGTGGTTGCAAGTTCCCCCAGTTTCTCTTTATCTTGGAAGCACCTTGTTTTTCCATTAATTTCTAGGGACAGTTGTGCAGCATATATCAATCTTGGCTGGAGGTTATTGTCTTTCAAAGCTTGGATTACTTTGCCCCACACTCTTTGAGATTTGATGGTTTGTGCCGAGAAGTCTGCTGTAGTTCTGATGGATGTTCCCTTGTAAGTGATCTGTTTCTTGTCTCTGACAACTTTTAATATTCTGTTCTTATATTGAATTTCTGGAATCTTGATTATTACATGCCTAGGTATAGTTCTGTTTTGATTGTAGGTGGCTGGAGTTCTGTGTGCCCCATACGTCTGAGCATCTTTACCTTTTCCTATGTTTGGGAAGTTTTCTTTGATTATTTCTATGAATAGGCTTTGCAGTTCATTTGATTGTATCTCTATTTCTTCCTTTACATTCTTAATTCTTAAGTTATAGATCCTCTTATCATCTTCTAGCCTTTATATTGTTACTGCCTGTTTCCTTGTTATTTTTCAGAAGTTTTTCCTTTCATGTTCCCATATTATGAACCAGTTCAGATAATCTATCCTTAGTTTCTGTCAAGCTGTTATGACAGCTTTCAATAGCGTTTTTAGTTTCCTGGTAATCTCTCTGAACCTGCTTCATGTATTCTATGTTTTCTCTATCAAACAATTCTCTCCTTTTTTTGTTCTTCCATTCTACCATCTGTTTTTTCTTGGGAGGTCTTAGCATTTCTTTAACTGTTCTACTTATATCTTGCTTTACTTGGTAAATACTTCTATGAGGTCCTGAGGATACTGCTTTATGTCTATTACTGCCATGCCTGATATTGCATGTTTTCTGTCCTCATTCTCCTTTGCATTTACCTTTCCTGGATCAGTGTTTTCAGGATTGGGGACTGAGAACCCTTTGTTGTTGCCTCCTCATCTCATATTTTTTGTTCCTTCCATACAGGCGTATATGGAGGCCCAGTTTCTTTCTTTGTTGGTTTCAGTTTGTCTGAAGCACCCTGACTAGGTGGTTTTGTCCACCACAGTATACTAGGAGTTCAGACCCGGGCAGCCTATGATGGGCCCGCCCCTCCAGGTCAACCTACTGAAGGCTTCACTGCATTAGGATGCACTACCAGGCACAGGGACTTGATTTGGGCTAGCCTGTTGGGCCTCAGTCCGTGGCGTCATCCAGGTCAAGTGCTCCCTAGCAATCCTGCTTGAGAAGGGACTATATGACTGAAGTCACTGCAGCGCCCTGTCCCAGCCAGTCTGCCCGGTACCAGAATGTCCTCTGTTGGAGCGTCTTTGTCTATGGAAAGGTCTTTATTCCTCTCACCACAGGTCGAGGGAGGGTTCCCCACTAGCTCTGCTCTCAGTTCGGTTCGCCGATTCCCTCTCTCAGAGCATTCGTATCTCTACCCTAGCTTCACCAATTCAGGAGCAGCGGCAGCGAGTTCTATCAGTGAGTTCTAACAGTGGCACCAAGACTTTAGCTGTTCCAATCATAGCACCTGAACTGCATTTCCAATTGGTTTCTCTCAGCTTAGTTCGTTCCTGGGTCGGCGGGGTTTATCTCTCTCTGCTTAGCATTCCCCACACCACACCATTCCTGGAATCTAACTGGCTACCTCAGAGAGCCTCTGTAGTTGCTGTTATCTATCTGCCATCTTTTCTCTTCTCCTGATTCCTGAGTTTGTAACAACACTCCCCAATTTAGTTATTCTTTATAGATAAAAATTAATCATTTCAAATGTATAATTATAACTTTCTTGTATGGTATAACTATCACTGTGTATTATTTTGGGATACTGTCATTCACTGACTAGATCTCTCATGCCCATGTACAGTTATTTACTATTTTCATCTTCATTGTCAGACAGTAGCAAGTTTCCTTTCAATCAGTTTACCTACTGTGAACATTTCATTTAATATGAAACCTGGTGTAACTGGCAGCTTCACTTAGCATTGTCTTTGAGGTTCACCTGTTTTTGTTACTGACTTGTATTTCGAATAGGAATACCACACACTGCCTGTCCATCTACCTTTTGAACATTTAGCACACTTGCAGATTTTATTATTATGAGTAATGCTGCTATGAATAATTCACTGCAAATGTCCATGTTGCTATCAGTGTTTGTCTTAGTTGTTTTTCTCTTGCTGAGACAAAATACATGACACCCAAAGGTTAAAGGAAGTAAGGTTCATTTAGCTCACAGTTCATAGAGGTTTCAGTTCATAATCTGATGCTGCAAGACAGGGTGTCACATGACAGAGGGGCAACAGCTCAAGGTGATGGAAGACAGCAAAAGCAACAAGGGGAGAGAGAAGGAACAAGCCTCTTTCTGTCCTTTATGTTATATGCAGGCTACCCCCTAGATTGGGTGTAGCCCTCACAGCCCTAATCTAGCATTGAACCACGAATCAATCACCAATTCTAATGCCTGTGAAAAGCCTACCCCTCCATGACCACATAAGCTTTGGGGGGACATGCAGACACAAATCATGACAGTGTTCTAATAAGATCCTGTGTTCTTCAACACATCTCATCCTCTCCTCTCCTGTCTAGTTAAGTAACATTATTATCCCAATCTGCAACAGAGGAAACTGTAAAATTGTGTTAACTTCATACAGGTGGAAGATGGTGGGCTGAGGATTCAAAGTAGGTGGTTTGCTCTGTCTGCCCTGTGTTTAATTACTTCTATAATTAATATAATGCTTATTTACATTAATGTGGTTTTATTATATTGATGGTCAAAATTAAATGATGATTCTTACTAATTTAGATCTACCACTTTTAGCACTTTTTTTTTTTTTTTTGTAATTTCCAGAAATCAAACTCGGGACCATGCACTTGCCAGGCAGGTTCTCTATCACTGAGCTATATCTCAGGCCCTTAGAGCTACCACTTTTTTTGCTTTATCATTGGATTTATTATGATCAGAAATTTTTTTGGAAAGAAGAAAAATTGCAGGTACTTTGCCTTATTCTTGTTTGCCTAGCCTCTGTCAAAGAATGTGCCACCTGAAAAGATGTTTATTAAATTAAAGTAGCCAAAAAATTAAAGCATTTGAATTTTTCTTACTTTAGGGACGGTTTTTTCCTTCATTATTTATTTATCCCTTATCCATATCCCATATTTTGAATATTTCAGTGTAGTTTCTGTTTCCTATGCATTTCTGATTAAATAGCCTGAGACTATCTTAAGATACTATAATTCGCATGTTGGTATAATTGCTATGTTGACTGTAGCTCAAGAATTGAGAGTATGAGGTCAGGTTAACATTTTGGCAAGAATCCTACATAAATGAAGTACCTGGAATGTGTTATATTGGAGGCTGTGATCTTGATTGTTATTGGTGGTACTAACTTTAACCATTTAAGTATATGGTATTCACTAAATTGATCAATTTTCAAAGACTTTTTTTCCTTATTCTAAGGAGTCAGTAATTCCTGGGTTGATACTTTGAGATGCTGTGAGTTTCCTATTCCCCTTGATTTCAGCATTCATTGTTTTATGTTTGAATCTAGAATGTCACTCAAAAGGCTTTGTGTTTCGAGATAGAGATTTTTAATGGTGATTGTATCATGAGAGCTTTGAATTCAGTAGTGGATTATTCCTTCCTTTCTTCAGGAAGTGCTGGAATTATGGACATGTGCCACTATGTTTGGCTAGAATTTTTAATATATATGGGCCCATTAATTTTTCTCCCTTAGTAAACTATTTGTAGCCAATTTTAGGGCTCCAGAGTATGGGAACAAAGCATTAGTCTAAAGCACAGCTGATGGTTAGAGAGCATCATAAATGCTCAGGAGCCTATTCAGTAGGTAACCAATAGGAAGTTACTGAGGTATACTAGTTAACTTTTTAAAAATAAAAATGATTCCATATGTCTGTTGAAAGTTGTATTTCTTTTTTTTAAAAAGATCATTCTAAAAGTATCTTTTTATGACTACTTAACTAGTATTATAATTTTACACCATGCCCTACATCATTATAAGTGTTATATATTTCTCTTTACACAAAATAAGATAATCTAGATTAGAGAAACTTTTTTTTTTTTTGAGACAGAGTTTTGCTAAGTTAAGATTTTCCTGGACCCACTATGTAGACCAGGATGGCCTTAAATTCACATCAATCCTCCTGCCTCAGCCTCCTGAGTGCTGGATTACACACCTGCATCACCACACCTGGTTTCCTCTAGAATTTTGAAACCTGTACACTGTTGTTCTCTTACTTAAAATGCTATTTTAAGACATCTACACTATCTTTATTTTTGCTCATTTTTAGATTGTTTTATTTTCTCTGCAAGTTTTATATGTTCTTGCCATCCTGCATTGTGAAGTTTTATCATAACGTGCCTTGAGTACAACTTTCTTTCTTAATACCAGGCACAGGATGGATTTTCAGTCTGAATGTTCTTTTTTTAGTTGAAAATTTGATGCATCATTTCTTCTGTAATTTTTTCCTAGTTTTTCTGGAATGCCTGTTAGTTTGATATTAAATATTCTAGTTTGTTTTTATACTTTCCTTATTTTTTCAGTTATTTTACACCAGTATTTTTCTGACTTTGTCTTTAAGTTTACTTACTGACTTTCTGCTATAATAATTTAAATGATCAAGTTGTTTCTCCATCTCTGATTCTTACAGTGTATTTTTTTGCAATTGTAACATCTTTTTATACTCTTCTAAAACCTTTTTTGTTATTATTTTTTACTTACATTACCTTTTCCTTTTTGTATAGTCTTTCATGTTGGCAGTTTTCTCATGTATATGGAGATTCATTGTCACATCTAAGGTTGATACATAGATAAGCAGATTAGGCAATGTATGCTTGGGCTGAGCTTGATCTTTACTGTTGGAATGAGAATGATCCTTTCTTTAAGACTCCTACTTGTCAGCTTTTATCAGTGTAGCATCTGAGGGCGCTCTGTTTTGTTCAGAAGAATCCTCTGTTACCCTTGTTATCCTGCTTTTGGTGAAAAGTATGGTATAATATTTGGCTGCTGGCAGTCTTGGAACTGAGTAATAAAAGGCAGCTGAACATTTCATCATTTGTCACACAGAGATTTTCACCTAATCCTCTTTTTTTAAAATTAAGTTTCTTGGTACATTTTAGGTAATGATTGCATGCATTATAGGGAGTTCGTACCCATTCATGATATAGAACTTGATTCTTTTTCCATTCCCCTACCCTCCTTTTAACACCTCTTCCTTCCCTATTTATAAAAGCTTTGTTTCTATGTTTTACTTCTTTTTGCATCATTGTTTTTCTTTTCTCCTTCCCCTCCAGTGCTTTTTCCCATTTGAACATTTTCTTCCTATTTTACAATATCTATTATAGATTGTGGTCCTTATTTATACTTTCAGTTTCTCACACTAGAGAAACAGTGCTATTCTTATTTCACTTAAAGAGTATGGACTCAAGGTGCATCCATTTACCTAGAAATGTCCAGCTTATCCTTCTTTATAGAGGAGTAGTACTCAATTATATTTAAAAAAAAAGACATCTTCTTTATCCAGTCAATAGTTGATGGGCATTTGGGTTACCTCCAAGGTTTAGCTATTACAAACTCTGTTGGTATGAACATTGGTATACATATATCTCTGTGGTATGATGCTTTCAATTTTACCAAGAAGGGGAATAGCTGGGTCAAATGGCACCTCTACTCCTGGGTTTTTTTTTTGTTTGTTTGTTTGTTTTTTTTGAGAAATGTCCACTCTGATTTACACAGTGGTTGCACCAGCCTATACTACTACCAACAGTAGAAAAGGATTTCTTTTTCTCCACAGCTTTACCAGCCTTTGGTATTAGTTGATTTCTTGATAATAGCCATTGTTTCTAGGATGACGTGGAATCTCAGTGTTGTTTTAATTTGCATTTCCTGAATGACCAGTGATGTTGAACATTTTTCATGTATTTATTTGCTGTTTCTTCTGGGAAGTGTCCATTCATCTCAAATGCCCATTTTTGGATTAGGTCTTTAATTTGGGAGGTGTGTTGTTTTTAGTTCTTTATGCATTCTAGATAGTAATAACCCTTTTTCTGAAGAGCAGTTTCATGTAATTATTTTGCTCTAAATCTGAAACCTCCACTAAAATGTAGTTGAGAACCTTCTAGCGCTCCCCCCCCCCCCAATTTTCACAGTAACTTTCCCAGCACTAGAGATGGAACCCAGATTTGGAATCTTTTTGCCTCAGCCTCCAAGAGCGTTGGAATTAAAAGCATGTGTCACTATGCCTGACTTCACAGTAGTTTTAAACTGTACCGTGTGAATCAGTTCAATGGATCCATGGTGAAGGGTTAGAAAGAACATGAGCCAGCTATCTAGCTCCTTACTTCCTCCTTTGTTGGCTCCATACCTTAGATTCTATTTGAACCAAAGATTTTATATGAAAGGTTTGTTTTTAAAACTTCTAGTTAATAGTATTGATAGTTCAAATCATAAAATTAAAGACAGAATCATACATGAGGTAGTGTCAATATCTAAATTAACTTTTCCTTTTGCTCCCAGTGTCTCTGTTCATTTATCCATTCAGTCATAGTACTGAGGACTGAACACAGGGCCTTGATTCTGAGCTACTTCTGTGTCATATGTATTTATTTATATATTATTTTTAATCGGGTCACTTCTTACCCCACCTGCACAATTCTGGGATTGCAGATGTCTGTACTTCATGAGATTCCTGATTAACAAAAAGTGATTGGGAATGGATGAGACCAAATTAAGATCAAAAGAAGGACATGATGAGGGAATTAGTATCATAATTAAAAGAGATGATAGCATAATTTAAGCTGCTTTATTACAACCCACTCAGATAAGACTTTAATAAACTATTTAAATATTTGAAAATAATTCAACTCGTATTTTTGAATTTATAATATGTAATATATACAAACATGCATCATATGTCATTAAATACCAGTTATATTCTGTAATTAAGACCAACATTAGAGTTATATTGATTACATAAGATTTAGTAATTGGAAATGAACTGGGTGGTTAAAAGCTCATGAATTCACCTCTGAAAACCTAAAGCAAATTATATATCATACACATGTCAACAGTAGAGGATATATATATTATCTATGTATGTACATAGAAAACTTAAATATTGCCAAGTTCATGAACATGAATAGAGTTTTATCCCATTAATGTTAAGTCCTTAATATACAACACTAGCAGTATAGTTCTTTAAATGTTATTATATAAATTTATGGAGTATAATGTAATGATTACATATATTCGTATATAGTGATCAAATCAGGGTATTTAACATTTCCATCTCCTTAAACAATTTTTGAAATGTTTATTAATGTGTAAAAATTACACATATCTTGGAGGTATAATGTGGTATTTGTGTTCAATATGTACTGATCAAATCAGAGTAATTAATGTTTCTGTCTCCTTACTATTTTGGAGCCTTCAAGGTTTGACTGTCTAGTTTTTTGTTGTCCTTTTTTGAGAGTGGGTCTTGCTGTGTGGTTCAGGCTGGCGTTGATTCACCTTGTGGCTCAGGCTGACCTTGCACGTGCAGAGATTCTCCTATCTCATTCTCCTGCGTGCCAGGATTACAGGTGTGCTCCCCCATGCCCAGCTTTCTGTTTAGTTACCAATAGGGTATATAATAAGTATCAGGGTTCTTCTCTAGAGGAACAGAAACAATAGAAAGTGTATATATAATAATGCAAAGGATTTACTAGGAGGCTTTCTAGTAGAGATCGGAGGTGGAAGAGTCTACAGTGGCCATCTGCAGTCATAGGTAAAAGAGTCTAAAGTGGCTGTCTGCATCTGGAGACTAGTGACTGGAGACTTGGGTAGACTGCTCTACCCAAGAAGATGGAAGCATTGGAACAGAGCGATCAAAAGCGCAGCACCAGTCAGTGTCAAGGCCTAGAAGCTAGTTTTGGAGCCACCAATGTATGCCTACACTGGAAGGCTGAAAACACTGAAGAACTGCTGTTCAGAGGCAATGGTGAGGACTGGAGCTCTTCAGACACAGGCAACTTCATCTTCTTTCCCTTTATTATTCCTTCCAGACTGGATCCAGCCTGTTGGTTGGTATCACTTATACCTGGGTGAGTCTTTCTTTCTCAGTTTATTGGCCTACATATTGATGATCCACAAACAAACCCAAAACTGTGCTTTACTAACTTTCTAGGAATTTCTTAATCCATGCAACTTGATATATCAAGATTAATAGTCACAACTATTAATTAGTTTCATATTTCCATTTTTATTACTACATTTTTGCAAGTACATAATAATTACATTCACCATGGGGAATTGGTACATGTACATAACACATCTTAATTCTTTTTATGTCCCCTCCCTCATCTCTGGTCCCTATTACAATAGGTTAGTATGAATTATAGTCCTCCCTCCTTGGTGCTTTAGATCAGGGATTTCCAATTCCTGGGCCTTAGCCCAATATCAGTTTGTGTCTTATTAGGAACTAGACTGCATAACAGGTGATTAGTGGGCAAGTGAGTGCTTCATCATATAGCTTTATCAATATTTACAGCCTCTTCTCATTGCTTCAGTTACCACCTGAGCTCTTCACATGTCAAATCAGCTGCATTAGACTCTCAGAGAAGTGCAACCCTTTCTATGAATTGTGCACATAAGAGATGTAGGGTTGTATCCTCTGTATGAGAGTAATGACTGATGAGAGCTGAAGTGGTGATGCTAGCACTGAGGAGCAGCTGCAAATGCAGATTAAGATAAGTGAAAAGATTTGACTTGAAAAGAACCATAATAGGCAAGTGACAAGCTACATCTGGTAGACTTTGTAGTGGCAAGGGAGTTGATGTGCTTTAATTATACAACTACGTCTGGTGGCAGCCTTTACGTCAGAATCTGACACTTATTTTGGTCTTCGTGTGACTCACCATTTTATTTTTCACTTCCATTTTTGTCATTTTCCCACACTGCACACTTGTCTCAGTTAAGGTTTGTGTAACCTCACAGGCTAACTCAAGCCAAGCTTAGTATAAAACAAACATCACTGATAGCTTGCATGAAAGTGGGAAAACCCAAGATGACAAGACTCTTTTAAGACTGCCAAGAAAAAAAAGTGCATAAAACAAAAATCTAAGAGTCCTGCTGAAATTACAGATTCATTGCAATGGGTGACTCATATTTTCTCAGCATGCTTTGTATAATGTGACATCTAGCTGTTCAGTGAAGCCATGCAGCCTTCAAAACTGCTTTGCAACATGCAGACCAAGTACTCTGCATTAAGAGAATAGCGTTTTCAAAGGAAAAAGTGTGAACACAAAGAACAGATGAATTACTGAAGGTCACCACTTTTATCAAATACATCTGCACTGAGAGTTTAACTCTTGGTGCATAACTGCATTGCTAAAGCTAAGAGTGCCTTTACTATTGAAGACCTGATCCTGGCTGCTAAGGACACGTATGTCTTGAACTTTCAGGAGAGGCATTCCATCAGAAGGTGGTGCATGTTTGTCTTTCAGCCCGTGTCTATGACTAGATAGGTTGATGAGTGATGGGATATTGAGGCACAGCTGGCGGGATTACCGAGTTACCATGTTGGGCTGTTCAGATTCATAAGTCTGTTGGTGCTGCCAACAAGGCATATGGTGCTTATTTTTGTGAATTATATTTTTAGGAGAGTGATATAATGATGTTACATGGACTTTTGTTCCCATCCAGCACCACAAGTATAGATCTTTGTGAATCGTTGAATGATTATGTATCAGGAAAACTGAATTTATGCTGTCACAAACAGCATAAACAGACACAGTGGCACAGAGAGAGTGGCTGCCGTGACTGGTTGCCTTTCTGGTTTTATTACTTGAGTCAAAGAAGTTGCTTCTGAAAGTCAGTCTCTGCACAGTGTCACTCTATAGAGACATTCTGGCTACTGAAAAAAGTCCCCTGAACCTGACATTTTGAAGGTTGTGATTAAAATTATCAACCACATTAAAGCACATACCTTTTAATTCACGTCCACTCTCACATCTCTGTGAGGAGATGGATGCGGAGTACCCACGTCTTCTCATATGCACAGAAGTTACAAAACTTGCCTGTATATATGGCATAGTCAGCCTGCACAGCGAACTCAGTCTCGCTTCAGGGGAGAGCAGCTACTGTGTGCAGGTCTGCAGGTAAAACAGCTGCATTTAAAGCCAAACCAGAGTTACAGGGCCAGTGAGTAAAATTTGGGGTTTTGAAAGAGTCTGAATCAAGGCCTTTTTTTCTCCTAGCTTGTATTTGATCACTTGGCTCAGCTTTCAAAAGAGTTTGAACATTATTTCCCAGCTAGGAAAGATCCCTAAACTGAGGAGGAATGGATCTGTTAGCTTCTGTGAATAAGCCAAATGAGTTGACTCTGTTCTTGCTAGAAGATCTACTGTTTGAGTTTGCCAGTGATAGTGGCTTTGAAAGTATGTTTGAGACAACTTCAGATCTCCAGACCTTCTGGATTAAAGTCAAGGTGTAGTATCCTAAGACTGCCTCAAAAATATTGAAAAACCTGCTTTCATTTGCAGCATTCTTTTTTGAAGTAGAGTTTTCTGTAGTGACTGTAACCAAGATGAGATTATGGAGTAGACTGACATAGTAGTGGACGTGAACAGTGTACTTTAGGTGTCACTGTCACACATTACCCCCAGAGGGACCAGGAAAACAACTCAGATCTCCCACTGACCCCCCTTTGTGCTTAGTTATATAATAATTTCATTATATATTACAATGTAATAATAATAGAAATAAAGCACACAATACGTGCAGTGAATTTGAATTATCCCAGAACAGTCTCCCCTTTCTCTGGTCCATAGTAAAAATTGTCTTCCAAGAACCTAGTCCTTAGTGCCAAAAAAACCATGGGGACTGCTACTGGGGATGCTAGAACTCACTGCTTCTCTGTGCTGGTGCATCTGTTAGGCAGCTTCCTGTTACCTGCCTCCCTTTCATACACATCTTCTGTCATGGTTTGTGTCAGTGGCCCCAAGCCTTATGCAGTTATGGAGTCCACCATATCTAGCATTTGTAATTGGTTTGTTGTCTTAAGTGCTCAGATTGCTGGTATGAGTGCTAGACCTGGCTAGGGGTGCAGCCAGGATACAATCTATCAATGGGAAGAAGGTGTGTCATTCTCTCTTGCATGCTTTGTTGTTTGCAGCCGGCTATGAATGGCAACCCACCATGTCACCCTGCCATCTGGAGCCAGCTGAGTATGGACTGAAACCTCTATTCTGTAAGAAATAAACCTTTTCTTCCTTCATTTTGCGTGTTGAGTGTTTTGTTTTTTTTGTTTTTTGTTTTTTGTTTTTGTTTTTTTTTTTTGTCTTTTTCGTTTTTACCGGTACCAGGGATCGAACTCACGACTGCCTGCTTTACAAGGCAGGCGCTTATGCCGCTGAGCTAAATCCCCAGCCCCACATGTTGAGTGTTTTGTCTCAGCCATGAGTGATAAATAACCAAGGCACCTTCTAAACCTCCAGTAATAGTAAAAATTATTCTTAATAATTGTCGATGTCCGCTCCCGGCCGGCAGGAAGGACACACGACACAGTCTGGTAGTGGACAACCTTTTTTTTTTATTTTCCTTCTCCGTACAGCCTGCCCTGGGTTCTCCCAGCTGAAGCCTCCTTTGGTCCGCTCCCCGCGGCTCCTTTTGTGCTTCAGCCTGCCCCAAAGCCTCTACCGGTCCGCTCTCCGCGGCTCCTTTTGGGCTTCTACTTCCGGGCTTCTACCTGGCTTCTTCTTCCGCCCAGGGGTGGCACCGGTATATATACGGGTACAGTGTCCAATCATGTTAAAGTAAGCAAGGCAAGCTGATTGGCTAACATCATCAGTTGCCAGGCAGACTATATTGTTGAGCGGGTTGTTTACGCGGTAAGCAGGAAACTAACATATTCGATGGGAGGGGTAATCTACCTCAGGCCTCACTCTTTACTACAGGCCTCACGTCCGCCAAGTGAGGCGACCGGGCTCGGGGCTGCGGCTCCCAACATCTCCCCCTTTTTTATTTTTTATGAATGTGCGCATCGTAGCCCTTCCTGGACTGGGTGTAGAGGCTTATGCCCTATGCGTAGGCCCACCGTAGGTCCTTGGCTTAGACCCTGGTCGGCCGTCTCATGGTCTGCCAAGGCCCTGAGGCCCTCGTCCTTTTTCTAGGGCCAGGCACAAACTGGACGGAACCTGGATGCACACAAGCTTGTACTCATTCTCTCTCCGTAAAGAAATCCCCTCAGAGAGAAATTTAGACCTGGGCAGCATCTAACAGTCCAGCGGCTTACGTGTAGGATGGGGTAGGGCCTGGCTTAGGTCGAGTCATGCTGGGGAGGCACGCTCTTACCCGTCATTGACTCATCTACCCTGCTATATCATAATTTTTTAGAGGAGGAGTGTGGGAAGCTCACCGTCCCTAGACTCGGTCGTAGGCTAGGCGAGCGAGCCATGTATATGCCTGAGGATCTTCTTGTCCATTTTGGGCTACCGCTATTTTTATTTATCTTGTTGGTTGGTCTGTGATGGATCTCCAGTAGGGCAGGTCTGATCTTTAGTCGAGGGCTTTGTTGCCCGTGTCAGTCTCTCCGGTATCCACAGTGGTTCTCGTCCCGATTCCTGTGGGAAAACACAAACCGCGCCTCGGTTCCAGCTGACCACTGGATCCGGGCCCATCCATTGTCCTGTCAGGACATCTTTCCACTTCACCCACCCTTTATGGTTGGGGGAAGGGTTGCAGTGCTCCACAGCTGGGGAGCGATTATCATTATTTAAATTTAAAAAATTGTGTGTGAATAGTGCCATGGATAATCGTGCCTTTGGGGCCAGGCCTTGGCCTACTCCCCCTTTTTGTTTTTGTAAAATTTTTTTGAGGCTTTTATGAGCCCTCTCAATGATTTTTTGACCTTGGGGATTGTATGGGATATCATGTTTTAATTGAACCTCCATCATTTTGTAGAACTCATTGAAGGCTTTGCCTATATAGGCTGGTTTATTATCAGTTTTTAATATTTTTGGTTTGCCCCATGCGGCCCAAGCCGCCAGGCAATGATTGATCACATTAGACACTTTTTTACCTGTTTTTGCTGTTGTAAATATGACGCGAGAACAGGTGTCTGTGGAAACATGAACATATTTAAGAGTCCCAAACTCCTGTATATGTGTGATGTCTATCTGCCAAACATCACCAGGGATCAGACCTCGAGGGTTTACTCCCATCGGTATGGCAGGTTTGTATGTGGCACAGGAGTCACATAGTCGCACGATATCTCGTGCATCTGTTTTAGAAACATGGAAATGGTTTGTTAGTGTCCTGGCATTAACATGAAATTTATCATGGAAGGCACGGGCTCGCTCGATTGGTGTTAGTAAGGTAAAAATCTATAACGGGCGAGTGGCAGTGTCAGCAGCCGCATTTCCCTGTGCCATAGGCCCTGGCAGGGATGTATGTGCTCTTATGTGGGTGGTGAAGACCTTATGGTGTCTGTTTTGAAGCAATGTCTGGATAGACAGGAACAGTCTAGCCACTGTGGAAGTGGATCTAATTAAACTGGCAGTCTCAAGCACTTGTATAGCATTGACCACATACCTAGAATCGGAGACAATGTTAATGGCTTCTGAGAACCGTTTAAGAATCATTTTAACGATCTGTAGTTTTACCACCTGAGGCTGATCTGGTTTAAATTGTATGGTAACCGGGGGCTTGCCTAGGATTACATAGGCGCCTATCCCCGTCTTGGAGCCATCTGTGTATATTGTAGTTGTTAGGACTAATGGCTCAGAGGCAGTAACCTTTGGAAAAATTATAGGGTGCTGAGTGACAAATGACAAGATAGGGTCTTTAGGGTATTGATTGTTTATATCCCCATGGAAAACACATCTCAGAATGGCCCAGGTATCTATGCAGGCAGCCAGGGTCTTGATCTGGCTGGCGGTATAGGGTACTCGGATGGCTTGTGGTCCTGAGCCAAAATGTTGGACAGCTCTATCATGCGCTTTAAGGGCCAATGAAGCGACTGTCTCCGGGTAATGCTCTATGACTTTTGTAGGTGAGACCTTAGGGTGTATTCACAGTAGTGGTCCTTTCTGCCAAATCACCGCTGTAGGCTGTAGACTAGTCTGTAGCAAACAGACATCAAAGGGTCGCCCCGGTTTAATTCTGTGTAAGGTAGCCCCACCTAAGGCTTTTTCTATTCTCTGTAAGGCAGCTCTTGCCTCAGGAGTGAGCCTCCTGTGGGAGGCTATATCTGGGTCTCTCTTTAGAAGGTCGAACAGGGGTTTGAGATCTGAATTTGGTATATGTAAATATGGCCTAATCCAATTAATGTCTCCCAATAGCTTTTGCATGTCATTTAGGGTCCTAACGCCATCCATCCTAATGGTGACCTTTTGTATAAGTCTGGAGGCGACACTGAGGTCCACACCTGCTGACCCAGGGGTGGCCCTTGTTGAAGGCTGCCATCTTGAGCTGTCCTGTCTCTGGGGCGGGGGCCCGCCTGTGAAGGGGGCCCCCTCTGGCCGTTTTTTGGCTCTCTAGCATCTTGTCCACAAATATGGTTGCCCTGAGCATCAAAGACCGACCTACACTCTTTAGCTTTGTGTGATCTCTTCTTGTATCGCCCACAAACATATGGTTTTTTATTCTTAGGGCGAGGCCTAGCATCTGTATTGTTTGGGCAATGACGTTTAATGTGTCCTGGCTCCCCGCAGGCAAAACACCCTTTAGCCTTACATTCCCCTTTTAACCCGCGAGGTCCCCTCTGTTGTATAGCCGCGGCCAGGAGAGCAGCCACTCCCGAGTTGGAGAGCGGCCCCCCTATCTCTCTGCATATCCTAATCCAGGCATTGAGGTCCTTGTTTTTATGAGGAGCTATCGCTGTCTTGTACTCTTTTGTACACTGTTTGAAAATCAGCTGCCTTACCAGCGGTCGAGCCACTCCCGGATCAGAAAATATCTTATCGGCAGCATCTTGCATTCGGGCCACAAAGTTAACAAATGGCTCTGTGGTACCCTGAATTATTTTTGAAAGATACAAGGAGGCTGTTCCAGCACCACTTACTTGCTTTTAGGCGCGGAGCCCTATGGCATTGATTTGTTTATAGACAGCGCCGGGGAACTGGGTCTGGTCATCAGCGTGCCGACCTTCTCCCATAAGCATTTCCTTGTTCCACCCCCGGTTTCCTCGATTGGCGTTTTTTTCAGCCTGCTCGGCAGAGAACTCTGCATACCAGGCTCGCCAATCCAGGTAACTGCCCGAGGGCAGACAGGCCTTTGCCAGCTGAATCCAGTCCGCGGGGGTGAGGGGCCCAGAAGACAGATTCTCCAGCATGGCAATGGTGTAAGGCGCAGTCGGCCCAAAGGTTGTAACTGCATTTTTAAGTTTTCTAATCTGCTTTATCTCAAAAGGCTCCCATACATTGCGTCCCTGGCCCATAGCTACTTGTATAGGAAATATCTCGTAGGGGCCACTATCTATCCCAGGTGGATGTACCTCATGAGACAAGCGTCCCCCCTGCCAAAGCCGCCTGTAAAAATACCGACCCGCCGGCGGCGGAGCATAAGACGGCGGCCGTGATTGGGCGGAAAATGGGGGCCCGTGCATCACTTCCTGTTCTGGCGAAGAGGAAGGGAGCTCCCGGGCGGCCGCCCCGCGGCGAGGGATCGCCTCCGGATACGGCCCCCAAGGTGGGGCGGAAGGCTTCGCCTCCCTCTCGCGCCGGGGAGCGCTCAGGAGCTCTCTACTCCTCCGCAGACCAGGTTGAGCAGAGCGCAATTTGCGGGGCAACGCTGGAAAAGAACCCTGCGACTCCTTATTGAGCGATTTAGGCTCTTGACAGCTGGTCTCTTTGGCCTCTCTGCCATTCAACTTTCCCTCGTCCTCGGAGTCAGACGACTCCGAGGCTAGAGCCCCGTCCTCCTCCTTAGCATCCTTGTTCCCCTTGACAGACACCTCTCGGGAGCTCCCTGACTGGGCCTGCTCAGATACCCTGCATACTTTTGTAAGCTCTTGAGAGCTTTCTCCACAACCACCCTCGCTCTTAGTGCCGCTACCTAGCATGTTTCCCATTTTTTAATATGTTACTCACCGCGTGAGGCCCAAGGAATCCGCCACTTACGCGTGAGCCTGAGGGGAGTCTAAAAGCCCTGTAGGTGCGCGCCACCCAGAGCCCAGGCTTATCCCCAACTCACCTGTCTCGCAGCTCTGTACTGGAGCGTTGTCCACTTCCACGTCGCGGGGGTGATCAGTCCCCGTACGGGCCACCAAATGTCGATGTCCGCTCCCGGCCGGCAGGAAGGACACACGACACAGTCTGGTAGTGGACAACCTTTTTTTTTTATTTTCCTTCTCCGTACAGCCTGCCCTGGGTTCTCCCAGCTGAAGCCTCCTTTGGTCCGCTCCCCGCGGCTCCTTTTGTGCTTCAGCCTGCCCCAAAGCCTCTACCGGTCCGCTCTCCGCGGCTCCTTTTGGGCTTCTACTTCCGGGCTTCTACCTGGCTTCTTCTTCCGCCCAGGGGTGGCACCGGTATATATACGGGTACAGTGTCCAATCATGTTAAAGTAAGCAAGGCAAGCTGATTGGCTAACATCATCAGTTGCCAGGCAGACTATATTGTTGAGCGGGTTGTTTACGCGGTAAGCAGGAAACTAACATATTCGATGGGAGGGGTAATCTACCTCAGGCCTCACTCTTTACTACAGGCCTCACGTCCGCCAAGTGAGGCGACCGGGCTCGGGGCTGCGGCTCCCAACAAATAATCCCAGTGCTGCCTACTCAACAGAACTGATTCTTCTGTAATTTTCATTCCTTCTATTTTGAGGAGTTCTGAAGTGATGTCATTCTGTCACTCATAAATGAGGGCTGGCTGCTGCCCGCTCTTGACCCCTATTTCTAACTTACTCTTCTGCCACCCTAGACACGTTGTCAGCATTATTACCAGTCCTAGTTGACCCTAACTAACTCAGCATTCAGTGCTAAGTTATAACAGCTCAATTAATTTACAAGGGAAAAATGAAATATCTTTCTGTGTCTTGCTAGTTTGGGTGATTGTAACTGTGTGCAAGAATTACGGACATTTGAGGAGAAATTTTCCTCAAAGGAAAGGGAAAGTATATATTGTTGCTAGATGAGATTGAGTTTCTTTTTTTTAAGACAAGGTTTCACTGTTTTCTCCAGGTTGGCCTTGCACTCGTGATCTTCCTGCCTCACTTTTATAGCAGTGGAGATGAAAGGTGTCTGCTGTCACACTTTCAGGCTTCCTTGTAGGACAATTTTCCATTTGCTGTTGCTGGTTTGGTGGTTGAATTTCTATAGGATGTTTTATGCTATTTTCTTTCAGAACACTTAATGAACAAATTTGTTCAATAGTGTTATCTATAAGCTCCTAATTAAATTCAGATCTTAACTGATGAAGATAACCTCTGACATATTTATTCACTGTGTCACCTTGTTTTTGTTGTAAGCATTTGTTTTAAGTTTTCTATTTCTGGAAGAAAACTGAAAAGACATTTTCTGTGTACCTGAATTAGATTAGATTTTTCTGTCTTCACCAAGTGGACTCCCATGCCTTCACTGTATTTCCCAAAGGCCTGCTATTTAATCTTTTTTTCATTGTCTCAGATACCATTGAATCCTTTCTCTCTATCCTATTAATTTTATTCTTCATTTTATTGCACCTTGACATTAAGGGACTGTCATTGTAGAGGATATTATGTTTGGTGTGTCTATAATATTAGTAGGACTAATACGAAATTTTCATAATTGAGTTGGATTGTCTGAGCAATGATGTTGTTTATATCTAGAAGGTTTCCTTAAATGATAAGTTAAATGTGAAGCTTCTGGGAAGAAAAATTTTCAAAATGTATACATTTATTCTCATGAAAATTTTAACCCAGAGACTAATCTATTGTGCATCATAGTTCAGGTTATTTCATAAATACTATGTTTTTAGTTGCTCAAAAATAGACCTTTATATACTGTAACCCAGTTGTCTTTTGTCATTCTTCTGAAAGCAAACATCTACTGTGGAAGTGACAGTGACCGGAGTGTGATAGAGTATATATCCACTGCTGTGTGTTTACATGCTAGGTTAATAGACCTTATTGTAGGGTTTGATAGACTAGGTTTTCTAGATCTGGACACTTTCTAGACTTAATGTTAGATATAGAAACTTGGTAGTAGATTTATATGAATTTAAATGTTTAAATTAAGGAATTTAAATGAAACTAACTGTACTGATACAAAAGTATAACCTAAATTTGTGTGAAAAAATCCTAGTTCATAACATACTTTAGAGCTTTGATTTTTTAATTTCATGTAAATTTTGGTTGTTGGCAAAATTTCACATAATCTGTTGCTGTGTTGCAGGTTTTGCTATTTGAATCTTATGCTGCTTTGTGTCTTTCACTATTTGTAATTAATTTCTAAGACTTCTGTAGCTTTATTTTTTTCAATAATATAAAGGTCTATTCTAGTGATTTTCAATTTTTGGCATTCTGTTGAAAGTATCAATTTGTCACATAAAAGGAAAAATTAGGTATATTTTATTCATGTTAAAGTCACACACTAGCTTTTTAAAGGGGGCTTTGACTTAGAGTTGCAAGCCTGAGGATATTGATTTGAATTATGCATGACTGTCTGATGTGCAGTTGCATTAGGCTGCTGGATGGATAATATAAACATGTTCTGAATTTTTATGAGTAGCAGGTTAAAAATAGAACTAATAACCAACTACATATTTGGAAATTTGATTCTTATAGTGTACAACTATACAGGATTGATATCTGAAAAAGGTTGACTACAAAGTTATAACTTGTTTTATAATTGACAACACAGAAGATAATATTTAGAAATATACTAGGTCAGTGGGATTTTTTTTCCTGATTTGTTGAAATTTTGACATACAAAACAAATAACATGAAGGGAATAAAGGTTACTTTTATAGATTGTTAGTTGATTGCCTTGGTGTACTGTTTTGCGTATATTTTTAATCAGTATGTTTTTGATACCACCTTGCCATTTCATTTGTGAATTCTAGAAGTGCAGTGGGTACAAGTAAACATTGTACTTTACCTAGGAAATTGACATTCTCACAAAATCTTGTACCCTTCACTCACATTTCAAACTATGAAAAAACATCTCTAAGTACAGTCTGTGTCAGTGACACATTTTAATTCATATTTCTAACTATATGTTTTGCTTAAAATTATAATAGTTACTTAATTGTGAAATGACAGCAAATTATAGTTTGATATTAAATGTGACAATTATGTAGTTCATGTGCTTTTATCATACATGACTTGTGTTTGTATTTAGAACTTAGCAAATTTGAGCTATCATACATTGATAGTAATTTGTTCCAAAAAGCTGCTTGATATTAAGGTTATTAGACTTTGTTCTATGTAGTAAATATTTTCTAGCTGTTTTTTTTTTTTTGTATTATTAGTGGTGATTTTTCAGATCCAGAATTTAAATATTACGGCAGCCTTTTCAGATTTTTTTTTTTTGTTTATGGTTTTTGGATTTTATACAGTGTTCAAAGACCTTTCCTTTTCTCTTGTGAGGTTTGAAAAAATGTATTTGTTTTCTTCTAGTATGTTTATCTTTTTCAGTTTTCTACCTGTGAATCTGATCCAAACTGATTTATTTTCTTGCAAGGACTAAAATGGAGATCTAGCTTTTTTTCCAAATGGTTAGCCTATTTTTAACTGTTATTTATTGAAAAATTAATTTTATTAACTTACATGAAATACTTTTGTTATATGCTAAGTTTTTATTTGAACTTGTATATATTTCTAAACTTGGTTTAATTAATTTCTTTAGAGGGTCTAATATTTTGATATTAGTTTTGTTACTAAAATGTTATAATCATTCTTGCATGTTACTACTTTAAGAGGAACTTAGAGCAGTTCTCCTGTTTTGATGAAGAACACAGTGAACTTACATTGGTGTTTTTGGATTACTTTCTAATGCTGATTTTAGTTATCAACATTAAGTTCTTTAGTGTCCTTTCTTTCCATTTCAAAACATCTTTTTTTTTTCCAAAATACATTTTTTCCATCATCTGTATTTTATATTTTTTCAGTCAGGTGACCACCCCACTTTGCTGCTGTTGTCATTGCTGTTAGCTGGGCTTACCAGCAGTCTGGTGTCCCTTCTTACTGTGTACTCCGCCCTTTTTCCCCGTGACTCACCTCCTCTGTGCTTAAATACTTCTGAGCTTTCCTCTGTGAACAGTATCCTCCAAGTTGCTTCATGAGGATTTTTAAGGATGTTTGTAAAACTCAACTAAGGTGCATTCTATTTAGTTACTATGTACTAACAGTTTCTTTCCTTATGAATTCTTTTTAATGACTAGTCAGCAGATGCTTCCATATCTTCTTATTCATTTTTTCCAAATCACTTAAAAACTAGAATTTAATTCTCATTCTAGCAAAAAATTCTTAGTTTAATATTTTATTGTGGTAAAATTTACCTCATGTAATAGAAAGACTTCATGTAAGTGGAATTATATAATATTTGCCTTTATGTCTAAGTGAGAAGAGACTTTTCAAGGTGCATGTTATGTCAGAATCATATTATATCTGAATGTCATTTTTTTGGAATATTGTTTCTTTTAAATGTGAAAGAAATACACAAAAAATGTTACTGCTTTTTTCTTTCTTTCTTTTTCTTTTTTTTTTTTTTTTTTTTTTTTTTGAGATAGGTCCTGCTATGTAGTCCAGATTATCCATAAACTCACTGGGTAGTCCAGGCGGGCCTCCACATCGTGTTTTCCTGCCTCAGCCTCCCAAATGCTGGAATTTCAGGCATGTGCCACTGTATCTGATGTCTTAGCCATGTTTAAGCATCCCATTTTTTAGCATACTGTTCAGCAGTCACCACCATCCATTTTCAGAGTTTTTTTTTTAATCACCCCAAACAGAAATTCTTCAGATAGAAATCATGTTCTCCCTTGCTCAGTTCCTAGGAACTACTCTTCTACTGCCTTTGTGAATTTTTGCCGAAATAACACGAATGAGTGGAATCATACAACATTTGTCCATTTATGTATGGCTTATTTCACTAGTGTAATGTCTTCCACACTCATTCTTGTGACATGTAGTAGGACTCAATTCCTTCTTACAGCTGAATCACATTCCCTGTATGTGTGTAACCTGGTTTTGCCTGTCCAGTAATCCACTAGGATAGTTGGGATAGTTGACTGCTTCTACTCAAAGCACTGGGCAGCACTTTGTGAACATTGAGGTGTTGCTTCCCAGTTCTTTGTATGTACCTAGGGATGGGACTGCTGGGTCATTGCTGTCACCAACTTTTGAACAATTTTCCATTTCACTATTACTCCATAGCTTCACCATTGCTTTACCCCCACTTTAGGTGCCAGTTTTTGTTGTTTACTTGGTATAACATAGTGCCTCTGTGTGGCTTTGATTTTCATTTTCCTGGTGACTAATGATTTGCATACCTTTTCATGTGCTTTTTGTCCATTTCTGTGTCTTTGGAGAAATGTCTCTTCAAGTCTAGTATTTTTATTTTTTTCTTTTTATTACTCATTTTTGAATTCTTTGATATTTTCTGTTCTGTGAGTTATTTTTTCCCTGTCTTAAGAATGCACTTTGATGTCTGTAACCGTTTAATTTTGATGAAGTCCAGTTTATCTCTTTTTTCTTGTTGGTGCTTTTTACAGTGCCATTGCTGAGAAATAACTATGACCAATGTAATGAAGGTTTCCATGTTTCCATGAAGAATTTTAGAGTTTAAAACTCTCGTATTTAGATCTTTCATCCATTTTGAGTCAATTTCCATCAATGGTGTAAGGTCAGTGTGTCTTTGCATGTTGCTAAGTGCTTGTTTTGGCACTTACTGAAGAGTATTTTCCCCTATTCAATGGTATCAGCACTTGTCAGAATGAACTATGTACATGTGGTTTTATTTCTAGACTACTTCACTGATCTATGTGTCTATCCTTCTGCTAGTCATGCTAATGAACATTACATGTAATAATTTTGTGAAGTTCAAATCCTGCTTCTTTGTTGTTCTTTATCATGATTGTTTTAACTTCTCTGGATAGTTTTACAGTTGTATATAGATTTCAAGATCAGCTTGACAGTTTCTACAAAGAATTTATTTGAGGTTATTATGTAGAATATTGCATCTGTAGATGAACTTAGAGAAGGTAGCAATTTTAACACTGTTCAGTTCTCTCATCCCTGAATACAAGATGTTTGTCTCTTTAATTTCTTTCAATAATGTTATACAGTTTTCAGATATTTTCATAGTTCATTGTAACATAATACAACATAGTTCGTTGTAACATAATTATTTATATATTTTATAAATATATAAAAATTTCAGTCTTTGTAAGGATGAATAGTAATCTGTTGTGTGAATATATTACATTTCATTTATTTCCTTCTATGGATAGATTTGGGGTTGCTTCCATTTTGAGCTTTTGTGAATAATGCCCCTGTGACTATTGATACAGGAGGATCTGTTTGAGCCTCTGTTTCATCTTGTCTAGATATATTTCTAAAAGTGGAATTGCTTGATTCTGACAGGTTTTGTTTTATGCATTTTGGTACATTGTCATCAGAGCGCTTTTACTTTTATAATTGGTGCATTTAACAGTTTATTATTATTCTAATTTTTATTTTAAAGAGAATAAAAGCAAACAAAATGAAAGAATAAAGCCAATCAAAACAAAACAGTGTGACACAGGACTTCAAAACAAGATAATAGGAAATCAACAGTGGTTACTATAATGCTTCTTATTGTCTTCAAAATAGCTGTCTGTACCTTCAGAAGTAGTAAAATCAAACAAAACAAAATAGAATTCATAAAAACAATACAATGAATGCAATATAGGATTTAAAAACAAGATAACAGTAAATCCAAAATGGCTACCATAATATAGCTTGTCATCTTTGAAATAGCTGCCCATGCCATCAGAGATAATAAAATCAAACAAGACAAAAAAGAATAAAACCCAACCTAACAAAACAATGAAAATGATACAAAACAATGAAAATGATACTTCAAAACAAGATAATAGTGAATTAACAATGGCAACCACCTTCAGAAGGAGATCTCCCATAGATGCTACATTGTGTGTTATCATCCTCTGAATAGATGATCAGACTACTTTCTGGCTTTAGGCCTGCAAAAGTCAGTGAAACATTAAACACTATGAGCATTAAATTGTATTTTATGTCAATATCTATTGCTGCAGGCTGTGTTTCTCTGGGTCAGCCAGTCGCTTACAGCAGTGGGCTGAGGGGCGGGTGTTGACCCTTTTTTTGTTTTACCAAATCCATTTTACTCATAGGTAAAAACAAAGAAAAAGAAGAAGAAGAAAACTGCAATAAAATTTTAAAGTACATCAATCAGGGGGTTTGGCTTTTCTTGTCTCCTAGCCCATGTGCCAGAAGGGTCTTGCGTCTGGTTCTCTCCCAGCAGCCTGCACATGGTGTTGACATGCACTGAGGGCTTTTCTCTTACTCACTTCTTGTTCTTTGCCCCTGCAGTCCAGGAATGGCACCGACTCACAGGAAGGGGCTGGTATCTTCCCAGTGGCCCACACATGGTGTTGACTGTCAGGGAGGGTTTGCTTTTGTTGACTTCTTGTTCTCTTCCCACACAGTCCGTGAATGGCACTGACTCATGGGAAAAGGCTGGCATCTGGCTCTCCCCCAGCAACATGTGCATGGTGCTGACTCACAGGGAGGGCTTTCTTGTTGATTTCTTGTTCTCTTTCCTCACAGTCTGCAGATGGTGCTAACTCACAGGAAAAAGCTAGTGTTTGGTTCTCCCCATCTTGGCTGTGCATGGTGCCAACTTGCAGAGAGGACTTGCTTCTTGTTGAATTTTAACAGTTTAAAGTATGTCTTCATAGTAACTTTTTTGTTTTAAGGTTCATTTTTCTGATGTCAGTACTGGTACTCTTGCTTTCTTGTGGTTCTGTTTGCAGAATTATCTTTTCTCAGCCTTTTGCTAATGGCATACTATGGATGTAGTGAGGGTTTGGTTCCAGACTACTGCATTAAAGCACGTATGTTGATAAGACAAGTCACACCAAACCTCTTGGTATCCCAGTGTACAGTTTGTTATTGATATGAATGGATTTTTAAGTTAATTTTTGCTTCTCATTTCAAGTCATTTTCATTTTTTCTCCTCCTTTAGCACTTTTTTCCTTTATAGGGATAATTTATAATGTAGCATTTGAAAATCTTTAGTCACTTTTCACTTTAAAAAATTGGTTTTAATAGCTTCTTCACTTTTTAAAAAAGATTTACTGTATACATGGTACCTAAATAAACTAGTTTAAATCAAGATTATGTAGAAACATTGCTCTTACATAGCTCTGTTCCTTTTTCCCTGTTTTTTTATTGTATTTTGTCAGATATATTAATGTTATAAAACAAATAGAATTGTTATCAATTATTCCTTTTCCATTTTTGTCTTTTCTTTAGCCCCACACAGCTTTGTTCCACTTGCCTCCTTTGAGTAATCACAAGCAAATGTATTACACATACATAAAATTCCTGTGTGTTGGAGACCCAGTAGCATATTAGATGCACACTTTTATAATAGTGCTTTTTATCAGTTTATAGAAGGGAGAAGAAAAGCATGCATTTTTATAGTCTTTTAAATTCATTATCTTTTCCTTGCACTATTTTTTCTCATGGATTTGAATTATTATGAAGTGACTTATTTTTGGCCTGAAAAACTTCTGTTTTTCATTTTTTTCAATTTTTATTTGTACATTTTTCAGTGCATAGTGATCACATTCCTTATGGGGAGTTGGTACATGTACACAACACAGCTCCTTTATTGGTTTTGAACCCCCCCCACCCCATCTTTTATTCCCTTTCCCATTTGCAAAAGGTCTGTCTTGCTATTCCTCTTATAGTGGTAGCTCCATGTCGAGCTTCTGGCTTTTGTGGAATGAGACACATTCCACTGTGGCTGAGGGGTTTTGTATGATTTGGGGGTGTCTTCAGATGGATGGTGTAGTGATATAGGAATGTTACAGAAAAATTTTTTTTATAACTCTCAACTTGCTAGATATAAAATATGCCCAGTTCGTGTTCCCCAAAATCAAAGAATGATTTCTGAGGAACAACAGAGGTTCAGAGTAGGAAAGTTTATTAGAGAATGATAGCTTCTGAGAAGCAGGCAGGGGCCAGAGTGAGTTGCCAGTGAACCCACTTCACAGAGGAAGTTTTATAGAGCAAAATCACAAGGTGGGTTCAATGTAGGTTGAAGCTATGATAAACCAAAAAGATTACAGTTGTAGCCACTTAGGTAATACCCAGTTGGGAAGCAAGTTACTAGCATGTACATGGAAAGAATAAAGAGCTTCGCAGGATAAAATGGGTCCAAGGGTCTTGGTTACCCATCGAAATGACTGATGTCTAGCTAGACTTTATTGGACAAGGTGTCACCAGTAGTCTTTGGGGAGGTGTGTAAGCTGGTCATTCCACCTTTATCTTGAGAGTGGGCCTTCAACAGGATGTGCATCTGGATAACTGTAATGTGTTCTCATCATTTGTATTGACTCTCAAGGTACAGCCCTGTCTGCCTGCCTATAATATTTCTACCTCACTTAGCTGTCTGTTATACTAGGATACGTAGCCCCACTGTCTCTCTGGTTGCAGGTTGTTTACTGAGTTATGTTAGAATACAAGCCCTTTACATGTGTTTGCAGTTTAGAAATGTGGCACCCAATTAATAGTGCTGCTTTTTTGAGGATGGAAGTTTGTGAGAAGAAAAGGTCTGACAACTCACAGGTGAGAAGTATAAGCCCAATTGACAGGCTGATTTCACTGTAACTTGAAGACCTTTAGAATTTTGAGATAAGTATTGTGGAAGGAAGAAGCAAGCCTATAACTTTGGGTAATTTTGATCACGTCCTGAAACTGCAGGTGTCTTTAAAGTAAGTTTTAAAATTACGAGTTTTCTTGTGTCCTTTCTATCTATCTTTATTCCATCTAACCTCTTCCTACAGAGTATGCTTCTTCTTCTTTTCCGGGGAATGTCTCCAATGTTTTCCTTTCATGCTGTTTGTAGTGTTGAGAAGGTATTTATTGAATTAAGGAGATTGTTTCTGTTCCTAGTTCACTAACACATAAATTGATGTTTAATCCTTTCCTCTAAGCTTTGAGATTCTATGGCTTCTATATTTTAATGTCTGTGTTATGAATTATACTAAAAGACATTTGATATACTTTTTTATTGAATGAAGTGAAGCCGGATTTGTCATGCTATGTTTGATTTACTGTTTTGTTGCCTTTGAGAGTTTTACAACTACATTTTTAAAGGAGCTTGCTATAAAACTTTTTCCATATTATTTCTGTTCAAGCTTTTAACAATCATAAAATAAGTATTGGATTATTTCTTCTTTTTTATTCCCTAGGACTTTATGTAACATGTTTGGTAGACTCAGTCTGTAAAATTATTTGTACCTAATGATTTTTATGGGAAATAGACTTTTACTGATGGAATATTGAACCATTGTAGGTGGAATTGGGTTCTCTTTTTATTCATGAGTCAGTTTTGGCAAATTATATTTTTCTCAGAAATTCTTTATTTTCTCAGAATTATGATTATAAAGTTCTTAAAGCATTCTTCTTTGCTTAAACCTGTCAGAGTTTTCTTTCAAAAAATCCTTGATTCTTTTAAAGAAACTGGTTTTAGATTTGTCAGTCATCTCTACTGAATTGATTTTTAAATATTTCATGCTTCTATCTTTATTTTTTTCTAGTTTCTTTAGATTTATACTTTCTTTACTTTGATTCTTGATTTTTCTTAAGTTATGTATCCTTTTTTCATCTTCTAGCCTTTGAATTGTTTCTTTCTGGTTCCTCATTATTTTTAAGAGGTCTTTTCTTTCGAGATCATATATCATAAATGTCTCTTCAAGTTTCAAAAGGCTAACCTTTAGTTTCTGTCAAGGCATTTTGCCAGTGTTCAATGGAGTTTTTAGTTTCCTGGTAATCTCTTTGGATCTGTTTCATGTACTCTAGGTTATGTTTAAATTCTTCATCAGAGGTTTGTCTTTCTTTTCTGATTTCCTCCGTTCTTCCATCTGTGTTCTCTTGGGAGGGGCTTATCATTTCTTTAATTAGTCTTTTTATATCTTGCCTCACTTGGATCAGAAGTACAGTTTTAAATTCGTCTATGAGGTCATGAAGGTATTTCTTTATGTCCACTGATGCTGTGTCTAGTATTGGATGGTTACTGCACTGGTTCTCTTCTGTATTTACTTCTTGTGGGCTTATTTTCCCAGGTTCGGCAGCTGGAGATTTCTTTTTTTATTTCTATCTCTTGTCATGTTTCTGGTTTCTTTTAGACTGGTGTGTCCTGGGGGTCTCTGGTCCTCTCTGTATTGCTTAGGGTCTTTCTGAAGTGTGCTGACTGGGGTTTTGCTGCCCTCCCCAATTTGCTGTTATCTGAGGTACACGCAGGGATGCAGGGACGGTGCAGGCTAGCTTTGAGCCTCTGAGCCAGTCAATCTGCAAGTTAGGCTGTACCTTGTGGACTTCACAGAGTTGCAGCAGTTTTGTACCTGCTTATTGGGTCCCAACCAGAGGCCTAGCAGATCCTGCCAGTTCTCTGCTCCAGGGGTGGCTGACTGATGTCACCATGGCGCTGGGCTCTGCTCAACTCCAAGCTGTCCTCCACCAGACCTCTCTGTACTAGAGGCGAATATCTGACGTCACTGTGGTGCCAGGCTCTGCCCAACTCCAAGGTGTCCTCCACCAGTCCTCTTCCACCAGTCTTCTCTGTGTCACTGATACCGCTGTGGTGCCGGGCTCTGCCCAATTCCAAGATGTCCTCCAGCCAGCGACAGCAGTCACGGGACCCAATCCCTAGCACTCACCAGGAATCAATGCAGTTCTTCCTCTTGGGTTCACTGCACACTACACTGCGTGTCTTCACTGTGCTCCCAGCACAGCGCGGATGGGTCAGAAAACGGCGGTGCCCAGCTTTGGCGCCCAAGTGTATGGTCCAAGCTCACGGTCTCCTCCGGCACAGCCAGGTAGCTCTGGCTGCTTCAGGGGGCCCCAGGTCCCAATTTCCAGCACTCACTGAGAGCCAATATAGCTCTTCCCCTTGGATCCACTGCTCACTGCACTGCGTCCTCCTGTTAAGGGCCCAGGATTCGCCGACTCCTGTTAAGGCAACCATGGTCTAAGCGCGACCTTGGATCCTCCAGGTGCACCTAGTACTGTGCAGAGCGGGTCTCAGTGAGCGCTTTGGGCTTCAGCTCTCCACCTGCGCTTTTCCTTTCTCTTCCTAGTTTTATTTTTCCCTTGTTTATTAAGAATCATTATCCATTCGTCTAGCCCTTTCCATGTTGTCATATTCTAGCATCTATCTGATCTGATTTCTCCACAGAGACTCTCCAGCCAGCCCCCTAGCAAGCTGCCATTTTTTCCTCGTGATTCTTACTTTATTTTTCAATCTTTTTTTTTTCTTTTTTTTGGTACTGAGGATCAAACTCACAACTGCATGCTTGCAAGGCAGGCGCTTATGCCACTAAGTTAGATCCCCAGCCCTATTTTTCAATCTTTTTAACATATATATTTAAAATTGTACCTTTCTCTGGACCATTTTAATTGCAATCCTTAATATTAATATATAGAAATACAATATTTTTCCTCTTATTAGTATGTTTGCCATGCATAATAAATACACCTATTGTGAGAAATTAGTGTGTGTACATACTGCATCTTGATGCTTATTTTGCCTTCCCCTCTTCTCCTTTCCCTCTCTTCATTCCCAATTCCTTTTCCCATTTCTGTTTTCTATAATTTGTTTTGCTCTTTAAATTATTTAGACTTTGGGTTTATTATATAAGAGAATGCATGTGATATTTAAGTCTGTGTGCCTGATTAAATTTTACTTACCATTATGGTCTCAAGGTAAATCCATTTTCCAACAAGTGTCTCAAGGTTACTCTTATATGGCAGAGTTGTGTTCCAGTGTGTATAGTAAATACCACATTTTCTTTTTCTATTCACCTGTTCATGGGTATGTCAATATCTTCCAAAACTTAGTTATTAGGAGTTGTGCTGCTATGAACGTGCATGTATCACTGCAATAATAAGATGTCTCGTATGGGACAGTATTTTGATTTGCATTTTATCTTCTAATAGTCCTACTCCCTGTCATTATTTCTTTTAGTTCCTGGGTTTGATCTTTAAAAATCCAAAAGAACTAAACTAATTTCTCAGTTCTGAGTTAAGTATATTGTGATCAGGTATAAGAATATCCATAAAGCCAGCATTAGCCATTTCTTAAGACTGGCCTGTGGGGGCTGGGCCAACCCCTTCCTATGAACCAGTGGTGGCTAGGTGTCCTGGGAAGTGAACCAAGAAGAAGCATACCTCTTCATGTGAGCCTGGGGCAGTCTTAGGCTGGGCTAGCCCCTTCCTGTGAGCCAGTAGTGGCTATGCATCCTGGGGAAAGAACCAAGAAGAAACCAAACCCTTTCTGTGATGCTTTGCTTATTCTCAGTTTTAAACATATATCTTGAACATTTAGTTCTCTGTGACATGATCTTTTCAGTTTTTCTGGGAAAATACCCAGGAGGGGAATAGATAGATTGAATGGAACTTCCAATTCTAGTTTGTTAAGGAAGCTCCATACTGATTCCACAGTGGTTGCACTAGTCTACATATACATAGTATTACAGTATTTTTAAGCATTATGTTTGAAATAATTTCAGCCATATTATGTTTGTATATTACCCTGTGTTTTCTGAGTATTTTCCTCCTTGTTACCTTTTCATAATACGATTCCTGGGCATAATGAAGTATATAGAACTTTTTGATGGTTTCTACATTTTATGGCATCTGGATTTCTAGACTTTTTCAGTTTGAATAACTTTGGGGATTTTATTTTATTTTGGCACCAAGGATCGAACTCACAATTGCACGCTTGCCAGGCAGGGCCTTATGCCACTGAGCTAAATCCCTGGCCCGGGGATTTTAGATACATTGAAGCAAAACATTGTTCACATTAAAGTTTAATTCACTGATGGTACCTAGCATAATATTAATGGAAAATGTTGGCAAAGTGGACATTACTTGATATAAACATCATAATCTTATGAGGAAAAAATACTGTGATTTTGTCTTCTGACCTTGACATGCCTCCTTCTCCTGTAGCACTATGAACTCACCAGTGTTTAGCTGTTGAAGCAGAGGGACAATCCTGAGAGCTTATGTAGTCAGGCAGGAAGGCCTATACTTCAAATATTAAATGGTAGAAGTGTTTAAGTGGACTTTCAGAAATGGAGTTTCCCTTTCAGTGATCTATTGTAGTCCTAGAAATGTTCACTTTCATTAAATTAATAATTACTCTATTCTGATTTCCAAATGGAGCAGTTATGTATTCATAGTAATTAAAATTATAAGGATCTTCTGCTTTTCGTTTTATAGATACGAGCTCAGAATACTTAAATGCCCACTTAGCTTCTTAGTAGCAGACCTTGAGTTTAAACTCAGTTTTCCTTACTCCTATTAGTATTTCCTACTGATTTTCGTTACACCAGTATAAAACCTTTCTAAGTCAGGCCAGTGAACTTTCAGTAACTTGCATAATACCTAAAACAAAATAGATACTAAAATAAATGCCCGTTGTTTACCAGAAACAACAGGAGGCACTGACAGGTTAGTCTGAAATTGCCTGGAGCACTTTGTACTGACCTTGGGTTGCTTTTGGGTACAGAAACAGCACATGAAGCCTCTCAGTGCAGGTCTGCATGCCTTGCCCCAAGATGCTCGTCACAGAATGTGGCGTTGGGCTCGAGTAATTTGTGGCAGGAGTGGATTTAGTCAGGTATATTTTCAAACCTTGAGAAGAGTAATTCAACTTTTGGGGTGTCCCAACTTGAGCTGTATAGCTGTATCATCCTTTTTATTGAGGAAAAATAGGTGTTGGACCTCTCTTGTGAATCTCCTTATAAGAACTTAAAACAGGTGTGTCCTTTCTTCCACAGCTAGTTTTCTTTTATTTAGGAACTTTGGTAACTACAGAGGATGTAGAAGTTGAGGTATAATGAGATTTGAGTTGAAACCTCTATGGAGAATTCATACTATCAGATTGAATTTATGAATTTAAGTGTCTGCATATAAGTTTACGAGCTTTTCTGTAGTTAACTGTATGTTCGTATCTTGGATAACGATGTTTCCACATTATCTAACTGTATGATCATTTATAAAAGAATTAATATATATTACTACATTGATGTTTTTCAACACTCAAGTTTAAAATAATTAGATATTCATTAAAAGTGCGTATCTGGCTGCATCTCCTAGTGCTTGTGAATTGTCACGTCATGTGAAAAGACTGAAGCATATGACTTATGTGTGTATATTTGTCTTAAAGGTGAATTTTAACTTCAACACAAAATCAACTTCACTCTATACATATACTATTTTTAAAAGTATGTCACAAAATGAAATCCTGAAAAATACTTTGTATAGAGGAAAAATGTGGTATTTAATTCTTAATATTTTAAGAAAGGTCTCATCTGATCAAAGATGTTAAATAATTACAAAAATATTTGATAGATGCAGTAATAAAAGAGGGAAGCATAGGATAAAATGTCTGACGTAGTCTAAACTTTTAACTGACAATTTTGCCTGGTGATTGTAAAAAAATTATATACCATTGTGCAGTGGTGTTTTTGTTGTAGACCAACACTTCACCCTGAACTATCTGTATGTTCTTACAAATGAGCTCTTCTGAAATTTTTAATGGGATATAATATGACTGTAATATGAATGTCTGTATGAGATACTGTCTTCAATATAGTTTTCATTACTGAAGATTCTCAAACAAGAGTTTGCTTTGGTCTCCAGATGTGACTCTTGATTTTCATATAAGCTTATTTTAATGTTTATACCTCTTCTAATAAGTCATATTTTCTACCCAATGACTTGATACTGTTTAGGTTTTTAAAAAATTATTTGAGCTGTCGATTTTCCAATATTATCTATCTAGTCTATTCTCTATATATTGTATTTTTTAAGGCAGGAATAGTGGTACCAGCAATTATAAATTCCTAGTGTCTAGGTGGCTTGATTCCTGCCATGGCAGTTTTGTGTTTGATGAGACACATAATGCAGTTGTGGGAGATTGCTTGTCACTGGTATCCATGGTAACACCAAAGATACTTTGGAAGTCAGAGGCATGGAGTGAGCCACAGTAATAGGTCTCATTATAAGGGCAAAATACATAAAAGGTTCAGGCATATGCTTTTAATTAGTTTCCACAAATAGCAAGAAGTGGCAAGGATGCAGTGAAATTATATGTTTCACAGTATAAATATACATTCTGAGTACTCACATTGGACAGTTTCTGAGTCTCAGGATGAACATAGGAGCACACGTTGATAAAAGAAAACCCTTTTTATAAAAATGTATAATTTGCTTGTTTATTGTTTTTAATTCTCATTTCTACAACATAGTTTATTGAGAACATCACTCTTTAGGCCTTCCTTTGTTTATTCTGAACTAAACAGGAAGTATACTATCTATCTATACAACATGCAAGAATGATTCCATGCTTTTTTGATTTAAATGCAAATAAGACAGTAGCCAAAATTCTTACTGTTTAGGTGTATTAAATTTGAATGAGTTAAAATAGGATTCAGGAAAAGAAACGTAGAATAATTATTTTCTGTTAGACAATTATGATGGATAAAAGATTAATAACTTTTAAGAAAAAATTTTTTAAAGATTTTCTTTTGAATTGCAATCTGTAAAGAATAATCTTGTATTGCATTGCAATTCAACACATTATTTCTTCCTGTTGCTATAGAAACTAATTCTGGTGCAGCTGTGATTGCTAATCAAAATTCTAACATTATACAACCTTTTTCCTCCTTAATGCTTCATTTTATTTTTAGTTATAAAATTATACATTTCAATGGTGAGTTCACAACAATGGTCAAAACATTAATGCAAAGATTTTAAAAAATTTGAGCCCTTTCTTTGAAAATAAAGAGGTATTCATATTATATAGTTTCAGTATGAGTAACAAGAAAACAATGCCTTTTTGCTGAATTACAAAGGTCTGTAATTGCTTGAACATTGTAAAGCACTTAACTGCTTCATAATCATAAGTTGCTACTGTTTCATGCCTTTATTTTTGATGTGTCTGGTTACTTATTATAAACATTTTTTTAAAAAGCCCTTAGCATGTCTGAGGTCTCAGCACAGAATTAGAATGACACTTCTTTATTGTTTTATTCTCAGTTTTGAGAGCACATCCCTAGGTAATGTAGTAAAAGCCAGTATTGGTGTATACACCCCCAACAGCCTGTCCTATTCCCTGCAAGCAGTATAAATCTGAGTGTGTTTTATCAGCCAGAACACAGTTACCTTTTTAAAATTTTTCTAAAGACTATTGGTTCTTTTCCACTTCATAAAATAATAAAAAATCTCATCAATTTATGTATAGAAACAAATGTTATTTCTGCATACATGCACAGAAACACACACACATACATACACACACACATACAAACACCTTTAAAGGGCTGAAACTGATTCTAAAAGTAAATCTGTGGTATATGCTGTAATATCAATTAGAATATTTATTTGCATATCCTATTGCTTACAGATTTTTAAAAAAATTTGATATATTAAGGCAAATAAATACAAAATTATTATTGATTAGTTTTAATGAACACCTAGACACTTGATACAGTAATAGTCTTCTTTCATGTCAATAAAAATAAAATACATGGGCAAAGTAGATATTAATAATATAATTCCATTAGCTTTTTTATTTACTGTTAAGCATATTTTATGTGCTGACTTGAGAGGAGCATTTAAAATTCTAGAAGCATATAAATAAAGTATTAGAACCTGGAGAAGGTACTACATTCCTAAAAAGGACCTGGAAATAAAGTCAGCTCTATTTTGTTGTGCATCTTTGATGTAACGTTCTATTGTAAACTCTTGGCTTTCATATGCCTCAGAGATAACTAAAATTCCTTAAGAATAAGAATTCCAATTAGCTTATAGAAATCTTTCTGATTTTTATTTTATATTTAGCTTAATTGAACCTTTAATGATAATTTGAGGTCATGAGTAAAATTGATTATAAGGTAGAAGTCAGCAGATTAAGTGCTCATGCAGATTACATGCTGTGTATTGATAAATAGCTTTTGATATGAGCAGTAATTCCTATCAGATTGTTCTCTTTTACAATACAAATGTATTGTAAAAAGGTTCAATAAATTAATTTCCTAATTTACAGATGAGCCAGTGAAGGCATCAGAAATCTAGAAAAGTTTTCATAGTCACAGAACTAATCAACAAGATAAACAGTAACAGGCAGTGTCATACCCAAGCCCACCTTTTTAGCCGGGCTTACATATTATAGAGACCAAAAATGTATGATCTAGGAATAAGGTATGGACACAAACATAATCACCCCTGCCAGCCTGCATCCACTGCCCTGTCCTTTACGTTAATTCTTAATAATGGTGGAAAAGGGCTGGGGATTTAGCTCAGCGGCATAAATGCCTGCCTTGCAAGCACGTGGTCGTGAGTTTGATTCCCGATATCGATTTAAAAAAATGGTGGAAAAACGTACTTCACACTTTCAGAAATATCTGTTAGAAACTTCATAGGTAACTTTGATCCAAGTATTTAAATTCTTTACTATTGCAAGAAAGCACTCCAGAAAATGGTACATTTCTTCTGTCTGTAATGTTTCCTTTGTACACTTACAATGACTAAGATACATCTTTTGATACTCATACAGGACTTGAATTTGGATGTGGTGGTATCTACATGATGAATGTATTTTTAAATATCGTACAGTGTTATGTTATATATAACTTCCTTTCCCATAAATTTATTCCTTTAGTGAACAGCTTTAAGCTCTTTAATAGTAGGACTCCATGTTATTTATTTTATGTTGCCTGAAATTGGCACATATTTGGTACTTTTAAAAAAGTCTGTTGAGACCTTATGTTGTAGACAAAGAGTCTCACACAAACAGTAGAAATATATATTTTAAGAGCTTTCTTGAAATATGGTTCTCATGCCATGAGATCACTCATTTACAGTAGTGCAATTCAATGATTTTTAATGTATTTACAGATTTGTACAGTCATCACATTTTCATCATCCCAAAAAGTTACCTTACAGCTACTAGTAATCATTCCCCAGCACCACTACCCAGCCCCCAAAGAACTGTTAATCTCATTTGTCTCTGTTTTCCTGCTCCCCTGCTCCAAACTTATAAATGAAATAGTAAAACGTATGTCATGTTGTGACCAGCTTCTGTCACTGAGATCGTGTTCTGAAAGCTCTTGTGTGTAGTAGTATGAGTACTACTTGTTTTTATTATCACTACATCTTGTTAATTGTTACCTTTGGATGAGTATGTGTTCTTTCTACTTTTTGGCACTTAAGAATAATGTGGAGTGTGTTTGTGTACAAATCATTTTTATTGTTGAATATTTTAACTTCTCTCAAACAGATACAAATGTGAGAGAAAAATTGTTGGATCATATTGTAACTATATGTTTAAAATTTTGAGAAACTACCTATCTCTTTTTCCAGAGGTGTTTTTCAAGTGATGAGTGTACATACTCATCAGCAGGATGAAATTTCCTGTTTTTCTACACCTTGTCAACACTTATTATAGTCTACGAGGTGTGATCAGCATATGTAATGAATGTTTATATTTTAAAAATGACATGTTGCCAAATCCCCTGCATCTATGGCATGCAGCTATACCAAAGCTTACATAGAAATTTATAACACTAGTTGCTTACTGTAAAAAAGGAGAAAATTTAAAATTCATTCATGCTTCTATCTGAGAAACTAAAAAAATCAACAGTGAGCTTAACAAATGAAATAACAAAGATGAGTAGAAATCAGTGAAATAAATGAATAAATGAAAGAGAAAATCACTAAAACCAAGAGTTGGTCTTCAGAAAAATTGGTTGGATTTATAAACCTCTTGCTCACTTGACCTAAAACACAAAGGAGTACACACAGATCAGCAGTAATAACAGAATGGGTGTGTTGCTGCAGATCCTGTGAGCTTTAACAAATGAGAAGAAATTTTTGTACCAATCAGTTTTACAATCTAAATGAAATAACCTCTTTAATGACAGATGACCAAACCTCACTCAGAAAACTTCAGTTTCCATATAGTGATCATTTAATAGTTCTCATGAAGAAAACTTTGGTCTCATACAGCTTCAGAATTCTACTAAATATTTGAGAAAAATTACTAATTCTATACCAGCTATTCCAGAAAAAAAAAAAAAGAATATAAGACATTTCCTGGGCTTACAGTTCTAGTAGCAAAAACAAATGAGGGCAATACAAGAAGACTCATATAGTGTCATGTAACTGAATAAGTTATAAGGCACATTACATATTAAGTACAGTACATTTTGGGTTTTTGAGCTTATAACAATTATAAAATGAAACCCAGGCATTAACTAAAGGGTAATACATCATGACCAATTAGGATTCATCCCTGGAAATTTAGTTTAACATCAGCCTGTGCATTTTTTCCTCAGAAAGGAGTACAAAGTAGAAAATCATATAATCATCTACTATGCTAACATGGAGAAATGTGACAGAATTCAAATTCCAGTTGTAAAAGTAAACTTTCAACCTCTGGTTATAGGTATCTAACAAAACTAGCATAAGGCTAACACTATTTTTAGTAGTAAAATATTGAAGACTTCAGTTACAGGCAAGGGTTTTTATAATTCACCATTATTCCTTCTATTTAGTGTTTTAATCAAGTCTAGCTAGTACAATAAGGCAAGGAAAGTAGCAACCATAAACACTGGAAAAGAAGAAGCTAAACCCTACTTATTTGTAGATGGCATGATTATGTAGAAACTTCTAGGAAATGTACATTAAATTTTTAGAATATAAGTTAAGTATCTTTTATCTGAAATGATCAGGACCAGAATTGTTTAGGGCTTTTCAGATTTGGAAATATTTGTAGGTACATATGAGCTATTTTGGGGATGTGCCCCAAATATAACCATGAAGCTTATTTATGTTTTTTATATACCTTACACACATAGGCTGAAGATAATTTTGTACAGTACTTTTAGTGTTCCTGTTTTTTGACTGCAGTGTGTCACATGAAGTGAGGTATGGAATTTTACACGTGTAGCATTGTGTCTGTACTCAGAAAGTTTCAGATTTTGGAACATTTCAGATTTTGGATTTTCAGATTAGAGACGGTCAATTTGTACTGCTAGGTCCAGTATGCTAACAAACACATTTCTATATATTAACAAGAACAGTTGTAAAATACAACTTTAAAAATCACACAATTTATAGTATCATTAACCAAATTTAGGAATAATAATGAGCAAAGTCTTTGCAATAGAAGCTATAAAACATTGTTGGGAGAATTTGAAGAAAACAAAAATGTAGTTATAAGATGTATATTCTCCCTAAATTGACATACAGATTGAAAATAAACTCAAATTAGGACATCTCTCTCTCCTCCCTCCCACCTCCTCTCCCCACTTTTTCTTTCTTTCTTAACATGTGACAAGCTAGAATGTTTATTGAAATGAAAAAGACATAGAGCACTGTGTACCTTTTCAGTGGCTGAAATCCACAACACTGATGACACTGAATGCTAACACAAAGGCATAGAGGAGCAGCATAAACCTCTTGGTCATTGCTGGTGGGAATTCATATTGTTAGAGCCGCTGTGAAAGACAATTTGGCCTTTTCATACAGACTAAGCATACTCTTTGGTATGATGTAACAGTGGCACACTTACAACCCGAAGAGGTTGAGAAATTAATGTCCACATGAAAACCTACATAGGGATGTGTGTAGCAGCTCTGTTGCCAAAACTTGGAAGCGACCAAGATGTTCTTCAGTCATGAATGAATGGAGTAACTGCATGTGGAAGTTAGCGAGTGTCACCAAGTAAAAGAAGCCAACCTGAAAAGACTACAGTCTGAATAATTCCAACCAAAAGTGGAGGTAGCAAAAAGAGCTATGGTTAACAGGGTTGATGGGGGAAGGAGGGAATGATGAATAGGCAGAGCACAGAGCGTTCTCAGGGCAGTGGAGCTGTGATTGTGGAATGTCACTGTGTGCAGTCTTCCTGCAGGTTCCTCACGTGTGACTTTGGGGCCACTCTGATGGAAAGTGATGGTTAGGATACATGCTCATGTGGGGTAGCGTACACCTAGGAACTCGTCATACCATCCTTTGTTTTGCCATGAACCTGAAACTTCTTAAAAAATGAAGTCTATTTTTTAAAGGGCTACAGAAGTAAAAACAGTTTTGAAAAAGAACATAATTAAAAGACTTACTCTGCTTGATTTCAAGAGTTAGTAAAAAGTTTCAATAATCACAGTGAGATATTGACCTTAAGCTACCCATACAGATGAATGAAACTGAAGAGTCTAGAAAACAGACCCACAGTATAATTGCTTTTAACAAGGCGCCCAGATAATTCTGTGAGGAAAATGTATCTTTTTGTAAGTGATGCTGCAAGAAGTGGATATCACATGGCAATTATCTCAAGCCCTACCTCACCTCATGCATAAAAATTCCAGTGAATTCATGCAGATAAATGTAAAGCCAAAACCTAATGGCTCACTGGGCACAGACAGCTTTGATTTTTATTTAGTCAAAGATTTTGTACATAAGATACGAAAGGCATGAATCATAAACTTTGATGACAACATTGAAAAACTTCTGTTCTTCAAAGGAAGTGAAAAGGCAAACCATAGACTGTTAGAAAATATTTGTAAAGCGTGTTTTATAAAAGACCTGTGTTCCATTTGCACACAGAATGCTTACTAATCAGGAAGAAGAAGCAAGCAACTTGCTTTTAAACTGTAGACAATTTGGACAGATGCTTCACAAGAGAAAATGTATGAGTGGCCATTAAGTGCATGAAAAGATGCTGAAGTCATTAGTCATTCAAGGACTTGCAAACCAAAACCACTGCAAGACATCACTAGTGGAAGGATTAAAACAGGCAGACAACACCACACATTGCTGAGCACCTAAAATAACTGGAACACTCTCATCCATTGCTGATTTGAATGCAAAATGATATAGCCACTTGGAAAACAGGTTGAATAGATGAATTGTGATATCCCTACAGTGAAGTACTATTTAATAAGAAGTACAGATTTCTAATAGTTGTCATAACGTACTTGAGTTGCAGCAGTTAAGCAAAGTGAAAGATCCCAGATGCCAGCATTACTGAATGGTTCCACTTATGTGAAATTCTAGCAGAGGCATAAGTGCAGTGAATATAAAAGGCCAGTCAGTTCCTGGTCTGGAGCTGGACTTGTAGATGAGAAAGGGACATAAGGGAACTTTGGGGGCATGGAAATGTTCTGACCTCCATGGCAGTGGTTACCAGACTGCGTTTTTCAAACTCATTAGGGAGGTGTGCTTTATTTTCAGTCAGGTGTACCTCAAGTATGTTTCAAAGGTAGACAACTGGGTTCATCATATATTCTAAGCACTGGTCCCAGAGAGGAGCTCTGAGTGCCTGCCCAGTGCTGATGGTCTCCCTGCATCCCTGTGCTGCTCCCTGCCATGTGGCTGCTGTCTATGTCCACCCCACACAGGGCACAAGCCTGGGCACTGGCCCTGGGGGTTCCCCTGCTCCCGCAAGCCTCTCTCACAGCCCTCTCCCTCTCAGCATCCTGCCTGCCAGCTGTGTCCACAGCCTGTCGCCATGCCCAGATCCAATCCTCGGCAGGCTGAGTGCCAGCTGGTTCTGCTGCTTGTTTTAGGCCTGAAAACAGTGGTTTATATTATTTGCTCCGTTTTTATTGTCGTTTACAACACAAAGGTCAGTCCAGGACCAGTTGCTCCCTCGTTAATGAAAATAGTAATTTCTCAGTATTGTTTTAAATCATTCTTTGACATATTCTGAAGGGGAATATTGAACAGTAATAAGCATAAAGCTAAAATTATAAATCAATACAGTGATATAACTGTTCAAGTGACAAGTTGGTTTAAATTTCTATTTCAAAACTTAATGAGGAATTTGTCAGTAGTCTTATACTACACTTGATCTTGACCAAAAGATCAAAAAGTGATAGTGTCTTATACTTTCACGTGAAATAAAAAGAATTTCTATTTATCACTATTGATAGTTTTTTAAAAATTATTTAATTTATTTAATTTTAGTTTTCTGAGATAGGGTCTTGCCATGTCATTCAGGCTGCCATTGAACTCACTTTTTAGTCCAGGCTGGCCTCACACTTGTACCAATTCTTCTGCCTCGCCCTTTCAAGTGCTGGAATTACAGGTGTGTGCTACCATAACCAGCATCATACTATTTTAAAAATGATAAAATGTATACTGCTAAGTTTAAGCCTAGATTTTTCCAGTTTGGTTCTTTTGGTCTGATTTGCTATTATTTAGGATAATTCAGTAAATTTATAACAATGGACTTGAAATATCTACTGTTTCTCCCCCCTTTTATTAGTGTATGTTGTAATACGTATTAAATGTATTCATTATGTGGAATATGTACAGATATATGGGATCGTATCTTGATCCTTTTTACTTCCCCTGCCTGCCTCCCTTCCCTTTTGTCTTCCTCTGTCCCCAGATACCCTTATATTTTTTAACTTAAATCAGTGAATAGTGTGTATAACTTACCAGTAATACTTACAGCACACACAAGACCTTGTGTTCAATCCCCAGCACTGCTTGAATGAATGAAGGAGTAAATAAAATTAGCCTTATAAGAGGAACACTAGTGATAGTTGTCTAACATTTTGTTTAATGGCTTAGGAATTTTGTGAACAAAACACCCTACAATATCCCTGAAAGAAATCCTGTCATTTTCAGATTTGAAGTATCATCCAATAGATTCTTTTAACTACTTTCATTTCCTATGTAGTGTTGCTGAGAATCTGACCCAGGGCCTCATGAATGCTAGGCAGGTGCTGTACCCCCTTGAGTTACAACCCCAACCCTTACTTTTAACTGTTTTTTACACTTTTGTTTTATACTTTTGTTTGTAGTTTTGTTTTTGGAAGATGTTTTGTGTGCATGGGCTGATACTGGGGATTGAATCCACAGCTTTCACATGGAGTTGCAATTGAGGCAAGATCACTAAGTCACTCTTTGCCCAAACTTGCAGTCCTCCAGCCTCAGCCTCCCAGAACACAAGGACCACAAACATGTGCCACTGTGTCTAGCTTGGAAGGGCTTTTTTTTTTTTTTTTTTTTTTTTTAATATGATCACCTTGGTCTTTTTCTTACATCATAGTATTTCTGTAATATTTTAATTAGAAGAGCTCTAAAGTTTTGAGCAGTTAGTAATCTTTCAGTATCTTCTTCTCTTCTTTTTTTTATGGCTAAAACAGCCCCAAAGCCAGTATGAATTTACTCTTTGTTAAAATGTTTCGGTAATCATGTTTTATCAACTGTGTTGCTAGGCACTGTAGGTACAAAGATAAAAGAGACATACCTACGCTTAAAGTAATCTCAGTTACAACATCTGAACAAATAATGGAAATGCTTTGTAAATTATAAAAGCAAAATGTGCTGCAGAGATACGTAGGAGACTTTATCCTGGTGCATACATTGGGTGTTTTTGAGATGTGTGATCAGCCGAAGAGGGTGGGAGGGAATGGCTGTTTGACACTTCTCAGAGAAGTAGCAATTACCTAAACTCATCCCTAAAGAACAGCAGGTGAAATTACCTAACTGGAAGCAGGGAGGAGGAGTTTGGATGAAAGACAAAAGTGACCAGGCTACTGATCTGACTGGGTTCAGAGATTTGGGAGTTCTGGGAAAGGGGCTTGATTCCTGGGGCTTTCCTTGGAAAGCGTTATAGGATATTTACATAAAACTGTACTGTTAAGAGAATAAGAATGAAATGTTTGCCTCTGGAACCTAGCAAGGCTAAGATCTTCCTCTCTGTAAAATTGATGTAGTTTTTAATATAGTACAGAACGTAGGTGTCTAACCTTTGGGCTTACCTGAGTTGCACTGAGTGGAGAATTGTGGTTGGCCACATGTAAAGTATGTGATACAATTTAGGTAAGTAACAAGACCCCCTTTTTCTGTATTCCTTATTCTGCCATTTCTAGTATTAGTAGTATTATAACACTATCATGCGCAAAAAACTCTTTGAAACATTTTTGTACTTCCCATACCACAATTGTAAAAAAAATATAATTTCAACTTACTAAAGTGTTGTAAAGCAACACATCACACCACATTTAATAATTACATAAGAAGTTTTCATGTCTACTTAACAACAAATGCCTGTCTTCACAGGCACACACATGTCAGTAGGTTAGAGTATGATTAGCAGTAATTGTATTTTCCTCACCAGTTCACAAACACATGTGAGGCCTTGTGCATGTCAGTTTCCTTTCAGCTGACTCTGTAGAAGTGCAGGAGTTAGAGTCCTTCCTACACAGTTTAAGTTGTGTTGCCCATGCATACATGCAGACCGTGCCCTAGTGCCACCTGTACATTCCATAATAGTGCTCAGAGTTCATGATCTTGTGGGCTCACTTCCTGGCTGTCCAGGGCCACATGTATCCCATAGGCTGCAGGTTGCACATGGCTGAGATAGATGGAACACAACTGGAGAAATGAACATGTCTTCACCTGCACTTAAATTACAGAACACCTATTCCACAGCACTTTCACAGAACACAGTAATGATGATACAATCACAGTACTACTACATCACTAGTAGAGAATTTGAGTTAGAACCTGACAACTTTGGGATAGTAAAACATCTGGGAACGCTTGATTAAAAAATAATATGATTAAGGATGGGGATTAAAGATTTGTTTGGAAGAGAGTCATGCTAAACTTAACTGTGGAAATTCTTAGATGCTATTTCTGGAATAGAGAAATTAATGGTAAATGTTAAAATTTTTCATTTACTATTTGATAACAGGAATTCAATAAGAAGCAAAACAAATTGTTGTACTTAATGTAGTTTTAACATTTAAGATTTTCCTTACATCAAGCTTAGCCCCTAGCAGTCACCCAGCAAATGAGACCCACTGTTCCGAGCAAGGCTAAAGATCAAATGAACTATGGGGGTTCCACCACTGACATCTCTCTTCTCTGTTACCTCAGGACCACCTCTGAAAAGAACTGTTGACACCACAGTGTCCACTTCTGCTGGTGTTGGTATAGTCCTAGGCACGATTGCCCTCCTTGGTGGCTGGTCCTAGTGGGCTCCTCCTGAGGCTGTGGGTGCAGGTTAGGCAAGAGAAAACAGCACAGCTGCAGCATCTGCCTGTGCTTCCCCTTGATGAGGGACACCCCATCTTTACTGATGAGTCATCCTGTACCATGTGTTTCACATTGGACCAGCTGGTCACCTTACCACCTGGTGCTCCTTCAGCTTCTAGTGATTCTCTGATACTCCTAGCAGGCCAGGAGATACTCCGAAAGAAATAGTTGTCAGTTGACATAGTGGCTGTGGTCTTGTTTTAAAACTCCAAGTGCCAAGAAATGAGTGGCAGTGAATTAATTTTTTACTTGAAAAGTAGATGTACTGAAAAAGATTATACTGGCAAGAAGTTATTACCTATATGAGGAACATGGTTTGAGTCAGGGATTATTTCAGACCATCAGAAAATAAACCAGGCGAAGATTAGGGTTTCAGGACATGAACAAGAATAATCTGTACCCTGTTTCCTAATAAAATGTGTTTTTACAAAAAGAAAAATGTTTTAAAAATTCAAAAACCTCAACGTCAATTCTACCATCAGAATTTCTCAGTGATAACTTTAGCCTCATGACTTCCTGCAGACATTTGAGCACAGTTTGGTTTTCCAGGTTTTAACAATTAAATGTAGAGCTTGTTCATGCTGATCTACATCATTTGGAGAAATTTACCTTTCTCTGGGCACGGTTGAAAACTAATAACTTTTTACCTTATTAATTAGATCACAGCTTTATATACATAGTGTGCTGCTTTCAAGTATAAAGAGGCCTTCTGTCTCTTTCTTTGTGGGAGACAGACAGGAGTAGAAAATCTTTGACTTTGTTAGGAATATTTCATCAAATTCCTGAGTCCTCAGGAACTTTCCTGAGGAGGCAAGCCCCTGCATTCAGATAAAAATCGTTTTCATTTCTGTCCTACCAAGGCCCCTCATCCTGCAGCTCTCTGCTCTCCTGGTCCTAGCTTGCTTTGATCTAAGGGATGTAATGCTGAGGCAGCCAGCATCTCTGTAAGGCACACTGTAGCCTAGGAAGGATTCTTTATCTCCCTGGAGAAGAACACGAGAGGTATTGCTGGGTTTTTTTTTTTTGTTTTTTTTTTTGTCTTTTTCCTTTTTATCGGTACCGGGGATCGAACTCACGACTTGCAAGCAGGCATTTATGCCGCTGAGCTAAATCCCCAGGTATTGTTGGTATTGCTGGTTTTGCTGTGTACAAACAACCTGTCAACTTTCTCTATATTGTTACAAAGGAAAAAGCACTTGCTAAATATCAAATGCCAAGGCCCTTACTTGACTTAATGAGAATACTACACTGCAATAGCATCTGCAGTTGAAGTAATTAAAGTTATGAAAACCTGCTATCATTTTTCAAGCCTATGATTTTTGTGGTAGCCAAAGTAGTGAAGGTATTCACCAAACGTATTACATAGATTTAATGCAATTATGATAAAAATACCAAAAGTATATGCAATTCTCAAGACTTTGCTTCCTTTTGGTCAGCCTTATTGTAGAAAGAACACTGTTTGCATCCAAATGTTCTCTCCTAAACCATGTAGCCACTACTTAGAAATCCAAAGTTTGGTGCCCACCAATTGCCAAGAGTATGCATTTTATTTTATAAACTCAAGAACTGAGAAAGTAACCGCAAGCTAATTTCTTGGATTTATTCTTAGGCATTTGATTTTATGTGATGAAATTGATTTAAAATTTTACTTTCTGACTGTTCATTGCATGTGTATAGATTCTTTAAAATACTAATGTTATATCCTATAACCTAGTGAATTTACTTACTCTAATAGATTATCTCTAAATTACTTTTATTGTTTGCACCCTCATCATCTGAGAGTAGTTTTTATTTTTTTCAATCTTTCTGAATGATATTTTCTTGCCTTATTGTACTGGCTTGAACACCAGTATATTGTTGAGTAGAAATGGTGATTATAGGCATCCTTGTCTCAGTTCCATCTCAGAGGTGAAACTTTAAACTTTTCACCATTAGACATGCTTGCTGGGGCACTGTCATAGATACTCTTCAGGAGATAAAGAAAATTGCCTACTGAGTTTGCTTACACATGTTATCGTGAATGGGTAGTGAATTTTATTAGTGCTTTTTAAAGCTATTATAATTATCATATTATTTGTTACTTTTATTTTTTCACTGCAAAGACTTTGATTGATTAAATTTTGAGTAATAAACCCACCTAGAGTAACCTGGCATTCCAGCTGTAAATCCATACTGTCTTAGTTACTTTTTACTCATTGCTGAAACAAAATACCTGAAGCCCAATTTGAGAAAGGAAACGTTTATTTCTTACAGTTTTTGGAGGTTTCAGTCCACACTTAGTTGGCTCCAAGGCAGGCGGGCATGGCTGGGCCGCAGTTCATGGTGGCTGCAAACAGCAAGCAGGATCCAACAAAGAGCAAAGCACACCTTCTTCCTGCCATTACATTGCATCCTGGCTCCACCCCTTTGTGGGTGTAGCACTGACATCATGAATCTAAGCACAAGACAATGAACTGTCACAAATGCACATGCAAACTCATGAGGCCTGAGAGCCACAGACATAGACCATGACATTCCACCCCTGGCCCCCAGGACTCATGTACCTCCTTTATACAAAAGACATTTAGTCCACCTCCAAGAGTTGCCAAAGTCCTAACAGTTTGAGCATTGCTGAGGAGTCCAAGTCCCAAATCCCCTCCAAGATCTATGGTAAACTCTTAACTGTAACCCCTTGTACAAATGAAACAAGGTTAAACATTTCTGAAATGCAAAGGCACAAGATAAACATTACCATTCCAAAAGTTACAAACGGGAATATAAAGCATTGGAAACAAAGCAAGTCCAACATCCAGCATGGTGAACATTCAGAGATCCATGCTCAGCATCTGAAGCAGTCTGGTTATAAGCTCCAAAAGGCTTGGGTGATTCCAACCCCACGGCACTTCCAGGGATATCAGATCCTGAAGTTTTTCTCCTAAATTCTCTCTGCTCAGTTTTTGCAGCTTTCCTTGGATCATCCATGTTCCTGGCTTTTCCAAACTTCTGGGGTCTCCACTGCAGTTTTGGCTTCACTCTTTGGCCTCCCAGGCCCCTTGTAATCGAAGTGGAAGCCATCTTACCCTCAGAATTTGTGCATTTTCCTTGCACCTAAAATCAGCACCTTGTAGATGCCGCCAAGGTCTGCTGCCAGCTGAAGCAGTAGCCAGGCTTTTCTCTCTCTTGGCTGTAGGGGTCAGTTGTGTGGAGTACAGGGCTCTGTTTACCTCATTGTGAGGAAAAGCTTCTCTATGTTGCCGCCCTTCTGGAACCTCATGTGACCTCTGTCACCATTCTGGAACCTCATGTGGCTTCTTTCACCATTCTGGAACCTCATGTGGCCTCTGTTGCCATTCTGGAACCTCGTGCTCTGCAGCTTTCTCCTCTGAGCAAATTCTTTTACCTTTGCAGTGAAGCTGCAAAGGGTGGAAACTCGCTTCCTGGGATGTCCCAGGGCCATCTTTCTTATCTCTCTGTTTCTCCTCAGCAATCAAAATCTCAACTCTGCCTTTACAATCATAGCCTTCCTGGCATTTTCCTTCTGGCCAAACTCACAGTATTGCAAATTATCCTACTGGGCACTTTGCTCTTGATTTGCAACATAAAGCTAGCTAAAAGCCCCCAACAATAGCCATTCAATTGCTTTTTAATTTCATTTTCAAGATTAATCAGCTCATTGCCCTTTATCTTAGTCTCAGGCAAAGTCTCTGGGCAGAAGAAAAATGCAGACAAACTTTCTGCCAAGACATAATACACATCATGAGGAGTCCAACAATCAGTGCAGTCCTTCTTCCCAGCAGAAACCTCCCAAGCTTGGTCTTTACCATGAGGCTTTCTATCAGCCTTCTGGTCTCCTGAGCTCTGACCAGAATCTCCCCTACAGCCTAAGTTGCTCCAGCTCTGTGGATCCAGGTGACATATCCGAACCTTTCCAAACTCCACCCACAAGCCATTTCCAAATCCTCTCGAAAAACATGGTCAGGTATAGTCACAGCAAACGACCCCTCTCCTGGTACCAAATTCTGTCTTAGTTATGTTTTACTTGTTGTTGAAACAAAATACCTGAAGCCCAAGTTGGGAAAGGAAACGTTTATTTCTTACAGTTTTTGGAGGTTTCAGTCCACACTCAGTTGGCTCCAAGGCAGGCGGGCATGGCTGGGCCGCAGTTCATGGTGGCTGCAAACAGCAAGGAGGAACCAGCAAAGAGCAAGACACAACTTCTTCCTGCCATTACATCACATCCTGGCTCCACCCCTTTGTGGGTGTAGCACTGACACCATCAGTCCAAGCACTAGACAATGAACCATCACAAATGTACAATGCAAACTCATGAGGCCTGGGAGCCACAGACATAAACCATGACACATATCCTCCTTATCATAGCTGCAGAGTTTTTTTTCTTCCAGTATTTTGTAGAGAGCTTTTTAATACCTATGTTCACAACAAGGATTGGCTGATACTTTTAAGTCCTAGTATCAAGGTTGTTTCAACTTTATGAAATAATTTAAGAAATATTCTTTTAATATTATCCAAAACATTTTGTGTAAGTCTAAAAGCCATTTGGGCTATTATGATGTCTTGTTTTCTTCAAAATAGCTGTTCTTATCATCACAGACAATAATATCCAACAGTCCAGTATAAAACCATTCCAATGAATGAGTGAAAACTTATAAGGCTTCAAAGCCATATAATGGGGAATCATGATTACCACATACTTTTATGTATTTGTATCATTTCTTACACTAGGTAAACTATTTGGTATTCATACATGTGAGTTTCATTTATTTCACTTATGAGTATGGTCATCAAGTTTGAGGGTATAGGCAACTACTTTGAAGCCAATAAGATTCACTATAATGCCCATTCTGGTTTGACTATTATCTTCTTTTGAAGTTCAGTAATGTCTCCAATGTTTAGGTTTTATTCTGTACTGTTCGATTTTATTATACTTGATGATATAGGCAATTCTTTTTAAGGTAGAAAGAGGCATTATGGTAACTGTTATTTATTACCTTGTATTCTGTTTTTACATCATGTACTATGTCCATCCTTTTGATTTGACTGACTCTGTTTTGTTTTGTCACATTTGGTTTTATTCTCTTCCAAAAAAAATAGTAAGAAGTGTGGGAGTAATAAAACCCAAAATGTGTAAATGTTACTGTAAAAAAGAGAGGAAAAGAAAGTGCTCTAAAGGACACAAGTGTAAGTGTGTTTAGGTGTGTATTACCATATTACTAAGTTTTTGTTGGATCATTGAACACAACTGTTTGCAATCTCACTGTTTGTCCACTTTGTATGCTTTAATTTTGTAACGAACAACTATTTCTAAGAGGACAATATGTAATCTATTAACTTGTGATTTCTTACTGGTTTTTTTTTTTTTTTTTTTTGAAGTTCTGTATTACTTGTACCCTTTTACTGTTTTTTTTTTTTTTTTTAATAAAACTTTTTTTAAAAAACCATCTGGGCCTGGAATTTTCTTTTGGGTGAAGTTCTAAGCTATGGATTCTGTTTCTATAATAGGTATTAGGTTATATAGTTTTTCTGCTTATCCTTGGGTCCATTTTGGTAGGTTGCACACTTGTTTTGTATAGGTATTCCACATGTATTGTGAGAAGTGCTCCTCTCTTTGTATCTTACCAAATGGTGCACAATTTTAATTTTTCCCTTCCTTGTTACATTCACTTCTATCTCATCACTTCTTCATCAAAGTGGCATCTGCAGTCTTCTCCATAGGAAAGTTATCTTTGTAATCAATAACTATTGTGTATGAAGGTACTTCATAATTATGCATATATTCAATTCTCAAAAACTCCTTCAGTTTACTTGTAGATTTATTTGTATCATATGAACTTGTAATTTCCTGCGTTCTTAATAAATTATAGTCTGTTATCAAAGGTTTTTATTTTGAAGTTTAAGTAGTTCATGGGGTTTGACTTGTGGTATCCTGTTTGCTGTGCCTTATTTGTCCTTTGACATGTCCCATCCTTGAATATTTCCTCACTTCTAATACAACTAGCTTTTCTGAGCTCCTCTTGTATGGGGTCCCCACCTAGCTCTGGAAGTAACGATTTCTTCCAGAAGTCTGCATCCTTGCAATGGAGAATGGATTCAGAAGCCTGGGTGTACGCATTGGTTGTGCTCACTACTGCTGAGATGATGGTATTTGTTCCTAGCCTTCAGTGCTCAAAGCAATGGTGCTTAGGTGTGTTTGCAAGCAAGCACACATTTAAAGTTACATTTACTTTTATCTCTATAATTAAAATATGAATTCATATTGATATTGGTAATTCTAATATAACACCATAGAGTTAGGCCTAGCATTTTTCTTTTTCATATTTGTAACTCCCTTCTCTTAACAGTGACAGACTGCATTGCCACTAACTTTATATACTTCCTGTTTGACCCCATCTGAACACTTGCCCTCCCATCTCTCTGCATGTACTTCTTTTGAATTCTGATAACTCGTGCAGCCTTCCCCACTGGCGGACATCCTTGTGGGAACATGGGGTCTCACCTTTTGGATATCCTCATCACTTTAAATATGCTCTTGTTACTGGGCTCTGGGACTCCTCCTAGAGATTCTTCCCAGGTTCATGGCCTGAACAAAGAATCGGACCAAATAAGCACAAAAGGTAGTAAGATTTTATATTTATCAAAGGCAAAAAAAGAAACTTGTTCTGCAGAGCAAGTGCAGGCTAATTAAAAAGAAAAAGAAGTACCCTCTCAGAGTGAGAGCAGATCGCTGTGAAAGGGTTCAGTAACTTAACGGCAGCATCTTTTGTATGTAGGCCATCTTATCAAAACCTTGCCTGATTTCTTGCAAGACAATTTGAAGGTGTACTTTCTGATTAGTTCCAGGTGCAAAGCTCATGTATATGTTTCCTGGATCTGTATGATTCGTAGGTCTCACCCACTTGCCCAGCCCACATTGCTACACCCTAATCTTTTGTCTTACTCTGATTTGTTCTTGCTTAAGTTCAGCCCTGTACTGGGTCCAAGACTCTTGCTTTTTCCTGCATGTTGCCTCCTCACCCAGATTGGGCTCTGACACTATACTTTAGGCTCCCCACTCCAGACGTGCTGGTTTCAGGTCTGTGAGAAGCTCCAAGATTCTTCACCAGGTATACTCTGGTGGACATTGCCCACTGCATCTTACTAAGTCACACTCTGTTTTAGGTTGTTGCTGTACTCATTAGTTGTCCCTTTCTCTGAGACTAGTCCAGGCTTTGTTGCTGCAGACTGAGCAGTCCCTCTGTAGGGAACCCAGGTAGCCTCCCGAGGTTTTGGCCTCCGTTGCTGGGCCTGTCTCTCTGCCGACTCTGGCAGCTGTGGAGGACAGCCCCACTGTTCTCTTCCCTATGAGCACTGACACTACTCCTGGCCAGTCCCTGAAAAAGAAGGCTCTGGTGCCTCTGGGGTTCTGATGTTGTCTACTGCCTGGCTCTCCAATGAAAACTGACACCCTTGTGTCAGTTGGGCCCCAAAGTAACAGCACACTGGGTTTCCCATACATACACATCTCCCTCATGCCCTGGGTCCTAGCGTGATGCTTGAGGACACCTCCCAGTGCCCTGCTTAGTAGTTTTGGGACCGAAGGAAGGACAGGGAAAACGCTAATGTGTGAATGTCTGCAGGATCTGAAATGACCTCCTTTTTATTCCTGGCATTAATAATTTATGTCATTTCTTTTTTTCCTGACTTGTGTGTTTCAGCAGTTTATCAATTTTATTAGTGTTTTCAGTGAATTACGTTTTGGTTTGCTAATGCTTTTCAAGTACACATGCTTACATTTATTTTTCTGATTTTTATTATTTCATCCTTCCTATTTTGAGTTTTAATTTGCTGAGTTTTAAAAAGTTTCTTGAAGTGGATGCCTAGATCATAATTATTTTCAACCCCCTCCTCTCTTCTTGCTGAAATGTATGCACTTGGAACTAGACATTTCTTTCTGTGTACAGTGTTAGACAAGTATTTGTGTGTATTATTTTAGTCATTCTCCTCAATATATTTTCGATGACAGTTATTTCTTCGTGGATCCATAGTTACTTAGAGTACATTTTAATTTCTGATTATTTAGTTTTCTGTAGGTTCTCTATTTGTGTTTTTGTTTCTGATTTAATCCTACAGTGCTCATAAAACATCCTGTTTTGCTTCAAATTTTGTAAAGTATGTTGTGCTGCAGTTTATTCCCCATCTCATAATCAATTTGGCAAGCTCTCGCAGGTACTGTAAAAGTGAATTCTGCAGTTGTTGAATATTTACCATTTCCTTAGAGCTGTAGTTGTCATCACTGTGTTAAAACATAAGATGAAGAACTGCTGGTCACATTCCATATATACATGCATGCTGTTCCATGAGGGCAAAAAGAAAAAGTTTTATCTTGCTCTAAAGGTGCTGTATAATATGCAGGTGGTAAATTAAAATGCTTAAGATATATCTGAATTGAATCCTTTCTTAGATGTAACATTTTCATTACATGTTGCATTAAATGTTTCATTAAACTTTCTGTCCACAGAAAGTTCTTTTTACAGTTGATGTTTACTGTGCAGTATAACCATAATATAAATTCTGTTACTTTATAAAACAAGTGCCTTAAGATTTTCTAATATCAATTAAATTTAAGCCAATTCTTAGTTGCTACATTGTTCAGACAACATGAAAGAGTTGTCAGAATAAAAATTTAAAAGGGTAGAAATTTTCATGATTATATAATTAAGTGAAATTTTAATTCTACATTGTATGTTCTGCAGTTGGACAAATAAAATACAAAAGTAAAAATAAAAATGTGACATTTTCAAAAATTTGAGCATATGCTGTGGCTAAAATAAATGTTCCAATTCACTACTTAAATGTTGTTTTTCTGAAATCTAGAAAATAGTAGTAAGATCTACCCAGTAAGCCTACTTAGATATCTTCAGCTATCACAAATATAGCTTGTGTGATTTGTGCCTTGGTTTCTGCAGAAAAGTGCATCTAAATGAGAGCCAGTGGGAAGCTAATATTAAAAAGCGAATCAGAAATAAGGCAGGAATTATATGGTCCCAGTCACAGCAGAAGAAAGTTGAGGGAAACATTGTTTCAGTGGGGCTGTTATTCTTGGAAAAGAAGAGCCATACCGAGAAAAATATAATCAATATAAACTCTGAGATCAAATTGCAAAATCGGAGGACACAGAGTGCCAGACCTGGATTATACTTGCTCTGCACCCAGTGACCTCCTCGTCCCTCCTCCTGAATCTATGTTGCTCAGGCGCGTGTTATTTTCCATACAGATTGATAACGGTCAGTAAGCTAACCCATCCCTACCTTCACATATTTTTGTGACTTCTGATCAAACTAAGCCAACTATGGCAAGCCCATTTCTCCTGCCAATGGTAGGTTTAGAAAGACACAGACTCACTTCTGTCCAGTGAAATCTGTCAGACTGTGTACTGAGCCTGCTGGGGAGGATCACCTCTCCTTTCAGAGAGAAGGGAAAGAAGATGGTGTGCTGGCTGTCATGCCACTGTGCTGGGAAATTCTTAGTTGACTTGTGCTGCAATAAGTATTTAGGTATCACCATTGAACTTGATGGCTGATTAAATATGCATTGTTAAAGAAGTAGACAGTGTTGGTATAATGATTTATAGACTATTGTTGGAGACTTACTTGAAAACAGTAGAAATCCACCTCTCAGGTTGTTTGTTTCATTACTGAACAAACAGATTTGTCTCAAGTTTTCAGGTTCAGATGCTTGGGTGCCTGTCATGTTTCTGCTCCATCCTTAAGTTTTTCACATGCTTGTCACTTCACAGTCACAAGGTGACTGCTGCACCCTCAAGCAGGAGGGGAGATGGGAAGGGACAAAGAATGGACAGAGTGAATTTTCCAGCAATTACCAAGAAATCAGAAGCTTTCTTAGAAACCCAATTCTGGGATCCTCTGCTTGAATCTTACAGGCCACCGTTTGTGGGCAGGGGCAGCCGCCTGCGGGGCCAGCTTCAAGCTCACCACCCACAGAAGAATTGAGTCACCCAGGTGCTTAAAGGCACTTGTTTCTGCTGTTCTGAAACTGTGTTTTTGTTGGCTGCAGCTTGCTGTGTGTGTAATCTATTTTCTCTTAATTAGCTAGAGGTATATCCAGGAATCCATTTTAAAGTTAGTATACTAGACTTTGGAGCTCAGATCCTTAGTTTTTTAATTCAAAATTAGAGCTTCTGATCAAATATATGCATTTCTGCGAAGCCAGTGCCAATTAGTGTTTCTTATTTGAACCAGATATTGTAGTAACTTTTAAGTGAGCCTTTCAGTTTTTATGTGAAGTTTATCCACTGTTAGGAAGGACAGAGAGACTGTGTGAAGTATTTAAACTGAGCTCCATGGAAGTTATAATGCAAACTACCTTTCTCAGTGTTCCTTATGAGCAAGGAGATCCATAGTCCATTAAAAATGAGCAGTGTTTAATATTGATGCCATAGTCCAGGTTTATCTCCACAGACTTGAGGCGCCTTTACATTGTATCCTGAGGTCTGTTTCCATCTCCCCTCCCGCTGCTACCTTCCTCCTTGTTCAAAGGTGCATTTATTTCAATCATGGACATAAATCATGGAGGGAAGATGGAAAAGACCATTTAAAAATGAAGTAAATGTAGTTCCCCATTCCTGCTCTCTGCGGGGGATGCTTTCTGCTATGCATAAGGTGGGCTTAGTCTATAGAACTAGGTCGGGCACAGGGCAGAGTGGCGTCCGTGCCAGGGGGAGCAGAGATACAGCTCTGTACCTTGGCTGGCCGCTGGGAGTCAGGGAACAGGGTCTGGGCCTGGGTCATGGGGTGCCTTATTTAGGATTCTAGACCTAGGATATGTTTGGAAGAACAGTTCTGCACTGCTAAGCTAAATGCTGGTTTATGTTCATCTCAGCCACAGAGGAAAATTGATAAGGTTTTCATATTTGCTTTCCCTACTAAGTTTTTATTGCTGTGGCTAGAAAGGCAAAGGAGTACTAGATGGAGTATGTATGTTGCCAGGCATATCGAGAAAGAGAACCAAATGATCTATTGAATAATTGTTTTTATGATGTATAGCAGGCTCTCTCTTACTGTATAACTTCTTCCTAATCCTACTGTGCAGAAGAAGAGCAAGGAGCCTGATCATTTTATTTCTGTATCTGAGAAGAAAACTTACTTGCAGGACCTAATATCATGTTGCCATGACTTAAATCCAGTTTTTAAGAAAGTCACAGTTATTGTAGCCCGTACCACATGCTGAGGCTGACTGGAAAGAGTGACCCACTTCTTAATCATTGTCAGGAAACTGCATTCAGAGAATGAGAAGAACACCCCCTCTGGACGAGCTGCAGCCGCCGCCGTACCAGGACGACAGTGGGTCTCCCCATCTCTCGTGCACACCCTCAGAGATTGGGGACAGTAAATGTGAGTTTTCCCACTGCAGCAACAGTCCAAGATGCTCATATAACAAGTGCCCAAGTGAAGGAAGCACAGGTCATGAAGTAGAAAGTTTCCATAATAAAGGATATGAAGAGGATGTTCCGAGTGACAGCACTGCGGTCCTGAGCCCTGAGGTAAGTACAAAGTTTGAGTGATTGTTGTTGGAAGATGATGCCCGTGCTCTCCTCCTGCTGGGAGGGGTGTTAGCCCCTCGCAGCTTACTTTGCCAGCTTTCATCCTTCACTGGTCCTCATGCCCCACCACCTATGCTGTTAGCACTGCCTGCCTGGTCGCCAGGACCTGCGCTCCAATGAAAAGACTGCAGGAGAGAAGGCTGCTGTTTTTAAACACTTTAATAACTAGAACAATTTACCTTTTTCTCTCGTCTGGAAGTTTTTTTTTTTTATTATAGGTTTTTAAATTTTAATTTCTTGAGTGGCACTTTTGCCACACGTGCTGGGTACTTTCATTGTGGCCATTTGGTCCGTGACATCTTAATTCTTTCTTTATGATCCCTCATCGTACTTCTCCCATCTGCTCACATTTGTAGTACTTCTGTCCCTCTGTTTCTTTTTATCTTTTGCTTTGCTCTTTATTCCTACTTCGGATTTGTCATGTAAGAGAAATCGTATGGTATTTAAACTGGTGTGTCTGATTTATTTCACTTAATCTTGTTTTCAAAGTGCATCCATCTTCCTACAAATGGTTCAAAGCCATCCTTTTTTATAGCAGAATAGTATTCCGTTGCATATAAATACTACATTTTCTGTGTCCATTTGTCTGTTGATGGATATTACCACTAGACTGTTACAATGTTTCACAAGTCTTTCAAAATCATCTTACCATATTTTCATTTTATAGAATATGAAAGAGATCAGTGATGATTAGCTTTATGATCAAATTTGAATTCATGACATGCATTTAGAGTGTTTGGTTGGTTGAGTTAAAGTTGCTTTTTTGAGCAAAAATGCAACAATGACAACAAAAATCATTGCATTTTCAAAATATTGCCATTTTTAAAAGAGAATTTATTTTAGTCTTTCTATAACATTGAAAACAATAAAGGTGATCTAGAGGGCTTCACAAGGTGGTTTTTATTTTTAGGATTCACTTTCCTTAAAAGTTTAGAATTGACAGTTTTACTACTTTTATTTCTGAAATACTGTAGTGTCTGTGTTCTTTGATGGTGAACCTTCTGATCTGTCAAACTAAATAATGAAACTAGTTTCCCAATGCACAGACCAATTAAGCTATGGATAGAGTATTACTTTTCTGGTATATCTACTGTTACAGTTTCTAACCTAGAAAAAGACTTCACATTGATACTTTATCAGTATTTCATGATTTTCCAAGAATGTTTGTATTCTAGCAATTAAACAAGTTTAAAGCAGGTATTTTGTGGTTTTTTGCATAGCGTATAGATAGCCAACAGTTAACAGTGAAGCCTGGATTGTAGAATAAACAGCAATAGATTTTGTCAGTCATGCTGGGAATCTTGCTGTAGGCTTCTATAGTCAGCTCATGTAATTCTGCCTGTCATAGTTTCAGGAAGTTTATGTTGTCTCATAAATGAAAATAGTAAGATTCAGGGACTTGCAGTTTGCCTAGGCACCATCAGCTTTTAAATTCTGAAACTACAGTTTAGAACCAGGTCTGTCTAAGAACATAGTGCTTTTAGTGGTTATGTTGTATTGCCTGCTTGATCTGAGTCATCATGTGGGAGATCACTTTGATGCAGTGCTGCCCACCACACATGCCACCAGAGGACCACACAGACCACATTTAGTTACACAGATGATATGTATGGTTGTACACATTTTTATTTTAATTCATTTCAGATCCAAAGCAATAAGTAAGAGGAGCAAAACGAGGTAAGTTAACATACCTAGGCTATCAGTAGGTGTAGGCAGAAGACCACAGTATTCATTATGGTTTGGCATGCCTGTCCACTTGTCAGCATTCCCATTTATCACGTGATGACAGGGATCATAATTGAGATTTGCACAAGGCTACCAAAGAGCCAACAACCTATACTTAATTTACAGAAGAGATGCAGGAGTGAGTACCACTGGCCACCCCTGAAACTTGCCAGTTAGCCTGCTGAAAGATGCAGATTTTCATCTGTACTCTTTTTGAGTGAAACAAAGCTGTCAGCACAGAGCAGTGTGATTTTGGCTTAGGTTTTCCACCCTTTCTATAGGAATATTCACTTTTTTAATGCTAGCTTCTACTCTTTCTGTGTCTTACCAGTTGTTAACTTAGTTGCTACATTTAGAGTATCTACGAATTCTGCCTCCATGCTGCTTTCCGTTGCCTTTCTCATTGTCTGTGATTTACTGTAGTGTGCCTGTATTTCAGAAGCTGTTAATTTACTGTGTTAACATTGCTTTTCTTCACTCTACTTGTTCTTGTGTCTTCTTCACTCTACTAGTATCATTGAATACAGTCAAGCAAATACACATCACATAAATATTTAGGATGTGCAGTGCTAGTAGTCTATGGTAGTATAAATTTACCCTTACATTTCTTCAAGTTTATTTTGCCTCTGTAATAGATATTATGTATCTAATGGAAAATTCTCTTTGCTCTTGGTTAATAAAGGTAGTGGTTATCATGGAGCCTTTCTATATACACAGTAGAGCCGAAAGAGGAAAGAGGGCTCAGAAAAATTGTCTGACTGCGTCCATAAGTTCTTTTGATGACCTGTTGATCACTATTTTTTAAACTTTGAACCAAGCACTTTGAAAGTAGACAGATTTTCTTAATGTCTATTGAATAATGCAGATAGCATCTTTTATCTACATTTTTTACCCTTTAACCCTGAGGTTTGTAAGAATTGTTGGAATTCTAAAAAACAAAACAAAAAACCAAGACAAAAACAAAGAAGCAGAATATTAGAGAGGCACTAGAAAAATCAAATTCACAGCTATGTGTCCAGGACCTTACAAAAATGTTTGTTGCCTAAAAAATCCTAGACATCATGACATTGTTTTCAAAAATATTTAATTGAAGTGTCAAAGATGTATCTTTAATTACAATTATGAAATAGTATACAAGACAGCTGCTTAACCTATTTTAAGAGTAAAAATGTTTATTGTGATTACTCATACACTTTAAAAAATTTCAATTCTTCTATGAAAATGTGTTCCTTCTCCCCAAATACTATTCTTCATTACTCATCTCTCTGTTCTGTATATGATACCAATTTTTTTTGTGCCTAGGATCGAACTCACAACCTTGCATTTGCCAAGCAAGCACTTACACTGCTGAGCCCAGCAGTGAGCCCAGAAAGAAACCCCAGCCCTATGATGCTAATTTTTATATGAGTTACAAGTTTAATGATTATGTGGTTTTTGGTTTTGTTCTGTAGAAAGAGTCTCCCCTACACACACATACCCCTAAAATAGAGACTGGCACATGGTAGGTACAGTAGTTAAGGTGAAATCTGAGGACTTGGACATACTGGCTATAAGAGAGGATCCAGGACTTGATACAGTCTCTGTAGGCATATATCCCTAGTCAAAACTCGAAGTTTTTTGAATAAATAGAAGAAAGAAAACCTAGGGTCAATAGTATTCACTGCCTTAGTAGACACTAAATACAAGTATAGGAATGTCTTAGTTAATTTTCTCCTTTTTGAGACAAAATACCTGACATTCAGAGTTAGGAGAGGAAATGTTTATTGTAGTTCACAGTTTGTAGAGGTTTCAGTCTGTAGTTGTCTAGCTCCAAGACAAAGTGGCATGGCAGAGGGGCATCATAGAGAAGAAATAGGTCGTGATGGGCAGAAAGTATCAGAGTATCGAACAAAGCAGCAAGTGACAAACAGTGGCATTTCCTTTCTGTCCTTCATATGCTGCCCAGGCTCGTGCCCTAAAGGCAAATAGCGTTCACACCCAGAGTTCGGCAGCCTTAATCCCAGTATTAGGGCCCCTAGATCCAGCACCTCCAAAAAGCCCCAGCATAACCACATGAGACTTTGGGAGACATCTAGATACAACTCATAACAAGGAAATTATAAAATTGGTTCACATTTTAAAATTAAAAATAAGGTTCATTAAAATATTTCAAGAGACATAGTGATGTGCTTGAAAAGTCAGAAACCTAGCTTGAGCATTGTCAGTAAGGTCACCTGTAGTGTAGTCCAGAGGGACAGGCAGGAATGTGAGATGCTTGCCAGTAAAAAGGGAACAACTTGTTTCAGTGTTACAATTAGTATGTGCACCCTAGTCTTACACTTTTGGCATATATATTCTTCTATTGCAACAGTAATTAATATTAGAAAATAATGTATTATTTTTAATTCTGGTTAAAATTAAATAAATATGGTTTGTAACTTGAAGAATAAATATATGAGTCCAATAAATACTTTCAGGGCTTTTAAATTTCCACATACCACATTTCATCAGTACCTAAGTCTATATATGTTAATATTCTATTGTAGATGGGACCGTTTTAGAGTAAATCCTGCAAATAGAACCAAATATTTCAATAGTACTATAATTATTATGTATACTCTCTTCTTCTGTGGCCTAGTACTGACAGTTTCATTGTTAAGAAAGTAAAATTTAGCAGTTACCTGCCAAAGGAACAGGGTTGTACATTAAAGCATATGTTTTAAATTCTCATTTATAAATAAAAGTATACAGCTTTCTCAAGATTGTAGTAGTGCATATTACATTTAGAATGTATTTTTTATCATTGATTTTAGTTTAAATTACCACTTAAATGCTCTAGCCCTATAGGATAGTTTTTTAATTGTAGCTGACAGCTATTTATATTTTTTGTGATGGTAAATAAAGCTTGTTTTCACATTACCCTTTTAATGAACTCTCAGGCATGTATTTACATGCTGGATTAAATAATAGAGTTAAAAACTGAAAACATTTAAATTTGCTTTTTTTAGGATATGTCAGCTCAAGGATCATCTTCACAGCTTCCTAAACCTTTTGATCCTGAGCCAGAAGCTAAATATGGCACCCTGGATGTGACTTTTGACTATGATTCACAAGAACAGAAGCTTTTGGTAACAGTGACAGCTGTCACAGACATCCCAGCACATAACAGGGCAGGTGGCAACTCATGGCAAGTACACCTTGTTCTTCTACCTATAAAGAAACAGAGAGCAAAAACCAGCATCCAGAGAGGACCGTGCCCTGTCTTCACAGAAACATTCAAGTTTAATCATGTCGAATCTGAGATGATCGGAAATTATGCAGTTCGCTTTAGACTATATGGTGTACATCGCATGAAAAAAGAAAAGATTGTGGGGGAAAAGATTTTTTACTTAACCAAACTGAATCTTCAAGGGAAAATGTCATTACCTGTGATATTGGAACCTTCTTACAATCATTCTGTGAGTATCTCACCAAATGATTTGGGTATAGTTTATGTTCATGGTATATGGTAGACACAATTTTAAAAATCTGTAATCAACCCAACAACTTTCTCAGTCAAGAATTTCTAAGCCTTGGATAGGTAGGTATGTTTTTTTTTCTTTGCTATAAATGTTACATACACTTAAATGATTTTTTGTAGATGGTTTATCCTTCATAAGAGTTCTACCCCCAGGTCCAATGTGTATTCCTTGTTCAGCATACATTAAACAGTTGGTTATGGGGTCAGCCACGCTCCTTACAGAACTGACAGTTTTCTTGTGAGTTAAAACTAGGTAACACATAGAGAGCTGTCTAGCCACCTGTTTTAATCTGCTATGTTGTAGAAAATGTTTGCTCTTACATAACATGTACAGCTTCCTAGATCCTGACTGGTTATCTTTCCAAAACTGCTGTGAAATTATTTTAAAAGTTCAAAACAGTCTAACCTCATTATTCTTTCCACTTTCTTAAAGATTTTGAATTCAAAATCTGAGAGAACACAAATTAGGTTTCTAGTTAATTCTGGTTTTCCTTTAGATCATAATCACTAACAAACCAATCTCTCTTCCCCTTCTCATATTTTTAGCTAGGTTCCCATAAGGTATTGCAGATCACCGGAGAGAAATATCTCTTGTAATCCAAAAACGAGCCTCTTACACCCCCAACCTCGAGTCCAAAAATGGGGCAAGACATGTTTTTTTAAAAAGCAGTGCTGATTTATTTTATCCTCGGCCCAGCGACACAATGCAGTTGGAGTTTGCAAAAGCTGTGCGTCTCCCTCAAAACCTTCCAGAGTTTTTGTAGAAAGCACAGTTTACAAAGTAAGGGGTTATGGGCGTGGATCAGGAAATCTGCTAAGGAATGAGGAAGATCTTTGTTTCCCTTTGCAGAGGACAGAGAAATCTTGCAGGAATTAACAATCCTTTGTCAACTTATTTTAGCACTCAATTTTAGACAACATCTGTTGTTTGCAGAGGCAGCAAGGTTAACATACCAATTAGGTCAGGTTCCTAGGGATTTACAATTCTTTACAGAGGGGAATGTAACATATCAATTAGGTCACTCAGAAAAAATGATGCATACAGAACAGTATGGCTGCGTCACAGGTACTTTGGTCATACAACTTAGGCATAACACAAAGATAATGAAGCTCTTTTTGCTAGTGTACAGCAATATCTACACTGTTTATTTAAACCAGAGAGATACATTATGCCACATAGGTATTTAGATTACAAGGAAATCTGTGATGAACAGCAAGTGTAAATTATGATTTATATTTATTCCTCTGTTATATTAAAAAGCATTTTCATAATATAGATATACATATCTATAATATACATATAATATAGGCTATATTTAATTTTTAAAACAAATATAATATTTGAGGGCTGTTTATAAGGTTTTAAATGTGTGAGCATAAGTCCACAGTTGAAGTCTCCTTGCATTCACGCTAGTCAGCATACCTTGTGGGAATACTATGTGCAGCTAAACTGTACCATTTTAACTGTAGGACTTCAGCATCTCTGAAAACACAAAGGTGTTGGTGAATATAATATTTCCAGATAGGTTTTCAGGGCAAGATTTAATCTTTATTGATATACTTGTTTTAAATTTTCAGAATTAATGTTTTGGTCAAGCGTCTTTTTAAATTAGCTGTTTTATAAGAGAGAAATGCAGGTTAAAAAGTACAGATTTTCACGAAATTGATTATTCTGCAATTATTAATATAATTTTTTAATTGTTTTACTTTTGATCTGAGTTAGCACTAGTTTTTGTGTGGAAAATATATCTTTGTATAAAAAATGACTGATTTTAACTTAGAAGAAAAAGGCTGTATCACCAGAAGGTATGTATTTTGTATTGTTATTTATTTTAAATTATCCATTCCCACTTCCATATAAATTGTAATCATTGCCCAAAGGAAATGAAGACATAGAAATTATTATAGGGTTTTTTTTTGTTGTTTTTGTCTTTTTCATTTTTTTTATCGGTACGAGGGATCGAACTCACGACTGCCTGCTTGCAAGGCAGGTGCTTATGCCGCTGAGCTAAATCCCCAGCCCCGAAAATATTATAGTTTTGTCTCTGGTTTAACTAAGTAGTTTTCTGTGTGCACCTGCACAGCATGTCTAGCTTGTAGTCACTGATTCTATACCTATATTTTGGTTGTCCAGTACAGTAAATTTCTAGGGAGTGTTTACCATAAGGAACAAGTGCTAGATAAATAGCTTCTGAGACATAGTGTTTCAATCTGAATAAAGCTATCTGTCTTCTGCTTTTGGAGAACTTTTTTGTGAGGACACACTTCACATTCAGTAGTTACTGTTCTTTTCCCTCACTTTTCTGCCATCTCAAAACCCGCTTGCTTGTTTTATAACTCTTCATCACAGAGGTTAAATGTTGTAAATCTTCAAGATGTCTGGTCATAATGTATATTAATGGAATGATAGATTTGCTCTATATTCTGTACTCATGGTCTCTGATTAACTATGGATAAATTTTGTAATTGTAGTTTTGTGGGTGAATTTGTCTCTAATTTGTGAGAAATGACCTGCTTAGGCACATTCATAAAGAAGAGAACATTCACAATTAAACATTTATCCTGGTAGCTTTTGAGTAAATTACTTGTTGCAAGACCTTTTGTCAAGAGAAAGTTTTAATTCAGTCAAAAATTTAAAATGTTTAAAGTTTACTGTTTTTATGGTAATAACAGAAAAACAGAATTCTGCACATAAAATTGAAATCAGTATACTGAGAGAAACAAAAAACCAGTGCCACCAGACTGATTTTCTGAAAACTAAACAATGAGTTTCTCTGAGAGTAAAATATTTAACATTAAGATTGCGACATAGTTTGAGGAGTGCCTCCTTGGTCATTGTATCCTTAAAGATATGCCAAGAGTTGAAAAGGCTGAGAGGTTTCTGGTGTTTAGCTGTGTAAACTTGCTAAATGATCTTACCATTTTGGGTACTGAGTTCATAGTAAAATAGGATTAGACCATAGTTATCTCTTAAGATTCTATTTATCTCTAATATTCTCTGATCTTATTCTAATAGGCACAGAAATGAATGAATTTTAAATACACTTTTTAAAATGTTTAATCCGTCGCATTTTGTGGTAGACATGTTAACTTCTCATTCTTTTGTATATTTCCAGCAAGTTTCTAATGACTGTGAAGTGCTAGCTAACGCTGTCCACCACTAAGGGAGGATGTAGGATTCGTTTACCCTGTCTTACTGGTTGGTGGAGCTTGGGCTTTGTGGCTGGATTGTACCACTCTTATTATTTCTACCAAACCTTCGTGCAAACCAAACAGGACACTGCCCTCATCTCATGTTTACGTGAGATGGAGATGAGCAGCTCCTGGATACCAGAGGCTGTAAGAATTCTAAAATATCTTTGCCAGTGCAGTCATAGCGTTGGTGCTGAGCCAGAAACAGTTGCAGTCAAGAAAAGTCCTTGACATGTAAGAGCCCCCGTGGAAACACAGCAAACAAAGCTCCCTCGCCAGGCCAGTTCTGCAGGATGATTTCAGACTTCATCCTTGAGACACGTAGATAGTGACTAGAGTCTCTTTTTCACCTCATTCCTTCAATAAATTGCTCTTGTACTTTGAGTCAGTTAGTTGCCCGGGTTTCCAGATAAGAGCCCTGAAATAGTCAGATGGTTTAATATTTGTTTTCGTCATTTCTTACCCTGTGCCCCATAGCTGGATGGTGTCAGTCACGCTCCTTGCCATGTGTGTCCTTCCTACTGTTAGGTCTGAGAAGAAAGGGAAGAAGAGGGGAAGGGAAAGAGGTCCGTGGAAGGAGTGGAGTGGACGGCCGTGAAAGTAGTGGGCGGCGGTGGCTGCAAAGATAAGAAATATAAAATATAAGTAACCTTTATTTCGGGAATGCGGGGAGAGACCCCCCGGCCCCAGGGCGCAGCATCTCCACTGCACCCGGGCCGGTGGTCTCTCTCTGGAACACACTCTCCCTTTCTCCTTCTTCTTCTTCTCCTCTAACACGTGGAGTCAGGCCCATAAGTAACCTCTGTCTGGGGTGGACCCCAAGGGGCATTAGGGATGCACAGGTATTTCATTGGCACACATTTTGGCGCCAGGGTTACAGGGATGGGGATATAGGGTTACAGGCAAATCTATAGGGCTGCGGCTTTTCCTGGTTAAAGTGTCCGGTCTGGGCCAGCAACTCTTTCACCTACCATGGTCTTAGATCATGAGTTTTCCCTTCACTCAACTTTGTTCTTACAGTTTTACTCTCTCTTAATGCATAACCCCAATGCTCTTTCACTTGGAAATTTTGGCGCTATGTTACTCTCAGTTGCCTAGAATAGCTTTTCCCATTTTCCTTCTGCTAGTTTATTTCTTACTTGATTTATTACAGTTTCTAATTTTATTTATTTATTTATTTATTTATTAGTATTTATTAAAATTGAACCCATTGCTTCTTTCATAAACATACATACACAACCATTTCTATATAAACAAACAGTAACCAGTCAGCAAAACTTGTGCAGTGGCTAGCTGTGATGATGGTAAGGCTATGTACACATTGTTCTAGGCTCAAGTATAAAATTCTTGATTAAAACCTTAATGTGTGTAATCCAGATGGGTCTCGAGTTGCTGCTGTTCATCAAAGTTGATACTTAACAAAAATGTGGTGTGTTTCATCTTGTTTGTAATACACGTCCTAAATTGATAGATGAGCGGTGATCACTTACTAAGTTTCCTGAAAACAGTTGGCTCTCAGAGAGTAATCCTTGGACCAATACCCACATTGCCTGGAACTTGTTACAAGTGCAGATTTCCAGTCCCTGTTCCAAACTTGCTGACTACATTTCACTGTACTTTAATAAGCACTGCAGGTGATTCTGATGCACATTGATTTGTGAGCCAAGTCTGACTATTGATGTTCATGAATGTTCTGTAAAACTGGAAATTTTTTTTACCTTTTTAAAGAACTGTTTACAAAAACAAATAAGATTATATAGATGGCCATGTGATAGGTGGAATTCTAAGATGCTCTCATGACCTCCTCTTTACTACTGTGATTTTGCAGATTTAATTAGGATTATTAGTTAGCTGGCCTTAACATAGGGAGAGTTTCTGGGTGGACCGACCTCACAGCATTAAGTTAGGCAGGGTTTTCAAAGCAGTGTTTTCTTTGGTTAGTAAAAGAAGGCATCAGAGAAGTTCATACATGAGGGGGATGTAACCTGAAGGAGAGCCTGCATCCCTAAGAGTGGAGAAGGCTCTGTGAAAGAATGTGAGAGTGACCTCTGAGACCTAAGAATGATCTCTGTGACAGTGAGCAGTAGAAGAAAGCCTTGTCATAAACCAGCTGCTGAATTCAGCCAGTTGCTTAAGTGAGCACGGGGTACTGAACACTGTTTACCAGGACCTCGAGACAGGAGCCCAGCCCAGTAAAGCTTTTGATTTGGAAGAGAACCCTACTGAGCCCACCTTGACTCCTGATGTGAGAAAATGTGAGATAAAAAGTGTGCATGTTGCTTTAAACTACTGAGTGTATAGTAATTTGATAGTAGTAGAAATTACTCTCAGTGGGATGCTACCAAAACAAACACCTAAAGATGTGGATATAACTGGAATTACTGTTGGCTAAGAGATGGGAAACATTGGAGGCAGACTTCCTTTTTTCTTTTTTGGAGAGGGCGTGGTAGAGTTTGAACTCAGGGTCATGCACATGACAGGTAAGCTGTCTACCACTGAGCTACTTTCCAAGCCACGGAGGAAAACTTTGAAGAGCATATGGCCTTGAACAGACTTAGTAGAAATCTGGACCTTAAAAGACTGTCCATGAGGGCAAAAGAAAATGAGATACTTGTCCTTGAACCTGGAGGAAGTGACAGAGCATTTAGCAGAACTGTCTCCTGCAGTTACATGTAAAGCAGAGCTTATGAATGATAAATTTAAATATTCAACTGACAAAATTTTCAAGCAATATATTGAAGTACATTGTGAAATTTTCTTGCTGCTTTTAGAAAAGTGCAAAAAGGTACAGAAAATTGGGAGGCAGACTGTTAAAAAGAAGTCAGGACTTAATGAGCTGAGTAATTCTCATCCTGTCCAGTGGGCAGGATGCTAAAACTCAAAAAGGGCTGCTGACAGATGGACTGGAGCAAAGAATGAGCAGGTGGCCGTACAACTTGCACTGCAACCACAGAGAGACCAAAAGGTCCAGTGAGCCTATGAGGGGTCCTCAAAGACCTTTCCAGGAGATGGGGACCGTCTTCATAGACCATGCTTAACATCTGCCTCATCCAGCCACCTAGCAGTTTACCTCTGGCACCACTCAAGCGGTGTTTATGTCCTGATTATCCCAAGTTATCTCAGATGGGTGTCATTTCAACCGATTCTTGGACTGAATAGATTTGACAAGATTGTGTTTTTTATATTTCCTGTTATAGTATCTTACAAAAATATGCAATTTTTTGTTATCCTGTACTTAAATAATTGGACTGGTAAATGGTTAAGAATGTTGCTCCTCAGTTACCTCAGCAGATGCTGTAGACTGAGAAGCAATTCTCTTGAAAAGACTTGTGAGCATGACTTTAATCTAGTAAAGGGAATCTCTGTAAAATTCATTCAAGGCGTACAATATTCTAAAAAGTAACATCAGCACAAACATTGGCAGCCTGAACTGAGCGGAAGGGGGACTGTGAAATGGGAGGAGGTGGTTGGCAGAAGACAAGCTGGTAACACTGCTCAGCTGCAGACAGCTGCTTGCTGCGTTTCGTGGGAAGGAAAGAATGACACGGAGGCCAGAAGTGAGAGGCTTGAGAGTGGAGCCAGGAGGCCAGGACCCAAACCTGGATGCCGGGTTAGGGAAATGTGGCTGGAGTTTGCCCATCCGGATTTCATTACTGCTTTTGACTGGTGTCTCCTTTATCTGCATTTCGCCCTTTCTGAACTGTAAGATCTGAAATTTCTGTCTGCCCTGCCATTGTATGTTGGAAATACTAGTGGCAGATAACTTCCTCTTAGTTATATGGGTCAATAAGTAGGAAGAATTTGCCAGGAGCCCCATTTGCTCTAGGTTTATGTAATTTACGTAAAAGTTTAGAGTTCTAGATTATGAGATTTCGACTGAGATGCAGAACAGATTCTCCTTTTGCTGGTGATGTAACACTGAAGGGGGCTATAAGCTGGGGCCAGTGTTTTTTGCATATGAAAAGTGAATGAATTGGGGCCAGAGGCAGATGGTGGAGGGCAGTGTTCTCAGGTGGCCTGAGAACCTTCATACCCTTTCATTACTGCTGTAATTATGTTACATAGGTTTTGAAGATAAAGTTACAAATCAGTCGACATTAATATATTATTTGCATGGACCGGGTCTAATCATATACTCCATTTAAAAGCAAAGAATTTTCTCTCATTGATAACAGAAAAATTACATTCAAAGTGTGATGCAGATTCATCATTGAGTCCTGTGTTTTTACAACTAAGAAGGCCTCATGGAGGATCTGAAAGCAGCTCTAGGAGCTGAGAGGTCTGGCTAAGTGCTACCAAGAATGTGAGGACCTCAGCCCCCAGCCTACAAGGAACCAACCCCTGAGTGAGCTTGGAAGCAGATTCTTTCCCCAGAGCTAGCAACTGGAAGCTGACCTGAGTCATTGGGGTGATCTAACCCTGTGAGGGCTTTACCAGGAACTCGGGAGTCTTCCTAGACTTCTGAACTACAGACCTGGGAGGCAGTGAGTGGGTAATTGTTCTAAATCGTACACTTGATACAGTAACTTGTTAAGTAGCAATAGAAAGCTCTACAACCACACAGGCCTGAAGTATTCAGTCTCTGGTTCTTTACTGAAAAAGTTTGCTGGCTTCTCTAACAGAGGGAAGGTGAGATTGAATTGCAGATGTGTGAAATCACTTTTGTGGTTGAGGTGAGTGCACATCATCCTCTTAATGTTCTGAATCCTGCTTTCCCTTGGGATGTTCTTCACCAGTCTGTGGAGTCTTTAGCAAATGCTTTTTTGTAATTGTAAACTCAAACTCATGCAACTCAAACCTGTTTTTAGCCTATTTGTCTGTCCCCTTTCTATTCTTTGTGACTGCTCTCAGTGAAGGTTTATTAGTCAAGCGCTTGTTAGGGTTGTTGACAGCTTTCTATTTCAACTAGTTCCTTATGAGTGTTTCTATTCTGTGTGGTCCATAGTGCCTCAAAAAGTGTGTTCCAGACTCCTCTTCCTACCAGGAGAGTTTACTCTCCAACGTATTAGAATTCTATTTGTATAACTCCTAAAATATCTTCCCTTTTATAATTTTTATAATACCTATAATTCTTCTTAATTACTTAACTTCTGTCTTAACGATTAATTCCCCAGTCTTTGGCTTAATGCCTGATCTATAGATCCACCTCAGTTCAATTTATTTAGTGAATAGACAAAAAAGGCTCATTTTAATGTGTGATGTGAACATAATTAATGATACAATAGCTGTAAGAAAAAAATCACTGTAATTAGATTCAAAAGGTTTTATGTTCAAATTTTGTTTTACATGTTTAGAAAGAAAAAGATTAATTTAAAAAAATAGTATCGTAAAACATGGTAACTGAGAATTTAGTCATAGAATCCAGCTTCCTCATGATCCACTCAGAAAACAGATACTTAGATCAAATCACTTGGCTCATTTCTGATGGCAACCTGGTTTGAATACTTGGGCTGAAATGTAACTTTCCTAATTCCAAAGCCAGTGATTTTCCAGACACTGAAAGAATAAATTTGAAAACTTCAATTTAAAGAAGAATTTGATCATTCTATAAAGAATTTCCATATATCAAACTAGCTTTATGAAAGGGAATGTGTGGTGTTAGATTGACTCTCCTTCACAGAATTTTTTCAACAGATGAAATGAATTTTTCAATCTAATGAAATGAGTAAAAAATACGAAGCTGCTATAAAATTTACCAGCAGAAACACTTGGTGAAGAAATACTGGTAATTCTGGAGTCACACACAGCAAGAGTCGGGCAGCAAGGACACGTGCTCTACCTGTCAAAAGCCACACTGGTGCATCAACAGAAATCTTGAAAATTTTCACTCAGACTCATGGAGAGAGTAACCCTTGAGTAGAATATCTGTTGCAGTAGATTGTGTTACTGTTCACAAAGACGTGTGAACATTCAAGTTGCAAACTTTCACATATGTGAATGGACTTCACATTGTGGACATGTCATCGGTGTGAACAAATCGTGGAAGTAGGGTGTGTAAGTCTCACTTTGTCAGACCTGGGAACCTTCTCCCAGAATAGAGCTTGTTTGTAAGTCCGTGACTTAACTATATTTGTGGCCCTTTCCTGTAGAAGAGTTTTACATTTCTGCGTGTTGAAATTATATTAGTTATCTCAGCATAAACTTATTCTGACACAGACATGGATGTGTAAGGAATTGGTGTTGTTACATAAAAAGCCCAATCTGTTTATGACATTGTTTTGGATCCAGGCAGTAGAAAAGATGAAACTTGATTTGGAAGCTAAAAAAATGGTCATACTCATTAGATAATCACGAAGTATTTCATACAGCTGTCACCTACACTATTGAAGGTGGCAGATAGCATAAAAATAAACTTACATCTCTAGACAAAAAAGTTAGAAAAACAAATAATATTAATTCATTTGCTGTTAACAATTCCCATTAACTGCACTTGACTGCAAAGCATTGTAAGAAAGAGTTCAGAGGAGAAATGTCAGGTTTGCAAGCATCAAGGAAAAGGAATAGAGAGAATCCCAAAACTCAGGAAATACAGGGCTAACGGTGCAAATGAGTCATTGCCAATACATGTAAGGTAGAGCTGAACACTCTGAACTGCAAAGACTTCTTCAGCGTCCGTCACGCATCAAGTCAAGTGAGAAGTCATCATAGCCAGTGTGAAAACGCTGACGTGACTTATTGTGACACCCAGAAGATCACTTCCACTGGGCAAGAGACTGAAGGAGCAATTCTCCAGGGAGTGGAGAGACTAGAAGTCAGTGTCTGCTCAGTGTGCTTTGAGAACCACGGCAGACCATGTCCAACCAGTTACTGTCGATCATGTGATCTCTAAGTGGAGATGTCCCTTGTGCGGTATTTTATTAGATGCTTGTGTGGTAGACACTTCCCTTTTGAGTTTTTGTTTCCAGATGAAGAAGGGCCACATCTGTACTTAGAGACAGTCAGCACACAAAGACTCTTCATTTTGATACCAAAATTCTGGCAAAGGCTGGGGATGTAGCTATGTGTTTGCTTACATGCCCATAGCCTTAGGCTGATCCTCAGCACCGCACGTGCACGCACACACACACACACACACAGGCACACACACACACACAGGCACACACGCATGCATACAGGCACAATGACTAAGTATTACTTTTAGATTTTCCTTTGAGAATGAAGAGAGTCTTCTGTGTGTGGGAGCATGAGGGAATTAAAGTTTGATATCCAGAAGAACAGGCTCCGATGGTTGTTCTCACCTTCACATCTACCCTGGTACCTTGTTGAAATTATGTGACTTGCTGTTGTCTTCTTCTTATAACCTTTCAGACCCTTTAAGAATAATGCCATAGCTGTTAGGGAAGCTTATACAGAAGTGGAGCCTCTCAGCTTTGAGGAAGGCCCCCTCCCCCAGAATACATATATGTGTAACAGGAAGTTACCCAGTGTTGCTCGAAGCTTCTGAGAATTTGGAGTTGTTACCCTTCTGACTTAGAAGAGTGTGAATATTGTGAGAGAAGATGAAGCAGGGTAACTAAGAGAGCTGCCTTCTGAAAAATCCAAGTCTCCGTGCGGAGCAGATGCTCTGGAAGCAGATCGTGTGTGTGGAGTACCGTGTGTCTGTGAGGACTGTTCATGGGAGCAATGCTTTGGAAAGACAGAGAAAGGAAACAGAACTGGGCTGGGCAGAAGGTTCACTGCATGCCTAACCACAGTCTCAGCCGTCCCCACCACGAGGCTCCAGAGCATCCTCACTGATACGGCAGCTTTACAGTGTGCAATGATGTCCACCGCAATTGTAAACCACTACAATATACAGATAATACTGTATTTGATTTGAAAACCTGGAGGGTGAGCATGGGGTAGATGAGAGAACTGTCAAAGTGTTAAGTGTTAATGTATTTAAGAAAAAATGTTTACCCCCCCCGCATATTTAACCGAAAGATTAGAAAAGAACCTGTAAGGAAGAAATATTTATGTAAAGTTCAACAGTTCACTTTATTTTTATCATTACATTTATTCTAAAATAAAATAACTTTCATTTTTAAAAAGTATTCTCCTTTTTCTGGTTGTATATGTTTATAGATATCTACAGGATGTTCACTTAATAGCAGTTTGCAGATGGTAAAGTTTAGGGTGAATTTTTTTACTTTTTAAAAAAATTTTGTATTCACCACACTAGATTTTTTTTAAATGTGATATTATGATTAAAAAAAAGGTCATGAAGAGCCAGAGAATTTGGATCCTGGTTACTTTGGGCAGGAGAAATAAACAGGTGAGTTTACAGCTAGATTCTCTCAGGATATCAAATGGATGAGAGAAAAGACAAGGCCATAGTGCAAAACTAAAGTTACGTCCTGATAGCAGGTACTTGTTTCATTAAATTTACTTTGGTATCCGTCCTGTGAAGACACAGTGATTCTGGAAATAAATATGGGAGTAAATGAGATTGTCTTAGGGGCGAGAATATCCTTGGAAACCCCTAGATTTAAAGAGTGGAGAAAGGAGACTTAGGGTAGGAAGAGAGAGATAGTAAAAATATCACAAAAACCAGGAATAAAGTTCATAGAAAAAGAAATACTTAGCTGTGTCAGTTACTGTTGATGGAACCAGCCATTTGAGTATTGAAAGGATTCTATTGTGTTTGAGCTTCGGAGGGGCTAATTTTGTTGGGATTAAGGGGCCACAACCTAAGTAAGCTGAAGTAGCAATGATGTGGACAACTCTTCCACATCTGTAGAGACGGGAAGAAAGGACAGTATTTGGGAAGCAGGGGTCTTAGGAAGATGTGTTTGAGGTTAAGGGATTTGGACATGTTTGAATACTAACACAAGTGATTGAAGAGAGACAGTAAGATGAATGGAGAGATAAGACAAGGAGCCAAAAGTTATTTTTAAGAGATTGCGCTGAATGGTGGACATGTAATATAAGAAGAATAAACATGTAAAACAAGAAAGAGACTGATGCACAGGGGAGTAAAAGTCAGTTGACTGAAAGTCTCCCAAGTTTTCCAGAAAGGGACAGAAGAAGAATGATTGACTAAGAAATGTGGGGGGATAGGAGCTGTGGTTGACGTGGGAAGTGTTTTCAGTGTGATACTGCGGAAGGACCAGGGTCTAGGTGTGCCAGTCAGAGTGGGCGTCTGAGATGTAAAGTCTGTGCACGTGGATACATTGGTCAGGATTCCCGAATGCGTGGTGTGTACATCGAAGTCATGAAATACAATGACAGGAGTTGAAGTGCAAGGGAAGGTATCGTTGTCAGGAAATAAAAGGTTAGTGCTCATGGAGTGAAGATGAAATCACTAAGAGGACAAGATATCTGTGAGGCTGGCATAAATTTTAAAAGAAAAATAGTTGTCCTTGCCATGGTTTCCAGAGGAGCAACATTTCAGAAGGCAGCTGGGTACTTTGCTTGCTGACCTTAGGGCACGTAGGTGTGGGGATAACCTGGGTGGAAAGCCCCAAGGACTGCTGTGTCTGGGTTTAGATTAAAGCCAGATGCTTTGGGTGCAAAGGAGAGTTCCTAGCGAAGTTTATCATAGACGAGAGGACAAAGAAGGGGGCAGTAAAGACTGCGAAAGTCATGCATAATGACAGTTGTGTTAGGCAGTACCAAGAGCATCTTGATGGGCTGGGATTTAGCTCAGCGGCATAAGCACCTGCCTTGCAAGCAGGCAGACGTGAGTTTGATCCCCGGTACCGATAAAAAGGAAAAAGACAAAAGAAAAAAAAAAAAAAGCGTCTTGGTTACTTTTCTCCCGTTGCTGAGACAAAGTACACAATACCCAAAGTTAAGGGAGGAGAGGTTGTGTAGTGCTCTGTTTGTGGAGGTTTCAGTCTGTAATGGGCTGGCTCCAAGGCGGGGTGGCACATGGCAGAAAGGCAACCGTTCATGAAGCAGAAAACAGCAAAATCAATAACTGAACCTTACTAGCATCTTCTGCCCCTTTTGTATTCATTGTGTCCAGACTGCTGGAATTACGGTGGTGCCAGTCCAGTCAGTGGACTGACCCAGCAATCACCCGTCCTTAATCCTGGCCTTGTGCTATCAGTTACACACTCTAGATCCAGCCACCTCTGAAAAAGGTCCATCTAGAACGGTGTGAGGCTTTGGGGGTCACCTAGACACAAACCTGAACAGTGAGTAATAGGATAATGTTTTTAAAAATGACCAGTATCATAAAGCAGTGGTGGCAGAGTTTTCAGTGGTACACACACACTCTGTGACACATGTGCCCTAAGTCACCATTTTGCATTCATTTATATTCTGTCAATTCTGACCATCACTTAAGAGTGTTTAAATTTCAGATTTCATAGAATCTGACTTGAATCCTGTCTTTGCAGAAATACATTAGATTGTTTTAGCACACTTTTAAGTTTCACTGGCTGCCTGTGTACCTAACATCTAGTACTGCTGCCATGTGTTGTATAAGTGGAAGGTGAGAGTGGTGAGTGGGGCACACTGTAGTTCCTCTAGTGCTCACTTTTGAAGCTAATCATAGAGTGTCTTCTTAATTGAATTTGCTTATGGCTTTCTTCTAGATTTTAAGCACTTGAAGAATGGAGACTGTTTTAGTCATATGATGGTTTTTAGATCCTATAATATAGGTATTTAATGAATACTAACTTGAATCATAAAATTTATTCATGTAAAGCCAATTATCCTTAAATTCTCACCCAGTTCCATGTAACCAGCATTCCTTGATTAAGTGACAGTATACTCCAAATAACTTTATAGTTCACTTTTAAAAATCAATTTTATTGGCACACTTTAGGTGTACATACTAATAACATTCATCATATGGAGTTTGTATCTGTACATGATATAACTGGATTCTTCTTTTTTTCCCGTTTCCCTCTATTCTCTACAACCCCTCTTCTCCTTATTTACAAAAGCTTTATTTCCATTTTTTCTTCTATTCTCTTCTTTTCCTTTTTCTCCTTCCATTTTCTTCCTGTTTCACAATATCTGTCATACATTTTGCTCCTTATTTTTTTTTTGTCTTTTCGTTTTTATCGGTACCAGGGATTGAACTCATGACTTCCTGCTTGCAAGGCATGCGCTTATGCCGCTGAGCTAAATCCCCAGCCCCTATTTTGCTCCTTATTTACATCTTTGATTTCACACACCTGTGAAACCATGCAATATTTGAACATGTGGGTCCAGTTTTTTTCTTGTAAGAGCATGGGCTCAAGATGCACTGATTTACCTAGTAATGTCTCAAGTTTATCATTTTTATGGCTTAGTAGTACTCCATTGTATTTTAAAAACCCTCTTCTGTATCTGTTCATCAGATAATGTGCCTTTGGGCTATTTATAAGATTTAGCTATTACAAACTGTGCTACTATAAACATGGGTATGCATCCATCACTGTGGTATGATACTTCTAATTCTTTGGGGAAGATACCAAGCAGAGGAATAGCTGGGTCAAATAGAACCTCTAGTTTTAGTTTTTTGAGGAATCACCACACTGATTTCAACAGTGGCTGCAGCAGCCTACACTCCACCAGTAGTGGAAAAGGATTGCTTTTCCCCCCAGCCCTGCCAGCATTTGTTATTTGTTGATTTCTTGATGGCAGCCATTCTTTCTGAAGTGACATAGAATCTCAGTGTTGTTTTAATTTGCATCTCTCAAATGATCAGTGATGACTGAACATTTTTTGTGTATTTATTTGCCATTTGTACTTCTGAGAAGTGACTATTCAAGTGTCCATTTTTGGATTGGGTGTTTAAATTTGGGGATTTTGTTTTGTTTTCAGTTCTTTGTATGTTCTAGATACTAGTCCTTTGTCTGAAAAACAGCTGTCTAAAATTTCCCCCTCTGTAGGTTGTCTCTTCACTCTGTTCATGAACTCCTGCCTACACCTGTGCCTTCAGGAATTCTACCTAGTCTCTCTTCTAGCAGATTTAATATTTATGTTTTAATATTTAGATATTTGATCCATTTCGATTTTACTTTATTCAGTAGTGATATATATATGGGTCCAGGTTTAGTTCTAAGTATGTGTAAAGTCAGTTTTTTTAGCACCATTTAGTACCGAGGCTTTCTTCCAGTGAATGTTTGGGCTCTTTGTCAAAAATCAGAGGGCTGAGTGTGTTTGAAGTCATTTCTTCTTCTTCTAATCTGTTGTACTGATCCTCAGGTCTGTTTTTTGCCAGTTCCATACTGTTTCATTACAATAGTCTGTAGTATGATTTTAAGTCGAGGATTGCGGTGTCCCCTGCTTTGCCTTTGTTGCTTAGAATTTTTTTGCTATTCTAGGTCTACAGTAGTTAGACAACAGAAAAAAAAAGAAAGGAATAAAAATAGAAAAGAAAGAAGTTAAATTATCTTTGTTTGCAGGTAACATGATACTCTACATGGAAGATCCCACAAACTCTACCAAAAGACTTAATACTCAAATTCAGTAGCATAGCTGCATACAAAGTCAGCACTCAAAAATCAGTAACATTGTTGTACACAACTGAGAAAGAAATGGAAAACCACCTCTCACAATAGCATAAAAAAATGAGGTACATAGGAATCAATTTAACAAAGGAAGTAAAAACCCTTTACATTGAAAACGACCATACACCTCTGAAAAAAGAGGTTCAAGAGGACATCAGAAAATGCTTGAGGGTAAGATCTAACAGTAAAAATGACCATACTCCCAAAATTGTTATACAGATTTAATACAGTACCAATCAAAATGCCATTAGCATATACCCCGCAGAGCTAGAGACAGTAAATTCATTTGATTGATTTATTGGTGGTAGCGATTCTGTCTGGAGTGATATGGAGTCTCATCATTGTTGTAATTTGCATCTCTCAAATTACCCGTGATGCTGAACAGTTTTTCACACATTTATTTGCCATTTCCAGTTCATCTGAGACATGTCTGCTAATTTCAGATGACCATTTTTTAAATTGGGTCTGATTTCTTTAGTTCTTTACATATCCTACATATTAGTCCTTTGAGGAGCAGCTGGTTAAAACTTTTTATCACACTGTGAGTTGTCCCTTCAGTCTGCTTGTGGTTTCTTTTACTGTCCAAAAGGTGGCGATCAGGAGATCCCAGATGTTGATTTTGTGGTACTGCCCGTGCAGTTGGGATTTTGTTCAGCAAGCTTTTGTTTATACCAGTGTCTTCAAGAGTTCTACCTGTTCTATCTTCCAGAAGATTTAGTGTTCCTGTTTTAATATTTATACCTTTGATCCATTTTGATTTTAGTTTAGTGTATTGTGAGGTCCAGTTTTTGTCTTCAGCACATAGAAAGCTAGTTATTGCAGCACCATTTACTAAAAAGGCTATCTTCCTGTGAAGGTGTTTGGCCCCTTTGTTAAATATAAAGTGGAGTTGTTTCTGCATTTTCTAATCTGTTCCATTGATCCCTCGGTCTGCTTTTTTCTAGTACCATGTCGTTTTAATCACTATAACTTTGTAGCATGATTTCTAGTCAGGGATTGTAATGTTCTCTACCTTGCTTTTGTTACCAGAATTGCTTTTGCTATTCTAAGTCTCTTCTGGTTCCAAATGAATTTTAGGATTGTTTTCTTTAATTCTGTGAGATATGCTTTGGTATTTTTTATTGGGATTGCATTAAATCTGTATAACGGTTTTGGGAGTATGGCCACTTTTACTATATTAGTTCTTCCTACCCAAAAACAGGGTATCTTTCCATTTTCTGATATTCCTTTTAATCTCCTTTTTTAGAGTACTGCTGTTTTCATTGTAAAGGTCTTTTACTTCCTTCATTAGATTAACTCCTAAGTATTTCATTTTGTTGATTATAAAAGGTGTAGTTTCCCTAATTTTTTTCTCAGTGAGTTGTGTACAGGAATACGATCGGTTTTTGAGTGTTGACTTTGTATGCAGTTATGCTACTGAATTTGGGTATTAAATCTAGAAGTCTTTTGGTAGAGTTTTTGGGATCTTCTGTATAGAGTATCATGTCGTCTGCACATAAAGATAACTTAATTTCTTCCCTTCCCCTTTATTTCTTTTGTTTCTTTTTTATTTGGTACTCATAATCAAACTCAGAACCTCATGCTAACCAGACCTCAGCTCTGCCTTTTATTTCTTGTCTAATTGCTCTAATGTTTCCAGATCTATATTGAATAAGAGGGGTGATAGTGGACATCCTTGTCTTGTTCCTCATTTTAGAGTGAAAGCTTTCAGTTTTTGTCTGTTTAGTATGATATTGGCTTGCTGTAGCACTGAACTACATTCCTAGCCCTTTTATAAACTTTTTGTTTAGAGACAGGGTCTCACTAAATTGCCAGATTGGCCTTTAGCCTTCCAAATGGCTGGGATTATAGGTGCGTACACCCATGCTGGAAACATTTTTCATATGTACTATATCTTAGTTGCTTACTAGGTTCTTTACACAAACAGCCATTCTGAGGCAGTTAATGATTAGAATACTGTTAAATTACTTTCTTTTCCCCCAGTGGAACTAGTAGAAACTGAAAAATTAAGTTTGGCACACATAGTTCTGTTCTACTTTGGAATTTCCTGATACTGTATAACAAGAACATAATTTATATAGTAAAAGTTATATCTTAATATGTCAGCATTTTACAACAAAAATAGTGTCTGATTAGGTTTTAATTGGCTCACTTTTAAGGACTAGTAATACAGATTAACAGTAAAATATTAAAATGTGTGTATCAGGATTTATAAGTAAATTTATGTTTCTATAGTACAAAAATGTACTCTGGAGAGGTTCTTTTTAATGTTATTTAAATAATAGATCTGTATAATAAAATCTTTCCTTCTTAACTCTGTCCAGTTATTGCAATTTCTAAATGCAGCTCATTAATTTATAAAAATACTGTTCGGCTTGCCACTTAAATACATGACAAATGTAAATGTATTAAATGAGTTCATGTAAACAGCCAGTGTCAGAAGAAAGTGCAAGTAATGGCTTATTTATTCTTACAGATAAGACAGTGGATTAGGCACACGTAGTTCTTTCCTCCTCTTCTAGTGACTGCCACTAAACAGACAATGTTCTAGTTTACAGAATAAACACAGACACAGTTCTCATTCACATTTGGGTGCTAGCTGTGAAGGAGGCACCAGCAGAGGAGAGATACCAGCTTCTTCAGCATGCTGCAGCCTGACTGGCATGAAGAGTACCTAGGGCATGACCTTGGCCCAGAGTCAGCCCCGGGACGGGACAGGAAAACCGAGGAGCTGACAGCAAGAGTCAGTACAGGAAGTCTATGCAGTGTGTGTACATCCAGCAGAAGAACTGTGGCAGGCTCATGCTAGACCTTGGACAGTAAATGTCATAGGTGTCTACTCCACAAAAACTGGAGGTGCCGAGCAAAGAGCTCCTCACACTGCCACTTAGGAGCCTGGGGAAGTGCCTGGTCCCCTTCTGATCACACCTGTACCTCAGCAGACAGAGGGGTTGGAAAGTGTAAAGTTTCCTATCAACTTTTCAGTGATTCCTTCTTAAATATGAACAATAATCAAAGCTCAGGAGACAGTAAGGGAAAACCTCCACTAGGAAAGAGAAAACTTAGGATAAGCAGAAAAAGAAAATTACCTGCCGTGAAGAGAACATACTACAAAAGTGACAAGAAAATTTAAAATTAATTCTAATCAGTATTTTCAGAAAGAAGTAAAATGACATTATGTAAGATTTTTAAAAAGAGAAAATAGGAAAAAAGAGCAATCATAGAAGAAAAGCCTTTTGTAAATTACAAATATTAACCTGGATATAGTTGTGCAGGCCTGTAGACTCAGCATGCTGGGAGGCTGAGGTGGGAAGATCACTAGTTCAAGCCCAATCTGGGCAATTTTAACAGCTTACTGAGACTTTCTCTCAAAATTAAAAAAAAAAAAATTTAAGAAGGACTGGGGATGTAGCTCAGTGCAAAGTCCTTGGGTTCAATTGCCAAAGTAAAGCATGTGCATACAAGAAGGATTCATACAGGGACTTGCCTTCACCTGCTTTTTATAAAGGATGTTTCATTGGAACACAGCCATTCTCATCTGTTTATGTATTGTGGCTACTTGACCAATACAACAGTACCAAGTGTCACATAGATAATATGGATCATGAAGCCATAGAATTTACTGTTTTGCCATCTACAAAAAGTTAGATAACCTCTTTGTTAAATGCTAGATATAAAAAACAATAGCCAGAATAAAATGGAATAGAAAAGAAAAAGATTCATTTAGAAAACAGGAGTAGTATTAAAAACACAGCAGCCAGGGATTTAGCTCAACACAACACCTTTGTGGATACCGTTATTTACCCTCATTTTGCAGATGGCAAAAACAGACGTCAGTGACTTTGACTATCCAAGTCACTGTTGCAGTTGATCGCTTGACAGACTGAAAATCTTGCCAGCACTTTCTAGCTTCTTTCCTGGTACTTAGGGGAAGTGCATTTCTGAGATTCCCTAGAGTTCTGGATGCTAATCAAGTTCTGCCAATTAAATGCTCTTGTGTGTGATTTGTAAGGTGAATGTGAGGCAGAGGCCATCTTCATACAGCTTCAGGCAGGCAAATTCAAGGAAATATACTTCTTTCCAGCTACATCCTAATTGCAAACTGTTAGTTTCAGGGGTGCTGAGAGGTAGTTGCAGAGGCAGTGACAGTGATGACTTCCTGATTTCTTGATCAAGTTATGCTCCTGTGTTTGTTAACTCTGATTCATCTCCCATTTTCTTAATAAGCATAATACCCCCTTTGGTGTGTCTGTTTTGATGTTCTGGGAGTTACTTCTGTAGGACCAGTCCAGACTTAGCTCCTTCATCTCTTCCAACAATTGCACAGGTTCCTGATTTCTTGAAGGAAAACCCTTTTTAAAATATAGTAGTTTCCTTTACTGAACCCTTATGAAAAGAACTGCAGTAAAGCATTAATATAAATGAGGAATAAAAAGTTTGAGATTTAAGACTTTCTTGGCCATGCTGTACAAAGACGCTTTAGGTCATAAGCAGAGTTTGAGTCTAGTTGAAATGATTTTATACATAAGATGCTGAGAATAATTAATTACATTAGTAGAAAGAGGTAAAGGAAAGCAATATTTATTTTCTTAAGCTGAAGTAGTGCTTCTGTGTGCAATGTACGGTTTTAAGCACTTAACGTTTATTTGCCTGTTTATGTTCTGAGATAAGTGCTAGTGTCCTCAGTTTGTATCTGAAAACAAACTTAGAAAGACTGAATTACAGTCTCACACCAAGTGACGAAATAAGGGTTTGCCCTGTCTGTGGTTTGTGCTTTCAGCTATCCTGTAATTTATCAGGATGTCCTGTAATGTTCAATTTGACCTTAAGGGCAATTGAATTTGTCTAAGAATGTCAACAGAACCAAGTGTAATGCACAAACATGTTTAGGACAAAAATACAATGTATGATAGATTCAGAGGTGCAAAGTACAAGTGCTAGTATGCTACTGAAAATATATTATGACCAAAATAATGTCACACAAAAGTATGATAAGTATGCTTTTATAGGCTAATATATGGCTCACCTTGCATAGTTGCTTATGTAAGTCAGAAGTTCAATTGTAAGTCTGTTTGGATGGCATTTGGAAATGAGCTAAATGTTTAGTTACAAAAGCACTGAAAATTCTCAGAGGACATGTCAGTATCACTCGAACTTTATATCTGTTGGATAATAGATTTTTCTGTCCTCATCCTCACTCTAAGTATGTGTGTCCTCAGAGAGTAAAAGCATCCTCCAGGGAGGGATGCTGCAGAGAGACGATAGTGTCATGTGACCATATTTATGAGGACCCAGCAGATGCCTTTAGCATCTCTCCTTTTGGATTCTGTTGGCTGGGATTTGCTAATGTACCCATGACCTAGGTCAGAGAGACCTACCCTTTCCAAAGTATAGGGAGAGACCTTCAAGCAAGAGGCAGAGGTGGACAAAAGCCTCTGTGGCTTATAGCAGGTATTTTCGTAGGAGGCTTCAAATTCGTAAATCAAGTTCATAAAACCTGGAGTTCATAAATTCAGATGTATGCTTTTATATTAAAATATCTTTAGCAGAATGTATGGAAAGTGAATGATTTTGCCTTTAATTGATTTAAAATCAGATGGTCAGGTTCCATATACAACCATTAATGATTTTCAAGGTGGGTTAATGTATCTTATTCTTTGATGAGCACTATCTTGTTTTAAAACAAATAAAATTTATACCACATGCAGTATTTCTCTTTTTTCTTATACGTACCAATCTGTTTTCATGTTCATTTAACAATAAATTAGGCACTTTTTTTTTGCCTGAAGAAACTTTTAAAAATTTTTTTGTATTACATTAGGAATGCTATTTTAAAAAGAATCAGTATTTAAAATGCAAAGTTGAAAGCTGAACCACCTCTTCTCTAGTGAAAGTGGAGATTGTTGGAGTGAGCTCTGCCTCCCATCTATATCATAATCTCTGATCTCTATCATAATCTCTTATCAGTGTTGGTGCTGGGGACTCAGCACTGGATCCACTGAGTCGAAATCTCTGGAAGAAGCTGAAGAATCTTTATTTTAAACTAACTGCTCAGGTATTAGTTGTGTACACAAAAATTTCAGACCACTGGCAGTGTGTTTTCCCAAAGTACATCAGAGGTGTGAATGATTTAAGAAAGGTATATTTGTGTTTGCTGTCTTCTGTCAGCACGTTTCATCTCTTACTGTCTTTGTTTTCATTTCAAATATTTAGCAATATATGTTATTTCGACCTAATTAATTAGATTTCCAAAAATTATTAAGAAATATAAATACAATTATGTAGTAAAAATATGAAGAGAAGTATCCTTTTTAGACTGTCCCTTACCATCACTAATTAATCTGCAGTACTCATGAAGAGTCAGAAATTACATTGAGCAAATTATTTCCACCAGTGAAGAGAAAGAATCATTTGCAGGTGGATGCACTCAACTCAGAATGGCAGTAACAGTAATGGGAGGGTAGGCTTTCTGTCAGCTAAGACGACAGTGATTACCAGCACAGTGCTGGGTGCTCTTTCTGCTTTTTGTGCAGTCAGCTCCCCGGGCGTGTTTCACATGATGCCCTCTAGGAACTTCCTGTTTCACAAGGTTGTATGCCCCTTGAAGAACAGCTTGCTGTGGCTGCAGGGCTGGTGGCTTCACGGATAGCTTATGCCCAGGCACTGGGCCATGGGTTGCCCCCCAAGTCACATTAGATGGAGTTAGAGAGGAGTAAGTCCAGGTACCACTACTGGAAGGAAGGGGCAAAAGAATGCTAGGGAAATAACCATAAGATAATGTTTATTTAAATTTCTTGAAAATAAAGTTCTCTAAAGCATTAATGGTTGGACATGCTGTAGGTGAAACTTTCTTGTAATCAATCTGATGCTACATCTGATGTAGGCAGATTTTTTCTGCATATCCCTATAGAAACCTTGAGTTTTATGTCTCACACTGTCTTAGTTTCCTCATTGCTGAGACATAATAGCCAACACCTACAACTTAAAAGAGGAGACGTTTATTTTGGATCATCTTTGTAGAGGTTTCAGTTCTTAACCATCTGGCTCCAAGGCAGGGCTGCATGGCAGAGGGCATCACAGAAGAGAAACAGATCATGGTGTGGTGGTGAATAGCAGACGGAGAGAGTAGAGGGTGGGTTGGGGAGGCATCAAACCCTTCCAGGATATGCCCCACCTACCAGGCATCACTGTCTAAGAGCTAGTCATATATAAACTCATCAGTGAACTAATCATTGATGATTACCACACATCTGTGAGCTATTTATCTCCCAAAGCCCCACCTGTGAGCTCCTGATGCCTTGGGCACGTGTAGATGTAACACACGTAATTAGTGTCTTCTGATACCCTTAACTGGCTGTGCACCTGAAAATGGATCTTAATCTTGTTGATATTGGGCAATGTAGGGAGTTTTTAGAGTAAAGACACTTGGGCCTCCAGTTGTATCTGTTGCATCAGCAGGCTTACATGACTATCTCTTAAAAAGCTCTCTGAGAGACTATAATGCCTCCTTTCCAGTGTCCTGTAGAACTGTTCCTATCTTCATGTCTTATTCTTCACTGTGGATAGCCAGGACTGGAATGAGCTGTTATCAAGTTTTGAGACACTTGTTGAGTCTGACCATAACATTTAACATGAAACAAGCCATGTCATTCAGAAAACTATTATCAGACTTGTAAATAGAGTAAAATACTTTCCCAAAACTATCTGCTCAAATTGCAACCAACTAAACTACTAAAAAAAATCACCTTTGATATATATAGCTTTGTTTAAAATACTTATAGGGGAAATTGTATTCTAGTGAGTACTGTGAAATATATGGGAATAAAAAGAATCATGTATACCAACTCATTGCCTTTAGCTTTTTTCAGAATTTTACATTTAAGCTATACTTGCAATATTAAAATTCCTTATCTCCTGATTCAGTATAATATCAGCATATTTTGAAAACAGAGGATGAAAAACATTTTAAGAGGAGTTAAAATTTTGACAGAAAATTTTTTACTACTATACATTGTATACAACCTAAAATATTAAATATTACATGTTTTTGATACACTTTATTCAAATGAAGTTCATTTGGAACACTGAAGGTATGAGAAATGAATTTCAAGAAACAGATAAATTCATCATTTCTTGGGCTTGGTTGGTCTTTGGGGAGCACAAATTCAGCAGATGGGGCTCATTAGCTGTCCTGCAGGCCGTGTTTACAATGTAGTCCCCTCTGAATATCCTGAAATTTACACTGTAAAGTGACATAAGAAATAAAATTAATACAGAAAGATTGTCCAAAATAGCATATCGTGATAAAGTAAAATAAAAAGTATTGCTGTTTCTATAGCTAATTAACACTTCATTTCCTAGAAACTTTTTAATGTACTGTGAAGACAAGTTTTAAAAAAACAGCACATATGAAATAATCCAGGTAGCTAGAGGATTCACTATGAAGCTGCATTCAGACTCAGAAATATCTTTGTTGTTTTTTGGTCTTTTTCCTTTTTATCGGTACCCGGGATCGAACTCACGACTGCCTGCTTGCAAGGCAGGCGCTTATGCCGCTGAGCTAAATCCCCAGCCCCCTTTGTTTGTTTTAATGAGCATATGAATCACATTTGGCCATTTTGTTTGTCAGTAACTTATTCATAACATTCAAAATACAAATCAGAACTAATTCTCAGATAGTCTTGTGGCATTAGAGAATTGTTATTAAACCATTTTAAGCTTTAAGAAATTTGCAACTCAAGGTGTTCATGAATTTAAACTGAAATCATCATTGTCCTATTTGCTTAGAATATGTTTAAGATTCTGACTTGTATAAAGTAGTTAGCACAGTTCCTGGGACTTATTAAAGACTTAATAAATATTAGTTGTGCTAAACTATCATCATCACTACTGTCATTACTATTACTGTATCCTTTTGTCTGTGTTTTTATAAGATGTGTTTTTAATTTGATTTCCTTTTAGTGAGAATTCATAGTTTGTTATTGTACAATCTGCTGTGACTATTAACATTCTATATAAATATTTTTTAAAGTTTCTCACGTGTGGATCATCTCATTAATACAGAAATAGAACTTGTTATAAAATCCATAGGAAAATGTAAATTTTTGAAGTTTTACATTTACATTAATATAGTATGCATCATATACTACATATCTTTAATAGCTTATATCATGAAAGGGATAAGACTTGTCAAATACTTATTCTACTCTAGTTTTATTATTCTATTTACATATATATATATACATATATATGTATATATATATATATATAAACATATTTGCATTTTTATGTCTTCCTGTGTCTAGCTATACCTTGAAAGGTAACCATTAACATTGAGATTACCAACTCCAGTCCAGTGCAACAAGATTGATAATAATTTTCTCCCTTTTTGTATTTATAACTGTGTTCTTTGATGGAGAAAAGTATGCTTCCTATTAACTCTGTTTTGGCTTCTTTGAACCATGCATAGCCAGTGTTGTTCTTTCATACATTCCTTCTTTCATACAGACACTTCCTCTCCAAATTCAAGCTCTGCCTTAGTCATTCTCTACCTTACAGTACCTGACACCTGCGGCTTAAGGAAGGGTTTATGTTGGGTCACAGTTTAGTCTACAGTTGGTAGGCTCCAAGAAAAGCACAGCAGAAAGGGGTAGGGAGGAAAGGCTGTTCACGTAGCAGCCAGAAAGCAGAGAGAGTGAAGGAGGGAGCCGGGAAAGATACCTTCCCCCAGGGGCTGGGCTGTGCCAGCCGGGTCCACCTTTCACCAGCAGTGAAAGCTGTGCACGATCCTGTTGGTGCATACAGTCTCCTTAAGATCCAGTCACTGTCCAGAGGCCTTGCCTGTGAGCACATGAGATCTTGGGGGACAGTCTTGATCTAAAAACTGTTACAAATTCCAGCTCCTTTGTGAAGTCTTCATTGTTGTTGGCCCCTGACATCTGTATCATTCTGCACCCACACCACCTATTTACTTGCCACCAGATCATGGCACTCCTCACGGTGCCCAGGTTCTGAACCCTTGTGACAGGCTGTTCCTGATGCAAAGACACTTGCTTTTTCCTGCTTTTGACACACTGCACACAAGATTCCCCTTCTGAAGAAACATGCCTTAACCACCTGGGACCTCATACCGTGAGCTGGCCCCCCTCTGAATGGGTGCTCTTCTCACCCTGCCAAGCTTCTGATGCCTCATTCTGGGTTTCCCCATAGTGCCCTTAGCAAGATGTCCTCCTTGCCTGTTGGGGCCCAGCTCTACTAGTCAGAGTATTGTGAGGAGGTTAATTGTGAATCTCACGGGGTAGGAGTAGTGGAGATGTCAGTGGAGCTGACCATTTCCTTGCTTCTCCCCTTACCTCTAGTGTAGCTACCTTGGGTTTCACCATAACCCTTGTTACCCATCTAACATCTTATACTTGCTCCTGAGACTTTTCTTAAGCTCTATTAAACCTAACTGCACCCCTATTCCTTGACTAGCTAGGAACTTCTAGAAAGGTACTGTAATACTATCTTCTGAATTTATTGTATTTGGTTCTGAGGGTTTGTTTGTTTTTACAATACTTGAAGGATCTTATAAGCCAGTTAGAGGATAAATGCTTTTAAATAGTGGTATCTTCTTTTAAATAAGAAACACGTAGTTCTAGTATATTTTTTCCCTTTTTGTATGTTGGGAATTGAACCCAGGACCTTACCTGCCAGGCAAGTGCTCAGTGCTCCATCACTCAGCTATGGCCTCTACATGCGTGCACACACACACACACACACACACACACGGCCCTCTTTTTTTGAGACAAGGTCTTGCTAAGTTTCCAGGCTACATCAAACTTATAATCCTTCTGTCTGTCTCCCAAGTACTGGGATTAGAGGTGTGTGTCACCATATTCAGAAGTCCTAGTATCTTACAGTCAAAGTCTCTGCAGTAATGACTTTGTCCCCAGCATGATACTAATGGGAAGTGATGGAAGCTTAAGAAATGCAGTCTAGAGAAAGGTTTCTTATCACCAGAGTGTGCCTTTGAGGGGACTGTGGGTCTCCGGTCCCATTCTCTCTTATCCTTCACTTCCCAGCTATGAAATAGTCTCACCCAGCCATGCACTTCCACCATGATGTGCTGCCCAAAGCAGTAGGGCCATATGATCCGACCAAAACCTCCAAAACTGTAAGCCAAAGTAAACCTTTTCTCTTTATAAACTGATTGTTTCTGGTGTTTGTTACAGTAACAGAAAGCTGGTTACCTTAGCCTAATGTGGCAGCTCTACTGCCTTATAGAGGGAGAGCTTTGGAAAAGTACACATATGTTTTTAGTGAAGCTTCTCACTAGATGCCTTCAGGTTAGGCTGTCTAGAAAACCAGATACAGGTTGGGAGCCATTGGTTACTTTCTTTCTGTCCTATTGGGTTATAGGTTCTTCAACTCTTGTTACTCTCTTAAGAGTTGAAGCAGCTTTGACAGTAACTGGAACCTCCCAAGAGGTTGGTTCCACTGGAGATGTCCTCAGATACATACCTTGGTTTCCATATGTATTAAAATTATGATAAAGAATAATACACATAGTATCATAAGTAGTTTTATTTTAAGAGCAGGCTATACCAGAAAATGCCTGAATCCACATGAGCAGCTAGAGTTCTCTGGTAATGGCACCAGTAAGAGCGAATGTGTATTTTACTCTTAAATAAGCCTTAGAGTTTTACACATCTGTGTCTTGAGTTTTGTACATTTCAGCTTACCATTTGCCTTAAATTATTTGCTCTACATTGTAACAAATAGATTGTAACAAATAGATCCTATGTTTCTTTCCTTGGTTAAACCCATGCTATTATCATCTGTAAAAAACTTTCACAAAATGCTTTCAAATGCTTTTTCTGTCTTAATCATTGTACTTTAAATTCTGATGGTGCATTAAATGAAAAATACAATACTGGGCTCCTTTCTTTTGGTTCATTTGTGGAAAGCGGTTGTTTGAAATGGGAGATTCTCTGTGTTGCTAGACTGGCCTTGAACTGGTGGTCCTCCTGTTTCGGCCTCCCAAGTAGCTGGTGAAACAGAAATCCTGACCTAACTGTAATCATTTTGTTCAATAAAGCTGCAGGCATTCTGTTCTCTGCCACTGAACTCTACTTAATCGTAAGATTTGTCATCAAATTAAAACTTCTGTGAATGTTACTAAAAACAACTTTGCCACATACAGCTGTGCTTACAAGATACCCACCATACCTGGCCTTCAGCTGGAAGCTTATCTCATTTGTTTAACTTCTGTCTGCCAATCTATAAAAAGACAACCTTTCTGTATTCCTCACCCCAGACTTTACTCCTCTAGGGCCCACTACCATCAATAAATTTTTCTTTCTTCTCCTGAACGTCTGGCTACTGTTGACTTCTTTGCCTGCTCCTACAAATTCTCCTCTGCTCTTCTTCCTATGTATCCTAAAGGACATTATAGCCATCATCATACAGATAATTGATGGAAGTAGAAGCTGTAAGGTTATCACTTGTACCTAACATTGTTTGTGTGTGTGTATGTGATTGGCGAGAGGTTTATTCATCTCACAATAGTAGATTTATAGTTTTAATTAAATTTGAAACGTTTTGCCATTGCTTTTTCAAACATCAATTTTAGTCACCTACCTCCTTTCTGAGACTCTTACCACACATGTGTGAGGCTTTGTAGCCATGCTTCTGCACACTGATACTTTTTGTGATTATTATTTTCTCTGCCTTGTTTTCTTGGCTTGATTCTGGATACCTGCTATTGCCATATCCTTAAGGTGATTCATCTTTTTTGTTGTTGTTTTTGTCTTTTTCCTTTTTATCAGTACCGGGGATCGAACTCATGACTGCCTGCTTGCAAGGCAGGCGCTTATGCCGCTGAGCTAAATCCCCAGCCCCGGTGATTCATCTTTTATTATGCAGCAATATTTGTGATCCAGCATGTTTTTTTTAAAATTTCAGTTGAGTTTTTCAGTCTCAGAATTTTGTGGTTCTTAATCTTTGTTCTTCACACACTCATGCCTTCATCCATTGTCTTGAATTATGAAAGGTAACAGACATTGTAATGGCCTTGCTTACACTATCTATCATTTGTCATTTTAGGCTTTTTGTTTTTTTTCTATTGACTTTTTTCTTTATTATGAGTTGTATTTTTCTTCTTTGTATGTTTCATAATTTTTTGGTGGATGCCAGATATTATAGATTTTATATTGTTAAAGGTGATATATTCTTTGGCTGTATAGAGTTTTGAGCTTTGTTCTTAAAGGCAATCAGGCTACTTGAAAACAATTTGATCTTTTTAAGGCTTGCTTTTTAAGTTTTGTACAGAGAAGAAGACATTCTTATCCCAGGGCTCCTTTGGCCCATTTCTGAGGCAGTTTCCTTCTTAGTACTCAGCTCAGTCTTTTAGTACCATGAGCTTTTTCTACCTTGCCTGTTCACAGTGTATAATTTAAAATGGTGCCAATATAAGCATGCTATATACTAAATTTTAACTCATTGGAAACTATAAGTTAATATACTGCCTGGTTTTATTTTTCTATTTTATTTGAAATTTGTATAATTCTGTCCTTGCTTAGAATACTATAGCTTGATATCAATATATTGTATAATTTGCAAGTGTCTGCTCATAAAAATTTAATGAATTTCACAATCCTAGTCAGGGGTAGTCAGTGCTTTTTCTTTGACATTTAATAAGGATAGTCTTGAATTCAAGATAATTCTTTCAAGTGCAGACATGTATCGGAGATATTACTAGTGATTTAACTTGAAAAGTTTCTGGGGCAGAGGATGTAGCTCAGCAGCACAGCACCTGCCTGACAAGCACAAGGTCCTGAGTTTGACTTCCAGTGCCAAAAAACTAAAAGAAAGAAAAGGGGGTCTGGGGTTTAACTCAGTGGCATAAATGCCTGCTTGGCAAACGCGAAGTCATGAGTTTGATCCCCAGTACCAAAAAAAGAGAAAAGATTCTGCAATATTCCATAACTTTGTATGTTGAAAAAAATTGTACTTTTTCATTTATATTGATATCTTTGTTGGAAATAAATTGAACATAAATGTAATTTTTTTTATTTCTAGACTGTCAGTTGTATTCTCCTGATCCATATTCCAGTGTCTTAGTTACTTTTCTCTCATTGCTGAGACAAAATACCCACCACCAAAATTAAGGAAGGAAAGGTTTATTTAACTCACAGTGTGTGGAGGTTTCAGTCCATAGCGACCAGCTCCAAGGCTGGATGGCATGTGGCAGAGGGGCAACAGTTTATGGCAGTAGAAGACGGCAAAAGTAACAGGAGCAAAAGGGGAGAAGCAGGCCTCTTTCCCTCCCTTGTGTTGTATGCAGGCTACCTGCTGCAAGGTGGGTGCAGCGTTCACACTGCCAATCCCAGCACTAGACAGTGACCTCTATCATGAACTCAACCATGAACTCTAGATTCAGCCTCCTCCAAAAGGCCCCCCTGCAAGACCTCATGAGGCTTTGGGGGGACATCCAGGCACAGACAGTAACAACCAGTACCACACTGTCTTGGTTATTAGGGCTTTGTAATAAGTTTTAAAATTGGAAAATGTGAGTCCTTCAACAGTGGTTCACTGTGCGGCATGACCTAAAAACTTGAGTCTCTACCCCCAGCAACAAGGACAGAATCCATAAGCCAAAATAAACCTCTCCTGCTGGACACAAAGCTATATAGCATGTGGTTGGCCCTGCTGAGTTTGAGTCTTGTGTTCATTCCATTTCTTTCTATTCCCTATGTCTGTCTTTTGAAATGAGAATGTTTACTCTATTTCACTTTGATTTTTACAGGATTCTTGAGTTTGCCTTGTATCTCAGAGATTTTGAACTTACTCTTAGAGATAGACTATCTTATTTGTAATTTACTGAGCTACTTGGACACACATATTAATGTCTTCCATCAAATTTGTGAAGTTTCCAGTCAATATTTCTTTAGATGTTTTCTATACCTTCTCTTTCCTCCTCTGGGACCCCTATTACGCATATATTGTTATGTTTGATAGTGTCTCATATATCTTTAAGACTCTCCTCATTTTATTATCTTTTTTCTTTCTATCCCTCAAACTGGAAAACTTTGATGTATTTTGTATCTTGAAGTTTATTGGTTACTTTTCTCTGCCAATTTATAACTGCAATTGAGCCCCTCAACTGAATTTCTCATTTCAGTTACACTTTCCATACTCAGAATTTGTCTGATTACAATAATTTCTTTATGAATATTTTCTTCTTGGTGAGGCATTATTTTCATCCTTTTATTTAATTATGCTTTAGACATGGTTTCCATTGGGTTTTTTTGAACATATCCCAAGAACTGATTAACAGTCTTACCCCTTACCTAAGTATCTGGGCTTACCTTGTGCATTCTGTATGAGTTGCTTTCCTCTTTTTCCTGTATGTGAGCCATGCTTTACTATTTCTTTGCATAGCTTATACTTTTTTGTTGGAAAAGAGAAATTTAAGTATTCTAACGCACCAGGTCTGCCCTACTCCCGCAGGTTGTTGTTGTTGTTTGAGGAGTTTACTGGATTAATTCTGTAAAGTATATTATTTATTATGTACAACCACTGAACTCTTTTTGGTTACATGAGGGGTCAACAATGATTGGACAGCAGTTTATTTAAAAGCCTTGAGTCCTAAGTCTCCCGGCCTTTGCAGAGGAATCCATGATCTGAGTATATCTTCAGTGTCCCAGCATCTGTTTCCAGCAGCGCTTTCTTTAGCTTTTACCACCTGTGTGCACAGAACCTGAAGTCCACTAGAAGTGAAAGATAGGACCTTCTTAGTTTTTTTTTCCTGCACATACAGATAGCCTTGTACATGTGCGTGAACTAGATGCCCAGACATGTGTTGGAGATTTTTGGAGTTTGCGATGAGTACCTGATTCCCCACATTTTCCTCTTATTTTCTCATCAGCAGCCTGTTAGTTTCAGCTAGTCCCACCTCTTCATTTGCTGCAGTTTCCAACAGTTGCCCTGATGATACAGCTGTCTTTTCACACAGATCAAGCTCTGAGTCACATAAGATCAAACAAAGCCTTGGGAATGGGCCTTCCAGGGGGCTGTCAAGTGAGCTAAGTAATGACAGCTCTCTGGAGGTGGAGCTGCTGGCCACTCCAAAATCATTTTTCCTCATGCAGTGTCTTTGGGCAGGTGTAAGGCTCTTGATTTTCAAGGCTGCTATGGAGGTGGGGAAGGTGGGTAAGAACAGAGAAAATTTTAAAAACTGTAATGTTAATTGATCCCGCAACCACTTTTTCCTCATATTGTTATAAGCCTTGGATTAGCCTGGAGTTCTAGAAAAGTTTATTTTTACAATTTTTGCCAGTGTTCACATTGCTTTTATGGAGGGAGAAGTTTTTCAGCAGTTCTTACTTTACCTTGGTGACCAAAAGTGTTTCTAAGAAGCGTGTCACCATCAAAGCCAGTCTTATGGACAACTAGAAACCAGTGTGGCATAGAGACTGGTAAATAGAATGTGATGTGCTGATCCAATTAATGAAGATCCAAAAAACATTATCAGAAGACAGATATAAGGCCCAAGTTCAGTGAATCAAAGTAAGTCACGGGTTGAGTTGACATGGAAGATGACATGATAAATCTCTCCTATACTTCTCCCTGTTCACTCTTCCTACTTCCGTGTCCCACTGCATACATCCATGGAAAAGTACACAGATTAGTGATACACAGGAAGTAGTAGAATGAGCGGAAGATAACTAAGATGCTATTGCATTATGGAAACAAAGTTGTTTCAGAGCGACCTATTGTCAAAGCATTGTCATATGCCACTCATTTCACCTTACTAATGAATATGATGTGTACAAGAAACTCCATTTCATGATAGAGGAAAATGAGACCACATTTCATAGGGCTAGCAACAGGTAGAGCTGTTCTTAACTTGTTTCTTTCTTTTTTTTTTTTTTTTTTTTTTATCAGTACTGGGGATCGAACTCAAGACCGCCTGCTTGCAAGGCAGGTGCTTATGCCGCTGAGCTAAATCCCCAGCCCCTGCTCATTTATTTCTTGTTAAGGACTCTTAGTACTACTGTGATACAAGATTTTATTAAAAGGATTAGTAGAACCAATTTTGAGATGCTTTCTAGAGGAAAATCACCAGGATATGTATATTAGATTTTGTGAGATTAAAAGAGAGTAGAAGATTTAGAAAGTAAAATTTTAATTTTTTCAGCTACCAAAAAAATTTATGCTATTCCATTGTGCAGAAATTAAGACCAAGGGGTTAGGGATTTAGCTCAGTGGCATAAGCACCTGCCTGGCAAGTGTGAGGTCATGAGTTCGATTCCTAGTACCAAAAAAAAAAAAAAAAAAAGAAAGAAAACATTGAGACCAAGTTGTTGTCAATTCAGTGCAAGAATCAGAGATATTTACTGGTTTTAAGTAAAAAATTATGTATGTGTATATGTATATGTATTGCTGATTTTCCACCAGGTGTCAGCAGTACTTTATAAACAATAGCAATTTAGAGGTTTTTCAGAAGTTGGTGTCTAAATTTAACTATTACAGATCAGGAGCATATTTTGTTCCTTTGTCCCATCAGATTGCACTTAAGTATACTGAAAAATGTCATGTAATATTTAGATTTCCATTTAGTATTTTACTGTCTACATTATTGTGGTCTTCCGGTCGACTACAGAATTTCTTAGCTGTAACACTAAACGACAAGTTTTCACTTTTGAGAAGACTGAAAATATTTTGAAGAAACTAGGTCAGTAGGGGGCAGCATATTCTTGCAGTGTTTAAAATAAATGTGGTCATTTGAATGACCAGAAGTAGGTTATAAAGGTGCATGGATTTTCAAGTTTTTCAAACATTTTACCATAGTTCAAATATATAAATCAGATGAAAGTGATATTTTACTAATAGATCTTATTTTATAATATTTATTTGTAGCATCAAACAGTGAAAATAATGGAGTTCTTTTGATGAACAAAAAAGTTTTAGCCAGGTGTGGTGGTGGACAGCTGTAATCCCAGCACTCAGAGGATAAAAGAGGAGAATTGTTGTGAGTTCGAGGCCAGCCTGGATTACATAGCAAGACCCTGTCTGAAGAAGAAAGAAATCAGAAGAAAGTTTCCTAGAGGGTACTGTTACTGCCTTCCTTTAACAGATAGAAGAGTGAGTGAGTCGCAAAGAAATGTTCAAACATGCTCACAGTTGCACGGATGGTGAGGTGTCAGAACTTAGCATAGACGCAGTTGTCTTAGTGCAAAGCACAAGTACCTACAGGTATATATAATTACAAATAATATGATTTAGCCACTGTAGCTCTGAAACTCAGTCCTGTTCATTTCTTTTCTTTCAGTTTTACATTTTAGAGAAATTTTTCACTCACAGAGATAAGGAATTATAATTGATAACTTTTTAATAGGCTGTTCTTTAGTCTTCAAATACTTCTCAAAGAGAGATGGTAGATCAAGATGTGATATATATATATATATATATATATATATATATATATATATATCAAGTCCCATACTCTGTGTAATCACTATATATTGCAAACATGTACTACTAAAAAAAAGAAAATTTTTCAAATAGAGATGAAAGAATCTTTAGTCCAAGATGCAAAGAGTAATACATTAAATCTGCAATGCAAATAAATGCAGTAGTGTTCTCTGTTAAAAAGTTGTAAGACAATAGGCATAATTATTCCACCTTTTTTAAGTCAAACTAAAGTGTGGAGATGCTGAGGACTTTGCCAAGGCCACATTCCTATAGCTGACAAACCTTCCAGAGTTTGCTTTTCAAAGAAGTACAGTACACTGCCTCTCTCTCTTGTTACTTACTTCATGTACTTGTATTGCTTTTATTTTAGTTTTTAAGTAGTTCAAATTATGTACTTAAAGTGAAATCCAATAGGCTCCACTAACCACAATTGGAAAACTCATTCCAAAATATAGATAACCTTTGGAAATACAATCCAGAACCATTATATCCTAATTGGAATTTCATTAAGTTTTTAAATATACAAAACACGCATAATAGATTTAAATAATCTCATTTAGAGCATTCATTAGTAGATTCATTTCAAACATCTAGAATGTATCAGCTTGCATAACAATAACTGGTTCTAGCTCTCACTGTGAACTTACTGACCAAATTTAAAAGTTTACCTGTTCTTCAAATGTATGTATCCATGCTTTCATTTCTGTGGCATAAGACTGTATTAACTTTGCAATTCAATGTTTGTCAGCAGTGACTGTGGCATCTTAGAAAGAAAACTTGTGCCATTTTCACAAATGTGATAGGAAAAGTTAAATAAGTCAATTATATTAATTTGGAAGCCAAAGTCATAACTCTTAAAATGTCCTAAAGTTGTTACATTACAAAGGTCTTATGTGTTTATTCCCACTGTACATGTGTTTAGATCTCTCAGGTCAAGGGAAATAATAGTTATTTTAAATTATGTGTCTTATTATAAAAAGGTAGAAACTTTCAAATTTTCCTCAAGATGTAAAGTATACACAGGGACAGACTCTGGTGGGAGAGATCTGTCTCCCCCTAGTACAGCTAAGGAGACAGTCAGTGGCCTCTGCCCACACTCCACTCACACCAATGTCTTGCTCGGGTTATTTTTTGAAGCCAGATATAAGCATGTTACAGATATAAGCAGTTCAAAAGGCTTCTCTTGTTTCCACTGTTGAAAGCCCACTTAGTCCTTAGCAGCACATTTTTCATCTTTCATTCTTTCCTCCCAGCAGCATCGATGAAGTGCCTGTTGAATGATAGGTGCTGCCCTTATTTGGGGACAGACATGAATAAAAAAAGGTTCTGCCCTCAAGGGGCTCACAGGCTGTAGAAAAGGCAGACCCACCAGTGAGTCTAATAGAACTGTTCACAGTGAATGTGATTTGTCTGCAGTCTTCCTTTACAGCTCTATTTCACCCCCACCTCACACATAACACCCTAGCTGGTCACTTCCCACTGACCTCATACACTGTTAGGAGACTGTCCTAAACAAACCTGGAATATCTCTTCTGAGAAATTCAGTATCTGTGATTTTGAGTTGATCACATCTATGTATTTTCTGCCATCAAACCATTCAGTGGCCTCTTCACCACTGTCTTCCTTGAAATCAGTGCCTCTCCCCTGGAATAGTACCTTGTACTAAACAGACATTCAGGAAACTTTGTACTCCTGATCTTTTTCTGTGTTGCTGTTTTGTTTTTCTTTTATTCTTTCCCTCAGTAAGGTAAAACAGTATGTGGAGTACGGTTTTTTTTTGTTTTTTTTTTTTGTTTTTTTTGTTTTTTTTGTTTTTTTGTCTTTTTCGGTACCAGGGATCGAACTCACGACTGCCTGCTTGCAAGGCAAGCGCTTATGCCGCTGAGCTAAATCCCCAGCCCCCTGGAGTACTGTTTTTATATCTGGCCTGAAGTCAAGTCACAAATAAAATAAATTGAGATTATGAGATGAGTGTTTTTAAAGTTATTAAGCAAACAACATATTTACATTAAAAACTAGAGTATAATGGGTGTGATAGTTTTTTACCAGCATATTATCCAGTCTTTTTTTCCTTAAATACAATCTTATGCAGGAAGCCAAACCTAGACTTTATAGAATTCCTACAGAAAAAATAAGGTCCCATGGAATTTTGGTTCACATTTTTAAAAATTACAAGGTCAGAAGTTGGCTGTGGTGGCACACACCTGTAATCTGAGCACTTGTGAGACTGAGGCAGAAGGATTACCATGAGTTCCAGCACTGCTGGCATTACAAAGCAAGACCTGTCTCAAAAAAAAAAAAAGTATAAGGAAAAGAAATGATCACCATAGATGATAGTCAGCAGGTCCAAAAGAATTTATTAAATAATATGCTCTAAAAGAATAAAGATACAAAAGAAATAGTAGAAACCATATGAAAAATAAGATTAATTAATGACCATCTGAACATCTAAAATGATGTTATTAAAGTAGACTCAATAGGATCTTGGGAAGGTGGCGGCTTGATAGGTAGCAGGGTAGAGAGCCTCTCTGAGAAAAACAACTCAGACGCTAGAATTTAACACCATGGAGAAGACCAGACAAAAGGAGAGGGATTCTCACGACCCAGGAAGAAACTGAGGAAAAAGAAAAAAAAAAAAAAAAAGAAAGGAAGAAAAACAGACAAAAGGCTGGAACCAGACACACTCTCACTGGAGCTGGTCATGCGCTCTGCTGGGCACCTCGGAGTCAGACGACTCACGTTCACACAGAAGTCGCAATAGCACTGAAATCGTGGGTTGGTGAGCCCAAGGCCCTTGGCAGGAGGATGTGGTGCAACGGAGAGCAGAATCTATGTAGAGAGCTGCTCTAACCAGTAGTGAGTGCTAGGAATGGAGGGGGGTGACCAGCTGGATGACATATTGGAGTTGGGCGGGACAGGCCTGAACCTGGAACTGCAGTGGCATCAGTTGGCCTGCCCCTGACCCAAAGCAGGCTGGTGGGATCTACTTGGGCTGCGTCATGCCCCTGGTCGAGATCCAATATCCAGGGAGGAAACTGTCCCAAACCTGTGACCTCCACATGGCACAGACTAACGTGCTAAAGGCACTCACCAGTTAACTGGCTCAGAGGAGCAGGGCCAGCCCACATTGTCCCTTCATGCACCTCACAGACCAACAGCAAACTGGAAATGGCAGCAGTACCCTCACCAGTACACTTCTGAAAAACTGTAAGCAATACAGAAAGGGCCTGACGCCTCCACCATACACCTGTCTGAAAGAAACCAGAGATGTGACAAGAGAAAGAAACAAGAAAAAGCCTCCAACCACTGACCCAAGGAAAATAAGTCCAGGAGAGGTAAATACAGAAGAGGTCGAGGGCAGCAAGCATGCAATATCGGATACAGCATCAGCAGACATAAAGAAATACCTTTGTGACCCCATAGAAGAACTTAATACTGAAATTCTAATTCAAGTGAAGCAAGTTATAAAAAGTTTAGTAAAAGAAATGCTAAGCACCTCTCAAGAAGAATGGAGGAACCCAGAAAAAGGAGAGAAACCTTTGATGAAGAATATAAACAAAATCTAGAATACATGAAACAAATCCAAAGATATTACCAGGAAATTAAAAACTCCATTGAAAGCTGGCAAAATTCCTTGACAAAAACTAATTTAGACTTTCAAAACTTGAGGATAGATTTGCAATGTGTGATCATGAAAGGAAAGATCTCTTAAAAATAATAAGGAACCAGGAAGTAACAATACAAAGGCTAGAAGATGACAAAAGGATCTATAACTTATGAATAAAAAAGGTGGGGCTAGGGATTTAGCTTTGCAAGCACATGGTCATGAGTTTGATCCCCAGTACCAATAAAAAAAAAAAGAATAAAAAAAGTGAGTGAAGAAGCAGGAGTAAACACAAATGAAATACAAAAGCTATTCATAGAAATAAGAAAAACTTCCCAAGCGTAGGAAAAGGAAATGATATTCGGATATATGAGGCAGACAGAACTCCAGCCAGCTACAACCAAAACAGATCTATACCCAGACATATAATAATCAGTATCCCAGAAACTCATCACAAGAACAGAATATTAAAAGCAGTCAGGGAATGAAACAGATCACCTATAAAGGAAAACCCATCAAAATCATGACAGAGTTCTCAACACAAACTATCAAATTAAGAAGAGCTTGGAGCGAAGTATTCCAAACTCTGAAAGAAAGTAACCTGGAACCAGATTGATGTACCCTGCAAAACTGTCTTTCAAAATTAATGGAGAAACAAGATGTTTCCATGACAAAGAGAAACTGTGGGAGTTCGTGACCACCAATCCAACCCTACAAAAAATACTGAAGGACATTCTAGAGAGAGAAAAAAATCACCAGGATTCCAGGAACAGTGGCGAGAGACCTCAATGAATGCGGCAGGTAGTGGAATGAAGAAGAAAAGTAGACAACCAACAGCAGAAAAATAGCATAGCAAAGATGAGGCAGAGAAGACTGGGTATAATCTCTAACACAGATGGCCTTGATACACTAACAAAAAGAAACACAGGCAGAGTAGATCAGGAGAAAGGTTCCATCAAGATGCTCGGAATAGAAATTATAATCTACCTCAAAGAGGGCTAATGAACCAAAAGTCAAAGATGAGAAAGCAATGCTCTATGTGACAGGAAACCAGAGAGAAATAGGGACAGCTCATCCAGCAGCTGCAGATAGGTTGGAAAGTCATGACACTTTTGTGTAGTGGAAAACTGTTCAGCTATAAGGAAGGAAAACCTTGAGGCTTTAGTAGCTAAGGAATACAGCTCAAGATCAAGTTCAGTGGTAAAAAGGTCCAGAACCACTTAGGTGGATAGCGGGTTGCCCCCCTAATCTAAAAACTAAAGGAGTTAGTGGGGCCCAAAATGTACAAAGCATCCTGAGAAAGGGAAAGGGGAGGAACTGTCTAAAAAAGGAAGGCGGAGGACATTGTTAATAGTGTATCAGGATTTAAAAGCCACATTAGTCTTATCTCTCTGTTTAGTTTGATTTTATTCTGTTCCAGTCTGTGTACTCGTACTAGATTTTAGGACACAGACAGCTATCCCCAAAATAGCAGATGTACTATGGTAACTATCCTTAATTTCCTATTAACTTAAGCTGAAGCCCTGTATTACTTAAACTGTGTTACTATGACTGATCTTATTTGAATCTGGTTTGTTAGATCGCTATTTTTTCTTGACTAATTTTATTTGAATTTGGTATGCTTGATAGTATCAAGTCTAAGAGTAGAGGCAGCTACTCTGAAGATGATAAGATGCAATAGGATACCCATCCTGGTTTGATTATTAACTGCTTTTGAAGTCCTATAATGTCTCCAATGGTTTGTTCTTATTAATATTGCTGTGTAGTGCTATGTTCAATTATGCCTGATGATATAGACAATTCTATTGAAAATAACATGTAGATCACCTAGTATTGTGCTTTTATATGTCTTCTTTGTTTCATCTTTTTCTAGGAATTTGTTATATTGTCTTGTTTTGATCTGTTTTTCCCTCTAATATAGAAAGGATAGGTATACATGTAGAGATTCACGCATGTGTAGAACTTCTACACAGTTTACAAGAATGGATTATATAATGTATGATGTATTGTTCTGAAGAAAAAGAGATATTAAGATACCTAGTGCTAATTCTGTAGCATCATGATATAAAATCTAGCAATACTATTATTCTCTGTCCAGAGTGATATTAGTCTGTTTTCTTTTGTTTAATTTCAACGTATGTAAAGATATAGACAGATATTTTGAAGAGAACAAGAGACACTATGGCAGCCATGGTTGACTTCCCTATTGTCTGGTCTTGAAGACCTAAAATGCCTTCATCATCCTGTTCTGATCAGTTTAGTGCTATTTTGTTTGTTATGAATTCACTGTGTGAAGATATGGACAACTCTTTGGAAGAAAACAAGAGACAGTATAATAGTGAAGATCTGTGGTGGTCTTGCTTTGAAATCTATGTTTCTTAAATTGTATTCTTATGATCTGTTTTGTTACATTTAATTTTACCCTTTTTAAAATAAAAAATAATAAAAATACAAAATATAAGCAAGAAGAGAAAGAATTTGGAAGGCACGATGAGACTGCCAAGCCTATTTTCTGATAAGACTCCAGAAAGAGGTAGGAGGAGGTGAGAGAGATCAGAAATACACAGCTGTCAGACTGTAAAAGCACAGCTCCCAAAGCGGCTTCTTAGGGTGACTCCACACCTACAGGAGATGCAGCGAAAGAATGAAACACCAGATACAAGACAAGAATGACTACAGAGAAAATATAAAAGACCAACAAGTGACCAGCAGCTGAAATGCTGGCCAGAGGTCAGCAAGTGGCATGGGATGGTGGAGGTGTCACAGCAAAGGAACGTTGTCCCATGTGAAGAGCCGACCCTAGATGTTTTTGGGCAAAGACAAGAGTTTACCACCATTAGTCATTGTTGGAATAGTTACTAGAGCACATGAAATAAACAGAAAAAATACTAGTAAGGGTATCGGCAAGTCTGTAACACTTAACAGTTTTAATTTATTGGATACTTGTCTAATAAATTTTAAAATGTGCACTTTCTTTAAGCATATGCAGAATATTACAAAAGTCAACCACATGATAGACCTTAAAGGAATTCTCCCAAAATATTAAGAATCAATGTTATATAAACTTCATTCTTTTTTCCCCACCATAATGAAATTAGAAATTTAGTCAACAAATTCCTGCTAGAACACTAAGTGAAGCATTCTAGGTATTTATTATATATTAGTGACACAAATGCTCACTGTATAGAATTTCACCTCAGGTAAGGGAGGGAAGGAGTATGTAAGAAGGCAGAAAGTACCATGAGGAGAAAAAGAAACCAGGTGAGCAGGGGTCAAGACTAGTGGGAAAGGAGATGTCATTTTAAAAGAAGAGCTAGGGCAGGCCCCTGCTCCCCGGGTATGAGGGAGGTGGGCAAAGTCTGCAGCGAGGCCCAGGAGGTAGCTGCAAGAGCAGCTGGGGCACAGGGGCAGCTGCGCTGACGTGTGCAGTGTGTGTCTTGTGCTCCAGGACTGGCAAGCACAGGCTTGGAGCTGGAACCCCAGGACTAGAGTGGCAGGAGGCACAGTAAAAGGGGCAGCTCCCCACCCCGTCTGCTGAAGTCTGTGTCTGAATCAGAAACCTCAGTGAAATAAATCAGGGTCAGAAAACAAAACCCAATGGAAGTTCAAAACGTTTACATTTAAAGAATGAGAACACTGTGAAATTTGTGGGGGTGCATTTCTAACAGTGCGATAAGCATCATGAGTAGCCTTAAATACATTTGTAAGAAAAGAATGCAAATTGATTAGCTGACATTCTTTGACTCAGAAAAGGGAAGAGAGTAGAAATTTTTTAAAAATTGTACAGCGATTTAACAAAAACAAAATCTGATTCTTAGAAATTAGTAATAAGATTATTTTAGTTACCTCCCTGTAGATACATATGAAATTAGCAAAATTCAGAGGGAGGAGGACTTGATGCTGTATTATGTTCAGGAAAAAACCACTTCTATTTATAGATTTTTATCTAAATAATGTAAACACTTTAAAATTTAACATACTAACTAACATACAGTGTTCATATGTGATAAGAACCTAGGAAATATATCAAATATTTATGAAAGCAATTTTGTTTTAAATGAATATGAACCTTGTACAGTTAATTTCCTCATGAGTATTCTAAATATTCCTATGTTATTTCATCTGTATTGAAGAATATCCTTGTATAGTGCTTTATGTGAAGTTATTTTGCAAATTTTACTGTCTTTATATTTTATCAAAGATTTCCCAAAGTTGGAAGCTTTTTAAGCAGTAATGTATAAAAATGGAAAAAAATAAACCTCTAGAAATATTGATCAAGAGAAAATGCATTAAATAAAAAAGAGATGATCAACTCAAGGAACATTTCAAAATCATAAAAGAATAATTTTAAAATTTCAATAAATTTTCAATCAAATGAACTGAACAATTTTCTTGAAAAACAAATTTCTTTAAAAAGTGATTTAGGAATAATAGAAAGCTTATTATTATTAAATAGATGTCAGTCAGTAGTCAAAAAATCCCTTAAAAAGAAAGACAAAAGAGATAAGTTTTACCTAATTTCAGTGCACCAGTAACACTAGTACTACATAAAACTGTTTCCAGGAGTGAAGGGAAAAGCATCCAATTTCCTTTCTAAGGCTTTTATGAGGTAAAAGAATAACAACCAGTGTCACTTCTAAGCATGTATGCAAGAACCCTAAATTAAATATTTTTAAATTGAATTCAGCAAAGTACATGTATGTATCACATGCTACATATGTGTTTATGTACATATGTGTAAATGTGTAAATACATTATGTTACTGGGTTTGGGTCACCTAATCCTGATAGGTGAATGAAGACTTGAGAGAATATCTTTGTTGGGGGGGGGGGCAGGGATCTTCACTGGAATGGAGTGAAGCCCCAGATTTATTGAGAAATGGCATAGAGTTCTGCTGTGTACAGATGTTTGTGTTGGATAGCAAAGCAGGAGAACAATTTGACTGAATAATAAACTTTTTATCTGAATGTTCCCTTCCGGTCTCTGCCCAGGGGGGCCTCGCACCCCATCTCCAAGACATTAGGACTCCTGGGAGCCAGGAATCTTCCAGCTCCCAGGCCTACCTAAGCAGACACTGAGCATGTCTGCAGAAATGTCAAATTGAATACATATGTTCATATTTAATGCAGCAAAAAGCTTAGGATGCATGTGTATCTGTAGGCACATGCACACATAAAATTCTCATTACCATGGGTGGGAGCTTTTCAGAATCACTCTCACATCTTGTGAGGAAGTGCTGGTAATAAGAAATATTTTGTTTTTACCTTTCAGCTGGAACTGCCGTCTTCCAGTAATTTGCCAAATGATAAACACAAAGGGGAAAAGGAGGTTCTCTAGGCCTTTTAGAAAACATGGCCACATATATGCAAATCTACAAAAACAGTGATATTGTAGCCATCAAGGGAATGGTACTGTGCAAAAAGGAATGTCACACAAATATGACTGGCAAAACAGGAAGGGTCTGCAATGTCACTAGCATGTGTTGGCATTGTGGTAAACAAGCAAATTAAGGGCAAGATCACTTGCCAACAGGATTAATGTGCTTATCGAGCATATTGAACACTCAAAGGGTCACAATAGCTTCCTGAAATGTGTCAAGGAAAATAATCAGAAAAAGAAGGAAGCCACAGAGAAAGAGGTTCCTCGGTTCCACTAGAGCACCAGCCTGCCTCGCCCAGAGAAGCACACTTTGTGTTACCGATGGGAGGGAGTCTGAGCTGCTGGAACCCATTCCCTATGAAGTCACGGCACAAGTAGGGGTGGGGGGTGGGGGTGGAGCTCTGCTATTCAGTGTCTAACTGGTGGCTAAGTGTTCTAGGCCCTGTGTTGTAAGCATGGTTTTCTTAGTTGAACAAGTGTGATGCCTTTACTCAGAAACTAATATTTGGAGCAGATTTTCATTCTACTTAACTAATTGTGTCGGGTCTTTACTCTTCAGTGTATTTTCCTCCTAAACGATATTGCTGAGGTATTGTGTAGGTGTATAACCAAATAGCCAAATATTCATGAAATAGTTATATTGGCTTGAAGATCCTGTAAGTCACCATGAGGGAAAAATGTATCAAAATAAGATGGAAGTCACTTCAGTTAAATAAACAGAAGGCCATTTCAGTTAAGTAAATTGTTTAAAGTCAAAAAAAATATTTTGTTTTACAACTAATTTTTCTTTTCAGCCTTTTTTATCATATTAAGTTTTCAGTGTTAATTGTGTGGGACTTATGGAAGGACAAGTGATTATACATTTATATTAACGCTTCTTTACACAACCTGCATGTCAGAGCTGTGCCCTGGAAGTGAGGGGCGTCCCCTTTCACTGACACACCTTTTCCTCTTTCATGGCCAAGGGCCACACCAAACCCAGAAAAGAGCTGGAAATGGGTCATGAGTGGCCAACCACAGTATTGTCACCAGCTCATCAATATGGAGAAAATTGGAGCCAATGACTATTTTTTATGCCTAGCATCTGTAGCTTTTTCTAGTGGCCTCGGTATCCAGGTTTCACAGGGGGACCAACCAGGTCTCGTATCTCTGATGAAGCAGACTGTGTTATTCCATTTTTCTTTACATTGGAATCCTTATGGCAGGACTAAAGAAGAGGCTTAAGCTCGCAGTTTGGGGGCTCAGGGGTCCAAACTCTGCAGGTATCCCCCTTGGTTGCACTCCACAGCAGAGACGTGTGTGTAGCTCTGTGTCTGCGGGGTTTCTCAGTCCTCATAAAGCCCCAGGACTCAATCCTGGGAGCTCCACCCTAATGACCTCATCTGATCATATCCCAAAGGCCTACCTCTAAATGCTAGTGGCTAGGTGGGGTTACCACCCTAGTAACTGTGACTTTGGGGTTAAAGCCCTGCGTGACATAGAGGCACAAATGGTACACCAACTTAATTCCAGAGCCCTAGAATTACATCTCATTGGCCCTAACTAGGCAATTCTAGGGCTTGGGTTTGAGCAGTCAGGGTACTGTCTTCTTTCTCATAATACTCAGAGCTGCTGGAAACTGTCTAGCAACTGAGAAGGAAGCCTCTGCCTTACCATGGAGAAAACTTTGGGGAACAAATCTCAGAAATGGATAAAGTGGAAATGGTTCCTAGTGACACAAGTTGAGACATAGGTCAGAGTGCCTGACGCTCACTCCGAATAAACTGTTATGTGGTATAAGCTTGCATTCCGCTGTGCTGCTTAAGTCACTTCAAGCTAGATGTTCTGTCACTCATAACAAAGTATGCCAAAAAAGTTTGCTATTTTAGGCAGAGGAGTGTCCAACACCACTCTGAAATTTAATGCATCCATGTACTGCTGTGCTTAGCATTGCCCTTTACCCAGATCTCCATAGGGTTTTTGTCCCTGGACACACAGACTGGCTCTTCTCCCTGGATCCTCAGGGAAGAGGGGTCAAGATCTGGAGCAATGGGTGGTTTTCCCTCCCTCCTGAAATGGCCTCTGGGTGTGTCCTCCTCTTGCGATTTCTGGGGGCTAACAGAACACCCTCCCTGGAAGCCATTCAGCCCCAGATGACACCCGCTATGAGCAGCAGCCCAGCCTTGCAAGGAGTGCACTTCCATCTGACCCTTTGCCCCAAGCCTGCTTGTCTGATGATTCTGTCCTGTTTTTGTTGTGTCTAGTGGTCTCCTGAAGTGGCCACCACTTCACCCATCTCCATAAGGAGCTCTGCCACAGCACTTTGTCTAAGGCAGAAATTCAAAAGGAGCTCTCAGAGCAGAATATGTTTGCCTATCTAAATGCCTCTACAGTATATTTCAGCAGGACTTCCTAAAATAGGATGTGATCACCACAGATCTTTGTGCTTCTGCTTTGTTGTTGGGCTTGAAAATGAGAATTTATACAGCCAGCAGAGCAAGGTCTTTCACAGCACTTTCTTTGGGCATTGTGTTGTTGTTTCAAAGTGACGCTGTGGCCCGTGCTGATGGACAGCTGTTAGGGGCACATCCAGTCGGCATGGAAAACACTGTGCTATGAAAAGCATATTTCACAGCGTTCCCACAGATGCTGCTGGAATAATAGCCTAATGTAACAGCGCACCAAATGTGTTTAAGCACATTTTTGACACTGTTCTCGAAAGTGATGATATATCTGAACTGAAACTTCCTAAATTATGTCTTTTTCTCCAAACATCATGAAATCATATCAAACTATGTCTTCCTTGCATTACTAATTTAGAAACATAAAATATATAGTCTTTTTGGTTTTCACCTCTGATTTAAAGTTAGCTTTGAAAATAGATTTTATCCTTCTGAAGTCCAGTGAATTCTTCTTCATTATCTCCATAGCTGGTAGTAGATGTAAGCGTGAAAATTTATGTAAAACTTTTTTAATTTTTAAATTACATTGTTATAGGGAATAGTATTACAGCATATTAGTATTACACTCTTACACATTACTATTACACACATACACACACACACACACATTCACACACACTTTTTTCTGTCTTTTAAAGCCAGAGAGTAAATACCTTTTCATATCTTCAAAGAAAATGCTTCATTTTATTTTGCTGTGCATGTAGTATCGTTGTACAATACACTGTATTTTTCTTAAACATTTTTTCTTGTGAAACCTAACATATTTTAGAAGAGTGTAAAAAACAGATGGTACTACCCATTTATTAAACCACCATCCATATTAAGAAATAAAATTAAAATCAAGCAAGTTTACCCCTAGACCTCCACTGTAACATTTCCAATCCCTGTTCTTCCTCTCTTCACCCCTCAAGTTGATCACAATTGTTTTTAACCTTCACAATGATCATTTTCTTGCTTTCCCCATCATTCCACCACCTGTCCTGCCACTGCGGCACTACAGTTTAGTAACTAGTTGTTTTTGTTATGGGTTTGGTTTTTGAAATTTATAGAAGTGCAATTTTATTGCTAAGTATCCTTTTGGGCCCAACATTTCTCACTGAGGTATATTTGTAAATGTTAAAGTGTTTTTCATTTCCATATCTTACACCATTATATGAACTCTCCACAGGCTGTGCATTCTACTGTCTGGATCCAGTATAAGTGATACTGGTCTGAAAATTCTTTCATATCTCTTGATAAGTATGGTACATATTTCTGATGGGATGTATGTAGGAGTGAGTGGAATTGCCACACCATAGGGTGTATTTTTAACATTTTTAAAAGTAGAATCCTTTACACTCCCACCAGAGCGATATGATCATTTCCATCTCTGTCCTCCCCATACTTAGCCCATCTGTTTGTTGTGTTACCTCCTGGTTTTAATGTCCATTTCCCTGATTACTAACAAAGTCAAGCAAAGGCAGAGACAGATATTGAAATTCTTATTAGAATTGCATTTCATTTATAGATCAATATGGAGAAAATGTTTTTTTAAAAATGAGCCTTCTAATGCATTAACATAATTTATCTAGATAGCACTGTTCAGTTTCTCTTAGTAATGGCCATTGTTTTATGTATAGAGGCCTTACATGTTATTTGTCTCATTCATTCCCAAATATTTTATATATTTTTATGTTATAATTTCTATTTATAGTTTTATTTTCAAATTGTTGTCAATATGTAATAATATGCAGACTGAAAATTTTTACTTTTGTGGTGAGCTGTAATTCTGTAGACTTGTTTAGATTGTATATGTACTTATATAAGCTGGATATAAGGATAGTTTTGTCTGTTTCCCTTCCAAATTATGGTACTTTTTGTAATTTTTTGTATTAGTGCATGTTTCAAGGGCATAATACTCACATTCCTTGTAATGAGTTGGGGCATGTACACAGAACATCTTAGTTCCTTTTTCATCCCCTTCCCTGTCCTCTCATCTCTTGACACCCTTCCCATTTGAGAAAGTTCTACCTCCCTACTTTCTATTATCTCTTCTATTTTTTCTTTATTTATAATTTGAGTTTCTCGTATAAGAGAAATCATGTAATATTTATTTTACTTAATGTTTAGGGCTCAAGATGCACCCATCAAGTTTATCTTTCCTTACCACACAGTAATACTTTATTGTATGTGAATACCACATTTTCTTTAACCAGTCATCTGTTGATGGATATACTGGTTGCTTCCAAGATTTTGCTATTGTAATCAGTGCTGTTATTAACATGGATATGCACATATCACTATCATATGATTTCTTTAACTCTTTTGGGAAGATACCTAGAAGGGGAATAGCTGAGTAAAATGAAATTTCTATTTTAATTTTTGAGGAAATTCAATGCTGATTTCCACAGTAGTTATACTAGTTTACATTCCTATCAACAGTATAGACTTTTCTTTTTTACCCACAATTTTGCTAGCATTTTTATTATTTGATTTCTTGATGTAGCCATTCTTTCTGGGTTAAGATGGAATTTCAGCATTGTCTTAATGTACATTCCTCTAATGGCCAGTGATGTCAGGCATTTCTTCATGTTTTGATCGGCCATTTGTACTTCTCTTCTATGAAATGTAATCATTTCACTTGCCCATTTTTTTGTTGGATCTTTTATTTTGGGGAGTTTAAATTTTTTTGAGTTCTCTATAGTCTAGATATTAGTCCTCTGTTTTAGGACTATTTGGCAAAAAAATGTTCCCATTCTGTAGATTATATTCATTCTGTTTGTTGTTTCTTCTGCTATGCAGAATCTTTATAATTTGATATGATCCCATTTGTTGATTCTTGGAACTATATCTGTTTACAAAGTCTTTGCCTATGCCTGTGATGTTAAGAGTTTTGCCTGTTTTATCTTGCAGCAGGTTTTTTAAAATTTCATTTTATTGCCTTTCATAAGACTAGGACTTTCACAGGTTAGAATTTCTATTACAGGTTGACCAGCAGCCAAAATAGGTAGTTGTATCAAAGAAGAAACATTAAAATTTTTTCTATTAAGTATGATGGTGCACGTTGCTGGATTTAGTTTGCTAAGAGTTTAATTTCACATTTTTAAATCTAGGTTTATAAATGAGAAAAGCCTGTCATTTCCTTTTTTATAATGTCCTGTTAAACTTCAGTGTGAAAATTTTGCTAGATTCTTAAAGGAAATGGAGGAGCTCTTTACTATCTAGAAGAATTTGCAAAAGACTAGCAAAATTATTTAGAATTCATTAGTAAAGCCATTTGAGCTAACATTTTTTATTTTTGTTTTATGTGTTTCTTTTGGGAGGATTTTAAATTACAAATTCAGTTTCTTCATATAAGAATGTTCAGATATTCATAATGTTCAGATATTCATAAGAAGAATGTTCAGATATTTTATTTCTTCTAGTGTCCCTTTGTTGGCTGTAGTCTTCGAGGAATATGCCCTTCTCATCTGAATTTCAGATTTACTGGAAAAAAGTCATTCGTACAAACCTCTTATCCATTCATCATCCATGGAATGTGTGGATATCTCAGTTTTCATTCTTGGTTCTTGTTATTTGTGCCTTCTTCCCTTCCCTTCCCTTCCCTTCCCTTCCCTTCCCTTCCCTTCCCTCCCCTCCCCTCCCCTCCCCTCCCCTCCCTTCCCTTCCCTTCCCTCCCTTCCCCTCCCCTCCCCTCCCCTCCCCTCCCCTCCCCTCCCCTCCCCTCCCTTCCCTTCCCTTCCCTCCCTTCCCCTCCCCTCCCCTCCCCTCTCCTTCCCTGTTTTCCCTTTCCTTCCTTCTCTTCCCCTCTCCTTCTCCCTCCTCTCCCCTCCTCTCTTCTCCTCTTTCTCTCTCACCTTCTCTCTTTTCTCTTTTTTCTGAATAAGACTGTTTTTGAAATTTACCCAATTTATTAGTGTTTTTAAATATCTTATTTTTGTTATCACATGGTTACCTATGGGTTATTGAGAAGACTATTAACACTCAGATATATAGGGATTTTATTCTTCTCTAGAAAACAGTTTGGATTTCTAGCTGACAAAAAAACATTATGAATCATTATAATCTTTTGAAATTGTTATTTGCTTTGTTTTTATAAAAGTTCTCCTGTGTGTTCAGGACATTATATGTTCTGTAGTTGCTGGTTGTGGTATCCTGTATGCCACCATTAGGTCAATTTACTTACTGTGTCAGATCATTCGTCAGTTCCTAAGAGAAGTCTGCTAATGCCCCTACTGATGATGGTTTTCTTTTTTTCTCTTTGAAGTTATGGCAATTTTTGCTTTCTATCTTTTGAGCTCATGGTATGAAATGCGTGTATATTTGGAATTATGTTATCTCCCTAGCACATTGAATAATTAATTGTGCTTCTTTATTTCTAGTAACAGCCATTGCCTTAAAGCCTACTTTGACTGATACTAGTGTAGCTACATTGTTTTTGTTGTGGTTATTATATGCATGGTAAATTTTATCACCCTAAATTTTCTGCATTTCTGCACTTTTGATATTGGCTTATAAACAATAGTTAGTTTTGTCCACTTGCTGAGAGTGTACCTATCTTTGTCTTTAATCGCACAGTGAAGGAAGATATGTAATTGGATCAGAAGTGGCATCAGTTTTTTTAAGGTTGATGACTCTTTAGAGAACAATTTTTTACATTCAGAAAAGAGTTCATTAATGTCTAGTTTAAGAAATTTATCTTCCTGGTTTGCATATGAATATTCAAGAATTTATGAGAATTGTCATCTTCTGTTACTTCTCTGGCTCCTTTTCAAGGAAGGTATAGCCAGAGACTAAACTATCTGCGGATGGTATTTATCTGGTATTTGGAGAGCCTGGATTACAAGATATCTTCATCATGGTTTACTTTATTCCAGTGCACACAGCTTTAAGTATCTCTTAATATGTCTGTTTTTGCACAATACTATGAAAATTGCATTTTTGGTTTGCAGGGCTGTGACTCCCAAGTGAGCGCATCAGAGATGTCCTGCACCGAGAGCATGTCCTCTTGTCAATCTCTGGAACATGGCTCGGTTCCGGAGATTCTCGTTGGCCTGCTTTACAACGCCACTACAGGAAGATTATCAGCAGAAGTGATAAAAGGCAGCCACTTCAAAAACCTGGCAGCAAATAGACCACCCAGTGAGTGCAAACGTGTTTTAATTCAGATGCTTTTTATACTTACAGGGACTTTCAGCATTAGGGGTTTCAGTCCTGTCATTGTAGTCTTAACCAGTCAAATTCAAATGGTGAATCATCAGCTAATCTGTTTCATGTTTTCTATTTCCAGTCTTTTGGGAAGTAGAAAAATTTGAAATTCAAAATATTAATTGTATGGTGACAGGAATTTTAATTTTTATAGTGTTTGTAGAATAAATTAGTGCTATCATAGTTATTATCTTTTAATGCCAGAAAAAGGTTTTTTTAAGTAAGTAATAATCACAAACATGAAGAGAAATATGTGGAGCTATTACTGTTAACTGTGTTGTTTTCTGTCTGCATGCAGTACTATGAACTAATATATTTACTTCTTTATCTCCTTTAACAATTTAAGAAGAAATTGTTTCTTCACATTTTTTTCTCTTTTAAAAATTTAGGCTCTTTGGGGTAAAGTTCAGTAAGAGGGTACGTGCTTAGTGTGCATGAGACCCTGGTTTGATCCCCAACGCTACAAAAAGATAAAGATTTTAAAAATCAGTTCATAAATTAGTACTGTCAGCAGTCCTTTTTTCCATGAAATAAAGGGAAGACAAGAAGCAAGAGCTTGCTGGTTGCTGTGTGTCTGCGGCAGCAGCCTGTGTGCCCCCTTCTGTTGTTTTGCCATCTCCTCAGTGTGTTCCTGGTTCAGATGGCAGAGCAGGTCATGGAACAGAGAAATTACCACCAGTAGCTCTAAAACTGTTGATATCTGTAAGCAGTAAACGGGGAAGACAGCAACATCTCTGTACCTCTGTGAAATTACAACTGTTAATGCCCTGATCTAAAAATGCGAAAAGAAATCTTGAATGATAGTACTACCTTAACAGATTCACACAGACTTGCTTAATGTACTCTTTCACTCCAGGAATCAAGCAGCTACTAAAGGAGAGGAAACACTGTCTACCCTTAAATTAAGTGGACTTTGCTTCTAAATGTCATAAAAATTTATTATTCGGTGGAGGTGAAAAGTCATAAAAATATGTTTGGTTTATACCAAGTAATGCTGGGAAGCTTGCTTCTTGTATGTATCATAGAATGCACCTACTCCTGAAATAAAAATCTGAAGGCTAAAGTCATATTTCATATTTCGGCTCATAGGCGAATGATCTCAGTCTCAAAGCTAAGGTCATGTCTTGCACAGCGTTATCAGACTCAGATCTGACAAAGATGCGTAGAAGACAGAAAAAAATCATGTATTTTTTCATTTCCAAAAAGGAATGCAGTAGGAGTAAAGAAGCCATTCTTAGATAAACAAACTAGGAAGTGGGACTTGATTATTTTCACTCGTACATCCTGAAAATAGCCTTAGAGATAACCTGTATGAGAAAGAGTTGAAACTGGAGGTAACCATGCTGAGGTACCAGCCACAGCAGGAGTGCCTTTCCAGCCTAAGACGCCTGATGCAAAGATGTTGAGAATTGTACCAGATAAAACACCACTTTGAGGTCACCCTGAGCCAGAAGCTATCTTTTGCTACTTGTGCCTTAGCTAACAGTTTAGTGATTGGGGGGGGGGGGGGGCAAGTGCTTTATTGGTAGTGTTAAAGAGTAACAGAATAAAATGATACTCATATAGATAAAGAAATCGGAATCAGAATTGAAAAGGAACAAGAGCAGGGCTGGGTGGCATATAATTTAGGAAAGATTATCGTCCAGGTACAGAGTCAGTCTCCCTGTGAGATTGAGTTACAGCAGTTGTAATTATTTTACAATTAGGTCTTCAGTATAAGACTGATTAATAATGATAACCAGAAAATAACTAGTAAGTCAATTTTTAAAATGATTATATGAAAGTACACTATTTATATAGTAAAATATAAAAAAATTCCATTAGTCTGTTCTAAATTGTGTATGTTACATAAGATTGTGGCCCTTTATATATATCTAGGTTCTAAGCTTTGAATATATTATAAATGGAATAATCCCAGTTTTATCCAAAGAAATGATAGCAACATTAAAGAGCAAAATTGTGATAGTTGTATTTTCTTTTGCATAACTTAATATATTACATTGGGAGTAATAAAGCTATTTGAAATATTAAATGTTGCATGGGTGAACTTAAAACTTAGTAGAATAGTGATCTGATAATAACTTTTATTCAGCCTTTTATATCTGATAATTTGCGTGATTCTATGTTCAATGTGCTTTAGACCAAGTGGGTTTCATTATAAAGATGTCCCCCTTTAAAACAGTGTAATTTTTAAGGATTACACAATGACTTAAAATTTTTCCTTTCATGAAATTTACCCAACAATCCTTTGTTCAACCCTCTATCTGAATTAAAATGCTAAAGTTCTGTGTTTTTCCACTCCAGTGAACAGTGTTTCCTCTTTAATTCTGACCTTTGACCCTCTTTCACCCAACGATTGACATCTGGTCATTATTTCTTTTACTGCTTTCCACCCCCTGTTGTCAGATGGACTGTTCTGTTGTCTAAAACACTTGATAGGTGGACAGGTTTATATAATCCGAGGTGAGTTCCTGTAGAGGCTAATTGGATGTTGTCTTTTCATGCAAAAACAAAATACCCTAAAACTTGCCAGCAGTGAAGCTGTCCACCATGTTGGTTTCTGAAAAAATGCACATTTATTATCTGTGGTACCTTAAATAAAACTAACTAAGAATTTATCTCTGATTATGGATGATGGTATTCAGAGTATCTATAAAGTAAGCAAAACTTTTTGAAATAAAATTTTTATTTTTCCATTTGTATTTTGATTTATACAACAAATATTTTATGAAAACATGGCAGTGGTCTTTAAAATTAATTGAAATCTCAATATAAAATACACATGATGGATCAACATGCTGAATATCATTTGCATGAGTCTGTTTAAGAACTCGAAAGCACAATCTTGTAAAGAAAGAATTTATCTCCCACAATATGTCAATGAAATGTTGTTTCACTTTATATTCTATAAACATCACATCAATTTCTTTTCTAACTCATAAAACTAGTTAAGATATCATACTTAAAAATTCACATTAAATTGTGCCTAAAAGAAACCCTATAGTGTTTATTTGAACTACCCCAAAAAGCACATTAAATGTACTCTTGCATGAAACCAGGAGAAAGTTTTACTTGGTTTGCTAAACTTTGAACCCTTAATGCATTTGGCTTCATTTTAGCCCTTAAATGTTTTAAAAATATATTTAAAAACCACATCCATGCAGAGATTTTTTTGACATTTCATCCTAAGCTGTTTTGATGTCATCTTTGCATTCTTGTCTCTCTCTTCTCCTCTTTACCATTTGCCTTCATTTCTATTTGTTTGTTTACTCTTACTCTCTGAAAACACAGTGGAATGCTTCCCAGTGTTGTGGCTAACTGAGCTTGCTAAGTGTTTATGAATGCTATGATGTCCTGCTGGTAGAGCTAAGGGGATGGTGATGGCAAGGGAGGTCGTGGGGGGTGCTGGGGGCGGGGCGGACGGGAGGAAGGGCTTTGAGGTGTACCTTTAAGTTCTATCACAGAGAAATAGTGAGGGTAAGATATTATTACTCCCAAAATATTTTTGGCCTACTTTACATTCTCTATACTTGTCACATTTTATAAGCATGTACATCAAAATGGAATTAGTTAAATTTCCATTATATATTGTACATACCATATCCTTATAAGTGTAAATATTTAATATTCTCAGCACTTACTATGAGAAAATTATTTTGAGTTTGTTTCAAATGATATTTGCAATATATTGGTTTTTTTCCCCTTTAGATACGTATGTTAAGTTAACACTGCTGAATTCAATGGGTCAAGAGATGTCCAAATGCAAGACATCCATCCGCAGAGGACAGCCGAATCCAGTGTATAAGGAAACTTTCGTATTCCAAGTGGCTCTTTTCCAGCTGTCTGATGTGACGCTTATCCTGTCCGTATATAACAAACGCAGCATGAAAAGAAAAGAGATGATAGGCTGGATCTCTCTAGGTCTGAACAGTTCTGGGGAAGAGGAACTCAGTCACTGGACTGAAATGAAGGAGTCTAAAGGACAGCAAGTCTGCAGATGGCATGCGCTGCTGGAGTCCTGATGGCTGGTCCCCCCAGGCAGCACTGTGGGCAGTTACAGCACTGCTGTGTTCACCTGGTCACCACTAGAAGAGTTTGTTCTTTGAAGAGTCAAATCCAACATTCTACCAAACCCTTTAAATTGGAATCAACTACTGATGTGAATCAATGGTCTGGGTGTGGTAGAGTTTATCTGACCAGCTGGGAAACAGTACATTATTGTTGTTAAACTAACTGTCCTCCAGAGATTTAATAACACACTTTTGATTTGAAGTTACTTTTACGCCAGCAATTTCGTGGGAGCTTATGTGATTTTAGTTATAAAACTAATTTAATATCACTTTTCATAGTGTCCATGAACATATTTTGACTGGCAGGTCCCTGGTGTTTATAATGGAAAGGAGATAGCCATGCTATCTGATGGTAGAGGGTTTTGATTACATTGAAAATAGTTTTTATTTCTGATTAATTCGTTCTGTACCCTCAGTTTCATTGTGCCTCAGTTCTTTTCCATAGCACTAAATCTCAGTGGAAGCAAACACCATTTTCATAAATGAATTTTTAAGAGTTTTTTTAAAGTTTATTTCTTCCTTTGCTTCTGCTTTTTTCCAAAGAAACCTGTCAAGTCCTGGTCCCTTGCAAACCTTTTGACCAGGTACTGTAGACCTATGGAACTTTCTGTTGAAAGCACTTTCTGTGTATTTGGATTCCAACGTAGGAAGCCAGTAGAGAAGTACTTTGATTTAGGATTTCTTCCATGATTGACTCTTTACAATTGTAGTAATATGGAAAATTTTTTTAACAAACTGGAAAATACAGTAGATAAACTGTTGAAAATTGAAAACAATTAAAGTTAAACAACCTGTATCTGATCTGAGTAGTAATCAACACTGCATAATCCAAATTAAGAAGCTCTTCTGTCTCTAAATTTTCACTGAATTGAAGAATTTATATTGTGATTGTTAAGACTCTCCGGCTCTCAGTTTGAGCCCCAAAATCAAGTTAGTAGCAGTTTTGAGATTCCTTATGACGTTTCTAGTGATTTGTGACTAGATTTTATGAACTTTACAAATAACGTTCTTTAACGTGATGTCATCCTGTGCCTTTCATGTGTGTGAGATTTGCTCATACAGCTTGGAAGTTGTATTTGCAAAATTAGGCCTTCGATTTTTATAAATGTAAAGGTTCCTCAGAACAGTGTCACAAGATCTTTAGTTTCTCTAACGTATGCAATTGTATAATGTACAATTTTTTTAATGGCAAGGCACTTTCATTTGTTATTTTTATATTTAGGAACTAATTAATCAGGAATATTATAAGCTATTTTCTTTTTAATTTTGCTTCTTAACTATTATATAATTTTATGCAAATACTTTATTAAATAGTGTTTTATATGTACGAAAGCATTTTCTTTTTTGCATTTCTAGTTACACTAGACAAAAATGCACTACTTACCAATTACTAAAAAGTAATGTATCATTTTTCCTAGTCCCATTTAAGTACTATATATTGTTGCAAGCTAGAACTTGTTATTGTCATAATAACAAAACCAAGCATAGATATTATTACTTCAGCTTGGCTATACTTAAAGGCCTTAAAAGAATCCAGAAAGACCATTAACTCCTATATTAGTTTAACAAAACTAATTAACTCCTATTTACTTTAACAAAAGACAGTTCTGTGTCTTCATACACATCAGTTATAAGGAAAAATGCAAATGGGTATCATGAACCTTAAGAATGTATGCTCCATAATTGCATTAAAGGGAAAAATTTATCCTTCATTGTTTTATCAATGAGGTTTTTCTAGTTTTTTTTTTTTATTAATGAGTTGGCTTACAGAAAACATGAATTGAATGATAAAATACCTCACTTAAGTATAAAAGGGGTCATAGATTTTACTGGGAAATTGGATTTAGGCACTTCATGATACAGTTTTTTTTTTTTTCCTGTCTTTAAAACAACACTCTCTGTTGCTAACAGCTAGTATCTTCCTAACCAAAAGAATTACCAGTCTTATTTGTAGCTGTAACAAAACTTAATCAAGTACATTATTAAGACCAGGTTGGTGCTTTCACCATTAGTGAGAAAAAGACTTAACTATTGTTGTTAAATCTGCCTTTCTCAGACTATGCCTAGAATTGTGTGTGTGATTTGGTATATCCTTAGGGGTTCATCTGATGTAAGTATGAAATCTTACATACCCTAAAAAAAATCAACTGTTTAAAAAAATTTCAGGAAACATCCTCCTTACTCCCAACCCTAAAGTCCTCCAAGATTATAAATGCTGTGTGTGTGTCTGTTGTCATATGAGTAGTTGTGTTTTACACACAACATGTATATCCATGTCTGTGTATATGACAGGGATATATAAAGGCTTTTCAGGTAACTAAGTAGAAAAACATTTGTCAAGTTTATGGATCATGTTTCTCCTATCATATGATAACTAGGTATTATTATTATTTTGGGGGAGTACCAGGGATTGAACTCTGTCCTCACGTTTGCCAGGCAGGTGCTTATGCCTCTGCACTAAGTCCCTAGCCCGATAACAAGATTTTATATTTGGTTTTGGGTGCTATTTGCTTCCATTTTCCTCCATACACAGCAAAATGCACATTTTCTTTTCCTCCTGTGGGTTGAAACAACTTAGAGTAATCTATACCAAAAAAAAAAATCATCTTTTTTTTAATCTTTAGAAAAAGATTAAATAAGGTTCAGGAGACTGCTCCACTCTCCTTAATCTAGTAGAAGACAATGCTGGTGTTTTTGTGTGCTTGAATTCACATGAAGGCTTAAAGGCAAAACCTTATATCTCAGTACTTCTGCTAAATAGAGGCCCACTGGTAGCAGGTATTGACTCAGAAACTTGAGAAAAACAGCTCCTTTTCTTATTGTTCTGCTAAAGTCCACTCAGTTTTATAATCGAATGAGATGATCCAGATATGGCAGCCTGCTGGCATTAGTGGAGGCCTGAAATTGGACCCTCCTAAATGAACTGCAGCATGAGGTGTTCATTACTGCCTGAGGAACAGAGTGAATTTCAAATCAGTAAGGAAGTTTTTAATGTAATATTATCCTACCTTGCAGAAGTTTGCTTCTCTAATCTTGTCCTCAATTAACATCCACATTTTGTTAGAGATCCATTTGCATGTTATCTTACTATGCATTCAGTGAATTCTCAGTAGTGTATTTACTGAGAAAAAATATCAAATTGGACCACGACTTAAAAAAGAGAAGCCAATGAAAAATATCTAAACTACCCTGATTAATCTACACATTATAACCTCTGGCCTAGAAGGACAGCATTATCCAGCTTATGCAGATGTTAAATCATTGACTTCGCTTCGTGGAATCCAGCACCAGTGGGGGCAGAGAGAATAGAATGAAGAGTGTCCTCCAAATGAAGGTAGGTGGGGAGACCAAATGAACCACAATGAAGTCATTTCAGATGAACTGAAAAATAGGTGAGCTTTTCGAAATATAAATCTTAGAAGAGAACAGTAATGGCCAACAAATGTTTTTAAGGTTCCTGTTCAGATATGAATACAAATATAAGTCTGTTTGCATAAAGTTACTATTTACCTACATAGACTGTACAGTTTATAGGGAAATTCACATTGACAGTTGTTAGTCACAAGTTTCCCTTTTTATTTTCTTTCCAGTTACTGGCCGTAGTTCACCTGTGGAACTAGTCGTCAGTATCATCATGAACCAAATTTATTTTTGAGCACAAGTTTGAGCGTGCTGCAAAGCATTTTCTAAAACAAATATTAAAACATTAACTATGCCCTTCAAAATGCATAACAAGGGTAGTATATCAGTTATAACATGCAGGGGATTTTGCTCAGTGGCATAAGCGCCTGCTTTGTAAGCAAGTGGTTGTGAGTTCGATCCCTGGTACTAACCAAAAAACAAAAAACAAAACAAAAAAACAGTTATACTGAATGTCAGAGAGAAAAAGCAAGATGAGATTTTCGTGCTTGCCAGGCAGGTGCTTGTGCCACTGAGTTATCTCCCCAGCGAAAATTCTTCTTCTCAGAACACAAATAGTACTTTTGCATCATATATTGTAATGATTTTTATTTTTAAAGATTTGAAGGTAATTCAACCTTCAGATATACTTACATTCTGAGAGTAAAGATTTAGAGGTTATTCACACCCTATTGGAGTATATTTACATTCTGAAAGCATATTAATCAATTTGTTCTGCTTTTTTTTTTTTTTTTACAATTTTTGCAAACACAAGGTATTTTAATTGTAGCTGGCCATCTCTGGCCTGCAGAGTGGACACCTGTCTCTCCGGGGCCACATTGCACGCAGTTGGGGGTGCGGAAGGAGACTGGCCTTCCTCTGTGCTCTCTGAAGCTCACATTTCTTCTGTTAGGGTTCACTAAGATTCGGCAGGAATTGCAGCCAGGTTTGTTACATAAAAAAACTCTTCCCCTGTGCAGCAGTAAATGCGTCATCCTGTTCTCTGTATCTGCTCACAGTAAGCACATAATACTAAGCTAAATTCTTTATGGAAGAAAGCTGTAATGCTGTTGTGTAAGTTCCACTGTGTATGAGCCTTGTTTTATGCCTAGGTTTATTTTCCCTTCATTTAACACATACTTGTATGTGTTAGGAACACCACGTATGCACCATGTGCAGACTAAGGTATTATAAAGATTGCAGATGTGGAGAGGCTGAACTGGATGAAGTCTTGGCCCTTATGCTCTGAGGCAGTGAGGAGACTCAGAGTGGTGTGACTGCACTGTAACGTGAACGAGATGTTAAGACAGGTGTGCATGGGGCACTGATGGGTTCATTAGAAAAGTATGACATGGAGTGCAGAAAAATCTTCCTGGAGAAAATAACACCTGGGTTGGGACTTAACTAATGAATATGGGTTAGACTCCCATCGAACTCCAGGATAAAATACAATATAGTAGTTCCCAAAAAAGGGTAAGTTCAAAACTTATTTTGAGTCCTTCATTATAGAATCTGCAAAGATTCTATTTGGTCTGAAAGAAAGGCCAAGAATCCAGAATTTTTTAAAGCTCCCTGCCCAGGAAATCTTGTCTGAGATGAGCTAGCACAGTTTAGTACATAGAATCATTGATAGTAATGTTTTGATACTCACAAGTTAAGATTTTAAGTGTGTTAGTGATAAAAGAATTAAGACTAAGGTTAGTGATACTGATCATTTTCTTGCGCTTCTTTTAAAAGAAATTTAGTGGAAAAATTAAGAGTTCCTATTCATTTACATTCAAGGTACCTTTTTAAAATGTTTCTTGATATAATAAATATATTGTGGGTTTTATGATTTCTGAACATTTTTCCATTCAAACATTTCCCACTAGATTGTCTTTACAGTGCTAGATAGAAGGCTGAGTCTGAGGGACTTTCTAAGTTGTGTTCTCTGTAATGATTCTAGGTAAAATTAGACCGACCTTTACGCACGGCACGTGGCAGTCACTGCCTTGGTAGGTGCCGAGGTTTGATGCGGGATAAAGCAAGCCTTCTTTCTTCTCCTTTTCCTCCTGAGCAGGCTTCTTTGTCTCACACCAGTAGTCCAGCTGTGGCCCTGGATTCTTCCTTGGGAGCAGCGTAGTTCTGCCTCTTTTGCTCTGGTCTCTGTGTCTTTGCTGGGTGTTCTTCTGTATAGTCCTTTCTTTCAAATAGCAGCTTGGTTATAGGAGTTTCACTTTCTCTGCAAGTGAAGACTGTGGATTTGTTCCTCTGAGTTTCTGTTCCCCCTCATCTCAAGTGGGTCATAGTTCCACCCCTGACAAAACACTGCATCACGTTTGGAAAGCTCTCCCCCCCAACACACACACACACAAAGATCTGTGAAATACTGAAAAGTGAGTTTATCTGTGCTTCTGAGGTAATACTGCTGTGGAATTAGACTGTTTTGTGACTGCTGATGTATCAGTCAGTGCTTGGTCCAATCATAGTTTGATTAATAAGTGATAAGAGTTTGACAGGCTGGGTAAATGGATTGATTTTAAAGATGAGTGTTTTCTTCTCCTTAGACTGGTATGCATCTCCCCTTAGTGCGTGTGTGTTTGCTCTTACCTCCCATTTTTCCTTATTCTTACACATTCACACTAGACACCAGCAGTGTGTACCTAGAGAAGAGTGATCCTCTGACTCTTCCTTCTTAATCACATGGGTCAGAGAGGGGATGGTTGACTGGACACTTCAGAGACCACAGCAAGAGCAGCCTCCAGCCCACGAAAGCTCATGGTGCATTCTGTGATAGTGGTCATCGTGGTGCACTTATCTTAAATATTGCATAGACTGGAGCAAAGAAAGAAACTGATGATCTAACTAAAAGCAAGCATAATTTTATTACAGAATTTCAACCTCTTAGTACATCCAGATGTCTAAATAACCATGAGAACAAAGTCCCTGCTGTGGCAATAGCTGTGCATGATGTTTGATGAGATTTCATTATGAGGTTGATGGTATCTCACACTGTCTTATTTTAGGGCCCTTCTTCAAGCTCTGGTTGTGTTATTCTGATTGTGAGTAAGCCTTGTTCAGTTCTTCCTAGTATTTGAGTTTGTGTTTTAAATATTTAAGACTACTTTTAAAAAGAAAAGCCTTAACAGTTTTCTGTTGATTTATTTAACATGTGATCTTTCATATGCCAATGGTGTTTAAAAGAATACTAAGTATATAACACATAATATTCCATTATTCACTGAAAAAATTTTCTAAAATGATGTATTATGATTTATCAACTTTAAACATTTTCAGATGTCACTCTTATTTTCATAAATTACACAGTTAAATATGACTTTTGTTTAATAACAATATAGAAGTTTTCCCTTATCTCCAAGAGTTGCTGTTTCTCTTTGCCACTCCCATGTGCTTGAAGGGAGGTGTCTGTAGCCCTCTGAAAAGATCTCTTGTTGGTCAGTTAATAAGTGCACATGCCCTTCCAGTTGGTAGCATTGTCAGTAGCGCCTCAGCTATCCCTCAAAGTATTCATCCTCATTCCTCTTGGGAACCCGCAGGAGCAGGAATGGACAAGTCCAGCAGAAGAAGGACCCCTGACTGCGGCATGGGCTTGCGAGCCCTGCTGCTGGGGTGGCCCTCAGTACCTGCGTGACTTCCACTGGAGACACACTGGCCCTCGCTTGGACAAAGGAGCTGTGGCCATTGTGTCCTCTTGTCTTCCTTTGATCTTCCCACCCCAGCCCTCCCTAGCTAGGACATTCTCTAGGTTACATTTTGTGAGAAGGGTTTTAAAACCTTAATTTTTCCGGTTTTACATGCTTCTTTAACCAGGAAATTTCAAAAAATAGAAATATCATAAAGTCCTAGGTGAGTTTGTTTGGAGAGTAGATGTCTATTTTGGGCAGTCTTTTTTGGAAGAATGTCAGTGTTTGAGGAGAGACCAGGAGAGCATTGGTACATAAATTGGCTTTAAGTATATTTGAACAATTATTTGAAGCACAGCTAGAAATTAATGGTGATACTCCCAAAAGCATTTTCATATCACAAACATAACTTTAAGTTTACCAAGAGAAAAATTCCAGTAGTAACTTGCATTTTTGAATTACTGTATTTTTGCATAATTTATTAAAATAACCTTTGTTTTGTGATGAACATAATATAGTGGCAATAGTTTTGAGGAATCTTTAAAGCTGACATAAAAGGACAGCCAAATTTTGGCTAGTTTTTGCTAGAATTTTGAAATAAGAAAGTATATATGTATTACTTTTCAGTCACATTAGTCTTGAAGAATAGTTATAGAATTTTAAGAGTCTTGTAAATGTTGCAATCTATTATTTTTCTAAAACTCAAGAGGCTCATTACTGCTCAATATTCTTGCATTGTGCTTTATTTCTCAAAATAATGTAATTTTTATGGGAAAAACTCAATTAGTGGAATCTTTTATTCAGCATTTCCTTATTCTGTCTTTTCTCCCTTCTCTCCTATACTTTCCCTTTCCTTCCTCTTTCTTTCATTTTTCTGAGGCCAGAAGCTTCCTTAATAGTATAGTTTCTACAGAGCTTTCCTACTTATTTTTGTAATAATGGATATAACAGTGCGATGAAGTTTAAATGCTCTGTGAGCAAAATTCTATCACACAACCTGTTGAAGTTTATTGCTTTGATCCGGAACTGTCTCTGACACATTTGCTAGTGATCCTCAACCATTAATGGACCTTCCTAACACATATGCGTGTCTGCGTGGTTATCAACAGTGTTGTGTTATTGTCACATATTAATTTGCCTATTTGGTCAAAAATATAAACATGAGTTTGTGAAGCAGTCCATTTTATGGAGTGAGCATATATCTGATTGTTTTCATGTAATTGAAATTGTGCTCTGTGTTGCATTTTATTCTCATAACTACTTTTCTATGATCTGTACACCGATTGTCTCGGTGCCTTTTTCCTTTTGTATAATTGTATTACAGAAAGAAATTGCTGACCTCTGTGTACACAATGTAAAAATGTTAAAACTACTATTCTAAGGAGATTTTAATGGCTGTTTAATTTTCCAGTGAATAAATTTTGTGTGAGTTAAAAATACTTTTCTTCACCTTTGTGTTCATTTTAATACTCAAGTGGAATGGGTAAACATCTGACATCTCTGATGATAATACATAAAAACAGCTCTAATTCTCATCCCTGACAAGTAAGTGTCATTTGAGTGTTTTACAAAATAAACCAAGATCAATTACATAAACAAATATCAAAGGATATATGTAGTGTTATTAAGATCTTAGGTTTTAAAAGAATCTCATTTAGAAAGTGCTCTAAAATATTGCTATCAAAATGTTTAGATCTTTTTAAGTCATATCTGACCTTGAAAAAAAATAGACTCCACACAATAATATTTTTAAACAAAAAGAATAAAGCTAAGTAGCTTTAAAATAGTCTCAGTGTCTTTATCAGGAATAGACACACAGATGCCCTGTGACACAGCTTGCTCTTTCATTTCATGTAGATTTGTCATTATTCATAGTAGTATCACACTATGTTTATTTTTGTGCTTGTGTGTTTGTTTGAAGCAGGGTCTCACCGTGCAGCCCAGGCTGGCCTCAAACTCCCAGTGATTCTCTTGCCTCAGCCTCCCAAGTGCTGAGATTGTAGGCGTATGCCAAACAATAGACTTTTATTTGGTTGATTTCTAATTCTTTTTTATTAGATAAGTGTTTCCCAAAGACCTTGATTGTAGGTACTTTTCATATTTCATTACCTTGTCCATTTCATTTTCAGCAAGAAAGATTAATAATAACCAACTTAACAAGTGTTGTTTTGCATATGAAAAAGAATGTAAACATTTGGTGCTCTAACACTGACAAAAATTAAAGTTGCTACTTTATCTTGTCTCTGATTATTTTTGAATCTTTAGTTCCATAAATTAATCAGAGCCTTTTAAAAGCAAAAATGGATTCAGAATATCATCTCCAACTGCAATTTAAGTAGTTTGTTTCTTTTTCCAGTAATTTGTTAGCCCCTATCAAACCTTTTGTGCTTCCATTATGAAATCATTTCTGACAAAAGGGAAAATAACAGACTTGCTTAGAAATGTCCACAAAAAGTTTTCTGAATTGTAAGCACCATCTCAACTAGAGATAATTTATTAGTTATTTAGTAGTTTGAAAAAAATTGTATCCAGGTCAAGGCTTATTGTCTTTCCAAGAATTACAGTTGATATAAATTCCAGTGGAAAATAGGCATGTCTGCATTCTCATTAGCAAATCAGTAAGTTATCACATTCTGTTGTTGTAAGAGCAATTTAGGTAGTTATTCCTCATAATATGTTACTATACATGTATTTAGGATTAGGTTTTAATTGCAAGTTGTTTGAAACTACTTTATCTCAGGTATGCAAAATAATATTTAAGTCAACTTTTTCCTTTCCATAGATTATCAAAATATTCCATAATGTTTCCCGTTTGAAAATAAAGTCATTCCCAACTGAAAAGGACTCAGTAAAATATGTAAACTACTTTGGTTAGTGCTTTATAATGAATTGTATAATACACTAACTGCTTCTGTGTACCTAAGTGCCAAATAAATGGGGACAAATTACGGTCATGTGTCACTTCATAATGGGAACATGTCTGAGAAATTGTGGTTAAGCAATTGCATCACTGTGTGAAGAAACTGCCAAACTTCCAAAGTGTATGCAGCCTTTCGCCTTCCTGCAGCAATGACTGAAGGCTCCTGTTGATTTGTACCCATGCCAGCAACCAGTTTTGTCAGGTTTTTAGATGTTAGCCAATCTGATGGGTTTGGAGGGGTCTCTCAACTGCTATTGTAATCTGCAGCTCTACCAGATGCGATAACTAGTTTCCATGAGCACATTTTCAGTGGTGAGAAATCTGTTCAGATGTTTGCCCACTTTATTAGTCTTACAGTTTACTGTTAGGAGCTCTGTATATTTTGGACTTAGGTCTTTTATCAGCTACAGTTTTCTCCTAGCCAGTTGTGTGTCTTTCCATTCTCTTAATATTTTTCACAGAATGAAAGTGTTAATTTTATTAAATTCAACTAACCCAGTTCTTTTCTTTCATGGGTTGTACTTTTGATATTGGATCAAAAAATCACCAAACCCATGCTCATCTATTTTCTTTTAGAAGTTTTCTATTTTTTGCATTTTATGTTCATATCTATCCACCATTGTGAGTAAACTTTTTAGAAGGTGCAGGTCTGTACTGGTATACTTATTGTGGATGGATGCATAGTCATCCCAGCTTCATTCACTTGTTAAAATGGTCTTTCCCCATTTAATTCTCTTTGCTCTTGGCAGAAGAGGAGCCGAGAGCGCCATGCAGTCTCTGCCTGGGCTCTGTTTTTTTGGTGATCTGTGCACCTGCTCCCTCGCCTTGAACAGCACTGTGCCCTTCAACAGTGGTAGTCTTACAGTCAATCTCAATGATGGATTCTCTGAGAGCTCTCTGTACTTCATGGTGTCCTAACTACCCTGAATGTTTTACTTTTTCTATATAAACTTGAGAACCAGACTGTCAATACTCACAAAATAGTTTCTTGCAATCTTGGTTGAGATTGTGTTGAACTGAAAAATCAGTCAAGAATCAAGATCCTTTAGCATTGAGTCTTCCAGGAACACAAAATATCTTCCCATTTTTTAAAATCATTATGCTTTGTTGAATTTGTTTCATAATTTTCCAAACAAAATAAGTTTGCCAAGAGGTTTTAGTTATTAATGGTGACTTTTGTCAAAAGCTTTTTCTACATCAATTGATGGGGATCATGTGGCTCCTTTCTTTAGACTTTTGGTGGGTAACATTGATAAATTTTTCTGCTCTTGATCTAGACTTACCTACCTAGAATAAATCTCATTTGATCAGGACAAGTGATTCATATACATTGTTGGACTGCTCATATTTTTGAGGGTTTTTACATCTATATTCATGAGAAGTATTAGTCTATAGTTTCTTCCTTTGTCAAATCATATCTAGTTTTGGTTATTGGGTCTCATAGAAAAAATTAAGTTTTCCTTCTATGTCTGGCTTGTGTGGAAGAATTTGTAGAGAAATGGTTTCTTTCTTTAAAATGTTTGGTAAAAATCTATCCATAAAACCATCTGGGCCTGTTGCTTCTTTTTTGGAGGTTATTAACTATGTATTTTTAAAATACAGACCTATTCACATTATCTACTTTTTGATAAATTGTTTTGATAAATTGTGTCCTTAAAGGGATGGATCCATTTCGTCCAAGTTACCAAACCTGTGAACAAAGAGCTATTCACACTATTCTTTTTTTTTTAAGTTACATATTGTCATCTTAGAAATAGTTGCTCAAGTTACAAAATTAAACCATACAAAGTGATATTCAAATAGTGACACTGCAAACAGTTCTGCTCAATGATCCAGCAAAAACTTAGTAATATGGTTATCAGTCCTACACACTTGTTTTTTATCTTAAAGAGGGTAAGATTAAACATGTCAAAACAGAACAAAACAGTTCATAAGGAAACAATTTAAAGAAACACAGAATTCTCAGCAAGTCCACTGGAGATATTCACTGTCTATTTCATTGTCTCTAGTTTTCTTCCAAATAGTTGTCCCCATCTTCACACACATTGAATATATACTGAACATTATAGAACTAATTAAATCATTACAAGATGATGAAGGCTTTTTAGGTCTTCAAGATCTGATTTTGGGGAAGTCAATAATGACTACCATAATGTCTCTCATTCTCTTTGAAGTAGCTATCTTTATCTTTATATATGCTGAAACTGAACATAAGAGACTAGACTAATATCACTCTGAACAGTGAATAATAGTATTGAAAAATATGGAACGCTTCATGAATTTGCACGTCATCCTTGCGCAGGGGCCATGCTAATCTCTGTATCATTCCAATTTTAGTATATGTGCTGCCAAAGTGAGCACTGTTCACACTATTCTATTACTGTCCTTTTAATAATCTGTGTCCCCCTTGCCCTGTTAGCCTAACTAGGATTTTGCTAATTTTATTGCTAATTTCAGAGAAAAATTTTATAGTTTTGGCAATTTTCCCCATTGATTTCATGTTTTCAGTTTCATTTATTTCAGCTCTAACTTTCTCTTCTGTTTGCTTTAGACTTAAATTATTCTTTCTCTAGTTTTCTAAGGTATTTTATTTTACATCTTCTTTTCTATTATATGCATTGCAAGCTGTAAATTACCCTCTAAGCACTGGATACACTGGACTCTACTAATTCTGATGTTGTATTTTTTCCTTTTCATTTAATTCAAATATTTTTAAAATTCTGCTGAGGCTCCTGTGACCCATATATTATTTATGTTTGTCATATAACTTCCAAATCAAGAAAAATAGGATTTTTTAAAGAATTTGAATCCAATATTTTAATATATTGAAGTTGAGCCAGAAGTTTCTGGAAGGTTTTAATCACCTGGGCCTGTTTTCTCATCTGGAAATACAATTTAAATAACATAGAATCATAATTTTTTTTTGAGACAGGGTCTTGCAATGTAGTTGAGGTCTTGAACTTACTATGTAGAGAAGGCTGGCCTCAAACTTGCGATTCTGGTGCCTCAGCCCCTTGGTTATTAGAATCATAGGCACATACCACCACCCCCAGCACAGTTATGACTTTTAATTAAGTGGATTGACTGGAGCAAGTTATCTAGCACTTAATGTTTTATGTAGCTTTATTTCATCTTTTCATGATTTTCATGGAAGGACACATTATTTTTATTACTGCCACTTCATGTGCTAAAGGGACACAGTAACATACCTTAATAAAATCAACCGTCGCTCTACCACCTTCAGAAAATCTTATTTTCCAGGCTTCCCATTCCCTATATCCTTCTGAACTATATGACATCCTTAACCCTATGAAATCAGAGCTTTTACTCCCTAGGGACATGGTAAGGGCTTCTTTACAACTGTATATTTTATACCACTTTTTCTTTATTTTTTAAACACAAAATCATTATAATGTGTCAATTTTAGTTATAAACAAACTCTTAAGCTCAGTTTTTTTTCACCCTGTATTATTTTGAGAATCTTTAGTCACAAGATAATGTTTGGATACAGTTGCTTTTAAACTGTACAATACAAATGACTTTTAAGCACCCAGAATAATTTCACATTCTGTTACTTGGGTATAGTTACACATCACATGCCATATAGATAGCGAGACTTTGAAAGCAGCAAAAATAGTATGTTAAACTTCACTGGAGACATTTTGGAAAAATTAATGACAGCACTCAGATTCTTTATTATTAATATAGATTTTTTTTGTTTTATGAGTGATACATTTCAAACTAAACCTGTGGAGTGTGTGTGTGTGTGTGTGTGTGTGTGTGTGTGTAAACTTTGTGGAAGTCACTTTACTTTCTAGAGGATTTTAGCCATTTTGTAATCTGAATCTATGCCATCAGTTTTATATCAGATTTTTGTTATCAATTTTAAGATATCAGTTTTTTCTTATTTCCTTCGCTTTTGGAAGCAGAATATTAAAACCATTTTTTCTTGGGCTTCAGTTCATTTAGTAAATGATTTTTAAGTATCTGATATAAGTTAAGACTGTGTTTGGCTTAGGAATACAAATGTAAGATTCAGATTTTTCCCAAGTGACGCTTATAGTCTAGAAGAGAGAAAATCTGAAGCAAAATAAGACCAAAAAAAAAAAAAAAACAACACTTTAGTGTCAGACTGGTAAGGTGCCAAGAGTCCACAGATGCAAAGGGGTTGCTCCTTTTCTGGGGCAAGAGCATGAGCATTTAACAAGGATTAATGCAAGAGTGAAGTTAAAAGAGTACACCTTTTTCAGGGCATTTGGGAGAAAGAGGCAGTGTTTGAATACAGGCATGCAGACAAGAGGCAGCCACATCCTCATGAGTGTCTCAGTCACGCATCATGGCTTAGGATAGCGAGAAGAAACAGAATGCTATAACAATCATCAAAGAACAGAACAGAGAGAGCTTTGTTTTCCCTGCTGAGAGTTACACATTTATCAAGAGGCAGTGGAGGATTCCTCAAGACATAAGCTGGACAGTAATAGGAAGCGATTTTCATTTTGTTGAGAACTGTCGCAGCAGCTGGGAGCTAGGAGTAGGACTGTATGAGGTGTGCCCATCATGGAGGACGGAAATGTGAACGCTGCCCCAAGGGTAGCCGCAGAGGGAACGTGGACAAGGAGACACTCAGGAAGCTGAGCAGGCCTCAGCGATGGGCTAGAGGTGCAGGATTACGTAGAGGGAGAAGTCTGGGAAGGTGGTCACTAGCTTGGGTGGTGGGCCTGAAGATGCTGCCGTGGCTAAAAGCCTCTCAGGAGGAAGAGCTGCCTCTGTTGGGGACACGTGTGCGGACCTCCCAGAGAAGACTGCCAAGAGTGGTTGCTTATGCAAGTCCAAAGCTCAGAGAAATCTGAGCCAATAATACGAATTCTGGTTTCATTGAAGTTCAAATTAGTTAGTAGTCTAAATAGATAGGATTTGTTATGTGCCCATAGTATGTAATTTCACCAATACATGCACTAGAGATGAATATTTTAAAAATCATTGAGAATATTAAATTCAACAGGAAGATAGTTTTACATATGTCCAACACTGCTACTTGTTAAACAGAAGTATTCTAAAATAACTTGAAGAGGCTGAGGTTATAGCTCAGTGGTAAGTTGCTTGCCAAGCATACACAAGGCTTCAAATCCCAGCACTGAAATAATAATAAAAGATATTTTAAATAAACTGATATGTGAAAATCCTCTCTGCACTGTAAAAAGCAGCATAGTTAACATTATAGTTGGTTACTGTTGTTCCTCTTGCTAGGGATTTTTTTCTTTTTGTTCTTGTGTTTTTGTTTTTGGAATCAGTTTCTACCACTTAAATGTCCCACAAATTTAGATGAATGGACAACAACTACTAGATAAATAGTGAAAAATATATAAGCTACTTAAAATATAAATAAAAATATAAAATAAAACATTTTAAAAACATTTATACATTGCAGCAAGTGTTATACTTTGGCTATCCTAATTCATGCTATGTTTATTCATCTATTTAAACAATACTGCCCGACTCAAAACGTCCTGGAAACATATCATTTGGTATTTTCAGAGCCTGACTAGTAATCATATAAGGTAAATATCTCATTGCTTTACAATTAACCCATTTTTGACAAAAATAAGTGCTTTTTTGTTTTAAAATTTTGATTGTAGGCCATTAAAAAGTAAATAGAAGAGTGAGCTTTTATGTGGTATTCACGCAGGTTTAGTAGTTAATCAATACTGTCCTCCTTGTGGGATCTGTATCTTCATGTGCAATATGGTTCCATTTGATATATTTTTTTAAAATTTTTCTTTACCGTGCTGAAGATCAGACTGGCTAGCACATGCTAGCCAAGTGCTCTACCACTGAGCTACATCCCCACCCCTATTTTTTCAGTCTTAAATTAAGTTTACATCCATTAAAGTGCATAAATGTTGCTGAACAGTTTGACAGATGAATGCATTTTTGTCCCTCGCACTGTCACGACAGACTGACTCAGCCCACCAAGGTGCTGTCTGTGGCCACTCTTAACAGTTGTACCCAAATGCAACCACTACTCAGTTCTGTTTGTTCTACAACCTGAAAGAAATGAAAACATGTACTCTGTTTCCAGTTGCTTTTGCTAAGCATAAGATCTTTGATGTCATCAGCTTTACTATATTTATTAATACTTTTCCTTTTTTGTGCTTAAATAGTATTCCATTGATGTTCCACCACCATTTGATTTCCATTCTCTTTTCCTTCTTTTCTATTGCTGCATCACAGACCACACTATCCTAAATGGCTTTGGAAGACTGACAACTCCTTCCTTTGCTTGTGGTTCTGCAGTGGGTGCACAAGGACAGCTTCTCAGTCTCCTTCATGACATCCTTCAGGCAGTTAGCAGGCTGTCAGTGACTTGGTAACCAGTCACTGGAGTCATCCTGAGACAGGCTCCGTGTCTGGTGGCTTATGCTGGCTGCCAGCGGAACCTTACCTTGAGCCTTTCCGTGTGGCTGCTTGACTTACTCATAGTCTGGAAGCTAGGCTCCAAAAGGAAGCATCCTGAGGGAGCAAGCAATGATGTGTGGCGTTTTAATGGCCAGTCCTCACAGGTCACAGAGCGTTCCTTTCATTGTACTCCCCTGGCCAGGACAGTCTCAGCACGCAGCTGTGTCTATCATTCTGCCTGGTCTTGGAAGAACAGAACGAAGCCTCCCAAGTCAGCGACTGGTGGCTCAGTCTCCCACTGTGAGAGCCATGCAAGTGATGCTCTCTGCCAGTTTGTCTTCTGGCCTCAAGAATATATATCTCGCTTTGCACAAAATAAACTCAGACCCCTCACAGCCCCACATCTGTGATTCCTAAGATCTGGGCATGCAGTCCAGATCTCTGTCCATCAGGCCTAAGTGTGGATAAAGCTCCTTGAGTAGAATTCTGAGGACCTGTGATCTAGAGAAACAAGTTACATGCACACGTCCATCTCCACACAGCAGCCACAATGGGACGGCAGAAGATAATCACTGTGAACCCTGCTGTTCAGGAGACTTCCACCTCTGAATTCCTTCCCTTTGTAAAATGTGGTCAGTCTTCACAGCTGAGCAGCTTTATCAGACTACTTTCTACCTCCAGAAGTTTGGAGGTTCCATGAATTTTCCTATTGTGCTATATGTTCCTCTCAGCTCAGCTGATATTATTTTTTTAAAGCCTGTAGGATTTTGCAATTAATTTCTAATCTCTATTAAACAAACACCACATTCACAAATTGTTTCAAAATATGCTCTCTCTATGTAGGCATCTGCATAGAGAGGCTACTGTGGGACACCCCCAGCTGTTCATATGCCCTTTGTTTAACAGGGAGAGTCAGATCCCTAGAAGGAGGTAAGTCCTTTGGAAAAGGTTCCGTGAAACACAGTCTTAGGACTTTCTGAAGACCTAACAAAGAACATTTCTCATTTCTGCTCCAAGCAGCTATAGCACAACTGTCTCAGGCTGGACATGACTCTGGGGGTCAGGATCAAATCCCTTGGGAGCCTCAGTCACCTGTCCAGGAGTCAGCAGGCTGTCATCTGGTGCCACCCAGCACAATGCCTGGGTTCCAAGAGCAAGTGTCCTCAGAGAAGAAGGCAGAGTTGTATCTTCACACCCTCAATGTTACTTCTGCGGGCTTCTACTCATGACAGAGGTCTGCCTAGGTATAGAGGGAAGAAATGTAGGTGATACGGTGAAAGGTGATGGCTGTTTTAATGAAATCTGTCACATTCCTATTAAAGGGTATTACTTAGTTGTAACCTATAATTCGAATGTATATCTTATCCACAAGTCTGGATTCCAAGTGACACTTTTGTACTGACAAACTACTTTCAAGAAGCTATGATTGAGGTATTGAGAAGAATGCAGTAGAGGTTTCCAAATGGTTAAAAGTTTTTAATAATATTTTGAACAAATCCATCATCTTTGCAAATACTATTTGAAGCTATATGTGATTCAAATTACCATTCCTTTAAATTATTTATATATGTAATGAAAGCATTATCTGTCTTGACTATCAATTACAATGGATACAGTATCACTATCAAGAAGACAATTAAATTTGCTGGCAAGTGTTAGACTAATTTTTTCAGCTCCCCAACATCTGCTAATGATTTTATGAAAATATTATGAAATCTTAGTATTGTTAATTATTAGCATACTTGATTATTCTTTCTCATTAGCATATTTCTACAAAGAAAATCAATTCCTATATGCTTTTCATGAATTAACCAAAGAGTACATAGCAATCTAATTTATGCATCATTTTCTTAGATTTAGTCTAGTAAAAGTTGATCCTAAGATCTCTTTTGCCAAACTATCAAAATGACACAGACTTTTAAGGAAAATTTAAAGAAATATTTAATATATATAGTTCTTTCTGTCATATTTGAGATACCCATCTGATTTTAAAATATTCTGCATTATAAGAAAGATGCCTCTTCTATTAGAACCTTCTAACTGTAAATCATCAATTACTGAGTGTATAATCCTTATCACTGCACTACCTTCCTTCTAGGAGGAAAAACAAGAAAAAAGGAATATATGGAAATGTCAGTTATAACCACTTCATTTTCTTGCTCAGACCAGAGAAGGAGCCCCTTCCTTGCTGAAAAAGTGGAAGCCACACATGTGCGCATGGGAAGAGACGGTCAGATAGCTGCAGGTATCCTGGACTGTGATATTCACTGAATAGGGCATTCAACTTCAAAGCTAGAAAAGTGAACAGTTATAAAAGCTCCTCAGTGCAGGCACAGTGGTGCATACCTGCAGTGTAAGCCACTCGGGTAAGCACCTGTAGTGTAAGGCTGAGGCAGAAGGATTGAAAGTTAGGGGCCACCCTAGGCAATATAGTGAGATCCTGTCTCAAAACTAAAAACTAGAAGGGCCTTGCATGACAAGGCCTTGATTCAATCTGTAGCACCAAAAGAACAACATGAAGACTTCTTACTCAAAGTTGATTTATAAGTGATGATTATGTATGAGGTGTGATCAAAATATACTGTGAATGTTTATAGTTCTACAAAACATTAAGATGAAAGACACACGGCCATTAATCTCCCTCAAAATACTTCCCCTCACTTTGAACACACTTATTCCATGTTTTCGTCTCTTTCTGAAGTAGTTTAGAAGTCCTCTTTTAGTATCTTTTTGTGATTGTCTTGATGTCCTAAATCAATTCAAAACTCTTAGCTTTCATAGTCATTTGGCTTTGGGGAAGAGACTGAATTTGGTGAATAAGGTGGAAGAAGACACAGCACAATGTCTTTATTTGACAGAAATTGCTGTCAACAATTTGAATTGAGACAGCAACTATAAAAACATTCATGTGAGAAAACAAAATCTGATTTCTTTTTTTGGTGCTGGGAATCAAACCCACAACTTCATGCTTTGTCAGGCAGGCACTTGTGCCACTGAGCTAAATCCCCAGACCCAAAATATAAATAATTCAAATAGCAAAATAAAAAGACAGATAATATCAAACAAGAGAGACAGACTTTGTGGGGATGAGCAGGGGACCGGGGGATGGATGGAGATGGGGGTCGGAGGTGGGGAGGAAGCCAAACTATTGCGATGCCACCTGTATGTGTACAGTTCCCAACGATGAGTGACTTTAACATCTGTGTTGCTAACATACACCAATAAAAAAGTTTAAAGGACAATGAAGGAGAAAGGACCTGCAGAGCTGTTTCAGAAAGTGACAAGATTGACAGGATAAGTGTGCCCAATGCTTGGGGGGAGAGGGGAGTGCTTTAAAAGAGAACTAATGTGCCTTTTACTGTAACAACTGCTTTAAATTTAAGCATTTGCTGTAGTTTTTACTGTACCTTGTATTAGTGAAAAAATGAAAAGTTTTACTGGTGTTTTCTTAGATACTTGCTGAGTAGGTATAATGTTTTAAAATGTGTTAATAGTAGTTACAGATTTAACTTTTAAAGCAAGTATTAACAGAAGACTTTGCACACTTCCACGTCAAGTACACGTACCTGGAACGATCACCTCCAGGCTCTGTGACCGACGCCTCTCCAACATTTTGTGTGTCGGGCCCTAATCACAAAAGAAAGAAAGAAAATTCCTTTGCATATCAGACTTTCAAATGTAACCAGAGAAAGGTTCAGAGATAATATTTATGGAGCATTTATGGAAATATTTATTTAAATTTTAGGAGAATTTCCTCCCATTTCCATGATATGAGCCAGCCCTAGAAAAGCAGCTACCTCAGAAACTCAGCTCTCTCTTGCTTTAAGCATTCACCTCCTTTGCAGTCACCCAATTTTCTCTTGTCCTTGATCTTTGGCGGACTCTGGTTATCACTGAGGACATTTTCAACATAAATCCTCTTTAACACTGCATAGATATCGGCTGTCTACAGAAGATCTTAAAAGGTAAAAGTGGATTGGTCAAAAGCTTTTCATCTGTATTCTGGAATCCAGGAGTGGATGCTTGTCATAGTCTTCTCATTCTCACAATACACACACTTTGTACCCAATGAAGTCATTTCTGATCCTCTCTCGATTTTGGTTTTATCCTAAATAGGTCTCTCTTTGACAGCAATATAGTGAAATGTCTTGAAGGGGAAATTGCTTCATATGATAGATTTGAAATAAAGTGCCTGCCAGATTGGATCAATTTGAGCTCTGAATGCAGCAATATTAATATTAAGTGAAGGATATATATTCCATAAAAACCTTTGGGTAAAACAATATATGACTCACAGGGCTGTAATACAAGATGCCAGGTGGGAGTTCATGGCTTGAAAGTGAAATACTAACTTTAAAAATGCCAAATACACTGGAAAGGATAGAGATATGCCTGAGGCTTTGAGGCACAGAAAGGAAAAGTCATTTGGATGATCGATGTTTTTTAGTTTTTATTTCTCAAAACACATTATTTGATGGCCATTATTGTCTTCTTATTGCTACTACTAACATATCTGTCTCAAATCCTATTTCTGGGAACAGTTATACAGCAAAGGAAAGGAATATGTCCCATCCAAGCCGTCTGTCAATGCACAGGCCATCTAAGATTTGATTATGAGGTCTTAAAATGTTTTTCCTCAAAATAAAATTCACTTCACATTTTCAAAAATACAATTTTTTCTGCCTCACAAACATAACCTAGAGCCCTCCAAAGATTACTTCAGGTTGCCTCTAGGACCTGCTGAGTAACTCTTGATTGGATATGTGTGTCAGTTCTCCCAACTCTGTAGAAACCCCTTTTTACAGTTTGCATCTTGAACATCTGCCAGAGGCTCATGCGTTAAAGACTTGGTCACAATCTTGGGGCTCTACTGGGTGGTGGTGGAAGATTTAGCAGATGAGCCTAAGACAGGAAGGTTCCTGGGGTGTGCTCCTAAAGGGGATATTGGGACCTCTGGTGTTCATGTCTCTGTCTCTCTCTGTGTCTCTGTCTCTGTCTCTGTCTCCCCCACCACCATGCTCAGTTTTCATAAAGGGAGCAGTTTGGCCCGCCAGTTCCTCCTGATATTCTGCTTTTCCATATACCAAAGTGATCAAATCACCTAACCATGTACTGAAATTGTGAGCCAAAACAAACCCTTCTTCCTTTCTTATAATTTTTAACTTTTTAGTTTTTTAGAACATATTTGAAGTTCATGCAGTTTACAGTCATGCTGGAGAGTGGGTACATCTTATAGCACCGCTTGTTTCTTTTTTCAGTCCCCTTTGATCCTCCCGTTCCCCACTCCTCCTCTCATTCCTCAATCCCATTTTTCATTCTTGTCGCTATTACTGGTCTTAGCTCATGCTATAACATAGAATGTTTACATTCATTGTGTCTGTTAGGCTCCTGTACATGGCATATCTTTATTTTTTTTATTTTTAAAAATTTTATTTAAAGAGAAAAACAAAAACAGAAAAAGAGTAGAAATAATACATAATTTCAAAAAATAAACAGTAAGAAATCACTAGTTGATGAATTACATAGCGTTCTCTTAGAAATAGTTGTTCAAGTTACAAAAGTAAAGCATACAAAGTGGACATTGAAACAGCAAGACTGCAAACAGTTCTGTTCAAGTATCCAACAAAAACCTAGTAATACGGTTATTAATCCTACACACTGAAACATACATGCAGTAAAATTGTGGTTTGTTTTTTTTCACTGTTGTTGTTTTTGTTTTGGTTTGTGCTGGGTATTGAACTCATGTCCTCACATTTGCCAAGCAGGCCCGTAATGCCACTGACCTAAAGTCCTGGCCCACATGGCATCTCTTTATTCCACTTATTTCCCTTTCCTTTCTTCCTCAGTCTTCCTGATTTTTCCCTTGGACCACGTCCCTATTGCAAGAGGTTCATTTCCTAACTCCCCTTCTATGCACCCTTCATCACTTACTTTTTTTGTACTTTGCCTCACTCCAATGAGAGATACTATATAGTATTTAAACCTGTGTATTGGGTTTATTTCACTCAATATTATATTTTCCAGGTGCCTACAAATGCCTCAAATTTGTCGCTTTTTATAGCCGAGTAGTATCCCATTATATAGATGCATATTCTTTATCCAGTCATCTGCTGATGGGTATACAGGCAGTTTTCACGATTTATCTATTATGAATTGTTCTGTTATAAACACTGGTGTGCATATATTGCTGTAGTATGACTTCTCTTTGGGGAAGATCCCTAGCCAGGGATTACTGGGTCATATAGAATTTCTAATTTCAGTTCTTTGAGAAATTTCCATGAAGGTTGTACTACTTCACATGGCCACGAAGAATGCAGAAAGATTCTTTTTTCATCACAGCTGTACTAGCGTTTGTTATTGTTTGATTTCTTAATAATTCTTTCCAGAGTAAGATGAGATCTTAGTGTTGTATTAATTTGCATTTCTTTTTGGTCAGAGATATTGAACACTTTTTCACATATTTGTTGATCATTTATATGTTTTTCTTCTGTGAGGTGTTTATTTCTCTTGCCCATTACCTATTTCATCTTCCAGAGGTTAATGTTCCTGTTTTAATGTTTAGATCTTTGATATATTTTGGTTTTAATTTAGTATATGGTGAGAGATAGGGGTCCATTTTCAGATAGCCTGTTTTCCAATTACCACTTGTTTAATAAACTATCTTTCCTCCAACAAATGCTTTTGACCCCTTTGTCAAAGGTCAAATAGCTGAATATGTCTGGGGGAGTTTCTGTATCCTCAGTTCTGTTTCCTTGATCAATGTATCAGTTTCTGTTCCAATAGCAAGCTGTTTTTGTAATTGCTACTGCTTTATAGTATGCCTTGAAGTCAGGTATTGTTGTGCTTCCTGCTTTGCTCTTGTTGCCCCAAGTTACTTTTACTATTGTTGGTCTCTTACGGTTCCATGTGAATTTCAGGATTGTTCTTTCTGGATCTGTAAAATATGCTGTTGATGCTTTGCTTTGAAGCTGTGTAATAATTTTGGGAATATGGTCATTTTGACAATACAGAAGAAGGGGACATCATTCCATTTTCTAACGTCCTCTTCAGTCTCCTTTTTTAGAGTACTTTTACTTCCTTAGGTTAGGTTAATTCCTAAATATTTCATTTTTCTTGAAATTACTGTGAATGGAATTATTTTCGTAATTTCCTCTCATCCCATTCACTGTTGGTGTACACAAATGCTAAGTTCATTATCAATTCTAAAAGATATTGTGGAGTTCATTGGGCCTTCTATCTAGGGTATCTTATCATCTGCAAATAATAATAATTTGAGTTCTTTCTTTCCCATATATATCCCTTTTATTTATTTATTTCTCTTGCTTAATTGTTCTGGCTAATGTTTCAAGTACTGAAATAGAAGAAGAATAGAAGAAGTGATGATGGACATCTTTGTTTTGTTCCTGATTTTAGGGAGAATGTTTTTAGTTTTTCCCCACTTAATATGATGCTGACTATTGATTTGTCTTTACAACTTCTACCTTATGTCAGTATGATCCTTCTATACTTGTTTTCATTAGGGTTTTTTCATGAAAGGGTATTAGATTTTGTCAAAAGCCTTTTCTTCATTTATTGATATGATCATATGGGTTGTTTTTAACCTTGTTTCTGTTTATACAATGTATTATATTTATTGACTTATGTATGTTGAACCATCCTTTCATCTCGGGGATGAAATCCACTTGATTGTGATGTGTGATATTTTTGATGATGTGCTGCATTGTATTTGCTAATATGTTGTTGAAGATTTTTGCATCTGTGTTCATTAAGGAGATTGACCTGTAGTTTTCTTTTTTAGTTAAGTATTTATCCAGTTTTGGGATCAGGGTGATACTGGCTTCCATAAATTAATTTAGGAGTGCTCTATCCCTTTCAGTTTCTTTGAGAGCTTGAGGAATTTGGTGATATACTTAAAGGTCAAAACCAGAATTCACTAGTGAATCCATCAGGTCCTAGGGTTTGTTTATTTGTTAAATTCTTTTTTTAAAATTATTTTACAGAGGATAAAACAGAATGAAACCAATCAAAACAAACCAGTGTAAAAGATTTAGGAATTCAAAATGTTATGAAATTGACACCAGTTACCAAAATGCCTTTTGTTGTCTTCAAAATAGCTGCAGATATCTTTGGCCATAGTAAAATCAAACAGAACAGAATAGAATAGAAACAATAAAAATAAAACAATGAATGAAATAAAGGACTTCATAACAAGCCTATAGTAAATCCAAAATTACTACCATTCAAATATCTTGCTATCTTTGAAACAGCTGCTTCTGCCATCGGATTTAACATAATCAAACAAAACAAAAGGTAATAAAACCCCAACCCAACAAAACATTGGAAATGATATAGGACTTCTAAAACAAGACCACAGGGAATCAACAATGGCTTCAACTCTCAGAAGGAGTTTCCCCTGTAGATGTCACACTGCTACCACTATCCTCTGAACCTATGATCAGACCATTGGCCCTAGACCTGCAATGTTCATGAACCACTAAAGCACCACAGGCATCCAATTGTGTTTCACCTTGATAGCTATCATCACAGCCTGTGTTTGTCCAGCTAAGCCAGTCACTTATGAGGGGGTAAGTAGGGGTGGAGGTGTTGGTATTTCTTGTTTGCTAGCCTGTGTACCAGAAGGGCCTGGGATCTGTCTGTTCCACTCTGGTGGTGGCCTGTGAATCTTATTTGGTAAATTCTTTATCACTGTCACTTTCATTACTTATTATTGCGTTGTAAAGCATGTCTTCTTGGGCTAGTTTTAGTAGTTTGTATATATCTAGGAATCTATTTCTTCAAAATTTACTAATTTGCTGAAATACAAAGATTTAGAAGTTGTTACTATCTTCTGGATTTCAACAGTGTCTGGTGTGATTTCACCTTTTTCACTTCTAATTGCATTTATGTGGGTCTTTTCTTGCTTTCTTTTGGTATATCTGGCCAGCGGCTATATCTATTTTATTTATTCTTCCAAGGAATTAGCTCCTCAATTCATTGACTTCTTTTTTAACTCTTTTTTTACTCTCAATTTTATTGATTTCAGCTCTAGTCTTTATAATTTTCCTCCTTCATTTTGGTTTGGGGCTGGTTTGTTTTTGTTTCTCAAGTATTTAAGATTTTTCTTAAAGTTGTCTATTTGAGCTTGTTCTGTTTTCCTAATGTTGGCAATGACTGTGATCCATTTTTCTCTTATAAATATTCTCAAAGGGTCCCAGAAGTTTTGATGAGTTGGATCATCTTTGTCATGGACTTTCAGAAATTTTTAAATTTTTTATTTGATTTTTTTAGGAGTTATTTAGGAGTATGCTGTTAATTTTCCAGAAATTTTTGCCTTTTTTGAAATTTCTTCTGTCATTGATTTCTATTTTCATTGCACAGTGGTCTGATAATATGCATGGGGTAATTTCTATTTTTTGTTTATTTAAGCAGGCTTTGTGGGATAGTATATGATCTATTTTGGAAAAAATACCGTGTGCTGTTGAAAAAGATGCACATTCTGTTGTAGAAGGGTGGAATACTCTGTCTATGTCCATTAAGTCCATTCAAGAGTGTGGTTCAGCTCTGAAATTTCTTTATTGGTTTTTTGTTTAGTTGATCTATCTCTCTTTGTAAAAGTGAGATGTTAAAATGCCCTACTATGATTGTGTTAGTTTATTTGATCTTTCCATTTCAGCAGTTTTTGTTTTGTGAAGATAGGTGCTTCAGTATTCAATAATATATGTTCATCAGTGTTGTCTCTTCTTGTTGGGCTATTCTCAACTAGTTGAGGTAACCTTGTTTGTCTTTTGGAGTCCATTAGAACTTGCAGTTTATCATGTCTGATGTTAGAATCAATTTGGATAAAACTAAGAGGGATAGAAAGGAACAAAAGAGAAGTACCTTTCCCTCCATAAACTATATTGGGATAAAAAAGGCAAGGTGACTAGAAGACATACATACAGAGAGACTCACACACATAAACAAGCTTATAAAAGAAGAAAGGATAAAATAATGGAATAGAAGCATAAGGTAAAATGGACAGAAGGAGAAAAATAGCAAAGAATAAAAAAGGTAAAAAGTGAAATAAGAAAAACTAATACAATCAAATACAGAAAAGAAAATTTTATTTTGTTCTGGGTGTGTGGCTTTTTTCCTCAGGATAGGGTGGAGGAGCAGAGCTCAAAACAGGAGTGTCTCCATTCCCACTGGAAATGTACGTGGCAGCCCACCTCTCCAAGAGCTAAGGGTAGAGCTCTGCTTATAGTGAGAGCACAGTGCCAGTGTCAGCTTCCAGTCCTGTAATTCAGTCTGAACCTGTTCCCTGAGCACAAGAGCCAGGTGTGTTTCACAGTCCCTGGCTCTCATCAGGACTCCTCCAAGTCTGCTGTCCATATGCCTGCAGTTTCCCATCACTGTCTTTCCCTCTGGGAACTTGGCAGGGTGAAGTAGCCAGAGGGCTTCTTGGGTCCCAGGTCCAAATACTCAGCCCCTCCCTACAGTGGTGTCCCTGCCAGCTCTCGCTCTGTGATTGTGGCTGCAGGTGCTTTTACCGAGGTCATTCACCAACTGTTGACTGTGGAAGGCTGCTCTGGATGCACATTCTTTGCGGGTTCTGACTGCTGACCATTCTTTTGGTCTGGATGCAACTCTCCAATCCTCTGTGAGAAAAAGGTATCAGTTTCACTTTGCCTCCCAAGGGGCAGCAAGCCAGCCACTGGAGGCAGTGCTGTGTGGTCTCTCCTCCATGGTGAGATCTGTTTCTTCTGTATCACTTTATCCTATTTTCTTCTCCTCTGTAGGTTCCCTTGAAGTTCTCAGGTAACCTCCATTTGTTTCAATTCCTCTGCAAACTATTGTTTCTCAAACTCTAGACAATTTGTCCTGGAGAAGCTGAGTTGCTGGCACTCACTGCCCTACCATTTTGGGATCTACCTCACTCTTCCTCTTTATAAGTTTAATTTCTCAAGTCTTTTGCTACAGAGACAAATATCTGACCAAGTTTTCCTTTCCAGGTGCTTTTCTCCAAAAACACCATGTGTGCTTCTCCTGAAGAAGCCTGAATCTAGGGCTAAATACCCACATTACTTAGGAATTTAAGGTATAGAATCTGCTTGCATCCTCAGGCTTTAGACTGTGTAGCCTCCAGAGGTCTAAAAGTGTTGCCTAGTTTTAATGTTTATCATATATTTAGATATGTTTACATACTGAATATGGATTAAAGTTACTTTGATAATTTATGCAGTTATTGGACATATTTGTTTAAAACAGGATGATGAGGGTTTTTTTTGTTTTTTGTTTTTTTGTCTTTTTCCTTTTTATCGGTACCAGGGATCAAACTCATGACTGCCTGCTTGCAAGGCAGGTGCTTATGCCGCTGAGCTAAATCCCCAGCCCCTGGGATGATGAGTTTTACATATCTATGATCAAATCACATACCCCAAACACCACCATTGTGTGAGGCTTTGGGAGGACCTCTAAATATAAATGCCATAACATTCTGTCCAGGGCCCCCAAAAGACTCATGTGATTTCTATGTAAAATGTATTTAGTCCATTTCTACTTGTTACCAAAATCCTAATGATTTCAGCATCACTAAGAAGTCCAAGTCCAGGGAGAAGCAAAGATGGCGGATAGATAACAACTGGCTACAGAGGTTCCCTGAGATAGTCAACTTAGAATTCAACATAAATACAGAGTGGGGAGCCCCAAAACAGAGGGAGATGAATTCTCTCGTCCTGAGAAGAAATTAAGGTGACTTGTCAACCATCCGAGGTCCCTCTGCGACGTGCTAAGGTCCCGCCACTATTTGCCAAGATCTCGCTGCGACTTTCCAAGGTCCTGCCATGACTTGCCAAACCGTCCGAGGTCCCACCACTTTGACTCACTGGAGATGCAGTTACAATGAGTTAGGGGGTCAGCAAGCCAAATGGAGAGCTGAGTTGGCAGGGTGCATACATCGACCTGTAGTGAGTGATGGGAATGGAGACATTCCACAGAAAGGGGGGCTCCAGCGAATGACATTCTGGGACCAGGCAGGACTGGCACAAACAATGGGAAGCAGTCAATTGTTCCCTTCCTGAATGGGATTGGTAGAGTGAGGTAGGCCTGGGTCACATGATCTGGCTGAGACCCAATAGGTTATCCGAAATCAAGTCCCTACATCAGTGGCACACACTAACCACACTAACACAGTGAAGTCTCAGGAGTTTGACTGATCCAGAGAGGAGGTTGTGCAAAGTAATACAGTGCAGGCCACAGCATCTTGACTGATCTGGAGGGGAGGGCTAGCATACACTGTCCCTGTCTGCAACTCACCAGCACACAGCAGTGTGAAGGGGTCATCTAGCCAGCATGCTTCAGAAGAATTGTAACCAACAAAGAAAGAAACTAGGGCCTCCTGGAAGAAGCAAAAAAGATGGGAAGAGGAAGCAACAACAAAAAGTCCCCAGTCCCAACCTGAGAACATTGACCCAGGACAGGTAAATGAGAATGAGAAAGGAGAATGAGAATGAGAATGAGAATGAGAATGAGAATGAGAATGAGAATGAGAATGAGAATGAGAATGAGAACAGCAAAAAGGCAATATCAGAAACAGTACCAGTAGACATAAAGAAATGTATTCGGGACCGCATAGATGAGTTCAAAAGTGAAATATTTAGCCAAATAAAGCAAGATATAAGAAGATTAACAAAAGCAATACTAAGCACCCCTCAAGCAGACACAGATGGAAGAAGGGAGGAACTCAAACAAAGGAGAGAACCATTTGGTGAAGAATATAAACAAAATATAGAATACATGAAGCAGATTCAAAGAGATCACCAGGAAATTAAAAACTCTATGGAAAGATGGCAAATCATCTTGAAAGAAACTAATGATAGATTATCCAAACTGAAGGACAATTTTGCAATGTGAGAGTATGAAAGGAAAAACTTTTTTAAAAATAAGGAAACAATAACAATACAAAGGCTAGAAGACAACAAAAGGATCTATAACTTGAGAATAAAGAATGTGAATGAAAAAGCTGAGGTACAAACAATGGAACTACAAAGATTGTTCATAGAAATAATTAAGGAAAACTTCCCAAACATAGGAAAAGGAAATGATATTCTGATCAATGAGGCATACAGAACTCCAGCCACCTACAACTAAAACAGAGCTACACCCAGGCATATAATAATCAAGATCCCAGAAATTCAATATAAGAAGAGAATATTAGAAGCTGTTAGAGACAAGAAACAGATAACCTATAGAGGAAGGCCCATCAGAATAACGGCAGACTTCTCAACACAAACCATCAAGTCAAGAAGAGCCTGGAGCAAAATACTCCAAGCCCTGAAAGAAAATAACTTCCATCCCAGATTGATATACCCTGCTAAACTGTCTCTAGAATTTAATGGAGAAACAAGATGCTTCCAAGACAAAGAGGAACTTGAGAAATTCGCAACCACCAATCCAGCTCAACAGAGAATACTGCAGGACATTCTAGAGAGACAGAGAAGTACCACATTCCAGGTACAGTGGCAGAGAAGCCTCAATGAATGGAGCAGAAAACAGAATGAAGAAGATAAGCAGACAACTGATGGCAAAAATAAAAGAGCATAACAGAAATGAGGCGAGGAGATTTTATTCAAAATGATATGATTGATAGTATCAAGTCTGAGAGTGTAGGCAACTACACTGAAGATGACAAGACTATGATACACATTCTGATTTGATAACTGCCAGTTTTTGAAGTTCTGTACTATACACAAAGTTATGTTCTTATTAATACTGTTATGTGCTGATATATTCAATTATATTATGTCTGATGATATGGCCAATTCTATTGGAGATAACAGGAGACAACACAGGAACTATGGTAGAACTCTTTGTACAACAGTATTATATGTGTATTTTGTTTCATGTATTTATAGGAATATGTTTTGTTTTGTCTTGCTTTGTTTTGTTTCTCCCTCTAATATAGAAAGGATAGAAATATATGTTAAGATTCATGCATGTGTAGAATCTATAAACAGTTTATGAGAACAGATCTTATGACACATGATGAAATGAACAGATACTTTGAAGAAAAAGAGACACCAAAATACCCAGTGCTGATCCTGGAGTGTCATAATGTGAAACCCAGCAATTATTCTTTGTTCAGAGTGATATTAGCTTGCTTGGGTTTATTCAATCTCAACGTAATTGAAGATATGGATAACTGCATGTATGTTTAAGTGTATAGAATTGATAACCATATTTCTAAGTTTTTGTTGGATAGTAGAACAGAACTGGTTGCAATCTCACTGTTTGAATTCCCACTTTACATGTTCCATTTTAGTATCTTGAATAACTATTTGTAAGAAGACAGTCTGTAATCATCAACTAGTGATTTCTTACTATTTATTTTTTCTTTGAAGTTATGTATTATTTATACCCATTTTCTGTTTTGTTTAGTCTTTCTTTAAATTAAATTTTTAAAAAAGACAGTACAGTACCCAGTGCTGATCATGGAGTGTCATGATGTGAAATCCAGCAATACTACTATTCTTTGTTCAGAGTGATTTAACCTGCTTTAGTTTGTTTAATCTAAACATAAATGAAGATATAGATAACTGCATGTATGTTTAAGTGTATAGAATTGACAACCATATTAGTAAGTTTTTGTTAGACAGTTGAACAGAACTGTTTGCAGTCTCGCTGTTTGAATTCCCACTTTACATGTTCCATTTTTGTACCTTGAACAACTATTTGTAAAATGACAATATGTAAATGTCAAATAATGATTTCTTACTGTTTACTTTTTTCTCTGAACATATGTGTTGTTTCTACCTATTTTCTGTTTTGTTTAGTCTTTATTTAAATAAAGTGAAAAAAATTTCTAAAGAAAAAAGAAGTCCAAGTCCAAAGTCCAAAGATTTAAAGCAGACTCTTAGCTGTGAGCCCTTGTAAACATGAAAAGAAAGTTAAACATTGCTAACATAAAAATGCACAAGGTAAACATTCAATTCCAAAAGGGATAAAGAAGGGAATACAAAAGAATGCAACTACAGCAAGTCCAAAATTCAACAGATTTTGCAAATATTAAATCTGTAGTTCCATGTCTAGCATCCAGTGCAAACTATGGCAAGATGTGAGCTCCAAAGGATGGCTCTGCCCCTATCACACTGTTGGTGGCTTTGCTCACTCTTTGCAGCTTTTTCTCAGGTTATCTATGTTCCCAGATTCTTCCACCTTCTGGGGTCTCAACTTCATCTTCAGCTTCACAATCACAGCTTCACATACTGCTGTCTCAAAGGCACACTGCCTGGCCCCCCAAATCTTCTCAAATCTGGGTAGAAGACTTCGTGACCCCACAACTCTTGTATTCTGTATGCACCTAAAAGTAGCACCTTGTGGATAATGCCAAGTTCTTCCACCAACTAGTGCAATAGCCAGATTTCCTTCTCTCTTGGCTGTAGGGATCAAGTACCTGATTTGTTGATCAGCCAAGTACCCAATTCCAAGAGGAATTAATTCTCTGTGCCTCTGCTATTCTGGAACTTGTTACTCTGGGGTTCTCTTCTCAAAGCAATGACATTCAGCTTTATAATTTTGAGGCTACAAATGGTAGATTCCTGCTGGTTTTTGTGATGCCATCTTTGGCCGTCTTTTCTTTTGTCCTATTCTTTTTCAGCAACCAGATTCTCATCTCCATTTTTGTAGAAGGTAGCTTTACCAGAGCTTCCTTTCTGGTCAAACTCAAGACTTTTTTTTTTTTTTTTTTTTTTTTTTTTTTTTGATGGCTCATGGCACTTTATTAGTGTCTGAGGAACAGGCCCCTCTGCCTTCACAGCTAAGACAAGGAAGAAGCTGCTGTTTCAGGCTCAATACCAGTAGACTTTCTTGGGTTTCCTGGTTTCCTGAATCCCCATTGCCTCCATCACCTCTTCCTCCAGTGTCTTCAGACGAGGCACATACGTTCTTTCTAGGGCATCTTCCACAGATGTGTCTTTGGGGCCATCAATCCACATTTCAGTTATCCCTGAAACTCAAGACTTTTTAAGTCATTCTGCTTGGTTGTTTGCTCTCAGTTTTCAAGGTGTTGCTGGCTAAAACCCCCAACATTACTTATGCTACCACCTCAAGATTAGACTGCCTTGAAATTTCCTTAGCCAAATTAATTAGTTCAGTACTCTTAATCTCAGCCTGCCACAAAGTTTCAGGACATGAGCAAATGTAGACAAATTTTCTACCAGAACATAACACACATGTCACAGAGCCAAAGTGCCAGTGGAGTCCTTGTTCCCAACTGAAACCTGAGCCTGGTCTTTTCCATCTGCTCCCTCCTGCCCAGCATTCTGGTCTTATGAGCTCTGACCAGAATCACCCATCAAGTTTGGCTTACAGCATTCCAGGGCTGCTTCTCCATCTGGCATTTCCAAACCCTTCCAACATTTCCCACATATTAGTTCCAAAGCTTCTGAACCACATGACCAGGTAGCATCATAGCAACAATACCACTTTTCTGGTGCCACAATCCATCGTACTTTCTCATTGCGGGACAGAATATGTAGTACCCACTGATGCTTGGAATACAAAAAGATTCATTTTGGTTCATGGTTTATAGAGGTTTCAATCCACTGTCAATGCAGACAGAATGGCAAAGGGGCATGGTAGAGGACAAATAGTCCATGCCAGGGTAGGCAGGAGCAGCAAGCAGAGATGCTCCCTCTCACTTTTATTCCATTCAGACTGTACACCTATTGTTTGGTACCATTCACATCCTGGATAGGCCTTCCCATTATCCACACCCAGAACCATGTGAAACTAATTAGTATGCTAATCTAGTTAGCACACATTTTATCCAGTATTACATACTCTAGATTCAACTACCTCCCAAAAGCCTCATCTATAAGCGCATGAGGCTTTGGAAGAATATCTGCACACAAGCCATAACAGGTTGCTATAAAGAAATACTTTAGGCTGGGTAATGACATGCTTATTTTTCAGAAAAATCTATTTTTCATCATTCTAGAGACTGAGGAGTACAAAATCAAGAGACAGGAGATGGTGGTGAAGGCAGACCTCCTTGGAACAGCATTTCTCACTGCAATCTCACAGGGCAGGGAGAACAGGTAGCCTCTGGATCACTTTCATAAGGGCTCTACTTTATGGGGACTCTACTTAATCACTTTCCGAAGGTCTTCTAATACTATCACATTACAAATTCAATTCCAAAAAATGCATCTTGGGGGATACAAAATTCTGAGCATAACATATAGTAATATAGACAGGGCTGCCATTTGGCATGTTCCTCTTTTTTTCTAATTTTTATCTTTATTACTACATATTTATAGTACATAATGACTACATTTATCATGGGGATTTGGTAAATAACATACCTTAATTCTTTTTACATCCCTTCCCCTTCAAGGCATAGTGAACCTAAAGTCAAAAGATATAGCTCAGAAGGTTCCTTGGTTGTGGTACAGGCTGCTTGTTAGCCATCAGCTATAGTGGGTTTGAGAGTTGATCCAGAAGTCTAGTGCAGTTTCTTTCTTCAATTCTTTTGAGAGTTCCATAACCAGGAGCAAGATCTGTTCTCTTCACATGACTAACACAATATCGTTTAACCCACAAACCATGCTCCTTACCATCTAAAGTCTAGTAGAAGAACCACTGGGAATTCACTCTGGTACAATTCTCCCTGAAACTTGATCTCATGTTGGAGAAGTACATCTGTGTATTCATCAGTAGAAACATTAAAGACATTGAATGCCATTACAGACATAATCTTGAAAGTACAAGTAATTTTGTTACAGCAAACTTTCTCAGAATAACAAGACAGAGAGCATTACATCATTCACTTCATGGACTATGATGCTTAAGTGACTTGGAGCCAACCTAAGATGGCACTTCAGTGATGCTAGACATTGACAGACTGCTGAATTTTGCCACCAACCTGTGACCTAGAAGAATGGATCAGGTAAGTCATGAGTGTGAAGCTTCCAGAAAGACACTAGCCTTCTCCCTCTGCATGCAGAAAAGTAGGACTCAGCACTGAGTTGCAGATATATGTATATAAATACGCTCAAGGATCCTCAAGAATATGTAGAACATCTGCTAGGTGTGGTTTGAATGTGTCTTCCAAAGGTCTATGTATGTGTTAGAGACTTAGTTCTCAGTGAGACTGGGAGGATCCAGCTGGAGGTCCTGAGGTCCACTGAGAGTATGTATATCCTTCGGAGGGATTTAGAGAACCAGTTTTGCTGTGGCTTCCTAGCTGGGAAGCCATAGGATCTCTTTCTCACACCTGTGACCTTGCCATTGTGCTGTCATCTTCCTCAATACCTTTATCAGAGCTCAGCAGATGCGGCTCCTTTGAATGTGTGTGGCTATGAGCTAAATCAACCTGTTTTCTTATGAAGAAGACTGCCCAAGACATTTGATTATACTAACCAAGAACATAACAATACAGACACTGTTATCCAAGATTTAGTGATATCAAAGACTTCAGCAGTAGGACTATTTGTCCCTTCTAGATTAGCTCAAAATGTGGCCAGAAGATGCAGACAAGTTCTGGTGCCTCATGGAGGATTGATGGCTCTAACCCACAGATGAAAGTTTCATGCGTTGTGAATCTTATTTATTAATTGATAGAGTTTATAAAATGCATGTTGAACAATGCCAGCATATGGTGAGTGCTTAGTACACGTCAGTTTTCTAAATCATTTTTATGAAAGTATCTATATACATGTGAAACTTTGCCAAATTTTGTGCGGAATTATATTAAAAGATGTGATTCCTACTTTTAGCAAGACTCTAAAGCAACAGGTAAACATTTAAAATGGTTAAACAGAGTTAAAGAGAGGAAAAAGTGACATGTTTTAAAGAGATCTATGTGTATAATGTGACCATTGCACCTGGAACATGAACTTTCTTTGGTTATTGTAACAGCAAACAGTAGCACAAAGTATGGGAACAAATGGACAGTGGAATGGGAAACTGACTAAAAAAATCCTAAGCCAGGAGAAGGGCGAGGAAGGTATTAGATCTCCTATTTGAATGCCTTTTAACTCTGTAGAATTTCTCTCAAGTGCATTTAGACACAAGGTGTCCGCACAACCTTGAGCTCAATGAATTCTCATCAGAGCATCCAGACACTTTGATCTAAACACAGTGACGTAGCTTAGTTTCTCCACTTGTGTTAAGCACTCTGCCTGATTACACAGTACGGTACTGATGATTTTCAATGCTATAATATAAACTCAAAGGGGTGCTCAAAAGTAATATTAAGACAAAACACAAAACCATAGGAAAGCTATAAAATTTATCCACTGGGATTGGATAACAAATCATGTAGATTTCACAGAACACAATTTATATGTCAGCAAACCCTTAATATGGTTATGAATAATGTGTAAGGTTTATCTTTGTTTCAGGCCTAATTAGAAGTCATGCAACTCAGACTGTTAATAATGCAAGCCATTTCTGCAAAAATATGTGATCACCAACATGAACGTACTCAGCCTCAAAGCAGCACCCAAGCAACTGTTTTTAATAGTGATAGAACGTACTTTTCTAGATTGCCATCTCTTATGATAAAAGGTGTGTCATGTGTTTGTATCTCTCCATTAACCAAATGTCAGCATATTAATTCACCTGTAGTGCTAGAAAGTAAAACAGGGCATCACATAATGATGAAAGAGTTAATTCACCAAGAAGAACTAACAGTACTAAATATGTGTGCTAAAACCTGAATCTTTGCTATTGCAACTATTTTTTAACTCTTGGCATTTTTAAACTCTTGGCAAATCTTGCCATGTTGCCCTCCAGAAAGGTTATACTAAAGAGATGTGATCAAAAACATTGGTGACTATTTAAAACTTTTTAAAGAGAAAGACTTATTACCATTGCTTCCAATCAAAACACTCCCCTTACTTCCAACACACCCGGCCTATCAGTCTTAGCACTTGGAAGCAGTTCCAGAAATCCTCTCTCCTGAGCATCATTAGTTGCCCTGTCATGGCTGCTGCAATCCTGAATTGATTCAAAATGTTTACCTCACGTGGTTCTTTGGAGTTTTGGGAAGAGTTAAGGTTCACATGGTGCAGACTCAATGACTGAGGTGGAGGAAGATGCACCATAATGTTTTTTGTTTATCAAAAATTGCCATTAGTGTTTTGAATCTATTTACGACATCAAGGCAGCCAGGACTGTACAACTAAAATGATGCTCATGAAAGGGTTCTTCCAGAACTACTTCAAAAATATATAAAAAGATGGAATAAGTATGTTTGAAGTAAGCAAGAGTATTTTGAGGGGAGCAATGGCAATGTGTCCTTTACTAAAATTTTAAATTAAATATGGATCATATTTTTACCACACCTCACATACTTCTAGTGAGAATGCATGATAATGTCTCTTTTTATTTTCACCTAAACCAGCTGACCATTCCATCAAAGTGGTTTTTGAATGTAGTTGTTACTTTTAATCTACCCTACTAATAGCAACTAAAAAAGCATAGAAACTTTTTAAAAATCTTCTATCTGCTTTTAAAAGTGAGTAAAAATGATGTAAGCTAGTGCTTCAAAAATGATTCAAAGATTTTCTTTGAGATTTGATAATCAGGGCTGAGGATGTAGTTCAGTGGCACAAGTGCCTACCTGCCAAGCACAAAGTCCTGAGTTCAACTCTCAGTAAAAAAATTTTTTTTGATAATCAGTGGTCAGTTCAAACAAGTGTGTGTGTGTGTGTGTGTGTGTGTGTGTGTGTGTGTGTGTAAAAGAGAGACAGACAGAGAACAAGCCAAGGTATTCTTTCCTAATACCTTTTATCTCTATCATTAAATTGTCATTATTTTATAAAGATCAAATATCATCTTTCATCCTTGACCTCCGTAAAGGTAGGCATGGATTTTTGTTTAATATATATTTTTAAATTCTGAAATTACAGAATCTGGTATGGTAACCATTAAATACGTGATGATGAAAGACTGGAATAAAGGAAGAGGTAGGAAAGAACAGTAAAATTCATATCCAAATAATGTAAGGTCACTAGAGGAAGTTAACTGTGTTTATCCTTCAGGATTAACTTGTTCGCTTTTATATTAATAGACATGTTTAAAAATGCACATAGAACACACTGACGATGCCTACCTAGGGCTGGCCCATCAGAGCAGTCCAAAAGGATTATGAACACCCACTGATAACTTCCATCTCACCTTAGTTAGGAGTTGGGATTGGTTAACATCTGTAAGAATGTCGCATGTGGGCAAATCAACCCAGGTATAAGGGAGCTACACCTTTTTCTTTCTTGATTAATCAGGGCATGATGTTTTGTTTTTATGAAAACAAAGGGAACATTTTTCATTGCCAATAGGATTTTCTATTTGTATAAAACACTTGTAAAAGCTAATCTAATGAGGATTCCATTAGTTGGAAACTTCTGTTTACCAGAACTTTGCTAGGCTATTCATAGTAATGAGTCTGAAGTATGCAGTATTTTAAAATGCATTCTGAATAATCAGGAGTTAATTATATTTAATATAGATCTATACACTATATTCAAAAATTTGAAAATTAGAGTTTTATGTGGAATAAGGAACTTTAAAACACTTGAATTTAGAGGTCATTGCTTATCAGCTTGAGTTGGGTTAGGTGACTTATCCAGGGTCAGACAATTAGTTACTGTCAAGATGGTGCAGTGCCCAGGGTCCAGAGCCCCAGATGGTGACAAGATAAACTGACTGCCCGCATCGACTCACTGAGCTCTTCATCCCTCCACTGACTTTAATTCCTTATCTAGAGAACAGAGCTGTTTCTATAATAGATGTAAGAGAATTACAGTCAAATGACCAATCACATTAACAACCTCTTTGATGAAAAAAATTAATTTCCTAAGGTCTCAGATAATCATGTGTCTCAGAACAAACTCTTCTGCCTTGGTTCCACTCATGCTTTCATAGATCTAGTTTTGTCATGAAGCTAAGTATCTGGTGCCTACTTGTTCCCTAACAATGAAGGATGATAAGAATTAACAAGAGTTAACTCAGTTCTCTTTCTTCCTCCCCTTAATGATCAAGTTAGCATCTTTCTCTCATTAATATATCATTGTGAAATCCCTTGACACCAGAAAAGACTAGCAATTTATTTGTAAGGATATGATACCTGATTGCCAAGCCTTCTGCCAGAAGAGATTTTTTCCAAAGATTTATCTTTCTCCTGGAGTAAATATCATATTTTTAATTATTCATAATGTTTCTCATGCTTTACCACAAGCTTCCTCAGAGGACAGCAGTGTGTTAAGGCTCTTCTGTTACTATAAGAGTGTGAAGTGTGAATAGAATATATTTTTCTTGCATTTTGTTGTTATTCTGGGCAAACAAAATTAAACATGATTTGCAAATGCTGCAGTCAGAAACGATAAAAGATGTAAGGTGAGGTGACAGAATTATATGGCATGGACACTAGAAGATGTAAATAGGAAGTGTTCATGACTGGAATGGTAAGTGGAGAGAGTTTATGTGCTTAACAGTTATACAGGGGACAGAGTTCAGCAGCACAGTGCCTGCCTGGCGAGTGTGAGGTCCTGAGTTCAATTCCCAGTACAAAAACAAAAACAAAACAAAACAGCAGTTATATTAGAGGGGTCAAACTGAGAGCATCCCTGGAAATATGACTGGAAAATCTTTACTTAGATTTGTGATAGAATGCTCTATCATTGTATGTGCCTTCTGTCCAGCTAAATTGGGTCAGCTGCCATTTTTCATATTGAATACTTAATAATTAGCCAGAGATATTTTCTCTGTATTTCAAGATTACTCGAAATATTGGGTTAGTATCTTATAAATGCTAATATTAGAAAATAGACCTTCAGGCTTTTCTTTCAAGACTTACACACAGTGGAATCGGTCATTTTTGGAATGCAGTCCACAGTTCCAGGAATTTTGACAAACATATCCAGTCAAGACCTCCCAACATTCCAGGGTACATGACAGCTTCCTCCTGCAAAGTCTCCCTTTCTCCTTCATCTTCAGCCTTTTCCACTTTCAAAACCCAGTAACTATCAATTTTTCTTCTATCAATCATCCTCCTTTTTGAGGATGTTGAGTAAATGGAACCAAGCAGTACACAAACTTCTGGTGTGATTTCTTTCTCCTAGCACAACAAATCTGAGAGTCACCCACGTTGTATGGATCAGCCACCTGTTCCTTTTTATGGCTGAGTAGTGTTCCCTGGCATGGACATGCCAGCTGATGATATTTGTTTTGTTTCAAGTTTGTAATGATTATAAATAAAATAACCATCAGTAGTCACCTATAATACTTTGTGAACACAAGTTCTTACTTCTCTTGGATAATAGGTACAAGAGGTATTCCTAGGTCATATGGTATATGGTATATATTTCACTTTTTTAGAAAATGCCAAGGGACTGCAACATGTTTGCATTCTGTCAAAATGTATGAAATGTCGAGCTCTGCATCTTTCTCATCACTTGATATTAAAAATGACTTTTTTTTAACATTAGCTATTCTACAAGGAGGAGCAATAACACATCATGATTTTAATTTGCATTTCTTTAATGACTGAAACTGTTGGGCATTTTTAAATGTGCTTGTTTACCATCTGTGTACGTTCTTCAATATAGTCTGTTTAAATCTTTAGTCCATTTTCTTATTGGGTTATCTTTGTTTCTTTATTATTGTTTTTTTTTCTGTTGTTGTTTTATTGTTTTTTTTATGTTGTTGTTCTTTTCTTTATAAAGAATTCTCTATATGCATAATGTGACTCCCAGCTTTTGGGGGATATGTGGTTTGCAAATACTTTCTTCCTGTCTGGGACTTTCTTTGTATTTGTATTCTCAGCATTGTTTCTGAAGAGCAGTGGTTTTAGCTTTTTTAAATTTATTTACTTTTTTGTGGAGTTTCTGCATAAAAGGGTCCAACAGTTGAAACAGCTTTTCTTGAAAAGAATGTCTTTTCAATTGAATTATCTTTGTGCCTTTATCAAAAATCAAATGACCGCATAAAAGTGGGTTGATTTCTGAACTCTTTTTCTCCATTTATTTACAAGGACGCCAAATACCATGCTGTCTTGATTACTGTAATTCAACAGTAACCCTTGAAATCAGTGCCAGTCCTCTTTGTTCTTAGGTTGGTCACTATGCAGCCATGGGAAATGTGGGCAAAATGGGGAACACATGACAACCTAAAGACATCAAACCTAACCTTTAAAACCCAAATGTTTTGGGAAAGGTCAATACTACTTATGTGCAGACTGAATTCAACTAGTACTGAATTCACATAGTAAGTGGTTAGACAACACCTTGGCAGATCTCCCATGGACCCTATAAGACAGAAGTGTTCTCCTTTTCCTCCAAACAGGGCTTGATCTCAGCCACGTTTTCTGATTCACCCAGTCCCAAAGTGACTCTGGTGCAGAAAGCATGTGCAGTATTTCCTGTGAAGCCCAGAGGTGCTCTATAAATCAGCCTTAAAGAATGAAGAGTCCGTTTCAGCAAGGGCTCACCATGCCTCCAACTTAATTAATCTTACTGTTGCCTTTCTTGAAAAAGTCAGTGTTTATTTATTTTGTGCTGTTGGGATTCAAGCCCAGGACCTCATAAATGCTAAGCAAGTGCTCTACCACTGAGCTGCATCCCAGCTCACTCAGTTGATTACTGATGATTGAAAGGTCTTTCACTGAAGCAGAAAACTTTCCAAAGATATTCAGTGATGAAGCTTAAAATGCAAGGGATTTTTTTTCCTAAGGCACAAGCCTGTGGTCGTAGTACTCTGGGAGACAGAGAAAAGAGGATCACAAGTTTGAGACCAACCAGGGAAACAGTAACTTATCAAGTCCTGTATTAAAATATAAAATTAAAAAGGGGCTGAAAATGTAGCTCAGTTAGAAGGCCAATATTACACACAAAAATTAAATATAAACTTACCATGTGACCCAGCAATTTTGTGTCTAGGTATCTACTCAAAAAAAGAAAACATGTCCACACAGAAGCTGGGTTACATGAATGTTCATAGCAGTCTTTATTCATAGTAGACAAAAGTGAGAATAATCCAAATGTAAATCAAGTAGAAAGTAGATAAACAAAACCCACTGTTTACACACAGGAGTAATATTCAGCAAAGAAATTCTCTTGCCTGAGTGAGGTAACAGTTTAGTGCGAGTGAGTCTATGAAGGGGAGTAAATGAGTCATCACAGAGTTTATTCTTTCTCTTGGGGAGAGGATGAGGACAGAAAGGATTGCGTAGAACAGAAGCAGAAGGGACCAGGGGACAACTGCCATTCAGAGGCACCTAGAACTCAGCCAGATCTTGATTCCTGTCCTGGCTCCACAATCAGTGACAGGTCCTAGTGAGCAGGGTGTGTGTCTAACTAAACTCTGCACTATTGCTCTGAGGTAAGTGTCTCCCATAACTCTACTATGAAAACCAAGAAGATAAACCACACAAAACCTTGGCATGATGTCAGAGCCATCAAAGTGACACAAATAGCTTACTATTTTTAAAAACAGCAGGTTTGAGTAGAAGGCAAAACTGCAAGGTGCCACTAATTTGGAAGTGGCGTTCCTTATTTCTCTTAGCTGTGAAGTGATTGAGCTTTACCCTTTATAACCCACAGTGCAGCTGTGAGTGCTATCAGGGTCTGCCATGCCATGTATAATTCCTCTGGGGTTTTCTGTGCTCTTGGATACACTTGCACCTTTAGTCAAGAAAGGGTCAGTCTCTTCTCATGGGTCTGAGAGTGGCTCCATCCTAGTCTTGTATCGGGTCCTGACCTAGATCCCCGATCTTCCAAACGAGTGTACGGTGGAGATTAAAGAGACAAATTGTATGATTTTTAGGGCTCCAGAAGGGTCAAAACCCTTTAGTTGAGCTCGAGACTCCAAGGGCTATGACAAAGCAATCTCTGGATTAGCCCAGTTTTATTAGGACTAAGACAAAAGATGGGGAAACTGAGGAAAGCACAGGAAATGAGCAGGACTTCGGGGGTCACTTCAAAGACTTCCCCAAGTAGTAGTTTAAGCCAATTTAGGAGAACCATTTTATCTCCAAGAAAACCTTGGTGGTAGGACTGAGACTGCAGGAGTGAGATGCCTGCAGCTGCCGTCTTTACTTACTTAATTAGTGTAGGAGCCAAGGTGTCTTCAGCTGTGGCCTTATCGTGCCCTTTGAGGTATCTCTGGCCTCACAGGCCACTACAGACCTCAGCCAGGACCAGTGATTCATAGAGGTTCACTTCCTATGAATCAGCTCCCATCGTCAGGCAAGGGGCCAAGGCCTAGGACAGACTCACAGATAAACATAGAAAGCCAATTAGTACAATTTAAATCCTGCTCAGAGGTGCTGGGTAGTGGTCCCCAACAGTCTTGTACTTCCTGAATCTCCCCATAGCCTTCCCACTCCCCTCTTCAGTTAGAGAGTCACTTACTTCCTCTCTAGGCAAGTGGATGTCACTCTGTCTTATACTCTAAGGTCCCCCTGGGCAGAATTTGTGCTCAGATCTCCAAATTTTGGTTTGATAAGTGATGGGAAGGTTTGACATTTTCTCTTCCAATAAAGTCTGGCTTTCAAGACTGTTCTCTCATTGAGGATGGGGCAAAAAAGAGAATTTGACAGACCTGAGCAATAGATTTGTTGTTCTAGGAAGTGTCTGCCATGTCTCTGAGGCTCAGTGATTAAAGAGAACATGATACGTTAGAGACATTTTAAACTTCATTGGTTTAAAATGTTTCATTTTTTGTACTGTTACAAATGTACAAAGACGAAAGCTATTTTTAGTAATAATTAAGGAATTTATAATTATTTTAGATTATTGGTACCTATGGTCATCACCTAAATTTGCTGCATAAAGCTAAAGACCAAACAGATGTCTGCTACAGCTGGTCACCTCTCTCCTCTGCTCACTTCTGAATAATCCCTTCCTTCCTTTCCTTGAAAACAGAAATAACAACAGATATGAATTCTCCAAAAATGGAGAATATTGAGAAAGAAAGAAATTATTTTCTCTTCTATAAAAATCTTAGATATTAAGGACATGTCATGTTCTGACTTTATCTTTTATGATGTAGAATAGTTGCCTATTCTATCCATATCAATCAACACATAGTTGTGAGTTCTTTTTAACTCTGAAATCTTGATTATAACTTTTATCTATTAGTTCAGTAGATTTCTAACTTACTGACGTGTTAAGATCTTAAAAGTCTATGTTCACAGAGATTATCTTGCTTCAAATTTTTCCAGTAGAATCTTGGCATTTGGAAGATGTAGCATTTCCTTCTAGATCTACCCAATAAACCTACTAGGAAAATTTTTCCTACCTTATTTCCCCCCAAATAAGACCTAGCTGGAAAATAACCAGCCTTGAAAACTAGAAGCTATCTCAACAAAAAATCAAATAAAACAAGCAAAACATTGTGAAAAATTTCACATTTATTTTTGATGGGAAAATTAAAGAGAAAAGTTAAAAATGGAAGGTAAGGGAGAAACTTGTGTAAAGCAAGTTTGGGTGGAGTAAAAATAAAAGAACAGGAAAAATAAAAGTACATCCTAGAGAATACAGGGTATGGTACGTTAGCAAGCTCTCTGTGGTGTCTTCTTGTTCATTCCACAAACTGCAGGTTCTCTTGGGAAGTCCACACACTGGGTCCTGGATATTGTTTTGCACATATTTCCTGGAGTTTGGTAACACTACCTTTCCCAACCAATTAAAGAACTCCCTATCTCCTATCTCATTTCTCCCTGAGAATCCCCATAATTCTTTATGGGATACTGAGGGAGTGGAGGGACTGTCTTCAAGCCACACGCCACAAGAGGCCATAACCCCTACCTCCCGAGGATTATGTACTCTATACTTTGGGGTATTGTAGCTCACTGGCTGGGTTAAAGAAAAAAATCTGTCAGAAAACAATGAGGAAAGAGTTAGTGACCACTGCGTTGCATGTTTGGTGGGAGAAAGAAACTTTACTATTAGCCCAAATATGAAGAGCAGGTCAGGCTTCCACGCTTCTGTGGAGGAGAATATATTTCAGAAAGGAATTTCAGGTAAATTAGCAAGAGTCTGAGAGCCATGGCCTTAGTAGGATCTTGTTTATTTATCTATAGCAGCATTGGAGCCTTGTTTTTTGAAGAGAAATCTCAGATCTTCTAGAGGCTCCCAAAAGTAGCTTTCTTTTATTGGGTGATCTTGTTCTTTAGACAGTTCAAGTGGTACTAGCTTTAATTGAGAAAGATGAATTGAATTATCTATCTCTGCCACCTTTACTCTGGTGGGTATGGCAAAGATCACTGAAAAGGAGCCCTTATACTTTGGTGTTAACTGGTTTTTTTCTCCAAGTTTTCACAAGCACTTGGTCTCCATAGTGGATACTAGGTGGTTCCCCTTTGGGCCAGGAGCTGGCAGGACACTTGGATAGCCTGTTGTACTTGGCCCAGATTAATGAGATATGGTAAGAGTCTTGTACTGTCTGTATACTATCATATCAGACAACAGAAATGGTCTTCTGTATAATATCTCAAAAGAACTCAAACATAGCCCAGTTTGGGGCATGTTATGAACCCTCTGAGTGTTACTGGTAGCAATGGGGACCAGGATTCAAACATCTCTTGCCAAAGTTTATCGAGGATAAAACCTTCCAAAAATTGGAATGAAGATGGAACTTTATTTGTAAAGCTTGTGCCACCTCCTGAGCCATTTAAGAGGTAAAAGAAGGCCCATTGTCACTTTGAAGGGGGTATTCCAAATCTGAGGATGATTTCTTTAAGAAGAAGCTTGATTATCTCTATAGTCTGAAGGGTTAGGGAAAACTTCGGTCCAGCCAGTAAAGGTGTCAATTAGAACCAACATCTGCTTAAATCTTCCACATGATAGTATGTGGGTAAGATCTAATTGCTGGTCCTCCTTTACCTAATATCAATGCTTGAGTAAGAGTTATTAGTTCTGCCTTCTGAGCAGAGGTTCTTGAAAGAAGATGTCTAAGTGCAATGGCCTGTAGTGAACTGACAACAATATAACCTTCCTTTAATCTTCTTGGACAAAACTATTTCCACTAGTGAACCTACCTCCTCAGGGCCTTGAAAGGGATGTCAATGATGTCCTTCCTGCTTACATAGGCCTGCAAAAGTGGCAAACTTCTGGGTCTGTAGGCATTGCAAAGAGGCAGAATTCAGAGTAGGGAAAGATTTTAATAATAACCTCAGAGATTTTTAACCTCAACATGACTTCATACTTTTAACTGGTTTCCCTGTTAACCACAAGTAACCTTTTGTCTCCAGAATACCTCTAACCTGATGGGGAAGTCAAGACTTCTATCTGCTGTCCTAAAGTTAACTTTGCAGCTTCCTCAGTTAGCACAGCTATAGCTGCTACTGCTCTCAGGGGACTGCCATTCAGCAGCTACTACATCTTGATAGTGGAAGATCCAACATAATGGCTGCATGCAGCATGACTAGACAGCCACCAAGACAGAAGATTCCAAAAGACAGAAAATGTGTGTATGTGAGAGAGCGAGAGAGAGACAGAGAGACAGTGAGAGACAGACAGAGAGAGACAGAGAGATTATGCTTGAATATATTGAAAGATTTATACTCATACCTTAAGCTTTGATGCAAATTAATAATAGATATAGAAAACTAAATGCACAAAAAATTGACAATCATTAATCACTCCTAAAATTGTTTTCATAAAATCAAAGGAAACTATAATGATCATTCACTACATATCTAATTATGAAAACTATTTTTACATCATAAGAATCCAAACACTGAATTGAAATCATGTTACAACTACAGTTTTAAATCTTTTTATAATTTTTTTATTTTAAAGAGAATAAAATCAAGCAAAATAAAACAGAATAAAGCCAATCAGAACCAAACAGTGTAAGTGATACAAGTTTTCAAAACAAGATTATAGGAAATCAGCAACAGCTGCCTCTTGTCTTCAGAATGGCTGCCCATACCATCAGACCTAGGAAAATTAAGGAAAACAGAACAGAATAGAACCAATAAAAACAAAACAATGAATACAATATAGGACTTCAAAACAAGATAATAGTAAATCAAAAATAGCTACTATAATATATCTTGTTATCTTTGAAATAGCTGCCCATGCCATCAGATATAATAAAATCGGCCTGGAGAGCACGACATAGCTGCCCCACCTGGAGGAGGGAGCTGGGCCAAGCCACTGAAACCTGCTCTGGCCTTGCTGACCACCTTCTCTCCACCCAGGAGGGCATGCCGCAACTGCCCCGCCTGGAGGAGGGAGTTGGGCCAAACTGTGGGAACCTGCTCTGGCCATGCCTGCGACCTTCTTTTGGCCTGGAGAGCACCAGCACTACTTCCACCACCTGGAGGAGGGAGATGCCCTGCGAAGAAGGTTTGAGGCCCAGCTAGGCCATAGGGGGGACCTTCTATCAGCCGTGGAGCTTTGCCACCCAAGGAGGTGGATGGTTACACAACATCCGATCCCCAGGAGAGTGTAAAATCCTTGCTATAGCTGGTTGGGGGCCCGCTGGGCTTGTGGCCACACTAGATTTGGCTTAGTGGGATTTGGGCCTGCGTGGACCATGCCTGGTGGCCTTCTTCTGGGGAGCTTTGCTGCCAGACAGGGGAGCTGTGCTGCTGCAGAGGCTTTAGGCCTACCTGAGACGAGCCTGGCAACCTTTTAATCTGGGGGCCTCACTGCCCAAGGAGGGAGCTGTGCTACCAGGGCAGTTCCAGGAGCCCAGGATATAGGAGACAATTTCCAACATGCCCAGGGGAAGCTTTGGAACAACACTTGAAACACAGAAATATAGGAAAATGACAAAACAAAAGACCAAAATGCAATCTCAATCATCCAGCCCATCCCAAGAGAGCCTAGAAGCCATGTACATAGAAGAAAATACATGCGATATGCCTGAAATGCCTGAAATAATAGTAACTGAAATAAAGAAGCAACTTCAGGAAGCTTTAAAGGAATTCAAATGAGAAATAATCTTCCAGGTATAAGAAGAAATGATAAAAGTACTGACAGAGATGCTGAACACATCTAAAGAAGACACATTTAAAAAATCAGAGAAACAAAACAAAAAGATAGAGTCCCTGGATAAACAATATAAGAAACAAACAGAATACATAAAGTAGATTCAAAGAGATATACAGGAAATCAAAAATTACATTGAAGGTTGTAAAAACTGCCTTAACAAAAGTGAAGATAGAATTTCAGATTGCAGCTAGTGAACAGGAAAGGAAAGATCTCTAAAAAATAACAAGAAATCAGGAAATAACAATCCAACAGCTGCAAGATGACTCAAAGAAAAACAACACAAGATTGATAGGGACAAATGAAAAAGAAGGTGACAACACAAATGATAATCAAGAGACTATTTATAGAAGTAATAACTGAAAATTTCCCAAACATGAAAATGGAAACTGACATTAGGATTAGTGAAGCATATATAATTCTAAATAGCCATAATCAAAGCAAAACTACACGCAGACATATAATAATCACCATCCCAGAAATCCAACATAAAAATAGAATATTAAAAGCTATCTGAGAGAAGAGACAGATCACCTATAAAGGAAAGCCTATCAGAATCACAGCAGACTTCTCAACACAAACAATGAAGTCAAGAAGAGCACTGAGCGAAGTATTTCAGATCCTAAAGGAAAATGACTTCCAACCTAGACTGATGTACCCAGAAAAACTGTCCTTCAAAATGGATGGAGAAATAAGATACTTCCATGACAAAGAACAGCTAAAAAACTTCATGATCACCAAGCCAGCCCTGCAAAGAATACTGAAAGAAACTTTAGATGCACATAGGAAAAAAAACCAATAAACAAGACAGACAACCAAACAGTATGGAAAGATAAAGATGCAACAGCCAAAAGATAACATGTCAATAATAAACCAATATATAACAGTTACAACCATTAATGTAAATGGTCTCAATTCACCAATTAAAAGAAACATGCTGACAGAATGGATCAAGAAACAACATCCAACCATATGCTGTCTACAAGAAACCCACCTAACCCAAAAGGAAACTCATAGACTGAAAGTCAAAGGATGGAAAACAATACTACATGCAATAATAACCCCCCCAAAAAGTGGGGGTAGCTATCCTGTTTGCAATAATGTGAACTTCAAATCAAGAATGATCCGAAGAGACAAAAAAGGTCATTACATACTGGTTAGGGGAAAACTTCAAGAGGAAGAGACAACTATCTTAAATACATATGCACCAAATTCCAGAGCACCCAGTTATACAAAGCAAGTATTAATAGAAAGGAAAAATCATATTAACAATAACACAATTATAACAGGAGACCTTAACACACCATTGACACCAAGGGACAGATCAACCAGACAGAAAATCATCAAAGAAATAACAGAACTCAATCACACTTGTGAACAAATGGACTTGTTAGACATGTACAGAGTGTTCCATTCAACAACATCAGAATATATATTCTTCTCAGTGGTACATGGGACATTCTCTAAAATAGACCACATACTAACCAACAGAACATATTTAAATAAATGCAAAACAGATGAAATTATCCCATGCATGTTACCAGATCATAGCTCCATGAAACTAGAAATTAACGATAAAAGAAACAGCAAAACTCCCACAAACACATGGAAATTGAATAACACACTCTTGAACAATCAGTGGGTCACAGGAGAAATTAAAGAAGACATTAAACAATACCTACAAGCAAATGAAAATATAAATACAACTTACCAGAATCTGTGGAATGCAGTGAAAGCAGTCCTCAGAGGAAAATTTATTGCACTGAGTTTCCACATGAGGAAAACAGAATGAATACAAATAAGCAACCTGATGCTACACCTCAAACATCTAGAAAAAGAAGAGCAAGTCAAGCCCAAAGCCAAAAGAAAAGAGGAAATGATAAAAATCAGAGCAGAAAGCAATGCAATAGAGACTATGAAAACAATCCAAAGAATCAAAGAGTTGGTTCTTTGAAAGAATAAATAAAATTGATAAGCCCCTAGCCAACCTAATTTTAAAAAGGAAAGAAAAAGCTCAAATTCATGTAATAAGGAACAAAAAAGGCAAAATCACTACAGAACCTGTAGAAATACAGAAGATCATCAACACCTATTTCAAAAACCTCTACTCTCATAGGTTCGATAACACAGAAGAAATAGACAGATTCCTAGAAATATATGAAGTACCAAAGCTGAGTAAAAAAAGATGTAAAACTGCTGAATAACCCAATTTCTATCAATGAAATTGAAAATGTAATTAAGTCCTTACCTACAAAGAAGAGCCCAGGCCCAGATGGATTCACTGTGGAATTTTACAAGAAATACAAAAAAGACTTAATGCTGACACTTCAATGAAGTACTCAAACTCTTCAATGAAACTGAAAGGGAAGCAATTCTTCCCAAGTCATTCCTGGGAACAAATGTAACTCTAGTACCAAAACCTGAGAAAGACCCAACTAAAAAAGAGAACTGCAGGCCAATCTCCTTAATGAACACAGGTGCAAAAATCCTCAATAAAATCTTGGCAAATAGGATGCAGCAAATCATCAAGAAGATTATACACCATGACCAAGTGGGATTCATCCCAGGCATGCAGGGATGGTTCAACATACCTGAGTCAATAAATGTAATCCATCATATCAATAAAGCCAAAAGTAAGAATCACATGATCGTTTCAATAGATGCAGAAAAAGCTTTTGATAAGGTCCAACATTCATTCATGATAAGAACCTTACAGAAAGTTGGAACCTTACAGAAAATTGGTCTTTACCTCAATATGATAAAGGCCATCTATGACAAACCAACAGCCAGCATCATGTTAAATGTCCAACAACTGAAGGTTTTTACCTTAAAATCAGGCACAAGACAAGAATGTCCCTTATCACCGCTCCTATTCAATACAGTACTGGAAATACTAGCCAGAGCAATTAGACAAGAGAGAAATAAAAAGGGTAAAAGTAGGAAAAGAGGGAATTAAATTATCATTATTTGCAGATGACATGATACTCTACATAGAAGACCTCCAAAACTCCATTGAAAGACTCCTAGATATAATAAATAAATTCAGCAGTGTAGCGGGATACAAAATCAATGCTCAAAAATCAATAGCATTTGTATACACTAACAACAAAATTACAGAGAGAGAAATAAGAGAAGTTACACCCTTCATGCTAGCATCAAAAAAATTAAATACTTAGGAATTAATCTCATGAAAGAAGTAAAAGATCTAGACAGGGAAAAGTATAATACACTGAAAAAAGAAACCAAAGAAAATCTCAGAAAATGGAAAAACATCCTTTGTTCATGGAGAGGGAGAATAAATATTGTGAAAATGGCCATTCTCCCAAAATTGCTATGCAGATTCAATGCAATCCCAGTGAAAATACCATCAACATACCTCATAGACCTAGAGAAATCACTCCAAAAATTCATCTGGAACCAGAGGAGAACTGGAATAGCAAAGGCAATTCTAGGCAGCAAAGGCAAGGCCAGAGGCATCACAATCCCTGACTTTAAATTATACTACAAAGCTACTGTAATAAAATCAACATGGTATTGGGATAAAAATAGATCTGAAGACCAACTGAGTAGACTAGAAGATACAACCACAACAACCACCACACTCAACCACCTTATCTTTGATAAATGGGCCAAACATGTTCACTGGAGGAACAACAGTCTCTTTAATAAATGGTGCTGGAAAAACTGGCTCTCCATATGCCAAAAATTAAAACTAGACCCATGCCTTTCACCAGATACTAAACTAAAATCTAAATGGATCAAATATATGAATATTAAAACACAAACACTAAATCTGTTGGAAGACAAAGTAGGTAAACATCTTGAAGACATAGGGCTAGGTAGAGAATTCATAAACAGGAATCAAACCGCTTGGGAAATACTTCCCATAATAAATAGCTGGGATCATGTCTTATTAAAAAGTTTCTGCATGTCAAAAGAAATCTCCACAATAGTGAAAAGAAAACCCACAAACTGGGAAAAAATCTTAGTAAACTGTCCCTCAGACAAAGTACTTCTGTCTAAAATATACAGAATTTTAAAAAATCAGATCTCCGAAACTCAAGGACCCAATCCAAAAATGGGCATCTGAAATGAATACACAGTTCTCAGATGAAGAAATACAAATGGTAAATAAATACATGAAAAAATGTTGACATCGTTAGTCATTAGAGAAATGCAAATTAAAACAACACTGAGATTCCATCTCACTCCACAAAGAATGTTCAGGATCAAGAAAACTACCAACAACAAATGCTGGAGAGGCTCTGGGGAAAAAGGAACTCTCCAACACTATTGGTGGGAGTGCAGCCTGGTGCAACCACTATGGAGGTCAGTCTGGAGATTCCTCAAAAATCTGGGATTGGAGATCCCATTCGACCCAGCTATTCCACTTCTGGGCATATTCCCAGAAGAACTGAAAGCATCATACCATAGTGATATATGTGCACCCATGTATATAGCAGCACAATTTGTAATATCCAGATCTTGAAAACAACCTAAGTGTCTATCAACTGAGGAATGGATAAAAAAGTTGTGGTATTTTTATACAATGGATTACTACTCTGCTATAAAGAATGATCACATTGAGATATTTACTAATAAATGGGTGCAACTTGAGAGCATACTCATAAGCGAAATAAATCAAACTCACATGTATAAACACCGTATAGTCTCTCTAGTATAAGAAATAGTAAGAGTACATAAGAGTTTAGGGTATCATGATTCTCCATTACATTGTTTTGAAGCCTTATAATGATCACAGTTGTAATGTGTTTGTGCTGCTTTTTTGATTTTATTATCTGTGATGGTATGAACAGCTAATTTGAGAGAAACAAGTCATTATAATAGACAGTACTGATATAATATCATCTTACTCTGAAGTCCTACCATGCTCTTGCTCTTCTGTTTCCATTGGCTCTATCATGTTGTATCTTATTGGATTATATTACATGTGAAAGTATAAACAAATTTCCTTTGGAAAATGAGATAATATAGTAGTCATTGTTTGTTTTCTGTTATTTGGTTCTGAAAACCCGGTAATACTCTCATTCTCTTGAATATTGTTATATTATTTTGTTATGTTTGATACTATTGTACATGAAGTTATACTCAACTATTTCAAAGAAAGCGACATCATGGTAGTTACTGTTAATTATGGGTTGTCTTCTGGAGAAATACTGTGTTGCTTACATTGTTCTGTTCTGATCTTCTCTGTTATGTCCTGTTTTGTCTTAATCTCCTTAAAATAAAAAAAATTAAAAAACAGATATAATAAAATCACACAAGATGAAACAAAATGAAACCAAACCAAACAAAACAATACAGGACATTACAACAATATGATAGAACAAGATCCCCCATAGAGGCTATACTGTGTATTGTTATCCTCTATATAGATGATCAGATTTCTGCCTTTAGGCTTGCAAAAATCAATGAAATAGTAAACACTACAAGCATTCAGTTATACTTTATTTCAATAGCTATCATCTCAGCCTATGTTTCTTCAGCTCAGCTGGTTGCTCACGGTGTGTGTGTGTGTGTAGGGAACCCTAGCTCTTCTCGTTTCCCAGCCCACATGCCAAGAGAGGCTGGCATCTGATTGTCCTCCTCATGACCTGTGCATGGTGCTGAATCATGGAAAGTGGCTGACTTCTTGTTCTCTGCCCTGTGGCCTGTGAATGGTGCTAACAGGAAGGGGCTGGTGTCTGGTTGTCCTCTGTGTTTTAAATCCTAAGTATCCCCAAAAGTTAAGTATACCCTAAGTAAACCCAAAAGTATCCCCATATGTTAAAGGCTGTGTTCTCAGGATAGCTATGGAGAAGGGGTTAAAACTTCAAGGTATGAGGCCCAGTATAGGTGTTTTACTCACTGGGGCTATGCCCTTGCAAGGGATTATGGGAGCCAACCCTCTATTGCCCTCTTTCTTTTTAGCTAATTGAGTGGGTGACTTTCCCCACTGTGTGTTCCTGCCACAATGTGCTGTTTCACCATAGGCCTAATATCAAGGGTTGAAATCTTTAAAATCATGAGCCAAATTAATGATTGGCTTATAAATTAATTATTTCAGGTATTTTGTTTTAGCAACAGAAAGCTGCCAAACACAAACTATGTTAAAAAGATGATAGAAGAAGAAGAGGAAACTTAAAAGAGAACACAATTGGGCCAGGGATTTGGCTCAGCAGTATAAGTGCCTGCCTGGCAAGCATATGGTCATGAGTTTGATTCCTGGTACCAAAGAGAGAGAGAGAGAGAGAGAGAGAGAGAGAGAGAGAGAGAGAGAGAGAACACACAAGTTTCATCATACCTAGTAGGAAGTCAATAAAAGATGATAATCAAAGACAAGGTATCCAGCATTCTAGATACCTTGAATGAAATCACTCCTATTGTTTGGATATACAGAGGTAAACCCCAAAAGAAAGGCCAAAGTGTGTCCTGAGTGATTGTTTCAGGGTAGCAATGATTTGGGGACAGGGAAAGTTGGATGGAAAGAGTTGCTTTTAGATCTAAGATTTAACTTTAACACTATAAAAGTTTAACACTGTGCACATGGAAATCTTCAATAAAAATTGGGGGGAAATACTAATGAAGTGGAAGTTCTTTCTTAATTTTGAATTGAAATTTAGATCCAGGTTAAACATATTGATTCAACTTATTTCAATGAAAGATTGGTCTGAGGGAATATTTCCCTGCTTTGGACATATTCTCAGAGCATGAACTCCATAGTTAAGATTTCATCCTCAAATTATGTGGTAAACAAGACCACAGGGGTCCCAGAGAGAATGAGAAACTACTGTATAAGGCTGACCCAACCACAGTAGAGTCAACTTCATGTCACTCAAGACACACTTGGTCTTTCTTTTGGGGTTTACCTTTGTATGTCCAAATGGTAGGAGTGATTTCTTTTGGATTTACCTTTGAATGTATGGAATAAAGCTCCTTTATGTTGCAGAGAACATAACATGTTATAGAGGACAGTGACATATTCAAATACATTTTGAATAAGACCACAGTTGATGTATTCATTCTTCTCAGTATTGGAAACATCAAAGTATAGAACCCCTGCTAGAACAAGTTACTTTAAGAACAGAAAGATAAGTGGATTAATTGCATTGCTAAATTAATGGTTACACTGGCATTGGAGATTTTGGGGCACTTCTCAAAAAGTGCAAGCCCTTTAATGCATTATAAGTTAAATTGTGCCCTCCCTCTTCCTACATTTGTATGTTGAATTCCTAACCTCATTGCTTAAAATGTGAGAGTTTTTACTTCTATCTTACAGCTTAAGATTCAAGAGTAAACACCTGCACCTACTTGGCTTTTGGTGAGGGCTTCTGCCCACATCACAACATGGCAGAAGCCAATATAGAGTGAGCAAGTGGGTATAAAAAGAAGAGGTCACGTGGTAAGATGATGACACAGACACATTTCAGGGGTTAAACTCACTCTTCTCATAACACCTCACTGTCAAGGGACTAACTCTCCATGAGATGGCATTAATATCTTCCAAAAGCAATGTGCCCTGCCCTGACTCCCTTTCACAAGGCCTAGCCTGATAGAGGTTCCGTTCCTCTTAATACCACTGCCCTGGGAACAATCCTGCAACATATGAACCTTGAGACTAACCACACGGAAACCATACAAGTTTGTAAATTTCTTTAAAAGATCACGAAGTACACTCAGTTTAGTATAGATTGCTTAGAATCTGTAACCTATAAGGTAAGGGTAAGACTGCCTTTCTATTTAAAATTTTGCCTGCTGGCAAAACACCAAGACTGATCTATGCAACACTGTCCTAAGACCTGTGTATTGAGTAGAATGCCATTTGGCTTAGGGACCTGTGGACACAAACAGAACTGAAAAGTTTCTAATCAGCTGTGTGCATTTTTAATGCATAACAAACCATGGATGTCTCCAGAAGATATAAACTATCTCAATGTGCATATTCAAATGATCTCTATCCTAAAAAAAAAAAAAAAAAAAAAAAAAAAAAACCCTGTCCCTCTTCATATCATTAGGAACTTCCATCTGGCACTTGAATCTGTGCATTCAAAGGAAAGTTGACAACTGTGATGTAGCTATGCTGATAATTCAAGTTAAAAGCATTTTTTCTTTGATTATCTGGATGTTACAGACAAATGTAAGAACCTATTAGCATGAATTATTATCCAGAGAATTGATTCAATTTTTCATTTCATTTTTCTCAAAACCATGATCTAAATCATTGAGTGAAAAATATTCCTCACAATGAACTGCATTTAAAACCTTGGTAAAAAGTCATTTTTATCTAATGGCCAAACATAACAAGTAAGAACAATGATTCCTTATAGAGTTACCACTGCTGAGAAAAATGAGGATCCTGGAGGTGAATTTGATGGTGAGCACATGATTTATGACTCAGGCCAGTGTTTTTCCACTACTTCAGAGCTTCTTAACAGTTTTTGTGCCATGAACCTCCTTGAGAATATAAAGAAGTCTTTGGACTCCTCAGAAAAAAATAATTTTCGAATGTAATTTTAAAGAACATATAGGGAGAGCCAGGCATGTTGGTACCTACTTGAGATCCTAGCACTTTGGGAGCTGAGTTAGGAGGATCCCAAGTTTGACTGGCCAATTTAGACTTTTCAAAAAAAAGGAAGAAGGAAGGAAGGAAGGAAGGAAAGAAGTAAGGAAGGAAAGAAGGAAGGAAGGAAAGAAGGAGAAAAAAAAAAGAAAGGAAGAGAGAGAATGAAGCAAAGGAAACATAGAATTACAAAAGAAACAGATCATATTAAAATAGAATGATAGGGGCTGGGGATTTAGCTCAGCAGCATAAGCGCCTGCCTTGCAATTGCTGAGTCGTAAGTTCAATCCCTGGTGTCAATTAAAACAATAATAATAAAATAAAATAGAATGATACAACAGTAATACATGGTGTCCCTATGTACCTCATTATTTATATAAGTATTAAGGTACAATAGCAAATCTAATATTACCCTAATTTCACAGCAGTGATGAGGGTAAACAGTCTACAATGACCTGAATGAGATATGCACATACCTACATCTACAATGACCCAAATGAGATATGTACATACCTATGACTTCTATCGATGATAAAGTCTTTGGTATTACTACATATAAGACATTGAAAAATACCAGTAAGTACATAGTGATTCAAACAGGATGTGGCATTTGAGTTTGAAATTGAGATAATTATGTGATCAGCTTCTGAAGTCACTTGGCTTCTAAAGAAGGAGCCTACGACCTTGGAGTAGTGAAACATTGGACAAGGAGCTGTGGGCGAAGGGTGTGAAGCCCAGGCTGACTTATATGCAGCCTGGAGCCAGAAAAGCACTGTGAGCATATGCTGCGATGACATTCATGCATTCAGCAAGAATTATCTGTGGAGAACCAGGAACAGAATGGATGTTTCACTTCCTTTGCAACTTCAGATACTCAAAAGCCAACCCTAAAACTCCAGAGATCAGTGAGAAACATAATTGCATTAATTCAAGAAAAGTTAATCATCTCAGTTGGATTGACTTTCAAGAGAGGGACACTGGCTCTCAGTAATCTAGACTGTTTCACCTTTGTGTGTGTGTGTGTGTGTGTGTGTGTGTGTGTGTGTGTGTGGTGTGCACATGCATGCCAATATATTTTCACAAACTTCATTTCTTATAACAGTTTTAGATTTATAGAAAATAAAGAGAATACAGAGTTCCCACATTCCTTGCATACTAGTTACCCTATTAACATCTTCATTTACCAGTATTGACACATTATAATTAAAATCAATACTCAGATTTTCATAGTTGTCATTAAAGGTCCTTTTCTGTCCCAGGGAGACCACATTACATTTAGTTATTCTGTCTCTTTAAGATCTTCTTGATTGTGATGATTTCTCAGACTTTTCTTGTTTTTGATGATCTTGACAGCTTCAAGTTACACTAGTCAGGTATTTTGCAGAATGTCCCCGAGTGGGGATTCATCTGATGCTTCTTTCACGATTAGACTGGAGGTAAGGACGCTGGGGAGGGAGACCTTGGGGTGAGGTGCTTTGCAGTACATTACAGCAAATGTGGCTGCTGTCCACTTGAGGTGTCACTGCTGACCTTCATCACTGAGCCGAGGTGCTGGTCAGGTTGCTTCATAGTAAAGTCATCCCCACCCCTGACAATTCACTTTTTACATTTCTGTGATTGCTTACTGAAGAGAAAATCATTGCCATTGTGTGTGATAGTCCAGTCCCTTATGGAAGCATGGGTCTAGAAGAACCCTGGGAGACTGGCCTCTTGCCCTGTATCCAAGCCACACAGGAGTTTCCAGCTGGCCTCCTTCTAAAGATAAAGAAAAGCGAGCAGTCTCCACGGGGCAAAAACTGTGAACTTTTGACAATTGAGCTTCTATGTCAGCCAAATCTGTGGTGCATACTAACCACATGCACGCTGCTTAGATACATGTTTAACTCCAAGACGTTTATACCATCTTACATTACTTCCAGATCAAGGTGGTAAACCAGTGTATGGGTAGAGATGTAAACGACCAGATAAAATATGAAGCAGTAAACACGGTAGGAGTCAGTACAAAAGACAAATACAGAGGTTGTGAGCACAAGTTTTAGACTCCTAAGATCTCTGTTCACAAAGCCATGGTCTCCTTACCTGTACAATGGAGGTAAATTGTGCCAGTCAAATAATACGTAAAAAGCACCTGGCACATAGTAGATCCTCAGTATACTATAGCTATCCTTAGTAGAGAGGGAATCATTACATGGTCACCCTTTTGAGTGGCTATATATTAAGTGGGGTCTGTCCTAGAAGGGCCTCCCAGTGCTGAAACTGAGTTCAGGATACTACACTGCATGCCCTGAATCCTCCTTTCCGCCGCCCTGCGTCACCACTCCTTTCTCTTGCTTTTCCCTTTTCTCTTCTCTGTTCCCTTATATTGACTGCACCTTCCTGCCAAGCCCCTATTCTTCTGCATTTCCAAAGCAGCAGAGATACACGGAAAAGAACCTCTTCTCCCGGGGTGGCAGGGAGAGCTGAGGAGTTGGCAGGCGCGCAGGAAATGCATCTGCATACTGCAGGTCGTGGGTTCCGTTTGTTTTGGTTTAAGTGATTGCTTTGCTGATCCTATTACTGTAAAGGGTAATGATATTTGGGAATAAAAGTCTATGACTAAGTAATGATAACAGAAGTAAGAACCAGAGCTGTGGATAGAAAGCTCGGGTTAAAAATTGTCTGTCATTTCCAACTCTGTGTTCCTAAGCCTTTTCCTTGATGGAAAGACAGACCAAAGGTGCCAACACAGCTTGCTGGTCATTTATGACCAAGGGAGACATGGTCCTGAGCAAAGTGACTTGTCCACTGTGGTCAGCCCTCTCTTGGATTCTCAGATGCAGCCCATGACACCCCCATAATCATCTCCAAAGCCAGAGTAAAATGTATACCTTATTAATGTAAGAATAAAGGCACACTGCACATGACAGGTCTGTGCTGAGAGCTTTATGTTCCTTGAAATGATTTTTCTTACAAGGAGTAGACAAGGAGTAGTCATGGATGCTATCTGGACATCAAGTCATCCAGTGACCCTAAGAAGGGCTAGGAAAAAGCTGGAATCTGAAGGGAATACGAGAAGATGAGTGAGGAGTCACATCATCGCATCCAAGGCATCACATGTGTCTGTATGTAGCAGAGTGGTGACACACGAGTCCTGCAACCTCAGCACAGCAGCTGCCAAATCATGCTGTAGAGAAATCTGAGAAAGCAGACACCCAAGCAAGCAAGGACTCTGTAGCCTCTGGGCCAGGAAGCCAAATCCTCAGGACTGCAAGCCAAGACATTGCAACTGATGCAATCAGTCTGGTGCCCATCCTGGCCTCAGCTTGACTGTTTCAGTGGCTGAGGTCACATGCTAAGACATTCTCCAGATTCTGTTATTACACAGACACCACCACCCCTCCTGCTTCCTCATCAAACACTGAGAGTCTGCTAGGGCAGAGCTGCACAAATGGGAAACACCCATCAAATGCACAGGAATATTCACTTCACTCGGAAGCCTTTCTATGCCATTACTGTAGAAAGGATTCCTTGTTAGTCCTACCATTAAACAATTAAATTGTCAGAGATGAATCTTGCGCGTGTGTGCAGAGCTTGCCTGTGTGCGCAGGGTGTGTAATTTCCCACTCAGGTGATGTCTGCTGCAGGTTCTTTCTTTCTCTATCTCCTCTCCCTTTTGCTCCTTCTCCATTTTTTCCACCCAAATTCCATGCTTTTCCCTCTGCATTGTGGAAAATAAATATAAGAGCATCTTTCTGATGGCATAAGCACTTTTTTGTTGTAAACTTTGATATGCCCTCACATCTTACTCTCCTCTTAAGACAAAAGAAATGCCAACAGTGGCTGTCTCCTGGTTACTCACCCCACCTCCTCCTGCCAGAACCTGATTCCTTAGTTTCTTTTGCTAACACTACCTATCAACATTGTCAGTCCACGCACTCTGTGTTATATGTGCGGACTGATTTGCTTAGCCGATGTCTCCTATGTCTCTACTGTAACATGTTTAGCTTATGCAAATCAAACCTGCTTGTGAAAAATAAACGCATCTCACTTGAACTCAGTAATCATTATTTCACCAAAGAAAGAGCATATTGCATAAATCTAATGTAGTATTAAATACGATTGAAGTATTTAATTAAATTTCATATTAGTTAATATTCATATTTATATATAATTTGGACCACATTTAAATTTCTATATTTTATATACTCAAATTATTATTTAACTGAAATATATTTTGTCAGCTATCAAAAATCTTCTTTAAGCTTTTAGTCTTATAAAAAAAGCTATACACTAAGGTACAAAGACTTCTAGAAATTACATACATTTTTTTTAAAAAAAAATTACGTACATTTGAAGTGACAAGAGAGCTCAATAAACATTGCTGATATCTACAAATACTCCAGTTCCTGAAAGAATTATGTTGGATTAATTCTCCATGTGCCAATACAGTATTGATCACTTAATACACAGACGGCATACTCAGCATCGTGTGTGTGTGTGTGTGTGTGTGTGTGTGTGTGTGTGTGTGTACACAGCTTCTGCTTCGTTAACATGAAGCCTCCTGAAATGTCTGGTCTACCTGTTTTCTTACAATGTTGAGATGATCATAGAAAAAAGGCAAAGGCTTTGAGTAAAACTGTAGCTGCAGTTTCCCCACAGATGCCCCCTTTTTAATCACAAAACGACAAAGTGATAACTTTGGACATCCCATGCGTCGCACAGCAAGAGTCCGACTCAGGCCTGAGCTGCGGTGTCTGCTGCTGTCCCCTGTGCCCTCCCCACCCACATACAGCCCCTCCCCACCTTCACCGACATCTGTCTACACAGGAAACTACAGCAAGCCACAGAGGCCCTTCCCAAGGAAAGGAAGAGGGTAGAGGGGGAAAAATCTCCCAGGAAGGAAAAGGAACAAAAAGGTGACATTCTCATAAGATAGCCATCTCACCATTTTCTTACTTACTTATTATCTTAGTGTATTATGTAAAGTGGCTTTGTACTCATTTTATGTCCAATTTGTATGTGTGAGTACACACACGCTCTCTACCTTTTCAACATATAACTGCCGCTTCCACCTTCTGTGCTCCTCACACTAGCACTGCCTTCTTTCCCAGTAAGATTTGTGAGCTCAGACATGACTTCTGGTGTGCAGTGTCCTCGTCCCTGGGCTGCACTGCCCTTGCCCATATGTGTGACTGCAAGTGCTGTCCCTTTATCCCTAGACAGGGGTCCTCCCTCCTCTCTCCAGCTGTCCAGGTTCCACCGAAATGTCATGACTAACTCCTGATCATGTTTTCCTGGAAATCTTGAGAGGATTATTGGTGTCAGTGGACTACTGCTTATAACAGTCTTTTAGTCAATACAATATTAATAGCATTAAAAGAGTTTCAAAAGAATTTTTAATCACAAAATCCAATCACATTGGAAGATCTCTTCTCAATTCATTATTAATTGTATGTTCACTGTAATCCATTCCTACCTAGTCACTAATTTAGGTCTCCTAACATGGAGTAAGGGACTATATATGTTATGAGATCTCTATTTTGAAATAATACTTATTGATTTGGTTTACATCTGAAATCAAGTTATTAATTATGAATGAATTTGATTAAAGTTTTTATAGCATTATCATGCTCCTATTAAAATACAAATATCCCCAAGAGAGGAAAAAGATAACACTCCAAGCTCATTATCTATGTTCTACATTTTTTAAGGGATTATTTCAGGAATATCTCATGAAAAAAATCACTTTCTACCAGCAGTGGTACCTACGTGAACTCAGCTGCCTACAGAAGTACACCGCCTTACTGTATGTGTCCTCTGCTCCCAGGGAGAGAGGAGATGGCCTGTCACACACACTCCAACCTCCTTCACATCTCTTCCTTCAAGTTTACACCAAAAGGTCTTCATGCACTATTAAATACAAACATCCCTGAGAGAGTTCACACATTAAACCCAAAATGTCATTTTCACCTCTGAATAAATTACCAGATTCCTTAAGATGCTGATCTAGTCTTTAGCTCTTTAATCGTCTGAAAATGCCTTCAATAATTTTATCAAGTCCCAAGACCTCAACCTCAGTGTGAATTGAAACAATTATGCTTTCTTTTTATTTTTTTTTCTGCAACAGTGAGTATGAAACCCAGGTCCATGCATGTGCTACACAAGCGCTCTGCCACTAAGCTACATCCCCAGGCTTGAAGTAGTTTTAATTTTTATTTCTCCCACGGATTATTTTAGCTAGACCAGAACATCTGGCTATCTAGTGGAGGTCCCCGTCTGTCTGTTCTATGAATACCTCACACTTAGCACACTCAGAGTCAGTGCACTGTGGTCCTTCAAGCCTGTGTCTCCTCCCTTGTTCAGGGTTCACTTAGCCACCTGGTCTCAACCTCCAAGGGACTTCCTCTTCTCTCCCCACAGTCAGTGACTAAGCCTGAAGATCGCAGCTCTGCACACCCACACTGGGATGCAGGCCGGCACTTGCCCTCCAGCTGCCCATCTAGTGCTCCAGCAAAGCTCTCCAAGCTTGCCTTTGAGTGTGTCACTCTCCAGCTCGAAAACCTTTTGTGTACATTTTGCTTCTGGAATTAAAATCAACCTCGTCTTATCTTTTTGTGTATATTATGATATGACTTCATCTTCCTGCTTTCTTTTTTCTTTGTTTTTTTCTGCCATGCCATCCAACTCATGACCTTGAGCTTGCCAGGCAGGCGCTTATGCCACTGAGCTAAATCCCCAGCCCCCATTCCTGCTACTTTCTCATACCTGCTAGTAAAACTGGGAACTAACTCTTCTCCAAAAATGCACTTTGCTTTCCAACCTCAACTTGTTTTCTCTATTCAAAATACTCTTCACTCATTGCCCATTCCTGCCTATTGAGACATACCTGTCTTCAAGGTCAGCTTCAGATTTCACATCCTGACTACAACTCAATTCTGGATCCCCCACTGGGTGTGACTGTCCCACCATTGACCTCCCCAGGCATCTACTGTGTCCTGAAAAACTAACTAGAATCTCGCCTCTGTGCTTGTCCTAACTACTCACCATGTGGACACCTCTGCAGTCTAGAAACAGTGTCACTTACTCCCTTTTCACCCCCAAAACTCAATTTCTGCATATCCAAAGTGCATAATTACTGGGAGTGTTTCTGAGTGAATTTTGAAGGAGGATGAAGTTCCTGGCTGCTGCAAGAGTGGCTATAATAAGGTCCTGGGGAAAAACGTGTCTGAGTCAGTAGGACCACCTTCTGGGGGAGAGGAGAGTGGGCTCAGAGCAATGTCACACCCTGGATGACACACTGCACTGAAAACTCAAGGCAGGAAGGGCAGCATAAAGTCACAGGGTGCCAAGAGTTCAGGGAACATCTTCAGGACCACATGCAACAGATAGATATTTTAGAGGAGGCAAATGAGTTGGTAATAAAATGGACTGACCAATTATCCTACATACACTAGAATAAAGCAGCTCTATTTTAGCATGATTTGTTTGGATTGCTGTAAAAAGATGAAACTGTCCATCAGTGTTGGGAGCCTGCCGTATTACCCATGAGAATATAGCCACAGGATGGCGTCCGCCTACCGCCTCGCTGCTCCCCCGCCCATCGTGTGCCCAAGATGGCGCACACATCCTGCTTCCTGGTTCTTGCTCGGCTTACTGTCCCCGCCATATATGGTAATGATTGATTGCTTCCTTGTTGCCGCCCAATCGCCTGTCCCCACGTGTAATCCCATGATTGGATAACATTAGCTATATAAGCCCAAGTATAGGAAGTGCCCGACGCACAACACGTAGGAAGCCGTCAAGGACGGACGTGTATTGAGGTTGTAGCCCAGTCAATAAAGGAGCCTGCAGAGACAAAGTGTTCGTGTGCCTCATTCTGCGGGACAGACGCGGCGCCGGACACATCAGTTGTTGTCAACTAACATATACTTATTGAGAGTGCTTGGTATGCTAGGCACTGCACGAGATGATGAAGATGTAGGGGTATATAAAAAATAATGGCCCTTAGTATCTAGTGATGGAAGAAAAATGATAAGTAGAACCTGTACATAAAATATAGAGCAGACTAACCAGTCTCCTGGATACTAATAAAGCAGGATAGTGTTAGAACTGTAAGCAGAATTGTTAGGCCTTGTTAAAGTGATATTTGAGCAAAGATGTGGGAGTGATGACTATTGATCTGTGCAGATATTGGGCAAGCAGCATTCCACACAGAGGGATCTGTTAGTGCAAATATCTGAGGTAAGCAGGGTGTAGTGGAGGAACAGAAAGAAGCCAGAGAAGCTAGAATGGTTGGAGGCAGAGTGCGATGAGATAAACAGAGACTTTGGGTCTTGTAGCGCATTGTAAAGTTTTAGGTTTCACTTTGAGTAAAATGAGGCCCCTCAGGGAGTCTTAGCACTGGGGTGGCTATTGAGACAATGTTGAACTGTCAGAAAGGGCTGAAGACTAAAGCAAAGAGATCAGTTAGGAGGCTTTTACAATATCCCAAGCAAGAGATGATAAGGATGGCTTGGACTGGAGTGGTAGCAGCAATGCTGAGAGGGGATCAGAGTTCAGAGAAGAGGTAGAGTCGAGGAACTTCTGATGTGTTAGATCAAGGAGATGAAAGCAAAAAAAGAGTCAAGGATGGTTTTGTCTTGGGCAAGTAACTATTAGGAGGAACAGTCAGCAAGGCAGGAGAGTGGGTTGTCCTACAAGTCATGACCAAAGGTATCTGAAAGAGGAAGAGATGATCAACTAGCTCAAAGGCTGCCTACAGGCCAAGTAAGATGAGAACCAAGGAGTGACCTTGGGATTCAGCAATGTAGAGGTGACTGGTGACATTAAAAAGAACAGCGTGAACTGAGTGATAGGATAAGAAAGTCCAGTTGGAGAAGGTTTGAGAATGAGAGAAGAAAAACTGTAAGATAATGCCATATGCTCTAAAATGGTTGTATTTTTAAAAGCCATTAATTCAGACTTATTAATCTAAATGGGTATTGTGACCACAGCAATATGAGTAAGTTAATTTTATTTGTGAATTCTCTTTTTCAAATGAGAAAAAGGTTTTATGAAATGGGTTTCAGCATTTTTAAGTCTGGCACTATTAAGTGAAGGAAACCAATTGCTGCCCATGGCGAATCTGCAGCTTCAAAATACTATTATAGTTAAGACTACCTCTCTTGTAACCTTACGTACATACACACATGCATCCATACACACAAGCACACATATCCCAAAACTGACATCATAGCTTCCAGTTGAATAGTAACTCATGAACAACATCTCTCATTCCAAACATTTCATTACTGATTCATAGTTCCTTTTGCATGTCATAACCACCACTTACCTTAACATGTTAAATGATGTCTCTCATTCTACAGATATTTGACTGCCTTTTCTACTTGTGGATACATGGCCACTGTCAACAGTTCAGCACTGAATGTCAGAAAATCTTAAGCTTGGGATTAAGATTTTGATTTTGAGACATGCTAACCTAACATGTCTCAAACATTAAGGTTTTGAGACATGCTAACCTAACATGTCTCAACAACAGTCCGGTTCCTACTGAGAACTTCAAAGGTGCTGTGATGTTGTTACAGTTTGTGTCTAGATATCCCCTCAAAGCCTCATGCTTTCATAGGTGGGATTTTCAGAGGTGACTGGTGTGTGTGGTGCTAGGACTAAGGATGTGTCATTACCAAATCAGTCCACTCATTGGTCTGGCACCACGCTAATCCACACTAATCCTGGTAGCCTAGATAGAGTATAAAAGGGTCCGAAAAATGCTGCTAAGGCTCCTTGCTTGCTTGCTGTCACCTGCCTGCTTGCTGTTGCTTCTCTATGATGCTCCTCTGTCATGTACCACCCTGCCTTGGAGCCAGTTGACTATGGACTGAAATCTTGACAAACTGTGAGCCAAATGAACGTTTCCTCTTTTAACTTTGGGTGTCAGGTATTTTGTTGCAGCAACAAGAAAAGTAACTAGGACAGAATTACAATTCAGTTCTTGTGTTTTGATGTCATTTTGTTGAACCATTAAAGTCAAGAGTCTCTCCACCCAGGGACAATGCCCATTTCCCAGAAGGCTCTGTTTCAGAGACACAGAACCATAAATACCAGTGCAGTGCATGCAGATTCTTAGTCTTGTGTTATTTCTCAATTTTATGCTTAATTTGCTCCTTTTGGTTTTATGTATTTTAACACAGCCAAGAATGTGTGTGTGGATTTCCCCATAGTCCTTTAAATGTTATAAAACTTTAATATAGAGAGATAAAAACAATAATAAGCCATGCCTCCAAGCCCTCACATTTAGGTTCTTTATTTAGGTTAGAAAATAACTAGTTTTACATACTGATTTGGCTTTTCAAGTACTTGTACTGCTTTAAAAACCCTTGTGCCTTTCCTTGACTTTCTCCCCCACCCAAATGGAAATTATATTCTACTCTTAATTTGGACGTGACTCTCATTGATTGCAAAAAAAACCAAAACAAAACAAAACAAAAACTGGCATCTTTACAGTTCTTCCAGCATTGTCATAATGGCCTGCGTCGTGTGTGAGCCAATGCAATTTACCATGGTTTAGAATAAAGCCAAGACGGATGCTCAGTTCCCAATTTTAAGCATGCAACCCTGGAATGTCTTTTGGAAAAAAATGAAATAAAGCTCCTGGTAGTCTGGTGGGTTAGTCTGTTTTCAGCATAATTACCTTCTTTCAGCTTTCTAATACCCTTAAAACCTCTGAGTGTCTTTAATGTACAAAGTTCAACAAAAACACCTTCAAAATAGATTAATTGTAATTATGCTTAATATTTGTTTGCTGCTTTATTAAATAAACTACATTTGCCTTTTTTTAAAAAAAGGAAATTCACTTAACTATCAGTCACTCAAATGTTAAGTGTACAAATAAAATGAAAAACATTTATTACATAAATTTAATTACAATTCTAAGAAATACACATGCAAATTAGATAGAGTTCAATTTGCAGATGCTAATCCTCATCCTTGACTCCTTGATCTTGCCCCCCCCCTCCCCATTTCCGTCTGCAGTTCTGGACTCCTAGGGAGCCAGCTAGAGGTCTGACTTCTCACAGTCGGAGGATCTCCGTTTTAAAGAAATGTTATATTTAGCACATCTGGCATAGTAGCAGTAAACAAACACTACAGTCTTTGTAACCCTCTGGTGCAGGCCCTCCTCCGACTCTATTCTGCCTTTTGCCTTGTGAGCTCTAGTTCCTTACACCTGAAATGACCCATCTTGACCAGGGAGGGGTCCTGAGACAGAAATATGAATTAATGTCTCGAAAACCAAACTCCAATGGAGTCCAATATAGGAGAAAATCACTACCTGCAGAATAATGTGATGTTGCAGTTTAAACTACATCCCCGGACCCAGGACAACCTTCTGTATGACTTTTTATTTCCTGGAGGTTCTCCCTGGAGGGAATCGCCCGGCCAAGTTGCGCAGGACCCAGGCTGCTTTCTCCTCCATGTGCAACCCAGGCGGGGACGAGGGGAGCGGCGGCGTGGGGGTAACTGCTCGGTCCTGCACAGACATCTGTTTCTCGTCTGCCTTTGCTGTGGCAGAGGAGAAGAAAGTCTTTTGCAGAGGGTGGGAAAAGCATGGATTTTTTTTTTTTTTTTTTTTTTTTTGATCACGAGCACACACAACAACAAAACTAAGCCAAATAAAGGCAAGGCGTCTCTGAAGATTGCAGAGTGGATGCATAAATTCCGCTGGGGCCGGGCCTGGGGCGCAGGGCTGGAGGCAAGTGCGCGTGGGGTCTGGTTGCGGGCTGGAGCTGGGCCCGCGCGTCCCCGGGCATCGCGCGGGAGGGGAGGGCGGAGGAGCGGAGGGGCGGAGAGCGGGAAGACGGAAGAGGGAGAGGGAGAGGGAAGGGGGAAGCGCAGGGGCGGGCTGGCGGGGTGAGGGAGGGCGCCCCGCGTGCCGAGGCGCGGCAGCGGCGGGCGCGCAGGAAGGAGGCGAGCGCGGCGCTGTCATGTTCCCTCGCTCGCCCCGAGGGCATCCTGCAGAGCCTCTGCGCGGAAATCCGCGGGGAAATGGCAAACAGGATTGACGGGTTTCACGCGCTCCGCGCTAGACGCAACCGCTCATTACCATAACCATCTGCAGCGCGGCGGCGGGACCTGCCGGGACCCTCGGCCACCGCCGCCCGGCCGCGGCCAGGACCCCGAGTGCACGGCCGGAGCGGAGCCCCGGAGTGACTGCGGCCGCCGCCCACCCGCGGACCCCGCGGTAAGAGCCGGGCGGGGGACCGGGCCACCCACGCGGGCCCTGCGCGCCCTCGCCTGGGGCCGCGCCCGGGTCACCGCGCGGGCTCGCCGCTGCGCCTTGTCGGGGGCCCGGGCGACCCGGAGACCCCGCTGGCCGCTTGGTCCCCATCCCGGGCCTGTGCGAGGGATGCGCCCAGGGCTGGGCGCGCGGCGCGGGGCATGTGGGCGGGAAGGGGTGGCCGTTAGGGGCGCGCGTGTGGAGAACGCAGCTCTGCAGCCGCCGCCGCCGCCGGCTGACACTCCGTCCCCGCCGCGCCGCCCCCGCACTCGCCCGGCCGCGGAGCCAGCCTGAGAGCCCGCTGCGGGCGTCGGCGCCCCTGTCCTCGGCTCACCTCGCTGCCGGCTCTCCGCGCCTCCCCCGCGCGCCTTCTTGGCCCGCAACTTCCCGAGGAGCCGGCGGGACCGGGGTGTGAGGCGCGGGCCCGGCCAGCCTGGCCGAGCCCGCCCGCGCCATGAGTCACTGCCCTGGAATCCTACCTTTGGGGTTTGTTTCCCTTAGAAGGAAACTTAAGACGGAGAATAGCTCATTTTCCAGAAGAGGCGCTGGGCGCGGGCACCGCGCAGAGGCAACTTGCCTTTGTTCCCAGACACTTGGGGTGTCGACTCTCTCGCGCCGTGAGGGCCAGGCGCTGCCCCTGTCCGGCTGAGGCCGGGGCAGCCACACCAGGCCCGGGGGTGTGTCCCTACGCAGCTGCCAGCCTGCAGCCTGCCTGGCCCGCAGAGGACTGGCCGGCCAAATCCCAGGCCCGCAACCCCTACCTCGAGCCTGGCTGGAGAGCTGACCCAGGCTTGCACCCAGGAACCCCTGGAACTTGTTTGGCCCAGCACTGGCCTCCCCAGACCCAGGACACAGCCTAAAGCTCCTGACCCTTTTGGACTGTGTCTCTCAGATGCTTCCCAGGGTGGACAGGGCAGAGAAGCCACAACTGTCTCTTTAGAAGGGTTGAAAGATTCTGTTCTGCCGACCCACACCTCCAGCACCATCACCAGCAAGGAAGCACTTGGGATCTTGTTAGGGACCACGCTAAGGTCAGGGCTTGATTCTACCTGGGCAGAGAATTTAAACTGACCATGTCAAGAGTGCACTGGAAATTAGCCTGTGCTTTTCTTTAAAACTTTGCAAGTCGAATCAGTCCTCCAGCTGGTATAATGCTCTTAATAACATTCAATTCAGTATTAATAATACTAATACTTCAATTCAGTATTCTTCAGTGTCAGGTGGGAGTGAGGTGGGGTAGGCTCATTGTGACCAGGCGCCCCTTAGATTCCAGGCGGGGACTGAATCCCTAGCAACTTTCTCCTCTTAGCATAGAAGTGAAGCTAAGAATAAGCCCAGCTCAGCTAAGGAAACCCAGTTGTATGGAAATGCCTGCTAACTTTGCTGTGACCCTGTGCTGGGGACACTCAGTGGCTCTTAACCTTCTAAGGATGCTTGAGTGTCATTCCCCAGCAGCCTCCTGAATGACAAGGAGACAGGAAGCCTGAAGATGAAGGCTTGAGACTTCTTAAATTTGTGAAATTTGTGCTCAAACATGCTTTAATAGCCTTTTTTATTGCTCACTTCTCATACTCCAAAATGATTTTTTTTTGCCATAGTACGTATCTCCGTGACCCTATTTAGTATTAATAGCACATCAGTCTGTTGGCATGAACTTCTGAATTCCACAGCAGAATTATAATATAAAAGTCATTATACAGAGAACAGTGAACTTGGCTCTCTACATGTAGAACAAATAAAGATTCCTTGAAATACGGGTGCTTCGTGCTATGCAGTATTTCATGAACATTATACTTGCCGTCTTAATTTGTTAACATCCCAATGTAAGTTTTAAATAGCCTGGGAAGACTCAATTACAATATCCCCTCCCCACTCCCAAATAACCCCAACTCATTCATGTGTTAGTCAGACTTAAATAAATCACTCGCAGAACTCAGCCTCTCTCATTTAGGATTTTGTGTGTAACAGTTTCCAATTCAAAAAAGAAAAACTACTGAAATTATATGTTGTAAACAAAAGAAACAGCCAAGATAAAAACTATTATGCCACATTTCAAGTTCGAATGGATAATGATGGGATTTCATATGCTAGAAACAATACTGAAAAATAGAAACACTGAAATTCTTAACCAAAAAAGCTACTCTCCAAGCATCATTAAAAGATAAACAAAACTGTGACCAACATAAAACAGCATAGGGCCCATTAATGTTTTAGTGTAAAAGGTAATTGCTGTCAGGGGCCTGTAAATGCTTTTCCTTCTAAGGGCATGAGTTTTTGTCAACCTGCTTTTCTTGATGTGTAGTAGAAGTTCCACTAGACAAAAGCTTGGGTCTTCTTCCACAAGCCAGCACAAAAATGAGAAGAAATTTCAAGCTGGCAAATACTATGGTTGTCATCAGTGCAAGAGAGAGAGCTACTGATTCTGATAAAAAGTTGCGATCTGTGTGCTCCTGGCAATAGCATTTCCTGATCCAGTTGTCTCTTAGAGTAAGTAAAGAAATTGGACCATTTCATGAGCGTCTCCTGGAAATCAAGTATAATTCCTTGCTGCGGTACAGAGTTTGATGGGTGATAGACAGAGTGGTATAGTTTAATCAATAGAGGCTGAATTTCTTGGTTGATGATTCAAAGAGAGAAATAAATTGCATCTCCCACTCTTTCTTCACAGAGTCAAAGAGAATTGTTGGAACCTCCTTCTCTCTCTCTCTTTGTTTTTTTTTTCCTCTCGTAATAAATCCCTGCTGGTGTCTCTTTAGGGGCAGCCCAAACCAACTAGATCATAATTCTACCCACAGACCCAGACATTTCGCCTGCCTGCAGTGAGATTCGGAAGGCAGAGACCTGGTGAGAGACCTAGTCCCTGCTGCCAAGGGCTCTCTGTTAGCCAGAAGGACTTTGTCACTTTAATGGAGCTATTTCCCCATACCTGATTGTTCCCTCCTGTGCCTAGAAGTGGACCCTTGTTATAGCATGTAGAGAATAATAGTCTCCCTCAAGACAATGATGGATTCTCCCTTTCCCCAGAACATTAAAGCTATATAATTTGGAAAAGAAAGAAAGAACTAGACCCTTACTGTGTATTTGAAAGACAATCAATCTTCAGAAAGCAAGCCTGACATCACTTCTGTGACAGTTCTTGAAATCACAGTGAGTGCAGGTTTATGTCTCCTATACAATCTGGCGGTTAGTGAGGCTGGGCTGTCACTGCAGGTCTGTGGCCCCGTAGATCTTTGCTTTGATGTCACACATGCTCCCCTGTCAGCTTACCCTTGATCCTGCCTTGACTCCTGTGTGGCACCAAGTGAGAACACTGAGCCTCCTAGAAGTGGCCCCACTCCTGCGTTATGCGGGGGTAGCCACAAGCATCATAGCGCAGGAACAGGGCCAACCAACCACACCCATGGTGTGACCCGAGGGCAGGGTGTGAGCCAGGACAGGGCAGCCATGTGTTTGCCTCTTGGAAAGTTCCTGCCTCTGTCTGGGCTTTGCAGTGGGGAGTTGCTGGCTGCCTCTGGCCCTGGAGGCCTGGCTCCTGTTTAATATTCCGCCTGCCCCGTTGATGTTGTGCTTGGCTCCTGTGGGACTGCAACTCACGGCTGGAAACTGGAGCCAATTTTCTGTCTTCATCTTGCAGTGTTTTGACTGGAGGCAGATCCAGTTCAGGCTGATCAGGGCTGGTGGAAACAACTACCAAGTGTCTCTGTCTGCCTGGCTCTGGGAGGAGAAAGCGGAGGAAGCCCCAGAACGTTATAGAGGAACTGGCTGTGGAAGCCAGAGGAGGAGGGGACAGGGCCTGGGACAGGCTGCACCTCCAAGTAGCAGTTGGGATTTCGGTGGGGGTTTCTGCCTCCCCTGCCCTTTTCTTTTGATTGATTAGCGGATTTCATCCAAGGAGGCTCCCAGGGGATTGACTAGAAAATTGATTTTGCCTTGTTAATAGAAAGGAAGCGTGAGGGTTTTGGCCCTGCCTCTTAGTGGCACATTTTCTGCAGGAAGGTCAAGAGGAAAATGTATTTAGGAGGCACAGCAGCTGTCTGGACGAGGGCTGAGGGGAATCTGAGAACAATGAGAGATTGGGTTCTAAAGATCCACCCTGAAATGCAGGTTGCTGAACACAGGCTGAGCTGATGGCTGCAGAGTTTGCTGAGGTTGCTTGGAAAAATCATCGAATGGTTGAGGGTGAAGGGGAGGCTGAGGCAGTAAAAGTTTCTCAAAGTGGAGAAACAAAGGCGCCAAGACTGTCTCCTGGCTTGCTCTTGATTAGAGCTGTTTTCCTTCTTTATTTTCTTTTTCCAGATTTGAAGCTGTCAGAGATGACTCTGGTTCTGTCCATGAATAGATTCTGTGAGCCCATTGTCTCAGAAGGCGCTGCTGAAATTGCTGGGTACCAAACACTATGGGAGGCTGAGAGCTACAGAGGCCCAAGCCCCCCTGGGCCAGCACAGGCTCCTTTGCAGGGAGACCGGGGAGCCGGTCCCCCGCTGGCAGGTATCACCCTTCACCTTCCTTACCCTCTGCAGCCAGCTGGTAGACAGATGGAGATGCTGCCTGCAGCGCCCTTCTGAACCGCGAGAGCTCGTGCTCCCAGGCTGTCTCTCCTAAGCCAGACAGGGCTCCAGGGGTGGGATATGAACTGCATTCCAAGCCTTGTCTACCTGTGCCTGTGTATTAGTCAGGGTTCTGTATTTTTAGAGGTTGGATTTTGATTTTCTCTGCTGTGGAATTAAGTCATTGTCTCAGAGCTGCACAAGCCCTGGTGGGCTGACAGAGAAATCTTTATAGGGACTCTGTGCTTTGGGCAGGCAGCTATGTGCCTCTCCTCTTTATGCAGCTCACACTTGGTTTTAGTAGGGTTTTAAAGGGGGGGGGGGATGACAAAAAAGTAAAGCCAAGAAAACAGAAATATGTTCTTTCTGATTATTCTTACAATCTATGATGTGTTCCTTTGCATTTTTGTACAGTGAAAGCTATTTTTTAAAAAGGAAGTGAAATATAAGGCAAGAATTCAGGAAGGTATATTTGCCAAAAAGGTAAAAGCTGTGATCTTTAAAATTTAGGCCAAATTTATTCACAGTCGCCATTAAATTTTAAGAGTGAAACAGACTATAATTACACAAAATTTGTATTTAAATGTTTAAATTTTGTGTTTTAAAAAGAACTATTTTAACTTTAATGTGAAGATAACCATCTGTTTACAACTTAGAGCCAATAATAATATTTTAAGGTGGCCTGGTTATCAGTGGTTCCATGTGAACAGTGGTGTTATATTGTCTGAATTCAATGAAATAGTTTTTATAAATACTGATACTGTTTCTGAGCTGTTAGCATTCCTCTCATTATAAATTTTGCTGTTTGCTTATACACAGAATTATGATTGTGAGTATTTAGTAAATATTGGAAGATGGCATTTTCCTCTGAAATTGCCTAGAAATCCCAGCCTGGCATGGGTCACAGAATTTTGTATAATAGTCACTATTAAGACAAATGTTTATTTTTAATCATTGCATGTACAGGCAAAGATGCAGCCAAGTTATTCTCTAGGAAGAAAGGAAATGAAAGTATTTTGTTTGGAGAACCTCTGGCAAACCGCATGTCATTTGTCATTTCTGATTTATTACCAACAGGATCACATTACAGGGGAATTTCAAATCCTATAACAACATCCAAGATTACATACTTCAAGAGGAAGTATGTGGAAGAAGAGGATTTTCACCCACCACTCAGCAGCTGTAGCCATAAAGTATGTTTTTTTAATAGTCATTATTTTTATTAAGAGTTTAAAATACTTAGTAACAGTTGCTTGATCCACTTCCAAAAAAATTAAATTGTTTTACCCAGAGCAATGAAAATGAGATACTTCTTTGTAGAACCACATTAATCGTTGTCACTTTTTTGAGTTGTACATTATTTTTCACAAGTACTTGAAGAGAGAACCCAGGAAGAGATACTCTATCCAGAAATAACAAAATTATATAACCCAGCAAGTGTCTTTTTATGTGTGACTTAATATTTCCTGAGTAGCAATAAGGCCCGTGTGCTGGGACTGCACTTGTTCCTTCCTGAGGCATTTTCCCAACCACAGCTCTGCCTCCAGGCACTAGCACCACCTCTGTGCGTGCCCCCAGCGAGGTGGTTTCCCAGGGCTTTTCCTGAGCCCTTGGGACTGACCATCCCTTGGACCTGTGTGTGCGATGCCAACACACGCTTCATATATGTCAGTGTTCCTCAAAATATAGAATTCTTTCCCAAGAAAAGACCAAAGCTGTCTTTTTTGCACATCTACTAAGAAAATAGGGAAAGAGCACAGGATTGTGGAGCTGGGCACCTAAGCTTTGGATATACGTGTTCTTTTTCCCTGTATATAGTATGCTTTCTTCAAAAGCAGTTTGTTGATTTGATCAAGGAGGGTATAAACCCAGACCATAGTTGCCTGAAATTTAGAGAAGAGTTTCAATAAAGCTTCCTCTCTGTCTCTTTCTCCCACTCACCTCATCCTTCAGATGCTGCTTTTGCCCTGTTCATAAAAAGCCAGCAGCATACATTGCAAGTACTGAGTTTATCCCTACCCAGTTGTCTGTCTCTGCCTTGATCAGTCTACAGTGGTTTAATTCACACTTCTCAGGTCATGCCACCAGTTTGCTTTTTTCATGACCTAGAAGTCCTAACTCCCAGCTTATTTTCTTTGTGGGTTTTGTGTTGTGGTTGTGGCAGTTTTCCAGGTGCTGATGGATTTGCATAACCATCACTTGGTAATGGATCAGATAGCTCAGGAGTGCATCTTTTCTGCCTGACTCCCTAACTTGGTCCTTCAACTGCAAATCCTGTCTGAGTCTAAGGCTCATTAATTACCGTTGTCTTCTTATCAAACAAGGATAGTTGCAAGTATGAAACCCAGAGGAGTTAAAAAGGACAATCACAAAAGCCAAATATCAAACTCCTCAGTGGTGAGACCAGCTTGGAAAGATACTCATTAGGCCCTGCATCTTGGAATCTGCTTAAAAATAAATATGGGTGTGCAATACATGAGTGTATATGTCTGTGTGCATATGAATTTGTGTACATGCACATTAAAAAGTACATGTGAAGTACAGCTTAATGAATTTCAGCCATGAATATACCCATGTCAGTATATCCCAAGTCAAGAACCAAAATGTAATCAGCACCCAGAATGCTTCCTTGTCTGCTTCTAGTCCTTGTTCTTTGCTTCCCAAAATAACTGCTCTCCTGACCAGTTGGACTGCAGCTTTAACTTGCTATGTGTTTCAGCGTCTCCCCCACCAGCCCAGGAAAGAGCAGACAGCCTGTCCTGTCTTTCCTGGGGTCTACACTGGGGCTGGATTCCCCCGTGCTTGACCACCAGGGAGTCAGGAATGGGGTGGGCACTCTTCTGGGTGAGGATGGAGAGCACTGGGCTCTGCCTATTTCTGTGGAACCCTGGGAAAAACAAAAGCACATTCCCAGCCCTGGGGCACTGCTGCATGTGGTGGTATTTTTATGTAGTCTGTTTTCTAAGCCTTGTCTTCTTGGGTTTTTTTTTTGGTTTCAATTTTAGACCATCTCAATTTTTGAGGAACGAGCCCACATCCTTTATATGTCCTTAGAAAAGCTAAAGTTTATCGATGACCCTGAAGTATACCTCCGAAGATCCGTTCTCATAAACAACTTGATGAAGAGGATCCATGGCGAAATCATCATGCAGAGTAACTGGTGCTTCCCTGCCTGCTCTTTCGGCAGCACCTCTGCCCAAGAGTGGTTCATGGCCCAAGACTGTCCTTACCGAAAACGACCCCGCATGGCCAAAGAGGAGTGCGAAAAGTTCCATGCCTGTTGCTTTTACCAAGAATGTGGAGGCCACTACCTAAACCTGCCCCTTTCTGTCAATGCTAGTGTCGGAAGTGCCTCCACTGCCTCTTCCTCCTCCTCTTCCTCTTCCTCCTCTTCCTCTTCCTCTCCCCCTCTGCCTTTGCCAAGTTGTTCCCACCAGGTGGATTTCGATGTAGGCAGTGCACCTGTATACAAGAGTGATGGCCAGATACTCGCCAATGAAATCTTTGATACAAATGTCAGGTCGCTTGGTGTTCACGAAAAGGCCAAATTAAACGATGAGGAGGCAAACAGCAACGCTAACAGAGATGGTGACCTTCTCGGCCACGAACCTGTGGGCAGTGACCTTGATTTTGAGTGCAAAGGCCAATTTTATGATTATTTTGAGACTGGCTATAATGTAAAAAACAATATAAGTGAGTCTTGGAAAAAGTCTTTAAGGAAAAAGGAACCTTTACCAAGTAACAAACTGTGCTGCAGCAAAGCGAGTAAAATATGAGCCATCTTTTCATCGAAACTTGGAAGCATGCACAGCATGATCAGTTATCTCTCATACATTTTATTTTGAATGGATTTTATAGTTTTGTACAACTGATAAAATTATGCCATGAACATGCTGTGTCGTGTCAATGCCTGGAGAGCAGATTGCGTAAAACATCTCTATCGTAGGCATCAGTGAGCTACTTGGGATGGGATGATTTTACCAAGAAAACAGTCAACCTATGCTTCAAAGTATCTCTTAGGTTTCTTACAAAAAAAAAAAAAGTCACTAGATTAGATTGGGAATAATATACCCTTGTGATATTTCTGTTGCCCCCAGGAGCCTGTCACTAGTGGAAAAAAGTTCAACATGTTTGCCAGTTGATAAGCACACAATGTAACCAGCAAAGGATGTCTGCTTCTTCAGTGGGATACAGTAATTTTTTCTAAATAAAAGACTGAGACAGGGAGTTAGTAAAACGGCTTCATGGTGCTGTTAAGTATCTGTATTTAACAGTCTCTGTTACACATGAAAATAGGATGGTACACAATGAAATATACCTGTCAGGGGCTACACTCAGTAGTCTGCACAGGGGATTCCCTGTAAGTTCCCACTAGCCTGGGATGGGTGAGGAGGCTTTGAAGGAGGAGGTATACAGGGCGATTTTTGGTGCCTTACTTTATCTTAATTTTTGCCAGTGTGAAAATTAAGAATAAATCAGAGTTACAGCAGGGATTTAACAAACAGGAAAAAAAAAAACACAGGGTGGATCCATATGGTTTGGAAACTGTTAACTTTGAACTGTTATGTTCAACTTTTGATTCAACATCTCTATATTTCCTTTAATTTTGATGCCCAGTTGCTTTGGGTTTGGCATTTTTGGAATCGGAATGGAGGAGACAATAGAGACCTGTTAGGATCCAGCACTAGCTATGTGAGCTTTTCTATGGCAGCAGTCTGTTGCTGGGGTCTGGGAGTTTTGGGTTATGGGTTGTTTTCTTTTGTTTTCTTGTCCAATGAAGTTCATGAACCCCGTGGCATGCATTATACTTTAATCTGTTTTGCATCATTTCAATCATTTAGATTATAAAAGCATGTGGTTTTTTATATATGACTTTTGCTGTTGATTAAGAAGCACAATGTTAATAAATGATGTGGTGATCAATAAGGTTTATCTTAAAGAATGTAAAGATTTTAGTTTTTGGAAAGTTATTTTGGAGAAATGGGACTCGGTCTGTAATTGTGAACTACATATTTGGCCAACATTCTTCCCAGTGATGTCTTGAATTTCTGCTTTTGCAAGAGTGTCCAGGGTGGCTCTCTGAGCAGCCCTCACGCCAACCAGCTCCTCCTGCTCACTATTCCCATTGCCAAGGTTACTGACTGACTTGGATTTCTTTACACATTACTTCACAGAAACTAAATGCCAAATGGAGGAAGTCAGAAATTCCTCCCAGTTTCTCCAAGATAAAGTTTTTTTATTATTGCTATTAATATTAAATATAGGTCTCATTCATACAGTGTATGAGTAGGATCATTTGGACAATTGTCCACAAGGACCAATTTTTAAAACATGTTATTGTGTTATAGCTCAATAGTCTAATAATGTTTTGTCCTTTATTTTCAATATTCGATAAACATTTGATGTTGAAAAATTAGATGATAGATGCTTGTATATGAATGTGTTGTAATAAAGTGAGGTTTTCCTGATATATATTTATTAAAATGATGAAAATTCGTTAAGCTTTTTATTTTAATGGTTATTGGCTGTTTCTCTTTTCCATTAGTCTCTGTTTTGTTAGTCTTCTATTTAAAAAAAACCTCAAGATATCTCAAAACAGTGGACAGTGGTCACACAGTAGTTTCCAAAATAAGGAGTATTTTAAAAGGCCGGTGTTTTAGAATGGCCTTAGTTTGTAGGTTTGTTTATTAAGAAACAAGATTAACACATGATATGATTGATAAGGTCATACCTCGATGTAAAGACTTTTGGCTTGGGAAAATCTCTCCTTGCTAGCCTCTGCTTCAAGAAAAACCTCTGCTGGCAGACTTTGGAAAGCTAAGTAAAGGTCATCACCACTTGAGGAAGTGGCCTTGCTCCTCAAGATTCCTGTTGCTACATCCCATCTAGGTGTGGGTCCTTAACCAAACCATTAACCCTCATCCCTGATCTTTCCTTTCCAAACGGGAGCAGTTATAAACTATGCTGTGGCAAAGGCCCTTTACAAAGACAAAGATGTCATTACATGATTCCTCCCTTAAAATCATATTACTCTATATGGAATGAAGGAGGAAGGAAGTCACTGTGTGACATTACTGATTAGAGAAAAGCGTGTTCAACATAATCTTTTAAGCAAAAGACATTTAGAACATTTTATATGCTATTTTATTAAACAAATGTTGAAGTGAGTAAATGAAAATATTTTTAGAGCCTGTTGTTAGCTCTGTAAAAGCAAGGCTGCAATTCTTCTGATCTTGAACTTGCATTGTAACTCCATTTGATTACTTCCTTTCGGGTATCAGGAAACACAAAGAGAGGGGCCTCAACAGACATTAGCTTCACGGTAAACGTCAGACACAGAAGAATTCTTATGTGATGCCACCAGGCTTTTATATCCCTCAAACACACTGAGAGCAGGAAGCATGTCTAGAAATAATTAGTTGTTCAAATCCATGTTTATGACAGCCCTATAAATTTGAAGTCGTTTCATTTGTAGTTAAGGTTATCACATCCCTGCCAATCGCACTAGCCTTTTCAAAGGATTCAGCCTGCCTTTGCCAGCAATGGTTTAAATCAGATTTAGAACTGCTCCATGAAGAGAAAAACAAAATCAGTATTGAAGTAAGAGACAATGTATGGTTTCTACTAATTCATTTTGAAATTGTCATGTTTTGATTCTGCGGTTCCAAATAAACACATGAAGGGTCTTTTATAGTGCATAATCAAAGTCTACTCTTTCTATTTTATGTGATGCAGCTACATGACCTGAGGTGAAACAGTTACTAGTTTAGAGATTGTTCCCAGCCTGTTCCCAGCCTGACTACATACCATGTTTTAGCTGGGAGAACTCACGTAGGAATCACTCTGGCAAAGATGTAAGTTATGAACACTTGAATCTTGCATCCTGCCACAAAGTGCATCAGCAAGTGAGTTTAATAAAACATGCTGTTTAAAATTAGTCTGTAATTTCCCATTTCTCTTCAGTATCTGTGACAGGCTGAAGAACGATGACTAAACGAGGAGAATTACACAAGCTAGTCTGGTGGTGTTTGCAAACCATTGCCACGAGCTGCTTCTTTTTTGGTAAACAGTGCTCTGGTGGGCTGCCTATAGTTGTATTTTTTTTCTTAGTGTTTATCCAATTTGTTAATTTTGAATATGCAAGCTGCTTATTCAAAGCCTGGAAATACCTGCTTTTGACCACAGTGAAAGTGACAGAATGTGTAGAGGTTATTTATCGTTTTTCATGAAATTTCCCGTATTTCTCAACTTCATTTCATAACTATTCCCTTGATTTAAGTTGATAAAATTTTATAAAATGCCTTACTGGGAGCAGGACACACATAAAAAAGAATCTGCAGAGACAGAAGTTGTGATGCTGCTTCCCACCAAGACCCCTAAGATAATTAGAAAATTTCTGAACTGTGAGGGGCAGGAGCCCGTGTACCCTTTGGTCTGTGCTCACTAGCCACCCTTCAGCAGACATTGCCTCCACCCAGTCATCACACAGGAGCAGCTGGATCTTGGCCTCCCGTAAGATCTCACAGAAACCTGATACTTCTGGACCTGTCTGCAGCAGCCCTCAAAATGCACCTGTGGCAACTCTGCATCCTTGCAGCATTCAGGAGCTAAGGCCGCTCTCAAACGTGCACCATCACAAACTCACTTCATGCCTGTGTGTGGATGACAGAGTGAGTTACACAGGAGCTGTGACCTCTGAGTAGATAGAGTCAAAGAAGTCTGAGAATATGGTGCTGCTGGTATATGACCCACTGAATGCAGTTCCTTTAAGGAGAAGTCTAGAGACTGAAAAGGTGTAAAGAAGACAATTGCTTTCTTTTGTTATCTCTCTTAAGCCAGGATAGAGATGTTTTTGTAGGAAGAGATAAATTTTAGAGCTGGGAAAATTTCTCATTGTCCTCCAAGTCCATGGATGTCACCAAAGCATCTTTGTGATCAGGTACAGTTGCTGGCTAAAGACACTTATGTCCTGTTCCAGATGAGGCATAGAAGTTGTTGGTTTGTGGTGAGATTAGAATATAGCAGAGAGTTCTAACTGTGGGCTTTGGAGTCAGATTGCCCCCCTAGGGCTGGGCAACCTTGGCCTTGCCGAATAGCTGTGGTACTTCCCAGTTTCTTGGTTTTGCTGACTATACAATGAGGTAGCATGCCTTTGGGTGAGTATTCATTCTGGGTATGCAGGAAGAGTGAGCCTCAGTAACTTCTCCACAGTGGCCCCACAGGACCTGCAGATGAGCCTGGCAGTGCCAGTCCTCCTTTTGATGGAGAGGGTTCAGCCTCTTAGATTCTACACAGTGAGTTCGAAATTCATCAGAGGACGGCACCAAACCCGGGATCCCAGGGCTTTCACACTGATCCATAGTCATTTGTATCTGTGGGATGTGTTTAACATTTCAAAAAACTTATTGAAAATCATAAAATCTGAAAGTGGTTATATTGGAGAACCTATGTCAGGTTCTTTAGCTTTGTCTGGAATTAAATCAACTCTGGCTTAAGACAGATGTCATAAACTGAGAAGGAACTCTGGGAAAATGAGTCTTATCCTTACTAAATGTAATTTGTTTCAATGACAGAATCTTCTAGAACAATGGATGCATGACAAGAATAAGAGGTATCCACAAGGAAAAGACTAAAATTCTTAATCCTCTGACAAATCTCATCTTGTCAAAGTTCAAGTTAATCCAGTGACCCTGTTGATCTGTTCTCTTAGACCTCATTTATACTCAAGAAAACACACAATTGGGTTAAAAATTCTGAAAACTTTAAACACAGCACTATTCTTGTGATCCTCTACTTGATAACGAAACCAAAGCAAAATTTTTTAGATAAGGATGAGTTGAAGGGCTTCACCTGTCATAAAGTAACTAGTTTCTCTTTTTAAAATCTAAGCTTGAAAATCAACTATTTCAAATTCTCATTTCTCTTCAGTCCCCTAGTACTCAGCTTAACTAATGATATCAAACAAAGATTCCATTCCATTTCCATCTTTCTTCATTTTTAAAGAATCTATGTTTTCCACAAAGCGAACTAATGATAATTGCTGATTCATAGGCTCTGAGGGGATGAGAACAAACTGAACCGTGAGACTGGAGAATCAGAGATGGACACCAGCACATAATGACAGCAGAGGTTGTACTGTGCCACAGTGGCCCAGGACTTCTTGGGGTCAGGCTTTCCTCCTACCCTACCAAACTGGAATAGTTTGATGTGTATCAATAGCTGGCACTGAGTGGCTAAGGGTGGCACCCAGGCTGGCCATCTTCAAACACTGTTTGGACACTTAGCAACTGAACTAAATCTTTTTCTTTTAATTTTCTAGTGAGTAGGATTCCCACCAGTAAGCAGATCAATGAGGATTCTCAACCTGTCCTGCCTTGGCCCTTGACCCAGCTGGTTTTGGCCAAGATGACCGTGCTCCATGGAATCTGTCTGGAAACATTATTGGTTCCTGAACAGGAAGAACCTAGTAAATCTGGGGGTCACCTGTTCACCTGGGTGTCATAGTGGCTGAATAAATACATACTACGAAGAACTCTGGGATGGAACTTGTAGGAATTAATTCATTTCCAGCTGGGCAATGCTGGTGCATTCCTGTAACCTCAGCATTCTGGAAAGCTGAGGCTCAAGGATCGCAGGTTGGACCCCAGTCTAGGCAATTTAACAAATTAGTGAGATTCTGTCTCAAAATTTAAAAAGGGCTACCTCAGTGTGAAGACCCTTGGTTCAAAATTCATTTCTACCTCTTATTCTCATAGATCAGACAAAATTTCACGCAAACATCCTACAATTTTCTAAATTTTTGCTTATTTTCTTAGAGTCTGTAGAATCGGTTTCTGGCCAGGTGACTGTTGTTTTCATCACAAAATTATGAGCAAGTTAGTGATGATATCGCTGGATTCTTGCCCTGCTCTGCCGCCCACTAGCTGTTGGAGAGCGGCCCCCGAAGTCCTCTGGGTCTTCATTTTCCATTTCTTAAACTGAGAGGCTGGACTCAAAGGGCTTCTAATCATTCTTTTCTGGCTCTAACATTTCTTGATTCTAATGACCGAAGATTCCTGATCCCTGCTCCTCCTCCAATATTTTTATTTGAATTTTTTAAAAAAATGTTTCCTTTCCTTCCCCAGGGTGCCCACCCCACAACGCCCGGAAAACAGAAACTGCTTCTGAACGTTTTTATAAGAGCAAATCTCGGAGTTTTTCTGTCCAAAGTGATTGCTTTGGCGCTTGAGTGCTAACCCATTGTCTGCAGTGCATTCCTGCGGGTAGCGCCCCAGCCTCTGTAGCTCCCCTCCCTCCACCCTCGGGCTTCCACAGCCCGCCCCTTTCAGCCCTTTAGCTCCCCGGAACCCGCGGGGCGCAGGGGCGATTGTCCTGGCGCGAGACCCAGCTCCGAGCCCGCAGCCTGCCCGCACCGCGCAGGCAGGGGACCTGGGAACCCGCTTCCCTCTCCTGTTTATGCGCAATAAAAGAGCCCGACTTTCCCTTCTTTTATGAAGACAGTCCCTGCAGCTGTGACTGTAACTGTTTTTTGTTGTTGTTGTTGTTTTCCATACCAGCCAAGATTATGGCCCCATAACCCAATTAGTGTCATTTGGTGGTGGTCCAAGTGCTTCCCCTGCACGAGTTTTAATTTGGGGATCCCCAGAGGCGGTGCTCCACATCTGTAGCCGACCTGTTCTCTTCTTCCCTATTTGCCCGAGGTTTATGGGAGGATTAACTGTGTGGCCTGGGAGGCGGCTGCTCCCTTTCATCCGCACGACTCCCGGGCTGCTAAGGAGCTTTTACTTTTCCTCAAGCCCTGGTACCTGGGAGGGTGGGCGGCCCAAGCGACTGGAATGAATCAGTGATGCCCTGCAAGCCCGAGGGGCGCGGTTGGGATGTGGAGGAGAGGCACGGGCAGGGCTGCTCCTGGGTAGCTCGGGTCCCCGCCAGGTTGTGCGGGGCTGGGACCCGGGGCCCTGCGAGGTGCCTGCCCCCCGCCTCCCCGCCCCCACCCTGGCTGGCGAGGGCTGGCGAGGGCTCCGGGCGCTCATTGTGCAGGCAGCTGGCACCAGCTGGGAAGGGTAATTAGCATAACAAAGAGCCGGGGCGGGAGTGGCGGGGGCTCTTGGAGCGCCCGGAGCTCTGCGGAGCTGCAGTGTCACATGCTGCGGCGCACCCCGTCCGCCGGTGAGACTCAGGGTGCCAGGGGCCGGGCCCCCAGAGCGATCTGGCTAGGTCGCCGGGAGAGGACAGTGTGTGCGCGCGCGCGGATGTGAACACTGCGAGTACGCGCGCGGCTGCTCTCACCTGCGGACAGAGGGGACCTTCCCGCCCAGCAAGGCCTCTTTGTTTCCGGTTCTTCGCACTTCACCTGTTCTCACCCCTGGCTTCCCCTCCGACTTCCTCAGAGACTGGAAACCAGCGGGCCTCGGTCTTGCGCCCAGCGCCCGGGTGGACGGAAGGGTCCACTTGGTGACTCAGCCCGAGAGTGAGAAGAAAAAGCCCAGGTCCCTGCACACTCCTGGCACCAGCGTTTCGGCCCCAGCTTCTGATGAACCACCTCAGCCTGTCCGAGTAGGAGGCTTGCAACAGCCCCGGTCAGGAAAGCTGTCGGGAAAGGAAAGCTCTGGTGTGACAAAAGGTCACCAAGCCATAACTCGCCCCCACCGAGGTGGAACCCAGGGCTGTGTTCTTTTCACTGTAACATTTTAAGATATATTTTAGCACTGCTTTTTAAGGTGCTGCAAGATCTCGACTGGCACCCTGGACTGGCACCCTGGAAGCACTGTGGGGAGGTGGCGGAGGCGGCCCGGCGCTGTCTGCACAAGGTGCCCAGGGCGTGTTCTTTAGCCTCCTCCACCCTGGCTCGGCCCGGAGCGTAGCCCCCAGGATACCGCCCAGCCCCCTCCAGACTCCAGCTCCCGGCCCCCTCCCCGCAGCAGGAAAAGTGACATCTCGAGCGCCCGCCGTCACCTAGCTGTCGGCAGCTGCTCAGCCCCGGGCGAGGGGGAGGAGCAGGGAGGCCGCGCGCAGCCGGGGACGCGGACCCGGGGACCCAGGCGCTGCCCTCCGTGCCCTGGGCCGCCCCCGGCTTCCCCTAGCTGGACTGGGAGTCTCCAAGCCGCGTGGCTACAGGAGACCTTGCCTCGGTTGAGCAGCCCTCCGGGAGAGGGAGAAGAGGAATGAAAAGAGCCGCCAGGCTGGGACCGCCCCAAGCTCCATTATCCAGACTGCGTAACCGAGTTCCAGAGGGACTCGGCCCCTGGGGCCCCGAGCCACCTCTGCACTGCACAGAGGCTAGGCCTGAGGCCTGGGACGAGCACTGCCTCGGAAGTGGCCCAGCCTCTTGCCCGTAGGCCCAGCCCAGCTCCAGAACACAGGCCCTTTGAAGATAAACCTGTGTGCTTCCATAACCAGGACAGATTCCACCCCGAGAAGCCCAGTGCTGGCTCCCAGGCAGCATCCGGCTGCGAGGAGCCTGGAGAGAGGAGAGGGTCTGAACTGTGGACCTGGACCTGAGCACCACCATCTGAGCGCTCAGTAGGGAAACTGGAGGCCTGATGGGGCTGGTGGTCGCTACCGTTGTTATTAAGAGTTGAGAATTCTCGCAGGTTCTAACAACTGTGTTCATTCTCAATAAATGGTTTCTTAATAATCGTTTTAATTAGCAAAAAGGCTGTCTTATTAAAGCTAATTAAAGGCAATTTGGGAACCTTATTTTCATACAATCATAAAATTAGAGAAACAAGAGGCTGGAGAAATGGAGATTGTCTCAGCTCTTCTGTGCAGGAGGCAGAGGGGAGCTGGGAAGAGACCTCACCCCTCAGTCATGGCTGTGCCCTTGGAGTGCTCAGTGGGTGAGCACAGCCCCAGACTTGGGCTTTGCCTTAGTGCAGAGAACAGCTGTGGGCAGTGACTCCTCTGTCCATATCCTCCAACCTTAGTCTCCAGTCACCTACATTCCTCCCTCTGTTCTCTTGTCTGTTCTCTCCTCTAGTTATGGAGACACCACAGAGAAGGAAGGTACCACCTTTGTGGCTCTGCCATTCTCTGACTTGTCGCCCCGGTCTCCAGCTTCATGGGGTGCACTGAGCCCCCTGCCTCGGGCCTCTCCATGCCCCCCAGATCTCAGGCCAGGCCCCCTTCTCCTTGTAGAGAACCTTCCACTCCAGCCACCTCTGTCCACTCCGCGTCTGCTCCTGCTGGCCTGCAGTTCTCCACCCTCAGCCTTCCTCTCTGCTTTTCCTTAGCCCACGACAGCCTGTCCCCATCCCTTACAGAGCAGCCTCCCTCAGGTCCATGTTTCACAGGAAGACTTCCAAGGCCACTACAGGCTTGATCCGTGAGCTCATATAGGAATTATGTAGGGGAATGGGGACTGATTTTTTTTAGGAAGGTATTATAACGTGGAAATGAAATGTAGATTTTGAAGTCACAGAGGCTTCACACAACTTCATCACCTGAAGCGAACACCCTGACTTCTCTAAGCTCTGGTTTCTTCATGAGTAAATGAGGCTAAAGTTGGTACCTGCACTGTGTTACTGGGATTTGGTGGGTAGATACTCCAGTAACACTTTTCGCAATGCCAGGCACTAACCAAGAGCTCTATGCCCTAGTTGACATGGGAAAAATTTAGGAGAATTAGTAAATCTACCATGAAGAGAGAATCTCCAGTGACAGGGATTATTTGGTGATCCAAAGGCCCCCAGTGCCGCAGGTCCTGCCTTTCATCCTCCTTTTCAGGGTCCCTTCCCTGCCCTCTCCTCTGGAACCCACCACCTCATACTGAAGTTATACATGAATACTCACTCTGCGCACTTTGTCAGAACCTGCAGGAGAAAGACCTCGGCCTTGGGCTCAGTTCCCTACTTCCAACCTCCATCCTCCCTGTAAATCACTTGTTCTAAGCTAGTTCTCATTGTCTGGACACAGTTCTCTACACCATGCATAATTTAAAGTAGGAGCCCTTTATTTGGGCTCACAGTTTTCGAAGGATTCAGTCCACAGTCTGCTGGCTTTAAGGAAGGAATGATGGGAATGGTGGGAAGGTCTGGCATAGGAGAGCTGCTCTGGCCATGGAGGCCATGAAGCAGAGCCAAAAGGAAAGAGCCAGGGAGGGTGCCAAACCTTCCCAGGGCCACCCTCAGTGACCCATGCCTCCCAACCAGCCCCACCTCCTAACAGCGCCTTTGGCTTTGAATTCATGAGTGAACAGTCCCTGAGTGAGTATAGTCCCTATGACCCAATCACCCTCCAAAAGCCTTACCCCTGAACAGTTTGGGGGGATATTTTAGATCTAAATCACAATCTTTCCCATTCTGGCAGGAATCCCATAGTTTAGGAGAGGGCGCCAGCAAATCCAACACCTTGAATGCTTGCCCACCTTGACAGTGCTGCTCTGGGCACACATACACAGATTTTGCAGGGCAGGCTTCACACCTCTCCTTATGTGTGCTTAGACCATGGGACGTGAGTGGTGCTGAGTCCGTGAAGGGTGGGTGGGGTCCCTTCTGCCCCACTTGTAGCATCCTCTGGATAAAACCTTAACCCCAGCAAAGCTGAAGTAAGTGGAAGGACAATGAGCAGATCCATGAACACACACATTTAGCTGCCTAGCCCCCAAAGTAATTGTTGCTGCAAAGGCTTCTGTTAATCATAGCTGTTATCACTAGGCCTTGTGCATCCCACTATTCAGTTTTGGATAAGCAGCTCACTTTCTCCTACCAGGGGCTGTAATGGAAGCAGGAGCAATGCTCAAATGAACCAGCAGTGCCCACATATCAAGCACAGAGGTTGTTTTGCAACCAAGAAAGGGACTTAGTTCCTATCCCAGAGCATCTGTGGCTGTGTCAGCCCCGCCACAGCTTCCACTGGGGTTGGAGATCCTCAGACATGTATGATTAAAGCCCCACATTATATGCAGTGGCTGCATTTTCAAGGAGACAGAGGAAACCACACAGGACCCCTGGGGCAGGACACAACGCTGCTCCTCAGAACATTCCTTTTTTAAAAGTTGTCATGGAATCCAATTAACCAGCTGGAAGGCCAGCATGGGCAAGCCTCCTCAGGGTTAATAAATAATAGAGCATGCCCTGCCTCGGAAGGGTATCTCTCTGCTCTGAGTGCAGAGCCTCTGATGAGCCCTCTCAGCAGAAAGACACACAGACCTACACGGTTCCCTGGTCCCTGACACTCCTGTGGGTCCAAGTGTGAAGGCCCTGAGGTAGATGCCCCAGAGGTGTGGGGGTACAAGCACCCTTCCCTGGAGTGAGGGTCACAGTGGACCTGTCCTGAAGGAACAGAGCAGGAAAATCAGTCAGGAGGTCTGGTTCTGGCTCTAGGGCTGTCTCATTCCCAGACAAGTGCTCAGGGCCTCCTATCCAGCCCTATTCATGGTGAGGACAGAAGGGTGGACATAGTAGGCCCACTCCACAAGTGACCCCTTGGGTGCTCTCTGCTTCTGCTAGGCCATCACTATTGCACAGAAATATGATTGCTATGGACATGATTACACATTTAATAGAAGCTGCGTTTAATAAGTTCACAGAAGTAGGTGATCCTCATTTTGATAATACATTTTATCTAGTCTACAATATATAAAATATTACCAATATTATGAGCAGGGTACTTCCCATTCTTTCCTGTTTTACACTAAGCTTGAAGTCTAGTGTTTTGTTTTTACAATTACAACACATATCATTTGACCAAGGTGCATTTTAAGTGCTCAGGGCTATCTGTGGCTAGTGGCTATCATACTGGAGGGTCAGTATGAATTCCCATGATCTTTTGTCCAGGGGACCAAACAGCTCACAGCCATATCCCTTGTCCTCCCTCCATCCAGGTTCCATGTTCTTGCTTTTTGGGACCCCTCAGTCCAGCCTTCTAGTTCAAGGCTGTGAGAACACAGAAAGGCATTGGAAGCTGCTGTTACTTCTGCAGATGCCCAGTGAAAACTCACAGGCACAAGAGCATCAGTCTCAGGAGGGCCAGCTCTGGTCCCCACTGCTGAGGGTAGGAGTGGCCAGAATGCATAGAGCCAGGACTAGGCAAGCAGGGTATGGGGAAGGTGTACTGACAGTGTGCTCCTGGGCATGAGGGCTTTTGTTAGAAGCAGATGAGGAGCTTTTAGTCCTCTCTGTTACCAGAGCAAGAGAATGTGGGTGGCAAGTAAAGTCTTGTCTGGGAGAGCACTGGCAGGAAGGTGAGCCACATGCCCAAATGATCACCACTTTCTTCCTTTAATGTGCCTCGGTGCCATGCAAGCTGGGCCAGGCCTGGGACAGGCACAGCCCTTCCAGGTCATTGTGACTGCTGGTGCATGTCTGCAACCCCTAATCCAGCTGTGAGTATCTGTCTCTGCATGCTGTACATCTGAGAACACCCCAAAGGGGGAGCAAATCCTGGATTCACATGTTCTGAACCCCAAGTTTCAAGGACCACAAGTTGGACCGATGACCCTGTCCTGCCATGCCCTTCCTTCCTCCGCTGTTGTCTTCTCCCCTGTGGGAGAGCAATGGATGAGTGAGCAGAGTACTGTCCCAGAGAGAGGGCAGAGGGTGGCAGATGCCCCAGCCAGGGTCTTTGTGCCTGTGGAGCAGAGGTGGATGCTGCAGGCAGCTGAGAGCCCTTCAAGGAGCAACATTCATGAACCCAGAACCTCGGGACATGATGTGGACTCAAAGAGGCCCCTGCACGGAGACAGAAACATCACAAGGGCCTGGTTCTCAGGCCCTGGAATGGTACCAGGGTTGCTGACAAGTCCAGCCTGATGTTGGCCCTAGGCCCCTAGCTTTGAAAGGGGAAAGAGGGCTGGCTCATTAATCTCTCACTTTGATAAAACACTACAAATTATAAATAAATAAAAACGTTTACCTTCACCACGGAGGGATTCTCCTAACCATGCCATAGGGTTGCAGGGCAGGTGTTAGTACCAAAGTTTCTCCAGGTGTGAAAATCGAGGCTTGCAGGAGAGATTTCCAAGGGCAGAGACAAAGCCAGAATGTGAGCTTCTCCTGAAGAGCTCTCCAGAGACACCACACAAAGCAGCCTTAGAGTAGGGCTCAAATAATTCAGAGCCATAGATCCTTGGAGGAGTCTGATTTTAAAAACAACAACATTGAATCTTGTTACTGAGTACTTTCAACAGTTCATGACCTCTTTGGAATTTTACAGAAAATATCATGCGCACCTCACCTTTTAAACACAGAGTGGAATGGATGGGAGAAGAGGATCTGATTTGTAACGGACTCTGTGATACTCAAAGGCTAAGAACCCATGGTCTGGACCAATCTCTTCTCTTGACAGATCAGGAATCCAAAACCCTTAAAAGGGCCAGTGATTGGCCCAGGGTTATACTCTCTTGGGAGCAGATGTGCCCCTGAGCTCTGAGCAAGACTGCACCTTTAACCTACACCAGCTAGGTGAGGACCACAGATACCTGAGTTGGTCATGGCTCCAGGGAGCACTCCCTTGGGAAGCACCAAGGTCAAGACAAAGACATGACACATTAGATTTACCCTTACCTGGCTGTACAACACAGCTAAAACTCTCTGGACATCCCTCTTCTTGAGACCACGATCCCTGAGCTCCCTTCTTCTGAGCAGCAGTCTAAAGATACAGGTCAGTAGCCAAATGACAGAGACAGTGGAGCAGGGAAGGGTGAGGGGAGGAGAATATAGACAGAGACTGAGGTAAGAAGGGGCAAGGAAATGGGGTGGTTTTGTGTTATGCTTTCATTTTATCCTCTGGAACTAAATTCCCTGTTCCTTATCCTGTTTGACTATGATAAATTTCTCCTTAAAGTTTGCTGCTGAATCGTCTGAACTGATCAGGGTCTTTCTCTATAAAACAAAGCAAACATAAAAAGCCAGAATCCTTCCCATCTGGTTTATGCATGAAGGGATTTGTTCAGGACACTTAGAGAACTGAAAAACACAACTCTAGGCTCAGTTTCTAGGCTGACATGCAGAGCTCCACTGTGGCTCTGCTGCCCACTCCAGCCCACACTGTGTCTGCTGTGACCTGGTGCCAGCAACAGGGGACAACTCCTTCCTATTGTTCCCTGTGCCCCAGTAACTCTGTGCTGAGTAAGGAGATGGACTTAGATCAGTCCTGGCAGCTAGGAACTTGGAAAACATGGGTAGTTTTATTTGGCTTTACCTTTCATTGGGAAGATGGGTTGCATATTCTGAAGGACTATCACGATACCAAGAGGGTATGGAAAAGATTTGGACGACCATATGTAACATACGTCTGTTCATGTGCAGAGGATGCTGTTTTGAGGTGCTTGCTGTGTTTTGAAGTCTCTCGTTTTAATTTAAAAACATTTTTTAAATGTTCATGTGACTTTCATGTTTTCTGTTATATATCTCTGTCTAGACATAGCTGCATATGTCTATACATACATATATATCACATGTAAATACACATGTATGATATGTACACATTTTATTTAATATAATAAAGTCATCACTGTGCTGAGTTCATAGGCATAAGCCTGACTTGTTTCAGATAAGTTGATACTCTGAAAACCTTTTTATAAAACTCAGGCACTGAGGAGAACATTTGAAGCAATTCTTTGGTTTCTCTCTGCCCTGAGCTGTATGCACACCTAGGCCATTCACAGTATTGGGGACTGAGGGTGGTTAATGGTCCTGGCTTATCTGGAATAGACTTGGGGTCCACCTGTGGGCCCCACATAATACTTACAAGGACCTCTTTCCCTGTACAAAGTGTTCCTATCTAGATGATGTGACATGGTCAACTTCTTGGGAGACACCCAACAGTCTCTGGCCTGCAGGACAGGCTAACAGAGTTGTCACTGCAGGATGACCCAGCAGTCCCAGCAGTCCCAGAGACTGGGTTTGAATCCCTTGGGAGAAATGCAGCTACCCACTGTGAGAGGCCAGTGATGCAGGCCCTCCACTGCTCCCACAGATGGTCATGCTCAGGCTGTGGCCTCAGGCCAGCCATGACCACCATGCTTCTCAGAAGTCTCCTCCCCAGAAACCCAGTCTGATAAGTGCTTATCCCAGGACATCTTGTGTTGTATGAAGTTCACTATGGCCTGTTTCCACATTAGTTTTGTAGGGGTTTTAGGGATGCTGCATTCCCTACAGCCCTGCCTCTCCTGTCACACAAGCCATCTCTGGATCAGGAGCTATCCATCAAGGATCCCCAAGTGTAGAACTAGGGCTCTCATATGATACTGGGCACTCTCAGTGGCAAAAGACCTCTCTTCTCCCAAATGAGTTCCCAAAGACAGGAATCCTGTCCTCTGGAAGACAAAAGATTTCATCTGCTCCTTGCTTCCACCCCTGCCCTCATTGCCGTGTTAAGTTCCCAGGGTTTCAGGCAAAGTACAGGTAGGAAGCCTATTCTCCTAATTAGCCCCCAGTTGGCTGGGTGGAGGGGTGAGATTTGTCCCCGTGAAGCCCCACTCCTGGCAGTTGTGATTTTTCCAGTCTGCCTGGCCTGCAGGCTGTGGAGTGCTCCTGCCTAATGAAGCACATTCTCCATCTGTGGTCCGGCCCTCCTGGCAGCTCCAGCTGCCTGGGGCCTGGCTATGGGGAAAGCAGTAAAGAAGTTCCCTGTCTCAGCCCCCACCCCCTCCCTGCACACCAGGGGATCCACTCCCCCATGGCTGGCCCCACCCTACCCATGTTAGGTTAATGAGTCCCAGGCCCCACACCTCAGTTCCCTGATGGGGTTGACCTATTTAACTGAACAGCCGCTTCCAAAAGTAAAGGTTGTACATCAAGGCTCTGCCCCTGGCCACAGAGACAGACCGTGGCTGTCTCTGACCAGCTTGGGCGGGCGCTGGCACTCCTTGTCCTGACTTTTTTCTGTCCCTCCCTCTCCTCCTTTTTCCAACATCTGCGTCCAGAAAGGAAGAATAACCTTGTTTGGACTGGCCTTCTTCCACCCTTCATTTTTTTTCTCCCTTTCAAGCGTCTTGTCTAAAGCAGACTCAGTTATATAAACATTCCGCCTCTTTCCATAAATCGGCCGCAAGGTCTGAACAATGGAGTTACTGTGCAGGGAGAGAGGGGGCCCAAGGCCACACCCCAGCAGTGTTGGTCCCTCAGCCAAACAGCACCAGAGGCTCATTCTTTGAAAGAACCAAAGAGGAAATCCAGAATCTCCGGGCTAGACCTTTACTGTTGTGTTTGGAGCAGTTTCTTCACCAAAGCCTTCTCGCCTGCCCCTCCTGCCACTTTCCACAGAACAGAGCAGATTTCTGTTTTTTTCCTTAACTGCCTGACAGTGTGTGTCACTGTATCTGTGTCCTGAGGCAGAGTGTGTGGATGATGGAGTTGGTGTGTGTGTGTGTGTGTGTGTGTGTGTGTGTGTGTGTGTGTCTTTTGGCAAGATTTTTGGAGGCACACCCTGAATATTTTGTTGACTTTTTCTCTAAATAGAAACGGCTAAACCCCACTAATTCAGACCAGTTGGAGAAAAGTGCAGAGGGGAAGAAAAGTCTGACTTAACACAGTTAAACTGAGGCCTTCTTACTTCTTTCCAATGCATCCAGTTATGGGAACCAGGCTAATCATAGTGGCAGGCACCGTCCTGCCAGGCTCACTCCAGGAATTATCTTGCATGCCTAATTAATGTGAGGGTTACCTGGGGTGTATGTAGAAACACATTTTTTCTTAGGTGATTAGATATCTTCAATATTTGTAGTACTTCTGATTGGCTTAGTAGCTGTCTTCCTAGCCTGACAGTATGCTTTTTGTTCTTTATGGACAAGTCCTGTGTCTAAATTCCTTTGTTACATAGTGCCTATTGCCACTCCTAGGAAAAAGCAGGTGTGCAAATGTGTTGAAAAGTGGCTGGCTGGATGGCTGGGTAGATGAATAAAACTAGGGTGTTAAGAGAGGCACAGGAAAAGAGCCTTGTGTCTAGATGTCACCCCCAAAGCCTTGGATGGTCATAGGTGTGTTTTTTTGGGTTTTTTTGTTTTTTGTTTTTGATGTGGTTGAAGCTAGGATTAAGGGTGCATGATCACTACCTTAGTCCACTGATTGGCTTAGCATAGTCTTAGGTAGCATTAAAGGTGCCCACCATTGATATGAATGCTATGAAAGACTTTGCTTTGAGAAGAGAGCCCCATAGCACCATGTTCCAGAATGGCAGTTGCCTAGGGAAGTTACTATTCAGGATTGGGTTTACAGGCACTACACCCCTGTGACCAAAAAAGGAACTGTCTAGTGGCAGACCTTGTTATCACCCATGTGATGCTGGTTTTAGGTGCATGCAGAATACAAGGGTTCTGGAGTTAAGAAGGGTTCTATCCATATTTCAGAAGGAGACATGGGAGGCCAGGCAGTGTGCCCCTGAGAGGGCAGTGTGGATGCCGTGTGAAGCCAAAGGTGTAGTGAAGACTCCATAAGGTTGAAGAAGCCAGAAGCATGGATTGTCTGAGGAAAACTACAAAAGAGGAAGCAGAGTCTATGTCAAAAGAGAAGCTATGGGAGCTACAACCACCAGAAGTGCTGTAGTGGTTGAACCGTACAGCCCCTTTGGTGCTCACATGTTGCCACAGCTTGCCTCCAGTGATGCATGTGGAACTATAGGATTTAATGTTTGCCCTGCTGAATTTTGGATTTGCTTTGGCCCATTCCTTTGTATTCCCCTATTTGTACCTTTTGGAATGAAATGTTTATCTTGTGTCATTGGATGTTGGAAGTGTTTAACATTTGTACAGGGGCCTGCGACTAACAGTTTGCCTTAAATCACAGAGGAGACTTCAGACTTGGACTCTTTAACAGTGACAAAATTGTTAGGAGGGACTGGGGATTTAGCTCAGAGACATAAGTGCCTTCCTAGAAAGCATGAGGTAGTGAGTTTGATCCTCAGCACCAGAAAAAAAAAAAGTACCTTACAGACTGTTAGGAATTTGGCAATTCATAGAGATGGACTAAATGCTTTTTGCATAGAGGCCAGAATTCAGCTCCAAATCCTACAGTGCACAGGATAGCTGCTCATGACAAAGAAATGTGCATGAATATTTGGGGTCAGTGCCGTAGGGGAGCTGGCTTTATAGGCACTTGACTCTTACCAAAAGAGAGGGAAGCCTGGCTACTGGCTACAGGGAAAATGTTATGGCTTATATATAAATGTGCCCCAAAGCCTCATGTGGTCATAGGTGGGAATTTTTAGAGTGCCTGGATCTAGGGTGTGTGATGCTGGGATCAAGGACATGATGGTAGGATCAAGGTGTGACCTTATGGGTGGGTAACTTGGATAAAACAGAAGGACAGAAAGAGAGTTCCCATTTGTCATTTGTTGCTTGCTGCTTGCTGCCTTTTGCCTGCCCTGCTTTGCCATGAACTTTTTCTCCTCTGTGATAGCCCTCGCTATGCCGCTCTGCTTTGGAGCCAGCTAACTATGGAATGAAACCACTACAAACTGTGAGCTAAAAACCTTTCCTCTTTTAACTTTGCATGTCAGGTATTTTGTTTCAGCAACACGAAAAAGTAACTGAGATACCTTGGTAGCAGGGGTTTGAAGGAAACTTCTTGCCAGCCTCATCCTGGCGTCTGGGGAAGAATGTAGAACTATGTCAATGCCATAGTTTAGGTTGTAAATGTTGCCCAAAGGCCCATATGTAAAGGCTTGGTCCCTAGCTTGGTGATATTGAGAGACGGGCCCACAGTGAGGTCATTCAGACATGGAGATGTGGGCTTAAAGCTGATACTGGGATCCTCCCTGTGTTCTTCTTCCCTTTGACCACGTGGTGAATGGTTCTGCTCCACCATGCACTCCCTGCCATGATCTACTGGCTTGCCACAGGCCCAAAACAAGGGGCCAGTCAATCTTGGACTGAAGCCTCAAAAACTAAGAGCCAGATAACCCTTTTCTTTTATAAGTTGATTGTCTCAGGTATTTTGTTACAGTAACAGGTAGTTGAGCAGGAGTACATAACTGAGAGCATTGCCACAAGTTTCCACAGCAAGTGGCCGGAGACACTGACAGCAGAGGTTGGGCCTGTGTCAATGAGTATGAGATGACAGTATGAAGCAGAGGGAGGAGGGCCAAAATAGATGGAGGGTGAGGGTAAAGGTGTAATGAGGAGTAGGCATGAGCAGGTCTGGGGCAGGAAGCAAGTAGGTCATACAAAGGTAAAAAAGAGCAGTTAAACAGAGTGAATGAAGGTGCCAACAATGAAGATGCTTTTGTCTGTAGCTAACAGAAAAATTTGAATATGTTGGCTGACATCATTGTTTCTCAATGAGGGACTTTTATTCCCCAGAGGACATGGGTAAGGAAGGTCTGGGATGTTTTTGGATGCCAGGGCTGGAGTGGAGGATGTGACCTGAATCTGTGTATAGAAACCATAATTCAGCTCAGAAGCCTACAGTACAGCTGTTAGCAGCAATGTTGTTGAGAAACTCTGGCTAAAGCAATAAGGAAAAATTGATTATTCCGTATAACAAGCAGTTCCAGGCCCAGGTTATTTTATTTGTTCATTCAGGATCTGGGTTCTCTATTAGTAGGCTTTGCCTCTGCCTTTTTGGGGTTTTTATTCTCTCAGAGCCACAAGAGGCTATAGTGGCTCCAAATATTACATCTTGCCCCAAGAGCATCCTCCTTTCCCTTTGTTGTCTCATTATCTCTCTTAGCCTGTGTATGGTACCTGCTCGAAATTCATGCTGGCCTTCAACCCACACTGATGCTGGGAGAAGGAACCTGAAACCTGAAGAAATTTTATACTCTGTTAGGGAAAAAATCTTTCTTCTGGAAAGGGATAGGATGCTATGTAGTTCCCAAAAACATGTCCCTTGCCCACTGGGCTCATGAAACTGAGATATGTGTTCCTGGCCTTCAAGCTTGCTGTGTGGCACCTGATTCTGCATCCACTCTCTCCATCAGACAACAGACATTTGCAGAATGTCTTTCTGTGGTGCTATGGGCATAACAGACAAGGTTCCTGCTGACCTGGAGCTTTTGCTCTTGTGAGGGAAACATTAACCAAATAATTTCACAGATGATGTACAATTATAGATAAAGATAAGCAGTGGTTTAAAAGCACATGGGGACATGACAGCATGTAAAAGGAGCTCTTGTAAAGAATTGGGGGAGAGTCAGGAAAGAGTTCCTCAGGCAAGTTACGATGTGGAGAATGAATAGAAATTACTTGGGGAAAAGGCAGAGGACAGAGGACACTTCCTTGGAAGATGAACATGTTTGCACAACCCATCACTGGGAGAAGAACACCTCGATCCAGGGATTGACACAGGGCAGGGCATTACAGAGCAAAGATTCAGGAAAGAAGTGTGTGGCCTTTGAGAATCTTGGCATGCCCCAGATCTAACAGGACTTTGTAGTACATGCTAAGAGCATTCTGGTCTTGATCTTAAAAGCAAGAGAAGTCATTTAAGTGTTGTAAAGAGGGTCACTATTGCAGCATGAAGAACAAATCAGAGAATCAAGCTACACCTGGGGAGATGAGAGGCTACTGCAGTACAAAAGCAGATGAGGAGAGAAGGTAGGTTGGACCAGGAGGATAGAAAGAAGAGAGGCTGTAAGAACACATGTAAGATAAGAATGATGAGATTCGTTTTGGATTGAGGGGGAAAAGGAAAGTTTAAGGATATTCCTAAATTTCTGGATCAAGAAACCACCTACTGAGAAAGCAAGGCAGAATGTCTCACTAAGAAAGGCAATACTGGCAGAGGATCAGACCTGTGGGAAGTCATGTTTAGTTTTGGACACGATGGGATCAGCTCCTCTGAGACATCCAGATGAAGATCAGGCAATTGTGTATAGGGATCTAGAGATCAAAGGAAAAGACTGCATGGGAAATATAAATGTAAGAGATATCAGCGTACAAATGGCATCATTGTTGTCTATTGCTGAGTAACAAATGACCTCAACATTTAGTGACATAAACCAACAATCATTTATGATAGGATTTTCAGCATGGTAAAAGTAAGAGAATGTAAAGTAAAAGTGGCCTTTATTCTAAGAACTCAGAGAGAATCCCAGGACCACTCGTGTCTGGATTTCTCTGCCGGACACTTGGTGTGGGGGGCATACATATAACTTTGGTCTGGAGTGGTGCCTAAAGGAGGCATTGCTGATGTGCAAGCAGCTGATTGGAATTCATTTCGTGCCATAAGTAAATTGCCTGGGGGTGAGGAAAATGACCTTAAGGTAAACGTCCTTTGGTCCTGCCTCTCACTGCTGTAGTGTCCTATCTAAGGCAAAATCCTTTCATTCCCGTTTTTTTATCGTTAGAAAAAGGGTGAAGTTTTTTTCTCTCTTATTACTTCCTGCTGAAAGGTGGGTGCCGTATTGGGGTTTAGGAGGGTTGACAGGATGACAGTTGATGCCCATGCAGAAGCTGGTGCCAGGTGTTTTAACTAGGACAATTTTATCATTGGTGAATGCCCACATGATAGACTTGGTTGTAGTCCTTGGGATGATTTGCTGTAACAGGGCTTTGGTAAGTATATCAGCAGTCTCCCTGGTGGGAAAGGCTTTTATCTATCCTGAAAAAGTACAAACAAAGGTGAGAAGATATTTGAGAGTTCTGTGGCAGGGCATGTGTGTAAAATCTGTCAGTCTTGACCAGGGTTGTATCTGAGAAATGGGTGAATAGGAAAGGAGGGGGTGTTATGTGTCCCTGAGGAGAAGTTTTACTAGAGATAACAAGCTGATGAGACCTCAGAGTCTGGGTCAATCTGCATAAAGGAATAAAAAAGGCATTTTAAAGATCTATGACTGTAAAGTGAGTGATGGAGGGAGGGATATGAGGAGCATGGTATAAGGGTTTGCCACCACTGGGTGGATTGGGGTATTGATTATCCTAAGGTCCTGTACTAGCCAGTAAGACCCATCAGGCTTGAATACTGGGAGAATGGGAGTATTATAAGGTGAATGGGTAGGTATAAGAAAGCCATTGACTAAAAGGTGCTTAATTATAGGTTTAAGTCTCTGTAAATGCTTGGGAGCTATGGGATATTGGGGAACACAAGGAAAAATTGAAGGATCGCTGAGACAAATTAAAATAGGCATGGCATGGGCAGCACAGGTGGGATTGGAAGTATCTCAAACTATGGGATCAACCAGAGAAGAAGCCAGTCTGGAACCTGCATGAAATAGGCCCTGTCTGTAAAGGCTGCACAGTTGGCTGTTAATACCCCCTATAGAGTCTGAGGACTTAATATAGTGGCCTGAAAACTCAGGAAGAACACTATACATGGCCTCTGTGTCCACAAGTATAGAGAATGTCTTACCTGAGACCTTTAGTGGGACTTGGGGCTCCAAGACGGATACCTGCATGGAGGATGTGGGCCCTGAGCCCCATCAATCAGCAGCAGCAAGTCCAAGCAGATCTGTCAGAGATGAATCTGGTGATGATGGCATTTCCTGTGAGGGTGAGGGGTTAGAGAATGCCTTACCTGCCCTCTGGTGGTTAGGATGTTTGCTCTTCCAATGGCCCTTGATGTTGTAAGAAGGGCAGGGCCCCAAAAGAACGCCAGGATTGGGGCATTCTTTTGCCCAATGTCCTTCTTTGCTGCACTTGAAGCATGGTCCAGGAGGGGCTTGAGCAGCTCCACCTTGTGTCAGTTTATCTGTCTCTGAGCTCCAAGTGTCACTGCTAAAAGATCAGATTGTTATTTTTTATCTCTGTTGTTGAAAACATGAAAAGCCACATTAAGAAGGTCTCCTGTGGGGTTTGAGAGCCACGTTTAGCCTTCTGTCTTGGGATCTGGCCTACAGTGGAAGGTATCTGTCTCTTTCACAGTCACAAGACATCTGGTTTTTTATCTTGGGTAGGTGTACCAATTAAGTCTAAAGGAGACAAAGGCAAAGAATCAAGTATGCAGGAGTCAAAAAATATAACCAACAGGGTATTTATGATTATAACTTTAGTAATGGCTTCCCCTAAGGAGGATAAGGTCCAGGGAATTTTAGAAAGCGCCTCCTCTGCGCCTCTGAGGCACTGTCGCGCCCCACTCATGCACAGCCCAGTGCTGTCCACGTGCACCTTCGAGCACCTTCCCCCACCATGAGCCAGCCTGCCTCTCCCGGAGTGCACACATGGCTGGGATGGAGGGAATGAGAAATTGTAGCCTAGTGGGTGAAGGGGAGGAGAGGACGACACAGGGGTCTCAGCCTTTGGCTGAGAAGGCTGCGCAACTTGGTATGTGAGCTACAGGGGAGAAGCTGTAAAGACGGGAGCCGCATCCTAAGTGTGGGGAGAGGGAGAGACCCTGGTGGAGCAGAGTGAGAGAAAGACACATCCTTAAAGTGAAAAAGGCCAAAGATGAAGAGTTTCTGCCAAATTGCCACCATTGTGATAAAAGCAAAAATAAAAGATCAGCTTTTTGGTTTTGGGTAGCCTTTTAGAGGCCAAGAGCACTAAGGTCATAAACCAGGTACCCCAGAGGTGTGTTTTTTGGGGGACAGGAAGTGGTCCCCATGACCAAATTGTAAGTGAGCTGAGAGAACAACTTCGCCTCAGGAAGTAAGAGCCATAGCTCCCCCCAAGGAACTGTGCTGGGTCAACACATAGCAAAAGAGATCATCACCTATTCTGTAAGTGTGACACTGAGTGTGTCCCCACACCCATTCTCCTCGGCCTGGTGGAGTGCCGGGCAGGTTCCCAGTGAACAAAAATGTCAATCTTGCCTCAAGTCGTGCAGCCTAAGGAGCGTGAAAACTGGTATCCTTGTTTGAGGATGGCAGAATGGGTTTTCTGTTGCAAGCTTGCTAAGGAACAGAAATAAAAAAACAAAAAATCCCTGGACAGACAGCAGCTCACCAGTGTGCAGTGAGGAGGGTCGCTGTTGCATGCAGATTAGCAGCGTCTCAGAGGAAGAAAAAGGTGGTTTCGGCAGAGTTCTCAAGCAGGGGACTCAAACTGTGAGGGATTCCCAGGAGCCACTCACTCTGCCATTCCCAGTCAGGGAAACAACTGATAGGATTTTCGGCATGGTACAAGTAACAGAATATAAAGTAAAAGTGGCTTTTATTTTAAGGACTTGGAGAGAAACTCCATGACCGCTGGGGCCTGGCTTTCTCTGCTGGACATGTGGTGTGGGTGTCATACATATAGTTTTGGTCTGGGATGGTGCCTAAAGGGGGCATCGTTGATGTGCAAGCTGTCCATTGAAATTCATTTTGCACTATAGCTAAATTGCCTAGGGGCGGGGAAAATGACCTCAAGGTAAACGTCCCTTGGTCCTGCCTCTCACTGCTATAGTGTCTTATCTAGGGCAAAATCCTTTCCATTTATTATCATTTATGGTTTGGATGTGTTGAGATTTGGACAGAATACTGAGGAAATTACTTAATTCTCTTCTACAAAAGTTATCGTTGTCAGCTGGAAGATTCAATGGCTGGGAGTTGAAATCATCTGATGTTGACATTGGCTGTTTGCTGAAGCCACATGGGGCCACATGGGGCCTCACAACTGAAAGCACTAGTTGTCAAAGTGAGAAGTGAGAGGGAGGGATGGAGAGAGAGAGAGAGAGAGAGAGAGAGAGAGAGAGAGAGAGAGCAAGTGAGCAAGAGATATAGAAAGGGAGAAATGGAACCCTTTATATCACCTACACTTGAAAGTCAGTGTCACTTCTACCATATCTCCTACGACCAAAGAAGGCATAATCAGTCATCCAGATTCATGGAGAGGACATTTCGACTCCAAACATGGCTGGAAGGGTATTAGTTACAGAGTTTTGTGGAGTGGGATAGACACAGAGATTGGCTAACACAGTCTGCCATGGATGGTAATTAAAGATAATGAACAAAGTAACTAAAAGTAAGAAAATATAGATTGTCCCCAATTTTGGACAGTTTAATTTATAATTTTTAAACATTATAACAGTGTGAAAGCATAGACATACAACTATTCTTTTTCTCACCTTAAGAATTACCTTAAAAGTACTTGCTTTGGCAGCATATATACTAAAAAAATTGCCCTAAAATTACCTAAATTATTCTGAACTTCACTTTAAATAGGCTTTGTATTGGATAATTTTGCCCAGCTGTAGGCTAATGTAAATGTTCTGAGCACATTTTAAGGTTGGCTAGATTAAGCTAAGGTGTTTGATAAATCAGATGAATTAACTTCTGATTTACTATATTTCTAATTTACAATGGGATTATTGGAAGCAGCTATGCCATGAATCAAGGAGCATTTGAATAGCCGAGACGGGAAAAGAGCCTGGGATGGAGGTTTGGGGTGATTCTACGTGGTACGATAAAGACGAGGTATCTACAAAAGTGAGAGGAAAGAGACACACTAAGAACAGGAAGGAAAACAAGACTGCCACAGCCAAAAACTCATTCACTGCCTTATGTGTATCTACCAAGCTCCCATTGAAATAGTGAAGGGCAAATTTCCTGATTTCATAATTACGTTTCATTCTAAATGTCTAGTTTGTTGAAGATAAAAGAGTGGGTTTTGAATGTAGTAACACTAAGGTCATTGGTGACCTACATGAAAATAACTTTACGCAGAAAGGGGCTGAAGTCAGCCTGGGCGGGGTGAACAGTGACCTGAGGACCATGATGACCATGACAGGACTTGAGCAAGCCATCCTCCTTCTCCTTCTCTTTTTTGAGGCCAGTTTCTGCACTGACCGCTCATGCCTAAGACTCAGAAGTTGAAAGGGACTGCAGCTGCAGTGTGACTGGGAGGAACCTGCATGGATTTGCCCTGGACTCCTGAAATGTTTTGGAAGAAACTTAGGATACAGGTATTTGTGCATCTCCAGCTTCCAAACCTTAACAGCTCTGCCTCTGGAGTAAAGCATTTCCTTCACTCTCCCCAGTAGACTGCCTCTTTCTTTGGATAGTTTATTGATTTCTGTACAACTTCATTGTGAACTTACAGGCAAGTTGTTCTTAAGTCTATGCGGGTGCCTACCTTTCGATACCTGAGCTCCCCTCTTTCCTCTTATCTGACTTCAGGACTCTTGCTCCATAAAGTACCCACTCCAGGGCTGGACATAACAAACTTCTCTTGAGAACTCTATATCATCTTGTGCAAATCGTAAAAATCATCTGGGCCTGTTTTCCAGTCTTTAAAATGGGAATGATAATAAAATCCATCAAGTAGAATGGTTAGAAGTAAATGGGACAATGTGCTGTGGGTCCTCATGACTTGTAAACTCCAAAATTGTGACTTTGCTTGGTCACTAAAATTTCTTGGTAATATTGGATCAGTGTTCGCAAGATGTTAGGGCTCTTTTGCAGACCTACACAAAGCAGTGAACATTTTAGCAGCTCAATATCCATGTTCCCTGCTGAGGTCAAACAAAGACCCTTTCCTTTTTTATGTCAGCTGTTGTGCTATAATGCAAAGAGTAGTTGTTTCCTGTAGTTGCTTTAGTGTATTATTCAGGGTTTTACTAGAGAAACAGATATAACACAAAATACACAAATGTATAAGAAATTACAAGACTGGCTTATTATGGTTAGCCACAGGGTGAGATGAGGACGATTGCAGAAGCCAGAGGCCAAAGGATTCAATCCAACATCTGTAAGTTTATTGCAATGTCCTGTGCAAGTCCGCATCAAGAGACTGATGGGTCTGTTACAGAAGGCAGAACAGTCTATGCTGGAAGGCTGAAGGATCCAGGGCAGAAGCTGAAAAGTGTGATCTGGAAGCAAGGAGAGAATGTCCAAGCTGAAGGTGAAGACTGGAAGAATGGAACTGCAGAATGGAATCTGTCTGTCCTTCCTCCTTCCCTTTAATGCTATCCAGTTAATGAGCCACTCCACAGTGGCTCTGCACCCTACGGTGTAGAATCGCTAAACTGATTTAGTTGAACTTCTAAACTTCCCAGGTTGACACAATCAATAAACCACTACATTTATGTCATAATTTTGGGCATTTTGGGCTTTTTGATGGGGATTCCACTCTTCGAAATGTGCCCCAAGCACAGTGCTGAGGGGCTGACTTTTGCTTCCTAATCATAGGAAGAGTATGATGAACCCTCAGAGAAGAGAAGCTTTTAGAAGCACTCTGGGCCAGCATTGGTGACAGCACTGCTGGCTGGAGCAGCAGCCGGAAACATCCTGAAACAAAATTATATGCTAATCCCTTGGTGAAAATGTGCCCTAAGATTCACAAAGACCTAATAAGTTTCAACACTTGCTAATCTGAGTTTCACAGTGACTTTACAGAGCATTTATACCATGGTTTGCCAGGGCTTTGTCTCCCCAGAGTCAAACAGGGACTTTCACACATCCCCCCACCACTCTCTCCTGTCAGAGACAGTGGTCCAACAAAGCTTTGTAACTACCCTTTGGAGGTCTGGTCAGCTGCTTGTTTATGCTCTGGTCCCTGTGTTTTTGTTGCACTCACCTGACTTCTTGGGAACTGCTTTGTGTTTCTCCCCTTGTGTTTGTGCTGCAGCACCTTCCCCCCAGCCTGGGGGTACGAGGAACCTGTGTGCTGCTTTGTGTGTTTGGTTCTGCTTTCCTTTCTGTCCCAGCTATTTATATTTCAGCGGTTGCCTCCACTTTGATCCTGGAAAAAGGAGTAAGGAACACAAGTCTTGTCTAGATTCTGGTTCCCATGCAGGTGACACAAAGGAAGTCTCTTAAATGCCTACCATGGGAAAGGACCATGATTACTCTCCCCGTCAGGCTATTCCTGTCTACTCTGAGTAGGAACAGAATCAACAGGAATAAGAGGCAAGGACAGAGGTATTCTCCACACATGTGTCTGATTAGACTATTCCTGAGGCTCTCTGGACTTTAACATTCTCTCTCCCCAGGAAGCCAGACAGCCAACTGAAGAAAATCTACAGATCTGTGCTGAGCCCAGGCTTAAGGAGGTGCCTGCGGTGAGATGGGAGGGTTGTGGGCACTTGACCTTTATCAGAGTCCTCCGGCCTTCTGCCAGCTACCAGTACCCCCCCGCCACGCCTCACCAGGGTCCTCCAGGAATCCAGAGCCTGGGGATTGTATTACCTTCTGAATTCTATTAGTGCTGGCTGACCAGGGGCAGGATGAGGGCTCTGGACTGAGGGCGCTGTCTGGTAGTCTTTGGTGCCAAGGAGACACCTTCAGTTGCTTGTTTCTGACTTCGGCTTCAACTCCCCTCTGATCTCCTGTCTCCCATTCTCTGCGAGGATGTTGATTATGTATATGTAAATTTAAGAAGGTAAGAGCTTTTCAGATGTTCTTGGGGAACAGAAGTTAACAATAATACTATAATAACTGACAGGCAAAGTATCATTTATCCAAAATGGTTAGACTGAAAATGTTGAGGATTTCAGATGTTTTCAGCTTTGGGAATACTTTCATAAATATGATGAATTCCAAAGTCCAAAAAGGAAGTTAATCTACATTTCATATACACCATTTATATGATATATATGTAATTACATATAATAATTTCATATGATAGTTTTAGTTTGCCACATTTTGAGCACAATTGATCACTTGATTAAGCGTGGAATTTTCCACTGGTGTCATGTCATTGCTTAAAAAATTTGGGGCTTTGAGTATTTTAGATTTAGATTTGGGTATTTAGATTTTAGGTTCAGTATCTCTAATCACAGTATCTCTAATCATCTGGAATAGAGAAACAATGTGCCGGGCATGTATTAACACATTTCACTCTTGAAATATTGTCATTTTATAGTCGTGGAAAATGAAGCAGAGCCGTATGACCTGCAGGACATTGACCCTTCCAAATTTTGATGACAGCTCCCTCAACCACAAAATGGATTAAACAGAATGCACCTGGCTGCCTTTCATCTCATTCTCTTTGTCTTTTGTTGTTGTCTTTCCATAACAAGGAAAAGGAAACAGAAAGAGAAAGGTAATTTTTATCAGGTCCTGTTATGCTGGGCTTGTAACTGGGTCTGTACCCTTCTTCAAAAGCACCATATAGTACCTATTCTAGGTGTATGGTTACTACAGGACTGCCGGCAAGATGGAGAGTAAGCAGCAGAGAAAGCCTTTCTGAGAGACATCATGTGGATATCGGAATATACTATCTTGAGGAAGACAAGAAGGAAGGAAGTGGGTCCCTGGGACCCAGGAAGAGTCTAAAGTCTGCATTGAACCTCACAGAGAGTAAAAAGGAAAACTTCAACAATGAATAAGGCAGTAGCTGGCCTTCACTGCATGAAGGGAGCTGCTGGAACTTGGGGACGTGTGCTCACAGTGATAGTGGCAGCTAGTGACCCGGGAGGCCTCTGCGGAAGGACTTGGAGGTGGAGGAGAGCAGCAGAGGCAGAGGACTGCACTGGCTGGTGGTGAGTGCAAAGGACTCCTGCGGGAGGGAGAGACTGGCTGGAAGCCATTTTGGAGTGGAGCAGGATAAGCCCAGAACCAGAACTGTTGCCCACTTCCTCCAGCAGCTCCTGGCTGGGTGCAGACCCGTGGAAACTGCTTGGACTGCAAGAAGCCCCATGAGGCTAGTTTCAGGGCAGGCCTGCAAAGGTTACCTACTTCTCTGTCATAAAGCAGCTGCTGGCTTGCAGGGTTAGGGTGGCATGATTTAGGATACTGTCTCCACGGCTATCTTACTAGTGAACCCAGAGAAAATCCTGGAAGTGGACTACTTTGTTTTGTTTTGTTCTGTTGTTGTTCTTTTCTTCTTTCCTTATTTGTTTTTTATTTCCTTTCTCTTTTTTTTGTTTGTTTTATTTTTTGAGTGTGTGTGGCTCTGAACCTCTTTGTAGGTGTGGTTTTGTTCCGTTCTACCTTTTATCTCTCCCAGTTCTCTTTTTCCTGACTTTTCTGCATCAGTTTCCCTAAGTTGGTGGGATCCATCTTTGTCTTCCAACCTACTTGTTTTTTTAAATTTTTTTCCTCCAACCTACTTGTAATTTCTTTCTCTTTTCCCACTTTCCTGTTTTCTCTTTAATCCAATTAAACCATTAAATCTTAACCCTTGAAGACAGAATTGATATATTATAATCTTATATATTGTATATAACTGTTTTGCACTCTGGTTACTACAGTCTCTGTCACAGCTACTCAGGCTTCCTTAGTAGCATGAAAGCCTCCAGGGACAATCTGTGAGCCAGTGACATAACTGAGCTTCAGCAAAATGTCCTTAATTGCCCAAGGTGGTTTGTTGCCTATGATAGGGGTGACCCAGGCAGCTGGCTGAAGGCTCCAGGTTGCTCCTAGCTCTGTGAAATGCATGGGTAAGACAGACATAGTGCCTTTGTTAACATGCAGTGCTATGTACATGCACAGGGGTGCACGCACACATACACACACACTCTGCTTCCTAAACTTGGGTCCATTTGTACAAGCTGATGTGTCTCTTACACTCTACCTGGTATCCACAACTACGAGGGAGTAGTATTAAGCTGTCCTTACCTGGGCATTTGTTATGTTCCTGGCATCATGCTTAGTACCTTTCATATGTTACTTCATTTCCTCCTCCCAATGGTCACTGCAGCAGTTTGTTAGAGCAGCCATAACACCTGCATAGGTGTGGCGTTTTCCACTTGTGTCACACAGTGCTCAGCAATCAATGTTCTCACAACTCGGAGCCTCAATCGAAGTGTTCGCAGGGTTAGTTTCTTCTCAAACTTCACTCTGTGTTTTTAAGATGGTCCCCTTATCCCCATATTTTTATATAGTCTTCCTGTGTGTGCATGTGTCTAAATGTGTGTCTCCCTGAATAGATTAAAACAATATTATCTTAATCCCCTTTTCCTCTGAGGACATCTGCCATACTGGATTAGGGCAACCCATGCAACACACTGTAACTTAACTACCTCTGTAAAGACACCATCTCCAAATATGGCAACTGAGATCCTGGGGATTAGTACCCAGCACACCAATTTCTAAGAAGATATAAGTCAACCTACAAGGATCCCATTTGCAGAAAGGGCAACAAAGACTCTGAGAAGCTGAGTAATTTGTTCAAGGTCATGTGGTAATTTGAATTCCTTATTTGGCTGCAATTACTATTTGTTGCCGAGTAGTATTCCGTTGACTACATATATCACTATTCTCTTATGCATTTTTTCATTGATGGAAATTCGTGTTTCTTTCAGGTTACTACGAAAAAGTCACCCTGACCATTCTTAATTGTTGTTCTTTCAATCAGGTGTAGCAAAATCAAACCAAATACAGAATATTATAGAACTTAATCAAAACAGAATATCGAATAGAGCAATACAATCAATCAGAACAAAGCAAAACAGTCATAACAATATTTGCCTTAAAAGAGATGGCAGAAGGAAATCCTCCCTATTTGCTACATTGCATATGGTCAACCTCCCAAGATATGCTCAGATCTCTGGCTCCTATTTGCTAACGGGGGAGCGGCAGATGGGATGTTTGATTCTCAGCCCACGTGCTGCTAGGCTCACAGCTGCTTACAGGGAGGCAGGCTGGTTGCTTCTGACTGTTCCTATATGACTTTTTGTGTACATGAAAACACTAATTTCTTAGCTAAATATGTATAAGTGTAATTTTTTTGTTGTTTTGAAATCCATTTTATTTTCAAAGAGAAAAAAATTCAAAACACATCAGTTGGGGCAGCAACAACGGTACATACATTGAGCATTGTAATCCCCAAATCATTCACCCAGAGCAAAAGACATCTGCATTCAGTTGTCTGAACCATACCAGCACAAATCTTTCTCTTCAGCAAACTCAGAGAAATCAGTAGTATAATTATCTTAACTATCTTTTTACATACAAATATGTATTTATATGTTGTTCCTTTTAGCTTCTCATGCTAGAGACAATATTTTTTTTTAATTTTGAAGAGAATAAAACCAAGTGAAAAAAATAGAGTCAATCAAAACAATGAACAACTTTAAAGCAAAATACAAGGAAATCAATAATGGCTACCATAATGCCTCTTGTTATCTTCAAAGTAGTTGTCTATACCGTTAGACATGATACAATCAAACAAAACAAAATAGAATAAAATCAGTCAAAATAAAACAATGAAAGCCATATAGGGCTTCAAAAGAAGTTAATAGGAAATCAATAATTGCTACCATAATATATTTTGTTATCTTTGAAGTGACTGTCCATGCCATCAAATATGGTAAAATTAAACAAACTAAACAATGAAAACAATGTGGGTTTCAAATCATGATAATAGATGAACAATGGCCATGGCCTTCCCTTTTTCGACAATTCCTTCCCCTTCACTTTCACAATATGTATTTGTACATTTTGGATCCCACTAATTCCTTTAGTTTTTTTATTATGTGGAGATAACACAGTATTTACCCATGTGATTCTGAATCATTTCAGTCCATGAGCATGATGTCAAGTTCTATCCATTTACCTACAAAAGCCTCCAGGTTATCTTCTTCATAGCTTGGTAGCTTTCCTTTGTGTAAAACTGCCATGTCTTTCTTATGTACTCTGCAGCTGATGGACAAGATACCCCCACTTCTATCTGGTTCTGTGTCACATGCAGCACTGTTTTCTCTCCTCTGACTTTCAGTCTGGGAACCCCCTTTCAGGTTGTGTGTTTCTTGTATAAAGCATATTGATGGATCCTGTCTCCTGATCTACTCTTCCTGTTTATGGCCAGCGTGCTCTGCCTCGTCTCTGTCATGCTATTTTCCTCCTGTGGTTGCCTACTTTTTCCCTCCATTCTATTGTCTGCCCCACCCAGTGATACCCCTCTGCTGCCATTCCTGGAACCATAGTCTTTTTTTTTTTTCTTTTTTTTAAATCTTTCTCTAAAACATTCTTTATTATTCTTTTTAGGGTTGATTTGGTGGTCATGAATTCCTAATTTCTTCTTGTTTCTTTATTTCAGTTGTCATCACTTCAGAAATTTCAGGTGTGTGACTCCTGATCTTTTCCATGCTTACATCTCCTGGACCAGCTCTGCTTGAGTTGGAGGCCAGAAACTGCCTTTTGATTCTTTATCTTGACATATTCCTGGCTTCTTCAGACAAGTGGATAGTGGGGTCCCAGGCTCTTCCTGTATTGGCTACACTTTCTCTGAAGCAAGACTGTTTGGTTCTTCCAGCCAGTGCTGGTTAGGGGTATCTGATGGTGGCCATTGGGTGTGCTGGTGCAGGGCTGTCTGCTACGTTTCCAGGCTTTCAGGGGCTCACTGATGGTTGGTAGACTGTGCAGGGGCAGGGCTGGCCACTGCCTCCAGGCCAAGCTGGCTACCAGCAGTGAAGTCAGTGATGGCTGCTGGAATGCACATGGCAGTGGAGCTCTGCGTGAACAATTTCTATGTCTGCTCCCACCTAGGAGCTGCCTGAGGGATCTGGATTCAGTTCTGGTTCTAGGCTTATCTGGCCTGACTCCAAAATGGCTCCTGGCCAATCGCCCTCTCTTGTGGGAAGACCGAGTCCTCTGCATTCAGTGCCAGCTAGGGAAATCCTCTTGCACTCCCCTCCACCACCATGTCTCTTTGCAGAGGCCTCTGGGGTCACTAGCCATCACTGTCAACATGACCATGTGTCCCCAGATTCCAACAGCTTCTCTTGCCCAGCAGGACCAGCTCTAGGCAAAGACACCACCAGCTACTGCCTTCTCCTTCACTTAAGTTTTTCTTTTTTACTCTCTCTGTAGACTTCAATTCTCACTTCAGATTTTTCTTGGATCCAGGGGACCCACTTCCTCTTTTCCTGTCTTCCCCATGATGCTATATTCCAGCATCTGGACTGTTTCTCTTACAGAGGCTGTTTACTCTGCTGTTTACTGCTCCACCATCGTTCCTGACAATATGATGTTTTCACATGTTTCTGATTTATTTCACTTAATAAGTATGGTCTCAAGTTGTATCCACTTACATATAAAAGTCTCCAGTTTATCCTTCTTTATGACTGAGTAATACTCCATTGTATAAAAATACTGCATCTTTTTATCCACTCTTCAGTTGATGGACACTTAGGTTGTTTCTAAGATCTAGCTGTTACAAATTGTGCTGCGATAAACATGGGAGCACATATATTACTCTGGTATGATGTCTTTAAATCTTTAGAGAAGATACCCAGAAGGGGAGTAGCTGGGTCAAATGGAGCTCTGGTATTAGAATATTTGAGGAACAGCCACACTGATTTCCGTGGTAGTTGCACCAGTCTACATTCCCACTAACAGTGGAGAAGTGTCGCTTTTTCCCCACAACCCTTCAAGCATGTTATTGGTTGACTGCTTGATACTAGCCATACTTTCCAGAGTAAGGTGGCATCTCAGTGTTGTTTCTTTTTTTTTTCTCAGTGTTGTTTCAATTTGCATCTTTCGAATGACCAGTGATGATGAACATGTTTTCACTATTTATTTGCTGCTTGTATTTCTTCATGTGAGGATTATTTATTCATCTCAGATGCCCATTTTTTGATTGTGTCATTAAATCTGGGAGGACTGGCTTTTTTGTTTGAGGAACATTTTCTCCCACGTGGTGGGCTGTCTCTACACTATGCTGGTGGTTTCCCTTTCTGTGCAAAAGCTTTTCAATACAGTGATATCCCAGTTGTGGATTCTTTGTGATAGTTTCTGTGTAATAAAGGTTTTGTTCATAAAGTCTTTGCCTAGACCAATGTCTTCAAGAGTTTTACCTACTCTGTCTTCCAGCAGATTTAATGTTTCTGTTTTAATATTTAGATCTTTGATCCATTTTGATTTTAGCATAGTCCGTGGTGAAAGATATGGGTCTATGTTTAATCTTTGGCATGTGCAGAGCCATTTTTTCCAGCACCATTTGTTAAAGAGACTATCTTTCTTCCAGTGAATGTGTTTGGCAGCTTTGTCAAAGATAATGTGTTTTAGTGTGTCTGCATCTTCTAATCTATTCCATTGATCTTTGGGTCTGTCTTTTGCCAGTACCATGCTGTTTTTATCACAGTAGCTTTATAGTATAATTTCAAGTCACAAATTGTGATAGCCCCTGTCTTGTCTTTGTTGCCCAGGATTGCCTTTACAATTCCAGATCTCTTCTGGTTCCAGATGAGTTTTAGGATTGTTTTCTCTAGTTCTGTGAGATATACCATTAAAATTCTTATTGGAATTACATTGAATCTGTATACAGATTTGGAAGTATGGCCATTTTCACTATATTGGTTCTTCCTTCCCAAGAGCACAGGATATCTCTCCATCTTCTAATATCCTCCCCAATCTCCTTTTCCAGAATACTGTAGTTTTCAATATAGAGGCCTTTTATGTCCTTTGTTAGATTGATTCCTAGGTACTTCATTTTTCTGGATGCTATTGTGAAGTGTGTTATTTCCCTCATATTTCTTGCAGCGAGTTTGTTATTTGTATACAAAGAGGCTATTGATTTTTTTTTTTTTTTGTCTTTTTCATTTTTACCGGTACCGGGGATTGAACTCACGACTGCCTGCTTGCAAGACAGGCGCTTATGCCACTGAGCTAAATCCCCAGCCCTGGCTATTGATTTTGGATAGTTGACTTTTTATCCAGCTATATTACTGAATTTACTTATTAAATCCAATAGTCTTTTGGCAGAGTTTTTGAGGTCTTCTACGTAGAGAATCATGTCATCTGCAAATAACAATAGTTTAATTTGTTCCTTTCCTATCTTTATTCCATTTATTTCTCTCACTTGTTTAATTGTTCTGCCTAAAGTTTCCAGGAGTATGTTGTAAAAGAGAGGAGACAATGGACATCTTCATCTTGTTCTTGATTTTAGAGAGATAGATTTCAGTTTTCGTTCATTTAGTATGATGTTGGCTGTTTGTCTTAAATGGCTTTTATCAGATTGAGATAAAGATCACCTATTCCAATTTTCTGTAGAATTTCTATCATAAATGCACTTTGTCAAAAGCTTTTCTGTATCCATTGAGATGACTGTATGATTTTTGTTCTTGGCTGTTAATATGGTGTATTACATTTATGAATTTATGTATGTTGAATCATCCCTGCATCTCTGGGATGAATCCTACTTGAGCAAGGTATACATTTTCTTGATGATTTGCTATAGTCTGTTTGCCAGTATCTTATTGAAAATTTTTGCATCAGTGTTCATTAGGGAGATTGGCCTATAATTCTCCTTCTTAGTTGAGTCATTCTCTGGTTTTGGTATCAGGGTAATAATAGATTCCAGGAATGAGTTTGGGAGTATTGCATCCCTTTCAATTTCCTTAAAGAGGTTGAGGAGTAATGGTATTAGGTTTTCTCTAAGTTTTTTTGTAGAATTCAGCAATGAATCCATTAGGGCCTGGGCTTTTCTTTGTTGGTAAGTTCTTAATTATATCTTTGGTTTCATTGATTGATATTGGAGTTTTTATTAGGATTTTTATATCTTCTTGCTTCAGCTTTGTAATTCATATGTATCTAAGAATCTATCCATTTTTTCTTTATTTTCCATCTTATTAGAATACAAATTTTCAAAGTAGATATAGATGATCTTCTGGATTTCTGCAGGATCTATTGTGATTTCACCCTTTTAATTCCTAATTGTGTGGATTTCAGTCTTATCTTTTTTTATAAGATTGGATAACAGTTTGTCAATTTTGTTTAATCTTTCAAAGAACTAATTCTTTTTTATTTAAAGAGAAGAAAGAAAAAAACAAAGCAGTAAAAGGGTACAAGTAATACAGAATTTCAAGAAAAATAATATACTGTAAGAAATCACTAGTTAACAGATTACATATTGTGATCTTAGAAACAGTTGTCCTAATTACAAAATTAAAGCATACAAAGTGGACATCCATACAGTGAGACTGCAGACAGTTCTGTTCAATGATTCAATAAAAACTCAGTAATATGATTTTCTATCCTACACACTTAAATATACATGCAGTTATATCCTTTAGACCACTTTCTTTTCCTCTCTTTTTTACAATAACAATTACACTTTTTGGATTTTATTACTTCCACCAAAGAACTAATTCTTTGATTCATTGATTCTTTGTACTGTTTTTTAGTCTCCAATGCATTAATTTTTGCTCTGACCTTTAAAATTTTCTCCCTTGTATGAGTTTTTGGTTTAGCTTGCCCCTCTTTTTCTAGAAAGTTGAGGTTCACCATTAAGTTGTTTATATACACTTGCTGTGTTTTCCTGATATGGGCATTTACTGATAAGACTGCTTTCATTGTGTCCTAAAAGTTCCAGTATGTTGCATTATCATTATCATTCAATTATAAAAACTTTCTAATTTATTCTTTAATTTCACCTGTGACCCATTGGTTGTTTATTAGGATGCTATGTAATTTCCATGTATGTATGAAATTCTTCTGGTTTCTTTTGCCAGGGGTTTCCAATTTCACTGCACTGTGGTCTGATAGTATGCATGGGATAATTTCAATTCTCTTGCATTTACTTAAGCATGTTCTATGAGCCACTACGTGGTCTATTTTGGAGAATGCTCCATGTGCAGATGAGAAGAATGTGTATTCTGATGTAGTGGGGTGGAACACTCTATAGACACCTACTAACTCTTTGTATTTAAAAGTTTTCCTTAGTTCTAATATTTCATTATTGATTTTTTTGCTAGTTGATCTGTCTTTTTGTGACCATGGGGTATTGAGGTCTCCCAACAGAATTGTGTTAAGTCTTATTTGATTTTTCATGTCCATTATATTTGTTTTACGTAGCTGGATGCATTGGTATTTCTTGTATGTATATTTATGATTGTTATCTTTCCTCTTGGATTGTTCCCTTTATGAGAATGTAGTGACCTTCTTTATCTTTCTTAATCAGTCCTGGCTTGGAGTTTACTTTATCTGCAAGTAGAATAGCAAACCCTGCTTGTTCCAGGGTTCCTATAACATGAAGTATTGTTTTCCATCATTTGATTTTCAGCCAGTGAATTTCTTTTTGAATTAAATGCTTCTTGTATGCAGGATATTGTTGGATCTTGCTTCTTGATTTATCCTGCCAGTCCATGTCTTTTAACTGGTGAAGTGAGACCATTAAAATTGATGGTTATAACTTACATGTATTGACTTATCATTTTCATGTTGTTGGCTTCTCCTCTTTGTTCCCTTCCTTTTAATTGTTTGCTTTCTCTGGTGGATTCCATCTATGGGGGTTCATGGAGTGGTAGTCCTTGTTACCTCTTTCTAGAACATTTTGGAGTGCTGGTTTGGTGGTCAGAAATTTCTTCAGATGTTCTTTGTCATGGAAGTGTCTTATTTCTACATCAATTTTGAAAGATAGTTTTGTGGGGTACATCAATCTGGGTTGAAAGTTGTTATCCTTCAGAACTTGGAGTAGTTCAAACTCTCCTTGATTTGAGAGTTTGTGCTGAGAAGTCAGCTGTGATTCTTATGGGCTTTCCTTTATAGGTGAATTGTTTCTTGTCTCTAATAGCTTTTAAGATTCTATTCTTGAGTTTAATTTCTAAAATCTTAACTATGATGTGCCTGCATAGTTTTTTTGATCATTGCTAACTGGAGCTCCATAAAACTCATTTATCTTTGTGTCAAATTCTTGTTCTCTGCCAAGAAAGTTTTCTGCCCTGATGTCTATGAACATTTTTTCATTTATGGTACCTCCTGAGTTTTCATTGATGCCAATCAATCTCAAGTTATTTTTCTTTGTAACATCTAGCAGCTTCTGGATTGATTTTTCATGGTCCCTTGCTATTTTTGATATATTTTTCTTTTCCTGATCACTGACTATAAGCCTGTCTTCAATATCTGAGATTCTGCCTCACATTGGCCTAATCTGCTTTGAATGTTTTCAATGAAGTTTTTATTCTCCTGGCTATCTGCTTTAAGGATTCTATGTCTTTCCTATGCTGAACTTCCATAATTTTCTTAAGCCTACCAATTTTTTTGTCTATATCTGCTCTGACATTTCTAAGCATGGTAATCTCTGTAGTTATCTGAGAGATTACTTCTGATTCCATTTTTTTCCATAGTCTCATTCAATTGCTTTGTTGTTACCACTTCAGAGAGGCCTGGTGGAGGGCTTTCAGATTGTTCCAGCTCATTGCCCGCTGGATTTAGTCATTTTGTTTAGGTGTATTCTCATTATCATTTGCTTACTGGACATTTGTAAATTTGTTTCTTAAATATTTCTTCATTTGCTTTTAGGTTCATTTCCTGAGGGCTCTTTTTTTTTTGTCTTTTTGAGATAGGGTTTCATTATGCAGTTCAGCTGGACTTCAGCTCACTTTGTAATCTAGGCTGACTTCAAACTCACAGCAATCTGATCCGTCCCGCAGATCAGTCCGTTGGCCTTTGCCTGGAGAGGGGAACAGGGATGAAGGGCAGGGCAAGAGAAAAGAGAGATGAAGGCTTGGCGGGATTCCATTCAAACCTCGTTTATTTTTAAAATGGCTACAACTTATATAGGGTGGAGGCGGGCCAATGAGGCAGAAAGAGGGCACAGAGTGTTATCTGATAGGTCATCCTCACATCCGGATATATGACGTAAGAAGGAGAGGATCATGGGAAATGTAGGCTGAAGCAGGAAGTTGCTTACTTCATGCACATTGTAGGCAAGGGGAGGATCATGGGAAATGTAGCCTGACACACAAAATGCCTTCAGGTGGGAGGGGGAGGGCAGCAGCTGCCATTCTGAGCCGCTCCCTGCATCTCCTCCCTTATTATGTATATTTTTTAGGAACATGGAAGGCCCTGGGAGGACAGTGCCTGTCTTGGGTCAAGGACTCCTCATATGAACCCAATCGAGCCTTACCCGTCATGGGCCTGCAGGACAGCTGTTGGTCCTGGACCTGTCTTAGGTGGCTGATTGGCACTACATATGTGTCCTAGTTGCCCATCTCTGGCTGCCTGTCCAGTGCCTCAGGGCAGTAGGGCCACAGTATCATGTGGGCCATCGGTGGGTGATCTTTCCTGATAAGTTTGTTGTTCTGCCATTTCCAACCGGTGGTAATGTACCTGAATGGGCTTTGCCATAAATGTGTCAATCCTGTTATTAACGTTATTAATGAGCGTCATGATCCTCTGACAAATAAAGGTCCTACAGTAAGCAGTAACAGCAAGGCAGCTAGGGGTCCCAAGAGGGGGGCAATGTAAGGGAAGAGACCCCCCACATGAAGGAGAAGGTGGTGGCTCCAAGGCGCTCTTTTTCTCTCTCTTTGAGGCACTCTCTTAGTTTACTCATGGACTCTTTGACGACTCCTGAGTGGTCAGCATAAAAACAACACTCTTCCTTGAGGGCAGCACATAAGCCACCCTCCTTCATAAATAGGAGGTCTAGCCCTCTTCTATTCTGTAGGACTACCTCAGATAGAGACGTCAGGGACGCCTGTAGAGCCATCACAGATGTTTCTATTTCTTTTAAATCCTGATCTACTGCTGCCTGTAATTGAGCTAGATGCTGATTTCCCAACACTAGAGCCATAGTCCCTGTTCCTATTCCCGTTGTGACTCCTAACCCTAGTAATACAGCTAAGGTGAGTGTCGCAGGTTCTCTCTTAAATATATAGCCGGTCTGCGATGCCTGGAGGTAGTAGTCTCCTGGGTGGAAGGCTATTTGAGGAAGAACCTGTTCAAGAACACAAAAATCTGTAGACTTGTTAAAAACAGTAGTTGCTATACAGGGTGAGAGGCCAAAATTGCAGGCCCAAGACGTTCCTGGGGGTGGAATGAGGTAATTATTTGGCTTGAACTCTGAATGAAGCTGGGCACAGAGTTGTGCTGCCAATGCTGGTGGATGGCTGGAGTCCCCAAGACCAGTCCCTCTACCTGAGACGTCAGGGAGAGTCAGCTTGTGGTGATTGCCCCAGTCACAGGCAGATGAGCTAGAAGAACTGTGAAAGGTTAAATTGAGGGCCTTTCCTTCGTAATATGGGGGAGGAGCAGCCAAGCATAGCCAACAGGATTGGGTGAGATCAGGTTGGATATGATTTAAAGCCGTGTGTGCCCCTTTAGTCAAACTGAATAGGTTAGAATGTGAATATTGAGGGGCAGGTATATGATCTGCTGGTGTGGCAGGGCTTGAGAAACCCTTATGGTTGGGTGACTTACTGTGGTTGTTTGAACAGCAGTAACAGGATCTGTATTGGACTGATTGTATTTTGGATTTGGATTATATTTTGGCTTTAGAGCAGGATTTGGGCCTATGGGCATGGATGAAATCTGTAGGGGAACTTTTTTTATGAGAATAAGATTTCCCCTGTTTTTGCCTGACTCAAACTCGAAGTCCCCAAGTGCGTCCTGTCAGCCAGCCAGGGTCTTCAGGAGTGGTGACAGGGATGTTTAGAACCTGACAGGGTCTTTGATTGGCGGTGGGTAGTCATCTATGCTGCACCCCAGCGGCCCATGTCAGTTTAAGGTGTTTATCGGGGAAGGCGGGTTGCCACCCTGTTGCAACTGTTTCGCAGCCCCAACGAGCACAAAAATATTCTCCCGGGGAGTTACAATATGATCTGCCCCCTGTTGCTGTGGGACAAAGGTAGAATTGACTTTATCTGGGACATTGGAGCTCTGGAAAGAACCAACAGGGTGTGGGCGCAAACCATGGACTTCCTGATCCTACCCAAGTCCAAACCACCTCTCGGTCTTTCCAGTGACTAAGCTCCCATTTCTTTCTTTCTTTCTTTCTTTCTTTCTTTCTTTCTTTATTTATTTATTTTTTTTTTTTTTAACCTCGACTTGTAAGAATGGATAAGCTCCCATTTCTAGGGTAGATATGGTGGTATGGAGAAGGGAGCATGGCAGTGCCATTTTTTTTTGTCTTTTTTAATAAAAACAACCCTACATTTATTGCCCCCAGTAAAAACATAAGGGTAGACAAAACAATACGAACAAACATTTCACAAATACTCCCAAGGCAAACCATTTAATCAGCTGCCTTTTATGGGTACACACTGTAATTGACATTTATCTTAATTGCCTGCCATTGCTTCTCACTGCTGTCTTAATTCACTGACCATTTCTAGTCAGAGTAATATTATCTCCTTTCAGCATGATCCTACCCAGTTGTTTTCTTGACTTGGTTTTAGAATGAATTTCTTCTGCATCATCTAATCGCTGTTATTTTTTGTTTGTTTGTTTGGTTTTCTTTTTGGCTTTTTCCTTTTTATCAGTACCGGGGATCAAACTCACGACTGCCTGCTTGCAAGGCAGGCGCTTTTGCCGCTGAGCTAAACCTCCAGCCCCTATTTTTTTTCTTTTCTTTTCTTTCTTTTTTTTTTTTAACCACCAGAGTCAGTATGGAGGCAGCGCCATTTTGAGTACCGGGGCAGTGCATGCCATTTTGAGTACCCTCGTGGCCTCCAGACAAAGGGAGTGGCGGCACGCCACCATCTTGAAAAGGCTCCAGGATCAAGGACCACGGAGCCGGGAGGGCTGGGCGCCTTAGATAAGCCCGGTGGAGGCGGAGTACAATTGTGGGAGGCAAATAATGCAGCCTCACCCTGGGCGACCTGGGGATCTGCGTGATGTTGTGTCAGCAGCTCAGAGATTAAAACCCAATATGAAAAAGCAGTTACGGGAATCTTTTTTGGGCCAAAAACTTCATAATAGTCTTTAAAAGTGTCTCCTACTCTTTTCCACCTGTTTAAATTAATGGTACCCCTTAGGGGGAACCATGGACACACTGAATGTATAAACTGAAAGTACTTTATCAATTCTTTGTCTTAACCTTAATCTCTCTAGCCTTGAGTGCCTCCCAGAGGCCAATCATGAACAATTCGTGCTCACTGAGTGCTTGCCCCATGCTAATTCCGTTCACCTACCGTAATTCAGGTGAGACGTAAGGTGGCCGTCTGCACAGATCACAGGAACGAAGTCCCGAAACAGTCACGCTGGCCAGCGCTTTACTCCCGTGAACGGTCCCACGTCATTATCCCTTGTTCCAGGTCTGCCCCACGGTTGGGCGCCACTTGATCTGTCCCACAGATTGGTCCGTGGGCCTTTGCCTGGAGAGGGGAACGGGGATGAAGGGCAGGGCAAGAGAAAAGAGAGACGAAGGCTTGGTGGGATTCCATTCAAACCTCATTTATTTTTAAAATGGCTACAACTTATATAGGGTGGAGGCGGGCCAATGGGGCAGGAAGAAGGCAGAGTGTTATCTGATAGGTCATCATCACATCTGGATATATGACGTAAGCAGGAGAGGATTATGGGTAATGTAGGCAGACATGAGGATCATGGGAAATGTGGGCTGAAGCGGAAAGTTGCTTATGTCATGTGCATTGTAGGCAAGGGGAGGATCATGGAAAATGTAGGCTGACACACAAAATGCCCTCGGATGGGAGGGGCAGGGCAGCAGCAGCCATTCTGAGCCACTCCCTACAGCAATCCTCCTTCCTCAGTCTCTCAAGTGCTAGGATTGTAAGTGTGCACCACCACACCTGGCTCCTGAGCCTTTAAATGTTTGGGGCCTTTAAAAAAATAATTTTTACCAGTGAGAGAGATTGGCCAGGAGCCATGTTGACATGGGTCAACTGAGCTCAGAATCTAGAACTTCTGTTAGCTCCATATAGTGGCTCCCAGCTGGGCTCAGACTTGTAGAAATTGCTTGGGCCATGCCGAGCCTGATGAGTCTGATCTCAAGGCAGGCCTTGAGATTATTCACTACCACACCAAAAAGCTACTGCTGGATTATTGGGATAGATCTACATGATTCAAGACTCTGTCTCCACAGGTTGTCTGTTGGGAGCCGCAGCCCCGAGCCCGGTCGCCTTACTTGGCGGACGTGCGGCCTGTAGTAAAGAGCAAAGCCTGAGGTAGATTACCCCTCCCATCGAGTACGCCAGTTTCCTGCTTACCGCGTAAGCAACCCGCTCAACAATATAGTCTGCCTGGCAACTGATGATGTTAGCCAATCAGCTTGCCTTGCTTACTTTAACATGATTGGACACTGTACCCGTATATATACTGGTGCCACCCCTGGGAGGAAGTAGAAGCCAGGTAGAAGCCCGGAAGTAGAAGCCCAGAAGGAGCCGCGGAGAGCGGACCGATAGAGGCTTCGGGGCAGACTGAAGCACAAGAGGAGCCGCGGAGAGCGGACCAAAGGAGGCTTCAGCTGGGAGAACCCAGGGCAGGCTGTACGGAGAAGAAGAATAAAAAGAAAAGGTTGTCCACTCCCAGACTTTGTCGTGTGTCCTTCCGCCGGCCAGAAGCGACCGCGACAGTTGTCTACTAGTGAAACCAGAGAGAATCCTGGAGGTGGACTATTTGTTTTAGTTTTTTCTTTTCTTTTTTTTTCTCTTTCACCTTTATATGCACGTGAATGTGGTCCTGAGCTTCTTTGAGGGCGTGGTTCTGTTCTGTTCTTCCTTTTATTTCTTCCATCTCTCTTTTCCTTCAATTTTATGCATTAATTTCCCAAAGTTGGTGTGATCCCTCTTTGTCCTCCAATTTTACTTCTAATCTCTTCCTTTTCTTTCACGTCTCTATTTTCTCCTTAATCCATTTTAACCCCTGAATGCAAAATTGTAGGACTTATACACATTAAGGACTTACAAACACTCAGGTAGAATTAAAGCACCAGCAACAGAAGGAAAAGTTAGCAGATTTTTAATTGCATCAAATTAAAAACTTTTCTTCAAATGATAAAATGAAAAATGAGTTATGAGGCTTGTATTCAAAATATGTAAAGAATTCTCTCTTTTTTTTAGTGATACTGGGATTGAATCCTTAACCTTTTCACTGAGCCATCCCACTTCTTTTGTTATTTTGAGACAGGATTTCATTAAGTCATTTAATTTCCTAGGATGAGCTAGGCATGGCTTAGGGGCAGCTGTGCATGGCAGTTGAGGCAGATATCAAAAGTGACAACAGCAAAAAAGCAAAATAGAGGAGAAAATCTCTTTCACTGTCTCATATTGTGTGCAGGTTACCCACCCAGGGCAGGTGCAGCACTGACTACCAATTTCAGCAGTAGACAGTGAGCCAGTCACAAACTCTAGATTCAGCCACCCTCAAAAGTCCTGCCACCCAAGACTGCATGAGACTTTGGGGGGGGGGACATCCAGACACAAACCATAGCATACTCTGCTTCTGTACTTTCTGCTTACTTCTGCCATATATGCCTCAAACTACCAAGGATCAGGGCCTAACATTTTTATAAGGATTGCTACCTTGTCAGTGTCCATTGATGTAAGTAAATATGCCTACAAATCCTGGTTGATATTTTGATGTTTCTGTTTACTGTAATATCTGGTCCACCAGCCAGGAAGTCTGACTATGCTGACCTCTTTGGTCATCAGTCATGATCCTTGCAAATGGAGGAAGTACTTTTCCAGGTCCTGAAAGGAAGTCATGCCCTCAAGATTTCTAGAGTCCCCTCAGATATCTGGAGGAGGAGTCAGCTCCCTGTTCAATCAGCTCACATTGGAGCCAAAAGGAAGAGTGACACACTCTAGCCTAGTCATTGGAGCACCCCAGTTAGTGCCTGTCAGTTCTACCCAACTCAAGCAGGAAACCCTGATCAACTCTCATTAGTTAGGGCCACCCTCAAGGGAAGGAGGTTGGAATGTTTAACCTCTGGATGTCTGCTAATGACTGTGTGTTTATAATGGGTGGCAAAAACAATACGCTGTTCCATCTGTACTCCACAGTGAGAAGGAGGACAACCATTCCAAACTACAAAGTTTGATTGCAACCCAACTTGCAGTTCTGTGCCTGCATCTAATAAAAACAAAACAAAAACCTACCAGTGCTTCTCCACAGTCCAGACAATACCAACATTGCCAAGAGGTAAGTGGCTAGGTGGGCATCTGAATGGTTCTCTTTCTGGGGGGCACTTGCCCTTTGTCTGTTGTGCCATTGTTCAGAGTACATAACATACATGTAGGAAATCAGAAATGGGAACTAACTGTCAAAACCTACAGTCTTTGACTGTAGGCAAAAAAAAAATTTTAAAGGGCTTCTCTGGTGACTACAGAGTTAAAATCAAATTGCTGTTCCCTGAGCCTGAACATTGTGAGTGTGTGTGTGTGTGTGTGTGTGTGTATACTGCTAATGGAATTCAGTGGTTTATATGGTTAAGCACATGCCTTATTACTAAACTGTATCGCCAGCCACATTGTTGTAATTTGCATCTTTCAAAAAATTTTGTTTGATTCATCTAAATTGTTGTGGTCTCCTTGTCTTAACAAACACAGACTTCTATTTTTTTTTTTTTTGCCTTTGTCATTGAATTGGATGAGATGTAGCAGCTTCAGTGCAGAGTTGGTATTTTTAAGATATGTTTTCTTTTGCTTAGTTACCATAGTAATATTGATTAGACAATTTTGAAAATAACACACAAGCCTAAAAAGAAAGTAAATGTCACCACCAATCACACTGCCCAGAAATAAATTATTAACACAGTGCACTAATTTTGTTATGATAATTTATGACAAAAATAGTAATTCTTAAATGGACATAAAGTGAAATGGATTTTTTTTGTCTTTTTTGTTTTTATTGGTACCAGGGATCGAACTCATGACAGCTTGCTTGCAAGGCAGGCACTTATGCCGCTGAGCTAAATCCCCAGCCCCTTACTTTTTTTTGTCTGGATTTTTCTAAGAGGATAGAAATTACAGGAAATTATAGATAGCATTGTCCTCTTGGGAGGAGTTCTTTAACCTTTCTGTGTTGGACCAGGGATTAGATAGAGTACTGTTCCTAGAGCAAGAATGGTCAGTCAGATGTGTGTCACTATGACAAAATACCTGAGAAAAGCAACTTAAGGATAGAAAATTTAGTCTGATTCATGGCACAGACCTCACAGAAGTCTGCATCAGCATCTGACTGTGGTCCCAAGTCTCCTTCATAATCTTCAGAACACATCTTAGAATATAATAATAATAATAACTGAAGTGAATATTTTTGTCAAAGTTAAGAAGCTCATCATGTTCCATCCTGTAATCCTTGTCAGAAAAGTCTCAGCTCATTAGTTTCAGATTTACCCACATGGACTGCAGCTACCCTGTCTGGCTGGGCCTGGGATGTTATCCTGGGAATCACCCACAGTGGCAATTTTTCAGCTTTCTCTTTTCTGATGTTAAATAATATTTCTGTTTAAAATGATTAGAATATTCTCTGTCTCCTACATCTGAACTCTCTTGAATTATGGGGTTTTGGAAGAAGACCTGACAGCCCCCAGAGAAAATACTAGCTTGACTATGAAAGAGCAGTCATCATTCTGTTCTTGTCAAGATCCCCATGAAAAGCTAAACAGGTATTTTTATGCCAATATTCATTTTAATTGGTCTGGGGATTTGAAATTAAAGTTTGCTTTAGAAAATTTTTTATTCATTCATTCATTCATTCATTCATTCATTAAAGCTTTATTCTTTATTCAGGGACTATTTATCAGTACTGGGGTCAAATGAAAAATAAACCAAAATCTTTGCCCTCCAGGTGCTTGGAACAAATACCCGAAGTAAAAATTAAGGGTGGCTTGGAAGAAGGATTTTAATCAAATTTTTAGAATAAGGCCAACTTTAAATTGTGATTGATGACAGTTAAAATTAACTAACTCTGTGTACTTGTTCCCCTCTAATCCTTTTTGGAATAAATATACATCAATAACCACATATTTTTCCATGTGTTTTCCTGAAAAGCTTGCTTTATCAGCATCTTATCCACATGCAGTGTTGGCATGCAAATGTTTTGGTAAAGAATTGTATTTTTCATTTGCAAATGTCTAGAAATTTTATTGTTCAAGACCAGATCTTATGTACAATGCACATACTGTAGTTTGCAATATGATATCAAGGCATCTACCACCAGCTGGACTCAGAGCATTCCAATTCTGGGAAAATATAACATCCTGAATCTGAACTTGCAAATTAGACTTTTTAAGAAGCAGTAATAGGGTATCAGTGGCTGTTGTTAATCTAATACAAATATTTTCATAATATTGACTAATTAAATTGACTTCTTATTAACATGAACAAAGAAAAACGTTTGCATTTTCTTCCCCAAGCCCTTGTTTAACTGAAACCAGGGACCTTGTCTACTCTGTTCACTGTTAAATTTTCAGCAGTGCAAATGACCGTGGCATGTAGCTGGGCTCAATGCATATTTTCTGAATGGTGAATGTATTTTTTAAAAAATATCCTTTTGGCTACTAGGTAAAGGCTAGTGTATGGGATGCAAGTCATCAATCAAAGTGGCTGTGGTAATGTAGGTGAGACAAGGTAGTGGCTTAGATTAGCGTCACTGGTGCAAGTGATAAGAAACTGCCTTGGGCATCTCCTTGGAACAGAGATGACTGCTGGAACTTGCCAGTCTCTTGGATATGGAGCAACAGAAAGAGCCACAAAGTTTCTAAAACTTATGACCAGAGCACCAGGGTGACTCCTGGGAGCTCTAGGACTAGGGTCAGCCTAGGCACAGCCTGGGCTAGTGTGTACACAGCCTGCTTAAAGAAAGAGGCTGGTGAGGAAGCATGAATAAGCCTGAAGGAGCCTTGCCAGCCAGGCGAGGGAGGACTCATGGTGCTGTTCCGAGTGATGGGAAGCTGTTGGAGGCTCTTGAAGTGTCCTAACATGATTCCATTCGTATCACTCAGGAAAATCCACACTGAAAGCAAGAAGCAAAAACTGGGAAGTGGGTGAGGCTGTAGAGCTAGCAGGGAGCAAGGGGGGTGACTGAGGCAGGGATGTGACCATCTGGTCTTGTTTCCCCTGATAGGAGGCTGCCGCTGGTCCAGTCTTTCTTCCTGGTGGGAGGGACTCACTTTACACAGGTCTCACCTTATAGGGATTTTCCCTGAGCACCTTCCTTACTGCTCTGGCCACCAGCCGCTGTCCCCTCTTCTCTCACCTGCTTTTCCTTGCTTTGTCTGTCATCCATATCACCCACTCTTCTACTCCTTCTCCTTCTCCCAGTATTGAGAATTGAACCCATGGCTTCTTGTACATGATAGGCAACTGTTTTAGCACTCAGCTATATTTCCAGCCTTCTTCTCTTTTTATTTTGACACAGGTTCTTAAGATACCAAAGCTGACCTCAAACTTATAATCTTCCTGCCTCAGTTTCCAGAGTAACTAAAAGTACAGCTTGAAAGGATTTTGCCCTAGATAAAATATTATGGCAGTGGGAGGCGGGACCAAGGGACGTTTACCTTGAGGTCACTTTTCCCTCCCCTATGACAACTTACCTGTGGCGTGGAAAGAGTCTCAATCAGCTGCCCACACATCAACAAGGCCACCTTAAGCACCACCCCAGTTGGAAACTGTATGTATGCCCCTCACACCATGTTTTCAGCAGAGAAAGCCAGGCCCCAGTGGTCATGGAGTTTCTCTGCACGTTCTTAGAATAAAGGCCCTACTTTATAGTTTCCCTTCATTGCACTGAAAATCCTATCATTTGGTTCCTTGACTAGGAAGGCAGCATGAGTGACTCCCCAGTTTGAGTTCCCCTGCTAATTCACAGGCTGGACTGCATCTTGGATTAATTCCTCATTTCTCAACACTTGGAGCTGCTCAACTTGTCACCACCAGCGTGCAAACAACACCGGCCTAATTCATTTACCTCAGGTGAGCCAACTTCCATCTGGGGTTTTTTCCATGGCCATCGGCCAGGCTCATGCTGGATTACTCATTCTGTCCCTGGACTGAGGTAGCAGTTTTCATGTTCCGCAGACAGTTCAAAGCAGAGCCATTACTGTGGTCTTCTGGGACCCTGACCCGTGCCTTTTGGTGGTGACCACTGGGTTCAAGTTGGCCTTTTTTTGTCATGCTCCCAAAATAGGTGACAATCTCTTTAGGTCAGGTATGGTCTGGGACACATTCCTTGGGGGAGGGCCAGCGTTCTCAACCCTTAAATTGTTCCTTTTGGCTCACTTTTCATCCCATCATGGGAAATACTTTTTCCTTTCCCCAAAAAACAGAGCTCTGGGGTGCCTAGTTTGTCAACTTGGTACCCTTGGCCTAAAGAAAACCATAATAATTAAACAATTAATCTTTTACTGCCAGGAGGCTTGGCCAACCTACAAACTTAATGGCAGTGCATAGTCTAAAAAGAGGATGTTTGACCTCTGTATTCTCAAAAATTTATATGACTTTTGTTACACTGGTGACAAGTTAGCAGAAATTCCATATGTACAGGCTTTCCTTACCCTACGGACATGCTCTTCTCTCATTAAATCATGTATACCTGCTCAAATATTTTTAGCTAACTCCACTGCACCACAAGTTTCTCCTCCTCCCCTCAAGACACCTTAGATGATGTACCCCCCCATCTTTACCCCCCACCCCTGAGGTCAAACCCCACAATCTTCTCAGCCAAAGGTTTCTGTACCCCTGTGCTGTTCTCTCCTCCTCCATCCCCTAGGGTCTCTAATCCTTACCCTAGCATTTCTCCCCAGTCTCCCCTCACCCAAGCTGTCTGTCCTGTCTGAGGGTTCTTTGTCTCCTTCCCCTGTGTCAGCATTTTCTCCCCTAGCTCACCATACTTGGTCTCCAGCATTTCAGCCTTCTGGCAAGCCACATGGTTGCTGCAGCTTGCATGGAGGACAGCCACCATTTTGTGGCCCTCCACTACATAATAGGGTGCCACCATCTTGGGATGGATCTCACGGTCAATGACTGCTCCCTTGTGGCTCCTCGTGTGATCAGCAATAAGCACCCTGCTGCGGGTCACATGATGACTCATTGTGTCACCAGCAGCAGCTAGGTGACCCTCCAGCAGCCTGTGTTTGCTTGTCTCATGGTGATGAGCGGCCGATTTGTAGCCAATTGTCGGGTAATTGCCCACACATGCCTGATGGATGTTGGCTGCTTGATGGCTATCTACTCCACAGTCTTCTCCGCCTCAATCTCTGCTCCCACTTCAGGAACAGGCTGATCCTGAGGGACTGTTAATATACATGTACCTTTCTCCCTTTCTGACTTGTCTCAGATTAGCCATAAATTAGGTTGCTTCTCTGTTGATCCATAGAATTACATCAGAGACTTTGAATTTATAACTAATTGTTATGATTCACATTTCAAAGATATTTATGTGATTCTGAACTCCACCCTCAGCTCACAAGAGCAAGCTCAGCTGTGGCAAGCAGCTCAAGAAGAAGCTGATCACAGACACAAGGCAAATACCTCTGAAAATGACCCTGGGCCTGCTGCGGTGCCGGAACAAGATCCTAACTGGAGTTACCAAAATGAAGAAGGTTCTTATAAAATACATAAGATGATTGAATGTCTAATTGTGGGCCTTAATAAAATTGCTCACAAACATACTAACTATAACAAACTTTTAGAACAGGTCCAGGAGGCTAATGAAAATCCAGCTGTGTTCTTAAATTGGCTTAGGGACACCTTAATTAAGTTTACTAATGTAAACCCAGATTCTCATGAAAGGATGATTGTTGTTAACTCTTATTTTATTTCTGTCTGCTCCTGATATTCGTGCAAAGTTACCAAAGGCTGAACATGTGCCTTAAAACCCACAAGGAAACCTTCTTAATTTAGCTTTCCATGTTTTCAACAACAGAGAAAAACTCAAAAAGAGGAAAAAGAGGCACAAAAAGAGAAATTTGCTAACCATCAATCTAATCTCTTAGCAGTGGCACTTTGGGCTCCCAAGACAGAAAAGCCAAAACAAAGTGTAGCTGCCCAAGTCCCTCCTGGACCATGCTTCAAGTGCAACAAAAAAAGGACAGTGGGCAAGAGAATGTCCCAGTCCTGGAATTCCCTTGGGGCCTTGCCCCTATTGCAATCTTAAAGGCCACTGGAAGAGTGACTCTCCTAGCTTCCAGAGAGTGGGTAAGCCATCATCTAACTCCTTGCCCTCACAGGAGACTCCATCACCACCAGATTCATCACTGACTGATCTGCTTGGACTTTTTGCTGAAGATTGACAGCATTTGGGGCCCACAGCCCCATTAAGGTATTCTTTTAGGAGCCCCAAGTCTCATTGAAGATCTCAGGTAAGACACTATCTGTACTTATAGACACGGGGGCGACTTATAGTGTACTTCCTGAGTTTTTGGGTCCTTGTATTAAGTCCTCAATCTCTGTAGTTGGTGTTGATGGCCAACCTTTGCAGCCATTGCAGACAAGGTGTATTCCATGTAGATTCCAGACTCTCTTCTTTACCTATAGCTTCCTAGTCATTCCAACATGCCTCACACCCCTTTTAGGTAGAGATCTCCTTCAAAAGCTTAACTTCTCCTTTACCTTCTCCCTCCCCACAGCTCTAGTCCTCCAAACAGCCTCACAGTGTGCCACAAAGTCATCCCCTCCCCTTCCTTCTTCTCTGGTTGATCCCTGTTGGGAGCCACCACATTGCCGAGCCGCCGCATATAGCGATCATGCGGCCTGTGGTAAAGAGTAAAGCCTGAGTTAGATTACCCCTCCCATCGAGCACGTTAGTTTCCTGCTTACCGCGTAAACAACCCGCTCAATAATATGTTAGCCAATCAGCTTGCCTTGCTTACTTTAACATGATTGGACACTGTATCCGTATATATACTGGTGCCACCCCTGGGGGGAAGTAGAAGCCCGGAAGGAGCCGCGGAGAGCGGACTGGTAGAGGCTTCGGAGCGAAGCCCGGAAGGAGCCGCGGAGAGCGGACCGGTAGAGGCTTCGGAGCGAAGCACGGAAGGAGCCGCGGGGAGCGGACCAGAGGAGGCTTCGGCTGGGAGCGATCCCAGGGCAGGCTGTACGGAGAGAAAATAAAAGAAAAGGTTGTCCACTGCCAGACTTTGTCGTGTGTCCTTCCTGCCGGCCGGGAGCGACATCGACATTTGGTGGCCCGCACGGGGAACAACTGATCACCCCCGAGACGTGGTAGTGGACAACGTTCCTTGATACAGCACTGCGAGACAGGTGAGTAGGGGATAAACCTGGGCCCTGGGTGGCGCGCACCTACAGGGTTTTTAGACTCCCCTCAGGCTCACGCGTAAGTGGCGGATTTTTGGGCCTCACGCGGTGAGTAACATATTAAATATGGGTAACGTACCGAGTAACGACACCCAGCCCTTGGTACAGGTCCTCCGGAAGCTCTTAAAGTCCAGAGACCTCAAGGTGGGACGCAAAACGCTGGAGAGCTTTTTTGAGGAGATTGATAGTTTCGCTCCCTGGTTCTTGCCCACAGGGCACTTAAACCTGCCCTCGTGGGAGAAGTTGGGCAGGGATCTTTCTCTAGCGGAAAGGGAGGGCGGGGCTTCGGTCTTCGCTCGGCCACTGTGGGAAATGATATATGCATGCTTGAAGAGCGAGGGTGGTTGCAGGGAAGGTTCTCAAGAGCTCATTAAAGTGCGTAGGGCATTCGAACAGGCCCAGTCAGGGAGCTCCCGGGAGGGGTCCGTCAAAGGAGACAAAGATATAAAGGAGGAAGACGGGGCTCAGGCCTCGGAGTCGTCTGACTCCGAGAACGAGGAAGGCTTAAACAACGATGAGACCAAGGAGCCTAGATGCCAAGAGGATAGGCCGCTCGATAAGGAGTCGCAGGGTTCTTTCCCAGCGTTGCGCCGCGAATTGCGCTCCGCTCAACTTGGTCTGCAGAGGAGTAGAGAGCTCCTGAGCGCCCCCTGGCGCGAGAGGGAGGCGAAGCCTTCCGCCCCACCTTGGGAGCTGTTCCCGGAAGCGATCCCTCGCCACGAGGCGGCCGCGTGGGAGCTCCCTCCCCTTTCGCCAGAACAGGAAGTGATGCACGGGCCCCCATTTTCCGCCCAATCACGGCCGCCGTCTTATGCTCCGCCGCCGGCGGGTCGGTATTTTTACAGGCGGCTTTGGCAGGGGGGACGTTTGTCTCATGAGGTACATCCACCACCTGGGATAGATAGTGGCCCCTACGGGATATTTCCTGTACAAGTAGCTATGGGCCAGGGACGTAATGCATGGGAGCCTTTTGAGATAAAGCAGATTAGAGAACTTAAAAATGCAGTTACAACCTTTGGGCCGACTGCGCCTTACACCATTGCCATGCTGGAGAACCTGTCTTCTGGGCCCCTCACCCCCGCGGACTGGATTCAGCTGGCAAAGGCGTGTCTGCCCTCGGGTAGTTACCTGGATTGGCGAGCCTGGTAAGCAGAGTTCTCTGCAGAGCAGGCTGAGAGAAACGCCAGTCGGGGAAACCGGGGGTGGAACAAGGAAATGCTTATGGGAAAAGGTCGGCACGCTGATGATCAGACTCAGTTCCCCGGCGCTGTCTATGAACAAATCAATGCCATAGGGCTCCGCGCCTGGAAGCAGGTAAGTGGTGCCGGAACAGCCTCCTTGTGTCTTTCAAAAATAATTCAGGGTACCACAGAGCCATTTGTTGACTTTGTGGCCCGAATGCAAGATGCTGCCGATAAAATATTTTCTGATCCGGGAGTGGCTCGACCGCTGGTAAGGCAGCTGATTTCGAGCAATGTACAAAGGAGTGCAAGGCAGTGATAGCCCCTCATAAGAACAAGGACCTCAACACCTGGATTAGGATATGCAGAGAGATAGGGGGGCCGCTCTCCAACTCGGGAGTGGCTGCTCTCCTGGCCGCGGCTGTACAGCAGAGGGGACCTCGCGGGTCAGGAGGGGAATGTAAGGCCAGAGGGTGTTTTGCCTGCGGGGAGCCAGGACACATTAAACGTCACTGCCCAAACAATGCAGATGCTAGGCCCCGTCCTAGGAATGAAGAACCATATGTTTGTGGGCGATGCAAGAAGGGATCACACAAAGCTGAGGAGTGTAGGTCGGTCTTTGATGCTCAGGGCAACCGTATTTGTGGACGAGATGCTAGAGAGCCAAAAAACGGCCAGAGGGGGCCCTCCTCACAGGCGGGCCCCCGCCCCAGAGACAGGACAGCTCAGGATGGCAGCCTTCAACAAGGGCCACCCCTGGGTCAGCAGGTGTGGACCTCAGTGTCGCCTCCAGACTTATATTAGTGCCTGACATGGGTGTTCAAGTGGTTGAAACCACCTTTAAGGGACCGTTACCCGAAAATTCCGTGGGTCTGGTGATCGGGAGATCCTCCACGGCCCTTCAGGGTCTCACAGTAGTCCCGGGGGTCATAGACTCAGACTACACAGGACATATTAAAATTATGGTTCAATCTCTTGTGGGTACTATGGTAATCAATAAAGGAGACAAGATAGCGCAGCTCTTGCTGCTCCCCAGTCTCCACAAGAGATTTCCCTCAAAGCAGAAAATTAGAGAAAGTCAAGGTTTCGGTTCCTCAGGGGAAGTCTTCGAGGGACTCCATATGACACTTGATAAAAGGCCCATGCTCTCACTTAAGGTCAATGGCAAGAATATAACAGGGCTCCTAGATACAGGAGCTGACTGTTCCATTATCTCCAAAAAGGATTGGCCTTCCAACTGGCCCACCAACACTGCAGATAACACGCTGCAGGGCCTGGGGATGGTGTCAGCTCCTCAGGTTAGTGCTTCAACCCTGCTCTGGTGCGATGAGGAGGGTCATCAGGGCCATTTCCAACCATTTGTGTTGCAGTTGCCAGTGTCTCTATGGGGAAGGGACATCCTCACTCAGATGGATGTCACGCTTACGTCAAACTGCTCCCCCCAGGCTAAGGATATACTCAGGAACCAGGGATATACCCCCGGCAAAGGCTTGGGCAATGCCCTACAGGGTCGGACATCCCCAATACCAGTAGAGAACAAAAAAGGTAGGCAAGGGCTGGGTTTTTCTTAGGGGCCGCTGAAGAAGCTCTCCTACCCACTTCGATCAAAATCACCTGGAAATCAAATGATCCAGTTTGGGTTACCTCAGTGGCCCCTGCCTAAGGAGAAGCTATTAGCCTTGTCAGAAATAGTCAGTGCACAACTTAGATTAGGACACATTAAGCCGTCGACCTCCCCATGGAACACCCCCATTTTTATAATTAAGAAAAAGTCTGGCAAGTGGAGGCTGCTCCATGATCTAAGGGCGGTCAACGCGCAGATGCAGTCCCTGGGGGCGGTCCAGAGGGGGCTGCCAGCTCTCTCAGCCATCCCTCAGTCTTGGCCGATTTATGTTATAGATCTTAGAGACTGTTTCTTCTCAATCCCCCTGCATCCAGAGGACACCCATAGGTTCGCCTTTACTTTACCCACCATTAACCAAGAAAGCCCTGATCTCAGATACGAGTGGATAACGCTGCCCCAAGGTATGGCCAACAGTCCCACTATGTGTCAGATTTACCTTGATTCCCTACTGGCCCCCCTACGGAAATCCTTTCCCAAGATAAGATGTGTGCATTACATGGACGACCTTTTGCTCAGCGGCAGGGACCCAGACATGCTAAATAATATGCTCGGCCAGTTGGTCGAGGCCCTGAGACAAGCCAATCTGCATGTTGCCCCCGACAAGATTCAGGGAGGAGAAATGGTGACCTACTTAGGCGCGAGAATCTCCCCTATGCTAGTCTCTCCGCAGAAGGTCACCATTAGGACGGATGGCGTTAGGACCCTAAATGACATGCAAAAGCTATTGGGAGACATTAATTGGATTAGGCCATATTTACATATACCAAATTCAGATCTCAAACCCCTGTTCGACCTTCTGAAGGGAGACCCAGATATAGCCTCCCACAGGAGGCTCACTCCTGAGGCAAGAGCTGCCTTACAGAGAGTGGAGGAAGCCTTAGGTGGGGCTACCTTACACAGAATTGAACCAGGGCGACCCTTTGATGTCTGTTTGCTACAGACTAGTCTACAGCCCACAGCGGTGATTTGGCAGAAAGGACCACTACTGTGGATACACCCTAAGGTCTCACCTGCAAAAGTCATAGAGCATTACCCAGAGGCAGTCGCTTCATTGGCCCTTGAAGCGCATGATAGAGCTGTCCAACATTTTGGCTCAGGACCACAAGCCATCCGAGTACCCTATACCGCCAGCCAGATCAAGACCCTGGCTGCCTGCATAGATACTTGGGCCATTTTGAGATGTGTTTTCCATGGGGATATAAACAATCAATACCCTAAAGACCCTATCTTGTCATTTGTTACTCAGCACCCTGTAATTTTTCCAAAGGTTACTGCCTCTGAGCCATTAGTCCCAGCAACTACAATATATACAGATGGCTCCAAGACGGGGATAGGCGCCTATGTGATCCTAGGCAAGCCCCCGGTTACCATACAATTTGAACCTGATCAGCCTCAGGTGGTGGAACTGCAGATCGTTAAAATGATTCTTGAACGGTTCTCAGGAGCCATTAACATTGTCTCCGATTCTAGGTATGTGGTCAATGCTATGCAAGTGCTTGAGACTGCCGGTTTAATTAGATCCACTTCCACAGTGGCTGGGCTGTTCCTGTCTATCCAGACATTGCTCCAGAACAGACACCATAAGGTCTTCACCACCCACATAAGAGCACATACATCCCTGCCAGGGCCTATGGCACAGGGGAATGCGGCTGCTGACACTGCCACTCGCCCGTTATGGATTTTCACCTTACTAACACCAATCGAGCGAGCCCGTGCCTTCCATGATAAGTTTCATGTCAATGCCAGGACACTAGCAAACCATTTCCATGTTTCCAGAGCAGATGCACGAGATATCGTGCGACTATGTGGCTCCTGTGCCACATACAAACCTGCCATACCGATGGGAGTAAACCCTCGAGGTTTGATCCCTGGTGATGTTTGGCAGATGGACATCACACATATACAGGAGTTTGGGACTCTTAAATATGTTCATGTTTCCACAGACACCTGTTCTCACGTCATATTTGCAACAGCAGAAACAGGTGAAAAAGTGTCTAATGTGATCAATCATTGCCTGGCGGCTTGGGCCGCATGGGGCTAACCAAAAATATTAAAGACTGATAATGGACCAGCCTATATAGGCAAAGCCTTCAATGAGTTCTGCAAAATGATGGAGGTTCAATTAAAACATGGTATCCCATACAATCCCCAAGGTCAAGGAATCATCGAAAGAGCCCATAGAAGTCTCAAAGCAATTCTAGCTAAACAAAAAGGGGGAGTAGGCCAAGGCCTGGCCCCAAAGGCACGATTATCCATGGCACTATTCACACACAATTTTTTAAATTTAAATAATGATAATTGCTCCCCAGCTGTGGAGCACTGCAACCCTTCCCCCAACCATAAAGGGTGGGTGAAGTGGAAAGATGTCCTGACAGGACAATGGATGGGCCCGGATCCAGTGGTCAGCTGGAACCGAGGTGCGGTTTGTGTCTTCCCACAGGAACCGGGACGAGAACCACTGTGGGTACCGGAGAGACTGACACGGGCGACAAAGCCCTCGACTGAAGATCAGACCTGCCCTACCGGAGATCCATCACAGACCAACCAACAAGATGAATAGAAATAGCGGTAGCCCGAAATGGACAAGAAGATCCTCAGGCATATGCATGGCTCGCTCGCCTAGCCTACGACCGAGTCTAGGGACGGTGAGCTTCCCACACTCCTCCTCTAAAAAATTATGATATAGCAGGGTAGATGAGTCAATGACGGGTAAGAGCATGCCTCCCCAGCATGACTCAACCTAAGACAGGCCCTACCCCATACCGCACGAAAGCCACTGAATTACTAGGTTCCGCCCGAACCAAATGTCGCCCCGGGGGGATCATGCGGAGCGACATGAGTGTATGCCTGTGTGCATCCAGGTTCCGTCCGGTTCCTTCCTGGCCCTGGAAAAAGGACGAGGGCCTCGGGGCCTCGGCAGACTCGGGGACGGCCGACCCGGGCCGACGCCGAGAGCCCTTGGTGGGCCTCCTATCAGGGCATAGGCCTCTACACTCAATTCAGGACGGGCTGCGATGCGTAGACTTATTTAAAATAAAAAAGGGGGAGATGTTGGGAGCCACCACATTGCCGAGCCGCCGCATATAGCGATCATGCGGCCTGTGGTAAAGAGTAAAGCCTGAGTTAGATTACCCCTCCCATCGAGCACGTTAGTTTCCTGCTTACCGCGTAAACAACCCGCTCAATAATATGTTAGCCAATCAGCTTGCCTTGCTTACTTTAACATGATTGGACACTGTATCCGTATATATACTGGTGCCACCCCTGGGGGGAAGTAGAAGCCCGGAAGGAGCCGCGGAGAGCGGACCGGTAGAGGCTTCGGAGCGAAGCACGGAAGGAGCCGCGGGGAGCGGACCAGAGGAGGCTTCTGCTGGGAGCGATCCCAGGGCAGGCTGTACGGAGAGAAAATAAAAGAAAAGGTTGTCCACTGCCAGACTTTGTCGTGTGTCCTTCCTGCCGGCCGGGAGCGACATCGACAGATCCCATAGTTTGGGATATTTCCAATCCCCACGCTACCCATGCCATGCCTATTTTACTTCTTCTTGGGGATCCTTCAAATTATCCTTGCATTTCCCAATACCATAGCTCCAAAATATTTACAGGGCCTTAAACCTATAATTAAGCACCTTTTAGACAATGTTTGTCTTAAACCTACCAATTCACCCTATAATACTCCCATTCTCCCAGTACTCGAGCCTGATGGGTCTTACTGTCTAGGAAAATCTTACTGTTTAGGAAAATCAATAGTGCTGTTACCCCAGTCCACCCAGTGGTACCAAATCCTTATACCATCCTCTCTCATATCCCTCCCTCCACCACTCACTTTACACAATTGTACATCTTTTTTTTTTTTTTTTTTTTTTTGGTCTTTTTCTCCTTTATTGGTACCGGGGATCAAACTCATGACCACACACTTACAAGGTAGGCACTTATGCTGCTGAGCTAAATCCCCAGCCCCTACAGTTGTAGATCTTAAAAATGCTTTTTTTACCATCCCCCTACACTCTGATTGTCAGGATCTCTTTGTATTTACATGGAGTGATCCAGATACTCTCAGGTCAACAACTTACTTGGACAGTGCTCCCCCAAGGGTTCAGGACAGTCCCCACTTCTTTAGCCAAGCTCTTACTGCTGACCTTGCAGAACTTGAACTCAAACCTAGCACTCTCCTTCATTACATAGATGGCCTTCTCTTATGTTCTTCATCCTATATGTTAGCCATACAGCATTCAGCTAGTGTCCTTAATTTTCTTGCCAGTCATGGTACAGGGTCTTTCCTGCTAAAGCCCAAATAGCGTACCCAAAAGTCAAATATCTAGGTCTCTTTCTCACCCCCACCACTCATTCCATCACTACAGATCATAAGGCTATTCTTTGAGATCTCCAGGTGCCCACACCTAAACAACAGGTTACATCTTTCCTAGGTTTAGCTAATTTCTTTCATCTCTGGAGTCCTAACTTTGCAGCTCTGGCTCAATCCCTCTACAAGGCTTCTAAGGGTCCCTTATCAGAACCCCTAGACCCTACTATGCCCACACATGCCTCCTTTCATAAACTAAAAGAGGCTCTCCTAAGAGCTCCAGCCCTTACCCTTCCTGATCTCACCCAACCTTTCACTCTATATAGTGCCTCCCAGGGCTACAATGCTTTATGTGTACTAGAACACAAGAAGAGACCCTCTTCTCAAGTGGTAGCCTACGTGTCAAAGCAGTTAGACAACACAGTAAAAGAATGGGTACCTTGTCTCCAAGCGTTGGTGGCTGCAGCCTTACTAACACAGGAAGCAAAGAAGTTTACATTAGGACCGTCTATTACAGTACACTCACCTCATCATTTAAATGAGCTTATCTCACATAAGGCACTCCCTGCTCTGAAGACTGCTTCTCACCTTCAACAGGTACATCTACCCCTCTTTCAGGACCCTTGTATCTCTATTGCAACTAGTGGTCCTCTTAACGTGGCAATTTTATTTCCCACTTCAGAGGGCCACTCTCAACATGATTGTATTGAGGTCTTACAGATGACTCCCACCCTTTTCTTTCACATTAGTAGCATACCTCTCTCTTTAGCCTTTGACACATGGTTCATAGATGGCAGTTCAACAAACACAGACAGCCAAAAAAGGCAGGATATGCAATATAACAAGTCAAAAGTCATAGAGGCAAATCCACTGCCACCTGGGACCTCTTCCCAGAGGGCAGAACTTATTGCCCTTACAAGGGCTCTTTCCCTAGCAAAGGACAAAGTCATAAATATATACACTAATTCAAAGTATACATTTAGAATTTTATACTCTCATGCCTCTATCTGGCAAGAATGGGGTTTTATTAACTCTCACAGAACTTCAATCATTAATGCGCCTCTTATCCTTAAACTCCTAGAGGCAGCACTACTCCCAAAGCAGGCAGTGGTTATTCATTGTAGAGGAGACCAAAATTCTGCAGATCCCATTGCTCAAGGCAATGTCTTTGCAGATTCACAAGCCAAGTTAGCTGCACAAAGGCCCTATAGTTCTCATCTTCTCCAGTTAGTCCCAAACGGTCTACCTCAACCCAATTACTCATCAGAGCAACTACAGTTACTTCATAAATCAGGAAACACACAAAACCCTCAGGGATGGATTTTCCGGGGATCAAAACTTGTTCTCGGGGCTAAAGATTTAGCTCAGCAGCATAAGCGCCTGCCTTGCAAGCAGGCAGTCATGAGTTTGATCCCCAGTACCGATAAAAAAAAAAAAAAAAAAAAAGGGTAAACTTGTTCTCCCAGATCAGCAGGCCTTAGACATCATCACTGACTTACATAACTGTTTCCATATAGGATCACAGGCCCTATACAAACTCTTAGCCCCAGTAGTCACACATCCTTCTCTAAAGGCTATCATTCTTCAGATTACTCACACCTGTCCTCTCTGCACTAGGACCTCTCCTCAGGGAATAATCACCTCTCATAACTTCACTGCTCTTAATCCCACACTTATTTTTCAGAATTCTACCTCACCGTGGTAATGATTCTACCTCACTGTTGTCCTGATAAAATGACATATCTAAATCAAAGTCACCTTTCTTTCTACCTCACTTGGGTCCTTACATATGATAGTGGCCTGCCTCCTCATAGCATCTTATCTCTTTGATTTCCAGTCTAACATGTGGACATTCACCAGTGATAAAGTTGTCCTGGTTGGAACACCTGGCACCTGGCTTTTCTCCAGCAGAGAAAGCCAGGCTCCAGTGGTCATGGAGTTTTTCTCCACGTTCTTAGAATAAAGGCCATTTTTACTTTATATTTTCCCTTTCTTGCACCGAAAATCCTATCACAGCTTATGCCTGGTTATTCTATCATTCTGCAACTAGACAGTAAGCTTCCTCAGGGCCGGGTTTGTTTTGCTGACTGCTGTCCTTAGGCCAAGTCTGCAAACAGATCTGCAATAGGTATTTGAAGGGCCTGAGTAAATGCTGGGAAAGTTTCCTTTATAAGAGAAAGGGTTTGCATATGCAAATATATAGCATAACATGATTAAAGGACTAAAGAAATAGCCAAATTACTTTAGGGAAATTACTGCCCTGGGGAATTTTCCACTCTCAAGCAGTCAACTTTGAAAGGAATACCAGGATGATGCTTAAGCATGTAAGTAATCTCTTCCATCTAGACACAGGTATAAATGAAAAACATATGTATCTTAAGTAACCTACGAGTGATTCACTTATAAATAGCACATATCCACACATACAAATCTTTACACAATTGCACATGTCAAGCAAATACATGCTCTTTTATTCTTTTCAAATACGGTCTCCCTCCCCGATTTCCTTTTTTATTATCACTGCTGATCCCATTTTCTATTCATCCTAATGCCATTGATATAGAGTATATTTTTCCATATTTTTCTCCTCATTCTTGTAATCCTATGTGGAATACATACCTATAAACATTCCAGCAGAGTTCTTCTCATTATTTTATAAATGTGGGATCATTTATACCTCTTTTCTCATTCAGTACCTCATAGAAATTCCATTAAGCTATCTGGTGGAGCTGATTCTTCATTTCACTTGCCATGTGCTCTTCCTCTTCTGTTGTGTGGATGTGCAGGGCTGCATTTAGCCCCCTCTGAAAAGGCTTCCCTGTTTCCTGGGGAAACTCCTTTGCACTATACCATAGCACCTGTCCTTGGAATGCACTGTTTCTCAGCAGGAGTTGGAATAGTATGGTTTTAAATTCAGTTTCCCAGTTTTATAGTTAAGACAAATGAGGATTAGAAAGGAAGGTGCCAAATGTCACACAACTGTTTGCCTGGCACTTTATAAAAGTGTGAAGAGCCATTATCATGATCTTTAGAAGCTCGGGGAGTATTATCATGTCAACCTTAAAGACAGAGAAATGGAGCCAAAGAGATTACTAATTGCTTTGATGTTATGACCAGTGAGGATGAAACCTAGGGCTTAAATTCTTGATCCTCGGAGGTTTCTTTTATTTCTAGGTTTATTGGTATCATTAACAGAAAACTTCTACAGGACACTGATTGTTAATACATTATAAATCTAAACTATATGCCCTGCTTGAAAAAAAAGGGTTGGTTAAAAAATAGGGCACAATCTGAATTTGCCCATAATTCACAACACACTTTCCTTACCTAGTCAGATGAATCATTGTTGAGGTTGTTAAAAACAAGACAAATAGAAACTTAAAAAGTCTTTGCAAACAAAGGACTTACCCTGAGTAGTGGCTCTGCCACTAACTGTGATCTGCAGCACATTATTCAGCATCTCTCCAAACCTGTTTCCCCCCATCTATAAACTAGGGTTCCAACCAGGCATTGTTAGGATTAGATGACAGAGGCACACAGTGCCTGGGACACAGTGAGCGATCAGTAAACACCAGCCACTCTTTTGATGGTTGTGATTCGTGGTCACAGTCAGCTGAACCGGTAGGCAGCCTTCTTTCTGCACTACCCTTTGGTAGGCAGCCTTCTTTCTGCACTACCCTTTCTTAGCTACAGTCCAGGGCAGTGAAATGTCTATACTGATTACCTGGCTATTTCTTCTTACTTCATAGAAGTAAGTAGACTTAGAAGGGGGCAGACCTTGAAAGAATTTTTTTTAACCTTAGACATTGGCATAAAGTGGAGGGGAATATGTCTCTAAGAAGAACAGAGCAGGAACATTCTGCCCCTCCTGAGTGTGCCTGCCTGTGCAAGATACACAGGGTGCAGACATTTTTCAGCAACAGAGCGCGACTGTCAATGGATGTGTTACAGCTATTTTAGTGCCTTCTCCCTTCCTGCAGGAAAACCATTTCCAAGCCAGTTGCTTGCAATGCATCAAGCGATGAAATACAGATAACAAATTGTGCATTTGTTTGGCTTCATGCTTATTACACCCCCAATTCTGGAAAGCAGTGCACTTAGCCCCTAAGTAATCCCTCTCCTGAGATCAATTACCAGGATTTATCTGGTTCCTCAAGCATAAAAGTGTTTTATTGTTTTTCCTTTTGCTCCAAGTGGAGTGTAAGGGGGCAGCCAGGATTGAAGGGGCCGTCCCAGGCAAGTGTGTGAAGCTGGAATTGCTGGAGCTCAGGAACAGGAGAGGAGGCTCACGTGGAGGGGCCTCTCCCCAGCAGTGACCTGGTCCAGATGTTCCCAGCTATTTTCACAGAGAATGGAGGTCTGCAGGTGCCTGGAGGTGGATGCTGCTCCCAGGGACAGGAGCGGGAGAGCAGGGCCAAGTCACCCTTGCAGACTACATCGTGTTTCCTCTAGAGTTTCACTGTAATCCAAACCAGTTGAATATTTGAGAAGAAGTAGGCACCATGAAAAGGGGTAATGGAATTAGCTTTCATGTTTTTCCAGGACTCTAAACCATATTTCCTGTCACAACTGTACATTATTAATACAAGGCATCTGTTAGAACAGAACTGCCTGAAAATGTGCACCCTAAACCACACATCTGGTCCCCATCATTTATTTCTGACATTTGTAGTGGGGGGAAGGGGATGGGAAAAAAGAGGGAATTAAACCAAGATGTTGCCTCTAACCCATCAGAAGCTCCTAGTTGGAATAGAGAGCCGGAGTTCCTGACGTGATTTCTGTATTAGGTAATATAATTATATTAATTTAGCATGACTCTGGGCCTGGTGGGTGTGGGTCCCTGCGTGCTTTTATCCTGCCTTCTCTAACGGTGGTAATTAGCTTCCTCTTGCAAAAGGATTAGCAGGACCACCCCAGGGTGGGGGCTGGGGGGCTCTTGAGCTGTCAGGTGTCACTCGCTCACTGGGCCCCCCTTCTCCTCCCCACCCCTGCAATTAATTTCTTCTCTTGCTTTGCCAGCCCCTCACATGCACCAAGACAAAGACGCCAGTGCCTGAGGTGTCTGTAGCCCAGCTTGCTAGGTTCCTCCAGCAGGAATCCACTTTCCATGATCAGATTTCAGCCCAGCTAACCATGGAGAAGAAAGAAAGAATGCACTTCCTTGACCTGGGTGGGAGGGGACACTCAGAGGCTCTTGCCTGGGCCTGGTGCCCTGCCAGGCTGCAGGTGTCTGAGTAAGAGGTGCCCTGACCCTTGGCAGTTGACCACTTGGCCTCTCGGTGCACCAGCCAGCAGCACCCTTCATTGCAGTATTCTGAGACCAGCAGTCCTAGGTGACAGCACCTAAGAGGGGCAGCATCCTGAGGGCCTTCACTAAACGCTGGAGTCCAGGGCCTCACTTCTTCAAGCAGCACTCCTCCAGCTAAATTCGCCAGTTTAGAAATGCAGGCTTTTTGTGTTTCCTTACTAGACCTTGAAAGGCCATCCTGCTGTTTGCACATTGAGGAAACTAGAAACCAGGAAGGTTTTATGCTTTGGTCAAGGTCGTACTGTTCAAGTTCCCTGAGCTCTGGAAACAGAGGAGCCAAGTCTATGGAGCAAAGGCCAGTGAGGGCTTTCTGCAGCTATGAAATGAAAAAAAAAAGCTTAGCAGGGATGGGGGGTGGGAGTATCCAGGCCCAGCCTGTACAGCCTTGGGAGGCTCAGCCTGGGGTTCAGATTTTCCTGGAGCTAGTCCATCAGTGGTCAGGCCACATGTGAGTAATAAAGGATGCAGTGTTGTGCTCTTTCGGCTGGGCCCCCTCTTCCTGGCCCTCTTCCCCAGCCTTGACTTCCTTTTGGATTCCCTACTGACTTCTGGGTGTCCACCATGGGCCCTGTTGGAAAAATTTCAGCTCCATCTCAGAATAAAAGGAATGAAAAGCTGGGGAAAGGAGCCAAGGAGAAAAGCCACAAATACGCATCTGGCCAAGGCAGGCGGAGCAGCTCCAAGAGTCTTCAGAGACAAACCATGACGGCTGCTTGCAGATGTTGAAAGGCCAGAGGCTGTGGTGCCCTCCCTGGTCTGCTTCTGGGAGATGAGAGCAGCTGGGAGACAGGGTGCCTTCTCTCCTCTGGACTTTTCCTCACTGCTACCATCCAAGTCCTTCAAGTTTCTGCAAACCACAGGGAAAAGCAAGAGCTCAGAGCTAGACAGGCGTGGGTGGATGCTTGCTGTCCAGCCCATCAGCAAGTGACCTCCCTGGGCCCCAATTCCTTTACCTGTTATGTGGGGAAAGCAAAAGAGCTGTCTGGAAGACTCATGGGGTAGAGATAAAGCACTTAGCACAAGTCTTGTGCGTTGGGCCATGTTATAACTTTTGTGGGTCCTGTGTAGTTTTGCCTTTGTGGCTATAAGTTCCTTCATTGAAAAATACTACATATATTTTAGCTGGCCATAGTGGCATGTGCCTGTAATCCCAGCAGTGTGGGAAACTGAGACGGTGTGATCAAAAGTTTGAGCCCAGCCTAGGCAATTTATCAACTTAGCAAAACCATATCTCAAAATAACAGAAAACAATAGCAGAAAAAAATAAAAGTGTGTGTGGGTGCTGGGGATATAGCTCAGTTCCGAGATGCCTGGATTCAATCCTCAGTGAATATCTATCTATCTGTGTATCTATATCTATCTATCTATCTATCTAGACACTATTGGTAAAAGATGAATATATTAATATATATATGATAATTTTTAATTTAAAATTTCATTTTTTCCCTTCTGTTTCTTGAAAGGGTTTTGACCCAGGCTGGACACTGTAGCCAGGAAAGCCTCAACCAGAACCTCCCCCGCCCCAGAGATTTACCTGTGACTCTATCTCCCCCCGACCCTTAGGAATCTGCCCCTGGTGCCCAAGGTGTGCCAATGAGATACCTGTGCATCTCTAATGGCCCTAGGGCACTACCCTAAGCTTAGGCTACTTATATACCCCCAACACCACGTGTCTGCCAGAGAGAAAGCCTGACTGCAGCGGTCGGGGGTGTCGGTTATCTCTCTCCGTGTTCTCAGAATAAAGGCCTCTTTTGTTTTATACTTCATATCTTTTGGAAATAATCCTATCATTTCTAAAATGAAGCAGCACCATATATCAGGCAGTTCTGTTCCCTGGGGTCTGTTTTTGGAGTGGCTGCGACAAAGACACAGGAGAACAAATGCCTGCTGACTGGAGAAGCCACAGCAAGAGGCTGCTGAGTGTGCTTGCTTTGACAGACTCCGCCTCTCACCTCCTCTCCATCCTGGGGGCTGCAGTTCTAGCTTTTCAAACGTCAGGTTTGTGTCTGTGTCTCCAGCCTCTGTCTCTGTTCCCTCTGCTCATGTCCAGCCCCCCTTCTCCTGTAAGTCTTTTCTCTAGCCGCTCTTGGAGACACACATCTGTCCTGCCTATATTGGGGGCCCCAAGTCCTGGCACTCTCAGCCAGCCTCCCGCCTTGCCCGGCCTCCTGAGGCTCACATCTGGAATATCTGGCCATGCTCTCTGGCTGCCTTTCCTCCTCTGCCTCCAGCTTCTGAGAACTCTGGAAAAGAGTGCACATGAGAGAAAAAGTAGCTCTCTGACCTGACATTAGCTTTCCCCTTCAGAAGTCACAAGGCTGCCTCACAGCTCACAGCTATTCTGAGTCTCTCCAAGCTACTAGGCAACTGGCAGGGGCCGAAAGGAGCTTGTGTTCCTGAAGGGGGAGTGGCCGGTGTTTATCAAAGACTGCTGTGTGGGCTCCAGCAGCCTCTCAGATGTGGTGGAGGGAGGCCTGTCCTGAGCCCTGGGGAGGCAGGAAGTCCCCAGATGGGCTGGGCTGGGGCTTGCTGGCCTTTCCCAGCACTGGTGAGATCTGAGGATAGCATTCCTCACAAGTCTCCCCCAGAGGCTGCCAGATTCCTTAAAAGCTAATTAGTGAGCCATTGCTACTGTGGTGAGGGCTGACCTAGGCCTTCCCTACTACCTCCTGAGGTCAAGGTCCTTGGAGAGGCCTCCAGGGCCTTACCATGGCCCTATTCTCACCTCACTGCTTTCTATTCAGGAGTCATCACTCCTGCTGAAACCTTTCCTCAGAAACCAGCTTCTCCCTGAGGAGCTTGCTGTGCAAGAGAGCCAGTTGAAACCTCTTACTGTTGAAACCAGGCACATCTGGAAGCAGTCAACTTTTCAGCAGGCTGAGGGGGAAGGAAAGATGCATCGTAGGGGATGGAGTCACCTCTGGGACTAATTACTCCTTATATTTCACCCATCATACTTACCATCTTTGTCAAAGCAAAGAGACAGTAAATGATCTCATTAAAACCCAGAGAGATGCTTCTTGCTTCAAGAACCTGCTCTCAACACCCTGATCTCTGGTGAGGCCATGCCAGGGAGGCGGCCATAGAGTTCAGGCAATGAGGACATGTGGGACAGACACTTGCTGAGTGCTTTTCCTAGTCTGAATGCAGTGTCTGTGTCTGTTGCTGGAAATGCCTCATACCAGAAGTCAAAGTCTTTTCTGACTCTGGAGAAAATGCCCATCCCTGTGACATGAGGATGCAGGCAAGCCTCAAGAGTGTTTGTCATATATATTTTTTTTTGTCTTTTTCGTTTTTTATCGGTACCAGGGATTGAACTCACGACTGCCTGCTTGCAAGGCAGGAGCTTATGCCACTGAGCTAAATCCCCAGCCCCCTCAAGAGTGTTTGTCAAGCCCTTCTCCAACTGTTTTAAAAGATCAAGGTCCCTTTTTTTTCGTGAGTTCGATCCCTGGTACCGATAAAAAGGAAAAAGACAAAAAAATAAAATAAAATAATAAAATAAAAATAAAAGATCAAGGCAGGTCAGGTGTGGTGGCGCACACCTGTCATCTCAGCATTCAGGAGGCTGAGGTAGGAGGATCACTGCAAGTCTAAGACCAGCCTGACCTACAAAGTGAGTTCAAGGCCAACCTGGACTGCATAGTGAAACCTGCCTCAAAAAGATAGATAGATAGATAGAGAGAGAGAGAGAGAGAGAGAGAGAGAGAGAAGAAAAGAAACCCAGACAGGGTCACAGCATTCCTCTGTCTTTTCAGTCCATATGTCCTTATACTGCACCAGCTGAGGTGAGTTTTGGCAACTTAGACAATCCTACACACACACACACACACACACACACACACACACACACTAGACAATCCTACACACACACACACACACACACACACACACACACACATGCATGCACGCTTGCTCCCACATTACTCGTGTATTGTGAAAATGTATCTAGGGGCCCTCTTCAATCTCCAGTGCTGACTCAAGGTGGCCTTGAAGCTTTGGAACCCTTCTCCTGGAGGGTTCTTCCAGATCCTTGTTAGTTAAAAGAGGACTGGCAACTTCACTGTTAGTTAGGAGCTCCTTAAATCATAAAGTTTAGCACTTTCCTTACTTTCATCCTTCGAATTTTATCAAGGCCTGCCAGTGATTTGTATGAATTTGTATGATTTGTAGAATAAGAATAAACACCCTAGGTCACTGATTCACAATCTTTTCCTTGGTTCAGAATCTCCTGCACAGGCTGTTAGACTTTGAGTGGAGGATCTCACCCCACCTGAGTTTCTGGCTCAGGAGTCTGGTGTGGCTGAAAAACAGCACTTCCAGTAAGTTGCCAGGTAGGGACTGGTCCAAGGACCATATTGAGGTGGTTCTCATAGTTGTTAGAAGACAGCACATGTCTTGTACTAGCACTTTATAGTTTACCAAGCTTTGTGTCAAACCATGTTTCAATTACTCTTTGGAATAGGGAGCCTTCTCACAAAGAATGAGGATGTTCAGACTCTGAAAGGTAGAGATTTATCTGCTGTTTCTCAGTGAATGAGTTAAGTCAGGAACTGAACCCAGGATGTCATGGTTTTTCTAAGTGTTGCCGAAGGTCCCCATGCTAACAGCATGACCCCCAGCCTGTGGGCCCAGAGGGAGGATGTTCGATCATCGAGGGTGTGACATTGGAGGGGACACTGGGACCCCAGGGATTTAGGGGAATGGAACTCCTGACGTACTATGTCCGGTACAAGTTTGTGTTATCTAAAACTGAAGAATGAATTTTAGGAATAATGGAGGTTAAGAGTAGAATATATTTATTGAGAGAAAAAAAGCTTCTGTCTGAGAGAGAGACAGAAGTGTCCCGAGCAGGTTGCCAAGGACTCGGTCTCTTCCAGGGACTTTTACAGAGTAAAATCATGGGGTGAGACAGGTTCAAGGTGGGAAAAACTGGGAACTCACAAGGCAGATGGGCATAAGGTGGGACAGAACTATGGTTAGCCAATAAGATTAGAGTTCATGTAAAATTGATTACATTAGGGACAAATGGGGTTAGTTGGGATGGTTACTCCTGACTTCCTCAGGGTGGTAGGGAGATATTTAGAATATCAGTCCTTAGGATAAAATGCTTAGGATATTTGTTTGATGTTTTGTCTTGAGGATTGGCCCACAGCAAGAGGTGCCTGTCTCTCCCATAGTTGCAAGGTATCTGAACTTCTGCATTGACTCCTTGAAGGATCTAGCCCTGTCTCACTGCCTAGAATATTTCTAACTAACTCAGCTGCCTGCAACATGGGCTCCTTTCTTGCGTGTCCTCCCCCACTTCCTAGCTACCATGAGGGGAACAGCCTCTTGTACCAAGTGCTCAAGCCACAATGCACTGTGCCACCACAGGCACAAGTGACCATGGACTCGTACCTCAGAAACCATGAGGCAAAACAATCCTTCCCTTCTTTCAGGTTGATTATCTTAGGTGTTTTGTTATCATGGTGAAGAGCTAACACAGAGAATTCTAAGTCATAACCTAAATTTCCCCACCTCATCACAACCTGTGTTATAAAGTCATTTTAAAGACTGTTGAGTTCTGGCTTCATGATCCCCATCAGGGAGGAAAAAAAGGGTGTTGCACATGGTAGGCAAGTGGTCTGTCACTGAGTGTGTCTCCAGCCTTCAAGGTAACATTTGAGGTAACTGGTCAGTGGCCATGGAGCTTGGTTAGTGAGCAGATGAGACTGTTTTGCATGGAGCAGCATCTATTTCCACGCCAGCATTATCATTTGGTTCTTAAAAGCCTGCCAAGTATTCTGACTGCACTTCTCTGGTTTTGCCAATCCTTTCAGTTCACTTTTTAAAAACAGGTTAAAAAAGGTAAAAAGGCTCAACCTTTCTTCAAAGGTCAAAATGATCAAATTTTGATCTCACTTAATCTGAATCATTGAGTTTTCTATGTGTCAGATTTCCAGTCCCCATCACTGTCTGGCTGAGCTTTCTTGTCTGCCTGCATCATAGGTACTAGCTGTTGATACAAAAGAAAATTGCACACCTCAGGCTGTATTTTTGAAAACATCTTCTCTGAGTCCGTCCTCAGATCCTTTCTAAGCGCAAGTTGAGGCAGAAATCTCCAAAGCTGCTACAACCAGGAGCAGTGCCAAGCAGGTGTGGGTGCGGTCACGGGTGTGGGCTTGCCTTGTCCGCATGGTTTGGGACAGGTGTCACGAAAAGGCCATTTTGAAATCAGTGCTCCCATTGCCTAAAAGCACAGCGTGCAGATTGGAGAAGCCCAGGGGTCTCTCTGAGAGAAGGAAGTGGCATGGGGCGGTGCTCAGTTCTGTGCCCCTGGGTGTCTGCCCAGCAGCTGTGCCATTGGCACAGCCTCTTCTCCTGGAAGCACAGAGACGGAATTGCCACTCCAGTTTCTGCCTCCCAGTGACTGAGTTAGCTTTTTAGCCTGTAGAGCTTGCTTCTGTCAAGGTCGGGGGGCACATTTGTTTGCCCTCCTCCCCGTCTGGCAGGCTGGGAAGTGAGGTTGGGTGTTACCTCTATGGTCAAAACTGGGACATATTTTTAGCAATGAGAAAAGGTCTCCTGGGTGAATGACATCAATCTTGTGCTGTTTGGTGTAAGTGGCTCATCAGAGTAAATGCCTTTCCTCTGATCGTCCCTGCATCAGACTAGTGGGTTATTAAGGTAATGTTACCCTTTATTGCTGAAAAGCAGTGTAAATAGACACCCAGACTATGGAGATTACCTGCTTTCAAACTACAGCGATGAGACACTTTATCTTACAATTTCCCTTTCCACGAAATAGCATCCCCTGTTTTCTCTTGGGGAAAAGCCACCTTCTCATAAATGACCACACTCATCCGCTCAGACTGAAAGGAGCTGGCGAAGTGAAGGGCAGCTATTATGTGGGAAAGTCTTAGAGACTCATCCTCCTCCTCTTGTGCTACTCTACTCTGTGCCTTCAGCCCTGTCTTCATTCAGTCACCTACAGAGAACACTGCCTGTTCCCCCAGAACTTCCCCTCAGGCTTGGAGGATTCCTCATCCTAGGATGGACAGCATCTTCTCAGTGAGGGAAGAGGCTCAACATCAGGTAGAAACCTCTGAGTCAGAGAAGAGAGGAGAGGAGAGCCCAAGCCAGCTGTCTTCAGAGAGCCCACTGCTAGAGAAGGTATGGCCCGCCAAGAGGCGGAACACAGGAGGCCTTTACAGGTAAATGGAGGCAACTTGAAAATACCCTCATTAGTGAAATAAACAAGACTCACTTGAGTAAATACTACATTGTCTCTCTAGTGTAAGAAACAACAAAAACTGACAGAATAATGGGGTCCAAAAAGTATAACAGATACTGTGAATGTGAAAGGCAAGGAAAGTGCTCTAAAGAATATAACGGTATGTATAGTGTGTAAGCCAGATGACCATATTACTGATTTTCTGTTGGAACACTGAACAGAAGGATTTGTACTATCAGTGTTTGAGTGTGTAGCCACTATTTATGCTTTGATTTTGTGACTTTGGCAACAATTTTTTAAGACGACAATGAGAAATGTAACAATTAGCAATTCTACGATAATTTTTTTGAATTCAGTATTGTTCTACACTTCTTTTTTGTTTTTCTATTTTCTTTAAATATTCTTCTCTTTATTTGAAAAAAGCAAACAATATGCAACATAACAACCATTGTTAAATTTCTTTCATTCTGTCTTGAAGAGCTGTATTGTTATTGTTTTGAATCTGCTGTTGTTGTTTAGGCCTTTTGATTTTTGTTTTTCTTTTCTGATTTTTCTCTTTTTTAATAAAATTTTTTTAAAAAAGAAAAATTAAAAAAAAGAACACATGGAAATATGAACACGAAGGTGCATATACACATAAATGCAAGGAGAGATAAAAAAAGGTGAAAGACTGAATTAAAAATTTTAAAGCATATTACGGTAAAAGACACATTACCTCGAATCACCCTCAAAATATTTCCCCTTCCTCTGAACACATTTCTCCCACCATTGATGCACTGTCTGAAGCAGTTCTAGAACTGCTCTTTTGTGAGTGTCTTTGATTACACTGCTGTGCGGCACCTTTGATGTCCTGAATTGGTTCAAAACATTTATGGCAAATTGTGTCGAGTGAAAACATTATGACTTATCCTCATTCACTTTATTCATTAGATCTGGCACTGTGGGACTTCTTGCTGTTCTCCAAAGTCAAAATAATCATGAAAAGCAAAATTTCCAGTGGATTCAGGATATTCAGGCAGCTATGACAGTGCACCTAAAGACACAACAAACAACTTTCAGAACTGCTCCGAGGAGTAGCAAGAATGATGGGGAGTGCATTGGGGGGAGGGGAAACACCTGAGAGGAATCAATGGCAACGTGTCTTTTACTGTAACAATTGCTTTTAAACAGTTTTGTACATTCACCGTAATTTTAATCATACTTTGCACCTTTGTCATATATTTTCCTCAAGAATTATGTTAATATGGAGGTGTGGATTTGTTCATGGAAAATGTATAGAGAAGTGATATTTGATGAGTAACAGACTCTTGGAGATGAGGGCATAGTTAGTTTTAGTTGGCCTGAACAGTGGAATCAGTGCAGGAGACTGAGGTCTTGAGAGAGGGTGTGTCCAGCCAGCTCCAGTCTGCAGGCCTGAGTGTAGCCTGCGGGCCAGGAAAGAGAGATAGAAACTCCTCTTGCTCCTTCCCAACAGGGATTCCTTCAAACCAAAGCACAATAGCATTTCCCAGCTCACTGTAACAGGATCAACAAGTTTGATGTGACTTCCAAATCTATTTTCTATTGTAAGTTTCATTTATTGAATAAAATAGCAATTCAACATGTTTGCAAATCATGGTGCTGCTGGATGCCAGCGCTGGCACAGATTCATGTGTTTACTGTGCAGCTCGCCTGGTTCGGCGCTGCTGCTCAGCAAACAAGCATTGTGGAATTCTAAACAGCTGCACGTAGTAAGTGGAGAGTGGTTTTTGCTAATCTTCTGGGGGTTATGTAGTGTGATGGAAACTGGTTCCAGACAGCAAAAAGTACTTGCTTTTAGTGTGGGGACCTGGAGCTCTGGATACTTGCTTTTATGGACTGACAAAAATTGAGAGTGAGACTGTGTTGTGATTTTTCAAGTTTACATTTAGTATTGTCTAAATGTGAACCTGAATTTGTTTTCGATTAGAAAATCTCTTCTCTTCAACATTTTTTGGGCCCAGTTCCCAGTCTGTGTGGAAAGTTCACAAAAGCAAAGATGCAATCCACTTCTGGAGGAATATAGGAAGCTAACATGATCTCCTCAAGCTTTTCCAAAAGATTCAATCAACCTTCAGAGGGTTTGTTATTCAGCTCAGCTGAATGCAGAATTTACTTCAGCAAATCAGCCAGAGAAGAGTTGATTTTGGTTTTTCAGAAAAACACCTTTGCAAAATATAGACGAGAACTGGGAATTTTAGAGGTGGGGGCTCTACCAAGAGGTAATCTGGTCTGGAAATTGCCTTGTCCCCCAACCTTACTAAAGTCACGATTTTCTGGGCCTGCTGTCATCTATTGCCATGCAGTCACCCTGGACTGGTTTCATCCTGCCCTGACTACAGCCCGGATGGGCGACAGAAACCCAGCCCAGAGGCTACATTTCTCCCTCATCAAGGCTAGCATGGGAAGCCCTCTGCCTTCTCTCTGCAGCTGGAGCACTGTAAACATACCCTCGAAGTTGGCTGCCAGGCACAGGAGTAGCCAAGCTGTCTGCTTGGTCCCTTCTGTCCTGTCTTTGGCATCGAGTAGGCCTATTCTGTGTTCCAGCACCCTGGCTGCTTGCTCCCTGTTCAGTTTCCCAGGACTTGGGCCTGATCCCAATCTCACGCCTCACAAGGAGCTGGCTGGTTCCTGTTAGCGTTTTGCTCTGCCCTTAACAGTGGGTGCTGCCGCTGCCAAGAACTCATGAAACCAGATTCCCATTCAGCCCCTTCTGATTAGATCCTTCTGAATCACTTTGCCTGGCTGGAAACAGACTGCAGTTGTGCCACGTCCCTTGGACTTGTCTGTGATTGCATCTAGTCCATGTGCAGATTCATGACATCTGTTTCCCCCAGTTTCTAGAGCAAGGAACTCTAGGTAATGCTAACCCCCTTACAACAGTTCCTCATAACCATGTCCTGTGCTAAGCAACATACAGATATCTCATTAAGTAGGGAGGCCTCCAGAGAACTTTATCTGCCTTTCAGATTTTTCAAAGTGAAGTTCCCATGAACATTCTAGAAAATCACTTCTTATAATTTGGTTTGATTTGGTTTGGTTTTTGCTTAGCAGCTCAGCTCATATCAGAAAGGATTTTCTGGATTTATGGCAAGGTCTTTTCCAAATGCGTTGATTTGGCCAGCTTAGATCAGCCCTCAAAAGAATGCTCTGCCCTAGAGCAGGCCCATCTGGGAGGACACAGTTGCACAAATGGGTAGGTTCTGTCCATCAGCTTATTGTAGAGAAAAATAATTAGCCAGGCCTTTAGTTATGCCTCAGAGTGTGCCTCTATTTGCAAAGCTATTTTCACGGAATTCTTCTGCCTGGAGGAAATACTTGTTGATCTGTGTATTCTGAATTCTTAGGCTAGTGATTCTCAAAACCATCAACAACATTCAGTTTTTATTTATTAATGGCACTTTAATCTTTTCAAACTTCCTTTTGAAAATTAATATTAATATCTTCACCAGCATGCATACAGAAACACAATTTATGAGTTGGCCATTATTTTTTCTTGCAATGGAAAATTAGTCAACAACAGTTAAACAGACCAGTACAACTGGCAATAATTTTGAAATATTGATAATAACAAATGTATTCATGATCTCTCACTAGTTTGCTTATTTCTAATAGATAGAATCAATATAAATGTCCTACATTAAGATTTGTGTTTATTCATTTCTGGTATATGCAAAAGAAATAAAACAGTATTCCCAGCACTTGACTATGTTAATTGCTTTGTTGTTTTCACTGCATTTAAAAATAAATCACATACTCTGGTCTCATCCATTAATACCAAGTTATTACAGCTTCAAATTCTCTTTTGGCTGGATTGTATGCAGAGGTAGATATATAAATCACTGAAAGTTTACTATGTGTAAATCTCCAGGCTTGGTCAAGGAAGCCGTAAAGCGGTGGTGCTTGAGACCTCTCATGTTAAGCTATGAAGTGTTAGTTATGAAACCTCTCTTTCTAAATGTTCATTAGGTGAAATGTTGACTATTATGGTTAAGTTGGTAGTAGAAGGTTTGCACCTACTCTAAGTTAGTCCCTCAATCTCAAGGTATTTCCTAGAGGTCTCAGACACCTATACCATTATGGAGCAGTTTGAAAATCAGAGCCCTAGAGCTGAAGTACAATTTCAGCCCCATTGTTTCTCAGCTACAAACAGGTCACTTTAATCTTAATAGCTCAACTTTACTTGACTCTTCTTGTGCAACTAGGATGTCCTGTGTATTTCAACATTGTCCCACCTGGATTCCAAAGTATGTGCCACACATCCTTATTTACAGTGACCCTGTTATTACAGTGACCATACAGATTCAGCCCCACTTCTCTGGCCTGCTTTCTACACAATACTCTCTGTCCAAAAAGCCTGATGAGGCTGACTCTCCACCGTCCCAGCTTTCAGGCACCACAATCAGAATTCCAGCGCCCAAGCCAATCAAATCTAGGAGCCAGAATTTCCAACCCACAACCCACTGTTACATTTTTGCCCATCTCTCCACCAATCAGCATCATATCGTTCTTTGTGGACATTAATTAGGATGACACTCTCCTTGGACTTTATGGAATCTTTCACCAAGACCAATCCCGTGACTTCTAGAAGCCCACTGCTCATTTTCTATTGAGGTCAGACACCAACCTGAGGTCCCATGCTGGGCTGTCATTTTACCTTCCAGAAGGTGGCCAACAAACCTCTTCCCTCTGGTTCAGCCTTAAGATTACTCACTATTGTCCACCCAGCAGCCTGGGCCCATTTTAAACATGTTTAAACTTCAGTTTGGGCTGAAAGTGGAAACCAAAAATGTTCTAACAATATTTCCTATCAGCTCTTTTTTCCTTAGCAGGAAACCATAGATCTCTTTAAGCCATGGCTTGAAGCCCAGCCCTGGGGCTGCTGTGAGCTTGGGGAGGATGTGCTCAGGACAGGGGCCAGTTTCAGCAAATCCATCAGACTTCTGGTCCTTGGAATGCATGTGTTACCTTGAGGTATTGTCTTGTCTAGATTTCTTGGAAAACCATGAAGAAAACAAACATACAAACAAACAAACCACAAAAAATATTTTCTGGTTCCTCCAGCAACTCTAGCTAGTCCTGAGTTTTTTTATTCCTTCACTTGGGAACAAATTAAAGTTGTGCATTTATTTCTGCAACACTGAGAAACACAAAAAGAAAGCTCCCTGGAGCATTGCCCTGCTTCCCATTCCGGGTACTGCCAGCAACCACATGAAAAGCAAAGTATTTTAGAAGACACTGTATTTTGCAATAGATCTGTCTTATAATGATACTTCAGATTTTACTTCTATTTTAATTTCTAAATTCACTTCAGATATGAGCCCCCCCCCAGACCTCATACAGCCCAAAGTCATTTAAAGACCTCAGTGATACCATTACCCTTGCAAGTCTCTCCTGTTACTACAGAGAACACGATTCTGATACACTTCATCCCGCACCTAGGGTGGGGAACCTGCTGTAGTCTTTGCATTGGCCCTCTTCCGAGTCAGACTGGAGATGACGTGCGGACACATGAGAGGCTATCCCCAGCAAAGTTTCCCCTGCTAATAGCAATGGCTTCTCACAACGATGATGTGTTATTGTTATAAAAGAACTTTCCAAAGTGAGGGACCAATAGAATAAAGAAATGCAAGGTACCAAGAAATATACAGATATGTTTCCAACAGTTGCTACAACAAAGTACCCCAAACCTGGTAGCTTAAAACAACAGAAGTTTATTCTTTCACAGTTTTGGAAGCCAGAAGTCCAAAATCAAGGTGCCAGCAGAGTTGGTTTTCTCTGGAGGTACTAAAGGAGAATCCATACCATACGTCTCTCCTAGATTCTGGTAGCACTTGGCATTCCTTGGTCTATATGTGCATCACCCCACCCTTTGTCTCCATACTGCCTTCTCTCCTCCCTCCTCCCTCTCCTTGCCTCTCCTCTCTTCTCTTCTTCTCTTCCTTTCCGTTCTCTTGGCCTCTCTTTTCAAGATGTTGAATGTAGGATCTGCCTTAGCCCAAGATAATTTCATCTTAAATCTTTAATTACATCTCCAAAGACTCCTTTTCCAAACAAGTCTCCCAGTCCAGGGGCTCAGTTCCATTTGGTCACAACATGGAAGGCAACTGCAGATAAGAGAGGCAATGAACTCCCCTGTAAGCCTGCACAAGCAGACGAAATGGACTGGAGTTGTGAACTGGAAGTCAGGGTGGCGGATGACAGGTTTCGTTTTGTGTGCAGATCTCCTCTTCCCTGCAGCTCTGACTTCTGTGTCTCAGAAGGAGAGAGTAGGTTAGGTCAGTGTTCCGGTGCCTTCTATCACAGGAGCAGCCTTTCCCCACATTAGTTCTCATATGGGCAAATGCGTGCACACAGATGCAATGTGCTCCCCACCCTCCTACAGATAAGTCAGACATCTAGCCCCGCTGTGTTTTCCATGCCAAGTCTGGAATGTGTCCTCCCTCATGTGGGACTTCTGGAAGCTAACTTCCATTGTCACATGTTTGACTTGGCTAGAGAAATAAATGTGCCAATGCTAGAAATGTCATATCTTTATATTCTGAGTTTTCCCACAATTTCCTTAGTATCCTATATTTTGGAATACTATACTTTTTCATTTTTCAGTTACATATTTCAGTCTCTGGCCCACTGGGTTTTCTGTCTTGAGAGAAGCCTACATCTCACCTGGTGTCTCCTGGCTCTCAAATGGCCTAAGAGGAAGGTGATAGATAGGGAGAGGTCGAAGACACACACAGTGTTGCTTCTTTACTCCTGACAAGAGATGGTGATGCACCTAAATTTGATGGCTTACTGAATCTTTTTATCCCATACTTCGACATGAGGGGAAGAGGATTGTCATGGAAACAGAACTGTACATCATGGAGAAGTGTTTGTATAATTTTTCTGTGTTCACATTTTTGTAAAATATCAGCTCTGTGAGAGTGCCAGGGTCCTGCCATATTTTTCAAGCTGGACCCACAGCCCCCAGCTTAGGGGTGTGGTAACCAGTAAGCCTCTTACTTTTCATGTTTCTGATTATGAAAGAAAACGAATGAATCAGATTCCTGGAGGAGTTCAGGTCTCTTGCAATGTCCTGATTTCCAAATCATTTTCAGTAGCCAGAAATATAAACAGGGTAACACTTGTCTTTTTGTTGAGTAAATAACTGATGAGCTAAAAATAATAAAATGTATCACAGGAATTCAGTTCCTTCTTACCTCTGGACTCCTTCCATTACACGTGACACAGAATAACCCTCTACCTTGCCTGTTTTGGAAAGGTAAGTATTTTAGCATTCATTTTTATTACACTTCTGCCTTAGTCTCATTTCCTCTATAGGACACACACACACACACACACACACACACACACACACACACTCACACACACACACACAGGGCTCTCGGTTCAGCCCTCATAAAAACACACAAGGTCTCGGGCGGCCTCTAGCGGTAGCTTGTCACCTTGCAGGATTCCGCTGCTTCCGAAGGTCTCCAAGCGCAGTGCAGGCGCCCAGGCGCCGGAATGAGCTTCCTTCTCCAGCCTGCAGGGTGATGCAGAGGGGAGCCAGCGAGCTCCCCTCCGGGGCTGCTCTGCCTGCAGCCTGGCTTCCTCGTGAGTCAGTGGCCTGCACCTGCCAGACTGAGTCTGGGCGACCCAGAACCACCGGAAGGAAGTGACATTGTGGCTGCCTGGGCCCTAGACACAGCCAGAGAGGCTGGCAGCCCAGGAAAGCCTGCCAGTGTGAGACAGCCAAGCCCTGTGTCCTGGGAAAGCGGAGACTTCAGATTCTGCCTTTGAGTGCCTGTGTAGACTTGTCCCGTGGGACCGAGAAATTGCACTGGTGGTGAAATGGGGTATGGGATGGGGTAGCAGTGCTGACAAGTGGGCTGGGGCAGAAGTGCGTACCCTCCCATGAGATGGACTTCTCTGGGGCCTTTGCAGTGCCCGAGGCCTCCCAGACCCAGAGTGCTGGGCCCCAAGGAGTGACTAGGAACCCCCCCCATCCTTCACCCTGTGGCGCCTGAGCATCCACCTTTGTCAATTCTATTTAAAAGTGAAATTTAAAAGTTCTAACGTGTACTGGCTATTGTTTTTTACCCAAGGATAGCTCTGTATAAGCTCTTCTCATTTGCCTGCTACAGATTCTGCCTACAAATTCTTGGGTTTCTCCATGTAAAGCAAACAGAATTTTCCCTAAGCCTGCTTCCACCCTCATTCTGTACCCTTCTCCTTGCCAGGATCTCCAAAGTGCTAGCAGTTTCTTCTGACCACCCTGTCCTGACTGTGTTCCCATCTAGGTTACATCCTGACTGTTTGCTGGAAACGGCCATTTTCGAGGCTGCTCATGACTTCTGAGTTGCCAAACCCGAAGGCCTTGTCATTAATAATGTGTCAGGTTTGAGACGCTATATAGCCACGGCCCTTGGTGTTCAGGGACATGGCTTTATTTCCTGAGAGCCAGTCTCGGATCATGAACTCGGTCTCCGGGGTGGGCTGGGCTGCAGATGTAGTCATCCAAATTCAAGCCTGACTCAGCCAGTGCTGTAATGAGCTGGGAGGTCCCTTTTCTTTACTCTCCAGTCCTCTTTCCATCCTCATAGCTGCAGGGGACACACATGGGGACAGAGCTTGTGTATCTTGCTGTCTGGGGAGGAAAGCAGTACCCAGCCCGACTTCCCTTCTGTCCACACCCGAGGGAGACTCTCCTCACTTGGTCCCTTGTCCTGTGCGGGCTGCATTCGTGTGTCTCGGTTCCCACCATCATCTCCCGGAGCCAACATCCTTGCTGCCCACACTCCAGCTCCTTTCTATCTCTTGGCTTGTTCAGAGCCTCTTCTGTATCCCATCTGGTGGCCACAGAAAGTTTTCAGATTTTCCTTCGCCTCACTGAGGAGCATGGGGCTCTGTGACCACCCTAACCCAAGGCTGCTCTGCTGTTCAAAGCCACTGGATGCAGACATTCAGCCCAGAGCTGTGTGCGGTTCTCCCTGGCATGTGCTGAGGGGAGAGACACGTGTGTCCTCTGCTGTGGAGTCCCTGGTGAGGTACAGATGTGTTGGACTGCAGCCACCATAGAAAACATTTTACATCATGGCTGAATCCAAGCACACAGCACGAATGAAAGAACAACTTCATGAAATGATATCTACCAGGACCTTGTAACGTGCTCCAATATTTCCCACTGCATTGCATTTTCTTCTAATGCATTTTGTCCCATTAAATCCATCTTTGTGATTCAAGAGTAGGTTTCAGCCCACAAATTAAAAAACATCGCCGGAACAGTGGCTTACTTGGTTCAGAAGGATGAGTACTGGGCACCATACCAAAAGGGAAGAAATAGCTGCATCTTTGTTTTGTTCTTTCTCAAAATGCACAGCTTTGAGAATAAAAGAAAGTCTTGCCTTTCAAGCTGTTGTCTCTACTATGGGTTTAAAAATAAATCCATTCAGATATTCAATAGATTTTTCATCCTCAGCCTTATCTACTCTTGGAGAACAATGTGTGTGGAATATGATAGAATGATACAAAGTAATGGATTTAAAGAAGCACAAAGAATTAAACCTTAGTTAATGTGCCCAAATGTTACATATCCTGTTGGTTATAGTGACAACAGTTAAGTCTGAGTATACATTGTAGGTCAGGCCCTGTGCTTAGCACTTCAGTTACTATACCAGTTAACCCTTACCACCCTATGATACAATGTAAATATTATCTCCATTTGCTCAAAAGGAAACTAAATCTGGCTCTGTCCATTTGGCCCCTTGCTCCTCACCTAAAGATCATTCCTCATGTTTTTACTTCCTTTGCTTATGTTGGTTCTGCCCCTAAACTGGAAGACTGAGACTTTATACCAGTTTGTGTGGGATCAGATAAGTTCAACATATTGTCCATGCTCAAAACATCCAGCTTTTATTTTTAATTTTATTTAAAAGGAAAAAGAGAAAAACACAAAACAAAGCGGTGTAAGGGTACAAGTAATACAGAACTACAAAAAAAAAAAAAAAACAGTAAGAAATCACCAGTTAATAGATTACATATTATCATCTTAGAGATAGTTGCTCAAATCACAGTATCAAAGCATACAAAGTGGACATTCAAACAGTGAGACTGCAAACAGTTGTGTTCAGTGATCCAACCAAAAACATTAATATGGTCAGCTATTTAACACCCCTAAACACACTTGCTGTTGTATCCTTTAGAGCTCTTTTTTCCCTCTCTTTTTTACAACAAAATTTACACATTTTGGGTTTTATTACTCCTTAGTTCTTATTACTTTTTTTTGGGGGGAGAGAATAAAGTCAAATATGGCAAAACAAAGCTGTCAGTCAAAACCAAGGATAGACATAGCACATGATGTAAAACAGAGTACAAGGTTATCAACAATGGTTATCAACAATGTCTCTTGTTTCCTTAAAAAGACTTGTCTATCTCATTAGATATTATAAAGTTGAACAAAACAGTAGAGAACAAGACCAATAAAACTTAAGCATTATAAACATTACAGGACTTCCAAAGGAGACAATAGTCAAACCAGAATGGGCATCTTAGTGAATCTTATTGCCTTCAAAGTAGTTGCCTATACCCAAAACATCCAGCTTTTGAAGTGACTTTTTCTGTTCCTTGATAGTGGGAGAGCACAAACACACACACACACACACACACACACACACACACACACACACACACACACACAAGCATGTGCACACACACACACAGGGTCTTCATTGATGGTGGAGTACTAGAAAATTCCAGTGAAAACTCAATTTCTGATCTTATATTTATTAATTAGGAGTGCTTCTTCTTGACTCGTCTGGATGCAGAGCCTATGGAATGGCACAGACTGTGAAGCCAGCTCTGGGATGAAACTTTCCAAATCCACCCCAGATCTTTCTCATTTATTAGAGGTTACTCTGATTTGATTCTCAGTTCTCCCTGGTATGGAAATGGGGCCCCTTCTCTAGCTCGATGCATTTGTTCCTAATTAGTTCCCTAGTTTAAAAGCCTTTTGGGAGCCCAGTGCAGTCGTCACCCTTATTCTCCTTCTATTGACAGATGGCAGTGGAAATGCTTGTGCTGTTTCTCCCCTGCCTCCTTCCTAGCTTACCCAGGAGCCATATCCAGGAGGCTATAGATGGGCCCTGCAGCTCAGTGGTAAGAAAACCTCCCTGAGACTAACAAGGATAAGCTTTTCCTGAGCCCTGAGGCCCCACCCACCAGGTTCCCTCCCCATGTGCCACCAGCCAGCACTTGCATGCTGAGAAACCTCCCGCCCGGCCCTTTGCCCTGGGTCCAGAGTTCATGCCTTGCCCACACTGGGCACTGGGTGTTCCTACAGGCCCCAAACCATGTGTGTCTCTTGTTTTCCAGCTGCTGAAGGCCTTAACCTCCCAACTCCTGGTGGCTCCCGAGATCACAAAGAAAACAAGGTCCCCACGGGAGCTTGGGAAATGCAGCTCATACCAGATCCTGTGACCTGCAAGCTGTGCCACATAAAAGGAGCAGGTAGGCAATCTGGCAGGATCAGAGATTAAAATCAACTTTCATGCTGCTAGTAGGGACAATTCTGGGGAATGGGTACAGGGTAGTTTTGGGAAGAGGCTCTGTAGAAGGGAGAGAAGGGTCAGATGTGGCTCAGAGCTGTTAATTCCTCCCGTGTTCAGGGACCGGCGGCAGCCACCCTGATACTGGAAAGCATGGGCATCAGGGAAGATGAGTCAGGTGCTGTGCGGTGCCTGCAGACTGAGCCACAGGCCATGATTTCCATGCCCTGACTTGTCAGAGATTCAAGGGTTTCTTCAGGTGAGAGCCTTCTCCCCAGAAGACTTAACCCTGCCTGACACATACACACCCCTATTGGGGAGCCCTCAGACCCTGATGCCTGGGTGTACCTAGGTCCTCCTGTATGTGAGTGTAGCTACTCTGCAACTAGTGCCCTGAACCCCAGTGAGCACTACACTGCATAAACTGGTGGCACAATAGAGAGAGGACTACGTGTTTGTCTTGTCACTGGACAGTGCTTATATACCTGCAAAGCACCACGCTAGCCCTACACCAACTAGGCTTGCTGAAGAGAGATCCTGTGTTCCGTGAAAATGCTTGACATGTGTCTTACTATCCACTCCTGGGGACCTTTGGTCACAGCTCACAAGATTCCCAAGTCTTTTAGTGCATATCCTATGTGCCTTGTTGTCCCTGCCACTCTAGATCTGATGACGTCTCTGTCCCTCACAGATCAACAGTCAACAAAAACACTGAGTCCACCTGCCCCTTCACAGGCAGTTGTGAAGTCAGCAGGGCTCAGAGGCACCACTGGCCCAGCCCGTGGTTTGCAGAAGTGTCTAGATGCTGGCCTGAGGAAAGGCAGTGAGATGGCCTCCCACTGGCCCAAGAATCTATCGCCCTAATGGGCTCTGTCTGTTTTGTCTTTGTTTCCAATACACAGTTGCTAAATCACAGGCAGAGGCTTCCTGACACCAGTTGGATTATGTTACTGTTCTGCTCCAACCTCCATGGCTCCCTATCACCTCTCATGCACGTATGTAGTCTCATGGTCTAGCTTCTGTACAGTACCTTTCAGACTTTATTTCCTTTCTCTCCCTTGCGTGGTCCATGCCAGCCACACCAATTTTGACGCTGCCTTAGAACACATGAAACTTGCTCTTCCCCTGGATTTTGACACTTGCCATTTCTTCTGCCTGAGTCTTTCCCCTAGATCAGTGGTAGCGAACATTTCAGAGCTTATAATGAGAACAAATAGCTTGCTGCAGCACATGTGCCATGGGTTTACCACCATGTAAGGAGCCATCGAAGCTGGAGATTGATCACATGTGTGGGGCTAAAGCAAGGCCAGCCCAGGAAAAACAGAGAGATCCAAACAAGCTATGTAAACAAGTTGTTCCAGCACCAGGAAGGCAAGGGGCCCAGGCCTGCCAAGCAATGGGTTGCTAGGCAGAGGGGCTGAAATTGACATCATCTTTCCCAGTATATAAATAAGGATGCTACAGTGGTTGAGCATTTACATGGGAGGAAAGCCAAATGTAAAAAATTCAACATTTGGCTTTTAGTAGCGGATAATAGGCTGGCTCCAGCATATCACTGTCTCACTATGGCTTTGTAGGGGGTCTTGATATCTAATAGTGTAAATTCTCAAACTCCATTGTTTTTCAAGATTGTTTACTACAAGGGTACTTGTTTCAAATTCGTGATTAATGTATTATTTAGGTCCTTTTTGCTTTCTTAAGTCAATTTTAATTGTTAATACACTGGCACTACACAGCTTGCTGAATTTCTTGAGTTTGCCTGCAGAAGAGATTGTAAATTTACATACTTGGGAGGAAACTGAAAAAGAACTTAGAGCAAGACTAGGGAAAAAACAAACCAACACAAATCAGCTGGCCCTCTATAATAGATTTTAAAGGGTTACTTAATAAAACTGCTGCTTTCTGCTCCTCTCACTACTTCTCACAGGCCCCAGGCAGGGAAGGGCACCAAAGCCTCCACTGAGCTTGGAGTTTGGCCCAGACAAGGAAGGAAAAGAAACAATGTTGCTTGTTTTAGCTGCAAGGAGAAATCAGGGTTATGGTTAAATCTACTCAAAACACAGTTCAAATCTTCCTAGATTATTGTATTGCTCAATTGGTTATTCTTCCCTTGACAAAAATTGGAAAATCTATAAATAAAGAAAGGGTACTTAAGGATTTTGGATCTTCTGATACTTATAGAGAGGTGGGACATGGCTCTGGCCTGGCGAAGCCACCCTGGCTTTTCCTATCACCCGTGCACATGCTTTATGAATCAAAAGTTTACACTGCACTTGTGCTCAGATCCCCCCAAAATAGTGGAGCCTTCAGCCCAGAGCAGGAGCACCACCTGAATATCACAGAAGAACCCAAGTTACCTAAATATAAAATGCAATTTCCATTGTCTTTATACCTTACCACAAATATTCTTTATAATCTTTAGGTCTAAAAGTAAGCCAAATGTGCTCACCATTTAAAGTTTTTTAAAAAAAGGGCGAGTTCACTTGGCAGTATATATCATTTAAAATATTTAAATTCAGATTTAAATTTAACCCAGATTTCACTTGGCAGTATATATCATTTAAAATATTTAAATTCTAATAAAGATGTAACTACCTCAACAAATAGATAATATAATCAAATAAATCAAATCTAAAAAGTGTTGGAAAGCTCTTCATACTGGACAATAAAAACACCCAGTCAAGTGCTAATGCGGGGTCGAGGATACGCTTGTGCTTTTCCAGGAAAAGCTAAATGACCTATCTGGGTGCCAGTGTGTGCTGTCCAGCTATATCAGGGGCCCAAGCCCAGGAAAGGAGTTGATCCCACCTCTCAAGAAGCTGATGCTCAGTCCTACGACAGTGATGACTTGGAAACCATGCCACAACTCATAGAAAAGGATGAAACTAGAACCAACCTTAATTGACCCAAGATGCCCAGGAGATGGTAACCAAAAATAAAAAAGGTCCAAACAGATGATAGAAGTGCATGCTAAGTCCTATGACAAAAATATGTTAAATATAGATAAGATTTTGCCCCTCCCAAATTCTTTGATAAGAGATCTCTGCTAAATTGGCCTATAACAAATCTGACTAGTCTATTTAAAATTACAAATTCAATAATTGTTAAAGTTTGTGTAATTCAATTTGGCTAAAATATATTTGAGTGCACTCTGATTGTGTAAGGTGTTCGTCAGTCTGCCTGTGTGTCTGTTTGTCTAGTCTGTTAAGCTGTTGTTGGAAGTCACTGAGCTAATGATCACTTATACATGTGGAGCCAACAGCACAAGTGCTCATACAGGAGTGCCCACGTGGCACCGGAGCACCTGAGAAGCACTCTGAGGGCATGGGATGCTGGAGGTGACAGATGTTTCAACCCTGAGCACGGAAAAGCGAGCTAGTTTAGCAAGGGGGCGTGAAATAGCCCCGAGGAACTTGGAGAGTTCTTGTGGACACTGACAACTCTGCATTTGTTTCTACAATGTCTGTCATCTGTCCATGTTTGTCCATTTGTCTGTTTGTGAACAGCTGTTCTTTTTATTTTGAGCTCAGCAATTTTCCTTTCTACTTTTTCTTTTGCATTTATAGATCATTTAATCAAGGTTTATCTGAGTTATAGAATTATAAAACATGCTTTCATCTGGGTTCCCAGTTAGTCAAAATGATACTAAAGTCAGTTGTGTAAATTTAATGTACATTGTTGCTTATCATAACTTGAGAGCCTCTCATTGTTCAAAAAATACATTAAATGTTACGTTTGGAGTTTTCATAAGAAAAAATTATTATAAAAATGATTAAACAAAAATCTCGGGGTTGGGATTGTTGGACAGGACTTCAATTGATGAATAAGAAAGTGGCCACCTGGTAACATTTTACCAACTCTTGTTCATTGATTGGAGCCCCCAGCCTGGATCTCCACAGACTTATGAGAGATGTCCCCAACTAAGGTTATATAAATATTATTCTAATATGTTCACATTGGTCATCATCAAAAGAAATAATACAAAAGGCTTTTTATTTTAAGATGCTCTGATACAAAGGTTTCATATGGTTATGACAAATGATTATTTGTAACCTCATGGTATATTTATATATTCATGCCTCCAGATTTACAGGTCTTTAAAAATATAAAAAGATTGTTTATGGTGACAAACTTTTGTTTCAGATCCAGACTTCTGCCGCTAACAAAAACTTATGAGATGTACATCCTACTAAAGGTCAACAAGTTGGGTGAAGGCTTTTGTGTATTAGATAGGGATGATTGACTAAAGGGAGAAATTTAATGTCAAAATGAAAATTCAAGTGTGTTACAAAATGTCATCATGGTTTTTATGCTATAACATTGTATAATTGTTTGATTTCTAATTTTCTATGTAAAATATGTAATTTTTTGTTAATATTCTACAGGTATTCAAATGTTAAAACATCCATGGTTGTTAAAAAATAATGATTCTATTGTATCTTGTAAGATGTTTGATATTTAAATAAGATAATAATGCCTCTAACTACATTGTACTATTATCAATCTTTTTTTCTGGATGTTCAACAATGAAGGTTTGGAGACCAACAATTAGAGAGACAGATGGGCTAAGAGGACAGCCAGTATTTTGGCCCTAGCCCTCAGTGAGGACTCAGCATATAAGAGAATCTCAGCTGCGTCATCCTGTACTCAGTGAGTCCCTGGTCTTCTGATGAAGAAGACTGTAAGACCACTGCAGAAATTTATCATCGGTGTGTGGTGTGCCTAAGGAGAGTCACCAGGAGCAAATATCTCCCAAGCTTTCACAGAAAGCAACTTGGTCAAGCAATAGCCATGACTCACCCAAACAGCTGACACTGATGGAAGAACTAAGAGGTGCTGTAGCTGGTTCCAAGGTGTTCCTGAGGAGACCTAACTGACCTTGATAGATAACAAAAACTGTGTTTAAAACAAGTCTCACCTTAACTTGGTCTTGAACATCCTGCAGAAAATGTACAACTACTAGAGGATATAAAACAATGCTGAAGTAATATGTTATAAAAGAAACTCAAATCACTAATACTTTTGGCAATTGCCAGCTACACTGGTGGCTGACTACTGTCACAGATTAATGCACTGCACAGGGTTTCAACTGCAGAATGCAGGGACTTAAAATCTTTGGACTTCACTTAAAATAAAAAGATGTACAGAGCTCTCCAATACAGCTCCTCCAGCTTCAACTGATCACCCAACCTGTGCAATAACAAAACAAAAAAGAGGGATAGGTAGGAAGCCGTTAAAGCTGGAGATTGATTACATGTGTGGGCCTAAAGCACCCAGCCAGAAAAAACCAGAAAGACCAAAACAAGCTATGTAAACAAGTTATTCCAGCACCAACAAGGCAAGGGCCCCAGGCCTGCCAAGCAATGGGTTGTTAGACAGAAGGGCTGAAATTGACATCACCTCTCCCAGTATATAAATAAAGGTGTTACAGTGGTTGAGCAGTTCCTTTCCTCCCATCGGCAGTGTGAGGGCTCTACCTGACCCTGGCTTTAAGTCTTTTCTTTATTTTTCTCATCCTCTTGCAGGTCCTTAACCTCAAGAACCTCCCGAGCCGCACTGGGTCGCAGCATCACCACTACTCTAGACACTCGCCTGGCTTCCTTTTTCTCTTCTGTCTCTTGAGTATGGTGTGTGCCACTCAGTAGGTACTCAATAATTTATGCTTTCTCTGTGCTAGACAACTGTGACCCAATAGATGATATAAGTGGGCCTCACCAAAGGCCTGTTGCCTGGGCTTATTTGGCTGCAAAGTTGTGGAGCCCACATTTATTCAAACTGTACTGTCTCCATCACACTATTATTCATATGGAGCAGAGGAGAGGAAACTGAGTGGCCAAGTGTCTTGGCTTGAATTCAGTCTGCATCTTTTTTGTTTTTTCCAATACTAGGGTTTAAACCCATGATCTTCACACTGAGCTACCCCACAGCCCCTTGTTATTTTTTCATTTTGAAACAAGGTCTTGCTATGTCATTAATTTGCCAGGTGGGACTCAGACTTACGATCCTCCTGCCTCAGCTCTCTAGAGTTCTGGGATTACAGGTGTTTGCCACCACTTGTGGTTATCACTCATTTTGGACTTTGGACTTGTCACTAGAATCTAAGCTTATTTATGTTTCTGAAAAACATGGACAGTGCTGTCCCATCCAGTGGAATTTAGCCCCAGAGCCTTTGAAATGCTAATGCTGTATGTTATGTTTGTATCTAAAATGTACCCTAAGAGGTCCAGGTATGTAGAGGCAAGGCTTTGGGAGGTGATTTTACCTTGAGGGCTTTAACATCATCAGTGGGTTATACCGTTGATGGATTCATAATCTGATGACATCATTGGGAGGGGATGGAAACTTATCCAAGGACACGGGGCCTTGTTGAAGAGCATAGGCCAAGGTGATATGATGTCAGGGACTGTATCTTGTCTGCAGTCCTTTCTTCCCTAGGTCTTTCTTTTCTTCTGTGTGACTTGAGGTGAGGAGCTCTTCTCTACCACACCCTTCTGCCATAATGTTCTCCTCTGCCACAGACCCAGAAACCGTGGAACCAAGGGAACCTCTGAAACCACGAGCTGAAATAAATCTTTCCTCTTTTAAGTTATTTTTCTCAGGTGTTTTGTCACAGCATTTGAATGGTGACCAGCATAGTGTGCAAACAGAAGTGAGATAGTCAGACCCTCTTTGTGATTCTCCCAGCAGCCAAACATCTCCTTCCACTGTTCCCGCTTCACTGTCCACCCTTCCCTTCTCACAAGGCACTGTTTTTTGCTTATGAGCTATCTGTGAGATGAAGTAAAGGAATCCACTGTCACCTGAGGCTCCTAGAATTGCAACTAAGTTCAAGGAAGCCTCAGGACCTTGCCTCCCTCCCCATCCTTCTTTGACCAGGGCAGCTGACAGGGACGGGCAGAAAGGTACTCTCTGTTGCCTTCAGTGGCTTTGCCTGGCGCTGTGATACTGTCGCCAGAAGCCCTCAGCTTGGGAGGCTCCTAGATGGGATGGAGAGTGAACCCCAGACAGACTTTTCTGCTCTGAAGAAAGGGTCTAGAATTTTAATCTTAGGGGAAAGTCAGCCAGACATATTTCTTAGTCCTTTTCCCTGACTCTCTACCCAGCCCAGCACCAATGCTCTGGTTACTATCCACATAAGCATGGGGAGGCTGATAGTGGGGTTGGAGGCAGAAGAGAAATCCTCAAACTCCTGCCTCATCAACTGATGTTTTGGCAGTTCCAGTTTTGACGAGCACATCAGCTTGCTCCTGCTGTGCTCCTGAGACTTACAGGTTCCCCAGCAAGGTGGGGTCTGGACTGGTTCTGCAAATCAGAGTTTCCAGCTGCTTCAGGGTCTGACTCTGGATTAACCACAGCCTCGTATGATGCTGAGGCCACATAGGAATCTAATGCTCTAGTAACTGAAGAGGACTGCAAGGACCAGGGTGAAGACCGGGAGCCTCAACCCATGCAACCAACAGGGACCTGAGAGAGGGCAATGGGGAATTAAGTGTCGATGTCCGCTCCCGGCCGGCAGGAAGGACACACGACAAAGTCTGGTAGTGGACAACCTTTTCTTTTTATTTTCCTTCTCCGTACAGCCTGCCCTGGGATCGCTCCCAGCCGAAGCCTCCTCTGGTCCGCTCCCCGCGGCTCCTTTTGTGCTTCAGTCTGCCCCAAAGCCTCTACCGGTCCGCTCTCCGCGGCTCCTTCTGGGCTTCTACTTCCGGGCTTCTACCTGGCTTCTTCTTCCGCCCAGGGGTGGCACCGGTATATATACGGGTACAGTGTCCAATCATGTTAAAGTAAGCAAGGCAAGCTGATTGGCTAACATCATCAGTTGCCAGGCAGACTATATTGTTGAGCGGGTTGTTTACGCGGTAAGCAGGAAACTAACATATTCGATGGGAGGGGTAATCTACCTCAGGCTTTGCTCTTTACCACAGGCCGCACGTCCGCCGCGCAAGGCGAGCTATCACAGACGCGGCTCCCAACATCTCCCCCTATTTTATTTTTTATGAATGTGCGCATCGTAGCCCTTCCTGGACTGGGTGCAGAGGCTTATGCCCTATGTGTAGGTCCACCGTAGGTCCTTGGCTTAGACCCTGGTTGGCCATGCCATGGTCTGCCAAGGCCCTGAGGCCCTCGTCCTTTTTCTAGGGCCAGGCACAAACTGGACGGAACCTGGATGCACACAAGCTTGCATTCATTTCCTCTCCGTAAAGAAATCCCCTCGGAGAGAAATTTAGACCTGGGCAGCATCTAACAGTCCAGCGGCTTACGTGCAGGATGGGGTAGGGCCTGGCTTAGGTCGAGTCGTGCTGGGGAGGCACGCTCTTACCCGTCATTGACTCACCTACCCTGCTGTGTATTGTCACCTTATGGAGGAGAATGAGGGATGCCCGCCATATCTAGACTCGGTCGTGGGCCAATTGAGCAAGCCATGCATATGCCTGAGGATCTTCTTGTCCATTTCGGGCTACCGCTATTTCTATTCATCTTATTGGTTGGTCTGTGATGGATCTCCAGTAGGGCAGGTCTGATCTTCAGTCGAGGGCTTTGTTGCCCGTGTCAGTCTCTCCGGTATCCACAGTGGTTCTCGTCCCGGTTCCTGTGGGAAAACACAAACCGCGCCTCGGTTCCAGCTGACCACTGGATCCGGGCCCATCCATTGTCCTGTCAGGACATCTTTCCACTTCACCCACCCTTTATGGTTGGGGGAAGGGTTGCAGTGCTCCACAGCTGGGGAGCGATTATCATTATTTAAATTTAAAAAATTGTGTGTGAATAGTGCCATGGATAATCGTGCCTTTGGGGCCAGGCCTTGGCCTACTCCCCCTTTTTGTTTTTGTAAAATTTTTTTGAGGCTTCTATGAGCCCTCTCAATGATTCCTTGACCTTGGGGATTGTATGGGATACCATGTTTTAATTGAACCTCCATCATTTTGCAGAACTCATTGAAGGCTTTGCCTATATAGGCTGGTCCATTATCAGTTTTTAATATTTTTGGTTTGCCCCATGCGGCCCAAGCTGCCAGGCAATGATTGATCACATTAGACACTTTTTCACCTGTTTCTGCTGTTGCAAATATGACGTGAGAACAGGTGTCTGTGGAAACATGAACATATTTAAGAGTCCCAAACTCCTGTATATGTGTGATGTCCATCTGCCAAACATCACCAGGGATCAAACCTCGAGGGTTTACTCCCATCGGTATGGCAGGTTTGTATGTGGCACAGGAGTCACATAGTCGCACGATATCTCGTGCATCTGCTCTAGAAACGTGGAAATGGTTTGCTAGTGTCCTGGCATTGACATGAAATTTATCATGGAAGGCACGGGCTCGCTCGATTGGTGTTAGTAAGGTAAAAATCCATAACGGGCGAGTGGCAGTGTCAGCAGCCGCATTCCCCTGTGCCATGGGCCCCGGCAGGGATGTATGTGCTCTTATGTGGGTGGTGAAGACCTTATGGTGTCTGTTCTGAAGCAATGTCTGGATAGACAGGAACAGTCCAGCCACTGTGGAAGTGGATCTAATTAAACTGGCAGTCTCAAGCACTTGCATAGCATTGACCACATACCTAGAATCGGAGACAATGTTAATGGCTTCTGAGAACCGTTCAAGAATCATTTTAACGATCTGCAGTTCTACCACCTGAGGCTGATCTGGTTTAAATTGTATGGTAACCGGGGGCTTGCCTAGGATCACATAGGCGCCTATCCCCGTCTTGGAGCCATCTGTGTATATTGTAGTTGCTGGGACTAATGGCTCAGAGGCAGTAACCTTTGGAAAAATTATAGGGTGCTGAGTGACAAATGACAAGATAGGGTCTTTAGGGTATTGATTGTTTATATCCCCATGGAAAACACATCTCAGAATGGCCCAGGTATCTATGCAGGCAGCCAGGGTCTTAATCTGGCTGGCGGTATAGGGTACTCGGATGGCTCGTGGTCCCGAGCCAAAATGTTGGACAGCTCTATCATGCGCTTCAAGGGCCAATGAAGCGACTGCCTCCGGGTAATGCTCTATGACTTTTGCAGGTGAGACCTTAGGGTGTATCCACAGTAGTGGTCCTTTCTGCCAAATCACCGCTGTAGGCTGTAGACTAGTCTGTAGCAAACAGACATCAAAGGGTCGCCCTGGTTCAATTCTGTGTAAGGTAGCCCCACCTAAGGCTTTTTCCACTCTCTGTAAGGCAGCTCTTGCCTCAGGAGTGAGCCTCCTGTGGGAGGCTATATCTGGGTCTCCCTTCAGAAGGTCGAACAGGGGTTTGAGATCTGAATTTGGTATATGTAAATATGGCCTAATCCAATTAATGTCTCCCAATAGCTTTTGCATGTCATTTAGGGTCCTAACGCCATCCGTCCTAATGGTGACCTTCTGTATAAGTCTGGAGGCGACACTGAGGTCCACACCTGCTGACCCAGGGGTGGCCCTTGTTGAAGGCTGCCACCCTGAGCTGTCCTGTCTCTGGGGCGGGGGCCCGCCTGTGAAGGGGGCCCCCTCTGGCCGTTTTTTGGCTCTCTAGCATCTTGTCCACAAATACGGTTGCCCTGAGCATCAAAGACCGACCTACACTCCTCAGCTTTGTGTGATCCCTTTTTGCATCGCCCACAAACATATGGTTCTTCATTCCTAGGGCGAGGCCTAGCATCTGCATTGTTGGGGCAATGACGTTTAATGTGTCCTGGCTCCCCGCAGGCAAAACACCCTTTAGCCTTACATTCCCCTTCTAACCCGCGAGGTCCCCTCTGCTGTACAGCCGCGGCCAGGAGAGCAGCCACTCCCGAGTTGGAGAGCGGCCCCCCTATCTCTCTGCATATCCTAATCCAGGCGTTGAGGTCCTTGTTCTTATGAGGAGCTATCGCTGCCTTGCACTCCTTTGTATATTGCTCAAAAATCAGCTATCTTACCAGCGGTTGAGCCACTCCCGGATCAGGAAATATCTTATCGGCAGCATCTTGCATTCGGGCCACAAAGTCAACAAATGGCTCTGTGGTACCCTGAATTATTTTTGAAAGACACAAGGAGGCTGTTCCGGCACCACTTACCTGTTTCCAGGCGCGGAGCCCTATGGCATTGATTTGTTCATAGACAGCGCCGGGGAACTGGGTCTGGTCATCAGCGTGCCGACCTTCTCCCATAAGCATTTCCTTGTTCCACCCCCGGTTTCCCCGATTGGCGTTTCTCTCAGCCTGCTCTGCAGAGAACTCTGCGTACCAGGCTCGCCAATCCAGGTAACTGCCCGAGGGCAGACACGCCTTTGCCAGCTGAATCCAGTCCGCGGGGGTGAGGGGCCCAGAAGACAGATTCTCCAGCATGGCAATGGTGTAAGGCGCAGTCGGCCCAAAGGTTGTAACTGCATTTTTAAGTTCTCTAATCTGCTTTATCTCAAAAGGCTCCCATACATTGCGTCCCTGGCCCATAGCTACTTGTACAGGAAATATCCCGTAGGGGCCACTATCTATCCCAGGTGGATGTACCTCATGAGACAAGCGTCCCCCCTGCCAAAGCCGCCTGTAAAAATACCGACCCGCCGGCGGCGGAGCATAAGACAGCGGCCGTGATTGGGCGGAAAATGGGGGCCCGTGCATCACTTCCTGTTCTGGCGAAAGGGGAGAGAGCTCCCAGGCGGCCGCCTCGTGGCGAGGAATCGCCTCCGGAAACGGCCCCCAAGGTGGGGCGGAAGGCTTCGCCTCCCTCTCGCGCCGGGGAGCGCTCAGGAGCTCTCTACTCCTCCGCAGACCAGGTTGAGCAGAGCGCAATTCGCGGGGCAACGCTGGAAAAGAACCCTGCGACTCCTTATTGAGCGATTTAGGCTCCTGACAGCTGGTCTCTTTGGCCTCCTTGCCATTCAACTTTCCCTCGTCCTCGGAGTCAGACGACTCCGAGGCTAGAGCCCCGTCCTCCTCCTTAGCATCCTTGTTCCCCTTGACGGACCCCTCTCGGGAGCTCCCTGACTGGGCCTGCTCAGATACCCTGCGTACTTTTGTAAGCTCTTGAGAGCTTTCTCCACAACCACCCTCGCTCTTAGTGTTGCTACCTAACATGTTTCCCATCTTTTAATATGTTACTCACCGCGTGAGGCCCAAGGAATCCGCCACTTACGCGTGAGCCTGAGGGGAGTCTAAAAGCCCTGTAGGTGCGCGCCACCCAGAGCCCAGGCTTATCCCCAACTCACCTGTCTCGCAGCTCTGTACTGGAGCGTTGTCCACTTCCACGTCTCGGGGGTGATCAGTCCCCGTACGGGCCACCAAATGTCGATGTCCGCTCCCGGCCGGCAGGAAGGACACACGACAAAGTCTGGTAGTGGACAACCTTTTCTTTTTATTTTCCTTCTCCGTACAGCCTGCCCTGGGATCGCTCCCAGCCGAAGCCTCCTCTGGTCCGCTCCCCGCGGCTCCTTTTGTGCTTCAGTCTGCCCCAAAGCCTCTACCGGTCCGCTCTCCGCGGCTCCTTCTGGGCTTCTACTTCCGGGCTTCTACCTGGCTTCTTCTTCCGCCCAGGGGTGGCACCGGTATATATACGGGTACAGTGTCCAATCATGTTAAAGTAAGCAAGGCAAGCTGATTGGCTAACATCATCAGTTGCCAGGCAGACTATATTGTTGAGCGGGTTGTTTACGCGGTAAGCAGGAAACTAACATATTCGATGGGAGGGGTAATCTACCTCAGGCTTTGCTCTTTACCACAGGCCGCACGTCCGCCGCACAAGGCGAGCTATCACAGACGCGGCTCCCAACAATTAAGAAAAACTAGACACATAATAAAAGGAAAGCCGGGACCAGGTGAGACCTGACCTCTCTGTATTTATACACTTTAAAAAGTGGAGGTGGGCGGGCGTGAAGGTATCAAAAGTGCAATATTTAAAAAAGACAGAAAAAAAAGAAAGAAGAAAGCAAAAGCAAGGTGCCAGTGTTTTGCTGAGAACAGTGAAAGTGAAACATTCTCAGAGCTACCTGTGCCATAGTAACAGGGAGGAACACCAAGGCCACACACCTGCTGAATTTGCTCTCATCCCAAGGAGTTCACTGACCTGCTCTCAGCCACTTCTCACAAGTGGGCAGACTCCTGATTCTCAACTAGCACCCCAACACTGGTTACTCTCCTGATAGCCTCTACACTCTGTGCTGGCCTATGGTAACCAAGAACAAGGTTGGTATTGTAGCTTTGTGCTTAAACCCCTGCCAACCTGAACTCTAATCAGGCCAAGATTTCCCAAGGGCAGAGTATCTGTGTAGTCACCTCTCCATTACTCACCTTTGAACTGCCAGGTCATGAACTTGGCCTGCACTGTGTGGAAGACAGCCTTGGCTCAGCACCACTCCATCAGCAGAATAAGTACCTGTGCAGCGAGACTGCCACTGCTGTCCACATCCCCTTCCACAGTGAGACACCTCAGTGGGCTAAAGTGCAGGTCTCAGACAGGCTGCATGGGGGAGACAGTCTGCCAAGCACATGGATCCCCGTGTGCACAGTATGAGCCACGTGGAATGGCTGTTCAGAACCTTGTTGATGATCTCACTACCTGTCTGTGCAGGGACTATGTCTAGACAGACATGTGCATTGCTGGTCAGCTCATCGAAGCTCCCAGGGTTAGGCATGGGTTCCTTTTGGTTGGAGCCACCGTGGGGTGAAGTGCCCTTTGGTGCCAGGCTTAGTGTGTCCCCACTTGAGTCCAAAGGACAAGGAGGGGCTTAGTCATCACAGACCATGTTGTTTCCCTTTACCTCCATCCTGCCCACATGAGTCATATTTCTTTGATTTTATTCTACCTCCTTGAAATAAGTTATGGGGCTAGATTGCTTCACAGCTCTGAAAGACCTCAATAGCCTCTTGAGGGCATAGCTGCTCCCTACTGTTGAAAAACAGTGTTCCACTCACACACACCTGCATCTGGACCTGCGCACATCCTTCCTGCCACTCTCAACCATTCCCAGCCTGGGTCTTATGTGGCCTAGAACTCAAAGTCATCCTGCTCAACCCAGAAGGGCCTGCCAGTAGCTTCGTGGTTCTGAGCAACCTTCAGGCCCTCACAGGAAATTGTGTTGGTAACATCCTTCACCTTCCCTACAACATCTGCAAAAGGGAGAAAGATGCTTTGATATTGCAAACAAGAGATAATTGCATACGATTGATTTTCTCCTCCAATTTACTTAGTTCCTTTATTTAGCAAATATATATTTAATATGTACTTGGCATTGTTTTGAGTGCCACAGGAGATTTGGTGGTAAATAAGACAGAATATTTTTACCCTCTAGAGGTTTTTTGGTTGTTGTTTTTTACAGGGACTTGAAGGTTTTTTACAGGTTTTGAAGGAAGGTTGAAATGAACTTTTTCAATCATCTTTTAAATCACAGATCCCATTAAAAACACTTTTTTTGCACAGCTGTTTACCATATTCCTTCTTCCCCCATGAAACAGAATCAGAAGCTTTCTAGAACAATACTTGCTCTTTTTAGATATAAAGAGCTTTAAAACCTGCCTGATTAAGACTTCGATGAAGAGTAGAAAAAATCCTAAATAAGCAATATAAAAAGAGAAAGATTTAGGCAAGATTTTAGTAAACTCATAGGAAGTTTGTCTGCTTGCAAGTTTATCGCAGCCTAAAACACGCAAGGTTGACACTACCTGCACTCATGTATGGCCCTGTACTCTTCTTTGCTTCAGTCAGTTTCAAACGTTGAAAATGTTCATGCATACAAACAGCAGGATTTTGATCAGCCTTCTGGTCTTGTGAACTTTGATTAGAATCTCCCATATAGAACAGCCTAAGGTGTTCCAAGGCTACTCTTTCAGGTGACATCTCAGAACTTTTCTAAACTCCTCTCATAAGCCATTTCCAAAGGCTCTTGAACCACTATAGTCACAGCTATAGTCACAGCAATGAACCCACTCCTGGTACCAAATGCTGTCTTGGTTACTTTTCTCTCATTGTTGAGACAAAATATCTGATGCCCAAAATTAGGAAAGGAAAAGTTTATTTAGCTTATATTTTTGGAGGTTTCAGTCCATACTCAGCTTGCCCCAAGGCAGGGGGGCATGGATAAAGGGAAACCATTCATGGTGGTCACAAGCAACAAGAGCAAAAGGGCAAAAAGGGAAAGGCACATCTCTTTCACTCCCCTATATTATATGCCAGTACCCACCCCTGGGTAGGTGCAGCACTCACACCACCAATCCCAGCAATAGACAATGAACCAATCACAAATTCTGGACTCAGCTGCCTCCATGAGTACATGAGGCTTGGGGGGCCACCTGGGCACAAACCATAACAGAGAGAAATTATGGGAATAATACCTTTCATAGTAGCATCCAAAAAAATGAAATACTTAGGAGTCAGTCTTTTTCATTTTTATCGGTACCGGGGATCGAACTCACGACCGCCTGCTTGCAAGGCAGGTGCTTACGCCGCTGAGCTAAATCCCCAGCCCCCCTTAGGAGTCAATCTAATAAAGGATGCAAAAAATCTATACACTGAAAACTATAATACTCTTTTAAAAAAGAGTTTTAAGAGAGTAGCAGAAAATGGAGATATTCCTTATTCTAACCATGTGGTTGACAGGAAGAATCATGTTTACCACCATGCACTAAACTAAAGTCAAAATGGATCAGTGATCTAAATAGTAAAATAGAAACACTAAATCTTCTGGAAGACAATTTAGGTAGAAATCTTGAAGATATAAAGGTAGGCAAAGAGTTTATGAACAAAACACAAACTGCCTTGGAAATACTTCAAAGAATCAACAACTGGGATCTCATCTTACTAAAAAGTTTTTGCATATCAAAAGAAATCACCACAGAGTGAAAAGAAAATCCATAGAATGGGAAAAATTTAGCCAAATATCTCTCAAACAAAAGACATATCTAGAACATATAAAGAATTGAAAAACATCAGACCCCTCAAATTCAAAGACCCAATCAAAAAATGGGCTTCTAAGATAAATATACACTTCTTAGATGAAGAAATACCAATGGCAAATAAATACATGAAAAAATGTTCACCATCACTGATCATTTGATAAATGTAAATTAAAACAACACTGAGATTCCATCTCACTCCAGAAAGAATGACTGACATCCAGAAAGCACCTAACATGTTGGCAGGGCTGTGGAGAAAGAAGAAACACTTTTCTGCTGTTGGTGGAAGTACAGACTGGTACAACCACTGTGGAAATCAGCGTGGAGAGTCCTTAAAAAACTAGGATTGGCAATCCCATTCAATCCAGCTACCCAGAATTGAAAGTATCATGCCACAGCAATATATGTATGCCCATACTAATAGCAGCATAATTTGTAATAGCTAATATTGGAAACAACACCAATGTCCACCAACCATGGAATGGAAAAAAAAGATGTGGTATTTTTTATACAATGGATTATTACTCAGCTATTAAGAAGGATAAATGTGAGGCTTTTAATGGTAAATGGATGCAACTTGAGACCATATGTATAAGTGAAATAAATCAAACTCACATGTGTAAATATCATATTGTCTCCCTAGTATAAAAAACAAAAAATTGAAATAGTAATAAGATCCAGAATGTACAAAAGATATTGTGAAAATGAAAGGGAAAGAAAGTGCTCAAAAGGAAAGAACAACTGGGATGGGGAAAGGAGAAAAGAAAGGAAAAGATTATATGCAAATAGGCATACATATATATGTGTGTGTATGTATATATATACAAGAGATAACTATACTACTAATCTCTATTCATTAAAAGAAGTTTGTGCTACTTTTTTGAAATTCTGTATTATTTGTTTTTTGGTTTTGTTTTTAAAATTAAAAAAATAAATTCAACCTTATTTCCTTTGCAGTCATAACTAGCCATTTTTCCATTCAAAATTCAAGACTTATAAGTATGATTATAACACATATGAATATTAACCATTATTTCAAAAGGCTGAATTTTGTTGGCCTACTCAGGGGCCCAAGGGAAATTTCTGTAGGTGGGGTCCAAAGGTTAAGGAACATACATGTGTGAGACATCAGCAACCACAGTAGGGAGCAGGAAGCACAGCACAGAGCCAGAGTGCAAAAGTACAAAAGAGTTGCCTGCATCCTTATTGTATAATTCTTATACAAGTTGTTTATGGCCCTTGCTATTCCTGGCAGCATCATCAGTCAACTTTTCCGGTCAGATACTATTCCTAGTGGTCAACCACTGCAATGCCTGGTCAAGGAACCTGCTAAGTCTTTTCCTGGTGAGAGGAGGGACTTATGACCTGAACCATGATATCCTACATGATCAGCTTTTTGGCCACTCTTCCATATGTCTCACCACAGGTTGGCATTCCATAAGGTGCCCTATCTGTCACTATTGAGTTGCCCAAGCTGGCAGCCAGAGTCAACCCCCTCAAGATGGCCCAACTGTCCATGTACAGATGAAGATGACCTTCTTCATGCATTACAAGCAATCACACTGCCTGCAACTCTTCCCATTGGCTTGAACTTCCTGTTCCAGTTTTAAACCAGAGTACTTCCATCTGGGCTGGACAGCAACTGCTGTCCATTGCAAGGCTGGGTCATGGCTAGACCCATCAGTATATGCAGCATCCACCCAAGGTCCCTCTTTCCTTTTTGTACAGAGATTAGAGTTATGCCCTGCAGCCTATCTTCCTAGACAGGTTCTAGAACAATGTACATCAGAAGTCCCCAAACCACTGGTAGTTCAGCTGCCAACAGGCTAGCCAAAAGAGAGACCCACTGTTGGAAGTATGCTCCCCAACATGCGTGAGTGGAAGCCTGTGCCATTCCACTCTTGGGATGGGCTGTTCACGTTCATACCCACCTCTCTATTTGTCTTATGATTCCTCACAGGCATGCAAAGCAGTGTTTAGCATTTCTGATTCTCTATCAGGGAATGCTGGCTCTTAGCTCCCTTCCACAACTGTGACTGAAACCCAACAGGGTATTCTGTGTCCCCTGTTTTGGCCAAATCCATCGTCATCCACACTGGCAGGATAAATGGCAGGTTGGAGTCAATGACTCACAGGGCTTGCACCTATGCAAGAGCCCTCTTTGAGTCCTGAAAAGCAGCTTCGCAGAAGCAGAAGCAGTAGCAGACAGCAGCTTCTGTTGCTTCTGTGCAGCCCCATGTTGCGCCCCTTTTGGTCATCTGATAAAAAGGCAGAGCAGGGTAGCTAGGTGCAGTACATTCACCAAAAATCTAGGAAGCCCACATGTGCCTGTAATTTGTGTACTGTCATGGCTCTGGTCTTACCCAACTATATAGCACCCAAGAATTTGGCAGATAAGCCAGTCCCCTGGGCCTTGTCTTTGTCCATGGCTTACCCCAGCTTCTTTTAGACTGTACGTGGAAGCTTTTAAATCTGCAAGGAAATCAGGGATTAACAATATTATCAACATAAAGCAGTGACCCAAAGTGTGGCCAAGTGGCCAGGTCCCGAATCACCAGGTCACGACAAAGTTGGGCTATGTAATAGCCTTGGGCACCATTTGGATGATGCACTGTCTGCCCTCCCAGGTGAAGGCTAATTGGTCCTGACTGCCAGTGTCAGATGAGACTTTACAGTCATTCACCATGAATCCTCTGGCTTCTGCACGTGCCATACTGAAGGACTCTGTGTAAGGAGTATCTCCCCTGATTTTTCCAATTTCAAGACAGTCTGTCCCATCCTCTCATGGCCCCTAGGTAGCTAGTACTGCTTCACACATACAACCCATGTGGCCTGTGGGAGAGCCAGTGATATGTGGTGTGGAATGCCTCAGACTATAGTTTTTCTCAAGTGAATTCACAACTGGAATTCTCCCTCCACAGTGTCTAGCAGTGTCAGTGTCTGCCCCCAGAACATTTTCAGCAACTGAGTAAACATAATCATACAGGTATGGGGACAAGTAGCTGATACCCAGTCACCTAGGTCTCCCTGAATGTGATATAATGACCTTCATACCCTTCTATACGTGCAGCAGGTCCTGTAAAATGGTCTGCCTTGCTGTGTATGTGTTAACTCAGCGCTGACATCCACCAATTCTCGTACATGCTGTACATTTTTTGGGGGGGGCAGTAAATAGTCAATTCCATATGTGACCTCCAATCTCCTGGGAACCCCAAGACCCAGGCACCTTGGCCTGCCTCCTAATCCAGATAAAAGGAGGCCAGTGTCACTTTCTCCTGCTGTACTGGGGCTTCTTTGGCCTCTGGCCTTGGCCCATCAGGCAGTATTCACAGAGTCAGCAGCACACCCAAAGGCTGCCCGTCGAACTTATCTGTTGTTCTGCCAGCAGCCAGCAGGTCTGTCCAGATCTAACACTGACTGACCTTCAGGGTCCCACACCCTGTCCTTGGGAGGATGGCCCCACTCACCTGGGGCCCCTTTTTTTTCTCCTTTGCCAGTAGTTTTTACAGATCTTGCCTTACCCTGGGGCTTTACTTTCACACTGCCAGTCTGGCCAAGGCATCCATAGCATAGTGGACTGGACAATCTGTAAAGGAGGCTGGAAGAGCCGCCACTGAGCTGGACGTGCCAGCCAGCCTGCTCATCAGGACTATGTCCTTCATGCATGCCATCAGGAGTTCCTCATTTGCCCTATAGAACTGCAGTACAAACATCATTGTTCACACGCCCATTTCATGTAGCACAGTTACAAGCTGTGATAGTGACGGGCTCCAACAGGTCATCTGGACTCTCCCAAACCAGGTAAACCGATGTCATCAACCAGTTCATTATAGTGTGATACCTGCTTATGGGACTGTCCTCCGCACATCCTGCAGAACCTGTCTCATAGAGGGATGTGGGTTATGTTGGTTACTTGGGACATCTCTATTGCTGTAGCTGCCACACAGGCACCATTTCACCTACCTTGTGCTTTGTTTTGCCAGCTCCTGTGACTCACGGCTGAATAGGTTGTGTACACTACGTGCCGGTAGAAGTAGGTGGTACTCCCAGTTTCTCTCCCTGGGCTAGGGGTTCCTCTACCTCCACTCTGACAAATAGCATGCAAAACCAGGAGATTTACCCAGGGGTTTTCTGAGACATGAGGATTTATGCTTTTTGGAGACAGTTTTGGAGGAGGCAGCACTTGCTACACCTTGTGACATGAGCTCCACAGCAGCCAGCCAATGCCCAAGGCTCTCCTCTATCTGTTGCAGCTGTTCTACTTGCCAGACAAGGCCATCCACCTCTCGATTTATGCAGAAGAGAGTGAAAAACAGCCAAGCCATCAACCCCGACACTTCATGGTGAGGAGAAAGAATCTGTCCATCTCCGACTTCTAAGGCTTGTAAAGACATCCCTGGGCTCCACACAGACTGTTTCTCAGTCCTCCTAAGCCTTCCAAGCTGCCGAGGGGGTCACTACAAGCAGCCTTCCCGGGGGCTCTCCCTTGCCTTTGGGCCTTTTCCACAGTTGCCATAGGACCACTCACCTCAACGTCCTGCCAACTATGCCAGTTCTCAGCCTACTCAGAGGGCCCAAGAGAGATGTTCACAGGGGAGGTTCCAGGGTTGAAGAATGCCCACGTGTAAGACAACAGTAACAACAGCAGGGAGAGCATGGAGGACAGTAGAGAGCCAGAGCACAAGAGTGCAAGAGAGCTGCCTGTATCTTTACTGTAGAATTCTCATATGGGTCGTTATCTCACGTTTACATTCTCACATGGTGCTATAACCAGCACATATGTGTTTACCTGTGCTGTCATAGTTACATAACTGTATCCCACTCTATGCCCACACTAGACAAGCAGGATCACATCGTCAGGTGTCCTGAGTCGCTCCTGAGCTTTAAGTAGTTTGAGTGGTCCCCTACACATATACATCACAAAGTACCATGTAAAAGATTTTATTGAATTTTCATTTCTCTGCTTTTGGAAAATCACAGGTTTCTAAAATGTTTTTCCCCATATATTACATTATGGTATATTTTCCCTATTATAAGTTAAAGTGGCACAAATTTAAATACTTTCCTCATCAAGTTCTTATCACATTTAGAAAAATTGGAAAAAAGTCTTTGCTCCTAAAAGAACTGTATAGCATTACTCACAATAGTCTAAATACAGAAACAATGCAAGAGTCCAACAAAGATGGCCTGTGGTATGTCAATGCCATGGGACATTACTGAGCCTTTGAAAAAGGTCATCTTGCCGTTCTGTGAAACATGGGCAAAAAAACATGGTCAGCTGTGGAAGGTCAGACAAACGTGGCATAGACAGGCAGACACCATTTGATCCTACTTCAGATGTGGAATCCGAAAAGTTCAATTCATAGAAGCAGAATAAAATACTCTTTGTACTAAATTTTTAATCTACCACTCACTTTTCCAAATCTTGATCTAGAATTGCCAGATTTTAAAAAATCCAGTTAAATCTTGTATCCAGGTAGCAGAATGCCCAGTGAAATTCGAATTTCAGATAAATGGGATCTTTCTTTCTTAGTATATGTTCTAGATATTGCATGGCCCATACAGATATTAAAACACAAACAAACAACAAAACCCAGACAAACATAATCAACTATTCACTCTCTGTCTGAAATCCAGGTGTAACTGGGATCCTTGTTCACGTGCTCAACCTGGCATTCCTAACTGGGGCTAGTTAACTGACAGTTGCTTACTGATTCCTGTCCTGAGGCAGGTAGGTGTAGGCGTTCGAGGACGGTAAACTAGAAGATCGCTCCAAGCTCTCAGGACTCCAGTCTGGCTTCCCGGAGAAAAATCCCCTAGAGAAGGACAAAGGCCGCAGATTCCACTTAGCGCACAGCCCGGTTCGTGCTGCCTGAGACGCGCTGACCTACAGCGGCCAGCGTCTCCCCTGCCCAGACGGATTCCAGCGGCCTGAGCAGGACCGGACCCCGAGCTTTCGCAGGCGCTCCCGGCTCCGCAGCCACGCGCCCCAGCCTCTCCTCCCGCCCCCGGCCGGCCGCGCGCAGGCCCGGCCACAGCCCCGTGGGCATCTCCAGCTCTCGCCCGCCGGCACGCGCGCTCTGGACCGGTCGGCACTCGGGCTGCGATCTCCACCCAGCGGTGCAGGCGGTGAGGTCGCTCGGACCCGCAGGCAGGGGAAGCGGCCTGGGCTCGGAGAGGTTCGGGCCGGGCGCTCCGCGGCCGGGTCCCAGAGCGTGCTCTGCTCCCGCCACTTGGCCACCGAGCCCGCGCGGCCCCGGCGTCGGCCGCGGCTGCCCGCGTCCCAGGCGATCCCGCCCGCCGGCCGGGACCAGCGGCCGCCCCACCCCCGTACGGCGTGAGCGTCGGCTGCGCGCGTGCGGACCGGGTGGCTGGACCGAGGGCGGCGCGGGGAGTCCCGGAGGGTGGCGCCGGCCTCTGCTCGGGGCTCGCGGGGAACACCAGGGTCGCCCGGCGCCCACCGTGTCCGCCTCGCTCCGCGCGCGCGCCTGAGGCCGTCCCGAACCGCACCGGAGACAAAGGCGGCGGGGTCGCGCGCGGCGGCGCCGGGCGGAGGCGGGGATCCCGGCCTGGCCCGGTTCCGGTCGGGCGGGCTGGCTGACTGCGGCCTAACCGCGGCCGGGTCCTCGCTGCTTCCCGCGCTTTAGACTTGATTTCTCGCCTCTGTTGGAGCCCGGCCTTCCGGAGGCATTCGTCCCAGGAGGAAGAAAGGCGTCCCGCGCTCCCCGAGGGCTGCCCGGGGTGAGGGGGTGCCCGGCCGGGGCGTTGGCACCCACCCGGGGTGGGGTGCGCATCACGCGAGGGGGAGACCCGCCGCTCTGACTGTCTCTGCTTTCCGCGTCTCAGCGCCGCGCGCTGGCTGCACAGTGTGTACGTGTGTGTGTGTGTGTGTGTGTGTGTGTGTGTGTGTGTGTGTGTGTGTGTGTGTTTTGGGGGGGGGAGTGTGTGTGGGAACGCGCGGAGAGGCTCTCTGGCGGAGGTGAAACGGACCTTTCCATTCCCTGTCAGGTCCCATCTTCCCCAGGAGTTTCTCCTTTCTTTCCCACTGCAGTTTCTAAGGTCCTTTCTCGGTGTAGGGAAAAGAAAGTTCCACCCGGAAGGCACGATCAGAGCTCTGGGAGTCGTGCCTGTCAGCGCTGTGATTACCTTATTTCTAAACTTTCTGGGAGACCTGGAAAGCTGTAGTGTAACCCCTTTTCTCCGGAGGTAAAAGCCTTGGAGGGGCGCCAGTTCTCACAGGCCAGTGCACCTCAGGGCTGGGCCTTGGGCTTCTCCACTGGACCTACAGCTTGCTTGACCTGCTCTTTACTTGGCGCCCTCTGTTAGGTGGCCTCCCTCCAGGTTGAGAGCCCAACCCCTAAGGGAAGCACTCATTTCTGTGGATGGCAGGAACTGCCTGGGTGACATCAGGTGCCAGTCCATGCTTCCAGCTCCTGGCCTGGCCCAAGGATAATGCTTCTTGTCATCTTGGGCCAGGCACTTTGGGAGGCTGAGGCTGCAGGATCGCAAGTTCAAGCCCAACCTGGGCAATTTAGCAACTTAGCAAGAATGTACACCAAAATAAAAAATAAAAGACAGGACTGGGGATGTTGCTCAGTTTGAAGGCTGTCAATGCCTAATGCTGTCAAAAAAGAAGGGAAAAACATACCTCCAACTCCCCCGGCTTTGATGAAATCTCTGTAGCGTCCTACACCTTCCCCATGTGGTGTACCAACTTCTCCCTCTCCTACCTGGGGAAGTCAGTGTTTTAAAAGGCATTAAAAAGACATAGGGTTATAAGTTATACTGAAACAAAGTTATCAAACATAGTATTGCCATGTCTCAAATTTGCAAGTGATTTGTGCTTCTTTGTGAATACTTAATTACGAAATTCATTGCGGAAGCTGAGAACTCCTGCAGTTTCCAGATGGAGCGGGCTGTATGTTTTGTTGTATTTGCAGCAGCTGAACTGTGAGTTGAAGGTATCTGTGACTTGGTGGATTAAAGGTACCAGTTTGTTGTCCATATTTATAATCTGTTAGAGATGGGCAGAAATAAAGATGTATGTGGAAAAACACGAACTTACAACCCCCTAACTTCATCTGTGGACATTGTGTGGTTGAGTGTTGCAAGTTGCAGTCCTGCGTACAGAGCTTTGCTTTTTAAGCTCTTGCTGGCCACGGCATATTACAGCTGTCAGTGTCTTCTTTTGCTCAGATTCAGTTTCTTAGTGATAAAGGCTTAGGACCAGAAACTGTTTAATTGTTGCTTCTGTAGGTAATATGCTGGAGGATATCCCTGTGAGAGTGGGTGTGTGTCATAGGTGGACATGTCACATGTGGACATGTGTCAAATATGGAGACATGTCATATATAGCACATTCTCTCCCCTCGTGGGTGTGACTTACCCTTCCTAAGTGGATCCTATTACTAGTGTCAGGCAAAAAAAAACAAAACAAAACAAAACAAAACAAAAAAGTTACTTGCTACATATCCCACACATTCAGATGATTTTTAAGGCATTACTTTTGTGATGGCTGAGTCTGAGGAGGCTCTTGATTGTTTTTATGAAGTTAGCATACTAAAGGTTTGTCAGTAAAGCTTGATAAGGAAGCTACAAAAAAACCAAATGCTCTTTAAAAACGATGCAAAATTATTAGAAAAATTCATTTTAAAATCAAATTTAGCAATCTATAAAAGGATAATCATGGCCAACTTGGATTTATGCCAGGAATGTAAACTTTGTCTAACATTAGACAATAAATGGAATTGAACCTTGTATACTAAAGTAGAAAAATATTTGATAAAACAACACTGATTCATGATGAAAATTCTTTGCAAGCTGACACATTGAGAGAAATTAAATAATATTCAAGATAACAGACGGTATGTTATTTCCCTGCAAAGAAATCTATAGGATCTGTGCAATCACAATCAAAATCCCAGATATTTTTTCAAAGATACAAGTTGATAAGTTGATTGTAGAATTTATTTAGAAACTGAAGGTAATCAAAGAACAGAATTTGGGTTCTGAAGTTACTACAGCAGTATTTAGTTAGTATGTGTTACAGCAAGGTTAGACAGATCATGGGGATAAATAGGGAATACATAGATAAGCTTGGATAGGTGTAGCCTTTTTTTAACCCAGTAGCAGAGATTGAGTTGAGGATTGGACTTGTTATTGTCTAGTAAGTCTCCCTTCTCTTTCTTATTTTTTTAAGATTCCACATATTAGGAAGATCATGCAATACTTGCCTTTCTGAATCTTATTTATTTTAATCAATATGATATCAGATCTGTTTTCCTATAAATGACAAAAAATTCCATTCTTTATGGCTGAATCTATCTATCTATGTATCTATCTATGTATATATCTCCTTTATATGTTCACTTTCTTTTACCATTCAGTCGTTGATGAGCATCTAGGTCCTTTTTTGGTTGTTACAGGTTGTGTTGCATTAACAGGAGTATTCAGGTATCCCTATAATATGCTGACTTTAATTCGTTAGGGCGTGTTCTAAGAAGTGGTGTAGTTGGATCAAATGGTAGCTCTGTTTTTAGTTTGGAAATCAGTCTTGCAGGTCAGTTACTGGAGTTGAGCATATACACCTCCTGTTATTCCATTTCTAGTCATCAATGGTAAGGTGTATATGTGTGTGCCAAAAGACATGTGAAATGACTATTCTGAGCAGTGTGATTTGTAACAGTCCCTAGCTGGAAACCACTGTTCCGTGCATTGATATGCGCGGAAATGCAAATGCATCTGCAGATTGTCTATATGAGTTGAATACTCTGTAGTGATGAGGGTGAACAAATTATTGCCTCATACAACTGTGTGGATGAGTCTCATAAACAGAAAACTGGGCAGAAAGAAGGCAGAGATAAAACACAAGTGCTATGTAATTCCATTTAGATGGAGTTCAAAACCCAGCAAACTAATAGTTTGGGGATAGGAATAAGGCTAGTGGTCACTTTCAATGGATTTAGTAACGAGGGAAAGACATGAGGGCTCACTAAGGCATTCAGCTTTTTATCTCAGTGATAAATACTTGGCTGTGTCCACTTCTTGAAAGCCTCACATTTGTAAAGATACACTTTAATAAACATTTTACTTAAAATATAATAAACCATTTTTAGTTCATCTAGGTGCCTTTTCTGTGAAGTGTAAAATGTGCTGGGCATGATTATGGGTGACTACAGAGGTTTAAAGTAGGCTGAAAATTTTCAGGAGAAAAAACCTAGTATCAGATCAGTAGCTTTATTGATTTAGAGGCTTATGAACTTCTTTTCTTTGGTGTTCAATAGTTCATATAAAAAGGCCTAGAGTTGTGCTTGATTATGATAAGATTGATATCAGTGTGATAAGAAAGCTGAAAATAACTAAGGGATGATTATTGAGTACAGAATTTTGCTTTCAAATAGTATTTTTTCCAGTTACATTTTAAAATTGGTAATGATTGAATTACAGAGCAGTCTGTTTTACATAGATCCCTTCAGTTGGGGACTTTCCTCCTATGAGCCGTGAACTGGGAAGGGGACAGGGGAGACCTGTAAAGTTCCTATTGTATCCACCAAGTCACCACAAATATAATGGCTAAGCACAAAGAACGACTCTCCATTTCTGTGTGTTTCATATCTGTGGACTCAATTAAGTGCAAATTAAAAATATTTGAAAGAAATTATGGCCGTACTAAACATTTATAGACCTTTTTCTTGTCATCCTCTAGGCAATGGAGTATAGCAATGATTTAGGTAGCATTTACATTGTATTAAATCTTATAAATAATCTAGAGATTCAAAGGATACAGGAGAGTGTGTGTAGGCTATGTGCAAATACTTGAGCATTTTATACGAGGGACTTGAGCATGCACAGGCTTGGTGTCCTTTGGAACCCTAGAACCAATCCTCATGGGACAAAGGGACAACTGTATTACCTTGCTTTGCTGGTCAGAAGTCCGCAGTGCATCAGTAGGGCCCCTTGCATAACTCTGGAGGACCTCAGGGAGAATCTCCTTGTTTGTTGCCTTCTCTACCTTCTTGATGGTTCTCTTATTCCTTTGTTTCTGACTCCTTCCTCCATCTTCAAAGCAGTCTTCTGTCTGTCTTTGACCTTCCTGCCTCCCTCTCGTGAGGGAACTTTGTGATTACCTTGGCCCCACCTGGGTATATAATGTTCCTGTGGAAAGATATTTAATCGTATCTGAAAAATTCTTTTTGCCGTGGAAGATAACAAAGTCACATGTTCCAGAAATTAGGACATAGACATCTCTAGGAGAACACTCATTGTGGAATCTTACAAATAAGCTCTTTCTATTTTGTTTCACAAATAGCAGTGTGTGCTTAGCAGGAGTTCTTTGACAAGTGTTGGATGAAGAATTGGGTCTAAACTCTAATTCTTTGGCTACTATGTCTCTCATGAAAAAGATTGTGACAAAGGGGGACAAAAGAAAAAAAAAGATCCTGAAGTTCACCCTTAACTGCACACATCCTGTGAAAGATGAAATGTGGGTGCTGCCAATTTTGAGCAGTTTCTCCAGGAGACAATGTGAACCGCACAACTGGAATCTTGGTGGACGGGTGATCGCAGCAGAAGTAGCAAGAGCAAGATCACGTGATTTCCGGCCTTTTCCCGAGAGATATTGGAAGAAGAATAGAATAACCTATGTGATTAGCCATACATAGGATCTACCAGCAGAAAGAGTTTGAACAGTGTTGCTTTCAGATAAGCCAGGACAAAGAAGAGAAGGAAGTAATAATGAAAATCCAGGGGCCAGGGAAAGAAAATTCCTTAGACTCAAATACTTTTATGAGTATTTTTTAAAAATTAAGTTTATTTGTAGATTTTAGATATACATAATGATCACATTCAACATTAAGAATTTGTGCCTATTCATGATACATCTTGATTCTGATGAGTTCATGAATAAAACTTGGGAACCTCCTCTCCAAAAAAGAAAAAAGAACTGGGTTTAGGAGTTCATTAGTTGGAGTACATGGTTTCCGAAAGAGAAGCGATAGTCTTGCCTTACCCTCACTGGAGTTTGGGGTTCATTTCTGGATTCTTATATGCAAAGAGAAAACTAACTTACCTACCTATATTAAAGAGACGACTAATGGATGGTAAGAGGTCTGGAACCTAGCTACTAGGAAATGATTGAAGAAGTCATGGATAGAATTATCTGTAAACATGTGAAGGATAATCATTGGAAAGATTAATATAGTCTTTCAGTGTACTTACTAAGAGCAATACCACTAGAGCAACAGTAAGCGTTTCAGTGCTTCCTGTGACTGTTTTCTCTTTTAATCCTTGTGAAGTTACTTAATCCTCAGCAACCCTCTGATGGTTATCCCCATTTTAAAGATAAGGAAATTGAGGCACAGTGAGGTTATGCCACTTGTTTTGGGCCACTCTGGTGGAAAGTGGCAATGCTGGGATGCAAACTTGAACATTTTGATTCTTGAACTGTCCTCTGGTACAGTGTTCTCGGTTTCAGGAAATATAATGGGACAAGTGACAGGAATTTTTTAAAAATAGAAGGACAGATATGGACTCTTTGAGGAATAAGCATGATGGCAGTCATTACTGCTGAGGAACAGAGTTTCTCTACTGGAAATGGCCAAGTAGATTATTGCAAGAGGAATGCCTGTACTGGCAGAGATTAACCATATGGCAGGAAGGTACCCACTGGCTTTGAAATTCTAACTTGGGAACATAATTTTTCACATATATATATATATATGTATATATATATATATATATATACAATTATACATATCTCATATACATTTAAAACGTATGCGTATACACATAAGCGAATACTGATGTAGGTTTAAAATATACATCACATCGTGTGCATTCATATACATTTAAATGTATATTTAAAACGGGTATAAACATTTGTATACATTTAAATGTATATTTAAAATTGGTATAAATGTTTTTAAATGCATTTTAATCATGTACAAAATTATACACAGATAGAAGTCAAAGGCAGGGATACACTCAGAAACACCACATTAGATGATATTTGTGATGGTGTGAATGTGATAGAGTGCATTTACACAAACTGAGATGGCTGCTGTGTCCCTCATGGGGTGTAGCATGTGACTGTGTGTGTGTGTGTGTGTGTGTGTGTGTGTGTGTGTGTGTTAGGGGACCTCCTTTTTGACATTTCATATATTAAAGACCCACTTGAGCAGGTATACAACTTGTGGCCCTGGGTTTGATCGCAGCCCCAGGAGGGAGAGACAATCTATTGTGAAATGTAATTTTCCAAATAATTTTCTGGGTTTTTAAAAATTGTTAATTATTGAGAATACATCTGATGAAGTAGGTTGTCCTGGCTGCCTGCTTTTAAGGTGCCATTACTGCTCCTTCCATGAAGAGGTTTTCTGTCACTGAATCTGGGCTGGCCTTCGGTTTGCACTTGAGAAGGAAGCCTGGCCTTATTCTTTGTACCCTGTGGCTTTGTGCTGTGAGGAAGCTCAGTCCTTTCTGCTGGAGGATGTGCGACCCATGGGAACATGGAGCACCAAATGCCAGCAGTGTGTGATCCCCGCCAGCCCCTGTCGAGCTGGGGGTTAACTCTGGTCACATGAGTGACCCCAGCAGTGGCCTCAGTAGAGCCACCCTGTCTGCCCTTGTACAGGATCCTGAGAAAGAATAAATCTTTGTTTGTGGAAGCTACTACCTGTTGGGATGATTGATTAAGCAGTGGTGCGTAACTGACTCACAATTTTGCCAGAGTTGGAAGTAGGGAGTACGTATTTTGAGATAATCTGTAATGAGACTTTTGGCCCACTCTGCAGACTTCTTCCAAGCACTCTCCTAAGTGCCCAGGTTGGTGAAGCAGTCTTAAGTGTTTCCATATGGAGTAAGGTAGGTGGAGGTATATGCCTGTCATAAAGTATTGGGAGACAACTGTGATATAGGCAGACACTATGAGTGGCCATGAGAAAATCATGTTATTTATATCCCATGGCTTCTGTTCCATGAAATTGGACCCTGGAAAAGAGCAGAAGACTTATACCACTTTTGCCAGATGTGCTAGACTCTTTCCCGACTACTTTCTTCAAAGCTGTTGTCATTTCAGTGGGCCTGTGCTCCTTTTGCTTTTACTATGGAGTATATAGTTATAGTCTATTTGTATCAGGGCTTCGGAGCAGAAAAATTGAAAATGGAAGTATTGGAATCTATTTGTTGCATGAAGCAGAATTAAAATAATTTTGAAATGATACTGGAAATTGCTGGGAGAGAGCATCTTACAGCAGCTATGTTTCTGTGCTTTTCAGGTTTGGAACAGTGTGCTATACTATCCTCTATTCTCCCACAATAAAGGAACAGAATTTCTGCCTGTGAGAGAGTGGGAGCTGGGGACTTTGGTTCTAATCTTTGGTTCATTTCCTGTATCCTTCAGCAGATCCTTTCTTCTCCCTAAGCAGGATTCTGATTTCTGAAGAGCAGCTAAAAAGTTAGCTGTCTTGCGAGGATCTAAGAGATGGCATTTTCAAAAGCACATGAAGTGTGAAAGTGCAAAGTAAACAGCGTAGAAAAAGTTGTTAGCTGAGTTCTTGACATTTTATGACTAAAATTTTACCCTGTGGGCCTCTTGAGTTCTATGATTTCCACATAGATATTCTTTGAAATAACCAACCTTGAGGCTTTTACACCCTAAACAGAGAATCCTCCTCTATCCTCAGTCTGACTTTCCTATTATCCCAAGGAAACTTCTGCTGTGAGTTCTTCCCAATACGTGATATTAAATGCCTTAAGTTTTTTAGTCTCATCAATAACATTAAGCTTTGATCCCTGTGATCTTCCACCTGACTCCTAGACCCATTTGATGCCACATACAGCTTATATCCCCTCATCCACGTGGCCAGGTTCTAGTGCTTCACTTCCCACTGAGGCCTCTAGACTAGCACAGCATCAAGGGCTTCTTAGGGAAGCTTCCCTCAAGTGGTTACATGCCCAGTAGTTCCTCCTTGTCTCAGGTTTTACTTTTTGTGGTTATACTTACCTGTGCTCAGCCATGCTTTGAAAATATTAAATGTAAAATTCCAGAAATAAATGATTCCTAAGTTAAGCTGTGCACTATGCTGAGTAGTGTGATATAGTCCTGTACTGCCGAGCTCCTCTTGCCTGGTCCAGTACATCCACACCGCACATGCTTCCCACCCAGAAAGCACTCAGCACCTGTCTCAGTTATTAGATGGACTGTCACAGGACCCCAGTGCTTATGTTGTGTGACCCTTATTTTTCTTAATAGGAGCCCTAAAGTGCAATAGTGATCTTGGCAATTCAGATACACTAAAGAGAAGCCACAAAATATTTTCTTACGCTGAAAATTTGAAAATTCTTAATCAGGAAAGAAAAGGAATAATATGTTGAGTTTGCTAAAATTTGTGGTGAGAACACATCTTCTATAATGTAATAATTTCATAATGATATCTGCGCTAAAGAAGAACATGCTTGTTTAGAGAACAAGAAATAGAAACTTGGGAATTTTTAAAGAGTTTTTGGGAAACTTTAAGGGCTTGGACATTTAAAACCCTGTAGATATATTTCTGAATACACAAGATTCCTTTTCCTTGATACTGTGGAGTATTTGTCTTTCTGTTGGCTCAGCTGTTTCTGGTAGTGTGACCCCATAACGTTCATCACCTGTGCCTACCTCCCTTGCTCTACCTGCACCACCTATGAAATGCCCCTTCCCTACCAGTAGTGGCCTGGAGCCTCTACAGAGCTGTACTTCGCTGATTCATGTTTCTGCCTGAATGCAGCAAGAGAACCCTCAACTGGTTTGCAATGGCAGCACTTAGCAGTGTGCCTGGAATCTCCCTGGAATCTTCCTTGGCTTTACCTGGCTGTTGTAAAACAAAATGAGGTACCATGTGAATCTGGGGCAGTAAACTATGGTGTATCAGAAATGCTTGCAGGGGCTTAAAATTTTGCTCTTTTTTGGCATCCTAATAGCATGTATTTAAGCAATGCAACAAAATCCATAAAAGGAATTTAGTTAACTCTGTTAGAGTTTTGTGATCAGTTTGTTTAGTGATCAGTTAGTTTGCAGAATGTTAGGACCCAACTTTCCATTACCTACTTCTCTGTTACTTAGAACATAGATGTGGCTGTCATGACAGAGATCAGGACTATTGAAGGTGTAAACAACTTTTCATGGGCAGTCCAGATAGACATGGTCCAGGGTAATTTTTGGTGGGGGTGGTTCATGGAGTTAGGGACTGAGGTGCTGTCCATCTTGTTTTTCAAGTGGCTTTCACTTCTTGGTCCAAAGTGTCTGTCCCATCTTTGATCCAGAAAGGGAGGACTACAGCCTCACATCCCTACACACACTTCCCTTTGGCTAGAACTATTCAAAGGTCCACACTCAGCTAGAGTGTAGTGTTGAACTCACCATCCATGTGAGTGATAAAAGCTCATTTGCTGTATAGGAGCAGAGACTATTAGGAAAGAGGGTACTAACAGTGTTGCCACAACTACCTGGGGTTGTATCATTAACTGCCCTTTAGAAAGTATAGATGTATGTGTATGTTTATAACAGCACAATTTGTGACAGCCATATTTTGGAAACAACCCAAATCCCTATCAACTGTGGAATGGAAAAAAAGATGTAGTATTTTTATACAATTGAGTGTTACTTAGCTATAAAGAAGGATAAACTTCAGGCTTTTATAGGTAAATGGATGAAACTTGAGACCATACTCATAAATGAAATAAATCAGAATTGCTTGTGTAGACATTGTATGGTCTCCCTAGTGTAAAAAAAACTGAAAGAGTAAACATGATCCAAAATGTAAAATAGATATTGTGACAATGAAAGGAAAGAAAGTGTTCAAAAGGAAAGAACAACTGGAATAGGGAAAAGGAGAAAAGAAAGAGAAAGGTTTATATGTATATATAGTATACACACAATATGTGTATGTATATATATATATATATATATATTCACAAGATAGATAACTATACTGCTAATCTCTGTTGCTCCTCAAAAGGAAGAGTTTGTGTTTTCGTTGTTTGATTGTTTGATCATCTTTTTCATGTGTGGATCTGAGCACCTACTTTGAAGATAATTTGTACTATATTAACTAGTATTAATTTCTAGTATTTTGTTTTGAAATTATGTATTATTTTTATCCTTTTTAAATAAAAAATATAGACATGTGGAAGGCAGGGCTGTTTTATTGGTACCTTATGATTTATATCTGTGGGATAGTATTTAAAGAGAATGGGGTTATAAGAACTTGGAGGTTATCTGTGTTTTTCTTCATGCTATTGAGGCTATCTGTTACTCACAGAGTACCTTGATAACCTTTTTTGCTACATTCCAGGCACACTGCTAGGTGCTGGCATTGTCTATTGATGCTTTTGTTGATCCATGCTGACAGAAATTATGAATCAGCAAAGTACAGCTCTGCTGGAGGCTCCAGGCCTCACTGCTGCAGCTCTGGGATTCCAACTGTCTCTTGGCCTAGGTGCTTAGTGTGACAGCTCGGTTACAGCTCTGAGCCACTTTGGTCATCTAAGGATCCCCATCAAACACTACATGTCGCTGCCTCTTGTCACTAGATGCTGCTGACACCAGTCAGGGCCACTTGCCTCTACTGGTTACTGCCACTGCCAGATGCTCCCAGTCTCCAGCTCTGGTGATTTTTGTGGATTTGTGCCACAGGTTTCTGAAACTCTTAAGTGCAAGCAGCCAGTAGTTTTTATAGCCCTCTGTCTGTCTGTCTGTCTTGATTGCTTTACTGGGGATAAACCCCAGTGCCTTTGCATTGATCTGCATTGTCAGCCTTTTTCTATTTGAGACAGAGACTTTACAAGTCATTGAATTTCCCAGGCTGGCTCAAACTTGGCAGCCATCCAGTGTATTAGGATTTTTGGCCTGTGCCACCACAGTCAGCTATGAAACTCATTTTTAAAGAGACTCACTCTACCCACGCTATCCAGGATAATAATCTCAGGTAGTTTTATAGGATCTTCCAAGCACACACAACCAAAAGTAAATAAATAAATAAACGAGCAGATTTATAGTTCCACCAGAGCAAGGGTTTATTTAGACAAGGCGTGTACTGCAGCACAGGGAATCAATACTAGCAGAAACCCTCCTAGACCAAACCAGTGTTTAAATACAACACATTTGTGATTGGCCCAGGTTCAAGCCTGCTAAGTGGTCTAGATTTGAGTCTGCTGATTGGTGCACATTCAATCTTTCCATGGCCCCAGCAGACACAGTAGATGCTTGGAGCTGCTGTGGACCTCTAGGACACTCCCAGTGCAGCTGTCAATCAAAGCCTGCCTCCTCCTGGCTATGCAAGAGAAAGAGAAAAGTGTGGTTTCTAATTTACCTTGCTGAGAGTGAGTGGGAAATCACGGTCCCTCTCACTAATAGTCCATTCTGCGGAGGGGATGGAAAGGAAGAGAGAACGCTGATGTGTAATATGATAGGAGGCTGTGGACACTTGGAAGAGAAGAGTCAACTACTTGAGTAGTGTGTGAGTGTGTGTGTGTGTGTGTGTGTGTGTGTGTGTGTATGTGGGGGGCATATGTTGGAGTGGGGGGGGAGGGACAGAGTTATAGTATAGAAGCTATTTTAATGCAGAGAAATATTTAAAACATATTTCTAATACTAATCATATTTCTAACTGTTCAAAGATGAGACAGGGAGACACACCCTGTTCCTATAGTTAGAAAGCTACAAACTTGATGAGCTTTGACACTCCAGGTGCCAACTGTACGATTAGCAGGGAAGAAAGATTTGTCTTTCTTCTGAGTCTCAGAGAGTGATCACTGCAGGGATGCCTCTGCCTGGTCTTAGACAGTGATGCATTCTTCCTCTATGTTGTACGATAGTAACCTTATTTAGTTGCTGTTTCTGTAGGAGTGAATTCTGCCCAGCAATTAATGACAAAAACATTTGTAACCAACTGTAGGGTATTATGTTATCTGCCTTTTGTACTTCCTTTTGGAAACATTTATAAAAGTGGAAAACTCCAGTCACTGCTGATGATTTGGAACTGAGATTCCCGTCAGCCTGCTAGCATAATAAAGCTGTCTTCTAAAGTCCCTTGGGTACCATGTCTGCATTTGGTTTAGTCCTGAATTCCACATCAGTAGGGCAGAGGAAGATTGATTGGGGTTATGTCTATGTGGTCCTAGGTAGTAAAGCATCCCTGGGGGGATGAAGTAACTGCAGCAAAGAGGTTCTGTTTGATGTCCTGCCTCATATTTTGTTTCTGTTTCTCTTGCTAGAAACTCACTGTGACATTGGGAACTGTCGTGCCAAGGTGCCATGCTGCCCCGATGGGAACTGTCTCTTTACCTGCTTGCATCACTGGGCTTCCACTTCTATTCTTTTTATGAAGTCTACAGAGTCTCCAGAGGTAAGGCGCCACCCTTTCCTCACCCATCAAAAAGCAAGTGAGGCGTGAATGCCAGTGCCATAGTTTATGCCTGTTGAACTTTGTGCGTTCAGAGGCTGGCCATTTGGCAGTTGAAGGTGCTGAAGCAAACCTGCTGTTGGGATGGAGTGCAGCCTGGCTGGAACAGGGGTCACACACGACTTAAGACTCGGAAGAGCAATGTGTACCAGGCTCCTCTCTTCTTGCACTGCTTCAGGCTGCCTTCACAAGAGTGATTCTCCTTTGCTGTAGCCTTTTGCCAAGCTGCCTGACCATGGACTGTAATTGTGAGTGAAAACAAACCTCTCCGCCTTTGGGTTGCAGTGTTATTGTGTCTCAGTCATGAGAAGAGTAGCTATGACCGAAGGGTGGAAGATTCATAGGACCAGGATGACTTGAGCCCTACCTGCCTTTCCTTGTCTTGAATTACTTGAATCAATGACCCGAGTCTGTGAAATTTTGTCTCAGTGGTGGGTCGCTCAGGTGGTTCTGTGACTCACCTTATGTAGTAGCTTCTGCTGTTGCCTCTGTGTGTGTGTGTGTGTGTGTGTGTGTGTGTGTGTGTGTGTGTGTTTTGTGTGATCAGACCCAGAGTTTCGCATGCTGAGCATGTCTATTACCACTTCAACCTTTTCTGTGATAGAAGGGTTTGATTCAATTGCTCCTGAAGGTCATGGAGGATGTTTGCATTCAGAATTAAAACTCAACTTAAACATCTCTTTCATAATCACTCTTTTCAGGCATATCTCAGATGTATGGTGTAAGTTTAAAGGTGTTTGAGACTTAGGTGTCTTTTATTATCATCTTTTATTTTGGTTGGGTCTCACTGTGTTGCCCAGGCTGGCCACAGACCTCTAGGTTTGCCAGGTATCATGGTTTACACCTAATCCCAGCTACTTGGAGTAGCTAACCAAGTACAAAGGGGAACTGAGAAGCTATGGGCAGAGACAGGTCTGCAAATGTGTGGGTAAGCTTGTGCATTGCTACTGGGGAGAGGGAAAGCCAAGCATGACTCAGGAACCACAAGCCATTCAAAAGGACTGAAATGCAGAATATGATGGAGGAGTAGAAAGAATTGGGCTCAGATCAAAAAGCAGTGATAGGTATTGAAAGACATTGTGTACTTCACTGAAGATTTTAGACCTTAGACCTTATCTTAAAGACAGAGGAGTGTGTTAAAATCATCATCATCGGTGATCATTTAAAATGGCAGAGGTGGGAGATAACAGTATAGCTCAGTGATAGAGTATGTGCTTAGGCTCTTAGAATATTGGTGAGACCCTGGGTTCAATCCCCAGCACCAAAACTAAATGAAATAAAATGCACTAGTTTTTGGGAAGCACAGCCGGGAGGCTTCTGCCTAAAGGGTAACACACTACCTGTCTCAGTGACTTTTCTCTCACTGCTAGGACAAAATATCCAACACCCAAAATGAAGGAAGGAAAGATTTATTTATCTTCCAGTTTTTTGGAGGTTTCAGTTCATACTCAGCTGGCTCCAAGGCAGGGTGGTGTGGCTAGGGGGCAATTGTTAAGGTGGCTGCAAGCGATGGGAGAATAGGGCAAAGCGGGGGAAAAAGCACACTTCTTTCCCTCCCTTATTCTGTTTGCTGAATAACTGTCCCCTGGTGATGCAGCACTCACACTGCCAAATCCAGTGCTAGACAACCAACCAATCACAAACACTAGATTCAGCCACCTCCATGACTGCCTGAGGCTTTGGAGGGCATCCAGACACAAACCGTAGCACTACCTATGGATCACAAAGGTTGATTTGGATGTGAATCATCAGGATTGATTTTTCTCTCCATTCTATATTTAATCTTTAGCACAGATCACTAAGAAACTTGGCAGCATAAACATAGCATCCAAGATCACCATAGCTGGTACGCTGTCTAGATAACTCCCTGGCTTCGGGGTTCCAGGGGGTTCTTGGCATGTGTTTCCAACTCATATAGTGTGGCTGTTATGTTTGCTTTCTCTATAGCATACAGGGCAGAAGGAAAGGGAAGGACGGACCTCTTCTTAGCAGAGCATGACCTGAAAGTTGTTTATGTTATATCCATTTATGCTCATGTTTTAGAACTCTATTTTGAGGCCATATTTACTGAGAGGAAGCTAGGAAATGTAATCTTTGGCTGGGAAGCCATTTATTCAGCACAGACTCAGGGGTTCTATTATAAAAGAAGAAAGAAAGAATGAATATTAGCAGAGACTCAGGGGTTCTATTATAAAAGAAGAAAGAAAGAATGAATATTAGCAGAGACTCAGTTTCTTCCACGGACAATCTCTTAGCTGTCTATTGCTGTAAAGTTTTGTAATTTAAAACCACAACTACCATTTGTTATCTCTCGCTGTTCTGTGAGATTTTCTTTTTCTCTTTTGAATAGGCTTTACTAAAAAGTAAAGGTTTTTGTTTTAGGTTCACATCAGAATTGAGTAGAGACTACAGAGAGCTTTCATACCTCCTATGCTGTCTTCCAGATGCTGTCATCATCTGGCCCTACATCATCACCACTCAATGTCTATAGTTTACAGAAGGCTTCAGCCTTGGTGCTGTATACACTGTCAGTTTTGAGAAGAGTACGATGACACATTAGTCATCAGGTATCATATAGAGTAGTCGTACTTCCCTAAAAATCATCTTTAATTTACCTGTTTATCTCTTCCTCCTGAGTCCCTTGTAAGCACTGATCTATTTACTCTAGAATTCATATAATTGGAATCATATAACATCAGTCTTTTCAACATGAGCTCTTGCTCTTAGTTAATATATATTGCAGTCTTCTCAGTGTCTCCTCACGGCTTGACCGCTCATTTTTCTTTAGCATTGAGTAATATCCCATTGTTTACTATATTTTATGCATTTACCTGTTGAAGGACAACTCAATTGCTTCCAAATTTTGGGAATTACAAATAAAGCAGCTATAGACATCTATATATGGAGTGTTGTGTGTCCATGAGTTTTCAGCTCACTTGGGTAAATACCAAGGGATCTAATTGCTGGCTTATATGGTAAGAATGTGTTGATTTTTATAAGAAGCTGGCAAATTGTCTTATAATAATAAAGTGACCGTACCATTTGGCATTCCCAGCAGCAATGAAGGGGAGCTCCTATTGCTTCACATCCCAGCCAGCAGTTGGTTATCACAGTTCTGGATATTGGCCATTCTCAGATGTGTAGTGGTATCTTGTTGTTTTCCCATAATGAAAATCTTAACATTTCTCTGATAACATGGGATGTGGAACATTTTTTGTATGATTATTTATATATATTCTTTGGTTCAGTGTCTGATTGGTCTTTTGATCCATTTTTAAATTGGGTATTTCATTTGGTGACTGTACAGATTGAGTAATTGTTCCAAATGTTCTTCCACTCTATAACGTGTCTTCTTGTTTTCTTGGTAGCATTCTTTGTAAAGAAGTTTTAATTTTAAGGAAGTCCATCTTATCAATTCTTTCTTTTATAGCTTACCGCTTTAGTGTTATAAAAAATCATCACCATACTAATGTCATCTAAATTTTTTCCTATTTTATCTTCCAGATATTTTATAGTTTTCCATTATATATAGTTTATGTTTAGACCTACTTCTGTTTTAAGTAATTTGTGAAGAATGTAAAGTCCGTCAGGATTTTTTTTAATTCTGTAAAATATGTCAGGCTTTTAAAAAATGTGAATGTCCATTTGTCCCAGCATCATTTAATGACAAGATTATCTTTCATCTGTATTGCTTTTGCTCTTTTCTCAAGTCAGTTAGCTTTTTTTTTTTTAATTGGTACCAGGGATCGAACTCACGACCACGTGCTTGCAAGGCAGGTGCTTATGCCGCTGAGTTAAATCCCCAGCCCAGTTGACTATTGTTATGTGAGCTTTTTTGGGGAGGGGGGGACTCTGTTCTGTCACAGTGACTTATCTAGTCTGTCACCAATGGCCACATTGTCTTGATTACTGTACTTTATAGTGTAAGTCTTGAAGTCAGGTAGTGTTCTTTGATAGTATATGGCTGCTTTAGGTTTTTTCCTCTCTGTATGGACTTTACAGACACTTCGCTAATGTCCACAAATAATTTGATGAGATTTTGATTTGGATCATGTTGAATCTACAGATTAAACTGGGAAGATCTGACATCTTGACAAAACTGAGAATTCTTCAATATTCAGTGTTGAGTGAAAACATGCAGTATTTCTCTATTTAGTTCTTCTTTGATTTTTTTGTTAGAGTTTTTTAGTTTTCTTCATATTGACCTTGTATATATATTTGGTTAGATTTATACCTAAGTATCTTATTTTTTGGAATAGTAATTAAATGGTACTATCCTCTTAATTTCAACTTCCATTTATTCATTGCTGATATATCGAAAATCAGGTGATTTTTGTTCATTAATCTTGCACCCTGTAATATTGCTTTATCATTGTTTTTTAGTTCCAGGAGAGTTTTGGTGATTCTTGCAGGTAGCCTCCATTTATGACTGTCTGCCTTTGTTTCCATGAGACAGGGTCTCACTGTGTAATTCAGGCTGGCTTTGAACTCATTATGTAGCCCAGCTAGTTTTGAACTCATGGCAGAACTCCTGCCTCAGCCTCCCAAGTTCTGGCATTACAAGTATGCGCCACCACACCCAGAAAGACAGTTTTAATCCTTCATTCTCATTCTGTGTGCTTTTTGTTTCCTTTTTCTTCTTTCTCAACTTTTGTTTGTTTCACTGATTAACTATGACTGCTGTTATAATATTGGAAAGAAGTGGTGAGAGTGAATACCCATGCTTTGTCTCAGATTTTACTGGGAAAGCTTCTAGTTTTTCCCTATTAAATTTGTTAGTGATAGGTTTTTGCTTTTTTACACATGCTTTTTATCCAGTTAAAGATGTTTGCTCGATTCTTAGATGTCTTGAGTGCTTTTGCATGAAGGGTATATAAGAAAGGATTCTCTGGGAAACAGAGTCAATAGTATACATACAGGTATAGATATAAAAAGGGATTTATTATGAGGAATTGGCTCATGCAATTATGGAGACTGGGAAGGTACCACAATCTGCCATCTGCAAGCCAGATGTCTTGGACACCCAGTGGTGTCCAGATCTGAAGGCTGAGAACTGGGCAGCTGATGGTGTAAACCCAGTCCCAGGATAGGAGAAGGTGAAAGTGCCTAGCTCATGCAGTGAGGTAGAGAAAAGGGGGATTTCTTTCTTCTCCCCCTTAGGTTCTAGTCCGGCTCTCAGAGGTTTGGCTGCCCTTCCACACCCTCCCTGCTATGAGAGAGAGCAATCTAGTCTGCTGCCTCTGTGGACTTCAGTGGTAATCTTGTCCAGGTGCCCTCACATTCATGTCCAGAAATAGTGTTTAATCTGGGACCTGTGGTGCAGTTGGGCTGATCCATAAAAGTAACTACCACTTCCTATGCAACTTCACAGGCTGGGCATTAAATGCGTAGGGTTTTCTCAAATGCTTACTCTGCATCTGTTGATTGATTGAGTTTTCTTCTTTGGCCTGTCAGTATGATGGATTGCATTATTGACTGTGTTCTTCAAGTTTGCTTTTACTGTACCTGGAGCAGTGGACTTTGCTGCAACTCTTTGTTTCCATGCTGTCAGGCAGGACTGATCAGAGGCTAAGCAGAGCTCCAGCAATGCAGATGGCTCACTTGCATGGCTATCAGTCAGTTGAGAGCTCAGCCAGAGGCTGTCTACTGGGGCATGTTGTTTTCTCTAAGTGACTTCTCCAGGCATCTGTGTTTCTCATAATAGATAGCATTTCCCCAGAAGGAGTATTGCAGGTGTGCAAGAGCAGAAGCAGATTGCTTAATGCCCAGCCTATGTGATTGCATGAGGAGCTGCACAGGAAATTGTCTGCCTCATTTTTTGATCAAAGCAAACCAAAGACCAGTGTAGGTCCAGATAGAAGAGAGTGCACCCTGGGGTAGGCAGAACCACACCCACCCACAAGCAGAGAAGGGACTGATGCTGGCCAGCTTTGGAGTCTCTATCACATGACATCACATTTTTCTTCCAGGATATGGCACTGAAGGTGAAAAATATCCCTTGTCTAAGATCACATAGCTGACAAGTGATAGGACTGGTGTTTAAACCTAGGTCTGCCCAACTAGAGACCTGAAACTTTTGGTTTTTTGCCATTCATAGGAACTGATGTTTTCCTAAAGTAGATCATTTGAAAGAGGAAGCTCTTCTATTTTTATTGATTTTTAAAATTAATGATGTATATAATTTATTTGTACAGTGTTGGGGACAGATTGCTCTTCCACTGAGCCACATCCTCTGGCCTCTTCTGTCTATTCTACTATTAAACTTTAAGCCAAAACAACTTTATTCCAATGGAACAAATGGTTTCATTCTTTCGTGGGCTGTGGTGGCAGCTGGGATAGCCGGCTTCCCACTGTGGATAGCAGCTCACATGATCCAGAAGCTGTTGTGTTTTTTGGCTTTGTGCTAGTCCTGCTCTAACCTGAAGTTTCTTTTCTCCCAATGCTTTTCCTTTTCAGAGCCAAGCCATTTCTCTGGCTACTCCCAGGATGCTTCTTCCTCTAATCCTTTTTGCAAATTCAACTCATCAGGCTAGGTCCTGGCCTTGCCAAAGTGTGCTTACCTGTACAATGTTCAACCTTTTGGGTTCCACGACTCACTTTCTAGTTGGAGAAAAAGTGCCACTTGCCACTGATCTTCCTTATACAAGTAGGTTACTGGGAAAATGGACTCTTATATGAACTTCCTAGGGACATTTACAACATCTGGGGCAAACACAGTACCTAGAACACACAGAGACTTAAAAGTACTGAAGTGAAACGCCTCTGAGGGGTATCTGCACTGCTGCTCTCTCTTGTCATAGGGCAGGCATCCTGCTCACTGCTTCTCTAATCTAGAGCTGCAGTTGGCAGGCTGTTCAGAGGGGCAGACTAACCTTCATAGCCTTAGTTGAATGGCATCTCTTGACTAATCCCTAGCCAAAGCTGAACAGAACACTCCTGTCCCTCCACTTCCACCAAGCACAGAGCATCCCGGAGTCATGTGGAAACACTTGGGAAGGATGGTCAGCTCACCCCTGGTGTCCTACAGTATCCTGGCTAGTCCATGGCTGCTGCAGTAGGTCTGTGCCTTTTGTCTCTTTTCACATTGAACATGAGGAAAAATGTGCTGTACCATGAAACTTAGTGTTTGCATAGTGAGCCTCAAGACCAAATGGCTGCTTGTGTGGCCATGTCAGTTGAATGCGATCTTTGGAATGAAACAGGAAATAAGAGTGAAAACCATTGCTCATCCATGTAAACATCTGGGAGAGCAATCCTTTGACTACCATTCCAGTTTACTACTGGTTCATATTTAAATTTTCTATTCTTCATAGAGGGAAGAAGATGGAGGCTTGCTAGGTAGGTAGCTGGGTGGAGAGCCTCTCTGGGAAAAACAACTCAGACGCTGGAATTTGACAACATGGAGAGGGCCGGACGAGTGGAGTAGGATTCTCATGACCCCAGGAGGAAACTGAAGGAAAAAAGAAAAATAGGCAGAGGAAGGAAAAACGTGGGTGGAGGACTGGAGCCGGATGTGTTCTGAGACCCATCTTGTGCTGTGCTGGGAGCACTGTGGAGTCACATGATCCACAGTTGTGCTGAAGCTGTGGCCACCAATAATGGGAGTTGGTGACTCCCAGGCCCTTCTCGGGAGGATGCAGCACAGCACGGAGTGGAGCCAAGGTGGAGAGCTGCATTAATTCTTGGTGAAATTCTTGGTGGAAATTGGGTCCCGCAGTGGGTGTGGCTGCCTGGAAGACATCTTGGAATGGGGCAGAGCCCGGCACCACGGTGGCATCAGTCGGCCACACCTGGCCTAGAGAGAACTGGTGGGATCAGCTTGGGCTGAGTCATGCCTCTGGTCAGGACCCAATAGCCATGGATGAAACTGTCATGATCCTGTGATGTCTGCCACAGCACAGCCTAAGTTGCTGAACGCACTTGCCGGTTGACTGGCTCAGAGGAAAGGGGCCAGCCCACATCGTTCCTGCCTGCACCTCAGATAACAGCAAACTGGAGAAGGCAGCAAAACCCCAGTCAGAACACTTCAGAAAAACCATAAGCAGCACAGAGAGGGCCTGAGATCTCCACCACAGACCTGTCTGAAAGAAACCAGAAACATGATAAGAGGAAAAATATAACAGATAAGCCCAGGAGAGGTAAATACAGAAGAGAACCAGTGCAGCAATCATGCAGTATTAGCCACAACATCAGCGGACATAAAGAAATACCTTTGTGATCTCATAGACAAACTTAAAACTGAAATTCTTATCCAAGTGAGGCAAGATATAAAAAGATTAATTAAAGAAATGCTAAGCCCCTCTCAAGAAAACGCAGATGGAAGAATGGAAGAACCCAGAAAAGGAAGAGAAACCTTTGATGAAGAATATAAACAAAATTTAGAATACATGAACAAATCCAAAGACATTACCAGGAAATTAAAAACTCCATTGAAAGCTGGCAAAATTCCTTGGCAGAAACTAAAGTTAGACTTTCAAAACTTGAGGATAGATTTGCAGTGTGTGATCATGAAAGGAAAAGATCTCTTAAAAATAACAAGGAACCAGGAAGTAACAATTCTAAGGCTAGAAAATGACAAGAGGATCTATAACTTAAGAATAAAAAACATGAGTGAAGAAGCAGGAGTAACCACAAATGAATTATAAAGACTATTCACAGAAATAATTAAGGAAAACTTCTCAAGCATAGGAAAAAGAAATGATATCCAGATAAATGAAGCATATAGAACTCCAACCAACTACAACCAAAGCAGATCTATACACAGACATATAATAATCAAGATCCCAGAAATCCGCCACAAGAACAGAATATTAAAAGCAGCCACAGAAATAAGCAGATCACCTACAAAGGAAAAATCATCAAAACAATGATAGACTTATCAATACAAACTATCAAATCGAGAAGAGCCTGGGGGAAAATTTTCCAAGCCCTGAAAGAAAATAACCTCCAACCCAGATTGATGTACCGTGAAAAACTCTCTCTCAAAATTAATGGAGAAATAAGATGTTTCCAAGACAAGGAGGAACTGTGGGAGTTCATGGCCACCAATCCAACCCTAGAAAAAATACTCTAGAGAGAAAGAGAAAAAAATACCAGGATTCCAGCAACAGTGGCAGAGAGGCCTCAATGAACAGGGCAGATAGTGGAATGAAGGAGAAAAGTGGACAAATAATAGCAGAAAAATAGAATAGAAGAGATGAGGCAGAGAAGGTAGGCTATAATCTCTAATATAGATAGCCTTGATACACTAACAAAAAGAAACACAGGCAGAGTAGATTAGGAGGCAGGATCCATCCAAGATGCTCTGAATAAGAAATATACTCAGCCTGAAAGAGGGTTAATAAACTGAAAGTCAAAGATGAGAAAACAATGCTATATGTGACTGGGAACCAGAGAGAAATAGGGACAACTCGTCCAGCAGCCGCAGATAGGTTGGAAAGTTATGACACTTGTGCAGTGTAGAACTACACAGCTAGAAGGAAGGAAAACCTTGTGACTTTAGTGAGTAAAGGAGTACAGCTCAAGGTCAAGCTCAGGGGTAAAAAGGTTCAGCACCACTCAGATAGATAATAGGTTGATCCACTAATCTAAAAACTAAAGGAGCTAGTGGGACCCAAAATAGATAAAGCATTCTGAGAAAGGGAAAGGTGAAGAATTGCCTAAAAAAGGAAGGCAGAGGACATTGTTAATAGTGTATCAGGATTTAAAAGCCACACTAGTCTTAACGCTCTGTTCAGTTTGATTTTATTTTGTTCTGGTCTGTCTACTCATACTAGATTTGAGGGCACACACAGCTATCTCAAAAATAGCAGGCTATACCATGGTAAATATCCTTAATTTCCTATTAAGTTAAACTGAAGCCCTATATTACTAACATTATCTTACTATAACTGATCTTATTTGAAGCTGGTTTGTTAGACTGCTGTTTTGCTTTGACTGATTTTTTTAAATTTTTTTTTTTTTTTGGTCTTTTTCCTTTTTATTGGTACCGGGGATCAAACTCATGACTGCCTGCTTGCAAGGCAGGCGCTTATGCCGCTGAGCTAAATCCCCAGCCCCGACTGAATTTTTTCTTTTTTTTAATTTGGTATGCTTGATAGTGTCAAGTCTAAGAGTAGAGGCAACTACTCTGAAGATGACATGATGTAAAAGATATCCATTCTGGTTTTGATTATTAACTGCTTTGAAGTCCTACAATGTTTTCAAAGTTGTGTTTTTATTAAAATAGCTATGTAATGTTATGTTCAATTATATTATGCCTGATGATGTGGATAATTCTATTGAAAACAACAAGAGAAAGCATAGTAACTACTATAGATCACCTAATATAGTGGTCCTATATGTCTTTTTCTTTTCATGTTTTTCTAGGAATTTATTCTGTTTTGTTTTGATCTGTTTTTCCCTATAATACAGAAAGCATAGACATACATGTAGAACTTCACACATGGGAAGAATTTCTAAACTATTTACGGGAACAGATTATATAATACACAATGTAATGAACAGATACTCTGAAGAAGAAGAGACACTAAGAAACCCAGTGCTAATTCTGTATCATTATGATATAAAATCTAACAAAATCTATTATTCACTGTTCAGAGTGATATTAATCTAGTCTCTTATGTTCAGTTTCAGCATGTGTAAAGATAAGGACAGTTACTATGAAGAGAATGAGAGACATTATGGCAGTCATTATTGAATTCTCAGTGTCAGGTCTTGAAGACCTAAATAGCCTTCATCATCCTGTTATGATCAGATTAGTTCTATAATGTTCAGTATGTATGCAGTGTGTGTGAAGATGGGGATAACTATTTGGAAGAAAACTAGAGACAATAATATAGACAATGAAGATCTCCAGTGGACTTGCTTTGAAATCTGTGTTTCTTAAAATTGTTTCCTTATCATCTGTTTTGTTCTGTTTAATCTTATGCTCTTTAAAAAATTTCTATTCTTGTACTTATTTGGACAATTTGGAGCTTTTTAGGAATCTCTATCCATTTTATGTAGTATGTCAATTTGGTTTGTATATTATAGTATATAATTCAGTTATTTACGTTTTTTGTGGTTTCTTTAGTTGTCCTTTCCTCTACGTGCATATGTATATGTTTGTAAAATGTCTTACCCTCATGGCTTGTCTCTCCTTCCTGCTTGGCTCCCCACCGCTGCCTTATTGTGTGTGTGTGTGTGTGTGTGTGTGTGTGTGTGTGTGTATGTATTTGTGTATGTATATATATCGATAGATGTTTTTTTTTTTTTTTTTTTTGTACCAGGGATCAAACTCAAGAGCTCACATTTGCAAGGCAGACACTTATGCCGCTGAGCTAAATCCCAGCTAGCTATATTTTTTGTACCTTCTCCATCATTCTGTCCCTAGTTCTATCCTGCCACTTGTCCTTCTTTTTTACTGACTGATTTTTTTTGATCATTTGAACTATAGAAAGAAATGTCATCAATCTTTTCAGCTTTTGATTTGCTAATTCCTCAGGATTTTTTCCTCTCCAATTCACTAGTTTCTGCCATTTTACATTTTCTTGGGTTTGGTCTGTTCCTTTTTATTCTGACTTTATGAGTTGGATGCTTTGGCTGTTTATTTTGCACAGAAAGTGTTGGTATGGTTTTGTTGTAGTTGGTGGTTTTTCTCAGAAGACGGATTATGGAGTGAAACCACACAGACTTTTCTTGGACTCTTGGTAGATAGACCCAACCTGCTGTCCATGATGGCTGTGTCGATGAACACTGCCACAGAGAGTGCTCACCCTCTGTGAGTGGAGGAGTCTGTCATGTCTCAGGTGTATTTAATATATGATGTGTAATGAAGAATTAAAATTATTTTTTTCCAAGTTAACCAAAAATTATTAATAAATGATTATTAATCATTGCCACTGAATAATGATGTAACCTTGGTTATTAAATTCTTTAACTCTAGACTATTTGGGAGCTGTCCTGTGAGTTTCATTGATTTCTTAATCAATTCTTATATTACCATTGTACAATTTACTTGTTTTTACCTTATAAAATGTTTAAGTCTCTGGAGTACTTCTCATTTTTCTTTGTTTTCAGCTCTTTCTTAGCCATTCTTTCTGGCTTATTTTTCCAGATTATGTCTTTAATATTGCCAAGTTCCAAAAACATTTCATTAGGGTTTTAATTAGAATTATAATAAACTTGCAGGTTAATTTACAAATGGTTGGTTTTTAAAATAATACATTTTTCCTTCAGTAACATGATTTTTTCTGTGTTTAATCAGTCTTATGTTATTTTCTTTAATAAAGATGTATGGTCTTCTTCATAATAATACTGCTAAAATTCTTAAGCTTATTTCTTTTTTCTCCTATGATTGAACTGTTTTCCAATTATATTTCCTATGTTTTTTTTACCTGATTCTTTTGGTTTGTAATAAAGGTATTTATTTTACTTTATTTTATATTGCAAAAATTAACTGAATTCTGTTCAGTTGAATTATTATTGATTTTCCTGGCTGATTTACTGAAATAATACGTCCACAACTAATAGTGATTTTGTTTCATCAATTTCTTTTTCTTTGCTATGACTTCTAGAAAAATATAATGGTTGGGTGTTACCCAGTTTTAATGGAAATTCTTACTTTGTTTTTATCATTAGTGAAAAATTGTACAAGTTTTACTGGTTTTTTAAATGTTACATTAAGGACTCCCCCCTTTTAAAATTGGTAACAATTGTTGAATTTTATCCATTTTTTAAAGTAATGGCTTTGTTTTCCTTTTTGACCTGTTAATATATTTTAAAGTAATTGCATTTCAGTAGCAGCACAAACCTGCTATTGGTACTGTGATTGATGGCATCCCAGGTGGGTTTCTAGGTTCTTGTGTGCAGCAAACAAAGAATTGGATGTGACACATGAGAGTGAGGAAAAAGGAGCAAAGCTTTAATTTTGGGGCACTAGCACTCAGAGTGAGTGGGCTTATGCAGGTAGAAGGCATGAGCGTGTCAGGATATTGGGTTTAAAACTTTAAAATGTTGTGTAGGCACCTCCTATTGGATCTTCCAGAGCATGACAGGCAGTGTGATTGACAGGTGCCAGTCTTGTCAGGTGTGTGTATTGAGCATGTCCTTTCCCATAATTCACTATTATAATTGAATGTATGAGATACAGTCCATATGCCTTCAGTTAGCTCCAAGTGAAGAAAGGTTACTGTCGGTCATCCAAGAGGCTCTGGCACACATGTGTCTTGTTTCTACCTCCAAACAGTAGGTCTAGGACAAAGGTCAGGAGGACTCACCCTATTGCCTACATTTCAGTGAGTGGAGGGGACTGATCCATCAGCTCCAGTTGTACTGCTGTGACCATGGTAATTTTAAATACACTGCTTTCCCCCAAAGAGTGGTTTTTTTTTTTTTTTTTTTTTTTTTTTTTTTTTTTTTTTTTAGACAGGGTCTCGCTGTGTAACTCAGGCTGGCCTTGAGCTCACTATGTAGCCCAGGCTGGCCTCAAACTTGTGGCAATCCTCCTGTCTCAGCCTCCTGAGTGCTGGGATTACAGGGATGTGCCACTGTGCCTAGCGACTTTTCCCCAAGTGTTTAAAGAAATACGAATTCTCAGTAAGGTTGGCCGGCCTACCTGTAGTTCCATGGTGATTCCAAAGCAGCACCCTGTTAACTTTATACAATAAATAGGAAAGCTTCATTTCCTTAACGCTGTACAACTAGTGTATGAAATGTCTGAACCATCAAAGCTTAGTATCTTTGAATTGTAAACTTGTGTAGGCATGAAGTCTCTTTGGTAGGAGATTCATTGACATCTTCCCAATGTGTTTCAGGGCTATTGATATGTTTATATTTTTATCCTTATTAAGTCAGGTTGAGCAATTTATATTTGTCGTGTTGTAGAGATTTCCAACTGTAGTAACATGCATTTGTAGATCATATTCTTATAATATCTCAGATAAAGAATGTGTCTCATTCACCTATCTTAAGCAATTTACCAAAGATTTGTCTATTTAGTAAATTTATTCCTTTTTCCAGAAAGCTCCAGAAATCTCCCATCTTGGTTTTTTGGGTCAAGATTATTGCCAGTAAACAGCAGCCAGCCAAGGTCCTGCTAGCTGCTGCGGCCCAGCCCATTCTGGGCAGTAGGTGTCTTCCTGAGGACAGATCTATCCTTACAGATGGGTTGTGCTTTCCACGGATTGTGTGTTCTAGTCACAAGGGCTTTATTGTCATTTCTTTAATCTTCAGTAGTAATCTGTAGTTAATTTTTTTCCCCAATAATCTCTCCAGCACCAGAGAGCCCTGATACTTAAAGTGTCTTACTTGTCTCATGCCAAGTACTGTACTCATTTGACTTGCACCCCAATTTCCTTGTTCCTATGTAGTAGGCATCCCCTAAGTGGGATACAGCTACATGTAGTTGAAGACATTTGCTTTCTGTCCCCATCCCCATACACACTTGTGGGCTTTGTTACTACTAATGTCATTTAGTGAGCAAAGGACACTGCAGCTCATTTATAAATGAACTGTTTCTTTTACAGTGCTCATGCAGCAGGCTGACCACTCACAGGATGTGGGATTTACTAGCCAGGAGGAACATTTTCCTACTTAGTTTTATAGTTTGGTTGCAAGGAGGCTGGTAATTCTGGAGATCCCAGTCTTGGGTGGGGATACAGAGGTAACTGGCCTTGCCTTGGGGACCAGGTGAGTGGGCTGGCCATGGTGGGTACTGTGGGGAGATGACCAAGGGCCCTTCAGCTAAGAAAGCTTTGTGAAAAACCATGTACATTGTCCTACAGGAGCCAACCCTGGTGGTCAACTATGGTGAGATTGGGGGTTTCACCATACATTTAAGAGCAGCTTTTATTATTTTTGCCTTGTTGTTTGTTGCTGACTTTTCCCCACCCCCTTTTATCCTCTGGGTCAGTGATGGTGGACCTTTTAAAAACTAAGTACCAAACTGCAACTTAGAACTCACTTATTTATCACAAAGTGCCAACATTGTAGTTAAGCCTGAATACTGAGGTTTTAGTTTAGAAAAAAACACCTCATACAGTAACATCTTTTGTTTTAAAAATCCAATAAAACATGTGTCATAAGCTTGCCACTTCTGCTGGTCCTTTGTAATTAGTTTTAGGACATCTCAGAAGTTTTATTTTATTACATGTGAAACTTACATTAAATAAATTTCTATGCTTTTGTGCCATGAATCTTTTATTATGGGAGCCTCACTCACGACCTTAAGGAAAGGTGGAAGACAGATGCTTTAACTTTGTGTAGGCGACTACTTCCTAATTTTAATAAAACTCTCTCAAAGGCCTTGGAACAAGATCTAGGCTGACATTGGAGAGCAAACCCTCTTGCAGGCCCCCTGCTCTTACCCTGCTCCCTTCTGCCCCACAGAGGGCATGCACAGGGCTCTTGGGGCTCTTTCTTGGCTGGAGAGCTTCTGTCTGCTTTTTCCCAGGAACAGCAAAGGTTTCCTTCCATGCAGATGGCACACATGGTGGTCTGCCCTAGACATTGCAGATTTCCTTCAGTGAGCAGCAGACAAGTAACCTATTTGGGATGTTTGCAGGGCATTTATGCAGTTTGTATCTTATTTGCATATCTGATTTGCTTTTGCTTGGGTTATTTCTAAATCACATTTTTATGCTCTGAGTTAGAAGTGGGAGGGAGATGCAGTCCCTAAGCCTCAGGTGTCATGGAAAACCAGTACTTTATCACTTCTCTTCTGAATGATAATCTGCTTATGAATATTTGAGAGTTACTTACCATTAAATTCTCTTATCCTCAGAAACCTATCTTTTCTGCTCCCCTTCCCTAGTCTCATTTATTGCCACAGTGTGCTGTGTATCCACTGGCTTCCTAGGGAAATAAAGAACCAGTAAGAGCTGATTGAAATTTTTCAAATGCATAGAAACAGCAGGACTTGTATACAGTGATTGGGTGTACTCTTCCCTGACAGTGGCTTGAATCAAACTAGGGTGTGTGTGTCTCTGTGTGTGTGTGTGTGTGTGTGTGTGTGTGTGTTCTTCCTAATTAATGTCTTCTAATTCTCCCCCATCCTGAACTAATTTCTGATTAAAATGTTGAGTGTGAAAGCCTTATATTCATTGAGAGTTTTAAGTAAATGGTTTACTACCACACTGGCAGGGATTAAAATGCAAATCCTCTTGCTCAGTGGGTAGGACCGGTGTTTGACATACCCTTTTGCTGGTGGGGAAGAATCAATAGCTGATTAGTAACTAGGGCTCATCAATGGAAATGGCTTCATCTCTATGCACTCAGGCGGTTCTGTTCTTGGTGTGATAGATTTTGGGCTGTAGAGTCTGGGTCAAAAGGAGCAGCTTGTTCTCTCTCACAGTCCACCCTGTGTGGTATGGGGAAGATTCCTGGCTTTGTGGCTTCGGTGGGTTTGCAGCTGCCTCACGTCTTGCTTGACTGCAGTTGAGTTAGGATGAAAACTCCATTCCTGCCCAGGAGTGAGGGGAGAGGCACCTACACAACGATCAACTGAGAGGTTCTGAGGGCTACTGCTTTTCAAGGGAAGCTCTCAGTGGCTGCAGATCCTCCGCTTCTGCTTCTTTAGATCAGTTAACTACATTCGATGGTGGTGAATTTTCAGCGAATTTAAGACAGTCTGAAAACTGTGACTTCCAGTGCGGTTGTGGGTGGAGTTAAATTGTAACTTAAAAATGCTGTCACACAGATAGCATTTTATTGGCGTCGAGAAATTAGATGGGGTAGTCAAAAACAAGAGGGAGCCTCTTTGGTCTAGAGCAGTGCCAGTCAGTACTGTAGCCAGTGGCCACCAATGGCCAGTGAGCACTTGAAACATGGCCAGTCCCAACTGAAATGGATTATAAAGATGCCATGTGCATTGATTATTAAGAATTAGTGTAGAAAAGGCAGTATAAAATAACTGTTTAATATGTGTAGTCAAGTCCAGATTGGAATAACATTTTGGATCTTAAAAAAAATAAAATCAATTTCCCCTATTTTTTCTTATTTGCTTGCTGTTAAAAATCTTTAAAATTATAAGTGTGTATTTCCACTGGACAGTGCTGGGTAGGTTTTCATCCTGCTCTTCCTGTCTATAGGAGAATTTTTCCTGCTAGGTGAAGGAACAATGGTACGGTATTGTGTTCCTGGGTTCTCGATGCTCTTGGCTAAATATTTCCTGTCTTGGAAGTTGTAAGGAGGCAGCTAGTAAATTTTTTCCACTAGAGGGAGAAATGTTCCTGCTTCAGGAAGTTGGGTTAGTGCGTCAGCTTCACTGGTTACGAATATACTCTTTTAAAAAAAGAAGAAAAACAAGCTCAAGTTTTTGCTCTGTTTCCCTTATGAATAGTTCCAGTGTTTCTGGAGGTTGCACTCTGTGTGATTGTGAAGCTAACATAAGCAGGAGGCTGAAGCTTTCTGCTCTCTCATTGATGAATCCAGAAGTTGCAGTAACTTGTCATTTGTTTTCTGACTGTTTTGTGGACTTGCGTCTGAACAAGGCAACACACATATATGCACACACACGCATAAGGACAAGGTGGCCTTGCATGGAGCTGTAACAGAGAGATCCAGTCCCCTCCTGCAGTCACAGTCCCTCCTATGTGGCGTATGATGTGGTGCCTGGAGCTCTTGGGCTGTACTGTGTGGGACCAGGCAGCGGGGAGCAGTGCCCTTTGTGTCCCCAGGAGCTATATGTACTACCTGGGGCTAGAGCTGGTGTTGCCATTGCCATCTAGTGTGCATCAGTTTCCTCGTGAGCATCCTTTGAACACAGCATTGTTTCATGCTTGTGTTTCAGTGAAGCATTTGCTCCTGCTTACTTTCTGGGCAGTTCTTTTTCAGCTTCCTCTTGTAAATGTACTCACTGGCTACCAGATGTACTCTTTTGAGTGTCCTTTGTTAGCCTTTCCTCTGCTTATCTATGCACTTTGTCCCTTTTGAAGGGATCTCAAAGGCTATCCTGTTGGCTTTGTCACCACCCTGGTACTGTGTCTTTATCTCCAGTTTAAGACATTATTTTGAACTCCACCCATGCTCACCCCGCTGCTACCCATGGGACATCGCAGACCTAAACATTAACCTCTATTAAGAGCCTTCCTTCCCACATCAAGGGACTCCTTAGCATAACTGTAGTTTTTTATTTGCGTCTTGTTCCCCATATCCAGTGAAAGCCATGCCAGCCTTATTCTGCTGTGTTCCTAGCGCTCACAGTGGGCCTAGATTAATGATGGAATGTTTTTGTTTTGAAACAGTTGTGTTGTTTACTTATAAATGCTCATTATTACCCGGATGTTTCTATTTTATTATGTCTACATTCTATTGTATGATAGAGTCACAGTTATAATATTCTGTAGCAAGGTCTGTGTAAAAATTTTAATTTATTCACTAGTCCCTCTCAATGGTTCTTGGTGTTGGGTGCTTTTCTACCTTGATCCTTTCTTTTTGTGACCCTTCTTACACATCGAAAGGGTCATTTTTCACAGCCCCTTTGTGTGTTTTCAGGAACTTAGGTCACAAAAAGCTTGGAAAGAGGTCGAAGAGTCTGGCAAGTTCCCTGCCTGTACTTTGTTCACAGGCTGCTTTTCCTGGATGTATTCAGGTTTCTTTAAGTGCTTCTGCTGTATAACCAATCTGTTCTTATTTAGATTTGTGACTAATAGAGATTGTTTTTCTTGTTAGAACATGAAGAGGAATTGGATCAAGAATTTGAGCTGGAGACGGACGCTTTATTTGGAGGATTAAAGAAGGTACAAGGTGGATAATGATAAACCTTCTCAATTTCCAGGTCTGGGGATGTAACTCAGTGGTAGAGCACTGGCTCAGCCGTGCAAAGCCTCTGGTTTGATCACCAGCATTGCCAATAATAGAAACAAAAGCCCAGCTGATTCCAATAGTTTATATCTCTGTTAGATTTGGATTTGACCCAAATAGTGTATTGTTGAGAACCAATTAGTAATTAAGCATATTTTCTGTTGCAGAGGTGAGCGTTAGTGTGCTGTATTGGATGAGGCATTCCCCACAGTCACTGTTTTCTTGTCCCCTATCTTAAGGCACCATTGGACTGTGTTACCTTATCAATTAGCTTATCAAATTAGTTTCCATTTTGGTAGTTTTCAGAAAGTCCCTTGTTGACCTAGCCATACCCGTTAAGATCAAGCATGACTCTAGAACATCCCTACTTCACCAGCTCTTGGCTGTGGTTGGAATGCATGCTCTGTACCCTGCTGTTCACACCGCTGAGGTGCAATGCTGGGAATTCCTGGCCTTCTTTTCCCTGCCACTGCTGTGGTGGTAGCTGACAAACCTGTCTGATAATACAACTCGTTTTGCTTGTTCAGTAGGAGGCAGAGTGGCTGTTGTTCAGTTGTAGACCTTGTGCCCTTCTGATGCAACGGGTAGTGCTTCTGTGTCAGAGTATGTTGCAGGTAGGTTCCACACCCTCCTCTTCTGGTGGAGAGAGGCTGGACCACTTTTTTTCCCCATTACAACCCTTTCTCTGGGATTCTTTTCAGTCTTTTCCTTTCTATTTTCCAGGACCCCATTTCAGTCATTTCTTGGACAGTGGGAGGTCATGGTTTGGGGCTCATGGTTTAGGGTTCAAAGCTAATTATGAAGTTATTTCTACATGCTTTTGAAGCAATCTTAAAGCATTGATTTTTATGACTTTTACTGTAAGTAGGTACCGTATCAGGTATATCACAAATTCATTCAGTTTTTGTGTGCTGGCTTGGGACATAAAATAGTGCTTCAATTTCTGAACATTCTATTTTATCAGTGGAATTTAGAAGAGAATTAACTTCCAAATTGGGCAGTTCATGTACTGGTACTTTTCAATCTTGACGGTTGGAGATTTTGCTTAGAGTTGTAACAAATGTACTTCAGTTTCCACATGAGGTAGACTCGCCGCTTTTGCAGCTCTGGCTCTGTACAGAAGGACTCTGTTAGCTGGAAGACCCATGCATGGCACTAGGATAGTTGTCCTGCCTTGCTTAGGTGCCTTTTATGGCTTTTTGTTTTTCTTGTTGCTCTATTTACTGGATATTTCTATGAAAAATTAGGCATGAATTTAATTTGTATTTATGGGATCCATTTCTAGATTTTTTTTTCCTATAAGCTCTTTTTAGAATTGTTAGTAGCAATGTAAGGTGAGTAGGCCTGTGCCTACTTCAGAAATGAGGAAACATGGAAATTTGAGGTGTAACACATGGCTCTGTGAGTGTTTCGGATCCACTATTTAGAAACATAGTGCAATTGAATTTCTTACGACAACCAAAAAATGATCATCTGTTTTCCTATTCAGAGTCTCACATTGGACATTTCAGATACTGACGTGCTTGCCAGGGGCAAACATAAGCATATCTATTTTATGGCAAGACTTTTAGGTGAAGAGATGCTATTGTGAGGTAGTACGAAACATGAAATAGGTCGTGATACGTTTTGGAACTACTGTGGGTCTTATTGTCAAGAACAGGCAGTCCTCTGGAATGTTGTTGCATCTACACAGTGGAGCTTTGTCTTCACCAACTTACAATCCCATCCTCCAATGGTCCAGCTGTCTTGACACCCTGCTAAGGCTGCAGAGCCTGGGGGCATGGCCTTTTCTCTATATTCTCCATGACGGACCTGTCACAGGGCTCACTGGGGAGGAAGGTGATGTTCAGAAAAGTGCACAAGGCACAGGGACACACCCGTGGAGCCCCAAGGATGCTGCCATTTTGTCATCCTGACAAATTTTGGTCTGTCTGTCCTTCTGACCACTCTCTGTCTCTGACCACTCAGCTGTCTACTCGGTGCTTAGTAGCGGGCATGTAGGATGGGTGATTCAGAGTCCTAGAATTTACAGAATGAATGCTGAGTCCTCATGGATAGCCAGCAGAGGAGGGAATTGACGCAGTGACCTTAGGTTCCAGACATTCCTTGCTGAATGGGGTCCCTTCTTGGAGCCTGTAGCAGGGGGCAAGCAAATGCCACTCTGGTCCACATTTTAATCAAAAGAAGAATTTGACACAAATGGAACGGAAATCATGAAGTGGCGCACAGTGGGGAGCTTGTGTTATCTGAACAGCCCATTCTTAAATGTTGCTAACCCTTGGCACTGCTGACATTTGGAACCAATGAGCACTTGTGAGGGAGCGACTGTGTCTACTGCAGGATGTGGAGCAGCCCTGTATTCATCCTCTGCCCAATGTCATGACAATGATGTCTACAAGCATTGCCAAATGTATCCCTCCAGGGATAAATTCACCCACTTTTGACAACAGACAGTTTGTAGAAGCAAAGAAGGCTTTGCCCCCTCCCTTGCTTGTGCTGATTTGTCACCTTTGTTCCTCCTGGTTCTCCATCTGGATAGTTCCTCCCTACCTCCTTTTTGGGCATTACAACTCAGATCTCAGCTGGGCCTCCCTGTCTTAAAAGCATTGTCTGAACTTCAAAACTAGGCTTCTCTGCGGTTTCCACAACCACAGCTTTTCAGTTGTTTCTGTGCTCAGTCCATGCTGCCAGCTGGGAACAGTGAGGAGCCAGGCAGACAGGGTTCCGTGCTGAGGTTTCCTCGTGGGGAAAGATTAACAATAGATAAGTTAACAAATGTAGCAGCCACAGATGGAGCTAAATTATGTGAAGGTATATTCATTCATTTTTCCATTACTATAAAAAATCATGGAGGTTGTCACTGTATGAAGGAAAGGGGTTTACTTTGGCTCGCTGTTGTGGAGGTACAGTGATAATTGGTTCATGAACTTCATTCATTCCATGATTCTGGGGAAGACAGCTGTGGTTGCCTTAGTTGATGTGGCAAATGGAGGCAAATTTTTGCTGACTGGTTCTGCTTGCGAACAGAAGTGTTTGTGAACCAAGTGCAAAGTGGAGGGGCCTTGACTGCTGCCAGGCTTCTCAGTGGCTGAGCCCCAGTCCCAGGGCATCACGTGGTGAGGGACAGTGAGCACATATGTGCCTGGCTGTCTCTTCCAGCCTCTTTCCCTGTTATAAAGCTACCAGGCTTCAATGAAGGGGGATCCAGCCTAATGACCTCAACTCTTCCTAATCCCAAGACCCCACTTCTAAACACTAGAGTTGGACTAAGTTTTTATCCTCTTAATAACGCGCAGTGGGAACTAAATTTTAGCATCACTAAGGGGACATTCAAACCATATGTAACCTTGGCAAAAAGAAATAGATCAGTGGGATACCTGTAGTAATGCTTTGGGTATCATGTACCCCATTATGACACAGTTATTTGTACAGTTTTATTCTGCATTATCCCTCCCCACTAGATAGTCAATCTCACAAACAGGGCTGAGGTTTAATTATTTCTGTGTCCTTCCACTGCAGGGAAGAGTGAAGGCATTAAAGTCATTGCAGCACCCTCGGCGAATGCCTAGTGGATGGTGGTGGCCTTGAGGGAAGCTTCCTGTAGCACAGGGAAAGGGAGCTGGGCCTGGCTGCAGCCCTTGTATTTCAGTGAGCTTGGAGTTTTGAGGGTCATGGCCTGCATTAGGAGCACCTTTGTGCCATGGCGGTTCCTTGGTGTGGTGCCTGCTGTCACGGAGAAGCAAGTGCATGTGCACCTGTTATGGCTCCATGAACCTTCCAGGCCTTTGGGCCTGCGGCTGAGGACCACTTGCTCCACCGGCCCAGTGGCTTCCAGTGGCCATTGTTCCTGGGGGCTTGTGTGTGGCCCAGGGCCTTGCCTCCTTGGCATTGCCTGTCACTGCATTCCGCAGTCTTCTTTCTCTTTTTTCTTGCTTGTCTTCTCTGCAGTGGTGCTAAGGAGATAAAGAAAACAGCTCAGAGTCTGTCTTCTTTGCTCGATGAAGTGAAGAAGCTTTTAGATAACATGGGCTGAGTCAAACTAAAACACACAAGCTCTGGGATGTATTGTGTTAAGGTTTTCTTTTTATTTTTGTTTCTGAGTCAGGCTACTTAGCATAATGGAAAGAGCTCAGATTTGGAGTTGTGTGGACTTGAGTTCAAACTTGGCTTTACTGCATCATGGGAAACTGTTTACTTTTTCCGAGTCTCAGTTTTATTATCTGGAATGTGGGAATGGTAGGTTATGGTTGTTAAACACCGAGCATGTGTGTGCTCGGTACAGAATAGATGCTTAATGCATGGCGTGGTTACTGTCTTTCCTTTCTCCCTCCCACTCTTTCCCCTTCCTTCCTTTCTCTGTTTGATTTTTCAATGGATGATTATTGCCTTGATTTAGCAGTAAGAGTTGTTGGGTGGTAATGTTCTACAGAGAAAACTTAAAGGGAATTACTGCTGAAAGGGACCTCCTGCTCCTTACCCTGATGTCTTGGGAGTGCTGCAAGCAAGAAATTCTTCCCTCCTCTCCCAAGAACATGCTTTCCTGAGGCAGGTTTCTGAAGTTAGGGCATACGTGAACATAAGCTGTTGTTTCAGAAGTGAAATCAGAGAAGACTTCACAGTGCCTGTGAGAAGACTAAGGAGGAATGACAAGCACAGAAGAGGAAACCTGATGATTGATGTCTTTGAATATAGAGAAATAAGAGGTACTTTGCTAAGTACGGACATGGCTTTTAGTTACTCAAGCTTTGCCTACCATAAATATGTTAAGAGTTAGTCTATCTATAAATGCCTCTTTATTTCAATACTTTGAAAAAGTAGCATAGCTGTGTCTTGATTCATTTAACAAATATTAAGTGCCTGTTGGGTAAGAGGCCACTGAGCCACATGCAGGTGCTGAGGCTGCTGTGACATTCCTGTTTCTGTTTCTGTCCTTTCTAGACTCTGAATCTAATGAGCTGGTGAGGTGAGAGATGATACCACCTCTCTGGTCAGGCTGGGACACAGGGTCAGGCAGGTGACAAGAAGAGTGAACCTGAGGCCCTGGAACTGAGAGCAGGTGGATGAGGCTGGCTGGAAGGTTGAGTGGGAAGAGGAGGCATGACTTGAGACCACAGAGGCTCTTGGCTGCCACAGGTGGACTCTGGACAGCTCCCATCAGTCAGTGGACGCTCATGGAAGGGATTCAGGTGTTGCTTTTCTGTGGTTTCTCTCCCTTGCTGCTTCCATATCCCTCCAGTTTGATCTTCGTTTTGCAGAGCTAAAAACCCTTGCCACTAACTTCACCTTATTTTCACCTGGATTCTTGGAGCTTTTCACTGAAGCAAACACTGTTTTCTATAAAGTAATAAATAGAAGAGAGAGGTGAGCACAACAGAGTACTTGGTAGCTATGAGTTAATAAGCAAAACTGATGTTTATGCATTTGCTGCACAGAGCCTGTTTTTACATAAGGTGGAAAACCACAGTTCCTGTTCCTGTCCCCACCAAATAATCCCTCCATTTCCCTTTTTCTTTACCCGCTCACACACCTTCTATGTATCTTGAAGGACACCTGGCAGGGCTGAGAGTAAACAAGAGGCCGGCTGCTGGCGATGAGAGCAGCCATGGTCCATTTTAAGGAGAGGGAGCCATCAGCACATGCTCAGGAGCCCTCCTTGCACCACTGATCTGTGGGTATCTGACCCTGCTGTTTGAGACTCTGCAGCCCCCTTCGCTGTGCCCAGAGGGGCTGGCACAGGGCACAGCAATCTGCCCTGCTGCAAACCCTTCTGCAAGGGGGCAAGGCTGAATAAAACCTATTTTTTGCTAAGAAGGACAGGCTGTGAACTCAAAGGCACAATCAAGCTACCCATATCTGGTCCCATCAGGTGGAGGGAGCAGAGGGAGGACAGAGACACTGGAATGAGCTTTGAGAGGATGCTGTTTGGACAGCATGAGGGAAGCCTGATCTCTATAGCACACAAGTTTAGGCAAACAAAGCAGGTACTGCAGACCCCCCATGAACCCCCAGCCATATAGGAATGTTTGGCTCTGCGCAGCAGACACTATGCCTAGCCTGCCATGCGTCAGGAGGCTGGTGTGTAGAGGGAAGTTGATGGTCCTGTCCTTAGGAATAGTAAGATGCTCTGGGCTTTCAGCTGGCTTACCACCCCATCTGCTCCCCTGTAAGTCTGCTTATTCCTGGGTCAGTGGCCCAGACTGTAATGAATGCTGTGGGTTAAAGGAAACAGAGGTGTAGTCTCTCTAGGTTTACACTCCATCTGAGAAGGTGGGGTGACATTTAGCTATGTTGGGGTGATGTTCACACTGTGTAACAAGGGGGCAGTTTCAGCTGATACAAACCATACACAGCCAGAACCCTTGAGGTTCTGTAGAAGCTGACCCTGGCATGACATCTAGCAGAGTGATTCTGTGTGCACGATTGTTTCCGGGTGGCTTAGCTAAAAAGTGCTGGGAAGGGCTTTTCCATTGGAAGGACCAGGCATGTTGCCCTGGAGGAGGTGGCTTTGAATTGAGCTTTGAACCAAAGTGTTATGTTTTAAATTGATCCAATTGTTTTAGATTGTTCAATAAGCACAGAATTCCTTACTTCTGGCAGTTGGAGATGAGTAGGAGTTATGTTTCCTCTCTGCTCATTGTGTTTTAAAGTGAAAGAGTCCAGGTGTAAGTTCTGCCATGTGCACTGCCATGTATCAGTAGGCAGGGGCAAAACTCAGCCCTGCACCTGTCTGTAGAAGTGTCTGAGCTTGCCTATCTCTTTACAGGACATCTCATAGACTGGGGAGCATCAGACCAAGGCCTTCACTTTGGGGCTCTGGGTTCTGGCTCCAGAAATTCGTAGACTTCATTCTCATAACGGGGGGAGCCCGAGAAGAGCTTTTATCCACCGTGCATTGGACACCACTGTTTTCATGAATGAAATATTGATTTCTAACTTGGGAATGATTTGACTTGTAGCCATCTGTGCATTTCTGGTTGGGATCTGTCACATGCTGACTCCTTCCTTCCTGAGTACGGATTCCTTATTTGGGCCCTTTTGGTACTAACAACTGTCCCTGGGTGTGTAAACATGGAAGTTAATTGGCACACACACATCCATATCAGTGCCCTGCCCACAGGAATGATTCCAGCCAGGACAGGCAGATGGTGCCTGGGAGCAGGAGAAGGGGACATTGCCCTTCTCAGTAGCTTCCCTAAAAGCTGTGCCTGTCAGAGTTCTTAAATGGTTATTACCTCTTAAAAGCGTGACATGACAGTTGATCAGTCTCTGTGCAGAAGAAATTGGGAGCAGCAGCCAGGTGAGCATGAGCTCATGAGACGTGGGAGGAGACATGAAGGCTGGTGTCTAAGTGGGGAGCTGACTGAAACCACTTTTGGGGTGACAGTCACTGCTGAAGAAAAGTTTGAGGTAGATGAAGGTTATTTCCATTATAAGGTTATTCGCTCCCACTCTGTGAAAGCAAATCTCAGATAAAATTGTGGGTTTTTTTGTATGTAAATTTTTCTGAAACTTGCCTTGTTAGTTAGCATCATTAAGAAACAGAACCAGCCAAGGCACTTTAGATACTCTTTTCATCACATGGAGATGCCTATTAGAGAGCAGTGTTGTAGAGCCCTGTGGCAACACACGATTGTAATGCCATCAACTTGGGAGGCTGAGGCAGGAGGATCATTGTAAAGGCCAGCCTTTCTCCAAAAAATTAAAAAAAAAAATTAAAAAAAAAAAAAAAAGAAAAAGAAACCAGTGTTATATTCTCAAGGGAATACCTTACAGGTAGATGTGATAATGTTCATAGGAGAACTGTAATCAGGGAATCTGATATTCTCTAGCTCTGTGGGATTTTATAATTTCTGGGTTCTAGTTCCCTGCAAGCATATGCCTGTCATTCCAGCACTCTCGGAGGCTGAGGGAAGAGGGTTTTAAATTCAAGCTGAGCCTGGGAACTTTGGCAAGACTTTGTCTCAAAAATTAAAAGAGAACTAAAAATAAAGTTTAATCCTTAATACCAGAAAAAGTAAATTCAGATTCCTAAGCCTTGAACCTATTACATGAAAACAATAGTGATGTCTCTAAACTACCTTATCTAGCCATGCTTTTTGTGCGAATGCTTACAAGTCAGACTGCTGAAAGATTTGCATAGGAAATGATTATTTCATTATATTATTCCTTTCAGAGATGGTATCTTTCTTTTTACCAATGTAAGTAGCCCAACCAAAGCAAGGTCTCAAAAAAGTAGCTGAAAAGTCAGACTTGCCTCTCCACAGAAAGCTTTAGTAAAAGGCCAGTAAGTGCAACTCCTAGTTCACTGATGGTGACTTTTAATCCCCGAGAGCTGGCTGCAGTGTAAAATTATTTATGCAACATATTCTGTGGATAAATTTCTCATATTAGAAATGTTGAATTGGGACACAGTTTTTAACTTGCAAGGATTGGAGTATGAGAAAGGTACTATGGGTATGCAAATAACAGATCTGAATCTTCAACTTGCAGTGCCTCAGACATTTTAGTGATCACAGCTGGGGTCCTTATCCCATCAACAACAGAAACTGCTTTTGTCACTTTTTTAGTATCAGGATGTTGAGTACAGTTTATGTTTTATTATATTTTTAAAGGCTTTCACTTTGGAATTATTATACACAGGAAATTACAATAAATCAGAAAATTCCCTCTTGGCTTCTCCCATGGGGAATTTTACACAGCTAAAGTAAACTCTGAAACTCAGGAACTCTATGACATTGGTACTATCCAAACTTTACTCTGATCTCACCAGTTTTGCAAGGGACTTCTCTGTGAATGTGCAAAGAGTTGGCATGCAGTTTTATCACATGTGCAGATTTGCGGAACCACCAACACAACAGGGGAGCAGAGCCTTAAAGAATTGCCTTCCTCCCTCTCCACTCTAACCCTTCACAGTCCCCTCCCCTCCAGTCCCTAAACCTGAGGCTGCCTGTTATATGAGCATGGGTGTAGTGCAGATAGCACATTCAGCTTTTGTTGAGAAGATTTGCTCTTGTATGATATGCTGATGACTCCATTTGACCTTAAAGAGTTTTTTTTTCTGAAGCCATCTTTATCTGATACTAGTACAGCCTCTTCTTTCTTTTTATTAAAGTGAATAATAAAATTTTTTCTTTCTCCCTTCCCCTCCTCACCCTGTGTGTGTGTGTGTGTGTGTGTGTGTGTGTGTGTCTGTGTGTGTGTGTATGTGTCTGTGTGTGTGCGTGCAGTGTATACGTGTTGGGAATTGGACCCAGGGACCTTCAAGCCTGGAAGTGAATTTCTTATAGAGTGGTGTCATTCCTTACCCATCTACTCTGTCAATCTGTTTTGATTTTTTTAATTGGGTTGGAGTTTATTTGGCTCCTGAAATCTGTAGCTTTAAGCCTTTTGCCAACATTGGGAAAAAGTTTTACCATTATTTCTTTGAATAATTTTTCAAGACCACGTATTTTCTCTTTTCCTTCTGGAAAATTTAAGAGATGAGATGAATGTTATTTCTTTTGCTGTTGTACCATGGTTTGCAAAGACTTTTTATCTTTTGTCTGTTTTTTCTATTTGTTCAGGTTGTATAACTTCTGTGAACTCTGTAGGTTTGATAATTCTTTGTCATGTACTTCTGCTATTAAGCCAATCCAGTGAGTTATTTTAATTAATTAATTTCATTGTCATTCCTCAGGCCCTGAGGTCATTAGTCAGTATGTCTTCTTCTTTCTACCTTTAAGACTCTTTTTGTGATTGTTATATATATGTATGTTATTCATGGCTTTTAGTGGGAGCAATAGAGAGAAACGTAGTTACTGTATCTTGCCTGAAACCCACATTGAAGTATTTTAAAGTAAGTTTTACAGGTGATAACAAAGACTGATTATTTTGTTAGCACAGTAAATTTCTAAAGAGAATGGAGAGAGGAGGGGCAGTGTGCGCTGAAGATGTTATGTTCCTTAATTCTTACTCTATTTTGGTTTTATTTCCCGAGTTTCCAGGCATTTCACCTGTCTGTGATGGTACACTGTGCTAGTCTGTTTTCTGTTCCTATAGCAAAATACATGCAACTAGATGCTGAGAGTGTTTTTAACTCACAGTTGTGGAGGCTGAAAGTCCCAAACCAGGCGGCTCCATCTGCTTGGCCTCTGGCAAGTGTCCCCTGGCTGTGTCACAACCCGATGAAGAAATGGAAAGGAAACTGAAGAGGCCAAGCTGCAGGGTTTACAACAGCCAGGGTCCTGTGAGAACTGTGCCAGTCTCTGTAGAGGGTGAGGTCCTCATGACCTAATTACTTCCTGCTGGATTCAAATCTTGAAGTTTCCACCATCTCTCGACATAGCCAGACTGAGGCCCAGATTTGCAGATGTGAGCCCTGTGAGGCACACTCAGAGACCAAGCAGCAGTATTGACCATGCCCACAGATGCTCTGGGAGGGGAAGTGTCCTGTGGATAGGTGGGGCAGCTGGTACACAAAGGGGGAAGATGAAAAGGTGTGTGGGAGAACCCTTGCACCTAACTCTGGTCATCTATTTCCCTGGTCTTTTCTCCATGTGAAAAGTCCAAAAAGAAAGGTAGAGTTATGAAGAGTTCTCTGCTACCTAGGTGGCTGGCACAGATGGTATTTTCTCCTCTTTCTCTCTTTAACCATGCTTTCTTTCTAAACTGTCCTCTGCCACTGACAATCTGGGACTTCATCTGGAGTTCCACTTTGTTAGCGTGTGCCTGCTACAGAGATGTGTTTATAAACAAGTTCTCTTGAATATGTAAAGACTTCTTGAGCAGAAACTGAGTTCTCAGAGTGTGAGGACTGTGTTAGGGATCGCAACTCTTTCCTGACTTCATGTCTCTCTGGTACCTTTTGCGTCACTGATCTTCTGGAGAAGTGGCGTTGATGGTGTGCCTGCTTTGTTAGCTCTCCTGGTAGCTGGAGTCTAGGCATTGCACCGGATTTCATTTGCTGTCATGACCCCTGGCTCGTCATTCTTGTTCATTGTTTACACTGTCTTCTCTGAACACCTTGTAGAAATTTGCCTAGTACTTTTTTTCAATTTGATAAGTATAGGAGTGTTTGTGCCTTTGACTTCATACTGGAATTCAACATTTCTCTTTAAACACTTGATTCAACTCTGGTTTGAGGTAGCTTGAATGTGCTGTCCATAGGTCCCTGTGTTGGAAATTTGATCTCCTGTGGCCATATTAAGGGGTGAGGGACCCTTTAAGAGGGGGGCCTACTGGGAGGTCATGGGGTCATTGGAGGTAGGTCCTTAGAAGAGTGCTCTTGGGATCTCCTGTCTCTTTGGCTTTGTGACTCATCATGTGATCCCTCTCTCCATCCTGGCATAATGCTATCCCACAGGTGTCCTTCCCAGAGGCTGGTGCCATGTCCTTAAAACTCCAGAGTTGTCAGCAAAGACTCTTTTATTTATAATGCACCCAATCTCAAGTAGTTCATTGCAGTAACAGAAAATGTACTGGTACAACGTTTTCATTTCTAGCTCTAGGAAAAAAGAGAATATAGAACATATAAATCAGGGAGACATTGTGTCAATGTTAGACCAAGTATATGCTATTCCAGAGACTTTGCTATTTATGGAAAAAAGTTTTGTTAGTGAGGATATTTTATCTCTGAGGAATTTTGGTTGGCAGAGAGTGTCATCTCTGGAAATTATGAGCAGTAAGATGGCTTTCGAATTATTTTAGCAGTAGCAGAACAGCTATTGAAAGAAAAAGAAAACTTTCAATAATTGCTTGATGAATCATTAGCCTGGGTTCATCCAGAGAGCAATGCCTCTTCTGTGAAGAATTTCTTTCTTTCTTTTTTTTTTCTTATCTTTTTCCTTTTTATCGGTACCAGGAAGAATTTCTGCAAAATTAGTCTTCGTTTGTGTTTCTTGTGGAAATTTATAGGCTATTAATTTGAGTTTGCTGCCTTTGAACTTACAGGGAAATATTTATGATTTCAAGAAATGTAAAAAGGTTTTCTCTGTTCACAGAGAAACTACTACTCAGAGAAACTACTGGGAATTAGATATGGTCTCAAAGTAAATAATAAGTAATGCCATTTAAGAATTAGATACACAAAACTGTCTAGTGTTTCTGTGTTTTGTTTACATGTTGGGTATGAGTAAAGAGAACAATAAATATATTCAGCTCTCCACTAGTTTTCTCTGTAGGAGGGGAAAAGATACTGTAATAAAAATTTAAATGGTGAGCAACATAGGTGTTTTCCTGTCATATTTTCTAATACATAAATGCACTTGTGAATGTTTTCTCCATAAACACGGCCTTCTTCATCCAGTTTTTGAATGCTCACTGGAGTGACGCAGCTGGTATTTTCTTCCACTTCATTTTCTTTCACTTAATAGACTTACTTCAGAAAAAGGTACTTTAATGTGAATCATGTTTGCAATGCTTCTGTTATAAAACTGCACCTAAATTCCAGTGAGGAGAAATATTGTCCCGTAGTGTGTTAATCAGTGGTTCATTACAGACAACAGAATCCACTCCAATCACTTTAAAAAGAAATAAAATTATTGCAAAGATTTAAAGGTATTTCAGTTAACTAAAGGTTTGTAGGAGCAACAAAAAATGAGTTGCTAGAGACCACTGGCCCATAGGGTCTCCAGCATGGCTGCAGCAAAGCAACCAGAAAGCCTGTGTAACTATTCTTTCAGAACATCTCACTATGGTGCATTATGTTCTTTCACTTTCAGAGTCACAGTATGTTTGTTAACAGAAACTAGACCATTTGCAGATAGGCTAGCTGCAAGGAATTCTGGGGCATGTAGTTTTTAATCTTCTAACCACTAATGTAAAAGGAAGTCATAGGAAGGGACCTGGGAAGTAGTCATGACTAAGCCCATCTGTATCTGCCATACAGATCAGGTATTTTATTTTGGGGAGAAGGTTAAAGTGATTACTTTCCCATGATATTTCATAGATGTTAGTTTTTCTGAAGGAAGATACTCCCGTTTGTTAAGCATGGACCTTTTAGTTCATTATCTAGAATTTCTTTCCTTACTTTTGTTTTAATTGGAGTTGGGAGCCCAAACAGCTCAAATATCTCGAACTTCATACATGACCGCCTCCATCTGTTTTAAGATATGCAGCTTAAAAATGCTTGGTTTTATGTTTCTGATCAAAGCAGAGTTTGTTCTTTATATATTTACCTAACCAACATGTGCATAGTATCTAAAAAGTATCAGGTGCCATTCTAAGTGTTTTCTGTATTTTAATTTATTCTTATAATTAAATCATGAAATACGAACTCTGTTTTAATAGTATTGCATTTGGTCAGTGTCTTTAGACTGAGTAATTGATATATCACAAAGTAGGCCTTGAGTTGGTGAAGATAATATGCAGATCAGACCATCCACCAAAAACTCCATGAGCTTATGTTCTCTGTTTTTAATGAAGGCATCCAAGGGCAGGCACCCGGTCCTCTAATTTTTGTATGCCTTCTTCCTCTTTCCCAAAAGATTGTATTTATACCAGATTCTTAAAAATGATCTGTGCCATTATATAGTCATTCAACTTTTTCAGAAGCTTTCATTGGACATCTACTGTACACTGATTTATTGACAGAGGCAATGCTAAGAATCTACGTAGACCCTGTGAAAAAGGAGCTTGCAGTCCAGTGCAGAAGCTAGTCAAAAACTGTAGATAAAGAGCAACGTGAAAGCTCCTGGCTGAAGGTAGCTGCAGTGTATTGTAGGGTCAGAGGTGAGGAGTCCTGGTTCTTGACTGAAGACAGACAGCATCTACGTAAGTGCATATTTGCCTAAGCCTAGATCTGACATTAACATGATATTTGAGGATAGGATTTTATAGTAGTGGGAGCACAGTATGTAGAGACCCAGCTGTGCTTTGTGTGACTGTTAGTGGGACCAGTGTGGTTGTAAGATGAGAAGAGGGATAGACAGGGCCAGATGATGAAGAACTACAGCGTGTCTCAGGAGAAATGCTTGTCTGGAATGCTAAGGGGGAAACATAAAGAATATTAATTGGGAGGAGGTGACATGACCAGATAGGCTCTTAACGTGTTATTTTGTGCTTTGTAGAGGGGACAGCATGAAAGAAGGGAGATTGTCTGAGTAGAGAGAGAATAGAGCCCTGATCACTGCAGGACAGGGAGTTCACGATGTGCAGGGTCTCCTGAAACACAAGTCAGCTGTGTGCTGATGGCGCGGCTCTTCTGTGGCCTTCCCGAGACCCTTTACTTACAGACGTGGGCTTTGAGATTGCGTAGTTTATCTATATGTGCTCTGTGCATTGCGCCCGACCTCTGCTCATGAGGCACACTGTGGGTCTGGAGGATCCGGCTTTATGAACCGAGCCACGGGCTTGGGGTAACTGACATGCTCAGAGGTGAATGTCTCTGCTTCTCTTGGGGCATCTTGGTAGGAGTTTTGGGGTTTTGCTCGGCACTTGGAATTCAGCACTGTTGATGTGATCCCTTTCAGCATGTATTTGTTCTGCTCAGTTCGAAAATAAGCTTCAGCCATTGGGGCTGTCTGGGGAATTCAAGGGAAAGCAAAGAAGCAGGTCCTAGCTGCCCCCAGCAGTGAGCATGCACGATCCTAGCTAAGAGGCCAGGGGGTGAGAGGATCTGGCCAGGTTTAAGGGGGAAAGGGCCAGCAAAAGGAAAGATTCACTCAGGGGTGAGACCTGAGCAGAACGTAGCAGAAACTTCTTCTGCGTTACTGCCTTGGTCACATGGGGAGGGAAGATGTAGCTCGTCCTCTTTCTCCTGAAAGCTGTACACTCAGGCCATGGCTGTGTGATCAACACCTTCTTACTAGTTCTTCCCTTTAACCCAGAGGATGACTGTTCTATTTTCTGAGAGGAAAGCTAGTTTGACTCATCACTGTACAAAGGAGACTCAACTTCAGGTGATTATGGGAGTTGTCCAAGTTTAAATGGAGGAAGAAATGTGATGAAACCAGGCAGCCTGACTTCTCTGTTCCTTTCCCACTGACCCCTATCCCTGTCCCATTTTCAGGGTCAATGAATGTTGGACATTAGTGGTTCATATGTGAGTCAAAGTTCTTACTCTCAAGGAACTTACCTTTTTTTTCTTTAGAGAAAAAAAGATTTGTGAACTAACTATAATAAAAGGGCATAATAAATATGCTGTAAGTTCTAGAACTGAGGTATGGATGACAGAATGGGTTATAAGAGGAGCATCTGGAGTTGGGGGCAGCGAGGGTACACCTTGACACTGGCATTTGAATTGGGGATGCTACAAGGCTGGCTCTATAGTTATGGGGCATGCATGTAGTACCCCGTAGCATGGAGGTAATTTGATCAGATAGTATTGTTTGGGGAACCCAAGGAGAGTGGACAGCACAGTAAAAGGTTTCCCCCTTGGTGGCAGGATTTCCTCTTCAGTGTCAGAGTTTTGCTCTGGTTTGAAATGTGGTTGTGCCTTACTGGCTTTGGATGAATAATTGGCTTTCTCGACCTCCAGTTAACTCAGTGTGTAACATGGATGTGACAAGTGAAAAGAATGTACTTCGTTTTGAGGACATGTAATTTATCTCAACTATACGATGTGGTGGAAGAGATACAACACAGAGACAGTGAAAGGACCAGAGTTTGTAGGGGAGAGAGGGGTGAATGGGGAGCGCACAGAGGAATTATAGGCTATGACAGTGCTGTGACAGATCCTGTCATTATACACTGTCCACATCTGCAGACTGGACAGCACCAAGAGTGGACCTTAGTGTGGACCATGGATGTTGGTTAATAAGGGTACGGACCTGCAGATTGCTTTGGAACAGTGGTGCCAGTTTGGTGGGGATGTTTGCAGTCAGGAGGCAGTGCCTGTGTAGGAATGGGAGGTGGATGGGAACTTTGTATTTTATGCTCCTTTCTACTGTGAACCTAAAACTATTTTGTTTTCTTTTTTTTCAAATACATTTTATTCAAAGATAGAAAGAAAAAGAAGAAGAAAACTACAACAAAATTTCAAAGCACCTCAGTCAAGGGACAACGATGGTACATACATTGCCCATTATCACCTCCAAATCATTCACCCAGAGCACATCTGCCTTCAGTTGTCCTAACAATACCAGCACAAACCTTTCTCCTCAGCAAACTAAGAGAAATCAGTTGTATAACTTCTTAACTATTTTTATACACATACACATATATGTATATTTTTCTTTCAGCTCTTCACACCAATGAAACAGTACTATGTTTACACATGTGTCTTATTCATTTCACTAATGATTATGTTCTCAAGATGCATCCATTTACCTATAAAAGTGTCCAGTTTATCATTCTTTATATCTGAGTAGTGCTCCTTTTTATGAAAATACCACATCTTGGTTTACCATTCCTCAGTTGATGGGCATTTAGGTAGTTTCCAAGATCTAGCTGTTATAAACTGTGCTGCTATAAACAAGGGTGCACATATATCACTGTGGTATGATGTTTTTAATTCTTTTGGGAAGATACCCAGAAGATGAATAGCTGGGTTGTATGGGACCTCCAATACTAGTTTTTTGAGGAAAATTGATTTCCATGGTGGTTATACCATTCTACATTCCCACTAACTGTGGAGAAGGGTTCCTTTTTCTCCACAGCCCCTCCAGCATTTGTTATTGGTTGATTGCTCGATACCAGCCATTCTTTCCAGGTTGAGGGGGAATCTCAGTGTTGTTTTAATGTGCATCTCGTAAAGGACCAGTGACAATGAACATTTTTTCACCTATTTATTTGCTGTTTGTATTTCTTCATCTTAGAAGTGTGTGTTCATCTCAGATGCCCATTTTTGGATTGAGGCTTTAAATCTGAGGGGACTGATTTTTTTTGAGTTCTTTATTTTTATTTATTTATTTGTTTAGTGGTACCAGGGATTGAACTTGTGACCTTGTGCTTGCCAGGCAGGTTCTTACACCACTGAGCTAAATCCCCAGCCTCTTTATATGTTCTTGATAGTAATTCTTTGTCTGAGGAACAGCTGGTAAACATTTTCTCCCACATAGTGGGCTGTCTTTACACTCTGTTGGTGGTTTCTCTTACTGTGCAAAAGCTTTTCAATACAATGATATCCCAGTTGTGGATTCTTTGTGATAGTTTCTGTGTAATAAAGGTTTTGTTCATAAAGTCTTTGCCTAGACCAATGTCTTCAAGAGTTTTACCTACTCTGTCTTCCAGCAGATTTAATGTTTCTATTTTAATATTTAGATCTTTGATCCATTTTGATTTTAGCTTAGTCCATATTGAAAGATATGGGTCTATGCTTAATCTTTGGCATGTGCAAAGCCAGTTTTTCCAGCCCCATTTGTTAAAGAGGCTATCTTTCTTCCAGTGAATGTGTTTGGCAGCTTTGTAAAAGATAAGGTGTTTTAGTGTGTCTGCATCTTCTAATCTATTCCATTGATCTTTGGGTCTGTCTTTTGCCAGTACCATGTTGTTTTTATCACAGTAGTTTTATAGTATAATTTCAAGTCACAAATTGTGATAGCCCCTGTCTTGTCTTTGTTGCCCAGGATTGCCTTTACTATTCCAGATCTCTTCTGGTTCCAGATAAGTTTTAGGATTGTTTTCTTTAGTTCTGTGATGTATACTATTGAACTTTTTATTGGAATTACATTGAATCTGTATAACAGTTTTGGAAGTATGGCCATTTTCACTATATTGGTTCTTCCTTCCTAAGAGCACAGGATATCTCCCCAGTTTCTAATATCCTCTTCAATCTTATTTTTCAAAGTACTGTACTTTTCAATGTAGAAATCTTTTACATCCTTTGTTAGGTTGATTTCTAGGTATTTCATTTTTTTAGATGCTATTGTAAAAGGTATTGTTTCACTGATTTCTCTCTCATTGAGTTTGTTATTTGTGTGCAGGAAGGCTATTGATTTTTGAGTGCTGACTTTGTAACCAGCTATTGAATTTGCTTATTAAATCTAGAAGTCTTTCAGTGAAGTTTTTGGGGTCTTTAAAACTACTTTGAAAGACAAAGTCCATTAATTAGACAGGAACCAAAAAAAAATACTATCTTGAAGAGTGTCATACATATATAATGTTGTTACTAATTATATAAGAAGAAATAACAGGTTTCTGTCAATCATGCCAATCAATAAATACAGCGGAGTTACATTGCTAGGACTTCTCTTGCTGTGTCCTTGGCTCTCAGAGTGTCTTGATTTGGGGACAGAGAGGTGTGCATGCCTGAAGGTTGCGTGAGGGTGAGGAATTTTTCTGTAGTGTCCTACAGTGCCTGGTGCAGAGCATTTCTGTGTGTAGGGAAGGGGGCAGCCTAAAACCCCAGGTCCAGACTGTCCCCCTTCCTGGGATGGAAAACAGTGTTTTTCTAGGAATCAGAATTACTGTGGGAGCCCCTGACCTATCATGTGACTCAGGTCTCAGCGTTGCTTGGCTGCAGGTTAAACACCTCATAATAAAGTCTCACTGTGGTTAACTGATGCAGTCCAGTGACTTAAGCCAAGTGCTTAAGCGTCCTGTGGTGGTGGTGGCCAGGGCAGGGCAGCTCTGGTCTTGAGGGTCAGATCATTAGCTGCAGAGGGCTCATCCCGACTCAGGAATGGGCTATCTGGGTGGGCCGAGTGGATAAGGATTTTCTGGGATTATGAACTGTTAGCTGTAAGGAGGTGTAACTGCTCAGGGTTGATCCATCCTCGCTTCACAAAATGTGCTCCCCACACCAGCGATGCAGATAACCTGTGTAGAAATGCAGAATCCCAGGCCCTACCCAGGTTCTAAGTGCAAGCACAGGTGACCATGTGGGTCTGCAAGTGAAGGAAGTGCTGATACAGGAGACTGTGTACATTACTTTTCTTCAAAGCACAGCCTGTTTGTCCCAGGGAGGCTTCTGGTAGGCAAGGCTTTACCCACAGTTCCTGTCTGGCCGCTTGTCCTCTTACAATCCTGAGTAAGAAGTTGCTCATTAAGAACTGTGGGTCTAGAAAGAAAGTAGGGGAAGGAACAGAACGTGAAGAAGTTGTTCTTGGTTTGAGGCTTTTTCTTACTTGAGATGTGTGGCAAAGCTTTTGGTATAGAAGCATGACTGTGAATTTCTTACTCGAATTATTAACTGCTAGTGACTGGCCATGTTCTACTATTCTTGGCTCGGCTTTTCTCTCTGGTAATTGTTTTTTAGGTAATTATTATAAATGGAGATGGTGGACATCTTTTAAAGAAATAGCAGTGAAAGACTACATAGCTGTTGCTGATAGAACTTAGCAGCACAGGATTCTAAGTAGTTTTGGGCTTTCTAGTGGAACAGAAGGAGTTTGGGTTCTTAAGTGGCATTGTGTCATTTCTGGCTCTAAACCATTAAACGTGAAAAGGTTTTGAGACATGGGTCAGATTAAAATTTTGAATGCTAAATGTATTTCTTAGTGTTCAAAAATATATTTACAAAGGTAAAATATTGGGGTCCTTTAGATTTTTCAGTGCCTGGGATGGAATCCAGGGTCTTGCATGTGATACATCGTAAGCCCATTAGAGTCTTTTTTGGAATGGGTCATTAAAAAATTCAACTTTGGCTTTTAGCATCTTTTTGCTTCTATTCCTGTTACAAGAGTGATGTTTCCTAGCATAGCTTCATCACATGACCTTGCTTATTATTATCCAATCAATTGACCACCCACTTATGTGGAAATTTAGATATGTGGAAATAGCTCTGCTCAGGGGCCAAGAGTGAGGTTAAGGATTGAATTGTCTGCACTGCGCCTGGCTATTTCCTGCACACCTCTAAATGGAAAGAATTCGAGCAGATCTAAGATCTTCAGCAGGGGGCAAGGACTCTTTGAGGAAATTTTATGTGTATCAGAATCTTGTGGTGTAGGCAACTTGTGTTACTTGGGATGGCATGGTTTTGTATTTCTTTATTTGAAGAAAATGGAATGAAGTCTTGCTTTTATTTTATTTTTTGTGATTCGGGGAATCTTGGCTGCTGTGATCTTCCTGGGCCAGCTTTGGGTGCTGGTCCCCAGGCATCCTTCCATGTACCCCTGAAATTTTCACCTGCCCTGAAGAGTGCCTCAGAGACAGGAACTGTGGGTACAGAGCAGATGTGGAGCGCACAGCTTCCTTGGCAGAAGGGAAATGTACTAATTCTTTCACTGCAAGTTTGTGTGATCTTAGTTAATTTCCATATCTAGTTATTATCCTGCCTATAAATGATAGTAAGATTGAACATGACTGAGTCAAGTGTGGTGGCACACATCTGTAATCCCAGCACTCAGGAGGCTGAGGCAGGAGGACTGCCACGAGTTTGAGGCCAGCTGGAACTACATAGCAAGACCAAATCTTTCTCAAAAAAGAAAAAAATAAACCAATGAACAACAGCAACGACAAAAATTTGACACAAATGACCTTAAGTAATTTTATTAGTGTCTGATTTCCTTTTCTCTTGCTAAGGAAAGCACTTTGGTGTCTAAGCAAGGATAGTTCAATTCAGAACTCATACTGGCTCTGTGACCTTGGGGAAATGGACTGTAGTCCCTATACCTCTGTTTCACCTGGAGATAACCAGGCTTTTAGCAGAGACCGAATTACATAGAAAATAAGGAGAGTGCAGGGTGGGTGGGACATGGGGTGGAATGGCTGGAAGTGGGTAAACGCTGTGTGACGAGATTCAGACTTGCATGGCCCTTGCTGCTGGTGGTTTTCGCTGGAGTTTGTATGTAAAGTCCTCCTGGTAACACTGACTTCTATTTGGTTGTGTAGGACCCAACAGACTTTGAGTGGAGCTTCTGGATGGAGTGGGGGAAACAGAGGCTGGCGTGGCTGCTGCTGGGCCACACAGTGGTATCACAGGCGGCGGCCATGCTGCTTGCGAAAAAGGTAGGGCTGTGTGCATCCTTCCCTTTTTGTTTTTTTTTTTTGCATCCTTTCTTTTTTTTTTTTTTAATATTTTATTTAAAAGGAAAAAGAAAAAAAAAGCAGAACAAAACAAAACAGTGTAAGGGTACAAGTAATTCAGAACTACAGAAAAGGCAAAAAAACAAAAAACAGTAAGCTATCACCAGTTAATAGATTACTCGCTATCATCTTAGAAACAGTGTTTCAGGTCACAGGATCAAAGCACACAAAGCGAACATTCAAACAGTGAGACTGCAAGCAGTTGTGTTCAGTAATCCAATCCAAACTATTAATATGGTCTTCTATGCAACACACCTAAACACCCTTGCTGTTGTATCCTTCAGGGCACTTTTCTTTCCCTCTCTTTATTACAACAAAATTTACATATTTTTGGGCTTTATTGCTCCCTTAGATCTTATTACTTTTTTTTTGTAAGAGAATAAAATCAAGCATGATAAAACAAAGCTGTCAGTCAAAACCAAGGATAGACATAGCACATGATGGAAAAACAGAGTACAAGGTTATCAACAATGGTTACCATAATGCCTCTTGTATCCTTAAGAATTGTCTATCTCTTTAGGTATTATAAAGTTAAACATAACAGTAGAGAACGAGACCAATAAAACCTAAACTTTGTAAGTCTTACAGCACCTCAAAAGAGGATAATAGTCAAACCAGAATGGGCATCATAGTGAATCTTATTGTCTTTATAGTAGTTGCCTATACTCTCATACTTGATACTTTCATACAGAGCAGAATAGAGTCTAATCAGTCAAAAAAAGATAACGGGGGTATTACAGGACTTCAAGTTGATAGGAAATCAAAAAAGTTACTATAATATATCCTGCTAGATTTTTGATTTTTTCCCCTTAGTTTAAAAAAGGAATTTAAAAAATTAAATAATTTTTTAATGAATAAGGGAGAGGATGAGATAAAAGGGGGCATAACAACATAACAATACAGGTTAAAGCATGACACTTTCAGCAACCTAGTGCTTCACCACCAAATAACCCGACTTAATAGTAGTTACCATAGTGTCTTTTTCTTTGAAATATTTGAATATAACTTCATATGCTATAGCATCCTTTCTTTCTAAGTATTTTTCTCCTTTGGTTTTCCCAAAGAAAGAGGCCTGAGGCAGGAGCCAGAGGTCAGGAATTGCTGTCCTTGGGAACCAGACAATTTGGTTGTGATCAGTATGACATTTCAGTTAAAGGTGCTTTATAGTCTCCCCCTGGGTTTACTTCCTCTGAGTTTATTTCAAAACTATGGAATAGGAAGACTTCAGAATAATTTCACCTTTGATGGTATCTGTAAGATCATTCCTGATTAAATGCTCTTGTAAAGAGTACCTCATGGAGGAGAATCTCTGTGGTTTCCATTACAAATTAAGAAGGAAGTGAGTAGTTTCATGAAGATATGAGATAATTTTAATGTCTAGTAATGTATGATGTTACGAATGTTTTAGACCAGAATTCAGTTAGATTTTTGCTCATACCTTGACCTGAAATAGCAAGGAAGTCTTCAAAGTGCGTATTTGAAAAGTGATTTCATAGAGGCAGAGTAGCCACCTTTTATGCAGTTAGCTCCTGAGGGGCCAGCAATGCCCCCAGAGGAGTTACTCTGTCCTCTAGGGATTTGGCTTTTGCCCAGTGTCCTTCGAAGGATGCATCTTACTTGCTGGCAACTCCTGTTGTAACAGAAAGAGTCTGCTTGGAAATCTACTGCGTAAAAACCAAAGAGCCAAACTGACTTGGAAGTCAGCCTCTGAGGGTCGCCCCGTAAAACTGAAGAAGCAGAGACCAGGGTGGGCAGGGACAAAGCTGGGGAGCTGGAGGCCCAGGTCGGAGAGGAGCCCCCAATGTGGGCCAGTGCTTGCTCTTTCCCCAGAAATGGCAGTTTCTGGGCTGGCTTTTATTCAGGAGAACAGGGAGTCCAAACAGCATGCTAAATTTCTTTTAAATAGACTATTGATTACTTTTTGTATCCAACTGGTTGTTTCCATCTTTTAAAACAGCAAAAACTAAAACATTTCATGCTGTCAAATCTGCATAAAAAATTTCATGTAACTTTCTGAGCAGACCTAGTAAATAACACATTTTTATTTCTAAGCTGGTAATAGGTGTATGTACCTCAGCTCTCATTAACCTTTTTTTTTTCTTCTACAAAGTTTTGTTTGTTTCCCAAGATTTTAAAATTTTCTAGAAGTTGAGTATTTTTATTTCTAACACAAAACTGCTTTGCTCACAGGTAAATGACTAAGTCTCAGTTTTCTGACATGTAAGGAAATAGTTTTAACACCTATCTCTTTGAAGGCAGATGAAATTCTTGGTCCTTTTTTAAGACATCAACTCCGGCTACCACAGCCATGGTGAAGAGCAGCTCTGTGGTGGAAGAATGCTAGGCAATGCGGTATCATATTTGGCCCTTGGCTTTGTCACTGATTAGCTTTCTGATATTAGGAAAACTTTTCCAATTGACTCTTAATTTGGCATCTATAAAAGAGGCTTGACAAGAAAGATAGTGTTGGCCCTATTTTCCCCATAAAATGTGACAAACTTCATTTTTTGGAAATTTCATTATATTTAAAAAAGCTAACCTAAGCCAGGCCTGGTGGAACACACCTATAATCTTAGTACTAAGGAGGATAAGGCAGGAGGCCTCCATGAGTTTGAGGCCAGACTGAGTTACACAATGAATTCAAGGCCAGCCTGAACTACATAGCAAGACCCTGTCTCAAAAAAAATAAATTCTGGTCTTATGATTTTCATGCCTTGTTTATGGTCCTAGGGACTAAACCCAGGCCTTTTGCACTGCATTACAGCCCCAACCCTTTTCTGTATTTTATTGTGAGAGAATATCTTGCTAAATTCTTGACTGGAACTTGCCATCTTCCTGCCTTTGCCTCCCCAAGCCCTGGAATTACAGGTGTGATCGTTATACCCAGTTTCATTTTCATCTTTTTTTGTCTTTCTGAGACAGGCTGGCCTCGAGCGCACTTTGTAGTCCAGGCTGGTCTCAAGCTCACAATGATTCTCCTGCTTCACTGTCTCAAATGCTGGGATTATAGGCGTGCACTGCCGTGCCCGGCTCTGTGATACATTTTTTTAAAACAAAAGAAATGAAGTAAAACAAAACAAAATCCAGAGAGGTGTTTCTTGGTTTGAAATACTCAAAACAGAAGGAAAAAAGATTGAAAGCAAAAGATGGAAAAACATACTCTAAAAAATATAAATTCCTTCCCTCAACATGATACTGGTACAGTTTTCTTAATAGCTGACAAAGACTAGTACTAATAATAAAGAGGATTGTTATTTAGTAAGGAGGTTGTTATTAGGAAGATAATTACAATTCTAAATTTGTTTGGTTTGAGATATATAAATCAAAAGGTAATCACTATAAAAATAAATAGATGAATTAGTGATTATGTGGAAAAATTGTAACATAACTCTGTCAATAATTAGCATACCCTGGATCAAAAAACCAATAAGGAACAACACAAGTAATAAACTTGATAAAAAGAATAAATACATAGAAAATCAAAATTTGTACATGCAATTAAATTGTTGCATTCAATAACTGCATCCATATTCTTTTTAAGAGCACAAAACAACTCATACTGGACCGTAAAGTAATTTTCAAAAGATATATTTTATATATAGTTTCTTCTGTAACCATAATATAAGTATGTTGCCAAACATACTTATAGGCAAGATAACCTGAGAATTTTAACTCATCCATCAATTAAAAAGAAACACATTTTTACTATTTAAAATTTTGTGTTAGTACTGTTCCCATTTGCAGTACATAATGATTACATTTTCATGGGGAGTTGGTACAGAGACATAGCACATCTCAGTTCTCTTTTTCATCTTCCCCTTCCTGCCTCCTTGCTCCTTCCAGCTCTTAGTCTCATTTCCATTTCCAAAAACTCTATTTTCATCATTTTCCCTTTTCAATTTCTTTGCACACTCTTTTGTTTCCTCATCCATTTGAAAAAAAAAACCTCCTTAATTTTTATTTCTCTTCTAATTTTATTTCTCTCTCTTTCCCTCTAATTTGAGTTTCTCATATAAGAGGAATCCTGCAGTATTTAATATTGTGTGTTTGACTTACTTCACTTAATATTATGGTCTCAAGTTGCATCCATTTACCTACAATGCCTCAAACTGATCTTTCTTTATGACTTAGTAGTACTCCATTGTGTACAAATATCACATTTTCTTTATCCATACATTTGTTGAGGACATACAGGCTGCTTTCAAGATCTAGCTGTTATGAATTATGCTGTTATAAACATGCATATATCTATATCCATATCTATATCTATATATCTATATCTATGTCTATATCTATATCTATATCTATATCTATATCTATATCTATATCTATATCTATATCTCTGTATTGGGATGCCTTGAACTCTTTCAGGAAGATACCTAGGAGGGGAAGAGTTAGATCAAATGGAATTTCTCATCACAGTTTTTTGAAGCCTTTCCACAGTGATTTCCATAGTGGTTGTACTAGTTTACATTCCACCAACAATGCAGAAGAGTTTCTTTTTCCCACATCCTTGTCAGCATTCATTATTATTTGATTTCTTGATGATAGCCATTCTTTCTGGAGTAACATCGATAGTATTTGAATTAATTTGAATTTTTCTAATGGCTAGCAATGTGGAACATATCATATATTTATTGGCTATTTGCACTTTTTCTTCTGAAAGTATTTCAGTTGCTCATTTTTTGGTTACGTCTTTTATTTGGGGGTCTAATTTTTGGAATTCTTTATATATTCTAGATGTTAGATGTCCAAGAAGAAGCTAGAAATATTCTCCCCATTCTTTAGCTTGTCTCTTCACTCTGTTGGTTGTCTTCTTTGCTATGCTTTTAACTCAATGTGATCCTGTTTTTTATTTAGAGTATATTTATTGTGCTATTAGGGCTCTGTTCAGCAAATACTTGTTTATGCCTATATCTTAGAGTTTTACCTGTTTTATCTTCCACCAGGTTAAGAAAACATACTTTTAAGTAACTCATAGGTCAAAAAAGAAGACTTGATAGAAACTAGAAAATATTTATAAATGAAAAGAAAAACATTAGAGATAAAAATTTGTAGGATGGAGGTAGAAAGGTACATAACTTTCCATACTCACATTAAAGAAAAAAAGATAAAATTGATGAGTTAATGTACGAGTTAAATTGGCAAGATAGCATAGGGACAGCACAGCAAAGAAGGAAGAAAAGAAAAAAATAAGAACCAGAATTAATCACAGTCATTGACAAGATTCAGTGAGAAAAAAAAGATAAGATACAGATAACCAAAGTAAAGGATAGAAAGCAGAGATATAGATGGTATAGAAATGAAAAATAAAGTATGATGATATTTTATAAGCCACGTGGTTATAATTTTGGAAACCTTGTCACAGCAGACAAATTTCAAGACAATATAATTTAAAAAACTGACTCAGATTGACTGAGTACTGTGCCAATGAAAATAAATCAGTAATTAAAATGTATTTGTTAGACCCCATTAATCTAATAAACCAATTCTGTTACACACCCAAGGTACAAATATTTTGATTTTTTCTGAGGCTTTTTCAGAAAAGATAAAGGCTTGATCACAGCATAAAGTTGATATCAAATTGTAGAACATGCTCTACCAGATATTATAAATGCATAGTACATAATAATTATGTACTTATACATAGTTATTATAAATACATAATAATTAGGACAGTGTTACACTAGCAGCAAGATAGACAAATAGACTAATGGAACACAATGGAATATAAAAAAATAACTACATGAGGTGGAAATTTGACTTATGACAGAGCTGATATATCATATCTGGGTGGAAAAGATAAATATTTGATAAACAGTGGTTATACAATTGTTAAAGAATATTAAAAGAGATGAATATTTCATACCATACATAATAACGTTGTTAAGGTGCATTAAGAACTTAAAATGGAAACCAAAAGTATTATACTTTAGAAAATATGATATAGAAGAATATCTCTTAATATTGAGAGACAGAAAGTTTCTTTTTTTTTCTTTTAAAGAGATTAAGACAAAACAGGACATAGCAAAGCAGATCAGAACAGAACAATGTAAGCAACACAGTATTTCACCAGAAGACAACCTGTAATTAACAGTAATTACCATAATGTCTCTTTCTTTGAAATAGTTGAGCATAACTTCATATACAATAGTATCGAACATAACAAAATAGTTTAAAACCATTCAAGAGAATGAGATAAACAGTGGTTATAGAATTGTTAAAGAATATTAAAAGAGATGGATATTTCATACCATATATAAAAACGTTCTTAAGGTGCATTAAGAACTTAAAATGGAAAACCAAAAGTATTATACTTTAGAAAATACGATATAGAAGAATATCTCTTGATATTGAGGGACAGAACGTTTCTTTCTGTCAGGGCATTCAGAATCAAATAATAGAAAACAAACAATGGCTACTCTATTATCTCATTTTCCATAGAAAATTTGTTTATACTTTCACATGTAATACAATCCAATAAGGTACAACATGATAGAACCAATGGAAACAGAAGCATGGTAGGACTTGAGAGTAAGATGATATTATATCAGTACTGGCTATTATAATGACTTGTTTCCCTCAAATTGGCTATTCATACCACCACAGATAATAAAATCAAACCAGGACAAACCCTTTCCAACTAATGAATGCGATCATTATAAGGCTTCAAAGCAATGTAATGGGGGAATCATGATTACCATAAACTCTTATGTACTCTTACACTAGGGAGATTATATGGTATTTATACATGTGAGTTTGATTTATTTCGCTTATGAGTAGGGTCTCAACTTGCGCCCATTTATTAGTAAATATCTCAATGTGATCATTCTTTATAGCTGAGTAGTACTCCATTGTATAAAAATACCACAACTTTTTTATCCATTCCTCAGTTGATGGACACTTGGGTTGTTTCCAAGATCTGGCTGTTACAAATTGTGCTGCTATAAACATGGGTGCACATTTATCACTGTGATATGATGTTTTCAGTTCTGGGAATATGCCTAGAAGTGGAATAGCTGGGTCGAATGGGACTTCCAATCCCAGCTTTTTGAGGAATTTCCAGACTGACCTCCACAGTAGTTGCACCATTCTACACTCCCACCAACAGTGCAGGAGAGTTCCTTTTTCCCCACAGCCTCTCCAGCATTTGTTGTGGTAGTTTTCTTGATCCTGGCCATTCTTTCAGGTGTGAGATGGAATCTCAGTGTGGTTTTAATTTGCATTTCTCTAATGAGTAATGATGATGAACATTTTTTCATGTATTTATTTGCCATTTGTATTTCTTCATCTGAGAAGTGTGTATTCATCTCAGATGCCCATTTTTGTATTGGGTCCTTGAATTTCGGGGATCTGATTTTTTTTTTAATTCTTTATATGTTTTAGACAGAAGACCTTTGTCTGAGGGGAAGTTCACTAAGACTTTTTCCCAATTTGTGGGTTTTCTTTTCACTATGCTGGAGATTTCTTTTGACATGCAGAAACTTTTTAATAAGAGGTGATCCCAGTTATTGTTTCTGGGAAGTAGTTCCCGTGAGGTTTGATTCCTGTTCATGAATTCTCTACCTACTGACAGAAAGTTTCTTACACAAGGTACAAAAAATACAGGAAAACATTGATAAAAGTTTATGTTAAAATGAAAATTTATGTTTATCCTGGGACACAATAAAGAAAATAAAGCAAGTCACTAATTGAGAAGTTACTAACTGACAAAGTATTAGTATATAGAATATATAAAGAGATTTCATATGAAAAAGACAAGTCACCAGTTAAAAAATAGTGCAAGAAGCCAGTTGTGTTAGCACATGCCTGTGATCATCGCACTTGTGGGGGTGGATGCAGAATTACTGTGAGCTTGCTGTGAGGTCAGCCCTGAGCTACACAGTGAGTTCAAGGCCGGCCCGAGTTGTATAGGGAGACCTTGGATCAAAAAAGAAAAAAAAATGAGGAGGAATTATAGAAAAGGAAGCACAATCAGTACATATGAAAAATGTTCACATTCATTAATAACTATGGAAATGCATCTTAAAACTATCATATCATTTTATATAGTTTAGTTTGGCAAAAACAAAAATTCTGTGAAGCTATCAAGTATCGGTTCCCAGACTCGTCCAGAGAGGGTGGAGATGAGTTCTGGCACAGCACCCATCATCTTGCAAAAGCAGAGGTGTGTGCCCTGCAGCTCTAGCGCCACCACACACACTTGCTGGAGACTCAGCCAGGGAAATAGGGCAGGACGTGTGTCACAGTGAGCTCTGTAATACCGAAGAGCCAGAAGCAATTCAAAGGTCCATTATGGGAAAACAGATGAATGGTAGCGAATTTATTGTGTCCTATTTTAATGTGCTTGTAACTTTAAATACAGACCCCTTTTAAGTAGGAGGTATCATGGGATCTCAGTAACCACAAAGGGATTAATTCCAGGCCCCTTAGGACACCCCAATCCACAGATGCTCAAATGCCTTCTATAAAATGGCACAGGATTTGCATAAACCTGCACACATTCTTTTGTGTAATTTAAATTTGCCTTAGTTTGCTTATAGTACCTAACACAGTGCAGCTGCTATGTTAGAGGAACTATAGTGCTGGATTGTTTGGGGAACAGTGGTAACATATATGTTGAGTACAGGTTCAGTTTTTTCTGGAATATTTAATGCTCAGGGTTGATGGGATCTGTGGTGTGGAGGCTGACTCACCTTGGAGATGGGAAGTGCGCTAGGGTGCACTGTGGCTTTGCCCCTCAGGTCCTCAAGTGCAAGCAAAGTCACTTCATATCTTTGTGCCTGTGTCCCCAGTCATGTGTAGGGATACATCTCCTGGATTCTGGGATTGTAGAGGGAGCCTGAGAACAGTGCTTTCCTTGGTTACACTTGCATGTGAGGAGAGCCAGGTGACAGTCTTGAGACTCTGAAATCCCCGCGAGCAGAGGTTCTGTCTGTGCAGCCAAGTAGCAGTCTTCTCATGAGTGTTGTGTTCTGAATCGGTGCCAAGCCTGTCCTGGGCTTGGGGGAAGGATCAGGAGATGGGGCCTGTTTCTGTGCAGAGGACTGATTGAGTGAGAAGTCAGGGAGGAAACCAAACACTGGATGATTGCTGTGCCCTGCCTGGTGTGGTAGTGGCTTGGTCAGACACAGTGAGCACTGAGAACTGGGCCACGTTGACCATTCTGTTGTCAGCCAAGGTCTCTGAGGAGGTGGTGTTGGAGCTATAGCTTGAAGAAAACAGAATTCGTGTACTTGAGATCTCTGGGTCCATCATCATGCATGAATGGGAAGGTGAACTTGGCTGTTCCCCTGCGGAGCACACTGTGTCCAACATCAGTTTTAGGTGTTCTTTGCATTTTTCTTAGACTGAGGCGGAGCGAACTCTGAGTCATCCCCCTTCGTGTGTGTCTCTGCTGTTCCCTGTGTGACCACAGGCTTGATTTGGGAGACAGCTGGTGGGCAGGGCTCTGCTTGTGGCAGGGGCACAATGACTTCTTTGTCTGAGTCGGCTAGCCCTTTGGAAGTGGAAACCATAAACTTGGCCTCTTTAGCTCCAGGCTTTCACCACCTGGACTCAGTATCCCAGATGGCCTTAATTTGGGTAGTTGTTTTTGGTTCTTACTCAGAGTAGAAGATTTGAGCTACAGTTGTCTTTTATTTCCCGATCCCTTGAGGCATCGTGAATTGGACAGTGCTGAGAAGGGTCAGGCTGTGGCAACTCTTGCTGCTACAGTAATAAACCCCAAAGGATGCATCCCATCTCCACGTAAGACCTCACCTCTGCTCTTACCTGGCCATCCTACCTCTTTCCACTGAATTCAGGTTGCTTTCAAAAGTCATGTTCTTCCTTTTATTTAAAAATTTTTGGGGGGTTTCATGACAAGTAATAAAACTTTCTACTTAGCTTGTTGGCTGAGGTTAAGCACTTTTCTGCTGTGCAGGGCTCTTTCTTTGGTTTGGGTTTTGGCAAGAGTGCATGTGCCCTAGGAGGGGAGGCTGAGGACCAGTTCTGTGCTTTGGCTGTGGCTTTGTTATGATTGGCCTGCATGTTGGGCTGGTCTGACAGTGGCCTCCTCTCTGGAACACAACTGTTGCCTCCCATCACCAGAAACATTGTGTTCTCTGCCCTCAAAACTAAAAATACCCTGAGGTGAACTTTTGGGAAGGCTGGTGTGGTATAGACAGCTGGCCCCAAAGCAGCATTCATTGTCCCCAGTGGGAGAAGCCACATCGTTAGCCTTGGCCCTGAAGGCTGAGCTCCTCACCACAGGCCATGCGGAAGGTTGGTGAGCCTGGTCGAATGGAATTTGCTCTAGAAGACTGGTGAACAGGCACTAGTCGATTGTCAAATCCACACTCCTAATAGGAATCCTGTGCACTAAGGGTTTTCTTTCCTACCTCCATCACTCCTAAGAAGGGGTGAAGTTCCCTTGGTACTGCCCCACTGGCCTTGGCTCCTAGGAAAAGCTGCCAAAATCTAGTTGTTTGGATGCTGGGGAGGAGTAGGTTTTGTTTTTTATCTGTTTGCTTGGAGGAATTTTGCATGAATATTATATATATATTTACTTCATCAGTACCTGCAGCTGATTATGTAGTGTGTAATAAATTATGCCATGCATAAGAGTATTGCTTGACTCCCTTTCTTTCTCAAACAGTGCTTTCACTGAGTGGTTTCTTGGCAGATGTGCAAAAGGAATTAATGCACAGCAGTTTGATTCCATTGCCAGCAGTCATCCTGACCCTGGCTTTGCACTGTCTGTCCTGGGAGAGGTGAGCTGCCAAGGAACCACTCGGGCACCGCCCCCCCAAGGTCACTTGCAGAGCGAGTGCCTCAGGGGAGAAGAGGCATGTGACAGGGGCCTTCTCAGACAGTCTTTCCTACCTGGATCCTGACTCCATGCGAGGGAGGTGTGGAGAACAATGTTCTCCAGAGAGAAGGGCAAGCTTGCAACTTCTCTTGGGGATGCTGATTCCAGCCTTGGGTGTAGGCCAGCTCAGCTGTGGAAGGCTCCAGGAGATGACTCTGGGTGAAGGATGGGAGGTTCCTTTACAGATGTCTGCATTTGTGGGTTGATGCCTGTGCCCTGCCTGATGTTAAGGACCCAAGTGTAGTTGCAAGAGACCCTTGTGTGTGAAAAATGGGTTGTAAGCAGTGCCATTGTAGGGATGCCCTATTCAGAGCAGCCTTTGTGTGGGGGAGTTGAAACAGAACAAATAGAGACTTGGAATATGGTGGGCTGAGAAGCCCAAACTTTGGTGCCAATTTCTTTTTATTTCTATCTGGTTAAATCCAAGACTTGTGGAAGTGTATCAATCTACATGCTCATCCAGCCATCCATCTCCATCCATGCACCTACCCACATACCCATACATCCTTTCTTCCTTTTCTTCTTTTCATTCATTCATTCCTTGTGAAACACCTGATATATGCTAGGTACCATGCTAGATTTTGTGTTACATTATGGTAACGTGAACGAGAGGACTTTGGCCTGCAAAGAGAGGAGTTTAGCCTGCTAAGTAGAGAGTCAGTTATGGCTCATTTTAAGAAGCAGCTCAGCATCAGCACAGGGGGCAGTGGGAGCAGAGGGGAAGAAGCCTCCTGTCTCCATCTGGTCATGGGTTCTGTGTCCCATCAGAAAGGCCAGAATGCTTTGGGTCTGGCTTTATCTCCACTGCTACAGACAGAAAGTCAAGTGTCTGTCTTACTGTACCTTGGACCTATGAAAGTTTCCTTTCTGCTGCTGATTTCCTTTTCATTTCCATTTGAAACTGATGAGCTGGGAATGGAGAGAGAGAGAGAGAGAGAGAGAGAGAGAGAGAGAGAGAGAGAGAGAGAATATCCCCCTGCGCTCAGGAAGGTTCTCTCAGGCTGTCCTAACCTCTGGCAGCAGGTTGCTCAGCCTTTGATGCCTGTGACATCATGAAGTCAAACTAAAGTGGCTGCACACTTTCCTGAATGGCTCAGACTGAACAGAGTAACCCACCACACACTGGCAAGAGGGTGCAGATGAGCGGAATCACTCACACACTGCTACTGGGGACTCATAGTGGCAGAGCCATGCTGGGAACCTATCTGGCAGTTTGCTGTGGAACTGTCATGCCACCCAGCAAGTGATCTCTTGAGCAATCTTCCCAGAAATTCTAAAGCTCACTTTTATACAAAAACCTGTCCATGCATGTTTGTGCCAGTTTTATTTGTAAAAACTCCAAACTAGAAGCAACCTCAGTCCCTTTCAACCAGTGACTGGTTTTTCACACTATGGAGAATACAGCAGTTAAAAGAAAAAAGCATCTATATCCATGGAAACCTGGAAGAAACCCCAGGGAATCAATTATGCTGAGAGGAAACAAGGCAAATTCTAAAAATTGCATATTGTAAGAGTTTTGAGATGACATAAGTTTAGAAATGGAGAAGAGATGTGTGGTTATTCAGGGAGGGAGGATGAGAGGGAGGTAGATGTGGAATAAAAAGGCAACATCAGGGATTCTTAGGATGATTAATGGTCCTGAGTCTTATGGTGGTGGATACCAACCTTAAACATATGATAAAACCATATAGAACTAAACACACACAAATAGAAGTAAAACCAGAGAAATCTGCGTAAGTTCAGTGAATAATAACAATGTAATACCATGGCAGGGGTGATATGATATGATGGTCTTGCAAAAATGTGACTGTGTTAGTTTTCTATCACTGTGACACAATACTCAAGAAAAGCAACATAGATTTATTTTGCCTCATGGTTTGAGAAGTGTCAGTTCATGTCAATGGCTCTGTCACTGTGGGTGTGAGTTAAGAAAGACCATCATGGTGGAAAGATTAGTGAAAGGAAGCTTCTCACCTGTGACAACTAGGACAAAGAGAACAAGAGAAAGAGCCAGAGAAGAAGGGGCTGGGGGCCAGACACAGTCTTAAGATCACACCCCTCATCGCCTCTTCATCGTCTCCCAATAATACCATCTAGCTATAAATCGATCAATAGATTGATCTACTGGTGAGATAAGAGTCCTTATAATCTAAGCTAGTCCCTAAAAGCCCATCAGTTGGCCTTTAGGGGACATTTAGATCCATGCCAAAATAGTTACCATTGGAAGAAACTGGGTGAAGTATGCAAGGGATTGCTGTGTATTATTTCTTACAACTGTGTGTGAATCTATAACTATCTCAACACAAACTTCAGAAAAGCATTGGGTAAAGTTGTACCTAGTTAAAATGTAAATTTCTAAATTGTAACTGTTGTAGCCTAGCGTTAAATTAAGGCTATTTTTGTGTACTTTGCTTGATTAATATGATTCTTCATGCCTTATTTTCTACTGATCAGCAGTTACCTATCATTTGAGACTCTTAAGTGAATTGGACTATTTTGATTTCTATATGGTTTTTAAAAACTTGGGCTTGACATAGAATATATGTGTAACCACAACTCAATAAATCCCTGCTCAGATCACCCTAAAAACTTGTTGGAGGGGATCCCTAAATGCCTAGAAGTGTTATTTTGGAATAAAATGCAACATTTTATCTTCAAAAGTTAAAATGCTTCTGGTCTATTTCATGTCAATGGCTTAATGTTGATACTTAAACAGATCACTTAAGATGTTGACAAATGTTTGATAAATGTGTAAGCACACTTGATGTAGATAGAGGTGGGTGAGACAGGGCTGTGCTTAGGACTTTGCATCTGAGATTGGCCATCAAAACCCTGGGGGAGCTCTCAATGCTGTGAGGGGAGGGTGTTCCCATCCACCATGAAAATGTGTAGTACTATGTTTGTACCTAGGGGAGAAAAAGTGAGCTAGTATTTAGTCAGCAGAGAACATGAGGTTACTGTGGGAGCATTTCTGTGATGTCTTAGAACAGTGTTCAGTGTTGTCTGCCATGCTGTTTGGCAGGGAAGATACTGGGGAGTGAGAATATGGCACATAATTTGTCTGCTCCCAAAATGGCTTTTAAGACCACTGCTAAGGCCATCATGGAATCTCCCAAGTAGATGGAGTTTGCACAGCACTAGTAAGTATTTCCTGAAGTTGTTTTAGCTTTTTCCAAGTTGAAGCAGCTTCAGTCTGTGGTGAGTTTCAAATGAATCCCAGCAAGCAGGCTTTTTCCAAGTGGATCAAATAGCACTTAATAAAAGTGTAACTGTGTATATCCATAAGGACCTGGCTACGTGTACATGGAGAGGAATTCCAGCAGTGAATGCTATAGGTCATGTTGAAAAGAACCTTTTTCTTGTTTATTAAAGCTAAGTCTTAAAATAGTCTCTGGCATCTTTGGTTCTTAAAATTGGACTCTTGCCAGAGGTGAGTGAGTAGGGGAAAGTTTGAAGCAAATTTTATGTGGTTGTTTTCTGTGGGTAGAAGGATGGAAAAATAGTAAAAATGAACTTCATATTTCTCTGGTTTTCTTGGAGCTTAGAAGTGACTGACCTAGTCTCACTTTTACAGTGTTTTCTTGGGCTAGAGTATAGATTTGGGAAAGAATAATACTTGGCAGTATTGGGGGAGAGGTCACATGGAAGCATGGGCCTTACAATGTGCACCCCACTTTTATCCTTCCCTGTGAGAAGACCTTAATTTGGTCAGTCCCCACTTTTCAGCTCTGTATGTTCCTGGAAGCCACATTTCACAATGCACATGCATAAGACATCTTATTTCCTTGGGAATGGTAAGTAGTGTTTGAACAGTCATTACGTTATATATGCCGATATTCTAAGCATTTCAAACACATTAGTTACCTAATCCTTATAACAGCCTAATGAAGTAGGCTGTATAGATGAAGAACTTGAGAAGTGGAGAAATTGAGTAACTTGCCTAGATCACATCTCATTAGTGGGAACATTGGTGTTTGAATTTAGGCAGTTGGACTTCAAAGCTTATTATTGAACCACGATAATATAAATTGTCTCTCACTGTTAAAACATCATGATTTTTAAACAAGGATTTACCAGTCAAATCAGATTAAGAGTATGTCATGATAGCAAAGATGCATTAATTCATCTATTTAGATATTCTGTCTGATAAATAGAAAATATTTGACAAATAGGAAAAATTCTGATTCTTTTAAAAAATAGGGATAAAAAATAAAAAATAGGGATAAATGTATCAATCAGATTGACTATACACAAATTTTGCTATCATGTAAAACTGGAGAGATACAATTTTCTGTGACATCAATTTGACTATAAGAATATACTGAAAAATGTAATTGGGTATGTAAGCCTGTGTCCTAGGCTGCAGAAAGGCCTTGGTGATGTGAATGGAGGGGTCTCCTCTGTATGACCTGCTGGAAGTGTGTGCTGGGACCTTTCCACCATCCCCTATGAAGGGTGCAGTCTTCCAGGGTTAGTTTCTCTACCTGTCCTCTGGCTTCCCTGGTGTTTGATGAAAAGGCTGAAGATAAACCTTCTGTGTAGCTTTGGCTGAAGGCAGGAGATGGTTACTTGCTTCTGGGTGGATCTCATGGAGTTCTGGGAGTCTGGGGTGGAGGTAGAAAATCTGTCTGAATCCCCAGGGCAGTGGGAAAAGAGTTTGGCTAGCAGTGTAATAAAGTTGCCTGTGTGCACAGACAATGCCCTTCACTTACCTCTTGCTCTTTCCCATCTCTCCCCTGCCCCACGGGCCACTCTCTGTCTGTAGCACAGACCCTGGATTCTCATGGCCTACGGGATGTGGGCCTGCTGGAGTGTGCTGGGGGCCCCTGGAGTGGTCATGGTTCTCCTCCACACCATCATCGCGTTCTGTGTGGCCCAGTTCCGGTCTCTGTTCCTGTCCTGGCTCTGTTCTCTGCTCCTGCTGTCCACACTGAGGCTCCAGGGTGTGGAGGACATAAAGGTAAGTGTCTTGGTCTTTTGTCATAACACCTCCAGGGAGGTGCAGGGTCCCCTTTTCAGGCATCCCAGTGGATGCTTTTGTTTCCCAACAAGCAGTTGTAGACCCTTGATGAGGCGCCCCTAGTGGCCGTACCAGGTATGTGCGGTAGCCTGTAGTTGCTTTGCGCAGACCCAACTTGTCTCAGACCTGGGAGGCTGCCCTGAACTTTCTTTCCTGTTTGAATTGCCGCAGGGTGTCCCCTGTGGTACAGGACCAGAGGGTCAGGAACAAAGGCAGGGAAGTCCTCTAGACATTTGAACAAATGCCCTACTAGTTTTAGGAAGCGTTTTCACTCCTATTCTTTATCTCGTTTTCAGCTCAAAGTGGTTCTGAGACAAGTAAGACAAGGGGTTTCTTCTTAGTTTATGCAACAGGTTTATTTTTTAATCAACTCACTCAGATAATAATGAAAGCTCTTTTATTTAGAAAGTGAAACAAGCTTTCATCATTTTTGTGAGTACACCGGTATCTGCACACACACCACTGCCTCTTGGTGCCAATGGAGGGTGACCTTGGACTCAGACTTCACTTTGGCAGCTTCTGTTTATACTCTGTAAGTTTTTCTTTAACAGGATCTTTGACTTCTTAGCTTTGTTTTTTCCTAGTCATGACAGCAGTGTATTTGTAGTCTGAGAGTAGATATTGAACTTGGGCTAGGGCGTGTTGGCCAACAAAGAGGTAGCACCCCAAGTGTGGGAGTCCTGAGTGCTGCCATGGATGGCACCCCTCAGTCAGCTCTTCCAGCACTGTGTTTCTGGTTCCAGATCATTGCCTAGACAGCTTTGAGCTGTCTGCTCTCTCAAGAGGAATTCAGTGATTCAGCTCTGCTGTGCGAGCTGGGGCCTGAATGAGACCCCTCAGGCTGTCTGCATAGCTTCCTTGTCTCACACATCTGTTGAACATATGCTTTTCAAGTTTGAAAATCAGTCTTGTCATCAAGACTGCAAGCCATCAGGTCTGTGTTTCAGGGCAGGGAGTATTAGTCTACATGGAGCTCTCCTTGGGGAGAATTGCATGCCAGGAGGAGGCAGTCCATGGCGCCAGGTTGCAGTATGTGGCTTGGGGCTGTGGGCAGTAGAGCCTGTCAGCCTCATGATCAGTCAGCTTCGACAACTACTGAGTTGAGAGAGCTAAAGCTCTCAAAACATTGGGGGCTGGTGGCCAGGCCAGGCTGCTTTGTTCTCTCTCTCCATCCTTATCTGCTTTTGGAACCTGGGAAGTCTTCCCTTTTCTTGTTAGACATTTTAAATTCTGTCTCTTTGAACCAACCTCATCCTATTCCTCACCAACCTATCCTCTTGTCATCTTCAAAGTACAGTCTCTAAACCTGGTGCTATCAAAGCCTCCATCTCCTGCTTGGGTGGTTTCTCTCCAGCTCCTCAGGTGGAATCACAGAGCGGTGATGGAGTACGTCTGGGCTGTTGAGCTCTGTGCTGTTTTTCATGTTCACATGCTGTGACATAGATCACCATAGGCTTCTTGGCATGGTGAAGTGGTTTGTGTGCCTGGCCTTGCAGACCAGCATATAAACTCTTTGAGAGTATTGTCAGTCACACCAGGCACCTGGGCACAGGACTCCAGCCAGGTTAGTTCTCTGGGGATGCCTAGCTACAGTGAGTGCGGCACTAGAAATGTGACGAGGCAGAGGAAGAGATGGGAGGGTTGTTAAAATTTGTGAGAGGCCATGGATTTGGACCGGGTTTCTATCTTGGGCCAGGACTAACAAACCAATGTGGACTTTAATAGCAGTGACTTATCTGTGGTTGGTTGCCTTAGGATCTGTAGCCAATTAACTGATTAAGCTGTGAACAATTAAGTACTTAAACTGTAACCAATTAATTGGTTGATTGAGTAGACTGTAGCCAGTTAAGTTGTTTTCCATCTGGCTGGAGTTCTCAGAACCTGCTCTGGTTTTGGGAGCTCCCAATTTATGAATCCTGTTTTGCTTTGTTTTGTTCTTTGCTTGAGTGAACTAGTAAATCTAACTGTTCTAAAGATTTTCCCTTTAACAGGTGTGTGCAGTGGCTCACAAGCTCCAAGCGACCTGGTCACTTACACCTAGTATGTAAAGGGCCAGAGCTCTCCAAGTGCTGTGTGACACTAACAGCTGTGTTTCCTTGGCGCAGAGTGTCCTCCTTTCTCTCTTACCATCATCCTGTTAACATTCCTTGCACAGAAACTCTCAGGAAGTCGTGATATTCTGTCTTCAATCTCTGTGGGGCTGGAATTCCTGGGATGTCTTTATTTTTATTCATTATTCACTTGCTGGCTCACTCATGGATCCAGATAACCATGCTGAGAATGTGAGGGACCTGAGTCCTGGACAATGGGAAAGGACTCGGTGGGAGAGGTGAGTCTGGCAACCTGGTTTCTGAGCTCTTCTGCTTCCCGTCTCATCTCACTCTTGAAGATGGAGTCTGTTCTTTAGCTACAGCCTCAGTCTCATCTGGAAAACAGAAGTGACAGTTATTTTACCTTTATCAGAGATTGTTCCCAGGTGGAATCTACATTAAGCAAAGTGACAGATGTAGTATTTTGAAAGATTGGGTATTTTTTTTTGCTACTATTTGGCCAGTATTTTCTGTACCCTTACCAGCATAGCTGAGCTAATACATTAAGCACATACATCCAAATATGGGCTTGTAAGCACAAATAAGGTAGTGGTTTTGGGTTAACCAAGGAACCTTAACTTTCCAGATTGATTGGGCAGTCATTTAGACCAGTGTGCTTAAAAATGGATTTGTAACAAAAATAAAAATAAATTAACATCTAACTTTTTGGACCTGGCAAGGGCTTAAAACAGAATGTAGTTCTGTTTTTCATTTCTTGGGAGACAGTATCTGTTATGGATGTTGGTGGTGAATGTTCAGTTGTCGTGTGGATTTACAGTGGCAGGTAAACATGGTGGCAGAGAGAGCAGATGACCAGGAAGAAGACCTTTTCTCTTGATCTGAGTATGCTCCACCCCATTGGTGACTTATCCTGGATGTAAAGTAGGTGCTATTTAGGATTAGTTTTTCTGTCAGGAGCTTTAGAAGACCCTCACTGATCAAATTTCTCCTTCTTCTGGCTGTTACTTGCATATATATGACCATAGTGTGTTTTCTCACCAAGCAACAATATATACATATTATGGAAAATGTAGGACAATATGTAGATGATGAGCTATTCCATGTTTTCACTTTCTCCAGTATTGTTAACATTTTATCACACTTCCTTCTTGCCTGTGGATCCACATGCATGTTATTTTTGTCTTGCGCTATGGAATTGCATTTTTAACACACTGATCTCCTTGATATACATGAAGGGCAGGAATTACAGAATTTCATTGAATATTTGTCTCCGAAGGTCATTTAATGAAAAGAGGAGAATTCTGAGATGCCTTAAATTACAGGACAGAGAAAGGAAGGAGGAAACAGACAAAAACATTTATTTTAATTGATAGCTCTAAGCTTAAGTTGACAAAGAAAAAGAACTGCTCCACATTCTTGTATGTTACAGATCAGCTATCAAGCCATGTTGTATGCTACAGATCAGCTATCAAGCTATCATGTTGTGCTTTTAGAACCACATAGTCAAGAAGTAGCCATGCTTTTCTTTATGGATTCTCTTCCTCTTCCAGAACTTTATTGCTTTGTTTCTTCCTGCTTTTATCTATACCAATGTAGGTTCAGCGTAAGCATTTTATGTTTCCTTCTCCCACATTTTTGCCATGAAATACCCCAGCTCCAGTTGATGTTTTTCAACTGCTGGCTAACCATTCTGTTGGTGGGTGAGGGAGTTTGTCCCAGGACCAGTTTATTTTATTTTATTTTTTGAGACAGGATCTTGCTAAGTTACCAAGTTGCCCAGGATGGGCTGGAATTTGTGGTCTTCTAGCTGCAGCCTTCCAGACTGCTGGGATTATGGGATTTACCGCCACAACCGGTTAAGATGGGTCCTTTTATTTTTGTCTGGCATTTGTAACAGCTTTCATAAACCTTTCATTTCAGAGTCGTCTTAGTTTCAGCTGTTTGATTGAACATACTAATAACAGAAAAGCAATAAGAAAAATCCATTAAAGGCAGAATGTGACAGTCACAGGTTCCTTATGGCCATCGGCATTGCTGGAGTAGCTATGGGAGTGTCCATTGATGTGGCTGACCTCCGTGCTATCCAGGGTGTCATTCATAGATGCATATTCAGGAAAACTTCATTATGTGCCAAGTCAATGCTTGATGTTATAGATAGTTTCCTCTCCACTGCTCTTTAATGCCTCAGCTAAGCACAAGCTGTGCCATACTGAGCTGTGCCCCAGCTCTTACTGCTTCTTTTGATTACCAGTGAGGTTTATAGGGATTCATTTGTTCTGTGCTTCACTGATGGTACAGCTGCTGTGCCCAGGAAGAGTGTTCCTCATGGGCTCCTCAGAGCGTGGTGACTATGCTAGCTGGCTTCACTGGGATGGGATGTTGTCCTTTTGGCCGCTTACAGGTTGTCCTGTCCTTTTTGCTTTACAGAGGAGGTGGTATCAGACTGACAGTGAGTACTACCTGTTGCAGTTCACACTGACTGTCCGCTGTCTGTACTATACCAGCTTCAGCCTGGAGTTTTGTGGGCAGCAGCTGCCTGCCACATGTGCCTCCCACTCCTTTCCTTGGATGCTGGCCTACGTCTTCTATTATCCTGTCTTCCACAATGGGCCTATCCTCAACTTCCCAGAGTTCTTCAAACAGGTAGGGGACTGGACTGGTAGTGGGGAGCTTGATAATGCTGTCCATGTTGCTCTGCTTGCCTGCATGACTTGAGTCTCTACACTTGGGTGTGTCCATGGATGAAAACACACACCATTCATTGACACAAGTTTCTGCAAATAGTTCAACTATATCAGAGAGCAAACTGGTACACTGAAAGTTGACCTGTCTCTTATATGTCAGCTCTAGGTCCTAGCCTTGATTCCAGGTGGCCTGTGACTCCCAGGATCCATAATTCGGCATGTGGGAACTTGGGAACTACTGCTTCCATGGAAGCCCCAGGGGAAGGAGAAGTTTGATTATTGCTTGGAAAAGTGGAAAGAAAACTATCTGTGCTGTTTGCTGTCTGGGAAGTAGTAGTCTGGGAATTATTTGGTGATCTAGATGAGAAAACAATAAAGGTAAAGATTGTTGGAAGGGAACATTGCATTTGCAGGTCCAAGCTGGGTCCTGCTTGCCCTCTCTGGAGAGCATCCTTCTAAGAGATGATGAGCTAGGTAGCTCGTCTCCTTCCCAGTGCACCTTCGCCCAGCTCCCCAACGTCTTCCCTCCCTCAGCCCATAGCTGGTATCACTGGACATGCTTAAGCTCATTCACGTTAGGTATTTATGCTCAACAATACTTAAAAGAGTTTCCCAAGGGCTGTTTCTATCCACCCATGCCACCAAAGCAGAACAGTCTTGGTGGAGGAAAGAACAAAATGTACGGACATGCATATAACATAAAACACCATACACACAATACACATATGCGTGCACACTCCTGGAAGCATAGTTCAGAGCTTAGGACCACCAGTAGTGTTGCTCATTTCTGAGGGACGGGGTCAACATGAAAGGTGCCATTGAAAAAGGAGGCTCCGAGAAATGACTTACTTTGCTTGAAAAATTCTACTGAGTTACATATTGGGTTTAAAAGTAGGTTTTTACATTGTAACAATAATATGATATGCTAAAATGGTCAGTGAAATCTTTTAAATGTAGGTTAGTGTATGGTCTCTCATATTTCCGTGTGGGTTACCTAGAGCCGTTTCCAAACTGTGTTTGAAACTGTGTTAAGTGACTGCTAGAAGGCTAACATGGTGTAGTGACGGCAGCTAATTGTCTCACTGAGGTCCTTGGATCTGCAGCATCTCAGGCCTGGCCCCAGGCTGCCTGAGCTTGGGGTGGGGCCCAAAAATATGGCTTAAAAGACCTTCCAGGTGATGTGGACCATGCTTCTGGCTCAAAACACTATCCTGATTTCTTCTGTGTGGGGAGGCTGAGGCACACAGAACAGGGTGGGCCGAGTCCTCCACATTGTGTCTCTCTCACGAGCTCCTTGGCTTAGTGAATTTTGAATGTTTTCAAACTCCCCAGCCAATAACTTTTAGATGAAGCATCGACTCTTCTCCTCCCTGGGAACCAATAGTAATTCTCACAGAAACCAACTCAGTCCATTCAGGGGGAACAAATTATTTTCCACTGTGCATCTTATCAATGAGTAGATGTGCTCTATGGGGTCTGAACTTTATTATGCACGATTATTAGAGCTTTAATTTTTTAATCTCTTTTTAAATTGTGGCCTTTCAGATCTGGCAGGTGTATTAAAGGCATGTCTTTGGGTTCTGTGAGTTTTGAGATGACTGCTCACCAAAATCCTTGGCCAAGAGCTGTGACTCTCTTAGGTCTCAGTATACATATGAAAAGGGGAAGAAGAGTCAACATTTTCCTGCAGGGGTTCAGGTAGAGACTCCAAGTTCCATTTATGTCTCACCCCTCTCTTTCTAGTCCTTCCAAATGATAGCAAATGTGGAGTCCAGGGAATTTGGAAAGGCATAGAAAAGAGAAAGGTCAAGAAAAGCTACAGGGAAAATAAAACATGACCCAGGAGGTCTCTACAGTTGTCAGGGGACTCTTGTGAGGTTCTTAGCCCTTGCAGACAGAGAGAGGAGCTGAAATGCGAATTCTGAAATTCAGATTCATACTTAGATGGCCAGGCAAATGCATAGCAACACAGAGCAGGAGATGGGGCTTCACCACCAGGGAGCAGCAGAGCCCCACTGCGGACCCAACCCAGAGGGAAAGGCAGTGTCCAGGGACACTCAAGCTGCAGGTGATAAAGTGAGTGGAGCACAGGCCTGGAGAATGCATCGCCTGCCTGCGTTTTTTAGCACATACATACGCGAGATGAGAGAAGTATGGAAGGATTCTGTCATTTAAGGCATGTAAACTTTTGCACCCTTCAGTTACAAATAGGTAAGAATCTCGCATGTTACAAGGCTGTTTCTGATGACAGTTAGACTTTCAGAAACATGAGCTACAGTGCTTTTGGCCATGCAGCTGTAGAATTCAGATCCTGAGCTGCAGTGAGGTGGGATCCAGGAGGGTTCAAGGAGGATCAGTGTGCTGTTCTTATGTTCAGCTGTGAGCCTGTGCGACTTCTTTTGCACAGGGAGGGAAAAGGTGAGGCCAAGAGGTGGCCTGGGCCTTCCCTGCCCATGCTCAGCAGGGAGCTGGGCATGCAGCTGGAAAGCAGAGGCTCCAGAGCCCAAGTGCCTGGGTTTGCATTCCTGCTCTGCCTTGTCTGGAGAGTGGCAGGGGAGTCAATTCATTTGCACTCCAGCTGTGAGCCACGAAGAGCAGCAGTACCTCCCTTATAGGGTTGTTGTGAAGGCCAAATGGTGGTATGCTGCTCCTGTAGCTTGAGACATTACAGACATTACAGTTACTTACTCCTATTTTTGTTGCTATTATTAGAGAAAAGCAGGTGTCAATACTGTGGTTGGTTTAGACCAGCAGTGCCGAGTGTCTAGTCTTGTGCATAGTGGTACACAGTAGCAGAGATGCTGGAAGTGATCCTCCTCAGCCTCTGAGGAGCTTAGTGTCTTGGCTCCATCTGTTTGAAGATACTCAGGAGGCTGCTGGGTGGCTGGTAAGGGCAGGCGAGTGGGTCGTGTCCCCAAAACTCTTTTCAGGGTGGCTGAAGATGGCCCTGGCTCTGAAGAGTGCCGTATGATGCTGACTGTACTGATACTGACAAAGTACTCAATCAAGCCAGCTCTCAGGTTCTGGGTCACACACACTCAGATAACCTGACAAGGGAGATGTTGTTGTAACCACCTCATAGACAAGTAAGTGAAAGTAAAGAGTCTCAGAGTACTTGGCAAAAGGAATAAGAAATAGGCCGTGGCATGCTGAGTTGGTGAGACAGCAGGTAGACGCGTGGTTTACCTGCAGGTTTGGAGACAGCAGCCAGCCAGACCAGGTCCCAGGCTACAACATCGATACCAGCAACAGCCCCATGAGCTGTCTGAGAAGGACCGTAGTGAGCCACCACCTGCTGAGTGCCAGGCTGGGCAGCGAGGGCTGCTCGGGAACAGGGTATGGCCTGTGACTAAGGAGTGAGGAACAGCTGTCGCGCACTCTGAAGCAAGAGGGCTCCTGCCTCTGCTCGCTTCTCTCCAACGTTTGTGTTAGTAGTGAATGACAGAAAAAACCTTTCATTTTTGTGTACTGTCATCTTTAATCATTAGAATGTCTCTGGCAGAGAGAGAAGGCTTCAATATTCCCTTTTATGCAATTTGCATGAAATGAGGTTTTAAAATATAATGTGTTTTAAGATGTACTTTACAGATGAGTTCATGTTTTTTTTTTTTTTAGTGGAGCCTGAACTTAAAATTCCTCTGATGGCAGTTTGCAGTGGTCTTAAGGTTGACAGTCCCCTCAGTTGGCAATATCGTAAATAAAATACTTGCATGTAGACCAGACAACAGCTGTGCTCATTAGATGAGCTCTGTGTAGCACTAGGCTAGGGTATAAATGGATGGTCACAATGACACAACCCTGGAAAAGACAAATAGCCTTCATTTATGGAAAAGCAAACAGTGTGAACAGCTGGATTATTTCCCTTCTCCTAAAAGAAGTCCAGCCCTTAGGTCCTGCCATGACACATAATTATGCCTTCCAACCTGAGGGGAATTTGGCCTACAAAAAATAGCTAAGTCATTGGGAAGCAGTCAGTCACATTGTGGCCGCTAATCACAGGTGTGTGTAGAATATTAGGCTGCACATGCTTGAAGAGGCTCAAGAAGATGGGGTCCGAAATGACCTCAAAGGGTGACAGCTGCAGCTGAGAGGCAGCTGGGAAGATGCTTGGCACTGGTTGTGTCCTGGTCCCCTCAGAGCCAGTTATCTTCTCTACTCCTGAGGGTGGAGCTGCACACGGTAATGCCCTGAGCCCTCAGACACAGGCCTTCTTATTAAGAGGACCTATAGTGCAGGTTGGTTTATGTTCAGTAGCCTGAAACACCATGGGCATAGTTGTTTGCTTAAAAACTGGAGCTGAGCATGTTATTGAATGGCTGTGATCCCAGTGCTCTGGGAAGCTGAGGCAGGACAATGGCAAGTTTGAGCCCAGTCTGGGCAATTTATGAAGATCGTGTCTCAAAATAAAAAACTGCACATTGGTGTCTGGTGAGGGCCCATCCATGACACTCCACATCATGTTACTGCATGTGGCAGAGCCAGTCATTGGCCACCGTTATGATTTCATCACCTCTCAAAGACCGCACTTCTGGTCTCAAAGATTGTCAATCAGGTCCCGGGGCTGGGATTTCAAAATATGAAGTTAAGAGGGACACACACATTGAGACCGTAGTATTGTTTTGGTACTGGTTCCTTATTTGCTGACTGTTATTAGGTCACGATGAGTTTGCCTTTGATGTCTAGAGGAAGGATGGAGGATGAAGAAAGATGTAGAAAGTGAAGAGTGAGTGAGGTGAGAAGCTAAGGAGGAAAAATTACGTTAGCATAAAAGAGAGGGGAGACTGTTGTTAGAAGACGCTGGCTTCCTGATGAGAGCCCTGACACTGGGCATCTGTGAGAGGACGGATGTAGAATAGAGTGGCCCTGACACACCTGCTCACTGACAGACAGGTCTGAAGTTTTCAGTTTTACTTTCATCCTGATTACAAAAATAGTTCATTTAAATTGTCAAAAACCTCTAAAAGATAATCCAAAGATTACTGCTGTTATCATTGTGGTGTATATTTTCCACCTTCTCCTTGTGTTATTCATGTTGAATAAAAATTGGTCTGTGGCTGTAGAATACTGAGGGGCACTCATGCATTTAACCAGCCCTTTGCTATCAGATACTTGGATAATCTCCTTTTACTTCTCCTTCGTAAAGTAGTGTAGACATCTGTGAGTTGGCAGTAGGCATTTCTGCCCTGACGATGTCATGATCCACTGGCTCATAGACCCAGATGCTTTGTAGGGCTTCTCTGTGTGTATGGGCTGGCAGGAAAGAGTCAGATCTTAGTTTATGCCCAGAAACAGATCTGCTCTGGGTCAATATTGCATGGCTGCCCTTGAAGTTTCTGTGATCACTACAACGCAGTTTTATCCATTTCCATTGGAAGATGGTGAGAATAAGTGGTCCAAGGGAAAGGTAAGCAGACTGAAAACAGCTCCTTCATGCAGCTCACTGGACTGCCATGGAGTCAGCAGGATTGCCTTGCCTGGCTTCTGGTGTTAGGAAGATAGTTTTGGGAAGTGGGAGGGTAAATGCTTAAAAGTGGAATAAAAAATCCCCTGGGATATGGGCCTCCCTTCCCATCTGTGGGTAGTGCCTGCTGCTATCCTGATGGCAGAGGAAGCCATAGCATCTGGGTTGCCAGTGCGGAGAGCAGCTGCAGGGGTGCCCCAGGGTACCCTGGTGTCAAGGAGACACCATACGGACAGAGGACACACAAACTCCTGGACCTCTAAGCTGTTACTCATTAAAAGTATGATTTGTATTTTTTCCTGAGGCATTCAAGGACTTAAAAGTGATTTTGCTAAAAAACAAACAAACAAGCAACTCATAATGACTCCACACTTAGATGTACAGGTATCCATCCTATAGGTATCTGTCTCCTGTATTACCTTAAGATGTTGGTTTTCATCCTTATTTAGCTGCCCATTTTGGCATGAAAGTCATATAGGGCATGCCTTTGTAAAAGCTGTTAAACAAGGTTCATTATCCCTAAATTTACATTTCCCGTCAAGATAGGACACCAAGATAAGAGTCTTTTAGGGGTGTTTAGTTACCATTAAGCACCTGGAAGTCTCCAGTCATTGCCCTGTGGTTACAGCAGAACCTCTGTAAGACCAAAACTGTCCCAAAAAGAACAGTCATCTCATGGAAACTGGACAAGGCTAAATAAAACCTTCTGGGTCCGTCCTGGCAGAACCAGCACTGAGATCAGGATTACTCAGAGCCATCTCAGCAGATCTATAAGAGCTGGTCCTATTCTTTGGTTAATGGATCAGTCTCATCTCCTCCATCAGGGCTGTGTACCTTGAGCTCCCCCAACTCAAGTCCCTCACTTTCATTTAAATTGTTTCTTACTTTCCAACTCTCTCTAATAAATCTGCCTGCCTCTGACATACCCTGAAATTCGAGAACCTACCTGGGTGAATTGGGAAATCCTCTTCCCTGGGGGACCTCCTTGGATTGACCAGTGACCTAGGAATGGCCTTTCTAGTTTGCTTAGTGTCGTGAGCCTAAAAGTCCAATGCTAAGTCAAGTTGATGTCCTTTAGTAGCCACGATGTACAGGTGTGTCTCAGGTTCAGCATGGCTACATGCTCACTTCAGCCTTGGGAAATCTCAGTCTTGTGAGATGCAGAAAACTTATGATCGTTCTTTTTAGCTTTTTTGTGTGTTCATCTAAGTGGCTTAGGGATGAAATAGAATGACTTAAAATTTTTACAGCATGTTTTTGAATTCTAAAATCTCTGTGTTTGTATTACTGCAAAGCTGGGAATCTTGGCAGAATATTTTGTCTGTCTTGTCCCCTGTATTGAGTATTCATGTTCAGTGCTGATTGAACATCCCTAATCTCAAAATCAGAAATGCTGCAAAATGCAAAAGTTTTTTAGCAGACTTTTAGATTAGGGAGGCCCAACCAGGGATATCCATTGGGAATATTTGGATATCCTGAAATCTGGAATGCTTCTGGTCCTAAACATTTTGAATAAGGGGTCCCCATAGTTCTCCTATAAGCAACCAAAACACCCTCTCTCCCTTTATGCCTTGGCTCTGATCTCTTTCCTATTATTTCCCTGTGGCTTGGATTCTGGGACTTGTGAGGAAGACTGTGAAGAAGGTACACACAGGAGACACATAATAAATAGTAACTTTGTGCTTTTATATGCCAGGTACTGACCTTAGTGCATCAAGTATTTTATCATAGATTAATCACTGCCAAGTTTCTGAACTTTCTATAAGGGGAAACTAAAACAGGATTACATGGCTTGTGCTAGAATTTGATCCTGATTGAACCTGACTAAAGCCTATGTTCTTAATCATTATGATACATTGCTGCTGAGCAAGACATTTGTCCCCTGCTTTGTTTCAAAAGCAATTTGTGGTCAAATCACACAGAGAGAGACTCATAATTTTCTTTCTCTCATTTTTTGGTTCTACTTATCACTCTTCCTTTCTCTCACCAGTTCTGTGCCTCTTTTTGCCTTAGCCATAGACATGCATGGGTGATGGGTGAAGACAGCCAGGCCAGTATCTGGAGTCCAGAGAGCACAGGTCCCAAGGGTGGGAACATACTGAGTGCCTGGGTTTTTTCAGGGCCTTTGGTCAGGGATGGGAAGAGGGGGGCAGATGCAAGACTTGTCACAGTTCCTAGCATTGGGGTAGCTTGTCGGCTTCCTTCTCATATTTGGAATGATTTTCACTAAAGAACCTTGAATATTCCCAAGCTAAACCAACCCAACCCTTTGTTAGTAGCAATGACAGTATAGTTTTGGAGAAGTTTATTAAGAACATTATTGAGGGGACACTATTTTAGAAATGAGGCCACAAGCTAATGCCTTCTCTCTGTTTCCATGCCAGATGCAGCAGCCAGAGCTCTGTTCACTGAAGGACAGCCTCTGCATCCTGACCTGTGGTCTGGGCCGCCTGATGTGTTGGTGGGTACTGGCTGAGCTGATGGCCCACCTCTTGTATATGCACGCCATCTACGGCAGCATCCTCCTCCTGCAGGACGTCAACTGCTGGACATTAGGTAACACAGCAACCCTGCCAGGAAGGAGGAGCCCTGGTAGTTGGTTTCAGAACAGATTTGCATGGGAGGCACTTAGCATGCAGCTGCCTTGAGCCAACCTGTCCTTGTGTAACCTTACTCTTCCATGGCCAAGATTACACAGTGGGAAGCCAGGAGATCAAGGGCTCAGGGAAGCCTCCTTGTGCTGGGATCCTGCTGAGCTTAGCTGAATGTGCGTCTTCCTTGAATTACTCTATCACATGTAGCAGTAGAGAGCAAGCATTGCTGGGGGCAGTCTAGGGGTTCGCTTCAAGGCTGAGCTGTTCTGCAGTGTGCCTCTTCCTGTTTGAATGTCCAGGAAAGAGCATGAGCTTTAAAGTCAGATGGGCTTACATTTGGATCCCACCCGCTCCAACCAATGGCAGGCAACCTTTGTGCCTTATTAAATCTGTCTAAGCATTACCATCTTCATTTCTAAAGTGAGACTAGCCTTTGTGGAGTGGTTTCAATGAAATAATATGCATTAAGTGTGTACTTAAGGAGGTGGCTGGTGTATAGAATAAATGGTATGTGTGTGTGCGCACACAGGAATGTATGCACTTGCCCTATCTTGCCTCTTTTTCTCAGCTACCTGTTTCTCTACACTGCCAGGCAGGCAGGATGGAAGTCTTACTTCCTTTCCAGTGCAGGATTTGCTGAAGAACCTGTTATCCTTTATTCCTGTGGCTGGCACAGCAGAACTATGCCTGTTCTAAACCTCCCTCCCTTGTCCTGTCCTCTGAGAGATCCTGGGGGCCCTCACTGTTGCTCGCTGCCCACCAGCCCATGGCTGCAGCAGGGGTGTGTTCTTCCTGCAGATGGAGCCGCTCTTTGCCTAGACTTCTGATTTGCTTGATGATTTACAGATTTTTAAACTCTTGATTGCCCTTGTGTCATACATACTTGATCAGAGAGTTCCTGGGGGAAGAAATCTTTTCAGAATGAAAAAAAGGTGAATTGTCTTAATGGCAGATGACACTTTCCAAACAGATCTTTTCTTTCTTTTTTAAAACCAGATTATGCGACTTCTTACCACATTTTCTTTGGCTGCAGAAGACTCTTTAAATTTTTTTATCAACATGCAATAACGGCTCACATCTATGGGAGACAGGGTGATGTTTGAACACTTGTATGTACTATGCACTGATAAAATTCAGAGTAATTCGTATTTGCAGTGTCTTATTTGTTATATTTGAAGACTGTGCAGTTTTAGTGATAAAATGAGACAAAGGGGGAGGACTAGGTGGAGGCTTGTCCTAAATCACATCCCCGTGGGACAGCACCCAAATTAAGAAGTTGTTTTAGTTCTGGTACTGTTAGCTGAGCAGGAGGAAGCACAACTCAAAGTGGGTCTTAAGCTAGGGACCCTTACCACGTGTAGCACTGTCACCTGAGATCAGCATGCAGCGTGGTGAATTAGTGACAGAGCCGGTGATCTGGTCCTTAGCCCTCAGTTTAAGAGCTGAGCAGAATGACCCTTCATCATAGCTGCCCTGCCTGCCCCCCGCCTGTGCTGGCCAGGCACACCTCATCTTTGTCTTTACCATCCTTCCAGTCAAATCCCTAAAATTGCATTTTGACCTCTTCATGTAAACTGATTGCTATTTGTTGTGTTTTTCTGTGACTTCTGTTTAACATTGTTTTTGAGATGTGTTGGTACTGATGCACAGAACCATGAACCATTATTCTCACTGTATTCAGCTGCCTGTTCACTTGGAGAGATGCCTCAAGTTACCTGTCTGTTCTACATGTAAAGGCCCTTTGAGCTTGTCTGGGTCTTACCCTCTGTGAGTCTCCTAGAACTCATAACCCAGTTTCCCTGTAGGGTGGAAGCTTTTGGCACATGACCCACAAAAAGAAATGCATTTTGCATTATGTGTGTCTGCAAATGCTTATGAGACCATACTTTAATCCTCTAGCAATGTGTTTTGGTATGTTCTCTTTTTCCCCTGGTATTTTATTTTCTATTCCTTACTATTTCATAGGAAAACGCTGATTAGAAACTGCTCAACCAAGACACTATCCAGAGTTTATAAATCATTGCTCTAAATACACACCTAGAAATGAAACTGATGGATTGTGTGCAATGCAAGCCTTCAGGTTTACAAACAATGCCAAATTATTTAGGTTAGGTGAAATAGTTTAAGTTCTTGACAGTGTCTGAAAGTTTCCACTGCTTAAAATTCTCATTGGCACTTGATACTGCTGTTTACTTATGAAAATGTGATGGGTGTGAATTGTGCCTTATAATTTTAATTTGTGTGTCCTTAATTACTAATTAGTTAAGTATTTTTAATAGGTTTACAGATTTGGCATATCATTTTCAGTGATATGACTTGATAACTTTTGTTGATTTTTCTAATAGGACTTTTTTGTGGTGTCATGGAAGTTATTTTTTCCACATGACCACCTTTTTTTAGTTTGTATTTTGTTGAACATATTAATGTCTTCTTCTGGTTTGTGGTTTGCCCTTATTTTTTCTGCTGTCTTTCCATGAATAGACTTTATTTTATTGTAGTAGCATTTATAAACTTTCTTTCATGCTTTGTGTTTAAATCATTTAAAAATAATTCTTTACTATTCCAAGGTTATAAAGATAATCTCTTCAATTTTCTTCTAAAGGTTTTAAAGATAAGATAAAGTGTCTTTGGTTTTTATGTACTTTAGTATTGTAAAAAAGGAAATGTATAGATCATCCCAAATTTAAAAAGGAAAAAATTACATTATCATCTGTCTAGAGTTCACATTTGATAAAGTTTTAATGTTTACCATTCCCCATTGTTTACTATACACAAGATTATTATTTCCCCAGATGAATTTATGCTCAGTATGTCCTGAATAATTTTGAATCCTGAGTTTTGTTTTAGTATAAGAGAAGCCATGTGATATTTAAGCTTGTGTGTCTCAGTTTACTTAACATTATGGTTTCAAGTATGTCCGTTTTCCTACAGATGACTTAAATTTATCCTCTGATATGGTAGAATAGTACTACTCTAATGTGTATAGATACTACATTTTAAAAATCCATTCATCTTTTGATAGACGTATAAGCTATTTCCAAGATTTAGCTATTGTGAATTATAGCAATAAACATGAGTATCCATACACACTGTAATATAATGTCTTTAACTCTTTTGAGAAGGTATCTAGAAGGGGACTGGCTGGTTCAATGCACTTTCTAGTTTTAGTTTTTTGAGAAATTTTCATACTGATTTTATAAGTTTGCAATCTTACCAACAATGGAAAAGGATTCCTTTCTCCCCACAGTCTTGCCAACATTTGTTATTGGTTGATTTCTTGATGGTAGCCATTCTTTCTTTAGTGAGATGAAATCTCAGTGTTTTTTGAAATTTGCATTTCTTGAATGGCCAGTGATACTGAACATGTTTTCATATATGTATTGGCTGTTCATATTTTACCTGAGAAGTGTGAATTTATTTCAGATGCTCATTTTTAATTGGGTCTTTAAATTTGTGGGTTCTTAATTTTTTTTGAGTTCTAGATATGTTATGGAAATTACTCTTTTGAGGAGTAGCTGGCAAATTTTATTTCCTATTCTGTAGGTTATCGCTTCACTTTTTTGATGGTTTCCTCTGCTGTGCATAAGCTTTTTAATTTGATGTGATCTCATCTGTTGGTTCTTGGTATTACCAAAGATTTGTTTTTATAGTTTTCTTTCTGCATATACAGTCAGGCCTTGAAATTTGTGGGAGATAGGCTCCAGGAAGCTCCCTGGATATCAAAACCTGCAGATGTTCAAGTTCTTTCTATAAAATAGCATAATATTTGTATAACCTACACACATCTTTTTGTATCCTTTGACTGTAGATTATTTTAGATTACTTTAAATCTAGACTATATAATGTAAATGTTATGTAAATAGCCATTATACTGTATTTTTAGGGACTGTCACATGAAAAAAGATCTGTGCATGTTCAATACAGATTTTGTAAACAAATATTTTCATCCTGTGGTTGGTGGAATCTGTTCATGTGAAACCCAAACATATGGAGAACTCACTGCATTTAAAATTTTTGCTTATGTTTTTCAAACATGTTAAATAAATATAACGATTTCATTATTTATATGCTACAACTATGAATGATTTAAAATATGGGAGGATTTACAGTCAGTTTAAATCTGATTCTTCATTTTCTATCTACTGATTCTCACTCATGTTTTAGAGTTTTTGATTGTGAGCTCGTGTTATTTGTCACTTTGCCTTTGGGAACTGTTTAGGTCTGTGTATGGCCTATATTTATCCAGAGAAGATCAATGTTTCTTCTAGGTACCTGGAAGTGTTACCAGTTTGAGACTACATAAAGTTCTTTCTAGTGCTTTCTACATGGAGGTACAGGGAGTGTTGTCCTTTGGAGGTCTGGTTCATGTGTAATCAGAGTCTGAGCTCCAATGTGGTGTGATCCCCAAAAATGGTTCCCTGTCCTCAGAATACAAGCTCTGCGTCCCTAGAGTCTGGCAGGTGTTACCAGGGAAAAGACAAGCACTTTGCTCACTCATCTTTCTGCTTGTATTTCATATCATTTCTGAATTTTATTCATTTTCCAAGTTGTCAATATGTATTTACCTATGTGTTTAAAAATATTTTATTCAGTATTTCTTATGTGTAATCCACTGGGGATGATTCTCAGGATAAGGAGTCTACTATATGGTCAAAAGTGAGAGTCCCACCAGGCCTTTTTGTGAGAAGGGAAAGAAGTTCCTCCTGTAGGCTTCTGAGGATCTCATGGCTGTAAATAGTCATTCATGTGGCAGTCAGTCATCTACAAAGGGAATGAGAATTCCATGATTAGCTGATAACCTGAAATTTCTTCCAAGTCACTATGGAGAAAGAATTTGAGCACTTGAACAAAATTGTATTTCCAGTGACAAAGATTAAGGGAGAGAGTTGTTTGATGGGAATCCCGTATATTTATTTCTTTCTTTTTATTTTAAAGATAGTAAAATCCAACAAAACAAATCAGAACAAAGCCAATAAAAACAAAGCTGCAAAACTGGTACAGAACTTCAAAGCAGGATACTAGGGAAATAACAGTAGCTCCCATAGTATATCTTGTTATCTTTACAATAGTTGTCCATTCCATCAGGTAGAGCAAAATCAAACCAAAAACAAAACACAATAAAACCAATCAAAACATAATATTGAATAAAGCAAAATAATTAATTAGAACAAAGCAAAACATTGAGATTAATATTGGATTTCTAAGACAAGATGGAAGGAAATCCCCCAATATGTTTGCTATATTGCATACTGTCATCCTCCCAAGAGATGCTCAGACTGCTGGCCCTAGACCTGAAGAATCAACCAAACAAATACAAGCATTTATTTGCTTTTTGTACCTTAGTTGATATCAACTCAGCCTGTCCTCCAAACTGGTTGCTTATGGAGAGGTGGGTGTTTAATTCTTAGCCTGTGTACCAGTATGCTCATGGGAGGCACTATCTGACTTTTCCTAGAACTGTGTGCTTTGTGCAGCTTACCAGAAAGACTGGCTAGTTGGCTTCTTGTTGGGCCTTCCCAGTCCCAGCATGGCCAGTTCTCCGGACTGTTTGTTTCTGAATAAGAAGTTGCAGCTTAGTATTTTAGAAATCATTAAAATTATGTGAGGCAGCCAAGAAAACAAAGGATTTAATTTTTGCTAATTGTTTCATGCCACTCTTAAAATAGTTAATTTGAGGCTTACAGTTTGTAGGGTGACCATGCATCCCATTTTATAGACCTGTTGTCCTGGCAAAGCTATGAGGAGTAACCCTTTCCTTCTACAAAGTATCATGATTTAGATAATACCTTCTTCATAATCTTTTGTCACAAAATTACTCTGTTCTTAATCAAATCTTGATTCAAATCAGTAAGCCTTCCATATTAACCCCTTCTCAACTTAAAAATACCATTACTCTGAATTCCCTTTGCACTTGAGTATTTAGCATATGAGCTGAGAGCTGTCACATTCATTTTTCTATTCCATCAGCATTTATCAAGTGCCAAGCATTGCTGTTGGCCGTGGGGATCTAATGATGAATGGGATACAATCCTTGTTCTCAAAAAAGTTCATTCTAGAGAAGTCACATGTGAAGAGAAATGGCTTTCTTTCTTTGTACATGGTTTGATAGGATGGAGATATTTGTATAGAATCAAAGGATAAAGGGCGTCAGAGAGGAGGGCATTACTCTTTGCCCTCCTGCTAACTGTGGGGGGGGGAAGCTAGAGGTTCCATAGGGGAGCTGATACTCTACAATATCAAGCGGACCGGGCTGGGAATGGCATCTGAGCATGAACAAAGATCCTTCCTGGGGTGGGTTGCTCTGGAGCATCCAGGGGATGAGTAGAGCTGCACAGAGAATCTGAGACAGAATGAAAGATCCCCTCAGAAAGAGAGGAAGGAGTTTACAATGGAGAGCTTTAGGGTCATGGTAAGGGGGATTTACTCTATCCTTTAGGACATAAGAATTCGTGAAAGTAGTTAAGTAGTGAGAAATTGGGCTGGATTAGAGGTTCAGAAATGTCAATCTGATTGTAGTACATTGCAAAAGCCATGCAGGCCTTGGCTGCTGCAGCCACTGCTTTCCTTGTGAAATAATAAAGTGAAACTTTCCATATAGGCAGGCATTTGGGAGCCTATTACATATATGTGTTCGCTGAGTCCCTGGGAATGATAGTACCTCTGGGAAAATGTGTCCAATGAAACTAAAGAAGGACGGAAGGTAAAGCTTTAGGGAATGGTAGCATTTGAAAGGAAAGAAGAGAAAGATCCAGCTATGAGTGAACAAGAATCTTAATAACTGAAGGAGGATGTAACTAGTTTCATGCATGTTTTAGGAAAAAAACTGCTCTAATTATCAGAAGCTGATGAGAGGCTGAAAAAGAGACTGAAAAGTCTATCACTGTGACAAAGGGGCAGTCATGGCTGACCTTAGTCATTGTTGGCCTCGTTTATTTTAGGGGATATAAAGCAGGAATGTAGACAGATAAGAGATGAGAACTGGATGTAGTGACTGATATGCTCTTTAGTGGTGTTTCTGATGCTCCAGAGGGGTTGGAATGGAGGAGCCCTGGATCCTGACTGCTCTCTCTCTCTCCATCTTTATGCCCTCCTTGGAGGCCAGGCCGCCATGGAGCTGAATACAAAGATAACCAGTAGCCCCTTTTCTTTCTAGTGCACAGGTCATCCCAGCCTTTGGGTTGGGGACTAATCACTCTGGGATATTTAGAAAGGGCAAAAGCATAAATACAAGGAGATCATAAAGCTTGCAAAAGCCATGCAGGCCTTGGCTGCTGCAGCCACTGCTTTCCTTGTGAAATAATAAAGCAAAACATTCCATATTCTATCCCTTTTAAACTCTTGGCTGTCAGCTCTTGTGGGATGGCACTTTTTTTCTCTGATCCTAAACTACAGTGAAGTCTGAGGTAGCAGCACAGACAGAATAAAGGGTATCTTGTCTCACAAGCATGAAGATACATGACTAAGCTTTCTTCACAAGGGTCTCAGGACTGGGAGACATTCTACCCAGTTTAGAAATAGTCCCTCTGAGCACCCTCAAGCAGAGGCCAGACTGTGTCCACCTTTGGTGTCTGTCTTTCTTGGGTTCACTGCAGAAGCGCTTAATGATACTTAAGTGCAGGTTCAGGTGGACGGAAACATCACAGGGACTCTGCTTCCGCTGGGGCTGGTGTTTGCAGCAGTGGCCAGATGTCTGCACACGTGATCCAAGGTCTTATATAAGGCAGCAAAGGGAAATCTTGCACTTTATGCTTTTATTTCCGAAAGTGATCTGCAGAGAGGTGACAGGAATAATATGCCTGACAGTGGAAGCTGTTTACCGTGAGATGCATTTGATGTGGTTAATCAAATGATGAGACTATTCACCAACTCTGGAAGGTGTTAAATCCTTTCCTGGTGGGGAGGGAAAAGTGGTGGTGGCTGGTTGTCAGAGCTCAAGTGCTTTTCACTGTAATTGAGAGGACATTAGGAGCTCCATGGCAACTGGGGGACATTGATTTTTCTTTCTGTTCTTTTAATCCTCTCCTGGAGATATAAAAAATTTCTTGCCATGTGTTTTTCTCTCTATTCAGGGTGATGTTGATTATTATTATTTTTAACCTTCTCCTTCAATTTCTAGGGAGGCTTCGAGCTGCTACAGTAGCTTCTTAGGAGAGGCCAGGCTCTGGAAAGATTGGCTCCAGGAAGATGAAGGGAACCGGGCCCTGGGGAATATGAACATTGCCTGTGATGGGGTTATGCCAGCTGCAGGTGGCTAACCTTGCCCCTCAGGGTCTGTCCCAGGACCTGTGTTAGACATTTCAGCAGAAGGATCAAATGTAAGGAGAGCACTAGCATTGGAGAGGCAGGTGGAAACAGAGGAGCCCGCAGTCAGTGAGCAGGAATGTTAAATGGAGGAGGAAGCAAATGGTCTTGGGAATCTTTTAAAACAAAGGAAATGCTCAAGTTTTTTGGAGTCTGAAGAAAAGCCATATGAGAGGGGACTGAGGAAGGTCTTTCCTTTTGGCAAATGGGAAGTTGTTGGCTTTGGTCATGATTGGCTGTGTTTATTTTTGGGAAGTATCACTCAGGACTGAAGAATAATCAGAAGTGAGAAAATGAAGGTAGTTTGAGAGGAACCTTAATCAGCTTTCAGTGGCAGTTGAGAAATGTGGTAATAACTAGCTTTCTGAAGGCCAGTGGCAGGCTGAATTCTGTTAATGTGCAGCAATGTGAAGTGCTAGTTTCTGCTCCTGAATGACGGTCTGCGGCCTCTCCCTTTCTCATCATTCTGTGTTCTTTTTGCTTCAGTCAGTACCTTTGGTGTTTGGGGTTCTCATGCAACGGTATAGTCCAAATTTCCATTCTGGAGTTGTCCAGGGCCTTGATAGTCATATATATATATATATTATATATGATCTGCTGCTATTTTATTTCTAATCTTTTTTTGGTACTTGCCTGGGCCCAGGGTTTCTGCACAGAGTTAAATTTCAGCCTTTAAAATTTTTATTTTGAGACAGGGTCTCATTAAGTTACCCATACTGGGCTCAAGTTAGCAATCTTTCTGCTTCAAACCCCAAGCATCTGGTGTTGGAGGTATATGCCACCATACCTGGCTAGCCATTGACCTACTCTATAGCTATGGACATTTGACACACCCTGGAATTCTGTTTGTAGTCCTTATCTCCACTGGGTAGGGGTAACTCTATTTCTTCTTTGCAGTAAAAATTAAATGTCTAAACTCCCTTTACCTGCTTATGTAGTTCCATGAGGAACCCCAAAGGCTGGGTGATAACTGTTGTGTCCCATGGTGAAAGCATAGTTTTTCCAGGGTGTTAAGGCTTCTAAGTAAGCACAACACAGAGTTGTAGGAATAGAAAGAAAATATTTTAAGAAAGAGGGGTGTATTATGCACTTTACTGTTGTTGGAACAAAATACCTGACCCATGGAATTCAAAGGTGGAGAGGTTTACTTTAGCTTATGGTTTCAGGAGATTCAGTTCATGGTTAACTGACTCCAAGACAGAAACTGATATAGGTGAAAGAAACTCCCAATGTACTAGATACCCATTTATGTTCTCTAAAATCGATGAATGAATTTTAGGAACAACAGAGGTAGAGAGCAGAACATATTTATTGAGACAAAAAAAAGTTTCTGTCCCAGAGAGAGACAGAAGGGGTCCCAAGCAAGTTGCCAAAGTTTCTCTTTTCTAGATAGAACAAAACCGTGAAATGAGGTGGGTCCAGAGTAGGAAAATAAGAACTCATAAGGTGAGCATGAGGTGGGACCGAACTATAGTCAACCAGTAAGATAAATTGCCTAGATAAAATTGATTAAATAGGGGACAAACAGGGCAGCAAGTCATGTAGCAAATGTGTATGTCTGAAGAACATTGACTCTTCCCATAGTGAATTGGGATGGTAACTCTGGCTTCCTCAGGGTGATAAAGACTTAGTTAGAATATCAGTCTTTAGGATGTGGGTGTATTTGTTTGACCTTTTGTCTTGAGATCTGGCCAACAGTGCGAGGTGTGTCTCCTCCAAAGTTGCAAGGTATCTGGTCTTCTGCACTGGCTTCTTTGAGCATCTAACCCTGTCTGACTGCCTATAATATTTCTGTCTAATTCAGCTACCTGTAAAAAACCCCATGACAAAGGGAAAGCTGCTCACTTCATGGTAGGCCTCAAACAGGGAGAGAGAAGAAGCTGAAGACAAGAATATACCCTTTCAAGTTATTCCCCAGTGATCTGCCTGCTGGCCAGGCCTTACCTCTGAACAGCACTGTCAGCCATGAACTCATCAATTGATGAATGCACTGATGAGAAGAGCATCTCCGTGATACAATTATCTTTCAGAAGTTTTGCCTCAGAACATGTGAGACCTTTAGGGGAACAGTCTAGATCTAAATCATAATAAAGGGTATTAGAGATACCACTCATACTCCTTGGACTGCTTACATATTTAAGCTATGGAAGGAATATAACATGTAGTTTGTTGCTTCAGAGTACACTCTACATCCAACAGACAGCATCTTAACCTCATAAGATGTCTTATATCTGGTGTTATTATGGATTAAAAACTGGGAATCAACTTAACACCAGCTGAATTGAATCAGCATGGTGTTGCGAGTAGATGGTCCACCTGAGGAAAATTTCCAGCAAGTAAAAGAGACTTGGAGAGGAAGAGCATAGTGTTGTGGGTTCTCCTAAGTGTTGTTTGGAGCCGTTGGTTCTCCTGAAGGAACTTGTCACGGCTAGCTTCCCTGATATGAATTCAGCCATTACCATTGGAGAAGCTTGGGACCTTGTTGCTGAGAGTGGCTGTGGTTCACTTTGGGGGAACTCCTGTCCTTACTCTAAGCATCACTTCCTGGCTCTGGAGGGGAAGATGTTTGTTTTTCAATCTCTAGGAGAAGTTTGTCACACTGGCTTCCTGGTATGTACTTGGCTGTTCTCATCTTTGGAAGAGCTCGGGACTTCATTGTTCCCGAGGATGGCTGTGGTACTTTTTGGGGAAACTCTGGTCCTTATTTTGAGTGTGACTTCTTGGCAATAGTGTAGAACCCTCAAACTGCTGGCACAGATTCTTTACCCTGCTGGCATGGACTTTCTAGCTTCTATCTCTGACATTTGGGCCTTCCCAGCACAGATCCGTAAAACAGACTTGCATGTGTCATTGTCATGAGCTGTAGGCCTCCAGTTGGACTCATGATGGGCATTGTCATGGGCTCTAGGTCTTCAGCTGGATTCATGGAGGACATTGTTGGGGATCCAGGCCCTTGGCTGGATTTTCTAGGTCTTTAGTGTTATGGACAGATTTCCTGCACTTTCTTGTATTTAACTCTGGTGACCATAAAATAATATTATAAATTCTGTGTCCTGTATATAATTGTTCTCCTTGCAACTCCTGACTACAACAGGTGCCATATTAGAACCTTTGGTAGACTGTTCTGTAAGGCTAGTTACTTCTGAAAAATGGGCTAAGACCACTGGACCCAAGAGCCTCGCATCTTTTCTTAGTCCATTTGTTACAAAATGAATTCCTTAGACAGAAGTGGTGTTAGATTTGATAATGTGACAGAGTGAGTCTTTGGATGCTGAAGCTGGCAGAAGCATGATAGGTTTGCAAATCAAGTCTACATCCAGAATCAGGCCATTCCTTTGGCTTCTCCAGAGTGGAAGATGTCTAATGTAATGAATTTGACACTTGAGTATAGGAGGCCATGGAAACTGATGAGTTAGACCCCCAGCTGTGCTGGAGCAGTTCAAGCCTGGAAAGGGGTGATCCACATTACTGACCCAACCATAACATTGCTGCCACTATGCCCACTTTGATCACGAACCTTTGAAAAGCAGTGGAATGCCTGGAGAGAGGCCAGATGAGATGATGAATGCAGGACAGGCTGCCTTGTAACTGATTCACAGCAATGGGGCCCTTTTGGTATTTAATGGGTCACAAATACTCTTACTGACCTCATTCAGAGTTGCTCATTTACAAACCTCTTCCCCAGAGCTTCTTATTGATATTCATCCAATCTAATTTATTCCATAGTCCTGGCTATTTCAGGAAACCATTGAACATTCATGTGAATCAGTTTTGTATCCTTTCATATAGATTTGCCTATAGAATATATATTTGAAATTCCATCCAATGTGAGATTTTCTCCCTTTTTCCCCCTCCCCCTTCCTTCTTTCCCTCTTTTTTTCTTGCCCTTCATTTTCCTTTTTTCTTTTTCCTTTCTTTCCTGCTTTTAGGGACTGCTTCATGTGTAAGAATACAGCTGTCAATTTCCAGCAGGCTCAGTGTATCATGAAAAGCCATCAGTAAATACCGAATGTATTTCTCTTCCTCTGTTAAGTCTTCATGGGGTCTTGGATGTGGGAGAAGAGGAAGATAGCAGTACATCCGGAGATGGTAAAATAGGCAGATGAGTGAATTCCCTTTTCCTACAATTTATTTGTGACTTTGGAATCCTCTCAACATTTGTGGTATGTATTTTTTGATGATGGGGAGTAGCCAGGCATCATTGAGTTTAGAGTTAGACGGAACAGAAATTCCTAGTTGATAATAGATATCTCAGATAGCGAGAGTCCTCTGGTCACAGATAGTTCACCTGGTAAAGAGTTTGAGTAACATATATGTATACATCATCTTCAAATCCCAAGGAGGTTTACCAATAGTTATACTTCCATCTTAAGAATGAGTGGCATAAAGTAAACCAACTTGTCTTTTTCTTGGATCTTTAACCCCTGTAACTTTCTTGGAGGTTATATATTAGAATGTCTGGTTTACTTATATTTTGGCAAGGTATCTGGCATGCTTAGCACTTATAAATTAGCATGATGCTATCACTGAATTTACTTAGGAGTTTTTGGCTTTCTTTCCCTTCATTCAAGGGATCTGTGAGTTTATTCATGTCTTGGAGTTGGATAAAGGATTGTACTTTATGGTGACTTCAAGTCCTGTTGACCAAGACTAGCTATTTTTCCAGTCATACATATAATTCAGTTACATAATTCATAACAATTGTGGTAATAGTACTAGTAATACCTAACCTTTATTGATTACTTTTATCTGTGCTGAGCATGGCTTTAAGAGCTTTACATATACTAACTGATGCAATTCCCGTAACCCTATGTTGTGTGGAGAGCAGTTTTATTCTTCTAGAAAAACAACATCTATAGGTGTGGAGAAACCCTTGTAACTTGTCAAGATAAGTGACTTCATTTTCCATCTGTTCAAGGTCTAGGGACCTAGCATCAGTTATGCTTCTATAGAAATCCTAGAGGTTTGGAGCATATTCTATCTCCCAGGCTGGCTGGGTAGCTTACCACAGTTACCATATCCACTTTACTTACAGGTTAAGTGTCACTGTTTGTCATTATTCCATTAAGTGATTTGGTCTTCACTGAAGTTCAAATGGGGAATCGCTCTGTCCTTGGACACCTGAGATATTTAACTTATAAAGAGAAAAGATATATTTTGGCTCACATTTCTGGAGCACCCTGTTCATGATCAGGCAGACTTCATTGCTTTGGGCCTCTGCTGTGTGTGCCACATGGCCATGGTTGGGAGACAAGGCAGAGCAGACTGCTTACTCATGTACAGGAAGCAAAAGGAGAATAAGGAAGGGGCTGGGTCTCAGAAGGCCCTTTAAGGACACACCTGCAGTGACTTAAAGACCTCTCATGAGGCCCTGTCTTCTAAGTGTTCCACCATCTTCCAATGGCAGCACCTTGGGGACCAAACCTTTAACCCAAGAACTTTCAGAGGACATCTAAATTAAGCAATCTAGTAAGATTTGAGATTAACAGGCAAGGTCATGTGAGCCTGGAGGCTGTCCTAAATAGTTGAGTAGAATTCTGCAGGCAAATATCAGGTTTTAGAAACAATACCGACTATACCTGATGTAAACTTAAAAGTAGTGCCACAGGAGTGATTGAAGGTTACTGATTCAGACTGCATAGGTGCACCTGGCCAAGATCCCAAATCTCCCAAATGTGTATACAGCAAAGGCTTAAATAAATGAAACAAGTGGTATGATTTTAGGGCTCCAGGAAGGTCAAAACTCTCTAGCAGAGGCCAGCACCATCGGTTCCAGAGAGTCCCAGGAGCTGAGGCTATAGAAGATTTCCCCCAGGCCCTGGGGAAGCCTTGGAATAACACTTGAAACACAAAAATACAGGAAAATGACAAAACGAAAGACCAAATTACAATCTCAAACTTCCAGCCTGTCCCAAGAAACCTTAGGAACTATGTGCATAGAAGAAAATATATACCATACACCTGAAATATCGAACATAATAGCAACTGAAATAAAGAAGCAATTCCAGGAAGCTTTAAAGGAATTCGAACTAGAAATAATCTCCCAGGTAAAAGAAGAAATGATAAAAGAAATGAAAGAGATGCTGAATGTATCTAAAGAAGACACAGTTAAAAAATTGGAGGAACTAAACAAAAAAGTAGAATCCTTGGATGAACAATATAAGAAACAAACAATACATAAAGCAGATGAAAGAAATATACAGGAAATCAAAAATTCCATTGAAAATTGTACAAACTGCCTCAATGAAAGTGAAGATAGAATTTCAGACCTCGAAGACAAGATTGCAGCTAGTGAACAGGAAAGGAAATATCTTTTAAAAATAACAAGAAATCAGGAAATAATTCAACAGAAAGACTGTGTTGCTTAAATTGTTCTGTTCTGACCTGTGCTGTTGTGTTGCTATGTCCTCTTTTATCTCAATCTCCTTTTTTAAAAATTTATTTTATTTTTTTAATTAAGGGAAAAATAAATAAAAAAGCAAGATATAGTAACCATTTTGATTTCCTATTAACTTGAGTTGGAGCCCTGTATTGCTCTCACCATCTTGTTTTGACTGATTTTATTCTGTTTTGCTTGATAGTATCAAGTTTGAGGGTATAGGCAACTACTTTGAAGATAATAAGATTCACTATGATGCCCATTCTGGTTTGACTATTATCTTCTTTTGAAGTCCTGTAATGTTTCCAGTGTTTCAGTTTTATTGGTTTTGTTCTTTACTGTTTTGTTCAATTTTATTATAACTGATGATATAGGCAATTCTTTTTTAAGATAGCAAGAGGCATTATGGTAACCATTGCTGATCACCTTGTATTCTGTTTTTACATTATGTCCTATGTCCATCCTTTTGATTTGACTGACTCTGTTTTGTTTTGTTTTGTCACATTAGGTTTTATTTTCTTAAAAAAAAGTAATAAGAACTGTGGGAGTAATAAAACCCAAAATGTGTAATTGTTATTGTACAAAAGAGAGGAAAAGAAAGTTCTCTAAAGGATATAACTGCATGTATATTTAAGTGTATAAGATAGATAACCATATTACTAAGTTTTTGTTGGATCATTGAACAGAACTGTTTGCAGTCTCACTGTTTGAATATCCACTTTGTATGCTTTAATTTTGTAACTTGAACAACTATTTCTAAGATGAAAATATGTGATCTATTAACTAGTGATTTCTTACTGCTTATTTTTTGAAATTTTGTATTACTTGTACTCTTTTTCTGTTTTTTTCTTTTTAAATAACATTTAAAAAATTAAAAAAAAACCCTCTAGCAGAGTTCTTGATTCTGGGGGCTGAGACAAAGAGCTTCTGTGGGCCACCCATATTTATTAGGTTTTCAAACAAAGAGAGGGGATCCTGAGGAAAGTGCAGGAAATAAGCAGGACCTTGGGAGGCACTTCAAAGACTTCTACAAGTTGTAAATTATGCCAATTTAGGAGAACTGCCTTATCTCCATGAGACATTTATGGTAGATGTGAGACAGCAGGACTGAGATGTCTGCAGCTGCAGCCTCTAGGTACTTAATTGGGGCTGGAGCCAGGTACCTTCAGCTGTGGCCTTATACCCTCTGAGGTATCTCTGGCACCATTGCAGGTCTCAGCCAGGTCCAGTGATTCATAGAGGTTCACTTACTATGACTCAGCTCCTGCTGCCAGGCAAGAGGCCTACATCTAGGACAGACTCACAGATAAACATAGAAAGCCAGTTAGTTAATTTTAAAACCTGCTCCGAGTTACTTTGTAGTGATCTCCAATGATAGAGAGTATGAAGTTTAGAGGCACTGGGACTGATCAAGAATCTGAGACCTGGGCACAAGTGGAAGTTAAGTGGCATGCAAGCTTTATTTGGGCTCTGTTTGATTAGAGCAGCATGCAGGGAAGTGTGTAGGAACTTGGGAGCCTCAAAGCTATGGCATTGGGGCCACCACATAGTAGGAAAGGTTAAGGGAACCCCCAAGGGAGACGAGAGTGGCTGGTTGTGTAACTCAGTAGCATGGCAGGGAGACCTGGGTCAGCTCAGATTGGAAGTGGTGTTTTGGGGAGCTTTGTAGCCCTGAGATTTATCTTATCTGTGGCTGGCAGGCGTTGGATGCAGTTTTGAGGGGTCTGCAAAGCAGACAGTCTCTACAGTGGCTAAGAATCTACTTACATTAAGAAAACTGGATGTGTAAAAATTTGAGTTTGGTGTAAGTGGGCTTTTGAACTGAGTGTGTCAGCCTGTTGTGAAGAAATAAGGTAGAGGCCAATATACAGAGATAATCTTTGGCTAATTTGTATGACTTCTTCCCCTGAGGGCCATACCTATCTGTGCTTTGGTCAGATAGAAAGCGGGTCACCATCCAGCCTGCAGCAGTCTCATGAGATGAAAACCTAGTGGGGAAGTGAGGTGCATAGACAGCTGGACACAGTTCAAAAACTAGTACTACTCATTTACTAGTGGGCTTATTCATAGATTTGTATTCTCTCTGGTGAAAAGGGTATAAAAATGAACAAGGCAGGGGTAACCCTGTCTTCTGTGGAAGTGTGGTCAGAAGTGTGGGTTAGACAAATAAACAGGCAGCTATAATGCAGGGTGATAGCCAGAGATCCTGTGATGGTGGAAGTCCAGTGGGCTGTAGGAAAACTCATAGCTAAGAGAAGTTCCCACTCAGTCTAGAGAGTCTAAAAAGGCCTCTCAGAGGAAGGGATGTCTGAGAGCAACTGGAGGGTGATGAATTAGCAAAGGAACAGGTAGTGGGTGGATGAGGAGTGAGGCCTAGAGAAAAAGAGCTCTAGAAACAGGAACCAGTATATTGAGAAGTCCAAAGATGAGTGATCTAAGGGCAGTTTGGTACAGCATGTTCAAGTTCAGTACCTGTATGTATGTGTGCATGCCTACGTGTGTATGTGTGTGTGTGTGTGTGTGTGTGTGTGATGCTGGAAAGCAAGAGTGACATGAACAAAGGCAAATGAGGTTATGGAGCCTGAACTAGGGAATGTTTTGTAGTCCATGGTGCCAGATGCAGATGAGACATTGGGACACCCTTGAGGATGAAGGGACCTGGCATTGTACACTGCTGGCTGTGGAAGTTGTTAATCAGGGCAGAGTCAAGGGCAAAGGCCAGGGTTCTGTCTAGACACTCAGAGCGTGAGGTACCCCAGCCTTTTAAGTCCCACTCTTTGAGGCTCTCTTCCTTGACACTCCCACAATGAGACATGACTTTCCCATCACTTTAATCACCTGCTGTGACTTAAAGCAGCCATCATTCATTTTGCTGGCGCTGTCTGCAGGAACGTATGTCCTGGTTTCCAATGAGTCAAGACTGGAGTTAAGTCCCCTACTGCTGACTCCTCTGTCTATCTCTCTGTTTCTCTCTGGAATTTGTACATCTGAGAACGAAGTACTGGGCTTTTTGTTGTTGCTGCTCCCTGTTTTAACATTTATCTGCTGTTGAGAGTGGGTGTGAGTGGTCATCTCCCATGAGTGTTTGTGAATCCTGGCAGTCTGATTTTGAAGGGTACCCTAGTACAGTAGATTGATTAACTGCAGCCACAAGAGAGTTCTTTTGTCTTCTTGCTTGCTTGCTCAGAACACTCTTATCCTTTGTGTCTGTGGCTCTTGTTTTCCATATTTTTAGGCCAGTTTCACAGATAGTGTTGGGTGAAAGATTAAAGAAAACAACCCCTACATCTCTGCATACTGTGATATGGAGTTCCCTGTCCTGTCCTTATTGTGGTCCAGGACATTTCTATGTATAATGTCATGGAAACGTTATTGGGATTCTAGTGAGTTAATTTCAATCTACAGCTTTCAGTGTAAACCACGGTGAGAATATAGACACCAAGACATGTTAATAATTATGGGTGGCCAAGGGTCGTAAGTCTGACCAGGATTAAGATTCACAAGAACAAAGGCCTCGACCCAGGGGCTGACCAAGATTTTAGTAATTCATGGAGAGGGGAGTGGCTTGAGTATGACTGACTGTGTGAATGGTGGGAGATACATAAACACTGTGAGCTGGCCTGTGTAGGAGGCCTGAAGGCACCTCTGCAATATGCAGAGAGAAAACTATGAAGAAAGACCAACCTGTGTAACACAACTGAGGTGGCATTTAATGTTTAGGGAGTGGTACTTAACTCTGATGTGCAAACTGTTTTGCCCTGGAAAGTGTGGCCTCTTATTTTGATGCTTGAACCCAGTTGACAGCCCTGGAACAGTGGCTCTTCATCCTTCCTGACTCTGTTGATGGGAGTCTTGGGGCTAGGAAACAGTGACCATAGCCTAGCTTCAAAAATTATGCATCAGTACTTCAGCCAGCCCTATTTACATTGCTTAGAGCCAGTTGAAGGGAAAAGGAATGGCTCAACCAGTTCTATACATATCGGTACTTGTAGATACGGCTATGTTTAGTTAAAATGGAGGTAATTGCTCTTTGTTCAAGGAGAGTTGTCCAGGTGTCCTCCACACACCGATTTTTTCCAAAGGTAAAGTAGTTAATGTTTTAATTTTTATTTTAGGTAACCAGAACAAAGTCAGATTGGGAAATGTGTTTGTTAAAACGCTTTGATTAATCTCCAGGCTTTCAAATTGTGAGCTTCATGTAATCATGTCTCTTTCTTACTGTTTATCTGGCATAGAGTAAGCACTCTGTACATATTTATCAAGAGAATAAAAGGAAAAATGGGATTTTTGTTGTTATTGATTCTTCTGTTTTCTTTTTTAAATTGCCATTGCTGTCTTTTTCAGGCCTTAATGTTGTGGTAAAATAATGTATGGTTATGGTTCAATGCCAAAACAGAGATTTTTCTTATTTATATGATTGTTGTTGAATATTTATAATTCCTTTATGTTTTTTTTCTTTTATTGAGTTAAAAACTCCCCTACTCCAAGAGCATCTAATGGGGAGTGAAGGAAGGCACTCTTCCCTGAGCGCAGAATATATGTGAGGCAAACCCGAGGAGCCTCTGTTGTTGATTTGAGCAGCAGTGTTCAGCCAGGTCAAAGAGGATTAGGGATATTTTGTGTGATGTGGAATGTAGTGTGTTAGAAGACACAGCCAATCAGAGAATGGATTGTGGATTGGAATGACCAGCTATCCTGAATCTAGTGCTGAAAGTCTCATCCTAGGAAGCTTCCCAGTTTTGGACAAACTGGAATGTTTCCTTACCTGAGAAATCATAATTGAGCATAGCGCAAATCTAAATGATACTTTGAATTACTAATTAAATGTTTAGAATAGGCATTCTACAGAATGGCTTCCAAAGGAAGCAGCTGAATTGCAGCTTGTATGGTTCTGACTTGCATGGTAAACACTGCTACAAAATGGAATAGTGTAGTAGTTAGTAGATCTCATGGGTCGGGTACTGTTTTTAAACGTGGAAGTTTGAGAGTCAGACTCATTGTAGCTTGTCTAATAGTTCATTGTACAGTTGGGAAGTGGAGATGTGGTGGGGCCTGGGGCCTTTCTCAGGTCAGAACTGGGTTATGGCTGCATAGGTGGGAGCTGGCATGTTGACTTCAGGCGTCTGTTCTTTTTGCTGCCTCCACCCTTTTCCACGTGGTTTTGGTGCCTCACCGAGTACCTGGTGGAATTACAGTGGCTTTTGCCCATCAGACCCAATGAGAGCTTTGTGAGAAAAAAATCTACCTTTTCCACTCCCACTGCTAGGTTCCTGGCTGATGCCCCTATATCAAGACATTCATTGGCAAGAGAAATAGATAACCAAGTATTTTATGTGACACAGGAGGCAGTATAAACTTTATTTTCACATTGTGGTTCAGTATAGAATGGACTGTTGTATGATGGGACAAGTCATGTGATCTACTGCTCATAAGCTCAAGGGGCCTTGCAAGACCTATGTGTTTGATTCTTCTGTATGTCTGTGTGTTTCTGCCCCTTTCATACAGCTTCAGGTGGGACACCCAGCACAGGAAGATCTTCAGAGAAGAGGGGATAATTATTCCTTCAGAGAAGAGGGGATAATTATTCCTATGGCCTAGATGAGAAAGAGTGACCTTTTCCTTTTATGGCTTTCTTCCTTAACATTCAGGGTGCCTGGGTGTTGTGTTCTGAGCCAGACAGCTGCTCCTATGTAAGAGGGAAGACATGGATGTCTCGGCCTTGGGGAGCAGGGAGTGTGTGGTGGGAAGGGGATGAGGAGCAGGAAGGACCTGGAGTCCAGTTCCTCAAGCACAATATGGAGTTTAGATGACAGCAACTTGTGGTTGAGTAGCCTGAGCCTGCAGCTATTGGCAGCCCTGGCAGGAGGTTCAGGAATTGGTTAGAGGAAGGCCAGGCCTGCATGTCCGGAAGTCTGCCGATGGGGACCTGGCTCAGTTTTCTTCCTCTGTATCCTACTGTTGTGAAACTGACTCTTGCATGAAAAGGTTTTTTTCTGAGGTAGTTATTCTCTATATGTAATACTTTGTTTTATCAAATTACTTGCCTTTTGATGTCAGAGAATCAAGCCTGTCTTTGAATTTTAATGAAAATGGCCCTGTTGATAAACAAGATAGCTTTGTTTATTTAGGTTGGCCTTTTTAACAAAAAATATTATATTTATGCGTGGACATGAAACTGCAAATAATTAGCAACTAGAACAAGAACATTTATTCATTAACATCTTTTTTTGAATTAGCAATTAAGAGCATAACATTCTTTAAACATTACAACATGGAATATAATATATTTAAAAAGAAGTGCCAATATATGTATTATATGTGCCAATATATGTATTACACATCTCACACAAATGAGTTCTTAACAATAGTCTCATGCATGCCAGTGAGAATACTAACAGCAGAGAGATGCAAATAAAATTGTGTTAGTCTTTCCTCTGATCCCTTCATTTTCCGCATTAGCTTTCTGTGTCTCAAGCAGATTGCTTCTCTTCAAGCAGATACAGTTGACATCTGCCTATTGGGTAAAATGTCCAGTTTGGTCGTTGGTACATTTCGACATGGAATTTTGTCCCGGTATTTGTTGTTTGTTTGATCCTCAGCACATAGGCTGGAACTTGTCGGTGTCAGTTGCCTTGTGACTAACTACCCTTTTTAGCCCAAACATTTGGTGCTCTTGTTTCCTGATTGCTTCACCTGGAATCAATTAACAGTGAGCACTAAGGCGCAGCTGTAATCTGTGAGGATTTGCTTCCTGCCTGCTGCCTTACAACCTGCTTCCTAAACTTACTGTATTGTGATCTTTTCCTGATGTGGTAACATAACCTTTAAGAGTCTGCTCTCTCAAAGTGTGTTTTTATGAGTTCTATTAGTATTCCTTCTATGCCCTTAATGTAGCTTATTTACTAGTTCAGTGTTGCAGATCATTAAGATTTTGCCTTGTTATAAATAATGCTTCAGTGAACATGTTATATAAGCTTTTTGAACTCATCTGGGATGAGTTATTAAGTCAACGCATTTTGCTACTGATTTCCAACTGTTCTTTAGAAAGACAGTGCTGATTTTCCTTCCCAGTAATGTTTAAGAGTAATGCTGGTGGACTAGTTTTTCATTTTAATGCAGTGAATTCTATTATTAGGCTACACATCTCTACCCCTGCCACCCTTCTGTCTTTGCCTGTCTGATTCACCGGTTCTCTTTCCCTGCTCTTATGCCCAGTGTGTTTTTGATTCTCTCTTTGCTGTAGGAATGTTATGGATTTGCAGTCTGGAGAAAGCAGCAGGTGCTGCCATGGGAGAGAACTGTGCAGAGAGTGAGATATCTGGAGCCTCAAAGAGGTGCTCCTGCCAGGCGTTGAGGTGTGGAGCCACCACTGCATTTCCCCACTGAGCTTTTCAAAGAGACATAAATGCTACTCAGACCCACAGACCTCATCACCTGGATGTAGGGGCTACAAACCCATCACATCATTGTGGGACAGACCTTTTTCCTGCTTACAAGACAAATCATCTTTGAAGTCTTTCAAGTACTTCTTCCCTGCTTATGGAGAAAATTTTGTACTAGGAAGAGTGGGCTGATTGGAGTTGTGAGATGTAGAATCTGGTTTAGAATGATTTGATCTCATGCAAAGCACTGTATTTCTGCAGTAGTACGATGGTACTTGGATGAAGCCAGATTGCTTCTCTTCAACAAAACGCTTCTTGCTCATCTTCAGGTATGGCAAGTATTTGCCATAGAGGAGTTATTTTCGTTAGGTGTTCACAGGTCAGAATGCTCTTTCTCTCCATCAGTTTATGCCTTCTTATCATTCCCATTGCAGCTTAAATGTCACGTCCTATGAGAAGCTTTCCCTGTGGTCACACACAGAAACCACTAAGTCGTATTTCACCTGTTTTGATCTCAGCACCTAGCTCATCCCATCTGAAATTTTCCTTGTTTCTCTCTCTCCCACAACTGAACATGAGTTCAGTGGACCCAGCAACCTTAGTGGATTTGTTCATCATGGTGTCCCCAGGATTATGGCAGTAATTACTAATAACTGACACTCTGCACACATTTGTTGAGTATTTGAGGGTAGTTGGTTAGACAAAGCTCCCTGTCTGCTTTGAGAGCAGGTATCTGCAACAGACTCATTTAGACTCTACCTGAGAATTTTAGTCTTAACTCTCTATGTGCTAGTTCTGTGACTTGGAAAAGCTAGTTATCACAAAATATTTGTAGAAGAATAATCGTACTACTTATCTGAAGAACCCCACAGTGGCTGAGAGGGAAGACTGTGCAAAATATCACATAAATAAATTAATAAACCTTTAATTGCTTAATAGTTCCTGTTCACTGGGAGTTTGTCATACTAGCATGGGAATGTAAGGAAAGTGCATCCTTGACAGAACACAGACTGTTCTGTCAGTGCCCTGTCCATCAGAGAGCTGCCGTGCCTAGCATTTGTCTGATGATCACTTCATCGGTGGTTGAGTCAGACCACACAGAGAAAGGAACTAGTCTGGCCAGTGAGAAAAGGCAGCATCCGCAGGGTGAGTTTTGACACTTCCCACATAGCATTAAGTTGGGAAGGGTGTCTGCTTGTCACGTCCAGTGGCTTTGTCATTTCCTTCTGATCCATCTGAGTGTGATGGCATGGTAGGTTCATGGTCCTTGGCCGGTACCCTTTACTAAGCATTTTGTGCAGTACATGATTTGATTTCCTGTGTAGCTTGTGGAGAGCAGGGAGGGTTCTCCTGGTATGAGACAAGACCCCAGTTACCTAGGAAGTAACAGTTGTGACTCTAAACTGGTAAATTGGCATTCTGACGTTAAGGGTTTGTCTCTGTAGGCCACATATAGATTGTCCCTGAGAGCACAGATGGAATAGGCTCTAGACGAGCAAATCTGAGGACCAGACTGGCTTGGGTGACTGGAAGAGATGTGTCTGGGGAGCCAGCCGCCTTCATCAGGGGCTTCTACTCAAGCAGCATAGCTTTCATTTGTGAGGTGACCACAGTTTAGTTTCGTGTGTGTGTGTGTGTGTGTGTGTGTGTGTGTGTGTGGTCATCAATGTTAGTATCTCAGGGTAGACATACTGGGAAGGGCCACGGGGTGGCAGTAAAAGCTAACTCGTCATTTGAGCAGTTCAATTAGAATTTTGTTAGCCTAATACTTGGCCTCTCCTGGACGATTTAGAAAGTACTGTTGAATGGGGGTGGGAAGGATATCTGCTTGTCATGTCCTGTGGTTCTGTCACATCCCCCTGATTGATGGATTGAACAGAGAGAGTTAATCCACTAAGACAGACCCCATTCTCATCCTGGCTTTTCTGACTTCCCTAGATATTCCTGCATTATCACTTCATACACTCTTTATAAAACTCTGTGGTATTAATTTTTTTTCTCAGTTTATCTTGAGTTTACATGCCTCTGTTCATATATAGGCTGTTGATGAGATTGGCTCCGGGTTTCAGCAGTGAGGGTCCCTTAGTTTCTGGATAAGGTGGAGTGGGCTCTGTTCTGGCTTCTGCAGACTCCAGGGCTCTCACATCCAGTTCATGGCTATGTCTTGTCTGTCTCATGCTCTGTGGAGTTAGTTCTGCCAAGGGATCCTTTTGCTGCTCACACCATATGTGCCCCCGGTTATCACATTGAATTTGACTGTGTGTCTTAATTTTCACACACATACTACGTATAATACATATGTGATCACATGCCCCAAACGAAGATCTGTGCTGATAAGGCATTTGTGTGTGTTAGAGGACTTTGGTAATGGCTGGGAGTAGGTGCACAACTTGTTTGAGTATGTGCTTTTCTGGTCCCTCAGCTATGTCCACACCTGGGCAGTGGCCTCCTGCCAGGCTACTCACCTTAGTTCACCTTCCTCTGTCTCCCTTTCTCATCCTGTTAACAAAACATACTCCCCCCGGTCTCTTGCAGAGTGATACATCTAAAACACATGGCAACTCATATCGCTGTTCCAGAGCCCTGAGCCCATTCTTATATCTGCTTTTTCCCCAGCTACACTGCTGTGCTTTGTGTCTTCGTTTTTGTATACGCTTTTGCTTAAGGTTTCTTTCATCTACCCAACTCATCCTTCAAAGTGCTGTATTTTTAGAAAATTAAAACATATACATGGAACAAACGCCTGCATCTCCATGCCCCAGGTGCAGCAACGATCAGCTCACGGCCAGTTTTCTTTCATCTGTATTTTCTCTCATATTGTTTTGAAGCATACCCCAGACAGCTTATCATTAGCCATAAATATTTCAGTAGTAATTCTAAATATAAGGACTCCCATTTTTCTTTTGAACTCTAGAATGTTTTAGAACAAGACAAAATGTGGCAGTCTACAGCAATATCCCAGTTTGACACGGCTCACGATAGTGATGGCAATGAATGCTGTCACCCCAAACCCACATATCTATGCACAGTTCCAGGACTGCAGTAAAACGAAATATGGAGGTTTTGGTTTAGAAAAAACAATTTATGCACTGGCACCTTTTGTCTTAAAAGGGAAACAAATAACACGTGTGCCATAGGTTCACTACCATTGGCCTACAGTCGGGGGAACAAAGTAGTGACTTGTATTTCTTGAGTTCATTATTAAATAGTGTTTCTCCATGGTAAATCCAGGCATGTGAGAGTCTGGAGAGAAGAGGTGTTTGAGAACGAATGAGGAGAGAGGCAGTGGAAAGGAAGGGAAGCTACTTGTTCCATGGTGGAGCTATGACAAAGCCTTGTGGAATACACAGTGAGTTACATTTGAAAGTCTTCAATCACAGTGGTTGGAATTTAGAGATTCACACCGTAAATACCAGGAGAGTTTGTAAGCTCAGTGTTTAGGTACTGCCTGTTGTTGAAATTATGGTTCTGCACCCTAAATGGTAATGAAACTAATAAAAACATCTACTTGGTTTTTGTTATTCTGCAGCATTCCAGTGTGGGGGTGGGGGGGAATAAGACACTGGCATCTGATACTTGCTTTGCAAATGGGACCAAATATTTGTGAGATGGCATAAGATTCTTTTCCCACCATTTTGAGACATTAAACATTTTAAGACTTGTTAAAATGCAATGGAAAAAATTATTTTTTGTAAATTCTCTCTTTGGATTAGAGTCCTCTGGTTATTTAAAATTAATGCAGTGCAAACTTGAAGATACTCTTGATTTGCCACTGTGAGCTCCACTGTTCAATCACAGATGTTTCACATGGCACAAGGATAATTTCATGGTGCATGCCTTCAGAATAGAGGAGATGCCTACCTGAGGTGGCATTATAAAGGATATCATGTTGCTCACAGTTGTTTGAAAAAACGACTATTCCCTGCTACCATTCCCTCTTCCCCCAGCATCCCTGAGAAAACTCTGGTCTCTATTAAGCCATACCCAACCCACTACTGTGCCCAAATCACTTGGTATACAGATAACTTCTTAAATACATAAAATGGGTTTCTCTTTCTTCTAAGCCAAACTGATATTATGGAAATCTGAATTTGTGGGGTACTTTGAGAAAGTAATTTCTCTTTCAACAGGCCAGTTAGCCTATTCAGTCCAGCCAGTGGACCCCCAGCTTCTACCTACTGGAGTTACAGCTTCCAGCTCTATAGGTTTTAGTTGAAATGATACCTAATCCTGTGGTCTGTAATCTAAAGACTGCAAATGACCCCCTGACTCTTTGGCTAGGAAGGCTTCCTGAGAGACCTGCATCTCTCACCAGGATGCTGGTCTTGCCTTTCCAGCTCTAGCACTTCTTCTAGAGTGCTTGGTAGCCCTTCCTCCATTTTGTGTAGCACCTCCTTGGTTCCCCACAATCACGTCTGACTCTTGGGTTTTGGTTCCAGACAAAGAACATTATGTAACTGCTATTAAGAATCACTTTTGTTCAGTGATTCTATAACATCCTGTCAATCATAGTGACTCTTCCCACATGTGTTGACTTTCACTGGGCCATAACTTCTCTTTATACCCAAGCCAGGGGAAAAGTCTCTAGGCCTTGGCTATGGCCCTTCTGTTTTATCTTGCAGTTCCTGGTTTGTGTTATTTATGGTTAATTTTTTTTTATGTCTTGTAGATGACAGATTCTTTTAAAGAAACACATGAGAAGAAACTTATAAAAACACTTAAACTTCCTGAATCTTAGTGGATTTAGACAAAGCAAGTCTGCAGCATCTAGAATAAGTTGTTTATACACAAAGTAAAAATGTCTGGAGTCAGTTACCTGGGAGCAGAAAAGGTACAGGGGAGAGGCCAGACAACGGACTGAGGTGGGACCCCAGGACAGGGTGGAGTCGGGGAGTCAAGGGGACACAAGCTGGTAAGGACACATAAAGCCAGAATGAAGCCAGCAAGAAGTGTGACTGTTATGCTTACTATATGGATTGAAAGGCGGGGCTGAAAAACATGACAGTTGCAACTCAGCTGCTGAGCTGGGGACATGCGTCATGGTCCCCCGTGTCCCGTTTCAGGGGCGTTTCCTTAATGACCTAACTTCCTTTCATCTCTTAAAGGTGCCATCATCAACTATAGAGCTTTAGGCTGGTGATCAAGCCTTTGGCAATGGGCAAGTATTTGGAAGATATTAGCCCAAACCATAGCAGAGCCTTACTTCTTCTGTATCACTCACCTGAGGTCCCCCACCCTGGGTGGGCTTTTTCGGGGTAGTGTTGGTAGGATGGAAGGCAGAGCTGCAGCCATTGTTGGGCAGTGTGTTCTGCTATCCCTTCTAACTTACTGTTACTTCATTTTGAAGTCAATTTTTGTTCACTCGATAGATGTAAACCACGCAAAGCACATGTATTAATGTATAGCAAGCACCTAGACCCTGCTTGGCACATAAACAGACAATATTTGTTAATCATAAAATGAATAGTTTCTGAGTCACTATGTCCAGATTGCTTCCTGTTCTACTGGTGTGAGTTTTAATCCTACTCCTAATTCCGTTGTTTACCATCTCTCTACAGACTGTAGCACTCTCCAAGTGCAAGTATCCCAACTCCCTATTCACTTCCATGTTATTCAGTGCCTGGCAAGAAGTCAGTCGGTGTTAGATGAACAAGATGGGACCACAGTGGGGATGGGATCTGAAGGAGAAATAAGATTTTGCTAAGAAGAGAAGGAACAATAAAGCATAAAAGCAGAAGAAACATGTATGTGACAGAAAAAAAGGTCAGATCATCATAATGAAACTGACTGAGAGGCAGAAAGGCCAGGTTCCTCCTGACTTGACTACAGTGCTGCTTGTGCCTGAGTCAATGTCAAAGGGGAGTGTGGAATTCAGACCTATGTATGGACAGAGTGGGAGTGGGTAGCTTAGGTAAAATCAAATATAGCTCCTGCTAATTGAGAGAATCTTTTAAATCGAAACCCAGTAGTTTTCAGAGCACTGAAATATATTCACATTTTGTGTTTTTTGCATTGTTAGCAAGAGCTTGTTCAATTTATGTATTTCCAATAACTTGCAGTCAATGTAGAGGTATTAATTTATATTCCTACTTTAGTTTCTTGTCACGTATGTGCCTGAGAGGATGTAGCAAAATCCTTAGGGTTAACCCTGAAAGTTTAAATGGAGTCTTACAAAGGAAACACTAATTTTTAGGTTAAGGGGAATTAAGAATGTACTACTCATTGTTCATAGGGATATTGAAAACCTACAGCAAGGGAGCAGAATACTTAATCCCACAGATGTAAATATAATTTTAAGAAAATTAACGTAGAAAGTTTACAATTATAATATTTTACAAGTCACTTTTTTTCTATAGACTTGTGGGCTAATTATTAGAAGTTTTTTTTTTTTTTTTTTTTGTACTGGGGATTGAACTCACGACTGTGTGCTTGCCAGGCAGGTGCTTATGCTGCTGAGCTAAATGCCTGGCCCTAATTATTAGAATTTGAAGGAAGATCTATTTAAATGTTTGTATCTTTTTTAATTTTAAAGAGGATAAAACAGAATAAAACCAATCAAAGCATCTAGTGTAAAAGATGGGCTTCAAAACATTATGAAATCGACAATAGTTACCATAATGCCTTTTGATGTCTTCAAAATAGCTGTAGATAACTTTGGACAAAGTAAAAATCAAACAGAACAGAATAGAATAGAAACAAATAAAAACAAAACAAAGATTGCAATGAAGGGCTTCAAAACAAGCCTATAGTAAATCCAAAATTGCTACCATAATTGCTCTCAGACATAGCTGCTCCTGCCACTGGATTTAACATAATCAAACAAAACCAAAAAATAAAACCCAATCCAACAAAACAATGGAAACAATCAAAACAAGCATAGGGAATCAATAATGGCTGCAACCCTCATAAGGAGTCCCCCGCTAGATGTCATATTGTATACCACTATCCTCTGAACCTGTGATCAGACCACTGGCCCTAGACCTTCAATGTTAGTGAAACAGCAAAGCACCTCAGGTATCCAATTGCATTTCACCCCCATAGCTATCACAGCCTGTGTTTCTCTGGATAAGCCAGTTGCTTACAGCAGGGCTGGGGTGTGGTGGGTGGTACTTCTTGCTTGCCAGCCCATGCATAGAAAGCAACTGGGGTCTGTCTGTCCCAGTCTGGTTGCAGCTTGCGTGTGTCGCTGGTTCCCAGACTGGGCTTGCTTGCTGGTGTGGCTTTATCTCTACCCCTCGTACACTAGTGGCCTAAATTTTTTGTATCTTAATCTATATGAAATATTCTGTAACTGGTAAATAGTGCACTTCTACATATTAGTAGATATTTCTGGCTTCTTTTGCTTTCCATCCATATTGGAGTAAAAAAAAAAAAACCAGCTCAATTATCATCAATTAGATTTAGCCATAGAGTTATATAAAATGTCTGCATAGAATCAATCCTTTTAAAGCCCAGTTTTATATGAAAATGCCAACAAATGGTGAAAATTTTGTACACATAGTGATTCACTAAAAATATAGACTGAACTGTTGATTCTAATTCGTATGTCTTAGCAGTGACAACTTTACAAAAATAGTACAAAAATAAAACGAGCACCCGAGACGGAAGCAACACGTCTTTCCTGAGCTGGCATTCTGCTAACAGGCCAAGAAATTGGTCTACATATTGTACACAAAAACTGGGATGGCCTTAACCATGCCTAATCCTCCCTGGGTGGGTGCTCAGTTCAATCCTGCAGGCAGCTTCCCTTCAGCTCTGGAAGTGTCATGCTTTAATCAGCCATCCTTTCTGAGGCCATCTCCAACTCTGGACTTTTATAACTGGATTTACTTTGGACTATTTTATTTTATTTTATTTTATTTTACAAAATATTAAGATAAAAGAGGACATAACAAAATAGGTCAGAACAGAACAGTTTAAGCAACATAGTGTTTCACCACAAGACAATCGGACATAACAGTAGCTACTATAGTGTCTCTTTCCGTGAAATAATTGAGTATATCTTCATATATTATAGTATCAAACATATCAATACATTCTTTCAAAAGAATGAAAGTATTACAGGGTATTCAGAATCAACTAACAGAAAACGAACAAAGGTGACTATAATATCTCCTTGTCTATAAAATATTTTGTATATATTGTCACATATAATAAAATCCAATAAGATACCACATGATAAAGCCAGTGGAGACAGAAGAACAAAAGCTTGGTGGGATTTCAAAACAAGATGATAATTAAATCATCACTAGCTATTATAATGTCTTGTTTTCTTCAAAATTGCTATTCATACCAACACAGACAACAAAATCAAACAAACCAGAATAAAACCATTCCAATTAATGAATGTAAACATTATAAGCAATATAATGTAAATATTATAAGCAATATAAATCAAAGCAATATAATGGGGAATCATGATTACAGCATAATTTTATGTATTATCATTTTTTATACTAGGGAAACTATTTGGTATTTATACATGTGAGTTTGATTTATTTCACTTATGAGTATGGTCTCAAGCTGTGCCCATTTATTTATAAATATCTCAATGTGACCATTCTTTATAGCTGAGTAGTACTCCATTGTATAAAAATACTACAACTTTTTTATCCATTCCTCAGCTGATGGATATTTTAGGTTGTTTCCAAGATCTGGCTATTACAAATTGTGCTGTTATAAACATGGGTGCACATACATCACTGTGGTATGATGTTTTCAGTTCTTCTGGGAATATGCCTAGAAGTAGAATAGCTGGCACAAATGGGACCTCGAATCTCAGCTGTCTGAGAAATCTCCAGACTGACTTCACAGTGGCACTACTCTACACTCCCACCAACAGTACAGGAAAGTTCCTTTTTCTCCACAGCTTCTCCAACATTTGTTGTTGGTTTTCTTGATCCTGGCCATTCTTTGTGGAGTGAAATGGAATCTCAGTGTTGTTTTAATTTGCATTTCTCTACTGAGTAATGATGAGGAACATTTTTTCATGTATTTGTTTGCCATTTGTATTTCTTCATCTGAGAATTGTGTATTCACTTCAGATGCCCATTTTTGGATTGCATCCTTAAATTTTGGGGGTCTGGTTTTTTAAAATTCTTTATATGTTTTAGACAGAAGACCTTTGTCTGAGGGACAGTTCACTAAGATTGTTTCCCAGTTTGTAGGTTTTCTTTTCTCTATGCTAGAGATTTCTTTTGAAATGCAGAAACTTTTTAATAAGACGTGATCCCAGGTGTTGATTCTGGGAAGTATTTCCTGTGTGGTTTGATTGCTGTTTAAAGTCTCCACCTACCACTATGTCCCCAAGGGTTTTACCCAACTTGTCTTCCAATAGATTTAGTGTTTCTTTTTTAATATTCAGATCTTTGATCCATTTAGATTTTAATTTAATACACAGTGAAGGCATGGGTCTAGTCTTTGTTTTCGGCATATGGAGACACATTTATTAAAAGAGACTGTCATTCTACCAGTGAACATGTTTGGCCCCTTTATAAGAGATAAGGTGGTAAAGTGTGTTTGTAGTTGTGGTTGTGTTTTCTAATCTATTCCATTGATCTTCGGCTCTGTTTTTATTCGAGTACCATGTTGATTTTACTACAGTTGCTTTGTAGCATAACTTCAAGTTAGGGATTGTGATGCCTCCTGCCTTGCCTTTGCTGTTTAGAATTGTCTTTGCTTCTGGTTCCAGATAAATTTTAGGAGTGATTTCTCTAGATCTCTGGGGTAGGTTGATGGAATTTTGATTGGGATTGCATTGAATCTGTATAACAATTTTGGAAGAATGGCTATTTTCACAATATTTATTTTTCCTATCCATGAGCAAGGGATGTCTTTCCACCTTCTGAGATCCTCTTCAATTTCTTTTTTCAGTATATCATAATTTTCCCTATACAGATCTTTCACTTCTTTCATGAGGTTATATTCCTAAGTATTTCATTTTTTTGGTTGCTAGTGTAAAGGGTGTGGCTTCTCTTATTTTTCTCTCTGTGATCTTGTTGTTAGTGTATAGAAATGCTATTGACTTTTGAGTATTGATTTTGTATCCAGCTACATTGCTGAATTTATTTACTCTAGTAGTCTTTCAATGGAGTTTTGGGGGTCTTCTGTGTAGAGTATCATGTCATCTGCAAATAATGACAATTTAGCTTGTTTTTTTCCTATCTTTACCCCTTTTATTTCTCTCTCTTATCTAATTGCTCTGGCTAGTATTTCTAGTACTATATTAAATAGGAGCGGTGATAAGGGACATCCTTGTCTTGTGCCTGATTTTAAGGTAAAGGCCTCCAGTTTTTGGCCATTTAGCATGATACTAGCTGTTGGTTTGTCATAGATGGCCTTTATCATATTGAGGTAAAGACAGTCTATTCCAATTTTCTGTAAGGTTCTTGTCATGAATGAATGGTTGGACCTTATCAAAAGCTTTTTCTGCATCTATAGAAATGATCATTTGATTCTTACTTTTGGCTTTATTGATATGGTGGATTACACTTATTGATTTATGTATGTTGAGCCACCCCTGCATGACTGGGATGAATCCCACTTGGTCATGGTGTATAATCTTCTTGATGATTTGCTGCATCCTATTTGCCAATATTTTATTCAGGATTTTTGCATCTGTGTCATTAGGGAGATTGGTCTGTAGTTCTCTTTTTCAGTTGGGTCCTTCTCAGGTTTTGGTACTAGAGTAATGTTTGCTTCTAGGAACAATTTAGGAAGGATTGCTTCCCTTTCAGTTTCATTGAAGAGTTTGAAGAGGGTTGACATTAAGTCTTCTTTGTATTTCTTGTAGAATTCTTCAGTGAATCCGTCTGGGCCTGGGTTCTTCTTTATAGGTAAGGACTTAATTACATTGTCAATTTCATTAATAGAAATTGGGTTATTCAGCAGTTTTACATCTTCTTGACCTAGCTTCGGTACCTTATATGTTTCTAGGAACCTGTCAATCTCGTCTATATTATCAAACCTATGAGAGTAGAGGTTTTCGAAATAGGTATTGATGATCTTCTGTGTTTCTAGTCTGTAGTGATTTTGCCTTTTTATTCCTTATTGCATGAATTTGAGCTTTTTCTTCCCTTTTTTAAAATAAGGTTGGCTAGGGGCTTATCAATTTTATTTATTCTTTCAAAGAACCAACTCTTTGATTCATTGATTCTTTGGATTTTTTTCTTAGTCTCTATTGCATTAATTTCTGCTCTGATCTTTATAATTACCTCTTTTCTTTTGGCTTTGGGCTTGACTTGCTCTTCCTTTTCTAGATTTGTTCACAGGTGTGATTCAGTTCTGTTATTTCTTTGCTGATTTTCTGTCTAGTTGATCTGTCCCTCGGTGTCAATGGTGTGTTAAGGTCTCCTGTTATAATTGTGTTATTGCTAATTTGGTTTTTCATTTCTATTAATAGTTGGTTTATATAACTGGATGCTCTGGAATTTGATGCATGTGTATTTAAGATTGTTATTTCTTCCTCTTGAAGTTTTCCCCTAACCAGTATGTAATGACCTTTTTTATCTCTTCTGATCATTCTTGGTTTGAAGTTCACATTGTCTGCAAACATAATAGCTACCCTCGCTTTTTGCGGGAGGGGGGTGGTGGTTCCTGTTGCATGAAGTATTGTTTTCCATCCTTTGACTTTCAGTCTGTGAGTATCCTTTTGGGTTAGAAGAATTCCTTGTAAACATCATATGGTTGGATGCTGTTCCTTGATCCAGTCTGCCAGTCTGTTTCTTTTAATTGGTGCACTGAGAGCATCTACTTTAATGGTTTTAACTGTTACATGTATATTTATATATTTGTTGATGACATGTTATGTTTCTGCTGTTGCATTTGTTAAGTTTCCCTTCTGTTTAATTGTCTGATTTGCTTAGTGGTTTTTTCCTAAGTTTATCTAGACCATATTTTAGTATTCTTTGCAGGGCTGGCATTGTGATCATAAAGTTTTTCAGCTATTCTTTGTCATAAAGGATCTTATTTCTCTATCCATTTTGAAGGACAGTTTTTCAGAATACATCAGTCTAGGTTGGAAATCATATTCCTTTAGGATCCGCAATACTTCACTCCATGCTCTTCTTGACTTTGTTGTTTATGCTGAGAAGTCTGCTGTGATTCTGATAGGTTTTCCTTTATAGATGGTCTGTCTTTTCTCTCTGACAGCTTTTAATATTCTACTCTTATGTTGGATTTCTAGGATGGTGATTATTATATGCCTGGGTGTAGCTTTATTTGGTTATGGCTATTTGGAGTTCTATATGCTTCACTGATCCTGATGTCAGTTTCCGTTCTCACGTTTGGGAAATTTTCAGCTATTACTTCTCTAAATATCCTCTTGACATCCTTTATGCTGTCCTCTCCTTTTTCATTTATCCCTATCAAACTTATGTTGTTTTTCTTTGCATCATCTTGCAGCTGTTGAATTGTTATTTCGTGATTCCTTGTTATTTTTAAAAGATCTTTCCTTTCCTGTTCACTAGCTGTAATCTTATCTTTGAGGTCTGAAATTCTATCTTCACTGTCACTGAGGCGGTTTTTACAACTTTCAATGGGATTTTTGATTTCCTGTATATCTCTTTGCATCTGATTCATGTATTGTGTTTGTTTCTTATATTGTTCATCCAGGGATTCTTTTTGTTTAGTTCCTCCAATTTTATACTATCTCTTTTTTAGGTTTTGGACTATTTTAAAGCTCCCTCCCCTTTCCATCTCCACTCACAGAGTAGTCCTGTGCCCTTAAATGCTTTGCAGATGCTATTGGTAGCAGATATATCTCACTTGTTGATGGATGTGTATGGTGTTATCTATTAAAGATATACATACCCATACATAACTGTGTATTGACATACACATCAGCTTTTTATCTTGACTTCTATTAGACGCATCTGGGAATGATGAAAGTTCATAGCTAACCTTTCTAGTAGGCATGGCTGCTTTCCATCTCTGAAGTACCTGTTTGATTACCTCTGAAAGGGAACAAGATATAGCAATTTATGAGGTATCCTGGTAGCTTTTCCCACTGTAGGACATACGGCTTTCACAATTGACCTATTTATCATCCCCAAATTTTATATTAAAAATGGCTTCTGGGTTTCTTCTGATACAGAGCTACCATTTATAGCCACATACCCCATTATAGGGAATCACTTCAAAGAGCCTCAAGTTGGGCAGATAGTATTTTCTGCAGTTCCTCTTTGAGCCTTAATAATGTTTTTTAGACCATCTCAGAGGATTACTCAGTCACCTGCACCAACATGTCCTGCATACCAGGGAGGTTGGATGGCATATGGTCATTGATCATCTCCTCTGGGGCTTCTTTCCATGCTTTGACATTAGGCTTCTCATTGACAAAGAGGACCTGCCTCACCTCCTTTGGAACCAAGGCCAGTGTCATGGGTTAAAAACTGGTGATCAACTTAACACCAGGTGAATTAAATCAGCACGGTGCTGAGTGTAGATGGCCCGCTTGAGGAAAGTAGCCAGCATTAAAAGAGACATGGGAAGGAAGAAAAGGCATTGTGAGTTTCTCTCAGTGTTGCTGTTTCGAGCCATTGGTTCTCCTGGAGGAGCTTGTCATGGCTAGCTTCCCTGATATGAATTTGTCCATTCTCATTGGAGGAGCTTGGGACTTTGTTGCTAAAAGTGGCCATGGTTCACTTTAGGGTAGCTCTTGTCCTTCCTTTGAGCATGGCTTCCTAGCTCTGGAGGGGAAGATGTATGCTACTTAATCTCCAGGAGAAGCTTGTCATGCTGGCTTCCTGACATTTACTCGACTGTTCTCATTGTTGGAGGAGCCTGGGACTTCATTGTTCCTGAGGATGGCTGTGGTATTTTGGGGGGTAGCTCTGGTCCTATTTCTTGGCTACAGTGTAGAACCCTCAACCTACTGGCACAGATCCTTTACCCCACTGGCATGGACTTTCTAGCTTCCATCGCTGACCTTTGGGCCTTCCCAGTGCAGATCTGTAAAACAGACTTATGTGAGTTCTTGTTGTGGGCTCTAGACCTCCAGTTGGATTTGTAGGAGGGATTGTCATGGGCTGTAGGTCTTCAGCTGGACTCACATGGAACATTACTATGGGATCCAGGCCCTTGGCTGAATATCCTGGGTCTTTAGTGTTGTGGACAGATTTTCTGTACTTTCTTGTATTTAACTTTGGGTGACCATTATAAAATAGCATTATAAATTCTGTGTCTTATATGTAATTGTTCTAGTAACCCTGACTACAAAAGCAGTGTGGATGATATCCAGACAGCATGGAGCCACAACCCTTCCCTTGCCTCCTGAGGCAAAGAGGTTACAGTAATCAGTTAGGAAGCCTGAGAAGAGCCCCCGGGTCCTACCTGGAGCTGTGGGTCATTCCCACTGGGGAACTGGCACATCTCCAGGATTGTATGGCATTTGATGCCCATGCCCTGCTTCATTAGGAAAAAGGTCCATAAGGAAGAGCTGAGAGACCACTGGCTGTGCAGCACAGTGCTTTGGGCAGTGTGTTTTGTTTATTTTTTTCTAATGGTTTTATTGGGATATAATTTGCATAACATGCAGTTCATCCACTTGAAGTGTACCACATGAAGGGTTTTAGTACATTTACAAATCTGTATAGCAGTCATCTCCTGACACTTACTAAATAGTTTTATCATATCAAAAACAAACTCTACCAATAGCTGCCAGTTTTCTCCTGCTGTGTTCTCTTACCTGCCCATCCCTTACTTCCCCAAGTACTAAACAATCACTAATCTTCTTCCTTTTCTGTGGGTTTCCTCTTTCTGATCTTTCATATACATGGAGTCAAGTGATATGTGGCTTTTTGTGACTGGTTTCATTGAGTGTAATGCTATCAAGGTTCACCTGTGTCGTGGATGTGTCAGTGCCTCATTCCCTTCATGGTGAAATAATTTATGGATAAAATCAGTGATGGCAAATGTATGGCAAGACTTATTTTCTTTTAAGACAAAAGGTGTTAACTAAAACTTCAGTATTGAGGTTTAATGGCTGTTTGGGTACTTTGTGATAAATAAGTGGGTTTTGAGTTGCAAGTTGGGCTCTTGTCTCTAAAATGTTTGTCATCATTGAAATGCATTATAATTTTTTGTTGGTGGATGTTTGGCTGTTTATATCTTTTAGCTATTATGAATAATACTCCTGTGACTATCCAAGTAAAAGTTTCTATATGGACATGCTTGCATTTCTCTTGGGGACATATATTAGAGTGGAAACTCTTATTTAAGAAAGCGCCAGACTGTTTTCTAGAGCAGCTACACTATTTTACGTTCCTACCTGCTGTGTATGATGGTCCTAATTTCTTCACATCGTCACCAACACCTATTGATTTGTCTTTTCCATTCTAGCCTTCCTGTAGAGTGTGAGCTAATACAGATGTTTAAAGGATTTGGGAAAGATTTTTTTTTATTTCTAATAGTTTTTAAATGCCACCTGTAGTTTTAGGCCCTCTCTTACCTAATGCCTATCAAAGCATAACTGTTGAGAGGTCCTATTGCCTGCCACAGTGATAAAAGAGATTTTATTATTTGTTAATCCAGAAATTTTATTAACTTTTTATTTTTATTAATTTTATTAATGTGGGATATGGTTTTAAATATGTGAGTTGAGAAGACACAGGAGAGGAGGAGCAACGGGGTTGGTTGTTTGCTCTGGGGGTGTCACATCTGTCCCTGGTGTGTCTGACAGGTGTCTTTGCCTTTCAGGAGGACTGGCATTGGCCCAGGTGCTCTTCTTCTATGTGAAATACTTGGTGCTCTTTGGCATCCCAGCACTGCTCATGCGTCTGGATGGACTCCACCCGCCGCCCCTCCCTCGCTGCGTGAGCACCATGTTTAGTTTCACGGGCATGTGGAGGTCAGTGTCATGGTTCATGGAAGTCCTTTCAAGGTACCCCATGGGAGGGACCATGGCCTGGCCAGCTTTTGAAAGCCTGGCTGTCATCTTTTCTCAGTCCCTCAGTCAAGCTGCATTTGGCTGTTCAGTTTCTTCTTACAGCTAAAAGGATGGGTTACCTGTGTCCTCTGGGCTTCTCCAGGTTATCATCAAGCTAGTAAGTTAGGTAAAGTAAAGCTTCTCCCCAGGCCTGTGTGCCTGTATACGAAGAGTTATGGTTGCAGTGGTTTCTTACTAGGGACACACTGTTATATATTGAATATTTTATTGCTCTCTGTTTTCCTTAAAAATGATATCCGTATGTGAGAGGTGGTTTTAGGAAAATAAACTCAGGATAATAGCATCGTTCAGTGTTGTCATTTACTAGTTCTCAGATCTGAGCCATTTTACTAAATTGCTCTATTTTATTTTTTTCTTACTTCAGTAGTGACAGCAGTAGTAATAATGACATCTATCTTCAAGAATTGTTTTGGAGATTAAAATAAGATGTATTTATAGCACCTGGCCCATAGCATACATTTACAGATGTTAGGCTTTATCTTTATAGCATTCCTATGCTCATTACACATAGATAAGATAGGTGCTTTTTCTGAGTTCCTTTATTCTTAGTTTTGTCCTGTAAACTTGTTTGGCTTCAAATCTTCATTCCAGGAGATCCCACAGCTCCTAGCCATTTCTTATGGTTTCTTTTCTTTTTGGATGAACTTGCTTGCTTCTGTGTTTTCCTTATCACTCCCTGTGTGTGACAGGTGACAGCAGTGCTTAGGTTAATTGCAAACCTAATGTAGAAACTTCAGGGTGAGGAATGGCTCAACCTACTTAATTTTGTCTACAAATACCTTGTACTAGCCCTGCTTGGAATTGCTATTCTACCCCATTTATGTGACCTGTCCACTCTTATGTCTCATCTCTATAGGGAAAGAGCTCTGTGAATATTGATATGTTTAATATTGCAATTCAAAAGATGGGTACTCAGCATCCTGGTTTTCCATAGTAACATTACAGATGCTGAGTTTGTCCAAGTGTCTTTAAATGCATTTTATTTTTGATTTGGTTTGATTGGGGAAGTTTCAGAAATTTCACATGGTTGTTGCAAGAAATTTGAAGTTATTGTTTTAATTTGTTCTTAATTAGATCATTGGATACCAGATTACCCTGTTGTGATGGCAAGACTGGGGAGTGCTATCAAAGGGGTCTCCCTACCTGGGTCACAGGTTGTCTTTTATTTGAAAGGTAAACTTGCCTGTAAGCTCTGTTAACTTTTGACCTACGCTTAAAAGTAATTTCTTACATTAGTGGGTTGGGGCCCACAATGATTGGGGAGCATGTCATACATATTTGGTGTGACCCTAGAGGAACATCCATGTATCCAAGGTGTGAATGCCTGCACTAGTGGGAAGCACACTCTCTCGAGGGCCTTCTGCAGTGTTCCTCTCCATAATAAAACCGTGACACCTGGCAAGCAGGTAGCTCAGATACCTGGCTTCTTGTCCATAAATATCACCAGTGATTCTCATAAAAGGCAGTTCATTCAGTTGACCGTATTTCACATTCAGAATGACTGTTTCGTTGTCCAGTTGTTGTTGTTACCACCGTTATTTTGTCCGTGAAAGAGCCTTAGTCCCATGTAAACTGCAGAGGTAGAGAAAACATATCTGCCAAGACTGTTATCATTGCCTTGATTAGAACTAGACTTAAATAGTAGGTGCCAAGCTATTGAAACAGTTTCTTCTCTATTCCAGTTAAAGTTGTAAGAAAAATGTGGGCAAGAGCATGATAATGAAAAGTTACCTTAGGAGGGAGGTCGAGGTGACCCTTGGAGCACTGTGGTTCTGAAAGACATTTCATATGTGATTCAATAACAAGTAAGTTCTTTCCAGAGAGTGACCTAGATTCCCATATTAGCTCCATCAGCGTGCATGGGCATAGATTTGCCCTCCACATTTTTTTTAAATTTCTTGAAGGACTTTCCAGTTTGTCAGTTATACTTAGAAACACTTGAGTCTCTGTCCACAATGACTTTCCATGTCAAGCAGTAGAATTTAGGATGGAGGTTAATCTCTGATTTGAGGTAAACAATGGAAGGCTCAGAAGTAGTTTTTTTATTGAAAAAGGATAAAAACTACTAAAGCTTATCTTTTGTCCTATTTTGCAGATGCACTTTCATCTGTAGGAGGAGGGTTACCATGTTGCATGTTGAGTTTAGTACACAAGATTAACATTTGTTTTTAAAAGAGAAAAGTCAAAGAATGAAGATCAGGGTCAGGGTTCTTTTACTAAGGTACATGCATACGCATGTTTATGCCTGCCCAATTCATAATAGCTAAATCTTGGAAGTGGCCTAAGTGTCGATCAACAGATGAATGGGGAGAATTAAGATACATTATGTACAGGTATAAATTCCATATGATGAATGTGATCATTATGTATGCAAATATATGCTAATAAAAAGAACCTAGATAAATAGGAAAAGAAAATGTGATATTTATACACGATAAAGTATTACCCTGAGTCTATAATGTTCGGTGAAATAAATCACACACAGGCTTAAATATTTCAGTTTGTCTTATATAGGAAATTCAAAATATAAATAAAGAGAAAAATAAATGATAGATAATTGGCAGTAGAGAGATACATCTCTTTCAAATGAGAAGGGGATCAAGAGGGCAGGGAAGGGGAAAAGGGATGGAAAGGAATAAAAAAAGGAATTAAGATATATAGCAATGCTACACAAGGATTGTGTTCATTATATAATGGAAACATGTGCTAAAAAAACTGAGAAGATACTGATTCAAAAGTAAATAAAACTGCACATAATACGTGCCTTCTTCCTTCCACCTCCCCCTCCCTATTTCCCTTCCCCATTTGAACATTCTCTTCTTATTTACAATCTCTATTATATATCTTGGTTCTTATTTACACTTTTGGATTTTCACACCAGAAAAACAATGCAGTATTTACACATGTGTGTTCAATTTATTTGACATGAATATGAGTATGACGAAAAGAATAAAAAATGATGAGAAAAAACGGAAACAAAGCTTTTGTAAATAAGTAGGGAAAGAGGGGTTAAAGGTAGGGTAGGGGAATGGGAAAAAAAGAACCAAGTTATAAAATGTACAGCTGCAAATTCTCTATAATGAATGTGATTATTATATATACCTAAAATGTATAAATAAACAATTTTTTAAAAAAAGGGACAGTAAAAGCAAAGGCTATTAGGCAGGAAGGAATTTGGCACTTTAAAAATTTTATTATTTTAAAAATAGTGTTTAAAATCCAATAAAATTTATCATCTTAAGTATTTAAAAACATGTGTTAAAGGAAAGCAAGTTATGAATTTGTAATGTTCATTAATAATAAGCATCACATTAGTACTTCAAGACTATCTATTGGAGTATGCTGCAGATAAGGAATGCCTTCCTCTTCTTGGATTGAGGTCTAAAAAGAATGTTGTCCTAACTGGATGAGAAGGCTGGTGATGCAAATTATTGTTCTGGGCTGTGACAGTCATTCATATAGTAACACACAGGGCAGGGTGGATGGGAAGTGAGGGAAGAGATTTAAAACAATCTTTAAAGATTGTTTAATGGCTCCCTGAACTTCTGGAAATTTCTTGCGGAATGAGTTTTAGATTGTCAATGAGAGATATCTTTTTAGTTTACTATATTAAAGCATCTTATCTACTCCTAATCTATGCTGGCTGACTTTATCCATTTTCTGTTCATTTAGCATTGAGAGAAGACCTAGAGCCAATAGCTTGGCATACCATAGGAATCTGAGTTCTACGTCATAGAGCAGATGAAATTTGCCATCAAGTTAGAGACAGTCTTCCTTGACATGATAGTTCAAATTGACCCTAAAAATTATCATTCATCCAGATGGCCCACCTTTAGAAGGACCTAGTGAGTTTGTTTGTTTGTTTGTTTTTTCTGTCTTAGCTCTCCTGTTTCATAGAGTTTCTGTTGAGATGTTTGCAGATATAACAAGACCTTAAAAAGTACGTATATTCCAGGGGTCAGGGGTTTAGCTCAGTAGTGCAAGCACCTGCCTGGCAAGCATGAGGTTATGAGTTTGATCCCTGGTACCAATAAAATAAAATAAAATGTATATTCCTGCCTCCATGATTTTTCTGTGGTTGTCCAAACTTTAACAATTGAGAATTTTCCACTTAATTTTTAGGTTTCATGTTTTTCTCAGAGACCTAGCCTAGATTCCCAATCTCTTAAATGAGTAGACATTGAAGGTTTAAATTAAATGAGATAAATGGTATGATTTTAGGGCTCCAAGAGGATGAATACCCTCTGCAGAGTTCAAGGCTCTGGTGGCTAACACAAGGATGTCTCTGGGAAGCCTGTTTATTTATTTGTTCAAACAATCCAGGAAACTCCTTGGGAGTGATTCAAGGACTTTGACAAGTAACAAGTTATGTTTAATCTAGTAGAACTATCTTACGTTAATTTTGGAGAAGTATTTTAGGAGAAGATCTCCATGTTGAATTTCACTGCAGAAGTGAAATGCCTTCTGCTACAGTCTTTATTTAGTAAATTGGAGTGGGGGCCAAGTGTCCTCAGCTGTGACCTTATCTTGCCCTTTGAGGTGTCTCTTTGTTCTTAGGTTGGCCATGCCCCCCGGGCATACCACAGTCCTGCACGTGTGTTCAATTTTCAGTTTCAACAGCTCCCAACTTGTTTTAATTTAAATGAGTTGATCTCTTTAAAGAGTATCTTTTGCCAAGAATCATTAAAGATGATGCTGCATTTCTGAGCTTTCAAATTGGAAATTTGATTGTGTGGCCCTGAATTGACTGCTAGCTATGGCAGCAAAGTGTGCAAAGTTGCAGAATTTCCCATGGTGGCTGGTGAGTTATAGGTCAGTTTCGATTATCTCAGGCATTTGCTCAATCTACCCTCTACAATTTCTTGACTTATGATGCTCTCAAGTCTTCACAGGCAAACCCATGCATCACTGCTTATCGCAAAAGAATCTGTGCTCTTGGTGGCTGCTGGACATTGATATATGGGGCATGGTTAGACCTGGGAGGGGAAGAGCTGTGCCCTTGCTTTCAGTTAGGCATTGATTGCAGGATCTGGGAGGTCAGTAGGAGAATTTAGGTCCTTGGTAGAAATGGTGTAAGCATGTAGTAGGCGATAAAACCAGCTATAAAAAACTGCTGGCTTTGCATCATTCTGGCGTTTGAGTCGTGTTTAACCTCTGGTTCTAGGCAGCATGGCTGACGCAGGGTTGGTGAAACCTGATCATAATCTACCAGCATTATTGGGTACAAGGCAGGGAAGGAGTGAAGATAAAGGCAAAGGTGGAATAGGTGCTGTCAGTAAGAGTTTGTCTGGTTTGGGGGCTGCCTGGTGACTAAGGGCTTGCTATTTCTGTGCTGTATGACTTTAGGCAGGTCATTTAGGATCCCTGGGCCAATCTTTGCATCTCTCCAGGGAAGATAATTATAGTACCATAGGGATAAAGGGAAGAGTTGATTGTCTGGTATGTAATAGGTCGTCAGGAAATGGTAGCTTCTTAGTTTTGTGGGATTGAAACCTCCTAAATTCGGAAGTGACTCAGTAGTCCACTTGCTGATGGTCCAGGCTGGGAGGACAGTGAGCCTTGCTAGGACTGGCTGAAGACAGTCCAGCTGGGAACCAGAGATGTGTGACTCAAGATAGAGACTAACAGTGGTGGCGAAAGCGTAGGTGCTGCCCTCAGTAGAACCTTCATCAGGCCATTTTCCCTCATCTGATATAGAAAGACAAGGAGTTGAATCTTGTCATTAAATGATGCCTGTGAGCCACAGCCGTGGTAAAGGGGGTGACCCTCCACCCCAAAACCCATATCATTAGGCAAGTTATTATGTCTTATAGCTCAGTTTCCTGAGGTCGTAAGATGGCACTCATTATAGTACTCACCTTACTGGGTCATTGTGAGGGTTAGGGAAGACCATAGACTGCTGCACTGTGTGCAGGGAAGGCATACTGCAGGTACCAACATATCAGCTGATAATCATTGTTACAGCTAGGAGAGAAAGATTTACACCATTTCTTTGTGTTTTAGTTTCCCAGGATGAAAGGCCTGGTAGGGAGAGAGCCAAAGCATGGGAGAGGTAGTAGAGATGGGTAATAATATGCAGAAGACTTGGCTTTCAGAGGGGAAGCAGAGGGTCACAGAATCTGCCCCAGTAGGACTTCTTCCTTTCTTATGCAGAGCTCTATAATGATTATGGCTTTGGGAACAGTTTGTAGCTACTGGACCTGTGCAGTGCCTTACATGTTTCATTTTCTTCAGTTAACCTTTCTCTCCTGTGACCCCAAGGCAGCAGCCTCAGAAAACATATTTTACTTGTTCTACCATTCATGTTTTAAAGTCACTTCCCTTTTCCTCCAAATCGACTTCAGTGGATCAAAGAGGGAAGAAGATATCATGTTGAGGCAAATTTTTCTGAACCATTATTATATTGTGCTTCCTTGATTTGTTTTTGTCTCAAAGATAGTCTGTCCTCTCCGTCTTCCCCCATGTGAAGGTTTTGTTCAGTTCTGCACTGCTGAAGAGCCCACAGAATGAAGGCTGTTAGAGTAGGAGCTGCTTTGACACTGGAACGCCAGGCCTTTGTCACATGGGAGTTGTTGAGCACCAGGCCTCGGAGTGCAGCACTGCTGAGCAGAGTCCTGGGGCCAGGCCTCTGGGCTAGGATCCCGCCTCCACTGCTTACTAGCTGGTGTCCTCACTCTCCTTAGCTTCCTGCTCTGTAAGGTGGAGATGCCCATCTCGTGGACCGACACCTGTGAAGCACTCTCCGTTCTTCACCGCAATGGCTGCTTTCTCTCTGCTGATGCCCCAGCAGACTCCTGGTTCCTTGAGGGAAGCAGTTGCGTCTTCCTCTTGATCAGCACCATGTCCCCCAAATTATCCTTGGTACCAGTATTTAGTGATGCTCAGGAAATCTGTGCTGAATGAATAATGGTGGCCACTCTGCTCTGGCATGTGATCACTGGATCTGAAGAGTGAATTGCTGCCACCTGGCAGGGGAGCACTTGCTCTCTGTAGGGCTCATTTACACAGCATTGCATGGCACGACTGCTGTCAGTACTCCTCCTCATCTCTCTGTTTTCCTCCTAAGTACTGGCACATAGTATGCCTAAATATTTTGCCTACTTGCAGTTTTTGTGAGGATGAATCTAGTGAGGGGTATTTACTTTCTTGTTTAATTACTGTCACCATTAGACTCAGACATTGTGCCATGTCCTCGATATCAGATGAGGGAGGATGCTACAAACCTAAAGGAAGAAGTGAAATGTCTTTGACACAAGAGAGGAGGTTGACAGCCATTTTTCTTTGGGGGTGGGGTTTTACTGAATGGCGTGCAGAAGGAAATACCTTATTATGCTTGTATGCACCTAGGGGGCTAGTAGAAAGGGAGCCCCCCTCTTTTTTTGGTATCAAGAATTGAATGAGGGACCTTGCACTTGTCAGGCAGGTACTTATGCCACTGAGCTATATCCCCAGCCCTGTGAGCCCTTTTTTAACCTGAATCACTACTTGGTGGCAGCGGCTTACTGGTCCAGAAATAGTTGCCCCAGTGGCAGTGGGAAGGGGACTTCCCCTGTGTTCACAGGGACTGGACCGTGTTTCCCTGGCCAGTGCCTCTTCCTATGTCCCCTCACCCACAAGCATCTGTTTATTTGTCTTTCTGTTCCCTGGACCCCCTTCAGGTTGAATCTTCTTTGCCGATGAGGAAGGGTCATTGCCCTGCCTCTGCTAATATATCAACTTCTCCCCGCCCTATTCCCTATGCTGCATTGATTCCTAATCCAGCACAGCAGCATGGCTTTTTGCCTCATCTTACTTTAAAATACAGCCTGCTATTTCTGTTAAGTACTTACAGAGTATTTCAGTGTATCAATACTACATTGATATGCAGTCACATCTCATTTCTTTTCTTGAATGATTTCTGGCTTCGCTGACCAGTTGAGAAAGTCTTTCAATCTTCTATCTGGAGTGGATTTAAAATTTTCATAGAATTATTTTTATGTAGGGCAGGAATTCTGAATTTTGGAGTCCACAGTTCCTGAGACAGTTTTCTTTAAATTCTCTATAGAGATTCTTCACATCCCCATACCTAGCAGGGTCCTGGTACGTAATGGGTACTCAGCAAGTGGGCACCTTCTGAGCAGAGAAAAGGATGACCTCTGCTACTCCCAGACCTTTGAAGAAAAGAAAAAGCAAAGCTGGGCTTGTGAACTGTGCGTCTACCAGTTTACCTTAGGAACTGCCCTGTGCCCTGACTGCATGGCTGGTGGTATAAAATGCCGGCCTTTGCTGTATTCTCTATTGCCTGTGTTGACTCAGGCTTTTGGAGCCTACAAAATGGCATATGTGCTGAGTTTTGTATTTCTGTAAAATGTGGTTTCCCTCTTTTGCATACTGAAGGACTCAACATTAGAACCTAAGAGGAGTTTTGAGTTTCACTTGTAGAGCTGGTAGATCAAAGCAGGGCTGATGAGGGCAATGGGTGAATGTGGTTTGTTTGGGCCCTCCTACCTCTCCTCCACCTGGCTCCTCTAGTTCTCACTATTGGGAGACGCTTTGGGTCCCAGCCAGGCCCCTTCAGTCTGTGTGCTTTGAGTGAGTCTCACCTTGCCATTCGCCATGGGGCCCAGGTTTGCTGGCCCTCATCTCACTGCCCTTTGTGCATGGATGCCTGGCTCTCCTTTTGCCACAGAGCTGCTGACAGAGGTGCAGCCATGTCTATGAGTCTCCCTTTTGTGTCACTTCACCTGATATGGCCAGAGTATCAGACCATTTTCTGTTGCTACAGAATACACTGAAGGTGGAGTACTTTATGAGGAAAAGTGGTCACTGGTGGACGTGCAGGACAGGGAGGCTCCTTTGGTTGGGTCATGTCAGACGGTATGACAGTGACAGTTACATTTATGGATGAGGTCACATGGAAGAGAGGAAGCCAGAGAGGTCCTTGGGCCAGATGGTACTCTTTCAACAAAACTTTTCATGTTTTGTACTCAGCAATCCCTGGTTCTTGTTGATAGTCTAGTTGCTCACAAATTCTGAATCAAATCTTACAGTGTTTTTCTCTATGTTACAAAAAGCATACTCAATTCTATCAATGAATGCTGGGAGGGGCCACAAGTTTTCTTTTTGAGACAAAAATTGTCCTAAGAGAAACAGAGAACAAGAAGAGGGAGTAGAAAGCCTGCCCCTTGTGACAGGGATACTCACCCTTGCAGGAACTGATCAGGTTCCTCAAGAGCTACATTAATCTCTTCCTGACCTAACCACCTTCTGTCTGCCCCACCCCACACACACCTCTCAGTGTCTCCCAATTTCCAACAGTGATTCTCTGGGGGACACACAGACTGTGTCTGAACTCCAGCAGTGTCTTATGTTGCTGTTGTAGACTGCATTCTGCAAGATGTCTATCCAAGCTTCAAATTGGAAGCGAAGCCATAAACTCACTGCTCAGGTTATTACCTTCACCTGTGCACAACAGACTTCTCTCTCAGTGCTGTGGGTCATCACAGAGAAGGGGAAGTTAAGACCTACATGTGCGTAGGTCATGCTTTCCCCATCCCATCTCTCTCTCTTTTCCTGTGTATCCTGGTGTCACAAGGGGCAGGCTTTCTATTCCCTCTTGTTCTCTGTTCCTCTTACGACAATTTCTGTCTTGACCAATTCTCAGGTTGTCATGCTCAAAGTACTGTTTTACTCTTTAGCGTGTTGTAAAGACTACTGTGTCAGTCTGTGTAAAGTCATATTCTTCCCACTTTACATGACCATGGCACAGAACCAGTTTTCCTTCCTCAGTCCTGCCCAGCAGCTCTTTCATAAACCTCCATGACTTCAATGTAGGCTTTTTAGTACTGCAAAGCCTTTGGCATCTCTGCTACTGTCAGGGAAACCACCACTGGGCTTTTGGGGGGCAAGGACTACTCACTTTCCTTATTTTGTATTCGATATTTTGCTTGAACACAGCCAGCGTGTCTGTATTTAGATCTTTGTTATCCTAAGAGTGGTTTGAGGAATAGCCATATCAGGTCTCCTGGGAATGTGTTAGAAATGCATGTCTTTGGTATCATCCATGAAGACCCACTGAATCAAAACTGCGTTTTGACAACACTTTGCATATTAAAATATGAGAGGCACTAGGGTAAATGACTACTCAGGACTCCTCTTTTCTTGCCTGTCATGGCTCTGTAGTCTACCAAATAGTGGCCAGGAGCAATGAATACATTTTAATACTCAGTGTCATAGTCACACTGGTCATAGAATCAGACCCCAGAAGAACCTGAAGGGGATTCTTAGCTAACTTTCCCCAGGGGCTGGTACCACAAGTCTACCTGTCTGTGTGGACATTCTGTGGCATACTGTGTGTACTAACAGTATACAATGCTTCCTAATGAATGTGGTTAATACTTTGTCTTCTACTGTAAGAACTGTAAAGAGACACAGACCAAGAGACAGGATCTTTTGGCCCTACTGCCAGACATGATTAGAGGTGGTTCTTTGATGGAAGAAACAAGAAACCAGGGAAAGCAGACTTACAGGAACTTGAACCAGTTGGAGGGCACTCATCTAGTGAGAAAAGCTTAGTGGAATTGCCCCTTTTTGCTGTCAGAAGCACTTATCCTCCAGCCTGTTTTTTCACGTGTGACTTCTGTTGTCTTTGTCCCTGTATCGTTTCCCTAGGCTTATTCCTGGTGTGTGAGAGACTTTGTCACCCAGGAAAGAATATCCACCCCTCCTGGTGGCTGGCTGAGGCCTGCAGACAGCCTCCCTACACTATTGAGAGAGAGAGAGAGAGAGAGAGAGAGAGCGCCCCCACTCCTGGAAAGCAAACCTTAGGGGGAATGGCCTTACTTAATGAAGGTGACAGGTCCAAGTAGGTGTTACATTTCTAGGAAGTGTTGTTAGCTGCAGCACACAGAGGATTTGCTAAGAAGTTAATTAAAATATACATCATGGGTATCCTACAGGTGCCTGCTGGATTCTGATTAGTAAATGAGTTAGAGGCAGTTGTGCAAGGTTTCTTGCTTCATTATTATAGTCCTGGGTTTTCAGCTGTGGGTGGGGAGCAGGGTTGACATTTGGGGATTAAGGGAAATGGACTGGCAGAGGCTTTGAAGTAGCAGTAGCTCAAGTCCTATTATGACACATTGTCATCATAACGTAAATCTGTATAATTCATTATCTGTCTAGTTGGCAGCTCACTTAATTGGTAGCAGTAATTGTTGTAACAATGTATTTCCCAGACTACTTAGATCTTTATGCTGGTGGGATTAGTTATTCTTTTGCAGCCTGAGATTTCCATGCAAAATTTAAGGCTAAAATCTTTAATTCTCCAGGATTTCTTAAGTGAGTTTTTATAGCAGAGCAAGATGTAGTATATGTTAGAATATCTCATCCTGATAGTTGGTTGACACTAACTTCAGAGAAGTCTGAGCAGACAGAGTTTTGACTATCATAGTCTTTGTGTTTCATTTTCTATCAGACAGAAGACCCAATTTCCCCAACGTTACTCACAAGATGTCTGATGACATTTTGCTGTTCACGTGATTATCATCCACTAGAATCTGGTCTGTGCACCTCACTTCCCTAAGATTGTCAGTCTCGAGTCCTATCAGTAGGGCTAAGCAACTGACCCACCTCCTGTGGGTTTTGGTGGTGTCCTCAATTCGACTTCTCTGCTAGGTTTGGCTGTGTTCCTTAACTAATGATGGTGAATGATGAAGGTTTCTATGCGAGGTCTGGGTGTCCTGGCAGTGTGGCAGAGAAGAGGGAAGGATGTATGGTGCTGGCGCAGGGGAGAGTGTTTGCTCCTGATCTGTGAAAACTCTTCCCCAGTGCAGCCTGGGCCAAGGAACTGAGTAGTGTTCCTGCAGAGCATAGACCAGAAGCACCTTTCTCTTCTGACAAGTAGGTTCAGGACCTGCCCTCAGCAGCCCTTGAGGTTGTTCTTGTGTGAGTTTATGCTGTTGCTTCTCAGGCCAGTGCGCCTCGACATGGGTGGAAACTTTGGGGCTGCTGGAAGCAGGGAGTGTGCCTTCGCGGTACTGGAAATAGCCGTGTTGAGCTTTTCCTCATCACAAGAAAAATGGGGGAAAACTCCAACACCTGTCCAAGACAGGTGTGACGTTAAAACCACACCCATGGGCTCTTTGCTGTGAGCCCTGAGCAGTTGGTGGCAGTGAACTACAGCAAGGTGGTAGAAACTCAGCCTTTCCAGAATAAACTGTATCAGTATATGGATGAACAGAACGACCTTTCTGCAAACTGTTCTTCATCTTTAAATGGTCTAGGTAATTTTCCTTATTGGTGTTTACTTTTACAATATTTAGCACCTTCTGTGCGCTCTGTGAATGGAACGTACCTACTGATCCACATTCTCAGTGTTCAAGGACTATATATTTGCTGCCTGCTGTGTTCTAGGCACTTTGTAGTGGAGTTAAAGCTCAGCAGGAAAGTCCAAACTCACTGTGTCACAAGACAGTTGTGACTGTCACTGAAGGCTTGGAAACCTTCTCCATCTGCTGTCTCATTAGTTGGTTCTGTGGGATGGCCAGAGATGATCTCTTTTTTGTTAACCCCTTGTAATTGATGATAAAATAAAATCCAGAGAGATTAAATGATTTGCTTAAAAAAGTAAGTGGCAAGGCACAGCCAGCACCACATTGTTTCTCGATAACATACCTTTATTGTACTTAATGTTAGCTTTTTTATATGTTAGCAATAATTATTTTTAAATTGTCATATCTTTAACATGTAAATCTTGTAGAGTCTATGGACATAATGAAACACTAATTCTTATCATAATTGACATATTTTACAATGTACTTAAAAACATTAAGGAAATTACATAATTACCAAGAGTGAAGAACACACTCCTGACTACTCCTGTGACTGGGTCATGTTACCAACTTTCTAAACCTGTAGTTCTCCACCCAATGATGGGATAATAATGTACTCTGCTGGGGAGAAGGTGAGAATCTGATTTTTCTGTGTTCATTAAGGTTCATGTACTGTTGATTGCTGAGTGATACAGGTGATGTATGTGTGTGTGTGTGTGTGTGTGTGTGTGTGTGTGTCTGTCTGTCTTTTAAAATGTAACCTATCTGTTCTATGGGGGAAAATGGGTGGTTTTACCATGCAGGTTTCTGGCATCAAGGTCTAGCCTGCACTGGAGTGAATGAGGACCAGTGAGACATGGCCTGTGTATTGCAGACTTCTTGGGCAGGATGCAGGCTGAGTCCGAGTGAAGCCTTAGTCCAAAGTTGCCAAGCATTCACTCTGACCTGCAGTCACTGGTTTGCAGTTAGGCTGCTTCTTTCACACATAGCTCTGTACCACTTACTCCAGGGGCACAATATTGGAGAACGTATTCATCAAGGATAAAGGACACCTGATTGGTTTTGGCACTTTGATTTCTCTCTCTCTGGAGCCCATTGCCTCCCATTCCCTTGGTGACCTGCACCTTCCCAAGTGCAAAGGCAGCCTCTGATACCCTGGTAACCCTTCCTGTGCTTAGCTTTGCTGGGAAACTCTCTGCTCTGCTTAGTCCCCCCCTCCCTTTTCCGCCAGCTGACTGAAGTTTTCTTTGGCCTCCCTCTCCATACTGTCCTCCCAGTGGTGGTCTGCGCCTTGTTCCTTAGGTGTACTGGCTGTACTCCTAGGTGACTTATCCTGCAGGAATGGCCTTCTCCAGATGGGAGCTCAGGGGGAGCTGGACTCCCCACTTGTCTGTGTGCCCCAGCAGCGGTGCTGAGTGCTCAGGACGCTGTCATGAACAAATATAGCACATGCTGCACTCTCTCGGAGTATACTGTCAATGGGGGAATAGAAAGCAACCACTAAACACAAGTAAATAATGTGGTGTGGATGTAACAAATGCTGTGGACAAAGTAGAATAAGGCAAGGAGGCCTTGGCGAGGCTCCTAGAGGAAGTGTGCAGGGGTTACTGTTTTCACAGTGCTAAACTGGTGAATATTGAGCCTTCGGCCTGTGGGAAATACAGAGCTAGGCTCCTACCTACCTCAAGCTACAACCTTTCAAACAAACTAGTTATTACAGGATGAATAGTCTTTATCTAAAAATGCTTGGGACCAGTTTTTTACATTTTTGCATGTTCATTTGCCAGTGCAAAAGTGCTAATCTGAAAATCTGGAACCTGAAATGGTCAAATGATCAAAAATTTGGATTTTGGAGCATTTCAAATTTCAGAGCACTTCACTTTTGGAATTTTTAGATTAGGCCTATTGGGCTACTAGGCCTAACTATGACTTTGTTTGATGTGGTTTCTTGCCTAAAGATATCATGTACCATGTACACATACATAGACCACGTGGGATTCATGAACACTAAACTCATGACCAATGAAGCATATTTAACATTTCTATTTTCTGCACAGGGCAGATCACAACTTCTTGCACTTAGTAGCACCACACATCACCTTAGTACTGTGCCTGAGAACCATTTTAAACAGTTAAATCATCTAAAGAAGCAAAAACTGTAGTCCTGCATAGGTGGCAGAAGGGTTTCCAAAGTATGAGAGCTGAATCTAGGAGGCAGTGTGCCTGGTCGAGTAACTCAGAGTTTTGCTGGTTTGAGCACTCTATTGACGATTACAAAAGTGTCTCAGGTGCCGAATTTGGGATTGCACATAGTGAGTAGGTATGTTCACAAGTATAGAATGTGAAGATTGCAGACCGACAATCAGTGAGTGGTCAGGGAAGCATCACTGAGAAGGTGGTGTCTGATGAAGACTCAGAAGAGTCCCCTGGGTGTCCAGCAAGTGTGCCAAGGAGAGGTAAGCCAGTATTACAAAGCCCTGGACCAGAGGTGTGCCTGGCACGCTCAGGGGACAGCATGGAGGTCAGTGTGTTCATAAAGGCGCACAGAGAGCCACAAGAGCAGGATGGGAAATACGGGGCAGGAGAGAGGACTTTGTAAGGAACTGTGCGTCTTTTTTTTTTATTGTTATTGATGTTATTTTTTAACTTCAGATGGAAGATGTGGCAGGGAGTTGAGCTGAGATGCTCACAGAACTGTACTGTACTGTGTCGAGGCAGAAGTAGTAACCAGCCCAGAAATGTTTCAGTGACCTGGGTTTGCTGTTTTCATCTACTCACCCCTTGGCGAGCTAGCCTGAACCTCCACTGTTGCCCATTGCTCCCTCCTCACAGGTGGAGCACAGATGCTGGAACCTGGCTGTCTTCTTACTGTCAGTTGTTCTGATTAGATTGCTTAATGAAATAGGCTGCAACTTAAATTGAACTAACTAAAGCATTTGTTCCCATAAAGTCATCAACATTCTGCATTATCAGTCTTGCACTGATTATTTCAAGCATGGTGCTAGTAATTGGACAGATGAATACTTATCACATCATTGTTCTATAGGAAAGGCACATGCTATCCCTTAGGAAGTTTCAGCTTTCCTTTTTTACAAGTAGATCCTAGTCCTTAAGCACTCCTCCTCACTCACCTTGACTATAAAGAAGAATGTGGCTAGTGTGCCTGCAGAAGATGTTTGGATCTCAAGTGGAGTGTAGAAATAATTCATGTCATGTTGCTTTAATGAATACAGAAAATACTCTAGGTAATGCATTATTAAAGGCACGCACAGCAGAGCTTCTGTGGATGGGATTTGAGAGTGAACTTATTAGCATTTTCAGGTTGATACCTCTTTTAGATTTAATTAGATTTCAGGCTTTAATCAATTTATTAAATGAATCTCTCACAGCTTAAAAGGTATAGTATGCTCACGACAGTAGCTTTTTATCACTCTCTTCATTGCCTGGTGAGCTGGAGCAGATCTCAGCTTCAGTCCTATATTCAAAGCCAGAGGTTATTTTCCAAAGGTACTGCATTGTGTTAATGTTGCTCTTCTTTGCTTGAGGTTCTGGGGTCACCAGGAAGGTATGTGTGCCGTGCAGGCATGCAGCTCTCGTGGATTTACCGCCAGTAACAGTGAGTAATGTGCAGTAACAGCTCTGCTCTATTTTGATAGTCCTTTGTCACTTTGAAACTCTCTACTGTTATTTTGGCACAAAATCTACAAACCTTTATCTCTACTCTGATGAGGTGAGCATTGGGACTATTCAGACAGTGGGAAATTAAATGTAATCAGTCAACTACCTCAGCAGTTCTCAAGATGGTGTGGAGAGGTAGGCCACACAATGCAGTGATTTAGAGATGTTCTGTGTTTGTTTAGTCGATGAGAAAAATGACTTCTCTGATGACTGGAGCATCCTTAACCCATTCCTGTCTTTGCCCAACTAGGCCATGATTGTTTCAGCAAAGCAGGGCTACTGACATTTTACCAGGTAAAGGCAGGGCCTGCTCAGAAGCTTGTTTCAGCTCTAGGCTGTGTTTGTGTGTGTCTGACTGTGTCTGTGTGCAAAAGAGTGGGTGTTGTGAAAAACAGAATTCTAATAATTTTTTTTTAAGGGGTACAAGTTATACAGATTTACAGAAGAAAAAAATGCGCAGTAGGAAATCACTAGTTAATGGATTACATATTGCCATCTTAGAAATAATTGTTCCAGTCACAAAATTAAAGCTTTTAGAGTGGACATTCCAACAATGATACTGCAAACAGTTCTGTTCAATGATCCAATAAAACTCTGTGATATCATTTTCTATCTTATACATTTAAATATACATGCAGTTATATAGTTTAGAGCACTTTCTTTTCCTCTCTTTTGTACAGTGACTATTACACATTTTGGGTTTCATTGCTCCCACGGTTCGTATTGCTTTTTTGGAAGAGAGTAAAACCAAATGTGACATAACAGAACAGAATCGGTCAAGTCAAAAGGGTGGACATAATAGATATTATAAAAACATAATACAAGGTGATCAACAATGGTTACCATAATGCCTCCTGCTATTTCTAATAGAATTGCCTATATCATTAGTTGTAATACAATTGAACAAAACCGTAAAGAATAAAACCGACAAAACCAAAACATTGGAGATATTGTAGGTCTTCAAAAGTAGATAAAAGTCAACGAGAATGGGCGTTATAATGAATCTCATTATCTTCTCAGCTGATGCCTAAACTTTCGAACCTGATACTATCCAGCAAAACAGAATAGAGGAACCTCAGTCAAAAACAAGATGGTGAGAGTAATACAGGGCTTCAAATCGAGATAATAGAGAGTCAAAGTGGGTTACTATATTATATCCTGCTATATTTTTCCCTTTAATTAAATGGATAAAAATAAAAAAGTAAATAATGGAGTGGAGATTGAGAAAAAAGAGGGCATAACAGCGAAATAGGGCAGATCAAAACATAACCATTTAAGCAGAATAGTGTTTCACCACCAGCTATTCCTGACCCAAAAATAGTTACCATATTGACTCCCTCCCTGAAGTCCTTGAGTACAACTTCATATACTGTAGCATTAAGTATATCAAAACAATGTAAAACCATTTAAGAGAATGACAGCATTATAGAGTATTTAGAATCGACTAACAGAAAATGAACAATGGTCTCTGTATAATCTCCTTGTCTTTAAAAGGTTTTTGCTTATACTATCGTACATAACAAAATCCAATAAGATACAACCTGTTTAGACCATTGGAGACAGAAGAACAAAAGCTAGATGAGACTTCAAAACAAGATGGTACTAAATCAGCATTACCTATTAAGATGTCATTTTCTCCAAAAAAAGCTGTTCCTATCATCCAATCTTCTCTGTCTCATTTCTGTTGAGCTCTTTTTCTGTCAGTAGCTGTCAGTTTGTCTTCTTCATTTTGTTCTCTGCTCCATTCGTTGTGGCCTCCCCGCCACTATTTCTGGGTTCTTTGTATTTTTCTTTTTTTAGAATATCCTGCAATACTTTCTGTAGGGTTGAATTGGTGGTTGCAAATTCCCCCAGTTCATCTTTATCCTGGAAGCACCTCATTTTTCCATCAATTTCCAGGGACAGTTGTGCAGGATATCTCAATCTTGGCTGGAGATTATTATCTTTCAAAGCTTGAATTATTTCTCCCCATGTTCTTCGTGATTTGATGGTTTGTGAAGAGAAATCTGCTGTAATTCTGATGGGTGTTCCCTTGTAAGTGATCTGTTTCTTGTCTCTTACAGCTTTTAATATTCTGTTCTTGTATTGAATTTCTGGAATTTTTATTATTATATGCCTGGGTGTTTCTCTGTTAGGGTTGTAGGTAGCTGGGGTCCTGTATGCCTCATACATCTGAGTATCTTTACCTTTTGCTAAATTAGGAAAATTCTCCTGGATTATTTCTGTGAGTAGCTTTTGTAGTTCACTTGTTTGTGTCCCTACTTCTTCTTTTATGTTCTTAATCCTTAAGTTATGGCTCCTCTTATCATCTTCTTGTCTTTGTATTATTGCTGTTTGTTTCTTTGTTATTTTTAAGAAGTTTTTCATTTCATTCTCCCATGTTTCAAGTCTGCCCTCCAGTTCAGATAGTCTGTCCTTAGTTTCTTTCAAGCTGTTATGCCAGTCTTGGATAGACTTCTTAATTTCTTGATAGTCCCTTTGAACCTGCTTCACATACTCAATGCTTTCTCTGTTTTCTCCATCAAGCAATTCTCCCCTCTTTTTCTGTTCTTCCATTCCACCATCTGCTTTTTTCCTGGGTGGTGCTTAGCATTTCTCTAACTATTCTGCATACTTCTAGCTTCAGGTCATTGATAACTTCATTCCTGAATTGGTCTATGAGGCTCTCTATATGGCGCTTAATGTATATTGGTGCAGTGTCCACTATTGCCTGATTCTCAGGATTGGGGGCCGAGGAGCCTTTCTTGTTGCTTCCCTTCCCCATATTTTCTGTTCCTTATAAGATGCAAGCTTACATGGGAGGCCCGGCTTCCCTGCCTGTCAGCCACAGCCTGATCAAATTGCGCTGGCTAGTTGTTCCCGCCCACCGCTGCGCACCAGGGAGTTGCGGAGGAGGCAGCCTACGTGGGAGTCGGTCGCTCCTCCGGGCCACTGTCAGGCTCTGGGATCTGGGTTAGGCCAGCCTAGGGAGTCCGCCAGCAGCGTCACTCAGGCCAGGCACTTTTCACCAATCCCGTCCGAGAGGGGAATGTGTGGCTGGAGTTGCCACCGCGCCCTGCTCTTACAGGACTGCCTGAGCCCAGAAAAACCTCCGCTGGAGTCAAACTGTGGTAGGGGGTAGTTTCTCTCTCACCTCGCCACCAGTCAGTTTTCGTGTACGCCTCTTTGTCCGTCCTGTTTCCGACTCCGTTCGCAGACTCCCGTTCCCAGAGCTTGGCGCGTCTCTCCTTGCCGAGCCGCTGTGGAGGCAGCCAGCCACCGGGCAGCGGGACACCCAAATCACGGTTTCCAATGGCGCGCGGTCGAGCCTCCACACCGAGCCTTTTCTGTTCCTATTTTAGCGCCAGGACTGTATTCTAAGTTGGTTTCTCTCAGCCCAGTTCATTCCTGAGTCAGCAGAGCATATCTCTACTGGTTCGTATCTCCTTAGTCCGCATCATTCCTGGCCTCTGAGCCGAGCCTTTCAGAGAGCCTTCAGTAGTTGCTGTTGTCTGTCCGCCATGTTCTCCCCCCTCCCCAATTCTAATAATTTTTAACGATGATGATCTAGATAAGTAATCTCTGCAGTACAAAATGGAAGAAGTGATGTTATCTGATGCATTTTTAATGTTCAAATGAACCAGGGCCTCAAATTACAATCCACTATAGCCAGATCAGTAAAGAAAGTTGCTTTTATTGTATGTATTATGCATCTCCTAATGTAGAATGTTTTTGAAAACTCATATGGACAGGGGATTAAAGAACCAGTAACCAAGGTAGAATTCTGTAAGGGTGAATCCACTTTTTGGCTTTGTACAAGGTTCAGAAAGCTGTGATTCGATGTTGGAGAGAAGGAAAAAATTTAGTTAAGCAGCAGAGCCCAGAGGCAAAGTGGGATTGTGACTTAGTGGGATTGTGATCTTAGTTATTTTTCCCCTCTGAGGAAAGAATTGATTTTATTTATTTTTGCAAGACCTTGTGTGGCCTAGGTTAGGTAGGAGGTCTGTGAATTTTAACCAACTTTAGATTTTCCACCTGTAATTTGGTTGAACAAGGAGTGGTAAACTTCTATAACCTCAGGCCTGGTTTCTCCCAGTGGAGAGTAGAAAAATGTTGGAGTGGCAAGAATCAGAGTTCCAGGGTCTCTTTTCATCTGGAAAGTTTCCGTGGCCTTCTTATGTCTGACTTATTTAGTAGAACATTCTACTATTTAGTAGAGCATTCACCATTTTGGTGTTAGATTCAGATTATACACTCTGGGCAGGAATGCTACCTGAGAAATGATGTATATTTTTCAGTATACTTCTCTGGATGTGTGCCAGATCCAACTGTTCTGATGGTGACATTAATTTTCATCACCCTAGAAAGATATTGTCTGATTTATTCTCTGCATAATTACTAGTTTTCTTTTTTGCCTCACAACTAATACGTCATCTGTGGGAGGCCTTTTCAGACCATGCACATATGCTGGTCCTTGTCAGAATTTCTGCCTAGACTTTTTATTGTGTATGATTCTTGCTTGAAAGTCTTTACTCTAAAGGTTGTAAAGTGATGATTTTCCAATTTTGGCACTTAGCATTTTATTGTAAACAAAAGCCTCCTGCTCCTCCCATTTTTATGTATTTATTATTTATAAGAATGCACTGCTTCCTATTTTTGGTGGTTTATAACTCATGACTGTACTTATTTACTTGTTTTTTGGTACTCAAATTATCCCTGTCTTAGCCAGGGAGCCTCATCATCCTGGATTTCGTCCTTGGACATATTCCAGTGGTGTTTGAGAAGAGTACCTCTTATTTACGATCCTCACCTTGCCAATGATCGTTCTCCTCTCTGGTTCCTGAAGTATGTATAAAGAAACTCTGAATGCTTGACTGGTTATGTGCAGATACTGGGAGCGTGAGGTATGGGCTAGGGGTTCATGGACTCTTGTCCATCCCTGAGCCCAAACTTGAAACCCAATGTCTGAATCAACTTGAGTGGTATCTTAGTTATTTTTCCCCTTGAGGAGACAAAATATTGGACACTTAAAGTTAGAAGAGTGTTTATTTAGCTCACAGTTTCTAGAGATTTTAGTCCATAACCCCCTGGCTCCAAGGCAAGGTGGTGTGGCAGTGAGGCACTGTTTATGGCAGTAGAGGACAGCAAAAGCAATAAGCAAGGAAAGAGAGCAGACAAGCCTCTTTCTGTCCAGTGTATTATATGTAGACTACCTGCCCTAGGGTGATGCAGCCCTTACACCCTTAATCACAGCATTGCACTGTGAATCAATCACACATACTAGATTCAGCTACCTCTGAAAAAGCCCAACTAAAGCTGCATGAGTCTTTGGGAGGACATCCAGACACAAACCGTAGCAAGTGGTTACAGGAAGAACAAGAGAAAGAAGAAGGTGCTGACAATGTGAATGAAAAGGGAGAATGAAGAGGCCAGACCTCCTCGCCTGCAGCAATGGGCGAGGCCCAGATGGGAGTGAGAATGAGGAGTCATTCCACTGGACTTTTTAGTGTGTGGCTCCTCCCTTAGGCTATGCAGTGCTAAGCCCATCACTCTGAACCCACTGAGGCGCATTCTTCCTTCTGTGGGCTCAAGGTCAGGCTCTTTAGAGTTGGTCAGCAGTCTGCCCTGGATCAGAGGTATGGCCTTGCTGTCCTACAGATGCTCAGGGGCAGAGCTCCAGCAGAACTCACTGGTGGGCTGCTTCTCCCAGCATGTCTGCAGGCTCTGGACCCACTTGGCCTGTGGCTTGCAGCCTACATGCCTTGTACAGTCTTGTGTTCCCAGAGGACCTTCGATAAACTATCACATTGGGCCTCAGTTTCCTTAATGTTGAAAGAGGTGATAGGATTAGAATCTTTAGAAGTTTTTTTGCCTTAAAAATTCCCTCATGTTAAAAATTGAGTTAGGAATCATTTGTGCTTGAATTAATATTGTCATGTAATTTTTTCTTACCTATCAAACCTAAAGATTCTGGTCTTGTGTCAAGGAAAATAGGCACTTTTCTTGGGTTTCTTCTTTAATAATTTTTAACCTTCTCTAAATTATCACTAAATTATCTGAAAGCATAATTTAGATTTTAATTAATATGTCATAGTGCCATGAAGACACAAAATATTTTCATAATAAGGGAAATGAATTTCTATAATAAGCTGTTAAATGATGTATTTTTAAATTTTTCCTCAGTGTACATTAAGTTAATGCTTACCCATAGTGAAGACATTCCAATCAGCTTCTCATTCCTTGACTCATTTTTAAGGTTTGTTTTGTAGATGCTGGATGTGCCTATGCACATTGTTAATAATTAGGGCTATTATCAGGAGATGGGGAGCTCTTCGCAAGTCTCCAACTGCAGTTCTGTGTGCTGCTCTGCTAGACAAGGGCAGGGCTGACCTAGGGTGCCTATGGGGGGACAGGCAGAGGCTGCATGCAGTAGTGTGGGGAAGGGAGGTGTCTCCTACACACCATGCCATCTTGTGTGGTAGTGCCTGTCATATTTACAGCTTGTGCCTCACAGTACCTTTTTTATAATTTGTGCACTTAGCAAGTCAGAAGCTTCAAAAAACTCAAGAGTCAAGAATGTTCATCTCAAACATCTGTTAGCTAAGATCAGTCTTCATGTTCTCTTCCAATTGGCTTGAGCACCAGACAAGCAGAGCAGGTCCCCTCCCCCATGTCATTAAATCCTGCATAGGCTGCTGGCCTGTGCAACAAGAAAGCTTGATTTGCAAGCTTGATTTGCTGATTGTTCTGTGGCTTTGAAAGATGCTTCTTTCTTGACAAGGAGAAAAACTTCTGCCTTCTGCCTCTGAATAATGTAAAAGCAGGGATAATGAAGTCCCCAGTCTCTCCATGTAGGGCCATATGATTATTTTACATTGCTGTGATTGGCTGTTCAGATTTCACTCTTAAGAAGCCTGGATCTTGGTGCACAGGAGTAGGGATAGGACAGGACCAGAAGGATGGTAAATGCTGCAGCCACAGAGCCATGATCTTAAAGGTGCGCTCAGATAGCAAAGCTTTGCAGAATGGGAGGGTGTGGTTAAAGAAGACCATGCCCAGAATTCTTGGCTACCAAAATGCACCAAAAAGCAATCAAAAAGATTTTTAGCAATGGAAGAGGTCAAAAATGGCCCCACAGAACCATGAAATACCTCATTGAATTCCTTCCTGGACTCAGGGACATGGTCTTCAAGGGTCCCCAGCTGAAGGGAGGCTGGTGGCGGTTGCTAAGAACACTGTCCTCTTCATCAGCATTTATTTTGTCAGCTCGGATGTGTGCTTTTTAGCTTGTGATATGACACTGAGAGGGCCAGACATGAACATCTTGGAGGAGAAATCCAGAGATAGTATAGTAGGATAGGAACAGAAAGTGTCGCCCAAAAGATGCCACTTTGGCCAATGGATTGTTTTGAGCTAGAAGGAATTGAGAATCAGGCAGGCAACACAGGAAAAGTTCTATCTTCCGGTCAACTACCTAAAATAAAATAAAAAAATTTCTCTTTAGTAAAGGAAATTAACATGTATAAGGGGAATTCTTATCAGAAAAGACATCTTTATCTAGAAAATAGCCTTCTGAAGACAATTTTTATCACCTAAGTAACTCCTATTTGCATACCAAAGCTCCTGTGTCCATTTATTCCCTTCTGCTTCCCTGAATTTGCCCCTAGAGAAGCCCTGAATGAAACACTGTCCTTTTCTGTGTCTAAGTTCTCATCATTTAGCTGTTTCATTGAGTCTCTTTATTGTTTTGGAATTCCTATACATATTCATGTAACTGTACAGGAATAATTTTTTCCTGTTAATCTGGCTTTTGCCAATTTGACCCATAGACAAACCAGAAACCAGGAAGGTGAAGGGAAACAAATTTTTCTTCTAACACAGGGAACTTCACAGGTAAGTCCCAGGGTTCATAACATAGAGGGGACATGTATGTAATTCACCAGGTTCTTCCTTCTGCTTGGTGTTGCCTGCCTCAGCCCCATTTGCATCATATTCCTTCTCCTTCAACTCTTAACTCAGATATCCATTCAAAATGAGGTTTACCTAGCCATTCTGTTTAAAACTCCATTTCATATTCCTACCCTCTGCAGTTTTGCTCTGTGCTGCAGCGTTTACCATCCTTTAACACTGTTGTGTGCTCTGTGGATTGTCTGCCTCTTCCTGTTGGAACAGAAGTGCCACAAGAGTGGGGATATTTTTGTGTCTTTCTCACTCATGTATGCTCAAACCCAGAACAATGCTTGGAACTGGGAGGTGTTCAGTGAGTATTTATTCAATGAATACGTGAATGAATGAATGTATATATGAATGGATGAATGAATGCATGAAATGATTACTAAGAGATAAATCATTCACAGACATGGCAAAGAAGCCAGAATGGCAATCTGGAGGAATCCCATTCTCAAGTCGGTTAAGAGGAAAAAAAAAAACCTCCATATGAAAATCTTTGCTAAATGGTTTACAATAGATTAATTAAAAATTCTACACAATGGGTTTCTGGCTATACTTGTTCATTTGAGATTCAGTCTCTTTGATAAAATATGATCATGTTGATATTCACTTCTGTAACAATTTAAGTGAAATGTAAGTTATTTCTTCAAAATGTGCTGGTTTTGCAAAAGGTTATGCTTTTGTTGGTAAATGTTTTCTGTTGGCCTGAACAGCTGAGCATGGGAAGTTGCGGAACTAGCTAAACTGGAGAAAAGAGAGTTGTGGAGGAGAAAATAAACCACAGGCAGGGTGAAACTGGGATTCTTTAGAAAGAACATAGGAAAAGTCATTCCGAGGTCCTGTCAGCTGACCTGCATAATTGCCCTACCTAATTATAAATGTAAATATTGAGGTAATGTTCATAAAAACCCTTGAAAGAGAGTAGCAGGCCTGATTTTAGGATCTTATTCTGTGCTCTTTGATTTGTGTTTGGAATCATTCTCGTGATATCATTTTGTTTATTGCCACCCTCCCCCAACTATTTTGTCCTTTCCCCTCCAAAAGGGTCTCATTTTGTGTAATGTCATGTTTCTACTTAGTAGCAGCTGGCCTTCACTCTTGCCCTGGTTAACTATCAACCCCTGTCTGTTCCTTATTTAGAGCTTGGAAAGCAAGGATGGTGGTTAAGCTTCTTACACGCTGATCATCTGTGACCCTAGGAAAGCTTCCGGGGCCTCACTAACCAGCACGCACCTCTCAAAGGGATGTTGCTGGTTAACGAAGGGTATGGGATGACCCATGGTTGCTCATCCCGGCTGTGTGTCCCTATTGGTCTGTGGTGCCAGCTCCTTGTGCAGGCTGCAGTGTCACTCCTGATAATTTCAGGTCAACCCCATGGGCTTGTCCACAAGGGGCATGGATCTATGTCCTCAACACAGATCCTCTACCAACTGCTGAGATACACATGTTGAAACATATTGAAAGCCTCTTTTAGTAATAAAATAATTCAAAAAGCTCCACGAGGTATCTGAACACTGTTTTGGGATCTGGGAACCAGTTCTTTAGCCTCTTAATCAACCCAGGTTTGGCATCTAAGCTTGGTTCCCCAATGGCTGACAAAGGGGTGTAGATGTAAGGCTCATAGTCATGTGTGGCCTGAGTGGAGTGGAGAACCCATAATGGCTTAGACAAAAGGAGAGTGAGAAGCTTGTTAAATCAGGGAAGAACTCTACCTTTTAACGCCTTATAAAGAAAGACAGGTATCTCTGAGCATCCCAGAGAAATTTCAGGCATCAGCAGATAGTATATCAGAAATAATGACCGTGGATTCATGTGAGTGGATACCTGTCAGTAATTTCCTGGATGTCTCCATTTCAAGCTGAAGTGCCCTTGTCAGTTTCCAGAACAGTTCTCTGGGGAGAGCCCATGCAGATTGCACAGCCAAAGTTCAAAACCCAAACCTAATAATTTTCTTTCTTTTTTAAAAATTTTTATTTTGAAGAGAATAAACCAAATGTGACAAAACAAAATAGAGCCAGTCAAAACAAAAAGATAGACATAGTATATGGTGTAAAAACAAAATATAATTTTCAAGTTCTTCCAAGAAGTGGTTTCCTGGTGAAGTCACCCCAGAAACTGCCCCTGCTTTGAAATCTCTGTGTGTCCCCAGGCAAAATCCCTCACAGATGCTATTAGTCACAGAGGGTTGAGACAGGGACCCAGTGACCTGCTGGTGGCCTTGCACCAGGATTTTAAATTGAGGTCTGTGGCATGGGTATCATGTTTTAATTTTTTCAACTATATAGTCAGTGAAAGGGAGAGATTGTGGAGATGTTCAGCAACTAAGAACATTTCAAAGCTGGTACTTTTACTTTCTATTTAGAAAAATTCTTAAAATGTGAAATTGCAAAAATAATTTTCACACCAGAAGACAGGAATAACAGAACACAGGAAAAAAGTTCCGTAGATAAAATTAAAAGCAGCCTATGTGTGTTTAAACATCTTCATTATGCAACCATCTCATATAACTTGCCAGACAGACTCCATTTTTATTTGGAGATTGTACATATATATATAGTTTTTTTTTTAAATTGCTGATGGAAAGAAATGGAAGTGGAGACTGCTTTGTTTATGTGGCACTAAGTCCTCTGAGACCATAATCCCACACACATAGGCACGTGTGTATGTGTTTTTAAATTCACCTAAAGGGATTGACAGGTCTGAGATCTATCAGGCAGCCTGGTAACCCGGAGAAGAATTGATGCTGTAGTCTGGAGTGTGAATGCAGTTTGGAGAAAGAGTTCCTTCCTCTGTGGGCGGGGGGCCTTCTTTGCTCTTAGGCCTCCTGCTGATTAGATGAAGCCCTCCACATAGTGGAGGGTAGCCCAAAGTCTACTAATACAAATGTTAATCACATTGTTAAAATACCTTCAAACATAAAGACTGATATTTGGCCAAATACCTGGTACCATACCCTAACCACATGAGAATATAGAATTGACTTTTAACAGTGCAGAATGTGAGGGAGAGCTCTAACCTAGAATTGTCCATCTGGGAGTCTTTAGCATATAGAAAGCACTTTTAGCCCTGAGCCCAGTGGCGGCTGAGCTTACCAAGGGAATCTGGTAAAACTTGTCAAAGTAGCTCATTGGCTACAGTCATGACTGCCTTCAGATCCACCTGAAGATGGCCTTTTGTGTCCTATCACTTGTCCATTTTAATGGTAATGATTAAAATGATTCCCATGTCAGCTCTGGAAGTGGTTTACCTCAAGTCCCCTCTTCCTCTTGGCTGACTCTATATAAGCATGTTCCACTTTATTGATCTGTTTTACAAACAGCCCCTAAAATTGAGGGTAACCTTGCAAACGTGGTCTAGTGAGCCCAGGACTTGCTGTTTGTTCTTCCATTAAAGCAGACAGACATCGGCATTCTTTTGGGGGAGTATGGCTCTGAGCATTGTTGATTCATTGAGTTTGCTCTTACCCCAGTCCGAGCATGTTTCTGCTGTGCTAGAGTGCTTCTGTGTTACACATGTGGTGCTTTGGGGCCTGTAGCATAGATATCAGCTCTTCGTCTGAGTGAAATGGGGAGCTGTCATAAGGCTTAAAGAGAGGAATGATGGGTCTTGGGACCTTGAAGGATCACTCTGACTTCTCTATTGAGAATGGTCTTTTGGGGATCAAGAAGAGTTCTTGAAGTAGAAGTGATAAGTCACCAGATTCTGGCTTTGCTTTTGTAAGTAGAGCTAATGGAGTCTGCTGTTGGTTTGAATATGGGGGTTGAAGAGTCTGGGATGACTCCAGGAATTTTGCAGGGACAGCTGGGAGGATGTGGCTGCTGTGGACTGCAATGGGGATGGCTGGGAGAGAAGAAGAGAAGCAGACGCTGGGAGGTTCAGGCATGCAGCTTGGGATGTGCTCAGTGTGAAACTGCTCTTAGGTATCCGAACAGAGACATGAGGAAAGCAGGGCAATTATGACTGGAATACAGGAATGAGGTCTGATTTAGAAATCCTAATTTGGGAGCCTTTTGCTTGTAGATAGGATTAAAACCTTGAGGCTGGGAAGCAAGCAGCCAAGGGTGAGCAGAGAGCAGGAGCAGGTGCTGACACTCTCTGGCCTGCAGCGGAGAACAGCAGGAACCACGGCACTGTGGAGTGTCCAGGGAGTTAGAACGTAACCTGAAGAGTTGTGTGTTCTGGGCAGCTAACAGAAATCCAGCATGATCTCTGATAATAGATTCAAGCTTTGTATCAATTTATACAATAGAGAATATTGTGCAAGTATATAATATATAATATGTTTATATTAAGATACACACTTTCCTGGCTCTTCCCTTGACTGCTTTAGGCTGCTATGATGTAAGCACTTTTCCTTTGCCAGACCCCCCCCCCCATGTTTTCCAAGCCTTGTGGCCACTCAACTCTGAACTAAAAATGTGAGCTAAAATAAACTTCTCATTCTTTAAACTGGGTATTGTGTCCCAGAGAGGGGAAAGTGACTAAGACAGGCATTAAGAAATACTTTTCATGATGTGTGGGCCACCGCTGAACTGGAACAGACAGACCCCAGCCCCTCCCTGTGTGTCAGCAGCATTCCCAGACCAGGGGTAGAGAGAACAAAGCCAAACCAACAAGCAAGCCCAGTGCGGGAACTAGTACCATGTGCGGGCTGCCGCTGCACTGGAACAGACAGATCCCTGCCCCTTCTGGTGCATAGCCTGGCAAACAAGAAGTACCAGTGCTTCTGCCCTGCTGTAAGCAACTGGCTTATGCTGAGAAACACAGGCTGTGATGATAGCTATGGAGATGAAATGCAATTGGATGCGTGTGGTGCTTTGGTGTTTCACTGACATTTGCAGGTCTAGGGCCAGTGGTCTAATCACAGGTTCAGAGGATAGTGGTTAACAGTGTGACATCTAGTGGGGGTCTCTTTATGAGGGTTGCAGCCATTGTTGATTCCCTAGGGCCTTGTTTTGAAGTCCTGTATCATTTCCATTGTTTTCTTGGGTTGGGTTTTATTCTCTTCTGTTTGGTTTGATTATGTCAAACCCAATGGCAGGAGCAGCTGTTTCAAAGATAGCGTGATATATTATGGTAGCAATTTTGTATTTATTATTGGCTTGTTTTGAAGCCCTTTATTGCATTCATTGTTTTGTTTTTATTGTTTCTGTGCTGTTCTATTTTGTTTGATTTTTACTATGTCTGAAGTTATCTACAGCTATTTTGAAGACATCAAAAGGCATTATGGTAGCTATTGTTGATTTCATGTTTTAAATTCCTATATCTTTTACACTGGTTTGTTTTGATTGGTTTTATTGTTTTATCCTCTTTAAAATAAAAAGATACACAAATAATATTCAATAGTAAAGATAAGTAAAGTTTTTGAAACTTTTTGTTTCAATTGTATAGCCGTATTAGCTACATACATACTAAATCACAAAACATATGTGATGGATTCCATCTGGGGAAATACGGCAGTGCGGGCATAGGAATCACAAGGTCCGAATGCTGACCTGAGTTGTGTTGCTTTTTGACTTTAGGCACATTAAACCACTGTTTTCTAGCACTCACCTAAGAGTAGAGATTTGAATCCTTGCTTTGCTCTCAGAGTTATTGTGAGAATCATTTGAAAAAACAGACTTTAGCAGGCATCTTAGGGTGCTGTCATGTGCTCTCTCTGTGTGCCATACTTCCTAGAAAATATGATTGGATCTTATATGCATTTTTTATCCAAGTGACACAATAGGGTTTATTTTCATGTCTTATTTTGTCATGCACAGAAATCTACATTTATTGAATACAGTGCATCATCCTTGTCTGGAACATCATCATGCTCTCCAAACCTAGAATTCAGTGCTGAATTTCTCATGATTCCATTTCCTGTAGAACCGTTGTCCCCAGTCTCTCATGTCCAGCAACAGAGCTCTCTTCAGTGAGCACTTGTTCACGCAGCCTTCTCCTGGTGCACTGGCAACACAGCATCAGCAATTTTATCCCATGAATTGTTCACTGAAGGTGTGACCTAGTACAGGTTGCACTTCACAGTTTCCACTAAATCAAGTGTTGGTTGAAGACTTAGGAGATAGGAGCTGCAACAAAATGATGACAGTTGAAGATGATGACCACATGAAAGTGCTGAAAAATTGGAGGCACCAAAATTCAGTAAATATTTTTCACACAACTGCATTTAGCACATGATGCATTCAATCAGAAGGATTCATACTGGACACAACCACGTCCACTTGTCAAGTGTACAAGTTATCCTGCATTGTGTCTGTACTGCGATTGATCATTCAGCAATGAGTCTTGAGTTCCTCTGACTATAAGCATTTACTTCTCCAAAGGCTCCAAACACCTATGGGTGTTTACAAATAATTATATATTACCACTTATTTTAAGTATCAAAGCCAATAATATTTATTTATATATTATATATTAACATTACTATTTTATAATTCAGTACATCCATTATGTGTTGCAACAGTTATACCAAATGCATCCATCTGGCTGATAGCTGAAGTGGGGCTTACTTTGGGGGTGGGGCTTTTATTGTAAGCATCCTGAAAAATTATGCTTGAATTTATTTGCCAGGTAGGTTTTATTTTTAGGGATATACAGTGGGTATAAATAGGATATTTAGTATACTATTAATATCTGTTGCATCATTCAGAGTATGACCAGTCACAGGTTATAGCTATTTTAGTGGGTTTTATGTCAATTGAGGAAAATAGAATATAAATGTCAATATTAACTGTGAAAGTGAGGAGGGGATCTGAGGCTGAGGGGAGAGGGGAGAAAGGAGAAGGGAAGGGCAAGTAAAAAGGATCTAGATGTGATGTGTACTTGTAACAACCAGTTTAGCAGTTTAAAACATTAAGCATTTATTCTTTCAGGGTCAGGGACCTGAGAGCTGGCAGCTGGTTTGACTCAGGTTGAAGGCAAGGCCTCAGGCAAGGTGGAGGGAGGGAGCTGCAAGACCCACTTCCACCCTCACCCCTCTTCCTGTTCACCCTCCACTTCCTATTTCGCCTTTCTCTTTCAGGTAGTTTTACAATGAAACAGTGTGTCTTAGTTACTTTATGCTCGTCGCTGAGACAAAATACCTGAAGCCCAAAGTTGGGAAAGGAAAGGTTTATTTCTTACAGTTTTTGGAGGTTTCAGTCCACACTTAGTTGTCTCCAAGACAGGCAGGCATGGCTGGGGTGCAGTTCATGGCGGCTGCCAACAGCAAACTTGAACCAGCAAAGAAAAAACACACCTTCACCCTGCCATTACATCACATCCTGGCTCCACCCCTATGTGGGTGGAGCACTGACACCATCAATCCAAGCACTATACAATGAACCATCACAAATGAACAATGCAAACTCATGAGTCCTGGGGGACACAAACACAAACCATGACACAGTGCAATCCATGTCTTAATGGACTACCTGGGACTGTTTGCCCCTAGATAAATTGAGCATACACTAGTGTCTTTTCATCGCCTATGCATCTGATTTACATAGTTCTGCATCTTTTTCTGATGTGTTCATCTTCACAACACATCTACAGTCGATGAGTTCTCACTTTAAATCTGTGAGCATATTTTATGTATCATTGTGTGCCCTGGTTCAGGTATCTTCTAGAAGGCGATGCATGGACTTGAATAGCAGGTATGCATTTTTCTGCATGATATTGACTTGAGAGTTTGGGCTTTGTAATGAACTTACAGGAAATTCTACCTGTAGATAATGGGGTATAATTAAACTTTTGTGTTTTATGAATAGGGATTGTTATATACAGAAAGGTGTGCCCTACTTCAAGGATTCTTGTAGCAAAATTGCAGACATGATTTTTATTATAATTTGATATGCACAGCTGTGAAAACAGATTTGTCTTAGCTCTCTCAGCTGGTAATTTTTGTTCTTCCTATTGTAAGCAAATGAAAAAGAAAAATTATTTTTGAAGTGCCAATAGTTTCTGAGCAGGCCTACACAGTTAAAAGAGCAATAGAAACCACCACAGGAAGCAAAAGTAAGTGGCCACTCACTTTCCTGTTAACACTGTGCTAATTTCAAAATGGAGTTACCTTCTGATACTGAGCAGGTACTGTCAGGAACTGCTTTAGAAAGAAGCCTGCTGGCATGGTGTTTGCAGTTTGTATTTTAGAGTGAGTGGACTGCAGGTCAGCACAGCAGCCACAGAGCTTTCTGGCTTTTTAAATTCTTGGCCTGAATAAGGGCTTCTCCAACTGCTGGTTCGGTGGAGATTTGGGGGCCTGTTATACTCAGCAGGCCCAGGACTGTAGAGACCCTTTTCTTCTCAACAAATATTTCCAGAACCCTGGGTTTACTGAAATTTTTTATATATGCATCCGTAGTCTCCTAAGTTGTCACTTCCTGCAAGCAGGGACCGTCTGCTCTCCCCTTGATGGTGGTCCATACCAGAGGTTCAGAGAGTACTTTCTAAAGAGTGAGAGAAATAAAGTTATGTCCAGAAGAAAAAGATGTGTTGTACAATATGCAAATGATACCACTTTTTCTTAGTATCCCTAATAAATGTAGTAAAATTTAATTTTACTTAAACCGTGTGACTTTGAAAACGTTGGATATTATTTATATATAGGTTAAACCTCTCGTCCACATTACTTGGGACCCATAATTCAGATTTCAGAGGTTTTTTAAAAAAAATTTGCATAGATTTTACTGGTTGAGCATACTTAGTCTAAAAATCTGAAATCTGAAGTGCACCAAAATCCAGAACTTGTTGAGTGCCAGCATTAGGTTCAAAAAGTTTTAGTAAGAACCATTTCAGATTTTCAGATTTGGGACACTCAAACTGTAATGCCTGTTTCCTGAGGTCAGATTCATTGGTTCTTCTCCTTTCTTTCCTCCCTCGCTCCTGTGTGGTTTTGGGCAACGTTCACTGGGAGTAGGATTAAATTTTTGTACCACGAATGTGGACCACTGGCAGTCCAGATGAGCATGCTGAGAACTGCTACCCAGGACTGTCGCAGTGTTCAAAGCTGTGCACACTCCTGATGGCCAGGCAGTACAATCAGTTGGTGATGTGACATGGCTTCCTTTGGTTAGAGGGCGGAGTAAGTGGTAGGTCACATATACAGCTGTCATAGACCTCCTGGTCCCGGACTTTGGCTTTTGTGTTGTAACCATGAAGAACAAAAGCAAGTGCTGGCATGGTGGCTTATGAAAGACCAAGAGCTTTTTCCTGAGTTAGCTGCCTGCCTTGCAGTCTCTTCTGATTTTTCCTTCTGCCTCGGTTGCTCTGATCCTTAGGCAATGACTCAACCTTTCAGTCCTTCATCTTTTCCCAGCCTCTGGATTCTCCTCTCCAGTTCCTAACTTCTGTATGTGCTGGGCTGATGTACTGTTTATTTTTCCCATTATTGCTCCTTGATGTTTTTTTTTGTCATTGTTTTGTTTTTTATTTTTTTGAGACAGGGTCTTGTTATGCCATTTAGATTGGCCTCAAACTTACTGTGTATCCCAGGCAGGCCTCAAACTCACAGCCATCCTCCTGCCTCACCCTACTCAGTGCTGGGATTGTAGGTATGCACTCCCGGCTCTTTAATGTTTTTCCTTTGGATTTCAATAAAGAAAATTTTATAGAAAATTGTAGAATAGAAATAGCATGAATGAGGTGAGCTACCATTAGTGAATGAGATGTTCAGAGAGGGTAGAAATTCTGCTCATAACTAGTGAGCAGGAGCAAGGCTGTGAAGACCTGCAGACCCAGGCATTTTAAAATCTTGGGAGTGTGCTTGTGCTTTGGACTGTCAAGTAGGGAGAAAACACAATAGGGCCATCTCATCAAGGCTTCTGTATATACTTAATATGGGGATAAAGCTAAGCCATCCATGGTGGTACATGTCTGTAATTCCAGTACTGTACGAACCTGAGATAGGAGGGTCCCAAATTCAGGCCCAGCCTGGACAATTTAGCAAGAGCTTATTTCAAAAAAAGGAGAGAGTGGGAGAGGATGGGGAGATAGCTTAGTGTGAAGGCCCTGAATTCAATGTTCAGGGACCCCCCCCCCCAAATATAAGTAAAAAATCAAAACATCTGAGAAATAAAAAAACACAAATTAGTGAGAGTGATAGCAGTACTGATTTTATTTTAGAAATCTGGTATCAGGCATCAGTGTTAGATATAGTAGCACTGTTTTTGAATCATAGCTTTGATGTCATGTGTCACTGCAGTACGTAAAGGAGCTAAAGCCCAGGTGCGGCACCATGGCCCCCATGCCAGTCTCCCCTCTGTGCTGATACCAGTGGCCTGGGGTTTCTCACAGAGGCAGAGCCAAATACCCACCTGTTGTGACAAACTAAGTTGTGTGTGGCAGTGAGGGGGTGGCAGTGATGGAGCAAAGCATGGTGCACAGATCTATCCAGCACCCGCCTGAGGAGTGGCCACTGTCCCGGGGCCTTTGCAGATGACATGCCATTGAGTAGAGTGAGGATTTAATAAGGCAACTGGTTATAAATCTACCTGTGCAGAAGCTGCTTTCAGCTTTCAAGGGTGTATTAATAACAGCCTTAATATTTGTGTTAAATTCTGTGACTCACTGGCATTTTCTTTCCTAGGTATTATTTAGTTAGACCGGCTCCCAGAACTCAATCATTTGAGGCCTGGCCTAATTTACTTTGCTTCCTGAATCTTGGGGGTGTGGTGGCCCCACTCACTTTATAAACAGATGCTAACGTCCTATGTGATGTGTAATTTTTCCTGAGGAGGAAAAAAAAAGCAAAAGTCATAAATCCACATTCTCTAGAGATTGTCAGCAGACTCTTCTCAAAGGCAAGTGGGGAGGAAAGATCAGTAATTCTGTTAGGGATGTGGATTTCCCTCCTCTGTGCCTGGTATCTGGTTGCCTTGTAGCTTCTTTATATAAGTGCTACTTGAAAGAAAGAAGGGAACATGTGCTGTGATCTCCTTGAGTTAGGAGCCAGCTACTCCTCTTCTATTAATGACTGACCCAAATGATGTTCTATAGAAGTCATTGTAAATTGGCTTCTGGCATGGGGGACTTGAGCGCTTCCTGTGGAATCCTTGTCTTTTCTGGAGAATGTCTCCCTTCAGTTTGGCCAGTTTGTATTCATCCTTCAAAACCCATCTCAAGTATCACCTAAATGGAGGCACCCTGCCTGTGGGTCCCCTGGCCTGGCCTCACCTCTGCACCAGCGTCATGCATATACTTCTTTTGTGAATGCCCAGGAATCCCTTGCTTGTTTCCCATTTGTGTTTGGATTCTTTGAATCAATTATGTTTTCTCCATTCCACTGAATCCTGAATTACTCAGTTTTAATTCTCTAGGATCTAATGCCCGGCACACAGAAGACCAGGGCTTTGTATTAAACCAGTTCCTATGAAATAAAACAACTTCTCCCCTCTTGTAATTCTGGCCCATGGACTCCATCTCCCCAGCCTTTGCCAAGCACTAAGATCCCCTGGAACATGCATTTCTATCTTTGTACCCCCACCTCCCTTTGCTTAACACTGCTGCCACCCTTCCTGTATTGCATTGGAGTCTGGGTGGGAAGTAGAATCCCCTCTATGTCTTTCCAGTGACAACAATTAACCCCACGGAGCCAGAGGCCCACCTGGTGGTTGGAGGGGCTGGTGGGGGGTGTGGGAAGACAATTGGAAGCTGCTGTTGGTCATGACTGATTGTGACTTTGTGTGGCACACAGTGGGGTTTAAGGAGGCCTCCACTTCTGCAGCAACTGGCAAAACCTGTGTTTGCCCTTTGCAGCTGCCTAAAGACCTGTCTCTGTCTGCACAGGTGAAATGGCTTTCAGTTTTTATGGTCATGCCTCTCCTTGGTAGATCTCTATCTGAAATGGTCTTGTAGGGCATCTGAAAAGTGTTATTTATGGGCTTCAGCCCCAGAGGCACAGCCCATCTTAGAAGAACACCTATACCAACATTTGGCACATGTAGTATGCGGCTTGATTGGAAGCCTCCTTCATGGGCTATTTAATACCACATTTTTGTGGTAATGTTAGGTATTGAACACAAGGCTTTTGCACTGAACTACATCCTTAGCCTTTTTAAGTTTTATTTTGAGACAGGCTCTCCCTAAATCTCTGCATTATCCAGGCTGGGCTTGAATTTATAATCCCCTGCCTTGGCCTCCCAGAGTGCTGGGGTTACAGATGTACCACCACATCCTACATACTTGTTTTTCTTTTTAAAACACTGCTTCAGTAGATGCTTCGATCTCATTAATATGAGAAAATCTTCAACTATCACCATATTCCAACACTTTAATATCTTGAAGTGCTATATGTTACTTCCCCAAATCCACTGTATTTCTCTAGAATAGAAAGCAAAGTGTTTTCATCTTGGACTTACAATCTTTTGAAAAGCATATCTTAATTTATAGTACATAAGTCATTTTTAAATCCCCAGAGTTTTATTTAAAAAGATCTGAATTCAAGTTGAAGTTGGGTCTCTAGGACTTATATAACTGGAGGCAAATAGTTTAATCTTCATTCATTGGCACAACTACAGAGCTTGCAGTAGTATGGAATACTGTAGTCCAGGACCTGTTCAGCACCATGCAGTAGCTTCCTGAGCTGTCAAATGGGCCCTATTTTCCTTACAGTTTGTCAAGAAACATTTGTGACAGAGCCTGTAAACTTAAAGGCTCTGTGGAAGCATGAGTCATTATTTTAGCGAACATAGACTTATGGTTCATGTTTAGAATTGCTTCTCTAACAGAATTTATTATTCTGTTGTGGCATCAAAATGGTGTGATAGTCATAGCAGATTGGAGCATTTGGGGTAAATTAGCTGCAATAATCTTTTTCCTTCATTGTGGTCTCCAGAGTGAAGACATAATCCTGAGAGCATGGATGCACCGGCTTAGGCTGCATGCCTTGCCTGTGCTCCTACAGGAGGCAGGAGGAGGACTCACTGTCTCTCTAGAACATCAGCCCAGAGGCGATTGGGCGGCTTCTCAAAACAACAAAACAGACATATAATACACACATGTCCACCACGTTAAAAACATTAACTAACGGAGTTGAAGATATTTGCAATACCAGGCTCTGGGGTTACCAGGAAGCATTGCTTTGGGTAGTCTTAGAAATAAAAGTGACAAGACAGAAAAGAGAACAGCATTGTGACATTTTGTACAAAGACTTACCTTGTGAGCCTCTAGGCTGCCACTCAGTGAGTTTCAAATGCCCTTGTCTTCCTTTGGCTGTTTTCTAGTCATTCAGGTGAGGAGGCTAGAATAGGGGGACTCCAGAGACTTTAGTCTCTGAAAGTAAGTTAGGTAGTGGGGAAGAGAGTGGGGAGAAAGGGAAAGAGAGCCAGGCAGAGCACATGAGCGCGCTTGGCATGTAATTCTAAAAAAATAAAAGCTTATTAAATAAAAACTTATAAAATAAAAGCTTATCCTTAAAAAATAAAAGCTCCTAAGCTGCCTTTACATCTCTATACGGAAACCGAGCCCTTTGAAAGGAAGTCAGGTGGACTTTCCATGGTAAGGAAATGTAGTGATCCATTCTCATACATTTGATGTCCCATCCTTGGAACGAACTCTGTTTCCTTTCAGCGAGAAAGTTGTTAAAACCATAAAAGTCCTCATTTTTTCCTGGGGCCTTTTCAGTAGATGTAGAGAAGAGATTTTTAAAAGGAAAAACAAGTCTGAATTCATCCTGATATTTCTCATTTAAATGTACAATTGCAAAGTTTGTACTTAACCTGCTTTGGTTTCTACGGTTTCATCTTTTTGCTTCTATGTTACAAATTTGGATTTCTAATGGAATAGCCATGAATGTTCATGTTACATGCAAAAAGAATTCTAAAGGAATAGTGCCAACATTATTATAAAAAATGTTATTAAAAAAGGTAAAAATATCTTTTTGGTGTATGAGCTAAAGATAATCAATCATTGTTAGGTATATTTTAAAATCACTCAAAAATCCACTCCTATTTTAGTAATTATGTTTAAGACTTGGTACTTAATTAGATTTCTTTGTTTAATTATGCACTCAATTTTGGGAATCTCTTTTTTATTCTTCTAAATTGCTTTTCTCTTATGAAAAATTTTACATGGCTTCAAAAGTAAAATCTACAAGGCAAAATATATTCATAAATTTTTATTATTTCCCTGCTGTGCTTCATCTCTGTCCCTATGCATAGCTATATAAAATTTTAAACTTTAAAAAGGTGTGTAGCACATTGCAGCTGGAGTGTTGGTGGAGACGCTTGCTCGCCACAGGGCCAGCCTCCACTTCCTTCTACTGGAAGAGTGTGGGCAGGTGCTGGAGTCCCACCATCCCTTCCAGCATGCACTGCATGTGACTGGAAGAGCTTGCACTGGGCTTGCCTCTTAACCTTTCTTACTGCCTCCAAGCAGCACCACATGAGAGACTAAGCCCTTGGCACCTGGGCCTCTAGGGACATCCTAGAGAAAACAGTAGTGGGCTGGTTCCAGTATTGTTGCAACAGACACACAGCATTCTGATTTCAAGAAGAGTCTTCACTCTGGGTGTTTTTTGAGTGCTTGATGGGGATCCAAGGAGAACTACTTGCTAATATGTGCAAACAGCCCCATGCCTGGGCCATCAGAGCTCTATAAATACACACTTGACCTTTAGCAGTTTGTTTAAAAGGTGTTAAGTCCCTTCTAGCCTTTCTCATTCTGCCTCATTTGGTCTGCCTGCTCCTGCAAACACAGGACTGCTTAGTGTAAGTGTTCTGTAATGTGTCCTAACGTGTGATAAGCTTAATTTCCCTTCATTGCTTTTTCTTTCCAGGATGTTCCTCAACAGTTTTGCTTAGTTCTACCAAATAAATATTGTAAAAAACTTGTGTCTGTTTATAAAAAAAAATCCTGATGGTATTTTTACTCAGATCATGTTACATTTGTAGATTAATTTGAGGAAACTGGCATTTCCATGTTAGCAGGTCTAGCTCACACCAATTCATGTTTTGATTCATTCAAGCCTAGTTTGATGTCTTTTTTGGAGGTTTTTTTTTTACATTTTATTTTTAAAGAGGGTAAAATTAAACAGAACAAAGAAGATCATAAGAAAACAGTGTAAGAGACACAAATTTCAAAGCAAGACAACCAGAGATCTTCACTGTCTATCATATTGTCTCTTGTTTTCTTCCAAATAGTAGTCGATACCGTCACATACAATGAGTTCATACAAAACAAAATAGTATAAAACTGATCAGCACAGGATGATAAAGGCATTTTAAGTCTTTAAGACCAGACAGTAGGGAAGTCAACAATGGCTGCCATAATGTCTCTCATTCTCTTCAAAATAGCTGTCCATACTTTCATGTATGTTGAAATTAAACAAAACAAAACAGACTAAAATCACTCTGAACAAAGAATAATAGTATTGCTGGATTTCACATCATGATGCTACATAATCAGCACTGGTGTACCTTAGTGATTCTTTTTCTTCAAAGTAGCTATTCATTTCATCGTGCATTATATAATCGATTTTCATAAACTTTTTAGAAGTTCTATGCATGCATGAATCTTTACATGTATACCTATCCTGTCTGTATTAGAGGGAAAAACAAAACAAAGCAAGAAAAAACAAAAACAAATTCCTAGAAAAACACGAAATGAAAAAGACATATAAACAACAATAACAAAGAGCCCAGAACACTGACAGTATAGGCTTTCAAAACAAAGTGGTATGAGCATAACTAGGGTTGTTATTTTACATAATGATCAAGAGTTCCTCAGATCATCATACAATAATATGCATAATTGTTCAAGCCTTATGAATGTTAACTATTTTGTTCCAAGAACTTATAGCATTTGTAGTACACTCATCTTAGTTATCCTAAGTGTGTTTATATAATTTTAGATATTTTTTCTTTTCCCTTCCTTTTTATTTTTCCTCATTTTCCCTGAGATATTATTTTTTCCTCTCTAAGGAGATTCTTATCCTTTCACTGTATTTATTGAGTTTTTTGTATCATATGTACTCTTACCATTTCTTATACTAGGGAGACTATACAGTGTTTACATATGTGAGTTTCATTATTTCGCTTATGAGTATGATCTCAAGTTGCATCCATTTATTTATAAATATCTCAATGTGATCATTCTTTATAGCTGAGCAGTACTCCATTGTATAAAAATGCCACATCTTTTTTATCCATTCCTCAGTTGATGGGCACTTAGGTTGTTTCCAAGATCTGGCTATTACAAATTGTGCTGCTATAAACATGGGTGCACATATATCACTGTGGTATGATGTTTTCAGTTCTTCTGGGAATATGCCCGGAAGTGCAATAACTGGTTCAAATGGGACCCTTTAGAGGTTTTCTAAAAAAAAAAAAATTCTTTTTAAGTTTGGATACTTTTTTTGGTCTTATTTAAATATTTCACTATTCCTTTTTCTATTGTAAAATAAGGTCATCTTACTGGTTTTAATTTAAACATTGATGTTAATTCATATTTTGAAATTTAACCCATTGTTATTAAAATTTCCTTGTTGGCCAGTTTTCCATGATTCTTTTGAGTTTTCATATAAAAGTCATATATGCAAGTAGTTCCTTTATCATTCATTTGGTTCCATAACTCACTCTTTTTCAGTTGCTAGGTGCGCACATCTGTCAGTGAGTTCAGTAGTAGTACAGACCATGTGTATCCTTGTTCCTGACTTTAGTACAAAGCCTCTGATGTCTTTTCTTTCTTTAATGTGCTGGCTTGGGATCTGAAGTGCATATATATTTTATTATGCTATGTATGAATCCACCAATTATTAAAATTTTGAGAGTTAACATGACTGGATGTTAGGTCTTGGTGAATGCCTTTTCTGAATTTACAGTAAAGATCAAGAGATTTTTCTCAGTAGTTCGATGATGATGATGATGATGATGATGATGATGATGATGATGATATTAATGGATTTCCTAATATCAAACCACCTTTTTTTCATGGGAAAATATTTTTTAAAAATATGTACTTTTATGTTTAGAAAAGGCTGCTGGGCAGCCTAACCGCTTAGTACTTTATTATTCTCAGTGAAAGGCAGGATTTGACCCAGACAGCCTGTCCACAGAGAAATCCTCAAAATTGTGTCACTGATACCCCTGGAAGCAAAAGGCCAAATACCTGGTCTCTTCCATGCTCTCAACATCTGCTGTGTTTAAGTTGCCTGTGTGGATGAAGAGGGTCCCATTTTGCGGGGGGCATATTCTGGCTAATGGTTTCTTTTTGGGTTCAGATGCTGGCTTTATTCATAACTGTGGGACAGTGAGACAGTTACTGAACTTTTCTGTGTCTCTGTTTCTTTTTGTGCAAAAAAGAGATAACAGCACTTATCTTGTAGTGTGCTTGTGGGGGTTAATTGTGCACATGTGTAGCTTAGAAGTATGCCTGGCATATATTAAGTACCATGTGTATGATGCATACAGTCCGTAACACTTTCCTCTCTCTTTGCTGTATGTGCTGGGTTCACATGGTGAAAAATTGCAAGCTTTACTTTCTTGTAGAGAGCCTCCCATTTTTTCCATGATTGAAGGAAGAGGGGAAGCAGAAATATAACTTGCTTGCATTATACTTTATTCACTGTGAAGGCTCTGATCTTTAGAGATTATTTTCTGAAGACCCTGCTTTTTGACCCACTCCAGAGCTAGAATATTAGTTCTTAGTGATTTGGGACCTTCATACTTTAGGTGGCTACATAAAATTTTCACTGGGAAATATTTCAGAGCCTCAAAATGTACCATGCAATGAAAACCTTTCATACATGCTCTAAGAATGGGAAATTCTCTGGTCATTAGCAAAACAAGGAAAACAAATGTGACCTTTCAAAGATTGTCATATTTTATAAGGTGAAGTTGATTTTGAATATGTTTAGTTTTTAAATACTCAATATATAAAGTGCTAAAGTTAAGTCTCCAGGAGCTGGACAGTGTGTTACAGATGGAGGAGAGAAAGAGGAGGGCTTGGTTGGTTGGCCACCACCTCAATGGAAAGAGATGAATCTGCAATCACATTACTCCCTTGAGGCTATGGGTAGGTCTAAAGAAAGTGATAGTATTACTGTAAATTAGGTTTCTAAAAAACCTATAGCCATCCAGACACAAAAAGACAAATACTATACTGTTCTAGTTATAGAAGGTACCAAGAATTGTCAAATTTATTGACAGAAAGTAAGAGAATAATGGTTGCCAAGGAAGGAAAGGGATGGGAGGTGGACTTATGTTTAGTGGGCTAATGTTTAGTGGTTTCAAAGTTTACGTTGAGAAGAAGAGTTCTAAAAGTAGAACAGGGGTGGAGACAGCTGCTGTTGTGGTTTGTTCCTGTGGCCCTGCCCCAAGCCTCATGCAATCATGGACTTGACCAAATCTAGAGTTTGTGATTGATTCATTGTCTAGTGCTCAGACTGGTGGTGTGAATGTTTTCACCCACCCAGAAGTGGAGATAGGATACAGTGTATCAGCGGGAAGAAGGTGTTGATTTGAGCCTTGTTGTTTGCAGCTGACCATGAATGGGCAGCCCCACCATGCTCCTTTGCCTTGGAGCCAGCTGGGTATGGACTGAAACCCCAGCCTGTAAGAACTAAACCTTTCCTTCCTTAACTTTGGATATCAGATTATTTTGTCTCAACAAGGAATAAAAAGTAATTAAGACAGCTGCGGGCCCTGAGAAAATGGCGGCTTGCTAGGGGATCGGGAGGAGAGTCTCTCTGGAGAAATCATATTAGAAGCTAGAATATGACAACATGGAGAGGGCCAGACGAATGGATAACGATTCTTATTAACCAAGACAGTGCAGCTGGAGGATTTAAAGTCGTGCTGAGACTGTGAAGGCTGATAATGGGAGGCTGCAAATCCTGCACCTTTAAATCAGCGAACTGACCCATGGACCCAACAGGAAAAGCTGTGTTGGCTTTTGGTGACTGCTGGAAACTGAGACCTGGGACCCCGAGAAGCAGCCTGGACTGCCCCGCTGCACCAGAGGAGATTGTGAAAGGACCTGGAGCTCCAAAGCCGAACGCTGTGCAGTTTTCTGTCCATTCCACGCTGTGCTGAGAGCGCAGGGAGGGCAAGTGGTGTGGTATGCAGTAGACCCAAGAGGAGGACCTGCACCGAACCCTGGTGTACTGGGGTACTGGGGACCCCGCAGCTGCTGGGGTTGGCCAGAGAACATCTTGGAACTGGGCAGTGCCCGCCACCACGGGGACATCAATAACACAGAGAGTCTGGCGGCAGACATCTTAGAGTTGGGCAGAACCTACAGCTCGGTGACATCACCGAGACCCCCTGTAGGGAGGTCTGGTGGAAGACATCTTGAAATTGGGCAGAGTCTGACGCCGTGCTGGCTTCAGTGTCATACAGAGAACTAGTGGTAGACATCTGGGATTTGGGCAGACCTGTTCTCCTGGTGCTCCTGTCACAGAGAGAGGTCTGGAAGAGAACAGCTGGGATTTGGGCAGAAACCTGTGCCATAGTGACATTAGTCAGCTGCTTCTGGTACAGGGAGAACTGGCAGGAGCTACTGGGGCTAAACCAAGCCTCTGCTTGGGGCCCAATAAGCAGATACAAAATAGTCACAACTCAGTGACATCCAGAAAATACAGTCTAATTTACGGATTGACTGGCACAGAGGCTGGAGGCTAGCCTGTACCGCCCCTGCATCCCAGCCTACCCCAGATAACAGCAAATTGGGGAGGACAGCAAAAACTCAAGCCAGCATGCTTCTGAAAGGCCCTAAGCAATACAGAGAGGGCCAGGGACCCCCAGGACACTCCAGTCTGAAAGAAACCAGAAACATGACAAGAGATAAAAATAAAAAAAAATCTCCAGCTGCCCAACATGAGAAAATAAGCCCAGGAGAAGTAAACACTGAAGAGAACAAGCACAGTAACCATCCAATACTCGACACAGCATCAGCCGAAATTAAAAAATACCTTCATGACCTCATAGATGAATTTAAAGCTGTACTCCTGATCCAAGTGAGGCAAGATATAAAGAGATTAATTAAAGAAATGACAAGCCCCGCCCAAGAGAACACAGATGGAAGAACTGAGGAAATCAGAAAAGAAAGAGAAAATTCTGAAGAAGAATTTAAACATAACTTAGAATACATGAAACAGATCCAAAGCGATTACCTGGAAACTAAAAACTCCATTGAACACTGGCAAAATGCCTTGACAGAAACTAAAGACAGCCTTCTGAAACTTGAAGAGAGATTTATGGCATATGATCGTGAAAGAAAAAGCCTCTTAAAAATAACAAGGAACCAGAAAGAAACAATTCAAAAACTAGAAGATGACAAAAAGATACATAACTTAAGAATAAAGAATGTGAGTGAGGAAGCAGGAGCAACCAAAAATGAAATACAAAGAATATTCACAGATATATTAAAGCAAAATTTCCCATGTATAGCAAAAAGAAATGATATCCAGATAAAAGAGGCATACAGAACACCAGTTACCTACAACCAAAACAGAACTATGCCTAGACATAATAATAATCAAGATTCCAGAAATCCACCAAAAGAACAGAATATTAAAAGCAGCCAGAGAAAAGATGCAGATCACCTACAATGGGAAAGTTATCAAAATAACAGCAGACTTATCAACATAAACTCTTAAGTCAAGAAGGGAGTGGGGAGAAATATTCCAAGTCCTGAAAGAAAATAATATGCAACCAAAGCTCATATACCTGTCAAAACTCTCTCTCAAAATTAATGGAGAAATAAGATGCTTCCAAGACAAGGAGGAACTGTGGGACTTCGTGGCCACCAATCCGACCCTACAGAGAGTGCTGAAGGACCTTACAGAGAAAGAGAGGAAGGGATACCAGGATTCCAGCAACAGTGGCAGAGAGGCCTCAATGAACGGGGCAGACAGTGGAATGAGGGAGTAAGGTGGACAAATTATAGCAGAAAAGTGGAGTAGCAGACATGAGGCAGAGACGGTAAGCTATAGTCTTTAGTATAGACAGCTCTGAAACACTATAAAAAAAGGCAGAGGTCATTGTTAATGGTGTATAAGGATTTAAAAGACACATTAGTCTTATCACCATATTTAGTTTGAATTTAATTTGTTATGGTCTGTCCACTCATGTCAGATTTGAGGGCACAGACATCTTGACCCAAAAAATAGCAGGTTATACCATGGTAACTATCCTTACTTTCCTATTACCTTAAACTGAAATCCTGTATTACTTACATTGTCTTACTATGACTGATCTTAATTGAATCTGAATCATAAGACTATGGTTTGGCCTTGGCTGATTTTATTTGAATTTGGTATGCTTGTTAGTATCAATCCTAAAATTAGAGGCAACTACTCTGAAGATGACAAGATGTAAAGGATATCCATACTGGTATTAACTATTAACAGCCCTCGAATCCTACAATGCTTTCAAAGTTAAGTTTTTATAAAAATAGGTAATACTATGTTTAACTATAATAAGCCAGTGTTGTGGACAAATCTATTGAAAATAACAAGAGAAAACATGGTAACTACAGAAGATCATCTATATTGTGGTCTTATATGTCTTATCCATTGCATGTTTTTCTAGGAAATTGTTTTGCTGTCTTGCTACAACTTGGTTTTCCCTATAATACAGAGAGGATAGATATATATGTAGAAATTCACACATGAGTTTTTTTTTTTAACTATTTACGGGAACAGATTATATAATGCAGGATGTAATGAACTCTGAGAAAGAGATGCTAAGAAACCCGAGGCTAATTTTGTAGCACTATGATATAAATTCTAGCAATACTATTGTTCGCTGATTAGAATGACATTGGACTGGTTTCTTGAGTTCAATTTCAGCATATGTAGAGATGGGGACAGCTATCACAAAGAGAATGAGAGATGCGATGGTGGTTATTATTGTCTTCCCTAATGTTAGATCTTGAAGACCTAAAAAGCCTTCATCATCCTGTAATGATTTGATTAGTTCTATAATATGCAATAAGTATATAAAGTGGGTGAAGATGGGAAAACTATTTGTAAGAAACTGGAGACAGTTAGATAGACAGTGAAGATCTCCAGTGGACTTGCTTTGAAATCTGTATTTCTTTAAATTGTTTTTTTAACTGTTTTGTTCTGTTTTGATATGTTTAATCTTACCCTCTTTGAGATGTAAAACAAATGTGTAGGACTGATAACCATATTACTGAGCTTTTGTTTGATCATAGAGCAGAACGGTTTGTAGTGTCACTTTTTGAATGTCATTCTAAATACTTTAATTCTGTAACCTGAGCAGCTATTTCGAAGATGACAATATGTAACTTATCAACCAGCAATTTCTTACCATTTGTTTTTCTGTAATTTTGTATTATTTGTACCTTTTTTTTTATCTCCATGTATTTTTTTTGTTTCCTTTTCTTTAAATAAAAAAATAGACAGCTGCCTAGCAATGAGAATGCCATGAGTATGTGTGTGTGTGTGTATGCGTGCACACCTGCTGGTGTTCAAATCCAAGCCGTTGCACATGCTTTACTCCTGAGCTACACCACAGCCCAGTGTCAATGTATTTGATAGCATTGATATGGAAACTTAGAAATGGTTAAAGTGGTAAATTTTGCGATGTATATTTTGCTGCTCATTATCGAAAGAAAAGGTGTAGCCTCGTGGATGCAGCCCTCGCAGTAGGTGAACTGTCAGAGCATGTTTTTGTTCTCTCTCTCTGAATGTGTGTTGCTAAGGAACTTCCATGGGAAGCCGAAGACCACGTGGAAGCCTTTGAGTTGCTTGACCTATGGTGAGAGATACAGGCCACTTTGCCACTTTGCAAGCCATTCCTTCCTTCCCTCCTCTACATCTCCTCTCCTCGCACACTTGCTTGGCTCTACTGATAAACATTTTGACTCTGCCATAAAATCATAGCTGGATCTATGTACAGCATTCCTATCCAAAAAAGCAATGGCTTTTTTTGTACCTTCCTTGCCCTGTTTCCTTTTACCATCCATTCTGTAGGACATCTACTAGTGTGATCCTCTTAACCCATAGACCAAAACGTATCACGTCCACCTGCTCCCCAAAGTATGAGATTTAAACACGCTTTAAAAAAATACCACTCTAAAAAAAGGAGGAGCTAGGGATTTAGCTCAGCAGCATAAGCACCTGCCTTTGCAAGCATGTGGTCGTGAGTTTGATCCCTGGTACACATAAAAAAAACCCCAAAACACTCTGCTATTGAAAGCCCCTAGTGATTCCTAACCGTGTTCAAATAAAACCCAAATTGCATCCCGCAGAGCCCTTTGAGATCTGGTGCCTGCTCGCCTCTGGGACCTCAGCATGTCCCGTTTCCTTCTCCCGTTATGCCGTGGTCACACTGGCCTTCCTTTGGCAGCTGCAACTGCCTTATTCATTCCTTCTCAGTGTGGGTCCCACTTTCCAACCAGGCTCCTTTCCCCAGATGTCCTGCTGTCTGCAGTATTCTTCCTCTACTCTCTGCATAGCTGTGACTTTCTGACCACATGGGAAAACATGCCCTCTGCAGAGATGAGCACTGGGGCCAGCCAGTGCCCTGCCACCCTGCTCATGTTCTCTGCTATCAGATCCTCCTTACAGTTGCTTGTCATTTCTTACTTCCAACCAGCATGTGAGCACCAGGAGAGTTGGGGGCCTTGTCATGTGATCACCTCTGTGCACCAGGTCCCTGGCCAGTCCTGGGGTGTAGAAGGCACTGAGACCATAGTCACTGCACATGAATGAATGCCACAGCATTGAAGCGATATGGCACTGGTGGAAGACACACTTGCCTGTGAGTTACTTGGATTTCCTCTCCGTCCATTTCTCCTGTTACATCTTCTGAGGCTAATTTCCACCTTTGATCCTTGCTGTTTCACTTCAGTTTCCCATGAGTGTCAACTCTTCACATTTTCTCCACCCTGATGAGCTCACTTGTCATAAGCATCCTCTAAGGCCCTGCCCAGAGCCAGCCTGCAGCTCCCTCTGCCACCAGACAGGCACACATGCCTGAAAAGAGTAGCCTGTCTCATGTCCCTACGTCACACGTCTGGGGAGTTGAACCTGAGTTCAGGGGACACAGCCTCTCACAGGCAAAGGCGATGGCCAGCAGTGTGTGTACTGCCATTGGCTTTGGCGCTGAGATGCTCACTGGGAATGGGCAGGCAGGGTGAGCTTGCCTCTGGGCTCTTCTAGTCCTGCTCTCCTTCCTGTTTCTTGGCTCTGTTCTGCTGGCTCCAAGGCACTTGCCTGTGTCTCCTGACTCTGCAGCTTTCCAGCTGCCCAACTCAGACCCTGGAGTATGAACTCTCTCTCTCTGTCTGTCTCTGTCTCTGTCTCTGTCTGTCTGTCTCTCTCTTGCATTGTAAGGCACTGTGTGTCTTTTTTGTAACTTGCTTCCTCACTGAGTTATGAGGCATGAGGCTCTCATTAAAACAACTTTTTTTTCTTTTCTCAGTACTAGGGATTGAACCCAATGTACTGAGCTACATCCGTAAATATTAATTTTTTTTTAAATTTTGAGACAATATTACAAAGTTGCTAAGTTGCCCAGGCTGCACTCGAAGTTACAATCCTCTTGCCTCAGCCTCTCATACAGGCATCTGCCACTACCTGGCTCCATTAAAGCAAGCTTTAAAAATAGGCAAGAAGAAGATGACCATTTCTTGAGTGTGTCCTGGGTACCAGCTACTCTGCTAAGCCATGTGTCTCTATTGTATCTTTTAATTCTCTGAATTCCTTGTCAAAAGACTCTCCATCTCCCCAGTGAGGGAGCTGACCCAAGAGGATTTATGGAACTCTCCAGACCATGACTGATGCAGAGCCCATGGCCCTGGGGGAATGAGGCCTTCAGTGGGAGACCCAGAGCAGCAGGGATGCTGGGGGCAGCAGGTGGTGCACGGCAAGGTCCATTTGTAAAAGGAGCAGCCATTTTCAAGTTTTCAAGTAGCAGTCTCAAGGAACAGTCACACCAGGGTATAATCTAGCAGGGTGCTTGGGAACAGTGAGCCCCATAGAGCTTAGGCTGATTCCAGCTTTGTCTTACTCTGGCTGTGAGCTCTGTGCAAGTTACCTAGCCTTTCGGATATTCAGTACCTTCATGAATACATGAGAATGACAGTACCTGCCTCGGTGGTAATCACATGTACATGTGAGTACAGAGCATAGTATTTGGCATATTCTAGACAGGAAAAGCAATTTCTAATAATTTTATTAGATTTCCCCATTGATCTTTCACTGTCTGTTTCCCCATCTCCTGCCACTGTACTGAAGCTAGAGACTGTCCATGTCTGCTCCTGAAAGTCTGTCTTCTGGCTGTGGCTAATGTAGATAGAAAAGTTTGAATGAGCACTGGATGAGACAAGGCAGCTGAAACTTTGGTTTTAATCTATAGATTCCTATCCCCTTCCCCACCATGATAGCTATGGAAATTTACAATTGCTATCTGTGGCATGGATATTTACTTATGTGGCTGAGCAAAGTTGCTTGGTTTTGGTTGAGAAGAAGGATTATTTCTACTATTTAAAGTCTGCACCAGGCGCAGTTGTTGGAAGTACTGAGCATCTTACCTAGATCAGTGAAAGATCAAGGGGAACAATCTGCTCTCCCTGTAAGTGGAGCTCCCTTTAGAGAACAGCTTTGCACAGAAGCCTTCTGAATAAGTGGAAGTTAGGTATTGTGCTCTCCTTTCCCTGAATTTTGTAATTGTTTTGGGTAAATAATGTAGCAAATGATATATCTTACCTTTTGGCTTTGAGTTTCTCTGTTTTCACTTACCCTGAGTCCATGATCTTAAAATAGATAGTTATGTCTAGTTAATGAACCTTATAATTTAAACAGACCCCACAGGAGTCCTATTATAATGTTAGATGGGCGAAGTGCCAGGCATACTGGATGGCTTCAGGGATAGAGCAAAGACAGAGATGGAAGCTGGGGACAGATGGACCTGAGCAGTTGGACCCCACTCTGGGCTGAATGCCTATGTCCAGGGGCGGGATTAACCCTGGCCTGTTTTAGGTAGATTACCAACCAGGAAGCCAGTATTTGGGTGGGTCATGACAGCCAAGTGTGTGTGCTGGGAGCAGTGATTTGCCCGATGGACAGCAGTTGCATTTTGCAACCATACTCAGGGAGAATAGGGTTTAGTCCACACAGATCAGGAGGGAACGAGCATGTTAATGCCATTCATATGGACTAAGCCAGTCCCTGATATTGGTGTAGGGAATACAACAACTTCCATGGTCCACAGGAGACTCAGGCATGGGGCAGTGGGCACACCCAGCTTGGGACAGACTGCTCTCCATGGAAATCTCTCAGAACTGAAACTGCAGAGCTCAATGACCATAGCTGACCCTGTCCCCTCCTTTTGACTAGTGTGATTCTGTACTTTTATAACACAATTTCATTTATTTCTGAGTAAGTGAACGTCAGAGAGAGCTAGGGTTATAAAAAGATTCCTCTACTGAAAAAGTAGAAGTTACCTGAAAATCTACTTAAGACCTTTACTGTAAGACTTGCTGAGACACCTTTGCTCTCAAGGTATCTATTAATTGTATCTATTAATTCTCAGAACTCCCCATGGGAAGGTCCATTTCCTTGGTGAGGAAGCTGACCTGAGAGAAGTTGCAAAAGGTTCTGGAGCCCACGTGCCTACGGTTTTACATTAAAATCACCTAGATGGCTTACCACAAGTGATTGCTGGGCCTCCTCCTCAGAACTGCTGAGTCAGTGTGTCTGAGCGGGGGGGAGAGCCTTTGTATTTCCAAAAATGTGGGAGTCACCTTTGAAAACCACAATCCCAGAGTAATTCATTTCTTCACTATGCTCTGAGTGTAAATTTTGTATTTTTTGTTAATTGCACCACTGGTACAGATATGCTGTATTGATCTGCATGTCTTTGTCTCTTTGAACAGATATTTTGATGTTGGACTACATAATTTCTTAATCAGGTAAGCCAGTATTTTTTTAGATAATGTTGAATAGCATGTCTACTTTGGACATTGTGATTGAAAATAAATTCTTGTTAAATATGTTGATAAATAATGATAACTGTATATTTGTCAAGAAAACACTGCCAACACTATGTTTTTGGGTTAAACAGTCAAGGAAACATGTTTAAAGTGGCCTTATGTCTCAGCTGATAGTTAGCCAAGTTCTGAATTCCAACTATTGAAGTGCTGGAAAGACGAATAGAAAAGTGAATAGTGTCAGCTCATGTTTGAATGTTAAACTACCCATGTAACCAGTTTCTCCCTGTTGACTTTAATATTTTTAAAATGAATCTACTGCTCATTTTACAGTCACAAAAATACAGCCTTGTACAAATTGAAAGAGATTATAGGTAGCAATTTATATCCAAGTTTATTGGTGATTTTAACCAGAGTTGGCTTATGGGGCATATTCATTTCAAATAGTTATTAAGTCAAAAATTAAATGGAAATGTACCAGAATATTAGTAGTTTTATAAGAATATATGTAATTTTTAAAGTCAGCATTGCTGTTTTTCTTGATTTTTGATACCATGTATGTATCACTATAATAGTGGTAAAAATGATTATTAAAATGTCTGTCAAAAATATGTGAAGGAAGCAATAATAGTTGCAAAGGAACCACTGTAAACTAAAGGTGGTATCTTGTAGAGTGACTTATGTAACTCTAAATGCTAATTAATTCTGACTAATAGTCTGCTGAAATCTGTAGATCAGTTGTGATTTTTGTCTAGGTGTTATATAAAACAGTACATGGCTGCCTCCCTGCTGGTAAGGTGTTCTCTGAAAGGAATGTCCATAATTCATAACATCTTTGTCCTCCATGCTGGGTTGCATATGGCAGTGCTCTAAGACGGGTCACACATACTGTGTCCTCTATTCCAATGCCTATTCTAGGACTATACATAATAATCACCTTGGCCTATCCCAGGTCCAAGGAATGGGGCTGTCCTTGGTTTTCTCCAGGATTGCACTCACAGATGGAGATATGTAAACAACTATGCTTTCCTAGCAAAGGGACTACATTTTAGCAAAGAGATAAAAGGCTGATCAGAGGAAGCTGTCTACTACACATCTGGGAATAGTAGGGTTTTTGGGCTATGTCTCTGGGGCTTTGCACTATAACTCTGTAGTGGTGGACCTAAGTTTATAACTTTCCTAAGTGCAGGAAGCATGACTTAATCAGTGATTAATAATAAATTCAGAAATGTATATAGACTCACCCTTCAGGAAGTATTTGCAGTAGGAGCGAATGAATGGAAGAGAAGACAAGGAGGGAAGGTGGGATTGAAAAACCACTGTTTGTTTACTCAGCAAGTTATTATGAAGCCTACTGCAGCCATGTATGTGGCCATGTCGGGAAGACTGTCGTTCACAGCAGTCTGTCCCTGTACTTACACTTGCTAGGCAGTGTGAGCTAGGCATGTTATGCTTTGGCTGGGCAACCCGCCTCCCTTCCCTTGTTTGGACTCAGCCATTCTCCTAACTTGGTCTGGAGGAGAAAGAGGGAGCACTGCAGTAACTCTAAAATAGCTGATGCTAGAGAAATGACTAATTTTAATGAATTCAGGTTCTTTGTCTCATGAAGTTGAAGAATAAACTAATGGGCAAGCAGAAGAATTTAGGAAAGTGTTCTGTAAAAATAAAAAGAAGGAAAAGCTCTTGGTGGATACCCAAGAGAACATTTCAAATATAAGTCCCATTTCTTTGTTTTGGGCTTACGTACAGGGACTTGTTTTAAATAGATGGCGTTGTGGGTTTAGAATTAAAAGAAATTAGTTATTTAGCTGGTTTACAGGAAACTGACTTCCAAGGAAACTGGTTATGTTGCATTTTAAGTTTTTCTAAGTCCAGCCCTTACAGAGAAACTGTCAACTAACTTAACATACCTTCATTTTGGGAGGAAAGGTCCTCTTCTCCTTCTGATTGTAACTGTTCTTGTGTTTACCTTTGCATCTCTGAGTTTAGTTTTATAGCTTATATTATTAGTTCCTAACTCAGGTGGGCTATTTTATTTTATCTGATCCTATCATTAGATGTTCTGACTGCTTTACTCATAATAGCTAAACTGAATTACTCTACAGGGATCCCTTTGACCTGGCAGGAGACATTTTTTTGCAGATACTAGAAGAAGCTCTAGCTTAGTTACTGTCTGAGCTATTATTTCTCATTGTTGAGATTAAATACCAACACCTCACATTAAAGAAGAAAGAATTTATTGTAGCTCAGTTTGAAGAGGTTTCAGATCCACCTCTGCCTGTTGGGTGTGGCCATTGGAAGGCCCTTTCCTCTGGGTGCCCAGCGCGGGCAGAGAGAGCCAGAAGATGTGCCTCTGCCTGTTGGGCACCACCAGTGGAAGACCCTTTCTTCTGCATACCCAGTGTGGGCCAAGAGAGAAACAGACAGATCTACCTCTGCCTGCCATGTGCTGCCACCAAGAGACCACATCTTGCAGGCGGCCACTGTGGGCAGAGAGAACCAGATCTGCCTTCATCTTTAGGGAGCTGCCACTAGAAGGCTCCTTCCTGCAGTCAGCCAGCAGGAGCAGGGACACACAGCCAAGTAAGCTCTGTGCATCCTCACGTAGGCCACCACTGGAGGCCCTTTGTTCCCTCAGGCAGCCATCATCCACTAGCAGAATCAGACAAATATACCCTCTATGTCTGCCAGCATCATAAATGTCCCAGTGTAGACACACAGGCTGAGAGAAGCAGCCCCACCTCCATGCACCCCTGATCATCAGAGAAGCCCCAGTGGAGCTATACAGGTCTGGAGAAGCCCATTCTATGGCCTGCTACTTCCCTGTAAATGTGGAATTAGAGGAACCCAGGTACCTGTCCCACCTACACTGCCTAGGAGCAGCCAACATGGGAAGTGCCTGGGGCCCCACAACTAGCTTATTGGGAGAAACCTAGGAGAAAGTCAAGATGAAGGAGCAAAAGGTAAACTCAGACCTCTAGCCCACACAGAATAAGTCTGGGAGATACAGTCATGGAAGAAAAGGGAAGTCACACAGCTGAAAGCTCTGAGAGAATAGCAACTGAAGTACGGAAACAACTTCATGAGATTGTAAGAGCAGTCCAATCAGAAATAATGTCTCAGAAACGAAGAAATCACAAACATACTGAAAGAATTGTTCATCAGGTCTAAAGAAGACACAGACAAAAAAGAGGAGCATAGGAAAATGATAGAAACCTTGAATGAATGTAGAAAGAAATTACAATGCATGAAACAGATTCAAAGAGAGATGCAGGGAATTAAAAATTCAATCGAAAGCTGGCAAAACCACCTGAAAGAGACTGAAGACAAACCTTGAAGTTGCAGCTAGTGATTGTGAAAGGAAAGATCTCTTAAAATAACAAAGAATCAGGACATATCTCAATGGCTGCAAGATGACTCAAAGAAGCATAACTTAAGAATGAGAGGTGTAAGTGAAGAAGCAGGGTCAACACAAATGAAATTAAAAGGCTATTTACAGAAGTAATAGAAGAAAACTTCCCAAAAATGGGAAATGCATCTGGCATGCAGATAAGTGAGGCATATGGGATTCCAACTAACCATAACCAAAGTAAATCTACACCCAAACATATAATAATCAAGATCACAGAAATTCAGCACAAGAACAGAATATTAAATGCTGCTAGAGAAGAGACAGATCACCTATAAAGGAAAGCCAATCAGAATCACAGCAAACTTCTCAACACAAACCATCAAGTCAAGAAGAGTTTGGAGTGAAGCGTTTCAAGCCCTGAAAGAAAACAACTTCCAACCCAGATTGATCTACTCAGAAAAACTATCTTTCAAACTTGATGGAAAAAGGGGTTGGGGATTTAGCTCAGCGGCATAAGCGCCTGCCTTGCAAGCAGGCAATCGTGAGTTCAATCCCCGGTACCGATAAAAAGGAAAAAGACAAAAAAAAAAAAAAAAAAAAAAAAAAAAAAAAAAAGAAAGCAAACTTGATGGAAAAATAAGATACTTCCATGATAAAGAACAACTGAAGGAATTCATGACTCCTAAACCAACCCTACAGAGAGTGCTAAAGGATGTTCTAGAGAGAGATAAAGCTGACCATAGTTCCAGGAACAGCAGCAGAGGAGGATCACCAAACAAGACAGACAAATGAATGAAGGGGAAAAGTTAAGGGAAAACAACAGGTGGATACATGGCAGAGACAAACCAATGTATGCTGGTTGTAACCATTAATGCAGATGACCTCAGGTCAGCAATAAAAAGAAACCCAGGGAGCGTGGATCAAGAAACAAGATCCATCCATATACTGCAAAAAGAAACACATTTAACTAGAAAGGAAATTCATAAACTGAAAATCAAAGGAGAGAAAAAATTGTTTCATGTGACAGGAGACCAGAAAAAAAAAAGCAAGAGTAACTTGCCCATCAACTGCAGAATGGATAAGAAAGACACAGTATTTTCATGCAGTGGAAAGCTACCCAGCTATAAAGTAAGATAATCTCAAGACTCCTGTAGGTAAATGGACACAACTGGAGATCATTTTTTGTGGGTGAATCAGTTTGGAACTTGTAAGTATGAACCCTAGCATAAGAAATAAAAAGAGTTAATAGGATCCAAAAGCAAAATAGTTAATGTAAGAACAAAGGGAAGGAAACACCTGGGAGGGAAAAATGGAAACTACTGTTAATTTCTTATAGTCTTGTCTTGAACTCTTGCATTGTTTATACAATTTTGTTAAGACTGGCTTTGTTCTGTCTTCTTTTGTTAGATTTTATGCTGTCAGATGGCAGCTATTTTGAATATAATGGAATATATTATGGTAATCATGGTTTCCTAGTATATTGCTTTGAAGTCTTATAATGCTTTCGTTCATTTGCTTGATTGGTTTTATTCTGTTATTTGATTTTATTATTTATGATGGTATGAATAGCTATTTTGAAAAAAAACAAGACATGGTAGCCATTGCTGATTTACTATCATCTTGTTTTGAAGTCCTACCATGCTTTTGTTCTTCTGTTTTGATTGATTCTATCCTGTTGTGTTTTATTTGATCTCATTATGAGTGATGGTACAGACAACTTTTTTGAGGAAAATGAGATAGTAGCCATTGTTCATTTCCTATTATTTGGTTTTGAAGTCCTGTAATGCTTTCATTCTTTTGAATGGTTTTATACTATTTTGTTATGTTTGATATTATTGTACATGAAGGTACGCTCAACTTTTTCGAAGAAAAGAGACATTTTGGTAGCTACTGTTGATGTTCTGTTGTCTTGTAAAGTGCTGTGTTGTTTGCATTGTTCTGTTCGAATTTGCTTTGTTCTGTTCTCTTTTGTTGTATTATCTTTAAAATAAAAAAAAGGAAGCGATTTCAGTCCATAATCAGCTGGCTCCAAGGCAGGGTGGCATTGTAGAGGAACATCATAGAGTAGACAGGAGGCAGCAGAAGACAAGCAGCAGCAGCAGGTGACAGTAGCAGCCATCTTTCTGTCCTTTATATCCTAGCCAGGCTACATGTCCTCAGCATGGGTAGCACTCACACCCAGGGAGAGTCTTCCCATTATCCACACCCAGAATCTTGCCAACCACTCCATAGCTAATTTAGTAACCAGGGATCCTTGATCAACATTCTAGATTCAGCCACTCCTAAAAAGTCCCCCTATGACGGCATGAGGCTTTTAGCAGGAACAGGGGAGATCTAGATACAAACTCTGAATTGTGTAAGGTAAGCAGAACTGAAGGGAAAAACTCTCATCTTGCCATCTCTCTGGGGTTTTCCCTCCCAGAGCAAAGGAGCATATGCATTGCTTATTGTATTAAGAAGGAGAGGTCAGTCTCTCCTTGTAGAAGTCCAGCCTCTTCATCCCCAGCCATATGAACCATCCTCATCTCCCCCAAGCAGACAGCTTAATCCTTAGCAGGTCACTGAGAAATGTAGACACTTAACTCATGACCTCTACAGGGTTAGAGACTCCATGCAGTCCCTTAGACTTCCTCTCTGGAGACTGGGACCAAGGTCAGGTGAGGAGTTAGGTAGGAAGAGGTAGTGCTAGGAACAAAATCAATTTTAGTCCCTTAGTAATCCCTGGATGGGCTGGCTGGCTTTATTTGCAGCCCTGTTGAAGAAATAAATAATCCCTTTTCTCAGCCAGCCGGGGCAGTCAGGGTCACTGTGGACCAAGCACCCTTTACAATTGGGTGTGTGGTTGAGAAATGCTTTGCTGGGATGGTGACCTTGTAGCTAGATGGAGGAAGATGCAGTGGGGTGAGGGTGGGGAATAGGATGGCAGTAATAGTGCCTTTGTTCTGGAGAGGAGGAAAGGCATGACCTGATTCCCAACTGGATCAATATTGACTTGACAGCAAGAGAAGAGGGTGGGTCAAGTGGGAGTTTTTCATTTTAGGTGAGAGAAACTCTTGGGTTTAGCCAGCAGGTTTTAAATGCCCTTTAGATGAAGAGAAAGTGGTCTCATTTAGGTAGACAGATGCAGAGTAACATGGCCAGGGATAGGCATTAGTCCAGAAAGCAAAGACATTTTCTTATCAATATACCCTTATGATGGAGTAGAAATATAACTCCCAACTGCTAGATGTCAGGTGTTCTGGATTCACATCCCCAGAAATTGAAGAATAAATTTTAAGTAATGACATTAAGGGTAGGAAAGGTTCATTAAGAGACAGGGAATTCCTAAGAGACAGGAGGGGGTCTATTGTGGGCTGTTACTGAAGTTCTTCGTTGAGGTAATTTGTATAGCTAGGTCACAGTGTGGATACAATGTGGGTCAAGCTACAATCAACCTATTAGATTACAAGTGTAGTTGCTTAGCTAATATTGATCAGTTTGGAATCAGGTCATACAGCAAGGGTACAAGCACTCTGGTTTGTCAGGTTATATTGAATCCTTTGTGTTTGCAGAAAAGAAACTACAGCTTGTCTGAAATTGACCAGCTGCATCTTTATACTGATGGAAGTAACGTGGGCTTCTCTGGCATGATGTAGATGTCCCCTGAGCCCAGACCTCATCTGTAACCCCCAGCCAGGCAACTGCAGGGAAGAACTTGCTTTCTGTAAATGGTTTGAGTGCTGTGAAATAACTTGTCATGTTGAATAAAGATAGAAATTTTCCATACAGGCATTTCATGAAGACTGTGGGAGGGAAGTAGCTATCAATTCTTTATGCATCTTAGAAAAATCTTAGAGAAGGTGCCTTTGAAGAAGCAGGAGCTACAGGTCACTTGTGAATAAACTCAGAAGACCATTGGTTAGAATTCTTAAAGTGTCACTACAAAAGAGAAAGAAAAATGACCATCTGTTGTACCCCAAAAATGAGACTCCAAGATGTTGTCCAAAAAATGGGGCAAGATGTTTTTTTAAAAGAAAAAGGAGTGCTTTATTTAAGCTGGCACCAGCGACACAGTGCAGTTGGAGTTTGGAAAACTGTGTAAGTGGGTTAAAATTTTGACAGACTTTTATAGAAAGAACAATTACAAAGTAAATGTTGGGTGGGGTAACAGGAATAAGGAGCACCTTTGTTCCCCCTTTCTTGAGGGCAGAGAAGTTTTGCAGTTGGTGGTCAGCCATTTCCTTCTTTACAAGAATTTACAGCCCTATGTCTACTAATTTCAGGATCAACTGTCTTTCACAAAAGAGGGACAAAGGTCGAGAGGAATATAGGTAACTCAAGGTGGACTACTTCCAGGAACAATTGTCCCTCAAAAGGGGAACAAAGATTAACACAGCAAACAGGTTACCAGGGTGACGGCACATACAGAACAGTATGGCGGCACTTTTTAGTATAACATTCCCCACTGATTTTCCTTAGTGATCCAAATCATTGGCTCATGGGAATTTCAGACAGTGGTACCTCCTCATAGCTTTGTGTCCTTAAAATCATTAATTTAAGTTTGAACTCTGTCTTTAACATAACTTATCAATTTGTTTATAATACAAGGCCCAATAGGAGGATTAATAAAGATCCTGCAGCTGCTGTTATTAAAGCTGTTAACCAACGGAGAAAGAAAACCAACATTCAAACCAGCTCTGTTCTGCCTGCCTGGCTTATTCTTGCAATTGCTTTTTGCGGTTAGCCATGTTTTGCCTGATGACTCCAGAATGATTGGCATACAGACAGCAGTTTCCCCCTAAAGCCAAACAGAGACTTCCTTATTTTAGGAATAGGAGATTTAGTCCCTGTTGGTTTTGTAAAACCATCTCGGCCAGGGAACTAAAGGAATCTTCCAGCTTGGAGACAGAATCACTGAGTGTGGCTAGATCCTGACCAATAAAAGCACTTAAGTGCCTGTAATTTTGGTCTCAGATTACTAGGCTGGACACTCCTACACCCACTGATCCCACCAACCTAATGTCTACAAAAGTATGTTATTTCTAAGGACTGTGAATGCTTCTAGGTATGATAATCTCTAGATACTCCAATATCAGCAGTTGGAGTGCTGAGGACATGGTGTAGGGGCCTTCCCACCATGGTTCGAGAGATTCTCAGTGATGTCTTCTGATGAGGGCTAGTGTTCCCAGTTCCACTGCAGGGTGTTAGTCCTCGGAATGGGCTGCAGGTGGAGGAAATAATTGGTGGATGGAAATCAGAACTGGCTGAAGGGCCTGGAGGGACTTAATGAGATCTTGATTAGTTAGATCAGCCAGTTTTTTTTTTTAATTCAGAAATCTTAGGGATGAGGGGAGGGATTCTCCCATACAAAGCTTTGAAAGGGGAAATACCAGCAACATAAGGGGTACATCGCACACACAAGAGGGCAAAAGTAAGGAGACTCACCCAGTTCTCGCCAGTTTCCAAGGCCATCTTAGTTATTACCATTTTTAAGATCTGGTTTATCCTTTCTATTTGTCCTGAACTTTGAGGCCAGTAAGCACAATGGAGTTTCCAATCGATCTTCAAAGCTTGGGTTAGTTTTTGAGTTATCTGGGCTATAACAGCTGGGCTATTGTTGGACCCCATGGATAAGGGGAGGCCAAATCAGGGAAACTGCTCTCAGGGCTGACTCAGACTTAGTAGGCAAAGCTTAGACCCATCCAGTGAAAATATCTATCATTACTAATAAGTACTTACTCCTTTGAAGTCCAGGCTTTCCTATTTCTGTGACATCTATTTCCCAATGTGCTCCAGGCATGGTCCTACAGTAGCGAGTAGTTTCTATTTGTTGCAATTGCTTTGGGTTCACTAATCAACACTGAGGGCATCTGAGGCTCAAAGACTGGGTAAGTTTTGATATTAGCCCCCAAGGATACTAGGCTTTGCTCAAATTTGAGCCACCAGATGCGAGTCTTTTCAAGTGTAAATGAGCTCTGACAGAGTAGGTGGGATCAGCAGTAATGTCAGGGCTATCTCTATCCCCACTGACTTTGTGGCCACCTTTCAGGTGGTGGCATCTGCCAGATTGTTTCCTCATATAACAGGATCGTTTCTCACCTGATAGGCTTTACAGTGGATGATAGCCACTTTCCTTAGCATCCAAATGGTGTCCACCAAATCTAAAATTTGGGGAGAATTTTTTGATCTTTTGGCCCCCAGAAGTCAATAAACACCATTATTAATAAATAGCCCCATGAACATGGGCAGTAACAAATGCATATTCTGACAACTTGAGGGCCTCAGTGAGGGCGATGAGTTCAGTTGGGCTGATATTCTTGGCTCCAGGGTTTGTTCCCATAGAATCTGAGAGTATGGTAACGGCAGCTCTCACGACCCACTTCCCTTGATAGATGTAACTGCTTCCATCAGAGAAATACAAAAGAACTCCAAATAGTGGCTCATCCATCAAGTCAGGTCCACAATACAGTTGTGGAGGGGCAAGGAGGAGTCATCATCAGACAGCAGAGTATCAGGGTTTAAAGCTTCTGTCCCCTTGAAACTGATGGTAGTCAGATCCAGGTGTAGTGCCTGATAATGCATGACTTGGGAGTTGGGCAGCCATTGGTCTGGTGGAGCCTTGATGAGAGTCTCCAGCAAATAGGAGGGGACAATTAAGAGTTTCTGTCCAAAAGTCAATCTCTGAGCCTCCTTTACCAGGAGGGCCACTGAGGAAATCACCCAAAGACAAGGTGGCCATCTGGCTGCCACATAAAGAAGACTCTTGGAAAGATAGGCAACAGGCCTCTGCCAGGGTCCCAAACTCTAGGTCAGTATTCCTTTTGCTATCTCTCACTTCTCATCGACATAGAGGGAAAAAGGTTTTAGCAGATCTGGTGGTGCCAGGGCAGGAGCCTCAGTTAAGGTCAGTTTCAGCTGTTTAGAAGCCTGGTCTTGAGAGTCTGTCTACTCTAGAGGGTCCTGAGTGGCTCCCCTTAGTGAGTCATAAAGAAGCTGAACTATCTCAGTAAAATTAATAATCCAAAGCCGGCAATATCCCATGGCTCCTAGACGTTCTTGCACTTGCTTTTTAGTCACAGGGACTGGAATCTGTTGGATGGCTTGCTGGGTGGAAAGACTCCATTTTCCTTCATGGATTTGGTAACCTAAGTAGGTCACATACTTTTGGCATAGTTGGGCCTTTTTTGCAGAGACCTTATGGCCTAGCTCATCTAAAGCCCATGGAAGATCTTGGGACAGTCCTTTCATCAATGCCCCTTCTCTTAGCAATAAGCACATTGATTTTTATCTAGGGGCAGATGAGACTTCACATCGGGCTAGGTGACTTTGTTGGCTTCTGTTCTTTAGGGTCCTCCCAGTTGTCAAATATCTTTTAAGCAATCTCTAATAACTGACCGAGGGGCATTCCCTCAAATCCTCAAACTTTTGCAATTTTTGCTTAATATCAGGGGCCAACTGGGTTACAAAGGCAATTTTAATGGCCCTTGCATTTTCAGGTGCTACTGGATCTATGGATGTATAAATGTATAGGCCTTTTGCAATCTTTCCAGAAAACCCTGAGGGAGACTCATTAGCCAATTGTATCACCTCTACTACCTTGGACAAATTGGTGGGTTTTCTGGGGCGCCCTTAAGGGCTTCTGAGAACAACTGGTGATACCAATCGAGAACCTCCTTACCTCTGATTATCCAGTGGGGTGGGTGGAAAAAAGGGAAAACATGGTTCTGGCGTTTCAAGTTTAGAGGATGAGTTCCATCTGAATCACACACTGCTTTTTCATCCTAGGGTGAGAATGCTCTCTCTCTCTCTTCTACTGTAAACAGAACCTGTAAAGCCTGCTGGCAGTCACCCCAAGTAGAATGATCAGTGAAAAAGTTAGATTCCAGAAGAGAATGAGGACTTGGGGATCCTTAGAAAAAGGGTGGGTTCTGCTGTTTCAGATAATTTTAGGATTTGAATGTTCAGCTTCCAAATTGGAACTTGTTTGTGCAGCTTTAAAATCAGAATCACTAGTCAGCACTCATTTCCCCTTTTGTAACAAATCTCTTCCCCACAAGTTAACTGGAATAGGTGCCACCTAAGGTAAAAAGAAACCCTTTTGTTGGTTGGGTCCCTCATAAGGAAAAGGTGAGGCACTCTGTAACAAAATCAACTGTGCCATGTAGCCTCCCTGTTCAAAAACCCAGATATGCACAGCACATGCAAGAACTTGTATTTTATCTCTACAATCATCAATCACACTAGGCACAATAGTTATTCCTTTTAAATTTAGGTCTGCTTTTTCCAGCAGAAGACCAACTATTCCTTCAGGTGGGGCACCCCAAATTCCTGTCCCAGAAAGCATTTCCTCACACGGATTGGGACTTGTTCTTTTTTTATGAGCCTGCTCCGAGGCAAGAGTTTTCAGCTTTACATCAAAATGCAGGAATTGAGCAGGAGACAGGCATGTTTGTGCCAAATGTTTAATATCATAAAGTGTCAATTGATATGTATCCAAAATATTTTGCAGTAAAGGTTTACTAATACAATTCTATCCAATTCTAAATGTATTTGTTTCTTTCTCTCTCTCTCTCTTTTATAAGCCTGTTATTTATAGGTACTATAATCCAAAGCAAACAATTCACATCCCCTCAAGCTTTCTATTACTTACTACACACCCTCAAATTGAGCTTTTCCTTTTCACATTCTGGCACAGCCAGACATTTTACTTTAAGATAAAACCACTTTCTTTGTTCTTCTTTTTCTTTTTTTACTTATTTCCAGTCAATTACCTTCTCTCTTACTTTTCAGACATTAAAACCTTCAACAAAATCCTTGAAGTGACTTTCTTTCAGTAGTCTAAAACATATTCAACCATTTCATGCCTTTTCACCACCTTAAAATGCTACACTTTAAACTTTCTTAACTGGCTCAATTACAGTATGATCTGGTTTCACTTGGTAAAGTTAATATGATTTTTAAAACATATATATGTATATATATATGTATATATATATGCATATATATTCACATTTTAACCAGAAAGAAAAATACTTTTTAAATAAGAGGCCACAAAAGACAAGACCAACATTAAAGACACAAACAAAGGTTTTTCTGTCCACAGTTCGGCGAGCTAAAGGGAAATAGTTTTCATTATGAACCTTGAGTCCAGTAAGCCACATGGATCCTGCAACAGAAATGGGCAATGAGCCCCTAAGTTAGTAACAAATTCAGCAAGTTCAAATGGGCAAAAAACTCCAAAGTTAGTAACAGATTTAACAGATTCAAATGAGCAGATGGCTCCAAAGTGCAGAAACACTGAACATAAAGACAAATGGGCCAAAAGCCCCAAATTAAAAATGGGTGAAAAGCCCCAAATCATAAATGGGTGAAAAGCCCCCAGAAGGTATCCCATTCCAGTGCAGAAGGAGCACTAGGCTCGTCTGCAGTTACAAATGTGTACACCCAAATTACAAACAGGTAAAAAGACCCAAATACTTACAGATGTTTAAGCCAATTGGTGAAAAATAATTTGGGGAGGGGTTCCCCCAGTAATCCTAGATGAGCCCCCAAATGTTGTACCCCAAAAATGAGATCCCGAGATGTTGTTCAAAAAATGGGGCAAGATGTTTTTTAAAAGAAAAAGGAATGCTTTATTTAAGCTGGTTGCAACGACACAGTACAGTTGGAGTTTGCAAGTTTTGTAAGTGGGTTAAAATTTTGACAGACTTTTATAGAAAGAACAATTACAAAGTAAATGTTGGGTGGGGTAACAGGAATAAGAATGACCTTTGTTCTCCCTTTCTTGAGGGCAGAGAAGTTTCCTAGTTGGTGGTCATCCATTTCCTTCTTTACAAGAATTTACAGCCCTTTGTCTACTAATTTCAGGATCAACTATCTTTCACAAAAGGGGGACAAATATCGAGAGGAATATAGGTAACTCAAGGTGGACTGCTTCCAGGAACAATTGTCCCTTGAAAGAGGAACAAAGGTTAACACAGCAAACAGGTTACCAGGGTGACGGTGCATACAGAACAATTTGACAATGCTTTTTAGTATAACACATCTTGCAGAAAGAGGTGATGGAATAAAAGAGCTCTGTTTCATTATAAAGAGGTCTAAATTGTTGCCTGTTTAAATTTAGCTTGGACTAGCTCTGGCAGCAAAGTGAAAAAGATTTATGGTTTTAAACATTTCATTCTTGCATTTTTGCTGGCCCAGAACTATAGCCATATCACTCTTTTTTAACACACTGGGTCCTACCCAGTTGCCTAGGTAAGACCCAAATGCCTGAAAGTGTCATCAGGTTGGGTCTGAGATGCACCAAAGGAGAAATAAACAATTTAACCCACTGTTTTGTAGATCCAAGGCTCATTGACTTCAGTCATGGAAAAAATTTTCAGGACAAGGTACAGGAAGGATTTTTAGGCTGAAATTTAGGACCACACCAAAGACTAGAGCAAGTAGAGCCAGGAGAGGCCTTTTCTTGGAACAGGGAATATTTACCATGAAAAGTTGGAGACCAGAAATTGGTGCCTCCTTCCCAAAGGACTGGCCCATTCTGCAGGTGCAGATGGGGTTTTTTTTTTGTTTTGTCTATCTTTGGAAGAGATAATTTAAACATTCTTTAGATCCTCTCAACCTACTCCTTTATCTTAGGATCAGGTTTCTGCTCTTTCTTTGGTCAGTTAAGCCTATTAGTAGACTTTTGAATGTTCCTGAAGAATTTTGGGTGTGATTGGTCTGGTGGGGAAAGAGCCTAGGTGACCAAAGGAATGCTGATAGGGATCACCTGGGGTCCTAGGTTCTGAAAGTTGCCCTTTTCTTAAAAAGACAGTTTTTAGTTATGATTTCCTTGTCTCCTTTATATTTTATATCTTTTAGCCTGGGACTACAAGGTGCCACCACCCTCTTTGTAGCTCACTCCTTTATATTGGGGCATCACGGCAAATTTTTTGAAAGGAGCATCATTGTGGGTATATAATGCCCATGTTTATTTTTTAGAAACACTTCTATTGGTGAATTATTTTAATTTTATAAGTTTTATTATATTAGACAATATATATGTTACAGGAGAATAAAATGTCAATAAAATTAAATAAGAAAATTTTAAATATATAATGAATGTTTAGAAGAAAGATCAACATTTTCAAAATCAACTGTTTATTTGCTTACAAAATATAAAATATAACAGAAATAAGTTCCTATGTGAACTGCAATGCAAATATAAGCAAAACTCTACTGCAGAAATAATCTTTGCTTCAGTTATTGTTAAGATTTTCCGGTGCAATACAGAAGCAAAAGGAGAGAAAAAGTGGCCTTTATTGAGGACATGGAGAGGAACCCCCAACTCATGGGGTTTGGCTTTCTCCTCTGCCAGAGACAAACATGGCAGGAGGTTTTATGACCTTCGATGAGAAGCAGAGATTGAGGTAGGCATTGATGATGAACCAGGAACTGGTTGGAATCCTCTTCACACATGGGAAAGGAAAGAGGAAGTTGTAATCAGGGCTAAAGGAGAAGGAGGAGGAAGTGGTCATCAGAGTGATTGTTTTTTTTGCTTTGGCCTTCCACCATGTTAGACCACCGCCATAATGTCCAGCAATTTATACTAGCACAGAAACCTTTCAATTATCACACGTAAGGCAGTTTTCCACATGTGAGAACAGCACGCTCTGTATTCAAGTATTGCTTACACTGATATTACTTGAGTTTGTTTTCCTGGTTTTTTTGGTGGACATACTTGACATCTTGCTGGTCTTCCTGTTTCCCTAGGAGGCTCTTGTGATGTATTACCTATCTGTTCACTGTTCTGCTCCAGAATTCTTTCAAGGAGTTCTTTGGGCAGATGCATGCTGGTCTTCCTCTATTATAATTTACCATTTATCAATTCCAGTCCTAATCATCTAAGAAAATTTCTGTATTTGTATTTACTTGTTATGTTCTTTGTAAACCATGAAATTCTTTATGTTTAGGATTAAGTGAAACAACTGTTGGCCAAAGCTGCCTGTTTCGAATGACATCATAGTTGCTGTGTAACTCAGTAGCATCTACTCTGCCTTTTGTTTTGTTGGCAGATGACTATTTCTGCCTTTATTTTTACCGAGGATTCACTATCAATCTTTGTTTGTTTGTTTGTTTGTTTGTTTGCTTTATTTTTTGTTTGTTGTCTTAGTAGGTAGTCTAGGCTACCCTGGAACTCACTATGTAGCACAGACTGACTTTGAACTCATGGGATCCTCCTGCTTCAGCCTCCCAAGGGCTGGAATTGTGGCCAGGTATCACCATATCTGGCCTTATTATCAGTCTTGTCATCATGGTATAATGTTGACAGCATCAGTATTACTATATTTTTCTTCTCCATATAGGAGCCAATTTTATGTTTTTCTGAAATCCAAAGAGTATACTATATATTTCTCCAGTGTGAATTTGCAATATTTTCCTGAAATCTTGGTTTTGTTCTTGTGAATGGTTCCTGTGCAGGTCAACTGGTGTTCTTTTTGCAAATGAAACATCAGTGGGTGACTAGTGAACCAGCTGGCAAATGTGGCATTTGGGTTACTTTTTTAAATAGATGCAACAAATCTGTTCACAAACTCATGTGATTTATTACTGCGCAAAGAAAGACCTGATGGCCGAATTCCAGGATAAATTTCTAAATTCTAGGTGTAAAATGTCTTTGCATCTACCAAGGCATATTTTTTATACCATATTTGGAAGATTTACTTGGCTTATAATGCTGAAAGTGTCAACAACCACCAAGTGATGCAAGTTGTTCATCAGTTGTCATACATTTGCACAGTGTATAAATTGCTTGGCAGTTCAAAATGAATAAAAGATAAAAATAAGATAATTGCAGCCAAACTGTCAGGCTTTTTTCTTTCTTGGTGGGTCTTTTTGTCATTAAAACATAGGTATTTTTGAAGGAAACCAAATCTCTTGTCTTTATTCTAAAAATCTCAATGCCACATCTGTCCCTTCTCCACAAACCCTTTGGGTTCTGAAGATTAAATGAAGTCTTGCTATGAAGTCTTTCAGTTCAGTAGTGAGGTGTCATGATAAAGTATTTTTTAGTATTGCTATTGACACATTTAGAATGTTTTACTTGTATCTCTTTTACTTGTATTTCCCTTATTAGTGTATTTCAAAACATCTTGTAGCATATTGTCAATTACAAATAATTTTCAACATTGAATTGCAGTGTTTGCATTTCTTCCAATAGGTTTCACCCCTAGTAAGAGCCTAGTAATATTTAATCACCCAATTCTAAGACTAGGTTGTTCACAATGCCCATTGTGCAGCATTTTGATTTATAAGGTACTTATTTACATTACACTTCTCTTTGTCATCTGAATCAAGGTCTTCATTTTGTACTTCTCTATCTGTCATATCTTGCTATCTTCTTTGGCTCACATGAGCCAAGTCATCATCAGTAGCCAAGTCACTTGATGACGCATTTTCAAACTCCTCCTAAAGTTCTAAAAGTGGACCTTCATGTGACATTGTACTGGGTTAGGCTAATTCTACAAGAAAAATAAAACTTTTAATAAAAACTTGTAAGTACACAAAATGAGACACAGTGCATAACATGAGTAAAACCCACCTGTTTATACTTTGACACACATACATGCACCTTGCTGTTCATCATATCAAGTAGATGAATACAAAGATAGTGTCCTGTACATCCCTAGCATAGCTACTGAGATGCACAGCCCGCTATCGTTATGCTAAAGTATATATTATCATTAGGAAAGTCAGTAGTGGGTATCTGCAACCCTGAATGAGGAGCCAATGGGTGCAGTGCCCTGCTGCAGGCTCCCCTTTGTGCTCTCTGGCAGATGAGGAGAGTGAGTCCAGGAAGACCTGGAGCTACTTTTCTCCCAGGTTCTCTGAAACAATAAATTCTTAGATTTCACTTTTTAAAGATATTGTCATTGTATTTGTGCTTATAAACTTATTTTTGTTTCTTCTATTTAACTCTTTAATCCATTTCAAACATGTATTTTAAATAAGGATCTAAAGATTTCTAAATAGCAAAATAAATTTTCTTTCTCATCATCTTCCATATTTATTCCAGAGATCAGATATGGGTTCATCAGAGACATTACTTTTGTCCTAAGAAAGATGACTTGATACCAGTTAGGACTTGCTGCCGTGCGAAGTGTGAGAATCCTGCCCTTGATACTATTTAGGCAAATAGTGTAATGCAGTGAGCCTCCTGCAGGGCCCTGAAGCTGTTTGAGAAGATTTCTAAAGGTTATCTGGTCCCTTTAGAAAAGAGATTCCTTCTCCTACACCATCAATTTGCTTAGCAAGTGGTGTTCCGTACTGTGTAGATGCAGTCCTGTGAAAATGCTGTTGCCCTTTGGAGGTGTGATTTGTTCCTTTGAAAGAGAAGATAGATCAGGGTGGCTGTTCACTTCTTGTGCTGTCCTTTCTTCTTCTAGAGGTTGGGTCTGGCACTCCCTCAGGATCTAAAGTGTCTTTGAATTGCCAAAGGGCAGCAAATGTCATCAACATGTGCATTGATGGTTTCCTACACAGTGAAATAAGCAAAGCACATCCCTGCCTTTGGCTTGCCCTTTTTGCCAACCTCTTCCTGACCCATCCATAAATCTAGTCTTGTAGCAGAACAGGCAAGTTGTTTCGGCTGAAAAAATAAATTTGAGTGTTGTGGTTTATGCATCACAGTATAGTCTGTAGTTCTCTTTGTTGGGTACTACAGAGTTGACCACTATAGTTAATCACTGCAGTTAATTGTAGCAATCACCAGTGAACTGTGAGGATGAAATGGATCTTGAAAAACTGAGCTGCTTCTCCACACTTTGTCAGGTTGTGGAGGGGTATAAGCCACACACCTTCTCTTGCCAGTACAGATAAATGGACAGAAAGCTAGCGCATCTGTCTGAAAGGAGTGTGTAGGTGCTGGCTCCAGGAAGTTGGGGCCCAGGTCTGTTTCTGGTGATAAAAATAAAAAACAGAGACAAGTTTAGTAATACGTGACTAGCTGGGAAGTCAAAGACTCCTGATGGGTCCTCCTCCTTACACTCCTAAACAACCACTATTTTTCAGTGTGTCAGTGATAGGTGGGGCTAGCGAAATATTCCCATTCTGTGGAAAACTCAGAGATTAATGAGTCTGTGGGCAAGTATAATCCTGCGATGATTCAAGAGGGCGTAGATGATCTTATGCTAAGAAGAGTCAATGGGAAATCTCAGATGGGTGGTACTCATAATCCCAAGCCTCCAAGGGGAAGTATGCAAAATTAGCCAATGTGAATTTGTGGTCCCCACAGCTTTGAATAAACTTCCTCCTTTTCACCAAGCCTGCATGGGTACCTGGTAACAGCAGTGCTGACGAAGATCCCTGCCCACCATCCGTGGAGGGATGTTTTGCATTGTGTGATGCCTCAAGGGACCAAAATTCTTCCTGGTATCTCATGAAATTGAGTAGTCAAGTAAGGGATTAATTCAGCCTAAAGGACTCGTCTGAAAAAGAAAGAGGAAAGCCAGGGATGAGCCTCTTTCTTTTCTGTTTTCCCTTAGGACCATTAAAACCTATTTGAGCTCTAAGCTGCTCTGGAAAGCAAGACATAAGAAGGACGATGGACATTTGTCCTGGGAGTATGATAGGATGGTAATGGGAAGATAATTAGAGTCTGTTTTCCATCTAGCAGCTTAGAAACAGCTACAGTGTATGTGTGTTCTGTGTCCACTGAGAAAAGCCATTATGTATATATTTTTAAACATGCACATACAGAGGTTATGATTCAAGAGGTGAAATTCTTGCTTCGTTACATAGGATTTTAATTTTTTAATTTTGCAAATATTATGCTGCAATCCACTTCCATTTGTGCAAGTAAATAAGTTCTAATAGTGCTATAAAAAATGAGTGCACTGCTCCCATCTGTGATGAGCCTGGTGTCTGAATCTTTGCAGCCCTAATTAGGTGCCACTGATCATCCTTAGCCAGAGGGGAGAAATGGCACCTGGGGGAGTCCCAGGCCTCTCTCATCCCTGCTTCTGTAAAAACATGTCTTGCAGAGCAGCAGTGGTGTCATGGATTTCTTCTAAACCTTCCTTTGTTTTCACTCATGTCTGTGGGAACCAAAAGCCGGCGAGCTATGTGATATCCCTAAGGAGGTGCTTGACATAAAAAGTGAAGAATGTAGAGGTAAAGAAGGCTAGAACCCTGCATGGGCCCAGAGAGACAAGGTGGGGGACACAGGTGCAGAGCCTGGCGAAAGTGAATGTGCTTCCCAGGGCTGCATCCCTGCCACTGGCCCTGCTTCAAATCCTGTCGACTTGATCTCTTTACTGACTTGTATTCACCCCTTCCTTTCTGCTTCTGATGAAAAATAGGAACCTTTATCTATAAACTGGGCTTCTTAACTTGCAGGGCTGAAGTGAGGCTTAATAATATGCAATGGGTGCTCGGCGTCCCCAAGTTCCACATTCATAGTTTCAACCAATCGCAGATTGAAAACAGCTGATTAAAAAATGTCCTGTGTATTGAATATGTACAGGCTTTCATTTCTCATCATTATTCCCTAAGTATAGAGCAACTTTTTCATATCATTTACATTGTAGTAGATATTTTACCTAATCTACAGTTGATTTAAAGTGTACAAGAAACATTGGTTAGATGCAATTATGGTCATGACTTTGTTCACAAATGCTTCTGTTTGCAAAGCATTAGGCAGATTTTGCTTCCATGCACATGAACATGGCCACTCTTTCTACTTTGACACATGGTTGTGGCTTCCTCTAGTTGAGACAGACTTATGCGTACTTGTTGGGGAGCTTCTTTGTGTGCTTTTTAGCACATATACTACTTTACTATTTTATTCAATCCAACATGGCTCCAAAGAAAGTGCAGAGGCAGGTCTGCTGGAAGAAGATACTTAATAGAGCCTGTATCATGCAAGAGGAAAAGGCACTGCCAGAGCACAAGCTCATGAAGGTTAGGTTGACCTTTTAACTGTGTGTGGATACAAGTGCCAGTCTGAAGATTAAGCCACTACTGAGTGTCATTCACAGACCCTTCAGCATTCAAGGAGTAGAAGGTGAACAAGATCAGGCTTCCTGTAACACAGAGGGTCAGTGCAGAAGCTTAGCAGTTGTTTATGAATGGCTACATGAGGTATTCACACCAACCATGAAGAAGTATCTTTCTGACAACCAACTGCTTGAAGGATGCCTTCTTTCAATGGGCAATGCCCTGCCATACCATCCAGCCTCGGTGGATGAAGTGGATACTGAGTACGACTTTATAAAGGTCAAGTTCCCCCCTTGCAGTATGATACCTCTTTCGAAGCCTGTGGGCCAGCAAGTGATCTGTGACATCAAGAGTCTGTACATGAAGACACGCTTCACCAGATGGATTTTGGGTTTGTCTATTTGTTTGCAATTTGAAACAAGATCACATTATGTACCCTAGCCTGTCATTGAACTCAGTCTGTAGCTCAGGTTGGCCTCAAACTTGCACTAATCCTCTTACCTCAACCTCCTGACACCAGGTATTTTAATGTCACTGAAGAGATAGCCTTGACTCTGAAAGAGTTCTGGAAGAAATAGTACAATATCCTCCACAGCTTCAACCTCAATGCCCGGGAAGATGGCACATACCAGACCTTAGATTCACCCTGGAGGAAACTTTATACAGAATGCATCACTGGCTGTGCCTTTGAAAGGCCTGATGCAGATAGTGGAGGAGATCATGTCTGTGGGTAAGAGTGTGGGTCTGGATGTTGATGGTACAGACATAGAGGAGCTTGCTGAGGACAGTAAGATACAACGGATGACAGAAGACTTGCTGAACTCCAGAATGAGCAGCAGAAGGCCTTGGTTGAGGAGAATTCCACTGAGGAAGAGGAAGATAGGGAGGAGGTGAGCATAAATGTCATAAAATCCATTATAGAAAAATGGAATGAGTGCTGGGATCTTTTTATTATTCACTACCCTCAACATAACTACAACAGAGTGTTGAATCTGATGAACAATGATGTTGTTGCTCATTTCTGGAGCATTGTGTAGCTCAGGAAAAAGCAAGAGAGATTAGATAGATTTTTCATTGACCCTGAAGCTAATATACAAAGAGAGGAAACCCCTAAAGGAGATCTCCCCATGTCATTATGGAGGGGACTCTCCCTCCAAACAGTAACCTCCTACCCACCCACCTTCCTGTTCTGCATGCCTGAAGTCACCTCAAGCAAGGTTAGTGTCCTCTCTCTTCATATTGTACTGTATTTTGTTTCATATTTTTGTGGTTAAAAAATACATATAGCTCAGAACAGATTAACCCTATTTCATTGGACCTGGTGGGGAAATTTGATTTGATTCATAGCTAGAATTATGGAACAAGTTAAGTTTGTGAATCAAGGCACCACTGTACTGTGCTGTTTTGTATAAGGGACTTAATCTGCAGATTTGCTATGAGCCAGGGATCTGGAACCAAAGCCAGGAGGGCAGGGGTATAAAATTTCAGTTTTACAAGTTGAGTTGTAAAGGCTAGGCGTAACATTAGACCTATCTAGATCTAGCTAGATCTAGGAAAAACATATTGCTGTAGTAGAGAATACTGTGTTGTGCTAGGTGTGGTGGGAAGTTAATGAAATTGGGATTTTTGAACCTCAGCTCTTGCCACATTCTCCACCCTGAGCTGTAGCCCTGTGGTCAAGGCTGTGCTTGTTCCTCAGGGAAGTTTCTGTGACAGCTAGCTGCTGTGGAAGGTACTCAGTGTTGGGGAATAATAGTCCTGAACTATCTTTTAATTCCTTTCTGTTTGCTTGGTGTGCAAAGATGTAATTGTATGTGTATCTGCTAGCTTGGAGGCAGTTAAATAATGGTGGGTCTCCATCTCTTTTCAGATGCATGAGCAGCTGGGAAAGAGTCAATGGTGGGGCTGGGAAGTTCCTTTGGGGTAGAAGTTAGCAGCTTTCTTGCAGTGACAAGACTCACCTTGTTTTCACACTTCTAGCCTAAGCTTTAGCTGTCTCAGTTTATTCCCTCTTTGGTACCATTAGGTAGTGGGGCTTCTAAAAGCCTGAATCTTGGCCTTCAGCCGTCTTGCCCTACTGTCACACTGCTTGGAAATCAGCCACCCTCAGGGCATGGAAGCCTCCTAAATCCTTGGTAGTGGTCCCTCTCTGGGGAACCTGTTGCACCTATGAAATCTGTTGCATTATGTGTGGTTTATTAGTCATCTTTCCATAGCTGGAGCAAACATTCAGGAGGAATGGTTTATTTTGGTTCAAGGTTTCAGAGGTTCCAGTCCATGGTTAACTGATTCAAAGGCTGAAATCATGGTGGGAAGTCCTGGCAAAGGCAGCCCAGAAGCAAAGAGCAGGGAATGAGCCCAATGGAGAGAGGAAGGGGCCAGGGGCAAGGAGGTACCCTTCCAGTTTACATACCTAGTGACTTACTCCTCCATCTATGTCCACTTCCTGACAGCGCATTCATTTGCAAATGTATAGTGGATTGATCCACCCGTGAGGGTACCACACCTGTGAGCATATGGACCTTTTGGGAGATACTTTTGGTCCAAATGATAACTTGTTGTATTCTACCTTTTTCTTGTCAAAAGCAGAGTCCCTTTCCTAGTCCCCTGTTGCAGTCACTGCCAATATCCAAAATAACATTCCTTGTCCCTGAGACTCAGACACCTGGAGAGCTCTGTAGCCTTTTCTTTCCTTTGCAGACTTGTAGGATAGAAGGGCTTTATTGATTATGTCCCGCACTTGATTAGTTTTTGTTTCTTTGAAGATTTCTCAGACTCATTCTTTCCTCTAGTTCTATTCTACCACCTTTGAGGAAAATCTGTTAGAAGTATCTATCTCCATGACTATGCTCTATTTGCATTTGTTAATCAGAAAATCTAGATTAAAAATATAAATTCGAAAACTAAAAGAAAACTTCCACTCTGAGAGTTGAAATGCACAATTCAACTCCCACCATATATAGCTTCTACCAATGTATATGTTCCTGTGAATAAATGTATCTTTTAATAGAATTTTAATAGTCTTTGGTGGCTTGATATATTTGAAAAGTAGAGATGTAATTTTATTGTAAAAAAAAAAAAAAAAAACAACTCTGACACAAGGGTGGTCCTAGCAAGATGGACTGTAAGATCCGTGTTCCCTAACCAGAACAGATGGATTATTTACATGACAGGTTATTTGCTAAGCTTGCCCCTTATCACCTTCTTTGGAATTCCCCTTTAATTCCTGAGGCTCTTTTTATCTTATGGGCTCTCTGTATAGGATATGGCCAGAAATACTCTTCTTTTCTTGCAGTGAGGGTCTTAGAACCCTAGGCCTAAGTTGCAATTCTCAAGAGAATGACATGTGAGTGAAAGTGGGATCTGGAGCATATTGTGCTAAGTGTGACCACAATGACAGCCTGCTCTAAGAAGCACTGGTTTACACCCAGCATCAGTGACAGGCAGCCACTTTCCCTGAGCCAGTGCTGTGCTAGCCTCTGCCACTGCGGGGATGGTGCGGTTTGTCAGTATTTCCTGACCATATTACCTCCTAGCCTGACTCTGAGTTGCTCTGGGAGATTGTTCAAGCTGTCTGAGCATCCTTAATGAGCTCCCTTTGTGTTTAACTATGGAGAGTGCATTCTGCTATTTGCTGAGATAACAAAGACAGTTATTTACCTGATGGATGCTGGAGATGCCTAGCTCATCAGGGGGAGTACATGATCTTTCCTTGGCTTTTCCCATGAGCTGCATTGATTCCACATACCTGAATTAAAGAAAATTGCATGTAGTCTTACACCAGTACCAAAAGCATCGTATAAAATGGAAAGGTCATTTGATCACAAGCAGAATAAGGTCTGTAGTCTTCCTTACTTCTCTCTTGCTGTGATGATTTTGTGTGTCACTTCTTTGGCTTGGGTCTGAGTTTTCTTGTTTACGGGCTGAAAACATTGCACCAGATAAATTCTAAGGTCCCATCCAATCTTGGTAGCTTCTGGGGAGCAGCCTTGGTGTTGCTAATATTAAAGAACAGTTTCTGTTGTCTAGATTTGTGCTAGCCAAAATGCAATAGCTATTAATCACATACAGAAATTTAAATTTAAATTAATTGAAATTCAGTAAAATTACCATGATATTGTGATAGAATATGAAATTGATATTTTGTTCCTGGCATGGAGCTCCTGAAACCTTTCTAGATAGGGGCACTAGGAGCATCCTGTGTTCTGACATTTGGTCTTTGACCCCAGTTCCTTGGACAGAGAGCCTAAGACCTTTGCAATTCCCTGGGTAGTGGGAGTATCTAATTTCAAGCTCCTGAATTGCTTGGAATTTCCAGGATGATAGGGGCAACTTTTGTTGTGATCAGGCAATTCTTGGTGGACTCCTGGATACCCTAGCATGGGTCTTGTTGCCAGGTCAACAAACAAGGTGATTGGAGGATTTGGGACCTTCACCTTCTACATGCACACTACTGTGGGCAGGGAAGAGAGGCTAAAGGTTTTGTTGATTATCAGTGGCCAATGATGTAGTCAATCGTGCGTGCCAGTGAAGTTTCCCTAAAAGCTCAAAAGGGGAGAATCAGGGTGTTATTCATGGAGTCCCCTGAGGTTATGCATGTGGGAAGTCATGGGTGCTCTTGTCCTTCTCCTATAACTTATCCTATACATCCTCTCCATGTAGCTGTTCAGCTGTGTTCTTTGTAATATCCTTTGTCTAAGCCTGTAAACATAAGTGTTTCCCTGAGTTCTGTGACCATCTCAACAAATTAGTCGAGCCTGGGAAGGAGGTCTTGGGAGTTCCCAGTTTATAGCTGATCAGTCAGAAGCACAGGTAAAACTCCCCAGGGCCTGGCATTGGCATCTGAGGTGGGGGCCATTTGTAGAACTCAGCCCTCAAACAGTGGTATCTGACTGTCTCCAGGCCTGTTGTGTTGGCTGGAAAATAGATTGCCTGGTGTGTGGGCAGAAACCCCCACACATCTGGTTCCTGAGTGTTCTGTGTTGACTGTGTAAGAGAAGGAAAAATACTTTGGCCTTTTCCTATCTTGGTAATTACAAATTGGATTCCTCAGTTGCAGTAGCCACATTTTAATGTGCTCCATGGCTTTCCTGTTGGACAGCAAAGATGCAGACTCTTTCCGTCTTCACAGACTGTGCTTGGATAATGCAGGGCTGTGTAACAGCACCACCCTCTTCCCTGGAGAGACGCGGGTCTCTTGTTCTCTGTCTAGCTGCTTGCTGGAAGCAGCAGCAGTCACTGTGTGAATCACAGCCTGCTCTATGGGAAGCACCACTTCCTCTCCTTTCTCATTCCCTGACCCCACTTTTTCCCATCTCAGAGGCTGGACTGTCCCACACACCCACATCACTTTAGGATTATTCTGAAACTTCTTCCTCACACCCTCCTCTGCTTTGACTCTCATTCTGCCAGTTCTCTCATTAAATATTAATTGAATATGCCCTGTGTTCCTCATTCCAGTGAGGGGTCCCATGATTTCAGCCTCTTTGTCTTTCTCTTGCCTTCTGTTCTGAATCTCATCTGTAGTGACTTCCCCATCTCAGGGCATCTCTTCTGTCCACTGCAGGGCTATGAAATCTAAATACAGTTTAACAACAAACGAAAACACGTTTAAATCAGAGTCTCTTGCTTTCGGTTCCCCAAAGAAGCCACACTCATCTGGCTCCTGCCTCTGCAAGCCTCTTCTCTCCTCCCATACAGATCTGTGGACGTCCAGTCTGGCAGCAGCTCCTCTGGAGAGTCCATGCCACCTGTCACAGATCACAGTGCAAGGTCTGCAGCTCTGGTGCTGGGCTGCAGGGGTCATGTGCCAGTCATAGCATTCTCAACTGTTTGCCCAACCTAATGTCGTGTGTTTCGCTTTTCTCACTGCAAAGTGGGGATTAATATTTGGTTAATTTTGCCTCCCATAAAAGTTTAATTATGCATGGAGGGTTGAAAAAGCTCAGTACTCCTCCACAGGTGCCTTCTTCATGTGCCCAGGACATGGTTGGCTTCTTACTTCCTCTTGGCCTGGGTGTGTATCTGTCCACTTTTCTCCATGAATTTAAGGCCCTGTTTATTCGTAGAGACTTTGAGCAGCTTTCTGGTGCACTCCTGTGTAGAATAAAGCTGTATGTCACTCAAATGAACCCTGAGAGTTGGCTGTGCCTTGCTTAATTTGTTCCCTTGCTCACCTTGCGCCCTGTTGTGACCCATGGCCTTGAGGCAGTGCAGAGCCATGGCCCTTGCTCACCACTGGCCACAGTGACTGAGGCTCAAAGGCTTTTGCATGTTTAGGAGCTAATGGCAGAATAAAGTTACAATGTTTAAAATAATGCTCAGCACTAGGCAATTGTAAACATAACCCTTTCCCTTGCCACTTTTTATTCTTTGAGATGTTAGCAGATTAAGTTACCACACCTTTTGCATGTGTGTACACACGTGTGTGTGTGTGTGTGTGTGTGATACACCAATCCTTTGATGTCTATGCAGGTGCTGAGGACCAGAACCATGACTTGCTTGCTTCTGCATCTCCTTTGAGCACCTGACTGAGGAGGGCTGTGCTCACAGGATGGATGCAAATGAAAGGAGTTTGCTGTACCTCAAAACCACCCTATCTATGGCATGGTGTTCCTAACAAGCTATTTAATGTTTCTGGCTCAATTTCTCCATCTGAAAGGTGGTGACATTGTCACCTTTAGGAAAAAAAATCACATATTTTGTAACTGAGAGAAGCAAATGATTACCAGCTGGGTGAGATCAGCCACTTTGTATGCATGAATTTTTCAATATATTTATCAGGTAATTTTTAGTGCCTACATTGGCTAGATACCCACCTGGTACTTGGAGTACAGTGGTGATTATAAAAGTATATGGCTCCTGCTCTTGAGGAGCTGATGGTTTAGGGGAGATAGATGTTTGTCTGGTAACCATGTGCATATCTGTAGGAGTTCTGCACCAGCAAAACCATGTATAAGAGACACAGAGTCCTACCAAAATGTCACAGGGCATGGACCTAGACTTGTGACAAGGGCAGACTTTAAAACAGGGTATGATGACTTGGGTAATGGAAAAGCATCCTCAGAGCCCTGTGGTAGGAAGAGCAGACTTTTAAAGGGTGAAGAGGAGAAAGAAGATCCTTTCGTTTGGTTGGAGCACAAGGAGTGAGGGACACAGTGGGATTGGGAGGTTGCCCTGAACCATAGAAACCCCTTAAATGACATTTCGGAGATCAAAGTTAGGCTTAGATTCTAAGCATTGACTTGAAAATGGGTATTGCATTAGTCAATTTTCCTGTTGCTGGGGCAAAATGCTCATAATTTAAAGGAAGAGATGTTAAGCTCACATCACAGAGAGGTTTAGCCCACGTTGGATGGCTTTTGGTGGGAACATCATGGTGTATGGATGTGGGGAAGAAAGCACCCCAACTCATGCCATCAGAGAAGCAGAGGGTATGGGGAGAGCCGGTGAGGAAGGGACTAGGGACCAGATATAGTCACCAAGGTCACATCTTGTGACCACTTCCTCCACCTCAGAAGGTCCCACCTTCTAATAGCAAATTCAGCTATGAACTCATCAGTGGGGGAAATATAGCGTTGTTAAAAATTATATATAATCGTAGTGTGTCTGACATTCTGAGACAACACAACAAACATATTGAAAGGAAGAAATAGTCAATAAAAATTCGTAGGCTAGCCTATTAATATGCTATATAGACAGAGTGCTGCAGTGAATATTGTCATTAATCTGTTAACAGTCATAATACTATGGTTTCCAATGGTGGACACTATTGTATTCATTAGAACAGATTCATCTGGTTTCAGATACCCTTTCCTAAGTGAGAAGAAAATGTGTGACAGACTAGAAATTGGGCATCCACTACAGTGCCTGGGAGTTGGCTGTGCCTTGCTGATGCACCAGATAATGAGTGTGATGCTGTGAGTTTTCCTTTCTTTTGGAGGATTCTCAAAACCCCCACATGCTCGCAGGAATCCGTTCCTACTGGGACATTACCCATTGATAAGCACAGCCTTGAGATGCTTCCAAATGTTGTCAATATATGAGGTTGATTCTGTTGCACTGAAAATGCATGACATAATATAGATGCACATCAGCTTGAATGCTGAGCTAAACAGGCTGTGAGAATGGGGTTCCCTTGCTTTGGGGGAACAGTCTTCAGCTAATGACATTTGCAGTATTTGTATATATTTGGTTTGCTTCCCAACTACAGTGGACATTTGATTCATATTGTTGCTATTGAGCACCTTTTGAACACTCTCCTGACCTTTGGGGAATTTCTAGTTTTATGAATTCTGCCTCCTTGAAGTCCAAGTCAAAATGCTGCTTTCTAGTTAATACTAAAATGTGTCCTGTGCATCAAAAAGGTAACTTTGATTCAGAACAGAATTCTGAGAGCAAGAGGATTTCAGCAAAACTGCTTCTGTCAAAGACAACAGAGACACTTGCAGCTTTTGAAGCAGCAAGGACAAGAACTCTATAGTATGAGCCAAAGTGCTACTGAAGTGATGATCTGAGGGGGGTCCACTAGAACTGCCTCGCAGGATAACCGTCTCCCAGAATTATTTGCTGGCTCATCCTGATAGTCTGTGAGCTAATGTCCCTTAATTCCTTTTCTGCTTCCATTGGCTAAGTATATTCTGTTGTTTGCAACTGAAAACTGCATTGCATATCAGACCATGTAAACAAACATGGCAAGGCAGCAGGTTATTCTGTCCTTAACAGCTCAGTGTTAAAGAACGACTACAAGGCTCTTGAGGTAGCTGGAGAAAGTTCAATCCTTTGTGCAGCATTGTCACTTCAGTGCCATACTGCAGAATATGCAAATTTGGAAGACTTCAGATTATGTAAAATTACACACGCACACAGACACACAGACACACACAGACACACACACACAGAGACACGCAGAGAAATTTTGAAAAAAACAGAGGAGGGTAGATCACTTGAAATAACTTTGACCAGAGCACTAATGAAAACAGAGTTCTAATAATACCAGTCCAACTTATGTTGAATTTCTAGGAAGTAAATGTTTTCGTAAGTGTCAGTGTTAAGATTAAAAGCTGAGGCAACTTGACAGCAGAGGTTTAGAGACATTGACATTGCCAAGCTCTGGAGCCAGGGCTGAGGCGGACAGAGAAGTCCTGGCAGATCTTGCCCAAGCTCAAAGGAGGACGAGGAAGATGACTCTGGATCCTTGCTTTGTGTTGTCCTTTTACGCAAGGGTTCTGAATTACTGCTCTCTGGGCATCCTCGGTGGCACATGTGCCTGAAATAAGTCCATAAGAAACAGGCAGATGCACAGCACCTGTTCAAGCATCTTGCCAGCTCTGTGAGTGAATTCTGGGCTCAGAGGCTTATCCAGAGGAAAGTATTAACATGCTATAAAAACATGTATAAGCAAATAAAATTTCTGCTCAGAAGGACATCATTCTCCTGTTTCCCAATCACATAAAAGCCTTGGTAATTGAAGAGGGAATGTGTTGTCACTGGTCTAAAGAACTTGACATACACATTTGAGGAGAAATTTGTTTGGGCTTATGGTTTCAGAGGTTCCAGTCTATGGTTAACTGGCTTCATTGCTTTTAGAGCTGTAGCAAGGCAGAAATATGGCAGGAAGGGCATGGTAGAAGAAAGCATCTCACCTCATGGCAGCAGGAGGCAGAGTCAGCAAGGAAGAGCTAGAAAGGGTGGAGGAGGCTGGAGACAGTGCTATATACTGCAAAGTCACCCCCAAGTGACCCACCTCCTCCACCAGGCCCACCAGCTAAGCCACCCATTAGCCTTTAATCCACTAATGAAGTTAGTACCTTCATCATTAGTCACTTCTTGAGGCCCCACTTCTGAACATTGCTACTTTGGGGATCAACCCATCAACATACCAGCCCTGGGGCACACTTTTTGTTTAAACGTAACAGGTGTTGTAGGAGAACAGTCTGTATTTCTGTTTGGTAAACCTGAAAAGGTGGAGGATTGCTGACTAGTAAGTAAAGGGTCTGTGTGCTCCCCAATATTGTTTAGGAGGAGGGGGGAAGGGAAGAAGGCAGTCCACTAGAGGAGGGAATGCTGTCATCAACACAGGTGTAGAAAATGGGATGTCTCAGCAGGTAGAATCACAGGCTGTGGAGTCAAACCATCTGAGTTGGAATCCTTACTGTGCCACATATGGATCTGAACCTTGCAAGGTGAAGACACTCTTTAGTTTGGTGAGGCATATAAAATACTCAGAATTGTTTACTAAATGATGCTTTGTTGTTACTGCTGTTAATGACTTGTTTGTCATCTATCAGTTAATACCATCGGCTTCACCAATAAGGAGAGAGCGCCCCGTATTTTATGGGCACTCCTCTAGTTCACTTTTGCTGGATGTGGATCTACTGAGAAATACCTGCATGGACTGCAGCTCCCACTGCATCAGTGTGAAACTGGCTTATGGCAAAGGTGGCCAAGTCTTTACTGAGAGGGCTGTCAGCATGTTCTGTACCTCAAGCAGTGATTGAGGGGTCCACACTCCCTCACAAGGTCAGACGTTCAACACTGTTCACCAGCAGGAAGAAAGAGCCCTTGTGACCAGGCCCTTTCAAGTGGAAACACTTTGGAATCTGAAAGCCCACATTGTCTGTTTCTAATCCAGGGTTTACCTGCAGACAGTCTGTTTTCCATAGTTACATTTGTATGTGTTTATTAATATACTGTCTATTTCAGTGGACTCCATTTTGGAAATTAAAACAGATAATTGTTTCTGAACCTTTTAATCATTTTTTAAGCAAAATAATGAGCTGGAAAGTATTGAGCTGAGGAAGTGCTTCTGATTACACAGGCAAATGATTTAGTTAGAAGGAAATGCAAATATATATTACTCCTTCTGTTCTGTGTTGGGGGTACTTCATTGTATTTCTGGGCCCAATGACATTTTTCACTTTCAACCAATACTTTGGGGGCCCTGCACTCTTGCCCTGGGTTTTCTGTCCATCAGATGATCTTAGGCAAGTTTCTTGACATCAGTTACTTATTTGTAAAGCAGTTTATAACTTAAAAGCTCTCTTTTAGTTTGGCCTGATGAAACCAACAGGTTCCATGACTTGACTAAGGTGGACAAATGCCTGCTAGCGCATGAGCAATCCGAGAACTGTGGTCTCCTCTGGGCTCCAGACAGAGTTCTTCCCCTCAGCATTGTGTGTGGAACTCCAGCTGCGTGCAGGACCCCATCAGGACCAATGGTGAACAGATCAGTTAGCAGCCACCTGAGTTTGGTGTGGTCTGGATGGAGAGGAAAGTCAGGCAGCTGTGGCATAAGCATAAAGATGAAGCCACTAGAGATGCCATGACAAACACCTTCGATAAACGTCATGGCCCTAAAGAAGAAGGAGTACAGTGGGGAGTGTGAAGAGGGAACTGCTTTTCATTAAACAATAGGACTGAGTGCACATGTTACTCACTCAGCCAAACCTGGACTATTGTTTTTCTTGCCATCTTGACATTTTGCTTGTTTTTTAAAATTGATTATTTAAGTCACTTTCCCTTCCTCAGTCTGTGAGACCCCTGGCATCCTCTCTTCTTTCTCTGTGTTTTAAACCTCCTTGGCATCTAGACCAGCACTTGGGTTAGTGTGAGTATCTTGACTCTGGAATGCCACAGTTCTCACCATTTGGCCCTGCCCTTTCTGCCTGGCACATCAGTTTAAGGCTGGCTGCCAAAGGTGGTTGTGTGAGGGGATAGTGAGAAGGGGAGGGGCACAAGGTGCCCTAGTTGTCTTGTTGGTGGTTTCATTGATAGCAGTATAGGTGCTGCCAGCTGCTTCAGGAGGAATCATGCTTTTTGTTTTGATTTTTTTGTTGTTTTGTTTTGTTCTGAGACAAGATCTCACTATGTAGCTTAGGTTAGCTTTGAACTTACTCTGTAGCTTAGGCTGGCCTTGAACTTGTGATGATCCCCTTGCCTCAGTCTCCTGAGTGCTGGATTTACAGGCATGAGCAACCATCCCTGGCTGGTCTCAGCTTTTGGATGTGTTTACTCCAAGAAAAGTGTGAAAAAACTGATCCAGAGGTTGTTCTTTGGCTTATTTCATGATGATGTTTTCTGTGCTTGTTTGAGCCTGATAGATGATTCTACCTGTAGGAGCTTTTCCATCTTTTCCTGAATGCATGCTGTTGGGTAAGCAGGTAAGTGGTAGCTTTCTCACCATGAGTGTATGGTATGTTTTCTGTGGTGGTGATGAGAGCAGCAGCTATGTCATCATTACTTTCAGTTGGAGATATGTGGCTCTACCAGTGAAGTGACTAGATAAAATGGAATTCAGGGATTTGCAATAACTTTTCTATTCCTGTTTCCTCCGGCAAGGAAATAAATATTTTGATAATTTGATTTCACTAAACACTGTTAAATTGCTGAAAAATCACCTGATTCCAAGAGCAAAAGTTGGTCTGGTTTAAATGAGTCCATGTGTGGCACCGGCAGCCTGCCATGGTATTCTCCTGCACAGTACTCACTGCTCCCCATGTGTCACCATGGGATGGGAGTGGGAAGAGCAGGGAGTTAGAACGGGGTTGGGGGGAGTGTCTAGCTGCTGTATAAAGAGAAAGAACATCTTTCCACATCACTGGGTACTGGCACCAGACTAATTATGCTTTCAAGGTATTCTGCTGGTCACTGCTGGGCCAGAACCTGAGGCCCCTGAGTGGCATCTGAGCCCTTCCTGGCTCCGACAGCTCATGTGGAACTGATAATTTTTCTCTTCTGCCCTCACACTGCATCTCACTGCGCTGGCGTGCTGGTAGGTTTGTGGAGTCCTGGTTATGCTTAACTTCAGTTGCCTGAAGACATGGGCAGATGGGTGCTTGTGCTATGTGGTGTAGTGATCTGTGCATTTTATGTAGTTTTTTAAAAATGGTCTTTTTATGAACAGTCCATCACCGCAGAAATCCAGACTTTCTGTACAGAGTCCCAGAGAAAGCCCAGATACATGGAATCTAGATTTGTTCCATACCAGTGCAGAAGTAGCCACAGAGCTGTGCCTGCTTTCTCTCATGTGCTGGCTGTGCACAGGGCTCTTTAGAGGGGCAGCTCCTCCTGCTTTCCATAGATGGCCTACTAGTGTTGCTGGAAGTGGCTCCTGGTGAAACAGAAAGAACCCAGGCCTGGCCTTCCCTTTTCCCCTGTAGCGACAAAGGGATGACCTGACTGGTGGCTCTCACACCCCATTCTCTCCTCCAGACATTGCTCTCACCTCTTTGAGGAGTAACTGAAAATCACACCTAATGGTGAAGATTGGGGAGGCTCCAGGACCATTGCTGATATTTTCCCGGATCCCTTGAACCCCAGTGGGCCATGGTTGATACTGCAGTTTTTCCTGGAGATGCCACAGAAGTCACAGCAACCATGGTTTTCAACCTTGCCATTTTTGTGGAGCTTTCACTATGACAGTGAAGGCTGACCTTGACACCCTGCAGCTGCTGCAGGACATACAGGCCCTGGCTGCTACAGGTTTACAAAACAGACGGAATCCAGATGGTTCTGCCCTGTGATCACTCTAGAAGGCTCCCTCTTCAAATGATTCTGCCTCTGTAACACTTCCAGCATTCCTCAAGCAGGGCAGAAAAATGCAGGAAACCATGCTGGTGGGGCCTGCTCCTCTGTATAAGGAGTGCTGCCTTACACTGCTAGGTCAGCGGAGGAGGGCTGGGTTCTCTGAAACCCTCTCTCCATCTACAGCCTGGTCCAAACAAAGCCTTCTCTGGTGACCTAGCCTATTTGCTCCTCTGGTTTATTGTCACTGGTAGGGTGGGCTTAGCCTGCTGCACTAAAATAGCTTGAAGTTCTGGACCCTGGAGCAAATGCCAGGCAGAAGCCGTGGTGAGCCTAGGCTCCAGGATTCAGACTGGTGGCAGAAGAGGAGATGAAAGCCAAGACCAGAGGTTGGAGGTTACTTCCAGGGAGACAGGGCTGAGGCCTAAAGCCTAAGCCATCAGCAAAGGAAGAGAGAAGAAAGCTGAGTCCTGAATCAACAGTAGCAGTGGTGGTAATAGGCCCCAGGGAGGCTGGAAGCAGTAGACAAACAGAGCAAATTGTTAGGAGAGCTTCAAAAAGCCACAGAGGGGCCTTAAAACCTCCGCTGCTGTGGAGTTGAGTGGGGGTGGCTAGAAGCACTGGGCACTTAGTAACACTAAACTGAAATGGCAGGAGCTTAGAGGTGCTGGCACTCAGCTTGGAACAGTGGCACTAACAGCTGGAAGCCACTGACGTTCAGAGAGCTAACCTCAAGGGAGAAGCACTTTGCCAATTCTAAATTTCCCTTTGAATTGGTCAAAAGAGCTCTCAGCTAATTGGTAACACTTGGTAGAGAATTGCTTTAGTGTCTGTGGTCTGATCTAGTCTTTCTGACCAGCCTCCTACTCTTTGTAAGATTCCCAGTTGTGTCAAGGTCCCAGGGAGGAGCACAGCCACTGGGGGACGCAGCCCTGATCCTGAGTGGGCTGCAGCTGTGCAGGTGCTCTGGGAGCCGCAGCTGCCTGACCTGTCTGCTCAGCTGCCTTGCTGCAGCATGGTAGGGACAGGGTCTAGAGACATGGAGACTTCTTCCTGCTGCTTTCTAAGGTGGAAAAGTAAACTTTCCTGTTTTCCAGGATGGAAGAGAACCACATAGATAGGCAGAAAAATAACCTGTGGTCCATGGTTGATGATTCTCTGTGGAATCTTTGTAGTGGAAGGAGGAAGGTTGGTGACAGGAAAAGCCAGTCAACTGTGCAATAGCAGACCTCACATGCGGGTTAGCCTTTTATAATGAGCTATTCTGAGGGACTTTGTTGCTGCTCTCTGTCCCTCCTTCTGCCCCTACCGCCCCTCTCTCCATCTTGGTTTTCTCCCTCTCTTGCTGCTCTCCCTCTCCCTCCTCATCTCCTTCTCCTGTTGCCTTAGTCATTTTCTTGTCTTTCTCATCTAGTCACTTTTTCATGTTGGGACAAAATACCCAACACCCACTCCTTAAAGGAGAAGACATTTATTTTGGCTCACAGATTTCAGAGGTTTCAGTCCATAGGCAGCTGGCTCTAGGCAGGTAAGGCCTGGCAGAAGTACCTGGAGGAAGAAAGGTGCTCATGCCCTAGGACAGCAGAGGAGCTGAGATCAGAGGAAGGCCCAAAGAGGCCGATATTCCCCTTCAAGTCACTCCTCCACAGCGAGCTGCCTTCCGACCAAGGAACCCCTAATTGCACTCAGCCCCTTAACTCCCCTGTAATAACCCACTAATGAGTGCAACAGCCCTATGGTGCTTTTGCAGACCACCTTCCAAAAGGTCTCCCCTGAATGCAGGAGAGTTTCATGGGACATTCCAGATCCAAACCGTAGCACTACACTCCCTCTGTCCATGTGTATCCTCCTCCTCTATCTGCAGGGCAAATTCAGCAAAGAGTACAGTTGAAATTTTTGGAATGAGGGGAGTTCTTGTGAGTGGCACAACAACCAACAAACAACATACCACGCCCAAAACAACAGCAACCATGCATACAGATGAAAAGGGTCGTGAGCTCTGAATTTCAGAGCCTGAAGAGTAGTGTGGGGTGCTCACAGTGAATTGTAGCAATTACTCAGTTAGCAGCAAGCTCCCTAACTCTCAGAGAGCTGCTCCAGGAAGGACTGGACATGCTCATGTCCTGTTGGAATGCTGATGACCACCTCGTTTAGCTCTCTGAATGGTATGGAATTCCTTTTAAAAATGTTTTCTTCTTTCCAGGGATTTATCTCAGTGGCATAAGCATCTACCTTGCAAGTGCATGGTTGTGAGTTCGATCCCCAGTACCAAAAAAAAATTTTTTTCTTTTAATTGGGAATAATCTATTTAGAGCCCTACTAAGCAACTTACCACTGAAGCCACAACTATAAAACTTAAAAATAACTTCCATCAGTGTTGACAAACTGTTGATGCATATCCATAGCAGGCTGTTTATATGGTTGAAAGCTTCGAAAGACCTGCTGTTATGACCCACATGAATACCTGGTGGTACTCATATGAATTCAGCTCATTCCAGCATACAGAACTTTACCATCTCTACTCACATAAACTGACCCTGTGACTCCTGCTATTTCAATGTTTCGCAACTATTCTCTGCCTTTGAGGATGAATTCTTTCATCCCCTTGCTTGATCAGGTGGAATGTGGCCAGTTTTCTCCAGTTTGCCTGTTGTTTTTGTGTGGCTCTTAGTACCTTCCTGTTGGTGATTGTATCTTTCCTACTGCGGTGGCAGAGGACCAAGAGGGAGCAAGCTGCCCTTTAGTTTTGAAAGTGGAGGGGAATTTGTGCTTCTTCCTGATCAACAGAAGGCTGTGGTAACCAGACATTCAGACACAGCATATGGTGCTGGTGTAGGTGACTGGGGGGCAGCAGAAGTCGCTGTCACGCGATTCCCCCACGGAAATTCTGCTTGAATTGGACGTGTGCCGTATAGCAGAGTTTCTCAAGCTTAGCACCACTGACATTTTGGGTGGGTTGATTCTGTTGTGGGAGGCTTTTCTGTGTTTGGCAGCATATCGGGGCTCTACCTGCTAAATGCCAGTAGCACCTCCAGTCACGACACCCAGAAATATCTCTAGAGAGTGCCAGTTGTCTGTGCAGTGGAGATGGGGGACTGTTCTTGATTGTGCACCATTGCGGTAAAATAAAATGCCACACTGGGTTTGGAACTATGCATAAAAGAAGATGTGAAAAAAGAGTCTTAGGCTTTGAGTTTAAAAGAATGTCTGTGGCCCCTCACACAGGCTTACCCACCAAATACCCTCTATACATCAAGTAAACAGTGAAACTGAGGTGCAAAACAAACACTGAAAAGTAGGACTAGACTTTAACCTGTTACCAGAATCAGTGTGGAATTTCCTTTAACATGGCATGTGGGGCTAGAAGCCAATCTACCAGAAGCGATTGGTGGCTTGTACCTGCTGTCCTGCGAGGCCTTTTTACCCCCTCTATTTTCTGCCTCTCTTGACACCCAGTGATGTGGTCTGTTCCTATTAGAAAACTGAGCTGCCCTCCCCATAGAAGTTTTGTTTTGTTCATCGCAAGCATATTGTATGCTTCCTCACGTGATAAGCCCCCCTCTTTGTGTGGAAACTCCACCAATAACAGGTAGACAGGGAGGGGAATGTGGGATTGATCCCCCTCCATGAGTCAGCTGCTGAAGGTGACTGATGGAGATAGGCAGGGGTCCACCAGCAGTACACCAGGAACTGTCATTTTAGTATGTCCTGCTGGCTGATGGATCAGACGAGCAAGAGACTGGGAAGAAGAAAATACCCCCTGGTGGAGGAGGAACCCATGTCAGATGTCACCTATTAGAAACTGGACAGGATGCTCCCTGATTTTGTTCTTTGAGTGTTTTGCCCAGAACGAGATTTGCCTATTAAGAAGACAAAGAGCAACGTGAAAGGCAGTAGACTATTACTTTTACATTTTTCAATAGTAAGAAGAACAGTTTTAAGGAACTATAGTTGTTTGAAGTCTCCATTATTAATTTTTTAGAGAGTTACTTTATGATTTTGAGTTTTGTTGTTTTTTGTGATTAGATGTTATAAACTTTTTAGTGATTTTTTTTCTTCATAATTAGAAATAGTGATTAGAGTATCTTTATAGTACATAAAATTTCCCTTTAAGCTGTTGTACATTTTGTAGTTTCACTTTTCTCCATATAGATTTTTTGTGTGTGTCTTTTTGAGACAGGGCCTCCCTTTGCAGTTCAGGCTGGTCTTCAACTGACTTGGCCTTGAACTTACAATGATCTTCCTGCCTCAGCGTCCTGAGTGCTGGAATTACAAATGTGCACCACTATGCCCAGTGTTCCATATAGACTTTTTAGAGAATAGGTTCATTACATACTATAACTTGCTATGATAATGTCACTAAAATGAAGTATTTGTCACCAAAAGGTGATACACAGTGTAATATAAAAAAGGAAAAAATCAGTTTCTTATTGATAGACTGCAGTGGGTGATAGGTACCAAATGTGGATATATTTTACTTACATACAGAAAAGGAATAATATGTAGATACTGAGAAAACATATCCACTATATAAGACCTGTCACCTCATGACCCAGAAAAAAGAGTAGACCCATGAAGTATTATAAGAAATAGAAGAAATAGTCTAAAAACTCTTTACTCTCTTTGTTGTGACATGAGAAGAGATGGCATATATGAAATGGGAGCAGCATGGAAAAAATAGGTGCTACGGAAGGAAAATGTGAGTTAGATGAAATAAGAAAGGATTTCAGAAAAAAAATCTATATAATCACAGAATGTGAATCAACATTAGAAAGTACAAAAATCAAAATTAACACTTGAGACTGGCAAATCCTATGTAGTCTTGAAATAGTCTTTGGAAAGTCCAGAGAGAAAATGCTGAGAGAAAATAATATCAGGATTTGCCGTAGAATTACTGATGTCTTGGTGTATGAAACAAAGCAGTGAGAGTAGAAGCAATAAAGAAAATAAAACAGAAAACTTTCCCAAATTTAAAGAACTAATCATGTTGCAAGCAAAACACACAGAAAGAAAGCCATATGGAAACCTTACATGAACAAAGGAGGAAACTGTGTAAGGATTCAAATGGGAAAACAAGCTTACAAGAAATAAAAAGATGTCAGACATCTACTAGGTCACACTTAATGCCAGAAGACAGCAAAATAAGCTCTGTTGAGAACTGAGAGGAAAAGATTTGGATATGGAGATTTTATGTCCAGTTAAATTATTTCTGAGGGTGAAATTCCACAGGGGGACAGTGGTGGAAGTGCTCCTGGGGGATGCTGGGTCAAACCCTCTGCTCACAGACTCATCTTCAGCTAAAAGGACTGGTGGAGTCAGCAGGCACTGGACCCTGTGTCCATGCCAGCTCCAGGTAATCTGATGGGTCCAGAAGTGGGCATCCCTCAAACCAAACGGAACCTGTGGCTTGAGATCCGGTAGACAAAGGATTGCTAACTAGATTGCTCTTCAAGAATTTGGAGATAGAATGCTCAGGTTGGTATTTAGCATTGGAGGTGGGAGTCAGAGGGATAGAAGTGTTGCCAACACCCAGCAAGTCAAGTGACATGAAAACTCGTGTTCCAGCAGAGGCAGAAACTGTGAGGAAGCAGGAGAAGCTGGTTGGGGGAGAAAAGGAGGAAAGAGAAGCAGAGAAGCCATAAATGGACTAGAGTAACTATCGTGGTTCCTTTCTATCACCACAGAAGCCCTTTCACCCTTTGAATTTTGTCCTGTGTCCTTACAGTAAATCCTCCAGGATATGAGGATGTATCTGTTTTCTCCTAGTCAAGAAAAGGTCTCATGGTACTTATGAAGGACTTATGAACTGTGCCACCATGCAAAAAGTTGCTGAAGTAAAATAAAAACTGTAGATCAAACAATGAAGAAATGTGAAGCTCTGGGTGCTCGATGGGGCTCTCGTCCCCTTTAGGACCTTGTTTATCATGAAGTCTGGAGGAGACTGGTCACATGGAAAGTACCCTGATGGCTTAGCTGTTGTAATGGAATAAGAGGATGGTAGAGGCCTTAGTACTTTTTTCCACAGTGGCCTCTAGATAAAGGTTAAAAGTGAGGAATGTTAAGGATCATTATTCCTAATTTAGGCAATAATCCTATAATCACAAAAGATGTTCTAGAATAACCTCTTTCTTATCTAGCATTTATCATCAGATTTATAATTGCAATTTAGTATAACGACAACAGTGTAGCAGACTGTGAACATCCACACAAGATTGGCAGAGGACGTAATTGAAAAAGCATATACTAAAATGCCTGTGCAGTTTTCTTTGGTATGTAGACAAAAGAGTGATTTTTTTCCTTTATGCCTTCACCTACCAGTATGTATAAAGTATATATAAAATATACTTTATAATTACATATATATAATTACATATATATGTAATGTATATTCTCTGTGTTTATTTGCTTCAATGAGTATTGCTTTTTAAATACAGTAGGTTTCATATTTAAAAGCAACATGTCCAAATAAAGCCATAACAGTGGCTCACTAAGGACCCTGAGTGCTGGGTCCTCTGCTTAAACTTTTTGCAGTCGTTTTTCTCCCCCAAGTCTTTCTGTGAATCCAATAAGCAGAATTCAGGTTTTGTTATTTTTTAAATGAGGAAACTTGTGCTACTTGAGTTTTAATAGTTGGCCAACTCCCCTGCTTCAGTTCACTCAAAACTTATTTGTAGGCCACAATTCATGATTTCCCCCCTAAATCTGATCTCTTCAAGAGTTGTTATTTCAGTAGATAGTGTCATCACCTCTCCTGTCACACACACCAGATTTAAAATCTTGTTACCTCATTTATCTTTACTCCTAAATTACCAAGTCTGCACACTTGCTGTCTTTTAAAATTCCCCATTGTTTTCATATCCATTACTATTCTTTCTTTTCTACTTTTATGGCTTGTGTCTAGATGTCCCCTCAAAGCCTCATGTGGTCACAGGTGGGGGTTTTCAGAGGTGGCTGGATCTAGGGTGTGTCATGGTAGGAATAAGGGGGCGTGGTTGCTAAATGTGTCTCTTACTGATTTAGTGTCATTCTGGGTGTGGACAAAGGGAAGGCCTAACCTGGCCGTGGGTGGCACTACCCAAAAGGCAGGTAGCCTGGAAGGAATAGAAGGGAGAGGTAGGCTGTTGCTGCTACTTGTTCTTTTGTTGCCTCTGCCTGCCCTGCCACCATGGACTGTTTCTTCTCTGCCATGTCACCCTGCCTTGGAGCCAACCTGCTGTGAGCTGCAACCTCTACACATTGTGAACTGAAACAAACCTTTCCTCCTTTAACTTTGGGTGTCAAGTATTTTGTCTCAGCAATGGGAAAAGTAACTAAGACATCTAGTCAGTCCCTCTTTGTTCTCCCCCATCCTACCCTCATTCCATTCTCCATTTCATAGTGAAAATGTTAAAAAAAAAAAAAAAAAAACCACAGTTCTGATCATAGTACCCTCCATTGCTTTGAGGATAAAGGAGAAATTCTTGAATTGACCTAGATGGTTTTCTCTGGTCTCTTACCTCTCCCACCTCTCTCATCTCATCATGCATTTTGTACACACACACCCCCCGCTCCACATTTTAGCCGCATGCCTTTGAACACACATTTCCTTTTCCTGAGACAGGGCATTTGTGCAGCTATTGTATCTGCTTGGACTATTTCTCTCCCAGTTGCTTAAAAGACTCCCTGTAGAACACAATATAGCTTCTCTGGGAAAGCATTCTCTAATCTCTTAAGTCAAATTTTCAGTTATTTCTTCCAAATATATGCACTGCCTGTTGGGGCCTCAATCTAGCTTTTCATTTATTTGTGAAATGATTTGGTTTCTTTATTGCCTCTCGCTCCTGTAAAGCTTCATTAAGACATGGACCATGTCTGCTTTTGCTCATTTTTTTCTCCAACCATTAGTGCAATAGCTGGAACTTAGTATGCTCCTTTAAGTATGTGTTCAAAGGCACAGGGAAGGGTGCTTGCTTTGTGTTTAGTCCATGCTATTTTCTCACCAAAGCTTCTTCACCTCCTTATGGGTCAGCCTAGCTGCATCTTCTTGGATTATACCACCCTCATCCTTGGCAGCCTGAGTTACTCTATAATCCAGCTGGCCCTGTCATCTGCTCTCTCAGGGTCTGCCATGTGCCAGGCAACACCCTAGACCCCAAGGATATAAAAATGGGTACAATGTGATCCTTGACAAGAAGTGGCAAAGGCGTGTCAGAGTGTAGTGTAATGGAGTATGGTTCTGGGGCTGTGAAAGAAGTCATGAAAAGTGCAACAAGAGGAGCCCTGACTCCACTCCAGGAGGCCAGGGATGACTTCAGGGGATGTGATGTGTGACTGCACTTGAACATCTGCCTCTGGTGTTTCTGGGCTGGTAGGTGGGGAAGAAGGTGTTGCTGGAGAATAAGCCACAGGAGCAGAGGTCCAGAGGAAAGGAGGCAAGCACATGTTGGGAATGATGAAGTTGGATGCACCTGAATAGAGGTGTTAGAGCAGATGGCAAACTGGAGAGCAGGGGAATGGGGCTTCTTCTACTCCAATGACACGGAGCCTCTGCGTAGCTTTATACACAGGATTGGCAGCACTGGGCTTTGTTACTCAGCTGCTGACCCGGTGCTGGTGGTGATGGGGTGGCCCTGGTAGTGGCCGCAACATACCGTAATGGTTTCAAGTGACTGCTCTGGGCAGCAAACCAAATGCCATAGACGTGGTAATGGGCGGAAGGAATGGTTTGAGAGATGTCATGAAGTGCAAAAAGATTAGACCTGACACTTCTTGGAGAGTGAGAAGCAGGGGACAGGAGAGCCAGCGTGGCTTGGATTCCAGGTGGCTCTGTGACAAGACAGTGGCCTTGGGAACTGAGGCAGCACCAGGCTTTTCACATGCCTCAGGGCATCTGTTACTAGGATTTGCAGGGTGGGCTGAAATGTAACACAGATGAGTAAGATTCATAGATTAAATGAAAAAAAACCTTTTTGATTCATAATGTGAGCAGAGTCTGAGCAGCAATTTGAATTGTTCTATATGAAACAGAAAATGGCCAGACTTGTTAATAGCATTAGGGGCAAACCACAGGAGGCTCTGAGTCCTGTTAGGAAACAGGGCCTTGCTCCTAAGCAGCCCGTGCACACGCCATGCACTCTTATGACTTCTTCTGCTTACTCAGGCGGGTTCTGAGGGCCTTCATGGTATCATCTCCCAGTAGTGTAGGAACTGATTGGGTCCTCATTTTGTAAATCACATGCATCTTGGAAGGTTATGATTGAGTCATAAAAATCATTTCTTCTAAAGCCTCTGGTAATGGAAATCTCAGTTTTCCCTCCAAATTGTTTGTCCTTCCTTCCTTCCTTCCTTCCTTCCTTCCTTCCTTCCTTCCTTCCTTCTTTCTTTCCTTCCTTCGTATTATCTATCTATGTCTCTATCTATATATCATCTATGTATCTATCATCTATCTATTTTGTGGTTTAGGCATTGAACCTAGGGCCTTTGCACTGAGCTACATCCCAGCCCTTTTTAAAAATGTTTATTTGAGGCAGAATCTCTCTGAATCACTAAGTTCCCAGACTGAGGTCAAACTTGTGATCCTCCTCAGGTTCCCAGAGTGCTGAGTTTACAGGTTTGCATCACATACTGAGCTGGGTCCTCATTTGTAAACCTGACCCCTTTCCACAGTGACATCAACATTTCCTTCAAAAGCTGGGTTCCCTCTGAGCCAGTGGGCCACACCTGGCAGGTGGGGCGTGAGAGCATGGCAGATTGGCTTCCAACTACTGTGTGGCATTCAGGAGTCAAAATATGAAACTATTCATGTAGGCTAGGTGTAAACAGCAGTGTGACAAGGTGGTGTTTACAGAAAACAGAGTCCAAAAAGGCTTTGGAAAATATGCTGATGAGACAGCTGCATGATCTGCTCCCTTGTCTCACGAACACTCTCCTTCCTGTGTCAGAAGTGATGGACCCTGAGCAGTTACTCTTGTGTTTAAAGCACCTGTGTTCTGTTCTCTATGCTCCTCCCAGGGCACTGAGGGCCAGTACACACACATAGAGGCAAAACACCCAACACCACCCAGGAAAGGGACCAAACTCAGGTACAAGGCCAGGCACATAGCTGCAAACTCCAGCCCAGACAGGAGGGGTTTAAGACACCCTCTGAGGACACCAGGAGTTAAGAAAATCAGTAGCTCCATTTAAGATTAAAGACGCAACCTTTATCTTTTCAAACTAATTCTTTCTTTGTTTTTATCCAGCAGCAATGCTGTGGGGGTAAGCAAGAGAATGTATTCTGCTGTTCACTTGACAGAAGAAATGAGGTCTGACTTACCCTAAACTCTCCAAAATAAATGGTGAATCTAAAGGTTGTACCCCCAGAGCCCCAAAACTGTAGGCATGTAATCATTATTTGTAAATTGTTTGAATTAATGGAGAACAAGAGGGTGAAAGACAGATCATGATCCAAGCCAAGGACCCGGAGAAGGAACCAGTGAGACAGGTGGGTTGAGAAGATGAGGATAGGACCCGCTGCAGCTTTATGCTCGTGCTCATCCAGGCCCTGGTTCTCCTGTGGGGACTGGGGACCAAGCAACAGGCTAGTTGCCAACCCTGCTCCCTTGGAAGAAGGTTGCTGAACTCTGCAGGCTGCCATCAATGTAGTGCCTGGGCAGGGCTCCCCAAGGGAGATCTGGCAGTGGCTAGCTGCATGGTGTCTGGAGCCAGACTCTCAAGTTTTAGTCTGGGCTCTGCCACTCACTGCCTTGAGCAAGTCACCTAATGTCTTTGTGCCTCAGTTTGCTCATCTGTCAGGTAGGGATTATAATGGTATCTACCACCTATGGTAGGTACAGTCAAATGTCATCATATATGCATGACAGTAACATGGTAGCTACTGCTGTCATTTTTGTTATTTGTTTTTTTTAAAGCTTTATTTATTTATTTTTGTCTTTTTCCTTTTTATCGGTACTGGGGATCGAACTCACAACTGCCTGCTTGCAAGGCAGGCGCTTATGCCGCTGAGCTAAATCCCCAGCCCCTTTTTTGTTATTTGTTATCATTGTTATTTTCAATATTGGAAGTAGGATGAAGGAAGAGTGATCGGGAATTGTCTCTTTCCAGTGTAGGCTTGGATTCCTGCAATGAAGGGTGCATATTGATCCGCTGGCAATGAGGACTAAAGGAAAAGCAACTTGTCAGTTGCATACTTGCGTGGGTTTATCCGCAGAGTCTGATCCTCTAGGCAGACCAGAGTGAGCTGGCAGGGCTCTCTGAGCTCCTGAAGTTATAGGAAGGATAGTGTGGGGAGGAGCAAGACTATGCTTTCCCTGGAGGGTCTGGTAATCAGGACCCCAGAGTTTTAGATTTACCATTTATTTTGGAAAGTTTGGGGCAAGTCAGACCTTATTTCTTCTGTCAAGTGAAGAGCATAATACATTCCCTGCTTATCCCACAACATTGCTGCTGAATCGAAATAAAGAAGGAACTAGTTTGAAAAGATTAAGATATCTATAAATGCAATTATTCTGTTAAATTGGATGGCACTACCCCGTTTTATTCTGCCTTTCTAAACCACAGTGAGCTGTTGTCTGTCCTGAGACACATGCACTCATGGCACCCAGGGCCAGTAAGGGAGGTGCTCACTGTCTGCCCCCAGCCTGGTCCCTCCCTCCCTGTACTATCTGATTGTGGTAAAAAGCTCTGACTTTTGTGTGCTTTTCTGAAGCATTGATTCTCCCTGCCTCTTGTGGCCTAAGTTCTGTTCATTACTGTAGGCCAGTTTACACTTAACTCTCCCTCGAAGCTTTTTAATTATTCCAGCCACATGGAGATTGCTTTTTCCTGAAATCCACAATTCAGCACCAGCTTCTGATGACTTTGTAAACAATTTGAGTATTAGAGGCCTAACTTAGTTAACGTGCACATCTGGAAATGCATGAGAGAAAAAACTGTGTTTAAGAGAAAAGCACTTTGGGGCTTGAGATGAGAATTTTATCTATGCTCTGACTGTCTGCATCCTGTGTAACTTATTTAACCCTTCTGAATCTGTCTTAACTGTACAACAGTGGCATTAATATCCACTTCAGGATTAAAAATGATATGAAGCAGTGTGGTGATGACATGCAGTAATCATTCAATAAATACTGCATCCACTCTCTTTTTCTGTAGGGAAGACAAAAGATGGGGAGAGGGTTGGAAAGGAGACACCTTGAACCCCTCCAGGAACCAGCACTGGGTTCCATTGCTTTGCCTAATGTTCAAAAGAGATCCATTCTTAATCAGAGATGAGAATGTCTGGCAAGTGATACAGAGCTCACAAGCAGAGTGACAGAAGAATCCAGTTTGAGTTTGGGCTTCTACAGTGACACCCCTGGTCCTTGTCAGAAGTCCTGGGTTCCTTGTGTGCTCTGGCCACCATATTTAAGCACATTCCTGCTGCTGTATGGGGTGGGGGATAGCGGTGGGCAAAGCTGGGCTCCTGCCCCTCATCCCACGTCAGGAGCAGGTAGGAGGGCATAGTGTGCCATGTCATGATGCTGATTATTCTGCACCACTTAGTAACAGCTCAAATTTAGTAATTATTCTTTCTTTTGTGTGTGTGGGAAATAAACTCAGGGTCTTGTGCTTACCAGGCAGGCACTTAAGCTGCTGAGCTATATCCGTGACCCTTAGTAATTACTGTGAAAGCTATAGGTCTGTTAGAAGACTGGTAGGGGTTTTGTTGTTGTTGTTGTTTTTTAAACTGTGTTTCTGAGTAACCCCTGAGGAGAAGGAGCTGGGTTGTTGGCCCCAGAGGCCAGCCAGCAGTGACTTTAAAGTGATTAATACTTTCCCCCTTCATTATTCAAGATAAAACTTTATCATTATAGGCAACTACTTCATCAAAATGCCAGGAGTCTTCTGGGTGATATGAAATTATTGAAATGGCTCTTTTTAAATCTCAAGTCATAAAATACTGTTTTAAACTTTAAATGTCACAGCATGAGTGAACAATTCATTGAGGGGAAAACAAATCAGTTTGCCAGCTCCTAGCCTGCTATGGTAACCAGGGTACTTTTTGGAGAAGCCTCTGCCTTCACTAGGCCTCTCAGAAAGGGGACGCTCCTGGAGTCTAGCAGCGAAAAAGGTTTAGAAAAAGAACCTGGCATTTTTAACTTGCCCTCAGGGCCATTTCAGTTGTGCTTGAGCTATGATAGTCTGCAAAGTGGCTGGATAGAATCTGATATGAGCATGAACTGCCCTTACTGATAGCCAAGTGCAATGCTAAATGTCGAATTTTTCTTTCTACTTCACAATTCATGAGCAGCAGCTTCAAAAATAGAGTTCTGCAGCCACATCTTTGGCTCAGCATTATTAATTATCCATAGAACGGCTTTCTCCCTATTTGCATTCCTGTTGACAATTCTAAACTTTTGTTTCTGTAGGTAAGCAGACTTATAAAGAGTGACAGTGACACCCAGGGAAGTAGGTGGCAAGAAGCAGTTTTGAAAACGCACCTCCAGCCATTGGCATGCTTTACAGAGATTCCTTAGGACCTTGCAGGGCTCTCAGGGCACCCAGGAGAATGCTGCATCTTCAACAATCAGTGCTTTGCTTCAGGTGAAAGGAGCTGAGCTGTCATCTTTATCTCCCACACTTGGATGTCCTTGAAAACCACAGATTGTGTCCAGTGCCTGGTTGAGTTCATAGATGATCTGGGAGGTGGATGCTGAGATGGGAGATGATGCTGATGGCTTGCTGGGAAGTGCCGAGGGGGTGGACCCCTGCGTCAGACTGAGGACAGCAGAGTGGCGCACAAGGGAATCAGACTGCTGTGCAGTTGTGGCAAAAGGGCCACTTGGCTGGCCTTGCCATGCAGCAGGGTTGAGATGCCCTTCACAGTTGTCCTGATCCAAGACTCTCCCTGTTTGAACAGGTCCATGGTGTGGGGCGATCCTGGGGTAAGACAGCTTTCTGGGACTTAAGACAGTGGCTGGAAAGCAAATGGCAGCACGTGTGCTTGCCTGGTGACCATATATGTAGTGCGCTGGCCCATACCCTGTGGAGCCTCTCTTGGCTTTCTGCCCCCTAGGGCAACTCTGTGTGTGACTTCTGTGTTTAGATGGCCATCTCTGTCCCTGTTGGACAGTGAGACAAGAAGCAGGTCAACTTGCTGTCACATCCTCAGTGTTCAGTGCAGTCCCTGCACTCAATATGGATGACATGAGAGATTAAGTGTAGGTTTTCCCTCTTTCGATTAACCCTCTGCCATCTTTGCTTATTACACTGTGTCCTTCTGTCCTAAGGCTGTCCTAAGGCTGCAGAGAGAGGAGCTAGGGAGGGGAGAGGAAGATGGGACATGGAAACTATGCATGCTTTCTGCCTCCAGGAGTTCTTTTGCTGCCTAGAAAGTGGAGGTAAAGACTGGTTCAGTGATGTTGAGCACCAGACTGAATTTTCAGTGCAGCAGCCTCTGCCGTTTGGTCTTCAGCAGTCAGTGTGGTCCTTTCTTCACACTCTTGTCTTTAGGGGCTCTGGAAGGCTTCAGGCCAGAGAGGCTACTCAGCTTGCCTGCCCTTTGGTTGGGGGTGCTTGCCCCCTCTGTTGGGTGCTTCAAGGATCCTGGGAAGATGGACACATACACATATGAAGGCAGAGAGACTTCAGAAGCCTGGCTTACATGCGCATTAGTAACTCCAAACCTACTCCCTGTGCCTTGGAGCCACACTTAGCTTAGCTGTGGGCTCATAGCACCTTCAGGCCTTCCCTCTGCCCTGGGACAGCTCATGGTTGTGCTGTATAACCTCTGCTTGGAGCCCAGCACTGAACTTCTTGTTCAGAACCAGTTCAGTCCTCTGCAGAGTACTTGACCCTCAAAAATTGGAGAACTTTCAGTCCAGACTGGGCTGGCACCAGGCTTTTCCTGTCCTTTTCTCTCTCCTCACCTTTGCCCCAACCCCCACCACAATGTGTTGAGCCTTGGTTACTCCCCGCACTTACCCACCATGTCACTCTGTAGCCCCCTCTCATTTCTGTCTGGGATTGACATGTCATGGCTCTGAAATTGTCCTCTTTACTGGATAAAATATTCATTACTTAGATTTCTGTTTTTATTGAAAATTTCAAGTGGCAGAGGCTTTGTTTATGTTGTCATGTATGACATACATGCAAAGCTGCAGTAGGGGAGGGGATCTAGAGCTGATGGAGTCATGAACACCACATGGGAATGGCCAGGGAGGTATGCAGTATGTACCTGTGACTTCCCCAACAGGTGTTTTCAGAATGATAATTGAGACAATCATGATGATGAACTGGGTTAATTTTAGGCTGAGAGCACCCATTATTATAATTGCAGAATTAGAGTTTTGTCCTCTGCTGCATCCTTAGCACCCTCTGTAGTATCTGTCAACTACAGGCATCCACAAATATTTGTTGAGTGTGTGGGGTTGTAGCTCAGCATGAGAGCACTTGCCTAGCATGTACCAGGCCCTGAGTTTCATCCCACAACCTCAAATTTTAAAAACAGTCAAATTAGTCACTTCATTATTTGCGGAAAAACTGTAGCTCTGTCTTCTAATTCAACTAGCATCATAGCCCAGTTTGCTGCTTTGACCTGGCTTTCAGAGCCAAGCCTTGCTTGACACCGCACTTTGATGGAGTTGTAACTTGGAAGGCTGAGGGAGTCTTACCATTCACTGAAGCACTAGTCAGAGCTCATTGTAGGATCTATGCCTTGGAGGTTGAGATAGGAATTCTGGGGTTGTCTACTGGTCAGTGAGAGACCCTATAGAGAGGCCATAACATAAAATAGCTGGAGGCAGCCTGAGAAATGTGAGAAGAGGCTGTCTTTGTCACTTTCTCATCTCTGAGACACAATAGCCAACACCTACTTAAGCCAACACCACCTTAAGGAGGAGATGTTTTAATTTGGCTCATGGTTTCAGGGGATTCAGTCCATGGTTAACTGTCTCTGAGGCACAAATATGACAAAAGAGCTGCTTAGGTTATGACAGCTACAAAGTAGAGCAGGGTAGCAGCACCAGGTGAGTGGCCAGACATAGACTCCAAGGCGTTGCTTCCACAACCCACTGAGACACACCATGTCTGCTTTCCTAATCTGTTAGGCATTTCTTACGGTGCTAACTAATTGAAATGATTGGACTGATAGCCCAAGCCTTATGTATATTGACTGGTAGACACTTGGGGACAGAAACTGCCCAGTGGGCCTCTCAGAAGATGAACTCATCTCTTGAGATGAACTCCATGGAAGCCTTATTAATCTGAGCATGTGCAAACTCTGGTCAGATGAAGGCTGCAAGAATTATATATCCCTACCAAGGAGGCAGGGCTAGCAGAGCCTGATTGGCATTGATTGGAATTTCCTCCTGTCTATGTATGTACTTATTATTGTTGATGTTTGGTGTCCCGGTATTGTGAAGAGCAACATCCTTGTTCTTTCAGCTTTCACATCTCCTTCCCCTTGATAGTTTCTCTTTTTCCATCATGATTTTCATTTGAAAAAGAGTTCTGTGAAGAATTGGAGCTGTGGCCTATAGGGCATTTGGTCTGTTTTCCTGCTTCTCTGCTTTCATCTCTAGTCCCATTCTTTGTCTTGTCTAGATTCCAGCTCTGGTATGCAGGAGAAGGCATGCAATCCCCTGTCTCATCTTTCATGGCCAACACTGTCTCATGTCACCTGGCCTCAAGAGATGCTATCCTTTTTGTCAGTGTCTTGCACCAGATTTTCCTAACAAAAGAAAAAAAAACCTTCTCTAATCCTAATCTAATCTTGTGGAAAATGTCAGCTCCTTTAGAGCAATGGCTGTGTCTCTTATCACTGTGTCCCCAGCTCTGGCCAGCCCCAGATGTGTGTAGGTGGATGAACACATAAACACAGATCTGTCCACCTGGCCCCTGTTCCCTGCTGTCACATGATGCCACTTCTGATCTTAGACACTCTTTCCTTCCAGTGGTGCACACACACACCATCAGGCCCAGAGCAGCCCAAGCCCTTTCAGATGAAAGCCTACATCAACAGCTCTAGTCTCTTGCCTCCTGTGATTGACTGTTGTTTGATAGATGTTGTTGATTAGCTGTTTGAGTTGGAAACCAAGACTGATGAGACCAAGATTGTGGAATTGCACACCATAATTTGTCCAAGAATAACAGTTCATAGACCACAGATTTCACCCCTAACCTAGCCAGCCATCAGCAGGTAAGTAGGATTAGTTCCAGGTAAGCAAGTAAGTAAGAGTCAGCACAATTCAGCAACACTGGAAAACATATCATGGACAGTAGCCTCCTAACCAGCTAGCTCAGTGCTCTCCCTCTTGCCGTTGGAAGATGTAGCATTGTAGCTGTGGAAATAGGGGACATTGGACCTAAATGTGAACAGGTGAAGCTTCTGTGGGCTGTGCTCAGGAGAGCTTGAGCTCAGTCCTTACCCCTGAACAAGTTGAAGGACCATGGGGAAGAAGTTTTGGGACTCACAGTGAGAAACAGACCTCAAGAGACAGGCTGAATGTTGTTCCAACTTTAAGAGTATCCTTTATTGAAGGAATGCAATGCGTTATGTCATGAAATGATAGTTGGTATGCTGCTGAATAAGTGATACAGAGAGATGTTTTGTGATTTGACAACTGCTGATTATAATAACTACCTTCACAGCCTCAAAGTTTCCCATGATGACAGAGTTCAAGATGAGCCAGACCTCCCTTGCTCCCTTTTCCAGTCCCAGAGATCTCTGGCTAAGAGAGTTGAAAGACTGGAATCTGCTGTGGCCAGAATCTCATAACCAAAATCATGTGTGTCCACGAGCATGTCCTGCTTGGGTAGGGGACAGGGCCTTTATTTGTTGGCCACGTTCAGGGAAGAAGTGAACAAGGCCTTTGGTTGATTCTGTGAATGTCCAGGCATATGTTGATGCAAGTTGGGTGACTGTGCTTTCGTGCATTTGGACACTTTTCCTAGAGGCTCAGAAGAAGAGCAGCTTTCCTGCTGGCCTCCAACTGTGCTTTACAGTTTTGAGTTCCCAGAATCTTTTCTTCGGCCTTTGCAGTGAGCCTTTGCAATTGAATCCACCTTGTTTTGAGGGTAAGAGTGGAAGCTTTTCTTTTCTTTCAGGTTTGAATTTCCCATGGCATCTATGGTAGCACAGGTTTACCAGGAGTCCACCAACCAGAGGTTGCATGAAAGCCAAATGAATCCAAAGCATGTTCCACGGAGCTGGTAGTTTCAGTGTAGGTAGTTTCCCTAAGAGTTGCAGACAAAATCAGCCTATGGACACTGGACCCTAAAGTCTGTGACTTTGTTCCACAGTAGAGTGTGGCATGAAGTTTTGCTAACTGCCTGGCTGCTGCCTGTGCTTCATCTTTTGTTACTGTATTTGGGAACACGGAGTACAGAAGCTGGCCAGTGTCAGGTTAGTGTTTGGGTGTCTTCTACTTGTTTTTGTTAGCTTGAGTGGTTTGTAGGGTTCTGATGCTAGCAAAAGCACTAGACAGGATAGAGAAGAGGAAATATGTTTTATAGTGTAAAGAAATAGTTGTGGGAATCTTTTTTCTTGCTGATTTTTGAGAGGCTCCCTGACAAACAATCTTAGGTTTTGTCACATTGAAGAAGAAAGATACTTTTATTTCCAAATGGATAAACAACTTCTGCCTTTTCCTCATACTCCACAGTATAAGAAGGAGGCTCTTGGTACATTCAGAACTTTGCCAGTTACTCCCAAGGCAGGCAGGTAGGTCGGATGAGAGAGCAGTTGTGTGATGTGAGGGAGAGTCCTTGTGCTCTAAGAAGTTGAAGTGGAAGGGGACATAATGTCTTGGGGTCAAACTCAAGGATTAATCCCAGGGGTACAAAAATAGTTCAACATATGCAAATCAATAAATGTAATACACCACATTAATAGAACTAAAGGCAAAAAATCACATGATCATCTCAATAGATACAGAAAAAGCTTTTGAGAAATTCCAACACTCATCTGTGGTTAAAAAAAACCTATCTCAATCTTATAAAAGCCATATGTGACAAACTAACAACTAAAATCATACTAAATGGTCAGAAATTGAAAGCTTTCACTGTAAAATCAGAAACAAGACATGGGTGTCTAGTATCATCACTCCTATTCAGTATTGTTCTAGAAACATTAACCAGAGCAATTAGACAAGAGAAAAAAATAAAAGGAATAAGGATAGGAAAAGAAATTACATTATTATTATTTGAAGATGACATGACATTCTGTATAGAAGACCTCAAAAACTCAACCAAAAGACTCCTAGATTTAGTAACCATATTCAACAGTGCACCTGAGTAAAGAAAGTCAACACAAAAATCAATAGGATTGCTGTACAAAAGCAGCAAACTCACAGAGACAGAGAAATTAGGGAAACCATATTCTTTACAGTAACATCCAAAAAAGTGAAATACTTAGGAATGAATCTAACAGAGGAAGTAAAATTGAAAATTACAGTCCTCTGAAAAAGGAGAGTGAAGAAGATACCAGAAAATGGAAAGATAACCGTTGCTAATGGACAGGAAGAACCAACATAGTGAAAGTGGCCATAATTCCAAATTTTGTTATACAGACTTAATGTAATTCTAATCAAAATATCAATAGCATACCTTATAGAACTAGAGAAAACATTCCTGAAAATCATTTGGAACCATGTACCAAACTGAAGTCAAAATGGATCAAAGATCAAAATATTAAAACAGAAACACTAAAACTACTGGAAGAGAAATTAAGTAGAAGTCTTGAAGACTTAGGTGTATGCAGAGACTTCATGAACATAACTGACTGCCCAGGAAGTACTATAAAGAATGTCTTGGGATCAACATAGGTCCACAGATCAGATTTTAGTGTAGCCATAAGGAGGAGTTTATGCTTGTACAGTTTCTGTGTATTTCATGATATCAAATAGTAACTGATGGAAATAGGTGATCTCTAACTTGATGGGATCCTTTTTTTTTATTTAGAGAAAGATAAAACAATAGAAAACAGGCAGAAATAGTACATACTTTCAAAGAAAAGAAATAAACAGTAATAAATCACTAGTTGATGTATACATATTTTCCACCACATATAGTTGTTCAAGATACACAAGTGGAACATATAAATGGGAATTCAACCAGGGAGACTGCAAACAGTTCTGTTCAACTATCCAACAAAAACTAAGTATTATGGCTATCATTCCTATTCACTTAGACATATACACATCTATCCATATCTTCATTTACATTGAGACCTAACAAAACTTATTAGATTAAAATCCTTCTGAACAAAGATTAATAGTATTGCTGGATTTTACATCATAACACTCCGGAATCAGCACTGGGTACTACAGTGCCTCTTTCTTTCCTTCAAAGTATTTGTTCATTTTATCATGTGTCATAAGATAGTTCTCATAAACTGTTTATAGGTTTTACGCAAGCATGAGTCTTAACATGTATTTCTATCCTTTCTATATTAGAGGGAGAAACAGAACAAAGCAGGACAGAACTAAACATATTCCTATGGACACATAAAACTAAAAATACACATAAAACTGCTGTATAAGGAGTTCTACCTTGGTTACTGTGCTGTTTCTTGTTATCATCAACAGAACTGGCTATATCAGATAAAGTATAATGCAACATATTAGTACATAAGAGAATTAACAGAAATACAACTTTGTAGGTGATATAGAGCTACAAAAACAGTAATCAAATCAGAATGGATATTGTGGTGAATCATTGTCATTTTCAGTATAGTGGTCTATACTCCTCAACTTGATACCAGCAACCTAACAGTTTTGAATAAAATCTGTCAATAATAAGCAGTATTTAAACAAGTCAGATTTAACTAAGATCAGTCATGATACAACAGTATAACTCATACAGGGATCCTGATTGAGTTAATAAGAAATTAAAAATGACAACTGTGCTATGTCCTGATACCTTCAGGACAGCTGTCTGTGCCCTCAGATCCAGTGCTTGTATACAAACTAGGATGGAACAAGTTCCAACCAAGCAAGTAATAAGGGCTTTAATTCCTGATACACTATTAGCTATATCTTCTGCTGTTTTTTTTTTTTTGAAGTCTATTCCTCCCCTTTACTCCCCCAGAATGAACTGTGTATTTTCGGGTCTCCCCATCACTTACGGTTTTATATTGGGAGGGGCAACCTGCTATTTACCTAAGTATTTCTATGCTTTCTCACTCCTGGGTTGGATTTCTAGTTATATTTCTTCATTTATTAAAGCCTGTCTGTTCAGCCTATCCATGAATACTGGCCCGGTTACCCCTATTACTCTCTGGTTCCCTATCACTTTGAGTTCCATTTTCTCATATTTGATTTTGGTCTATATAACCTTCTTCAGCAATTATATTTCCTATAAAGAGTGTCTTGGTGGACCCTATCTCTTGATCCACTCTGCCTGCGATTCTCTCTTTTTTCCCTTAAGTTAGTGTATTTAGGCCGTCTGTATTAGAAATTATATCCAACCTTCTTTGCCTCATTTATGTTGTGCTCTTTTGCTGTGATTAGTTGTCTGTCTGTCTTTTTCATTTTGCTTTCTGCTACATTCATTGTGGCCTCTCTGCCATTGTTTCTGGGATCCTGGTACTTTTCTCTCTCTTTAGAATGTCCTGCAGTATTTTCTGTAGAGTTGGGTTGGTGGTTGCAAATTCCCCCAGTTCCTCTTTATTTTGGAAGTGCCTTGTTTCTCCATTAATTTCTAGGGACAGTTGTGCAGGATATATCAATCTTGGCTGGAGGTTATTGTCTTTCAAAGGCTTGGATTATTTTGCCCCATACTCTTTGAGCTTTTATGGTTTGTGCTGAGAAGTGGTTTCTTGTCTCTGACAGCTTTTAATATTCTGTTCTTATGTTGGATTTCTGGAATCTTGATTATTATATTCCTGGGTGTAGTTCTGGTTTGATTGTAGGTGGCTGGAGTTCTGTATGCCTCATACATCTGAGCATCTTTCCCTTTTCCTATGTTTGGGAAGTTTTCCCTCATTATTTCTGTGAATAGCCTTTGTAGTTCCTTTGTTTGTACCCCTGCTTCTTCTCTCACATTCTTTCTTCTTAAGTTATATATTTTCTTGTCATCTTCTAGCCTTTGTATTGTTACTGCTTATTTCTTTATTATTTTTAAGAAGTTTTTCCCTTCATGCTCCCACATTACAAATCTGTCTTCCAGTTCAGATAATCTATCCTTAGTTTCTTTCAAGCTGTTATGCCAGCTTTCAATAGAGTGTTTAGTTTTCTGGTAATCTCTTTGAACCTGTTTCATGTATTCTACATTTTCTTTATTTTCTCCATCAAACTTTTTTTCTGTTCTTCCATTCCACCATCTGTTTTTTCTTGGGAGGTGCTTAGCATTTCTCTAACTATTCTACTTACATCTTGCTTTACTTGGTTAAATACTTCACTTTTGAACTCGTCTATGAGGTCCCAGAGATAACGCTTTATGTCTATTGATGCTATTGATGCCATGCCTGATATTGCATGTTTTCTGTCCTCATTCTCGTGGGGAGAAGATGGTGGATAGATAACAGCAGCTACGGAGGCTCTCTGAGATAGCCAGCTTAGATTCCAGGAATGTTGTGGTGTGGGGAGTCCTAAGCAGGGAGAGCAAAACCCTGCCGATCCAGGAATGAACTAAGCTGAGAGAAAACAATCAGAAATGCAATCCTGTTGCTACAATTGGAACAGCTAAAGTCTTGGTGCTGTCACTGGAACCTGTGCCACTGGAACCCACACCACTGGAACTGCAGCTTGAATACCCCGCTGCTGCTGCATCTGAATTGGCACAGCAGGGATAGAGACATGAACGCCCTAAGAGTGGGAATCAGCAAACGGAATTGAGAGCAGAGATGGTGGGGAGCCCTGCATCAACCTGCGGTGAGTGAGAGGACCCTTCCATAGACTAGGAGGCTCCAATAGAGGACATTCTAGGACCGGGAAGACTGGCCAGAACAGGGTGCTGCAGTGACTTCAGTCATATATTCCCCTCTTAAGCGGCATTGGTGAGGAGTGCTTGACCTAGGTGACGCCATGGACTAAGACCCAATAGGCTAGTCCAAACCAGGTCCCTGTACCTGGCAGTGCACCCTAATGCAGTGAAGCCTTCAGCAGGTTGGCTGACCTGGAGGGGCGGGCCCATCATAGGCTGCCTGGGTCTGAACTCCTAGTACACTGCAGTGGGTGGGAACACCTAGCCAGCACGATTCAAACAAACTGTAACTGACAAAGAAAGAAACTGGCTCTCCTATATATACCTGTATGGAAGGAACAAAAAAATATGAGAAGAGGAGGCAACAAGAAAGGGTCCTTGGTCCCCAATTCTGAGAACACTGATCCCGGAAAGGTAAATGCGATGGGATCCATTTTAGTTGATTCATTCTCAATTCTCAGCTGAAAAGAACCTACAAAGCACTTCTGTGTATGTGGCATTGTAATATATGTCATGGGAAATGAAAACTCCTGAGCATGATCTGTGTGCTAAAGATGTTCACCGTCTAGTTCAGGACGTAGATTAACATGCAGAGAGAGTGGGAGTACTGCAGTGTCAACCATAGAGAGGCCAAGTATTTGGAGGGGCGTTAGCCGCCTGTGGTGTTTTTTCTCTGTAACTTGTTAGCCTAAAAGCATATTACTTATTCTTTTTTTTTTAACTTGTCCAAATTTCTGCCACTAGAATTCTCCATGAGAGTAGGGATTCTATTTGTTGTTCACATTTTTAAATAAATGGTTGGATCTTTGCTTCCTGGTGCTCAGGAAATGTCTGGTGAATCAATGGGGTAGGGGTAAGTGTTGGAGGATGGTTTTAAGAGTGAAGTATAGTGTGAAACAGGATTTCATAAGAGGCCTGGTTTTTATTCTATTCACCATCCTGCACCCATCACATAGAGATTTTATTCCCCTTTTATGGCATCACCCTGATGATCTGAGTGGTGGGGCTGGGACGTGTGCTGAGCTCTGCCTGCCTTCTAACCCCACATCTCTCTATTGCATGGTGCTGCCCTGTGTGGAAATGCCCAGGTTTTCCCAACAACTGTCCTGAGGACCCCTGGTCAGAGATGGAGGCCCAAGGTCCTGTCCATGTGTGCCTGACCTCGGTTTCAGCTTAATTAATACTGTGCAGCTTTGCAGGTTAACTGTACAGATGTGGCTCTTTTTCTCAGCCATCCACTCATTAATGCCACCAGGGAAAATACATATATTTTTGTGACATTCACAAAACAATGAAAACATATCAAAGCCATACTTAAAGCCTAAGAAATTATGTTATATTCTTTCCAGAAATACTTCTAATGAGGCACAAAGCTTGATTAATCTGAAATAACTTGTGAGTAATACACACTTACTAGCACCGGGTAGAGGAGTAGAGACTTTGGTCCTCTCTGACAGTAGGAGATCTTTTTTGTCCCTGGATCATGTGTTTGTTTCTTTTGGTTTGGGGGCCCTCCTAGCTTTGCCAGTCTGCCAAGTTTTTCTTCTATTCTTTCCCATGAGTTCATAGAATCATGTACAAACCGCGGTATTATGGTGGTCAGTCCTCCAATTTCTTTCACACTGTTCTAAGGACTGGTTGTTACGACTGTGTCTATAGATGCCCCTCCAAAGCCTCCTGCACTCATAAGTGATGCTTTTCAGAGCTGACTGGATCTAGGACAGTGATACTAAGATTAAGGGTGAATGATACTAATTAGACCACCAGCTGTAATTATCATAGTTCTGGATGTGGATGTTGGAAGCCCCAGCTTGTGTGTGGGTGGCACCAATCAACAGGCTTATAGCCCAGTTGAAATGTAGAAAGAGAGAGGGAAGGCAGGCTTGCTGTTGCTGCTGCTGCTTGCTATCTTCAGCCTGCTCTGCCATGGACTGTGTTGTCCCTCTGCCATGCCATTCTGCCTTGGAGCCAACTAACTGTGCACTGGAACCTCTACAAACTTTGAGCCAAATAAACTTTTCCTCCTTCAATTTTGGGTGTTTGCTTTGTATTAGCGATGGGAAAAGTAACTTCAATTTCTGAAAATGATCCTCTATTTCTTTGCTTATTGTTCCCTCTTAGAATTGTGAACTAGAATAGAGTAAAAATAAACCTGATCGGGGCTGGGGATTTAGCTCATCGGTATAAGGACCTGCCTTGCAAGCAGGTGGTCGTGAGTTTGATCCCTGGTACCGACAAAAAAAAAAAAAAAGAAAAAAAAGAAAAACAAAAAAAAAAAAACTTGATCTTCTCAAAAGTATTTTTTTGTTTTTTGTTTTTACTTAGGAAAAAACAAAAAACCAGGGATGCACACATATCACCCGTCTCATGCTTTGATTTCTGCCAAGAACCAGTTGTGTGTTCTGACACATGTTTGTGATGGGAAATTGTTCTCTGGAGTTTCTTGGCAGATAATCCTGTCAGAGCGTGTAACCATGGTCAGAAATAACTGATGAGAAGAGAATAAGGCTGAAGAGGAGAGAGTGTCAGAAATCTCCTCTTCTTCCTCCCTTCCTCTTTCTCCCCTTCCTTTCTTCTTCTCCTCCTATTCCCTTATCCTGTCTTCTCTTCCTCATCTCTTCCTATCTTCCTCCCTCACTCCATCTCCTTTCAGATTAAGACTGGATGCATTTCAGAGCAGATCTGAATAGTGTTCTTCCTCACTGAGAAAATGAGGTGATTCTAAATTTTTCGTAGGTTGAAATGTGTGGACTCAACCAATGGTCTGGTGCCTAGAGGGTCCTAAATAAATGTTCATTCTTACCCACATTTTACTGCTACTCACTTTGCCTTATACTGCTGTCATTCATTCATTCTTTGCTCACTCTCACGCATTTATTTTATTTTTCATTGGCAAGTATTGTTTGTATTTGTTCATGGGGTACACTGTGATATTTTGAGATATGTATATGCTATGGGACAATTAAATCACACTAATTAGCATCTCCATTCTCTCAGTACTTTTCACTGCTTGAAGGTGAAGGCATTTAAAAGCCACTGCTTGTGCTGATTTTCCCTGTCTCTTAACCAGATGGTATTATATCTCTGGCATCTTTATATACTCATTGTACCAAGCATATTATCTGACATCTAAGATCTAATATAGACACATGGCAGGTGCTCACAGAAGATGTTGAATTAACAAATAGTGAATGAATATGATAGAGACCAATTGAATATGACATAAACTTGCATTATGCTTTTCAGTCACTTCAGAGCCCTGATACGGGTGAGAACTGTCTTAAGTACAGGATCACAACTCATAAATCTTGTTCACTAAGTAGGCTAAATTTCAGGGAGCTGTTGAATACTCAGAGATGGGGAGATTACTGCTATTTCTAGAGCACCATTTAGTGGAAAATATATTAGCATGGATCACATGCACACTAATGAGAGATGGTGCCTGGGAACAATGTGCATCTGTCTAATCTGGGTTGTTGACGTTGGGGTTTTGCTCTTAACACCACTTGTAAAGGAAAATGCTGCTCATGGAGAAGAGAGTATTGAATAGACCTTTGCAACCCAATAACCAGGAGGTAAGACATAGGTGTAGGCAAAGAAATCTGAAGCTGCTGCAATAAGAAAACAATCAAAATCTGTATCAATCAATATTCTACTAGAAAAATAGAAATAACACAAATTATACAAATGCATAAGAAATTGCAATATGGCTTATGATGGTCAGCCAGAGTCTGTTGAGAAGCACACAGAGGGTGTCTGCACACTGGAGACCGAAGGTTTTAGTTCAAGGTCTGGAATTCAATGCAGTCCCATGCAACTTGTATCAGGAGGCCAATGGGTCTGTCACAGAAGGTTGAAGAATCTACACTAGAAGGCTGCAGGATCCAAGGTGGAAAGGGTCTGCACTAAAAGTCAGGAGATGATGTCCACACTGAAGGCAAAGACCAGAGCTCCTGCAAAGAACAGAAGCAAGTCCATCCGTCCTCATTTCTCCTTTATATCATCTAAGTGATTAACTTCCCTAAGGTGGGTCTTTTACACCCTATATTATAGAATTGCTGAGCCAACATAAACTTCTAAGCTTCTCTGTGATGGGAAATTGTTGTGTCAGTCAGTCAACCATTACGCTGATGCTTCAGAGAGTGGAGCAGGCTCCCTGCTTTTTCCATTGTCCGCTAGTGTCTGACATCCAAGGAGTGCTTATTGTATGGCAGGCACTCTTAGCTCTTTACATTGACTAAATCTTTGTAGCATCTCTCTGTGGTGGATTTTATTACTTCTTCTCCAGGGACCAGGAGCTGGAGACTCAAAGAAGACAAACTCTTGCTCAGAGCCTCACAGTAGTAAATGAAGGTCTAATCTGAATCCAAGGAATATCTCTTCTCTGATCACACTTTGAGGCCTGTCCTTATTATAATGTCTCTGGGTTAAGCAATCCCACTTGTGGCAAATACTCAGAGTGAACATAGCAGTGTCCAGGCATTTGGGATATAGATTTGGCAACTGACAAGGTCTCAGCCCCTTGGTGTTCTATGAAGCTAAGAAAATGTGGCAACTGGACAATCATGTGCTTTTAGAAACTAATTCAGGGACAGTAGAAAGAACAGTTACGTTAGGAGCAGTTATGTTAGGAACAGTTATGTCAGTTCAGATTTGGTAGATGGTAATGGGGTAAAACCTTCAGAAAAACCAGACTGGAGGGTGAAATCAGAGTGGGGAGGGTGGAGGACAGTGTGGAGTCCCAGAAAGTGGGAGGAAAATATTTCACCAGTGCCACAGTGAAGTCCAGGCAGAGTCCAGCAGGCCCCACTGAGGCTGTGCTCTTGAGATACGTGGGCTGATTGTCACGGGGCAGCTGGGGGCACTTCTTATCCATCCAGTGTGCTCTCAGTAACCTCATGTTAGATCCAACTTCCAGCAACTGTGTAAGGAAGAGAGTTTGGGCTTGGTATTTCTCTGTCATTGTCCCTTCAACCCACCTTTCTTTTATCCCATAACTCACACCAATGGTTCACCTTTGCCAAGTCTTTTGGGCCTGCCTTGCCCAAGAATACCCTTCCCTTGTTCCAGCTCTCCTCCACTTGCCTTCTGATTTAATGCAAGCATCTGCTGATCATTAGCATCACTGTTTCCCTATTGCACATATCACACAGTTCACTGGCTAGTGTGATAGATGAACTTAGACTGCACTGTAGTCATTGTTAGTGTGCTGATATGGCCTTCCAGTGTGGCACACAGAAGTCAGTGCACATTATGATAGTATTATCCTTTATCCTTTGTCTTTTGGCAACTTGGAGCTCATTGACAACACTGACAGAAGCTGATGAAATGTAACAAATAGTGGAAGTCAGATTATAGGATGAGGAGTGAGCAGGACGGGAGGGACTTAGGGTTTGGTGTGCACTTCTCTCTCAAGATGAGAGAGAAGTCTTCTCTCTTGAGGTGCTTCTATGGGACAGGCAGTGAGGGAGGGGGCTAGAAAAACTCACAGGGTGAAAGACAAGTGACTGTGGATGATGTCAGTATGTCCAGGACAGAGCCACTTAGAAGAGGTGGAGATGGATAAGGATATGGGGGTGCGGAGAACAGTCCCTGCAGGGCCTGAAAAGCAGAGTCAAACTTAGTCAAGGAAAGACCCTTTCTTCCCCTCTGGGAGAAGGGATGGACAGGTGGATGGGTGCTGACAGAGAGAGTTATGTGTGTGCTTAGGGAGGAAGATGAGAACATCCTTAATAGTTTTGACTTGCTCAGAAAAGTAGGAGTGCAAGATTTGATGTGAGGTAAGTCTGTCTTGAAATAGATGTCACCACAGGCTTCATTAGCCAGGTCTCTGAGGTCTCTGAGGTACATCTTACGTGACCCCTCCTGCATGTCTCCAGTGCTTATTTAGCTTAGTACCTGGTATAGAGTTTATGGTTAGGAAATCTTTGTTGCAATATGGATATATGGTTAGAAGAAGAATGTATTGCTGGCCCACTCCTCATTTTTCATGTCACTCCATAAATAGTCAGTCTACCTCAGGTTCCAGAGAAACAGACCAGCAAGGAAATACCTAGGAAAAGAGAAACTGACAGTGAGGGGATTGGGAACTAGGTATAAAGTAATGGACAGGAAATTGAAGCTGTGAGGCAGACCTCACTTTGAAGTGGGCCTCTGGGGAGGGCGAGTCTTCATCAGACATTTCACAGCTGTGTGACGCGCTGGGCTATGTTCCATGTGGCTTCCAGAGGGGCCAAGATGACAGGTAGAGTATAGTGAGGCACCTGCTCTCCCCTGTAAGTGGTCTGGAAGTAGAGAAGGCCACTTCCAAGGATGAGATTTCTCAATCACTGGGCATCTAAAGAGGCTTCCTCCTGTAGGGTGCTCTTTTTCAGCAGAGATGGGGGCCCACATACCTAGGTGGCGTTATGGACCCTCCTCCCAGTGTCCTGTGTCCTAATGACAGGGAATTGTCCTTGACCTTTCCACCTGAAAGTGTTACAAGTTTCCACCAAGTGTGTTTGGGGGAAATGCACGGTGTTTTTTGCCTTCTCATAGTGAGCTGGACGCCTTATTATTTAAACCTGCCATGTGTTCCTCCCACAGTAATTTAGGTTTGCAAACATGATTCTGAGGCATGAAAGATGCTGAAGAACCATCTAAATCAAGCCAAGTACCACACAAAGCCTTCAACATGGTGATTGGCGTTTACGAGCTTAATAGATATTTAAAAACTGAAATATTAAATATTAACTGTCATTTTAGAGTTTAAGTATATGTTATCTATAACTGTCATTCATAGATATCATAGGGAAACAAACGCTGTAGTGGAAAGACCGTGTGGTTTGGAGTCAGACAAAACTGAACATTAGATTCCCTCCCCCAGTAGCTGCGTGACCTTCCCTATGCTCAGACATCTCAGGCTGCAGGGAGCATGCCCTGTGCACCGCAACTTCACCCGCAGACCTCTGCCGTCTGATACAATGTGCAACAAGTCTGCTGGCTGTTCAGGTAGGGAAGCACATAACTTCTCTGAGCATTATTTTCCTCATCTGCAACTTGAGGAAAAATTCTCAGGCTACTTTGCAAATTGGATAACATCTATAAAATGCTTAGCACAGTGGCTGCTCATAGTAAGCAGTCAAGGTGTTCTCTCTTTGTCCTTTAGTAAGCAAAATATTGAACTTGATGGTAATTCCTTTCCTGGATACCATAGATAATAACATCCCAAATACACTGTTATCCTAATATCATTAGTATCCTAATATCATTGTTTTATATTATCTTTCCATGCTTTTCATCTTATTTAACCATATGACGGTCACTCCTATGAGATTCTACATGAGGCAAGCCTAGCACAGATGACTGTGTATCCCTGGTAGAAATCCTGAGGCTCAAAGGGACACAGCTGTTCAGGGTTGTGGACATGGAGAGAGAGCCATCTGGCCCAGGAGCCTCCCTGCTAAGCCAGGCTCATTCCAGAGGCAGCTTTACCATCCAGATGTGACAGCTGGATGCCTTTACTTTTCAGGTGATTTGCTAAGAAAGTCTCCTTTCATTTCCGTATCATGGGCTGAAATGTCTGTTACGGTTTGTGTCTGGGTGCCCCCGACCCAAGCCTCACAGTCTTGGAGGCAGCTGAATCTAGCATTTGTGATTGGTTCATTGTCGATTGCTGGGACTGGACTGGTGGTGTTAGTGCTGCACGTGCCCAGAGGTGAGTAACCAGCACATAATATAAGGGAGGGAAGGAGGCATGCTTTTCCTCTTTTGCCCTTTTGTTCTTATTGCTTGTGGCTGCCGTGAGTGGTTGCCCCTCATCTATGCCACACTGTCTTGGAGCCAGCTGAGTATGGACGGAAACCTCCAGAAACTAAGATAAATAAACCTTTCCTTGCATCACTTTGGGCATCAGGTATTTTGTCTCAATGATGAAAGAAAAGTAACAAAGACAGTCTCTGTAATTTACCATTCAAATTTTCCAAAGGGAAAAGATGCTTTTTAAAAATTCATTAACTACTGAGATCTGTTTAGATTCATGGAGGTAATGATTATCTTTTTCCTCTGACCCTGGCTTTATAAGAATTTGTCAGTACTATGAGAGATACATTGGGATTGATGCAACCAGGCTAAAAGGATATAAGAGAGCTCCTCTCTGTGTTGTTTTCTCCCCTTGTCTCAGGGTGGGCCTCCCTAAGATTTGGCCCCTTTCTCCCCTGCACATCTTGTGCTTGCATATTCTGTGCATGTATTTCATTCTGCTTTGATTCATTTTTTAATAATACCTTTAGCCATTTAACTTACCTTAAGATTGCCTAATCTTAGGCAATCACAGCAAGCACAAGATGTTTCAATTCACCTTTTTTATTATTTTTTATTATTCCTGTGTCTGTTTTGGTGCCCAGCCCAGAGTTAGTACTTGGCATATTTTTGTTGGCATATTCCTTTCACAAGAACAAATATACATACACATGTAATCTGAGAGCCAGGAGTCATTTGATCTGATTCCAGTAGGCAGTCACTGTGTAGTTGGTGTGAAACAGGTTGTATAAGCACAACTCAGAGATATTACTTGAGTGTTACATGCTTAGGTTTTAGAAACCTAGGTCTTGAGAGGGAGCCATTGTACCTTGAGCACTTGCTGAAGGGAATAATGAGTTCCAGGCTGCATGCCTCCCTGAGCTTGGGAAGCTCAGAGCTTAGGAAGAGTCTAGGTTTTTGCCAGGCCCTACTTGTCTCTGACCCTGATCCCTGCCATGTCTTTCCTGCAAGGGGACTTTGGACTAGAGATCTTCAAAGAGCTGTGCAGCCCCATTGGCTCAGCAGAGACCCTGATGCAAGCTTTGTTCAAGAGGGATATTGGAGGTGGAACCCTGCTCTGTAGTCCCTGAAGGTAGAGACTCAGAGTTGGAGAGAACATTGAGCACTCCGCAGTTGTGCCAGAGGGGGCATGGCCAGGGGTGATCCTGTTGAGGAACAGAACTGCTGCAGAGCCACTCTGCTGTGTGGAGACCGCAGCAGACGCACTGCTGACGTGTGCAGGCCAGGGATTCTCCTTGACGTGCAGTGTGGCACACACTGTACCAGTCCCCCAGCAGACTCCTTGCTGTGAACTGAAGTGACCAGGCCACAGAAGATCTTGCCCAAGGCTGTGATCTCAGTTCAGGACAAGGCCTTGGGTTTTGGAGTAACTATGTCACAGCAGGAAGTTGTTGCAGACATGATGCTAAACAGATGGCCTGGGAATGTTAGCCCCAGAATGGAAGTCGGGAGAGTAGATTGTTTCTTCCTTCACCCTGGCCCATTCTAGGCACCACTGCAGATGGTTTGGTGCCACACGCTAAGCAGACATCCTAGCACCCCTGGCTAGCCACCCCTGCCTCCTGGGTTCTCGTTCTACATGAGTAGGGACTGCTCCTGAGGGTGCTCCCTGTCTCCTAGCTTTCTTTGGCCATGAAATTGAAAGAATGCCTACTTCAGAGCTCTGGTTAACACGATTCTATAGCAGTGGTGGCAAACCTATGGTGTAGGTGCTGCGGCAGCAAGGGTAGCCCTCTCAGTCATCACAGAAATTAAGTTGCCCCAGCAGCCGAGCATCAGATATTGAGATTTAATTGCAGTGTTAGTGCTTTGTAATAAATAAATGGGTTTTGCGCTGTAGTTTGGACACTCAGTCTTTGAAGGTTCTCCATCACTGCTGCATAGCCATGCAGGTTCTTGGAAAGCATGGACCATGATGTGGGAGAGGACTGTGCTTCTTTCACGTGGAGCCTGCTGCATCTCTGCTTCCCCCAAACTCAAGACCTGGCTTCTCCCTACACTCACACTGGCCCTGTAGCTGAGGAGTCACAGACTGCCTCTCGATGTCTCTGCCGGCCTTCAGCATGAGGTAGAATTCAGGCGCAGTACTCTGAAGTCCATAAAACTTCTTTCCTCTTCTCAACACCACTTGAGAGGGAGCAGGGAGCCTTAGAGGCCGGTGGAAGGCCATCAGTGTGGTCACTTTCTCCACTTTGTGAAAAGGCTGTTTCTCAGCATGGATTATCATACTAATATCCAGTTCTTCTTCTCACATCTTTGGGTTTCTTTTGCATTTGTTGCATGAGTGGTGGTGGTGGTGGTGACATTTTTAATCTGCAAAATTGTACCTTTTGTGTCACACATAATGTCAACCTTAGCCTGTGTCTGTAAAATGCCAGCTTTTAAAATATTAATCTATAATGTGCACTTAAGAGTTCACTCAATTACCATGGGATTTTTTTTTGAATATACAACATCCAGGCAGCTCTCGCTGCATTAAAGGGAAAAGCTTACTGGGCCATTGCTTCCCAAGTATGGGCTATATTCTTGCTTTGTTTCCGTAAATGTTGCACTGATGAGGGTGTGCTGGTTGCTATTGCAGATTTGTTGTCATTTGTACCTGAACTCGGGCATTCTCAGTTTTCCCTTTCAGTGCCCAGCTTTAAAAGGTATTGTCCCTGATAGGGAATATGAACCATAATTATGATCAATGAAAGGCAGTAGAGACAGTTCTGTCAAAGGTGATTTGTCAGAGTACTGATTTCAGTCCAGGAAGGCAGTGGCCTCATTATTACCACCAGCAACCATTTCATTTGGATTTTATTTTGAAAATCATTTCAGCTCCCGAGGCCTTTGTTTTCCTCCTCTCTGAAGACAGGCTTGAAATAGAAATGTGTTGGGATTGGTACCTGTATGGTGCTGGGGGCATGTTCTCCCATTCTCCTCTTCTAGGCACTGAACTCCATGTGGGGCCACTAGAGATAAGCATTTTCATACATAATGTACTGTTTAAGAAAGATCTGAACAGACAGCACATATATGGTGCGGTGCAGTTAAGTCAAGAATCACTGCAGGCTTCCTACAAATAACCATTTCCCACATGCACTTCACATGTCCCCATGCATTGCACATTTGGTTAAAAGACTAGTTAACCTACCTGATACCTCAGTCAGGGCTGGGAATATGGGAGAACTTCAATGCCTAAGCTAATGTTTTAGGACTCTGTTTTGCACACCACTTGGGGAAGGCAGGTCCTTTCTATTTGCATAGAAAAAAGTAGTAAAACACCTCCCCATTGTGATGTGTTATAAACCTTCAAGAACATTTACATGGAGGTCACAAACATTCTGAGACCTTTTTAACCCTTTATAGAGACCCCACTTCCTACCATAGTTCTCCGCTAACCCTTTGGTTGCTCAGTTGTAAATTAAAGCCCGGGAATACACCCTGCTTAAAGTCTGTGACACTAACTTCTCTGTCCTCTGCCCAACTTACCTTTTGTTTGTATGTTCACTTTTATCAACAACATGGAGCTGACACTTTTCTCATGACCAACCAGTGTGCATGTGAGGTGAGGTGACGGTGTGAGATGTACACAGGGACAGTGGTTTACCATAGACATTAACTCACGTGATCCCACAGAAGGACAGAGCCACTTGGTTGTGGACACCCTCTTCTCACACATATCAATTCTGGTGGTTTTGTTGGAGGCTTTTAACATTGAGGTCACAAGTCTTAACTATCTGAACTTGAATACTTTAAAAAGATGTGACCTTGCGATTTGCTTTTCCATTAAATCTCCTTTTCTTTTGGTGATTCTAACGTCTCCCTTAGGGAAGTTGGAGTTGGCAGGCTTCCCACCTGTCAGTCCCTGCCAGCTGTGCCCTTTGCTCCAGGCACCTCCTGTTGGTATCAGTGATTTAGTTTCACTTTCTCGGTAGACCCTCCACACCCCACAGCATTTTACAGGCAAACGCAGCAGCAGCAGATGTGAACAGCACCATTAATTTGTGAGCCACAGTTTCTAGCTGGAGAATCATCTTTTGTTTACAGAGAGTGAGTCAGAGAAGATGAGAAGGGAAAATGAATCAGGGAAATGAGGAGGACGAGGAAAAGAAGAAGAGAATGATGGCAGGCAGGATCCTTGGAGTCAGAGTCTAACTTAGACTCTGGGGGAAGCTTGAGAGAAAGCTTACAGCTCCTGTTGTGTGTCTGATGTGTGCGAGGAACACTGCTGCCCTTAGGACTGATGCAGTAACTCAGACACGCTAATGTAAGCCACAGCAGGTCCAAAGGAGTAATTTATAAACACAAAATCAAAGCATGAGACTGCTCAGGAAGTCTTCCTTGAAGTAAATATTAAATCCATTTTGAAAGATCACATGGTGTAAACGACAGCCACAACTGGGACTCGGGCCTGACTGTGAGGCCGAAGTCGGTTCAGGACTGAAGTTAACTGAACGGACAGAGATTCTATTCTGGAGGCTCGAAAGATGGAGTTGATGCCATGGGTGGCAGCCAGTTAGAGAAGGACTTTGAAAAGTCAGGCCAGTGGGTTGGGGTGTGGCTGTAATGCCATGGGAATCCACTGTCCACAAGACCCACTGTCAGACCACCAGACACCCTGAAGACAAATCATGTTGTTGCCTCTTTTTCTCCAGATGAATATCTTGGCTGTTCATTTTTGTTTTTTCCTGACTTATCAACTGACCAGACTTCCTGTGTGTGGCACTGTGTTGCCATGGGAACCTGGATGTATACATGTCAAGGCTCTAGGGCCCATGTCTGGGGCCCATCCACTGTGGCTGGCAGTGTAGACCTGAAGGAGAGTGAGATGCCTTGGTGGTTACTTGCTTTCTTCACCTGTCTTTGGAGTGCTTTGTCCTAGAGGCCCCAAGGCATTGTACCAGCATGGTGACTACACACTCATTTCACAGGAGATGCTTTTCCAACCACAATAGATGAGCATGCAGTTTAGGACCACTAGGGGCAGCACTGAGGAGGACATGGGGGAGAGGCAGATATCGGAGAGGAACATCTGGGAAGACATCAGAGAGGAACATCTGGGAAAACAGCGCAACTGCTGACGTGAAGAGTTGTGTGATCAGCTGTTGGAATGTCGATCCCTGAATTTGGGATCTGCTGCTGGAATAAAGATTGAGAAGTCTACTGGGGGCCAGGGAGGGTGGAATGTTTCCCCTCTGCCTTCATCCCTGGCTACGAAGTGGGGAAATCACCCATCCCTTCCTCCAGCCTACCTACGTCTGCATTTACCCCTTTTCTTCCGGCTCCTCAAACACTGCCCCCTTTTATATGGCCTGGGGAAGCTCATAAGTGCTTTTAGCATCCTCTTGGGAGGAAAGTGGGGGGACAGGCAGGCAGCCAAGAGGTCGTGGTGGCTATTAAACTGAGTCTTTGAGGAACTTTTTATTAGCAGTTGGACTCAGCTCCATAGCACTACAGAGTCTAAACCCCCCTCTCTGCTTCTGTCACTCAAACCACTGAAGAGTATGTTATTTATGTGATGCTTATTTATAGCCCAAGCCAGTCACAGGCCTGGGAGCCCTGGAGATTGCTGAGACTTCAAGCAGAAGGAGAGGGTGAGAAACCCCAGGGAGAAAAGGAGTGTGTGACTCCACCTTTGCAGGGTCACTTCCCATTTGGGCCTCTGTGCCTCTGTTTGTCACTGGGAACTTGTTTTGAAGATGTCATCTCAAATAAGAGTCTGGGTTGTTGTTTTTCTTGTCTTGCAATCTGAAGATGGTAATGCTGCAAAAACACATGTATCAGTCAGCAAGACACTGACCCTTCAGGGTGTTCTGAGGTTGCTTAGAACTGGTGAAATGGGAAAATCTGTGTACAGACTGTCTGTAAGCCCTGCCCATGTAACATCGGCTGCTGTATTATCTAGAAAAATACATGGCCAGGTGCTTTTGTACGCCACAGTGGGCAATATGACATCACAGATGAATGCTGGAGAAGGGCCAGGTTGTGGTAGAGGCTGCCTCAGCCCACTCACCCACACTCAATTCCAGATGTGTGAGACACATCTGGCAGTCCCATGGATAAGCATCATCAGTAGGTCTTGTGGTTGTTTCAATCATTGCTTTGACCCCTGAGCACTGAATGACTTAGGTCTGAGAGTAGCACATTTAAGACTAATAGTATTAAGTGAAAAACATCCCTGAACAAGGCAGCCAGAGTCCTGGGGTCTTCAGATGCTTATGAAATATACATGAATACTAGTAACTATCATAATGGCATTTAAAAAAGAGCTTTATGAAGTATAAGTGATATTTTAACTGTGCATATTAATGTACACAATTTGATGAGTTTCAACATGTGCACACATTGATGACACCATCACCAGTAAAGTAATGGCCAGATCCATTGCCTCCAGAAGTTTCCTTCATGCCCCTCTGGTTTTTGTTTTTGCCATAAGAACACTTAACAGGGATGTTCTTAGATGCAGGTGTGCTGTTGTTGGCACCTTCAGGGGAAGTGTTCAGCCTGTTATTCACATTCAGGAATCCTGCCAGTTGAAACAATGTGGAAGGAGCTGGAATATTACACTAAGTGAGATGAGCTGGTCACACCAGGACAAATACTACATGAGACCATTTATAATAATGATAGATTTAAAACAGTCACTCTCACTGATGCCAAGATTAGAATGGTGGTTGCCAGAGGCTGGGGTAAGGGAAAGGAGGGTTGCTAGTCACCAGGAACAGACTTCAGTTCTGTAAATGAAGACACTCCAGAGACCCACTGTACATCCTTGTGCCTGTAGTTAGCACTGTAAAGTGCACTTGGATTTTTGTTTAGAGTTTAGGCCTCACATTAAGTATTCTTGCTGCAGTTAAAAAATAAAGTCCCAGTATCGTCTCACCTAATCTTCTCAGCAACTCATACTCAAAGATGTGTGTACTCCTGGCACACACTCAGTGTATTCTAGTCAGAATTCTAGTGAATTCTAGAGAAGGCTTAGCTGATACGCTCAGCATTATAGAGATTGGTAAGTGGCAGAGCAGGGCAAAGGCCACATCTCCTTGCCAGGCATCACCCTCTTACTTGCTTGTCTGGGTTCTAGAGATGGGAACGATCGGGCTGCACCATTAGTACTGGTCAGCCTCTTGTGCAGTAAGGACACAGCTTTAGTGAGGTGGATTTTGGAGTACAAAGGTGGAGGTGAATCTTTGTCTAAGATAGAAACTATGGGCTTAGGTTCCCGAGCTCAGTACTTCAACCCATTGGGCCATGTGTAATGAAATGAAAGATTATTACTTTTTAAATGTGGGCATCTGATTACATGAATGTTGGTGTTTAAGTGAAGACTAAATATAGCCTGAGTTAATTTTCATTTTTTAAATTCCACAGTGTTCTGTTGTCAAATAGGAACTAGATTTCTTAAGAGGTGAAGTTTCAGAGTTGCGTGTGAAATGAACATCCAGCATCTTTCAATAAAGAAGCTAAAAATTAGCCTCGTTCAAAATATTCTGTTTTGAAAGTAGGCCTCTGTCAGCCTTCTGGAGAAAATAAAGTCTGTGATTGCCTGTTAACCAACTGGTGCTTTTTACTTATTAAAATTCCATTATGATCTGTGCTGAATACAAATATAATAAAAATAAATTACATTCTTTTCAGTGTGCATCTTCCTTTGAAAACTTTTCATATGTAGACCTTTATCTTCTTTTGTGAAAATAAACTCTGGGCCTTTATCTCTGGACCTGTAGCTTCTGTCTTAGACAAAGATTCACCTCCACCTTCATACTCCAAAACCCCACCTCCCTAAAGCTGTGTCCTCACTGCACAAGAAGCTGACCAGTACGAATGGTACAGCCCGATGGTGATGCCTAGCAAGAAGATGTGGCCTTTGCCGTGCTCTGCCACTTTGACTAGTGGGTCATCGTCAGCTAAAGAAGAACTAACGTGGGTATTTACCAAAGCCAGAGCCAGGGTTGAGGGGATACCCAAAAAACCAAGGTTGGCTGCAAAGAGCCAACTCCGTAAGGACTCGGAGCAGGGATTTACCAGTGCCCAGGTAGGCTGGGCGAGTCACTCTGCCACAAGATGGTACAGCCATGTGCCCTGGCCTCTTAGCTGCTATGAGCTCTCGACTTGAAAGGGCTAATTCTTTCCCTTTTTGGTGGTAAGCCCATTGGGATTGGGGTAGTTTTGGAGTTTTGGGAGCACATATTTTTGACTTTGATATTAGTGGAAGCAGGGTTACAAAGTATCGAAAGAGCAGAGATTCTCTAACGATCTATGATTTTTGAGAATAGGGGTCTCCTACAGTCTCACAACAAGTGGCACAGGACAGCTGTGTAGTCATCCCATGACTCCAAACTGCACATAATATAACTGACAATTTATCACAAGTTTTTAAAAAAAGCAAATAAACTAGTAAGTACAGTGATGCTTGTGGGTATACTGCTGACTAGTAGCTGTGTACCCCACACAGCCACATCAATTCCTATATCCAGTCATGTCTTAAAGAGTCTTACAGCTGAGTTGAAATGACAGCATAAATAGATAGAAAAGACATCTTTGGGTGAATAAGTGTTCGATAAATGGTATTACTTGGTAGGTTCTCTCCCCCTGGTCTCTTTCTATGTGGAGGTTTACTGTACAGACTCCTTAAGAGTGCACAGCACCATCTATGCCGAGAAACCCATTGAAAAATTCAAAAGGAGGCATCCTAGAGGAGGTAGAGAACTGACTTGACTTTCGTAGAGAGTAGGAGTGGAAAATCAGAAAGGAAAAAGGAATGCCTGCTGGATGTGAGAATAGAATAACCAAAAGTACAGAATTGTGAAAAGTCCTTCTGTTCAGGATTTAAAATTTGTCATGAGAGCTAAGTAGGGGGGGATTTGTTAGCTTTCCATTCCTGTGATAAAAATACCTGAGAAAAACAACTTGAAGGAGGAAAGGTTTATTTTGGTGCATGGTTTCAGAGGTTTTGGTCCATGGCCACTTGGCCTTATTGTTTCTGGGTCTGTGATGAGGCAGGTGATCATGATGGGGAGGGTATAGTGAACCAAAGATGCTCGCCTCTTGGCAGCCAGGAAGCTGAGAGAAGGAGAGAACACCATAGTAGAAGAGTGGAGACAAGATATTGCCCTCAAAGTCATCCTGTGGTCCATTCCCTTCAACAAGGCAGCATCCCCCAAGCTTCCTTTACCTCGCACTATCAGATCACAAGTCCCTTAGTGGGTTGGTCCACTGATAACATCAGAGCCCTCACGATCCAGTCACCTCTCAGAAGCCCCAGCTCTGAGCAGTACTGTGCTGAGGACCAGGCCTTCAACACAAGCCTATGGGACACATTCCAGGCCTACCACAACAGGTAACGTGGGGAATGCAGATGGAGAGAGAAGGCAGGCTGGAAGAGTGTGTCAGCAGCAGCTGCCTGGGAACTGCCATGCAGTAGGCAATGAGACGGAGAAGCTACACACGCCTCCATCCATGCGACAGTGAGAGCCACTGCCCGAGCTCCCGGGCACTTTCTGCTCGCCTTGGCAAGTCTTCGGATGAGTATGTAGGACACAGTTTGGGTGGGAAGGGCAAGTCAGAGAGCTACTGTGCAGGCTGTGGGACAAGGGAGCACTGTGATTGTAAGATTCATGTGTTCTCACCCCCGTGTCCCCATCACAGGCATGTTATTGAGTCACTTTCCATAGTGAGGATGAAGTAGAGGGTCTTTCCCTTCCCACATACCAATTCAGCAGTCTCCCTTTTCTGCCTTTTCTGCCTTTCACCTTTTTCTGCCTGATCTTGACACAGAAATTGGCAAGTGCCAGCCTGGCTACCACAGCAGATGTCACCTCTGTTTGTGGGACCAAAGGTGATCGCTGATTTCTGTTCAGTAATGGACATTACATCTCTGACCTGCTGCCCCTGGGCTGAGCTCATTGGCCCACACTCCTTGAGAAATAATGAGCATTATTCTCCTGAGCAAGACTCTTTTCCTAGAAAGGATTTTTTTTCATTTAATGAAAGATTAATGAATATTTCTGGAGATGGATTTGAATATTTTGTGAAGAAAGAAGAACACTTAGCATCAAGAAGTGTTCCTATTGTGATAAACATCAGAATAGACTATTCAAGGATCAGATTTGACCTCCATTGGATTAAGTATTCTAGTATTTATTGTGCGCAGATTGTTTTAATGGTTAGAAATAATATATATAAAGCTGGATTCGGGGTCATACACCTGTAATCCCAACACTCTGGAAGGCTGAGGCAGGAGGATCATAAGTTCAAGCTCAGCCTGGACAACTTAGTGAAAATTTCTCTTTGAGACAAGATCTCTCTACAAAGTTCAGTCTGGCCTTGAACTCACTTTGTAGCCCAGACTGGTCTTGAACTTGCAGCGATCCTCCTGCCTCAGTCTCCCAAGTGCTAGGATTACAGGTGTGTGCCACCATACCTGGGTCAAAAAGAAATTTTTAAAAAATAAGGCTTGGATACGTAGGTTAGTGTGAGCTCCCCCCCCCAGACCAAAAAAGAAGAAAAGAGAGAAAAAAGGGAGGAGAGAAAAGAAGAGAAAGAGAGGGGAGAGGAAGGGAAGGAGAGAAGGGAGAAAGAGGAAAGGGGAGGATACATGAGAACCTGGGCATGGGTGCTCAGCAAAAGTGAACATAATCAATACCATCTACATTTTATATAGCTTCCTCCTCCTGAGTGGGGCTTTGTTAGGGTGCAATGACTCTGTGAGGCACTTTTGAATTAATAAGGTGGCTGCACCTGCCTCTAGCGGTGGCCTCTGCAGTGACCACAACAAGAGGCTGGGCCAGGTCAGGCCCTATGCAGACTCAGGCTCACATGATCCTTGACCACAAGAAATCTTCTGATTTTGCTTTGCTGAGAGGGTGGAGTTGGCTGCATTCTTGCAGTGGGAAATCAGTGCATCACAGTAAGTGGGGTCCTGTAATCACTCTTGTAAAACAGACATGTTCTCATTTTACTAATCATGGACCTGACTCAGGACTGGTTGAATTTGTAAACGGAAAATCACCTGTCCTCTTTCCTTACCATGCCCACTGCCTTCTAGAAATTAAAAGTAAAGAGATGTTTATCTTTCAGTCTGGAAACCATTCCCTTTCTCTGTTTGAAACAGCCTTGTGCTCCTGGAGACTTGCCATCTCTGCATTTCTAGAATAAAAGGACTTCCTAGAGATTTTTGTCAGCTGTCATTTTGAAGGAAAAGCAGCAGAGCCATGGTTCCAGGAGATGCCTAAAATAGCCATGCATGTGATGCTAGATGCTTCCCCGTCAGGCTTGAAACGCATCCCTTTTGCAGTTGGAGCCAACATTAAGTACCACTGGTGTGGAGCAGGAGAAGTTGTTGCTCTGTGCTGGGTTTCTCGGCATAGATGGTGCTGTGCACTCTTAAGGAGTCTGTACAGTAAACCTCCACATAGAAAGAGGCCAGGGGAAGAGACTAATAGATCACTTGTTTTGTAAAACAGTTACTTGCGGTCTCTTCAAACTTCAAATGTCTTGCCTGTACATTTGAAAGCAGTCATCTTTTGGTTTCATCTTTGCCAGCAACCTTGCTACCGTATGGATCGTATGAAGTGCGGGGGGCGTCATGACAGGCAGTGGACTCCAGCTATGCATGTAGGAGGCATCTGGGGGTGTGACCTGCCCTCTTTCTGGCCCTGCTGAAGTTATTCTGCACCAATAACCACGCAGCCTCCAGGGGGCAGCAGAACACCAGCGGAGACCTGGGCCCCAGGCCTCAGGCTTTCCTCTTACCCCCACCTGTTTGGGTGCCCTGGGTGCACCCAGTGCCTCCGCTTCTCGGTCCAGATTGCCTTGTCCTATAGGTCTCACCAAAGCAGAGGCCTGTGCAGGCCTGCCAGCTTCCACTCATCCCGTCCCCGCTGCCCCAACACACCTTAAACCCTCCTAGTCTCACACCCTGGCTTAAGAGCTGAAATTGTTTGCTGGCCTTTCTCAGCCAGATCAACCATCCTCATGGCAGGAACAGTGCTTTATGCCAGTGTTCCCGATGCCAACATGCCCATGAGGCCTCACTGCAAGCTGGACGACAGTGAGAGGGTCACTTAGTAGACCAGGAGGGCTTGATGCCTACTTGCTAAATTGATTATGGAGAGAACACTATTTTGTTTTGTTTTTAATTTTATTTAAAGAGAAAAAGAAAAAAAACAGGAAAAGCGTACAAGTAATACAGAATTTCAAAAAAATAAACAGAAATAGAAATAGTTGTTCAAGTTACAAAATTAAGGCATACAAAGTGGACATTCAAACAGTGAGACTGCAAACAGTTCTGTTCAGTGATCCAACAAAATCTTAGTAATATGGTTATCTATCTTGCACACTTAAATATACATGCAGTTATATCCTTTAGAGAACTTTCTTTTCCTCTCCTTTGTACAATAACAATTACACATTTTGGGTTTTATTACTCCCACAGTTCTTATTATTTTTTTTAAGAGAATAAAACCAAATGTGACAAAACAAAACAGAGTCAGTCAAATCAAAAGGATGGACATAGTACATGATGTAAAAACAGAATACAAGGAGATCAACAATGGTTACCATAATGCCTCTTGCTATCTTAAAAAGAATTGCCTATATTATCTGTTATAATAAAATTGAACAAAACAGTAAGAACAAAGCCAATAAAACTGAAACATTGGAGACATTACAGCACTTCAAAAGAAGATAATAGTCAAACCAGAATGGGCATCATAGTGAATCTTATTGTCTTCAAAGTAGTTGCCTATACCCTCAAACTTGATACTATCAAGCAACAGAATAGAATAAAATCAGTCAAAACAAGGTGGTGAGAGTAACACAGGGCTTCAAATCAAGTTAATAGGAAATCAAAATGATTACTATAATATATCCTGCTATTTATTTTAATTTATTTTTTCCCTTAATTAAAATTTTTTTTAAAAATTTAAAAAGCAGATTGAGATAAAAGCGGACATAAAAACACAACAGCACAGGTCAGAACAGAACATTTTAAGCAACATAGTGTTTCACCACAAGATAACCTGACAAAACAGTAGTTACCAAATATTTCTTTCCTTGAAATATTTGAGTATAACTTCATATAATATAGCATCAAACATATCAAGACAATGTAAAACCATTCAAGAGAATGAAAGTACTACAGGGTATTTAGAACTAGCTAACAGAAAATGAACAATGGTTTCTATACTATCTCCTTGTCTATAAAAGTTTTTGTTTGTACTATCACATATGGTAAAATCCAGTAAGACACAACGCAGTAAGACCAATGGAGACAGAAGAACAAAAGCTTGATGGGACTTCAAAACAAGATGATATTAAATCAGCACTAGCTATTATGATGTCTTATTTTCTTCAAAATCGCTGTTCATACCATCACAGACAATAAAATCAAACAACTCAGAATAAAACCGTTCCAATTAATGAATGAAAACATTGTAAGGTTTCAAAGCAATGTAATAAGGGAATCATGATTACCATATACTTTTATGTATTGCTATCATTTCTTATACTAGGGAAACTATTCAGTATTTATACATGTGAGTTTGATTTATTTCACTTATGAGTATGGTCTCAAGCTGCGCCCATTTATTTATAAATATCTCAATGTGATCATTCTTTATAGCTGAGTAGTACTCCATTGTATAAAAATCCCACAACTTTTTTTATCTATTCCTCAGTTGATGGACAATTAGGTTGTTTCCAAGATCTGGCTATTACACATTGTGCAGCTATAAACATGGGTGCACATATATCACTGTGGTATGATGCTTTCAGTTCTTCTGGGAATATGCCTAGAAGTGGAATAACTAGAACAAATGGGACTTCTAATCCAAGCTTTTTGAGAAATCTCCAGACTGACTTCCACAAGGGTTGCACCAGTCTACACTCCCACCAACTGTGCAGGAGAGTTCCTTTTTCCCCACAGCCTTCCAGCATTTATTGTTGATGGTTTTCTTGATCCTGACCATTCTTTCAGGAGTGAGATGGTATCTCAGTGTGGTTTTAATTTGCATTTCTTCTAATGAATAATGATGATGAACATTCTTCATGTATTTATTTGCCATTTGTATTTCTTCATCTGAGAAGTGCGTATTCATCTCAGATGCCCATTTTTGGGTTGGATCTTTGAATTTTGGGGGTCTTATTTTTTTTTAATTCTTTATATGTTTTAGACAGAAGTCCTTTGTCTGAGGGACAGTTCACTAAGATTTTTTCCCAGCTTGTGGGTTTTCTTTTCACTATGCTGGAGATTTCTTTTGACATGCAGAAACTTTTTAATAAGCGGTGCTTCCAGTTATTGATTCTGGGAAGTATTTTCTGTGTGGTTTGAGTCCTGTTCATGAATTCTCTACCTACTCCTATGTCTTCAATGTTTTTACCCAATTTGTCTTCCAACAGATTTAGTGTTTCTGTTTTAATATTCAGATCTTTGATCCATTTAGATTTTAATTTAGTACATGGTGATAGGCATGAGTCTAGTTTTAGTTTTCAGCATACGGAGAGCCAGTTTTTCCAACACCATTAATTAAAGAGATTGTCCTTCCAGTAAACATGCTTGGTCCCTTTATCAAAGATAAGATGGTTGAGTGTGTTTGTAGTTGTGGTTGTATCTTCTAATCTATTCCATTGATCTTCAGCTCTGTTTTTATTCAGTACTATGTTGATTTTACTACAGTTGCTTTATAGTATAACTTTAAGTCAGGGATTGTGATGCCTCCTGCCTTGCCTTCGCTGCTTAGAAATGTTGTTGTTATTCTAGGTCTCTTCTGCTTCCAGATGAATTTTAGGAGTGATTTCTCTAGATCTATGAGGTATGTTGATGGTATTTTTATTGGGATTGCATTGAATCTGTATAACAGTTTTTGAAGAATGGCCATTTTCACAATATTTATTCTTCCTATCCATGAGCAAGGGATGTCTTTCCACTTTCTGAGATCCTCTTCAATTTCTTTTTTTCAGTGTATTATAATTTTCCCTGTTTAGGTCTTTCACTTCTTTCGTGAGAATAATTCCTAAATATTTCATTTTTTTTGGATGCTAGTGTGAAGGGTGTGGTTTCTCTTATTTCTCTGTCAGTGATTTAGTTGTTGGTGTATGGGAATGGCTATTGATTTTTGAGTATTGATTTTGTATCCAGCTACATTGCTGAATTTATTATATCTAAAAGTCTTTCAATGGAGTTTTGGGGGTCTTCTATGTAGAGTATCACGTCATCTGCAAATAATGATAATTTAACTTCTTTTCCTATCTTTACCCCTTTTATTTCTCTCTTTTGTCTAATTGCTCTGGCTAGTATTTCCAGTACTATATTAAATAGGAGCGGTGATAAGGGAATCTTGTCTTGTGCCTGATTTTAAAGTAAACGACTTCAATTTTTGGGCATTTAGTATGATACTGGCTGTTGGTTTGTCACAGATGGCCTTTATTATATTGTGGTAAAGACCATCTATTTCAATTTTCTGTAAAGTTCTTATCATGAATGAATGTTGGACCTTATGGAAGGCTTTTTCTGTATCTATAGAAATGATCATGTTGATATGGTGGATTACATTTATTGATTTACATATGTTGAACCATCCCTGCATGCCTGGGGTGAATCCCACTTAGTCATAGTGTATAATCTTGTGGATGATCTGCTGCATCCTATTTGCCAATATTTTACTAAGGATTTTTGCATCTGTGTTCATTAGGGAGATCGGTCTGTAGTTCTCTTTTTTAGTTGGTTCTTTCTTAGGTTTTGGTACTAGAGTAATATTTCCTTCTAGGAATGACTTAGGAAGGATTGCTTCCCTTTCAGTTTCATTGAATAGTTTGAGTGTGTCAGCATTAAGTCTTCTTTGTACTTCTTGTAGAATTCTGCAGTGAATCTTCTGGGCCTGGGCTCTTCTTTGTAGGCAAGGACCTAATTATCTTTTCAATTTCATTAATAGAAATTGGGTTATTCAGCAGTTTTACATCTTCTTGACCTAGCTTTGATACTTCATATGTTTGTAGGAATCTGTCAGGCTCGTCTGTATTATCAAACCTATGAGAGTAGAGGTTTTCGAAATAGGTGTTGATCTTCTGTATTTCTTTTTTTTTTTCTTTTTTTTTTTTTCTTTAAGAGGAAAAAGAGAAAAACACAAAACAAACCAAAGCGGCGTAAGGGTACACGCAATACAGAACTACAAAACAAAACAAAACAAAACAAAAAAACATAACAGTAAGAAATTACCTGCTAGTAGATTACACACTATCTTCTTGAAAATAGTTCCTCAAATCACAGTATCAAAGAACACAAGGTGGACATTCAAACAGGGAGACTGCAAACAGCTGTGGTCAATGTTCCAAAAACATTGATAAAGTCAGCTATTTAACACCCCCAAACACACTTGCTGTTATATCCGTTAGAGCTCTTTTTCTTTTTTTTTTTCCCCTCTCTTTTTTACAACAAAATTTACACATCTTGGATTTTATTACTCCTTAGTGCTTATTACTTTCTTGGCGGGGGGGGGAAGAATACAGTCAAATATGGCAAAACAAAGCTGTCAGTCAATACCAAGGATAGACATAGCACATGGTGTAGAATAGAGTACAAGTTTATCAACAATGGTTATCAACGTTGTCCCTTGTTTCCTTAAAAAGAATGTCTATCTTATTAGATATTATAAAGTTGGACAAAACAGTAGAGAACAAGACCAATAAAACTTAGGCATTGTAAACATTACAGGACTTCCAAAGAAGACAATAGTCAAACCAGAATGGGTATCTTAGTGAATCTTATTGTCTTCAAAGTAGTTGCCTATGTCTTCAAACTTGATACTACCATATAGAATGGAACAGAGTCTAATCAGTCAAAACAAGATTGTGGGAGTACTACAGGACTTCAAAACAAGTTAATAGGAAATCGAAAAGAGTTACTATTTATATATCCTAATTTTTTTGAATTTTTTCTTTAATTAAGACAAACATAAGAAATGACTAAATAATTTTTTTTTGAAACAATAAGGGGGAGATTGAGATAAAACAGGACATAACAATATAACAATAGAGGTCACAGCATGACTGTTTCAACAACCTAGTACTTCACCACCTTATAACCTGACTTAATAGTAGTTACCATAGTGTCTTTTTCCTTGAAATATTTGGATAAAACTTCATATACTCTAGCTTCAAATATTTTCATATCAAGAAGCCCAGAATAAAGCCTTTCTAATTAATGAGTGAAAACTTTATAAGGCTTCAAGGCCACCTAATGGGGAATCATGATTACCACATATTTTTATATATTTGAATCATTATTTACATTAGGGAAACTATTCGGTATTCACACATGCGAGATTGATTTATTTCACTAATGAGTATGGTCTCAAGCTGCGCCCATTTATTGATAAATATCTCAATGTGATCCTTCTTTATAGCTGAATAATACTCCATTGTATAGAAATACCACAACTTTTTTATCCATTCCTCAGTTGATGGGCACTTGGGTTGTTTCCAAGATCTGGCGATTACAAATTGTGCTGCTATAAACATAGGTGCACATATATCACTGTGGTATGATGCTTTCAGTTCTTCTGGGAATATGCCTAGAAGTGGAATAGCTGGAATAAATGGGATTTCCAGTCCCAACTTTTTGAGAAATCTCCAGACAGATCTCCACAAACGCTGTACCAGTCTACACTCCCACCAGCAGTGCAGGAGAGTTCCTTTTTCCCCACAGCCTCTCCAGCATTTGTTGTCGGTTTTCCTGATCCTGGCCATTCTTTCAGGAGTGAGATGGTATCTCAGTGTGGTTTTAATTTGCATTTCTCTAATGACCAATGATGATGAGCATTTTTTCATGTATTTATTTGCCATTTGCATTTCTTCATCTGAGAATTGCATATTCATCTCAGATGCCCATTTTTGGATTGGATCTTTGAATTTCGGAGGTCTGAGTTTCTTTAATTCTTTATATGTTTTAGACAAGAGGCCCTTGTCTGAGAGAGAGTTCACTAAAATCTTTTCCCAGTTTGTGGGTTTTCTTTTCACTATGCTGGAGATTTCTTTTGACATGCAGAAACTTTTTAATAAGAAGTGGTCCCAGTTATTGATTCTGGGAAGTATTTCCCGTGCGGTTTGAGTCCTGTTCATGAATTCTTTACCTACTCCTATGTCTCCAAGGTTTCTACCTATTTTGTCTTCCAATAGATTTAGTGTTTCTGTTTTAATATTCAGATCTTTGACCCATTTAGATTTTAATTTAGTACATGGTGATAGACATGGGTCTAGCTTTAGTTTTCGGCAAATGGAGAGCCAGTTTTTCCAGCAAAATTTATTAAAGAGACTGTCGTTCTTCCAGTGAACCTGCTTGGCTCCTTTATCAAAAATAAGGTGGTTGAGTGTGTTCGTAGTTGTGGTTGTATCTTCTAATCTATTCCACTGATCTTCAGCTCTGTTTTGATTCCAATACCATGTTGATTTTACTACTGTTGCTTTGTAGTATAACTTCAAGTCAGGGATTGTGATGCCTCCTGCTTTGTCTTTGCTGCTTAGAATTGCCTTTGCGATTCTAGGTCTCTTCTGGTTCCAGATGAAATTTAGGAGTGATTTCTCTAGATCTATAAGGTATGTTGATGGTATTTCTATTGGGATTGCATTGAATCTGTATAAGAGTTTTGGGAGAATGGCCATTTTCACAATGTTTGTTCTTCCTATCCATGAGCAAGGGATGTCTTTCCATTTTCTGAGATCATCTTCAATTTCCTTTTTCAGTGTATTATAATTTTCACTGTATAAGTCTTTCACTTCTTTCGTAAGAGTAATTCCTAAATATTTCATTTTTTTGCTTGCTAATGTGAATAGTCCAGTTTCTCTTATTTCCCTCTCTGTAATTTTGTTGTTCGTGTATAGGAATGCTATTGATTTCTGAGTATTGATTTTGTATCCAGCCACATTACTGAATTTATTTATTGTATCTAAGAGTATTTCAATGGAGTTTAGGGGGTCTTCTATGTAGAGTATCATGTCATCTGCAAACAATGATAATTTAACTTCTTCTTTTCCTATCTTTACCCTGATCTTCTGTATTTCTACAGTCTGTAGTGATTTCGCCTTTTTTATTCCTTATTGCATGAATTTGAGCTTTTTTTCCCCTTTTTAAAATAAGGTTGGCTAAGGGTTTATCAATTTTATTTATTCTTTCAAAGAACCAAGTCTTTGATTCATTGATTCTTTGGATTGTTTTCTTAGTCTCTATTGCATTAATTTCTGCTCTGATTTTTACAATTTCCTCTCTCCTTTTGGCTTTGGGCTTGACTTGCTCTTCTTTTTCTAGGTGTTTGAGGTATAACATCAGGTTGTTTATTTGTATTCGTTCTGTTTTCCTGATGTGGGAACTCAGTGCAATAAATTTTCCTCTGAGGACAGCTTTCATTGCATCCCACAGATTCCGGTATGTTGTATTTGTATTTTCATTTGCTTGTAGGTATTGTTTAATTTCTTCTTTAATTTCCCCTGTAACCCACTGATTACTCAAGAGTGTGTTATTAGGTTTCCATGTGTTTGTGGGATTTTTGCAGTATCTTTTATCAGTAATTTCTAATTTCATGACACTATGATCCGATAACAGGCAAGGGATAATTTCAACTCTTTTGCATTTATTTAAATATGTTTTGTGAGCTAATATATGGTCTATTTTAGAGAATGACCTATGTACTCCTGAGAAGAATGTGTATTCTGAATGTGTTGGATGGAACTCTCTGTATATGTCTATCAATTCCATTTGTTCACAGGTGTGATTCAGTTCTGTTATTTCTTTGCTGATTTTCTGTCTGGTTGATCTGTCCTTTGGTGTCAATGGTGCGTTAAGATCTCCGGTTATAATTGTGTTACTGCTAATTTGGTTTTTTATTTCTGTTAATACTTGTTTTATATAATTGGGTGCTCTGTAATTTGGTGCACATATATTTAAGATTGTTATCTCTTCCTCTTGAAGTTTTCCCCTAACCAGTATGTAATGACCTTCTTTATCTCTTCTGATCATTATTGGTTTGAAGTTCACATTGTCTGCAAACAGAATAGCTACTCCCGCTTTTTTCAGGGGGATTCTTGTTGCATGAAATATTGTTTTCCATCCTTTGAATTTCAGTCTGTGAGTATCCTTTTGGGTTATATGGGTTTCTTGTAGACAGCATATGGTTGGATTTTGTTTCTTGATCCATTCTACCAGTCTGTTTCTTTTAATTGGTGCATTGAAGCCATTTACATTAATGGTAATAACTGTTATATGTTGGTTTATTGTTGACATGTTATCTTTCTGCTGTTGCATCTTTATCTTTCAGTTCTGTTCAATTTTCTGCTTTGTTTAGTGTTTTTTTTTTCTTAAGTGTATCTAAACTGTCTTTCAGTATTCTTGCAGGGTTGGATTGGTGAACATGAAGTTCTTTAGCTGTTGTCATGGAAGAATCTTATTTCTCCATCCATTTTGAAGGACAGTTTTGTGGGGTACATCAGTCTAGGTTGGAAATCATTTTCCTTTAGGATCTGAAATACTTCACTCCATGCTCTTCTTGACTTTATTGTTTGTGCTGAGAAGTCTGCTGTTATTCTGATAGATTTTCCTTTATAGATGATCTGTCTTTTCTGACAGCTTTTAATATTCTATTCTTTTGTTGGCTTTCTGGGATGGTGATTATTATATGTCTGGGTGTAGTTTTCTTTTGGTTATGGCTATTTGGAGTTCTATATGCTTCACTGATCCTTATATGAGTTTCCAATCTCATGTTTGGGAATTTTTCAGCTATTACTTCTCTAAATATGCTCTTGACATCCTTTATGTTGTCCCTTTTTTTTCATTTATCCCAATGAATCTTATGTTGTTTTTCTTTGCAACATCTTACAGCTATTGAATTGTTATTTTCTTTCTTTTTTTAAAATTTTATTTAAGGAGAAAAAGAAAAAAAAGCAGAGAAAGGGTACAAGTTATACAGATTTACAGAAAAAAATAAACAGTAGGAAATCACTAGTTAATGTATTACATTTTGTCATCTTAGAAATAATTGTTCAAGTTACAAAATTAAAGCTTATAAAGTGGACATTCCAACAGGGAGACTGCAAACAGTTCTGTTCAATGATCCAACAAAACTCAGTAATATCATTATCTATCTTATACACTTAAATATACATGCAGTTATATCATTTAGAGCACTTTATTTTCCTCTATTTTGTACAATGACAATTACACATTTTGGGTTTTGTTGCTCCCACAGTTCTTATTACTTTTTTGGAAGGGAGTAGAACCAAAAGTGACATAACAGAACAGTCAGTCAAATCAAAAGGGTGGACGTAATAGATAATGTAAAAGCATAATACTAGGTGATCAACAATGGCTACCATAATGCCTCCTGCTATCTCTAATAGAATTGCCTATATCATTAGTTATAACAAAATTTGAACAAAACAGTAAAGAACAAAGCCAACAAAAGTAAAACATTGAAGACATTATAGGTCTTCAAAAGTAGATAATAGTCAACCGGAATGGGCGTCATAATGAATCCCACTATCTTCACAGCTGTTGCCTGAACTTTCGAACTTGATACTATCAAGCAAAACAGAATAAAGGAACATCAGTCAAAACAAGATGGTGAGAGCAATACAGGGCTCTAAATCAAGATAATGGAAAGTCAAAGTGGGTCACTATAATATATCCTGCTATTTTTAAATTTATTTTTCCCTTAATTAAAAGGATAAAAAAAGTAAATAATAAAATGGAGATTGAGATAAAAGAGGGCATAACAGCAAATCAGCGCAGATCAAAACATAACCATTTAAGCAAAATAGTGTTTCACCACAAGATTATCCCGACGTAAAAGTAGTTACCATATTGTCTCTTTCCTTGAAATCTTTGAGTATAACTTCGTATACTGTAGCATCAAATATATCAAAACAATGTAAAACCATTTAAGAGAATGACAGTATTACAGGGTATTTAGAATCAACAAACAGAAAATGAACAATGGTTTCTGTATAATCTCCTTGTCTATAAAAGGTTTTGCTTATACTATCATATATAATAAAATCCAATAAGATACCACTTGTTTAGACCAATGCAGACAGAAGAACAAAAGCTTGATGAGACTTCAAAACAAGATGATACTAAATCAGTATTACCTCTTAAGACATCATTTTCTCCAAAATAGCTGTTCCTATCGTCCAATCTTCTCTGCCTCATTTCTGTTGAGCTCTTTTTCTGTCATTAGTTGTCAGTTTGTCTTCTTCATTTTGTTTTCTGCTCCATTCATTGTGGCCTCTCTGCCGCTACTTCTGGATTTTTCGTATTTTTCTTTTTTAGAATATCTTGCAGTATTCCCTGTAGAGTTGAATTGGTGGTTGAATATTCCCCTAGTTCCTCTTTATCCTGGAAGCACCTTGTTTTTCCATCAATTTCCAGGGATAGTTGTGCAGAATATATCAATCTTGGCTGGAGATTATTATCTTTCAAAGCTTGAATTATTTCTCCTCACGCGCTTCATGATTTGATGGTTTGTGCCGAGAAGTCTGCTGTAATTCTGATGGGTGTTCCCTTGTAAGTGATCTGTTTCTTGTCTCTGATGGCTTTTAGTATTCTGTTCTTGTATTGGATTTCTGGAATTTTAATTATTATATGCCTGGGTGTTGCTCTGTTTGGGTTGTAGGTGGCTGGGGTCCTGTATGCTTCATACCACTGAGTATCTTTACCTTTTGCTAAATTAGGAAAATTCTCCTGGATTGTTTCTGTGAGTACCTTTTGTAGTTCATTTGTTTGTGTCCCTACTTCTTCTTTTATGTTCTTAATTCTTAAGTGATAAACCCTCTTATCATCTTCTAGTCTTTATATTATTGCTGTTTGTTTCTTTGTTATTTTTAAGAAGTTTTTCATTTCATGCTCCCATATTACAAATCTGCCCTCCAGTTCAGATAATCTGTCCTTAGTTTCTTTCAAGCTGTTATGCCAGTTTTCGATAGACTTTTTAGTTTCCTGGTAGTCTCTTTGAATCTGCTTCACGTATTCTATGCTGTCTCTATTTTCTCCATTAAACAATTCTCCCCTCTTTTTCTGTTCTTCCATTCTACCATCTGTTTTTTCTTGGGTGGTGCTTAGCATTTCTCTAACTATTCTGCTTATGTCTAGCTTCAGGTCATTAATAACTTCATTCCTGAACTTGTCTATGAGGCTCTCGAGATAGCGCTTTATGTCTATTGGTGCTGTGTCTGCTGTTGTCTCTTTCTCAGGATTGGGGGCCGAGGACCCTTTCTTGTTGCTGCCTCTTCCCATATTCTTTGTTCCTTATATATGTAAGCGTATATAGGAGGCCCAGCTTCCTTCCCTGTCAGCCACAGTCTGATTGAATTGTGCCGGCTAGGTGTTCCCACACACCGCAGCGCACCAGGAAGTTGCAGACCAGGCAGCCTATGCGGGGCCCGCCACTCCAGGTCAATCTACCTTCAGGAGCTGGGACCTGGGCTATGCTAGCCTACTGGGTCTCAGCCAGCAGTGTCACGTGGGCTAGGCTCTGCTCACCAATCCCGCTTGAGAGGGGGATACATGACTGAAGTCACTGCAGCACCCTGTTCCCGCAAGTCTGCCCGGTCCCAGAATGTCCTCTGTTGGAGTCTCCTGGACCGTGGAAGAGTCCCAGTTTTCCCTCACTCACCGGAGGTGGATGCATGGCTCTCGCCCGTCCCACTCTCAACTCCATTCACCGATTCCCGTTCTCAGAGCTTCCGCGTGTCTCTCTCCCTGCCGAGCCGATGCAGACGCAGCGGCGGCAGCGGGAAACCCAAATCGCGGCTTCCAATGACGCGGGCTCCAGCTTCCACACTGAGGCTTTATCTGTTCCTGTTATAGCACCAGGATTGCATTCCCAGTTGGTTTCTCTCAGCCCAGTTCGTTCTTGGGTCACCGGGGCATATCTCCTCTTGCTTATGATTCCTTACTCAGCACCATTCCTGAATTCTAAGCTGGGTGTTTCGGAGAGCCTCCGTAGCTCCTGCTATCTGTCTGCCATGTTCTCCCAGAAGTCCTGAATTGTTATTTTCTGATTTCTTGTTATTTTTAAAAGATCTTTCCTTTTCTGTTCACTAGCTGCAATCTTGTCTTCAAGTTCTGAAATTCTATCTTTACTTTGATTGAGGCAGTTTTTAAAGCTTTCAGTGGAACTTTTGATTTCCTGTATATCTCTTTGCATCTACTTTATGTATTCTGTTTGTTTGTTATATTGTTCATCCAGTGATTTTACCTTTTTATTTAGTTCCTCCAATTTTTAAACTGTCTCTTCTTTAGATATGTTTAACATCTCTTTATTTCTTTTATCATTTCTTCTTTTCCATGGGAGATTATTTCTAGTTTGAATTCCTTTAAAGCTTCCCGGAGTTGCTTCTTTATTTCAGTTGCTATTATGTGTGGTATTTCACGTGTATGGCATATATTTTCTTCTATGTACATAGCTCCTAAGGTTTCTTGGGATGGGCTGGAGATTTGAGATTGTAATTTGGTCTTTCGTTTTACCATTTTCCTATGTTTCTGTGTTTCAAGTGTTATTCCAAGGCTTCTCTAGGGTCTGTTGGAAACCTTCTTCTATGGCCTCAGCTCCTGGGACTCTGGGCACCCAGTGTCCCGGATTGAGAGAGGGTCACTGTGGGTGGGGCAAGCCAGCGCAAGACCCATCAGGCTGGTCCAGTGCAACAGGAAGCCATGAAGTTCCCTCTCCGGGGTCGAGCGAGGATCCCAAACTAGCTGGGCACAGGGGATAGTGTGGGGACACTCACCCCAGGTCACCCAACCTCTGGAATGGATGGTTCTTGCAGGCCCAGAACTCCAGAGTCTGCCAAGCCTGGCTGGCGAGACCTGTTCCAGTGGGTTCAAGACCCCCCCCCCCCGCCAGCTGGTCCAGTGCATCAGGAAGCTGCGAAATTCCCTGTCCAGGGCAAGAACATTATTTTGTACAAACAGTATCATCTTTGCTCTACCTACTTGTTTGTGAAATGACTACATTCCCACCTGCCTGCAGGTTCACTTATTTTTACAGTAAGGAAAGAGAAGACTTTCATCACTAAGCCCTAGCTGTGATAGGAAGCATTACTCTTGGTGCCACAGACTCAGATTTATATCTTGGTCCTTTCCTTTCCCAGCTCTGTGTCTTCAACAAGATAATTTCTCAACCTCAGTTACCTGTAAAATAGAATTATCTAAGCCAGTCTTTCCAATTTATGATTCAAACTGGAATACATTTGAGAGTGAAGAGCATTAAAGAAAAAACAGCTAGACAGTAGTTGAAGTGGTGAAAACAAATTTTGTGCAGGAATGATTTCAACTAGAAGAGAAGAAACTTCAGTACAAGATTGGTCTCAGTTCTGAATTCAGCATAGCCAAGGAACAGAGTAGATAAGTGTCATTGGATGAAAAATTACTAAGAGGTACTGCGGGGACATAGGGGATTCTGGTTGCTTAGATCCCAAGGGTGGGTAAGAAATTTGACTAGATATCCAGGGTGATCAGATATCTCACGTGGAGCTGGCTGTACACTGACAGTGGGATTCTCGTTATAGCTGGGTGATCAGGGCCTAAAAATCAGTTCTTTCAAGGGCTCAGAGTGGCCATGCTAGAGCTGAGACAGAGACAGAGACTTTATCAAGGAGGTTATTTAAAAACTATTGCCGTCACAGAAGAGGCAAGAAGTTCTACTAAGTAATGCAAGGGCCATTACATACTAGGGTAAGCATAAGTAACTCTAGTGCATGCACATTTCAGGAAGCTGGAAGCAGAGACTGTGAGATTTTCACTGTAAAGAAATCACTAAACCTGGAGGAGACAGATAATATTGTACAATATATACATGTATTGAGATGGCACATGTTACTTATTAATGTCTAATTTGTATGTTTTTATGTACCAGTTAAAATCTATTTTAAATAAAAATCATTACCACTATATAATGATTTGATATTTCCATATGGATTGATCTTTATTTTATTTATTTATTTATTTATTTATTTATTTATTTATTTAGTCTTGTTGAGACAGGGTCTTACTATGCAGTTCAGGCTTGCCTTGTGTTCACCTTGCAGCCCTCGCCTAGAATTTGCAACCATTTTTATGCCTCAGCCTCTTGAAGGCTGGTATTATGGGTGTACACCACCATGCCCTGCTTGATGTCTTTATTTTTAAGAAATATTTTGGCTTGCTTTCATGTAAATAGTTCATTAAAAAATGACTTTTGCTAAAACTATTTGGGATGCTGGGATGGCAAGCGTATATCAGGTAGTATTGTAAAAGATCAAACAAAAAGCCACATGAGATTTTTAGCATTATGTCTAGATACACAATGAATACACTCTTTTTCTTTCATGGGGAAAGGTTGAAAAAAAGCAGCTCTAACCAACAACAAACAAGCTTTCTTATGTGCTTTATTATAAAATCAGCCACAAGAAGTGTGTGCTGCTAGCTCTCCAGGTTCTGATACCTTAGGCTATGAGCTGTCATGTTCAACTCCAACAGGAAGATACAATCAAAGAATATGGTCCTGCCCTGTGCTGGGCAACTGTCAGTATAGAGAACATATCCAGGGTGGATATGGATTTGGATGGTAATTTGGCTGCATGAGCATGGAACTCTTCTCTTGCAAATTCACTGCTTCTTCTGGGCAACTTGCCTGGAAGGGTCTGGAACTGGCCATGGCACCTTCTTCTAAACCCAGCTCCAGCAACTTAAGGTCCTGATTTTAGCCATTGTGCTTAAATATTAGGTATATCATAAACTTAATAGTTTGAGCTAGGGGCTGGGGATTTAGCTCAGCGGCATAAGCGCCTGCCTTGTAAGCAGGCAGTTGTGAGTTCGATCCCTGGTACCGATAAAAACGAAAAAGACAAAAAAAAAAAAAATAGTTTGAGCTAGAAAGTACATACATGCTTTGAAAGTTGACATCTCTAGGTAGCCAGCAGCTTAACTGCTATTCTATGATTGGGTTTCCAGGGTTGGGCACGTGCCTTTCAGAAACTCTAAATTTATTACTGCTCTTCCTGTCTCTTATAAGTGCTCTTTTGCTGTAGTAATGGGAACTCTTTAGCCTGTGTTCATTCTACTTAAAGCCCTGTAGAGTGGAGGCTTGGGTTTTTGCCAACTCCTAGTGTGACAGAGAATCCAAGGAGTGGTTGATCTACAGCCTCCTGGAGGAAGGGCAGAGTCTGTTTGCTGGAAATAATGCTGTGTATGGGAAGATGGAGCGCAGGAGCTGGGTGGGGCTGCAGGTGCTTTCCTCAGCATGACTCTTACAACCTCTTCTTTCTCCAGGTACGTGTACATTCCACTGGGTGGGTCTCAGCGTGGCCTACTGGGGACTCTGCTTTCCACTGCGATGACGTTTGCATTTGTGAGCTACTGGCATGGCGGCTACAACTACCTCTGGTGCTGGGCAGCACTCAACTGGCTGGGAGTCACAGTGGAGAACGGGTTCCGGAGGCTCCTGGACACGCCCTGTGTACGGGATGGCTTGGTGAGCAGGATCCTTGCTTATGTGACCAGGGATGGCTGAACTAGGAGGCCTATATTTGGGAGGGATTGGTGGGAGCATGGGCCTCTCCTGCCATAATGGTTCAAAGTTCATGAGTCTAGAAGCAGAACAGTTAGAAGAGAAACTTTTCAGGTCATCGTTTTAATGATAATGAATGAATATGTAACTATAAAAGCCATGCATGTTTATCATATACAATTACAAAATTCAGGTAAATGAAACAAGGCATTAACAGAAATGCTAATGGCCATTTTTCTAATTTTTTTCTATGTATGTTATCCTATTTTTCTCTCCTTGCTGAGACAGAATACCCAATGCCCAAAGTTAAAGGGAAGACACAGGTTTAGTTAGCTCAGTTTATAGAGGTTTCAGTCCATAATTGACTGGCTTTAAGGCAAGGTGGCACCTAGCAAAGGGGCAACAGTTCATGGTGGCAAAAATAACAAGAGAACAAGACAAGCCTCTTTCTGTCTCTTATACTATGTGCGGGCTATTCCCCCTAGGGCAGTGTAGCACTCATATCCTTAATCCCAGCCTTGGATTGCAAGTCAATCACAAACTCTGAAGTTTGTGATTTTAACCACCTCTGAAAAATCTGTCCCACAAATGCATGAGGCTTTGGGGAGACACAAATCATAACAGATGTGTTACGGTTTCTGTCTCCTTAGCTCATGGAGCTTTGGGAAGCTGGTTGAATTGTGGTGCTTGCCACTGAGTTGCTTTTAGGAGTGAGCCTGCTTAGAGGCTGTTCCTGGGGCTGTATCCTAGACAAGTGCATCTGCCTCCACCTCTCCTTCACTCTCTGCCTCTTGGTCCATGACAAGAGCAACTATTCTAAGCCTGATCCCTCCTGCCATGCTGTTTCTGGTTTTAACCTGTCAAACATGAGCTGAAACTTCTGAACTGTGAGCCAAGATAAGTTGCGGGTATTGGTTGTTATGTCTCAGCAACAAGGGAAGGTGAATGAGACAGCATGGCGAGGGATATGCTGTTATTCCGTAGATATGGTTGCATTGATGCCACCTTTTCAAATCACTGAATCCATTTCTAACAACGTTTTTAATGCTACATGGATTTCCATTAAGCACATATGCTATTACTTTGATTAGACTAATATTAATAATTCTGTTATTCCATGATTTTTGTATCAACTGTAGTGAGATGAGTCCTATAACCAAGGTAAATTACTGTAAGTAAAGTTTCCAGGATAAGTGTTTTTCTCATCTATGAGATTCATTCTATATATGGTACATTAGCTCTTTAATTACCCTGTAGACAAGTTTACATCAATGTGTGAGAATATACATGCCAATACTGAGTGGTACGAATATTTTTAATCTTTGATAAATATTGTAGATAATAGCATAAAAACATCTGAGAGTTTAACATGACGGAACTGTAATTCATATGTCTTGATGTGTGGCTGCTCTGACCACTGATGGTACACACATGACTATCACATAGGGCAGTACAGGGCACTTCACAAGACATTTGTGCATATACCACTAGGGGTTCAAGCCAATAGGAGCATGTTAAGACCCATGCCAGCACTCTTTGAAAAGGACTGGGAAAATTAAGACTTCTTTTTTATATATATATTTTAAGTGATTTTAAACAATGAGTCCACATTTCATCTTATAAATGTGATATATGAATCTCAGAAGCTTTAGGAAATCATTACTTCTGAATAAATGGCAGTATTCTGTTAGCTCTGAGAAAAGGAGCTAAAAAGAAGTATGTTGGTATCAGTCTTCATGGCATGCAATAAAATATAATACTGCAAAAATGAATAATGTGGCAAAATTTTACCCAGTATTACAAATGAAGCAAATACATTTTTTATAAGCCTTCCAAAGCAGAGTACATTTGAGTGTGTTTCTATGAAGATAGCCATAATACAAATAGACAGTTATTTCAGTAAATACTAGTGCAAAGCATAGAGCAGAACACATGTGAAGTAATTTAAATGTGTTCATAGATGTTTAAAGATAAGTATTTTATTTAGTGGTACCAAGCAATCTGCAGACAACAAGTATTGGTGAATTCTAATTGAAAATGGTATCCAGTGACAGCTGTGGCTGTGTAACACACAAGCAGACGTCTCAGGGTGTGCCATAGAGATTGCAATATTCGTCCTCAAATCTGTGTGCTCTTCCCTGCTGCCCGAGCCTTAATCTTGCACTTTGTGATAAGCGTACTTTGTGGGCTTTCAGTTGGGGCTTATACTTTTAACACATACATTTAAAACCACAGCATTTTAAAGGGTCAACCCACCTGTGCTATGTGACCCAGCACTACTTAATTTTGGTTAAAAGAAACCCACGACAAGAAGCACCCTCATTCACATACTTGCACATATGCCCTGACCCATCATAGGCTCCTCCTGGGCCCTTGTGTCGTGTCTTTGTTTCATTTTACCTTCTACCCACACTTAAGGCACCACGGTGTGCATGCATTTTTGGTGAGATATTGTGTTGCAGATGTAGCCTGCCCACATATTTATTAAGGAAGAACATATTTATAAACCTTATGTTTATCATCTGTCTTTTCTCCTAGAAGCCAAGTAGAAGTTTATGATTTTTTAGATGATGTCCTCCTAGTTGAAGGCCATGGTCCCATTATTATTTATGTCCTCATTGTTTATCTCAGTGTTTGAGTTAGCCTAAGAATTACTTCAGTGTACACAACTAATGTTTCCAAACTGGGTTGATTCTTTAGTTTTTCTTTTTGTCTACATATAGAGTCTTCCCCCTTATCCTTTCATTACATATTTCGGCAAAGAATTTAGTTTTTCTGCTTGTTTGTTTTTTGTTTTTGTATTTGTTTTTTTCTTGCAAAAAAAAAAAAAGATAGACTAGCATTCTAAATACAACATCTTGAGTCTTGAAATAACTTGTTTGCCAACTCTTCTCTCTTTGCACGAATCCATTTCCTTTTGTTTTGTCAAAATTCAAATATTTAATGCCTTCCTGGCATCCACTTCTTCCTTAGTCTGATAGTCTCACACCTCATCTGACAGTATTTTCACAGTGTGCATTCACTCCTTGCACCCTCATACTGGTAAGTCTCATGATATCAGACACACTACCTCCTAGTCACTTATCATAATACCTGGCACAACACCTTGCTGAATGTAGTAAGCAATGAATGCTGATTTCTGGTTTCACTGAGGGAGTAAAAGAAAACATGAGCTTATGCAGCAGCAGCATGGACAATGTGGATTGAATGGTACAAGTTTACTAAGGCAAAGAATTGGTGAGTATTTTGCTGGGATGCTATTTCGTAGCAGTAGAGATACTAATAGGTCTAGTGATGGCAGAATGCTATTTTAATGCTTAATACATTAACATATATATAGGAAAGAAAGGGCTAGGAAGGAAATAACCTTCTTGGCACCCTGCTGCTTTATGAGAGGGAGATTATTGGCCATGACTTACTGAGGCACAGAGCTATAGGAAGCCAATAAAAGGCATTTCACAAAGCACCAGGCTGAGTGGATGGAGAGAAGTTACCACTGCAGTTACATGCTTTTTCTCAATACAAGTACTCTCTACAGAGCAGGAATTTGTGTTTGGGATTGAAATCTTTTTAATAAGTGAAAACATTTTGAATCACCCATTGAGTGATGCTGCTTCTTGACAATTTGTGACTTGATCTCTCCTTTAGGGAAAGACACTCCCAGGTCACTTTTCAGTTATTCCCACACAAAGAATCTGCTTCAGAACTGTTACCTGCCCCATCTCTGATTTCTATTTCGTTGGATAATTTAAATCTGTCCTTCTCTTCTAGTCATTATCTCCTCTTTTTTGCCCCAAGAATATCCTACCGAGCTGGCTTATCATCTCTCCAAAGCAGTAAAGTTTCTATTTATAGTCTTCACTTAGGACACATGTCTCTAGTTGAAATCACCAAGGATTAGTGGAAAGGTTCTAAAAAAGATTTGATATGCTGGTATTTCAGAAAGACCTCAGAGATCATGGTGTAGTAATGTCCATTCCGTTTACTGGCTCTATCAATCAGTTTGATTTCGAAGAAAAGGGCAGAGAAATTCAGTGAGTTTTATGGACTAGTCAGTGTTAAAGAATAGTTGGTTCTAAAATGATCAACATGATCCAAACTAGAGTAACTTAATTCTGTGCAATCCTTACTCATCAGTTGGCAAGATATGTATTAGTTGGCCTGATTAGAAAACCTTGTCTCTAGAAATCAGTGACCATGGCCTAAACTAACACTCTGAGGACAAGAAGCAACCATGTGTGAGAAGAGTTGTGTTATTTGACAATACTTTATGGCTTTCTATTCCTCCACCACTTAGGTTCATTTCAGCAAGTAGAGATAATGTGCTTTTTGGCCATAAGCCATCCCAGATCTAAACCCTTCCTGGATGATCCCACTTGGGTAGAGTTACTTCTTAATTTGTTCCTTTAAAGAAAAAAGAATTTTAGTGTCCTATGTGGGAGACACTTTGTGGAGCATTAGAGAACTCTAAGTCAATTTGCAATAAAATTCCTCCCCACCCCAATTCTTTTTTGTCTTTTGCACCCTCCTCCTGCACATTGATGCATATGGTGTACTAGTCCATCAGTGTGTACCTGTGAGATCCCGTACTGGTCAGTTTCCTCCATGGATGACAGTATCTTACCTGGCCTCCTATCAGGATGACCACCTCTGTACTAAATGCTTTGGATTCAAGAGGCAATAAAACCACAGGAGGAGGATGTCTCCCTATGAAAATCTAAGTGCTGTATATGAAAAATGAACTTGTTTTCATAAACATCATAAACCATTTTGGAGACATAGAATATTTGGGGCATTTGAGGGAGAAGACAGAGGAGGCTGCTGCTAGCGGCACTGAATCTGGGAAACATCAGTATTTAAAGTCAGATGGAGGAGGAGGGGGCCAAGAAATGGGGAAAATCTAAAGGTGATTTCACAGAAACCCAAAATAGGGTATTTCCTGGAGTGGTAGAGGTCGTGTGTGTGTGTGTGTGTGTGTGTGTGTGTGTGTGTGTGTGTGTATACTATTCAGGGGTGAAGTCAGGTGAAACTACAGAAAAGTTGTATCTCCTTCTGAGAAGTTTGGCAGAGACAGAAGAGATCATGACTCATCATCTCTGTCCCCCAGGGTCTTCTGTTCTAGCTGGAAGGCAAGCTGTGTACAAGCCAGTTGAGGACCAGAATGAGACTGTAGGCTGGTGTATGTGTGGAACTAAGCTTTTGGGAGTGGCTTATGTCATGTTACTTTTCACTGCTGAGACAAAATATCCAACACTCAAAGTTAAAAGAAAAAAAGGTTTATTTTAGCTCCCAGTGGATAGAGACTTCAGTCCATAATCAGCGTGAAGCAGGGGCATTGTGGAGGAGAAACAGTCCATGGTGTGGCATGCAGGAAGCAGTGAACCAGAAGCAGCAGCAGTACCAGCAACAAGCCTACCTTTCACTTTTGTCCCATCCAGACTGCAAACCTTTTGGGTGGTGCCACCCACAACCAGAGTGGAACTTAGGTCTTTAGTAAGTCCACTGAGCTATAATGAAACTATACGAATTCCAATCACTGGTCTAATTTAGTACCATATACCCTTGATCCCAGCATCATACACCTTACATCACAGCCAGCTCTAAAAAGTTCCACCTATGAGTACAAGAGGCTAAAATCCGTAACAGCTTATCAAAGAGATGGGCTTGACATATTTACAACAGAAATTGAGAATTAGTAGGGAAGGAGAATGGCAATCAGCCCCACAGCCTGAGGCTGAGAATGAATATGCACTGAGGTGACAGGTAAGGGAAAAGGATTTGAGAAATTGAATGGTCCCCTGCATGAAGGAATCTGAATGCCATGCTTAGAAATCTAGAAATGCAAACAACTTAACCAAACAAGAGAGCATTAAATTAACATATTCATCCTATGTATCAAATTAGCCTGTAGTGCCAGCTTGTTAGCACTCATCAAACCTCTGGGCTGAGAGAACGGGGGTACAGTGTTATGAACAGTGTGTTCCTGGTGGATTGTGGCCTGTTGGCACCCTATTCATGTCTCCCACTCCTAAGGATCATTAGCTATGTGAGAAGCATGCTGTTTAATTCACTGGTTGTATATTTTCTTCTCTGTGGGAAGAGCCCAAGACCTAACTCCTCTGTTCTAAGGGGTAGGTTTTTGAAAATAATTCCACCTTACGGTTCACATGTGTGTAGTGTGGCAAATGTATTGTTGGAGGTTTAAACTTCCACTACTGAGTCTACTATGTGATGGAGAACAGTTACTGCATCAAGTCATTTTCAGTTCTTCCTTGGCTAACAAACCTGGGACTAGCTGGCTGGGGGCTTCTGTGCTTTCTCAGGCCTGCTGAGCTCAACCTGTCCTGGTCATGTGCTGCGATCAAGGCACTGTAGTCCCTTCTTACTGCTAGGGACATGGCACGTACATTCACCTCGAAAATTTTAATCTCAAAGAAAGAGGTCCAAACTTGATCATACCCATGGCTTGAATAAAAGTAGCTTACCTAGTTGGTTTATGTGATTAGATTGTGCTCCTATAGCCCAGATGAATGGTGGTACCTCTAATCACAAACTAGTGCCTGCAGCTTTCTATAGGCTAGTTTAGGAAAAATGTGCACTTTGTAATATGGGATATGTGTCTCCAGATAGCTTTGGAGATATGTTTCCAATTCTGAGCCTCTTTTCCTCCCAGAAAATCCCAGTTACCCATTGGAAGTGACGTGGCTTGAGTTGCCAGAGCCCCAGCTATTGAAAGGAAGAAGTAGCCCTTTTGCCTCTTCCCAAAACAATATGTGTATGCTTGGTGCAATATATTTTTATAGCTTGTATTTATTGGGACTAGATATTTACAGCACTTGTGTGTGTGTGTACTCATTTTTTAAAGCTCTGAGAAGACAGAGATGTACAGAACTTGTAAAATAAAATTATTCTCGAGTGCTTCACTCCTTCCAAACTAGAAATAAACTTTGCTTTAAAAAGCATACTGAGCATCTGTTGGCCTTGTTTGAGATGAGCTGGGTTAGTACCAATGTGCCTGTGATCACCAGCATACATTGAAATGCATGATTTAAGTTGTTCTCACCTTTTATTTTGTCAACCCTATAGTTCACTTGATAAGTGGGAGTAAGTATTGGAGTGACCACTGCCTGTTCCTGAGGGTGACAGGAAAAGACTAGAACATAAAATGTGTGGGACTTTTGCCAGGCTATATGCATGGCTATTGAAAGTGATGATGTTGAAATAACTTTATTGTGAGAAAATAAGTATGTTCTTGACATTTGAGATGAAAATGAAGAATAATGCATAATAGATGTAATAAGAGCTTATTTTTATTTAATAAATACACAAACAGAAAAGTATATAAAAGATTGTACACTGAAATGGTAATGATGTTTATGTCTTACTGGTGGGATTTTTTTTTTTGTCTTTTTCCTTTTTATCGGTACCGGAGATCGAACTCACGACTGCCTGCTTGCAAGGCAGGAGCTTATGCCGCTGAGCTAAATCCCCAGTCCCTCTGGTGGGATTTTTAATACATGAAGTTTTTGCTTACTAACATTTTCTACTTTTTTAACAGTGAACTGATATTGTGGTCTAATCAGAGATTACCAAGAGAGCCAGGCAGGATGGACTCACCCTTGGAAGGCTTTGCTTAGCTCGACTTATGTTACAAGTAGAAAGGTAGAGTTGTCTTTCTCAGGAGCAAACTAATATGGGGCATTTTTATGTTATCTTGTGCCAGAGAAGACACTGAATGAGGTGCCATATGAGGACCATACACATTTGTTCATTTGTTTAACCACTGTGACAGTGCTTCAAGGAAGATAGTAGTGTTTTCAGGTTTATAGGTGGGGAAACTGGATCCTGGGGACTTATGTACATTCTGATTCAGTCAAATTCAGTTTCTGTTTATTCTGAGCTTTCCAGGGTTCAGACTAGAGGAGCCTTCTTGCATAAGCCCCGCCCACCCAGAGCATCCCTTTGGATCTCCAAATCTTGGCTAATTATACATCTTGGGCATTAGGTGAATTGACATTCCAACCCTCTGTTCTTGGACAACTTCAATTTTAGTGAATTGCCATACATTTGTGGAATAACTAGTCTGAAAAATTGGTCCAAGAAAAATAAGAATGCTCAGAAAGCGACTTTACCATGCAATCTCATGCCATTTTGACAGCAGCCTTATAGATAAGTGCAGTATTATTATTTCCATTTTACTGTGAGAAAAACAGACATACAAAGTTTAGGTACAGAGTATACAAAGTTTATATATATAGAGAGAGTATAAAAAGTATACTTAAGTATACAAAGTGTATATATATATATATATATATATAGAGAGAGAGAGAGAGAGAGAGAGAGACAGAGAGAGAGAGACAGAGACAGAGACAGAGACAGAAACAGAAACAGAAACAGAAACAGAGACAGGGAGTGTGTTGTTTTTTCCAAAATTCAAGTGTAGTCATTTGTTACTCAGTGATGGGGGTTCACTCTGAGAAATGTGTTGTTAGGTGACTCTATAGTTACACCAATACGATAGCATATACTTATGTAAATGAAGACACTGTGATTCGTAGTTAACAGAATCGTACAGAACCATTGACATGTATATGGTCCTTTGTTGACTGAAATGTGATGAGGCAGTACATGACTATAGTACAGGGTTGAATTCATTCTGTTCCTCCAGCTCCTGATTCTCTTTCTGTAACATAGTGTATCAGGGTTCACTAGAATATATTTAAGAAATATAATACTATGTTCACATATTCACATTATTTGTGAATAAGATAGTTTGACTGTTTCCTTTCCTGTACAAATCTCTTTTCTCTCTCTCACTTTCACTCTCACTTTTGCTGTCTTTCTCTTTTTTGAGACAGGATCTTGCTATAAGTTTAGACTGACCTTGAACTCAGTATGTAGCTCAGGCTGCCCTCAAACTTGTGGTGATCTTTCCCCCTCAGCCTCCTCACTACAGGTATATGCCACCATGCCTGGCTCTTTCCCTTCCCTTGACTGATTGCTCGGGCTGATGTTTCAAGTACTGTATTGGACAGGAGAGGTGATAATGGAAATCCTTATCCGGTTCCTGATTTTCAAGGAAAAGCTTTCAGTTTTTCCTCATTTAGTATGATGTCAGTGGTACATTTGTTACAACTGGCTTTTATCATATTGAGGTAAGTCCCTTCTCTACCTGTTTTCTTCAGGGGTTTTCTCACAATCGAATTTGGATTTTATCAGAGGCTTTTTCCTATGTCTATGGAAATGATCATAGGATTTTTGTCCTTGTTTCTGTTTATGTCATGTGTGACATTTATTGATCTGCATATGGTGAACCATCTTTGCATTCATGGCTGGAAGCCTACTTGGTCATGGAAAATGACCTTTTGATTATTTGTTGTATTGTTGAATCCAAGACATCAGAGAGACCAATGGGGAAAAACGAGGACTTTTATGGTGTATACCTGGCTCAGCAGACATCTGTGTCCCACAACAGCTGTGCCTTGAAGGAAAACAGAAGCCCCCTTTATATAATTTGTGGCGCCAAGCAAGCAGAAGTACAGAAGAGAGACAAAGGCAGTTAGTTGTCTTGCAGCCATCTTTTCTTAACCTTGAATTTCACTGTCTTACAGCGCAAAGTATCCCTTACTGCAAAGTATCCCTGTCCAGTTTTTATCATTAGGTAGCCCATGATCCATCAGTCTGTAAAATAGTGAAATTTATAAGATTATAGGTTCTAGTTTTACAATCTGGTTGTATAAGTACTCTTGTGAAGACAGCCACCTCTTTCTTGTCTTATAATTAGATATTGGTTGGTTCTAATAAAGGATCTCCCAATACCCGGGTTATACGGGCTAGACAGAAGAGTGTATATATATTTTTTGCTTTGATGTAGAAGGGCGTTGGTATTGACTAATCTCTTTTTGTGGACTGCATACTTTTATTGGGTGATATCTTTCCCAGGACAGACTCTTGCATGATGCACTTGCAGATGTGTTGAAGTATGTTGCCTGGCATGCATGATAATATAGGGAAATGGTCCCTTTGTGTTTTGGGGAAACCTTGGTTCTGGTTAGGAGTCCATTATTCCCTGTTTCTTTTGATCCTGCATAAACTTCAAACCAAGTTGGTAGACAAGATTACAGCGTGGGACCCATTCCATATGGACCCTAGTATGATAGGATTCCATCTTTGACCCAGACAGAGGCCCCAGATCAATTGGGTCTACTAAACTTATGAGCATTCATTTTTGTACCCAGCCATGAGACATCTTGCATGGCTATTCCCAAAGCCTGCATATGCCTCCTAGGGTCAATCCCCCTGATTCATGGAGTGGCCATGATTGGGTGTTAACCTTGTTGCGCTTAGCCATTAACAGGCCCTTGTCAGGGATACTGGCTTAGCTTTCATGACAGAGATTCTGGTTGGCAGAGGCTGTGCCTCTATCTCAGAGACCTATGTAACTGCTGCATATCCTGCCTGCCTCTTCTAACACAAAACCGCATGTGTCTGTGAAATATTCAACATTCTGGTCTCCAAGAGAAGACTTCAGTTCCAGTTTCTACGGAGTCATAAAGAGAGGCTCTTCATTCAACTGAGAGCAAAGTGGCCAAGTTAAGAGTATTTACTGTCTAGAATTATGTGAGGATTTTGACATAGAAACCCTATTGGGTTTGATAGCCAACAGTGTCCTCCATAGTCCATTAAAGTTGTAACTGATTGTGGTACTTGAATAGTCAACTGTTGTCCCAAGGTCATCTTGTCAGTTTACTGTGTCAGCAGAGCACTGGCCGTGAGTGCCCTGAAGCAGCTGCTTTGACAGGTGTGACACCAGACAAAGCCAGGATTCCATGACCTGGGTTAAGACTCCTATGATCATTCCCTTTCATTTTTGGACATATAGGAAGAAGGGTTTAGTTGTCTGGCCATTCTATGCCTGGGGCCTGAGGTAAGGCCTTTTTGATTAGCTTGGTCAGCTTCCCAGGAAAAGGGCTCCTTTTCTCTTCCTTTTGTAACTTCATAGAGGGGTTTGGCCAATAATGAAAAATTTGGGATCCAGATGCAAACTCCATGTCTTGATCCTAATTGTTCTCTGACTACAACACTGATTTTCCCCATATTTATGACTTTCTTGTCTCCTGCCTTCAAGCTTTCCAGGAGAGCTTCTCAATATGTTTGTAGATTGTTTGTCCTAAGGGAATGAAACTCCCAACCTATTATATCTGGTACAAGTTTGTGTTCTGTAAAATCAAAGAATGAATTTTAGGAATGACAGAGATTAAGAGTAGAATATGTTATTGAGAGAAAGAAAGCTTCTGTCTGAGAGACAGAAGAGGTCCCGAGCAGATTACCAAGGACTCTGGCTTTTCCAGGGACTTTTATAGAGTAAAATCATGGGGCAAGACAAGTTCAAGGTGGGGAAAACTGGAAACTCACAAGGCAGATGGACATAAGGTGTAACATAACTATAGTTAGCCAATAAGATTAGTAATTCAGATAAAATCAATTAAATTGTGGACAAATGGGGAAGTGAGTCTTAGAGAGCAGTGACTCTTCCCTAGGTAGTTGGAATGGTGACTCCTGACTTCCTCAGGATGATAGGGAGCTATTTAGAATATCAGTCCTTAGGATATGAACGCATTTGTTTGATCTTTTGTCTTCAAGATTGGCCCACAGCAGAAGGTGCCTGTCTCCCCCACAATAGCAAGGTATCCAGGCTTCTGTACTAGCTCCTTCAAGGACTTAGCCCTGTCTCATTGCCTAGAATATTTCTAACTAACTCAGCTGCCTGTAACACTCTGTTTTACATTTGGGCCCTGATTTGGTTCAGGGGTCTGGTCTTGAGTGTATGCTTGGACATTCATCATACCTTTGGGAATACGATCCTCCAGCCAAGGAAAGGCTGTCTGCATAGCTCTCCAGTGCTCCTTAATATTGAGTAGCACCAGGAGTTGTTTATAATCTGTCCAATTTGGGTTGTGTATTTGAAAGATACTGATAGAATTTTCAGCATGGCTAAAAAGATGGAAATATGAAATAAAAGTGGCCTTTATTTTAAGAACATAGGGAGAGAACCCCACCACCACCACCACCACCACTGAGGTCTGGCTTTTCTCTCTGCGAGGCACGTGTTGGGGGTGGGGCTACATATAGTTTAGGTTTGGGATGGTGCCTAAGGGACATCACTGATGCATAGGTAGCCCATTGGAATTCGTTTCGGGCGTCACAGGTAAATTGCTTAGGGACAGGGAAGGTGACCTCAAGATAGAGCCTCTTGGTTCGCCTCCCAGTCTCCCACCACTGCAGTGTCCCATTTAGGGCAAAATCCTTTCAGATACTTTGCATTAGATTTGTGAGTGCTTTCAGCAGGGGGTATGATGCTTCCAGTGGGTCAGTGGTTGAGAATGAATGATAAAACTAAGGCCCATTGTCCCCTTTAGATTTGAACTCCTGCATCATAATAAAGAGGTGCCCCAATCTTTTGGAGGGACATCTGTAGGACCATTGTACAGCCTAATCTAAATGGGCTTATTTGTTCTGCTGGCTGATCCTTGAGACTTTATTTTTTCCCCTGGGGGGAGGTGGAGGTCCTACCTCCTCTTCTTGGGGGAGAGTGTCAGAGACTTGGCTGATTTCTGATTCTGATTCCCTACAAATGGGCCTTAGTAAAAGTGAGTAAATTGGAGTCTAAGTGTGATGGAATAATCCCTGTCTCTTCTGGCGGCTCTTGTAGGATTGGTTTTTCTTGGGTTCCTTGTTGTTTTACTTTAGCCCTTGAGCTACTGGCAAAGTGAATTCCCCTTTGTCTATTAGCCAGCCAGAGTGACAAGGGTTTTACAGTGTGCTGCCACACAGGGCTGAAGTCATGTTTGAACCACATTTCACAATTAAGTCTCAGGCGCTAGGGGGTTAACTGCACCCCATATTTTCCAGCATAACCTTTGCTAATGTTCTTCAGCTTACATGCTAATGGAGTGGGTTTCCATGCTTCTCCCATCTTTACTCAAGTATGCACACTGCACTTACAATTACTTTCACTGCAGACCAGCTAGACTGCCTTCTTTGCTGAAGTTTTCAGGAACCATTTATTAATCTGAGGTTACATAATCTGAAACTCAGATCTCACAATTTACCTACCATTTGTGAGGTACCTCCATAAGCCATATGAGAATTCCCCCTAGTCCCAGTCATTCCCACACTTACCCAACCAGACAGTCTATAAGACTTGCGGTCGCACATACTTCACTCTACTAATGCGTGCTCATGCACTTCACCTTACCCCATTGTTCTCATCCAAGTGTTGAATTTCCTCTTTCTGAGACACTCCTTCTCCCCCGCAGTTCCAGCACTCTCTTGAGCCTTCTTCATGGACCATTCTCAGGTTCCCTACTTGAGATGTAGGTTTCATCTGACTTAATCTAGATAAGGTTGGCCAATTCTTGGTACAGGCTACTACTGTTTGGGATGCTGGTGTAGTCCAAGTTTTGGTCTGAGTTGAGAGTAGTTGGTTCTCCTGGGAAGTGATTGCTTCCCCGTTCGTTCACAACAGGTTTCCCCTGGGCCTCTTACCGTACAATAGTCCTGTGGCACACTGTTCCAGAATTGTCCTGAACCCCACACCCTTTAGGTACTGTTGTGCTGGCTGGGGAAAGGTTGACCCCCTGCAGAGATTGCCTCTATAAACTGAAGTCACACCTGGAGGCACCAGAGATCTCAGGACTCTCATAGCTCGGGGGCCTCCTGGGCCTGCAGGCAGAGGAGACAAATAACCTGTCATCTCTGGCCTCTTCTTGGTCACCAGAAATGTTGCAGAATCCAAGAGATCAGACAGAGAAATGGGGGAAAAACAGGAGAATTTTATTAGGTGTATACCTGGCTCAGTGGACTTCTGTGTGTCCAAAATGGCTAAGCGCTGAACAAAAGAGCCCCCTTTTTACAGTTTGTGATGTCAACCAAGCAGAGGTACAGAAGCAAGTCAAAGGCAATCATCCTAGTAGCATCCCATCTTATCTTAATCATGAAAGGAAACACATCCTGTATATCTCAGGATGTCAGGATGTTGTAAAGTCTGTTTACAGTCCCCATTTGTCAGTTTCCCCATGAGAGAAATGCTTAAAGTGTCTTTTTTATTAGTGAGAAAGCAAGGGACATAATCCTTAGGGAGGAGTTGCCCAAGAAGCTGCTGGCCTGGAGCTGGGAAGATTTCCCAGGAAAGGCTAGTTTCTCTCTAAGGTAGTAGAATTCTGTTTGTCAGTATCTTCGTGAGGATCATTGCCTCTGTGTTCATTAGACACATTGGCCTGTAGGTTTCTGTTTTAGTTGAGTCCTTGTCTGTTTTGGAATTAAGATAATGCTAACTTTCAGGAATGAATTTGTTAGCAGTTCTTCCCTTTCAGTTTTATTAAGGAGTTTGAGAAGTTATGGCATTAGCTCAACCCTGAAGTTCTTACAGAATTCAGTAATGAATCTATCAAGTTCTGCGATTTTCTTCAGTAAGTAGGTTTTTATTACTACTCCAATTTCATAGTTATTACATTTTTTAGGGTTTTTGTATTTTCTTGGTTCAGTTTTGATAATTCATGTTTTTAGGAACCTCAGTTTCTTTTAGATTCTCCAATTTTTGAAGTAATTATTAATAGTCTTGAATTTCAGGAGTGTCCATTGTGATTCACATTTTTCATTCTTTTATTTTTGGATCTTTTATTTTTGTTTTGTTTTTGGAAGCTTGGGTAAAGGTTTGTCTTCTGGTTATTCTTTTGAAGAATCAGCTCTTTAATTCATGAATTGTGTTTTTTAAAATAATTTTTCAATTTCATTAATTTCTGTTTTGATTTTTGTACTTTCTTGTACTAGTTTTGAATATGGATTGGTTTTGTCTTTCTAGGATCTTGATGAGCATTATTAGTTTTTTTTGTTTTTGTTTATTCTCAATGTTTTTGCATAATTTCTGTGGTTTCTTTTGCCATTAATTTCTAATTTTATTACACAGTGACTTAATAATGATCACGGGATAATTTTGATTCTTTTATACTTATTTAAGCATGATTTATGGGCTAGTATATGGTCTATTTTGAAGAAAGTTCCATTTGCTACTGAGAAGAATATGTATTCTGTTGTTGTGTATTGTGTAGATACTTAGTAAATCCATTTCTTTTAACATGTAGTTTAACTTATATTTCTTCCTTGATATTTTGTCTAGTTGATCTATCTGTTATAGCAACTTTAGGTTTACTAGAGGCAAAGAAACTGAGGGGCACTTGAAGAAGTAGAGGGAACCAAGATTTATTAAATGGGCAGACCCAGAGGAGCTGAGAACTCCAAAGTCTGAGCCATGAGCTAGTTGTAGGAAGTTACTTTTTATAACATCAGGTAGAGCAGGGGTTTTTTTTGTGTGTGTAAATTGAATTTTACAAATATGGGAACAAACTGGAAATAATGACAGGTCAGGCACAGCTTATACCGCTAGTACATTTTGTTTACATAAAGAAGGAACATTGTAGACTATTGACATATTTGGGTTCTGAAATGTTTCGAACACAAAATCTTTTCTTCATGTCGTGATAGTGGAGTATTGAGACTCCCCACTATAGCTATTGATGTTTATCTGATCTTTATGTTTTATAAAGTTAAATGTGCTAGTATTAAGTGCGTATGTATTTATAGTTTTTATTTCTTCCTTATGAATTGTTCCCTTAACCAACATGTGTTTTCTTTGCTCATCTGATCACTGATCTCTTGGAAGTCTTCTTGGCTGAAAATGATAGCTATTCCCGCTTGCTTGGGGGCTCCCATTGCATGGAACATTGTTTTGTATTCTTTGATTTTTAGCCTATAAATTTCTTTTTGGATTAAATGTGTTTCTTGTTTCTTTTGCCATTAATTTCAAAGGTATACCATTAAACTCAAAGGTATACCATTGAGTTTTGTTCATGATCCAGTCTGCCAGTTTGTATCTGGAAACTTGAGACCACTCACATTGACAATTTTAAGTGAAAGGTATTGATGTATTACTCAGATAGGGGGGAGAAACAGTGAGTCTCAAGTTCTATTTTTTTTCACACTCACAGTTTTGTGTGCGGATGCTGAATCCTGCCCCACCTTTCCTGCTGGGCATGGTTAGTTAATGGGCCCCACCTTAGGGCACTTGTCACTGGAGCTGCTCTTAGTTTCGGCATTCTCCTTTGCATCCCAAGTCCCTGCTTTTTTTGCTTAGCTTGTGTTAGTGGAGACTGGTCTACTTCCCTGGGAGCCTGGGTTAGCATTCCAGACTATTTCATTCTTGTCCCTGTGTGTTCAGTTTCTCCATGTTTTCTAGTTTTTCTGGTGCTTTTTTCTTTATTAATGCAGTTCTCTTTTCTCCTCCTCCTCCTCCTCCTCCTCCTCCTCCTCCTCCTCCTCCTCCTATTCCTCCTCCTTCTTCCTGAAGAGGCTGTATTATGCTATTGGTCTTTACTCTGCTATTTTTAGTCTGCATTTTTAAACAACTGTGTTAAAAATATTTCTTTCTAAAGAAGTGAACAGTTCTTCAGCGTTTTCCACTTGGTCAAATGTATGCAATAGTTTGCCTTTTATTTTCCTGCAGGCTGTCTTTTGAAGCCCTCCTCTACGCCTTGCCCACCTGAATTATTGTACTCTAGATCTGTTCTTCACCTGTATCTTGAAATGCCCATCTCTCTCCTGTGATAGATTTTTTTCCCCTTATGTCCTGGGGCCCTTGGTTTTGTGGAGCACATCCATTCATAGCTTTCTTGGAAGAGTATCATAAGAAATAAATTTCAGTGAGACCTACTCTCCACCGCCAAATATCTCATTTTATCCTCACACTTGATTAATTGGAATTTCAAGTTGAAAAGTAATTTCTTTTCTCTTTCTTTCTTTGTTTCTTTGTTTGTTTGTTTCTTTCTTTCTCTTTTTTTTCTTTCTTCTTTCTTTCTGTCCATCTGTCTGTCTGTCCATCCATTCTTTCTTCCTTCCTTCCTTCCTTCCTTCCTTCCTTTCTTCCTTCCTGTCTTTTTGAAACAGGGTCTTACTATGTAGTTCAGGCTAGCCTTGAGCTCACTTTGTATCCCAGGCTGGTCTCAAATTTGCAATGATCTTCTTGCCTCAGCCTCTCCAGTACTGGGATTATGGGTGTGTGCCATCATATCCGGCTTGAAAAGTAATTTCTCTTGAAAACTTTGAAGGTATTATTTGTCTCCTAGCTTTTAACTTTACAGTTGATAAGTGTGACCTAGGTTCATGATTTTCTGTAAGTAGTGTTTTTGTATCTGGAAGACTTAGTACAAATATCCTCACCTTTAGAGTGGCTGGGATTACAGACATGTGCCACTGCACCTAGCTTCTGGCTTACTTGTACTTCTATAATAACATATTCCTTCTAGTCTGGGCTTTATGAGGTTCTGGTGTGAGCATATCTTTCTTCTTTTTGGCATCTAGTATTTAGTGTGCTGGATCTGCTAACCTTCCTTCTGTTCTGTCTTGTAAAAATGTGTTGACTTTTCTCACCTGCTCTGCTCTTCCATTATTTATCTGGGACTGTGTACCTGCTTGGAATGTTTACTCTCATTTTAATTGGCTTTGTGAAGTACAGAGGTGTTTAATATATTATGTTAAGCTTGATATCACTAGGAGAATTTTCTGTGCTATCACGTGGTGAATCATTTTGGAATGCTTTATCTGTTTCTTCACTTTAAACTTTTAAATATTAAGGTTGCTTAAAAAGCAGGCCTTTTCCTAAGCTATTGTTTGTATGGTTGAACAGGATACAGCTGAAGCCATTACTGCCATGTCCTAGGCTTATTTAGTGGTCCCAGTGGATATCAGTGTGGCCTAAAAAGGGGGCCCCCAGGACCTTGAGTAGCCATGACTAGGATGTGGCGTTCAAATACCCACTCTATGCTCAGGGGAGCTGGCCAAGGTCTAAGGCCATTTAGTGGAAAGATTCCTAGATTTCCTTTTCTTCCTCTTTCCTCTTTAATATATGAAATTATTTATGACCACAGCTCTTTTTTAAAAAATGGAAAAGGCTGAAGTTCTTTTAATATTTAACCCTCAACAAATTTGCTTTGCTCATTTTCTTCTCTCAAGAGTAGCTTTTTAAGTCAGTTTAGAATATAGCTTACCATATCTTTACCACTGGGGGTGTGTGTTTTAAGAAAGATATAAGGGGCTGGGGATTTAGCTCAGCGGCATAAGCACCTGCCTTGCAAAGTAGGCGGTTGTGAGTTTGATTCCCGGTACCGATAAAAATGAAAAAGACAAAAAAAAAAAGATATAATAAATAATATAAACTTTTACTTCTTTTCTTCATCAGTGATACCCTGTGAAAATGTTTCTGTGGTAGGGTGTGTAGGCATGCATGATCAAATATGGTACAGATATATCACAATTGTGTCATTAAAAATTTAAGATGCCTCTACTGTTTTTTTTTTTTTTCACATTATTCAGCTTCAGTGATGTTTTCTATTCAGGCTTCCTTGAACATATGTGTGAGTGCTTCCTTTGGGCAGACACTAAGAATGGAATGGGGCAAGAACTGGTACACTGTGTCCCATGGCCACGTCTGGTCCATTGTTTATATGGCCTGCAGCTAAGAATGTTTTTTTTTCTTTTAAAATTATTTATTAAATGTCTCATCTTTTCAAAGACCACCTGTCATATATAATGAATACCCAAATGTGTTTGTGTTTATTTATAGGCTCTATTCTGTTGCACTGACTCACTTGATATATTCCTATTTAAAATATTAGCTTTTTATAATATATTTTGATTCCTGGTAGGGAAATCTCCTCTCTCTTCTCATTCTTTTTCAGAATTGCATTGGCTATTTTTGCATGTTAACTCTTTTCTATAAATCTTAGGACGGCTGAAGTTAACCCAAAACTGTTTGGTATTTTTATTGGACTTTGATATAAATTGAATTTTAGCTTAATTTGGGGATGTTAACATGGTCTTTAGTTCATTTGCACTACTATAAAAATCCCCAAGACTGACTAATTTGTAAAGCACAGAATCTGTTTTTTACAGGCCTGAATACTGAGGAGTTGGCTTCGGTGTCTGGCAAGGCCCTATTCTGTGCTCCCAGGAGGCATCTGGGGGAAGGTAGTCAGTGTTGTGGCCTCATGTGGCAGAAGGCGGAAGAGCAGAGAGGACAAAGCCACTCCTAAAAGCCCTTTGGATAAAGCCCTAATATATTGTGAAGGTAGAGCCTTCATGACTTAATCGCTTCCCCAAAGGCCTCACCTCTGTGTCATAGTTCATCATATTTATAAATATATTTTGATACATTTACATGCCATTGTATTTATATGACCCATTAATCCACTGGATTGCTTCTATTTTTTGCTTTTTGTGACTAATGCTGCCGTGAATATCAGTGTTCCATATACAAACATTGCTGTGCCATTTTACATTCTCACTAGCAAAATGCAAGGATTCCAGTTTCTTTGCATCATAACCCAAACTTATTTTTCTAATTATAGCCATTTTAGAAAGTGTAAAGGAATATATAGTTTGGATTTTAATGTTGAACATCTTTTCATATACTGTACTTATGGGCACGTGTATAGTTCTTCGTATGATTATCCATTCAAATTTTTGGCCTGGTTTTCAGTGTTGTTTGTTCTTCTTGTTAAGTTGTGTAAGAGTTTTCAACACATTCCAGATATTAAATCCACATTGAGACATGATTTAAGATATTTTATTTATTCTTATTCACAGAGTAGTGAAGAGGTTGCCTTTTCACTTTGTACAGAGTATGCTGTGATGCACAAAAGATTCAAATTTTGGTGAAATTTAGTTAATCTGTTCTCACTTTTGCTGTTTGTGGTTTTGGTATCATATCCAAGAAATCACTTACAAGTCCAATGCCATGAAGCTCTCCCTGTACATTTTCATTTAAGAGTTACATTTAGATCTCCGATCCATTTTGAGTTATTTTTGCTTATGGTGTAAGGGAAAGGCCCACCATGTACATGTGGATATCCATTTTCCCCAGCATCACTGCAGGAAGAACTGTCTTTTCCTCATTAGGTACCCTTTTCCTCATTAGGTGCTTTTGCGGAATAGCATTTAACTTTACAAGGGAGTTGGTTTCTTTGTTTTCTATTCTATTCTTTTTGTTTATATGTCTGTCTCTACCATACTATACTGTTTTGGTTATTATAGTTCTATAGCAAGTTTTAAATCAGAAAATTTGAGTTCTCCAATATGCTTTTTGTTTTCAATATTGTTTTGGCTATTTATGGTCCTTTGAATTCCATTTAAATTTTAGTATATATTTTTCTAATTGTGTAAAAAAAATTCCAGAATCATGGAACAGATTCTGTGATCATAATCATGGGAAGAAATTAAGTTAATAACCAAGATACCACTGTATATGTAGAAACGTTTTCCTAATTTACCTTCCAGGCTATTTGTTGTTATATGGAAACACAATTTATTTTTACACATTGATTTTGTATCCTACAATTTTGCTGATTTTCCCATTAGTTTTAGCTTTAGGATATTCTGTACATCTACAGGTTTTTTTTACACAGAACAATAAATTTTTATTATCTTCAATTCTGGTGCATAAAGAATAATAGTCCTAGAGGAGGAAACAGAGGAAAAGACTGGATATTGAGGTGGATTTCTGGGCAGGTTAATTGTTCATAATCATTTTTAGATATAGGGCTTTCCTTTTATTTGACAATTTTTACTAACAGTTCTTGCAATACTAAAAGTCTTTCATAGGTCAAGATAAATGAAAAACAGCAAGCAAAATAGTTTCTTTAGTATATCAGGATATTAGAAATAACTTGTCTTCTTTGTACTTTCACATACTTTTAAATGTCTAAATTTGAAACTTTTTAAAAAAACATTTTTGTGACTTTTAAAAATACCATAGTTATGGCAATGGATTTTCCTGAAGTATAGATCATAGTTGTTTCATAAATGATCAAGATACACGAACAATCTCAGATGTTCTTGAAAACACATTTAAGGGTACAGCACATGAATGAAGAATAATTCATTTTGCACTGAAAATTTTGTCTTTGGTTACTATGACTTGGATAAATCACAAAACAGAATTTTAAAGTTTTCTCAATAGGCTTTCTTCTAGGTTTCTAGGCTTTTGTCTCCTTATAATTGACATTATTGGGCTCTTGTATTGTTTGTGTTGGTCATGATTTACTCTTGAAAAACCATTGTAACAGCAAAATAGATGTGAAAGAGATCTTCCCCAATGCAAGGGAAATAATCTGCATCAATAACAAAGTCCAAGGCCTAGGTGTTCTAGGCTGTTCTTGGAAAGTAGACCAGTCAACAGTCTTAAAATCTTTTTGTTTCACAATTCTTTTCCTTTTTCACAATTTGTAGTCACTGTCCTTGTCTTCTATTCTGAAAAACAAAAAACAACTTTTCTGTTTGATGACCAGGTGTTTTCATTGGCACAGAATGATTTGGAATAAACCCCAAAGACAATAGAATGTTAGCTCTCCCTTCCAGTCATGTCCTCCTCTGGGATCAACATCCAGTTACTGTTTGTCAGTCATCTCATCTCACCTGAGTTCCTTGGTCAGGCGATTGGGACCATCAGGGAGAACCCACTGTCTAGGGTGGCCTCCTGCACCTGCTATCTTCTCGGGAGCATCTTTTGGCCTCCTCCAGAGTGACCAAGATGCGGTACCAGTGCTGCTCAGCAGCTCCTCCTTTTGGTAGTCTGAGTCATCCTTCCAGTCATCCAGCTCCTTTAGGCCCCGACCAGCTGCTCTACTGCAAAGGCACTGCCTTGGGCTGTGTGTCCCTCTCCCGCTCTCCCTCTCCTCGTCTATGTAGCCTTCCTCCTGCAGAAGCAACAAGGCCCCTTTGAAGGTAGCACTCAGGGCCATCTCCTGGCTCCTGCCACCACCTGCCTCCCTCTTAGGAAGGTCACCCTCACCCGGCACCACGTCCACCTGCAAGTCATTCCACTCCTTGTGTGGCTCGCACAGCTCTGCCATGTCTGACATGGCTGAAACCGCTGGTATCTGTGCTTTCAATTTGGGAATGTTTTCTTTCTCTCCCCTTTAGATATTTTACCTATTAAATTTTGAAATTTAGATTTTTAAGTTAACAAATGTAAGTTGTATGTATTTGTCACAGAAAACATAATATTAGGAAATATACATATATATAGTGGAATGGTTACACTGAGCTAATCAACATATTCTTTGATACTGTGATTTGAGCAACTATTTCTAAGATGATAATATGTAATCTATTAACAGGTGATTTCTTACTGTTTTTTTTTTTGTGTGTGTAGTTCTGTATTACGTGTACCCTTACACCGCTTTGTTTTGTTTTGTGTTTTTCTCTTTTTCCTTTTAAATAAAATTTAAAAAAACATATTCATTATTTTAACGCTTTCTGTAGTAAGGACACATAAAATTTATTTTCTTAGCAACTTTTAGGAGTACGGTATGTTATTATTAACTATATTACCATATTGTACAACAAATCTTTTGAACTTACTCTACCTGTCTGAAGTTTTCTGTCTTTTTACCAGTGTGTCTCCAGTCCCCCAAGGGTACTAATTTTTATTATTTATTAAGACAATACGTATTCTTTTGGCCTGTCACTTTCTGGGGAGGTATGATGACCTTCTTATTGGAACTGAATCCCAATTACTTTTTTCAGTTTTAGAGTCATTGGAAGCATGTGTTCTTGCTTCTGAAACTGACACTTGCCAGTCCTCCATGCATGAAGCATCTGTTCAATACACATTTCTTGGAAACCTACTTTATAGCTAGCACTAGAGAAACAGAAACCTTTAGTGTTCCTCCAGAGGAGAGAAGACACAGTGCCACACAGGTGTGAAGCTGTGGAAGGCAGCAGGGGCATGAAGGCATTGACTTAGAGGACCATCTATGCCCTTGCACTGTGCATATCAGTACCTGATGAATATAATGGCAAAAGAAGAGTAACTTCCTCTCCCCACTCTTCTAGTTTTCCATTAGTACGATCCAAATCATTTTTACCAAGTCTACGGTGTAGATAAAGCTTCTCACAACAAAGAATGTTTTGCATCACAAATTGAAGTTACCTGAAACATACAGATTGGTACCATCTGTTTCATGCATTATGGAAACACAGAAAGTGAATGACTGATTCCTCCAGGATTGGAATGATTTGTATTTATCGAATGCGATGAACTAAAGAGTTCCAAGGTAGAAAGCCTGAAACCAAAGCTGTGGTCCAAAATTGCTCTCCTGAGCTGACACAGCTGAGCCTGAAGAAGGATGCAGAGAACATAGTCTAAGTGGAGGGAGTAGCTTGTGCCTGATGCAGTGGTGTGGAAGTTTGTGCTGTGTAGAGGAAAAAGAGAATAGCTGAGTGCTTAGCAGAATGATGGGAATTAGACTGGGAGAGGGAGGTGGGATTCAGTTTAAAATGTCTTGCCAGTTTGGATTTTAGCCTAGAAACAACAAAGAAGCACAAAAAATATTTCGCATAGTAAAGACATGTAGCGTGTTTTAATGACTTGGAAGGAGAAAGGTCAGAGTGTAACACTACAGTTTAGAGGTTTCTGCAAAACCTAATGCAGATACTGCAGAGGGCATTTATGTGGCAGCAGTAGCAGCATAAGAATGAAGGGAGAAGCAATATTGTTGACATTTCAGAACAGTTAGTATGACCTCAGACATCTAGACATGGCTTAAGTTCTCTGACGAAACTGAGAGTCAGTTATTTGAAAATATTCTGAAATTCCTTCATGTGCCACATGAATTTAGATGTTTAGTTATGGCCTTTGTAGTCTTTAACTCACTGAACATCTGAATTATGTAGTAGCAGGTGACTTGTCCAGGTTAGTAAAACTGGCTTTGCCTTCATCTGGGAAAGTGCACTGTTTGGACCTTAGTCGTAAACAGAGATTGGAAAATGAGATTGAGTTCGCCAGGTATGTTTGAAACACATCAAAGATGGAAGGAGGTGTTGCTTTCTGAATGTCTTCTTGCACTCATTTGGGTCTGGCATGGGGAAGAAAAGAGCATGAAGGAATCAGGAGATCCCGTGACTTGCAGCAGAGAGATAGGCATTGGGAGTGATGGAGTGCACATGGAGAATGCATGGACTGGGGATGAAGAGTGGGGATCTACCTGCTCTCATCCTTCAAGAACTTATTAGTAAGAATAGGAGAGAGAGGGGATACATAGAATGTGGACTTTTAACTGAAGAGAACTAAAGCACTCCCAAGAAAGGGAGTGATGCCCTGCAGGTTGGTGTATGGATGTGATAGAGGATTCTGGAATGACTCTGGGATTGCACATCCTGACCTGGTGTGTTCCACTCTTTCCACTCTTCTTCAGTCTCACTTTCTCGGCCTTTGGGTGCCCACTCCTCACCTGCCCTCCCTGGTCTCCAGCAACCTCCTCACTTGCCGTGACTTTACTCATCTCTTACTCAGTGGTAGCATTTTCACTAGCAAATGAAAACCTTCAGTGATCCTATGGGAGAACTGTGTCCAGCTGCTCAAGCCCACCCAATTTCTGTTTTTAGCTTCCCCCCTCCTTAAAAATAAACAGCATCAGGTTCTACTTGCCAAGCCTTTGTCACAGTCTCCAGCAGCCATTCCTCCAGCCATCTGCCTCTCCAGATGCTCAGCCTGGCCCTTCTCCCTGCTCTGCCCCGCATGCAGACCTTCTGTGGCCAAGTGAGGAGCCCACAAGCTCAGCAGCCTTCAGCCCCAGAGCTCCATGCACCTCCCACCCCATGCCCAGTTCTGGCCTCACTTTCACCCCCACTCTGTACCCTGCAACCCAGTCTTAGCTTGTTTGCCCTGCCAATCCTGTGATTCCCAGGAATAGGATGCTGACTGAAAAAAGAGAGGAGTTGCTGTGGAGATATGAATAAACATATGGAGCTGGTGGATACCTCACAGCAAGAAGTACAATCTAGTATGACAGAAGTTTAGGTCAACTTTGAATTTCAGTTGATTTAGTTTGCATTCCTCATCTTTGGAAGTCACTGTCAGAGGGAAGTGTGAAGCCGCCACTGAGCTCTACTGCATTCCTGCATCCTGTCTGTTCTGTTGGTTCCGGGTATTGCTGGTTTAGCCCAGGACCCTATGCTGGAGACTGAAGAGTGGGTTATACTGATATTCCCATGGAGAGAAACCGCTCCACTCCCTTGACATATGTCACAGACATGGGGACAACTGGCCACACCTGTAGTGGAAGAGAGTGATTCTTTCTACCTTATCTCAGCTGCAATTCCCTTGGCCTCTAAGTTTCAGGGTGGTAGGGTGAGGAAGCTTTGATCTGATGAGTACACCTTGTCTCAGGATGGTGGAGGCACAGAATGCTCTTCTCATTCTCAGAGCTGATGCTCAGTTCTGGGCATGGCTACGTGTGTCTAGCACTGGGGTTCTGGAAGCTATTTCCCTGCCCTGGTTGATTTCTCTGGGCTCCAGCAAAATGGGGGCATGTTTAGGCGTTGCTCATAATGCCCCATAGACTGAGCAGGAAGTCTGTTCTGCAGTGGGTATGAAAGGAGACAGTCCATCTATTGATATTTTGAGCCTTTTGGTCCTACGTGTGGCCGTATGTTTGATATCCCAGCACCCCAGCCCACCAAATGCTACAGTCACTTCTTAGTCCTTGAGATGGCCAAACATGCCAAGGAACTTTCCAAGTAACCTGTGGAGGGCAATGCCACTCCCAAATTTTTTCTGCCAGACTATTGGAATGCTACAGACTCAGCTGTCCTGTAGGAAGAGACTCAGCCAGACCAGAGCTCTTTTTTATCCTGATAAATTCACATTAATGAAGTTGAAATTCTGCTTGCCCATCATTGCCTTATCTGATCAAGTGGGAAATTCTCATGCTCATATCTCATGGCTCATCATCATTCTCTGGTATTTCTGTTTGCAGTTTATAGTTCCTCAGTACAAATTTCCTTCCTGAGGGTGGTTTTCTGGCTCCTAAGCCAGCAAGATGGATGACTGACTTTTGAGGCATGGCACCTATTCAGAACTGGCTGCATCTTAAATTCAGGGGACCACAGGAGTGATTGCTATGGAACTTCAGAGTAAAAAGAAGTGCCCAGGAAAGAAAGCCCTGAAAATGGGAACTTTGGGAAGTCCTATTTATTGGTGGATCTGCCTGACCTAAGCAAATACACCCTCTGGTCTTGCCTACACCGTATTTTTTCTCCTGAGACTCCTATGTGTGATATTTCCTCTCAACCTCATTAGACAAATGAAAGACCTTCAAGCTGTGGATATCCATAATGTCAGAACTACTGCCTGCTGCAGGGTGTTCAGGAAATGTAAAGAAAAGACAATGGCAACCGAGCCTCACCTGTCTTTACTGTCCGTTACAGCCATACCTCACTGACGTTGCTTTGTTTACCTGTAATCAACTGCAATCTGAGGTATCACACCAGAAATCCCAGAAATAAGCGCTAGGTTTAGGTCGCTTGCAGTTTTGAGTAGTCTGATGTGCACTCGGTACAGCTACCTGCAGGTTCATCACTTGGTCACCCTCTTCATTGTCTGATAGGCTGTGGTGTTTGTGTTGCAGCCAGCCTTACATGGTAGCCTCACATTACGTCCCAGCATCTGTGTACCTCCCTGCATCTCATCCCCTTGGCCCTAGAATTGTATCATCTCTCATCATCAGTGTCGTAAGAGTGAATAGAGGAGGTTAAAGTATTTGGAGAGAAAGATCACATTGACTTAAATTTGTTACAGTACATTGTTATGGTTTTTCTATTACTGGTTGTTAAATCTCTTATATATTAGACTATCATAGGTGTGTACAATAGGAACAGGCCTAGTATTTACAGAGGTTTGTACCACCTGTTTTGGACATCTCCAGTGGAGCTTGGAAAGCATCCAGTGGATAATCCTGTGGGTTCTCCAGATGAATCTCCTCCCCTGCCCTGTTCACACAGACTCATGATGAGAAAAGGCAAGCTCTTTAGCTTTTGCTGTGTATTGGAATAGCCATTTTTCTCTGAGGATGAGGCTATTAAAGTAGACTTTCATTTTCTTAAATGGTTTTATACTATTTTGTTACATTTGATACTATTGTATGTGAAGGACGCTCAACTATGTCAAAGGAAGAGACATTATGGTAGTTACTGTTAATATCCAACTGGATATTGTGGTGAAGTGCTGTATTGCTTACATTGTTCTGTTCTGATCTGCTTTGTTCTGACCTCTTTTTTTGTCTTAATTTCTTTAAAATAAAAAAGAGAAGGCATTTCAATTTTGTTGATTATCATCTATTTTGTCTCTTATTGCTGTCTTGGGGGTCAGGGGATAATTAAGATTTGCCTATGAACTCAGTGATTTCTCCTTTAAATATTTGCATTTTATGGATTCTAACAACCTATGGCTTTAACATTCTTATTTGTTAAAACGAAAAAGCAAAAAAGAAAAAAGCCAGATCTGGAAATGGAACTGTATACTGAGTCATTTCAGACATAAGATGTCCTCTCCTGTCCCCAAGACAACCTCCCTCACAGCTGCTGTTATTTTTACCTTGGTCTTTCTAAGAAGAACCTGAAATGTGTTGGAACGTGTAACTCTGAGAGACTCGGGGTAATCACAGAGCCCAAGGGAGAGCTATAGGGGCCAGGTCTCGGGCTCCTTTCCCTAATCTGCCTACCCTGTTCACCCAGCTCAGCGTCCTCCTGAGGCTGATAACAGCACCACAGGCTAGCTGAAAAATCCCATGAAAAGCAGACAATCCTCTGGGTGTCACTCTATAGATTTTAAAAAATATTCATAATCACTTCTCATGAAAGGACAACCCTTAAGATTGACCAAGCTCTGCACATGCTGTTCTTGGCACAGATACAGGAAAGGCCAGGGAGGCTTGAATCCCCCTCCCTGAATGTCAGGTTGGAGTAGGCACTGCCCAGGGTAGGACCATGGCTGCAGGGTCTGACTCACCGGGTCCCTGAGAAGTCAGATGTCTATGCAGTGGCCCTGGTGCCTGGAGGGAATTATGTGAACGTACTTATGCCAAATATGATAACTCATAGTCTCTTTTCTAAATTTTGTTGGTACCTTTTAGATATACATAATGATCACATTCATCATAGGGAATTTGTACCTGTACATGATATATCTTGCTTCTTTTTTTCCATTCCCTCCCCTTCCTTCGGGCCCTTCCTCCTTTAAATATTTACAAAAGCTTTCATTCTGTTTTTATTCTATTCTTTTTTCTTGTCCCTTTCTGTTTTCCTCCTTTTTCCTCCCTATTCCCCTTCCCATTTGGATATTTTCTTTCAATTTCCCAATATCTGTTATACATTTTGGACCCCATTATACTTCCAGTTTCTCATACTAGAGAGAAAATGAAGTATTTAAATATCTGTGTCAGTATAGTCTCAAGGTGCATTTATTTAGCTAAAAATGACTCAACCTTATCCTTCTTTATGGCAGAGTAGTACTACAGTGTGTAAAAAACCACATCATCTTTATCCATCCAATGGTTGATGGGCATTTGAGATGTGTCCAAGATTTGGCTTTTACAACTGTGCAACTGTAAACATTGTCTTTCTTCCAGTGAAGGTGTTTGGCTCCTTTGTTAAAGATAAGGTATGTTTGGAGTTGTTTCTGCATCTTTTAATGTATTCATTGACCCTCATATCTGATTGTATTGCCAGTACCAAGCTGTTTTTATCACAGTATCTTTGTAGTATAATTTCAAGTCAGAGATTGTGTTGCCCTGCCTTGCCTGTGTTTTCTAGAATTGCCTTGGCTGTTCTAGGTCTCTTCTGATTCCAAATGAATTTTAGTATTGTTTTTTCTAATTCTGTGAGGTATGCTGTTGATATTTTGATATTGCATTAAATATATTGCATTAAATATATTACATATTGCATTAAATCTGTATAACAATTTGGGAATATGGCCATTTTCACTATATTGGTTATTCCTGCCCAAGAATAAGAGATATCTTTCCATTTTCTACTATCTTCTTTGAGTTCCTGTTTAAGAGTACTATAGTTTTCAATGTAAAGGTCTTTTACTTTCTTTGTTAGATTGATTCCTAAGTATTTCTTTCTTTTTTTTCTTGGAAAGGTTATGAAAGGCTTGTGAAAGGTGTGTTCTATTAATTCTTCTCTGAGTGAGGTTGTTATTTATGTGTAAGAATACTATTGAATTTTGAATATTGACTTTGTCTCCAGCTGTGCTGCTGAATTATTAAATCAAGAAATCTTTAAGTAGAACTTTTGGGGTCTTCTATGCAAAGTATTATGTTATCCACAAATAATGATAATTTAACATCTTCCTTTCTTATCCTTATTCTTTTTATTTCTTTTTCTCATCTAGTTGCTCTGGCTAATGTTGCCACAATTATGCTGAATAAGAACGATGACAGTGGACATCCTTGTCTTGTCCCTGATTTTAGAGTGAAAGCTTTTTGGTTTTTTTTTCATTTAGTACAATGTTGGCTTGTCATAGATGACTTTTATCAGATTGAAGGAAGGACCGTCTATTTCAATTTTTGTAAGTTTTCTTTCATGAGTGGGTATTGGGCCTTGTCAGATACTTTTTCTGCATCTATTGAGATGATCATATGATTTTTTTCTTTGGCTTTATTGATGTGGTGTTTTACATTTATTGATTTGTATATGTTGAACCATCCTTGTATTCCTGGGATGAATCCTACTTGGTCACCGTGTATAATCTTCTTGATGATTTGCTGCATTCTACTTGCCAGTATTTTATTGAGGGTTTTTAAATCTATGTTCATTAAGGAGATTGATCTGTAGTTCTCTTTTTTAAGTTGGGGTTTTCTCTGTTTTTGATATCATGGTAATGCTTGTTTCCATGAATGACTTTGGGATTATTGCTTCCCTTACAGTTTCATCAAAGAGTAAGAAGAATAGTGTCCTTTAGAACATTTTGGAGCACTAGGTTGGTGGTCATGAGTTTCTTCAGATGTTCTTTAGCATAGGAGTGCCTTATTTATCCATTAATTTTCAAAGATAGTTTTGCAGGGCTGGAAGTTATTTTCTTTTTGGGCTTTAAATACTTCAAGCTTTCCTTGATTTGAGGATTTGTGTAAAGAAGTCTGCTGAGATTTTGATGGGCTTTCCTTTATAGATTATTTGTTTCTTTTCTCTACCACCTTTTATTATTCTGTTCTTGTGTTGAGTTTTTGGAATCTTAACTATTGTGCACCTTGGTGAAATAAGTTTGACCGTGGCTAACTGGAGTTCTATGTGCCACACTTAAAATCTGTATGTCAAAGTGTTTCCCTACTATCACTGCTAGACAGAGTGGGCAAACAGACCCCAGAACCATGTTGATTAATTCCAATAAGCCCATTTGACCCAGCTATTCTACTTCTGGGCATATTCCCAGAAGAACTGAAAACATCATACCACAGTGATATATGTGCACCGACGTTTATAGCAGCACAATTTGTAACAGCCAGATCTTGGAAACAACCCAAGTGTCCATGAACTGAGGAATGGATAAAAAAGTTGTGGTATTTTTATACAATTGAGTACTACTCAACTATAAAGAATGATCACATTGAGATATTTATAAATAAATGGATGCAACTTGAGACCATACTCATAAGTGAAAAAATAAATCAGACTCACATTTATAAATATTGAATAGTCTCCCTAGTATAAGAAATGATAAGAGTACATAAGATGTTATGATAATCATGGTTTCCCATTATATTACTTTGAAGTCTTATAATGTTTTCATTCATTGGTTGGAATGGTTTTATTCTATTGTGTTTGATTTTATTATGTGTGATGGTATGAACAGCTACTTTGAAGAAAATGAGACATTATGGAGTCATTGCTGATTTAATATCATCTTGCTTTGAAGTCCTACCATGCTTTTGTTCTTCTGTTTCCATTGGTTCTACCATGTTGTGTCTTATTGGATTTTAATATGTGTGCTAGTATAAACAAAATTTTTAAGGAAAATGAGGTATTATAGTAGCCATTGTTCATTATTAATTATTTGGTTTTGAATGTCCTGTAATACTTTAATTCTCTTGAATGGTTTTATACTATTTTGTTATGTTTGGTATTATTGTGTGTGAAGGTATGATCAACTATTTCAAAGAAAAGGGACATTACAGTAGCTACTGTTGATATCCAGTTGTCTTGTTGTGAAGTGTTGTGTTGCTTGCATTGTTTTGTTCTGATTTGCTTTGTTCTGTTCTCTTTTGTTTTATTCTCCTTAAAATAAAAAAATTCTAGCAAGCCAGTTGTAGATTTACAGTGGAAAAGTGAATAATCCCAGAAAACTTGCACCCTTGCTTCTACTGAAGTTCAGGCTGATTTCTGGCTGTGAGTTTGGACCCAGTTTGTTTCCCCTGCAATACTCCTTGTGCCTCCTGCCAGCTTGAAATTGACCCTGCTGACTAGAACTCAGCCACTTGACCTCCTGCCAGCCTGAACTGAATTCTGCCTCACCCTAACACTTGGAGCCAATAGATGGAACCAACCAGTAGCTGCTCTGAGTTCTCAGTTAGCCCCCCTCCAAGATGGCAACCAATCAAACACCCTTCCTGGGACATGTCTGAACTCAAATAACTCACCAACCACTGAACTTCACTTCACCCACTGCTCCATTCCACTGGTTCACTTCTTTATGGAGACCTCTAGGGTTGCCAGAGGTCTGTACACCTGCTGGTTCAAGATGTCCCTCCCACTCAGGGAGTCAGAGCTCAAGGAGAAAGTGCCTCTTGCCATGTCATTCTTCTGCATTGTATTCTCTCTCTTTGCTGTCCCTGTGGGCTTCAATTCTTACTTCAGATCCTTTCTGAGTCCTGGTGACATGCTCCCTCCTTCTTCTCTTTCTTATGTTACTACATTGCAGCATCTGGAGACCAAATTTCAAAGAGAATGTTTTTCTCCTTTTTACCACTTTTCCATCTTCCCAGAAATCTCCAACTTATAGTTAGTTCCTTGATATTTTAATATTCTGAATTTTGAATATTTCAAATACTGTTCTCAACTCATATCCTTTATAATATTTTGAATTCTTTTTTCCTGTCTCATCCTGCCTCTTCAGTGACTGCTAATTGAGTCAGTAAGACCCAGAAAATATGTCTCTTTGCTTTCAAATGCAGAAACCAGTGAGTGTCTTTATTCCCAGAGGTAAAGAGTGCTCAGTAGTGAGTTGCTCCTTCCCCTTTCTCTCTTTCTCCAGGTTATACCATGTAGCTAGCTTTTATCTGCTCTTGCCTGGCAGCTTCCACTGACACCTGCTCATGGTCTCTTGGAGCAGCGGGACAAACGGGCCTTCAGCAGGACATGGCATCAGCACCAGAGGGTGTTCTGCTTTGCATCCTACCTGTGAGGAGGAAGCACTTGGATACGGTGGCTGTAACAGCATACTCCAGAGTGGGGTTGGAGGAGAGAATCATGGTGGGGAAACACACAAACCAGCTAGGTGTGAGTGCACAGAGCAGAACTATAGCAGGCAGGAGAAAAAGAGGGGCATGAACTCCTTTCTCTAGACTGAAACCTCCACAATGCTTCAGGCGAAGTGCACTTATTTTTGAAAGCATGCCCACAGGTGATCCACAGCAAGATCCCCAGAAATAAGACATCCGCCCAACCTCTGGTATAGTCCACTTTGCCTTCTGTGGACTGCAGAGGCTGCTGTCAGTGAACTACTCAGAGTTCGGTTTGTGATTTGGAGCAGAGTGTATGTGAGGATGTGCGTAGTCCTGGAGGCATCCAGCGTGCTGGGGAATATTCTGGCCTGCCCGTTCCCTTTGCTTTGTGTGCCATTGGAATAAGCTGGGGCTGTGGTGCTGTACCCGGTTTTCATTCGGAAGGCACACCCCCAGGGACATGCTGATGGGCTCACACTGCAGCTATACACTGTGACTCACTCAAGAGAAGCCACCAGGATGTTCACTGATGAAAAATAAAGGCTTCATTTGCTTTATGGGATTCCTAGAAAAATATTGCAAGTAGAGGGGTGGGGAAGGAGCAGCAGTATCATTTATTATGATTGCTGGAAAACATTTCTCCAGCCTCCTGTGCTTCTGGCACTAGGATCACCAATGCTCTCGATGTAACTCTGTGCTGTCAGGGAAATAACTGTCCTCAGTTTGAGTTCAGCAACAGAGTGGCTCATGCTGATCCTCCTGCACCCTCAATGTGGAATTCCTCAATGTAATCCAGCAGGTTTATGGGGCAGTTGGCCAGCTCACCGAGGTCAAGTTAACTGGCCCAGAAGATCACTTTGACCTTGACCTCTGATTGTTCTGCTCTTGACATTGAGTTGTTCTTACTAGTTATCACAGAGAACACTTACAGATTTATATGCAGAAAATATCCACATTGTCTCCAAGGGCAGGGTGTGAGGGCTGCTAAGCTACGGCGGTTGTGTTATGCAGTATGGGAGGAGGAAGAGGTAACAATCCTCAGCCAAAATGAACTTGCTTCAGAATACAAATTGTGAGAGCTGTTTTAGTAGTGATCCAGCTCAGGGCTAGAAAGTGCCAGCTTCGGGCTGGCACAAGACAGTATCTTGGGCCCCCTTCATCCCACCCTTGTGATGAAATCCTTCTTGCCGCTTTCCTTACAGGCCAGACACCTCTCCCCACAAGCTCGCCGCCGGCTCCACGCTGCCCTGGCGTCTTGTTCTACCTCGATGCTGATCCTGTTCAACCTGGTGTTTCTTGGGGGCAATCAGGTTGGAAAAACCTATTGGGACAGGATTTTTGTGCAAGGTGAGTTGCCCCAGAGTGCTATTTGCACTCCATTTTTTGCTTTCTACATGTGCATTTGATATTGCAGGTGGGACTTGGGAGAGTCGCTCATTGTTCTTGGTATGTGATCTAGAAATGTACCAGCCAGAAATAGTTTCTTGCATACTTTAAGTTTTCCTGTTTTAGATGTACCGCCTATCTACCACATGTGATTCTTATTTAACATCAAAATGCACTGTCCTTATTCTCTTGAATGTATCGCAACTCCTTTTCCTTATCTTCTTTACTGTTTCTAGATTCTTGTTTTAAGACACTGCAGAGTCTAACCTTGTTCCCTTTGCTACCCTGAACATCCCACTGGAATTGTGTCCTAGAAATCCATGTGCTCCCCTGAGGCTATGGGCATGGTCCCCATGATTGCCAGAGCTGTTGTGGATATTTGTGTCTAAAAATTAGCTGTCAGTCTGCACATTGTATACATCAAGTAGACTGACTCAAGGTCTATGGCAAGCCCACACTTGCAGCAGATGAAATGCTAGTGTATGGGAATTGTCCAAAAGGCATCATAATCACTGATCACCATTTACTTTGGGCTCCAGCTAAGAGATAAATCAGTTTCTTCAGGGACTTGAGAAATGTAGAACTGCTCATAGTGCACATTACTGAAGCCAATTCACTGTATTTTGAAAGAACAAATTCCCCTGCCCTATATCTCTGACCAGCAGTGTGGTGTTGTGCTTTGGATTTTGGGAAGCTTTGTCAAGCAGTGATGATGTGGCTTGTCATCTCCACATCTGGGTCCCTTAGGAGCCAGCCATGCTTTTGCTGCAGCCCTTTCATACCAGAAATAACCCCAGTGCAGCTGCACGGTTCCTGATTGCCAGCTCAGGAGTCTCAGCTTGACAGGCATGAGGCAGGGGCAAGCTCTAAGGGCCATGGAAGGGCTGTTCTGCTTTAACCTTGTCACTATAGAACCTTCTTTGCTTTCAGAGCTATGTTTTAGATGATGAATCCTGGAAAGACTGTGTTTTTAAGCAGAAGCTGTCCTTCAGTGTAGATGGGAAGTAACAGGGAGCAAAGGATCTAAAGATACAGGAGGTGTTGGTATCTTTTACTTTTCTTGCCTACTCCCATAGAACCTAGTACAGTGTTCTCACTGTGGCTCTGGAGGAAATGCTGCTTTGGAGTTTTGTTTCAGTAAATCTTAGGTACTGTGTGGTGGCTATTGGCGGGGCATTGCACATACAAGGAAGGAAGAGGAAGCACACACAAACATAGGAGCCAAAGATGCAAACACAAATGTGGTGCTTGACTCAGGCCGTTGCATTGCTGATCCCTTGGTGAGTTGATGAAGTGACTGCTTCCCATTGAAGGAGGACCTCTCAGAGGAGGTGACATTTAAACTGAAGCATTAAGTTGGATATTCCCAGCCCATTATATTTGGGTAGTTAGCATTGGTTGCTGCACCAGAAATTCCAAAATCTTGGTAAACTTTCAGTTTTAAAGTTCATTTCGCTAACAGCTCAATACAAATTCAATGACTTGCTAAGCCATAATTTGAGATGTGTATTTTTGGCTCTCCACTATCTTGTCCTGGTAACATGGAGGGGAAGAAAATATGGGGCTTGTGCGCTAACTGATAGAACTTCAGGTAGAAGTGATATGTGACATTTCTGTTCATGCTACATTAGCCAGAGCATGCCACATGACTACCCGCCAAGTACAAGGCCAGGAGATACGCAGATGTGAACAGATGTCCACAGCATTTATCTTAGGCACATGGCAACCAACTAAAGCAACCCGAGAGGCAGTGTAACCGTGAGCTAGAGTTTGGGAAGAGGTGAACTGATGATTGAGATATAAGAGCCAGGACTATGAAGGTCACGGTGAGGCTGTGGTAGTGGGCAGAGGTGTGGTAGTGAGCAGGGAGCTGTGTAGAATGAAATGAGAATGGGACAGAAGGATAACCCTGGGGTCTACTGGCGAATAAGGGAGCAGAGAGAAAGGCAACAGCAATTAGTTCTTTCTGTGGCTGGAAGGCAAGAAGATCACAGCCTTTCTTGCCTGGCACCTGTCACAGGAGATCAGGGGTGTGAGAAATCTGTTCTCTTGCTGCTGGGGTTCCCTTTGTGACCTATGACAGGACACTATGTCCTCAGACTTGGGCATAGTCCTGCACACTCTGATTTTCTGAGGATGTTGGAATCATTTCCCTTCTGGGTCCTGAGGCCAGGAAAGCTCAGCTCCTAAGGAGTTTTCTGAGTCAGGCATTCTCCAGCTGAACTGGCTTGTATTTCAGCTGATCTGCCCCATGGGCCCCAGTCAGGGATGTCTACCAGGCTCTGAGAAATTGCTCCACTTGTCTGTGTCATGCCAGGAGTTTTGCCCCTGGATGACTGAGTTTAGTTGTCTTTTGGAAGGAAGTGAACCAATTAGTGCCAGATTACCCATCCTTGAGATTGCCCGTCCTTGAGATTGCCTCTGGATTTCATCTCATAACAATTTGAGTGGGTAGAAGTTTGTTATGAATGTTCATGTTTTAGTGCCAAAAAAAGAAATTAATGAATCTATAGGATGCTTCCTCAGGCTGTGATGGAGGTGTTAAAAAATATGAATTCTGAAACTCATCTGGCCTCAAAGTTTTCAGATAAGGGATTGTTGACCTATATACATAGCTGCTGGGCAATGAGCCCAGACTTTGACAGCCTGTTGGTCATTGAACTCTTCCTTTGGTTACATGATCAGTTATCAGTGCTCTAAGACATCTCTGCACACTGAAAAATGCAGTGGAATGAGGAATATTTGTGGGGCATGGAGAGCATTTGGGCTCAGTATCTGGATTTCAAGGTTTACTAGAAAGAGACCCTTTTGTCCGTGCCTGGAGGGCTGGAATCTGCTGCAGTGACAGGAGGACCATCAGCCCCATGTCTGTCTCATAGATCTCATCTCACGGAGTCCTGGTGGAGTAGATGTCTGAGGGACAGGGTTTGTCAAGATTTTCAAGTGCCTCCCAACTAATAGGATGTAGATACACATATATCTTAGAAGACCTAGACTTGCTAATTCCAGGCAGCCTTTTCCAGCATCTGTGGCATTCCTGAAAGGTTTCTCTCAGTTAACTTGGAGCAGGTGCCTTGAGGTCAGTATCTCCTTGTCTTTAGTTCACTAAATTATCTGGTGATTTGTTTGCTGTCAGCTGCAGAGTGTATTATAGAGCCTCCATAAAAATTTCTGTCCTGGTCTCGGGTGGTGTGAATGGCAGATGTGATGCTGTTAAACTGCCCTTCCCTCTCTCTTGGGCACCTGTCCATCCTCCAGGAAAGTAAGAAGTGGAAATGTGGAGCACAAACCAAGGCACTGTCTGTGTCCAGTACGTAACATTTTTATCAAGTGTTACCTGTGTTTCTAGGGTCAGAACAGCAATTTTCAGTTTATTCAGCAGAGAATCAGGAATCTATATTTTTGCTTTTACAATCTCTCCAAATTTTACTATTGAAATTTGCTTCAAGTTGCTTGAGGAATTTTAAAGGGTCTGAGAAGCTCATGGCTAGGAATGTGGCCCGCCTGCCCACTCTACTTACTCTAGGAAGGGCAGTGCTAGATTGCAGTAGGTACTGCTGCTGCTGCCATCTCCTCCTTCTCTTTCTCCTTCTCCTTCTCCTCTTCTTCCTTCTTCTCTTCCTCCTTCTGCTCTTCTTCCTCCTCCTCTCCTCTTTCTTCTCCTCCTCTTCCTCTTCTTCTTTGTTTTCTTCTTCCTCCTCCTCCTCCTCCTCCTTCTCTTCTTCTTCTTCTTCTCTAGGTGCTTTTTACATGATCTCTTACAGGAATGTATATATAGAAGTACATCCCCCCGTCTACCTTAAATCCTTACCATTGAAGCCTAAGTTAATATCTTCAAAGAGCAGTTAAATACAGTACTTTTCCATAAATCAAAGGTACTGCTGATTTGAAACTCAGTTCTGCAAAGTCAGTCACCATAAGCCAACTGCAGCCTAAGCATTTTTTTTTTTTTTTTTTTTTTTTTTTTTTTTTTGGTCTTTTTCTTTTTTATGGGTACCTGGGATCGAACTCATGACTGCCTGCTTGCAAGGCAGGTACTTATGCCTCTGAGCTAAATCCCCAACCCCCAGCCTAAACATTCTTGTGGGACTTTTTTTTATAGGCCTAAGAGAGTGGGGGAGAAAAGATATTCAAGAGGGATGGGTATGCATTGCAAACTTATCAGGCTTTCATGTTTGTCCAGGTACAAGATGCTATTCTATCCAAAAAGCCTATTTCTGAACAAAAAATAGCATGCATTTTGTAAAAGGAGAAGAGTTGAAAATGTCTTTCAAGAGGTCAGGCCCCAGATCTCCATCTAGGGCTCTGCATTGACAGCACGGTAGAGACATGTTGCCTGCTGAACATTGTCCTGCCTGACTTCCCAGCATGAGCATACTCGCCATGCACATGCACACTTATGTATCTGCTTTCACTCCAATTACCTGACCTTGTTTGGCAAACCCACCTCAACAGCCTTAGCACTGAGCTCCCACAGTGACCCATTTCCAAGACAATGGGAGTTTGGTTCTTTTTTCTCCAGACTGCAATGAGGGAGGAGTTTGCATTTTTCTCATGCAAGTCAAAACCTTTTCACTTCCCACATTTGCTTACTATTTCTAGCTGAGAGGAGAAAGTGTGTCTTCCCCCTGATTCCTAGCTTGTTTGGACAGTTTAGCCATCTCCTGACTCAAAGTACATTTTATTTATAGCTGAGCCGGAGCATCACATTGGCGGTTTTAGGGGGTTGTGGGTAAATACAAACTCAGTCCCTTCACATCTTCTAAAATTCTTGGGAGTAAAATTTCATTGCTGATGGGAGAAGACAGAAGGCAGATGTCAACACTCAGAGTCCACCTTTTGTGATGACTTCATCTTATACCCTGCTGGCCATCGCCTTTACACAGCACTCACGGGTCTCATTGACTGCTTCCTCCTCCCTGCAGCCTCTGGAAGATCAAGAAGGTTTGAGGAGCAGGAGCTTCCTGCCATGGTATTGCCCGTGAAGCTGGCATGCATTGCTGGGAGAAGCAGTGTGTGCATTTCTTCATGATGACACATGGGCCCAATTCCAGCCATCCTTAGAATCTGAAGTTAGAGCTCTCTGAGGCCCCGGTACCTTTTTGGCACACTGAGTGGGCACCAGGTATTTTGGGTGTTGGTTTTCCTAAAAGTATTTCAGGCTAAGTCACCAGGCAGAGGATGTGAGACACAAAGAGAGTGCTCCTGCAGCAGGCACCTAAGGTCACAATAAAGTCAGAAGATTTCTGACTCATCTAGAAAGGACATACAACCAGAGGACGCTGAACTGTCATCTTCTGTGAGGTCATGTGAAACTTCCCTTAACCAGGAATTTCTCAGACTTTCATTGTGAAGAGAGTTTCATGGAAGATGGGAACACTTAAAAGTATTTTCATATAGAAAGAAAATTGCAGCCATTGTTCTGCATTCAGGGGGAGTCACTTCAATTGTCTCTTACAGGTGGAGTAACACCCAGTTTCTCAAGTTGTTGGGCCAATTCTCTTGAGGGTTTTATGTTAGGGGAGCAGTATCCTGGGGTAAGATAAGGTGGGTCAGGCTTGGTTTTTCTTTGCAAAATGGAATAAAGAATCTTTCACAAGAGGAGAGAAAGAAAGAAAAACCTTAAGAATAGACAGAATAATTTTTAGAGAAGGATATATCTGTGTGGAAGCCAAGGATCTGGAGATCAATGTCTTTAACATTACCCATGCTACTCACACTTTGCAGAGTTCTGCTGTTCTGTGTAATCAGCTTGGGACTACTACTGTATAGGGGAAGAGGCCGTGTCGCTCTTTGTATCTTACTTCTTCATCTTTTATCCTAACTCAAAGGAAAGTAAGTGTTTTCCTACACCTGTAGGGGTTAGAGGCTAATATTCATAGGTTAGCTAATGTAGAATAATCACCTACTCCCAAACTGAATGGTATAAAAAGCAAGCATTTATTGAGTTCATCCATCTCTGTACTGGCTGAAGGCCGGTTGGTCTCAGATAGCCATACCTGTGGGTCTGCCTTGGCTGGACTTTGTGATCTCAGGTGGACCTCACTAGGATAGACTGGCTGATTCTGGTCTGCTTCTGGGAAGAGGTCAGGTTGCTTTCCTTCAGGCTGTCCATGTGTGTTCATGTGATAGCCAGAAAGTACACAAGGCCCTTTCTGGTTTAGGCTGTCACTGTCTGATACACTCTTTCACTACATCATATCATAAGCCTTCAGACCAACCCAAATTCAAGGCCTGAGTGGCAAACGATTCAGCAAATGCTGAAACAGCTGGAAGGAAAAACGTGCTTTCCCCATCCTTTCTGTCTACCTCAGCAGCATCAGCAGAGAGCACCAAAGAGTTGGCACAGTGGTTGTGGCCTTGGGTGGGTGACCCCTGAGGCTGGAAGGTGATAAGAGTCACATTGGTCCCACTTGCCATCCCCTTCCCATCCTCTTCTCAGTGGCCACTTCTCCCTCCTCTCTCTGTAGTACAGAGGTTTTCTCCACTTCCTATGTGATAAAATGAATTCTTTAGCTCCTTTGGGTTTTTTCCCCTCGGTTAATATTTTTTTTCTTCTTCCAGGTTTACAATGCAAAATAAATACATTCATCATAGGAGCTGGTACACATACACACTGCATTTTGATCCTTTTTACTTTGATTACCCTCCATTTTCTCTTCCTCTTATCTTCTCCTGTCCCAAGATTTCTTTCCTACCTCTACAATCTATCTCCCTGTTTCCTAGAATCCATATTTTATTTAACTTCTAAAATATTTATACTTTGGTTTTCTCATATGAGGAAACCATGAAATACTTAGTCTTTTATTAATGATTTACTTCACTCAGCAGTAGGATCTCAAGGTGCATCCATTTTTCTATGAATGACTTAAATGTATCTTTCTTTATGGCTGAGTAATGCTCCATGTGTATAAATAACACATTTTCTTTATCAGTTCACATGTTGATGTGTGTAGCATGTAGGCTGTTTCCAAGATTTAGCTGAGTTGTGCTATTATTTAAAAAATGGGTGTGCATGTATCCCTGTAATATGATATCTTCTGCTGTTTCTCGATGATACCCAGAGAAGTATAGCTGGGTCAACAGAATTTCTATTTTTAGTTTTCTAAATAATCTCCAAGCCAGAGATTTAGCTCAGTGGCTCAAGTGCTCGCCTGACAAGTGTGAGGTCGTGAGTTCGATACCTAATAAATAAATAAATAAATAAATAAATAAAAGAAGAATCTTCATACTGTTTTCCATTATAACTGCACTTACCAACAATGTAGAAGGGATTTTTCTATCCACAGCCTGGTCAGCATTTGTTGTTTTTTTATTTCATGATGATAACCATTTTTTCCTGGAGTTAGATGGAATTTCAGTGTTTTGTGTTTTGTGTTTTTCTGTTTTGTGTTTCTCTAGTGGCCAAAGATGCCAAATAGTTTTTTATGTATCTATTGGCCATTTGTACTTCTTCTTTTGAGTACTGTCTATTCATTTCAGATGCCCACTTTTTGATTGGGTCTTTATTTAGAGGGGTCTAATATTTTTGCCTTCTTTATATAGTCTAGTCTGAGGAGCAGTTGGCATTTTTTCCCATTCTGTAGGTTGTCCCGTCAGTCTGTTGATTGTTTACTTTGCTTTCCAGAAGCTTTTTAATTTGATGTGATCCCATTTGTTGATCGTTGATTTCTGGTGCAAGGGGCATTCTGTTTAGAAAGCCCTTGTCTATGTGCTTGATAGTTTTACCTCTTTAACTTCCAGTAGAGTAATTGCTTCTGTTTTAATATATGTAAGTCTTTGATCTATTTGGAATTAATTTTAATGCAGGATGAGAGATGTGGATCTAGATTCCTTAGTTCTTTTGGCAGGGAAAGCACAGGAGATGGCCTGGGAACTATGTCTGGGCTGCTCTGCGTGTAGCAGCGCAGGAAGCCCCCTCTTGTGTGTGCAGGTTGTCATTCATACTGGTAAGCTCTGGGACACTGGGACATTCAGGCTGATCTGGCCAATCCTTGCTGTGTTCTAGCTTGATCAGAAAATTCTGCAAGGGCTGTTGAGCCCTGGTTCCAGCTAATAGTCAGGTATTCTTTCACTTTGAGCTGCATTCATGTGTAGGATATCTGCCATTCAAATTTTCCTGAGTCCTCTAATTAAACATAATGGCTTGAAGTAGTATCCAGTGTTACTATTTAAATTCTTTATTGTTTAGTAAGTCATCTTTTCATTCACTAATTGAGTTGATAATCTCAACAGCCCTGCAAGATAGTTTGGGCAAACATCATTACAGTGCTTCTAACCCTCTAAGGCTCAGAGAAGTGAGGAAACTTGTTTAGAAACACACAGCTAGGAAGCAGCAGAGCCAAATGAGGTTGCAGGCCATTTGGCTCCCAATTGCATGTTCTTAGCATGCTTTCCTCAATTATGACAAGCAACCTCCATTTTCACTGCAGACCATCCCTTCTTGTCACTGTTAGTGACAGTCTAAGGATTTGACCTCTAGTGTGAACCAGTTGGAGTGTGGCAGGCTCTTACTTTGCAGCTGGGACAGGCCTGACTTGATTGCATCTCTGAGAATTTTTCTTGCCCACCCAGCAAAACACATCTCAGTTTCCCTCTTTTGGGCTCTCTTAGCATTCGAGATCACTCATCAGCCTGAAGTCTAAGATCATCACCCTTCTACAGATCAAGAAGCAATGAGAAGAGAATGTTTCATCTTGGTGCACTCTTTGATGAGCAGAAACACTGAATGCTGAGATGGGGATGGAGTGTGCAGGGTGGAGCTGGAACACGGGAGAGAATTGCAGGGAGGGTGGCAATAGGGCTTGCTTTGCTTTGCAGAAAGATGAGATCAATACTGGACTCCTAGACTCCCTGGCCTCAGGAATTTCACCTGAAATGACAGCCACCAATTGTGAGCATCGTTTAGGGTACTCAGCTATTTTAGTGAATATCCAGTGAAATATTTTACTACTTTCTTGAAATAAAGAGGAAAAAAAACAGCTTCCTGTGTTGTCAGCATCTGCTTAGTCCCAGTTGTGGTGGCCAGAACTTTGTGACAGGCACTGGAACCTCTTATGGAGCACTTTTCACTGACTTTGTTGCAGCCTCTAGCTGAAGCCCTGTCCCAGTGCTGCTACAGTGGACTTTGTGTGCAGAGGGATTTGCTCAGAGTGGGAGTCATGGCAAAGTGGGCTTTCTCGGTTGAGCTGTCCCTCCCAAACAGGTTTGTTGCATTCCTAACCTCTAGAACCTCAAAATGGGATCTTATTTAGAAATAGGGTCTTATTAGAGTCACAAGTTACAATGAAGTCTCTAAGGTGGACCCTGGTCCACTATGATGTGGTTATGAAAAAGGAACATTTGAGTGCACAAATTTTATAGACAAATATGGAAAATGATTGGAAACCACACGGAAGGTGGCTATGTGAAAGTGGAGGGAGCTCAGCGAGATGCTGATGCAAGTCAAGAGCACACGGGACCACCGGAACCTGGAGGAGGTGAAGGAGGAGTTTGGTCCTGCCCATTCTTTGATTTCCCATTCGAGCTCTCAGAACTGGGAGACAACACCTTTCTGTTGTTTTGAGCCAATGTATTTGTATTAGTTTATTGTGGCAGCTCGGTGACAGTGGGGTGGACCAGCAATGACTCACTCTCTACTCTGAGCAGCATAGTTCAGGGCTGGAGACCAAAGCACTGCAAGGGCTTGACTTTGCAACCTAGGCGTGCACATCAGGACAGGTGTTCCAGCTGGGTAAAATGGGATAGCAGTAATCATGCACCCAGTTACCATGATGTCACATGGGATTCCAGAGTAAGGAAATCCTGGGCCAGAGGCACAGTGAGGGTGATGGGAACATGAGAAAGAAGGAAAGGTAGCCTCGTCCTGGGGAGTCCCTGTCTTTTGGGGTGAACCAGTCAGCTTAAAGAGAAATCATGTGATAGGGGAAAGTGGTTGAGCAGAAAAATAGACCCACAGTGACTACTAGGTTTTAAAGCCAAGCCATTTCTGAGGTGTGGCTCTGTGGTAGACTGCATGGTTAGCATTCCTGGTAAGCATTTATGAGGCTCTGGATTCAATAACTAACACCAAAAGCCAACCACAGGCCAAGCTTCAACAGCCTATCTTCACATTTGTCATCCTCTTATGTACCCTTCTCTCTCTAACCCAGGATGTTCACTGCATAGCACACAGCATCAAGGAGTTGCTGCTTCGGAAGTGTGTGTCGCTGTGTCTGATGGAGGGTAGACAGAACTGGGGCTCTGCTTGGGAGGGTTCCTGCTTCCTGCCCCTTCCTGGCCCAAATCCACTATCCCCAGGCCACCAGCAAGAGCAGGGTCTGCATGCATCTCTGTTCCTTTTTTGGTCATCTGGCTGCTGAACTGAATTCTCTAGTTGCTAGGCTTGGAGATTAAAACAGCTGCTCATTTGAGTCCTTTCTGGGTCTCCAAATAGCATGACTCAAGACTTTTTTGTTTCTCCTGGTTACATTTCTTATGATCTTGAAAAAAGAATAAAAAGAAGAAAGCTAGGAAATTTCACCTGCTGTCAGTAAAGTAAAAGAGAAAAATTGAGTATTTTGTTCTAGAAAATAATTGTATTCCTTGGGTGCTGGAACTCTCCCAAAGAACAGGGGAAGATGCCTAAGAAAATAAACTGTTAACCTGCAACTCCTAGGGAATAAAACAGACTATGGAGAGCTAAACTGGGGGCTGTGCTATCCCACTGGGAGGACAGCGGGTAGGGGTTTCTGAGTTCAAGACAAAGGAATATGAACGTTCTCCTTGATAGACCTCATTTCCCTTTTTTCCTTGGGAGTGGATGGAACCACTGCCACTTGTGCTGGCTCCAAGCTGAGTCTCATAGTCTTGTTGTCCTATAAGGATGCGATCATTTGGATTATGGGTTGTCTGTGAATCATAGTAAATCTGAAAGGCTGGCTGTGCATGCTACAGCTTAGTCATACCTGAGCACCTTCTGGAGACCTGGAGACTTATCTACAGAGCCACGCTGTTTATCAGAAAGTCAATATTTTTCACAGAGCTAGAACAAACAAGATTACTTTTCATGTAACAAAATTTTTCCTAATGCTGTTTTAAAATTCCATTGTGTCCACCATTGCCCAGGACTTATTTCTCTTTATTTGAAACCAGTGTCTTGATTATTTTTCTCATCTCCCAGCTGCCCCCAACAAGATTGCTAGAGGGTTGGGTCTTTCTCTGCACTGCAGTTCAAAACTGCTGTCATTGGTGAGGGTTTTCCTAAAAAAAAAAGCAAACTTACACAGTAAGGAAATAAGAAACATGGGAAGAAACACAGCTTATCTGGGTCAGGACACAGAGGGACAGTGGTCAGGTGAAACAGTGTGAGGCTAAGACCCTTTCACAGAGAAAATTGCTGGGAGGAGAGAGCCTCCCTGGACCCTTGCTCATTAATACCCTGGTGTGTGGCATACAGCAAAAGAGGCAGACGTTCATACAGATGTGCTGCTGTGCTTTGTGACATGGTGTTTTGTGAGTGTGGGGGGACAAAACAGTGAATGGTGCAGAGATGCATCTGTAAGTTGATTTTAAAGCAAAGATAAGCTTCCACCCAACAATTTTCCTAAACACTTGCCTTCCTTCTGGATGAGACAGTCACCATAGAAGAGGTGCCATCTGGCATTTAAAAGGTGAAAGGCTGGGATACAGAGGCCTTGCCCAGCACATTTAAGAAACTGCAGGTTGCTCATGTCACTGCAGGAGTGCAATGTGTGGTGTCATGAATAGGCTGAATGTTCCATTCAACATCAGGTGCCTGGAAGGCCACATAATGAGAGCTGTACCTGCCATGCCTGGCCAAGAACTGTGGATGTCATCTTGGTTCAGGGGCATGGGAGCAGGTGACAAGGGATTTCTAGAGCATTTCCCTGTTTTAAAAGTTCTGTGTGAAGGTAACCAAAAACTGACTTGCAGGGGTGCAAGTCACTCCCCAGGAGTGGGGAGACCAGTTGGGAAGCTGAGTGAGGATGGACCCAGCCCAGGCATGGCTGCCAGGTGCCAGAGATGAGAGACGGAAGAAGGGAAAATTTGAACCTGCTTGGGAAGATTTTTAGGCTAGGTCTTTAGGTTGTGTGGGTTTGAAGATTTTGATTCCTATGTGGTAACTTACCTTAGAAGTTCTGAAGTTTGGAAAAGGAATAGCAAGTGGAGCGCTCTCTTACTCTTTCTCATGGTGTGAAGGGATTTGCTGGTGCCCAGGAAAATGCTATAGCAAGTATGCTTTGTAGAGAGAAGCTCAGTACGCTGCTGGGACCAATATTGTTTTTCAAGGCCAACTCCCCTCTGGAAAGGGAAGATTTTCTACATGGTACATCACTTCACAAATGCTTTTGTTTGAGAACGGTTTGATTTGCAAATAGAAGCATGTGACAAAATTCTGGTTTTGGGCCCCACTAAGCAACCACTGAGTGGCCCACAGCTGCCTGCATCCCCCTTCATGAACTGAAAGTGTGTGCAGTTATTTCCAGTGCATAGGGAAGCTTTGGTGCATTGCTCCGAGACTGGTAAGGCCTTGCCCAGCATCCCACAACACCACAAGATGCAACAGAAGGTCCCTCTGGGCCTATTTGGGCCCTGCCCAGTGACCTCTGAGCAGCCCACATCCACCTGCATTGCCTCACGATCCAAAAGTGTGTCCAGTGATTTCCATCCCATGGGGAAGCTTTGGCGCATGGCTCTGAGACTGGTAAGGCCCCACCTGGTGACCCCAAGTGGTTGGGAGTCACTTGGTAAGATCTGTCTAAGGACTCCCAATCATCTGTGGAAACTCCCTGCAACAGGGATAGATATTTTCAACTGAAAACAACTGAGACCTTGCCTTCGGCTTCCCTAAGTGATTGTAGGAAAATGACAAGACTAAAGACCAAAATGCAATCTCAAACCTCCAGCCCATTCCAAGCAAGCCTAGGAGACATGGACATAGAAGAAAATGTAAGCCATATACCTGAAATTCCTGAAATGATAAAAAATGACGTAAAGAAACAACTCCAGGAAGCTATGAAAGAACTCAAATCAGAAATAATTTCCCAGATAAAAGAAGAAATGATAAATGTAATGAAAGAATGCTGAACACATATAAAGAAGACATAGTCAAAAAATTAGAAGAACAATGCAAAAAGATGGAGACCTTGAATGAACAATATAAGAAACAAACAATGCATGAAGCAGATTCAAAGAAATATACAGGAAATGAAAAATTCCATGGAAAATTAGCAAAACCACCTCAATGAAAGTGAAGATAGACTTTCAGACCTCAAAGACAAGACTGTAGCTAGTGAACAGGAAAGGAAAGTTCTTTTAGGAGTCAGAAAATGACAATTCAACAGCTACAAGATGATACAAAGAAAAACAACAAAAGATCTATAGGTAAAAATGAAAAAGAGGGTGACAAAAATGATATCAAGAGGCTATTTACAGAAGTAATAGCTGAAATTTTCCAAAACATGAGGATGGAAACTGAGATACAAATAAGTGAAGCATATAGAACTCCAAATAGCCATAAGCAAAATAAAACTACACCCAGACATATAATCAGTGTCCCAGAAATCCAACATAAGAACAGAATATTAAAAGCTGTTAGAGAGAAGAGACAGATCACCTGTTGTAAATCTAAATATCGAGTTTAGTTATCCAAGTTTTGTAATCTTTGTAGTTTTCCTCACAATCCAGAAAAATTATATTTGTCATCCCATTGAGATGTTATTGGAATCCTAGCAAGTTAGTTTTAATCTACTACCACCAAGGCAACCCACAGCGAGAGTAAAAACACCAAGGTATATTCCAAGTTAAGGGCAGCCAAGGGGTCCTAAATTCAATCCCCATGAGGACATGCAGACAAAGGCCTCTATCCTAGGCCTCTCCCAGCATTTATTAGCTTGTGAAGAGAAGGGGATGCCTTAGGGATGAGTGACAGTGAGGGTTATTGAGTAACATGAGCTGGCTGTCCAGGTGCAAGGATGGCATCTTTGTAATTTGCAGAGATAAAGATAATCCAATTAAGGTAGCAGTGGAATTGTTTTTGGGGGGCTATTGCTTTGGTTTCTGATATGCAAACTCTTGTGCCCTGGGGAGTCACAGCCTCTTATCTTGAGGCTCATACCCAGTTGAAATTCCTGGAGCTATTTGCTGTAACATCGCATGTGCTCAATCCTGTATTGTGGAGAACATTATGTGAGGAAACAGAACAGTCTGATGGCTATAGATTTTGCATATTAGCACCTCAGCTAGCCTTATTTGCAATGCCCAGAGCCTATTGAGGACAGAAGGAAATACCCTAGCCAGCCTTTTACATATCAGTATAAGGAAATGAGTCTTCAAGTAATTAAAGTCACAGTAATTATTTTGGATTCAAAGGGAGTCACTGGAGTTGTCTCCCACATTACCTATAAAAGAAAGCATATCAGGATCACAGCAGCTCTTCAACATAAACACTGAAGTCAAGAAGAGCATGAAGTATTCAAGATCCTAAAGGAAAACAACTTCCAAACCAGATTAATATATCCTGCAAAATTGTCCTTCAAAATTGATGGAGAAATAAGATACTTCCATGACAAAGAACAGCTAAAGAACTTCATGACTACCAAACCAACACTTCAAAGAATCCTGATAGACATTCTACATAGACATAGGAAAAAAAACCACTAAACAAGGCAAACAGTTAAACAGAGTAGAAAGGTAAAGAAGCAACAGCAGAAAGATAACATGTCAAAAATAAATCAGTATATATCAGTTGTAACCATTAATGTAATGCTCTCAATTTACCAATTAAAAGAAACAGACTAGCAGAATGGATCAAGAAACATCATCCAAACAAATGCTATTTGTTAGGGCTGGGGATTTAGCTCAGCGGCGTCCTTGCAAATGCGCAGCCGTGAGTTCAATTCCCGGTACCGCCAAAAAAAAAAAAAAAAAAAAAAAAAGCTATTCGTACAAGAAACCAATCTAACCAAAAACGAAACTCATAGACTGAAAGTCAAATGATAGAAAACAATACTCCATGTAACAAGTACCCTTCCCCCCAAAGGTGTAGCTATTCGGCTTGAAAATAATGTGAACTTCAAACCAAGAATGATCAAAAGAGATTTTTTAAAAAGTCACTACATACTAGTTAGAGGAAAATTTCAAGAGGAAGAGATAACAATCTTAAATATCTGTGTACCAAATTCAGGAGCACCCAGCTATACAGAACAAATATTAACAGAAATGAAAAATCAAATAAGCAATAACACAATTATAATGGGAGACCTTAACACCCCATTTACACACACACAAAAAAACAGATCAGCTAGACAGAAAATCAGCAAAAAAATAACAGAACTAAATCACACCTGTGAACAAATGGACTTGGTGGACATATACAAAGTGTTCCAATAACATCAGAATACACATTCTTTTAAGTAGAACATGGGGCATTCTCTAAAATAGAACATATACTAGCCCACAGAACATGGTTAAGTAAATGCAAAAGAATTGAAATTGTCCCATGCATGTTATCAGATCATAGTGCCATGAAACTAAAAATTAATGACAAAAGAAACTGTAAAAACCCCACAAACACATGGAAATTGAATAATATACTCCTGAGCAATCAGTGTGTCACAGAGGAAATTAAAGAAGAAATTAAACAATATCTACAAGCAAATGAAAATACAAATATAATTTATCAAACCCTGTGGGATGCAGTGAAAACAATCCTCAGACGAAAATTTATTGCAATGGATTCCTACATCAGGAAAACAGAACAAACAAAAATAAAGAACCTGATGCTAGAAATCAAACATCTTCAAAAGGAAGAGCAAGTCAAGCCCAAAGCCAAAAGAAGGGAGGAATTTATAAAGATCAGAGCAGAAATCAATGCAATAGACTAAGAAAATAATATAAAGAATCAATGAATCAGAGTTGGTTCTTTGAAAGAATAAAGTTGATAAGCTTCTAACCAACCTTATTTTAAAAAGGAAAGAAAAAAAATTCAAATTCATGGAATAAGGAATGAAAAGGGCAGAATCACTACAGACTCTGTGAAAATATAGAAGATCATCAGTAACTATTTTGAAAAGCTCTACTCTCATAGGCTTGATAACACAGAACAAATGGACAGATTCCTAGAAACATATGAATTACCAAAGCTGGATTAAGAAGATGTAAAACTGCTGAATAACTCAATTTCTATTATTGAAATTGAAAATGTAATTAAAACCTTACCAACAAAGAAAAGCCCAGGTCCAAATGGATTCACTGTGGAATTCTACAAGAAATTCAAAGAAGACAACGCTGAAACTCCTCAAACTCTTCAATGAAATTGTAGGGAAGCAATTCTTCCTAATTCATTCCTAGAAGCAAGTTACCCTAATACCAAAACCAGAGAAAGATTCAATGAAAATAGAGAATTATAGGCCAATTTCCCTAATGAACATAGATGAAAAAATTCTCAATAAAATATTGGCAAACAGAATGCAGCAAATCATCAAAAAAGATTATACACCATGACCAAGTGGGATTCATCCCAGGAATGCAGAAATGATTCAACGTACACAAATCAATAAATGTAACCTACCATATCAATAAAGCCAAAAATAAGAATCACATGATCATTTCTATAGATGCAGATAAAGCTTTTGATAATGTCCAACACTCATTTATGTTAAGAAACTTACAGAAAATTGGAGTAGATGGTCTTTACCTCAATATGATAAAAGCCATATATGACAAACCAGCATCATATTAAATGGCCAAAAACTGAAAGCATTTACCCTAAAATCAGGAACAAGGCAAGGATGTCCATTATCACCACTGGAAATACTAGCCAGAGCAATTAGACAAGAGAGAAATAAAAGAAGTAAGGGTACGAAAAGAAGTTAAATTATTATTATTTGCAGATGACACGATACTCTACATAGAAGACCCCCAAAACTCCATTGAAAGGCTCCTAGGTATTATAACTAAATTCAGTAATGTAGCTGGATACAAAATCAATGCTCAAAAATCACTATCATGCTTATACACAAACAACAGAAATAGAAGTCACATCCTTCACAATAGCATCCAAAAAAAAAAAAAAGAAATACTTAGGTATCAAAAGAAGTAAAAGATCTATTCAGGGATAATTATAATACCCTGAAAAAAATTGAAGAGGATCTCAGAAAATGAAAAGGCATTCCTTGTTCATAGATAGGAAGAACAAATATTGTGAAAATGGCCATTCTCCCAAAATTGTTATACAGACTTAGTGTAATCCCAATCAAAATACCACTTGCATACCTCACAGATTTAGAGAAGCTATTCCTGAAATTCATCTGGAACCAGAAAAAACCTAGAATAACAAAGGCAATTCTGAGCAACAAAGGCAAGGCAAGAGGCATCAGAATCCCTGACTTGAAGCTATCGTACAAAGCTACTGTTATAAAATCAGCATAGTACTGGAAAAAAAGCAAACCTGAAGGTCATTGGAATAGATTAGAAGTTACAACTACAACTACAAACACATTCAGCACCTTATCTTTGTTAGAGGGGCCAAATACATTCATTGGAAGAACGATAGCCTCTTTATTAAGTGATGCTGGAAAAACTGGCTTTCCATGTGCTGAAAACTAAAACCAGACACATGCCTATCACCATGCACTAAAGTCAAAATGGATCAGAGATCTAAATATTAAAACAGAAACACTGAATCTGCTGGAAGACAAAGTAGATAGTAATCTTGAAGACATTGGGGCAAGTAGAGAATTCATGAACAAGAATCAAACTGCACAGGAAATTCTCCCCAAAATCAAAAACTGGGATCTCATCTTATTAAAATGTTTTGCATGTTGAAAGAAATCTCCAGAACAAAAAGGAAACCCATGAATTTTGAAAATAGCTTTGTCAAGTGTTCCTCAGATAAAAGGCTTCTGTGTAGAACATATAAAGAATTAACAAAAAATCAGACCTCTGAAATTCAAAGACCTAATCCAAAAATGGGCATCTGAGATGAATACATAGTTCTCAGATAAGGAAATACAAATGGCATATTAATACATGAAAAAATGTTCAGGATCATTGGTCAATAGCAATAGCATATTAAAACCACACTCAGATTCCATCTCACTCCTGAAAGAATAGCCAGGATCAAGAAATCTACCAACAACAAACACTGGAGAGGCTGTGGGGAAAAGGAACTCTCTGCACTGTTAGTGGGAGTATTGACTGGTGCAACCACTGTGGAGGTTAGTCTGGTGGTTCCTCAAAAAGCTGAGATTGGAATTTCCATTTGACCCAGCTATGCCACTTCTGGGCATATTTCCAGAAAAAATGAAAACATCACATCACAGTGATACATGTGCATCCATGTTTACAGCAGCACAATTTATAATAGCCAGATCTTAGAAACAACCTAAATGCCCATCAACTGAGGAATGGATAAAAACGATGTGATATTTTTATACAATGCAGTACTATTCAGCTATAAAGAATGATGTCAATAAGATATTTATAAATAAATGGATGCAACTTGAAACCATACTCATAAGTGAAATAAATCAAACTCACATGTGTAAATATGGTATTGTCTCCCTAGTGTAAGAAAATGGTAAGAGTACAAGAGATACAAAATCCTCAATAAATACAGTGAAAGGACAAGAATCTGTTCAAAGGGGAAATATTCATATCTCAGGGAAAAGGAGGAAAAGGAAAAGGGAAAAGAAAAATTATCTAAATTTGTGGAAACACATTTAGGATAGCTAAGATGATCGTGCTACAAATTCTATAAATTTTGGGAACAAAACATTTAACATTCATAGGATTGGAATAATTTTGCATGTTTGTGTCTGGTGACCTGAGGAACTCTTGAAGATCACTATGTAAAATAACAACTTTAGTTATGTTCCTACCACCTTGTGTTTTTTAAATTTTCTATTTATTTTAAAGAGGGTAAAATTAAACAGAACAAAACAGATCGTAAGAAAACAATTTAACAAACACAGATTTCAGGGCAAGACCACCAGAGATCTTCACTATCATATTGTCTCTTGTTTTCTTCTAAATAGTTGTCCATATCTTCACACACAGTGATTATATACTGAATAGTATAGTCCTAAACTGATCAGAACAGGCTGATAAAGGCATTTTAGGTCTTCAGGACCAGACAATAGAGGAGTCGTTCTCTTTGAAATAATTGTCCATACCTTTACGTATGTTGAAATTAAATGAAAGAAAACAGACTAATATCACTCTGAACAGAGAATAATAGTATTGCTAGATTTTATATTATAATGCTACAGAATTAGCACTGGGTATCTTAGTGTTTCTTTTTCTTCAGAGTATCTGTTCATTACATTGTGCATTATATAATCTATTCTCTTAAACTGTTTAGAAATTCTACACATGTATGAATCTCTGCATGTATACCTATCCTTTCTGTATTGTAGGGAAAAACAGATCAAAACAAGGCAACAAAACAAATTTCTAGAAAAACATGAAATGAAAAAGACATAAAACCACAATACTAGGTGATCTACAGTAGTTACTGTGCTGTCTCCTGTTATTTTCAATAGAATTGTCTATATCATTAGGCATAATATAATTGAACATAGCACTACATAGCAATATTAATAAAAACACATTGGAGACATTGTAGGACTTCAAAAGCAGTTAATAATCAAACCAGAATGGGTATCTTATTGCATCTTGTCACCTTCAGAGTACTTGCCTCTACTCTTAGACTTGATACTATCAAGCATACCAAATTTGAAAACAATCAGTCAAGAAAAAACAGCAATCTAACAAATCAGATTCAAATAAGATCAGTCATAGTAAGACAATGTAAATAATACAGGGCTTCAGATTAAGTTAATAGGAAATTAAGGATAGTTACTGTAGTATATCCTGCTATTTTGGGGATAGCTGTCTGTGCCCTCAAATCTAGTATGAGTAGACAGACTGGAACAGAATAAAATCAAACTAAACAGAGCAATAAGACTTATACTGATACACTATTAACAATGTCCTCTGCCTTCCTTTTTTAGACAGTTCCTCCCCTTTCCCTTTCTCGGGGTGCTTTGTACCTTTTGGGTTCCACTAACTCCTTTAGGTTTTAGATTATAGGGGCCCCCCATTATCTACCTAAGTGTTGCTGAACCTTTCTAACCCTGAGCTTGATCTTGAGCTGTATTCCTTAGCTACTAAAGCCTCAAGGTTTTCCTTCCTTATAGCTGAGTAGTTCTCCACTACACAAAAGTGTCATGACTTTCCAACCTATCTGCAGCTGCTGGACGAGCTGTCCTTATTTCTCTCTGGTTCCCTGTCACATAGAGCATCATTTTCTCATCTTGGACTTTCAGTTTATTAACCCTCTTTCAGATTGATTATATTTCCTATTCAGAGCATCTCGATGGATGTTTTCTCCTGATCTACTCTGCCTGTGTTTCTTTTTGTTAGTGTATCAAGGCCATCTATAATAGAGATTATAGCAACCTTCTCTGCCTCATCTGTGCTATGCTATTTTTCTGCTATTGATTGTCTATTTTTCTCCTTCATCCCACTGTCTGCCCCATTCATTGAGGTCTCTCTGTCACTGTTCCTGGAATCCTGGTGGTTTTTTTCTCTCTCTACAATGTCCTTCAGTATTTGTTGTAGGGTTGAATTGCTTGTTACGAACTCCCACAGTTTCTCTTTGTCATGGAAACATCTTGTTTCTCTATTAATTTTGAGAGAGAGTTTTTCAGGGTATATCAATCTGGGTTAGAGATTATTTTCTTTCTGGGCTTGGACTACTTCACTCCAAGCTCTTCTTGATTTGATAGTTTGTATTGAGAAGTCTGTCATTATTTTGATGGGTTTTCCTTTATAGGTGATCTGTTTCTTTTCTCTGACTGCTTTTTGTTTTGTTTTGTTTTTCTTTTTTATTGGTACCGGGTATCGAACTCACGACTGCCTGCTTGCAAGGCAGGCACTTATGCCGCTGAGCTAAATCCCCAGCCCCCACTCTCTGACTGCTTTTAATATTCTGTTCTTGTGATGAATTTCTGGTATCTTGATTATTATATGTCTGGGTGTAGATCTGTTTTAGTTGTAGTTGGCTGGAGTCCTGTATGCCTCATTTATCTGGATATCATTTCCTTTTCCTATGCTTGGGAAGTTTTCCTTAATTATTTCTGTGAATAGCCTTTGTAATTCATTTGTTTTTACTCCTTCTTCTTCACTCACATTTTTTATTCTTAAGTTATAGATCCTCTTGTGGTCTCCTAGCCTTTGTATCGTTACTTCCTGGTTCCTTGTTATTTTTAAGAGATCTTTTCTTTCATGATCACACATTTTAAATCTGCCTTCAAGTTTTGAAAGTCTAACTTTAGTTTCTGTCAAGGAATTTTGCCAGCTTTCAATGGAGTTTTTAATTTCATTGTAATCTCTTTGGATCTGTTTCATGTATTTTAGATTTTGTTTATATTCTTCATCAAAAGTTTCTCTTCTTTTTCTGGACTCCTCCATTCTTCCATCTGTGTCTTCTTGAGAGGGGCTTAGCATTTCTTTTATTAATCTTTTTATACCTTGCCTCACTTGAATTAGGATTTCAAGTTCGTCTATGAGGTCATGAAGGTATTTCTTTATGTCTGCTGATGCTGCGGCCGATATTGCATGAATGCTGCCCTGGATCTCTTCTGTATTTACCTCTCCTGGACTTATTTTTCCTTGGGTCAGTGGCTGGAGGCTTTTTCTTGTTTCTTTCTCTTGTCATGTTTCTGGTTTCAGACAGGTGTATGGTGGAGGTCTCATGTTCTCTTCATATTGCTTATGGTTTTTACGAAACGTGCTGGCTGGGGTTTTGCTCCCTTCTCCAGTTTATTGTTATCTGAGGTGCGTGCAGGGATTATGTGGGCTGGCTGTTTTCCTCTGAGCCAGTCAAGGGGCAAGCGTCTTCAGCACATTAGTCTGTGGTGTGCGGACGTCACAGGTTCAGGACAGTTTTGTCCCTAGTTACTGGGTCCCGACCAGGGATATGACCCAGCCCAAGCAGATCCCACCAGTCCTCTTTGGGCCAGAGGCACCTGACTGATGCCAGTGTAGCCCCTGGATCAGGCCTGTACTGCCCAACTCCAGTATGTTGTCAGGCTGGTCACCCCCACTGTGGGACCCAATTCCTAGCACTCATCATAGATTAATGCAGCTCTCCATGTTGATTCCCTTGCACCGCATCCTCCCATGAAGGGCTCTGTACTCACCAGCTCCCCATTTCAGCCCGTGACTTCAGTGTGACCCTGAATCCTCCGATTCTAAGGCACGCCCAGCACAGTGCGGACTGGCTCCAATGAGAGCGTCTGGTTCCAGCCTTTCATCGATGTTTTTCCTTCCTTTTTTTTTTTTCTTTTTCCTCAGTTTTTTCCTGCGTTGTGAGAATCCCTCTCCTTTTGACTGGTCTTCTCCATGGTGTTAAATTCTAGTGTCTGAGTTGTTTTTCTCAGAGAGGCTCTCTACCCTGCTACCTATCAAGCCGCCATCTTCAGACCCTTCTCCTTACCATCTTGTTTTGAAGGCCTATATTGTCATTGTTTTGGGCTCTTTGCTATTGTTATTTGTCTTTTTTTTTCTTGTTTTTCTCTTAACCTGTTTTGTTTTTCTTGTTTTTTTTCCTCTAATATAGAAAGGATAGATGTACATATAGAGGCTTATTCATGCATAGAACTTCTCATAAATAGTTTATGAGAATTGACTATATTATGTGTGATGAACAGCTTCATTGAAGAAAAACAGACATTATGGTAGCCATTGCTGATTCAGTGTCATCATGCTGTGAAATCTAGTTATGTTTTTATTCTTTGTTAAGAGTCATTTTAGTCTGTTTTGTATTGTTTAATTTCAACATACATGAAGGTATGGACAGTTATTTTGAAGAGAACGAGAGACATTATGGCATCCATTGTTGATTTTCCTATTGCCTAGTTTTCAAGGCCTGTAATGCCTTCATTACTCTGTTCTGTTCAGTTTAATACTATTTTGTTTTGTATGAATTCATTGTGTGTAAAGATATAGACAACTATTTAGAAGAAAACAAGAAACAATAGCCAGTGATGATCTTCTGTTGTCTTGCTTTGAAATATGTTACTTACATTGTTTTCTTCTGATCTGCTTTATTCTGTTTTATGTTTAGTTTTACCCTCTTTAATATAAAAAATAAAAATTTTGCTTTTGTTTGCAAGATGCATCTGGTGAAAGACATGACAGCAGTCTTCTTTCCCAGATCAACACAAATGTGGCTGTCTTCTTCAGAACTGTACAATTAATTGAGTTCATGAACTGAGATAAAGCTGTAGTTTGTTGCTCTTTCTATATCTTATTGTATTTTTAGGCTTGCATTTTGTTCCTTTAAATATAATATGCTGAACATGATCATTATTTGTATCTAAAGTGTACCAATAAATTAATTAATACAAAAAAGGAAATCTAGCCCAGCTGGGCAATTTAACAAGTTAGCAGAACTCCATCTAAAAATTTAAAAAACAATATTTTTGGAGACAAGGTCTTGCTGTGTATCAGGATAGCCTTGAACTCACAGTGATCCTCCTGCCTCAAATTCCTTAGTGCTGAGATTACAGGTGTGTGTTATCAAACATAGTTATACATTTTTTTTTTAAAACCTGAGGTTGTATCTTTTTGCAGAAGTCCTGGATTCAATCCCTAGTACCAAATAATAATAAGTTATCAAACCCTTTTGCTATCTAGTCATCTATAAAATAGAGATAATAAGTACTTAAGTTATAAATATATAGCAAAGGTTAAATGAGTTCATATATCTCTCAGAACAGTGCCTGTTGACCATCTTCATCAACATCATTATATCCTCCTCCTCATCATCATTACTTATAGGAGTTCTTTTAATATTCTGGATATTATTTCTTTGTTAGATTTTATGTTTGATGTATCTCCCCAAATGTCTATAGTTGGTGTCATTGTTCTGTTAATATTTTGTTACTGAAAAAAATTGAATATTAATGTAATAGAATTTTAACCTTATTTTTCCTTTATACTTTTAGGGTTTTTTTTAATATGACCTAAGAAATTTTTGATATTCCAAAGACATAAAAAATTTCATTATCATGTATTTTCAAAGTTTTGCTTTTCATTTATAGACACTTTAGTGTACTTCTGATATATAATAAGGGTCAATTTTTCTGTTTTCTGTATGAATAACCAATTTTCCAAGCATCATTCACTGAATAGCCTGTTGTTTTCTAATTCTACCTTTATCAATTAGTGTCTAAGTAGGTAAAAAAAAAAGCATAGTAAATATAGTTGCTTTATAAGCTATATTTGATTTTTGAGTATTTTAAATATGTATCTATATTTACCGTATTTTACTACTGGGTATTACCTGTGACATCCCTATCTTTGTGTGCTTGGTTATCTTTTTCTAAGTGCTTCACATTATCATATGTAATTATATATGTGAGACAGTTCTGAGACTTAGTCTACAGACACTCCCCTCTAATTAAAATGTGTGTATGTCTTTTAGACTAATAGGGCCAGGCCAGGGTTACACACCCACAGGGAGAAACTCACTTTGCTCTCCTTTACCTGTGGACAAAGGGGACCAGGTTTTCTCCTGATTCATCTTTACCCGGGTATGGTTCTGACTCTTTCCCAGACCCCTTTACTGTGCTTTTATGAGTCAGCTTTAGGCTTGCTGGTTTGGGAAGCCCTGCGATTTCACTTCTATTCTCTTACCCCAATGGCAACAGCACAGTGTTTACGCAGCTGTCTTCCAGACAAAACAGCTCATTTTGTCTCCTTTGGTTCTCATTTTTCTTTAAGATTTTGGCCTAGTCATTCCTTACTGTCTTACCAGACATTCGTTACATTGCCACCATTTGGGAAAAAAATTGAAATATTTATATGACAAATAAATATTCTTTTTCTCTTTTATGAGAGTGCTGTTCAAAATAACTTACTTGACATTGCCAGGAGCAAAAGTCTTTTTTTTATTTCTAGGAAACTAATTTTTATTTGGGTCAGATTTGCCAGTTGGGACATTTGAGAAGTAACAGCATTCTTCCAGTATAAAAAACAGTGTTAGGTAAATGTCTGATAAGTGATTTCACATTGCATTGTTAGATATGCTTAAGGCATCCCCTGAGTTCTTACACTAGCAGTCCATGTAGTAGCGAAGGACTCTAGACTCAACCTTGGACAATATTTTAGTTACTTTTCTTGTTGCTGAGACAAAATACTCATCATCTAAAATTAAAAGAGGAAGGTTTATTTTGGCTCACATTTATAGAGGTTTCAGTCCGTAGTCTGCTGGCTCCGAGGCAGGGTGGCACAGCAGCGGAGAAAGAGACCATAGACGAGCAGGACAGACAGAAGGCAGCAAAGTGACAGCCACAGGCCTTCTTTCTGCCCCTGATATTTCATCCAGGTTAGTGGGTAACACTCACACCCAAGGTAGAGCCTTATTCCCAGCATTGCGTCTTTTTGATCCTAGCATTGTATCTGTAGTCCTAGCATCACACACAGCATGCCGCACAAAGCCCTGCCTATGGCCACATGAGATTTTTTTGGGAGACATCTAGATAGCCACAACAGACAAGGTACCTAACTTCTCTCACATTCAGATTCTTACCTGTAAGTTGAGAAATAAGAGCTCCTTATAGGTGGTTGTGGAAACTAAATAAGGTAATGAGTATAACTTTGTTCTCCCCTTACACATGAAAAGCCTTTACTAATTGTAGTTTTTTATTGATAATACTATTCTGGTCTTGATGCTGTACCACAGGGCCCCTTTTTTTGCATGTGAAAAAAATAATTTAATGGACACTCATCCAAAAGAATGAAGTTGGATCCCTACCTCATACCACCACCAAAGTTAACTTGAAATAATTGTATCTAAAACTGTAAAACTCTTAGAAGAAAATATAAGTATAAATCCTTATGACTTTAAATTTGACAGTGGTTGATTAGATATGAAACCAAAAACACAGAAATAACGAAGAAAAAGTTTTATCAATTAGACACCATCAAAATTAAAAGCATCAGTGCTTTAAAGGATATTCTAGGTTTGGATTAAAATGCCCCTGCAAACTCTCACGTGCAGAAGGTGATTGGAACATGGGGTTACTGCACTTCAGGGAATTAATCTGCTAAAATGTGCAGTGAAGTGTGGTTAAGAGGTAGATCTGGTCAGAAGAGACAGGTCACTGGTAGTTTTCTCTGGAGTTACACAGGCCTTATAATATTTGCAAAATTTTTGCAAAATCTACCACTTCCAATATTTGCAAAAATATTCATATTCTGGTTATACTTTCACTGTCTTGCTGACATCTGTTTTAGTCCCATTCTTGTTGCTAAGACAAAATACTTTTAGGTATGTACCTAAAAGTAGAGCAAAGCATTCTTGCAAAAGAAACAGAACAGTCAGATTGAGGTCGTGGTTAATAAGTAACCTGTTTTGTAATCAATTCCAAGAAGGACTTTTCTCTGAAGTTACACAGGCCTTATCTTAGATGTTAGTCCCATAGTTTCACAGCCTATTGTAATCCCAAACATTGAGTATTGTAGTCCACGTATTATAAACCCTTTTTTAGTCTACCTCACAATCCAAAAGTTATAATTCCATTGAGACATTGTTGGAATCCCAGCAAGTTAGTTCCAATTTAACACTTCCAATGCAATCCATGGCGAGAGTAAAAACACCAAAACATATTCAAAGTTAAAGGCAGCCAAGGGGTCTCAAGTCCAATCCTTGTGAAAATATGCAGACAAAGGCCCTGATCCAAGGCCTCGCCCAGAATTTATTATCGTGTGAAGAAGAGGGGTGGCTTGAGAATGAGTGACAGTGAAGATGGTGGGAACAATGAGTAACTTGAGCTGCCTAGCCAGGTAGGGAAAAAAGAATTTTTGCAAAATATAGGGAGAGAGCTAAAGATTTAGCTCAGTGTTAAAGCACTTGCCTGGTAATTATGAGGTCATGAGTTCAATCCTTGGTACCAAAAAAATAAACAAAAAAAAAATGCAGGGAGACTGATATACGGAAGGATCAATCTGCATAATTCAACTAAGGTAGCAATTGAATTGGTTTAGGAGGTGGTTGCTTTAGTTTCTGATATATAAACTTTTGTGCTGTTGAGTATCATAGCCTCTTTACCTCAAGGCTCATACCTAGTTGACATTCCTGGAGCTGACTGGCTCTGACATCCTGCTGTGCTCATGTCTTTTACAGAGGGCACTATTCGAGGAAACAGGAGACTGTCCGATGGCTTTAGAGATTACACACCAGTACCTCTGCTAGCCTTATTCACAATGCTTAGGGCCAATTAAAGAGAAAATATAATAGTCAGCTCTGTACATATCAGTATACAAAAAAAGCTTCGATATAATCAATGTTGCAGCAATTGTTCTCTATTCAAGGGGAGTCATTCAAACTGTCTCCTATAACATCCCATTTATCTGGGCTGAGATGTGACCCTTGGCAAGGAGCAACACTAGCTCAGCATGCCACCTGCTTGAAGACATGTACATGTACAAGACATGTACATGTACAAGAAACATGCAAAAGACATGTACATGGCCTCAGCCAGACTCACTATTCAAACCGGAAGCCAATTTAGGGAAGTCACCTTTATACAGCTTAAACACCTCACAAGTAAGCACAATCTCATGTGAACCTGGAAGATGATGATGTCGGTCCTCTACAATCCATATAGAAAGTAGTTTAGAGTTATCTTGGAAGTGGAGAGGGGGATAAGTGTTTATAGAGTAATGGCTAACACATATGTGTTTCTTTCTTGAGGATGCTATCATATTCTAAAATTATCATGATGATCACACAATTCTGTCAATATAGTAAAAGCCCATAATTCCTATACATAAATGATTGAATTGTATGTGATACAAATTGTAGCTGTATAAGATATTAAAATAGTTTAGAGCTAAATAATAATTGGTCTGTCATGGTCCTTCTGTTTGTTCCTCCATTTGTCCATCCATCCATCCACTCACCTATCCAGCTGCACATCTGCCTGTCCACTCTTCTGTCCATCAATCCATTTATCCACTCATTTCTCTTTCTTTCTATCCTGCCAGCTTGTGCTATCCTATTTTCTCCTCTTTCCACTCTATCAATTAGAAAAAAGAATATCATTATTCATCAGTGAAAGACTTGGAGTCTTGCCAGACCCTGCTTTTCATCATGCTGGTTTGGTATTTGACCGGAGCCGCGGGAGACAGGAGGCCAGACTCGAGCAGGATCAGCTCTCAAAGTTTATTGCGTACAGCGAACCGGACCTAACAAGGTCCGCCACCCTCAACGTTGGTTCCTCTTCTGCCCGTTGGGGGCAGGAACAGCCTCTTATAAGGGGAAGCAGTATCCAATCACAGAGAAGCGCGTCTAACAAGCTGATAGGCTAGCGTCACGGGTAACTGGGCAGACATGACAATTTGGCGGGCTTGTTCAGGCCGGGAAGAACCCGGAAGCAGGAAATGGGCGCCATCATAGGCGGCTTCCCACAGGTATTTCTGGTGTCCTTATGCTTTCCATCTTAGCATAAGGTGACTTTTCTGGTATCTCCAGAGGAAAGGCTTTTCATCAGTCCATCCAGAAACAGATGGATGCATAGAAGTGGGGGTTGAGGGGAGTTTGACACATAGTCAGGGATTTGTTGGAATGGCAGGAATACCTGATCCACACTGCACCTCTAATGAGACCTCAGAATAATAAATAGGAAATTTTCTGCTTTTGTTTATTTGCTGTGACAACTCAATGTTAAGTATGTGTGACAACTGTTCCTGCCTTCTGTCTGTGGCTTAGTGTGGGTTTGATGCTGGGTTGCTGTGCTCCTCATTATTTACACAATGCTGAGTGATTTCAAGGTTGACCTTCTCTAAACAGCTTTAATGAGACTCTGGCCCCTTTGTGCCATCAGCCATTAACATGAAGGCAGCTATTCTCTTGCCCAGCCTCCACTACAGTTGCTTTATAACTTTACTGTCCATCAGAATTACCCAGGAAACTTATTTAAAATGTAGACACCTATGCCCCTACCTGAAATTCCGATTTCCTAGGTGTAGGATGGTACCCAGGAATTTGCATTTGAAAGAGCCTTCCTAATGCTGTAGTTGACACAGAGCTAGGGGTTTGCTGGAATGGTATTCTGTATCACCCTGAATCTGTCATTAATTGGTCTGCTAATGGCTACATTAGTTAGCAATATAGGAAACTCCTAATTTTCCTGCTAGTGCCCTGCGGCACCCATTTCTTCAAGTGTGAAAGAGTTGGTGTAAGGCTGTGGTCCAAGCATTATTCTGTGTATAAGCTGCTCCCATTGAACTGAATGGGTAGACTCTAATGTGCTCTGTGATACTTGGATGACATAAGAACCCATCTGGGCAACTTGCCTATATCCAGTGACATAGATAATCCAGACAGGTTTATCCAAATAAGCAGCATCTGGGTTTAGAAACATACTGCTTAATATTAGATTTTTGCCATCCCTCAATTTGCTTGATTTGATAGGAAAAACAGCTTGAATTTTTGGTACTAATAGGAATAGACTTTAGGAAGAGAACTGATTGGAGTCCTACAGGGGTAGGAAGGATGTTAACTGAGTGAAAACTCCTCTCTGCACACTTAATTGACTTCTTACTTATTTAGCAGAAGGGCTTAAAATGTCCTAAGGTCTGCACATACATCAGGATGCTGTGTAGACTATCCTTTCCTGATCAAGACTTGAATACAGCAGAGCACTAAATTCATCTGCATCAAAATACCTTTGTGAAAACCTTAGTTACACAAGATTGTATCTTTAAAAAATTTGAATCTACAGATTCACAATCTTTTTGTCTAGTTATCTCAAAATATTGATATGGACAAAAAAATGACGGACTCGAAAAAGTAAAAAAAGGAAGTGCTTTATTTGCGGAGCTCAGCAGTGACACCATCTCAAAGGGCAACCTGGGGAAGTGCATGCCAAGCAGGTGCTACAGGGAGCTACAAAACAAGAAGCCGCAAGGGTAGGGGTCAGGGTGTGAGGATCAGGTTGGTTCCCTAAAAAGTAACTTGTTGAATTTTTCTTGGAATAAGTAGGTCTTGCGGACATCAGGGAGTGGGACGAGCAGTTACAGGAACCAAGGAAATAGGAAGAGTACACGGCAGGTGTGTTACAGAACAGAAACCAGTTATAAGGCCACATTGAGTAACAGTCACAGTACTTTTTGAAGTTATGGTTATAAAGTTGCAACACAAGTTTTACGGGAAGAAAACAAGTTATAATAAATATAGCACATTTTGGGTTTTTGAGCTTATAATACCTAGGTGATTTATTATTAATAGTAATCACCCTCTTTTGCTATAGAACTTATTTCTGCTATCTGTACCATCCCTTGCTCCCCTTTACGCTATTTGAGGTAATAAAATTACCCTAATTTGATTCTTTGATACTTACATGTGTTAAACTATCACATCACCCCACAAAAACATAATGTGCCAATGATGAAAACTTTGGGTGAATGTCAGCCATTCTTACTGCAGATCTTAACACTCAAAACATCATTAACACATTCTCCAGATCTTAACACTCAAAACATCATTAACACATCCATTAATAAGGACACCGAGACATAACTAAATCACACAGGAGGAAGTCCTCAATACTTCTTGCATATGCACACCGTCTTAGTCATTTTCCTCCTTGTGAGACACAATTCCTAACACAACTTAAAGGAGTAGAGTTTTATTTGAGTTGAAGTTTTAGTCCATGGTCAGCTGGTTTCATGACAGAGAGCCCATGCGGAGGAAAGCTGATCATGTCATGGCAGCCAGGAGGCAGAGAAAGAAGGGAGGAGCCAGGGAGAGGGATAAGTCATACCACCTGTGACTTGCCTGCACCCCGACCCAACTTCTCAGAGCACCCAGCCACCTTCCACAAGTCCAGCCTCTGCATGATATAGGGGAATGAAACTGTCACCCTACTATATGTCCAGTATGACTTTGTGTTGTCCAGTATGAGTTTGTGTTCTCCAAAATCAAAGAATGAATTTTAGGAACCCATGGAGGTTAAGAGCAGAATATATTTATTGAGAGGGGGAAAAAGCTTCTATCTGAGGGGTCCTGTGCCAAAGACTCTGTCTTTTTAGGGACTTTTAAAGAGCAAAACCACAAGGTAAGATGGGTCCAAAGTGGGAAAAAAATGAAAACTTGCAAGGTGAGCATAAGGTAGGACAGAACTATGGTCAACCAGTGAGATTGACTGCTCAGGTAAAATTGATTAAATCAGGTACAAATTGGGAAGTGAGTCACATAGTAAGGGGACATGTAGGGTTTGGAATGGTGACTCCTGGCTTTCTCAGGGTGATAGAGAACTGTTTAGAATATCAGTCCTCAGGATATGGGTATATTTGTTTGACATTTTGTCTTGAGGCTTGGCCCACAGCAGGAGGTATCTGTCTCCTCCAAGATTTCAAGGTATCTGATCTTCTGTACTGACATCTTGGAGTACCTAGCCCTATCTGATTGCCTATAATTCTTTTATCTAATTCAATTACTTATTGTTAGGGTTGGGTTTGTGTGTGTGTGTGTGTGTGTGTGTGTGTGTGTTTGCTTGTTTGTTTGTTTGGTTCAATAGAGAAGCAAAAGGGAAGAAAAGTAGCCTTTATTGAGGACATGGAAAGAAGCGTGCCACTTGCGAGACTGGGCATGTTCCTCTGTTGGAAATAGAGGGGGCTAAGGGGTATGTGACCTCTTACGAGAAGCGATGCTTGGGCAGGCATTGATGACACATGAGGAACTGCTTAGAATGTTCTTTGTGCACATGGGAAAGGAAAGAGGAAGCTATAATTAGGACTGAAGGGGAAGGAGGAGGAAGTGGTCATCACTTTGGCCTTCCACCATGTTAGACCACTGCCATAATGTCCAATAATTTACACTAGGGCAAAAATCTTTCACCTGTAACATGAGCACATGAGGCTCTTGCGAGACATTAGATATAAACTGTAACATTTGATATAAACCACAACATTCTGTTCCTGGCCCCCCAAAAGTTCATGTGCATCTCTTTAAGAAAAATGCACTTAATCAATTTCTACGTATCACCAAAGTCTTAACGATTTCAGCATTTTTGAGAAGTTCAAGTTGAAAGTCTTTTCTGAGACTTACAGCAAACTCTTAGCTGTGAGCCCTGTAAAAATAAAAACATTAAACACTGCCAATATTTAGTGGCATAGGGTAAGCATAGGAGGAGTAGAGGTTAGAAACTAATGACTTGAAAGAGCTTTTGGTGCAATAAAAGAGAGAATATAAAGTAAAAAATAGCCTTTATTCTAAGGACTCCGAGAGAACTCCATGACCACCAGGGGCCTGGCTTTCTCTGCGAGAAATGTGAGGCATGGGATATACATATGATTTCCGATTGGGGTGGTGCTTAGGGCTAACATTGCTGATGCATGATGCAGCCAATTGGAATTTTCTCCCTGTGCAAACAGGAGCTGGGGAAGAAGCAGGAAGTGGTAGGCAGTCCTGCTTTGGCTTCTGCCTTTTTAGACCACTGCCATAATTTCTACTGAAGCAAGAACCTTTCATGACTAAAGTAAGAATGAAACTTAGCAGGGCAAACATTAGCTCCTGGTGCAGCACCCAGGGAAAGATAGGAACTCAAGGGCTTGGGTGACCCCACCCCTACACCAGTCAGTTGTTGGCTCTGATGGCCTCTCTTAGAGTGGCTTTGTGCACTATCTTCTACTGTCCTCACCCAACATTACACGTTCCTGACATTTCCAACTTCCTGAGGTCCCCACTATACTTTTAGCATGATCCTCTCAGCTTACTTATTGCTGTCTCAGGGGCAGACTGCTTGGCCTCCCAGGTCTTTTTCTGAAATCTGGTGGAAGCACCCTGATTCCAAAATGCTTATATTCTATATGCCTGTGAAACCATCACCACCTGGATGACGTCAGGGTCTGCCACCAGCTCAGCAAGTAATGGGGCTTCCTTGAATTATCACTGCAGAGGTCTCTGAGTACCTGTCTGGCTGAGATCTGGAAAACTCCTTGGGGTGGGGGTGGGGCTAAATGAACTAGGGCTCTCTCCTCAAAGAAAAGGGTGAGGTCCTACTGGTTCATAGGATGCCCTATAGGTATTCTTCCTATTGTTCTGGCTTCTTTTTAATGATAATCTTTCTTTTATAATAATAATAATAATTATTATTATTATTATTATTATTATTATTTAAAGAGAAAGAAACAAAAAAACATCGAGAAAAAAAGGTAGAAATAATACAGAATTACAGAAAATAAACAGTAAGAAATCACCAGTTGATAAGTTACATATTGTCATCTTAGAAATAGTTGTTCAGGTTATAAAATTAAAGCATATAAAGTGACGTTCAAATAGTGACACTGCCAAAAGTTCTGCTCAATGCTCCAACAAAAAGTTAGTAATATGGTTATTAGTCCTACACACTTGTTTTTTATCTTAAAGAGGGTAAGGTTAAACATAACAAAACAGTTCATACAGAAACAACTTAAAGAAATACAGATTTCAAAACAAGTCCACTGGAGATCTTCACTATCTATCTTATGGTCTCTAGTTTTCTTCCAAATAGTTGTCCCCATCTTTACACACATTGAATACATACTGCATATTATAGAACTAATCAAATAATTACAGGATGATGGAGGCTTTTTAGGTCTTTAAGATCTGACATTGGGGAAGTCAATAATGACTACCATAGTGTCTCTCATGCTCTTCGTAGTAGCTGTCCTTATCTATACGTATGCGGAAATTGAATTTAAGAGACTAGACTAATATCACTCTGAACAGTGAATAACAGTATTGCTAGATTTTATACCATAATGTTACAGAATTAGCATTGGGTTTCTTAGTGTCTCTTCTTCTTCAGAGTATCTGTTCATTACATCTTGCATTATATAATCTGTTCCCATAAATAGTTTAAAAAATTCTTCCCATGTGTGAATTTCTACATGTATATCTATCCTCTCTGTATTACAGAGAAAAACATCATAACAAGACAGCAAAACAAATTCCTATAAAAACATGCAATAAAAAAGACCACAATATTAGGTGATCTACCATAGTTACTATGCTTTCTCTTGTTATTTTCAATAGACTTGTCCACATCATCAAGCTTAATACAGTTAAGCATAGTATTACATAACTATTTTTATAAAAACACAACTTTGAAAACATTGTAGGACTTGAGAGTGGTTAATAATCAAAACTGGTATGGATATCTTTTACATCTTATCATCTTCAGTAGTTGCCTCTACTTTTATACTTGATACTATTAAGCATACCAAATTCAAATAAAATCAGCCAAGGCAAAACTGTGAAAACAAACCAGATTCAAGTAAGATCAGTCATAGTAAGATAATATAAGTAATACAGGGTTTCAGTTTAAGTTAATTAAGGAAATTAAGGATAGTTGCCATGTTATAACCTGCTATTTTTGGGTTAGATGTCTGTGCCCTCAAATCTGATATGAGTGGACAGACTGGAACAAAATAAAATCCAACTAAACGGAGCGATAAGACTACTGTGACTTTTAAATCCTGATACACTATTAACAATGACCTCTGCCTTCCCTTTTAAGGCTATTTTTCACCTTTCCCCTTCTCAGGATGCTTTATATATTTGGGGTCTCACTAGCTCCTTAGTTTTTAGATTAGGTGGCCAGCCCATTGCTGAACCTTTCTACCCCTGAGCTTGATCTTGAGCTGTGCTCCTTTACTCACTAAAGTCATAGGGTTTTCCTTCCTTCTATCTGTGTAGCTCTATACTGCCCAAAAGTGTCATAGCTTTCCAATCTATCTGCGGCTGCTGGATGAGTTGTCCCTATTTCTCTCTGGTTTCCTGTCACATATAGCTTTGCTTTCTCATCTTTGACTTTCAGTTTTTTAACCTTCCTTCGAGTTGAGTGTATTTCCCATTCAGAGCATCTCTATGGAGCCTGCCTCCTAATTTACTCTACCTGTTATTTTTTTTTTAATTTTAGTGTATCAAGGCTATCTATAGATTATGGCTTACCATCTCTGCCTCATGTCTGCTACTCCACTTTACTGCTATAATTTTTCCCCCTTACCTCATTCCACTGTCTGCCCCATTCATTGAGGCCTCTCTGCCACTGTTGCTGGAATCCTGGTATCCCTTCCTCTCTCTCTCTGGAATGTCCTTCAGCATTCTTGGTAGGGTTGAGTTGGTGGCCATAAACTCCCACAGTTCCTCCTTGTCTTGGAAACATCTTATTTCTCCATTAATTTTGAGAGAGAGTTTTTCTGGGTACATCAGTATTGGTTGCAAATTATTTTCTTTCAGGGCTTAGATTATTTCCACCCAGGCTCTTCTCAATTTGAGAGTTTGCATTGATAAATCTGTTTTTATTTTGATAATTTTCTTGTTGTAGGTAATCTGCTTCTTTTCCCGGGTTGCTTTTAATATTCTGTTCTTTTGGTGGATTTCTGGAATCTTGATTATTATATGTCTGGGTGTAGATCTGTTTTGGTTGTAGGTAGCTGAAGTTCTGTGTGCCTCATTTATCTGGATATCATTTCTTTTTCCTATACTTGGGAAATTTTCCTTTAATATATCTGTGAATATTCTTTGTAGTTCATTTTTGGTTACTCCTGCTTCCTCATTCACATGCTTTATTCTTAAGTTATGTATCCTTTTGTCATCTTCTAGCCTTTGAATTGTTTCTTTCTGGTTCCTTGTTATTTTTAAGAGGTCTTTTCTTTCATGATCATATATCATAAATCTCTCTTCAAGTTTGAAAAGGCTAACTTTAGTTTCTGTCAAGGCATTTTGCCAGTTTTCAATGGGGTTTTTAGTTTCCTGGTAGTCTGTTGGGATCTGTTTCATGTATTCTAGGTTATGTTTAAATTCTTCATCAGAGGTTTCTCTTTCTTTTCTGATTTCCTCCATTCTTCCATCTGTATTCTTTTGGGAGGGGCTTATCATTTCTTTAATTAATCATTTTATATCTCACCTCATTTGGACTAGAAATACAGTTTTAAATTTGTCTATGAAGTCATGAAGGTATTTCTTTATATCGGCTGATACTGTGTCTAGTATTGGATGGTTACTGCACTGGTTCTCTTCTGTATTTACTTCTCCTGGGCTTATTTTCTCCAGTTTGGCACCTGGAAATTTTTTTTATTTCTATCTCTTGTCATGTTTCGAGTTTCTTTCTGACCAGTGTGTCCTGGGGGTCTCTGGCCCTCTCCGTATTGCTTAGGGTCTTTCCGAAGCATGCTAACTGGAGTTTTTGCTGTCCTCCCCAATTTGCTGTTCTCTGAGGTACACACAGGGATTCAGGGATGGTGCAAGCTAGCCTTGAGCCTCTGTGCCAGTCAGTCCGCCAGTTAGGCTGTACCTTGTGGATGTCACAGAGTCGCGACAATTTTGTATGTGCTTATTGGGTCCCAACCAGCAATGTAGTTCAGCCCCAGCAGACCCTGCCAGTTCTCTCTGCACTAGGGGTGGCTGACTGATGTCCATGATAATCTTTCAATTACCAAGCTTTCCTCTGCTCTATTTCTATAGGCTTGTTCTTTCTGGCAAAATTAAAAGTTTTTAACAGACTTTTTATTTGCTCCTGTTTCTCAGTGTAAATCTCACTAAAAGATGCAAGGAATGCCCATGTGATAGCGTGAACATTGGGCTGTTGTGAAATTTCCTTTGCCAAATTAATTAGCCTTCTCCTTTTGCATCTTCTGTGGGAAGAGTTCTGCCCTAGTATAAATTGCCGTACAGTTATAGCAGTGGTCTAACATGGTGGAAGGCTAAAGTGGGAACGACTACCACTTCCTGCTTCTTCTTCAGCCCTAATTGCAACTCTCCTTTCTGTTTGCATGCACAGAGAATTCCAATCAGTTCCTCACACATCATCAGTAGCCTCTCTGTGTCTAGTCGAAGGAGACAGTCCAGCTGCCATGAATTGTGTGCTCCTTTCTACATCCTCAATTCAATAAATCTGTTCATTTTGTATTTTCCTTCTCTGTTGTGCCAGAATACTCTAAAACTGCAAACTCTCAGGACTTCAAATAAACAAATTTTCTGCCAGAGGATAGCACAGATGGCCTCAAGTTCAGCTGCCAGATGTGTTCTTGTTCCTAACTGAAACCTCTTGAGCCTGGGACACCTACATTTCTTTTCTTTTTTAATATTCTAATTTTTTTTTTAGTTTTTGAGATAGCATCTTGCCATGTATTTCAGGCAGAGCTTGAACTTCCAGGCTGGCCTCAAACTCATAGTGAACCTCCTGCTTCAGCCTCACAGGTGCTAGGATTACAGGTGTGAGCCACCATGCCTGGCTCTACAATACACATCTATCAGCCCTTCTGATCTTCTGAGCTCCTATCAAACTTTGTTTATAACTTTCTAGGGCTTCTCCAGCCAGCATCTTCAAACCTCCTTCCTAAACCAATTCCAAACCAGTTACATGGTTAGGTACAGTCACAGCAAAGACACCCCATTCTCTGGTATCAATGTCTACCTTAGTCACTTTCCTCATCACTGAGACATAATACCCAGCACCTACAATTTAAAGGAGAAGAGGTCTACTTTGGCTTGTTTCAAACCTTGATTAGCCTGCTCCCAGGAGGGGAAGGCATGGTGGAAGGGCCTGGGTAGAGAGGGAAGCTGCTCAGGTTATAGGAGCCAGGGAACAGAGAAAGAAGCGGGGGGGGGGGGGGACCCATCCAGGACCCATCCCCAGTGACCAGCCTTTAACCAGGCCACATCTCCTAACAGCAAGTCAGCTATAGCACCCTAGTAATCCCATTACCTGCCTTAAACTCCTCTTAGTGCATGAGATTGTTGGGGGACCTCAGACACAAACCATAACATTTTTCTATATGCACTCACACCTTGGTACCCGACTGCTTTGTAACTCCTTGATTTATGTACTTAACATATGCTGATGTAAGAATTGTGGCCCAGCACTCATTTGTTTGGTGCTCAGTGTGGAAGCTATAACTTGCCATATGCCTTGGGACTTGCTACTCTTTCCAACCAAAACACTTTGTTATTTGTCATTTTGGGCACTCCTGTGTCTCCCAGAACCAATTAATGATGAATATCAAGGTAGATTGTAGTTCAAAAAGCATTTTCTTTTTTTTTTTTTAAATTTTATTTTGAAAGTAGTAAAAATGCAACAACAGCACAAGACAGAACAAAGCCAATCGAGACAATGCAGTGACACTGGTACAGGATTTCACAGTAGGATACTGGGATAGTAGTAATAGGTACTATGGTATATCTCTTTAACTTCACAATAGTTGTCCAGTCATTTAGGTATAGCAAAATCAAACCAAAGATAGAGCATTATAAAACCAATTGAGAATACTGAATAGAGCTAAAGAAACATAACAAAACAGTGAAAACAACCTATGCCTTCAAACAGAAGATAGAAAGAAAGCCCCCATATTTGCTATTACTGCATATGGTCATCCTTGGAAGAGATGCTGAGACATCTATCCCCAGTAGCTATGGGGGGAGGGGGTATGCAGGGGAAGGGTGCTTGATTTTCAGCCTGCATAGCAGTAGGCTCACAGGTAATGGTTCTCCTCCAGGCCCATGCTGCAGGTGCTTAGAGGGCGGGTGAATAAGCTGCCTGAGTCCCTCCATGGCTGGATCTCGGGAGTTCTGGGTCTCCTCCTGGCCCTCGCCCCACAAAGCATTTTCATTTATACTCTAGTCCTGTGATACTGATTGTACTAGATTGAACAGTTAAATGATGTGTCAGGTCCACCTTCATACATAAAACTTGAGACTTTTTTCTTCTTCTTCTTCTTCTTCTTCTTCTTCTTCTTCTTCTTTTTTTTTTTTTGGTATCAGGGATCAGACTTACGACTGCGTGCTTGCAAGGCAGGCACTTAATGCTGCTGACCTAAATCCCAGGCCCCAGGTCCACCTTAGTAAGTGACAGAGCTAGAATTAGAGCTCATGTCACCCAGGTCCTTCTTGAGTGTCAGGTTCACTATACATCACCACTGAGAAAATGCTGGGCTTCATTCAGTTCAAGCAACTGCCCACATCTAATCACATACAAGAATCCGCCTTCCCTACTCTTTAGGCTATAAGTGATTAGCTTCTGGATACCACCTGAGATGTGCTGTGTGAATGTTGTAGTGTGGGTACCAGCATGTGTGTGCGCGTGTGTGTGTGTGTGTGTGTGTGTGTGTGTGTGTTCTGGTAAGGAATTTAAGTGTCCTTTTAGGGAGGCTGAAAAGTCTTACAAACTTGTCTTACAAACCCAGAAATGCTTCCCTCAAAAGATGTTTTATTTTTCCATTTAAAAAGTAGCACTCTGAACTTTAGATACACACACAGTAAAATGCACCTCTTAAGTGTATAGTGTGGTAAAATTTTACAAGTTGAATGTATCCCTTTAGCCAGTCCTCAGCATTCCAAAACTTTTTTCTTATGATGTCTTTTACTTATAACCTCTCCTAGGGTAGCCAATTTCCTATCTAACAATGTAAACAAATGCCTGGGTTTGAACTTTAAGTAGAATAATAAGGTACTGTCAGTTGTGCTAAGCTGCTTTTTTGAAAACACAAATTTCCTAATTGATACATTAGGGAACAATTTGAGCATAATGCAAGTTAGTATTTGCTTATGCATAATTTTTTGTCCTCAGGAAACTCTTAGTGAGTCAGAAAACTCTGGCCCACAGAAATGAACCCAGAGAAAATGCACAGCATGCAGTGCAGTACCTCATCACATCTCAGCCCCCATGCCAGGACCCATACAGTAAGCCACACCCACCCAGAATGAAGGTCACAACTCCTTCAAATCTTAATACCCCTCTCCCGGTACTTTTCAATAGTTTGCAAGCTGCACCCTTTTCATGCCTGTGTCCACAAGCATACTTCAGGTCTTTTCAACATAAATCACTATTTTAGGTTTCTGGGGTTTTTGTACTAGTGATTGAACCCAGCACTTCCACTTGTTCATCTTTTTTGTGGCATTCTTGTAACCGAGCCAGTTACCCTGGAGATGCAGAAGTTGAGGAGGACCATGATTTAATACTAGAAAATGTATCATTTACAAGTTTGTGTAAAGCTCTACTTTACACTCTAAAGTGGCTTTTGTGCCATCCCTCATTAGCAGCATTATTTTCTCCACCAGACATTTTATTCAAAGAGGGAATATCTTATTAAATTTAATAGACAGAATTTAAATACAGCAGAGCTAATTGCAGAAGCATCTGGAGACATTACACAGATGAGATAGTGGTGTTTAGAGCTGGTAGAAAATTATATATTCATGTGGCAAGAATTGAGATGTGATACTTTGGGAAGTTTTCATACCATTGGGAAATTAATTTTTCTTTTGAGATTCAGCACTAAAAAAAACAGATATTTTTGCAGAATTCTTTGTAAATTTCTAGTCATTCTCCTTCTAAATGCAGGATAATCACTCCACTGTTCTGCATTACTTTGCAGAAATCATAGAATTGTGGGTATTTAGATTCCTAAAATTCATGGAAGAGAGATTGTGGTCTAACCCTCCAATTCTGGAGAAGAGATTTAACTTTAACCCAACGCTTTCTGAGCATTAACCATGGAACACTTTGCTTAGAACAACATGATGTAAGGCCATGGGACACTCTTAGAGTATCCATAGTAATTGCTGTGAGTTAGCCTAAGGGCCTTTGCCACTGGGAAAACCTCTCCTTGGTCCTTTTCCTTGTCACTCAGTGCCCTGTCCTCCAAAGTGGTCAGTTAGAGCTAAGATCCTCTAAAATTCACTGATTGCATTTGCCTGGGCCTTTGCTTATATTAGTCTGTCAGGTTCTCACAAATTCTTTTGAAGAGTAGTTAGTATAATTTTTGTTTCGCCTTGAGTAACAGGAAATCCAAGAGGTTGTTATTTCAAGGCAACCCAATTTAGCAGATAGGATATGTTTTCCACCCAGCTGCCTCTTCCTAGAGTCTAATTTCTACTTCCTTGTTCCCTGCTCTTGTAAAAATCATCTCTGCAGTAAAGTACAGCCACTGTCAGCACCGTGCAGTACAGCAGGGCATGGCTTTGCCAAGTGTGTGTGTGCTGCTACCAGGGGGAGTAAGAACAGTTAGGCTCGACTGGAAAGCTCTTAACTTCTGTTCTCTGTTGAGTTTTACACCCTTTGCTGTGTTGCTTTGGGTCTGGGAATTGGCCAAGACTCATATGCAAGTTCTTTGATGCTGCTTTCCTTAGGGTGGCTTGGGTCCCTCCTGTGCAGTTCTGGTGGAAGTCAGAATTTGGGGGTTAACAAGTTAAGTGCCCCTTGGGAGCTCATCCCACTAGGATTCTCCTCACGCTTTCCCTCTTTGGTGGTTGCTCTGACCAGAATAACAAGATTTCCCTTTTGGTTCTGCTCCGCTTCACAACTTCACATCTTCACAACTGATCTCTGCTGTGAGGACAGATTCAAGATGAAAGAGGGACAGTCACACCTGTATGCACCCACATTTGGACTTCTTGCTTTCTCCTTCCCTACTGGAGATAACTTTCCAGGAAAAGCACCTACCTACCCTGTCACAGTGGGGTTCCTATGGCACACTGTGGAGGGTGTCAGTTTGTGCAATACCTGAGCACCCCCTTCTTGGACTTTCCCTCCTTACCTTCCAGGAATCCCAACCCTTCCACCACCACCATCTGTCCTAGTGTGTCTGATAAATAAGAGTTAGAGCCTGATCAGAGTTGATGGGCCCACTGTAGTTTTCATAAGAGAAAACAGCTGAGAGTAATTGTGGACCTCTGAGGCAGAAATAAGTTTTTCTTCTTAAATTTCCAGACTTGCTTTTCCCTGGTGCTTACAGGAGGCTCAAACCTGCAGACACATCCACTGCTCACCCTTGTTGACCATAGTAGGAGCCAAAACCACTTTCCTTCGCTTTGTTCAAGCCCTGGTGAAGTGGCTTGGGTGTCTACTGTTCCCAGAAAACTTCACTATGTGAGTGACAACGTTTTTAGACTCTTTGGTATGTATTCGATGTCATCAGTCTGCACATTTCACCCCTACTTTGCTGACCCTTCAAGTACTGTTATGCATTATAGTCACCGTGTGCTTGGCTGGTGGAGACCTGAAGCTGCCTCTTGATCATCCAGGCCCCACTAGTGGTCATGGAAAGTGCCAGCCTTGGGCCAAGGAATCCCCTATCTTGGCAGTACTTGCTTTTCTTCTGCTTCTCTTACACTGCTCTGAGTAAATCATTCATTGGTCAAAGGCTTCAATTGTGCCTTAAAAATCCAACCTGCTTATTCAGTGCAAGTTTGTTGTTATCCCAAGACCCTCAGATTCACATAAACTCAGTGTTCAAGCTGATTGATTATACACAACATCACACAGTGCAAGAGTTTGATTGTAGAGATATTAGTGGCTGGGTATATTAGTACATATTGCCTGTGTGTTAGTACATATTGCAAGATTAATTTGAAAATTGCATGGGAGGTCTGACAGTACATTATGAAAAATTGAATAATGGATTGTATGATGAACATGTGAGTTAACATGCCTTATGCAGAAGTGTTCAGGGAATTTGTGGTTCAGCCCAAGTAACATCAGCATTGACCTTTTAAAAACAGACCTTTCTCAGCATAATGATTCCATAATTTACTCAGTTTCAGACATGCAGCACCATTGAATTTTGTGTTAAGTAACCAAATTGGTGTATATGAAAACAGATTTCTGCAATTCAGATGCTTGGCATTGGCCCAACTGTATAATCTTGGTCTCAGCAAATACTTGAGGACAGTGGGAGGGTAAGTACAATGTGGATGGTGTTTGCTGTGCATTCCACTCCACTGTGAAGTGCAGGGCTTCTCGTTGCATGCATGGCTGTCTTCTGACACTGTCTAAAATCACATTCTCATTATCTTTTCTTCAAATCCAAGTGAACTCAGGAATATATGCTACTTTTCAGGAATCTATATATAGCATCATTACAAAGGGATTCACAAAACAAGCCATTGCTCCAAGTCAGTTCCCACACAGGATATTGGTTAGGGTTGGGGTTGGGTGAAGGGAGCCCTATCACAATGCTGCTGGCCTCTCTGAATACAGCAGGGATTGATCCTGCTAGGACCAGATTGACCATGGTTGAGGGAGGCCTGTACACAAGTAGGACCCTCAGATATTAGGGCCCAGTTTAATCATGATTTTGGCTACCTGGAACCATCACACTGTTCATAATGTAGCTGAGACATGTCTGCCTGAGGTTCCATATCATCCCTGGCAGAGGCCACATGGGTGTCAGAGTTACATATGACCTTGACTTGTCAGAGATTTATGTTGGTGCTGTATAAATCCTGCTACTGACAGAATCAAGTGAGCAGCAGCCAGTCTGAGGAGAAATGACAGCAAGATATTTGTGTGAGGACTCATGTCTGTGTAGCTTTGTAGGCCATCAGATCTTTGAGTATCAAAATGGGCTTGTTCAATTGAAAAATATTAGGCTTAGGGAAATCTTTTTTTGGATTTGTAGTTTTGAGATGTTAGAGTACATTCTTGCTAGAGTTTACACCCTGTCTCCCTAGTAGAAAGAGGAATAAAATTATAGATTTTTCTTTCTGAAACAGGTGAAGTTGGATGCTTAGAGTTTGGGTGGCTTTCTAGTTCTCACACCAGTATCCTGTTGACTGAGTGGAGAATCTGAAAGTTCAAATTTTTATAATGGTTTCATAGTTAGGGATTGATAATCCTGGTTTTAAAGTTAAGAAAATAAAAGGCTCAGAGAAGATAATGTACAGAGCTAAGTGTTCTTTTCATTGTCTGGAGATGGGACTTCTGGTCCCTGACACTTATTCAGCCCTGGAATTGGGGAATATATTTTCTTTCTTCTTTGTGGCTCCTCAACCTAGAATCTTTACTGAAATGGAGGGAAGTTTCAAATATTTATTCTGAAAGGCTCCATAAAGGGTTGAATAATCAATACATTTGTGGATTTAACAAGAGCATAGTCTGGTTATTAATATTTTTCATTAAAAGGACAAACAGCATATAAGGGCTTTTGATGTGCAGCTTTGGAATTTAGCCATTTAAGGGGTATTATGGTTTAAGAACTGGTGGTCAACTTAATGCCAGCTGGATTACATCAGCATGGCATTGAGTGAGGAAAGTTGCCAAGATAAATAGGTGGAGAAGGGAGGTGTTGAGGGTTGAGGCGTTAAGGAGGCATTCTTCTCCTATGAGTTGCTGTCTGAACTGTTGGTTCTCCTGGAGAAGCTTTCGTCCTCACATTGAGCATTGCTTCCTGGCTCAGGAGGGGAAGACATGTGCTGCTTGGTCTCCAGGGTGAACTCATCACACTGCTTCCTGGCATGTACCCAACTGTGCTTGTTGTCGAGGAGCTCAGGGCCTCCGTGTTGCTGAGGATGGCTGTGGTGCCTTCAGGATAGCCCTGGTCTTTGTTGTGAGTGTGACTTCTCAGCTCCAACATAGAACCCTCATCCCACTAGCACAGTTCCTTCATCCTGCTGGCATAGACTTTCTGGCTTCCACCGCTGACCCTTGGGTCTTCCCAGCACAGATCCATAAAAGAGACTGGTGTGAGTCCTTCTTGTGGGCTCTTGGCCTCCAGTTGGACTCATGGAGGCATTGTCCTGAGCTCTGGGTTTTTATCGGGACTCATGTGGGACATTGCCATGGGGTTTAGGCTCTTGACTAAATAATCTATGTCTTTGGTGTTGCGGATAGATTTCCTGAATTTTCCTGTGTTAACTTCCGGTGATGATTATAAAAATATTATGAACTCCATATCCTAATCCTAGTTGTTCTTTGTGTACAACCCCTGACTACCACAAGGTAGTAGATTTAAGGAGATTCACGTACAACTGAGGATCTTAAAGGGAACATTTGAAAGCACTTGGATAGAAAGCATTTGTAATACCTTTATGGATCAGCTGGATACCTGTCCCTGTATAGTTACTCTTTTAGACACGATAAGCCTTTGAATCCTTCTCTCCTCACATGTGGTAGGGAAGAAAAGAAATGTCACAGAAGTCCGTGGTCAGGGAGCAGACCTATCATTTGTTAACTGATCGGTCATTAGGAAATTTACTGGCTACAATAGAAGTCTTGAGCAAGTGTAAGCTGGGAGCTTTGTAATATCACCCCAGGGAGAGAGAAACCAGGTTGGGTGGAGCCTGGAGTAATGTCTTTCAAAAGATCATGCCTCTGAGCCGAAAAAGGGGACCCTTTGGTGATAACTCCTCCTTTTGATGGTAACCCCTCCCTCTGATTCTCAGTAAAGTTTGAGCCTTAGCATCCTGTGAGAGGTGAGCACTTGTGTCTATAGACCCACGAGGTACTGCCTGTCCCTCCCTGCGCCCCTCCCCAGCCTCTAGTCTGTAATGTGGAGTTAGACCATGTGTCACTGAGCTCCAGTCTGGAAAAAAAGAGATCAAGCAAGATATTTCAGACAGCAGGGATTGGGTAGAGAGAAATACACTGTATTAGAAAGCTAGAAGAGGCAAAAGGTACACAGAGTCAACCCAGCTACCAGTATCTGAAAAATGGTGACTGCTCCTAGGACAGGAATGCATGCAGAGAGAGGAGGGATCCCTGGCGTCCAGGAGCACAGAGAAGTGGGTGTGAGGACCAGTGCCTGAGCCCTGCAGGGGCTTCACCCTTGTGCTTGACCCCCAGAACAGGGAGTGCTGCACAGCTGCTTCTGAACCTCTAGTGGTGCCAAGATCAAGGTGAGAGGGCTGGAGCCACTAGAGTTGCCAGGTGTGGATGGGTACCGACCAAAAGGAAACAGGAGGAGCTTCTAGTCTTCCCACCTGTGCTTTTATTCCAATAGGAATGGCTCAGAATTGAGCAGCAGACAGCTTAGTAACAGACAGCCTGATGAGGAGGGTGGATACCCCAGGCAGAGAGCAAACTCAGTTGTACCTGGGCTGGCTGAAGCTACTTAGTAATTCCTGCTGTGCCCTCATGCATGGCTCTGAGCTAAAGGAAGACCTAGCTGCAGAGGACTGGAGGGATGATTCCAAGAGGAACAGAGGTAGGCAGCTTTCCTTGCTTGGCTCACTCTAAGTCCCTTACAGACAGGAGGAGGTTGTAAGTTTGCTTCAATTTCCTCACCTGACAAAGATTTAGAAACCAAAACGCCCTAAACTGTTCTGGGGACAGAACAGCTACATGCTGGGTACTTTGTGCTCAGATTTCGGCTGTGTGCAGCTGGAGGGCCCAAGATGCCACCATCAGACTACTCCCACTGGGCTGGCTGTCCCCAGCCCCCCTGCCTAGGTAAGACCTCTGTGACTCAACAGCTTGTACCTCATGGTCCCATGAAGGACCACAGAAGCCCAACCAGCTGAGTATGTTACAGCTCCTCACTCCTGTAAATCCAAGCAGGAACTGATAGAAAAATGGGACAAGGAATGACCAAACGGTTTGCAGAGAAAGGAATGACAAATGGCTTTGATGCACGTCTGAACACTCTCAGTCAGTCTGGCCCCCTTTTCTTTCCTTGGAGCCAGTGATGCAGCCAGGGCCTCACACAAGCTTAGCATGCACTCTGCCTCCAACTGTGCCCCAGCCCCTCCACTTCACTCTTAAGCAGAGAAATGGAATTTGAAAGTATGAAGACCTGCTGTACTTGCCTGGCATAGATAGGGCCCTGCTTTACCTCACACATTTTGTCAGGACCACAGAGGCATAGCTCCCCTAGAGAGAACAATGCACAATATCTACCAAAAGCCAGTCCCATTCCTCTTCTAGGGTCTACTTTGTCATTCAGCCATGATTTCCCATGCATGAGATGTCATATGAATGGGATATTTGGACTTTGAGTGGCAGAAGACTGGGCAGGTCATTAAGATCACATGGAAGTCACTGGGTGAAGCTACTGTGCTGCATACATTCAGCCATCAGAAGATGCAGAGCATTATTATGTACATTTTAATGGAACCATTGCCAAGATTTAGAACCTTAGAAAAGTAAGGGTGGAATACGGTGTGGCATCCAGTGTGTCTTTCAGGATGGGAAGTTGTGTTTCCCTGTGCACAGAATCTCTGGGAGGATAGCAGGGAGCTAGTGTTCCTCCTTCCTATACAGAGAGGAAGGGAAGGATTGGACAAAGGAGACATCAGATTTACTTTACTCTAGTTTCCCTTGGTACTTTTGAATTATGTGATGCCTTACCTTGTCAAAAAAAAGTAGATTAAAATTTTGCAGTAAGATGGGAGTAGAATGGGCAGGAGCCAGTGGGGCAGACCTTCTCCCCCAGAGAGACAGAAGGCCGTGCCTGCCAGTCCCATTTCCACATGTCCTGCGTTCGGCCAGGGAGCAGTGCCCCAGGTGCTTCTCTCTTGCACACCTCCCCTGCTCTGGCTAGTCTAGGGCAGAGGTGGTACATGCTTTCCCTGCAGTCCTTACCTCAATACATATGCAGTTCCCTGGGAGAGTGAGATGATCCCAGGACTTGAAGTTTATAGACTGAGATTTATTAGATTAAGAGGGCTTTTGGTGGGGTGGTCTGGTCCTCCTCCCATCAGACACAGGTGTCTTCCTTTCTCAACAGAATTAGCCAAAGTGCCTGAAAGCTGAGTGCTTGGAACCCACTTCTTACTGGGAGACTAAATGTCACAGGTTCCCATGGGTACTGGCCAGAATCTGCTTCCTGTAACTTTTGTCTTCTGGAATGACTCAGAATAAATTTGATTCCTTCCCTGGGCCTGGATGGTCTTATTCCAGGCTTAGAGTTGGTTTTCCTGTGTGCCAGCATGGGGCAGCTCCCCTGGACCTCCTAGTGGCTTGTGTGTGACAATGTTGCTTATTAAGTGCGGCACCTGGGAGTGTTCAGCCTCGCTTCAGTTGATAGTGACAGGCAGGGTGTTTTGTCTTAGTCTCAAGCTGAGTTGAGCCCACATCTTCACTAGTCCCTGCTTTCCTGAGATGACAGCAGCAGAGACCATGGTTGTTGTCCAGGGTCAGCCAGACACGCATGTCCCACACTGCTACCTGGCTCCACAGCCCCTTGCTCCTGCAGCAGAAATGGGTCACTCCAAGAAGAGCAACTTTGGTGTGAGAAAGGGTCATGCTTCCTTCCACAGTGACAGATGACATAAGAGCCCTTGTTGCATCCCAGGTAGCCCTGCTACTTCTTGCATCCCAGCTCCTAGAGTCCCTGCCAGCCTATCCCATGCCACCTTCTCCTGGTACCAGGACCTGCTGAGTGAGAGGGAGCTGGAAGGTGGCTATGGCAGTACCCCTCCCATGGAGCTTGGATGCCCTTCTCAGTATTCTGTTACCCCTCCTCACAGTGACATCCAGAGGTGAGATCCCTTTTCCCAACACATCTGCATAGCCCGCCTGCCCCTCCCTGGGCACCAGGAGCAGGGAGGTAGAGAGGATGGCCCCGCCTGCCCAGCCCCACCCAGGAGCAGGGAGCTGCCTCTGGGACCTCACCCAGGAGAGCTCTGGCCCAGTGGTGCCCCCAACCTGCCAGCCAGTTGCTTTCTCAGCATGTTGTTGAGCAAAGCTTTTGCACAGCAGTAAGTAGGAGCAGGAAGATGAGAGCACAGCCACCTCTGACCAGAGGATGGACATTTTTTCCTCACCCTAGAGGGAACTGGCATCATAGCCCACTGGCCACTGCAAGCTCTGGAGAAACGCTTATACCGCCACTGCTGCAGTGAAGCTTGACCTTATCATCTGCTTCTTTGCTCCTAAATTCAAATCAGGGAGTTCAGAATCCTTGATCTGACAACTGCTTTAGGAAGGCACATGGCAGATGTACCCCCTGGCATCAGCTACTCACATGATTCCAGATTGGGTAGAGGCGCAGGTACTGGAAGGAGTGGGTGCCAGCCCCTGCCCCCAGCATCCACCGTGTAGGTGACATGAGTGTGGGTACCTCTGTCAGTGGACTTGGTATCCCCTCGGCTTGGGAAGGGGAGGCCACATGGGTGTAGAGGGCACACTGTAGCTCAAGGGTTTCATGAGTACTCTAGAGCCAGCACTGTGTTTCTGTTTCTTCATCTCACCATTGTCTGGCCACTGCTTCACCACACAGGTGTTACACACAAGAACAGGGAAGAAGGAAGCAGGTTCTTTGACTGTCAGGGCTGCTTCTGTTGTGGTCTGGAGGAGGGGTCCCTCCACTGTGCCTGACTCCCTGCCTGGGTTCCCTGGTAATAGGGAGTTCAGGCTCTGGGGCTTGCCTCGGGAAGAAGTCCAGCTACAAAAAGGGTCCGTCTGCCGGTTTGGCCACTCACTCTGTGCAGCCCTGCTCTCTGGGTATTCTGCTGTCCTCCCAGCCCACTGCACAGGCAAATGTGTATGGGTTCTCTTTTTCCAGAATCTGTCTCATAGTGAAGTCTCCAGATCTCTGAGCCCATCCCAGATCTCTGGCCTTTTTCTTTGTGTCATTGGACTTGGATGGAAGAGCTGCTCAGTGTAGCTGTTTTTATCCTACTCAGCTTTGCCTTGTTAATGGTAGTGCATTGGCCTTTGGGAGTCCCTGCATGTGCTGGAACTGTCACCAGTGCATCTGGGTCACAGAGCTGTAGAAGTGAGCATGGAGAGCTGGGGGGAACACGGTGCACCTTCAGGCTCCAGAGCCACATCCTCACTTCCCAGGTGAAGGCTGCCACCTGTGACAAGAGTCAGGGCTTCCTGCCCAAGTGCTGAGCTTGCAGTGAGTGCTGCAGAAGTGCAGTAGTCCACACTTGCATCTAGTTTTGTGTTTGCTGAGATTTCAGCTGCCTGTGGTTGGCCTCGGTCCTAAAATATTAAATGGGAAAGTCCAGAAATAAAGAATTCCTTGGTTTTAGATTGCACAGCATTCCTAGTATATGACGGTCTTGCACCATCTTACTCTATCCCACCAGGACACAGACCTCCCTTTTTCCAGTGTGTAGACCCTGCATACGCTGCACATCTATCACCATGCTCAGTGACTTGGGACACCCAAAGCAGATGGCCATCCTGTCTATCAGCAGCTGTGCAGCGTATCACAGTCACAGTGTCCTCATTGTGCACTGTACTTCATCTGCCACAGAGTTTCAGCCTCATAAAAAGGGTGACAGTGGGGCAATAAGAAGCTAACAGAAGCCAGGCATGGTGGTACACACCAGGGAGGCTGAGGCAGGAGAATCATGAGTTTAAACCCAGCCCTGGCAACTCAATGACAACCAGGGCCTATCTCCAAATTTTAAAAAAGTTAACAGACAGAGGGAGATTTCATTCATAAAACTCTTCCTACAGTACATTGCTGTGTCTGTCTTCTTATTAGTTCTTGTCAGTCTCTTCTTGTGCCTCATTTCTGATTAAACTTGAATTAGTTATGTCTGCATAAGAATAGCACCCATAGGGCTCACTGCTGTTGACAACTTGGGGCACCCACTGTGGGGTTCAGAAGGGCATCAGTTGAGCACACAGGCTGAGAGCACTGCCAGGCCTGTCAGTGCCCCTCACCTTTGCTTGAGGAAAGTGCACTGGCCCCAGGCTGTGTTACGGGGTGTGGTCCTGAGTGAACAGAGCACCCAGTCCTCAGGGGGTGGCGGTGTGGATTAGAATCCTAAGCTTAGAGCATGTGTGTTGCTCCTGCAGCCATAGTTGGGGCTGTGTCACTCACTGCTGGGGATAGTTTTTTGTGAGAGCAGATCCCTCACCCTGGTTGCCCTGTAGAGAATTCCTAGCACCTCCTTTTGCTTGCACTGTCAGCATAAGAAAGAAAAGGTGGCCCTGAGGTGTTCTTTCACCTCCTCAGTTTCACACGAAATGATTTTAGCACATGGCAGTGGGCACTTCACTAAGCCCCTGCCTGGGGATTTGCAAGGGGAGCTGGGACAGCGTGGCAGAGGCCATTTCACCGGAATATGAAATTGACTGTGAATGATGTGATTTGCTCTGCTTGCACTGGTTAAAATGCACTCACTTGAGAAGCAGCCTGAAGAAACTCCCTGAGAGCAGCCTCGGCCACCTAGGTCCCTTGTGGAGGTGCAGTCGGCCAATAACAGTGCTGGTGACAGTTGAAATAAAAAATTGTGCAAACTCTGAAGACTTACCCTGCAGAGCCCACAGTCTCAGACAAAAACCAAGATGGGATGTGATGCTTCCTCTGCTCATTTACAAAGGCAGAAAAAAGGAGGCCCAGGAGATACAGTGACCAAGTGGAATAGGGCTGGCTGACTCTGAAAGCACAGTTGTGGTGAGTCTTCTGCCTGTCCCTAGGTACACGGGAGGGGAGGGGTGACAAGAAGCTTGGAGCTCAGGGATTTGAGGAAAGGTCCTTGCTAGGAGGCAGGGGCCTGGCTTAAGCCTTCCTGCCACTGAAGCAGAGCACTGTTTTCTGAGCTTGGTGACCTTGTGCACTTAGAGTCCACAGCTCTGAGTTCCAAGTGCAGGTTGAAGACCAGTCACTGGCCATCCAGGTTGGGAAAGTGACATTACTACTCTGAGGCTTAGTTTCCACTTCCATGAAGTGAGCTAACAGCCCCTGCCCATGAGATGGGCAGAGACTGCAGAGGTGGCTGACAAGGTGCCTGATTCTATCAGCCTGCCAGTGAGAGTGCTGTCTGGTTACAGAGGCGCTCTTGGCAGGAAGCCCTGCCCCCAGCTTCCTGCAGGGTCCCCCAGAACAAGAATTTTCTGAGTGTGCTCCCAGGGGCAGGTGGCACAAGCAGTAAGCGCTTTTGTTCCTACGCTCTGGGCTTCATCACACCTTGCTCTTCTGTGTTTGCAGTTGCTTTTGTCTTTATAAGATGTCTTAAAAGACAGCTGAGTATGCTTTGGAAAACACAGAGGCTTCAGAACTGGGTTTGAGTCCCAGGTTTGTAAACCGCATGAAGGTAAAGTGTTACTAGAACTCCAAAGTAGCAGGAGCCTGTGCATTAGGCTTGTGCCTACACACACAGGTTTTACCTACCCCACAGGTTTCGAAACAGGCCCAGCAGTGCTCAGGTCGAGAGGCCTGGACATCTGCTTTCCTGGGCGTCTGGCCTACAAGGCAGCAGCCAGCTCTCTGACGGGAAAAGCTCCTGCCCTGAACTTCATTAAGGTGAAAGCTCTAAATTTAGCCCTGTACAAAAGGCTGCTGAACTAGGACCACTTGATGAATGGCTCTATGAGATCTCCTGGCGGCAACTCCCAGAGTAAATAAGATTTAAATAAAGCACCTTATCATTTCCCCACATCAGATCTGAACATTACTAAACATAAAGTGCTTCGGAGCCAGTGCTTTTAAAGACGGCAGCACTGTCTTGGCCCCTGAATAACTAATGGATGGTGGACTTGAAACTGGTGGTGGGTGCCGAAAGCTCAGGGGCAGGGGCGCCGCGTGCCCAGGCCAATCCGGCACCCTTGTAGTGCAGTCTGACACCTGGCCAGGTTTTTAGTAGAGAGAAATACTGGCTTTAGTAGAGAGAAAGAGGCTTCAGAGTGGAAAACACTGCCAGAGTAGAATACTACAGTTGCTTTTCTCCCTACAGTAGGGTTGTGTCCTGGCAAACTCATCATAAATTGAAATATTATTACAGAAGCATATTTGATACATCTAACCTGTTAAGCACTTAGCATAGCCCTGATGGCCTTATCCCAGCTTAGAACACTTACAGAGCCCACACTGGGCAGAATCTTCAAATGCAAAGCCTCGATTAGGAAGTAGGGTTGACTGTCTGTGCACTAAACACTGTTAGCGAATGTGGAATATGGAATGGCTGCATGGGTACACTGTCACCATGCTGAAAAGTTGAATAATAAACCTCTTAAATGGAACCATCGTAAAACAAGGGCTGTTGTATATGCATGGGGAGGGGACGGACACTCAAAAAGGCCTGGGCGTGGACCAGTCAACCAGAAGAGGTAGTGGTCACAGGCAGGCGCAGGGCTCTACAGAGCCATGAAGAAGTCAACCTTGAGGAGAGGCAGAGGCAGTAGCTTCTGCCAAGCAGTCAGTAGCAAGCTAGATTTTTAACGTCACTATGGTCTGTATGTGGCTGATGAATGTCAGCCCTGACGGTACTGCCCAAGGCTCCGTCAGGATCAGTGAGAGGGAAGTTATTCTTTGATCCCCAAATCCATTATTCACCAAGTCCCCTTTACCTCACTTCTGTGGAATCTCCTGGAGTCACTTCTTCATTCCATGTCCCAACTGGACAGGTGCTTCCAATCGAGCCCCTTAGAAAGTTTGTCATCCATCAGCTTGACTCTGGTCTTAAGTGGGATGGCTGCTGGCTGGGAAAGTATGCTTGGGCCGTGGATGGCTATGCTGGTGACATATCATAAGCATGCTATGTCCTTCACATTTGCGGGCCTACCATGCAACCCAGGAGAGAGTCTTGGGAGGGGAGCCTCGTTTCTTTTGTAGCCTCTCAGGGTTGAAGAGAAGGTCCTCTTCTCCTTCGAATGGCTTTGCTCACTGGGTGGCATTGCTCCATGGGAACAGAATGAAAGAGTCTGTCAGTCCAGCTGGAGGGACCCAAGGCTGCTGGGAGGGAAGCAGTGTTCTTCAGATCTCGGGAGAACTGAGTCAGCAGGCGCCCACTGGGCAGTCAGTGAGCTGGGGGACAATAGGGTACAGGGCTGGAGAACTTTCCTAGGTGGGTGGAGGAGGAAGCTAGGGCAGTGTTGATGGTAGATTTAACAAATACAATTGAAGGACAGAGTGACACTCTCCAGGCTGTCCTGTAGGCTTCAGGATCTGGGCCCAGCCCTTTCTGAAGCATTGCGGCTTTGAGCAAAGTCATCAGTATTGCATTCCAGACTCTGCCAGTGATTTGAGGCCCAGGCCTTCTCACTCTGACAGTGGGAAAGTAATTGCTACCTTAGAGCCCTGTGAGAAGGTGCCCCATGTGTGATCTTGGTGAATTGCATGGTGGATTATGCCTACTTGGTGGAATCTGCATATGTGCACAGAGCCTTCAGGTCCTGAGGCTGATGCACACAGCAGGAAGCTTGTTCCCAGTTCCTTCTGGAGAAGGCAGCAGTAGGATGTGGCCTCCGAAAAAGCCTTGTTAGAGTCACAGCAGTGCCCAGGGCCTCCGTCAGGGGTGTTGCCCAGCCTGAGACGCTGGAGAGCTCAGAGTGGGTCCCCGTCCAACTGGAAGACTGACTTCCTCCCAGGACAGGGCCTGTGCCTCCTGCTCTCCGCAGAGTGCTTCTGATCACGCCTCCTCTTCAGCAGCCTGTGATGACAGCATCCCTAGGGGACCCAGCACTGGGTCTCATACCGAGCAAGTCCACCACCCCAAGGGAGATGAGGTCTGAAGGTGTCACCATTTAAAACATGACTTGTTTTTTTCCTGTGTCTTATGTTTGGGCATCTGGGGTGTTAATAGCCTGGGACACTGCAACCCACTGCTACAGGCCTGTGACTTGCTAACATTCTGGTGTTGCCTTAACATATTTTTTATGTCTGCTTTATTGAAAACTAATTATAGCACAATCAAACATATCCTTTCAAGGCATGCAGTTGGAATGATGTTGCCAGTTGTGTATACCTTAGGCATCATTCTCACAATCAAGAGGCAAAGTATCCCCTTCAGCCCAGGTGACTCCCACAACCCCCAGCAGCCAGTCCTCCCTCTAACTAGCTCCAGGTAACTACTGGTAAGCCTTCTGTGACTGAGTCAGTTCCTATTTTATGTAAATGGAATAATATGCATCATTTCACCAAGGGCTTCTTTCATTCAGCATGACTTTTTATTGTAATAAAGTATACATAATAATGAAAATACATTTTAAAAAGTTTTTAGTAACAGTTTAGGAACACTAAGTATACTCACGTTATCTGCATACTTCATCACATCTGTGGAACTTTATTTATCTCCCACATTGCAACTTTATACTCATCAACACTGACTTCCATTTCTCTCCTTTCAGTTCCTAGAAGCCACCATTCTGCTTTGTGTCTCTGTGCACTTGACAACTCTGGGCTCCTCATTTAAGTAGAATCATGTCTGTTCTCTGGCATTTGGCTTTCTTCACTTAGGCTTATGTCCTCAGCGTTCACCCAGCTGTGACATGTGTCAGGACCCACTTCGACGGCTGAGTCTTACTGCATTGGACGTGGACCCTGACCTGTTTATCCACCCTCTGCCAGTGGACCCGGGCTGTCTCCACCTTTCGGCTCCTGTGGGTGAGGCTGTGAGTGCAGCACACAGACACTTCTTCCAGTCCTGCGCTGAGTTCTCTTTGGTGTGTGTATTGTGCTTCTCTGGTTCAGCTTGGAGGAACCTCCACACTGTTTCCACAGTATGCCGTTTCACACCTTTCAAAGAGCCTTTCATAGACCCCTGCTCCTATGCATATCTTCAGTTTCCACAAATTCAGTTTGCTTTCCCCTTCCCACAGCCTGTATTGATGATCTTTCCTTCACAATAGAGCCTCTGCCTTTTGGTCCTTTGAGGCTAATTTAATTTTCAGAGAATTGCTCAGCCATGATAATCTCAAGTAAAATTATACTAGTCCTTGCTATGTCATAATCCTGTCTTATTAGCTCCAGGTGTTACACACTGGCCAGTACCCTATTAACAATGCGATGCACCCATGACATCCTATTAACTCCACCTGCTATGTCACCTGTGTTGGTCCTCTTCATTGACTGATCGTGCTGTATGTCCTCCACGTGTGCTCTGAGCATAGCTGTGGAATGGCCTTCCTCTTAACTCTGTATGTGGCCCAGTATTCTGCAGCTCAGGTCTGGCTTGCTGCCATCTTCTTTATTGTGTCTTCAGTGATGCCTGTGTGATCTGTGAAAATTCTTTACCCATTTAGGTCTTGTTAGGGCAAGGTATCCAGAGCCCTGTGGGAAATCGCACATATCATTGTCTCTGAGGGACCCAGACTTCAGTGAGCGGCTTCGACCTCACATACCTTCTTTTTTTTTCAAATCCACTTTATTCATAGATGAAAAAAAAGGAGAAGGAAAAAACTGCAACAAAATTTTAAAGTACATCAATCAGGAGACAACAATGGTATGTGCATACATTGTGCATTGTTACCACAAAATCATTCACCCAGAACACAAGACATGCCTTCGATTGTCTGAACAGTACTAATACAAATTTATATATATATATATATATATATATATATATATGTTTTTTCTTTCAGCTTGTCACACTAATGAAATAATACAATGATTACAGGTGTGTATTATTTATTTCACTAATGAGTGTGGTCTCAAGTTGCATCCATTTACCTATAAAATTCTCCAGTTTGTCATTCTTTATGGCTGAGTAGTACTCCATTGTAGAAAAATACCACATCTTTTTTATCCATCCTTCAGTTGTTGGACATTTAGGTTGTTTTCAAGATCTGGTGATTATAAACTGTGCTGCTATAAACATGGATGCACATATATCACTGTAGTATGATGTTTTTAGATTTTTGGGGAAGATACCCAGAAGGAGAATAGATGGATCAAATGGGACCTCCAATCCTAGTTTTTTGAGGAATCTGCACACTGATATTTCATAGTGGCAGTGCCAGTCTGCATTCCCACCAACTGTGGAGAAAGATTCCTTTTCGCCCACAGCCCCTCCAGCGTTTGTTATTGCTTAATTTCTTGATAGTAGCCATTCTTTCCAGGGTAAAATGGAATCTTAGAGTTGTTTTAATTTGCATCTCTCAAATGACTAGTGATATTAAACATTTTTCACCTATTTGCTGTTTGTATTTGTTAATCTGACAAGTGTGTATTGCTTTCAGTTGCCCATTTTTGGATTGGGTCTTTAAATCTGAGAGGACTGATGTTTTTGAGTTCCTTATATGTTCTCAGTAGTAACCTTTGAGGAACAGCTGGCAGAATTTTCTCCCACACTGTGAGTTGCCTCTTCACTGTTGGTGGTTTCTCTTGCTATGCAAAAGGTTTTCAGTAGGGTGAGATACTATTCATTGATTCTTTGTGATAGCTCCTGTGCACTCTGGGTTTTGTTCTTAAAGTCTTTGCCTACATCAATGTCTTCAAGAGTTTTACTTCCTCTATCTTCCAGCATATTTAATGTTTCTGTTTTAATGTTAAGATCTTTGATCCATTCTGCTTTTAGCTTAGTATATGGTGAAAGATATGGGTCCATTTTAATCTTCAGCATATGTAGAGCCAGTTTTTCCAGCTCCATTTATTAAAGAGTGAATGTGTTTGACACTTTGTCAGACATAAAGAGACTTAGTGTGTCTGCAGTTGTTTCTGCATCTTGTAATTTATTCCATGGATCTTTGGGTCTTTTTCTTTCCAGTGCCGCACTGTTTTCATCACAGTAGCTTTATAGCATAATTTCAAGTCAGGGATTGTGACAGGCCCTGTCTTGTCTTTGTTGCTTGCCAAGGATGGCCTTTGCTATTCTAGGTCTCTTCTGGTTCCAGATGAATTTTAGGTTTCTTTTCTCTAATTCTGAGATAAGCTATTGGAAACTTGATTGAGACTGCATTGAATCTGCATAACAGTTTGGGAGTATGGTCTTTTTCACTATATTGCTTCTTCCTACCCAAGAGCATGGGCTATCCATTTTCTAATATCTTCTTCAATCTCCTTTTTTCAGATTACTGTAGTTTTTAATGTAGAGGTCTTATCCATCCTTTGTTAGATTAATTCCTAGATATTTCATTTTTGGGGTGCTATTTTAGAAGGTATTGTTTCACTGATTTCTGTCTTGGTGAGTTTGTTATTTGTGTACAAAAGGCTATTGATTTTTGAGTGTTGACTTTGTAACTAGCTACATTACTGAATTTCCTTATTAAATCTAGAAGTCTTTTGGTGGGGTTTTTGGATCTTCTAAGTAGATTATCATGTCATCTGCAAAGAATGATAGTTTACCTTCTTCCTTGCCTATCTTTATTTCTTTCTCTTGTCTAATTGCTCTAGCTAAAGTTTCCAGGACCATGTTGAATATGAGTGGAGACAGTGGACATCCTTGTCTTGCTCCTGATTTTAGAGTGAGTTTTTGGTTTTTGTCGATTTAGCATAATGTTGGCTGTTGATGTGTCATAGATGGACTTTATCAGATTGAGGTAAAGACCATCAACTGCAATTTTCTGTAGTGTTTCTATCATGAATGGATGCTGGACTTTGTCAAAAGCTTTTCTGCATCTATTGTGATGATCATGATTTTTGTACTTGGCTCTGTTAATATGGTGTATTAAATTTATGGATTTACATATGTTGAACCATCCCGGCATCCCTCAGATGAATCCCACTTAATCATGGTGTACAATCTTTTTGATGATTTGCTGTAGTCTGTTTGCCAGTATGTTATTGAGGATTTTTTTTCACCGATGTTCATTAGGGAGATTAGCCTGTAATTCTCTTTCTCAGATGGATCCTTCTCTGCTTTGGATACTTGCTTTGAATACTTGGATACAGGGTAATACTTGCTTCCATGAATGAATCTGGAAGTACTGCTTCCCCTTCAATTTCATTAAAAAGTTTGAGAAGTAGTGGTGTTAGGTCTTTACTAAATGTCTTATAGAATTCAGCAGTAAATCCAGTAGGGGTTGGGCTTTTCTTTGTTGATAGGCTTTTAATTATATCATTTATATCATTTATTGATATTAGGTTATTTAGGATTTTTGTATCTTCTTGATTCAGCTTTGGTAATTCATATGTATTTATGAATCTGTCCATTTCTCTGTATTTTCCATCTTGTTAGAATACAAGTTTTCAGAGTAGATATAGATGATTTCCTGGATTTCTGCAGGGTCTGTTGTGATTTTGCCCTTTTCATCCCTAATTTCTTGGACTTAAGTCTTTTCTTTCTTTTTTTTGACAGGGTTGGCCAAGGGTTTGTCAATTTTATTTAATCTTTCAAAGAACCAACTCTTTGATTCATTGATTCTTTGTAATTTTTTTTAGTCTCCAGTGTGTTAATTTCTGCTCTGATCTTTATAATTTCCTCCCTTGTATGAGCTTTTGGTTTAGTCTGATCTTCTTTTTCTAGAAGTTTAAGATTCAACATTAAATCATTTATATACACTTGCTCTGTTTTTCTGATACGGCCATTTACTTCTATAAATTTCCCTCTTAAGACTGCTTTCATTGTGTTCCACAAGTTTCAGTATGTTGTATTGTTATTATTCAACTATAAAACTGCCTAATTTCTTCTTTAATTTCATCTGTGACCCATTAGTTGTTTAGTAGGGTGCTATGTAATTTCCATGTGTTGATGAAGTTCTTGTAGTTTCCTTTGGCATGGATTTCCCAATTTCATTGCACTGTAGTCTGATAGCATGCATGTGATAATTTCAATTCTTTTACATTTACTTAATCATGTTCTATGAGCCAGTATGTGGTCTATTTTGGAGAGTGTTCCATGTGCAGCTGAGAAGAATGTGTATTCTGATATTGTGGGGTGGAATACTCTATAAATATCTACTAAGTCCATTTGCTCAAAAATTTGATTTAGTTCTAATATTTCATTATTGTTGTTTTGTCTAGTTTATCTTTTATTTGTTATTGAGGTCTCCCAATACAATTGTATTAGGGATGATTTGATTTTTCATGTCCATTAGTAATTGTTTTATATAGTGGACTGCACTGGTATTTGTTGCATATATATTTATGATCGTTATTTCTTCCTTTTGTATTGTTCTCTTTATGAGGATGTAGTGACCTTCTTTATCTGTCTTAGTCAGTCTTGGCTTGAAATTCACTTTGCAAATAGAATAGCTATTCCTGCTTTTTGGTGGATTCCTGTTACATGGAGTATTATTTTCCATCCTTTGACTTTCAGTCTATGAATTTCTTTGTGAATTAAATGTGTTTCTCGTATGCAGCATATTGTTGGATCTTGCTTTTTGACCCATTCTACCAATCTGTGTCTTTTGACTGGTGAATTGAGATCAGTAACATTGATGGTTAAACCTGATATATATTGACTTGTCCTTGTCATGTTATTTTCCTGTTGATAGCTCCCCCCACTTTTTTATTCCCCATTTTTAATTCCCTATTTTTATTTCCCTATTTTTTTGCCTTTCTTGGTAGATTCCTTCTGTTGGGGTTCATGGAGCTGTAGTCCTTATTATATCTTTCTAGAATATTCTTCAGAACATTTTGGAGTGTGGTTTTGTGGTCATAAATTTCCTCATATGTTCTTTGTCATGGAAGTATCTTACTTCTTCATCAATTTTGAAAGATAGTTTTGCAGGGTACATCAATCTGGCTTGAAAGTTGTTTTCCTTTAGAACTTGGAGTATTTCACTCCAAGCTCTCCTTGACTTGAGGCTGAGAAGTCATTCATGATACTGATGGCCTGTCTTTTATAGATGATTGATTTCTTTTCCCTAGCAGCTTTTAAGATTCTATTCTTGTGTTAAATTTCTGGAATCTTGACTATGAGATGTCTGGATGTAGATTTTTGTTGTTGTTGTTATTGCTAATTGGAGTTCTATGTGCCTTGCTTATTTGTATTTCAAATTGTTTTTCTCTACCAGGAAAGTTTTCTGTCACAATGTCTGTGAACATGTTGTTCATTGACTCCAGTCAATCTTAAATTTATTCTTTGTCTCATCTAGCTGGATTGATTTCTCATGATTGCTTGCTAGTTTTGAGAAATCTTTCATTTCTTGATCATTAACTATAATCCTGTCTTCAATTTCTGAGATCCTGTCCTTAGATTGGCCTAATCTGCTTTGAAGACTTTCAGTTGAGTTTTTATTCTCCTGGATATCTGCTTGAATCTGCTTTATGGATTCCATTTGTTTCCTGTGATATGCTTCTATATTTTGCTTAAGCTTATTTATTTTTTGGCTATGTCTGCTGTAACATCACTAAGCACCGTGTATATTTTGGTAATTTCTGTAGTTATCTGACAGATTATTTCTGATTTCATTTTTTTCAGAGCCTCATTCAATTGCTTTGTTGTACCATTTTGGAGAGAGCTTATGGGGGGGGGGGCTTTTGATTGTCCCACCTCATTGCCCCCTAGGTTTCCCTTTGGTGAACTGGATGTCTGGTGTTGCATCTTGTTTAAGTGTCGTCTCATTTCTTTTCTTTTTAGTTTAATTCCTGGAGTGATGCTTGTAAGTTGCCTATGATGGGTTGCTTTATTGGTGGTATTTAGGACACTTATGTGATGGCTACTTCTCTGAGGTTATCTTGCAGGTATAGCTGGTTTTTGGGTTTTGAGTCTGTTGGAAGAGTTTATCTCTTCAGTTAGGAGGAGATGAGAAGTTGTTACTCATTTGGCCCAGTCCCTGGTTCTTTGGCACTGTGCCACAATATTTTCTCAGTCATGGATTATCAGGACCAACATAATTGTTTGGAACAATTATGTCAATGTTGGCTGACATGATACCAATAACATCAAACACTGCCTATAAAACAGCAAACTGAGCTAACCCTTAATTTATAACTTTTAACCATATAAACTAGATTTGTGATTATATAACAAAGTGTAAAACAAAGCAGATACTTGTATGCAATATGTAAGTCCATAATATATCAATTTTTTTCCTCAGGGGTTAAAATTTAAAATAGGTTAAGGAGAAAATAAAGAAGTGGAAAAAGAGAAAGAGATTACAAGTAAGGTTGGAGGACAAAGATGGGTCCCACCAACTTGGGGGAACTGGTGCAGAAGATTGAAAGAAAAGAGAGGTGGCAGTGATAAAAGGTAGAACAAAACAGAACCATATCCACAAAGAGGATAGGAACCACTCTCACGCTCATAAAAAAAAGAAAGAGAAAAATAAATAACAAACTGAATAAAACATAACAAAACAGATAAGAAAAGAAAAAAAAACAAAGCAAACAACAACAAAAAAAAAAAAAAAAAAAAAAAAAAAAAACCAAAGAGTACACTTCCAGGATTCTCTCTGGGTTCATTAGTAGACACTCTGTGGAGACAGAGTCCTGAATCATGCCATTGTATCCCAGCAAGCCAGCCATTGCTTTTTGGCAGAGTAGTAGATAATCTTAGCAGGCCTGCCCCAAGACCAGACTCATTGGGCTCGCTGCAGTCCAAACAGTTTCTATGGGTCTGCACCTAGCTATGAGCTGCTAGAGGAAGCTAGCAGAAGTTCTGGTTCTGGGCTTAATCCAGCATGGATACAAAATGGCTCCCAGCCAATCTCTCTCTCCTGCGGGAGGAACGAGTCCTCTGCACTCACTGCCAGCCAGTGCAGTCCTCCAGGTCCACTGCTCCCCTCCACTGCTGTGTCTTTCTGCAGAGGGTGAGGTTGCCACTGCCACCATGACCATGCATCCCCAGGTTCCAACAGCTCCTCTCCTGCAGTTAGTCTGGCTCCAGGCAAAGGCGCCACCAGCTGCTGCCTTATTTATTGAAGTTTTTCTTTTCTTACTCTCTCTGTGGGCTTCAGTTCACACTTCAGATTCTTCCCAGGTCCAAGGGACTCACCTCCTTCCTTTTTGTCTTCCTCACAATGCTAATTCAAGTGTCTGAACAGTGACTCTCAGGCTGTTTTCTCTGCTACTTACTGCTCCACCATCTTCCCGGAAGTCTCAAACTCACATACCCTCTTTGAAGGCTCTTCCTAGCTGAGCATGGTAGTACTTGCCTATAAACTAGCACTTGGTGAGCTGAGATAGGTTCTGAGTTTGAAACCAGCCTGGACTATGTAGTAAGACCCTGTTTTTTGAGGGTCTGGTGAACCATTTTAATAGAACCTGGAGGGACATGAGAGGATTAGGCTGAAGAAGCAGGAAGCTGTGTGAGAAGAGAGGTCATCGGAAAAGAAGGGTAGGGACAGGCCAGTGAAAAAGGACTGCCAGGCCACATAGCTGTGTCACTGCAGACAGTGGCTGAGATGCAGCTCATCATTCCTTTGCTTTGCACCATTGGGGTCCTGGCTGCACTTACTTCTACCCCAAGCTTACTTCTACCCCATGGCCATAGGTGTGTGTGGTGAGCAGCTGCCTCAACCAGACCCTGTGCCTACAGGCAACTGAGAGATAGGTGCTGTGGTGGTGTAGGCCAGGGTTAGACATACCTAAGGGCTCAGATTGTGGTCCAATAGTGTGGGGAGGTGACTTGTAGAAATGTCTTTTCCTTGTAATTGTGTACTTTTCTCCAGAGGTCAGGAAAGGATAAGGAGTCCTTGACAGTCCTTGACACTTGATACACACAAGAACTGTCTGTTAACACTTGTGCATTTAAAAAGGCCAGTGTATTGTGTATATGTGACATAGTTCTCAGGAGGCCCCTTATTAACCTTCTACACTTCTAAAATAGTCTTTAAAAACATTACCAAGTCTGTGATCATGTTACTCAGACTGTAAAAACTATTTTGAGATCCCACTGTGTAGATGGGAAAACTAAGGCTCTATGAAGCTCCCGTGGTACATAGTCTGTATTCCAAGTCTCCTCCCTGTACTATGGCTGCTCCTCTGGAGGCAGTAGGTGGAAGATGGAAGGAGAGCTACATTGCTTAAAGATGATCATCCTGCCTCTGGGTGGTCTTGGGCGATGCTCCTTATAGTTCTACAACTTTCACGGAGTGCCTCTTAGAGTCATGGCTGTAGCCCATGAAGGAGCCTCAGGCCCAGCTTTGTGCAAGTGAAATGTCCCATTTGTTGATCTCTACAACTGGCCTCTGGAACCTGTTTGCCAAACATCTGCCGGTGCCTCACCTTTAACACAGCTGTTGTCCGCAGGTGCCTGTGGGGCCAAAACCTCACCCCATCTGGCTCCCTGGGCCTGCCAATGAGCAGGTGCTGACTGTGCCCAGCATCTGTGTTTGAGATGCAGTGGGGAAAGTATGGCACAAGGCAGGGCGAGTCTCTCTTTGAAGTTCAGAAAAACTAACTGGCTGTACTGGGCTGAACAGTACAGTGTCCCCTGAAAATTCATGTGCACCAGAAACATCAGAGCAGGACTTTCATGTGGATGTAACTCACTGCATCGTTTACATATGTAACTCATTATGACACGTGACAGGAAGTGGCTCTGGAGATAGGGTTACGGACTAGAATCTCTTTAAGAAGAAGAGCGGACAGAGTGACACACAAAGAGGAGACAGTCATGGGAGGGACGCTGCCTGGAAGAAGCTGGAGATGCAGGAAGGACCCTCCCTGGGAGCCTTTGGGGTGAGGGTGGCTCCGCTGACACCTTGGTTTTGGCTTCAGGCCTCCAGAACTGTGAAATAGAGATGTGCTTGTTTTCAGCCACTGCACTTGAGGTTTGTCAGCAGCCACAGGAAAGAAATGCAGTGGCTGGTTGGTAAACGGGCATGGGGGAACCATGGGGTGGGTCAGAGACCCAGAGTACAGGGGCCCTCTGCTCCCCTCAGAGCTTTTCCCAGAAGGGCTTTAAGAATTCCATGGGCAGGCAGGCCGTACAGCACAATGAACCAGGAGTCAAAGAAAGCCCAGGGCCTGGCTCCCCTGTGCCAGGCACCACACACGTCTTTACAGAATTTCTCTCCATTTTTCTAAGGACATTAGTAACTAAGTTGTTCTTGCCCTAGTTTTAGATTTGAGATTCATTATGTTACTCAGGATCACACAGCTGGTAAGTGACAGATCTGAGGTTCAAACTGTGTCTCCTCCTGTTTAAGAGCTTGCATAGTTAGCCATGATATCACTGTGACCTTTTATTAGTCAGAGCAGGAGCTAATGGTTGACAGAGCCAGAAAAGAGCCTGTCAGGACTCTAGGAACTACAAAGTTTCCCATATGCTTCTTCCTGCTACCTGCCTTTCACTCAACCTTCTAGTCCCTGCCTATATGGTGGCAGTCACATTACAGGGTCCCTGTTCCTTGAATGGCCTGTAGCATTCAGATGTCCACACTTCAAGTGGTTTCTCTGCCAGTTTGTCCCCATCCTTTCCTATCTGACAAACATTCTCCCGACATGGCTCAACTTAAATGTGCTCCATATGCTGTCATCCGCATGTTCTATATGGATCATAAACCCTACTGGTCATGTCAGTCTTTCCAAGAATGAAGTCGGGGTACCTCTGACCCAGAGCTGAGTCTTCCAATTTTGGCTTTGATTTTTTTGTGCCTCCGTGGCACCTCAATCTCTAAAGTCACCCAAAAAAATTTGAAGAAGTAAAGTATGTAGAAGACCTGAAGATCATTAAATAAAAAATATTCAGCAGAGAGATTAATTTTTTAAAAAGAAAGAAAAAACATATATTCCAAGACAAAAGAACCACTAAGAGCTTTATATGTTGAAAACTAATATTGAATATGGAGACCCTTTTGGTGACACTCAGTTCAGTATACTGGTCACGGGATTCAGGAACTTTCTTTTTTAAATTACCCATTTAGGCCTTTAGACACATCTTTTTAAGAGCTTGCCTTAAAGTGTGTTTGCACTTGTAATCACACATACCTCTTTGTATGCTGACCCCAATGGAAATGTAGGACACCATTTGTTGGGGTTCCAGTTGGAGTCAGCTTAGCAGGAGCACACCTTGTATAAACTGAGGCTGTGTTCCTCCTGTGTTGCCCTCTTCACAGAGAATTGTTTGTTCTGCCCCAGGGAATTTCTAACCACTTTGTTCTCTGTCTCCCTTTATAGGCTGGCCTTGGGTGACCCTCTCTGTCTTGGGATTCCTGTACTGCTACTCCCACGTGGGTATCGCCTGGGCCCAGACATACACCATGGACTAATTCTGCCTTCACTGCCAACCTCCAAGCCAAATATACTTTACCCTGATGTTCTACTCCAAGGTGATCTCCCAGGAGTTATCTTCTGGTCATCGTCTGTTCAGAATACCTCATTCCAAGACTGGCACTTGAACTCTCATAGATAATCTGCAACCAGATAATATTATAACTTTGGAGTCCTAGACATTTTCTACCCTAATCTCAGTTTCCTGAGTAACCTGGGGTGAAGGTTAATAGACTACCCAGATATACATGGTGATGTGTTGGTATAGAACCAAGGGTCCTGGCCTTTTCTACTTGTTCTTTACTGCTAGATAAGTATACTGCATGTTTTTTGGTTGAGCACTGGAATCCTGCTTAGTGATAAGCCTGTCCTCCTCTGTGTAATATTTCTGAGACATTTTGGTGATATGGTAGTGACCCTTTGCTGTGGCCTGTGGTGTGGGCTCTACTGTGCTAGAGCATCACACATCAGCTCCTCAGAAGGGAGGTAACAAAGCCAAACTGTAGAATCAGTTCTTTGGCATTCCAAGCACTCAATATCTGAGGAGTCTGTGACTTTTGAAGTTTATTTGGCTCCTTGTTCCTGAGATTTGCAGAGATGTATGAACATGGTCGTTCCTCTGACAGTTAACTGTTTCCCAGTTAAGAAGCAGACTTCAAAAATCAGAGCATGAGTGTATCCACAGATAGGTGCTATCAGACAAGTCACAGAAGGTAAGGAGGACTGCCTATTGGCTTGTCTGCTCTCTCCTCTGAGTTCTAACAGTCAGTGCTACTCCGTGATTTATGCTTAATGGTATATACTGCCTCATTTTGATGCCAGTAAGAGTAGCCTTTTTGTTACATAGAAAATTCCTATTTTTCCAGAATTATTTTGAATAGTTTGAGGCAAATATATCTAAATATACTTATTTAACTTGACTCATTCCTCCAGAAAGATACCAGATAAGCTACCAACGATGCCAAATGGTAGATGATTTAGAATATTTTTGTTTGGCTTTAACGTTTTTTAGAAGGGAGCTAGAACCTTAAAAATTTGAATCCATTGTGTAATTGAGAAGCTTTTCTGTAACATTCCAAATACATGCATTTCCATCAAGTGACTGGTTCATGTGGACCTCGTTTTGTCTTATATTTGTTCATTATTATCCTTGGGTCTTGGCTGTAAGACGTCCTTCTAGAGTTCAGGACTACTCATTTTTGTTGACTCCCTTTATTCCTAGATGCTTTGCTTGGGACAGAGTTGGAAGGGCACAGTGACCTGGGTTTGGTACATGGTATTAGAACAGGCCAGAGAAGGGCAGGTAGACCTGGGAAGTAGTGGCCTCAGCAGCTTCCATGGAAAAGCAGGAGACTTGAGCAGAAGATTGTGGGGTACTGGAAAGTTTAAAGGAGGGATGAGCCTGGGGAAAATAGAAAGCCCTCAAATGATAGAGTAGAACTTTATGGGGTAGCACTGAGGTAGGACTTGGGGAACAGCCAGAAGGAGTTTAGCTGAAGTTTACTTGGAAAGAAAGGGCTTGCTAAGATAAAAAGGAGTGTAGAAATAATTATGTGTGTCTAATGTATTGTATATATATGTAAATAATACAAAAGATTCTGAGCTCTTCCAATGAGAACATTGATATAAAACAAATTTATTCATTCATTGAACTATGTTGGAAAAGACAGTGGATGTATCTGAAATAATCCTCAATTTCTTTTAAACTAGATCATTTAGAGTTCTTAGAAACTTGTGATTACTGTATTTACCTCTATACTTGAGGCTAAAATAATGAATATATGTATTATGCAGGAGCATTTTTTTCTTTAATCCCTATTGTTATGAGCTGACAATACTTGTCTCCATGTGCATGTAAACTAACATCCTAGAGTCTGTTCCACAAAGGATTGCTGCGGACCCTGGGAATGCAGAATGGTTCTGGCTGGGAGCACCTGCCCTGTCCTCAGCGCTATGCAACTTCAGGCTGATGCTGGGAAGAGACAAAACAAGCTTTGTGATCCCCATCAGCACCAGGACCTTCTGGCTCTGCCCTGGCTATATGGGCCAGCCCAGCGGTTCCAAGGAAAAGAATGGCATCTGAGAGGGCAGCAAGCCCTTGGTCGTTGTGGTAAAGTCTTGGAACCATGCAAGAAGAGTTAAAAGCATTGTTTACAGATTAGTGTGCATGCAGTGACAGCAGAAAACCTTTGGTTCTGTGAAAGATGACAGGCCTAGAGAGAAAATATATCAGAGATACATGTCATGATCCATGATTAGGAGAACAGCAATCTAGTAGACAGGGCTTCCTCTTAGAGAAACTGAGACTTTATACTTTGCATATATCTATAATAATGATATAACTTTCGACTAAATATCAAGGATTAACCATAACCTAGTGATTTTTGTTTTTAGCAGACATGCCAGGATGTATCTACGCAGTGAGGTTTGTTTCATAGTCAGTGTGAGAAGCCAACTGATCTCCCCAGTATCGTGTGTTCCTACCTCAACTCTGAATTGAGTTATCATGTAAAAGGAGCAATGCCATGTTTGAAATGTGGTCCACTGGGTATTAAACGAGAACTCAGGTTGGCAGTATTGTGGAGTCTTGCCATAAGCAAGAAGTAGTCTCAGTTAAAATCATAGGACAACTGAAAACATGTCAGTGGACAAGACTGTTTAGTTCAGGGCAGGCCATCCTCTACCTTAATAGCTCTTGAGACCATCAGTGAAGTCAAGCAAGGGTCAGAACTCATGTTACTGACACTGAGTCATGAAGAAAGGATGCAGTTATCTTCTTCCTACTCTGTGTTAAAAGGCAGGGAGGTAAAATGTTGATATGCGTTAAGTCAGTGTGCCCTACAAATTTGCAATGATGGCACACTACTATGGCTTGGACATAGTTTGTCCCCTATCAAACTCCTGTTGAAATTTGATAGCCATTGTGGTGGTGCTGGGAGGCACAACCTCTCAAAGTAATGACATAATCAAGAGGGATTCATAACCCTCTTATGGTCATGCTCACTGTGGTGAGTCCTCATGGAGCTGGGTAGTCAGCCTGCATCCCCTTCAAATTCTATTTCAGCAGGTGCCCACTTGCCCCTCTGATCTCTGCATAGTACAAAGCTGCACCAGGCCCTCATCACCAGCAGCAGCCACCCTATGAGGGACTTCACACAAATCACCAGTCGTGGTTATTCTATGAAAGCACCAGAAATTGGACTGAGACTCGGATTTTAAAAGCAGTCTGTGCACACTAGGCAGTACTTTACATTGATCTTGGTGTCTCTATAAGTTCTCCAAGAACTACAATTCTAGGTGCTATTCCAAGTTATAGCTTCCCAAATCTAGAAAAAGAAGAGAAGATACCACCACCTTCACTCTGTCATTTAGGGCAGAACACCCAATGCAATGTCTTACAGCTATGTAAGGAATGACAAAGGCGAGTATCATGTATAAAATAGTTTATTACCATAATAAATAAACTCTTTTTTACAAATATCATTTGTGCTTGTTTAAAAATATTGAGAAGGGAATATCAATTGATGGAGGGGCCCTCAGGGTTCTCTTTATATCCCCAGCAGCAGGCTACAGCAGAGTTCCTGTCAGCAGCCTCCACTGACCACAAAAGTATCACCTCAGTCACACTTCTGTTTATTCATGCTCATTTGGACAAAGTGACAGATGCAAGGGAAAAAGGAAAACTCAGTAAAGGGTTTGGCAGGACTTAATGGAAAGACCAATAACATAAGGAGAAGGTCAGAATACTGAACTGATCATGGGAAGAAGTTCTGGCAATGCAATGCTGGATATGGACCAACCTGCCATAGATGCAGATCCAGGGTCTGAAGAGAATGTATTTATCAGGCGCATCGCATCCTTGACATAAATGCAGTTCATCTCCTGATACAAGAGCTGTGAGGATGACTCAGAAGTCACAGGTAAAGAAAGAATGGTTCTAAGAAGATTTGAATGGCAGGCAGAGAGGGCAACCCAGGGCCTGGCACTTGCAAGTCCAGTCTTAGAGGTTCCAAAACAGTCTGATATGCTCGCATGAAAAGGGAGCTTCATTTGAAACTAACTTCAGCTGCAGGTAAATTCACATTGATTCTTATGAACTGTGGGAAGTGGAAACAAAGTTCTCAACAGCAGTGCCTTTGGTGAGGAAGGGGTACATTCTCTGATGCTTGCAGTCAACGCCTGGAGGACTTTGTGGTATCCTCCAGGTGGAGGGCACAGGAGCTGGTGAAGGTCATGTTTACAGAAGCAAGTGAGAAGGCAGTGCAGGAAGCAATGACAGTGACTTAGTGGCACAGGAAGGGTTGTCCAGGGGCTGTAGTGACCTGCAGTGTATCCCCTCATTAAGGAACCATCCATAATGGGGGACAATGCAGCTCCCTCACAACTGGGGTCCATTCAGGAGTCTTAAGGCTAAACATCTTTATTGCAAACGTAGTACAATCTGTCAATCAAGTGACTGGCAACGTATATGTCCACCAGAGTCCTAAAAATGTCCCAGAGTGCATATATGGTAGTTGGGAGTTGGCATACCCAAGGGAAATAAGGATCTATCTCTAACTATTCTTAGAGTTCTCATAGTCCTCACATCGATTTTAACAAGCTGAATGGTTAGCTTCCTGCTTTCACTTCCCAACTGATTTGGAAGATCCAGACTGCTGGAGTAGGGTGGAGTGTCTTTGGCCCTTGTCTAAGTAGCCCCACTTCTGAAGGAGGAAGCTTCCAGAAAGAGATTGGTGTGTGACCAGCAGCAGCATAGAGGCTCTGAGAAGCCTAGAGTAAAACAGGCCCCAGGAATCAGCTAAGGAATCAAAACAAGGAATATATTTCTGAAAGTTGGCTGGAAGGCTGCCAAAGTGGGCAAAGCTCTTAACTATCAGGGCCACACCATAGTCTCATCAGCATCACAGCATACTGTATCACTGTAGCCAAGTGGCTGCCCTGGTTGTGTACAAGACCACAGCTTAACCACCCAGTGGCTGCCACTGTCTCCCTTGGGCCACCACGTCATCCCCAGTGAAGGAAGCCTTCCTGGGGCTGTGGGATGGCACCACACAGTGCTGGAGTCAGTGCTGCTCCAACAAGAATGAGTTCCTGTTGCCCATCTTAGTTCATAGCCTCAACCCTTGTGCCATCATGGGAAGACCATGGTCCATAGGCAGCCAAGTGACAGGGCAGGACCTCCTGCCTTCCAAACGGCCTGTCAGGACATCTGCTGGCAAATGGAGCTTCCCTGAATCATGTCCGAAATAAAGAGTTTGGTGGAGATCAAGTAACCAGCACTTACTAGAAAAAGGCGCAACATATTTCTAAAAAAGATGACAAAACCCCACAGAGATCTCTGTCTCACCACACAATTTTTCTGAAGTCTAGATGTTCGGTCTAATATTCAGTCACCTTCTCTAACTTCAGCCACCAGGCTTATACAGGTCAGTGATATCTGAGGGTTGCGTCCTTGCACAGGTGCCCAGGATCAGACTCTGACAAGGGCAGTCAGCATAAGTCAGCCTATGCCCAATTGCATGTCATAAAAAGGGAAGGAAAAAAAGGCTCAGCTCATTTTAAAAACATTTTTTTCACAGACAACAATTTTACCAAAAACTCCTTAATATTGTTAAATGGAGAATAAAAGCAGATACAGCCATACATGTGGTACTTTAACTGTCACCTATAGTAATTCATGTGCAGGCCCTACAACCTGAGGTGAGCAGATTCCCAGAGCAGGGTCGGAACTCCAGTCCTTTCCTAATCTGTTTTATCCTGAGTGCTCTCCTGAAGCCTCATCTCTCCCTGAACCTTTGCCTGTGAGATCCAGATAATGCCTGTTGGGCAGCGCCAGAAGGAAGCACAAGGCCCCCATACTGGAAGTCAGGGTGCTCAAGTCCCTAGAGAACCAATAGAAAGTCCCAGGGGCAGGATGCCCCTGGAGCTGGACGTTGGGGCCCTCAGGGTCCCCAGCCTCCCTCAAGAGTAGCAGGTCCTAATTTAAGCAGAGGTTAAGAAGTATGCTTGAAGAATAGCAAACTGGAATGCTTAGGGGATAACGGCAGATGGGATTTGAGATATTTTATGACCAGACAAGATGCAGCCTTGAGAAATGACACTTTCCCTCCCTGTGTGCTGCCTTCTAAGGCTAAACTGAGTAATGTCATGGCCTAGGATGCCACTGGCTCTTCATAAGCTTCATGTGAAAAGCTACACGTGTGACTCCTTTCACCTTCCAAGGCCATTGTGTCACCTTGGTACCACTGAGGAACAAGTGGGTCTATGGGGAGAGAGCTTTGAAAGAGCTTTCAGGAACATAGGATCTTTGGTGGGGCACATCTTGATCTGTCTGGTTCCTTAAGGACACTGGCATTCAGAATTTTGACAGCAAAGTGATGCCAGGCGGAGGTGCTGGGGACAGGGTCACAACAGTGCCACTTGGGTAGAGCTCAGCAGTCTGGACAAGGCCATGCTGTCACTGGCATGCCTGATTGCATGCTGTCAAGGCTGACTGCAGAGCTGAACTTCCAGCCCTGCTTGGCAGTGCTGTGTCCGAGCATCTCGTGTGCACCAAGGCAGGAAGAGACACTCTGCTTTTCTTCCTCCGGCACCACTGAGAAGCCCAGGCCTTTCTGTAGCCCGGCCCTAGGTGACAAGGCAGTGTGCATCCTGAGCATTACGATGCTGGGAGGCAGTGGCTCTAGAGCCATGGCTGTGGGCTTGTACTTTCAGCACAAACCACAACTCTTTGGCCAGTTCTCTCTGTCTCCTTACAGAGACGACTTGAAAACCTACAGGCTGAGCCTTCCCCCAGCTCTTGAACACATTACAGTCATAGTCCTGCCACTTTTTCTTAGTAGGAGATGGAGGTTGGCTTTTAAACAAGGCTATGCAAGGCTCCCAAATGTCTTCTAATGACCCTATGCAGTAGGCAAAATATAGATTTCTGAAGGGCAATCCCTGTGAGAATCAGAAGACAAACAGCACTTGCTACAATCATTTTTCTGAGTGTCGCTGTGTGTGTGTGTGTGTGTGTGTGTGTGTGTAAAGCAACTCCGGGCTCATGCCCCATCCTGCTGATCACCATACCTGAGGAACATCGTGGGAACACTTTGGAAGAGGTCAGAGGGAAAAAAGCAGAGCAACCACTGCTGGAAGGGGCCGCAGGGCCACTCGGAATGTCCTTGTGGAGTGTCCCAGAGGAAGAGGCCGTGGAGCCCCGACAGAGCTCCTGGGGCCAAGGGCCCCCCCACCCCGGCCTTGCTTCTGGGCAGAGACCTGAGCATTCCAGCTATGCACAGCTGGGGTGGGAGGCATGCAGCAGCTGCTGTCTGGCTTTCACTACCAGCGACAAGAAGGTGAAGGGCTCTCTACTCTCCACACCTCAAGGTTCCCTTGTGGCAACTGTGTAGAAGTAGATGGTGAAACCAAGGTGAGCTGTACAAGGGCGAGGGATGCTGGGGAGTCTCTATGCCCACGGGGGTCTTGGGGGGCCTCAGCAAGAAGCCCAGCAGATATATACATGAGGAGTGCTTGGCACACTCCTGCTGGTCCCAGACAGCTGCTGCTCTTCCTGGCAGTTTTAACCTTTTATAAATACTGTGGTAATACAAAATTTAAAATGAAGGAAACACCCTTTGGACAGCAAGCCCTTCCTACAGAACCGTGCAGAGGCAGCTCAGACACACAGGTGCAGTCTGGCAGGTGGCGTGGCACCTCCCCCACCTTCCTCCTGAAAGTGGTTGCTCTGATTTCTGCTGGAAAAGCTGCACTCCACAGGACTGTAGTGAGGGCCTATGTGCGGGTAGTGTCAGGGGCAGGATGCACTCTCCTTGACTTTTTAAAACAAACTTTTCAACTGGCTCCAAAAATGTCTCTCTCTGATTCTGGGGACTGGGGCCCTGATATTTCAAACAGCTCCTGTGGAGACTGGGACGATCTCCTGGCAGTCAATATCCTGAGTATCTCTGAGAGCTGGTTCTCAATGCTGGCCATCTTGGCATTCAGGGCTTTGATGTCCTCCTTCAGCTCGTGCTTCACCTCCAGGACTGTGGCCTGTAGCGTCTGCTCTGGGATGGGGTAAAAAGAATGCTTCACCTCCGCCAAGATGGGGCTCCGGTCCTGGGGACTCCTGGCCTCCCCAACGTTGTCCAGTCGCAGGTCGCTCTTGGTGATGCCACTGTCGCAGGAGTCTGTCTTCTTCAGTGTAGCCTCGCCTGCAGCCTTGGTCCTCTCTGGCAGTGTCTCCATGGACTCGGCCTTGGAAACCTTGTTCCAGTCCTCGCCCTTCCCACAAGCATCCTTGAAGCGGGCCCAACCTTTACGCTTGGCACAGTCTCCACCAGCACCCTTCGGGCCCAGGCACTCAGATCCAGGTGCATGCAGCTTGGCATGATCCGACACTGTGGAGGCAGAGGCCGCCTGAAAAGACACAGGTGTGGCAGGGCTCTCCCGGACTGTGACCACGCTGGCCTTCCCGAGGCTATGGTTGTTGGCACTGTGCTCCGGAAGGACGCTGCCTTTCTCCACATCCAGGTCATCCAGGTCCCGGCCACCCCTCTCCGCTGCTAGCCTGGCCTCCTTTTGCTGCCGGAACCTCTGGAAGAGTCGTCTGACCGGGTGGTCAGGAGGTAAGATCAGGGGTGCCTCATTCTTCCGTTTCATGCGCTCTTCCTCTTCCCGCTTCACATCGCTGATCTTCCGGAACACAATCTAGAGTAGGACAAAGGGACACACACTGCATTAGCCAAGGGGTGGTGGCTCCCACAGCAAAGCTGAGATGGTCTCGGCACACTTCCCTTGGGAAGCTTGACTGAGGGAAGCTGCATGACTTCCTGTCCAGCTCACTGGCCACCAAGAGGCCCACATGCTATATACAGCCTATGCAGCCAGAGAGTCTTCCTCCTACTGGTTCTCGGTTCTCCAGCAGCAGGGAACTGGCTGTTGCCACCATGATCTTCAGTGGGAACAAATGCCACCCTCACCATCCCTATGTACTAGGGGGCCAGAGACACCAACTGGCATCCTCCTCAGCACAGACTGCTGTTGCGAGCCAGGGCCCTTTTGGCTGTTCTGCAGTTCCAAAACACATGCTAAGCTTTCAAAACAGCCTTTCTGGTCCCACCTTAGACTCACTCCACTTAGAATCTCCGGAAGAGAGGGCTTTGAATCTGGAAAATAAAAATCTCCCCAGGGTGTCTGATGCATGGAAGTTTGAGCCTCCTTGCTTTAAATCACCTTCCTTCACAGCAAGGAAGTCCAAGTGAGTCCCCAGGCAGGCCTAGTGCTTACCACTCACAGAGCTGGACCTTAAGTAAGAGTCAGTCTCACATGGAAGCCCCCCTTTTCCCTGCAGAACTTACAGTACAACAGAGATTCACAAACTTGAACAGAAATTTGTCCTAACAATCATATCCAACACATGGGCAGTGCTCTGGAGTTCTTAAAGCATTTCAATATTATTCCATGTATTTTTTATCATGAGGTCATAGGGACATACATCATTGTCCCCAGAGCTCTGAGTGCCTAAGCATCACAGAACTGGAAAGTTGCCTATAAGGTGCCTATATTCAAGCCACCAAATTGCAGCTCCATTAGATGGCCACCAGATAGTTACTTACAATGGCAGGTGTGTGAAGAGAATGGACAGTTAGCAGAGCAGACTTAACAAGCTGGCTCAGATTACACATAAGCCATAAATTACAGGGCTTCTTCCTGGGCCCAAGGCTGATTACTAGGAAGGCCTATAACTTCTAGATTATATTGCCAGGATATTTTGACTTATGCTATATCCGGCCTTGCAGGAAGCAGCCTGGCCAGGCCATGCCATTCACAGCTCATTGGTGCATCTGTAGAGCATCCCAGGCACTCATAGCCTAAGCCACCCTTAGGAGGGGAGAGAGTCTTCTACAGACTTTTCTGAAGCCTTTGGGCTTCTTCCAAAGTGCCCGCACCACAGTGGCAAAAGCAGCCCATTTGCACATTGAAGTCCTACCTGATGAGGAGGTGACCCAGAGCTTCAGTGTCCACACTCTCCTTTGAGAATCAGAGCAAAACCAGCACCCCCATGGGGCACAAAAAAGCAGTCCTGAGGAGTTGGTTATGATTGGAGAGCCTTGTCAATCTGGGGCTAAGAGCTCTGCTTGCTAACTTGAGCTGCATTTTTGGAGAGGTTGGTCATGGATTCTGTCTCAGGGGCAGCCACAGCCATGCATTTTGACAAGTATGTTATGTCTCAGGGGAAGGGATGGCTGCATGATCCATGATGACAAGGTCTGGACCACCAATAGCAACAATCCCATCTGTTCAGAGATGCTCACATTTGCTACCACAGGAGCATGCCTCAGGAATGGGGAAGCGAGACCCTGACCCTATAGTTCAAGATGCTCCTGCTGCTCATCAGGCTTTCTCTGGAGGCCTGGTTGTCCAGCTTTTCCAGAGTGTTCCACAGGGCTTTAAAAGGTGCTATCAAGATGATAAACATTTCAAGGTGAAATAAGTTTGAGCCACACTGCACCATTAAATCAGGGGCTTCACTGCCAGACTTCTCGGAGCCTTAACAAACTAATATGCCATGTAAATGTCCAAGAGGAAGACACTGCATGTGGCATTTCTTAATCCATTTCCCCCGATCTTCCCTTTCAAATAAGCAATGATCCCTGAGTGCACTCTGCCAGACATCAATACTATATAAATGTGTAGCGTGTGCCTTCTGAATTTGTGCCTGGTTTCCTGTTTCTTTTTCCAAGCTGCAAGGTGCCTTCTAACTACTGCCCAGTTGTGGATGCTTTGTTAGGACATGGGGTTGCAGTTACAGATGTATCGCCCCCTGGTGGACTGGCCTGCATTAATCCAAACTATGAGCTTACAGAGGCCTGCATAATTCTGCCTCCCAAGCAGTCATTCTGTAGCCTCCAGCCACGCTGATGAATTTCAGGTCCTGAACAAAGCCTAGCTCATGGCCTACAGCTCCCTTGAATCTCATATCCCACCCCATCTCTCCAGTCTTCTCCTTTGTGACAGCTGGGACTCAGGTTAGGCATCATCCATTCCATCAAACTTCCCTGACTGTCCCCACCCATGTCAGAACAGTCCCTCTTGGTGGTGCCCAGCATGGGGCAGTCACATGTACTTCCACAGATCTTTCCTAAGTACTGTGAGAGTTTTGCTTGTCATTTCCTTCAGATGAAGGCTCCCTGAATGCAGACACAGTGTTCTATTTTTCATCTTTAACAACATGTGTATTGTACCAAATGCTCAGTAAATGGTCAGTCCGTACATCAGTGCATGAATTAGGGCCATGCCCCTGCCATGATTGTGAGGTCTATGCTATGGCAAAAGAAGTGAGGTTACCCATTCCCAAATCTGCTTCCATTGTTTGTGGTCTAATGGAGAGAGAAGAGGCTATAGATGGACTTTTGTTTTTCTGTGCAAATCACATAGGCTCCTGAAGGGTAGTACATAAATAAATTCCTAACAGGTTTCCAGCCTTACTCATCTTCATATGACCTCATACTGATTTCATTGCCTTTGTCTGACTGATTTAATTTTTCAAATCACTGCATAATCTCAGAGAATGGATATGCAGAAGTAGACCTGAGATAAACATTTTTTTCAGGAGGTATAACTGCTCTTGAATTTTCCTTTTCTATAAGCTTGGATCATCCTAAGGTCCAAGGAAAAGCCTGCATTGAAGGCTCAGAACTGGAATGCCTATTTCATTCTACCTCGCACCTGCCCTACCAGCTGGATAGCTCCATGCTTGAGTCCATGCAGGGGTGGGTCAGGCTTTGTCTATTGAGCTTCATTGTAAGATTTCATGTCAGTAAAGGGTTGTGTGGCCCAAAACTCAAACTGAAAACCACTGGATCACATCATCTCAAAAGAATGAAGTTGATTTTAAATGTATAATTCTGTTTTTGCATAGTGCCTCATGGCCTTTTTGACATACTCAAGTGCATGGTTTCATTGAGCTTATGCTTCCTGTGAGGTGCACAGAGGTCTCTGTCACAATTTGACAATCCAGGAGGCTGAGCTGAGAAGGCGGAGCAACATACAGTTGATTAGAAGCAGGACTTCAGGACATGGGTCAGTGTTCTTTCCTTCCCATTAGGGATTCTTAGACAGGGATCAAAAGGAAGGTGCCAGGTTCTATTTGGAGAGGTTAGGGTAAGACCTAATTACTCACTGGAGACAGACCCTTTCAGTTACCATCCTGATTCTAGAAACCAAGATGGAATAAGCCCAGATAGCCCAGATCCCTCCCAGATCTAACAGAATCATGCCAGGGACTCCACAGGGACATGCATTCTCTCTTGCCTGACATGTTTGGTATGAGAGGTTCATGCAGAATGCTGAAGAGGCTTCCAGGGCAAGGATGGCCACTGTCCCTTGTAGCCTCTGAGGCCACACCAAGCCATGGACTTGAAGGCTACACTCTCTTTTAATGCAACCAGGAGAGGTGTTTGATTGTCCTGACTTGCCTCAGACCCCACGGGAACTGACTTTTCAAACCAAGTTAAGTACTGTTGTCTATAAAGCCCTGCTGCCTGTAAAGCTGAGGATTAATTCATCTCAGCTCAACAGCCATTTTTTAAGGACCCCTGGGTTCAAGTCTCCTCTTTCCTTCCATCTTTTAGTCTCCTTCCCATTTGAAAAAAAAAATCTCCCTACTTCCTGTTATCTATCTTTTATTCTGCTCTCTATACTTAGGGTTTCTCATGTAAGAGGCACTGTGTGTCTTATTTTATTTAGCATTATGGTCTCACCGTGCATCCATTTACCTACTGAGACCTCAAGTGTATCTTTCTTTATGCCTCCAGTCATTATTTGCTCATCCTTTCTTCACCAGGTGTCACTGGAATGGGTGACACAAAGCCAAGTAATCTGCTCAGAGCAACCACTGCACGTGGCACACACTGCACATCCCTGTGAGAGCTGGGAGCCAGGCCTCCTCACCTTCCAGGGCTGGCGTCCACACTACTCCTGACATCAGGAGTGCCAACCCTGCCTCAACATCCCCACAGGTCCCGGAGATGTGGCTCTCCTTGGAGTTTCCTGAGCTGCCAGCCTCTCTACCAGTAACCCTGCCTACTTTTACGATAGAGCATAAAACATGAAGATTAACAAACTCAGCCACTCAAGAAATGTAAAATATGGAAACATAAACTGCAGATAGGCTGACAGGATGAAGCAGTTGGTTGGGTTTTGCTTTTCGAAGATGCCACTTCTTAACCCCTCTAGATAAGAAATGTTACAGTGCCCACTCCTGTTATAGAATCTAGCACTGTTGTGCCTTTAATAGCTTCAATAATGAATTTGCCACTGCCCAACACATGGGAGTCTGAGCCTGAGGAAGGAAAGGGACACCCCAGAGAGACTGAGGCAGGTAAGGTCAGGACTGACTGCCTCATGTCAGGGCTGGATGCTGGAGAATAAGGTACTGTCTTTTCCTCCAGGGAATGCCAGGCTGTGGGAGCCAGCTGAGTAAACTCACAGCCACGACACTAAGTGGACTCCGGATGGGAAGCAGGCAGGGCTCATGAAGTCTGGACTAGTGAACACCAGTTCTGGGAGACATGCAAAAAGGATCATGCTCCAGAGCCTCAGTTTCCTTATCTGTCAAATCAGATAATACATCTGATTCACAGAGCTTTTATGGGGTTTAAGAAGAGTATTTGGTTTTAACAGCTATTCAGTGAATGTATTATATGCTATTCTTTGCATGGGCAATCCTGGAGGTGATTCTAGAAGGATAAGCTACAATTAGTAAGGTTATGGATTTGGTTTGGGGTGTTACAAGCAGGCAGTAACTGCACATGTGAAGACATGAATGCCATTCAATGTAAAATACTGGTTTTTTGGTAGCAGTTTCAGTGGGAGGGCTGACAGTAGTGGACACTTCCAGTGTCATGCAAGATGTCCAAACTGGACAGGTGCTATCTCATGCCTTCCTTTTGTAACCCAGAAGTAGATACATTTACTATCTTTATTTTTCAGATGATGGAACTGAACATGGAGAGGTAAATAGTTCCAAAGAGGATGAAGCTATTCAGTTATTGAGAAAACCAAGGAAGCCTGAACACCTGAGCCTATGCTTAGCCACTCATAGAGAATATCTCAGCTCTTCGAGCAAATGAAACTTTCTCTGTCTCTGCTGATGACTTCTCTCCTCTCCCCACCACTCTTCACTGTTAGCTTGCTGAAGTCCTTGTCCATGAGTAACTGCTCGAAGTTACTCACCCTTGGAGGGTGGCACTAGGAAGTAGAGAGAAGATTTGGCCATGGAAAAGGAAAGGGTTAAGAAGCTGAGCTTCCCAGTGGAGTTGAAGAGGAATGACTCCAGCTACATGAGGCCTTGTGGCCCTTTGATCTGATCTGGTAGGGTGGATGAATGAAAGGTCAAAATGTAGACTTTGAATGGTTCAGGCAGTGAGGAGGACATATGAGCCGAGTGTTTGGGTTCCCGGAAATACTGCCTGCCTGAAGGATGCTGAGATTACCAGTAGCCTGCTAGCCACCGGTAACTATGGCACTGGGAAGGAAGAACAGGCTGCACAGAGACCCCAGGACACTTCGCCCACAGAAAATCCATCTCTGGTCTCAGGGGATGTAGTTCACTGCTACTCAGCAGGTAGCTACTGTCTGATACACATGAAGACAGGTGTGGTCTCATTTGCTGTTGTAAGGATCCCCTATGGATAGCTGGATGCTGAGAACAGGTGAGTCAGCAAGTCTACTTTGGACAGACCACCCTGGGACCTGAAAGACTCCCATAGACATAGCACTCCCTTTGTGTCTTGGAACATAAGGTAACTGAGGCTCTGAACGATCAACCTCTGCCTTTTGCTTCCTGTGTTCTGCTGGATGTACTCACCTTGGACAAATGAGGATCATTCCTTATCACGCCACCTAGGGAACAGGAATGGGCAGTGAGCGCCTGAGCTTCTGCTCCAGGAAGAGACGGCACTGCTGTGCAGCCGCCTCTGGCCTTGGACATTCTGCTAGGAGATACATTTGTTACCTCTTCCTCTTCTGTGCTCACTCAGTGTTGTGGATTAATTGTGGCCTCTTAAAGACATGCCCACCCAGAACATCAGAAGGTGACCTTATTTGGAATAAGATTCTTTGCAGATATAAGGTAAAGATTGGGAAATGATATTATTCTGCACTGGAGCAGGCTCTAAATTCAGTGTCTTTATAAAAGCCTGGAAGAAGGCACAAAACACAGAGGGAAAGGCCAGGGAAGATGGAGGTAGATACCGGAGCTACATAGCCATAAGCCAATGAATGCCAAGGATTGCCAACATCAGCCCAGGACCAAGAGAGAGAGGCATGGAAAGGCTCTTCCTTCCTCAGAGCCTGCAGAAGGAACCAGGGCCACTGAAGCTGCTGATCTCAGATATTTGGCCTTCAGAACTGTGAGAAAGAATAAATTTCCATGATTTTAAACCACCAAGTTTATAACAATTTGTTAATGCAGCTATCAGAAACTAGAACATAAGATTTCCTTTACTGCCTTCTGTCTTTGGCATCTTCTCTCTGGAGAAGAGTCTTAGGCCTCTCTGGAGCTTAGCCTCTTGCTCTGGGCCCTGCTTCACAAACTGAACTTGGCCCAGCAGAGGAAACATCCCCTAAGTGCTGTGGGTAGCCTGCACTGGACGCTATGGAGGCTGGGACCTGGAAGGTACCACCCTCAAGAACAAGGAGATCGAGGCACTTGCCCTGAGACCAAGGGTAAGACCAGCCATGCAGTAGATCTGTGGAAGAACTAGAACTGAAGGTAGAGGCCCAAGTAATTCCTACCACCTGTCCACCTGTCCTTCATGTTGTGCTCCAGGTCCGTTATCGACGGAGAGGGGAGAGAACATCACAGTCGCAATGCACTATCTTCACTGGGGAGGCTGAGGGGGCCTTGAGCAACTCCATGGCTCCAGACAGGCACTGCAGGAGTGAGGTGGGAAGAACAAGAGCCTCAGTCCAGCTGTTGCCCAGCCCCTAAGTACACTGGCCCAAGAGTCTGAGCAGAACTTTGCATTGCCAGCCACAGTGTCACTCCTGGGCATGAAACTGAGTATGAGTACCACAGAGGGCACTGCCACTCCCACTGCTGCCTTCTACACAGGCAACTAACTGCAGAGGACAAGTACTTGAGGAGCCCAACTCTATTGAGATTGCTAGCACTGTGGCCTTCCTAGTAGCAAAGCTTATTTTATGTCCACTGCCCCTGAGGAAATGCCATCACCTGACAGGGCTACCACTACTGTAGGAGTAACCACATGGCAAGCACCTTCCACCCACTGTTATCTGATCTGCTACAGTACCCTCACTCATGCATGGTTCCCAGACACAGTGGGTTTTTGCTGAATCTTCTACAGGGTACATGGTGCACAGAGTCATTAATTACAGCCAAGAGAGCCACAGGAGACTACGCAAAAGTACTGGTTGGGAGTCAAGTCAATATTGTGTAACAAGCCGGACACAACCTGTAATCCTAGCACTCAGGAGGCTGAGGCAGGAGGATCACCACAAGTTTAAGGCTAGTCTGTATTACAGGGTGAGCTCAAGCCCAGCCTAAACCATACAGTGAGCCCCTTTCTCAAAAACAAAAACAAACAAGAAGACCAACAATAATAACAAGCCAACAGCTCTAGGCATATCTTCAGGAGAAAGCCACTTACTAAGAAGTCCACCCTATAAAAATAGTGGAGATCTGATGCACAAGGTGTATAGGTCCTAGTGTAGGAGAATAAGGAATATGGAAAAAAGACAACATGATGCCTCCAAAAGAATGTAATAACTCTAGCAAAAAACTGTGAAGAAATCTATATGGATGAAATGTCTAATAAAGAATTTAAAAGACTAATTATAAAATAGCTCAGTGAGATCCAGGAAAACACAGATGAGTGGTTGAATGCAGTTAGGAAAGCAGTGCAGGATAAGAGTAAAAATCCAGCAGAGAAACCGATTTTGAAAAAACAACAAAGATCTTGGAAATGTACTCAATAAGTTTCATAAAAGATAAAGCTGAAAGCCTAAGCAACACACTAGATCAAGCAGAAGAAAGAACACTTGAACTGGAAGACGGGCCTTTAGAAATATCTCCCCAAATGAAAAACAAAACATTTAAAAAAAAGAAAGGACCGGAGGAGGCAGGAAGAAAGGAGAGAAGAAAAAGAAAAGAAAGAAGATTAGAGCATCCAAGACCTTCAGTACACCATTAAGTGAATGCATTTTCAGAAAACCTAATGGTGAGAAAGAAGGCATAAAGGCATAAAAAAATTCCACTTAATGAAAGAATAGCAGAAAAGTTCCCCCATCTTAGGATATTTACAGACATCCAGGTAAGGATATTTACAGGCCACAAAACAGACATGAGCCGAAGCCCTGCACATCACAGCCAAACTGTAACACGCACAAGACAAAAGTTTTAAAACTGGCACGCGCAAAGCGCTAGCTTGCATTTCAGTTTATCCTCATTAGATTGTTATGAAAAACGACGTGCCAACAAATTGGAACATTTAAAGAAATGGCCAAATTTCTGGAGCACGTGGAAAACCTAAACAGACCTTTAACAAGTAATGATACTGACAGTAAAAAAAGTCTCCCAACAAAGAAAAACCTTGCTTTATGGCTGCATTTTACCAAACTTGTAAAGAAGCATTAATGTCACTTTTCCTACAACTATTGCAAAGTACTGCGAGGGAGGGAACTCTCTAAACTCAATGTATGAGACCAGAGTGCTTCACATTCCTGTTTAAAGGACATGTGTGGGTACAGGCGTGGAGACACACAGTCCCTCCTCAATGCCTCAGTGCCACTGTGCACACCAAGTCCCTCCTTGTCCATTCCTCCACTGCCCAGCACTCTCTCCAGATGCTCCCCTCCTGGGCCCATGCACCTGCCACCTTCCTCCTCAGTCTCTGGGCCTATCCAGGACAGAGGTCCCTCTGCCTGCAGGGTCACCTAGTTCCCCTGATGGGGAGGAATTCTCAGCCTGCAGCTCACAGCACCACTGCCCTGAGATCTAGAGATGGAGAGTGGCTGGGGCCAGGCAGTCTGTTCCTCTGATGGTGACAGACCCCTGTGAACTGTCCCTGGAGCTGGCCTGCAGGAGGATGAACTTCATGGCTCTGTATTCCTGTCCTATGCCTAACTTGAATTCCTCACCCAAGTTTTAAGCCTTGGTTCCTCCTGATGGAGAGATAACACTCTGAAATCTCATTCCACTAGGAATACTCAGCCTTTTTTTTTTACACAGCGCATACTGAATACAAAGAAAGGATGGGAGAATGGTTCATGGTTAGAACAAAAGGAGCCCTCTTGTCCATAGGGTCCATCCTTCCTGCTTTGCTTCGAGACTCTGGTGCTGGAAGATCACTCTCCAGTTCCCCTAACTCACTTGCTTCTGATTTGGAGACTGAAAGACAGGAGGGGAGAGTGGGCTTCTCCCCTGCCCTCTGCTCCTGCTCTGGCAGCTCCAGCAGCATGGTCAACTGCAGCCCTATACACTAGCAGCTTCTTTGGGCACTGCTTGCATAAGCATCATCAGCTCTAGCCCTACGCCAAGACAGTCGGTACAGCTTTCCCTTTCCCTGAGGACCCAGCAAGTCATACCCCTTCGCCAGAGATCTGGGGGGTTCACTGACTAACCACAGGGCAACTGTTGCTCAGATGCCCCAGTGCTGGTATGAGGCAGACCCTCTTACCTCTAAGGGCTGGACACCAGCTGCAAGAAGCTCCTCTTCCATGCCTCTCCTCAGTTTGGTGACACTGCCCTTTTGTGCTCCTGTCTTGCAACTGCGAGCTATTGCTTTTGATTATTAATCTCTGAGCATTTTTGGTATCTTTTGGCTGTTTCAACCTATAGCACCAACTCGGATTTAATTCTCTCTTAAAAATTAGTAAAGCTCATTTCCCAGATAGCTCCTGCCTGACTAGGTGGGAGAGTGGGTTCAGAGTCAAGCACAGAGGAAAACGAGATGCTCCACTGAAACCTGTCAGGAGCATCTATTTTCCTCTGAAGCAATCAGCAGCATGAGAAGAAAAGGGACTTGAAGTCCCACCTGGTAACCCAAAGTCTTCAGCTAATGTCACACCTGCCAGTCACTAGTCAATGCCTTGAATATCTGTTTTCTTGGTTACAAGGACTATAGGTCTCCTTTCTTGCCCCTTTCTGCTCAGTCTAGTCTCATTAAGAGGTCAAGGTAGAACAAAAGGAGGCAGATTTTCATCCAAGACTGTCTCTGATGACCCATCCATGGCCCAGCTATGGCAGGGTGAAATTCTGTGGAGCATAGCTGCTGTTAGAGTGGGATGAGGCTAGTCATGTCCAATGCCTTCTCGTACTAACTCTCAACCACAAGCCCATGAAGGTGAGGAATCTCAGGTTCAGAGAGATTAAGTTCTTTGCTGATAGCTTGCCCAGGCAATTAATGAACCGAGCTGTAACCAGAGCCCAGTCAGCTGACGTCTAAGCTCTACCACCTGGCCTGGTGCCACATAGATGTTCAAGTGCAGGGACACCCAAAAAAGAAGGGCTGTGTGCTTCTGAACCTGAGGTGGTCTCTGGGACCTGGAAAGTACAGAACACCTGAGGGTCAGGAGGACTGAATACAAGAAACAGCAACTTGCATGGGTTCTGAGCTTGCGCTGGGATACTGGAGTCCTTTGAGGATTTGTGAGTTAACGATCCACTGTGACCAAGGCTGGTGACCCAGAACCTGTGCTGCTTCCCATACAGGGACTGGCTCTAGAGCTGGGAGCTGAGAATTCAGCTCTGTCCTCAGGAGCCTTCTTCTGCCTCTCTTGTAGGCCTTGCAGGACACTCTTGGGGAGGACAGACACGGGATATGCTGGCTTCATTTGCAGCTGATATGCTCAGCAGCTTTTCATTTCCAGGCAGCAGAGGAGTAATGTGTCTCCCAGGTCGCACATTTGCAGAGTCCCCTGGCTAACTGAGGACAGCACACTGTGCTTCTGCCACTCATTGTCACCAAAGCAGAAATGTGGCATGGTCAGGGATCCAGGACCCGTTCTTCACCGAGGCAGCTTGGCTATGCAGCACATCTCTCTGAGGGTGTCTCTTGTCCTATCAGCCACCACCAGGAAGTCTGTTTTTGGGGGAGCAATCCATATGGGCACAACTGGGAAAAGTTTTCAATCTCTGGAAGTTTTGTGCAGGGCAGGGTAGGGAGTGTATAGCAAGTGCTTGTATAACTCCTACCTCCTTTATCCTATATTTTTTCCCCACATGCTATGCCATCATAGGCACACAGTACATAGACAGTTTGTAGATTGTATTTGCTCCTCTGAATACACAAAAACAATAGGATCCAGATGTGAATCCAACGCACAACGCACATCCTAGGAGCACGCAAGGTGGCTGGAAGTGGAGCTCACCTGTGTCAACCAGACCATAGAGCTCTCAGATCCACAGACCTGAGGTGGTTATGGCTGCATATTCTGGCTTTTCCAGACCAAGAGGAGGCAGGAAGAAAAAAAGCCCTACAAAGCAGCCCCATGGAGGAGCAGTGCTGCACAGCAGAGCCTGTGGGAAGTCCCCGGTCAGCTGGAGTCTGGAGGAAGCAGAAGAGGGGAGGGGACAGGGGAACTGAGAGAACAGAGGTTTAAGAGTTCAGAATATGACAGAGTGAAACAGAGAGAGAGTAGGAGAGAGAGAGAATCCTTTTCAGATGGGCCTCAGTGGGTAGGCAGAATGAGATAAGAGACAGTAAGAGAAAGGGCATAGAATAGGGCACAGAGACATCACAGTGGCAGATAAATGACCCCTCCTGTTCCCAAATCACAGGAGATACAAGCGCTGCAACCCAGAATCATGTGATAGGGATGGTAGCGCCCAAGTGCTGGCCTCTTCCTGTGCCCCAGGTTCCAACACGGAAGGTTATTTCAGCAGACCTGTCCACCACTCAGGGTAGCCACCACTGTCACCCCATCACACAGATGAGCAAGCTGGGGCCAAGGGCATATAAAGTGAGGAGGGTGCTGAGCCCACTTATTTGATACCCAATCCCGTAGGCTGTACCACCTGCCAGCCATCCAGCCTGCCTCCTCTTGGGGAGGCCATGGTCAGCTGCTTCTCCCTCCTCAGTTCCCAGTGGGAGTAGAAAGCAGGGATTCCCTTTCTTTATTTGAAAATGGGCTTCCTTTTCTTTTTGCAATTCTTAATTCTAGCCTACTGTGTAACAGATGCACACATGGAAGCTTAATTCTTTAGCTGGGTCTCTACCCACTCTCACTGTTTCTGAGTTGGGGACCTTTCCTCCCCAAAATGGGCCTTTTCTTTGTGCCATTCTTGTACCCAACTCTAAAGAACAATGTGGTCCAGAGTGGGCATGTGGTTAAATGAGGTAAACATGTCTCAAACACAGCAATCAGTAAAGGCAGTTTCTACCATACCCATACTAGACTTAAGTCTTGCCTTTCTTATACTGAGACAGTGGTCTTTGCATGGGAGAGACAGTGCTGCCACTCAACTAAAAGAGCTGTGTCCACTCAGACCTGGACCTAAGGTAGGAAGAGACTTATTTGGACTGAGACTAGCAGAGGGATATATTCATAATACATGTAGGAGAATGGCCATGAGAGCCTAGGTGATAGAGGAATAGCTTCAAAAATACTTCTTTGGAGCAAGAGTGGAAACTTCAGGTTTGGGTGGCAGCAGGGAAAGCTGCTCTACGTTATCTGTTATCTAGATAACAGATAGATCCCAGAGGGAATCAGGAAGGTTTCTGTGCCCACCACTGGCAGGACCCTACAAATTCTCTCCTCCCACACTTTCAGTGCTATTTCAAACAATTTTAACAATGGGTCACATTCTATGCATAATGTTTTTCTCCATTAAAAACAAGACATCTTTCCAGATGAGTATAGCTGGCAGCTCGCAGTAGCTTTTGTTCTATGAATGTGCACACTGGCTGATAAATGGAAGAGTTGGCCAGAATTTGGACACAGGCGTGAGTCCACAAACCCAGGACTATTTTGCTTTCCTCCTGCCCAGCTGCCAAGGTCTTAGCTACTGTTCAGTGGCACTCCCAGGGATTAGGTTAAATTGGCTAGGACAGTAGGAGCAGGGAGGTGATGGTCCCTGCCATATACAGCCTCCCCCAAAACCCCACAAATAAAGAGTAACCCCTTCTGCTGCTACCTCTTGGAAATCAGCCAACAAATAAGCCAACTGAGTCATGTTAGGAAGTGTCAGGTAATCAAAGATGTTGCCACAAGACACATCTTTCATACGTACTGGTGAAAACAGACTGTCCTCCCAGGTCCCCAGGAACCACAGACACAGGAGAGGCTGTGGGAGCAAATGCCTCACCGCCTACTGGCAGGCCTCATGCTTCCTGTAAGATCCCTGCAGTAGTCATGGTGTCCAAAGCTGGCCTTGCATTCACTTGGACTCCTCTGATGAAAGCCTCCAGAGTGGAAGGGCAGCAAAGCTGGTCTAGGACTTATTTCCACAGGGACAGTTTACCTCCACAACCTGCTGCCTTTATTCCTACTCCACTCTTTTATTCTCACTTTGCTTTTTCATATTGATCTGTCATTTTTATGTAGTCCAGGTCTTAATTTGTTGCTATCTACCTATGTTTAAAAAAAGTCCTCTCCCAGCCCAGCAGATGACAAACCCTTTCTGCAAAGCTACAGAGCAAACAGTTTTGGCTTTCTGAGTCAAACGCCTCATAATGATTCAACTCTAACGCAAAAGCAAATGGACAACATGGAAACAATGGGCACCAGTGTATTCCAATAAAACTTTATTTACAAAAGCAGGTGATGAACTGCATTTGGCTGAGGCCACAATTTGCTAATTGCTGTCCTTGTCCATAGTTTGTCTCTTCATCATTTTTATGGTCTCTTACTACAGTTTTTCACTTTCATATGATCAAAGTTTTCTACCCTTTCACATATCAAATGTGCTTTCTCACAGCCTATTCATTTCATAAATGAGCACATTGAGGCCCAGAGAGTGTGAGAGAGTGGTTTCCTGAGGGACAAACTTTGGGATCAGCTTTTGCATTGTGACTCACTTATTAGCTATGCTTGGGCAAGCTTTTCATTTATTTTTAAAAATACCAACCTTGCTGAGTGTTGTGGTACACATCTGTAATTAAAGCACTCAAGAGGCTGAGGGAGGAGGATCACCATAAATTCGAGGCCAGCCTGGGCTATATACACAAGTTTAAGGTCAGCCTACACTATATAGTAAGACCCTAAATAAATAAATAAGAAAGAACAAAATAATCAATACTTTCTTGTTCCTGGAGTTGTTTGTTCACTTTTCTTGCATTTATTTCTTTTTCTTCTTTTCTTATGCTTATTTCACATATCCTAATATTATATAAAATGCCTGTAATAATATTTTCTATGTATCTAAATATTTTAGTTCTTTTCCCCCTCTGGAGACTTCAGCTTTCTGAGGCTCTCTGTCCCCTTGCTCCAATCTGGGCTCACTGCTTTCTAGACTTAGGATCTGCTATTGCTGTCCTATATTTCTTACATTCTCTATTTTTCTGGAGCACAGCTTCTAGTGATTCCCCAAGAAAGAATGTCATGAAAATCACTTGAATCCCCATATTTAAAACAATGTTTTTATCCCCACCTTTAACTAATAGTTTGGCCACATGATTTCGGGGATATAATTTACTCATCCAACAGATTATGAAGAAATTGGTTTATTAGCTCATATATTTCAGTGCTGTAACTGAGCTATTCACTCTGATTATTAATCCTCCGAGTGTAACTAACTTCACTTTGGTTCCTGTGAAGTTCTATAATCTCATAACTCGAATAGTCACTCATTTGATGGTTTTGCAATCTGAGGGTCCTTCTGCCTTGGTTCTGAAGTGTCCTCATATTATTTTGACAGCTTTTTCTCCCTTTTTTCTTTGAAATGTGGTAATGATGTTTGAATTTTATTACGTCATGCTTTTGCTATCCTTTGTCTTTTTATTAGCCTTTTGAAATACTTCTCTGACTTCATCTTCCATTTGCCCATACTTTCGTACTATGTCTTATGTTTTCTGCTTCCCTATTTTTGATGGTTTTGTTTTATAGCAAATTGTTTTGTTTCATGGATATATATATATATATATAATATATACATTGTATTTTTATTTTGACATTTTTCTTTTGAACTCTGTGTTATCTCTGCTGTCAGCAGGGTGCACTAAGTGGAGATGTGGAGCGAGGCATCTTGCTACAGCACAGAAGGATTTTACACCAGCCTTTGGTCTGCGCGCTGTGGTTTACCTCCTCTACACCCCAGATAATCTGTGCTCTAAGAACAAAGCTTTTCTTAGGTTTTAAAGTAGGAAAAATGGCTCCTTTTTTGTCTTTAGCCCCGTGTGCTGCTGGGCCGCAGCATCTTTCCCTTTACTAAATAATCTACCATTCCTCTATCTACTTACTACTTTCCAAAAACCTCATTGAAATCACTCATCTACTACTTTTGCACAATTCTTTTATCCTTAAGTCATAAAATTAAAATATTTGATATCACAATAAATGGCAAAACGGGAAAACATTGTCATTATAAATATAATTTATGAAAAAATAACCTCTAGAAATGCATAAGAGACCCCCACACACACCAGTATTCCAATTTTAAAATGAACACAGAGATAAAAAGAGGTTACAGAAAATTAAATTTACATGGCTGTGAAGTCTATGAAAACACAATGAGAGGTACAAATTAAAACTTCTTTGAGGTGCCACTTGTTAAGTCATCAGCTTGCTACAAATTCCAAAGTATGAAAACCTCTTTTACTGATGATGTGGTGGGGAAGTAAACATTCTCACACATAACTAATAATAGTTTTCGTTGCTTATCTGTGTGGCTGGCTTTTGGAGAGAGGTTCTTGCTATGTAGTTCAGGCCATTCTTGCCCTCACAATTCTTCTGCCTCAGCCTTGAAAGCTTTGAGATTATAGGCGTGTCCACCATGCCCCATTAACTGGAAATTTTTTGAAACCTCTTGAAATATCAGTTTCCTATTCTGTAAACAGTACTAATGATACTGCTGATCTACTGTACAGTATAACTGTGAGGATGAAAAGCAATGGTGTCTTAGAGAGTGCTCAACACATACACAGCACAAAGTTAGAGATGCTGTATGTTAATATGATTAACATATATATGGTTCTTCACTAAAAGGCAAGATTAAATTCTGCCTCCTTGGCTCTCCCGTGAGATCACAGAGGACAGGCCCTGATTCGTAGTTTCTTTCTTTCTTTCTTTCTTTCTTTCTTTCTTTCTTTCTTTCTTTCTTTCCTTTTTTTCTTTCTTCTTTCTCTCTTTTTTCTTTCTTTCTTTTATACCAGGGATCGATTGAGATGCATATTTCTTTGTCCCTCTCAGGGGCCAGCTTGGTGTAGGACACATTGCATATGCCAATTACACATCCAGCTTTGAAGTACAATAGTCCATTCTTAGACTCTATTTGTAATTTCGGGTTTGTGATAGCAGTTTCTAATTATGCTATGAATGGGCCTGCAGGAGGGTGCAGGCCAGGAGCTAAAGTGAGTAACTGCCTCCCAGGCGCCAGGCGTGGTCAAAGTGGAGGGTTCAACCCCATCAGCCCTTCAGAGATGAGGCAGGATACTCAGGGTTGTCACAGACACCCAGATGACAGCTTAGGGAAACAATGCTCTGGTAGGGAGAGGCACCCTGGACCCGAGTAAACACCATCAAGCACTCTCCCTGGGGCAGAGGTGAAGAAGTGGCTGGTACCACCTTGAAATCCATCTCAATGGCAGGAGCCCTTCCTGCTCCTAGTGGGAAATCGGAAGGAAGGGAGGAGGCCAAGGAACAGGACAATGCCCTGACGTCTCGACAGGACAGGCGTAGGGTCTCTGCCTTCCTGGCAACTTCAATGTTTAGGTTATCATCTTCATTTCTTTCAACAATCCATATTCCTGAAAGATTAGAGACCCAGGACTGACACAGACTTCCCACCAACTGAAATTCTCTCTCCTTCATTTCCTCTGATAACAAAGGTAGAGGAGGCCAAGGATGATTCTCTGAGCAAAAGGGAGATCAAGAGTTCACCAGTCCTTTCCTTCAGGCCAGCGAGAAAAAGCTGGCACACTGGAATCATGCATGGGAGCAGTATTTTTATTTTGTATAAGTGAGGAGGCTAAGGCTATATGAGGCTCTTCTAATCCTAAATGCTCTTTTCTTCCTTAAGGTGTATAGAATTAAAAGTCCATATATACCTTTGGTAGTCAATTCTACATTTAACCATCATTTCTTAATGTTATATACACATACACAATTTTCTGTTTTCATTTCAATCAAATTCCAGGGAAATGAAAAGCAAAACTACACGAGACTCCATCCCACCTGCCTGCTTCACACAGCCTGCCACCTCTAATTCCCCCAACCGCAATCCAGGAGCTCAGCTGCACTCCCAGCTGGCTACCCTGGTGAGAAGCCGCATTTCGTATCTCACTGATCCTTATGATGACACTAAGGGAGGTCTTATCACTGAGCTCTTTTACCAATTCAGACAATGAGGCTTGGACAGAGGAAGCAGGAGCACTGAGGCTGAAAACCACACCCTGGCCTCCAGATCAAGTTCTTGTGTCCTGGTCTCAAGCATCCTATAATCTCCCCTCTTCCAAGGCCTTCCATGGTAAACCAGAGAGGAAGGGCTTGGCACAGGCTGCTCAGGCAGGGATAAGTTCAGGGTGAACAAAAAACCTTGAATGTTTTCAGGTGCAAATGCAGCAGTAAAATCTCCCACAAAATAAGCAAAGGATTTGAAAGTTAGATAAAGCTGACCTTCATCTGCCACTACTTGGGTCTTCGCTGTTTTATGGTGACATGATGATGGAATTAGAAACAAACTGCCAAGGCTGGAGAAGACTAATATCACTTTAGCTTCTCTGTGACAGATAAGGAAATTGAGGTCTAGAGGAGGGCAATTATGTCCTGGAGGACTTCTCATCAGAAAATGACAGTCTGGTTCTTCTGAGTCTCAGGTTAGGCCTCTTATTAAGTAGGTGAAAGGCAGTAAAAGCACTTATTGGCTCTCTATGCTGGACCTAGTGGACAGTTCTCTATACCTCACCCGAGGCAGATGCTCTGCTCTTCATTTTGCAGATGTGAAAACGAAGGCTCGATGACACATCAGCAAATGAGTAGAGTAAGAAGTCACTAAGGTCAATTTGCCACTTGACCAATATCTAAGAGGTGTCTGGTTGGTATGGGAATATTCATCCCTGCCCAGGATGGGGGTCAGCTGGAGGAGCAGGACCCCTCATCCTGTGAACCTCAGTTCTGCAGTGAGGTTCCTGTCCCTGGGGTGGGAAGCACTGAGGTTGTGCTGGTGCCAGGCACAGAGAATGTCCATAATGAGGCAGGCAGACACTTAGGGCCAGCCTGACCAAAGTCTCCTCCCAGAGAGCTATTTACATCTAGAACATTTCAAGGACAGTGACGGCACAAGCAATTATTGTCAGTGAAACCCCAAGCCACCCTCTGCTCCCGGCCCCACAGGCTGCTCTTTCTGTGACTGATAAAGAGGCCATCTGCCTTGTGCTCCTGGAGGGTAGAGCTCAGGCCTGAGTGTTCAGCTAGGAAGCCAACTGACCACAGAAGGAGGAAAGGGGACATCTTCCCCATGTCACTGCTTTCATTCCTTGGCTCAGGAACAGGTAGTGGGTAGCAGATGTGGCTGTCTTCAAGCATTTTCTAAGTTACCTCTGCACTAACAAAGATGAAACTCCTACAGTTAGGCCATTCCTTGCCCTTAGGACTCCACAGAAGGGCCATTGTGTGCCTGGATCAGCGCAGGATAAATAAAAGAGACTTTTCCTGCCCTGCCAATGAATCTGCTCAGGCAGATGCAGTTTTCACAGATCTGCAAACAAGATCTTTCTTCTCTACCACCTACTCCCAAGTGTGCTCCATCTATAACACTGTCACAAGATTTGGGATCGCAACAAGACTAGACACAGGAACACGTTGCACAGACACCTAAACCTGCCATCACACATGGCTATCAGATGTACTTGTCATGGCCTTTCACGGCCTTACTCCAAGCAAAGAAAGATTCTGATCTTCACACTACCATTTACCCTGCTCTGGGGCCATTCACGGTGCCTTCTTCTGGGCTGCTTGTTCCCTTCCCCACCCTATAACAGATTCCCTGCCCTTCTGTAACGGATTGAGGAATACCGTTTCCACAAGGCCTTCCTCCACAATCCTAGCCAGAGATGTACAAGCTTTTCCTAAACATTGCATAATCTTTCTGTTCTAGTAATTAACAGAAGCCACCTGGCTTGAAGTAGCCTTTGATATAAATATTTGAACCACTCCAAGCTTGCTAATTTGTCAACTTCCCAGGGCAAGATTTGTGTCCAATTCACTTCCACAACTCTACAGAGCTGAACACAGCACACACCCTTTGTAGACGGGCTAGTTTTGTTACTGTTTGCTATATAATGGATTATTGAATTTCAGATCAAATTTATGCAAGGAGATAGGGTGTGCTTATTAGCAAAAAGAAGGGTGATCATTTGAGAATCTTTCTCAAGATTTCAAAAGCTGAGCACATGCTCTTCTTTAGTGGAGAGAGTCAGGGATCCTAGGGCAAGCTCTGGGCACACAGCAGGCAGAAGGTGTCTGGCCTCCATATGCCCCCAAAAGTCAGACACTGAGATGAACAGTCCCAGGGTAGAAGGAGCCTGCCTGCAGACAGCTGAGGCTCCCAGGAACCCTGCAGTGCCCAGAGCCCAGACATACAGAAAGACTAGAGAGGTTCCTCACTCAGGAAAAAGTATCCCAGGAACCCTGAGCCTCTGTAATGGAACATTTCCTTTCTGTGCTTAATGTTTAGTGAAACAATAAACATGATTAGGTCATATATTTACATAGTTGCAGTCACAAATAGCTTTCCATGAACAGATCCTTTAAGCTTGCTAGCCATTCTCAGATTATAATTCTTTTCTTCTTCCAGGGCAGTTGGGAACCACCTCAAGGAGTAAGGATTATCCTACTTTTTATACATCTACTCAGCCATGTAGGCACATGCACCAGGCTGCAGACTGGAATAATCATTTAAATTGGATTGGGATCCATTCGGGGAAGACTTGCTGCTTGTCTTGTTGCAACATTTAGATTTCAATTCCCAAACGAAAAGCTGCTGTTGGATTACGTTATCGGCCACTGTTTAACATCCTCCTCCCAGCAAAATTTTCATTTCCCTGGAAAGGCAATAGGACAGGGAGGACAGGGTAAAGGTATATTTATTATCTGAGGCCCAAGACCAGGGTGGTTCCTGGGAAGGAGATGTAGACTGAGGATACTGTCACCTCACTCTGTCATATACAAGGTAGGTATGAATAACTCAAATGTAAGTTGCAGTAGATAACATTAACCATCAATTTCTTATGTTCTAAAAGTCAAGGTTTTGAATTCAAGTTCTAGGTACTCATTTGACTCAAATCCCCTGAATCTGCCTTGCTTGGTGGCCATGACCCAACATAGCCATCTCCCAATTACAAGAGGGTACATAAAGCTATAGGAGAGATCATTATGTGCTGAACTGTATCCCTCAAAAATTGATAAAGAACAGTCCTAATCTCCAATACCTTATAATGTGACCTTTTCTTGAAATAGGGTAGTCCTTAATGTAACCAGTTAAGATTTCAGACTGGAATAAGATCTGACAGGTATAGAGAGGGAAAATCTGGACAGAGACAGATTCTCACAGGCAGAATACTACATGACGATGAAGGAAAAGGTTGGGGTGATGCAGTAGAACCCAGAGGTCACCTGCAAATAACTGAAGTTAGAAGAGGCATGAATAGATTCTCTCTCTTGGCTCTCAGGGAACCCACTACATTGATGCCTTGGTTCTTCCTGCTTCTCTGTTACTTAAACTGTTTAGTTTATGGTGCATCTTTATAGCAGCCCTAGCAAACTAATACAGACTTAAAATAGACTATTTAGACTTCTGGTGACACCACAAAGATCAGTTAACTACAGTAACATCCATCTCCCTCATCATTTGAAAACACAGGTATATGAGAGACAGAAATGAATGGAGAGATGAAGTCACAGAGCTGACTGCTGTGCAGGGACACACCTGACTCTTTCCCATCCTAGGAGACCTCCCACAGCCTAGGGGGAGATGGGAAAGGCTCAGGAAATCATCCCCATACTGTGACAAGGGGAGCTGCACTGTACAATTACTGTGTTAACTACTCCTCAAGAGCATCCTGGGACATAGACATTCTTATCCCCATTTTATAGAATGAAGAGATAAAGATTACGGAGATTAAGTTATTTTTCTTAAGGCTGCACAGCTAGTAAGTAGCAGCCTTGGGGCCATACTCAAATGTGCCTGGCCCAAAACATGGGCCCCTTTTATTGTATCTGCTGTTTTGCACAAACCCTGTTACTGAAGGATCAAGTCAGTAAACTCAACAGTCCTGATGCAGATCCACATTTAGAGGGAACATGTTGTGTCTTGATAAAGCAGAGGAAAGACTCACACCAAGCCACTTGCCTTTTACAGTGCCCGTTGGTCCCAACCTTTCTTTAGTCTCTCTACACCCACCTCATCTTCTCATCCATCCTCACTCGGATTATTCCCATGCACAGAGGTTCTGGCTCAGTCTGTATCTAACTCTGGAATTTCCTGTTGGTTTTTGGCTGCAGATCCTGGCCCATTGAGCCCACCCTTGGTCCACTCTTGGTCAAGTCAGCTCCCACTCCTCCACTGATGAGGGCGATGCTTTTGATGATACAGCTGCCATCACATAGGAAACCTTGCTCCTTGCCACTGGCGATCACTGCCTGGGCTCTGATAAGATATATGTGAATCTTAAGAGTCCTGGGCACTCAGGATTTGGGTTCCCTCTTTATCTCTCCGAATTACACCAGTATTCCCAGGCTTTGGCCTGTCACAGCCAGGTTAACTTTGGCCTAGAGTCCGTGGAATCTGGTTCATCTCTCACCTGGCCCATTTTGACTTCCTTAAAATATCACAAATAAAAAGCAGTACTTCTATGAGCCAAACAGGAAACAATACTGCATGAAAGGGAGTTTTCACAGTAGATCAACACCTCCTCAAAAGTTGTTTTCTGACACTTTTTGGCGCTGGGATGGTGAGCAGGTAGAGTGAGCCGGGATCCTGCCTGGAACCTCAAACCAAAGGAAGATAAGGGGAGGACAAGCAGGAGGGAAGTGAGGGGAGAGGAATGTTCAGTATGTGACTCTCTGGCGCAGAGTCTATTCTCTCCAGACCTTTTGATCCTAGATCTCCTTTTCCAGTTTTTTCCTTTGATCAACGTGGTTGTCTGCTCCTCAAAACAATGCTGTGGGAAGCAGCAAGTGATGGTGGAATGGACCGCTGCTGTCAGCGCTCAGCCCCTCTCTACTCAGGTGGAACACATTTCGCCTTCCTGAAACATATGCCCCTAAAATTTATGGTCTTTGCATTCCCCTTTTAATCTCATTGAAAGAATTCTGAGAACCATATTCCCACATTAAAGGGAACCTGTGTTTGACTGTCCACTTTTTATGCTTTGATTTTGTGACTTGAGCAACTACTTCTAAGATAACAATATATAATTTATAAACTAGTGATTTGTTTTTTGAAATTATGTATTATTTCTACTCTTTTTTCTGTAAAAAAAAAAAAAGAAGAAGAAGAAGAAGAAGAAGAAGAATCTGTGTTCACCTGCGAATCTTGGAACTCTGGCCTATGAGCCCAGGCCCAGCCCAGAGAGGCTATGGGCAATTGGTTCCTTCCTCCTCAGCCCTGACAACTAAGTCCTACCTCATGTCCAGTCCCTCTGACGCACAGGCCAACAATTGCAAATCTGCTTGAACCCTCTTTTCTGTAAAGAGAGATGCTGCTATGTAGGCAGTGTACCTTTCATAGGCATTTTTGACTTATTTTCTTCATTTTCTGAAAACATTTTTGTTACGTAGGTTTAAAAAAATTCAAAGGTGTTGGCTTACATGTATAAAATACAAGACACAATAACATAAGAAAATGAGGACAGAAGAAAAATAAAGGTAGAAAATCACAGACAATCAAGTATTAATCACAATATTCCAACAGAACCTCCAGTCTGGCTCAGTCTCAAAGATGCAATATGAGGGTACACAAACCAGAAGTTCCCAGTCTTTCATTCATAATGAAATCACTGAGTGGCCAAATAGTGCCTCTGGCACCAAAGAGGCGCTTGTACTCCAGCTCTTGGAAAGGTAATCTGTTCTCTCCTTTCATCCATAAATATTAAAAGTACATGTTCCAGTTGCCAGGACTTTGATGAACTCTGGGTTAAAATATGGACCAAGATGGAATCTTCTCTCCTACTCTCCATAAGGGAGTAGAGAGGCTGAATTGCAGTTCATGTGTAATTCTACAGGCCAGATTCTGTGAGCCCCTCTTCTCTTCTCTAGGGTTGGGCAAGGGAACGGAGGAGCTCACAGAGTCTAGCCTGTAGAATTACATATGAACTGCAATTCAGCCTCTCTGTCTAATGCCCAATGGCTGTGTGCACCTGTGCCAGAGGGCTTAACCTCTGAACTCCAGTTTTAACAGTTGTGGATAAAGTCTGCCTCACGAAACTTCATAAAACATCAAGTGACAAGGTAGATTGGTGGATTTACCAAGAAATCTGGTTCAGCACAGATGCCTGTTAAATGGGTTCTTCCTGTGTTTTGTTTTGCTTGTTTTTTGCCTTTACCTCTAGCTGGTAGAGAGGGTTCTCTCATGTGACTTGGGGCAAGTTGCCCAACCCAAAACTCAGTGTTCTCTTCAGTGAGTGGGTTGCTGAGGACTAAACACAGTGATACATGAAATGACCTTGTTACAGACACACAGGGATCAGAATATACCTGTGCAGTATAGGTGTAAGTTACTGTCGTAATTTACCTGTTCCCTGAGAAATATGGCTCACATGTGCCGGACACTGTGCTCTATGCTGGACACATCCTCCCTGCCTTCAGATGGATGCTGTCTCTTCCTTGTCTTTCTCTAACGCATATTTCACGTTCCTCTATATACTGTGTGCCTGAGCATGTCAGCTCTGGGGGCTGTAACCCAGAAGCTATGGAAATGTGTTTTGGTCACTGGGCTCACACAGTGCTTCTGAGAGACTGACGCAGAGCCCATTCCTCCCTGGCTGTTGTCTGGTGGTGTTCTGGAGCACTGTGAGGGGTTTGCTACCTCTTCAGACAGAGGTCTTTTTTCTAAAGGGACCAATCCATGGCAACATCTGATTAGCTTGGAGTTTCTAATAGATGTCTGATAAACACATTGCAGTCTGCAAAGACAGCCTCGGGTCAACTCCACAGGAAGGATCTTTTTCCATGGGTAGGGTGAGGGACAGGAGGATAGCAAAAAAGGTGACAGGGTGATGACTCAATGGAAGTTCTCGGAACACAAACCCCAAGTGCCCTATCTCCATTAGAAGGAAGGACAAGCTTCACCACACTTTCAGATCACATTCTGGAGAAATCAATGTGCTGCCTGTACTGGATGACTCATCCTGGGCACTAAGTGATCTCCTGCCACTCTAGCAGGAAGAGGAGGGACAAGGAGCCCAATTCTTTCTCTCTCCCTTTTTCTTCCAATTCTCTTCTGCCCGAGCTGCAGCCTTTCAGAGTCAAGATTTAAGTAACACAAAATATGAATCTTAACAGGATTCATTTGGCTTGGCTCATCTTTGCATTCTAATCTCATGAAAACTTCCCAGGGTTGCATTATCATCACTATAGCATGGTTTTCCTATGAAGAGGAATTCTTATAGACAATTATGAGTCACTCTGATTTTTCAGAACTGAGACGATGGGGCTAGAGTTTCCCACTGCCTAGACCAATATTAGTGACAATAATCATATTAAGAAATTACACTGCCCTCCGTGGGGCTCGACGAAGAAAGGCTTCCTGAGCTGGGTGCTGAGCCAGCACCATCTCTTGAGTGTCTGGGATAGGAGACTCTGGTAGCAGCTCTCCAGCCTCAGAGGAAGCCGAGGCCACACTAGCAGGGCAGTCCTCAGAAGCACAAAGACTTCAGGAGATGCTCCAGGGGCTTTGTTGGCCTTTGCTTAAGGCTGTAAAGGGAAGCAGATCCTGGAAGAAGGGAACGGCCCTTTGAGAGACTGTAACCAGCAAGTTTGTCTGCCACTTTCCCATGTGTTCCATTTTCTGACTACCTCTATCCCTGCCAGACACATTCCATTTTCAACACTTGGGTATATCTTGCTTTGAGAAAGCACACTGCACCACAATTCAGACATCTCTCTGAAACATCCCTAACAATGGTGCATCTCATTAAAGGGTTCAATTAATAGGATGATTTGCCATGGAGTTCTTCAAATAGTGGGGATTCCCTTATGGGCACTTAAAATAGAATTTGAGTTATGACCTTTAACTTCCATGGACCTTTACCTTTACATCCCACCCAACTTACCTACCACATTCAGTGGCACCTCCTGTGCTTACCTGTGTGTGTCTAGCTGCTCCACTGAACATGGCAACCATTTGTCCCTGGTAGCATGCTTTGTCTTTCTAACCATCTCCATGAGTATGGCCCTGCTACCTCAGAATGCAGCTTTTCAATGAAGCAACCCCTACTCTAGGACTGAGGCTGTTCTCCTGCCCATCTTCTTCAGGCTTCACCTCACTCCTGGACACACCTTCAGCTTGTACGGAACCCCAGGTCCTGGCACACAGATAGAAAGGGCCGGGGGCCCTCTTGCACAATTCTATTTTGAAATTTCACTTCTAGTTTTTCCTGTTACCCAAATGCCCCTTATCCCTTCAGGATGGCCTACATCCTCAGGCAATGGATTTATGTCTCTATAGGGGAGATACAAGATCTCCCTTGAGAAGTACTGTCTGATAGAAAATGATGTAATCACAGATGTGAGCCATACATATGGATTTTCTAGCATCTACATTTAAAATGTAAAAAGAAAGTAATTTCAAAGTTTTATTTAACTCAGTATGTTAAAAATATATTTCAGTAAGCAATCAACATTGAAAACAATGAGCTATGTTATATTCTTTTTGCAGTAAATTTTCAAAATCCACTATATATTTTATACTTGACTATGTCTCAGTTCTCGATAGCTATGCTTCACGTGTACAAAAGGCACACAGCGAGTAGTAACCATGTGAGAGAGTGCAAGTAATCTCAGAGCCGTGGAGTGTGGAAAGGTAGCTAAAGACAGAGGCTCAGGGGGTCAGCCGCTGGAGGTCAATGACCTGGACACCCATGGGGACAAAATCATTTTTGGGGTTCCCAGTGTTATAGATCACAATTCCTAGACTATGCCGTCAATGGAGACTCACAAAATAACTGCACACAGTGTTTAGTATGGTAGATGCTAGCCACATGTGGCAACTTGAATGTCAAGTACCTTAAATAAAATTTAAAAGTCATTAGCTAATTTGCATTAGCCACTTATTGCCAAGAGGTATTTCACAGATTGGTACAAATGTATCTTCACTGTCACATGAATTTCCACTGGAAAATTCTAGCTAGAACTTAGATCAACCCCTGAACAATATGGAGAGTAGCCACCTCACATCTCCTGAGAGGAAGGCTGTGCTATTTATGAATGTGGAGGCCTACACTGAAACATAAAATGAATCACAGAATAATACTTTTTTTTTTCCAAAACTGAATGTGTAGAATGATAGATAATTTCTTTAACTTTTAAAAGACATTTGTTTTTAAATCTTGGAGAATGCTGCATCATTTTTAAACCTGAAAGACAATCTATATCATTCCAAAGATGGTATGAGGTTGTCATGGTTTACGTTAGTGGCCCCCAAGACTCATGAATTATGGACTGGACTAAATCTAGCATTTGTGATTGGTCCAGTGTCTAGCTCTTTGATTTGTGATGTGAGTGTTTCACCCACCCAGGCGTGGAGCCAGGATATGATGTAACAGCAGAAAGCAGGTGTATCTCTCTCTCTTGCTGGTTCATGCCTTGTTATTCGCAGCAGCCATGAATGGCTTCCCTGCCCTGCCACACTGCCTCGGAGCCAACTGAACATGGACTGAAACCTCCAAGAACTGTAAGAAATAAACCTTTCCTTCCCTTACTTTGAGCATCAGGTACTTTGTCTCAGCAAGAGTAAAAATTAACTAAGACAAGGGTCAATGAGACAAGGAAGGTCAAGCATCCAACTCTAGACCCAGCCTGTGTGGCTCCCCTCCAATTGGTCTTTGCAGACTGCAAGTCCACATGTCTACCTGTCCGGCACTGCAGGGAACATCTCTGTAGCAGCTGTGATATTCAAGGGCTAGTGAGAACTGAGAAGGGAAAGCAGCTTTATAGAAGGTAGAAAGAATATTAAGATCACTAGGGAAATAAAATTAGTTTGGTCATTCAGAACTTATAAAGCGACAGAAAGAAAAGGGGCATGAGAAGTAACAGGTTGGGAGTGAAAGTTAATGAGCTCTTTCTGGGACAAATTACCTGATACCAACACTTCACAGAGTAAACCAGGTGTGGGGGTGCAAATAATCTCAGCACTCTCAATGGCCAAGAAGGAGGATCAAAAGTTTGAGCTTAGTCTGGGCAAGTTAGTGACTCAGCAAGACCCTGTCTCAAAATAAAAAAAATATTTTTAAAAGAGCTGGAAACATAGCTTGGTACAAAGAACATGGGTTCAATCCCCAGTATTGAAAGGAAAAGGAAAGGTTTAATTTGGCTTGTGGTCTCAGGGGTTTCTGCTGATGATGGGTTGGTCCTAGGCAGGAGCATCATGGTAAAACAGCACAACAAAACATAGCTGCTTAGTTCATGGTGGCAGAGAAGCAAAACAGGAACCATGCCAGAGAGGGCAGGGCAGAGATCAGTGATAGTGGACTCAAAACCAGGCCTCCCAGAAACACCCAGCACTGTGCTTTATGAATCCACAGTGCCCTTGTCATGGTTTATGTTTGTGTCCCCCAGGCCTCATGAGTTTGCATTGTTCACATGTGATGGTTCATTGTATAGTGCTTGGATTGATGGTGTCAGTGCTCCACCCACATAGGGGTGGAGCCAGGATGTAATGTAATGGCAGGAAGAAGGTGTGTCTTTTTCTTTCGAGTTTGCTGTTGGCGGCCACCATGAACTGCAGCCCAGCCATGCCTGCCTGTCTTGGAGCCAACTGAGTATGGACTGAAACCTCCAAAAACTGTAAGAAATAAACCTTTCCTTTCCCAACTTTGGGCTTCAGGTATTTTGTCTCAGCAACGAGTAAAAAGTATCTAAGACAGCCCTCAAAGCCCATCCGACTCACAATTCAGTCTTCTAGTCACTGAACAAAATGAGGTAAGCCAAGGAGGGAGGGGAGTACAACCAAACAGAACTGCAGTGAAGGCTGACGCTGGACTGGCTTGTCTACCACATCCTCATGTTATGACAAGGATGTCAAAGTAAAAACAGCCATGTGCAATTAAGGACAACAGCAAATGAGGTGGAGTCACTCTAGGTCAAGCCATACCTTGGGGATGGCTTTAGGAGGAGCATAGAAGGGATCTGTACTGATGACAGAGGAGGATAAAGTCATGAGGGGAACAATTTTAATTACATCTAAAATGGCTAATGTGAGCTCAGTTGCTCAAAAGAACTGGAAGCAAGATAAATCTATTGTTGTTTTTTTTTTTTTTTTTAAACCTTGGCCAGTAATTTTGTAGTGACATCTTTACACTGTCTCTTGCTCTACTTGGTGGAGTCCCGGCCTCAAAGACCCTGGCTTGGGAGAATTTGGCAAATCTCTTTCTTGACCAGGGATAGGAATGACTATAACAGTTTAGACTATTTTCCCTGCACCTTGCTGTTGTTCAGGAAAGATGGGCTTCCTTACAGGAAACAGAACAGAGATAAACAGTCATGATGTGAGAGTTTCTGTGAAATCAATGTTATCTCTCCCTTCTGCATCTCCTTTCTTTACTACACTTGATCTTAGCCAAAAGACAGAGAAGCAGCATCTTCTTTTTATATATGAGCAACCCACAGCACCTGTTCCAGAGCTGTGGAGTTAGGAGGACCCTGAGATGTCCATCCCTTTTGCTAGGACTCAGTAACCCAGTGCTCAGGAAAGCACTGCACACAGGAACTCTTAGCCCTTGGAAGCCACACCAGTACCCAGGTTAGGTCTCCTGCGTTGGTTCAGGGGCTCCACGGTACCTCGGGCACCTCCCCCACCTGGCACTGGTGTTGTAGGCAGCTGAGTTAGTTAGAAATATTACAGGCAGTGAGACAGGGCTAGGTACTAGAAGGAGCCAGTACAGACAGCCCAGATACTTTGCAAGTGTGGGGGAGGCAGATACTTCCTGCTGTGTGCCAGGCCTCAAGACAAAAGATCAAACAAATGCACCCATTCCTAAGGACTGATATTCTAAATAGTTACCTATCACCCTAAAGAAGTCAAGAGCCATCATCTCAACCCCAGGGAAGAGTTACTCTCTAAGAATGCCCCCTTTCTATGTGACTTGCTTCCCATTTGTCCCTAACGTAATCAATTTTACATGAACAGTTAATCTTACTGGTTAACCATAGTTCTGTCCCACCTTGTGCCTGTCTGCCTTGTGAGTTCCCAGTTTTCCCCACCTTGAACTCAATGATTTTACTCTGTTAAAGTCCCTAGAAAAGACAGATTCCTTGGCAACCTGCTCCAGATCCCTTATGTCTCTCTCTCAGACAGAAGCTTTCTTTCTTTCAATAAATACATTCTGCTCTTAACCTCTGTTGTTCCTAAAATTCATTCTTCGATTTTAGAGAACATGAACTCGTACTGGACACAGTAGGTTGAGAGTTTCTTCCTCTGTGTCACTGGCACTACACATACAATGGATGCTTGACTCCCTGGTAACTGAAAGCTGCTAAACTGAACCAACATAACCAGGCCCTGCGTCCCAGGCTCCTCGCCCCCCATCACAAGCTACTCTGATAATGAGAATGGTTTTCAATTCTAATAAAAATTCCTGCCCCCCAAATTCAAAGATCCAATCCAAAAATAGGCATCTGAGGTTAACATGCACTTCTCAGATGAAGAGATACAAATGGCAAATAAATACATGAAGAAATGTTCAACATTACTGGTCATTCAACAAATGCAAATTAAAACAGCATTGAGATTCCATCTTACTCCAGAAAGAATGGCTGGCATCAAGAAATCAACTGATAACAAATGTTAGTGGAGCTGTGGAGAAAAAGGAACTCTTCTCCACTGTTGGTGGAAGTGTAGACTGGTGCAGCCACCATGGAAATCAGTATGGAGATTCCTCAAAATACTAGGATTGTAAGTCTCATTCAATTCACTATTCCTGTTCTGGATATTTTCCCAGAAAAACTGCACAGGTCATGTCATAGCAATATATGTGCACCCATGTTTATAGCAGCACAATTCGTAATATCTAAATCTTGGAAACAACCAAAATGTCCATCAATCACAGAATGGATAACAATAGAGGGTATTTTTATACAATGGAATATTACTCAGCTATAAAAAGGATAACTCTGAGGCCTTTATAGGTTGAGACTATATTTGTAAGTGAAATAAATCAAACTCACATTTATAAATATTGCATTATCTCCCTAGCATAAAAATAAAAAACAGAGTATTAAGATCCAAATGTACACAGATGTTATAATAATTAAAGAGAATGAAAGTGCTCAAAAGGAAATAACAACTGGGATAGGGGAAAAGAGAAAAAGAAGAAAGGAAAAGATTATATGTATGTAGGTACACACATATAACTGTATGTATGTATATGTGTGCAAGACAGATAACTATACTACTAATCTGTTAGTTCATCAAAAAGAACAGTTTGTGTTGCCACTCTTTGTTTATTTTTTATGCCTTGATCTTGTAACCCGAACAACTACTTCTAAGATAACAACATGCAATATATTAAAGTGCCGATTTCTTATTGTTTGAAATTCTGTATTATTTCTATCCTTTTTTCTGTTTTGCCTTTTAAAAAGAAAAGAAAATTTTTTAAAAAATTCCTGATTGTTAGAGGTCTGGCTCACAAAGGCTGCCACCACTGTCTAAACACTAGTGCTTTGGATTAATAACATGTTTACATTACAAACTGCATTTTCTTTTGAAGGACTTTTGTAGTGTTTTAGAATGATGAGATTGCAGATATGACTCAAGATTTAACAAAGGGCTGCATGAAAGCCAATGGCTGAAATTTAGGCCCTTGTTCAGCAGTGGGGCATAACTGATCCCAGAAGAAGGTCCAGATTAAACTGGATCAGCACTCAGACTATCTTGAGAGATGCAGAGACACAGAAAGCTGCCAGAAGCCAGGGTGAGATCTGAGCTGACCTCTACCCTGGGGCTCCAGGAAGGGCCCACAGATGGGACCTGCCAAAATGTTTTACTTCAAACCCAAACAGCTCCTCCCTGTCCTGGCTGAATAGAGCAGGAACTGTGCAGTGTAGTTTACAGGGCTGGAGGAGTTTAAAGGCAGAGAGGAAATGTAAAGGGTACTTGATAAACAATCAAGCTCTTCAGAGAGAAGGGATTACTGATTCTTCCCTAGAGGGCTTCTAGGGCCATTTTGGCTTTAGTGTTTATCATTATGTGTGCTTATAGACAACCATATGCCTGCACTTTACTCACCCATTTTACAAGCAGAGACCACCTCGCCCAAGATGGTGGCATTACAGAAATGGGCTGTCCTATAGTTCTGTGGGCATCCAGTGAACAGCCAGTGAATGAAGGACAGCAGAGACAACATTCTGTGGCCAGAAGCAAGGGGCAGAGAGCAGCCTGGTGGTACTGAGGACCAGATGAATGCCTTTACACTATGGCATCTGTGTTTTCTGTGGGTCGCTATCACCTTCATCTCTTAGAATTATAATAGATAAAGGACTTGTCTGTTTCTTCTCATAGCTACCAGGCCCCTGCTCAGATGCTGGTTTACTGACCCCTGCTTAGTACACTGTATGGACTCAATAAAATGGATAGAATGGATGCTTGTCCTCTATGAGATTTTAAAATGTCTTAGACTCGGCTCCTGTAAATACAGCCATCTAAAATCAAAGGGACAAAGTAAGAGCAATTTACATAATGGTAAAGGATTGCCTTACAAAAAGTGTCTGTTTTAATCCCTTTTGTTTAGAAGAATCAAAGTATTTTGAAGAAGTTCCACGCTGTCTTGCTGGGGTTAATGTGTTTCCCTTTCCTGACAGGTCTCAGAGAAGACAGCTTAACCTGATAAAATAAACATCAATTGATGGAAATGTAAACAGACCTCTGAAGGGCACAGAGCTATAACGGTAAAATCAATCACTAAAGACGTTTGATTAAAGCACACAAACAAGCAGGAATGATCAGAAAAAAAATCCTGACAGGAAACCTGCCTAGCATCACCCAATGCCCGTCTTTCAAAATCTCTTAATCCCTTTCTTTCCTTATTAAAAAAATTGTACTTTTAAAATTTAAGATTAGAAAGCATGTGACACAGAGTAGACCTGGGTTTCCCTTTTTCTTAGGCATCAGAAAAGTGTTCTTTTGTTACAAGGGGCATGATGGTCACAGTGGTGCTCAATGGTAACAATCTCTGACTACAAATGAGTGAGCAGCTCCCCTCCCACCATGGTGACCTAGCCAATCCTCAGCCTTGGAGAAAAGAGAAGAAACAGGAAAGGCTCCTCCTGGTCCCCAGGAAATCCTCTAGTAAACAACAAGAAGAGGCCCTTTCTTGGTTCCTTCCCTTCACGTGCAGTTCATTGGTAATCATGACAACCCCATCACAAGGAGAAATGCTGCTTATGACAGAGTCTGCTTGTGACAGTGTTGAGCAGAGTGAACAAGCCAAGATCTCACATTCCCTTGGATTCTCTGGCTTTAGGATCCTAGCTTCTCTAAGCTTAAAAGACCAAAACAACAACCAACCTCCCCCCTCCACACACATCAGTAATTCTTCAATGAAGAAAATAAAAGTGTTAACCATGGCATAAAAGTCCAGCACTTGGAAGGCTGAACACAGTTGCAGCACTGACACTGGACAGCTAATGTCCTTGTGTGGACTGAGGAACTGTCCTTGGAATTGAGACAGGACACTAGGGCATCACAAAGCTGGCTGGGAAGTAGGTGTGATGTGTTAATTACAAAATTCCAGGACATGTGCTCAGAGCAGCCCCCAAATCCCTGCACATGGACTTCTCGCCCAGGTTTCAGTAGGAGAGCCAGGCCATGATGTCAGCCAAGGAGCGGGTGACACAGAAGGACAGTCCACACTGAGTTTTTGCCACCATGTTCTCTCTTGCACTGGTGGCTGTCCTCTCGTTGTAGGCTGTGCTTCTTTTCCTCCTTTTACTTGGCCCAAAACTTGCTCAGCTGAGCCTGTTTCTTTTCTTCCCTTTAATAACACTTTGCTACCATTTGTATACATCTTGACCAGTTCTTTGCTCAGGACAGAAAGAACTTAAAAGTTACCTCCAGGAGGAGACTCCAGCACCCCAGAACCCAATAAAAGAGACCACAAAAGCCATCTATAGCCATTCATACCCTCTGGTATGGCTGGAAAAAGAGTACGGCCTGTGTCATTTATGAGACATCCAAGGTGATTACCTTATATTGTAATCTGTGAAATATAGTAATAACAGTAGTCACGGCTTACTAAACAAATCTTATCTGATTCCATCCACACACATTTGTGAGGTTCCTAACTTAAGTCTACATTTACCAGTAAGAAAAAATAAAACTCAGAGGGGTTGAATAACATTTCCAAAGCAATTATTTTAATATAGTAGTTCTCAATCTCAGATGTACTTACAAAGTACACAGCTCAAGACACAGCAGCACCTCAGCCCAATTACATCAGAATTTCAGGCTCAGAATATTTTCTAAACTTTCTAGATCATAGAGCCACGGCTGCAATACAGTCAAGATCTGAATCCGATTCAAGACTCCAATAACATTATCAATCATGAAGGAATAACAAAATACTCATCAAATCACTTTTTTACTGGAGGTGAAATACTTGGGATTCAGAAAGGGGAAATTCATTTGGCATAATGTTTACTTTCTTTATAAAAAAAAAGAAACAGACTAAGAGAGTGAGAGTTTCCTCTAACAAACAGCAGAGTCCAGGGGCTCTGTGAACAGGATTCTTAGTTACTTAAAAATCTTTTCACTTCCCCACTAAGCTCCAGTTATGTGCTGGCATTACTGGTGGGAGTCTGGCTGCAAGGATTCATGCCACCTCTGAGCCTGCCATGAGAGTACAGACCCACTAAGAGCACCATGGCCAACAACACTCACATTACTTCTGTGTTCACAAAGATGAGTCCTGCTGCCAATTCCAAAGAGTGCGACAGTTCAGAGTCCTCATTTTTAAAGGAGAATCATCAGATTGAAACATCTTCCTCCAGCCACTATGTAGAATAGAATGTCCCTTCTCTCTGACTCTTCCTGTCACTAGAAAATGATGGAAAGCAATTTTTCCTATTTAAATGGCACTTTCTTGTGAACAGGAGCCACCACAGAGCCACTTTAGCAAAAATACCTTGGTTGAGACATAAAAGCTTGGCTAATGGGAGCCATCAGCCTGTCACTATCATCTAACTAAGCCTTTCCTCCAGGCTAGATTACAACTTCTAACTGCATTAAGACCTCCTTTCACAAAACTTCTTTTTCTAATGGCTTCCTACTGCCCACATTCCATACCTGATCTACAGGGTCACAGTTTAGTATTTGAATTACTTTTAAAAGTAGTTCTGAACCCCTAGGTGTGACATATTGAGCTCTTTCTTTCAGGGGGTGTTAGGCTATTAATTCAGTTTTAATACCTTCATCCAAGATATTTACTGAGCACCCATTCTAGGGTAGACCCTACACATTGGGCAAAGAGTACTAAACAAAATCTAATTCCAGTCTTACAAAAGCTTCTGATCCAGCATGGACGATCTATATGTAAGGTAATTATAAGCTAAACAATGCACCTCTCAACAGCTCATTTACCTCAGCTGGGGAGAAGCAAGGAGGGTGATCAAGGTAGGCCTCCTGGACAGGAGGAAGTCTGAGTGGAGGGAATCTGCCCAGAGGCATCAAGGATGAACAGGAGCTTAATGATCAGCTGTCAAAAGGATCACTTATACAGAGCATCCAAAGCCACATTGCCTCACTCAGAGTTTTAATGGCTCTCAAGATGCTTGACAAATATCTTTCTGCCCCAGTATCCTGTGCTGAGCCCTGTACCACTACTCACAGCTGGACTTCCATATATTTTTTGGATGGAGTTGTGTTCTTTGTCAGAATATCCATCAGCCCCTCTCTGTCTACTGCACTCATCCTTCAAGGTCTGCTACAAATGTCACTTTCTCTGTGTAGACTTCCCCACCTCTGGTCAACCCCAGAACTTATGACATCATGTAATAGTTATCTGTTTGCCTGTCAGGGCTGAAAGCTTCTGGAGAACAGGACTGCTTCTTAATCAGTCTCACTTTCCCAGAATTTAGCAGATAGGAGATGTATTATATGGACTCTTTTTATAATGAAAAAGGAGTAAAAGAATAAAACAATTCATCAAATATTGCCAATAATTGTTTTCACCCATTCCAGATGGGGGAAAGCAAAGTCTTTTCAGTACAGGCCACAAACAGTGTCAATGAACAGGATTCTGACACCAGCTCCTGAAAAGCTAGGCAGGTGCCAGTGCCTCACTTCTGGGAAAAAGCTCATTTGTCACTTTGCCCATACACAATTAAGGATAAGCATGTAGAAACAAATGAGGAGACTTTGGGAGAAAACAGGTTATTCATGAATCCAATTAAAATAGCAGTTCAAGAAAAGGCCCCTTTCAGATATCTATAATGATTCATGCAGAGGACAACGGGAACCCTACCGAGGGGGCCACTGAAACCTCAAGAACCTTATGCAGGTGTGTAGTGAGTCACTCCATGCTGGCCAGTTCTGATCTCTGGACCTGATGATGACAGGGTCAAGGTCAGGATCGAGTCCTCCTAGGCCAGGTCACAGAACAATGAAGCATATTTTCCTGTGGCTACAGCCTGAACACTCTTACCCAAGGCAGGCATTTTCCCCAAATATATCTTATTTTGATGATAACAACTTATGGTGCAAGGCTAGATTATCAAGAAAATGGTGCTGACAAACATTTCTCTGGCTCACAAGAGAAATGTAACAGTGAATTCCCCAACAGGGTGAATCAAGGAGGGAAAGGTATTTAATATTTCAGGACCATGGAGAGCACGGGGGTGGGGTGGGGCAGATGTCAGGCTACTTTTCCTTTATTCCTTCGAAAGAGCAGCCAGCCAGTGGCAGCTTCTCAGTCCTCAGTAGAGTGTGGATATGGAAATGCTCCTCATGTCTTTCAACAAGAATGTAGTGAGAAACCAGAAAGAACTCAGGGAGGCTGAGGTAATGCTTTTGCTACCATACTCAGACTCCCCCACAAAAGTCAACAGTTGTTAATGATGATAGACTATCATTTATGAATTATTGCTATTTGGGATTAGGAGAAGCAAAAGTGTCTTTTCTTACTCTATCATGAGTCCCTCATTTGTCTTTGTCATCTGGACAAAAAGAGATATATATTTCAAAAGGGCAAAAAAGAGATGTACTTCAATATTGAAGTCTTACTTTTACTAGGCAAAGCAAAGGCACATTCCCACTTATATCCTTCATGGCATGTGTTTGAGAGTCCAGAGTATGCATAGAGGCTCACCTTACTCAATGATCCCACAGGACAAAAGCTCTCGGTTAACTTCTCAATGTCCAGAATTAAATTCTGAGGGAAGGTGGGGGATGGTGGCAGGATGACTTTTTGAGATGGCAGAGGTCAGACATGAGAGCAAAGAAAGCAATGTAAATGGCCCAGATTCCAGACTGTGCCTAGGGAGTGCCTGGACCTGTAAAAGGCTCTTTTTAGGCTGGAACTCATGAATCATCCAGTTTTAGCCCTGTTTTTTTCAAATGGCAGCGAAGACAATTTGGACTACCCCTGTACTAACCTGTGTCCAGTTGTAATCAAACCCAATAGCTTTTTTGTTGTCAAGAGGAACCTGTAACCAACACAGTGGCTACTGTAATCCTCTCCTCCAAACACCAGCTAGCAGACACTGGCCACAGACCTTCCTGCTCTACAAGCCTTCCTTATTCATGATGAGGACTCTGTGTTTGCAAGATGATAGAGCTTATAACATGGGAAGGATCACCTGACCAGAGAACAGGGAGTGAAAGTTAAAGAGTGGTCTCTACCTTGTGATTTTCTGCAGTCTTACCTGTAGTTAGGTACAAGCTCCCCCCGCTCCTTTCTCTTTTATTTTAAAGAGAAAAATATAGAAAAACCAAAAAGCAAACAAACAAATAAAAAACAACAACAAAAATAATAGCGATATAGGATTTCAAAATAACAAGACAGGAATTTAACAATGTTGTTATATGGTATATTTTTATCTTCAAAATAGTTCCTCAGATTATCAGATACAGGCAAAGTTGATCAAACAATGTAAGTGCTGTTCCTTTCTATAAACTAATAGAAGGGGAATAGCTGGGTTGAATGGGACCTCTGATCTCAGCTTTTTGAGGAATCTCCACACTGATTTCCACAGTGGTTCCACCAGTCTACAGTCCCACTAAGCAATGGAGAAGGATTCCTTTTTCTCCACAGCCCTTCTTGCATTTATTATTGGTCAATTTCTTGATGTTTTCAGTGCTACTTTAATTTGCATTTCACAAATGACCAATGATAATGAACATTTTAAAATATATTTATTTGTCATTTGTATTTCTTCATCTGAGAAGTGTGTATTCGTCTCAGATGCCCATTTTTTGATTGGTTTTTTGAATTTGGGAGGGCTGATTTTTTTCAATTCTTTATACATTCTACATAGAAATCTGTCTGAGGGACAGTTGGTAAAAATCATTTCCCATTCCATGTGTTTTCTTTTCGCTCTTTGGTAAAATTATACTATAAAGCTGCTATAATAAAATTATCACAGTACTGGCAACAAAACAGACCTGAGGATCAGTGGAACAGAATAGAATATACAGACACAACTACAAATACACTCGGCCAATTTGACAAAGGGGCCAAACATGTTCTTATCGTTAACAATGGGTCAAACATGTTCACTGGAAGATTGCCTTTTGGAAAAACTGGCTTTGTACATGCTAAAGACTTAAACTAGACCCATGTATATCACTATGCACTAAACTCAAGTCAAAATGGATCAAAGATCTAAATATTAAAACAGAAACACTAAATAGACTGGAAGACAAGGTAGGTAGGAATCTTGAGGACATTGGAGAGGCAAAGTGTTCATGAACAAAAACCAAACTGCATAAGAAGTACTTCAAAGAATCAACAACTGAGATCTCATCTTATTAAAAAGTCTTGCACATCAGAAAGTAGAAGCTTTTAAAAAGCAGAAATGATACTGAACCCTACCTGGCTCTTCTTTTACTTTTCCTAACTTACTATGAAACTGTTTGTGGTTAGAGTAATACTGCATATGTATCAGGGCTGGGGATTTAGCTCAATGGCATAAGCACCTGCCTTGCAAGCAGGTGGTCATGAGTTCAAACCCTGGTACTGATAAAAAGTTTTTAAAAAGTTAAAAAAAATACTGCATATGTATCTCTTTAGATTGTACTCCATTATACTCGGAGTAAAAATCCTGGGTCTGTCACTTAGCACAGAAAAGTTAAAAAATCTGCCCAAATGGCCAGATAGGAAATAGCAGGGCTGGGACCTGCTTCTAAGGCAGGAGGCTTTGGAGGCTGTCTTTACCACTACCATTCAAGCCTACACAATGCCTGACCTCCTTCTATTTTTAATCTCTCGCAGTATTGTCTGTCTCATAGAAAAATTATCCAGAGGCTTAAGTGAGTTAAGAAAATAAAAAGGGTATGTTGCACAAGCCAGGAAGGAGAGGAATTTTCAGGCTTCTTCCTGTTACTGGGAGAAATTTCATAAATTAAGAGGGATTTCCAAAAATTCCAAAAGAACTTTAAATCTTGATCAAATTACCTCTTTAAAAACAAACACATACTTGTTCAAATACATAGCTGTCTTCAGGAGGCTTTTAAAGAGTTCTCAAGCAAAGCAACAGAGCCCTAGATACATTCATTAACCACCAGCCATTACCTGAACAAACACTGATGAGGGAGAGAATCCATGTGGAAGTCTCCCTGTCCAGTTGCCCCTCCAGGTTGGACAGGGCCTCCACCTGCACAGAGATGCGGAAATTGTGATCTTCCCCTCAGCCTCTTCTAATTTCCTACACAAAGCCAACCTGTGTAGGGTTGAGGTAAATAAGTGCTCTCTGGTGGCCCATGGCCAGGATGCCCTGGAAGGAGACAGGCCCCAGAGCACCTCAGAAAGTCATTTAGGAGCTCATCTTATCAGAGGGCACTCAGGTCAGCTGGGGCCCAAAAACATCCAAAAGAATAGCAGCTACACCCCCACCAACCCCAGGAGCCCATGTCTGAAAAGTACCACCAGCTCAGGTGTCAATTCAGAAATCCTTGGTGGCCTATGATCAAAAGGCTGGGAGAGGTGCCTGGAAGATACCCCTGTATCTAAGTGATTGAGACAAGAAGGGCACAATTTAGATACAAGCTCCAGGGTTCCTCCCAGCAGCTGGAATTCACATGGAACTCTGCCATGTCAGAGTTCCTACAGTAGTGTCCTTGCTTGTGCCATGTTGCAGGCAGGTCTTCTGATCCACTGTATGCACAGCTAAAAGCAGAGGCTCTACATTCTGGGACAGTGCAGAGAAATGATTCAGTCTGTCAGGGCTGCTACAGCAAAATATCTTGGACTGGGTACTTTACATACAACTGCTCACTACTCACCCTTCTAGAGGCTAAGAAGTCCCAGATCAAGGGACACCTGCACATCCAGTGCCCAGTGAGGTCTGTGTCTGCTTCACAAAGTACCCTTCTTGCCTAGGGCTCACACAGTAGAAGGAGAAGGCAGCTCTTTGTGGTCTAAGAGAACTCAGTCCATTTGTAAGGGCAGTCTCCCAATACTATCACCTTGGTGATTAGTTTTCAACATATAAATTTGGGGAGGCATAAACACTCAGACGATAGCAAGGCCCCAGTACTTCTTGGATGGCGGAGACAGGTAAATCAGAGTCTCAAGCCAGCAGCTCTGGGTGATGAGCTCCTCAGCTCCCCTCAAAGAGATTGAGGGCCCTCAATCTCTTAGTTACAGAGACAAGCTTCTTCCTCCTGACTTTTGGTGACAGAAGAACCAGATGATCAAATTACCAACTAAGGGAAGAATGCTAAATGGATAACAGTATTATTTAACAGGGTCTAATTTTTTTCTTTTTTATCTCAAGTTCTTAGAACACACTTTTCTAAGAACACACAGAAATCATGCAAATTGGATAGAGACTTTCTGAGGGGAACTCAGTTCAATGGGCTGGGTTTGAAAAATGTTTACTTGAGAAAGGGGAAGCAAAGTTTATCTGAGGGCTGCTGCAGGTCACAGTGGGCAGCTCTGAGGAAGCCCAGAGCTTATCTGAGGACCTGGGAACTCTAGGAACTCCCAGTTGCTCCTTTGCTATCTGCAGCCTTCCATACCAGCCGCTGCCACAATGCCCAAAACTACACTATTAACAGTTAACTGCTCTAAATTTTGTATTTGAACCAAAAGACATCACTGTAGTTTCTGGAAGAGCATTATCTTCTAAGCAGGTCCTGCCACACCAGCTGTGAGCATTTGCCAGGGCCATCTGGGTTCTGCCTCTGCTGAGAAGACCTCAGGTGACCAGGGTTAGGAAGGCTGGCTTTGGTAGGGAGGACAGCCTGTCTGGGTAAGGCAGAAGTCGGATGAGGGGTACAAATTCATCTAGGGTGCATAGAAAACAAGGAAAACATGGTAGTGAGGGGAAGAGGAAGAATCTGTTTTTTCTCGTGCAGGCGATGGTCACAGTTTCCCTGTTACCGTTAGTTTCCCACAAGTTAATGCATAGAGTCTCTTCAATCAGTCTCCCCCCTCACATGTTCCAGCTTCTTCAGGGGAGACTCAAAAGCTCTGGCCTCTAGAAGACAGGGTTAGGAAGTCTTGAGGTTCAAGATATGGACTTCAAAGCCCAAATTTACATGTCTACCATTATGTCTATTGCATTGCATTCTAAAGGATTAAAGCTGATTAGCTTAAAAGCAGATGAGTGGAGGGTGCAGTGGGAACTGATTACACCGAAGGATTTCTTGCTGAGTGAGTCCCTTTGAGGAGGACTCAAGTCTCCTTCCAGTCAGCAGTTGTTCTCAGATAGCATCCCCCTGCTGGGACCTGCTAGCAGCTGTCTCTTCTTTGTGGGGGGGGGGGGTGTCACAGAACTGGTTACCCAGCTTCTTTAATGTAAAGACATTAAAATGGGCCAGGAGAAGCAGGGAGTAGATGGGAGACAGGGGGCCAGCTCAGGGAACATAAAAAATAGACTGTTTCTTCAAGTCCTAGATTTTATTTTATAATTAGGCAAATTTTACATTCTATACCACAAAGTACCCCATTTTATTCTAATATAGTTTTCCCCAAAAATCTTGGGGTAAAGATGATGCTCAAAAAAGCAGCCTTTGGAAGGGGAGGAAGGGGAATGTGAAGGGAAAGAGGAATAGATAAAGGGAAGAGTGAGAGAGGGAGAGGAAGGGAAGGGATGAAGAAAGAAGGCATCTGCATAATTAAAGGGAAAAGGAAGGGAGGAAGAAAGAAACACCGGCATCAGCATAATTTAAAAAGTGTGCTTTTGTAGGGTGGGTCCATGTGTTTACACTTTTTCTTCTAGAACAAAAGACTATGTGGCCCTGCTTGGCAGCACATGCCTGTAATTCCAGAACTCTGAGAAGCTGAGGCAGAGGGTCAGATAATGTGAGCCCAGCCTGGGCAACTTAGCAACCTGGTGAGACCATCTCAAAAAAAAAAAAAAAAAAAAAAAAAAAAAAAAGGCTGGAATGTAGCTCAGTGCAATTGTCCTGGGTTCAACTCCTAGTACTGCAAGGAAGAAGAAAAAGGTGAGATGCGGGCCTACTGCCTTGCCTTTAGCCTTAAGAACTATGGACACTTGTCCTTCACTCAATTAATTGAATTGATGTCCATTTACATGCTTCTCACCCAGGATCCTAGTTTTGACCTCTGCTTCTCCATCTGTACTTACTCTTCAGAACATCCCATGCAGGCTTCTGGCTGTAAATATTAACAGCATACTTACAACTTCCAAACTAACAGCATACCTACAACTTCCAAACTTACATCCCTGCCAACAAACCCATGTTAGTTACTCTTCTCATTGCTGAGACAAAATACTCAATATCCAAAGTTAAAGGAGGAGAGGTTCCTTTGGCTCACAGTTTGTAGAGGTTTCAATATATAGTCAGCTGGGTCCAAGGCAGGATGACACATGGCAAAGGGGCATTACAGAGGAGAAACAGTTCATGGAGTCAAGGAAATAGCAAAGCAAACATGGGACCTTAGCAACTTTTTTGGCCCTTTTTAATATTTCATCTAGGCTACTGGGATTACAGTGGTACCAAGCAAATCAGTGGACTGACTTAGTAGCCACACACCTTCAGTGTTAGTATCACATATGCTAGATTCACCTACCAATAAAGACCCCCACCTATGACTGCATGTGGCTACGGGACCAAACCAAGTCACCAGGCCACAAGCCTTACATGTGTTGGCTCTCAGTTCGGTTAGGTTCAGTGGGGTTTGGTTCAGAAAACAGCCACAGGGGTTTAAGCACATACAAATTTCCAGGCAAACTTATAAGTCAGCACCCTGGACAGTATCCTTTGTGACCATGAAGGGTTTAACTCCCAAAGCCAGGGGAACTCAGTTTAAGGGACCTAGGTCCTACACTTTATGGCTGGAGAGACCCAGCTGTTCATTCCTGGACCCATTTAGTCTTAGAGGTCAATCTTGGATACTAAAAGGAAAAACAAACACATGCCTCAAATTTCAAAAGCTTAGGCTGCAGAAACTCCAGAATTAAATATGCAAGGGCTGTGGGAGGGAGCTTCTTGGAAAAAAATGAAACCAGCAGAGAAATTTGAAGGAAGGCAGAAGGAAGGAAGGCAGCAATTCTGCTACACAAAGGAGTTCATAAGGCAGGCGGTACAGACAGATAGAGATGGAACAAGACAATTCAGTCCTGCATGCTTATTTCCATTAGTACATTCAGTGTTTCTCATGTCAGAAAATGCCATCTTGGAAGAGAAAGTCCCACCCTAGTTTTTTTCACAGGCAGTCTCAAAATCAGCTCTCCATAAAGTTCCTTTTATTCCCTCCTATCTCTTTATTTACAAATGAACTTTCACCTTCTAACAATGGTCCCTATATTTAGACCCAAAGAAATGGTAGCCAGGGGCCAGGACATGGCGTACTTCTATATTTAGTACTGTTTCTGTCTTCCTTGATTCCCTAGGTATTGTTTCTGGGCTTACTTTTTCTCTTACTCCTAGAGCCTTAGTTCTATATTTTTCCAAGAGCTGGTCTCTTCTTGGAAAGCTTTTAGCATTTTATTTAAAGGCTACCACTATGTTCTTTCCCCCACTATCTGTTACTTACCAATTGGGATTTTGTTTGATGGATTTGAAATAGTTCTCTCCTTGTATTAGCTGCCTTCTCTCTCCCTGTCTCCTACTTTGAGAAAAAAAACCTCGTATTAAAGCATATGATTAAAAATATTTTTTCTTTATTAAAAGGACCCGTGGCAGAGTAAAACTCCTATTGCGAGAGCCAAAAGGTCCTCACCATGTCTTCCACAAGGTGCTGACAGGTAGTGAAGGGGCAGGAGAGGAAGGGACAGTAACATAAGCCAGCTCTCTGAACTGCCTAGCCAGGTCCAGAGGCAGTTCCACAGATCCCTTCAATTATTTCTAATCAAAGTGACCTAGGTGCTTGCTTTCTCACTGCATAAACCATGTGTCTAAAAGGACCACATAACCTTCAACTACAAAGCACACATGCATTTAAGTTGGCCTAGTGTAGGCTCACATAAAATGCTCACTGGGGTCCTTTAAACGATGGTGCCATGCTGTTAACTGTGAGCAGAAGGGCTGCCTGATCATGTCACCACAGCTTCCAAGAAAACGAAGGCATGAAAATAATAAAAGTATAGCAAACTTCTTTTCATTTTAACTTATGTAACACTTTACCAACAGTGGGACAGATGAACTGATTTTAACAAGCTGACAAATACAACATGCTTCATATAAATGATACCTAAAAACTGCCAAAGGCAAGAGGAATGCAGGAAGGCCCAACCAGTTCTTTTTCGGCAGTTTCATTCTGTAGTTCCTTTGTACAGGTGGGGGAGGCAAAATGAGGAAGGGAGGAAATAAAAACAACTGCTGAAAAAGATTGGCCTGGCAAAGCAAAGGCAGAAGCTAAATCTAAGCCATTCACCTGGAGAATGTTTTTTGAGATATAGTCTTCCTATGTTGCCCAGGCTGGCTTTGAACTCCTAGGCTCAAGCAATCCTCCTCCCTCAGCCTACTAAGTAGCTGGGACTGCAAGGCTCATTCCATGTTGTTCAGCCTTCCTGAAAACTTTGATTTCAAGCTGCATCTCAGCAACTATTCTATCCATGCAGTGTTGAAGTGGACAAGAGACAGACGGAGGCACAGGTGGTACATAGGAAGCTGTTGAAGGGAGCTCCATTGCATAGAAGGTCCATCCTAAGATGCAAGGACAGCCCAGGCTCCTCGTGTCAGGGACAAGTCCTACCTTAGTTCCAGGCAGAAGCAGTTGACAGCTGGTCAGCCAACAGGTGCCCAGACTTGCTAGGTCCTAATGATCTGCACTGCTTCGGACACCAGCATGAGGTGCTAAGGACTGGGTAAAGGCTGTACTGGGAAACTGGTGAGAGGGAGAAATCAAATCCCAGAGTGGAGGGGATTTCTGCCAGGCAAAATCTTGCTTCATTTTCCCCAAGTCAACTGATTAGATACTGGGCTCTCAGAACCCACAGAAGGGTGGGAGACAATTAGGTGGAGTCAGGAAGTTATTCGTTGGAGTCTAGGGCAAGAGTGGTGGCACCACACAAAAGAAGGCCTTCTCAGGAGCACCAACTTAGGCTGTGGAAAGGCAATCAAAAGCAATGGAGGAAAGGACAAAGAATCAAATCTAGTTGTCATGAATTACAAAAAAAATTATTCTGAAGTAATTGGCTAAAACAAATTTCCTTCAATTGCTGAGAATTTGATTGAAATAAATCTCAGCAAAAGGGGGATCAGTGCTTCAAAATGACCTCTAGCGAAACAGGAGGAACTGTCCTCAAAGGGTTTCCAGAAGCCCTGGTGCATGGGTCTCATGGGTTTTAGCTCCAGCTATCCAGGGGAACCAACTTTTATATCCGAGGTGGAAAGTAGGATCTGGGTTCCATTACAGCACAGCCCACAATTCCCTCTGGCCTCCACAAGGCAGCACGTGGGCCACTTTGCCTGTAGTGTGGCTTTTGGCACAGGACTGAGTACAGGGTGGGCTGGTGCTGGTTGGATGGGGCAGACTTGGAGTGAGAGCATATAATCCAGACCTTAGCCTGATGCCTCAGGATGTCTCCCAGTAAAGTAACCTCAAGTAAGAATGCCCTGATTATTCCCCCAGTGCTGTCCCTCCCAGCCTTTATCGCTGCACTAAACACAAGAGAAGCTATTTGGGAAGTCATACCTACGAGCTGGTTTAATGGGGTGCCAGGATCCTAATACAAAGTAGAGAAAGAACAATGAACCTGGAGACACAAGTTATGGAAATGGATCAGAAAGACTCAGTTCATAGCACGTGAAGTGTACATGTGCGCAAGTGTGTGTTCTCAGGTGTGTCAAAACATTGTTGCTTATATTATTTTATATCCAGAAAATGAATCCGAGCAGGAAAGGAAAAAAGAAAGCAGATAAAGATTAAAGCACTGAGAAATTAATAGTCAAGGAAGTGCGTTGTTTATAAATGTTCTGTGTGATAAATTAAGTAGAGGCTGTTTCACAAAAGATGAGGGAGAAAAGTGAACTTCTGGCAGAAGCAAAGAAAAAGGAATGGAGGACCAGAAAGAGTTCTGCACATATGCAGATATGTGGCCTCCCTCTAGTTTCAGAGGCTGCTAGGCGACACTTAAAGCCAATCCAAGTGCCCTAGAAAAGGCTCTCAGGAGATGTGAGACCAAGGCCAGACAGCCTCTTGGAAAGCCTTCAGGATCGGTTCTTAGTCAGCTCTTTCATTCAGGTAGTAACAGTACTCCAGTCACCACCTTTTCCAGGTTGGCTACACACACGGGGATGTGAGGCTGGCCTGAGCAGGCTTGGCACCTAGGACCCCTTCCAGGCCCATGGAGCAGAGGAACTTCAAGCACTCTCTGTAAATTAGGCTGATTCCGTGACAGTGAGGAATCCAGAAATCTAGCAGAAAAGTATCTGTGTTTAGGACTGGGGACAGGAAAGGGGATAGGCAGCTTTGGCTGTCCCATTAAGGTTGAGCCTGTCTGTTTGTCTGTCTGTCTGTCTGTCTCCCTCTCTCTGGTGGTATTGTGGCTTGAACTGAAGGCGATGGCACTGAGCTACTTCTCTAGACCATTTTTTGGAGACACATTCTTGCTAATTCAGGAAATTGCCCAGGTTGGGCTTGACTTTACAATCCTTCTGTTTCTATCTCCCACACAAGTAGCATTGCAGGAATACAGAAGTGCCCCAAAGGTCCATGTGTCAGGGTTTAGCTGCCAGCCTGTGGTGCTCCTGGGAGGTGGGGGAACATTTAGGAGGTGTGACCTAGTGAAGGAAGTGAGCTCATACCCTTAGAAGGACACTGACCCCTACCTTCTCTTCCTTTTTCTCTCTTTGCCACAAGCTTTGCTCTGCCACAAATCCTCTCCCATGATGTTCTACATGGGCCCAAAGTGATAAGGCCAAAAAGCTGGACTAAACCCTCTAAATCCTTAAGTCAAAATAAATCTTTGCTCGTCAGAAGTTGAATTATCTTAGGTATTTTGTCATAGTGACAGAAAACTAACATTTAAATATCTGAGCAGTACCAAGTCTGCTGGTAACTAACACAGCTATAAAGCAGAACCAGCCTCAGAGTTGAAAGTAACCTTATTCCCTCCAAAATATCAAGTGCTTCTCTGCACTGCAATTGTAAGCAAAGCCATCTTGATCTGATGGAGCGGACTGGTTTGCTGCAAAGTCTCTAGGCCCTGCAGCCTAGAGACTGTAGGTGACTGAATATAAGCTCCCCTTTCCTTGGTCTGGATCTTTCATTTTCCACTGGGATGGTCTGCAGCTTGCTATAGACGACCCCTGAGCTCTTCAGAAGCCAGGAAGCTAGTATCCCCATATCTTCCTATAATCACCAGCATCCCAAATCCAGCCTGCCCTGCCTGCACTTGCCCCTGTCCCTTCACTCCTAGCTTGCTCTCTCACTTGTCCTGTGGGGGTAAGAGAGGGACAGGAAGGAAACTCCTCCACTGGAACTGAGGCCCTCTGTGTATGATGACAGGACAGTCTAAGGGGCCTGAGGCTCTTTTTACTGTACTTCAACCCACATTGGGCCATTCTGTGACCTATGTGCATTTCAGAATTTGTTCCAAACCCAAAGGCAACAGTTCTCAAGATTTAAGGTGTACCAATATTACCTGCAGTCTGGATAGGCTGCAGGACCAACACGGGCTATTGGAGCTTATCTCCAGTATGCTAATTCAATAGGCCTTGGAGGGGGAGAGAATTTGCCATTTTTTTTTTCTTGAGACAGAGTGTGTGTATTCTAGTCTGGTCTTGAACTTAAGACACCCTGCCTCAGCCTCCTGACTATTGGGATTATAGGTATGCCTCACCATGTCTGGTCTAGGAATTTCTCTCTCTCTCTCTCTCTCTCTCTTTTTGTGAAGATAGGGTCTTATTATGTAATTCAGCTGGCCTAGAACTCCCAGTGATCCTCCTGCCTCAACTTCCCAAACACTGGAATTACAGGCATGTGTGAGACTTTATCCTTTTAACTAGGAATGTCATATTGAGAATCACACCTAGTGGCTGAGATATATACAGTACAACCTGCAAGACACATGCACCATTAATTAAGTACTAGGGACACAGTAGGGGACAAATGTACTCTGAGATGCAAATATTAAGCAGATTTATATGTCAAATTATAAATTGTTTAAGTGACATATTAAAAAAACCCAAAGGTACAATGAGTAAAACTTGATGGGGGAATTAAACTTGGATTAGAAGCAAGAAAGCCAGGGAAAGTATCCAAGGAAATGGTTTAGAGATCATCCCATTCCTTTGATTTTTCTAGGGTTTCCAAGATTCAAATATTATGCTGCATTGGGCAGGGAGGGGGGATGGAAATTCTAGTATTTTAGCATCTAAACTATGTTTCTAGATAGCCACTTACTTTTGAAAATAGTGGAAAAGACCTTTGCCCACATATGCCAATTACAAAATTGTAGTCAGTAGACTTGACTCATCTATCAGGCACAACAAGACGCCAAGCAAGAGTCACGCGATACCAAGGCTCTCCTCATATCTCCATTCTGTTCCAGAAAGCATGGCCAGTGAAAGTGTTTCAAATCCACTGAAATTTCTTTACTGCACCAAAATTGGTCAGATAAATCTGCTTCTATCCTCTCATAGTCAGGGGTTACAAGAAAAACAATTACATACAGGACACAAAATTTGTATGATTTTATGATGGTCATCCAGAGTTAACTACAAGTGCAGGAAATCTGTCCATAACACTAAAGACCCAGAATATTCAGCCAAGGGCCTGGATCTCACAGCAAGGTCCTGTACTAGTCCAGGTGAAGAGCCACAGCTCACGCCCATGCCCATGTCTCCCACAAGTCCAACTTGAGGCCTAGAGTCCATGACAGTGACTCATGCTAGTCTGTTTTAAGGATCTACTTTGGGAAGGCCCAAAGGTCAATGGTGGAAGCTAGAAAGTCCATGCCAGTGGGGTGAAGGAGCTGTGTCAGTAGGTTGACAGTTCTACACTGGAGCCAAGAAGTCATGCTCAAAATAAGGACCTGGGCTGCTCTGAAAAGTACCACAGCCATCCTCAAGAACAATGAAATCCCGAGTCCTCAAAAGATAAGAACAGTCAAGTACATGCCAGGAAGCCAGCATGGTAAACTTCTGCTGGAGATTAAACAGCACATATCTTCCACTGCGGAGCTAGGAAGAGATGCTCAATGTAAGGAGCAGAGCTCCCTCAAAGTGAACCACAGCCACTCTCAGTGACAAGGTCTCGAGCTCCTCCAATGATAATGGCCGAATTCATATTGGGGAAGCTAGCCATGACAAGCTCCTCTAAGCGAACCAAAGGCTTGAAACATAAACACTTGGGAAAACCCACAATGCCTCTCTTCTCCTCCACATGTCTCTGCTAGCAACTTTTCTCAGACGGGCCACTCAGCACCATGCTGATTTAATTCAGCTGGTGTTAAGCTGATCACCAGCTTTTAATCCATAACACAGTCACTTCCAACTTTCCCTGAGCTTTGCTATGTAGTGAGCCTGAGTGTTCAGCTATTTCCTTTCCTCTAGCTTTCCATTCTGCAAGCATTTTCAGTGGGGGCCTAATGGAGAGGCAGGAGTCAAGAGGCCATCACAGTAGCCAAGAGGCCCGCGGCATTCTTCTGGTAGGGCCCAGCACAATGGCAGAGTGAGGGGTGACAGAATAACTGAGACAGAGGCCACTCTGAGCAAGGACAGTGTTTTCATGCTGCAGACTGGCAAGGTGCCTTTACTTACACCATGCAGGGCAGGCCCAAACCTTGGGGGACTCTCAGAGGGGCTGGGCTTTTGATGACGGGGCAACACACAGCAAGAGAAGTGGGGTGTGCTAGCTGACTGTGAGTCATCATCCTGAGGTCCAGATGCAACATTCTCAATGAGCACTGTGCAGGGCCTGAGTGACATCACGGTGTCTATCTTCAGGGCTGCTGTCTCCTTTCTCATCACATGCTACGCAGACTCCTACTAGAGGGCCTGAGCGAGGTTCAGGATGTATTTTACATTCAAGCAGTTAGGGATACAAATCACCTTCCATGCTCTTGTGTATGTGAGCATCGTACCAACAGCAGATGTGAAGCAGTGATACAGTCCCTCTGGTTTCACAGAGGAGGAAATGGAAACATTGGAGATACTGGAATATATACAATTGCTAGGCAGTACAACAATGATATGGACCTTGCTTCAAGTCTGGTCTTCTCTGGAACCCATACCTGTGTCTCTCAAAGCCCCTAAGATACTCTCCTTACTCAGGTTCATCATCAGCACCCCAGGAAAGCAAACTGAAGGCCTACAACCTTCTGAGGCTCTGGGTAAAGAGCATGCCGGGGTTTTCTGCAGAAAGGCACAGAGGAAGAAAAGATGCTGACTCCAGCATGGCCTCCCCTGAATTTGGGAATCACCTAGTTTAGCATTGTGGAGACTCAAGAGACATCCATGACTCCACTATGCACAGAAGGAAAGAGAGCCAGAGGAACAACTGCCTCGTGGGCTAGGAAGGGACTGAGTCAAAAATAGGAAACAATGGACTTATTAAGCTGAAAGAAACTGGCAAGTCAATGCTTTAAAAATGGATCTACACTACACACATCTACACCTGAATTCCACATGCCTGCTCTCCTGATGTTACCGAGCAGTCTTGGGGAGCCACAGGAAGGCAGCCACAGTACTGGCCCAGGCTCTTTGCCTGCTCTGTGCAGGTGCGCAGTAGCTGTTTTGGAAGCCAGGGAGTTGGCAAAAGATACACAGTTTGTCTCCTCTGGGAACTTTCATTGCATTCCAGGTTCTGAGTATAGAGTGAGGAAGACCAAGAGCAGACGCCTGAGCAGAGAGGTCCCCTGTTGTGTTTAAGTTGGGAGGGACAGAGCTGCCATATGTCACTGTCTTTACTGGAAGACATAATGAGCAGCTTCATGAGCAATGAAGACTCTGGAAGCAGATATGAATGAATGCATGATTTGATCCTGTCTTTCACATAAAAATAATTACTGAAGAGCAGCCTATTTCACTTCTTTGTTAAAGCAGCCCCCACTTTTATTTATTGCCCTTATTCATAACTGAGCATGCCCGAAGTTCACAGTATGCTATCTAGTTCTTTAATATAAGTTGATGCTTTGGAATTTCACAGATTCTGATTTGGCCGTTCCACCAACTGGTTCACGTTTGTGAAATCAAGCATAGTCATCATCATAAAAAATAAGGTATAATCCAAACTGTATCATGGAATCAGTACCTAAAGGACCCCCCCATATAGCTTAGCTTCTGAGATGAGACTCTTTCACAGATAGCAAGAGAACAGTGTGGATTTAGGAGTGTGCATGTGTGTGCATGCATGTGTGTATGGAATTGTATGTAGGTAGGCATGTGTGTGCGTGCATGTGCACAGATGTGCATGTGTGTGTACATGGGTATTCATGTATGTGAGCATGTCTGTGTTCAGGCATAACAGACTTCCCAGTTGTGTCCTGGGCTCTGCTCTGAATAGGGCATTGGTTTCACTCTGTAAGGGGCACAGTTGCAGGGTATGAAGCCAGGTTTCTGGGTAAGCACCATGTGCAAAATGCAAGAGGCCAACAGGATGCAGTCTGCCACTTGCTTCTATACCAGAAGTCTCCCAGACCGTGTCTTTGAGTGGAGTGGGTTTCCAAGCTCTCCTATCCCACAAGCATCTCTTCGTGCCCAACTTTGGCTGTTAAAAACAAAATGCATATCCCTATTCTTAATTTGCTTATTGTTACTTTTAAACTATCAGAGGGAGAAAGAAACCATTAATTCATAGAGCATTTACTGAGCAGTTGTCATGTACAGAGCTCCCAAACTATAATCCCTACTCATGAAATCCTAGGACTGGCTTTAGGGACAATGTAGTCCTTCAGGCTGAATGCCGGAGAGAAAATTATTACTAGAAGATTTAAAAGATGGTAACAAGAAGATCTAACAGAGTACAATGTGACTCATACAAGTACTATGTAACTCATATAATCACAATCAACTCTTCCTAAACACTGGGCACTGGAGATGCCTGGTCACAGCTCTTCCCACAGGGCAGCCCCTCCTTAGCTCTTGCTGCAGACTTCCCACATCCTTCCGGTGCAGACTTCCATTCTAAGGGGCTTTTCTAACTGAAGGTCACACTTCGGTTTGGCAACTTGTCCACGCTTCTGCCAGGCAGCCTGACCCCTTTCAGCCCCCTGGGGCCACTTCAGAGCCTCAGGCCTGAGCCGTTCACACCCGGCTGTCCTACCGATGTCTACATCCCAGGCTTCAGTCTGTTGGCTGCTTCCTACCTGTGGCTGCTCCTTACCCTGCATGCTTAGCTCTGCTACAGCTTCCACTCCTGCCTCCTGGCTCTGTCCCAGCCTTAATCTTCTCTCTGATCCTCAGTTGGTGACAGCCAAATCCAGACTGGGTCCTCATCTCTCTGTCATTCCCTTTAATGCCACTCGGTCCATCCAGTTCCTCAAAAAGACCCTAAACAGGACAAGTTTTCATGTGCCCTGATTGGACTAGAATATAACTCCTGGCCATCACAGCCCAGCTGACATATAGAAAAGCAGAAAGTACACATAGTTCCCAGGAGAGTTCTAGTGGTTTTTGATAGGATTGTCTTCAAAGGATAAAAGATGCTTCCAAAAGTTGAGGAGTATAAGACAAAAGAGGCCTTTATTCCGGGAACACGGGGAGAGGAGACTGCCGCACTGGCCGCTGGAATCTGGCGATCTCTCTCTCGGACATGTGGCGTGGGGGAATACATATAGCCTAAGCTTAGGGCAGTGCCCTAAGGCCATTAGAGATGCACAGGTATTTCATTGGCACACGTTTAGCGCCAGAAACAGGTTCTTAGGGATGGGGGTATAGGGTTACAGATAAATCTATAGGGGACGGGGGAGGCAGGAGCCCCGTAACTTGGCTGCCGCTTTTCCTGGTTAAAGTGTCCGGTCTGGGCCAGCAACTCTTTCAGTTTTCAACTGGCCTGTTGAGAAAGGATAATACTGGATGGCCAAACTCTCGCTTGAAAAGACAGAATATCTTGTATGAGGGAAAAGAACAGCAAAGAAGACACTGTTGGCAACCCCCAGGGCAAGAGGCAGCCTATATCATGTCCAGGACCTCAGTGTAGGATAGGAAAGGGCCTTCAAGTCACCTATTCTCGTGGGGCTTTCCTACCCATATAGTGCCTGCCTGGCTATGGGTCCTTAGAAGCTGTTTCATCTGAGCCCTGGGATGACAATTTTTTTCACAGGAGACAGCATTCTTGGGCCCCTGCCTTTGCCACATGAGGAAGGACAGTGGATCCGTGGCTCAAGCACAGGGAATATACTGTACAGATATTCTTCTTCTGTAGGTGTCACATAGAGCTGCCTACACTCAGCTACTCAATGCACACTTCTTAAAGTGTCATTCCAACCAGCAACACACGTCCCCTGGTACTTGTCAGAATTACAAAGTTTTGATTAATCCACTGACCCACTGAATTGGAATCTGCATTTTAACAATATCCTAGCTGATCTCTGTGTATATTGAATATTGACATAGACACAGGCAGCTCCCTGGGTGGCAACTGTCAGGAGAATGTTCTCAAGGCCCTGTGTGAGGAGACCCAAGGCTGCTCAGCACCCTGCTGCAAGCACAATGAGGGCTACCTGAAAGAGTATGAGATTTGAAGCTGTTAAAGCTTTGATCTTGCCACATACAGACCACATTTCACTTCTGTGAGCCTCAGTGTTACATATGGAAAAATAAAAGTGCCAGTATAATAGTATCAACTTCACACAGTTGTTGCAAGGATCATATAAAATAAATGAAAGTATCTCACCATAAATACAGTGGTGTACAAATGTTAAATCCTAGTGTGCATGTATACACACAAAGACATGCATGTATTTGAGTTCTAAGCCAGAAATAGCACTCCCTCAGAGCTTCAATAGATTTAGCTACATCTAAAACATTCAAAAGCAGCAACAAGTAAGTCCTGACAAGTTTTTTGGGGACACAGAAAAATTGACGAGTTGATTTGGGATGGTGGAATCTAAGCCCAGAACAAGGCTTAGGAATTTAGCCTCTCCTCTCAAATCTTTTGTAAGCCAATGCACAGCAAAGGAATTGCAGACTTCTAACTGTACTTTAAAATTTCTTAAGTTGTGGGTGGTGGCATATTTTGGCTCAACCAGGATGGGAATCAAGAGGAATGAAAAGATACAGACAGGAATTACAAGGCAAGCGGGGACAGGTGGTATGGAATGCTTCATTGCAACACAATATTTCAGAAGCCTCTTCCCAATACCATCTTGCTTATGATACTTGTATTTATGCTGCCCTGAGCAAAAGGATAGGCAGATACTCTTAGAATCCAAATTTGGTGACTCAGGTCAAAATATGAGAGCTCATTTAATTTTCTCATTTTGTAATGAACAAAATTCAGGATAAGAACTTGCATGGGGGCAAACTGGGGTTGAATCTATATCCTGCTACCTCATCCAGGACAAAAGTTCCCTGCACTAAGAGGTCCTGTGAGAGCTCTCAGAGGGAGGACAGTGTAGCAGTGATGAGATGATACATTTTCCCAGGGAGAGCTTCCTGAAAGAGGCTTCTTTAGTCGAGGCAGCAGGTAGGAAATAAGACTGGAGCTGGAATTTAACCCAAAGAACACAATACTAGGTTCTACAAACATATCTCTTACTTTTCTACTATAAATTTGTATTTTAGTGTAATAGGGGCTGGCTGTGCATGTCAGTACCTCTGCCTGAGGAATACAGGAAGCAATGTTTGTATTTACCCAAACAATGAAAGGTGAGGCACGTGCCTGTGCACAAGCGTCAAACCAGGATTTTTACCAATATGATGCTCCATCTAGCAGGTTTGGCATATATTTATCTAAGTATCACAGAGGTTCACATCATCCTACATTTTTTTTTTTAAAGTTTTCTTATGATTTGTTTGGCAGAGCCTCATGTGCTCAGAGGAAGGGCCTTTGCAAGGCAATTGGCTCTAACTTCATTAGTGCATGAATCCACTGATGCAATCATAATCGATGGCCTTATGGGAGACGATGCAAGCAGGAGGGGGGGCACTTAAGGGAGTGGGTCACGGGGGTGTGGCCTCAGGGACTGTGTCTTGTCCCTGGCCCCTTGTTCTCTGGCTGTTTCCCTTTCACTCTGCTTTCTGGTTGCCATGAAGGAAGTGAGCAGCTTTCCTCTACCAAAGACAGAAACCTCAGAAATCACAAGCCAAAATAAACCTCTCCTCCTTTAAATTGTTAGTCTTGGGTATTTTGTCACAGTGACAGGAAGCTAACATAGTTGATCTCTTTATATGAGAAAAGAGAGGGAGATATGGTACATGGAGACTCTGAGTGAAGGAAATCTGGACATAGAGGCAGTAGTGGGAGCCACACCGCCATATGCCAAGGACTACCAGGAACCATCAAAAACTGGAAGAAGTAAGGAAGGGTCCTCTGCCAGATCCTTCCGAGGATGTGGCCCTGTCAACACTGGTTTGCAGCCTCTCATCTCCAAAGGTGGGAGAGAAAACATTTCAGCAATTTTAAGGCATCAAATATGTTGTAAGAGGTACAAGAAACTAATGCATTTGAATGTCTGAGTGTATGTGGGACCTCAAGAAGCTTCCAATATGAAGGCTTTCTTTTTCTCAGGAAACTGGAGACTGGTGAGGAAATTTTGAGACTACTAGGAAATACAGAATACACATAATTAATAGAAAGAATATGCAAAGACTGTGCAAACAAACTAAGAGAACAACAGCTTGGGAGTCTGGAAGCCATTGATGGTCCAAGAAAGCCTGGAAGCCAGGATCCTCCACTGAGCTGCACTTGGTTTTGAAAGGGAGCAGGAGTGTCTGCCTGGACACTGGTGCTGAGACATCTACTGTCTCCCCAGCCAAAGTCCTGGGATCTTAAATACCCTGTAGTAAGCTCACTCCTTGGAGTGGTGTGGTGACTTACCATCCAAGGCCCCTAATTTAAGAAGCCTAGAACCTAGAGTACATTACACACCCAGTTCCTATTTTTCTCAACCTCTTATCCACCACACTCTTATGTCCAATCCATTATAATAATTATTAAGGGCTTTGTGATAAGGCCAATGACCCTTGATGGGGGTATTTGTGCTCCATAAAAGACACACATGCACAAATAACAACTATGTAACATTGTTCAGAGTCTCATGTGTACAAACATCAGGTGAATCTTCTCCATTGACTCAAATGAAGGGAAAACAGAACTTCCCTAACCAAGAAGAGCTGACCTTATAACACCACTGCCTGGCCAAGAAACAGGGCACTTAGGGTGATGGATCAAGGAATAGTTGTGTGAATAACAGTGTTTTTCTCTCTGGCTGCCAACAACTGACATGAGGAAAATGCATATATGTGTGCACACACGCACATACACACACACATGTACACACACGTGCGTGCACGCGCGCGCGCACACACACACATACACACAGAGTAACAGTAACATTGCTAGCAGTGAAGGCAGACAGACCTATGCCTTAGAGTAGCAAGCAAACTCCCAGCCTTAGGTGTAACAGGGCATGCACACACAGGTGCAAACAGTGCCTTGCTCTGTACAGAAAATGGTAGTATCCAAAGCTCATATGGCAACAGCTGTATAGGACAACTGCTTGTGCTCTAGCCCCTCTGTGGTCCCTGTGCACCCAGAGGAGCCCTCAATGGCAGCAGAAAGAAAAAAAATGAAGCACAAAGAGCACACAGAAGCTGCCCCTGCTTATGGGCACAGAAAAGAGCTCTGTTCAGTTAGCTGGAGCTGGTAGAAAGGAAAAGTGTTGCTGGAAATGATTGCTTATGGATTCAATGGAGTTTTGTTATTCATAACCACAGGTAAGTAGAAACTACCTCCAGCACTAGCCAACAAGCTTAGAGGGAAGAACATTCCTACTCAAGTTCTAACCTGAGAACACTGTCAGGGAGGAATTAGGATGTTCTTAACACAAAGCCCAGGATGAAAATCCTGCTGCCCTCAACTGCCTCAGCATGCAGCATTATAGTTTCACAAAGCCATTCTGCTAGGCTCATCTGGCCAGGAGGTAGAGAGGCTGGGAACACTGGCTTTGGCATGGGTGCCCTTCCCTGGGTTCTTTTAGCCCAGCTCACTTTTTGTGGTAAACAAAGGCATCCTCCTAGGGAAGGAAGTCTGGCTATGGAGAGCAGTCGTCAGGTTCCTCTATTCAATAAATAATGTTTCAAAGTCCATTTACTCACCCAAACCTTTTTACATTTATCTATGAAGGTCCCTTCCTCTCTCTTACTTAGCTCAATCCATTTCCCCCAGAAACCTTTTACAATAGGCTTGGTGTGTCTTCCCCACAGCCAACTGAAAACCAAAGAGAGAAGGTATCAGAGAACAGCAGCGCTAGTTACACTTCCGAAGATTTACATAGTAATCTCATAATCTCTTTTATGAAATAAAGTTCAATTAAATTTCTATGGCAAAATTCCTCTAACAGCTTGAGTGAGGGACTGGGGGGAAGAAAAGGCAGCCAGTGCGCTCACTGCATGGCAAGCTGCTAGCTGCGACAGGAGCATACTTTGCTTCGGACTTTTAATATTCTAATTCTATTTCCTAACTCTTCAGATGCTCCTGTTTTTTGCCCTGCTCTTCTTCCACTCTGCTGTCTGTCACAGGGCTTATCCCACTGTTCTCCCTGCTTACACTGTTGGGAACTCTGCTTTGAGCCTCCACCCACCCAGAAGATGGAAAGGTCTGACAGTTTGGATGCAGCACTGTGCCTGTCAATTGGAGGCATCAAAAGTGTGGTGTCCAACAGCATGAACAAGTATCTTGTTTTAAAAATTCATACTCTGTGGACCAGAGGTTATTTTCATATCTGGTTTAAACATTCGCAAGAAGTGTGAAGGGAAATATTAGCAGTCCACAGACACTGTCTGCAAATAGATCCCTAGGAATAAGGCACGATCTTCGGCATGCTGCCTGCAGTGAAAAGCTTTTAAAAATTAAATCTATCATGGAAAATATCCTGGCTGTTGCTGCTGTGTACAGCTCAGGGACAGTGAGGTGGACTCCAAAGCCTTGAAAGGGGAAGGATTGAGGTGTTGGTGGGACCCTATGACACTGCCATATAGCATGGGAATCAGGGTGGAAGAGACGGCTGGCACTCCTACCTACCCCTTGAATATCACTGTGCAGATCCATCTTTCTTTCTCTCTTTCTTTCTTTTTTTTTTAGAGAGAGAGAGAGAGAGAGAGAGAGAGAGAGAGAGAGAAGATAAACTAGCAATGAAACCAGGTTTCAAACCAGGTTAGTAGGACAGTTATAGTAGTTGATACATTGAGTGTTACTATCTTCATAGTAGTTAGAGTACAGGATATAGGCATGATATCTTGTCTAAACAATATTTATCTTGAGAAGCTATAGGCAAACCAAGAAAAGGATATTTTGAAGGCTGCCCTACTTCGAGACTGGTGACTCCCTCTGTAGTTTCCAGGCAATGTCCCCATAGGTAAAATTGTGTAGGGAAGGACCTAGAAACACATTTGCGGGGTGAAGAAACTGGCCAGAGATTTCCCTCGTAGGCTTTCTTATTAGTTCTTATTGATTAGCAATTCAAATTCACTGTTCTCAAATCAGTCTAGCCAGCCAAAGGCACCTTTTAAGTAACTGGATCTATGTATAGTCTGTCCTTCGTGACATGCCCATTTGACAGCACAGGGGCACTCAGAAGGGTCTGGTTTTCTCTCTCAGGCAAGTAAACTGAGTCCACTGGTGAGTCCACAGCTACATCTGCTGTCAGGAGCTATATCTGCCTGGCTGGAGGAGGGTTTACTGGAGTGTGACCTGGAGGGGTGTGTCCTTGTTCCTGGATCCTCCCTCATCTTTCTGCTTCCTGGGTCCATGGGTAACTAAGTCCTCAAAGCTTTTTCTATTCTTGGGCTGAAAAATACCTTCAGGTTATATTATATTCCCCCTTTTTCCCAAGCTCTGGGTTGGCTCTGGGCCTCTGCTTAAGTCTTCAGGGGCCTGCCCAACTGCATATCTCTAGTCATGCTGGCCACCCAGCTGAGGGCCAAGGGTAATCTTCCCAATCTCTCACAATAGACAAAGAGTATTTCTTGCCAAAAACCATTGCAAGGCTTTGATACTGCTGCCACTGTACCAGAGCTGAGCCACTGGCCCAGCAGATACTTGTTAGATCATTCAGCCTCATTATGTACCATTGTTGGATTATGTGAACTCATCCTCAACCTCTTCCCCCATTTCTGAACAGCAAACATTCAAATACTATCCGCCATCTAGCACTGGTCTTGCTGTTTTCATGGAGTTACACTAATTGGTAAGACATGCTGCAACCTCCAAGAGCATGGAGCTGACAGCGCCCTCTAGATGTCCCAAGGACCCCTCTAGATGTCCCAAGGATCCCTCTAGATGTCCCAAGGCTGTTTCCCCAGAACTCCAGATATGGCAAGTAGTACAACACAAAAGCAGAAGGGGTCTTAGGCCCGGCCACATTTGGGCTCCACTTCTAAATCCAACTAGCTCACTAGATTGGTCTCTCCCACCCCCCAAATTGTGAGCCAAATCAAACCTCTCCTCCTTTAAGTTGTGTCAGTATTTGTCCCAGCAATGGGAAAGTGACTAATACACTGGTTTGTATATTTCTTTCTTGATGGGCATATGAAACTCTGCAACAGTAGATCAGGACAGAGATGTGAATCAGGCAGACAAAGCCCAGCTTTGTCTGGAAAGACACACAATAAATACTTAATTGGAGATATAATCAGAGTTACAAAGAAGTGACTGATGCTTATTGGATTGAAAGAGAAGAGGTTTTACCTAGTCTAAAAAGATTTAAGAGAAGTTTTATGAGGGAGGTTCCCATTATGAGTTCAGAATTTCAGTCCAGAAGTCTAAATTAAACACAAGTACATCAAAATCATTAGATCAGCAGTCAACAAAGTTTGTAGTGAGTGGCCCCAAATTAGGGTGGGCCCACAGTACACATCATAGCAGAATACATGACATTTGCTCTGAGATAGATTTATACGTGAACTCTTTAATGCAGGCATTCAAAGTCCCCACAGAGATGAACTAATATTACTTCTATTAGTGTGGTCTTTTAGGAGGTGGATGATGTGAGAGCTGGAAAGGGAGCCTGGGTTCATATCCTGACTCACAACTTTCTAAAGGTGGGGTTAGAATAAAAATGTCCATGCCTAAATGGAAAGGTGTATAAGAATATGCTCAAAATTACAGAGCAAAAATTTTTTTGTCTTTTTCCCTTTTATCGGTACCCGGGATCAAACTCACAACTGCCTGCTTGCAAGGTGTAATAACCTAAGGCCCCCTAACTATCGCGCCATGAAGCCTGTTCTTTATAAGCCTGCCGGCTGCTTTCCCTCCTCTTCCCTCTTCAAATCTAACTAGGTTACGTTTTAACTTCCTAAAAGGCCATAAAACAAAGGCCTGAGGTAATAGCTCCTGACAACCCCCTTCTCTACCCGGTAGCCCAGCCGGCACAAATTGTGTTAATTGCATTAGGTTGTAATAGCTTCGTTTGTGTCATAGCAATACCTGTGTGTTCCTTTCCCTCTGGGCAAGGGATTGATATGTTAATCAATGCTCTCCTCTGTAAAGAATTGTAAAATCTTACCTAATTGATATGTTAACCATTGTTGCCCTCTACAAATAACGGTTGTGGTGCTAAAGTAAGGTAACTAAGGTTGTTAATTGCTGTTAGACTTCTCTATTCTTTGCTAAGAAAAACAAGATTTCTTATCTAAACTTGCTAGACTTGCTTGTTAGCACAACCCTAACCTGATCTTGCCCTTCCCAAGAGGGTGTAATCGCCATTTCCGTGGTGTGCCACACCCCCATCCCCCTCCTTACATTGTGTGACCAGCAGCTGTTTGTGGACTTACAAGATAAAAGCCCTGACTTTTAGCTGTCAGGCGAGCAGTCTTTGGGTTGACCCTAGAGAGACTGTGTCACCAGGCCTGGAAATAAAGCCTTTGCTTCCCAAATTTTAATTTCTTGTTTCCTTGAATTTCATACCGGGGTCCAAGTTATCACAAAGGCAGGCACTTATGCTGCTCAGCTAAACCTCTAGCCCCCAGAGCAAAATTTTAAGGGTGAAAGGAACATTTAAAAAGAATCAAAGAAGTTCAAACATGTGACATTTCATAGACAATACATGTCTACTTTATAGGTTAGCAGCTACTTGAGCTGGAAGAGACATAAATGAACACCTACTCCCAGATTTCTAAAGTTGTTCCATAGACTACTAGCTCAAATAAGTATTTCATAATAAGTAGTAGATAACAACAAAAAGTTCAGGGGTTAAATAAGTGAGAAATTTTGGGTTGAATATTTGAAACATCAAGAGACCAATTTGCTCACTTGAGTACCAACCCAAGATCATTAAACCCATGAATCAACACAACTCTATTTATTCTAACTCAACTAACATGCCCCAGAAGATACTACTAAGTATGCTACTTTTCAAGGACTCCACTGGCCCTGTATTCCTCTAAACTAGACCATGACTTTTCTGTTTCTGCTCTGGGGTAAACACTGCATGTGACAGTATGTCAAGTGAGTTGAAATGAGATGAATACAAACTGCCCTTTTGCACCCATCCTCATTCATCCTGTGGTAAGAGGAATGAGCTCTGTGATGAGTTCAGTAACACCAGGCTTTATCCAAGCCACTGAGGAGCTGCCTGGTTTGCTAGTGCTCCCTGGGTGGCCCAGGCACAGGTTTTTAATTATTTTTTCAGAAGATTTCTAGGTATTATAATTCCATACACTCCTCCTCATTTAAGGTGCTTAGTACCTGATGGGATCTGAGTTCCAAAAAAACCAACTAACATGTCTAAGGGTGCTGACATCATCATCATCATCCTTAGCATCATCAGCAGCATCTTATTTATCCTCATCAATAATGAGAACACACACAATGAGAATCTGCTTTGTCAAAGCACCTAAGATGTTATTATTGCCTGTGTTTTATAAGTGAGTAAACCAGGGACCAGGGAGTTTATGTGAGATCACCAAATTGAATCAAGACTTAAACTCAAGTACTCTGACTGCAGAGTCCTTATTTTCAACCCAGACATACCACTGCCTCCGTGTCATTGCTCTGTGAGCCCAACTACTATGGCTTTTAGAGAATTCTCCTTTGTTCTGCTGATGCCTATGGATAATGAAATTAGAATAATAGGTCTGTACGCAAGTAAGGCAACATGCCCAGTACTTTATCATTCCTTCCTACAGCTGCCCTTCATGAAAGGCAGTCAGAATCCATGTAAAACGAACAATCTCCAATATTCCTCTCCACCCATGTCCATGTTAGAACATGGTAGAGCCTAGATGTGAATGAAGTTCTATCTATAAAATGCATGTTCATTTCAGCACTTTGATGCCTCCTCAGACGTGGCCAGATGCAGCTGAACAACTGTCCTTTAAGCTGATTTAGACATGATAAAGCATAGGTGCTTTTACTATCCTCCTCTCCCAGGGTCATGATGAGGCTCTGCTACATGTTTGATGGGGCACTGCAGAGAACATTTGGGGATCCACAGAACACTACCTAGGTTCCTCACATCACTCTCTAATCCTCTTGAGGCAACAAAGAATTTGATTTTTATTTATACTTTGTTTTTCTAAAAAATTATGGTCATGTCATTCATATCACCTGTCCCCTTTTACTGCCCCTAATTTCAATACCATGATTTTATTACCTTGTTGACTTGACAGTCTAATAGATGACTTTAATTTCACTAAAACCTTTACTATGGAAAGATGACAAGGAAAATATGGGCTATGTAAGATCATTTAAAAAACTGAGGCTATGATAATTCAGTGGATGACATTTTTAAGCACTAGCTGTATGATCTTCCTATCTTGCCAACCTTCCACAAGAATTTGTTCAGAGAGAAAATTGAAAGGCTTCCCAAGGCCACTTATTAGCAGAGCTCTCTCCAGAATAAAACATATTTAGTTATGGTGGGCTAGAGATGTAAATGAGGTTTAGGGCAGTTCACTATGGCAACCTCCACTCTAGTAAACAGGCATGAGGAGGCTCCTACTTTGAAAACATCAGTAACTATGGTTCTAGCTCTCTCCCAAATTCACTAGATTGACACTTTAATTATGATTTTTAAAACACATATTGAAACAAATTAAAATAAGCAAATGCTGTGAGACATACGCAAATACATAACAATATTGGATTTAAAAATAAAACCCTATAAAGAAAGAATGAGAACTATCCTACCATTACCTACTTGCTAATTATCCCATACACCAACCACTGTTAATTACCTAATTGTTTGTATACAGTGCATCATTTAATTGTGATACATTCCCTCTGCTGTACTAATTAATGATCAGAAGGAGGGCTCAATTTCCTCGCATCTGGGAAATGAAACTTCATCTCTGTTTGAAATCAGTCATGTCCAAGGGATCAGTTTATAAAACTGGAGATAGAGGCCAGAGATAAGCAGCAGGGACGAGAAAGAGATAAATATGTACTAAATGCTTTGTGCAGGTGCAATGTCACTTTTTACTTTTGTTTTACTATACATAAGATTTTCCATTATCCTAGTTCATAAAGACTTGTATTAGCTCCTTTTTATGGAAACTGAGGCTTTATACTGTGCCTAAAAGTATACTTCTAGACAATAATCAAATCATTCAAACAAGTCTTTAGACCCAAAGCAGTGCTCCTTCTAGTTTAAGCTGTCATGAACAGATTAAACTGCAGCTTAAACCAAATGTCATGCTCCCTGGCACAACCAGCAGCATACTGCCATCACTGAGAGGGGAACACTTCTGACGTTTCTCAGTCTGGGCTATGAGTATGATTTTATTGCCCAAGTGCTGAAGTGTACTAGCAGTAGCAAAGGCTACTGGAGAAAACTGTGCCATCTCTAAAAAGTCAACACACTAGATGAGACAGAAAGAATGCCAACATGAGAAAAGCAGAGAGCCACACTTCTGAGAGGTGAACACAGGATACCATGCTGCTTATCTGGAAAAGCATAGCCAAGATTATAATATGCTACTTCATAATCAGATGGCCTTGGACAAGGACTCTTCCACTGGGTCCTAGTTGAGAAACGGGAATGACACAGTAATGTCATGAGGTTATTCTGAGAATTTAATAAGCTGACATAAGTCACACACTGACATGATGCTGTACCTTGCACAGTACCTGGGTGTTGGTAATAATTTTACTATTGATTGTTGTACTCTAGAAAAAAGAACTTTGTTATATTTGTATTATTCCAAAATACCTGTAATGGTGGTCATACTGTATGTGTTTTCTTTCCCCCTCTGGGTGATCTAATTGATATGTTAATCAATGCTCTCCTCTGTAAAGAATTGACTTCCCTGTCCTCTCCTAAGGAAAACAAAGGTTGTTAATTGCTGCTAGACCTCTCTATTCTCTGCTAAGGAAAACAGGATCTTCTCCATTAGCCTATCTCCTGATCCAGGCCCATGACTTTTACTTTGGGAGCTGTGATAGGTACTGGGAGGAGCGACAAGGGTAGAGGAAGGAGACAACTTTTGCGGTCTCCAGCTGCACTGTGTCGCTGGGCCCAGGGTAAAATAAATCAGCGCTGCTTTTTAAAGTATGTTTTTGCCTCATTTCTTGAACTCGAGCTTGGGGGCTCGATTGTGGATTACAAGATTGATAATTTGTAAAGCTTTGGTTCTAGACAAAGGAAGGCCTGGGGGAAATGATTGTACAGCCCTTGCCAGCACCCTAGATAAGCAAGATGGGGTGGAGAAGGCTGTTTCCCCTTCCTTTCATGAACAGCCATAAGCCACCTCCCCTAGAAGATACTTTTCTATTCTGCTCCTGTCCTTTTGATTCTCTGCTGACTACCCCATTGTCTCAGAATGAAGAGACCAAGAAAGCTCTTTCCATCTGCTGCTTCCCCTCTCCTTCTCCCTTCAAATCCAACTAGGTTAAGTTTTAACTTCCTAAAGGCCATAAAACAAAGGCCTGAGGTAATAGCTCCTGACATCCTGGGTCTTCCCTATCCAGAAGCCCCATCACAAATTGTGTAAATTGCATCAGATTGTATTAGATTGTACATTCTTCACAAAAATAGCTTTGTTTATATCATAGTAATACCTGTAACTGTAAATGTGTGTCTTCCTTTTCCCCTGGGTAAAAGATTGATATGTTAATCAATGCTCTCTTCTGTAAAGAATTGTAAAATCTTACCCAATTGATATGCTAACCATTGTTGCCCTCTACAAATAGAAAGGTTGTGGTGCTAAAGTAAGGTAATTATGTCAGGAAACTCAGAGATAAAGTCTGCTGACTATGCTAATCAAGATTGGGAAGTATGTCAGAACCAAGCCACACAGGAGCTAGATGACCTAAAATTAAGCTATACAAAACAAGACAGTTAATCAACTCTGACCCACTGGTCGCCCCTCATGATCTGACCAATCACAAATGGACAAATCACCAACTGTTCTGCTCTAACTGCTATGATTGGCTTCTGTAACAACGCTTGCTTTGCGGTTTTCATCCTTAAAAACACCAGCCTTGCCCCAACTCAGAGTTCTCCGTTTCCACCTGTTTGGAGGACCCCGTGTACACGGAATAATAAAAACCCCTTTGTTTTTTACATGAGAGCGAGGCCCTTGGAGTCTTCCTCACGACACCGGTCTAACATTTTGGAGGCCCTAGCGAGATCAAACTGAGATCAGACCTCCTCGCAGAGGGAGACCCCAACGGCACCTCTCTGGGGTAAGTAGTATGGCTGATTTTTGTTTACTTTCATTTTGGATCGATCCGCCGTTTCCTTTCGCCCCAGGCCGAACTCCGGCTCTACTTCAGGGGCAAATTCTGTTCTTGGGTGATCGGGGGACGCCCCACACGGTTTTCCGTGACTCACCGTCTGCGATAGGATTTTCCTATCGATCTGGGGAATTTCATTCCCAATCTGTGGTCCGTCTGGGCCAATCTGGGGAATTTCATTCCCAATCTGTGGTCCATCTGGGCCAATCTGGGGAATTTCATTCCCAATCTGTGGTCCGTCTGGGCCAATCTGGGGAATTTCATTCCCAATCTGTGGTCCATCTGGGCCAATCTGGGGAATTTCATTCCCAATATGTGGTCCGTCTGGGCCAATCTGGGGAATTTCATTCCCAATCTGTGGTCCGTCCGGGCCAATCTGGAGGCATCCCCTAAGGTGACTCATTTTGTGTGAAACTAATGCGTGAGAGTGAGGTGGCCGGCCTGTTTGTCCTGTGTGTTGTGACTGTTGTGATCGGTTATTTGTTGTGTCGTGTGTACGCTAACCACTCTTTGTCTTCAGAACACCATGGGACAAACGACATCGTCCCCATTGTCCCTCACCCTCGACCATTGGTCGGAGGTTTGAGAGAGGGCTCACAATCTCTCCTTACAGGTTAAAAAAGTAAATGGCAGACTTTCTGCTCATCTGAGTGGCCCACATTCTCCGTGGGTTGGCCACCGGAGGGGACTTTCCACCTTCCCCTCATCTTAGCAATCAAGAACATCATCTTCCGCCCCGGACGAGAGGGACACCCCGACCAGGTTGCCTACATCTTGGCATGGCAGGACCTCAGGGAAGAGCCCCCACCGTGGGTAAAACCCTTCCTTCCTCCGCCCTCTCCTTGGTTGCCTGTTTAAACTTGCTACTAACTTAGGGGCTTGTTGCCCATTTCTGTTGCAGGATCCATATGGCTTATTAGATTCAAGGTTCATGATAAGAAAAATTATTTCCTTTAGCTGACCAAACTGTGCAAGAAGCTCCCTTTGTTTGTGTCTTTAATGTTGTGGCACCTTGTTTAATATGTAAGACTTCAATTGATTGCTTGCAACCTCGGCATGCCTTTTAAAAGGAGTATTTTTTTCTCTCTGGTGAAAATGTAAACATGTGCACATATATATGTATATCTATGGTTGTTAAGAGTCATGTCAACTTTGCCAAGTAAAAACCAGGCGGTACTATATTTGAGCCAGTTAAAAGGTTACAGTTTTGTTTTTAAAATACAACATTTTTATGTGGTAAAAAGGCATAAAATAAGTATGTTTTGGACTACTAGAAGGTGACTTCAAGGATTTTGTTGAGAGTTTTGATGTTGTCTGAGAAGCGAGAGAAAAGGTAATTGACTGGTAATAGTAAAAAGAGGGACAAAGAGAGTGGCCTTCAAGTAAAGGTGTCTGGCTATGCCAGAATGTGGAAAAAGATTAAAGCTTAGTTTGAGAGGTATTATTGTAAGTTGTAGAAGGCTCAAGAGGATGTGAATTTTATTTGTCTTGGTTTATAGTACTACAAATAACAGGTTTGACAAGAAGTAAATGTGTTCAGAATTTGACAGTATTAGATCAGTTTTGGTAGAAGTATTCATAAGATTGTACTTTGCTGCAAAATGTTTCCATTAAAATGAGATGATAGGTGATACTAGAAATAAGATACAAGTTCTTGCATGTACTGTGAACATCTGGGAGATTATGTAGCACAATTTTGTTACCTGTGAAAAAGCCCTTTTTGTTAAGAATATAATTTTAGTAAAATGATGGCCTGCCACGTGACACCCTTGGACAAAAAACAGTGTGCCATCCAGATGAAGCCGGCTCTCTGATCCAGAATGCCAAAACCATGTTCTCCTTTTGTGCCACCCTGACTGGACATCCAGAGGTAAGGAGGTTTCCCAGTATCGCCAGTTGTTCTCTTTGTAACTCAGTGGGCCCCACATGTTAGACAAAAATTACAAAGTTTGAGAGGTTTAAGGAAACGCCCCTCAGCCAGTTAATAGAGATAGCACAAAAAGGTCTTTGAGAACTAAAAAGATTTACAAAAAGATAGCCAAGGTGTTAAAATTGCTGTATGAAAAAAGACTTTTAAAAAACAGACGAGAGTTTCTGGGGGCAATTGGATACTGTAGGCTAAATTTTACTGAAAAGCTTGCCTCTATATGACTCCCATAAGGGAGAAACTCAAAATTCGCTGAACTGGACTGATGAATGTGAACAGGCCTTCCAGCAGCTCAAGCGGGCCTTGACAGAGGCCCCAGCCCTGGGACTCCCTGATGTTACCAAGCCTTTCATCTTGTTCATAGATAAACTCAGGGACATTGCCAAAAGAGTCCTAACTCAGGACATTGGCCCTTGAAAGAGGCCTATAGCCTACCTCTCCAAAAGACTTGATCCAGTAACAGGAGTATGGCCCCCTGCCTTAAAATACTAGCTACTGTGACAATGTTACTTAAGGAAGCGAAGAAACACGCTTTGGGCAAGTGATTTCTGTGGTAACCTCTCACAGTTTAGAGACTCTTATCAAAACCCCTCCTGAAAAAAGGCTCTCAAACACCAGAATTCTACTGTCAAGCCCTGCTTCTAGACCCAGAGTCAATGATATTCAAGACTTCTTCAGCTTTAAACCCAGCCACCCTTATGCCTGATGATGATCTGGAGGAACAAAGGACACCTCTCTCCATGAGTGTGCTGACATCCTCGAACTGCAGCAGAACCTACAGGCTGATCTTACTGACCAGCTTTTGGGAAATGCCAACAACTGTTCGATGAAAGCAGCTTCATCAAAAACGGCAAATGAGTGGCCGGGGCAGTAGTGATCGCCGAAAAGGAGGTACTCTGGGTTAAGCGGGTAGAGCCTGGCACTTCTGCCCAAAAGGCGGAGCTTGTTGCTTTGACTGAGAGGCTAAAACTAGCCACGGAAAAGAGGGTAAACATTTTTTTACTGAAGATATCCCTTTGCTACTGTACATATATGTGGAAGCCATCTAAAAATGCTCCACAGATTCTAGACTTATTGACAGCTGTCCGGCTGCCTCAATGGGTTGCTATTCCTTACAAGGCTCACCCAACCGGAGATGACACTGTCACCTTAGGAAACAGTTTGGCAGATCAAGCCACTTGAAAAATAGCAACCACGAGAGGAGGAGCTGGGCGGATCCGGAGTCCCTGCAGAAGCCCGTTCCTTTGTCTGAAGGACTGAATACTTCTGCAAGCAGGGAGGCATCGCAGCTTCCTGAGGCACCTCAGCCTGTGGTGAGTGCCCAGCACAGTCTGCCCAAATCTCAGACTGTTCCGGACCCCCCAGGCTTCTGGGTGCAGTGAAGTGGAGCAGTGGGTTAGAGGCCACTACAGCTGCCTCCCCATCCCCCCCCCCCCCCCCCCCGGCTACACTTGGAAGTCTGCTGAGCTCCTGACGGATGGGCGGGCCTACACTAACCCCCGAGCCCAGCCGCGCCTAGCCATCTGCCTGCAGAGGAGGAGCTGGGCGGATCTGGAGTGCCTGCAGAAGTCCCTTCCTTTGCCTAGAGGACTGTGGATATCTCTGCAAGCAGGGAGGGATCACAGGCTCCTGAGGCACTGTGGCCTGTGGAGAGCACCCTAACCCGGCTGCAATTGAAGAGCTGTGGATCTTCCAAGGGGCAGGTGGGCGCACAGTGTCCCTGAGGTCCAGCTTGTCTGGAACTGCGGAGTTCTGAGCAGGCAGAGGAGGGACACTGGTTCTGCAGGCCCAATGGCTTGGGGTAGTGCGGTGTCAGAGGCTCAGTAGCTCCAAACATAGAAGGGGATTTTCAACAGATCCTGAGGAAGCTTTCAAATAACACTTGAAACACAGAAATATACAAAATGACAAAACGAAAGACCAAATTACAACCTCAAACCTCCAGCCCATCTCAGGAAACCCTAGGAGCAATGTATATAGAAGAAAATATATCCCATCCACCTCATATATCGGACATAATAGCTACTGAAGTTGACAAACAACTCCAGGAAGCTTTAAAGAAATTCAAACTCGAAATAATCTCCCAGATAAAAGAAGAAATGATAAAAGAAATGAAAGAGATTCTAAATATATCTAAAGAAAACACAGATAAAAAATTGGAGGAACTAAACAAAAAGATAGAATCCCTAGACGAGCAATATAAGAAACAAACAGAATACATAATGCAGATGCACAGAGATATACAGGAAATAAAAAACTCCACTGAAAGTTGTAAAAACCGCCTTAATGAAAGTGAAGATAGAATTTCAGACCTTGAAGACATGATTGCAGCTAGTGAACAGGAAAGGAAAGATCTTTTGAAAATAACAAGGAATCAGGAAACAACAATTCAACAACTGCAAGACGATGCAAAGAAGAATAACATAAGAATGATAGGGATTAATGAAAGAGAGGGAGACAACATAAAGGATGTCAAGCGGATATTTAGAGAAGTAATAGCTGAAAATTTCCCAAGCATGAGATCAGAAACTGACATCAAGATCAGTGAAGCATATAGAACTCCAAACACTCATAACCAAAATAAAACTACACCCAGACATATAATAATCACCATCCCAGAAATCCAACACAAGAATAGATTACTAAAAGCTGTCAGAGAGAAAAGACAGATCACTTATAAAGGAAAACCTATCAGAATCACAGCAGACTTCTCAGCACAAACGATAAAGTCAAGAAGAGCATGGAGTGAAATATTCCAGATCCTAAAGCAAAATGATTTCCAACCAAGACTGATATATCCTGCAAAACTATCATTCAAAATAGATGGTGCAATACGATACTTCCATGACAAAGAACAGCTGAAGAACTTCATGAACACCAAACCGACCCTGCAAAAAATATTGAAAGACAGTTTAGATACACAAAGGAAAAAAACCACTAAGCAAAGCAAATAATTAAACAGAACAGAAAGATAAAGATGCAACAGCAGAGAGATAACATTCCTACAATTAACCAGCATTTAACAGTAATAACCATTAATGTAAATGGTCTCAATGCACCAATCAAAAGAAACAGACTAGCAGAATGGATCAAGAAACAAAATCCAACCATATGCTGTTTACAGGAAACCCATCTAACCCAGAAGGATACTCACAGACTGAAAGTCAAAGGATGGAAAACAATTCTTCATGCAGCAGGAATCCAGAAAAAGGCAGGAGTAGCCATTCTGTTTGCAGACAACGTGAACTTTAAACCAACAATGACCATAAAGGACAAAGAAGGTCACTACATACTTGTAAGGGGAAAACTCCAAGAGGAAGAGATAACTATCTTAAATATATACGCACCAAACTCCAGAGCACCAAGTTATATAAAACAATTATTAACAGAAATGAAAACTCAAATTATCAGTAACACAATTGTAACAGGAGAGCTTAATACGCCATTGACACCAAGGGACAGATCAACCAGACAGAAAATGAGCAAAGAAATAACAGAACTGAATCATACCTGTGAACAAATGGGTTTGATAGACATATACAGGATGTTCCACCCAACAACATCAGAATACACATTCTTCTCAGCAGTACATGGATCATTTTCTAAAATAGACCATATATTAGCTCACAGAACATATTTAAACAAGTGCAAAAGAGCTGAAATCATCCCTTGCATGTTATCGGATCATAGCGCTCTGAAATTAGAAATTAATGATAAAAGATACTGCAAAAATCCCACAAACACATGGAAACTGAATAACACACTCTTGAGTAATCAGTGGGTCACAGAGGAAATTAAAGAAGAAATCAAACAATACCTAAAAGAAAATGAAAATACAGATACAACTTACTGGAACCTGTGGGATGCAATGAAAGCCGTCCTGAGAGGAAAATTTATTGCACTGAGTTCCCACATCAGGAAAACAGAACGAATACAAATAAATAACTTGATGCTACACCTCAAACAGCTAGAAAAAGAAGAGCAAGTCAAGCCCAAAGCCAAAAGAAGAGAGGAAATTATAAAAATCAGAGCAGAAATCAATGCAATAGAGACTAAGAAAACAATCCAAAGAATCAACAAATCAAAGAGTTGGTTCTTTGAAAGAATAAATAAAATCGATAAGCCCCTAGCCAACCTTATTAAAAAAAGGGAAGAAAAAGCTCAAATTCATGCAATAAGAAATGAAAAAGGAGAAATCACTACAGACCCAATAGAAATACAGAAGATCATCAACACCTACTTCGAAAACCTCTACTCTCAAAAGTTTGATAACACAGAAGAAATAGACAGATTCTTAGAAGCATATGAAGTGCCAAAGCTAGATCAAGAGGATGTAAAACTGTTGAATAACCCAATCTCTGTTACTGAAATTGAAAATGTAATTAAGTCCTTACCCACCAAGAAGAGCCCAGGCCCAGATGGATTCACTGCAGAATTCTACAAGAAATACAAAGAAGACCTAATGCCGACACTCCTCAAACTGTTCAATGAAATTGAAAGGGAAGCAATCCTTCCTAAGTCGTTCCTGGAAGCAAATATTACTCTAGTACCAAAACCTGAGAAAGACCCAACTAAAAAAGAGAACTATAGACCAATCTCCCTAATGAACACAGATGCAAAAATCCTCAATAAAATATTGGCAAATAGGATCCAGCAAATCATCAAGAAGATTATACACCATGACCAAGTGGGATTCATCCCAGGAATGCAAGGATGGTTCAACATACGCAAATCAATAAATGTAATCCACCATATCAATAAAGCCAAAAATAAGAATCACATGATCATTTCTATAGATGCAGAAAAAGCCTTCGATAAGGTCCAACATTTATTCATGATAAAAACTCTACAGAAAATTGGAATAGATGGTCTTTACCTCAATATAATAAAGGCCATTTATGACAAACCAACAGCCAGCATCATTCTAAATGGCCAAAAATTGAAAGCCTTTACTTTAAAATCAGGCACAAGACAAGGATGTCCTTTATCACCACTCCTATTTAATATAGTACTGGAAGTACTAGCCAGAGCAATTAGGCAAGAAAGAGAAATAAAAGGGGTAAAGATAGGAAAAGAAGAAGTTAAGTTATCATTGTTTGCAGATGACATGATACTCTACATAGAAGACCCCCTAAACTCCATTGAAATACTCTTAGATACAATAAATAAATTCAGTAATGTGGCTGGATACAAAATCAATACTCAGAAATCAATAGCATTCCTATACACGAACAACAAAATTACAGAGAGGGAAATAAGAGAAACTGGACTATTCACATTAGCAAGCAAAAAAATGAAATATTTAGGAATTACTCTTACGAAAGAAGTGAAAGACTTATACAGTGAAAACTATAATACACTGAAAAAGGAAATTGAAGATGATCTCAGAAAATGGAAAGACATCCCTTGCTCATGGATAGGAAGAACAAACATTGTGAAGATGGCCATTCTCCCAAAACTCTTATACAGATTCAATGCAATCCCAATAGAAATACCATCAACATACCTTATAGATCTAGAGAAATCACTCCTAAATTTCATCTGGAACCAGAAGAGACCTAGAATCGCAAAGGCAATTCTAAGCAGCAAAGGCAAAGCAGGAGGCATCACAATCCCTGACTTGAAATTATACTACAAAGCAACAGTAGTAAAATCAACATGGTATTGGAATCAAAACAGAGGCGAAGATCAATGGAATAGATTGGAAGATACAACCACAACTACAAACACACTCAACCACCTTATCTTTGATAAAGGAGCCAAGCAGGTTCACTGGAAGAACGACAGTCTCTTTAATAAATGGTGCTGGAAAAACTGGCTCTCCATTTGCCGAAAACTAAAGCTAAACCCATGTCTATCACCATGTACTAAATTAAAATCTAAATGGGTCAAAGATCTGAATATTAAAACAGAAACACTAAATCTATTGGAAGACAAAGTGGGTAGAAACCTTGGAGACATAGGAGTAGGTAGAGAATTCATGAACAGGACTCAAACCGCACGGGAAACACTTCCCAGAATCAATAACTGGGACCACATCTTATTAAAAAGTTTCTGCATGTCAAAAGAAATCTCCAGCATAGTGAAAAGAAAACCCACAAACTGGGAAAAGATTTTAGTGAACTCTCTCTCAGACAAGGGACTCTTGTCTAAAATATATAAAGAATTAAAAAAACTCAGACCTCCAAAATTCAAAGATCCAATCCAAAAATGGGCATCTGAGATGAATACGCAATTCTCAGATGAAGAAATGCAAATGGCAAATAAATATATGAAAACATGCTCATCATCATTGGTCATCAGAGAAATGCAAATTAAAACCACACTGAGATTCCATCTCACTCCTGAAAGAATGGCCAGGATCAAGAAAACCAACAACAACAAATGCTGGAGAGGATGTGGGGAAAAAGGAACTCTCCTGCACTGTTGGTGGGAGTGTAGACTGGTACAGCCTTTGTGGAGGTCTGTCTGGAGGTTTCTCAAAAAGTTGGGATTGGAAATCCCATTTATTCCAGCTATTCCACTTCTAGGCATATTCCCAGAAGAACTGAAAGCATCATACCACAGTGATATATGTGCACCTATGTTTATAGCAGCACAATTTGTAATCGCCAGATCTTGGAAACAACCCAAGTGTCCATCAACTGAGGAATGGATAAAAAAGTTGTGGTATTTCTATACAATGGAATATTATTCAGCTATAAAGAAGGATCACATTGAGATATTTATCAATAAATGGGCGCAGCTTGAGACCATACTCATAAGTGAAATAAATCAATCTCGCATGTGTGAATACCGAATAGTTTCCCTAATGTAAGTAATGATTCAAATATATGAAAATATGTGGCAATCATGATTCCCCATTATGTGGCCTTGAAGCCTTATAAAATTTTCACTTATTAATTAGAAAGGCTTTATTCCGGGCTTCTTGATATGGAAATATTTGAAGCTATAGTATATGAAGTTTTATCCAAATATCTCAAGGAAAAAGACAGACACTATGGTAACTATTATTCTTTAAAAAAATTATTTAGTTATTTCTTATGTTTATTTTAATTAAGGGAAAAATTTAAAAAATTAGGATATATAATAGTAACTCTTTTCGATTTCCTATTAACTTGTTTTGAAGTCCTGTAATGCTCCCACGATCTTGTTTTGACTGATTAGACTCTGTTCCATTCTGTGGGATAGTATCAGGTCCGAGGGTATAGGCAACTACTTTGAAGGCAGTAAGATTCACTAAGATGCCCATTCTGGTTTGACTATTGTCTCCTTTGGAAGTCCTGTAATGTTTACAATGTCTAAGTTTTATTGGTCTTGTTCTCTACTGTTTTGTCCAACTTTATAATATCTAATGAGATAGACAAATCTTTTTAAGGAAACAAGAGACAACGTTGATAACTATTGTTAATAACCGTATACTCTGTTCTACATCATGTGCTAAGTCTATCCTTGGTTTTCACTGACAGCTTTGTTCTGCCATATTTGACTTTATTCTCCCCCCCCAAAAAGTAATAAGAACTAAGGAGTAATAAAATCTAAAATGTGTAAATTTTGTTGTAAAAAGAGAGGAAGGGGAAAAAAGAGCTCTAACGGATATAACAGCAAGTGTGTATAGGGATGTTGAATAGCTGACTATATTAATGTTTTTGGATCATTGAACACAGCTGTTTGTAGTCTCTCTGTTTGAATGTCTACTTTGTATTCTTTGATACTGTGATTTGAGCAACTATTTCCAAGATGATAATATGTAATCTATTAACAGGTGATTTCTTACTGTTATGCTTTTTTTGTAGTTCTGTATTATATGTAACCTTACACTGCTTTGTTTTGTTTTGTGTTTTTCTCTTTTTCCTCTTAAATAAAAAAAAAAAAAAAAAAAAAAAAAAAAAAAAAAAAAAAGAAAAATAGCAACCACATCAGAGGGGTCAACCAAGAAAGTAACTGCTCTGATACTAGTCCTCTGACCTTGTCAGAACCAGTCTACACAAAGAAAGACCTACGGTTGGCATCTCAACTTGGAGTAAAGTCTCCCACCCCAAGGAGCTAATACCAGTTACCTGATATACAAGTACGGTTACTGGAGACACTAGGGCAGGAGCTGTTATACCGGGCTCGCCAGACTACTTGTTTAGAAAAAAACTAAACTTGTGGATTTGTCCAGAACTCAGTATTTTATTCCAAAACTCTACAAACTGACCACCTCTTCGAGCTCTAGATGCCCACAGTGCTTGTTAGTCAACTCAGCCAAGAGCTCTGCGCTGGAGACCACCCGACATCAAGGAATTGTTCCAGGAGAACATTGGAAAGTAGACTTTATGGACATGGTAAAACTTAATTTACAGGGACACCGCTATCTCTTGGTATTAATAAACACTTTTACTGGCTGGGTAGAGGCTTTCCCTACTAAGTCTGAGTCAGCCTTAGTGGTAATTAAAAGGCTATTGCATGAGATCATACCTTGATTTGGCCTCCCATTATCAATGGGGTCCGATAATGGCCTGGCTTTCATAGCCCAAGTCACCCAAAAGTTAGCCCAGGCATTAAAGATTAATTAAAACTCCACTGTGCCTATCAGCCACAAAGCTCAGGGCAAGTAGAACATATGAACCAAAGTCTCAAGGACATTTTAGCTAAGCTGTTTTCAAAAACTGGCAATAATTGGATGAGCCTTCTTCCCTTTGCACTGTTAAGAGCTAGATATACCCCATATGTTTCTAGAATTTCCCCCTTTAAAGCCATGTTTGGGAGGCCCCCGCCATTGGTTCCAAGATTGTCAGAAGACAAATTAGCTGAAATTACTAATCAAGATCTTAAGTCCCTGCAGACACTCCAACCTGTGTTGGCCTGGATCCACCAGCTGTTTAGACAAAAACACCTGGACCCACCTTCAGAGACGCCTCTCAAGGCCCCAAGGACTCCAGTCTTGGTTCGATGTCACCACCGTGACTCCCTTGAACCCCGCTGAGAAGGACTTTTCACCGTGGTGCTCAGTACCCCCACTGCCATCAAGGTAGCAGGCAAAACTGCGTGGATTCACTACACTCATGTAAAGCCACTGGAAACAGCAGACAACGAGGGACATACTCAGTGGACTACACAACAGACTGGTAACCCTTAAAGTTAAAAATTGACTAAAGCATAGTTAGATTATGCTGGTCATAAACTGTTTTAGCTTGCTTGTTTTGATTTTAATAACATTGATGCCGACCTTGCACAGCGGCTTTGGTCCCCCTGTAAGCAAAAAAAACAATTGTTAAAGATCTTTGTATGGGAGCCCCCTTTAGAAAATGTAAAACGGAATTCTCCCCTATCTCCTTCCCTTGATAAGACCATTACTGACCTTAATCCTAATCCTAGCCATTGCCCCTTGCCTTATTAACCGGATTACCCAATTCATAAGGGCACAAGTTTCTCAGGTCAAAGTAATGGTCATACGTCACCAATATGAACCCCTAGCTACAACATACCTCTAAGATTAGAGGTCATCCACAAGAAAAAGGGGGGAATGAAGAGACCAAGAAAGCTCTTTCCATCTGCTGCTTCCCCTCCCCTTCTCCCTTCAAATCCAACTAGGTTAAGTTTTAACTTCCTAAAGGCTATAAAACAAAGGCCTGAGGTAATAGCTCCTGACATCCTGGGTCTTCCCTATCCAGAAGCCCCATCACAAATTGTGTAAATTGCATCAGATTGTATTGGATTGTACATTCTTCACAAAAATAGCTTTGTTTATATCATAGTAATACCTGTAACTGTAAATGTGTGTCTTCCTTTTCCCCTGGGTAAAAGATTGATATGTTAATCAATGCTCTCTTCTGTAAAGAATTGTAAAATCTTACCCAATTGATATGCTAACCATTGTTGCCCTCTACAAATAGAAAGGTTGTGGTGCTAAAGTAAGGTAATTATGTCAGGAAACTCAGAGATAAAGTCTGCTGACTATGCTAATCAAGATTGGGAAGTATGTCAGAACCAAGCCACACAGGAGCTAGATGACCTAAAATTAAGCTATACAAAACAAGACAGTTAATCAACTCTGACCCACTGGTCGCCCCTCATGATCTGACCAATCACAAATGGACAAATCACCAACTGTTCTGCTCTAACTGCTATGATTGGCTTCTGTAACAATGCTTGCTTTGCGGTTTTCATCCTTAAAAACACCAGCCTTGCCCCAACTCAGGGTTCTCCGTTTCCACCTGTTTGGAGGACCCCGTGTACATGGAATAATAAAAACCCCTTTGTTTTTTACATGAGAGCGAGGCCCTTGGAGTCTTCCTCGCGACACCGGTCTAACAAGAATAGCTTGATCATTACAATAATGGAGCCCACTGAAAAGTCTGAGAGTTCTGGTCTCTCCACTGGCAGAAACAGAAGGGACAAAGAGGTCAGCATTCAAGTCCACTTTGCAGAGTGGCCGCACCTTCTTGGCTACAGAGATCCTAGAATAACACCTATCTCAGAGAACATTCTGCAAAGGAGGAGCCCTACTGGGACAAAGGCGAAGAACTGCCTTCTTTTTCTTTTTTAAAAGGTAAAAATGATAAAATATAGGGTATGACTCAAGTGGACAAAACAAAATAACAAGCACCCACACCTTTATTGAGCACTTACTAGATGCTAGGGTCTGTGTGTAAGAGCTTGGCAAGTATTATGCAAGTTACTTCTCTTGAGTATATTACAAGGCAGAAATTTTCACCACCCAATTTTAAAGATGTTGATATTTTCTATCTTGTTCAGAACTGCAGAAGCTTTAAGCAGCAGAGGCAGCCCATGACTCATCTGGCTCAGGGAGCACAGATGAACATGGAATTGGCCTGAAGGCATTGCCTGCTCACCCTTGTGCATGATCTCTCGTGGCTTTGGGGGAAACCACAGGGAGTAACAGCTTTTCCCAAATTGGACCCCAAGAGCAATGCTGAGAGCTGGGTGGTGCTTATACCCCTGGGGTCAGAGATCAAAGGATGAAGCCTAGAAGACAAAAAGGCAGAGGAGACCAGAGAGCTGTGAGAATCAAGGTCCTGGTGGAACTGTCATTTCTGACTCCTATGATTTTACTGCCAGTCTTGTCTGTGACATTTCTATAAAATGTCCAGTTTGTGATATGAGGACAGTGGGGACATGGAAGAGAAACCACATGGCCATGGAGGCACCTGGCATAGAACTTTTCTTCTATGGTTAGAGAAGGGTCTACATGTCCAATATCCCAAACAGATGTTGAAGGAACCATGATCTAAAAACTCTTAACAAATCACTCACTTAATTTTGCCAATACAGAAACATCCACAAGCATACATTTCGTTTTGTCAGGGTAAAAATAGCTATAAGAATAATTCATGCATGTAATGTTCTCATCATCTATGCCCTATGTAGCTATGAATTAATTCTCATAGGACACAACGAGAGAATACAATGGCAATACCAAAATGACAAGTTTTTTTCCAATGAAAGAAAGGTTACCTCTTTACAAAAAGCCCTTACTAACATCTCTTTGGATCCATCCCAGAAATACAGGCACTTGGGATGGGAAGGACATCTAAAGGTGAACTAGCTATATTTTCCACTGGATGCTTGAGTTCCTTCCACAATGTTCCTGAGCATGGGCACCAAGGAGATTCTCAATACCCATATAGCAGCAAACCCAAGACCATTGGAGAGGGCTTTCTTATACTATGCCAAAGTCTGTCTGTCTGTCCACAGGTTTAATCCTTCCTCTGCAATTCTGGCTAAAAAAACTTCCCCAGCAGAGCTCTTCAAAAATGTAGATCTCAGTCATTTCTTCTTCACAGCTGTGGATCATTCTGCACTTAGAAAGCAATCTGATCCTTAAGGCATAGCTGTTTTATTTTTTATCATTCTTGTTTTTAAAGATAAATTTATTTAATCCAAATTATTCCATGATGATTATTCCTCCAAATGATCCAAACTGTGATTTTTTCAACCTGTATTATCAAAAGCATTGAAAGCTGATTATAATCCACTTGCCTTCATAGAAAAAAAGGATAAATTTTAAAAAATGATGCTTAGAGAATCTACTTGGCCAACAGTATCACCAGCGATCATTCCATATTTGCAGCCAACAGACAAACCAGGAAGAACTGGATGCACACTTTACCACTGTCCATGGTCTACTAGAGTCTAAATGGGTAGCTTTCAAACCAGAGAACTGTGCAATCATTTAATCATTTAGGCACAATCTTGTATCTTATAAAGTGAAAACCGAGGTCCAGAGGTCCTAACTCTTTTTACTTCCTTCCACAATGTTTACAAATTCTAGGTGCTCTATTCCTGGCTGTGCATTGAGGATACCAACATAATCTTGCACCCTCAGGTCTCCAAGCAAGGATTTGCAAAGCAGTAAAATTCTAGGGATTTAAATTAGGTGGAACACAGCATTAAGATGACTCAATGACCAGCATTTTACACCTTACATAATGAACTCAGAAGACAAAATCTGTTTCTTTTGTCTGGATTTTAACAGTCCCTCCAAGCAGAATACCTACTCATTGTTTGGCAAACATAACCTTTGGACTTGGATCATTCCCCAGTACTTTCTTCCCTGTAGCTGCTACCTCCTTTCTTCTCCCCTAAGAGCCCATATAAATCACAAGTATTTTTTTTAGATGAACTACATTCATCCTTTCTGTGTCGATCTTCTGTATCAGATAGGGTACATTGCTATTGTTTGGTTTTACTTATTTTAGTCTAGCTCAGTTGACACAAAACTAGGTTTGATGAATTAACAAATAAACATTTCCATGAAGTCCTATCAGTTAGCTGGAGTTTATGACATACAGGAGAGAAGGAATCCCATTCTGAGGAAGCAGCATGTGGAGGTACAGAGCTTGAAAAGGGTGTGGAGCTCTGAGAGAGTACAGGATGGTTGCAGAAGTAGGTGAGATTCTCATGGTGGCAATTCAGGGTACCAAAGGTGAGGGAGGGAAGAAGTGGCTGAGGACAGGACTTAGGGGTTAGGTTTGGGCCATATTTGGACAACCATATAAGCCAGGCTTCCCCAACATGAATTTGGTCATTATCACCAGAGGAGCTGGGGACCTTGTCAGTAAGAGTGGCTGTGGTTCACTTGTGCAAAGGCAGCTCAAGCATCTCATCTGACATGAGTTCCAGTATGGATCACACATCTACCAAAGCCCAGAAGAATGTGGCCACTAGCGAAGGCAGCCTTGCTGGGTTGGTCAAGGAAGGCCAAAGGGATATACATCTCTTTACACCCTTCATACTGCCAAGTTCTAGTCAGTTTCTGCATATTTGTGAAAGCCTCCAATGCAAACAAACAAAGAGGAAACCAAATTAATTTAATCCTCTCCAAGGATAAATAGAGTATGCACGCACTGCTGCTGAGCTTGTAGGCTAGACATCAGAGACCTTTGCTTGCTTTGCAGTGGTACTGGAGTCAGAGTCTTGAGTCTTCATATCAGTACAGGGGAGAGATATTCTATTTACATATGAAAGAAAGCATGCTTCGTTAGTTAAATGTGATAGTCACCTTCATGATGGCATAAGTATGTTATCATTGGAAAATTATACCCACACTTTCTTGATAAGAAAGTGCCCCATCTCTTTCTTTGGACATATTGATGCTAGAGAACCGGAATTACTTTGAGTATCCCACAGCTTCACGCAGGTACAAGGGCTTCTGAACTTTATTCATCATTTTTTTTAAGAAAGCAGCATTGTATAAGCTACATCTGCCTACCAATCTATTTGCCAGAGAGGAAATATTTGAATAATGTGGTTATTTTTTCATCAGTCTTCCAGAAAGTCTAGAACCAAAGCAAAACAAAACAAAAACGAACTCTTTTAGTGGAACACAATCCTAATGGAAATATCTGGAAACATCTGTTTTAAATTTCAGGAAAATAGAATATTCTCTATCACTCATCATATAAAAATCAACTTATATTGAACGAAAGACAGTGAAACTATGAAATTAGTAAAAGAAAATATAAGGGGAATGACTTAGAACATTGAACTGGGCAAAGATTTTTTTGGATAAGAACCTCTAAACACAGCCAAAAAATGGATTACAGGCAATGGGATTACAGAAAACTAAAAAGCTTCTGCATAACAATGAATACAATCAACAAAGAAGAAGGAAATCCTGCAGAATATGAGAAAATATTTGTATAGTATTCACCTGACAAGGGATTAATAACCAGAAAATATATAAAGAACTCAAAAAATAGCAAAAACCCCAACAATTTCATTTAAAAATGGGCAAATCACCTCAATAGATACTTCTCAAAAGACATGCAAATGGTTGAGAAGTATATGAAGAAATTCTTAACTATTCATCAGAGAAAAAAATGCAAATCAAAAGCAAAATGAGATATCTCATCCAAATTAAAATAGTCATCATCAAAAAGACAAAGGACCAGGGGTTTAGCTCAGTAGCGTAAGTGCCTGTCTGGCAAGCATGAGGTTGCGAGTTCAATCCCCAGTACCAAAAATAAAAATAAAAAGACAAAAAAAATATTAAGTGCTGGTGAGGATACAGGTAAAGGGAAAAATCTTAAATACACTTGGAGATGATATAAATTAGAATAGTCATTATGAAAATATTATGAGGATATTTTTACACTTCATGGAATGGAGAAGCCCAATGTTGTAATAAACATATAGTGAAGTTGGTCTTCAATAATTGTTTGCTGTGGCCCATTAATATCATGAGTTTAGGTGGACTTTATAGCAACAACATTGGTCCAATGGTGTGGATTTCTGAAAATGTCTTACAATGCTCTGTCAGCATATTGTTCTGCTGAAATTTACTGGTTGTTCATTAGATTCTTTGACATGGTGATGACTGGTCTCTGTTACCTTGGTGAATGGCCATAGTAATTTGTGAAGACCTTTTGTTTTAATTACTTAATTCACTGTCTAACTGAAGACCCTGAAGCTGAAAGCATAGTGGAGATCTCATTCCAGTGCTGACACCATGCTGTGTGCCTTTAATGAGAGCATAAATTTTTTAAAAAATTAAGAACACTTTATATGCAAAAATCATCAAAAAAAATTATCATCACCAATTGGTTGACTAATGGCTTCATACTCCTCAGCATGGGAGACTTTAGTTTATGATCAGAGATTTCATGCAGTCATGGTACTGATGAGCAACCTCATGTTTCACTCACCATTTAAATGCTGCAAGGTCTAGATATTGCTGAGGACAAAGACCACAGACACACATGTGAACAAATGACTTCTACATCAAAAATGGTCCACTTCATAATCTATCATATCCCTTCTTTTTCCTAGTTTATAGAATTCTGCAAAGTAAGTAAGGAACAAATTGCTACTCAAATAAAGGTTGAAAGAACTTAGGACTTTCCTGGTCCTGATAATTATTCAAAGTATACAGGGAAAAGAAAAGTGTAGAAAAAAAATGAAGCTGTCAGCTCACCCTCTTCCTCAAGTTGTAGGTGAGAATCAGGTTTCGGGAGAAGGAGTGAGAGAAGGCAGTGTAGAATTCCAGAACTTTCTGCAGTGCATCCCGTTTGATCACATGCAAGTCACAGTAGGTCAAGGCCCTAACGTTGGCACAGGACTGGGCAAGGGTGGCTTCCTTCCAGAACACATCTCCAAACACATCACCTTTTCCTAAGGAGAGAAAGTCATCAGGAGAAAAGGGTCAGGCAGGAAGGGTCTGGCTATCCAGTTGTCTTCCTTCTCCTCCTCAGAACCACTGCCCATTTGACAGGCTGGGCTTAGAAAAGGAAGAAAGGATTTTAATTGGAAACTTAACAACATGCCGTTTACAAAACTAAAATATCACATAATACACACCCAAGGGAAACAAGTGGATGTGGAATTAGTAATATCGCCTCCTCAAGGGGTCATTCCAATTATCCCACTGAAAAGGACAATTTTTACTCTTTATAACACCTTCATTTTACTATAGCACTAATCACAATCTGTAATTATATTATTTTCTTGTTTACTGGCTTATTGTTAGTCTTTGAACAAGTGAGTTCATGACTCTGCACAAATAGTACCATAGTCAGAATGCAATTGACGTTTGCAGGCAGAAGGAAAATTATGAGAAAAAGAGGGCTATAGGTCTCTATCAGTAACTAACTGAGAGCTAAGAGCTTAGGCTACTGGTGGGGAGAGGTAGACTCTTCACCAGAAAGCTAAAAATAGGGAAAGTCTCCCCTATCTACAATAATCTACATGAAAGGAATCAGGCGAGTGCAGGCTTCAGCCCTTACCCTATTTGCCTGCTGCCCCTAGGCTTTTATTTGTATGGTACTCCCCCTCCTCACCCCCATACTTTTTCTAAAACGTTGTGTCATACCCTTATTAAATGACTTCTTAGTAGCATAAAATTATAATCCCTATATAATGGTATCTTCCAGATCTTCTGTCTCTACCATTCTACAAACTCATTTAATAAATCAAAACAGCAATGTTATTTCTCCCACCTCCAGTCTAATATTGAAATCCTTACATAGTGTAACAGTATCAGGAGGCAGAGCCTTTGAGAGGTAATTAAGTCACAAGGACGGAGCTCTCATAAATGGGACTAGTGCCCTTAAAAAATGGGACCTGAAGAGCTTCTTGTACTCTTTCTGCTGTGTGGAAACACAGTAAAAAGTAGGCAGTTTCATCAGAGCTTTCATCAGAATATGGCTATGCTGGCACTCTGATCTTCAACTTCCAGCCTCCAGAAATGGGAAGAAGAAATTTCTGTTGTTTTATGTGTTATAGTTGACATATGGATGCCCCAACAGCCTCATAGGCTCATAGGCAAGACTTTCACAGAGGACTGGACCAGGGCAGTGCTGCTGGCTGACTCACTGTCAGGAAGTGAAGTCACTGAGGAGTGACCTTGAAGGCTGTATCTCCCTTCCTGGTTGCTCCTGTCTCTCTGCTTCTGGGCTGTCTTCTCTCCTCCACCCAGGCCTTTCCACTATGGTATTTGGTAGGTTAAGCCTACCAAACATGGACTGAAACTTCTCAAACATGAGCCAAATTGAAACTTCTCTTCTGTTAAGTTTTGAATGTCAGATACTGCATCCCAGTGATGAGAACATGCTAAGATAATGTACAGTCTATAGCACTTTGTTATGGCAGCTCACACTAAGACAAGCACTAGACCCACACACCCTGGACTGGCTTATAGAAAATGCCTCTAAAAGTCTACTTTTCATACTTAAGGATATTCTTCCTACCTTCTCAACCACCATTTTACTGTATGTCTAAGGCAAAGCCTAATTTATTCCTGGCACAACCTCTGGTTATAAATAACTTACAATGTTTACCTTGCCCCTAAATTTTCAGCACAGATAAACACATTTGCATCACCAGGGAGCCAGAGAGGCATATGCATAGGGAAGGAAAAATGTTACTATATTCTCAAGGAGCTGTCTGTGTGTCCAGGTCAGCTAAGCTCCACTGCTAGAATCCAGGTACCTATGACTCATTCAATTAACACGACAGCTATTTTCCTGATTAAGGCTAAAGATGTGGGTACATTTTCAAGCATATGTACAAACTTGACTTTTCCCCAAACACCAAAATATATCTGCTGTAAGGATATAAGATATTCCAGATACTCAGCCTTCTCTATATACCTCTAAAATGTGAGCAGAAACCAAATGGACTGGGTACATTACAGTTCTCATGTGTTTAGGGTTTTAATATAAAAACAGTTTTATTGACTTGATACAAGTATGGGATAGTTTTTAGCTGAACATGTCTTTTAAACTATGCTATTTAGATTCCCTTACCAAGTTCCCTTTTCAAACATCTGTAATATGGGTTCACTAAGTAAGAGCTGGGGTCAGTGTAGGGGAGTATTTCTCTCTTTGGGATGCTAACTGGTTGCCACAGAAACAGATTCATTCAAGGAGTGCTCTCTAGAACTGACATCTAACCTGCAGTGCTGGCCAATTCATTTGCATGTATTAAGCATCTTAACTTTTCAACACTGCCCACAATGACTAGTGAGCCCTTCATATTTATGTAGTCTTACTCCTCTGTGGGATGCTTTTCCTCTGAAATAGTACAATGGATAGTTTAAAAACAGGCATCATCTATTCATTTCCCCACTGTATGCTGCATATCATCAACAGGTGAAACCTAATTCCCTTCCCCTTGAATAAGGGCTGACCATAATGATTTGATCAATAGAATCTGGCAAAAATGATGTTCTGGGATTTAGAACAAAGCAGTAAGAAGCCTTGAAGCCTCTGCCTTTCTCTCAAAAACACTCATCCTGGGACTCTTCTTTCATGAATCCAATTAACATGTGAGAGGAACAAGCCAAGCAAGGGGCCACATGTAAGCTCTGTGGTTCACAGTGAAGCTGAGTTCACAGCTCTATCAGCTTCAACTCTAATCATGGTCCAGACCAACAAAGCCTTCAGATGACTGGAGCCCTGCCCACCATCTGGCTACAAATATCTGTGAGAAGCCCAAAGGAGAACCAACCAAAGTTAACTATTCAACTCATAGAATGCTAAGAGAAATAACATTATTTCTTAAACTGCTACATTTAGGGTTCACTACACAGCAACAGTACACCAAAATACACAGAACCTTGAAGTGTTAGGCCAAGAAGCTCAAGAAAAACTGCGTAAGAGATCACTGAATATTCCAGCAGAACATCACAAATCAGCCCAGCTCTGACACCTTACATCCATCCCTGAGTGAAGAAGACAAGAAGGTACAAAGTGTAGTTCTAACAAGAATGGGTTTTCCTGCATATGCACTTGAGTATCAGTGAGAAATGTACTGCAGTTATAAACCCGACATCTCTTTTTAGGGTTAAAGCCAAAATAATTAAACTAAAACTGCCGAGGGTAGAAGCCTATTGGTCATTTTGCCTGATTCTTAGTAAGATTACCTTCTGTAAAAAAGGCCCAATACATGAGTGCTATATTTCTTAAGTGCATTTGGAAATAGTTTTTCTAATTATAGAAGAAACCATAAAATAAGATAATAGCTCTTCACTTGCATTTAACATATAAATTAGAGGGGCTGGGATTTAGCTCAGCAGCATAAGCGCTGCCTTGCAAGCAGGCAGTTGTGAGTTCGATCCCTGGTACCGATAAAAACAAAAAAGACCAAAAAAAAAAATATAAATTAGATGTAAAAGCTCAGTTTATAAATAACTCTTCAGGGGTATATTTATTGCAGAAAACAAGGTAAAATCATATTTCAGTTATTTTATACACTGTGGGATAAATGGGGCTTAAGAAATGACAGCCTTCTTGTGGTAAAAGAATATTTCCAATCAAAAGTTTTTGCAAACAATAAATGGAGTGTAGCTACTACAACAAAAATATTTCATGGAAAGATAAGCAAAATTAATCCATAAGGTCTAGGAACTTCAGTGTTGTCATAACTTGTATTTGATTTTCAACCCAAATTGAAAATCATGCAATCTTACTTCCTATCAAAGCAGCATTTTTGTTATGAACTATCTTTTAGCAAGACCAAAGAATGTGGTTTCAGAAGACCTGTCAGAGTCAAAACAAACCTAAGACTATTCTGGAAAATCAGAATGTTTTTTTATGACACACATAACTTGGGGAAATTGTCAAAAGGAAGGATACAGAGCAGTTGCTGGGAATGACTTCCCAGGTCAGAAGTGAGAATCAGAAGCAAGGATGCACCTCTCCCTCTTATTTGCTAGTGGAAGTGATCACTCATTCAAGAACAAAAGGTATCCCAATGCACTCAGCAAACTACTCGCAGCAATCAGCTTTACTGATTTATTTGTTACACTGAGGCAGAGTCCAGAATGTTAAAACCTAATGTCCAAGTCTCTAAAACACTAACATTCTAAGTGAGGGTTCCAAGCTAGGGAAGGAAGGGGGTGGCAAAAGGTAGTCTAATTAAAACTCCAGGAAAACCTCTCTGTCATAATTGATCATCCTGCTCCCAGGACACAGAGCTGTCTTTCCAGGATCTTTACTTCTGCAATAAGTACAAACAATAGGCCGCAGGGGAACTGCACAACACTTGCAAACATGTGGGAGGTGGAGCCGGAGATGAGGGGAGCAGGCACAGGGCGGGCATCTCTCCAAGGGACACGGCACAGGAGGACAGGTGCCTCTGCAGCCCACTGGTAAAGGTAGAGAGTGGTGGAAGGGGAGCAGGGAGGGAGTAGTGGGATCCAGGTTAGGAGGGTTATGTGGGTGATTCAGGTGGTGTCAGGATGGGGTTTGGAAAGGATCACACAGCCTTCTGGAACATTAAGGAGTTGTGGGAAGTATTCAGACCTGAACCCTACTGGGTTTGGAACTCTTCAGAGCAGGCCTTGTTATTCAGATATCTGATTGATGAGCACAAATGAATTTTGTAGATGCTTCCCCTAACAGTTCCTCATTATGTGCTCCATTAAGGACAGCTCTCTGTGGTGTCCTGTACTAAGCAAGACAGAATTCCAAAGTGAAAGTCATTAACTGTTGTTAAGCATTTCCAGACTCCAACCAATCAGTGGAATCCAGTGAATCATTCATGTATCCTTCGCCAGGGCTCTTCTAGCTGAGGTCTCACAATAGACAACAGACAGAGACACTGGGAGCAGACACAGGTGACTGTAACAAATCAGGGAATACAACAGGGATGTACAGGAGGGGCATCCATTTTGGAAGGTAAGACTTTGAGGACAGGATGTCTGAGCTGAGACCTGAAAGTTAAGGTCTAATTAACCAGAACTACCACATGGAGATGATTCCAGGTAGTGGGGAGAGAGCATACAAAGGTCCTAAGGTGGGAGAACCTGGTTCTCTAGCAGAGATGAAAGCCACTCAAAAGCCTTTAGATTGCCCATATTTTGAATGATCTGCTTCCAACTCATCTGGAGAGATTTTGCAGCTTTTGAGGAAGCAGCCAGGTCTCAGTTGGCTCTAAATTCACCTAAACACCTTCCATACTGAGAGTGGGCAACACAGAATTGCTGGGAAGCTGTTTAAAGGTCTGGATCCACTACTCACTTTTGTGGGGGCGGAGGGGATGCTGAGAAAGGTACCAGACACAGAGGCACACAGAGGGATGTTCTTTGCCACATCATCCTTCTTATTCCTCATCCCCAGGACATTAGCAAGTCCTTTGCCCTCAAGCCATTAAGGTCAAGGGGGCCTTTCTCTTCCCTTCCTGGAAGATGCTAGCAGAGATGCTAGCAGTCAAGATAGGCCCCAAGGAAGAGCCCTAGGAAGAATTCTGTTGATGAGACATAGCAAGGGGGCTGGATTCATAGTTCTAAGTACTCAGATCAGAATGCGTGCACCCTCACTGATCAGAGGACAGGAGGTCAATGACACAGATGAGACAAATCCTAGGCCACATAAACTCACCATATATGCCAGATATACATTAAATCCAGTTCTCTCAGAAGCAGTTCTCAGAGTCCTGTCTAAGACACAAAGAGAACATGCCCAGGTGTTTCCTCCCCAGTCCTGCCCGAGCAGATTTTCCAATATCCTTATCTCCTTTCTTTGGAGATGAGTTTCAGGGCCAGGCAAGCTGGCTATCAGGTTAGGTCCATTCTGTGCATGTCTGGCACATGCCAAAAGTCAGTGATTGTTGAATGCATAAACAATTGGGTATCCTAGTAAGACTATCATAGCCTCAATTTATAAAATGTATGTAACACCCACTCCAGTGCTATTGTAAAATTCACATGAACAGTTTGAACAAAGCACCTAGCACTGTGCTTGGAACACAGTGCTCACTAAGTAGCAGCTACTATCAAAGACAAATCTTCCTTACAGTTCAGAGAAGCAAACTCAGCAGGAATTATCAGACCCACCGAAGGGAAGAAAGTGATTGCTTGTGACCCAACAAGCTCTTCCTATGCTGCTGCATGGCCTTTATACTGGGAAAATCTAACAGGTAGGCTGTCTGCATCTTCTCCCTCAAGCAGCCTTCCCCTTCAATCAGTACCTGGCCAGACCTGCCTTTGATGGGCACTAAGGTAGGCCATGGAAATAAGAATAAATTAGAGACAGAGTTTTTACCTTCAGGAGCAATGATCTAGGCTTCCAGATGTTTTCCCAAATCAGTTCTCTCCTCTTGTGGTGATGGAACCATGACTTTTAGATGGGCACCAAGATGACCACAATAAAGACTCCATAAAGGTGTTCACCTTTCCAAGTTCCGGTTATAGGGACATATGCAATTCTAGGTCATATCCTTATGGGTAAGGAACATGATCCTCCCTTCCTCTTCCCCTACATCCTGCTGGCAGGAAGAAAGATGTGAGCTCCCTTGGACCAAAGGCCAAGAGCAATGTCTGCTGAGGGTGAAGCAGCACACCAGAAGGAAGCTATCTGATGCTGCGAGGTTGCTATGCTGGTTCTGTTACATCTGGACTGCTCAGGAAACCAGATTGAGTTTTTATCTGGTTTAAGCTTTATAATTTTGGGGCTTTCGTGAAGGAGTCTACATTACTCTCTAGCCAATTCAGGAATATACAATCCAGTTGGAAGTATAGTGTGTTGGGCCCTGTGTGGGAGTTGTACACACAAGGTGCCTCCTCACCTGCTCCAGGAAAAAAGTATGGACTTCTAAACATCAGAAGGATGGAGTGATAACATGCTGGAGAAGGCTCTGGAAGCAGATCAAAGTAAAGGTCCAGGTACGTAGTGTGAACACACTGGTGACCCCTATCTGTTTGCCAGCCCATCCCTGACTGTGACCAGAAAGTCAGGACCGCAGAAGACTCTGTGTGTCCTGCTCTAAGCACTCACTATGTGCCTTACCTCAATGTGCTTCAGCCCAGCTTTGGAATTCATTTTGGAATGCTCAAAGAATAACTCTTCTCCATGTATTTAGAGCTATTTCCACTCGATCATCTGAGGTCGTATCGTACAGTAGAGCAAAATAAATCTTCTAATTGTCTTCTTTTATTTGTCACAAAACTACAAAGCCTTTCTGCTTATCCTGACTGCAAAAATAAATGCTACTTCCAGCTTGTGGCCTCTGTTTCACATGCTACAAGAACATACATCAAATGCACACAGACACAGTGGTAAGTCTCAACAGCTTGCCTGCCTGACTGGGTGGTGAAATACTCTAACAGGAATAAAGCCTCAGCTCTAAGTGCTAGGGCCCAGGTAACGCTGTTACAATGTTGAGTGCTTAGTCCATATGATTTATTGGGTTTCTAAGACAATGAGGAAAGTGAGAACTACAAATACTGAGGCCTTGGCTCCAGACATAGGCCTATATTTCTTCCTACTTCCTAGGGGCCATTACCTTCTAGAACCATCTGATCACATGTTAGATTTTGTAGAAGAGCTCAGAAAAGTTCAGAAAGCATTTATTCTCTTTTGAGGTTGGTACAAAGCAGAGGAATAGCTGTATTCCTTTACAAACCACCTCTATATTAAAGATACAGTATTGCAAAGTGCCTGCTGACTTTGCAGTCAACGACAGCCACAAAGGACCTGTGAGGTCATAGGCCAGGTCTCAATTGATCTGACTCTGTCTCTCCCAAATAGTTCTCAGATTAAAGTTTCTAAACTTTGCTGGTGTTATGGTGTTTGGTGGTGTTATGTCTCACCGTTTCTGCATACCATGCAATACAGTCCAAAGGCTTGACCTCGCTATTATGGATAGGACAGCATGGCAACAATTCAGGGAGATAAGACGGAATAATATGCCATCTCTCTGTGTACAAGAGAGTTACAATACAAGGAGATAAACTTACATACATCTGTAACAGAGAAGTATAAAACAACAAAAATGTAATACCAAGATTTGGCAGGAGGTTAGGTATTCAGGACTGTAGAAGTTTTGGAGAAAAGATGAAAATAAAACTGGCCTTAGACAGTGAAGCAAAAAAAAAAAAAAAAAAAATATATATATATATATATATATATATATACACATAAGAGACACAGATTTTTCCTAACAAGTCAAAAAGCTGGATACCTGGGAATGAAGAGACCTGCTTGGGACTACTTTCATTGTTCCTTAACAGCTAAATGTCTTGTTAGTCTTATTTACACATTCTTATTGTTAAGAGCAGTAATCTGAGTAATTGGACTCCACTTCAGCCATTTGCTTTCGTTCAAAGGCAACTGTAGTGGCACCATGCTCTTAACTTCTCTCCTCTCTTCCTCAGAGAAATAGGGCTGGAAGGAAAATGCACTCCCATATAGGTCTGGCCCTGGGAGCTCACTGCCTGAAGGAAGTACCTGTTCTCTGTCCCTCCATGCTCTGAGGGTTTTGGGCAGAATCATGGAAGGGAAGTTTGTGCTCTTTACACTAGGAAGCACATCTAGTTCTGGAGTGCAACACCTTGTAATTATTAGACACATATAAGGTATATTCTCTACTATTAGGTTTCCCTGGAAAGGGGGACCTTTGACCTGTACTTGTCTTACTTAATTTCCTTCTCTTTGTTCAGAAACCAGGAGAGAGCTAGGTGGTTCATGAGGCACATTGGACCCAGTACCCATGCTCTTTATCTCCCAAGCTTATTACTTTTGCTCCTCTCCACACCGCACTAACACTGCTCTCTCCTACCTGGTATTATAGTGCTTGGATCCTGGCACATACTTGCCTTGCTTATTAATTTTCAAAAGTCTCTGATTCATCATGCATCTCTCACAACTCATGCCATCTTCTGTTTGGTCTCTTTCCCTCCTCTGGCATGCCCACTCAGGTGCCTATAGTGTCTTAGAAGTGCCATGTGGCACTGCCCAACCTTTGCTCTAGATCTTGTGACTTCCTACCCTCCCCTTTCTCCTTAAGTGTCCTCAGCCTCTCCTTTGGTTTTCATTGCCTCCTGGATCACACCAACCCTAGATCTAACCTTCATATTTAGTGTCTCATGTGAGTCCAGAACATCTCACTGGACCCTTGCACAGCTCAGATTCACACACTTGATGGTGAGTCCAGTCTCTTCTGAAGTAAATCTACCCATTTTCAGTGCTGCCCATTCCAGTGAGGTTGTTACAGTCATAACAGACTTTTCTCTCTTATTCTTCTCCATATGCAACAAATGACCAACTTCTGCTTATTTTATCTCTTAAATATCTCTGGCTCTGTCTATTTTTTGCTATTTCTACAAATGCTAAGTCAGGTCAGGTCACTCTCATCTCTCAGTGTCCCCCTGGCTAACCTTTCTGCCTCTTAATCTTGGTTTCCCAGCTGCCAGGATGATACGTTAAACACAGATGCAATTATGCCATTTTGCTTTAAGATCTCCCCTAGCTCCCCGCTGCACTCAGTCCAGTCCCTTAACCAGGCCAAGTGCCTGGCTCATCACAACATGTGCCTTGAGCACACTGGGACCTGGGAACACTGAGCTCCTTTTCATTCCACATGTGTCTCTCGCACCTTTGCAGATGCTGTGCTTGCTGCCTGGAGCACTCATTCTCAATCTCTCTCTTTCTAATACCAACCACTGCGGGCACAGCTGTATCTCTTGGAACTCAGCTCTGGCACTGCCTCTTCCTGGACTTCTCATAGATGGTTTGGCTTACATGTCTGTCATAAAATTCCCACAACATTCTGTTCTTGATTCTCATACAGCACTTGACCCTATAGTACAAAATTTGTATTCACTTGTACTTTTGCTCAGTGAAAATGTCAGGTCCACGATAGGACTGTTTGGCTCACTGTTGTTGTGTCCAATAACTAACACTGTACACTCTCTGGCATGTTTACAGAACAAACAAATCAATAAAAACATGGCTTTGGTAGTACAACGTTAGGTGAGCAAGGATACGGAAGACTTGATTGTCCTAGGCTAAGTGACCCGGAGAAAAGGCGTGGCCCTTAGTCCAAGAGGAAGGACTGCGTCCACACGGCAGCTCCTTTTCAGCCTGAGGAAGGAATTTGCTGACTGGCCCACTCCTATAGTTCCCATGTTACTCAGCTTAATTCTAAGCTTAAAGCTTGCAGGCAAATGTAAAAGAAGAAATAAAAGTATTGCACATTAGAAATTACCCTATGATACAAATGCTCAAATTAAAATATCACTCAAAATGTGAATCACCAGTGCTCCCTGTGGGGCCCATGCTGACAGTAAGTGAAAGGCTCTTGTCACTATCTGAACAGAGGTAGAGGCTCACACTTAAATGCTTACATTGAACAGTGACTTGACAATCCTCCTGTTCACACCAGATGCAATTACATAAAAATAAATTAGCCAAATGTCTCTACCAAGCAAATAGAGTACAAGTCTTTTTTTTTTTTTTTTATCAGTACCAGGGATCAAACTCATGACTGCCTGCTTGCAAGGCAGGTGCTTATGCCGCTGAGCTAAATCCCCGGAACTCAGATTACAAGTCTTGTACTGAAAGTAGGTGAAAACTTTCCAACAGTCCTACAAATGACAACTCGAAAGTAACTTTGTTTTTCTTCTCCTAGTTGCTCAAATAAGAATGCAAGTTTATTATAAAACATTTAAGCATTTAAAAATATGAAATAAAAATCACTCTTAAGGTTACCATTTAGAGAACTTTAGTTTTATATTTTGGTACGTTTTCCAATTTTCTTCAGTGTATATATACATGTTTATGTAGCTAATGTTACTATATATAGTTATTCATTTTGCTTTCCCACATTTAAAACCATAATTGAAAAATTTTTATGCTAATAAAACTTTAAACAGTAGCAACTGCCCTGATTGAGCATTATGATTCAACCAATCCCTCTGTCTGGATACTAAATTTATGAGAATTTCCTTTAGAAAGATCTATTATACCAACTGTAATATAATTTCCAGTTGCTCAGGAACTGCAGAACAATTTTTTAAAAAAATGTTTAACCAAAAAGAGAATTAAGAAAAATAATCTGGTCTCCACCCCCACTCTCTCTAAATCAGGTAAAATGGCACTGCTCTTCTCTAGAAATGGTATGCTTTTGAAGTACTAGATTATTCATATTATAGATCCTTGCTAGTGTGGATTTAATGTAGTGCTTCAGTTTATGGAACACGTACATAGATATTGATGCCTGGCTTGTGTAAGGACACCAAGGCATACTTTCTTGCCCTGTGCTGAGGAAGAGTAAACACTATTTTTATTAAGAGGCTGGGGACCTTTTCACCAGGTTCCCAGGACAGTGTGCAGCAAAGTTTCACCACGAGGGCATGTAATGGGTGCTCTACTTCTACCCCACCCCAGCACCCAGGAGTCTTGGGAAACAGCTCTGTGAAGCTTTGAGAGAATGTGGCCCCCATGAATCTGCTGCAGCGGCTGGAAACCATTGCTGGCTAAGACATTCTTTCTTCAGTGTCCTCTCTACAAACTGTTCCAGGGAGGTGCCAGGTGGTGCACACTCAAACAGACCCTTTTCTCTAAAAGGCTGAGTCAGTAAATGGTAAACAATATGCCATCAATACATCTACTTGAAAAATATTCTTTTAAAATATTCTAATAGCCAGAAGCATCTGTGAAACTTGAAATGATGCTTTCTCAAGATCTACTTGAAAAAATTTAAAAATTTCTCATTTTGAACATGGCATATGCCCTTTTAAAGAAAACTTGAAAGCCAGACAAATATATAAAAGAAAATAAAAATCTGCCATACGGCCTCCTCTACAAGACAGTCACTATCACATGTTGGTACAGACATCCATGGACTTTAGTCCATGGAAGCTTTTTCCTCCCCTCAAAACTGGCAGATTGTATTAAAATTAAATTGGTTAAAATTGTATTTACTCACCATAGCAATTTCTAATATACAAAACTCCTTTGGAGCATTTAGAGTGGTTATACTCCTGTTTCCTTAAAAGCACTGTGAAATACTTGCTCATTTAGAAAAATATTTACACATACTCTCTGTGTCTCTTCTGTTTTGTATTACTTCCTCTAAATCCTAAGTCTTTATCTTAAGCCCTGGCTTCTTTTCCTAGTTTCAGACCCAACTTTCTGAGTGATTCTAGAGCTTCAACTTGAATATCTTTTTGGCCTCCAAATGTGACCAGTCCGCAGTAAGCTTGTTGCTTTCTGTCTCAGCGCTCTTCCCTGGGCTCAGCACCCACCACCAGCACAGAGTTCCCATTTCCCCTTCCATCCAGACGTCAGGACCTCCTCTCTCACCTCCCTCTGCTTCCTCCCACATCCTTTACATACAACCTTAGTGATTCCCCTTTGTGATGTCTCACAACCCATCCCCCCAACAAAACTTGACAGATTTAGCAAATAAAAATATAGATTGCCCAGGCAGAACTGAATTTTAATGAATCAATAGTTTCCTTTGAAAACATTTGCTGTACAACACGTGTGGAGAACTTACGTTAATGATTGTTATCTACATGAATTTAAATTTAACTAGCAGGCCTATATTTTATTTGGGAAACCCTCTTTCTGTCTCTCTCTTTACTGCCTGCACTTTATTATTCCTCATTCCTGGTATAAACCATAGTTACCTAATAGCCTCCTGTCTTTCTGTCCCATTTATTAATCTTAAGAAATCACAGTTCCAATAGTGTCGATATCTTCTCAGTACCTCTGGTGAGTCCCAGCGTCCAGCTCCCACAGCTGTCATGCAGAGCCGTCTGCAGACCAGCTCAACATAGGCCTACTCTTTCACTGCTGCCCTGCAGGGCTCTTGGGTCTAGTTCAAGTGCTGGTCTTGTGATTCTATGACCTGTCCTACGTTTTGCTTGCCCAGGCCTGCCCCATGCTGTTATTTCCATGGAGAATGCCATACCTCGTCTGCCCAAACCCCTACTCCATCTTCACAGAGACTCTACGGAAGGCAGTGCCCCCATAAAACTTTACCCTACCATTTGGTAGGTCTAAAAAGGCTGGAAAGTCACAATATCACCATACGGTGAAAGCTAAAGAAATAAGTGGGTCCCCGCCGGGCACTTCTTGCCTTACTGCCTTGTCAGTGTTCACCATCTCACTCCATTACCAACAAACATCAAGTCATGATTGTCGGGAACACTGCTGCTCACTGTGCCATCCTCCGACCTCACAGCGGGGCTCACAGGCAGGGTTGCCTGGCACAGACATCTGTAACACTACACTACAGAATTGGGAGGGGAGAACTTAGAGGAGTACCCACAACTCAGCACTGTGTACCTCTCAATGCTCAGCCCTGTGCTCACAGAAGCCAAAAGTTCCTGGCTGCATGTGTGCCTGCTGCAGTCACACTGCCCCCTGACTTCGCACTATCATCCCAGTCCTAAGAGGGGAGATCAGCCAAATTCCTCCTGGCCCTTCCGATCCCAGCTTCTGTCCCCCTCAACTTCTGTCTCCTCCATGAACATTCCCCACTCACTCATAGAAAGAATCACTTGTGCCACTCATTATTACTAAGCACACATTTGTCTCACACAATTTAACAGAGCATTCCTATAAAACAAGGACTTTTTTATACCCCCAGAGAGACTAATACGTTATGTTACAGTAACTGCTAAATAAACAGATACTGCATTCATATCCAAAGTCAATTGACCCAAAGAAGCTAACTAAGCAAAGATAAGAGTGCTTTTCAAGACAAGGAGTGTTCTATTAAAAAACAAAACAAAACAAAACAGGATCACCTGTGAACAGTCATTCACCTGTGCATTAAGGAAGAATGTGCATGTGCCTCTTACTCTAATTCAATGCAAATAGGACTTGTGTGACGGTAAAACGAGACTGCTCACTGATCTTCCCCAGAGCTCACTCCCTGAGCCCTCATTCCCTGAGTGAAGCTCTGGCCCCTCCGGAAAACAAGAAAGGTTTTCCCTAGTTGAGAGTTATGCCTAGATTTGTTCCAAAAAGACACTGCAAAAGAATAAAGCCATCTCTCCTCTTCTTTATTCCTACTTCCTCCTCCTCCTCCTAATGGCTCTGTTGACTCTCCAGTCAGCCCAGAAAATGGTTCCCTCTCCTCCTGTCTCACATTCTGGAGGTTCTATTCCTACCCAATATCTTTGCATTTTGCCTTTCATTCCACATTTCCCTTCTGGTATCATTCTTGGGGCTTCCTAGCTTGTTTCCATCCATGATTCTGTATTTGTGGAACCCAAATCTTTACCACACTCACCTTTCTCTCTCTAGCTTCTTTTCACAAGATGATGTCCAAACACTTATTCTGAGCCCAGCCTTTCCCAGCACACTATTTGCCATTCATATCAACCCATTCGGTAAACAACCTGGGTGTACTGTGTGTGCTGGGCTATGTGCTTGATGCTGAGCTATGCAATCAATAGGACTCAACACACAGGAGAGGGAGCTCAGTAATGCAATTAATGCAGCAGAAAATGAGAAGGCTCTGAAGACTCCTGACCAATCAGAGTAACTTCTGCAAGGCCACAATTACATCTGTGACTATAGATCCCAGACTCCTTGCAGTGCTCCAGGCAGCTTGGCCAAAGAATTCTGGGTTGCTCTCCAAAATTTAAAAAACAGAATAGAACAATGACAAAAAAATTAAGTTTGGACTTCTGGGAGAACATGGTAGATAGATAGCAGCAGCTTTGGAGGCTCTCTGAGAAACTGCACTTAAAATCCAGGAATGGTGCCGGGCAAAAAACCCTAAGCAAGGGGAGATACAGGAATGAACTAAACTAAGAGAAACCAACTGGAAACACAATCCCGATGATATAACAGGAACAGATAAGGTCTCAGTGCAGAAGCTGGACCCTGCGCCACTGGAAGCTGCGATTTGAATTTCCTGCAGCCGCTGCTGTGTCCCAATTGGCACGGTAAGGAGAGAGGCACGAAAGCTCTGAGAGTGGGAAGCAGTGAATGGAGTCGAGAGCGGGACTGGCTGGGAGCCTTGCATCGACCTGCGGTGAGTGAGTGGATCGGGGACCCTTCCATAGTGTAGGAGGCTTCAGCAAAGGACATACTGGGACCTGGCAGACTAGCTGGAACAGGATGCTGCTGTAACTTCAGTCACATATTCCCCTCTCAAGCGGGATTCATGGGGAGTGCCTGGCCTGCATGACACTGCTGATTAAGACCCAATAGGCTAGTCCAAACCAGGCCCCAGCTCCTGGAGGTGCACCCTAGCAGTGAAGCCTTCTGTAGGTTGACGTGGAGGGGCGGGCCCAGCATAGGCTGCTGAGGTCTGTGTCTCCCTAGTACACTGCAGTGGGCAGGAACACCTAGCCGGCACAATTCAGACAAACTGTAACTGCCAAAGAAAGAAACTGGGCCTCCTATATATACTTGTATAAAAGGAACAAAAAATATGGGAAGAGGGAGCAACAAGAAAGGGTCCTTGGCCCCCAATCCTGAGAAACATGCAATATCAGACATGTCACCAACAGACATAAAGTGCTATCTCCATAGCCTCATTGAAAAGTTCAGGAATGAAGTTATTAATGACCTGAAGCAAGATATAAGTAGAATAGTTAGAGAAATGCTAAGCACCTCCCAAGAAAAAACAGATGGTGGAATGGAAGAACAGAAAAAAAGGGGAGAATTGTTTGATGGAGAAAATAGAGAAAACATAGACTACGTGAAGCAGGTTCAAAGAAATTACCAGGAAACTAAAAACTCTATTGAAAACTGGCATAATAGCTTGAAAGAAACTAAGGATAGATTATCTGAACTGGAGGGCAGATTTGTAATATGGGAGCATGAAATGAAAAACTTCTTAGAAATAACAAGAAAACAAACAGCAATAATACAAAGGCTAGAATATGATAAGAGGATCTACAACCTAAGAATTAAGAACATAAATGAAGAAGTAGGGAAACAAACAAATGAACTACAAAAGCTATTCACAGAAATAATCCAAGAGAATTTCCCTAATTTAGCAAAAGGTAAAGATACTCAGATGTGTGAGGCATACAGGACCCCAGCCACCTACAACCCAAACAGAGCTACACCCAGGCATATAATAATCAAAATTCCAGAAACCCAATATAAGAACAGAATACTAAAAGCTGTCAGAGACAAGAAACAGATCACTTACAAGGGAACACCCATCAGAATTACAGCAGACTTCTTGGCACAAACCATCAAATCACAAAGAGCGTGGGGGGAAATAATTCAAGCTTTGAAAGATAATAACCTCCAGCCAAGATTGATATATCCTGCACAACTGTCCCTAGAAATGATGGAAAAACAAGGTGCTTCCAGGATAAAGAAGAACTACAGGAATTTGCAACCACCAATTCAATTCTACAGAGAATACTGCAGGATATTTTAAAAAAGGAAAAACCAAGATTCCAGAATAATAGTGGCAGAGAGGCCACAATGAATAGAGCAGAAAGTGAAATGAAGAAGACAAACTGACAACAAACGATAGAAAAAGAGCTCAACAGAAATAAGGCAGAGAAGATTGGATGGTAGGAACAGCTATTTTGGAGAAAACAAGACATTATAATAGCTAGTGCTGATTTAGTATCATCTTGTTTTGAAGTCCCATCAAACTTGTATTCTTCTGTCTCAGTGACCTGAATATCAGCATACCAATGTCCCTACCTCTCCTCCTCCATTCCCTATAACTGTGGATGGTGTGCCAGCTTCTCTGCTACCCAAGTAATACATTCTACAGTCCTTGCTGACTCCTCCTTCTCCCCCACAGCAAATCTGTCACCAGGTTCTGTTGATTCTACTTCTTAAATATCTCAATTCCACCTGCTTCTCTCTATCTGAACTTGGAGAAGCAGCCAAGTGACCAAGTCAGTCAATACTGAGTCAAAGCTCGGTTACTTCCCCACAAGAACATAGGCTGAAGGAAACGAGGAGGTGGAGGAAGGAGTCACTTGTTGTCTTTACATCTCTTCCATGCCATTATACCTCCATGCTTAAGGGTCCAAAGCAGTTCTTCATAGTTACATGTTTAAGGCAGGTCTTGAAAGGCAGATGTGGGCCAGGGATGGTGACATAAGTGTTTGACTGGTAAGCACAAAGTCGTGAGTTTGATTCCTCGTATACACACACACACACACACACACACACACACACACACAAAGGCAGATGTGCTGGTCCCCAGGTTGGACTCATGAGAAAACCATGTGGAGAATTATCAGTGGAAAAATGGATGCCTTGCACCACAGGATGAACTCAAATTCAAATTCAAGAATCACTCACTGGTCTCAGCCGGGCAAACATTCTTTAGCTGTTATCAAATAAAAGCTCTCTTTTTCAAGGGCACCAATGAGCAGAAGCAAGAGTAACCCTTTCCCTTCAGATACACTACAGCGCTGTCTTTATGATTTTCCTGAGCCCTGTTCCTCACATGCAGTCAAATCCCACTTCTCTGTGATTAGGAGCAAAGGAGCAGAGGAACTGGGCTGCAGTGCTCCCTGGATGTCAAGAAACCCAGAGCACTTAGGTCAGCAAACACTTTGGTTTCCACCCCAACCAAGCCTTTATTACAGTTCCTCTCTGACCATGTGTCAGCAAATGCTGAAGGAATACAAATCATCTTGGGACTAACATGAGCAAAATGTAATCAATATGGCAAACTGGTTGGGGACCAGGGAGGTGAGAAGAAAGTTGCATAGCACGTACTCCAAGCCAAGTGGGAACAAAGTGTGTGGTTAAAAAATATAGCACCTTTGTCTCTGTGTGGTTCATATCTTAATTGTATCTGTAATGTAACTTAATCTCTCCCTGCCTCAGTTTCCTGAAAACTTGTATGTCAAAGATAAAACACACGTCTACAATATCTAGCAGTACCTGGCATCACCAAGGCTAATGTACGGCACTCATCATCATTAGGACTACAGTATGGCAAAATGAGGCACTGCACAGGTTTGGGAATCAGAGGGACTCCATGAACCTCACCAGTCATGAGGGGATTTCCTTAAGCTCTCTAAACTACAACCATTACATCTTCAAAATGGGGATAATAAAACCATCTCAGAGGATTCTGCAAGGATTAAATGAGAATCTCTACAGAAAATTCTTGGCATGGAGTAGATGATCATAAATGATGGTTATACTTCCAATGATGGCTTATCACCTCAGAGAGCCCCTCTCCTCAAAAAAGCGCCATTCTCCAGCTACTTCAGCAGGTCAGATGAATATCTCCACAATCACTGATGTTCAGTGACCTGAATATCAGCATACCAATGTCCCTACTTCTCCTCCTCCATTCCCCATAACTGTGGATAGTGTGCCAGTTTCTCTGCTACGCAAGTAATACATTCTACAGTCCTTGCTGACTCCTCCTTCTCCCCCACAGCAAATCTGTCACCAGGTTCTGTTGATTCTACTTCTTAAATATCTCAATTCCACCTGTTTCTCTCTATCTTCCCACCATAGTTTTAGTTCAGGCCATCATCAAATTGTCCCAACCTGGTCTTCCTGTCCATCCCCAAACAATTTCTAAGCAGTAACTACTCTCTTCTTCATAAAGTAATATTCGATCAAGCCTCTTGTCTGCTTTTTTAAATCTGCATTACTGCCCCAAATAAAATGTAATGGTCTTATGTGCTTTTACCTCAGCTCCCTCCCCTAGCCTCATTTCTTACCAGGTTTTGTGCTCCAAACCCACTGAGTAACTTGCAGTTTCCAAATGGATATGTCTATGTCTCTGTCTCCCTCTGCAAGGCTTTTACATATAATGTTCTCCCTTCAAATGCTTCTCCCTTCTTCTCTTCTCCATGGTAACTTGCTCTCAATTTTGGGATTTCAGCTTGAGGGTCATTTTTTCCCTGAAGCCTTTCCACCGGAATGGGTGGGTAAATGTCCCTTTTGCTGCAATCCAAATACTTGTTTATCTCCTCTAGTCTGGGTTCCCCTGAAGGACAAAACCCATGTTTATCACTGAAACATTCCAACTGTCTCAAACTTCAACTAGAGCAAAATAGGCACTCAGATATTCATCTTTTGGGTGGATGAGTGGAGACAAAAATTGGCCCTTTCCTGTGGAGCAATATGTAGTTGAAGGTAGCAGTGACATTAATATGACTAGTTACTAAGTCAACTCTAGGTACCAGAAGGCATCCATTTATTAGGGCATCACTTACCTAGGATGGCCACTACCTCATCATCCTGGATTACCTCCAGGGAGCCCGAGACCACGAAGCAGAGGCTGTCGACACTCTCTCCTGCATGGTAGATGAGATCCCCTGGGGCACAATGTACAGTCTGGAACTCCATCGCCAGGGCCCGCAGGCAGCCATCACTGGCCAGCCGGAAGGCTGGGTGCTCCTTGAACACCTTGCGGTTCAGGTGCACGCAGATGTCAGCTCTCATGTCCTTGGGACAGATCTGTAGAACCTAACCAAGCACAAGAAGAGAGTAAGAATCCTTCCTTTGGCCTCTAACCTGTATCTTTCACAATTCCAGGGGGCAGAAGCAACACTCAGAAAGCCAGTTACTCTCCTAGAGAGCTGCCACTCTGGGGACAGACAGGCAGCATGTAAAACACTCAGGACACAGGTCTGAGAATCAGGGTTAAGAGGAACTGCTTTAGATTGGGCTCCAGGGAAGGCTACTGGAGGTGACATTTAAGCTGATACCTGGAGTCTGGTAGAGTGAGCCACATGAAAGAACATTCCAGTAGGACTGAAAACATAAAGGCTCTGACAGACCTGAGCACAGCCAGCATTAATGATGAAGAAGCAAGAGGAGATGAGGTCCTGGGAAAATTCCAAACAAGTCAGGATGCTTTTCAAAGGAACTTTTCAGCTTTTGATTTTCTTCCATGTTAGGGAAACACTGAAGGATTTTTAAGCAGGCAAATAAGCTTATTTATACTTTAAGGGGATATTATAGGTAGGCTATTGAGTGGGGTTAGAGAACCTAGATTGAAGGGGGTAAGAACAGAGTCAGGGATCTCACTTTGCAGTACCCAGGGGATAGGTGAGGGGTCCTTTTAGGTGCTAGTGGTGGACCTAATAAGAAATGGTCAACTTTAGATGATATAAATAAATAAGCAAATCAATAAAACCATTTACATTGACATGTAACAACTGTATTACTGGAGGGAACAGTATGATATTTTAATTTATGCATTCTACATACAGATAATCAAATTGGGACCATCAGCATATCCACCCCTTCAAAACTTTATCATTTCTTTGTGCTAGGAACACTCAAAAATACTTTCTTCTGGATATTCTAAAATATATAGCAAATTGGTTGTGAGCAAGTACAAAATTACAATTACAAATAAAGATACATTATACTGTTCTATAGCAGAGTAGTTATAACATTAGACTACAGAATGCATTATGAATTGAAGGGAGCTGATGGACTGATGCAAGTGCATTGAATGGGGCACATAAAGTAATATTCACTGTGTGTCTACTTTGCTCAGCACTTTAAACTCAGCCATTCATTGAATGCCTACTACTGAATATCTTACAGCACACCAGTATCACACTAGGCTCTGTGGATACAATGGTGAAAAACAGAAACAGACAAACATTCCTGCCCTGTGAAACATCATCTAGTAAAAGCAGATCAATAGTAAGTAAAAGAAATAAATTTAGTGGTCAGTAGTAAGGACAGTATAGAAAGAAAGATAAAGTCAAGGAAGGCTGTGATTTTTATATTTTAAAATGCAATGTGAATGAACCAATTTCATCGTTTGCCTAAATCGTATGATGTAAGTAGCAGATTTATTCCAGTTATAGATTAGGAAACTGAAGCCTAGGGAAGGTATATAACTCGTCCAAAGTTGCGCAGCCAGAATGTAGCACAAAATTAGAAAGTTTTTTCCCTTTACTTTAGGTCCTTTATATCTTAACAACTCCTGTGATAGGCAGTTGCACAAAACAAATGAGCTTCTAGTTCAACCTGCATGTTTTGAAAGCAAAGTGGGAACTGTAGAGCATGGGGGTTTTGTTTTCTGAAGAAATGAAAAATCCTCCACCTTTTCTAGTGGGAGGGATTTTTCCTTGGACTAAAATTTTTGTAAGAAAAGTACATGGTTGTGTATATAGCAAGCATTAAATAAAACAAAAGGATACATTTAAAGTGAACAAGTGGACTTTTTATGGAGAACGCAGGAGTATTTCTAAAGTAATCATTTCTCCCACCCTGGTCTGTGAACAAAGTAGGAAGCCTAAAATCAAAGGTATTTGGGGAGCACCTCCCTGCTGGGTACTTCTCTATGCTGCCTTTGTCCTTTGGCACAGCCATTTGCCCTACCTTGAGCTCATCCTGGATCCTGGAACCCACTAGCCTCTCCCAGTTCAAATCTCACCTTGTCTTTACTAGCTTAATAGCCATCCCCTCATCTCAGATGCCCCATCCTCCTATGTGTGGAGGCAGAGCAGTGGACCGAGGCCAAAAATTAAAACCTCAGCTTCCTTCTGTGGCACAGACTTCGCTGCTACATAGTTCAGTTATTTTCCTGTAAAATAAAGAGTGCTAATATGAACCCATGAAGGTTAAATGGAATTGTGTCTACCAGTGCACTGCCCAGGACGATGCCTGGTCACAGAAGCAGGCTCAGTAAATACTGGACCCCTCCTCCTGTACTTCTGCATCTTATTGTGGAGTTGCAGGATGAGGAAGCGAGCATGGGGTGGCTGGTTGCCTAAGGCAAAGAGAAATGCAGAATTCTGAGGCTTGGGCAGAATGCTTGCTGAGCACCTTCCTCCTTAAGACTCAAACAACACTTCTGCAAAAGTGCAGATTTAATTGTGTTTTCTTTAAGCAGATCTGCAAGGACTGGGGAACATGTGTGTCATGTCAAAACTGTGTCTGATGTTCAGGACCAACATTTATTCTCCAGGTGATTTCACTTTTAAATATTTGGTTTCCCCGAGTTGGGTTTTGCTGGCAGAGGCTGCTAGTGACTGAGGGTTTGGTGTGGAGCAATGTTTTATTTAAAGGCACTGATCCCAGAGCCCACATAGAGCATAACATGAAGGTGAGGGACTCTGTAGTGGAAGAATCACAAACTTTGCAGCCACTAAGCATTTTTGTCTTTCTGGTCTACCGAAGCACCCTTAGCTCCTCTCTCAGAGCAGGGGGTCTTGATTCTAAGTTCCTGGCGCTACCTTCCCTACTGTTTAACCCTGAAGAGACACCATCTTTGTACTCCCAAGGGCCTCCATACAGGCCAGTGGGATATGTTGCTATGGACTTAGAGCCTCTTTTGGTTGTGCAGGACACAATCATGTTTAAAAGATTAGCATTAGGATGAGGCAGATCTGCATTTACTTCTGACCTTAGCATTCTCTGGAGATGTGAACTTGCAGCAATATTGTACTTAGTCAAGTTTTCACTTTTTGAACCCATGTGTAGGATTTCACGAGCTATTGCATAGAAAGCCTGGCACAATTCTCGGCATAAGTGAGTGTAGTGTCTGTAACTTCCAATCTTTGATGCTGTGATAGCAGCAGCAGCAGCAGCAAGAGATGACCCAAGGGGAGCTTTATAGCCAAGGGGACTTTAGAAAAGGTCATCTGGTCTTGAAGTTCATCCAGTTTGCATGTGCTGCAGACTTGAAATCTTAGGTGCAGAGAGACAGGTGAGTGGTCAACGTTACTAGCTGATTACTGGTAAAATCAATAGAGCCCACTCTGGTTTCTTTGTACTACCACACCCACTCTCTGGCTTCCTTGGGCATCACTGACCACTATGACTTAAAATGGAGAGAAGTGGACACCAGGGAGAGACATGGGGCTTCAAGACTGGTTCTCTCTCCAGCAGCTGTCTGCCATGGTCCCTGCTGAGAGAAGCAGCAATCCTGGCTAGGGAGAGCTCTGTAGGGAGTTACTACAGTTGTATCTTTGATGATTCTCTCTTTCATTTGGACCAGGAACTGGGGGAAATCCCAATGCCTTGTGGGAGGCAGGAAAGGGTGGGAGGACAAATGCTGACTATGCTGTTTCCCATGGCAGGTGCCCAGCCAGCGTTACAGTGAGGACAGAGAAAGGATTCTTTCCAGGCAACCAGATTTATGAAAGCATCTCAGTGCCTGGGAAAAGGAGCTCCAGGGCAAGGATCAAAGTTCCTTTCCACTCCAGCAGCTGCTAGGAATTCAAAGAACCTACAGCCACTGATGAGAGAGCACAGCAGAAACAATAGGCACAGCCAGGGCAGGTAGCAAGCAAAGCCAGAGCCAGTGCAGCCCAGCGATTCCCTGCTGTTTTCATTTGGCTGGGCTTTCTTCCTCCAGCACAGCTTTTAAATCTCTTAAAAGGTGGTGGGGTGGGGCACAAATTTTGAAGTTACATAAAAACAGAATTCAAATCTTGGCTTTGTCATTCTTTACTCTATGACCAGGGCAGTTAGTGACATGAATTTCACTCTTTTCCTCATCCCTTCAGGAAAGATGGCAGCAACTCCCTCTCATACTGTTGTGAAGCCCTAACAAAGGACAGCCATAGGGGAACCCTAAGAAAAGCACAATATTCTTCACGCATGCTCAAGAAATGGCAGCTGATGCTGTGGAGATGTGTCATGGTTATCACAGCTGAGAGCCAACAACAACAAAGCAATGTTTCTTCAAAGTTGAGGATCAGTTAAATGCAGCTCAATATTTCTTTGTAAGCAGGTAACTCTCAACGCCCCATTCTAAAAAAGGAAAACAGGAATATGTAGAACTGACACCAGACTGCTGAGTATGGATGTGAATGTGCCTTGTACAAGTGTTACCTTTCTCTTTTCCTAATTCTAAAAGTGAAAGGATTCAGTATGCCATAAGTATTTACAGATTAGTAATAAAGCAGGTTTGGAAAAAACAAGAAGTACAGAAAAAGTTGGGCTTAAAATTTAACTTTTAGAAAGTATATATAGAAGATAATTCATAAATAATACAAAGTCCACTGTATTTCCATTCTTCCTAGAATCACAAATGTTCTGCAGTTTATTGAAATGCATCCGAAATAATACAAGTGTTAGAGAACAGGAGGAATTTATCATGTTCTTCACTTACAAGTGGAAACAAGGATGCCTACAGATCTAAGACAATTGCTGACTAACACACAACCCTTCCTCTGCTGCTGTTTGATGAGTGAGACCACCTGAACATGGCTAGAGTCCCTGCCCATTACCTTCCTCATTCCTCCTGTCAGAGATCTGGGATGATGGCTGGGACTATTACCAGAACTGAATCCTGGGGGAGATCACTGAGGCAAGAGCCTTGAGAACACAGTATAAGGGGATGACAGAGAAACTCGGTATCATGATAAAGCATATCATACAACATATTTTTTTAAATCAAAGGGCATGCAAAACCCCACAATGAACAAAATGTGAAAAAACTGAATAAAGACAAGATCAGACATGTTGTGCCATCTTGGATCTGGAGCAAAGGGAAAAATTAGTAATAACCAATCACCTCTGTCACCCCCTGATTCTTATCATTGTCCAGGTCTGGGAAATTCTGTCCTAGACATTTAGATTTCCAAGTCCCTTCTTCTCCAGGAGACACTTTTGCTTTTTCCAATTTCTCAAATAATAGGCTCCTAATTACTGGTCTTTGTGTAAGGCCAATCTGGAAAGCAATTAAAACCTCTGGAGGAAGGGATTGGGAATATAAAACTACCCCCATGAGTTCTGAGCCCAGCAGAGTCTAAGAGCCTCAGTCCCAGCTTAAGGAAAGCGGAGAGACAAGTGATTTATCCAAGCTCCTTGCACTCCTTACCTTCTCAGTGTCGATGCCTCTGGACATAGACCAAGTGGACACAATGTAGTCCATGACTCGCTCACTCAGGCCTTTGGGTACCTGGTAGAGCTTTAGAAAGTCCCGAACGCTGTTGAGCATCTCATGGTACCTGTTGGTGTTGGCGTACATCTGTTGGAAAATGGTTGTCACATTCCCAAAGATGGTGGCATACAGAAGTGCTAGAGGTGAGGAGGAAGAGCAGGAGAAGAAACAATATATGAGTGGTCCCGAAGCCAGGATCCCAGAATGCTCAACTTGATCAGAGCAGGCCAGTGGTCAGAGTTGCCCCTTCTGGTACAGACTGTCTTCTCAGGAGAACTTTATATCAAGAGCTTTTGGGCAGTGGACCCAGAAGAGTCTCTAACAACAGGCCATGAGCTTGAATATGGGAGGTGGGGCTGGGATGGATGAAAGCTGGCCCAACTAGGCCAGAGCTCAGACACTGATGTATGTTAGGGAAGGGTGCTGGCAGCTGTACTGTTTTACTTTCTACTTCTTACAAAACAATTAGAGCCATGCCTGAGGTCAGCCATCAAATATATGCCTATGCACTTCACACCAGTACAAATCCAAACCTATTAGCAAATGAACGTTATCAAGCTCTGCTATGTGCTAAGCAAATGCTACCTACAGAGGACAGGCTAGTCAACAGGACACTCAGTTGTGGAACTCACAGAACAATGCAGCAGGAAGGACAGACCTCGAATACACAAGCATGATAATTAAATAATAGCAAGCTTGCAGAAGGCAACGAAGGTTGTTATAACCTTGTTTTGCACTTATTGTCAAATCCTTGTTTTGCACTTACTGTTAATACAACAGTATGGTTCCTGGGGAAAAAGAATGCCTTTGACACAGTGAGAATAAAATGAGGCACCTTCTGAGCTCAGAGATGTAACAACTACTCACAGTGTCACTACTGTTTCTCCTAGGTCAATGTCAGGAAAGAGGACTATTCTATCATCACAAACTCTATCTTCTGTCTCTAACTTCCAGTAGGGTGTCATGTATGCCTAAGGTGTGTACCATCCTGCTTGGCTGTTTTTGGAAGCTTTACTAAGACAGAATTTATACACCACAGAATGCATCCATTTGCCCTTAAGTGCTGAGTTCAAGAGCCACTGTTTCCAGGAAGCTGTCCCAACACCCTTTACTCTCCATCTATCACCAAGCTGGTGACTGTGACTTATCAGGCACTTTTCTACAAAGCTCATAGTACACCACTGCACTTCTTTCTTGGCCTGTTCCAACAGACTATGCAATGCTGCTTGAAGGCTGGAGACATTTTTTTCCTTGCCATTGTAAGCCCCAGGATTGTTTATTAAAGTTGTGAATGCTTTTGCTTTCTTAAAATGAGTGACATTTTATATACAAACTACTCATGCTTTACATAATTTGATCAACTTTGTCTCCCATAAAGCCATCACCACAATCAAGACAGTGAATTCATGCACTATCCTACAAGTGTTGCCATGTCTTTGGTAATTTCTCTTTCCTTCTCCTCCAACCCTCCTCCCACCACCCCCAAGCAACCACAGGTCTGTTTTCTGACACTATGTACAAATTAGCCTGCATTTTCCAGAGCTTTGATTATGTGGAAGCCATAGTATATAGTATATTATTATCTTTTCTTGGCAATATTGGGAATTCATCCCAAACTCTATGAACCGAGCTCCATTTTCATTTTTATTTTTTAATTTTTGTTTTGAGACAGGGTCTTGCTAAGCTGATATTTACACAGTCTGGGCTCAAATTTATGATCCTCCTGTCTTAGCCTTCCAGAGCACTGGGATTAGAGATATGTGCTCTTTTTCGCAGCTTTAAGATATAATTCATACACCACAAAATGCACCCATTTAAAGTATAAAATTCAATTTTTTTAGTATAGTCACAAACTTTTACAACCATTACTGTAATCCAAGGTTAAAATATTTTCATCTCTTTGCCTCATAAGAAATTCTGTTAATGGATTTTGGAGTGCTGGAATCTCCTTTTTACAGGCAGTTTCTAGGTTCTTTCTGTCCTACAGAGAACTGATCAAGAGAAGCACAAAAGGTAGCAAGGTTTTACATTTATTAAACATAGGAAAAGAAATGTGCCCTACAAATCTAGTTTGAATAAGTAAAAGTAGGAAAAGAAGCATACTCTATAGCCTAAGAGTAGATTACTGTGAAAGAACAGAGTAGCACACAGCCCTCACTCTTCAGGATGGAGTCGGGTCTAGGCCATCCTATCTAAAACTGCTCATGTTTACAAGAGAAGTCCACATTCCAGGGCTTTGGGAACTGCTCTGTGTACGTGTCCTGGAATTTTGTAATTAACAGTTAATGCTTACTTTCCCGGTCAGCCTGCCAAATTCTAATATTCGGCCTCAATCCTATATACATTTTCAGTCATTCTGCTGCATCTCCCAATCCTTATCCCCAGGCAACTGCTAATCTCCTTTCTGTCTTGTTAGATTTACATATTCTGGCATCTCATATAAATAAAAATCATGTAACATGTGCTCTTCTGTGATTAGCTTCTTTCACACTGCAGCATGTATCAGTGCAACATTCCTTTTTATCACTAAATAATACTCTGTTGTATGGATAGCCCATGCTTCATTTATCTACTTGTCAGTTGATGAGTTTTGGATTTTTTGTTTTCTTTTTGGCTATTGTGAATAACGCTACAATAAACATTCAAGTAAAAGTTTTTGTGTGAATGTATTTCATATTCTTTTGGATACATGTAACTATGAAAGTAACAGCTATGTCATGTAGCAACTGCTTTAACATGATGAAACACTGCCAAACTGGTGTCCACAATAGCCACAGCTTTTTATGTTATCAACAGTATATAAGGGTTTCCATGGCTCCACATCCTTAGCACATTTTGACTGTCATAATCCTAATGAGTGTGACTTGCTATCTCATCAAAGTTTGGGTTTGCATTTCTATGATGGCTAAAACATAGAGCATCCTTTCCCCATGTTTAGTTTGTATATCTTCCTGGAAGAAATATGCATCCAAGTGTTTGTCCATCATTCAGATGAGTTGTCTTTTTATTACTGAGTTTTAAGAGCTATTCACATGTCTCGATACAAATCCTTTTCAGATATAATGTTGTGCAAATACTTTTTCACATCATATAGGTTATCTTTACTTTCTTTACAGTATTATTTACAGGACAAAGTTTTTACTTTTGATGTGATTCAATTTATTTCTCTTTCATATTCTTTTCTGACTGGCTCCTTCCATCAAGTATAATTATTTGCTTATATGTTTCTGTGTTTATAAAGAGTTCATTCCTTTTTTTAAAAAATGGTAAGTAGCTTATTTGGATGAAATTAGAAATTCACAGAAAGTTGCAAAGATAATACAAAGAGATTCTAGGTACCCTTCATCTGGTCTCTCCATTGCTTACCTCTGATATGACTAGAGTATAATACCAAAAACAGAAGACTACTATTGCTACAATGTTAGTGGAATAAACCAGTGGAACGCAGCAGCAGATTCTGTCACTACAGCAACAGTGACTCCAGTCAATTGTTATTACATATGTGTAGACTCGTATAGCCAGCACAGTATTCAAAATGCAGAACTATTTTATTACAAGAAATGTCCTTATCCTACCTCTTTGTAGTCATTATTTCCAGTCCTTTACTCCATAAACCCCACTCCCAAGCAATCACAATTCCCTTCTATTTTATTATAATCATGTTATTTTAAGAGTATTATTTAAATGGAATTACACAGTGGATGACCTTTTGAGAGTGGCTTTTTCGCTCAGTAAAACTCTTGAGGTCCATCCAAGTTTGTTGCATCTTTCAGTAGTTGCTTGCTTTTAACTGAAATATATTATCCCATTGTATGGATGCTCCACAATCACTCTTCTTAAAGAATCTTACTCAGGCTTAGATGAAAGACTCTGGAGGAAGATGCCAGAGTGCTATGCAGCAAAAAGCCAACGGCTTCAAGATACAGAATTCGGACACTGGAAGTACTAACTTGAGGAAGAACAGAAGGAAGAAACTGGATTGCTGGGTACTAGTGTTACAGGTAGCTGAGCTATTTAGAAATATTATAGGCAATCAGACAGAGGTAGGTCCTGGAAGAAGCCAGCACAGAGGTCTGGAAGTCTGATGACCTTGGAGGAGAGACACACCTCCTGCTTCCCGCCAGATCTCAGGACAGAAGGTAAAACAAATGCAGCCACACCCTTAAGTACAATCCTTCGGGATTAAATCTGGATCACCTTGAGAAGCCAAGGACCACTATCCCAACTCCCTAGAGGAAGAGTCACTAATGTGACTCACTTCCCCATTTGTCCCTGATTTGCTCAACTTTACCTGAACAATTAATCTTACTGGCTAAACATAGCTCTGTACCACCTCATGCCTGTCTACCTTTCGAGTTTCCAGTTTTTCACAATTTTAGACCCACCTCACCTCATGATTTTACTCTATAAAACTCCTGAGAAAATACAGAATCTTTGGCAACCTGCTCAGGACCCTTTCTGTCTCTCTCTCAGACAGAAGCTTTTTTCTCTCAATAAATATTTCTACTCTTAACCTCCATTGTTCCTAAAATTCATTCTTTGATTTTAGAACACAAACTCGTACCAGACATGTAGTAGGTTAGAAGTTTTATTCTCCTACATCACCAGGAAGGATGTAAAAGGGAAATTGAAGTAAACAGAGAAAATGAAGAGATAAACATCAATGCAGAGGAAGGGGAGAACAATCTGCACATTCTTCCCAGTTCCCAGTTGTGGTGTGAGAGAGATGGATCAAATCTACACAGACACACCGAGGGCAGGTGGCTTCCAAGGACTCCAGGGAGAAATGCACCAGTGGATCAGAGCAGTGGATGTTATGCACTAGACAGCTAGTGAGTGACTCCAGTCCAAGCGACTGCCGTGTCCCTGGAGAAGGTGTTTGGTCAAATGCCATTTTAAACTCAGAGCAGCCAAGAATTGGCTTTATCTCAGAACTCCCAGTGTTAAAATCCTACAGCAACTGGGTGAGGGACAATTGAGAGAGATGTCCAAGGTCAGGGAGACAAGCTCAGGCTGGCAAAAGACACCCAGAGTGTTGTATGCTTAACAACTCAGGCCCCAATCCCACAATCAGAGGCCAGAATCAGCCTGAACTTGCATGGAGTTGAAAGCACTGAAATCAACACTTCATTCTAATCCTACTGCAGGCTTCCTAGAATTACCTAGCACCTGCCCTACTCTTACTGTGGGCTTGTTGGGACCATCCAGCACAGATTCAGACTCTGACTGCCTCTTTGGACTATCAGTGACAGCAGAGACATGCCCTGAATAGCATACTACCACAAAACTGTAGAAGCCAAGACAACCACAAGCTTGAAATAAGAGAAATTTCTTCTTTTTTCCTTTGTTTTGTTTGTTCTTGTTTTTGATTGTTTGATTCTGTTTTTTCATGACTGTGAACATTGTATTTAGTTTAGTTTTGTTTTAGTTTCATCTTGTTCTTGTGTTTTTTTTTTTTTCTTTTCTTTTTCTCTTATCTTCTTAATCAGTTTCCCAGGCTTAGGTAATCCTTCTTTGCTCTTTAACCTTACTTCTAATCTTGTTTTTCTTTTATTTATCTAGTTTTTACTCTTATCCTTTTAAAATTTTCTCCTCTTAGGATTAGATACTTACTGCATATAATTTTCTGATTTTTCTTAGATCTTGTTATATAACTATAAATCTTGTGCCTCTGGTTAAAGGTGACAAATTAAAAGCTATCAGTGTGTCATTTTCTAGTCTATTGGTGCCAACAGTTTATAGTCTTGACGCCAATGTTATTACTGATTGTACTACTTTAGCCAAGTTGATGTAGTTGTTGTGATCAATTGATCTTCATTGTATTTCAATATCTAGATTATCTGGGAATCATAAATAATACTACAGTCCATTGCTAAAGAGTAAGGTGTTCAGCCAAATAGGCAGCAACCTCTCATCCATAATAAATTGAAAAGACAGGATCTTGGGACAGAATCAAAAGCCAAGTCAGTTATGCTGAAAAGACAGTCCTAAAAAGTAGTCATTTACTAAAGAGGTCTTGATATTAGTAATAAAACTACCTACTATAAGCAATTTATAAGCCTCAACACAAAAACAAACCAAAGAAAAGGAAGGAAGGAAGGAAGGAAATAAATGAGAAAATGTTGAAACAAGACAAAATCTGTAACTCTGAACTCACCCAAGGCAAATCAAGGGGCATCAAGGTGGAAAAATAAAAAAAACCCTCCAGCTAAATTATATGAAGTAGTGGCAGCAGAAGTAAGAAAACAGGTCAGTAAATCTCTTAACAAAAACAAAACACAGATAATTAAATGACAACCACAATGAAGCAAATGATTAGTGAATCTAAAGTAGACACAAACAAAAAATAGAGAAGCACATGAAAGACACAGAAACCATGAATGCCCAACACAGGAAAGAACTAGGTTCCATAAAACAGATTAATAAGTCCAGGAGATTAAAAATTCTGCTCAAAGTATATGCAATAGAGTCAACAAGTGTGAAGCTAGAAAATCAGTCCTAGAAGACAGGGTTGTTGTTGGCAATCATCAACTGAAAGGTCTCTTAAAAAGAGTATGTGAATACACACACACAAAAAAAAATGAATCCAAAAGCTTCTGGATGAAGCAAAGAAGACAAAAATTAATTGGAATCAATCATCAGAAGGTAGCCCAAATGGCATAAAAAATCTATTTGCAGAAATAATAGCAAAAAAACTTTACACGCATGGAAAAAAAATTGAGATACAAATAAATGAGGCATACAGAACTCCACATGATCATTGTCAGAAAAAAAATACATCAAGGCATGTAATAGGCAAGATTCCAGAAATCCAACACAAGAACGGAATATTAAAAGCTAGTAGAGAAAAGAAACAAACTACCTATTAAGAAAAGTCCATCAGAATAACAGCAGATTTCTCAACACAACCCTTCAAGTCAAAGAAAGCTTGGAGTGAAATATTTTAATCCCTAGAAGAAAGCAACCTTCAATCCAGATTGGTATATTCCTCACAACTGAGAATTGATGGAGAAATAAGAGAATTCCATAACAAAGAACATTTGAAGAATTCATGACCACCAAACCAGCACTCCAAAAAGTTGTGAAGGGTTTTCTAGAAAAAAGACAATGAAGACAGCAATTCTAAGAATCCCAATAGAATGAATCTACCAAGCATGACAAGCAAGTAAACAGAATGGAAACAAAGAGAATCAACAAAACAAAAAGAATATGACAAGGATAAGTCACTTTGTAGCAGTTATAACCATCAATGTGAAAGGTTCCAATTCACCAACAAAAAGAAACAGATTGGCAGAATGGATCAAGAAACAAGATCCAACAATATGCTGTACACAAGAAACACATTTAATTCAAAAAACAGTTTATAGATTGAAAGTCAATGGATGGAAAACAATACTCCAGGTGACAGGACCCAGAAAAAAAACAAAACCAGGGGTAGTTATTCTGTTGGCAGACAAAGTGAATTTCTATTCAAGACTGATCAGAAGAGACAAGTAAGATTACTATATACTTGTTAAGGGAATAATACAAGAGGAAGACTTAATAATTATAAATATATATGCACAAAATATCAGTACATCCCCAAATATATAGAACAAGCACTAATAGATATGAAATATCAGATAAGCACTAATACAATAGTAGTAAAGGACCTCAATACTCCAGTTATAAATTAGACAAATTAAGTAGACAACAAAAAAATCAACAATAACACAGCTGACCCACACTTTTGAACAAATGGACTCAGTAGATAACTACAGTGTTCCACTCCACCACAGAACACACATTCTTCTTGGCACCTGTTGTAGTCAGGGGTTGTACAGAGAACAATTAGAATCAGGACATGGAGTTTATAATATTATTTTTATAATGGTCACCAGGAATTAACACCAAAAACTGCAGGAAATCTATCTGCAACACCAAAGGCAGGTTATTTAGTTAAGAGCGTAAATCCCATAGCAATGTCCCACATGAGTCCAGATAAAAACCCAGAGCTCATGACAATGCCTCTCACGAGTATAAATGGAGGTCCAGAGCCCACAAGAAGGACTCACGCCAGTCTCTTTTATGGATCCATGCCAGGAAGGCCCAAAGGTCAGTGGCGGAAACCAGAAAGTCCATGCCAGTGGGGTGAAGGAGCTGTGCTGGTGGGATGAGGGTTCTATGCTGGAGCTGAGAAGTCAGATTCACAATAAAGACCAGGGCTGTCCTGAAGGCACCACAATCATCCTCAGCGACACGGAGGTCCCAAGCTCCTCCCACGACAAGCACAGTCCAGTACGTGCCAAGAAGCCAGTGTGACAAGTTCATCCTGGAGATCAAGTGGCACACGTCTTCCTCTTTGGAGCCAGGAAGCAATGCTTGATGTGAGGACGAACGCTTCTCCAGCAGAACCAACAGCTCAAACAGCAGCTCGTAGGAGAACCCACAATACCTCGATGCAATAATGCCTTAACACCTTAACACCTCCCTTCTTCTCCACCTATTTATCCTGGCAACTATCCTCAAGTGGAGCATCTTTGCTCAATGCCATGCTGATGTAATCCAGCTGGTGTTAAGTGGACCACTAGTTCTTAATCCATAACAGCAGCACATGGGAGTATCTCCAAAATAGATTACATATTAGCTCATAGAGCATGCTTAAGTAAATGGAAAGAAATTGAAATTATCCCATGCATATGATCAGGTCATAGCATGATGAAATTAAAAATCAGTGACAAAAGAAAATCACAAAAGTGTATAAACACATGGAAATTAAATAACATCCTCCTGAATAGCCAACTGGCCATAGATTAAATTACAGAAGAAATTAGATAATCCTACCATTGAATGACAATGGCAATATGACATAACAGAACTTATAGCATACAAGGAAAGCAGTTCTATGAGGGACATTTATAATGGTGAACTTCAACATCAGAAAAATAGAGCAAGATTGAATGAAGAACCTAATGTTGAACCTCAAGCTCCTGAAAAAAAACAAGAGCAAGTTAAACCCAAAAGCACAATGAGGGCAGAAATCAGAGCAAAAATTAATGCAATTAAGACTAAGAAAATGATACAAAGAATTATTGAAGAGCTGGTTCTCTAAAAGAGTAAATGAAATTGATAAACCCTTAGTCAACCTTATCTAAAAAAGGAAAGACCCAAATCTATGCAGTTAGGAAGGAAAAGAGCAAAATCACAATATAACCTGGAGAAACCCAGAAGATCATCAGTACCTACTTTGAAAGCCTGTACTCATAATAAGATACTCATAACAATTTTCAAAATAAATGGACAGATTCCTGGAAGCAAGCATTACCTGGATGCCAAAAGCAGAGATGGATCCAACAAAGAGAGAGAGAGAGAAAAAAAAAAGAACTACAGGCCAATCTCCTTAACAAACAAAACTAAAAGTCCTTAATAAGATACTGGGAAACAGAATGCAGCAAATCATCAAAAAGATTATGCACCATGACAAAGTAGGGTGCATTCAAAGCATGCAGGGATAGTTCAACATATGTAAATCAATAAATGTAATACATCATATCAACAGAGGCAAGGATGAAAAGTGCATGATCATCTCAATAATTAGATATAGGTAAGGACTTGATAAAGACTGACACCTCTGCATGATAAAACCCTATAGAAAGTCTTTATATTAATCTGATAAAATCCATGTATAATAAACCAATGGCTGACATCATAGTAAATTGTCAAAAGCTAATAGCTTTCTCTAACATCAGAAACAAGTCAAGGGTGCCCACTATCACCCCTTCTGTTCAATGTATTTCTGAAATTATTAGTCAGAACAATAGATGAACAAAAGAAATGAAAGGAATATGGATAGGAAAGGAAGAATTTAAATTATTTGTTGATGACATGATATTCTATATAAAAAATCCTAAAAAAATCTATCAAAAAACTCCTTAGAATAACCAAATTTGCCAGTGTAGCAGGATACAAAGTCAGCACTCAAAAATCAGCAGCACTCCTAAAAAACAAATAAACTCTCTGAGAGAAAAATTAAGGAAATCACACTTTATAATATCAAGAAAATGACAATACTTAGTAATTAATCTAATAAAGGGAGTGAAAAACCTATACATTGGAAACTATAGTACTCTGAAAAAGAAGATCAAAGAGGACATTAGGAAATGCAAAGATATATCCTGTTCTTGGATAGGAAGAACTAAGATAGTAAAAATGATCATACTTCCAAAACTGTCAAACAGATTTAGTGCATACTTAATGCAAAATACCAATTGCATACTTCACAGAACTAAGAAAAACAATTGTAAAATTTATATGGAATCATAAAAGTCCTAGAATAGCAAAAGCAATTCCACATAACAGAGGCAAGGCACTGGGCATCACGATCTCTGAGTTGAAATTAATACTCCAACACTGTCATGATAAAAATGGCATGAAGAGGCAAAAAACAGACTCAAGGATCAGTGAAAATACAGGACACAGAAACAACTCCAAACACATCCAGCTACTGTATCTGTGACAAAGGGCTAAAACATGTTCACTATAAGGAAGACAGTTGCTTTAATAAACGGTATTGGGAAAACTGGCTGTCCACATGCCAAAAACTGAACCCAGTACCAAATCTCTTACCATGAACTAACCTAAAGTAAAAATTAATCAAAAATCTGAAGGTAAAAACTGAACTTAATCTGCTAAAAGTAGAATAGGTAAAACTTTTGCAGATATAGGTGAAGGCAAAGACTTTACTACAGAAACCTGACTGCATACAAAACATTACAAAGAATCAACAACTGGGATCACATCAAATTAAAAAGCTTCTGTACAGCAAAAGAAGACACTAAAAGAATGAAGAGACAAGCCATAGAATATGAATTTTTTAAAAAAAAGAATAAAATAAAACAAAACAGAACAAAGCACCAAAGATCCCCAGCTGCTTGGGGTCACTGGGAAGGGCCAAATAAACCCTTTAGATTTTAAAAACAAAAGGATAGAAACAATACAGAATTTCAAAAAAAAGTAGGAAATTAACACTAGTTAACACATTGCATATTGTTGTGTTAGAAGCAGTTGTTCAGATTACAAGATAGATGCATAAAAAATGACCAAAAAATCAAACACTAAAACTACAAAGTGTTCTTTTTGATGAACTCACAGAGATTAGTACTATAGTTTTATATATATATACATATGTACATACATATATATACATATATACACATACATACCACCTATTCCTCAAACAAAAGACTAACATCTAGAATTTATAAAGAACTCAAATAAATCAGACCCTCCCAAATTTAAAGACTCAATTCAAATATAGGCATTTAAAATGACTAGACATTTCTCACATGAAGCAGTATAGTCAATAAATATATGAAAATTGCTCAGCATCACTGGTCATTTGAGAGATGCAAATTAAAGCAACACTGAGATTCCATGTCACTCCAGAAATCAACCAATAACAAATCATCAAGAAATCAACCAATAACAAATGCAGGCAGGGTTGTAGGGACAAAGGAACCCTTTTACACTGTTGGTTGGAGTGCAAACTGGTATAACCAATGCAGAAACCAGTGTGGAGGTTCCTCAAAATACTAAAATTAGAGGTTGCATTCAATCCAGCTATTTCCCTTCTTGGTACCTTTGAAAGAGTTAAAAGCATCATATACCACAGTAACATATGCATGCCCATGTTTATAGCATAACAATTTATAATAGCTAAATCTTTGGAACAGCCATTTGCCCATCAAAAGATGAATGGATAAAGAAAGAATGATATGTACACACAATGAAATATTATTCTCTCATAAAGAAGGATAAAGTTGAGTCCTTTGTAGGGAAATAGATGTACCACATGACCAAAATACTGAGTGAAACAAATAGAACATATACGTTTAAATACACATTGTTTCTCTTGTGTGAGAAACGCAAAGGGTAAAAAAGGACCATAAGGGAGAATAAATTTTGGGAAGTAGGAAGAAGATGTTCAAATGGGAAAGAGAATAAGGGAGCAGGGACTGGGAATGGAGGGAAGAGAAAAGGAAAAGAAGAGAATAAAAGAAAAATATGGAGACAAATCTTTGTACAGGAGAAAGGAAGAATGGCTGAAGGGAAGGGAAGGAAATGGGAAAAGAGAATTAAAACATATATAGCTACATATTCCCTCTTTTTAAAAATTTTTTTTAAAAGGAAAAAGAGAAAAAACAAAACAAAACAAAGCAGTGTAAGGGTACAAGTAATGCAGAACTACAAAAAAAAAAAACCAGTAAGAAATCACCAGTTAATAGATTACACAATATCATCTTAGAGATAGTTGCTCAAGTCACAGTATCAAAGCATACAAAGTGGACATTCAAACAGTGAGATTGCAAACAGTTGTGTTCAATGATCCAACTAAAAACATTAATATGGTCAGCTATTTAACACCCCTAAACACACTTGCTGTTGTATCCTTTAGAGCACTTTTTTTACTTCTCTTTTTTACAACAAAATTTACACATTTTGGGTTTTATTACTCCTTAGTTCTTATTACCTTTTTTGGGGAAAAGAATAAAGTCAAATATGGCAAAACAAAGCTGTCAGTTAAAACCAAGGATAGACATAGCACATGATGTAAAAGCAGAGTACAAGGTTATCGACAATGGTTACCATAATGTCTCTTGTTCCCTTAAAAAGAATCGTCTATCTCATTAGATATTATAAACTTGAACAAAACAGAGAACAAGACCAATAAAACTTAAGCATTGTAAACATTACAGGACTTCCAAAGGAGACAACAGTCAAACCAGAATGGGCATCTTAGTGAATCTTATTGCCTTCAAAGTAGTTGCCTCTACCCTCAAACTTGATACTATCATACAGAATGGAACAGAGTCTAATCAGTCAAAACAAGACAGTGGGAGTATTACAGGACTTCAAAACAAGTTAATAGGAAATCAAAAAAAGTTACTATTATATACCCTGCAAATTTTTTAAATTTTCCCCTTAATTAAAAAAAACATAAAAATAACTAATTTTTTAATGAATAAGGGAGAGATTGAGATAAAACAGGACATAACAATATAACAATACAGGACAAAACATGACTGTTTCAGCAACCTAGTGCTTCACCACCAAATACCCAACCTAATAGTAATTACCATAGTGTCTGTCTTTTTCCTTGAAATATTTGAATAAAACTTCATATACTATAGCTTCAAATATTTCCATATCAAGAAGCCCAGAATAGAGCCTTTCCAATTAACAAGTGAAAACTTTATAAGGCTTCAAGGCCACATAATGGGGAATCATGATTACCACATATTTTTATATATTTGAATCATTACTTACATTAGGGAAATTATTCAATATTCACACATGCGAGATTGATTTATTTCACTTATGAGTATGGTCTCAAGCTGTGCCCATTTATTGATAAATATCTCAATGTGATCCTTCTTTATAGCTGAATAATACTCCATTGTATAGAAATATCACAACTTTTTTATCCATTCGTCAGTTGATGGACACTTGGGTTGTTTCCAAGATCTGGCGATTACAAATTGTGCTGCTATAAACATAGGTGCACATATATCACTGTGGTATGATGCTTTCAGTTCTTCTGGGAATATGCCTAGAAGTGGAAAAGCTGGAATAAATGGGACTTCCAATCCCAGCTTTTTGAGATATCTCCAGACTGACCTCCACAAAGGTTGCAGCAGTCTACACTCCCACCAACAGTGTAGGAGAGTTCCTTTTTCACCACAGCCTCTCCAGCATTTGTTGTTGGTTTTCTTGATCCTGGTCATTCTTTCAGGAGTGAGATGGTATCTCAGTGTGGTTTTAATTTGCATTTCTCTAATGACCAATGATGATGAGCATTTTTTCATGTATTTATTTGCCATTTGCATTTCTTCATCTGAGAAGTGCATATTCATCTCAGATGCCCATTTTTGGATTGGATCTTTGAATTTTGGGGGTCTGAATTTTTTAATTTTTTATATGTTTTAGACAAGAGTCCCTTGTCTGAGAGAGAGTTCACTAAAATCTTTTCCCAGTTTGTGGGTTTTCTTTTCACTATGCTGGAGATATCTTTTGACATGCAGAAACACCTTAATAAGAAGTGGTCCCAGTTATTGATTCTGGGAAATATTTCCCGTGCGGTTTGAGTCCTGTTCATGAATTCTCTACCTACTCCTATGTCTCCAAGGTTTCTACCCAATTTGTCTTCCAATAGATTTAGTGTTTCTGTTTTAATATTCAGATCTTTGACCCATTTAGATTTTAATTTAGTACATGGTGATAGACATGGGTCTAGCTTTAGTTTTTGGCAAGTGGAGAGCCAGTTTTTCCAGCACCATTTATTAAAGAGACTGTCGTTCTTCCAGTGAACCTGCTTGGCTCCTTTATCAAAGATAAGGTGGTTGAGTGTGTTTGTAGTTGTGGTTGTATCTTCTAATCTATTCCATTGATCTTTGGCTCTGTTTTGATTCCAATACCATGTTGATTTTACTACTGTTGCTTTGTAGTATAACTTCAAGTCAGTGATTGTGATGCCTCCTGCCTTGCCTTTGCTTAGAATTGCCTTTGCTATTCTAGGTCTCTTCTGGTTCCAGATGAATTTTAGGAGTGATTTCTCTAGATCTATGAGGTATGTTGATGGTATTTTTATTGGGATTGCATTGAATCTGTATAAGAGTTTTGGGAGAATGGCCATTTTCACAATGTTTGTTCTTCCTATCCATGAGCAAGGGATGTTTTTCCATTTTCTGAGATCATCTTCAATTTCTTTTTTCAGTGTATTATAATTTTCCTTGTATAGGTCTTTCACTTCTTTCATAAGAGTAATTCCTAAATATTTCATTTTTTTTTGCTTGCTAATGTGAAGAGTGTGATTTCTCTTATTTCCTTCTCTGTGATTTTGTTGTTCATGTATAGGAATGCTATTGATTTCTGAGTACTGATTTTGATTCCAGCTACATTACTGAATTTATTTATTGTATCTAAGAGTCTTTCAATGGAGTTTAGGGGGTCTTCTATGTAGAGTATCATGTCATCTGCAAACAATGATAATTTAACTTCTTCTTTTCCTATCTTTAGCACTTTTATTTTTCTTTCTTGCCTAATTGCTCTGGCTAGTACTTCCAGTACTGTCTTAAATAGGAGTGGTGATAAAGGACATCCTTGTCTTGGGCCTGATTTTAAAGTAAAGGCTTTCAATTTTTGGCCATTTAGTATGATGCTGGCTGTTGGTTTGTCATAAATGGCCTTTATTATATTGAGGTAAAGACCATCTATTCCAATTTTCTGTAAAGTTCTTATCATGAGTGAATGTTGGACCTTATTGAAGGCTTTTTCTGCATCTATAGAAATGATCATGTGATTGTTACTTTTGGCTTTATTGATATGGTGGATTACATTTATTGATTTACGTATGTTGAACCATCCTGGCATACCTGGGATGAATCCCACTTGGTCATGATATATAATCTTCTTGATGATTTGCTGCATCCTATTTGCCAATATTTTATTGAGGATTTTTGCATCTGTGTTCATTAGGGAGATTGGTATAGTTGTCCTTTTTAGTTGGGTCTTTGTCAGGTTTTGGTACTAGAGTAATATTTGCTTCCAGGAATGACCTAGGAAGGATTGCTTCCCTTTCAACTTCATTGAATAGTTTGAGGAGTGTCGGCATTAGGTCTTCTTTGTATTTCTTGTAGAATTCTGCAGTGAATCCATCTGGGCCTGGGCTCTTCTTTGTAGGTAAGGACTTAGTTACATTTTCAATTTCATTAACAGAGCTTGGGTTATTCAACTGTTTTACATCCTCTTGATCTAGCTTTGGTACTTCATATGTTTCTAAGAATCTGTCTATTTCTTCTGTGTTATCAAACCTTTGAGAGTAGAGGTTTTTGAAATAGGTGTTCATGATCTTCTGTATTTCTATTGGGTCTGTAGTGATTTCACCTTTTTCATATCTTACTGCATGGATTTGAGCCTTCTCTTCCCTTTTTTTAATAAGGTTGGCTAGGGGCTTATCGATTTTATTTATTCTTTCAAAGAACCAACTCTTTGATTCATCGATTCTTTGGATTGTTTTCTTAGTCTCTATTGCATTGATTTCTGCTCTGATTTTTATAATTTCCTCTCTTCTTTTGGCTTTGGGCTTGACTTGCTCTTCTTTTTCTAGCTGTTTGAGGTGTAGCATCACATTATTTATTTGTATTTGTTCTAATTTTCTGACTTGGGAACTCAGTGCAATGAATTTTCCTCTTAGGACGGCTTTCATTGCATCCCACAAATTCTGGTAAGTTGTATCTGCATTTTCATTTTCTTTTAGGTATTGTTTAATTTCTTCTTTAATTTCTTCTGTGACCCACTGATTACTCAAGAGTGTGTTATTCAGTTTCCATGTGTTTGTGGGATTTTTGCAGTATCTTTTATCATTAATTTCTAATTTCAGAGCGCTATCATCCGATAACATGCAAGGGATGATTTCAACTCTTTTGCATTTGTTTAAATATGTTCTGTGAGCTAATATATGATCTATTTTAGAGAATGATCCATGTACTGCTGAGAAGAATGTGTATTCTGATGTTGGGTGGAACATTCTGTATATGTCTATCAAATCCACTTGTTCGCAGGTGTGATTCAGTTCTGTTACTTCTTTTCTCATTTTCTGTCTGGTTGATCTGTCCCTTGGTGTCAATGGCGTATTAAGCTCTCCTGTTACAATTGTGTTACTGATAATTTGAGTTTTCATTTCTGTTAATAATTGTTTTATATAACTTGGTGCTCTGGAGTTTGGTGCGTATATATTTAAGATAGTTATCTCTTCCTCTTGGAGTTTTCCCCTTACGAGTATGTAGTGACCTTCTTTGTCCTTTATGGTCATTGTTGGTTTAAAGTTCACGTTGTCTGCAAACAGAATGGCTACTCCTGCCTTTTTTTGGATTCCTGCTGCATGAAGAATTGTTTTCCATCTTTTGACTTTCAGTCTGTGAGTATCCTTCTGGGTTAGATGGGTTTCCTGTAAACAGCATATGGTTGGATTTTGTTTCTTGATCCATTCTGCTAGTCTGTTTCTTTTGATTGGTGCATTGAGACCATTTACATTAATGGTTATTACTGTTAAATGCTGGTTAATTGTAGGAATGTTATCTCTCTGCTGTTGCATCTTTATCTTTCTGTTCTGCTTAATTATTTGCTTTGCTTAGTGGTTTTTTCCTTTGTGTATCTAAACTGTCTTTCAATATTTTCTGCAGGGTTGGTTTGGTGCTCATGAAGTTCTTCAGCTGTTCTTTGTCATGGAAGTATCGTATTTCACCATCAATTTTGAATGATAGTTTTGCAGGATATAACAGTCTAGGTTGGAAATCATTTTGCTTTAGGATCTGGAATACTTCACTCCATGCTCTTCTTGACTTTATTGTTTGTGCTGAGAAGTCTGCTGTGATTCTGATAGGTTTTCCTTTATAAGTGATCTGTCTTTTCTCTCTGACAGCTTTTAATAATCCATTCTTGTGTTGGATTTCTGGGATGGTGATTATTATATGTCTGGGTGTAGTTTTATTTTGATTATGACTATTTGGAGTTCTATATGCTTCACTGATCCTGATGTTGGTTTCTGATCTCATCCCTGGGAAATTTTCAGCTATTACTTCTCTAAATATCCTCCTGACATCCTTCATGTTGTCTCCCTCTCTTTCATTAATCCCTATCATTCTTATGTTATTCTTCTTTGCATCGTCTTGCAGTTGTTGAATTGTTGTTTCCTGATTCCTTGTTATTTTCAAAAGATCTTTCCTTTCCTGTTCACTAGCTGCAATCCTGTCTTCAAGGTCTGAAATTCTATCTTCACTTTCATTGAGGTGGTTTTTACAACTTTCAGTGGAGTTTTTTATTTCCTGTATATCTCTGTACATCTGCATTATGTATTCTGTTTGTTTCTTATATTGCTCATCTAGGGATTCTATCTTTTTGTTTAGTTCCTCCAATTTTTTATCTGTATTTTCTTTAGATATATTCAGAATCTCTTTCATTTCTTTTATCATTTCTTCTTTTACCTGGGAGATTATTTCGAGTTTGAATTTCTTTAAAGCTTCCTGGAGTTGCTTGTTAATTTCAGTAGCCATTGTGTCTGATATTTGAGGTGAATGGCATATATTTTCTTCTATATACATTGCTCCTAGGGTTTCTTGAGATGGGCTAGAAGTTTGAGGTTGTAATTTGGTCTTTCGTTTTGTTATTTTCCTGTATTTCTGTGTTTCAAGTGTTATTTGAAAGCTTCCTCAAGGTCTGTTGGAAATCCCCTTCTATGCTTGCAGCTCCTGAGACTCTGGCACCCTGTTACCCCAAGCCACTGGGCCTTTAGAACCAATGGCCCTCTTTGCCTGTTTAGAACTCCATAGCTCCTGATAAGCTGGGCTTCAGGGACACTGTGCGCCCACCTGCTTGTTGGAAGCTCCACAGTTCTCCAAGCGCAGCCGGGATGGGGAGGCTGATGTAGATGCCTCAAATCCACTTATCTACTTCACTGCACCCGGAAGCCTGGAGGGTCCCGAACAGTCTGGGCTTTGGGCAGAGTGTGCTGAGCACTTACCACGGGCCGTGGGGCTTCTGGAACCTGCGATGCTCCCCTGCTTGCTGAGATATCCACAGTCCTCCAGACACATGGAGAGGTGGATGCAGGCACCCCAGATCTGCCCAGCCCCTCCTCTGCACACCGATGGTGAGGTGCAGAAGTCCCAAATAGGCTGGGTTCCGGGGATAGCATATGCCCGCCTACTTGTTGGAAGCTGCACAGTTCTCCAAGCGCAGCTGGGATGGGGAGGCTGATGTAGATGCCTCAAGCCCACTTATCCACTTCACTGTACCCGGAAGCATGGAGTGTCCCGAACAGTCTGCACTTTGGGCAGAGTGCCGTGAACGCTTACCACAGGCTGCGGGGCCTCTGGAACCTGTGATGCTCCCCTGCTTGCTGAGATATCCACAGTCCTCCAGACACACGGGGAGGTGGATGTAGGTGCCCCAGATCTGCCTAGCCCCTCCTCTGCACACCGATGGTGAGGTGCAGGAGTCCCAAATAGGCTGGGCTCCGGGGATAGCGTGCGCCCGCCTACTTGTTGGAAGCTCCACCTAGCTACATATTCTCTATGACAATTGTAATCAATATGTTTAATAATACCTACTAATAAAAAATAGTTAAAACAGCAAAAGAAAAAAAGAAATGAAATACAATGCAAAGACAAAATATAGAGTGAAATGCGCATCTCTAGAGATAAGGGAAGAAGAAATAATGCAAATATATCTGAAGAGAATTGTACCCAAGCAAAGAAAAAGTGCTGCCACCTCTGGAAAGGTGCCAGACAGTAGTGCCAATCTGAATGGAAGGAGCCAGGTAAAAAGCTTAAGCAATCAAAATCCGAAATACTGCAGACACTACCTCTCCCAAGCTCATAAATAACTGTAAGCCACTGGAGTACAAAGCTCATGCAGCCTCCTTGCCTGCAGTGTCACTGAGCATGCCCAGCAGCAGCATCCTAGGGGTGGGCTCAGCTGCCTGCTTCCCAAGGAGCCTGGCCCCAGTGTTACATGCCAGTAAGACAGTCATGCACTAGCTGTTTCCAGATCTACCATGAACCAAGGGTCATGGGCAAAGAGTAGAGGTGGCTTTCTCAGGAGAACTGCCTGCAAACTCATTGGATTGGAATCTTTAAAAAGTAATTATAGCAAATATCAATAAGAAAGCAAGAATATCTCTGTTGTCTATAATCTGAGAATTAGGTAGCAGGGCCAAGATACTGCAGGGCTGATCAGATACTCAAAGCAATGATGTCTTCATTTATGGTTTGGGACTATTCCTGACCCAGGTAGCTTCTGAAGCATAATAGGAAGTTAGAGATACCTTGAATACCATATTCAAGTATTATTAAACTGTTAGTAATAATGCATATACAATAATTATACTAATACAAATATTGAAAATAGATAGAAAAAGAATTCTATAATGCACTTCCCTAATTTTATATAAGGTTAGAGTATATGTTTTTCATACATACATTTTATATACTGATATCATGGTATCTACACCAAGCATTACAACCTGAATTCTTAAAAACCTAACTGGGAGAGACATACAAGTGTGACTGACTGTGATACAGGGAGCAAGGGAGGGAGACTGAAATAGCAATGAATCAGATGTAAAAAGCCAGGCTGTACAGCACAAAAGGCACGTTGTTTGGCCCTAAGTGAGGGTTTATTCATTCTATCTGTACATTTGAGGAAAAGAGAAATGTCTTTCCCAACCCCAAGGCAAATTTGGGTAAGAGATTTCTTTCTTTGAATGGTTTGGATTTTGCTGCATTTTAGCAAGAGTTTTGGGTCCCACTCTAAGAGAGCCAGGGAAACAGAGAGAGAGAGAGAAGCAAGAAGGAAGAGAGTGAGGGAGAGGGAGGGGGAGAGGGATGGTGGAGAGGGGGAGGGAGAGAGAGAGGGAGAGAGGGAGAGAGGGAGAGAGCATTCTCTGACCCTTAACTAGGAAGATAGGGAGGCAAACATTTGGTCTTCCTTTTAAAAAATTTGTCTTTAGTTTTTTCTACATTTCATACATATACTTAAAAGATATTTTAAATTCCATACGTTTAAGGTTTTTAAAACAATTTTTAAAAGAGAATCAATCAAAACAAAACAAATGAGGGGTTTTAAGATATTTTTAAACCCCTTAGACTTTTGATGTCTTTTTACCCAATTTTCTGTTCTGCAGAAGCATAGACTTTGAATTATATTAGTTGATTGCTTTGTTATTTATTTCCATGTCTGAATATCATGCTTGAACTGCTATGTCCTAACCATTGTTAAATTTCTCTTATACAATGCTACAATATATCATTCACAATATGTCCTAATAATTCCTTGCATAACTGTTGGCCTCGGAGGAATGAACACTTATCTCACTGACTTCACACATTTTCCATTCTCCACCTTCGCTAGATAGTTGCACTACCCTTTGGGGCAGATCAACACATGTTTGTACCATGGAAATTAGATGAGTGCTCACTGCAATGTTTTCTTCTCCCTGAAATTAATGTTTGTCTTCTCATTTGCTTAGCTTACCCATCAGTCATCTGAGTCTCCCACAGATAATGAATCTCTTCTTAGTACATTAAAACACATTATATTATTCTTGGTATAGTAAAGCACATAAATTTTGCTTTCTTGAAGAATTCTTTTGGAGGCCTCAGAACTCCTGCACTGTTGGCTGTGTGCATCTCTCCTCATGAGAAAGATGGGAAGCCAATCACTTAATCATGTTTGGAGCCCTTATTCCTGCATCCCATGTTGTTATGGATTAAGAACTGGTGGTCAACTTAATACCAGCTGGATTACATCAGCATGGCATTGAGTGAAGATGCTCCACCTGAGGAAAGTTGCCAGGATAAATAGGTGGAGAAGAAGGGAGGTGTTGAGGGTTGAGGCGTTAAGGAGGCATTGTGGGTTCTTCTACAAGTTGCTGTCTGAGCTGTTGGTTCTCCTGGAGAAGACTTGGTCCTCACATCGAGCATTGCTTCCTGGCTCTGGAGGGGGAGACATGTGCTGCTTGGTCTCCAGGATGAGCTCGTCGCACTGCTTCCTGGCATGTACCTGACTGTGCTTGTCATCGGAGGAGTTTGGGGCCTCTGTGTTGCTGAGGACGGCTGTGGTGCCTTTCAGGATAGCCCTGGTCTTTGTTTTGAGTGTGACTTCTTGGCTCCAGCGTAGAACCCTCAACCCACTAGCATAGCTCCTTTATGCTGCTGGCATAGACTTTCTGGCTTCCACTGATGACCATTGGGTCTTCCCAGCATGGTGCTGTAAAAGAGACTGGAGTGAATCCTTCTTGTGGGCTCTGGACCTCCAGCTGGACTCGTGGAGGCATTGTTCTGAGCTCTGGATTTTTGTCTGGACTCATGTGGGACATTGCTGTGAGGTTTAGGCTCTTGACTAAATAATCTATGTCTTTGGTGTTGTGGATAGATTTCCTGCATTTTCCTGTGTTAACTCCCAGTGACCATTATAAAAATATTATATACTCCATGTCCTAAACCTAATTGTTCTCTGTGTACAACCCCTAACTACAACACATGTTTTCTTCTTTTTTGCTTTACTCCTTTTTTGATAGACAAATCCTCTACCAGTTTTCTGAGAAAGGATAGATGGGAACAAAGTTTTTGAGATATAATCTTCAATTTATAGCTTGGCTAGTTACATGATTTTTTTTTATTTCAAAGAAACTAAAATTAAACACAACAAACAGAACATACAAAAGCAATATAAAAGACATAAATTACAAACCAATACAACCAGAGATCATCACCATCATATTGTCTCTGGTTTTCTTCCAAATAGTTGTCCATGTTTTCATATACAGAGAGTTCATATGTATAAAACTGATCTGAACAGGATGAGGAAGGAGTTTTAGGTCTTCAGGACCAGATAATAGGGAAGTCAACAATGGATATCACACTGTCTCTCATTCTTTTCAAAAGAGCTGTCCATACCTTCATGTATGTTGAAATTAAACAAAACAAAACAGGCTAAGATCACTCTGAACAAAGAATAATAATATTGCTGGATTTCACATCATGATGCTATGGAATCAGCACTGGGTACTATCGTGTCTCTTTTTCTTCAAAGTATTTGTTTATTTCATCATGTGTTATATAATCAGTTTTCATAAACTGTTTATAAGTTCGGCACATGCATGAGTCTCTGCATGTATTTCTATCTTTTTTGTATTGGAGTGAAAAACAAAATAAAGCAAGACAAAACAAAACAAATTCCTATAAAAACATGAAATGAAAAAGTCACATAAAACCACAGTACAAGGTGATCTACAATGGTTACTATGTTGTCTCTTATCTTCAATAGAATTGTCTATATCATCAGGCATAGTATAATTGAATACAGCAGTACATAACAATATTAATAAAAACAAAACATTGTAGATAGTGTAAAGCTTCAAAAGCAGGTAATAATCAAACCAGAATAGGTATCCTACTGAATCTTGTCATCTTCAGTGTAGTTGCCTATACTCTCAGACTTGATACTATCAATCATAACAGATTTGAATAAAATCTGTCAATACAAAACAGCAGCCTAACAAACCAGATTCAAATAAGACCAGTCTGATAAAACAGTGTAAGTGATACAGGGCTTCAGATTAAGTTAATAAGAAATTAAGGATGATTATTGTACTATATCCTGCTATTTTCAGGATAGCTGTCTGTGCCCTCAAATCTAGTACAAGCAGACAAACTGGAACAGAATATAAACCATCTAAACAGAGCAGTGTGAATAATGTGGGTTTTAAATCCTGATATACCCTGATACACTTAACAATATCCTCTGCCTTCTTTTTTTAGACTATTCCTCCTGTTTCACTCCCACAGAGTGCACTGTACATTTTGGGTTCCACCAAATCCCTCAGTTTTTAGATTGTGTGTGGGGGGCAACCTGCTATTTGCCTAAGTGGTTCTGAACCTTCTCATTCCTGGACTTGATCTCAAGTTGTATTCCTTCACCTACAAAGGTCTCAAGGTTTTCCTTCATTATAGCTGAGTAGTTCTCTATTAATAAGTATCTTCTACTCTAAGTATACTGTCTTTTCAACCTATCTGCAGGTGTTGGTCAAGTTGCCCCTATTTCTGTCTGGTTCCCTGTCACTTAGGGCATTGTTTTCTCATATTTGATTTTCAGTCCATAAACCCTTTTTTAGGTTACTTTTATTTCCTATAAAGAGCATCTCAGTGGACCCTACCTCCTGATATACTCTGCTTATGTTTCTCTCTTTTCTTTTAGTGTATCAAGGCCATCTATGTTAGAGATTACAGCCAACCTTCTCTGCCTCATTTCTGCTATGCTATTTTTCTGCCATTGGTTGTCTACTTTTCTCCTTCATTCCACTATCTGCTCTGTTCATTGAGGCCTCTCTGCCATTGTTCCTGAAATCTTGGTATTTCTTTTCTCTCTCTCTAGAATATCCTTCAGTATTCTCTGTAGGATTGGATTGATGGTCATGAATTTGCCCAGTTCCTCTTTGTCATGAATTCATCTTGTTTCTTCATTAATTTCTAAAGACAGTTTTTCAGGATACATCAATCTGGGATGGAGGTTATTTTATTTCAGGACTTGAAATACTTTGCTCCAAGCTCCTCTTGATTTGATGGTCTGTGTCAAGAAGTCTTCCTAATTTTTATGGGTTTTCCTTTATAGGTGATCTGTTTCTTTGCTCTGATGGCTTTTAATATTCTATTCTTATATTGCATTTCTGGGATCTTGATTATTATATGCCTGGGTGTAGCTCTGTTTTGGTTGTAGTTGGTTGGAGTTCTGTATGCCTCATACATCTGAATATCATTTCCTTTTCCTACACTTGGGAAGTTTTCCTTATTTCTGTGAGTAGCCTTTGTAATTCATTTGTGGTTACTCCTGCTTCTTCGCTCGTGTTTTTTATTCTTAAGTTATAGATCCTCTTGTCATCTTCTAGCCTTTGATTGTTACTTCCTGGTACCTTGTTATTTTTAAGAGATCTTTTCTTTCATGATCACACATTACAAATCTACTTTCAAGTTTCAAAAGGCTAACTTTAGTTTCTGTCAAGGCATTTTGCCAGCTTTCAATGGAGTTTTTCATTTCCTTGTAATTTCTTTGATCTGTTTCATGTATTCTAGATTTTGTTTATATTCTTCACCAAAGGTTTCTCTTCCTTTTCTGTGTCCCTCCATTCTTCCATCTGTGTCTTCTTGAGAGGGGCTTAGCATTTCTGTTATTAATCTTTTTATATTTTGCCTCATGGGTTAGAATTTCAGATTTAAGTTTGTCTATGAGGTCACAAAGGTATTCTTTATGTCGGCTGATGTTGTGGCCAATATTGCATGATTGCTGCACTGGTTCTCTTCTGTATTTACCTCTCCTGAGCTTATTTTCCCAGGGTCAATGGCTGGAGGTTTTTTCTTATTTTTTTCTCTTGTCATGTTTCTGGTTTCTTTCAGACAGGTGTGTGGTTGAGGTCTCAGGCCCTCTTTGTATTGCTTACAGTTTTTCTGAAGTGTGCTGGCTGGGGGCTTGCTGCCTTCTCCAGTTTACAGTTATCTGAGATGCACGCAGGGATGATGTGGGCTGACACCTCTTCTCTCAGCCAGTCAACCAGCAAGTGCCTTCAGCAACTTAGGCTGTGCTGTAGAGGATGGCACAGGGTTGGGACAGTTTTTTCCCTGGTTATTGGGTCCCAACCAGGGCCATGACTCAGCCCAATCAGGTCCCACCAGTCTGATTTGCACCAGAGGCAGCTGACTGACACCACCTGTGGCATTGGTCTCAGGCCTTGTTCTGCCCAACTCCAATATGTCTTCCAGCCAGCCACACCTGCTGTTGGACACAGTTTCCAGCACTCACTGAGAATTAATGGAGCTCTCCACCTTGGCTCCACTCCATGCTATGCCACATCCTCCCACCAAGAGCCTGGGACTCACCAATTCCTGTTATTAGCAGCCACAGCTTCAGCATGACTTTGAATTGTGAGACTCCACAGTGCACCCAGCACAGTGCGGGACAGGTCCCAGTGAGTGCATTAGGCTCCAGTCCTCCACCCATGTTTTTCCTTCCTCTTCCTATTTTTCTTTTTCCTTCAGTTTCCTCCTGGGTCATGAAAATCCTTCTCCCCTCATCTGTCCCTCTCCATGTTGTCAAACTCCAGTGTCTGAGCTGTTTTTCCCAGAGAGGCTCTCTATCCAGCTATCTATGAAGCCGCTATCTTCTTGTCTCTCTTCCCTAAATTTCTTGTAGAATTCAGCCATGAATGCATCAGGACCTGGGCTTTTCTTTGTTGGTAAGTTTTTAATTATGTGTTCAATTTCAAAAGCTACATCTTCAAAATATTCAAATATTCAAAATTGCTATATCTTTTTGGTTGAGCTTTGGTAGTTCATATGTTTCTAGAAATCTGTCCATTTCCTCTGTGTTTTCTACTCTATGTGAGTAGAGATTTTTGAAGTAGGTGTTCACGATCTTTTGAATTTCCATGGGGGTCTGTAGTAACATCCCTCTTTTCTATCCTTATTGCATGGATTTGGGTTTTTTCTTTTTTTTTTTTCTTGATATGGTTAGCTAGAGGTTTGTTCATTTTGTTTATTCTCTCAAAAATCAGCTTTTTGATTCATTAATTCTTTGTAATTTTTAGTTTCAATTGCACTGATTTCTGCTCTGATCTTTACAATTTCCTCTCTTCTATGAGCTTTGGGTTTAACTTGCACTTGTTTTTCTAGAAGCTTGAGATGAAGCATGAGGTTGTTTATTTGTGCTCATTCTTGTTTTCTTGATATGACAATTTATTACTATATATTTCCCTCTTAAGACCATTTTCATTGCACCCCACAGATTACAGTATGTTGTTTCTGCATTTTCATTGAATTGTAGGTATTGCTTTATTTCTTCTTTAATTTCATCTGTAGCCCACTGATTGTTCAGAAGGTTGTTATTTAATTTCCATGTATTTTGCAGGTTTGCAATTTCTTTTGCCATCTATTTCCAATTTCAGTGCATTATGGTCAGATATTATACATGGGATAATTTCAGTACCTTTGGAGTTACTTAAGAATGTTTTATGGGATAATATATGGTCTGTTTTTAGAGAATGTCCTATGTGTAGCTGAGAAGAATGTGTATTCTGATGTGGTTGGGTGGAATACTCTGTAAACATCTACTAAGTTCAATTGCTTGCAGGTACAATTTAGTTCTATTATTTCTTTGATGACTTCTTGTCTAGTTGATCTATTTCTTTGTGACAATGGGGTGTTAAGGTCCCTTGTTATAATTGCATTCTTGTGTATTTGGTTTTTCATGTCCATTAGTACTTGTCTTATATAGTTTGGTGCTCCGGCATTTGGTGCATATATCTTATAACTGTTAGTTCTTCCTCTTGAACTTTTCCACTAATGAGTATGTAGCAACCTTCTTTATCTCTTTTAATCATTTTAGGTTTGATTTTCACATTGTCTGCAAATAGAATAGTTACCCCTGTTTTTTTTTTTATGGGTTCCTGTTGCATGGAATACTGTTTTCCATCCTTTGACTTTTAATCTATGAGTTTCCTTTTGGGTCAAATGTGTTTCCTGTATACAGCATATTGTGGGATCATGTTTTCAAAACTATTTAGGTAAAGAGTGTGATACCCTTGTGAAACAAACTACAGTACAATAGGCTTATCTACAGACATGCTTAGTGCTAACTGGGTACTAGTGAGCTTTTTAAAAAAATAAAATAAAATTGGATTTGTAGTTATTTGAAGAAATTATTAACAAAGTGATAGAGGAAATTTTTCCTACTTAAGAGAAAATAATCATAGGCTAAAGATTTTATAGAATCTAGGAAAATATGACAGTCTATTTTTTGTCTTCTTACTTGAAAAAGAAAAAGACTAAGGAAAAGTATGTAGAAAAAAGTGTAATTTTAAGCCTTCAAGTGAGGAGGGTCATTATTTCTCAGAAGGAACCCTAGCTAGGGAGTGCTGGCTGAATGCTGGAGGAAGGAAAAGAGACTCAGGGGCTCTGAAGTCCATGCGGGAGGTCTTTCCAGAATTAGATTAATCCAAAAATTCCATTTGACCAAAGCAAGGATAAACAGGTATAGGGGGAAACCACCTCCAAAACAGAAGAACACAGCAGAGGCCAGATCTAGCCAACCATCGGGAGTAGGGATCATCTCTTCCATCCTCTTCCTAGAGAAGGAGCCCAGAGAACTGCTGTTCTAAAGGTCTAAAAGTGTGAGCAGCCCCACTGAGGGATAAACAAACAGAATTCACAGTTAGACGCTGTTTCTTACCAGCACTCTGTGGACATGCAGGACAGACACAACAATGAACATGACATAGCTAATGACCTCAAGGAACTTATAGTCCAGTGGCAGAAAAAAGAGAAGCACATGAATGGTTAAGTGAGATGACAGAAATAATGAGGTATCTAACTGATCCTACTTGGAAAGGCTGAGCTAAGAAGTTCCTCCTAACCCCCCTCCCATGACAAGAAGCTGGAGCTCAGTCTTGGATTAGTCTGGTGAATGGAAGGGAATTAGTCTAACATGGAAAAAAAATGAAAAATTCCAGGCAAAGGAAATATCCTGGCCAAGACAGGAAGGTTGAAGCAACACATCTTATTTGGCATGGTGGTAGTGATGCGATGCTCCTTAGACAGGGGTGTAACAAGAACTTCATGATAAGGGTATCATTTGAATTGTATCCATTGCTTCCTTATCAGTATCTGGTGATTCTGTCCCCGAGAATCCAACCCACACAACAACCTCTGACCCCAAATCTCAGGATGGAGATGCTGCTCTGCTAAGGAGTTCTAGGGGAGATGTAGAGCAGCCCATCTACTGGGTGCTCATAAGGTCAAGGGTGACACCATCTGTAACCTGCTTGTGCCATTATACTTTTCAAACTGTTAGTTTACCTGCTTTGCCAAGGTGAGTACCAATGTACATTGGTCTGATACCAAATGTTGCCTACAAAGAATTTTCAAATTAGCATAGCATTTGTAGTATGTCTTCCTTGAGCAAGATCTGTAAATAATCCATGCATTAGGAAATGCAAGACTGCAGTTGAACCTCATTACTTCCCCAGTAAATTGCTCCTCTCAGGCACACACATAGGCAGAGATCAAAATTCAGGCAGAGGAGTAACAATTTCTCTACTCAGATTTCAGAGTAACAATTTTTCTACTTAGATTTCATCTTCACTGGAGAGGATATTCTAAGCCAATGGGTCTTCTAGATGCCTCTCAGAATCTGAAGGTAAAGATAAAGAGAATCCCAGGATGGCAAGGCTTGCCCTAGAAGGTTACAATGACAGTGCCATCCACATGCAACCCTGAGTCCTGTACTAGGAGGAAAATGGGAGTACTGTGTGGCCTGAGCTTATAGAAAAAGGCCTCAGAAAAGGTGACCCCAGCCCTGTGCTGCTCCCTAGAACATAGAGAGATGCTCTAGGAGAGCTGGGTTGGGAGGGGGCAGTGAGCGCCATCTCTAAAGGGAAGTGTATCATCATCAGCACTGTTTAGGTTTGCCAGTGCACAATGCCTTCGTTGGCTTGGGTTGCTATAGCGGAATACCACAGACTGGGTGGCTTAAAAAAACAGATCTTTATTTATCATGGTTCTGGAAGTTAGGGAGTCCAAGACCAAAGTGTGGTCAACTCAGTACCTAGTGTGGAGCCTCTCCATGGTGTGTAGATAGCTATATTCTAGCTGTGTCTCTACATGCCATAGAGACGGGAGCGGGGAATCACTGTGTGTGTCTTCTCATAATAGCACCAATACTCATGATCTAACTACTCCTGAAGGCCCATCTCCAAACACTATCACACTGGGGATTATAGCTTCAACACACAAATTGAGAAGGAGAGGTCTAAACATTCAGTTCATACAATACTGTGATAAAAGCCAAAACCACTTTTAGTTAGAATTTTAATGTGATTTTAAGCCTCTTTAAACAATTCATTTATGTAGACCACTCTTACCCTGTCACTCTCTTCAGAAGCTCCATGATCTCTGGTCAAAACAGTTAAATGTAGGGTGTCATGACAACAAAATGGGATTTCGGAGCCCTATGTGGCAGCTGGTTGCTTAATGGGCAGCAGTCTACTCCAACTACAGATCATGTGCCTTCTTTGGAGTTAGAAACTTACTATGAACTGTTCAATAGCTCTTTAATATGAAATGGAGTAGGCTTTTGAATAATCACTTTACTCCAAGACATTAGCTCTGGCTCGTCACTTGTTTGTTCCACAAAAATACATTATCTCTCTCATGCTAGGCATAGCATTGGCACTCAGATACAATGTCCAGCAAGACTGGACCCATAAGAATAACAAATAAATGTAATGTGGTTGGGGTGTTATGAAGCTTAGCCTCGACTGGGAATGGGTAGGACAGGCATCATGACCAAAGAATAGCTTCTGTGGTGATGCAGTGGGGAAGGAAGTCTTGCAAGCAAAGGCAACGGGTTCAAAGCTCTGGGTGTGGCATATGGATGGGAAGTAATGAGAGATGAGGCTTAGCAGTTGGCAAGGGTCAGGTGTTAAACATATGCATGGCAAAGGCACTTGGATCTGTGCTTAACTGAGATTTGTCCACCAAATGTCTAGCATGTACTATGCACCCACAGGTATTTCTGGAGCTTCATTAAATATAATGACATAGGTACTTGGCTTTGCTAAAGAAATCACACATTCTCAGTTATGTCTGCCATGTAATGTTCAGGCTAAATCTTATCAAAGTAATGAACTTACTGTGAATATTCAGGCAATTGGTCAAAGACATGAGGAATGCCCACCTTCCTCATTCTTCAGATCACTTTTCCTTATCAGTCCTGCAACTTGGGCTACGTTAGCATCTTCCACACATCTGTTTCTTCACTCATCTCAATTCAGTTATCTTAGAACTCTACTTTTGCTGTTCCTCAGCACCCCTCAGATGCCCCAGCAAAGTGAGCCTGTGGACTGGGTAGCCTTCACTCAGGAGGGAAATGCGTATGAGTGGTGATATAGCTGAAAGCTGACAGAAAGGCAAGGAAGACATACCCCAAACCTGAAAGCCGATAAGGCAGTGAAATTTTCCATACAGTTGTGTATTAAAATTGCTTTCTGATCAAGTAAAAAGTGCCCCAGATGCCTGAGACCCTTGCTGAAACAGAAGACTCTCAGAAGTACTCAGAATTCAGCAGCAGCTACTGTCCCTTAGGGCCTGAATGACAAGAATAAAAGGCTTAGCTACAAGGCACACTCACCTCTTTCATGCTGAATGCCCTCTAAACATTCTGACAGAGGAAAGTTAATGCCTTATTAAAAAATGTAAAGTTTTTCTTTTGTGATAGTACTAGGAATTAAATCCGAGACCTCTGCACTAAGTTAAATCCCTAGCCACTCTTCCCCCTCTTATTTTGAGATGTGGTCTTACCAAATTGCTGTTATCCATACTGGAATCAAACATGTAATCCCCTACCTCAGTCTTCCAGAGTGCTGGAATTACATGTGTGTGCTGCCATGCCCAGCTGCCAAGATTCTTATAATATCTTGTGCACTTAATCTGATATGATCTGTCACTTGTGTTAAGGTACATGAACAAAATCTAGCTATACACAGACATGCAGTTGAAAAAGGGAAGTATTTTATAACTTTACTTAGTCATAGAGTAGAATCTGAAGCTGTTTCTTACACATTTAATTCTGTATTACATGAATACATTTACCTTTCTTATACTACAAATGGCTTTTTTTCACAGCATGATAACATTATACATTGGTGATTGAGGAAATGTGAATGTGCTGATTTTTGCAGATCATCCAAAAGTCTACACAATTCATAAAGCACTATGTATCATAAAAAAACATCCAGGGCTGAGCATGGTGGCACAGCCTATAATCCAAGCACTCCAGTGCCTGAGGCAGGAGGATCACTGCAAATTCAAGGCCAGCCTGAGATACATAGCAAGCTCATGGCTAGCTTGAACTGCATGGCCAGACCGTGGCTAAAAAAAAAAAAAAAAAAAAAAAAAAAAAAAAAAAAAAAAGAAAAAAAAAACAGAAAAAAATAATGACCGTGAGTCTTATTGTTATAGGCAACTGAGTTAGAAATATTATAGGCAGTCAGATAGGGCTTGGCCTTCAAAGTAGCCAGTACAGAGGACCAGATATCTTGTAACCTTGCAGGAGACAGATACCTCCTGTTGTGGGCCAGATCTCAAGACAAAAGGCAAAACAAATGCAACCACACTGTAAGTGTAAACATCAGAGACTGATATTCTAAATAGGTATGGGTCATCTTGAGGAAGCCAAGAGCCACCATCCCAAACCCCTACAGGAAGAGTCACTGCTCCTTAAGAATGCTCACTTGCTATGCGACTGGCTTCCCCATTTGTCTCTGATTTGGTCAGTTCTACCTGAACAATTAATCTTAATGGTTGACCATAGTTCTGTCTCACCTCATGCGCATCTGCCTTGCAAATTCCCAGGTTTTCCCCATCTTGGACTTGTCTCACCTCACAGTTTTACTCTATAAAAGTCCCTAGAAAAGACAGTCTTTGGCAACCCACTTGGCACTCCTTCTGTCTCTCCCTCAGACAGAAGCTTTCTTTCTCTCAATAAACATATTCTGCTCTTAACCTCCATTGTTTCTAAAATTCATTCTTCGATCTTAGAGAACAAGAACTCACACTAGACATACAGAATGCCGGGAGTTTCATTCCCCTATATCATTATTGAAAAAGTCAAATTTACCATGGCAGACAACTAGTTCTCCATAATTCAAATTGTTGCTTAAGAGTTTTACTTTTGTCATTGCTAACAAATGCTGCCTATTGTTTTCCTTGGAGTAATGGCCAGTCATTCTTTCAGGTAAAAATGATATTCCATGGATTCAGCTTAGAAACCAATTTCACAAATGCTTTTCCCTCAAACAGCCATGATATTTCAGGGTGCAGAAGTGCTTGATGTAGTTTTTTTTTCATTTTGTCACATAGAATATTAAGACACTCTCAAGGGTAGAAGTCAGTAATTTAAATGAAATTTTTAAATGAGGAATGAAGCTACCTTGGTTCATGCTCACATGGTGGCCATTTTACGCCCAGGGAGAGGACTAAGAGAACAGCTCTGCACTGTGCACATATCAAAAGGTGAAGCAGTCAGGTAATATTTTGGGGTTAGATCTCCATGGATCTGCATATCTTTGAAAACAGTTTACCTATACAACTTAGTAGAGCCATGTCAAAAATGCCTTCAGTCCTGAGGAAGTTTACCATTTCCCTTAGGCAGCTGTTCATACACTGTGTCAACCTGAGAAGTTTAGAGGTTTAACTAAGCCACTCAGCAGGGAGCCAGGGTCCTCACTTTATAAACCTCCTCAGCCTGCCCTAGAGAAAGGCACAGAGATGGTGTGAGTGTTACACTCACCCTGGAAGTGTGGTAGCCTGCTTACAATATAAGAAAGGAGAACAGGCTTGTTTTCTCCTCCCTACTTCTTTTGCTCTTGGTGATTTTGCAGTCTTCTGCTGCCTTGAACTGTTGCCCCTGTGCCATGTCAACCTGCTTTAGAGCCAACTAATTATGGACTGAAACTAAGCTGTGAGCCAAATAAGCCTTTCCTTCCTTCTTTAGTTTTGGTGTCAGATATTTTGTCTCAGCAATGAGAGAAAAGTAACCAAGACAGAATTTGGTACCGGAGAAGTATGGTCATTGCTATGATTATAGCTGACTATGTGGGTCAAGAGCATTTTGGGACTGGCTTATGGGAAGAGTTCACGAAGGTTCAGAGATGTCGCCTGAAAGAGCTAGAAAGCCTCAGGATGTTCTGTATGGGAGATTCTGGTCAGAGCTCAGAAACCACAGGCTGATAGAAATGCAGCTGGTAAAGACCAGGCTTAAGAGGTTTTGGCCAGGAAAGACTGATGGGTGCTGGATTCCAGATGATATATGTTATGGCTTGGCAAAAAGTTTGTCTGAATTTTGTTCCAGAGACTTTAAATGAAACTAAAATTAAAGATGGCAGACCAATTAATCTGGCAGAAGAAATTTCAAGGAAGTCAAATGTTGAGGTGGTAGCATGGCTACTGTTGAGGCCTTTTAGCCAGAATTATGTTGAGAATTAAGAGGAAAGAGCCCAGCATGATGATTTAAAATGTGAATTTGGCCAGAAAGGAAGCTCTAGGAAAGCTGTGGATTATAAAGATAGAGCTGAGGATATCTTGACTGATGCGGAAGAAAAGAAGAATATAAAAGATGGCCTAAGGGTATCACAAGGAGCAGCAAGACTCCACCCTTTGCAGTCTCAAAACTGCAAAAGTGAAAGACTTTGCTTTGAGGAAAAAGCTGCAGAGCACCATGTTCCAGAACAAGAGTGGCCACATCAGGCTCCACAATGGCAGCAGCACAGAGAATTCACTCCTTAGAATTGGATTCAGAGTGCCCAATGATACAGGCACGTGGCCCCTATAGCCAAGAGAGAGGGAAGCCTAGCCACTGCTCCAGGTGGCAGCGGACATTATTATTATCCTCTTGGTGCTGGTGTTAGGTGCATGCAGAATGCAGGAGTTATGAGGTTAAAAAGGCTCTCACTCTGATTTCAGGCAGTGAGCTTCTGAGAGGGCAGATGTGAAATGTGAGTGTGAAGCCAAAAGTGCAGTAGAGACCTCAGAAATTTGGAAAAGCCAGGAACATGGATTACCTAAGGAAAGCTGCAAGGAGCAGGCAAAGCAGCCTAAGAGAGAATGTGGGAGCTATAATACTAGAAGTGCTGTAGGAATGGAGCCATGAAAGCTCTCTGGAGCTCACAATGTGCCACAGATTGCCTCTGATGCTATACATGGGACTATAGGGCTTAATGTTTGCCTAGTTGGATTTTGGACTTGCTTTGGTCCCAGTTCTTTGTATCCTCATTTGTAACACTTGGAATAAAAATGTCTATCTTATGCTATTGAATATTGGAAGGGTTTAACTTTTCATTTGTACAGCAGCTTGCAGCTAAGAGTTTGTCTTATATCTTAGCAGAGACGTGGGACTTAGATCTTTTCAGCAGTCCTGAAACTGTTAGGACTTTGACAACTCTTAATAGATGAACTAAATGCCTTCTGCATAAAGGGATGTGCATCACCATTTGGAGGAGTAGGGAATGAGTGCTATGGTTCTAATGTAAGTTAATGTTGATAGATTTAATAGTGATTTTTAAAAATTGTTAAATCTGTGTTATAATGATCAAGTTGTGAAATTATAAGAATATGCATGTTTTGTATCTGGAAACAGGTTTAAAGAAATGTGTCTCACTGGCAAGTTGACAAAGGGTAGACTGTAATTGTTAATACGTTGTGTCAACTTGAGTTTAGAAGTTTAAGTGACCACAGGGAGCCAGGGTTCTTACTTTGTAAATATTCTCAGTCTGTGCAATAGGAGGGCACCGAAGTGGTGTGAGTGCTATACCCACCCTTGTGGGTGGGATGGCAGCCTGCTTACTATAATCCCCACCCCCTTTGCTAATGTTACTTTTGCTGTCTTCTGCCACCTTGAACTCTTGCTCCTGGGCCATGCCAGCTAATTACAGACTGAAACCTCCACAAACCATGAGCTAAATAAACCTTTTCTTTCTTAATTTTGGGTGTTAGGTATTTTGTTTCACCAATGAGAGAAAAGTAACTAAGACAGCTTCCTTGCAAACATTTGACATAATACTTATAATATTCATTATACATAATTAATTATATCATCTTCCCCCCCCCCACAACTATTAGTTCCTTTAGGGCAAAAACCACATCCTATTTACTTTTGAATCCCTAGGTCTTAACAGTTTTGGGTTTATATCAAGTGCTTCATATTTATTTGTTGAATGAATATCTTGTATTGAAGACTGTATTATATGACAACAATAATATGTGCTTCTCCATGTTCTTCTATAGTCTTTCTGGTTCTTATTCAGAGGCTTATATTCCCCTCTCCTTTTACCAGGTAGGCCTTGAAGACTGCACTGAACAACAGAGAACTGTTGAAGAGATGTGTTATGGTTCATATACTATGTCAACTTGAGAAAATTAGACATTACACTGAGAGACTCATCAGGGAGCCAGGATCCTTACTTTGGAAATAACCTCATCCCGTGCAAGAAGAAGGCACAGAGATTTTGTGAGTATACCTACCTGGAGTGTAGGGTAGCCTGTTTACAATATAAGGGAGAAGAAGAAGCTTGTTTTTCCTTTTGTTCTGGCTGCTCCCTTAAAGTGTTGCCCCAGTGCCATGCCACTCTGCCTTGGAGCCAGCTGATTATGGACTGAAATCTTCACAAACAGTGAGCTAAACCTTTCCTTTCCTCAATTTGGGTGTTGGGCATTTTGTGCCAGCAACAACAGAAAAGTAACCAAGACAAGATGCTACATGACTTCTGAGACTAAGTTTCTAAAGTGTCAGGCACTGATTTCCGGATCTCCTGGATCACTCACACTTGAACTCAGCCCTAAATGTGAGCAAGTTCAAGCAGCCTGTGGATGGGACTCCAGGGAAAGGACCTTGGGAACCTGGATCAGTTGCCAACTAAGTCCTCAACCTAAATCCATGGGCCAACTTGCCACAGAAGAGCCACAAGGGCAAGAAGCATGGCTTTGTTTCCCTGGGGTACTCTGCTCACGCTTCACAGTCTGTCCCCTGAGACTAGTGCTTTTGTAAATATAACCTAGATCACATAAATAAGCAAGCAAGAGGCAAGCTCATAGATAAATAATACTCACACAAAGTATGCATGTAGGCATTTAATATGAAGAATTACAACTCTTTATAACTTTAATTACGATTCTAGGAGACAGAAGTATAAGCATAAAAGGGATTCTCTATACTAATTATCTAAGTGTATACTTCAAATGACAAATGTGCCCAATATTTGTAACCTTTTCTCTGTTCTGAATATTTGCTGAAATAAAAATTTATGTCTGCTGAGTCTAATAAAAATTAGTTTATATTATATCCATCTTTTGAAATTTTCCTAATTTTGACATAACTTTTTGACAAAGTATTAGTTTGAAATGGGTTAGATAATTCTAAGATACTAAAAACTAGCTATTAACTACAGTTAGCTCTCCAGATCTATTTTTAGCAGATAAGCTCTGAACTGCTTTTTTATAGCAATGAGTTTATGGGGGCATCCGTTTTGCTGGGTTTTGCCTATTCTGTTGCTTAGGCCTTTACAAAGTGGGTCCCTGCCGAGTTAGTAATGTGACCTATAAAGAATCAAGCAAAAATATTGAAGATAGAACCTCGCATCAACCCAGTGCACATTATATGATACAACCAAATATAAAAACTCCACCAATAATGTTAGAGGATGCAGGGGCATGGTATGTTACTTATTATGTGAAAGAGAACCAGAGAATGTGAATACTATTTTCCCACTTTTCTTTTTCTTTTTAAAGAGCATAGCCATTAGAAGGAAGAATGCTGACAACTTCTAGTTCAGCTTTCAGTATTTCAGTTGAGAACATCTAAAAGTACTTTTCTTCTTAACATGAAATTATCTTCTTAAGCAATTCTGCAGTCATTCTGAATACATAAAAATGAAAATGACTTAGGAGTCTCAAAGTTGCATTTCCAACTAACTACATGGGAAAAATAGCTTTTCAAAATCTGTCTTTGTGTGCAGAACCCAGCAAGATACTGCCTCTCCCCTGACTGGGCTTATGGCACAGAGCCTGACAGGACCTGCAACTGGGCTGCTCAGTCCCCAAAGAGCTTTGGAGGCCAGCTGATGGGAAACATGCTCACCCTCCTAGAGCTAGTTTCGTAAGCCTAGGCAGGATGTAAAATTACCTTTTCTAACTTTATCATTACAGTTAATATCTTTTAAAAATCTCAGCTTGAAAAACCCTTCACGACTCTATGTACTTCCTCTTTGATTTCTGATTTTACCACACAGCAAATATAAACAAGTCCTACTATTTTTAAGTGTATGCTGAGACTTGATCTGATTTGTCATTATAGGGAAACAGACGGGAGAGGTTCATTTTTCATCTTCCCCAAAAGGAACTGTAGACTAAGATGTATTAAATTACCTCCTTATGTCTCAACCAGCAGGAGAAGATCCAGGAGAAAAACATAAGAGGATGCATTTGGAGTCAGATGGAATTGGGCTCACAAAATGGCTCCATGGTCATCCCATTGCTTCTTATTTTGAGTAAAATAGCTCTTTTTGCCTGTTTTTATCTGTAAATTGCAACACCTGCCTCAATAGGATATAGGAGAATAAGCTAAAGATGGGAGAAACTCAAAAAGCTATCATCACTTTGATGATCCTTTATTAACTAAGCCTCCACTTACATATATTGCAATGTACCAAAAATAATATACAGAAACTCACCATGTACAACCAGGGTAAACAGGCAAAGGATATAACAGACTAAAACCTAAAGCAACAAATCAACACTGACAAAGACTGCCTGCTCAGGCTTCCATAGAGACATCCAGATTCTAGCACTTGAGACTCTCACTGTCCAGACAGATTCTGATCTCTTTCCCTCAACCAAGTATTGCATGAGCTCTAGGTGAGTTTTACTCTTTTGCTAAATTTTTACTACTATACAAGCACTGAAAGACCATGAAGCCAGGGAATGAGTGAACCTGGGAACAAAGCTGTAATAATCTCACTCAGGACTTGCCGTATGCCAAGTACCCAACAAAATCATGCCTGCTATGGTTTGAATGTGTTCCTGAAAAAATTACATTGAAGCTTCTTCTCCAGGTACTAGTATTAAGGTGTAAGACCTTTACGAAGCGAGTAGGTTATAACTGCAGGTGGGATTAGATCTACAATGTACCCAAGTCTTATGTATAGTCAGAGGTAAGGCATTTACAAGATGAATGGATCATGGAATTCTGTACTAACCAAGAGTCACCCACTGATGAGCTTTTAGCTTAACATGCTATTTGGCCATAGGGCCTGTTTGGAAGATATGTCACTGGGGAAGACCTTTGGATGGGATACCACCTCCCCTGGCTCCTCCTTTCCTTCAATATTTCCTGCTGGTCATAGAATGGGCAGCTTTCCTATACTATGGCCTTCTGCCATGCTGCTTCTGCCTAGAAGCCAATAACTACTGACTGAATCCTCTGAAACCATGAGCTAAAATAAACCTCTCCTCATTTAAGTTGCAAGTGTCAGGTGTTCTGTCCCATTGGTGGGTGGATGACTAATACAGAGGCTTGTCTGTCTCTTTGTCCTTTTGCCAGATCAAGATACAATAAGGCACCTTATACAGAGAGTAAGCATTTACCACACACTCAGTCTGCACCTTAATTTTGGTCTTCCCAGACACAGAACTGTAAGAAATAAATTTCTATTCATAAATTACCCAATCTAAGGTTCTTTGTTATAGCAGCCCCCAAAATGAAGATGGCATTTTATTAAAACAAATTTTTGACAACCAGGTACTCTTCTTAAATACAGCTTTGGGGGTACTCTTCCACACCAAAGATCCCTATGGTTCTACTCCCAGATCGGGTGCTTATCTTTTAAGTCAGCAGCTGGTAATCCTCTAAGCCATCCTCAGCTAAATCCCATGGTCCAAAAGTAGGCACTTTCAGAAATGATTTGTAATGACTTTCTAGTAACAACAAGCAGGAATCATTAAGACATAAAAGTGGTTAAAATGCTTTCCAGCCAGCTGCAGAGGCCCTCATGGAAGTGTGAATGGCTTATGGTACTGTGTATGTTGTAGAAGACACTCAAGGTCACTAAGGACTGGCCCCAGGATACCTCAACTGACCAGTGGCACTGATCTCTGAGGAGGATGATTAAGTCTGATTCAGTCAGGGTCCCAGGTAAGAGGACAACCTCAGTTCCTGCTCAGCAAAACAAAAGGTCTGCAGCTAACCCAAGGTATGTCTGGGTTGTTTTCCTCTCTATGTATAGCACTTTCCCTAAGGGAAGGTCTTGCAGGAACAGTTTCTTTCATTTCCAGTCCCCCTTCAGGGCCCTTTATACACTGATACCCACATGGCTGCCAGGCTGGCTGCTTTTTCATGTGGCTGTTGCCATTACCCTCACTGTCTCTTCTTAATGCAGCAGCCAGGGCGACCCCTCCAGTCACATCTCTTGCACTCCCCATTTCACTTGGGATGAAAGCTGAAGTCCTCACCATGCTCTAGAATCCCTTTGATCTGCCCCTTCCTATCCTGCAACTTCACCCTTCACTCTGGCATTGCTTCTGTTACCTGAAGGCAATATCCTGCTTTAGAGGCTTAATCCTGGCTGGTACTTGCACAGGAAGGCTCCTCCCTATGTAAATACAACTACTTACATCTCTTATGAATCTTAGCTTAATTGTGCCTCTTCTGAAAGTCTTTCCAAAAGGGTTGCAACACTGTGTCCTATTCTAGGAAACCTCTGGCACTTCTAGAAACCTTCCCATTTCCAACTGTATGACTTCCCCACCCCCAGCACTTATTTTCATTTAACATACACATACCAATTCCAAACTTATTAACCAAACACAAAGCCCTCAGAACATAGTAAGAATTGTTCTGAGCTCTTTAGAGAAAATTAGTAATTTAAAAATATGTATTATATAGGCAACAACTGTGAAGACAATGACTCATTATGACGCCCATTCTGGTTGACTATTATCTTCTTTTGAAGTCCTGTAATGTCTCCAATGTCTTGGTTTTATTCTTTATTGTTTGGTTCAATTTTATTATGACTGATGACATAGGCAATTCTTTTTAAGGTAGCAAGAGGCAGTATGGTAACCATTGTTGATCACCTTGTATTTTGTTTTTACATTATGTATTATGTCCATCCTTTTGATTTGACTGACTCTGTTCTGTTATGTCACATTTGGTTTTACTCTCTTCAAAAAAAAGTAATAAGAACTGTAGGAATAATAAAACCCAAAATATGTAATTGTCATTATACAAAAGAGAGGAAAAGAAAGTGCTCTAAAGGATATAACTGCATATATATTTAAGTGTATAAGATAGATAACCATATTACTGAGTTTTGTTGGATCATTGAACAGAACTGTTTGTAGTCTCACTGTTTGAAAGTCTACTTTATATGCTTTAATTTTGTAACTTGAACAACTATTTCTAAAATGGGAATATGTAATCTATTAACTAGTGATTTCCTACTGCTTATTTTTTCTGAAATTCTGTATAACTTGTACCCTTTTTGTTTTTTTCTCCTTAAATAAAATTTAAAAAAATATGTATTATTTTTTATTACACTATTTACCATTATGTATAATATATATATATATATATATATATAGAGAGAGAGAGAGAGAGAGAGATAGATAGATATACAGATATATAGATACACACACACACACACACACACACACACACACACACACACAGGAAAACACCCATGGCTTGATCTGGATCCAATGAGCAAGGAGCTTTTGACTATGTTTGTTCAATCCCACCAGTTCTTGAGATGCTAAAGAAAATTCAAGGATATTTCCATGAAAAGAACTTGTAGGGGAATCATTCATTTATTAACAAATATTTATTAAGGATCTGTGATGTGCTAGGCATCAGAGATATCAGTGGACACAATAAAGATATTCAGCCTATGGAGTTGACGTTCTGGGGATAGAGGGTCTGATGTCTGCTCTCCTTTCCACAGCCTACTCTCTCTCTCTAGAATGATGTCCTCTCACCTGCCTACAAATTCCTACTCATTCTGTAACATATCAGAGCATCACCTCCCTTCGCATCACCTCTGCTTGACCATGTGTATGCATAATCAAGTGCTCTTTTCTTGGGATCCAGATCAGATGCTTCCCTCAGGATCCTAGCTCTGACATGTAGTGGTATGCGTTTGCCTTGAGAAGACATTTCTTCTACAGATAAGTCACAGAACTATCCCTGATCAGCAAGCAAAGGTTGGCCATGGGTCCTGGATGGAAGACCTCAGTGATAAAACACTTTCCTAAAACAGAATTTGCCCTACCCACTTGGTAGTAGTAAACCAGATTCCATGTTGAGTAAGAGAGGAGAGAATGAAGAGAAATCAACTATATCATTCACATGAACAAATTAAATAATGTTTTAAAATGAACAACCAAGTTGATGCCTTAGTTACTTTTAATTGTTGAGACAAAATATCCAACATCCAAAATTAAGTGAGGGAAGTTTTATTTTGGTTCACAGTTCACAGAGGTTTTGGTCCATAATAGCTGACTCCAAGGCAAGATGGCACAGGGCAGAGGGGCATCACAAAGGAGAAACAAATCTTGGAAAAGCAGAGCAGGGAGAAGGCAGCAAGCACCAAGCAGTAAGTGGCAACAGCAGTTTCTTTTGGTCCCTTTATATTCTATGTAGACTACCCACCTGTAGCACTCACACCCAGAACGATGCCAACTCCATCAGTGAACTAGTTCAATAATTACATGCACATCCTTAATCCAGGCATCACACAGGCTATATCCAACCACTTGTGAAAAAGCTCCACCTATGACCACATGAGGCTTTGGGGAGACATCTAGACATAACCCATAATGGGTATGTTGGTTACATCCCCACTGCTGGATACAATACTAGAAACAGATTATTTGAGGAGAGATTTATTTGGCTCAGTTTTTACAGGCTTCAGTCCATGGCAAACTGGCTGCAAGGCAGAAAGGGCCTGGTAGTAGGGGGTGGATGGAGGATAATGGAAAGCAGAAATGAGGGGAATTTCTGGAGAGGGAGACATACCTACCCTTCCAGGTCATGTTCCCTGGAGCTCTACCTCCCAATCCCACATTTAGCTATACATACATCAATGGATTAATCCATGATAAACACCCACCACAATCCAATCACCTTCCATATACATGAGAATATGGGGGCATTTTATATCTAAACCATGACAAAACTTTTTAAAAACGTAGACAATGATATCCCATGGAGAGTTTGGAAAATGACAGTTAAGATGACTGAGTTGTTCAAATCACAATCAGTGTCCTGTGTCTCTGTTGAACTAAAGTTCTTTACCTCTTGAAGAGACAAACCTAATGTATTTAATTCATGTCATTTTCCTCCTCTGGTACACACAGATGGTTTTTGGGCATCATTTCAGAACTTTAAAAGACCAATAAAGCCGTCCAAACTTGACCGGAGCTGTTCTCAGGCAGAACAGCACATCAAGCTTCCCTCAGAGAGAGTACTCAGCTAATCAAACTTGCTTTTAAATTTCTGGAAATAATTCTTTGAGTTCTGAGGCATGGTCTCTTTAAAATCTGCTAGAGGTCTTTATAAATGCTATACTTAGTAATTACTAAGTCAGTAATTACTCCGTCAGTTCTCTGTAAGTTTACACAAGTATTTGAGAAAGTATGGTTTTGCCATAAAGAGATACCCTATAGACATCCAGGCCAACTACTTGTTTTGTGGCTTAGTCAAGGAAAATACAGTTGCCAATCTCTAATTAATGTTTTGTTCTGTTTAAGTTCAAGTGTTTGACTACATAGGATCTTGGCAAACTGAACCTAGATAAGGGTTAGAAAAACAAGACCTTTTAATTACCTTCATAATGAGTCACCCAAGTTTATATTAAGTAGCTTTATTTTCATTTTTAGATTTCCAGAAGTAAATTATTTCTAGGCATAATTTCATTGAATGCTTAATGAACTTTTCAATTACCATCCTTCCTAGGGAAGGTTTGAATCACATTAAGACAGAGAGAGGAAGTTAAGATTAGCCTCTGCCAGGACATTAGTACTTCCTATAGTCCAACAGTAAAAGTTAGAAAGCTGTGAACAGATGCTGTGTGCACTGCCTGGACTGTGGCACACACTTAACATGAGGCAGGCACATAAAAGATCCTACACTCTTCACACTTCCTTCTACAGCACCCCTGACAGGGGCAACCAAGGGTACTTCCCTTTAGAGACCCTTCCACCTAGAATCTTGCTCATCACTTCAACTGTTCGGAAAATTTCCCCTCCAGGTGTTCTCTTGGGAAAACTGTACCTTCTAGATAATGCTATCTTCTTGCTTATGTGAAATTGTCCCAGTATTTAGAGCAGTACTCATAGAACATTCTGTAATGATGGAGATGTACTGTATCTGAGTACTGTCCAAAACGATAAGTACTAACCACACGTGGCGACAGAGCTCTGAAAACGTGCTGGTATAACTGGAAAATTAATTTAAAATTTTTTAAAATTGTAATTAATTTAAATTTACGTAGCCACATGTGGTTTGTGGCTTATGGAACACTTCAGATTTACAGAAATTTCTCATGACCTCTGCCAAAAATCTTTTATTTCCTTATAAACAGCCCTTGTTTCTCACAAGATGGCTTCCAGAACCTTCTGCATGCAGAGGACTCTATGGGTATGTCCCAATTTGTTAGACTCCTACAATGTACTGAAATGGAGAACTACTGGGGCTGTACAGCCTCTGGTGAGAGCTATCCCAAAAGACCATGACTTCTGACCTTTCAAATAAGCCGATCCAATGTTTTATAGTCTTCTCCGCAGACTTAGCCAAAACATAGAGTGGTGCTCAAGACATATCTGAAGGTTAAATAATCCATCAGATAGCTTGGTGTATTTTGATGTCTTTTCCCAATTCTCTGGTCTTCTCAGAGCTTACACTTACTTTTTTCTTTTACTTAAATTTTTTGTTAGCTTTGAAGATTTGTGTTTCTTCAGAATACCAGATATTTTAATATTAAAACAGTATAAAATCATATTAAATATATAAATATTTTAAGGATAATGAGAATTATCTGATTTCTCTCTAGGAGCAGATAATAAAATGTAATATTTTTTAAAAAGTCAGTGCTCTCTGAAGGAGAAACCTCTAGGTGAACGTCTCCTTTCAGAGCTCAAAGTGAAATTAGTCAGTCAGAGCTTTACTGTTCACACTTGACATGGCACTTCACTTAACCTGAGAGGCCACCTCAGAGGGAAGCAGATGTCTAAGTTATGAAATATCTTATGTATCATATCAAATATCTGCAAATTACAATGGCAAACTGTTGTATGGGTTTGCATATTTTAACAAAATAGATGTGTTTATGTCGAATTTGAAGAAGTTCAATCATGTCAAAATACTGTCCTACCATCCTTCCCAACTGTTATTTAAAGAGCCAGCAGATTCCTTAACATCTTAGCTTTAAGTTTTTCTTCTCCTTACTCCAGATTATTAATGATTGGTAAATACTCCCTGGAAAGCACTAAGAAAAAGCTATTTTAAAGAATTTTAGTAAATATGCTTACTCACAGAGTGAACAACCAGCACTAGTAGATTTGAGAATCACTGAATATGTTATGTTTAGAAATCAGGTTTCTTAAAATAGGGCACAACCTGAGAATTACTTTCCTGAACAGACACAATTCATTATAGAGCTACTGCTATAGACAAAATATAGGTGCTCCCCACTCTATTCACGCAGTATTGAAATCTTAATCCCCAAAATGTTGGCATTAGTAGGTGGGGCTTTGGTGAGTGATCAGGCCATAAGAACATGGTTCTCATGAATAGTATTAGTGTCCTTAGAGTCTGGAAAGTTTCCTTGCCTTCCTTGCATGAAAAACATAGAGAAAAAATGACTTCAAATGAGGAAATAGGCCTTTACCAGACACCAAATCAAGCTAGCATCTTGATCTCAAACTTTCCAGTCCCCACAACTTCAAGCAATTAATTTTTGTCATTCAAAAGCTGCCTAGTATGGTATTTTATAGCAGCCCAAAATAAGACAGCTACCTTGTATGGCCAGCAGTGAGCTATGCACTGCCCTGGGAGAACATCTACAAGGATCCAAGATTTCTAAAGACAGAAGTGGAAAAATAAGCAGATGATCTTCAACAGAGAACCTAAAAGCCCATATCCACAGAATGTCTTAATGAGTGACTACATTTTCATATGTGGACATAAACAAGCTGAGGCCTCTTTGATTTCTTGAAGCCTCTTAGCTATCTTGAAAAATCTTTAGGCACAGAATTTAGCCTCTCCTTCTGTAAGACCAAGTATTAATTTTAACACATTCAATAAAATCACAATGGCCATTAAATATATTCATGTGTGCCAGAACTCCTTGGGATAGAATTAAATTTTAACTTGAATTCACTAAACAATGTGAACACAAAGGAAATACTACCTTTTAGCACTTATCCTTTCAAGGAATCTTTTATGTAAAGTACCATTCCTCTGATTTAGGGTCTTTGCCAGCATCTACTGCTAAGTATATGAATGTTCTCCAGACAATCCTGGAGAATAGTATATAACACTCTGCAAGGGAAGGAGGTAGGCAAAAGAGGAACTTGATCCCCTAATAGAAGATGACACAGCACATAGAGTGGTAATGCAATTTAGACCATGAAAACAAAGCCACTGTGTGCAGATGGAAATTAGAGGATGTAACAGTTGGACCCTTAGGAAAAATTGGATCACAGTGAATAGTCCAAGAAAATGCTGGTGATCTTAATTATTGGCTTTCCGAGCTTCTTTTTTTGGAATTAGGGAAAGGATGGAGAAAATGACAACTGGATAGTGCCTCATACTCCCAATTGGATTCTGGCCTCCACACGAGCTGCTCTTGGTAAAAATGTGATATGGGTTTTTGTTTATTAAGATAAAAGAAATTCTGAGAGCCACTGAGCTAAATGACAATTACCTACAAAACTTTCAGGCATCAAAGCAAGTTTAATGACAACAAAGAAGGCAGACTTGCACTTGGAGACATGAATAACAGAAATGAAAAGTGCTATTCCTACTGCTAGCTACTTCCACAGAAGTCTAATTTATTCATAAGAGATAGTATAGAAGTTGTATGATATTACTGAAAGAAAACAATAACTCTGCCAAGCAGCCATCTTAAGTCTCAAAAGTATGTGGATGCTCTTTGGCAGAATCTATGTGGAGGCAAAATTGTCACCAGTTTTTCCTCCGTCTCAATTGACTGTAGAAAAAAATGATTCTCCTTCCTCATCCTTCTTTTCCAGCCACCACTTCCTTCTAGCACTCACCAAATAAGAACCCTTAACTACAAGTATTCTAAACTAGCACAATCCCCATCACAAACTTCAAAAACAGGTATCAGCCCCAGGGAATACACAGAGGAAAAAGATAAAGTAACTGTCCTGGAGGAAATGGGGTCTCACTGGAGACACAGATATAGGAACTGTTATTCACAGACACAAATGCAAATATGATAAAAATATGGTAATGAGTGCTCACTGGTGCACAGACTGACAGGGTGAGGTGAGGGCAGTGGGGTGCAGCAAATCAAGGAAATGTATCCTCAGGAAGAAGGAAAAGCTTTCCCCACTGCCCGTGCCTTAAGTTAAGACCACATCATTTCTTACCTAGATAATTCTAATTGCCTCTAATTGTGTCTCCCTGTCCTAAAGTGTGATTCAACTAGTTTAGTCCCTTTGCTATAATGCTTGCTTAAAGTCTTTCAAGGGCTGCCAGCCAAATGCAGAAGCCTGCACTGGTTACAATGACTTACAGTGCTCTTCAGGATCCAAATCCTGCCCAACTCCCTAGTTTAATCTCTTCTGGACTTGAGGACACAATGAAGTTCTTAGAAGTCCCTCTGCAAAGGCACCAAGCTCTCCAACAAATCTCAGCCTTTCCACAAAATGTTTATTTTGTCTAGAACATCTTACTCACCACCGATTAAACTCCCTTTCATCCTGGAGACTGAGTCCCCCTAACAAGCTTACCTTGGGAGTACTCTCTGTGCTTCACTCTGATGGTGTAGTTATCGTTTTGCTTGCACATGTTGTGGTATTTTTATGCATACAACTCCCCAAGTTCAGGTTGTAAATTTATTAAGGGTAGAAAGTTCTTTACTTTTGTGTTACCAAAGATTGGTACAGTTCTTGGCCTATAACAGAGACTCAAAGAACCTCCTGAAGTCAGGAAAATACTGACTGGTGTCAAAGAAGTAGGGGCAAAAATCATAAAAGCAAAGAGAAAATATCTTGAATCTAATTCTATTACTTCTGCCTAGAGAACCACAATCGAGTCACTTAATTGCTTTAAAACTCAAGATTCTCATTTGACAGTGATGATTAAGAGCACAATGCAGTAGGAAATAAAGAGCCTTTGGAATCAGCCATGCCTAGAGTTGAATTCTTTATCGCTATACTGTATTAGTTTGAAGAAAGTCTTAGCACTTAGTATATTGATATTTCAGTTTCCACACGTGATGGGGGATAATAATAGTACCCATATGATGAGACATCAATGAGACATTGATTGAGATGATTAACTGTACTACCTGGGAAGCATTTAGAAAAGTACAACATGCAACAAGCAATAAATGTCAGATGGTTATTACTACTTTGCAAAAATGCTTCTTTAATTGCTAAACAAATGTCTATTTGCTTAAAAATGTAAAGCCTTTTCAAGAACAAGTAAGCAAAATCCTCTATAGGTTACAGGACAGAATAACTTTACATCAAATTTGATACCACATTTAGTGTGATTATTATACTCAATTTTATTTAGAAATATCCTCTATATTTTTAAAACTTCAGGAGATAGACTGTTAAATGGAAGGAAACTCCTTAGCACATCTGAGGTAGATTCTGCTTACAAAGCCATGACTGCAAAGCTGTCTGGAACAAGGGACTGACCCCAGAATTGAGAAGAAGCTACTCATGCTGGCCAAGTAGTGGGGATATTTTCTGAAAGATTTCTCCAGGAAATAACTGATTAAACAATTACTTTCTAGAAACATGGGTCAAAGAATAGATGTCTCTCAGTCATGGAATTAACTAAGGCAGGCATTTATCTTTTAGTAAAGGCAATGTATACAGTACTTTCAGACAAAGTCTTTTGAGCTCTTTGTTGTTTTCATTTTTAAAAAATCATCTAGATCTGCAAATCAAAGAAAAACCCAAAGAAACAACCATTTTCCTACCTGCTTTCAGTCTTGGAGGCAGCTAAAGGAAAGGCCAGGAAAAGAAACTATATCATGAGGGGAAAGAAGAAGGAAAATAAGCCATGAAAGCAGACAGAGGATGCTGCTTCATAGTTATTTGTTTCCACTCCTCCTAAGGGCATAAATGGGTGTGGTGTGAATGAACCCTCTGTGAGCAGTGTTGAGGCTCTGCTCTACATCCCAGCACATACAGGGAAGGATCAGGAAATGATCACATCACACCAGAATTGCATATTTTTCATTAATTTTAAAATATAAAAATGACAATTTAATCAAATTGATTCAATAATTTTTCTGTGTATGGTATATCTTAAAACATTCAGTATACAACACAATGTTACAATCTGGGTAGTGCTACCTAGTCTCTTTCCAAATTCTTTTTGTATTACTCCCTTTCTTTGACCATCTCACTTTACAACATCATGTTGGCCTTTCCTTTTTTTTCTGTGGGTGGTAAAATTTCTATGTCTACCCACTAAATAAAATGGTGAAGACATCAATGATGGACATCCTGGTTGGTGTTTTTCTAACCCACATTTTTCAATTATTTAGTCTATTTGATATAATCTAAATTGTGAATTACATTTTGAACCTCATTGCTTTGAAAAACAAACGAGTTCCACATTATTTGTTCCAGAAGATACACAAATATTTTTTCCTGGATTTTTTTTATTATAAGATACGTTGTTAAATGTTGGTCAATTTTGTGAAAACCAACCACAGAATTATTACAATTATTGATCATTATTGGAATTTTTTTAGTTTCATTCCTTCTTTCAGGTTCTATCATATCTGTATTATGAATACAGCAGTTGACAATAAGGAAATGTCTCTTTTGTCTTTCTATTTCATAACACAGACTCTTCCTGTCTGATCTGCTAACATTTTTCCCTTTTCTCTTTTGCAGATCTTTCATCACTTCCTTCATATTCAGTCTCAGTGTCCCAAACATGTCCCTTTTGTATTGTAAAAGAATATCACTGAGTTCTGGAGAAGAATAAAAATTAGGGTACTTACAATAAGGGTTATTTGCAGAACAAAATTATTTTTCATGACAAAATAAACACAAATTATTAAAAGAAAATAACTAGAACTTACTATGTTTCACTAGAAACAAACCTCAAAGATGAATACAATGTTCTAAATCTAAAAGAAGATGCAAAAATAGATGAAATAAAACAAACAAATATGGAATTGACCAGCTGAAATTACACTTGGCCAAGCTGCTGGGAGAGCCAAGCAGTAAACAAATGTGCTGCCTGAGCAAAAAGTGATTAAGATAACACAATTCAAACAGTAACAAGCTCTCTAGAGCTGTCAGGAGCAATAACGCCATGGTTCACCCTGCTGGGAAGCCCACTATTAGAGATCTCAAACTATGGACTTGCACCCTCCACTGGCCTGTTGCCTTTATCTCCATATACAAACACCAGACCAGCCATCTCACACATGTAGGCCAAACAAGGCAAAATGGAGTGTCAGCATCTGCAAAAGTCTGTCCCTGCTACCTAAAAACATCTCCAAATCTGAACTCAGAAAATGGTCAGGCAGTAACAGACAACACATGGGGCTGTTTCCTATTCAATATCAATTAAAAATCTTATAATTGCCATAAGGCTCACTCTCTTCCAAAATACATGTGCTCATCTCAGTTACTTACATGCTTTGTCATTTATACTTATTTTCCTCTAAAGAAAATCATGGTGGTTCAGTGTCATAGTAATACTGTAAGAAACTGGCCTTCAAAGCCCCTTATAAGAGTCAGTAGATCATAACCTCTCAGTTCCTTCTAAGCTTCAATAATACTTTGCACAGTAAAGAGAACCATTAAGGAGTGGGAAATTTACTCTCTTTACAGTAAAGGCTGAATTTTAGAATATGATCATTCCAGGAAAAGATAATAAATTCTAAGACTTATTCTTCTTCCTATATATCTAGATTAAATGTAGACACCTTTTCCCTCCCTGCTGGGGATCAAAACAGGGCCTCACACACAGCAAGACACAGCTCTACTACCACTGAGCTATACCCTCAGTGTGCTAAACATAATTATTTTCTCTCTTACAGTCCTTGGGTTTGAACCCAGGGCCTTTTCACTCAGCTACATCCTAGTCTTGTTTTTATTTTCTGAGATAGGTCTTGCTAAGTCACCCAGGATGGCCTCTTTGTGATCCTCCTGTCTCAGCCTCCCAGAGTGCTGGGATTATAGACTTATGCTACCATAACCAGTTTAAATGTAGATATTTTAAAGATACTTTCATGTCTCTCTCAACTAGCCACTGTGAAAACTTTACAAGAGTTGGAACATAAGGAAAAATAATAGGGTCATGAGAATCCAGAGTCTTGCATCTATGTTTCAATAACAACTGCTAACACATTGACTCTCAAGGCTTACAAAATCTCAATATGGGTAAAACTATGCACTAATAGGTTTCCCCCTGTCTACATCAAGAATCTGTCTTTTTTTTCCTAAAGGTCGATGAACCTCTAAGTTCAAGTATACTTCGTGGATTGTAAGATACTACTGAGATCTAAGCACCCTGGGAGTGTGTAAGATGTGAGGCACAGTGACTTGGTGTTCTCTGCAAATCCCACACATGCTCTGGAGGGGACCATGAAAACATACTTGATGATAATTGTGAGACAATCATGGAAACTTCTAGGGGGCATGTTTTAGACTGGACTTAACATAAGCTCCTTCTTTAACCAATTTTTTTTCCAAAAGAATACCCATCAAGTGCTCTGATTCCATTTACTACAAGTTCTGGCTATAGACACTGACCCAACCCACACCACTCAGTAAATCTAACCAATGTGCAAATTCATCTTTGTCCCCACCCACTCTGGATTTCTCCTTTACTACCTTAGCCAAAAATAATACCAGGAAACAAGAGTGCATTGTTTTCTTCCCCTACCTTGACCATGCAAGCTGACCTATAAATCACATAAGGTATTAACTATCTATTATGCTAAAGTAGTGCTTGAAAATGACAATACTTTATAGCATTCTACCTTAAAAACTCAAGACTTTGGCCTCTCTGAAATTTGGAATCCAAACGCTGGAAACAACTTGGGGGAGAAAAGAGAGTAGGTCCTAGAGAACCAGGAAGTTGTTAAACTAAACAGAGAAAGGAGTCAGGAGTCAGAATGCAGTGTAGAAAAAAAGGGAAATTTTGCAGCTCCCAGCTTGTGGTTTGTGGGAAAGACCAAATCCACAGGCAAAGAGAAAGCTGAGAGCTCCAAAGAGTTTCAGGTAAAAACACAGTGCTGGAATGAACTGGCAGGTACGATGACTGCAGGGAAAGGACAGGATTCTGCTCCCACATGAGCCCTTCAACAGGCAAAACCTGGTGAGTGACTCCAGCCCAACAGCCTATCACACTCCCTGGAAAGAACACTTGGTCATTTTGGGAAGGGTAGATTGTTTAAACCAGGGACTTGGAGCAGCACTGGAGAACTTGAATTCAGGGTCCTCAATGTTATGCTCCCCTAGTGACTGACTTGGTTAGGAACAGCCAGGGGAGACAACCAATGTCAGGCAGTCACAGTCAGGCTAGATAAAGATCCCTTGGTGGGTTTGAGCTAAAAAAAAAAAATAACCCAAAAAACAAAAAACACACTGGTCCCAAACCCATGGCCAGAGACTAGGCTCAGCCTGAATTGCCCTGGATTTGAAAGTCACAGCACTGGCACCATTACCTTAATCTTACTGCCTGCTGGTATCTGCATAAAGCATGGGATCTGGGCTCTGACTTTTTTTTAAATTTTAGTTTAAAGAGAATAAAACAAAACAATAAAAAGTAACAAAACAAAACAATGAGAAAATACTGGGTTATAAAAATAACACAGTAGGAAATCCTCAATACTTAATACATTGCATATTGTTATCCTCTAAATAAATGATCACACATCAATTTTAGACCTGCAAAGTAGGTCAAACTATACAAGTATTAAATTGTTTCTTTACTTCAATTGCTATCATCTCAGCCTGTGTTTCTCCGAATCAGCCAGCTGCTTACAGGATAGGGAGGCAGGGCTCTTCTCTTCCCCTGACCCACCTGTCACCTGGCTCATTGGAATATGGCGTGAGTTCTTAGTTCCCTCTCAGCTGACATGACTGTTGGCGTATGAGAGGGCTCGGCTTAGTTTCTTGTTTCTCTCTCAGCCCACACAACTCTGTCTCTTTTATCTACCAGGGAGAGCAGTGACACATCTTTAATAGGACACTACCCTAAAACTGTAGCTCTCAGAAAACAACATTTGAAATCACAGAATAATTTGTTTTAATGTGTGTGCTTGTTTTCATTTTTGTGAATGTGAATATTATTTTCATTTTCTAGGTTTTTTTTTCTTTTTTCCTTTCTTCTATTCTTTTTCACCAGTTAATGGGGGTTTGGGGAAAACATTTTTTGTCCTTTCTTATCTCTTCTTCTTTTTTCTTTATTTTTAATTCTTTCCTCTTTTAATTTTTCTCTCTTATTTTTACTCACTATATGACTTTTTCTTCCCTTTTTCTTTGATCTTTTATTAAAAATTTATTTATTTTTTAAAAAATTGAATTAAGGAGGAAAAAAAACAGAAAAAGGGTACAAGTCATTTCAGAAATAATAAACAGTAGGAAATTACTAGTTAATAGATTACATATCGTTCTCTTAGAAATAGTTGTTCAAGCCACAAAACCAAAGCATACAAAGTGGACTCTCAAACAGTGAGACTGCAAACAGTTTCCTGGATCATTGTTCTCAGGATTGGAGACTGAGGACCCTTTCTTGTTGCTTCCTCTTCCCATACTTTTTTTCCTTCAATACAAGCGAATATAGGAGGCTCAGTTTTTTTTTCTCTTTGTGTGTTACAGTTTGTTTGAATTGCACCAGCTAGATGTTCCAGCCCACTGCAGTGTACTAGGGAGACACAGACCTGGGCAGCCTCTGCTGGGCCCATCCCTCCAGGTCAACCTACCGAAGGCTTTACTGCTAGGGTGCACCTCCAGACGCTGGAACCTGGTTTGGACTAGCCTACTGGGTCTTAGTCAGCGGTGTCACCCAGGCCAGGCACTCCCCACTTGAGATGGGAATATGCCACTAGAGTTACTGCAGCGTCCTGTTCAGGCAAGTCTGCCCAGGCCCAGTATGTCCTTTGCTGAAGTCTCCGACTCTATGGAAGGGTCCCCATTCTGCTCATTCTCCGCAGGTTGATGCAGGGCTCCCTGTCAGTCCTGTTCTCAACTCTGTTCACTGATTCCCACTCTCAGAGTTTTCACATGTCTGTGTCAATTTGCCGTGTCAATTTGGACGCAGCAGCAGTAGCAGGAAATTCAAATCACGGCTTCCAGTGGAGCGCGATCCAGCTTACATGTTGAGATTTTATCTGTTCCTGTTGTAGCACCGGGATTGCATTTCCAGTTGGTTTCTCTTAGCTTAGATCGTTCCTGGGTCGGCAGGGTATATCTCCCCTTGCTTAGGACTTCTTGTACTGCCCCATTCCTGGTGTCTAAGCAGGGTATCTCAGAGAGCCTCCATAGCTGCTGCTATTGATCTGCCATGTTTTCCCGGAAGTCCCGATCTTTTATTTCTTATCAGGTTTTTTCTGTTACCTTTACCTAACTATAAACATCCTTCTTATTCTCCAGTAAGATGCATTGTAACATTCCTCCCTCCTGCTCCTAATATCATATAGTTTAAGTTTTTAAATTTTTCTTGATTCCCTTGTTCCCCAAACCTGTATCTTTAGTAGTATAACCAAAAAGCTTTGTTAATCTTTTGGTAGTTAACTCTGTAAAATGATTGTTGATTTTTTTCCACCATTACTGGATATATAGCTGTCCAATTTAGTACATATTAGCTCTAAGTCAATACCTCCATTGTCTTAATATTCATTCCATAAAAATGTTTTTTTTTCTATAAGGTTAAAAGTGGTACAAACTGTTCTTAAGGTATGCTAATATCCAGTTTCCCTTGGACAATACTTGTAGCTGATCTGCTTAACATTACCAGGGTTGCATAACTGTCACTATTTCTCTGTAAGCCAACACTGAGATTACTTTTGTCACATTAACATTACCAAGTACATTCCTAGAGAACTCCCTTGTTGGGCTAACTACATAGCATCTCAAATTAACCAAAGTGATCATCTCTTGGAGCTAAGGCAAAGGACAATAGTTACCCATGCCAAAGATACATTAGTGAAAGATATATCTGAATTAGCAACAAAGGATTTACAGTACAAGTACCCACAAACATCAGCACAAAACAAAACAAGAAAAATACAAACATGAGATCACAAGGCAGCAAAATATCTCCCCAAACTCCCAACTCCCAACAACAACAAAAAAAGTCAATCCAAGGGCAAGGAGAGGAAGAAAAGCATAAACCACATATCAGAATTTCTCAAAATGATAACAGAGGAGGTTACAAAAAGATCAGCGATACTCAATGTGAAAGCAGAAAATAAAACAAAAGAGATAATTGAAACAATAACCAAAATGATCCAGAAGTTTTTCATAGACACTAATAAAAAGCTTGATGAGGTAAACAAAATGATACAAAACATGACTGATCAATATAACAAAAAATTAAATTCCAGGAAATGGATTCAATCAGAAATCCAGGAGATTAAAAATTATGTTGAGAATATGGGCAGCAGAAATGACCAACGTGAGGACAGAATTTCAGAAGTAGAAGACAATAATGTCTTTAAAGATCAGCTACTCAATGATGCTTTAAAAGCAGCCAGAGAACATAAAAAAATGGGTCCAATAACTGCCAGAAGACACACAGACTAAAAATAATTGGAATAAGTGAAAAACTGGAAGACAACACAAAGAGTATAAGGGCTTTTCACAGAAAAAATAACAGAAAACTTCCCAAACAACAGGGAATGAAATACACAGATAAGTAACAAATACAGAATCCCAAATAACCATGAAGAAAAAGGAAGCTCTCCATGCCACATTATACTCAAAGTTTTAGAAGTCCATCACAGGAGCAAAATTTTAACAGCATTTAGAAAAAGGCAATAAATCACATAAAAGTAAACCCATTAGAATCACAGAAGACTTCTCTTAACATAAAAGCCAGGAGGGTTTAGAGTGAAGTGTTTTAAACTTAAAGGATAATAACTTCCAACCCTAAATTGACTGAAAAATAAAGTATTTCCATGACAGGATCATGGAAATTCATGACCACCAAACCACAGTAAAATGAACTCAAGGAAATTCTAGAAACAACAAAACCAACAAGTCAAAAAAATGAATACAACTGGCAAGATAAACAACTAAGCGAAAGGGAAAAAATGAAATTAGGAACAGAAAACTAATGCAATGACAAGAATAAATCAGTACCACATGAGTGGTCTCAATTCCTCCATTCGAAATATACAGGCTGACAGAATGGATCAAGAAGAAAAACCTGGCAATATTCAATCTACAATAAATACATTTAATGAAAAATTATTTCATAGATTAAAAATCAAAAGATGGAAAACAATATTGCATTCAGCAGTAACCCAGAAAAAAGTAGGAGTAGCTATCTTGACTTCAGAGAAAGTAGATTTCAAGCCAAGACTGATCAGAAGATACAAAAAAGATCACTATATTGGTTAAGGGAACAAATCAACAGGAAGTGTTATATATAGTTATATATATTCAATTGTAAATATACATTCACCAAGTACTGATGCATCCAATTTTATAAAACAAATACTAATGGACATGAAACATGGGATAAACACCAATGAAATTGTAATGGGGGACTTCAATACCCTCTTATCACAAAGGTACCAAATTAGGCAAAATATCAGCAAAAAAGATCAACCTTGAACCAAACCTTCAAATAAGTGAACAGATGTCTGTAGAGTGTTCCATCCAACAACAAAATATACTTCTCAGCTGCACATGGGACTTTCTAATAGGTGGCTAATAGGTGACATATTAGCCACAGCACACTTAAGTAAATGCAAAAGAACTGAAATTATCCCATGTATATTTTCAAATTATAATTCAATGAAACCAGAAATAAAAACTATGGAAATTTAACAATTCCTTCTTAAATAATCAGTGAGTCACAGAGGAAATTAGATAGTTCCTATGATCAAATGATAATGACAGCATGATACAGCAGAAGCTACGGGACACAAAGAAAGAGGCCTGAAGAGGGAAGTTTCTAGTGGTGAATTCCCACCTTGGTAAAACAATGAGCCCAAATAAATAACCTAATGATGCACCTCAAGGTTCTATAAAAACAAGAATAGTCCATAGCCAGATGTAGTACAAGAAGGAAAACCAGAGCAGAAATTAATGAAACTGAGACTAAAAAGAAAAATGCAAAGCAACAATGAATCCAAAATAGACAAACTGTTAGTCAATCTTACCAAAATAAGAGGGAAAAAAGACCCAAATCTATCCAGTTAGAAATGAAAAAAGTGAAATAACAATGGATTCTCCAATAATCTGGAACATCATTGGTAACTACTTGGAGAAACTGTATTGTAATAAAACAGAAAAATCAGAAGAAATGAGATTCTTAGATACATAGGAACTACCAAAGCTGAACCAAGAAGACATAAAATTCCTGAATAATTTAATAATAGACAATGAAACTGAGGAAGTAATTTTAAAAACCTGCCTACTAAGAAAAGCCCAGGTCCTGACAAATTCACTGCCAAACTCAATAAGAACTTTAGAGAAGATCTAATTCTAACTCCTTGAAATCTTTAATGAAATAGAAAGGGAAGCAGTGATCTCAAAGTTGTTCCTGGAAGCAAACACTACCCTGATTCCAAAACCAGAAGAGAAGAACCTAACCAAGAAAAGAGATGTATAAGCCCATCTCTTTAAATGAATATATACATGTAAAAATCCTCAATAAGATACTGGCAAACAGAAAGCAGCAAATCCCAAAAGGGGTAAAACATTACAACACATAGGATTTATTCCAGGAATACAATAGTTCAACATACACAAGTCAATAAATGTAATAATACCATAGAAATAGAAACAAAGCCAAAACTCACATGATCATCATCACAATAGGTACACAAAAAGCAACTGACAAAATCCAGTATCTATTTGTGATAAAAAAGAAAAACTTTGAAGAAAATAAGAATAGAAGGTCTTTTGCTCAATCAGATAAAAGCCATCTATGACAAATCAATGACCAATATCATACTAAATGGAGAAAGCTGAAAGCTTTCTCTGTAAAATCAGGAATAAGACCAGGATATCTAGTTATCACCATTTCTGTTCTATATAGTTCTCAAAATATTAGCTAGAGCAATTAATATAAGATATATGGCTAGGAAAAGAAGAAGTTAAATTATACTTATTTGAAGATACTATGATCCTCTACATAGAAGACCCCCAAAATCTCAACTTTTCAAATAACCAAATTCAGTACCATACAAAGTCAGGATACAAAGTCAGCACTCAAAAATCAATAGTGTTCCTATATACCAATAATAAACTGAAAGAGATATTAGAAAAACAGTATCTTTCAAAATGGCATCAAGAAAAATGAAATATTTAGGAATTAACCAAGGAAGTGAAACATCTTTACAAAAAAAACAAACAAACAAAAAAAAAACAACTGTAGTACTCTGAAAGGGAGATCAAAGAAGTTATCAGAAAATGGAAGGACATCCCAGTTCCTGGATAGGAAGAAACAATATAGTGAAAATGGTTATATAATTCCAAAATTATTATACAGATTTAACACAAACCCAATCAAAATACTGATAGCATTCCTCACAGAACTAGAAAAAACAATCCTAAAATTCACATGGAACCAGAAGAGACTTAGAATAACAAAAACAATTATGGACAACAAGGCTAAGGGAGGGGGGCATCACAATCTTGGACTTTAAGTCACATTACAAAGCTACAGTGATAAAAACAATATAGTATCAGCAAAAATAAATCAGTTTCACCAGGTGTGGTGGCATACACCTATAATACAGCACCTGGGAAGCTGAGGCAGGAGAACTGATATGAATTTTTTTTTGAAATGTTAACTCAGTAATTTTATTTTTGTAGTAGTGTTGGTAATATTATTCTAAAAATTTTTTATTATATGACAAAGCATATAAACAAGTGTGTTAATAATGGTAGGAATTAAGATTTCACATGTAAAAGAAAAGAAATCCAGTTATAAAAATCAAATAAATTATAACAAAATGCTATAATATTGAATTTAAATTTAAAATATCAAAATTAACTCATGATTTTAAAATATACATACACATACATACATATATAGGTATATACACACATACCCATATATATTACACACATATATATGCATACACACATACACACACAAAGACAAGATGGGAACAACCAAATATCTGCAAGCCATTGTACTGGGGGTGGGTCCTGGATACCCTAGTAGTACCCAAGGGCCTTCTGCTTTCTTGATTGGTGGTGTACAGAGAGTAGGGATTGAACTGATATGAATTTGAGGATTGACATGAGTTTGAAGTCTTCCTGGGGTACATAAGCAAGTTCAAGGCTGGTCTGCGTTACATAGTGAGATCCTGTGTCAAATAAAACAAAACAAACCCAACAGACTTGTAAGTCTATGGAACAGAAGAGAAGCTGCAGAAACAACTCCAGGCACACTCAGTTATCTTATCTTCAACAAAGGGGCCCTTTAACAAATGAAGAATCTGGTTTTCCATACACTGAATATTTAATAGACCCATATTTCTTTCCATGCACTAAACTAAAACAGAAATAGATCAAATATTTAAATATTAAAACTGAAACACTTAACTTGCAGGAAGACAAAATAGGTAAAATTGTTAAAGACGCATAAGCAAAGACTCGAACAGAACCATGGTAGCACAAGAAACGATACCAAGAATCAACGAATAGGATCACATCAAGTTAAAAAGCTTCTGCACAGCAAAGGAAGCTAATAACACGGTGAAAAGGCAACTCATAGAAATGGAAAAAACTTTTACCAGTTACTCACTGGCCAAAAGACTGAGACTATATAAAGAACTCAAAAAAATTAGATGCTCCAAATTTAAAGCCCCAATCAAAAATGAGTATCTGAAAGATAGTGCTCAAATAAAAAAGTATAATAGTCAATAAATACACAAAAAATGTTCAACATCATTGGCCATTTGAGAAATGCAAATTTAAACACTGATATTCCAGAAAGCACGGTCACTATAATCAAGAAACCATGAAAACAACCAATAAGAAGCTGGGGATGATGAGGGTGAGGAGGAATTCTTCTTCACTGCTTGTGTAAACTGGTACAACCACTATGAAAATCAGTATGGAGATTCCTCAAAAAGCTAAAAGTAGAAATTCCAGAGAATCTAGCTATTCCCCTTCTTGATATCATCCCAAAAGGGTTAAAGACATCATATAAAAGTGGTTCATCCATACCTATGTTTATAGCAGCATAGTTCATAACAGTTAAATCTTGCAAGCAGCCTACAGGTCCATCAACAGATGGATGGATAAAGTAAGTGTGCTATTTATACAAAAAATGGTGTCATAAAGAAACACAAGGTCATGTCATTTTTAGGAAAACAGATGTATCTTGAGACTATGTTAATTGAAGTAAATCAGACACATAACCTTAAATAACACATGGTTTCTCTTATACAAGAAGCTTTATATACAAGTAAAGTGCAAAATAACAGACAATAGGAAAAAAGAGCAAAAGTTACTGTATTCCAGGATGGCCAATATATCTAAATGTGTTTTATATGTTTTTGGCCTGCTACCCTGACTGCTAACGTACATTTACAAAAATTAACTTGATAAAGACTAACAAATGAATCTGATGATGGCAAAAATTTTTTTAAAAAGAGGGTGTAAGGGAAGAGGAAAAAGAATTGAGAAATTTTATTTACAGTGTGCCAATTCTCAGCAATGAATGTAATCATTATGTACTGTAAATATATACTAATAAAAATTAAAATTTTATTGAGGCAAGGCATAGTATTGTTAAAAGTATAAGATGCAATGAGTATGTAACTTCATAACCAATTTTATATTTAAAATTATGACAGGCTAGTAGATAACAGTTGAAATCTTGGTAAAATTTCTCAAATTAGAATATAACTGCTGAAAAAATAAGAGTATTTTAAAATGGTGAAATTGTGCTTAATAAAAATGAATCCAAACAAAACTCAAAATATTGAAAGTATATGCCCCTCCCCCCCCAAGATCTCATTTAGCAACATGAAGAGGGGTTTTCTGGTTTGGCACATAAACAGGGAGCACAGATGGCCTGGGCCTCCCTGACAATGCAGTGGGAGCCAGGGTGGTTGTAGGAATTCAAATTTGACTATACTGAGTGGCTCCTAGCAGCCCGGTACAGAGCAAGGTCATTTAATGTGGCATGGAACTTACTGACCTACCCCTGTGGTAGCACTTCTGTTTTCAGATTTCAGAAAACACAATAGCTAAGTTTTAAGGGAAATAGCATAAAATGCAGTTGACAACCCTAACAGATTGCCAGAAAGAACTGCAGCAAGTTGCTGTGCCACCATAGAGATGGGTGCCCACCACCTATGTTCTCTCATCAATCTGTGCATTAACAAGCCAAAACGCCAAAGCTGAAAAGGATCTTTTTCCTCCAAAATGCCAAAAGAAAAACAAATAAAGAATCTGCCTACAAACCATTCAAAGTTATCTAACACAGACCAGTATCAGGCCTGCAGAAGACAGGGAAGCTCTCTTAGAGGCAGCAAGGTAAACAGATGATGCTATAGTGGATCAACGGCCTGGTGCATAGTTCTGATTCTTCTTAAAAGTGCTTTCATGAAATATGGAAGTGACATTTCTAGACCACTAGAACATTGCAACAGACCATTAATGGTGCTCACAATGCTTGGCACTCTAAATGCTGAGCACTCACATTCAGGAAACAGAGCCTCTAACATGTCCTCTTGTACAATTTATGAAAAAATAAATACACTTACCTCATTAGAAAGTGAAAGACTGGGCTATTTAACAATGTTTATGCTTGCCCTATTCTGGCTGAATGATGGTCCTTTTATTCTGTCATGCTACTCTGGTATTCCTAATCAGTAAGTTTTTGAGTTGGAATTCTTTTCTCTTTAAAATCAAATCTTCCAACACCTGACACTGAAGATAAACTGCCCTTATCTGAATTTTAAGAGAAGCCTGGAGGGATAAAGACCAGTGAAAAATAATCAAATGACAGTGCTTACCAGAGTGTGACAGGATCATGTTCATTTAATACATGTTTATATATGAATAAGTACAGCACTAATAATCACATTTATTGTCAGAGATCAGAGGAAATTATTTACTATCTGTGATCATATTTTGTCTTATATATCACAGTGTCACCTAGTTCATCTTTTAAAACACAAATACTTTTGGAGGCAATTTGACTCCACCTCTACTTCACACACACACACACACACACACACACACACACACACACACAATGCACGCGCACACACACACAGCCTGTTTCAGAACAGCTGCTTTGTGAATAGCAATTGTGTCTTGAGTGACAAATAGCAAATATTTAGTAGTTCAATATGGCTTATGTTCTGTAGATCAGCTAGAAAAAGATTTTCCCCAACAGATGCTGATTTGATGATAAGGTCCTCAAAGAAGGACTTCTACCATGTATGTTTATCAATTCCCCTAAATGATATCTGGAATTTCCACCAACCTGTTATAACTGTGTTTTTGCTGTAGCTAGCTTTCCTTAAAAAGAAAACCTCCTAGGGAAAGGAAAAAACTGTTTGGTAACAATAAACCTGGCATGCAAACAGCCTTCTTCATTTCTTTCACCCCTCAGACCTCTCATATGCATACAGATTGTTCATCTGTGTTACTAATACAGTGGAATGTATGGCAATGGAAATCCTTCAAGATACTGTGTGAGCCAGCAGGCATATGCATTTGTTGTACATGGAGAACAAATGTAGAAGCCACTGAAGTTACCACTGTGGATTTTCCAATCTGTGACTCAACTCAACAAAGATTTATTAACCACTCTCTATACATGAGTACTGTGCTGGAGATATGAAGGTAACAAAGCATGGAGCCTATCCCACGCATTCACAGAACCACTAGGAAGCAGCTTCCAGATGCACATTTGGAGGCATGCAGGGATGAAAACTGAGTGATGCGTACTCTGCAGGGCGAGAGTTTAATTAACATAATCAAACCATAATGAGACTAGTTGTAGCATGCAAATATTGCCAATTAACCAACAAATGTCCAATTTTCCCACAAATTTAAAAATTACAGCTTTTTCAATTATTAAAGGGGGTGGGGAAAAAGTGTCAACTAGTAAGGCAAGTTCTTTCTATGTTGTTTATGGAGCTATCCTTCTTCCTCAAAAGATATCCCTTCTCCTCAAAATCTGCATATAAGACTAGATTGTAAAGCAAAGTAACAAAATCTCATTTATGGGCCGAGAAGCATCCAATTCAAAAGCTAAAATGAGCTGTGGTTCATATCAAAGCCAAAGAGCAAATAAGGACAACAGCACAGAAGCACAATAGAAACCACCATTAATTAGAGTCATGTTAACTCCCACTGAATCACCATCACTGGTTAGAAGCTGAGTTTTATTATGATTGTGAATGCCTATCAAGAAATTATAATAAACTCACAATAAATCTCATTTCCTAACACTCTCCAGAGGGCATTAAATTTTCATGCAACAGTTCTCATAACATATAAACCTCTAATCTCTTTTTCTGTTTTTTTTAGAGGTTTTTAGGATCTCCCTGTTAACCAAAATTACCGTGAGAAAACTTTAAGTATATAGAACCTGTATAAAGAGTAGCAGACTGTACTAGTTTATATTCCCACCAACAATGGAAAATGGTCCTTTTCCAGTAACCTCTGTAGGATTTGTTATGATTTCTCAGAACACTAAAACTAGAAATTCCATTTGACCCAACTATCTTCTTTCTAGGTATATTCATAAAAGAGCTGAAGACATCATTCAACAGTGATACATGAAAACTCACGTTTATAACTCAACAACTCAGATAATTCTTGGAAGTGGCCTACAAGTTGGTATAAATACACAATGGAGTACCACACAGCCATAAAGAAGGATAAACTTGAGCCATCTGTGCGAAAATACATGCCCCTTGATATCATGATGTTAACTGAAATCAGACACACAAGCTTAAATAACACATGGTTTTTCTTACAGGAGAAACTGCTAACTAAAGAGCGAGATAAAAGATAATAGGAAATAGGGACACAGATTTTTTTTGGCATAAAGGGAAGGAAACAAGAAATGGAGGGAGGTGGAAGGAGCAGGATGAAGGAGAGGGAAGTAAATGGAAAAAGAACTAAGATGTGTTACATACATGTGCCAAGTCCCCATAAGCAATGTAATCATTATGTACCACAAACATGGATTTGTAGAAAATAAAAACTGAAAAAAAAGAGTAGCAGACTGAAATACACACTGGACCAAATCCTTAAGGATCTTTTAAGATGAAAACTAGTAGTAACTGCTGGGTAATATCAACCTAAGTATGCTAAATGTTAATACCAGTCTGGAAGGAATTAGTAAGCAAGACTACCACAAAGAGTGACAGGTTCTTGGAAGGAAGCAGCCATATCTCATGTACCTTATTACCTTCTACTCAGGCTTAGCAAGGGACCGTCTAGATTATGGGCACTGATGAGATGTTTGTTGGATCACATTACTCAGCACATCATTCCTATCATTTCACAGACTAGAGGATGATTTGACAGAGAATTTGGGGCACAAACTATACACATCTGCCAGATGTACATTTCTTTAACTGACTGGTTGGTGAGTCATATGATTGAGCTCTCTGACTTTTGTCTTAGTTCAATTCAATTCAATCCAATATGCTTTTGAATCAAGTTATGTCAAGACTCAATAGCTCATGTTAACCAACCCACACAGCAGATCGTTTGTGCAAGAACTGTTTGCAGGCATCCCACCCACATACAGTCCCTTATAAGACTTTATAATCATTGTTATAGCTAAAGATTTTCCCCAGCAATGGAAACCACTGGTACTATCTTATTTGTTTTACTCTATGAATAACTGTATCATCTGTATGTTGTACAATCTTTGGTCACTTGGTATTTTTTTTATATGAAAGACTAACTAGGTCCTTAGGAGGTCCAAGCATAAAATTTTGGCTTTTTGATAATATACTATTATTAGGCTCCCTAATCAATTTTTTCCATGCTTTGATTTTTCTCAGATACACTGATTTCTTAACTGTATTTAAAAAGCACGTTGCTATGTGTTACCAGGATGATAAATAAAGAGTTCGATGTTTGAAACTTAAAAGGATTGAGAGGATAGTAGAGAAAACAAAAGTATACAACTAATTACAATACAGGAGAAAAAATTCAATAGCATTGTAAAAAGCAATGTAAGATTACTTCCTGATGGAAGGACCCCAAATCTTTTTCAAAGATGTGGATGTTGGAAACTAGCCTTGTATGTACATATCCATGTGTGCAAGTATATGTGTTGTGGATATGATGATCTATATTAAAATATACATGTATAGAACCCTATATGATTCTACTGTATGAATATAATTAGATAAAAAATACAATAGAATGTCTACTAAAAGCTAACATCTCCATTTAGATAAAAATTTACCACAAGGATCTGCACTAGTATTTGTCAAACATGGCATTAAGCCACGAGCCTTTTGATCAAGTAACATTTTAAAGAACAATATGCAAAGCAAAGAATGACTGCTTAGGTAGGAGGGAAAGTGGTGTCATCAGCCCTGTCTCTTCCCAACACTTGCCAGTCTGGGCACAAACCCTTTGATGAGATGGTCACCAGCCCCTCACTGCTGCCTGATTCACATCTAAGCCCCCATGCCGCACTTACTGGACCACAGAACTAAGTGATCCAGAAAGAAAAGCATGTCATATGTGACTGGAAGCTGTTCCCCGGGAGCATTTCCTGGAGTTAAAGAAGGAAACAGAACATATGTGAGAAGGAAAGTGAAGCACCTGTTACCATCTGTCCCAGGAATAACCGTTTTCACAAAAGGAACTCAGGGGACTTTACAGGAAGAGAAAAGAGAACACGAATGGGGGAGCACACTGATCAGCAGAAAGAAACACAGCAAACACTTCTTTTTTATCTAAAAGGATTTTTTTAAACAAAAAGGTATCTGATGATGTGAATTTGTAGCAGATTTTAAATTAAAATTGATAACGTGTTTCACTTTAAAGTTATCCTATCTTTTTTTCTTAGCCCACATTTGCAGTATAAGGACTACTTTCCTCATGGGGAGTTGATACAGCTTTCATCCCTCCCCTCCCATCTTTGCCTCCTCCCTCCATCTTTCAACCCTCTTCCCATTTGAGAAAGACTGATCTCCCTAATTCTTGTGATCTGTCTTACATTTTGCTCTTTATATGCAGAAGCCTTTGGATCTGTGTAAAATGCAGAGTCTGGGTTTTACTGCCAAATCCAGAGGCCCCAGAGATGGGCAAGCAGACGAGCAGGCGCATCACTCCTCCTCAGCTCTGATGCTTCAGCCTGACAGCCAGCGAAAGGGCAGCACAATGCCACCCTAATGTGATTTGCAATGAGGGAAGCCACAGTAAAACCTTTCATTAGAAGAAAAGGAAAGTCAGCTTCAAGTGTCAGAATCGCGGGGGAAATAAACACCTGCTTTCCAGTGCTTTTTCCAGATGCCTCTGCTGTGTCTGCAGAGCCTACTGGCCTCCGATGGCCATACTCAGTGTCCCTCCTATCATGCACAAAAAGGCATTTCAGACACAGCAGATTGGTGGGCAGCTCTTGTCCTCCTAATACTTGCCCGATCAACCTTTCTCACATACAGGGTTACTCAAAATTAGTCTTCCTGGCCTGTATGTGTCTAGAAGACAGAGCCACATGCTGTCTACCCTGCATCACAGATAAAGGAGTTAGTCCAGAGCTGTCCGCCTTTGGACACCTGCACTTCTGAGCCAAAGATTTGCCAGGAAACACACGGCATGCTGTCTTTGTCCTCAATGTGGTCTTAGTTTGATGTTCACAGTACCTCATTCTTTTAAGTTTCTCTAACCTTAAGCTAAGATATAACTGTAACGGTCCAAAGGATCTGTTCCTGTCAGTCTAACCGTATGGCAGCAAAACTATACTCTCAAACTAAAAGCCAACCAGGACTGCAAAGTGAAGCAAGCAATGAACATGAGAGTTAGGAACTAGATTAGAGTCCATCTCTGCCATTCACTAAGTGCAAACCTCAAGAAGTCACATGTCTCCTGGACCTTCAGTCTCATCAGCTGGGGATGTTAATACCTATTCAAAATTCAATTAATATCAGGAGTCATCCTAAGGGTGTAGTATATTCTGGTGAACAAATCAGACTTGCCTTGTGCCCTCATCCAGCTTAAATATTGTTAAATACAAATATATCATCATTATACCTGATAATACAGGCAACTCTTTTAAAGATAGCAAGAGGCATAATGGTAATCATTTTTGATCACCTGGTACTCTATTTTTGCACCATATACTATGTCCATCCTTCTGTTCTAACTGACTCTGTTTTGTGTTGTCACATTTGGTCTTATTCTCTTCAAAAAAAAGTAATAAGAACTGTGGGAGCAATAAAACCCAAAAAGTATAATTGTTAATGTAAAAAAGAGGAAAAGAAAGTGGTCTAAAGGATATAGCTGCATGTATATTTAAGTGTGTAGGATAGAAAACCATATTACTGAGTTTTCGTTGCATCATTGAACAGAACTGTCTGCAATCTCACTGTATGAATGTCCACTTTGTATGCTTTAATTTTGTAATTTGGACAACTGTTTCTAAGATGACAATATGTAATCTATTAACTAGTGATTTCTTACTGTATTTTTTTTCTTGAAATTCTGTACTACTTGTACCCTTTTACTGCTGTGGTTTTTTTTCTCTTTTTAAAAAAATACAAATATATCATCAAAATAAGACCTGTCCTGAAAGACAAAAGAAATGATGTCCTCAGAATGAAAGAAACATGGGGGAGGGGTAGAGAATTTTATTCTATCTTAGGGTAAAGAAAATATCTTTAGGAGAAGGCGCAAGAGGAGGAAAGCAGTGCCTGAGTACAGATGAGAAGGGAGAGTCCACGATGGAGGAATATCCCTGCCAACAGCCCAGAGGGAAAGCAGTGCTTTGCCGGCTCCAGATCTGATAGCAGCACAAGTGCAATATGCTGCATGTTTGCAGAGCAACGAGAGATGCTGAGAGGGCAAGCCAGGTAAGTGTTTGTCAAGCAAGGTAACTCCTATAGAGCAAAGCCCCAGGGCTGTGCTTAGCACACAGTAGGCCCTCATTTAATACATGTTACATATGAAGGATTTATTTGGTCTGCAGAGTAAATTTTAATTTGTACTCTAAGTGAACTCGGAGAACTTTTCTATTTGAAAGGTTCTAGTCCAAACTGCTGAGAAAACGATCTTAAACAGCCAGCCTCTTTTCCTTCCTGAACCACAAAATAAACAGAACCTTGTGGAAAAGAAATTCATCCTTCCAGCCCCTATCCCAACACCAAAGACAAGAATGTATCACTTAAATGGAGTTTAGACAAACATGCTTGGCCCAAGGGAAGCAGTAAGTGCTTTTATAGCTACAAACCCTCTGAAGGCTGGAGGTTAAAATTATTCTATGGATCTTTCTTTCACAAACTAGGCTGGCACATCAAGACATGACATAAGAAATTTCTTAGGTAGTCTATCAAAAAGAGACACAGAGCCCAAGGTGATTTAGAAACCCAAGACATTTGCTTATGCTCAAAAGAATTAGATTTCAAAACCACATTTTACTCACATATTCTCTTTTGGGATTTCCATCTTGCTTCCTAAGTTCTGATGTTTCCAACATAGAATGACTTTTCCAGTGGAAATTAAGAATAAATGTGAGACCATTAGAAAGGCCAGACTAAATGTTCATGTTTTCCAAGATGACATTTGGCAGTTGTAACAGAAAGAGCCAAGGGCTTGAAGAGGGAGAGCTGGATTCAAATCCCAGCTCTGCCACTGCCTGCCTGTGTGAACATTTATTCCCTTCTGAATCTTAGTTTCCCTTTCTGTCAAAGAAAGAACACTGAACTGCCAGTGCCTTTGTGGTCTAAAAGAGGTCACACCTAAGCCCCAGCCCAGTGTATAGAGCAGAAAGAGAAGAAACCTTCCAGGTTTGGAAGGTTAGAACGTGACCCAAGTCTGCAATGCAGTGAAGTCCATGCTGCAAAGACTGCTTGCCACGGCCATCAAGACAAGAGCAGTGCAAAGAGCTGCAGTTTGCCAGGAGGCCAAATCCACTGAGCTCACCATGGACCTCAAATCCCCTAGGACACCTGCTGTCCAGAAGGATCAAGAGGGATCTATGGTTAGTTCTATCTTCCTGACTAATGGATGTCCTTGTGTAAAACCTGCCTATGACTCAAACCACCCAGGTTAAAGTTTCCCTGATTCTCTTTTGCTTCCTGTCAATTCTTTGTTGAGCTTTTTGATTCTTCTTCCAATAGCCTAATGAGTCTAAATTAAATGACAATTTTAATATTCCTAGCAGTAAAGGGCTTTATCTGGGGGAAAAATAAGACCAAAGTCATTTCTCTTGATATAATATGTCTGATCACCTTGACAAGTTTTATCACAGGGATAAAATAACAAAGGCTCAAATTGTATTACTCCAGAAACATCTAGTCCTCACATCTATGGTTCTAAAATTCAGCAAATAACCAATTAATTATCAGAGATAAGGAGGCTTTCTTCTTGAAATTCACCCATTAACTTAAAAAACCACAAGCCTTATTTTACACAATAATGGATTCCATCTCCCAATCTCAATTCATTATAAAGTTGTAATGAGAAAGTTTATTTTTCATTTCCCAGGATCATAAAAATAGATAGGACATCTATTCTATTTATAAATGAAGAAACTAAGATTACAAGAATGAACAGAGGTGTGACAAATGACCAGTGTTGGATTCCCACATGAACACAAATGACAAAACAGAAAGAATGGAATCTAGATAATCTACGAGGGATAATCTCCCATGTGTCTAAAGAGCTGATCTTTACCTGTTGTGGCATTTTAAGCATCTCTTTGAGCAGAATTTGAGGTAAAGTGGCGCGGCTTTAGTTTAGAAGGCCTAAAGATCAGGCTAGCAAGTGGTAACTGTCCAGCAGTCGCAATCAGTGACAGTGGGCATATCATCCACCAAAGGCAGGTTAAGATTAGGGTCAGAGTCACTTCTGGTATCCAGCCTATACTTGTGCAGGTACAGCAAGTTGGTTAATTATTTGATTTTCACTATGTCCTTAGTTCTGATATGACAGCCAATAGGGGAGAGAACTGAGAAAACAAGTATTTGACTTATGTTAAAAGTGTCAGCCTTTTCCCTGGAGTCAGTGCCATCTGCAGGCTACGGTGGAGGAAAACAAGAAGCCAAGTCCTCCCTGTGAGTCGGTGCCATGGATGAGCTGCTGGAGCAGATACCAGCCTTTCCCTGTGAGTTGGCACAATTCATGGACTGCAGGGAAGAACAAAAAGCCAACAAGAAGCCAAGCCCCTCCTGTGAGTTGGTGCCATGCGTGGGCCACTGGGGAGAGACCTAGATGCCAGCCGCTTCTAGCACATGGGCTGGGAGACAAGAAGAGCCAAGCACTCCCATCCCAGAAGCAACCAGCTGATCTGAAGAAACACAGACTGTAATGATAGCTGTTGAGGTAGAATAGAACTTAATGCTTGTAGTGTTTAATGTTTCACTGACCTTGCAGGGCTAAAGCTGGTAATCTAACCATCTATTAAAAGGATAACAATATGCAATGTAGCATCTCTGGGGAAATCTTCTGAAGGTGGTAGTAATTATTAACTCCCTATTATCTTATTTTGAAGTTCTGTATCATTTTCATTGTTTAGTTGGGTTGAGTTCTATTCTGTTTTATCTTGTTTGATTTTATTATATGTGATGGCATGAGCAGCTATTTCAAAAATAATAAGATACATTATGGTAGCCACTTTGGATTTACTATTATCTTGTTTTGAAGTCCTCTATTGCATTCATTATTTTGTTTTTATTGGTTCTATTTTGCTCGATTTTTACTATGAAGTTATGGGTAGCTATTTTTAAGACAGGAAGCAGCATTATGCTAACCACAGCTGATTTCCTTTTATCTTGCTTTGAAGTACGTACTGTTTTATTTGATTTTGTTTTACTTTGTTGATTTTATTCTCTTTAAAATAAAAATTACCAAAAAATGCCTAGGGTACATCTCTCAGCCCATTCTTTGCATTTTCTTATTGATTTTAATCTAATATCACCCAGATAAATATGTTAAGTGATGAAGAAGAAGGGCGAATATAGCAATGTGGAAAAACTATGCAAGTCTCCTAAGAACTCTCTCTTCTCTTTACACAGCATTATTCACTTCCAAACCATTGCATGATTCATGCCAGAGAGATTACTGGATGTAGGGGAAAATGCCCAGTGATAACAAGAGGAAGTGGAATATTGCAGAACAGTGAGCAATACTTTGACTTTTTCACAAAATTTTTAAAAAATTTTTATTTTGAAAGTATACAACAGAACAAGTCAGAATAAAGCCAACTAAGATCGTACAGTGAAATTGGTACAGAACTTCACAGCAGGTTACCGGGATAACAGTAATAGGTATCACAGTATATTTTGTTATCTTTATAATAGTTGTTCTTTCAATCCCGTATATCAAAATGAGATGAAATATAGAACATTACAGAACTTATCAAAACAGAATATTGAATAGAGCAGTACCATTAATCAGAAAAGAGCAAAACAGTAATAAAAATATTTGCCTTCAAAGAAATGGTAGAAGGAAGTCCCCCTTATTTGGTATGGTCAATCTCCCAAGAGATGCTCAGATTTCTGGTTCCCACTTGCTAATGGGCGGGGAGGAGGAAGAGAAGGAGGATATGGGAAGTGGGATAATTGACTCCTGGCCATGTAGTAGTAGGTTCATTATTGCTAAGCAGGGAGGAAGAATGGTCATTTGTTTTCACAGCGTCCTCAGTTCCAACATGGCATGGATTTCAGGAGACACTGCTAGTTCTCCCCCTGGAAGGGCTGCAGTCTGCCACCCTCCCTCCGCTTAGCAGGGAGGGGAGGTGCTGGCTTGGCTTCCCAGAGTCCTAAGTTCCAACATGGCGTGGATCTCAGGAGACACTGCTAGTTCTCCCCCTGGAAGGGCTGCAGTGGGCCACACTACCGACGCTTACCAGGGAGGGGAGGTGCTGGCTTGGCTTCTCAGAGTCCTACGTTCCAACATGGCATGGATCTCAGGAGACACTTTCACACAATTTTTAAACACAAAAGAAAAAGAAACCTAGGATTCCTCAAAACTTTCATTTTCTACTGTAAGCTCCTAAGCAAAGTAGATTTTCTCCCTTAACAAACACTTATCCTCTGCTGGAAATGGCTCCACCAAAGGAAGAAGGCAGAAGACCAGGCTCTATGTGTATGTTTATTTTAATAATGTAGCCTTCACTGTGTCCTTCTTTAGGCTTGAAGTTAAACATAAAACAGAGCAAACAATACTGTTGTGGTGAGTTGATAACTGGTGGTCAACTAGTAATATACAAGGTGAACTGAATCAGCATGGTGTTGAATGTGGATGGTCTACCTGAGGATTGTTGCCATCATCATAAAAAGAAGAACTGGAGAGGAAGAGCTAGTTCTCCATGGTTCTGTTGGTTCTCCTGTTGCTATTGGTTCTCCTGGAGGAGACTGTCATGCTTCTATCCTGAAATGAACTTGACTGCTATTGTCAGAGGAGCTCAAGAACTTGTTGTTGTTGAGAATGGCTGTGATTCACTTTGGGGGAGCTCTAGTCCTTACTTAATAGCCTCCTGGCACTGGATGGAAGATGGTGTGCTATTCAGTCTCCAGGAGAAGCTTGTCATGCTGGCTTCCTGACATGAACTTGGATGTTCTCATCATCAGAGAAGCTTGGAACCTTATTGTCCCTGAAGATGGCTATGGTACTTTTCGGGCAAGCTCTGGTCATTACTTTGAGTGTTGCTTCCTGGTTCCAATACAGAACCCTCAGTCTGCTGGCATGAATCCTTTATCCTGCTAGAATAGACTTTCTAGCTTCCACCGCTGATCTTGGGGCCTTCCCAGCACAGATCCATGAAACAGACTTTCACGAGCTATTGTCGTGGGCTCTAAGTCTATAGCTGGACTCACATAGGACACTGCCATGGGATCCATGGGATCAGCCAGATTCTTTAGGTCTTAGTGTGTGGACAGATTTCCTGAAATCTTTCTTTTGTATTTGACCCTTGGGATGATCATTATAAAATAATACTATAAATTATGTGCCCTGTATGTTATTGTTTCCCTTGAAATCCCTGACTGCAACAAATATAAAGAAAATAATTTAGCCAGACAGCTCGAGTCTGTTACTTTAGCACTATGGGCAAAGAAGCCCTCTCTCAGAAGGTTTATGAACTCTCAGGATGGTCTGCTCTTCCTATTGTCCTATAACCTTCTACAGCAAAGTCCATGGCTCTGCTGGGAATGTTGGCAGAGCCTTCATACATGATTGAGGTGGACGGTCACTATCTTTCCCTTCTCCCTTTTGTTCTTACTGAAATATTCCATTCCACTTGGAACTACTTGAAATACAGTAGGATACTTTATTTTCAAAAAATAATTTCATAAGCTTTTTTAGAAATAATTAATGAATTGGTTTACTTTTCATATGCCACCTGGATGAAAACTGATCCCATGCTGAAGATGATGACATTAATTATTTTTGGCTTTTTTACAGTACATGTATTTACAGTACATGCAGTTTACAATCATCTTGGGAAGTGTGTATATGTATATATTAGAGCTTGATTCTTTAATTCCTATCCTCTCCCTCTCTACCTGTCTCCTCCTATAAATCTCTTTTCCCAATTTTCATTCTTGTTGACATTATTAATCATAGGTTTATGACATGATGTTTACCTTCATTTAGCTTATTAGGCTCCTGTCAATGGTGTATGTTTATTCTATGTATTTGCCCCTCCCTCTCCACTCTTCCATCATCCACATTCTTTTGGACTCCTTCCCATTTACAAGGGGTCCATCCCCTTGTCTCCTTCTATCCATTCTTTATTGTGGCCTTTGTTTATACTTTGCCTTATTCAAATGAGGAATACTATATAGTATTTAAGTCTGTGTGTTTGATTTATTTCACTCAATATTATATTTTCCAGGTGCAACCAGGTTCCTACCAGTGTATCAAATTTGGCCTTCCTTGTAGCTGAGTAGTATTCTATAATGTATAGATACCATATTTTCTTTATTCAGTCATCTGTTGATTAATATACAGGCTGCTTCCTAGGTTTAGCTATTATGAAGTGTGATGCTATAGACATTGGTTTGCATGAACTTCCATAACATGATGTATTTAGTACTTTGGGGAAGATAAACTAGGAAAAGGATAGCTGAATCTCATTTAAATTCTAATTTTAGTTCTTTGAGGTACTCCCACATTGGTTTCCACAACTTACATTACCATTAACAAGAAAGTTTATTTTTTTCACTGCCACATTTTTTTTTATTTTTTAATGATTGCTATTCTTTCTGGAATAAGATGGAATCTTAATATTGTTTCAATTTGCATTTCTCTAATGGCTAAGATGTTGAACATTTTTTCATATACTTGTGGGTCTTTGGAATTCTTTCTCTGAGAAGTGTTTCTTTATTTCATTTACCTGTTTCTTGATTGGGCCTTTTATATTAGGTGGTCTAATTTTCTTTTAAACCCTTTTCATATTCTAGATATTAGTTTTCTGTTTGAGGAATAGCTGGCAAAACTTTTTGCCCATTCTATCTCTTCATCATACTAAATAATTTCTTTCCCAAGCAAAAGGTTTTAATCTGATATAATCCCATTTCTTGATTTTTGCTGTTATTTCTTATGTAACTGCAGTTCTGTTTAGGAAATCCTTTCCTATTCCTGTGACTTCAATCTTTCATTGGTTGGCTTAATGTTCCTATTTTAATGCTTAGATCTTTCATCCATTTTAATTTTAGTTTAGTACCTAGAATCTGGTGGGACATATGCATCCAGTTTCAATCTTCTGTAAACAAATACCATATCTAGTTTTCCTAGCACCATTTGTTGAATGGGTTGTTTTCCACTGTATGCTTTTGGCCCCTGTGTCAAAGATCAAGCAGCTGAATGTGTCTGGGGTTGTTTTTGTATCCCCTGTTCTGTTCCATGATCTACATGTCTGTGTGTATTCCATTGCCATGCCATTTTTTATGACTGTTGCTTCACAGTGTAGCTTGAAGTCAGGTAAAGTGTTGTGCCTTGTTTTGCTCTTGTTGCCCAAGACTGCTTTTGTTATTCTGGGTCTCTTCTGATACACTATGAATTTCAGGATTGTTTTCTCTAGGTCTGTGAAATAAGCTGTTTGTATGCTGGTTGGGACTGCACTGAATCCATATAACAGTTCTGGGAATATGGCCATTCTGATAATACTGATTCTGCCTATCCAGAAGCAGTAGACAACAGTCTATTTTCTGATATTCTCTTCAATCTCCTTTTCAGAGTACTTTAGTTTCCTTTCTAGGGGTCGTTCATTTCCTTGGTTAGGTTAATTTCTAGGTATTGCATTTTTCTAGATGCTACCATGAATGGTATTGATCTCAAAATTTCTTTTTCATCAAGATTATTATTGGTGTACACAAATGTTATTGATTTTTGCATACTGCTTTTGTATCCTGCTACACTGTTGAAGTTGGTCAGTAATTTGAGTTTTTCATGGAATTCTTTGGGTCTCCTGTGTAGAATATCATGTCATCTGTAGTTGACCACTTAGCAATCCAATTATTTAAATATAGGATGACCAAAAATTGCATAATAAAGATATGAGAAATATAAAAATAAGATTGTATCAAATTTATTCAGTGCAAGAATCAACTGACTGAAATGACATCTGCCCAAGCAATGCATGCAATAGGCAAAATGTAAACAAAAGCACTGCTTGAATGACACTTAAGGAAAACTGCTAAGTGGTTAATGATAATTTGAGTTCTTCCTTTCCAATGTGTATCCCTTTTATTTCTTTCTCTTGCCTGATTACTCTGCCTAAATTTCAAGTACTGTGTTGAGTGGAAGTGATTATAGTGGGCATCGTTGTCTTCTTCCTGATTTTAGAGGGAATGTTTTATTTTTTCCCCATTTAATATGGTGCTGGGCATTGGTTTGTTATAAGTAGCTTTTATCAAACTCAGATATGGTTGCTCCATACTGATTTTCCTAAGCTTTTTTTAAATCAAGAAGTGATGGTAGATTTTGTCAAAAGTCTTTTTTGTATCTATTGGCATTGATCATATGGTTTGCCTTACTTCTGTTTATGTGATTTACTATACTTATTGATTTGCATATGTTGAACCATCCTTGCATCTCTGGGATAAAACCTATTTGTCATGATATATGATCTTTTTAATGATGTGCTGCATTCTATTCATTAATATTTGGTTTGCTATGTTCATTAGGATACTGGCCTGTAGTTTTCTTTTTTAGTTGTATCCTCGTCTGGTTTTGGAAACAGTGATGCTGGATTTTCCTCTATCTTTTGAGTTTCTTTGAAGATCTTGAAGATTATAAGTGATACAACATCTTTCAAAGTCAAACAAATCAACAGAATCAACAGAATTCAACAGTGAACTCATTAGGTTGTGGGATTTTTTTTACTTAGATTTTTTTAAATTACTGTCTTAATTTCACTGCTTATTACTAGGTTTACACCATGTTTCTGTCTTCTTGGGTAAGCTTTGTATGAGTCTAGGAATGTGTCCATTTCTTAAATGTGTCCATTTTCTATTTTTATACAATTTTTTATAGTAGTTACTATCTTCTGAATTTCAACAGTGTCTGTTTTGATGTCACCTTTTCCAATTCTAACTACATTGATGTGAATCCTTTCTTTTTCTTACTAATTTTGGCTAAGCATTTATTTTGGTTATTGTTTTAAGAACCAGCTTTTCAGTTTGTTGATTGCTTTGTATTTTTTCTAGTCTTGATTGCATTGATCTGTATGCTAATCTTTATGATTTTCCTCCTTAATTTTGGTTTTGACATGGTTGTTGTTTTCAAATATCTTATGGTTTTTCACACAGTTATTTATTTGAGTTCACATTGTTTTCCTACTGTAACCATTGACTGCAATGAACTTCTTGCTTAGGAGTGCTTCCACAATGTCCCTAAAGTTCTGGTGAGTTGTACAAGCACTATCATTAACTTCCAGAAATTTTTAAATTTATTCTTTGATTTCTCCTAGGGCTCAATAGTTTTTTAAGAGCATTATTAATTTTCAAGTACTTTTTACATTTTAAAAAATTTCTACTGTTGCTGATTTCTAATTTCATTGCATAGTGGTCTGACAGTAGTACACATAGGGTGATTCTGATTCTTTCATATTTATTTAAACAGACTTGGTGGACTAGTATGTGGATCTGTTTTGGAGAAAGTACCACATGCTGCAGAAAAGAATACACAGTGATACTGTGGTTCCTTGAACATAATTCTTTGCATGATTCTGATTACAAACTGAATTGGAAGAGAATTCAGTCAAATTAGATGGATAACTTCAATGCTGACCTCATGAAAGTTAATTTTATTCTCATTCAATTTGGCTTGTGAACAAAATCATGGAAAAAATTAAGTTTGTGAACTGAGGTAGCATGGTATAATCTGTTGTAGTAGGGCAGAATACTCTATAGATATCTATAAAACCCATATATTCCAGGGTGTGAAGCTTCATGAATTGCCCTCTCAGGGGTACACCACCTGACGTCTGAGGCCACCAACTGAAATCTGAATGGAAGTCTCACTGATTTCACAACCCTTGCTTTCTGCATGCCCACAAAATGTGCTTGTTTCAGCAGCACATATACTACACACCCATAAAATCAGCACCATGTAGACTGTGCATGACTGCCACCAGCTTGAGCAGTAGCCAGGCACCCTTGGACACTGGTTGTAGAGATATTTGAATACCTGTAAGGTGAGCTCTATAAAACAAATCCAGCATGGAGTCCAGCAGAGGGCTCACCAGGGAGCCCAGGCACTCTCATCTCAAATAAATGCTTTACAATTTTGTACCCTTGAGTCTCTAAAATGTGGACTCTTGCTGATTCCTAAGATGCCTTCAAGTCATCTTTCCTACTGCCCTGATGCAAGGCACTTTGCTTCTTTTTACCATTAATTTTTTCAGCAATCATACTCTCCAGGCCCCCAACTTTGCAGGTGTTTCCTTTCTGGGAAAACTAAAAATTTTTCACATCAATTTTTTGCTCATGATGTTCACTGTAGTACTGGCTAAAAGATTCCAGCAGTACCCATGCCACAGCCTGAATGTTGAGCTGTTTTGGTATTTCCTGTAGCAGATTAATTATTATTCTACCATTAATCTCAGGCTCCTGAAAAATCTCAGAACATAAATAAAAAGTAGGCACATTTCTATAAGAGCATAACACAGTCTCCTGTCCAACTCCCACTACAGTCCTTATTCTCAGCTGAAACCTTCTGAGTCTAGACTTTACTGTCTGCATTTCTCTCAGCATTCTGGTCTTCTGAGTTCTGACAAGAATCTCCCACCAAGATTAGCTTACAGCATTCTGGAGCTTCTCCGGCTATCATCTCCAAATTTATCCAAACTCCTCCTGAACATATGAGCATTTTGGGGGACACTGGTGAATGAACAAAACAGGGTTTATTTTTTTGAGTTATATATAAACATCTAGTTTTGTAGCACCACTTATTGAAAAGACTATTTCCCCCATGAAATGCCTTCTTAGCACCATTTATCTCTATGGGGATTCTTCAAATTTCTTGTTAGTAGTCACACTCATTTCAATGCTACTTACTTACTCCGGGCATCATTGATCTATTCTTTGTATAATTTTGTCATTACAAAAGAATGTAATTTTAAGAACTGAAATTGTAATAATGGCTTTACAAAATACAAAATCTTTTTGTACTGACTCCCTACCCAAATGATATTTTTCCTTCATTTGTGTAGATTAAGTAACACTATTTTCTGTACAGCTGGGTAGGTGCAAAAAATATCAGTGTGCTATTACTCAGTAGGGTAACTATGGAAATAACAACGAATTGTACATTTCAGAAAGCTAAATGAAGAATTTTGAAAGTTTTAACAGATAAATTATAAACGTTTGAGGAGATAGATGTATTTAACATGACAAATATTACACATTGTATTCATGTACTTAAATGCTATCACATTAACAGGTACAGTTTAAAAATTTTTATGTATTAGTTAAATTTAAGTTAAAAATTCCAAATTTTCTGTTTATGGAAAAAGTATTTCATATTTATTTTTCAAATTTTTGTAGTGAATATTTAAATGTATTTTTAAAGCATTTAACATTTTAACACATTTTCTTTCTTTCTTTTTTTTTTTTTTTTTTTTTTTTTTGGCTAATGGCCATTCTAACAACATGCATATTACCTTTGTTATCTTTTGTTCCCGTTGTATATAATGTGTCCCTATCTTTGCACAGTCTTCAAACTTTTCTCTTTGTTAATTATGGTCAATAATTTGATCATGAATACTTTGGTATAATTTTATTTTGTGCTTAACCTTCTAGGGACTGGGGATTGGTGAGATGCTTAGATCTGTGAATTTACAATTTTCATAAAATTTGGAAAGGTTTTCCCATCCCTTGCCCTCCTCCAACCTGGGACACCAATTATATGCATATTTATAACAATTGGTTTTCTAACACCTTGTCTGTTAATTTTGCCTTCTCTGTCATTTTTCATTTATTACTATTAATTGTTCTCCTAGTTATGGATCACATTTTCTTTTTGCTCCTATGCACATCCATTAATTTTGAATCAGATACTGGATATTAAACTTCAGTTGCTGAATGTTACATTTTATTTTTCTCTGAGTGTTCAACTTTGTCCTATCTGGCAATTAATTTACTTACATTATCAGCTTCATCCTTTTTGTAAGGTTTATTAAAACTTTATTAAGTAAACTTTACTAATTGTTTAATCTTGTTCTTAAGCTTTAACTTTTTCAGGAATTCTTTTGGAATTTCCTAAATATTCAATAAGAACTCCTTACTTTTTTCTAGTCAGAACTCAAATTTTTTTCTATAAACCCTGCATTGCCTCTAAGAATACTGAGCTTCTATCCTGGTCATTCTTTGTCTGTGGTTTCACTCCACGCTACACTCAGCTCTAGATCCAAGAAGACCTCTGTGAAGATATTGAGCATTTTCTAATAAGCATATGCCAGTCATCTCAGCCTCTCTAAATCCAACTGTCTCAGGCTCAGCTTGTATCTAAGTCATGGCCCACAAAATGCCTTAAGATACTTTTGTTTTTCTTCTCTCAAATGTGTTGCTTATTGCCTAATATCTGAGTTCACTGATTTTTTTTTATGTTTTCTAGTATTTACAATAGCAAGGTAAATCCAGTCTCAGTCATCCACGTCTGGAAATTCAAGTCACTAGTACTGCCTATGTTAATGCAACGAAAAAGCCCTGTTCTGCATCTCTTTCCTCTGTGTCATCCCTAATACTGTCTCTGAGGCATGCAAGACCCAAAACCTGACTTAGGTCACATAGTTTTCTCTAAAATGCAAAACTTTGACTCCCAAATATCAGAGTTATAATGAAAAAGCAAAAAGAATTCCTCTAGCAAAAATTTCCGCTCCCTTTTCCAATGGTGACCAGTGTCATTGGTGTTGGAGTCTTGAGTCCCAGATTTTAAACACATTCACATGTCTTAATAGCTTCAGCCTGGCTAGTTAGCTTTTCAACAATGTTCTTATCCTATCCAGCATTTTACTGGTCTTTCTGTATTAGGAGACTTTAAATCTCAAACTTTGGCTCCTTTTCTCTCTTGGCACATGCTGTCGCCATGTCAGAGACAACTTACCACCTAGTCCTCAATGATATCATTCCTCCATGTCCTTGCTTTTATCTCTGCCTTCTCACCAACAACACACTCCATAGGTATGAGATCATTAGGCTTGAGCGGATTTAAGCATCTTCACTTCAATTCCTTCTTCCTTAGAATCAGTAACACTGTCTTTGGGCTCTGCTTCCAGTTCTGCCATGTATTAGCAGCACATGCCTAAGCTCTTTTTCAGTTTGTTTCCATACTTAAGCAATGACAATACATGCTGCATATCTCATAGACCTATTTTAAGGATTCAGCAAGATAATCCTAGAAAGTAATTTATATGATGTTTGGACTATATTAATGCTGAATAAATGTTGGCAATAATGAAAATTTTAATCAAGTAAGCTTTCCATGGATTCTGTATACCATCTCCCTTCCTGACCTAAGGATTATAGTTATCCCCTAACTACCTGTTCAAGCAGCTTCAATGACCCTTCACTTCTGTGTCTAAACATTTCCACGTTTCTCCTACTTTATAAAAGGAGGAAGTACAGTCTTCTCTCTTCCTCAGCTCTTCATAAACATGGGCATTGTAGATGCAGCACATTGACCCTAGCAGTTTGGCAGAGTATAATGTCAACACATAGTGATAGAGAGAAAGACAGAAGAAACCGAAGGTGGCATTTAAGCCACTAAATTGAACAGTCCATAATGTGAGATGATATATTCTCTTACTGTTTAAGTTAAATGAAGGTATATATTTCTATTATTCATATTTGAGGCTATTCTAATACATACATTAGGTACTATGACCAAGTAGGTCTTATTCCACAAATGCATGAATGGGTCAATCTTAGAAAATCTGCCACATGTTCTTCTGCATACATTCTAGCAAAAACCTTTCGAAGGGCCTATGGAAATATGGAGATTTCTGCAGCAGTTTGTAGTACTAATGCATCAAAGGAAAGCCAAGTCCCTCACTAGGGGGTCAGAAAAGTAAAATGTAATGGTTTTGCCTAGCATTTAACGCAATGCAGAATCAGGTCAGATATGATAGATTTTTATATATTTATAAAAATAGATAGGACATCTATCAGAAATCTAGTCAATTTGATTCTCAGTAGTAAAACTTCAAAAGCTTTCCCAATAAAACTAGGAACAAGGAGGAAGACTGATGTGACCACTAATATTGAACAGCTTATTGACTATCCTAAAAATTTAAGGAGAACAGAGCAATGATGACTAGAAAAAAGTGAGTTCACATTATAAGTATATATTATATATTTATCTATATAAAATACAAGGAACACATAAAAACAACTAGAACTATTATGAGGGTTCATTAAGTTTACTAGAAATAAAATCTACACATAAAAATCAATGTTATTATTTTGAGAAATAATAATCAATTAGAAAATCTACTACGGAAAAAGACTGCTCATAGTAGCAACAAATAGTGAAAAACATCTAGGGAAAAAAACGAACCAAAATGTTGATTGACATACAGATGGCCAGCAGGTACATGAAAAACACTAGCATCACTAATGCAAATCAAAATCATAAATGAGATATCATTTCTTCGCAGTCAAAATTATATTATCAAAAAGTCAGACAACAAGTGCTAGAGAGAATGTGGAGAAAAGAATCTTTACATACTACAGATGAAATGTAAATTAGTAGCCATTAAAAGCATAATGGAGGTTCCTTAAGAAAGCAAAAATAGAACTATTGCACAATCATCAGTCGTATTACTGTGTATGCTTCCAGAGGAAATGGAATCCTCACGTTGAAGAGACATCTAAACTCCTGTGCTCATCGCAGCACTATTCACAACAACTAAAATGTGAAATCAAGCTGAATGTCCACCAATGAATGAATGAATGAAGAAAATGTAGTATACAGACACACTAGAATATTGCTAAGCCTTAAAAGAGAAGGAAATCCTATCATTTGTGACAATGTGGATGAACCTGGACAACATTATGCCAAATACAGTAAGTCAGGCACAGAATGTCAAATACTATGTGATCAAACTCACATGTGAACTCTAAAAGGTGCTCTCATAGAAGTACAAAGTAGAATAGTAGCCCCCAGAGCCTGGAGTGAATGGGGTACAGGGTGAAAAAATTCAGATCTGTGATTGAGAGGGTAAAATGGCTCTTTAAAAAATTAGGATTTTTTCCCTTTTAGAGATTCTCCAGTGTTCTCCTGCTGGAGTATAAACCGCCACACCCTCCTCTTTTCAACTCAGATAAATAGCTAGGAAAATCATGCTTCAGTCAAAAATCTAGCCTATGGGTCTGAAAGGAACATGCAAATGAGGAGTTTGGGGTCCAATTCCATCCCCCCAAGGGAGAGAAGGAGCAGAAATGGCTGGTGGATGATACAACTCCAGAATTTGCTTGTCTGTTTTTCTGCCCTCTCTCCCTAAGAAATAAAAGCCTTTGTGCATCTGGACAGGTAAGACAGAGAAGTGAGGCAACAAGAGGCCCCTCTCTCTCTCCTTCAGTTCTGGCTTGGAATAAGCCTTTTCTTCCCGCCAAGGTTCCCATGGTACCTTGGGGAGCAACCTGTGTGGCTAGTAACAGATCTCTTGTACCACAAAGTAGTTGAAGTTAAAACATACATTCTATTGTTGAAAAAGCAAAAGTGTGGATGACGTAACAAAAAATAATGAGTGCAAAGTAATACATTTGTTAGTTAACTAAAGTTAACCATTGTATAACATGTATATACCTCAAGACAACATTAAAAACAATATAATCCGTCAAGTGAAAATTTAAATAAAAAATTTTCAACTGATAAATATGTGCAGATATTTATGGAAAAGATCATCCACTTTATCATGGGATTTTAAAAATTCCTCTGAAATAATTATAAGACCCATTATTAAAATGGTATTTCTTCCTAAATTGCTATATGCATTAAAACTGATTCTAAGAAAACTCCCATGAGCTTCTAGGGCACATAAACTAATTTTAAAATCAACATATGGATAATGGGACATGAATAATTAAAAGAGTTTTTAAAAGAATGGAGAGAATTGACTTGTCTAAAATATATTAAGTATTTATATTCATTAAAACAGTAGATGTGGGTGAAATGATACAGAAATACATTACCAGATCCCTGGAAACACCTCTATTTGGCATTTTGATATATCTAAAATGAAACTGCCCTATTACAATTCTAAGGCCACACTTCTATCTTCTCCATCTCAGTTGACAGCCACTCACAGTTATTTGGTTTTTTAAAATGAGAAGTTTCTGCTCATTCCCTGGGATTCAGTGCCTTACTCTGCCATAAAGAAGACAAGTTGTGAAATTCTCAGTAATTATACTAAAATGGCCAAGGATTCTAAAGAAAAAATGAAATCTTTTCATTATTTTTCTCCCCTGAGGCTCTCCCATCTCTGGTGGGCCTTTTCTTTTATGGGCTTCTCTTGGGGGAGGTGAAAATGGGACAGCATTTAATGTCAACAAATTGAAGGAGAAAACAAGTACAATCCATATTCCTTGAAGGGGTACAGAAGCAATGATGAGAACAAGAAGAATACCTGATTTTGTCATGTGATGCTCTTAGTACCCTGAGCATCTCACAATGCCTGCAAGTGGCCAAATACAGGCATAACTCATTCTGCTTTCTTGGGTGACAATAAAAATCAGCTCAAACTGGGTTAAGCACATCAGCTCCCTGCCTCCACTGGGCCTTCTCCAGCACTGAGCCCTGGCTACCAGACTCAGCAACAATGAATTAATGGGTCGTTCGCTTTCTTGAGGGAGAGCTAAGTCAATTTAAGGTGCAGCTTTTTTGCAGAACTAAACAATAACAACAAAATCACTGCCCTAAAACAATTTCCATAGTTGACCAACCAAGATAAATGATTTGTTGGCAAAAAGTGTTGATTGTTTTTAAGGCAGAAAGCTGCTTTCCATAAATTTAGCTATGCTGTCCCTAATTAGAGATGTAATTATATGGTCATTTATACGGAGAAGACGGAAACAAAGGCAAGAAGATTTGGCTGCAAATGTCTGAAGCAGGCTAGCAGCCTCACAGGACTCTCATGGGTGAATAAAGCTGCAAGGAAGGCACCTGCAAGCCTCTGCACGCATGGGGAGGATGGATGGAGATATAACCTCAGCAACCAGCTGCTCTAAGAACAGTGGGTCTAAGGGAGCATTTCCTTCAACCTGAAGGCACAGAACACATTATTCTATACTTGCGCCAGGGTTGCTGGACTTTCTCAGCAGCAGGAGCACTCACAATGATGGACCCCACTGCCATCTCATAGTTCCTCCCCAAATCTGTTTCCATTTTATTACAGAAGTAGTCAACTTTGTATGTGCATATCACTGTATTATCTTCTGGAGAAGATACAGAAGATATCTACAGCCTGTGTACTCAAAGCCCATTACCACTAGGAATAATGACTTAAGTAAGGGTCAGTTCTCTCAAAGAGGTCAGTGGCTCTAGAGAGCAGGAAAGTTGACTGTCATCATTCCATTTTTTTTCCAGTCAATGACTACCTGCCACACAGGTGACAGTAAGTGAATTATTTCTTTATTCCTATAATTACACATAAGACAAACATACAAATTAGGGAATCAAACACAAAAGAAATGAAATCATTTAGTTCTCTTATTGAGTTATCAATGTGGTATAGAAATTCAGTATTTTACTCAATTGCATCTACCTGTTGGTCATCTTTGGACTTTATAAAGTTAATAACAAAACAAAGTCCTTTAGACATTGTATTTCAAAAAGGTGCCAAGGGAGCTGCGCTGCAGAGGAGGTTTGGGGCCTGCCTGACCTCGCTGGTGACCTTATCTCAGTCCAGGGAGCTTCGCCGCCCCTGCTGCCACTGCTGGAGGAGAGAGCTGCACTACAGAGGAGGTTTGGAGCCTCCCAGGGCTGTGCCTGGTGATCTTCTTTCACTTCAGGGAGTTATGCTACCCAAGGAAGTGGGTTCCTGCACAACATCCGAGCCCTGGGAGAGTTTAAGATCCTTGCTCTGGGTGGTTGGGGACTCGCCTGGCTTGCAGCCACCCAGGACTGAGCTCCGCAGGTTTTGGGCCTGCCTGGGCCACACCTGGTGGCCTTCTTTTGATGAGGGAGCTTTGCTGCCAGAGTAGAGAGTTGCACTGCTGGAGGAGACTTTGGGGCTGCCTGGGCTGTGCTCGGTAAACTTCTTTTAATCCAGGGGCCTCACTGCCCAAGGAGGGAGCAGCACTGCCAGAGGAGTCCCAGGAGCCGAGGACATAAGAGACAATTTCGAACACACCCAGGGGAAGTTTTGGAACAACACTTGAATCATGGAACTGTAGGAAAATGACAAAATGAAGACCAAAATGCAATCTCAAACCTACAGCTCATCACAAGAAAGCCTCGAAGCCATGTACATATAAGAAAATATATGCCATACACCTGAAATACCTGAAATAAAGAAGCAATACCAGGAAGCTTTAAAGGAATTCAAACTAGAAATAATCTCCCAGGTAAAAGAAGAAATGATAAAAGGAAGGAAAGAGATGCTGAACACATCTAAAGAAGACACAGTTTAAAAATTAGAGGAACAAAACAAAAAGATAGAATCCCTGGATGAACAATGTAAGAAACAAACAATACATAAAGCAGATGCAAAGAGATATACAGGAAATCAAAAATTGCATTGAAAGTTGTAAAAATCGCCTCAATGAAAGTGAAGATAGAATTTCAGACCTTGAACACAGGACTGCAGCTAGTGAACAGGAAAGGCAAGATCTTTTAAAAACAACAAGGAATCAGGAAATAACAATTCATCAGCTGCAAGATGATTCAAAGCAAAACAACATAAGATTGATAGGGATAAATGAAAAAGAAGGGGACAACACAAATGATATCAAAAAACTATTCACAGAAGTAATAGCTGGAAATTTCCCAAAAATGAGAGTGGAAACTGACATCAGGATGAGTAAATCATACAGAACTCCAAACAGCCATAACCAAAATAAAACTACACCCAGATTTATAATAATCAGTATCTCAGAAATCCAAATAAGAACAAATATCAAGAGTTGTTAGAGAAAAGAAACAGATCACCTATAAAAGAAAGGCTATCTGAATCACAGCAGACTTCTCAACACAAACAATGAAATAAAAAAGAGCATGGAGTGAAGTATTTCAGATTCTAAAGTAAAATGATTTTCAACCTAGACTGATGTACCTTGAAAAACTGTCCTTCAAAATCGATGGAGAAATAAGATACTTCCATGACAAAGAACAGCTGAAGAACTTCATGATCACCAAGCCAACCCTGCAGAGAATACTGAAGACAGTTTAGGTACACATAGGAAAAAACCAATAAACAAAGCAGACAATTAAACAGAATGCAAAGATAAAGATGCAACAGCAGAAAGATAACATGTCAACAATAAAGCAATATATAACAGTTATAACCATTAATTTAAATGGTCTCAATGCACCAGTTAAAAGAAACAGACTGGCAGAATGGATCAAGAAACAACATCCAACCATATGCTGTCTAAAAGAAATGCATCTAACCCAAAAGGAAACTCATAGACTGAAAGTCAAGGATAGAAAACAATACTACATGCAACAGGAACCCCCCGCCCCCAAGCGGGGGTAAGTATTCTGTTTGCAGACAATGTGAACTTCAAACCAAGAATGATCTTGGAGAGATAAAGAAGCTCACTACATACTGGTTGGGGGAAAACTTCAAGAGGAAGAGAAAACAATCTTAAATATATATGCACCAAATTCCACAGCACACAATTATACAAAGGAAGTATTAATAGAAATGAAAACTCAAAATAGCAGTAACACAATTATAACAGGAGACTTTAATACACCATTGATAAGAAGGGACAGATCAACCAGGCAGAAAGATCAGCAAAGAAATAAAAGAACTGAATCACACCTGTGAACAAATGGACTCAAGAGACATATTCAGAGTGTTCTATCCAACAACATCAGAATATACATTCTTCTCAACAGTGCATGGGACATTCTGTAAAATAGGCCACATACTACCCATAGAATATATTTAAATAAATGCAAAAGAACTGAAATTATCACATGCATGTTATGATATCAGAGCACCATGAAACTAGAAAGTAATAATAAAGAAAACTGCAAAACCTCCACACACACATGGAAAATGAATAATACACATCTTGAGTGGGTCACATAGGACATTAAAGAACAAACTAAACAATATCTAAAAGCAAACAAAAATACAATTACAACTGACTAGAATCTGTGGGATGCAATGAAAGCAGTCCTCAGAAGAAAATTTATTGCACTGAGTTTCCACATCAGGAAAACAGAACAAATACAAATAAACATCTTGAAACCTCAAACATCTAGAAAAAGAAGAGCAAGTCCAGCCCAAAGCCAAAAGAAAAGAGGAAATTATAAAAATCAGAGCAGAAAACAATGCAATAGAGACTATGAAAACAATCCAAAGAATCAATGAATCAAAGAGTTGGTTCTTTGAAAGAATAAATAAAATTCATAAGCCTCTAGCCAACCTAATTTTAAAAAGGAAACAAAAAGCTAAAATTCATGCAATAAAGAATGAAAAAGGTGAAACCACTACAGACTCTATAGAAATACAGAAGATCATCAACATCTATTTCAAAAACCTCTACTCTCATAGGTTCAATAACATGGAAGAAATGGACAGATTCCTTGAAACATATGAAGTACCAAAGCTGGGTCAAGAAGATGTAAAACTGCTGAATAACCTAACTGCCATTAATGAAATTGAGAATGTAATTAAGTCCTTACATACAAAGAAAATCCCAGGCCCAGACAGATTCACTGCAGAATTCTACGAGAAGTACAAAGAAGACTTATGCTGGCACTCCTCAAACTCTTCAATGAAATCCAAAGGGAATCAATTCTTCCTGTCATTCCTGAAAGCAAATATTACTCTAGTACCAAAATCTGAGAAAGACCCAATCAAAAAAGAGAACTACAGACCAATCTCCCTCATGAACACAGATGCAAAAAACCTCAATATTGGCAAACAGGATGCAGCAAATCATCAAGAAGGTTATACACCATGACCAAGTGGAATCATCCCAGGCATTCAGGAATGGTTCAACATACATAAATCAATAAATGTAACCCACCATATCAATAAAGCCAAAAGTAAGAATCACATGATCATTTCTATAGATGCAGAAAAGGCTTTTGATAAGGTCCAACACTCATTCATGATGAGAACCTTACAGGAAAGTGGAATACATGGTCTTCACCTCAATATGATAAACGCCATCTATGACAAACCAACAGCCAGGATTATATTAAATGGCCCAAAATTGAAGGCTTTTACCTTAAAATCAGGCACAAGATAAGAATGTCCCTTATCACCACCCCTATTCACTACAGAACTGGAAATACTAGCCAGAGAAATTAGACAAGATGGAGAAATAGAAGGGGTAAAGATAGGAAAAGAAAAAGTTAAATTATCATTATTTGAACATGACATGATACTCTACATAGAAAACCCCCAAAACTCTATTGAAAGACTCCTAGATATAATAAATAAATTCAGCAATGTAGCTGGATACAAAATAAATGCTCAAAAATTAATAGCATTTCTATACACTAACAATGAAACTATGGAGAGAGAAATATGAGAAGCGGTACCCTTCACAATAGCATCCAAAAAAATGAAATACTTAGGAATTAATCTCACAAAAGAAGTAAAATATCTATGCAGGGAAAATTATAATACCCTGAAAAAAGAAATCAAAGAGGATCTAAGAAAATGGAAAGACATTCCTTGTTCATGGATATGAAGAATAAATGTTGTGAAAATGGTCGTTCTCCCAAAACTTTTATACAAACTCAATGCAATCCCAATGAAAATACCAACAACATATCTGATATACCTAGAGAAATCACTCTTAAAATTCATCTGGAACCATAAGAGATCTAGAATAGCAAAGGCAATTCTAAGCAGCAAAGGTCCTAAGGCAGCAGGCATCACAATCCCTGAATTGATGTTATACTACAAACTTACTGTAGTAAAATCACCATGGTACTGGAATAAAAACAGATCTGAAGGTCAATGAAACAGATTAGAAAATACAACCACAACCACAAACATACTCAACCACCTTATCTTTGATAAAGGGGCCAAACATGTTCACTGGAAGAACAACAGTCTCTTTAATAAATGGTGCTGGAAAAACTGGCTCTCCATATGCCAAAAACTAAAACTAGACCCATGCCTTTCACCAGATAATAAACTAAAATCTAAATGGATCAAAGATCTGAATATTAAAACAGAAACACTAACTCTGTTGGAAGACAAATTAGATAAAAATCTTGAAGACACAGGAGTAGGTAGAGAATTCATGAACAGGAATCAAACCACAGGGTTAATACTTCCCAGTATCAATAGCTGGGATCACATCTTATTAAAAAGTTTCTGCATGTCAAAAGAAATCTCCAGCCTAGTGAAAAGGAAACCCACAAACTGGGAAAAAAATCTTAGTGAACTGTCCCTCAGACAAAAGATTTCTGTCTAAAACATATAAAGTATTTTAAAAAGTCAGATCCCCAAAATTCAAGGACCCAATCAAAAAATGGGCATATGCAATGATTACAATGTTCTCAGATGAAGAAATACAAATGGCAAATAAATATATGAAAAAATGTTCATCATCATTGGTCATTAGAGAAATGGAAATTAAAACAACATTGAGATTCCATCTCATTCCAGAAAGAATGGCCAGAATCAAAAAAACTACCAACAACAAATGCTGGAGAGGCTGTGGGTCAAAAGGAACTCTCCTGTATGTTGGTGGGAGTATAGACTGATGCAACCAATGTGGAGATCAATCTGGAGATTCCTCAAAAAGCTGGGTTTGGAAGTCCCATTCAACCCAGGTATTCCACTTCTAGGCATATTTGCAAAAGAACTGAAAACAACATACCACAGTGATATATGTGCACCCATGTTTATAGCAGCACAATTTGTAATAGCCAGATCTTGGAAACAACCTAAGTGACCATCAACTAAGGAATGTATTAAAAAGTTGTGGAATTTTTATACAATGGAGTACTACTCAGCTATAAAGAATGATCATATTGGACTTACAGGAGAACATGGCAGATAGATAACAGCAGCAATGGAGGCTCTCTGAGATAGCCAGCTTGGATTCCAGGAATGGTGTGGTGTAGGGAGTCCTAAGCAGGGGGAGATACATCCTGCCCACCCAGGAATGAACTAAGCTGAGAAAAACCAACTGGAAATGCAATCCCGGTGCCATGACTGGAACAGCTAAAGTCTCATTGCCAAAGCCAGAACCTGCGCCTCTGGAAACTGCAGCTTGAATTTCCTGCTGCCACTGCTGCATCTGAATTGTCACAGCAGGGATAGAGACACAAAAGCTCTGACAGTGGGAATCAGCGAAGCAAATTGAGAGCAGAGCTGGTGGCTAGCCCTGCATCAACCTGCAGTGAGTGAGAGGAATGGGGACCCTTCCACAGACTAGGAGGCTGCAACAGAGGACATTCTAGGACTGGGCAGACTAGCTGGAATAGGCCACTGCAGTGACTTCAGTCACATATTCCCCTCTCAAGCAGGATTGGTGGAGTGCTTCACCAGGGTGACCCCACGGACTAAGACCCAGTACTCTAGCCCAAACCAGGTCCCTGTGCCTGGCAGTGCACCCTATTGCAGTGAAGCAGGTTGACTGACATGGAAGGGCAGGCCCAGCATAGGATGCCCCAGTTTGTGTGTCCCTAGTATACTGTAGTGGGTGGGAGCACCTAGCCGGCACAATTCAAACAAACTGTAACTGACAAAGAAAGAAACTGGGCCTCCTATATACGCTTGTATGGAAGGAACAAAAAGTATGGGACGAGGGAGCAACCAGAAAGGGTCCTCAGTCCCCAATCCTGAGAACACTGATCCAGGAAAGATAAATGCAAAGGAGAATGAGGACAGAAAACATGCAATATCAGGCACGGCACCAACAGACATAAAGTGATATCTCCAGACCTCATAGACGAGGTCAAAACTGAAGTATTTAACCAAGTAAAGCAAGATATAAGTAGAACAGTTAAAAAAAATGCTAAGCACCTCCCAAGAAAAAAAGATGGTGGAATGGAAGAACAGAAAAAAAGGGGAGAATTGTTTGATGGAGAAAATAGAGAAAACATAGAATACATGAAGCAAGTTCAAAGAGATTACCAGGAAACTAAAAACCCTATTGAAAGCTGGCATCATAGCTTGAAAGAAACTAAGGATAGATTATTTGAACTGGAAGACAGATTTGTAATGCGGGAGCATGAAAGGAAAAACTTGTTAAAAATAACAAGGAACCAGGAGAACATGGCGGACAGATAGCAGCAGCTGTGGAAGCTCTCTGAAAGACCCAGCTTAGAATTCAGGAATGGTGTGGAGTAAGGAATCATAAGCAAGTGGAGATATGCCCTGCTGACCCAAGAATGAACTGGGCTCAGAGAAACCAATGGGGAATGCAATCCTGGTGCTATAACAGGAACAGAAAAACCTCAGTGTGGAAGCTGGAGCCTGCGCCATTGGAAGCCGCGATTTGGGTTTCCCGCTGCCGCCGCTGCTGCGTCTACATTGGCTCAGCAGGGAGAGAGAGGCACCAAAGCTCTGAGAATGGGAATCGGTGAACAGAGTTGAAAGCAGGATGGGCGGGGAGCTGTGCATTGACCTGCGGTGAGTGAGAGAAACGGACTCTTCCATGGTCTAGGAGACTCCAACAGCAGACATTCTGGGATCGGGCAGACTTGCAGGAACAGGGCGCTGCATTGACTTCAGTCACGTATCCCCCTCTCAAGTGGGATTGGTGAGCAGCGCCTAGCCTACGTGACCCTGCTGGCTGAGACCCAGTAAGCTAGTACAACCCAGGTCCCAGCGCCTGAAGGTAGATTGAACTGGAGGGGCGGGCCCCGCATAGGCTGCCTGGTCTGCAATTTCCTGGTGCTTAGTGGTGCGCGGGAACACCTAGCCAGCACAATTCAATCAGACTGTGGTCGACAGGGAAGGAAGCTGGGCCTCCTATTTAGGCTTGCATATATAAGGAACAAAGAATATGGGAAGAGGCAGCAACAAGAAAGGGTCCTTGGCCCCCAATCCTGAGACAGAGGCAATAGCAGACACAGCACCAATAGATATAAAGCGCTATCTCCAGAGCCTCATAGACAAGTTCAGGAATGAAGTTATTAATGACCTGAAGCTAGACATAAGCAGAATAGTTAGAGAAATGCTAAGCACCACCCAAGAAAAAACAGATGGTAGAAAGGAAGAACAGAAAAAGAGGGGAGAATTGTTTGATGGAGAAAATAGAGAAAGCATAGAATACGTGAAGCAGGTTCAAAGAGATTACCAGGAAACTAAAAACTCTATCGAAAGCTGGCATAACAGCTTGAAAGAAACTAAGGATAGATTATCTGAACTGGAGGGCAGATTTGTAATATGGGAGCATGAAATGAAAAACTTAAAAATAACAAAAAAACAAACAGCAATAATACAAAGACTAGAAGATGATAAAAGGATCTATAACTTAAGAATTAAGAACATAAAAGAAGTAGGGACACAAACAAATGAACTACAAAAGCTACTCACAGAAATAATCCAGGAGAACTTTCCTAATTTAGCAAAAGGTAAAGATACTCAGTTGTATGAAGCATACAGGACCCCAGCCACCTACAACCCAAACAGAGCAACACCCAGGCATATAATAATTAAAATTCCAGAAATCCAATACAAGAACAGAATATTAAAAGCCATCAGAGACAAGAAACAGATCACTTACAAGGGAACACCCATCAGAATTACAGGAGATTTCTAGGCACAAACCATCAAATCATGAAGAGCATGGAGGGAAATAATTCAAGCTTTGAAAGATAATAACCTCCAGCCAAGATTGATATATCCTGCACAACTATCCCTGGAAATTGATGGAAAAACAAGGTGCTTCCAGGATAAAGAGGAACTAGGGGAATATGCAACCACCAATTCAACTCTACAGAGAATACTGCAGGATATTCTAAAAAAGAAAAATACAAAGAATCCAGAAATAGTGGCAGAGAGGCCACAATGAATGGAGCAGAAAACAAAATGAAGAAGACAAACTGACAACTAATGACAGAAAAAGAGCTCAACAGAAATGAGGCAGAAAAGATTGGGTGATAGGAACAGCTATTTTGGAGAAAATGACATCTTAATAGGTAATACTGATTTAGTATCATCTTGTTTTGAAGTCTCATCAAGCTTTTGTTCTTCTGTCTCCATTGTTCTAAACAGGTTATATCTTATTGGATTTTATTGTATATGATAGTATAAGCAAAAACTTTTATAAACAAGGAGATTATACAGAAACCATTGTTCATTTTCTGTTAGTTGATTCTAAATACCCTGTAATACGGTCATTCTCTTAAATGGTTTTACATCGTTTTGATATATTTGATGCTACAGTATATGAAGTTATACTCAAAGATTTCAAGGAAAGAGACAATATGGTAACTACTTTTATGTCAGGATTATCTTGTGGTGAAAAAATATTTTGCTTAAATTGTTATGTTTTGATCTGTGCTGTTTTGCTGTTATGCCCTCTTTTATCTCAATCTCCATTTTATTATTTACTTTTTTATTTTTATCCTTTTAATTAAGGTAAAAATAAATAAAAATAGCAGGATATATTATAGTAACCCACTTTGACTTTCCATTATCTTGATTTAAACCCTGTATTGCTCCCACCATCTTGTTTTGACTGATGTCCCTCTATTCTGTTTTGCTTGATAGTACCAGGTTCGAAAGTTTAGGCAACAGCTGTGAAGATACTGGGATTCATTATGACGCCCATTCTGGTTGACTATTATCCACTTTTGAAGACCTATAATGTCTCCAATGTTTTGGTTTTGTTGGTTTCATTCTTTACTGTTTTGTTCAATTTTTTTTATAACTGATGATATAGGCAATTCTTTTTGAGATAGGGGGAGGCATTATGGTAACCATTGTTGATCACCTTGTATTATGTTTTTACATTATCTATTATGTCCACCCTTTTGATTTGACTCACTCTGTTCTGTTATGTCACATTTGGTTCTACTCTCTTCCAAAAAAGTAATAAGAACTGTGGGAGTAACAAAACCCAAAATGTGTAATTGTCATTGTACAAAATAGAGGAAAAAGAAAGTGCTCTAAACGATAAAACTGCATGTATATTTAAGTGTATAAGATAGATAATGATATTACTGAGTTTTGTTGGATCACTGAACAGAACTGTTTGCAGTATCACTGTTGGAATGTCCACTTTATAAGCTTTAATTTTGAACAATTATTTCTAAGATGACAATATGTAATCCATTAACTAGTGATCTCCTACTGTTTATTTTTTCTATAAATCTATATAACTTGTACCCTTTTTCTGCTTTTTTTCTTTTTCTCCTTAAAATTAAAAAAGAAACAAGGAAATAAGCAGTAACAATACAAAGGCTAAAAGATGATAAGAGGATCTATAACTTAAGAATTAAGAACATAAAAGAAGAAGCAGGGATACAAACAAATAAACTGCAAAGGTTATTCACAGAAATAATCAAGGAGAACTTTGCTAATATGGAAAAAGGTAAAGATACTCAGATGTATGAGGCATACAGGACCCCAGCCACCTACAACCCAAACAGAACTATACCCAGGCATATAATAATCAAAATTCCAGAAATCCAATATAAGAACAGAATATTAAAAGCTGTCAGAGACAAGAAACAGATTACTTACAAGGGAACATCCATCAGAATTACAGTAGACTTCTCAGTACAAACCATCAAATCACGAAGAGAGTGGGGTGAAATAATTCAAGCTTTGAAAGACAATAACCTCCAGCCAAGATTGATATATCCTGCACAACTGTCCCTAGAAATTAATGGAGAAACAAGGTGCTTCCTGGATAAAGAGGAACCAGCGGATTTTGCAATCACCAATTCAACCCTACCGAGAATACTGCAGGACATTCTAAAAGAGAAAAATACCAAGATTCCAGAAACATGGCAGAGAGGTCACAATGAATGGAGCAGAAAGCAAAATGAAGAAGACAAACTGACAACTAATGACAGAAAAAGAGCTCAACAGAAATGAAGCAGAGAAGGTTGGATGGTATGAACAGCTATTTTAGAGAAAACAAGACATCATAATAGCTAGTGCTGATTTAATATCATCTTGTTTTGAAGTCCCATCAAGTTTTTGTTCTTCTGTCTCCATTGGTCTTAACATGTTGTATCTTATTGGATTTTATTATATGTGATAATACAAATAAAAACTTTTATAGACAAGGCAACAATACAGAAACCATTGTTCGTTTTCTATTAGTTGGTTCTAAATACCCTGTAATACTGTCATTCTCTTAAATGCTTTTACATTGTCTTGATATGTTTGGTGCTACAGTATATAAAGTTATACTCAAAGATTTCAAGGAAAGAGACACTATGATAACTACATTTATGCTGGGATATCTTGTGGTGAAATACTATTTTGCTTAAATGGTTATGTTCTGTTTTGTTGTTATGTCCTCTTTTATCTCTCTCCTTTTTTATTATTTATTTTTATCTTTTTAATTAAGGGAAAACTAAATAAAAAATAGCAGGATATATTACAGTAATCCACTTTGATTTCCTATCAACTTGATTTGAAACCCCATATTGCTCTCATCGTCTTGTTTTGACTGATTTTACTCTATTCTGTTTTGCTTGATAGTACCAAATTTGAGAGTATAGGTAACAACTGTGAAGACAATAAGATTCACTATGATGCCCATTCTGGTTTGACTATTATCTTCTTTTGAAGTCCTGTAATGTCTCCAGTGTTTTGGCTTTATTGGTTTTGTTCTTTACTGTTTTGTTCAATTTTATTATAACTGATGATATAGGCAATTCTTTTTAAGATAGCAAGAGGCAGTATGGTAACCATTGTTGATCACTTTGTATTCTGTTTTTACATCATGTACTATGTCCATCCTTTTGATTTGATTGACTCTGTTTTGTTATGTCACATTTGGTTCTATTCTCTTCAAATAAAGTAATAAGAACTGTGGGAGTAATAAAACCCAAAATGTGTAATTGTCATTGTAAAAAAGAGAGGAAAAGAAAGTGCTCTAAAGGATATAACTGCATTTTTTTATTTTTTTATTTTTAAAAAAATATTTAAGCGTATAAGATATACAAGCATATTACTGAGTTTTTGTTGGATCATTAAAAAGAACTTTTTGCAGTCTCACTGTTTGAATGTCCACTTTATATGCTTTAATTTTGTAACTTGAACAACTATTTCTAAGATGACAATATTTAATCTATTAACTAGTGATTTCATATTGTTTATTTTTTTAAAATTCTGTATAACTTGAACCCTTTTTCTGTTTTTTTTTCTCCTTAAATAAAATTTAAAAAAGAATGATCATATTGAGATAATTATTGATAAATGGCACGACTTGAAACCACACTCATAAGCGAAATAAATCAAACTCACATGTATAAATACCGTATAGTCACCCTGGAGTAAGAAATGGTAAGGTACATAAGAGTTTATGATAATCATGGTTCCCCATTACATTGCTTGGAAGCCTTATAATGATTGCATTCATTAGTTGGAATAGGTCTATCTTGGTTCATTTGATTTTATTATCTGCAATGGTATGAACAGCTATTTTGAAGAAAACAAGTCATTATAATAGCCAGTGCTGATTTAATATCATCTTACTCTGAAGTCCTATCATGCTTTTGCTCTTCTGTTTCCATTGGTTCTATCATGTTGTATCTTATTGGATTGTATTATATGTGATAGTATAAACAAATTTTCTATGGAAGATGAGATAATATAATATCCATTGTTCGTTTTCTGTTATTTGCTTCTGAATGTCCTGTAATAGTTTCATTCTCTTTAACGGTTTTATACTATTTTGTTATGTTTGATAATATTGTATATGAAGTTATGCTTAACTATTTCAAAGAAAGTGACATCATGGTAGTTACTGTTAATTACGGGTTGTCTTCTGGTGAAATCCTGTTTTGCTTACATTGTTCTGTTCTGATCTACTTTGTTATATCCTGTTTTGCTTAATCTCTTTAAAATAAAAAAAATAAAAAAATACAAAGAGATGCCAAATTATACAGTTATAAATGGCCAGTTCTCTTACAAGGCAAAACAATTTTAATGCTTATGTACCTAACAACAGAATGTCAAAGTACATGAGGAAAAGCCTGACAGAATGCAAGGAGAAGTAGATGAATTCACTTACAACTGAAGACTCTAACCCCCCATATCATAAATGGACAGATCCAGGAGACAGAAAGTCAGTAAGAACACAATTGAACACAAAAGCATCATTAATCACCTGGAAGTAATGGGCTTGTGTAGGCTACTTCATCCAACAACAGCAGAATACCGATTCTTCTCAGGCTCACTTGAAACAGTCACCCAAACAGCTCACAGTTGAAAACACACAAAAAAATTAACAAATTTTAAAAAATAAAAATTACACAATGGCTGCTCTCAGAAAAAAATGGAATTAAAATAGATCTCAGTAACAAAAGATGACTGGAAAATCCCAAAATACTTAAAAATTAAGTAACATATTTCAAAATAACACAAGGGTAAATGAAGAAGAAACCTCCAGAGAATTTTAAAGATACTTTGAAATAAATGAAAATGAAAACATAGCTTTTCAAAGGTTATTGGATGCACCAAAAACAATGCTTAAAGAAACATTTCAGTGAACTCACACAGACACTCATATGCACATACATATATGCCTAAGCCATAAAAAGAATAAAATCTTGTCATTTGTGACAAAGATGATATCAGAAGACATTATTTTCATTAAAATATGCAACATGCAGAAAAATACTATATGTTCTCATTCATGCAGGAGCTTAAAAACTGATCTCATAAAAATAGAAAAAGCTTAGGAGTCACCAGAAGCTTGGATGGGTTGCAGGAAGAAGGGATAGACGGAGGTTGGACAGACACCAAAACAGAGTTCAGCAGGAGAAATAAGTTGTACAGCACAGTAAGGGTCACTAAAGTTTGTAATAATTTATTATAGACCTTAAAAAAACTGGAGAGAGTTCAGAGCTCCTCAATACAAATAAATGATAATATTTAAGGAAATGGAAACGCTAACTTCCCTGATTAGACCATGACATATTGGATATATGTATTGAATTATTAAACTGTTATTCATACATGATATACAACTAAAATGTGTTAAAAATTAAAGCACCAATCAATTAAACTAAAATCAATAGCGAAATTCAACAAAACAATAAGCTAAGGAGTTTATTTTGTTTTGTTTTAAAAGACTAATAAAATTGATAAGGCTATAGATAGGCTAACTATGAAAAAAAAGAGGGAAAACAAATTACTAATACCAGAAATAAAATAGAAAACATCACTAGAGAGCTACTGAGCACTGAAAACATAATAAAGAAATACTTTGAAAAATTCTATGCCCACAAATTTGGCAAACTAGAGAATTCCTTAAAGACAATATAATGACAGTTGTCCAATGGCTCCAAGTTCAAACTTTTCACTATTCAAATAGCAAAATTTGAAAAGGGGGAGTTTTTTGGTATTTGTAACTTTACTCAACAGTCAAACCAAAAATTCAATTTGAAAAAAATCTATATGGGGCCAGAGTGAGTCATTGTGATGCGTTTCACTATGGATACACAGGGTGCTACTTCAGTCTAAGAACTGCTCTCGGCCAGACAACATACAGAGCTTGTCACTGTGTGCTTTTTTTGCACTTTATTTGCATAAAATATCATAACTGTAGCTCCAAAGAAAGTTAGTGACATCATCAGTAAAGCTGAGAAGGACAATACTGTGAGAACAACAATAAAGAAAGAAATCCTCATGAAATTTGTTAAAGGACTGGAAGAGTGAATTTATGAGTGAACTTTTGGAGCCTTGCAACCAACTATTTGGTTTTCCATTATTTCTTATGTGAAAAATATGTTCAGTTCTTGAACTTTTTGATGTTTGAGCATGAATTTGGAATTAACTATGTATGACCACTGAAATATCATTGTATGTCAAAACTCACCAAAAATTTTTAAAAATTAAAAAAAGACAATCTGAATTGGCTTATATCTATTAAAGAAACTGGATGCATGACAAGCTTCTGAAACAACAAAGCATCAGGCCCAGATAGGGTCACTGGTAAACTGCAACATTTAAGAAAGAAATTATATTGATGCTTTATAATCTCTTTCAAAAGACAGAAATCAAAGGAATACATATAGCCTAACTCATTCTGCAAGACCCACATTATGCTATTACTAAACCCAAATGAAGACATTACAGAAAAAGAAAACTATACACCAAAAACCTCTCATGAATATGGATGCAAAATGCTCAAAATATAGCCAACAGAAGCCAAACAAATGTAAAATGAATTATACAATGCAAAGTGAGATTTATTCCCAATGAGAAATTTTTATTCAATATTTAAAAATCAGCTAATGTAATCCATCATCTCAATAGGCTAAAGAGAAAAATCACATGACAATTTCAACAGTTGCATAACAAGCACACCACAAAAATCCAAAACCCATACATGAAAAAACATCTCAGTAAAATAGGAACACAGAGAAATTCCCTATTTCCACATCTATGAAACCCCTACAGCCAGCATCTTATTTAAGCTTTCTTCTCCAGATGAACAAGACAGGGTGCCCCTCCTCACCACTGCTTTTTAATATCATACTGAAGATCCCAGACAATGTAATAAGGTAAGAAAAGGCACTGAAAGGCACAAAGATTGGGGAGGAAAAAGTAAAACTGTCCTGTTTGCAGGTGATAGGATTATCTATGTAGAAAACCATAAGGAATTAACAACCAAAAGCCTTTTCGTACTAAGAGGTGATTATAGCAAGATTGCAAAATACAAGGCTAATATATACAAATCAGTCACTTTTCTCTTTCAACAAAAACAACTGAAAATTTGGAATTAAAAATGCAGTATTATTTACTTTAGATCCAAGAATGGAATATTTAAGTATGAATCATAGGAAATATGGACATGAGCTTAATGAGAAAGAGTACTAAAAACTAGTAAAAAAATAATGAGTCAAATAAATAGATAGACTGTGTTCATGAATAGAGTGAGTACAGACAGACCCTAATTTGAGATGGCTCAGCTTACTTTTTTGACTTTATCATGGTGCAAAAGCATACTGTAATAAGTACTGTCTTTCACTTTCAGTACAATATTCAGTGAGATACTCAACACTTCACAATAAAATAGGATTTGTGTTAGATGTTTTTGCCCAACTAAAGTGTTTTCTGAACATGTTTAAAGTAGGTTTACTTTAATAGCTAAGCTATGGTGTTAGGCAGATTAGACACATTAAACACATTTTTGATTTATAATGATTTTATCAGGATGCAACATCATCCTAAGTTAAAGGAGCACTGGCAAATCCAAGACATCAATCTAGAGACTCAATGCAATCCCAATCAAAATCCTAACAGTTTTTTCCAGATATTTCATGGATATCAACAAACCGACTCTAAACTTTATATGAAGACACAAATGATCCAGAATAGCCAATACAAAGTCACAGGGAAAGAACAAGTTAATGGCCTGACACTATACAACAAGATTTACTATAAAGTCTATAGTAATTATAAGTGTAGTATTAGTGAGAGAACACACAAATCACCGCAACAGAACAGAAAGCATTAAAACAGACCTACATAAATGTAATCCACTGACAAAGGAGCAAAGGCAATGCCATATAAATAAAGATAATCATGTCAACAAATGTCACTGAATAATTGGATGGTCATATGCAAAAATAAATTTTAAAAATCAAGACACATACTTTACACTCTTCACAAAAATTAATATGGATTCCAGACTTAAATTTAAAATAAACACTACAACTCCAAGAAGATAACACAGATGAGATCTGGATGGTCCTGGACCTGGCAATGGCATTTCAGTTGCAATCCCAAAGGCACTCCCGCAAAAGAAAGAACTGATAAGCTAGTCTTCATGAAAATTTAAGAATCTCTTCTCTTTAAAAGCTTCCAACAAGAGAATGAGAATGCAAGTCACATACTAGGAGAAAATATTTGCAAAAGATAGATCAGATAAAAAGACTTAGCCAAAATATAAAGAACTCTTAATGTTCAACAATAAGAACACAAATCACCATATTTTAAAAAATAGGCCAAAGACTGTAATGCACACCTTAGGAAAGAACAGAAACAGGTGACAAATAAGCATATGAAAAGATGCCCAGATCCTATATCATTAAGGAGACTCCAATTAAAACATGAGATGTCACTTCACACTTGTTATAATGGTCAAAATCCAGAACTGACAGTGCAAGTGCTGGTGAGGATGTAGAGCACAGAACTCTCATTTGTTGGTGGTGGCCATGCAAAATGACAGGCTGTTTTGGAAGATACTTTGGTGGCTTTATATGAAACTATACATACACCTTCCATACAATCTAGTAATTATGTTCCTCTGTATTTACCCAAATGACCTGAAAACTTATATTCACACAAAAACCTCACACAGATATTGACAGCAGCTTTCTTCATAATTGCCAAACCCTAGAAAAACAATAAAGATGTTCTTCATGAGACAAACAAAATACACTATGGTTCACCTGGAAGACAGAATACTGTATATCTCTAAAATGAAATGAACTGTCAAGCCATGAACATATATAGCAAAAATTAAATGTATATTTTTGAATGAAAGAAGGCAAAACAAAAAGGCTAATTACTATCTGATTCCAACTACAGTACATGACATTGTGGAAAAAGTAAAACTATGTAAAACTATGGAGATGGCAAAAAGCCTGGTGATAGAAAGGAAGAATGAATAGGTGGGGTGCAGAGATTAGGCAGTGAAAGTACTCTGCATGATTCTATATTAATGGATTCATATCATCACATTTGCTCAAACCCATGAACTGTATAACACATAAAGCTAGTCCCAATGTAAGCAATGGATCCATACAATAAGGGTGTATTGATATAAGTTCATCAATTGTTACAAATGTACTACATTAGCTGGGATGCTTGTAATGGGAGATACTATGAATATGTGATGGTAGGAAGTATATGGAAATTTTTTTCAGTTCCCACTCAATTTTGTTGTTCATCTAAAAATGTTCTAAAACTTAAACATACTGATTTTTTATTATTTTAAAAGAGGTACTCAAAAGAAGTGGCAGTCAAAGGTACACATTCCAAGCAGGTATCAGTATTTAGAAAACTGTGATTGGGCAAGGCCTATTATAGTGAGGCTGTGGGAGAAAGAAGTTAAGTTCCTGCTGAGGAAAATACTTTGGTGGACTGAATCACAGGGTCACTAAAGCGAAAGTTAACTCTAGGAAGAATCATTTTACCACATCACCCATGGATATCATCATCCTTACCCCGCCAATTTCAGGATAGCAAGAATCATGCTGGAGGTCCGGCACTCAGACTGGGGATTGCAGGTGTCGGCACAACTCAGAGGACAAAGCTACGGCCCCTGTTCCCCTGGGCCTTCAAAGTACACTGCACGGAGCTCTTCAGATGAGAAGAGGAGCATTCAGGCTTCTTTGCTATAAGTCAGAGAAGTTTTCTGTGTACTTGTGAGCAGTCAAGAGGCAGAAAAAACAAACAAACAAACAAACGTAAGAGGGATGAGGAGTAGGAGGGGAAACTCATTCCCATTCTGAGCTAAATGTGCTTGTTAGAAGAAAGCTGAGGTATTTCTCTTTGTTTGGAAGAAGAAATCAGTGCTTGCATGTACGCTACATCCTAATTAGAAGACACATCAGGCAAAATCTCTAAACTTTTACAGCCCTGAAAAGAAAAACCATCACCACATTATCACAAAATGGAATCATTAATACTCAGTGAAACACAGAAACTGAAAAAGGATGTGAAGCATGCAGCCACCAGCATTTAGCAGGAACACATTACTGACAAATGAGTACTAAGTTCCAGTAGCAGTGGTGGGGATTAAAACAAATAAATCCTGCCCTAAAAACTGAAGTCACCTCATTCTATTTCTAAATTACAAATTCAATAGACCAGGAACAAGCACTAGACATGATACCCGGGAGAGGGACCATTTAAAACAACTTACAATTGCTGGTTTAGGCTTTTTCAGAAAAGTGAGTGTAAATGAATTCAGCCATAGATGGTAAGCTCAGTGGCTCAAAGCTGCAAGCCTGTGTTAAGTAAAAAAAAAAAAGAAGGCAGGCACTGCCAGGGATTGGCTTCCCATAGAGCAGAGCTCCTCATTCCTGCCAAGCTGTGCAATACCAACTAGTCCATCTGTCTCATGCATGTAAGCCCTTGATTACCAGAGACTGGACCAGATCTCACACTGGAACAACACCGTAAGACACGTATCTTACAGATTGTTACTCTTCTTCATAGACAAGGAACAATATATTTTAGGTTCTAGAATGGAATGGCACTGGGACTCTAGATTCAGAAACTAGGTTTAAATCCTGCATCCACTACTTACTAGCTATGCAACCTCAAGCAAATTACTATTCTCTTTGCATGGCAGCCAGTCTGATTTCAGGTACACCTAAATCATATCATATACTTCACAGTTTTGTTGACAGGAGTCAAAAGGGACACATGAAAGGCTTTGTAATGTGTCAAGAAACAGCTATGCAAGTTCACAGGATTATGAAGCTCTGTCTTAGGCAGTTGTGCTTCACCAGTGCCAGCAAGCTTGGCAGAGGCTGAACTATTCCAGAAAAACAAAGGGAAACGAGTACACATTCTGAAATGCAGGATGTTCAATAGAAATATGTTGCATGGATGAAAGATGGAACAAGGTTAACTGAAAGATGAAACGAAAGTAGCAAAATCAGGGCCTAGTTTAACTTTGTCTCAGCCTAAGCTCTAGGCAATGATTCATTGGCCTCTTCAGTTTCACAGCCATTGAGCTCTAAATCATGCCTTTGGTGCCTATGCCAGACTTAAGAAGAGGCATGGATACAAAAAGAACTGGAGTGCAGCAAAGACAGACAAGAGGAATTGTTGCACTGCCAGGCCCACGCACACGTGCAACTAGAGCCATGTCCTTTCAAAAGCACAGAACCTGCAGCAAGCCTCACTCAAAAGGTAGCCAAGAGCCAGTTCCCACCAAGCCATCTTTGGTCCCAACTTACCAAGTCCAACCACATGGTATCCATACCAAAGCAGTCTCCTTCCTAAACAGAGCTTTGTTTCTTGAGAGGACTGTCTTTTCTTGTGAAGAACAAACACCTGTGGTATGTGTGTGCACCTGTTCCCCTCCACCCTGCCCTCATGCTTAACCTTGGCCTCAGCTATCCTGGTCTCCAGGTGGTAGCCATTCTCCACCACACTGAGCAGGACAGAGCCACTGGACAAGGCCTGCTCACTGCCAGCCTTCTGAGTAGAGGCTTCCTGGCATGTTCAGTCTTCCATTGGGTGAAGGAAACACTAGGCAGAAGAAAGGTCAGTCACAGTTCTGCTGTGAGGGGACTTTATTTTTCCAGGACCCGCTCAGAGCCACAGTGAGCTCAGTTGGCCTTACACAGTTACCCAAACCTTTGAACAGTAACTTTTCTGCATCATTAAATATCAAAAGCCACATGTGTCCCTTGTCCTTCCAGGGAACTTTACCCAACACATAGATCAGAACTCAGGACAAGAGATTTTTAGCCAGATATTTAGCTCACCAGCAATAAGCATCAGCCTGGCAAGTGTGAGGTTGTGAGTTTGATCCTCAGTACCAAAAAAAAAAAAAAAAAAAAAGTGATAATGAAGAATGAATTCTGACTATAAACACCTTATACCTGACCCACAATCAAATTTTCCCTTCCCTGAAAGCCTGATCTCATTTGTAAACCAGCCCCACAGCTCTTGTGTGTAACCCTCTCTGCCAGGTACAGTCTTTCCCACTTTTTCACTTGAGCAAATGCCTCAGAGATGTTTGAATGATGCCTCATTCCTTCTTTCACTCATTCATGCAAAAGATAGAAAGCCTTCCCATCCCTCAAGGCAGACAGTTTTCACCCTCACCAACAGTTCCCCCATTTTTAGCTTGATCACACCACTAGTCAATATACTGAAACAAAACTGTGTTAATTAACTTAAGCAGTAATATTAAGAGTAACATGTTCTAATTTGGATATGGAAAAAAGGGACTGATAAATGGCTAAAGTTTGGGCAACTATGAAGAAGATTCTATCACATCCTGGTCAACCATGACAAGCTTTAATTGGATTTACCTTAGACATGTGCCCTGACAGAGCCCCCTCTATCTTGTCACCACTCCATGGACATGGATGCACTCAATAAGCATCTGCTGATTGTTGATTATATTCCAGTTATCAGAACATAGTCCTTTTGAATTCCTTCTCTTGGGGAGCTCAGAAATTCCTAGAGTCATCAGGTAAGTAAGCACATAATTATAAGGAGATGAGGGATGCAGTATCAGAAGTGATCACCACAGAGTAACTAACTGCAAGCTCGGGAGTTGGTGAAAAGTGGAAGTGTCTGCACTGTTAGGAAGGAGTTAGTATGCAAAAGAAGGAAGAAAGTTCAGGCAGAGAAGCAACCATTTTTGGTGTTCTCTCCATTATTTTACATAGGTCTGTATTTTTACCCAGTGTCATTGCCTATGTTCATAGTGCTAGTCTATTTCAGTATTTGTATGCTATAAAGTCTTTATTTCACTTTTTAAAGAGCAGAACATACTTATTTGGAGAAAATAAATTTCTGTCTGAGAGAGAGACAGAAGGAGTCCTGAAGGGGTTATCACCTTTTCTTAAAATTAAGTTTACTGACACATTTTAGGTATATATAATGATCACATTAATTATAGGGAATTTCAGCTTCACTCGTTTATTCCCCATTCCCCCTATCCTTTTCTCCAACCCATCTTCCCCTCCTTATTTATAAAAGTTTTATTTCCATTTTTTCCTTCTTCACTCATCATTTTTTTCCCCTTTATTTTTAAAAGATATATTTGCAAGGTATAGAATTTTAGGTTAAAAAAAGAATTCTAGGTTAACTGTATTATTTGGGAAATATTTTCTTTCATTACTTTAACAATGGTGCTCCATTGTCTTTTACTTGCATTGTTTTAATAAGAAATTTGATGTTTTATTTCTTGATATGTAATGTGTTTTCTATGCCCCCCCCCCACCTTTGGACTTGCTGGGCTTCATGTTGGCATACCAAAAATAGTCAAGCACCATGACTAGGAGGCAGTTACCCAAAATCCAGAAGCAGAGGAAGGAGATGAGTTCCTGGAAAAGAAACAATCCCCAAGAAGGCTGAAGAAATCCTGGAGCTACCAGGAATGGGGAAATCCACTATTCCCCCTTTGAGGGAGGCAGTTGCCCAGTGTCATCCCTGGGGATAACACAGGGACGCTTCAGAGCCTTGAGCATCACTCATCTCACAGGTGGTAGGATTAAGGTGGTATGGTCTGAGCTTAAGTCACAGTTCAAGAGCTCCCAATTACTTATCATTGGCTTTAAGCAATTTGTTTTTCCTTTTCATGTTTCTTGTGCTTAGAATTTCCTGGGCTCTTGCATCTATGAATTCATAATTTTCACTGTTAGGAAAATTTTATTTTCTTCAAACATTTCTGCTCCCTACTTGTCTTGCCTTTGTAGACCCCAGCTACACATTTAGTACTTCCCTGAAGTTATGTTATAGCTCCCTAATGCTGTTTATTTTTTAAAAACTCTTTTTCTCTTTATGTATGTTTTATTTTAGATAATTTCTATTACAACATCTCCAAGTTTAATAATCTTTTTTCTTGCAACATGTAGGGTAAATTCTGCCATGAATCCTATTCAGTGCATTTAAAGAAATCTTGCACACTGTTGCATCTCTCTAACAGCTTGATATGGATTTTTTTAAACAAAATTCTAATTTCTCTACTTAATATTAGACACTATGGAATCCAGTTATAACAGCTCACTGAATGTTTGTTTGGTAGCTGTAACATGTGTTATCAGTTTCTAGTCTATTCTGATTGATTTTTTTTCCTCATCATGTCTGGGATTTTCGTTCGGCTTTGTCCAACTAATACTTTTTGATAACTGAAGTTCAGACCCTAAATTTTTTTCCTTTAGGATGGCAGATATGTTTTGAATTTCTATAAATACTGTTTTTTTAGCTTTCTTGTATTTGTTAAGTGACATAGAACTACATCCGATAGCGGGCTATTTTTCCACTGTCAAGGGAAGACTCATGTGAAAACTCAACTCAGTGCCTCATGAATCCATTTTATCTACTGAGAACCGAGTCTCTTCTCAGTTTTTAGGAGCACCAACCACTGGTTTCTCTAATCCTGTTGAGTCACCACTCTGCCCCTCTTAGGTATTTTCTTAATTCACATAGTGCTGATTAGGTGTCTTTTAAAAGCTTGAGTGAGATCCTCTGCACTTTGCATATCTAGCAGATCTCTCCCTCCCTCTCTCTCCTCCTCCCTCATTTCTGCTTGACACTTTATTTTGTGATTCTTGCTTCTTTAGTTTTCTCCAAACCCTCAGCATCAGCTCCTCAGGCTCTGATTGAGCTTGAGTTCCCCAAAGCCACAACATAGAAATTATCAGACGACCGCAATCTGGGGCAATCACAGAGCTATACTTGCTTATTTTCTGTGTTTTGGAGATCAGTATCCCCGAAACTTCATGTTCAGTATCTTTTGAAAGCTTTGTCTGTCTTTTGTTGTGCTTCCTCAGGCAAGAGGTTAAATCCAGTCCCAGTTTCTCAGTCTTGGTGAGATCATGTGATTAATGACACTACATTTCAGTATATGTGTTGCTGAAGTGAGCATAAGGGCACTACATTTTAACCCTGGGTTTGTTACCTTCCCATTGGAATCTGAGCTCCTTAAAGGTAGATCTGTGTTTCACTCAACCTCATATCTTCATATGCCCTTAGCACAATAGAGATCAGGTCAGCATCACAGACACATGCTGTAGTTGCCATGGCCTAGACCAAAATGAGGGTGGCAAGAGTGATCCACTGGATATTTCCAGCATCACAGTCCTTCTGGTTTATTATGAAACATGAAGTCCACTAATACATCCCTACCAAGACAGCTGAAACTGACATGGTACCTAGCTGAAGAAAAATGCAAGATAATGCTCTATGTAATAGCTTTCTTGGCCCACAATTTTCCTCCCACACTCATTAATCATTGAACAAGAGTCTGGAGACAGTGACTTTCAGGATCACCAGGGACAAAGGTTGTAGAAAATAGATATGCCTGTCGCTCTCCTCTCAAATAAAAACCACTTTGGAGGTGGTTGTTACCAAGGAAGAAGGGCAGGGACTCTTCATTTCACAAGCTTTATATTCTCCCTTGATTTTTACATTTTTCTAAATTAGCAGGACCACTTCTTTCTACTCTCATTTTTCCAACAGAGTCATGTGGCATGCAGGTGCCTACATACATCCTAAATACACTATGTGGCTGAGATTAACAGGCAGATCACCAAGTAAATAATCCTACAATAGGATTTCAATAACCAGGGACTTTAGGCAATTTAGGATATCAATAACTATCACTGGTATTGCTTATCATAAGTATAGCATGTGAGAAAAAATTTATATGAATTATATATAAAGGAGTTTTTATACCAATGGTCTCCATGAGTCTTCCCCATCCCTAGACATTAGTTAAGATAGAACCGTGCCTTCTCATTTTACACAAGGGAATGAAAATCCCAAATAATTAACGACAAGTTCAGAAACTGATTTCCCAAGTCTTTAATTCTAAACTAACCCAAACCTTGGGAAGTGAGGAAGTTGGCACTATTAATGTTTCTGGACAAACCTTTATATCAAAAACATGAAAAAGGAGACCAGAGGTTTTTCATGTTTTGTTTCTTCAATCTCAACCACATACTGGTTGATGAATAGAATTTGGACGCAGTGAAATAAATTAGGGTAAAAAAAAAAAAAAAACAAACAAGTCCTGGACTCTAAAACATCAACCAAATCTCTGAAGAAGTGAATTTATTTTACCTTCGAAAAACTAATAGTCAGAAAATAATCTTTTCCAGAAGTCTGGATGGCACCAGCCTAGCAACCTGACAAGAGGACCATTCTGGTTTCCTAGTGCTCAGCATCCTAAGGGGAAGTGCAGTTGCTTCAAGTGAATGCAAGCTAACCTGATATAGAAAGGAAGAAGCTGTGAAGGAAGGAAAAGGAAAGAAGGAAAGAAGGTGGGAGAAGGAAAAGAGACCAGAAATGAGGAAAAGAAAAAAATAAAGACAAGAAAAGATCCAGGCTTTTCATTTCTAGCACCTCACGGAAGAAGTGTGTATGGCAGTACAACTGCAAAATGCCATCTTTTCAGATTTCTTCCAGGAGCAAAATGTGATCTCTCCACCAGTACATTCCTGCAACACTTCTAGACGAGTTTGTTTGGTCTTGGCAAACACATACTTGCCTGTTACTGGTTCCACATCTTTAAATGGGATGGTCACTTCCTGGACAGAAAATTCTAGGGCCTTGGAAGTTGTTGTGTTCATAAGAGAATCAGAAGCAGGCCCTCACTAAGTCAGCAGAGTATAAGCTAACATCCCAGTGATTCAAAGGCCAATTTAGCTACAGAGATTTGAATAACAGGACAATGAAAGGTTGGCCTGGAAGTCAATGAACTATCATTATGAAAAGAGGTCTGCCAGCTGTGTTTCCTTCAGCAGAAATGAGAAGTGGACAAACCCTCTTTTTAGCAGCAGGAGATAGAAATGAATGAGCTAGCCACAAGAATAAACATAGAAAGCTAATGTAGAACACGTGACTCAAAACTCCTTCAAATCAAGACAAGTAATTACTCTGAGTTGGTTATGAAGCCCATTAGGAGGAAGCATGAGATCAGATGGCACTGCAGGGTTTGGATGTGATCTGAGTGGGTCCTCTGAAGGTTCATGTGCTGGAAACTTGGTCCCCATGTGGTGGTATGGAGGTGGAGAAACTAGATGAGGTAAGGCTTACACGGAGATGATTAATTATGGATGTTCTCAGAAGAAATCAATGTTGGCCTTGTGGAATAGGCCACATAGGAAAAAGGTACATTAGTTCCCATAAAAATAGGTTGTTAGCAACCTAGCAAGCCTGGTCCTTCCCTAGTCTTTTGCTTCCTGTCTTGCCATATGCTCTTTTCTCCATATAGTTCCACCACTATGATGCCATCTGACACGAGGCTCTTACCAGAGTCAAGTAGATGCTTCCACCATACTCTTGATCCTCTAGAACTACAGGCTAAATAAATGTCTTCTTTATAAGGCATCCAGGCTCAGGTATTTTGTTCCAGCAAAGAAAACATAGTAAGACAGATGGACCCATTTTAGAAGCTGTCTTTATCTCAGATAATCTGCAATTCTTGAAATGGACAGGCAAGAAAATGAACTGTTTCCTGAATATACAGTAACAATACTCCAGCCGTATATCCCAAACAGTTCCTGCAGGCTTCATGGAGTATGAAAGCAAACAAGAGCCTCCTATGCTGTTTACAGGATACAGGATACCGGATACCGGATACCGGATACCGGATACAGGATACAGGATACAGGATACAGGATACAGGATACAGGATACAGGATACAGGATACAGGATAAATTAGTAAGATCTTAATCTGGATTTCTATTGCTCTTGCTATGGTTCCCCCCTCTCTACTCTAGGAGGTAATAAGCTCTGGATGCTTACCTGCTCTGAGAGTGCATATGGGAGTAGGATGCTACTCAGAAGAGCAAGAAACAAAATCTGCCTCTGGACAGTTTCCTTTTTGGACTTTTGCTTCCTGCTTTTTTCAGGAGTTTAAAGAAGGTTGTGTTATAGAAGAAGCTCAGAGGCATAAACAGGCAGAGAGTGAGCCTGAATTCCAAGCATGGATAAGTGCACTGGGTCTATGGGAAACAGGCATCCTCAAAGGGCCTGTGGGAGGGCACCTTTCAGCTGCCTCATCCAGTAACACTGGATTTGACGAATGTCTTTCTAAAGAGTGCTAAAGCAGTACATTCTTTTTAAATTTTCCTCTGAATTGTCTTGTATTGAACAATATTCAAAATATGCCTGCCACTGGGAAAGGCTTGGAACTCTCCTTTGTTAAACAGATGTGCTTGTGGCAGATGTCTCTGTTGTAGGTAGAAGTGATTTGCCTGATAATAGTTACTTGTGCATAATACAGTGTCACTTAACGAAAATGAAATTTGCTTCTAAACTCGGAATCCATCAATTCACTCTACTGTACACCTAGCAAGGACAGGATGTGTGTCCTCTACAAAACAATAAATTTACAAACAGCCCTATGAGTGGTACAAAAGCATTACTTGGCATGGTTTTACACTCCAGTGTCTTACATGTTATCATCTGTGTCTTATTTTTCAAGAACGCATGTCCTTTTCCCTCTTCTTATCTAAAGTGGACAGTGAGCAGAACTTCCAGAGACCACGTGGGATGTGACATTACAATGGACAGAATGCAGAAGTACACAAGATAGTTCAGTGTCATCTTGTCATCTGCTAAGATCAGGCTAGAGAAACCTGCAAAGTATGAAACAATGCCATGTTCAACACTATTTTGTTTTGGAAAATACATAATACTTCAGTTTACAAATGCTTCTACTGGCAAACAATTCAGTTTGTGAACAGAAGGGTTCAGCAAAATTTTGCATCTGTTTGCAAACATCGAGTGATGAACACAGACACAGTCATCTTCCTCAGAATCATGGAATGAATTAAGTTCATAAATGGACTTACTGTATCACTGTATAGTCACATGCAATGAATGTATTACTCTTCAAGTGAGTTGAATATATAATTTAAAATTTCTTAGTCTTAACTTCTAAAACAGAATTGAGATACGACATGTTCTTATATATTTCATATATATATATATCATACAAACGAACATTCTTTAGGATTTTTGATAATTTTCAAAGTTTACAAAGGATTTTCACGACCAAAAAATCTGTGAAACACTGATTTAAAACAATGATAGTAAAAAAAATCTCTCAAAAATATATTTGTATTTAATTACCACTAACTGGTGGTTGAGCACATACACTAGGCAGTTTATATTTGTGACTTCATTTGATCTTCATAACAAAACTTTAAGGTAAAAATTTAGCTTGCTCTAGATCACACAGCTATTTACACAAACAGAAGAGAGTTCAAGCCCATCTCTAGAACCCTAAGGCCTAGGCCGTTTACCACTGCCTATTCTCATAAAACTAATACCAGAAAAGTCACAGGTTAAAAATCAGGTTTTGTATAGAAAAGACCACTGTGAGGGATAAAACTTCAGGGTGAGGAGTAAATGAATATATTAGTATAATTCTTTGACTCTATGTGCCTGTTGCCTGCCAGGCACTATTCCATGCCCAAAGAATACAGTGATATAAAAAAGGGGAAATTGGCACACACAGAGGTGTAGTGGGAGAACAAAGATAGATCTGAAACAAAAAACTATACAAATATATAGCAGTTCAAAAAATAGAGCAGCATCCAGATGGAAATTAGGCCTACTCAGAGTCTTTCCATTAAGGGGCCAAAAAGTTTGGAAAACAGTATCTGATACAGTATCTTGTTGCTCCTATCAGACTTGAGCTGGACATACTCAGAGAATTAGTCCAAGCAGAAGGGCATTCAGAAGGACATTCATTTCTCTACTTGCCAATCATAGACATCTTTGGACTTCTGAATCTAGAAAAGCCAACATAACTGTTTTACTTGAAAGAACAAATATGTTTTGTGAGGCCTAGTGGGTGATGGAAGGCTGTAGGTGTGAAGCACTTGAGCATGTTCAGTCTGTTTACAGACTTTCTGCAACAGGGCTCTGAGCAGAGGCAGAAATAAAAACTAGACAAATGGACAGTACTCACAATTAGCTACATTTCATTTTGCTACATAAGAAGTGGGCCACACTGATGATGGAACAGGAGCTCACACATCCTGTTTCACTGCTGAATTAACAGATGGGCCACAGTCACTTTTTGGAAAATGGCTAAGAAAAAACCTCTTTCTGAAGAACTTTGTTTCCACCCATATGATGCCTTATTCTTTACTATTCTTCCTCTATCTAGCTGGACAGAAAGAGGCCCAATGTGCCATGTTGTATTCAATGGATAGTTCATGCTAACTAGACAAACACACACACACACACACACACACACACACACACACACACACACGCGCTCCTTTCTAAAACCTTTGGAAAGGAAGCTGCATACAGCAGTACATACTGAATTTTCATCTTGATTTAACTGATGCTATAAGTCACTGGTTTCCAGATTTGTTCCTGAGTTAAACTCTCTATCGCCCAACCCAATAAACCAATTTTCTACTTACGTCTCTTAAATACCTCAAATTCAGCATATCTGAATCTATACTCATTACAGCACCCACCTCATTTCCACACCTGGTCCATCTCCATTATCCAGATTCATGTAAGGTACTAGTATTACAAACTCTTCCCCCAACCCTCCACCCACAGACAGTCAACCATTGGGTCTTGTTGATGTCATCTTCAAAATCCACACATCATGCTTTGTCCTTTCTTTGTGTCACTACGACCACTGCTGTCAGAGCTCAACACAGCTCACCACAGCTGCCACCTAGGCAAGCACAATATCCTCCTCATGAGACTTTCTGCCTTGAAGTGATTTCTACATGGCAGCAGTGTCAGGCTGGGTTAGCCATGTGGTATAGTGGGAAGAGGGAAAAGCAAGGTGTGGGGCCAATTCAGTATTTCTAAAAGTGATATAAACCAGGTTGGGAATATGGTAATGAGAATCCAAAGGACAGGGAACACCAGAGATTTTGGGGAGGTCAACTTTCCAGGCTCTCTATGGAGTGGATGGTACAGAAAAGGTGGGGAAAGGCCCAGGTGCTGAGGGTGAGGTTAGAAGCTGGGAATGTGCAATGTTACTAAGAAGGTTAACGAGATTAGAAGAAAGAGATTCTATGAGGGTTCAGATCAACTTTCTGAGACAGAAGAGGTGATTTCATTTCTCCATTTTATGTGAAGGGATCTAATCGTTACTTGGTTGCTGAGTTGCTTGGGGTTGAGATCATACTTTGACATCTGAAGGCAACACTTCACTTTTAAATACCTTTCCTTGTCTCTTCTGCATACTTTCATTAATGATATAATTTTAGTCTAGCTCTCCTGGACCATGTCTTTCTATATAATAGCATTCTTCAGCTATTAGGTAGGTATCGATACTTATGAGTTATTTTGTTTAAATGTGTCCCAAGCCTATTAAATGAACAGCACATCCCAATCAGGTAGGACCCGTAAGTCCTTCTGTCTGCTTAAGGTTCATAGCAATCTCCAATGACTAGAGGGACATACAGATAAATGCCCATCCCTTATATCCAAATTATTCAGACCCATCTTTAAGATGCAATCCAGATAATAGATGGTCCACAAACTAATCCCTTTCTTCCCCAGCAATAACAGCAATAAGCCTTTGAGGAACATTCTACCTTTACACACTATTTTCAGAGGCTTGCTCATAAAACTATAGAAGATATTTTGTCCTGAAAATAATTTCTCATTTTCTAAGTTCCTGTAGCTTTTTATCTGGAGATTTTCTGCAGCATTTACTGCATTGTCTTTGCTTCAGAGAAATCTGCCAGGCTACCAGACTGTAAGGACAGGCTCTCAGAATGATGCATCTCTAGGCTCCCACAGCCTGGCACTGCTCTGGGAACACACAGCTCTTACATTTGGAATCACTGATGAAGTGCATAAAGCAGAGTTCACACAGACAGCTCTCTTGTGGTTTTAAAACTTGCTTAGAGGTTTGAAAGAAATGCCACAAGATGAAAAACTGATAAGGTCATTTTTGCAAATGACAAAAATGAAATAAAAGAAGTAATCAGGAGCACATCACCAAGACACCACTTCTTGGGTTCCCACATCTCCCTCTGCTGATGGCATTGAGCCCTGGTGGTTCCACAGAAGGTATGGACAAGGGCTAGGGTCCCCTTCCATGGAGAGAAAGGCAACTGATTTGATTTCCCATGCGTTTGGGTCAAATAAGCTTTCAAACACACAAGAACTTGGACACACAAAGGACTTGGACACACAAAGGAATCAAAGAGGAAAGAAGCAAGAAGAATGTCTAGAGTCAGGGAATCAGAGATGCAAGCCAAGTCTTTAGGAGATGTTGCTTCCAGCATCTACGAGGCTTAAAGTTACACCAACACTGGTGCTCCTGACAGGCCCGCTGCAGCTGGGTCTCAGCAGCCCACAAGATAGGGGTCAAAGCTAGGAAAAGCCACCTCATCAGCCCTTCTGTGCACTCACACACTTGGAAAAGTTCAAAGGGCATTTCACAAAGGCGGCTTAACATGGTTAGTAAAAGTAAACCCACACCCTGACTGCATCCTATCACACCAATTCTTTTCCCTAAGTTCCCAAAGTAGCTGTAACCATTTCTACTCCAAGAACCTTCAAGGGAGCTCCACACAAGGTGGATCAAATTAGAAAAAGTGAATCTACTGTGTACTTTTATCCATATCAACAGAAGCCCCGAGTCATATACAGAATATCAAGAGAGAATCCTTTATTCCCTAAAAGTTTCCTCAAAGAACAGAGGGTAGAAGATTTGTGGCAGATTGGTTTTAGAGTCATGGATTTGAACACTGCCTTTTTTCCCAGGGGAGAGAGGCTTTGAGTTACTACAGGTGTTTCACAGTTCACAGTGGCCACTCTGAGCAAAGCCATAGGCCCAAAACCAGGGTGAGGGATCTTGGCTCCTTCAAAACCCTGAGAGGCTGCTAGAAAAAAATTCTGCAACCCAGAATGGAAATCTTGTACTATTCAAGAAGAAGAGAATAACAGATTCTATGCAGAAAGCAAGGCAGGAAAAGAAAGAGAGGGCCATTCTTGAGGATCAGGCAGTGTATTAGCCAATTTTCTGCCAAAATACCTCAGATAACACTTCAAAGGAGAAAAGGTTTACTTCAGCTCAGACTTCTGTGGTTTCAGTTCATTATTGTTTGGCCCTGTTGCTTTGGGCTTGTAACAGCACAGTATGTCATGGAAGAACCATCTGGCAAAGGAAGCCTGTTCATCTCATGGGAGCCAGGAGGCAAAACAAGGGACAGGAAGGGTCCAGAATCCCCAAATCTCCTTAAAGGCACATCCTAGTGGCCTACCTTCCTTCTATGAGGCCTCACCTTGTAAAGGCTCCAACACTTCCCAGTAGCACCACTGGCCTTTGTGAGACATTCAAGAGCCAAACTTCCAAACATGAGGGTTAGTATGGCCATTTCCACGGGGAGGAAGAAGGGAGGCTTGTGTGACTAGGAGAAGGCAGGAAAGTCTCTACAGCCCAAATACAAACAAGCAGAGAGTGATTTCACATGGACAACCACCTAAGCCCTTGAACTTCTAACTGCAGGCATTGGAAGACAGAGGCCTTCCCCTTCCAAAACATCACACCTCACACTGCCAAAGGCTAGCCTCCTAAGGCTACTTTCTGTATGTGGTTCAGGGATGGAGGTGTACACTCTCTAAGGCATTCACATGAGTGGTACAGAGGTGTGGGAAGAGCCCAGGGGACACCAATGAATAAACCCTAGGAAAACATTGTAAGCGATGGATCCTATGAGAGGAGGGAAGGGGAGAGGACACCCTCCCCTCAACCCCCTCAGTAGAACCAAGTAGTCCCTAGTTCTGCAGAGAGGACAATCTCTACTCATAATGATAGCCAAGAAGTGGCTTCCAAGAGCTGATTGATTGCTTCGCTGATAAAACAGTACCATTAGGACAGAGCATTTCTTCAGTTTGCACCAGAGTAGCTCAAGCTACTGGGAAAAAGAGAACAAATTAGGATGGTTGATTGCTGACCATAATCTTTCTCTGTATGAGTAAAATGTGGCCAAAAGTACCATCAGGTGGCCTCCACCCCACCCACCTGCACACCCCAGTGCGCACAGTAGTGGTGGGAGGAAAGTGCTCTGTGTGAGGCTGAAAGAGAAGTCTTGCCTTCAGGAGACATCTCACTCACCATCACTGCTAGCCAGCCCATCTGTTTCCCACTGTTGGTGCCTAGTCACCCACAGAGCAGCCATATGGCTGAAAGTGGCCCTTTGGGGCATTGCTAAAATGCCACCTCTACATGCTAGCTGGGAAAGAGGCCCGTGGTGAAGTAGGTCCTCCACAGTACAGTGGCATATTATGTCCCCCAACTCAGGCAGAATATTTCTGGGATTTTTCCAGTTCTTTCCATACTTACTGTCACTGCCAGTGAGACCAAAACTTTCTGTTGTTTCTGCTTCTCCTCCAAGCCAATCTCCAATAGTGATGTTCCCTTTTTAACACCTCTGGCTATCTCCTGATGCCCACAGAAGAAAGTATAAGCTCTTCAGTACACACTTGTTTTCAAAAACAGTCATTACTTTCTACTTGAGTCTTGCTTCTTGCTGATTACCTTCATCCTCTGTATTCTGACTATGTGGTCTCATTCTCTTCAAATGTGCCATATCCTTCTCCTGCACCCACATATCCACTCCCCTTTCCTCTGTCCCTCTTTCTTTTCTTCAGTCTAACTTCTATTTTTCCTCAGGGTTACAGTAAACACTCATTGTTTCTTTACCCTCTAAGACTCATCCCTTTGCTTATAAATTCATACTCATCCCTGTGCTTAGAAAGTCACACCTAACTGCAACCACAGGACTTCTCACGCTGTATCAAAATTGTGTCTTTTTCTGTCCCTTCTTAGACTATCACCACCTTACAAGTTTACTGTTTTGTTTATTCTCACAATCTAGTAGCTCAACAGTTTGTCAAATGAATAAATGAATCATATTCATCAACCATAGGCAGTAAGTTGACAGTAAATCCTCTCTGGAAAGATTCAACATAATGGAATGTTACCAAGCCCCTGCTTTCCTTCAGAAGCACAATTAGGCAAAACGATTTGTCTTTACCTGATAACTCTGTGATATTCCTACTGTCTACTTTAAGCACAAATAGTAAATAGAGTGTTGCATTGCATCAGCAAATAGCAAATCTTTTCTCTGATATGCAGGTGTGGAGTAAAAAGGATTTAGAATTGAAAAATACTTATGATGCACCTTTCACATAGTAGGTAATAAACATTTAGAAAAAGTAGAATGCCATGATAGTGAGACTAATGTCCTCCTCTTCTTACTGGACTAGCACACCTCAAGTTTACTCTCAGGCCTTTTCCCATTGAGTCCTTTGGTAAGTCCTGGCCCAAAAGTACACAGATCTCAAATCCACCTCATCTGTCTATCTCTCTGGAACAGCAAGATGAGAGGTTCTTTCTCCATCTCCTGGTGGTAAAACACAAAGGCGCAGGAAACCAAAACTGCTCTTTTAGTGAACAAGGAACTGGCCCCATTTCAAATGCTCATTCTTTCCCTCACCACCCCAAAGTAAGAGCAGAGCTAGGCCAAGCACACTCACCTCTGAGGAAAGGGCTATTATATCTTAGTTCTATTATTCTGTGGTTCTTTATGCACCTGGCCAGGAAACTTGTATTTATAAGCCCTACTTGTAGCCTCCATGAAACTGAGGGATGTCAGCATCCTAAATGCTAAATGCTAAATGCTTTTCTCAGTAATGCATAATTAAGATCATTAAGTTATAAATGTGAGAACATTTAGCTGGAGTATATTTAAATAATGAGATAACTACTTTGCAAGAAGGTTGACTAATGGAGAAAAGCAGCAGCCAAATGAGCCCTGCAATGTGGCAACCTCACCTGAAGCCTCTTTCCAGTGCAAGAGAAGAGCAGAGCATCCTTCTTGGACTTCTGCTCCACTAACCTCAAGAGCTGCTCCTCATCCTCCCCATTCCCAGCACTTCAAGGCCTCCATCCCCAGCAGACAAGCAGGGAAGGAGAGCTGACACTGCTGTAGAGAATGAAGAGTTCTCTTTGAGGCTGTTATTATTTCAAAGGCTGATAGCATATGTGAGTAAAGCCAGCATTTTGTGACAAAAGGAGAAAGTTCTGGCACTCAAGCTTCACAGGGACAGGCCTCCTTTCTGTAATTTATGGATTTGTGCCGCAATTTCAAAAGAGCAGCTGAATGAGATCAGATAATCTCTAGGTGGTTTTCACCAGGTAATACTTGCATCTCTAGGTAAGAATGGGAAAAAAATGGCAAGAGGAGTAAAACCAAACAGTTATTTCATGACTCTTAACACTTATTTATTGAACACTTAGTACACATCCATTGACAGAGACTTCACAGACGCTATATCCAAGCATCACCACTCCCAGCCAGGTGAACATCATTACCTTCATTGCACAGATAATGAAATGAGAGCTTTGAAGGTAGCACCTGTAATGTTTCCAAAGCCAAACAGAATGCAATGCTTTCATTCTTTTGTTTTGATTCATTTTATATTTTTTTGTCTGAATTTATTGTGTGTGAAGATATGGACAACTATTTCAAAAGACATTATGGTAGCCACTGTGTTGGTTTCCTGTTGTCTTATTTTGAAGTCCTGTGTTGCTTGAATTGTTTTGTTCTGATCTGCTTTGTTTTGTTCTGTTCTCTTTAAAATAAAAAAAAATTAAGTGCCATATTGATCAAATTTATAGGTGACTTGAGGCTAGAAAAATAATAAGAGAGTGAATTAAAGAACAATATCTTCAAATATGAATCCCGAAGCATAAGCAACAAATGAAAAAATTAATTGGATTTGAAAATTTTAAACTTCAGTACATTATAGAGTGCTAAAAGGGAAGCAAAAGACAATCAAATCACAGATTGGTAGAAAATACTTGCAAGTTATACACTGGACAATCAAATAATCATGAAAGTAAAATTTAAATTATAACTTGTGGTTGTAAACTAGAATTTAGCTAGAATTTTAAATGAAACTTTAAAACTATATCCAAGCATATGGAGACAAAAAATATGAAATTTATTCAATGAGAGACCTCTAGAGCCACTCACAGGAGAGTGTTCCATGAGAATCAATTGCCATTATCTCAGGCTGTCCCCTTCCTAGTTAGGGAATGTCTTGGTTACTTTTCTCTCATTGTTGAGACAAAATATCTGATGCCCAAAATGAGGGAAGGAGAAATTTATTTATCTTACAGTTTTAGGAGGTTTCAGTCCATACTCAGCTGGCTCCAAGGCAGGGTGGCATGGCTGAGGGGCAGCTGTTCATGGTGGCCACAAACAAGAGAGAAAAGGGCAAAAGGGAAAGCATATCACCTTCCCTCTCCTATATTGCATGCCAGCTACCTGCCCCTGGGCAAGTGCAACATTCACGTCTCCAGTACCAGTGATAGACAATGAACCAATCACGAATGCTACTCAACCACCTCCATGACTGCATGAGTATTTGGAGGGACACCCAATACAAAACCTAACAAGGGAACAAAGGTCAAGTATGAGTAGCAAGAAACTGCACCTAGTGGGGAAGGCTTACTCTACTAGCAGTTACAGAATTGGATCCAGAACACCAACTGCCAAAATAAAGATGGTAGAAATGTGCTTTCTCCCTATGTAGATGCCTGTCAAGTTTTGGTCAAGGCACGCTAGTAGTCCAAGATTCTTCAAGAGGAGCAGACAAGGAGAATCCAAAGCAAAATACTGTCTTCTAACCCAAATTCAAATCAGGGTCTACAAAAAGAGACTGGAATAAAAAACAACAGAGCAAATGAAAGATGCATTCAATTGCAGGCAACATGGGGGAATCCTGTCTGTGTCAGAGTTTAGCCGAGGATACAGGACATTTTCCCACACTGAAGCAGAGGCAGAGCTTCTACTTGTGCTATAGGTGACATGGAAAGCGGAGTAATGACATTTTGATGAAGAAAAGTACTTATCCCCAAACAGTCAATGTGGGGGACCACCAGGCCACATTCCCCTGAGAAATGAAGCTCCTTGCCCCCATTCTGTTTAGCCCTCTTCTTTGCCCTGCTTACTTGTATATGCACAGCTGACTATATATCCTTAATTGGCAAAAAAAAAAAAAAAAAAAAAAAACCCAAAAACAGAATGTTACTGAGTCTGGCCGTGTATCACTGCAGCAAAGCAGCAGCATGTGGAACACAGTCACTCCCCTACACATCATGGCTGGAATGGAGGCTCCAAGAAAATCCTGTGAAATCCCAGGGCCAACATATGAAATAGCATCTCTGCTAAGGCCATAAAATGCAAATTGGAAAATACCTTCCCAGCAGCAAAGATGCTGGTTCTCCAAACAAGTTATTCATTAAGCTACTATCTAATTCAGGTGAGTCCATGGCTGGTGAAAGAGAGCTTTACAAGGCATGTCTGCAGAAGCCATTATACCTGAGCACTCAATCACAATCTTTACCCTACTTTTCTGTCCTGTCAGTGTCACAAGCAATAAATGCAGTGGCCACTCTCTTGGCCTTTTGTTCCAAGAGAACAATTGGTCATCCCAGAAATCTGTGAAACTGCAGATGTATTTCAGTCTTTCTTCTGCCATGTGCCACAGTTTTGGAGACTAAACCCTCTATGGGGGTCTCAGTAAATAGGGTCACACTGCAACTGAGGTACCACATGGTACATGTCAAATGGAGAACTGGGGCTACCAGGTAGCAGAAGCAGCAGTTTTGGTTACCGCAAGTCAACTTGAGTCACTAATACTCCTTAAATCATAACTTTGTTTCCAATAATTTTGCTGGTAAGTGACAGAGAATGCCACTATGAGTCTGTCCTATATCTATGTTCCTGGATTTGTGGGGCCAAGGAAAATGCTGAGATACATTTGCAGTTGGACTCAAAAGACAAATGAAAAAGCAGAGAATTAGAAATATGGCTCACTGGACAACCTCTGAAATGATTGTGAGCTTCTCAGTCCCAGCATTCTGCAATGTCTGTAAGACTATGGAAGAACTTGTTAATAATCATAAAAAAGAATGGCTATTACTCATCTGTTTCCATACCGTTACTAAGAGACTGGCACAAAGTAAGGATTTAATCAATATTTGAGGAAGAAAGAAAGGGAGACAGAAGCAAAGAAAGACTTAAATCACAAATCGTTTTTTGAAAGTCTTTGCTCTGAACTTTATGCCTTCTTTCTACCTGTTAAGATGCTGGATCCCTGCCAAAGCTTCTTGCATCTGCATATGATCATAGTGCAGTAATTAAACAGCTTCCCAGAAAAGATGGAACAAAATAAGACAGCCAAAGGAAAAACCTGTGGCTTCTGTCTGTTTCCCATCTTTCCTCTGTGATCTAAAAGTGCACACTATGTGGTGTTTTCTCTGCAGGACTGCAGTCAAGCTGCTGCCTTTGCTAATCTATACATCTGGGCCTGGCTTTGGATGGGCTCATTAGAGTTTACTGCAATACTCCAATGGGTGCAGCGTTTCCCTCGTACCAAACCTAGGGGCCCCCAAGTACAGGCCCGGCCTCCAGTTACACAGTTATGATTAAGAAGGAGGATACACCACAGCCCTGCTCTGGCTCCACCACCCTACTCAGACCCAGCTTCTCTTCCGATACTCTTCCCTCAAGAAAGAACAAAGGGCTATCCTTCTAACCAAGGTCAAACATGCATGCAGGGCACCTGCAGCAGAACTCACTGATGATTTTTCACATAGCTGATTTTATTTCAAAGTCCTTCTCTTTCATTTTGCTCTTTCCACTAAGACCTCTTTTCTCACCCAGCTTTCTTGGGGCAATGGTGAGTTTTTATTACCATGTACCATGATTTAGAATCAGACCTCTAGCTGATGAAAGCTAAAATTATTCTCTCTCATGCATGCAGAGGATCACAATGGGGAAACGTGAAAATGGAAACATTTTGTGAATCTGCAAAGTTCCTGGTGTTGGGTAAGACAGTGCCGCATTGTACAGCACCCTCATCCAAAGGTTTTTTTTTAATATTTAGTGCCACTCATGAACTTTATTAAGCTCTACTGCTGTGAAGCATTGTGCTATACTTGCTCTTCATCAACATTTTTGCACATAACACTTTCTTCCTGTCTTTAAATCCTCATCCAACAGCTCTCCAAGCCTCTGATAAAGCTGTTAAACAATTCAATCAGCTTAGTATAACAGTAACACAGAAAAAGGTGGTTAGAGAATGTCATCAAGATTAACTAGCTATTAAGTAGCAGAGAAAGAGTTCATATCCATGCTTGTCTGTTTTGATCCTATAGGCTGTCTATGGTACATGATTTCAGAAATGAAAACATTATTGCTGACCTAAAGTCATTGCAAATGCAGCCTGTTTTTACTGGTGGTTGAGATGACTTTGATAAGCATCTTCTCCACATAATTTCTTCCTGGGGAACATCAATTCAAAAGAGGGCTGTCAAGAAGAAGAGGGCAGTCTTTACGGTATCAAGCTGATAGCATGGGCTGTGGCATCTCTGATCTAACAAACTCAATGATCTTACCCAATAATCTATGACAAAAATAAAGTCTGAATTCCAGTGACTCTTTTACATGGAAGATGATGACTGACCAAACTGGCCTTACTTTAGTGAGCTGCAAAATCTGTCTCTTGGCATAAGATAGATGCTTCAAACTAGTCACCAAATTCTAGCCTACCATAGGAAGAAGTCTGAGCACTAACAAATCAATAGGCACAGAGCAGGCACTCAGCTCTCTCTGGTAGGCATCAACTTTCTTCTTAGTATTGGCAGAAAGGTGAGAGGTACTTTCTCAGCAGACTTCTGGCTCAGGCTTGCTGCAGAGCCATCCTCATTGCTGATGATAACTGGGATGGCAGCACAGACCAATGGAAAGATAGTTCAGATCAGACTCTAATTCACAAGAAGCTTGACACAGAGGAAAATTAGTCGCCTCTCCAACCTTCAGTTTTCTCACCTGTATTAATAACATCTATGGCATAGTGGTGTCAGGAGCTGAAGGAATAAAATATATGAAATATTCTGCACAGAATATATGTTCAATCATTGTTTATTACTAATACTTTTCATTTTGTGACAAAATAAAATTTCATAACAAAATAATAGAATAACAAAAGTTAATACACTGTGAATCATTATCTTCAAAGAAGTTATTCAGAGTACAAGACTATCTTGGTTACTTTTCTCTCATTTCTGGGACAAAACACCTGACACCCAAATGAAAGAAGAAAAGGTTTATTCAGCTTACAGTTTCTGGAGGTTTCAGCCCATAATCAGCTGGCTCCAAGGCAGGGTGGCATCGCACTGGGGCAACACTTCAAGGCAGCAGATAGCAAAAGTAGCCAGAGCAAAAAGGAAGGAAGAGCAAGCCTCTTTTCCACCCTTTTAGTATAAGCAGGCTGCCACCTCCACTCCCACTCCAGGGCAGTGTAGCACTCACCAAAATCTCCTTGCCTTCCTCTTGTACAGGATCAGGATATTTACAAAGTAAGGATCCTGGCTCCCTGTTGAGTCTCTTAAACTTTTAACTTCTCAAGTTGACACAATGTATCAACCATAATAAAGACAAAGACAAAAAAGGACTCTAACAACAACAACAACAAAAACAGAAATAGATAATATGGAGGTGAGGGTGGTCTGAAAGAAATTCTAATCTGACCAGTTAATGGGTAGGATATGCCCACTTATAAGGAAAAGTGATATTATAAGAATTATATGAGTTATTCTTATGTACTCCTACTTGGAAGTGATACATATCCTACGCATTATTAACTGCAAGATTAAAATACCTTTCATGCAGCCCTTACCTCCATATTATTGAACACCATATTCTCATAAATCTGAAAGCTTCTTCTACAAACATTCTCTGCTTTCCAGCTTCACGTGGGCTTTCTTGTTGGTATCTGTATTTCCCAAACTAAGAGACGCTATCTCATTTTTCCTCCCTTCCTCCACTTCTCCAGTATTTACTATGCTTTCTGTAGACTGTGGGCAGCACTTGCTAACATAGCCCCTTGACACTAGGGAGCTCAGAGTCTAATTAGGCCAACACCTTGCGAAGGCCCTCAGTGCCTGGCACAGGGTTCCTCCCACATAAATGGGCTATGTCCTCCCTGAGCCCTTCCTTCATTTTCTGACTGGGTAAAGGACCCTGCCACACATTTCCATAACCTGTCCTTTCCCTGATGAAGACATGTGTATCTTTTGTGCTTACCAGCCTTCCCCATGTCACTGCTTGTCCCTGCATCCACTGCTCCATCCTCAGTACTCACACAGTGCTTGGCACCTGACAGGTTCTCACGTGAACCCAGAAGTACCCAGGTGAGTTGCCGTCTGAGGTTCTGGGAAACTGAAGGCAGATATAACAGTTGTTTCCAGAGACCATTCCTTTTCCTGGAGGACTTTCTTCTTCCCACCAATTTTAAAGAAAGAAAGGGAAATTGTGTCCTCAGTGTTGTTTCTCTAGCTGCCTGCATTTGTCAATCTGTAAGTTGAGAGTCACAATAAATGCATGACTAAAAGCAGCCAGCAGGGTGTAAATGCGATTATCTAAGACCATTAGCTAAAGGTGGGGTGTAGGCCATGCGCACTCCTCACTACAGTCACCCTCCTTCACGTCTCAGCGCATGCCACAGAAGGAGCCACTGCCATGATCCATAGGCATAACCTACGGTCTAGAGCTACAAGACCCAACCACAATCATGACAAACTGAAAGGGCCAAAGAAGCAGAGGCCAGGACAACTCCACACGTCACAAGCTGTGTGCCAAGCTATACCCAGTCTCTTCATCCACAAAATGGAGGAATGCAGCCTGCCCCATGGTGTAGCGCAAAAACAGACACAGAAGCAAAATAGAAACAAAAGACTGGGTTCTACCAGCAGCTCCATTTCCACTTAAATGGAAATTGCACTGTTAGAAAGGAAAGGAATTTTGCAAATAATGTGGATACCTATGAGGTCAGAGACAATATGCCTCTTCAGTTAGCATCCATTCTCAGATGTTTCTTATATTAAAGCTTCTGCAGATTCTTTGGACAGTGCAGCAGCCCAGCTACAAACAAGGATGAAGTCCTCCCTTAACACAAGCAACCAGGCACCATCATTATAATTCAAGATAATAGAAATACCTTCCAGGAAAAGCACCCTGCTCCTGCCATCTCTCCACTGCCTTCTCTTCTCTTCCTGACTTTTGAATCTCTCAACACACACATCAAAGACACTTTCCCCACCACATCCCAAAATAATCACCAAAGGGAGCAAAAGCACAAACAAAAAGATTTTGTTGTCTGATAAAACTGGAGTCAAAATTCAATCCAGCCACCTCACAACTGTAATCTGAGATAAGTATTTCTTGCCTCCGAGTCTCAGTTTTTTAATCTGTAAAACATGGATATAGAAGCAGTCTATTTTCAGGGTTTTTGGTTAGTAAAAAGTCCCCAGTATGACCCCTTACCTGTCCTGGGTGTTCATAGCATGACTGTTTCATGTCCCTTACCCCCTTCTCTCTGAGGAGTCTCTCCTGCCACTCTGGTCTTCTGTTCTGCATAGCAAAGATCCTGTATATCAGGTCTGGGAAGCTTCCTCAATGACACAAATGACTTTACATGTAAAAGTTTCCCCTAACTTGCTCTGCTGTTGGGCCTTTCTTTAAAAGATGTTTTCTATCTAGGAAATCTCACATTCTGATGTACTGAATGATCTTCACATTAAATACTACAATGCGTCTGATATTTTGTGCAAGTTCAACTTCTCTTAAGATAGATCATAGTCACAGAACTAACAGCTGCGAAACATGATCATTTGATGATCCTTGTTGTGGCCTGGGGAGGAGGAGCTGGACAGAGCTCCACTGCAAATGTCCATCCGTGTCACACACTTTGCACTGTTTCATTCCTCCACCACAAGTGAAACCACCATCTTAAGATGAAGAAACTGCTGAAGGCCAAAGCATTATATCAAAGACAAAGATGGGCCAAGCAGATAGAAGTAACTGACAGCAAAAAACACACTGTCCCACACTCTAGCAAAATATGTGTAAACACAAGGAGAAAAGAAAGAGTAAGGAGACTCAGACCTGCCCTCGGCAGCTGGAAGTCTCCCTGGAATTGGACAAAATATATAGCAAGCAAGAAAGGTAAGAATGTTCATAAAGAGATCTACAATATGCGTCACTGAACAACCCTAAAACAGGGCCCATGGAGCCCAACATCACAATGAAACTAAGGCCTGGGTAGACTCTAAGAAGAACCAGGGCTAGTTCTCCAAAAACAAAGAGAAGAATGTAAAATAAGGCAGCTCAGGGTTTTGTCAAAGGTGCGGTTACTCTATGGAAACACACAGTGGAAGGCAGAATTCTTTCAAAATCAGGTTCTAGAGAAAATAATCTGATTCGCTGGGTAGAAAAGAACTCTGAGTAGAAATGAGAAATGAGTGGTTACTTCTCCCAGAAAATTCTGAACACTGACCCATTTTCCAAAATAAACATAAACTAAAAATGAAATTAAATAGCATTCCCATGCTCTTGAAAAGGGAACAGCAATTATTTGCTTTTTTCTAAGAACAGGGAAAATAAAAATTAACCGGGAAGAACAAGAAATAGCCACTGTTACTAACAACACTAAAAATCATGACTTCTGAATGTAAAATTTTCAACTTTTTTGAAGAGCTGTCATACATCATTATCTTATTTTGTTTTCACTTGTCCCAAAGCAGATTGTCAGGATAGCCTTTAACCTTTAATTAACAAACACAAAAGCACAGAGCAGATACAGAACTTGAGTCAACATCTAGGGAGCAATCGGGGGTAAAGCTCCAATAGGGCTTGCCGTCCTGGGTGAACAGTCTGCTGGTATCAATCGATGGAAAATGAGGAGGACAAGCAGGAGGCAGAGGAGAAGGAAGAAACCTGAAGCAGATGCTGCTACCACTCCCCAGGATCTTTCTCTTTTTTATGTACTTCTCCCCAGACAAATGCCACCCTGAAAAAGGAGTATATTCCCCAGTCTCTCTTGCAGCTAAGTGTGGCCGGGTAACAAACTCCATCCAATTAATACAGATGAATTCTCAGTTTTGTACTCAGTGGGAAGGCATGTAAGCAGCCTCCCTCCCTTTCCCTTCTTTCAAATTTCTAGAAAAAAAAAGAACATATGGCTGAAGCTGGAACAGCCATCTGGGATCCCAATATGGAAGTCATGTGTGAATACCCAGCAGAGAAGTCTGGGTTTCTAATGTCTTTAAGGTAGCCAGATGGCACCAAAACTTTCAGGAAACATGTTTGAGGTCTCTGTTCAACATCAGAACTCATATCCTATAATAAAGAAGCATTCTTAATATCACCGAGGTCTCCTTCCCCAATATCCAGTGCCTTTTCAACAGTTCACAGTCAACTTTAAGAGACCTCCAAGGTCTTTTGCAACCTCCAAGGAATTGCAACCCATATAACTTTTAGAAAAATAAGTATACTGGAGCAAAATACAAAAGATTTTCAAGTTAGGTATGGTATTACACACATGTATTTCCAGCACTCTGGTAGGCTGAGGCAATAGATCACAAGTAAGGTAATTTAGCAACTTAGTAAGGCCCTGTCTCCAAATTAAAAAATAAAAAAGTTAGGGGTATAGCTCAGTATGAAGGCCCTGAGTTCAACCTCCAGTACTGCCAAAGATGTTGGATACAGATTTTCAGCAAAAGTAAAGTGAAAAGATCTAAGGTCATGAAAAAGGCAGGGAAGAGCCCTTATCTAAATGTAAGTGACAATATACACAGAAAGGTCGCAAAGCATCCTGCTGGGTTAATAATGGCCTGAGAAAATGGAGAACCAAATGACCAGGGAAGCAGTTACTACTGTCTGTACCTCCCACCAGGAGAGAGGCTATAGGGAAATCTTGGGTGTGGGTCCTGTGGGTGTAAGGCAAGATCCCAGGCAGAGAAAGTGTGTCTGAAAATTGATCAGGCAAAAGCAACGGCTCTGCAAGACTGAACAGAAGCTCATAAAAGTTCCTTAGTATCAACACTCAGCTAGGGTTTTAAGGACCTACAGTGGGTCAGACTTGAAAGAAAGAAGGTATGATGCAACGCTGAGGCAGGAGACCATATGTAAGACCTGAGGGCAACGTGTGTCTGGAGCAGGAACACAGTGTCTAGATCCCCTGCCATTACCACAGAGACAGAGAACTAGATGCAGCTTACTTACAATGACAGGATGACAGCCATGACATTATGAGCAAAGAAGCAGAAAAGTGCAAGCCCATACTTAAAATATGGCAACTGTCTTCTTCACCATCAAATGCTCCTGAAAAGCTGTTTAATACAGGAACCTGTCCCTAATCTGAGACTGAGGTAACAGGACTCTTCTGGCAATGGAGGCAAGGCTCAGCCACAGTGAAGACTCCAAATCCAGGCCTTTGTCCAGGCTGACAGGACCTGCTCTGTCCTCTGCATTCATGTCTACTACCAAAGGTTTCCACCTCCTTGAGGACAGTAGCCACAGCATTGTACTCCCAACCCTCTGCATCCAGCCTTCTGCTTTTCTCAGCGCTGTTAACACACAGGAGAGACAGAGGCGTGAAAACATGAGTCCACTAACCATACCCTAGGGTGAGCTCCTGCAAGAGACGCACAGGCCAAGAACCAAGACCAGAAGTCAGACACAAAACCACACAGCTACAGACATCATTACAGACTGTGTTAAGATCATTGCTCCCAGAGCTCAAGGACCCACCCAGGTCCCAGCCACACTAGACTAGCCTTGGGAGGTTTTGCAGCCTGAGTAGATTAACCCCAGTGACCTTCTTCAATTATGGGAGTTGAAAGCAAGTGAAGTGAATTCCAAGGCATTGGACTTTGCCCGGGGAGAACTTTAACCCATCATCCACAGATGATAGGTGCCCAGCCCATCAGTGCTAGCCCAGGTAGAGCTTTGAAAAATCACCCCAAGCAGTTAGGAGCGTGCTCAGCTTCTTGGAACGCTTGAGGTAGCACAGGAGGTTGCAGCCGACTGGGCCACACTCAGCAATCACCATTCAGTCCCAGGAACCAAGGGCATAGGAAGCGATTTCCAGCACACCTAGGGGAAGCTTTGGAACATCACTCGAAACGTGTAAATATAGGAAAATGACAAGATGAAACAACAAAATGCAATCTCAAACCTCTAGCTCATACCAAGAAAGCTTAGGAGCCATGTACATAGAAGAAAATATAAACCATACACCTGAAATACCTGAAACAGTAGCAACTGAAATAAAGAAGCAACTCCAGGAAGCTATAAAAGAACTCAAATTAGAAATAATCCCCCAGGTAAAATAAGAAATGATAAAAGTAATGAGAGAAATGCTGAACACATCTAGAGAAGACACAGTTTAAAAATTAGAAGAACAATGCAAAAAGACAGAATCCCTGGATGAGCAATATAAAAATCAACCAGAATACATGAAGCAGATTCAAAGAGATATACAGGAAATCAAAAATTCCATTGAGAGTTGAGAGTTGTCAAAACTGCCTCAACAAAAGTGAAGATAGAATTTCAGACCTTAGGGGCTGGGGATTTAGCTCAGCGGCATAAGCACCTGCCTTGCAAACAGGCAGTCATGAGTTTGATCCCTGGTACCGATAAAAAAAAAAAAATAGTGAAACAGAATTTCAGACCTTAAAGACAAGATTGCATCCAGTGAACAGGAAAGGAAAGATTTTCTAAAAATAATAAGGAATTAGGAAATAAAAGTTCAACAGGTGCAAGATGATACAAAGAAAAACAATGTAAGTTTGATAGGAATAAATGAAAAAGAAGGGGGAAACATAAATGCTATCAAGAGGCTATTTACATCAGTAATAAATGAAAATTTCCCAAATATGAGAATGGAACTGACTTATGGATTGGTGAAGCACATACAACTCCAAATAGCCATAACCAAAATAAAACTACAACCAGACATATAATAATCAATATCCCAGAAATCCAACATAAGAACAGAATATTAAAAGCTGTTAGAAAAGATAGATAACCTATAAGGAAAGCCTATCAGAATCACAGCAGACTTCTCAACACAACCAACGAAGTCAAGAAGAGCATGGAGTGAAGTATTCCAGATCCTACAGCAAAATGATTTCCAACCTAGACTGATAAACCCTGCAAAATTGTCCTTCAGAATGAATGGAGAAATGAGATATTTCCATGACAAAGAACAGCTGAAGAATTTCATGAACACCAAGCCAACCCTGCAAAGAATACAGACATCATGACACATCTTGCCTGCAGCTAAGTACAAAAATTTACTTCTATTTTATTTTGTTTTTTCATTTACTTTAGGTTTTTTATGTAAGAGAAACCATGTAATATTTAAGCTATACGTCTTATTTATTTCACTTAACATAATGGCATTGATATACATTTATCTTCCTACAAATGTAATAGGAAACAAGGAGACAGTACTTTTCCATAAGTAAAAGAGAACAAGAGAAGGAGAGAGAGGTGAGGGAGGGAGAGCAAAGGGGATAAAAAAGAATTAAGATGTGTTATGCACATACACCAACTCCCCACAATGAATGTAATAGTTATGCACTGCAAACATGTTTGTTACATGTAATAATTTATGTACTGCAAACATAATTAAAAAATCAGCACTGGAAAAAAAACTTATGTTAGCCAACCGATTTTACCTCTTCATAATGAAAATTTTTATTAGTGCTGAGGAAAGTGGCTACTTTGCAAATATTTAGTTTTTCTACTTCTTGGCATCCTCTAGGGAATAAGCCAAGTTGTAACATGACATTCCAAGCAAAAAAAGAGAAGGAATAAAAACCATGGATAATCTATATCATGGCTAATACACTGTAACAGACTTATCAAAAAATACAATTACTAACTATGCAGTGAATTTTACTGCGAAGAAGAAAAAAAAACATAACATAATCGGTATTCCAGAAGTTTATGGGCCTTGTGTTCCTCCCTCAACCCACCACTTAATGTCTGTCATAGTGACCTGGCAGGGGGGCAGCTGAGAGCCTGGGATCAAATGCAGATGTGACCAATGCAACCATGTAGGATGATCCCAACGCTGCTGCCAGTCTGACCTTATGAGCTGTACAGATAGGAGAGAAGTGTGAACACATGCACAGGCAAGCAGGGTAAGAGAATTCCATAAATCTAATAAGACATCAGCAGTGATCCTGATCAAAGTGTGTTCAGAATGTGAGTATACATGGATAATTACCATTAATTACACAGAGGGCAATAAATTTCTTGTTAGCACAAGAATTTGTCAGGCTTGTGTCACACAGGAAGTGAAAGAGCTATAACTATAAGTGACAGGTTGCTGAAAAATGGCTGGTTTCCTAAGCACCCTAGTCCTTGCACTCTGTAACATAATCTTGTTCTTAAATTAAAATGACAACAACAAACAATCATAGAAAATGTTTCCATTGCAGAAACTTCCAGCTTGCAAAAGGTTACAAGAGAGAAGTTTCAATGAGTCAGCGAGAAGCATTGTCAGAGGCTGGACCTTCCCACCACACTGCAACATTAGTATTATTACCCTATCACCGTCTTAGGAGTGGGGCCCAGACCTGTACCTTGTTAATCCTCTCTATCAGCCCCATGTTCTTGAGAAAGTGAGCTAACTTCTCTGAGTCTCCGTTTCCTTACAAAATGGAGGTAACTATCTCTAATGTACACAGTTGTCATAGGTAATAAGGAATTATGTGCAGTGTACCAGCACTGTGTCTGGCAACATACCAAGAGTTCAGGAAGCATTACTACAGTCACTAAATTAAACATCACACAAGGCTGCATGCTGCAGGGGGTACTATCTATGTATTAAACTTTTATATAAAGAAAGGCAAAGAGCATCTGACTCAGAGAAGGTGCAAAAGAAAACAAATGGTAATAATTGAGTTTTCCTTGGATACTTAAAAAACTTATGTTCCCCATAGAATGGTTTTGGAGAAAAAAATTTCTTAACCAGACCTATTATCTTCTAGGTAAAAAGTTGCAGGGAAATTTGGTATTTGAAAGACTTTGGAGAGCCCTTGAAATAGACACACTGTGCAACTGACCACTCTCAGCAAATACTCTGAAATGGCTATAGTGATGAGTTCTAACTGACAAAGCATCTCATCTCCCCATTGAGAGAACAAAATCTTGTCCTGAGTACAATGCATCTGGTTGATTGCTGGATTCTCTTCAAGCCTCAGAAAAGTGTTGCAAGCAGGCCAGGGAGTACAGCTCAGTGCAGGAGCACACACTTAGCATCCATAGGGCACTAGGTCCATACACACAACAAAACAAAAATAAAATTAAAAGTAAACAAGTAAAAACCCTGAAAGTTCTGGCTGGGAAACATGCAGTTGATGCTAAAACCTTTCTAGAAAAATGAAGGACTTAAATCCTTTCCTGTGACACGAAAAAGCTCAAGTTCTAAGTAAACCTGAACAATTAGCTACTCACTAATAATTTTAGAGAAAGAATTATAGAAGTAAAAAGTATGTGATGGTGGCATCTTGAAAATATTAAACTCTTTTGTTTTTCAAACTCTCTTGAAGTTAATGTTTCCCTAATACTGCGTCCCATAGCCAGGAAATTATCTCTACTAACTCATTGTAAAGCAAGGAGCAGATCCAAGCACTCCACAGACACATACGTCCCATCAGTCACCCTTCAGACCACGCTGCAAGTACTCACAGGCAAACTGCCAGCAGACAGGCTTCACAAAAGAACAACATCAGATGGGATAAGGTAACTGGGACAAAGGAGGTGGTAAGCAGCAAAGGTGACAATCTAGGCTAATAAGATCCACACAGAGACCAAGATGCAGGATCTCTAGTCAGCTCAACAAAGTGCAGCTGCAGCCTCAGGCTTCCCCAAGGTTGATACAATTAATTTATCAGCTTCACTGTGAGGAAGTGTATCAGGCTGCTGAGCCCGAGCCCACGAGTCCTCCTGTATAACCAGACCACTATCCAAATGAGGACTCACCAGGACTGCCTTGACTTTGTCTCCATCATCACAGAGGCATTAACAGGACATACTTGGCAGCTTCACAAGTCACTCAAGCTTCTTTGCTTTTTTTGAGTAATTAGGTTTCCGTCCCTAATATTCCCTTGAGCGAAGGGAGCTTACCGTCTACAGTCAAAAGCAGTTGCCAGACTCAAGGTCAGTGGGTGAATGATCCTACCCCAAGAATGTGTTAATTTTAAGTCCAGGAAAATTACTTGGTTAATCTATTCCTTCCCAATTAAACAAGAGTTTTGGTTTTGGGGTTTTTTTTTTGCCCATGGTATATGGACATGCATGTTTTGTTTTGTTTTGATGAGTTGGAAAAATTTTCAACTATTAGGCTGATATCAAAAATACTGATCTAAATGAGTGCTGTTCAATAGAAGATTTAAAATTTTCCTATGAGTCATATTTAAAAGAAAAAAGAAAAATTACATTAATTGTAACAGTATTTCATATAATCTAAAATATTATCTTTTTGATATACAATCAAAATAGAAGATAGTAAAGGAAGTATTTTATATACCTTTTAGATATTTTTTTCTCATACTGTATTGTTCTGTGCAGACCTACAGCTATGTTTAAATTGACACACTGTAGTATAACCACAGTTAATGATACTATAATGTGGTGGCACAAGCCTGTAATCCCAGCACTCAGCAGGCTGAGGCAAGAGGATCGTTGCAAGTTCAAGACCAGCCTGGGCTACAAAGTGAGCCCAAGGCCAGCCAAACTGCATAGTGAGACCCTGTCTCAGAAAGACAAAAATAATAATAATAATGTAATGAATATTGGAAATTTGCTGACAGATTTCAAGAATTCTTATCAAGAAAAACAGGAAAGACAACTAGGTGAGATGGGTATGTAAACTTGCCTTGTTGAAGCAACTATTTCACTATGTACATCAAAATATCACACTGCGTATTTTTTACCCAAAAGCCCAAACTAAACTGACATGAAAAGATTTCCACAATTCACTGTGCTAGAAACACTGAACCAAAATGTGTATGTAACATATCTCATTTAGCTTCATAAAAATCTGCACCTGTGTGTTCAGATATGCATGAAAAATACAAGGGAAGGTGCCAAAAAGTAACAGTAGTTAATTCTGACACAGTTATGAATAACCTTCATTTTCTACTGCATATTTTTTTGTATTTTCTCAATTTGTGTTGTAGTGTGCACATATGGCCTTTAGCTACTAGGAGCACTCTGAAGCTAGTGTTAATGAAAACACTGCCCCTTACTGTAAGTTATTATACCCGTGATCCTGCTGGCACAGTAGCCACTACCCTACTTCTAGCCAACAGCAGGTATGACCAGCAGGCAGGCTCACCTTGAGTCATCTGTATGAAAATAGGTGCACAAAGGGACCGTAATGTTAAGTGAAATAAATCAGACACACAAGATTAAAGATTACATGGTTTCTCTTATATCAGAAACCCAAAATATAAATAAAGAACAAAATAAAAGATAGATCATAGGAAACAGGGAGATAAATCTTTTTCAAGAAGGAAAGGGACCAAGATATGGATGGAGGGGGAAGACAGGGAAAGGTGGGGGAGGAGGTAGAAAAGAACTAGTATGTGTTATATACATGTACCAGCTCGCCACAATGAAAGTAATCACTGTGTACTGAGAAGGTATGTCCACCCCAGCACGGTTGTACTTACAGCCAATCATCATGATAGCTACTGCAAAAATCTTCTCAATGTCTGTGGATGGAGCAATGTTCCCAAAGCCTACGCTGGTGAGGCTGGTCATGGTAAAATACAACGATGAGATGTAGACAGAGTTCTTGCTGGGACCACCTTCCCACTTTCCTGAGCCAGACCCATTAAACTGGTAAGGTGTGCCAATGTCCATCGCCAGCTGGTACAGCCAGCTGTTGTTGCGGATCGTCTTGGTGTCCTCATCGAAAATCTCATAGTCCCCAATGCTGTACCAGATGCAGGCCATCCAGTGTGCAGCCAGCCCGAACACACAGACCAGCAGGACCAGCACGGCAGCTCCATATTCAATGTAGTGGTCCAGTTTACGGGCCACTCTTCCGAGACGGAGCAGACGGACAACCTTCAAAGAGCTGAACAGGCTGCTGATGCCCTGGGAGAAGAGGAACAGCATCACAGCCAAAGAACCAAAGATACCACTCTTTCCCCGTCTCCCCTCCTCAGCCATTATTTGAAATATTGTATATTTTCATGAGATGCAGTATTATGCAACCTCTAAAACTTAAAATTTTTTTTACAAAGCGTATGGAATGCAGAGCTCTCAACTTTTTATTTCCAATAAAAAGAAAATAAGCAAATAATATTAATATTATGTTATGCAAAAGTATACAGATATATATGTGAATCTTTCTATATCATTACTTAACTTTTAAGGACTGTATGGTATTTCATATTGCATAGTATGAAATATTTTAGAGATTGCATATTATTTATTTCACATTGCACAATCTCAAACCTTTGTATATAAGCATGTACATATAATGCATTGTCACATTATAGAAATTCAGGCAAGTTTTGTTAATTTATATGTATTTTTGTTATATTTGTATATATTTACTTAATTTCTATAGTATTATTTTATAATTAGAAAGAAGTATTTAAAAGTAAACATAGTTAAAAAGTTGAAATTCAGAAGCAGCTGAAAAGAATAAATAATCAAGCCTATGTCCTCAGGAAAATTATAAATTTTTGCCAGGCCAGGCATTACACCGACACTATTGACCTAAATATGTTCAAACAGGGAAGCCAAGTGTTCTGAGGACCCTTCTGTTTCACCAGATCCAGCCTCTGCTCTCTCAGGTTGACATTCACCAACACCACCAAGCCTACATGGTAGTTTTCTATCAACAGCCAGCAGGTAGTGCAAAGACTGCCAGAATACAAAACTATAACATGGAGATTAAGACCCATGTGCGCCACTACCTAGTTGTGAATCTGGACAACCCCATTCCCTTCCGTGTTCCTGTCTACATAAATTAAAGAGGTGGAGTACAAGATCTCTCATCCTCCCACAAACACTAACATACTCTCATCTCCAAGGGAAAGTGTAACATATTAAGGAAGCCACATCATTGAAACCAAAAACTCCTGTTCTAAGGTAATTCCAAGATGTATGCATGAAAAATTTCCATGAACTTTTTCCTACTTTCAATCAAAGCAAATAAAGAAGGAAACAAACAAAACAGGTATTTTCTGAGTCAAGACTGTGCTGCCTTGCACAGCAAAAAATCTAGGGAAAATGTCTTTACCAAGTAGAATGAATGACTTTTCACTTTTCTAAACATAAGACAGTTCTTAGGTTGCTGCTAGTGTCTTCTTTGTGACAACCTCCAAGTGGTCAAGTTATATCACAAACAGAAGCAAGACATAGAAATGTGTTCTGATATACCTGTGTAAATGAGAGGCTCCCAAGGCTGCTCCTCTTGCTAGGCGCACAGCTAAACTGTCTCCCAATCTCCTTCCATCAGAATGACCCCTGGGACTAGTGCCCACTGATGGAATGTAAGCTACCAGTGTATCACTTGTAGGCCAAGGCACAACTCTTTTTCCCCTGGCTTGCGACAATGCCCAATTGGCTGTGGACAAAAATATGGAAAGAGCCTGTGTCTCTGAAGGACTATATGAAACACCCTGCCACATCCACTCCCTTTGGCTGCAGTGTGACGTGAATGAGGAATAAATTTCTGAAATAAGCCATCAAAACTTAGCATGAGCTTCCTCTGACATAGAGCCCTCGGTCATGTACACACAGAAGTCTACTCAAGATAGTCTCACCAAAATAGGCCAGAAAGAAGGCTGCCACACAAATTTGTGTTGAAGTGAAAGTGGAAGAGGTGAGATTTATTGCTCTTTTTAAAAACAAAACAGTTTCATAGCCATAAAACTCAGGAAAAAATAATCATATCTTGTCTAATACACACTAGCAAAAGGCTTAACTCAAGAATCATAACAGAATTTTCTTGATCGTGGGAATAACAGTCTACCACTGGTGTGGCTGTGGTTCCTCCCCTGGGCCTCCTTTTCCTGCCATATGCTTTTCTCAAAAACCTGCCATGCAGAAATGGCTGAGAAAATCCCTCCTATTAAGGTGCAACAGACTGACAGTAAATGGATATCCTCTCACTAGAAGCTATTTGCCTTCTAACAGAGGGGAAACAACTGTCAACAGTAGAATTTAAAGTATCCACTGCCTAGATCAAGGAGGTATTTTGGAAGTCAAAGGAGTATTTCTGATGACTCAGAAATCAAACACCATGTAAGCAGCCACCTTCTCTCCACACCCTCATAAAGAAGCCCCTGAAACTATCTTCTAAAGCAAGAACTTATGACCAAAGGCAAAACTGCTTTGTCATTTTTCTTCACTGAAATCCAAAGCAACATTTCTGTTTCTACCAGTCCCTGAAATATTGGTCACCTGCCACTCCTGGAACTTTCCCCCTGACTCTCTCAGAAATCCCTGAGCCATGGTCATTCACAGAAACAAAGAATGAAGCCCCATCACTTTCCCGGCTTCCTTCTCACTTCATCCCTCCTCTCATTTCTCCATTCCTTTCCAGTGGCCACTGCAATACATGAAACCTACTCAAGTGCTGTGCTGTCCCTAGACAGATACTCCAGGCATCTCAGAAATTCCACATAATGGATGCACCCCTATGGCTGCTCACACTAGCTTCTCATCCCAGAATGCTTGGCCATCTCATGACTGGTTATCCTTCAGGCTGGTCACCAACTCCATACTGAAGCCTTACATGACTACCCTGTACTCACAACTACTCATCAATTCCTCCATGCATTCACAATATTCTGTACTATTACCATTACACACATCCTTGCACAACAGTTTTCTGTGCTGATGTCTCCATCTCGTCTTCCTGAAGGAGAAAGTCACTTTTTACTAATTTTAGGAGTCCCATATTGGATTGAATAGATCCCCCTCCACAATCCATGGTCCTTCTCAGAAACTCCAAATGAATGTGACTTCCTTTGGAAATCGGGTCACTGTGGCCTACTTATTAAAGACGAGGTTATACTGGAGTAGCTGGCTATGTAAGAAAAGAGAGGGACAGAGAGAGAGAACACCATGTCTTCAATGCAGACACAGAGCCAGAGTACTGCATCTTCAAAGCAAGGAACACCAAGGATTGCCAGCAACACCATCAGCCAAGAAGGTTCATCCACGGCCCTGTGGACACCTTGAGTTCAGAATTTTTGTCTCCAAACTGTCAAAGGACAGTTTTGCTGTATGCATGCATGATTTGTAGTCATTTGTTTTGGAAGCTTTTGGAAGCTAAGAGACCCACATCTTTTCAGAAAGGGTCTCAAACATTTTCTGCTGAATTAAATACTTTAGTTATTAGGGAATTCTTTCTCATTTTAAGGAGGCTCAGGGACAATATAAAATAAGAACTCCTTCATTGTGTCATTTATCTCCATGTACACAAATATTCTCTTACACAGTGGTTGCATAAATTCTCTTTTTATTGCAGTAACAGCTGCAGTAACAGTTGTTTAAAAGCATTTCAAGCAATTAATTTCATTTCCCTTTTACTTTCCTGAAGTGCAGTAGATGAGATAAATAAAACAGAACACTCCAAACTTAAAAAAAAAAAAAAAAAAAAAAAAACAACTAGTCCACGGAAAACATGACAGCACCATATGGAGGAGGATTGTGTTTCTCTAGAGACCTCTTGCATCAAAAACCCACTGAACATTTTAAATAGTTACAGAGCACTCTCTACCACAGCCTTGAAATTAAAGGAACCCAGAATTTCAGGTCAGGTCAACATGGAGGAAGGAACACTGAGAATCTACTGGTAAGCTTCCTCCTAACGACCAACAACTGTGGCTGGAGGGAAGGCTTTGGGATGCTCAAAACCCCCACTTACAGTGGTACTGATGCAATTCCCAGGAAAAAGGACACTTAACCTGTACCAGACTCATTTGTGTGCAAGCTATCAAGTCTTATCTAATCACCCAGCTTAAATAAACCATTTGCTTAAATTTGTCTTTACCTTGCCTTCTCATCTAACAAAGTTTGCCAATTCTCTGCTCAATTCTGGTTTTTTCCCAGTCAGAAACATAAAAGCCAAAGACTGATAACAATGAGTAATTGAAAAGACTCAGTCTTTCAGGGTCAAAGATAGCTCCACTAGGCTTCTAGGTCTGTATGGAGACATCAGGGCACCCATATTCTGCACACTGCCTTTTTAAAGATTTTTGTTTTACTGTTTGCAATCCCTCAATACTCATGATTCTCCTTTCCTGCATCCCTCTCCTTCTCATTCCTCCCACTGAGTCCTCTGGAACCCACCATCACAGGGAGAGAAATCCCAAGCTGTTGGAATCTCTGTGGATTTCCATCTACCTTCTTGCTCTTCTGGCTTTCCCCCTGCACACTGATTTTCCCCATTCTTCCCACTTAACATCTGCTGTTAAGAATAGGGAGCTTTCACACTTGCATCTTCCAAACAAGTGTTATTTGGCACTCAAAAAAAAAAAAAAAAAAAAAAAAAAAAGATCTTCCCTCCTGCAAGATCCAAGCCATTCAGCTATTCCACCTCCTTATTGTATTTGATTATTGACAAGTAACATCTATTGAGTGGCTTATAAATATGCCAGACTCGGGCTTAATATTTTTGTTAATTATCTCAGTTATCAACTTAGTGGTCTCTGCCTTGTATCTCCTGGATCTACGCACCTGGCTCTCCAGCCCCATCTTATGCTATCAGCCTCAGGACCTTGAAAGTCCACAGGAAAGATTATTCACTACTCTGACTCTCTTCACCAGTGACCTTCAGCCCCTTACAGCATCACTGGAAAACATTTTGCCTCTGAAATCTTACACATTAGCATTCTGCACCATGATTAAACCCTCCATTTCTCATTCTATCGTATTCCCACCCTGCTGACTTTTGCTTTTGTTTGGTATCCCTATCTCTTTATCTCTTTTTTCCCAACCATCAACTCTACCCAGTTCCATTTCTTTTCCTGTAATACTAGACTCTAAGTTAGTTAACATCATGCCAAATACTCTTTCCGCACTACCCTAATAAACTTGCTCCTTGCTCTCTTGCCAAACTTCCTCATAGTTTTCCCTGAAACCAGTATCAAGACAAAATGGCTCAGTGTCCTTATCCCCCACTGGTTTCCTAATCTACAATCAGATGTCTACTCCCAGCATTTCCTACAATTGACTTGCCCTAAGGTTATCAATTACATTGTAATTGTTTTATCTTCAGGATCTAATCTGTATTACAAACATTTGGCATTTTGCATGATCACACAGTATCTAAACTGCCTTTCCTTATTTGGTCAATCACTACATGGCAATACTTATCTTCCACCAAAAACTTGAGACACCAATCTTTTAATTGCTGAGTAGCAACTAATATATGAACTGTGCAGGTCCCTTTTTGCTAGAGCACAGCAGCAGTACCGGGTCCCAGAGGCAGCAGGAGATAGTTGTGGAAGTGGTACCCAGAGGCAGTATTTACAAATAGTGCTATCAGCAGTATGCCTTCCAGGGCTGTGTCCAGTAGTAACACCACTTCTTGTTCTGCAGGGTGAGTTTGGGTGTTGTTTCTCATCACATATAGCCTCCAAAAGTTTTCCTTGGTCTTTTTAAAGATTCTGTGAGTATCAAACTTAAATAACTTTTCTTTCTTATGTCAGCAAGGTTTGAACCCTACTACACAGCACCTTTCTTTAAGTCTCACTGTTATTGAAGCACTTCTTGGTGACCCTCTTTTCTGAGCAATATACCTACTTCCCTGGGAAGCTACATCCATTAACATGGCTTTAACTGCCAGTTACTCACTAATGACCAGTAAAACATCTTTCCAATCCAGATATTACTCCTGACCCTACTACCTTTATGGACAGGTCACTGGTATGACAGGTTATTGGAATGTCTGTCCATAGGACTGGCATCTCTCATCCTGTCTGGCATTCCTTAACTAGGAACATGTACTCTGGGTCTCTCAAGTGAAAAGCTAAGTGTTAACATTTTCATTGGCTATACAAGCCTTTCTTAATTCAATGTTCTTTTAAGTAGGGGATGTTAAGATGTATTAGCATTCTAATAGATGATTTTGCTGCCATTTGGATAAAAATAGGAAATAAATATACATGCTTGTCTATGCATACAGTATTTCTAAATGTATACATGAAACACTAGAAATATTCAATGCCCCAGAAGAGACAGTTTGAACCATGTGAATTTATTGCTTATTTGTTCTTTTTAAAAATTAAAAGTAAAAATTAAAAAATTAAAAGTAATTAATTGAATATTTAATAGCAATCTCTACTTAGAACCACTAGGCAACACCTCCCATTGCCTTCTACAACATTCCACTGATTTAGCAAACAGGGTCTTTGTAATTAGGCCCCAAACAGCTTCATTGCTGAGTGTTTCTCTCCCAGGCATCCTGTGTTCTGTGCCCTTCCTTGTGCCTTCACTTGTGTTCTTTCTTCTGCCTTAAGCACTGTTCTTCAGCTTGTCTACCCGGTTGTCTACTTAGAAAATTCTATCCTCAAACACACTTTTCAGTGCCTCAGTGATAGAGTTAAGACAGATGCATTACCAAAAGCTATCACTGTATGGAATATGCAATCAGTTTATCTTTAGAGATACGTATTAGATTTAACCTTATCTCAATAATCATGCTGCTTTCTCCTGAATTCTAATTTGATTTCTTACCTTACTGAGAGAAACATAAATGTGCTGGCATTGTGGAAACTTGGAAAAGATGCCACATGAGGAATATAACTTTCATGTGTGTCTTAAAGGAAACAATAGAGTGAGTATAGCTTGGTTAAAATACAGCACAAAAGGCCACCTCCTCAAGCCTCCAGATATCCACAGGCAAGCGCAACAGGCCTCCTCTGGCTCTCCCAATGGGCTTTCCTTCATGTTTTTCAGCAAATACTTATTAAGCACCTGACAATAAACCAGTGACACCCAAGACCACAATCTTTACCCTCCAGTTGAGACAGATAGCAAAAAAATACAATAAGTAAGCAAAATGAATGCTGATGGCTTCCGCCCGTATGAAACTCAGCAAGGCACCTGCCCAACATGACACTAGGACCTAGAGTGACAGCACATCCCTCCAGTGCTGGCTTCTGCATTCTTCTTCCAAGCCCGAAATTGGACTTCCTGGTTTTGATGCATGCCAGTATCTCCCTGTCAGCTGTAAATACATCATTCTGCCTGCCCCTTCAAACTCCACCCCTGTCAAAACTAATGAAAGTCAGCTGCTTCTCCGCCTCGGTGGGATCTTACACTCTTCTGCAGCCTTCCTGTACCTGCAATGAAGACCTTTTTCTTTTTTCCTGCCTTTGCTTCTCTACCACACGAAGAAAAAACTATAAATGCTTTGTAATATAAGATGAAAAATTAGGCAAGAAATGAAGATAAAGAGTGACAGGAAGAGGGAGATAATCAGTATTTAAACAAGCAATCACGGAGATGTTGGTCATTTTAGAAAAGGCCACAAATCCCTGCACTCTAGAAGGCTGAGGCAGGAAGACTGCAAGTTTAAGCCCAGAGCAACTCAGTGAAATGCTGTCTCAAAAAATAATAATAAAAAGAAGAACCAGGGATGTAGCTCAATGCAAAAGTCCATAGGTTGAATCCCCAGTGTTGCTCCCCCAGATATATGCCAGTGGAGATGAGACTAGAAGCCATAGAGGACCTAAGAGAAACATGTCCCAGAGAAAAGGAATAGCAAGCAAACAATGTCCTACTGTAGAAATCACATGTGTCCTTAGATTAAAAGGGCAGCCCTTGAGGTTAGAAAGCACACCTTCAGAGAAAAAAAATTCCTAAGTATGAGGTACGTTAAGAACTTGCCCTCAGGGTATATATCATCTCACTTAATCCTCATAACCTCTTAGGGTTATACCTCATTTGTAGACAAGAAAATGGATAAGCACATCCTTTATCCAAAACTGCACAAGTAGGAAGGGTAGAGCTGAAATGTGACCCAGATCAACTGACTCCCAAGTATATGCTCTTGACCTTTTGCTTCGTAAGCTCCCCTTCTAATTTCCATCTTTAGAGCTCTACTTCCTTGCAGATGTTCAACAAATGTTTGCTGAACAGGAACCTAAACTATGACTTCCAAAGAGAAGTTGTGGTGGAACAAACCTGGTGGTTTGCTATGAAGATTGTGTTTGTTCATTTGGGGTGTCATATTGACTAGTGAATGGGAAAGCTCACTTCAGTGTGTCTGCAAGTGTTTCTGGAGGAGAGAGGCATGTGTGTTGGTGATCCAAAAAGGGATGACTTGTCCTAAATGTGGCTGCAACTACATAAATAAAAGTATAGCAAAGTAGGGAAGAAGGGGGACACACATATCCCTTCATTCTCATTCTTCATGTGCTGCTGCCCTTGCACTTCAGACCCTAGGATCCTTGGCCTTTTAACTCAGACTTGCATCAGGAGCTGTGGCAGGAGGCCCCTGGGGCTGTCACTCGGGGACTATAGGCTGCATCTCTGGTCTCTGGATCTGAGACTTCCAGCTCACTGATGGAGCCCAGTACCAGCTTCCCTGGCTCTCCAGCTTGCAGTCAACTACCTTTCCAGCATTGGTCATCTTGGGAGTAGTCCAGGAGGCACCCTCTTATATAAGTGTATGTTCCCTTTGTTCTGTTTCTATGGAAAACCCTGACTAGTATCAGGATTTACTATCCTATTAAGATAAATTAGCTTGTTTGCTGTTTTTCAGACAGAGATGACTTCAAGAATAAATGTTCCATGAAGATACCACCATTGAGAACTGCAGAGCTGTTTCAGTGGCATAATAGAATAAATTGGCTTGCCAAACTTTATTGGAAGTTAGTCACTGAAGCTTAAATATAATTTGCTTTCCCTTCATTGTGGTAACATTTTAGCTTAGGTTTGTTTAATTCAAGTCAACAATCATTTCCTGAAATGTAGGACAGGAAGACAAAGCCAAGTGCTACTAGTGACATAAAAACAAGGAAGATGGACACCCCTTTCCTCATGTTGCCTACAATCAGGCCACAGGGAAAATACCACCCACAAATGCAATACAGTGGCACATACAAGGTAGCTGCAACTAGAGAACTGGAACAGTGCAAGTCCTGTGGCCATGGAAAAAGGAATTTTTCTTCAGGTGCAGTTAGCATGTCTATCAACCATTTTCAGGAAAAGGGTATGTTTACTGGATATACGGGGAGCTGGTAACTAAAAACACAATCTCCTGCAGCCTTCCATTCATTTAATTCAGTAATTTTACCCAAAAGGCACATCTCAGTCTCCACAAAAAACAATCGCTGAAGGAAGTTTAGAAATAATTGCTTACAGCCATCTACTTCCTTTTTGTTTATAACTTGAACAATGAAATAAACTGTGTTTTCAGTTGTGATATTATGCTACCAAGGTTTCTTTTTAAAGGAACTGAAAATTAAAATCTTTATCATTGGTCAAATAAAATCCAAGAGATAAAGAACAGAGAATTTGGTTTTATTAAATGATGTCTCCAACTTCTCAGAATATAAATCTGAAGATTTATTCTTTATGGGAACTAAAGTGAGTCCAACTAGCCAAAATGCATTTTCTGTGACACTGAAAGAAGCAATAAATGCATACCATGTCCTTCAGTTCTGATATTGAAGCACAGTTAGTTGTGTTCTTAGATTGTTTTAGAGTAATTTGATTTACGCGCTCAAAGAAGATAAGAAGTCACGTGTGGCATAGGAGAAAACCCCAGTGGCTTCCATGAAGGTTGTTCACTACTGGGGCCTGAGGAGAGGACAGTCCACTTGTTGTGCTCCTGGACTGAGAGTGCCACAAAACCACACTGGCATTAGGGATACCTCACTTTGATTAGTAAAGTTTGAGGGAGCAAGGATGCAGCTCAGACATGTGCGATAATCCTCCACATAAAGCAAACGAGAGGCATAATCTCTAATTTGGCTTTAGAAGACACACAAAGGCTCCCTCCCCAAATATAATTTACTTCAGTCTTATCTTTATCCAAGGCCAAGCTTCAAGTAAGAAGGTAGAAGTCCAAGACATACAACATTCTGACAAGCACCAGGAATCTGTCACAGGCCTCCACAGGGGAAAGGTAGGGGTGAGGAAGGAATACTTGAGAAGCCAACTTAGATCTGTGAAAATTTCTTAGGAACTGGGAGGGCTTGGCATGGTGAAATGCAGATCAGCACCCCAGTTCTCCATGTGGTATCTGTGAGAACTAGACAGTATGTTAATACTCCTATGCTCAGAGACTAGCTCACTTGTAGAGACAAACCAAAGCCATAGAGGGCAGAGCACTCTCAGGAAAAGAGTCTGACAAGGCATACAACATATGTTGAAGGGACCTCAGGGAAACCACATATATTCCCATAAACAATGCCACAGGGGCAGCTCGGCACACGACATTTCTTGGTTTCACTGAGGAAAAGACAGAGAAACAGACTACCTCAAACATGATCACAACACACGGATTCCTAGGTTTAAGGTAACAAGGCCCTCTTCCATCTGGGATGAGAGTCAGTGTTTTGCCTTTCATGTTGTTCATGGTTTTAACTCTATCCAAACTTCACAAACAGACTGAAAGCTCTTGAGGGCCAGTCCTTCTTGTAGCTCAGCAGCGAGTGGTGGCAAGACTACCAATCACAAACTGGCCCTCTGAGGATAAGTCCTGTTCTGAAGAAAAACCATGATTCCTTTCAGGGGCTTCCCATAGAAACAGAATTCTAAAGTTTCTGGAAGCAGAAGGAATAATATACACCATTCTGTGTGGCTTACAATTATCCATAGCTACAACTTTGGAAAACAAGAGAAGCCGTGGAGAAAAGAAAATACCTTCTCACTAGAAAGAAAAAAGATCCCCCTGAGGAGCTGCATATGGAACATGATCCAAGCTCAGGGTGCAGGCTTGAGTGCAGGCTCTGACTCTGTCATAATTTTTCTTGGTCTCTGACCATATAAAAGGTCACCCAACCTCTCTAAGCTTCATTTTTTACTTCTGTAAGGTAGATTAAATACATGTATAGATGATTACTGTTCACTAAAGTCTTAGCTGGTGGTAGTGTATAAGTGGTGACTATCTTTCTTTCTTCCCACTATAAAAATCAACCCCTCACTCCCACAAAAAAAGGAGTCACAAAAAAGAGAAACTACCTCTTACTCACGAAAATAAAACAGTGGCATTGTCAGAAAAAAAATTACTTATCTCTGAGGATTACTAACAAACACTCTCTCCTTAACGCTGTAATCACATTAAGTTAGATCAGTGCATCTGACCAAAACAGTTGTCTAAGCTGCAAGAAGTAGGTCTGGACCCTGAGCTTGTGCTGCTGGACATGTAGGGCCCTGGGGGGAGGTAAACACTAGCTTCAGCTGATAAGGACATGAAAACAACCAAAATATCAAAAATATGGAAAACCAACAATAAAATTTATACCTAGATATTTGTTTTTCTAAAGTTACTTTAAAAGATCCAGTTCTTTAGCTATAAGTATTTATTTATTTATTTTTGTACCAGGGATTGAATTCATGACCTCATGCTCACCAGGCAAGCACCTAAGCCATTGAGCTAAATCCTCGGCCTGAATATAAAAAATTATTAAAATAACAGACATGCTACTTGAAAGTTTATGTTCATGGAAATCTTGTATATAGACCTTGATCTATCAGTCAACTCTGCTAAATAATACCAAATAATAACAATATTTATGAAGCATTTACCCTATATCAATTAGTACTCCCAGTCTTTCATGAATTGATTCACATAATTCTCATAACTAGTCCATAGGATAAATACTACAACTCTCACTTTATACAAATATACATATTTTATAAGTTAATTGCTTGACAAGCAGCTGGAAAGTATGAGTTGACTGTTGATTACAATCAGACTTCAAGAAATAAACACTGAAATCAATAGATCCCAAGAAACATGCCAACCAACCTATGGCACCCATTCACTCAGAACTCCCCAACCTGACTCTAGATAGAGAAATGATGAGCACATTTTTAAAGCAGTGAGCAGTCTTGTGTGTACACAGAAGGTAGCAGAGCAAATGAAAAAGCAGCAGTAGAATAAAGATATTTCTCTTTCCATCACCAAAAAACAAAAGTCATGGAAAAAACTTAGCTTTAGTCCCTGCTGTCTTCATGCAAACTATGGGTTCCAAGCCCTTAACTAGTGATCTGCACACAGGCAGGATGGTCCAGGACCACATATATTTTCTTGAGGACTCAGAAGATGTCACCTTCCTTCATATACCAAGCCCAGGGGAGGGAGCTGGCTTTTGCTTTAAGTATTTTTTATGATCCAAATCACTTCACCTCTGAATTAAAACAAAATGAGCACTGAAAGATTCTCAAGATTCCCAGCCCAACCCCAGAGGGGACCACTGATGCTCACAATGGAGAAGAACCCAAAAAGAAAAAGAAAAGAGAGTGGACCACCTGGGGCCACCCAAAAGGTCACCCAATTCTTACTAGATTTATAGAACTGTGATAAGGTTCTTGATAGGTGGCCCACAAGGACATTTTCTGGAAAGTTAAAATGAAAACTTCTACACATGAGTGGTGCCGACAATAGTGGTATTATTTAGAAATAGTTTTTTAAAAGTTATAATGCAGTTATGCTCAGTTATTTAAATTTCTTCCTGGTGACACTAGACCATCATTCATATTTGTGTAGAACAGAGCCCTAAGCTGCAAAGTCCTCAAGGAAAGCAAACACAGATGAGTTTTGTGGCCCAGAAAGCAGAAGGTCAAAGGAAATTGTGAAGCGGTAGGGCTGCCCATGGCCTAGATCTATAGGAGGGTATAGACAGAATCCGGCTCAGGAGTTTTGTAATCACATAACTTTGAGTCACGAAGGTTCCCAGAAATCACTTGGCCACAACCCTCACTCCCAAATAAGAATAGAGAGGTGCCAGAAAGGGAGACTCATTCCAGACACAGAACAGCAAAGGATAAAGCTGAGACACATATCCAGGTTTCCTGACTACACATATGTTATACTTTAGATTATCCTACTAGGTGAATCTAGAAGAAACCAGACTGCACTTTTTAAGTTGTGGTAAGACTAACAAAAAATTGATCATTTTAATCATTTTTAATTATACAGTTCAGTGCCAGTAAATATATTCACTTTACTGCATGATCATCACTACCACCTGTCTCCAGAACATTGTCATCTTTTCAAAGTGAAACTCAACATCTACTAAACAATAACTCCCCATGCTTCCCTTCCACCACCCAGGCCCTGGTAACCGAATCTATAGTCCGTATGCATTCGCCTATCCTAAGTGTCTCATGTAAGCAGACCATAGGCTATTCATCCTCATGTCTGTATTATTTCACCCAGCATAATGTTTTCAGGACTCATTTATCCTACAGGATGCATCAGAGTGTCATTCGTTTTTGTGGGTAAAACCATCTTGTGTGTACATTCAACACTGTTTATCCATGCATCTACTGATGGATACTTGAGTTGTTTCTACCTTTTGACCACTGTGAATATCACTGCTGTGAATATTGCTGCACAAATATCTATTTGAGTCCCTAGGCTACAGGACTTTAAAAGTTTTAACAATTCATAGGTTCTTATAACTCCTGTAAGGTAGGAACTAATATTATCCCCATTTCACAAAGACAGGAAAGGTTAACTAACATGCCCTAGATGACAAAGTGAACAAGTTGCAAAGTCAGGTTCAAGCCCAAGCTGCTGGGTTCAGAGGGGTGAGGTTACAGCTGGGTAGAGTCAGAATGGTTATTTAAAAAAACAAAAAAACAGTTGCAGTGACTTCCTCTCAGGATGAAAGTCAAAATCCTTCCAGTGGGCCACAAGAAATGTCCCATTGGACACCACTGTCTCTTCCTGACCCAGGGCATCACCACCCTCATTTCTTACCTTTGTTCCCAACCTGCCTACTCACACTCACTTTTCTACAGTACAGGGAATTTTGTTACTCCTCAAATCTGTAGGTACCCTCCAACACGAGGGCTTTTGCATTTGTTCTTCTTCTGCCTGGAATCCTGTACCTCATATCCTTCATTTACCTTGCAGACTTTTGTCAAATATTACCTTCCCCAAAGAGGTTTCCCTTGACACTATTTAAACTCTACCCCAACAGACCTCACTCTTCCATGTTTCATTTAGCATGCTAGAGGCTTTATGTTTATCTGTTGACTGTCACACGCAATAGAATGTAAATACCATTATGATGGGCACACTATGTCCTCGGCACCAAGAATGTTGCCAGTATGGAAGAACTTCACAAGCAACACATGTTACCTACTGCCACTTGACAGTTACAAAAGCTCTGCTACGAATATCATCTCACTTGGTCTTTATAAAATGACTTCAGTGGCTAGAAGGAATCATACCGTGAAGGTCAGCCTCTTTCTCTACTGCTGGTCAGAATGAGTTGTTGGTGTCCTAAGGCATGGCTTGTACTTGCTAGAAACTTAGTAAAGCTGTTGTCCTGGAAGCCTTGGGCCATACCAGCCTGTCTAGGGATACCAAGCATCCTGCCCCTCACTAGTGAAAGCCCAGAGGCAAAACCATATTTTAGAATCAGAAATCCTGTTCCATTTGATTCACTGCAACAAAAACCAGGGCATTTATTGGTGAGGCAACAGTCACCGAGACTCTAGTTTTGAAAGTTCCTATACTACTCATCCAACCTTAGATGCAGAGATACTTTATGCTACTGCATTCTCCAGGGCTTTAACAACAGTACAAAAGAGAAACAGCATGATAAACAGAGAGCCTCATGACTCCAAATTTGTGCTTTGTTTTCCCCCTGCAGTACTCGCACTCACTTGTCCAACTGACCTTGCCTTCTTGTTCCTGCCAATCCTCCCACGCCTCCCACACACCAGGCATGACGAATGCCTAGAATTCTCAAATGTTCTAATCTGTCTCATCCCCTGACTTCCACAGAGGCTGCCCCTCACCCCTGAAATGTCACCTCTTCTCACTGTCTTTCCTCTGCTCCCTTTTCATCTGGTCATTCCCTATTTTTCCTTCATTTTAAAACCCTTTCCTGACCTCTGGGCCAGAGTAGCCCTTCTGCGAGGCATGTGAGTCGCATCTGATGGAAATGCAGTACTGTGCCACACTGGGCTCACTTACTTGTCCCCTCGCTATCCCATATATAACTAGCAACTGCTTCAGAGCAGACTGCATTTCAGCCCTGGCTGGCAGGAACAGGCTGTCCAAATAATTGCTAAATGAATGGCAATGAGACCAGCCTCTAAGGCGGCAGCTCTTGAAGGGTAAGACTGCTTGCCCTTGAGTTACCCTCTCATTATTGATTCACATCTTGCCCTTACAAGTGGCTCTCTGCAGAAACATGCTCCACCTACATATCTCCTTTTAAAATACATAAATAAATAAATAAATAAATGTTGATCAGCCAATTACATGAATATGTTTATTGAGACACTGTTAATAAGAGGAAAGAGCTGGGAACAGCCTACATATCCAAAAACAGAGGAACTGCTAAATAAACATGACTTATGTTACCCAGGGAGAAGATTATAGTTATCAGTAAAGTAAAATAAGCAAAGAATTTGAGGTCAGAGATGCTGGATTGTCTTCTCAAGTACATTGCTGGATCTGTGAAAGTTCCACAAAACGGGAATATTCTCTTTTTCACATGAAGTGTTGTGATAATGAAAAAGATAACAGATATAAAACATATTTTATATTGCAAAGCAGCTCATTCAGATTATAAATATGGGCCACTTCTGGGATGATGACAGAGGGATAAGCAATACAGACAACAGCCTCTCTGAGAATCACTGTCCAGATGCTGGAATATAGCATGGAGGAAGACAAGTAGGGAAGTGGATTCACTGGACCCAAGAAGAATCTGAAATGCAAACTGAAGCCCACAGAGAGAGTGAAAAGTAAAACTTCAATGAAGAAGAAGGCAGCAGCCAGTGGCACTGAAATGGCACTCACTGCACAAGAGGAGCTGTTTGCATCTGTGGATGCATGGTCACAGTAACGGTGACTGATGGGCGGCCAACCCCAGAGGCCTCTGCAGAGAGATGCAACAACAGAGGGCAGCAGTGCACATGGAGGACTGCACTGGCTGGCAGTGAGTGGAAAGGGCTTAGTCCTCCTGCAGGAGAGAGCAATTAACAGGGGGGCATTTTGCAGATGGGCCAGCTGAACTCAGAAATCGGAATGCCCCTGACTTCATCTAGCACCTCCCAGCTGGGGTCGGACCTGTAGAAATTGCTTGGGCTGCAGTGAGCCCAATGAGTCTGGTCTCTAGGCAGGCCTGCTGAGATTATCTACTATTCTGCCAAAAAGCTACTGCTGGCTTGCTAGGATAAGATCTGTATGATTCAGGACTTTGTCTCCACAGGTCTTCTACTAGTGAAATGAGAGAGAATCCTGGAGGTGGACTGTTTGTTTTTCTTTTCCTTTTTTATTTTTTCTCTTTCTCCTTCATTGTTTTTATGAGTGTGAAAGTGGTTCCTAGCTTCTTTATGGGTGTGGTTCTGTTCTGTTCATTCTTTTATCTTTTCCATCTCCCTTTTCCTTCAGTCTTCTGTACCAGTTAACAAAAGTTGGTGTGGTCCTACTTTGTCATCAAACATTACTTCTAATCTCTTTCTCTTCTTCCACTTTTCTACTTTCTCCTTAATCTATTTTAAAAGTTAACCCCTGAGGAAAAAATTTAACACATTAAGGACTTATATATTGCACAAAACTCTCAGTTTTGTTTTATATTTTCCTATATAATCACAAATTGCAAATTAAGGGTTAGCTCAGTTTGTCATTTTCTAGGCTGTGTTTCATGTCATTGGTACCATTATATCCCAAATTGATATAACTGTTCTAAACAGCTGTTTGTCCTGGTGTTTCATGACTGAGATTGACTAAAGGTGACAGAAAATACTGTGGCACAGTGCCAAAGAACCAGGGACTGGGGCCAAACAAACAACTTCTCCTCTCCAACAAACTGAAGAGGTAAGATCTTCCAACAGACTCAAAATCCAAAATCCATATATGTAACTCACTATATTAACAAAGCCACGTTCAAAAATTATATGACCATCTCAACAGATGCAGAAAAAGCTTTTAACAAGGTCCAGTACTCATTCATGATAAAAACCCTACAGAAAATTGGAATAAACAGTCTTGACCTCAATCCAATAAAAGCCATCTATGGCAACAGCCAACATCATACTAAATGGGCAAAAACTAAAAGCTTTTTCTGTAACATCAGGAACAAGTCAAAGATATCTACTGTTCTCCACTTATTCAGCATAGTTCTGGAAACTTTAGCCGGAGTAATTAGTCAAAAGAAAGAAATAAAAGGAATAAAGATAGGAAAAGAAGAAGTTAAACTATCATTACTTGAAGATGACATGATACACTACACAGAAGACCTCAAAACTCTACTGAAAAATTCATAGATTAAATAAATTCAGTAGCGTAGCTGGATACAAAGTCAACACTCAAAAATCAATAGCCTTTCTCTACATGAATAAACTTAAATAGAAAACCTCGCTGAGAGAGAAATCAGATAAACAACAGCCTTTACAGTAGTATCTAGAAAAATAAAATTCCTAAGAATTCTATATGTCCAATTTAACAAAGGACATATAAAATCTCTACATTGAAAACTACAGTACTCTGAAAGAGGAGATTGAAGAGGATATTAGAAAATGGAGAGACGTACTATGCTCTTGGGTAGAAAAAACCAATATAGTGAAAATGGCCATACTTCCAAAACTGTTACACAGATTCAATGCAATCCCAATCAAAATTCCAATAACTTATCTCACAGAATTAGAGAAAACAATCCTAAAATTCATCTGGAACCGGAGGAGACATAGAATAGCAAAGCCAATCTCAGGCAACAAAGGTAAGACAGGGGACATCACAATTCCTGACTTGAAATTATACTATAAAGCTACTGTGGTTAAAAACAGTGTGGTAGGGGCAACAAAACAGACTTGAAGATCAATGGAACAGATTAGAAGATACAGAAACAACTCCAGACACAGTAACCACCTTATCTTTGACAAAGGTGTGAAACACATTCACTGGAAGAAAGAATGCCTCTTTAATAAATGGTGCTGGAAAAACTGGCTCTGCACATGCCAAAGATTAAAGTTGGACCAATATATTTCATCATGCACTAAAATAAATTCAGAATGGGTCAAAGAACTCAATATTAAGGGGCTGGGGATTTAGCTCAGCGGCAGAAGCGCCTGCCTTGCAAGCAGGCAGTGGTGAGTTCGATCCCTGGTACTGATAAAAATGAAAAAGACAAAAAAAAAAAAAAAAAAGGAACTCAATATTAAAACAGAAACATTAAATCTGCTGGAAGATAGGGTAGATAAAACTCTTGAAGACATTCATGTAGGCAAAGACTTTACAAACAAAACAAAACCCAGATTGCACAAGCACTATCACAAAGAATCAACAAATGGGATCTCCCCCTACTGAAAAACTTTTGCACAGCAAAAGAAGCCACTAACAATGAAAAAACAGTCCACAACATGCGAGAAAATGTTTTCCAGCTGTTCCTCAGACAAAGGACTACTATAGAGAACATATAAAAAACTAAAAAAAAAAAAAAAAAACAGTTCTTCCAGATTTAAAGATCCAATCAAAATATGGGCATCTAAGATAAATACATAAGTTTTAGATGAAAAAATACAAACAGCAAATAAATATGTGAAAAAATGTTCAACATCACTGGTCATTTGAGAGATGCAAATTAAAACAACACTAAGATTCCACCTAACCCTGGAAAGAATGGCTACTATCAGCATATCAAACAATAACAAATGCTGGAGGGGCTGTGGGGGAAAAGGAATCCTTCTCCATAGGTGGTGGGAATGCATACTGGTGCAACCACTGTGGAAATCAGGGCAGACGTTCCTCAAAAACTAGGATTGGAGGTCACATTTGACCCAGCTATTCCCCTTCTGGGTAGCTTCCCACAAGAATTAAAAACATCATACCACAGCAATATATGTGCACCCACATTTATGGCAGAAGAATTTGTAACAGCAAGATCTTGGAAACAACCTAAGTGCTCAATGACTAAGGAACAGATAGAAAAGATGTGGTATTTTAATATAATGGAGTACTACTCACTGACAAAGAAGGATAAACTAGAGACTTTTATAGGTAATTGGATGTAACTTGAGACCATACTCATAAATCAAATAAGACACACATGTAAATAGCATAGTCTTACTAAAGTAAGAAGCTGATTTCTTTCTTTTTTTTTCTTTTCTTTTTTTTTTTTTTTTAGTGCCAGGGATTGAACTTAACATCTTGTGCTTACCAGGCAAGCTATTGAGCCACTGAGCTAAACCCTTGACACTCTATTACTGATTTCTGAGCTCAAAAATATTTTAATTATGATGACTAATAAGGAAAAGGGCTTATGACTATGGAAATGCTATATACAAAAATGTGTAAGACTACATAAATTATGTATTAATTGTAGATAATTCTTAGAAGAAATTGGCCGAAATGAAATGTTGCTGGATTAGGGTGGGGGTCAGCAAATACTTTGCCAAGGATCAAATAATAAATACTTTGTCTTTGTCATAGCAGCTTGATGGTGCCTTTGTAACCCTAAACAGCCATAGACACCATATAATGGAAAGAACACATCTGTGTTCTAATAAAACTTCATCTGTAGACACTAAGATTTCATTTCATATTCAGGTATCACAAAATAGTACTGTTCTTTCTTGACTTTCAACAATTTCAAAATGTGAAAGCTATTCTTTGCTTGTGCTCCTCAAATATAAGCAGCAGACACTTTGGCCTACAAGATATAGGTGGATGAACCTGAGCCAGGGCAGTATCTAATGAACAATTTTACCATTATGTGATTTTTTTTTATTTCAAGGAAGGAAGAAAGATACTATGAACTCCTCATGTCAATCAAAGCCAATCACACTCAGATTCACACACGAGTCAGTTCTCCCCCACACTCGAGCCACATTCTCTTCTTGAACACTCCAGGATATGACTCACCGCTTCTTGCCTGGGCATTTCAGGTTCCCTTTTGATGTCTTAACCCTCTTGGCACACACTTTCCTATTTTTCTCAAAACAAATTCTAAGATTACCTATTCCAAGGAGTCTCCCATAACCAAGCTCAACCCAAATCAGTTTTCCTTTTGCTTAAGCAATTGAAAAAATGTGTCAGTGAATGAGTGTGTGTATGTGTGTGTGTGTCCTACGGTTGTTACATCACATGTATCCTCTGTTTCTCAACAAGACCCTGGGATCAAAGGTATCTGCCACTTTTCTACCTCCCCAGCACCTGCTGGCAACCTGTGTGCAGCACAGTAGTTGAAACTGCTCAGAAATGCTGGATGAATAGTAGTAAAAGGGGGAGCTCAATAAATGAAGGGGTTCACCAGAAGATGGTCCAGGCTCCTGCTATGCATCTCTGTGATACTGTGATAGTTTCACAAGCTGCAGATCTGCCACAGTTTGCTATGTTGCCCATTATGATGGTTCATCTGGTCACTATTTTGCAAATCCAATTATGCTTCTGCAAAACCAATTATGCTCTGTGCACAGAGCTCCTTATCTCAACTGCAGGCCTCAGCATCAACATGACGCGGTACCATTATATAAAGATGCTGTGAATCAATGGGCTGGCTATAGAGGATTTTAAAAAGGAAGAATGGGGAATCAACCATGTGAAACCTGACTTAATCAAATACAATGTTCTATGGGACCAGAAACAAGTGAGGCAAAGACTGCCAAGCCACACAGAGAACAAGAGCAGAAACAGATGTGTAATGAGGAGTCAGTGTTGTTCTTGTGGGTGCCAGTCCTAGCCAGCTATCAGAGCCCATGTGGCTCTCCCTCCAGGCGCCACCTACTGCTCTGGACAGGGGAGAGCAGGCAGAAAGCTGAAGAGCTGTTTCCTCACTGCTCAGCACCTCTTCAAATACAGACCCTGAACATACAGCCCCAGCATGTGTTCAATTACTACTTGTTACTTACTGAGACTAATAACTTGTGGGGTTGGTGCTGTGATAAGTGCTCCACATACATTGTCCAAACTTAGCATCACAGTAACTCCATGAAGTAGCTCCTTCCACTCTCCTTCTAATAAAGACATGAAGCAGATGAGAAACTATGGCTTAAAACATGTACTTATTAATGGCTCCTGGGCCAAGCCCTGTACTAGGCCCTGAGAACTCAATGTGGAGCAAATCAAGTGGTTTCTACTTTCATACAACTTAACTTCTTCCTAGTGAAAGAGGAGTTTAAAAAAACACTAAAAACTTCAACAAGCTGATGTTGAATGTATAAAGTACTATAAAGAACATAAACAGGTCAGATGGGTAAAGAGTCATTCTTATTGAAAAGAATAAAAAGAAGGGAGGTGTTACAGAAAGGCTCAGCCTGAATGAGCAGTGGAGTTTCTGCAGATTCAAACAGCACACGAGGGGACCAAAGACTAGACTGGACATACTCTGTGCCTAGGGCTCTCACAGAAACCATACCACACAGAACTGTGTAACCAGGTGTGCACAAAAAGGGGGTAGGAGCTGAAAGCCCACATACATACAGCAAAAGCTAAAGAAAATTTAGAGAGGGTTTGTAAAACACAGAATCTAGCAGTCAGAATGAGATGACAACCCCTTGCTATTTCATGCCTAAGGAAAGTTCCTAGTGCTTTACGAGCAGATGAGCCCACAGTGCACGTCACTACGGATGGCGTGGCAGAGCTGCTAGGAAGACACTCTTCTGAAGCAGGGCTAACGGAAGCCAGCAATCTGCTAGTGCCTGGCTGAGCTGCCATCCACCCTTAGTACCTTACTAGAGGGATACTCACTATAAGTTTTTAAATTTTCTGTCCAATCTGCAGATGGGAACTTTTTAGTCCCTGTATGTTTGCACTCGGCAGAACATACTACTGTTGAGAAATCACATATTACTTAAAATGTTTCCATCTCTACTTTTTATGACAACTCTCTCTTGAGCCCCCCACACCTTTCTGGCAATTTCTTGAATCCCTCCCTTTTTCTCCATTTCCACAGCCCTCATCTTTTCTTATATGGATGACTCCAAAAGTATTTTAGCCAGTCACCCCAGCTCAGATATAAATCCCTCCATAGTGAAATCTGGAATTTTTTTATTTTTCTTTTATAATTTTATTTAAAGAAAGACTAAACAAAACAGAAAATAGGTAGAAATAATACATATGTTCAGAGAAAAAAATAAACAGTAAGAAATCACTAGTTGATGTTTACATATTGTGATTTTATAAATAGTTGTTCAAGATACAAAAATGGAATATGTAAAGTGGGAATTCAGACAGCAAGAGCGCAACAGTTCAGTTCAACTGTCCAACAAAAACTTAGTAACATAGTTGTCAATCCTATACACTTAAACATACATGCAGTTATCCATATCTTCATTTATGTTTAGATTAAACAAACTAAAGCAGGTTAAAATCATTCTGAACAAAGAATAATAGTATTGCTGGATTTCACATCATGACACTCTGTGATCAGCCACTGGATACTGTAGTGTCTTTTCTAAAAATTTAATTTAAAACAAGACTAAACAAAACAAAACAGGTAGAAATAATACATAATTTCAAAGAAAAAATAAACACAAAGAAAAAGAAATCACTAGTTGATGATTACAGATTGTCTTCTTACAAATAGTTATTCAAGATACTAAAGTGGAGCTTATAAAGTGGGGATTCAAACAGTGAGATTGCAAATATTTCGGTTGAACTATCCAACAAAAACTTAGAAATATGGTTATCAATCCTATACACTTAAACATACATGCAGTTATCCATATCTTCAATCATGTTGAGATTTAATAAACCCAAGCAGACTAATATCACTCTGAACAAAGAATAATACTGTTGCTGGGTTTCACATTATGACACTCTAGGATCAGCACTGGGTATTTTAGTATCTCTTTTTCTTCAAAGTATCTGTTCATTGCATCATGTGTCATATGATCAGTTCTCATAAACTGTTTATAGATTCTACACAGGCATGAGTCTTAACATGTATTTCTATCCTTTCTATATTACAGGGAGGAAAAAAAACAAAGCAAGGCAAAACAAAACATATTCCTATAAACACATGAAATGAAATAAACATATAAGACCATTGTACAAATCGTTCTACCATAGTTCCTGTCTGTGTTGTCTCTTGTTATCTCCAATAGAACTGGCTATATCATCAGACACAGTATAATTGAATATATCAGTACATAACATTAATAAAAACACAACTTTGTATATAGTATAGAACTTTAAAAAGCGGCAGTTATCAAATCAGAATGTGTCGTTGAGTCTTGTCACACTCAGTGTAGTTGCCTACACTCTCAGACTTGATAGTATCAATCATATCAGTTTTGAATAAAATCTTCTCTGCCTCATTTCTGTTATGCTCTTGTTTGCTATCAATTGTTTGCTTATCTTCTTCATTCTGTTTTCTGCTCCATTCATTGAGGCCTCTCTACCACTGTTCCTGGAATCCTAGTACTTTTCTCTCTCTCTAGAATGCCCTGCAGTGTTCTCTGTAGAGTTGGATTGGTGGTTGCAATTTCCCAAGTTCCTCTTTGTCTTGGAATCATCTTGTTTCTCTATTAATTTCTAGAGACAGGTTAGCAGGGTATATCAATCTGGGATGAAGGTTGTTTTTATTTCAGGGGTTGGAATATTTCGCTCCAGGCCCTTCTTGACTTGATGGTTTGTGTCAAGAAGTCCGCCGTTATCCTGATGGGCCTTCCTCTGTAAGTTATCCGTTTCTTGTCTCTAACAGCTTTTAATATTCTGTTCTTACATTGAATTTCTGGATCTTGATTATTATATTCCTGGGTGTAGCACTGTTTTGGTTGTAGGTGGCTGGAGTTCTGTATGCCTCATATATCAGAATATCATTTCCTTTTCCTATGTTTGGGAAGTTTTCCTTAATTATTTCTGTGAATAGCCTTTGTAGTTCCTTTGTTTGTACCCCAGCTTCTTCATTCGCATTCTTTATTCTCAAGTTGTAAATCTTCTTGTCATCTTCTAGCCTTGGTATTGTTACTGGTTGTTTTCTTGTTATTTTTAAAAAGTTCTCCCTTTCATACTCCCACATTGCAAATTGTCCTCCAGTCTGGATAATCTATCCGTAGTTTCTTTCAAGCTGATTTTCCATCTTTCCATAGAGTTTTTAGTTTCCTGGTGATATCTTTGAATCTGCTTCATGTATTCTAATTTTTTTTATATTCATCACCAAATGGTTCTCTCCTGTGTTTGAGTTCCTCCCTTCTTCCATCTGTGTCTGCTTGAGTTATGCTTAGTATCAATTTTATTAATCTTTTTATATCTTGCTTTATTTGGCTAAATATTTCACTTTTGAACTCATCTATGAGGTCTGGAATATATCTCTTTATGTCCACTGGTGCTGTGTCTGATATTGCATGTTTGCTGTTCTCATTCTCCTTCATATGTATCTGTCCTGGGTCAATGTTCTCAGGGTTGGGACCTGGGGACTTTTTGTTGTTGTTTCCTCTTCCCATCTTTTTTGCTTCTTCTAGGAGGCCCCAGTTTATTTCTTTGTTGGTTTCAATTCTTCTGAAGCATGCTGGCTAGATGACCCTTCACACTGCAGTGTGCTAGTGAGTTGCAGACAGGGACAGCATATGCCGGCCCCTTCCCTCCAGATCAGTCAAGCTGCTGTGGCCTGCACTACTGTATTACTTTATGCCACCTCCCCTCCAGACCAGCCAAACCTCTGAGGCCCCACTGGGCCAGTGTGGTTAGTGTGCACCACCGCTGCTGGGACTTGACCCCAGATATCCTATTGGGTCTCAGCCAGGTCACGTGATCCAGGCCTAGCTCACTCTACCAATCCTGTTTGGGAAGGGAATAACTGACTGAAGTCACTGCTGCCCCTTGTACTTGCTAGTCCTGCCTGGTCCCAGAATGTCATCCGCTGGATCCCCCCTATTTATGGAATGGCTCCACTCCCATCACTCACCACAGGTCAAGGTGGGCTTCCCGCCAACTCAGCTCTCCATTCGGCTTGCTGACCCCTGAACTCAATGTAACTGCACCTCCAGGGAGTTGAAGCAGAAGGACCTAGGACAGCTCGGAAAGTCACAGCGGGTCCCTGGCCAGTCGTGGCAGGACCACGGCAAGTTGCAGCGGGACCCCAGCAAGTCACGGTGTCAGCCAGTTGCAGCAGGACCTGAGATGGTCAGCAAATCACCTTAATTCCTTCTTGGGATAAGAAAATTCATCTTCCTCTGTTCAGGGCTCCCCACTCTGTATTATGTTTAATTCTAAATTGACTATCTCACAGAGCCTCTGTAGCCAGCTGTTATCTATCCGTCATCTTTGCTCCTCCTGGAATTTTTCTAAAATTTGAATCTAGTACAGCCCAATATTCACAATTCAAGTTCAAGCTCCAAGGAATGGAATTCAAAGCCCTTTCTTCCCTAACAAATGTCAACCTCTCACTTCTTTCTCCCTACCAGCCTCTTCCTCTCCCAGCTCACAGATATACCACTGAACCACCTGCTGTATTCCTTACGGGCCAGTTTTTCTCTTGCCTTTATTAATCAGTAAAAGAAGCGCTTTATGTTGTGAATGTCCCTTACTGTTACCAGCATTTGGTTAAATTTATTACTTAATGTTCACAAACATAATTTTAAGCACGTTTTACATAAAAACAATGAATCCACTACCCAGTCTAAGAACTAGAACATTCACAATTCCAGCTGCATTTTATGGCTCCTTTCCAAGTCTTCCAAAGGTATTATCATCATAAATTTTAGATCATCAATTTTCTTCTTTTACATAAACACTCACTGACGTAGAATAATTTTGTATGTTCTTCAAACTATCACCACAATCAAGGTAATGGTATTGTCTCCCAAAAGTTTCCTTCCACCCTTATGCAATCTCCCATCCCACACACCTCACTCTCTCCATCTCTTGTCCCAGACAATTCTAATCTACTTTCAGTTACCACAGACTACAGTAGTTTACATTTACCTTAGTATGAAAGTTCCAGGTCCTCAACAAATTCATCTATACCTAGTGTAATCAGTCTTTAACTTTCTAGTAGATATATAGTAGCATTTCAGTTGAAATGGCATTTCTTAATAATTACACTGAACAACTTTTTGTGTACTTACCCCCTTTAAATTCACTTTTATGAAGAATCTGTTGAAATCATTTGCCTTTTTGTTACTGAGCATTTGCTTATTATTGAATTTTAAGAGTTCTCAAGACATTTTGGTTAAAATGTTCATTAAGGATGTTACTTAAATATGTTTTTTTCTCAATATGAGGCTTGTCTTTTCATTTTCTTAACAGTACCTTTAAACAAGCAGAATATTTTCAGGTATTTTTTTCTCTCTCTGTGTCTCATTATGGGCAATTCTGCTAGAATGTCTTCCAGATCACTAGTCATTCTTTATAAACTCTAATGTACTTCGAAGTCTACCCATCATGCTTTTAATTTTATAGTAATTTTCATCCCTAGAAGTTAGATGCAGGTCTTTTCTTAAATCTTTCATGACTCTGTTCATGTTCAGTCTTTTATTTTTCTAGAACATATGAAATACTACAGTCATAATTGTTTAAATGCCTTGTCTAATTTTATCATCTGAATCATTTCTGGGTTTTGCTCCATCAGAGTTTTCTTCATTATGAACCATATTTTTCAGCTTCATTGCAAAACTGGTAATTTTTATTCCATGACAGATATTACAAGTTCACTGAGTGCTGGCTATTTTTCTATGCCTATAAATACTATTGAGCTTTGCTCTGGGATATCATTAAATTATATGGTATACTTTGATCATTTAAGTTTTCTTTTAAGACTTGTTAGACAGGACCAGAGCAGTTTTAGCTTGGTTGATGTGCCACTGTACTGAGGTAGAATCCTTCTGAGCACTCTCTCTACTACATGATGACGTTTTTTTAACACTAGCTAGTGGAAGCTATATTTATTTTGTGTGAGCACCAAGTATATCTCTCTATTTGCTTTAAGTAATCCTTTTTACAACCCAAGTGGTTTCCTCATGTACTGATCAATTTCACTAAAGACACAAAGGGGACCCTGTGTACACCGCCAGGGCTGTCTGCAACTCCTGTTCCTCCAGTGCTCTGCAGTGGCTGTTCTGGATTCCTAGTTTCATCCGAGACTGATGCTTTCTGCTCAGATCCCCTCTGCCTATGGCACCACCCGAAGGCTGTCCCTGGGGAGAGACCCAGGGCCACTGCGAAGCTCTCACTGTTTTCTATCTCTGGAAGGCCATACTCCCTGGTTGGCTGATGTTTTACAACTGTAATTTTATATAGCTTTTCTAATTCTTTTTTAAAATTTTTATTTAAAGAAAAACAAAACAAAACAGTAAAAGGGTACAAGAAATACAGAATTTCAAAAAGATAAACAGTAAGAAATCACTAGTTAATAGATTACATATTGTCATCTTAGAAATAGTTGTTCAAGTTACAAAATTAAGCATACAAAGAGAACATTCAAACAGTGAGACTGCAAACAGTTGTGTTCAATGACCCAATGAAAACTTAGTAATATGGTCATCTATATTACACACCTAAACACACTTGCCAGTTGTATCCTTTAGAGCACTTTCTTTTCCTCTCTTTTTTACAATAACATTTACACATTTTGGGTTTTATTACTCCCACAGTTCTTATTACTTTAGCTTTTCTAATTCTTTCAGTTATTTCAGGAAAGTGGGTAAATCTAGTCCCTATTACTTTAACTTGGGCAGAATTGGACCCTTTTTCCTGCTCCTGCCTCGTACTTTTTAGCAATTGCATCATCCCTAAAAAATTTGTCATTTAATGTTGTTTATTCTTGAGCTTTATAAATATAGTGATCATACTTTTTTCATTCTTCTGGGTTTTCATTTTATTTTACTCAACATTGTATTATTAACATTTAGGGGCTGGGGATTTAGCTCAGCAGCATGTGCACCTATCTTGCAAGCATGTGGTCATGAGTTTGATCCCTGGTACTGATAAAAGAAAAAAAAGAAACACATTTAGCCCAGGTTGTTGCAGTTTATTCATTTTTATCACTGAATAACATTTCCTTGCATGAAAATACCACAAGATCTTTATTTTTCCATTGATAAAGGTTTGGAGTAATGCCTATTCATGTATTTTGCCTGTTAATTTACTGAATTGTTTGACTTTTCTTATCACTTTGTAGGAATTTTTTTTAATCCTACAAAGAATTCTGAGTCAAATATCTTTCTCAACTGGTAACATGACTTTTCATTTTTCTTCTGCATTGTTGAATAGAAATTCTTGTTAATTCATAATTTTAATGTAGTAAAATGCATCAAACCCTTGTTTCTTCTTTCACTCCTTCCTTCATAACTGATATTCTATATTTTTCTCAGTCTCTTATTTATGGTTAGAACTTCTAGTAAAATGTTTATTTAAAGCTGTGACAGCATTATTGTGTGGTTCCAAATTTTCTTTTTAAATAATTGTAAAACATTCCACATTAGAATATGTTTTTATGGGCTTTTTACTAGATATTTCTTATCAAGTAAAGGATATTTCTTAGGTTACTAAGAGGTTTGAATGTTGAAATTTAATAAAATGTGTTTTCTGCATTTTTAAGATAATCATATGAATTACCTACTCTTATGTGTTAATGTGATAAATTAGATTTATAAATTTGATAATATTAAACCACTTAAACTTTCTTGGAGTAATCTCAACTTAATTATAGAATATTATATTTTCTGTACACGGCAGCATTTTGTGCACCCAAATTTAGTTATGAACTTCATATTCATTTTACTTTTGTGCAAGATTCTCCAGTGTTTTAGCATGGTGACTTAACTGATCTTACACAATAAATATGTCTCAAAAAACAAAACAAACAAAACCACCAAAAAACCCAAAAACTTGTGAGTGAAGTTAAGCTATTATTTAGATGACAACTTATATCCAGTGTTTCTGTTACCAAGGAAGAAAAGATTCAAAAATAGTTAAATAAGCATTCAATTTAAAGCACAGTAGTTGAGGGGCTGGAGGTTTAGCTCAGCGGCATAAGCACCTGCCTTGTAAGCAGGCAGTCGTGAGTTCAATCCCCGGTACCGATAAAAAGGAAAAAGACAAAAAAAAAAAAAAAAAAGCACAGTAGTTGAAACTGAATAATCTTTAAAAAGTAGAAGAAAAGCTAAGATACATAAAGACAAATTAGCAGTGTTGGAAGTTGATTGTCAACATGTGAAGTTTTCGTTAAGATTAATCCAGAAAAAAGAGAAGTCATGTAGGAAACATTAGGGTAAATGGCATTTCTACAGACACAGTGCAGATTTAGAAGATTACAAGAGAAAATTAAGAACTTACAGAATATATTGGAAAACTTATAAGGAATAATACAATTCCTAAGAAGATACTTAAATTGACTTAATTAAAAAAGGAGATGGAATAAACAAAACCTGAGTTGTCACAGGACCATTTATAATAGCCATATCTTTGAAGCAAACATATGCGTCTGGTGATTTCATAAATTAATGTCATCACATTTTCAACATACATGTCATTGTAGTCTTACATAAAGTTTTTCAGGGAGTAGAAAAAAGAATAATAATCTAGGTTTATTGTGTAAGATTAGTTAAGTCACCATGCTAAAACACAGGAGAAAAATGGTAGATTTAGTGTCCATCCAACCCAAAACATGTGATGAAGACTATGTGGCTGCTCATCTTTGGGATTGAGGATAGAACAGAAATGACACAACAGTTCTTAAGACTCCCCTTAGGTAGCAATGCCTGTGACCTTGTTTCTGACTCTGAGACTTCCTACTCAGCCCCAAAGCAGGTTTTTTTGTTCTATTATCATTACCAAAACACTACTCACCAAGTTCTAGCAATATCACTGAATAGTGCTCTATAGATAACAAAGCATCTTAATATACAGTTTTTCCTAATCCTTATAAAGACCCACGAGGTAGACAGTATTATAAGGTTGCCCTTCATTCTGGTATCTTGGATTTTTAGCTTATTTCCTCTTAGCTTTTGTCAATTTAGGCTTTCACTCAATCTTATTCCATCTTTGTAACTCCAGATCAAGGAGTTTCAATCTTTCATCAGACATCATCTGGAAACCTCACCACCTTTTTAGTGATATCAATTGTCCTAATGTTACCTTTTTAAAAGGCTTATTATTCACTGGAGGAAAGATAAAACCCTGTCTTTAACAACAAAGCTGTCTAAACTGCCAGGCCAGCTTGTTTTCCAATAAAGACAACCATTATAAGAAGCTGAAAATGAGAGATTGGTTTTTAAAATTCATTTCTCACTGCAGTAGAAAATTATCATTAGAATGACAATCATTTCTGTTACTGGCACAATGAAATTGTGTTTGCTTCACTGGGCAAGGTCTGTATCTGCCTGACAATGAGCATTCAAGTCAGAGGGAGTCAGAATCCATTCATAGCAGTAACGGGCAACAGGGCATTTCAACCCTAAAGTCTTAGGAAAAAGCACTATAACAAATGCATTCCACCGACTTGCCTGAGTAGATTCTCACTGAGTAGACTCTCTGAATAGAGGAAAACATTCTCTCTCCTATTCACTGCCAGATATCTCAAAAGAAGAGTAAAACTGTGTGTCTGCCTCCCACTTATTTTTCCTACCTTTTGACATCAGAAATACATCGTTCTATTTTCTTGCTCTCTCAAATGATTCTTAATCAACTTTACCTTATTTTGTAGCACTGTACGTATGATTCCTATTTCTATCCTTCAAACTCACTTCTCTCCAAATTTCTGTACATTAATTTCAACGTGATCTTTGGACATTTAACCTGGAAGTCACATTGGCCCTTTAAATTCAGCATATCTAGAAGATAAACAACACTACCTGAATACCTACCATAGTGTTCAATAATGTAACCCCAAAACCACATCACTTCCTAAGTCAATGACCCTTTAGTCCACTTTAAATGTCCATACCTCTTTCTGATAATATAATCAACATTTTCTAATACAGATGAAAATTCACATTCAACAGTTCAGACTATGTCAATTCATATTCAATCAACCACCAACTCATGTCAACTGAACTTACAAAATGAAATTTATAATGTATCCATTGACCCATCCATCCATTTATCCATCCCTTCTTTTCAATTCAACTTCAATGACTTCAATTCTGTCATTTTTTCTCAAAGAATATTTATTTTAGAAGTTTTATAGTAAAAGTAATAGAATTTTTAAAATATGAAAAGAATAGAGGATAATTTCACTAACTTTACAGGTCTATGAGAATTACATACAAATTTATGAATGTCATTAGTCACATTGAAAGTATTTTAAACTAAAAACATATTTCATTCAAATGACACATTAACCATCTCGGTACTGTAAGATTATTAGATTGTTTACAATGCTATAATGCCGAGAGTCACTTAGGTCCAAAGTTTATATTAATGTATTTATCTTGCCAACTGTCTTTACATTTTCCAAAGGTTTACCACACCCTCCCCAGAAATAGGCACCATTTTGTAGTAATTTTGCAATTCAATAATCTCTCCTCCACCCTTCCTTTATTCCTCTATATGGTAAGAATAAAGCACTTCATCTCATCTTTTACAATTATGATGGTAGTTATATAATAGATGTTCCTTATCAGGTAAAGAAGCTCCTTTTCTTTAGTAGTGTGCTGAGTTTTTATCATGAATGAGTATTGGATTTTAGTAAATGCTTTTTCTTCATTTATTAAGTTGATTATGTAGACATCATCCTTTACTAATGTGGTATATTTAATTAATTTCAAATATTAAATGAGACCTGCATTCCTGGGCAAAGTCCTTTTGGTCGTGGTGAACAATTCTTTTTATATGGTACTGGATTTGCTTTATTATTATTTCATTAAGGAATTTTCTGTCATTGTTCATAAAGGATATAGATTTGTTGCTTTCTTTTTTATAATAACAAAGACAAAGTTATCAGAGTACTACTAGCTTCATAGCTTTGATGTAATTCTGCCTCTATTTTTAATGTTTACACTATTATTGTCATATATACCACATCTATATATACCATACATTCAGCCATATGTTATAATTACTGCTTTACACAATGTCTTTTAAAGAAGTCAGAAAAAATAGGATAGAATGATATCTTTTTACTAGCTAATGTATTTACCATTTCTGATGTTTTTCACTTCTTCCTGGGGATTTGAATTAAATCTAATAACATTTTTCCTCATTCTAAAGGATTTCATTCTTTATTATTTATTTATTTAATTTATTTATTTTAGTACCAGGGATCAAACTCATGACTTTGATCTTGTCAGGCAGATCCTTAAAACTGCTGAGCTAAATTCCTGGCTCTTATTCAATATGTCTTATAAGGAATATTGCTAGTGATTAATTCTCCCAGTCTTTATAAGAAATATCCTTATTTTATGTTCATTTATGAAGAAAAGTTTCAATGCAACTGTCTTGGATATTTTTCTTTTAATGCTGAGACAAAATACCTGATGCCCAAAATGAAGGAAGGAAAGGTTTTTGGAGGTTTCAGTCCATACTCAGCTGGCTCCAAGGCAGAGTGCAATGGGTGAGGGACAACCGTTCATGGTGGCCACAAACAAAATGAGCAAAAAGAGCAAAAAAAGGGAGAAAAATGATCTCCTTCCCTCCCCTATATTGCATGCCAGTTACCCACCCCTGGCTGGGCATAGCAGTCACACCACCAATCCCTGCACTAGACAATAAACCAATCACACACCCTAGTTTTGGCTGCCTTCATAACTGCATGAGGCTTGGGAGGGGGGGCATCCAGACACAAACCATAACAGTAACATTCTTGGTTGAATAAAATTTTGTCTTTAATTTCCATACTCTCAATAGGTCACTCTGCTGTTTTCTGGTCTCTATATTTCAGATAGAAGGTCAGCCTTTTAAGTGAATTGATAAGCCTGTTAATCATTTTCTCTTGGGGCTTTCACAATTTTTACTTTGCCTTTTGCTGTCTTCATTTTCTTCAATCTTTTTTCTCTCTGTTCTTCAAATTATATAATTTCTTCAAATTCAACTATTCTTATTCTACAATCTAAATCTATTCTTCAGTATCTGTGGTGACTTTTATTTCAGCTGCTGTACTTTTCAACTCTATAATTTTTCATTCTGTTTTATAATTTTTAGTTCTTTATAGATTCATTGGTTTCATTTTTGTCCTTAATATTTTAAACATGCAGTAATAGCTATCTGAACATGTGCATAATAACTTCTTTGAAATCTTTGTCTGCTAAACTAAAAATCTAAAGAACACTGAGCAATACTTTCTATTTATCTCTTTTCCAAGAATGTATTACATTTTACTGTTTCTTGTGTGTCTCACATTTTGTTAAACATGGACAATGTAGATAACACATTGCAATAACTCTGAATGCTGGGCACCTGTGGGAGACAACTCCAGTGACTCCCTTTGAATCCAAAACAATTACTGTGACTTTGATTACTTGGAGACTCATTTCCTTATACTGATATGTAAAAGGATGGCTAGGGTATTTTCTTCTCTCTTCAATTGGCTCTGAGCATTGCAAATAAGGCTAGCTGAGGTGCTAATATGCAAAGTCTATCAGACAGTCCTGGTTCCTTGCATAGTGTTCTCCACAATACAGGATTGAACACTGGAGATGTTAGAGCAAATAGCTCTGGGAATGTCAACTGGGTAGAGCCTCAAGATAAGAGGCTATGACTCCCCAGGGCACAAGAGTTTGCATATCAGAAGCCAAAGTGATAGCCCCCCCCAAAAATAATTCCAATGCTACCTTAGTTGGATTAGCTTTATCTCTGCAAATTACAGAGATGCCATTCTTGCATCTGGCCAGCCAGCTCAAATTACTCAATAATCCTCACTATCACTCATCCCTGAGCCACACCCTTTCTTCACAAGACAATAAATGCTGGGAGAGGCCTAGGATCCTGACCTTTGTCTGCATGTCCTCACAGGGATTGGCTGCCCTTAATTTGGAATGTGCCTTGGTGTTTTTACTCTCACTGTGGGTTGCATTGGTGGTGGTAGATTGGAAATAACTTGTTAGGATTCCAATAACTTGCTAGGATTCTCAATGGGATTACAAATATAACTTTTTCTATTGTGAGGAAAACTAGAAGGGGGATTACAATACTTGGAAAACTGAACTCGATATTTAGGTTTACAAGAGGCACCCCTCTTTGCAAGTTATTGCTATTTGTGTCTTAAATTGATTAAGGTAAATCTGTAAAATGTCTCCGTCAAGCATGTGTAGCTACGATATAAATGCTAAATTACTTTTTACAAAACTTTTATTATTGTTCTTGTTTTGATTTTTTAAGTCTGAACTCTTAAGTTTCCATGGGTCGGCAATCAGTCCTTGATTGAAAAGAAAATATAGTCAAACACCTCAAGCCCAGAAAGCTTTCATCTTCAGTCAACAAATCTGCAAGGTGGGAGATGCAAAGAAAGTTCAAGTTGTTTCAGTCTGCCTACACTTTTGCTTTCTGTTAGGCCCTTTAGTATCTTCAGATTGAAAAGGAAGCTGTAGACATTCCTCTTTCCTGCCTTCGCTGCACGTCACTTGGGATAATGTTGCCTTCGTCAATACCAAAGCTTTTGATGTGTAGAGAAGCTGACTTTGTCATTTCCCTATCAACAAGACTGTCACTTCAAATGAGTGCTGTGTGAGTGTGGCATCATGGGCCACTTCAAATGAAATAAAATCCACAGCAAGCTTCATGGTCCTCACATTCTGCTTTGCCTGGGCAAAGCCTCCACACCAGCAAAACTGTAGGAACACATCAATGAGAGTAAACCAATCAAGAACTGCAGAGACTTCTATTTTTCTTAATGGAGTTCTGTAATTCTTTTAAGTATAAATGCTTCTCAGATTGATATATAACTTTGGACAATTTCTAGACTACCAAAACAGTTACTTGTGTCACTTTGTACAAGTTAAGAGTGGCATTTTAAGAAAAGGATTTGCCATCTTCCTCAGAGCCATGGTTAGCCCATATTTTAATTTATCCATTATTGTTTCATTTGGATTTTCATTATTATTTTATTTACATTTTAGTTTATTTACATTTTCCCTTGTGAATTTTCCATTTTCCTTGTTTGTATCTACTTATCTTTACATTTTCCTCATCTATGACTGTATAATGTTATATCTTTATATACTTAAATATATATTAAATTCATTTATTTTTCTCATATTATTTTTATAATCTTTCACCAAGAACTTTTTATTTCAAGCATTACAATGTTTCTGATACTTTAAACCTAAGAAAATTCCCAGTTACTCTATTAAAACCAGTGATAGTAGTTTCTCAACTAATTCTCTAGTCTCCAATGTTTATCCCTCAGAAAACAGAAAAGATATGCATCCAGCACTTAATGAGTTATTTATACTAACAAATTAATAGTAAGCAAAATTAATTAGTGAAATCCAAATTTTAAAATATAATGAGTTCTAGCATACCTATTTATAATATTTTTAGCTTTTGACAAAATAATACCAAGAGATTATGGAAGAATATTTATAAATGAAGACAGTTGTAGTTTGGTAACATTATTAATATACAGAAAACATTAAATTATTTCAAAACTTGGATTAAACATTTTCTGACCATCTCTTCCATCTCATTACCCTTGAAATGGCCTCCTTCATGATTTACAAGCTTTAGCCCACCCAGGCTGTGTTTGAAACAGTTGCTAAATGAGTTCAACATGTAATGGGAACCCAGACAAGGTACACTGACTCAAATGTAACCCTGGTCACCAGGTACAGGTCTAAACATGCTAAGGCAGCCATAACAGAGACCAGGTAGGGTCTATAATCAGAAAACATCACCTTCTATAATAGGCGCTCATAAGGATGGACATGCTGACAAAAGGACTCACTGCCTCATTGTACCTTCTCAGATCTCACAATAACATGAGATTTACAGGTACAGTATGTTGTCAAGAGTCTGATGTTCCTCCCTTCCAAAGCACTACCAAGAAACAATCAATCAATATTACTGTAGTAAATTTTTCAAAAAGAAGCTAAGAAATGTAGCATTTACAAAATTACAGGACAAAGGCTGATACAGAAATTTTCACTGCTCTATAACATAATCTTAGGCTAAAAGATTGTTTATTGTACCTGAATTATCATAAAAATTGTATGAACAGCAACAAGCAGTCTCTCCATTCTCTAACTGCAAAAGTACATGAGTACCTCACATTAGAAGCACCAAGATAAAAAGGTGTGAGAATAGGAATCACAATGTACTGGGCAATGTGTGGGGCAGGGGTGGCAAGTTTAAGATACCAAGGCTTAGTTACACACAAGTGACACTGCTAGTTCCACAGCCTAAGCAATTTCCAAGATGACAACTTAAAAAAATACTAGCTTCTTAAAAGTGGGGAGAAGGTTCATGAATATACTGTTATAAAAACCCTTCCATTCTGCTAAGTAACTCTTTGGCTTTCTGGAACAAAGTCATTTCACAAATGGACATGACATGCTAACCCCACCAAAGTAAAGCTACTCAACATCTTTCCTGGTGGAAGTAGACAGAGTTTATGGCACAGTTAGACCAGACAGAAACAGGGAATCTAACTCAATTTTTATCTAGACATCCAATGGATTGGACAACACTGCCAAGAAACTGCCTGTCAAACAGAAAGCACAGCATCAGATAAAATCATTTCAGAAATACATCTGCTCCAAGGGGTTCCTCAGTTCATGAATGAGTCACAGAAGAAACAAAAACAATGAATCCTCCTTTATCACACTGGGGTTATATGAAGGAAAACATCAGTGTGGAAAAAAAAAGCCCACTAGCAATTGGCTTTCTTAATGATTGATGCGGAGTGACTGTCCCAAGTGAATCGGATCATTAATATAGGAGCAACTTTTTCAATACAAGGGTTTCTTGGTTGGCTAGCTATAAACAGTACCTTCATGAGGAATGATATAGTGTATAACTAGGTTTTCCTTCTCTGTAATTATGCTTAAACTGCCTAAAATCCATCTGAACAGTGGAAGTGAAATAAAAATGGAGCCAGCAGTCCACTGACTCAGGCAGAACATCCCAGAAAATTTCCTGAGAGTTTTCCACACCAGAATTGTTTTTGTTCCAGATACCTTCCTTTCTTACACAGTCCTAGAAATGGAGACTGCTTATTAACAAAGAACTAAAATCTTCAAGGTATCATGGAGCAGTTGAAGTAGGATCAAACACTCTGTACCAGCCAACTACAGGGCACATTATAACCAGAATACATAGTATGTGTCCATACCTCCAGATGACAGTTGTACCACCTGATCAATCTCTTCACTCCCACCTTCTGATACTACTTTTCTCTGGTGGAAACTTCCCATTCTTTGGAATTCCTGCCTCTCCTGAGAAAGATGAGCTCCAAAATACAAGCCGTCAGCTGATTCTCAGTAAATACAGCAATTTTTTATCATAGGTATCTTATATCCAACCTGTCTTCACCTCTGTTTTGTCTGAAATGTTTAAATGTTTCTCCCCATTTTAAACTATGGCTCAAAGAACACTGCTATTCATGGTAGCTAACCCAGTCCATGCATATCAAAGGCAGAATTAACCCACCCAACCCACCCAGGTAAGTTATGACATTAAAGTCCTCAATGGATTATCAGTACCCCAATTCTGAATCAATCAAGTCCTGGCAGTGGAGAAAACTTGCTTCGTCACACTGTCATCTATTACAGCATGAGACAAAATAACAGACACCCAAAGTTAAAGGAGAAAAGGTTTATTTAGCTCACAGTTTGTAAAGGTTTCAGTCTATAATTGGCTTTCTCTAAGGCATGGCAGAGGGGCAAACTTTCAAGGTGGTAGAAGATAGCAAAATCAACAAGAGAGGAAGCAAGACTCTTCCTGCCCTTTATATTATATGCAGGCACCCACCCTAAGGCAGATATAGCACTCACACTCTTAACACTAGCTTTAGATCATGAATCAATCACAATTCAGCTGAATTTAGATTCACATGAATTTAGATTCAGCTGCCTCCAAAAAGCTGGCCTCCCACAATTGCATGGGCCCTGGGGGCGGATATCCAGACACAAACCATAACACTGCAGGACTGGCCAACCTGCCACCTGTACCATGACATCTCTCAGAGCATCCGCCCTCAGCTTTAATGACTCCTTGTGCTTTCAAAGCGCTTTGCAAGCACCTTAGCATCCATTTATTAATATAACCAAAATACAGGACGCATGTACCATATGTAGGAGGTTCTGGGGGCCTAAAGTTTCAAGTTCTCCCTGACCTACGAGTAGACTGAAAGATAAATATCAACCACTAGATCTACAAAATGGTAAACAGCAGGGCTTTAAAAACCAAACGAGCACATCAGCTGCATTCCTCAGCAGGCAATATCCTCCTGTGTAAAATGTGTAAGTCTCCTTCACTGAGTTGTGAATATAAAATTAAACCTGATGACGGCCAGGGATTTATCTCCGTGGCATAATCACCTAGCTGGTGAGCATGAGGTCATGAGTTTGATTCCTGGTAACAAAAAAAATTAACTCTGATAATACGCATGAAGCAGTAACCCCAGTTCATCCCTGGTACAAAGCAAGTGCCCAATAAGTGGTAGTTATTTTTAATGGCACTGAAATTATTATCCCCATTGTGCATAAAGAAAGGTAACAGAACAATTCAAAAAGAGCTAAGAATCAAGTTTATTCTGCCTTGTTTGTACATTTTGCCTCTCTGCAGCTCAGTAAGTGTTAATTCAAATATGGGGAATGGTATAGAATTACGAACTCAGAGTTGCCATAGCTAGGACAAAGAAGAGCCAGAGTAGACAGTAGGTCAAAGATTAAAAATATTCCAAGTTACAAACACAAAAGAGCAATGAGGCTTGAAATAGTAGTGAAGCCACTATCCAATCCAACAAGAAAGTGTGCAAATGGTCTAAAGTGGCACCAGATGCTAGGTCATTGTTATGGTTTGTGTCTGGCTATCCTCCCCAAAGCCTCATGCAGTCATGGTGGCGGGTTTTGGAGGTGGCTTAATCTACAGTTTGTCATTGATTCATTGACTAGTGCAGGGATTAGGGGTCCTAGTGGTACATCTTCCCTAGGATGGGAAGCTTAAATACAATACAAGGAATAAAAGGAGTCTTGCCTACCCACCCACTTTGTTGTCTCTTGGTGCATGAACAGCTGCTTCTCTGCCATGTCACTCTACTTTGGAGTCAACCAACTAGGGACTGAAACCTCTTACAAATTGTGAGCTAAATAAACCTTCCCCCCCTTTAACTTTGGGTGTCATGCATTTTGTGTCACAAATGAGAAAAAAGTAACTAAAACAGCCACCACTGGAAGATGAGATGATGACAGAAGAATCATGTGAGAGAATGTTAAAGATACAAATTTCAGGACTCAGATCTAAAAGTAGAGCAGGCTGAAGCTTGATAATATATATCCTCAATCAGCAAGCCAGATGACTTATAATGTGCAACCCAATGAGAGTCACAACAAGAAAGACATTCTCCAACAAGTAAAAATAAAATTACCACATAACTCAGCGGCCTTATTTCTAATGATACTATAGCTAAAGGAAATGAAATCAATGTGTAGAAGAGACATTGGCAAACCCATGTTCACTGCAACACTATTCACAAAAGTGAATAGTTACAATAGTGAATCATTTCCACTGATTTTGTAACTTGCATGGATGAACAGATAAAGAAAATATTACACACACACACAGAAGAATATTATTTAGGCGTTAAAAGAAGGAAATGATGTCATCTTTAACAACAAAGATAATCTGAAGAACACTATGTTAAGTGAATTGAGCCAGACACAAAAGGACCAAAATTGTATCATCTGACTTATATTAGGAATCTTAAACAAGTTAAACTCATAGAAGTAAAGAGCAGAGGCTAGGAGTATTAGCAGGGTATTGAAGAGATACTGGTCAAGGGGTATAACGTTTCAGTCAGGTAGGAGGAAACTTGTTTAATGATCTAGTGCACAACATAATGAACTTAGCTAATAATATATCTAAATTTTTTAAAAAAAAATAACCATGCTCTAATCACAATTATGATAAACAGCTTAACTGAATCATTCCACAGTTGATACATGTATCAAAACATCACACTGTTCCCCTAAATACATACAAATATTTATCAGTTTAAAGTAATGTAAGACTATAATTATTTTAAAGACACAGAAAGCAGATCGAGCCCTCAACACTGCCATCTGGTCTGGCCTTTAGAGTGGAGTCTAATGTAAAATGTCTCCTGAGATTGGGGATCCCACTTTAGCCAAGGCTTCAGCAAGGGGTGAGTGTGAATGGTCATCAGGCAGTTCTTTATCCTCAGAATAAAGATTTCCAACAGTAACGCTTCCTGGAACCAAGTATCTCTGTGAGGATAGTTAGCATTCTTTTGCACTATTTCTTGGGCTAACTAGTGCCAGCCATACTAGTGACCAAATGTTAGTGATATGACCAGCACTGCAATAAATTTACTTACACCATCTAATTTAATCCCACAACACCTTACAAAACTCCCACCTTGCAGGGGAGAAACCAAGGTTCAGAGGGGATAACTAATGTGCTCAAAGTCACGCATCCAGCAGGGACAAACAGCTAGTTATGTTGGCAAGCCCTTCTGAACAACAGTAAAAGGCAGTGCTCTTTGGTCAAATGACAACTCTATCTGCCAAGTCTGTGTATACTTTACTCATCAATCAGGCTCAAATCCCTCAACCCAACCAGTTTCCTCGAAAATTCCTAAAACACTGAATGCAGACTTTGGCTTCTGCTGCTGTTCAATCAATATTGGCTGAAAAAAATATAGGGGTAACATGTTTCTGCCGTATCTTTTCATAATGGCACAAAACACATTTATATGTACTACCTTGTCTTTCTTAGTAGTTTTTTTAAACTAAAAATTGGTATTTGATTAAGACATAACCAAAAGGTTTATAAGACATTTAAACTGAAGTTATCTACAATGTCTTAGTCTTTCTCTTAAAGGTTACTGTGTTGCTTGTAGCTTTCTCTAATCCAACAGAATCTTTTAATTTTTTTCTAGGCCAGAGATTTAGCTCAATGACAGAAGCGCCTGCCTGGTGAGTGTGGAAGTCACAAGTTGGAGCCCCAGTACAAAAAAAAAGAAAGAAAGAAAGAAAGAAAAAGAAAACAACTTTTAATTTTTATTTATTAATTTCAAAGAATTCTGGTTATACAAAAACATAGTTCCTTTATTGCTTAGCATTTCTTTTATTTTTATACTTCCTCTTAATGAGGCTTCTCCTATTTTTTCTATTTGACACCAAATAGATAGCCAATTTGTTTACAACACACCTAAACTTAAAACCAGTATTTGCTTTCCCGTGCTTCTGAACCCCTGGGAAGAAGACAATTCATTTCTACCACCTCCATACATGTCTCTGAGGCATCACGTCATTCTTTCCAAACTTCCCCATCCCTGCAGGCCCTACTTTGGTAGCCATGGTCTGAAGACAGTGTACCCATTGCTCACTGAAGCCTGCCTAATTCTATATCCTGACATTCTTCAGGAATGTCTCATTCAGCCTGAACAGAGTAGTTCTCTTCATTCTCATTTCCAATATGTATACCGTAACACTGAAGTAGTCAATAAATAGACACTGAGTATCATCCTCACTTTCAAAACATTTCCAATGTGTTCAGAAGGTAACAACACATAGAAACTATTTCTTAAAGAAAGGCTTAACATCTTTACTTCTTACGAAGACTGAGAATCAATCTTCAATACTTTTGTCTCTACTAATGAACACTCTGAAATACATTTCAATTAACCTACAAACCTTAGCCCTTATCCATAGAATCTTCTTGTGCGTGGAAGTATACATTTGATGGTAATCCCTCAGTACTGAGTTTTAACACTCAATACCCCTTAGTACAGTTCACATTTTTCTACTGCCTTTTCTATAGACTGTATCTATGTGTGGTATTCAGTTACTGGTAAGATCTGGATAATTCCAAAGAAATCAGAATTAATCTAAGCTAAACTGGGCCCTAATCTACAGAGAACTCAAAAGTAAACAAGCCACCATCCAAACATTAAGTCATTCTGGAACCTGCAGTAAAAAACCAGATCTGTTCTGTCACTTACTAGCTCTGTGCTTCCTGAAAAAGCCATTAACTTCGTCTTGTCTCAGACTATGTCAATACTCAGGAGGTAATACACATAAACCTGTATTCCTAGGGGTTTTGCATAATCTAAAGAACAGAAATAAAAAATAAAAAGTTTTGTATAGAGTCCTATACAAATATCAAGCAATGATTATTAGAGAAAAAATCCTTCTAAACTTTAACAGACAACATAAAAAATTAAAATATAACACCAACTTAAAAGAGAATTGCTAATACTCTCTGTAAATAAATCAGGCCTCCATCATGAACAGCTGCTATCACTTACACTCAGTGATACCAGCAATTGTTCAGGATTTTAATCAGAATAAAAACACACTTTCTGTAGACTTGCTTTTTCCTTACTACCCTGAATTGTGTGTTCTTGATTCACTCTTTCACTGCTGTCCTCGTTCTGTCAATATTTGAGTACATGCTGTCTACTAGAAACTGTCCTAAGTGCAAAGGCACAGACATAATCCTTTTCCTAAAAATAGGGTTGTGCCATAATTAACCATGTAAGAATATAAGCATATATCTACAACATAAATATGTATAAATGCAGGGGTAAGGGAGTGAGACTTTCAGCCTGGGAATCTTCAAGGGGAAAATGCCCCCACTATGGGTCCATAAAGGATGGTCCCCTCCCAAGTTCTTACTAGAGAAAGCATAAGTCAGACAAAAGAAAGTCCTTGGACATGGTCAGCAAAGACACCTAACCAAAGTCACTTAGAAAGTGATGCGGGTCAGGGATTAGTCTAAACTATTTATTAAGGCTATCACACCCTGGCTTCTACCTATGCTCCACTACATGTGTAACACATTGATTGAATGTGTATTCTAGAACCAAATAAGCCTATATTTAAATCCCACTCCAAGAATACTATTTAGTATAACCTTGGGGAAGTGGCCAGCCTCTCTGTGCCTCCTTTTCATATATAAAATGAGACTATGGCATACCAAATGTGTGAGATTGTTATGAGGAGCTCAAGAGATAACGTAGATAAAATATTTCACATTATTACATATTTAAATTCTCAAAAATATTATTAGCCAAGAGTGCCAACTGTTTACCTAATATCCATTCCTATTTTTTCTTCTAGGGACTCCTTTTAGACAACAATGCACAAACCTAAAAACTATGTTTCCTTTGTTCCTTTACAGACAGGGGAAAGAACATGACAAAACTCTCACCAATAACATAATAACAGAAACCACAGCATAGACACTTTTAAAAACTTTAACAGAAAAATAGGCTCAGGAAGACTATGATCTTTTTCCTCTGACCTTTCTTCCTTTTGCTATTTCAAACATGTACTTGATGGGTAGAAATGCACCAGCCATTCTGTGATTACATGAAAAAGGCAAGAGAAGCACAAAAATCTCAGCCTAGGCAAAATCAAGTCATTGAATCAGTTATTAGCATTGCCCACCAATGGATTTCTGAAAGCATATAAAAACAACAACTCCTATTTCCAGGCACACTGCTGTTTGGGTTCTCTGTTACTATTCACTAAATTAAATCCCTGATTAGATAAATATTATTATCTATTTTCCTGTCCTAAATTTATCCATTGATTTCAGTACACACACACACACACACACACACACACACACACACACACATACACCATCCAGGAATAAAAAATTGGACTTAGTTTTATGAGGATTAAGACACATTTCCTGAATTTATAATACACAACTCTCTAAAGAAATCCAAAATACCTTACCAAATCCTTTAAGTCCAAATTAGGTTGCATACTTCAGACACACAGTAAGGTTCACACACCATCCATGACCAAGTGCTCCTTAACAGAGCTGGGTAGCAGTCTCCCCACAAGTACATGAATATTCTCTGCAGGTAAGTGTATGAACATTCAGATGAGATAAGATTCATGAAAACAGCAATGGTCAGGTTAGGTTTTTGCTAGGATATTCAGGCCAGTGGAGAGTCTGCCACAAAAAAAGTTATAAAAAATGGAATTCATTTGTGTTTTGATTTGGAGTTGTGGAATAATGGTCTGCCATGACACACTCAGACACTCCGAGAAGTGTGCTTTACTAATTCCCTGGGCATTTGTTAATCTACTCAAATTAACATCTCACAATTCATGCTCATAGCCAAAGGATAACTTAGGACACTGGGATATGAGTTAGAAAATAGTATCTAAAATGAAGCTTGGAGAAACAAAAGGTTAAAAAGCACAAAGAAGAATTAAAGGCACTATAGCAATAAAGGGTAAAGGACTAGCCCATCTGTCCCTGAAACTCTGGAATAGAGAAAAAGTTGTAAAGTTACAAAGAGATAGCAGCTGATAATTCTCCAAAAGTGACCACCAAAAAAAACCAAGCCATAGCAAAGGTCAGCCAGATCTGGCCAAATGGTGTATGAGGTAGGAATAGGTTTTACATTTGTAAATGGCCATAAAATAATAAGAAGAGTCTGGATGTGACCCACACAGTCTGAATATCTATCATCTGCCCTTTTACAGAAAAGGCTTCCTGAAACCTGAGCTATGGATCCCAGAGCCTCTATGAAGCATGTTCCTCTAAATCCACTCTTTAACTCACTGTCCCAGTCATCAAAGAAGAGAGCTAAGAACATAGCAGAAGAAAGCAGAGATCAGCATTATGCCCTTTTCCAGTTGCCTCACACAGGTCACTGCAAGCTGCCTACTTTCCATCTAAGTACAAGCTCCCTGCTCCTTCTTTCATACCCCTAACACTAACCCTGATCCATACTCTGATTACCTTGTTGGTTCATTATCCATAGGTATTTTATTATATTTTGTCCAATGTCCTTGTAAACTATCCCTTCATTAATTATCTTTATCATAAAACTCATAGCCATGCTTAAGCATATCATCATGAAACTACAAGAAAAAGAATAAGGAGGAGGAAGAGGAGAGACTCTTAAAAAGTGGTCACACGAAAAAAGATAGAAGTCCTACAACATAACAACAATTAGACCAAAAACTTAATTCACAAAAGAAGAGCTATTCTACTCACCCGTATCTTTTAAACAGGCAATAGAAGTCAAAATAATGGTTATTAGTAGGAGGATATCTGAGCTCACACATGAAAGAAACTTCTGATGTTAGTAAAGTTCTGTTTTTCTCTAAGAAGTGGTTATATGAAAATAGACATAAAAATCCATTCAACTGTGTATCCAAGATTAATATATTCTACAAAACTTAAGTATATAAAGTTTCAAACTACTGTAATAAAGGGAGATTGGCAATAACATCATAGGCTCTATAGGATTATGAGGAAAGCTATGAGATATAAAGATTTTACATAGGGTAGTCAGGGAAAGTATCCAATTAGGCACCAATGGACAGACACTTCGGTAAAATGAACAGAAAGGCAAGGGAATGCACATGGTGAGACAATCTAGACAAGAGGAACAGCAAACACTGTGAGGTCAACAAGAGGGCAGTGGGTGTGGCACAGACAAGGCAGCCAATGCCAGCCCATCGCATAATTCTGGAGTCCATAATTCTGGAGTCTATTATGTGTGAGGTAAGAGCCTTCTAGTTTAACACTGTGGACTGATAGTCAGATGGGAATTGAGATTTGGAATTGGTAATGTGCATATCACTGATATTCTTGACAGAAACTGTTAGTTTCAATAGAATTTGTCAGATGAAAATCTGGTTGGAAGGGGAGCAAAAAAGGGAAAAGAAGAGATAGGGACCCGAAGGGTAGAAAATTCTCCCTAGAAACTTCTCAACAAAGAGGAGGAAAAAACTGGGGCAAGAACTGAAGCATAAGTGAGTCTTATAAAGATGGGATATATTCCCTGACAACGTGGAAAAGAAGAGAAACAACATTAAGGGCATACTCCTTGAGTAGGAGAAACAGAAGTCAGCATGGAAACGGCAAATGGGGAAAACAGTGGTGTATGGGGTCTACACAGGCAGATTTGGCGATGAGATTATGAGCAGATTCTTTTGATTGTTCTTTTGGCAGAGGAGAATTGTGAGAGAATGGGAGCAGATGGGGCCAGGTGTCGGTGGGAGGAGGGAGGAGAGGATGTGGGGCTTACCTTGCCCACAAGCACAGCCAACGGAGACGTAGCAGGGAGTGTAGGTGAGCTCAGGTCAACATCAATCAGGCACTTGGTGTAGCCCAGAGGAGGCAGAAAATTGAGTTCACTTTTGGCAGTGGTTCATCCAGGCTGAGGGTTGAGGGGCCGAGGACTAAGAGTTGGGAAGGGGCATTCAGGGTGCTAGTGTAGGTGGCAGCCTGATTGCAGTGGATTCTAGGAGCATAAGGGAAAGGAGAGGGGATGCATGTCACTTCCTGGCCTCATTCTCACTGGCCTTCCTGGGTGCACCTTCAGAAACAAAAACCAGATTCGTCCCATACCACCGAAGAGAACACTAGATGGCCTCTCCATCTAGACTGGAGTTTCTTGGGGTTCTATATCCCCATCCCCTGTCATCTAAATCAATTAAAAGACTTTTTTAAAGCAGGATGAACCTAAAAGAGGACCCATCAAGAAAACTGATGGAGAATTAAAAGAGAAGTAGAACTTGAATTGACCAGAAAAGTACCTGGGGAATAAAAGTACAGATTACAATAGCAGGGGATCAGGTACACCAGAAAAGTGCAAAGTCAGGCAATACCCCAAGTGTCATGAAACGTCACACTTTTTTTCTTAACCTGGAGTCAAAAATTTTACATTAAATGAATTTTTGGAAGCCATGCAGGATCCATACTCTGTTTTAAAAAGATCCTTTGCCACTTCCCTGCTGTCATACATCAAGTCTGATAATGCAGGGCACAGCCTCTACTTCACAAACAAGCATGTCACCTGCACAATCATTCACACCATAGGCACAGGCCATACCGTGAGCCACTATTCCTTATACCTTCTCCGATCCCCCTGGAGCTGCTAGGGCGAGAAGTGTAGGGGGACAATCCAGTGTCTCCTCCAAGCTCACTGCCATGCATGTGTGTATGTGTGTGCATGTGCACGCATGCAGTGATAGCTGGGGAGGATGGAGGCTGGTAGTGATGCTGATCTGGCATCTATGTTCATCTTGGATCACACAAGACTTTCTTGTTCCCTGAAACTGAAAGCCAAGTTGACACATATGCTAACAGATGAGGTGGTCAGCCCTCATCTGTGGCTTCTCAGCTAGGACTTTTCTTCTGTCTGGCTCAAAGCTGTGGGAAGTTATTAGGCTGATAGTTATGAGATGATCAGGGCTTTGCTTAGAGACCCAGCAATACAGACAGTCCCTGAGCCTCATAATGGTAATTCTGAGTGAAGGAATTAATAGGCTATTTCTAGAGCAGTTTTAGTTTATACAAAATGAAGTAGGAAATATAAAGATAGCCATATACATAGAATTTTCTTTATCATTAATGTCTCAGTTACTGTGGTATATTTGTTATAAAACTGATGAGCCAATACTGATACATTATTATTGGCTGAAGTCCACAGGGTTCACTAGGGGCCCTCTTTGTACTATATATTCTACACATTTGGCCAAGAGTCTAATGACATGAGCCCATCATTGCAGAATCATATAGTTACACAGAGTAGTTTTCAGTGCCCTAAACATCTGTGCTCTTCTCTCCACTCTGAATTCCTGGCAACAACTAATCTCTTGACTGGCACTATAGGTTTACTTTTTCCAGAGCATCACAGCACTGATCTTACTCAGTATGTAGGCCTTTCAGGTTGATTCTTTCATTTGTTAATAGGCATCTAACTTCTCTCCATGTCTGTTTGTGGCAATATCAGCTTTTTTTGCTAAATAATATGCCATTATATGGATGCACCATGATTTAATCAGTAACAGCAGTTTTAAAAGGTCATTACTAAATCGCATTGGGTATTTCAGACCCAATCAGTGCAAACTTTGTTGTGGGATTTGTTTCTTCTGTGGGTCCCCTGGAGAGGAGAAGCAGTGAGACCCTGGGGTGCAGACTTGTACATACAGGCAGCCTATGATGACTTCCGCATAAAAAGCCTGAGGTTATAGAGCCAGAAGCAGTGATGTTTCATATAAGTTGCCATGTCTGAAAATACAATAGGCAGAAAAACTCAATAATGCTGTAGTAGTCTCAGATTTCATTCTCTTTTCCTTAGCAATTTTGTCTTTTATGATTGTAGTGACTACTTCTGCCACCCAATTATTTTGGGAAATGAAGACAGAACCAAAACACCAGAGTTTTCTTTTTATTTTTGTCTTTTTCATTTCCAGGGATCGAACTCACGACTGCCTGCTTGCAAGGCAGGCGCTTATGCTGCTGAGCTAAATCCCCAGCCCCCAACACTAGAGTTTTCATCCTCTTATTTTGTTAGTGGCAAGAAGTGATGCTGATGGGTTTTTTCCTCTCTTGATAATTGTAACTTGCCAGCAGTGGCCATGGCTGAAGTTTAGTTAGAGATGTTAGCAATACCCCAACTACCCCTAGCCTGGAAATAATGTCTAAAACTTTTCCTTTGATTTATTTATCAGTCTTCTGAGATTGGTGCTTATTGTAGAAAGGACTATGCAAGCTAACTTTCCTCTCCTTCAAACAAATGGAAGATAAAGGTGTCCATGCTGTGTTGCCAGGCCACAGATAACTGCTGGGTTGGACTCATCCAACATAGGTGAGGCAAACCAAGTCCAGTGAGACGGACAGCTGGTCATACATCACCTTCCTCCCAGTTTTGGACAGTTTTTGCACTTCCACACAGCGTGAAAGTGTTGGGGAAGTTAAAAGTACAAGGCCTGAATGATTTGGGGATGAATATGCAATGTAGGTACCACTGTTGTCCTCTGTCTGATGTGTTTTGAAATTTTGTTGTAGTTTTTTTCTTTTCTTTTTTTATCCTTAAAATAAAATGGATTTTTAAAAAAAGAAACAAAAGCACAAGGCCAAACTAAGCTGCTGTCAGAGTTAGTCCTTTTCACCAATCCACCTTGCTCCTGGCCTGCTCTAATGTGGGCCTCTCTAAGTGGAGCTGCCTGTACTGCTGCCTGAGGTTATAGAGCCAGAAACAGAAGAATATCATGGCTAGCTCCAGTCTCAGAGAATTATACACCAGGGGTAATCATAATTGTCCCCAGTTTTCCCCTTTGGACTTCCACACTCCAAAAGCATATAGGCAACAAGGTTTCCTTAAGAAAGTGAATCTGTTTTGTCAGGAATAATTTCGTTTTAATCCAAGAAGCACACTAGACCAATAATCCACTAAAACACTCGAAAGAGGCTCCTTTGGCTTTTGCTTTAACGTACCCATTCCAAACATTAGTTCATTTACTTTCCAGACCTTTCATTCTCTAGTAAGTCTAATTAATGTGCAAATTCCCAAACAGCTTCCAAAACAGGTACCAACAGAATGACCCAAATGGAAGCCATCTACACAAGTGAAACAAGTGAAGCCAAAGGAATCATTTGTGTGGCTTAAATCATGGAGACAGGTGATACCAATGCGGCTGAATTCACAACTGCAGACATTAAGAATTTAATCTAGTTCTTTCTTAACCCAGGTTAAGGTGGTTCCAATCTTTTCACTTCAAGAACCCCTATCCCTAGTCCACACACACAAAGATGGCAAAGCCACTACTGCTGTCCCCCGACTTTTTGGTGTTCTCCACTGGCATGCAGTCCACTGGTATAATTAGAAGGATGGCAAGGATAATTAAGTTCTCTGTATCTTTATGAGTAATGAGTCAGTAACTCTTATTTCACTCCACATCCTCCTAGAGAAAAAAATCTAGAGAGAAAGTGACTGTCTGTTAGCAACTAGACAAAGCTGGCTTAACAATGGTCAAGAAGAGAACAAGTGATGAAAATGAACCCACTAAACCATAATCAGAATTTGACCAGGAGGAATTTTTCCCAGCTTTTCCCAAATTATTTCTTATTCCTCTCACTCACTGCAGGTAGGGGATCAGAGAACTGGCTTCTCAGTTTTACAGTTAGCTTCTGGACGTGAGGTTAATGTAGACGAGACCTAGAATTCACCAGATTTGAGCCTTCAGAACTGACAGGGAACTCAAATAATCCACTGCTTGAATATGAATAGACCATGCCTTCCAGACTGCACAAGTAGAATTAACCTAGAAGTAAATAGGGAAACTATGAGAAAAGCTCAGTAACGTATACCAGGGCCTCAGCTCTGCTAACAGGTCATATCAAAGGGATTAGAAACCAAATTTTCAGTTTTTTCACACTGATCTCCCTCCACAGTACCACAACTGGTATTAAAGGATATTATCTCAAGTAACATCCTTGGTATTTACCTTGGTAAATTAAAGTAAATATAACCAAAGTAATTATCAAAATATAGCCAAAGCTTAAAAATATTACCAAATGTAACTCGAGTCTTTATAGAAGTGACTTCTTACTATTTATATTACTTATGATCAAAGATAAGAGCTTTGATATGAAATTCTTTACCAATTGGAAAGCTTCAAATAATGAACCTTTTTTCCTATTACAAATCTATTTCACAAATCTAGAAATCAAAAGTCACAACTAGAGTTCCAACTTCACATGCACAAGACCTTGGGACAAGCTCTCTATTCTGTTAGGTTATCCATTCAAAGTTTACATATTTTACATATATGATTACAGCTCGGCCAGTTCTTAATTAGAACCCAGGGAAGTTGAAGAATGATTTTATTAATCTGTAAAATTTCAGTGCCACTGCTAGAAATAGCAAACAGCTTATTTTATAAACTCAAGTAGTATTTTAAACTTCATTTCTCATGTGTATAAGAAGCTCTTTTAGTCTGAGATCATTCATTTGAATTAAGCCAAAATTATATTTTTCTATCATAAAATTTTCTAGAAATATACTCACAGAGAAAAATATCATTCGTAACATGTACTAAAATTGATATTTAACAACCCCAACATAAACATTAGATGTGATTCTGCTCTTCTAAATGATCGATCTTGAAATATTCAATCCCCTCCAAAATCCACACGAGACACTCAAGAGAATTAATCCTCAGGATTTTAAAGCATACTGAAAATACCACATAGACAGAAGCAGGGGTAACTCTGAATCTAGAGAAGCTGAGCATCCAAAGTCTCTCCTCCCAGAGCTCTGTGTGGCAGCATTTTGTAGGAAGACCTATTCTCAGCAAGAGAGGGAAATGGCTTCTCAGCAAGAGAGGGAAGTGGCCAGCTGCTCATCAGAGGTGGGGGCTGGGGCTGGTGCTGGCCTGAAGGCAGAGTGGTACCATTACACCACCATCAAGTCACAGCCACTGCGCAGGTCTTCAGATCTCAGCAGAACAAACCTAGGTGTCTCAAGATTGACTCCATAGCTCTTCAGTCCTATGAGTACTTCTTCCCTAAACTCAGCCAACAGATGGCCACCTAGCATACCTGCCCAGTTCATCCTTGGAACCCTCCAGAATCTGAGGAAATGAAGATTCATTTCTGAGGGAAGGTTGAGCACTTATCAATGAACTTCCTTATCTTAATCCATCTGGAGTATAAGCCAGAAGTAGAAGAAAGGAAGGATAATTTCCATTAAACACAAACTAAATAAGAATCTGAAATTTTTTTTGCAGTAACTTGGCATTCTTGCTTTCTCAAAGGAAACATTGACGGTCCCAAGCAACCATTCAGACAATTACTCTTTGAACATGTCCTAATTCCAACATATTCACAGAGTATTTATCTTATTCCTTTCATTATCTGCAAGACTAACAATCCAAAGTAGTCAAAAGAAAAAAAAAAAAACTTTTAACCGCAAGGAGCTACCTGAACATCCCAGTAGATGGTTACCTCCAAAACTCATTTTAGCAAAGAAATAATTCATGCCAACATTTACAAAAAAAGAAAAAAGAGGTAACATGGAATCTGTTACTGTAAATTTATTGCCTATGAAACAGCCAAAAGTCAACAGCAGGCAAAAGAAAAGTCCCCCTAATTAGGATAAGCAATAGGTAGACATTTAACAATTGAATACCAAAAGGAACATCCACCAGTACAGTGGCCATGCATGGCTGCTTCTGCAGCCTCACCTCCCCTGAGCAGAAGCTGGTGTGCATGAAGAGTAAGAGCAAACCTTCAACCTCTTCCACACCCATTCACTGGCATGCAGGGCCTCCAAGCCTCCAAAGGGCAGGAAGAGCAGGCAAGGACATCTCTCAAGCATGCACCATCAAGACATCAGTCATGCTAGTGCCCACCCATTCAATTACTCTTCTGTTGACCACCCATGTTTAATTTAGCATTAAAGACATGACAACAAGGTCTGAGATTTGAGGATGTACCTGACTCTCTCTCCCCTCCAGTGGTGGTGGAATCTGATCAGCAAAACCAATCTTCCCTGGATCACCCATAAAGGCACTAACCTCGTCCACGTTCTCAAAAGCGTTGATGACATCATATGGCAAACAGGACAGAAGGTCAATCACAAACCATGTCTTCAAGTAGTTCATGCGGATAAGTTTGGGATCAGAAATCACCTCCCCCGCTGGTCCAACAAAGGTTGTATGAAAATTCAGCACAATGTCCACCAAAAAGATGACATCCACGATGCTATCCACAACCAGCCAGGCCACATTGTTCTGCCTGGTTTTAAAGGAGACATTGTAAGGAACCAAGATGGCTGTGTAGAAAGTCAAGATCAAGATGATCCAATCCCACGTGGTCTTAAAAACACAATAGTGTAAGATGATGTGAGGGGGAGTCTTTGGTGCCTCTTGCTTGTACTGGGGAAGGATGTCTGAGCCCAGCTGCAGGACCTGTACAGAAAAACATGGCCAAGAGAAAACTAAGTTAGAATTTAATTGCAAGCATCTACCAAGTCAGTATCTGTACTGGTGATTGCTCATAATGTGAATGGATCCTTAGCTACAACACGAGTTGGAGGAGGATGGGCCAATATGAGTGAACACCGTAACAGAAATAATCATACTGAAACAATGACAAGTTAATATGTAACAAAATGTGAGCCAAACAGTGAACTAAATATCCCACGAGTTTATCTTGCTTAAGTCTAAGTAGAGCCTTTTTGTTAAAGCCAGCTACCATACATAAGTGAGAAGCTGAGACTCACAGAGAATTAAGCTACTTTAATCAACAAATATTTACTGCTCTGTGCCAAGAACTGCTCAAGGCACTGCTTAGAGGGCAATAAAGGAAGCATCACAATGCCTGCTCATGGAGCATGGTCTGATAGACAAGGATCATTTCAAATTGCATTAGGAGCTAAGTCAGAGGCCACGAATGAGGAAAACATTAAGCAACTTGATAAAATGTAACTGGGAGTGAAGGATGGGAGAGTACTTGATTGAGCTGAATAACAATAAAGAAATAGCCTTTCAAATCTATATGGAAAAGTTATCCCAGGAAGAGAGGATTACTGGTACAATGTCCCCAGGACAGAGTAAGTTTAATATTTTCAGGATGAGAAAGAAGGCAGTGTGGATGGAGTGTTCTGAGGGGACTGGAAGAGACACTAGAGCAGCTCATAAAGGAGAGCAGAAACCAGACCATTCAGCCTTCCCAGGCATGAGGAGGTGGCGAATTTTATTCTCCATACAGCTCAGCATAACTGGAGGGTCCGAGGCAAGGCAATAATAATCTGATGCGTGTTTTACAAAAGATCATCCTGTTTACTGTATAGAAAATGAATTGGGACAAAAAAAATCAAGTAAAAAATAGGATTAGGATACCTATCATAGCCTCAGAGAAAAATCAGTCATTAGAGAAAAACAGTCTGCTTTTGGATATGTTTTTGAAGCAAAGCCAGTTAGACTCTCTACTGGCTAGAAAGAAAAGCAAAGAAAACAGTGATCAGAGCCAGGGGTGCTGGCACACTCCTGAAATCCCAGCACTTGGGAGACTGAGCTAGCAGCATCATTGCAAGTTTGAGACCAGCCTGGGCTACAGAGTGAGCTAAGGCCTGCCTGAACCACATAGCCAGATCCTGTTTCAAAAAGATTTAAAAAAAAAAAAGTACTGACCACCGCAGGCTGTGAGTTCAGCATGGTGGCTGACTCAGAGCAGGCTGCACAGGACTGTTCTGAAGTGAATGAATAAACTCTAAGGACTCAAAGCTAGCAAGACATGGAGCCAGGACCTGAAAATTAGCTGGATTTGAAACCTGTTGTTCTATCTGTTATAGCTCCCTGAGTAATTAGACTTCTAAGAAAGCAGACCCAGTACAAGAAGGAGTCCAAAAGAAGGCTGGCTCCTGACAGGCCCAATGGCATATGTCTATAATCCCAGCATTCTGGGAGACAGAGTCAGAATAATTGCAAGCACAACCCAGTCTGGACACTTTGCAACCTAGTGAGACTCTGTCTCAAAGTAAATTATGGCTGAGAATGCAGCTCAGTGTGAAGACCCTGGGCCCCAATCCCTAGTGCTGCCAAAAAAAAAAAAAAAAAAAAAAAAAAAAAAAAAAGGAGGGAGAGGGAGGAGAAAAAGGAGGAGGAAGAAAAGAAGAGGGGCCCCAAAAAAGTATCACGGATGGCTTTCATCGTCGACAAAGGAAAAAGGACTATATCTTCTAATAACAAGCTGAGCTGGAAAAGACTCGCTAGGAGCTCCATTTGTGCCACTAACAAGTTCTTACAGCTCTCAGGGTGTAATTCCCTCTTATGTCATAGGAGCTTCTTTTTACCTCTATAGGTTGATGACCCTCTAGCCAACATGAATATACCACTTCCATTATGGTTGCCCCAACCCTTAGAAAAAGAAAGCTAGAAATGCACAGGGTCCAGTGTGCAGCTAGGGGAGAGGGATTTTCATTTCTCTCCCCCATGAAAAGGAATTTAAACAAGTATAATTAGGGATGCTTAGGCTCTAAAACTTTAGGCAGAAAAGAAGACTGGCCTATAAAATAATACAAAAAAATTCCTGATGGAATCTCTGATTCAGAAAAGAAAGAGTGTGTATATACAACTAAAAGCCCTGGAAATGATCTATAAAACAAATATAAAAGACTCTAAGAGGAAAAAAAAAAAGCAAATTGGCTAGGAATTACACAGCAGTGGGTTAGACCCCCGGTTGTTCCTTTTGCCTCCTGAGTTCTCAGACTTAAAACTGAAAAAGCAATTATGGACAACCTAAAAAAAGAGAAAGCCTCAGCCAACAAGAAGTCATAAGTAAAAACCAAATTTTAGAACCAAAAACACAGTAACAAATATTTTAAAATTCAACGAGTATGCTCAATAGCAGAATGGATGAGATGCAGGTAAAACAGTAAACTTGAAGATAAAACACGATTGAAATTATTCTACAGCTGTTGTTCTATAATAAACATGATTTTGCAACAGAGACAGAAAAGCACATTACATAATGATAAAAGATCCATCTATCTACCAAGACCATTCATATACCCAAAAGAGAATGATAAATGTGAAGCAGAGACTGATAGACCTGAAATACAACTGACAGAACAACTAGATAGAAAATTAGCAAGAATCAGTACCATGAACTGGTAAGATTTGACTGACATTTATAGAAGTCTCCCCAACAGGATCAAAATACACATTTTCCTCAGGGCATATGAACATTATTCAAGATAGACCCCATGATAGTCCACAGAATGAACCTCAACAAGTTTAACAGAATTAATATCACAGGAATGCACTCACCAACTACAATGAAATTAAGCTTGAAGTCAATCTCAGAAAGATAACATGAAAATGTCAAAAGACCTGAAAACTGAAGGACAAACTTTTTAATAATCCATGAGCCAAAGACAAAGTACCAAGAGAAATTTTAAAATATACTGAACTCAAGGAAAATGAAAATTCACCACATCAAAATTTGTGGAATACAGTTAAAGCAATGCTGATGGAGAATTGTATAACACTAAATATTTACCTGATAAAAAGAGAAAAAGCTTTAAATCAATAGTTTAACAGGTCATTGCAAGACTCTCCAAAAAGAAAAGCAAAATAAAACCAAAGCAGTAAAAAGGAAATAATGAAGAGCAAAAATCAATTAAATTGAAAGTTAAAAAAAACCCAGAAAATCAATAATCACTGAAAAGATTCATAAAATAAAACTAAAACAATACTAGGCTGGGAGTACAGCTTAGTGGTAAAGCACACGCTTAGCATGCAGGAGACTCTGGGTTCAATGTTCAGACCAAAAAATAAATAAAATATAAAATACAAATAACATCAACAATCCTATAGTAACACTAGAAAAACAAAAAGAGAAAAGTATAAATGCCAAAATCAAGAATGGAACTGAGGATATCACTATAAACCCTGGAGACAACAAAATGGTAAAAAGCGTCTGCTACAAACAACTCTACACACATAAATTTAACTACTTAGACAAAACAGACCTCAGAAAAAACCAAACTACCACAACCCACAGCTATATAACGATTAAGAGAATCAATATCATAATTTTAAAATTTACAAAAAAAAGAAATTCCAGATGATATTAATGGATAATGGTTCCACAATTTAAAGAATAACTAACACTAATTCAATATCATCTCTTCCAGAAAATGGAATCAAAAGGAACTCCTCTCACAACCCATTTTGTGAAACTAATACTACTTTGATTCCAAGGCCAAACACAATATTAAAAAAAAAACTACACACATCATTCAGAAATATCAATGCAAAAATTCTTAACAAATAGCAGCAAACAGAACTTAGCAATATTTATAAAAAATGACAAGATAGTATGTTCCAAGAAAGCAAAGCTAGTTCAGTATTTGAAAGTCAAATCAATCAAGGTAATCCATCATATTAACAAGCCAAAGAATTGTCACATGAGTATACCAACAGATACAGAAAACACATTTGACACAGTTTGTTCATGAATTATTTTTTAAAAACTTTTGAGAAAATGTAGGAATAGTGGAAACATTCTAAACTTAGCAAAGACTATTTACCAAAAACCCTTTAGCATACATTATACCTAAAAATGAAACACTGCCAGGAAATCATTAAGATTATATATCATGACCATGTGGGCTTTATCCCAGGAATGCAGGGACAGATTAACATATGCAAATCAATAAATGTAATACACTCCCATCAACAGAACCAAAGGAAAAAAGTCATATAATCATCTCAATAGATGCAGAAAAAGCTTTTGATAAAGTCCAATACTCATTCATGACAAAAATCCTACAAATACCCAGATAGATGGTATCTGATAAAAGCCATCCATGACAAACCAACAGCCAACATTATAATAAATGGGCAACAACTGAAAACTTTCACTCTAAAATCAGGAACAAGACAAGAATGTCCACTATCACCACTCCTATTCATTATACTTCTGGAAACATTAGCCAGAGCAGTTAAACAAGAGAGAGAAATAAAAGGAACAAGGACAGGAAAGGAAGAATTTAAATTACCACTATTTGCTGATGACATGATATTCTACATAGAAGACCTCAAAAGTCCATCAAAAGATTACTAGAGTTTCAGCAGTGTAGCTGGAACAAAGTCAACACTCAAAAATCAGTAGCATTCATGTATAAAAACAACAAACTGACTGAGAGAGAAATTATAGAAATGATACCTTTCACAACAGCATCCAAAAAATGAAATACTTAGGAATCAACCTAACAAAAGATGTAAAAGACGTATATGTTGAAAATTACAATACTCTAAAAAAAAAAGGAGATTAAAGAGGATGTCAGAAAGTGGAAAGATATCCCTTGATCTTGATTAGGAAGAACCAATATCATGAAAATGGCCATACTTTCAAAACTGTTATACACATTTAATGCAATTCTGATCAAAATACTATTAATATGCCTTACAGATCTAGAGAAAACATTCCTAAAATTCATTTGGAAACAGAAGAGACCTAGAATAGCAAAGCCAATCCTGAGCAAAAGTAAGGCAGGATGTATCTCAATCCTTGATTTGAAATTATATTGCAAAGCTACAGTGATAAAGTCAACATAGTACTAGCAAAAAAAAAAAAAAAAAACAGACCTGAGGATCAATGGAACAGATTAGAAGATACAGACACAACGACAAAGACATTCAACCATCTTATATTTGACAAAGGAGCTAAACACGTTCACTGGAAGAAGGTTTGGCCTCTTTAATTAATAAACAGTGCTGCAAAAATTGGCTTTCCACATGCTGAAGACTGAGACTAGACCCATGTTTACCACCATGCACTAAACTAAAGTCAAAATGGATCAAAGATCTAAATATTAAAATAAAAATACTAAATCTACTGAAAGACAAGATAAGTAGAAATCTTAAAGACATGGGGCAAAGAGTGTTTGAAGAAAATGCAAACCACACAGGAAATACTTCAAAGAATCAAAATTGTGATCTCATCTTATTAAAAGGTTTTTGCACTTCAAGAGAAATCACCGACAGAGTAAAAAAGAAAACCCACACAATGGGAAAGAATTTTATCTAACTGTCCCTCAGACAAAGGACTTATATCTAAAACATATAAAGAATTGAAAAAATCAGGCTTCCCAAATTCATAGACCCAATCCAAAAATGGGCATCTGAGATGAACACACACTTCTCAGATGAAGATATACAAATGGCAAATAAATACATGAAGAAATGTTCAGCATCACTGGTCATTCGAGAAATACAAATTAGAACAACACAGATTTCATCTCACTCCAGAAAGAATGTCTGCCATCAAGAAATCAACAGATAACAAATGTTAGTGGGGCTGTGGGAGAAAAGGAACACTGCTCCACTGTTGGTGAGAGTGTAGACCGGTGTGGTCACTATGGAAATCAGTGTGGATATTCCTCAAAATACTAGAATTGGAAGTCTCATTCAACCCAGCTATTCCCCATCTGGGTATTTTCCCAGAAAAATTGAAAAGGTGATGCCACATAGATATATGTGCACCCATGTTTATAAGCAGCACAATTCATCAACTACAGAATGGATAAAAAGATGTGGCATTTTTATATAATGGAATTTTACTCAGCTGTAAAAAATGATAATCTTGATGGTTTTATAGGTAAACAGAGGCAAACTCAGACATACTCATAAATGAAATAAAGCAAAATCACATTTATAAATATCACAGTCTCCCTAATGTAAAAAAAAAAAAATAAAAAATTGAAAAATTAGTAAGATCCCAAATGTACAAAAGTTACTGTAATAATGAAAGAGAAATAAAGCACTCAAAAAGAAAGAACAACTGGGATAGAGGAAAGGGGAAAAGGAAGAAAGGAAAAGATTATAAATGTATGTAGGTATACACATATAACTGTATGTATGTGTATGTATGCAAGATACATAACTATACTACTCATCTCTGTTAATTTATCCCAAAGAACAAAAGCTTGTGCTGTCAGTGTTTGATTGTTTGATCATTTTTACGCCTAAACATCTCCTTCTAAGATAACAATATGCAATATATTAACTAGTGTTGATTTCTTGCTGTTTTTTGAGATTGTGTATTATTTCTGTCCTTTTTTGTTTTGCTTTTTAAAATTAAAAAAATGCAAAAAAATGAAAGACTGAATGCTTTTCCCCTTAAAATGAGGAACAAATCTCAGTCTTATTTAACCCTGTACTGCCATTACAATAAACAAAAAAGAAACAAAACACATCTAGATTAGAGAGAAATGATGAAACTATCCTCATTTGCAAATAACATAATGGTCTATACAGAACAACCCTAAGAATATACATAAAAACTTCTAGAACTAATATGTGAATTAAACAAGATAAACATATAAAAATGAGTATATTGTATTTCTATATGACAGAAATGGACACCAAATTTATATTACAATTTATAATTGCTAAGAATAGATGTAAATATGACAAAACACATAAGGGGCTGAAATACTGAAAAACAACAAATATTGATGAAAGAGATCAGAAAATGGAGAGACATGCTGTGTTCATAACTTGAAAGATTCAACATAGTAAAAACATTCATTCTTTCAAAGTTAATGTGTAATTCTAACACAATTTCTATCAAAATGCTAGAAAGAGTTTTTGCTTTTTTTGGTTGTTGTTTGTTTGTTTGTTTGTTTGTTTTTTTATCGGTACCAGGGATCGAACTCATGCACTTGCAAAGCAGGCGCTTATGCCACTGAGCTAAATCCCCAGCCCGAAAGAGTTTTTGTAGGAATGTACAAGATTATTCTAAAATTTATTTGTAAAAGAAAATAGAACAGCTAAAAACAATTTTGAATAAAAATAACATGGCTAAAATTCATCCAATTATATAGATTAAAAATGTGCAGGATTTTTATTTTTGGTTTGTTCCTATTTTTGAAAAATGATTGTACCTCAACACAGCTGCTTAGCCATGCAGTCAAATAGAACAGAATAGAGGACACATAAACTGTCCCAGGGACATTCAATCACCTAATCTTTGACAAGGGGGACAAAAACATACGCTGGAGAAAACAGTCCCTCTACAAATAGTGCTGGGAAAACTAGTTATCCACATGCAGAAGAAAGAATCTAGACCCATATCTCTCACCACATACTAAAACCAAATAAAAACGGACAAAAGATTTATATATAAAAACAGAAATACTGAATCTATTAGAAGAAAAAGTTGGAAAACTATAAAAGACATAGGCATAGGCAAGGACTTCCTGCACAAAACCCAATTACACAAGACATAATGCCAAGAATCAAAATAGGATTTTAGCAAATTAAAAGCTTTTGTACAGCAAAGGAAACAACTGACAAAGTGAAGAGACAATCTACAGAATGGAAAAATTTTGCCAGCTTCCAGAAAACTGATACCTGGAATAGATAAAGAATTCAAAAAATATCAGACACCCTCCAAAACTAAAAGACCCACTAAAAAATGGACAACTGTAATAAACAGACACTTCCCAGAAGAAATATAAATGACTAATGAATACATGAAAAAATGTTCAACATCTCTGGCCATTAGAGAAGCTCAAACTAAAACAACACTGAGATTCTATCTTACTCCAGAATGAATATCATCAAGAAATCAAATAACAAATTCTGATGAGACTGCTGAGAAAAAAGAACCCATTTATATTTTCAATGGGAATGTAAACTAGTACAAACACTGGAAATCAGGATGAAAATGCCTCAAAAAACTAAAAATGGAAAATTCTATTTGGACCACCTATTCTCCTTTTAGGTATCTTCCCTTAGAGTTAAAAATATCATATTACAGTGATACATGTAAACTCATGTTTATAGCAGCACAATTCACAACAGGGAAATCTTGGAAGCAGACTGAATATCCATCAAGAGATGAGTGGGTAAACAAAATGTAACATAAACACACAATGAAGTACAACTCAGCCATATTGAAGGATAAATTTAAATAATTTGTAGGAAGATAGGTGACTTTGAGAACATAATGTTAAATGAAATAAACACACAAGTTTAAGTATCATATGGTTTCTCAATGAGAAACCCAAAATATAAATAAATTTTAAACTATAATTTAAAGAGCAAATTAAAAGGTAGACAACAGGAAAGTAGGAAGTAGGCCTTTTATTATAGAAGGGATGGAGGAGGAGAAATAAAAAGGGCTAAGATGTGGTATGTATGTATACCAATTCCTCATGATTAATGTATTCATTATGTGTTGTAAACATATACTAAGAGCTAAGAATGTAGCCAAGTGGTAAAGTGCTTGCCTAGCATGCACTCGGTGATGGATTCCATCCCCAGAATAAAAAAAAAAAAATTATTCAAACATTCTACACTAATAAAAATAGAAGTTTTAAAAAACAGAAAAAAATTCATAAGAAGGAGAAAATGATGGGTTCTGAGCAATTTGATATGAGAAACATAGCCCAGTTTGAGGATCATCCCCAACTTGAGGATGAAGAGGAGAGGGCAGAAGCCAGAGAACACAGCTGTCTGTAGAAGCCAGAAAAAGCAAGAAACTAACTTTTCTGTAGAGCCTCTAGAAAGGAACACAGCCTCACAGCCCTTGATTTTAGTTCAGTGAGACACATTCAGGCTCTTGACTTTGTGACCTGAAGATAATAAATGTGCAAGGAAGTTCAAGGTCATTTGCTACACAAGCAATAGGGAAGACAGACTGCAGTACTTCACATGCAAACTACGAATGATAGGTTCTCCAAGAAGTAAGGGGAGATAAAATTCAAAGTGTCCTTGCAGAAAGTAAAAAAGATAAAGGTAAGAAGTTTAGCAAGTAGTGAGGAAAGGGCAGAAGTCAAGCAATTCATGAACATCAAATGAATTTCTACCTGGTAACAATGAAATGGTAACAATGAAAGGGAATGCAGAGCACAGTACTACTGTGATTGGATGCACAACTTTCATATATTAGTTTTGGGGCAGCATCACTGGCACCTAGAAGGGCCTTTAAAAAGCAGGGCCTTGGAAGGGTCCTTAAATCACTGAGGTAATGCTCACACAAAGGCTTGTGTGAGCACTTCTCTTAGTCTCCTGGCTCACTAAATAGCCTGCTGTGCAGCACACTCTTCCCATGATGGCTTGCTCTTTCCAGAGGCCTGTAGACAAGAAGTCATTAAATCTTGAACCGAAACCTCTAGAACTCTAAACCAAACTAAACTTCTCTTTATAAATTTAAAAAACTTAAGCTCCTTAAAAATAACAAGGGAAGTGAGAAAAATCAGCGTGCCTCATTTCAAAACAATATTGACTACAGTAATTAAGACTCTGTGGCACTGACAGAAGAACAGACACATAGATTAAGGAAACAGAGCAAACGGTCTAGAAATATACCCATACAAATACATCTACATGACTTCTGACAGTGGTGGGAAAGCAATTTTCAGAGAAAAGACAGTTTTTTTCAAGCAAATAGTAAGAAAGTGGACATTCCTAGGCCAAAAAACAAAACTCAGCCTAAGACTCACACTTCATATAACAACTCAAAATGGGTTGCATATTCAACACATTCTCGCCGGGTTGAACCACTGATGGTACATGCATGACTGTCCCATGCACAACTGTACCACTTGTTACATCAGTGGTGCAAGCCACCCAATGGGACAGTCATGCATATATCACTGGCAGTTCAAGCTGCCCGGCAACAAGACATGAATTATAGCCCCTTTGTGAATGCATTAAATGTAAAATGCAACACTGAAATATTTTATAAATAGAAGGACAAGACAAATCTTCAGGATCTAGAGTTAGACAAAGCATTCTTTGACTTGATGCCAAAAGTATAATCCACAAAGAAAAAACTTGAAATTAATCAGAATTTAAAACTTCTATTCTGAAAGAGTCTAATAGCATAAAATGACAGGCTGTGAATGGGAAGAAATACTTGCAAATCCCAAATCCAACAAAGATATAGTATTCGGAATATATAATATACACAGTCTAATCTCCAAACTCAATAACAATAAAGGAAAATCCAATTAGAAAATGAATAAAAGGAGGTCCGGAAGAACATGGTGGATAGATAGCAGCAGCCTCGGAGGCTCTCTGAGAAACCGCACTTGAAATCCAGGAATGGTGCCGGGCAGGAAGTCCTAGGCAAGGGGGGATATTCTTTGTCAACCCAGGAACTAACTAAATTAAGAGAAACCAACTAGAAACGCAATCCTGGTGATACAGCAGGAACAGGTAAGGTCTCAGCACGGAAGCCGGACCTCGTGCCACTGGAATCTGTGATTTGAATTTCCTGTAGCCACTGTTGCATCCAGTCGGCACAGTGGGGAGAGAGGTGTGGAAGCTCAGAGACTGGGAAGTGTTGAATGGAGTTGGGAGCTGGGCTGGCCAGGTGCCCTGCATCGACCTGCGGTGAGTGAGCAGATCGGGACCCTTCCATAGAGAAGGAGGCTTCAGCGGAGGACATAATTGGACCCGGCAGACTTCCCAGAACAAGATGCTGCAGTGACTTCAGTCACATATTGCCCTCTCAAGCGGGATTGGTGGGGAGTGCCTGGCCTGTGAGAGGCCACTGGCTGAGACCCAATAGGCTAGCACAACCCAGGTCCAAGCACCTGGAAGTACACCCGAGTGGTGAAGCCTTTGGTAGGTTGACCTGGAGGGGTGGGCCCCGCATAGACTGCCCAGGTCTGTGTCTCCCTGGTGCGCTGCAGAGGGCAGGAACACCTAGCCGATGCAATTCAAACAGACTGTGGCCGACAGGGAAGGAAGCTGGGTCTCCTATATACGCTTATATATAAGGAACAAAGAATATGGGAAGAGGGAGCAACAAGAAAGGGTCCTCGGCCCCAAATTCTGAGAAACATGCAATAGCAGACATGGCACCAATAGACATAAAGCGCTATCTCCAAAGCCTCATAGACGAGTTCAGGAATGAAGTTGTTAATGACCTGAAGCAAGACATAAGCAGAATAGTTAGAGAAATGCTAATCACCACCCAACAAAAAACAGATGGTGGAATGGAAGAACAGAAAAATGCGGGAGAATTGTTTGATGGAGAAAATAGAGAAAGCATAGAATACATGAAGCAGGTTCAAAGAGATTAACAGGAAACTAAAAACTTCGAAAACTGGCATAACTGCTTGAAAGAAACTAAGGATAGATTATCTGAACTGGAGGTCAGATTCGTAATATGGGAGCATGAAATGAAAAACTGATTAAAAATAACAATAATAAAAACAAACAGCAACAATACAAAAGCTAGAAGATGATAAGAGGATCCATGAATTAAGAACATAAGAGAGGAAGTGGGGACACAAACAAATCAACTACAAAAGCTATTCACAGAAATAATCAAAGAGAATTTCCCTAATTTAGCAAATGGTAAAGATACTCTGATATATGAGTCATACAGGACTCCAGCCACCTACAACCCAAACAGAGCTACACCCAGGCATATAATAATCAAAATTCCAGAAATCCAATATAAGAACAGAATATTAAAAGCCGTCAGAGACAAGAAACAGATCATTTACAAGGGGACACCCATCAGAATTACAGCAGACTTCTCAGCACAAACCATCAAATGACAAAGAGCATGGGGGTAAATAATTCAAGCTTTGAAAGATAATAACCTCCAGCCAAGATTGATATACCCTGCACAACTGTCCCTAGAAATTGATGGAAAAACAAGGTGCTTCCAGGATAAAGAGGAACTAGGGGAATTTGCAACCACCAATTCAACTCTACAGAGAATACTGCAGGATAGTCTAAAGAAGGAAAAACCAAGATTCCAGAAATAGTGGCAGAGAGGCCACAATGAATGGAGCAGAAAACGAAATGAAGAAGACAAACTGACAACAAACGATAGAAAAACAGCTCAACAGAAATGAGGCAGAGAAAATCGGAAGGTAGGAACAGTTATTTTGGAGAAAACAAGACATCATAACAGCTAGTGCTGATTTAGTATCATCTTGATTTGAAGTCCCATCAAACTTGTATTCTTCTGTCTCCGTCGGTATTAAAAGGTATTAAAATCCAATCTTATTGGATTTTATTATATATGATAATATAAGCAAAAACTTTTATAGACAAAGAGTTTATATAGAAACCATTGTTCATTTTTCGATTAATTGGTTCTAAATACCCTGTAATAATGTCATTCTCTTGAATGGTTTTATAGTGTCTTGATATGTTTGGTGCTACAGTATACGAAGTTATACTCAAAGATTTTAAGGAAAGAGACACTATGGTAACTATTTTTATGTCATGATATCTTGTGGTGAAACACTATTTTGTTCAAATGGTTATGATTTGAGCTGCGCTGTTCTGTTGTTATGCCCTTTTTTATCTCAATCCCCCTTTTTAAAATTATTTACTTTTTCTTTTTATTTTTTTAATTAAGGGAAAAATAAATAAAAAATAGCAGGATACATTATAGTAACCTACTTTGATTTCCTATTAACTTGATTTGAAACCCTGTATTGCCCTCACCATCTTGTTTTGACTGATTTTCCTCTATTCTTTGCTTGATAGTACCAAGTTCAAAAGTATAGGCATAACTGTGAAGACCATAAGAATCATTATGATGCCCATTCCAGTTGACTATTATTTTCTTTTAAAATCCTGTAATGTCTCCAATGCTTTGGTTTTATTCTTTACTGTTTAGTTCAATTTTATTATAACTGCCAATTCTTCTTAAAATAGCAAGAGACAGTATTTAACCATTGTTGATCACCTTATATTTTGTTTTTTCATTATCTATTATGTCCGTCCTTTTGATTTGACTGACTCTGTTGTCTTGGGGGCTCATCACAGTGCTGCTGCTTAAGACAAAAAAACCCTACTCTTTTGAGATATAGAGTGTCAGGTATTATGTTCTAATGATGATAAAGTGACTAAGACATCTCCTTATATTCAAAGGATGCAGCCTCTTATATTTAAAATAAAGTATAGGAAATTGGCATTCTAGACATAGATTCTGATACTAGGACATTTGATCAGCTAAAGTGGCATACTCTCCTAAGCATTCTAAGAGGTTTCGGCAGGAGGATTATGAGTTCAAAGTCAGCCTGTGCAATTTAGTAACTTAGGGACACACTGTATCAAAATGAAAAATTTTAAAAGAGCTGAAGAAAAGGCTATGATTAACTCCCATAAAATCAAGACGTTAGAGTCTTACTTAAGAAACCATATATTTCATTCTGATATACTCTTGACAGTTATCAGAATACTATGGAAAATACAAATAAGATGAAAATTCTGCAGAACAAGTGCTTTATTACAGAAAATCAATATCCTTCAGAAAAACTCCCTGACCAAAACAGTATTTTCTATTCAATTTACTATCTTGGTATAGTAGATTTTTCCTAGCATTGTGACAAATGACTAATTACTTATATTGGTCAGAAAGATTTCTATGAGATTGGCCACCTTCATCTTCAGTTATTAGTGAGGTAATTGGTTCAGACTAGGAAGTAAGCAGCAGCACTGTGATGAGCCCCCAAGTCAACTACCTTGCAGAGCAAAAGATTTGTCAGGGTCTTTCAGTGTGTATTATCATCTGGGAAGAGGTCAGTATCCTCCAAAAGGAGGCAATCTCTGGGTACAGAGCCAAAACCAGTGGGATACAGGCTTTGACTCACAAGTGCGCACCCTGTGTTAGATGCTTAGTGATATATCTGGATCTCTGCAGAGCATCTGAGCTTTCCCATTGTGGAGCCAGGGTACCCAGAGAAAATGAGCTGGTCTAGCAGTCCAGGTAACCACAGTACAATGCTCTCCTTCACTTCTTTTCTACCCTTAACAGTATGAGTATGTGCTTCTAATTTCTTCCTTTGGCAAGTCTTTAAATGGAAGCTTCCAGAGGCAGAGCTCTAGTAGCCTTTTGGGATGCACTTCCTAAGAATAGGCTAGTATCGTCCTATCACCTAAACCAGACTGGGAGTTCCCCAGAGACACAATGCTACTTCCAATATGATGTCATCATTTCAGTCTTCTTCAGCCTGCTCAGGTAACACCCAATGCCAGGCTGTACCCACAGGAAGTGTTCTTTACAGGCCTTATTGATGAAGCAAAAAATGGGCATCTTCAACACTGATTATGGAAGAAATAAAGTTAGGTTTTTTTCCTCAGTGAAGAGTAGGAAAATCTGACTAATCAATGACCTTTCTCTAGTACATTTACTTCCAAAGTCCTCAATTTGCTGCATTTTTAATCCTTAGAACCACCCTACAAGGGAAGTTCTATAGATGGGCAAATAGAGGCCCAAAGCAATGGAGGTGAAGTGACTCATGCTGGATCATGCAGGGGATGAGTAAGCAGAAAAGCTGGGAGCTCAGAATTGTGAGTCTCACCGCAGGCCACCTTTCACAGCACACTAGCATTCATCATCACAACGCACACACCTTTGTGAGCAAGTCTAGTGTTTTGCTTATTTTACAGATTGAGAAAATAGCCTTGGGAGTTAAATTATTTACTCATAGCCACATTGAAGTTTACAAATAGGACCTTAAGCCCATATCTAGGTCCCTAATTTAAAGCTTTTCTTCCATTGTACATACATTCTTCATTTAATGACCAAGTTCTGTTCCTGTGATGAGGTTGTTAAACTGTAAAGGAAATTTTAAAACTTATAACCTGACAGTACATTAATGGCAGGAAAAGCAGGCCCAGCCCATTTAGACTCAGCTAGTCTTGAGATTCCCACATTCCAGCTGCAACTTGTAAAACAGACATAATTCAGCCAGAAAGTACATCCATCTTGTTGTGCTAACTTGCTTCAAGGACAGACTGCCTCAATTAAAGCTAATGATTGATTCTACTCACTCACCCAAGCCTCTGACATTCCTGCTCTATGATAATAAACCACCTTCAGCCCAGAACAAGTCTGCCTAACAACACAAGATGCAGACTATGTAAGCAATTATAAAATAACCTGCTATCAGCCTTTTGTACTTCCTGCCTAAAACATATATAAGTGTCTGTTTAACCCCAAGGTGGGGATGGTAACTTGGAACTCATTTTTCCCAATTGGCTAGTCTAATAAAGGATTACTTTCCAAATTCTTGGTGCCTGCGTGTCTTCCATCTGATTTAGTCCTGGGTTTTTCCACCACAGAATGAGTTTATCCCCAAATGAGGAATTGTATATTGCATGTACATTACAATATTTAGAACAGAAAATACAAAGAATACAAAGAAATGGTCAAAAGAAATCCCAACTTGATGACTTTGCTATTATTTGCATAACTGTTACGTGCAGTATATGACATACAACAACATAAAACTATAGCACCAAACAGTAAAATACAGCACCGTACAAGTAGCAAAAATTACAGTACTGCATAAACAAGGTGTCCATACAAAAAAAAGATAATGAGACTCTATAAAGAAGATGTTCAGAAGTGCACAAAATAAAAAGATAGGCCATAAGCCCGAGCACCAAACTGTAGGTGTGAAGCACACGCCTTTGTTGTACGTCCAGATAGCCATTAAACCTGGTATGTTATTACATGAGGAACATCTGCATACCAGCTCCTCCTAGAAAACTGCTCATCTACAAAACCTGTGAATAATGCAACACACCATCCTGTTATTGGAAACAGCTCCTGATTGAAGGCACTAATGCAGACCTTCTCCAGGATTTCTCACTTTAAATCCTGAATGGACACACTGGCAAGAGCTTGTCTAACCCATACTCCAACTACGACAAGCCTAACTAAGAAAAAGCAAGACAACTCATGCTTACCCTGAAACTCTTCTGAATCAAGTGGATGTCATCATGCAAAGTAAGTTTGATTGAAATGGATGACAGATCATAATGTTTTATTCTAAATTTTTAAGTCCTGTTTTCTATTTTAATTCATGTTTTTGTCTTATGAAACACTGAAGAAAAAAACAAGGAACTCAGTGGCCACATATCCACAGATCGCTCTCCATCCTTACCCACCTACCTTGTCTTGATTCAGTTCAGAAACAGTCCATATCTGTCAACAGCCAGCCAGTGCTTCCCACACGCTCTCATGCTTCATCCTCCCCATCTCCTCAGAAGCTTCACACAAACCCTCTGCCTGTGACCCCGTCTCTTTTCTTCCTTCTTTGGACACATTCATTCCTTCAGCACCATGACACATAAAACAACTCCCTTTCTTGCTACACATTCTCTGTGCTTCCTTTTATAACCAAACTTTTCCGAAAGAAAAGTCTAAAGACAATGTCTTCACTTTCTCCCCAGCATTACCTCCCTCATGCTCTCATCTGATCACTGCTTCTATTCCTTTAATTAAATAGTTACTGTCAAGGTCACCAACAACCACAATGTTGGTAAATCCATTGGATAAACTCCTCTATAGTGATCTGACTCTCCTTCACAGAGGCAATTTATAGATTGTTTCTAAAGTTTTCCTTCTTAAAACTTTTCTTGCTCAGCATTCTTAACACTACTGTTTGGCTTTCTGGTAACACAAAAATATGCAGCTCTTCAAGAAAGCTGCAGAACTAATTATCAGAAAGCTTTGTGGCTTTATCACCAGATACCCATATCTCAGCATGCAGCCACTATTCTCCAGCTTGCTTCTACAACTCAATCCAGTGTACCATGTGCTCTGAACTCGGAAATGTACAATGCAGTATTGTTAACTGTAGACCCCACATTGTAAAGTGGATCTCTAGGATTTATTCTTGTTATAACTAAAACCCTGTACCCTTTGCTTGTCCCTGACAACTATCTATTTTCTACTTCTATGAGCTTGACTATTTTATATCCTCTTCAAAGGGCTATAATGTGTTATTTGTCCTTCTCTGATTTTATTTCACATACAGCAATGTCCTTTTGGGTTCATTTATGTTGTTGCAAAAGGCAGGATACCACTCTCTCTTAATAATGTTCTACTCCCGATCACCAGAGGACCCATAGGAAGGTTGCTCTGGGTCTAACTGGGCCCTGCCCAGCAAACCCCAAGTGGCTGGGAGCCGCCTACGCTCCGCCTAGCCAACTGAAAGTGTGCACAACAATCTCCATCCTGTGATGCAGCCTCAGCACATGGCTTGGAGCCTGGTAGGGCCCTGATCAGCGTCCCCCATCAATTTCCCCCGGGAAGGTCCCTCTGAGTCTACTTGGGTTCCAACCAGGGACCTCAGAATGGCCCAGAGCCACCTGTATTCTGCCTAGCGAGCCAAAAGCTCCTATAGCAAACTCTACCCTGCGGTGCAGCCTCTACAGGTCATTTGGAGCCTGGTAAGGCCCCGCCCAGCATCCCCAATCACCAGAAGACCACCAGGAAGGCCCCTCCAGGTCTAGTTGGGCCCTCCCCAGTGACCCCCAAGTGGACCAGAACTCCATGCACACTGCCTTACAAGCCGAAAGCACACACAGTGATCTCCATCCAGTCCTGTACCCTCTGTATGTTGCTCATAGCCTGGTAGTGCCCTGCCCAGTATCCCCCATCACTGGAGGACCCTCAAAAGGTCCCTCTAGGCCCAATTAGGCCCTGCTCAGCAATCCCAAGTGGCAGGGAGCCAACTAGTAAGGCCTGACTAACCATCTCCACTCAATTTGGGAAGCTACTGCATTAAGGATAGATATTCTCAACCAAGAAACAACCGAGACCTTCCTTGCTTTCAGTTTCCCAAAGGGAATATACGAAAATGACAAAATGAAAGAGCAAAAGACAATCTGAAATCTCCAGCCCATACCAAGTATGCCGAGGAGACAAAGACATAGAAGAAAACAAAAGCCATACACCTGATACTCCTGAAATAATAGTGACTGAAGGAAAGAAACAACTCCAGGAATCTATAAAAGAACTCAGATCAGAAATAATCTCCCACATAAAAGAGGAAATGATAAATGTAATGAAAGAAATACTAAATGCATCTGAAGAGAACATAGTTAAAAAATTAAAGGAACACGGAAAAAAGATGGAAACCTTGAATGAACAATATAGGAAACAGAATGCATGAAACAAATTTAAAGAGACATCCAGGAAATCAAAATTTTCATTGAAAGCTGGCAAAACCACCTCAATGAAAGTGAAAATAGACTTTCAGACCTCGAACACAAGATTACAGCTAGTGAATAGGAAAGGAAAGATCTTTTAAAAATAATAATCAATAAGGAAATAACAATTCAATAGGTACAAGATGATGCAGAGAAAAAAAACATATGATTGACAGGTGAAAAAGGTGACAACACAAATGATATCAAAAGACTATTTACAGAATAGCCAAAAATTTCTCAAACATGAGAATGGAAACTGACATACAGATCAGTGAGGCATATAGAACTCCATTTAGCAATAATCAAAATAAAACAGCATCCAGACATATAATAATCCACATTCCAGAAATTCAACATAAGAACATAATATTAAAAGCTGCTTGAGACAGGAGACAGATTACCTTATAAAGAAAAGCCTATCAGAATCACAGCAGACTTCTCATCACAAACACTGAAGTCAAGAAGAGCATGGAGTGAAGTATCTGAGATTCTAAAGGAAAACAACTTCCAAACCAGATTGAAGTACCCTGCAAAACTCTCCATCAAAATGGATGGAGAAATAAGATACTTCCATGACAAAGAACAGCTGAAGAACTTCATGAACACCAAACCAAACCTATAAAGAATACTGAAAGACATAAGCAAGGCAAACAATTTATCATAAGGCAAAGGTAAAGAACCAACAGCAAAAACATAACATGACAAAAATACATCAATATATATCAGCTATAACCATTAATATAAACGGCCTCAATTCACCAATTAAAAAAAACAAACTGGTAGAATAAATCAAGACACAATATCCAACTATATGTTGTACACAAGAAACTCATCTAACCCAAAATGAAACTCATAAAATCAAAAGATAAAAAACAATACTTCATGCAATACGAGTCCACAACCCCCACCAAAAAAAACCCAGGGGTAGGTGTACCATTTGCAGACAATGTGAACTTCAAACTATGAATGATCAGAAGAAATACAAAAGATCACTACATACTAGTTAGGGGAAATCTTCAAGACAAAGAGATAATAATCTTAAATATATATGCTCCAAATACAGGAGCACCCAGCTATGTAAAACAAATGTTAATAGACATGAAAAACCAAATAAAAAAATAACTCAATTATGACAGGAGACCTTAACACTTCATCGGCATGAAGAGACAGATCAACTAGACAAAAACTCAACAAACGAATAACAGAACCGAATCACCCCTGTGAACAAATGGACTGGGTGGATGTATACAGAGTGTTTCACCAAACAACATTGGAATATACATTCTTCTCAGTAGCACACAGGGCAGTCTAAAATAGACTATGTTATACCCCATAGAACATGCTTCAGTAAATGCAGAAAATTGAAATTCTCCTATGCATGCTATCGGCTCATAGTGCCATGAAAATAGAAACTAATGTCAAAGACACTTATAACACTCCACAAGCATATGGAAATTAAAAAATACACTCCTGAGCAAACAATGGGTCATAGGAAAATTAAAGAATAAATTAAACAAAAATCTACATGAAAATGAAAATACAAATACAACTTACGGAGGAAAGCAGTTATCAGAGGGAAATTTATTGTGGTGAATTGTCACACCAGGAACACAGAAAAAACATAAATAAACAACCTGATGCTGTATCTCAAACATCTAGAAAAAGAAGAGCAAGTCAAACCCAAAGCTAAAAGAAGGGAGGAAATTGTAAAGATCAGAGCAGAAATCAATGCAATAGAGACTAAGAAACAATGCAAAGAAAATGAATCAAAGAGCTGGTTCTTTGAAAGAATAAATAAAATTGATAAGCCCCTAGCCAACCTTATTTTAAAAGGGAAAGAAAAAACTCAAATTCATGTAATAAGGAAGGAAAAGGGCAGAATCACTACAGACCCTGTGGAAATACAGAAGATCGTCCATACCTACTTCGAAAAACTCTACTCTCATAGGTTTGATAACACAGAACAAATGGACAGATTCCGAGAAACATGAACAAATATGAATCAAAAAGATGTAAAACTGCTGAATAACCCAACTTCAGTTAATGAAATTGAAAATGTAATTAAAACCTTACCAACAAAGGAAAGCCCAGGTCCAAATGGATTTAATGCAGAGTTCTACAAGAAATTAAAATAAGACTCGATTCCAACACTCTTCAAACTTTTCAATGAAACTGAAAAGGAAACAATTCTTCCTAACTCATTCCTGGAAGCAAGTACTACCCTAATACCAAAACCAGAGAAAGACCCAATCAAAAAAGAGAACTACAGGCCAATCTCCCTAGTGAATATAGAAGCAAAAATTCTCAGTAAAATGCTGGCAAACAGAATGCAGCAAATAATCAAGAAAGTTATACACCATGATCAAGTAGGATTCATCCCAGGGATGCAGGGATGGTTCAATATATGCAAATCAATAAATGTAATGCACTACATCAATAGAGTCAAAGATAAGAATCACATGGTCATTTCTATAGATGCAGAAAAGCTTTTGATAATGTCCAACACTCATTTATGTTAAGAACCTTAAAGAAAAGCAGACCAGATGGTCTTTATCTCAATATGATAAAAGTCATCTATGAAAAAACAATAGCCAGCATCATATTAAATGGCCAAAACCTAAAAGCTATCACTCTAAAATCAGGAACAAGACAAGGATGGCCATTATCACCACTCCTATTCAATACAGTGCTGAAATACGAGTTACAGCAATTAAAAAAAAGAAATAACAGGAATAAAGATAGGAAAAGGATAACTAAAATTTTAATTATTTGCAGATGACACGACACTCTACATAGAAGACCCATAAAACTCCATTGAAAGATTCCTAGGTATAATAACTAAATGTAGTAATGTAGGTAGATACAAAATCAATATACAATAATCAATACCATTCCTATACATTAACTACAAAATCACTGAGAAATACGAGAAGCCACACCCATCACACTAGCATCCAAAAAAAATGAAATACTTAGGAATCAGTCTAACAAAAGAAGTAAAAGATCTATTCAGAGAAAATTATAATACCCTGAAAAAAGAAATTAAAGAGGATCTCAGAAAATGAAAAGACATTCCTTGTTCACGGATATAAAGAATAAACATTGTGAAAATGGACATTCTCCCAAAATTGTTACACAGATTTAATGTACTTCCAATCAAAATACCATTAGCATACCTTACAGAAATAATCCCTAAAAGTCATCTGGAACCAGAAAAGACCTAGAATAGCAAAGGCCATTCTGGACAATAAAGGCAAGGCAGGAGGAATCACAATCCCTGACTTGATGTTATACTACAAAGCTACTGTAATAAAATCAGCATGGTACTAGAATAAAAATAGAACTGAAGATAAATGAAATAGATTAGAAGATACAACTACAACTACAAACACTTGGCTACCTTGTCTTTGACAAAAGGGATATACATTTTCACTGGAAGAAAGATAATCTTTTTAATAAGCAGTCTGGAAAAACTGGCTGTCCGTATGCCAAAAACTAAAACTAGACCCACACCTATCACATGTACTAAGGTGAAGTCAAAACGGATGGAAGATCTAAACATTAGGACAGAAACACTAAATCTGCTGGAACAAAAAGTAGGTAGAAATCTTGAACACATAGGCATCGGCAGAGAATTCATGAACAAAAATCAAACTGCAAGGGAAATATTTCCCAGAATCAGTAACTAGGATTGTGTTTTATTAAAAAGTTTTTGCATTTGAAAGAAATCTCCAACAGTGTAAATGAGAAACCCATGCATTCTGAAAAATTCCTAGTCTACTGTCCCTCAGACAAAGTATTTCTGCCTAGAACATACAAAGATTAAATGAAAAAAAACCAGACCCTGAAATTCAAAGACTGAATCAAAAAATGGGCATCTGAGATGAATACACAGTTTTCAGATGGAGAAATACAAATGGCAAATAAATAAGTGAAACAATGTTCAGCATCACTGGTCATTAGAGAAATGCTGGAAGGCTGTGGGGATAAAGGAACTCTTCTATACTGTTGGTGGGAGTGTAGACTGGTGCAGCTACTGTGAAGGTCACTCAAAAAGCTGGGATTTGAAGTCCCATTTGACCCAGCTATTCCATTTCTGAGCATACTCCCAGAAAAACTGAAAATACCATATCACAGTGATATACGTGCACCCATGTTTATAGTAGCACAATTTGTAATAGTCAAATCTTGGAACCGATCTAAATGCCCATCAACTAAGGAATGGATTAAAAAAGATGTGGCACTTTTATGCAATGGAGTACTACTCAGCTATAAAGAATGATCACATTGAGATTTTTACAGTAAATGGATGCAACTTGAAAGCATAGTCATAAGTGAAATAAATAAAACTCATGTTTGTAAATACTATATTGTCTCCCTAGTGTAAGAAATGGTAAAACTACGTAAGATACAAAATCCTCAATAAATACTGTGAAGGGGTAAGAATATGCTCAAAAAAGAAAGGAAATGATAACTCTGGGAAAAAGAGAAAAAAGGATGGGAAAAAAATATCTAAATTTGCATAAACACACTTAGGATAACTAAGATGATTGTGCTACAAATTCATTAATTCTTGGAATAAAACAGTTAACATTCATAGGATTGGATCTATTTTGCATGTTTGTGTCTGGTGACATGAAGAACTCTTGATGATCAGTATTATGCAAACTAACAACCATAGTTATGTTCCTACCACCTTGTTTTAAAGGCCTATATTGTTATTGTTTTTGGCTATTATCTTTTGTTATTTACTTGTAGTTTTTGTTCCTTGCTTTTCTAGTAATCTGTAGATATACATGTAAAGGCTTATACATGCCTAGAATTTCTCCTAAACAATTTACAAAAATCAATTCTATTGATTGCATGGTGCTGGCCCCGGGAGAGTTTAAGACCATTGCTCCCAGCAGATAAGTGCCTTCTCAGCTTCCAGATACACTGGACTAGGCTTAGGTTTCCCGGGCCTACCTGGACCATGCCCAGCAATCTTCTTTCAATTGGGGTAGCTGAGGCTGCACAAAATGAGTTCAAGCATGAGACACTGGGAGTTTAAGACCATTGCTCCCAGGGATTCAGCACCCACCCAGCTTCCTGAAAAACTAGAATAGGCTCCTGAGGTTTCACTGGCTTGACTAGACGACACCCAGCGACCTTCCTTCAATCCTGGGAGTTCCAGCCCATCAGTGCTAGCCAAGATAGAGCTCTGAACCATCACCCCAAGCAGTTAGGAGCCTGCTCAGCTTCCTGGAACACATGAGGTAGCACAGGTGGTTGTGGCTGACTAGGCCACACTCAGCAGCCACCATTCAGTCCCAGGAACCAAGGGCATAGGAAGCGATTTCCAACACATGCAAGGGAAGCTTTGGAACATTGCTTGAAACATATAAATATAGGAAAATGACAAGATGAAACACCAAAATGCAATCTCAAACCTCCAGCCCCATACCAAGAAAGCCTAGGAGCCATGTACATAGAAGAAATATAAGCCATACACCTGAAATATCTGAAACAGTAGCAACTGAAATAAAGAAGCAACTCCAGGAAGCTATAAAAGAACTCAAATTAGAAATAATCCCCCAGGTAAAATAAGAAATGATAAAAATAATGAGAGAAATGCTGAACACATCTAGAGAAGACACAGTTTAAAAATTAGAAGAACAATGCAAAAAGACAGAATCCCTGGATGAACAATATAAGAAACAACCAGAATGCATGAAGCAGATTCAAAGAGATATACAGGAAATCAAAAATTCCATTGAGAATTGTCAAAACTGCCTCAACAAAAGTGAAGATAGAATTTCAGACTTTAGGGGCTGGGGATTTAGCTCGGTAGCATAAGTGCCTGCCCTTGCAAGCAGGAAGTGGTGAGTTTGATCCCTGGTACCGATAAAAAAAATAGTAAAATAGAATTTCAGACCTTAAAGACAAGATTGCAACTAGTGAACAGGAAAGGAAAGATCTCCTAAAATAACAAGGAATTAGAAAATAAAACTTCAACAGGTGCAAGATGATGCAAAGAACAACAATGTAAGTTTGATAGGAATAAATGAAAAAGAAGAGGGCAACACAAATGCTATCAAGAGGCTATTTACATCAGTAATAGATGAAAATTTCCCAAATATGAGAATGGAAACTGACATATGGATTGGTGAAGCACATACAACTCCAAATAGCCATAACCAAAATAAAACTACAACCAGACATATAATAATCAATATCCCAGAAATCCAACATAAGAACAGAATATTAAAAGCTGTTAGAAAAGATAGATAACCTATAAAGGAAAGCCTATCAGAATCACAGCAGACTTCTCAATACAAGCAACAAAATCAAGAAGAGCATGGAATGAAGAAGTATTTCAGATGCTAAAGGAAAATGACTTCCAACCCAGACTGATGTACTCTGAAAAACTGTCCTTCAAAATGGATGGAGAAATAAGATACTTCCATGACAAAGAGCAGCTGAAGACTTCATGATCACCAAACCATCCCTGCCAAGACACTGAAAGACATTGTAGACACACAGGAAAAAACCCACTAAGCAAGGCAGACAAACAGAATGGAAAGTTAAAAGTACAACAGCAGAAAGATAACATGTTAACAATAAAGCACTATATAACAGTTATAACCATTAATATAAATGGTCGCAATTCACCAGTTAAAAGAAAGAGACTGCAGAATGGATCAAGAAACAACATCCAACCATATGCTGTCTAAAAGAAACCCATCTAACCCTAAAAGAAACTCACAGACTGAAAGGCAAAGGATGGAAAACAATACTTTATGTAACAGGAACCCCCCAAAAAAGCAGGGTTGGCTATTCTGTTTGCAGACAATTGTGAACTTCAAACCAAGAATGCTCCAAAGAGATAAAAGAAGTTAGGGGAAAATTCAAAAGGAAGAGATAACAATCTTAAATAAATATGCACCAAATTCCATAACACCCAGCTGTGCAAAGCAAGTATTCACAGAAATGAAAAATCACCTAAGTAATAATACAATTATAACAGGAGACCTTAACACACCATTGACAAAAAGGGACAGATCAACCAGATAGAAAATCAGCAAAGAAATAACAGAACTGAATCACACCTGTGAACAAATGGACTTGATAGATGTATAGAGCATTCCATCCAACAACATCAGAACATAAATTCTTCTCAGCAGTATATGGGACATTCTCTAAAATAGACCATAACTAGTCCACAGAACATATTTAAGTAAATGCAAAAGAATTCATATTATCCCATGTATGTTATTGGATCATAGCACCATGAAACTACAAATTAATGACAAAACAAACTGCAAAAACCACACAAACACATGGAAATTAAATAATACACTCGAGTGATCAGTGAGTCACAGAGAAAATTAAAGAAGAAATTAAACAATATCTACAAGCAAACAAAAATACAAATAGAACTTACCGGAATCTGTGGGATGCAATGAATGTGGTCCTCAGAGGAAAATTTATTGCACTGAGTTTCCACATCAGGAAAACAGAACAAATACAAACAAACAATCTGATGATATACCTCAAACATCTAGAAAAAGAAGAGCAAGTCAAGCCAAGCCAAAAGAATGGAGGAAATGATAAAAATCAAAGCAGAAATTACTGTAATACAGCTAAGAAAACAATGCAAAGAATCAATGAATCAAAGAGTTGGTTCTTTGAAAGAATAAATAAAACTAATAAGTCCCTAGCCAACCTTATATAAAAAAGAAAACAAAAAACTCAAATTCATGCAGTAAGGAATTAAAAAAGGTAAAATCACTGCAGACTCTGTGGAAATACAGAAGATCATAAACATCTATTTCAAAAACCTCTACTCTCATAGGTTTGTTAACACAGAAGAAATGGACAGATTCCTAGAAACATATGAAGTATGAAAGCTGGGTAAAGAAGATGTAAAACTGCTGAATAACCCAATTTCTATTAATGAAATTGAAAATGGAATTAAGTCCTTACCTACAAGAAAGAGCCCAGGCCCAGAAGGATTCACTGTCAAATTCTACAAAAAATACAAAGAAGACTTAATGCTGACACTCCTCAAATGCTTCACTGAAATCAAAAGGGAAGCAATTCTTCCTAAATCATTCCTGGAAGCAAATATTACTGTAGTACCAAAACCTGAGACAGAATCAACTAAAAAAGAGAATGACAGGCCAATCTCCCTAATAAACATAGATGCAAAAATTCTCAATAAATTATTGGCAAACAGGATGCAGCAAATCATCAAGAAGATTATACTCTACAACCAAGTGGGATTCATCCCAGGCATGCAGGGATGGTTCAACATACATAAATCAATTAAATGTAATCCACCATATCTATAAAGCCAAAAGTAAGAATCACATGATCATTTCTATAGATGCAGAAAAGCTTTTGATAAGGTCCAACACTAATTCATGATAAGTACCTTACAGAAAATTGGAATAGATAGTCTTTACCTCAATATGATAAAGGCCATGTATAACAAACCATCAGCCAGCATCAAACTGAATGTCCAAAAACTGAAAGCCTTTAACTTAAAATCAGGCATCAGACAAGGATTTCCCTTATCACCACTCCTATTCAACATAGTACTGGAAAAACTAGCCAGAGCAATTAGACAACAGAGAGAAATAAAAGGAGTAAAGATAGGAAAAGAGGAAGTTAAATTATCATTATTTGAAGATGACATGATACTCTACATAGAAGACCTCCAAAACTCCATTGAAAGACTCTTAGATATAATAAATAAATTCAGCAATGTAGCTGGATACAAAGTCAACATAAAAAATCAATAGCATTGGAGCTGGGGGTTTAGCTCTTTGGCATAAGCGCCCTGCCTTGCAAGCAGGTGGTCATGAGTTTGATCCCTGGTACCAAATAAAAAAAAATCAATAGCATTCCTATACACAAACAACAAAATCACTGAGAGAGAAATAAGAGAAGCCACACCCTTCACACTAGCATCACCAAAAATGAAATATTTAGGAATTAATCTCACAAAAGAAGTACAAGATCTACACAGGGAAAATTATAATACCCTGAAAAAGAAATCAAAGAGGATCTCAGAAAATGGAAAGACATCCCTTGTTCGTGGATAGGAAGAATAAATATTGTGAAAATGGCCATTCTCCCAAAACTTTTATACAGATTCAATGCACTTCCAATGAAAATACTGCTAACATACCTCATAGATCTAGAGAAAACACTCCTAAAATTCATATGGAACCAGAAGAGACCTAGAATAGCAAAGACAATTCTAAGCAACAAAGGCAAGGCAAGAGGAATCACAATCCCTAACTTGAAGTTATACCACAAAGCTACTATAATAAAATCAACATGGTACTGGAATAAAAACAGATCTGAAGATCAATAGAATAGATTAGAAGATAAAACCTCAACTAAAAACACACTCAATCACCTTATCTTTGATAAAGGGGCCAAACAAGTTCACTGGAAGAATGATAGTCTCTCTAATAAATGGTGCTGGAAAAACTGGCTCTATATCTGCTGTAAACTAAAACTAGACCTATGCTTATCATCATGTATTAAACTAAAATCTAAATGGATCAAACATCTAAATATTAAACAGAAACACTAAATCTGTTGGAATACAAAGTAGGTAAAAATCTTGAAGACATAGAGGTAGGCAGAGAATTCATGAACAGGAATCAAACCGTACAGGAAATACTTCCCAGAATCAATAACTGGGATCAACTCTTATTACTGTGGAAGTCAGTCTGGAGATTCCTCAAAAAGCTGGGATTGGAAGTCCCATTTGAACCAGATATACCACTTCTAGGTATATTCCCAGAAGAACTGAAAATATCATACCAAAATGATATATGTTCACCCATGTTTATAGAAGCACAATTTGTAATAGCCAGATTTGGAAACAACCTAAGTGTCCACCAACTGAGGAATGGAATAAAAAATTGTGGTGTTTTTATACAATGGAGTACTACTCAGCTATAAAAATGATCACATTGAGATATTTATAAACAAATGGATGCAACTTGAGACCATACTCATAACCAAAATAAATCAAACTCACATATATAAATACCATATAGTCTCCCTAGTGTAAGTAATAGTAAGAGTGTATAAGATTTTATGGTAATTGTGATTCCCCATTACATTGCTTTGAAGCCTTATAATGTTATCATTCATGAGGTGGAATGGTTTTTTTCTGTTTTGTTTGGTTTTATTATGTGTAATGATATGAACAGCTATTCTGAAGAAAACAAGACATTATGGAAGCCATGGCTGATTTAATATCATCTTGCTTTGAAGTCTTACCATGCTTTTATACTTCTATTTCCATTGGTTCTATCAGGTTGGGTCTTACTGGATTTTAATATGTGTGATAGTATAAATAAATTTGTATGGAAAGTGAGATAATATAGTACCATTCATTTTCTGTTCATTTTCTGTTATTTGGTTCTGAATTCTCTGTAATACTTGCATTTTCCTGAATAGTTTTATACTATTTTGTTATGCTTGATATTATTGTATGAGAATGTATGCTCAACTATTTAAAAAAGAGACATTATGGTAGCTACTGTTAATATCCAGTTGTCTTATTGTAAAGTGCTATGTTGCTTACATTATTCTGTTCTGATCTGCTCTGTTCTGTCCTCCTTTGTCATCTCTTTAAAATAAAATTTTAAAAAAAGAATCAACTGTACTATACATGATGATATGAACCGCTACTATGAAGAAAAAGAAACATTATGGTATCCATTGCTGATTTCCTATTGTCATGCTATGAAATCCAATAATGCTTTTATTCGTTGTTAACAATGGTCCTAGTCTGTTTTGTATTATTTGATTTCAGCATACATGAAGATATGGACAGCTGTTCTGAAGAGAACAGAAGACATTAGCGTAGCCATGGTTGATTTTCATATTGTCTGGTTTGAAAGCCTATAATACTTTAAACTAAACTTTTCTGTTTTGATCAGTTTTACACTATTTTGTTTTGTATGACTTGTTTTTGCTTTTCTAGTATTTATTTAAAGAGAAAGAAACAAAAACTACATGGAGATAAAAAAGGGTAGAAATAACACAGAATTACAGAAAAATAAATGGTAAGAAATCACTAGTTGATAAGTAACATATTGTCGTCTTAGAAATAGTTGCTCAGGTTACAAAATTAAAGTAGGTAAAGTGACATTCAAATAGTGACACTGCCAACAGTTCTGCTCAATGATCTAACAAAAACTTAGTAATATGGTTATCAGTCCTACATTCTTGTTTTTTATCTTAAAGAGGGTAAGATTAAACATATCAAAACAGAAAAAAACAGCTGAAAAAACCATTTAAAGAAATACAGATTTCAAAGCAAATCCACTGGAGATATTTACTGTTTATCTAATCATCTCTAGTTACTTCCAAATAGTTGTCCCCATCCTCATGCACATTAATATATACTGCATATTATAGAACTAACCAAATCATTACACAATGATGAAGGCTTTTTAGGTCTTCAAGATCTGACATTGGGGAAGACAATAACAACTACCATAGTGTCTCTCATTCTCTTCATAGTACCTGCCCTTATCTTTACATAAGCTGAGATTAAACTTAAGAGACTAGACTAATATCACTCTGATCAGTGAATAATAGTATTGTTAGATTTTATATCATAATGCTACAGAATTAGCATTGGGTTTCCTAGTGTCTCTTCTTTTTCAGAGTGTCTGTTCATTACATCTTGCATTATATAATCTGTTCCCATAAATAGTTTTAAAAAATCTTCTCATGTGTGAGTTTCTACATGTATAACTATCCTCTCTGTATTATAGGGAAAAACAAATCATAACAAGACAGCAAAACAAAATTCCTAGAAAAACATGCAATGAAAAAGACACATAAGACCACAATATTAGGTGATCTACCATAGTTACTATGCTTTCTCTTGTTATTGTCAATAGACTTGTCCACATCATCAGGCTTAATATAGTTAGGCATAGTATTACATAGCTATTTTTATAAAAACACAACTTTGAAAACATTGCAGGACTTGAGAGTGGTTAATAATCAAAACCGGTATGGATATCTTTTACATCTTGTCATCTTCAGAGTAGTTGCCTCTATTTTTAGGGTTGATACTATCAAGCATACCAAATTCAAATAAAATCAGCCAAGGCAAAACTGCGGTCTAATGAATCAGATTCAAATAAGATCAGTCATAGTAAGACAATGCAGGTAATACAGGGTTTCAGTTTAAGTTAATAGGAAATTAAGGAGAGTTACCAGGGTACAACCTGCTATTTTTGGGTCAGATGTCTGTGCCCTCAAATCTGATATGAGTGTACAGACCAGAACAAATTAAATTCAAACTAGACAGGGTGATAAGACTACTGTGTCTTTTAAATCCTGATACATTATGAACAATGACCTCTGCCTTTTTTATAGTGTATCAAAGCTATCTATACTAAAGATTATAGCTTACTGTCTCTGCCTCTTGTCTGCTGCTCCACTTTACTGCTGTAATTTGTCCACTTTACTCCCTCATTCCACTGTCTGCCCCGTTCATTGAGGGCTCTCTGCCACTGTTGCTGGAATCCTGGTATTCCTTCCTCTTTCTCTCTCTGGAATGTCCTTCAGCACTCTGTAGGGTTGGGTTGGTGGCCACGAACTCCCACAGTTCCTCCTTGTCTTGCAAGCATCTTTATTTTCCATTAATTTTGAGAGAAAGTTTTTCTGGGTATATGAGTCTTGGTTGCAAATTATTTTCTTTCAGGACTTGGAATATTTTCCCCCATTGCCTTCTCGATTTGAGAGTTTGTGTTGATAAGTCTCTTGTTATTTTGGTAATTTTTCTGTTGTAGGTTATCTGCTTCTTTTTCCTGGCTGCTTTTAGTATTCTGTTCTTTTGGTAGATTTCTGGAATCTTGATTATTACATGTCTGGGTGTAGATCTGTTTTGTTTGTTTCTGTAGGTAGCTGGTGTACTGTATGCCTCTTTTATCTGGATATCATTTCTTTGCCCTATACATGGGAAATTTTCCTTTAATATATCTGTGAATATTCTTTGTATTTCATTTTTGGTTGCTCCTGCTTCCTCACTCACATGCTTTATTCTTAAGTTATGTATCCTTTTGTCATCTTCTAGCCTTTGAATTGTTTCTTTCTGGTTCCTCGTTATTTTTAAGAAGTCTTTTCTTTCACGATCATATATCATAAGTCTCTCTTCAACTTTCAAAAGGCTAACTTTAGTTTCTGTCAAAGCATTTTGCCAGTGTTCAATGGAGTTTTTAGTTTCCTGGTAATCTCTTTGGATCTGTTTCATGTATTCTAGGTTATGTTTAAATTCTTCTTCAGAAGTTTCTCTTTCTTTTCTTATTTCCTCCGTTCTTCCAACTGTGTTCTCTTTGGTGGGGCTTATCATTTCTTTAATTAATCTCATTATATCTTGCCTCACTTGGAACAGAAGTACAGTTTTAAATTTGTCTATGAGGTCATGAAGGTATTTCTTTATTTCGGCTGATGCTGTGTCTAGTATTAGATGGTCACTGTGCTGGTTCTCTTCTGTGTTTACTTCTCTTAGGCTTATTTTCTCACGTTCGGCAGCTGGAGATTATATTTTTATTTCTATCTCTTGTTATGTTTCTGGTTTCTTTCAGACTGGAGTGTCCTGGGGGTCTCTGGCCCTGTCTGTATTGCTTAGGGCCTTTCCGAAGCATGCTGATTTGAGTTTTTGCTGCTCCCCAATTTGCTGTTATCAGAGGTAGGCAGGGATACAGGGATGGTGCCGGCTAGCCTCGAGCCTCTGTGCCAGTCAATCCAAAAGTTAGCCTGTACTTTGTGGACGTCACAGAGTCACAACTATTTTGTATCTGCTTATTGGGTCCCAATCAGAGGCTTGGTTCAGCCCCAGGAGATCCTGCCAGTTCTCTCTGCACCAGAAATGGATGACTAATGTCACTGCGGCACAGAGCTCTGCCAAAATCCCAGCTGTCCTCTACCATGCCTCTCTGTGCTAGGAGAAACTATCTAACGTCACCACAGTGCTGGGTCTGCCCAATTCCAAGATGTCCTCCACTAGTCCTCTCTGTGTCGCTGATGCCGTCATGGTGCCAGGCTCTGCCCAATTTCAAGATGTCCTCCGTCAGACTTCTCTGTGCCAGGGGGACTGTCTGATGTCACCACGCCCTGAGCTCTGCCCAATTCCAAGATGTCCTCCAGCCAGTAACAGCAGCCACGGGGGACCCAGTCCCTAGTACTCACTGGGACTCAATGCAGATCTTCCTCTTCATTCCACTGCACCTTGTGCTGCTCTTCACTGCATTCCTGGCACAGCGTGGATCAGTCAGAAAACTGCATGGTGTCTGGCTTCAGAGCTCCAGAACTTCTTGCTGTCTCCTCCGTCGCAACCAGGTGGCCCTGGCTGCTTTGCGGGGTCCCAGGTCTCAATTTCCAGCAGTTGCCAAAAGCCAATACAGCTTTTCCTCTTGGATCCACTGGTCAGTGTGCCATGTTAAAGGTGCGGGATTCACAGACTCCCATTATCGGCAGCTGCAGTCTCAGCACGACCTTAAATCTTCCAGCCGCTCCTAGTACATCGTGGAATGGGGCTCAGTGATTACATCGGGCTTCAGCTCTCCATCTGCGCTTTTCCTTACTTTTCCCAGTTTTATTTTTCCCTTCAGTTACCACCTTGGTTAATAAGAATTGTTATCCATTTGTCTGGCCCTGTCCGTTTTGTCATATTCTAGCATTTAATATCATTTTGTGTTACTTCTTTGTGTGTGATGATGTAGACAACTACTCAGAAGAAAATAAGAAACATTATGGTAGTCACTGTTGATCTCCTGTTGTCTTGGTTTGAAATCATGTGTCACTTACATTGTTTTGTTCTGATCTGCTTTGTTCTGTTATGGTTTTTGGTTTACTCTCTTCACAACTAAAAAAAAATAATGTTCACTGTATGTATAAGAGGACAAAAGCACTTTATCCATTCATTTATTAGTGGACATTTTGCTTGCTTTCATGTTTCACCCATTGTTAATAGGGCTGCAACAAACACAGGAATGCAGCTATCTCTTCAAAACTCTAAATTTCAACTCCTGTGTTTAATTCTTGGCAAAATTAAAGTAACTTAAACGCTATAATAAGTATGATATAAGTCAGAGAGGAAATGTTATATCTTAGGGCCATTTGCTAATCACACAGATACATGTATTTCCATGAGAGAATAAAAATTAAAACCAGAGCCTACATATACCATTTAACATGAGGAAAATTTCCGGCAAGTGTTTTTCCCCTGGAATAAACCACAGAGCTATTGTTACCATTTACTGAGTGCCTGCTGTTTGCCGTATTCTGAACTAATAAGCCTTTTATACATCTTAGTTCAATTAATTCCCATAACTCATGTGTACTTTCTTTTACCATTCCAGTTTTACAAGAAGAAATTGAGGCTTAGAAAAGTAACTTGTTCAAGGTCACAAAGGTTTACATGGTACATCCAGTTTTGAAATGCTGGTCAAGTTTAACTCCAGGCTCATCTTTTTTACACTTATATTCCCATGCCAGGATCAGCATGGAATACTTTACATACACAGTACATGTTAGTTCTTAGACAGCTATGTGAGGGACACATAGGTTGTGTTCTATAGATTAAAAATTCAGAAATGCTTATCTTGCAGAAAATAACCACAAAGATAATTAAGTGGTAAAGCTAAGATTCAAATCCAAATTTAATACAAAAGTCCATATTCCAGGGTGTAGCTCAGTGACATAACACTTACCTAGGAGGCATCACAGCCTTACCAGCATGAGCCAATGAAAACATGATACATGTCACAAATCTGTGTTTCCTGTAATTTTTAATTTTCTAGTGTCCACACAAAAAATAAAAGAAATGTGTGAAATTAATTTAATAATCTTTTAACCCAATAATTTAACCCATGTTAGGGCTTATTTCTAGGTTACCCCCAAAGCCATACATGCACATACAAGGGCTTTTCAGAAGTAGCTGAATCTAGGAGGGATAATACTGGGATTAAGAACTATGCTAAATCCATTTAGTTATCACCTCCCATGAGGTGTCAGAAAATGCTTAGGTCAGGTGATGGCCAAGCTCTCCCTAGAAAGATGAGGCACAAGACAGACAAAACTCATACAGGGTATTTCTGGCAATCAAACAGCCATGCAACACTCAGACATTAAAGGATGGCAGCAGAGGGGCTGGGAGGCATTTTAGGGAAAGACCTGGGAGGGTTGAAGTCTGGGTGCACTGAGGCTTTGTTGTGTTTTCAGGTATCTAGAGAAGGTAATATTGGGAAATGGAGGTGAATCAAGGGAGGTCAGTACTTGGTGAATAAGTGCACTGAGAATTTTCAGTAAAAGAAACTTGTAACTGAGTTGCTGTTAATCATGCTAACCAGACAGTGATGGAGAAGCAGGAGGGGCAAGTCTAGAGGCAAGAGGACTACTCCGAGGCCTCTGCAGGACCCTTGGAAGGAAAGGCCCAAGCACAAACTCACTACACAAAGCTGTGGACAAATAGCCCTGTGAGAGCCAGGATGAGTCCTTACGAGGGTCTGAGAAATTGACACTGCCTGGTCAATCTCTCTCAGGAGGAAAAGCAGAAAATTCTGGAGTCAGAATTCATCCTCCTGGGTTATTTGTTTGTTTCTCCATACTACTGAGGAATGAATGCAGGACCTTCACAATGACCTACATTCACAGCCTTTTTCTTTTTTCTTTCTCTTTCTGAGACAAGGTCTTGCTAAATTGATAAGTTAGCCAGGCTAGGCTCAAACTTATGATTCTCCAGTCTTAGCTTCCCACAGTGCTGGGATTACAGGTACCTTCACCAGGGCTGCAAACTTCCTCTGTGAAAGTGGCTCCTGCTACTCACCACCTGCCCACCAAACTGACTTCTACTGATCATTTAAAGATACAAACACTCCCATTACCAGCACCCATGGCCAGCCCCAAATGCTTCCTCTGTGAGTGAAGACAAACCTGGGTTCTCTGAACCCTCTACTGCAAACATACTCTGCCACTTGTATGATTTGTTCTTTCCATTCCCTTGATACAGCTTCAAAAGTTTCAAAATTGAAAACTGACTTGGGTGTTTATGACTACAAAGTGAGGACAAATACAGCCCACATATTTAAAGAAAGGGGAATAGGTGTATGTTACTGAGGTTAGGCTGGGGCTATAGTCACCAAACAAAGCTTGCTTTAGGACTTCAGACACCACAGGCTAAACAGCTGCTTAATTTGTCATTGGCACCCTTTCCATAAACCAGGCAGGTATTATTCTTAGGACTGCTTCCATGATGCATCTGTTATTTAATGGAAGCAGTAAAGACAATGGGAAGCAATGAGAAGTTATTGAACATAGACCTTATTACAGCTGAACACCAACACATGTGACACCTTCACTATAAAATCTCTTACTGAAATAAAGTTGAGCAACAATCTTGGTTTCTTTCTATTTTGCTGAAAAGTATTTCAGCTGTGTCCTTTAAGTTTTGGGGTAGTCAATTTTTAAAATTAAGGATTATTAAGAATCAGAAGTAATGGGTACATCACAGAAATGTTGCCATCATTATCAAGTTATTCACAAATTGTTTTCCAGTATTTAGAATCAAGAGAGACAACCGGATGTAAGAGAAAGAAAAGGTAAAAGTAAACTAATATGTACTGAGCACCTACTAAGTGCCAGGCTCTGGCTAAGCATCTGCTTGCTTTCTTCCTTCATACATTTAATGGACTTTTACGAAGCATGTGCTGTCTGTCAGCAGTGCATTCAACAGTAAGAAGAGAAAATAAGCCAGGCACAGTCCCTTCCTGCATTTGCTGGGGAAGGTAAATAGGAAGTAAAGCATTCCTGGTGTCATGAGTGTTCAGAGGAAACTGCACTTAGCAAGAGCTTCTGAGAGGGAGGCATAACTGGATTGGCACGGACAGGACCAACTGCCAAAGCCTCACAGCTGAGCACTAGGAGCCCAGGGTTGGAGACAGCATGTTCCAAGGGCCAGGGCAAAAGAAGCGTAACAAGTATGTGTACTGCCTGGTTGATAACAGGGGTAATCTGGCTGGACCAGATTGCAGGGTGGTGCTTCAGAGGAACTGGAGATAGGAGGTCAGCATTGTAGTCACCACATAAAATGTAAATTTATCCAAAGATGCAACAGGACAACATTAAAGGATTTTTAAGCAGGAAGTAATTAAATCAGACAGTCTTACAAGCAACCACAAATCCTCATAATAATCTTTTAGGGTAAGAAATATTGCCCTTTATGAAATTTCATAAGGATGAAGAAAGATTAGTAAAGCTGTGTGACTTTGTAAAATGTAGTCGAGTTTTGGAGGAGGACTTGCAGCAGTCTGACTCAAAATCTCTTTTTTCTGCCTACTACCATCTATTTCTAAGCAGAAAAAGAAAAACTACAGAAAATTCTTAAAGATGATTTCAGCTAATCATTTACAACTGTTTTACCAAAATCGAGTACACAACTGACTCTTGGCATATGAGAACATTTGCATTCTCCCCATCATGACCTAAGTCAGAAAAGTTTACTGTCTTAGTCACTTTCTCATCTCTGGGACATAATACCCACACCCACAGCTTCAGAGCAAAGGGTTACTTTGGCTCATGGATAGTCTGTCATCAGCTATCAAGGTAGGTTGGTATGGTAGAGGAGAGCTGCTCACTGCATGGAAAATAGGAAGCAGAGCATGAATCCAGGAACAGGGCAAAAGATAAACTCTTCCAGGCCATGTCCCCAGTGGTCCATCTCTTTCTGCCTTTTAACAACAAATCAGCTGTAAGACCCATAATGCAATTACCTTGCCAAAGCCTATGGGGAACATCTAGTCAGAAACTATAACATTTCCTAAACTATAGTAACACAGACAAAGCAAACACTCTGGAAAAAGAAGCAACTGGACCACCAACATCTCATCCTTCAGACAAAAGAGAGATGATCCTATGAACTCTGTGTGCACAGAATGACAAGTCACAAGTTTCACACATGGAAGATCATAGGAAGGCCATCTGTCCAGCCACTTCCCAAACTCATGTTCAACATACCATGAAGTAGTCATCAACAACATTTTAAATAAGAGCAAGTGTAATATCTATGGATACAACCACATTTTCCACATTACAACTGTTTTGAGTATTCAAAGACTCATCACGAGAGGCAAAATGAGCTCAAAACCAAAGTACTGGTGGCAGAAGTTCCTGTTGCCAAAGTAACTTTCTGTCCAAAGCAATAAATCCATGTGTGAAGAATCACTTGAGTATTATGGCTTTCCCCTCAGTCTGAAGAGCCAAAAGAAGTCAACACCCTAAAAGGAAAACAAAACAAAACAAAGGAAGAAGAAATCTCAGTTTCATACCCTGACAAAAGAACTTACTACTAGGAAAAAGGATGACATTCTGGCTCATGTGAACCCTGGTAGCCATCCCTGGCAATACTTAGCTGAGACTCTGACTTGGCCTCTGCTTGGACAGATCACCTCCTGCTACTCCTCAGCAGCAGACAGGGCATGTGGTCATTATGCAGGAGCTATGGACATCAAGCCAATGATGGTTATGTTCAGTAAAAGACTCCTGTGTCACCTGGAGATCTTTACTATCTTCAGGTCACCTGTAAGATATTTGGTCATTTCGAAGACCTACTGATGGTGGCTGAAAGCCCCTCTTATACATAGGAGGAGGACATTTATCAAACTGAATCCTGCTCAGTTCACAAAGAAAAGATGTTCTTCCTTTAAAAACATATTAAAAATTTAAAACTTAAGACTGAGTAAAATAATGAATAGCACTGGATATTGGAAACAGTGAAGGAGAAACTGGCACTTGCCATTAGACAGGCAAGTGAACTGGTCTGACTGTGTTTGTGGCACTTCAGCAGTTTATACACTGCTTTAAATGTTAATGCCCTCTGTCACTTAATAGGTTACTCCCACTAACCTACCACGTTCATATAAGCATGAGTGTAAAGAGCGATAAGAGTAACAGGGTGAACTAAGTAAATATGAGAAAAACAAATTGAAATATATAGAAATTAAAATATTTAATAATTTTTCTTGGTACTGTGAATTAAGCCCAAGGAGACTGAGATATATCCCTAGCCTTATTTTTCAAGACAGGCTCTTGCTAAGTTGCAGTTATGGTTTATACTTAGATGTCCCCTAAGAGCTTCATACACTCATAGGCCAGGCTTTTAAAAGATGACTGAATCATGGGGGACTAGCTAAATGATCTGATAAAAGGTGGGGCCTGGTCAGAAGAGGTGGATCCCTGGAGGGGCATGACCTGGAAGGGTGCATCTCCCTCACCACCTGGTCCCTTCACTCTCTGCTTCCTGCCGATCATGAATATGAGCAGCTTCTCCACTACCATGCCCCTCTGCTATGCTATTTCTTCCTTGGAGCCACAAAAACACAAACTGAAACATGACCCAAAATAAACTTCTTCTTTAAATTGTAGGTGTTGTCTACTATCTCAGCAACAAGAAAGTGACCAACACAGTTGCCCAGGATGGCCTCAAATTTCTGATTCTCCTGCCTCTGCCTTCCAAGTAGATAGAACTACAGGCACGCAGCACCACAACCAGCTTAATAATACATATTAACATACATAAAATGTCAGGTTCCAGAAGCACAACTGAAACACAAAACCAATGCAATTTGTAGGAAGAGAAACCAAAGAGCATAGGGAGTTTTCAGAAGCAGGGATTATCAGAACTGGCATACACTACAGGCAACATTAGGAGAACCCATAGGTACTTGCTAGGATGAATCAAGGCCATATTAACAGAGAAACACACATATAAAAAAGGTTACTGTGAGAAATCCAAGTCAAAGCCTGTGTCGTATATGGGAAGAGAGCTAGAATGCACAGCATTTGTATGGTTGGGCTGAACTCTTACAGAAAAGTTGACAGCAATCTAGTGAAACTTTATGGTGTCCAGAGGCAGAATGACTTGCCTGAAATCACATCACTAAGCTGCCAAATAGATTGCAACCTTCAATGCTGTTTCAGTTCACTATTCTGGTTGCCTATGTAAAAAACAGCAGAATCCATGGAGAGCACTTACCAGATGTGCTGACTGGTTCTATCTGCAGTGAGCTGATGAACACCAGACGCCATGAGCTGAGTACCGCTAACTAAGCCTCTGCCCCATTGGCACGTCAGTATCTACATGAGTGTGTCTGACCACCACTAAAATGGCTCATCTCAGATGCTGTCTTGTCCTAGCTTCCTCACATGGAAGATGCCAGAAAGGACATGATGGGAAATGATGGTTTCTCTTCCATGTCTTTTCCACAAAGCTCCTTTGGTGAGAGAAGCTAGCAGCAGCAGCATCATATGGTTCAGCTAGGTCACACCTGCCTGCAGGCAACACACGCAAGACTATGGTTTTCCTCCTGAATGAAGGCAAAACAAGTTACAGCAACACACAGGTAGTGGACTCACAGAGTCACAGTCCATTTGTGCTTCATGTTAACTTTTCTAGCAGTGCGAGAGGTTTCAGCTGGTTCCCATACTCTTACACAGTCTCCACTGGACCAGTGGCACTTGCCAGAGAATACTGAAAATCAGCTAAATCCTATGGATGGAAATAAGACTTTTTTTCTTATTTAAAGCTTCACAGCCCACATCCAGTTTCCAGTCTTTCATATAAGGACTTAGAAGCTGTCATTCTATTCTAACAATACATCAATAAGCTAGGCTGAGCAATGTAAAAAATTATCAGCTCTTCCTAGATTCATGAGCAAACTGAGCTCACAGGTATCTAATGCCTACAAGATCCAAGTAACTCACAAGTGAATACAAAGAAACACAATTTCCTATAGCAGAAAGCTCCATAGGTAAAAATGCTGCGTAGTAAACCTCAAACTGTTACCAAAAAATGTTGCATGCTGTGAGGACAAGTCAGAGTTAAAAACTCTCAGGGATATCTAAGGGCTCGATCAGGCTCTCACAATACAAAAATGAAAAAAATACCCTAATACCTTGGCAGTGGGTGGGGGAGAAAAGTAATTTTTAAATGCATCAGAGCATTCTGTTTACTCTCATCAAGGCCTGCCCTCAGGAGAAACTACTTTACCAGAACCTGATCTGTTGGTCTTTATCAGAGCTTAGCTGACCCTAAAGGGAAATACTCAGTTCAAGCACCCTCTAGTCCTTCTGTCTCTCCTAAGAGGGTGAGAATTGAGAAACACTTGTGAAGGTTTACAGCCCTGGGGCACAGGTTCAGTAAAGGATGTATTCACAGGCCTGCACAACACCCTGCACATGCAAAGCGCACACACACACACACACACACGTTATCACCACATCACTAAAAGTCTATTTACCTTAGTTCTATTTTCCTAGTACTTCATGACCTGCTTTCAACCAAAAGCCACAAAACATATTAAAAGACAAACAGCACAGTCTGAAGAGGCAGAACAAGCATTAGAACCTGACTCAGATATGGCAGGATTATTAGAATTATCAGACTGGGAACTTAAAATAACTATGATTAATAAGCCAAAGGTTGCAGTGGATAAAGTACAGTTTGTAATAACAGATGGGCTATGTGAAGAGAGATGGGACTTATAAAGGAGAACAAAAAAGAAATATAAAGATGAAAAATCACCTACAGAAACAAAGAATGTCTTTAATGGGCTCATTAGTAGATGGGTCTGAGCAGAGGAAAGATTCTCTGAGCTTCCAGATATGTTAATAGACATGTCCCACACTGAAAGGCAAAGAGGCAAAAAGAAACTGAAAAAAGAATCAGAATGGAATACCCAAAAGCTGTGAGACAAATACACAAGGTATATATACATATAAGGGGAGTAAAGAACTGCAGACTAAAGAAACAGAACAGCTATTCAAAGCAATAATCATTGTGAATCCATTCAAATTAATGTTAGGCACCAAACCATATATTCCAGAGGCAGAATATCAACTAGGATAGTGTCATGAAAATGAAGCAAAAAGGGGGGGGGGCGTGGAACAAAGATGGCAGATAGATAACAGCCAGCCATAGAGGCTCCCTGAGATAGTCAATTTAGAATTCAGCATAATACAGCGTGGGGAGCCCCAAACAGAGGGAGATGAATTCTCTCATCCCAAGAAGAAACTAAGGTAAAAGAACCAATAAAACATACAGTCCCAGCTGGCCACGCCATCCTGCAGCCCTGAGTGCCTCCGGGTCACCCTCGGCACACCGAGACAGGCCTCCCTGCGCCACCACACTCTAGCTACCACCTGCAACTCTGTCACCACAGGCCCCACGCAGGCTGGGGGAGTGGAGCAACTGGGTGCCCACCAGCTGCCCCCACCCCCACCACCGTTGCTGCCTCCCCGGACCTGGGCCACATCCCAGAAGGCAAGAGGAAGAGGGCATGTTGCAGCATCACAGACGCGGGACTGGACATGCTGGGATGCATTTCTGCCTTTGCCCTCGCTGTTCGCGCGAGGACCCACGCCTGTGGCACTGGCGCTGAGCAGGCCCGTTCCACCTGAGGCCCTGGAAGTCCCTGGGTGGGTGAGTGTGTCCTCACCACTGACAGGCCTGTGTAGCCAGAGACCCACGGAGCCGCCACAGCAAACGGAGCCCAGAGAACCTGCTTCTGAAAACACTTCTTCAGACAATAATCAAAAATACAGAACCAGAACTTTCTGGTTTCCTGCCATGCTTGACCAGTTTCAGGGAATTGGGCCTGCCTGCCTGTGCCCTTAATTCTGGACTGGGTGGCCTGGGGTGAGTGACCCATACCATCCCAAGTCCCTGGGCTTAAGATACCTCAGATAACAGCAAATTGGGGAGGTCAGAAAAACCCCAGTCATGCTTTGGAAAGACCCTAAGCAATACGGAGAGGGACAGAGACCTCCCCCCACCAAACACACCAGTCTGAAAGAAACCAGAAACATGACAAGAGACAGAAAAAAAAAAAAAAAAAAAACCTAAGCCACTGATCCTGGAAAAATAAGCCCAGGAGAGGTAAATACAAAAGAGAACCAGTGCAATAATCATGCAATATTAGACACAGCATCAGTGGATATAAAGAAATATCTTCATGACCTCATACATGAATTTAAAGCTGTATTTCTGATCCAAGTGAGGTAAGATATAAAAATGTTAATTAAAAAATGATAAGCCCCTCCCAAGAGAACAGAGATAGAAGAACAGAGGAACTCAGAAAAGGAAGAGAAATCTTTGATGAAGAACAAAAACAAAATCTAGAATACATGAAACAGATCCAAAGATATTACCAGGAAACTAAAAACTCCATTGAAAGCTGGCAAAATACCTTGACAGAAACTAAAGTTAGACTTTTGAAACTTGAAAAGAGATTTATGGTGTGTGATTGTGAAAAAAAAGATCTCTTAACAAGGAACCAGCCAGAAACAATTCAAAGGCTAGAAGACAACGAGAAGATTTATGACTTAAGAAAAAAAAAAATGTTAGCAAAGAAGCAGGAGTAACCACAAATGAACTACAACTGCTCACAGATATAATTAAGGAAAACTTCCCAAGCAAAGGAAAAAGAAATGATATCCAGATAAATGAGGCATACAGAACTCCAGCTACCTACAACCAAAACAGATCTACACCCAGACATATAATAAGCAAGATTCCAGAAATCCACCACAAGAACAGAATATTAAAAGCAGTCAGAGAAAAGAAGCAGATTACCTCAAACAGAAAAATTATCAAAATAACGACAGACTTATCAATACAAACTCTCAAATCAAGAAGAACCTGGGGGGAAATAGTCCAAGCCCTGAAAAAAATAACCTCTAACCAAGACTGATGTACCCAAAAAACTCTCTATCAAAATTAATGGAGAAACAAGATATTTCCAAGACAAGGAGGAACTGTAAGAGTTCATGGCCATCAACCCAACCCTACAAAAAATAATGAAGGACATTCCAGAGAGAGAGAGGAAAAAACACCAGGATTCCAGCAACAGTGACAGAGAGGCCTCAATGAACAGGGCAGACAGTGGAATGAAGGAGTAAAATGGACAAATAATAGCAGATGAATAAAATAGCAGAAGTGAGGCAGAGACAGTAAGCTATAATCTTTAATATACATAGCCCTGATACACTAACAAAAAAAAGAAACACAGGCAGATTATTTAGGAGGCAGGATCTATCGAGATGCTCTGAATAGGAAAAACACTCAACCTGAAAGAGGGTTAATAAACTGAGAGCCAAAGATGAAAAAACAATGCTATATGTGACAGGAAACCAGAGAGAAACAGGGACAACTCATCCAGCAGCCACAGATAGATTGGAAAGCTATGACACTTTTGGGCAGTGTAGAACTACACAGCTGGAAGGAAGGAAAACCTTGTGACTTTAGTAAGTAAAGGAGTACAGCTCAAGATCAAGCTCAGGGGTAAAAAGGGTCAGCAACACTCAGATAGATAAGAGGTTGTCCCCCTAATATAAAAACTAAAAGAGCTAGTGGGACCCAAAATATACAAAGCACCCTGAGAAAGGGAAAGGGGAAGAACTGTCTAAAAAAGGAAGGCAGAGGACATTGTTAATATTGTATCAGGATTTAAAACTTACAATAGTCTTATAGCTCTGTTTAGTTTGATTATATTTTGTTTCGGTCTGTCTACTCATATTAGATTTGAGACCACAGACAGCTAACCCCAAAATAGCAGGTTATACCATGGTAACTATCTTTAATTTCCTATTAACTTACTCTGAAACCCTGTATTACTTACACTGCCTTACTATAACTGATCTTATTTAAAGCTGGTTTGTGAGTCTGCTGTTTAGCCTCGACTGATTTTATTTGAATTTGGTATGCTTGATAGTATCAAGTCTAAGAGTAGAGGCAACTACTCTGAAGATGACAAGATGTAAAAGATATCCATTCTGGTTTTGATTATTAACTGCTTTCAAGTCCTACAATGTTTTCAAAGTTGTGTTTTTATTAAAATAGCTATGTAATGTTATGTTCAATTATATTATGCCTGATGATGTGGACAATTCTATTGAAAATAACAAGAGAAAGCATAGTAACTACTATAGATCACCTAATATAGTGGTCCTATATGTCTTTTTCTTTTCATGTTTTTCTAGGAATTTATTCTGTTTTGTTTTGATCTGGTTTTCCCTATAATACAGAAAGGATAGATATACATATAGAGCTTCACACATGGGAAGAATTTCTAAACTATTTACAGGAACAGATTATATAATACACAATGTAATGAACAGATACTCTGAAGAAGAAGAGACACTAAGAAACCCAGTGCTAATTCTGTAGCATTATGATATAAAATCTAGCAATACTATTATTCACGGTTCAGAGTAGTATTAGTCTAGTCTCTTATGTTCAATTTCAGCATACGTAAAGATAAAGACAGCTGAGAGTTTCAAAAATGGCAGCTTGCTTGGGGATTAGGTGGAGAGTCTCTGTAGAGAAATCATATTAGATGCTAGAATATGGCAACATGGAGAGGACCAGACAGATGGATAATGATTCTTATTAACCAAGACAGTGCACCTGGAGGAGGTAAGGTCGTGCTGAGACCGTGACTGCTGATAACAGAAGTCTGTGAATGCCGAACCTTTAACGTGGCACACTGACCAGTGGATCCAAGAGGAAAAGCTGCATTGGCTTTTGGTGACTACTAGAAATTGAGACCTGGGACCCCATGAAGCAGCCAGGGCCACCTGGCTGCGCCGGAGGAGACTGTGAGAAGCTCCGGAGCTCCAAAGCCGGACAACGTGCCATTTTCTGACCATTCCGTGCTGTCAGGAACCCAGTGAAAGCAAGCAGTGCACTGTGCAGTAGACCAAAGAAGAAGAGCTGCATTGAGTCCTGGTGAATACTAGGGACTGGGTCCCACGGCTGCTTCGGCTGGCTGGGGGACATCTTGGAATTGCGTAGAGCCTGCCAACATGGTGGCATCAGTAACACGGACAGTCTGGTGGAGGACATCTTGGAGTTCGGCAGAGCCCGCGGCTCAGTGACATCATACAGTCGCCCCTGGGGTAGAGAGGCCTGGTGAAAGATATCTTGAAATTGGGCAGAGCCCGGCACTGTAATGGCTTCAGTGACACAGAGAGAACTAGTGGAGGACATCTTGGACTTGGGCAGACCAAGCGCTGCAGTGACATTAGATAGTCACTCCTGGTGCAGAGATGTCTGGTACAAGACAGCTGGGATTTGGGCAGAGCCCTGTGCTGAGGTGACACTAGTCAGCTGCTTCTGGTGCAGAGAGAACTGGCAGGATCTGCTGGGGCTGAACCAAGCCTCTGGTTGGGACCCAATAAGCAGATAAAAAATAGTCATGACTCTGTGACATCCACAAAGTACAGCCTAACAAAAGTTAGGATTGACTGGCACAGAGGCTGGAGGCTAGCCTGCACCATCCCTGCATCCCTGCCTACCTCAGACAACAGCAATTAGGGGAGGAGCAAAAACTCAAGTCTGCATGCTTTGGCAAGGCACTAAGCAGTACGGACAGGGCCAGAGACCCCAGAATACTCCAGTCTGAAAGAAACCAGAAACATGACAAGAGATAGAAATAAAATATAATCTCCAGCTGCCAAACATGAGAAAATAAGCCCAGGAGAAGTAAACACAGAAGAGAACCAGCACAGAAACCATCCAATACTAGACACAGCATCAGCTGAAATAAAGAAATACCTTCATGACCTCATAGACAAATTTAAAACTGTACTTCAAATTTAAAACTGATTCAAGTGAGGCAAGATATAAAGAGATTAATTAAAGAAATGATAAGCCCCGCCCAAGAGAACACAGATGGAAGAACGGAGGAAATAAGAAAAGAAAGAGACACTTCTGAAGAAGAATTTAAACATAACCTAGAATACATGAAACAGATCCAAAGAGATTACCAGGAAACTAAAAACTCCATTGAACACTGGCAAAATGCTTTGACAGAAACTAAAGTTAGCCTTTTGAAACTTGAAGAGAGATTTATGATATATGATCGTGAAAGAAAAGACCTCTTAAAAATAACGAGGAACCAGAAAGAAACAATTCAAAGGCTAGAAGATGACAAAAGGATACATAACTTAAGAATAAAGCATGTGAATGAGGAAGCAGGAGCAAGCAAAAATGAAATACAAAGAATATTCACAGATATATTAAACGAAAACTTCCCATGTATAGGGCAAAGAAATGATATTCAGATAAAAGAGGCATACAGCACACCAGACACCTACAACCAAAACAGATCTACACCCAGACATATAATAATCAAGATTCCAGAAATCCACCAAAAGAACAATGGAATACTAAAATCAGCTAGGGAAAAAAAGTAGATTACCTACAACGGGAAAATTATCAAAATCACAACAGACTTATTAACAACAAACTCTCAAATTGAGAAGGGAATGAGGGGAAATATTCCAAGTCCTGAAAGAAAATAATTTGCAACCAAGACTCATATATGCAGCAAAAGTCTCTCTCAAAATTAATGGAGAAATAAGATGCTTCCAAGACAAGGAGGAACTGTGGGAGTTTGTGGCCACCAACCTAACCCTACAGAGAGTGCTGAAGGACATTCCAGAGAAAGAGAGGAAGGGATACCAGGATTCCAGCAACAGTGGCAGAGAGCCCTCAATGAATGGTGTAGACAGTGGAATGAGGGAGTAAGGTGTACAAATTATAGCAGCAAAGTGGAGTAGCAGACATGAGGCAGAGACGGTAAGCTATAATCTTTAGTATAGATAGCTTTGATACACTATAAAAAAGGCAGAGGTCATTGTTCATAATGTATCAGGATTTAAAAGACACAGTAGTCTTACCACCTTGTTTAGTTTGAATTTAATTTGTTCTGGTCTGTCCACTCATATCAGATTTGAGGGCACAGACATCTGACCCAAAAATAGCAGGTTATACCCTGGTAACTCTCCTTAATTTCCTATTAACATAAACTGAAACCCTGTATTACCTACATTGTCTTACTATGACTGATTTTATTTGAATCCGATTCATTAGATTGTGGTTTTGCCTTGGCTAATTTTATTTGAATTTGGTATGCTTGATAGTATCAAAAGTAAAAGTAGAGGCAATTACTCTGAACATGACAAGATGTAAAAGATATCCATACCGGTTTTGATTATTAACCGCTCTCAAGTCCTACAATGTTTCAAAGTTGTGTTTTTATAAAAATAGCTATGTAATACTATGCCTAACTATATTAAGCCTGATGATGTGGACAAGTATATTGACAATAACAAGAGAAAGCATAGTAACTATGGTAGATCACCTAATATTGTGGTCTTATGTGTCTCTTTCATTGCATGTTTTTCTAGGAATTTGTTTTGCTGTGTTGTTATAATTTGTTTTTCCCTATAATACAGATAAGATAGATATACAGGTAGAAACTCACACATGAGAAGATTTTTTAAAAACTATTTATGGAAACAGATTATATAATGCAAGATGTGATGAACAGATACTCTGAAGAAGAAGAGACACTAAGAAACCCAATGCTAATTTTGTTGCATTATGATATAAAATCTAGCAATACTATTATTCACTGATCAGAGTGATATTACTCTACACTCTTAAGTTCAATCTGAGCTTATGTAAAGATAAGGACAGCTACTATGAAGAGAATGAGAGACACTATGGTAGTTGTTATTGTCTTCCCCAATGTCAGATCTTGAAGACCTAAAAAATCCTTCATCATCCTATAATGATTTGCTTAATTCTATAATATGCAGTATGTATTTAATGTGCGTGAAGATGGGGGCAACTATTTGGAAGAAACTAGAGACAATTAGATAAACAGTGAAGATCTCCAGTGGATTTGCTTTGAAATCTGTGTTTCTTTAAATTGTTTTTTTTTAACTGTTTTGTTCTGTTTGGATATGTATAATTTTACCCTCTTTAAGATAAAAAACAAGTGTGTAGGACTGATAACCATATTACTAAGTTTTTGTTACATCATTGAGCAGAACTGTTGGCAGTGTCACTATTTGAATGTCACTTTACCTACTTTAATTTTGTAACCTGAACAACTATTTCTAAGATGACAATATGCAACTTATCATCTGGTGATTGCTTACCATTTATTTTTCTGTAATTCTGTATTATTTCTACCCTTTTTATCTCCATGTACTTTTTTTCTTTCTCTTTAAATAAAAAAAGAAAGAAAAAAATTTCCAGAAAAAAAAAAAAAAAAGATAAGACAGCTACTACGAAGAGATTGAGAAACATTATGGTAGTCATTATTGATTTCCCCAAAAATCAGGTCTTGAAGAACTAAAAAGCCTTTATCATCCTGTAATGATTTGATTAGTTCTCTAATGTTCAGTATATATTCAATATGTGTGGAGATGGGGACAACTGTTTGTAAGAAAACTAGAGACAGTAAGATAGACAGTAAAGATCTCCAGTGGACTTGCTTTGAAATCTGTGTTTCTTTAAAATGTTTCCTTATGAAGTGTTTTGTTATGTTTAATCTTATCCTCTTTAAGATAAAAAAAAGTGTGTTGGACTGACAATCATATTACTAAGTTCTTGTTGGATTGTTGAACAGAACTGTTTCTAGTGCCATTATTTGAATATCACTTTGTATGGTTTAATTTTGTAACTCAAGCAACTATTTCTTTTTTTTCTTTTTTTTCTTAAGGAGAAAAAGAAAAAAACAGAAATAGGGTGCAAGTTATACAGAATTTCAAAAAACAAATAGGAAATCCCTAGTTAATAGGTTACATATTGTTATCTTAGAAATAGTTGTATAAGTTACAAAATTAAAGCATATAAAGTGGACTTTCAAACAGTGAGACTGGAAACAGTTTTGTTCAATGATCTCACAAAACTCAGTAATATGGTTATCTATTTTATACACTTAAATATATATGCGGTTATATTCTTTAGAGCACTTTCTTTTCCTTTCTTTTGTACAATGACAATTACACATTTTGGGTTTTATTACTCCCATAGTTCTTATTACTTTTTTGAAGAGATTAAAACCAAATGTGACATAACAGAACAGTCAGTCAAATCAAAAGGATGAACATAATAGATAATGTAAAAACAAAATACTAGGTGATCAACAATGGTTACCATACTGGCTCTTGCTATCTTAAAAAGAATTGCCTATATCATCAGTTATAATAAAATTGAACAAAACAGTAACAAATCAAACCAAAACATTGGAGACATTACAGGGATTTAAAAGAATAGTCAACTGGTATGGGCGTCATAATGAATCTTATTGACTTTACAGTTGTTGCCTATACTTTTGAAGTTGGTACTATCAAGCAAAGCAGAATAGAGGAAAATCAGTCAAAGCAAGATAGTGAGGGCTATATAGGGTTTTGAATCAAGTTAATAAGAAATCAAAGTGGGTTACTATAATGTATCCTGCTTTTTAAAATTTTTCCCTTAATTAAAAATTAAAAAGTAAATAATTTTTAAAAAGAGACTGAGATAAAAGAGGGTATAACAACAAAACAGCACAGGTCAAAGAATAACCATTTAAGCAAAATAGTGTTTCAACACAAGACATCCTGACATAAAAGTAGTTACCATAATGTCTCTTTCCTTGAAATCTTTGAGTATAACTTCGTATACTGTAGCATCAAACATATCAAGACAATGTAAAACCTTTCAAGAGAATGACAGTATTACAGGGTATTTAGAACCAACTATCAGAAAATTAACAATGGTTTCTGTATAATCTCTTTGTCTATAAAAGTTTTTGTTTATATTATCACATATAATAAAATCCAGTAAGATACAACCTGTTAAGACCGATGGAGACAGAAGAATAAAAGCTTGATGGGTCTTCAAAGCAAGATGATACTAAATCAGCACTAGCTATTATGATGTCTTGTTTTCTCCAAAATAGCTGTTCCTACCATCCAATCTTCTCTGCCTCATTTCTGTTGAGCTCTTTTTCTGTCGTTTATTGTCAGTTTGTCTTCTTCATTTTGCTTTCTGCTCCATTCATTGTGGCTTCTCTGCCAGTGTTTCTGAAGTCTTGGTATTTTCCTTTTTTAGAATATCCTGCAGTATTCTCTGAAGAGTTGAACTGGTGGTTGCAAATTCCCCTAGTTCCTCTTTATCCTGGAAGCACCTTGTTTTTCCATCAATTTCTAGGGACAGTTGTGCAGGATATATCAATCTTGGCTGGAGGTTGTTATCTTTCAAAGCTTGAATTATTTCCCTCCACGCTCTTCGGGATTTGATGGTTTGTGCTGAGAAATCTGCTGTAATTCTAATGGGTGTTCCCTTGTAAGTGATGTGTTTCTTGTCTCTGACGGATTTTAGTATTCTGTTCTTATATTGGATTTCTGGAATTTTGATTATTATATGCCTGGGTGTAGCTCTGTTTGGGTTGTAGGTGGCTGGGGTCCTGAATGCTTCATACATCTGAGTAACTTTACCTTTTGCCAAATTAGGGAAATTCTCTTTTATTATTTCTGTGAATAGCTTGTGTAGTTGATTTGTTTGTGTCCCTACTTCTTCATTTATGTTCTTAATTCTTAGGTTGTAGATCCTCTTATCATCTTTTAGCCTTTGTATTATTGCTGTTTGTTTTCTTATTATTTTTAAGAAGTTTTTCATTTCATGCTCCCATATTACAAATCTGCCCTCCAGTTCAGATAATGTATCCTTAGTTTCTTTCAAGCTGTTATGCCAGCTTTCGATAGTTTTTAGTTTCCTGGTAATCTCTTTGAACCTGCTTCATGTATTCTATGTTTTCTCTATTTTCTCCATCAAACAATTTCCCCCTTTTTTTTGTTCTTCAATTCCACCTTCTGTTTTTCTTGGGCTGTGCTTAGCATTTCTCTAACTATTCTACTTATATCTTGCTTTATTTCATTAAATACTTCATTTTTAAACTCGTCTATGAGGCTCTGGAGATATTGCTTTATGTGTATTGGTGCCGTGTCTGATACTGCATATTTTCTGTCTACCTTTGTGTTTCCCTTTCCTAGATCAGTGTTCTCAAGATTGGAGACTGAGGACCCTTTCTTGTTCCTTCCTCTTCCCATACTTTTTGTTCCTTCCATGCAAGCGAGTGTAAGAGGCCCAATTTTTTTCTCCTTTTCAGTTACAGTTTGTTTGAATTGCACTGGCTAGGTGTTCCTACCCACTGCAGTGTACTAGGGAGACACAGACCTGGACAGCCTCTGTTGTTCCCACCCCTCCAGGTCAACTTACCAAAGGCTTCACCACTAGGGTGCACCTCCAGGTGCTGGGACCTGGTTTGGGCTAGCCTACTGCATCTTAGTCAGCGGTGTCACACAGGCTAGGCACTCCCCACCAATCCCGCTTGAGAGGGGAATATGTGACTGAAGTCACTGCAGTGCCTTGTTCCAGCAAGTCTGCCCAGTTCCAGTATGTCCTTTGCTGGAGCCTCCTACTCTATGAAAGGGTCCCCGTTCTGCTCACTCACCACAAGTCGATGTAGGGCTCCTTGCTAGTCCCGCTCTCAATTCTGTTTGTAGATCCCCGTTCTCAGAGCTTTTGCGCATCTCTCTCCCTGCCCTGCAGATTTGGATGCAGCAACAGCAGCAGAAAATTCAAATCGTGGCTTCCAGTGGCATGGTTTCTAGGTTCCTGCTCTGAGATTTTATCTGTTCCTGTTATAGCACCAGGATTTCCAGTTGGTTTCTCTTAGCTTAGTTCATTCCTGGGTCAGCAGGGTGTATTTTCTCTTGCTTAGGACTCCTCGTACCACAGCATTCCTGGATTCTAAGCGGGGTATCTCAGACAGCCTCTGTAGCTGCTGCTATCTATCCGCCATGTTCTTCTGGAAGTCAAAAATGTCCTCGAGCAACTATTTCTAAGATGATGGTAACTTATCAACTGGTGATTTCTTACTGTTTATTTTTCTGAAATTCTATATTGTTTCTACCCCTTTTTCTGTTTTTTCTTTCTCTTTAAATAAAAAAGAAAACAAACACAGATATCCTAAAACTGTACAAAAATCAAAGTAACTAAAACCACCTCAAAGAAAGCAGAGGAAAAAAAATATCACCTAATCTACAGAGAAGCAAAATATACATCCAACCTCTCAAAAATCATATAAGCATACAAAAGTGCAGTGAAGTATTTAAGTGTTGTGGTGGGGTTAAGGGGGCTCTCAAGGCAACATTTTTCACACTATAAAGTCATCCTCTAAAGGTGAAGGGAGAATAAAACTTCCTCAGACAATCCATAACTGAATAAACTCACTGCCAGTGTACCTGCCTTGCCACAAGTGTCAAAAGAACTTCTTAAACACTCAATTGCATAATCAGAGAAAGACTAAGTAAAAATAAAACAATTTTTATTTTTCTTATTCTTACTTTATCCAACATAAAACAGGTTGATTAAAACAGTAATAGCAACAGTAATGCATATATATTTATGTATAAATGAAATGAACAAAAGCAATGTTGTAAGAAATATAATAGAGGAATATTTTACTATTACAAAATGTTTACAGTACCCATGAAGCAGTACATTGGAATGTGAATTTGTACTACTTGTAAATGTACATTTAAACTCTAGGGCAACTATTAAAACAGGAGAAAGAGAAAGAGGAAGAAGAAAACAAAGGTGGAGAAGAATGGACATGGTAAGGAAAAAATGAAATTAAAAAATGCTTAAACTAAAAAGGCAGAAGAAGAGTGGAAAACAGAGTGGAACAAAAACCAAGAAACTCACTGTAAAAATACTGTATATAGAGTAAAAAGTAAAGGAATGAAGAAAGACATCATGACAATACTAATAAAAGAAAGCAAGAATACTAATTTCCAACAGACTCAGAAAACAAATTTATCAACGATAAAGAAGAGCATTATCATAACAAGAAGGCCTACTGTCCAAGAAATCTGTCTTAGTTACTGTTTTCATTGCTCAGACAAAATATCTGACACCAAAATCAAAGATAAAAAGACTATAGCAATTCACAGTCTGTAGAGGTTGCTGGCCATAGTCAACTGGCTCCAACGCAGGATAGCACAACACAGCAGCACTGACGAGGAGAAACAGTTCATGGTAAAGCAGCAAGGAAACAGTGAAGCATCAAGCAGCACCTGCCTTTCCCTTTCATTCCAACAGGATACAAATTTTTGAGGGGAGTGCCATCCAACACCCAGGATAGGACTTCTGTTTTCAGTAAATTCATTCAGCCACACCCAGAGGTATGCTAATTCTGACAAGTGGACTAATTTATTACCATACACCCTCAATCTCAATACCTACCATACCCTTAATCTGCAATCACACATTCTAGATCCAGCTAGCTTCAAAAAGCCCATCTATGAGCACAAGAGGCTTTGGGCAGACATCAAGAAACAAGGCATAACAAAGACACAACAACACTTAAATGTAAATACCCAAGAATAGAAACAAGTAAAAACCTGCAAGAAGAAATAGAAGAATTCATTATTAAAGCTGAAGTTTCAATGCCCCTATATCAGAAATGAAAAGATCCAGAAAACAGAAAATAAGTAAGAACACTGCTAAACTCAGTAACACAATCAATCACTGGATATCTAGATATATGTATACTACTTCATCAAAAAAGAGCTGCTATAATTTGGCTCTACAATGTTCCCCCCAAAGACCTATATGTTAAAGGCTCAGTCCCAGCTTGGCACTACTGGAAGGTGATAGACTCTTAAGAAGTGGGGCCTAGTGGTAAGTCTGCTGGTCACTAGGGGTGTGGCCTTGAAGACAACTGTGGGACCCCAGCCCTTTCTTTCTCTTCATTTCTTGGCCATGATATGAACAGTTTGCTTAGCCATGTGCTCCCTGCCATTGTCACCTGGTACCTCCATAAAACACAATATCTCAGCAAAAGAATAAAAATTAGCTTGGCATGGTGACATACACCATGGGAGTGTTTCAGCACTAGGAAAGCTGAAATAGGAGGATTGCAAATTCAGGTACAGCTTGGACAATTCAAAAATTTAAGAAGACTCTGTCTCAAAATAAAAAGATACCAAGCTGGGGATGTAGCTCAGCATAAAGGCCTTGAGTAGAATTACCAGAACCAGTTTTTAAAAAAGAATAAAAATCATACAGTGTTTGTGCTCAGACCATAATAGATTAAATCAGTTAGAAAAAAATAGCTTCAAAAAGCCAAAAATTTGAGGATTAAGTGACACATTTCTAAATAACACATAGGCTAAAGAAGAAATTTCAGGAAAAAATAAAATATATTTAACTAAATGAAAAAGAAAAATATAACGCATCAAAATGTGTAACATGTAATAAAAGTAGTGCCTAAAGGGCATTTTCTAGCATTGAATAAATAAGAGAAAGAATAAAGATCAGATAGCAATAATCTAAGCAATAATCTACTTTAAGAAACTAGTAAAAGAAGAGTAAATGAATCTAAACAGGCTAAAATAACACAAATTACAGTAGAAAGCAATAAAATAAAAAACAATAAATCAACAAAAGCAAAAGCTAGTTCTTTAAAAAGATCAATAAAATCAATAAGGCTTGTCAGACTAAATAGAGCTTAACCTGGGATGAGACTCAAATGTTTGCCTTATATTGAAATCAATGAGCAATTACTTCAGCCAGACAGGTAGAAAAAAAATTAGTATCATTTCCTTCCTTTCGATCAGTTAAAAAAAAAACACTACTCAGTACTTACTATTTGCCAAATATTGTTCTGTGTGTTTGGGATTTATCAGTGTATAACAAACAGAATAAATAAGTAAACTATATAATACATTAGATGACACTAAGTGGAAAAAGACCTCAAACAGAGTAAGCGGAGTTATGCTGGAGTAAGAGGACTGGGAGTTATGCTGTTTCCTTGGTTTGTTATATCACTCATTTCTCCCCTTTTTAGTCCCCTTATCATACAATGCAAGATGCACTGATAACATGCCATTTGAATTACAGGGTATGGAGAAGAGTAGTCATTGAGGACTTTGCCATGGCTTTAGGGAAAGGATTGCCATGTTTCTCGTTGTAAGATAACTGTATCATTAAGGCATAAGTAATTATGACAGTAAGGCTGTAAAAACTGATCTGATGTTTTGCTGAGGAAAAAGAAATTCACCTATGAATTTCAGATTCAACATCTCCCAAGAGTTTCCAGTCTGCCAATCTGCTCTATGAATTTTAGACTTATATAGTCAATCCCACTATCACGTAAGCCAGTTCCTCGCAATAAATCTCTTCTTATATAAATATCCTAAGGGCTATGCTTCTCTGACAGAATGCTAACTACTACAGGTAGTTATACATGCAGAGAAAATGACATTTAAGCAATGATTTGTAATAAAGGAGTTGTCACACAGGTATGTTATGCAAAGAACAAGTCCTACACACACACACACACACACACACACACACACACACACACACACACACACCAGACAGGAGCCCCTGTGGCTGGATGACAGAAAACAAAGAGAGAAGTAGAAAAAAAGGTAAAAGCAGGCTTGTACTTGAAGCCTGTATATTCTTTCTATCTGAAGCCAGGCACACATCACGAGAAAAAATGATAATGATGCTGCCTTCATCTAAATGTCCCTCCTCCTCTAATATGGCACAAATGAATGCTCCTCATACTGCAGGCAAAAGCTGCTGTTGCTGCTGCTGCTGCTACTTATATGCACCTTGTATAGCTTAACTCATTTGACATTCACTGCACATGTACAAATCACCAGGGACTTCTCACTTAGCAAAATGGGAGCCAGGAAAGGGTCCCACCATCCAACCATGAGCTGATGGCTGATGGGCTACACCCATGCAGATACAGGTCATGCTGTCATATTCAAGATGCAAGTTTGCTGTATAGAGGGTTTAATGTCCCCAGCTAATCTCATTAGGTATCATTGAAAAAATGCAAACCAGGTACCACCAGGGCCAGATCATAGTGACCTAAGTGCATCATGCCTAATAAAACACTTCCTTATTAGTCCAAGCAAGAGGAATAATACTACTACCACCACCATCTTAAATTTCCTAACTACAAAGACTATAAAAATCTCAATGATTTTAAGCATATTTATTAATCTGGAAAGAGGCTCATAGTTATATAAAATGAACAAAACACAATACAGCCTCATTCATTGTGCACACTGATTCTTAGCTGCATTTCAACAACCAATAGTAACGTGTGAAAAATAGTCTGGGAAAAAGAACAAATGCAACAAAAAGTTAAATGTACACAAGAGATGTAACAAGGCTTTTAGGTTGGAGTTACAGGTAAATTTAATTTTCTTCTTTTCAATTCTTGTACCTTATTTTCCTATAATAGTGTGTATTGCTCAAATAACAAAAATGTTTATGGTTTGTAAATAAAAACTACTTCATGTACAGTATAGGAAGCACTTCTAGCTCCCTTCTTTTGCCCTTCAAAAGTTAACTGACATCTATAATCTAGTGCAAGTTGAAATAGAGCTTTCTCTCTTACACGTCTCTTTTATATATGTGAAAGTACAAAGCTCAAAAAAGTTCCACTTACCCAAAATTACAAGTCATGCAGCCCAACCAAGATAAGAGTCCAGGGGTTCTAAGAGCTCCTTCCAAGCCAGCATTCCAATTCTGTGTCACTTTATTTCATGCACTCCTAAGCAGTACCCCTTGAGATGAACTCCACTGCTGACTTACCTCTGCCAGGCGGGAGTGCTTATGGACATTCTCACCCTTCTGCACGCTGGGAGCCAGCTGCTGCAGGACACCTCTGCTGCTTGTCAGTGCTCTAGTCAGTCGAGCAAACTTTCCCCAGCCTGAAGCATGTGACAAAGCAAAACACAGGGTCAACCAAATCCCAAACAGCAGTGACAGTTACAACAGTCAAAAACAGACACACTTGGACTCCCCAAAATCTAAGTCACTTGCAAACACTCCCAGCAAGACTCATTGCTCAGAAAGCACCCTGACTTGCCCAAATTTGTGTAGTAATTTATTTTGCCCATTCACTTGCACTTCCTCCTAATTGTAGCTTTGAGAAGTAGGTAGGGCAAGGTTACACCTTTTCACAAACAGGGCAACTGGAGTGCCAAGCACTGAGACAATGAGAAGGAATCTAGAGTCAGCTCTCTCCACTCTGGGCTGAGGCTTTTCCAGCAGTCCATACCAGGGAACTGAGATGTTTCTGGGACTTGTAAACTTGTCTCAGACTGTTGGTGTTTGACCTTGCAGAAAGAGCCAGTTTTGGATTTAAATGGACCCCCAAAAAAGTTCGGATCCTGAGTACATGAAGAAAAAGCACTGGCTGGCTATAGTTTTCTTAGAGAAGGAGGAAGGATGTTGGTGACAAATCTTTTTTAAGAATTTAAGGAGTCTGAGCTATCTGTATTGCTTTTGAAGGCCCCTGAAGACAACTGTCCATGCCAATAGTCAACAACCCATTGGCATCAAAGTTAGGACTATGGCTTCTGGCCCTTAAGACCCAGAGCTTAAGTTTCAGGAGCTCCAAAAACCTGGGGGCGAAGGGGGCAAATAAACAGCATGCAGTTATTTTCACATGATGGCAATTTCATTTTTTATCCTTTGGAGTTTCCAATATTTAGGGTCTTGCAGCAAAAATCTCATCTTCTAAATTTTAGCCATAAGAACCCAAAGGACAATGGATTGAAGGTGAGGAATGGCCTTTTTTCGGTAAGTGGACTCTTTAAGAATCATGACATAAAGTTTGGCTAACATAAAAAGATCACCACATTGGCTTTAACGGAAAAAAATCTCATTCCAGAAGTGCTATTTTTTTAACGCTAGTGGCACTTTCATCTACCCTCATGCCACATATCAGAGATGGAGGACTGACGGGCATGTAGAAAAAGGTAAACAGCACCTGGGCTGTGGAAGCCCCAAGAGAACAGGAGGGGATGACCCATACTCTGCAGGATCTTTGACATCTCTCCCAAATGTAGCATTTATGAGCACTCTCATTGGACTTCGCTTGTAAGAACCATGCATTAGATTTTTTTAAAATCACTTTTGGAGTCAGGCCCTCCTTCAGCTCAAAAAAAAAAAGCTGGAGTTAAGGTCAGCGAAGATTTTCAAGAACAAAAAGTGTATTTACAATCAGGTAGAAAACAGTTTACCTGCAAACATCAGTGAAGGCTCTACCCTCAACCCAGCTCCACCATCACCACCACTGCAACTTTCACTGAAGAAGCAATGAGGAGAGGAGGAAGGCAGAGCAGATACCCCACGGAGGGAGGTCAGAGGGTGTCTGGACCACTAAGCATTTCTCTGGGCTCAGCCTTGCTCTCTGGCCTATCTGTGGTTTCCTAAGACTGCAGCTCTTGAAGGAGCTGACTCTCAGCGGGCTGAGCAGAGAACTTGGTAAGGTTAAGTGCATGCTGGGTGAGAAACAGACAGTAGTATGAAACTTCTTCATCACACTCTATTCAGGACAAGCAGAAAAAAAATTCTCTCCCAAGTTTCCAAGCCATCTCATTCTTTTGGGACAATGGACACAGGCTGAGCTTCATGAAAGAACAGATTCCTTCATTCATGTGCCGATTCTAAAAATGTAACTACTGTGTACCAGGCACAATGCTAGGCAAGTAAGGATACCAAAATAAAGGAGATGCATACTCTGGCCTCAGAGAGTATGTACTCTACTAGGGAAGAATGACAAATATTTAAAGTTCAATGACAGAGACAAAGGCAGAATACTATGGCCAAGGGCGTCCAGGGAAAGTATGTCTAATTCAGGCTGAGCAGCCAAGAAGGATTTTTGTGAGAGGAGACAGGAGAGCAAAACTTCAAAAGATGAGTAGGAGCTAGATGGATTGCAGAAGGTTCCACACAGAATGGACAGCACCTACGGAGGCAAAATGATAACAATATTAATAGGCTAATATGCCAGTGAGGAGCAAGACATTCCAAGCAGCTGGATGAAAGGTTACAGGAGATAAGGGGTTGCATAGAGTAGCCTGAAGTGATACTAAAGAGGACATCAGGGACCAAAACAGGAAGACTACAGGCAGTAAGAACCTACAAGATAAATTTAAAACTCTGAACTTCATCCTGAAGCCCATGGGGAACCACCAGAGGACTTTAAATATGTGTGAGAGAGAGAGGGTTACTGATACGCATTTCAGAATGACAGAGTCAAATATGCATAATGGACTGAAAAATTGTCTGACATAAAAGGGAGTCAGCACTCCCAACAAGAGACCATGCAAGCATTGGTCAAGATAGTAGCTGGTCAGGGGGTGAGGGAACATGAGCACACATGGGCAGCAACAGAAGCAGAGTCAGTAGAACTTCATAAACATTGGTATAAAAAAGAGAAGAGCCAATCCAGAATTTCTAGTGTAGGTGATTATGGTGGCAGTCACACAATGACACTAAAAACATAAGAAAAGATACTATGTGCAAGTGGGGCCAGATATCTTTCATAGCAGAGCCATACATGAAATCACTGATACACAAAATGAGTCTCTTATTGTCTGGTTCTGGACCACTGAGCATTTCTGTGTACTCAACCTTGCTCTCTGGCTACCCACGGTTTTCTAAGACTACAGCTCTTGAAGGAGGTGGCTCTCAGTGAGACAACCCAGTGAAAACATTGCTCAAATGATCTCCCTAAAAGACAGCCAGATGGTCATGTCCCACAAGGAAAATAAAGCAGCTGATGAGCCCTCCTTCTCCAAGAAAGCCTTCCCCAGGACTTCCCTGCCCACAGCAGAACCATCCAGTCCCTGCAGACACCCACACTTGCCTCAGACAGACTTCTGTTAGGCACTGATTATCTTTATTGTTTTTACTTGTTTACCTGGCTACCCATCTCCCAAGTAGTCTCTAATGGACAGGGACTTTATCTCAGCATTTTCTTATGTCCACTACCTAGCATAAAGCCAGGCACACAAAAGATACCCAAAAGTGTGTACTGAATAAAGGTAGAAAAATATTTTCCCCGCTCACTGTCCCAGTTTTGTATGGGCATCTAAAAGACACAAATCCAAGGGATACGCAGCCCGTTTTACAAACTCTATTTAAAGTTTTAAGAGATATGTCTGTGCCTCTCTTTTGTAGGCATCTCTGCACCCACCTCTGCAATTAAGTCCCATTTGTAAATTCAACATTAAACTAAACTCAAATGAAGAAACTCCTAGCTAAGGGTCCTTCCAGGCATCAAATGTTATCAGCAAGTTGGTCACAGGCAGGATTGTGGATGTCACAGGGAGATGGGAAACATCACGAGTGGGAAAAAATGAGAGAGGGTGAGCAGGAAGGGACAAGGAAGTTAAAAGGAAGAGAAGAAACATAGTGTACGGTCTAGTGGTCAGCTAAAGTCCTTTCTCCCAGCCTCAGGAGGCATACCACTTCCCTTACTTTGACTTCACAATGTCTGTTGGATTTCAACCCGGATCAACCAACCACTAGGCCTCCTTTTCTGCAAGCCCTGTGTCCTCTCTAGGCTACATGAGATTACTCTGGGATGAGAACGAATTTCAACTCCTTTGAGGAGGTCTAAAGACAAAGGCTAGAAAGGTCCTCAGATACTAAGTCACAGCCTATACTGGTGGAACTGATGCTCTACCTGACATCCAGCAAAGAATAGTAGATATGGGGTTGGGGATTTAGCTCAGCGGCATAAGTGCCTGCCTTGCAAGCGCAAGGTCATGAGTTCGATCCCAGGTATTAAAAAAGAAAAAAAAAAAAAAAGAATAGTGGATACAAGGGACCCGATGGGTGGTCAGTATGAGCCACTGCTTACGTGTCCTCAAGTCTTTTTCCACCTCTATCAATCTGCAAAAACAGAAGGTAGTTTCAAGTAGCAGACACTAACTCACTACCTTTCCATTGTCCCAGCAGCAGAGAGATAAAATGTTAGTATTGGAGGGGAAGTTGCTATAACTTGTGTCTACTATTTTGTGTCTTTCCCAAGACACCACAGGAAGACGTGGAGAAGGGCTAGCAAGCACAATAACTTACCAGGGGCCACATCCTCAAGTATTCTAAATCTCTAAAATCTCTGGAGTCCTCCATTCCTTTTGTTACCTTCATGTGGCTTGAGTTTAAGTTCTGAGTGTAAAAGTAAATTCACAGATCTTTGAAAATGAATTTGTTCCTTTAATGTAAGATTATTTAGTGAGATGACAGAGACATGAGAGATGACTCATCCTTTGGTGAGCAATACAGAGGGAAGACTCAGAGTCTTACAGTCCAGTTTTCTACCCAAATGCGTCTCAGCTCAGTAAAGAGAATGGAAGACTGCAGCAAAGCCTCCCTGCAGCCTACATCCAGGAATCCATACTAAAAAGCAGCAAGACATGAGGAACAAATGAAATGCCTGGAGCATGAGAGTCCATTTCAGCATGAAATCTCACCTGCTATCAAGCAGCAGCTCCAGCCTGATGTCCCCGTGCCATGCCAGCTGTGTACACTGTTCTAAGGGAATGATACCACACAATACATATTTTTTAAAAAGCGGCCAAGTGAAGATGCAGAAGTCAGAGGCCAGGGAGCTCTTAGAAAAGACTGTGAACTGAAAGTCCTACAGGTGAAGAGGGGGCTCAAGGCACAATCCCAGTACTTGTCACTAGCACGTGAGGCCCTGTATAAAAAGGGGGTGGTTTTGTGTTGGGTGCTAAAACAGTCTGCTCTCAACTTTCCATGCATTTACAGCTTTATGGGTGTTTCTGAGAAAACATCTGGTTCAAACTGGCATCTTGCATCACTGTCAAGATGCACCCACCCCACCTCCCAACCTCCAAATTAGGTATTATGGGTTAGGTACTAAGGGCTGAGAAAAACTAAGAACTTTGAAAGCACAACTGACTTAAAAGACTAAACTGACAGTGGAAAGCCTCTCTGATGATTATGCCAGAAAGCAACTATTTGGGAATTTTCTGGGGTTTTAGGTTATCCACCGTCATGGTTTATGTCGATGGCCAGGCCTCTTGTGTTTACATTACGCATCCGTAATTGGTTCATTGTATAGTGTTTGGATTGATGGTGTCAGTGCTACACCCACATAGGGGTGGCACCAGGATATGATGTAATGGCAGAAAGAAGGCGTGTCTTGCTCTCGCCAGTTTCTGCCTTGCTGTTTGCAGCCGCCATGAACTGTAGCCCTGCCATGACACCCTGCCTTGGAGCCAACTGATTATGGACTGAAGCCCCCAAAAACTGTAATAAACCTTTCCTTTCCCAACTTTGGTCATCAGATATTTTGTCTCAGCGACAAGTAAAAAGTAACTAAGACATCCACCCTTCCACTATACCTCAAAAGTGAATCCTAAACAAGCCGGATAAGCAAAGCTCTTAAAAGACACTTAATGCTGCCTGAAGTGCTGTGCAGAAAACCCAGCTGGGTCAGCTAGAAATGAACCACTAAGAGCACAAACAAGAAGAAATGGCAAGCTGGAACAACCCTACCACATGGCAGCATGCTTTCCATCTGGATCTGACACTTGCAGCCAGCACTGAAGTTTATATGCTCAGAGTTAACAAGGCCTAGAGAATTATCATGTTCTTCCATCACAAACAGACTAAAATAAAATCTGACTTTGTCCTAAGCAGACCACCAAATCACAGTGGGCCAGGGACACAGTGACATGATGAATGGCAGGGTCTGGACACACTGAGATTCAGGGTGACCCACTAGGAAGATTCCTACATAGAACGCTGGGGTAGCGGGTTCTTAATGTTTTATACATGAAGTCGCTGTTACTCATATTTTTTTATTTCTATTTTTTTTTTATTTTTAGTTTTTTGAGACAGGGTCTTACCATGCAATCTCACCAGCCTCAAACTCACTATGGAGCTCAGGCTGGTCTTGAACTCAAGGTAATCCTTTTGCCTCAGCTTCTAAGCACTGGGAATACAGGTGTGCACAACAACACCTTGCTTTATGTTATTTCACTGACAAAAAACAATTCACAGCTGCCCCAACCTTTGTTAACAGGGAGTGTGTGCGTGTATGCACGTGAGTCTGTGCCAGCAACAAAATACACGTGAGTCTCATCAGCAACAAAACACATCACTGGGGCAGGTTGAATGAAGTGGAGCATATTATTTCTTGAAAAATAAACCTAGGTAAGCTTTATTGTATCACTCTGATTTATCTCTTCTCAAGTTCAATGAAAATCAAACACAGACAATGTATGTGGCAGTGAGGAGCAGTCTCTATACAGTAAGACTTTCCCTCGAACACATTAGTTATTATGTTCCAGCAGTTATGAAATTTTTAAGAGAAAATGTGCAAAAATAATTGCCAAAATATCTTTAAAATATTATTTATGAATTATGTTAACAGCGCAGCCTTTTTTGCAGTACATGATGGCAGTAAGTTTCTTACCACATAATACCTGCTACAACAAGAATCTTCAAATCATAAACTAGAAATTGCACAGTCACAGATGTACAAGAAAAGGAAGCATTCAGAAGACTGAGAAATGGGCCAGAGATGGGTTTGTATCTTCCATAGTCTTGACACCAAAAGTAGGCTGAAACTGATTTATTTAGTTATTGAACAGTTTTTTAAAATGGTACAGTGGTATACAAAGTATCCTGCTCTGAACTTCATAATGTGCATTTCTAAATACTCTCAGAGGCCTTAGACCCTGAGACATCATCCATATAAAGCTTTTTATTTCCTCCTCTAATACCCACTTAGCAATCAAACTTTTTCACATCCAGACAAACATGCCTGATGAGAGTGACTACCTCCTGAACTCTACACCTCTCTGGCATATCTAAAGAAACCACAGGAACAGATTTCTTGTAGAGCTGGGAAATCAAGCATAGAGCCAGGAAACTTGCAATGTGAACTATCTGTCGGCCTCTTTGAGTACCAGCTGTGGTGAGGACTTCTGTGACTCTCCTGATCCCAACCCTCTGGGAACTACTCTACCTTCTCTGTATAGATCCTGAGTGGGCCCTCTTCAGGGGTAAAGCTGTTGCAGGTATCTTGCCATTTCCTTTCTAATGTCTCCAATGTTATTCAAATAATACATGAGGATAACATGACTAAAATCTGTGGTCATAAAGCTGATTAAAGGACCCTTATGGAGATAATACATGAGACCCTGTTATCATTAAAGCCATGTTCCAAAATGAGTTAACTAGCCCCAATATTAATTCAATAAACCACAGAGGTAAAGATGTACTAATGTCTGCTCTGACAATCTTGAAGTGCTAGAGCTCAGTCAAATCTAAGGAAGTTTGTATAGAAATCAGATGAATATGGCCAGATACTGCCCCACCTAAATGACTAGCACTTATCATATAAAAATCTTAGAAGACTGACATGCTATCAGATTTGTCCAGTTGCTTTCTTCTAATCATAATTGGAAAAGGTTCATTTAAAACTGTATGACTAAATGCTTTGTGAGACAAATTTTTTGTCTCTCTCTTCCCCTGATACAGGTTGACACAGTACTTTATCCAACCCAAATTAAAATTTAAATCTTGATCTTTGTACAAAGATTGCCTTGGCAACCTCAAATTCTCTGTAGCAAAAGCAATACTCACAGCAAAAAAAGAAGTATAAATGCATTACACAAATCAGAATTACAAACCTTTACATGAATCATCTTCAATTGGCTGTTTGAAAGCAGTTATGTCACTGAAAGTGCAGAGAAATAAAACCACTTTATCCTGTTCATTTCGAATTGGAGCAATTTTCACAAAAAACCACACAGGTGTCCCTGCAAAAAATATTAACAGGTTGGTTGGTTATTTCATTCTCATTTGAGGATCTATGATAGAAGCAAAAGCTTGGGAATGAATAGGTTAAAATATTAATTCATTCTTTAAGTGGTCTCACTTGCTTAAGTGCCAACATATTACACCATTAATTTTGTTCTTGCTGGAATGAAAACTTTTACAGTAACTACTTATGAGGATTTTCTTTTACTGTAGAAATTTTGTAAATGAAGATCTCTCAGCCCTTGTAAAACAGTTAGGAAATAGGCAAAAATTGTATCTGATCTTTTCTTTCTAATTGTATCTGATCTTATGAAAGAAATTCAGGTATCAGGACCAAAGGCTTACCTTAGATCACATGGTAGACAGGAATAAATATAGGCCAACAGTTATTATTATTCAGGATTTTAATTTGTAACTAATGCGTTGATTAAAATTTGAGACAAGGATCACTACTTAATCAGAAAATGAAGGAAATTTTGATGAGATCTCCTACAAAGTTGTATAATTTTCTTAAAGTAAATAAATGTCTATTTTTAGATAATAAAAAAATATTTTGGAGGTGGCAAAAAAATGTGGGCCAAAAGCCTCACTGCCAACCATGGCCAACAGACCACATAAACTCAAATTTCAAGTGCTGTCTATGTCAAAGGGCCCCTGTGTCAAAGCGCGGTAGGTGGATCCATCTACTTGCTCACATACTCAACCAAGTGTGAGGTAGAAACTGTATTTCTAAGTCCTTCTCCCCAAAATAAACATGCGAAATGTTCAATACAACAGAAAATGGCAAAACACTGAAAAATTAAAGCACTGCCACAATGATTTCCCCAGCAAAAGCTCTGCAGAAAGGGAGGGTCCCCTAGTCAGATTTGCCCACTTTATTGGCTTAGGAAGCACAGTAAACATTCCAACTTCAGTCCTTGTTCCTGAGCTAAAACAGGGATGCACAAGCTCTGCCTAAGCACTGTCCTCAGCTGCAGGAGGAAGTGTCAGAGCTTATTTGAGTTCTGAAAGAGTCGTGACTCAGATATCTGTGATTAAATAGCTGCCCCCTAACATTTTTCTATCCATAGAATATACCACAGTACGAAGTGCCAATCTTTTCTGTGACACAAATTAAATGAGACATAAAACCATGATACATTCTTCTCTACCTACTTCTTGTATTCCAGTTCCTAAAACAGCACCTGGCATATAAGAAGACCTCAGTAACTAATTTTCCATAGCTAATATATTACAAACTATTTTATAACCACTTTCATAATAAAAATCAGTAACTATTTCCCCAAGTTGTTAAGTATTAGAGAGCTTTCTATATATAGAAAAAATTTAGCATAGATCATTTTATATTATGAGATTCAGAGCAGACAAATCACTGAGTCTCAGAGATGAAAATACAGGGTCCCCGGGTCTCTCTCCATGTAGTCACATCAAACTCTGTATTATTATACAACATGGTTAGACACAACTTAAAATCAAGTCACAATTAGCCAGTGTGCCTTGACATAACTAATTTACCGATCTGGATCTATTTATTCATATTTAAATATGAATAGCCATAAAGTGTACAAACAGCCAGCAAATAAGTCAAATGGAAACATATTCTTTTTAAATCTTAATTATCTGTATATTCATCCATAGTTAATTTAATCTTCTTTCCATTTCTTTTTGCATAATTTTCAGCTGCCCAGTTACAGACATTGCAAACAACTGACAGATTATAATGTCTCCCTAAGAAAAACATGTTTTGCAAGAAAATTTCACCACAAAAAAAATCATATATAGCGTTTCAAAATCAAGAAAAATAAGACCTTTGAAATATCCACTGTTTTTGGAAAGTCTGTGTTACTCTTTCTCCTAGTTCCCTCCTCAGAATCTGGGATTTTAAAACATTTTCAATTAAGCAGCAGAAAACTCAAAAGAAAGCATTACAGCATATCTTACCTGGTAAGACAAAAGCAAGAAAATCAGAAAAGGTGTTTTCTTTTTGCTCAAAAAAAAAATGTTTAAGCAGTTCTTCCTCAGAGGGAAGCTAGACAAAACTCCTAATTTATCAAGTTAGTCGTCAATCAGAGGAGAGGCGGCTCCCTTATGATGCCTGATCCTGGGAATCTCAGCTTGCTGAAGCCCAGCACCACTCCCTGCATCTCTACAGTACATGGGCCATCACTGCACTGCACCCAGCTGGGCCAGTGCCTGGGAACTTGTTCAGCTGGGCCTGTACCATCAAACCTGCATATTCCAGCTCTGGATTGGTGATGCCAACCCACCTCCCTGAGATCTTCAAAACAACTGTAGTAGTCAATAAATTGGGAGGTTTTTCTCAGTGTTCCCCAGCTCAGGCTCAACACAAATGACCCCATTTCAACAGATTAATCTGTTAAAACTGTGCATTTGTTGCCAGACTAATGTTCCTGACTAAACATACAGCATCCTTTCCTTTCCACATCTAAATACCTTGTACCCAAAATACATTGAGTTGACAGGTACTGCCTTAAAGTTCCTCCCGAGCTGATTCTGGGGGCTTGTTGGGAGCAAGAACCTTGTTTTCCCTGCTTGAATGTTTCCTTGTGGAGAGACATCTTTCATGTAACATTCATGACTTCTCCCTGGCTTGGTAATTTAGGACACAAGTACTGGACATAGATAGCTCAGTCTGTTTTCTGCTCGGCTCCCTCATTCTACAAGTGGCAGGAAGGACCGCAAAGGGCAGGGGTGATGGCTGGTAGGAATAAAAGACTGCAATTCTCTAGTGCTATCTGTGACAGGCGGGTGAGTCTGTCTGACTGTAGGGTTCAATTTTAGAAACTTGCCCACAGCTACAAATTACATTGTCAAGATCAGTTTTATTAGCCATAAAATTGTTATTTTAACTCTTTTGGCCCAACTCCTATATCTCAATTTGTTCTGATCATAGACAGAGAAGGAAAGTGGTATAATACTGCCCCCCCAACATCTTAACAACTGCAGTATGTTTCCTTAAATAGACCATAATCCACGCTGAGTTGGGTCTACTTGCTCTGTCTCACCCCCTGCACTGCATCCTTATGCTCTTCGATTAGTGTTATGAAGAGGATCCCATGAAGCCATAGCACTGCCCCACTACACACCCCAGACAGTGTACCATGGAGTTCAACAGCAGCCTTGGCAGCTTGGGTGCTTAGGAATACTTGTTGAGTTTCACAGACATAAATCCTACTCCCAGTGTCATTATTGTCACTTAGACCTGCCTTTACACCACATTATCAGCACCCCAACTATCTAGGAAAGCAGGCAGAATGGCACAGATTTTGAATCCCAGAATTCTTCCAGAAGAGGACATAGGTCCTTTCTCAGTGGTATAAACCAGTCATGTCAACTTTTTCCTCTGGACAGCAAAGCATTTCTATCTAATGAAATATTACACTATACAAAAGTGAACAACTTCCTGCCAGCAAAGGCCTAGGCCAGTGACTTCCAGGATCCCCCTCTAGTAGGTTCTGGAGAAGGACACATTCCATCAAGATACTAAGGACAATAAATGTACAAACATTCATATACACACACACAGGAAAAGTCAGAAAAAGGAGACTAAAACTCGAACTCCTTACCCAAATGCCTACTGTCAAAAAACCAAGAAAAACAAGCATTTGGGGTCCTGTTCCTTCAAAAAGGATGAAAGGTCAACAATAAACCCTTTATTATAGAAAGATGAACACACAAGGTCAGGAGCCACAAAACATCTGACAACTCTATGGAGGCCTCGAGAAGTGAGTTGATGGACAGAGGTCTTTCCAGAAAAAAGGTGCTCAGCGGGAGGTAAGTTCCAAGTCAAATGCCCCTCCTGGATCACTCCAATTCCCACACCCTATAACTAGCTCCCTCATAGCACATAGCGATGAACCTAACAACTTACCTGGCTTTGGGGTTCCTCAACCCTCGAAACCACATAAAAAAACAGCAAGGCTCAAGCATAAGACAGAGTTTCGTCTCCATCACTCTTCCTCCTACTCCCAGCTTCCTCCCTGGTACTCTCTATAACCAGACCTCTGGGCACTGAGACCATGTCAGACAGCAAGAGAACAGACAAGGCCACCATGATTGGCTGTTGAGTAAGGCTGTGTGGTGTGGTCCATTCTTTTAGGTCCAGAAACCACACTTGGGAATGGAAACCTGCCCTAGGAAATGGGGCCAGTTGATTATAACAAATGAAATGTGCAGAGAGAACGAGACAGAACCAGGAGAAAATAATGGTCCCTAGCCACTACAGCATTTCATCTGAAGCCCCAAACCTTGGGATTGAGTCCTTTCGCTCTGTTTATTGCGTATTGACTACACCAATTTAATGTTTTTCAATATCAAATGCCTCATTCATAAAACAGGGATAACAGTCCCTTTTAAGATTGCATAAAAATATACATGCTACATAAATACTTAAAACTATCGTTTTCTTCTTTCCTTTTAAATTTCCCATTATAAGACTGAAAATTAAATTGTAGGGATATGTGCATATGCATGTTTATATCAGCACAACTTATTTTTTATTTTAAAAAGCACAACAGAAAAAAGATATAAACAATACAGAATTTCAAAAAAGGAATAGCAGGAAATTAACACTAGTTAATATATATATTGCACGTGCTATCTTAGAAGTAGTTGCTCAGGTTACAAGATTTAGGCATGAAAAAGTGATCAAACAATCAAACAATGGAAGTACAAATTGTTTTTTCTGATGAACTAATAGATTACTAGTACAATTATCTATCTTGTCTATATATATATATACACACACGCATATATATGTGTGTAAACCTATATAATCTTTTCCCTTTTTATTTTCTTCTTTCTCCTCAGTTGTTCTTTCCTTTTGAGCACTTTCCTTCTCTTTCATTATTACAATATCTACTGTACATTTTGGATCTTATTACTCTTCCAGGTTTTTTTTTACACTAAGGAGACAATATGATATTTACAAAGGGAGTTTGATTTATTTCACTTATGAGTATGGTCTCAAGATGCCTCTATTTACCTATAAAAGCCTCAAGATTATCCTTCTTTATAGCAGAGTAATATTCCATTGTATAAAAATACCACATCTTTTTGTATCTATTCCACAGTTGATGAGCATTTGGGTTTTTTCCAAGATTTAGCTACTACAAATTAAGCAACACAATTTGTAATAGCTAGATCTTGGAAAAGGTATGTATAACATCAACAGATAAATGGATAAATGAAATGTAGTATTCATACACAACTGAGTACCACACTGCCACAAAAAGATAAACTTGAGGCATTTGTAGGTAACTTCATGCAACTTGAGAACATAATGTTAAGTGAAATAAGTCAGACACACAAGCTCAAATATTGCATGGTTTTTCTTATATGCAAAACAAAATATATAAATATACAAATAAAGAGCAAAGTAGAAGAGAAGTAAATAGGAAGTAGGGTGTTTTTCCAACTTAAATATTTCACTGTTTCAAAAGTATGGTATATATATGCTAATCTGTTTCACGTACAATAATAAATACTATTTTAAATACTAAGATACTACTTAGTTCTGAAAAGAAAGTTATGTGTCATATGTTTCTTTATGGTAAGAATCTTTTTTTTTTGTCTTTTTGAGACAAAGTCTAGCTTTGCAGTTCAGCATGGCCTTGGACTCACTCTATAGTCCAGGCTGGTCTCAAATGTGCAATGATCCTCCTGCCTCAGCCTCCCAAATGCTGGGATTACAGACATGGTCCACCAGGCCTGGCTATGCTAAGAATCTTTTTGGCATATATATATATCTTATACTCTAAGTAGCTGCTTTAAAATATATTAACTTCAAATGTGTATTAATTACTATTATTCTCTTATTATTTTGTTATAAAAGTTTATTTTTCATAAAAAAAAGAAAAAAATTGAAATGTTCATTCTCACCTCACAGTCGTACTTGAATGACTGGTACAGCCTTTGTGGAGATCTGTCTGGAGGTTTCTCAAAAAGTTGGGATTGGAAATCCCATTTATTCCAGCTATTCCACTTCTAGGCATATTCCCAGAAGAACCGAAAGCATCATACCACAGTGATATATGTGCACCTATGTTTATAGCAGCACAATTTGTAATCGCCAGATCTTGGAAACAACCCAAGTGTCCATCAACTGAGGAATGGATAAAAAAGTTGTAGTATTTCTATACAATGGAGTATTATTCAGCTATAAAGAAGGATTGCATTGAGATATTTATCAATAAATGGGCGCAGCTTGAGACCATACTCATAAGTGAAATAAATCAATCTCGCATGTATGAATACCGAATAGTTTCCCTAATGTAAGTAATGCTTCAAATATATAAAAATATGTGATAATCATGATTCCCCATTATGTGGCCTTGAAGCCTTATAAAATTTTCACTTATTAATTAGAAAGGCTTTATTCTGGGCTTTTTGATATGGAAATATTTGAAGCTATAGTATATGAAGTTTTATCCAAATATTTTAAGGAAAAAGACAGACACTATGGTAACTACTATTCTTTAAAAAAATTATTTAGCTATTTCTTATGTTTATTTTAATTAAGGGAAAAATTTAAAAAATTAGGATATATAACAGTAACTCTTTTTGATCTCCTATTAACTTGTTTTGAAGTCCTGTAATACTCCCAAGATCTTGTTTTGACTGATTAGACTCTGTTCCATTCTGTGCGATAGTATCAAGTTTGAAGGTATAGGCAACTAATTTGAAGGCAATAAGATTCACAAAGATGCCCATTCTGGTTTGGCTATTGTCTCCTTTGGAAGTCCTGTAATGTTCACAATGCCTAAGTTTTATTGGTCTTGTTCTCCACTGTTTTGTCCAACTTTATAATATCTAATGAGATAGACAATTCCTTTTAAGGAAACAAGAGACAATGTTGATAACCATTGTTAGTAACCTTGTACTCTGTTCTACATCATGTGCTATGTCTATCCTTGGTTTTGACTTACAGCTTTGTTTTGCCATATTTGACTTTATTCTCTCCCCCCCCAAAAAAGTAATAAGAACTAAGGAGTAATAAAATCCAAAATGTGTAAATTTTGTTGTAAAAAAGAGAGGGAGGAAAAAAAAAAGAGCTCTAACGGATATAACAGCAAGTATGTTTAGGTGTGTTAAATAGCTGACTATATTAATGTTTTTGGATCATTGAACACAGCTGTTTGCAGTCTCTCTGTTTGAATGTCTACTTTGTATTTTTTGATACTGTGATTTGAGCAACTATTTCCAAGATGATAATATGTAATCTATTAACAGGTGATTTCTTACTGTTATGTTTTTTTTTTTTGTAGTTCTGTATTATGTGTAACCTTACACTGCTTTGTTTTGTTTTGTGTTTTTCTCTTTTTCCTCTTAAATAAAAAAAAATAATAATACATTTTGGGGTCTTGAAAAAATGGCAGTGACTTCCGGGAGAACATGGTGGACAAATAACAGCAGCCATGGAGGCTGTCTGAGATTACCAGCTTAGAATCCAGGAGCGGTGCCGTGTGAGGAGTCCTAAGTGAGGGGAGATGTACCCTGCCGACCCAGGAATGAACTAACCTGAGAGAAACCAACTGGAAATGCAATCCTGATGCTATAACAGGAACAGATAAAATCCCAGCACGGAAGCTGGATCCTGTGCCATTGGAAGCCACAATTTGAATTTCCTGCTGCTGCTACTGCGTCCCAAGTGGCACAGCAGGGACAGAGATGCGTGAAAGCTCTGAGAGAGAGAACTGGCGAACCAAACGGCATTGAGAGCATGACTTGCAGGGAGCCCTGCATCGATGTGCGGTGAGTGAGAGAAATAGGGACCCTTTTATAGACTAGGAGGCTCCAACAGAGGACATTCTAGGAACAGGCAGACTAGCCAGAACAGGGCCTTGCAGTGACTTTAGTCATATATTCCCTCTCAAGTGGGTTTGGTGGGGAACGCTTGGCCTGGTGACACTGCAGACTAAGATCCAGTAGGCTAGCCCAAATCAGGTCCCTGCGCCTGGCAGTGCACCCTAGCAGTGAAGCCTTCAATAGGTTGACCTGGAGGGGCGGGCCCAACAGAGGCTGCCCAGGTCTGTGTCTCCCTAGTACACTGCAGTGCGCAGGAAACCTAGCTGGCAGATTCAGATAAACTGTAACAGACAAAGAGAAAAAAAAACTGGGCCTCCTACATATGCTTGTATGGAAGGAACAAAAAGTATGGGAAAAGGGAGCAACAAGAAAGGGTCCTCAGTCCTCAATCCTGAGAACACTGATCCAGGAAAGGTAAATGCAAAAGAGAATGAAGACAGAAAATATGCAATATCAGACAGGGCACCAATAGACATAAAGCAGTATCTCTGGAGCCTCATAGACAAGTTCAAAAATGAAGTATTTAATGAAATAAAGCAAGAAATAAGTAGAATAGTTAGAGAAATGCTAAGCACTGCCAAAGAAAAAACAGATGGTGGAATGGAAGAACAGAAAAAAAGGGGAAAATTGTTTGATGGAGAAAATAGAGATAACATAGAATACATGAAGCAGGTTCAAAGAGATTACCAGGAAACTAAAAACTCTATTGAAAGCTGGCATAACAGCTTGAAAGAAACTAAGGACAGATTATCAGAACTGGAGGGCAGATTTGTAAGGTGGGAGCATGAAATGAAAAACTTCTTAAAAATAACAAGAAAACAAAAATCAATAATACAAAGGCTAGAAGATGATAAGAGGGTCTATAATTTAAGAATTAAGAATATAAAAGAAGAAGTAGGGACACAATTAAATCAACTACAAAAGATATTCACAGAAATAAACCAAGAGAATTTCCCTAATTTAGCAAAAGGTAAAGATACTCAGATGTATGAAGCATTCAGGACCCCAGCCACCTACAACCCAAACACAGCTACACCCAGGCATATAATAATCAAAATTCCAGAAATCCAATATAAAAACAGAATACTAAAAGCCATCAGAGACAGGAAACAGATCACTTACAAGGGAACACCCATCAGAATTACAGCAGACTTTTCGGCACAAACCATCAAATCACGAAGAGCGTGGGGAAAAATAATTCAAGCTTTGAAAGATAACAACCTCCAGCCAAGATTGATATATCCTGCACAACTGTGCCTAGAAATTGATGGAAAAACAAGGTGCTTCCAGGATAAAGAGGAACTGGGGGAATTTGCAACGACCAATTCAACTCTACAGAGATTACTGCAGGATAATCTAAAAATGAAAAATACTAAGATTCCAGAAACAGTGGCAGAGAGGCCACAATGAATGGAGCAGAAAGCGAAATGAAGAAGACAAACTGACAAAAAGAGCTTAACAGAAATGAGTCAGAGAAGGTTGGATGATAGGAACAGCCATTTTGGAGAAAACAAGACATCATAATAGGTAGTGCTGATTTAATATCCTCTTGTTTCGAAGTCCCATCAAGCTTTTGTTCTTCTGTCTCCATCGGTTTTAACCTGTTGTATCTTATTGGATTTCATTATATGTGATAATATAAACAAAAATTTTTATAGACAAGGAGATTATACAGAAACTATTGTTCATTTTCTGTTAGTTGATTCTAAATACCCTGTAATACTGTCATTCTCTTGAACGGTTTAACATTATCTTGATATGTTTGATGCTACAGTATACGAAGTCATACCCAAAGATTTTAAGGGAAGAGACATTATGGTAACTACTATTATGTCGAGATTATCTTGTGGTGAAACACTATTTTGCTTAAATGGCTGTGTTTTGACCTGCACTGTTTTGTTGTTATGCCCTCTTTTTTTTTTATCTCAATCTCCTTTTATTATCTACTTTTTCATTTTTATTCTTTTAATCAAGGGAAAAATAAATAAAAAATAGCAGGATACATTTTAGTAACCCACTTTGATTTCCTATTAACTTGATTTGAAACCCTGTATTGCGCTCACCATCTGGTTTTGACTGATTTTCCTCTATTCTGTTATGCTCGATAGTACCAAGTTCGAAAGTATAGGCAACAACTATGAAGACAATAAGATTCATGAAGGTTCCTCTTCTGGTTGACTATTATCTTCTTTTGAAGTCCTCTAATGTCTCCAAAGTTTTGGTTTTATTGGTCTTATTCTTTACTCTTTTGTTCAATTTTATTATAACTGATGATATAGGCAATTCTTTTTAAGATAACAAGAGGCATTATGGTAACCATTGTTGATCACCTTGTATTTTGTTTTTATATTATGTATTATGTACATCCTTTTGATTTGACTGACTTTTTCCTGTTATGTCACATTTGGTTTTACTTTCTTCAAAAAAAAAGTAATAAAAATGTGGGAGTAATAAAACCCAAAATGTGTAATTGTCATTGTACAAAAGAAAGGAAAATAAAGTGCTCTAAAGGATATAACTGCATATATATTTAAGTATATAAGATAGATAACCATATTACTGAGTTTTGTTGGATCACTGAACAAAACTGCTTGCAGTCTCACTGTTTGAAAGTTCCCTCTATATGCTTTAATTTTGTAAATTGAACAACTATTTGTAAGATGACTGTATGTAATCTCTTAACTAGTGATTTCCTATTGTTTATTTTTTCTGAAATTCTAACTTGTACTCTTTTTTTTTTTTCTTTTTTCTCCGAACTGGGAGGAGCATCTCTGGGGAGAAATCATATTAGATGCTAGAATATGACAACATGGAGAGGGCCAGATGAATGGATAACAATTGTTATTAACCAAGGTGGTAATTGAAGGGAAAAATAAAACTGGGAAAAGGAAGGAAAAGCACAGATGGAAAGCTGAAGCCCGATGTGCTCACTGAGCCCCATTCCACGCTGTACTAGGAGTGGCCAGAGCATTTAAGGTTGTGCTGAGAGTGCAGCTTCCAATAACAACAGTCTGCAAATCCCACACGTTTAACCCAGCACACTGACCAGTGGATCCAAGAGGAAAAGCTGTATTGGCTTTTGGCAAGTGTTGGAAATTCAGACCTGGGACCCCATGAAGCAGCCAGGGCCACCTGGCTGTGCCAGAGGAAGCTGCAAGAAGTTCCAGAGCTCCAAAGCCAGACACCATGCAGTTTTCTGACTGATCCGTGCTGTGCCAGGAATGCAGTGAAGACAAGCAACGTAGGTGCAGTGGAATGAAGAGGAAGATCCGCATTGAGTCCCAGTGAGTACTAGGGACTGGGTCCCCCATGGCTGCTGTTACTGGCTGGAGGACATCTTGGAATTGGGCAGAGTCCAGGGCGTGGTGACATCAGACAGTCACCCCTGGCACAGAGAGGTCTGGTGGAGGACATCTTGAAATTGGGCAGAGCCTGGCACCGTGACAACGTCAGCAACACAGAGAGGACTAGTGGAAGACATATTGAAATTGAGCAGACCCAGTGCTGTGGTGACATTAGATAGTTGCTCCTGGCACAGAGAGGTCTGGAAGAGGACAGCTGGGATTTGGGCAGAGCCCTGTGCTGAGGTGACATTAGTCAGCAGCTTCTGGTACAGGGAGAACTGGCAGGATCTGCTGGGGCTGAACCGAGCCTCTGGTTGGGACCCAATAAGCAGATACAAAATAGTCATGACTCTGTGACATCCACAAAGTACAGCCTAACTTTTGGATTGACTGGCACAGAAGCTGGAGGCTAGCCTGCACCATCCCTGTATCCCTGCCTACCTCTGATAACAGCAAATAGGGGAGCAGCAAAAACTCAAATCAGCACGCTTTGGAAAGGGACTAAGCAATATGTACAGGGCCAGAGACCCCCAGAACACTCCAGTCTGAAAGAAACCAGAAACATGACAAGAGATAGAAATAAAAATATAATCTCCAATTGCCCAACATGAGAAAATAAGCCCAAGAGAAGTAAACACAGAAGAGAACCAACACAGTAACCATCCAGTACTAGACACAGCATCAGCCGAAATAAAGAAATACCTTCATCACCTCATAGACGAATTTAAAATTGCACTTCTGATCCAAATGAGGCAAGATATAAAGGGATTAATTAAAGAAATGATAAGCCCCACCCAAGAGAACACATTTGGAAGAACAGAGGAAATAGGAAAAGAAAGAGAAACTTCTGAAGAAGAATTTAAACATAACTTAGAATACATGAAACAGATCCAAAGAGATTACCAGGAAACTAAAAACTCCATTGAACACTGGCAAAATGCTTTGATAGAAACTAAAGTTAGCCTTTTGAAACTTGAAGAGAGATTTATGATATATGATCGTGAAAGAAAAGACTTCTTAAAAATAACGAGGAACCAGAAAGAAACAAAGAAGATGACAAAAGGATACATAACTTAAGAATAAAGCATGTGAGTGAGGAAGCAGGAGCAACCAAAAATGAAATACACAGAATATTCACAGATATATTAAAGGAAAACTTCCCATGTACAGGGAAAAGAAATGATATCCATATAAAAGAGGCCTACAGCACACCAGCTACCTACAACCAAAACAGATCTACACCCAGACATATAATAATCAAGATTCCAGAAATCCACCAAAAGAACAGAATACTAAAAGCATCCAGGGAAAAGAAGCAGATAACCTACAATGGAAAAATTATCAAAATAAAAACAGACTTATCAACACAAACTCTCAAATCAAGAAGGGAATGGGGAGAAATATTCCAAGTCCTGAAAGAAAATAATTTGCAACCAAGACTCATATACCCAGAAAAACTTTCTCTCAAAATTAATGGAGAAATAAGATGCTTCCAAGACAAGGAAGAACTGTGGGAGTTCGTGGCTACCAACCCAACCCTACAGAGAGTGCTGAAGCATATTCCAGAGAAAGAGAGGAAGGGATACCAGGATTCCAGCAACAGTGGCAGAGAAGCCTCAATGAATGGCTCAGACAGTGGAATGAGGGAATAAGGTGCACAAATTATAGCAGCAAATTGGAGTAGCAGACATGAGGCAGAGACAGTAAGCTATAATCTTTAGTATAGATAGCTTTGATACCCTATAAAAAAGGCAGAGGTCATTGTTCATAATGTATCAGGATTTAAAAGACACAGTAGTCTTATCACCCTGTTTAGTTTGAATTTAATTTGTTCTGGTCTGTCCACTCATATCAGATTTGAGGGCACAGACATCTGACCCTAAAATAGCAGGTTATACCCTCATAACTCTCCTTAATTTCCTATTAACTTAAACTATGACTGATCTTATTTGAATCTGATTCATTAGACTGTGGTTTTGCCTTGGCTGATTTTATTTGAATTTGGTATGCTTGATAGTATCAACCTTAAAAGTAGAGGCAACTACTCTGAACATGACAAGATGTTAAAGATATCCATACCGGTTTTGATTATTAACCACTCTCAAGTCCTGCAATGTTTTCAAAGTTGTGATTTTATAAAAATAGCTATGTAATACTATGCTTAACTGTATTAAGCCTGATGATGTGGACAAGTCTTTTGAAAATAACAAGAGAAAGCATAGTTACTACGGCAGATCACTTAATATTATGGTCTTATGTGTCTTATTCATTGCATGTTTTTCTAGGAATTTGTTTTGCTGTCTTGTTATGATTTGTTTTTCCCTATAATACAGAGAGGATAGATATACATGTAGAAACTCACTCATGAGAAGATTTTTTAAAAACTATTTATGGGAACAGATTATATAATGCAAGATGTAATGAACAGACATTCTCAAGATGAAGAGACACTAAGAAACTCAATGCTAATTTTTTAGCATGATATAAAATCTAAAAATACTATTATTCACTGATCACAGTGATATTAGTCTAGTCTCTTAAGTTCAATCTCAGCTTATGTAAAGATAAGGGCAGGTACTACGAAGAGAATGAGAGACACTACAGTAGTTATTATTGTCTTCCCCAGTGTCAGAGCTTGAAGACCTAAAAAGCCTTCACCATTGTGTAATGATTTGATTAGTTCTATAATATGCAGTACATATTAATGTGCATGAGGATGGGAACAACTATTTGGAATAAACTAGAGACAATTAGAAAAACAGTGAAGATCTCCAATGGACTTGCTATGAAATCTGTATTTCTTTAAATTGTTTCTTTTTGAACTATTTTTTTTCTGTTTTGATATGTTTAATCTTACCCTCTTTAACATACAAAACAAGTGTGTAGGATGGATAACCATATTACTAAGTTTTTGTTAGATCATTGAGCAGAACTGTTGGCAGTGTCACTATTTGAATGTCACTTTACCTACTTTAATTTTGTATCCTGAACAACTATTTCTAAGATGACAACATGCAACTTGTGATTTCTTACCATTTATTTTTCTGTAATACTGTATTATTTCTACCCTTTTTTATCTCCATGTATTTTTTTGTTTCTTTCTCTTTATATAAATAATAAAAAAATACATTTCAATCTATGTAATGAAGCTCTAGAGCTACCTCATTATTCTGAAGAAAAAGAGCCATAGCTGAGGAAAGCTAATAAAATCAGTGCTTCAGCATCCATATAATTAAAAAGCATTTAAAAAACGAAATAAAAACAATTCTATTGTTTGTACACAGAATTCAATTTTCTAAGAAGTCACCCCTCCTCATTTAATATATAAATCTAATGCAATTTCAGTCAAAAGCTCTAGTATGTTTTTCTCAGAGCTTGATGAATTGAAATTCAACTCAAATAGAAAAAAAAATAAAGATATAAGCATAGCCAAGAAATGTCTGAAGTTTTCGAAGAAAAAAATGACAGAACTACCTACCCTAGTAATTAAGAGTCACCAGACTGTTTCCAAAAGGAACCACAGTGAAAATAACAATGTAATTTATGGAGGGCCAGGCTCTGACAACATTATCCCATTATATATATGGGGAGCCCAAAAGCAAGTATCTTAACCAAATTCACACAGCCAATAAACTGCAAAGGGTTCCTGAAAAAGGACAACACATAAGCAAATCATGGGTGTATGAGAATATAGCATATAAAAGGAAAGGGCTTTTTTTGTTTTTTTTTTTTTGTCTGTTTCATACAGCGTCTTACTATGCATTTTGGACTGGCCTTGAACTCATTTTGTAGCCCTGGATGGCCTCAAACTGACAGCAATCCTCCTGCCTCAGTCTTCCAAATTGCTGGGATTACAGGCATGCGCCACCAACGCCCAGCTGGAAAAGGGCTTTTAAATCAGAAAGAAGAGCAATGTTATCCAATAACAGTATGGAGACAACTGATTAGGCATTGTGGAAAATAAATCTGACTGCTAACTTCACACAGCAAATACAAATAAGTTCCAAATGGTGTAATGTTCCAAATATTTCAACACAACTCTTAGGGTACCAAAAAGTAAAAAAGGAAATTATTATTTAAGTAAGAAGAGCTTTCTCATACAAACATTTTTCATCCTATATAATTTTAAAACCTCTAATTAAAAAGAACTTAAAAGAAAAAAATTTTAAGTGGAGAGAATATATTTCAATATGAATGTGATTCAGGATCCATATCTGTTACACAGGCAACTCCTAACAAAAACTAAAAAGATGAGCCATTAGGAAAATGTAATTGCATTACCCTTTAGATTTCTCTCCAAAACTAGACTGCAATCTCCTTGAAGAGAAAAGTGAGGCCCAGAGGGTCTGGCCCCGTGCTGAGGCCACCATGGTGGTCGCTAAGTACTTGTCAGCAACTTCTCCAATGAGTATGGGCTCAGAAGAACCACTGAAGGATGTCCCAAGGCTCTTCCAGCTGGGAAGCCCATCCGGAGTCCCTCAAACCTGGACTACAGCCCACACCATAAATTGTGTAGCCACACACTCGGAGGGATCACTCAGAGGATATGCTGTTTTTACTCTGGATGGATATTTCTCAACTTTCTTGTTTTACAGATGGAAAAATAATTAACTACACAAGACTGCTCATGTAAATATGTATTGGATCATCAATGATGCCTGTCATTGACATAAGAAAATCACAGAAGATGAACAGCATTACAAAATATTTAGCACCACAAAATGTTACGTTCTCAGACTGTCCAACAACGAGAAACCTTTCAAATAATCCATTCATCAAGATGCGTAATAATATTTCATATACTCATTTCCAGTCATACCATGATGCTAATTACTCCCACCTCTCCAAATGGTAGAGAAAACACTGATGCTTATTAATAGAAGAGCTTTGCAAATACTAAAGAATGTCTTCACAAATATTAGATCCTGTGAATACTACTAAATGCAAAAGGAAAAAAAATCAATCTATTAAAGAACTATAAAAACTGGTAAGAAAATCATTAGAATTAAATAGAACATGCTGAGAAAAAATATGAACATTTTAAGTGGATAGGAAATATATTTCGGTTTCATTAAAACTTAAAAAAAAATAAACATAGGCAGCATTTGATAACTGCAAAGTGCTGGTGAGGTATTATGAGACAGTCATCTTCTGCTTGTGAACTTGGAAGTCTTTTTTGGCAAAATGTCTCGAGACACAGCAATTCTCAATTTCCAGGAAATATTTCATAATGTCAACATAAAACCTTGACAGTCACCTCAATATTTTTATAATGACGATAAGTTAGAGCCTCATAAACACTCCGCCATCGAGGAAGCATTAAGGAAATTCCTCCTGAATTATATTTATGAGAAATTTGACTATGGGGGTATCTTCTGATAAAAGACTAAATAAATGCATGATTTTTAAAGAGCGTGCACATTTCAAAATTTCAAACAAAAACTCAAGAGAAAACACATCAAAAAGTTAGTAGTATTTCTGGGTCTTTTGGACTTCTTTTTCAATTCGAGCGCTTTCCATAATAAAAGTGCGCTAATTTTAAAATTAAAGAGCAAAAAGAAACATCTTTTTAGATGATGATGCTTTACCTTCTAAAGCTGCAGCGAGATAGCGTCTAGTTTCCAGTCTGAACAAAAGCAGCCTCGCTCCCAGGCCCTCACCTGATTCGGGTAATTTCCTTTCGTTTGTCTGTTTCTTGGTAACTCTCATGTTCCTCTCAAAGCCACTCAAGAAACACTCAGGGCCAGTTCTACACCAGATTGCCAGGGGGACAGCTGAACAGTGGGACACTGAGACCATGCAAGACCCAGAGGCGCTGCAATTTCACTTCTGATGCGAAGAAGTCAAGTGTCCCCACAGGAAGTGCTGGATCTTTTCTTCCTGGCTAGGCCTGGGCCCTGGCAAATTGAGGAAAGAGGTGGTCTTTGGAAAGTCCAACTCACCACCTCCTCCCGCTGTCTTGTGGACGTCTGTATTTCAAAGGCCTCTCCTGCTGACCAGGCTACAGTGGCCTTCTCACTAGGGTTTCTCCAGTGGGCCCACTATCTCCAGCTAAGCTCCACCTATCCCCACCGTCTAGCTGAGTTATCTCTCTAAGGAAATCTGATGCTAGCCTCACACTACTTAAAACCCCTTTCACTCCACCTCTCTTGCCCCACACTATTGCAATTTTTTTTCAGTAGTGAGGATCACCCAGGACATTTGCACTAAACTACATCCCCAGCCATTTTAATTTTTTATTCACGCGTGCTGGACTCAAAATGTGTGATCCTCCTGCCTCAGTCTCCTATGCCTGGTTCAGTGCTGCCCTTAAATTGATGCTGCACCCCTTAAATTGGCCCTTCCTAACTTATCTCCAGCCTCATTAGCAACCCCTCATTTATTTAGGTATTTATTTACTCTAAGACTTGGTGGAGCATTTCTCAGGCACACAGCGGGTGCAGGAATACAGCTGTAAAAGACACACTGTGCAGGCATGAAAGTTGCCCACTAGAGCTGCTTTCTGACATGGCTTCTCAGAGTGCGACATGCAGGCTGGTAGCCTTAGCATCACCCTGGAGCAAGTGTCAGGACCCTTCCCAGACTCACCACATAGACAGAATATCTATTCACATGTAAGTTAGAACCAAACTTGAGAAGCATTGCTCTGTCTCTCTTGAACCCTCAATACCCTGTTTCTTTCCCTGCTGCTCTCTCCACATACATGTTATCATCCAGGAATGTTCTTTTCCCTGTTCTCTGCCTAATTCCCACCTCTCTTCCAGTTTCTGCATTAATACCATGTCCATTACGAACACTTCCGAGGCTAGAGTTAACGGACTCACCTTTGCATTGTCACTATCAAAGCACTTATGGCCTGTACAGTGGATACTGCCTTGCCCCTGCAAATGCTGTAAGAGAAGATACCACATCTGTCTTTTTACACTTGTATTCCCTTTCAGCAAGTGCAGTACCTGTGGTACTTGGTCAATAAACAGCTGTTGGGACCAGGGATTTCGCTCAGTAGCGTAAGTGCCTGCCTGGTAAGCATGAAGTCACAAGTTTGATCCCTGGTACCAAAAAAAAAAAACAAAAAAAAAACAAAAAAAAAAAACCCAGCTGTTGAAAGAAACATACTCCAATGCAACTGGATCATTTCCAGGCTTAACAAATAACGTAATGGTTCTAAATTCCCCAGCAGATGGTAGGATTTGGAGGGATGCAGTCATCAGGTTCCTGGGAAGAAATCAACACTGCATCATTTCTTCAATTCAAGCCTCCTGTTTAATGTGTGGGTTAGCCTTGTATACAGCCTCTGTTAACCCTCTATGTGTCCCTGTGTAAATTACTAAGAGAAGTTCCTTCCTAGCATAGATGCATGCCCAGACCAGGGTACATGTAGGATTCACCAAGAAAACCACAATCTCGTTTTCGCTTGGACCTTCTGCAGGTGGCCCTGCCTTGTGCCCACAATTAGAATGGACATGGAGCAAACACGAAACAACAATCCTGGCACTCTGCGACCTTAAAAAAGGAATTTAACTTTCGGACATGCCTACCTCACATGGCTTAATGAATCAACACTTTATACTTTACATAAAATTTATTTTCTATACTATACCAGTCTATTTATTTATTTATTTAGAGACAAGCTCTTGCTGAATTGCTCAGGCTGGTCTCAAACTTGTGATCCTCTCACCTCAGATTTGATCTCCAGTACCAAAAATAACCATAAGCTTATTTTTTTTTGATTAAAGGCTAAAGTAAAAATAGGGATGACCACAATTGCCTTTGAAAAGTCTTAACATCACCCATAAACTACAGCCTTGTATCCGGGTCAACATGCTACTTTAGAGGTTGTCACTTGTCACTTGTCACTCAATAAGCCCACCACAATCTGGGGTTAGATTTAACACAGATTCCTTACACAGTGACACCTTAGCTGAAATAGTTGGCTGACATGGACAGTTCATGTCTACCTAAAGAACAGAACTTCCAGTGTCAGAATCCCTTTTGGAGCAACAAGACACTATCCATACAAAGCCTTCCTCCTCAGAGACAGCTGGGAAATAGCAGATTGTTGTCTCTCATCTCCTCCTCACTCTGGAGTACATACTCACTGAAATGAATGCAAGTAAAATCATTATCTCAACTTAAGCCATATCAGTGCATGCATGCATACATGTGTGTATGTGTTTCTCACCTGTCAAATGCGTAGACAAATTTTGGTGAGTTAAATGTATGGTCTAATGAAGCTTAAAAACTCAGAAAGAAGCAAAATACAAATGCAAAGCATCAGAGTCCCACTAATATCTAGAATATATGAAGAACTCAGAAAAAAATCAGACTCCTCATACTTAAAGGCCCAATCCAAAAAAGGCCATTTGAAATGAATAGAAATTCCTCACATGAAAAAGTAGAAACAGCACAGAAATATGTGAAAAATGTTCAACATCGAACGTCATTTGATAGATGCAAATTAAAATAACACTGAGATTTCAGCTCACTCTATCATCAAGAAATCAACCAGTAGCAAATGCTGGGGCGGGGGCTGGGGGAAGGTATGGGGAAAAACTTCACTGTTGTTGGGCATGTAGATTGGTGCAACCACTGTGTAAATCAGTGTGGAGATTCTTCAAAAAACTAAAACTAGAGCTTTCATTTGGCCCAGCTATTCCAGTGCTTAGTATCTTCCTGAAAGAATTAAAAGCATAATTCCCCAATGTATGTGCACGCCAATGTTTATAGTGGCATAGCTTGTAATTTATAAATCTTAGAAACAGCCCAAATGCTCATCAATCAATGAATCAATAAAAAATATGGTTTGTTAACAGTGGAGTATTACTTAGTCATGAAGAAGGATGAAACATTTCTAGCTAAATGAGTGCAACTTGAAACATTTCTAGATAAATGGGTGCATCTTGAGACCACAGTCTTACTTAGTCATAAAGAAGGATAAACGAAACACTTATAACTAAATGAGTGCATCTTAAAGCAAATCAGACACATGTTTAAATACTGTAAGGTTTCTTTTATGAAAAATCAAGAGCAAATAAGGGCCAAAATGTGTAACAGTTATTATGAAATAGGAAGAAAATGTTCAACTGGGAAGGAGAAGTGGGGGGCAGGGGGGAATAGAGAAAAAAAATCGGAAAAGAGCTTTTGTAGATAAAAAGGAAAAGAAAGGTTGAAGGTGGGAAGGAGAGTGGGGGAAAAAGAATTAAGATATATCATGTACAGGAGGTACAGATTCCTATAATGAATGCAATATTTCAATAAAATTAATTTTTCAAAAAGAAAAATAAACAGGGTCCCAGTTCCACTAGATAAAAGCAAAATGCACCTTTTGCTTTTCAAGGAAAAACACTCAGACCCAAATGCACCAAATAGACACTGATCCTTATGCACCTTCCAGGCCACCCTGGAAGAGTTCTATTGAACCAGCAGCCTATGCATCAGCCATGCATATAAAGGGCAGGATTCTTTATAAACACAATCGTGTTTTCCAAACAAAAACAAAGCTCTATTCAACACCTCTGCAGTGCTGCTATAGCCAATGATCCATGAGTACTAGTGTATCTGATCTCCACTCAACAGGAAATGTCCTAAAAGAAAAGCTAGTTTTATATTGATAAATGGTTATTTACCCAAAAACATCATTAGCATACTTTATGGAAGTAACTATAACCAAAAAATCCAAATTGATAATGCATTGCTATTAACACTATCACCTGAGTTACCAGGAGAATATTTTATTCTGAAACTCCTACTTGGGCACCTCTTAGAGTTACTGTACTAGGTGCTATGGAGGAGAACTACAAACATGAGTTGAACAGACTTTCTGGCCCCCTTAAGACACAAGGCTCACCTAAGTATACAAGTAAATAAATAAACAAACAACCTAACCCTTGGCAGTAAAATAGTCATCAGTTAGTAATGAGAACCTGATCAAGTCTTCCTGGGAGGAAGAGTATAACTGGTCCATCACATATTAATGCCAATATACACAGTGGTTTCAAGAACTACATCTAGTTTATGGGAGAGAATAAAAACCTATGCAGAAACATAGGCAGAGGAGATACCATTTCATACACATAAAGGCATGGTTCACAATGGTCTGAATACTCACTGTTTTTCTTGTACATCAAAATTTCAAAGGAATTCATCTCATAGTTCTCAAATGTTTGCCGCACCTTTTCAACTGTGTCTTTATCGGTCAGCTCCCCATACATAAAACTGCAAATCAAAGAGCTTAAGTTGGATTAGCCAGTATTTATTTTTCTATAAGCACAAGTTATTAAATATCTATTCTACACACAGGATTGCGCTATGTAATGTAGAACACACACATATACCTATGCAATGAAAATCTTTATTGAATTTAAAAAGACACACTAATTTAATATACTCTCCCCACTAATAGTTTGAGGAGAGATACACACTAGGAAGAATAGATTCAGAAGCAATGTGAGCAGAATTACCGTAGCTGCAGACAAAACAGACATGAACCACCGTCTGGTTAGTCAGAGAAGGTTCTCAGAAGAAAGGACAAAGAGCAAGAGGAACTAGCTGAGTAACGGAGGAATGAGAACTTTCAAACAAAACAGGAGCCTGTGCCAAGGCTCTGAGATAAGAGGTTAGTTCCAGAACCTGAATATAACTCAGTTCAGTGCCTGGAATTTAGACAAGGAAGGGGAAGCCCTCATTAGTGGCAGACAGGCCCAACGATAGAGGGGACTCTGGCATCATGAGCCATATGAGAGAATTTAAACTTTATTCTGAAAGCAGTTGGATGATAGGAAAAGATTTTAAACAAAGAAGAAACATAATTAGGCCAAGTATAGCTCAGTGGCATAAGTGCCTGCCTAGCAAGTATGAGGTCCTGAGTTCAATCCCCAGTACAGAAGAAGAAGAAGAAGAAGAAGAAAGAAAAAGAAGGAGAAGGAGAAGAAAAGAAGAAGAAACAATCAGATTTCATTTTACAAATACAACTCTGAGATTTCTAATAAAAATAGCTAAGTCAATTTGAAGTATAGATTTTTTCTTCTTTTAATTCCTAGTAAAATAAACAAGAGAAAGGAATAAAATTCACCAACCAAAGGAGAAAAAGGTACAGTCTGCTGCTCTAAACATTAATTCGTAGCTAAGAAAAAAAAAAGTAATTTTTCTGGCCAGCCCTCTCCTTGAAAAAAGAAAAAGAGAATTGAGTTTTTAAAATTTGAGATAGGATGGGGAGAGGGGAAAGCAAGAAAGAGAAAAGGGATAAAAAGAAGGAATTAAGATGTGTGCATGTACCAACTACACATAAGGAGTGTGAACAGTATGTACTACTCACACGTATTAATAAACTAAAGTTTTCAAAAATCAAGAAAAAAAGCTTGGAAGGAATAAAATCCTACATGTTCTTAATAATGTATTTCTCATCTCTCTACTGCTGAAGTTTAGGGGAAAATAGCCTAAGGGAGGAAATAAGCAGCATGATTTTTTTAAAAAGCTAGAGACAACTACAGACAGTTGGAGCTCTACCTGTTAACCTCAACTCAGCAGAGGTAGGAGAAATTCCAGGGCTGACCACTTTCCTGGGCCTCACAATAAACACATCCTGAAAACTTAAATGTGCCCCTTTGGGAACAGTATACACCCCAAGCAGACAGAATGAACCATGGCTTAGAACACGAACAAGATGCAGGACAAGAAAAGCCTCACTCAATGGAGCCAAGAGTCAGTTTTCTGAGGAAGGCAGCTTGTGTGTCCAGAAAGCTTCTCCTGCCCACTTCAACCCTTCGGGGATCAATAACAAGGAAACAACAGATCACTCCTCAAGGCCTAAGTCATGCAGAAGGGGTTGCAAGGCTTCCTACACAATAACTTCCAAGCTTCTAAAACCATGCAGACTGAATACAATCTGACTTTGTCTTGATAACTTGAACAACAGAATCAGAATTTCAGAACTACAACGAACTTCTGAGACTATCAAGTGCAATTTCTGATCTAAAACCAAACCATCAAGAAAAGCACTACACTTAGTTTCAGTCCAGAATAGTCTTAGATTTACCATAGACTTCCCCACTCTGACATCTCAGAAGAAAAGAACTTTAACTGTTGATTTTATGACTTCTGTGTCAGTGACATCCATGTAAGTGAAGGGACAGTATATATTCTAGCAATTTCTTTTATAAGGAACTCAGATCCTTGCAAAGCCAAGTCTTCACATCAGTAAGTGCCAGAAGTGCTCCATTTCCATTAGTCTCATAAAATTTTTCATGAAACTAGTTTGCCAGGAGATGTAAATGTTCAAAATGCATGAATTAAGTAAAAGAGACTCCTGAATTATCAAGATAAAGCAAGCAGAGAGGTGCATATATTCCTAAATAGACATATTTATATAATTAAATAAGATATTTAGAATTGTGTGTAAAAACTGACTAAATTTGCAAAGTATCTAATTTCCTGAAAGTGATTATAACTAATATGCAGAAAGAAAGGTAAAGAAAAGCCACTTGAGTCATACTAAAATGGTAGTTCTCTTGATTTGTTGATTGCATGTATATAGTACAGATAGAGACATAGACGGAGATACACAGGTATACACTCTTAAGAGGAAAACAAAACAAACTATATAAGAGAATTCCATTGTGTTAGGAGCCATAATTTCTCAACCTTTGAGTAGTAGAGGAGAAAATCTTAAATTTTCCATTTTTCAGTCTTAATGATCTAAAATTTAAGAATATTAAAATATTTTCTGAGTATTTCCACAACTAAAAATATTTGGCTAATTTGATACATGAAAATGTAACTTCTGAAAATAGAATATGCCTGCTTAGACAGGTTTCCCCACCCTTCATGGAGGACTTTATTTCTTGATTTGGCAGGTATGGAAAATGGTTTCCCTTTATGCAAAACATCACTGGAGATAGAAGACTAGGGAAGGAACAGGTGGGAGAAGCCAAAGGCTGCATGAGCCAAATCCTTGTCAGGGCGCTGCAGTGAGATGCCTGGCAGGTTCGGGCTACGTGCTCTGCTCACCATCTCGAAGATGCTTTGAAAGATCTTTGCTAGTGCCCAGGCCCAAGGGTACTGCTTGATTAGCAACTTTGTCAAATACATAATCTGTGTTGTTAGTACAATTTGCTAAGAGGTCAGAAAGAGACGAGAGAGACAGAAAGACAGAGCCAGAGCCAAAGAAAGACAAAGACAGAGACAGAGAGATGACAGCACAACTATATGGCTAGAAAATACTGAATCTCTTCTCCTTTTAGCTAGGAAAAGCTCTAACAATGCCCTTGTCTCTAACATTATGCTCTAACTTTTCTCTATGGTGTTAATCATTTTTAAATTAATGATCTAAAATTTTTTTTGGTCTTTTTTGAGGCAGGGTTTCACTATATGATTCAGGCCAGCCTTGAGCTCACTTTGGAACCCAGGCTGGCCTCAAAGTCATGACGATCCTCACCTCAGCCTCCTGAGTACTAGGACTACAGGAGTGTGCCACCACACCCGGCTAATTTTACTTCATTTTCATTTTGTTTTATTCTCCAACTTGCACATTTAATTCAATCTAAAACTTTATAAACTTTTGAGTTTTTCTGAGTTCTCCTGCATTCCCTCACCACCGCCTTACTGATTGCAAATTTGCCAGTTGGGTAGACAAGCATGAACTAGAAAAGATACTGCAGCAAAAGTTTCTGAAAAAATACTGAATGAGTTAACAGCAAATTCAAGAATAAGTCATTTTATTTTTCCAAAGGACACCAAACATAAATACCTGCAGGTACTGCTTTTTTGCATCACTTCTGCCCTGTGGTAGCCAGACAGCTTGCAAAATCCATCATTGCTGTACACGATAGGCCAGTCCACTATCTGGGCATTTCCCAACACAAAATTTGTATCTGTTAAAAAAAAGAAAAGAAAAGGGCACATGAGATTCAATAAGGATATAAATAATGGCAACCAACCCAGGCACTTCTACCTTCTTTTAAAACAAAGTTTCTTGAGCAGAAATACAGCCCTCTGAGGAACACAAAAGGTCAGTGCTTTACAACCAAGTATTTTGAATGCAAGTACTAAGATTGCTATATTCCAAAAACAAGGTAGTAAAGGAGGCATACTTTACCAACCAACCAGTCAAAGAATTCTTCAGAAATTCACTGGATTCCTGTGAGACATAGTTAAAGCCCACCTAATTTTTCATTCCAATGGAAGCATAGAAAGCAGGAGAAAACCAAAAGTAATTTCTTTGGGGTACTGCCCAGTATATTAGCCTTGACAGTCCTGTGGCCAAAAGACAACAATGGCTTTATTGATCTTATTTGCTCATTCTAAAGAAGGCCTTCCCAAGGCGAGAAAGGGGGATAGAGGGGAATACACACTCTGTAGAGAAACTTCTCCTTCATGAAGAAGAGTAACCAGATTCTCCTGTTTTGTAGAGAGTAATCAAGGTGTCCACACCACAGAACATTCTTGTGCAGCCAGAGAGGTGCACATTTGTGCTCTTTAGCGGTATCAGCCAATCACCCATGTAGGATGCAGTGACGTGGGCCGGATGTGGTTGGCTGCCTTAGCATATTCTCACTACTTCTGACATTTTTGTAGCTCAAAAATATTCAGTATCTTTTGTGCTCAGGGAATCAACTGTCCTTATTTTCTTTTCAAGAATTTAAGGTAAGAAAATAACATTTGAAAGTTAAATGCAATCACTAAGAAAAAGAGAGAAAGTTTACACTGTGTAGAATCGAATAATGGTCTTTATCTATTGGGAAGCCAATTTGTTCTGGGACAGAATTTATAATTTCTACACAATATGAGTAACCATCCCTTCATTTCTGTGTGGGGAGATGACTGTCTGGGTCAGATTTCTCCACCCTTCATTGATGAGTTTACTTTTTGATTTGGCAGGTTTGTGGAAATGATTACACTTCTCATAAATGTCACTGAAGACAGCAAACTTCTTAATCACTTATAAAAAAAGGAGTGAGTAGCTGAAGGCCATGGTGTACCAAGCCCTTATAGATAAAGGAGAAAGAGAAGTAACTAAATATAGTAATCTATTCTTGAGAATGGTTTCATCTACTTAAAAGGAACACAAAATAAAAATTTCCAGATGTGAATCTATAAGCCTACTATTTTTATAAATATGCTTTTAATGAAAATGTATAAGCAGCTCTTCCATTTACCTCCCCCATATATATTTAAATGCTTCTTGAATGCTTGAGTACAACACAAGACCCTGGTGATATCCACAGTGATACGATAGTCCCTGCTCTCACACAATTTATCAAGACAAACATACACATACGCAACTAACTGAAGAAACAAGTAAGAAGTGATGAACTCGGTGGGAAATGAAGGTTGTGTGTTAGCAGGGGCAACATCAGAGCTTGCACCAGTCTACAAGGATAAGTAAGGGTCACTTAAACATTTCACATGGCACAGATAACACAAAAGCAATAGACAGAAATAAAAATACAATCCCTCCTTTGGGGAGCTCAAGAGGGTATGAGAGGACAGGAATCCTCCAGACAGAGGACCCAGCACAAACTACGGAAGGCCAGCAAAAACACATAGCCAACTGCGTAGACAGACAGAACGCCTCATTCAGACATAAATGGCTTTCTGGCTATTGACTATTTTCCACTCTCAGTAAATGGAAACTTTACTTGAATCAAAGTAAAAATTTGGAAAGTAACCCAATGCTTGAAAGGTAATTTGTGTTCATGGGATAGGAATATTTAAGTGTTCATGCTACCCAAAGTGATCTATAGATTTAATCTATAGATCTAAATCTTTATAGATTTAATATAAGTCCTATCAAAAATCCAATGATATTTTTCACAGAAATAGGAAAATTACCTTAAAATTCATGTAGAATGATATGCTCATCTAGAAACACTCAATATCTGGGAGATCCGTAACCAATTAACTTGATGCAAAACTAACCATCAAAGCACCAAAGCTGGGCAGAGGGTGTAGATCTTTCACACCTAGCATGATCAAGACTCTAGATTATTACTAACATTATTATGTCAGTCAACTTTTGTCACTGTGACCAAATACCTTAGGAAAAAAAAGAAGAAAATCTCATTTTGGCTTCAGTCCATGGTTGCCAGTGCCTCTGTATCTGGGAAGCAGCACATCATAGCAAAAGGCATGGTAGCAAAAAGTTGCTCACTTCACTGCAGCCAGGAAACAGAGAAAAACGGAAAGAACCAGTGAGGAAGGGCCTGGAAACAAGATATATTCTCTAAGGTCACAATCTCATGACCCACTCTTTTAATTGGGTCTGAATTTCTGTTTCTATCACCTCCCAATAATGCCATCATTTATGATCACATAAATGGATTAATCTACCAACGAAGCTACAATTGCCTTCTAAAAATTCCACTTGTGAACACACAAGACATTTCAGGGGATATCTCAGGTCTAAGCCATAACAATGCAAAGCACAACACCAGCAAACAAATAAAAGAGTGAAAAACACCAATGCCAATGGTTTTAAATGTAACTTCTGCAATATCCTTCAGTGGAATCAGAAGAGCCACAGCAAGATCCTCCAAGTCCCTGGTAATAATCTAGGTTAGGGAGAAGACAACATGGCTATAAAACTCTACTTTGACTTTTATGAGGACAGTGCTAATCTTCCTATACCTTGGTCTCTACTGAGAGAAAAGCTTGCCCACTTGCCCCAGAAAGAGTAAGTGTATAATGAGTGCTTCTGCCCTCTTTCCCCTCCGCATGTCAACCTCCACAGTCACAATAACCAAGTGTCAGCAGGTATTTAAAGAGCAAAAAGAAGCCACTCTGTGTGCCTTGACCACTCCGACTGTCCTGTGCTCAGTGTGGATGGGTGAGGAAGGCCTTGAGCTGCTATCTCCAGTGTCACTAAGAATCTACTTGCACCAAGCCCTCCCAGACCTCTGTTCTGTCAGCTGTCAGTCCTGCCCTGGGAGTATATCAGTGACTTATGCTCTAGAAGCCAAGTCTTAGGCTGTAAAAGGGACACAAATGGTATTGGCACCTCTGTAACCCAGTTTTATAGCAATAGAGCTGATTCTATATTATGACCCTCATTTGGCTCCTTCAGATTGTATTCAGTAACAAAATTCTGGAAGGAATGAGAATACAATGGTCCTCAACATATTAACAAGGGTTGAAACCCCAAGGTCCCAAGGGTCACCGGCTTTTCTGACTCCTGCCATGCCAAATCACACTGGTGATTTATCTCTTTAAATACCTCTAGAGGAAGAGGCAATGCAGTCCCTTCCAGACTCTGCCTGATCTGTGCAAGTCTTTTCCACTTGCTTTCTTCTCTTTATAAACATATTTTTAGAAGACACCAGCCCACACATGTCTCTGTGGTAACTGGTGCAGTCAAAGCAGCACTCTAAACAGGTGAGATGACACTGCAGCCCCAGGAAGCCCTGCCTCCTCACATTCAAGCTCTGTGGAATCCCTTCCCCTGAATCTGGGTGGGTCGGTGATTTGCTTGAATTGCAGTAGATGATGTGATGCTGATCCCAGCTGTAAGCTGAAATATCTAGAGGCCTCTGCTTTGCATTTTGAGGAGCCCTGAGCTGTCCTGCAAGGAGTCCAGCTATGCTCCTAGAGAGGCCTTGTGGGACTCTACCAGCAGAGGCCATCTAGTAAAAACCAGACCTTGGGATATCACGGGGAACAAACAGTGATGAAAACCAACAAGAATATAAGGGGTAAATGGCATCCTATTACCCTACCTTCCCCCTCCCTAGCAATCCTCAGAGTTCCTAGAGCACCATTTGAAAGAACAACTGAATCAAAGCTGGGTTCCAGTCATAGCGTTGCCCCTGGTGAGCTGTTCACTGTAGCTCTGTGTAGCTGGGGTTGGGGAGAGGATGCTGACATAGACTTCCACACCAACAGCAACAACCTATCTGGCTGCTAAATAACTGGGTTTGTACCAAAGAATGAATCAGATGATACCCGTGCAGCCTACAAGCCATCTATTCATATAGCACAATGCACCGGCCATTCCCTAAAGTTTCATTTCCTAATGCTTGACTCTATACAGCCTGAGTCACTTCAAAAAATACCAGAAATAAGCTGTGCATGATGGGGCACACGTGTAATCCCATCTACCCTGGAGGCTGAGGCAGGAGGATGGCAAGTTCAAGGATAGTGTAGGCAACTTAACATCTTAGTAAGATAAATAAAAAACAAAAAGTGTTGGGGATGTATCTCAGGGGTAGAGCACATGACCAGCATTCCCAAGGTCCTGGGTGAATCACCAGTACTTAAAAAATGCAGAAGTATTTTAAAATTCCATATTCATATTTCGGGTGACCTGTGTTATCAGGTTTTTGCTCAGTGGAATTGTTTGGATTCAGGACATGGTGTGATGTTCAATGTTAATGCAGAAATGTACAATTTTTTCAGAGGATTCTATAATAGAAATCAATCACATATGGGTGGGTCCATTTGTATGTACTAAAAATGCCTGTGTCTTCAGAATCAATAAAGCCAAGTCAAGAAATAATGAAATGTAAAGGGCAAAAAAAGAGATAGATAATAGGAAACAGGAAGACAGATCTTTTGTAAATGGGGAGGGGATCAAAAGATGGAGGAGGGTAGAGGAGGAGGCAAAAATGGGTAAGTAAAAAGAATTAATATGTGTTATGTACATGTACCAACTCCCCATGACAAATATACTTGTTAAAAATGGAAACACGTACTAATAAAAATATTAAAAATTTTTAAAATAAACAGAAAAAAAGAAACATGCTCTAGATGTGCATACAGTTGTCCCTCCATAATCACAGGTGATTGGTTTCAGTGAACCCCGGGATTCTAAAATCCAAAGCTGATCAAGTTCCTTAAAATGGCACAGTGTTTGCATATACTCCTCATGTTTCCAACCATATACTTAAGTCATCTTCAGATTATTTATAAAACCTACTACAATGTAAATGTTGTTTTACTATATTTGGAATCCATGGACACTGAAAGTAGGCTCCTCTCTTTTTCAAGCACAGTAATAACTTCCAAGCAGCCAACAGCCTCTAGATTTACATTTTATGAAATGACCAAGTTCCTCTACCCTATTGAGTAAGATACGCAGGCTCCATCTGCTGCCCTTCCTCGATTTCCTCACTGCCTCTCCTAAAAGTCCGCTCTCTTCAGGTCTTCGATGCGAATTAGCCAGATTCTCCTGCCTCCACCTGATGTCTTTTTGCTCCCTGAGGGTCAGGAGCTCCAAAAGAGCATGCAATTAAACATAAGGTTTCCTAAATTCAACCTTCCTCAGCCCACACAGTTTTCTTTTGTTTCACACAATAAAACAAACATTTTCTAAAAACTGAAAAGATTCCCTTCCTCCATTGTGAAGTTTCTTTAGTTGATGGAGCATAAGCCAAGCCACCCAGAAGTAGTCAGATGTGTCAAATTCATTCTAAACCTATGATTTCCCCATAAAGCATAACACAGAGATATTCTAAAAAGAAATTATTAGAAAATTGCTTTTCATTATAATTACACAAATAACAAAGGAGAAACTAACTAGAACAATGACTTAGAAAAGTGACTCAGTTTGGGCAATTATACAGATAAAGCCCACATTCCACCAGCAGGTCACACAGATACATTGTTCCCTGCTAGCACTGGTTATTTAGAGGGCCACAGTGAATATTTCAGAATAACTTGAGGTATTTTTCTTAGAAGAAAACACATCTTCCTGACGCTTTGCAGTATTATAGGTTACAAAAGATATCAGCATTTTTGCAAAAAGAAGTCTGAGTAAAAATACTTTTTCCTTTCTTTTAGAATGCTGAAATAAAAAAAAATGATTGAGATAAGTGAAGAAAACAAGAATTTTAGACAAGGACTAGAAGCAGTAGTTTGATTTACACAAACCTTAATAAAATCTATACCAGAAATTACTTTAAAAACACACACACACACATGAAAGTATAATATTTGGGAGAACGGAGAGGATAGAGTCAAGAAAAATGGAGTTAAATCTGTCCAATACAACTAAATGAAACATCTAAAATCTTAACATTAACAAAAGTTGGTTTGAGGCTCTCTTGTGTTTTTCAACAATAAAATTCCATGACAATGACTCTTCTAAATTGTCAAGGGTCCAATCTTAGCATGAAACAAACTGAACGCCCAAGAGATTTGATAGTTATTTGTCTATATATATAGATATATTTGTTCTTTTTGAGACAGGGTCTTGATATTTAGTTCAGGCTGGCCTTAGGCTCACTATGTAGCCCAGGCTGATCTCAACCTTGCAAGGATCTGCCTGCCTCAGCCTCCCGAGTGCTGGGATCATAAGGATGCACCATCATGCCCAGCTATTTGTCTATAACTTTAACATCCTACAAAAATAAATTTTTTATTAAGCCAGTAAATTACAATTGGGAGAAAGATTTCAATTTCAAAAGCAAACTGAAACACTTTGTTAACTGAGTAGTTATCTTTGTTAACTGAGTAGTTACCTCTAAGTATGTGATTTCAAAAGCATGAACTTCATTGTTCATTCAGCATCAGATTAAGGATTTTAAAACAATAAAAACTGATGAGTCACCTTCAGCAGTATGTAAGAGAATAAGAATGTATTAGAAACACAGACTTATTACTGAATATTTTACTTGGTGAGAGGTCAGTGTATGTTGAGCTCCTGCTAAGAAGGATTTATGTGTCAGTTGTTAAGAAGTAGTTCAATAATTTAATCAATCAGCTGTCTGATACTCATAGTCACTATATACATGGTACATAATACAAAGTCTTACACCACCATTGAGGAACACAGAAAAAATTTCACTGCCAGAAGTTTTTTTAAAAGTGATTCAAAGTAAGCATTATAAAATATTAACTAGGACTATAAAAAGTCTTTTCCTAAAATTAGTTTTACATTTGCCTCCTGTGTTATTTTAAAACACACAGGATGAGGTATCACATTAGAGTGGATGTAAGAATCTTGACGCAGCTCAGTTTAATACAACAAATATTTGCATCTCAACTGTGTCCCAGGCCTGGAAAGAGTGCAAGGAGGAACACCTGTCCACTTAAAACTGTGCCCACCCTGCTCATCTGGCGTCCACTCTACATATCTGATAACTGCACCCCACCCCATCCCTACTAGTCACAAAAACTAATCCAGGACAGACTACTAGCCAAAATTTCATCCTCAGGCTTCCACAATTTTGATTCTCTCTCAGGAAAAAATAATAATAATAAGATATTGTGGGAAACAATTTGAGTGACTCCCCTTGAATGCAGAACAATTGCTGCAACTTTGATTATATTGAGACTTACTTCCTTATACTGATATGTACAGAGCTAGCTATGGTATTTCCTTCTCTCTTCAATTGGCCCTAAGCACTGTAAATATGGCTAGTCAAGGTACTGATATGTAATCTCTAAAGCCATCAGACAGTCTCCTGTCTCCTCCCATAGTGTTCTCTATAGAAGATATGGGCACGGCAGGATGGTAGAGCCAGTCAGCTTCTTCGGGGATGTCAAACTAGGTATGAGCCTCAAGGTAAAGAGGCTATGAGTCCCCAGGGCACAAAAGTTTACATGTCAGAAACTGAAGCAACAGCCACCAAAAACAATTCAGTTGCTACTTTAATTGAATTATGCAAATCAAGCCTTCTGCATATCTTTATCTCTGCATTTTGCAGAGATGCTTTTCTCACTATCTGACTAGTCAGTTTAAGTTACTCAGTACTTTGCACCATCCTCACTGTCACTCATCCTCGAACCACCCCCATCCCTCACAAGATAATAAATTCTGGGAGAGGCCTAGGATCAGGGCCTTTGTCCGCACAACCTCATGGGGATTGGACTTAGGACCTTTTGGCTGCCCTTAACTTGGAATGTGTCTTGGTGTCTTTACTCTCGCTGTGTGTTGCACTGGAGGTGGTAGATTGGAATTAATTTGCTGGGATTCCAATAACATCTCGATGGGTTTATAAATATAACTTTTTGGATTATGAGGAAGACTAGAAAAGGGATTATGATACTTGGATAACTGTACTCATATTTAGGATTACAATAGACATTAAGGTAGAGAGCCCTGTAAGACTGAGCAGACATTTCTGACCAACACATGCTGGTGCCCAAACAGAGAAGTAGCCCTTGAGAGGGAAATGGGAGCTGAGAAAGCTACAACTAGAGGAGCAGCTGCTGAGGCCATAGCAAGGGAGAAGTAGGCAGATGGAGAGAAATGCATAGATGGTGCAGAGAGACAGAGACAGACAGCAAAGAGGGACAAGTGCAGAGTGACAGAGACAGGGAGCAACACAGACAGACAAAAGGCAGACAGCAACAGACATAATTGGTGCATGTAGGAAAACGGATGGGAAAGGAGGAGAGAGGGAGGGAATGCGGGAGTGGGACAGGCCAACAGTGTCAGACCATGAGCAAGGTCCAGAATGAGTGAGAGACCAAGAGCCTGGGACATCACTGGAGAGAGTCCTTGGGACTCCAGGAACCAGAAAAAAAGTTGGGGCTCAGATAAACATTACCCCATGTTATGGGGATACATTGTGTCAACTTGAGAAGTCTAAAAGCTTAACAGATTCAGCAAGTCTACAATCTAGGGCACAGAGGATTTGCCTTTAACACTCTAAGACGTTGTTCACTGTGTCAATTTGAGGCTGAGGATGTTATAAAGGAAGGACTGTGGCCCCCTGCTGAATCACTTAATTAAATTTCTGGCATTAATAGATGTGTTATGCTTTCTCTTACTAACTTTTTATTACAGGGTATAAGGCATGACCATTAAGATAGACTGGAAAACAATCACCTCTTTTCTGCCCCTGCAAGGAGACACAAAAGAAAAAAAGAAAACCAGAAAATCCTGAGAGCAGCTGTCACTAGAGACAGCAAGAAAAAGGACCTGACAAGGTGATGAGAAGACAAGAACAGGAAAAGTGGCACATTCAGCAAAGCCAGGCTAGGTGGCATGTTACCCCTAGCTGCTCTAGACAGGAAAGGCAATGTAAAGTGGGATTTCACCTGACAGCAGGAGAATGTGGAGCATTAGTACCTCCTTGGTTTCTTTTCTTGTTGTTTGTTTGTTTGTTTTTAAAGTGTCAGTTATGGTTTCAAAATGGCAGCCTAGGTTTATGTATCTGTTGCCTCCTTCTTAAATAATGTCTAAGAAGTTAAAAACAATATACTCAACAACAACCAAGAGCAGGGATCCCACAGCACACAGGAGCTCAACGAGATGAAAGGAAGGTGGGAGATGTTGTATGAAAGATGGTGGTTTTAAAATCCCAATGAGATGAAGCCAAAGCAAAGGTTAATGGGCCCAGAAGACTCTCAGGAGAGACAGGATCTGCCAGAGTGATGGGACTTCACAAGACAGGAACTGAATGTGCGCAAAAACTGGGAAACTATCTGAAGGTTGGTTAGGGAAAAAGCCCACTCACACTCCTGCACACACACTCCCCATCCATGTGTGCCTGACAGCCAAGCATCTATCTCCCAACCAAAGAGATACATGGAGTTGTTACTGAAGCTGGGCTCTCCAGCTGTAACATGCATTGGGATTGTTGGGATGACCTACATAGGTTCAGGGAATGGAGATCCTCGCAAAGCTTCTGATTCACTAGGTATGAGGTAAGGCCCAAGCATCTGCATCTCTAACAAGTTTCTATATTACACTACTAGAAATTAACCTAAGGAAATTTGTTTAAGCTCTTTAAACCTCAGTTTTACACTTGAAAATGGAACAATGGCAGTATTCACAGAATAGTTATAGAGAAAATTAGAGAAGAGATATATACAAAAACTATGGAACACAGATCAGAAAGGCTATTTAATTTTCCAAGCTCTTGATTGCAATTATTAATTATAACTGGTGATTATATCTGGCCTCTAATGTCTTCCACAAACCCCCAATTTAATTATGCTCTTTTTTGGCTTCTAAAAGTATGAAGAAGCTTAAAAAGAAGAATGAGGAGGAGAAGAGGTAAAAGAAGGGAAAAAACATGGCAGTATTCATCAAGTCTGTGGACAATACAAGGATAGTTCCTATTGCCATCACTGAGCAGAACATAGGTGCTTTTGGCATACTGAAGTTAATACCTGAGTGCATATACCCTCTCCAAGTTCATGACTGATACTGGTCTGGACCAAAGACTGAGAAACACCTTATCCAGAGTATGAGTAACTGGTTCCATTGGTCGGTTGCAACAGGAAACCATGACACACTCAAATGGATAAAGGAGCTATTTACAAAGGAAAAGGATGAGGTAGAGTGTTTTGGCACTGATTAGTTCTGTGTTGAGGTAGGTAAAGATGAGGTAGGTAATAGTGCTTTGGCAATCTGGGGATGGGGAAGAGGCCTGTCTTACAGCATCTGCCAATTGTTAAGGTGTACATACTCCCACTGTGGCAAGTGACAAGCTACCAAGGTGAAGTCCGATAACCAAGAACAGGGCTACTATGCACATTTGGGAGCTTAAAGCCTCCCAGTCCCATATAAACCCAAAGAGAGTAAGCTGGAGATCTAACTTTTAACCAAGAAAAAATGTTAAACCGCACTGAATTTGCAGGAAGGAAAGCAGGAGAATAGACTCCACAACCTGTCTCACCCCTCCTATCCGATGAATCCAGCAAAGAGCCAAAAAGAAACAAGCCAACTGATGCAATCTACGCAGGCCAGTCACCCACAGAAGGACTGGAAAACAAGAGATTGGCCCTAGCCATTCAAACAGAGAGAAGATGAGCAGAGCAGCATTCCAGCAGAGCCTCAGATCATGACCCTAATGACAGCAGCATCCAAGTCCAATCAGTCAGTTCCAAAAATGCTACAAGAAAACAAATTTAAAAATCCGCTTAACTGAAAGATGCTTACCACTCCAATTAACTCTAGTCTTTGCCATGGCTGTGAAGTTCTCATGTAAGATATGTTTTCCAAATTCACTCTTAATTCAAGCAAAAGTGAAGCAGAAGATGCATCTCAGTAACCCTCACTAACATGGTACCATCTTTCCAAAGACTATAGCCTTCCAAGAATGTGGGTGAGGGTGGAAGTGAGAGCCATTTCTTCTCTTCAGAGAAGTACCTGATGTCACTGCAGAGACTTTAAAGAGCTATGAGAAAGGATAGTTTTGAGGCATTCTCACTTATTACATTAAAAATGATAGGACTGGCTGTTAATTTCAGAACACCAGTTTTATGCAACACAGAACTAATCAGAAGTTTTCATTTTATTTTAAATAATGAATACTCTTAGCATGAACAAGCAAACTGTCGGCTTATCTCTACCATGCCCAAGCAAGAAGACTTTTATGTAGATCTGTCATTAGGTGGAAAAGCTGATTGTTAGAGCAGAGACCATGAGAACTAAAGAAGAGGCTGCAGTTGGCCAGACCTTGAACTATTGAGCAAGCAGCACTTGCATGGAGAACAAGAGCATGGACCAAATTCCAACACCTAGGAACCTGAAAAATCACAGCAGTGGGGGAGCAATGCATGTGTTAAGAAGACAGAACAATGAGGTGTCCTGGAGGAATTAAGTTTATAAAAGAAAACTTTAACCACAAGGCTTCAGTCTTCTGGATTCAGTTTACAGGGTCTGGCCATCCTACATCTAAACTGACAAAAAATTACAAAAGACCTAGCTATAAAGTCTAGGAAACTTGAGTGAGGTGTTTATAATGAGAAATATGTAGTAAGTGTTGAGTCCGTGTAATATCTCTTTATTCTTTGGAGAGATTTACAGTGCACCTTGGTCTTCACCATGGATTCTCCTATGAGACTTGATATCCTGAAACTCCTACTCATGTTGGTTCCCAGACATAGTGAGAGCTCAGATAAGGTCCACCATGCCTAAAAAATTGAACCATAATCTAGTTTTTGCATTTTGAATTAATTTTCCTTTGATCTTTGATCCCTCCATTAAATTGTCCCCTTCCAACAGTCATTCATTTTATTTCTTTCATTAAAGGAAAAATAAATTACATACTTCCTTGTTCTCTTGCCCTTCCAGTTCTAATTCTTACATAATCTGTGTCCCCAGAGTGTACTGCTTCTCAATTTAAGAAAATGAATCTGCTTAACACACATGCCAAAAAATATTTAAAACCCACAGCCCTCACGTGTACCCGTTGTACATAATTCTAAGAACGAGTACAAGTCTTTCACGTCATTCATGACCACATGTGAGGAAGTTCACAGGGAGGATTTTTAAACATCAGTAGATCCTGATACTTCCCTAAGGACAAGAGTTAAGTTTTGTTTTCACTTTATTTTGGACACGTGCTCACTAGTAAAACAACCCTAAATGAACCTGTTTATTGGTTCCTAGATTGCTTGAGCAACCTCATTATTAAAGATAAAAAGGATGGGAACATTCATATATGGCTGGGAGTATAGACTGGTATAAATCATTTGGAAGATTATTTCAAAACACCTACCATTGTTAAACATATATACCATAGGTATACACCCAAGAGATGTGTCTACACACTGCAAGAATCTTGTACAAGAATATTTACAGCACAGTATAAAATTGGAAACAACCCACACATTCCCTAACATCAGAATGTATAAATGAAATACGCGGTATGGTCATACCATAGCGTTATACAGCAGGGAACATGAGCCAATCAGACAGACAGCCGCAAGGAAGAATCACCAAGTGACAAGAGAACACACACTGTGTGATCCCATGCTCACCGCACTCCAAAACAGAAAAATAAGCTGTAGTGCTCCGGAACCCAAAAACTTGAGGACAAAAGGCAAATTATCACCATAAAATTCCTTTGCGAGGGGAACAAGGCAGGTGAGATGAGGAAGGGCCCCAGGGGCTTCTAGAGTTCTGGCATGGTTCTGACTCGACATAGATATTCACTTGACAGAGATGGGGAAAAAGTGTTTCACAACAGTGTTTTATGTGCTTTTCTATTTATGGTGTTAATTTTAAAAGGTTTAAAAGAAGACATGAATCAAGCAGGATAAGACAATTTATCAAATTACAAAAAACATGGTTTACAGTGGGATAGGTTCACTTCGTTTCATAAGAAACTCTGAATGAGTGGCACTTGGAAAAGGGCAGATTTTGGTACAATCAAACACATCAAAAAATGGGTTCGAAGAAAGAAAAGGAACTAACAGCTATAGTTGCTTTGTTTGTTTGTTGTTTTTGGAACAAGATTTTACTACATCCGGGCTGGCTGTGAACTCATTATGTAGCCCCAGCTGGCCCCAAACCTGCAATCCATTTGTCTCAGTTTCCTGAATGCTGAAATTTCAGTGATGGGCCACCATCTATAGCTGTTTCCAATTGTATCCTGTGCTACAGATATTCTTGCACAAGTCTCTTGGAGTGTGTGGAAATATCTCTCAGGTATACACCTAGGAAGTAGATGCTTACCTATGGTAGGTGTTTTCAAATAATCTTCCAAATGGTTCATACCAATCTACATTCATGAAAAGTATGAATGCCCCATCCTTAAAGCTAGGCAGACATGGACTGGAAAACTGTTGGGAGGGATATTCTGGAGAGGATTCAAAACTTCAGGAGGTATTGTACAGCATATCTCTGCAGACCTAAGGTTCTGTGATTCTATTTCCTATTTGCATCAATTATAGATGTGCTCACTTAGAAAACAAAAACAAAATAAAACAAAACAAATAATAGACCAAATATTCTGAAGGTATAAACTAAATAGGGTTCCTTGGAATAACTGACCATAGTAGGTTTTTAAATGCTTACTTTCAAGCCATTAACTGACCAAAATTAAAGGAGGAAGAAAGCATAATGGCACTTTAAAACAATGCTCAAGGAACCATTGCCACATACAAAGTCCAACCATAAAGGAAGATGTACTATCAGAAACAAAGGAAGTCAAGGATTCAGTTCACCCATGGTGTTTCTCGAATACATGCATTCTTTTGAGATAAATTATTAAAATAGATTGGCTCATAAAAGTCGTGGTGTTCAGAAGCTTTATTGCCTTTCACTAAATCACAAAGCTTCTAATGCTCTATTCTCCAGGTAGTATCTGTGGCTAGATTCAACGTTTTCACACTTTCAGAGAAAGACAGGTGAAGGTTACCTTAAAATCTATGGCAAGAAAAATAAGCACTGTTGAGCTGGTAATAACCCAGGATATCATCCATTCCCTTTTCAGAGTCCATGTATTTTAACCAGTTTTCTGTTTAATAAATATTGCCACGGCTCAACACATCTACGAGAAGATACAACATTACCCAAAGCTCTCATCCTGTTTGCTAACTAATTATATAAACAACCTGAACCAACTTAACACTGTACAAAAACACAGCTGATTTAGCAATCTATAAATTATGCATGTACATAAATCTGTACCATAATGTGCTGCATTTCACTCCTGTTAATGTGTATGGATTCTTACTGGCACCTACAATTGTTTGATATAGGTTTTTGCACACTAAAACATACGTTCTGCCTAGAACAGGACCATTTAGAGTAATATTTTTGTAGTTTCCTGGCACTAAGATCTGCCAGCTGTCCTAAGACAGATCTCGTATTTACTTCAGTGAGCATTCTGACAAGGGCTTGTAGATTTAAGCAACTATCAAAAAACTATTCTGAACAACACTTTCCAAACATGACTATAAAGAAAAACAGGCTGGCTTTGCCGGCGTGGCAACAAAGTCAATAGGATTTTAAACAATCACTGATACGATCATAAGAAAAAACCCTTATGCCTGCTGTCTACTTACAACAATCAAAAAGAAAAAAAAGTAATCACCAATTTTTTCCTTCAAGTGGCATTCAAAATGTTATTTTTAACAATTAAATTGCTTTTAGAGCCAGCAAGACCAGTAAGCATCTTAAGAACTCTTTTCAAATACAATGACAGGCAAAGTAATAGTTCCAGCCAGTCAACAATGTGGAAAAGACCAAGATTTAGTAGGTACATGACATACTATGAGGAGAGTGAGTTTCTTGTTTTCCGTGATTTCCCCAGCATTCAATAAATATGTTCAGTAATCTCTGTTCAATAAAACAGTAATAATTCCTGGCTTGTTCTTGACCTACCTTTACCTACCTTTGTCTAACTGCCTTTTACTAACTCTAGGTGAATCACTTAACTTTAGGATTCTTAGTTCTCTAAATTCTAAAGAGGAGACTGCTCCTCCTTTGCTGGTTCATGAGAATTAAAGGTGACAGTCTGTGGAAAGTGACTTGGGACTTCAGTGGGAGCACAGATGTGGAGTGTTCCTTATCCACCACTGCTTCTGCTAAAACACTGACAGGGTGAAAAAACCGAATTTCCTTGAAACATGACTGGCTTCTCCTTTGCCCCATTATTCTGTTAGAATATGGTAGTGTGGCTGTTGGCCAAAATGGATGTTTTGCTCAGTATTCACTGGGAAATTACACTTCATCAGAGAAAATAATGGTAATACAAGGAATCTGTTGCATGATGTGTTATAAGAACATGGCCCCGGGGTTGTATCACTTCTGTCCTTAAATATTTAAGGAAAGCCACTTGCATCAGTTTCTCTGTACAATGAAGGGGAAGAAGGGAAAGTCTAGATAGTATCTAACATCCATCTCAATCTATAGCTTTATGATTTTCCAAACACTAGAGATTCAAATAAGAATCAAATAAGAATGTTAAAGAATGTTCCTGGTGAGTTACCTTTCCCCTTCAATGTCTTCCTTATTCAAATCAGCTTCAAAATAAGACTAGTTCTATCACCCATTAGCATTTGAGTAGTTTTTTAAAGGACAGCAAAACAGTTCCATGGATCAAGAGACAAAAAGCTAGAGAAACCATAATGCTGCAAGAAGGATATTCTCAAAAACACCATCCTCAGGCACTGTTTGCTCTGCCATTTTCACTAAGTCACATAATATTCTTAGGACTCAGTTTTCTGATCTGTACATACCACATAAGACCATTGGGATGAAATAGCTAATAACATAATTATGAAGTATTGCTATTTAAAGGTAAAATGTAATTTAAATGCTATAATCTCCAAAAATAGGTTGGTGGATTTTAGGAGGAGACAATCAATATTTTTAAATAGGCTTTTTCCATTACAGTAAAATAATTCATGTAGATACTGTGATATATGTAAGAGTTTACTTTTGTCCATTCATGTTCAGGGGATATTTGAAAGAGATCACTAAAAGTGTAATCCCCTCACTTCACAATGAGTACTTTTTCACCTGGAATAATAATTTAAATATTCACTCAACTTGCCCAAGATGTTTTGTTTTGTTGCTAATTGGTTAATTGAAATCAAGCTGTTGGAACTGGTGCTAAGATGAAAATTCCAGGGCTAAAAATATTCCCAGCCACTTACTCTAGTGGCACAGTTATTCACACACATGTTGAGGAAGTGGCTCAAGGATCAACTATAGGAGGCGGCATCTGCCTTCTTGGCCCCAAGATCTCAAAGTCCTCCAGCAAACCCAAGAAGCACCAGGACTGCAGCAGGTGAGATTCTCTTCCTACTCCATCAATTCACAAACCCACACAGCACACACTGGATATGTTAGATACAGGGAGTCCATCTAACATAGAGGAATTGCCCTCGATATTTATGTGAAAGTAATGTCACTGACAATGGCATCCAGAAACTCAACAGGCCAGTAACAACAGCAAGAACACACAGTAAGTCTTAAATAAAGAGTTTCTTTAAAATCTATAAACACCTACTATTTTCTTTATGGTGGCAGTTTATTGTGGCTGTTCCTTTAGGAATTATTGCCCTTTTGCAGCTCCAGGTAATGACTGTGACTTTGCTTTAAAAGCCACCTCTGCTGATTTGAATAAGGAAGACACTGAAGGGGAAAGGTAACTCGCCTTAACATTCGTATTCTTAAGAAACACACGATTTAAAAAACAAAAAAATCATTTCCAAGAAAGCACATAGGATGACTTACTATCCCAATTATGTTCTTTTTCTTATAAGATAAAATTAAACCACTTTTTCATTAAGAGTATTTATTAGTAGCACAAATTATTTTTCATGCCCTTCCCCTGAATTTCTAACAAAATCCAAATGAGAATTCATCGTTTAAAACACTGTCTCCTAAAGGCTTGGAAACTGTGGTATTTACACGTTATTAAAATCCATTTCCTGAGCAAGCTCCTCGAGCTCTCGGGAGAAGAATACCATCCCTCTCTAGAGGAAGGTCCAGGGCCTGCCAAGAGCATCTCACGCTGGGCTCCCTCTTCTTGCGGCCACCCACGAACAGGTGCAGGCTGCTGCTGCCCAAAGCCAGGACTGCTCTGCAAGTGCAATAGCCCGGGTCGCCGCGCTGCGGGTCCAAAAGGCAAATGAAATCATTCCCTTCGAGTTCCTGCTCCCAGGACTCTCCTCTAAGGGCTTCATCTGCTGTTGATCTACCCACAGGGCAACAGTGCTGACTGCTGATCTCTGGGCAATGAATCGATCAGTGAGTTTGGGGCTTCCTGGGGGTGCAGGACCTCATGGTGGCATTTGTACGTGTAACCATCTAGCTCACTCTGTCCATGCACTCCCTCCGGGGTCCAGGAAAACCATCCAACCCTCCTGAATCAACCTCGAAGAAGGTGGGTGGGCGAAGGTGTGGGATGAGGCAGTCGCCCCGGCCCACAGCTCGTCCCTGAGTCCCTACGTCCCTGCACCTCAGAAGTGGAGACAGCCGCATCTCTGCACCCCAAGCAGCCGGGCCGAGTCGACGGTGCCTGCGGCCGGCTTCCCTGGGGAAGGGGCTCCTGGGGACAGCCCCAGAGCCTAGGACCCTGCGAATGTGAGCGCGGCCAGCCTGCGGGCACTTTCCCGGGACTTCGCGCTGCTCCCTCGGAGGAGACGCTGGAAGGTGCCTAAGGAGCTATCCTATCCGGGGCAGGGGGCGACCCAGATCCGTCCGCCTTGCCCTCCGCCCGCGTGGGAGAGGTGGCCTCGGATGCCCGCGCGCCCTGGGTGCTACTGCATCTGCGGGCACCAAACGGCGGGAGGCGCCTGCGATAAAGGAATGGATGAAAACGTTCAAAATAAAATCCCCGTGGAACCCTAACCCTTACCATTGGACCTCCGGACAATATTCTCCAGAAACGTGTTCTGCGGGGCCACCAGTCCCCTCCGGCCGCCGGCCATGGTCATCCTCCCGGCGGCTCCTCACCGCGGCAGGCAGCTGGGCACGAGGCCCACGCGCGATCCCGGCTCGCAGCGCCCCATGTGTCCCACTGCGCGCCGGGCGGGCAGGGCGGCGCTGGCTTGGCTGCCACCACGCGCCCTGCGCCCCCTCCCGCCGTCCGCCCGCCGCCGCCTGCGGGTGGGCGGGGGAGACGCGACCGCAGGCCGGTAGCGCCCCCTACCGGGCGTAGCCTCTGCGGACCTGCGAAGACCGAGCGGGGCTCCCGCTGCAGTCCAGTGTGACCGGGGACAGCGGGCAGAGGCTGGCACGGCAGCGTCACCCGCTGGGCACAGCCGGGACCTATGTCCGGGAGGTGCAGTGCGCTGCGGGAGCAGCGCTTGGTGGATTCACCCCAGCAAGGGCCCTGAGATGTCACTGTCTTCCTACACTGTGCTCCGGGCAGCGCGGGGGATCTTTCCCAACACCTTGTTGCTCCGCCCCAGGGCTTGCTGGGTGATCAGCGCCAGATGCTGGTATTTTACCAGTGTTGAATGAAGTTGTTAGAGGGCAGGCTTGTAGAATGATTGGGAGGTTCTGCTCCAAAGATGTCGGCACAATCCTGTCCACGGTTCCCAGCAAATACTTTAACAAAGGCCAAGAAGAGACATGTTTGTATAATGCCTTTAGCTAAAGCACGATCTCTTACAAGTAGCGTGTATTAGAAAAGGAATAAACTGCCTGACAAATGTCAAAACCAAGGACTGGCCTCCAAGGGGGAAATTTGGGGCAGTTTCCCAAAGCGCAGCAGGGAGCAGTTACTCAGGCAAGGCTCAGCTTCGGTGTGCAGGACGTAGAGGTAGGTGCTAGCCGCACCTGTCCTTAGTAGAAATCCCGGGTACCTAAGGGTTCTGGACAGGAGCCCAGACCTTCCTCCTTTGTTCCAGAATCTTCATACTAGTCCTTTTGCTCCCATATGTGACATGGATATGGCAACAGAGTAAACCCCTCCCCCATAGAAGCGATGACATGGGGTCACCAGTCAACAGGAAAGTGCCACCGACCCTGGAGCCTTGACTTATCGGAGTCTACCGCCCTGACACCTCCTGTTATATTGCCAAGAAACCCTGTCTCAGTTCCTTCATCTCAGAAACGAAAACGAGTTTCTTCCCAGCAATGTCTCAGTAGTTGTGAACATCGGAGGAGACCGTGTGGGTGAAAGCATTCTAAATCTGAATTGCTGGACCAAGGTGAGACATCGTCGCTGGTGTGACTAACGAAGTGGACCTTTACAAATACAGTACCGCCCTCGCCTGGATGTCAGGTAAACAGATAACCTGTAGTGGAGAGTTCCATGAGGCTGGCACAGGCTTTGAAATGGAAGCACTGTTTCATCTTTTCCACGGGAAAACACTACCCACCGGGGAAGGCACGGGCTCAGAGACAATAGTATTCCTTAAACCCTAGCTCCGTCTAGTGGTCCTTCCTTCTACTGCAAATGAATAAAGGACACTGGCTGACGAGAACGGGACTCCTAGGTGTATTTGGTGCTGAACTGAGCTAGTGTGGTGTCTACCTACTGCATTTGATTGAGTTCATCTGAATAAAACTCTTAGGGTTGTGTTGTCTATTGCAGGAACACGCCTTGGGGAGGGATTTTTTTCAAGATGATATTAAAAACTCACCAAATAACCTCATAATCCTGCTTATGAAGATAAGCCTTAAAAAGAATGAGGGTAAAGGATCATAAAGAGTTAATAAAATTCTCAGATTTTAATGAGCTGTCATGTTCCATGGCTTAGATAAAAAAGAAACAGGTGAGATTCCCTCAGGGAGAGAGGTGTGAGAATCTGGTCCGCTATTGATCAGCAAAAGAGACAAGGAAATGCCTTTTGCTTTCCGTGTGCTGGAACCAGTTCTCAACACAAAATCCGCAGGCATGTGTGTACAGGCGCCTTTTAAGTACTCTAATTTTTAGTGGCACACTTGAAGAAATTAAAAGATCTAACGTGACACTAAAAGGCAGCTGTCTGTTCCCACTGTGACAGTGTTTTGGGGTCTGTGAAAGCGTAACAGCTCATCCCCCATTCTCTACCTGGCCCTCAACACATCTGACTGTAGGCATAGAGTCACACATTTCCTTGTCCACATTCTGAGGGGGGTTACAGGCTAAAGCTGCGCCAGTTCCAGGACACTCCATCCTTCCTGGTGCTGCTCACGTGATCCCCTACATTCTGTGTCAGCACCTCTCCTCTTGAACTTCCATCTGACTTCAACATTTGGTAACATGTTTGCACAGCAGTCACAATATACCCGTTTGCCCCTGTGTTATACAATAACATAAAATCCTTTTCATTTAAAGGCACAGCCATAAAGACTCACCAGAATGCCAACTGAGCTGCTTCCTGCTTTCTCTGTCTAGAGCTTTTACCACCAAAGAGGGTCTAAGAGAAAAGCTCCAGAACTTTTACTCCAGTGTCTCCCGGCTTGCCTCTCACCTCTGTGTTATTTTTACCCTTCCATGTAACACACCTTTGTGTCCATATCATACAACAGAACAAGCTCCTTGAAACAGTCAAATCTGAGCCATCCTTGTTGCATGATGAAGCATGCTGTATGTATGAATGAGATCACAAAATGAATAGATAGTGATGGGCATGGAGTGCAGCAGAGAAGTCAGAGCTGGAGAGCTGCAGATGGGCTGAGGGGCGGGGAAAGCCCAGATGACAACTCTCTCTGCATAGCAGTAACAACAACAACAACAACAAATCACAAGAAAAGAAAGATGATGTCACACCACAGAGGGGACAAATATCATCATACCAAGACAGGAACTGCGTTTTTTTCCTTTCTTAAGACCATCAGGTATAGGGAGAGGTTTCAGAAATCCAAGAATGCTTTGAACATAGGAGATTTTCCTGTGAATCCTGAAGGCGAGAAGCAATAAGGGGCAGCCCAAGGATTGCTGGTTGTTGGCTACATAAGCAAAGGAGACACTGGATGTAGTGGTAATTTTACCACTTAGCCTCCAGGGGCAAATATTTAACAGTGGGTTAATTCACAGCATGAACATTTCAGTTCCCGTAACCCAGTGACTGACTTTTAATTCAGTTTATGTAATTTTTATTAGCAAAATTTCTCACAGGTTTACATGGAAAACATTAGGCCAGCTCTATACACTGGAACTTGGAGAAGTGATTTTGTAGGAGTGTAGAGGGAGAAGTGTGAAGATTGGTATCATAGGCAGGACATTGGATCTAATGATTATAGAGTCATTTAAGACTATATTAGAAACGTTTTCAGTAGTAGTTGGGGCAAGTCAAATTTAAAAGGGTTTAAATTTTAAGTAAAAACATACAAATAAGAGAGTTAAAGCACAACTAGCTACTGCCTTTCTACTCTAAACATGCAGAAATGCCAAGTAAAATATTTTAAAATATGTTCTTACTATATTTCCAAACTCAAAAGCAAAAAAAGAATTTTAGAGATCAAAAAAAAAAAAAAAAAGAAATTTGTAAGCCGGGTGTGGTGGCACCCATCTGTAATCCCAGCACTTGGAAGGCTGAGGCAAGAGAATCACTGAGAGTTTGAGGCCATGCTTGGCTACAAAGTGAGTTCAAGGACAATCTTAACCACATCAGGAGACCACATCTAAAATAAAATAATGAAGAAAGAAAGAAATTCATAGGCATTAGTGGGAGTCAGTGGTTTAGTGGTTGAGACAGAAAGGACCTCAAAACAAATCTATCTAGACATGTCTATATGTATTCCCTAAATAGAAAAAAGCATAGAATTGTAGAGAAGCAATATTTAAAGGGATGATAAAACATTTTCTACAAATTAAAGAAATTTTCAAATTGAAAAGGCAGGATAAATAAAAGCTGCTATAGCTGTGTTTTAAATAAATGGCTGAATTTCAGTGAGATAAAGGGAAATTCTTAAGGACCAAAAACAAAGACAGAACTAAAATTCCACCCAGTACAGAGATCTGACACTACGGCTGCTCACCCAAGATGAGGAGGACTGAGCGGAAAACCATGTCAGGGCCAAGAGGAGAAAAGTTCTGTCATCATGCCAGAATTTATTCCATGAACAACCTGCTGTAGTAGAAATTTTTAAAGTGAAGAATATGGCTGGTACTTTCTAAAAAAAGAACTCTGATAACTATGGGACAACCTATCTTTTATATATATTTATATAATTTCTTTCAGCCTCTCAAACTAATGAGACAGTGCTATATTTACATATGTGTGTCTTATTTATTTCACTAATGAGTATGGTCTCAAGTTGCATCCATTTACCTATAAAAGTTTCCAGTTTATCTTTCTTTATCACTGAGTAGTACTCCATTGTATTAAAATACCACATCTTTTTTATCCATTTCTCAGTCAGTGGACACTTATGTTGTTTCCAAGATCTAGCTATTACAAATTGTGCTGCTATAAACATGGATGCACTTATATCACTGTGGTATGATGTTTTTAATTTTTCTGGGAAGCTACCCAGAAGGAGAATAGCTGGGTCAAATGTGACCTCCAATCCTAGGTTTTTGAGGAACCTCTACACTGATTTCCAAGGTGGCAGTGCCAGTCTGCATTCCCACCAACTGTGGAGAAAGGTTTTCCCCCACAGCCCCATCCAGCATTTGTTATTGCTTTATTTCTTGATACTAGCCACTCTTTCCAGGGTGAGGTGGAATCTCAGGGTTGTTTTAATTTGCATTTCTCAAATGACCAGTGATGCTGAACAATTTCTCATACATTTATTTGCTGTTCATATTTCATCTGAGAAGTGTGTACTCAGGTCAGCTGCCCATTTCTGGATTGGGTCTTAAATCTGGGAGGACTGATTTTTTTTAGTTTGTTGCATGTTCTCAATAGTAGATCTTTGTCTGAGGAACAGCTGGAAAATATTTTCTCCTACACTGTGGGCCGTCTCTTCACTCTTGTGGTAGTTTCTCTTGCTGTGCAAAAGTTTTTCAATAGGTTGAGATCCCAGGTGTTGATTCTTTGTGGTAGTTCCTGTGCAGTTGGGGTTTTGTCCATAAACTCTTTGCCACACCAATGTGTTCAAGAATTTAACTACTCTATCTTCTAGCAGATTTAATGTTTCTGTTTTAATATTGAGTTCTTTGATTCATTCCAAATTTAGTTGAGTGCATGGTGAATGATATAGGTCCAATTTTAATCTTTGGCATGTGCCAGTATGTGGTCTATTTTGAAGAATGTCCCATGTGCTGCTGAAAAGAATATGAATTTTATGTTGGGGGTGGGACACTCTACAGACATCTACTAAGTTCATTTGTTCAAAATTTGGTTCAAAAACACCAACTGCACAGGAACTATCACAAAGAATCAACACCTGGGATCTCAGCCTAGAAGGAAGCTGAGCTAACAGACCATCTTTATATCTTCTCCAGTCTATGACACAATCCCACTGGGGTCACAATGCAAGTGAGAAAGGGGGCTTACAATGTTCTTTTGTTTGCCACCATTCTGGACAGATATACTTGTTATTGGACTAGTACTTTTATTCCCAGTTTAATCCTCCACATCCTGAGGAACAGCAGTGGTTTTCTCTCTCTGAAAAGTCAGCATGAGTTGGACATCAAAATACAAATATGCTTTAGGCTGTGAAGTTTCCCATTTGATCTGATTAAGAATAATCTTGGAGTTTGTATCTTCAATTTGAACCTGGAATTCCCAATGTCCTGAATTTTTATACACTCCTAAAATATTAATACATATAATCCACAAGAGAGTATAAACAACTAAAGGTAAGCTACCCAAGAACTGTATTACATAACAGAGAACAAAGGCAGCCTTCCTATGGGATTTCCAGTGTACTGGAATTGCAGCCCAGAGACTCATAAACACTGAGATATTAAGGAGATAAGGATCCAAAATCAGGTAGAATAACAATACATTGAATCTATGATTTGACAAAACAGGTCAAGGTACCTAGCACAATAGTCACACCAATGTAGAAGAGAGTGAAGGCAGATTTATGGGTAACCCTCCATTCCTCTGAGGATACAGCCCCGGGTCCTACAACAAGCATTAAAATTAGCAAGAGAAAGAGCATTAAAGCCCAAACTGAGTAACAGAACATCAGTCAATTAGACAGATAGTCCAGTGGCTGATGTCAGTCTAATTGTCAACCAAGTATTGACCTACCTGCTTCCAAAGTGGCAGGAGAAAGGCTTCGAGTGTGTTGTCTCTTTAAGATGATCTCAAGGCATTTGTCTCCTCTGGATAGGCCTTCCCAATCATCAAGATGAAGCCTCTTGATCCTGGGGCAGTGGATCTAGGGTTGGATCTCTTGTCTTGTTTTTTAGTATCTGTCATTCTTGAGTTACCCAGGTCAGTTTCCACCCCCCCACAACGGCGGCCCAGTTGTCTGTGTACACATATAGGGGCCTTTTTTAATGTATCATAAGCAACCACACTCTCTGCAACTCTGCCCGTGGCTGAACCTGCCTATTGCAGTTTTAAGTCAGAGTACTTTTATACGGGGCTGGATAGTGACCACTGTCTATTGTGGGACAGGATCACAGCTAACCCATTACTACATCTAGCAGCAGCTGGAGATCCCTCTTTCCCTTTTGCTTCAGGATTAGGGGTCAAGTCCTGTAACTTGTTTTCTTGAATGGGTTCCTGGGCTACGTTCATCATGGGTCCCAAAACCATTACCCATTTGGCTGCCACTGGGCTAGCTGAGAAAGAGACCTGCTATTGGGGGTATGTCCCCCAAAGCATGAGAGTGGGGACCTGTGTCACTTTATTTCTGGGATGGACTGGCTACATATGTGTCCTGTTATTTCTCATAGATATGTAGAACAGAATACAGTGCTGCTATTTTTCAGTTCAGGAATACCTGTTCTCAGCTCCCTTTGTAACTGTGACCAAAACCCCACAGGGTGCCTTTGCTTTCCCTGTTTTTGCCATAGGCCCCAACCAAATCCACTTCCATCCACACTGATGGTCAGGATAAATGGCAGGTGAGGGTCAATGACTCCTACAGCTTGCACCTGTGCAAATAGCCCTCTTCAAGTCCTAAAGAGCAGCTTCTGTTGCATCTGTGCAGCCCCATGTCATGTCCCTTTGGTCATCTTTTATAAAGAACACAACAGAGTAGTTAGGTGTCATACATCTGCCAAAAACCTAACAGGTCCATGTACTCATGTGTGTATCATTATGGACCTGGTCTTATCTAACCATATAATACCCAAGAATTTGACAGACAAGCCAGTTCCTTGGAACTTGTCTTTATGTTTTACTCTCATGCCAGATAAGCTTTCTTCAGACTGTGGTTTCCAAATCTGTAAGACAATCAGGTTAACATAATATCATCAATACAAAATAGTGACACAGAATGTGACTTGGTCCAGGTGGCAGGTCCTGGGCCACTAGACCATGACACAAAGTTGGGCTATGCAAATAGCTATGGAAACATCTGGATGATCCATTGGAGCCCTCCCAGATGAAGGCAAATTGGTCCTGACTGCCAGCATCAGGGTAAGTCTTTACAGTCATTCGCCAAAATCCATCTGGCTTCTAAGTGGTCATACTGAAAGGCTCTGTGCAGAGAGTATCACTGCTACTTTTTCAATTTCAAGACAGTTTATCTCATTGTATTATGGCTTTCAGGCAGCCTGTACTGCTTCATTATATAATCAGTGTGGACTGTGGGAAAGTCAGCAGTGTGTGGTATCGATAGCCTCAGATCGCGGTTTTTATCATGTGATTTCACCACTGGAATTCCTTCTGCATGGTGTTGTGCTGAGTACAAATCAGTATGTCCACCCTCAGTGTGCATTTAGCAACTGGGAAAATACAAACATGTATTTCAGGCATGAAGGTAAGTGTCTGATATCCAAAGTGACCTGGGTCTTCTAGACCCTGATGTAATGACCTTTATATCCTTTCATGTATGCCATATGTCTGTAAAATGGTCTGATTTGTCACATTAGCAGTGATGCAGCTCTAATATCTATCAACATTGCACAGTAAATAGTCCAGCAAATTTTGGGGGATCAGTAAATAGTTGATTTTATATGTGGCCTCTGGTCTCCTGGGACCACCCCCACAAGACCTGGGTAGTATGGCCTGCCTCCTAATCAGGGTGAAATGGGGCCAGTGTCATTTCTTCCAGCTTTGCTGGGGCTTCTTTGGCCTTCTGGCCCTGGCTCATTAGCCAGTTCTACTGCTTAGGGTGTGATTGTCTCAACAGAGTCAGCAACACATCTAAAGGCTGTCTAACTTATCTGTGGCTAGGTAGGCAGCCAACAGGTCCATCCAGATCTGGCACTAACTGACCTTCAGTGGATCCATAACCTGCCCTTGGGGAGATGGCTTCTTTTCTTTTTCTCCTTTGTCAGTATAGTTTTTGCAGATCTCATCTTACCATAGCGTTTTATTTTTTGTCTCTCAGTCTGGCCAAGGAATCAACAGCATCATAGATCAGCTGATCTGTAAAGCAGGTTAGAAGGCTGCCACTGATCAAACATGCTAATCAGTCCACTCACTGGGATCATGTCCTTTAAGTATGTCATCAGCAGTTCCTCATCTGGGCTACAGTAATGCAGTGAAAATATCATCTACCTTATTCCCATTTTATGTCATAGAGTTTTGAAGTCTAGATAGTGACTTCCTCCAGCAGGTCATCTGGATTCTCCCAAACCAGGTAAGCCACTGCCATCAACCAGTTTATCACACTGATTGCCTACTTCTTGGTGTTGTCTTCTGTATATCCTGCTGAACCCAGAGTGGGTGCTGGCCATGTTGGCTATCTGGAACATCTCCTGTGGGCTTAGTTACATGTTATAAGCCCCATCGTCCCATAGTTGTAGCATCACACAGGCACTGTTTCATTCACCTTTTGTTTTGTTTTTAAGCTTGCAGTACATCCTCAGGATTCAAACAGACTGTTTCCTAGTCCTTCGGTTGACAGAAATGTGGCTACAGGTAGCCACGACAATGCCGCAGTCATTTATCAGTCATTCTCCAGGGTTTTCCCTCACTTTTGGGTGCTTTTTTTCATAGTTGTCATAGAGCCTTGATCTTAATGACCTAAAGTCAATTTGTTTGCCTCCTTGAGTGCCTGCAAATGGGGAGGCCATTCTCTTGACACTGCGTACAGTGTTTCAGACAGGTAGGTGACTGGCCTCTCTGAGGGACTAACAGCCTGAATAAGCACATGGAATCTCCGACAGTCCAAACCACAGTGGCACTGACAGCTCAAAAATCCTGAACAGGTTTACAGGAAGGAGAGGTATGTTTGAACAGTTTGACAATTTTTATTTCTGCATGACAATTATGACATTATTTTTGTAACACACTTATATGTCCATATTAGCATTGAGTAGGGTAACACACAACACGTACATCACATAAATTTTAATAGGTATCATTTGACTGGTAGTCTCATGTTGATTTGACCATTTCCCTCATGGGGTTTTTAGAAGGAGCTAGGGATTTAGCTCAGCAGCATAAGCCTGGCAAGTGTGAGGTTGTAAGTGGCCATACATATATATTCTTTGAATAAACTACTCCCAGAAGCTTTCCTTGATGTATATAAGCTTTCTAGTCTTATCACTGTCTCTCTTTTTATCTGTTTTGCAGGACAAGACTTTCATCATATAGAAAGAACCCTCTCATACCAAAAGTATATATCTTATATTTTATCGGTTTTTAAATATTGCTTCTCTCCCAATTACTATTATCTTTTACAACAAATTAGACTGTAGCCACTTGAATTTTAAAGTGTCCCTTTTTGTCCTCAAATAGTAAAGTGACTGTCAACAGACCTCTGAGTAACCTGGAGTCAGTGTTTTTATTTTAAAACAACAGAGTTTTAAAAAACCAGCAAGTTAACCCTGTAATCAAAATTTTGTAATGCATAAAAAGTGCTTTATGCACATCAACTCAAGCTGAAAACCAAAACATATTTATCAATTAGTTAACATTTTCAATTTGATTTTTCCTGTAAAATGTCAAGCAAGAGTTGGTCTTGGATCTCCCCAAACCAAGAGGAGAGTTTGGGCTCTGTCTTGTTGCCTTGCTCACTTTGAAATGAAAAAGACAGTTTCTGTTTTGTCCCTTTAATCTTGACACACACAGTTGGGCTCAAATCTTTTAGCCGGTGTCTTCATTATAGCTTACCCACAGGCCAGCTGGCTTTTTAAGTATTCTGAGGCTTTTTCCTCTTTTTTATTATTCTATCTGCATCACCTTTCCTGTGTATTTTGGTGTGTTAAAGCTAAGCAACTTTTTCATGTCTTTACTCGTTATAGTATAAATAATTTTTTCAATTACTTTTTTTCCAGATTGTTTAAACTACTTTTTTCATTCCTAGCTGAGTTCCTGGGACATTGGATTCACGTATTTTATTTTGTACACATATATACACACATTCACACACAGGCACACAGAAGTGAATACATTGCCACCCCCAATCCTGGGGGCAATTCTAACTGGAACAGCAGTCGCAGCTGACTACTCTGACTAGAACAGGAACTGGAACCCGAACAGGTGTCAGATGTAGATGTCAAGCAGTGATCACTTCCTTCTTCACCTGCAATGAAAGCAGTAACAAGCAGGTGAACAAGCAGGCACAAGCAGATAAACAGACTAACTGTAGGACACAACATGGCCTGACTTATCTGAGGACCTGGTCCCATTGTGTTCTGATTCTCCCCTGGATATGATGAGACCTCCACTCTCTTGCATGAGTCCTCTCTCTTGACTACTGAGGAGACTCCAAGAAAAATCCAAAGGGCATGCCTTCTCATTTGCAGATCAAAAGATGGGTCCCAGCAGTGGCCAGCAGGCCTACGTGCGTGGTCTAAACAGCTAGAAAGGTGTCTTCTCGGACAATGTTGGAAATGTTTCTTCACTAAATGTTGCAGATAAACTAATATCAAACTAAATGGAAGATTCTTTGTACCAAGGAATCTAGAAGACAACTTGTTTATTACACTAATGGGCTGACAGGACCAAGTCCAAATCACCAGGCCATGAGTAAATTTTGTGTTCAGTTTAAGTAAAGTTTATAAGCAGGAAATACAAGGCAGATGGCAGGTTATTACATGATTGTTTCCATGAATTGGATTAAGCCACATATTGTCAGGCAGGCTAATTTTAAATATATTTATTTAAAAGCAATTGTTTACCATAAAGTAGGAACATCCTGGGGATGAGGTGAGGGGATTCAAGCAGAGCAAACAAAGTTAAAGATGTCCTTGACTGAGCCACTTTATCCATACAAAGACCTTGAAGTAAGCTGTAAGCTGGAAATAATATATAGTGTTTTAACTAAGGAAAATAAAAGCAGAACATAGTCAAATTGACCTATTATCAGAATTGACCACATTATTATCAAATTGACCACATTATCAGAAGCAAAGCAGCTGGACTCAGACAGTCAAGGCTGGCTGAATTTTGCAGTGTCCTTATGTGACAAGCAACAGAAGCATAGACAGAGGCTACTATTTGATTTTTAATGTGCTATAACATGTCTGTAACTTTATAGTTATTTGTAATTTTATAACTATCTCTTTACCATTCGTATAATTGTGCCCTTACAATGCTAGGGGCTACTTCACAGTTCAAGGAGGTAGATCTTTGCCAGCATGCCAACTCTCACTGGCTAGTTCTCCCATCCTGCCTCCAGGTGCCATGGGTTGGACACCTTTCCTCTACGGTGCCCTTCTGCCATCCACTCCTGCTGTGCAGCCAGTCAAGTGTGAACTGAACTGCAAGCCAAGGAAAAGCCTCTCCTCCTCTAAATTGTGGGGGTCAGGCATTTGGCTCTAGAAACAGGAGAGTTGAGGAGTACAGCTTCCTAAATTCATTTGTGGGACTGAAACCTACAAAATGTTACTTTGTTCCAATTCTAAAATCACTCTTGTGAAAGCTAGGTGAGGTGGTGCATGCCTGTAATTCCAGCAATCAGGAGGCTGAGGTAGGAGGACTGCCATGAGTTCAAGGCCAGCCTGGGCAACATAGTGATTTCAAGCCAGCCTGAACTATAGAGCAAGACCCTGTCTCAAAAAACCAATAAAATAAAGTAACTTTCATTTAAAAAGTTTTTATGATCATTGTGTTAATTACTCTTGTAACTCAATTGCCTTCATAAAGTTTCCCTCCCAGAACCCACAAGACTTTAGGGAGACATTGAGATCTAAACCACAACAGTCTTCTAACAAAAATATTGATGAGTCTAATTAGTACTTTGCTAATTTCATTATATTAGTTACCCATTGGTTAGCCATGTATACAAATTATACATGACTTAGCAGCTTAAAACAAACCAATATCTAGTATCTCAAAATTGACAAGGGTAAGCCATTCAAGGACAGCTTGGCCTGAGTACCTTTGGAACATGCCTTCTTGTGAGCCTGCAGTCACATTGTTGGCTGGCAGCACAGTATTATCTACAGGCTCCACAAGGAAAGCATCCAAGTTTATGGTCTCTTACGGCTTCCAGCAAGCTTTAACTCTTCCCAGGTTCATAGGCAGAAGCTCCTTCCTTTGCTAGTCACAAGGGTCTCTTCACAGGCAACTCAGAATATAGCAGCTGAGCCAGTGACAGAGCCAGTGACAGAACACAGAGTGAGTATCCAAGATGAAATCACAGACTTGTTGTGGCCTATTCTCAGAAATGACATCTCATATCCATCACTTGTTATATTTTGTTCAATAAAAACTGAGCCTACTAGTTTTGACCCTAAGTAGCTTCCTTTTACTTTGGTTATTCAACTATTGTCCACCATAAATATTCTGTATTTTTAAGATTTTCAGGTCCCTGAAATCTTCTATTCATTAGCATCATCAGCAATACCACGTTGACCTTTATTCCCCTTATCTCTACCACAAAGTACCTAGCACCTCATGGTTACAGTCTACAGTCTGCTGGCCCCAAGGACAAACAGCAGAGGAGCATAATGGAGGAAAAGTTACTCACAGCATGGCATCCAGGGAGCCTAAACAAGGGAGCTGGTGATAGATAAATGCTCTTCCAGAGTAAGCCACCATTGGCCCAGAACCCAATTTCAATTTTGTGCCTCCCCAAACAAAAGACAATAATTGGGATTCCCTTCTACCACAAACGGTGGGTTTACAATCTCTACTACCTCTTGGCTTTCCACCTTTTAAAATAGTACTCTCTGGATCTCTTCCACTGTCACCATCTCAGGAGGTATCTTTATACCTTCTCCACTTCATGCCTTGAACACCTTCTCTTAACTGAATGTCCCTCATCATTAGAAAATAAAATGTACTGATCCCACTTCCCACTACCAGCTGCTCGCATATATTTCCCCTTTACCAATGATGTTTAAATAGCCTGCACTCACTATTTCCACTTCTTCACATCCCATGTTTTCCTCAGTCCCTCTGTTTCCCCTCCATTCTCTATAAAAGTGATTCTCACCAAGGGCCTTTGTTTTAGTTACTTTATGTTCGTTGCTGAGACAAAATACCTGAAGCCCAAAGTTGGGAAAGGAAAGGTTTATTTCTTACAGTTTTTGGAGGTTTCAGTCCACACTCAGTTGTCTCCAAGACAGGCAGGCATGGCTAGGCTGCAGTTCATGGTGGCCGCCAGCAGCAAACTCGAACCAGCAAAGAGAAAAACACACCTTCCTGCCATTACATCATATCCTGTCTCCACCCCTATATGGGTGGAGCACTGACACCATCAATCCAAGCACTATACAATGAACCATCACAAATGAACAATGCAAACTCATGAGGCCTGGGGGACACAAACATAAACCATGACAGCCTTCATAACACTAAGGCCTATTAACATCATTCAGCTCATATTACTGGACTTCTTGGTGGCATCTGAAACATGCTTTTCTTTCAGATTCTGGATCCCACAAATTAATATCCTGTTGTATCTCTATAGTAGTGTCATTTATAGATTCCCAGTTCCTTTAAAAACATTTCTGTATTCAGTCTCACTGCTTGAATGTCCACTTTGTATGCTTTAATTTTGTAACTTGAACAACTATTTCTAAGATGACAATATGTAATCTATAAACTAGTGATTTCTTACTGTTTATTTTCTTGAAATTCTGTATTACTTGCACCCTTTTTCTGTTTTTTTTCTTTTTCTCTTTCAATAAAATTTTTAAAAAATTTCTGTATTGTGTCAATTTTGTTTATTATGAGTCCCATGTTACAAATAAATGTAAAGTGACACAAGCAATGCCTGGCACACGAGCATTTGTTTTTGGTCATACACTTTATGCCAAAAAATTTCCTTTCAGCATTCTAAAAGTGGTGTATGCAACCAAACTGCCTGAAATTTAGCGACTGTGGGAAGAAGAAAATACATAAGTTCTAGGAAGCTAATGTCCTCTTCTCCCCTCCTTAGTCTTCCAGGAAGTTGTAGAAGATGTGGCAAAGGCACTGAGGGTGTTACTACAGATGATACACTTCCAGCCAAACATACTCATCCCACTCTAACCACTACATTGCCTACTGAGTTCTGCCTTCCTCTTCCTTCTCTTCCTCCTCCTCCCCATGCCAAGGACTCTGAATCCTCCATGGCCTTGTTAACAGAATATTTTTTATCCCAAGCCACACAAATGATTACCCACTGCACCTAGTGGATAGCAGCATAAAAGGATTTCCTTCCCTCTGTCTCACATTGGGTAAGGTTCAGAATTGAATAATAACTTCTCTTTGTGGTTTTAAGTTACTAGGTAATTATTGTGGACCTGTTTGGATAGCTTTGGCTTGGTTACACTACACATATCCTTGTTATCACAAGATTTCTCTCTTCACCAACTTTGGGTCTGCTTTCCTCTGCTCTTGACTTACCACTTGGTATTCGCTGTGGCCATTCTTTCCTGAAAACACAGTGTCCTCACTGACAGGTCCCTCTGTGGCTGCCTGTGAGTCATTTCGTATATTATCTTTGGTAAGAGCTGCATAGAATGAATTAGCATGTAATTCATTTAATTTACTCATATAAAGAAACAATCAAACCTTATAACACAGTTATAAAAGTAGCATTATAAGTCACCCTGGAAGAAAATAAATAGGGACACAAAGATATCACAGCACATATGCTTTCCCAATAGTTCCTCTTTGGAAGAACAAGTACAAAAATAACAGAAATACATGCCAAAGAATCATATCAATTTGTGAAATAAATGCCAGAGACTAATTCTCTTAATATTCTTGAAATTGTGGAGAATGCTCCAGGAAACCAAAATGTTATTCATTTTTTTATATTTTAGACAGGAAAACAGGAAAAAAGGATAGAAATGATACAGAATTTTAAAAAAAAGAGTGGGTAAATGACACTAGTTAATATATTGAATATTGTTATCTTAGAAGTAGTTTTTCAGGTTACAAAATCCAGGCACAAAGGTGATCAAACAATGACAGCACAAACTGTTCTTTTTGATGAACTAACAGAGATTAGTAGTATAGTTATCTATCTAGCATAAATATACATACATATATACATTTCTATATGTTTATTAACATAATATAATCTTTTCCTTTCTTCCTTGTTTCCTTTCCTCTATCCTAGCTGTTCTGTTCTTTTGAACACTTCCTTTCCCTTTCATCATACTATATCTATTTTATATTTTGGATCTTATTACACTTTCAGATTTTTATTTTTTGTATACTTTAGAATATGTAGTAAATAATGAAAGCAGATAACCTCCATTTGAAGAATAAGCTTCATTCTTACTTTCTTTGTTAGAGAAAATAATATTTACACTCAACATTCCACTATCTTAGAAAAGAAACTGAAGCTGAAAATATAGGAAAAAAGTTAAAAATTGTACAACTAAAGTTACTTTTCAAATCCTGCTGAGTAAGATATCAAGAGCCTAAACACAAGAATACGTTTTCCTGATTTTCTTCAAAAGATATAAGAAAAAATTATTTTGAAAATCAGCATTGTTTATACACATTCTGAACAAATTGATGACAGGTTATTAAACAAATAGGTTGAGATCTGGGAAGGAAAGTTAACTACTAAGCACTAAAATGAGTAACTCAAGTAGAAAAAGAAGATCATGAAAGCCCTGGTAATAAGCTAGAGATTACTAGTGTCTTCCATGAAAAAATGCAGTGTCCATGATGTCTCATTCTAAGGGGTCTTTGTATCTTTCATGGGCTTTGAATTATAAGTTATAGACAACTGGAAGAAATGAAAATCATTCTTTTCCAGAGACATACTAATTATTTTTTTGGTGAGAGTTCATTTTTTAAAATTTTTTTAATTTTGAAAGTAGTAAAGTACAACAGAATAAGACAGAATAAAGCCAACTGAGCCAGTATAGTGAAATTGGTATAGAACTTCACAGCAAACTGAGAGTTCATTTGATTTTGCTTATCCTATATTAAATAATTAAAGCAATTTTTTATATATTCCAGGAGGCTTATATAAGTGTCTGATTTTTTGATTTGCCTTTGAACTATATTTGGAGCATCTTATAGTTCCCTGTTTAATTAATGAGTTGAATGAAACTTTGACCTGTACTTATTTCACTTGCGCACAAGATGCATGATTTTTCTTTAAAAATAGATGTTCTACAACTAAACCAACTCTGCAAAAATATTCTAGATAGACATAAAGATAACTATGACTTTCAGAACACCAACAGAAAAAAACTACTAAGCAATACAAACAATTAAACAGAGGGGAAAGGTAAAGAACCAACAGCAGAAAGATAACATGACAAAAATAAGCCAACATACATCAGTTATAACCATTAATGTAAATGGCCTTAACTGACCAATTAAAAGAAACAGATTGGCAGAATGGATCAAGAAACTACATCCAACCATATACTGTATACAAGAAACTCTTCTAACCCAATAAGAAATTCATACACTGAAAGTCAAAGGATGAAAAATAATATTTCATGCAACAGGAACCCCCTCTAAAAAAGCAAGGATAGCTATTCTGTTTGCAAACAATGTGAACTTCAGGCCAAGAATAATCAGAAGAGATAAAGAAGGTCACTACATACTAGTTAGGGTAAAACTTCAAGACGAAGAGATAACAATACTAAATAAATATGCAACAAATATGGGCGCACCCAGCTATATAAAACAAATATTAATAGAAAAAAAAGATAAGCAATAACAAAATTATAATTGACACAAAGAGGGAGATCAACTAGACAGAAAATCAGCAAAGAAATAACAGAACTGACTCAAATGTGTGAACAAAGGGACTTAGTAAATGTGTACAGAGTGGTCCACCCAGCATCATCAGAATATATGTTCTTTTTAGCCACACATGGTACATCCTCTAAAATAGACCATATACTAGCCCATAAAATATGCATAAGTAAATGCAAAAGAACTGAAATTACTCCATGCAGGTTATTGGATCATAGCTTCATGAAACTAGAAATTAATGACAAAAGAAACTGCAAAAACCCCATAAACATGAGGAAACTGAATAATATACTCCTGAGAAATCAGTGGGTCACAGAGGAAATTAAAGAATAAATTAAACAATTTCTACATGCAAACAAAAATACAAATACAACTTACAAGAATGTGTGGATGCAATGAAAGCATTGCTCAGAGGAAAATTTATTGAAGTGAATTCTCACATTAGGAAAACAGAACAAACACAAATAAATAACCTGATGCTACACTCCAAACATCTAGAAAAAGAAGAGCAAGTCAAAACCAAAGCTCAAAAAAGGGAGGAAATTATAAAGGTCAGAGCAGAAATTAATGCAATAGAGACTAAGAAAACAATACAAAGAATTAATGAATCAAAGAGTTGCTTCTTTGAAAGAATAAATAAAATTGATAAGCCTCTAGTCAACCTTATTAAAAAAGGAAAGAAAAACTCACCTTCATGCAATAAGGAATGAAAAGGGCAGAATCATTACAGATTCTGGGGAAATACAGAAGATTGTCAAAACCTACTTCAAAAATCTTTACTTTCATAGGTTTGATAATATAGAAGTGGACAGATTCCTAAACACATATGAATTACAAAGCTAGATAAAGAAGATGTAAAATTACTGAATTACCCAATTTCACTTCAGGAAATTTAAAATATAGTTAGAACCTTCCAACAACAACAACAACAAAAAAGCCTAAGTCCTAATGGATTCATTGTGGAATTCTACAAGAAATTCAAATAAGACTTAATGCCAATACTCCTCAAACTCTTCAATGAAATTGAAAGGAAAGCAATTCTCTCTAACTCATTCCTGGAAGCAAGTATTACCCTAATACCAAAACCAGAGAAAGACCCAACCAAAAAAGAGAACTACAAACCAATCTCCCTAGTGAACATAGATGCAAAAATTCTCAGTAAAATACTGCCCAGCAATGCAGCAAGTCATCAAGAAGATTATACATTATGACCTAGTGAGATTTATCCCAGGAATGAAGGAATGGTTCAACATACACAAATTGATAAACCTAATACACCATATCAATAGAGCCAATGATAAGAATTACATGGTCATTTCAATAGATGCAGAAAAAGCTTTTGATAAAGTCCAACACTCATTCATGATAAGAACCCTAAAGAAAATCAGAATAGATGGCCTTTAGCTCAATCTGATAAAACCCATCTATGACAAACCACGCCTAATCAATATAGTGCTGGAAACATTAGCCAGAGCACCTAGACAAGAAAGAGAAATACATGCAATAGGTATAGAAAAGGAAGAAGTTGAATTATCATTATCTGCATATGGCAAGATACTCTACACAGAAGATCCCCAAAACTCCATTGAAAGACTTCTATATGTAATAGCCAAATTCAGTAATGTAGCTGGATACAAAGTCAATACTCAAAAATCAATAGCACAAACAAGAAACTCATTGAGAGTAAAATAAGAGAAACTACACCTTTCACAATAGTAAACAAAAAATGAAACACTTAGGAATCAATCTAACAAAGGAAATAAAAGATGTATTCAGTGAAAATTACAATACTCTGAAAAGAGAAATTGAAGAGGATCTTAGAAAATGAAAAGACATACTATGTTCATGGGCAAGAAAAATAGTCATTGTGAAAATGGCCATTCTCCCAAAATTGTTATACAGATTTAACCCAATTCCAATCAAAATACCACTAGCATACCTCACAGATCTAGAGCAATAACTCCTAAAATTCATCTGGAACCAGGAGAGACCTAGAATAGCAAAAACTATCCTGGGCAACAAAGGCAAGGCAGGAGGCATCACAATCCCTGACCTGAAGTTATACTACAAAGCTACTGTGATAAAATCATTATGATACTGGAATAAAAACAGACTTGAATATCAATGCAATAGATTAGAAGATACGACTACAACTCCAAACACACTCAGCAACCTTGTCTTTGACAAAGGGGCCAAACTGTTCACTGGAAGAAAGATAGCCTCTTTATTAAGTGGTGCTGGAAAAACTGGCTTTCCATATGCCAAAAACTAAAACTAAACTCATGCCTATCACCATGCACTAAACTAAAGTAAAAATGGATCAAATATCTAAATATTAAAATAGAAACACTAGAAATCTTGAATACATAGGGGTAGGCAGAGAATTCATGAACAAAAATCAAACTGCACAGGAAATACTTCCAAGAATCAACAACTGGGATCTCATCTTATTAAAAGGCTTTTGCATATCAAAAGAAATATCCAACAGAGTGAAAATAAAACTCACGAATTGAGAAAAATCTTAGTCAACTGTCCCTCAAAGGACTATCTAAAACATATAAAGAATTTTAAAAAATCAGTCCCCTGAAATTCAAAGACCCATTCCAAACATGGCATCTGAGATACATAAACACTTCTCAGATAAGAAATACGAATGGCAAATAAACACATGAAAAAATGTTCAGCATCATTGGTCATTAGAGAAATGCAAATTAAAACCACAATGAGATTCCATTTCACTCCAGAAAGAATGGCCAGGATCAAGAAAAACTACCAACACAGTTCCTTTTTCTTGGCTGGAGAGGCTGTGGGGAAAAAGGAACACTCCTGCACTGTTGGTGGAAGTGTAAACTGGTGCAACCACTGTAGAGGTCGGTCTGGAGATTCCTCAAAAAGCTAGGATTGAAAGCCCCATTTGATCCAGCTATTCCACTTCTGGACATATTCTCAGAAAAACTGAAAACATCATACCACAGGATACATGTGCACCCATGTTTATAGCAGCACCATTTGTAATAGTCAAAAAATCTTGGAAACAACCTAAATACCCATCAACTGAGGAATGGATAAAAAAAAAAGATGTGGTATTTTCATACAACAGAGTACTACTCAGTATAAAAAAAAGATCAGATTGAAGCTTTTATAGGTAAATGGATGCGATTTGGGACCATACTTGTAAGTGAAATAAATAAAACTCACATGTGTAAATACCATATTGTCTCCCTAGGGTAAGAAACTAAAAAAGTAAATAAGATACAAATTCTTAATTAAATATTGTGAAAGGGTAAGAAACTACTCAAAGGGAAAAAATAAATCAGTGAAAAGGAGAAAAAAAGAAAGGGAAAAGAAAAAATATATAAATTTATATATATATATACACTCAAGATAGCTAAGATGATTATGCTATTAATTGTATTAGTTCTTAGAACAGTTAACATTCATAGGATAAGATCAATTTTGCATGTTTATATCTGGTAATCTGAATAACTCCTTTGAAGATAACTATACAAAATATAACAACCTTAGTTATGTTCCTTCCACTTTGTTTTGAAAGCCTATATTGTTATTTTTTTGGGCTGTTTGTTATTATTATTTGTCTCTTTTGTTTCTTGTTTTTCTTATATTTTGTTTTTTCCTTTAATATGGAAAGGATAAATGTACATGTGTAGGCTGCTACATGCCTAGAACTTCTAAAGAATTTACAAGAATTGATTTTATTATGTGTGATGGTCTGAACAGCTATTTTGAAGAAAAGGAGACATTCAAGTAGTCATTGCTGACTTTCCGTCATCTTGTTCTGAAGTCCGGTAATGCTTTTATTCTTTGTTTAGATTGGTTTTATTTTTTTCTATTATTTGATTTCAATATGTGTGAAGGTATGGACAGCTATTTTGGATAGAACAAGAGACATTAAGGTAGCCATTATTGATTTTCCTTTTGTCTGGTTTTGAAGGTCTGTAATGCTTTCATTCTTTTGTTTTGATCAGTTTTATACTATTTTGTTTTGTTTGAAATCATTATGTGTGAAGATATAAACAACTATTTCAAAGAAAGTAAGAGACATTACGGAGGCCACTGTGGATTTCTTGTTGTCTTTGTTTTGAAATCCTGTGTTGCTTGCATTGTTTTGTTCTGATCTGCTTTGTTCTGTTTTATTCTTTTTAAAAATAAGTAAAAAAAAATAGATGTTCTTTTATGGGAGATGCTTCCAGGCAGAAGGAATAAGGATGTATTGAAAATACATCAATAAATGGTCATCATGTTTCTGCTGCAGATGACAAACAGGAGAATGAGAAGGTATTAGTCAGCTTTCTGTCACTACAACAGAATGACTTGTAAAACAACCTATTAGAAGAAAGAATTTATTTGGCTCATGGTTCCAAAGATTTTTAAAGTCTGTATTTTATGGGTTCTGTTGCTTTTGGTCTATAGTGGGGCAGCACATCAGAGTTGGATCATGCGGTGGGGAAATTGCTTACCACTTTGTAGCCATGGGTCAGTTGGAGACAGAAAGAGACACTTTCCAATATTCCCTCAAATGTATGCCCCAGAGCCACTGGCTGGGAACCAGGCCTTCAACACATGAGCCTTTGGGGGACATTTTAATCCAAACTACTATAAGAGGTAAGGTTAGAAGGTATGTAAACGTTATGTCACAATGGCTTTTCAATGTAAAAGAACTGAAAGACGCATTAATAGCTGGAGTCCAAAATTCTTCCTAAGTAGGATATTACAATTTTTGGAGTAAGTGCTTGGAATGCTTCTTGTGGTTGTACAGCAAGGCACGAATGTCAGCAGGTACCAAAGTAAATATTACAGGATGTTGCTAAAATGACCTTCCTAAAACAAAAAAAAAAAAAAAAAAAAAGAAAAAAAAATGGTTTCAACTCCTGAGAAAAAGAAGAAGAAAATCAGGAATAAGATGCAGTCAGATACCATGTAGGGAAAAGAGCCAATAAGAAAATGAAGAGCTGGAGTAGCTGGGAAATATTTCAAAAAAGGGACTCCGAGTGCTTCATTGGAGGCCATTTGCTTTGGTGCAACATAAACCCTTCCAAAATTAGCTTTGTGTCAGCTAGTTTTATGGGCAAATTCTAGGGGATTCTGTAAGTGTTTTCAGGTCATTTCAGGATTTCTGTTAAGTGTTTTCATTGTTTCATAAAAAGGAGCAGGATTTCATGTTTGAATTGATGTAGACACAGTAGTCTCTAAAACCTGAGCCCATTAACTAGGGCACTAATGGGAACGATGCTCTCCGTGAAGACACAGAAATCTTAGAAAACAACTCCAGTTTCCTAGAGTTTGAGATGAACTTGTTTAGCTTTCAGTGGGTACATGATCTTTAGCTCACATGTGGGTTACATCAGTCAAGCACGAATGGTTTTAACTTACCTCAGAAATGATGGAGACCCGCTGAGTGGCTGGTGTGCCAAGATAGCCATGCTCAAAGTTTAGGAGAGACAGGAAAAGGTCCAGCAGGTGCTGAATTGATGCTTAGAGAGCAATAGAAAAAGGTCAGAAATGATGAATGAGAAAAATATTAAATCTAGGACATTAAAAATAAACTCATAAAAGCTGCGCATGGTTGTCCATGTCTGTAATCCCAGCACTTGGGAGGTTGAGGCAGGAGAATCATTTGCAAATTCCAGATCAGGCTGGGCTACAAAGTGAGTCCAAGGCCAGCCTGAACTGCATAGTGAGACCCTGTCTCAAAAGACAATAAATAAATAAACTCATAAAACACAGGACAAAAAAACAGTGCCATGACTGACAGAGTAATCAGGACATAGGTTTGGGAGACTGATTCATTGTTTCATACTCTGAATTTCAGGCTGAGGGGAAGTCTAAAAATAGCTTCTTAAATATTGTTAGCATTTAAGAAATCTAATCCCTAAGGCAAGGGAAATGGGAAGCAATGTGTGAATTACTTCCTAAGGAGTCTTGACATTTCTCAGACCCAATAGCAAACACTTTTTGAACATCAATTTATACTGGGCGACTCTGATCAATCCTGTTGATTCAGCATTCACTCAGTTTCCAAGAACAATGGAAGATAAAAAAGAAAAGCAACTCAAGATTATGATTGGGAATGTGAGTTTTGAGGTCAAATAGAATCCAGTTTTACACCTAGCTGTATGCCTTACTGGTTGTGTGATCTTAGGGAAGTTAGCCTTCTTTTTCATCTATAAATTGAAGTAACAATAAATTTCCTAAAATAATAACAAAGATTAGATAACACCACCACCAATAATGACCAAGCACAATATAAACAATAACAGAAAGGCAGGTATGGTGGTGCAAGCTTGTAATGCCAGCGCTCTGGGAAGCTAAGGCAAGAGAATTGTAAGTTTGAAACCAACCTGAACAACTTAGTAACTTAGCAAGATCTTTTCTCAAAATAAAAAATAAAATGAGCTGCTCTGGTAGCTCAGTGTAAAGGACCCAGATTAAGTCTTCAGTACCACAAAAAGAGAACTAGCTTATTATAGTATGTACTATGTGCCACACTGTTTAAAGCACTTTATCTATACTTTTTAATCCCTATAAAAATTCTGTGACACAGGTACTACTATAATCTCCATTTCACAGAGGAGATAATCTACTTACACAGTGATTGCCACATAGTATATGGTCAATAAATGTTAGCTATCTTTATGTCTGTGTTATTACTGGTGAGTTTGTTGTCAGAGTGGTTAGTGAGTGATCACTTGTGTTTGTACATGGAACAAGTGCATATCAATCATCCACTCATCCCTGTGACATTGCTTAGTGGCCTGACGGCAGGAAGCATTTTCTCAGATGCTTCTCCAGTACCTCTACCACATTTTGTCTATTTAGCATGCAGTTAGGAGCCACTGGAGAATTTTCTATTAAACAATGGCATCTTAAAACATGTTTAAGGAACACTGAATTGGCAAGGGTATATAGAATGAACAGGAAGGAATGAGGAGAGGGGAGCCAGAGAAACAAGCTAGGGATGATATTACTTGTGACAGAGTTAAGATAATAGAGTAGAAATAAGAGCCCGTATGAGAAACTTTTAAAGCTTTGCTATTTTCTAGGTTGCAGGCATCTTAGTTAGAAAAGATTTGATTCTTTTGGATCTTGTTTTCAAGATTTGTTAGATAAAACCAGAATAGCATTTAGTGTAAACTTAATTATTTCCCACTATCAAGACAAGACTCTTTCAAGTACTAAATGCCTGATGAGCTATGAGATTTCCCAGTCTGGATTATAGAAATGTATACTGTTCCAAGGCTTGTGTTTGTGCTGTGACTATTCTTCTTAATCTTCATGAATGGCTCTTTACCCAATCTGGGTAGTTTCTTCATATGCCTGTGCTACTTGGGCCTCTGCCTAATCCTTAATACCTTCCTCAGGAACCAGCACCAGCCTCAGGAACTAGCCACATTTTATGCATTCAGTAGCCATGTGTATGATTAACGGTCAAAATCTGTGGCACGGATCCTGAAACTTCTATAAATGCAAAAAGTACTGTGATAAAATGTTGTTTTAGTATTAAATCTATCTGATTCCAAACCTTCACTCAATGGGTTAGTGCTCCTCAAAATTTATTGTGCTTTTCAATCAGCTATGGATCTCATTAAAATGTAGATCTTGATTCAGGACATCTACATGGTACCTAAGAGTCCTCATTTCCAGCAAAATCCTGGGTGATGATAATGCTATAGGGCAGCAGACTGCATTTTCATGATACCATGAACCATTACATATAAATTTCCTTGTACATTAAATTAGTGAGGATTCCTTTCATGTGGGAAAAAACATGCTGAAACATACAAGAAGTAAGCCGACAATAAAGATCAATGTAATATCACAACCTTTCTTACCTTTAAGCAGTAGTTTCAGTAACTTCCCACAAGTTAATTTCCTAACGGTATATTTAGGATGATAAATTTCAAGTTTGCTGAATCTCAATATGAACAAAATTTTGAGGTTCTGGAGAGAACGTGGTATGCAGTGATGTCTTAGAACTGACTCATACCAACTTATATGAGTTGATTATTAAATTTTCAGAATTTTGCAAGCCAATTGTTAATGACTGATGCTATTATTCAAAATTTAAAATTAAAACTCATAATATTAAAAATAAATATAGCTAATCAAGATCATTACTTTCTAATGATTTTATTATACATACTATTTTACTACTTGACTATGATCACTTTATCGAGATTATTAATATCTATTTTATATGCACTTGTGATTTGGCTGTGTGCCCCACATGTTCATGGGTTGAAAATTTAATTCCCAAATTCACATGTCAATGGTATTTGGAGGTGGGGCCCCTGACAGGTGAATAAGATTAAATGAAGTGAGAAGGTCAGATCCCATGATTGGGTCAATGGCTTTGTAGGAAAAAGAGTAAAAGCCCCAAACTATCACGCTGGACTGTTCCCCATGTGATGTCTTCTGCTATGTTATTTTTATGGTTTACATCTAACATAGCCAGCCCTCCAAACTCTCATGTGGGTGGAACTGATTGGATCATGGGCGCTCTACTCATCAGTGGGTTCATCTGTTGATGAATTTAGTAGCTAAATGTACTGCTTGGAGTTGGGGGAGGTGTGGTGAATTAACTAATGTCAATTTATAACACCCAGCTGAACTGAATCAGTGTGGTGCTGTGTGTGGAAGGCCCACCTTAGGATTGTTGCCAACAGCATAAAATGAGAGCAGGAGGGCAAGACGGCGTGCTGTTCATTTTCCTGGATAAGTTTGTCACTGATGTGAACTCTGCTGTTATCACTGGAGGAACTGGAGTCCTCACCATCACTGAGGATGGCTGCAGTTCTCTTCAGGGGAGCTCTGGTCCTTACTTTGAGCTTCACTTCCTGGCTCAACTGCAGATCCCTCAATATGCTGGCACATAATCTTCATCCCACTGGTGCAGACTTTCTAACTTCCAACCAATGCAGATCCTTGATACAGAGTTGCATGAAACATTATTGGGGGCTCTAGGCCTCCAGTTGGACTTATGCAGGACATTGCTGTGGGATCCCAGACCCTCATCTGGATTCTTTGGGTTTCTAGTGTTTGGACAGATCTGCATTTTTCTGCATCTGACTCTTTGGGTGAATATTATAAAATAGTCCTATAAATTATGTGTCCTGTATTAAATTTATTCCCCTGTAAACCCTGACTATGACAGGGGGCATGACCTGGAAGTGTACTCTTCTCTTTGCTCTCTCTACTTTCTGGCTGCCTTCCTCTGTCGTGCCCTTCCACTCTGTTTCTACCTTGGAGCCAGTTGACTGTGGACTGAAATCATGAGCTAAATTAACCTCTCCTCCTTTCAATTGTGAATGCCTTGTATTCCATCCCAGTGATGGGAAAGCGACTAACAGTTATCTATCAATAAGGCTTTCACCAAATGTGGAGCAGATGGTAATACCATGCTATTAGCATTCCAGTCTTCAGAACAATAAGCCAATTAAATGATTAGAAACTAGAAGCTACATGGCCTAAGGCATTTTGTTACAATAACAAAAACTGGACCAAGACATCCACCTAGTAAAATGCTACTTATTAGCACTACTTACAGTAGTATGATGGTAGCTTGAACTCAGCTGTGATGAGAGTACTTATACCATGGGAACAAACATTGCATAAGAGGTTCTCCTGGCTCCCTAGAAGGCTGATGGACACATGCTTACCCCAATATGATCACAGAGGGCAGTTCAACACCTCTTCAACTGTACTACTTCTCTCCAATTCCTACAGTTAATGAAATTAGAGAATTTGAAATGTGAGAGGAACATGATAAACAAGCCTAGGAGCAGAAAAGTAGTTTACAGGGGCTGGGAGGGGGGAAGGGACAGGATTCTTAGTCCTGAGAGTGAATATACCATGCCATATAATCCAGCTGTTCAGGTGGTGCAGGAAACAAGATGTTCTTTTAGGTCTTCTTTTCAACAAGAACTGAGATCGCCATCATTTATACACTGAAGACAAAAGGCATGTAAAGTATGAGGTGGAGAAATGAGATCTTAATTGAGACCCAACGAAATTTCCATTCTGGGGGTCAGTTCTTGGGGGGAGGTTATCACACGCTGATGAATCAGAAGCCTGAGGTGGTGTGGCTTCCTCTAGGTGTGATCGAAAAATGAGTAGAGACATGTTTGCAGAGTTAATGGGTAATCATCCCAGACCTTGTCAATACTACATCACAGGCTTAGTCTAACCAAGAGCAACAGAAGGGCACGGAAGAATTTTAAAAGAGAGAAGTCATCAGATTAAATTTGCATAGTAGAAAGATCATTCAGCTGCAAAGTAGAGGATATACTGGAATGGACTAAGCCTGGGAATAGTAAGGCCAGTGTGCAGTGACCAATGGTGTTGAAAACATTGGAAAGTTATGGGGTGTTTTCACCTTTGAAAGAGGTAGAGTGGAAGAAGGTAAAACCACCAAAAATACAAGTTCCACAAGTCTACTATCACCAAAAAATTAATTAATTAATTATGGTTTGAATATTTAGGACCTTAATCTTTTCATCCTGGACATTTCAGGTTTAAAAGCTTCTCTCTTTGAAGGAACAAAAACTATTTTATGTCATTGTTTAATAAGCCTCCTGGTTCCCTGGGAGCTGGGATAATAAACTGGCAGAGTTTACTGACTCAGTAACAGGGTTAAGCATTTACAGGCTAACTAATAAACTCCTCAGAGCAGGAGTGGTCTTTTATGCGAGATTTGCCCTGCTATAAATACTGTAGTCATGAGCCATATGCATCCTCCAGGGTACCTTGAAAAATTAACATTCCTGTTTTAGAATTTCAAGGATCTATAAATCAAGAGACCAATGACCATCTGTGATTTTTCTATACTTGTGACAAGTACACATATGTTCTTAGCCTATGAATAATCACTAATTTTAATAGTGTACCCTATACATATATTTTACCTACTTATCTTAATTTATAGTCACTTGATCCCAATTTTCATATAGTAATATCAATCATAATTACATAAAATGCAATATAATAGATAACAGATTCTCTTTTGTTATTGTTAAAACTATGCCTTTGAGGGGGTCTACCTTTTTTAGAAGAATTACATCTAAACACTTCAACATTATGCACTACCATCTAAGAGACATTTACAGTTATTAAGCCCATTTTATAGAGGAAGAAACAGAAATACAGAACATTTGTTCTTTATTATTTGTCCTGAACTTTTACCAACAGAAGTTTAGGACATCAAATATACAATAAGACAAATGTCTGGATCACCCCAAGGAAGCATTGGAGGTAATGATAATAATCATTATCGTTATCACTTACCTGGTAGTTGGCATGTACCAGGAATTATTCTAAGCACTTTATTTAACTCATCAAATCCTCACCACAACCCTTTTGTGTGTTTCTGTGTATGTATATGAAAGCACACTTTCTTTTCTAATTAATAGACCTTATTATTAAGAGATGTTTTAGGTTTACAGAAAAATTGTGTGGAAAGTACAAATAAATAGTTTAATGTCTTCAAGCACCTCATGCTCCTATTCACCCCCACCTCACCTTTTGATCCTTGTAAAATACCAATCTTTTTACATTCTTCACAGCTTGAAATTTCCAAAGTGTCATGTGGTTGAAATCATGCAGTGTGGAGCTTTTCCATAATGGCTTCTTTCATTTAGCAGTCTGCAGTTAAGATTCCTTCATGTCTTTTCATGAATATTATTCCATGATATGGATATATGGATTTGTTTACCCATTCACCTACTGCAGGACATATTGTTTGCTTCCAAAATTTGACAGTTATTAATAAAGCTGTTATAAACATTTGTGGACATTTGTGTGCAAGTTTTCCACTCATCTGTACACATAAAAGAGAAAGTTACATATGCTGTGAGTTTGTTCAGCGTTGCAAGAAACTGCTGAACTGTCTTCCAAGGTGGCTGTATCATTTTGCATTTCCACCAGCAGTGAGTTAGAGCCTTGTAGTTCCACATTCTAGGCAGTATTTGGTGTCTTCAGGGATTTGAATTTTCACTGTTCTAACAGATGTATAGTGGTATCATGTTGCTTTAATCTGGAACTGCTCAATGGCATACAACACTGAACATCTTTTTGTATGCTTATGTGCTATCTGTTCGGATATTCTGCAACCCCCCGCCTCCAGCTGTAATGTGGATCAAACCCACAGATGCTCCATCACTAAGCACCCATCCCTAGCCTTTTAAAGACAGGATTTGACCTTGATCTTGTATCCTTCTGTCTCAGCTGAGATTATAGTTACCATCATGATCACATTTGACCCTTTTTAATTAAGTTAACAACCTCATTTTGGGGTAACTGAGATGAATAAAAGTTCAACAACATCCTCAAGGTCACATAGTTGGGGTCAAGCCTAGGCAGGTGGCTCAAAGTCCATGTTCGTCACTTTTCTGTGTTGCCTCCAGGGGAAATGCTTTAGAAGCAACAAATCTGAGTTTGGTGCTTACCTTTGTTAAGCATTTAACTTCTCTATGCCTCAGTTTCTCTTTCAATAATAAATGAAGATCACAAGCTTCAGTATTGTCACCAAGATTAAATGAGACAGAATACAGAAAGTAGTTTGTTCTCAGTAAATAACAGCTGCCAATAAATGGTAGTTATTATTAGCCCAGGGCTGTGTGAGAGTAAGAGAGGCCTTGGTAGCCATAAGAATTAGCTCTTGGCTGGAAAATAAAATAGACCAGTCTGAGATTTTACATCCTATGGGATCCTGCAGACATATCTTAGTGAGGTTTTCATAAATTGTCAATTGTGATCCAACTCCTTACACCTGGTGCGTCAGAAGGAGTAAAAGGGGTACTAGGTCTTAAACTAAATTAGAATTTTATTGTTTTTTTCTTCTTTCCCTTTCCAGTTCATCTTATCTTACTATCTCTGGGGGGAAGGGATCACAATTGTACTAACCTTACAGCTAACAAAAATGCCTGCCACCAGATATATCACTCCCATCCACTGAAACTAGAATGGTAGCAAGAAGGAGAAGTATTCTGACAACTGCATGGGTTTGAACAGCTTCCAGAAGACCAGGGCTCCTCTGAAACCACAGGAGCTGCAGGTAGAGTGTGTCCTGAAGATCATATTTTGTGTTGTATGTGTGTGTGTATGTGCATGTAAGTTAGGTAAAAGAAATGGGAAAATAGAGCATAATCAACAGAAGTAGAAATCTAGCCAATTGTAGTGGCTATTTACAGAGGGAAAATGAATAGGCAGTTCCTGAAATTATTTTTTAATGAAAGGGAACAAAAGCAAAGACTATAAATTCAAAGAGGGAAAACACCTAATAAAACCTGACTTTGAACCTCTCATTTTTTTCCGATCTGTAGTATCTTTAGAGTATGTTTTTTCCTTCAAATAACAACTCTTAACTAATGTGGATAACTTTTGCTACCTGTTAGAATTCTCAAAGTTGAGTGACTTACCTACACAGTTGGAGTCAAAATCCAAGTGTTTGTCCTTAGTTACTCAAGTTTCCAGAACTTATCTTTTTCCATCTGGCAGAAGTTAACAGAAAATTGCACGTACTAAGACAGTAAATTATGCCTAGAAGACACAAGCCTTCATGACTTAAACTAGTACTAAAACCCTGTAAATTACTTTGGTTCTGATTGTTTTAAATTTTGCCTTTTGAGTTTTATTAACTCATTCAACAATCTCTTTTGATTACTATTACAAAGGTACAATCTTGGCTTAGATGCCATTAATTTGAAGATGAGCTGTCCTGGGAGAAAAAAGAAACTAGTTTTAGTGAACACTCACTCCTAGTCTCATTTATCACATAGTACACTTCACACTCAAAACTTAATATGTTCACTGGAAACTCAAACTGATAGAAGTTCCCATCCTATGTTAAGCAGTCCAGGGACTGGTTGTGCCTGTTAACCACTACTGAGAACAAGCAAAAGTAACCTCCTTGGTCTTGGAAGATAAGAACATCAGCCAACAAAAATAGATAAATCCCATGATTAACTGTATGCTGGCCTCCCTTGGGGTACCAGAGTAATGCTCTTTTCTTAATTTCCGCACAAATCCAACCAGTTTTCCACCTGAAATTTACCCAGCTCTGGCCTTAATCCTCATAAACACTTGCCCTTGGGGTCCTCCTCCTAAGGTATTACTAAATCTAGGCCAGGAGTATGTTTGCTCTTAATCCAGTAAATCCAGTAATACATTTGTTTAATCAATAGTGTGGGGTTTTTTTTTCCTGGTGGTCTTCTGGAAAGGCATGTGTCAATATTTTACAGATGAAGTGATTGTAAATTTACCCAAATTTATACAGCTGTTATTGACCATTTTCTCCCCTTGCTAATTCTCCCCTACCTAGAGGCCTTGTTTGTCCTGTCAGGTTCTGGAACCTCAGGGGCCACACCCACCCCCAGGAATTATTTTCATTCTGCCTGGGTTCTGACACTCTCTACTCTCCTCCACACAAAGGCGGCCTCAGCCAGTTCAGCCTCCAGCACATACACAGGCTGCCTTGCAAGCTCCAGCTGGAAATGTGAGCTGAGCCCCTCTAAAACACTCCTCACACAAGGCTTGGGGTCTGGCTCCCCCTTACTGCTGTGCTCCTGCCCTGTGAAGCCCAGCTTGCTCTGTCACACCCCTGGACTTTGGGACTGATCTTTTTAGTGAGGAGAAGGAAACCAGAAAGGTGAGGAAAATCAGCTGATAACACTTTCATGTCCATTTGGAAAATATGAAAATTGTTGAGAAAAAAATCACCAAAATTTTCACTTTGAATGCTAAAATAAGATTCTCAACAAAGAAAAGCACTATTTGTTTTTATGAAAACAATTTTAACCATGAAAAAATATTTATTTCTTGTGAAGATCCTATGTTACCCAACAAGAAAACTCTATTAGTCACATAATAGTTTGTAGAGCTTTCCCTAACATTCATATGGCCCAGGGCAAGAATACCACATACCAATAAAGAAAACACTCAAAGTTATAAATATCATTAATAAATTTACAAACAAAATGTGCTTTATCCAGTTAGCAGATCTTTGTAACAAAAAATGAATATATAAAATTATTTTTATGTTATCACAGCCACTAATACCAAGACAATGAACTATGGTTGTAAGTGTTTGTGTCTGGGACTCTTTTGGTGAATGACTTATAATGGGGTGAGTCACAGCCAAAGGCACAGATGATTCATTAGTTACATTTATTCCATAAAATTTATTTCTCTTGGTTACCTTTCAGTGAAATCACTAATTACATGGCTGTAATCAAGATTTCCACACAATTTTCTCCTACTAGAGGTCATTCCAAATTAAACATTTGTTGAGCCATAGAACTCCAATGTACCTTTTTTAAAAAATGTCTTCCTAATTTCAATTTGGAGAAATTTGCTGAGACAATAGCAATTGTTCAGTTCAGAAACAAATCATTAATTATCATATCATGTTCACAGTTTGTGATAGGTTACATGAAAGGTTACTGTAACTCCTAAAATATTGCAGAATATTTTAATTTCATCACAGGTATCATCTTCATATCATTTTCACCACTTTTTAAATCAATATCTACATTCAAACTTTTATGTAAAGAACCATATCACATTTCATACATGTTATATATAAACTACACATAGAAAAATTAGTGACATAAAAATATTTAATATTGCAAAATATTTTCCAGATGACACATTTAATTGTTAATAATAAGCAAGACAAATGGATGCTGGACAGTACTGAGAGCTGATAATTAATTGTGTAAAAGTATATCATATCTGACAGGAAGGAATTGATAAGTTATTAATCTGTTTTTCTCTTGCCTAAACACTTCTACTGCTCACAGCTTCCCTCAGAACTAATTTTTGTTTTTGATATTGGCAATGAGTCAGTAAACACTCTTCATAGCACCTCATACATTTCATTTTGGGGACTCAGGTGGAGAAGGGGATGAGTGTTAGATTCACAAGTCATGCTGTGCCTGAGACCACACTAAGTGCCACTCTGTCCTGTGTTTTTCAATAAATTTTTATTTTTGTATTTATGACAAATGTGGTCTTCTGAGTAACAGAACCCAAGAAAAACCTCTCTTTGCTAGAGTTTAAAAATGGTAACACTATGCTGCTTATACTGTGTTTACAGAGGGAAATAAAGGATGAATCTGTTCATCCTGAGAGTTTGAAAAGTAAATAGGGAAGGTATTAGAAAAGATGGTGGATAGATAACAACTGGCTACAGAGGCTCCCTGAGATAGTCAACTTAGAATTCAACATAAATATAGAATGGGGAGCCCCAAAGAGAGGGAGATGAATTCTCTCATCCCAAGAAGAAATTAAGACAACTTGCTGACTATCTAAGGTCCTGCCATGACTTGCCAAGGTCCGCCGCAACTTGCCAAGCCATCCGAGGTCCCATCACTTCGACATTGAGTTCTGGGTCAGTGAGCCAAAAGGAGAGCTGAGTTGGCAGGGTGCCTACATTGACCTGTGGTAAGTGATGGGAGTGGAGCTTGACTGATCCATAGGGGAGGGGCCAGCATACACTGTCCCTGTCTAAAATTCACTAGCACATGGCAGTATGAAGCGTCATCTAGCCAGCATGCTTCAGAAGAATTGTAACCAACAAAGAAAGAAACTGGGGCTTCCTGGAAAAAGCAAAGAAGATGGGAAGAGGAAGCAACAACAAAAAGTCCCCAGGCCCCAACCCTGAGAACATGGACCCAGGGCAGGTAAATACAAAGGAGAATAAGAACAGCAAACATGCAATATCAGACACAGTGCCAGTGGACATAAAGAGATATCTTCAGGACCTCATAGATGAGTTCAAAAGTGAAATATTTATCCAAATAAAACAAGATATAAGAAGATTAATAAAAGAGATGCTAAGCACCCCTCAAGCAGACACAGAAGGAAGAAGGGAATAACTCAAGGAGAGAACCATTTGATGAAGAATATAAAAAAATGTAGAATACATGAAGCAGATTCAAAAGATCACCAGGAAATTAAAAACTCTATGGAAAGATGGCAAATCAGCTTGAAAGAAACTAAGGATAGATTATCCAAACTGGAGGACAATTTTACAATGTGGGAGTATGAAAAGGAAAACTTTTTAAAGATAACAAGGAAACAAACATAACAATACAAAGGCTAGAAGACAACAAAAGGATCTATAACTTGAGAATAAAGAAAGTGAATGAAGAAGCTGGGGTACAAACAAAGGAACTACAAATGTTATTCATAGAAATAATTAAGGAAAACTTCCCAAACATAGGAAAAGGAAATGATATTCTGATATATAAGGCATACAGAACTCCAGCCACCTACAACCAAAACAGAGCTACACCCAGGCATATAATAATCAAGATCCCAGAAATTCAATATAAGAACAGAACATTAAAAGCCATTAGAGACAAGAAACAGATAACCTATAGAGGAAGGCCCATCAGACTAACAGCAAACTTCTCAACACAAATTATCAAGTCAAGAAGAGCCTGGAGCAAAATATTCCAACCCCTGAAAAAAAAAAACCTCCATCCCAGATTGATATACCCTGCTAAACTATCTCTAGAAATTAACGGAGAAACAGGATGCTTCCAAGACAAAGAGGAACTTGGAAAATTCACAACCACCAATCCAACTCTACAGAGAATAATTCAGGGCATTCTAGAGAGAGAAAAAAGTACCAGGATTCCAGGAACAGTGGCAGAGAGGCCTCAATGCATGGAGCAGAAAACAGAAACAGAATGAAGAAGATAAGCAGACAACTGATGGCAAAAAAAGAGCATAACAGAAATGAGGCAAAGAAGATTTTATTCAAAACTGATATGATTGATAATATCAAGTCTGAGAGTATAGGCAACTACACTGAAGATGACAAGACTCTTTGATACACATTCTGGTTTGATAACTGCCAGTTTTTGAAGTTCTATACTATATACAAAATTGTGTTTTTATTAATACTGTTATACACTGATATATTCAATTATACTATGTCTGATGATATAGCCAATTCTATTGGAGATAATAAGAGACAACATGGGAACCATGGTAGAACTCTTTGTACAATGATTTTATATGTTTATCACATTTCATGTGTTTATAGGAATATGTTTTGTTTTGCCTTGCTTTGTTTTGTTTCTCCCTCTAATATAGAAAGGATAGAAATACATGTTAAGACTCATGCATGTGTGGAATCTATAAACAGTTTATGAGAACTGATCATATGACACATGATGAAATGAATGAATACTTTGAAGAAAAAGAGACACTAAAATACCCAGTGCTGATCCTGGAGTGTCATAATGTGAAACCCAGTAATAGCATTATTCTTTGTTCAGAGTGATATTAGCCTGCTTGGGTTTATTCAATCTCAACATAATTGAAGGTATGGATAACTGCATGTATGTTTAAGTGTATAGGATTAATAACCATATTTCTAAGTTTTTGTTGGATAGTTGAACAGAACTGTTTGCAATCTCACTGTTTGAATCCCCACTTTATATGCTCCACTTTAGTTTCTTGAATAACTATTTGTAAGAAGACAATCTGTAATCATCAACTAGTGATTTCTTACTGTTCATTTTTTCTTAGAAATTATGTATTATTTCTACCCATTTTCTGTTTTATTTAGTCTTGCTTTAAATTAAATTTTTAAAAAAGACACTACATTACTCAGTGCTGATCATGGAGTATCATGATGTGAAATCCAGCAATACTATTATTCTTTGTTCAGAATGATTTTTTTTTATTTAAAGAAAAGGAAACAAAAAATACATGGAGATAAAAAAGGGTAGAAATAATACAAAATTACAGAAAAACAAACGGTAAGAAATTGCTGGTTGATAAGTTACATATTGTCATCTTAGAAATAGCTCTTCAGGTTATAGAATTAAAGGATTTAGAATGACATTCAAAAAGTGACACTACAAACAGTTCTGCTCAGTGATCGAACAAAAGCTCAGTAATATGGTTATCAGTCCTACACATTTGTTTTACATCTCAAAGAGGGTAAGATTAAACATATCAAAACAGAACAAAACAGTTAAAAAAACAATATAAAGAAATACAGATTTCAAAGCAAATCCACTGGAGATCTTCACTGTCTATCTAACTGTCTCTAGTTTCTTACAAATAGTTGTCCCCATCTTCACCCACTTTATATACTTATTGCATATTATAGAACTAATAAAATCATTACAGGATGATGGAGGCTTTTTAGGTCTTCAAGATCTAACATCAGGGAAGACAATAATAACTACCATCACATCTCTCATTCTCTTTGTGATAGCTGTACCCATCTCTACATATGCTGAAATTGAACTCAAGAAACCAGTCCAATGTCATTCTAATCAGCGAACAACAGTATTGCTAGAATTTATATCATAATGCTACAAAATTAGCCTTGGGTTTCTTAGCATCTCTTCTTCAGAGTATCTGTTCATTATATCTTGCATTATATAATCTGTTCCCGTAAATAATTAAAAAAAAAACTCATGTGTGGATTTCTACATATATATCTATCCTCTCTGTATTATAGGGAAAACCAAGTCATAGCAAGACAGCAAAACAATTTCCTAGAAAAACATGCAATGGATAAGACATATAAGACCACAATATAGATGATCTTCTGTAGTTACTATGTTTTCTCTTATTATTTTCAATAGATTTGTCCACAACACCGGCTTAATATAGTTAAACATAGTATTACCTATTTTTATAAAAATTTAACTTTGAAAGCATTGTAGGATTTGAGAGCTGTTAATAGTTAATACCAGTATGGATATCCTTTACATCTTGTCACCTTCAGAGTAGTTGCCTCTACTTTTAGGGTTGATACTAACAAGTATACCAAATTCAAATAAAATCAGCCAAGGCCAACCCATAGTCTTATGATTCAGATTTAATTAAGATCAGTCATAGTAAGACAATGTAAGTAATACAGTCATAGTAAGACAATGTAAGATTTCAGTTTAAGTTAATAGGGAAGTAAGGATAGTTACCATGGTATAACCTGCTATTTTTGGGTCAAGATGTCTGTGCCCTCAAATCTGACATGAGTGGACAGACCAGAACAAATTAAATTCAAACTAAATATGGCGATAAGACTACTGTGTCTTTTAAATCCTTATAAACCATTAACAATGACTTCTGCCTTTTTTAATAGTGTTTCAGAGCTGTCTATACTAAAGACTATAGCTTACCGTCTCTGCCTCATGTCTGCTACCCCACTTTTCTGCTATAATTTGTCCACCTTATTCCCTCATTCTACTGTCTGCCCCATTCATTGAGGCCTCTCTGCCACTGTTGCTGGAATCCTGGTATCCATTCCTCTCTTTCTCTGGAATGTCCTTCAGCACTCTCTGTAGGGTTGGATTGGTGGCCATGAACTCCCACAGTTCCTCCTTGTCTTGGAAGCATCTTATTTCTCCATTAATTTTGAGAGAGAGTTTTGACGGGTATATGAGCTTTGGTTGCATATTATTTTCTTTCAGGACTTGGAATATTTCTCCCCATTCCCTTCTTGACTTAAGAGTTTGTGTTGATAAGTCTGCTGTTATTTTGATAATTTTCCCATTGTAGGTAATCTGCATCTTTTCTTTGGCTGCTTTTAATATTCTGTTCTTTTGGTGGATTTCTGGAATCTTGATTATTATATGTCTAGGCATAGATCTGTTTTGGTTGTAGGTAGCTGGTGTGCTGTATGTCTCTTTTATCTGGATATCATGTCTTTTTGCTATACATGGGAAATTTTGCTTTAATATATCTGTGAATATTCTTTGTATTTCATTTTTGGTTGCTCCTGCTTCCTCACTCACATTCTTTATTTTTAAATTATGTATCTTTTTGTCATCTTCTAGTCTTTGAATTGTTTCTTTCTGGTTCCTTGTTATTTTTAAGAGGCTTTTTATTTCACGATCATATGCCATAAATCTCTCTTCAAGTTTCAGAAGGCTGTCTTTAGTTTCTGTCAAGGCATTTTGCCAGTGTTCAATGGTGTTTTTAGTTTCCTGGTAATCTCTTTGGATTTGTTTCATGTATTTTAAGTTATGTTTAAATTCTTCTTCAGAAGTTTCTCTCTCTTTTCTGATTTCCTCAGTTCTTCCATCTGTGTTCTCTTAGGCGGGGCTTGTCATTTCTTTAATTAATCTCTTTATATCTTGCCTTACTTGGATCAGGAGTACAGATTTAATTCATCTATGAGGTCATGAAGGTATTTTTTAATTTTGGCTGATGCTGTGTCGGGTATTGGATGGTTACTGTGCTTGTTCTCTTCAGTGTTTACTTCTCCTGGGCTTATTTTCTCATGTTGGGCAGCTGGAGATTTTTTTTTATTTTTATCTCTTGTCATGTTTCTGGATTCTTTCAGACTGGAGTGTTCTGGGGGTCTCTCACCCTGGCCCTCTCCGTATTGCTTAGGGCCTTTCAAAAGCATGCTGGCTTGAGTTTTTGCTGTCCTCCCCAGTTTGCTGTTATCTGGGGTAGGCTGGGATGCAGGGGCGGTACAGGCTAGCCTCCAGCCTCGGTGCCAGTCAATCCGTAAACTAGGCTGTACTTTCTGGATGTCACTGAGTTGTGACTATATTGTATCTGCTTATTGGGCCCCAAGCAGAGGCTTGGTTTAGCCCCAGTAGCTCCTGCCAGTTCTCTCTATACCAGAAGCAGCTGACTAATATCACTGTGGCACAGGGTTCTGCCCAAATCCCAGCTGTTCTCTTCCAGACCTCTCTGTGACAGGAGCACCAGAACAGCAGATCTGCCCAAAACCAAGATGTCTCCCACTAGTTCTCTGTATGATGCTGAAGCCAGCACAGCATCAGGCTCTGCCCAATTTTAAGATGTCCTCCACCAGACCTCCCTACAGGGGAACTCGGTGATGTCACTGAGCTGTAGGTTCTGCTCAACTCTAAGATGTCTGCTGCCAGAATCTCTGTATTATTGATGTCCCCATGGTGGCAGGCACTGCCCAGTTCCAAGATGTTCTCTTGCCAACCCAGCAGCCGCGGGGTCCCCAGTACTCACCACGGTTCAGTGCAGCTCCTCCTCTTGGGTCTACTGCACACCATGCCGCTTGCCCTCCTTGCGCTCTTGGCACAGTGTGAAATGCTCAGAAAACTGCATAACATTCGGCTTCGGAGCTCCAGAGCCTTTCACAATCTCCTCTGGTGCAGTGGGGCAGTCCTGGCTGCTTCTCGGGTTCCCAGGTCTCAGTTTCCAGGAGTCACCAAAAGCCAACACTGCTTTTCCTGTTGGGTCCATGGGTCAGTTTGCTGATTTAAAGGCGTGGGATTTGCGGCCTCCCATTATCAGCCTTCACAGTCTCAGCACAAGTTTAAATCCTCCAGCTGCACTGTCTTGGTTAATAAGAATCATTATCCATTCATCTGGCCCTCACCATGTTGTCATATTCTAGCTTCTAATATGATTTCTCCGGAGAGACTCTCCACCCAATCCCCTAGTAAGCCGCCATTTTTTTCTCCTCCTGTTCAGAATGATTTTAACCTGCTTTAGTTTGTTTAATCTAAACATAAATGAAGATATGGATAACTGTATGTATGTTTAAGTGTAAAGGATTGACAACCATGTTTCTAAGTTTTTGTTGGACAGTTGAACAGAACTGTCCAGTGAAACCGAGGTTTCGCTGTTTGAATTCCCACTTTTTTACATGTTCCATTTTTGTACCTTGAACAACTATTTGTAAAATAATAATATGTAAACATCAACTAGTAATTTCTTACTGTTTATTTTTTTCTCTGAATGTATGTATTATTTCTGCCTATTTTCTGTTTTGTTTAGTCTTTCTTTAAATAAAAATTAAAAAAAGAAATTCCAAGGTCAAGATATGAGATAACATCTCAGCTGAGGCCTTAGGACTCAATAAGAATTATACCTTCCTAGCAGTAAAGGTGCTGGACTTGCATACATTGAACTATCCATTACATTGCTAGTTGGAGGTCTTTGTGCCTGGTATAAAATTGCTCTGTTTCTCATTGCAGCCAATACCTGCAAAGTTTCTTTTTCTGAGCATTCTGCTGTGACCCCCACCCATCTCCTTGATTGATATCAATAAAAGCTGTAAGCTTTTGGATAAAAAAAAGAAAAGTAAATAGGGAAAGGGTTGAGGGGTATGAGTAGTTGGATTAAAAAAAAAAGAACAAGAACAGTAAGCAGAAAGTCATCCAAAACCCCAGACATATATGATGTTTTTCATTTATACTCATGTCATAATGAGTCCCTCTCTGCCCCAAATGCAGAGAGAATTTCCACAAATGTGCAGCCCTGAAAAGCTCCTGGTATGAAATCAATGCAGAGTAAAAATTGAAGGATAAAGAAAGGAACACCTGGCCCTGAACTGTTGGAGTTAGATTATTGATGCCTTAAGACAAGTTCCTGCCCCTTTTGCCCTCCACCACCCCAAATCAGGCTGCAGATCTGTTTGGATAAAGCAGTGCCTTAGCTCATGAACTTAATTTATTACACAATTCTGGAAAAGATGGCCACATTTGTTTGTGCAAGAAAGATGATCACAGTTGTGTTTGTCACCCAATGCACAGTTCACACACAAAAACAAAATTTTGCCAAATATTTCTGTCTGTAAACCCAATTGTTCACAAACAAAAGCTTTCATGAACGAACATATCACTATACTCTATAAAACTGCAACCTTTTATGATTTATTTAAAGTTATTTTATTAAGTAGCATATAGTCTAATTTGGCAGTTATTCCATGACAAATTCCAATTAATAAATATTCAATGGTTTTCAAGTAAAATGCTCTTTAAATTTTAATTGTGTCAGACTGGTTGACATTAGAGGATTGACTTTCCTCATCCCCAAAGAGGGCTTAGGCCATCCCCTGCTCTATAAAAGAGGACTAAAAGAGCCAGATCAACACAGGTGACTCTGGATATAATGTATAAACAAGCTCAATCACTCTGCTTTGTTTCCTTCTCTAAAAAGCCACCTCTAGATCTATAGGTGTGATTTGGTTTGAGGAGATCTATAGCCAGAGCTTTACTCTTGCTCTAACATGTGAATTCAAAGGTCTGGGTCAGCCAGGCAGGAAGAATCCAGCAGGTTTTTCTGGGAAAATGGCCAAGCTATAAGCAGCAGAAAAGTTTTGTGTAGGGACTGTGGAATAAAGCAACATGAAATAAACCTACACTAAGTTTGGTGTAGAGACTGTGGAATAAAGCAACATGAGGAAGAAAAAGAGGAGAGAAGAGGATCCCATGGACACAGGAAGGATCTGAACTGAGACTTGAAGCACATAGAGAGAATTCAGGAATCCAGCAAAAATAAGAAAAGCAGGGTTGGTGGTCCTGTTGGGTAGGGAGAAACAGAAGGGAAGCATTGCAGTACCCACACCCTTCATGAGCAGGTAGAGACCCCACTGGCAGTGGAGAAACAGCAAGGAAGCAGTGCCATCCCCATACCCCTGTGCACTGGTGGAGGCCCTATGGCAGTGGAGAAACAGCAAGAAAACAGCACAATATCCACACCGTGTGCACCAGCAAAGGCCCTACTGTTCAGAGAGAAGCAGCAAGCAAGCTGTTCAGCTTCCCTGTGTGCTGGCAGAGGCCCTCTTGACTGGGGAGAACCAGCAATAAAGCTGCCTCTGCCTCCACCTCCCATGCCATAAGCAACTGGACATGACACAGCCCAAGATGATAGTAACTGAAGTAAGGAAGCAACCTGAAATTTAAGTTGTTTGATTGACTTTGCAAACCTGGGGCTGGTAGCCTGAGCAACTAATTAAAGGATAACATTATGTAATATAATAATGATTGTAGATGTTCTACTGTTCTATCGTTGTTTTGTTTTATTTTGTTTCACTTTGCTGCTCCATTTTATTCCCTTTAAAATAAAAAAAAATCCAAGAAAGAGAAAGATCCAGCAGTGGGGTCTGGCTACTGGCAGGGTTTGGGGGGAATCCAGGTGACCTAGTCTCTCCCCACTACATCAGTGGGATCCAATTACCCAGGTACCTGCCTGACAGGAAGAATCCTGCAGCAGGAACCAACTGGTGGGAAAAAATTCAGGTGACCAGTTCCTCCCACCTCATTGGTGGTACCTGGCTGTCCCTGGTTATTGGCCAGGTGAGAAGAATTCAGAGTGACAAGCTCTTCCCCTTTACATTGGTGGGACCAGGTGACTGGTGCAAACACTAGCCACACAGTAAGACCATGACTAGGGTGTGTATGATAGGCAGGTGGGTCTAGACACTTGGAAAAGTCTTAAGCAACAGTAACAATACAAGCCAACAGGTAGTAGTTAGGTGAACCAGACAAAGATACAAAGAATAAAAGCAAGTAGGTAAGACTTCTCCTTTTCTCCTCCTGCCCCTCTTTTTTTCTTTTTCAATTTCTTTTTCTTTTTCTTAACTGGCTGAGAAGAACTCCAGCCAAAGAAAACTAATCCCATTCCCAAAACCCAGAGACCAAATTCAGATAATCTCGTGCTTACTTCTTCATGCTTTCTCTTCTGCCCTCTTCCCTAGTCTCCCAAAGCTTGCATGATCAACCTCTGTCCTCCAGCCTTATTTCTTTCTTTTCAGTTATCTTTGTTATCTTTTGTTTTATCCACTCTCCTTCATAAATTTCTCCATCATCAGGTAAAATCCTATTTTATATATAAGCTCCCAATTTATGAGTAGTTCTGTTATATAACTGTAGATTTTGCTCCTATGCTTCAAGATAAAAAAATAGTTAACACAGCTGGTCATTTTCTAAACTAGTGAGCTATTGTTATTGCTAACTATACTACTCTAGCTACAATGTCATGTCTGTTTGAAATCAAACAATACCTGGAAGCTCTGGGATACCACAGCCCAGCAACACAGGACTCAAACTGAGCCAAACAAATACCAGTATCTCACTCTTAATTAAGTGAGAAGGTAGGATATTGAGACAGACACAAACCAAGAACATCCTACACACAGAAGACATCCATAAATAGCAGATTTTTCCTAGAGAGACCTTGATACTAGTGATATAGTTACCTACTACAAAAACTTACATAAATAAACACACCAAACAAAATAAAAAATTTTTGAAATAGAAAATAACAAAACACAGAAGCAAAATGGAGTCCAAGAACTCCAGCTCACCAAGAACAAATCCAGGAGACAATAAGACAGAGAAAAGTAGGAGAGATATACCTGAAATTTCTGAATTGATAACAATTGAAGTAAAGAAATAGATTCATGAAGTATAGAGGAAATCAGATCAGAAATATTCTCAGGTAAAAAAGAGGTGACAACCATAATGAAGGAATTGCTCAGCTAATCTAGAGTAGACATAGACTTAAAAAATAGTAGAATGTAGCAAAATGATTGAACAAACAATATAAGAGAGAAATAGAATGCATAAAACAGATTTAAACAGATATCCAAGAAATTAAAAATTTAATTGAAAGCAGGTAAAGCTGCTTGACTGAAAGTGAAGATAAACTTTCAGACCTTGAAGACAGGATCTCAGCTATCAATTATGACAGGAGAGATCTCTTAAAAATATGAAAGGATCAGGAAATAAAAATTCAATAGCTGCAAGATGATACAAAGAAAAACAATATAAGACTGATTCATAGGTGTCAATGAAAAAACAGAGTCAACATAAATGGCATAAAAAGACTATTTGCAAAAGTAACAGCAGAAAATTTCCCAATCATGGGAACAGGATCTTACATACTGGTAAGTGAGACATACAGAACTGCAATTATCCAAGAGCAAACTAAACCTACATCCAGGCATATAAAAATCAAGTCTCAGAAGTTCAGCACCAGAACAGAATATTAAAAGCTGTTAGAGAATAGAAACAGATCATCTGTAAAGGAAAACCCATCAGAATCATGGCAGACTTCTCAACACAAAACCTCAAATCAAGAAGACCTAAGAGTAAAGCATAGTCCTAAAAGAAAACAACTTCCAATGATACTGATGTAGCCTGAAAACTATCTTTCAAAATTAGTGGAGAAATAAGATATTTCCATGACCAAGACCAACTCAAAAATTCATGACCACCAATGCCAATACTCCTCAAATTCTTTAATGAAACTGTGAAAGGGAAGCAGTACTCCCTAAGTCATTTCTGGAGGCAAGTATTAGTCTAATACCAAAACCAGAGATAGATACAACCAAAAAAGGAGAACCAAATGCCAATCTCTCTAATGAACATAGATGCAAAAATTCTCAATAAGATACTAGAAAACAGAATGCAGAAAATCATCAAGAAGGTTATACCCCATGGCTAAGTGGAATTAATCCTAGGAATTCAGGGATGGTTCAGCATACACAAGTTAATGAATGTAATGCACCATATTAACAGAGCCAAAGACAAATCACATGATCATTTCAATAGATGCAGAAAAAGCTTTTGATAAAGTCCAACATCCATTCTTGATAAAAATTCTACAGAAAATTGGAATAAATGTTTTTATCTCAATCTGATAAAAGCCATCTATGACAAACCAACAGCAACATCATACTAAATGGACAAATACTAAAAGCATTCACTCCAAAATCAGGAAAAAGACAAATATGTCCACTATCACCACTCTTATTCAATATATTTTTTGGAAACATTAACCAATGCAATTAGACAACAAGAAAAAAAAAAGGAATAAGGACAGGGAAAGAAGAAGTTAAATTATCATCATTCACTGATAACATGATACTCTACATAGATGCACCCCAAAACTCTGCCAAAAGACTTCTAAATTTAACAGGCAAAGTCAGTAATATAGTGGGATACAAGGTCACCACTCAAAAATCAGTAGCAGTCTTGTACACAAACAACAAATTCACCGAGAGAGAAATTAGGGAAATCACACCCTTCACAATAGCATCCCAAAAAATGAAATACTTAGGAATCTATCTAACAAAAGAAGTAAAAGATCTACATGTTGAAAATGACAGCACTCTGAAAAAGAAGATTGAAGGAGATATCAGCAAATGGAAAGATATACCTTGTTCATAGATAGGAAAAATCAACACAGTTAAAATGCCCTGCTCTCAAAATTATTATGCAAATCTAATGCAATCCCAATCAAAATACCATTAACATACTTCACAGAGTTAGAGAAAACATTCCTAAGATTCATTTGGAACCAGAAGAGACCCAGATTAGCAAAAAAATTTGGAGACATCAAAATTCCTGGCTTGAAGTTATACTGCAAACTACTGTGATAAAATAGGCATGGTACTGGCAGAAAAAAAAAAAAAAAAACCAGAAGCGAGGATCAGTGGAACAGACTAAAAGACATAGGCACAACTACAAACACCACCTTAGCCACCTCAGCCACCTTATCTTTGACAAAGGGGCCAAACATGTCCACTGGAAGAAAGATAGCCTCTTTAATAAATGGTGCTGGAAAAAGTGACTCTCTATATGCCAAAGCCTAAAACTAGACTCATGGCTATCACCATGCACTATGCTAAAATCAAAATGGCTCAGAGATCTAAATATTAAAACAGAAATGCTGAATATACTGGACAAGAAAGTAGGTAAAAATCTTGAAGATATAGCAGTAGACAGAGTTCATAAACAAAACCTAGCTGCATGGGAAATACTTTGACGAATCATCAACTGGGATCTCATCTTATTAAAAAGTTTTTACATATCAAAAGAAATTACCAACAGAGTGTAAAAGACAACTCACAGAGTGGGAAAAAAGTGCAGCCAAAAGTCCAGACAAAGAACTTCAATTTAGAACATATAAAAAAATTGAAAAAATCAGATCCCCCAGATTCAAAGACCCAATAAAAAAAATGGGCATATGAAATGAATACACACTTCTCAGATGAAGAAATACAAATAGCAAATAAATATAGGGGGAAAATGTTCAACATCACCTATCATTCAAGAAATGCAAATTAAAATACTGTGATTCCATCTCACCCCAGAAATAATGGCTGTCATTAAGAAATCAACCCAAAAAAATGGTGTTGGAGCTGTGAGGAAAAAGGAACTCTTCTCCACTGTTGGTGGGAATGTACACTGGTACTGATTCACTTATATGACTTTATAGTCTCTTGGGAAATCAAAAGTCTGATTAAGTAAGGTAGCCTTCAGTCCCTCAAGACCCTACCCTTATTCCAAGCTCCTGAGGAACTAATCTGGTCCTTTCTCAAGGGATGCATTGACAGGGCATAAAAACCCTAAATGGGAAATGCTCACTTGAACTTTCACAGGAGTGAATCTACTCCTGTGAACTTTCTGTGGGGAACCACAGCAGATTGTGTCAATGCCTAAGGAAGGTTATACGCATCTGAGGACCCATAAGGACATGACCTTGCTGTTTAATGCAGGCACATGGCAGAATACATTTACATAAGCATGACTTAGCATGGACAACCATGCATGTGCTACATAGTTCTGGAAGTGTACAAGAATGTAAGCTTGATAACAGCCTCTCCACACAGGCTGAACAATATAGATGCTTGCTGCTGATGTTGGCTCCACAATCTTTCTTTTTTTGGGGGGACCTCACCCTTGAAAATACCGATAGCCTCCTAACCCTGATAAGTGGCATAGTCAGAAGAATGAGGTAATTGTCCCCTCAGTGTCTATGGAAACAGTGCCTGATGAGGCCAAACATGAGAAGGGAAGGCAAAGAAGAGCCCCACGGGGTCACTGACAGGTGTCCCTGGACTCATCCTGGTTACCTGTGGCTACCATTTTGACAGTTTGGAAAGCCCTGAGTACTGGGATGTAGTCTGTCTGATACCTGGGGACATGCTGAAAGTTTTAAAAGCAGTAGACATGCAAATCCTTGCACCTCACCATGAGTTGGTGGGCTGGGTAGATTGTTTTTCACCCTTTTCCAGCATGTGAGGTAAGGGTCGCTCAAAAGAGAATGTAAAAGGCAGAAGATCTCCTATAGCAGGGTTAGGCCAGATGCAGTAGACAGAGGAGTACCTGGAACAACAACTGGCTGCCACAGAAGTCATTCCATGGGGCACAGGGAGCAGCACTGCTTCTTCAAGAAGTATGAGTTTCCATCACTGGGATAGTTGGGAGAGTCCCCTGGTATTACATGTGCAGTGTGCTATATAACTTAAAGGAGAAGTAGAAGCGCCTTTGCCAAAGGAGAGGGACCTGGGGGATCACCCACCTCTACCTGTCACACAATGTATTTGACCTACATGGCCATGGAGTTATGGGAACTGGCAAAACAACTGACGCAAAAGATGGATGAAACCATGCTGATGTGGCTGCTCTGGCTATGGGACAATGGGGCTGATACCAGAGTTAAGCCCCAAAGATGTCCCAAATAGACAGCACCTCCTCTATGTGACAAGTTCTACAGGATAGGCAAAGGACAGCTCCGTGAGCAGGTAAGCAGATTTCTGATAAACTGGTTGATGGCAGCAGCCTGCCTGGATTGGGTGAATCCAGGTAACTTGCTGCAGCAAGTTATGATATGGACAATCTACCTAGACTTGTTATCCTAGCTCTGAGAAATGGGCATTCAACAAATGATGTTTGCTATGCAGTACAATAGCACTGATGAGGAACTGCTTACCACAAGCACGAAGGGCTTGACCCTGGCAAGTGGCCTGTGTGGCACATTTGGAACAGTGGCAGATATAGTGACCTAGACCCCTTCACAGATTGACTGATCCACTGATCCAGCCCACAGATCAATCCATGGGGTACATACCTGGAGGGGGAACAGGGATGAATAAAACAGGGGGGGAGACAAAGAGAGATGGAGACAAGTTGAGGAGTCCAATCAAGTCTCGTTTGTTCAGGAAGTGGTTGGATCCTTTATGGGCCAAGGGCGGGCTGGTGGGACAGGAAGAGGCTACAGGGTGGTTTCTGATGGGTCATCATCACCTCCAGGTATGTGACATAGGCAGGAGAGGATTATGGTTAATGTAGGCAGGCGCATTATGTGCCCATAGGAGGGAACCCCGGGGAGGCAGCACTGGGGCTGTCACGCTGCTCCCTACATCTCCTCCCTTTTTATATTATTTAATCAGGAGTATGGCAGGCCCTGTGAGGATAGCACCTGTCATAGGTCAAGGACCTCATTACATGAACCCAACCGGGCCTTACCCATTATGGGCTTGCAAGACAGCAGTTGGTCCTGTGCCTGTCTTAGGCGGCCGGTGGTGTAACATGTATGTCCTAGTTGCCTGTCTCTGGCTGTCTGTCCATTGCCCCAGGGCAGTTAGGCCACATCGTTATATGGGCCACTCTTGGGAATTTTTTCCCAGTAGGTTTGTTGATCTGCCATCTCCAGCTGGTTATAGTGTACCTGAATGGGCTTTGCCATAAATGCGTCTATCCAGTTATTAATGAGCGTCATAATCCTCTGAAAAATACAAATACCCACAGAGAGGAGAAGCAACAAGGCAGCTAGGGGACCCAAAAGGGGTGCTAGGTAAGGGAAAAGTCCCCCCCCCACATTGAGGAGGAGGGGTTAGCAGCCATTTGTTGTCATCGCTGTTGAAGTCGTTTTTCTAATTCTTGGAGTTTGCCTCGCACAACACCGGACTGATTGACACAGAAGCAACATTTTTCCTGCAAGGCAAGACAGATTCCCCCCTGCTCTGCTGTAAGCAGGTCTAGCCCTTGTCTGTTTTGTAAGCCGAACTCTGCCAGTGAGTCTAATTGGTTTTGGAGAGTTTTTATCGTAAAGGATAAAGCTTGAACATCTTCAGACAACTGGTTGGACAGATCAGTATATTTATCTAAGGCAACAGCGAGGCCAGCAGTACCTGTGGCTACAGTACCAGTGACACCCATTCCCACCAAAAGTGGGATCAGTGTTACCGCTCATTTTTGGCAGCCAGCAATGTAATCAAGTGTTGGCACCAGGACAGGTTGGTCACCTGAGACAATATCTATGTCGGGCAGGAGGGAAGCAGCTATGCATGTACCTGTCCAGTTGGCTGGAATATAGGTATAGGCCTTTTTATTACTGCAGACAAAATTGTGTCCTGTTGGGGGGCAAAGGGGTCCTGTATGATTGACAAATTGAACACAGGTAGTGGACAGGAGATGGCCCATATCTATAAAGGTAGAATCATTTTGGAGAGAGCCCTGTAGGCAGGTCATGGATATGTTGGGTATTATTAATGGCTGTACTAGAAATGATTGGGAAGGTCTACAGGTAAAATTATGTGGATCACGAGAAGGGTCAATTGTTGAGTTGGAAGGGATGGCTAAGGGCATAGGAGTGCCTAAGGCCATGTACAACCAGCAGTCTTGTGCTAAAGCAGGGTTAGTGAGGTTAAGTACATGGTGAATGGCTGAAAGGATATCATAAGTTTGTGGGTGTAAATTCACACTCTGTGATTTGGGGAGAGCTAATGGGTAGTAATTGATCTTTGGGAATACACTGTCTTCTATTTATTTAGTCTTTTCTCAACATAAAGTTCTCTCATTTTGTCTTGAGAACCTCCCCCATCTGAGACATGGATTGGAGCCCTCTTATACCAACAGACCAGCTTGTTGATTTTGCCTTTACAGGAGGCTTGGGTGTATATGGGGTTTCCTGATACAGAGGGGTTGAGGCCCTAATCGCCTCCGGCTGCTGCCATTTTTATTTTTGTAAGTATGGCTGTAAAATAAGTGGCATTATCAAAGCCAATACATTCTTTTACAGCATCATAACAGGAGCTATGCATCTCTATCTGATATGACTTACACTCCTGTGGGCAAGGCCCTGGTCAGTTATTTTGTTTGGGTATAATTTGGGGTTTAATTTTGCATTCCCAATTTTGAGTTGATCCCCCTGTAGGGGAGGGCCTGCAATTGAGTTGAAAGATTTTGGCATTCTTTTTCTAGCTGTATCTGTTTTTAAAAATCCCTTTTTCTTTGTTCTAATTCTGCTAGCATGCTAGAAGGTTGAGGGCAGGCGCTAAGTGCATCATCATAGTCAGGGGGCAGTTTAATGGCGGCCGATGTCACAACAGGGTCAGGGTGGTATGTAGAGGCTTGTTGTGCTAGTTGTTTCCAGTCGACTTCTTGAAAATCAGAGAGGTCCAGATATAAAGACTTATATGAATCCCAAATTGGCCGCAGAGGCGTGGGGGTTGGTGGGACGCCATTTTGGAACCTGTCGATCATGTTGACAGGAGGAAGTGGCGGCAGATTGCCATCTTGGAGGTTGGCAACAGGTTTTATCAGCCTCTACGTCTGAGAGATCAGAGGCTTCAGATTTTTCTGAGGATGGTTTTGGGGTAGGATTAACAGAGTCACGCAGGGCAGCCTCACCTTGTGCGACCACCTCCTCAATCTGAGGATCTGTATGCCACTGGGTCAGCAGCTCAGAGATTAAATTCCAGTATGCAAAGGTGGCCACCAGAACCTTTTCAGGACCAAAGACCCTATAATAATCTTTTAGAGCATCTCCTACTCTTTTGCACCTCTTGGTATCTATAGAGCCCTCTAGGGGGAACCAAGGGCAAACTTTATGGATAAACTGAAAATACTGCAACAATTCTTTTGTTCTAACCCTTAACCCTCTTGTCTTTAATGCCTTGCTGAGGCCTCCCATGAACAATTCACGTTCGCTCAATGCTTGACCCACATTGGGGAAAGGGGATGGGGTTGCCATTCACTCACTGTGACTTGGGCGGCATGTCGGGCAGTCGTCCGCGCAGGCCTCAGTCCTTGATTCAATTTGCTTTCACCTTTAGCTGGCGTTCTCAAATGGCTCCCTTGTTGACTCCCCCGTGCCAGGAGCCCCCACGCTTGGCGCCACTTGATCCGGCCCATGGATCAATCCATGGGGTACATACCTGGAGGGGGAACAGGGATGAATAAAACAGGGCAGGAGACAAAGAGAGATGGAGACAAGTTGAGGAGTCCAATCAAGTCTTGTTTATTCAGGAAGTGGTTGGATCCTTTATGGGCCAAGGGCGGGCTGGTGGGACAGGAAGAGACTATGGGGTGGTTTCTGATGGGCCATCATCACCTCCGGATATGTGACATAAGCAGGAGAGGATTGTGGTTAATGTAGGCAGGTGCATTATGTGCCCATAGGAGGGAACCCCAGAGAGGCAGCACTGGGGCTGTCGTGCCACTCCATATAATCCACCATGCTATGAATACTTTAAGCCAGATATAAGTGCCACAGTAAGGCAATACCTGTTAAATACCTGGAGAAAAAAATGGATGGCCCCCAGCTGATCAGGGCCAGTCCACCATGGACAGGCTATGGGACCACTTAAGGTCAGTTGGACATGCTGGCCTGGCTTAGCCATAGATAGATAAGATAGATGGGTAGCTGACTCTGTGGCAGTCATTGTGCCCTGAGCACCACCACCAGTCAATGGGCCCAAAGCCCTAATGAAGCAGACACAATGCTGGTATCCTTCTATTCAGATTAGAAATAGGCCAGGGCATTCAGTTACTAGGGACCCCAGGACAATGGAGGTCCTATGTAGAACTATTTACTGGTTCCCAAAGGACATGCAGCATCTACTAGACTAGGTAGGCACTGGAGCTGAACTAATGCTAAAATATGGCAACCTGGACTACTTCATGGGACCTACATGTATATAGAAAGATATAGAGGTCACTATATCAGTCTAGAGAGTCCAGTTGACCTTAGGTGCTGGGCACTTGATTCTGCACCCCAATGATGCCTGTTTCCCTGGTTACTGAATGCAAACTGGTGGTGGACACTGATTGGTGCTCAGCTTGACACCACACAGAGGGAATTCAGTTTGTCCCAGGACATTCATACCATACACTGCTGACTCTGCTGCAGGCCCTTTGGGTTGTATGCAGAAAGCAACTGCCTGGGGGCCATGAGAAAATATGAGAAACTATTTTAAAGTTGGAAAGGTAGGCTTAATATGTCTGCACAAAGCCCTTTCAATTCACCAGTATGGCATGTACAGAGGCCAGACAGAATGTGGCACATGACTGTGAATTACTAAAAATGAATAAAGTGACCCCTGTATTGCATGTAGCTGTGCCTAATACTTCAGACTTGATGGATCATCTCACCCTGATGCTAGTCAATACCATTGCATTGCAGATTTGATCAATGCCTTCTGCTGCTATCAAACCTGATAGGCAATATCAATGTGCCCGTACCTGGGAGGGCAGCCAACGGGCCTTGCAGGTTGCCACAGGCTATTTGCATAACCCAACTTTGTGTAATGGATTGGTGGCCCAGGACTTAACCACCTGGACCAAGCTACATTATCCCATTATATTGATGATATTATGTTAACCTCTGATTGCATTGCAGATTTAGAAACCACCATGCAGCTTTATTGGCCTAAGAGTGGGACATCAAGGAAGAAAGATCCAGGGACTTGGCTTGTCTGTCAAATTAATGCCCTCGAAGGGCATTAATCTGTTGCACAAACAACAGTAATTCCCAATGCCCTTATTGATAAATTGCAGATGCTGATTGCAGTCATATGTGGACTTGGGCTTTTGGTGTATATTCATACTACCCTGTTGTGCCCTTGTACCAGATGACCAGAAATGGCATGACACAGGACTACACAGATGCAGCAGAAGCTGATTTTCAGGACTCAAAGAGGGCAGTCATGCCAGTGTAAGCCCTTCGAGTCACTGATCCTACTCTGTCATTTACCTTATGGTGAATTTAGATGATGTTGGTTTGACTGGGGCCTATGGAAAAAGCAAGGGAAGCAGAGACACTCTACTGGGTTTTTGTCCCAGTTATGGAAAGGAGCTCAAAACTGGTATTCCCTGATCAAGAAACAGGAGTGGTATATGATGCTCTGTACACCTGTGAGGGGGATCACAGACAGCAGATGGTGGAAGTACAGAGTAAATACCTGATTGAGGGCTGGATTCATACGATGATATCCAGTTCCAGGAATGGAGTGGCCAAGGCCCCCACCCTCATGCATTGGGGAACATACTTGCAGCAATGGGCCCCCTTTTTGATCAGGCTATCAGCAGCCAAGTCAGCAGCAGTATTGGAACCATCATGTGGCACCAGAAACCACACAGGAACTACAAGGTATGGAACTTTCCCCTATGGAGACGGGAAGGAGAGACCTCTAGCTGACACCTGGTATGGAGAGACTTACGGGAGCATGGCCAAACAACTAGCTATGTGGTTTAACATGTTTCAAGGCATAGATCTTTCCTCTTACCATAAAATGGCAGCAGAAGCCTTGATGGGGTATCTACTTTCTGCACCCTCTGAGAGCTACCTTCTGTAGTGGTGCATTGGCTCCATACGAATTAGGACATGTAGGACACCTTACCATGTAGTGCAGCAATGGCACTTGGACTCGACTCCTGCTGAGACAAACACTGAGGTAAATGGATGGCCAAAGTACACCCATTTGGCCCACTAAAGAAGGAGGGTGCCAGCACAGCTTGGCACAATAGCACCCCACCCTCTGCAATAGTGGCAAGTGGACTGTCTCAGGCCTCTGCCTCTCTCACAGGGAGATAGAGATGCTCTGACACCTGTGCATATGGCCACAGGTGTAGGCTTTATCTACACTCTTCTCTCTGATAACCAATCCCATACCATTAAGGCACTACAATGGTTTACTGTTGCATATAGGATGCCTTTAGGGATAGTGGCTGACCAGGGAACCCATTTCATAGGGGTTCAGGTACAACAATGGACCAAAGGCAATGATGTCATATGCTGCTTCCATATTGCCTATTGGCCACAGGCAGCTGGCATGAATGAGAGGTACAGTGGGCTCCTAAAAACCAAATGGCCTATTTGACCCCAAATTTCATGGGTGGATGTGGGTTTTACCTCACATGGTTCAGTTACTCAATGATCAGTCTCAACCTATGGATGCCAGCCCACTGGATCACCTTTTGCAGGCAAAGCTAGCCCATATGCATATGTATGACACACAGAGCAAGGTACTAAGGTGATGAAAGGGCTCTTAATCCTTCTCACATTGGAGCCCATACAGCCGGAAATCCACTATCAATGGACTTGGGATTGGCACACAGATGCCAGGTGGTGAACCGGGTGTTCCTCTTGGAGTCTTGAGGGGAAGGATTAAGACATGCCATGGAAGTATAGCCCTAGACTTCAACAAGGCCCTTATAGGCCTTATTATGCTTTTCACCAACTATCAGAGCCACCATTCTGAAAGGCAGAGATGTTGTGGCTGGTTTCCCTTCTCCTGGAAGTGGTAGACCTAGCCTCAACTCTCTTACCCTGGTAGCAGTGGGAACCCAGGTTTGATATTCTAAGTCAGGAGATGAGAAGATTCTGGCCACAATCCTATCACAGGATGACCACATGGTCTGCATCCTCCCAGATGGGAGGGATCTCCCTACAAAGGCCCCCCCCATTCTTCAGACCAAGATGAGCATCATCTCCTGAGCACACATATTTGCCTGTGTACGCCAACAATTGCATTATGAGGTATGTACTGAAATGACACAGCCGAGGGCCTCTCATGGAAGACCCCTACTCAATTGGACTGACTGGCAGTAGCAAAACCGGACTGGCTCTGCTTAGTATCAAGTAATGCCAGGCTGTCAAAGTGCTGATTGGGAGGAGCATAACAACTCCACAGGGATTAGGACCTGTTATGCACAATGGTTGGCAGTGGCTGTTGGGGAACCAAGTAATGTTACTGAATAAAGCCCTGCTTTGTATCCAGCAGGTAAAAACCTCAGTGTGGAACCATACCACATGGTGGATACCATGTGACCTGTGTGTGTTACTGGTAAATAATATAAACACATGGTAGGGCAGCCATAAGTTCATTGGTATAGTGCCCACAAAATGCCCATTTCAAAAGCCATGTGGGTTTTTGGCAACATAGGGTGGCCTCTAGCCACTCACTGGACAGGACACTGCACCTGGGAATTCCCATATATTGAGTACTATCAGATCCATCTGATAGACACAACCCACTATTGGAATGCTGTGTAGCACAGGTTACACCATATTTGATGGGTGGCATGATGGTATCAGGTATCCAATGACCTGGATGATACCAGGGGCAGGGACCATAGACCTAGCCCTCTAGGTTGAAGCTCTTACTCAACACATGGCCCAGGCTCTTAATGCCAGGCACCAGGGTTTGATATTGCTCATCGATGAAATTTCCCAAGTGAAAAAGGTGGTTGTGCAAAACCACAAGGCCCTTGATTTGCTAACCACAGTGCAAGGATGTCCTTGTGCCCTCTTGCATACAGAATGTTGCATTCATATCCCTGACCACCAGACACAGATAAAAGAGGCCTTGTAAGAAATGGACACAGAGGCCAGCAGGTTAGCTCAGCCAAACAAGCACCTGCCTGGCAAGTTCAAGGTCATGAGTTTGATCCCAAGTACAAACAAAACAAAGCAGAACAAAGAAAAAGAAATAGATGCAGAGGTGTCTGTCATTCAGGCTTTGCAGCAAGACTGGCTCACCTAATGCTGGGAATCCTTGGGATCCACATGGAGCTGGGCAGCCATAAGCTGTGCTGGGGTAGCAAGGGGGCTTAGTGGTGTTATTCTGTTCCCTTTATTGTTGTATGGTCTTTGTGTGCAAGGTCCAACCTACGGGCTCTTCACAAAAAGCAACATTTCTCCAGCAGTTGAGGGTGTGGGTTGTGGGAAGCTACAGCAGATTGCTTCAATGCCCAGGACATCTAAGATCCCTAAGGACACAAGTCTGCTGTTTAGTGCAGGCACACAGCATAATATACTTATGCAAGCATGATTTAGCTTAGACAACCACACATGCTATGTGGTTATGGCAATATACAAGAACGTAAGCTTGATAGTAGCCACTATATACAGGCTGAACAATAAAAATGCTTGCTGCTGTTGTGGCTGATGTCGGCTCCATGAGCTTTCTTTTCTTTAGGGGCTCATCCTTGAAAATATCACATCAGCCTCCTGACCCCAACACTCCAAAAGACCTGAAGCTCTTCTTTATAAATGAAGACTCCAGTTCTCTTTCAAGGACAGGTAAGTAAAGATACCATGGACAATGGTAGCCTATCTAATATCCCTCTTAGCTTCTGCATTCTTGTCATGTTCAGCAATCTCTCTTCTAATAAACAGGCAGCTCAAAAATTCTCCATATATAGACAGTAAATTGTCTTCTGACAGGTTTTGATCAGCCAAGCCAATGAGCACATCATGCTATTGTAGTTAGAGAGCATATAATGTCCAGCAGGTAGGGGTACAGGCCCTGCCATCAGGAATTAGCTATATGAAGACAGAAATCACTTCTTCCTCAACAACCCATAAAGAATTATGGAAATTTTTGTCTCCTAGGGAAAAATAAAGAAAGAGATTAAGGTATTGCCAAGTACCTGGGAGATTGAGCATGACCTGTCAATTGAGGGCCTGCTAATCATGGAGATTCTAAACACCTGTGGAGAAAAAAAAATGTTCAAGCTCTGCACCTGATAACAATCTTCTGGCATAAGCTCAAGCCAGACTGCACCTGGTACCCATCAGAGACTGCTGTCTTCAATTCTTCTGCCATGAGATCAGGTGGAGTTTTGATAGAACAGCCTGTATTTGAACTGAGAAAGAAAATAAGAGAAGACAGCAGCCATTAAGCTTGGGGCCACTGTGAATATTTCACTGGCCTGCCGCACTCTGCAGGGCATACTTCTTTTCCTACTTGAAGTGGCCCACACTCACTCTGCAGAGCCCTTCTTTTTGGAGTATTTTCTCTTCTTGGCACTTTTTTTTCTTCTTTTGCACTAAATTAACTTTCACATTCATCAATTGTTCCAATTCCCTGAATGGGAAAGAGAGTAAGATCACTATAATACTTGTTGGCAGCAGGTCAAATCCAAGACCTATCACTCCAGCATGGTTGGAACTAGACATCCCAAATATTCCCTCTAAATTCAGTTCTCACAAGATCCACTGACTAAATTGGACTGGTTCTCTATTTCTGTTATGCTGTAACCTTGTATATAATAGCTTAATTCAAACATTGCTCTGTGCATCCTATGACTTCATGTCTTTGAACCTGTTTGTTTGAATCAGTTCTGGTGTTAAAATAAGATACCATCGGAGCTGGGGATTTAGCTCAGCCGCATAAGCGCCTGCCTTTCAAGCAGGCAGTTGTGAGTTTGATTCCCAGTACCGATAAAAAGGAAAAAAGACCAAAAAAAAAAAAAAAGATACCATCAATTGGACAGCTTGAGCAAGAACGATTTCTTCAAGTTCTGGAGGCTACAAAGTCCAAAGTCAAATACTGTCAGATTCACCCCTGGTGAGTACCCATTTCCTGACTTGTAGATGACTTTTTGCTCAGTCCTCACATGGTAAAGAAAGAGAGAACTCAGCCCTCTCTCTCTTTCTATCTCTCTCTCTGTCCCTCTCTCTGTATTCTTAAAAGGATAATAGCCTCATTAAAAGCACCTCCTTCATAACATACTATAAATTTATTATCTCAAAAAGCCTCCACCTCCAAATACCATTAGGTTGAGGGTTAGGGATGTAACACAGGAGTTTAGGTGGGGAGAGATACAAACATTCATCACTTTAAGAGCAATAAAATCAACTGAAATTTTTCTATAATTTTTATAGTATCTTGGTTACTTAACATTTAAAAAAAGTTTCCTGGATCTCAGAATGCTCATAAGGTAAGGAGTTTTCGTTTTAGAAATAAGATGCATTTAAGGACTTGAATTTAGGAAACATGATAGAAGTTATGATCTTTTCTAACCCAGTATGTTTATTTGTTTGTATGTATGTGTTTTTGTAGTACAGTGCTGAGATCGAACCCAGGCTCTTGGGTAAGCTAGATAAGTGCTGTACCATTAAGCTACACTTTTCAGCCCTTTTAAAAAATTTGAGAAAAGAGCTTGCTAAATTGCTAAGCGGCCAGAGCAGGACTCAAGTTTAAAATGCTCTTGCCTCAACCTCCCAGACCACTGGGATTACAGAGCTGTGCCTCCACACCCATGTTAACCTAGAACTTTTAAGCAGCGATCAAATATCCCAGAATGATTCTTTGAAGCTTGCACTGTTATCTTTTTCAAGGTCACTGTCATAAAAATTGTAATAAAAATAAAATCGAGTGTATTGTTAAAATAATGTTAAAACAAGAGGGAAAATTTTTTCCTTCAAGCATTCTGATTCCGTCTACTATTTTCAGTCCCTTAGATGATAGACTGTTGGCCACTCAGGGTACCCAAGAGGGATTTTCCCAGATCAGGTCCAAAGTTAAAGAATGTATGGGCGCCTAACAAAAAAGAAACACAGAGAGAGCAGATTAGGAGGCAGGATCCATCAAGATGCTCCGAATAGGAAAAACACTCAACCTGAAAGAGGGTTAATAAACTGAGAGTCAAAGATGAAAAAACAATGCTATATGTGACAGGGAACCAGAGAGAAATAGGGACAACTCATCCAGCAGCTGCAGATAGATTGGAAAGCTATGACACTTTTGGGCAGTGTAGAACTACACAGCTGGAAGGAAGGAAAACCTTGTGACTTTAGTAAATAAAGGAGTACAGCTATAGATCAAGCTCAGGGGTAAAAAGGTTCAGCAACACTCAGATAGGTAACAGATTGGCCCCTAATCTAAAAACTAAAGGGGCTAGTGGCACCCAAAATATACAAAGCACCCTAAGAAAGGGAAAGGAGAGGAATTGTCTAAAAAAGAAGGCAGAGGACATTGTTAATATTGTATCAGGATTTAAAAGTCATAGTAGTCTTATGGTAGTTTAGTTTGATTATATTTTGTTTCAGTCTGTCTACTCATATTAGATTTGAGGGCACAGACAGCTAACCCAAAAATAGCAGGTTATACCATGGTAACTCTCCTTAATTTCCTATTAACTTATACTGAAACCCTGTATTACTTACATTGTCTTACTATGACTGATATTATTTGAAGCTGGTTTGTTAGACCACTGTTTTGCCTTGACTGATTTTATTCGAATTTGGCATGCTTGATAGTATCAAGTCTAAAAGTAGAGGCAACTACTCTGAAGATGACAAGATGCAAAAGATATCCATTCCAGTTTTGATTATTAACTGCTTTCAAATCCTACAATGTCTTTAAAGTTGTGTTTTTATAAAAAAATAGCTATGTAATACTATGCTTAACTGTATAATGTCTGATGATGTAGACAAGTCTATTGAAAATAACAAGAGAAAGCATAGTAACTATGGTAGATCACCCAATATTGTGGTCTTATGTGTCTTTTTCATTACATGTTTTTCTAGGAATTTGTTTTGCTGTCTTGTTTTGATCTGTTTTTCCTTATAATGCAGAAAGGATAGATATACATGTAGAGATTCACACATGGGAAGAATTTCTAAACTATTTACGGGAACAGATTATATAATACACGATGTAATGAACAGGTACTCTGAAGAAGAAGAGACACTAAGAAACCCAGTGCTAATTCTGCAGCATTGTGTTATAAAATCTAGCAATACTATTATTCACTGATCAGAGTAATATTAGTCTAGTCTCTTATGTTCAATTTCAGCATATGTAAAGATGAAGACAGCAACCACAAAGAGAATGAGAAACATTATGTTAGTCATTATTGACTTCCCCAAAATCAGGTCTTGAAAACCTAAAAAGCCTTCATCATCCTGTAATGATTTGATTAGTTCTGTAATGTTCAGTATGTATTCAATGTGTGTGAAAAAGGGGACAATTATTTGGAAGAAAACTAGAGACAATAAGATACACAGTGAAGATCTCCAGTGGACTTGCTTTGAAATTTGTGTTTCTTTAAATTGTTTCCGTATGAACTTTTTGTTCTGTTTAATCTTACCCTCTTTAAAATAAAAAAGTGTATAGAACTGATAACCATATTATACTGTTTTTGTTGGATCATAGAGCAGAACTGTTTGCAGTGTCATTATTTGAATGTCACATTGTATCCTTTAATTTTGTAACTTGAACTATTTCTAAAATGACAATATGTAGCTTATCATGTATGTAGTAATTTCTTACTGTTTATTTTTCTGTAATTCTGTATTATTTCAACCCTTTTTTCTGTTTTCTTTTCTCTTAAAAAAAAGAATGCATGTGTGCAAAATGTCAGCAACTATAGCAGGCAGCAGGGAGAAGAGTGGAGCACAAGAGCCAGAGCTGCTTGTGTCTTTATTGTCTACTTCATACACAAGTTAGTATCTCGTGTTTACATTCTTACATAGAGCTGTAACCAGGGCCTATATTTTAACCTGTCCTAAGTCATGGTTACACAACTATGTCCCACTGTTCACCTATATAGACAAGCAGGGTCACATTCTTAGGTGTCCTTAGGCATCCCTGAGCTTTGAAGCAGTCTGAGCGGTTCCCAACATGGACTGAAGTAGTATCTTTTTAATCCTAAGTACTGCTGATAATTCTGCACTACCAATCTGTTCCTTTCCTTGAAAGAAAAAAAACTCTTCACCCAGTAAGGGCCAAATGATAGAACACAAATAACACTACCCTACTGGATTCCTCTTTATTTCATTTTTTGTTTGTTTGATTTTTTTATTTTAAAGGTAGTAAAATACAACTAATAAATTGGTACAGAACTTCAAAGTAGGATACCCAAAACACAATAGTTACTATAGTATATCTTGCTATCTTCACAATAGTTGTTAATTCCATCAGGTATAACAAAATCACACCAAAAACTAAATAAAACCAATAAAAACAAAATATTGAGCAAATCAAAAACAATTAATCAGAACAAAGCAAAACAGTGAAAACAGTATTTGTCTTCAAAGACAAGATAGAAGGAAATCCTCCTATTTGTCAATATGCATACTGTCATCCTCCCAAGAGGTGCTCAGACTGCTGCTTTTTTTATTTCTAAGACTCACTTAATGTTTTATCTTAATCTCTTTTTTAAAAAGACTCACTTAATGGTGGTAGCCTAAACTGAACTAGAAGAAAATTGGAAAAAATCAAAATTGAACTGTATCTATTTATTGTACTTAGATACTACATTTTTATTGTATCTCAAATAAATTAAAAACATTGTAGAAGCACTACTGGATTTAAGTATGCAGCTTTCTCTATAAAAATATGGAGAAAATTTGGACATGAAAATATTCTTCTAAGGAATCAAAAGTAAAATAATCATGTGCTGGAGCTTCCATTTCTTGAGGAGTGAAGATATTGTTGTTACTATGGGTTTTAAATGTAATATCTCTGGGAAGACCGGAAGCATTGTTCATGAAGAAACCACCACATTTAGTATGGTGATATGAGGGCAGAATCACAGGAGTAAAGACTTGGACCTCTTTTGGGCAGCCACACATCAGAGCATCCTCCAGCCTGCATCAGCATATTTCAACAGAATCAGACTCTTGTATGAGTTTTGTTACTTTTGTTTTCATTTGTGATTCTAATCACATTTTTATTTGTTCTGCACTGTATTTTTGGAACTCCTTATTATTGACACAAGGGACAATTGGTCAAATTTATGGCTAAAATTGGAGTGCCTTGTACCTGACAGGACTTTGCACTTATCTTTTACAGCCTATAATATGAAAATCCATTCAAATCAGTCAAGAGATGTGTTTAAAATGCAGTGGTTGGAGATAGAATTTTCCAACCCTTGAAATGGGCAAGAGGACACGAAACACGTGTTCTTGTACTGTTAGTTTAGGTTTTCTTTTACTCAACATATTTTACCCATGTAAATGTGAGGGTGAAAGCACTATAATGAATATGTAAATTCCATATTTCTTTGGCTATAATAAAGAGGAATTTTGAAAACTGATCCAGATTGTTAATTGTCTGTTCATCTGATTTTGCTCTTTACTTTGAGACAGACTTGACAAGGTTGTTAGAGGACATACAGTCTCCTGAGTTTATATCTGAGTTTCCTTCCTTCACAGCAAGCATTGTAGACATTTTTTCCTCCCTGAAGCCCCTAAAAACTGGACAATAGTTTTCCCCCTTGTTTATTTAGACAAGAGTATAGGTAGGCATATCTCCTCCTCTTGTGCTGAAGAGCTAACCCTGCTTTCACCTGAGGCAAAGCAAACTCAAAGTTTGGCTATCAAGTATGAAGTACAAAAAGAACCAAATAATTAAACTTAGGAAATTATTCCAAGTGTGTAGTCAGGCCATGTACTTCCAATGGATGTCTCCTCCCTGGATGTCTGAGGGAAAACTTGCATTTTCATATTAGACAAAAGTGATCTGTTTTTTTTTTTCTTTTTCCTTTTTATTGGTACCGGGGATTGAACTCACGACTGCCTGCCTTCAAGGCAGGCGCTTATGCTGCCGAGCTAAATCCCCAGCCCTGTGATCTGTGTATGTGAAGGATTTAAACCCCTATTAGAAAAACTTCTACATGATATTAAAAATAGGCAAGGACTGGGGATTTGGTTCAGTGGCATAAGTGCTTGCCTGGCAAGCGAGAGATCATGAGTTCGATCCCAGGTAAAACAAAACAAAACAAAACACTCTAAACAAGAATGTCTGAAAACTAAGTTTTCAACTTAAAAGTTGGATCAATCTTCCCAACAAGTGTGTAGACTGGTTATACCTAGTGTCTGGCCCACATTACATGGATACTTATAAATTGGAGTCTATATAGTCAAGCAACATGGCCTGCATGATCACTGTTTATTGTTTGTGATGATGAATCAGCAAACAGCTCTGGGTCATTAAATGTAGGCAAAAGGCCCATAGGCAATCATATTTTGTTTCTCATTTCATGAGAAATCATTTGTCCCTGGGAGAAGAGAGGCTGTAATGTCTGCAAAATTGGTTCTATCCAGTTGTTTCCAATTCTGAAGAATCATAAAAATTGTCTGGGAACTTTGTGTGAATCTTGATTTCCATGCCTTACCTCCTCTATGTGAGTCAGCAGAAAGGCTTTGAAATTTACATAATTTCAGCCAAGTGTGGTAACACAAATCTGTAATCCCAGCACTTAGGAGGCTGAGGCATGAGGATTGCCTTGAGTTTCAGACCAACTTGAACTATATACAGAGACCCTGAATAAATAAATAAATGGCTAGGATGTAGCTCAGTATAAAGGCCCTGGGCTCAATCCTCAGTGCCATTATAGTAGATACAAGGAAAGCCAAGCCTAGGCTTGTCAGTCAAAATGCATAGACAGTTCCTGATACCACTATCATTGACCCCACCCTACCCCCACATCCTGTGTAAATCACTTTCCCTTAAGTGTGGGTTAAAGCAGTGACTTGTTTCTAATGAATCAAATACAGCAAAACTAATAGAATGTACTTTCCAAGACCAGGTGACAGACTTGCTGTTTCTCTTTTGGCAGCTTGCTCAACCCACCCCCTTCACCCTCACTTGATTGCTTTTTTAAGGTAAGCTGCTGGGTTGTAAGACTCGTTCTGGTGAGGACCGTGTGTCAAGGAACTCAGTAGAACCTCTGGCCAGTAGCCCACTAGGAATAGCACATGAACAAGAAGCATGTTTGTGAGCCTTGGGCAGATTCTTCACTCAAGCCTGAGTAAACATAGCCTATGATGGTCTCACAGCTGGAAAACCTAGAAAGCTACACCAACATTCCTAACCCATAGTGATTATAAGATAATAAGTGTGAATAATTTTAGCTGTGAAGTTTTGGAATAACTTATTAAAAGTAAATAACCAAACTACTGCCAAAACAAAAACCACAAAAAAATCAATTGTGAAAAAAAACAATAACAATAAAAACCATATTACATAGCAGACAAAAATTACTCAAGGCCTTTGTTCTTTTGTTTTTTTTCTTTTTTGTATTCAAAATTGAACCCAGGGCCTCATGCTTGTAGGTGCTACATTGCTGAACTATGTCCCTAGCTCAGACCTACATCTGTAGGTCAGAAGGTAAAGGCTGCAGTTTATCAAGGGCTTAACTAATAAAACTGAACTGGACATGGTGTAGGATGCCTATAATCCTAATATTCTGGGAGGCTAAAGCAGGAGGACTGAAAATATAAGCCCAACTTTGGAATCTTAGTGACTTGATGAGACCTTGTCTCCTAATGAAAACTAGAACAGGGGCTGGGGATATAGCTCAGTGTGAATAATTTGGGTTCAATATTTAGTTCCAGCCTCCCCCCCAAAAAGAATAAAACTGTCAATTCAATATTCTATATCTAAGTAAAATATCTTGGGACAATAAAAGAAGCTAATTGAGTTTTAAAATAAGGATAATTCATTACCACTTGATGTGCACAACAAGATATTCTAAAAGACTAGCACACGCAGACCTTCACAAAAGAATTAAGAGTATCAAGAAAGGTAACAATCTGAGTGAACACATGTGGGAAACCAGTTACAGAGAATTAAGCCCTAATTGACCTCTGTAAGCACAAAGGAGAAAGACAGCACACAGGGATGATGACAAGTTTCTGGTTGAAGGAAAAAGTCAATACAGCTGTACCTGGGTGAGTACTGATGGCTAGTGGAAGATAGACGAATTTTGTGTTATTTTAATTGTTTGTACTTGTGTTTGACTGAAAAAAACCAGACAAGCCAGATAGTTGGTGCTCTTCTGCCCACTACAGTCAAGAGTCCACTGGCTTGGCATAAGCACCTGCCTTGAAAGCACGCAGTCATGAGTTCGATCCCCGGTACCGATAAAAAGGAAAAAGACAAAAAAAAAAAGAGTCCACTGGCTGCCTCATGCTAAACTAATTCTGTGTCATTTTGTCTTGCATCTTTGTTTGCCACTCATGTTAGAGTAACAAGCTAATAGGATCATGGAGAAAGGCTAGAGTGAGCTGGTTCCCCATGGGAGGCATCTGGGTAGGGACGTGGAATAAGCATAGATCAGTTCACTACAAACATGCATGATTTTTTTCTTCTTAATTTATTTTAAATATATATGATTGCAGAAAAATAGCATAGCAGAGATGAGGCAGAGAAGGCTGGCTATAATCTCTACCATAGATGGCCTTGATACACCAGCAAAAATAAACACAGGCAGAGTAGATCAGGAGATAGGGTCCATCGAAATGCTCTGTATAGGAAATATAATCAATCTGAAAGAGGGTTTATAGATTGAAAGTTAAAGATGAGAAAATAACACTCTATGTGACAGGGAACCAAAGAGAAACAGGGGCACTCGTCCAGCAGCTGTATGTAGGTTGGAAAGACATGACACTTTTGTGCAGTAGAGAACTACGCAGCTATAAAGAAGGAAAACCTTGAGGCTTTTGTAGGTAAAGGAATACAACTTAAGATCAAGCTCAGGAGTAAAAAGTTTCAGAACCACTTAGGTAAATAGTGGGTTACCTCTCTTATCTAAAAACTAAAGGAATTAGTGGGATCCAAAATGTACAATGCACCCTGTGAAAGTGAAATGGGAGAAATTGTCACAAAAAGGAAGACAGAGGATATTGTTAATAGTATATCATGATTTAAAACCCACATTGTTCTCAGAGCTCTGTTTAGTTTGGTTCTATTCTGTTCCAGTTTGTCTGCCTGTACTAGATTTGAGGGCACAGACAGCTATTCCAAAAATAGTGGGATATACTGCGGTAACCATCCTTAATTTACTATTAATTTAATCTGAAGCCCTGTATTAGTTGCACCATCTTATTATGACTGATCTTATTTGAATCTGGTTTGTTAGATTGCTGTCTTGTCTTGACTGATTTTATTGAAATCTGTTATGTTTGATAGTATCAAGTCTGAGAGTATAGGCAACTACTCTGAAGACTGTAAGATTCACTAGGTTACACACTGTGGTTTGACTATTACCTGCTTTTGAAGTCCTATAATGTCTCCAATGTTTTGTTTTTATTGATATTGTTCTATACTTCTATGTTCAATTTTACTATGCCTGATGATATAAACAATTCTATTGAAGATAACAAGAGACATCATAGTAACCATTGTAGATCACCTTGTATTGTGGTTTTAATCATGTGTTGTGCCCATCCTTTTGTTTTGAAAGACCCTGTTTTGTTTCCTTTCTCATTTGGTTTTGTTCTTTTCAAAATAAAATAAATATATATGATATTGTTTAAGGCAAAAATTATAGCACTTTGAAATTTATAATGCAATATTTTAAAATTTATAATATACGCAAAAAGCAAGTTGGCATATATCAGCTGTTGTCACTTGATTTTCCCTTCAATATAATCTCACAATAAAAAAATACAAGATTTCTGTTACCAAGCAGAGTAGGCCTGAAGACCTTTCTGATGACAACAGAGTGTTCCACCCAACAACATCAGAATATACATTCTTCTCAGCAGCACATGGGATGTTCTCTTAAATAGATCATACACTAGCCCACAGAACATGCTTGAGTAAATGCAAAAGAATTGAGATTATCCAATATTATCAGATCAGAGCACCATGGAACTAAAAATTAATGACAAAAGAACTTCAAAAATCCCAGAAACACATGGAAACTGAATAATAAAGTCCTGAGCAATCAGTGGGTCACAGAGGAAATTAAAGAAGAATTTAAACAATATCTATAAGCAAACAAAAATACAAATACAACTTACCAGAAACTGTGGGATGCAATGAAAACAGTCCTCAGAGGAAAATTTATTGTGGTGAATTCTTACATGAGGAAAACAGAATCAACAGAAATAACCTGATGCTACACCTCAAACATTAGAAAAAAGAAGAGCAAGTCAATCCCAAAGCAAAAGAAGAGAGAGAATTATAAAGATCATAGCAGAAATCAATGCAATAGAGACTAAGAAAACAATCCAAAGAATCAATGAATCAAAGAGTTGGTTCTTTGAAAGAATAAATAAAATTGATAAGGCCCTAAGGGCCAAACTTGTTTTTAAAAAAGGAAAGAAAAAACTTAAATTCATGCAGTAAGGAATGAAAAGGGTGAAATCACTACAGACCCTGTGGAAATACAAAGGATCATCAATGCCTGTTTTGAAAACCTCTACTCATAGTGTTAATAACACAGAAGAAATGGGCAGATTTCTAGAAACATGTGAATCACCAAAGCTGCATCAAGAAGATGTAAAACTGCTGGATGATCCAATTTCAATTTATGAAATTGAAAGTGTAATTAAATCCTTATCAATAAAGAAAAGTGCAGGTCCAGATAGATTCCCTGTGGAATTCTACAAGAAATCCAAAGAAGACTGAATGCCTACACTCCTCAAGCTCTTCAATGAAATTCAAAGCAAAGCAATTCTCCTTAACGCATTCCTGGAATGAGTACTCTAATACCAAATCAAAGAAAGATTCAACCAAAAAGAGAACTACAGGCCAATCTCCCTAATGAACATAGAGGCAAAAATTCTCAATAAAACACTGGCAAACAGAATGAAGCAAGTCAAAGAAGATTTTACACTATGACCAAGTGGGATTCATCCCAAGAATGCAGGGATGGTTCAACATATGCATATCAAAAAATGTAACCCACCATATCAATAAAGCTTAAAATGAGGATCACATGATCATTTCTATAGATGCAGAAAAGCTTTTGGTAAGGTCCAACACTCACTCATGATAAGAACCTTACTGAAAATTGGAATAGATGGTCTTTACCTCAGTATGATAAAAGGTATCTATGACAAACCAACAGCCAGCATCATATTAAATGGTCAAAAACTGAAAGCCTTTACCCTAAAATCAGGAACAAGGCAAGAATGTCCATAAGAATGTAGCTGTTGCAACCACTATAGAAGTCAGTGTGGAATTTCCTGAAAAAGCTGGGATTGGAAGTCCCATTTGATCCAACTATTCCACTTCTGGGCATATTCCCAGAAGAATTGAAAATATCATATGACAGTGATATATGTGCATCCATGTTTACAGCTTGGAAACAACCTAAAAGCCCAGCAAATGGGAATGAATATAAAAGATATGGTATTTTTATACAATGGAATACTACTCAGCTATAAAGAATGATCACATTGAGATATCTGTAAGTAAATCAATGCAACTTGAGACCATACTTATAAGTGAAATAAATCAAACACATGTAAATACTGTATTGTCTCCCTAGTATAAGAAATGGTAAAAGTAGATAAGATACAAAATCCCCAATAAATACAGTGAAGGGGTAAGAATCTGCTCAAAGGGGGAAAAATAATATCTCAGGGAAAAGGAGGAAAAAGAAAAAGGAAAATAAATGATATCTAAAGTTGTATAAACACACTTAGGATAGCTAAGATGATCGTGCTATAAATTCTGTAAGTTCTTGAAACAAAACAACATTCATAGGATTGGAATAATTTTGCACATTTTTGACTGGTGATCTAAGGAACTCTTGAAGGTCACTATGTAAAATAACAACTTTCATTCTATTCCTACCACCTTGTTTTGAAGGCCTATATTGTCAGTGTTTTGGGCTAAAGTAAACAATAGTAAAGACTATTGTTATTTATTTGTCTTTTTTGTTCCTTGCTTTTCTAGTAATCTGCTTTGTTTTGTTTTTCCATTTAATACAGAAAGGCTAGATATACATGTAGATGCTTATACATGCCTAGAACTTTTCCTAAACAGTTTATGAAAACTGATTGTATTATATGTGATGAAATGAATAGCTGCTTTAAAGAAAAAGAGACTTCATGGTATCCATTACTGCTTCCATACTGTCATGCTGTGAAATCCAGTAATGCTTTTATTCATTGTTCAGAGTGGTTTTAATCTGTTTTGTATTGTTTAATTTTAACATACATGATGGTATGGATAGCTATCTTGAAGAGAACAAGAGATATTACAGTAGCCATTGATGTCTTGTTTTGAAGGGCTGTAATGCCTTCATTACTGTGTTCTTATTGGTTTTATATTATTTTGTTTTGTATGAATACATTGTGTGTGAAGATATAGACAACTATTTAGAAAAAAACAAGAGCCATTATAGATTTCCTGTTGTCTTTCTTTGAAATCTTGTCACTTACATTGTTTTCTGATCTGCTTTGTTCTGTTCTGTTATATTACCCTCTTTAAAATAAAAATAAAAAACCCAGATTGATATTTAGGCATTTTATAATCATGATATACTACTTTCAAATATACCTTGACAAGTTGATGATATATACTATAGTATCTAGAGTAAACAACTAGAAATTAGTGCAAAAAGCATAGCTAAAAGATTCATAGAAAAATACAAATAGGATTTCCAAAAACAATCAATGTAATATTGAAGAATTGTAAAAATGAAGAATATACAGAAATAGAAAACGGGAATATAAATATCAATAATAAAATATCAGGCCATAAAAATCCATATGAATAGTTACAGTTACTGTTAAAGGACTAAGCCATCAAAAGTGGAAGATGGAGGAATTATCTGTGTAGACTTAAAAAGCAAGATCTAGAACATTAAAAATAGTGGCGTAAAGGCCAGTAGCAAAATACAGATCCCCTAGGACCTAGAATTCAGACATCTGAAGAACAATAATTTGGTGAAGAAAAAAAGAAGTAGATCTTCAGGAATGGGACATGGGGATACTGACAAGAAAACTAGAAACTACAGAGAAGCTAGAGAAATGGGCACAGTGCAGAGAAAAGAATGAAGTAGTCTGGAAAGCTGGCCCTGGCTCCCTAGAGGCAATTTCTGTCTCTACTTATGCAAGCTAAGCATGGAGATGGTTGGCAGCTCCAAAGAGAAATAATACATGGAAAGCCCACAGTTACTGTAAACTGCAAAAACAGTGTGGGATTTTACTTTGAAAGACATTTTTCCTCATGGCAGATTGAATGGGAGACAAAATCAGTGCAGCACCCATCACATTTAAGTGTTTAATTAGAAGCAATTTGAGGAAGGGGTTAATTGTTTAAGACTGAGCTACAAAACAATTACAAATCAAATACACTGCAGGGTTTGTGGAGTCACCCTACCACAGCGAAGGGTGGGAAACCACCATAACATTAGACACAGGTTAGACCCAATGCTGTTGGGAAGTTTATGTTCAGGCTGAGAAGGACACAGGGGTCCTGCCCTTTGTGGTGAGAAGTCAGGTTGATTGTATGTGGTCTTCACAGAGGGCTGGGGCAGCAGACTGCATGACCTCACTCTCACCCTTCACACTTACCCCGCTGCCTACATCTAGCGCATTTCTCAGTGGTCTGTTTACTTTCCACTTATGCCACCACAAACAGGGATATAATTTCGGACTGGCTGGATGTCACTGCCTGGGTTGTGCAGACAGAGGGACCTCTTCTGGAGCAGATTGGAGCACTTTCCAAGCCCACAGGAGGAGAAAGCCATGGTTGGGGGCCACAGACAGACAATGAAACTAGGAGCTATAAGAATGGCCTTAGCTCTAGCTGGAAACCACTGACCATCCATGCCCAGAGGGAAAGGCATGGTAGGATTCAGATTAACATACACAAAGAAACATGAGTGCAGAAACAAAGTAAGTCTTATAAGTGACTTGCTATCCTTCCCATACATTTGCTGGATAACAATCCTGAAAACTCAGTAAAAAAATTCATTCAAAAGCAAGAGGAATTTTTCTGGACTCATTTCTCTTTTTCTTTATTGTTTTCTGGAGGGTTGACATTATTTTTCTTACTTGTTGTTTTTTCCTTTCTGTTTTTTTTTTCTTTTATTCTTATTTTTTTTCTTTTTTACTTCTACCTTTTTGGATCATTTGTTCATAATTTAATTTGAGTTATAGGTTTAAAAAGCATGTATTCACTACGGTTGCCAGCTGGCCTAAATGATGCTAAAATTGGTTGTGCAAATATAATGTATATTGTTGTTTATTATAACTAGAGTCTCTCATTGTTTAAAAATAATGTGCTAAATATTGTGATTGGGTTTTCATAAGTCATAAAAATTGTTAAATATTAAACAGAATTTCCTTAGGGTAGGAGGAGGTTATTGAACAGGACTCAAAATAATGAATAAAAAGGAAGCTCCCTGGAACAACTTGAATCAGTTCTTGTCCATTAATGGGAGGCTCCAGTTTTCTCCATCGTGTTATGGCAGATATGCCAATAATTATTTATTAAAAATATATTATTGTGAGCCTGGCATGGTGGTGCATGTCTGCAATCCCAGCACTCAGGAGACTGAGGCAGGAGAATTGTTGCAAGTTTGAGATCATCCTGGGCTACAAAGTGAGCTCAAGTCCAGACTAAACTGCATAGTGAGACCCTGCCTTACAAAAAGATAAGAAAAATATATATTATTGTGATATGTTTACATTGGTCATCATCAAAAGGATTAAGTTTTCCAGACCATAAGGTTTTCGATTTAATCATGTTCTGGTACAAAGGTTTTCATATGGCTGTGACAATTGATTGTTACTGTTTTAAAAATGTATTGAATGTATTCATGCCTACAAATATGCAGGTCTCCAAAGGGTGGAATGAGGATTATGTATAGTGATACTTTTCTTTCAGATTAAATCATCTGCCTTTAACAAAAAATTATGTGATGTACCTCCCATTAAAGGACAATAAGTTGGGTAAAGTTTCTTATATATTAGATGGAGATGATTGACACAAAATAGTGTTTTATGTCAAAATGAAAATTCAGGTATGTTGCAAAATGTCATGATGATCATGCTGCGATATTATGTGTGGCTTTTTATTTCTAATTTTATATTTAAAATATGTAACTGTTAACAGTCTATAGGGATTCAAATATTAGAACATACATATTTGCTAGAAAATAATAGTTCTATTTTATGTTCTAAGGTGCTTGATATTTAGATAAGACAGTAATGAAGCTCACATTACAATGTAATGTCATTAGTCTGCTCTTCTGGATGTTAAAAAACTGAGGTTAGGAGACCAAAAATTAGAAGGATAGATTAGCTATATAGACAGCCAATATTTTGATCCCAGCCCTCTGAGGTCAATGAAGACCCAGGACATAAGAGAATCTCTGCTGTGACATCCCACAATTAGTCCCTGATCAAGGAGTTTGTGGGACCACAGAGGAAAGTGATCAATAATACAAACTGTGCCTAAGAAGAGTCAACAAGAGAGAGAAACCTACCAAACTTTCATAGAAAGCAACTTGGTCAAGCAATGGCTATAACTCACCAAATGGCTGACACTGACAGAAGTACCAAGAGTTTCTGTGCATGGTTTCAAGGCAATTCATGAGAAGGCTTAACTGACCTTGATAGAAACAGGAGGTCAACTGTATTTAATACAGATTTCACTTTAACTTGGTCTTTGGCATCCAACAGAAAAGTATAATCACAAAATGTGTAAAACAATGCTACAGTAATATATTAGTTATAAAAGAAATTCAAATCACTAATACCTTTTGACAATTGTTAGCCACAGTGGTAGCTGACTACTGTTATGGATTGATGGACTGTACAGAGTTAAACTGTGAAATGCAGAGACTTAAAATTCTTAAAGTGAACATCTTTAGCCTAACAAGTAAGTTCACTCAAAATGAAAAGTGTTCAAAAATAAAAAGGTATTCTACAGAGTTCTCCAAACACAGCTCCTCCAACTTCAACTGACTATCCATACTTGCAACTATAAAACAGAAAAAAGGGAGCTGTAGGGAGCAGCTGAAGTTGAACATCAATCACATATGTGGGGCTCAAGCAAGGCCCACCCTGAGATCAAGGGGAGTCCAAAGTGAGCCAGATAAACAAGCTGTTCCAGTTCCAAGAAGACAAGGGTCCTAGGACACCTAGGCAAAAACGTTGCCAGGCAGAGGGGTTGAAATTGACATCAACCTCTGAAGTGTATAAATAAACATGCTATGGTGGTTAAGCAGTTACTTTTCTCCAGTCAGCAGAGAGGGCTCCACCTGACCTCAGTTGTCATTTCTTTTCTCTATTTTTCCATCCTTGTGCTCTCCTTCCCCCCACCCTGGGAACTTCAAGAGCTGTGCTGACCTCAGTTAATAAAATTAATTCTTTCTATGATTGTGATCACAAACTTCCCAATCAAAAGACACAGGTTGACAGAATAGACCAAAAACAAAGCAACATACTTACTACAAAAAACATATTTAATACAAGAAGAAATTGACAGACTTAAAAAAATCAAAAGATGAGCAAGGTATTCCATGCAATGTGATCCTAAAAACAAGAGTAACTATCAAATTGAAACTGAACAGAAGAACCAAAGAATGTTAATATACACTGGATAAGGCAAAAATTCAACAGGAGGATCTAACAACTACAAATATATATATTCATCAAACACAGGCACATCCAACTTCATAAAACAAACTGAATATAAAAACACAGCAACCTCAGATTAATGTTATTGGCAAGGGTGGAGAGAAGGTAAAGAAATAAAGACAAGACACAAAATGCTGGGACCAGGTGGTGCCCTCTGTCCAATAGGAAAAAATGAACTGATCAACCACCACAAATGTGTTATACATTTAGCAGGCTGGTGTCACATGAAACTCCCTTTGCCTGGTAACCATTGCTTGGATTGCATCAGGGCTTGGAATTCTCTGGAATGAAGCAGCTTGTGCCCATGGCTTGTCTAGGGTACTCTTTGTTCTCAGAAGAAGCTTGCCTCATCCCAACATGTGTGACCAATTTTGAGCTTCAGCCACTCCCAGCACCAATAATGTACCTCAAGTTTCCAGAAAAATAAGAACAATCCAAATCTAAAATTAGTAGGGAAGGAAATTCTAAAGAATGCAACAGAAATTAACAAATGAGACCAAAAGATTACAAAGTGTCAATGAATCAAGCTGCTGTTTGTTTGATTTTTTTGAGACAGAGTCTCACTAAGTAGCACAGGCTGTCCATAAACTCACAAGGTAGCCCAGGCTTGCCAAAAACTCAGTGATCCTCCTACCTCAGTCTCCCATGTGTTGGGATTATGGCATGTGCCATCCTGACAAGCTGATTCTTTGAAAGAATAAAAACGGACATGCCTTTTGCCAACTTTATCAAGAAAGGCAAATAAAAGATAAAATCAGTGGAATTAGAAATGAAATAGCTGAAATTATGGCAGACTCTGAATAAAAAATCCAGAGATTATTAGTAACTACTGCCAATATCTGCACTCCAGTAAATTGGAGAATTTAGAAGAAATAGACAAATTACTAGATAAAGATGAGTTTCTAAAACTAAACCAAAAAATACAAAAAGTCTGAATAATCCAGTAATAAGAAGTGAAATTCAAACAGTATATAAATCTGCCAACCAAGAAAAGAAAGATTAGTCCTGATATATTCACTGCTGAACTCTAAAAGACCTTCAGGGAAGCTCTAACACTAATATTCCTAAAACTCTTTAATGAAATAGAAAGGAAAGGAGCACTCCAAAAGTCATTCCTGGAAGCCAAAATTATCTTGAGTCTAAAACCAGACACAAATCCACCTGAAAAGAGAAATATAGGCCAAGCTCTTTAATGAACATAGATACTAAAATCCTCAACAAGATGCTGACAAATGAAATGCAACAAATCATCAAAAAGATTATACATCATGATCAAGTAAGCTTCATCCCAGTGATGCCAGAATGGTTCAGGGTATGCAGATCAATAAATGTAATACATCACATAAACAGAGGCAAGGCCAACCACACAATCAACTCAATAAAAGCAGAAAATATCCTTTGGCAAAATTCACCATCCATTCGTGGTTAAAAAGAAATCCTCAAGAAAGTAAGAAAAGAGGAGATGCCAAAATAACACAATGTGGGGAGTCCTGGACAGAAGGAGATGAATCCTCTCAACCCAGGAAAAAACTAAAGTAAAAAGAAGCAGTCAAACATGCAGTCCAGATGCTACCATTGGAACAGCTAAGATTTGGTGCTCCTGCTGCAGTGCCCCAACTTGCACAGCCGCGACTCATTGACCTGCCTGAATTCCCACCACTTCAACTCACTGGAACTGCAATCACACTGAAATGCATTCACATTGAAGTCAGAGGTCAGCAAGCCCAACCGAGAACAGAGCTAGCAAGGGACCTACATTGACCTGCAGTGAGTTCTGGGAATAAAACCCTTCTACAGGAAAGGGTGTCATTCCAGTGGGATGACATTTTGGAATCAGGCAGGACTGTCAAGAACAAGAAACAGCAGTGACTTCAGTCAGTTGTTCCCTTCCCAGACAAGACTGGTGGGGTATGCTTGGCTTGGGTCATGCTCCTGGCTGAGACCCAATAAGTTGTCCCAAACCAATTCCCTATGTGTGGTGCACACTAACGCAGTGAAGGCCACAGAAGGTTGACTGACCCAGAGGGGACGGGCCAGCATATGCTACCCCTGTTTGCACCTCCATAGCACACTGAAGTGGGCAGGATCACTAGCCAGCACACTTCCAAAGAACCATAACCAACAAAGAAAGGGACTGGGACCTCCTCTATATGCCTGTATGGAAGAAACAAAAAATATGAGAAGAGGAAGCAACAAGAAAAAGTCCCCAGCCCCCAACCCTGAGAACATTGATCCAGGAAAGGTAAATACAAAAGAGACTGAGGACAACAAACATGCAATACCAGACACACCATCAGTGGACATAAAGAGATATCTTTGGGACATCAGAGATGAGTTCAAAAGCGAAATAGTTAATCAAGTAAAGCAAGATATAAGTAGATTAATAAAAGAAATTCTAAGCACCTCTCAAGAAGACACAGATGGAAGAATGGAGGAACACAATAAAAGAAGAGAATCAGTTGCTGAAAAATATTTTAAAAACATAGAATACATGAAGCAGGTTCAAAGAGATTACCAGGAAATAAAAAAACTCCATTGAAAGCTGGCAAAACTGCTTGAAAGAAACTAAGGACATATTATCCAAACTGGTGAACAGGTTTGCAATGTGGGATCATGAAAGGAAAAGTTTCTTAAAAGTAAGAAGGAAACAAGCAGTAACAATACAAAGGCTAGAAGACAACAAGAGGATCTATAACTTAAGAATAAAGAATGTGAATGAAGAAGCAGGGGTACAAACAAAGGAACTACAAAGGCTATTCACAGAAATAATTAAGGAAAACTTCCCAAACATAGGAAAAGGATATGAATGATATTCAGATGTATGAGGACTCCAGCCACCAACAACAAAAACAGAGATATATGGGGTATATAATAATCAAGATTCCAGAAATTCAATATAAAAACAGAATATTAAAAGCTGTCAGAGACAAGAAACAGATACCCTATGAAGGAAAACCCATCAAAATCACAGCAGACTTCTTAACACAGACCATCAAATCAAGAAGAGATTGGAGCGAAGTGTTCTAAGCCCTGAAAGAAAATAACCTCCACCCCAGATTGATGTACCCTGAAAAATTGTCTCTAGAAATTAATGGAGAAACAAGATCCTTCCAAGACAAAGAGGAACTGGGGGAATTTGCGACCACCAATCCAATTCTACAGAGAATTCTGCTGGACATTCTAGCGAGAGAGAAAAGTACCAGGATTCCACAAACAGTAGCAGAGAGGCCTCAATGAATGGAAATGAAAGTGGAATGAAGAAGAAAAGCAGACAACTAATGGCAGAAAAAGAGCACAACATAAATGAGGCAGAGAAGGTTGGCTATAATCTCTAATATAGATGGCCTTGATACACTTTTTAAAAAGAGAGAAACACAGAGTAGATCAGGAGGTAGGGTCCACCAACATACTCTATATAGGAAATATAATTAACCTGAAAAAGGGTAAATGGACTGAAAATAAAATATGTGAAAACAATGTCTATGTGACAGGAAACCAGGGAGTAATAGGAGCAACTAGACCAGTATTTGTGGATAGTTTGGAAATACAGGCTTTAAAAGGAATACAAATAGAGATCAAGTTCAGGAGAGAGAAGGTTCAGAACCACTTAGGTATAGCAGGTTGCTCCCCAATCTAAAAACTGAGGGTGTTGGTGAGAGCCAGAAATGCACAGTGCACCCTGGGAGAGTGAAAGGGGGAGAATAGTCTTTTAAAAGATGGCAGAAGATATTGTTAATAGTGTATCAGGATTTAAAACCCATATTACTTGCACCCCTCTGCTTAAATAGATTTTATTCTGTCCCAGTTTGTTTACTTGCATTAGATCTGAAGGCACAGACAGCTATTCCAAAAATATCAGGATATAGTACAGTACTCATCTTTAATTTCCTATTAACTTAATCTGGAGCTCTGTATAACATATACTATTTTATCATGACTGATCTTAGTTAAATATGGTTTGTTTTATTGCTGTTTGGTATCAACAGATTTTATTCAAAACTGTTATGATTGATAGTACCAATTTGAGAGTATAGGTAACTACACTGAAGATAACAAGATTCACTATGATACCCATTCTGGTTTGATTACCACCTGTTTTTGAAGTTTTACACTATCTACAAAGTTTTGTTTTTGTTAACATTGTTATGTACTGCTATATTCAAATATACTATGTCTGATGATATAGCCAATTCTTTGAAGATAACAAGAGACGACACAGTAACCATGATAGAACTCCTTGTGCATCAGTTTTATATGTCTTTTTCATCTCATGTGTTTATAGGAATATGTTTTGTTTTGTCTTGCTTTGTTTTGTTTCTCTCTCTAATATAGAAAGGATAGAAATACATGTTAATACTCATGCATGTGTAGAATTTATAGTTTATGAGAACTAATCTTTTTATGCATGATGAAACAAACAAATATGGATTGCTGCATGTATGTTTAAGTGTTTAGTATAGATAATCATATTACTAAGTTTTTGATGGATAGTTGAACAGAACTGTTTGCAGTCTCACTGTTTGAATTCCCACTTTATATGTTTCACTTTTGTATCTTGAACAACTATTTGTAAGTAGACAATATGTAATCATCAACTAGTGATTTCTTACTGTTTATTTTTTCTTTGAAAGTATGTATTATTTCTACCTATTTTAAAAAGATAAGAAAAGAAGAACAGGGGGACCTTATTCCAATCTGATAAAAAGCCATTTATGAAAAACCTACTGCCATCTTATTAAATAGAAACAAACTAAACTTTTTCTCTCTAAAATCAGAAACAAGACAAAGGTGTCTACTATCACTGTTTCTGTTCAATATAGTATTCAAAACATTAGCCAACCAGTCAGGAAAGAGAGACAAATAAAAGAGATACATAATAAAGAAAGAAGTCAAGTTATCATTATTTGCAGATGATATGATGATGCATATCTTCCATTTCATCAAAAAGATCATACATTATGAATAAGTATCAATCAAGAACAGCAGCCCTCTTTCCTTCATTTTCTTTCAAGGCTGTAGTGGATAGCATTCACACTCAGGATGGGGCACTCTTAATCCTAGCATCTCACCATGAATCAATCCCAGTATCACATCCTTAATCTCAGCATCACATGCTCTAGATCCAGCCACTTTGGAAAAACATCTACCTATGACCACATGGCTTTGGGAAGACATCTAGATATAAGACAGAATAATCTACACTTAACCCGAAATATTCTACAAACCACTGAGAATTGATAACCAAATTCATCAATTTATCAGAATACAAAAATTAACTCACAGAAATCAATAGTATTCTCCTACACTAAAAAGGATCTCAGTAAGAAAAAATTAGAGCTCAGAATAGAATGATGAAAAATAAACATTTAGGAATTAGCCTAGTTGAGGAAGAGAAAGACTTCTACTGCAAGTACATTAGAAAATGGAAATATATCCTTTTTTTTCTAGATAGGTAGAACTAATACAGTAAAAATGGCTATACTTCCAAAATTGATATACATATATAATCCATTCCCAATCAAAATACAATCAACACTGACTATTGAAGTAGAAAAGCAGTCCTAAAATTTATATGGAACTAGAAGATACCCAGAATAGCAAAAGCAGTCCTGGGAAACAAGCACAAATCAGGAGGCAACACAATCCTATTTATCAAGTTATATTACAAAGTTACATTAATAAAAATAGCATGGCACCGACACAATAATGGACACGTGGATCAATAAAACAGAATAGAGGATGCAGAAACAACCTTAGGCACACTCAGATATATGATATTTGACAAAGGGGCCAAACATACACTAGAGGAAAGATTGTCTCTTTAACAAATGGTGCTGGGAAAACCAGCTATGCACATGCAGAAATTAAAACTAGACCTACACATTTCAACCTGTGTTAAACAAATCAAAATGGATCAGTGACATAAATGTAATGTTATATCCTCTTACACATGATGAGGAATGCATAATTTACTTTAGAGACAAGCAATGGAGAATATTAATACTACAGATTTTGTTTCTAAGATACCTTTTGCTAAGAGCACGGATGTAATCCTCAGAAATCTAGTGAACAGATAAAGAGAAAAGGGGAAGAAAAAAGCAAATGCTGTATGGAGGACTTGATCTTTCTCCTTCATGTCTAGCCAGTTTCATCTGGTATTACTCTCCTCTCTCCGTCCCCTCTGCCCCTTAAAATGTTTTTTACATTTTCCAACATCCATAAATCATTGTTCCATGCTTTTGGGCCTGTGATAAGGCAATACATCATGGCAGAAATGTATGGAGGGGAAAAATTTCTGACCATATTACTGAGAAGCGAAAGAGAAAGGAGGAGAGAACATATTCCCACAGTTCCCTTCAAGGAGACACCTGCAATGACCTAAAGGACCCCCTCTCCAAAAAAGAGCCACTCTAGGAACAAGTCTTTAACACATAGGACATTCTGGGACATTTACAACACAAACTATAGCAGTGATTTATAACTGTTATTTCCTTCCTTTCTTCCTTCCTTCCTTCCTTATCAATTTCTTTGTCTTTGTCTGTCATCTTTCCTCCCCTCTGTGCCTTCCTCCTTCCTTCTTCCATCCATTCTCTTCTTAAATTCCTAATAGTCCACTCTCTGTATATCCAGGATAATAAGGAAAGGATCCACTGAAGGTATAAGATGACAGATAACTTGAGCCTGAGAGTGGTAGAGATCTTTTGCAGATTTTCTGTCTATTCAAAGTAGAAACTTGTTCTGTTTGAAAAGGCGAATTCAATACTCAATACAAAAGTAAAAGTATTTTCTTGATACACACTGATCACCCCTTGGATGCCTCATATGTTGTTACAGTTGAATAGGTCAAAAATAGTCCAGGTTCTTGTGTATAATGAAGAAAAAATTGCCAAGCATACACCTCATAGTATGTAGTAAGTAGCTACATTGATTGAAGATCACAAGACAGTAGCAGCAAGAACAAGCAAAAGGGCAAAAGGAAAAAGAAAGAGGGAGAGTAATAATAACAACCCTTGATGACTCAGACTCCCAGAATTTAAATGGTCAAGCACCTCTAACTCCAGGTGCCTCCAATTCTGTCTCTTACTGGTATTGATGATCTGCCGACCTCCAAAGCTTAAACTATAGACCTCATCTAAGTCTGGGAAGTTTATATTTGTAATACCATGGAAAAGTTACTGGAATTCTGAAAGTTAATTCCAATCTGACACTTTCAGGGCAACCCACCCAAGAACAAAGACACTAAGGCAAATCTATAGTTGTGGGGAGCCAAGTGGATCCTAAGTCCACATAGGGTGATGGTTAACTGGAAGAAAGGTCTCAACCTAGGGCCCAACCTAGGTTTTATTCATTCATTAGGAAGGGAGTTGCTTGAGGTCAAATGACTGAAAATGGGTAGGAAGTGTGTAGTGCAGTGAGCTCAGTTAGGTAAGAGGCCTAAATCACCTCACAATATACAGAGAGAAGGATATGCAGAAAGATTATTATGAACAACACAATTTGATATAGTATCTGATGTTTTGGGGTCAGCACTCTTACCTTAGGCTCAATCCCAGACAACAGTGTGGAGGATGATTCTCCCACCTGCCTGGCTCACATATGGTTTTGGGGAGCTATAGAGCAGAATAATACTGACCTTCAAAGACTACACATCAGCACCTCTGCCAGTCCAGTTTGCGTTGCTTAAAGTCAGTTGAAGAGATAAGGAAAAGTCCTGGTCAGCTCTGTACATGTCAATACATGGAAACAGGACCATTTTGAAACAAGATGGAGATAATTCTCTTCATTCAAGAATAGTCATCCAGGTAGTCCTCCACATAAACATGGATAATCATTACTGTAATATTGTGTTTATAGTTCAATAAAAGGAAAAGAGTGGATCCCTCAACTTCTCTGTCTCTTAACTGTATTATTCCCACACTAAGAGTCCTGGTCCCCAAACATCTTTGAGGGGAGTTGAAGGAGAAAGTTCTGTCTTCTATAGCTATTGCTGGCTGAATTGAGGTACTGGTCAAATACAGTTCAAGGAACACTTATACCAATTTATCTTGGAGTTTGAGGATGTTGAGTTCTTTCTTCAAGGTTTTCTTCATGAACCATGGACATGGAAGCAGGTTCTGATCTCAATCATGGTTTCCACTAGTAGTTTGATGGCCATCTGTTGGCCCAAGGGAGATTTTCAAGGGTGGAGTTCCAAGGTTAAAGAATACATATGTGCAAGACATCTGCAACAACCGCAGGCCGCATGGAGCAGAGTAGAACCATACCTGCTTGTGTCTCTATCATAAAAATCCTTATACAAGGCATTATCTCACACTTACATTCTTACATGGTGTGGTAACCAGTGCATGTGTGTTTACATGTGCTATCATGGTTACATAACTGTACTCTACTGTGAACCTGCACTAGGCAAGCAGGGTCATGTACTCAGGTTTCCTTTGATGCCCCTGAGCTTTGAAATAGTCTGAGTGGTTCCCTACACTGTAAAACAAGAAGAAAAAACTGAGTAGGAGACAAAGTATGTAAGTTCTAAGTAGTAAATCTAAGAGAGGTATCAATAAGGGGTATGTCCAGGACATTAACTAAGACCCTGAATTCCAAATATTTGGTCAGTATACCCATCACTCAGATACTTTCTTGGAGCTTAGAAGAATGACCAGCTAGTATTTGTGCCAAGTCTCTTGCTATTTTAGACCTATTAACAAAGGAAACACACTCCACATTTAGGAATATAAACTCTTTGTTTCAGCATTAGGAAATCAAGTCACCTTTGATGTTATGTGGTCACTGCTGTTACTGAGCCTATCTGGTCTTGAAGGAAGGCAATACTGTGGTCAAGATCATCTAGACTCTGTCAACTTCTTAGGTGACTATTGATACAAGGAGAAATATATGATCAGTTTTAAAGTAATGTGGGTAGACTGTTTTTCTTACCTTTATTAGAGGCTGTTTTGAAATAATCTAAGATGATAGCAAGAGAAATAGAAAAGATCCAAAAGGTGTCATTTTACAATTTGGAACAGATTTCCAGGAAGATGGTGGAGTGGTGAGCAGTAGAAAGAGAACCTCTCCAAAGTTTGATGTTCAAATGCTGGAATATGGCAAAGTGAGGAAGAGAAGGAGAGAAGTGGGTCCCTGGGACTCAGGAAGGATCTTAAGTGAGAATTGAAACCCATGGGGAAAGAGAATAAAGTCCAATGAAGAAGAAGAAGCAGCAGCAAGTAGTCCTAAGTAGTGCTTTCTCCCTGAGTCCAAAGTCACTGAATGAGAGGGGCTCCTTGAACCTGCAGACACCTGGTGACTGCTGGTGAACCCAGAGGCCTCCACAGAGAGCATAGCAATGGATCAGAGTTGTGGACCACAGCGGACTGCAGTGGCTTGTGGTGAGTGTTCCTTTTGGAACTTCCTGCAAGAGAAGGTAATTGGCTAAGAGCCATTTTGGAGACAGGCGAACTGAGCTTGGGATTTGGAGTAGCTGCTGGACTCCACCTAGCAGCTCCCAGCCAAATTCAAGCCCACAGTGGTGCAGGGACTGCTACAGGCTGGGTAGGTATAGTTCCAACCCAGATGGAGGTGAACCTGAACTTCTGTGGAAATAGGTGTGCAGACTCATGGAATATATATGACCCCATCACGGAGCTGCTGTTAGCTTGCTGGGACTGATGGATATGGATTCGGCTCTGTCTGCCCACATTGTCTACCAGTGGCAGTTGAAACACACTTTGAAGTGGACATTTTTCTTTTGTTTTCCTTCTATATTTGTTTTTAATTTTTTAATTTTATTTTAAAGAGGATAAAACTAAACATAACACAAAACAGGATAAAGCGGGGCTGGGGATTTAGCTCAGCGGCATAAGCGCCTGCCTTGCAAAAAGGTAGTAGTGAATTCGATCCCTGGTACCAATAAAAATTAAAAAGACAAAAAAAAAAAAATAAAGCAGATCAGAAAAATATAATGTAGAAGAGTGAGTTGGGCCAATCCGCGGGACCCCATTCCAGCCTGGTGGACCACCCTCTCTCACCCAAAGGCCACACCGCAGCTGCCTGATGGGAAGAGTGAGCTGGGCCGAGCCGCATGACCCTGTTCCAGGCCTGCCGACCACCCTCTCTCACCCAGAGAGCCCACAGCACCTGCCTCAACTGAAGGAGGGAAATGGGCTAAGCTGCAGGAAACTGCTCCGACCTTGCCTGCAACCTTCTTTTGGCCTGGAGAATGCAAAAGGATTGAAATTATCCCTTGTGTGCTATTGGATCATAGTGCTATGAAATTAAAAATTAATGATAAAAGATACTGCAAAAATCCCACAAATGGGGCTGGGGATTTAGCTCAGCGGCATAAGCGCTTGCCTTGCAAGTAGGCAGTCATAAGTTCGAACCCCGGTACCGATAAAAAGGAAAAAGACCAAAAAATAAAAAAATCCCACAAACACATGGAAACTGAATAACACACTCTTGAGTAATCAGTGGGTCACAGAGGAAATTAAAGAAGAACTTAAACAGTACCTACAAACAAATGAAAACACAAATACAACTTACAAGAATCCCTAGGATGCAATGAAAGCTGTCCTCAGAGAAAAATTTATTTCACTAAGTTCCCACATCAAGAAAATAGAATGAATACAAATATACAATCTTATGTTACACGTCAAACAAAAACAAAATAAAAGCAAGTCTTTCAATGGAGTTTTTGGGTGTCTTCTATGTAGAGTGTCATATCATCTGCAAATAATGATAATTAAACTTCTTTTACTATATTTATGTCTTTTATTTCTCTCTCTTGTCTAATTGCTCTAGAAAAAAAAGAGAAAGTCAAGCCCAAGGCCAAAAGAAGAGAGGAAATTATAAAAATCAGAGCAGAAACCAATGCAATAGAGACTAAGAAAACAATCAAAAAATCAATGAATCAAAGAGTTGGTTCTTTGAAAGAATAAATAAAATCAATAAGCTCCAAGCCAATCTTATTTTAAAAAGGGAAGAAAAAGCTCAAATTTATTCAATAAGGAATGAAAAAGGTGAAATCACTACAGACCCTATAGAAATACAGAAGATCATCAACACCTATTTTGATAACCTCTACTCTCAAAGGTTTGATAACACAGAGGAATAGACAGATTCCTAGAAGCTTATGAAGTACCAAAACTAGGTCAAGAAGATGTAAAACTGCTGAATAATCCAATTTCTATTAATGAAATTGAAAAAGTAAGTCCTTACCTACAAAGAAGAGCCCAGGCCCAGACGGATTCACTGCAGAATTCTACAAGAAATACAAAGACCTAATGCCAACACTCCTCAAACTCTTCAATGAAATTGAAAGGGAAGCAATCCTTCCTAATTGGTACCTAGAAGCAAACATTACTCTAGGACCAAAACCTGAGAAGGACCCAACTGAAAAAGACAACTACAGACCAATCTCCCTAATGAACACAGATGCACAAGTCCTAAATAAAATATTGGCAAATAGGATGCAGCAATCATCAAGAAGATCATACACCACCACCAAGTGGGATTCATCCCAGGAATGCAGGGAGGGTTCAACATATGTAAATCAATAAATGTAATCCACCATATCAATAAAGCCAAAAGTAAGAATCACATGATCATTTCTATAGATGCAGAAAAAGTTTTTGATAAGGTCCAACATTCATTTATGATAAGAAGCTTGCAGAAAATTGGAATAGATGGTTTTTACCCCAACACAATAAAGGCCATTTATGAAAAACCAACAGCCAGTATCATACTAAATGGCCAAAAATTGAAGGCCTTTACTTTAAAGTCAGGCACAAGACAAGAAGGTCCCTTATCACCGCTCGTATTTAATATAGTACTGCAAATACTAGCCAGAGAAATTAGACAAGAGAGAGAAATAAAAGGCATAAAGATAGGAAAAGAAGAAGTTAAATTATCATTATTTGCAGATGACATGATACTCTACATAGAAGACCACCAAAACTCCATTGAAAGATGCCTAGATATAATAAATAAATTCAGCAATGTGGCTGGATACAAAATCAATACTCAAAAATCAATAGCATTCCTATACACTAACAACAAAATCACACAGAAAGAAATAAGAGAAGCCACATCTTCACACTAGGAACCAAAAAAAATGAAATATTTAGGAATTATTCTCACAAAAGAAGTGAAAGATCTATACAGGGAAAATTATAATATACTGAAAAATTAAATTGCAGATGATCACAGAAAATGGAAAGACATCCCTTGCTCATGGATAGAGAGAATAAATATTGTGAAAATGACCATTCTCCCAAAACTGTTATACAGATTCAATGCAATCCCAATAAAAAATACCATCAACATACCTCATAGATCTTGAGAAATCACTCCTAAAATTCATCTGGAACCAGAAGAGACCTCGAATAGCAAAGACAGTTCTAAGCAGCAAAGGGAAGGCAGGAGGCATCACAATCCCTGACTTGAAGTTATATTACAAAGCAACTGTAGTAAAATCAACATGGTTCTGGACTCAAAACAGAGCCAAAGATCAGTGGAATAGATTAGAAGATACAACCACAACTACAAACACACTCAACCACCTTATCTTTGATAAAGGGGCCAAACATGTTCACTGGAAGAACCACAGTCTCTTTAATAAATGGTGCTCGAAAAACTGGCTCTCCATATGCCGAAAACTAAAACTAGACCCATGCCTATCACCATAAACTAAAATAAAATCTAAATGGATCAAAGATCTAAATATTAAAACAGAAACGCCAAAACTATTGGAAGACAAATTGGGTAAAAACACTGAAGACATAGGGGTAAGTAGAGAATTCATTAACAAGACTCAAACCACACAGGAAATACTTCCCAGAGTCAATAACTTGGATCACCTCTTATTAAAAAGTTTCTGCACATCAAAAGAAATCTCTAACATACTGAAAAGAAAACCTACAAACTGGGAAAAAATCTTAGTGAGCTGTCCCTCAGACAAAAGTCTTCTGTCTAAAACATATAAAAATTTTTTTAAAAAAATCAGACTCCCAAAATTCAAAGACCCAATCCAAAAATGGGCGTCTGAAATGAATACACAATTCTCAGATGAGGAAATGCAAACGGCAAATAAATAAATGAAAAAATGTTCATCATCATTAGTCATTAGACAAATGCAAATTAAAACCACACTGAAATTTCATCTCACTCCTGAAAGAATGGCCAATATCAAGAAAACCACCAACAACAAATGTTGGAGAGGCTGTGGGGAAAAAGGAACTCTCCTGCACTGTTGGTGGGAGTGTAGAGTGGTGCAACCTTTGTGGAGGTCAGTCTGGAGATATCTCAAAAAGCTGGGATTGGAAGCCCCATTTGACCCAGCTATTCCACTTCTAGGCATATTCCCATAAGAACTGAAAGCATCATACCACAGTGATATATGTGCACCCATGTTTATAGCAGCACAATTTGTAATAGCCAGATTTGAGAAACGACCTAAGTGTCCATCAACTGAAGAATGGATAAAAAAGTTGTGGTATTTTTATACAATGGAGTACTCCTCAGCTATAAAGAATGATCACACTGAGACATTTATAAATAAATGGGTGCAGCTTGAGACCATACTCATAAGTGAAATAAATCAAACTCACATGTATAAATACCGAATAGTTTCCCTAGTGTACGAAATGATAAGAGTACATAAAAGTACGTGTTAATCATGATTTCCAATAATATTGGTTTGAAGCCATATAATGTTTTAGCTCATTAATTGAAACGGTTTTAATCTGGATTGTTCAATTTTGTTGTCTGTGATAGTACGAATAGCTATTCTGAAGAAAATAAGACAGCGTAATAGCTAGTGCTCATTTAATATCATGCTGTTTTGAAGTCCCATCAAGTTGTTGTTTGTCTGTTTCCATTGGATTTAATATGTTGTATCTTATTATATTTTAATATATGTGATAGTATAAGCAAATTTTTTATAGGAAAAGAGATAATATAGGAACCATTCTTCAGTTTCTGTTAGCTGGTTCTAAACACCCTGCAATACTTTCATTCTCTTGAATGGTTTCACACTGTCTTGATAAGTTTGATGCTATAGTATACGAAATTATACTCAAATATTTCAAGGAAAGAGACAGTATGGTAACTACTATTATGTCAGGCTACCTGGTGAAACACAGTGATACTTAAATTGTTCAGTTCTGACCTGTATTGTTCTATTGATATGTCCTCTTTTATCTCAATCTCCCCCTTTTTTCCCTTTTTTAAAAAAATTAATTTATTTCTTCTTATTTTTTAATTAAGGGAAAACTAAATTAAAAATTGTGGGATCTATTATAGTAACTTTTTTGTTTTCCTTTTAACCTGATTTGAACCCCTGTATTCTTCTCCACATCTTGTTCTGACTGATTTTACTATATTCTGTTTTGTTTAATGGTATCAAGTTTGAGGGTATAGGAAACCACTTTTAAGGCAACAAGATAGTCTATGATGCCCATTAAGGTTTGACCATTATATTCTTCGGAAGTCCTGTAAGGTCTCCAATGTGGGTTTTATTGGTCTTGTTCTGTACTGTTTTTTTCAATTCTATTATACCAGATGATACAGGCAACTGTTTTTAAGATAGCAAGAGGCATAATGGTAATCATTGTTGATCACCTGGTATTCTCTTTTTGCATTATATACTATGCCCATCCTTCTGTTCTAAGTGACTCTGGTTTGCTTTGTCACATTGGGTTTGGTTTTTTGTTTTGTGGTTTTCCCTTTTCAAAGAAAAAGTTATAAGAATTGTGGGAATAATAAAACCCAAAATGTGTAATTGTTATCATAAAAAAGAGAGGAAAGAAAGTGATCTAAAGAATATAACTGCATGTATATTTAAGTGTACAGGATAGAAAACCATATTATTGAGTTTTTGTTGAACCATTGAACAGAACTGTCTGCAATATCACTGTGTTATTGTCCACTTTGTATGCTTTAATTTTGTAACCTGGACAACTGTTCTGACAATATGTAATCTATTAACTAGTGATTTCTTACTGTATATTTTTTTCTTGAAATTCTGTATTACTTGCACACTTTTACTGTTTTGTTTTTCTCTTTAAATAAAAAAATACCACATACTAAAATGCATAAGAACAGACAGCACATGAAGCTTGTTCTTGAACAAACCCATGGATACGAGAGATCTAATACTAAAAATTATCTTAAATTCAAGGTTGGGAAGACTTTTTTCTTGTTTCAAAGTCCTTCCATATCAACTTCTTCTTACCTAAGCACCTGAAGATAGTATGATGGGAAATGCAAACTGAGAAAGTGGGAATAAATAGCATTTCAAAAGCAATTTATCTTCTTCAAAGTGTGGCAAGCTGCTTTGGAGTGCTTCAAAGCTCGGGACATCTGAGGATACCTGAGGACATGATCCCATTCTTTGGTGCAGGTGAAAAGCAGGATACACTTATGTAACAATGACTTAGCACAGGCAGCTATCCATGTGCCACATGGTTAGGTCAGCAAGAATGTAAATATGTGATACCAACATAGGTAAGGGCTGCACAAGAAATGCTTGCTCTTTGGCTGATGTTGGCCCATGTGTGTTCTTTTCCCTGGCAATCTCATCTACAAAAATACGCCTTTACCCACAGGACCCTAACACAAATATTCTCAATTTTTAAAAAATATCACAGCATAACACATTCACAGGGTCTTCTAAATATTTGATAATGAACAAGAAATTTACTTTCCAAAAAATTTGAGGAAACCTATAGAAATTCTCTTCTGACTTAATTTAATACATATTGTTTTATGTGCTCCAGTAGCTACCAAAAATTTCAAATACTCAAATAACATTTATAAGAGTGTTACATCCCTCAGGGAAGTTTGTACAAATGTAGAAGATGGCTCCATGTCTTTGTTGCAATATCATGTCAATTGTTTTCAATAATTACAATTTTGTGGTTTGTAATACTCTCTCAGTAGTTTTCCCTAGTTTCTTATAAATAGTAAATTAAAATTTATTGCAAAAATTCCTAAGTTGGTAAATGCAGCGGTCAGTTCCTTTCCATCTTTTTTAAGTACCCACTCACCTCAAATGCCAGCCATCAAACCACATCCTGTTGCCTTTGGCTTGCAGAACATACTTTGCCACTTTTCCTCTGTCTTAGTTAATTTTTACTTGTTACTGAGACAAAATACCTGATGCACAAGTTGGGAAAGGAAAGGTTTATTGCTTATAGTTTTTAAAGGTTTCAGTCCATACTCTGTTGGCTCCAAGGCAGGGTGGCATCGCAGGGCAGCAGTTCATGGTGGCTCCAAACAGTAAGGCAGAAACCATCAAAGAGCAAGACTCGCCTTCTTCCTGCCATTACATCACATCCTGGCTCCATCCCTAGGCCAGTGTAGCACTCACACCCCCCAATCCAAGCGCTAGACAATGAACCAATCACAGATCTATAGTGTAAAGCATGAGGCTGAGGGGGGCCAAACACATAAACCATGACATCCTCCAACCCATCAATTTCTTTTACAGACATCTTCTCAACTTAGTCTCATAGTCCTCCTTTCTTCTCCTCTTGCATTCACTCCTTTCCCAAAATCTCATAGATTTAAGTATGTACTATGTGGACTTCTGGGAGATCATGGTGGACAGATAGCAGCAGCCATGGATGCTCTCTGAGATTACCAGTTTAAAATCCAGGAGCGATGCTGTGTGAGGAGTCCTAAGTGAAGGGAGATGTACCCTGCCAACCCAGCAATGAACTAAGCTGAGAGAAACCAACTGGAAATGCAATCCTGATAAATAACAGGAACAGATAAAATCTCAGTGCAGAAGCTGGATCCCGCGTCATTGGAAGCCGCGATTTGAATTTCCTGCTGCCGATACTGCGTCTCAATCCGCACAGCAGGGAGAGAGATGTGCAAAAGCTCTGAGAGCGGGAATTGGCAAACCAAACGGCATTGAGAGAGGGACTGGCAGGGAGCCCTGAATTGACCTGTGGTGAGTGAGAGAAATGGGGGCCCTTTCACAGACTAGGAGGCTCCAACAGAGGACATTCTGGGAATGAGCAGACTAGCCGGAACAGGGCCCTGCAGTGACTTTAGTCGCATATTCCCCTCTCAAGCAGGAGTGGTGGGGAGCGCTTGGCCTGGTGATGCCCCAAACTAAGATCCAGTAGGCTAGCCCAAATCAGGTCCCTGTGCCTGGTGGTGCACCCTAGCAGTGAAGCATTCAGTAGATTGACCTGGAGGGGCGGGACGAGCAGAGGCTGCTCAGGTCTGTGTCTCCCTAGTACACTGCAGTGGGTGGGAACACCTAGACGGCAGATTCAAACAAACTGTAACAGACAAAGAGAAAAAAAAAAAAAAACTGGGCCTCCTATATACGCTTGTATGGAAGGAACAAAAAGTATGGGAAAAGGGAGCAACAAGAAACGGTCCTCAGTGCCCAATCCTGAGAACACTGATGCAGGAAAGGCAAAAGAGAATGAAGACAGAAAACATGCAATATCAGACACGGCACCTATGGATATAAGGCGGTATATCCGGAGCCTCATAGACAAGTTGAAAAATGAAGCATTTGGCAGAGGAGGAGCTGGGCGGATCTGGGGTGCCTGCATTGGCCCCTTCCTATGTCTGGAGGGCTGTGAATATCTCTGCAAGCAGGGAGGGATCGCAGGTTCCTGAGGCACCTCAGCCTGTGGTGAGTGCTCAGCACACTCTGCCCAAATTTCAGACTGTTCCAGACCCTCCAGGCTTCTAGGTGCAGTGAAGTGGATCAGTGGGTTAGAGGCCTCTACATCTGCCTCCGCATCCCGGCAGCACTTGGAGATCTGCTGAGCTTCCAATGGCTGGGCGGGCCCACACTGTCCTCCGAGCCCAGTCTGTTTCGCTGCCGTGCCTAGGCTTCGGGGTGCAGAGGAGGAGCTGGGCGGATCTGGGGTGCCTGCATTGGCCTCTCCGTGTGTCTGGAGGACTGTGGATATCTCTGCAAGCAGGGAGGAATCACAGGTTCATGAGGCACCGCGGCCTGTGATTAGTACCCTAACCCGCCTGCGATTGAAGAGCTGTGGAGCTTCCAAGGGACAGGTGGGTGCACAGGGTCCCTGAGGCCCAGCTTGTCTGGAACTGCGGAGTTCTGAGCAGGCAGAGGAGGGCCATTGGTTCTGCAGGCCCAAGGGCTTGGGGTAGCGTGGTGCTAGAGTCTCAGTAGCTGCAAACATAGAAGGGGATTTTCAACAGATCCTGAGGAAGCTTTCAAATAACACTTGAAACACAGAAATATAGGAAAATGAAAAAATGAAAGACCAAATTACAACCTCAAACCTCCAGTCCATCTCAAGAAACCCTAGGAGGAATGTATTTAGAAGAAAATATATCCCATCCACCTCATATATCGGACACAATAGCTACTGAAATTGACAAGCAACTCCAGGAAGCTTTAAAGAAATTCAAACTCGAAATAATCTCCCAGATAAAAGAAGAAATGATAAAAGAAATGAAAGAGATTCTGAATATATCTAAAGAAAACACAGATAAAAAATTGGAGGAACTAAACAAAAAGATAGAATCCCTAGACGGGCAATATGAGAAACAAACAGAATACATAATGCAGATGCACAGAGATATACAGGAAATAAAAAACTCCACTGAAAGTTGTAAAAACCACCTTAATGAAAGTGAAGATAGAATTTCAGACCTTGAAGACAGGATTGCAGCTAGTGAACAGGAAAGGAAAGATCTTTTAAAAATAACAAGGAATCAGGAAACAACAATTCAACAACTGCAAGACGATGCAAAGAAGAATAACATAAGAATGATAAGGATTAATGAAAAAGGCGACAACATAAAGGATGTCAAGAGGATATTTAGAGAAGTATTAGCTGAAAATTTCCCAAGCCTGAGATCAGAAACTGACATCAGCATCAGTGAAGCATATAGAACTCCAAATAGTCATAACCAAAATAAAACTACACCCAGACATATAATAATCACCATCCCAGAAATCCAACACAAGAATAGATTATTAAAAGCTGTCTGAGAGAAAAGACAGATCATTATAAAGGAAAACCTATCAGAATCACAGCAGACTTCTCATCACAAACAATAAAGTCAAGAAGAGCATGGAGTGAAGTATTCCACATCCTAAAGCAAAATGATTTCCAACCTAGACTGATATATCCTGCAAAACTATCATTCAAAATAGATGGTGAAATATGATACTTCCATGACAAAGAACAGCTGAAGAACTTCATGAACACCAAACCAACCCTGCATAAAATATTGAAACACAGTTTAGATACACAAAGGAAAAAACCACTAAGCAAAGCAAATAATTAAACAGAACAGAAAGATAAAGATGCAACAGCAGAGAGATAACATTCCTACAATTAACCAGCATTTAACAGTAATAACCATTAATGTAAATGGTCTCAATGCACCAATCAAAAGAAACAGACTAGCAGAATGGATCAAGAAACAAAATCCAACCATATGCTGTTTACAGGAAACCCATCTAACCCATAAAGATACTCACAGACTGAAAGACAAAGGATGGAAAACAATTCTTCATGCAGCAGGAATCCAAAAAAAGGCAGGAGTAACCATTCTGTTTGCAGACAATGTGAACTTTAAACCAACAATGACAATAAAGGACAAAGAAGGTCACTACATACTCTAAAGGGGAAAACTCCAAGAGGAAGAGATAACTATCTTAAATATATACGCACCAAACTCCAGAGCACCCAGTTATGTAAAACAATTATTAACAGACATGAAAACTCAAATTATCAGTAACGCAATTGTAACAGGAGACCTTAATATGCCATTGACACCAAGGGACAGATCAACAGAAAATGACAGAAAATGAGCAAAGAAATAACAGAACTGAATCATACCTGTGAACAAATGGGTTTGATAGACATATACAGAATGTTCCACCCAACAACATCAGAATACACATTCTTCTCAGCAGTACATGGATCATTTTCTAAAATAGACCATATATTACCTCACAGAACATATTTAAACGAAAGCAAAAGAGTTCAAATCATCCCTTGCATGTTATCGGATCATAGCGCTCTGAAATTAGAAATTAATGATAAAAGATACTGCAAAAATTCTGCAAACACATGGAAACTGAATAACACACTCTTGAGCAATCAGTGGGTCACAGAAAAATTAACGAAGAAATTAAACAATACCTAAAAGAAAATGAAAATGCAGATACAACTTACCGGAATCTGTGGGATGCAATGAAAGCTGTCCTGAGAGGAAAATTTATTGCACTGACTTCCCACATCAGGAAAACAGAATGAATACAAATAAATAACTTGATGCTACACCTCAAACAACTAGAAAAAGAAGAGCAAGTCAATCCCAAAGCCAAAAGAAAAGAGGAAATTATAAAACTCAGAGCAGAAATCAATGCAATAGAGACTAAGAAAACAATCCAAAGAATCAACGAATCAAAGAGTTGGTTCTTTGAAAGAATAAATAAAATCGATAAGCCCCTAGCCAACCTTATTTAAAAAAAGGGAAGAAAAAGCTCAAACTCATGCATTAAGAAATGAAAAAGGAGAAATCACTACAGACCCAATAGAAATACAGAAGATCATCAACACCTATTTCGAAAACCTCTACTCTCAAAAGTTTGATAACACAGAAGAAAAAGTCAGATTCTTAGAAGCATATGAAGTACCAAAGCTAGATCAAGAGGATGTAAAACTGTTGAATAACCCAATCTCTGTTAATGCAATTGAAAGTGTAATTAAGTCCTTACCCACCAAGAAGAGCCCAGGCGCAGATAGATTCACTGCAGAATTCTACAAAAAAAATATAAAGAAGACCTAATGCTGACACTCCTCAAACTATTCAATGAAATTGAAAGGGAAGCAATCCTTCCAAAGTCATTCCTGGAAGCAAATATTACTCTAGTACCAAAACCTGAGAAAGACCCAACTATAAAAGAGAACTATAGACCGATCTCCCTAATGAACACAGATGCAAAAATCCTAAATAAAATATTGGCAAATAGGATCCAGCAAATCATCAAGAAGATTATACACCATGACCAAGTGGGATTCATCCCAGGAATGCAAGGATGGATCAACATACGCAAATCAATAAATGTAATCCACCATATCAATAAAGCCAAAAATAAGAATCACATGATCATTTCCATAGATGCAGAAAAAGCCTTTGATAATGTCCAACATTTATTCATGATAAAAACCTTACAGAAAATTGGAATAGATGGTCTTTGCATCAATATAATCAAGGCCATTTATGACAAACCAACAGCCAGCATCATACTAAATGGCCAAAAATTGAAAGCCTTTACTTTAAAATCAGGCACAAGACAAAGATGTCCTTTATCACCACTCCTATTTAATATAGTACTGGAAGTACTAGCCAGAGCAATTAGGCAAGAAAGAGAAATAAAAGTGGTAAAGAAAGAAAAGGAGAAGTTAAATTATCATTGTTTGCAGATGACATGATACTCTACATAGAAGACCCGCTAAACTCCATTGAAAGACTCTTAGGTACAATAAATAAATTCAGTAATGTGGCTGGATACAAAATCAATACTCAGAAAACAATAGCATTCCTATACACGAACAACAAAATCACAGAGAGGGAAATAAGAGAAACTGGACTATTCACATTAGCAAGCAAAAAAATGAAGTATTTAGGAATTACTCTTACGAAAGAAGTGAAAGACTTATACAGTGAAAAGTATAATACACTGAAAAAGGAAACTGAAGATGATCTCAGAAAATAGAAAGACATCCCTTGCTCATGGATAGGAAGAACATTGTGAAGATGGCCATTATCTCAACACTGTTATACAGATTCAATGCAATCCCAATAGAAATACCATCAACATACCTTATAGATCTAGACAAATCACTCCTAAATTTCATCTGGAACCAGAAGAGACCTAGAATCGCAAAGGCAATTCTAAGCAGCAAAGACAAAGCAGGAGACATCACAATCCCTGACTTGAGGTTATACTACAAAGCAACAGTAGTAAAATCAACATGGTATTAGAATCAAAACAGAACTGAAGATCAATGGAATAGATTAGAAGATACAACCACAACTACAAACACACTCAACCACCTTATCTTGGTAAAGGACTCAAGCAGGTTCACTGGAAGAAAGACAGTCTCTTTAATAAATGGTGCTGGAAAAACTGGTTCTCCATTTGCTGAAAACTAAAGCTAGACCCATGTCTATCACCATGTACTAAATTAAAATCTAAATGGGTCAAAGATCTGAATATTAAAACAGAAACACTAAATCTATTGGAAGACAAATTAGGTAGAAACCTTAGAGACATAGGAGTAGGTAAAGAATTCATGAACAGGACTCAAACCGCATGTGGAATACTTCCCAGAATCAATAACTGGGACCACTTCTTATTAAAAAGTTTCTGCATGTCAAAAGAAATCTCCAGCATAGTGAAAAGAAAACCCACAAACTGGGAAAAGATTTTAGTGAACTCTCTCTCAGACAAGGGCCTCTTGTCTAAAACATATAAAGAATTAAAAAAACTCAGCCCTCCAAAATTCAAAGATCCAATCCAAAAATGGGCATCTGAGATGAATACGCAATTCTCAGATGAAGAAATGCAAATGGCAAATAAATACATGAAAAAATGCTCATCATCATTGGTCATTAGAGAAATGCAAATTAAAACCACACTGAGATACCATCTCACTCCTGAAAGAATGGCCAGGATCAAGAAAACCAACAACAACAAATGCTGGAGAGGCTGTGGGGAAAAAGGAACTCTCCTGCACTGCTTGTGGGAGTGTAGACTGGTACAGCTTTTGTGGAGATCTGTCTGGAGATTTCTCAAAAAGTTGGGATTGGAAATCCCATTTATTCCAGCTATTCCACTTCTAGGCATATTCCCAGAAGAACTGAAAGCATCATACCACAGTGATATATGTGCACCTATGTTTATAGCAGCACAATTTGTAATCGCCAGATCTTGGAAACAACCCAAGTGTCCATCAACTGAGGAATGGATAAAAAAGGTGTGGTATTTCTATACAATGGAGTATTATTCAGCTATAAAGAAGGATCACATTGAGATATTTATCAATAAATGGGCGCAGCTTGAGACCATACTCATAAGTGAAATAAATCAATCTCGCATGTGTGAATACCAAATAGTTTCCCTAATGTTAAGTAATGATTCAAATATATAAAAATATGTGGTAATCATGATTCCCCATTAGGTGGCTTTGAAGCCTTATAAAGTTTTCACTCATTAATTAGAAAGGCTTTATTCTGGGCTTTTTGATACGGAAATATTTGAAGCTAGAGTATATGAAGTTTTATCCAAATATTACAAGGAAAAAGACATACACTATGGTAACTACTATTAAGTCGGGTTACATGGTGATGAAGTACTAGGTTGCTGAAACAGTCATGCTTTGACCTCTATTGTTATATTGTTATGTCCTGTTTTATCTCAATCTCCCCCTTATTCTTTTAAAAAAAATTATTTAGTCATTTCTTATGTTTGTCTTACTTAAGGGAAAAAATTTTAAAAATTAGGATATATATATAGTAACTCTTTTTGATTTCCTATTAACTTGTTTTGAAGTCCTGTAATACTCCCAGGATCTTTTTTTGACTGATTAGACTCTGTTCCATTCTGTATGATAGTATCAAGTTTGAGGATATAGGCAACTACTTTGAAGGCAATAAGTTTCACTAAGATGCCCATTCTGGTTTGACTATTGTCTTCTTTGGAAGTCCTGTAATGTTTACAATGCCTAAGTTTTATTGGTCTTGTTCTCTACTGTTTTGTCCAACTTTATAATATCTAATGAGATAGACAATTCTTTTTAAGGAAACAAGAGACAACGTTAATAACCATTGTTGATAACCTTGTGCTCTGTTCTACACTATGTGCTATGTCTATCCTTAGTTTTGACTGACAGCTTTGTTTTGCCATATTTGACTGTATTCTCTCCCCCCCAAAAAAGTAATAAGCACTAAGGAGTAATAAAATCCAAAATGTGTAAATTTTGTTGTGAAAACGAGAGGGGGGAAAAAAGAGCTCTAACGGATATAACAGCAACAGTGTGTTTAGGGGTGTTAAATAGCTGACTATATCAATGTTTTTGGATCATTGAACACAGCAGTTTGCAGTTTCCCTGTTTTAATGTCCACCTTGTATTCTTTGATACTGTGATTTGAGCAACTATTTTCAAGATGATAATATGTAATCTCTTAACAGGTGATTTCTTACTGTTATGTTTTTTTTTTTTTGTAGTTCTGTATTACGTGTACCCTTACACCGCTTTGTTTTGTTTTGTGTTTTTCTCTTTTTCCTCTTAAATAAAAAAAAGTGTCTTCACATCAAAAGAAATCTCTAACATATTGAAAAGAAACTTACAAACTGGGAAAAAATCTTAATGAACTGCCCCTTAGACAAAGGACTTCTGTCTAAAAACATAAAGAATTAAATAAAATCAGCCCCCAAAATTCAAAGACCCAATCCAAAAGTGGGCATCTGAGATGAATAAACAATTTTCAAATGAAGAAATGCAAATGGAAAATAAATACATGAAAAAATGCTCATCATCATTGGTCATTAGAGAAATACAAATTAAAACCACACTGAGATACGATCTCACTCCTGAAAGAATGGCCAGGATCAAGAAAACCAACAACAAATGCTAGAGAGGCTGTGGGGAAAAAGGAACTCTCCTGCACTGCTGGTGGGAGTGTAGACTGGTACAGCCTTTGTGGAGATCTGTCTGGAGATTTCTCAAAAAGTTGGGATTGGAAATCCCATTTATTCCAGCTATTCAACTTCTTGGCATATTCCCAGAAGAACTGAAAGCATCATACCACAGTGATACATGTGCACCTATGTTTATAGCAGCACAATTTGTAATCTCCAGATTTGGAAACAACCCAAGTGTCCATCAACTGAGGAATGGATAAAAAAGGTGTGGTATTTCTATACAATGGAGTATTATTCAGCTATAAAGAAGGATCACATTGAGATATTTATCAATAAATGGGCGCAGCTTGAGACCATACTCATAAGTGAAATAAATCAATCTCGCATGTGTGAATACCAAATAGTTTCCCTAATGTTAAGTAATGATTCAAATACATAAAAATATGTGGTAATCATGATTCCCCATTATGTGGTCTTGAAGCCTTATAAAGTTTTCACTCATTAATTAGAAAGGCTTTATTCTGGGCTTCTTGATATGGAAATATTTGAAGCTAGCTTATATGAAGTTTTATCCAAATATTACAAGGAAAAAGACAGACACTGTGGTAACTACTATTAAATCGGGTTATTTAGTGGTGAAGCACGAGGTTGCTGAAACAGTCATGCTTTGACCTCTATTGTTATATTGTTATGTCCTGTTTTAACTCAATCTCTCCCTTATTCTTTAAAAAATTATTTAGTTATTTCTTGTGTTTGTTTTAATTAAGGGGAAAATTTTTAAAAATTAGGGTATATAATAGTAACTCTTTTTGATTTCCTATTAACTTGTTTTGAAGTCCTCTAATACTCCCACGATCTTGTTTTGACTGATTAGACTCTGTTCTATTCTGTATGATAGTATCAAGTTTGAGGGTATAGGCAACTACTTTGAAGGCAAGAAAATTCACTAAGATTCCCATTCTGGTTTGACTATTGTCTCCTTTGGAAGTCCTGTAATGTTTACAATGCCTAAGTTTTATTGGTCTTGTTCTCTACTGTTTTGTCCAACTTTATAATATCTAATGAGATAGACAATTCTTTTTAAGGAAACAAGAGACAACGTTGATAACCATTGTTGATAACCTTGTACTCTGTTCTACATCATGTGCTATGTCTATTCTTGGTTTTGACTGACAGCTTTATTTTGCCATATTTGACTTTATTCTCTCCCTCCCCCAAAAGTAATAAGCACTAAGGAGTAATAAAATCCAAAATGTGTAAATTTTGTTATAAAAAAGAGAGGGGGGGAAAAGGGGCTCTAACGGATATAACAGCAACAGTGGGTTTAGGGGTGTTAAATAGCTGACTATATCAATGTTTTTGGATCATTGAACACAGCTGTTTGTCGTCTCTCTGTTTGAATGTCCACTTTGTATTCTTTGATACTGTGATTTGAGCAACTATTTCCAAGATGATAATATGTAATCTATCAACAGGTGATTTCTTACTGTTATGTTTTTTTTTGTAGTTCTGTATTATGCGTACCCTTACACTGCTTTGTTTTGTTTTATGTTTTTCTCTTTTTCCTCTTAAATGAAATTTTAAAAAATAAAGAAAAATTAAGTATTTAATGAAATAAAGCAAGAAATAAGTAGAATAGTTAGAGAAATGCTAAGCACCGCCAAAGAAAAAACAGATGGTGGAATGGAAGAACAGAAAAAAGGGGAGAATTGTTAGATGGAGAAAATAGAGAAAACATAGAATACATGAAGCAGGTTCAAAGAGATTACCAGAAAACTAAAAACTCTGTAGAAAGCTGGCATAACAGCTTGAAAAAAACTAAGGATAGATTATCAGAACTGGAGGACAGATTTGTAAGGTGGGAGCATGAAATGAAAAACTTCTTAAAAATAACACTAAAACAAACAGCAATAATACAAAGACTAGAAGATGATAAGAGGATCTATAACTTAAGAATTAAGAACATAAAAGAAGAAATAGGAACTCAAACAAATGAACTACAAAAGCTATTCACAGAAATAATCCAGGGGAATTTCCCTAATCTAGCAAAAGGTAAAGAAGATACTCAGATGTATGAGGCATACAGGACTCCAGCCACCTACAACCCAAACAGAGCTACACCAGGCATATAATCAAAATTCCAGAAATCCAATATAAGAACAGAATATTAAAAGCCATCAGAGACAAGAAACAGATCACTTACAAGGGAACACCCATCAGAATTACAGCAGACTTCTCGGCACAAACTATCAAATCACAAAGAGCATGCGGGGAGAAATAATTCAAGTTTTGAAAGATTATAACCTCCAGCCAAGATTGATATATCCTGCACAACTGTCCCTAGAAATTGATGGAAAACAAGGTGCTTCCAGGATGAAGAGGAACTGGGGGAATTTTCAACCATCAATTCAACTCTACAGAGAATACTGCAGGATACTGTAAAAAAGGAAAATATCAAGATTCCTGAAATAGTGGCAGAGAGGCCACAATGAATGGAGCAGAAAGCAAAATGAAGAAGACAAACTGACAACAAACGATAGAAAAAGATCCCAACAGAAATGAGGCAGAGAAGATTAGATGGTAGGAACAGCTATTTTGGAGAAAACAAGACATCATAATAGCTAGTGCTGATTTAGTATCATCTTGTTTTGAAGTCCCATCAAACATGTATTCTTCTGTCTCCATTGGTTTTAATGTGTTGTATCTTACTGGATTTTATTATATGTGGTAATATAAACAAAAACTTTTATAGACAAGGAGATTATACAGAAACCATTGTTCATTTTCTGTTTGTTGATTCTAAATACCCTGTAATATTGTCATTCTCTTGAATGGTTTTACATTGTCTTGATATGTTTGATGCTATGGTATACGAAGTTATACCCAAAGATTTTAAGGGAAGAGACACTACGGTAACTACTATTATGTCGAAATTATCTTGTGGTGAAACACTATTTTGCTTAAATGGCTATGTTTTGACCTGCACTGTTTTGTTGTTATGCCCTCTTTTTATCTCAATCTCCTTTTTATTATCTACTTTTTCATCTTTATCCTTTTAATTAAGGGAAAAATAAATAAAAAATAGCAGGATATATTATAGTAACTCACATTGATTTCCTATTAACTGGATTTGAAACTCTGTATTGCTCTCACCATGTTGTTTTGACTGATTTTCCTGTATTCTGTTATGCTAGATAGTACCAAGTTTGAAAGTATAGGCAACAACTATGAAGAAAATAAGATTCATTGTGATGCCCATTTTGGTTGACTATTATCTTCTTTTGAAGTCCTCTAATGTCTCCAATGATTTGGTTTTGTTGGTCTTATTCTTTACTGTTTTGTTCAATTTTATTATAACTGATGATATAGGCAATTCTTTTTAAGATAACAAGAGGCATTATGGTAACCATTGTTGATCACCTTGTATTTTGATTTTACATTATGTATTATGTCCATTCTTTTGATTTGACTGACTCTGTCCTGGTATGTCACATTTGGTTTTACTTTCTTTTTTTTTTCTTTATTAAGGAGAATAGGTAAAACAAATTTTCACAACAAAATAATAAAAAAGTAACAATTGTTGTTAAATTACACATCATTATCTTTAGTCACTCAAGTACAAAATATGGGCATAAAAATTTCTTCAATCAATATTAGCACAACCTTTCCTATTCAGTGAACTAAGTGGCACTAATGGTATAACTAACTTGCATTTTTTTTCTTTTCCCTTCTATCCTTTCTCTTTAAGGGAGAGGATGAGATAAAGGGGGGCATAACAACATAACAATACAGGTCAAAGCATGACTGTTTCAGCAACCTAGTTCTTCACCACCAAATAACCAGACTTAATAGTAGTTACCATAGTGTCTTTTTCTTTGTAATATTTGAATATAACTTCCTATGCTATAGCATCAAACATATTAAGACTGTGTAACACCATTCAAGTGGATGAAAGCATTGTAGAGTATTTAGAACCAGCTAACAGAAAAAATGATCAATGGTTTCTATATTATCTCTTTGCTTATAATAATTTCTGTTTATACTACCACATATGATAAAATCCAGCAAATTACAAGATGATGAAATCAATGGAGACAGAAAAGCCATAGTTTGGTGCGGCTTTAAGACAAGATGGTATTAAATCAGCACTAGCTATTATTATGTCTTATTTTCTTCAAAGTAGCTGTTCATTGCATCACAGGCCATAATATCAAACAACCCAGAATAAAGCCTTTCCAATTAATGAGTGAAAATTTTATAAGGCTTCAAGGCCATATAATGGGGAATCATGGTTATCATGTACTTTTATATGTTTGAATCATTTCCTACACTTGGGAAACTATTCGGTGTTCACAATGCAAGTTTGATTTAGTTCACTTATGAGTATGGTTTCTTTTTTTAAAATATTTTTTAAATTTTATTTAAGGAGAAAAAAATCAGAGAAAGGGTACAAGTTATACAGATTTACAGAAAAAAATAAACAGTAGGAAATCACTAGTTAATGGATTACATATTGTCATCTTAGAAATAATTGTTCAAGTCACAAAATTAAAGCTTGTAAAGTGGACATTCCAACAGTGAGACTGCAAACAGCTCTGTTCAATGATCCAATAAAACTCAGTTATATCATTTTCTATCTTATACAATTAAATATACATACAGTTATATCATTTAGAGCACTTTCTTTTCCTCTCTTTTGTACAATGACAATTACACATTTTGGGTTTTGTTGCTCCCATAGTTCTTATTACTTTTTTGGAAGGGAGTAGAACCAAATGTGACATAACAGAACAGAGTCAATCAAATCAAAAGGGTGTACATAATAGATAATGTAAAAGCGTAATACAAGGTGATCAATAATGGTTACCATAATGCCTCCCGCTATCTCTAATAGAATTGCCTATATCATCAGTTATAATAAAATTGAACAAAACAGTAAAGAACAAAACGGACAAAACCAAAACATTGGAGACATTATAGGTCTTCAAAAGTAGATAAAAGTCAACGAGAATGGGCATCATAATGAATCTCACTACACAGCTGTTGCCTAAACTTTCGAACCTGGTACTATTAAGCAAAACAGAATCAGGGGACATCAGTCAAAAACAAGATGGTGAGAGTAATACAGGGCTTTAAATCAAGATAATGGAAAGTCAAAGTGGGTTACTATAATATATCCTGCTATTTTTTATTTATTTTTCCTTTAATTAAAAGGATAAAAATAAAAAAGTAAATAATGAAGTGGAGATTGAGATAAAAGAGGGCATAAGAGCAAAACAGCGCAGATCAAAACATAACCATTTAAGCAGAATAGTGTTTCACCACAAGATAATCCTGACATAAAAGTAGTTACCATATTGTCTCTTTCCTTGAAATCTTTGAGTATAACTTCGTATACTGTAGCATCAAATATATCAAAACAATGTAAAACCATTTAAGAGAATGACAGCATTACAGGGTATTTAGAATCAACTAACAGAAAATGAACAATGGTTTCTGAATAATCTCCTTGTCTTTAAAAGTTTTTGCTTATACTATCGTACATAATAAAATCCAATAAGATACTACCTGTATAGACCAATGAAGACAGAACAAAAGCTTGATGAGACTTCAAAACAAGATGATACTAAATCAGTATTACCTATTAAGACGTCATTTTCTCCAAAATAGCTGTTCCTATAATCCAATCTTCTCTGCCTCATTTCTGTTGAGCTCTTTTTCTGTCATTAGTTGTCAGTTTGTCTTCTTCATTTTGTTTTCTGCTCCATTCATTGTGGCCTCTCTGCCACTATTTCTGGATTCTTTGTATTTTTCTTTTTAAGAATATCCTGCAGTATTCTCTGTAGAGTTGAATTGGTGGTTGCAAATTCCCCTAGTTCCTATTTATCCTGGAAGCACCTTGTTTTCCATCAATTTCCAGGGATAGTTGTGCAGGATATATCAATCTTGGCTGGAGATTATTATCTTTCAAAGCTTGAATTATTCCCCCCCCCCACGATCTTCGTGATTTGATGATTTGTGCAGAGAAATCTGCTGTAATTCTGATGGGTGTTCGCTTGTAAGTGGTCTGTTTCTTGTCTCTGACAGCTTTTAATATTCTATTCTTGTATTGAATTTCTGGAATTTTTATTATTATATGCCTGGGTGTTGCTCTGTTTGGGTTGTAGGTGGCTGGGGTCCTGTATGCCTCATACATCTGAATATCTTTACCTGTTGCTAAATTAGGAAAATTCTCCTGGATTATTTCTGTGAGTAGCTTTTGTAGCTCATTTGTTTGTGTCCGTACTTCTTCTTTTATGTTCTTAATTCTTAAGTTATGGATCCTCTTATCATCTTCTAGTCTTTGTATGATTGCTGTTTGTTTCTTTGTTACTTTTAAGAAGTTTCTCATTTCATTCTCCCATATTACAAATCTGCCCTCCAGTTCAGATAGTCTGTCCTTAGTTTCTTTCAAGCTGTTGTGCCAGTTTTCGATAGAGTTTTTAGTTTCCTGGTAGTCTCTTTGAACCTGCTTCACGTATTCTATGCTTTCTCTGTTTTCTCCATCTAACAATTCTCCCCTCTTTTTCTGTTCTTCCATTCCACCATCTGTTTTTTTCTTGGGTGGTGCTTAGCATTTCTCTAAGTATTCTGCTTATTTCTAGCTTTAGGTCATTAAGAACTTTATTCCTGAACTGATCTATGAGGCTCTCTTGATGGCGCTTTATGTCTATTGGTGCGGTGTCCGGTATTACTGTTTCTCAGGATTGGGGGCCGAGGACACATTCTTGTTGCTGCCTCTTCCCATATTCTTTGTTCCTTATATATGCAAGCTTATATAGGAGGCGCAGCTTCCCTCCCTGTCAGCTACAACCTGATCGAATTGCGCAGGCTAGGTGTTCCCGCCAACCGCAGCACACCAGGAAGTTGCAGACCAGGCAGCCTACACAAGGCCCGCCCCTCCAGGCCACCCTCAGGGTCTGGGATCTGGGTTGTGCTAGCCCACTGGGTCTCTGCCAGCAGCATCACATAGGCTAGGCACTTCTCACCAATCCCGCTTGAGAGGGGGATACGTGGCTGAAGTCGCTGCAGCACCCCGCTCCCGCAAGTCTGCCCAGTCCCAGAATGTCTTCTGCTGGAGTCTCATTAAACTGTGGAAGAGTGTCAGTTTCTCTCACTCACCTCACCGCAAGTCAATGCACAGCTCCCCGCCCATCCTGTTTTCAACTCCGTTCACCGATTCTCATTCTCAGAGCTTCCACGTGTCTCTCTCCCTGCCAAGCCGATATAGACGCAGCCGCCGCATGGTGGGAAACCCAAATCGTGGCTTCCAATGGTGGGGGCTCCAGCCTCCACACTGAGACCCCTCTGTTCCTGTTCTAGCACCAGGACTTCATTCACGTTGGTTTCTCTCAGCCCAGTTCATTTCTGGGTCAGCAGAGCATATCTCCACCTGCTTATGACTCCTTATTCCGCACCATTTCTGAATTCTAAGCCAAGTCTTTCAGAGAGCCTCTGTAGCTGCTGCTATCTGTCCACCATGTTCTCCCAGAAGTCCATGAGTATGGTTTCAAGCTGCACCCGTTTATTGATAAATACCTCAATGTGATCCTTCTTTATAGGTGAGTAGTACTCCATTGTATAGAAATACCACAGCTTTTTTATCCATTCCTCAGTTGATGGACATTTGGGTTGTTTCCAAGATCTAGTAATTCCAAATTGTGCTGCTATAAACATAGGTGTGCATATGTCACTGTGGTATAATGCTTACTGTTCATATGGAAAGATGCCTAGAAGTGGAATAGCTGGAACAAATGGGACTTCCAATCCCAGCTTTTTGAGAAATCTCCAGACTGACCTTCTCAAAGATTATATTATTGTTGGGATGGGCTGGATGTTTGAGATTCATTTTGGTCTTTTGTTTTGTCATTTTCCTATATTTTCAAGCTTCAAGTGTTGTTCCAAGTGATGGAGAGAGGTCCTCCAGGCTGGGATGGGTTCTGTGGCTTGGCTGGACTCACTGTTCCCAGCAGGAAGCCACAGCCTGGTCCCCAGGCAAGGGCGAGAGCTCTGCCAGGCTGACAAGAGATTCCCTGCCTCTTCTCAACTCACTGGCCCCGACTGGAGCCATGGTCTGGTTCCCGGGTGAGGGACAGAGTTCCACTGAACTGGGCGGCATTCTGTGCCTCTGCTGGACTTACTGGTCCCAACAGGAAACCTCAGCCTGGCCTCCAGGCAAGGGAGAGAGTTCCCCCAAACTGGGGCAGGTTCCATGCCTCCACTGGACATACTGGTCATCACAGGAAGCCATGGCCTGGCCCCCAGGCAAGGGAGAGAGCTCCGCCAGGCTGGGATGCGATTCCCTGCCTCTGCTCAACTCACTGGTCCCGACTGGGAGCTGTGGCCTGGTTCCCAGGCAAGGGAGAGATGTTCAGCCAGAGTGGGGTGGGTTCCGCACCTCTGCTAGACTTACTGGTCCCCATAGAGCCAGGGCCTGGTCCCCAGGCAAGGGAGAGAGTTCCACCAGACTGGGCAAAATTCTTATTTTTTAAACCAGTAACTCTTATTTTCAGTTCTCTTTGACACTTGAAAATTATGTATGTAGCCTTCTTCCAAATGGGTGTACAATGACACCCTCCTTCTCTCCAGACTTGAATACCTACCTATTCCACATCTCAGTTTGAATGTCTGCTAGACACCTGAAACTCAACAAAACCAAAATCAAACCTTAAATTTCCTTCCCAACCTTGCTCCACCTCTAACTTCCCCATCTCAGTTGGTAACATTATATTTACAGTAGCTTGAATTTCATCACTTTGGTGACACCTTTGATTGTGCTGCACACACTCTATCACCAATATGCAGTCAATCATGTTGGCTCTATAATATATATTCAGCAGTCAACTATTTCTCACCATCTTCACTGCTGCCATTAACTTTTCTGGGCAGTCACTTCATGATCCTTCATGTGCCTCACAAGATAGGTCTCATGGCTTTTATCTTTGCTCCTTGCAATCTGTTCTTGACACAGGAGCCATAGGAGCTCCTTAAAACATAAACCAGATTATACTTTCCTCTATTCAAGTATCTCCACAAGTCTAGCTTCCCATATTACTCAGAGTGTAAGTCAAAATCCTTACCAAAATTCCCCCAATTTTCTAAAGGATCTTGTTCTACCATGACCACTGCTCCCACCAATACTCCTCTCCTCCTGCTCTTCCACTCACACACTCCACTCCAGTCATCCTGGATACTTTGTTTCCCATTCAAATACCAGGCTTTCTGTCTTCTAGGATCTTTGCTTAGGTTCATGTCTCTGCCGAAAATGCTTGTTCCTTGCCTTCTTTATGGCTAACTACATTGCCTCCTGAAAATCTTCTCAGATTCCAACTATTCATTTAAACCTGCTTGTCACACCCAATCCCATGCTTTTAATGCATTTTATCACACCCTACTTGTAAGTTCTTTCTATAGGACTTATCATCTTCTAATATAATACAGGTCATGTATAAATTTATATATAGTTTTTCTTTTAAAATTATATTTAAATCCATAAATAAAATATTGTATTTATCATTCATATATGTTGTTTTGAAATACATATGTACATATGCAAATATAGTACAATATCTAAACAAGTTAATGCATGTGTCTATTGTTTCACATATTTATAATTTTGGGGGCTAAAAACATTTAAAATCCATTCTCTTAGTAATTTTTAAGATCTATTTGCTGAGATTTGGATCTAGTTTGAGTGTGTCCCCCCTCAAAATTCATCTGTTGAAATTTAACCCTGAGTGTACAATATTAAGAGGGTGGAAATTTGTTCAGAGAGAGACCTTTGGGAAGTTATCAAGATTAGAAAAGATCACCGGGGGGGTGGGCCCTATGACTGAACATGGTAGACTTGGAAGAAAGAGAGAGACCCCAGAGGACACACACACACATGCCCGTGCACACACACAAGTGTTCATTGACTCTTGCTATGTGATGGCCTGGGCCATATTGGGATTGTGCCATCAAGAGAGTCATTACCAGATGCAGCTCCTTGAGCATCTAGAACTATGAACTTAAAAACCCTCTTCTCATATAAAGTTATGCAGCCTCAATTATTTCACTGTAGTAACATGATACGAACTAATACTCTCTGTGCTGTCACTTATGATGGTCACCATGTTGTACACAGAGCTCTTAAACTTATTCCTCCTGTCTTATCAAAGTGTTTTGTCTTCTGTGCAATATTTCTTTAACCTTCCCATCCTGCCACCCAGATCCTGGTGACTCTATATTCTGTACCACAGGTTCAATGTTTTTAGATTCCACCTATGAGTAAGATAATGTAGTATTTTTGCTTTTTACCCCTGGCTTGTTTTTCTCGGCATATCTCTCAGGTTCATCTATGTCACTAACTGTAAGATAGACCTAGTTTATGGTTCATTTTCTTCTGTAGTATAAGCACCACATAAACAGAGATATTTATTAAAAGACAGTATTTGCGGGGGGCTGGAGGTTTAGCTCAGTGGCATAAGCACCTGACTTGCAAGCAGGCAGCCGTGAGTTCGATCCCTGGTACTGATAAAAAGGAAAAAGACAAAAAAAAAAAAAAAAAGACAGTATTTGCTATAAAGGAGCAATCAATTAATATTTGCTATTAAATGAACAATGCATAGTACAATCTAATATTGGAGAATTTTAAGCATAGCATGTAATCAACATAGTCTTAAAATTGTTCAGTCTTTGTAAAAAGGCAAAAATGATCAGCTTAAATTCCTTTCCCAATATTTAATATAGTAAAGGACAGAATTTTTTCATTAAATATTGTTTAAGGACTGGGAATGTAGCTCAGAAGCAGAGTATTTACTTAACATCACAAGGTCCTGAATTTGATCCCCAGAAGCACAATATATAAAGAAAGAAAGAAAATAGTTTTATTCAATTGTTCACTATTTGTAGAATTCTATTCTCAACTGTTCATCATTTTGGTAAATAGTATTACTTTTAAGGAGAGTGCAGGGAAAATGAGAAGATCCAGAACAAAATACTATTAAGTAGACTATTCAAAGGCTATGTGTTACAACAGTGCTGATATAGAAGCAGTTATACAAAAAGACAAATTCAGTAATTTTGAACTAATTAAATAGAGCATAACTACTTCAACTTCCAATTGCAAGTAATGTACTTAGAACTTTGTAGACTGGATTTTACTAGGCCTCTTAACAATTTTTGCTGGTGAATACTAAAACAGACATTTAAATTTATAGTAAGTTTAAACGATATTGCATTTCCCAGACTTGTTTGTTTGGGGGGAGTTGGGGACAAAGGTGCTTAAATATTCTCCACTATTTAAAATACTTCTGCACTCTGTCATTTCAGTGTTTTCAGAAAGCTACTGAGAATAATGCTTTGGTTGTGCCTAGTGCCACAGTAAGGGGATGCAAATGAACAAAGAATATTCCAGGCATCTAAAAATTAAAAGTTAAAACCAAGCCAAAGGCAACCTGAAGCAGGTAAGAGGAGTCTGTCCAGGCTAGTAGAAGTACATACCAGGGCTACAGGGTCAGTGCAGAGCTATGTAGCTGCTTGCAGTCTAACAAAGTTTCAGAAAACAGTATCAAGAATTTACCTAATTGAAAATTAAGATAATAAGAAAGGTTAACAGATTTAAAAATTATTCCCTTTAAAGGAAAGAGAATCATAGCTCTTAAATAGAAGATTTTTTGTGTAGCATTTTACAACTTACATATTGTTTCCATGTATATTACCTCTTTTTTTGTACCAGGGATTAAACTTATGATCTTGCACCTGCCTGGGCAGGAGCTTTGCCGCTTCACTGTAAATTGTTAGCTATTACCTCATTTTGATCATGACTGAGTTGTTTACCAAACAATTTAGATCATAAGAAAATGAAAAAGAGTAGTTTTTCCAAGTTGTCTTAGTTACTTTTTACTCGTTGTTGAGACAAAATACCTGGCATTCAAAGTTAGGGAAGGAAAGACTTATTTTCCATACTCAGTTCGCTCCAAGACAGGGTGACATGGAGGGGTTGCAGTTCATGGCAGCTGCAAACTGCAAGGCATGAAAGGGAAAGAGAAAGACACACCCTTCCCACCATTACATCATATCCTGGCTCCACCCCTAGGTGGGTGTAGCACTCACACCACCAGTTCGCACCACACAATGAACCAATCACAAATGCTAAATTTGGTTGAGTTCATAACGAGGCTTGGGGGCCACTGACAGAAACCATGACATTCCATCCTTAGCCCCCAAAAACTCATGCACATCCTTTATGCAAAAGACATTTAGTCCATCTCCAAGAGTTGACAAAGTCTTAACATTTTCAGCATTGCTGAAATATTCAAGTCCCAAGTCTCCTCCCACATCTATGGCAAACTCTTAACTATGGCAAACCCCTGTACAAATGAAGCAAGGTTAAACATTTCCAAAATGCAAAGGCACAAAATAAACATTACCATTCCAAAAGCTGCAAATGGGAATACAAAGCATTAGAAACAAAGAAAGTCCAAAATCCAGTAGGGCGAAGTCCCAGAGTTCCCAGAGTTCCATACTCAGCGTGTTTTAAGCAATTTGCTTGCAAGCTCTAAAAGGGTAGTTCCACCCCCAGGGATTCAGCTCCTGCAGCTTCTGGGGATTTCAGATTCTGCAGTTTCTCTCTTAAGCCCTCTCTGCTCAATTTTTTTTTTTTGTACTGGGGATTGAACTCAAGATCTGGCATTTGGCGGGCAGGCACTTGTGCCACTGAGCTAAATCCTTGGCCCCTCTGCTCGATTTTTGCAGCTTTCCTTGGATGATCCGCATTCCTGGTTTATAAAAACTTTTGAGGTCTCCACTAGGGCTTTACCCTTTCGTATTTACATATTGTACTCTCAAGGTCACACTGCTTGGCCTATCAGACCTTTTGCATTCAGGACTTTTGCATTCTTATCCTAAGAACTTGTACATTTTCTTTGCACCTAAAATCAGCACCATGTGGAGGTCACCAAGGTTTGCTGCCAACTGGAGCAGTAGCCAGGCTTTTCTCTCTTTTGCCTCTAGGTGTCGAGTACCCGGATCCCTGGGCTTTGTGAACCGACTGTAAGGAACAGATTTTCTATGTTGCCACCATTCTGGAACATGGGATGGCCATCACCATTTTGTAACCTTCTGTGGCCTGTGTTGCCACTCCAGAATCTGGAGCTCTATGGATTTCTCCTCCCAGCAAATTCTTTCACTTTTGCTCATTCCAGGCTGCTTCCAGGGACAGCCCCAGGCTATCTTTTTTATTTCTTTGTTCCTTCTCAGCAACTGAGGTCTCATCTCTATCTTTACAGTCCACAACTTTACTGGAGCTCCCTTTCTAGACAAAAACACACACACCTTCTTCCTGCCATTACATCATATGCTAGTGCCACCCCTACATGGGTGTAGCACTCACATCACCAATCTGAGCTTCAGACAATGAACCAATCACAAATGCTAGATTTGGTTGAGTTCATAATGAGGCTTGGGGGCCACTGACATAAACCATGACAAATGTTAAATGATATTTTAAAACCTTTTTGTTTAATGATTTTTCCATAAGAATACACTTCAGATGCAATACATATAAAAATTATTATGATATAATTATCACACTGTATTATATACTGAGATGGTCCCTAATTTTATTTGTTTTGTTATATTTTATTTTGAATGTAGTAAAAATACAACAGAGCAAGACAGAACAAAGCCAATCAAGACAATGTAGTCACATTGGTACAGAACTTCACCATTTTTTCCTTTTATCGGTACCGGGGCTCGAACTACGACTGCCTGCTTATAAGGCAGGCACTTATGCCGCTGAGCTAAATCCCCAGCCCTGGTATAGAACTTCAAAGCAGGATACGGATACTGGGATAGTAGTAATAGGTACTATAGTATGTCTCACTATCTTCACAGTAGTTGTCCAGTCAATTAGGTGTAGCAAAATCAAACCAGTAAGAGAACATTGTAAAATCAATTGAATGAGAATAGAGAATAGAGCAAAACAATCATTACAAAACATAACAGTGAAAATAGCTTTTGCCTTCAAAGAGAACATAGAAGGAAATCTCCCTTATTTGCAATATTGCATATGGTCATCCTCCCAAGAGATGCTCAGAACTCTGTCCCCAGTTGCTAATGGGGATGGGGTAATGGGAGATGTTTGATTCTCAGCCCCCATGTGGGTAGGCTCACGGGAACAGCTGACTGGTTCTCCTCCCGGTGGGTACCAGGGGCGCTTACCAAGGGGGGGGGGGGCAAATTGTCTTCTTGTGCTCCCAATTTTAGATATTGTATCATTAAGTATTTTACTAGGTAAATAAATATAATAAGATGTACAAATGTATAGAGTTGCATGAGGAAGTGTGCAGAGGGAGACTGCATGCTGGAGACAGAACCTTTCAGTTCAAGGTCTGGAGTTCCTGCAGTGTTTTGTGCAAGTTTGTATCAGGAGGTACATAGGTCTGGGATGAAAGGCTAAAGAGTCTATGCTGGAAGGCTGAAGGATCTAAGGCAAAAGCTGAGGAGTTTGTGCTTAAAGCCAGGAGATAACATCCAAGCTGAAGGCAAAGACTGGACCTCTCCAAAGAACAAAAGCAAGTCCATCTTTCTGCATTTTGTCTTTAGACCATCCAGGCAACAAGCCACTCTAAAGCAGATTCTCTATACCTAAAATGTAGAATGGTTGAGCCAACCTAGCTAAGCTTCTACACTCTCAAGTTGACACGATCAATTGACAATTAAAGATATGGCTGAAATTAAAGGAAGATGAGACAAAGCTGGCTGATAATGCCTTGCTTGAGCACAGTCTGTCTCCCAAGAATGTCCACAACTCACTTTGTCCTTTTCCCAGAGTTAGTCTATCTTCAATGTCCTTCATTTACTAAACCAAGAACCAACAAGACCAAAAGAAATATTTCCCCTTACAATTAATAAAATTGCTCCTTGTTTTCTATATATTCAAGGACCTCATGATACAAAGGAGGACACAGACAAATACATAATTTCAGTGAAGTACTGGATTAAGGTTATTATCACAGAGTCTACACAGTCTACTGAACAGATGAACCCATAGTTTACTTGGGGTGGATTCAGAGATAATTTGTGAAAAACAAATTGCAGCTGCTGTGGTTTGAATCTAAGTGTTTCGGAAAGGCCCATGAACCAAAGGCTCGAAGGCACTATTGGAAGGTGAGGACCTAGATGGAATGGATCCTTGTGGAGAAAGTTAGATCACTGGGGACCCTTGAGGGGCACCTGGGGACCCAGCCTCTCCTCCCTCTTTCTCCCTTCTCCACTGCCATGAAGTGAGTCTCCTCTGTGATGCACTGCTTCACAACAGGCTCAAAAGCAATAAAGCAGACCCTGAGGGGAAACAAAACTTTCTTCTTTATAAGTTGATTTTTTCTCAATTATTTCATCACAGTGACAGAAAGTTAACAACTATATCTTTTTAATAAACCACTGTATTCAGAAAGGAAAAAGGGATACAAATATGGAATTAGTAGAAATGGTTATTGAATTTATTTGTTAAAAATGTTCTAAAACTCAGTGTGGTGTTGATCACACAAGTCTATATAACAAGAATTACTAATTTATATATTTTAAATGAGCAAACTATAAAATACTTTAATTATATTTCAACACAGCTGCTTTTTAAAGTTCACCATAGTACTAAAGGATATGGATAATACCTAAATTGGGTCCTTAATTCAAATAACTGAAGGGCTAGTATTTTTAAAAGATTTCTAACTCATAAAGTAACATGTAGGGCTAAGTACTTAGTACATTTTAAATAAAAAATTAAACAGGTAAAATTTAAAAACTTTAAAACTTAAAACATTGCATGTAAATCATTAGCAGATAAAATACAAAACGTGGCACAAACAAGGCTGAGATAAATCCTACCAAACATAAAGAAAATGTTATTATGTATGAGAAAACAAGGAGATCAAGGTGTGGTGGTGCAAGCCCATAAATCCAGCACTCTGGGAGACTGAGGCAAGAGGCTCACAAACTGAGTCCAGCTAGGGCAAATTATGATTTAGTAAGACTCTGTCTCAAAAACAGAGAAAAACAGCTGGAATGTAGCTCAGTGTGAAGGCTCTGGATTTAATCCCTCGCACTGCAAACAAACATGAAGGTGAAATATATGATCTTTAAAAAACTTTTTGCTGAAGTGTATCAGTCATTCTTAGTTATTTTAGATGCTTGTTTTAATGTTATCTTTTTTCCATCTATTGAAGAAGCTATTTCTAGGTCTGCAGTCCTAGAGAGGGAGCCAACAGAGCCCTGGTAGGATCAGGTCTCTCTCAAGGAAGCAGAAAGCTGTGTGAGTGTTGGGTGTTGCAGGGTAGTGGACATCAAACACAAGTGAGGCCCAAATAACTCTGAAGCACTCAAGTGTCCAGAGTAGGTACAAGCCTGAAAGCAGGGAGACTTGGGGACTGCATCACTCCCATCACTATCCTCTCAAGAGCCTAATTTGTTTATTGTGTGTTCTTTGTTAAAAAAAAAAAATTGAATATCCAGTTTATTTTTGAGGCCAGCCTGTGGAGCACAGAGGGGGAAAAAGTGGGTTTCCACCCTCAGTGATTAGGGCTCCCCTCTGCTGAAGATGCCCCAGAGAGCTGTTCCCTGAGTTTGGGCTGCTGGGTCCCCCTCCTCGTATCTGCAGACACACTCCACGTCCATGTCACACCTGACTGTGGCCACTCAAGCTCCCAAAGCGGGAAGAAAACCTCCAGCAAAGAAGAAAGGACCTGGACTGGAAACTGCCCAGCATGGGGATGCAACCTTCTCTCCCCTGCATGCTAATCCCACTTCTGCAGTGGGGCCAACCTTAGCCTGCAGTCTGCTGACGTCCTAGGTAAACCGGGGACCAGAGTCAGCCTAACGTCCTCTCGGTAGCCAGCAGCACAGTATGCAGTGACACATGGCTGAAAGATGAAGCAGGACAGCAAGCGGAGATCCAGGGGAGGTGAGAGACAGACCTCCCACACTGTCCCTGCCAAGCTGACCTGTGCACTACAAGTGGTGGATGGTGATTCTGCGGCAGGTGTGACTTAGAAAGCTGAAGGTGGCGTAAGGTAGGAAAGATCGTCTCTGAAGATGGAGAAGAGATGTGCAGCAGTGTTGGAAACAAGGAAAAAAATGGAGAAAACCTAAAACAGACTTTGGTCAAGGTTGAGAAAACCAGCTGGCTTTAATACACAGTGAGAGTGTCAGAGGCTGAAGGTCACATGGAGGTTGGAGCACGCAGTCCTGTGCAATGTTACCGAGGCACGACTCTGAGCTATGCTCAGACCTAGGTGCAGACTCACAGGAGTGGGTCACCGCAGTAGAGTTTGTTCTGGTTACAACACTCACTGTCCTCTGCTCCACTGGTTTTTGTGTCTGGCCTCCACTTGTGAAGGAACGTAAAAAAGCCTCTGACATCCCAAGATTATGTTTTTGGCAAACCTCTTTCTTTTGAAGATTGATGAGCCTCTTAAAATCATAAATTACCTGTGTATTATTCATTTTATATCTTAAATAGTCCAAAGTTATGGCAGATAAATGCTTGTGGCATAAATGAGAGGGTGAATTCTAAAGTTTCTAGGTTTATCTGACTTTGTGATTGCTTGCACCTTCAAAATAAAATATCATGAAAAAGTTTAGTAATAGTAAAGAGTTTTTGTTTTATACAGTAGGTAGAAAAAGAGTAAGAATGAGTTAGTCTAACAGCCCAACAATTTAAGACCTTAAAACATAACTTTGAGTTAGAAAAATTTCTTTTGCTTTATTTTTTGGTATTAAGGGTTGAACCCAGGGCATTTGCACTGAGCTGCACCCCTCAACCATTTTCACTTGTTATTTCAAAACACAGTTTCATTAAATCACTAAGGTGCCAAGGCTGGCTTTGAATTTAAAATCTTCCTGCCTCAGTCTCTGGAGTGCTGGAATTACAGGCATGCACAACAACATCTGACTACTTTAAATTTTTAAACATTTGTTAGATATAAACAGTGATATGCATGTTTCTATCCCATACTATTCCGTGAGGATTTAAAATTGCTGTGTGATCACAGAAAAAAACATATAAGGCTCTGATTTAAAATAGTACTATTTACAATGAGGCATTAAATCGCTGAGGCTATTTAATGGTGAGCAGAGGGGGGTCTCACAAAACTACAAAATGAATATGGAACATCAGGTCAGAAGTTTAACTAAGTGATTCAGTGGGAGGCTAGGGTCCTTAGTTTGTAACATTCTCAGCCTTGGCAAGAGCAGGGCACACAGATGATATGAGTGCTACACCCACCCCAGCGGAGGCTTATATACAATAAAAGGCAAATTAGGAGGGACTGATTTCTGGTTGTCTAGAGGAGCTCCAGACTTTGCCTTCAGCTTGGACATGGTCATCTCCTGGCTTCTGGCACACACTGTTCAGCTGTGGTCTGGGACTCTTCAACCTTCATTGTAGACTCTTCAGCCTTCTGTCATAGATTCCTTAGCGTTCAGTGGCAGACCAATTGGCCTCCTGATAGGGACTTTCATGGTACACCGCAGTAAGCTCCAGCCCCTGGGCTGGACCCTTCTGCCTCCAGCATTTGGACACACCTTCTGCATGCTCCTGCATCCAACTTTGTGACTGACCATTGTAAGCCAATCTTGTAATTTCTTATATGTTTGTATATCTTGTATTATATCTGTTTCTCTAGTAAACCCTGACTGATATAGAGAGCAAGAGAGAATTCTTCCCATGTGATAGCCTCTGTCCTAACTTTACTCTAGCATTGGCTTTTTCTGGGTCTCAAGCCTGCCAACCTTTAGAGATAAACACGATTAGCTCTTCTGGTCCTTACGCCTCTGAGTTTGGGCTGAAATGCACCATAGGTCTCCTCAGTTTCTAGCTGGCTGGCTCACTCTGACACTTTTGGAATTTGCCAGACTCCAAAATGAGCCAATTTCTTATTATACATTATTGCATAAAATGCCTCCCTCCACCCAGCCAGTACACTTCAGTTTGTTAGTTGCCCAGGTAATAGTTCCTGTTCTAGATCCAGATGATCCTGTCTCGTAGAAACAGCTGGTCACTATGATGCACAACTCCCCAGCTGACAAGCCATTCTGCCTCTTAATTTCTTATTTGCTTATCCAGTATAAGCCTTGGACTACCAGAGATTGGGGCCTGATATCTGGGAATGATCCCGATCAGTGCACATTAACCTTCCTCCAAATCCTGGGTGTCATTTTGTTGTTTCTGCTTGCCAGGAAGACCAACCATGCTGTCCTCTTTGGTTAACAGTCATGGCTCTCATGAATGGAGCAAGGACCTCTCCAGGTCCCAAAAAGAAGGCATTCAAGATTTTTTAAGTCCTCTCAGAGGTCTGAAGGAGAATCCCTGGCTCCTCACTTGAGCAGCTCATATTGGACCTCAAAGAGGGGAGGATGAAATCTGTCTGCCTGCCTGCCTGCTTCTGGTAAGACCCTGGGGCACCCAGTCCTGCTCAGTTTCAGCAGAAGTTGATCAACTCTTGTTAGTTAAGGCCAAGGGAAGAAGGGTTAGAATGTTTAACCTCTGACTGTTTGCTGAATGAAGACATGAGTGATTGGTATGGACAGGGTAAACAAAGGATGCTCCATCTGTGCACCAAGACTGGGAAGCACTGGTTGTAGTAACTGACTGGGCTCTCACCTTTGGCTCTGTGGCAATCAACATATGGCTTAATGGAGGCCTCACACCCTCTGTAGCTAAGTTGCACCTATGTCCCCACCAGGATTGCAGCTAGGAAGGCATCTGAATGGTTGTTCTCTGAGGGGAGAGATTGTTCAAAGGTACACAACATACACTATATGGAGACAGAATGGGAACTAATTAGTTAAAACCCACAGTCCCTAACTACAGGAAAGGGCACTTTTATGGAGTTAAAAATGAAACCAGATCACTCCCTGCATCTCACAGAAAAAAATAAAAAGGAAAAAGAAGTCCATTATTTCTGAGAATTCCACTTTGACATCTTTGTTGGCTGGTATAGCTACTCCCAACACCTATAGCTTCACTCCTCACTCCTGACTTGTCTACTTCCAATCAGTTGAACTGGTTCCAGCTAGCCATTGCCTGCATTTAGCCCACAGAGGCTCTCTCTCCAGAGCCTTCTGATTATATGCCTATCCAGGTCAGATGGCATAATCTAATGCCCACCCTAGATGATGGTCAATAATTCCTTCTGAGCACTACATTTTGGCTGAGGGAAACTTGGAATGTCATCCTGGAAAAGTGAGTTGTACCTTTTTGGGCCTGACTATATAGGACAGACAGAGCTCTATCAAATTGGGTCCCTGAGACCCCATGGTCATTGCAAAAGTTGGGGTCAAACCTGTGACTTTCCTGGTGGACAATGGAGCAGAACTCTCTGCCTTCAAAAGTTCCCTCTGTCAAAAAGTTGCCATCATTGGGGCAACTGAAACTCTTGTCTCTCACTCCTGCCAGGCACAAACTTGCAACCTGGTAGGACATCTCCTTCACACCAAGCCAGTCAATCTCCCTCTCATTTAACCCTGCACTTTCAATTTTGACCATTCCCCAAGAAAAAGATGATGCATCTACCTGAGACAGATAACCACAGTCTTGAAGTTCTAAAAATTCTCCTCCCTTCATCATCAGGGCTGGCTATCAACCATACCTCCTTACTGTGACCCCTGTTGCTGTCAGATGTCACAGGAAATGTAAACAGGCATCTACCCTCTGCTTGTGAGTTGCTCCCATAAGCCCCTTCACCTGGGAAAATCCAGAGATAAAAGGTCAGTTCACTTTGATGCAGTTGCCATTAGGGTTTAAAAACTCTCACATCTTGACCCTGCACCTATGTCCTCCAGGACAAGAAAGTCATCCTAATCATCAAAACAAACCCACAAGGCCATGTGAGAGGCCCTCAGATTCAGCCCAAGCCAGGAAAGCTTTATCCTATTCTGTCTGACATTTACCAACCCTAAGCTGCCCAGCCAACCACAGCTCCACCACCACTAGTTCTATCTCCTACACCACAGCCTCCTGCTCTATTGTCAGCAATCCCTGTCTCTGTTTAATACTGAAGAAGACCACTGTCTTAGTTACTTTATGCTCATTGCTACAACAAAATACCTGATGCCCAAGTTGGGAAAGGAAAGGTTTATTTCTTACAGTTTTTGGAGGTTTCAGTCCACACTCAGTTGGCTCCCAGGCAGGTGGGCATGGCTGGGCCGCCTTTCATGGTGGCTGCAAACAGCAAAAAGGAACCAGCAAAGAGCAAGACACAACCTTCTTCCTGCCATTACATCACATAATAGCTCCACCCCTATGTGGGTGGAGCACTGACACCATCAATCCAAGCACTAGACCATTAACCATCACAAATGCACAATGCAAACTCATGAGGCCTGGGGGACACAGACATAAACCATATTTTAAATGGGTCCTAAGCCTTGTTAAAGTCAAAAATCCCCACCACTGTGATTGATCCTGATGCTTGGGTGAACACAATCTTCCCTGGGCACATCCAAACTGGAACTGTAATGTGACAAAGGGCCATAAAGCCTTAAATAGGTACTCTACTCCTCCCCTAGAAGAACTCAAAGAGTGAGGCAAGAAGCCAATAAACATGTCTAATGATACTGAAGTGACCCATTGATGCTCCCACTGAAAAGAAACTCTGCTGAAGCAGATCCTGTGAGATTGATGGACACTTTATCAAACATGAATTCCTGTATGTCCTTCCATATACCTATCCTAGGATATGACCAGCCTCCTTCACACTTGGGTCCACTGTCCTGAACTTGCTATTGACTCTGACTTTATAATGGGAGGAACTATAGTGCCTGCATCCCCCTGAAATGCCTGATAATCATAACCCTGAAATTTTGAACTCTTTTCCAGAAGTATGGAAAAACGACTTACCCCCAAGGATGCTATCAATCATCCCCCTTTGGTGATTGAGCTCTGTCCCAAGTTACCTGCAACACACAGTTACACCTCTTTTAACTATAAAGCCAGTTCAAGTTCTCTAAGCTACCAATGCCAACATGATTGGCCTCTGAACACATTTCCTACACAAAAGTGCTGACAGAAACTGGTTACAAGAAAAAAATTCCATAAACTCTGGAGCTGCTGGCTTCTATATGCTTACTCAGATTGTCAGTCCCTGGGACCACCCAATGGCCTCTAAAAGCTAACTCGTTTGTTTGCCTCCATACATTAACTGATCAAGAAAGCAGACAAAGTCACCTTAGACTGAGACATAACTGCCCAGGTGCCACATGCTGTACTAAGATGAACTGTTTTAAAAACTGGACTCCTTGATAGATGCTGAATACACCCTGTTTATGAATGGAAGTAAATGTTTGGAATGAAGTTCTACAGGTTAGATATGCTGTGGTCACCTTGGACAAAATTATTTTGGCCAAAACTCCTGCAGGGATGATCTGCCCAGCAAACTACCTCCTGTTTCTACTTGGAAATCTGCCACCAATGATGCAAAATAATCCAGTTCAGAGGCCTAAGCCTCCTCCAGGGATCCGATTGACTAAAATCCCTATAGTCCTAAAAGATCAGAGCCAGACCTGCCCCCACCATTTGTTCTTCAAGCTCAAGTTGCTGTACTGGCACCTATATCCCTGCAGCCAGCTCAGACTTAAACCTGTGTATTACTGGCCCCAACCTCCCATTCCCAAACTGCACTGAGGAGAAAAGTTTGTAGGGTCCTGCTACAAAAACATCAACCCTAGATACAGCCTACACTTGATCATTGGCAGTGACAACAGACCTGCATTTGTAGCAGAGTCAACTTGAAAACTAGCTTAAATAAAAGCTGTATATAGCTTATAACCAGTTAAAAGATCAGCATTCAGGGATGAATAGAAATCCCTGCACGCACATATAATACATAATAACTACCTCTACAAGTTTCAGAAATCCAGCCTTACATCTGCTGAAAATTTAAGTTGGACAGCTCCTCCAAGACTCACTCTGGAGAGACAACGCACACACCACTGAAGCCTAAGGACATCTTTTACAGGATTGCTCCATACCTATTCCACTCAATTTTTGTATCTTTTCAGGCTTCTTACCCCACTCCTTGCTTCCCTGACTCCTGCAAGACATTTTGTTAGTTACCTGGATTATGTTTACCCTAGTCCTTGCTCCCCCACCCACTGCTAGCTGTCTTTTTTGCCTTAAACTATGGATGGTTGCCCCTGGAAAATAATTCAATCAGACACTTGGCCAAGATTAGGTGAGCATCCAAGGCACACTGGACACTCTCCTAGATCAGATTAACTCCCTCACTACCTTGCCAGAGTAATGTTACAAAACAGACTGGCTGAAATTACAATTGGGCCTTGTCTCAAAAGATCACATGTAATATGCCCAGCAAAGATTTTCTGAGGAAACTGAAAGAGGGGGGAAATTTAGCAGAAAATGCCCACCCCTCAGCCAGTATACCTCAGTTCCTTAGTTCCCCAGGAAATAGTTCCTGTTCTATATCTAGTTGCTTCTGTCTCTTTGAAACAGCTGGTCATTGTGATGCACATTGTACAAACCAACCCCCAATTGACAAGCCATCCTTTGTCCATATTTCCTGCTGCATATCCAATACAAGCCTTAGACCACCAGAGAGGGAGGGCTGATATTCTAGGAATGATCCTGATCAGTGCTCATTGACATAAAATAAACCTACCTCCAAATCCTGGAGGTTGTTTCAATGTTTCCACTTGCTATTGCAATATGTACAATCTTATTGGCCTGGGGTCCTAGAGGCGAGGAATAGAGGCCAGGAATATTCACATTCAACCTGTTGAATTAGCAATGACTCCTTTCCTAGCATCTTCACAATTATCTGCCAATTTTGGTAACCAAAATTATAATCAGTTCCTTTTCTAATTAATTGCTATAAAGTAAAAATTAATTGTAGAATCTAAGTGGTAAGTAACCTATATAATTTTTACCACTTTTCACGTTTGATAATTTTTATAACAAAATATTAAAAATGCATAGGTTGTAAGGAACAAAATATTTATACCAAATAAGACACTGTTTATAATAAAATAGTATAACCTTGCTAAACTGGCTGTTGAATGGTCCCCAAAGGTCTAGGTTACCTTGGTTACCATCTTGCAGTACTTGTAGGGGGTAGATAAATCTTTTGGAGGTGGAGCCTGGCGGAAGATGATAAGTCACTTGCAAGTGCCCCACAAGGAATATTGGTACTCCTGCTCCTTCTCCTTCTTTTTGCTTCCCACATATGATGAACTGAGCAGCCTATTTCATTATACACTTTCACCACAATGTACTGTGCCATCACAACCCAGAAGCAACAGGCCAACTTACCAGGGACTGACACATTTGAAACCATGAGCCAGAACAAAACTTTTCTTCTAAAAAGTGGACTGTCTCAAGTATTTTGTCATGGGGAGAGAGAGGTAATACATCAGCATTTTAGATAAATTTAGCTTGAGTCCTTCTAAATATAACATATTGAGAAGAATAAAGAGCACAGTAAAATGTGAAGTTTTCTATAATTACATTACTCTTTTCAAATACCCTACTCAAAATGTGTCTCCCCCTCACCACAACAACCTCACACTTACAGGAAATACCCCACTGTCCACCGCCCTTACCTGGAAAGGTACTTGGAGGTATCTTTGCTTTAATTTTTTATAGTCTCAGATTCAGCCACAAGTTGAAAATTAATCCAGCCACTATTCCCTCTCCTTGCTTTGTTATCCAAAATCTTACTGTACCAGTTAATATCTTTCTGCTCTTACTCTTTCAATCCTTTTCTTAGTACGTTTTTCCTCCTACAATATTTATGAGAGGCTTAAGAAGCTACATCTCCAAAATACTCCTCTATTCTCTCAGATACATGGATAACTTCTTTATGGCAATTCCAGTTGTGGATATGCCTTGGGTATTACTACTCAAAGTGCTACTCTATGAGATGTGTGTTCAGAGAATGAGATGAGGCACTTTCATCAGAGAGTCAGTCAACTAAGTATGTATGTAGTATGTATGTAAGTCAACTAAGTATATATGTAAGTATGTAAGTGCATTCACCTGGGGCTTTTTTTCCCCGAGCAAGAGTTTCTGTTGATTTACATTCTGTCCCAGAACGCTTACCTCCATGTGGCTGATAATGAAGTTTGTGGACTGGTACTCACCTGTAACCCAGCTTTTTGGGTGGACTAGATGGAGTAACAGTGATTGGAATAAACATAAGGCAACTCTCTGTATCCCCATACCAGCCAGTAAGGAAGGGCAGAGAAAGATCTGTCAGAATTATCCCCACTTAATGTTTTCCTTATGCTTCCAAGACATGAACTGTGTGGGTTTCAATCAGTTTGTGTCTAAAGCACTGGTTTCCAAATCATTGATCTTGAACAAATTGAGAACTGTGCAATCAGTGTAGTAAACTTTCACCAATTAAACAAAAGTAAACAAAATAGAGAATGAATTAGCATGCTTCACAAGCTTCTTGGTATGAACTGTTTTAGGGAATTTTTTTTTTGCAGTCGTGGAGATTGGAACTTCTGATTTTGTTATATTTAAAAGTTTGATAGATTAGATAATTCAGAAATATTCACCCTCTTCACCTCCATGGGTAGAGAATCTTTTTCTTCCTTAACCTTGGGTTTGCCATATGAATATACAACTAATGGGATATTAGCAGGTCCTTCAAAGGTCTGAAGGATATTTGTGCTATTGTGCTTACTCATACTCAGGCTAGCCAGCAGATATCAATAATAGGATGAGAGATATGTGAGATATACCCATGGAAACAAAACTACCCAGAAAGGTTCAGCCAACCACCCACAGGCATGTGAGTAAGCCTCACCTAGATCAGTGCCACCCAGCAGAGTCCAACCACAGGTAAGGAGCCCTAATCAACCCTCAAAAATTGAGTGAAGTAAGTGTTTACTCTGGAATACCATGAGGCATTCTATTTCATTACATAAAAAGACCTTAGACATGCTTCTTTAACACTGTGGATTATTCATTGTGTCAACTTGAGAAGTTTAAAATACTAACTAAATTGGCTCAACAATTGTACACCTCAGGGTATAGGGCACCTCCTTAGGGCAGCCTATGGCCTGGATGGTGTAAAATGGAAATGATGAAAAATGGACGGGCTCCTGTTATTCACAAGAGCTCTGGTCTTTGTCTTCAGCCTGGATGTCATCCCTCGGCTTGTAGCACAGACTCTTCCTCATTGGATCCTCCAGCCTTCCAGCGTAGACTCCTCAGGCTTCCATCACAGACCCATCGAACTCCTGATACAGACTTGCATAAAACAGCGCAGTGAACTCCAGAGCTTGAACAGAATCCTTTGGTCTCCCGTGTACTGACACTCTCTGCATGCTTACTCATCCAACATAAGCCAATCTATTAATTTTGTATACATTTGTATGCCTTGTGTTATATCTGTTTGTCTAGTAAAACCCTGGCTGACATATATGTCTACAATGGGCTGGCAACATAATATGTCTCTTGTTCTCTTCATAATGTCTCTTGTTCTCTTCAAAATAGCTATCCATACCTTCACACATATTGAAATTAAATAATACAATTTAAGTGTGCAGGATAGAAAACCATATTACTGAGTTTTTGTTGGATCATTGAACAGAACTGTCTGCAATCTCACTGTATGAATGTCCATTTTGTATGCTTTAATTTTGTAATTTGGACAACTGCTTCTAAAATGACAATATGTAATCTATTAACTAGTGATTTCTCACTGTATATTTTTTTCTTGAAATTCTGTACTACTTGTACCCTTTTACTGCCGTGTTTTTTATCTTTTTTCTCTTTAAATAAAAAAAGAAATTAAATAATACAAAACAGACAAAAACCAATCAAGCAAAGAATAAAAGTATTACTGGACTTCACAATAAGATGATAGGAAATCAACAATGGCTACCACAATGTCTCCTTTTCTTCAAAAGGTTGCCAAAGGTTTTAGAGCAACTAGTCTAGATAAGCTTCATGCTTCTCCTTCACTTCTCCATGTTCAATGAAGTTAAAGGGAGTTGCTTCCCAAGAGCAGTTACCTGTGATAGTAGAGAAGCAGGTTCACAGAAGGATGGTGGAGCTGTGTGATGAGAAGGAAGGGATTGGCATGTGAGAGGAGATTGAGGTGGAGAGACAGCAACCAAATTAGTGGCAGGAAATCCCTATTTTAAATCCCAAGGTCCCTGGAACTCACTATATCCTACACCTTTTTGACTCCTTGAGCTATCTTGGTATCTTCCAATAAATCTCTTGCTTCTCTCAAATTGTTCCAAAAAATGTTTCTATTTACTGCAACTTAAGTTGCAAGTTAACTAACCCAGTAGTATTTGTGAGTAGTACCAAGCTCGGACATTCACATTGGCATACAATAATTCTATTATAACCCATCTTCTCGCTGAATCTCTAATTTAAAGGGTAGATAAAATTAATTATGGGAAGCAAAAGTAAGAATTTTCCCCCACAATTAAACCTCATAGTTTCCTACACTACTTAATAGTATTACACCTCAATCTAAATATGGATGCTTCAGAGAGGTTTCAAATACCTTTCCACCGAAAAGCTTAATTTTCAAAATTCAATTCATGACCCCAAAGTAATAACTTCTGATAACTCTTTAATAATTTCCATTAGCTTCATATTTTCTGTTTTTGGCACTCTATGCAAAAGTGCTGCCTCTGATGAGAGGCCCAGTAGCAGGAGCTGTGGGAGGAATCACCAACGGTAGAGACCAAGAGACTGAGTAGGAGATGAAGGCTGAGCAAGATGTCTCACAGGAACATGCAGTCAGGCCTTCTAAACAGTCGTTAAAGAGCCAGTGCCTCTAGATCAGCCATAAGCAGGGATGCCTCAGCAGAGAAGCAGTGGCAGCCAACAGAATGAAGACTGAAGCCACCCTGAATAGGGAAAAGGACCATCTCCACTCTTCTTCCTCTGGGACTGACATCAGGAGTGGGAGGACCACGTATGCATTTCAAGTCTTGAGAGCCACAAATTGGCCTATACTAAATAGAACCATATTGTCCTGATAATCAAAAGTAATGGAGTAAGATCAAGCTGTATTTAAGCATAGAAGCAGTGGCAGTGGACATTGCAGTACACCAGCACAGTTGACAAGAGGTTTTTTTTTTTTTTTTTTTTTAATTAAAAAAAAATTTCCAGTACTGGGAATTGAACTCAGAGCCTTCACACTGAGTTTAATTCCAGACCTTAAGGTTTGTTTTTGTTGCTGTTGTTTTGATACAGGATCTCACTAAGTCTCTTAAATTGCCTAAGATGGGATTATAGGCACGTTTTTCTTTTTCTTTTTGAGACACAACCTTGCTAAATTGCATCAACTGGTCCTGAATTTGTAGGATTCTTCTGCATTAGCCTCCCTGGTATCTGGTATGTTAGGCATGTGTCACCAGGTCTGACAAACAACAGTTAATTTTTTAGAAACTTCTGCTCGTATCTGAAATATTCCTCAAAGAATTTGTTTCTTATTATCTCTAGGAACAACATATCTACCTAAAAAGAGATCATGGTGTAGATTTAGGATGGCACCTCCTTGGTCACTTCTGGAGAAGTTCTGATTCCATTTCTGATCTCGATATTTAATAATAATTAACACCTAAATACTTACCACGTGCCAGTAGGGACCAAGGTAGGTATCTTTTGTCATTAATGTCAGAAAACCAGATTTATAATTTATTCTACACACATTTTATTTGGATTTCTATCTTTAATCTCCAAGAAAGTATTTTAGGAACCCCAATCTCATTAGTGCAAATTCTGAAACACTTTATTCTATGTTTTTTTCCCAGAAATAAATTTAATGTTACTTTGTTTCTACTTTGGTGATTGAGACGCTCTTAATCCTCAGATGACCTCATAATTTGGATTCTAGAGTTCCCATTAGACTTATTTTTAGGGAGTATATTCTTTAAAAATCTTTTTAAACAGGAAAAGATTATGTATTCTATTTTATAATTTGTGAAATTGAAGGAAAAAATAAACCAGTAAAGGGTACAAAATACACAGGCATAGTTGAGATGTAAAATTTAAACTTTTCCCTCTTTAGACTTTCTTTTTATTTAGCAAAATAAATCACTGAAAAATCATATAGCAAGAAGAAATCTAGTAAAACTGTTAAATCGCCCATTTAGAATACTGTATGACTCCTCAAATATAATTCTCCTTGAGAGATGACTGTCTTATTTTAAAAGACTTCACAATTTCCTATTATAAGTAGTTTTAGAATTTAAACATGTTTTTCATCTAAAAAGTGATTGTTTCCAAGTAATATTCATTCATTAAACTAACACTGAGAATCTACATGTACTAGACATTGCACCTAAAGCTGAGGGTGTAAATTAAGACTCTGTTTCTACCCTAAATAGAAATTTAGTCTGTTGCAGGTTCAAATGTCCATGGGTGAGATACACCATGTGTTGGGTAAAGTTAGAGTTCCAAAAGTCCCCACATGGCTCAAATAAGATAGAACAAGACAAGTCAAATTAAATTATGATACATTTATACTCAAGAAGAGGAAATTTTAAAAAGGAAAATAAAAGGCCTGTGGGAGTGTTAGTGAGGAGAACCAGGTTAAACACCACGTGTAACACCACAGCCTACAGTTCACCCCAAATTTACCAACTACATGCAGCTATTGCCAAGAAAACTAATTTTGGGGTGGATTAATAAAAATATTCAAAGAAAAGAGAACATTTTTATTTTGTATTAGTCAGATGTTGGGGGGACTTACTACAAATTGAAAACAGAATCAATTTTATTTTTTAATTTTAATTATAAAGAGACTAAAACAAAACAGAACAAAGCAGATCAGAACAATGCAGTCAACACACTGATTTGTTTCTAATTTAGTGATTGAGAAACAAGACAACAGAAAATCAACAGTGGCTACCAGAATGTCTTTTGTTTTATTCTAAATAATTGTCCATATCTTCACACACAATGAGTTCAAACAAAACAAAATAGTATAAAACCGATTCAAAAAAAAAGAATGAAGGCATAAAGCATTACAGGACTTCAAAACCACACAATAGGAAAATCAACAATAGCTACCATAATGTATCTTGTTCTTTTCAAAATAGCTGTCCATACTTTCAATAATATTAAAATTAAATAATATAAAACAGGCTACAACCAATCTAAACAAAGAATAAAAGCATTACTGGACTTCACAATAAGGTGATAGGAAATCAGCAGTGGTTACCATAATGTCTCCTTTTCTTCAAAATAGCTGTTCATACACATATATCACACATAATAAAATCAATTCTTATAAATTATTTAGGAGAATTTCTAAGAATGTGTAAACCTTTACATGTATATCTATCCTTTCTATAGTAAAGGGAAAAACAAAACAAAACAAAAAACAGAAAAATAAGAAACAAAACACAAAAAAATAGCAATAAAGAGTCTAAAACAATGACAATATAGACTTTCAAAACAAGGTGGTAAGAGCATAACTAAGATAGTTATTTTGAATATTTATAATCAAAAGAGTTACTCAGATTACTATATATAAACATAAAAATTGACCTGATCCTATGAATGTTAACAGATTTTTCCCAAGAACTAATAAAATTGGTAGCACAATCATCTTAGCTATTTTAAGTGTATATATACAAATATGATATCATTTTTGTTTTCCCTTCCTTCTTTTCCCCTTTTCTGTGAGATATTTTCCCCCTTAGAGCAGTTTCTTACCTTTTTACAACATTTATTGAAGATTTTCTATCTTATTTGCTCTTTCAGATTCTTACATTAGGCAGACAATATGATATTTACATTACGGAGACAATATGATATTTTATTTATTTCACTTATGAGTATCGTCTCAAGTTGCATCCATTTACCTATAAAAGCATCAATGTGGTCCTTTTTATAGCTGAGTAGTACTCCATTGTAAAAAATATCACATCTTTTTTAACCACTCTTCAGTTAATGGACATTTAGGTTGTTTCCAAGATTTGACTATTACAAATGGTGCTGCTACAAACTTGGGTGCACATATAACACTGTGGTACGATTTTTCAATTCTTCTGGAAATATTCCCAGATGTAGAACAGTTGGGTCAAATGGGACTTCTAATCCCAGCTTTCTGAGGAACGTCCACACTGATTTCCACAGTGGTTGCACCAGTCTACACTCTGACCAACAGTGCAGAAGAGTTTCTTTTCCTCCACAGCTCTACAGCATTTGTTATTGGTGGGTTTCTTTATCCTGGCCATTTCTTCTGGAGTGAAATGAAATCTCAATGTTGTTTTAATTTGAATTTCTCTAATGACCAATGATGCTGAATATTTTTTCATGTATTTATTTGCCATTTGTATTTTTTCATCTGAGAAGTATGTATGTATTTCAACTGCCATTTTTGGATTAGATCTTTGAATTTCAGGGGTCACATTTTATTAATTTTTTATTTCTTTTTTTTCTTTTTTTATTTAAAGAGAAAGAAAAAATACATGGAGATAAAAAAGGGTGGAAACAATACAGAATTACAGAAAAATAAATGGCAAGAAATTGCCAGTTGATAAGTTACACTTTGTCATCCTAGAAACAGCTGTTCAGGTTACAAAATTAAAGTATGTAAAATGACATTCAAATAGTGACACTGCCAACAGTTCTGCTCAATGATCCAACAAAAACTTAGCAATATGATTATCAGTCCTACAGACTTGTTTTATATCTCAAAGAGGGTAAGATTAAACATATCAAAACAGAACAAAACAGTTAAAAACAATTTAAAGAAATACAGATTTCAAAGCAAGTCCACTGGAGATCTTCACTGCCTATCTAATTATCTCCAGTTTCTTCCAAATAGCTGTCTCCATCTTCACACACATTAAATACATACTGCATATTATAGAACTAATCAAATCATTACAGGATGGTGAGGGCTCTTCAGGTCCTCAAGATTTGACACTGGGGAAGATGACAACAACTACCATCACATCTCTCACTCTCTTCATAATAGCCACCCCCATCCCTACACATGCCGAAACTGAACTTGAGACTAGACCAATATCACTCTGATCAGTGAATAATAGTATTGCTAGATTTTATATCATAATGCTACAAAATTAGCATTGGGTTTCTTAGTGTCTCTTCTTCTTCAGAGTATCTGTTCATTACATCTTGCATTATATAATCTGTTCCCGTAAATAGTTTTTTTTTAAATCTTCTCACATGTGAATTTCTACATGTATTTCCATCCTGTCTGTATTATCGGGAAAAACAAATCATAACAGGACAGCAAAACAAATTCCTAGAAAAACATGCAATGAATAAGACACAAGACCACAATATTAGGTGATCTTCCATAGTTACTATGCTTTCTCTTGTTATTTTCAATAGATATGTCCACATCATTGGGCTTAATATAGTTAAACATAGTATTACCTAGCTATTTTTTATAAAAACACAACTTTGAAAACATTGTAGGACTTGAGAGCTGTTAATAATACCAGTATGAATATCTTTTACATCTTGTCATCTCCAGAGTAGTTGTCTCTACTTTTAGGGTTGATACTATCAAGCATACAAAATTCAAATAAAATCAGCCAAGGCAAAACTGAGGTCTTATGAATCAGATTCAAATAAGATTAGTCATAGTAAGACACTATAAGTAATACAGGATCTCAGTCTAAGTTAATAGGAAATTAAGGATAGTTACCATGGTATAACCTGCTATTTTTGGGTCACATGTCTGTGCCCTCAAATCTGATATGAGTGAACAGACCAGAACAAATTAAATTCAAACTAAACAGGGTGATAAGACTACTGTGTCTTTTAAATCCTGACACACTATTTACAATGACCTCTGCCTTTTTTATAGTATATCAATGCTATCTATACTAAAGACTATAGCTTACCATCTCTGCCTCATGTCTGCTACTCCACTTTACTGCTATAATTTGTCCACTTTGCTCCCTCATTCCACTACCTGCCCTGTTCATTGAGGCCTCTCTGCCACTGTTGCTGGAATCCTGGTATCCGTTCCTCTCTTTCTCTGGAATGTCCTTCAGCACTCTCTGTAGGGTTGGGTTGGTGGCCACGAACTCCCACAGTTCCTCCTTGTCTTGGAAGCATCTTATTTCTCCATTAATTTTGAGAGAGAGTTTTGATGAGTATATGAGTCTTGGTTGCATTTTATTTTTCTTTCAGGACTTGGAATATTTCTCCCCATTCCCTTCTTGATTTAAGAGTTTGTATTGATAAGTCTGTTGTTATTTTGATAATTTTCCCATTGTAGGTAATCTGCTTCTTTTCTCTGGCTGCTTTTAATATTCTGTTCGTTTGGTGGATTTCTGGAATCTTGATTATTATATGTCTGGGTGTAGATCTGTTTTGGTTGTAGGTAGGTGGTGTGCTGTATGCCTCTTTTATCTGGATATCATTTCTTTTTGCTATACATGGGAAATTTTGCTTCAATATATCTGTGAATATTGTTTGTATTTCATTTTTGGTTGCTCCTGCTTCCTCGCTCACATGCTTTATTCTAACGTTATATATCCTTTTGTCATCTTCTAGCCTTTGAATTGTTTCTTTCTGGTCCCTTGTTATTTTTAAGAGGTCTTTTCTTTCAAAATCATATATCATAAATGTCTCTTCAAGTTTCAGAAGTCTAACTTTAGTTTCTGTCAAGGCATTTTGCCAGTGTTCAATGGAGTTTTTAGTTTCCTGGTAATCTCTTTGGATCTGTTTCATGTATTCTAGGTTATGTTTAAATTCTTCTTCAGAAGTTTCTCTTTCTTTTCTGATTTCTTCAGTTCTTCCATCTGTGTTCTTTTTAATCTCTCTTTAATTAATCTCTTTATATCTTGCCTCACTTGGATCAGGAGTACAGCTTTAAATTCATCTATGAGGTCATGGAGATATTTTTTTAATTTGGCTAATGCTGTGTCCAATATTGGATGGTTACTGTGCTTGTTCTCTTCAGTATTTACTTCTCCTGGACTTATTTTCTCATGTTGGGCAGCTGGAGTTTTTTTTATTTCTATCTCTTGTCATGTTTCTGGTTTCTTTCAGACTGGAGTGTCCTGGGGGGTCTCTGGCCTTCTTCATATTGCTTAGGGCCTTTCAGAAGCATGTTGATTTGAGTTTCTGCTATCCTCCCCAATTTGCTGTTATTTGGGGTAGGCAGTGATGCAGGGACGGTGCAGGCTAGCCTCCAGCCTCTGTGCCAGTCAATCCATAAATTAGGCTGTAACTTGTGGTTGTCACAGAGTCACTATTTTGTATCTGCTGATTGGATCCCAGGCAGAGGCTTGGTTCAGCCCCAGCAGATCCTGCCAGTTCTCTCTGTGCCAGAAACAGCTGATTAATGTCACAGTGGCATAGGACTCTGCCCAAATCCCAGCTGTCCTCTTCCAGATCTCTCTGTGCCAGGAGTGACTATCTAATGTCACCGGCAGTGGGTCTGCCCAATTCCAAGATGTCTTCCACTAGTTCTATGTCTCTGATGACGTCATGGTGCCGGGCTTTGCCCAATTTCAAGATGTCCTCCACCAGACCTCTCTACACTAGGGCCGACTGTCTGATGTCACCGAGTCGCAGGCTCTTTCCAACTCCAAGATGTCCTCCACCAGACTCTCCATGTTATTAATGTCACCGTGATGGCAGACTCTGCCCAATTCCAAGATGTCCTCCAGCCAGCCACAACAGCCATGGAACCCAGTCCCAAATACTCACCAGGACTCAGTGCAGGTCTTTGTCTTAAGTCTACTGCACACTACGCCACTTGCCTTCACTGCGTTCTTGACACAGCGCAGAATGGTCAGAAAATTGCATGGTGTTCAGCTTCAGAGCTGCAAAGTTTCTCTCAATCTCCTCCAGCACAGCCAGGCAGCCCTGCTGCTTCGCAGGGTCCCGGGTCTCAATTCCCAGCAGTCGCCAAAAGCCAATACAGCTTTTCCTCTTGGATCCAATGGTCAATGTGTCGTGTTAAAATGCGGGATTTGCAGACTCCCGTTATCAGCAGTCGCAGTCTCAGCATGACCTTAAATCCTCCCGCCACGTCATTTTGGTTAATAAGAATAATTATACATTGGTCTGTCCCTCTCCATGTTATTGTATTCTAGCATCTAATATGATTTCTACAGAGAGATTCTCCGCCCAATCCCCTAGCAAGCCGCCATTTTTTCTCCTCTCTTAATTCTTTATTTCTGTGTCCTAGATAGAAGTCCTTTGTCTGAGGGACAGTTGGCTAAGATTTTTTTCCCATTTCATGGGTTTTCTTTTCATTCCTTTGGAAATTTCTTTCAATTTGCAAAAACTTTTTAAGAAGCTGACATCCCAGTTGTTGATTCTGGGAAATATTTCCCATGCAATTTGATTTTTGTTCATGAATTCTCTGAATTCATGAATACCCCCATGTATTCAAGATTTCTACCTATTTTGTCTTCCAGTAGATTTAGTGTTCCTATTTTAATAATTAGATCTTTGATCCATTTTTATTTTAGTTTAGTGCATGGTAATAAGCATGGGCCTAGTTTTAGTTGTTGGCATAAGGAAAGCCAATTTTGCCAGCACCCATATATTAAAAGAGAATATCTTTTTTCCAGTAGACATGTTTGTCAAAGATAAGGTAGCCGATTGTGTTTGTAGTTGTAGTTGTATGTTCTAATCTATTCCATTGATCTTTAGGTCTATTTTTATTCAAATACCATGCTGATTTTATCACAGCAGCTTTGTAGTATAACTTCAAGTCAGGGATTGTGCTGCCTCCTGCTGTGCTTTTGTTGCCCAGAATTGCCTTTGGTATTCTAGATCTCTCTTAGTTCCAGATGAATTTTAGGAATGATTTCTCTAGATCTGTGAGGTATGCTAATGATATTTTGATTGTAATTGCATTAAATCTGTATAACAATTTTGGGAGAATGGCCATTTTCAAAGTATTTGTTCTTTCTATCCATGAACAAAGGGATATATTTCCATTTTCTGAAATCCTTTTAGATTTCTCTTTTCAAAGTATTATAATTTTCATTGAATAGAACTTTTACTTCCTTTGTTAGATTGATTCCTAAGTATTTCATTTTTTCAGATGCTATTTTGAAGGGTGTGACGTCTCTTATTTTTTTCTGTGAGTTTGTTGCTTGGGTACAGGTATGCCATTCATTTTTGAGTGTTGACTTTGTATCCAGCTATATTACTGAATTTGGTTAATATACCTAGAAGTCTTTCAATGGAATTTTGGGTGTCTTCTATGTAGAATATCATGTCATCTGCAAATAATGATAATTTAACTTCTTTTCCTACCATTATTCCTTTTATTTCTTGGTCTTATCTAATTGCTCTGTATAATATTTCCAGTGCTATATTGAATAGGAGTGGTGATAATGGACATCCTTGTCTTCTTGATTTTAAAGTGAGAGCTTTCAGTTTTTGGCCACTTCATATGATGCTGGTTTTTGGTTTGCCAAGGATGGCTTTTATCAGATTGAGATAAAAAAAACCATCTGTTTCAATTTTCTTGAGGGTTCTTATTATGAATCAGTGTTGAACCTTATCAAAAGCTTTTTCTGCATCTATTGAAATGATCATGTGATTCTTACCTGTGGCTATATCGATATGATATATTATGCTTATTGATTTGCATATGTTCAAGCATCCCTGCCTTCCAGGGATGAATCCCACTTGATCATGATGTATGATCTTCTTGATAACTTACAGAATTCTGTTTGCCAGTATTTTACTGAGAATTTTTGCATCTATGTTTATTAGAGAGATTGGCCTATAGTTCTCTATGGGTCTTACTCTGGTTTTGTCATTAGAGTAATATTTGCTTCCAGGAATGAGTTAGGAAGAACTGCTTCCCTTTCAATTTCATTGAAGAGTTTTAAGAGTATTGGCATTAAGTCTTCTTTGAATTTCTTGTAGAATTCCATAGTGAATCTATCAGGACTTGGGCTTTTCTTTGTTGGTAAAGTTCTAATTACACTTTCAATTTCCTTAATTGAAATTGAGTTATTTAGCAGTTTTACATCTGATTGATCTAGCTTGGTAATTCTTATGTGTTTAGGAATCTGTTCATTTCTTCCATGTTTTCAAACCTATGAGAGTAAAGGTTTTCAAAGTAAGTATTGATGATTTTATGTGTTGCCATAGGGTCTGTAGGGATTTCACCCTGTTCGTTCCTTATTGCATGAATTTGAGATTTTTCTTTCCTTTTAAAAATAAGTTCAGCAAGGGGCATATCAATTTTAATTAATCTTTCTAAGAACCAACTCTTTGATTTGTTAAATCTTTATATTGTTTTCTTGGTCTGTATTGCATTAATTTCTGCTCTGATCTTTATAACTTCCTCTCATCTTTGGGGCTTGGGCTTGACTTTTCCTTTTCCAGATGTTTGAGATGTATCATTAGGTTGTTTGCTAGTGTTCATCCTGTTTTCCTGATTTCAGAATTCGCTGCAATAAATTTTCCTCTGAGGACTGCTTTCATTGCATCTCATAGTTTCTGGTAAATTGTATTTGTATTTTCATTTGCTTGTAGATATTGTTTTATTTCTTCATTGATTATTCAGTAGGATGTGTTTTTAGTTTCTATGTGCTTGTGGATTTTTTGCACTTTTTTCTAGTTTCATGGCTCTATAATCAAATAACATGCATGGGACAATTTCAATTCTTCTGCATTTACTTACTCATGTTCTATGGGCTAGTTTATGGCTAGTTCTATGGTCTGTTTTAGAGACTGTCCCATGTTAAGCTGAGAAGAATGTGTATTCTGATGTTTTTGGGTAGAACACTCTGTACACATCTACTAAGTCCATTTGTTCACAAGTTTGATTGAGTTCTGTTATTTCTTTGCTGATTTTCTGTCTAGTTTATCTGTCTCTTTGTGTCAATGTGGTGTTGAGATCTCACATTATAATTGTGTTATTGGTTATTTGAATTTTCATTTCTATTAATATATGTCTTATAAACGTGAATGCTCTTGTATTTGGTGCATATATATTTAATATTATTATCTCTTCCTTTGAAGTTTTTCCCTAATATGTAGTGACCCTTATCTCTTTTTATCATGCTTAGTTTGAAGTTCACATTGCCTACAAACAGAATACTATGCCTGTCTTTTTTTGGGTTCCTGTTACATGAAATATTGTTTTCCATCCTTTGACTTTCAGTCTATGAATTTCCTCTTGTGTTAGATGGGTTTCTTGTGCACAGCATATGGTTGGATGTTGCGTCTTCACCCATTCTATTAATGTGTTTCTTTTAATTGGTGAATTGAAGCCATTTGCATTAGTGATTATAACTGATATATAGGGGCTTATTTTGTCATGTTATCTTGCTGCTGTTAGTTCTTTATCCTTCCCTTCTGTTTAATTGTTTGCCTTGCTTAGTAGTTTTTTTTCTCTTGGTGTTCTTGAAGTCATAGTTATTTTTACGACAAGAATATCTTTCAGTATTTTTTGCAGGGGTTTGTGGTCCTGAAGTTCTGCAGCTGTTCTTTGTTGTGGAAGTATCTGATTTCCCCATCAATTTTGAAGGACAGCTTTTCAGGGTACATCAGTTTGGTTGGAAGTTGTTTTCCTTTAGGATCTCAAATACTCTACTCCATGCTCTTCTTGATTTCACTGTTTGTGTTGAGAAGTCCACTGTAATTCTGATGGGATTTCCTTTATAGGTGATTTGTCTCTTCTCTCTAACAGCTTCTAATATTCTGTTTATATGTGTAATTTCTGGGGTTTGGATTATTATATGGTCTGGGTGTAGATTAATTTTGGTTTTGGCTAATTGGAGTTTGATATGCTTCACTTATCTGTATGCAGTTTACTTTCCCATGTTTGGGAACTTTTTGGCTATTACTTCTGTAAATAGCCTCTTTTAAAAAAATTATTTATTATTTTGAAGATAGTAAAATACAACGTAACAAGACAGAACAAAGCCAATTGAGACAGTGTAGTGAAATTGGTACAGAACTTGACAGCAGGTTATTGGGATAACAGTAATAGGTATCACAGTATATCTCATTATCTTCACAATAGTAGTTGTTCTTTCAATCACATATAGCAAAATAAAATGAAGTACAGAACATTATAGAACTTATCAAAACAGAATATTGAATAGAAAAGTACTATTAATTAGAATAAAGCAAAACAGTAGTAAAAATATTTGCTTCAAAAAATGGTAGAAGGAAATCCTTCTTATTTGCTATATTGCATATGGTCAACCTCCCAAGAGATGCTCAGATCTCTGGTTCCCATTTGCTAAAGGGAAGCAGGGGAAGTTGGATGTTTGACTCTAAGCCCATGCATTGGTAGGCTCACTATTGCTTAATAGGGAGGCAGGCTGCTTGCTTGGTTTCCCAGTGTCCTAAGTTCCAACATGGCATGGATCTCAGGAGACATCGGTGGTTCTCCCCCTGGGGCGGCTGCAGCCTGCCACACCACAGCCACTTACCAGGGAGGTGAGCTGGTTGATTGGTTTCCCAGTGCCCTAAGTTCCAACATGGCATGGATCTCAGGAGACACTGGTAATTTTCCCTCTGGGGCTGCTGCAGCCTGCCACACCACAGCCAATTACCAGGGAGGTGAGCTCCTTGCTTGGTTTCCCAGCATCCTGAGTTCCAACATGGCATGGATCTCAGGAGACATTGATGGTCTCCCTTTGGAGGGGCCATATGTAAATAGCCTCTTGATATCGTTTGTGTTATCACCTTGTTTTTCATTTATACCTATCAATCTTATATTGTTTTTCTTTGCATCATTTTGCAGCTGTTGAATTGTTATTTCCTGATTCCTTGTTATTCTTAAAAGACCTCTCCTTTCCTGTGCACTAGCTGCAATCTTGTCTTTGAGGTCTGAAAGTCTACCTTCAATCTTATTGAGGTGGTTTTTCCAGTTTTCAATGGAATTTTTGATTTCCTGGATCTCTTTGAATCTATTTCATGTATTGTAATTCTTATATTTTTTCATTCAAGGTTTTCATCTTTTTGCTGTGGTCTTCGATTTTTTTTTAACTATGTCTTCTTTTAATGTGTTCAGCATGTCTTTTATGATGCTTATCATTTCTGCTTTTACCTGGGAGATTATTTCTGATCTGAATTTCTTTACATTTTCAGGTAGTTTTTTCTTTACTTCAGGTGCTATCATTTCAGGAGTTTCAGGTTACATTTCTTCTATGTCCATGTCTCCTGGCTTTTTTGGGATGGGCTGGAGGTTTGAGATTGCATTTTGCTCTTTTGTTTTGTCACTTTCCTGTATTCTCCTGGAGGAGCTGAATGCAACGCACCAGTGGCTTCCTGGGTTGAGAACATTTCTCAGTACTGCATGGAGTTTCCCCAGTTAAATGGAGGCTGTTAGTCAGGCCTTAACAGGTTACTAGTGGCATGTGACATCTCCTGAAATGAGGTAAGTATGCAGATGTGTTTTCAGCACACCCTACATGGTACTGTGAAGCTCCTCCTGCTTGAGGTTATTAGGCAGGACTCTACCAGGTTCTGAGTGGCGTACAAAGCTTGAACAGCTAGATGGAGTGCACTGTGTAGGCCTTCAGCTCATGCCACACCAAACCTCTGCAGCTGCCTTGGTCGCTGGGTGGGGTCTTACCAGGTTCCGAGCAAAGTGCCAAGGTTTCACAGCTGGATGGGTTTTACTCTGCAGGCCTTCAGCTCACACCATTGAGTATAGGTGGTTTCCTGGATACTCAAGGTTGCTGATCAAGGCCCAGCCAAGCTCTGAGGGACCTACCTGAAGATCCAAGACTGATTGGGATGTTGGGTTGGGCCCTACCAGGTTCCAAGTGAGGGTGCTGAGATTGCATGACTGGATGGGGTTCACTGTGCATGCCTTTTAGTCCATGAAAGAAGGTTAAGTAGGCAATGATTGTAATTTGCAAATATTTACTAAGTTAGTGTGACAGAGGTTGATAGCTGTTTTTCAATACTCATGTATTCCTTTGTTCTTAACAGAAAAACTCTTTAGTTTTTAGTATGCACTTTTACAGTCCCAGTGTGGAACATGGCTATATCAGCCAAATGTCTGTGGTACTTCCATAAATGTTCCAAGGAGGCTACGCCGTTCTACCTTTTTCTTCAGTCCTGCTGCATGGAGCATGGTCATGCCTGGTGAGGATAGTGATCCCACCATACTTGAATGCAGAGGCAGAGGTTGCCCCCTAGAAACCATCCAGAATGAGATGGGGTTATCCTGCATCCTTAACATGCTCATTGTAGCTGCCATTTCAACTCAGAACTGTCTGTTTCTGAATATCTTATACATGAAAAGAGTTATTTTATTTTATTTTATTTTATTTATTTTATTTTGGTACTAGAGATCAAACTCTTGTCCTCACACTTGCCAGGCAGGTGCTTGTGCACTGAGCTAAATTCCTGACCCTGAAAAGAATCATTTTTAACACTGCTGTCTGGAGTTTCTCATATATGTAGCTGAATTTTGAGGTTTTTTTAAAGTATATTTTAGACATCTTAAGTGAAATGATTTACCTGGTGATAGTAACCTACTTCTGTATCTGTATAATGCAGATTGTTAGAACTCATTTTAGATATGGTAACTATTTCCGAAGGTAAAGGAAAAAAGAAATCTTTCAGACCAGTGACTTTCTTTCACTGGTCTAAATTCCTGAGCTAAATTCCTGACCCTGAAAAGAATCATTTTTAACACAGCTGTCTGGAGTTTCTCATATGTAGCTGAATTTTGGGGTTTTTTAAAGTATATTTTAGACATCTTAAGTGAAATGATTTACCTGGTAATAGCAACCTACTTCTGTATCTGTATAATGCAGATTGTTAAAACTCATTATCTAAAATGGTAACTATTTCTGAAGGTAAAGGAAAAAAGAAATCTTTCAGACCAGTGACTTTCTTTCAGTTCCTAAGATTACAATTTCAGTTCCTAAGATTTCTCCATGTGGATTAGTGAATTCAGAAATTAACATTTGAAGCTCCTCCTATGTGTGAGTTTTCTGATTGTGTCAATTTCAGTAAAAAAAAATGCTCAGTCAAATTGCATCAGTGTAGTTCTGGGTACACCTGAGATTTACTGAAGACAGAAGACCTACCTTAGGGCAGCTGGTCACTTGTATGGTACAAAGAGAAAAAAAGAAGAAAGACTTGTGAGGAACTCATTCTTTGCCTTCACCTTGGATGTCTCCTGGTTTCCAGCATAGACCCATTTGGCCTATTGATATAGACTCACACACAACTCTGCCCTGAGCTCCAGGCCTTCCACTGGATCCTTTAGCTCTCCAGTGCACATACAGCCCTTGCATACTCCTCCACATCTGACTCTTCAGGTGCCCACTGTTAAGTCAATTGTATAAATTCCACAGTATTTGTATATCTTGCATTAAATCTGTTTCTTTAGTAAGTACTGACTGATATATTATGATAATTATATGTGGGCTGCCATTACCAGATGGGCCCACTGTGAGCTGGCCCAATATTGGGCAGTCTCTTTGCCATGCTTTTGGAGTTTATTCTAAGACCAGCACTTCTAAAGTTACAATGAAGAACCAAGTGCAAATCAGTAAGTTTGTTACCAAAATTGGTGTTGCAAAAAAAAATCACCTTGATCCTGTATGAAATGACAAAAACAGCACTTCTGTTATCCTTCCTGTGTACCTAGTATAGTCGATGACTAGTCCTTAGTTTTTGCCTCAATGAAAATTTTTTTCTTCTGTAAAGTGAGGATATTGACATCCCAGCCCCTTGCCATCCTTACTCTTCTAGTCTACATTCCAGTTCCTATTAGTTGTAACTCCACTTTTATATTATTTTAATACCATTTTGTTACTTAAACCATAATTAACTGTGCTTTATATATTAGTTGGTTCTTTAATAATTTATTTCCTCAAAATAGTAAAACACATGGTAAAATGACTCCAACTCTAAAAAGAAAATAGAGCCCCTCTTCCATCTCTAACTCAGACACCCCTCCCCAGAGATCAGTATGCATGTGTGTGTGTGTGTGTGTGCGCGTGCGTGCATAGAAGGGATGTATATTCACAGAGATATATGAATATATATGATTGCTATGTTACTATTTGCATGTAAACTTTCACTTAAAATATCTTCAAGATTATACTGTATTGCCATAAGTAGATATGTTTCATTCTTTTTGAAAATATATTTCATAATATGTGTATGTGTGTGATTTTAAAGGCTAAAACCAATAACAACATTAACAACAACATTGTTGTAGACAAAATGCTTAAAAGCTTAATTTAGAACTCAATTTTGTTTAATTCAGCAAGCATTTAATAAGTATATAGCTTTTTTCCTCCCTAGTTCTGGGAATTAAACTCAGCCTTTGCATTGAGCCATATCTCCTGTACTTTGTGTGATATATATCTACATAGATATAGATATAGATATAGATATAGATATAGATATAGATATAGATATAGATATATACTAGAGATGGAATCCTTTAAAGTTACCCAAACTGGGTTCTAACTTTCAATCCTCCTGCCTCAGGCTTCCAAAGTACTGGGATTATATGAATGGATAACCTTTATACTTTAGGACAATTTTTTTAACTAAATAATTTTTTAATGAATAAGGGAGAGATTGAGATAAAAGAGGACATAACAACATAACAATACAGGTCAAAGCATGACCATTTCAGCAACCTAGTGCTTCACCACCAAATAACTCGATTTAATAGTAGTTACCATAGTGTCTGTCTTTGTCCTTGAAATATTTGAATATAACTTCATATACTGTAGCTTCAAATATTTTCATATCAAGAAGCCCAGAATAAAGCCTTTCCAATTAATAAGTGAAAACTTTATCAGGCTTCAAGGCCACATAATGGGGAATCATGATTACCACATACTTTTATATATTTGAATCATTACTTACATTAGGGAAACTATTCGGTACTCACACATGCGAGATTGATTTATTTCACTTATGAGTATGGCCTCAACCTGCACCCATTTATTGGTAAATATCTCAATGTGATCCTTCTTTATAGCTGAGTAATACTCCATTGTATAGAAATACCAAAACTTTTTTATCCATTCCTCAGTTGATGAACACTTGGGTTGTTTCCAAGATCTAGCGATTACAAATTGTGCTGCTATAAACATAGGTGCCAATATATCACTGTGGTATGATGCTTTCAGTTCTTCTGGGAATATGCCTAGAAGTGGAATAGCTGGAACAAATGGGACTTCCAATCCCAGCTTTTTGAGAAATCTCCAGACTGACCTCCACAAAGGTTGTACCAGTCTACACTCCCACCAACAGTGTAGGAGAGTTCCTTTTTCCCCAAAGCCTCTCCAGCATTTGTTGTTGTTGGTTTTCTTGATCCTGGCCATTCTTTCAGGTGTGAGATGGTATCTCAGTGTGGTTTTAATTTGCATTTCTCTAATGACCAATGATGATGAGCATTTTTTCATGTATTTATTTGCCATTTGTATTTCTTCATCTAAGAACTGTGCATTCATGTCAGATGCCCATTTTTGGAATGGGTCTTTGAATTTCAGGGGTCTGATTTTTTAAAATTCTTTATATGTTCTAGACAGAAGTCCTTTGTCTGAGGGACAGCTCACTAAGATTTTTTCCCAATTTGTGGGTTTTCTTTTCACTATGCAAGAGATTTCTTTTGACATGCAAAAACTCTTGATAGGATGTAATCCCAATTGTTGATTCTGTGAAGTATTTCATGTGCAGTTTGACCCTTGTTCATGAATTCTCTACCTACCCCTATGTCTTCAAGATTTCTACCTACTTTGTCTTCAAACAAATTTAATGTTTCGGTTTTAATATTTAGATCTTTGATCCATTTAGGTTTTAGCTTAGTACATGGTGATAGGCATGGGTCTAGTTTTAGTTTTCGGCATATGGAGAGCCAATTTTTCCAGCACCATTTATTGAAGAGACTGTTTTTCTTCCAGTACACATCTTTGGCCCCTTTATCAAAGATATGGTGGCTGAGTGTATTTGTAGTTATAGTTGTATCTTCTAATCTGTTCCATTGATCTTTAGGTCTGTTTTTATACCAATATCATGCTGATTTTATTACAGTAGCTTTGTAGTATAATTTTAAGTTAGAGATTGTGATGCCTCCTCCCTTGCCTTTGTTGCCTAGAATTGCCTTGGCTATTTTAGGTCTTTTCTGGTTCCCGATGAATTTTAATAGTGATTTATCAAGCTCTGTGAGGTATACTAATGGCATTTTGATTGGGATTGCATTAAATCTGTATAACATTTTTGGGTGAATGATAATTTTCAGAATGTTTTTCTTATCCATAAATAAGGGGTGTCTCCATTTTCTGAGGTCCTCTTTGATTTCTTTTTCAGGGTATTATAATTTTCCCTGAATAGATATTTTTCTTCTTTTGTTAGATTAATTCCTAAGTATTTCATTTTCTTGGAAGATATTGTAAAGAATATGGCTTTTCTTATTTCTCTCTCAGTGGTTTTGTTGTTAGTATATAGAAATGGTATTAATTTTTGAGTGTTGACTTTGTATCCAGCTACATTACTGAATTTATTTATTATGCCTAGGAGTCTTTCAATGGAGTTTTGGGGTCTTCTATGTAGAGTATCATGTCATTTGCAAATAATGATTATTTAACTTCTTTTTCTATCCTTACTCCTTTTATTTCTCTCTCTTGTCTAATTTCTCTGGATAGTATTTCCAGCCCTATATTGAATAAGAGTGGAGATAATGGACATCCTTGTCTTGTTTCTGATTTTAGGGTAAATGCTTTCAGATTTTGGCCATTTAATAGCATGCTGCCTGTTGGTTTGTCATAGATGGTTTTAATCATATTGAGGTAAAGACCATCTATTCCAATTTTCTGTAAGGTTTTTATCATGAATAAGTGTTCTACTTTATCAAGAATTTTTTCTGCATGTAGAGAGATGATCATGTGGTTCTTATTTTTGGCTCTATTTATATAGTGGATAACATTTTTTGATTTGCATATGTTTAACTATCCCTGCATTTCTGGGATGAATCCCATTTAGTCATGATGTATAATCTTTTAGATGATTTGCTATACTCTGCCAAAATTTTATTGATAATTTTTGCTTCTATGTTCATTAGGGAGATTGGCCCATATTATCTTTTTTAGTTGGGTCTTTCTCAGGTTTTGGTAGTAAAGTAATGCTTGCTTCCAGGAAAGACTTAGGAAGAATTATTTCCCTTTCAATTTCATTGAGGAGTTTGAGGAGTGTCAGCATTAAATCTTCTTTGTATTTCTTGTATAATTCCACAGGGAATCCATCTGGACCTGGGCTTTTCTTTGTTGGTAGAGATTTAATTACAGTTTCAATTTCATTAATTGAGATTGGGTGATTCAGCAGTTTATGTCTTCTTGATTCAGCTTTGGTACTTCATATGTTTCTAGAAATCTGTCCATTTCTTCTGTGTTACCAAGCCTATGAGAGTAGAGGTTTTCAAAATAGGTATTGATGAACTTCTGTATTTTCACAGGGTCTGTAGTGATTTCACCCTTTTCATTCCTTATTGCATGAATTTGAGTTTTTTCTTTCCTTTTTAAAATAAGGTTGGCTATAGGCCTATGAATTTTATTTGTCTTTCAAAGAACCAACTTTTTGATTCATTGATTCTTTGTTTTCTTAGTCTCTATTGCATTGATTTGTGCTCTGACCTTTGTAATTGCCTCCCTTCTTTTGGCTTTGGACTTGACTTGCTCTTCTTTTTCTAGATGTTTGATGTGTAGCATCAGATTGTTTATTTGTATTTGTTCTGTTTTCCTGATGTGGGAATTCACCGCAAAAATTTTCCTCTGAGGACTGCTTTCTTTGTATCCCACAGTTTCTGGTAAGATTTATTTGTATTTTCACTTGCCTGAAAATATTGTTTAATTTCTTCTTTAACTCCCTCTGTAACCCACTGATTGCTGAGGAGTGCATTATTCAATTTCCATGTGTTTGTTGGGTCTTTGCAGCTTCTTTTGTCGTTAATTTCTAATTTCATAGAGCTATGATCTGATAACATGCATGGGATAATTTCAATTTTTTTGTTTACCTAAGCATGTTCTGTGGGCTAGTATATGGTCTATTTTAGAGAATGTTCCCTTTGCTGCTGAGAAGAATGTCTATTCTGATGTTGTTGGGTGGAACACTGTGTATATGTCTAACAAGTCCATTTGTTCACAGGTATGATTCAGCTCTGTTACTACTTTGCTGATTTTCTGTTTGGTTGATCTGTCCCCGTTTCAATGGTGTGTTAAGGTCTCCAGTTATAATTGTGTTATTGTTTATTTGATTTTTCATTTCTGTTAATATTTATTTTGTATAGCTGGGTGCTCCCAAATTTGGTGCATAGATATTTAAGATTGTTATCTCTTCCTCTTGAAATTTTCCCCTAATTAGTATATAGTGGCCTTCTTTACCTCTCTGGATCATTCTTGGTTTGAAATTCATATTGTCTGCAAGCAGAATAGCTACCCCTGCCTTTTTTGGGGGATCTTGTTGCATAGAGTACTGTTTTCCATCCTTTGGCTTTCAGTCTATGAGTTTCCTTTTGGGTTAGATTAGTTTCCTGTACACAACATATGGTTGAATGTTTCTTGATCCATCTGCTAACATGTTTCTTTTAATTAATGAATTGAGCCCATTTACATTAATGGTTGTAACTGATACATATTGATTTACTTTTCACATGTTATCTATCTGCTGTTGATTTTTTACCTTTCCACTCTATTTAATTGTTTGCTTGCTTAGTGGTTTTTTCATATGTCTGTCTACAACATCTTTCAGTACTTTTTGCAGGGTTGGTTTGGTGGTCATGAAATTCTTCAGCTGTTCTTTGTCATAGAAATATCTTATTTCTCCATCCACTTGGAAGGACAGTTTTTCAGGGTAAATCAATCTGCATTGGAAGTCATTTTCCTTGAGGAGCTGAAATACTTCACTTCATGCTCTTTTTTACTTCATTGTTTCTGTTGTAAATCTGCTGTGATTCTGATAGGCTTTCCTTTGTAAGGTGATCTGTCTCTTCTCTCTAGCAGCTTTTAATATTGCTCTTATGTTGGATTTCTGGGATGTTGATTATTATATGTCAGGGTATAGTTTTATTTTTGGTTATGGTTATTTGGAGTTCTATATGCTTCACTGATCTGTGAGTCAGTTTCCATTCTCATGTTTGGGAAATTTTCAGCTATTACTGATGTAAACAGACTATTGATATCATTTGTGTTGTCACCCTCTTTTTCTTTTTATCCCTATCAACTTTACATTGTTTTTCTTTGCATCATCTAGCAGCTGTTGAATTGTTATTCCCCCCTTGTTATTTTTAAAAGATCTTTCCTTTCCTGTTTTATAGCTACAATCTTGTCTGTGAGCTATGAAATTCTATCTTCACTTTCAGTGAGACTGTTTTGCCAATTTTTGATAGAATTTTTAAAAATTTTATTTAAAGACAAAAAGGAAAAAAACAGAAAAAGGGTTCAAGTTATACAGAATTTCAAAAAAATTAACAGTAGAAAGTCACTAGTTAATACATGACACATTGTCTTAGAAAAAACTTGAACAACTTAGAAAGTTGTTTAAGTTACAAAATTAAATCATATAAAGTGGACATTAAAACAGTGAGACTGCAAACAGTTCTGTTCAATGATCCAACAAAAACTCAGTAATATGGTCATCTATCTTACATGCTTAAATACACATGCAGTTATATCCTTTAGAGCACTTATTTTCCTCTCTTTTTTACAATGACAATTACACATTTTGGGTTTTATTACTCCCACAGTTCTTATTACTTTTTTTGAAGAGAATAAAACCAAATGTGACATAACAAAGCAGAGTCAGTCAAATCAAAAGGATGGACATAGTACATGATGTAAAAACAGAATACAAGGTGATCAACAATGGTTACCATAATATCTCTTGCTATCTTAAAAAGAATTACCTATATAATCAGTTATAATAAAATTGAACAAAACAGTAAAAAACAAAACCAAAACATTGGGGACATTACAGGACTTCAAAAGAAGATAATAGTCAAACCAGAATGGGCATCATAGTGAATCTTATTGTCTTCACAATTGTTGCCTATACTTTCAAACTTAGTACTATCAAGCAAAACAGAATAGAGTAAAATCAGTCAAAACAAGATGGTGAGGGCAACACAGGATTTCAAATCAAGTTAATAGGAAATCAAAGTTGGTTACTATAATGTATCCTGCTATTTTTTAAAATTTATTTTTCTCTTAATTAAAAAGATAAAAAGAAAAAAGTAAATAATTAAAAAGGGGGATTGAGATAAAAGAGGGCATAACAACAGAACAGCACAGGTCAAAACATAACCATTTAAGCAAAATAGTGTTTCATCACAAGATATCCTGACATAAAAATAGTTATCATAGTGTCTCTTTCCTTGAAATCTTTGAATATAACTTCGTATACTGTAGCACCAAACATACCAAGACACTATAAAACCATTCAAGAGAATGACATTATTACAGGGTATTTAGAACCAATTAACAGATAATGAACAATGATTTCTGTATAATCTCCTTGTCTATAAAAGTTTTTACTTATATTATCATATATAATAAAATCCAATAAGATACAACCTTTTAATACCGATGGAGACAGAAGAATACAAGTTTGATGGGACTTCAAAACAAGATGATACTAAATCAGCATTAGCTATTATGATGTCTTGTTTTCTCCAAAATAGATGTTCATACCATCCAACCTTCTCTGCCTCATTTCTGTTGAACTCTTTTTCTGTCACTAGTTGTCAGTTTGTCTTCTTCATTTTGCTTTCTGCTCCATTCATTGTGGCCTCTCTGCCACTGTTTCTGGAATCTTGGTATTTTTTTTCTTTGAGAATGTCCTGCAGTATTCTCTGTAGAGTTTAATTGGTGGTGGCAAATTCCCCTAGTTCCTCTTTATCCTGTAAGCACCTTGTTTCTCCATTAATTTCTAGGGACAATTGTGCAATATATATCAATCTTGGCTGGAGGTTATTGTCTTTCAAAGCTTGAATTATTTTGCCCCATGCTCTTCATGATTTGATGGTTTGTGCTGAGAAGTCTGCTGTAACTCTGATGGGTATTCCCTTGTAAGTGATCTGTTCCTTGTCTCTGACAGCTTTTAATACTCTGTTCTTATATTGGATTTCTGGAATTTTGATTATTATATGCCTGGGTGTAGTTCTGTTTGGGTTGTAGGTGGCTGGGTTCCTGTATGCCTCATAGATCTGAGTATCTTTACCTTTTCCCATATTAGGGATGTTCTCCTTGATTATTTTTGCAGTTCATTTGTGTGTATCCTCTCTTTTTTACAATGATAATTACATATTTTGGGTTTTATTACTCCCACAGTTCTTACTACTTTTTTTGAAGAGAATAAAACCAAATGTGACATAACAAAGCAGAGTCAGTCAAATCAAAAGGATGGACATAGTACATGATGTAAAAATGGAATACATTGTTAAGTTGTAGATCCTCTTATCATCTTCTAGCCTTTGTATTGTTACTGCTTGTTTCCTTGTTATTTTTAAAAGTTTTTCCTTTCATGCTCCCACAAATCTGTCCTCCAGTTCAGATAATCTATCCTTAGTTTCTTTCAAGCTGTTATGCCAGCTTTCAATAGTTTTTAGTTTCTTGGTAATCTCTTTGAATCTGCTTCATGTATTCTATGTTTTCTCTATCAAACAATTCTCCTCTTTTTTTCTGTTCTTCCATTCCACTATCTGTTTTTTCTTGGGAGGTGCTTAGCATTTCTTTAACTATTCTACTTATATCTTGCTTTACTTGGTTAAATAACTTTACTTTTGAACTCGTCTATGAGGTCCTGGAGATAAAGCTTTATGTCTATTGGTGTCGTGCCTGATATTGCATGTTTTCTGCCCTCATTCTCCTTTGCATTTACCTTTCCTGGATCAGTGTTCTCAGGCTTGGGGACTGCAGACCCTTTCTTGTTACTCCCTTTTCCCATACTTTTTGTTCCTTCCATACAAGCATATATAGGAGGCCCAGTTTATTTCTTTGTGGGTTACAGTTTGTTTGAATTGTGCCAGCTAGGTGTTCCTGCCCACGGCAGTGTACTAGGGAGACAGAGACTGGGGCAGCCTGATGGAACTTTTAATATGCTGTAAATCTCTTTGAATTTGCTTCATGCATTCTGTTTGTTTCTTATATTGTTCATTCAGGGTTTCCATCTTCTTACATTGTTCCTCTAATTTTTTAACTATGTCTTCTTTGAAGGTGATTAGCATTTATTTCATTATATTTATCATTTCTTCTTTTACCTGGGAGACTCTTTCTGATTTGAGTTCTATTATAGCTTCCCAGAGTTGTTTCTTTACTTCAGTTTGTATCATTTCAGGAATTTCAGGAGTATGACTTATATTTCCTTCTCTGTCCATGTCTCCTATGCTTGCTTGTGTTAAGAAGTTTGAGATTGCATTTTTGCTCTTTTTGTCATTTTCCTATATTTCTGGGTTTTGAGCTATATTTGAAAGCTTCCTCAGTGCACTGGGAATCACCTGGCCCCCTTTTGACTCCTGGGGCATACTGCTGGCAACTGCTTGCCATGTGGAGCTCGGTAGGGTGCACCAGTTAGGCCTGCAGGAACCCCTGTGTGTCCTTCAGTGATTTCAGACACAGGGTGTGGTCTTACCACCTGGGAGGGAAGTTCCATGGTTTTCCTGTGCACTGGGATTCAACCCACCCTCAAGGTCAGGGTCCAAGACTGGATTTTGGCCCCTGCTAGCTGCTTGGAGATCGTTGTACATGGCCCAGTTAGGTCCTGGGTACCTTCCATGTGTGTTAGATTTCAGATGGGGGGCATGGTATTTCCACCTGGGAGCAAAGTTCCAAGGTTTCTCCATGCTCTGAGATTCAACCCACACTTGCGGTTGGGGCCCTGGGGCGTGGGAGCACTTTTATAGGACTTGAACAACAGAGAATCTGGCAAGGGACATCAGGTGAGTTCTGAGCAAACATCAATGGTCAAAGTTCTGAGTGTTCAGTCTCTCAAGCGGTTGTCAATATCCTCAGAGTGTCCATTGCTAGAAAGATTCTGTGCTCTGCCTTACCTCTTCTTTAAGACATCCTATCCTGTGTTTGTTGAGGGGACCACTCTCTGAGTGGTCCTGAGTGCTGAGCTGGGGGTTTCTCCTGAGAATAATACTGCTGACAAACAGGTTGAATACTGAGAAAGTCATGCCCAAGTCAAGTCTGACAGCCCTTCTATTTCTTACTATAAACACAAGGAAAAGAAAAAGGGAGAGGAACAGTGTTTCCCATGGCTTCTTCATATGTGATACACGGGCTGAGTGGGCAAACTAGTAGAAACAAAAGCCTTGGGGAACTGTTTCACATCAGGAGGAGGACAAGAACAACAATTGCCAATTGGTGATGGTCTGGATGCAGTCTTGTAATAACTGTTATAGGAGCCCAATAAAGAAAAGGAGGATTCCTAAGAAGCACTGAAGTGAAGGAGATCATCTACATATTGCATGAGATGTGAAATGGACAGGTAGAATGAGAGTAAATCATGAGTGAAGGCCTGACCAAAATAATGAGGGCTGTCTCTGAAGCCTTGTGCAGTTCAGGCAAGCTGTTGGGACTGGTGAGAGTCAGAGTCTTTCCAGGTAAAGGCAAAGAGAGGCTTTGAGCAAGCATATAAGGGAATAAGGAAGGAAGCATCCTTCAAATCTTATGGGTAGTAGACAAGGGGTAGAAGATAAAAGGCTTATGGGTTGAGCATCACAGGATTGATAGGAAGAACTATTTGCCTCATAGCATGGAAGTCCTGCACCAATCTGTATGTGCCATCCATTTTCCAAACAGGGAGAATGGAAGTCATGGAGAGAGTTGATAGGGACCAGAAGACCAAGCTCGAACAGGCAAGAGATAATAGGTTTTAGTCCCCTCAAAGTCTGATTGGGGACAGGGTTTGGTGCTAGGAAGGGTAGGGGTAACTGAGCTTTAATGGGATACTGAAAGATGTTTGATTGAGAGCAAGGTAAGAGGATGACATATCCCAGACCCTGAAGTTTAGATCTAGGCAATGGGGAGCATTGGGCAAGGTTAGAGGAGGAGAGAAGAGAGCAGTGAAAAAAGGACAAACACCAGGAATGGTCAGAATGGCAGATAATTCCCCCAGCTAAGAGGGGCAATGAGGCATGTAGGATCTATCAGAAAAGAGTGGAAGAAAATTGTTAAACTTACACCAAATTGTGGGAGTTTTAAAGGCCTAGAGACTTTGCTATTAATATCCACAATAGAAGTTGAGGCCAAGGAGACTGATCCTTTGAAAAAAGGCAAGGTGGAATGAGTCGCCCCAGTGTTGACTACAAAAGTATGAACCTTCCACCATAAGAGTTACCCAAAGCTCAGAATCTGAGAGGTCCAGGGGGCCTCTGGAGTTTCTGAGTTGCCAGGACCTTCATTGAGAGTAGGGTCCTGAGAGGGTATGATGGGAGATTAAGAAGGCTATAGACACATACTATAAGGAAAGTTGGGACCAGATGGGACCTGACCTCTCTGTTGGAGAGGAAATGACAACCCAGCAGAGTCTCTTTATTTATACACTGTAAAAAGGAGGGGGAAGCACATGATGAAGCTTAAAGTACAAGGTCTGTATTTTACTGAGAACACTGAAAGAAAAACATTCTCAGAGCTAACAGTTAACTATGTGCCATAGTTAACAGGGAGGAACAACAAGGCCACACACCTTGCTCTTGTTCCAACAACTTGTTTCTATTCCTAGCCTCTGGCTCAGCTGAGGCACTGCTGCTCTCCACACTGGGCAGCATCAGTCATCATTAGCCAATCTAAGGTCTGGGAGAGATCTGGCTGGGGGGCCCTGAGAGCTGACTCCAGAAGCAGACATCAGTATGGGACAATCCAATAAAACCCTCCCAGGTGGTGCCTGGCTTTGAAGGAATCCTGGGCTAAAGGCATTTTTTAGTTTAGTGACTAGGAGGGTCGCATTTAAGTATGGCCCTAGAGGTATACCACTAGGTTCAGGAGCCCTGGCCTTTGGCCAGAACTTCAGTCCAGCCTGCAACTGTGGGTTGATGGTGGAGGCAAAGAGCGGAAACTCAAAACATGCAGTTTGTAGGCAACTTCATCCCTATTATTAAAACCTTTGAATTCCAAATTTACTAACTACTGCTTTGAGGTTTGAAAGCCTGCCTTCAATTTCTTCAACTTTTTCCAAGTATCCGGAGCAGATTGGGTAATAAAATGCATCTTTAAAATCAGTTGGCTTTTTGGGCCTTCTGGGTCCTAGGCCATATATCATGAGGACAGAAACAAAAAAGGACATAAACTGATCTGGATTTTCATCTTTTGTTTGGGTGGTTTTCTTAAATCTTCATAATTGATTGCCCTGTGTGCTGCCTTGCAAAGTCTTTCAACTGAACAAGTGACCATATGTTACGGCTCCTTCAAGCAGGCAGTTAAAGTCCTCATTTTGGGTTGGGTCAGGGAACAGCCAAAGCTCCCTCCTGAAGGTTAGGTTCAAGGCACCTGTGGTCATTCGCAGTAGCGTGGATGAGTGGGTAGATAAAAGGTGGATATTCAGGTCACCCAGGTGAGATCATAAGACTCAGTAAGGTACTGACATGCCTGAATATATTTTGTAGGGTTGGTATGAAAGGAACCCAGACACTAACTAATCTGAGACAGATCAGACAGGGAAGAGGGAACATGAATGAACCCAAACAATTCCTTCAGCTCCTGTGGAAACTGAGGCATTGTGAAGGGGCACCAAACTGCAGTTCACATCAGGTATGGGAAAGAGTCAGATGAGACAGACATAAGGAGGGGGTTTTGACTCAGACGGAAGCACTGGATGGAGAGATGGGAAAGGTGCTGAATCAGCTGGAGGTTCTTCTGGAGGAAGGGATGCAGCTGCGGCAGCCACAGCTGGGAGTTGCACCAGAAAAGCAGGGGGGATGGGAGTTGTCTAACTGGCAGTGCAGGAGAATACCAAGGGAAAGCAAGATTGGCACAGTCCTTTATCAGGGAGAAACTGGCATGTGAGGAAGCAAAGAGGATACAGACAGAAGGGAAAGAAGGAAAATTTGCCAGGGATACCATGAAAAATCAGAGTAGAAAGCTCTAGAATGCAAGGAAAACCCAAATGTAAGGTAAACGTCTTTAGTCTATAGCAGTAATTATTCAGGTATCATAAAATGGAGACACGAAACATACTGTTCATAGGCCACCAAGACCTGTTGTTCAGCTGGTACTATGGCCATGCTGTGTAACAGAAAAATATCAGCTGCTTGGGCCTGAGATCAGGAGAGTCAGACAAGTTTGAGATTTTGTAGCAGTAACACTTGGAAGGTGAGGGGAGATGATGGAAAATGGAAGGTCCCCCACTGGAGTACAGAGAGGTGCAGGAGAGTGGCAGTTCTTCCCAATGTCTCCAGTCAGGACCCAAAGCCATAACATGTGAATGAATGACCAGAGCTGACACCACTGCTATTGGTCAGACATCAAAGGGAAACTGTCTTTCTAGGAGTGCTTTTCGAGGACAGTGCTGGAGTTTAAAACACATGGAAAGCAAGGCAAGCCTCTCTGACTCTATAGGGAAGGATAAAAGGGGGGCAATGGGGAGGAGGAAGAGAGATGGAGAAAGGGGTTTTGCCCAGTAAGATCTGGCATGGCAGAAGCAGCACGAACGAACAGTAGAATCTGAGATCTGAGGAATCAGATCTCAGATCTCTGTTAGCAGCTGGTCTCAGCCAAAGCAGGTTTAGGGCAAGGCTTGAGGTCCCCACCAAGAGATTGGTGGCTCCACTCCACTCCCAGGTTTTGGCACCAGATGCAATGAACAACATAAGGCAGAGACCACTTAAGAGGCTTTGATGAAACTGAGGCACACGATTTAACATACCTTATTAAATACATACTAATTTGTATTATTATTTTATATATTTATATTGTTAATAATTGTAGACAACAGGCCAACAGCACTGAGAATGAGTAGTTCGTAGCACTGTGAAAGTCTATTTTTTTTTTTTTTTGGTACCGGGGTTCAAATTCATGACCTTGCACTTGCCAGGCAGGCACTTATGCCACTAAGCTAAACCCTCAACCCCGTGAAAGTCTGTTTTACGCCACTGTGTTTGTGGTAATTTGTTATAGCACCAAAGGAAACTAACATATTAGACATTTGGCATTTTTAATGTGTTTATATATACTGTAGTATCAGTTTAGTAAATTCATTTTCTAATTGGTTAGTGCTGGTATATATAAAAATACAATTGATTTTTATACACTAACTGTTTCAAGTAACATGATAAATTCATCTACTAAATAGTGTGTAGTTTATGTATAAAATGATAGGCTATCATGGTTTTCCCAAATGACTGATATATATTTTTCCAATCCTTGTATTTTTTTCAGCTGAACATTGCTGAGATATCAGTACACCAAGAAAATATATCCTTATTTATTGACTTTGAAAGTACGAAAAAGTACCACCTATTCGAAATTTAAAATATGACAATAAAAAATTTTAAATACAGTAAAAAAAGTCAAACAAAATACTCAGCATCCTCTACTTAACCCAAATCTTGTGACTTTGCAACACTGGACACTACCCAGTAATCCATTCTGGAAGCTGTCTTGTCTCTTGCCCATTAGCTTTTCCTCCTGTACCCCCTTAAGGAAAGACAATTCCAACAATTTCTCCCAGAACTTTTCTCTTTCTACAGTGTCTTTGCTAACTTACTAATCATTTTAGGACTTACTGCTATGCTTCAAAACCAGGTCAGCTTTGGATGTGTCCTTTCTCTTCAAGAGCAAAATTGGAAACTGTTTTCCTTCTTAAAATGCCTGACACCTGCACCCCAGGCTTGCTTCTCACGGAGAACGGTGGTCCTCTCTCCTTTGCACTTCTTTTTGTACTGCAGTAGAACCTTTTCACTTTCAAGGTTTCATCATAAATAAGAAACTGTGTCTCAAAGGTCCCATACTTTTCACAATATTTTGGCACACGATCTTTCAGCAGATTCTTTTCTGTAGAAAAGACTCGTGGAAGCATGGTACAGATGGGGAGTCCCAAAGCTGGATGGTAAGATCCCTAGGAATGGCATTTATCTACATTCAGGGTCTGACTTTTGGTACTAAGGCCAAATGAGCTGAGTCATGCTCACCAAAAGCTCAAGTATGAAACCCGAAATAACAATGCCAAGGGAAATGGCCATTTATTTGCCCAGGCCTCTCTCCTAGTAGAAATACCATACTGGGAATTAAAATATTTACAACTGTATTTGCTGTGAAAAGGAACACATTACAAAAATTTGGTTGTGTGATCAAATATTGAATGGAACTGCCTGGCTTTGATAGAAAGATCTCTGTTACCAGTTTCTCCCCTCTGGTCTCCTGCTTTAGACAGGGGCCAGGTAGCCACCTGCTGCCCGGCTGTTTTCTGGCTGCTCTTAAGTGGGAATGTCATTTCAGCAAAGGCTTGCACTGGCCAGAGGCTCGTTTCTGATTGTACCTACTCTGCACAGATCTCTGACAGAATTCTAACAGAATCACCTGTTTTCAAGCGTCTGCAGAACACCTCCCAGTGCTCAGCAGCACTGTCCCGCACGTCTGCACGACAGACACTCCCAGTCCAAGTTCTCACTCTCACTCGCAGAGGCGCGCGGGCGATCTGTCACGAACAGCCCCAATTGCCAGGCGGGCTGGCGCGCAGCAGATGCCCTCGAACCTGGCGAAGGCGTAGCGCGGTGCCCTCGCCCTTCGCCCAGCGCAATGCGGAGCAGCCTAGGCGGGCAGGTGTGGCTCCCTGCAGGCTGGAACCCTTCCCGCGGACCCGCTCCGAGCCAGGACCGCAGGTCAGCGCCCGCCTGGCAGGCCCCGCGCTCGCCTCCTCTCCCCACTCAGGCCTTCATGCCTCAACTATTAACCCAGCAAAACAACCCCAAAGGCGAGGTGGGCAGGGAGGGCAGCAGCCACTGCGAATGCAGGCCTGGGGCGCGCACAACGCGACTTGGCCCCGGCTAGGCCACAACCCAGGGCATACAAGCGCGACGCGCGACGAGATTCCCTCCGCTGGGTCTCGGCCTGGGCCGCGCAAGTCGACTCAGGTCGGCCGCGCTCCTTCCGCCCCGAGAGGGCAAAGAGTCCGCACCCGCCCGGCCGCAAGCTCAGCGCGTCCCCGGGAAGGACGCGGGGCGGCGGGCGCGCCCCCGCGGCGGCCTCAGCGCGCTCGGGCCGGGCGGCGGCCCGCGGCTTCCCCGCGCCGCGCCGGGCCGGACCCTCCCCGCGGGCGGAGGGATACCCGCGGCTGCAGCCGCGGCGGCAGGCGGGAACGAGGGCGGGGCCGGGCAGGCCGGGCCGGGCAGTAGAGAGGCGACTGCGCTGAGGCCGGAGCGGGGCAGCTATGGCGGCTCCGCGTTAGCGCCCTCCTCTTCCTCCTCCTCTTTCTCTTCCCGCTTTCCGCTCTCCCTCCCGCCGCGCTCGCCGCCGCCGGCTGCCTGCACTCCACGGCCCTCACGCTCCCCCGCCCGCTCCCGCCATGCCCGGCATGATGGAGAAAGGGCCTGAGTTCCTGGGGAAGAGCCGCTCTGCTAACGGCGGCGCCAAGAGCCCGGCGGGCGGCGGCGCCTCGTCCACCAACGGCGGGCTGCACTCCTCGGAACCCGAGAGCGGCTGTAGCAGCGACGACGAGCACGGTGGTACCGACTGCGCCTGCCCCTCCCCTCACGCGCCTGCCCGCGGAATCCGGCGCTGCGGCGGCCGCGAACTCCCGAGCGGAGCGGAGCAGCGCGCGGCGACCCCGGCCCGCCCCGCCCCGCCCCCGTCGCCGCCGCGCGCGCCCGCCGCCCGGAGTTCGCGTCTCCCCGCCGCCGCTGCCGCCCGCCTGCGACGCTCCCGTTTTATTAAGTGTCTCTTTCTCTTCTTTTCCTTTTTATTTTTTGGCATCGCGCTGCAGATGTGGGGATGAGAGTCGGCGCCGAATACCAAGCGCGGATCCCTGAATTTGATCCAGGTAGCTACACCGGCTGCGGGATGATCGCGTCCCCGGGTCGGGGCCGGGAACCTGGCGAGGATCGGGAGGGCCGCGTTGTCCGGGGCCGGGGCACGGGCGGCGCGAGCTGGTCAGGGCGCTCGGCGGCGGCCTCGAGACGCAGGTCACCGCCGGTCTGGCCCCAGGGCGAGCTCCGCTGGGCGACGCCGGCTGCTGTCGCCTTCCCCGCGCAACCTCCCTCTCCGTCCTCGGCCCGGCGGCGGCTATGCGGCCCGGCGTCCCTGCAGAATGTGGCGGCCGGAGCACAGGGTGGGGCCCCGCCGCCGCCAGGCTAGGGGCTGGGCCGGGCCGCCCCGCCGTGCCAAGGAGACATTTTTTTCGGAGCAGCCAGGTCCTGGCGTCGCCGCCAGCCTGGCTCCGGGCGCCCTGTCTACTTTGCGGCCCGGGCTCTGGCGCGCGGTCACGGGGCCGCAGCCCGCGCGCCGATTGGGCGAGAGTTCCGCGGCGGCCCCGCCCCTGCCCCTGCCTGCGGTCTGGGGCTGCGCGGGCCCCCGCGCCCCGGGCGGGCACGGTGGGCTCGGGGCTGCGGGCGTGTTCCCGGGGACCGCTCGCGCGCGCACCGACAACTTTAGCTGGGGTTTTCGCTTCGCTCCTCCCCGTTGGGACGATGCAAAATGATCTTTTCCGACCACTGGAAGAGGAGAGGCGCGGCTTCTCCAGTCCCGAGGGAGCGGCTGAGCCGGCGCGCGATAGGACTCCGGGAGTCTGTCTCAGTGGTGCGATGGGGACGCACCAGCGCTGGCTCAGCTTGGGCACTGCCGACGAGACATGGCATTTCATTCAAGGGCTGGCAGCCTGTGTACTGCTGGTCTTAACTAATTGCAGATGTTTTGTGCAACTACTTTTACCTTCTGGCGGAGTCGGTAGGTAAGCGGTTGTTGACATTACCTTGCTACCTTGGGATTTAGCTTGCCATTTGGAAAGAGCTTCTTCGTTTAGGATTCACTTTGCAATTTCCGTCTGTTGATTTTGTGATCTGAGCAAATCAGTGCATTCTCACGAGCCTTAATTTTCATGTCTTCATTTAAAAACTTACTTTGTAGGATTTTTGTGAGAATCAAATGAGTCTCAATTCAGTAAAGGTGGCAATATGGCAATTCAGTAAAGATTAAATTGTGTAATTATGAAGAGTGATTTTTTTTTCGTTGTACCTACACCTTTTCGATTTGGAGCTTTATTGGTACTTCGTACTTCTTTGTTGTTGATAAAGTTATGTCGAAGTTAGTACTCAATAGGTAGAATTATTTCATAAGTTAATAAACATACCTTTCTTTTGGCCCCATTAAGTCAGTTTTAGTCAGTATTAATTCTTAGACGACTGTATGCAGGTTGATGAGGGTCTTCTGATTAAAAGCCAGGCTGGGGCAAACTTGCCATAGGACTGTGATAAGCCAAACCATGGAAAATTTTCAAAATTTGAAGAATGATCCATTAAAATAAAATACTTAGGTGGTTTTATACTTGGATTAACCAGTGTAATCTTATTTTGCTTATTTTGAAGCTAAACAGATTTTTGGCAAGAAAAAAAACTCACTGAAATGTTACTGTTTTTAAATAAAAGAATACACTGTAATTGATACTCTTGCAATAAGAGTAACTATCACAGTATTTAAATTCACATGTTTATTTTCTATTTAACAATGTCCAACCCAAGGACTCATTAAAAGTTACTATTTAAATGTAGGTGGGATTTTCTGTTGTTATTGTAGCCCAGTCTATGAAACAAAAGATTAATATCCAGCACTCCACTGGAGATTGAAGCCAGAGCCTTACCACTGAGCTACAACTCCAGTCCCTTTTTTATTTTTCTGATTTGAGACAGGATCCCACTAAATTACCCTTGTTGGGCTGGAATTTGTGATCCTCCAACCTCACTCTCCAACATGCTGGGATTATAGGAGTGTACCACTGTGCCTAGTTTTTTAGACCTTTTTTTTTTTTTTTTTAAATCGGTATGGGGATCAAACTCACGACCACATGCTTGCAAGGCAGGCGCTTATGCTGCTGAGCTAAATTCCCAGCCCTTGTTAGACCTTATTTACAAGGAAATATTTTACTTCGTGCTCTTCTGTTTCTGAGTGTTGTACTGTCCTATGACGTTTTTATTTCACATCATTCCAGTATAATTAGGTGAGAATTTAAACACATTCTCCTGAAAAATATAATAGAGGAAGAGAGGTATTTATTAGTGATTGAAATGGAAGAAAAGCACTTCAACTTTTCTGCTCATTTTCTCTTTATTTCATGAACTTCTCAGTCCACCTTTTTGGAGGTTATTCACCATCTCCTGTAAGTCACTGAAGGAAAACACCGTAGGTGCTAAAATGATAGTAATGATCTGGCATCATGGCATACACACTTGGGAGGCTGAGGCAGGAGAATTCCTGGGAGTTCAAGGCCAGCCTGCATTACACAGAAAAAAGACAAACAACAACAAAAAAGATATTAATGAGAATGGAGTAAAATTACAGGAGAATTTTTCATGGAGTGTCTATTGGGAGAGATGATAACGATTATGATAGTAATTGAGCACATAAAGAGGAATTATTAAACTGATGAGAATTGAGACGGATGGTGGAATTAGAGATAGTTTCCTTTTATTAACAGGTCATTGCTACTAATGCCTGTATAACTTAGTGACTAGATTTCTGGTTGTTACCTGGATTGTTGTAGTTCTTCCTGTTTTTAGGCCCTACCGACTGTCCTGGCCTTAGGAGGAGGTTTTGTGTGGTGGTTAAGTGTCTCTGTCACTGTGCCTAATTTAGACCTAGTGGTGTGGTTGCCTTTGGGTTCGCCAGGTGTTGGTTTTTTTACTTCTTAACAGATAATATTAACTATATCACAAGATTAATTGACAATTAATGTATACAAAGCAGAAGTTTTGCTTACCTCAAAGAGAATTTTGAGAAAAAATTCTTATATTTGGACTGAGTTTAAATAATTGAAGAACGTAATCTCTGGTACATTAAAGATATTAATATTTTGAAATAAGACATATTAAGCACATCCAGTTAAATATTATAGTGATATAGTAGCATCTATTCCATAAATATTTGTAAGGCTTCTCCAGGTATGAAAGTTTATTTGCATCATCCCTTTTCTCTTTGAAGTTATTTCCATGCATTTTCTCCGTAGAACTTTATATTTGTGTGCCTGAATGTATTTTATTCATCACCTGCCCAACTTTTCTGTTTTTAATATGTCTCAGCTTTTCTTAATGTGTTCTTGTGACCATGAACTTCTAAGTGTTAAAATTTATTCTGCTTGAATTAATACATAATTGGTTAAAACAGTTTAGTTATGGTGTCTTGAGTAAAGGAGGACTTTACTGTCACTGTGTTTGGAACTCTGGAGCATTTAAACTTTATGGGCTGTGGATTCGTGCAAGATTTGGAAGGGATAAGAAATGTAATATGCTCCTACTTTAAGGTGAGGAGGCACCTGTATGAGGGATGACAGAAGTGGCTTGAGTGTGCACAAACCTCCTATATCCACAAGGATATGCAGAATTAAGCAGATCAAGTTGCCTCCTAAAGTGACTTGAGTGGTGCTGTGGGGCTTTGCATTTGTGTGTCCCCAGGAGTCAGCACTCTGCTCTTGCACTTTAGGTTGGTCACTGAGTAAAGTAATTGCGTGAACACTAGCCCTGCAGTATGGCAGACCTGACCTGATAATGAGGCTGCCTATCGGGGATAGTGCACAGAGCTTGGGTGTGCTGGACAAAGGAACAGTTTCCACCTGTAGCAGGACTGGGTGGGGCTGTCAGACATTCCATGATGCTGCTCAGATTGGTGTGTAATTTAAAACGGATGAGTTGTTCATTTCTGGAATTTTCCATTTAAATTTTTCGGTCACAGTGGACCATGTGAAGTGACACTTCAGATAAAGGGGAGACTACTGTGTGACTTCGACTCTCTACATGTTCTTGGGCAGATTGGCTTGGGAAAGAAGACACTAAAAAGTTGAAAGTCTGAAAATTGATTCACTTAAAACTGGTTCATGCCATATACCCCTTCAAAAGTCAGTTTATCCCAACTCAAAGTTGATATATTAAATGTACAATTTAGAGTATTATGTAAATAGAATTTTTACAAGTTGGAACATTCTTATTCTCAGTGTTTTACATTTTTTGTTTTGATTTCCATTAAAGGTCTTTTAATGCTTTAAAAGGAATCTAAAAAGAGATTCTGTTTTTGTACTTACTTTGAAATTTGCAGTTGATGTAGAAATCCTAACTGGCCAAGTTTTTGTTTCTTTGTAGTTGATTGTCCTCAGTAGTCTCCTAACTGTACTGTGCCAACTTAAGTCAAAAGATACTTAAAAGATTTTAAAGGAATTAAACTTTTAAAGGTTTTATTTAAAAATTTAAAAAACTTAATTATTTTCAGAACTGACATGTTATATTATAAGTCTCAAATTATACTAGCTTGCTATTTAGGTTTTGGTTTTTTAATCTGTTCACAAGATAGATACTTCTAAGGCTTGATTGTTTTGTTGGTGAATCAGATTTGGTTCTCATTATTTCTGAGTATCAGACAGTATTGAGGCATGATATTAAATATTGTGATAAGTAATATAAACACTGAGTTTATCTCCTTCCAATGTTTGAGTTCAACTTTTGTACCAGGAAAGGGTAAGTTTATTATATATAAAACATTCTATTATATATAATATGTCCTGTATTATATATAAAACATTCTATTATATATAAAACGTTATATATAAAACATTTCTACATAGTAAAAATTATTTTCTCGTCTTCTATGGGGGAAGAATCTCATCTGAATTACCAGGAGAACAAAAAGGTTATTTCAGCTGTTCAATCTTATCTTTAAAGGACTGAGGAGGGAGAACAGCCATTTGAGTTAGAACCCTATGAGATTTCATTCATTTACTTTATTTAATGGATAAGGCTTTCCATCATAGAGAAACAAGGGAACTTAAGAAAGTAAGAAAATACTATGTGCAATAATCATGTATTAATAATAACAGTGTTTATAATGTCTTGTGTAAGTTCTTAGCAACTCTTTAAAATAAATATCATCACTATTTCAAGGGTTGAGAACTGAGGCACAGGCTGATTCATTAGATTTATCCAAAGTGACACAGCTACAAGTGGCAGAGCTGGGATTCAAGTTTTAGTAGTCTGACTCTAGTCCATGTTCTTAACCATGGCTATAAAATACTGTTCATTTCTGCAGTATCAGTCATCTCTTGGGCCCAGGTGACACATACATAAGTGAAAATGCTGGCATCTGCGATGAAGAACCTGTGAAATGCTTAATTAGACATTGTTTGCGCTCACATAGGCTTGTTTTCATCCTCCCATACCCCAGTGTTAGAAGAGCTGTTGGATACCACAACTTGGGTGCGAGTCTCTGTTAGTCAGGCCGTTAATCACAACGCTGAGGATTTTTTTGGTACATTTCTTTATAGGGATTATTCTTCATAGGGAATTTTTACATTTAATACTTGTTTAATAAAAGGGATTTCATGAGACATTTTAATTTAGGCTTTATAATTTAAGAATGAAGTACAAGGAAATGTTAAATTATGATTGCTATTAAGACTTGACACTTCCTGAGAACCTTTCTTTGTACAATTTGAGTGATCTTATTGTCGAAATCCATTATGCAAAAATATTTCCATGTGAAAGGATTGACATTTAGGGCATTCACTGGAAATAAGTTTTTATTAAGTAGAAGCTTATAAACAACTTAGATAAAGTTTCTGTTTTATTTCATTGAGTAGGTTGGCCAGTTTGTATTTTTCAACATGGTTAAATATTAAACATATTTTAATATTAATTTTTAAAAAACGTCTCCAAGTTTATTTTCATTGAATAAATTTAGATAATTAACTTCAAACATGCATTTAAAATTCTAAGCTTTTTAAGATTTATTTTGTAATTATGATTTTTCTAATACTTTGATGTTTCTCCTTTTATTCTTTCCTCTGTCATTAATTTTTCCCTACTATAAAACATATATTTAAAAAGAATTTAGCTTCGTATTTCACTGACAGTGTGATTTTTCAATTAAAATTTGAATGTGCAGTAGTAATACATGATTCTCCAAAAGTAAATTATCAAATGATTTTAAGTTATTGCCTAAAAAGTAATTTTTCAATATGGATATTGTAGTACTAGTTTCTTTATCCCTTGAAAAGAATATTCCTTATTCCAAATTCCTTATAACTTCATAAAAAAATCTTAATCTCAATTCTGTTAATGTTTTATGTGAACAGATACCTTCGGACATAGTGAAAATCAAATGGAACAAAATAGAATAGAAATAATAAAAACAAAACAATGAATGTAATAAAGGACTTCAAAACTAGCCAATAATAAATCCAAAATGAGTAGCATAATATGTCTTGCTATTTTTTAAATAGCTGTTCATGCCATCAGATTTAACCTAATCAAACAAAAGCAAATAAAACCCAAACTAACAACAGTTAAAATGATGTGGTTTCCGGGGAGGCATTGCTTCCTGGTGAGGCCTTGTCCTTGCCTCTCTCACAGCCGGCGAATGGTGCTGAGAGGCTTGGGTCTGGTGGTCCCTACTCTGGCAGCTCATGATGCTGGTTTCCAGGTAGGAATCATCTTGTGAGGCCTGGCTTTCTCCCCCCTGCAGTCCACAAATGGCACTGACTCAGGGAGAGAGGCTGGGTCTGGCTGGAGATACCTAATGTTCTTAAGAGAAAGTCTTGGTCTTTTTAAGGTTGTCGTCTTAGTCACTTTCACCTTACTGATGTTTGCAGAAATGAACGGTATGTCAGTGTCATGGTCAGACTACCAAAATTTGAATCCCAGCTCTGTGTGCCACTTACTAAGACACAATACCCTACCCCCACAATTTAAAGGAGAGGCTTATTTTGGATCATGCTTTTTAATCAATAGTTGGTCAGCTCCAAGGCAGGAAGACCTGGAAGGGTCTGGCAGAGGAAAGTTGTATACCCTTTGGCAGTCAGGAAGCCAAGAGTAGAGGGAAGAAAAGCTGGGTGGGAGGTGCACGAAGGCCATGCCACTTACTGACCCACTTCAACCAGACCCCAGCCGCTAATAGCAGTCAGCAGTGTATTCCCATAATCCAGCCACCTTTCAGAAACTTGACCTGTGAGTGCACGAGATTTTGGAGGATATCTGTCTATAAACCATGATAGTGCCTAAACATCATGGTTCAGAAGTAGTAGGATATTTGCCATCTTTAATAGAAAGCTATTTTTCTTCTTTTTGTTTTCCTGTACTTTCTTGTCTTTGCAGGTACTGTACTAAAACAAACTTATTTTGTTTTACTATTTTACATGTTATTAAATCCATAATATTCAAAGTAATTAATTTTTTTCCCTAGGTGCTACAAAGTACACAGATAAAGACAATGGAGGGATGCTTGTATGGTCTCCCTATCACAGTATCCCAGATGCCAAATGTAAGTTTTCTGAGATTGAACACTAAGGTCAACAAGGATCTATCAGCCAATGCAATATGCAATTGACTTTTGTTTTTGAGTCTTATATATTCTCATAAGAAGATTATTTTGTGTTTTGTTTTTTAATCGAGGTTGTTCTATTAGGATGGTTGTTTCCTCTAGAAAAATAAGACAGATGATCACTCCAATACATGTCAGGGCTGTGGAGAATGAAAAACACCTAGGATTTGATGGTATCGCTTAAACCCTCGACCAGGGGAACAAATAATTGTGTGGCCATCTGCACAGGCTTGTCCTCAGTTTGTGGAGCTGTAAAAAAAGCCTTCAGACTTCAGCCTACTAGCATTAACCATTTTAAAGAGGAAAGGGGAAGGAACTGACTTCAGCAGCCATCAGATCATCTTTGTGTTCTCCATTTCTACCTGGAGATCTGGATCATTGACCACGCACCTCTTGAATCATGGCGTGGCTTTAGACTTCAGTGTGATATAGCAGACCTGATCCTTTGTGGCATGTCAGATGTAGGAAACGTGCAGATAACAACACTTAAGCTCCCCATCTCTTCATTCAGTTATTGTTGAATTTATTAAATAAGCAACAGCAACATCGAACAGCCATTCTGGCAGCTATTAAGTAAGTTTGACTTTTAAAAATATTTAGTAACATCTTAAGGGTGTCTCTATTTAGTGTCAAGAAAATTAATGATATCCTGTGTATCATGAACGTAGTAAGTCTAATGCTTATTGATACAGCAAGAGAACTACAACTTGAAAACCAAGTGTGCCTCTCAATACCTGATAATTCGTGCTATTAAAGAGCTTTAGAACACTAGCTAGAGTCTGGCACATAGTTGAGGAATCGTGTCCCTTGGAGGCGTTAACAGAAAACTTGAAACTGTTCATGTGGTCTAGAACCGTGTACCAAGAATCTGAAAGAGATGGTTGAGTTTCTGGTCCAATTCTCATTACAGGCAGAGGTTTTCATCACAAAAGAAACATTGGAGTGCCTTTGAGTTTTGCTGTTTTAGCTTTATTTTATGCAATGGTGCATTTCTTAGCAAGGTGGAAAACAAAATTCAGAAAGCTAACCTGTAGTGATAGTGTAGTGCCTATGTGAAATGTCCCGTAAAGATCTTAGGCAAACATTTTTAAGCCTAGCTCTGTGTACACTGGAATCATCTGGAGAAGAATCTTTAAAAAGTACTGATACCTAGTCTCTTGCCAACTAATTAAATCTGCATCTTCAGATATCAGCCCTGGGTGTCTGACTTTTTGAAAGCTCCTACACTGTTTCTTATGCCTAACCAGGATTAAGAACCACTGGTCAGGTAGTATTGTTTAGCTTTCCTATCTGTCAACCTATGAGATACTTTTGTTAAATTAAACAGCATATATTTAGTCCTGTCATGTATTAGGGACTGTGGTTTCTAAGCAAAATGTACTATTTGGATTTGCTGCATCAAAAGCTTACATTTGAGGATATTAATAAATCCATAGAAATGGGTGCTATTCTAAGAGCATATTGTTATGATAGCATATTCACGTACTAAGCTATACTGACCAAATAGTAATAGCAGGTAATTAGAAGTACTTAAAATGTGCCAGGTGGTATTTTGAGCATTTACATACATTAATTCACATAATCATAAGAAGAAGGTACCATTTAATCATCATGCTAGAAGGAAGGAACTAAAGTACAAAAAAGGTCAAGTTACTCTACAAAAGTAAACTAGTAACAAGCAGAAAATCAACCCTAGTAGACTATGTGTTTTAGGATCAGAATTTTGAACAATTGCTTCTTAGAAATGTGTTTTTAAAATTATTTTATATATATATATTTTAAGGATTAAGGAGTTATTGATTGTGTGGAATTCACATAAAGCTGAGTTCTACATGTGCCATACTTCTTAGCAGTGAGGATTTATGTTGCTAGTATATTCTCATTAAAACTGCGTATCTGAATAGTTTTGTTGACTTAATTTACATAGGTACAATAATTGAAAATAGAATATTTAAGCACTGTTTGTATAGCAACAGGAAGAACTGAAGAAAATTTTAGGGATACTGAAGCATACTTAAGTGTGTCATTCTATATAACTGACAAAATCATAGATAAATTTTCTATGTAACAATCAGGATAGTAAAGGCTTTGGTCTAGCTCTACATATGAGAAATGGTCTCAGCTAACTTCAAGTAAGGACTATAATGGATAAATGAACAAACTATTTAAAGGGTTTTAATAAAAACTATAATTCAAAAATGAAATTATCTTAGTATTGTATACTGTAATTAGGTTTTATTGTCTACTCCGAGATTGGTCTTTTCTACTTATAAGAATAATTATAATAATATCATTTAATTTAATAAGTATATGTGACCATAAAGATGTCGTACAATAACATGTTCAACCAGATGAATTTCTGATCCTGTTCAAGTGTCTCTTTTTGTAATATTTAGTAGAAGATGCCTTTGGCTTTTTTTTTTTTTTTTTCTTTTTCTCTGGACTAACAAAACATTTGCTAAGTTTTAAAAAGGTAGATCTGGGCAAATTAAGTAAATGAGAATAATTACCTAACATTTTCATTACAGTGGATGAATATATTGCAATTGCAAAGGAGAAACATGGCTATAATGTTGAACAGGTATGTAGAGAAACTTTTTTGCCGTTTTTTGAGGACGGGTTTTTCCTGTATTGCCCAGGCTGTTCTTGAAGTCCTGTGCTGAAGCAATCTTTCTGCCTCAGTCTCCTGAGTAGCTGGGAGTACAGGTGCACACTTCTACACTCTGCTTTGAAACAGATCCTTAAATCTCATTTCAACTAAGTATCAGCTCAGCTTTATCAGAATTAATAATAAAATAGGTCATTTGTTTTTAGAGAAGAAAGGTGAAATACCTATAATCGTGATCTAACGTTATAGTCAGTAACGTGGTAAACTACCATTTTTGTGAAATTGAGATGTTTATGTATATATCTAAATATAATTAACTTTTAAAGATTTTGAAGTCTCTGACTATTTTGCTTCTAATCCTTGTGTTTCTATTTAATATTTATTTGAGACAATTAAAATGTAATTGCATATGTGGTCATTTTCATTTTATTGTGAAGATCTGTTAAAATTGACTGTTAAACTCACTACTTAAAAATGTTGTATCACTTTTTAAGGGACAAAAATTTATCCCCTAAATACTATTTAACACATTATAATAAAGATAAAGCCTATTTACGGTAGAGGGGAAAGTATGGAATTTTCTGAAATTGACATATCAGGTTTTATGATTTGGTAATCAAGTCTTCAAAGTTAATTACATACTTTTAGTAATTCTGTGTATTCAGTATGAAAATTAAAAAGTGTACATGGTGATATATTAAATTGTTAAAGTAGCACTGATGGTACACTTAATAATGAAACTTAACTATTTCTCTAGTACATCCCAACTGAGCACTTCTAATTTTGTGTTATAATGGATAGTTTCACTTAAGTATTAATTTGCTGGTTATTTTCTGTCTAGCATATTTTTGCCTATACACTGTCAAATTAATAATAAATAATAACCATTGTTTTTGCTGGATTCTGCCGCAGTCTGATATGTATGTATATTGACTATTTTGAGGCCCTGACTTAAAAGATGAGGTCTGTTATATGAGCACACCTGATTAAAAGTCCCAAACTGAGTTTTATCTTCAAATGAAGTCAGGCTTAAAATTTTTATCTAATGTATGTGGAGCTTTGTGTTAAGTTTAATGGAACATAAATCTGTTTCAGCCAAGGGTAATGGTTTCTCTTCAAAGGCACTTGGCATGCTGTTCTGGCATAAGCATAACATTGAGAAGTCCCTTGCTGATCTCCCTAACTTCACTCCCTTTCCGGATGAGTGGACAGTGGAAGATAAAGTCCTGTTTGAACAAGCCTTTAGCTTTCATGGGAAGAGCTTTCATAGGATTCAGCAAATGGTATGGTGATTTTAGTCCTTTTTAATGCCTTTTACAATATTGAATATGTCCCAGTACTGTGTGAAAAAGTTTTCCAATTTGACTTTAATTTTAAAAATGTATTGAAATAGATCTATTTACTTGCATTTAGTTCTATTTTCTGTGATCATTCATGCATGACCATGGTGTGACATAATTTTTGACAAAAATATGTATGTCATAGTTGCTAAATATTTGTTTCAGAAAAAAACCATAATTTATTTTTAAATGTTTGTCTTTTGACATTAGGATTTGGTTCTTTGTATCTTTTTGGATATGAAAGCCCATTTTAAAAATTCTGTATTATTTCAGTATTGTTCAGGTGTTGCTGCTTTTTTGATAGTTAAATTACTGCTCTGTATTTCCAGTTCTTAAATGTTTAGTATTTCTTAAAATAATACAAGTCTGAGAAGTTACTGTGTTAAACTGTTTTAACCAGAATAAATAAAAATTATTGTTTGCAAGATACTTTTAGGTACCTTCTGTGATTGCAGAGAACATTTTTGGTAGGAAGTTTGTCTCATTTGCTAGTATGACAAATAAGTGCAAGATCATTGGTTACTTTAATATTCCAAGACTCTGGTGTCTGAAGTTTGTTCGCATTATTTGTGATCTTAAGTCCTAGATTTAAAACAGTGGTTAAAAAATTTATTAACAATAGTGTAAATTCTTGAGAACATTTTGCCAAATGAAAGAAGCCAGATTCAAAAGGTAACATTTAGTGTGATTCTATTTATATAAAACCTTCATATAAATGCAGAGAGAGAGAAGTAGATTAGTTGTTGTCAGGGACTTGGGGAAGGGAAACTAGGGAGTGAGTGCTAATGGGTATGGGGTTTCTTTTTGAGGTTATAAAAATATTACAGCATTAGATAGTGGTAACAGTATAACTATAAACTACTAAATTGTACACTTTACATAGTAAATTTTATATTATCTGAATTATATCTCAAAATACCAATTTCTGTGGGCAAGTGGGAATCAAGTAGCTCTTGAAGGAAAGAAAGAAGCTGTGAACTTATGGGGACATTGTTACCAAGTCAGTGACATCTTCCTCTTCTCCCCCAGAACTAGTAATACCAGTCCACAAATATGAATGACACTGGTGTGTCTAGCTCTAATAATTCATAAAGGTACCTATCAAATAGTGTTCATTTATGTTTTTATTATCAAAGAATAATATTCATTTTGTTAGAGTTTAATGAATTAATCCTGCTAATGTTAACACGGTTTTTTTGAAGCTTCCAGATAAGACAATTGCAAGCCTTGTAAAATATTACTATTCTTGGAAAAAAACACGCTCTAGGACAAGTTTAATGGATCGCCAGGCTCGTAAACTAGCCAATAGACATAATCAGGGGGACAGGTAGGTTGGATCCCTCTATTTAGTTACAGTGTGAGTGAGGGACATTGCATTGGATTGCTTATATTTAATAAGGCACAAAAATTATTACAACACACTGTAAATTCTTCCTATTCTTACATTTGTGTCTGCTCTGACAGCAAAATGCCAAATGGTCAGAAGTGTAAATATTAAGAACTCTCTTCAGCTCTTCAACCATAGTTACATATGTTTCCTTTTAATATTGACATAGGTAATACATATATTTAGACTATATTATATTAGCTCAGTGGCATAAGCGCCTGCCCAGCAAGCATGAGTTAAAAAAAAAAAAGATTTTGTGGAAGGAGTCCTTCCCATAATTACCTGAGTAACTGAAATCCCTGTGATTGTTGCTATATCATCCTGGTAGTATAAAATCCTTTTCTGGCTGTTTTGTCTGCCTCTACTCTTCAATGAAAGAAGTAAAATTATAAGTATTATTCAAATTGTTTGTGTTCTCTTTCTCAAATGATTTTTTTCTAAATTTCTTTCCCATTAAGTATTTTTTAGTGAGAAATGTTTGCTAAAATGATTCTGTAAGCCCCAAAAGATGTTTCTAAACACTACAGAAATCTAAATTATGAATTCTTCTTCCTAATGACATTTCTTGTGCTCTTAAAGAATATGTAGTAGTATTATTAGAAGTAATATTACAGTTTGACATGCACATTCGAGCAGAAGTAAAAATAACTAAATTTACCAATCTTTCTTTCTTAGTGATGAGGATGTGGAAGAAACACACCCAATGGATGGGAATGATAGTGACTATGATCCTAAAAAAGAAGCTAAAAAAGAGGTAATGAGCACTAGAAGTCCTTGTAAGTTTTCTATAAATCTCATTAAGGATGAAGAGTATTTCATATTAAGAAAAACCTTTTTTATAGAATGTTTAGGACAGTGATGACAAACTCTACCAGCAACCCAAAACTCATTTACTTATCATGAAGTGCCTACACTGCAATAATGCCTGACTGAATACTGAGGTTTTAGTTTAGCAAAAACAACTCAAACATTAACATCTTTTGTCTTAAAAACAAATGACAAATGTGCTATAAGTTTGCCATCATTGGTTTCAGAGGTAGTAAATTTCAATCCCAGTTAGAGGCTTTTGGAAATACACTCACTTCAATCACAGCCAATATTTTAAATGATTTGGGGTTATCTTTTCTAATCAAATATAGAAACCCTGCCACAATCCCTGGTGTTTAATTCATAGAAAAGAGATAAAACCATCCTTACCCCATGTAGTATTAGATATGACATTAAACTTTCTAGGTTTTATTACCCAGTTTTTCTTGGAAATTTTTTTTTTGTTTTGTTCTATTTGGCAAATTAAAGTAGTAAAAAGAATACTGAACAGCAATGAAAATTAAGAGCTGCCTCTAAAGAAGAGATGGAAGACTCCTCAACTAGAGAAGTACTCATCTGCCACAATGGGATGACGAGGATGACAGCTGAAAGTCGTTAAGAAAAGCAAGGTTGATGTACATGCTCTGTTTAACAAGGCAAGGAATTACAGTAATAGTTCACAGATGCTTCTGTTTTTAAACAATTCAGTGTACAAACAAAAGCATTTCACAGAATTTTGCTTCCATCCACAACCTCCACATCAGGTGATAAACATGACAGTGGCCATCTTCCTCACACAAACAGCCATCTTCCTCAAAATCTTAAGTTTGTAGACTGCGGTACCACCGAATGACTGGGAAAGAAATACAAAAGCCAAAACATTGATAAAGGCTTGGGAAGTACATAGGCAGCCTTGAAATAATAAAATCATGTTGAAATTGGAGATAGTAGATCTGTTTGTTTAAACTTGTTGTTTACTAAATATATGACTTCATCCAGTATGACATTTTTCTTAAATTGAATTTCATGGCCTATTCTGGGCCTATAAAATCACTTCAAAGTCTTCTAATGACATTTTAAAAATTTTACTCTGCCTCAACCTGGTATTTCATTTTCTTTCTATTACGGAGTATTTGAAATTCTTCAATTTCTTCATCCCTCCTCCTGCGCCCATCTGCTTAACTCCATTTCCTTGAACTACAGACTGTAGAATGGTTAATTATTTGAATTTCTTTCTTCTCCATTTCCCCACTTATTTTACTCCCCATTTCCCTTAGTCTTCTGCAACATCTGTTTTTTTTTTGTTTTTTTTGTTTTTTTGTGTTTTTTTTTGTACCCATATAAACCCAAAATCCTAGATCAGTTGTGTTCTTAGACTGAGAAGCACAGCAAAGGAGAAATGACTCAGGTGAATTTTCGCTGTTACAAAAACATAGGTTCTAGTCTCAGGATAGTCCTGAGTGTATCTCGGAGTTTAACTTCTAGCTCTCAGTTATTTCACTAGCAAAATGAAAATGATGGCGTTGTTTTGAAGTATCTAGGACACGGTAAATCTTGAATACAAGTTGCTGTTTTATTATCTGGAAACTATCATGAACATTTATTGCTTTCCGCACATTGCCTGACATCTCTTGACCCCACTTCCCCCTCTAACATCTGGCAGATATTTTCACCTTGTTTCACAAGAAAATACCACGCAGGCACTACCTAACGGTCTACCACTTCCTCTAACCTAGGCTAACACCCTACCCTTTTCATCTTGGTGTGTTTGTATTTAGAACATACTTCATTCTTTTTTTCCCACTAAACTGTAAACTCTTGAAAGTCAAGGATTGAGTTGTGCATTGTTTATCCCCGAGCACTTTGCACAGTTACTGGCATCTCGCAGATATTCAATAAATAATTGTCGAATGAAGAGTCTCATGCCCAAGTGCCTCTGTCTTACAGTTACGTTCCTACTTTTGCTTTCTACAGTTTCACTGCCCGTTCGATGGTATCCATTTCTTCCTATCTTTTCTGCACTGTGCATCAGTAAACTTTTTCACTGAGCCCAAGAGTGTGTTCAAGTCTCCATCTGAAAGCTTGACTCTCCCAGCTGCTCTGGAAACAGCCATGTGCCTTAATGAGGCTGCCATAGCCTCACTCTTCAGCTCGCCGTAGGGGTGGGCATCTTCGTCCATACTCTATTGAAAGTGCCTAACAGCCAGCTGATGGCTTCATCATTGGTTAGTTAGGAAGTGACTGATTATTCGTGTTCCAGGTGTGCTTTCTCATTTTGCACTACTGAGCCTTCCATTCTTTAGAATCTTTGACTTTTGTATCACCTTCCTCATAGTCCAGTGTACCTCTTGTTTTAGTGGCATTTTTCTTTCTTACTAATATTGCATTCATTTTGCCATTATTGTATTTCACTGTCTTAACAGCTGACATTGTCCTCATCCCTCTGTTCCATTTTTTGACTTTTTAGGTCTCATCTCTTGTCTGGATTGCCTTGACTATTTTCTGTCTTAGTGCTCTGTCTCTAGAGTCTTCATACCACCTTCAAGCTCATTAGCTGATCTGTTACCAAACCAAGCTTAAAAATCAGATTCACTGTTTGCAACTTTCCATTGCTTTGCTGTAGGATCAAACACTAAACTATCCAGTAGGCATTCCACACCACATCCCACGTATTTCAGCTTACAAATGCCTTCCAGTTCCCTGGCTTTTGGTCTATGCTTAAATTGGTCCCTTTGGTCTGGAATTTCTTCTTTTCCCCCAAATCTGCCTACCAAATTCTTCATTCTTATATCTATAAGACGTAAGTAACTTCTTTACAAAATCTTGCAACTTACCTTGATTTGATAACCTCCTTATTTTTCCTTAAATTTGTCGCAGTTCTAATTGCTCTCTGATCAGTATCTGTTTACTCATAGGTCCTCCCCTATCTCTTCTCTCTCCAACACACACTTGCGTGTATATGCAAATACATGTGCATATCCCTAGATAGTAACTATTTAAGAGCAAGAACTGTATACTGTATTTTACCTATCTTTTTACTGCCTGGGCCTGACACATATTAAGCATCCTTTAAAATTATTTATGATAGATGAGAATATATTTTATGAACTTCATGTGCAAGTATGAAAGACAAGGAATTTGGTTTTAGTTATCTACAATGTACTGTTATGGCTAACTATGCAAGATGATGTCTCCTCTTTTGGTCTTCTGTTTGCCTATGATCCTATTCTATTTGAAAACATCTGAGGTGAGTATAAGTTAAGAGGCATTAAAAAGGTGTTGGAAGATTATGGTTCAGGACTAGTGCCATATGTCAGCAGCTTCACTAATTTCTCTGCCATTTCAAAAATCATAGGGATACCAGGCAGGAAAAGTACCACACCATGGCCTTTAGCAGATATCTTTCCACCTACTTTTTGCCTGTTAACATATTATATAGAGAGTTTTTATTTTAGCTTTTAAAAATTATACGCTATGCGTCTCATAAAATGTCTACAGTGTATCCATTATTAAACTTAAGAAACAAAAATTTTGTTTGTATGTTTCCTTAAATGTATACCCTTTTCTTTCCAGAGCACCACTATCCTGAAACTTATTTAAAAAATATTTTATTACATAAATGTGTATCACTAGGTAATCATTTCATTTTGTCTGTTTCAAGTCTTTTAAAAATGGAATCTTTTTTTTTTTAAGTATTTGTTATTTTTGGCAATTCATTTTGTTGTTATACTTTAGCATTCCAGTATTTATGTATGTATGTATGTGTGTGTGTGTAGTAATTTATTCCTACCGATGAGCATCATTTCCAGTGGGGTTTTTCAGGAGAGAGTGCTTTGTTTTTATGAGCAATGCTGATAGGATTTTGTTCTGGATCTATATGCAAACGTTTGGAATAATAGTTGTCATCAGGATTTAGTATTGTTCCCATAAAGGATATTTAGAAATTATGCAAATGGTTTTTGTTGTTACAGTGATTGTTGGGCACCACTGTCATAGAGTGGGCAGGGAGGAGGGATGCCAGCTGTCTTGTCAGCACAGATCATTCCACTTAATTCCTATAGTGACTTAGTGAGCAACGGTGCTTTGGAACTGTTTGGAATGGAGTCACCTATTTTAGGGAATAGCTGTTTTCAGCTTTACTGGGTAATGACAGATCATTTTCTACATCTGATATACTTCTGTTGATCAGTGAGTGTCCATTGTCCATTTCCTTGCCAATATTTGATAATGTTCAAAATTAAAATGTTACAAATCTGGCAATAAGAGATGGTATCTCATGGTCCTGTTTCATCAGATTATTAATGAAGCTGAATGTTTTTACATGTAATTATGGGCTATTTAGTGCATCTTTCTAAGTGCTTATTTTCTGTGGGTTTTTTTCTTTTTCTTCTTTGTTTGTTTTGATTTTTGCTACTGGGGATCAAACTCACAACTTCGTGCTTGCCAGGCAGTCGCTTACACTGCTAAGGTAAATCCGTGGCCCCTTCTGTGGATTTGTAACTACTTTCTTTTTATTGGATGTTTATCTTCTTAAAGATAGAAAATATTTTTTAAAAAGTTTTGGGGGTGGGGGCACTAAAAATTAGAAGTGTTTTATGGAATCCTTTGGTTAAATGTATGTAGCAAAGATAAAAGTTTATCTTTTTATTCCTTGTTTTATAAAAAAAGCTACTTTATGAAAAATATGTATATATTCAAAACTTTATATGCTGCTTTATATTTTTTATTTTTTTTTATTTTAAAGAGAATAAAAACGACAAAGGAAAGCAGAGTAAAAAAATGCAAATAACTCAGGATTTCAGAAAAAGACAGCAGGAAATCCACAGTGGCTACCATAATGTCTCTTGTTTTCTTCAAAGTAGTTGTCCCTGCCTTCACATACAATAAGTTAATACATATCAAAATAGTATAAAAGCAATCAAAACACAAGAATGAGAGCCATAAGGGCTTTCAAAACTGGACAGTAGAAAGTCCATAATGGCTATCATAATGTCTCTTGTTTGCTTCAAAATAGCTGTCCATATCTTCATACATATTGGACTCAATAATTGAAAACAGACTAAAACCAATCAAAATCAAGAATAAAAGAAGTATTGGCTTTTGAATCAAAATAATAGGAAATCATCAGTGGCTACCGTGGTGTCTTGTTTTCTTCAGTGTAGTTGTTCATGCTGTCACCCATACTAAAATCAGTTCTTGTAAGTTCTAAGTGTAGTTCTAGGCATACAGAAGCCTAAACATGTACATCTATCCTTTCTGTTTTGGAGTGAAAAAAAAAAATAACTATATCTAAGAACCCCAAACAATAACAATGTGGGCTTTCAAAACAAGGTGGTAAGAACATAACAATTTTTGTTGTTTTGCATAGTTATCTTCATAAGTCTTACTTGAATTACCAGATATAGTCATGCAAAATCGATCTACAGATGTTATCTGTTATGCTGCAAGAACTAATAGAATTAGTCGTACAATCATCTTAGTAATCTTAAGAATATATATAAACAAATTTACATCTATTTCACTTCTTTTCTCTGAGTTATTTTTTCCTCTAAGCAGTTTCTTACCCTTTCACAACATTTATTCAAAATTTTGTACCTTATTTACTCTTTCGGTTTCTTACACTAGGGAGACAATACAGTATCTACACATAGGCGTTTTATTTGTTTCACTTATGAATATGGTCTCAAGTCACATCTATTTACTTATAAAAGTCTCAATGTGGTCTTTATAGCTGAGTAGTAAGTCATATAAATATAACATCTGTTTTTATACATTCCTCAGTGGAGGGGCATTTGGATTGTTTCCAAGATTTAGCTATTACAAATTACGCTGCTATAAAATGATTGCACATATATCACTGTGGTATGATGTTTTCAGTTCTGGGAATATGCCCAAAAGTGGAATAGCTGGATCAAACAGGATCACCAATCTCAGCCTTTTGAGGAACCTCCACAATGATTGTACCAGTCTACACTCCCACCAACATTGCAGAAGAGTTCCTTTATCCCCCACAGCCTCTCAAGCATTTAATACTAGTGGATTTCTTGATTTTGGCTATTCTTTCTGGAGTGAAATGGAATCTCAGTATGGATTTAATTTGCATTTCTGTAATAACCAATGATGTTGAACAATTTTTCCTGTATTTACTTGCCATTTGTATTTCTTCATCTGAAAAGTATGTATTGATCTCAGATGCCCATTTTTTGATTGGGTCTTCGAATTTCAGGGGTCAGATTTTTTAGTTCTTTATATGTTCTAGATGGAAGTCCTTTGTCTGAAGGGCAGTTGACTTAAGATTTTTTTCCCAATTCATGGGTTTTCTTTGTACTCTGTTGGAGATTTCTTTCAACATGCAAAAACTTTTTAATAAGCTGAGATACCAGTTGTTGATTTTGAGAAGTATTTCCCGTGCAGTTTGATTTTTGTTCATGAATTCTCTACCAACCCCTATGTCTTCAAGATTTCTACCTACTTTGTCTTCCAGTATATTTAGTGTTTCTGTTTTAATATTTAGATCTTTGATTCATTTTTACTTTAGTTTAGTGCATGGTGATAGGCATGGGCCTAGCTTTAGTTGTTGGTATAGGGGAAACCAGTGTTTCCAGCACCACTTAACAAAGAGGCTTTGTTTCTTCCATATTTATGCAAAAAAATATGCATGAACATATTTGACCCCTTTATCAAAGATAAGGGGGCTGAGTGTGTTTGTAGTTGTGGTTGTATCTTCTAATCTGTCCCACTGATCTTCAAGTCTGTTTTTATTTTACTACCAGGCTGATGTTATCACAGTAGCTTTGTAATATAGCTTTGAGTCAGGGATTGTGATGCTTCCTGCCTTGCCTTTGTTGCCCAGAATGGCCTTTGCTATTCTAGGTCTCTCCTGGTTCCAGATGTATTTTAGGAATGATTTCTCTAGATCTGTGAGGTATGCTAATGGTAATTGGATTGGGATTGCATTAAATCTGTATAATGATTTTGGGAGAATGGCCATTTTCACGTTTATTTTTCATATCCATGAACAGGGATGTCTTTCCATTTTCTGAGGTCCTCTTTGATATCTTTTTTCAGAATACTGTTTTTTTCACTGAATAGATCTTTTACTTCCTTTGTTAGACTGATTCCTAACTTTTTTTTTTTTTTTTTTTTTTTGGATGCTACTGTGAAACGTATGGTTTCTCTTATTTCCCTCTCAGTGAGTTTGTTGTTCATGTACAGGAATACTATTGATTTTTGAGTGTTGACTTTGTATCCAGCTACATTTCTGAATTTGATTATTATATCTAGAAGTCTTTAAGTGAATTTTGGGGTCTTCTATCTAGTGTATCATGTCATCTGCAAATAATGATAGTTTAACTTACTCCTTTCCTATCTTTATTCCTTTTATTTGTCTGTCTTGTCTACTTGCTGTGGCTGATGTTTCTATCCTCTCTGTATTATAGGGAAAAACAGATCATCACAAGACAACCAAACAAATTCCTAGAAAAATATGCAATGAAAAAGACACATAAGACCACAATATTAGGTGATCTACCATAGTTACTATGCTTTCTCTTGTTATTTTCAATAGACTTTTCTATATCATCAGGCTTAATATAGTTAAACATAGTATTACATAGCTATTTTTATAAAAACACAACTTTGATGACATTGTAGGACTTGAAAGTGGTTAATATTCAAAACCGGTATGTATATCTTTTATATCTTGTCGTCTTCAGAATAGTTGCCTCTACTCTTATATTTGATACTATCAAGCATATCAAATTCGAATAAAATCAGTCAAAGCAAAACAGTGGTCTAACAAACCAGCTTCAAATAATATCAGTCATAGTAAGACAATGTAAGTAATACAGGGTTTCAATTTAAGTTAATAGGAAATTAAGGATAGTTACCATGGTATATCCTGCTATTTTTAGGTTAGATATCTGTGCCCTCAAATCTGATAATGAGTGGACAAACCGGAACAAAATAAAATCAAACTAAACAGTGATAAGACTACTGTGACTTTTAAATCCTGATACACTATTAACAATAACCTCTGCCTTCCTTTTTTTAGGCTGTTTTTCACCTTTCCCCTTCTCTGGTTGCTTTGTATGTTTTGGGTCCCAATGGCCCCTTTAGTTTTTAGATTAGGGGGCCAGCCTGTTGTGTATCTGAGTGTTGCTGAACCTTTTTACCCCTGAGTTTGATCTTGAGCTGTACTCCTTTACTTACTAAAGTGATAGGATTTTCCTTCCTTCCAGCTGTGTAGTTCTACACTGCCCAAAATTATCATAGCTTTCTAATCTGTCTGCTGCTGCTGGATGAGTTGTCCCTACTTCTCTCTGGTTTCCTGTCACATAGAGCATTGCTTTCTCATCTTTGACTTTCAGTTTATTAACCCTCTTTCAGGTTGAGTGTATTTCCTATTCAGAGCATCTTGATGGAACCTGCCTCCTACTCTGCCTGTGTTTCTTTTTTTTTTTTTTAAGTGTATCATGGCTATCCATGTTAGAGATTATAGCTTACCATATCTGCCTCGTGTCTGCTATTCTACTTTTCTGCTATAATTTGTCCACTTTATTCCTTCATTCCACTGTCTGCCACTGTTGCTGGATTCCTGGTAATTTTTCCTCTCTTTCTGGAATGTCCTTCCATATTTTTTGTAGGGTTTGGTTTGGTGGCCATGAACTCCCACAGTTCCTCCTTATCTTGGAAACATCTTATTTTTCCATTAATTTTGAGAGAGAGTTTTTCTGGGTACATCAGTCTTGGTTGCAGATTATTTTCTTTCAGGGCTTACACCATTTCCCTCTAGGCTCTTCTCGATTTGAGAGTTTGTGTTGATAAGTGTGTTGTTATTTTCATAATTTTTCCATCCGAGATAATCTGCTGCTTTTCCCTGGCTGTTTTTAATATTCTGTTCTTTTGGTGGGTTTCTGGAATCTTGATTATTATATGTCTGGGTGTAGATCTGTTTTGGTTATAGGTGGCTGGAGTTCTGTATGCCTCATTTATCTGGATATCATTTCTTTTGCCTATGCTTGGGAAATTTTCCTTTATTATATCTGTGAATAGTCTTTGTAGTTCGTTTTTGGTTACTCCTGCTTCTTTGCTCATGTGTTTTATTCTTAAATTATATATCCTTTTGTCGTCTTCTAGGCTTTGAATTGTTTCTTTCTGGTTCCTTAGTTTTAAGAGATCTTTTCTTTCGCAATCATATATCATAAATCTTTCTTCAGGTTTCAAAAAGCTAACTTTAGTTTCTGTCAAGGCATTTTGCCAGCTTTAAATGGAGTTTTTAGTTTCCTGGTAATTTCTTTGGATCTGTTTCATGTATTCTAGGTTATGTTTAAATTCTTCATCGAAGGTTTCTCTTTTCTGAGTTCTTCCGTTCTTCCATCTGTGTTCTCTTGGGAGGGGCTTATATTTCTTTAATTAATCTTTTTATATCTTGCCTCATTTGGATCAGAATTACAGTTTTAAATTCGCCTATGAGGTCATGAAGGTATTTCTTTATGTCCGCTGATGCTGTGTCTAACATTGCATGGTTACTACACTGCTTCTCTTTTGTATTTGCTTCTCCTGGGCTTATTTTCCCAGGTTCAGCAGCTTGAATGTAAGCTGCTCTCTCTTGTCATGTTTCTATTTTCTTTCAGACTGCTGTGTCCTGGAGTGTTGTGTTTCCTGACATGTTTTAAACTTCCAAGCCTAAAACATAATACCCTGTTGGTTTTAAGGTTTTATGTATCTGTTAATTTCAGCTTATCAGTTTTGTAGTTAAAATCTATATTGTTACTGCTTGCCAGATTCCTAGTTTGGTTATTTTTCAGTTCATCTTACCAGTTGTTTTGTTTGTTCAATTATTGAGAAATAATGCTTTTTTATATTTTGAAGTATAGTCATTAGGTGCATACAAATCTAGAATTATTTTATTGCTGAACTGAGCCTTTTTTTAAATCAATGTAGAGATTTTTTCATCTCTTACATCTTGTTTTAAAGGTATGATATAGCTCCATCTCATTTGTGCTGAAGGTATAATATAGCTCCATTGTCTTATTTTTGTTAAGTATTAGACTGGTTTAACTTTATTATTTTAACTTCAGTATTTCTGTGTCCTCACATTTTCAGTGTGTGTGTCTTACAAAGAACATGTAGCTAGGATTTTATATTTTATCTGATTTAAGCCATTCGTGGTGAATGTATCCCTAATACGTTTTTTCTATTTTTACTTTTTATTTGGTGTTTTCAAGTTTCCCTTCATGCCTTTTTTTTTTTTTCGGGTATTAGAAATTGATTTTTTACTCAATTATTTTACATTGAAGCTTGACAAGTCCTTTTAAGTAAATAGACCACAGTAAAACTCTTGTTATCTAAATTTCATTAATTTTTTAAAGTATTCTGTGATTTTTTTTTCTGGCTTCCTTTTGTCCTTTGTACAGGTTACTTCTTTAGTGCCTTCATCTTCCTGATTGGTAGTTCGCTTGTAATTTGTGGTTTCCTGATTTGTGGTTTCTGCATGTGAACTCTTCCATAAGTTTACCAAAAGTATCATGTGAGATAGTTTCTTCTTTGGCTTGAAAGTTTCAGGTATTTCCATGGGTGATTTAAAAGGTCATCTGATGCTAGGTGTATCCTCTTTAGAACCAGATACAGTGAAGGGCCTGTGCCTTGCAGTTCCATCCATGATGTTCTGCAACCAGATTTCTTTAATAGCAGCATATAGCTTTGAAAGTAAACCCTCCCATTTAGTGCAGTGAGATGTAGAATATGATCTTGCCCAATAGGCAGATAATTTGATAATGTTGGGCCTCTGAAATCAGTAAGATGTTTTACTTTTCTCACCACCAGCAAATACCAACATGGGTTTTGTTTCTTTAGGACATTTACAAAAGCAAGTTTCTCAGTACCTGATTCAGTCTATCCAGCACATGTTGGTCATATGTACAGCCCTCTGAGGTTATTTGGCAGCTGCTTCTTATACAAGCTAAACATGAATAAAGAGTAAGTCAAATTCTTAAAAAGGAATTCTAGTGATGTCTTTTCCTCACAAGGTATTATGTTTTTTGAGAATACTACAATTTATTTCTTTCAAAATATGTATTCATAACCCTAAGTACTGTGTCACTATTGGATTTGTATTTTCCCCTTTAATCAACATGACATTTTTAATGTTTTTACTGTTTCGGTTCTCTCTTTTTGAGGAATCTCTTGGCCCTTTTTGTTTGGGATTTTATATCTCGATCAGTCCATTGCTGCCACAGTACACAAGTGTATGAGATAGCTACTCCAAAGATTTTCATCAATGATTTCATTCAATGTTGATATCTCTAATGACTTTTTGATGAGCACAAAGTCTTTAGAATGCTTTGACTCTTTACTACCATTTCGATTTTTATTGTTGTCTATACTTCAAATCACGTATTGCTTTTTAAATTTTTTAAATTAAATATCTACCTACATGTTTAACTTATTTTGCTTGCCATTCTTTTTTTTTTTTTTTTTTTCCTGATACAGTCTCACTGTGTTGCTCAGGCTGACCTTAAATTAACTCTGTAGCCTAAGCTGGCCTCAAACCCATAGTGATCCTCCTGCCTTAGCCTCCCAAGTGCTGGGATTATAGGCACGCATCACCACACCTGACATCTTAAATTTTAGTCCATCCTTAGAAAATAATTTTTTTTTCCTGATGTATTTCCTTTAGAAGTTCATTTAGTGAGAATTTCTTGGTCATTGACACATTTCTGAGACTTGAGTTTAAAGTGTGTTCCAGCCAAGATGTGTTTGTTTCTACTGAGTGTCTATAGGCACTAATAACCTGAGATACGTTAAATTTTTTTCTTGGGGCTTTTCAGACTAGTCAGATCATACAATTTAGGGGCCAACTTGGTTGAAGGCAGCATGGCGGTTAAGGATTCTCAAGGAAGACTTGTTTTGTTTCTTTCCTTTGTGCCCAAGAATGAGATGAGCATGATCTTAATCTTCCTTTCCCTTCTATAGCACACAAGTGTTTTTATTTTTTCTACTTTAAACAACAAACACCCTTCTCAGCATTCTAGCTTGTGTCATGCATGCCCTGTACCAGTTGTCTGTTGAAGCCTGGGCTTTGGGCAAATGTTAGCTCCCACATACTTGTTTATCCCTCTAGATTCCTGCTTTCTCATCATTTCTGGCCTCTGAAGAATTTCCTTACTTTCCTCTGAGTTTAGAAGCAAATTTTGAGGGGGAGGGGCAGACCTGATCCAGCAACTTTAGATGTGTTATCTGAATATCAAATCTGCAACATTGTTACAAGCTTTGAGCAATAGTGAATCCTCTTGAATTACACAGTGTTATAAATTCTACTCAGTTCCTGAAGAATTGGGTTACTGTCTATTCAGTAAAATAAACTTTCACCTATTTGTTTGTGTTATGACATGGGAAGTTGAACCCAGGCTCTTTGCACAGTGCTCAATTCCTGCCCTGTTTTTTGTTTTGTTTTGTTTTGTTTTCAGATGTGCTTGAACTTGCAATCTTCCTGCTCACCGTGTCAGAGTGCTAGAATTATAGGAATATGCTGCCATGTCTAGCTAGACAAGTTTTTAAGAAGCACATAACAACATATTTTTGTATCATATTTTAAGAATATTCCAAGTAATAATGAAATACTACTTAAGACTTCATGGTAGCCGGGTGTGGTGGCTCATGCCTGTAATCCCAGCACTTGGGAGGCTGAGGCAGGAGGATCATTGTGAGTTTGAGACCAGCCTGGGCTACAAAGTGAGCTCAAGGCCAGCCTGAACTGCATAGCGATACCCTGTCTCAAAAAGACAAAAAAAAAGACTTCATGGTGTCATGACACCATGATAAGTGTAGGGGAACTTTACTGAATTTTATGTGTGAATTTGTAGCCTTCTGCTTTGCTAAATATGCTTAGTAGATCCAAAAGTCTTATCAAACCCAAAAGTCTTCTGGAAGAACTTTTTTAGTCTTTTATGTAAAGAATTATATTCTATGCAAATAGGAATAATTGACATCTTCCTTTATTTCTTTATCCTGCCTAATTCCTTTGACTATAGTTTCAAGTACTATATTGAATTGAAATGGTAAGAACACATGCCCTTGTCTCATTCCTGATTAGAGAAACAGTGCTTCCAGTTTTTCTTCTTCAGTATGATACTGACTTTTATTTGTCATACATGGCTTTTATCAGTTTGAAGAAAGATCTTTTTATACCTGCTTTCCTCAGTTTGGTTCTTTTTTTTTTTTTTTTTTTTGTATCATGAAATCTGGGATTTTATTATTTTTTCTCTGTCTATTGAGGTGATAATGTAATTTTTTTTCTAGTTAAGTGGTATATCACATTTATTACATATGTATGTTGAATCATCCTTGCATTGTTCCTGGGTGAAAACAACTTGGTCATGGTGTGTGATTTTTTTCAATGTGTTGCATTCTGTTTGCAATCATCTTTTTTATTGTTGTTTATTTTATTTATTTTTGGTTTAACTCAGGGCCTTTGCACTGTTATATCCCTAGTCCTTTTTTCTATTTTTTATTTCAAGACAGGATCTCATTAATTTGCAGAGTTTCCCAGGCTGGGCTTAAACTTGTATGCTTCAGATTTCCTGCCCCGGTGTTACAATTATAGGTATGTACCACTGTGCCCAGCTTGTAAGACTTTTGCTGAGGATTTTTGCATCTCGCGTTATGAAGAACATGAGTCTGCAGTTTTCTTTTTTCTTAAGTCTTTACCCATATTTGGTGTCAGGGTAATGCTAGCTTCATAGAATGAGCAGGAAGTGTCCCTCATTTTTAATTACATGGAGAAATTTGAGGAGCCTCGTTACTAGTTCTTCCCTAAAATACTGTTAAAATTCAACAGCTGGTAGATTTTTATTACTATATCAATCTCATTGCTTATTACCAGTCTGCTTAGATACTTTATTTCTTCTTGGTTCAAAGTTATGAACTTACCTATTTCTTCTAGATTCTCTTGATTCAGTGAATGTAAGTCTTCAAAATAATTTCTAATCCTCTGGATTTCAGTGGTACCTGTCATAATTTTGCCTTTCACATCTTGCTACTTTTATATTTCGAAAAATTTTATATTTGACAAGCTATATATTTTTGGGTATTTTTGTTTTCGTTTTTGCCTTTTATTAAGGAAAATACATTCCATCTTGAAGCAAACAGGAATAGTTTAGAGTCTTACTCTTTCATATATTCATGGTCCCCGGGACCTGGAAACCAAATATTTATTAATGCTGTAGGTTAATCTGGGAAGCATTACAATGTACACTTCCCACCCCAGTTGGTAATGCTGCAAGTGTCTGTTTGGACTTTGATGTAATTGGTTAGAAGTAGTTTTCAGGTGTACTTAGTGCCACACATACTTACACTGATAGCAAACTTTTCAGTTTGTAGAAGAAATGATCAGTCTATTACTCTGTGTTCACTGTCATAGGGTAACTCTGAGCAGCCTGTCCCAACTAGCAAGATTGGACTGGGCAGGAGAGAGTATCAGAGCTTACAGCATCGCCATCATTCTCAGCGCTCTAAGTGCCGTCCACCAAAGGGCATGTACCTGACCCAGGAAGACGTGGTTGCGGTTTCCTGCAGTCCCAATGCAGCCAACACCATCCTGAGGCAGCTGGACATGGAACTGATCTCACTAAAACGCCAGGTATTTTTTAATAAAAATAATACATTTAATGATTCTGTACATTTTTACTTGCTCATATCCACATGGTGGGGAGCTTTTGTTCATGGATTTTTCCTAATCATCCAAGTGAATCCCTTTATTGCTAATGAGAGCCTTGCTAAGCTTCCGCTTCCTGTGGAATGGGGAGTAGTAACCAAACTTCTATTATAGACCATTGGGCACTGTTTGCAATAACACACGTACAGTATTCTAGTGTTGGGCACATCTTGAATGCTCAGTAAGAACTGTTGTCTTCGTCATCAGTAGTAGTAGCCATAGTCTTGAGAGAATGTCATCCTAATCAAGTGATGGATAAGAGCTGGGACCAAGAATCTGTGAACCTTCACTTCTGATGTATACTCTTTCCATCTCTACTTGTGTGACCTTAGAGAGCTATGTAACTTCTCAGCCCCGTTATCTGCAAAGGAGAATTAAAGTAGAGTCACTGTCATCCAAGCAGCTCAGAAGGCAGAGGCAGGAAGAGCCCAAGTTTGAGGCCTGGGCCAGGAAACCTGGGTTCAAAACAAAAAAAATTAAAAGAGCTAAGAATGTGGCTCAGTAATAGAGCACTTGCCTACCATGCTTGAGTCCCTGAGTTCAAAATAAACTGCAAAAAACAAAATAAGGTGTTCAGAGGAATTAGGAAATACATGATGAGCATTTAAAACAATATGTGATATAACAATTCTCAGTGAACAGTTACTAGATCTGTGGCCTCTCAGTCTTGTTTTCCTGTTTCTGTTTATTTTCTTTGTAGTTTTTCTTCATCCCTTAGATATAGGTACTCTCTAAATCTGTACTTTCTTAGTCTAAATCAACCAACCCTACACTATATGCCATAACTTTTGAACCTGTTTTTTGAAGTTGTGACTTTTCTTCCAAGATTGATAGCTGTAATTCCAGCTACCTGCTAGATCTTCCGCCAAAAGATATTTTTGCTTCTCTTCCCTTTCTATTGAAACATCAGAATCATCTGATTCATCCTTGCCATTCCCCTCCCTAGTATGTATACACCCAGGCTATAATCAGTTAATATAATTTATTTCTGAAATCTTCTTTAAATTTTTCTTTGCTTGGTTGGTTTGGGGTTTGCTTGTTCGTTTTTATTTTTTGAGAAAGGATGTTCCTGTGTAGTCCGGGTCTGCCTTAAACTTGCCATGTGGTTCAGTCTAGGCTCAGTTGAGATCATTCTGCCTCAGCCTCCACCATACTGCGATTACAGGCTGGCACCACCATATCTAGGCTAACTCCCCTCATTTTGACTCCAATACTAGCCTTGTTTAGGGCCTTGCCTCCTTTTGTCTGGCAATAACCATCTTACTTATTCTTTCTGTCTGCTTCTTTTTAGCTCTAGGTGACACAGTTTCCAGGGCTAATACTTAAATTGTTGGCTCATGAAGTTCACTCCTCTAGCTACTCACCTTCAGCAGTCTCCAAAGGAGGTAGGCGAGTTTTGTAAAGGCAATGCCAAGAACTTTGAAATTCCCCCAGCATTAGAGAATGCTGAAGGCCTTTAAGACAACTGTGCTGTGATTGTCATATTTACATTTTTCAGCTGTGTGTCTTCCATTTGTGATGCATCCTAAGTTTATTGCTTTGTATTTAGAAAACTTAATCTTTAGAAAAACAGATGTTTCATTTTCATGTAATGCAATTAAGAAATATCATGTAGTATAAAACTTCTGAAAAGTTTGAAGGAAACGTAATCTCACTGATCAAATAGACCATTTTGTATCACTTCATTTTTTATCTAAAATGTAAGATCTTTACAGTTACGTAGTACAGGGTCACTAACCCCTGTCTTAGTAGAACCTGTTCAGATTTCTGTATCCCTTGTCCCTGATTATTCACCGAAGCTGGTCTCATTTCCCTCTCTTTCTATATCACACTTCCTGAATGAATACCTACATCAGCTTCTGCTTTCCTGCCACTATTTAATTCTCTCAATCTTTCCAGTCCCAAGTCTTCCCATACCCGATTCCCATTCTACCCCTGAAGAAGCCTCATCATCTGTGGCTGGACAGAGTAGTGTATATCCATAATCCTCAGGAAGAGATTAAATCCAGGAGGCTGAGGCAGGCCAGCCTGGGCATGACAAGACCCTGTCCAAAATTTTAAAAAATGATCTATGAATGAATCACCTGTTCTAATGTTCCTTATTTTTCTCTCCCTTGACTAACAGTAACATTTGCCACTTGTCAGCCACTTCTACCTTCTTGGAATTCCTTTCTCTGGACTTTTGTGATCCTGCCCTTTCCTAGGTGTATGTGTTATAGGGCTTTAAATTCTTAGTCTTTAGTCAAATCATAAATGTTCATGAAAGACAATACCTTATATACAACACTCCTTTGTAGAAAATCTGAATGATTTGAAAGGTCTCAAAAAACAAAGGAATAAAATTTGCTCAGTCAGCCTTATTCATGCTTCATGCGCAATACTGCCACTACACTTAATGAATTACTTTTTCTGGCTTTTAGAAGGAATTTTATTTTAAACTGTTCTCTTTTCCCTGGTTGTTCTCTTGACAGTGTCACATGGTAAAAGTTTGCTCAGACTGATTTCTCCTGTCCCACTTGGTTCTCCTGCACCCCGTTGCTTTTTGCATTCCCCATTTTAGTGGGCAGTGCTGCAAACACTCATCTCCTCAGCTAACCTTGCTTCCTCCTAATTCTCCACAATGAAGTGTTTCTAAAGGGGTTTTAGTTTTTTTTCAAAACTTTTTCTTCAGTCCATCTATATGTATTACCATCCTTGCATTCCTACTGTTCTATGAAAGTTTGCTTAAGTATTTAATATTTCTCACCTGATCTGTTAAATTAATCCATCTTCTTCATCTCATTCTGTTCTCCTTACTACTGGAAGTATCTTTTTTATAGGGAAATGCCATGTTCCCTGGATTAAGAATACTTTTGTGTCCTTTAGTCATTAGGAAAAATCCAAATTCTTTGGTCTGGCCCCAGCCTAACTTCTTGCCCAGGCCATTTGCTGTTGTTCTCTCCCTGAACATATTTCTTCCTGCATTTACCTTCTTTCTCCACAACCTGTGGCCTGCTTGAGTCCTTCCTAATTGGGGTCAGCTTCTCTAGCATATTCTCTATAGACCTGTCTTATAGCCACATACATACAAGCAAATTACTGTTTTTTTTATTTTCCCTCACCTACTCTCTCTCCCAGCTCCCTTTCCTGACAATGTTAGATGTTTTAGCATTTATCATATTTTATGTTAATTTATTTTCCCTTTATCCTGTGAGATCCTTGAAAGACTTAATATTTTATACCTGTGTGTATCTGACATGGCCAGCTTACCTTGAATCATCCAATATTTACACATGTTAGCTCTCTTTAAGATCTCTGGTGAAAAAATACAAATTATTTTAGAAATATTTGGTGGGGAGATGTCCAGGAAGAAGAGAAAAAAGTCCTTACCTTAAATGCTTTGAATGTAAATGACAGTAGCACTTGTAGAGTAATAGTGTAAATGCAGATGTCGTGGAATTTAAATGCAGGTTGTATCTTGTACATTTGTGGCTTTGGAAAGTCTCAAATTTACTATCTTACATTCTTAACTGTAAAATGGTTATAATAGAAGTACAGTCAGTACTGCTATAACTTGTTTTAAAAACAAAATTTATTCCAGTGCAGTTAATAGACAAGTCATTGATTCGAGCATAGAGTGAGTTTTGTGTTGCTTTAGTATGATCAGTCAGTGAAAAGCTGTACACAGTTCAGATGTGTACCAGCCACCTCAGTTCACTGTGTTATGAACCATACATATCTAATTGTAAAACCTTGATCTCGTTTAAAATAACCATCTCACCCCTTTACCATAACTCACAAGCTGCAACACACTTCTTGCAACTAGCCTTCAGATCTTTTTCAAGGTAAAGCAACATCTTGTAGCATTTATAGGTTTATTTCCTTTCCTCCTGCCTTCTCTTCCTCTTTCCTACTTCCTTCCCTACTTTCTTCCCTCCCCTTTCTTCCACCCCTCCTTCCTCCGCTTCCCCCTCCCTTTCTTTGCTGGGAATTAAATCCAGGGCCTTACACATACTAGGAAAATGCTCTATTGCTGAGCTATATCTCTAGACCCATAGTTTTAATTTTCTATACAAAATTCTTCTCTCATGTTTCTTAGGTTTCTTTCTTTTCATATTTGTCATTGATGAAGTTTTTGAGTATCGGATTCCAACCTCTTTTTCCCCATAAAACCTGTGGTTTTTAATTATGCATTTAAGAATGCATATGTTATGTTAAAGCAGAACTGATTGTACTTACCTCATAAGTGGTTGTGAGAATTTTTGCAATTTATTGTGTATAAACTACCAAGGACAAGATTTTATGCACAATAGATACCTAATAAACATTAGCCATCATTCTTCTTATAGAAATAATTGTTATTTTGTCAGAACATTATGGTAATGAGAAATGTGGGTGAAATTTAACTGGTGTTTATTTTAGTTGACTTTGGTTATTAAGCATTTTAACCCAGCTCTCAGGTGGCTGAGACAGGAGGATCACTGTGAGTTCAAGACCAGCCTGGACTACATAGTGAGTTTAAGGTCAGCTTGAGCTACATAGTGAGACCTAATATCAAAAAAAAAAAAAGTTAAAATATATTTTTAAACAGATTTATGATATTCAAAGTTGCTAAAAGTCTAATTCAAGCGCTTTTAATTGATATGTGGGTGATCTGTCACGCCCTAAGTATAGATATGTCTGCTCTTCTTCTGAAATAAAATTCAAGAGGATTTTGGTATATATCCCTTTATTTTAGTGCTCAAAAATTTACCCATTGCATTACCTGATTCACATTTTGCTTATTTTGTTGAAGGTTCAGAATGCTAAGCAAGTAAACAGTGCACTTAAACAGAAAATGGAAGGTGGAATTGAAGAGTTCAAACCTCCTGAGGTATGACACTGCAAAGTAAATGTAGTTGTTCTTTTGAGTTATCTGTTGTTCAAGAGCTCTTGATCACATGTACTGTTAGTATTTTCGAAGTTTCTCAGTGTTAATAATGTTAGGTGTCTCTTTTTTTTTTGACTAGATATTTTGAAGCGTGGTTGATCCTTTTGTACCTGTCAAATTATTTCTTCCTGCCCTTAGCGATTTGAATCAAGTAAAATACTTAGGGAAACAACTGTGGGAGTAGGCACAGTGTATATGACACAGAAAGCATGTTGATAAGGAAGCTGTGCATTTTTGGGTCCACAGTTCAGTTTCCTTGAAGCCCTTTTTTTACCTGTGTGAACTGATGACACAAACAAAGGAGTTCATTTCAACACATTTACATTGTCATTTGGCTCAGATTTTCAATTAGTATTTTAGTATATGGATTTATATTCTTATACCTCCATCCCTAAAAATATAACATCTAAAAACAAGATATAGATTGACATTTTTCTCAAGTCAAAACCTGTGATTAATGAGATTTGTAGTCATTAAAAGTACTGAAATCTGTCTCTGTCCAATGACATATTCATAGACATTTCTACTATAAAATCTTACCTCTGTTTAAGACTCCTACGTAATGCTTCAACTTTGGATTTGCCTTTCTTTGTATGTGATAATGTTACTTGGTCCCAGTGTGACATTTTTCTCCTCCAAATCACAGGCTGACAGAAATATCTGCAGGTGAAATATGTGTGAGGATCTGAGGAGAAGCAAGCATAGCACTTCAGAAATAATGTGTTCTATGCCACCTAATCACTAGAGTCACTCTTTGAGAAAGGAAGACTTATAAGAAGGAAGCTTTTGTTAGTTTTGAATAATCTCTTTCAAGAAAGTTAGGCTGTAGAAAAGAATGAAAAGTAGAGATTGATAAGCTCATTCCAAGCCCACAGGTAAACTGACAAACATCCTATCAAGTGGCATGGGTTTATTTAGGATCAGTGCAATACAAAAATGCTACTTTGTTTTACTATATGCATCAAAAATTATTTTAAACTTTGTATTGAAATTATTTTCAGTTTGTATTTGCACATTTAAATATATAATGCAAAAATGTGAAATGCCTGTAATTCATAATTTAAACATTAGGTAAGATACAGCAGATAATAAGAACCTGGGAGTAGCAGGAAGAACATCATGCTAGTAAGTCTGAACATTTAAACAGAATGTACCATTTCCTAGGAAGATATACCAAAGTTGCCTGAAAAAGAAAATACTGAATAATTTATAATCACCAAATAAAGTGAAAGCATATTTTAACAGTTTTCTTTCACAGTAAAACACCAGGCTCAGATAATGTTACAGAAAAGGTCTATCACATTTTCAAGGAATATTCTAATCTCAGATTTTTCATAAAATCCTAGACCTGTCCAGCTTATTGTTATCTGAAAATAAAAGATAGCGTCTTACCTTTATGCTTCCTCTTTGATCTTACATAAACCCATAGTAATAGGTAAAGCAGGTGCTGCTATTTTGCATAAGGAAATAACCTAGCCAAAGTCGCAGAAGTAGTAAATAGTGGAACTCTGTATTTCAGGTTTTGGAATCATTAGTTCTAGATTTGTATATATTATACTGCCACCTACTTTGGGAATTTTTATAGAATAACAAAATTGTGTGTTCTCACATTTGAATGTAGTCACTGGGTTAGAAATGGTCAAATATTTGTTATATTTTTGACTTATAAAAATAATGATCAAAATAAAAGTTATCCAAATCTTGTCAGTATCATGCATACATTGAAATTTGAGTATTACTTTAAGGTGATTCATTGACCATGACTTAGAGGGAAAAATATATATACACACATGCTTTGTCATCTAGGAAGTCCCCAGAGTATATTTAGATTTATCACATGTATTATTCCTGTTGTTTTCAGGATGACAATTTAAATATATATTTCAAAGTACCAGATTCATAATCACAATAAAGACCTTGAAGAAGAATCATGTAATCTATTCTTTTACTTTTATGTTAAGACTTTACCAAAGAATGTTAATAAAATAATTAACAGTGGGTCATTTTTAAAAAGTACCTTACAGTTCCTAATGTGCTTCACTTACTAAATTTGTTTTATTATTTTCATTTAAAGACTTACTGGGAAAAGTTCATTCACTTCTGCAAGTATTTTTTTAGGTTTTTGTTTTGTTTTGTTTTTGAGACAGTGTCTCACAGTGTAACCCAGGCTGGCCTCAAACCTGTGGCAGTCCCCCTGCCTCAACCTCCTGAGTGCTGGGACTACAGGTGTACACCACCATGCCCAGCGTTTCTTGTGAGGCATTGTTCTACCCTGTGGAATGTGTGCATGAGGAAGGGAGAACACAGAGATGAAGAGAAGATGACGTGGTTTTGCCACCCACTTTAAAAGAAAGAGCCTATAGTCTGGATATTAGAAGACAGACTGCCAAAAGTTATGTAGTAGATTCATAAACCAAATGCTACAGGGAACAGTGGAACATTACCCATTCTGGCTAAGATAATCAGGGATGACTTCCTGGAAGGGGAGTTTCAGCTGAGCTTTGAAGGATAAGTGAAAACTTCACACACACAAAGTACAGTGGAGGGCATTCCAGGTAGAGGATAATGGAAGCATTGATGTTGTGTTGAATAGTATATTCAAAATATAAATCTGTTGGGGGAAATTAAAAACACTCTTAACAAACCAGGCAGCAAGTATTCCCTGAGCAATTCCTGTGTGCTCATTATAATGCTAATTACTATCAAGGATTCAATGAAAATATAAAACACTTTTCTCAAAAAAAGAGTGACAGTTGGGCTTGGTGGCACATGACACATGCCTGTAATATCAGCATAGTGAGAAGTCAAGACAGGAAGATGACAATTTTGAGCCTAACTCAGGCAGTTTGGCAACTAGGTGAGACGGGTGAGAGGAGGGCTCCATGCAAAGGCCATGGGTTCAATCCCTAGTACAACAGGGGTTAGGGCTGGGGAAGAGGAAAGAAAGTTAAAATGTCAGCTTAGGAAGGTAAACTTGATGAAGAGGAGTAATGGACAGGAGTGAGAGAGATGGTCACAAGATTGCTCAAGGGCTACTTTGTGTAAGATAAATGGGCAGAAGCCGAGTGTAATAGTCCTTATGAAAGCTAGAGAGAAATGTATGACTTTTAAGCCAAATGAAGAACACTGAGATTTCTTCAGTAGGGGAATAATGTAATTTTAAATGTTAATGGTAGGCAAATTATCCTGGCATTCTTGTGTAGGGTTTATTAGGACAGGGAAACTTAATTAATGGCTGTAAAGTACTAAGCATGAAATAATCAATGGTAAGGGAGTATAAATAGGGCTCAGTACTAGTAGTAATGGAAACAAGTGAGAAACCCCCCAGAGAACATTGAAAACAGGAAATCAATGTGCCTTCTTCAGAGTATTTGCATGTGGTAAGGTAGAGGTGGTATATCTTGTTGTGCTTTAATTTGTTTGGATGACATTAAGTAGATGGCACAAGGAGATGACTAAACTAGGAAGTGAGAATAATTATAAATTAAAAAGCAATACTTTTGAAGCAAGAAATTTCCTGTCTAATCCTTTTTGTGCCTGACATCTGTTACACTTCTTAAACAGCAGCAATTAAGACCAGGGTTTGCTATATAGAAGAATATACTTTGTGTACCCCATAGCAAACTACAACTACAACACAGTTTTGGATTCCTAGATATCTACACCAGATTTTCTTGTGCTTAAAGGAGAATATAAAAATCCAGTAACAGAACGGGAATAGTAAAATTTTGACCTTAAATCTCGTTCAACTTTCTCAGCTCTCCACTGCTTCCATTTTGTCACAGTGGACTCCTCCTGTAGAGCCATGTTCTTCTCTCTTACATTTCCCCTTCAAAGGTGCCACTTAAGGATTAACTTTGTCACAGAAAGCTAAATTCTGCAACTGCTGATTCCCCTTCTCTGAGTCCTCATTTTAGGTGACTGCCCCTCTCTTTTTCTTTCTTTAACTTTTGAGAGATTTGGGTCTCTTCTGATCAGTTTTTTTACCTTCCATATGGTTCCTGTGATTTCTTTGAACTGAAGAAAATTCTAGTTTTTTAGATATACATAAATACATTTTTTATACAACACTGCCCTAGAATGAAGTCAAGTCAACAGCTTCATGTAAGGTTGGGCTAAAAAATAAGTGTCTGTTCCAATGCCGGGAGAAGACATGGTTGTGTGGATGTTTGAGACAGCTGTGTGCCTATCCGTGACCATCTTTATAAGGACATTTCAAGAGATTTTGAAACAGAAGACACACAACTTTTAAAAAAATGTATAGCCCCATGTTGGAACCTTATGTCTAGGTGAGATATTCTTCCATTATTTTTCCTTGTAAAAATTTCCCAGATTCTTCAAAAACATGTTTGAGTAAGTAAATCTCTCTTATTCTCATGTAAAACTGCACTGTACCTGAGCATTCAAATACTTCATTCTCTTTACACCATGTTAATCTTAGCCTCTCTTTACACAGCATTTCTTAACTTTCTAAGATCTTTAACAGTGTCGTCTTTCTCCCAGCTATCGGGTTCAAAGTCTTACTTTGGTTAAAATCATACCAATTTCTTACAGACATGCCCTTATATCTCCACCCCGCTGACAAAAGGAATTGATTGTTAAATTTAGTGTGAGTTTATCAGCCTTGGTTTTTACTACCCTTCATTTAATCATAGTTTTTACTACTTTAAAGATCACCAACTCTCCAGACTCATCTATTGCTTCTTCCTGACATACATTCTGCTTTTCCTTGCACACGGGATACCTTTTCACTTTCCAGAAACTTCTATTCTAAAATGCTTCTCAGTCTCCAGTGCTTCCATTTTTCTCTTGTTCTCCCCCCGACACAACACACTAATCATTGTGACTTTTTCTCCCATTTTTGCATTCCCCATTATATTTGCTACTCTTAATTTCTATAAGTCATTACTTGTGTTCATCTAGTCTCCTGATGTTTTCCTAAGTTTTATGAAGTGTAGATGACAGTAATTTTTCATGGTGTATATTACTTCTCTTTAACTTTTTCTTTTCTTTATGCTGTATTTCTCTCTAGTTTCTGCTTTGGATTTTGATTCAGGCACTGCAATATATTTTCTTGTATTCTGAATATATACTCATATTTTGCTATATTTACTCTTCACAGCAGCTTGTATGTATGGCATCTAAATTATCAATAGTCTAAGGAATATATGGAAAAGCAAAAGTTGCCCAATGAGAACATTCTCTTCCTAGTGACCCTGGCTGTGACCTGTGTCATCCATCTCATTAGCACCCTTGTCTGTCATTCTTATTAACACAGTGTGAATGCAGCACAAACTAAAACAATATTGCAAACTTTGCAATGATGAAAACCATTATGAGTTAAAGTGCAAGGAAATTACTTCACCCACCCACAAAATTGCTGTCAGATGAATATCCAAAGAATTAACAGTTGAATAAAGGATGACTCATAGGCAAGCACTTCCAAAAAAAGAATAATTTAACAAGGAATTAAGAAAAGGCATTAATTATTGAAATCTTAAATGCGGCTGTTTTCTGATCATTTTATGAATTTTAAAACCAAAAAGTTATTTTAAAGGCAGATTAACTAAATCTTTAGCTATTTCTAATAAACAGTTCTATAAGCTTTATTTTCAGATTGAGATCTATAAGCTTTATGTATCAGATTGAGTTACAGTCAGCCCCATTTTTTTCATAATTTACTGTAAAATACTTGGACCTGTTCCAGTACCAGTTAGCAGGGGGCAGCAGAGGTGTATGTGTGCATGCATGTACACACAGGCACCAGCATGCACCAGGGATCAAACCCAGGGCTTTTATGTTGAACTACATCCTCCAGCTCTTTTTGTTTTTGAAACAGGGTCTTGATAAGCTGTCCTGGAAAGGCTCAAGTTTGCGATCCTCCTGCCTCAGTCCCTGAGAATACAGCAGTTTCAGGACTTCCTTTATCTACTTCTCATAGCCAGGGTAGCATCAGATTACCTGCATGTATGTAATCAGTAGCTCCTATGTTATTTTCATTAATCTCTTTTTTGGGAGTGTCATCTTTTTTCTCTCACCTTTTAAGCTTTGGTTTACACCTTTATTCTTCCTTCCATATGTGTCCTGTGGGTTTTTAATCCCTGCTCTTTCTTTTTTTTGTTTTTGCTGTTCACATGTCTTCATTACTTCTTGACCTGCCTTGTTACCCATTTATAATCTCTGAAATGCAGTCATTACTGTTCTGGCTTTTCCCTCTTAGCCAGGCCTTTTTTTTTTTTTTTTTTTTTTTTTCTTCCCTGCTTTTCTCAATACTTTTTCTCCTCTAAGAAAATGTTTTTTGCTTTGAATTTTTGTTTCATTCTGCCTTCTAAATTGTACCTCCATACTGTGCACTGTAGAAACTGTTACCTGCTGTGAGCTAAACAGCCCTTCTCAGGCAGAAGCCTTCTTTCTATTTTGCTCTACAAAACAGATGTAACTGCAGGTCACCTTGTCATGGCAGTCTTAGTCCTTGTCATACCTTGTCTTAGTCTCTGCAAGCTGCTATGCTTACTTCTGGCCCTCCATCTACAGACATAGAGCCTTGAGCTACTATCAGTGGATATAAACTAAGGAGTTCTGCATAGGTAATTTTATATTGTAGTACTACCATAGTAAAAATTCTAAAGTTATGAGTTTTGACCAAAAAATCCTGGAACAATATTGGGAGGCCTTGGGAGAAAAACAAATACCTGTTATTATCTGTTATCAGTGGGTTACTTTCTGTTTCAGAAATTGATAAAGAAATGTTTAAGGACTTGGGTCAGTCCTGTGTTCTTTGTGAAATTGTGACAGTTTTAAGATGAGGAAGGATAAGTTACAGTGTGAACAGGAGAAATGTTAGAAACACAGATCCTTTCTAAAGAAAAATCTTTTAAATGTTAAAAAAGACTAAATGTATCCACACTGTGTGATAGGAATATTGCAATCAGAAAATGTTTTAATATCTCAGATTTAAAGCACAAATGTTTATTCTCCCAAATTGATAATTTCCCTTAATAAAAGGGAATAAACCTTTCTGTGTGGGTAAAAGGTAATTGAATATACATTTTTAATCCTTCTAAAAGTGGAATCTTCTTAAGTGAGTTTTAGTAAACTCATGTCTGTGGTTTGATAAGAAGTTTTTAAAAATAAGCACTTTGAAAAAATGTCTGTCTTCATATCCTCATTAGGAAACTTCTCTTTAATTTTGTAGTCAAATCAGAAAATTAATGCCCGTTGGACCACAGAGGAGCAGCTTCTAGCAGTGCAAGGTATATTAAAGATAAGCAGTTATTGTTGTTCATAATTATTTTACTTGTCATGAAAGATGACTACCATAGTTCTTCCTTCCCTTTCTTCAGAAGTGGATCAAGAAAGGGGTCTTGTGTTCACTGCAAAGACCCAATGACCAGGCGTGCTGTGTTGTGTTTGTGGGTGTCACACACCAAGTGTGTGCATTTTGGGTTCTGAACTGACCGGTACTCCTCTGCACAGGGTAATTGGTTTGCAACAAGCGTGCCCAACCCTGCTGCACTGCTCTGGCCATAGGGCTCACTCTTACTGTGTCACTCACTGGTGACTCATAATGAAGAGCAGAAAATGGGATGTAGTATGTTTTTCATTTTTCTAATCACTCCATATAATAGTATGTTTCTTATTTTTTTAAGTGCCAGGTATTGAAAATGTTAACAATTTGCTTACTTTTCAGTGTATCATGCCCTGAGAGATGTAGCTCTAGATGCTTAGAAACCTGAATTTATATATTTTAAAAATATGTATTTTAAAAAGGGACGTCAAAAATACACATACAGAATTTTAATGGATTATTTATAAGAATATATTTTTGAGATGTATGGCAAATGATTTTATGAAAGCACTCATGGGCAAATTGGAAATATAAACTTGGATTTTCTCATGTTTGAATTACTTGAAGCAAAATTTGTATATTTTTATTAAGTACTGTGGATTTTGCTTTCCTCTTCAAAATAAACTGTTTGCAGGAATGGTTGTGCAATTTAAAATGTGTCTACATTTTGTTTCTTCTTGAGTGAACCCTCTTTGTGTTGAGTACCTAGAGCTTTTTGTCTGTGTTAACTGCTATGAGAGAGAGGGGCCCTGTGAAACATGCCAGCACACTTTTAAAAATCTTTCCAAATAATCAATAGATTTTAATACAAAAAATCCTACTCAAGCAACATTCAGAGATGAGAATAATACTATTAAAGATCTACTAAAATAGGAATCTACAGTTTAGAGGGGGGTAAAAATTAGCCAGTCAACATGATTTGAAAATGTCAAAGGATGGGTGTCAGTAGGATATCAGCTTCCATTTGGCCATCTAGCCTGACAGTCTTTTTGTAGAAAGAACTGGATCTGTGCAGGCTGGGTCCCAGGTGTTCACTGAGCATAGCCATCTTTGTAGAGCTAAGTTTCTGAAGGAATCAGAACATGGTGTAGTTATGGTGTAATGTCTTTGATAGTTACTTTAAAATTAGACTCTGATAATTCAAATTTTTGTTTAAAAGCTAGCATTTGCAATGGTTGTTTCATATTCCTTTAGAACTATAGCTTACTGCCCTAGCATAATTAGTTGGAATAGGCATTCCTTTTATTCATGTAAAGCCTAAGTTTCTCCTATTTTAGTATATTATCTGGTAAGAATTGAACACTGCCTTCTAGTGTTAGGTTGCATAAAGGTGAGTGCATTAATTCTGTACTATAATACAAGAAATTGTCCTGATAAAAAGATTTTATGAAGATGCTTTCCAAGAAAGATGTGAACTAATATTTCTCTACACGACATCAGGGTTCCACCGTATTCCACAGCACTGTTGTCTTTGTTAGGGTCCACTGCATCTTAGGACTGGGTTGGACATGCAAAACTGCACGCAGGGAAGGACAGGCTGAGGTCTGCGTGGATAGATAGCTTGAGCTGTACATGTGGGCAGAGCTTATAAATACTAGAGTACTGATGCATACAATCAGACATTTCCTCTCGAGACATACATGTTAGTCTATTCACATTTAAAAAGTAGCCTTTTAAATCAGTTAATATGGGAGTTTGTATCGGGCTCTGCAGCCGTTAGGATCCTGGAGGGACTTTTTAAATGTTAATGTCTTGTTTTTACTTATTTTGACTTTGGAACTTTTGTTTTCATTTTAGGCTTTTCAGTTTTTGTTATTGTTACATATAATAAATCAATATAAAGCAATTTGTGTCTAAAATAGTTATTTTGACCCCCCCCCAAGCTGGGTTTGGTGGCGCATGCCTGTAATCCCAGCAGTTGGGAGGCTGAGGCAGGAGGATCATTGCAAGTTCGAGACCAGCCGGAATTGCAAAGTGAGTTCAAGGCCAACCTGAACTGCATATCGAGACCCTGTCTCACAAAGACTAAAAAAAAAGTTATCTAAGATTAAAAAGCACCATTTTGTCTTATGTGTAGCACATTTATACAGTGTCCAGAAATGATGTCCTATAAAGGATATAATCATATAGTAATGTCACCTACCCCCTGACTCAGTGGCTAAAATATATCAAATATATAAAGTATCTATTTTAATATGTGTACTTTGCTATTAGAAGCTAAGAGCTCCTTATTTTTTCTTTAATGTTTATGATATATCTTCATGTGGTGTTACTTTGATGACCATTACAGTTTTACAGGGTAATTTGTTTTGATATGAATGTGTTTTATTTTGTATAGCACTTTATATTCAAAACAATTTTTACATACATCTGATTTTACACTCATTTGTAAAATGCTTTATAATTATCTTGCTCACAATAGGCTATCACAGTGACCTGGAAAAAATAATAAAGCTAGTGCTACATTAAAATTTATGATTCTATTATATAAGCTGTTGTAACTCTTTAAAACCAAACATCAAGACCATATTCTTTCAAATCATGTATTTCCCACCTCACTTTCTTATCTGATCTGTTCACATTATTGTTAGTTCCCACCTCACTTTCTTATCTGATCTGTTCACATTATTGCTAATCATTTGTGTAAATTTTTCTTTCTCCCTTGATGGAGAGTAGGGAGTCATATTCACATCCATTAGGAATATGTTTATACTTTGTAATCTATCTCTTTGTTATGTTCATTCTAGTTTACCTATGTTATAATTTCAGTAACCTTCAGGAGTCCCCAAGCTAGCTGACTGAGACAGCTCATTTGAGAGAATGTTAGACTAGAGGCGTCCCCAAGCCAATTATCATTAATGCTGCTAATTTAGACCACTTAAAATATTTGCCAAGTACTGTTCTATAATTTCTGTCATCTGTTCTAACTTGAAGTATCTAAATTTTCTATTTCAGTAAATTGCTTAACAGTGAGACCAGTCATGTTCTCATATTTGTGTTAATGATAAAATATCCCTGTTTCTATCTTGTGTCATATATAAATATTCTAATTTATAATGCTTTTAGAAATTATTCTAAAATTAATATTTGTATGATAAAAATTCTTTTGAGGGGCTGGGGATTTAGCTCAGCAGCATAAGCACCTGCCTTGCAAGCAGGCAGCCGTGAGTTCGATCCTTGGTACCAATGAAAAGGAAAAAGACAAAAAAAAAAAATTCTTTTGAGCAAAAATTGAAAAAGAAATTACATTCTAGGTGTATCTATGTAAAATGCAGCAATACTTAGCTGTTTTTAGAAAATAATACATTTAAATGATAAAACATTCTTCAAAAAGTAGAGAAGGCAAAAGTTTATTTTATTTTAGACCACTGCCAAAATATATTTCTTTCCTTTTTTGCCTTTTAATATATTCCTTTATTAGTTTTGGTGCTATAAAAAGTAGTTCCTAGTTAAAATCTTAGTACTATTTTAAGATAAAAGTTTTTCCAATTTTATCAGAATGTCAACTTTGACTTTTAGTTCTTTCTGTATGTTTCCAGCCATCTCAGTAATACTGAACTGTGTTCAAGTTGTTAAGTTGTTACGCTTACATTAAAAGCTGTCTTATGTAGATCATGTATTGGATCCTTTTTAAGATAAACAAGTTACAGATTTAGAAATTGCCTTCTTTCTGATTGTCTCATACTTTAAAAGGCTAGAATGGTTGATAAAATAGAATACATTGATTAGACAAAATATAAAAGTGATAAAAATATAAAGATAGTAAATGATAAAAATATAAAGATAGTAAATCTGTCTACAAATGAATAAAGAAAGAGGAAACAGGAGATTCATGCTTCTGCATCTGAAAGGTCCTAAGAATGGAGATCCCAAAATAACTGTCAGCCTTCTCTAATATGCTTACTTCAAATAATGGATGAGTTAAAATTTTCAGCATTTTTGTGATGAAATGTAATATACAACAAAGAGAATAGGAATGAAACACCCAGAAGAGATTAGAAAGAAAATACATGATTTTAGCTTTTAGCTCTCACCCATGTGTACCAATTGTTCTGTTACCGATATTTTTTCTCCCTTCTTTAATGTTGAATTTATGTAGATTTACAGGCAGTAGAAATACTTTTGCAAACGATTTGAGTTTATTTCTTGTTGATTGAAAAGAATCACATCCCTAAAAATTCTAAAACTTCCTATGCACCTATTTTAAAATAAATTTTTAAAAATTTTATACTCTTCAATTAAGTGCATGTTCACTTTAAGAATTTTACTTGTAAGAAGGAGAAAAACAATTTCAGCATTCTGGGAGACTGAGGGCCAAAAGACCTCAAATTCAAGCTCTCTTGGTCAGTGTAGCAATTTAAATTTACTTGTTTCAAAATTTTAAATTTTTTTTAAAAAAACTAAGAAGAACTAGGGATGTAACAGCACAGAGGCCCTGGGTTCAATCACCACCGCCATTTTAAAAAGGTGGGGAGCAGGAAAATTATCTCCTGAAATTTTCCAGCCCAGAAGCAGCTTGCCACTATTAATGCTTTGCCTTTCTGATTGTTTTTGTTTATCCAAAATTGGATTTTAAAAACAAATTTTTAAATATGAAAGCAGTTATCCATGCTGAAAAAAAATTCTGATTTCATATCTAGAATTGAGAAAGTCTCCTAAAGTTACCATCTTGCAAACCAAAACGTAAAAATTGCAAGTGAACAAACTCAACTAATCCAGAGTTTGGAGTAATTCAGACAATGACTATGGTAAAGTCAGTACTATTAATAAGAGTACCTTCTTTAGCAAATTACAAGTGTGAGTATATAAATGTAAAAAGGATATTAATGTGTTTTTTACTTTGGGTAATACACAATACCGTTTGGAAAATGGGCAGAATATCTTAGTAAATTATATTTTTATGTTAATTTTCCAAACAAAACTTTATATATTAAATATCACAAGGTATCTCCCAGCATAGCCAAATTGTTTCATTATAACTTTCAAATAAAGTCTAGAAATTTGACAAAAACAATTTTTTTCCTCCCTGGAAAATTTACTGTTTGTTTCCTCCAGGGTTCTCCAAACATTACTTGCTTAACCCTTGAAAACTGATCTTTTGCCCTGAGGGTAAAATTTTACCCTCAGGCAAGACTGATTTATGTTGAATTCCCTTGCTGAGAAAGCAATCTGGTTTACTTACACAGTATGAAAAAAAGAATGGATTACCCACCCCACATGCATGCCCCATGTACAGATTAGAAGTCAGAAGCTCTGATGCCATAACTTTGCTAAACTTGCCAAACTCTCAGGGCTTCTTGTCACTGCCCCTGCTAGGCTGACCTAGAAGCCCAGGCAGAGATTGTTCTGAAGGAGCAGTCATGAAAATTCAGTTGGCATCTTACTGGAATTTGCCTAGTTGCTGACCACAGAGCTTAAGTCTTCTAGCCAAAACATACTGTTGAGAAGTGTCATTAGCAAGAAATATAGAGTGTAAAAGAAGTGAATATAGAGTATAAGAGAATATAGAATATAAAATAAGAGAATATAGAATATAAAGAAGAAATATAGAGTGAAAAAGAAGTGTATTCTGTGTGTTTCCTATGGTTTAAGGAAGAAAAGTAGAATTAAACCTTAGCGAGGAATCTTTTTCCTGAGCACTTCTTGCAACCTTAGCATAGTAGTATTGCTGGTGCTCTTGTGCATTCCATAGGATAGTGCTTTAAACCTTTTTCCCATAATGGTACACAGAAACTTGCTAGAAAAATTGATACATTGAAGCAGCAGATGAGGCTGCTTTAGTCCGGGGGCAACTGCAAGGCCCTCCAGCTACGGTAAGCCCTGTTTAGCCATCCTTTAGACTGAGGGAATTAGGATCTGGCCACATAGGCTTGGGACAGACTGGGATCCTCAACCAAACCACAAAGGTCTGCTGGAGGCCCTGTGCCTTGAGGCTGTAGACTGCTTATGTGAGCTAATAATCAACATACCTGGTGACATGGAAGAAGTCCTTGCCATCCAGAGTCTTTAGAAAATCTAAAGCTCTTACATAAATTCATCTATGTATGAATTTAGAGTATATTTTGTAAATGTGACAGTATTAGGTGACAAGGTAAAATTCATTGAGGAAGAAAGAATTGAAAAAAGTGTAAAGGATTAGCTTCAGAAACTTATATAATAGAAACAATCTTGGAGACAATTTCAGGACTAATTATGCAATTTGGGGAATATATTTTGTAAAACAGGTATTGTGGAATGTATCTTCAAACTCGGGGTCAGAGTCTTAATGTCACTAGGAACAGGAAAGGTCTAAACTTTTGTTCAAAAGTTTTCGTTTTGAAACTCACTCAGGTTTTACCATTTCTAGAATGTAAATTAAGTATCCCTTATGAAAATCACTACACTGATAAACACTAGCTGATTCATCATCACAAGTTAATTTTCAGTGCAGCTGTCTCAAATTTAGCAGTGGCACAGAACTCAGTCTTTTATAAGCTGTTCTCTAAAGTATTGGTAGTGCAAAAGCACTTGACTGTCCTACCAGTAACTGTTACTGTGAGGTAACTGGAATTTTTATTATCAAATAAGCCCTTAGTGGGATGTAGTCACTATTAGAATTCATCTTTTTTTTAATTTTTTAAAAAATTTTTTGGTGCTGGGGATCAAATCACACCCTCAGGCTTGCCAAGCAGGCACTGATGCCACTGAGCTAAATCCCCAGTCCTGGAATTCATCTTAACCGTAAACATCAAGCTGTAAATCAGCCCATGGATTTAAAGGAAATATAAGTTCATCTATGTTGCTAAAACATTGTAAACAATGTACATCGTTTTTATTTTGCTGTCACACAATCTGCCTTTCCTTTGGGAACAGAGCAAATGAGCCTAGGTTACTCACCCTAAATTCTCCATTTAAAGTTGGATTGGATATGGTATGTCAGACTTCGCATCTTCAGTGCTATAAGGTAAAGGAACTCCCTGCTGATCAACCCCAGGTGGTTAAATGTAGCTAGAGATGCTTGTTCCCAATTCTCAAAGTAATAAAAAAGTAAAATCATGTCACATTATGATGTTGTTTTCAATTAATTGGTATCAAGAATATAGCATTTCTGGGGTACTAACATATCATTAATTTATACATTATTAATTTTGTGCAAACCCCTATCTTGGTCTTTGTTTTCATTCCTTTAATGAATAATTGTTTTCTAGTATTTTAAAAAGCAGTTACAAAGTATAAAATAATTTGTGAAATATAATCCTTTCAAAACCAGTTATTCATTATAAGTTCTGTGGCATAATTGATAATCTCAACTTCATAAGTCAGTTGCTGTCCTTGATTGAATGAAACTTCTTGGTGAAAAGCTAGTCCCAGCACCCAGCCCTTCTTAAATGTCAGCACCATCCTAACCTTACTCTCTTAAGCTGTAACACATGGCTAGGAGCCCTTCCAAAAAACAGTCGGGAACCCACTGCATGAGCTAACATGCAGCTGACTTGGCAAATATATCCTTTCCTTAATCTATCAGGTTGTGATCATTCTTTCACATTTTAATTCATTTCTATTTGTTGGTTCTCTGGTGGGATATAGACAGATAAGCCCATTAAAGTTAGTAGTAAGACCAAAATTACAATGTTTGTCTTAAGGGGAAACTCTGCAGCTCACTCAGTCCATTGAGGGGATAAAAGATGGCTCATTCCCATCCTGTTTTGTTTACAAACGGTGTTGCTCAAATTTAGGTGACTGGCTACTAGGGAAATAAATGAATGTGGAATTGAGGATGGAACAAAGAATTCAATGCTTTACAATAAATGGACTGTATTTGAGAGTTCAAGAGAGGATTGGAGAAAATAACTGAGTATGTAAAAAATGGTAAGTTTCTGATTGTTCAGTTGAAGCCAAGTGACTGGCCCAGTGCAATGATGATGTAATTAATAGTTATCACCTGTGACCCTGATAGTTTGGCCTCTTACAACAGAACTGAGAAGAGCTTTTCAGAAAGGGTTTTCATTGCTGGTATCTTGTGTGTGTGCATGATGTTGAGTACACACAGCTCTCCTTGTTGATCCTTCACAGGTGTATTATTTACTTTGCCTTCCAGGTGTCCGCAAATATGGTAAAGATTTTCAAGCTATTGCAGATGTAATTGGCAACAAGACTGTTGGCCAAGTGAAGAACTTCTTTGTAAACTACAGGCGTCGGTTTAACTTAGAGGAGGTATTGCAGGAGTGGGAAGCAGAACAAGGAACCCAGGCTTCTAATGGTGATGCTTCTACTTTAGGGGAGGAGACAAAAAGTGCTTCTAATGTGCCATCAGGGAAGAGCACTGATGAAGAAGAGGAGGTGTGTTTGTGTCTGGAATTTGAGCTAATATGAGTTGAGGAGTCACCATTCTGTGTGGTGTTCTGTAAGGCTGAGCTGTTGGAGGACTAGCTAACTGAGCATGGAAGGCTGACAATACACTTACCCAGTGGTGCACCTCTCGTGACTCCTGAGTCATAATGACATGCTAATTTCTGATCCCAGCAGAATGGAGAGTGTATTGTTCTTCCATAGTCTTATTTTTATTTCCAGTGTTAAGCTGTTTACTAATAAAGATGCCTGTTTGGTAGCCTCATTGCTTTTTCAGTTTTTGATTTTTGTTTTATTTAAAATAAAAGAAGCTTGTGCTGCCAATAAACACTGGTGTTACGTTTTTGTTTTGTTTTGTTTTGTTTTTCCTGTGACAGCCCAAACTATATTGTGTTTAATTCACGAGGATATAACATCTCATGCGTGTATTTTTGTTTCTTCACCTCTAGGCACAGACCCCACAGACTCCTCGGACTCTGGGTCCATCACCTCCTGCCCCATCATCCACTCCAACACCAACAGCCCCCATTGCCACTCTGAACCAACCTCCTCCACTGCTTCGGCCAACACTGCCTGCTGCCCCTGCTCTTCACCGGCAGCCTCCTCCTCTGCAGCAGCAGGCTCGGTTCATCCAGCCCCGGCCAACTCTAAATCAGCCTCCACCACCTCTCATTCGCCCTGCTAATTCCATGCCACCCCGTCTAAACCCAAGACCAGTGTTGTCCACGGTTGGTAGTCAGCAGCCACCATCACTAATCGGAATTCAGACAGATTCACAGTCCTCACTGCACTAAAATTTAAGTTGGACCGAGCTACAGTAATTTTTCACTCCATCATACCAGTGCTCACCTGACTGATGCAAAAAAGGAAAACAAAATCCTTCCTAGATACTGAGGCTGCGAAATAATTCTGTGGCAGTGGACTAACATTAAATGGATGTCTAAGAAATTTTTCCTTTCACTAAACTAAAATGTTACATAACCAAAAGCTTCCAGGTTACCCTCCTTTTTAGACTATGTGTTCACCGATGTGATCTCATAAAAGAAAAAAGATTTAAGTATTCTATATACCAAGGGATTTTTTGTTTTTACTATATTTATTTTATTGAGGTTCTTTATATACCTGCCTCTTCATAGTCAAGGTTCTTAGCACAGGATTATTGACTTAGGAATTGTGGAAAACTCCCTTAAGTTTTTTAAGTTAAGAATGTTTGGCTTTTTTCTTTTATTTAAAACTTTTTTCCTATGTTAGGAGTATAAGAAAAAATAGCCTGCATTTTAGATTTTGATACATGTTCATTATATTCATATTTAAGAAAATACAGCTGCATATCCCTTTTTTCAAAATACGTTGCTTTTTTCATAAAGGAATTTGATTATATTCCTTTAAAAGAAAGCACTTTTATCAATTGCAAAGCAATTATATGAAACCACAAACAATGTACTGAACCTGCTAACCCTTTAACATGCAGTTTAGGGTCCTAGTACAAAGTTCTAATCCTTTTAAATAAAAGTCATTGACCCTGTCATCCAGCAATATAATAGGATTGGATAATAATTTTACATGCAAATGAAGACTGAAATACAGTATCTTTAATTTCCTTGCTGAAATACAGTATCTTTAACTTCCTTGAAAATGTAGTTAATTTTGAAAAAAAAATTTATGTTTCTAAATGCTATTTGTTTTTAGCTAGTAATTGCCTACATTTGGAGACTTTAGAAGAAAATTATATTTTGTCAGATATGTAGAGATGGTGGTTACAAAAAACTTTATTTACACTACTCTGTGTTTAAGTTCTGAACTTGAAATTGTCTTCATACTTATTTATATGGTCTGCATTTAATATGAAGGGTGTTTTCCTGATAAATCTATTGTACTAGTCAAATACATTTGTGTATTCCTTACAACCAACCTATACTCAAAGGTTTGGTTTAGGGTTAAATCAGCATTGTTTCATAAAATGAATTTAAGAATTTGTTCTGCATTATCTAAAAATGTATCAGTATATTGTCACAATTGTGCTGTTAATTAAAAACAAAAGACTTCAAGTCTTGATCAATACATAATCATAAATGCACCTGTGAAGAATATTTCCAAGTGATAGTATTTCAACAATGTGTTACTGATACTTGTGATATGATTTCATATTGGAATCAGGACCGTACCGAGGGACAGATTACTATTGATTGCTGTGCTAGTGGAACATAGACTACATGTTTGCACATGCACATTCTTATCACATTTAAGACCACTTTACCAAATAGTCACCATCAGACACCCATTGTTCAGTTTTGAGAGATCATATATTGTAGTATTGGAAAAGTTGTCCCTTCCATTGGCTCTACAGCCCTAAAGAACTGTAGACTAAAATTCGTAAGTTTTAATATGCAAGTTTAGACTACTTCATAAGGAAACCACATAACTGGAAACATTTTGCAGGATAGGTCCTTTTCTCATTGGTTCATCTTAAATACTTCCTGCCTTGGATTATAATCAGATAAAATTTAACAGATTTAAAGTTCTTGACATTAAAGAATTTATACTTATTTTTACTTTAGAAGCCATGGGGACAGTTCTATAAGAAGAAAATATCTAGAGATTTTTAAAGCACTTATATTGTCTTGCATTTGTGCATTCTATACCTTGACAGCTTTTATTGTCTTGTCTCTTTGTCAGTAAACTTTCAGTACACAGTGTGTGGGATATGTCTGTCGAGTTGGTCAGTACCAGCATCTGTCCAGCTATTCAGTACCTTGTGATTTACCTAAAGATCTGTTCTGTCCCAGACATGGGCCATGGTGCTGTATCTGAGGGATGTGCTGTAATTTTATATACATGCATTAGAGCACACAGGAGAAGTTTTAGCTTCATTAGTAATATGATACATGTATATAGAGAGATGTCTTTATTGTGTGCTTTGCATATTTTGTAAATATTTTGCACGTCATTATTTTCTTTTTTGTTTGAAAACAGCAGTGTTTGGCCTGGGAGAGTGATATGCTTGCTGCTTAATCAAAGGATTAAAGATTTAAAGATGTCCATGTCTTCTATTTTTATATGATTTCATGTTGTATGAGGAATTTAGGACCTCTTCACTGTGAAATTCTAAGTATTGATTTTTATAAAAAAAAAAAGCAAAACATAGAAATCTTTCAATGACCATTTTCATTCTAATCACTTGAAAGATCTACACCAAAGTTTTTATTACATAACTGAAAATAAATCACATTGTTGATGCATCTGGTAAAATTAATTTCATTGTACTGTTGATAAAGGTAAGTTATAATCAAAACTTGTTCTTAATAAGGTTACAAGTAAGTAAAATATAAAGGTCAAAGAGTGTAATAGTCTGTCTTAATATGGGCCTACATTCTTTTTAGGAATAGGTGTAGGAAACAGACCAAGAGTGTGATGTCATTATTCTTTTAAAAATAATTATTTGATTAAAAGTATCAAGTTTAGTCACTAAATTTATATTCCTGTATCATAATTTTCTATTAATATCCCCTCCAGTTATCAAAAGAATAGCCATAGTATTAATAACTGCTGACTAGTCATATGGGGGGCACTGAGATCTCTTCGGAAAGAATGATCTTAGAACTCTCAAGCAGAACTTATCTTTCTTTTTGTGTGCTTTCCCAAAATAAATGAGTGCATTCTGACTTCAAGAAATGTAAAAAACAGAAACCAAAATGTTTTACCTTTTAATGTCGACATTTATTATAGATTACATCATATATAAGAAAATAATACAGAAAACAAATAGCAAGATTGAGAAACTTGCTACAGGAAAATTTAAACTCATTTTGGTTTATGGGAGCACACAAACTGCTTTGTTAGGAAAACAGTTCACCCCAACTTTCACTTTTTGTTTTAGTTTGGTTTCACTTTTAGCACTAGGCTATCACCTGAGATATTTAACTTTTGAGACAGACTCCCTGTATCATGTTACTCGGGCATGGCTCGTGCTTGGGACCCTCCTGTCTGCTTCCATGAGGGCAAAAATTGCAGCTGCATGCACCACGGCCACCCAGCTTCGTCTGTATTATAGCTAGATACTTCCCTTAGTGGATGAGTATTTCGCACCACCATATCTTAGTAAAAAGGAATGGAGTTTCTGCAGAAGGTCATATGGCTTTATCTGCCCCTTTTTTGCTCACATTTGCACTGTATGCTTAAGGTACAGTAAAGGACAGAAATGACTGTAAGATTAAAATGTTTCCCACTGTCGTTAGCTTTAAAATAACTATTAATAAGTGACTAGATCTTTACAAAATAACTTCTTAAACATTCCTTCTTGAGTGTTTCAAAGTGTTTTAATATTCCAGAATATCTTTGGCTTATGGAAGATTAACTGTGTTGCATAATTTAATCTCATTTAAATACATGAGATATAACTTCCAACAGCTACTAAAATTCTGAATAATACCACCTTAGATGGTTATCTCCTGAAGGTTCTACCTAGCTTTCTTGTCATCTTATTTGACAAGATTTAGTTTGAGGCCCTTATTCCCAAGACTACTAAATTAAGAGTGACAATAAATGTAACCAGGAATGTGGAGAAACGGATACATTCACATGCCTCATAGGAATGCAATACCATAAAGCCACTTTGGAAAACTTTGGTAATTTCCAAATGATTAAAAGTACATTTATAATAAAATACAGTAATTTTACATGTCTTTAAAGAGAAATCAATGTATATGTGCACCAAAAAAAAAAAAAAAAAAACTTGGTATTTCAAATGCCCATGACAGCATTATGGATATAATAGCTCCAAAGTTTAAATAATCCAAAAAACAGGCTTGAGGACTAATAGAACAGATTAAAAGATGCAGAAACAACTCCAAACACAATCAGCCACCTTATCTTTGACAAAAGGGCTAAACATGTTCACACTTTCAAAGAGAAAAATAGCCTCTTTAATAAATGGTGCTGGACACAAACAAAAGTAATAAACGCTGCTGGATATACTGGCTTCCTACATGCCAAAGACTAAAACTAGATCCATGTCTATCACCATGCACTAAACTAAATTAAAATGGAACAAAGATCAAATATTAAATACAAAGTCTGACGGAAAAGAGAATAGGTAGAAGCTCAAAGACAGGTAGGCAAAGACTATGAACGAAACCCAAATTATACAGGAAATATTACAGAGAATCAACTGGCATCCCATCTTACTTTTTGCACAGCAAAAGAAATCAACAGAGTTAAGAGACAACTCACAGAGTGGGAGTGGAGTGGGAAAATGTTTTATTCAGTTCCTCAGACAACTATTATCTAGAACATACAAAGAATTGAAAAAAATCAGCCTCCCTATAAACAAAACAGCAAATAAATATACGAAAAATGTACAACATCATTGGTCATTCAAGAGATGCAAATTTAAACAACACAGATTCCATCTTCAGAAAGAATGACTCTCATCCAGAAATCAACAAATGCTGGTGGGGCTAGAGGGAAAAAAGACCTCCACTGTTGATGGGAGTGTAGACTGGGTGCAGCCACTATGAAAATCAGTGTGGGGATTCCTCCAGAAATTAGGACTAGAGGTCCCATTTGACCCAGCTATTCTCCTTGGTATCATCCCAAAAGAAATAAAGGAACATACAAAGCAATATATGTGCACCCATGTTTTATAGCAGCAGTTTGAAATGAATAAATCTCAGAAACAACACAAATGCCCATCAATTGATGAATGGATAAAAAAGATTGATCTTTTTATACAATGGATCTTTTTATACAATACTCAGTCATAAAGAAGGATAAACGGGAATTTTATAGGTAAATGGATGGACCTTGATACTATACTCTTAAGTGAAATAAATTGAACACACATGTTTAAATACAACATTATTTCTCTGGTGTGAAAAACCAAAAGTGTAAATTAGGACCAAAATGTATAATAGATAATTGTGAGATAGAAAGAAAATGTTCAAAAGAAAAGGGAAACTAGGGAGGGAGAGGGGAAAAGGAAAAGGGAAAAGAAAAAATTAGAAAAGAAGGATAAAATGGAAATAACACTTTGTAAATGAGGGAAAGGGATTAAAGGTAGGGAGGGAACTGGGAAATCATTGGAATCAAGATATATCGTACACGTATAAATTTTCTATAATGAATGTGATTATATATATATATATATATATATAATTTACCAAAAAAAATTAGAGAAAGAAAGGAGACAAGCACCAGCCACGATGAATTTGTTCTCCCTTAAACACAAATGAGTCCACACACACAAATAACTTTGGAAAGCATCATCTACATTGATTTCTCTTGAGGTTAACATTGACTTACCCATCTTCCTGTCATGACTGATTACACTGACCATGAATAATGTGCCTTTTATGACTAAACAAACCACAAGGAACCTCCACGCAGTATTCTGCACACATCAGGGGATAGGCATGAAGCATGACCAAAGAAATACAAATTTGGCATCCACTTACCTCTGATTATAATTAACTATTTTAAGATCTTCACATTCAAGTTATATTGAAATAAATGATTTGCTGCTAGGTGTGTGGTGCACATCCGTAATCCCAGCAGTCTGTAAGGCTGAGGCAGGATGATGGAACTTAGAGGCTAGTCTTGACACTTCAGCAACTCAGTGAGATGTTTCTCACCAGAGACAGAGAGAGAGCTGGAGTGGGGGGCGTTGTGCAGTGTGAGGGCCTGGGTTCATCCCTAGTATTACAAGAAGCCAAAACAAAGCAAAGCAAAGCAAAACAAAAAAAAGCTAAAACAAAACAAAATAAGAGCCAAAAAGAAAAGAAAACAAGGAAAGAAATAATGTACTTGTTTTATAAGTTTCTATACATATTTTTTACCATAAGAATTAAGAAAAAATATAAAAGCCAGAAAAGGACCAAACAATAAAACGAAAAAATCTTTTGGCCTGGAAGTAAAAATAGAAAAATATAAAAAATATGCAATAATATATACCTCATGCTACCAATGTAAGCATGTAAAAATGTACAACATCCTGGGTGTGTTGTATGGGTGACAGGGATAGAGCAAGAAACATAGTAGTCTGAACCTTCTAATGAGATGATGGGATGGAAGGCAAACATAAATCAACAAACACAAATAGACAAGCATAAGTATAGACATAAATGAGCAGACAAAGCAAGCGTATAACTGGTTACCTGGTGGGGAGAAGTAGACAGTAAGAAAGGGAGAAAAGGAGTGCTGGCTGGTGGAGGGTGGCTGCAATTAGGAGCTGAATGAACAAGGAAGGTCACATAGAGAAGCTGAAATACAAGAGGGATGTGATGCAGTTGCAGTGGGTGTATGGTAGAGTGCCACTGACAGAGGAACTGACCAGCAGGAAGGCCAGAAAGCTAGAGTGCATCCTCGGTGCACAGAGAGTGTCAGTTAGGGGAAAACAGAGCAAAGTGGAGATGGGAAGAAAATGAGGTCATAGATGGAAGGGAAATCCCAGACTGTTAGGATTCTATAGGTATGTTGAGGACTTGGGCTTTTGCCTTGAATAAGCCGGGGAGAGATTTGAGTTGTATGTTCTGATAAATCAGGATCTCAAGATGTTGATTAGATTATAGGAGAACAAGGACACAATTTGGGAGGCCAGTGATGGATTCAAGCAGGTGACTTACTGAAATACATGATTTACTGAAACACTCTATAAAGATATAGAACAGGAAGTGGCAAAAAGAATGACCCTCAGATCACATCGGGCCCTTGGCCCATTTGATATGACTCATGAGCTAAGAATGGTTTGAAGGAGTTAAAGAAACAGAGGGGCTACAGAAACTGTATATGGCTTGAAAAACTAAAACATGAGAATCTAGAAAATGTCTTCCCAATGCTTAGAATAAAGTACCTGGCTGGTGGCACATCCTTAACAACAGTGGAAGGAGGGAACTTCTGGGAAAATGGTGGAGCTGTAACAGCAGAAAAAGGTCCTCTCCAAGTTTTGGTGTCCAGACCCTGGAATATAGCAAGATGAGGGAGAGAAAGAGAAAAGAAGTGGGTCCCATGGATACAGGGAAGATCTGATTGAGGCTTGAAGCCCATGGAGAAAGACAATTCAGAAATCCAGCAAAAATAAGAAAGCCAGGGGTAGTGGCATTGCTGGCTGGCAGACGCAGCAAGGAAGCCACCTCTGCTTCCCATGTCCCTGCTCCCATAAGCAAGCAGATGTGACACAGGCTGAGATGATAGTAACTGAAGTCAGGGGGCAAGCTGACATTTGGTTGTGTGATTGACTCTGCAAGCCTGGGGCCAGTAGTCTGAACAACTATTTAGAGGATAACAATATGCAATATAGTAACCACCGTGGATTTCCTATTGTCATATCACTGTTTTGTTTCATTTTACTGTTCTATTTTACTCTCTTTAAAATAAAATCTTTAAAAACAGTGAAAGGAGGAAGCCATAAGTGAACTAGTTGATGAACATACTGTGAATTTGGGAGGCTAGTGACTGGTCAGAAAACATGTACCTGTAGCTTCACAGTTGTCAGAACCTTCACAAACAAAGCCATTTCCATTGAGCTACTAGAAAATATGATCTGATTTTTAAAACAATAAATCAAGACATTTTATAACACAAATAATACCAGGTAAAACAAACATATCAAGAAATAAAAACATTTTGTAGAGCTTAAACATTACAATTTCACGTCCACTTGCTTATGTAATTTTCAAATCAACTCCACCTTGGATACAGATAAAGTTCCCATTTGAAATTACTAATCTTAAATGCTTATCAATTGCTCAAGAAAAGTTGAAGGTTTGTATCTGTTGATGCTAAGGTTTTTCTACAACCAACAGTGACCTTCATTTCAAGGAACACAGTCAGATCTACTTAGTGCTTCCTTGAAAGTGTATAGAAATGTGCGGTAATGCCAAAACAAATAGAACATCAAAAACAATAGATTGTGGAAGTCATCACCTATGGAAACATTTTGACACAGTTTTGTGAAACAGAAGTGGAGTGGAAGGATGATGTATAAAATAACCAAGACAAAGCTCCTCTGAACGGTGCAGGGCAAGGCCAGTCTACTTCTGCTGGGCCCTTCTTACAATAAAGGGAAGCAGAAGGCAAAATAAGACGAATGTCTTATTTTGGGGACATAGTCCACTGAATGAGCTGCGCAGAAAGCTCAGTGTGTCCCCACGTGAGCCACATGGCTTCCAGTGAGTGAACAAGACTAGAACGCAGGAACCAAAGGGTTCCACTAGAGGGAGTCAGATATGGTTACAGTCACTAGCTTAATGCCATCCAGTGCTGGCTGTCCCCAGGTTGCCCTGACATTCAGGATCCAAGTACCTAATCTGGCCCAAGAGCCCTGCTTGGTCGCCTGCAGTCCCCAACAGTTCCCACAGAGTGGCCCTCCTGATCCCGAGCCCAGCCAGGAGCAGAGTGTGGCGAGGAGACGCCTGGCCCCCAAGTGCTGTACGGTGCCTTCTGCGATGCCCTCGCTGGCCGCTGCCCCTCGCGGGCGCCCTGCTCTCTCCGAGTTTCAGCTGGCAATAGTGCACTACCTGCCCGGGGCCACCCCGCTGCTCCGGCCCGGCCTGCCCCCCACCTCAGGATCCCCAACTCTAGGACAGCCGGCCTCCGGCCTCCGGCCGCCTGTCTTCCACTGAGCCCCGCTATGACTGGCTGCAGATTCCGCCCCGGGATCCGCCCATTGGTGATGGTGGGACAGGGCTCGCAGAACATACCCAGCCTCTCCGATGATCTGAAGCTGCACACCCACGTTGCCGCCTGTGCGTCCTGAGCAGCCTGTGCAGCCCAAGACATCTGACCACCACTTTGCGCCCCCAAAGATCGCAGAGGAGCTGGGCAAAGTGAGTCCACAGTAGCCAGCAGAAGAATGGAGGTTATATGGACACTAGCGGATCACAGAGGAGTAATCTCCAAAGTCTGGGGTGAGGTTTATGGGAAGTTTGGTCTTTGTCTTTTTATAAGTCGTCAGCAGAAGTTACAAGGGCAAGATAAACTTTTGCTAAAGGCCGGGGACAGTGGATATTTTGTGATGAGCGTAGTTGTGTATGTAACAAGTTGTTTGTAGCTCATTCACAGAAGTTTCAATTTGATAACAAATCATAATTTAGCTGAGTTCAGTGGCAAAGAACAGAATGCCTGGGGCTAGGGATTTATCTCAGCAGTGTAAGCGCCTGCCTCCCTGGCAAGCACGAGGTCATGAATTCAATCCCTGGTACAAAAAAAAAAAAAAAAAACAGAATGACTGCAGCTTATTGAATGAAATAGCTGCAGTTAGGTAGGATTTCTGCTTCAGAGAAGGCCCAACTGCAAGGGGGGGGGGGGGAGTCAGAGGACAAGAAAGAAGAAGGGAGAGGAGGGGAGAGGGAGGAAAAGTAGTGCCAGGAAGAAACCAAAGAGAGGGACCATGGTGGGGATGCCCCTAGGCCTGGTGTTGTGGCACCATCTAGACCCAAGGAATCTCAGGAGACCTAATCTCCTTGGGGCACAGTCCTGGGTCTTAGGAGAATACACTCCATCCTAAGGACTTGAAAAACACCTAGAGTGACATGGCCCTCATGTTTCTTCTGATCATCCCTCTGATCATCTCTGGCAACCAGGCTCCTCCAGCTCCCACCTCTGGCAGCCTGAGATACATACACCAGTGTACCCTGCCCCAACTGGAGGCCCCTCCTCACTGCAGAAGTCTCAGGAGCAAGTGCTGGATGGACACCACCAGGCTCAAACTCCAACCTCCCACGGGCCAGGGAAGGAGGTGAAGGGCTAAAAGCCTCCAGCTGTGCCAGCAGGCTGCTGTCTTTCAGCTGGGGCGGGGGCTCAAAAGACTGGTAGGAGGAAAGCATGCATGCCAAAAGCCCCACCACTGCCAGGGTGGCAACTGTGGGATAAAAATGAGCTGCCCCCACCTCCTAAGCACCCTCTTGTGACTCCCAAGGGATACCCGAGCAGCTAGGAAAGGAGCATGTGGAGTCTGGAGGACCACAAGACATTGGAAGGAAAGATAAGAGGCCTTGGAGGAGAAATCAGAGTCTGCGACAGATGGCACTTCCTCTCAACCAGCACCTTCTCATTCTCCATCTGCTGCAGGGACTGCAGACACCCTGCCCATCCTAGGAACACTTGGTTAGTCCCTAATATTCCTATTATCTCTGCCTGGGAAAAGAAGGCTGCTGGGCCCCCTACCCTACCTGACCCTCTACCTTCCCCCACACCCAATAGAGTGGCTGGTAACAAATATCCACAGTCCCTGATTCTACTGCATCTCCCAGGTCTCTTCTCCCCAACCTTCCTGTTCTTGCACCTTTCCCCTCCAAGTCTCTTTTCTGCCTAAGAGAACCTCTGACACCCTTCTGCATTGTCACTGTCCCTGTCCAGAACTGCCTCTGACTTGGAAGGCGCTGAGTAGAGTAGGTGGGAGTTTCATTCCCTTATATCATTCCCCAAGACAATTTTTAAAATACTGAGATGTAAAACCTGTGTTTTCTACAGCTGAATAAGCTCAAATCCATGGTAATTTCACCCAGAAGCTGTCTGTCCTGGAGAGTGTGAGAAGTGTGTAGGCAAAAGTAGGGAAGGGACCCTAAAACACTGTGACAGAATAGAGGCAATAGGAAGAACCAGAGAAGCACTCCAGCTCCCAGCTACACCCCACAAAGCAGTCAAGAAAAAAAACCTTGTTCAGCACATTGTAGGGTGTCAGGAGAGTAAGAGCATTCGTGCAGTCTGGCAGATTAACTGATTCATTAATAGAGTTTGCTGCTGTACCCTCTGGGATGGCAGCCTGCAGGGACCTGAGTGGTGGCTACCTGGGGTGGTACACTGAATGGGGTAGGGTAGGATGGCCCATATTGGGTACAGTGAGCCTGGGCCTGCACCAATCTAAATGGCTGTATTCTTGGCAGGAGCAGGCAACAGAGCTAACATGGGGCAGAGGTGCTGTGCTATCAGGGGGACCCAGAGGAGGCCACCTTAGCTTCCTGGAGCCCTTGTGCATTCAGGGCTCATTGCAGGTACTGTGGTCTCCAGAGCATAGACTTTACCTGGAGTTGTAGGGCAGCCTCTGCATAGGAGCCTCGGAAGGGTGGAGGGAGCAGCTGGTCCCTGAGGGCCCTTGGGGCTTGTTTTTCCATGAACGTTGTAAGGCCCCAAGCTACAAACCAGCTGGGCAGAAGCAGCAACACAAGGCCTTTCTTCTCCCTTCTGTACTTCCTGAGCCCTGACCTACTTGAGCTGCCTGAGAGTGAGGCAGGATCTGATTGCTCAAAAGCATGGGTACCAAAGCCACCAGTGCCCACAGTGTTCAGCACAGCACCTCACACTTGATGGGTCCTCCTGGGAACTGAGTTCCAGTCCTAACCCTCCAGCTGGAATCTATCCCTACTGTGCTGCTGCAGAACTGTGGGCTCAACTCCCCGACACCCCACATGGGCCTTCCTCAGAATCTAGAGTGGGTGTCCTATGCCTGGGGTTCCAGCCCTTGCTGTCTGTTCTGAGCCTACAACCAGTTCCATTTTCTCCTTATAACTGTGGTTACGGCCACCTTAGCAGGGCACACAGGCAGCCGAGCTAACTTGTGTGCAGGCAGGTCCTTAACAAATGCAGCAGTCACAAAGCTTCTGGTCAGAGGTCACTGCACTTCACATGTCAGGTCAAAGCACCCACACAATGTGATGCTAGCAGTCCATATCTATAGGGAACAGGTGAAGCTGGAGATCAATCACACTTGTGGAGCTAAAGCAAGGCCAGCCCTGAGAACCTGGAGAGCCCAGGTAAACAAGTGAGCCAGGTAAACAAGCTGTTCCAGCTCAGAAAAGGTAAGGGGCCCAGGCCAGCCAGGCAAACAAGTTGCTAGGCAGAAAGGTTGAAATTAACATAATCCTCCTGAGTGTAAATGTGCAACAGTTGTTGAGCAGTTCTTTTTCTCCTATCAGGAGAGAGGACTCCACCTGACCTCAGCTTCATCTCTTTTCTTTATTTTCCCATCCTCCCTTCTGGGAACTCCAAGAGCAGTTCTGGTATGAGGTACATATGCCCACACATTTGCTCAGCCTGGAATCCTATCTTGCTCTCAGCTGCCTGGGGAGTTTCTGCTGAAATCACAGGATTCAGCTGAGTACTGACCTATCTTGAGTCACCAGGACACCCCACTTCCCACAGAGACCACCCCTGGGGTCAGAGGAGCTGAGCTGACACTCACTGGACAAGTGGAGGTTGTGCCTGGCCTGGTGGTACACATGTCATAGACTGCCCTATGGCTGCCCCATAACTTTTCATAGCCATGGGACCTTCATAGCATGTCCTTGCCCTAACTCCACTCTAGGTACTCCTACAATTCCCTCACTCACTCATGGACAGCTGCACAGAAATATCATTGGCCAAAGTTGGTGTGTGAGGTATACAGGGTGGACACGGTGCAGATCGTCCTGGAGAGGCATGAGATTCACAACTCCTCTGCAGCCATTGATGGCAGGCAGTACTGTGCAGGCTGGCAGGTAGTGAGTTGCCCTCTCCCATTTGTGTTCTCGTGGCTTTATGCAACAGTAGCCCACTCGTACCTGAGGCTGTCCCACACTCTCATCCCCAATTGCCACCTAGACATGCTCCAGCTCTGCGCTAGCTGTGCCATGGCTGTCACTGTCTCCTTGGCGCATCCAGGATGTGGAGCAGCAGACAGCAGCAGGAAGAAAAGGCTCCAACTGGCACTAGGAGTGGCTGAGCCTGGAGAGAGTAGAGGTGTCAAGGATAGAACCAGTGCTGAGTGGCAAGGGCATCCTGCAGGGACAGTGCTGTGTTCTGCTGTTCTCTCTAGTCAGGAGCAGGGTAGCCATAGTGCATACAGTGTGCTGGGTGTTGCTGGGAGACTACAAGTCAGGTAGGCCTGGAGCCATGCATGATGAAGACAGCCCTGTCCCCTGAAGTCCCCAGCCAAGATGCAGGTATGTAGGGGAAGCCTGACCTTGTGCCATTGCCATGGCGGTTCCTTGGCTCTGCATGAAGGGAAGGTTCCTTGCGATGTCCTCCATCTCCTGGGGCCCAGTTCACAGCCAGCTTTGGCAGAAGCAAGAAGCCATACTTTGCAAGGGGGATACTTACATATCAACTGAGGCCTTTCCATCAGCGCTGGAGGGTCCCTTGTGATCAGCTGATACCTTCCAGTGCCAGCACCTCCCCAACCTGCTCTTATGACCTGTTGATTAAAGAGTCTTTCATCGGAAGTCTGAACCTAGTGTCAGGCAGCATGCTGGAAAGTGAGGGGCAAATATCTTGGGGTCAAGGGGCCACAGATCCATGCTGGTAGTGATGGTCTTGGTAGGAGGTGGAGGATCTGCATGAGGAAGGTTACACTGGGCTCCTCCTGTCCCTTCCGTGCCTACCAAGCTCCTTCCTGATAGCAGAGAAGAGTGGCCTAAAAGGGTGCCCTGAGGACCCTGCTCCTTTGGAACAGCCAGCTCCAGGGCATAGACAAGAGGCAGGTACATACCTGGCCCCCCAACCTTCCCAGAGCGCACTGATCTGGGAGACAGTAGTATTCCAGTACTACCAGGGTTTAGGGTGCTGGAATCTCCTTCCAGAGGTGGTTTCTAGGTTCTTTCTATCAAGAACAAAGAATCAACTTAAACAAGCATAAATGGTGACAATGTTTCACGTTTACTTAAGGCAGAAAAAAAAACCAGGCTTACAGAGTGAATTCCTGCCAAATAAAAGTAGGAAAAAAAAAAGAAGGAAGAATTTAAAAATACTCCCTAGAATAGGGTAGGCTATCATGGAAGCTAAGGGCTGCCATTCCTCTTCTGTATTTCCTACCCCTGCTTTAGGCCTAGCTCATATGGACAGCCTGTGCCTGTTCTCTGGAGAAGTCCCCTGGGGGCACTGAGAAATGAGTGTTTCACATGTGAGTCCTGGGATGAACAGGTTGTGCCTCCTTTCCCACCCTGTCTTAGCCACACCCATGTTCCTGCCTCACAACACCCCTGTGATTAACAGGTAAATAAATGGCTAGGCACTGAGCCACCTCTGCCTGGACCTCTGGGACTCTGGGCCACTCGGTGCCCTGCTGGAATCTCACTTTCCTCACCTGCCCAGGTGGCTGGATAATGGCAAGCTTGCCTCCAGGGTTAAGTTGGATAAGCTTAGTAAACACTCAGTAGCTCAGGGAGCCTCCAATCCTTTGCTTTTCTGACTTTGTTAAGAAACTTTGTAAAGGAACAGAGTTCCTTGCTTCTCAGCAGTGCAAAGCCAGTGAACACCCTGGGAGAAGAAGGCAGACAAGTTTGTTACTTACAACAGGTAAAGCAGCTCTGGGGACAACTGCCAAATACGGGATGGGAGGGTTGTATTGGAGAATTCTGCACACAGTGGGAAGCCTGCTCATCATGAGTAGAGGTAAGAACATTCTAGAGCGCATGGGTCACACACTAGTTCATGCTTCTTTGTACTGTGTGTGTTCAAAAATGGTGGACAGGAACACAGCTGCGAAGGGTGAAGAACTTAGCATTATAATATGTGTGTGTGTGTGCGTGTGCTTGTGTAGGGGAGTTGTTTCAATACTGGCAAATATACCATGGCCTTTGCACTGAGCTATGTCCTCAGCCCTCTTTTAATTGTCTGTCTGAGATAGGGTCTTGAAAAGTCCCTTGATTGAGTTGTTTGTCCATGGTGGGCACAAACTTGTAGTCCTCCTCATTCAGCTTCCTAGATTGTCAGCACTGTCTCTCAGCCACATTGTCATATACTGCAGCCACTTAACCAGGTATGGTAGCCTCGTTAGGCCCTGAGCCCTTGAGGTGAGATGTTTATCTTGCACTACAGTGGGGGTAAACCGAAGCATAGGATCAGTGAGTGTCAGTCAGGAACAGCCCAGGCCTAGCATATCTCCTCCAAAGCTGGCCACCTTGGGCCCTGCCAGTGGCTGTTCTTCATGTGTGCTCCTCTGCTCAAGGTGAGCAGTGTGGGGCAGGAGCACAGGAAGACAGGGCAGGTGCTATGGGACCTGCAGAGTAGCTGGGGCTTCTTGATGGATGTGGGCTCCAGATCCTGTGTGGGTGTCAGTAGGGTCTCCCTTATATAGATCAAGAAAGATGCCTCCCTGGGGCCACCAGGGCAGGATAGGAATGGGTACTGTGTATGCCTGGCAGCCCAGCCAGACATAGGGGAATCCATAGCCTGTGTCCCACTGCTGCCTCCCCAGGGTGAGCCAGGCCTGTCCTTTACAGTGCCCACGCTGGTTCAGTCTCAAACTGTCTTTCCTTCACTATCCTGTTGCCTGACTCCCATGCCAGTCCTCACCTTGCCCCCAGATATCCCTGGCCCTATAAAAGGGGCCACAGGAGGACCAGAAGACACTGCTGTGCATGGCTGCCTGAAGTGCAGGGACCTTGTGGTCTGCTGCTGCCCTCGGGTGGGGCAGTGGCAAGGTCAGGGCCTGGATCTTTGCCCAGCATGGGGTTCAGCATTTCCCTTACTTTCCTTCCCTCCTCCTCTTCTTCTGCCCAATCCCTCTCCCCCTCCTCTTCTGCCCTATCATCAACCTTTTTGCCTTTCCACAGCTGGCCGTGTGCTGGACTTGATGAAGCCCGTATTTGAAGGAATGGCTTGATCTACTGTTGTCACCTACATCAATCTAGAATCGAGGTCATGAATACCAAGGTGCAGTCATAGCAAAAACATGGATCTTTGTCCACTTTTCCAAGAGTGGCCCTTCTCAGGCTTATATCATTCCTTCTGAATGCTTCTGACCTGATTTCTATGACATGGAGGATGCGACTAACCAGGGTGACAAGAATAGTGCTCAAAAAATCTCTCCATAAAGAGTAAGCACCATTCTCAAGAAGAAATGCCATATGTATAATAAACACATCAGGTTTAAGTTTAGAACACAAAAAGTCTAATTTCTTTAGCCAAAAACCTATCAGAGGGCCAAACTATGAGCAGAGATGGGAAGGGAGTGGTTGTATGGGTTAAGAAGATGACCCCTGGAACAAATACAAGAAGTATGTTACAGGTACAGTGTAGGTCTGCTTCTGGCCAGGTGTGGTGGCATATGCCTATAATAACAGCACTCTGGGCAGGGAAGGCAGAAGGATTAAAGTTCCAGCCCAGCTTGAGCAATTTAGCAACTCAACAAGACCCAACTTCAAAATAAAAATTAAACAAGGGGAGGAGGTGCTGGAGATGTAACTAGGTGCCAGGTTCCTGGGTTCATTCTTCAGTATTGAAAAGACAAAAGCAATTATGCTGAGCCTAGGCACAGTAGTTAATAATAATGTCAAACAAGGTAGCACAAAAGAAACTCCATTGCAGCTTCCAGATACATGCACACAGGCTCTGCTGGAAAGGAGGGCCTTGATTGCTCCCTGTCCTCTCAGTACCCTGGCATCTGCTCCCATGATGGTCAGCACACAGGCAGAGCAAGGCTAAAGGTTGTTTGATGGAAGCAAAGGGACCGCATATCACTGGGTCAGGAAATGACATACAGAAAACCCACAGACCTTCGCTTACTCACTGGCTCAGTGCAACACCTACTTGGTGAGCAAGCAAGCATTCTGCAGGCACTGGCCCCTCAGGCCCTTTGCTTGGAGTGTTTTGCTGCACTGTCACACTTTCCACGTGCTCTGCTAATAGCAAGGACTTTCCATTATAACTTGTAATGGAAGTCAGAAGTGCAACCCAAGGTGAGAAGAAGATTCTTTTCCCTGTCTGATATCACCAATCTCTAGTTGATGGAAAGTATGACTTTTGATACATTCAACCAACTCACTAAGTTGAGTCTTGTCTCAGAACTTGGAGAAGACAAGGCATCCACCAGCTATTCCAGGAGGTGGTGTCCTGCCTCTCTGTCAGCTCTTTAACAGTCAGGGCTTTACTAGCTTGCCCCACCAATTTATCCAATAAACTAAGCAGCTGAGATCCACACCTTTTGATGTCAAGGCCAGTCTTGTGGAATCAAGAAGAAACAGATCAAATGATTAGCTCCTTCTCTCTGCTCAACAATTTAGTGTGCAGTAGAGTCCTCTCATTTCCCCGGGTGAATTTAGTTAATTAAACAGCTGGGTTCTGTTTAATGTTAGAGATAATGTTGAACTTGATGTTAAATGTTTTCAAAATAGTAAAACTTCAAATGTGTCTTCATCTTAAGACTGCTTTGTTTGAATTCACACTTAGCAATTCTTTAAGGTGCAAGACAGTGTACTGACCAGGAGGAACACCAGAACCGGACTTCCCGGGTTCAAATCCCACCTCTCTCACACTGAGAGTTTTCTCTTTGTGGGCAAACTGTTTGACATACAAATTGGCTAATCTAGAAAATAGGGCTGATGATTAAATGAATTTCTATGAATAAAATCTTGAACATGGTACTTGACACATGGTAACAAAACATGTTAGTGATCACGCGCAAGTATTTAATATATATTTTATATGCACATATGCCTATGGGTGGTTTTTCCCATCCACCTTTAAGATTGTTGAGAAAAGAGATTATGTTTCCTGTGTCTGACTGAGCTTGATCCCAGCGTCTGTCCTCTCTCTTCTCCAGATATCCTCCCCAGGAATCCAGGACCAACAGAGGGAGCTGAAACCCTGGCCACGATTTCTAACTAACCTACATCTAAAATCCCTCTCCCCCAGCTTAGGCTCCTGAATGAATCATAGCCAAGGACAGTATGAGGACCCAAACATTCCTGAAAGTGTGCATACCGGACATTGATATGGCCAGCTAAAGGACATACAACTTCTAAAACACAGAAAGATTCGAATAACGCTGTGGGGGTAATGAGAGGAGAGGTGAGCAGTTGGTAACCAGAAGAGGAAACATATGAGTCAGGGTAAAGAGAAAGGAAGGGTGTGTGTGTGTGTGTGTGTGTGTGTGTGTGTGTGTGTGTGAGGGCGGGGGATTTAGCTCAGCAGCATAAGCACCTGCCTGGCAAGTGCAAGGTTGAGAGTTTGATCTCCGGTACAAAAAAAAAAGTTTAATTTTCACAAGAAGATGGCGAGCTGGAGGTAGAGTCCAAAGCAATGCCAGCAGGCAGGATTTCTGGCCGTTGTTAAGCAGTGAGAGACAGGAGAACAGCAGCAGCTGGTAGCAGCAGCTGCTCTACTAGACTTCTCATCTATACTTGGTGCACCCTGTCCCTTGTCCCCCACGTGGTCACCTCAACCTCCCTCCTGTTTTGCTAGGCTCCTGTGCGCCCCTGAGTGTTACTTCCCGTCGCAGGTGTTATTCTCTCTCATTGGGGAGCTCTAAGCAGTCCAGCACCTTTCCCACAGTTGTCTGCCAGACTGTAAGAGGCTAGAACTGGGATGCTGAATTTACAGAGAACATAGGTATTATTCGGAGCACATGCTCTGGGAGCGAGTGCCTTGTAAAACAGGAGCCCCGCACTTAGGAGTCAGGAGACATGGGTTCAGGAGTGCTTCTGCAGTGGCCTGAAGGCCGGCGTGAGCTGCCTGGGGAACCCTTGCAGCTGGCAAGCTCTGCAACTCGGTGTCTGCTGGGGTGCGGCTGCAGGGAGGCAGTGGGGCTGCAGTCCGTGTGCCCCCCACCTGGAGGAGCTCAGCCAAGAAGTGACTACACGAGACCTTGAGTTATTACGGGGGAGGCCAGGACCGCGCCCAGCAGTGCGGCTGGTCAGCGACTGGAGACCCGCACGCGAGGGCAAGCGGAGCTGCTGCTTACTCCAGGGGCTCAGGATTTGGGCAGGTAGGGGGCGCACCAAGCCGGCCGGCAGAGGCGTTCCCTAGGCGTCCCCGCCCCGCGGCGCCCCGCCCCGCTCATTCGCGGGCCGCGTCAAGCACTGTGGCCCGCAGACTCCACGGCCAGCGCCCTACGCGGGAGGCCGAGGGAGCGCGCGAACGCGCCCTGGGCTCCGCACGGTGAATTGAAGACTGAGGGCGCGGGCGCGGGGCTGACGTGGCGTGCGCGGACGGGGGCGCGGACGCCGACGGCCCGAGAGGCCCGAGCCCCACTGCGCTCTCCCTGGGCGGTCTCCGCGTCGCCAAGTTGCGAGCGACCCCGAGCTGCCGTGGGGGGCGAGTTGGAGCCGGTCGGCCGCGCTCGCCTGGGACTGCGCCGCTTGCAGGAGCCAAGGCTGAGCTCTTGGGCCAGCTGGGTTCCCACGGCAAGCCAGAAATCGCGCGAGCCGAACGTCCCACGCTGCAGCGCATCCCGCGCGCCGTCCCGCTGGCCTCGGCGCCTCGGAGCCGCCCGGCGCCCTCCGCGGCTTCCATATTTGGCCATTTCAGGTTTCCTTTCGCGAGAGCCGTTCCCACTCGTGCGGGCCGAGCGCGGCGTGGAGGGCGGTGACGCGAGGGTCCCGCCCGGCCCCCCACCACCCACCCTGCGGCCCCAGTCCCGGGAGAGAGGCGTCCTGCGCCGTGCGCGCTGATGGTGAGACCAAGGAGCCGGTGAGTGCGACGCCTTCCTCGGGGCTGCGCGCACTGGACTAGAGTTCTAAGACGGAAGTGAAGGAAAGTGGGTGAAGTACTCCAGGGCTGTCCAGGTTCTGGGGCGTGTGAGGTAACACACCGAAGGCTGGTCCGAAACCACCGGTCCCAGCACAGCCGCCAGTTCTGCAGACCACAAAGATAGGATGGTTTGGTGAAAACTCGACCTTTAAACACTACCGCTGCTGACTTCCTTGAATGAGAGGCAGAAATTGCTGCAGGAGGTGGATGTGAGATGGAGCAGCCTCTCCCATAACGGATTTTGTCCTTGTTGTAATCTAGGGAGTGTGTTTGTTCTTTGATCCTGGGCTGCCCCTCTTGTCCTGTGCAAAGGCAGGGTAGGGTCTCCTGTCCCAGTCAGCGTTTAGCAAGGGGTGTGATGGATAGGGGCTGGGGTCTGGAATGTGAAAGGGTAGGATGATTTTTGCTCTGTAGGGCCAGCAGGTGATGGAAGTGAGGAAGAGCTGGGGACCAGCCTCTGGAAGTGTCAGTTGTGATTGGGGCCTCAAGAAGATGATTTGCAGAGTGGGCAAATAGAAACCTGTGAGTCAGTTCCTAGGCACTTAGTCAAGCAAGGATTGTATCTGCTGTCCGGGGAAGACCTTGAAGGAAAAAAAATGATTCCTTGTTGTGAGCTGTTTCCTTTTCAAAGTGCTTTTTCGCTGCTCCTGTCATTTTGTTCTCATTGGGTCCTCAGTGACATCCTTATGAGCTCTCCAGCATTCCCAAAAGGCGAGGGGAGCCCTGCGTGTAAATAACCACTGAACTCTGCCAGAACCATAGGGTTCCAGGTCTCTGCTGAGGCTCCGCACTAACACTGGTTTCTCAGAAAGCAAATCTGCGCACTTCATCCTTGGTGTGAGGAGCCCACAAGGGGACCTAGATCCCCATAGTGCTTGGCCAGTCTGTTCCCAACCACATGAAGCAAGTTCTGCTGCAGATTGTCCCAGGCACAACATGCACAGCTGCCACTCTGTCATCCCTGCTGGCCAAGTGAGCTCAGAACAAGACCTGTGTTTGTTTCTGTGTGTATCCTGGAACTTGCCATAGAGTCAGTTTAAGCAGATCTCTGTGAATTACACTGAATTCATTTGAGATGAGTCTCCCTTGGCCTCTGAGTTCCTGGAACCTGAGTTACCAGGAACACTTACTTAGATCCCAGAAATGAAAATAAAACCACACAGTTTAGCCTAGTTCTGGTAGGAACCCATCAGATGGGCCTCTCATTGCTTCCACAGGAGTGTTTCCCTGTCGGATGGTAGGTGCCATGCCTTCCACTTCACCTGGTTACACAGCTGGGCTCAAAAGTGGTAGGAAAAGGGCCAGGGATACAGCTCAGTGGCACAAGCCCCTGCTTGGCGAGCGCAAGGTCCTGGGTTTGATTCCCCATACCATGAAAAACAAAAACAAAGCGACAACAACAACAACAACAACAAAATGCATTCCACGGAGAAGTGATGTGAAAGCTCTCACAGATCCCAGGGCTGGGCAGGACCCAAGCCAGTCTTCTGACTGCATTTCTTGTGTTCTTCCCACCCTGTCTTCATTAATGGACAGAGGATTCTGAGCAGCAGAATGATGAGAGAATGAGAGGGCTCTCATGGAGTTAAGTAAGGGATGGGTGGGGACATGGTCAGGCTCAGTCCCTGAGGAGCCATCTCTGCCTGAATAGTGGTTCCTCAGTGGATCTTCTTACAGGATCTTAGCCCAGCAGAGCTGTAGCATGTGGAAGTCTGTGCTTGTGCTGGGGCCAGGAGAGAGCATGCTGTAGGACAGAAGCTGTCCCTAGGGCTGGACCAGCACATTTGTTGGAGAACTTTCACTGAGGGACCAGACAGCAGCCTTGATCCATATGGCCTCTGCTAAGCCCTGTGTTATGAGGAAGTGTGGTGGAGAACCAAGGAGATGAAAGTGAAAATGCTTAATTCTGACAGAGAAACTCAGACTCTGTTGACAGTGACAGTGACATACATGTTTTGCATATTGATGTCTGGAGACCTGCGGTAGTGCATGCTTAGTACTATAGCAAAAGCCATGCATCCATGTGACCTGTACATAGCAGGCACACTGCCACATGCATCGGATGTGCAGGTGTGTCCTAGGGCTCTTGTCACCTCCCTCTGCCCCATGCAGAGTGCTCCAGGGATTTCTCCACAGCCTTGTCTTCCCAGTGGGCAAAGATGCACTCCTGCCAACCCAACCAAGAATGCCTTTTGCATCCACTCTGAGTAAGCCACTCCCCAGAGTTGCCTCCATTCCTCTCCCCTCTCCCACAACTGGACCCCTGCTCTCTTGTGCTTCTGCAGCCCCTCTTTTCCCTCCTTCAGCTCCAGCCTACAGTAGGAGGAGCGGGGCCAGCACTTGAGTCCTCTTCCCACATGGTACCAGCACCTGCCCTGCTGCTCCCAATGCCTGGCGTGGTCTCCCAGGGCCTGTTAATCCACTGTCGCCAGCCAGCATTGCAGCTGTCACCATCTCCTTGGAGGCTGTCACTCAATCGCCACTGGTATTCCCAACTTGACCCTGGCTCCTCATCTACCCTGCAAGTACCAGTGGAGACCAAGACCACACCAACATCCACAGGTCAGCTTCTAGTCCCTGGCTGTTCCTGTGCTTCATGTCATTCTGGGGCTTAAGTCCACACTTGTTCTGGGGCCTCCCCTAGGTGCACACATGGAAGAGAAAACCAAGTTCCTTTTTCTTATGCATCTCTATTCTTTTTTTTTTTTTTTGTATGAGGGCTCAAACTCATGACCTGAGCTTGTCAGGCACTTATGCTGCTGAGCTAAATCTCTGGCCTTTGCATCTCTATTTTTGACCACATAGATTTCTGACATTTCAGGAATTCTTTAGGCACTGGTCCCAAACCACCTCTTCCTCAGCTGCTGTAGAGACCACTGCTGTTCCTAAGTCCCTTTTGTCATGTCTGTTCTAGCCAGAACTGAGCTAGTTTATTCCACAATCAGGGCTTCACAACCCCTTCCTGGATGATCTGAATTACCCACTCACTTCCTGCTCACGCCTCTCCATGTTTTGTGCTCCACACCCAGCTGACAGCCTCCTTATTACATGACCTAATCAATGGGAGAGTAAGAAATAGCATGGGTTCCAGAAGCTTGCTGGAATTGCAAATTTATGACTTAGTTGTAGTGGTATGGTTGAGGCAGGTTGCCCAGCTTCCACAAGTGCTGATATTCACTGGTGAGCAGATGTGGTAATGTGTCTTACTTGGGGTTGCTGGAAGGATTAGACAAGCCAGTTTATAACAGGCTAAGTGCCTGGCACGTATTAAGTAAAGTTAGCTTTTTTTCTTCCATATTTTTAATAGCACTAGAGATGGTGGGGTCTCTGGGAGCTGGAAAATGTATGCCTAGCCTTTTAAAGGCTCTGGAATTTAAGTTAAAAGCAGACAAGCAAAAGAACTCCCAGATGATGGTGCCAGGGCAGAGCATCTTTTAAGCTATGCTGTTTTGTCACTTTGCAGTCTTTTGACCGGGTGTACCTCACAGGCCGGGTCAGGGACCTGTAGTAAGCAGGGCACGAGCCGTGGGCAGCAGCATCAGAGGCCAATGCCTGGGCTCCAGGCAGGAGTCCAGTCCTCGGGAAGACTTGTGTGTAGAAAAGGTTGCAGCTTTGAGGAAGAATATGGCCTGGCAGGAAGTGAGTACAAGGACCTCACAGGAAAAATCAAATAGATTTGGGTAGTGAAGTGGCTCTGGGCTAAGGATACAGCTCAGCGGCGCAACACTTGCCTGTATGAGGTCCTGAATTAGAGTTCCTATACAAAAAAGATGAAGAAGAAAAAGAAAAGAAATAGCGGCTCTGGCTTGCTTACCAGGAACGGAGAGGTTACCTCAGTGGGCTTTCAGCTGGGGAGCCAGACCAGGATGAGGTTGATCATCACTACTAGGTCACTACTAGGGCCTTTCTGTCCTCCCTCTTGGAGGCCAGTGGTGCAGAGCAGCCAGGCCATGTGTTGAGCCTTCTGTAAGGGAGGCCCTGGGCCCGGGGGTGTTAGCAGGTTGGTGGGCAAAGCCAGGCAGAATCTTGAAGGCCCCTCTCTGCTTTCGCACTGTAAGTGTTCTAGGGGGGAGCCAGGCAGATACCCTGTAGTACTACCGTGGGAAACTTGCCATCCCTCCCAAGTCAGCAGAGAGCAGAGGCTTGCAGGATGATGAGACACAGATGAAAAAGGTGGTTTTCATAGTGGGCGAGAGTGGGTGGGGCTGGAGAGTAGCAGGCAGGATGTACCTGTGGGTTATGACTGGATATGAGGTTGGAGAGGAGGCATCACGATGAACGATGCCAGTTTCCTGGTGACAGTGGCAGTATGGAAAGACATCTTTCCTGAGAGAGAGAGAGAGCGAGCGAACTCTGCAGCAGCCCAGGAGAAGAGATGAGCCCTGAGTGGGACTGAAGGCCTTGCAAATGTTCATAGGAAGCCCTGATGCGGGAGGGAGTAGAAGGTCCAGACAGGGCTGCGGGGGCAGAGGATAGGCAGCAGCTGTCCGCTTACTGACGGTCGTCCATGCCAGCTCAGTGCATCTAGGGAAGCTGCTTGAAAGTGTTTGTTGGATGTAGGGAGTTGGGGACTCACTAGAAGTCACTAGGGACTTTGGGGAGAGTAGTTTGGGGATGGTGAGCATAGAAGCTAGGTTGAGTGGGAGATAGGCAAGCAGTGGGAGGTGGGCAAAGTCAAGAAGTTTGGCTATGGGTGGGGGGAGAGGGTGGGGTTCAGGGAAATCTGAGAGTAAGGTTGCATCTCTCTTTTTCTTAGGAGAGGCTGATGGTAAGGCCACTCTGTAGAGGTGAGTATGGCTCTGTATGCGAAGGTCCCAGGGAGTGGGGCAGGAGTCCAGGACAGGCAAGGCCAGCTGAGAAGGTTAGTGTAATTCAGAGGTCACCTCTGTAACCACCTGGGAGGAAGAGGGCCAAGAAGGGGACCATATAGGGAGATATCAAGTCGGTTGGCCGGAAATAGAGGTCGTTCTAATCTGATGACTTCTGTTTTTCCTGTGTGGTAGGAAGTGAAGTTTCCTCGTAAGACTGGAGGGAGTGGTCAGGTTTGTGGGGAAGAAAAGAGATTTTAAATAGATGCTGAAACCATGAAGGAGCCAAAAGCAAATGCTTTCCTTGCACCTGTAAACTTGATGACATTCTCAAAAGGAATCTTGCTAATAGATCTGGGTTTCTGGTACCTGCTGCAGTGGCTGGCACCTATGTGAGGACCCACGAGTACGTGCTGGGTCTACCCATGTACATCCTCTTGAGACTTTCCCCCTTGCCCAGGTCCCCAGTTCCCTTAACCAGAGCCCACACTAGGGGCTGTGTGAATGAGGAGCCCTGCTCTGGCCCTGCCTTTCCAGCACCTGGGAGCTAGGCCCTCCTTCCTCTTTCCTTTTGCCCATCCCAGGGCAGCCTTCTTTAGCCAAGCTTACCCTCTCTAGCTGTAACAGGTACAGGACTTACAGACATGAAAAGTTTTAGGAATGTCAGAGGCTGCCTGCCTTCTGTAGAATACTGTGATGGCACAGACTTTCAGTCAGGATTTATTGAGCACCTAGAATGTGCATTGCTCTAAAGGTTGGAACCTTAGTAAATAAGAGAGGCAGTCCCCATTGTTGCGAGTTCAAGACCAACCTGGGCTACAAAGTGAGCTCAAGTCCAGCCTGAACTGTATAGTGAGATCCCATCTCAAAAAAACAAACAAACAAAAAAAAGAGGCAAACCCTGTTGTCTCAGAACGTGTTTTCTGCTAGCAGAACACAGGGAATGAAATGAGTGCTTTGGTGAGAGATTCAGAGGGTAATGAGAGTGGCAGGAGAATCCAGTTTCCTCAGGGGTGGCAGTGAAGGCCTCACTAGGGAGGCAACATCTAAGCAGCAGCATGAGGCAAAGAACAAGCCTTTCAGGCTTGGAAGTAGCAACGGTGGTGTGTGCACTTAGGGAGGCTGAGGCAGCAGGGGGATTCGCAAGTTCAAGTCCCACCCAGCTGGGCAACTTAGTGAAACTGTCTCAGAATCAAAAATTTTTGTAAAAGGAGCTGAGGTAGAATGCCCCTGGATTAGATGCCTAGTACCAGGGGTGGAGGAAAAAGGCCATTGCTAGTAGAGTGAGTGGGTGGGGGAAAGCACTAGGAAGTGAGGACGCGGATAACAGAAGGCCATGTCACAGTGACCCTGATTACAGACGCCGGCTGCTGCCCTGAGTATTAGGACAGCTGTAGCACAAGAGTGACGGGCTTGTCTTCTGTTCTTCAGATGGTCACTCCAGCTGCTGGACTGTAAAAGTACAACACTAGGAGACCAGCGAGGCAGTGCAGTGTGGGAGCTGGGGAGGCTCAGACAGTTACAATGGAAATCAGTATGGAGATTCCTCAAAAATCTAAAACTATAAATTCCATTTGACCCAGCTATTTCCTTTCTAGGTACCTTCCCAAAAGAATTAAAGATATCATACCACAGTGATCCATGCACACCCATGTTCATAGCAGCACAGTTCGTAAAAACTAAATCTTGGAAGCAGCCTATATATCCATCAACATGATTGGATAAAGAAATATGATATTTATCATCTTGAATTTTGTTTTTACATTATGTATTATGTCCATCCTTTTGATTTGACTGACTCTGTTTTGTTATGTCGCATTTGGTTTTATTATCCTCAAAAAAAGGTAATAAGAACTGTGGGAGTAATAAAACCCAAAATGTGTAATTGTCATTGTACAAAAGAGAGGAAAAGAAAGTGCTCTAAAGGATATAACTGCATGTATATTTAAGTGTGTAAAATACATAACCATATTATTGAGTTTTGTTGGATCATTGAACAGAACTGTTTGCAGTCTCACTGTTACAATGTCCACTTTATATGCTTTAATTTTGTAACTTGAATAACTATTTCTAAGATGACAATATGTAATCTCTTAACCAGTAATTTCCTACTGTTTATTTTTCCTGAAATTCTGTATAACTTGTACTCTTTTTCTTTTTCTCCTTAAATAAAATATAAAAAAAGAAATATGATATTTACACAGTGAAATACTACTCTGCCATAAAGAAGGATAAACTTGATATTTGTAGAAAAATGGACACACATTGAGGCCACAATGTTGGATAAAGTAAAGCAAACATACAAGCTTAAATAATGCATGGTTTGTCTCATAGGAGAAACCTAAACTATTAAATAAGTTGAAAATAAAAGACAGACAGAAAAAAATGAAAGAGGAAAAAAAAGTTACTACAATCCAATATACCGAAAAGTACACCTTGATTTACTGTAATTGTATTATATGATTTATATGTTTAACATATATGTTTTATTTCCTATTAGTCTGGCTCTTAATCTGTATACTTGATACTTGTTATAGACTTATATTTTGGTACTTGATAAAGATTTATATTTTACTGAGCCTGGCAAAAAAAAAAAAAAAAAAAAGAGAAAAAAATTTTTAAATGTGGGTTAAGCCGAGGGGATTGTAATATGTTATGTACATGTACCAGCTCCCCACAATGAATGTAATCATTATGTACTATGGACATATACTATTAAAATAAAAGAAAGAAATCAGAGAAGTACTAGCCAATGATGCTGTGTAAGCCAGGAGCTTCAGTGAGCTCACCCTCACTGAGAGAAGAGGTAGAGGAGAGAGGAGGTCCAGTACCACCCAGAGCCCAAGAGGGTGAGGAGGAGAGCCCTGGAGCTCTCAGTGATCCACTGTGCTTCTCTATCACAGCTGTAGAACCAGCCTTTTGGTTGCTGCTGAGATCCTTGTGCTGAAGCATATTGAGATAGGCTTAGCCTCCTCAAATGGAGATCTGTTCTTTTGCAGTTGTGCAGTGGTGCAGGTTCTTTTTTTGGATGGATTGAACTTGAGACATTTGCACTAAGCTACTTAAACTTTTTAATTTTGAAATAGTATCCATAAGTCACTAAATTGCCTAGGCTGGTCTCAAACTGAGATCCTTCTGCCTCAGCCTCTCAGAGTGCTGGTATTGCAGGCATGTACAACCTTCTCCAGTTTATGGGGAGGATTCTTAGGCGGTACATATGGGACCTCACAGCTATAAGCATGACTAGTTTGTGTACAGCTTGTGCACAGATGTGATTCCCACCTGGGCCGAAAACCCCTTGGGAACAAGAGCTGTTGAACAAGCCCTCCTTCTACAGAATAAGATACAAGGCTCTGCCTGCAGCAGGCACTAAGTAAATCTGGCTATGCGGAAAGAGTAGATATGCACAGCTATTAAATGTTTCTTTGTGTGCCAGACACTGTGTGCTAGTAATTTATGTACATTTAACACCTTTAATATTAACTCCAAGCCTTTAAGCCCTTTTATTGTCACATTTTCCAGATGGGGAAAGAATGCACAGGTCAGTAAGTAGCAGAAGGCTGACACCAGAGTGAGTCTCTAACCAGCAGGCGCACCAACTATTGAGGCCTTCCATTGGGTGTTGGTTGACACGTGGTACTTTGTCATCCATGGCACAAATTAAAGGCCAAAGGATTTGAAGTCAAAGTTTATACAAGTTAAGCATCCCTAGACCAAAAACCTGAAATCTGAAGAGCGCCAAAATCTAACTTTTGGAATACTGACTTGACACAAGTAGACAATTCCACACCATGAAACTTGAGACTGTAATGCATAAAAGTATTAAAGATACTCTGTAAGTACTTCTAGGCTATGTGTTTATAAACCATAAACAGATTTAGACTTGGATTCATTCCCAAGATATATTTTGTTATATATATGCAAATGTTTCAAAATTCAACTGTCCAAAATCTGATCGCCTTGCCTTCTGGAGCTGGGCAAGTTCCTGTAAACCTGTACTTAAATTTCTGCTTCTGGCTAGCTTTCTGACCTCAGGCAAGTTGCTTAACAATTTGAAGCCTTGGCATTTCATTGTAAATGTGACAAGAATAATATAGCCACGGGCTTAGTAGAGGTCTTCTTATGCTATTATACATAAAGATCAAGCTGGAAAGTACTACTGTATGTTAGGTGTCATCCTCATGGTCCTTGTCCTAGAGAATCAAGCCAAGGTTCCCTTATCACCTTGAAGAGCCACTAGAGGGTTGAGGAGCATACTGCAGCCACAGGCCCTGCCTCAACTTGTTGCTGCCTCTCTGCACTCCTTGTTATTGGTATTTCCACGAGATTTGGTTCAGTGAGCTTCATGGTTTCTTTTTTTTTTCAAGTCCTGGCTAGCTGATTGTGTAAATCTTTCCAGAGCTGACTGGCTCAGTTGGGAGAAAAAGGAGCCAGTCCCCAGACTTCCCTTGCTTCTCTCGTGTCTGACCTCTGGGCTCCCCACCTGCTCTTCCTCTTGTGTGCCAACAGTTGATGTCAGGTGTTGTCCCCAGGGGGCTACCTTTTTGGATCCAGCTCTTAGAATGCTCTGCTGTGTATACTGGGGGTCTAGGTGTGCCTGGGGACAGACCCCAAAAAGCCTCTTTCCAAGGCTGGGCTGAAGGTGCCACGTCTGCTCCTCTGCTTCCTGGAGCCAGGGCTGGTAGTGACTTTTCTGATGTTAGAAGGAGGTTGCCCCGTCTGCTTCTCTCAGGTGCTGCCTTATGCCCTGGCCTTGGAGTCCCAGCTCTGGCTGTGGACACCCCGCTGTAGACATCACATGGCAGTGGTCCTCTTTGGATCTGCAAACCCATCTCTGAAGCTGAACAAAAGCAGCTGTGGGTGTACATGTGGCTGTGTGTGGGAGAGGACAGGGCCCGACTAGGATGGTGTTGACCTTCAGTGTCCCAGACCAAAGGTCTTGGTCAAGCCAAGGCTTCTGAATACAGCAGCTTGCCTTCTCCCACAGAGATATGTTCCTAGGACCTCCATGCCTGAAACTTGAGAGTGTCCTGAATTCCCTAGATACTATGTTCTTTTCTGTATATACACATCTATCATAAGTTTTAATTTATAAATTAGCAACAGTGAACAATAACACTACAGTTCTAATAATACGCTGTGATAAGATTGTGAGTGTCGCTTCTCTTGCATGTGGGTACTAGTATGAAGTAAAATAAGGGGTGCTTGAAAGCAGATACTGCAAAATGGTGACAGTTGATGTGCTGAGGTGGCTGCCCAGTGAACGAAGGAGCTGGTAGCATGGAGAGCATGGAGGTGCCAGACAGAGGGATGTTTCACACCAGGCACTCAAAGTGGTGTACGACTCAAAACTCATAAATTGCTCATTTCTGGAATTTTCCATTTTAGTATTTTCAGATGTTGGTTGATCACAGATGTCTGTTCATTGCACAACCATGGCTGTGGGAGATGACTGTATCCATTGGTCTGTCTATCCCAGAGCCTGCTTTGGGGCTCTCTCCTTCCTCCGGGATATCCTTGGGCCCTGGAGAAAGGGGATGAGTTCTTGTTTGAAAATATGTTTGAGGCTTTTTGCTATCATACTTATTTGTCTTTTTTGTTTCTTGTTTTTCTAGTAATTCATTTTGTTTTGTTTTTCCCTCTAATGCATAAAATATAGATGTACATGTAGAGGGTTATACATGCCTAGGACTTCTAAACAGTTTACAAGAATCGATTAATATTATGTATGATGAAATGAATAGCTACTTTGAAGAAAAAGACATTATGGTAGCCATTGCTGATTTCCTGTCATTGTGCTGTGAAACCCAGTAATGCTTTTATTCTTTGTTTAGAATGATTTTAGTCTGTCTTATATTACTTAATTTCAACATATTAGGAATAGACAGGTATTTTGAAGAGAACAAGAGACATTACAGTAGCCATTGTTGATTTTCCTATTGTCTGGTTTTGAAGGTTTGTAATGTTTCATTACCCTGCTTTGATCAGTTTTATACTATTTTGTCTTGTATGAATTCATTGCATGTGAAGATATAGACAACTATTTAGAAGAAAAAAAGAGATATTATGGTAGCCACTGTTGATCTCCTGTTGTCTTGCTTTGAAATCCTGTGTCACTTAAATTGGTTTCTTCTGATTTGCTTTGTTCTGTTTTCTTATGTTTTGTTTTACCCTCTTTAAAGTTAAAAAAGAAAGAAAGAAAAATACATTTGGGAGCTGAGGATTTAGTTCAGCAGATTTGTAAGTGCCTATCTGGCAAGCACGAGGTCCCCGATATCAAAAACAAGACAACAACAACAAAACATTTAAATTCTAGGAGAAATCTAAAAGTGGTATTTAGGGGCTGTGTGTATCCAGGCTTCCATGTCACAGAGCCACTGGACTCATTTTCTGAGGGTGCGAGGGAATACCATGGTCAGGAAGGAAAGAGGGCAGAGAATGTGAACCGAGGATGGTAGTCCATAACTTCATGAAAGAGGTACCCTCCATAGATGGTTGAGCTAGGGAAGAAGCAGCCTTTCTAAGGAAAGGCAGGAGATGTTCCTGCCTGGGGAGCACCAAAGGAAGTAGTTCCCTAGGGGTGTGGTCAGAGCTGGAGGAGAACCAAAAAAATACCACCACCACCACCCACCCCTGCCAAGGGCTCGGGGAGTTTCAGGAAGGGAGTGGCAACTGCCACTACAGGGTAAAAGGGCAGTGATTTGGAAGTCTCATGGGCAGATCTGATTAAATGGTATAATTTAGAGCATGGGTAGAGCATGGGTCTTCAGGTGTATGTAAAATATGAGTTGTGATAAAAATTATAGTGGATGTTTAAATTTGAAAAATGTCTGACAGTAAATGATATATCATTTAATCCTCCTTAAGATTCTCTCCCCACTTGAACATACTAAGTTCATCATGCTTGGCACTTTCTGAAGCATTCTGGAGTCTCTTTTGTGAGGTGTGATCAAACATACAGTGAGTGCTGCTGCTGAGTACTATCCAATGAAAAGGTGAGCTTGTGAAAACATTACAGTGTATCCTCATCTACTTATGAAGAATTGGCAACTTCTGGCTCTTCCCTAGCATCAAAATGACCCTGCAAGACAAACATTTTGAGTGAATTTCAGGGCATCGAGGCAGCTGTGCTAATGCAGCTAACCACAGGAATATGCTCAGCTTGGTGTGTAGAAGTGAATGAAAGCTGCCAGAACCAGTCCAGTCCACCCAGGAGGTCACAGTTGTGTCCTGAGCCTTAAGAAATATTTGGACTGTGAAACAAAGGAACGGATAACAGGGTGGGCTCATAGGACTTGTATACCCAGCATGTTCCGTTCTGGACTGGACAAGGGACAGGGTACAGAAAAAGCAGGATCCATTCTGGCAAGCAGGCGGATGGGGAAAACAAAGCATAGAAAGAAGGTAAGGAGGAGGCAAATGTGTTTTGCCTAGTTAAGTCCTTCTGCTTAAATAGGTGTCTTCAGGAAGAAGCAATAGGCTTTCTCCCTGCAAAGCTCCTGACTTTTCTCCCTTCGCCACACTTTTCTCTGCCTCTGCTCAGAGATGTAAGCCCAAACCCTGGGAGTCAGTCAGTTTCCTTTGCTGCTGTCAAGCTTTGAGTTCTCTCTGCTGAGAACATGCATCCTACATCCCCCAGGTCATCACCACCACAGCCCCGGCCATACTTTCTGTCCCCATCTGGGCAGTCCCAGCCTCCTCTTCTTCCCCTACTGTCCCCAACCCTTCTGCCCATTCGCCATTCAGCATGTGGAGTAGTCTTTTCCATTTTCACCAGAGACTTCCTAAAATGTGCATGCCTTCCCTGGTCCACCAGGCACTCCCCTCCACTGCACCCGTTGGCACTTAGGCAGCACTGCCCCACTTCTGATTCTCAGAAGCAGCCAGCTCTGTCCCAGAACTGACCTCTGCCCCTGCTGCTCCTTCCACACTCCTCACACTTGCTGCTCAGGTGTCCCCTCCTCAGTGAGGCCTTCTGTCTAAAGTGATATCCTGTTTAGTCTTCAGAGACCTATCACAACCTGTAGTTGCACCTCTGTTTACTCCTTTGTCTCCTTGGCGAGGGTATAAATAGCCCAGGACCAGTTCAGGGCATCTGTCCTGCCTGGCCCGGCCCCTGAGCTCGATATTGCCAATGCCTGGCACCATCAGGCAATCCAGTCGTGGTCAGAGTCAGAGTTGGTGCTGGAGGGGCTTGGCAGCAGGTGCTCAGCCACCATTAGAGCCCTTGCCACTCACTGCTGTCAGAAGCTCTTCATGCACAGGGCTGTGGAGATTATAGACTCCTGTGAACAACCAGATAATAACTGTGTTAGGCTTTGTGGACAGGTGATATGGTCAGGGTCACAACTAATAAACTGCCGAGATGCTGTGCAAGCAACCACAGGCAGTGTGTAAACAAGTGAAGGTGGGCTGTGCTTTGGTAAAATTTATTTACAGAAAGGAGATGGGTCAACCATCTACTGAGGCAAAAGAGTATCTGTGAGAGATTGCTGTTACCTAGAGATTGCTGTTACCATCATTGCTTGCCATGCCCTGCAGTAAGACTTCTCCAGGCCTCAATTTCCTCACTTAGAAAGCAGGGACTGGTGATAATAGATATGCTATTGTTATGGTTCAGGTGAGCCAAGCATGTGTATTTGCAGCCTCCAGCACTGGAGCTTATGGTCCCTGTGCATCACTGCAGACCATCTGCTCCCCCTCCCCCCAAGGCAGAACTGCTCTGAGTTCTTTTCATGGCTCTGAATCTGGCTGCTCTTCTGCTCTGTGACCTTGCACAGTGCTTTGTTTTACTTCTTTTTCTCTTGATTTCAGTCCTGAGAGCAAATCTAAAAGTCCTACTGGATATGCTGATTTGTCTGATGCAGGCTCTGGATGCTCAGAGGAGCAGAGAGTGGCCCCCAAAGTCTCTCTGCATGGGGGGGGGTGCCAGACCTGCAGTGCCTGGGTGGGTGACCAGTGAGCAGCTGGGCCTTCAGTCTGTACCCACTTCTCTCCACCAGTGTCACTTGCTCCACTTTGAGGAAAATGAGGAACTAGAGGTTTCCTGACAGCATGGCGAGAAATCACACTTCTCTCTTTTCTTCTAACAAATTAAAATCACACCCACAACATTCTTGTAATCCAGAAAGTTATATTTGAAATCGCATAGAAATGTTATTGGAATTCCAGTGAGTTAATTCCAGTCTGCTACCTCCAGTGCAAACCACCATGAAATAAAGACACTGAGACATAGTCCAAGTTCTGGGCAGCCAAAGGGTCCTAAGTCCCATCTAAGTGAGGATATATAGACAAAGGCCTTGATCCAGGGCCTCTCCCAGAATTTATTTGTTGTAGAGAAAGGAGTGGTTCAAGGATGAGTGGCAGGATGGCAGGAACTATGTAAGTAACTTGAGCGGGTTAGCCAGGTAGGGAGAAAAGCATCTGTGCAATATTCAAGGAGAATGATGTGCAGAAGGATCAGTCTGCATAACTCAGTTAGGGTAACATTCGAATTGTTTCAGTTTCTGATATGTAAACTTTTGTGTCCTGGGGAGTCATAGCCTCTTACTTTGAGGCTTGAACCCAGGTGACATTCCTGGAGCTGACTGGCTCTGCTATTCCACTGTAGTTCAATGAACACAATGCCAGGAAATAGAAAACTGTCAGGCTGGCCCCAAGGATTACATATACCTTAGCCAGCCTATTTGTATTGCTTATAGCCAATTGAAGGGTAAAGGAAATGCCATAGTCAGCTCTGGACATATCAGTGCATGGAAACAAGTCTTCGTTTGACTAATGCTGAAGTAGTTGTTCTGCATTCAAGGGGATCCACTCAAATTGGCTCCTACAGTCATCTCCCATGCTCCTGTCCCTTAACCTTCCCTGAGAATCCACTTCTAAACCTGTATATTTTATCTCATGAATGCTTCATGATGGGTCCTGCCCCATTTAGGGTGTTCCTGTCTGCTTTTTATACCAAGTCTTTTCCCATAAGGCAACATGGCCACCTTTCATCCCACTTAAAAACCTTGGCACCATGGGCTGGAGTGTTTATTCCTGTTTGTGGTGTTCATTCTGGGCTCAGCACCAGATTCTCCTACTCTTGTTGCATACTGACAACTCACAGACCTTTGGAGGTGTTTCTGGCAGTGAGCCAAGGTGCACAGAAGTCAGGTACAATGGAAAAGATGGAAGCCAAACAGGAGACTGAAATGGGGGCTATGTGAGATGAGCCACAGTAGACTGTCTAGAGGGACTGTGCTGCGCTGACCTTGCAGGGAAGTCAGGAGGACACCAGGTCATGTTGAAGTGCTGCCCAGTGCCACAGAATCAAGGCGAGGTCCCTTGACTTCTCTATCCTTCCATATCCATCTCCTGCCAGGGCCTCTCACTAGCTGAACCCAACTGAAAGCTAGGGAGCCTCGGAGACAGATTTTGAGGGGTGTACCTTCGTCCCATGTCTTTCACTTTCCTGTTGCTAGGACAAAATGCCAGACACCCACACCTTAAAGGAAATGGATTTTGGCTCACAGTTTGCAGAACTTTTAGTTCATGGTTAGCTGGCTCTGAGGTCCAAGGCAGAGTGGTTTGGTGGAAGGGCCTGGGCAGAAGAGACTGGTCACCTTATGGCACCTGGGAAATACAGGAAAGGAAGGAATGGAGATGCAGCCTCCCTGGTCTGGTCCCCAGCGGCTGTTTCCTTCAAGCAGTCTGCCTGTCAACAGCAAACCAGCTATGCTGCCCCCATAATCCAGTCCCCATCCACACCAGGAGAGCAGACAGAAATAGGATGCTGTCATGGCAGTGATAGCTTAGACCCCGGAATAATATCCAAGGAAGCAAGAAATTAAGAAATTTAGAGCAAAGGCTTTATTTTAGGCCAGGCCTGGCGACCCAGCCTCCAGTAGCCAATATGGAAGACTGCGCACCTAACAGCTAAAGGGCAGGGTTTTTATCTTGTAAAACCGCAAATAGCTGCTGGTCTCACAAGGCAAGGAGTGGGGTGGGTTTGTGGCGCACTACAGAACAGGAACATGGCGATTACATTTCTTGGGAAGAGTAAGGTTCAGGCAAGGGTTGGGCTAACAAGCAAGTTTAGATTAGGCAAACCTCCTCTGGGGGAAGGCACATCCTGCAAACAAGCAAGTTACCCTGTAAACAAGCAAGTTTCCCTGCAAACAAGCAGGTTTAGATTAGGAAGACATCCTGTTCTGCTCTTAGAGTTACCTTTGATCTTTTTCTTGCCTCTGAAGAGACTTATGAGGGTTTATATATATATATATATATATATCAGCAGTAGAAGATGGAGCTGAGCAAACAGGCATATGACCATCTGTTCCTTTAATGCCCCACTTACAGAGATCCTGCACCACTAGCCTCATCAGGGTCCAGAGGAGTTCACATTTATAATCCCAGGGAAAAGTTATTAGAATTCTAATAAGTGATTCCAGTCTATACTTCCAGTGCAACTCATGGCAAGAGTAAAGAGACAAAACACATCTGTAGCTGTGGGGAGTCAAGGGGGTCCTAGGTCCAGTTGGAATAATGGCTAACCAGAACAAAGACCATGAGCCAGGGCCAAACCCTGGTTTTATTAATTTGTGAAGAGGGAATGGCTCAGGGATAAGTGACTGTGCAAATGGCAGAAAGTACGAAAGTGCTGTGAGCCCGGCTAGGTAGGAGGCACAATAGCACCTCTGCAATATGCAGAGAGATATGCGTAGAAGAGTAGCATTCTGGTAGCAGGCAGTCTCTAACTTCGGAGGAATCTGCCTAATATAGATTGAGAAAGTACCTTGTGTTTTGGTGTCAGTGCTTCAGCTTTGATGCCTTGTCTTCATTCCCTGAAACATCAGGAGTTCTTTCTGGAATCTTAGTTTTAGGCAGCAACTTAACATACTCTTGTTACTTGGCCAGCTCAGGCATACTAGTTGAGAACTACAGGCAGGGCATCACTGACCTCTCTCATTGGTTCAAAGACTACACATCAGCACCTTGACTAGCTATTTGCTTTGCTGAAAGCCAACTGAGGGGGTAAAGTATTATTCTGCCCAGCTCTGTGCATATCAATATATGGAATTAGCACCAGGATTAGCCAAAATGGAGAAAAATGGTCTTTCAGGAGAGCTATCCAGGTGGTCCTCTACATATCTGGCTACAGTTAATTTTTATTCATTCTAGAATATTCATGGTATTCGCTGGGAAATTCTTTTATATTTTTCATCTAGAAAATGCCCCTTTCTTTGAGACCAGTTGAGGTGCTTTCTTCTTTGTGAAATCAGCACAGGTACCTAAAACAGTGTTAGCAATCCCTCATGCAGGCCCCAATGTCCTTTGTCTGTGTTTCTCTTGGTCACATGTGTTTGCATGTGTGGCCTTTTCTGCCCTTGGTGGGCTTCAAGGACAATACCAATGTTACCTGCCTCAACATTACAGCACTGGGTGCCAGAGGAAGTTCACACTGTCACCAAGGGATGCGTGGACTGGTGAACAGAGAGGCTGCCTTGTCCCAGGCTTTGTGGCTATGACTGACAGAGCACAGATGGAGCCCAGGTTATGTATCCAGTGCCTGGTGGTGACCAATAACTTTCCAAGAGTGAGATCTGGAAAGATAGTTTCTGGGCTTAGATCTTAGGAACTATAACAAAATGTGTTAAAATAGCCCCAGATTTCCCAGACCTTCCTGAATCCCAGTAGGGTGTCTGGGGTTCTGGAGGTAGTGTGGACAAAGACCTGCTTTTGTTTGTTAAGCTTGAGTGTAAACTAATGTGAGCATCCTTTTTGTTGTTTGTTTGTTTGTTGTAGCCAAAGGCTAAATGCATGCTGCTGCAGAAAGCAAGACTTTTGTGTGTTCCCCAGAAATGAATCAAAAGAAATTATGAGTAAATAATTTAAATTGTGACAATCACAGCTATCTTTTGGAATTTTTAACCCCCCCCCAAAAAGGTACATCCATTTATTAAGTGAAAAAATGATATTTAAAAGAAACTCAGTAAGAATTCTTGGGGAGGGGATGGATGAGATAGATTTTCTTTGGTCTTTCTTGGCTTGAGCTAATTCTACCTCAGCAGGAAGGTGACACCACACATTTCATCACAGGCAGGAATAAAACACTGCTGATTATACAAAGACAGCATGTATGCTGTACTATTAGTGGTTTTGAATTTTTTTTTTCTTTTTTGCTGTTCTGTTACATAAGCCTTTGTGCACCAAGGGGAAGGCTGTAATAAGTGGAGTGTCCACCCATGCTCATGGAATGGCCCCCTGGGAATGACAGAAGACATCCAGTTAACTGGAGAGCTATGTTTGAGAAGCAGAGACAGCAACTTTTGTGGTTGTGTGGTTGTACTGTCCTTCTGATTAGAGTGGGCAGAGACTTGAGGAAGCTTCAGAACAAGACTCTGCTCTGAGACACCAAGCTCCCTACACGTATAACAATATCTAAGGTTCCCATTTTATAGCTGAACATAGTGTGATTTTTAAAAATGTATAATGAGGTAACAAAAATGAATTTCAAAAGCAAATTCCAAACAACACTACAGATTAGGAAATGAATAAGGGAAGTGCTAATTTAGGCAAGTTGAATAGGTCCCGGAAACATGCACATAAGTAGATAAGGAAGACCAGGTTCAGACCTGGTCTTTGCTAGCTGTTCAGCAGGAAACAGGAGAGGATGAGAGTCACAGGCTGGACCCGCCACTGTGGAGATGGTGAGACATGGGCTTGCACAGCAGCCTTTGGGAGCAGTGGTTCCCTAGTATGCTTCAGGGGCTGGTGAATGCCAGAGCAGCTTCACTACGAAAACATTCATAGGTTGTTACTCTGAGAACCAATTATAGGTCTCTCCTCCCAGGTGGAGTACATTGACCTCTGGAAACCAACCATGCTGAAAATGTTTAATCATAGAAGACAGCAGATATAGACTGGATCTTTTCTCCCAGGAGAACAGCTTGGTAAACATTTATTACTACTCATCTGTCTAAGGCTGCCAGACACCCTTTCAGAGGAAACGCATGGTCAGATCAATTCTCAGAACACTACTAAGACAATTGTTTGCCTCTTTGCTCTTCTTCCCAGAATGCACAAAGGCATTTGCTAGAAACTGGTGATTTATGGTGCTGTAGCAGACCGAACACAGGAGCAGGAGCGTTCGGCTCTTCATTAAGGTGGACATTAAAAAGATATGCACGCAAATATGGGAAGCAGTACCACTCTGCTTACTGATTGGTTTCTCATTTGAGGAACATTTTTTTCATAAAAGTATTTATTGTAACATGGGCTTACTATTATGTTGAAGTTAATATTTTCATATTTAATCTCAAATATGGCAAATGTCATAGAATTTAACTCACATAAAAAGTATTAGGAGTCCTCATTTTTTTTTAGGAAAAAAATGTTTTAGAGTGAAGTTTGGTTTCCAGCAAACTGAGTGGAAGTCTAGCTTATCAATTCTTTGTCACAGGTCATTCATTTGGTGTTGTTTTCAAAGTCATTGTGAAACTCAAGATCCCCTAGATTTTTCTCGTACACCGTCTTCTAGAAGTTTCATAGTTTTTGCACTGTACATGTATGCTAACTGACTCACTTTGAGTCTGTTTTTGTAAAGGTTGAAAGTTCTATGTCTAGGCCTTTTTCTGGTAGATGTCCAGTTCTAGTGACATTTGTTGGAAACACTGTCTTTGCATCCTTGGGTAGTGTTCCTTTTGTTGCTTTGTCGAGAGTCATTTAATGGTGTTTATGTGGGATATAGGTACAGTGTTTTCCTGAAAATAAGACTGAGTCTTACATTAATTTTTGCTTCAAAAGACACAGTAGGGCTTATTTTTGGGAAATATTTTTTCATGTACAAAAATCTGGATTTATTTATGTACAATAGTCTACACTTATTTATTCATGTAAAGAAATCTACATTTATTCAGGTATGGTCACATCATTTTCTCTGGAACATCTTCATAACTCTTGAATCCAAAGCCTGGCCTGAATTTTTTGTGACTTCATTTCCTATAGAACCATTGACCCTAATCTCTTATGGCCAGCGACAGAGCTGGCCTTAAATGGGCACTTGTCCACGTGTCTGCTTGTAGTGTGTCGTTATGACACATGCCATATTGAATGATGAAGATTTATATTAAACAGCCTACCTGTCCATTATCAAGTGCACATATAATTCATGTATTGTGTCTGTACTGTGACTCATCATTGGCAGTAAGTCTTGAGGTCATCTGTTTATATAGATGTTTACCTCTTCTCCAAAGGTACCTGCTCAGGTATTTACAAATACTTAATTACAACTTATATTATAATTTAAGTATTAATGTCAATAATACTTATGTTTTGTCATATTAATATTATTATTTGGTAATTTAATTTATCTGTCATATGTTGCAAGGGACCTACTAACTGTTCATCTGGCTGATAATCTTAATGGAGATTTATTTGAGGGGTTGAGTTTATGTTATGAACATCCTGAAAATCATGCTAGGGGTTATTTTCTGGTTAGATCTTATTTTTGGAGAAATATAATATTTCTGGGATCTTTTTTCTGTTGCAGGGATCTGTTTATCTATTCTTCCCCCTACATGACACCATGTTGATTATTGTAGCTTTGTAATAAGTTTTGAAATCAAATAGCATTATTCTTTGTTCTTCTTCGGTATTGTGTGATTAGCATATTTTTTTCTGGTAGTACTAGGAAGTGAACCTAGGATCTTTACATTGAGCTACATCTCCAAACCTTTTCAAAATTTTTTATTTTGAGACAAGATCTCACTAAGTTGTTAAATTTCTCAGGCTGAGTTTAAATTTGTTATTCTCCCCCTTAGCCTCCTACAATGCTTGGATTACACGCATATGTCTCTAAACCTGGCTCAATTTTTAAGAATATTGTCTTAGTTCATATTGTTATAAAAAATTTTATTTCTCACAGTTTCGAAGTCTGGGAGGGCTAAGGACACAGTGCCAGCAAGTTCTGTGTCTGGTACAGGTTCTTGCTGTTCAAAAGAAGGAAGGCAGATGGGGAAACCATCCTTCACCTGCCCTTTGCTAGGGCTATTTAGTGGTTTCATGCAGCTCTTCCCTAATGACCTAATCACCTTATAAAGCCCCTACTGGTAATCCTGTCACCTCAGCTCTTAGGTTCCAACATGGGAATTTAGGGGGACACATTCAAACTGAGACCCAAAAGTTTGAGAGCTGCAGTTATAAAGAAAGATGGACAAACCCAGAGGATTCTCACATGGGGGAGGAGAACAGATGTAATGGAAAGTGTGAGCTACATTTTGTTCTCATCCCTATTGCAGCTCTGAAAGTCTGCGTGTAGCTGCTGTGTGACACAGACACGACGAGCCTGGTCACAGGAGGAGATCCCAGAGGTGTGCAGAACATGACACAGGGATCTTAGGGTGCAGCCCAGCAATCTTCCTTGGGACCAGGGGCTGTCAGGTGGCTTGGGCAGCCTAAGATTGGTTATTCCCATCTTCTGAGACAAAAGTGGCCCTGGTTATGAGGTCTGTGCATGAAGACCATGTACCATGCCTCTTCTTCAGAATGAAAGCTTCAGTTAGATCCCAAGAACAAACCATGCTGAAAGGGAAACAGTCACACTTGCACTGCTCACCTGTCTGCCACCCTTGACATTTTATAGGAAACATACAGTTTGCAAGAGAGGAAACTTACTTGCCCAAAGAAGCCAGTTGCTTACCCTGCTCCTTTCCCTGTGGCCACACCATAGACACCGAACATATGAGCAAGGTGAGAAGCCAGTAAGGACACATAGAAAAGCAAGTCCAGTAGACAATCCGGGAGGCAAATGGGCCGCGCATCTGTCAGCAGCTTGTCAGACCACACAGCTGACTTCCTCAGCTGCAGGAGAGGTGCCAGGGTCTCCAGAGGACCCATCCCAACCTTGCAAATCTGTGGGCCCAGCCTTCCTGAGTCTAGCCCATGGAAGGACTCCCCCCATACCTCCTATCTTTTAAGCATTTGCCTAAATGCTCTCCAGGCTGGGAACCGAGGCAGTCCCTAATCTGGAACCAGCAGTGTGTTCACGTGATCCAGAAATGTCCACAAATCATGTGTATCCTTTTTTTTTGTGGGGAGAAGGTCTAGACTTTTCATTATATTTTTAAAGGTGTGGGAAGTCTTAACCATTTTTTAAAAAGACGGAAAGTCTGTGTGGTAGAGGTCAACACTAGCACAGCTGTACTATTGAGAGTTCATGCAGAAACATTAATATAACCAGGAATTAACTTGTTCTCCAGGCTAGGTGCAGGACCAAGGCGGGAAAAGCAATGGTGAGTAAGGGTTGATGCACACTGTGCCTGTGCCATTGAGGAGCACAGATAGAAGCCAGAGCATTACACAGATGCTCCACCCTCACGACCTCATCTCCTACAAAGACCCTGCCTCCTGTCACCATCACCTTATGGCCTACAATGTCAACATACAGATTTTGAGGGCACAGTTTCTCTGTTGTATCAGTGGAGAGAGAGAGAGGAAGGAAAGATGAAAATTGATGGCAAGAAATATGTGTGCAAGATGCTTGCTTCCAAAAAATATTACTAAAACTTTTGTTTTACTCCCTGCAATCTTGGAAGAAAAATTGATAAAGGTTTGTTTATAATGTAGCTGATACCTGACAACATTATGTCCAAGCCTGTGGCCATAGTGACAGGATATTTAGTATCCTGTGAAAGGCTGATGGACAAAGAACTCTTGTCTTGAAGATTCTTGCTAGAACCTGTATTTGCCTTAAGCCCTGGCACCTCGAAGTTGCCTCACATTTGCAGGAGCCCCCCATGGCAGGAAATTATTATTATTGGTACAAAAATCATTATAGAATGACCATGTGGTTGATGTTCACTGATTATGAAACCGGTCAAAAAATACCTGCCCTCTGTAGTTGGGTGTTTTTGTATTATTCAGTTTTCCATCTCTTCCCCACTCCCCAGAATGGCTTATTCAGAGGAACAAGGAGGGGTCCCCTGTGGTTTCATCCGCCAGAACTCCAGCAACTCCATTTCCTTGGACTTTGAGCCCCACACAGAGTACTGGTTTGTGGAGCAGTTGGAAGAGCGCTACAAATGTGCCTTCTGCCACTCTGTGCTTCACAACCCCCACCAGACAGGCTGTGGGCACCGCTTCTGCCAGCACTGCATCCTGTCCCTGAGGTGAGCAACAGGGCACCAGAGCTGGGTGGCCAGTGGTGGGGCCAGTATCTAGGGGCCAGCTGTGGCTATGGCCTTTGTAAGTGTATGGTTGCCTATGGAGCCACAGCAGGAGGAGCTCTCCCCAGGCCCCTGTTAGGACCTGAAGAGCAGTCCCCATGTTTCACCCTCAGATATGTATATTCACCATTTCTTAAAACTCAGACCCCCACCTGCCCTGCACGGGGCAGCAGCAGGCTTCAGGTCCAGTCTTTGTCAGGAGGTAGGATGGTGGCTAGTGTCCGCCTTGCCTGGAGTGCTCCTTGATTCTGTCATGGACCTTGCTGTGTGGCTGCTGGGCTGCTGGAAGCTGTGAGGCCTGTGTTGGTCAACTTTCCATCACTGTACCAGGACATGAACTTACAAAAATATGATGATTATTTTAGCTCAGTTTTTGGGTTTCCAAGTCATGATGCAGTGGTCTCAGTATTTTGGGCCCACATTGAGGCAGCATATCATGTCCTGGTGTATAAGAAACCATTCACGTCCTCAACTAGGAAAACAGATGTTTTCCACTGGTGTTCCACTGCCCCCTTTAAAGCTAGAGTCTTATGTCTTAAAGAACCTGGCGTTGCCTTCCTATAGCAGCACCCTGGGGACAGACATTTAACATGGGCCTTTGAAAGACATCCAACATCCAAACTGTAGCAGCCTGGGTCATGGCATGTTAAGCTGGGAGACTAGGAAAGACATACAGATGCTTGGGGGCTTCTACAGGACCAAAAGGCAGATGACCCTGCTGGCTTTGAAGGTAGTCAGCACATTCTCATTCCTTCAGCACTTGTGTCTTCCAGACACTTTGTTCAACTAAGCTCCAGTGTCTGGAGCTGGAGAGTGTGGGACCAGGACCCAGTGTCAGCCTCCTAGAATGTCCCAGTTTAGTAAGAGGGCAGATGCCTGCTCGGTAGGGTACATAGAGGTCTGGGGCATTCAGCACTGACTGAGGGACTCTCTCCCGCTGTGTCCTGGAGGAGGAGTGGGAGTTTCTCAGCAGACTGAAAGATTGGGAGGTGTGGCACGAGGGAGTCTGGGCACCTTTGGGGAAAGGGGCCCACATGTGCAAAGACAGGGCTACAGCCTGCTCAAGGACAGCACATGACTGGAGCACGGGGCTGCTCTTGGGAGAGCTGTTGAAGTTGAACATCTAACCATGGCTCTATTTCTGTTTTTCTCCTCAGAGAATTAAATGCAATGCCAATCTGTCCAGTAGATAAAGAGGTTATCAAATCTCAGGAGGTAAGAAAATCACCACTTCAATCTAGTGATGGAGGAGAGACCAGTGTGTTGGGTTGAGCTGGTCCTTAAGTTTGGTGCCAGAAGGGTAGTCGAGGGTCCTTTCTGGAAGTCTGGGCTCAGGGAAGTCCCTCCCCCAGCCCTGTTAGAGAGATCCTGCAGTCTTCACTGACTGCAGCCTTGCTGCCTGCTCCTTGCCCCTGTTCACACTGGCTCCCCCTACAGTGGGAGAAATAGAGCACTGTTTCCTTGAATGCACTTTCTTGTTTGGTTAGTCCTAAAACTTTCTTTTTGTTTACTAACAGCTTATTTGAGACAAAATTCACATTCTGTAAAATTTACGTTTGAAAGTGAAATGTTCAGAGGGTCTCAGGGCATTCACAAGGTCGTGCAGCTGTCATGCTGTCTGAGTGTTAGAATATTGCCATTCCCTTGGGGAGAGGCAATGCGCCTATGGAGCTCACTCCCTTCTCCCCTTCTCCAGCCCTTGGAATCTACTACTAAGGTTCTGCTTCTGTGAATTTGCCCATTCTGACATTTCATATGAATGGACTTGTGCAGTGTGTGTTCTTTTGTGTCTGAGCTCTTTCACTTAGCATGCTGTCTTCAAGATTCATTTGTGTTGTAGAACACTTCATTGTTTTTTATTGCTATGTACTGTTCCATTTTATGAATATATAATATATTTAAAAATCTATTCATCAGTTGAGTTGTTTCCACTTTGAATGATGATGAATAATGCTGCTATGAGTATTTGTGTACAAGATTTTATGTGGCCCTATATTCATTTTTGTCTTTTCTCATTGCTTAAGACAAAATACTTCAGTGCCCAAAGTTAAGGAAGGAAAGATCTATTTAGCTCGCAATTTATAGAGGTTTCAGTTCATAGTCGCCTGACTGCAGGACAGGGTGGCATGGCAGAGGGGTGTAGCAGAGGAGAAACAGTTCATGGCTGGCAGAAGAACAAAAGCGAGCAAGCAATAAGCAAGGAGAAGCCACAAGAAACAATAGCAGCTTCTGCCCCATTTATAATCTGTCCAAGGTTACCAGGATTACGGTGGCTGCCAAACCAATCAGAAATAATTTAGTAATTACACACCTGTAATCTCAGAATCACACATTATAGAACAGCTACCCCTGAAGAAGCCCCACCTATGACTGCAGGGAGCTTTCAAGGGACATCTAGACACAAGCCATAGCAATTTCTTTGGGATGTATAGCTCAGTGAAATGATGGGTAATATGGCAATTCAGTGTTTAACACTCTGAGAACTGCCAGGCAATTTTCAAAGCAACTCTACAATTCCACTGATTCCTACTAGTGATGTGTGGGTTCCAGTTTCTCCAAACCTTCATCAAAAATTGCCATTCCAAGTCTTTTCACTTACAGTCTTCCTAGTTTGTGTAAAGTGTTATGTATTTGTGATTTTGCTTTGCTTTTCCCTGGGAACTAAAGATGTTGAGTATGTTTTCACATTCTGATTGGCTATTTGGATATCTTTTGTGTAGAAATGCTTATTGAATTCCTCTGCCCATCTTTAAATTGGGTTGTCTCTTAATGGTTGAGTTGTAAGAATTCTTCATACAGTATCTTCTGGATACAAGTTTCTTAGAAATATACAATTTGCAAATATTTGTCTCCTATTCTATTGGCTGTCTTCAGTTTCTTAATGGCATCCTTTGAAGCAGAAAATTTTTGATTTTATGAAGTCTAATTTATCTAATTTTGTTTTTTGATTCCTTGTTATTTTTGTTATATCTAATAAACTGTCTTGGTTACTTTTCTCATTGCTGAGGCAAAATGCCCAACGTCTAAAGTTAAAAGAGGAAAAGTTTATTTGGCTCACAGTTTATAGAGGTTTTAGTCCATAGTCGACTGGCTCCAAGGCAGGGTGGTATGACTGAGGGGCTTCGCAGCAAGCAGGCAGGCAAGAGCACATTTGCCCTCTTCTGTCCCTTATATTTTATGCATCCTACCTGCCCTAGGGCAGGGGTAGCACTCATACCCAGAGCATTGCCAAACCAGTGGTTTCATTTAGTAATCACACACCCTTGATTCCAGCACCACACACCTTAGACCCAGCTACTTCTGAAAAGCCCCACCTATGGCTGTATGAAACTTTGGGGAGATGTCAAGACACAAACCATAATAGAAATTGTTGTTTCAAAATGAAAGTTGTTTCCTTAAAGCCTCTCTTAATTACATGCAGTTTTCTTCACCTAACATTTTGTTGCCCAGAATTCAGGCATCGCCTCCTTCAGGAAGCATTTCCTGGTCTGATCAGTGTGTTCTTTGTCTACACTCCTTATGATGTGTTTTATAAATACCTCCCAGAAGGCTGTGTTCTGCTTAGTGTCTGTCTGATCCGTTAAGTCAGGGATCAATGTATTCCAGTTTTGGAGCAAATCTAGCTGCCACATGTTTTATCCTAGCTTGTGAGGTAAACAACAGCTTTTACATTTTTAAATGGTTGAAAAAATATCAAGAGAAGGAGGCATAGAAACCCTTCTATTTTTTCTTCTTGTATTAAATAAACTATTTCAAAACAAAAAAGTCTATTTTAAAAATCAGTGTTTTGTGATGCATGAAACTTATGCATAGAGCTTTTTTGGACCATTTGCTTCAGTGTTGTGTACAGCAGAACTAAAATTCAGCAACAGAGGTAGTCATGATAAAGCTTGCAAAGCTGAAGATATTTACTGCATGGCCCTTTAACAGAAAAGTTTGCTAACCCCTGGCTTGTGCTGAAATAACAAATCAGTGCATTCTTCAGAGACATCCTGGTGATTGCCCTGAGAGAGGAAATGTCTTTGTCACTTTTCTCATTGCTAGACAAAATACCTGGCACCCAAAATTAAAGGAGGAAAAGTTTATTTGGTTCCCAGTGTAGAGGTTTCAGTCCATAGTCAGCTGGCTGCAAGACAAGGTGGCTTGGCAGAGGGTCATGGCAGTAGACAAATAGTCCATGGCAGAGCAGGCAGGAAGCAGCATCTTTCCTTTATATTCCACCCAGACTACAAGCCCGTTTGGTTGGTGCCACTCAAATTTAGGGTGAGGCTTCCAATTACTCACACTCAGAACAACACTAAACCAATCAGTGGATTAATGCAGTCATCACACACCTCTAATCTATCTTCACACCCTAGATCCAACTACCTCGGTAAAGCCACATCAATGAATGAGCACATGAGGCATTGGGTGATGTCTAAATACAAGCCATGACATTCTACTACTAACCCTCAAAAGATTTCCTGTGCATCCCTTTATACAAAAGGAATTTAGTACTTGTCTAAGAGTTGCTAAAGTCCTAATAGTTTCAGAATTGCTGAGAAGTTCAAGTCCAGAGTTTCCTCTGAGATTTAAGGCAAACTCTTAGCTGCAAGTCCCTGTAAAGATGAAAAAAAAAGTCAAACACTTCCAACTTGCAATGGTACAAAATAAATATTTCCATTCTGAAAGGTAGAAATAGGAAGATAGACAAGAATGGGTTCAAAGCAAGACCAAAATCTAGCAGGGCAAATATTAAGTCCTGTAGTTCCATGCCCAGCACTTGGACTGTGTGAAGTCATCTACATGAGATTCTCTTAGCACTGAGTGCTGAGTTACCTAACTTGTCAGCAGTATGTATGTGAGGCAGCCTTTCCTTTTAGGGTAATTGTGAGGATAATATTTCCATAAACTGGAAATTTCCATCTGACTTTTGGGATATGCTGGAAGATCAAATTAATAATAGCTTCAGTTGCATTAATATAAAATGTTGGAGTATATGAGACCTAACATGTTTATCTTTTAGATATTTAAAGACAATTGCTGCAAAAGAGAAGTTCTCAATTTATATGTATATTGCAAAAATGCCCCTGGATGTAATGCCAAAATGATTCTGGGACGATATCAGGTTGGTATGACCAGTATTTGCCTTTTTCACCTCTCTTGTGTCATACATCAAGCCCTTTATGTGACAGTTCCTGGGTACTGGGTACTGGTGGAGGGAGCCCTGGGTTGCCCACTGAAGACTGCACAGTTGTGGAGCACACCACAACTACCACAGGTGCAGGAGTCACTGCAGAGGTACTCTATGTATAGGAGGGCATGCTGTGTGTTAGGAATCGTTAAACCAAAAAAGGTGTGGAGTATGCCAAGTAACAGAAACTCTCAAACTAGGATTGCTGTTTGTCTGGAATTGTGAAGGATGGGGACCAGGCATGACTGCAGAGAGTCTGTGTCCCAAATTGTTTGTGCTCTCATCGGGAGCCCTGGCATGTGAGCCTGGCCTACAAGGTGGTGTGACCTAAGCAGATCACACAGACCTGAGAGAGATGTGGTTTCAAGATGAAGCTTTGGTGTGAGACACAAACAAGTGTAGGGGAAGTTTAACTGAGGGGGAGTTGAGTTCCTGGTAAATGAAACCACTGAGCTGCGCCTTCATCCAACCAAGAGGGCTGTTAAAGGGAAGCTGGAAATACAGCGTGTGTCAGACTTGATCATGCTGCACATTACTAAGGCTCAGGCATCTCTGGCTTCCAGGGAACTGCTTGGAAGCTGCTGACATTTTCCCCTCACACCCACATAGTCTGGACCATGTATTTCAGTAACTCAGCCTTTTCTTTTATCAAGCCTCCAAAACTCCCTAGGCACCTAGGTGATAAATAACACATGATTTCCTTGTGAACCCAAGCATTGCGTTGGAGGTTTACAGAACTTTTTTGTCCTACAACAGTCATTTATGGCAGGTCGTAGAGCTAGGCCTTTTCCAACATTGCTATCACTAAGCCTGAAAAAGAAATGGGGCTCAGATGGACCACAGCTGTTTGGACCATACCAGAGCCTTCAGGAAACAGGGGCTGGCTTCTTTCACCCATTTCCCCTGAGTTTTCTCACTCCTCATCGCGTTCCCCACTGTGTGGCAAGGCATAGGTTCTGCAGTGTGGCAGAGTTCCTTGAATGTTGACTGGTAAAAGTGGATGGCTGCAATCAGTGAGTTTTGGGGAAAATACAGATTTTGACTGTCATCATCATCATTTGTTTCTTGCTACCAGCAATAAAGGAAAAGAGCTGTCATGTTTATCCTGCTGAAAGGCTTTTCCCTCTGTTTTCCTTCAGAGAGGAGGCTGAAAACTTTCTATTAGCATCCAGATGGTAGATTTTTTAGGTTCTGCAAGCTGTTTGGTGTCTATTGCAATCACATGGCCCTCCAACTCCAGAGGGAAGGGATCGTAGACAGCATGCAAGTGAATCTTCACTCATTAACTCTATTTTAAAGGAAAGCATGTCCACTAGGGTTAGGGAGGCTTGTTGCATCACAGTCACTCACAGTGATCCAATAGTTCTTATTGAGACCTGGCTGCTTTTAAAAATCTAAAATACAGCCAGGGATTTAGCTCAATGACTTAAGTGTCTGCCTGGAAGTGCAAGGTCATGAGTTTAATTCTCCAGTACCAAAAAAAAAGGCGGGGGGTGTGGGCTGGGGATTTAGCTCAGTGGCATAAGCAACTGCCTGGCAAGCACAAGGTCATGAGTTCAATCTCCAGCACCACAAAACAAAACAAAACAACAACAAAAAAACAAAACAGCGAAAACAAACAACCCCCCCAAAGCCAAATCTAAAATGTGAATAATCCTGTATTCTAGATCTCTAATACTCTGATTAAGAGTATATTCTAATTTTATAAAGCAGAGAATTCCTGCAACAACTAGACTCTTGAGCCTATATTTCCTCTGTCTCTTTTTCCCTGCTTCTGAGAAAGCTGTTCTCCCTTCCTTTTCTACCTCTTAGTCCTCCCTTTTCCTTCATTGGGTGAGGATATGCCCTTTTCTTCTTCTCTTTTCCTTCTGACCCATCTTCCACTGCTTGTGGTGCAGAGGCAAGTACGAAGGGTTGCAGGTAGGGATGGAGAATGCACAGAAGATGTAGAACTATGCTCCAAGAACTGACACCCTAACTGAAAAGCCTCAGGAAAATGTGCAGGGACTGACCTAATGATATGATATAAAATACACCTGGCCTACTTCCCCTGCCCCATTGGCCTCTCTTCTACCAAACAAGGTGATTTTTGCAGCCTCCTTTTCAGGTAGCCCTTTGCAGTCTCCTCAGCAGAGATCTGGGTGACCTTTGTAACAGCCCTGGAACCTCCCCATCTTGCGCTCTGTGCCAGCCCTTCTGTCCAGCTGGCCCTGCCTTCACCCTCCTAGGCCTCCCAGCTGGCCCTACCAGTCTCTTGCTGTTTGTTTCAGGATCACCTGCAGCAGTGCCTGTTCCAGGCCATTCCATGTTCCAATGAGAACTGCCAGGAAGCAGTGCTCCGGAGAGACCTGCAGGAGCACCTGAGTGCATATTGCCAGTTCCGGGAGGAGAAATGCCTTTATTGCAAAAAGGATGTGGTGGTAATCAATCTACAGGTAAAAGAGCAGCCTCCCTCCTGGGGCCACATTCTGCTGAGTGATGACAGTGGAGTAGGCAGGAGGGATACCAGAAGTTCTTGGCTGTAGCTCAAAGCCTTGCATGATGCTGTTCATTTCTCGTGGGTGAAACTAGCACTTCAACACCTGCTGCACATGGAAGGAGTGGGCTGAGCCTTGGATGACCGACAGGTGACAATGATACTGCCCTGCACACTCTGACTGAATTGAATAGGCAGAGTGTACACATGAAATGAGACTGTGGGTACCTTTTCTAGGTTCCAAAAGAGCCACCCTGGTAATTACCCAGGCTTCTGTCTTAGAGTCCTGTGCTCTCTGACATTCTGTTTGAATATTTGTATCATTTAATCTTTTAATTGCATTTATTTAATCCATTTTGGGATTATCTTATAAATCCCTATGGGGAAGGCAAACCACAGATGTATATGTGCAAAGAGACTTGTCTGCATTCTCAGTGAGGCCATGAAGGAAAAGCCTTGATTCTGTTTCATCACACCTTCTTTTTCAGAATCATGAAGAGAATTTGTGTCCTGAGTACCCACTGTCTTGTCCCAACAAGTGCTCACAGGTTATTCCGAGAACCAAGGTAACTGTAAATAGTCCTTTCTGTACATTCTATGTAAGGGAAAGAATAAGCCGTCTTTGTGATGTGTGTTTGACAGAAACCCAATGCAAAAGCCTGAGCTTTGAGTCAACCCCACTGGACCCTATCTCTGTGCTCTCTTCTCTTCTCCTTGCAGCCACTTCTCAGTACCCATCCAAGCTCTTCTCCCCAAGTTCTTGCCTTCTACTGTCTCGCCATCCATCTTCACTATACTGGGCCCCCTGCTAGCTGCAACCACTCCAGCATGGGGAGTTGATGGGGGGTTTCCATAACTTGAGGCTGCCTGTCTTATAGGTAGATGAACATCTGGCTGTGTGTCCAGAGGCTGAGCAACACTGCCCTTTTAAGCGCTACGGCTGTGCTGTAAAGGTAAGAGATGTCCGTTTGTTTCTGCCTTTATATTCTACTGTATAAGTCACTGGGCAAGTCCAAGTTACTCTTTGATTCCATGCTTGATACATGGTTGCAATCTAGAGGATTTTAATACTGTAAATATATTAGGATGCTACAGGGAAACACACTTGTATATGAATAATTGACTCATGCAGTTGTGGAAGTTAACTCCCAAATCTTTTCCTTCTGCCCCATCTTCCACTGCTTGTGGTGCAGAGGCAAGTATGAACGGGCAGAGCAGCCCAGCAGTCTGCAGACTCAGGCTGGAGTTTCTATGCTGCAGTCCTGTGAAGTGCTTCTTCTTTACTCTCTTGGTTACTTTTCTGTCATTGCTGATAAAAAATTCCTGATGCCTAACATTAAGGAAAGAAAGGTTTATTTGTCGAGGTTTCAGTCCATACTCAGTTGGCTCCAAGGAAGAATGGTGTGGCTGAATAGCAGCCATTGGTGGCAGCTGTGGCAGATACCAAAAAGGACAAGGGTAAAAGGGCTGAAAGTAGGAAGCAAGCCCCTTTCCCTCCCCTATATCATAAGTAGGCTATGCCTCTCAGGTGGGTGTAGCACTCACACAGTTTCTGTGCCCTCCTTTTTCACAGACTGAGGATGTTACAAAGTAAGGACCCTGGTCCCCTCTGAATCATTTAAGCTAAACATCTCACTTTCTCAAATTGACACAGTGTATCAACCATAACATTCAGGAAACCTTCAGCTGATTAGGTGAGGTCCACCTGTATGGATGGATAATCTTGTTCATTTAAGATTAGCTAATTATATTCATCATGTCTATAAAGAACCTTCTTAGCAGCACTTAGACTCATGCTGGTGAAAAAACTAGAAGCCACAGGCTATTTTATACTTACAGTAAGTCCCCAACTTAGGAACATTGAATTGTGGGTTTTCACGGGTATACTGTTGGCTTACAAACAGATCTTAGGAGCTATTCTCCCAGAACAGAACTCATTCATAAGTTGGGGACTTACTGCATCCTTAAAATAATTATTCAATAAATTTATACAATAAATTCTTAAGAAAATAAAGTTTGATCTCTACTTCTGCAACAGCAAAGAGAAGACTCGAAATGACACCCAGAATTAGGAGGTAGATCTTGATCAATGTCAACAGGCACTGATCAGGATCATTTCCAAAATATTAGGCCCTGATCTCTGGTGGTCAGGGTTTATATGGAATAAGCAAACAGAAGGTACAGAGGCAGAATAGCTTTTCAGTTGGGATTGGTTCTTCTGATATGTATGAAAATGACCAGCCATTTCTAGGACATAGAGGCAACTGGATCTGCAACAGGAACTATTACCTGTTGTAAGTAGGAAACTTAAGTATACTGGCCAGCCCTAAACTAAAGCGAAATTGGTGATGAACATTTGCTTATACTATGTGGACCACCTGAAACAGTAACCTTCATTTAGACTAGTAATAGAGGCAGTTTGCAAATCAGTATTGTAATCATCAAGGGGGAAGTAACTATTTCTTTTCACAAGCTTATAACACTTTTATGGGTGTTAATTTGCATAGGCTGAAATTAGGTTGAAAACTTCTGGCCCTAACAATAGGACAATGATGGGAGGGAGAACCATCCTAGGTTAAAAATTACACTAGAGAGAACCCAGCAAGGATATAAGGAATAGTGAGGATAGTGATTATTCCTAGCTCACAGGAAGGGCTAGGAAGAAAATCAGTGCTGAGGGTTTTGATAGTGGCTTAGGTCTTTGTTAAGTTTAAGATTGCCTCATGAACACTGTAGAATCCCAGAGCTGGAAAAGTACTTGTAGAACCATTTTTCCTAAACCCACCCAGAGATGAGGGGGATCTGTACAATTAAAACAGCAAAGCTGCCGAGGTTCTGCATTAGCAGAATATCCCACTGCTTCCTTCCTTCTCTGCACCTCTTGGTAACTGGGCTTCTTTCTGTCTTTATACTCAAGGACAAGCGAGGGAACCTGCAGGAGCATGAACAGTCAGCCTTGCGAGAACACATGCTTCTGGTTCTGGAGAAGAACTTCCAGTTAGAGGAACAGGTGAGCCTTTGTTTGAGGGTCTGCATCTACAGGGAGGCAGTAGAAATGTCAGGACTTGGTGGTTTCGTGGGCCTGCTGGTGAATCCCTTTCTGTGTCAGCACAGGTTATTGTTTCCCTCCTGAGGGGCCAGGCAGTCTGGCAGAATCATGAAACGCTGGGACCAGTGGTGACTTGGGGACCTTTGGTTCCAACTCCTCATTCAGCAGGTGTAGCAACTAAGCTCGAAGAAGTGCTAATGTGTTTGTGACTTGTAGGTGGAAGGATTCATTGTCAAGGCATGTCCTCCAAGTCTAGGCTCAGGGTTCCTCATGGTATCTCTTACTGCCTCTCCATGCACCTTCTGGTTACCACCTGGAACTTAGTAGATGTTCGATGTTTTAACATTATATCAGTATTACCATGAAAGACCAGTTGACTATCCTAAACATTGTGGATTTTGGTGATTTAAAAGTAAGTTTAAACTGCCTTTGAGAAGCTTTACAACACTATACATGTGCATTTATTTCATTTTATGTACTTCACTGAGCTGTGATTATCAGATGAAATTGTGTCATAATGCCTGGAGCATGCAGAAGAGACCTCAAAATTGCTGTTTCTAATGAATGGTGATTATGAAAGTTAATTATTTTGTTAGAACACCTCAGAGGATCAGACTTTTTCCGCCCTTTTTTTCTTTTCAATACTAGGGATTCAACTTAGGAACTTTGCACTTAGTGACATCCCCAGCGTTTTCGAAAATGTTTTATTTTGAGATGGTACCTCACTAAATCTCTAGGTTGCCTACGCATCTGATCCTCTTGCCTCAGCCTTCCAGAGTGCTGGGATTATAGGTGTGGGAAATAATTCCCAGTAAGGTCAGACTTTTCAAACCCACATGGGAAGAAAACTTGTCTTCAGGGAAGGAGCTGAATTTTACTATTGCCAATTATTTTATGATGTCTGATTCTATGCTAAACTGCGCATGTAAGTTCCAGGTCAGATCCTGGAGAAAATTAGAAAGACTGATTAAACAGTAACTTTGGTAGAAGGCATGTTGGCCAGTAACTGTTTGAAAATTCTTTCTGTACACCTGCCACATCTGTCCATCTCTTTGTCCAACTGGCACCTCTCACATGTCAGGTACGATGTTCATTGCTGGAGCTAAGGGACAGTGTAAATGGGTAAGTTGTGATGCCTCATGGGAAACCCCATAACTCTGCCTGAGGTACAAGGCTTCTAGAGAAAACTTGTGGAAGGTTTCAAGGCAGGACATAGAGACTGCATCATGAGAGAAGAGAAGTCTGGTCAGTTACAGTGCTGTGGCAATAGGATTCCAGAAAGGGAGAGCTGGTTCCAAGGCAGAGAGGCACACCAGATGTTACTGGGTTAAGGAAATGAGATTTTCAGATGCTTCCAAGTGTGAGACAGGGAGTGGCTCGAGACCATTGTGTTGGATGAATCCAGATCACAGTTGCCTTCCATGCAAGCCAAGACTTTTCTAACACTGTGTTCAACTGTAGTTTTACTCATGCATTCTGTTTCTTTTTAGAAAGAATTTAAGGACAAAATGTATTATTTAATAATATGGAGCTAGTGGAAGTTTTAAATATGAAAATACTAGGCCAGGTAATTGTTTGGCTTTTTATAGTGAGACAGATGTCAGAGTGAGGGCCGGGAGCTGAAAGACCTGGGCTCATATCCTGACACTATGTGGCATACAGCCTGGCTCCACATGGGCTCTGAGTTTAATTAAGCTGTTTTACCTCTCTCTTCCCCAGGTCCTCATTCATAAGTGGGGTTGTGTGGAGGGGTAAATGAAATAATATTGAAATAATATGGTTTGGCTGTTGGCATAAACATTTTGATATTAAGTGGCAGCAAGATGCTGGAGGTAGTGGTGGCATTTTGAGGGCTTGAATGAGGCCATGTGAGTGGGCTGCAGGGTATCAGGAGACATCCAAGGTTGAAATAGTGCTGTACGCTAGAAGGCAGGGAAAGCAGGAGGTAATTTACTGACATGGCCACCACAGGAGCAGGAGTGGCTGGAGGTAAGGGTGGGAGAGAGTCAAGTGGGTAGGGAGAAGACTGTCCTGGGGTCCACAGAGGGGATTCTGGGCCAGAGATCCATGGAACCACTGTGGCAATCATTTGTGTGCTTGTTCCTCAATCATGTACCCTGTGCCCTGGCCACCAGCAGCTTCTCATTTAGAAATAAATGAGATGTGGCTAAGGCCCAAGAAACAATTTAATGGAGGAACAGAAGCAAAGCAGTTTATACAACAGCAGTAGGGTAGGGGCTGGAGATTTAGCTCAGCGGCATTAGCGCCTGCCTTGCAAGCAGGCAGTGGTGAGTTCGATCCCCAGTACCAATAAAAAGGAAAAAGACCAAAACAAAACAGCGATAGGGTAAGTTGTAGCTAGTGGTGTTAGGTGGGTAATGCTAGTGAGCAGGTATTCCTGAGATGTACCCTTGAGCAGCACCTTAGAAAGCAGTAGTTTCTAGATGAAAAGGGAAGATGTGGACGTCTCCTTCCTGGACAAGGTGTACATGGGTGTGAATAGGCAGGAGGCTGAAAGTGTAGCCAGGGGACAGATGATTAGGGCCCAGGGTAACCTATAAAGGAAAGCCACTGGTCACTTAAGTAGGGGAGGCAAAAGACTAGATTGTCCCTTAACATTATTTTGGTCACAGTTTAAAATATGAATTGGAGAAGAACAAGACTAAACATGAACTAGCTGCAGTAGAGCACGCCTGTAATCCCAGTACACTGGGAGGTTGAGGCAGGAGGATCACAAGCTTGAGTCCAGGCTGAGCAAGTTAACAAGACCCTATCTCAAGAAATGGACAAAGGGCTGGGGATATAGCTCAGTGCAGAGACCCTGAGTTCAATCTTCAGTACAGGAAAATATGTGTTTAGATGAAGAGCACTCAGCCATTCATTCCTTAACGAGTATCATGCTCTTATTCAGTTTCTGGCCTCCCATGGAGAGTGGGATCTCTGCCAGTCCCAGCTCCGTAGAGCTTGTGTTCTGGTGTGTGTCAGGGTAGGTGTTATCTAGGACCAGTAAGGAAGCTGTTTGTCGCAAACCCAGTGAGAAATAATAAAGGTTGAAGTGATACTCAAACAAGGTGAGGTGAGAATGGACATAAGAGTTCTTGCTTTGTATTATGTTAGTAGTTGAAGTGGGCAGGCACTGCATGTAAAGGATACGGGGATCAGCGTTGTGCATAATCACTCTTAGATTTCTGGTTGTTTCCCTCAGATAACAAATAGATTACACTTTCTTCATGTATTTTGCCTCCTACTTGCTAGCCTTTGTCCTTGGTCAGGTTCTACAAACTCTATACCTCTGTTTGCTCATCTGGGAAAATGGGCCCATACCTAATTTGTAAGGGTTCTTTGAGGGTTAAAGAATCCCATGGATATAAGAGTGTTGTCTTAGTGACTTCCCTGCTTGCCCTAATGCAACATCTGACATTGCAAATTAGAGGAAGAGAGGTCTGTTTGGCGCTCAATGTGTCCAGGTTTCAGTCCTCAGTACAGGCAGCATGGCATGGCAAAGGGGGCTGCTCACTACAGGGCAGCAGGAAGCCAACAGTGCAGGCAGGAGCAGTAGAGGGAGAGATGCCCTTCTGGGTTGCTCCCTAGTGACCTATCTCCTCAGACCCACTTCACCTCCCAACATTAGCTGTAAACTCATCAGTGGACTATACTGATGACTGTCACACTTTATGATCCAATCACCTCCCCAGACTCCCACCTAAGAGTACATAAGGCTTTGGGGAGAGATATAGATGTAAATCATAACAAGTACGGTAGAAATTCAGCACACTTCAGTCATTCTTACTATCAGTATTTTGTGTGGATAACATCTAATGGGATATGAGGATCATAATCTGTGGTTATTTTCTAAGTACATAACAAATAGGTGAAATGAACCAGTTCAGTAAGTTCAGCCAAGTGATGTCACTGCTGTTAGAAAAACCATCATTAACAGGCTGATGTGAAATTCTGTGGATATGGGTTTATGAAACTACCTGAAAATATTTTTCTAGAATTTTATAGGAATCTACCTGTGAATATTTTCAGAAATATATATATATATATATATATATATATATATATATTCCTAGAAACGTTTGTACCTGCAAGTACTATTTTAACTTGCATGCATGTATTTCAGTGATCTCATTTTTTCTTATTCACATTTCTGATACTAGATTTCTGACTTATATAAGAGCCTAGAGCAAAAAGAAAGTAAAATCCAGCAGCTAGCAGAAACTGTAAGGAAATTCGAAAAGGAGTTCAAGCAGTTTACGCAGTTGTTTGGCAAAAATGGAAGCTTCCTCTCAAACATACAGGTAAGAAGTGGCCTTTGCACTCAGAGATGAGATCTGGCTTTCCATTGGTAGTAAGGGTCTTCCTCTACCTTTATAAGTGGAAGTAACTTCAAATATAGTATAAAACTGCCAAGAATAACACAGATGCTCAAAGAACATCTGTGGACTCTGTGTTGCTGTTGTCAGTGTTCTGTTCATTTATATCATCATCTGCATTTTCCACCCCTTCCACTTCCCTTCCACATCTCACTACCATTTCTGAGTACTCTACAAGTGTCACAGCTCTCTACCTCTCCACACTCCAGTATTTCCTAAGAAAGTAGGTCATCTCTTCCCTAACCCCAATGCATCACCCCAATGGTCTCAGTAAATTCAATATTTATTTCTCTCATATAATCTGCAGCAATTAGGGTTTTAATTAATATTGTGAGAATACTATTCTATTTCTGATTCATTGAAATCATCTGTAGTTATGCATTTTGTAGGCAACCAAGTGAGACTATTAATTCTTGTGGGAAAAAAGTGCTGTAAACATCACTAAAATATGCCCCCCAAGACTGTATTAATTATGAATGTTAAATAATCATAAATGGGTTCCGGATGAATATGCTTTTATCATTATAAAATTTATAGTGAAAGATTTTGAGATGTGAAAAAGATACAACAAACATTTCAAGTTAGTGGTTTATTAGTACATAACATTTACATTCCTGGTGGGAATTTGGTGCATGTAAGAAACACATCTTAATTCCTTTTTCCCCTTTTCTCTTCCCTCCTCCTCCAATTCTTTATCCCATTTCCTTGTATTTTTCTATACATACCTGCAGTACAACATGCTCACCTTCCTTGTGTGGAGTTGGTACATGTATACAACACATCCCAATTTCTTTTTCCCCTACCCCTCACTTCTTCCCCATCTCTTGATCCTTTTTTCCCTTGGAGAACAATCTGTCTCTACTTCCAGTTATCTTTTATCTTGCTTCAAGGCAGTGATTTGAAATTTGGCTTATTTAAGAAAATCTTAGCCATTTAATTTCAACATTTGGTCTGTGCATACACACAGAGAGGTATAGATACATATATGTGTATATACACATGTATGCATATTGCATGAATGTGTGTATAACTGCATACATATGAATGTCCATATGTGTGTGTGTACAGAAAAATTCAGAAAAAAGGAAATCCATCATATATTATAGCCTCAATTCTGGCCTTTTTAAAATACCCAATCCATTCAGTTGGAATTAAGGCACTTGGGCAAGATGAAGTGATTTATTTACTCTCTTCTACGTAAGAGAGTTGGGGACTGCCCCCCCCCCCAGAGCAACAAGGAACTGGGAGATTAGCTTCTCAGAGGAAACAGTGACTGTGCAAGAGGAGAGGCAGCCAGAGAATAGATAGCAGAAAATACAAGGCAGAAAAATGGGGTGAGTGAGCAATTAGATAAAGAAAAATTCAAAGGTTTGGAACATGCACTGGATAAGGGAAGAGGAGGAGGTTATTAAGGGACTGGGATTTCTGATATTCATTGGAGTTTCTCCTCTGGAGTGCTTTCGTTTCATTAATTGATTAAATGCAAAATGTTTGAGTTGAAAAAATTTAATCTTGATGAATTACTAAAATATTAACTAAACACTTTTAAATATTATGGTCCATTGTGTATTAAAAGGTGCTTGCCAGTCACGTTGACAAGTCAGCCTGGCTAGAAGCTCAAGTGTGTCAGTTGTTAAAAATGGTTAACCAGCAACAACATAACTTTGACCTGAGGTCTTTGGTGGAAGCAGTTGACACAGTGAAACAGAAAATCACTCTGCTAGAAACCAATGATCGACGATTAGGTATGTCTACTATTTTGTTTCTTTTGTGACCTGTCTGTCTGCAGACACCTAGCCCCATGTTCCCATCTCTCAGGTGAACAAATCTGTCTGCTGTTTGTGAGATTCTGGCTACTCAGGCAGAAATGAGGCTCAGTCCCCCACTGAGGCAGAAATGGAGCAGGAAGATTCCAAAACTAGGAGTGATGATTTTTTTTGATGATTTTTTTAAGCCAGTCTAATTTAGCAGTGGGGTGGGTGGTGTACCAACTTTAGTGACACTAATGTTAGTAAGTTCTGATAACCCACTGCCGTCAGACCAGCCGGAGTGATGATTTTAAGACAGTGGGAAATAAGAAAGTTAAAAGAGAGATGTGGTAGATATGTTTTATGTGGAAAACATAAAAGGGCCTGGCGATTCTAAAGTATTCAGTGGTAGAGCAGCTGCCCAGTGAGCCTGATGCCTGGTGTTCAGTCCCCAACACCTTTAAAGACAAAAGCGCTGTGGTTAGAAAAGTGTGAGCTCACCATACTAATAATGTGGATTACTCTAGACAAATGCTTCAGCACCTTTTCTACCCTTTGTCAGGTTTCACCTTAAGTATATGCATTCTTATTTTTTGATGCTCTTTGCTAAGACATGCTATTCACTGAGTTAACATCAATATGCGGCCCACTTGGGAACACTGAATTTAGTTCATCTTTAGGATATCAATTTGATTGGTTCTCTATAGTCAACAAAATTCCACTTTGAGCAAGTTTTAAAGACATCTTTCAGGTGTATGAAACCTTTGAAACCTTTTTTTTATTTTTATTTTTTTCCTTTGCAGTTGTTTTAGAAGGGGAGACTAACAAACATGATGCTCACATTAACATTCATAAAACACAGCTGAATAAAAATGAAGAGCGATTTAAACTGCTCGAGGGTGCCTGCTACAATGGAAAGCTCATCTGGAAGGTGACGGACTACAAGGTGAAGAAAAGGGAGGCAGTGGACGGGCACACAGTCTCCATCTTCAGCCAGCCATTCTATACCAGCCGCTGCGGCTACCGGCTGTGTGCTCGAGCATACTTGAATGGGGATGGGTCCGGGAAGGGGACACACCTGTCCCTGTACTTTGTGGTGATGCGAGGAGAGTTTGACTCACTGTTGCAGTGGCCATTTAGGCAGAGAGTGACCCTGATGCTTTTGGACCAGAGTGGCAAAAAGAACCACATTACGGAGACCTTCAAAGCTGACCCCAATAGCAGCAGTTTTAAAAAACCTGATGGGGAGATGAACATTGCATCTGGCTGTCCCCGCTTTGTGGCTCATTCCACTTTGGAGAGCACCAAGAACACCTACATTAAAGATGACACGCTGTTTTTGAAAGTGGCCGTGGACTTGACTGACCTGGAAGAGCTCTAGTCTCTGTATACAGAGTAATGGGAGCATGGAGCGTGGAGGACACAATGGATGGATTTAGACTCAATGCACCATTATTGGGCTTCTTGTCTTTCATGTTTGAAGTCAGTTTGAAACTTCCAAAGAACCACTTTTTTTCCTGCACTTTACTCTGATGCAGTTGGAAACTTAGAACTCGAAGACTATCTTATTATTTATATGTTATATCTCATGGAAGATGGTATGTTACTTTAAAGTGAAGCAAGGCTTGTCTCTTATTGGTGCTTAGTGAAGCGTCTCAGATACTTTATCCCTCACCCTGAAGACAAAGGAAGCAGAATTCCCAGCTGAAACTTCTTGGGTATTTATCCACCCAAATTATATCTAAACACAGTGTTGCCTATTCTTGTTGGAGACTGAAATCGTAAGTTGCTATGAAAATGGGAATGTATGTAAACTTGTAATTTTCTTGTCTGAATCCAAACTACTTTCTGAAGAATAGAAATGATCATGTTCTTAGGCGTCTATCCATATAGATCTGGATGTGTATACATATACAAATCAAGATGAGCCCTGTGACTCTCAATAATAAGCCCAAGCTTAACCAAAACAAGAGTGTTTTGCTACCTGGAAATGTACTATTATTGGTCCTTCACGGGTTGGCTCTCCTATCTGAGGATAAATGTCATGACCTCAAGGCCTGAGGGCAACACACATCTTACCATTTATGAACAGTTCACCCTAATGAAGAGCCATGAATTGTATTACTTACTTCTAGGAATGACAGGCACTTTCTTTCTTTCTCTTGTGGAATTTTCAAGATGCTAAAGACTCATCCACAGGAATCATCCCTGAGGACTAAATTCAAAGACAAGAGGTGCAGAGTAAATTTGGGTTAGAGAACTACACTGTGACTCCTGGTCAGCTCTGGTTGGTTCTGGTCAACATCATCTCGGACAAACTCAGCATACATCCTGTTGCTCACAAGGCCAGAACCGGAAGGTGCTGCTTGTTTGTCTCTTTCTAATCATGTCCAAGCTTACTCCGTGTCTCTTGGAAGCAGTAAACCTTGTTGTAATTAGTTTTAAGCAGCTGGTGTGGTTTGTCTGTTAATGAATTTAAGTGTATACAAGGTATGTCATGGTATGGTTTGTTTAGGAATTCAGTCTCTATCACTGATACAATGATTAAGTGAAAATAGTGTTTTGTAAGAGTTGTGATTTTTATTTTTTTTTAAAAGTGGATCCATATAAACTATTTTTCCTCTTACTTTATATAGTTATTCTGTATTAATACATTTAAGTTTTTATTTCCATTTTGGTTTAATGTTGATTGATTCCAGATCAAAAACAAAACAACAATAAAATGTATGAGGTATACAGGGAGCGTACCTGTCCTGGGAAGGATATGTAAGGATTACAGTAAGGTGGGGAGTTTGTGCACATATTAACATATAAATAGATCTGAGTCTGATCCTGACCTCTGGATTTGTGATTTGGGAGAAATAAAGTTTGTAACAGCCAAATTCAAATACAAGTCCTGAATACAAATAAATAGGATATGAGGCACAAAGCCTTCCTGTGGTATCTGGACAAGCAGCCTACACCATCAGTACCTTTCTCTTAAGCTTCAGGCTCAGGTGTCGATGTATCTGCTGTACATTTCTGCACACATTTCCACAGCGAAAGTACTTGAAAGTCCATTTTACAGAGTTTACCTAGAAGTCTCGCCAGTCTCACCACTGTGAACCATGGCTCCTCGAGGTCTTTTACCACAATTAATGACACCATCCAAAGCACAGTCTGTATACTGCATTTTTCTTTAGCCTCCAAATACTTCTTTAAAATTGGCAGTTTGACCTCGTAGTGTATTCTGTTTGCCCCTACTGTATATCAAATCCTTATTTTAAGCCTACATCTTTTTTAAACTCATAGCTGTTCTATTTTCCGTTTTGCTGCTTTGAAATCTAGCATCCATGCTGTCACCTAATCTTTCTAAAATGTAATCTAAGTAGGACTCCCCACTTTCCACCCTGTGGTGCTACCTGAGAATGAGTCCACACGCCCTTGGCTCACAAGGCCTTTCATACCCAACCCTGCCTTTCTAGACATTTCTCCTACTTTGTGTTTAGCAATATCGCCTACACCATCTGGTGTTTGTCTGAGCTTGTGCTGCAGGACTGTTGGAAATACTTTTGTCCCTCCTTAACTCCTTTTCCTGGTGTCTTCTTGCCTTTGAGGTTCAGAAGGGACAATGAAAGAATAAAGGATCTAGTGTAGGGAAATGCACTAAAGATTGTCATGGAAGGCCTTTATGGTGAGTAACACAATGTTTAGTATTCATGTGAAATGTTTTCCAAAAGCCCAGAACTTTGTAGCACTCTTAGAATGTCTGAGACATTTGCTATGAGAAAATATTTTCATTGAACTTCTGGCACAGATGTGACCTGGGGCCCTCCAAAGAGGCCGCCCAAAACTCCAGCTTGGAAGTGAGCAAGAGGAGAAAACACGTATATACTTTTGCTAGCCTGTGATAATCATCAGTGACTGCAGAATCGCAGTCTTACTGAGGGGTGGCAGCAGCAGTTGATTCCCACTAGATCTTTGAGTATGTTGGGGTGGTTTTGCCTCCACTCCTTGGATGAGATTCTGTGAGCTACATTGTGTTGTTAATGAAAGTCCCTTTCTCATACAGAGTAAATGCTATTATTTGTAATAACCTAACCAAATCAAACTGAAACCTGAAAGTTGAGTCAGCCATAGGAAGAACAGGTGGAATGGATGAGAATTCTGGGCAGAGGTCCCTGAGGAGTTGGGTCACAGAGGTGAGGCCAGTGTAGAAGGAGCCCAGTAAAAGAAGGGAAGAAGCATTTGATGAGTTTAGAGAGGTAGTCAGGGCTCAGACTGTAATGCTGAGGCTGTGGTGAGTTTGTGATCAGCTGAAGTATAATGAAAGGTAATGTTAGGTGAAAAGGCAGAAGGATGCATAATCTGATACATACTTTAAAAAGTACTCTGAAACAGACTAAAGAGGGGATGTGGAATTCTGTATCATTATTTGTTTGTTAATTTTACTTTTCTGTCTTGGTTAATTTTCTCTTGTTGCTGAGACAAAACACCTGATATCCAAAATTAGGGAAGGAAAAGTTTAGCGCACTGTTTGTGGAGGTTTCAGTCCATAATCAGCTGGCTTGAGGAATGGCACTGGGGCAACACTTTAAGGCAGCAGCCAGAGCAAAAGGGTGGAATAAGCCTTTTCTCCTCCCTTATTTTTACACAGACCACTCCCTCCTCCAGGGAAGGTGTAGCACTCACAAAATCTGTGTGCCCTCTTATACAGGCTGAGGATATTTACAAAGTAAGGATACTGGCTGCTTGCTGAGTCTCTCAGTTAAAACTAGTAAACTTCTCAAGTTGATACAATGTATCAACCATAACACTCTTTTTAGAAACAAAAAAAGGAAAAATAGAATTAAGATATGTTGTGTATATGTACTTATTCCACATAATGAAATGTAAACATGTGCTGAAAAAACTTATAAATAAAATACTAACCTGAAAATTTTAGAAATATTTCCTACATGAGGTATGTCTTATAATTACAAATACTTCAATCTAATGAGAAAAAACATTGTGATGTGAAATAATTTTATTTCTTCAATCTTCAATTTCCACAATTTACAGTGATACCTTGGCTTATGAGCTTAATTTGTACCATGATTCTGAGAAAGATGGACTCTCTAACACAGTGTTCACAAGCAAAAGTAAAATTTTGTGAACACATTTGTTCATGAACTACACTGGTCACAAACAGAAGTGTTCATGAAATGAGGTGTTACTGTACTCTAAAAAATTAATAGAAAAAGAAAAATCCCACCATGGAAAAAAAAGGGAGGACAAAAGAAAATAAAAAATATTATATCATATTGAAATTGCACTTACATGTCTGTTATTTACTAGATCACAAACTCTTTGAGCCACAAAATATATCTAATTTGAATAGACATGAAAACATGCGTAATTTGAATATGGTGGGTGCCCAGTGTACTAAACTAAAGGTGACTGAATATAACTGCTCACTAGGTTATCTCTTTCATAGATAATAAGACTTATGATCAGCAGGATCCACATACTCTGCACTGTCCTAAGAACAATAAGTATATTAACACAGTGATCTCACAACTGCCTTTCAAGTTAGGTGCTGTTTTGCCCCCATTTTACAAAAGAGGTTATGTAATAAGTGGTCAGTCACATAGCTAATAGGTACTAAAATGAGATGAATCCATTTCAGTGGTTAACTACTGTATATAAGACTGCCTCATGTAGGTATTAATTCTACACACAGACACACAAAGATAAAAATTTAAATTAGAAGAGCCATTAGAATAATAATCAAGTGTGTCAAACCATTACAGGGGAAGAATTGGTGAAAACGAACCAGGAGGAGAAAACAGAATGAGAAAAAAAAAACCTGATAGACATAACTAGAATGAGCTAAACTTTAATGTGGAATATGGAAGTGCAAAAATCTCAACTGGGGGAATGGAACCCCTGTGGGTCATGCATGTAGAACAAACATTCTACACTGCTGGTGGAAAAGTAAACTGATACCATCACAAAAGAAAACTTTAGTAGTATCAAATGAATTTAGTAGTATCAAATGCAAAGCTTTCCAACTTGTAATTCTGTTTCTACACACACAGCCTAAAGAAATTATTACCATATGCCCACAATGCTGTAAGAATGTCCTAGTTCATGTTGTGATGACAAAAATCAGGAATTCTTAAATTACTAGCAGGAGAATCAACTGCAGTATAATCTTCAATGGAATACCATACAGCAGGTAAAGAGAAAAAAAACCAAGAACTGCGTGAGTCAACATGGGTAAATTTCACAAACAGTTACAGGTGACAAAACAAGTTACAGAATGTTTATATTTTAAAACTCAAAACTATACATGTTATGTAAAAACATATGCTTGCAGCATGTATAAACTTCCATGGGAATGGGAACGAGAGATACCAAATTCAAGGGAGTGGATAAGAAGGTTGATGAGATTGCACAAGGATCACAGGGAATGTATGAATGTAGAATACTAAAGTCAGAATCAAGAAAAGGAAAACATTAAAGTTAGGTAGTTCAGAGGTGTTCACTCAATTCTCTGCTTGTAGTATTTCATATTAGACCTTTTAAAGAAAAAGTATGCTCAAGATTCTATGGAAACAAGCTTAATCCCAAGAAATAAGGAATTAATGAAGGCATACATTAATAAAAGAAAAATAACTTTTATTGGTAAAACCCAAAAGCTAGTTCAACAAATCTGATCAAGAAAAAGAAAAATTCCTATAGAACATGGCCAGTTATAGCAATTTCAAAATCTGAAATGGATAATTTTTATAGAAAAATAAAAAGTATCTCAGGAAGCAAAAAAAAAAAAATTGCTACTTAAATGACCATGGAAGCTATTTAAAACAAGTAAAATAACCCTCAACGGTCTTCCTTAGTCACTACACCCAGATAAATTCTTTAAATCCTAAAGAATGGGTCCTCCACATTTTCCAAATAAAGTTAAATCTGACTCACTGTGAGACCCAGCCCAACCTGGCATCAAAACTAGACAAGAGTGCCAAAATAGCAGGCATGGTGGCACACCTTGTAATCCCAGCGCTCAGGAGGCTAAAGCAGGAGGAAGCTGTGAGTTTGAGGGTAGCCTGGACTACAAAGTGAGTTCAAGGCCAACCTGAACTGCATAGTGAAACCCCGTCTCAAAAAGACAAAAAATAAAAAGTACCAAAACAAAACCATATGCCAACAGTTTTTTAATACAAACACACAAATCCTAAACCAAATACACAGCAAACCGGAAACAGTAATGTGCTGAAGTAATACCAAATTTTAACGATAGCTCAGAAAACCTATTATAGGAGATGGAGAAACGGATCATCTCAAAGAATGATGTTGAAAATAGTTGGAAAAGAAACTGCCAGAGAGGGGCTGGTGGTGGGGGGCAGGGGCCCATAGGCTCAACCAGCTATATAGAAAACTGTATCACGAGTTCAAAATCTCCGTCTCCAAACACAACACAAAACATATCTACCAAATACCTGTAGAAAACATCACAAATAAACAAGAATCAATCGAAATAACGTCTAGAAACAAGTAGTGCAGTGCATCGCCCAGTGTTGAGTAGATTCTTGGGAGAAAGCCTAAATTATTATTTATCTACAAAATCAAAGTGAATGTCAAACTATTAGAATATAAAGGTTCACAAAGTGACAATGAAGATCAGTAACCAAAAACTACACTGTGCTAGGATACCGACACAACCACTTAACCCACAGAAAATGACAAATACACAAAATGTCAAGAAAATCCTAACATTTCAGTGAAGGAACCACATTGCTGGACAAGATGGCACTGGCTAGTGACCCGGACAAACCCATCTACAAAAAAATGACAAATTCCGAAAAACCTTTGCCAAACGGTTACGATGTATTGCAGAATTTGGACTCGGGGTTTGAGGACACGTTTTGGGCAGGTGATAATCGTTGGACGCCAACGCCGCAACTGCCAAACACCTCCGCACCAGACGGTTAGCGGGCCCTTTTCTCCCGCCCCAGCTGAGTCCGAATCGAGCGTTTCCGGTCGGCGGACTCGCTCCCCGGAAGCCCCGCCCGCCGACTCGGAACTCAGCGGACTCCTATCCCCACTGTGCGGTCAGGCTTTGGGCTCCCTGGGGCTGGACGCCCGGAGTTCTCAGCGAGCTGCACCGTCGCGCTGCGCCTGTGAGGCTCGGCCTGAACAGTTGTTTTCTTGCAGTTTCCAGTAAGTGACTGCGGCTGAAAGTGTGAGAGCAAACCAGTAGAGGCCGTTGGCTCCCAGTTCCTGCCTCCCCAGGCTCCGTGGCCCACTTTGTTCTTCCCGCGCTCTAGGTCACTCCTTGGACTGACTCCCACCCACTCCAGCTGGGTTTCCGCAGACTGAGGGCCTGTAGGAGCGTTTAAGACGCTTGGGCTGCTATGCACAGCCGCCGCCTTCTCCGGCTTTATTCTGGAGGCTGTGCTCCTGTTCTGGTGCGTGCAACACTTCCTGTTGCGACGGCCCCACCTCCGCTTCTTGCCCAGGACTCTAGGAATAGTCTAACAATCTTACCTCTCAACATCTCTGCTCCTCCGCGCCTCTCCCTCCTTTCCTAAAAGCCCCCCCTATCTTTTTTAACAGTGACAGTTGAAGGGTGCTTCAGGTCTAAGGCACTAAAATAAGCACTTGACAAGCATTTTATTTAATCTTAACAACCGTCCTTAAGATTGTGAGAAAACTGAGGCAGAGAAAAGTTAATTTGCCCACGGGGCTTTGGCTCAGATGTAGTAGAGTTGAAATTCGAATCTTCTTTCCCTTTTGCAAATACTTGTCTCCTCACCACGTTGAATTAGTTCTGATTTTTTTCCTGCAAGCTCTCTAGTACTATTACAGAAAACTGGCTTCTGCTTGAGAACCGTCTGTCCATGGCTCACCTCCCATTGACTGGTGCATGTTCTGCTTGTCAGATACCTAAGCTCTTGCCTTAATATTTTGCGTCTTTGAAATTTACTTTTAGGCTGGAGATGCGACTCACTGGTAGAGCACTTGCATAACATGCTCAAGGCTGTGGGGTTAATCTGCAATCCATTTGTGTCACACACACACACACACACACACACACACACACACACACACACACAGAATGTGCTTATGCTGCCTTAAAGATGTACCCCTCCGTACCTACCTCACATCCCTTGCTCCTTCGTCAGCATGACTTTCATTATTATTGTTCTCAGCAAATATCTGAGCAGCTATTAGGACAATACTGATAGAGTTTTCCAAGAACTCTGAGGTTTAGTTTCAAATATTTAGAGAAATACAACAGTCATAAAAAGAACACATAAAGTAGCAAATAAGTGTTAACTCAGTTGCACAAAAATCCAAATTGTACAAGAACAACTTTGGACAAATCAGTTGTTCAAGTGCTACACTTATGTGCTCATGTGTAAAATGGTAAGGATAGGCTAGATTATAAAATACTGCACGTCTAAATTCAGAGAAAGGAGTAATCACTCTACTCAGGTGGGACCAGTTGCAGGAGGTATAGTATATTATTGATATAGAGACAAGGATTAAATTCAGAGACTTAGCACATGCTTAACATTTTGAGCATCTAATAAAAGCTAGAAATTGGGCATGGTAGTATGGTGGCACAGGCCTGTAATCACAGTACTCTGGAAACCCAGGACAAGAGGATTGCAAGTTTGAATCCAGTCTGGAAATTTATTGTAACCTGTTAATTTTATAAAAAACAAAATTAAAAAGGGCTGGGATGAAGCTTAGTGTGAAGCTCCTGGGCTCAGCTCCAGTAATGCCCACCCTGTCCCCAAAAAGCTGGACCTTGCTCTGGAAATAGAATTCACATCCATGTAACGTGTTGTACTCAACTTTAACACACTCATGACTTCTCTTTTCCATACTTACATGTTCAAAGATCCCAGGTTTAGGCAAATAGGATGAACTATAAGAATACAAAATTAAGCCAGATTTGAAGGATCTTATCTTACAGAGAGTGTAAAGCCATTGGAAATCTAAAAAAGATAAACTGGTAGCAGCATAAAGGATTCATTAAATAGGGAAAAGCAGTGAGACTAATTGTGTGGCAGGTAGATTAGGTTATATAGGAGAGATTGAGGGAAAATTAACCAGAAATATTGGTAAGAACAAATAAAAAAAACTTGGTATCTGGGTATGGAGTTGAGAGAAAGAAAGAAATCAATGATAACATACTCTGAGATGGCTATGCCCTACCTTTACTTTGTCTTAATATTTTTATTATATTCAAGCATACATGCTCATAGAGCAGACATTGATGACCAGGCAGACATTAAAACGGATAAGGGAATAATGTAAACAACTCTGTACTTAGACGTTTTATAACTTAAGTGAAATAGACCTTCAAAACTACCAAAACTTGGTCAAGAAGAAACAGAAAAGTTGAATAGTCTAAAACTATTAAAAACCTGAAAAAAAGGTAGAATTCTGGCCCACGCAGATCATTTCTCCAGTTAGTTTCGCCAAATGTTTAAGAACAAAGTAATACTAGTTATACAGAAGCCTCCAGAATTTAGACAAGGAAGAAAAATTTCTCAACTCCTTTCATGAAACCAAATTATCCAGATAACAAAACCAAGTAAGGATAATATTTTCTAAAAGCTGCAAATCAAAATCTGTCAAAAAGATGCAAAATCCCCCCTAAATAAGCTGGCTGTGGTGGTGCATACCCGTGATTCCAGCATGGAATGGCATGTCAGGGTAAGGCAGGCGGATCACCACAAGTTCAAGGCCAGCCTGAATTACATAGGGAGACAAAAAATCCTCAAAAAGCAAATTGAATGCAATAATATATTCTTAAAATAATATGTTGCAATCAATTTTTCCACCAGGAATTCAGGGCTGCTTAATAATTGAAAGACAACTGGCATAATCTGCCATATTAGCAAACCGAACAAAGGACATGATCCATCAGCACAAGCAGCATGACAGGGAACATTGTATAGGCTGAGCCAGCTAAGAATATGGGGAAGTTGGTTATAAAGGAAAGAGAAAGCTGGCATTGCAGTACACGTCTAGAATCCTAGCAATCTCGGAGACTGAGACAGGAGAATCACAAGTTCCACTTCAACCTGAGCAACTCAGCAATTCATTAAGATACTACCTCTAAATAGAAACTAAAAAATCTCTGGGGTTGTAACTTAATGCACAGATTGTGAATTGAGTCATCAGTACCACCACCACCAAAAAAAAAAAAAACTTAAAAGTTTGAGATAAAATTATAAACATAATGGATAGAAGCCACACTACTCCAGAGAAAAGTTAACCACCACTGACATTAGAATTTCTGATTCTTTTTCAAGCAGTATTTTTACACTTCAATCTCTTGATTGATTAGTGATCTAACTAGAATTTTTGTTAGCAATGGAAACTGTCTGACTTAAATAGGAAATAAATGCATTGAAAAGATACTGAATAGCTCACAGAATTGCCAAGAAGCACAAATTTATATGGACAGAAGTATATGGACAGAAACAAAGTAGAACTGGTAGCCAGTTTAAGTATACAGAATCTGATAAAGGCTTGCGTTGCAGGAACTGAACCAGAGTGCTTCAACTTTCATTGTCTCTGTTACTTGTCACCACTTTCACCATAGCTACTACTGGCACTAAACACTGGATATTTCTACAATCACAGCCGGAATGGACTTTTCACTACCTCTACTCCTTGTGCCATTAGCTCCCAGACAGTGACAGACTGAGCCTGGATCACATGCCAGTGTCTTAATTGTAAAGGGATCTGCGAAGGCAACCCTTGGCATTTCAACATTAATGGCAGAAACCATGAAGAGGGATATTTACCCAACTTAGGAAGCAGAACCAGACCTGAGCAATTAGAATATAAGATGTATTATTCATTGTCACACTCAATGTATTAATTAACTTGCTTTAAATTACTCTTTTGTTTCACCTACCTTTATCCTAATTTTGTTTTCCTATGAGTTAATAAATAATTATACTTGTAACTACTTATTCCATGCATTGTATTTTACTTTGTCTTATGTAGGTTAAGTAAATTGATATCCTTATCCTCTTCATCATCTTTTATCTCCATTGTCTTTATTTTTTATACTTTTTTATAGTTTATAATATCTATAAAATAAAATTTTTGTTAATATGCTTTTTAATTTAAAACCAATAATCAACATTTAAGTTATTATCACTATATAAATGTTCTTTTTGCAGTGACAAGTCATCTGTAAGAATTACATTTTCCTTTTTATTTATTTTTTTATTTAAGGAGAAAAAGAAAAAAAAACAAAAAAGGGTACAAGTAATATAAAATTTAAAAAACAGTGAGAAATCACTAGTTAATAGATTACATATTCTCATCTTAGAGATAGTTGTTCAAGTTACAAAATTAAAGCATATAAAGTGGACTTTCAGACAGTGAGAGTGCAAACAGTTTTGTTCAGTGATCCAAAAAAACTCAGTAATATGGTTATCTATCTTATACACTTCAACATATATGTAGTTATAACCTTTAGAGCATTTTATTTTCTTTTATACAATGACAATTACACATTTTGGGTTTTATTACTCCCACAGTTCTTATTACTTTTTTTAACGAGAGCAAAACCAAATTGCGACATATCAGAACAGAGTCAGTCAAATCAAAAGGATGGACATAATAGATAATGTAAAAACAAAATACAAGGTGATCAACAATGGTTACCATACTGCCTCTTGCTATTTTAAGAATTGCCAGTTATAATAAAATTGAACAAAACAGTAAAGAATAAAACCAAAGCATTGGAGACATTACAGGACTTTAAAAGAAGATAATAGTCAACCAGAATGGGCGTCATAAGGAATCTTATTGTCTTCACAGTTGTTGCCTGTACTTTCGAACTTGGTACTATCAAGCAAAGCAGAATAGGGCAAAATCAGTCAAAACAAGATGGTGGGGGCAGTATAGGATTTCAAATCAAGTTAATAGGAAATCAAAGTAGGTTACTATAATGTATCCTGCTATTTTTAATTTATTTTTCCCTTAATTAAAAAAAATTAAAAGTAAATAATTAAAAAAAGGTGGGGGGGATTGAGATAAAAGAGGGCATAACAACAGAACAGCACAGGTCAAAACATAACCATTTAAGCAAAATAGTGTTCCACCACAAGATATCCTGACATAAAAATAGTTACCTTAGTGTCTCTTTCCTTGAAATCTTTGAGCATAACTTTTTATACTGTAGCACCAAACATATCAAGACACTATAAAACCATTCAAGAGAATGACATTATTACAGGGTATTTAGAACCAATTAACAGAAAATGAACAATGGTTTCTGTATAATCTCCTTGTCTATAAAAGTTTTTGCTTATATTATCATATATAATAAAATCCAATAAAATACAACCTTTTTAAAACTGATGGAGACAGAAGAATACAATTTTGATGGGACTTCAAAACAAGATGATAGTAAATCAGCACTAGCTATTATGATGTCTTGTTTTCTCCAAAATAGCTGTTCCTACCATCCGATCTTCTCTGCCTCATTTCTGTTGAGCTCTTTTTCTGTTGTTTGTTGTCAGTTTGTCTTCTTCATTTCGCTTTCTGCTCCATTCATTGTGGCCTCTCTGCCACTATTTCTGGAATCTTGGTATTTTCCTGTTTTAGAATATCTTGCAGTATTCCCTGTAGAGTTGAATTGCTGGTTGCAAATTCCCCTAGTTTCTCTTTATCCTGGAAGCACCTTGTTTTTCCATCAATTTCTAGGGACAGTTGTGCAGGAAATATCAATCTTGGCTAGAGGTTATTATCTTTCAAAGCTTGAATTATTTCCCCCCACGCTTTTTGTGATTTGATGGTTTGTGCCAATAAGTCTGCTGTAATTCTGATGGGTGTTCCCTTGTAAGTCATCTGTTTGTTGCCTCTGATGGCTTTTAATATTCTGTTCTTTTATTGGATTTCTGGAATTTTGATTATTATATGCCTGGGTGTAGCTCTGTTTGGGTTGTAGGTGGCTGGGGTTCTGTATGCCTCGTACATCTGAGTATCTTTACCATTTACTAAATTAGGGAAATTTTCTTGGATTATTTCTGTGAATAGCTTTTGTAGTCCATTTGCTGAAGCCTCCTGCTCTATGGAAGGGTCCCCGATCTGCTCACTCACCGCAGGTCGATGCAGGGCTCCCGGCCAGTCCCGCTCTTAACTCCATTCACTGCTTCCCACTCTCAGAGCTTTTGCACCTTTCTCCTTGCTGTGCTGATTGGGACGCAGTAGCAGCTGCAGGAAATTCAAATCATGGCTTCCAGTGGCGTGGGCTCCAGCTTCCGAGCTGAGACCTTATCTGTTCCTGTTATATCACCAGGATTAGGTTTCCAGTTGGTTTCTCTTAATTTAGTTTGTTCCTGGGTCAGCAAAGTATATCTCCACTTGCTTAGGACTTCTCGCCCAGCACCATTTCTGGATTTTAAGTGTGGTTTCTCAGAGAGCCTCTGAAGCTGCTGCTATCTACCCACCATGTTCTCCCAGAACCCATCCATAATATTCCTTATGTGTTTCAGTCATATTAGATTTCTTGAATAATTTTGTCCTCCTTTTCAATTTGCTGGTTATGGCATATTCATTGTGATGCTTGAGGGTGTTTGAGGATCCTTTGCAGAACTCTCCTTTTTACTTATTATTGCTAATTTCAAAGGTTAATATTTCTAGAGTATTTTAATCATAGCATCAAACACATTATTTATTATATCAGAGACCTTGGAGCCAACAGATTTGAAACCTCTACAAATCAGGAGCTAAATAAAGCTTTTACACTTTAACTTCATCTCAGGTTTTTTGTCTCAGCAATGAGAGAAAACTAACTAAAACAGAACTTGGTGCCAAGATTAAGGTCATTGCTATATCTGACCATGTGGTTTAGGAGCCTTTAGGACTGGCTTGTGGGAAGAGTTTGGAAAAGTTCAGAGTTAATGGCTGAAAAAAGTAGAGCTGGAATGCTGTGGGCTGTATTTTATAGGAGATTTTGGCCAAAACTCAGAAGACTAGAATGCAGATAAACATGTTGCTGGTAAAGATCAGGCTTGGGAGACTTCTGCTAGGAAGAAAGACTGCATTTAGTCTTTGACTCCACAACATGTCCTGGCAGAAAATTTCTCCACATTTTGCTCACGTTCATAAACTTCTAAGACTGAAATTAAGAGCAGGGGACTAATTAATCTTGCAGAAGAAATTTCAAGGCAGTCTAATGTTTAGGTGGTGGCATGGCTACTGTTGGGGGCTTTTAGCTACATTTATGTTGAGAATGAAGAGCAAAAAGACCAGTAGAATGATTTAAAATGTTGTGGGCCAGAGATATAGCTCAGTGGCATAAGTGCCTGCCTGGCAAGCACAAGGTCCTGAGTTCAATTCCTGATACCAAAATAAATAAATAAATAAATAATCAAATGTGCATTTGGGCAAAAAGAAGCTCCAGTAAAGTTGCAACCTGCAAAGATAAAATAGAAGAAAAATTGGTCAAACAAGAAAAAGTCAACTATTTCAGAAAAAGACAACACAAAAGATGACCTAAGGACATCATAAGAACCAGAAGGACTTCAGTCTTTGTAGCCTCAGAGTTGCAAAGGTGAAAGACTGCTTTGAGAAGAGAGATCCAGAGTGCCATATTTCAGAACAGTGGTGACCTAGAGAATCTGTTCCTTGGTATTGGATTCAGAGTGCTCCACAATCCAGGAACTTAACCCCTACAGCCAGAAGAGAAAGAAGCCTGCTCTAGCTAGTGACAGACCTTGGCATCATCCATGTGGCACTGGTTTTAGATGCATGCAGAACACAAGAGTTGTGGGGCTGGGAAGGCTTCCACCCAGATTGCAGAAAAAAAGCCCTGGAAATCAGGCAGTGCAATGTACCCCTTGAGAGGGTAGTTTGTGAAGTTGTGAGTATGAAGATGAAGGTGCAGTGGAGAAACTAGAAGATGGGAGAGGCCAAGAATACAGATTATCTGAGGGAAACTGCAAGGAAGGAGCAAAGCAGAGCCCGAGAGAGAAGCCATTGAGACTACTGCTGCCAGAAGTACCATAGAGGCGAAGCCAGTCAAGCCCTTTGGAGTTTACATCTTGCCACAGATTTCATTGGATGCTGCACATGGGATTAAGGGTTTAATGCCTGCCCTGCTGGACTGTGGTCTTTTGTTGGTCCCATTCCTTTGTATCCCATTTATGTCTTTCAGAATGGTAATGTTTATCCTGTGCCACTGAGTGTCGGAAATATTTAACATTGTTTTCACTTATACAGGGACTTGCTGCTAAGAGTTTGCCTTAAATCTCAGAAGAGACTTGTGACTTGAACTTTTCAAGAATGCTGAAAGTATTAGGACTTTGGCAACTCTTATAGATGGACTAAATGCCTTTTATATAAAGGAATGTACATGAATCTTTCAGGGGCCAGGCGCAGAATGTTATGGTTTTTGTCTAGGTGTCCCCCTAAAGCCTCAGATGATTATAGGTGGGGCTCTTTCAGAGGTAGGTGAATCTAGAGTGTGTGATTGATTCATGGTGCAATGCTATGATTAAGATATTAAGATAGGTGCCAGGGATATAGTTTGGTGGCACAGCACCTGCCTGGCAAGTGTGAGATCCTGAGTTCCCAGTAACAAAAATAAACAAATAAATAAATAAATACTAAGTACTAGGATAAAGGGCATGTGATTACTAAATCAGTCCACTTACTGGTTTGGTACCACTCTAGTCCCAGTAGCCTACATTTAGTATAAAAAGGATAGAAAAATGATGCTAAAGTCCCTTACTTGTTTTGCTACTTTCTGCCCATCATGAACTGATTCTCCTTTGTGATACCTGTCTGCCACATCACCCTACCTTAGAACCAGTGAATGCTGAACTGAAACCTCTACATTCTGTGAACTAAATAAACCTTTCCTCCTTTAACTTTGGGTGTTGGGTATTTTGTCTCAGCAATGAGAAAAGTAACTAATACAGATGGCATTTTCAGTAATTTTAATGAATATATTCATGAAAATAGAGATCCATAAACAGTAAAAAAACCAACTGTACATTCTGGAACAAATTCAGTGCTCACAACTAATAATCTAAATAAATTTGTCAGTAGATTAGACACAAAAAAGATAGAATTAAACTAGAAGTCAGGTCAGGAGAAGGAAAAAAGAATGGAAGATACAGAAGGGAGCATCTTAGACATTTGAGATACAATGAGGAAGTCTACAGTGTAGCTGGAATCCAGGAGGTAAAGAAGAGCAAATTGGAAAGAAGCAGTATTTAAAAAGAACAATGGTGCTGGGTGTGGCGGCTCACACCTGTACTCCCCGCACTCTGGAGGCTAAGGCAGGAGGATTGTTTCACCAGCCTGGGCTACAAAGTGAGCTCAAGGCCAGCCTGAACTGCACAGTGAGACCCTGTCTCAAAAAGACAAAAAATAAAAAATAAAAAAAAACAGTGGCTACAAGTTTTCTAAAACAGGTGAAAGACCATCTGCTACAAATTTAAGGAAGCTGAAAATTTCAGGCATATGGAAACTTTTATTTCCAGTTATGAAAAAATTTGACTTTGGCAGTATGGAGTGGTTAGCATGGTTAATACTTTTATACTTTCTTATTAAAATGCTCACTTCATATCTTATATATTTCCCAATATAGTATTTAACAGTTTTAACACTTTCTGTAATGAGCCTAGCACTCTAGATTAACTAGAGGTTAGAATTTAGTGGGCCAACAGAGGTATTGTTCTCTAAGGGGTTCCTAAGTACTTCATGTTTCTAATACTTTGACATAATAGACTATCTCAAATTGAGTAATTTACAAGGAAAAATGATGCCTTTCAGTTCTGGAGGCCTGAGAGCCCAATATCAAGGTGCCAGTGTCTGGTGAGGGCCATTTTACTAAGTCAGCATGGCAGAAAGCATCACATGATGAGAGAACACATCATGAGAGAGCTTGCTTTTGTAAAAGAGCCACTCTGAATTAATCAGCCCATTCCTATAATGCTGGTGTTAATCTATTCCTGAGGACAGAGACTTCTTACCTTTCCAATGCTATCATAATGGGAATTAGATTTTTAACATGCCCTTTGGAGGGGAAAGTCAAAACTATAACTTAACACTTTTATCTGTTATTGATGCAAGACTTTCCAGCCAGCATTAATAAAGTTAATTAAAGCTTCAGTCATAGTTATTTTAATTACTTAAAATATTTAACCAATAAAATTATGTTTAATAATATAACTAAAATTTCCAATTTCTCTTAAAACTTTTAGATGCTACCAAAGGAAAAAAGAAAAAGAATAAGAATAAATGGAGAAAAGAAAGAAGGGTACTAGTTTGAATAATTTAATAGAAGAATAAGGCTTGGCTATTATGGTGTACTGCATTTTCTTATTAATAAGGAACATAAACTACAGGGGTTTTAAAGAGATAAGGCCAAGAATGGCTAACAGCATAGCTTACATGGTAACAGTAATAGTGTCTTTTTTTCAGATACTCTGAAAACTGTACACAGATAAAATAATACAGTTGAAATTCTTTAAATCATATTACATTTTGATGTTAGCATAATTACAAAATATTTACTTTGAAAAAAGTTTAAATAAACTGCAAGGTAAAGTAAGTAACAAATGAAACAGTCATTGTCTTTTCTCTTTATTCTGTTTCCCAGAGGTTATCACTCTTAAATATTTGGTGTATATCCTTAGGTTCTTTCTCTATGCCCACGGAAATGAGTGAAATTGATATAAAGCATGTACTGTATACACTTTACAATTTTTTTTTTGATTTTTTGTTTTTGCTTTGGTACTAGGGATTGAAATTGTGACCTCATGCTTGCCAGTCAGAGCTTATGCTGCTAAACTAAATCCCCAGCCCTACTTTATCAGTCTGAAGAACTGGCAGAATGACTTTCAAGTGAAATAACAAGATACCGAGAAAAGGCTCTTTCTATAAGCAGGACATTTTTGCTAGTAGTTCTTAACCTCCAGAGAGAAGCAGTTCTCTGGGCCATGGAAATTGAAGCCCCTCTTTACATAGTTAAAGAAAAAGAAATGAACCAGAATCTCAAAGCTAATCCAGTTTTTCTAAATCTCTCCTATAAAACTGTATTTACTACAGAGTAAACTGCCCTTATTCCAGATGGCTGTAATTCAATTACAGATTATTTTCTATCTGAAATTAATGAAATACACTAAAAACAAACCAAATATTTGCTGACAGCAAATAAAGAAAAGGCATATTATTTATAGGAAAAAAATCCCAAAGTGACAACTACAGAAAAAAAAAAAGGAAAATTTGGCATAACTCCTTCCCCAAAAAAGCTGTACTATGGAAAGAATGCGAGGCTGAAAAATCTTGAGCATGTTTATAAATATCCAGTTTGGAGACAAGCAGCTCAAGTATATGGCTACATAGTTCTGGAAGAGTTCATGGAAAAATCCCAAGTGATACCCTTCCACCAGGATCTGAAGATCTCCCCAGTATTATTTTGGTTTCTTAGGCCTGGCTGATAAGGAGGCTCCCAAGTGCCAGTTAGTTAAAAACCAGAGGAGATTCCATAATTTAATGAGCACATTAATGAGCAGGAAGAGGTTCTGTTTGAGCAGGAGAAGATCACTGGGTTCAAGATACTTGATTTTCCTGAGAGTTGACACTGAACTTTAAGAATCTTGATTAAATCTCACCTGAATTGCCTTAAAGTACTGAAACTGCCTAAAACTCAGATCAGAAGCTTCTGGGTCTGACCTGTTCCTGTCTATAAGGGACAAATAGAATTAAATTCTCTGGACAGTTATTTTGGGCATCTCAATTTTGTTTCCCCATTGAGAGTAAAACATTCTTTAAATATTTCTTGACAGATAGTTCCTGAATTTCATTGTTAAAAAGTGTGAAGTTTGTTACTATACTCTAATGTAATTTGCATTGCTGACACATGTGATATGGCTGTCCAAATCATTTATAGTGTTACTGATAATTTGTCTGACACTCTATCTATTACAAAAAAATTCAAACTATTATGATTTTGTAGTTCTCACAATTTTTTCATTTTTCCCCATATTTTGAAACTGCATTGTTAGACATTTAAATTTTACAATGATTAATTATTCTGGTAAATTATAGGTTGTATTAATGTGAAGTTATTTTCTTTATCTCTAATAGTATGTATTGCCTCTAAAACAATTTTACTAGACAGTAACATAGCTATACCACATTTTTTGGTGGAAAGGATTGTTCTTTTTGGGGAAAGGGACATTTTCCATTCTTTTATTTTGAACTTTTCCATATCTTTTACTGTTTCATCTAAATAACATATAGTTAGTTGGATTTTTTAAAATTTTATTTAAAAGGAAAAAGAGAAAAAACAAAACAAAACAAAACAAAGCAGTGTGAGGGTACAAGTAATACAGAACTACAAAAAAAAAAAACAGTAAGAAATCACCAGTTAATAGATTACATATTATCATCTTAGAGATAGGTGCTCACGGCACAATATCAAAGAATACAAAGTGAACATTCAAAAAGAGAGACTGCAAACAGTTGTGTTCAATGATCCAACCAAAAACATTAATATGGCCAGCTATTTAACACCCCTAAGCATACTTGCAGTTGTATCCCTTAGAGCACTTTCTTTCCCTCTCCTTTTTACAACAAAATTTACACATTTTGGGTTTTATTATTCCTTACTCTTTTTTGGAAGAGAATAAAGTCAAATATGGCAAAACAAAGCTGTCAGTCAAAACCAAGGATAGACATAGTACATGATGTAAGAACAGAGTACAAGGTTATCAACAATGGTTACCATAATGTCTCTTGTTTCCTTAAACAGAATTGTCTATCTCATTAGGTATTATAAAGTTGAACAAAACAGTAGAGAACAAGACCAATAAAATTTAAACATTGTAAACATTACAGGACTTCCAAAGGAGACAATAGTCAAACCAGAATGGGCATCTTAGTGAATCTTATTGCCTTCAAAGTAGTTGCCTATACCCCCAAATTGATACTATCATAAAGAATGGAACAGAGTCTAATCAGTCAAACCAAGATTGTGGGAGTATTACAGAACTTCAAAACAAGTTAATAGGAAATCAAAAAAAGTTACTATAATATATCCTGCTAATTTTAAAATTTTTTTCTTTAATTAAAAAAGCCATAAAAAATAACTAAATAATTTTTTAATGAATAAGGGAGAGATTTAGATAAAAGAGGACATAACAACATAACAATACAGGTCAAAGCATGACTGTTTCAGCAACCTAGTGCTTCACCACCAAATAACCCGACTTAATAGTAGTTACCATAGTGTCTGTCTTTTTCCTTGAAATATTTGAATATAACTTCATATACTATAGCTTCAAATATTTCCATATCAAGAAGCCCAGAATAAAGCCTTTCCAATTAATAAGTGAAAACTATATGAGGCTTCAAGGCCACATAATGGGGAATCATGATTACCACATACTTTTATACATTTGAATCATTACTTACATTAGGGAAACTATTCGATATTCACACATGTGAGATTGATTCATTTCACTTATGAGTATGGTCTCAAGCTGTGCCCATTTATTGATAAATACCTCAATGTGATCTTTCTTTATAGCTGAGTAATACTCCATTGTATAGAAATACCACAACTTTTTTATCCATTCCTCAGTTGATGGACACTTGGGTTGTTTCCAAGATCTGGCGATTACAAATTGTGCTGCTATAAACACAGGTGCACATATATGACTATGGTATGATGTTTTCAGTTCTTTTGGGAATATGCCTAGAAGTGGAATAGCTGGAATAAATGGGACTTCCAATCCCAGCTTTTTGAGAAATCTCCAGACTGACCTCCACAAAGGTTGTACCAGTCTACACTCCCACCAACAGTGTAGGAGAGTTCCTTTTTCCCCACAGCCTCTCCAGCATTTGTTGTTGGTTTTCTTGATCCTGGCCATTCTTTCAGGAGTGAGATGGTATCTCAGTGTGATTTTAATTTGCATTTCTCTAATGACCAATGATGATGAACATTTTTTCATGTATTTATTTGCCATTTACATTTCTTCATCTGAGAAGTACGTATTCATCTCAGATGCCCATTTTTGGATTGGATCTTTGAATTTTGGAGGTCTGAGTTTTTTTAATTCTTTATATGTTTTAGACAAGAGTCCCTTGTCTGAGAGAGTTCACTAAAATCTTTTTCCACTTTGTGGGTTTTCTTTTCACTATGCTGGAGATTTCTTTTGACGTGCAGAAACTTTTTAATAAGAAGTGGCCCCAGTTGTTGATTCTGGGAAGTATTTCCTATGCGGTTTGAGTCCTGTTCATGAATTCTCTACCTACTCCTATGTCTTCAAGGTTTCTACACAATTTGTCTTCCAATAGATTTAGTGTTTCTATTTTAATATTCAGATCTTTGACCCATTTAGATTTTTTTTTTGTCTTTCTCATTTTTATCGGTACCGGGGATCGAACTCAAGACCGCCTGCTTGCAAGTCAGGTGCTTATGCCGCAGAGCTAAATCCCCAGCCCCTGACCCATTTAGATTTTAATTTAGTACATGGTGATAGACATGGGTCTAGCTTTAGTTTTCGGCAAGTGGAGAGCCAATTTTTCCAGCACCATTTATTAAAGAGACTGTCGTTCTTCCAGTGAACCTGCTTGGCTCCTTTATCAAAGATAATGTGGTTGAGTGTGTTTGTAGTTGTGGTTGTATCTTCTAATCTATTCCATTGATCTTCGGCTCTGTTTTGATTCCAATACCATGTTGATTTTACTACTGTTGCTTTGTAGTATAACTTCAAGTCAGGGATTGTGATGCCTCCTGCCTTGCCTTTGCTGCTTAGAATTGCCTTTGCTGTTCTAGGTTTCTTCTGGTTCCAGATGAAATTTAGGAGTGATTTCTCTAGATCTATAAGGTATGTTGATGATATTTTTATTTGGATTGCATTGAATCTGTATAAGAGTTTTGGGAGAATGGCCATTTTCACAGTGTTTGTTTTTCCTATCCATGAGCAAGGGATGTCTTTCCATTTTCTGAGATCATCTTCAATTTCTTTTTTCAGTGTATTATAATTTTCCCTTCTTTCACTTCTTTCGTAAGAGTAATTCCTAAATATTTCATTTTTTTGCTTGCTAATATGAAGAGTGTGCTTTCTCTTATTTCCATCTCTGTGAATTTGTTGTTAGTGTATAGGAATGCTATTGATTTCTGAGTATTGATTTTTGTATCCAGCTACATTACTGAATTTATTTATTATATCTAAGTCTTTCAATGGAGTTTAGGGGGTCTTCTATGTAGAGTATCATGTCATCTGCAATGATAATTTAACTTCTTCTTTTCCTATCTTTACCCCTTTTATTTCTCTCTCTTGCCTAATTGCTCTGGCTAGTACTTCCAGTAGTATATTAAATAGCAGTGGTGATAAAGGACATCCTTGTCTTGTGCCTGATTTTAAAGTAAAGGCTTTCAATTTTTGGCCATTTAGTATGATGCTGGCTGTTGGTTTGTCATAAATGGCCTTTATTATATTGAGGTAAAGACCATCTATTCCAATTTTCTGTAAAGTTCTTATCATGAATGAATGTTGGACCTTATCGAAGGCTTTTTCTGCATCTATAGAAATGATCATATGATTCTTACTTTTGGCTTTATTGATATGGTGGATTACATTTATTGATTTACGGATGTTGAACCATCCTTGCATTCCTGGGATGAATCCCACTTGGTCGTGGTGTATAATCTTGTTGATGATTTGCTGCATCCTATTTGCCAATATTTTATTGAGAATTTTTGAATCTGTGTTCATTAGGGAGATTGGTCTATAGTTCTCTTTTTTAGTTGGGTCTTTCTCAGGTTTTGGTGCTAGAGTAATATTTGCTTCCAGGAATGAATTAGGAAGGATTGCTTCCCTTTCAATTTCATTGAATATTTTAAGGAGTGTCGGCATTAGGTCTTCTTTGTATTTCTTGTAGAATTCTGCAGTGAATCCATCTGGGCCTGGGCTCTTCTTTGTAGGTAAGGACTTAATTACATTTTCAATTTCATTAACAGAGATTGGGTTATTCAACAGTTTTACATCCTCTTGATCTAGCTTTGGTACTTCATATATTTCTAAGAATCTGTCTGTTTCTTGTGTGTTATCAATCCTTCGAGAGCAGAAGTTTTCAAAATGATCTTCTATATTTCTATTGGGTCTGTAGTGATTTCACCTTTATCATTTCTTATTGCATGAATTTGAGCTTTTTCTTTCCTTTTTAAAATAAGGTTGGCTAGGGGCTTATTGATTTTATTTATTCTTTCAAGGAACCAACTCTTTGATTCGTTGATTCTTTGGACTGTTTTCTTAGTCTCTATTGCATTGAGTTGTGCTCTGATTTTTATAATTTCCTCTCTTCTTTTGGCCTTGGGCTTGACTTGCTCTTCTTTTTCTAGCTGTTTGAGGTGTAGCATCAAGTTATTTATTTGTATTCATTCTGTTTTCCTGATGTGGGAACTCAGTGCAATAAATTTTCCTCTGAGGATGGCTTTCATTGCATCCCACAAATTCTGGTAAGTTGTATCTGCATTTTTATTTTCTTTTAGGTATTGTTTAATTTTTTCTTTAATTTCTTTTGTGACTCATTGATTACTCAGAGTGTGTTATTCAGTTTCCATGTATTTGTGGGATTTTTGCAGTATCTTTTATCATTAATTTCTGATTTCAGAGTGCTATGATCCGATAACATGCAAGGGATGATTTCAACTCTTTTGCATTTGTTTAAATATGTTCTGTAAGCTAATATATGGTCTGTTTTAGAGAATAATCCATGTACTGCTGAGAAGAATGTGTATTCTGATGTTGTTGGGTGGAACATTCTGTATATGTCTATCAAATCCATTTGTTCACAGGTGTGATTCAGTTCTGTTATTTCTTTGCTCATTTTCTGTCTGGTTGATCTGTCCTTGGTGTCAATGGCGTATTAAGGTCTCCTGTTACAATTGTGTTACTGATGATTTGAGTTTTCATTTCTGTTAATAGTTGTTTTATATAACTGGGTGCTCTGGAGTTTGCTGCATATATATTTAAGATAGTTATCTCTTCCTCTTGGAGTTTTCCCCTAATGAGTATGTAGTGACCTTCTTTGTCCTTTATGGTCATTGTTGGTTTAAAGTTCACGTTGTCTGCAAACAGAATGGCTAGTCCTGCTTTTTGGGGGGGATTCCTGCTGCATGAAGTATTGTTTTCCATCCTTTGACTTTCAGTCTGTGAGTATCCTTCTGGGTTAGATGGGTTTCCTGTAAAGAGCATATGGTTGGATTTTGTTTCTTGATCCATTCTGCTAGTCTGTTTCCTTTGATTGGTGCATTGAGACCATTTACATTAATGGTTATTACTGTTAAATGCTGGTTTATTGTTGACATGTTATCTCTCTGCTGTTGCATCTTTATCTTTCTGTTGTGTTTAATTATCTGCTTTGCTTAGTGGTTTTTTCCTTTGTGTATCTAAACTGTCTTTCAATATATTTTGCAGGGTTGTTTTGGTCTTCATGAAGTTCTTCAGCTGTTCTTTGTCATGGAAGTATCGTATTTCACCATCAATTTTGAATGATAGTTTTCAGGATACATCAGTCTAGGTTGGAAATCATTTTGCTTTAGGATCTGGAATACTTCACTCCATGCTCTTCTTGACTTTATTGTTTGTGCAGAGAAGTCTGCTGTGATTATCATAGGTTTTCCTTTATAAATGATCTGTCTTTTCTCTCTGACAGCTTTTAATAATCTATTGTTGTGTTGGATTTCTGGGATGGTGATTATTATATGTCTGGGTGTAGTTTTATTTTGGTTATGAGTGTTTGGAGTTCTATATGCTTCACTGATCCTGATGTCAGTTTCTGATCTCATGCTTGGGAAATTTTCAGCTATTACTTCTCTAACTATCCTCTTGACATCCTATATGTTGTCTCCTTCTTTTTCATCAATCCCTATCATTCTTATGTTATTTTTCTTTGCATCATCTTGCAGTTGTTGAATTGTTGTTTCCTGATTCCTTGTTATTTTTAAAAGATCTTTCCTTTCCTGTTCACTTGCTGCAATCCTGTCTTCAAGGTCTGAAATTCTACTTCACTTTCGTTGAGACGGTTTTTACAACTTTCAGTGGAGTTTTTTATTTCCTGTATATCTCTGTGCATCTGCATTATGTATTCTGTTTGTTTCTTATATTGCTCATATAGGGATTCTATCTTTTTGTTTAGTTTCTCCAATTTTTAACTGTTTTATTTAGATATATTGAGAATCTCTTTCATTTCTTTTATCATTTCTTCTTTTACCTGGGAGGTTATGTAGAGTTTGAATTCCTTTAAAGCTTCCTGGAGTTGCTTGTTAATTTCAGTAGCTATTATGTCCAATATTTGAGGTGAATGGCATATATTTTCTTCTATATACGTCACTCCTAGGGTTTCTTGAGGTGGGCTGGAGGTTGGAGGTTGTAATTTGGTCTTTTGTTTTGTCATTTTCCTATATTTCTGTGTTTCAAGTGTTATTTGAATGCTTCCTCAGGGTCTGTTGGAAATCCCCTTCTATGTTCGCAGTTCCTGAGACTCTGGCACCCAGTTACCCCAAGCCACTTGTGCCTGTAGAACCAATGGCCCTCTTCTGCCTGTTTAGAACTCTGTAGTTCCAGATAAGCTGGGCTTCTGGGACACTGTGCGCCCACCTGCTTGTTGGAAGCTCCACAGTTCTCCAAGCACAGCCGGAATGGGGAGGCGGATGTAGATGCCTCAAATCCACTTATCCACTCCACTGCACCTGGAAGCCTGGAGGGTCCCAAACAGTCTGGGCTTTGGGCAGAGTGCACTGAGCACTTACCGCAGGCCGTGGGACCTCTGGAACTGCGATGCTCCCCTGCTTGCTAAGATATCCACAGTCCTCCAGACACACGGGGAGGCGAATGCAGGTGCCCCAGATCCACCCAGCCCTTCCTCTGCACACCAATGGTGAGGTGCAGGAGTCCCATGTAGGCTGGGCTCCAGGGATAGTGTGCACCCGCCTACTTGCTGGAAACTCCACAGTTCTCCAAGTGCAGCCGGGATGGGGTGGCCAGTTAGTTGGATTTTATTTTACTTATCCTTCTGAAAAAATCTAGCTCCCATAAGGAATGTAATCAAAGGCACAGAGGAGAGAGAGAAAATCTGAGAAAGCTCTGTATAAACAGCCTTGGCTTTCCTCCCATGGGAGTAGACTGAGTCCTGAGAGCAGAATCAGCAAGAATCCAAGGTAGACCAAAAGGGGATAGGAGGAGCTTGCTGCCTGGAGGAATTTCAGGGGCAGAGTTAGTGTAGTTGTGCTTCTCCAAACAGGTGAGGCAGCCATTAGTGTGGTCATGTTTCTCTTGTGATGGACAGTGCAGATGGACATGGCTCTGTTCTTTTGTGGTTTGCCACTGTGTCTGCTGATAATGGCCTCACTTGTTGGGTATGGCAGTCATTCTGTACTTCAACAGATACTAATAAAAAATAAAAAATTTTTTAAAATCTTGGCATTTAAATTTATTTACTGATATAATTCAGTTAAATCTGCCATTCTATGATAGAACTTCTATTTATCCCACTTAGTTCTTTCTTGTCTTTTTTGATACTTTAACTATTTTCTATTGTGTTTTCCTTTTAGTATTATTTCATAAATTATAGCATATACCTCTTGTAATCTACAAACGAGCCCCCAAACTTGAGTTCAAAAATGAGGCAAGAACATATTTTAGAAAGCAGTGCTGATTTATTTTATCCGGGGCCTAGCAACACAGTGTAGTTGGAGATTGCAAAAGCTGTGTGTCCCATCCCCATACTTGCAGCCTTTATATATATATATATATATATATATATATATATATATATATATATATATATCACTGTTTACAGAGTAAGGGGTTTGGGCCTAGATTAAGAGATAGGATAATGGGAAAGATCCTTGTTTTCCTCAGAAGAGAACAGAGGAGTCTAGCAGAAATTAACAACCTTCTGTTACCTTATTTTAGCACCACATCTGTTATTTGAAGAGGGCAACAATGGTTAACATATCAGTTAGGTCACCCAGAGGGAGAAGGGAGAAGAAAAAAGTATACAGAACAGTTAGGGTCACATTACAGGTATTTTGGTATAACACAAATATAATGAAGCTCTTTTTTCTAGTGTACAACATTCCTCACTGATTTTAGTTAATGAATCAAATCATTGACTCATAGGTATCTGTTTATAACCTTGTGTGCATCTTTAAAGTCATAAGCTTTTAAGATCTTTGACATAGTTTATCAACTTGTTTACAATACAAGGCCCAATAGGAGGATTAACAAAGATCTTGCAGCTGTCATTATTAAATCTGTTAACCAAAAGGAGAAAGAAAACTAACATTTAAATTTACTCTGTTTTATCATACAAGTAGCAATTTTTTTAAAAAGTCAGACAGAGGCCTCCTTGGGGTCTCTATAAAGGAGAACACTAGATTATCAGTTATATTTGGCAATCTTAAGCTTTAAAGAGTCCTCGGAGGGAATGAGACAGTTATCTGTAGGTTGATCGCCTTTGGAATTCGGGACCTGCCTGAAGTGGTAATGATGAATCTAGGCAGGCTTTTTGGCTACTTTGATAGTCTATTGTGGCTCAAGAGATTTATGGTGATACCTCTTGGTAAGGACTGATGTCTAGGCTCCACAGCAGGGCGTTTATCTTCACAGTGGGCAGCAGCAAAATAACTGGTGGATGGAAGTCATAACTGGCTGAAAAGTCTCAGGGGGGGGGACTTAATAAGATCTTGACTAGCTAAATCAGCTAATTTTTCTTTAGAAACCTTAAGGATAAGAGGAAGAGGTCTCTCATATAAAGCCTTAAAAGGGGAAATACCTGCAACATAGGTGGTACATCGTGCATTCAAAAGGGCAAGAGGAAGGAGACTCACCCAGTTCTCACCAGTTTTTAAGGCCATTAGTAATTATTGTCTTTAAAATCTGACTTATCTTTTTTACTTGCCCTCAACTTTGAGGCCAGTAAGCACAATGGAGTTTCCAATTGATCTGCAAAGCTTAGGTTAGTTTTTGAGTTATCTGGGCTATAAAAGCCAGCCATTGTCGGACCCCATGGACAAAAGGGAGGCCAATTGGGGAAACTGTTATCAGGGCTGACTCAGATTTACTAGGTAAAGTTTTAACCCATCTATTATTATTAATAAGTACTTCTTTTTTTGAAGTCTAGGCTTAATGTTTTCTAGGCATAGTCTCACATAGTGAGCGGTTTCTATTTGTTGCAGTTGTTTTGGGTTTAGCAATTGGCACTGAGGGCATCTGAGGCTCACAGACTGGGTTAGTTTTGATATTAGCCCCCAGGGATCACTCGGAGGTTGAGCTGCCAGATGCAAGTCTTTTTAAGTGTAAATAGGCTCTGACAAAGTAGGTGGGATCAGCAGTAATGTTAGGGCTATCTCAATCCTCACTGATTTTGTGGCTGCCTTTTGGGCAGTGGCATCTATCAAATTATTTTTGTATAACAAGGTCATCTCTTGCCCAGTGGGCTATAGAGCAGATAATAGCTGGCATTCAGATGGCAGCCAACAAGTTCAAAATTTGGGGAGCATTTTTAATCTTTTGACCCCAGAAGTCAATAAGCACCATTCTTAATAAATGGCCCCATGAACATGGGCAGTAACAAATGCATACTTTGACAACTTGAGGCCTCAGTGAGGCAATGAGTTTAGCCCACTGGGCCAATGTTTTTGGCTCCAGTGTTGGTTCTCATAGAATCTGAGAATCTGTGGTAATGGCAGTTCCCATGACCTGCTTACCTTGATAGATGAAACTGCTTCCATCGGAGAAATATAAAGGAACTAAATAGTGGCTCATCTGTCAAGTCTGGTCTCCAATACAATCGTGGAGGGGCAAGGAGAGGCATTATTAGACAGCAGAGTAGCAGGATTTGAAGCCACTTTTCCCTTGAAACTAATGGTAGTCAGATCTAGAAGTAATGCCTGATAATGCATGAGTTGGGAGTTGGGCAGCCATCGGTCTGGTGGAGTCTTGATGAGAGTCTCCAGTGAGTAGGACAGGACAATTAAGCGTTTCTGTCCAAAAGTCAATTTTTAAGCCTCCTTTACCAGGAGGGCCACCAAAGAAATCACCCGCAGACAGGGTGGCCATCTGGTTGTCACATAATCAAGTCTCTTGGAAAGATAGGCAACAGGCCTCTGCCAGGGTCCCAATCTTTGGATCAGTCCTATGGCTCCTAGAAATTTTTGCAGTTGCCTTTTAGTCACAGGGACTGGAATCTGTTGGATGGCTTGCATTTGCTGGGAGGAAAGAGTCTTCTTTTTTTTATGGAGAGTCCAACAACCAATGTAGTCTTTCTGCCCAGCAGAACCTCTTAAGCCTGGTCTTTAGGGTCCTCTAGGTTGTCAAATCTCTTTTAAGCAACCTCTAATAACTGACTGAAGGGCATTTTAAAAAATTTTCCAAACTTTTGCAATTTTTGTCTAATGTTTGGGACCGACTGAGGTACAAGGGCAATATTAATGGCCCTTGCAATTTTAGGTGCTTGCTATAGGTGTATAAATGTGATAGGCCTTTTGCAATCTTTTTAGAAAACCCCGAGGGAGACTTATTAGCCAATTGTCTCATCTTTGCTATCTTGGGCAAATTGGTGGGTTTTCTGGGGTGCCCTAATGGCTACTGAGAACAACTGGCAATACTGGGGAATCTCTTTACTTGTGGTTGTTCAACAGGGGTGGGACAAAAAGAAAACATGGTTCTGGCATTCCGGATCAGAGAGCAGGCTTCATCTGGATGGCACACCGCTTTTTGACCCAGGGTGTAGCGTGGAAGTCATTGTTTTACTGAAATTACATACTTAACAAAAAAAAGGGCTTTTTTTATAGGTAACAAAATTAATTTTGTGCTGCAGAATCTCCCAGATGTCTACATCACATGCAAGAACTTGTATTTTATCTTTATAATCACCAATCACATTAGCACAATAGTTGTTATATTTTTTAAAATTTAGATCAGCTTTTTTCAGTACAAGATGAATTGTTCTTTTTTTTTTTTTTTTTTTTTTTTAAGCAATCAAAATCTCAACTCTGTCTTTACAATCTATAGCATTTCTGGAAATTTTCCTCCCCCAAACTCATAGTATTGCAAATTATCCTGTTGGGCTCTTTGCTCTTGATAGTCATGCCACAGAAAGAAAGCATTTTTTCTTATACATTTTTACTTTAAGACAAAACCACCTTTTAAAAACATTATCAGTCAGTTATTTTTTCTTTTGCTTTTTAGACATTAAAATCTTTAACAAAATCCTTGAAATGACCTTTTTAGTAGTCTAAAACATATTTAATCATTTTATGTCTTTTTACCACATTAAAATGCTATATTTAAAAAAACTGTAACCTTTTTAACTGGCTCAATTACAGTATGACCTGGTTTTTACCTGGTAAAGTTAATATGATTTTTAAAAACCATAAATATACATATATATATGTATGTATATTTATATTTTAACCAGAAAGAAAAATACTTTTTAAAAAGGCATGCTGAGGTTGCAAGTAATCAATTAAGGACTAAAACATTAAACAAAGTGCCACAAAAGACAAGACCAACATTAAAGACACAAACAAAGGTTGTTTTGTGTACGGTTTGGTGAACTAAAGGAAATAATTTTTATTATGAACCTTGAGTCCAATGAGCCACATAGATCCTGCAACAGAAATGGGCAATGAGCCCTAAGTTAGAAAATTCAACAAGTTCAAATGGGCAAAAAAAAAAAAAAAAAAAAAAAACCCAAAGTTAGTAACAGATTTAAACAGGCAGACAATTTCAAAGTACAAAAACACTGAACATAAACACACACCGGCAAAAGGCCCCAAAGTTACGGAGGGGCCGAAGCCCCAAATGGGCCGAAGCCACACACATGTGCCAAAACCCCAAACAGGCTGAAGACCCACACACATGGGCTGAAGCCCCAAATGGGCCAAAGCCACACACATGGGCTGGAGCCCCCCATTACAAACAGGCGATAGCCCCCTGATTCCAGTGTAGAAGGAGCCCTAGCTTGTCTGCAGTCATTGTGCGCATCCAATTACAAATGGGCAAAAACCCCCACATGGGCCAAAGCCCAAACAAAGTTATGAATGTGCCCCAAAAGCCCTAAAATACAAAAGTGGGGGAAAAGGCCCCCAAAAGTTTATCTGCAGTTATAAATGTATGCACTCAGATTATAAGCAGGCAAAAAACCAAATATTTACAGATGTTTAGCCAATTGATTGGTGAAAAAATAATTTGGGGGGTCCCCCATTAATCCTGGATGAGCCCCCAAATCTTGTAATCTACAAACGAGCCCCCAAACTCGAGTTCAAAAAATGAGGCAAAAACGTATTTTAAAAAGCAGCACTGATTTATTTTATCCTGGGCCCAGCGACACAGTGTAGTTGGAGATTGCAAAAGTTGTGTGTGTCACGCCCCCCATACTTGCATCACTGTTTACAGAGTAAGGAGTTTAGGTGTAGATCAAGAGATAGGCTAATGGAAAAGATCCTTATTTTCCTCAACAGAGAACAGAGGAGTCTAGCAGCAATTAACAACCTTTTGTTACCTTATTTTAGAACCACATCTGTTATTTGTAGAAGACAACAATAGTTAACGTATCAATTAGGTCATGGGGGGGGACATATACAGAACAGTTAGGGTCACATTACAGATGTGTTGGTATAATACATATATAATGAAGCTCTTTTTTCTAGTGTACAACAATACCTTTGAGTTACCAAAGATTAACGTTAGTTTGCACTTTTATCGTTCTCCTAGAGAAGTGAAGAATCTCAGAACACTACAAACCTTTTATTCTATTCTCTTCCCAACTTTTATACCATTGTTACATATTTTAATTCTATATAAATTTTATTGTTTTTAATTTTTTACTTTAAAGAGAATAAAACAAAACAAAGCAAACAAAAACAAAACAACAAAGGAAAGCAGAGCAAAATAATGCAAATAATACAGGATTTCAGAAAAAGACAGCAGGAAATCAACAGAAATCAACAGTGGCTACCCTAATGTCTCTTGTTTTCTTCAAAATAGTTGTCCATACCTTTACACACAATAATCTAATATAGATCAAAATAGTATAAAAGCAATCAAAACACAAGAATGAGAGCCTTAAGGACTTTCAAGACCAGATGCTAGGAAATCAATAATGGTTACATAATGTCTCTTTTTTTCTTCAAAATAGTTGTCCATATCTTCATACATATTGAAATGAAATAATTGAAAACAGACTTAAAACCAATCAAAACCAAGAGTAAAAACATTATTGACTTTTGAATTAAAATGATAGGAAATCATCAATGGTACCATGGTGTCTTGTTTCTTCAGTGTATAGAAGCCTACACATGTACATCTATCCTTTCTGTATTAGAGGGAAAAACAGCAAATAAACAACTATATCTAACAGCCCCAAACTATAACAATGTAGGCTTTTAAAACAAGGTGGTATGAACATAACAGTTTTTGTTGTTTTGCATAGTTATCTTCATAAGTTTTATTTGAGTTACCAGATATAGTCATGCAAAATTGATCTAAACCTACAGGTGTTGTTTTGCTCCAAGAACTAATAGAATTAGTAGTACAATCATCTTAGTAATATATAAATGTATATATATACATGAATTTATATCTATTTTGTTCCTCTTCTTTCTTTTCTCCTTTTTGCTGTCTGAGTTATTTTTTCCTCTTTAAGAAATTTCTTACTGAAAGGTTCTTGCCTCAGTAGAAATTATGGCGGTGGTCTAATGAGGTGGAAGGCCAAAGTGGGAATGCCTACCACTTCCTGCTTCTTCCCCAGCTCCTGTTTGTGCACAAAGAAAATTCCAATAGGCTGCTGGCACATCAGCAATGCCCACCCAAAGTGCCACCCCAGTCGGAAGTTATATGTATATCATATATCCCATGCTCCATGTTTCTGGCAGAGAAAGCCAGGCCCCAGTGGTCATGGAGTTCTCTCCACATCCTTAGAATAAAGGCTATTTTTATTTTATCTTTTTCATTTTTTTTTTTTTTATCGGTACCAGGGATCGAACTCACGACTGCCTGCTTGCAAGGCAGGCGCTTATGCCGCTGAGCTAAATCCCCAGCCCCTATTTTTATTTTATATTCTCTCTTTTACCGTGCTTAAAACCTCATCATTTGATTCCATGACCGGGAAGGCAGTGTTACTGGGAAGGTCTCCTAGTTTGAGTCCTCCTGCTAACTCACAGACTGGACCATATCTTGGATTAATTCCTCATTTCTCAGCATGTTGGGAGCTGTTCAACTTGTCACCACCAGCCTGCAGACAATTCTGCAGACACCAGCCTAATTCATTTACCTCAGGTGAGCCAACTTCTGTCCAGGTTTTTCTGTTGCCATGGGCTGGGCCCACATCAGATTACCCATTCCTTCCCTTGACTGAAGTAGCATTTCTCATATTCCTTGGACAGTCTGAGGCAGAGCTGTTACTGTGGTCTTCTGAGATCCCGACCCTTGCCTCTTGGTGATGGCCAATGGGTTCAGGTTGGAGCCATTTTCAATCACACTTCCAAATTAGGTGATGATCTTTTTTGGTTAGGCATGATCTGGGACAATTTTCACATTCCTTGGGGGAGGGCCAGCGTTCTCACACCTTAAAACAAAATTGTCCTTTTTGGCTCACTTTTAATTCGGTCATGGGAAATACTTTTTCCTCTCCCCCCAAAAAACACACCTCTGGGTTCGTAACCTTGGTACCCTTGGCCTAAAGAAAACTATAAAAATTAAAGAATTAATCTTTTACTGCCAGGAGGCTTGGCTGACCTTAATAGCAGCCCATGGCCTAAAGAGGGGATGTTTGAGCCCTGTATTCTCAAAAATTTATATGACTTTTGTTACACTGGTGACAGGTTAGCAGAAATTCCATATGTACAGGCTTTCCTTACCCTAAGGATGTGCTCTTATCATTAAGTCATGTACGGCAGCTCAAATATTTTTAGCTAACTCTACTGTCCCAGAAACTCTCCCCTCCTCCCCTCAAGACCCCTTAGATGTGTCCCCCCCCCCATGTTCAGGCCTCCCTCATCCCTGGGATCAAACCCCACAGCCTTCTCAGCCAAAAGTTTCTACACCACCTGCCCTGTCTTCTCCTCCTTCACCCACAATGGCCTCTAATCCTTTCCATAGCATCTCTCCTCAGTCTCCAACTTTTCAATCCCCCGACTCAAGCTATCTGTTCCATCTGAGGGCTCTTTGTCCCCTTCCCCTATGTCACCATTTTCTCCACCGGCTCACCATACTGGTCTTGGGCATTCCAGCCTTGTGGCAGGCCACATGGTTGCTAGCAGCCATGTTGCTGCAGCTCATGTGGAGGACAGCCACCGTCTTGCAACCCTCACCACATGACAGGGTGCTGCTATCTTGGGATGGGTCTCAGGGTCAATGGCTGCTCCCTTGTGGCTGCTCATGTGATCAGCAGCGGGCACCCTGCTGTGGGTCACATGATGACCAACTGCCAACTTGCCCTCACTCACTGTGCTGCTGGCAGCAGCTAGGCTGGTGCAGGTCACATGGTGATCTGACATCAGCCTGTATTTCCTTGTCACATGGTGGTGAGTGGCCACTTTGTAGCCAATCATCGGGTAATTGGTCACACATGCCTGCTGGACAGTTGGCTGCTCAATGGCCATCTACTCCACAGTTTTCTCCGCCTCAATTTCAACTCCAATTTTGGGAACAGGCTGGCCCTGAGGGATTTGTTAATATACATGTACCTTTCTCCCTTTCTGATTTATCTCAAATTAGCCATAAATTAGGTTGTTTCTCTGTTGGCGCACAGAATTATAACAGACAATTTGAATTTATAACTAATTGTTATGATTTACATTTTTAAGGATATTTATGTGGTTCTGAACTCCACCCTCAGCTTACAAGAGCGAGCTCAGCTGCGGCAAGCAGCTGCAGAAGAATTTGATCACAGATATAAGGCAAATACCACTGAAAATGACCCTTGGCCTACTGCAGTACCAGAACAGGATCCTAACTGGAATTATCAAAATGGAGAAGGTTCTTATAAGATACATAAGATGATTGAATGTCTAATTGTGGGCCTTAATAAAATTTCTCACAAACATACTAACTATAACAAACTTTTAGAACAGTTCCAGGAGGTTAATGAAAATCCAGCTATGTTCCTAAATTTGCTTAGGGACACCTTAATTAAGTTTACTAATGTAAACTGAAACTCTCATGAAGGGGTGATTGTTGTTAACTCTTTTTCTTTATTTCTCAGTCTGCTCCTGATATTCGTGCAAAGTTACAAAAGGCTGAACATGGCCCTCAAACCCCACAAAGAGACCTTTCTAATTTAGCTTTCCATGTTTTCAAAAACAGAGAAAAGACTCAAAAAGAGGCACAAAAAAAGAAATTTGCTAAATATCAATCTGATCTCTTAGCAGTGCCACTTGAGGCTCCCAAGACAGGAGAGCCAAAACAAGGCAGAGCTGCCCAAGCCCCTCCATGCTTCAAGTGCAACAAAGAAGGACATTGGGCCACAAAGTGCCCCAATCCTGGCATTCCTTGGGGGACTTGCCCCTATTGCAATCTTAAGGGCCACTCAAAGAGCAACTGTCTTAGCTGCCAGAGTGGGTAAGCCCTCCTCTAACTCCTTGCCCTCACAGGAGACTCCATCACCACCAGATTCATCGCTGACTGATCTACTTGGACTTGCTGCTGAAGACTGACAGGGCTCAGGGCTCCAGAGTCCCCATTAAGATATCCTTCTTGGAGCTACGAGTCTCACTGCAGGCCTCAGGTAAGACACTATCTGTACTTATAGACACAGGGGCAACTTATAGTATACTTCATGAGTATTCAGGCCCTTATATTAAGTTCTCAATCTCTCTATTGGGTATTGATGATCAGCCTATGCAGCCTTTGCAGACAGGGCCTATTCCCTGCAGATTTCAGACTCTCTTCTTTACCCATAGCTTCCTAGTAATTTCAACATGCTTCACACCCCTTTTAGGTACAGATCTCTTTCAAAAGCTTAACTTTTCCTTTACCTTCTCCCTCCCCACAGTTCTAGTCCTCCAAACACCCTCACAGTGCACCACAAAGTCATCCACTCCCCTTCCTTCTCTGATTGATACCATAGTTTGGGATACTTCCAATCCCACCCACACTATTCATGCCATGCTTATTTTAATTCATCTCAGGGATCCTTCAAATTTTCCTTGCATTCCCCAATACCATAGCTCCCAAATATTTATAGGGCCTTAAACCTATAATTAAGCACCTTTTAGACAATGTTTGCTTAAACCTACTAATTCTCCCTATAATACTCCCATTATCCCAGTACTCAAGCCTTCTTGCCTAGTGCAGGACCTTAGGGTAATCAATAGTGCTGCTACCCCAATCCAACCAGTGGGGCCAAACCCTTATACCATGCTCTTTCATATCCCTCCCTCCACAAAACTCACTTTACAGTTGTAGATCTTAAAGATGCCTTTTCACCATCCCACTACACCCTGATTGTCAGAATCTCTTTGTGTTTACGTGGAGTGATTCAGATATTCTCAGGTCTCAACAACTTATTTGGACAGTGCTCCCCCAAGGGTTCAGGGATAGTCTTCACTTCTTTAGCCAAGCTCTTGCTGCTGAACTTGCAGAACTTGATCTCAAACCTAGCACTCTCCTTCAATACATAGATGAACTTCTCTTATTTTCTCCATCCTATATGTTAGCCATACAGCATTCAGCTCCTTAATTTTCTTTTTTTTATTTAAAGAGAAAAGAAAGGACATAAAAAACAAAGCAGTAAAAGAGTACAAATAATACAGTATTTCAAGAAAAAAATATACAGTAAGAAATCATTAGTTAATAGGTTACAAATTATCTTCCCAGAAACAGTTGTCCAAATTACAAACTTAAAGCATATAAAGTGGACATTCATACAGTGAAGTTGGAGACAGTTCCATTCAATGATCCAACAAAAGCTCAATAATATAGTTTTCCATCCTACACACTCGAACATATCTGTGGTTATATCCCTTAGCCCACCTTCCTTTCCTCTCTTTTTTACAATAACAATTAGACTTTTTGGGTCTTATTACTCCCACAGTTCTTACTATTTTTTTTTGAAGAGAATAAAACCAAATGTGACTAAGCAAAACAGAGTCAGTTAGAACAGGAGGGTGGGCATAGCATATGATGCAAAAATAGCATACCAGGTGATCAACAGGGTTATCATTGTGCCTCTTGCTATTTTAAAATTGAGTTGTCTATATCATCATGTATAATAGAATTGATCAAAACAGTACAGAACAAGACCAATAAAACTTACACTGAGGACCTTGCAAGACTTCAAAAAAAGGATAATAGTCAAACCATATTGGGCATCATAGTATATCTTATTGCCTTCAAAGTGGTTGCCTATACCCTCAAACTTGATACTATCAAACAAAATAGAATATAGAATAATCAGACAGAACAAGATGGGGAGAGCAATACTGGGGTTCAAATCAGGTTAATAAGAAAACCAATAAAGTTACTCTAATATGTCCCGCTATTTTTAATTTAGTTTTCCCTTAATTAAAAAGATGAGAGAAAATAGATTAATTTAAAAAGGGGGGGGGGAGATTGAGATAAGAGAGGACATTGTAACAGAACAACACAGGGCAGAACCGAACCATTGAAGCATCATTGTGTTTCACCACCAGATAATCTAACATAATAGTAGTCACCATAGTGCCTCTTTCCTGGAATTACTTCAGTATAACTTCATATGCTATAACATCAAGCATATGAAGACAGTGTGAAGCCATTCAAGAGAATGCAAGAATTACAGGGTATTTAGGACCAGCTAATAGAAAATGAACAACGGTTTCTTTATTATCTCTTTGCCTATAAAGGATTTTGTTTATACTATAGCATATAGTGAAATATAGTAAGATACAACATGTTAAAACCAGTGGAAACAGATGTACCACAGCTTGATGTGACTTCAAAACAAGATGATATTAAATCAGCACTAGCTTTTATGTTGTGTTGTTTTCTTCAAAATAGCTATTTGTACTATCATAGATACTAAAATTGAACAACCCAGGTTAAAACCATTGCGGTTAATGAGTGAAAACATTATATGGCTTCAAACCAATATGATTGGGAATCATGATTACCACATACTTTTATGTATTCTTATCATTTCTTACACTAGGGAAACTATTCAGTATTTATACATGTGAGTTTGATTTATTTCACTTATGAGTATGGTCTCAAGCTGCGTCCATTTATTTATAAATGTCTCAATGTGATCATTCTTTATAGCTGAGTAGTACTCCATTGTATAAAAATACCACAACTTTTTTATCCATTCTTCAGTTGATGGACACTTATGTTGTTTCCAAGATCTAGCTATTACAAATTGTGCTGCTATAAACATGGGTGCACATATATCACTGTGGTATGATGCTTTCAGTTCTTATGGAAATTTGCCTAGAAGTGGTATAGCTGGGTCAAATGGGGCTTCCAGTCCCAGTTTTCTGAGAAATCTCCAGACTGACCTCCACAATGGTTGCACCAGTCTACACTCCCACCAACAGTGCAGGAGAGTTCCTTTTTCCCCACAGCCTCTCCAGCATTTGTTGTTGTTGGTTTTCTTGATCTTGGCCCTTCTTTCAGGAGTGAGATGAAATCTCAGTGTGGTTTTAATTTGCATTTCTCTAATGACTAATGATGATGAACATTTTTCATATATTTATTTGCCATTTGTATTTCTTCATCAGAGAATTGTTTATTCATCTCAGAAGCCCATTTTTGGATTGGGTCTTTGAATTGTGGGAGTCTGATTTTTTTTTAAATTCTTTATATGTTTTAGACAGAAGTCCTTTGTCTGAGGGGCAATTCACTAAGATTTTTTCCCAGTTTGTGGGTTTTCTTTTCACTATGCTGGAGATTTCTTTTGATGTGCAGAAACTTTTTAATAAGAGGTGATCCCAGTTATTGATTCTGGGAAGTATTTCCCATGCGGTTTGAGTCCTATTCATGAATTCTCTACCTACTCCTATATCTTCAAGGTTTTTACCCAATTTGTCTTCCAGTAGATTGTGTTTCTGTTTTAATATTTAGATCTTTGATCCATTTAGATTTTATTTTAGTACATGGTGATAGGCATGGGTCTAGTTTTAGTTTTCAGCATATGGAGAGCCAGTTTTTCCAGCACTATTTATTAAAGAGACTGTCATTCTCCCAGTGAACATGTTTGGCCCCTTTATTGAAGATAAGGTGGTTGAGTGTGTTTGTAGTTGTGGTTGTATCTTCTAATCTATTCCACTGATCTTCTAGCAGTCATTCAATGGAGTTTTGGGGCTCTTCTATATAGAGTATCATGTCATCTACAAATAATGATAGCTTAACTTCTTCTTTTCCTGTCTTTATGCCTTTTATTTCTCTCTCTTGTCTAATTGCTCTGGCTAGTATTTCCAGCATTATATTAAATAGGGAGCTCCTTAATTTTCTTGCCAGTCTTGGGTACAGAGTCTCTCCTGCTAAAGCCCATATATCTTCCTCAAAAGTGAGATATCTAGGTCTCTCTCTCACCCCTACCACTTGTTCCATCACTACAGATCATAAAGATATTCTTTGAGATCTCCAGGTGCCCACAACTAAACAACAGGTTACATCTTTCCTAGGTTTAACTAAGTTATTTTGTCTCTGGATTCATAACTTTGCAGCTCTAGCTCAACCCCTCTACAAGGCTTCTAAGGGTCCCTTATCAGAACCCCTAGACCCCACTATGCCTATACATGCCTCCTTTCATAAATTGAAAGAGGCTCTCCTAAGGGCTCCAGTCCTTACCCTTCCTGACTCCACCCAACCTTTCACTCTGTATACTACCTCTCAGGCCGACAATGCTGTTGGTGTATTAGGACACAAGAAGTGAGAAGAAAAAGAAAATAAGTGTTTTTTTCAAGTGGTAGTCTACTAGTCAAAGCAGTGAGACAACACAGTAAAGGAATGGACACCTTGTCTCTGAGCCCTTGTGGCCACAGCCCTACTGACACAGGAAGCTAAGTAGTTTACATTAGGGCAGTCTATTGAAGTACACTCACCTCATCATCTAAATGACCTTAACTCACATAAGGCAGTCCCTGACCTGGTGACCCCTTCTTGCCTTCAACAGGTACATCTAGCCCTCTCTCAGGACCCTTGCATCTCTATTGCAACTGGTGGTCTTCTTAATGTGGCAACTTTACTTCCCACCTCAGAGGGCCATCCTCACCATGCCTGTATTGAGGTCTTACAGATGACTCCCACCCCTTTCCATCACATTAGTAGCATACCTCTCTCTTTAGCCTTTGACACATGGTTCATAGATGGCAGTTCAACAAACACAGACCGCCAAAAAAAAGGCAGCATATGCAATAGTTAACCAGTCAAAAGTTATAGAGGCTAATACACTGCCACCTGGGACATCTTCCCAGAGGGAAGAACTTATTGCCCTTACAAGGGCTCTTATACCAGCATAGCACAAAGTCAGAAATATATATACTGATTCAAAGTATACATTTAGCATTTTACACTCCCATGCCTCTATCTGGCAAGAGCAGGGTTTTATTAACTCTCAGGGAACCCCCATCATTAATGTGCCTCTTATCCTTAAACTCCTAGGGGCAGCACTACTCCCAAAGCAGGCAGTGGTTATTCATTGTAGGGGACACCAAAATTCTGCAGATCCCATTGCTCAAGGCAATGCCTCTGCAGATTCAGAAGCCGAGTTAGCTGCACAAAGGCCTTATCCTTCTCATCTCCAGTTAGTCCCAAACAGTCTACCTCAACCTAATTATTCACCAGAGCAGCTACAGTTAATTAGTAAACCAGGTTACACACAAAATATTCAGGGATGGATTTTCCAGGGATCAAAACTTGTTATCCCAGATCAGCAGGCCTTAGACATCATCACTGACTTACATAACTGTTTCCATATAGGATCGCAGGTCCTATATAAACTCTTAGCCCCAGTAGTTACATATCCTTGTCTAAAGGATACCATTCTTCAGATTACTTACACCTGTCATCTTTGTGCTAGGACCTCTCCTCAGGGACATATAGTACTCCCTACCTTTTCTACTCATCAATTTTGAGGACACACCCCTGGTCAGGACTGGCAGATAGATTTTATACACATGCCCCACCACAAAACTCTCAAATATCTTCTCACCTTTGTTTGTACTTTTTCAGGATGAGTAGAAGCCTTTCCCAAAACCAGGGAGACCACTGCTGTAGTTACTAAAGTCCTGTTACAGGAGCCAAACCAAGGTTTGGTCTACCTGAGAGTATTCAGTCAGATAACAGTCTAGCCTTTATTTATCATATCACTCAACAGGTATCCTCAAGCTTACACATGACCTGGTGCCTACACATTCCATACCATCCACAATCCTCAGAAAAAGTAGAAAAGGCAAATGTCCTCATAAAAACACACCTTACAAAGCTCATTTCAGAACTACACCAATCTTGGCCTCAGCTTCTGCCCCTAGACTTAGCCAAGCTCAGGGTACTTCCCTGGGCTCCTCCTTTTGAACTTATGTATGGCAGGCCATTTTACTCCACAATCTTCCTACTCCCAAAGTCTCCCTCCTCTTGCTGACTATATCCCAATCCTCTCCTTCCTCCAACACTTGTTACAACAACATGCTGATCTCTGCCTTACCCAACCCTCTGAAGGGACCAAACCAGATCCTCCCATATCCCCAAGAGGTCTAATTTATCTCAAATGTTCTAAATCCACAGGACTACGACCAAGGTGGAACGGCCCCTACCTGGTCTTTTTGGCAACCCCAACAGCAGTCAAAGTTGCTGGACTCCCATTCTGGTTTCACATCATTCAAGCTAAGTGGTGCCCTTCCAACCTTGAATCTAACAATCCTAAGTGGTTATCTCATCTTCTGTCACCCACCTGTCTCTGTCTCACCAAGGCCTCACAGCCACAACTCTCAGGCTAAGTCATACTTTGTTATCCAATTTGGTTCCTAATTCCTTACATTCTATTAATTATCTTTTTCACAGCAGGACTCTTAACAGTCTTTCCTAAAGACACCCACATTATGTGTAAGATCATCTTCATGTTGCTCTACATGACAACTGTCTTAGTTCTCTCTACCCTTAGCTGTTTAGTCAAACATGAGATCCCTGAAGGCCTAGGGTCTTATCTCCCTTACAGTGACACAGCCACAGCCCTCCCAACCCCTCTTATACTTTCCAGCTCAACTCTTGGACCAGAGACAAGTCCTACCTACCTACACTTTTAACTTTTACCCTTTAGGATAAAATTAATCACCTCTCATAACTTCACTCCTTCTAACCCCAGACTTATTTTTCAGAATTCTACCTCATGATGGCAATGATTCTCCCTCAACGTGGTCCTGATAAAATGACATATCAAAATCGAAGGCACCTTTCCTTCTACCTCACCTGGGCCCTTAAATATGATAGTGACCTGCCTCCTCATAGCACCTTGTCTCTTTGTTTTCCAGTCTAGCATGTGGTCTTTCACCAATGATATAGTTGTACTGCCTGAAACACCTGGAACCAACTTTTGCATGGGCATCAACCATCATCCCATCAACCTTCCTAAACCCCAATATGGTGCCCCCCTTTCAGAAGTAAGTAGTAAGGAAGAGACTTCACCCTTTTCCTAATACAAAGATGGGAATGAAAGGTTCTTGCCTCAGTAGAAATTATAGCAGTGGTCTAACGAGGTGGAAGGCCAAAGCAGGAATGCCTACCACATCCTGCTTCTTCCCCAGCTTCTGTTTGTGCGAGAAGAAAATTCCAATTGGCTGCTAATGCATCAGCAATGCCTGCCCTAAGCGCCACCCCAGTTGGAAGTTATGTGTATATCCCATGCCCCACATTTCCAGCAGAGAAAGCCAGGCCCCGGTGGCCATGGAGTTCTCTCCACATCCTTAGAATAAAGGCTATTTTTATTTATATTCTCTCTTTTACCACACCAAAAACCCTATCACTTACACTGTCACAATATTTATTGAAGATTTTGTATCTTATTCTTTCAGTTTCTTACACAAGGGCGACAATACGGTATTTACACATATAAGTTTGGTTTATTTCACTTACGAGTATGGTCTCCAGTTACATCCATTTACTTATAAAAGCCTCACTGTGGTCTTTCTTTATAACCGAGTAGTACTCCACTGTATAAAAAAACCACATCTTTTTAATCCATTCCTCAGTTTATGGGCATTTAAGTTGTTTCCAAGATTTAGCTATTACAAATTGTGCTGTTTTACAAACATGAGTGCACATATATCACTGTGGTATGATGTTTTTAGTTCTTCTGGGAATATCCCCAGAAGTGCAATTGCTGGGTCAAATGGGACCTCCAGCTTTTTGAGAAACCTCTACACTGATTTCCACAGTGGTTGTACCACAGTGCATAAGTACCCCCACAGCCTCTCCTGCATTTGTTATAGGTGGCTTTTTGATCTTGGCTATTTTTTCTGGTGTGAGATGGAATCTCAGTGTTGTTTTAATTTGCATTTTTCTAATGACCAATCTATATAAATTTTACCTAGCATTATCCACCTTAAATCAGAATTTAATTCATACAAGTATTTTTAAAGAAAATAAAGTTAATTGGGGTCAGGTATATAGTTCAGCGGCACACTGCCTTCCTGGCAAGCATAAGTTGTGAGTTCAATCCCCAAGACAAAAGAAAGAAAGAAAGAAAGAAAGAAAGAAAGAAAGAAAGAAAGAAAATTAATTCTCAAATAAATTAGAAAGAACTAACATACTACACAGAGGAAAGTTAAGAGAAAGGAAATAAAATCTTCATGGTTTTTAGGAGAAAAAGTAATAAAGAGTCAGATACAACTTAAATAAATCTACTAAAAAATGAAACATAAAAATGTAAAGAGATTTATCAACAATTATATATTAGTCACTTTTCTTATCACTGAGACAACATACTTGATACCTACAATTTAAAGAAGGAAGTGTTCATTCTGGCTCAGTTTCAATCCATTGTCACTGGCCCTAAGCAGAAACATGATGGCAGAGGTGCATGATGGAAGAAAAGGATGTTCAATTCATGGCAGCCAGGAAACAGAAAGAAGAGAGGAGCCAGGGCCAAGAATATACCCTTCAAGGTCGCAGCTCCAGATACACACCTCCATCCAATCCCCAACTCCTACCAGCAAGTCAACTGTGGCACCTCCCATGATCCAGTCACCTTCCACATGCAAGGGTCTTGGCTGACATTTTAGATCTAAAACATAACATATACCTCAAAAACACAAAGAGAATAACTTGTGAGAAATAGAAATTTGAAGTGGTCTATTTTGGAGGTTAAAGTCTAACTCTCAGTGGGAAACTAGTAGCATACAAAAATTCCTATTTGCCTCCAGACATGACTGAGGTCAAGCATTTAAAAGGACCATTAAAACAAAGGCAAGAGGTAAGTAATTGATAAAACATAGCTTCACTATGCTAACTGTGATTGAAAATGTTAAGAAGTTACCCACCTGTTTAGTTATTTGTCTTAAACACAAAAAATGTTTGCAGAGGGAATGGGCCATGGGTATAGGTGACAACAGGAAAGATACTCTGCCAATAAGAACTGGGAGAAGGGAATTGTATGCCAGGAGTTAAATTGCTTGCTGTACTTCCCTGGGTGTGCCTGCCTCCCTGTTAGGCTGACACTCACTCTTGCAAGATTGAAGAATAAAATCTCACTTTCAATGCACTCTCCTGATCCAGTGTGATCTGTTCACTTGCACATGTTTAAAGGGGAGAGGGCTCATTTCTCACATAAACTATTATTCTCATAAGCATCTATAGGTATAAATATGTGTTCATGACACAGCTGTGCAAGAAACAACTGAATTTTTCTGTAATTCATCTTTCTTTTTGAAGACTTTTTTCACTGGAGGGTAATGAACATCTGATATTAACATGTTTAGAATTTTCCACTTTAATTTTGAGGTAAGTGTTGAGTGGGGGTGGCTACTGAATTACCAAAGAAAGGGCAAAGAGGAAATAACTCTACCCATATAGTCCTGAATAATATCTGTTCATACAGGAATCTCCTGAGATGCCCAATATCATGTCTGGCCCTCAGTCACTGATCCAATTTGCCACTGAGATATTGATATAGGAGAATGAAACTCTTGAACTACTGATAGAACTGTGGGGGACTGGTGGCAGCTGAAAAGATAAAAAGTGTGAAATATAAATGACCTTTATTTTGAGAATGCAGGGAGAGACACCCCTGTTCCCCTGGGGCATGGCATCTCCCCCTGGGGTCAGCGATCTCTCCATGGAACACGTGGAGTGGGGGCCTATATGTAGCTTAGATTAGGGTTGGTACCTGAGGGGGCATTAGGGATGCACAGGTAGCCCATTGGCACTAGTTTGCCAGCAGAGGTAGATTCCTCAGGGTGGGTGATAGGAGCTCCTTGGCTTTACCAGCTACAGTGTCCTGTCTGGGCCGAAACTCTTTCATATCCCATCGTATGATTATTATTATGAAAAGGGGCAAAGGTTTCTCTCTTTGAGTGCTTCCTGCTGACAGAGGGCGCTGTACTGGGGTCTAGGGGAGTCAACAGGATGACGGTTGATGCCTAGGTAGAAGCTGGTGCCAGGTGTTTTAGCCAGGACAACTTTGCTGGTGAATGCATGTATGTTAGACTGGAAAAACAAAGAGACAAGATGTTATGAGGAGGCAAGGAACTGTCATATTTAAGGACCCAGGTGAGGTAGAAGGAAAAGTGCTTTTGATTTAGACATGTCATTATATCAGGACGATGTTGAGGTAGGATCATTGTCACAGTGAGGTAGAATTCTGAAAATTAAATGTGAGGTTAGGAGGAGTAAAGTTATGAGAGGTGATTACTCCCCAATCTGAAAGGGTAAAAGTTAAAAGGGCAGATAGGTAAGGCTTGTCTCTGGTATGCATGACATTGGAGTCTTTAGGAAATACTGTTAGGAGTCCTGCTGTAAAAAGAGTAAGAAATTAGAAACCAAATTGGATAACAAAACATGATAGCCTGAGAGTCGTGGTTATGAGGTCTTGGTAAGGCAGAGATGAGTAGGCAACAGGATGGTTAGATCTAGGGCCTGAGTGATGCGAAACCAGAATGGCAGTCTAGCAACTTTGGTCACTGTTGAGATTGCCAAGAATATGTGGGTCACTGTAACCTGGGTGTAGTCCTTGGAATGATTTGCTGTAACAGAACTTTAGCAAGTACATCAGCAGTTTCCCTGGTTGTGGGACAGGCTTCCATATATCCTGAAAAAGTATAAACAAAGTGAGAAGATAAAATGTATCTGTCAGTCTTGACTAGGGTTTCCTGTGAAATTGGTGAATAAGAAAGGAAGGAGGTGGTCTTATATCACTGAGGAGAGGATTACTAGCAATAACAGGTGTAAGCTGTTGAGGTTTCAGTGTGTCTAAGTCAGTCTGTACAAACACAAGGGAATAAAAACATTTTAAGATTTAGGACTGGGACCTGCGCGAAATAGGCCCTGTTTATAAATGGCATAGGTTGACCAACAATACCCTGTCATAGAGATTGAGGACATAATATAGCAGCCTAAAAACTCAGGAAGAACTGTATATATGGCTTCTATGTCCACAAGTATAGAGAGTATCTTCCCTGAGACTTTTAGTGGGACTTGGACTCTGAGACAGACACCTTAAAGGGGTCTGAGCCCCGTCAGTCTTTGGCAGCAAGTTTATCTGTTGGTGATGAATCTGGCAGGGTTGACATTTCCTGTGAGGGCTATAAGTTAGGATGGCTTACACACTCCCTGGTGGCTAGGACAGTCCAGTAGCCCTGGAGTAAGGTCTCAAAGAATGCCAGGATGTGGCACTCTCTTGCCCAATGTCTTCTGCTGCATTTGAGTATGGTCCATGGGGAGGGGTCCCAGGCAGCTCCACCTTGTTTTGGTTTACCTGTCTCAGAACTCCAAGTGTCACAAGTGTTATTTCTGTTGTTGAAAATATGAAAAGCCATATTAAGAAGGTCTCTGTGGAGTTTGCAGGTCAAGTTTTGCCTTTTTGTTTGGGATCTGGACTACAGTAGAAGGTATCTGTAGAATTAAGTAAGTATGCAGGAGTCAAATATAATCAACAGGGTATTTATAATTTTAGTAATGACTTCCCATAAGGAGGACAAGGTCCAGAGAACATTAGGAACTGACATGTTATTTATGTCATATATATATATATATATATATATATATATATATATATATATATATATGGTTTAAGTTTGGCTTCTGCCACAGTGCTGGTCCCGCTGCCCTCTTTGAGTGGCCTGTAATGTAAACATGGTTTTGGCATTTCAGATCAGAGAGCAGGCTTCATCTGGATGGCACACCGCCTTTTTTCTAGGGTGCCACATGGCAGCCCATCATTTTACTAAAATTACATACTTAACAAAAAAGGCTTTAGTCTGCCCTCCCCCTTTTGGAGTATAATCTCATTTTAGTGGAAACATTTTTCAGTAAAGGTTCACCAATCTTAAGAAGACATCTACCAAAACTGATCTAATACTGTCAAATTCTGAACACATTTACTTCTTTTCCAACCTGTTATTTGCAGTACTATAAACCAAGGCAAATAAAACTCATATCCTCTCGAGCCTTTTACAACTTTCTATATATCCTCAAGTTGAGCTTTTTCTATGTTTTTTCACATTCTGGCACAGCCAGACATTTTTACCAGTCAATTACCTTTCATTTCACTTCTTAGACAACATTAAAACTTTCAACAAAACCCTTGTCGTGGAACAGAGCTAGTGGTTCCCAGCATAATAAATGTATAATTATTTTTAATTTTAGTTGCTAAGCAGAAGATCAGGTTGCTAGGGTTGCCTAGCAGTTTCAGCTCCATGTGGCGGTTTGGCTCCCGCCCTGGTCGGCTACCAGCCATGCCTCCTGGAGCAGCCCCAGCTTCATGCTGCATCAGGCCACCTCCCACCTCTGCCCCTTGTGCACCGCAAGCCCACCACTGCCCTGAGCCTGCCGCCGCCGTGGCACCACCTCCACCTTGTGCATTTTCGGGGTCAGTCCCAGCCCCGCACTGCGCGCTGCCTCCCAACGCTCACCCTGCCCACTCTGCTTGTTCCACATATGTGCTGCATGCCAGAGAGATCCCAGCCCCTGCCTCCAAGTGCAGGTATGGCTCTGTCTGCAGGCAAATGTAGCAAGAGACAAATGTAGCAAGTCACAGCAGACAGTTCATCTTACTGATCTGATGCTGTATTCTTGTTTTCAGATATAAAATTCAGATTGTTTCTGCTGCCTTTTTTTTGTGTTTCAGCCATGAAAAATGCCCCCACCCTGGGCATGCCCCACCCGGCCTCAGACTTCCATCCTGCCATGGGCACTTCGCGTCTCCCAGGCAGGCACGTTTCCCAGGCAGGCTCCTCCCAAACACAGGCGCACTTTAAACACAAAGACAGATAAACAGCAGCTTGGTGGCTCTGCTCAGACATGCTATTTTTTTACAATTCGGCTCCGCTCAGAGAGGCTATTTTTTTACAATTTAGCTCTGCTCAGAGATGCTTTTTTTTTTTTTTTTTTTTTTTTTTTTTTTTTTTTTTTTTTTTTTTTTTTACAATTCGGCTCCATTCAGAGATGCTATTTTTTTTTTTTTTTACAATTCTCAAACCATTTAATCAAGTTTAAATAAGTCAGCAATATATAAGATTTTGGCTGATAAGCAGGACAGTGGCCACCTGCTAATTTTACCAGCCTTGTTTATCAATCAAAGCCTTCAATAATCTCCTGTTGAATGACTAAAATTAAGAGGTTTCAATTCCTTTGCTACAAACTACCAATAATATTCTGTGTCCAGCTTACTGTCTATGTTATACTGTTTTGTCATTTGTGAATTCCTTTTGCTGTGGACTGCCAGTGGTGTTCTATGTTGGGCTTATTGCCTGTATTGTATTGTGTTGTTGCTGATCACCTGTTTAACAACAAAAATTAAAAATAATTAGACATTTGCTGGGGACCATTAGCTCTGTTCCACGACAAGGGTTTTGTTGAAAGTTTTAATGTTGACTGAGAAGCAAGAGGAAAAGTAATTGACTGGTAAAAATGTCTGGCTGTGCCAGAATGTGAAAAAACATAGGAAAAGCTCAACTTGAGGGTATATAGAAAGTTGTAAAAAGCTCGAGAGGATGTGAGTTTTCTTTGTCTTGGTTTATAGTACTTCAAATAACAGGTTGGAAAAGAAGTAAATGTGTTCAGAATTTGACAGTATTAGATCAGTTTTGGTAGATGTATTTATAAGACTGGTGAACCTTTACTGCAAAATGTTTCCATTAAAATGAGATTATACTCCAAAAGGGGGAGGGCAGACTAAAGCCTTTTTTGTTAAGTATGTAATTTCAGTAAAATGATGGCCTGCCATGCGGCACCCTAGAAAAAAGGCGGTGTGCCATCCAGATGAAGCCTGCTCTCTGATCTGAAATGCCAAAACCATGTTTATATTACAGGCCACTCAAAGAGGGCAGCGGGACCAGCACTGCAGCAGAAGCCAAACTTAAACCTTATATATATGTTATAAAATGCCAGTTCCACAAAAAGCTAACTATCCCATGCCAGGGGGACTAAATATTAGACCCCCGGGGATGAACAGTACAATTCCAGGAAACTATCAGACTTCAGGATGCTACCTATCAGACCACAGGGCACTAACTATCAGACCCCAGGGCACTAACTTTCCCACACCAGGGCACTAACTATCAGACCCCAGGGAACTAACTGTCAGACTGCATGGGGATACCTATCCCACCCCAGGGCACTAACCACCCCATTGCAGGGCCCTAAATATCAGACCCCAGGGTGATAAATATCAGACCACAGGGCACTAACTGTCACATCCCAGGGCACTAAATATCCAGACCCCAGTGCACTAACTATCAGATCCCAGGACGCTATCACATCCCAGGGCACTAACTATACCACCCCAGGGCACTAAGTATCAGATCCCAGGGTGCTAACTATAGACTCAAGGTCACTCACTATCCCATGCCAGGGCACTAAATATCAGACCCCAGGGCACTATCAGACCCCCGGATGACAATTATCAGACTACAGGGCATTAACTATAGAAACCCCAAGCAGCTAAATATCCCACGTCAAGGCACTAACTACCAGACCCCAGGGCATGAACTATCCCTCCCCAGGGCACTAACAATCCCACTCCAGGAGAGTAACTATCAGACCCAAGATCGCTAAATGTCAAACCCCGATGTGCTAACTATCGTACCCCAGGGAGCTAACTATCTGATCTCAGGGCAATAACTATCAGACCTCAGGGAACTTACTATCAAACCCCAGGGCATTAACTATCCCACCCTAAGGAACTAACTATCAGAACCCAGTGGGCTAACTATCCCATGCCAGAGCACGATCTATCACACCCCAGGGCACAAACTATTAGACCACAGGGCACTAACTATCCCAATATGGGGCACTAAGTAACACACCCCAGGGCACTAACTATCAGACCCCAGGGCACTAAATTTCCCAACCTAGGTCACTATCAGACCCCAGGGCGCTGTCAGACCTGAGGGAACCTCAGACCCCAGGGCACTCACTAACAGACCCCAGGGCTCTAACTATCAGACCCCAGGGCACTAACTATCCCACCACAGGGAATTAACAATCAGATACCAGGGGGCTAAATATCTGACCACACGGCACTAACTCATAGACTCCAGCACACTAACTATCAGACCCCAGGGCACTGACTATCAGACCCAAGAGCACTAACAATCCCACCCTGGAAACTACCAGACCCCAGGTCCCTACCAATGAGACCACAGGGCACTAACTATCAGATCCCAAGATGCTAACTATCAGGCCACAGGGCACTAACTATCAGACCCGAGGGTACTAACTTTCCCATACCGGGACACTATCAGACCCTAGGACGCTACGTGTCAGACCACACGGGGATACCTTTCCCACCTCAGGGCACTAACTATCCCATTGCAGGGCACTAAATATCAGACCACAGGGTGTTAAATATCACACCACAGCCCACTAACTATCCCACCATAGGGCATTAATTATCCTACCCCTGGGTACTAACTATCAGACCTTAGGGCATTAAATATCAGAACCAAGGGCACTAACTGTCAGACCCCAGGGGGCTAACTAACCCACTCCAGGGCACTAACTATCAGACCCCATGCAAATAACTATCAGACCCCAGGGCACTAACTATCAGACCCCAGGGCACTAAGCATCACACCCCAGGACACTAATTATACCACCCCAGGGCACTAAATATCAAACCCCAGGGCTCTAACCATCAGACCCCAGGGCACTAACTATCCCACACCAGGGCACTAACTATAAGACTCCAGGGAACTGTCAGACCCCAGGGTGCTAACTATCACATCCCAGGGAACTAACTATCCTACCCCAAGGCACTAACTAACCCACCCCAGTGCACTAACTATCAGACCCCAAGGTGCTAACTGTCAGACCCCAGCGTGCTAACTATCCCATGACAGTGCACTAACTATTGGACCCCAGGGCACTATCAGACCCCAGGGCACAAGTTTTCAGTCCTCACAGTGCTAACTGTCAGACTCCAGTGCACTAATTATCCTACCCGGGGAACTAAATTTCAGACCACCGGCACTAACTATCAGACCCCAGGGCACCTCAGACCCCGGGGCACTAAATATCCAACCCCAGGGTGTTAACTATCAGAACCCAGGGCACTAACTATCAAACACCTAGGCACTACCAGACCCCAGGATGATAACTATCAGACACCAAGGCGCTAACTAATCCACACCAGGGCAATAACTATCAGACCCCACGGCAATAACTATCCCACCCTGAGCACTAACTATTCCTTCCCAGGGCACTAACATTCAGACCCCAGGGTGTTAACTGTCAGAACCCAGTGCAATAACTATCCTATGCCAGAGAACTAAATATCAGACCCCAGGGCACTATCGGACCCCTGGGTGATAATTATCAGACCACAGGACACTAACTATCAGACCCCATGCAAATAACTATCACAGCCCAGGGTGCTAACTGTCAGACCACAGGGCACTAACTATCCCACCCCAGGACACTAACAATCAGACCACAGGGCACTAACTATCAGACCCTAGGTCACTAATTATCCCACCCTAGGGAACTAAATATCAGACCCCAGCGTGCTAATTATCAGTCTCCAATGCACTCACAATCCCAGCCAAGGACACTGTCAGACACCCTGGCACTATCAGACCACAGGATGCTAACTATCAGACCCCAAGGAGCTAACTATCCCATGCCAGGGCACTATCAGACCCCAAGGAATTAACTATCCCTCCCCAGGGCACTAACTGTCCCACCCCAGCACACTAATTTTAACACCCAAGGGTGCTAACTGTCCAACCCAAAAACTCTAACTATCCCACCCCAGGGCCCTAAATATCAGACCCCAGGGCACTATCAGACTCCAGGGCACTAACTGTCAGACCCCAGGGCACTGTGAGCCCCCAGGGTGCTAACAGACCCAAAGGCTCTAACTATCCCAGCCCAGGGCACTAACTATCACATCCCAGGGAACTAACTATCCCACCCCAGGGCACTAACTAACCCATCCCAGGTCACTAACTATCAGACCCCAAGGCACTAACTATCAGACCCTAGGGTGCTTACTATCCCACCCCAGGGCACTAACTATTAGAACTCAGGGCACTAACTCTCAGACACCAGGGCATAAATTATGAGACTCCATGGCGCTAAATGTCAGACCCAAGTGAGCTAATTATGCTATCCCAGGGCACTAACTTTCAGACCACAGGGCACTAACTATCCCATCCCAGGGACATAACTATCAGACACCAGGGGGCTAACTCTCCCAACCCAGTGCACTAATTATCCCACCCCAGGGTACTAATTATCAGACCACAGGGCACTAACTATCCCACCCCAGGGCACTAACTAACCCACCCCAGGGCACTATCTATCCCACCCCAAAGAGCTAACTCTTAGACCCCAGGACGCTAACTGTCAGACCCCAGGGCACTGTCAGACCCCAGTGGGCTAACTATCCCACCCTAGGGCACTAATTCTCAGACCCCAGTCAGACTCAGAACTGTCAGATCACAAGGCACTAACTATCCCACCCCAGGAAACTATCAGGCCTCAGGGCGCTAACTATCAGACCACATGGCACTAACTTTCCCACACCAGGGCACTAACTATCAGACCCTAGGGCGCTAAATGTCAGACCCCATGTGAATAACATTCTCACCCAAGGGCACTAACTATCCAACTATGGGACACTAAATATCAGAAAACTGGATGTTAAGTATTCCACCCAGGGCACTATCACATGCCAGGACACTTAAATATCAGAACACTGGGCAATAACTATCCAACCCCAGGAAACTTACATTCAGACCCCATGGGGCTAACTACCAGACACAAGGGTACTAACTTAACTATCACACCCCAGAGCACTAACCGTCAGACACCAGTAGGCTAACTATCCCACCCCAGGGGACTAACTAACAGACCCCATGCAAATAACTATAGAATCCAGGACGCTAACTATCAGACCACAGGGCACTAACTATCCCACCCCAGGACACTGTCTATCAGACCCTAGGGCACTTACTATCCCACCCCCGGGAACTAACTATCAGACCTCAGGGCACTAACTATCACACCCCAGGCATTAACTATACCACCCCTGAACACTCTCCAAGAGGAAGAAATAACTATCTTAAATATATATGCACCAAACTCCAGAGCACCCAGTTATATAAAACAACTATTAACAGAAATGAAAACTCAAATTATCAGTAACACAACTATAACAGGAGACCCTAATACACCATTGACACCAAGGGACAGTTCAACCAGACAGAAAATGAGCAAAGAAATAACAGAACTGAATCACACCTGCGAACAAATGGATTTGATAGACATATACACAATGTTCCACCCAACAACATCAGAATACACATTCTTCTCAGCAGTACATGGATCATTCCCTAAAATAGACCATATATTAGCTTACAGAACATATTTAAACAAATGCAAAAGAGTTGAAATCATCCCTTGCATGTTATTGGATCATAGCTTTCTGAATTAGAAATTAATGATAAAAGATACTGCAAACACATGCAAACTGACAAACACACTCTTGAGTAATCAATGGGTCACATAAGAAATTAAACAATACCTAAAAGAAAAAGAAAATGCAGATGTAACTTACCGGAATTTGTGGGATGCAATGAAAGCCGTCTTCAGAGGAAAATTTATTGCACCGAGTTCCCACATCAGGAAAACAGAAAGAAAAAAAATAAATAACTTGATGCTACACCTCAAACAGCTAGAAAAAGAAGAGCAAGTCAAGCCCAAAGCCAAAAGAAGAGAGGAAATTATAAAAATCAGAGCACAACTCAATGCAATAGAGAAAATAATCCAAAGACTCAACGAATCAAAGAGTTGGTTCTTTGAAAGAATAAATAAAATCGATAAGCCCCTAGCCAACCTTATTAAAAAAAGGGAAGAAAAAGCTCAAATTCATGCAATAAGAAATGAAAAAGGTGAAATCACTACAGACCCAAAAGAAATACAGAAGATCATCTACACCTATTTCAAAAACCTCTACTCTCAAGTTTGATAACACAGAAGAAATAGACAGATTCTTAGAAACATATGAAGTACCAAAGCTAGATCAAGAGGATGTAAAACTGTTGAATAACCCAATCTCTGTTAGTGAAATTGAAAATGTAATTAAGTCCTTACCTACACAGAAGAGCCCAGGCCCACATGGATTCACTGCAGAATTCTACAAGAAATACAAAGAAGACCTAATGCCGACACTCCTCAAACTATTCAATGAAATTGAAAGGGAAGCAATCCTTCCTAAGTCATTCCTGGAAGCAAATATTACTCTAGTACCAAAACCTGACAAAGACCCAACCAAAAAAGAGAACTATAAACTGATCTCCCTAATGAACACAGATGCAAACATCCTCAATAAAATATTGGCAAATAGGATGCAGCAAATCATCAACAAGATTAAACAACATGACCAAGTGGGATTCATCCCAGGAATGCAAGGATGGTTCAACATCTGTAAATCAATAAATGTAATCCACCATAACAATAAAGCCAAAAGTAAGAGTCACATGATCATTTCTATAGATGCAGAAAAAGCCTTCGATAAGGTCCAACATTTATTCATGATAAGAACTTTACAGAAAATTGGAACAGATGGGCTTTACCTCAATATAATAAAGGCCATTTATGACAAACCAACAGCCAGCATCATACTAAATGGCCAAAAATTGAAAGCCTTTACTTTAAAATCAGGCACAAGACAAGGATGTCCTTTATCACCACTCCTATTTAATATAGTACTGGAAGTACTAGCCAGAGCAATTAGGCAAGAGAGAGAAATAAAAGGGGTAAAGATAGAAAAAGAAGAAGTTAAATTATCATTGTTTGCAGATGACATGATACTCTACATAGAAGACCCCCTAAACTCCATTGAAAGACTCTTAGATACAATAAATAAATTCAGTAATGTGGCTGGATACAAAATCAATACTCAGAAATCAACAGCATTCTTATACACGAACAAAAAAATCACAGAGAGGGAAATAAGAGAAACTACACTCTTCACATTAGCAAGCAAAAAAATGAAATATTTAGGAATTACTCTTACGAAAGAAGTGAAAGACTTATACAGGGAAAATTATAATACACTGAAAAAAGAAATTGAAGATGATCTCAGAAAATGGAAAGACATCCCTTGCTCAATGGATAGGAAGAACAAACATTGTGAAAATGGCCATTGTCCCAAAACTGTTATACAGATTCAATGCAATCCCAATAAAAATACCATCAACATACCTTATAGATCTAGAGAAATCACTCCTAAATTTCATCCGGAACCAGAAGAGACCTAGAATAGCAAAGGCACTTCTAAGCAGCAAAGACAAAGCAGGAGGCATCACAATCCCTGACTTGAAGTTATACTACAAAGCAACAGTAGTAAAATCAACATGTATTGGAATCAAAACAGAGCCGAAGATCAATGGAATAGATTAGAAGATACAACCACAACTACAAACACACTCAACCACCTTATCTTTGATAAAGGAGCCAAGCAGGTTCACCGGAAGAACTACAGTCTCTTTAATAAATGGTGCTGGAAAAACTGGCTCTCCATTTGCCGAAAACTAAAGCTACACCCATGTCTATCACCATGTACTAAATTAAAATCTAAATGGGTCAAAGATCTGAATATTAAAACAGAAACACTAAGTCTATTAGAAGACAAATTGGGTAGAAACCTTGAAGACATAGGAGTAGGTAGAGAATTCATGAACAGGATTCAAACCACACGGGTAATACTGCCCAGAATCAATAACTGGGACCACTTCTTATTAAAAAGTTTCTGCATGTCAAAAGAAATCTCCAGCATAGTGAAAAGAAAACCCACAAACTGGGAAAAGATTTTAGTGAACTCTCTCTCAGACAAGGGACTCTTGTCTAAAACATATAAAGAATTTAAAAACTCAGACCCCCAAAATTCAAAGATCCAATCCAAAAATTGGCATCTGAGATGAATATGCACTTCTCAGATGAAGAAATGCAAATGGCAAATAAATACATGAAAAAATGTTCATCATCATTGGTCATTAGAGAAATGCAAATTAAAACCACACTGAGATACCATCTCACTCCTGAAAGAATGGCCAGGATCAAGAAGACCAACAACAACAAGTGCTGGAGAGGCTGTGGGGAAAAAGGAACTCTCCTACACTCTTGGTGGGAGTGTAGACTGGTTCAGCCTTTGTGGAGGTCAGTCTGGAGATTTCTCAAAAAGCTGGGATTGCAAGTCCCATTTATTCCAGCTATTCCACTTCTAGGCATATTCCCAGAAGAACTGAAAGCATCATACCACAGTCATACATGTGCACCTGTGTTTATAGCAGCACAATTTGTAATCGCCAGATCTTGGAAACAACCCAAGTGTCCATCAACTGAGGAATGGATAAAAAAGTTGTGGTAATTCTATACAATGGAATTATTCAGCTATAAAGAAGGATCACATTGAGATATTTATAAATAAATGGGCGCAGCTTGAGACCATACTCATAAGTAAAATAAATCAATCTCGCATGTGTGAATACCAAATAGTTTCCCTAATGTAAGTAATGATTCAAATATATAAAAATATGTGGTAATCATGATTTCCCCATTATGTGGCCTTGAAGCCTCATAAAGTTTTCACTTATTAATTGGAAAGGCTTTATTCTGGGCTTCTTGATATGGAAATATTTGAAGCTATAGTATATGAAGTTTTATTCAAATATTTCAAGGAAAAAGACAGACACTATGGTAACTACTATTAAGTCGGGTTATTTGGTGGTGAAGCACTAGGTTGCTGAAACAGTCATGCTTTGACCCGTATTGTTATATTGTTATGTCCTGTTTTATCTCAATCTCTCCCTTATTCTTTAAAAAAATTATTTCGTTATTTCTTATGTTAGTTTTAATTAAGGGGAAATTTTTTTTAAATTAGCAGGAGGTATAATAGTAACTTTTTTTGATTTCCTATTAACTTGTTTTGAAGTCCTGTAATACTCCCACGATCTGGTTTTGACTGATTAGACTCTGTTGCATTCGGTATGATAGTATCAAGTTTGAGGGTATAGGCCACTACTTTGAAGGCAATAAGATTCACTAAGATGCCCATGCTGGTTTGACTATTGTCTCCTTTGGACGTCCTGTAATGTTTACAATGCCTACGTTTTATTGATCTTGTTTTCTACTGTTTTGTTCAACTTTATAATATCTAATGAGATAGACAATTCTTTTTAAGGAAACAAGAGACATCGTTGATAACCATTGTTGATAACCTTGTACTCTGTTTTACATCATGTGCTATATCTATCCTTGGTTTTGACTGACAGCTTTGTTTTGCCATTTTTGACTTTATTCTCTCCCACCCAAAAAAGTAATAAGAACTAAGGAGTAATAAAAGCCAAAATGTGTAAATTTTGTTGTAAAAAAGAGAGGGAAAGAAAGAGCTCTAAAGGATACAACAGCAAGTGTGTTTAGGCGTGTTAAATAGCTGACCATATTAATATTTTTGGTTGGATCATTGAACACAACTGTTTGCAGTCTCACTGTTTGAATGTCCACTTTGTATTCTTTGATACTATGATTTGAGCAACTGTTTCTAAGATGATAATGTGTAATCTATTAACTGGTGATTTCTTACTGTCTTTTTTTTTTTTGTAGTTCTGTATTACGTGTACCCTTACACCGCTTTGTTTTGTTCTGTGTTTTTCTCTTTTTCCTTTTAAATAAAAATTTTTTAAAAACACTTTTTTCCTTTATATTATCAAATTTATATTGATGTCACAGTGATCTTTATGCCTGGGTTTTGAAATAATTATGTAAACATCATCTACCAAATTGTATGCTAGACCTGTGCCCCATGCCTACCAGTTTATTTTTCTATCTATTTAGAAATCCCCTTCTTAATAATAGTCATGCAATTCTTCTTCCCCAAGTAAAGAAAATTTCTCAATTATCATGTGTTATTAGTGAAGACAAAGACTCTAGCATTTACCTTACTATAAAGTATTTGCAGAGAGAAAACATGTAATTTAATGACTTTCAAGCAAGTAAGATTTACTACTAAATATACTTATTAACTTTATTTGAGTAGAAAATATAGTCAACCTAACTTTTGGGAGCTTTGTTCTCTTTGTCATTTAAAACTGAGTTTAAAACAAGGCCCAATTTCACATTTAATGAATAAAATAAATATGAATATAAACGAATATATGTGTAAAAGGACTAAAAAATAACTGAATACGTTTCAAGAACATAATACATTTAATGAATGACCTGAAATAGTACCCTTCATGCATGGAGAAATACTTCTTATACTTCTCAGGAGGTGCCTGACAGTTGCAGCTACAAGCACTTTCCTTAGATTTCACTGTCATGATTTAGAAAAAAATTCTGAAGATTTCTGAATCTTCATTTCTTATGTTTCTTATTACCAAGAAAACTGTATGCTTACAGTTCTGTACCACAGTAAATAATTGCCTCAGATGTAATTAGGTTTGTCCTAAAAAATTCCCTTTGTCCTAAAAAATGTCCTAAAAATTGTCCTGGTTCAAAACAATGCTGTAATGGCTCTTTAATTGAGCCATAAAATTTCCACAGTTGAGTAGATATTGGCTTTCACTAATCTTCATCCTACACTGACACACAGAACAGGTAATTGATTATGTTTTATAGCTACTGATGTATAGAATTAAGTTTCAAAGGAGAATTATAAGTTACCACAATAGTCAAGGCCTTTTAAGATTCAATTTCTCCTTTGAAATTTCAATTTCATCTCAATGATTTGTTATAAAATAACACATAATAAATTATGAGGTCAAGTTTTAAGAATTTACTATTTGTAAAAGCAGGTTACTCATCTTCATTGCAGATTTCTTTTAGGAAGATTTGTCTAAATTAAAATTAATTAAATAAGCTGATTAAATAAGCAAGACTTTATCTTGTAAGAGAAAACCTCATTGGAAAATTTCATTTGGATCGTCAAATATTTCTCAAAATTCAAAGTTCAAATGACAGTTTTGGTATCATAAATTTGAATTCTATTTAAAATTTTATTGTCACCAAGATAATGAATTGCTTGATATTAAAATAATACAATCTAATTAGAAGCATTTGAAACCTTTACAAGACACTATTTACAAATTATATTTATAAATTAAAGGACCTGGTAGTTGAAATAAACTCTTCTTCATGCTAGTTATTTGAGATCCAGAGACATACTTTTCCTTTTTAATTGCCATGTTAAGTGAAAAATCTACTATTTAGAAATAACAATAGTAGTAATATTATACATAGTAGGGCTTTAATTACTCCAGTAAAAAAATTGCAAAAAGGCAATTAAGGTAAAGGGTTTGGTTGAGAAGGTGAAGAAGAATTAGAAGACGGAGGACAGAAAGGAAGAGTGCCCAGATATCAGTGTACACTGGAGACCATGTAGCAGTCCCCTGCTGGAGAGAAAAGGAAATACGGCACTATATGCAAGCGAACTAAAGCCTGCGTAGAAGGTGCAAACAGGATGTTCTGATCTCCAGGAATCTGGAGAATTAGAAGATATGTAAACGCTAAGCCAGAGAACAATGGAAGCAATATCCATGCTTCTCTCCTTACCCATCTCCTCTTTCTGGAGGACATTTCTCATGAACTGTCTCAGCTGGAATTCAAGTAATGTTGCACTTGCCTTTCTAGTGTGTAATTACTACTCCTCAAGCTCTTTCTCATTTGACTTTAGAAGTCCACAAAGTCCCTGACATATTGGCAAATAAAGGTCTGTTTCCTGACAAAGTACCCACCACTCAGTAGCTGCAACTAGTCTTCAGAGGTAGAAATGGCTTCTTCCTTTTCGACCTAAAGAATGCCCAGCACAGACACTCTTTCAATCAGACTGTCAGCCACAGGTTTTCATGAACCAGAGCTGAAAATACTAATTCCCACTCCACCTCCTCTGGTTATAAGCACAAGTTCCAGTCAACTGACATGTTCATGGAAGATGCTAATGACCACATTGGACTTATTTTTGTGAAAAGTGTTGCAGACAAATGTCATGTTTATAAACATACTTGTTGATTTTCCAGTGCCATATTTCATTTCAGGTAATAATTTTGATAAGAAATGGTAAGAAGGAGACTCTCCATCCCTTTTGACAAGACAAAAGCTTAGTTTAGGGTGGTTATGGAAAGGCTAATATCTAGTGTCGATGGATTCCTTTGCATATCAACTATGTACACTTTTACAGTCTGGGAAAAATATCTCCTAACCATTCATAAATTTTTTGTTTCCTTATCCTCTTGTTTCAGGATTATATTCATGGTAAATACAACTCAGAATGAGGTAGACTCTCTGTATTTGATATCAAATTTATAAACAGAGAATATCCAAGGTATATTCCTCAGATTTTCCTACAGCATGTGAGACTTTTATTTTACTAATGTCTTTAACTTCTATTATTTTTATTTTTTTATTTAAGTAGAAAAAGAAAAAGGGAACAAGTAATACAAAATTTAAAAAATAAACAGTAAAAAATCACTAGTTACTAGATTACATATTCTCATCTTAGAAATAGTTGCTCAAGTCACAAAATTGAAGCACACAAAGTAGACCTTCAAACAGTGAGAGTGCAAAGAGTTTTGCTCAATGATCCAAAAAAACTCAGCAACATGATTATCTATCCTATACACTTAAACATATATGCAGTTATAAACTTTAGAGCACTTTCTTTTCTTTTCTTTTGTACAATGACAATTACACATTTTGGGTTTTATTACTCCCATAGTTCTTATTACTTTCTTTGAAGAGAGTAAAACCAAATGCGACATATCAGAACAGAGTCAGTCAAATCAAAAGGATGGACATAATACATAATGTAAAAACAAAATATAAGGTGATTAACAATGGTTACCATATTGCCTCTTGCTATTTTAAGAAGAATTGCCAGTTATAATAAAATTGAACAAAACAGTAAAGAATAAAACCAAAGCACTGGAGACATTACAGGACTTTAAAAGCAGATAATAGTCAACCTGAATGGGCGTCATAATGAATCTTATTGTCTTCACACTTTTGCCTATACTTTCAAACTTGGTACTATCAAGCAAAGCAGAATAGGGCAAAATCAGTCAAAACAAGATGGTGAGGGCAATACAGGATTTCAAGTCAAGTTAATAGGAAATGAAAATAGGTTACTATAATGTATCCTGCTATTTTTTATTTATTTTTCCCTTAATTCAAAAAATAAAAAGAACAAATAAATAATTTAAAAAAGGGATTGAGATAAAAGAGAGCATAACAACAAAACAGGGCAGGTCAAAACATAACCATTTAAGCAAAATAGTGTTTCACCACAAGATATCCTGATGTAAAAATAGTTACCATAGTGTCTCTTTCCTTGAAATCTTTGAGTATAACTTCGTATACTGTAGCACCAAACATATCAAGACACTTTAAAACCATTCAAGAGAATGACATTGTTACAGGGTATTTAGAACTTATTAACAGAAAATGAACAATGGTTTCTGTATAATCTCCTTGTCTATAAAAGTTTTTACTTATATTATCATATATAATAAAATCCAATAAGATACAACCTTTTAAGACCAATGGAGACAGAAAAATACATGTTTGATGGGACTTCAAAACAAGATGATACTAAATCAGCACTAGCTATTATGATGTCTTGTTTTCTCCAAAATAGCTGTTCCTATCATCTAATCTTCTCTGCCTCATTTCTGTTGAGATCTTTTTCTATCATTTGTTGTCAGTTTGTCTTCTTCATTTTGCTTTCTGCTCCATTCATTGTGGCCTCTCTGCTACTATTTCTGGAATCTTGATATTTTCCTTTTTTAGAGTATCCTGCAGTATTCTCTGTAGAGTTGAATTGGTGGTTGAAAATTCCCCCAGTTCCTCTTTATCCTGGAAGCACCTTGTTTTTCCATCAATTTCTAGGGACAGTTGTGCAGGATATATCAATTTTGGCTGGAGGTTATTATCTTTGAAAGCTTGAATTATTTCCCCCCCACACACACATTCTTCGTGATTTGATGGTTTGTGCCAAGAAGTCTGCTGTAAATCTGATGGGTGTTCTTTTGTAAGTGATCTGTTTCTTGTCTCTGATGGCTTGTAATATTCTGTTCTTATATTGGATTTCTGGAATTTTGATTATTATATGCCTGGGTGTAGCTCTGTTTGGGTTGTAGGTGGCTGGGGTCCTGTATGCCTCATACATCTGAGTATCTTTACCATTTGCTAAATTAGGGAAATTTTCTTGGATTATTTCTGTGAATAGCTTTTGTAGTCCATTTGTTTGTGTCCCTACTTCTTCTTTTATGTTCTTAATTCTTAAATTATAGATCCTCTTATCATCTTCTAGCCTTTGTATTGTTGCTGCTTGTTTTTTTGTTATTTTTAAGAAGTTTTCATTTCATGCTCCCATATTACAAATCTGCTCTCCAGTTCAGATAATCTGTTTCTTTCAGATAATCACTTTCTGTCAGATAATCAGTTTCTTTCAAGCTGTTATGCAAGTTTTCTATAGAGTTTTTAGTTTCCTGGTAATCTCTCTGAACCTGCTTCACGTATTCTATGTTTTTTCTATTTTCTCCATCAAACAATTCTCCCCTTTTTTTCTGTCCTTCCATTCCTCCATCTGTTCTTTCTTGGGTGGTGCTTAGCATTTCTGTAACTATTCTACGTATATCTTGCTTCACATCATGAATAACTTCATTCCTGAACTCGTCTATGAGGCTCTGGAAATAGTGCTTTATGTTTATTGGTGCCATGTCCAATATTGCATGTTTCTCAGGATTAGGGACTGAGGACCCTTTCTTGTTGCTCCCTCTTCCCATATTTTCTGCTCCTTTTTACAAGTGTATGTAGGAGGCCCAGTTTCTGTCTTTGTCAGTTACAGCTTGTTTGAATTGTTCCCACCCACTGCAGTGTGCTAGGGAGACACAGACCTGGGCAGTCTCTGCTGGGACCGCTCCTCCAGGTCAACCTACCAAAGCCTTCACTGCTAGGATGCACCTCCAGGTGCTGGGACCTGGTTTGGGCTAGCCTACTGGGTCTTAGTCAGTGGCGTCACACAGGCCAGGTACTCCCCACCAATCCTGCTTGAAAGGGGAATATGTGACTGAAGTCACTGCAGCATCTTGTCCCGGCCAGCCCACCTGGTCCCAGTATGCCCTTTGCTGAAGCCTCCTACTCTATGGAAGGGTCCCTGATCCGCTCACTCACCACAAGTCAATGCAGAGCTCCCAGCCAGGCCCGCTCTCAACTCCATTCACCATTTCCCACTCTCAGAGCTTTCACGCCTCTCTCCTTGCCATGCCTATTGGGATGTAGCAGTGGCTGCAGGAAATTCAAATTGCAGCCTCCAGTGGTGCAGGGTCCAGCTTCCGTGCTGAGACCTTATTCTGTTCCTTTTATATCACCAGGATTGTGTTTCCAGTTGGTTTCTCTTAGTTTAGTTTGTTCCTGGGTCAGCAAAGTATATCTCCCCTTGCTTAGGATTTCTCGCCCAGCATCATTCCTGGATTTTAAGTGCAGTTTCTCAGAGAGCCTCTGAAACTGCTGCTATCTATCTGCCATGTTCTCCCGCAAGGCTGGCAATTTAGCTCAGTGGTGTAAGCACCTGCTGGCTCCTGCTCCAGCCCAGGGCTCCACTTGCCACAGCTGGATTGAGACTCTGGGATCAGCTGCTGCAGCCCCTAGTGCCACCACACAATATGGTGTCATGGTTTATGTTTGTGTCCCCCAGGCCTCACGAGTTTGCATTGTTCATTTGTGATGGTTCATTGTATAGTGCTTGGATTGATGGTGTCAGTGCTCCACCCATATAGGGGTGGAGCCAGGATGTGATGTAATGGCAGGAAGAAGGTGTGTTTTTCTCTTTGCTGGTTCCAGTTTGCTGCTGGCTGCCGCCATGAACTGCAGCCCAGCCATGCCTGCCTGTCTTGGAGACAACTGAGTGTGGACTGAAACCTCCAAAAACTGTAAGAAATAAACCTTTCCTTTCCCAACTTTGGGCTTCAGGTATTTTGTCTCAGCGACGAGCATAAAGTAACTAAGACATATGGTGAGCCTCGGCTTCTGCAATGGAGCTCGGGAAATACAACAGGGGCCGCTCAATATTCATGAGAGACTGAGGGGAACCCGGCTAGCCCAGCGCTGCGGGGAGGGCAGGAAGGAGTGAGTGAGTAGGCAGGGGCGCGGGATGGGGACGTGCATGATGAGGGGAGGCCCGCCATCTTACAAAAACATAATCTTTGCATAGTAGAGTTGCACTTTCTTTTTCTGCTAGTAAGAAATCACAAACATGTTTTACATGTGAAAAAAAGCACATATTTTAAATGCATTTATATAGTTATTTCTTGATAAGTCTGTTCTGTTTTACCCAAATTTTAGTGATCACAAAGTAAAGTGTTGAGGAGTATTCCTTGAAATATCAGAAGAATCCAAAAACTAACTGAAGAATGGAATGGGAGGAGTCTCTGATCTGAGGGAATTTGTAGCTGCTCTTGGTGAGTGTCAAATCCAGAAAAATAGTCTTGAAATCAACATGTTCATGGAAGATTATTTGAACATGATAGGTGATTAATTTTCTTTTCATCACTTATTCATGTGGCTTAGTGATACCTTATAGCATATTTAGCTTTACATTAATAGGAAGATACCTCTTACTCAAAACCTTCTACCCAATATATGTCAGTAGAGGGCCCACCCTTAATGCTCCACAGGATGTTGTATACTACTTATATCTGAGACTTACTTGGAAAAATATTGCTTTAACTATTGTAGAAAGGAAAACCAAGGATATCTGTGACATTTGTTACCTGGCAAATGTGTAAACTCTTGTAACAATCGCTATAGCAACAACAGAGTAATTACTTTTAAATTTTAAAAGGTGCTTTGTTGACATCATTTGAAGTGTCTTCCATTAAGTCTATATCAACAAACCATGGCTAGTTTGATTCTCTAATAAGAGGTTTTTTAAATAAAAGAAAGACAGCTTTAATTATTCACTTAAAATCTCAGAATAATGTAAGCACATAAAGAAAATATTTTCTCATTCAGTTAAGGAATGATTGGCAACCATTATCACTTTTGTATTTCTCACATAAAATGGTGCTTCTGCCACTTATTTTCATTATTTTATTAGAGCTATACAGATTTCTTATGAAAATGATTTCCTAGAATATTTTTTGTGATAAGACTGAATTGACATCCCAAAGAGATCTCAGAGTACATTGTTTATATTCCTGAGCCATTTTTGTAGTTAAGTTCAATTAGCATATATTAAAAGGTACTTAGTACTTTTATACATCAGGCTTTGTGAAACATTCAACTTTCAAATAGCTATATTCCATGGGTGCTCCTTATTTTCATCTCAGTCAAATAAGCCAGCTCCTTATTATGAATTTGAATTATAGTACTGGGTGTGTTTCCTGTTACACCACATAAATAGTTCTAAATAATAAAATGTGTAAAAATTACAGTGCTGGTAGTGCACCCATCAGTTTTCCCTTCAGTTTGAAGGAGGAAAGAAAGAATGTTTTTCCTATAGTCGAGAAGTAAGGGAATGATGTCTAGAAGAGTGAAAAAATACATGTAGCTTACAAAAAAATAGTAGTATAACAAGGACGAATTAACCTACTTATAAAGACATTAAAACACTGGCAATTTTGTAAATCACCTGAATAATGATGTATAGCCTGCATTTTTTGCATAGAATCTTTCACATTTTAGTGAGACCCTCAGAAATGTTGTCGGTAGCTGCTGGTCAGTGCAGAGGCAGCCTGTAGTCATGGGAGTCCCTGAGGCTTGGATGCTCAGGTGGCCCAACAGCTGAATGGGATCCTGTGCTTTTGCAATATCCTACTGCTTTTGTATTGACTTCAGGACACTCTGAGCTGCTCCTCATTTTAAGTAAATTTCCCCTAATAACTATTAACTTCAGCTTACACAGGCAATCATTTTGGAAAACTAATTGGCAAATCTGTAACATAATTAATAACAAATGCAATTTTGTTTACTTTGAAAGGTCTTCTGGAAAATATTTTTTAAATTCTGTATTAAATATGATATGATATTTGTTACATTTTTATAGATAATGATGAATAATTAGGTAATTTAAAAAACTCTGAACAACCAAAATTTTGTATTGTGAATATGGAATTTGTAGAAGTTAGAAAATCCTATGGAGTGTGCTTTTAAAAATCCATTAGAATACCTCACAAGAGTTTCAAAAATTCAAGACAGATGATACATTTTGAAACTCTGAAGTAGTTATTTCAAGCTATAAAGAGACATCATTAAATATAAATGTGATTAAAACATTTTTATTTGCTTAGTTGCTTTGTGAGTACTTACATTCTGCTAACAACTAAAATGGTCATAAAAATCATTTAAGGGCATAAATTGCAGACAACTTTTTACAATGCATTTAGCATCTGACCCATAATACTGAGTAATTGTGTGTCTTATTTTATGAAAAATTAGCTAACCAAGTTAGTTTAGTATATTGATAGCACTTGTTTACCCTTCTTAAATAGATCTCTGTTTTTACTATACCTAGAATATCCTATGTGGAAATAACCTAAAACACATAAGGCCAACAGTTAAACAAGGTAGCAGAGTTTTGTCTTTCCAATTGAGGCTTTTTGCTTGAAATTCTTTGTGTTTTCTCTATCTACAATGTGTACTCCATAATCAAAACTGCCTGCTCCCACTGAGTTTGCCTATATCAAGTAAAGCTAATGACAATTGAAAATAATTTTACCTCTGGGTATGAACATAGGTGAGTTAAATATAGATACAGGTAAATTTAGATATAGATAAAACAGGTCCCCCAAAGCCTCATGGACCTAGAGGCAGGACTTTTGGGAGTTGACTGGATCAGGGGATACTGTAGTCACAAGTGATTTGTTCATTGATGGATTTGTTGAAAAACGCTGTGTCAGAGCTGCGGTTGCTATGAAGCAAAGTATCACTGAGTGTGACCTGGAAGAATATTCTCAGTTCCTCCTTTTTCTCTTTCTGCTTCCTGGACACCAAGGGCTGAGCAATTTTTCTCTTCTATTTCCTTTCTCTGTGCCATTTCTGCTTTAGAGCCAGCTGACTGAGGACTGGACCTTCTAAAACGTGAGCCAAATACACTTTTCAGTTTTAGGTGTTTTGCCCCCCATATGTAGTCTAAAGGGTATATATGTTGTTTTCAAGTCTCATGTGACACAATAAAGATATTTAATAAGGCTTCTTGATGTCGAGACAAGGTCATGTTGTGCTGCCCAGGCTGGTTTGTGTCTCATGATCCTCCTGCCTTAGCTTCCAAGTATCTGTGGTTACAGACACACAGACACTGGACTAGGTTTCTAATCAGGATTTTGATAGAAGCAGCTATTGTAGAGATCAGGCAGCTAAGTAATGTTGAAATTAGAAGAGATACAAACTCAAAAACTCCTTGTAGTTATCTATGTAAAGAGTTTACAGACACACACACACACACACACACACACACACACACACACACACCAAAGGCCAATATCCAAGGCTGAGAAGAGCCATTTCAACAGATAAAGTAGCTGAATATTGTGGCTGAAATATATAGGGAGGGTCATGGGCAATAAAACCAGGCACACAGATACAAGTCAAATATAGTAAATATAGGCTGCAGACAATATTTGAATTTAATTTTTAATGAAATATTTTATAAGAAATATTTTATATTTTATAACATTTTATTAGAATCATAGAAATGATGAAAATGAATTGAGAAGAATGAACAGCTAAATCATTGATAGTAGTCGAGCTACATATAACAATGTATCAATAGAAGTGGATAAAAGTTCATACCTAGGATATATTTTGAAGGTAAAGCTAATAGAATTTGTCTAAGGACAAATGGGAAGTTTAAAAAAACAAAGCAATCAAGAATGACATTTTGGTAACTATGTATGGCGGCTCACACTTGTAATTTCAGTGCTGTGGGAAGGCAGGGAGGAGAATTGTAACCTGGTGACTTAGTGAGACCCATTTTCTGGATAGACAGACTAGATCGATAGATAGACAGACAGCAACAGATATACCTCATTGAGAAGGCACTGGGTTCAGTCACTAGTAACACACACATCCCACACACACACAGACACACACACACACACATGTGGAAAAGAATAAATTTTTTTTATTTCAAGAAATATTAAACAAAACAAAATAGGTAGAAATAGTACATACATTCAGAGAAAAAAAGGGTAAGAAATCACTAGTTGATGTCGTTTTACAAATAGCTGTTCAAGGTACAAAAATGGAACATGTAAAGTGGGAATTCAAACAGAGACTGAAAAAAGTTCTAATCAACTGTCCAACAAAAACTTAGTAACATGGTTTCAATCTTATACATGTAAACATACATGCAGTTACCCATATCTTCATTTATGTTTAGATTAAACAACCTAAAGCAGGTTAAAATCATTTTGAACAAAGAATAATAGTATTGCTGGATTTTACTTCATGACACTCCATGATCAGCACTGGGTACTGTAGTGTCTTCTTTTTAAAACTGAATTTAAAGAAAGACTAAAAAAACAAAAAACGGGTAGAAATAATACATAATTTCAAAGAAAAATAAACAGTAAGAAATCACTAGTTGATGATTACAGATTGTCTTCTTACAAATAGTTATTTAAGATACTAAATTGGAGCATATAAAGTGGGAATTCAAACAGTGAGATTGTAACTAGTTCTGTTCAACTATCCAACAAAAACTTAGAAATATGGCTATCAATCCTCTACACTTAAACATATATGCAGTTACCCATATCTTCAATTATGTTGACTTTGAATAAACCCAAGCAGGCTAATATCACTCTGAACAAAGAATAACACTATTGCTGGGTTTCACATTATGCACCCCAGGATCAGCACTGGCTATTTTAGTGTCTCCTTTTCTTCAAAGTATGTGTTCATTTCATCAATTGTCATAAGATCAGTACTCATAAACTGTTTATAGATTTTACACATGGATGGGTCTTAACATGTATTTTTTTAAAATTTTGAAAGTAGCAAAATTTTGAAAGTAGCAACAGCGCAAGACAGAACAAAGCCAATCGAGACAATGCAGTGAAATTGGTACAGGATTTCACAGTAGGATACTGGGATAGTACTAAGTACTATGGTATATCTCTTTAATTTAACAATAGCTATCCAGTCAATTAAGTATTGTAAAATCAAACCAAAAATAGAACATTGTAAAATCAATTCAGAATACTGAATAGAGCAAAAGAAATATAACAAAAAGTGAAAAAAAAACCTATGCCTTCAAACAAAAGATAGAAGGAAATCCCCCATATTTGCTATACTGTATATGGTAATCCTGGCAAGAGATGTTGAAATATCTATCCCCAGTAGGTAAGGGGGTAGAGGGCAGGTGGGAGAAGGGTATTTGATTTTCAGCTTGCGCGGAAGTTGGCACACAGGTAATGGTTCTTCTCCAGGCCCAAGCTGCAGGTGCTTACCAAGAAGGCGGTGAATAAGCTGCCTGAGTCCTTCCATTGCTGGATCTCTGAAGCTCTGTTCTCCTCCTGGCCTGCATTGCAGATGCTTACAAAGGGGGGGGGGTGGTGAATAAGCTGCCTGAATCCCTCCATGGCTGGAAATCTGGAGCTCTGTCCTCCTCCTGGCCCGCATTGCAGATAATCTGCTTGAATTCCTACATGGCAGGATGTTCTCTTCCTGGATGGCATTGCAGATGCTTACCAAGAGGGCAGGTGAATGAGCTGCCTGAATCCCTCCATGGCAGGAGCTCTGGATCTCTGTTCTCTTCCTGGCTGGCTTTGCAGACACTTACAAAGAAGGTGGGTGAATAAGCTGCTTGAATCACTCCATGGGCGGAACTCTGGAGCTCTGTTCTCCTCCTGGCCCAAGTTACAGACACTTACCAAGAGAGGGGGTGAATATGCTTCCTGAATCCCTCCATGACAGGAGCTCTGGAGCTATGTTCTCTTCCTGGCCCCTGTTACAGACAGTTACGGGGTGGGGGGGTGGTAATAATCTGCCTGAATCCCTCCATGGCCAGAACTCTGGAGCTCTGTTCTCTTCTAAGCTGCCTGAATCTCTCCGTGGCTGTAACTCTGGAGCTCTGTTCTCTTCCTGGCCCTTGTTACAGACACTTACCAAGAGGGTGGGTGAATAAGCTGCCTAAATCCCTCCGTAGCCAGAACTGTGGAGCTCCATACTCTTCCTGGCCCATGTTGCAGAGCCTTCCCAAGGGGCGGAGTGAATAATCTGCCTGAATCCCTCCATGGCAGGAGCTTGGAGCTCTGTTCTCTTCCTGGGCGGCTTTGCAGATGTTTACCAAATGGTGGGTGAATAAGCTCCCTAAATCCCTCCATGACAGGAGCTCTGGTGCTCTGTTTTCCTGGCCCCTGTTACAGACACATACCAAGAGGGCGGGTGAATAATCTGCCTGAATCCCTCTATGGCCAGAACACTGGAGCTCTGTTCTCCTCCTGGCCCGCGTTATAGATGCTTACCAAGAGGGCAAGTGAATAAGCTGCGTGCATCCCTCCATGCCTGGAACTGTGCAGCTCTGTTCTCCTCCAGACTGACTTTGCAGATGCTTGCCAAGAGGGCGGGTGAATAAGCTGCCTGAATCCCTCCCTAGCCGAAACTCTGGAGCTCTGTTCTCTTCCTGGCTCCTGTCACAGACACTTATCAACTGGGGGGAGGGCGTGAACAATCAGCCTGAATCACTCCATGGCAGGAGCTCTGGAGCTCTGTTCTCCTCCTGGATGACTTTGCAGATGCTTACCAAGAGGGTGGGTGAATAGTCTGCCTGAATCCCTCCCTAGCTGAAATTCTGGAGCTCTGTTCTCTTCCTGGCCATGTTACAGACACTTATCAAGTGGGGGGGGGGAGTTGAATAATCGGCCTCAATCCCTCCATGGCAGGAGCTCTTGAGCTCTGTTCTCTTCCTGGCCGGCATTTCAGAGGCTACCAAGAGGGCGGGTGTACAAGCTGCCTGAATGCCTCCAGACAGGAACTCTGGAGCTCTGTTCTCTTCCTCACAGGTGTTACAGACACTTACCAAGAGGGGGTGTGAATAATCTGACTGAATCCCTCCCTGGCAGTCACTCTGGAGCTCTGTTCTCCTCCTGGCCCGTGTTACAGACACTTACCAAGAGGGAGGGTGCCTGAACCCCTCCAGGGCCGCAAATCTGGAGCTCTCTTGTCTTCCTGTCCCGTGTTACAGACACTTAGGAAGAGGGGCACTGAATAATCTGCCTGAATCCCTCCATGGCCATAACTCTGGAGCTCTGTTCTCTTCCTAGCACGCGTTGCAGACTCTTACCAAGAGGATGGGTGAATAAGTTGCCTGAATCCCTCCATGGCAGGAGTTCTAGAACTCTGTTCTCCTTCAGGCCGGCTTTCCAGACTCTTACCAAAAGGGCAGGCGAATAAGCTGCCTGAATCCCTCCATAGCCGGAACTCTGGAGCTCTGTTCTCTTCCTTGCTCGTGTTACAGAAGTTTACCAAGAGGGTCGGGGGTTAATAAGCTCCCTGAATCTCTCCATGGCAGGAGCTCTGGAGCTCTGTGGGCTTCCTGGCCGGGATTGTAGATGCTTACGAAGAGGGTGGGTGAATAAACTGCCTTAATCCCTCCATAACTGGAACTCTGGAACTCTGTTGTCTTCCTTGCCCATGTTACAGATGCTTACCAAGGGTGGGGGGGGGTGAATAAGCTCCCTGAATCCCTCCATGACAGGAACTCTGGAGCTCTCTTGTTCTCCTGGCCCCAGTTGCAGAGGCTTACCAAGATGGCAGATGTATAAGCTGCCTGAATCCCTCCATGGCTGGCACTGTGGAGCTCTGTTCTCCTCCTGGCCCGCGGTACAGACACTTACCAAGGGGGGAGGGTTGAATAATCTGCCTGAATCCCTCCATGGCCGTACCTCTGGAGCTCTGTTCTCTTCCTTGCCCGTTTTACAGACCCTTACCAATAGGGTGGGTGAATAAGCTGCCTGAATCCCTCCATGGCAGGAAATGTAGAGCTCTGTTCTCCTGGCCTGAGTTACAGATGCTTACCAAGAGTGTGGGTGAACAAGCTGCCTGAATCCCTCCATGGTCGTATCTGTGGACAAAAAAGAATAAAATTTAAAAAGTTTCTTTTCTGTTTAGACCAACAGAAAGTTTCTGCCATTCAGTGCAAGCTTGAAAAGCACTATTTCATACTAAGTATTTCCTAGTAGAAATGAGTACATATCTCGTTATCTACTCCCCTGTTCCATTGTAAATCTTTATACAAATACCATATTTTGATTAATTGTATCTTGCTTTGAAAATAGAAAACCTAAGATATAATTATTTAACTAATTAAATTATACATTTTCCAATCATGTAAGCCAAATGTTGTTTCCACACAGTATTGAGACATATCTTTGAGTGTATTTTAAGTGTTGTTTTTGAACTCTAATATGCTGAGGTCATTTCAACAAGGTTATTTGCTGTAATCTACATTTACTGTTGCCAAACAGGAATATTTCATTAAGACTTATATCAAATAATTATATAAAGCAACATGCAGTCAATAGATAAAGTAATGAATTCCTAAAACAGGAATATTTCATTAAAATCATATGAAATAATTATATTTAGCAACACACAGAGAGCAGACAGATATACACTAGATATATAATATGATATTATAGGTAACCATATCAGTAAAAGAAGAAACCTAACCTATGTATCTCTTTCTCAAAAGAAAAAATGAAAAATTGTTTATCTGATTTTTATTATAAAATTAAAGACCTAGATGAGTTAAAAGAATTTGGAAAAAGTACCAGAGTGGAAAGCTCATGTTATTTGGTTTCAAAATACATTATGAGACATAGTTGATCCTGATTATGTAGCATAGGCACGAGGACAGACATTTAGGTAAGTGGAGAATAATGTTTCTAGAAATTACATATATGCTAAGAATAAGTTACTGAACCAAATATAGTACATTCAACAAAATATTAAAAATATTGGACATACTTGAACAAATGAATCATTTTTAAATTTGTAACAATTATGAGTTGTCAGTATTTGATCCTGTTATCTGTAGGGTACAGTAATAACCATATCAATTTTTGAAGAGCTCTTCACATGATTTTGTTACTCTACCATCTTGTCTGAAATCTTTGTGTCCACACAAAGGCAGTTTCCAAATTTCTTGTACACTATGCAGTGTTCTTTGTTTAATAAAGAAAGATACAAACCTCCCATCATGTGCTTTCTTTACTCAGCAATGGTAAAAATGTTTAGTTGATGATGTTATTTCCAGTATCAGAGAAGTCTATAAAGAGGATGTATGGGTTTACATTTTTAAAATTACTGTAAAAAACATATTCACATTAACTCCCTCCAGAATGCCCCTGCTCTTTTAAAATACACTTATTTCATCATTTTTGTCACTCTGTGAAGCAGTTCTGAGCGTTTTCTTTCCTGACTGTCTTTTGTTGCACTGTGATGGCTGCCTTGATGTCCTGAATCAGTTCAAAACGTTTAATGTCATGGCCATTATGACTGAGGGGGAGCCAGAACTTGCACAGTGCCTGATGCAGTGGGTGAAGTGGATGAGTACATACTATAGTGCTTTCGTTAGCTCCTCTCTGTTGGATGGCAGTGTTATTGTATTTTTTTGTTTGTTTGTTTTTAGGTCCTGGGGATTGAACTCATGACCTGCACCATATCTTGTAAAGACATTCAAAAATAAGACATCCAGAACTGTTTCAGAATGTGACCACGAGTGGATAAGTGCTTTTGCGAAGAATATTTTGATGGTGACTAGTGAGAATGTCTTTTTCTTTAACAAATTTTTAATTTTAAATGTTCATCACAGTGTTCAGTACATCCTTGTATTTGAATTATTACTTGGCCTACTATCTGAAATTGTTTGCATTATTCCTTGACTTTTACAAATTTCTGTTCTCTAAAAAGAACATAATGATCTTCCTTCAAAGTTCAAAAACTTTCTTGTGATTATATGCAACATTTTATAAGACACTTTACCATAATTTTGTATCAATATAATTGTTAAAATTAAAACATAATTAGAATTACGAGATGATTATATGTTTAAAGGTTTTTTTATGCTATGATTTTCCAACTTTGCTTAGGAAATTTGAGATTTATACTCCTAAAAGAATTCTAAGTTGGTGCCTTTGTTTCCACCCATTCAAATATCAAATGTGACCATGATTTCTTTTCCCCAATTGACAAATATAAGTGGTATTTTTTTACATGTGGAATATTGGCAATTTCTCATAACACAAAATGCAGTCATCGATTTTTAGAGATTCTTGAATCTTGTATTTGAATTGTTGTCATTTCATTGGTACATTTGTCATTCTTTTTTAGTTTTATCCCTGAAATATAAATGCATTTTCACAAAATTTAACATTATGAATAAGTCTGATGTGCAAAAGTATAATTAGTATAATCAACTTTGTAATTCTATAGCTGTATAGTTTTATTTGTAGACATGTAAGTTTTTCCATAAGCTATATTACATATAAATATAAATATAACATATATTTTATAAAATATATTAGTTCGCAACTTTTGAAGATTGCTTGAACTTATTTGTTAGGAATTATTAGATAGGAATTTCTCTAAAGGAAAATTCTAGGTAACTGTTAAGAAAATTTCAAGAATTTATGAAGCAAATTTGTTTTCTAAAATATATACTTTCAATATTTCTAGTCTCCCAATTTCTCATGAAAACAAAAAAGTTAATAAAGCATAAAAAATCATCTCCCTACTGTGTTTAAAAGTCAGAGTCACATTGAACAGTATTCTACTTAATTTCATAAAATGGCTAACTCAGTTTATAAATAGCAAATAAACAATTTCTTCCAACAGGATAAATGAATAGACTACAATGTCATTTCATTATGTAAAAATAAATTCATCATACTGATGACTTATCTTCACCAAAAAGTGAGTTTCTAAATAGTCCAGAGAAAAATAATATATTATATTAACGTATATTTTGTATAACTTACACGTTAAAATATTTAAGTTGACTCCCTATAGTTTTAGAATTAGCAATGTATTGATATCATTCAAACACTTAAAAAGGATGGTTATATTTAATAACATTTAAGTGTAAGTATGATAAATCTGATTTAGGGTAAAAAATCAAAGTCTAATGTTCATTCTAAATTTCCTTCTGCCCTTAATTTATTAGAGGATTATGAATTATATAACATTTTTCCTATAAAAATGGAAGAACTTTACTGTATTATCTCCAAACTATATCTAATACTACACTATTATTTGTTCTCAATTTTAGAGTTAATCCCTGTGATGGTTTATGACTGTGGCCCCCAGGCCTCATGAATTTGCACTGTGCATTTGTGATTAGTTCATTATCTAGTGCTTGATGGTGTCAGTGCTACACCCACATAGGGGTGGAACCAGGATGTAATGTAATGGCAAGAAGAAGGTGTGTCTCACTCTTTTGCTGGTGTCTGCCTTGCTGTTTGCAGCTGCCATGAACTGCGGCCCTGCCATGCCACACTGCTTTGGAGCCAACTGAGTATGGACTGAAACCTCCAAAAACTGTAAGAAATACACCTTTCCTTTCTTAACCTGGTGCATCAGGTATTTTGTTTCAGTGATGAGTAAAAAGTAGCTAAGACAATCCCTAAAACTGACCACATTATTTTTAGTATTTAACACATTCTTTAATTTAATGTAATATTTAAAATGCTTATGTGCCTGCCAGGTTCTTTTTTAATCAACTGTCAATTTTCCACATCAGTTTTATAGATGAATGAGTGATTCTCCATAAATTATATAGCTATCAAAGGTAAAGCCAAGACTTCTAACTACAGATCCTTGCAATATTCAAATGCAGTATAGAGAATTTACTTTTTAGAGATTGTGCATAATGCAAACATTTTAACTTTAAGTGTCTTCACTAATGGTGAAACAATAATAACACTGGAATTAGATACTAAAGTAGCTGATCTAGTTTTACATTGAAATTAATTATTTATAGGATCACAATGCTTAATTTTATTGGCTAGAAAAGGTCAGTGACCATCTAATTTTTCATATTATCTTGGTTATTAGAGGAATGTATTTGCTCTGCACTCAGAGCTCATTAAAGATGTATAATCTAAAATTTTGACCTTCAATATTTATCCTCTGATCCTGAGCATATTGTTCCTTTTGCGTTTTCTTTTCAGAAGAAGATGAAAAAGAATTCTTGTTCTTTAAAGATCAGACAGCTTTTTCAAACAAATACTAATATCATTAATAGTGAAGCATTAGAGTGAAGTATCATGTGTTCAAATTTTTGAGACCAAGTTTAACTTGGGAAGTTAAAGAGAGTCTGACAGCCCTCTTACTATAATTGTAGCAGGGAGTACTCATTATGTCTACCAAATTTACCCCAAATTCTTATGTATGAGAAGCTTTTCAATTCATTGGCACAATGTGTAAATCATCATTGTAGCCAACTCATTCTTTCAGCCAATTTAGAATATGTACAGGGTAACATATATTTTTCTAAGCTCCAAAGTTACAGCATACTTTTAATTCAGAGACATAGCCCCTGTGTTAATGTTGGAAGATGCACTGACCAGACAGTTTTAAATAATATAAAAATGAAATTGTGTGACAAATTGAATGTACAAGTTGTTGCATAAGTGAAAAAATACAAAAGCAACAAAAGTTCTGAGTATTTACTCACATCTTTTTCCATGATACAAAGATATTATTGCAGTCAACTTACATCAGAAGCAAAATTAGTTGAGTAAGATAACATAGGCCGGGGACTGGGGATTTAGCTCAGCGGCATAAGCGCCTGCCTTGCAAGCAGGCAGTCGTGAGTTCGATCCCTGGTACCGATAAAAATGAAAAAGACCAAAAAAAAAAAAAAAAAAAAGATAACATAGGCCAAATACAAATGTCCTTGTTCAGGCTGATGCTGTACTGAGGAGAGGCTTGTATCTATCCTCTCAACACACTAATATCACTTCCTTTGGATGCTGATTAGAAGTGGGACTCCTGGATCACATAATAGTTCTATTTTAAGTAATTTCTATGAAATTCCATATTGTTTCTATGATGGTTACACGACTCACATAATTTAAATTGCCACCAACAGGATGTAAGTATTCCTTTTCTCCCACACTTGCTTTTTTCTTTTTGATAACAGGCATCCTAGCAGGAAGGAGGGGATATTTCACTGAGGATTTTATTTACCTTTTCTAGATAACTGGTGCTGGTAACTGTTTTTTTCACATACATGTTGGTAACATTTATGCCTTCTTTTGAGAAATATCTATTTCAATTTTTATGCATTTAGAGTGGACTCCTTTCTTGCTGTAGATTTATTTGAATTTCTCACATATTTTGGATTTCAACTTCTTGTCTATGTGTGCTTGAAAATATTTTACCCCTTATCCTAGAATATCTTATCATTCTATTGATTGTGTCTTTTTCTGTGCAGAAGCTATTTAGTTTGATGCAATACCATTTGTCTAATTTTGTTTTTGTGGCCTATGCTTTTGGTACCACATAAAAAATTTACATCAGATTTGTCTCTCCTGTGAGAACAGAGAAAGCCTGGGAAACACAGATGCAATAAAGAAAAATGTGCTTGTGAAAGAATCCAAGAGATAGCTTGTGAAAAGATGAGGAAAATTGGTGAGCACTTGCTATTTCAGTCAAATCTAAAAGTTTTAAGCAACAGCTTCTACTAATTTTTGTTGTTGTTTCTACAGTTGTTTGAGCAAATAGAAATAACCAGTAACTCTCCCTACATTAGCATAAAACATATCTGACACTGATGTAAGAAAAGCAAGATGATTTCGTTAGCAGTTTTATTCAGACATCTCTCATCAGACTTTCTGCTCAGGTTGCCATAAGACAGCACCACAGGCTGGTGTCTCAAGCCACTGAAATGTATTTTATGACATTTTTGGAGACAGGAAAACTAAGTCAAAATGCCAACGCAGCCTGTTTCTGGAGCAGCCTTCCTTCTGGATGTGGATGTGTGGAGGGCTATGTCTTTGCTGTGTCCTCGCATGGCTTTCCCTCTGTGCAAATCCACTAATGTCTCTTTTTGTTCTTTTTTGTATTTATTAGTCCAATTTTAATTTTTATTATTTTGAAGGTAGCAAAATACAACCGAACAAGACAGAGCAAAGCCAACTGAGACAGTGCAGTGAAACTGGTACAGAAAATCACAGCAGGTTACTGGGATAACAGTAATAGGTACCATACTATATCTCACTATCTTCACAATAGTTGTCCATTCCATCAGGTATAGAAAAATCAAACCAAATACAGAACATTATAGAACTTACCAAAACAGAATATTGACTAGAGCAATATAATTAATCAGAACAAAGCAAAACAGTGATAACAATATTTGCCTTCAAAGAGATGGTAAAAGGAAATCCCCTCTATTTGCTATATTGCATATGGTCAAGCTCCTTACCAAATAGGAGCCAGAGTTCTTTTTGTTCTCATAAGAACATGAATTCTGTGATCTCCAAACTCTATCCTTATGGTTTAGTTTCACATTACTTCCTTGAAGAACTTATTTGCAAGTGTAGTTCCTTTTTTAACAGAAATTTAGGGATGTAACGTAGTACATAATTGACATTGAGTTCAGGAGACATGGAGAAATAAAGAGATGAGAAACAGAGATTTCTGTGGAGTCAGTCACATATATAAGGGACTATTACAGAAGACTTGAAGAGGGACATGATTACTTTTATAAAATCAGGGCAGAATCTACAGGGAAAAGAGGCTGCAGGGCCCTAAGGAATGATACTGTGAGGAGTGAAGTTTTGACATAGAGCTTTAAACAGAAGTAAGGCTCTGGTGGGACTGGAGATGAAAGTCTTCAAATTCATATGACAGTTTTGTAGGGGGCTGAAGTATAATTTTTAGGAAAATAAGTCTGGTATAAAATGAAAAGCTTTTCTGCTGGGAATATATAGACAGCTGTTACTTGCTTCATAGATAAGGAGAAAAGATTGGAAGACAAATTGGAAAAATTATGAAGGAAATGAATTTAAAACAGCAATAGATGAAGAAATAAATGCTAGAAGATTATCACACAGAACAAAAATCAAAAATAGACACTGTACATTAGATGAATTACATGTTATTATAAATAGAATTTTATCTCTGAAACATTTTGCCTCACTGTGCTTAAGAAAAAATGATCTCATAATGTACCATACAGCATTCTAGTTCCAGACATTATTTGAATTGTCACACAATTAATTTATACCATAAATATTGGCAATTATTTATAGATAAATTATCTAAAATATGCTACTTTTGATTAAGGAAATCAATTCAATTTCTCTTCATTATTCATTGTGATATTTTATATATTTCTTTTTTACAAAAGAGCTCTCATCGATGATTTCTAAACTGAAAATAAAAGAGCATATAAAGTCTCAGTATAAATGTACATATTCTCATGCCACATTTCTTGGTTTTTCAGCTCAAAATACTTGGTTGTGATAGAAAAAATTTCTGAAGAATTGAGAAAAATATTTCTAGGTCTTGTATTGACTGTGTGTTGAAAGAAATGAATAGTAAATAAATAGTAGTACTTGTTTTGAAAATAACATCATCAATTATATATAAGAATAAACAAATAAACCAGGAATAAATAGTATCTGTTTCATGCTAGAAACTAAAGTATCCTCTAATTAAAAATGTTAATAATATATAGCTAACCCTGAGCCATCTATTGGAAAAATAATTGTGATTGAAATTTCAGTTAATTCAAAATAATAAATTTAAGTATCAATTTAAAATAGGCTAAAATAGAAAATTTATGCTGTAAGAAACTATTGATAGGCCTTTATAAACAAAGATAATCTTATTCAGTTCTTTACTTTGTTACATGAAAATGTTGGTATTTAAACCAGGTGTGGTGGCACCCTCCTGTAATCCCAGCACTCTGGAAAATGAGGTAGGATGATTGTTGCAAGTTTGAGACAAGCCTAGGATACAAAGTGAGCTCAAGGCCAGCCTGAACTGCATAGTGAGACCCTATCTCAAAAAAAAAAAAAAAGAGAGAGAGAGAGAAATAAAAACTTGGTGTTTAGTAATTTGCAGTTTAACTTAATTAAAGCTGAATTAGAATTCAAATTACCAAACTTAAATCCAATTTTTCTTGCTAAAAATTTTTGCCTCAAACATGTTTTCAGAAACAACATAAACTTAATTCATACTAAATACTCATTTTCATGCTCAATACCAAAGATATAAATATGAGCATAAATGAAGTCTTGCTTTTAAATAGTTCATTGTCTAGAGTGTACTATAGACAATGAAGTGAACTGTTGGGAGCCGCTGAAACAGGAAACTGAACACACATGCAGGGTGGCCGCACAGCCAGAGAAGGATAAGATAATGGCTGGCTCCAACTCCAGTTAACTAAACAAAGACTGTAGCTGCAGACATTTCACCCCCATAGTGAAATGCAACAGTCAGATCTTCTCTTAAGATACTTATATTTGTTAATGTAATTTGTTACTTGCACAGTCCTTGAGCCACTCCCAAGGTCTGCTCAGTTTTCTGCATTTTCCAATCTAATCCCCTAAATAAATACTGGCCATCCAGAGACATCTCCTGGCTTAGCCACCAGAGTCCCCCAACTCTGTAGAGGGGTTTAATCCCTCTACAGAGGGATTATCTCATTTACTTAAGCCTTTATTATACACTCCTTTGGGAAATCAGGGATCTAGGCATCTCCCCAGTAGTGAACAGTCACACCAAGAGCTCGGACCATGCAAGATCAGCAGAAGAAAAGTCATTTCAGACTTGCTGCATGATGGGTGGCACCATGACATAGCAATGAATGCACTAGGATTGTCACCCCAGAGACTGTGGTGAGGGTAGAGTGAGAAGAAAACTCATTTTGTTGGGCTCATCCTCAAAACCCAGGAAATCCTTCACATCTTTTTCTATTTAATTTGCTAAGAAAGTAGGTAATAATGTTTTATAAAATAAAAGAAGACAAAGGGGTGCTGGGGATTTAGCTCAGCAACATAAGCTCCTGCCTGGCAAGCATGAGGTCATGAGTTCGATTCCCAGTACCAGAAAAAAAAAAGTAGAAGAAGAAAAGAGATGATGTTTCATAACGTCTAACCCAGGCCTTTTCATGCTTAAGTACAATTTGCCTTGTCCTGATTCTGTTACTGTGAGTCTGTCACAAGCTCAGCTACTGGTCTTTGCCTTCTCACTTCTCCTCCTCTTTGATGTCTAAGTTCATGTGTGCTGATCTCTGTCTAAGCAATGAGACTCCACTTCTGCCTCCATTCATCACCATAGGCCACTTTCAAGAAGAGGAGGCACTGAGTATGGTTTGTCGGCATGGGAGGATCTCCCTATGACAACAGTCTTCTTATTTCTGTGCATCCCCTCCCCATTGTAAAGCTGTGGCCTTCGGGGTTCTCATATGTAGTGGTCAGAAGAATAAAACAAAATTTCCAGTAACCTTTGTTGACTAGCCTTTTCCCTTTGTACGTGGTGAATCTCATGAACTTCACTTGTAATTACACTTTGTGACAAAAGGAAGATTGTGCAGTAGGGATTGATCTGTTGAAATCAATGGACCGCCTAAAAGCAGTCTTTTCTGCTTGGAGCAGAAGAGGACTTAAAGGGACTGACTGGGGTGACAGGTACTTGATATCAGGCAACTTCTCTGTTTCTGAGATGGAGAGAATTGAATGACAGAGACCTGAGAGTTTTCTCTAGGATCTGAGAGATGTGCCTTATTTCCAGGAGGTAAGGAAACAGGCACACTGTACTAAAATGGCAAGGACATAAATCCTTCCTGCAATGAATGAGCATGGAAGAAGACTCCAAGTTCAGATCAAAACTAAGAACAATCCTTATAGGAGAGAACCTATGAATGCAATGCCTGGACATCTGACCTGCACATTTTATAAAATAATACATTCCTGTTAAAAATCAATAAATTTGAAGTAATGTTTTAAAGAAATAAATAAAAATTAGGACCTCAAGTTACCTACATGCACCATTCAATGTGTGAAAACTCTGAACTGATATTACCAGCTGAGACTTCTTTAATTTATGCCTACCTTCTTTAATTTAATTTATGATGCTGGGCAGATTTGGGGCGGCTGCATCCACCTCCCTGCGGGTGTGGAGGACTGTGGATATCTCAACAAGCAGGGGAGCATCACAGGTTCCAGAGGCCCCACGGCCTGTGGTAAGTGCTCAGTGCACTCTGCCCAAAGCCCAGACTGTTCGGGACCCTCCAGGCTTCTGGGTGCAGTGAAGTGGATAAGTGAGTTTGAGGCATCGACATCTGCCTCCCCAACCGGCTGCGCTTGGAGATCTGTGGAGCTTCCAACAAGCAGGTGGGCACAGTGTCCCTGAAGCCCAGCTTATCTGGAACTATGGAGTTCTAAACAGGCAGAAGAGGGCTATTGGTTCTACAGGGCCACTGGCTTGGGGTAACTGGGTGCCAGAGTCTCAGGAGCTGTGAACATAGAAGGGGATTTCCAACAGACCCTGAGGAAGCTTTGAAATAACTCCTGAACCACAGAAATATAGGAAAATGACAAAACGAAAGACCAAATTACAACCTCAAACCTCCAGCCCATCTCAAGAAACCCTAGAAGCAATGTATATAGAAGAAAATATATGCCATTCACCTCAAATATCAGACATAATAGCGACTGAAATTAACAAGCAACTCCAGAAAGCTTTAAAGGAATTCAAACTCGAAATAAGCTCCCAGGTAAAAGAAGAAATGATAAAAGAAATGAAAGAGATTCTGAATATGTCTAACGAAAATGCAGTTAAAAAATTGGAGGAACTAAACAAAAAGATAGAATTCCTAGATGAGCAATATAAGAAACAAACAGAATACATAATACAGATGCAGAGAGATATACAGGAAAAAAAAATCTCCACTGAAAGTTGTAAAAATCGCCTCAATGAAAGTGAAGATAGAATTTCAGACCTTGAAGACAGGATTGCAGCTAGTGAACAGGAAAGGAAAGATCTTTTAAAAGACTTCTAGCACAAACAAGTCAAGAAGAGCATGGAGTGAAGTATTCCAGATCCTAAAGCAAAATGATTTCCAACCTAGACTGATGTATCTTGCAAAACTATCATTCAAAATTGATGGTGAAATATGATACTTCCATGACAAAGAACAGCTGAAGAACTTCATGAACACCAAACCAACCCTGCAAAAAATATTGAAAGACAGTTTAGACTCATAAAGGAAAAAACCACTGAGCAAAGCAGATAATTAAACACAACAGAAAGATAAAGATGCAACAGCAGAGAGATAACATGTCAACAATAAACCAGCATTTAACAGTAATAACCATTAATGTAAATGGTCTCAATGCACCAATCAAAAGAAACGGACTAGCAGAATGGATCAAGAAACAAAATCCAACCATATGCTGTTTAAAGGAAACCCATCTAACCCAGAAGGATACTCACAGACTGAAAGTCAAAGAATGGAAAACAATACCTCATGCAGCAGGAATCCAAAAAAAAAAAAAAAAAAAAAAAAGCAGGAGTAGCCATTCTGTTTGCAGACAATGTGAACTGTAAAAGAACAATGACCATTAAAGACAAAGAAGGTCACAACATACTCGTAAGGGAAAAACTCCAAGAGGAAGAGATAACTATCTTAAATATATATGCACCAAACTCCAGAGCACCCAGTTATATAAAACAACTATTAACAGAAATGAAAACTCAAATTATCAGTAACACAATTATAATAGGAGACCTTAATACACCATTGACACCAACCAGACAGAAAATGAACAAAGAAATAACAGAACTGAATCACACCTTGCGAACAAATGGATTTGATAGACATATACACAATGTTCCACCCAACAACATCAGAATACACATTCTTCTCAGCAGTACATGGATCATTCTCAAAAATAGACCATATATTAGCTCACAGAACATATTTTTAAAAATGGAAAAGAGTTGAAATCATCCCTTGCATGTTATCGGATCATAGCGATCTGAAATTAGAAATTAATGATAAAAGATACTGCAAAAATCCTGCAAACACATGGAAACTGAATAAGACACTCTTGAGTAATCAATGGGTCACAGAAGAAATTAAAGAAGAAATTCAACAATACCTAAAAGAAAATAAAAATGCAGATACAACTTACATGAATTTGTGAGATGCAATGAAAGCCATCCTCAGGAAAATTTATTGCACTGAGTTCCCACATTAGGAAAACAGAATGAATACAAATAAATAATTTGATGATACACCTCAAACAGCTGGAAAAAGAAGAGCAAGTCAAGCCCAAAGCCAAATGAAGAGAGGAAAGTATAAAAATCATAGCAGAAATCAATGCAATAGAGACTAAGAAAACAATCCAAAGAATTAACAAATCAAAGAGTTGGTTCTTTGAAAGAATAAATAAAATCGATAAGCCCCTAGGCAAACTTATTTTAAAAAGGGAAGAAAAAGCTCAAATTCATGCAATAAGAAATGAAAAAGGTGAAATCACTACAGACTCCACAGAAATACAGAAGATCATCAACACCTATTTCAAAAATGTCTACTATCAAAAGTTTGATAACACAGAAGAAATAGACAGATTCTTAGAAATATATGAAGTATCAAAGCTAGATCAAGAGGATGTAAAACTGCTGAATAACCGAATCTCTGTTAATTAAATTGAAAATGTTATTAAGTCCTTACCTACAAAGAAGAGCCCAGGCCTGGATGGATTTACTGCAGAATTCTACAAGAAATACAAAGAAGACCTAATGCCAACACTCCTCAAACTATTCAATGAAATTGAAAGGGAAGCAATCCTTCCTAAGTTGTACCTGGAAGCAAATATTACTCTAGTACCAAAACCTGAGAAAGACCCAACTAAAAAACAGAACTTAAGTCCAATCTCCCTAATGAACACAGATGCAAAAATCCTCAATAAAATATTGGCAAATAGGATCCAGCAAATCATCAAGAAGATTATACCCCATGACCAAATAGGACTCATCCCAGGATGCAAGGATGGTTCAACATACGTAAATCAATAAATGTAATCCACCATATCAATAAAGCCAAAAATATGAATCTCATGATCATTTCTATAGATGCAGAAAAAGCCTTCGATAAGGTCCAACATTCATTCATGATAAGAACTTTACAGAAAATTGGAATAGTTGGTCTTTACCTCAATATAATAAAGGCGATTTGTGACAAACCAACAGCCAGCATCATACTAAATGGCCAAAAATTGAAAGCCTTTACTTTAAAATCAGGCACAAGACAAGGATGTCCTTTACCACCTCTGCTATTTAATATAGTACTGGAAGTATTAGCCAGAGCAATTAGACAAGAGAGAAAAATAAAAGGGGTAAGGATAGGAAAAGAAGAAGTTAAATTGTCATTATTTGCAGATGACATGATACTCTACATAGAAGAACCCCTAAACTCCATTGAAAGACTCTTATATATAATAAATAAATTCAGTAATGTAGCTGGATATAAAATCAATACTCAGAAATCAATAGCATTCTTATACACTAACAACAAAATCACAGAGAGGAAAATAAAAGAAACCACACACTTCACATTAGCAAGCAAAAAAAAATGAAATATTTAGGAATTACTCTTACAAAAGAAGTGAAAGACCTATACAGGGAAAATTATAATACACTGAAAAATGAAATTGAAGATGATCTCAGAAAATGGAAAGACATCCCTTGCTCATGGATAGGAAGAATTAACATTATGAAAATGGTCATTCTCCCAAAACTGTTATACAGATTCAATGCAATCCCAATAAAAATACCATCAACATACCTTACAAATCTAGAGAAATCACTCCTAAAATTCGTCTGGAACCAGAAGAGATCTAGAATAGCAAAGGCAATTCTAAGCAGCAAAGGCAAGACAGGAGGCATCACAATCCCTGACTTGAAGTTATACTACAAAGCAACAGTAGTAAAATCAACATGGTACTGGAATCAAAATAGAGCCGAAGATCAATGGAATAGATTAGAAGATACAACCACAACTACAAACACACTCAACCACCTTCTCTTTGATAAAGGATCCAAGCAAGTCACTGGAAGAATGACAGTCCCTTTAATAAATGATGCTGGAAAAAGTGGCTCTCTATTTACTGAAAATTAAAGCTAAACCCATGCCTATCACTATGTACTAAATTAAAACCTAAATGGGTCAAAGATCTGAATATTAAAACATAAACCCTAAATCTATTGGAAGACAAATTTCGTAGAAACCTTGAAGACATAGGGGTAGGTAGAGAATTCATGAACAGGACTCAAACCGCACAGGAAATACTTCCCAGAATCAATAACTGGTACCACTTCTTATTAAAAAGTTTCTGCATGTCAAAAGAAATCTCCAGCATAGTGAAAAGAAAACCCACAAACTGGGAATAGATTTTAGTGAACTCTCTCTCAGATAAGGGACTCTTGTCTAAAACATATAAAGAATTAAAAAAACTCAGACCCCCAAAATTCAAAGATCCAATCCAAAAATGGGCATCTGAGATGAATATGTACTTCTCAGATGAAGAAATACAAATGGCACATAAATACATGAAAAAATGTTCATCATCATTGGTCATTAGAGAAATGCAAATTAAAACCACACTGAGATACCATCTCACTCCTGAAAGAATGGCCAAGATGAAGAAAACCAGCAACAACAAATGCTGGAGAGGCTGTGGGGAAAAAGGAACTCTCCTACACTGTTGGTGGGAGTGTAGACTGGTTACATCCATTGTGAAGGTCAGTCTGGAGATTTCTCAAAACCTGGGATTGGAAGTCCCATTTATTCCAGCTATTCCACTTCTAGGCATATTCCCAGAAGAACTGAAAGCATCATACCACAGTGATATATGAGCACCTATGTTTATAGCAGCACAATTTGTAATCGCCAGATCTTGGAAACGACCCAAGTGTCCATCAACTGAGGAATGGATAAAAAAGTTGTGGTATTTCCATACAATGGAGTATTATTCAGCTATAAAGAAGGGTAACATTGAGGTATTTATCAATAAATGGGCGCAGCTTGAGACCATACTCATAAGTGAAATAAATCAGTCTTGCATGTGTGAATACCAAATAGTTTCCCTAATGTAAGTAATGATTCAAATATATAAAAGTATGTGGTGATCATGATTCCCCATTATGTGGACTTGAAGCCTTATAAAGATTTCACTTATTAATTGGGAAGGCTCTATTCTGGGCTTCTTGATATGGAAATATTTGAAGCGATAGTATATTAAATTATATTCAAACATTTCAAGGAAAAAGACAGACACTATGGTAACTACTATTAAATCAGGTTATTTGGTGATGAAGCACTAGGTTGCTGAAACAGTCATGCTTTGACCTGTATTGTTATGTTGTTATGTCCTCTTTTATCTAAATCTCTCCCTTATTCATTAAAAAATTATTGAGTTATTTTTTATGGCTTTTTTTAATTAAGGGGAAAAATGAAGAAAATTAGCAGGATATATTATAGTAACTTTTTTGATTTCCTATTAACTTGTTTTGAAGTCCTGTAATACTCTCACTATCTTGTTTTGACTGATTAGACTCTGTTCCATTCTTTATGATAGTATCTAGTTTGAGGGTATAGGCAACTACTTTGAAGGCAATAAGATTCACTAAGATGCCCATTCTGGTTTGACTATTATCTCTTTTGGAAGTCCTGTAATGTTTACAATGTTTAAGTTTTATTGGTCTTGTTCTCTGCTGTTTCTTCGAATTTATAATACCTAATGAAATAGACAATTCTTTTAAGGAAACAAGAGGCCTTATGGTAACCATTGTTGATAACCTTGTACTCTGTTTTTACATCATGTACTCTGTCTATCCTTGGTTTTGACTGACAGCTTTGTTTTGCCATATTTGACTTTATTCTCTCCCAAAAATAGTAATAAGAACTAAGGATTAATAAAACCCAAAATGTGTAAATTTTGATGTAAAAAAGAGAGGGGGAAAAGTGCACTAAAGCATACAACAGCAAGTGTGTTTAGGGGTGTTAAATAGCTGACCCTATTAATGTTTTTAGTTGGATCATTGAACACAACTGTTTGCAGTCTCTCCGTTTGAATGTTCACTTTGTATGCTTTGATACTGTGACTTGAGCAACTATCTCTAAGATGATAATGTGTAATCTATTAACTGGTGATTTCTTACTGTTTTTTTTTTTTTGTAGTTCTTTATTACTTGTACCCTTACACCACTTTGTTTTGTTTTGTTTTTTCTCTTTTTTCTTTTAAATAAAATTTTAAAAAATATAGTACTGGAAATACTAGCCAGATCAATTAGAAAAAAGGGAGAAATAAAAAGGGTAAAGATAGGAAAAGAGGAAGTTAAATTATCATTATTTGCATATTACATGATACTCTATATAGAAGACCTCCAAAACTCTGTTGAAAGACTTCTAGATATAATGAATGAATTCAGCAGTGTAGCTGGATATAAAATCAATACTCAAAAATTAATAACATTCCTACACTCTAACAACAAAATCACAAAGAAAGAAATAAGAGAGGCCAAACCCTTCACACTAGCAACCAAATAATTAAATATTTAGAAATTATTCTTACAAAAGAAGTGAAACATATATATAGGTGAAATTATAATACACTGAAATAAGAATTTGAAGAGGATCTCACAAAAGGGAGACATACCTAGCTCGTGGTAGTAAGAATAAATATTGTGAAAATAGCCATTTTCCCAAAACTGTTATACAGATTCAATGCAATCTCAATAAAAATACCACAACATACTTCACAGACCTAGAGAAATCACTTCTAAAATTTGTCTGGAATCAAAAGATGCATAGAATAGCAAAGACATTTCTAAGCAGCAAAGACAAGGCAAAAGGCATCGCAATCCCTGACGTGAAGTTGTATTACAAAGCAACTGTAGTAAAATCAACATGATACTTGAATAAAAATACAGCCAAAGATCAATGGAATGGATTAGAAGACACAACCACAACTACAAACACACTCAACCACCTTATCTTTGTTAAAGGGACCAAACATGATTACTGGAAGAACGACAGTCTCATGGTTTTTTTTAAATTTTATTTAAAAGGAAAAGGAGAAAAAACAAAACAAAACAAAGCAGTGTAAGGGTACAATTAATACAGAATTACAAAAAAAAAAACAGTAAGAAATCACCAGTTAATAGATTACATATTATCACCTTAGAGATAGTTGCTCAAATCACAGTATCAAAGCATAAAAAGTAGACAAACAGTGAGACTGCAAACAGTTGTGTTCAATGATCCGACCAAAAACATTAATATGATCAGCTATTTAACACCCCTAAATAACTTGCTGTCATATCCTTTAGAGCTCTTTGTTCCCTCTCTTTTTTGCAACAAAATTTACACATTTGGGTTTTTATTACTCGTTAGTTCGTATTACTTTTTTAATTGGGAGAGAATAAAGTCAAATATGGCAAAACAAAGCTGTCAGTCAAACCAAGGATAGACATAGCACATGATATAAAACAGAGTACAAGGTTATCAACAATGGTTATCAACAAAGTCTCTTGTTTCCTTAAAAAGAATTGTCTATCTCATTAGATATTATAAAGTTGAGCAAAACAGTACAGAACAAGAACAAAAAAACTTAAGCATTGTACACATTACAGGACTTCCAAAGGAGACAATAGTCAAATCAGAATGGGCATCTTAGTGAATCTTATTGCCTTCGAAGTAGTTGCCTATACTCTCAAACTTGATACTATCAGAAAGAATGGAACAGAGTCTAATCAGTCAAAACAAGATAGTGGGAGTATTACAGGACTTCAAAATCAGTTAATAGGAAATCAAAAAAAGTTACTATTATATATTCTGCTAATTTTTAAAAGTTTTCCCCTTAATTAAAATAACAAGAAATAACTAATTTTTTTAATGAATAAGGGAGAGATTGAGATAAAACAGGACATAACAATATAACAATACAGGTCAAAGCATGACTGTTTCAGCAATCTAGTGCTTCACCACCAAATAACCCGACTTAATAGTAGTTACCATAGTGTGTATCTTTTTCCTTGAAATATTTGGATAAAACTTCATATACTATAGCTTGAAATATTTCCATATCAAGAAGCCCAGAATAAAGCCTTTCCAATTAGTAAGTAAAAACTTTATAAGGCTTCAAGGCCACATAATGGGGAATCATGATCACCACATACTTTTATATATTTGAATCATTACTTACATTAGGGAAACTATTTGGTATTCACCAATGCAAGACTGATTTATTTCACTTATGAGTATGGTCTCAAGCTGCGCCCATTTATTGATAAATATCTCAATGTGATCCTTCTTTATAGCTGAATAATACTCCATTGTATGGAAATACCACAACTTTTTTATCCATTCCTCAGTTGATGGACACTTGGGTTGTTTCCAAGATCTGGTGATTACAAATTGTGCTGCTATAAAAATAGGTGCACATATATCGCTGTGGTATGATGCTTTCAGTTCCTCTGGGAATATACCTAGAAGTGGAATAGCTGGAATAAATGGGACTTCCAATCCCAGCTTTTTGAGAAATCTCCAGACTGACCTCCACAAAGGCTGCCCCGGACTACACTCCCAGGAACAGTGTAGGAGAGTTCCTTTTTCCCCACAGCCTCTCCAGCGTTTGTTGTTGTTGGTTTTCTTGATCTTGGCCATTCTTTCAGGAGTGAGATGGTATCTCAGTGTGGTTTTAATTTGCATTTCTCTAATGACCAATGATGATGAACATTTTTTCATGTATTTATTTGCCATTTGTATTTCTTCATCTGAGAAGTGCGTATTCATCTCAGATGCCCATTTTTGGATTGGATCTTTGAATTTTGGGGGTCTGAATTTTTTAATTCCAATACCATGTTGATTTTACTACTGTTCTTTTGTAGTATAACCTCAAGTCCGGGATTGTGATTCTTCCTGCTTTGTCTTTGCTGCATAGAATTGCGTTTGCTATTCTAAGTCTCTTCTGGTTCCAGAAGAATTTTAGGAGTGATCTCTCCAGATCCATAAGGTATGTTGACGGCATTTTTATTGGGATTGCATTGAATGTGTATAACAGTTTTGGGAGAATGGTCATTTTCACCATGTTTGTTCTTCCTATCCATGAGCAAGGGATGTGTTTCCACTTTCTGAGATCAACTTCAATTTCCTTTTTCAGTGCATTACAATTTTCACTGGGTAAGTCTTTCACTTCTTTCGTAAGAGTAATTCCTAATATTTCATTTTTTTGCTTGCTAATGTGAATAGTCCAGTTTCCCTTATTTACCTCTCTGTAGTTTTGTTGTTTGTGTATAGGAATGCTATTGATTTCTGAGTATTGATTTTGTATCCAGCCACATTACTGAATTTATTTATTGTATCTAAGAATCTTTTAATGGAGCTTAGGGGGTCTTCTATGTAGAGTATCATGTCATCTGCAAACAATGACAACTTAACTTCTTCTTTTCCTATCTTTACCCCTTTTATTTCTCTTTCTTGCCTAATTGCTCTGTCTAGTACTTCCAGTGCTATATATGTCTTTCCACTTTCTGAGATCAACTTCAATTTCCTTTTTCAGTGCATTACAATTTTCACTGGGTAAGTCTTTCACTTCTTTCGTAAGAGTAAGTCTGAACCAGATTGGGCAGCGTGAGGAGTCAGAGGATTGAGGAGTGTAGCAGTGAGGAAAACACCACTGGCTGGTGCACATCTGGATGTTGTGAACCAGGCAGAGAAAACATATGAGTGAGATAAACACCACGGGGTGGTGCAATATGTGACCTGTGAAATGTGTGACACATGTCACATGTCACACACACGTGTTACATGTTTCACGCAGGACACAGGACCCATTTCAAACATGTGTGACACATATAAGAAGGGGCTTAAAGCAGGCAGTGAAAATGTAGGATTGTGCAAAACATCACGGCATGGTGCGGATTGGGAGGGTCTCAGGCCATTAACATGTAGGAGTGAGAAAACATCATGGGGTGGTGTGAATCGGGAGGGGATGAATTAGGCAGTGGAAATGTAGGATTCAGAAAAGCAGCACGAGGTGGTTCGCATGGGGAGGTCCCAAAACATGCAGTGAAAATGTAGGTTTCTTAATAACATCAGGGGGTTGTGCGCATAGCGAAGTCTGAACCAGATTGGGAGGAGTGAGGAGTGAGAGAAGTGAGGAGTGTAGCAGTGAGAAAAATACCACTGGGTGGCACGCATCTTGATGTTGTAAACCAGGCAGAGAAAATGTACGAGTGAGATAAACACCATGGAGTAGTGCAATATGTGACCTGTGAAATGTGTGACACATGTCACATGTCACACACACGTGTTACATGTTTCACACATGACACAGGTCCCGTGTCACACATGTGTCAAACATATAAGAAGGGGCTGAAAGCAGGCAGTGGAACTGTAGACTTGTGCAAAACATTACGGGGTGGTGCCCATTGGGAGGGTCTCTAACAGACCATTAACATGTAGGAGTGAGAGAAACATCATGGGGTAGTGTGAATCGGGAGGGTCTGAATTAGGCAGTGGAAATGTAGGATTGTGAAAAGCACCACGGCTTGGTTCACATGGGGAGCTCCCAAAACGTGTAGTGGAAATGTAGGTTTCTAGAAAACATCACGGGATCGTGCACATAGCGAAGTGTGAACCAGATTATTAGGCGTGAGGAGGGAGAGGAGTGAGGAGTGTAGCAGTGAGAAAAATACCACTGGGTGGTGCGCATCTGGATGTTTTGAAGAAGGCAGAGAAAACGTACGAGTGAGATAAATACCACGGGGTGGTGCAATATGTGACCTGTGACATGTGTGACACATGTGTGACACATGTCACATGTCAGATGTCACATACAATTGTTATATGGGTCACAAATGACACAGGTCCCATGTCACACATGTGTGACACGTACAAGAAGGGGCTGAAAGCAGGCAGTGAAAATGTAGACTTGTGCAAAACATCACGGGGTGGTGCGCATTGGGAGGGTCTCTAACAGGCCATTAACATGTAGGAGTGAGAGAAACATCACGGGGTGGTGTGAATTGGGAGGGTCTGAATTAGGCAGTGGAAATGTAGCATTGAGAAAAGCACCACGGGGTGGTGTGCATTGGGAGGGTCTCAACCCATTAACATGTAGGAGTCAGAGAAACATAACGGGGTGGTGTGAATTGGGAGGGTCTCAAGCCATTAACATGTAGGAGTCAGAGAAACATAACGGGGTAGTGTGAATTGGGAGGGTCTGAATTAGGCAGTGGAAATGCAACATTGAAAAAGCACCACGGGGTAGTTCGCATGGGGAAGTCCCGAGGAAAGGTAGGTTTCTAAAAATCATCAGGGGCTGGTGCGCATAGCGAAGTCTGAAGGAGATTGGGAGGAGTGAGGAGTGAGAGGAGTGAGGAGTGTAGCAGTGAGAAAAATACCACTGGGTGGTGCGCATCTGGATGTTGTGAACCAGACAGAGAAAACGTACGAGTGAGATAAAGACCACGGTGTGGTGCAATATTTGACCTGTGACATGTGTGACACATGTCAAATGTCAAACACACACGTTACATGTGTCACACATGACAGAGGTCCCATGTCACACATGTGTGACATGTATAAGAAGAGGCTGAACCCAGGTAGTGTAAATGTAGGATTGTGCAAAACATCATGATGTGGTGCGCATTGGGAGGGTTTCTAACAGGCCATTAACATGTAGGAGTGAAAGAAACATCAGGGGGTGGTGTGAATCAAGAGTGTCTGAATTAGGCAGTGGAAATGTACGATTGAGAAAAGCATCACAACGGTGGTGTGCATTGGGAGGGTCTCAGCCCATTAACATGTAGGAGTCAGAGAAACATCAGGGGTTGGTATGAATCAGGAAGGTCTGAATTAGGCAGTGGAAATGTAGGATTGAGAAAAGCACCACGGGGTGGTTCGCATGGGGAGGTCCCGAAACATGCAGTAGAAATGTAGGTTTCTAAAAACCATCACGGGGTGGTGCACATGGAGAAGTCTGAACCAGATTGGGAGGAGTGAGGAGTGAGAGGAATGAGGAGTGTAGCAGTGAGAAAAATACCACTGGGTGGTGCGCATCTGGATGTTGTGAACCAGGCAGAGAAAACATACGAGTGAGATAAACACCACGGGGTGGTGCAATATGTGACCTCTGACATGTTTCACACATGTCACATGTCACACACATGTGTTACATGTGTCACACATGACACATGTCCCATGTCACATATGTGTGACACGTATAAGAAGGGGCTGAAAGCAGGCAGTGGAAATGTAGGATTGTGCAAAACATCATGGGTGGTGCGCACTGGGAGGGTCTCTAACAGGCCATTAACATGTAGGAGTGAGAGAAAAATCACAGGGTGGTGTGAATTGGGAGGATCTGAATTAGGCAGTGGAAATGTAGGATTGAGAAACACACCTCGCGGTGGTTCGCATAGGAAGGTCCCGAAACATGCAGTGCAAATGTAGGTTTCCAAAAAACATCACAGGGTGGTGCGCATAGCGAAGTCTGAACCAGATTGTGAGGATTGAGGAGTGAGAAGATTGAGGAGTGAGGAGTGAGAAGAGTGAGGAGTGTAGCAGTGAGAAAAATACCACTGGGTGGTGCGCATCTGGATGTTGTGAACCAGACCGAGAAAACATATGAGTGAGATAAACACCACCGGGTAGTGCAATATGTGACCTGTGACAGGTGTAACACATGTCACATGTCACACACACGTGTTACATGTGTCACACATGACACAGGTCCCATGTCACACATGTGTGACACATATAAGGGGCTGAAAGCAGGCTGTGGAAATGTAGGATTGTGAAAAAGATCCCGGGATGGTGCGCATTTGGAGGGTCTCTAACAGGCCATTAACATGTAGGATTGAGAGAAACAACACGGGGTGGTGTGAATCGGCAGAGTCTGAATTAGGCAGTGGAAATTTAGGATTGTGCAAAACATCACGGGGTGGTGCGCATTAGGAGAGTCTCTAACAGGCCATTAACATGTAGGAGACAAACATCATGGGGTGGTGTAAATCGGGATGGTCTGAAGTAGGCAGTGGAAATGTAGGATTGACAAAACCACCACGGGGTGGTTCATATGGGGAGGTTCCAAAACATGCAGTGGAAATGTAGGTTTCTAAAAAACATCACAGGGTGGTGCACATAGTGAAGTCTGAACCAGATTGGGAGGAGTGAGGAGTGTAGCAGTGACAAAAATACCACTGGGTGGCGTGCCTCTGGATGTTGTGAACCAGGCAGAGAAAAGGTACGAGTGAGATAAACACCACGGGGTGGTGCAATATGTGACCTGTGACATGTGTGACACATGTCACATGTCATATGTCACACACATGTGTTACATGTGTCACACATGACCCAGGTCCCATTTCACACATGTGTGACACATATAAGAAGGGGCTGAAAGCAGGTAGTGGAAATTTAGGATTGTGCAAATCATCACGGGGTAGTGCGCATTGGGAGGGTCTCTAACAGGCCATTAACATGTAGGAGTGAGAGAAACATCATGGGTGGTGTGAATCGGGAGGGTCTGAATTAGGCAGTGGAAATGTAGGATTAAGAAATGCACCACGGGTTGGTATTCATGGGGAGGTCCCGAAACATGCAGTGGAAACCTAGGTTTCTAAAAAACATCACAGAGTGGTGCGCATAGCGAAGTTTGTACCAGATTGGGAGAAGTGAGGAGTGAGAGGAGGACTGTAGCAGTGACAAAAATACCAATGGGTGGTGTGCATCTGGATGTTGTGAACCAGGCAGAGAAAACATCTGAGTGAAAAAAACACCATGGGCTGGTGTAATATGTGACCTGTGAAATGTGTGACACATGTCACATGTCACACACACATGTTACATGTGCCCTACATGACACAGCTCCCATGTCACACATATGTGACATGTACAAGAAGGGGATAAAAGCAGGCAGTGGAAATGTATGATTTTGCAAAACATCACGGGGTGGTGCGCATTTGGAGGGTCTCTAACAGGCCATTAACATGTAGGAGTCACAGAAACATCACAGGGTGGTGTGTTTCGGGAGGGTCTGAATTACACAGTGGAAATGTAGGATTGAGAAAATCACCACGGGGTGGTTCGCATGGGGAGTCCCCGAAACATGCAGTGGAAATGTAGGTTTCTAAAAAACATCACGGGGTGGTGCGCATAGTGAAGTCTGAACCATATAGGGAGGAGTGAGGAGTGAGAGGACTGAGGAGTGCAGCAGTGAGAAAAATACCCCTGGGTGGGGCCCATAAGGATGTTGTGAACCAGGCAGACAAAATGTACGAGTCAGATAAAACACCATAGGGTGGTGGAATATGTAACCTGTGAAAGGTGTGGCACATGTCACATGTCACACACATGTGTTACATGTGTCACACATGACACAGGTCACATATCACACATGTGTGACATGTATAAGAGGGGTCGGAAAGCAGGCACTGGAAATGTCGTATTGTGCAAAACATCATGGGGTGGTGCGCATTGGGAGGGTCTCTTACAGGCCATTAACATGTAGGAGTGAGAGAAACATCATGGGGTGTTGTGAATCAGGAGGGTCTGAATAAGGCAGAGGAAAGGTAGGAATGAGAAAAGCAACACGGGGTGGTTTGCATGGGGAGGACACGAAACATGCAGTGGAAATGTAGGTTTCTAAAAAACATCACGGGGTGGTGCGCATAGCGAAGTCTGAAACAGATTGGGAGGAGTGAAGAGTGAGAGGAGTGAGAAAAATACCACTGGGTGGTGCGCATCTAGATGTTGTGAACCAGGCAGAGAAAACGTACGAGATAAACACCATGGTGTGGTGCAATATGTGACCTGTGAAATGTGTGATACATGTCACATGTCACACAAACGTGTGGCATGTGTCACACATGACACAGGTCCCTTGTCCCACATGTGTGACACGTATAACAAGGGGATGGAAGCAGGCAGTGGAAATGTAGCATTGTGCAAAACATCACATGGTGGTGCACATTGCGAGGGTCTCTAACAGGCCATTAACATGTAGGAGTGAGAGAAACATCATGGGGTGGTGTGAATCGGGAGGGTCTGAATTAGGCAGTGGAAATGTAGGATTGTGCAAAGCATCACAGTGTGCATTTGGAGGGTCTCTAACAGGCAATTAACATGTAGGAGTGAGAGAAACATCATGAGGTGGTGTGAATCGGGAGGGTCTGAATTACGCAGTGGAAATGTAGGATTGAGAAAAGCACCATGGGTGGTTCGCATGGGGAGGTCCCAAAACATGCAGTGGAGATATAGGCTTCTAAAAAACATCACGGGGTCCTGTGCATAGTGAAGTCTGAACCAGATTGGGAAGAGTGAGGAGTGAGAGGAGTGAAGAGTGTAGCAGTGAGAAAAATACCACTGGGTGGTGCGCATCTGGATGTTGTGAACCAGGCCGAGAAAACGTATGAGTGAGACAAACACCTCGGGCTTGTGCAATATGTGACCTGTGACGTGTGACACATGTAACATGTCACATGTCACACAAACGTGATCCATGTGTCACACATGACACAGGTCCCATGTCACACATGTGTGACACGTATAAGGGGCTGAAAGCAGGCCATGGAAATGTAGGATTTTGCAAAACATCACGGGGTGGTGCGCATTGGGAGGGTCTCTAACAGAACATTAACATGGTGGAGTGAGAGAAACATCACGGGGTGGTGTGAATCTGGAGGGTCTGAATTAGGCAGTGGAAATGTACGATTGAGAAAAGCAACACGGGTTGATTCACATGGGGATGTCCCAAAACATGCAGTGGAAATGTAGGTTTCTAAAAGACATGACGGGGTGGTGCGCATAGCGAGGTCTGAACCAGATGGGGAGGAGTGAGCAGAGGAGTGAGGAGGGTTGCAGTGAGAAAAATACCACTGGTTGGTGCGCATCTGGATGTTGTGAACCAGCCAGAGAAACATACGAGATAAACAAAACGGGGTGGTGAAATATGTGACCTGTGACATGTGTGACACATATCAAATGTCACACACACACATGTGCCATGTGTCACACATGACACAGGTCCCATGTCACACATGTGTGACATGTATAAGGAGCTGAAAGCAGGCAGTGGAAATGTAGGATTATGCAAAAATCACGGGGTGGTGTGCAATGGGAGGGTCTCTAAAAGGCCATTAACATGTAGGAGTGAGAGAAACATCATGGGGTGGTGTGAATCGAGATGATCTGAATTAGGCAGTGGAAATGTAGGATTGAGAAAAGCACCACGGGCTGGTTCACATGGGGAGGTCTCGAAACATGCAGTGGAAATGTTCATTTGTAAAAAACATTACGGGGTGGTGTGCATAGCAAAGTCTGATTCAGATTGGGAGGAGTGAGCAGTGAGAGGAGTGAGTAGTGTAGCAGTGAGAAAAATACCACTGGGTGGTGCACATCTGGATGTTGTGAACCAGGCAGAGAAAAAGTACAAGTGAGATAAACACCACGGGGTGGTGCAATATGTGACCTGTGAGATGGTTGACACGTGTAACAGTCACATGTCACACACACGTGTTACATGGGTTACACATGACACAGGTCCCATGTCACATGTGTGAAACGTATAAGAAGGGGCTGAAAGCAGGCTGTGGAAATGTAGAACTTTGTAAAACATCACGGGGTGGTGCGCATTGGGAAGGTCTCTAACAGGCCATTAACATGGAGGAGTGAGAGAAACATTATGGCGTGGTGTGAATCGGGAGGGTCTGAATTAGGAAGTGGAAATGTAGGATTGAGAAAGGCACCACAGGGTGGTTGGCATGTGGAGGTCTCGAAACATGCAGTGGAAATGTAGGTTTCTAAAAAACCTCACAGGGTGGTGCACATAGAGAAGTCTGAGCCAGATTGGGAGGAGTGAGGAGTGAGAGGAGTGAGGAGTGTAGCAGTGAGAAAAATACCACTGGGTGGTGTGCATCTGGATGTTGTGAACCAGGCAGAGAAAACGTACGAGTGAGATAAAGACTACGGGGTGGTGCAATATGTGACCTGTGATATGTGTGACATGTCACATGTCACACACACACGTGTTACATGTGTCACACATGATAGAGGTCCCATGTCACACATGTGTGACACGTATAAGAAGGGGCTGAAGTAGGCAGTGGAAATTTAGGATTATGCAAATCAGCATGGGGTGGTATGCATTGGGAGGGTCTCTAACAGGCCATTAACATGGAGGAGTGAGAGAAACATCACGGGGTGGTGTGAATTGGAAGAGTCTGAATTAGGCAGTGGAAATGTAGCATTGAGAAAAGCACCACAAGTTGGTTCACATGGGGAGGTTCCGAAATATGCAGTGGAAATGTAGGTTTCTAAAAAACATAACGGGGTGGTGCGCATAGCAATGTCTGAACCAGATTGGGAGGAATGAAGAGTGAGAGGATTGAGGAGTGTAGCAGTGAGAAAAATACCACTGGGTGGTGCGCATCTGGATGTTGTGAACCAGGCAGAGAAAGCGTACGAGTGAGATAAACACCACGGGGTGGTGCAATATGTGACCTGTGACATGTGTGACACATGTCACATGTCACACACACGTGTTACATGTGTCACACATGACACAGGTCGCATATCACACATGTGTGACACGTATAAGAAGGGGCTGAAAGCAGGTAGTGGAAATGTAGGATTGTGCAAGGCATCACGGGTGGTGCACATTGGGAGGGTCTCTAACAGGCCATTAACATGTAGGAGCGAGAGAAACATCACAGTGTGGTGTTAATCGGGATGGTCTGAATTAGGCAGTTGAAATGTAGGATTGAGAAAAGCACCATGGGTTGGTTTGCATGGGAAGGTTCCAAAACAAGCCATGGAAATGTAGGTTTCTAAAAAACATCAAGCGTGGTGCAAATAGGGAAGTCTGAACCAGATCGGGAAACTCTAGGAGTGAAAAAAAACCACTTGGTGGTGTGCATTGGAATGTTGTGAATCAGGCAGGAAAAATATACGAGTGAGAAAAACACCACATGGTGTTTTTCTCACTCATATATTGTGCATCAGAAGGGTCTGAAACAGCCCGAGACAATGTACCAGTGGGAAAAACCCCACAGGTTGGTGCAATATGTGACATGTGACATGTGTGACACATGTCACATGTCACATGTGTGAGGTGACAAGAGACATGTGTGACACATGGCACATATCACACATGTGACATGGGTCACACGTCACGGTTCACAGGTGTGACATTTGACATGTGACATATATGAGACTTACATGTCTGACGTGTTACATATGACATTTTTGACACATGTCACATGTCACACGTCCAACATGTGAAATGTCACATGTGTCACACATGTCACACTTCGCACGTGGAACATGTCACAGGTGACATACGTGTGACATGTGACATGTTACATGTATGACAGCTGTCATGCATGTGACATGGCACATGTGACATCAGACATGTGGCATGTATCGCACATGTCACATGTTACACATGTTACACATGTGACATGTGATGTGTGGCATGTGTGACACATGTTACATTTTACACGCTTTGACATGTGACATATGTGTGACATGTGACATGTGACATGTGCCACGTATGTCACATGACACACGTGTGACATGTGACAGTTATGACACATATCGAACATGTGACCTGTGACATGTGAAACACGTGTGAAACACGTGTGACATGTGACATGTGAAACATGTGACACATGTCATATATCACACGTGACATGTTACATGTGGGACCCAGGTCACATGTCACACCTGTTTCATTTTACATGTGTCATACCGGTCATATGTCAAATGTCACCCGTGTGATATGTGACATGTGTCACACATATCACATGTGACATGTCACACATGTGTGACATGCATCCGAAGTGTCTGAAGGAGGCACTGGAAATGTAGGATTGTGAAAAACATCACGGGGTGGTTCGCATAGAGAGGGTCTCAAACAGGCCTTTAGCATGTAGGAGTTAGAGAAACATAACGGTTGGTGCGCATCGGGAGGATCTGAAATATGTAGTGGAAATGTAGGATTGAGAAACACACCACAGGTTTTTTCACATCGGGAGGTTCTGAAACAGGCAGTGGAAATATAGGTTTCTAAAAAACATCACAGTTTGGTGCGAATAGGGAAGTCTGAACCAGATCGGGAGGAGTGAGGAGTGAGAGGAGTGAGGACTGTAGGAGTGAGAAAAAGAGCACTGGGTGGTTCACATCGGGATGTTGTGAACCAGGCAGGGAAAATGTATGAGTGAGAGAAACACCATGGGTTGGTGCAACATGTGACATGTGATATGTGTGACCCATGTCACATATCTGATATTTGACATGTGGTATGCATGACACACGTCACATGTCACACGTGTTTAATTTTACATGTGTCACATATGGCACATGGCACATGGCACATGGCACGTGTTGAACCAACCCGTGGGGTTTTTCTCACTGGTACATTTTCCCGGCCTGGTTCACAACATCCTGAAGCGCACCACCCAGTGGTGTTTCTGTCACTCCTACTCTCCTCACTCCTCTCTCTCCTCAGTCCTCCCAATCTGGTTTAGACTTTCCTATGCACACCAGCCCATGATGTTTTTCAGAAACCTACATTTCCACTGCCTGTTTCGGAACCTCCCGATTCGAATGACCCCATGGTTCTTTTCTCAATCCTAAATTTCCACTGCCTATTTCAGACCCTCCCAATGTGCACCACCCAGTGATACTTTTCTCAGTGCTACATGTTAACGGCCTGTTTTAGACCCTCCCTATGCGCACCACCCATGAATTTTTTCACAATACTACATTTTCACAGCCTGCTTAAGACCCTTCTGATATGTGTCACACGTGTGTGATATGTGACATATGACATGTGTGACACATCACACGTGTGACATTTGACTCTGACATGTGTGACACACATAAAATGAAACATGTGTGACATGTAACATGTGGCATGTGTCACACGTGTCACATGTCTCATGCCACACGTGTGTCACACATGTGTCACATGTAAAATATCAGACATGTGACATGTGTCACACATGTCACATGTTGAACCAATCTGTGGGGTTTTTCTCACTGGTACATTTTCTCAGCCTGTTACAGACCTTTCTGATGCGCAACACCATGTAGTGTTTTATTCCCTCATATATTTTTCCTGCTTGATTCACAACTTCCCAATGCACACCACCATGTCATCTTTTTTTCACTACTAGATATTCCCAATCTGGTTCAGACTTCCCTATGCATGCCACCCTGTGATGTTTTTTAGAAACCTACATTTCCACTGCCTGTTTTGGAACCTTCTGATGTGAACCACCCCATGGTGCTTTTCTCAATCCTTCATTTCCACTGCCTATTTCAGACCCTCCTGATGCACACCAACCCGTGATGTTTCTCTCACTCCTACATGTTAATATGTTAATAGCCTGTTTGAGACCATCCCGATGTGATCCACCCAATGGTGTTTTTCTCACTCCTACATTTTAACAGCCTGTTTCTGACCCTTCCCAAACGTGTCACAGATGTTTCACATGTGACATGTGACATGTGTGACACATGTAACCTGTCACACGTGTGGCACTTGACATGTGACATGTGTGACACATGTAAAGTGAAACACGCGTGACAGGTGAAATGTGTCACACACGTCACGTGTCACATGTGATATTTGACATGTATCACACGTGTCACATGTCACATGTGTCATACATGTCACATGTCTAATATCAGATGTGTGCCAAGTGACATGTTTCACATGTCACATGTCACATGTTGCACCACACCATGGTGTTTTTCTCACTTGTACAGTTTCCTGGCCTGGTTCGCAACATCCCGAAGCGCACCACCCAATGGTGTTTTTCTCACTCCTACTTTCTTCACTCCTCTCACTCCTCACTGCTCCCGATCTGGTTCAGAATTCCCTATGCACACCACCCTGTGATGGTTTTTAAAAACCTACATTTCCACTGCCTGTTTCGGAACCTCCCGATGTGAACCACCCCATGGTGCTTTTCTCAATACTAAATTTTCACTGCCTATTTCAGACCCTCCCAATGCGCACCACCCCATGATGTTTTTCTCACTCCGACATGTTAACGGCCTGTTTGAGAGCCTCCCTATGCGCACCAACTCGTGATGTTTTTCACAATCCTACATTTCCACTGCCTGCTTCAGACCCTTCTGATGCATGTCACAAATGTGTGACATGTGACATGTGAAAAGTGTGACACATGTCACATGTCACACATGTGATATTTGACATGTGACATGTGTGACAGATGTAAAATCAAACACTTGTGATATGTGGCATGTGTCACTCGTGTAACATGTCACATATGTAATATGTCACATGTGACATTTGACGTATGCCACATGTGTCACATGTCACATGTCACACACGTATCACACATGTGTGACACGTCACATGTCATACATGTGACATGTGTCATACCTGTAACATGTCAAATATCAGATGTGTGAGATGTTTCACACATGTCACATGTTTCACAACCTGTGGGGTTTTTCTCACTGGTACATTTTCCCAGCCTGTTTCAGACCCTTCTGATGCGTAACACCATGTGGTGTTTTTCTCCCTCATACATTTTTCCTTCCTGATTCACAACATCCCAATGCGCACCACCAAGTGATCTTTTCTTCACTCCTAGATTTTCCTGATCTGGTTCAGAGTTTGCTATGTGCACCAACCCGTGATGTTTTTTAGAAACCTAAATTTCCACTGCCTGTTTTGGAACCTTCCAAAGTGAACCACCCCATGGTGCTTTTCTCAATCCTACATTTCCACTGCCTATTTCAGACCCTCCCGATGCACTCCATCCCATGGTGTTTTTCTCACTCCTACATTTTAATGGCCTGTTTCTGAGCCTTCCGATGCATGTCACACATGTTTCACATGTGACATGTGACATGTGTGACACATGTAAAATGAAACATATGTGACATGTGTCACATGTAGCATGTCACATGTGACATTTGACATGTGTCACACATGTCACATTTCACATGTTACATGTGTGTCACCCATATGTCACATGACACATGTCACATGTCACAAGTGTGACATGTGTCATAATTGTCATGTCACATGTCACATGTCCTACATGTGTCGTGTGACATATGTGACACATGTCAATGTCACACGTGTGTCACATGTCAATGTCACACGTGTGAAATGTAGCATGTGTCATGCATGTCACATGTCAGATGTCACACGTGTGGCATGTGTCACTTGTCACATGTCAGATGTTACACGTGTGACAGTGACACTTGTCCCAGATCACATGTGACATGTGTCACATGTCACACTTGTGACATGTGTCATAAATGTCACATGTCACACGTTTGATATTTGACATGTAACATGTATGACACATGTCACACGTGTTTCATTTTACATGTGCCACACATGTCACATGTCACATGTCACACATCACAGGTGGTGGGAATAGGGAAGGTCTCAAAGAGCCCATTAACATGTCAGAGTGAGAGAAATATCACGGGGTGGGGCGCATCAGGAGCGTCTGAAATAGGCAGTGGAAATTTAGTATTGAGAAAAGCACGATGGGGTGGTTCGCATTGGGAGGTTCCGAAACAGGCAGTGGAAATGTAGGTTTCTAAAAAACATCACGGGGTGGTGTGCATAGGGAAGTCTGAACCAGATCGGGAGTAGTGAGGAGTGAGAGGAGTGAGGAAAGTAGGAGTGAGAAAAAGACCACTGGGTCGTGCACGTCGGGATGTTGTGAACCAGGCCGGGAAACTGTACGAGTGAGAAAAACACCATGGGGTGGTTTCCCATTTTCTGTCCAGTTAGATATTTTCATTGTTCTGTTTTCTCTTGTTTAATTTTTGTTTTTCTTTTCTGTTTTCAAAATATTTTGGCATTTTCTTTCTTTTTCCCTCCTGCTTTCTTTTTCATGACTTAGATCTCTTAACTTTCTTTTCATTTTCTTCTACTCATCCACTTCCTCTCTTATATCAACAATCTTGCTTCTTTATATGGTACTTTTATGTGGGTAAATATTGTCTCCTCTTTTCCTGCTTCACATCAATCCTTCTTGGCTTTTGCTTGCATTCTTTTGCTCCTGGGTCCTACAATTTTCCAAAACCTGGGTAATCATCCCTTGCCTTCCAGCACTTCTCTCCCTATATTGACTTCATTCATCTCTCTGTCCTGCCCCATGCTAAGTCCTCCATACAACAGTGCAAAATCACCCTACTAAGTGGAAAATCATTCCATACACATTACGCTATGAAGTGGAAATCATCCCATACAAGTTCCTGGTATAAGTAGGATTTTGTTATATACTTAGAATTTGCTCTTATGGTTAAAAGTACCAGGCTAATTGTTACCATAGTGTGTCTGTAGCTAGGCTGTGCTTACACACTATTGTGATTGCTAACTGTGTTACACTAGGCAGGATGTCATACCTATTCTACTGTTTTTCTCCACTGTATATCATCACCATTGTCCAGTAACAGGGGACTGGGTCCTCAGTGAAATACACAGCAACTTCTTCATTCTTCATATGTTGGAAAGGTAGGTTCTTGAGATAGACATAAAGACCAAGAACAACCTACAACTAGAAGACATCCTGAGGAACAGACATTTCATAGGAAAGACTCAATATCAGGAATGAAGCAATTTCCCTTCTAAAAAATCTACATGCATCAACACAGAAAACAAACAAAATAAAATAAAAATTGCAAGACAAAGAAGATAAATGCAACCCAAATTCCAGTCCCACAGAGGACAAGTCTGTGGCACAATGAGATAGAGGAATTTAGAATACAACCACTGGAACTTTCTAAAATGATAGAAACAAAAGTCAAAAAACAAATGAGAGACACTATAGAAAAATAATCTCTAAAGTGCGGAAAGAAATGGTGATCAAAATGAAAGACATTAAAGCTGACATAGATAAATTTTAAAAAGGTGCTCAGGGAAATGATGGAAGCTATGAATGCCTAATGTAGGAAAGACATAGAATCCATAAAACTGATGCAAACAGAAATTCAAGAGATTATAAACTCTACTGAAAGTACACGTGGCAGAGTAAAGGGACGTAAAGGATAGAATACCCATTCTAGAAGACTGCACTGAGGCTAACACTATGAAGAGAAAGATACCTTAAAAAATAGCAATTGAGAAGCAGCAGCCCAACCTGTGCAGGCATGCACCACAGCAGCCATTGGGAGCCAGCATCCACTGGTAACCAGTTTGGTAGGCAGACAGCACCCAGTGACCACTGTTGGATACCTGTAACCAACACTGGCCACAAGAACCCAGAAGAACCAGTCATGCTCTAGAGAAATTGTAGCCAATGTAGGAAGTGCCTAGGACCCCACTATCAACTTGTTTGGAAGAATCCAAGAAAATTTTAAGAAGAAGCACCAGTCTCAGCCCTGCTATGACAAAAGAATGTCTGGGCCTCACGCCCTCATCCCCCATGCCCTCCCTCAGTGCCTGATGGGTACCAGGTCCTGCACTGGAAGCCAGTTCCCACCTGGAACAGAACAGATCAAAAGACAGCACCACTGGAGGTCAAAGGGGAGTTCTTTTCTGAAGAATTCTGGGAGAGACAACTTCATAAGGTAGAAGATTTAGAAGAGAAATACTATCTCAGGTAAAAGAAGAAATGAAAAACATAATAAAAAGAATTGGTAAGAATCTCTAAAGAAGACATAGATTAAAAAATAAAGAGGACGGGACAATAAGAAAAACCATGAATGAACAATACAAGGGAAATTTAGAATGAGTGAAACAGATTCAAAGATATATCCAGGAAATTAAAATCTCCATTAAAATCTGGAAAAACCACTTGAAAGAAACTGAAGACAGACTTTTCAGATCTTGAAGTGGTCTTCACTTCACTTCACTGTACTTGATGTGCAGCTTATGATCATGAAAAGAAAGATCTCTTTAAAATAACAAGGAACCAGGAAATAACAATGCAATGACTGCAAAGCAAAATAATTTAAGAATGATACATGTTAGCAAAAGAGCAGGGGTCATCACAAATAATATTAAAATTCTATTTGTAAAAGTAATATCAGAAAACTTCCAAGGCACTTGACATACAGATTAATAAGGCATATAGAAACCCAGATAGCCATAAGCAAAATAAATCTATATCCAGACCTATGATAATCAAGATTCTAGAAATTCAACACAAAAAATGGAGTATTAAAAGCTGTTAGAAAAAAAAAGATCACCTATAAAGGAAAACCCATAAGAATCACAACAGACTTATCAACACAAACAAGGAAGTTAAGAAGAACTCAGAATGAAGTATTTCCAAGTATTGTAAGAAAACAACTTCCAACTCAGATTAATAAACCCTGCAAAACTATGTTTCCAGGGCCTGGGGATTTAGCTCAGTGGCACAAGTACCTGCCTTGCAAGCAGGCGGTTGTGAGTTCAATCCCTGGTTCTGATATAAAAAAAAAACTATGTTTCCAAATTAATGGAGAAATAAGGTATTTCCATGACCAAGAACAATTCAAGGAACTCATGATCACGAAACCAACACTACAAAGAATACCAAAGGATATTCTAGAGAGAGATTTAAAAGACCATAGTTTCAGCAACAGAGGTAGACGGGTGTCACTGAATGGGGCAGAAAACTGAAGGGAAGGGAAAAGTAGGCAGACAATGGTAGGAAAATAGCATCACAAAAAATTAGCCAGTACATGTTGGCTATGCCATTAATGTAGATGGTCTCAATTCACCAATAAAAAGAAACATAGATGGAATAGATCAGAGAAGATTCACCAATATGCTTTATTCAAGAAACACATTTAACCCAAAAGGAAATTCTTAGACTAAAAGTCAAAGCACAGAAAACAATGCTGTGTGACAGGGAATCAGAAAAAAACAGGAATAGCTTACCCAACAACTGCAGAATGGATAAGAAAGATGGCATTTCAATAAAATGGAAGCTACTCAGCTATAAAGAAAGATAACCTCGAGGCTCTTATAGATAAATGGATACAATTTGAGATCATGCTCATGGATGAAATGGTTCAGAGTCACATGAGGGAACATCGCATTGTCTCCCTAGTATAAAAAACTAAAGGAGCTAGTGAGATCCAAAATATACAACAGATGTTGTGAAGGTGAAAAGGGAGGAGATATCTAGAGGGCAAAGGCAGTGGCCATTTCTAATCTATACCCTGTTTTGAAACCCTACATTGTTTTTGTTGTTCTTTTTAGCTTGGTTTCATTCTGTTGTGTTTTGTTTGAATTTTTCATATTTGAAGACATGGAGAGATACCTCAAAAATAACAAAATGTATTATAGCAGTCAATATAGATTTCCTATTATCTTGTTGTGAAGTCCTGTGTTGATTTGTTTTCTTTTTTTGATTTTATTCTATTTTGCTTTGTTTGATTTTATTATGTCTGATAGGACTAGAAGCTACTTTGAGGATAGCGAGATGCATTATGGTAGACACTGTTTTATTCCTATTGTCTTGTTTTGAAGTCCTGTATTGCTCTATTATTTGGCATTAATTGGCATTATTCTATTTTATTTTGTTTAATTTTGTTTTGCCTCATGGTATAAGCAATTATTTTAAAGATAACAAAAGGCATTACAGTAGCCAATATTGACTTCCTTTTGTCTTGTTTTGAAGCCTTGAATCATGTTCATTGTTTTGTTTTCCATGACTACTCTAGTTTGTTTTGTTTGACTTTATGATATCTGATGGTATAAACAGCTACTTTGAAAATAACAAGATACATTATTACAACTACTGTTATATTCCTGTTGTTTTCTTTTGAAAGTCCTATATTGATTTAAATGTTTTGTTTTTATTGGCTTTATTCTATGCTATTTTGTTTGATTTGACTTTATCCTGAATGATGGTATGGGAAGTTGTTTGAAGATTGCAAGAGGCTGGTGGGAGGATGCGGAGCAGTGTGGAGTGGAGCCAAGGTAGATAGCTTTACTGGTTCTCAGTGAGTGCTGGAAATTGGGTCCCACAGCATGGGAGGCTGACTGGGAGATATCTTGGAGTAGGGCAGAGCCTGGCACTGTGGTGGCATCAGTCAACTGCCCCTGGCTCAAAGAGAATTGGTGGGAACATCTTGGGCTGAACCACACCACTGGTCAGGAACCAATAGCCAGGGACAAATTTGTTCTGACCCTCTGATGTCTGCCACAGCACAGCATAAAGTGTTGAAGGTACTTGCAGGTTGACTGCTTCACAGGAGAGGAGCCAACCCACAGTGTCCCTGCATGCCACCTCAGATATCAGCAAACTGGAGAGAGCAGCAATCCTCAGCCAGCACACTTAAGAAACACTGTAAGGAATACAGAGAAGGCCTGAGACCTCCTCCACACATCTGTCTGAAAGAAACCAGAAACATGCAATGTTAGCCACAACATCAGCAGACATAAAGAAATATTCATGAATTCATAGATGAACTTAAAACTGAAATTCTAATCCAAGTGAGACAAGAAATAAAATGATTAGTTAAAGAAATGCTAAGCCCCTCTCAAGAAAACACAGAGGGAGAAAGGGAGGAACCTAGAAAAGGAAGAGAGACTTTTGGTGAAGAATATAAACAAAATCTAGAATACATGAAACAGATCCAACGAGACTACCAGAAAACTAAAAACTCCATTGAAAGCTGGTAAAATGCCTTGACTGAAACAAAAGTCAGCCTTTTGAAACTTGAAGAGAGATTTACAATGTGCGATCATGAAAGAAAAGACCTATTAAAAATAACAAGGAACCAAGAAATAATTCAAAGGCTAGAAGATGACAAGAGGATCTATAACTTAAGAATAAAAAATGTAAGTGAAGAAGCAGGAGTAACCACAAACGAATTACAAGGACTATTCACAGAAATAATTAAGGAAAACTTTCCAACCATAGGAAAAAGAAATGATATCCAGATAAAAGAGGCATATAAAACTCCAGCCAACTACAACCAGAACAGATCTACACCCAGATGTATAATAATCAAGATTCCAGAAATCCACCAAAAGAACAGAATATTAAAAGCAGCCAGAGAAAAGAAGCAGATCACCTACAAAGGACAAATCATCAAAATAACAACAGACTTATCAACACAAACTATTAAATCAAGAAGAGCCTGGGGAAAATAGTCCAAGCCCTGAAAGAAAATAACCTCCAACCAAGATTAATGTACCCTGAAAATCTCTCCCTCAAAATTAATGGAGAAACAAGATGTTTCCAAGACAAAGAGTAACTGTGGGAGTTCATGACCACCAACCCAACCCTACAGAAAATACTGAAGGATATTCTAGAGATACAGAGAGAAAAAATACCAGGATTACAGCAACAGTGGCAGAGAGGCCTCAATGAACAAGGAAGACAGTGGAATGAAGAAGAAAAATGGACAAATAATAGCAGAAAAATAGTATAGAAGAGTTGAGGCAGAGAAGGTGGGCTATAATTTTTAACATACATAGCCTAGATACACTAACCAAAAAAACACAGGCAGAGTAGATTAGGAGGCAGGATCCATCGAGACGCTCTGAATAGGAAATATACTCAACCTGAAAGAAGGTTAATAAATTGAAAGTCAAAGATGAGAAAACAAAGCTCTAAGTGACAGGGAACCAGAGAGAAATAGGGACAACTCATCCAGCAACCACACATAGGTTGGAAAGTTATGACACTTTTGTGCAGTGTAGAACTACAAATCTAGAAGGAATGAAAACCTTGTGGCTTTAGTAAGTAAAAGAGTACAGCTCAAGATCAAGCTCAAGGGTAGAAAGGTTCAGCACCACTCAGATAGATAATGGGTTGCTCCCTTAATCTAAAAACTAAAGGAGTTAGTGGAACTCAAAATATACAAAGCATCCTGAGAAAGGGAAAGGTGAGTAATTGCCTTAAAAGGGAAGGCAGAGGACATTGTTAATAGTGTATCAGGTCGCACCACTCCCTACAGACAGTTAGACAGGCCTGGACCCTCAAAGAATCCACTGCAGAAAACCAGCTAGCTTGCAACCTTAGAAGAGACAAACACCTCTGCTGATGGCCAGACCTCAAGACAAAAGGCAAAACAAATGCAAACACATCGAAGTGCAAATATCAGGGATTGGCATTCTAAATAGGTACAGATCATATTGAGGAAGCCAGAGGTGCCACTTACCAACACTTACCACAAAACACCTTGTTCTTTATTAATGCCCACTTGCTATGTGATTCATTTTCTTATTGAATCCAAATATAATCCATCTTTCCTAAGAAATTATGCTCATAATCTTATTGGCTGGCCATATTCTGTCCCACATGATGTATACCTGCTGTGTGAGTTCCCATTTGTCCCCACCTTGGACTCATTTCACTTCATGCTTTCATTTGAGAAAAGTCTATAAAAGACAGAGTCTTTAGAAATCCCCTAGGGACCCCTGTGAGTCTCTCAGACAGAAGTTTTCTTTTTCTCAACAAATACTTTATGCTTTTAAACATAAAATTAAACAAATGAAGAAATACTTCTAGAAAAGAATAAATCAAATGTAAAGTTACTATGAGGGAGGAAATAATAGTTAAAAGCAAACATTAGTGCAACTAAGACTAAAAAACCAAAACAAAGAAACAATGAATCAAAGAATTTGTTCTTTGAAAAATTAAACAAAGTTGATAAATATTTGGCCAACCTCATTAAAAGCAGGACAGGAAAGACTCAAATGTATGTAATGAAAAGGGATACCAAGAATGGATCCTGTAGTGTTGCAAGTGTCTAGTGCACTCTGAACCTCGAGAAGAGGCACACACACACCAAATCAGGACACGGGGGGTGCAGCGCGAGGAAAAGAAACAGCAGAGAGACATGGCAATTGCAACTGCACGCCAAGTCTTTATTCCAGGGTTCTTATGTAGTAAACCGGGTCAACTCACAGTGCACCAATCATCTTGAAATAGCATTCTTTGTGACAAGCTTTGTGACAAACTACAATGTTTATCTAAACTATCTAAGTTAAGCAAACAAGCAAAACCAGTTCTTCTAGCCCCACTAACCCAGGAGGAACTCCATTAGCCCAAGAATGTTTATAGTTCTGTTTGTTCTTTAGTGTCACAATGGTGGTCGTCCACCTTCTCATGACTCTGCAAACAAAGCCAAGTCACACAGCATGGGTTCAGAGGGGGGAACGTTTTCCCCACTGGGACCAGGCATTCCTGGCCCATTTCTGTCCCACATACCGGGGGCTATTGTTTACTGCAGGTCACAAAGGGGCCAGAGCCTCAAAGTGACTCCTCATCCTCCACACTTTCTTCTTTTTTATTTTTTAAGAATAATGTCTGTAAGACCAGATTATTTGTAGCATTTTGTCTTATGCAGCAAAAATATACAAGAACTATGGCAATGAGAGCTATAATCAAGCTAAGTCCCATGCCACTTAAAGTGTGGGTTAAGCTTTGCCAAATTCCTTTAGGGTCCAGCCCTTCCAAGGATTGAGCAAGCAATTGAGCAAATTGTGCCAGGGATTTATCATCATTATGTTTTGCAAAATCTTTGTCAATTTGATTATGTAAAGACTCTATTTTCTCCTGGGCAGAAGTATTTCCATTTAGATATATTTTAATCATTTCCCATTCATGTTTTGTTTGATTATATGGTCGTTGTGTTATACAGAAAGTAGTTGAATTCCAATCACATTTTAGAAACACTTGATGCTGAAGAGCCAATATTTTTCTTCCCATCCATTTAACTGTTTGTTTAAGAAGGTCTATTTGCTGTTGTAGTTTAGCATTTATTTGCCATTGGGTTAACCAAAGTTCATGAGAATTCTCATGCCATTGTTCCACAACATGTTTTTCTTGTAAAGAGGTTTGTAAAGCTATTCCTGAGACTGCTGCTAAAGATGTCACAGTTATCAGACTCAACAATACAGCGACCACTATTCCAATAAATCTTTTTGTACGTTTTAACAGATGTTGAAAAAATTCAGTAGTAACAGAGATTACTGGGTCTTGAGACCATGGTCAAGTCAGATTTACAGGTAACCAAATATGAGTTTTTTGTTGTAAAAGCATAACTGTATAAGGCTTAGTGAAACTTAATGTGCTATTTAAACAGGTAAACAATTGACAATTTAAACAAGTACAAGAAAAATGTGTAAAATTAAAAGTTCCCACTAAAAAGACATAAGGCAGAGGTGCACAAACAGTAATATTATATATCATAAACTTAGTAAAATTATAAGTAGTAGATACAGATTGACTAGTTCCTGAATAGGAAATATTGTACAAGGTTACAGGTTACATAGCGGCTGGAATCTTCCAAATGTGATTTTGGAGATTGTGAGGATACTCCTCAGCTGCAACAGCAGGATTGGTGATTCCACCATCTCCCCACCACAGGAGATGTGTCTTTTGAGGGAAGACGGGAGCTCTATCAGTTATGTTCTTTGGATCTGGAAGACTATATATAACAGAGAGATTACATCTTGTCTCATTCCATTCAGCACATCCATTAACAAATTTTCCAAATGGTCCCCAAATAATATATCCATCAATATTTTTAGCAAACTTACCCATACATTGTTGCCAAATTATGGGATTATAAGAAATATTATTATAAGTGAAATCAGGGCATACAGGATATGTGTTTTTATCAGGCGCTGTTAAATTTTTCCAGGTAACATTAAAAGTTTGAGCAGCCAAAGCTTGAAGCCTTGTCCTTTTGTTGCCTGCTTTTATTCCATGTTGAATCCAATACTGCCATCCCAGAGGGATGTAAGGTGGCTCCCCAATACAAATAGGCCATTGATTGCCATAATAAGTAAAATTGAACAATGTTCTATCATCGTGATTATGGGGGGTTAAATCGGCCACTGTGCTGACAAAATTTCCCTTGGTGTTGTATATAGTGATACATCAATAGTTCCCCATACTACAGGTTCCAGTAAAGGGGGATTTGGAATATAAGCCCAATAAGAATGTTGGGGTACCTCAGTCCCCAATGCAACGGTGAGCAAGGCACATAAAGCTAAAAACAAATTTTCAGGGTTTAAAGGCTTCCCTGCTTGAAGGACAAGCCATTGCCCCTCTTGGGTCAACTTTTTTATTTGCCCCCATGTAGGGAGAGTGTTTAAATTTGGCCGTCATGAACGGCGGCTCCGAGACCCCAAATACAGCCTGGCCATAGGGATGACAGGAACACCATCTTCATCTTCCTGTTGATTCCGTGCCTGCCTCTGGGGATATGGTTTTTCTGTTGGGCATCTCACTGCCAAGCGGATGGGACCTTGAGGCACAGATCTTGATCCATCGTCTGGGGACCCATTGTTGAATTCCATGTTCTGTGGAGATATAACCAAAAGCTCTCCCCTTATAAAGCAATGTACCCTTCTCCCATTCTGTCTCTGGGGCTGTTTTAGTCCAAATAGGCTCATTAATCACATATGGTTGTTGCTGCTGTTCGAAATGTCTTTCAGCCCTTGTTAATATTTCACCTTGTGGTAAATTGAGAAAATTTAAAATAAACAGTACCTGATGTAGCAATGTTTTGGACTGTTTTGCAACTTAAACAGTATTGGTATCTGAATACCCTCCTGACTCCTCCTTTTTAATTTTTTAATTTGTAATTTAAGAGTGCCATGTGCCCTTTTAACAATAGCTTGACCCTGGGGATTATATTTAATCCCTGTGACATGAATGATATTATGGAGATCACAAAATTGTTTAAATGTTTTGCTAATATAAGTGGGTCCATTATCTGTTTTTATTTTAGAGGGAATTCCCATAACTGCAAAAGTCTCCAATAAATGTATAATAACATTTTTAGTGGATTCTCCCTGTTGGGCAGTGGCCCATAGAAATGAAGAATAAGTATCAATAGTTACATGCACATAAGAAAGCCGGCCATGTGTAACATCCATTTGCCATAACTCATTGGGTTGAGTTCCTCTAGGATTAACACCAGAGGGAATGATTTTTAAATATAACGGCCTACAAATAGGGCAGCTTTTACAATTTGTTTAGCTTCTGTAAAGGGTATCTTATATTTAAAATGTAAATGCCCAGCATTAGCATGATTAAATTGATGTTCTTCAACAGGTGTAGTAAACATAACTAAAGAATCTACTGCTCTATTACCTGATACTAATGGCCCAGGTAACAGAATGAGAACATAAATGAGTAATGAAATAAGAATGATTTCTTTTTTGAACATGTATTTGTAATTTTTGAAATAAAGACAATAATGTAGGTTTATTAGAATATAACACAGCTGAATAGATATTTGTCACTACTCCAACAGAATAGGCTGAATCAGCTATAATATTAATAGGTTGGTCAGGAAAATCTAAAAACACTTGCAATATAGCAAAAAGTTCATTTTGTTGCACAGAATTAAAATTTGTTTGACGTACCCAATAAGATTTTTGAGTCCAATATGCAGCTTTATTTTTAGATCCATCTGTAAATATAGTCAAAGCTTGTGGAATTGGTTGTACAGCTAATAAAGTATTAACCAAAAATTGTTGATGTCTAAAAAAGTCCCATAATTTACTTTTAGGAAAATGATATGAAAAGGTTTCCATGAAATCTGCTAAGGCAATTTGTAAGGTTTCAGTAATTGATAACAAATATTCTCATTGTTCCTTAGTTAAGGGGATAACTATATTATTTATATCTTTTCCTATCAAAGTTATAGAACGAGCTCAACCATTCATAATTAAAGAGGCAACCATATCAATATAAGGCATAACATTTTTAGATTGCTTAGTTTTAGCGAATACCCATTCTACTGGCATAGCTTCTTGACCTAAAACTGCAGAGGGATATTGAAAGGTGTTAATAATATATAAAGTTAAAGGTAATTTTGGATTAATGTGAGTTAAAAAGGCATCTTTTATATGTTGTTCTACAAATTGCAACTCCTTTATAGCTTTCATTGTCAATATATGAGGACTGGAGGGATCTGGGGAGCCTTGTAAAGTGGCAAATAAATGCTGTAAGGCATGGGTAGGAATACCTAATGTAGGGCGAAGCCAATTGATGTCCCCTAGTAAACGTTGAAAATCATTTAAAGTAGATAATTTATCTCTTTGAATGGTCAGGGTAAAGGGCCAAACTCACATGTAAGTCTCTCTGTACACAATCAGGTTACTTTAAACAAATGTAAATTAATTGTCATTTTAGTTATTTTAGTGTTTTTTTTTTAGCTCTTTAGCGGAGAACAGAGGCACCTAGCAGTGATTAACAGCCCTTGCTAGCTTGTTTTAGCACAGCTTTTGTAGTTTGTAGAGGGCAACAATGGTTAACATATCAATTAGGTGAGATTTTTGTAATTCTTTACAGAGGAGAGTGTTGTTCAATATATCAATTAGGTCACTTAACATATCAGTTAGGGAAAAAGGGTAAAACAAACACATTTAGTAAGCCACTTTATGGGTTTGTTATAATATACATATAACAAAGCTATTTTCTTAGAGTACAATGTTTTCCAGTCATGAGGAGCAAAATTTCTATAATGATCTGACACTGCTAATAACATCTCTCTAGTATAATGAGCTTGAGGGCCATAGAGTGTCATGGCCTTTTTTAATTTTGCTAAATCATCTATATTAAATCCTTCCCATCTAGGGGGAAGTGCCACTCCATCCGCATGTTGTGGCCTAATAATAGGGAAAGCAAAGACAGACGTTTCATCGTCTTCAGAATCCCCTGTTCCTGGCATATCGGCCAAAGCTAGTTTAGCCTTCTTCCAGTCAGGGTTAGATGGGGGAGGCACGGAGGGACATATAGGAAGGCTCTGCTTAATGGAAAGCTGTTCCCCTGCCTGTGTTAGGCATTGTACAGCCTGTAATAGTGGGCGATCATCAGAAGTTGACATTGCTGTGGCAGCTAAAGCCGAATCAGCCGCGGCGAGTTTTACTTTTGGTTTGGATGCTTTTTCACTAGTTAAAGCGATAGCGTCATTTTGGACTATAGTTTGTTCCTCCTCTGTGAGGGGTAATTTCTGAGTAACCGGTTTAATTTCTTGTTGGAAATTTTCTACAATATGTTCATCTTCCATAGCTTTTAATAAAGAGTACACAACCGACCAAATAGCCCAAAAACGTAAAGGAATTTTTTTATCCTGTTGCATAGCCTTCTCTATATTAGCTCTCGTCTTCCTCCATAATTCTACATCCTTCATCCGGGAACCAAGGATTATATTCTTTAATTGTATGAACACACATATCCAAGTCAGCCAACCTGAGCGATATGCCATACATAGAAAGTAAATGCTTAAGAATTTTTAAGAAAGGAGAAGAGAAAGATTGTCCCATTTCCCCCTAATAAATATATACATTCACCTCTCCTAAGCAACCGTCAGGGTCCCTGTTCGGGAGCCACTTGTTGCGAGTGTCTAGTGCACTCTGAACCCCAGGAAGAAGAACACACACACCAAATCGGGACACGGGGGGTGCAGCGCGAGGAAAAGAAACAGCAGAGAGACATGGCAATTGCAACTGCACGCCAAGTCTTTATTCCAGGGTTCTTATATAGTAAACCGAGTCAACTCACAGTGCATCGATCATCTTGAAATAGCATTCTTTGTGACAAGCTTTGTAACAAACTACAATGTTTATCTAAACTATCTAAGTTAAGCAAACAAGCAAAACCAGTTCTTCTAGCCCCACTAACCCAGGAGGAACTCCATTAGCCCAAGAATGTTTATAGTTCTGTTTGTTCTTTAGTGTCACAATGGTGGTCGTCCACCTTCTCATGACTCTGCAAACAAAGCCAAGTCACATAGCATGGGTTCAGAGGGGGGAACGTTTTCCCCACTGGGACCAGGCATTCCCACCCCGTCTCTGTCCCGCATACTGGGGGCTATTGTTTACTGCAGGTCACAAAGGGGCCAGAGCCTCAAAGTGACTCCTCATCCTCCACACTGTAGAAATTCAAAAGATTTTCAATACCTACTTTGAGAAGCTATACTCTAATAGGATATAAAACACGGAAGAAATAGACAGAGTTCTAGACACATACAAATTGGCAAAACTGAATCAAGAAGATATAAAATACTAAATAAACTGACATCAACCAATGAGAATGAAAAATTAATTAAATTCTTACCAACAACGAAAAGCCTGGGTTGTGACACTCACTGTTGAATTTTACAAGAAATGTAGACAGGAACTAATGTAGATAGTTCTGAACCTCTGGAAAGAAATTGAAATGGAAGCACTACTTCCAAAATCACACCTGGGAGCAAGTTTTACCCTGATTCTAAAGTCATAGAGCCCAATCAAAAAAGAAAACTGAAGGCCCATTTCTGTAATGAGCATAGATGCAAATAGTCTCAACAAGATACTAGCAAAAAGAATTAGGAAAACCATCAAGATTATATACTCTTATGAAGTAGGATTCATCCCAGGGATGCAGAGATGATTCAACCTATGAAAAATGATAAATGTAAAACACCATACTAACATAGCCAGACCCAATGAAAGTATTACAGGGTATTTAGAACCAGCTAACAGAAAATGAACAATGGTTTCTATATTATCTCTTTGTTTATAAAAGTTTTGTGTATACTATCACATATAATAAAATCCAATAAGATACAACATGATAAAACCAATGGAGACAGAAGAGCAACAGTTTGATAGGACTTCAAAACAAGATGGTATTAAATCAGCACTAACTATTATGATGTCTTGTTTTCTTCAAAATAGCTGTTCATATCATCAAAGACAATAAAATCAAACAGCCCATAATAAAACCATTCCAATTAATAACTGAAAACTTCATAAGGCTTCAAAACAATATTATGGAGAATCATGATTACCACATACTTCTATGTGTTTATATCATTTCTTACACTAGGTAGGCTATACAGTATTTATGCATGTGAGTTTGATTTATTTCACTTATGAGTATGGTCTCAAGCTGTGCCCATTTATTTATAAATATCTCAAAGTGATCCTTCTTTATGGCTGAGTAGTACTCCATTGTATAAAAGTACCACATCTTTTTTTCCATTCCTCAGTTGATAGACACTTAGGTTATTTCTAAGATCTGGCTATAACAAATTGTGCTGCTATAAACATGGGTGCACAAAAGAAAGGGCTCTAAAGGATATAACTGGATGTATATTTAAGTGTATGATAGAAAACCATATTACTGAGTTTTGTTGGATCATTGAACAGAACTGTTTGCAGTTTCACTGTTTGAATGTCCACTTTATATGCTTTAATTTTGTAATGTGAACAACTATTTCTAAGATGACAATATGTAATCTATCAACTAGTGATTTCCTACTGTTTATTTTTTCTGAAATTCTGTATAACTTGTACCCTTTTTCTGTTTTTTTTTTCTTTTTCTCTTTAAAATTTTTTTAAATCATGAGTTCACATATATCACTGTGGTATGATGCTTTCAGTTCTTCTGGAAATATCCCTAGAAGTGGAATAGCTGGAACAAAAGAGACTTCCAATCCTAGCTTTTTGAGAAATCTCCAAACTGACCTCCACAATGGTTGCAGCAGTCTACACTCCCACCAACAGTGCAGAAGAGTTCCTTTTTCCCCACAGCCTCTCCAGCATTTGTTCTTGATGGTTTTCTTGATCTTGGACATTCTTTCAGGAGTGAGACAGAATCTCAGTGTAGTTTTAATTTGCATTTCTCTAATGAGTAATGATGACAAACATTTTTTCATGTTTTTATTTGCCATTTGCATTTCTTCATCTGAGAATTGTGTATTCATCTCAGATGCTCATTTTTGGATTGGATATTTGAATTTTGGGGTTCTGATTTTTTTAATTCTTTATGTGTTAGACAGAAGTCCTTTGTCTGAGGGACAGTTCACTAAGATTTTTTCCCAGTTTGTGGGTTTTCTTTTCACTATGCTGGAGATGTCTTTTGACATGCAGAAAGTTTTTAATAAAAGATGATCCCAGTTATTGATTCTGGGAAGTATTTCCCATGCGGTTTGAGTGCAATAAATTTTCCTCTGAGGATTGCTTTCATTATATCCCACAGATTCCGGTAAGTTGTATTTGTACTTTCGTTTGCTTGTAGGTATTGTTTAATTTTTTCTTTATTTCCCCTGTGACCCACTGATTACTCAAGAGTGTGCTATTCAGTTTCCATATGTTTGTGGGATTTCTGCTGTATCTTTTATCATTAATTTCTAATTTCATAGTGCTATGATCCAAGAACATGCAAGGGATAATTTCAACTCCTTTGTATTTATTTTAATATGTTCTGTGAGCATATTATTATATGGCATATTTTAGAGAATGTCCCACGTCCAGCTGAGAAAAATATGTATTCTGATGTTGTTGGATGGAACACTCTGTATATGTCTACCAAGTCCATTTGTTCACAGGTGTGTTTCAGTTTTGTTATTTCTTTGCTGATTTTCTGTTTGGTTGATCTGTCCCTTGGTGTCAATGGTGTGTTAAGGTCTCCTGTTATAATTGTGTTACTGCTAATTTGCTTTTCCATTTCTGTTAATACCTATTTTATATAACTGGATGCTCTGGAATTTGGTGCATATATATTTACGATTTTATCTCTTCCTCTTGAAGTTTTCCCCTAACAAGTATGTAATGACCTTCTTTATCTCTTCTGATCATTATTGGCTTGAAGTTCACATTGTCCACAAACAAAATATCTACCCTTGCTTTTTTTTTTTTTTTTTTTGCATTTCTGTTGCATGAAATATTGTTTTCCATCCTTTTATTTTCAGTCTGTGAGTATCCTTTTGGGTTAGATGGATTTCTTGTAGACAGCATATGGATGGATGTTGTTTCTTGATCCATTTTGCCAGTCTGTTTCTTTTAATTGGTGCATTGAGACCATTTACATTAATGGTTATAACTATTGTATGTTTGTTTGTTGTTGACATGTTATCTTTCTGCTGTTGCATCTTTATCTTTCTGTTCTTTTTATTTTTTTGTCTTTTTCCTTTTTATCGGTACCAGGGATCGAACTCACGACTGCCTGCTTACAAGGCAGGCGCTTATGCCGCTGAGCTAAATCCCCAGCCCCTTTCTGTTCTTTTTAATTGTCTGCTTTGCTTAGTGGTTTTTCCTAAGTGTACCTAAATTGTCTTTCAGTATTCTTTGCAGGGTTGGCTTGGTGATCATGAAGTTCTTCAGCTGTTCTTTGTCATGGAAGTATCTTATTTCTCCATCAATTTTGAAGGACAGTTTTGCACGGTATATCAGTCTAGGTTGGAAATCATTTTCCTTTAGGATCTGAAATACTTCACTCCATGCTCTTCTTGACTTTATTGTTTGTGCCGAGAAGTCTGCTGTGATTCTGAGAAGTTTTCCTTTATAAGTGATCTGTCTTTTCTCTCTGACAGCTTTTAATTTCTATTGTTATGTTGGATTTCTGGGATGATCATTATTATATGTCTGGGTGTAATTATATTTGGTTATGGCTATTTGGAGTTGTATATGCTTCTCTGATCCTGATGTCAGTTGCCAATCTCATGTTTGGGAAAATGTCAGCTATTACTTCTCTAAATATCCTCTTGACATCATTTATGTTGTTCCCTTCTTTTTCATTTATCCCTACCAATATTGTGTTGTTTTTCTTTGCATCATCTTGCATCTGTTGAATTGTTATTTCCTGATTTCTTGGTATTTTTTTTATTTAAGGAGAAAAGAAAAAAAAACAGTGAAGGGGTACAAGTATACAGATTTACAGAAGAAAAAAATGCGCAGTAGGAAATCACTAGTTAATGGATTACATATTGCCATCTTAGAAATAATTGTTCAAGTCACAAAATTAAAGCTTGTAGAGTGGACATTCCAACAATGATACTGCAAACAGTTCTGTTCAATGATCCAATAAAACTCTGTGATATCATTTTCTATCTTATACACTTAAATATACATGCAGTTATATAGTTTAGAGCACTTTCTTTTCCTCTCTTTTGTACAATGACTATTACACATTTTGGGTTTCATTGCTCCCATGGTTCTTATTGCTTTTTTGGAAGAGAGTAAAACCAAATGTGACATAACAGAACAGAATAGGTCAAGTCAAAAGGGTGGACATAATAGATAATATAAAAACATAATACAAGGTGATCAACAATGGTTACCATAATGCCTCCCGCTATCTCTAATAGAATTGCCTATATCATTAGTTGTAATACAATTGAACAAAACAGTAAAGAACAAAACCGACAAAACCAAAACATTGGAGACATTGTAGGTCTTCAAAAGTAGATAAAAGTCAATGAGAATGGGCGTTATAATGAATCTCATTATCTTCTCAGCTGATGCCTAAACTTTCGAACCTGATACTATCCAGCAAAACAGAATAGAGAACCTCAGTCAAAAACAAGATGGTGAGAGTAATACAGGGCTTCAAATCGAGATAATAGAAAGTCAAAGTGGGTTACTATATTATATCCTGCTATTTTTTCCCTTTAATTAAATGGATAAAAATAAAAAAGTAAATAATGGAGTGGAGATTGAGAAAAAAGAGGGCATAACAGTGAAACAGGGCAGATCAAAACATAACCATTTAAGCAGAATAGTGTTTCACCACCAGATAATTCTGACCCAAAAGTAGTTACCATATAAGACTCTTTCCTTGAAGTCCTTGAGTACAATTTCGTATACTGTAGCATTAAGTATATCAAAACAATGTAAAACCATTTAAGAGAATGACAGCATTACAGAGTATTTAGAATCGACTAACAGAAAACGAACAATGGTTTCTGTATATTCTCCTTGTCTTTAAAAGGTTTTTGCTTATACTATCGTACATAATAAAATCCAATAAGATACAACCTGTTTAGACCATTGGAGACAGAAGAACAAAAGCTAGATGAGACTTCAAAACAAGATGGTACTAAATCAGTATTACGTATTAAGATGTCATTTTCTCCAAAATAGCTGTTCCTATCATCCAATCTTCTCTGTCTCGTTTCTCTCACTCACCTCGCCACTTTCTTGGTGTTTTTTAAAAATCTTTCCTTTCCTGTTCACTAGCTGCAACTTTGTCTTCGATGTCTGAAAGTCTATTTTCATTTTCACTGAGGTGATTTTTACAACTTTCAATGGAATTTTTGATTTCCTATATATCTCTTTGCATCTGCTTTATGTATTCTATTTGTTTCTTATGTTGTTCATGCAGGGATTCTATCTTTTTGTTTAGTTCCTCCAATTTTTTAACTGTGTCTTCTTTAGATATGTTCAGCATCTCCTTCATTTCTTTTTATCATTTCTTCTTTTACCTGGGTTAATTCCTTTAAAGCTTCCTGGAGTTGCTTCTTTATTTCCTTTAAAGTTAATTCCTTTAAAGCTTCCTGGAGTTGCTTCTTTATTTCAGTTGCTATTATGTCTGATATTTCAGGTGTATGAAACATATTTTCTTCTATATACATAGCTCCTAAGGTTTCTTGGGATGGGCCAGAAGTTTGAGATCATAATTTGGTCTTTTGTTTTGTCATTTTCCTATAGTTCTGTATTTCAAGTGTTTCAAGTGTTTTTCCAAGGCTTCCCCAGGGTGTGTTGGAAATCCTCTTCTATGCCCCCAGCTCCTGGGACTCTGACCACCCAGTTCCCCAGATTGAGAGAGGTCACTGGGGATGGGGCAGGCCAGCTCAAGACCCACCAAGCTGGTCCAGTGCAACAGGAAGCCATAAAGTTCCCTGTCCAGGCTGAGCTAGGATCCCAACTAGCTGGGCTTGGGGGATGGTGGGGGGGCACTCATTCCAGGCCTCCCAGCCTCTAGAATGGATGGCACCCACTTGTTTAGGACTCCAGAGTCTGCCAAGCACAGCTGGTAGCGGGGAGGCCCACTCAGGACTCACTGCGCTGGTCCAGTGCACCTGGAAGCTGTGAAGTTCCCCATCCAGGGCCAAATGAGGATCCCAAACTAGCTTGGCTGAGGGGGAAGTGCGGGGGGGCACTCACCCCAGGCCACCCAGCCTGTGGAACCAATGGTGCCCACTTGCTTGCTCAGAACTCCAGAGTCCACCAAGCATGGCCAGGAGTGAGGCCATTGCAGGCCCACTCAGGACCTGCCACACTGATCCAGTGCACCCAGAAGCCACAAAGTTCCCTGTTCAGGACCGAGTGTGGGTCCCAAACTAGCTTGGCTTGGGGGAAAGTGCAGGAGGCACTCATCCCAGGCCACCCAGCCTTTGGGACTGATGGCACCTGCTTGCTTGCTTAGAACTCCAAAGTCCACCAAGCACAGCCAGGAGCAGGGAGGCCATTGCAGTCCTGCTCAGGACCTGCTGTGCTGGTCCAGTGCCATCAATACCTAGTTTGAAAACCTCTATTCTAATAGGTTTGATAACACAGAAAAGATGGACAGATTGCTAGAAACATATGAATTACCTACGCTAGATCAAGAAGATATAAAACTGCTGAAGACAGTTTAGTTGAACAATTAGTTGAACAATTTCAACTAATGAAATTGAAAATGTAGTTAAAACTTTACCAACAAAGGGAGCTCAGGTTCAGATGGATTCACAGAAGAATTCTATAAGAAATTCAAAGAAGACTTAATGCCAACACTCCTCAAACTCTTCAATGAAATTCAAAGGGAAGCAATTCTCCCTAATTCATTCCTGGAAGCAAGTATTACTCTAATACCAAAACCACAGGAAGACCCAAACAAAAAAGAGAAATACAGGTGAATCTCCCTAGTGAACATACTGCAAACTTTTCTCAATAAAATACTGAGAAACCCAATGCAGCAAATCATCAAGAAGATTATACACCATGACCAAGTGGGATTCATCCCAGGAATGCAGGGATAGTTCAACATACACAAATCAATAAATGTAATCCACCATACTAATAGAGCCAAATATAAGAACCATATGATCATTTCTATAGATGCAAAAAAGGTTTTGATGAGGGCAAACATTCATTCACGATAAGAACCTAATAGAAAATTGGAACAGATGGTCTTTATCTCAATCTGATAAAAGCCATCTATGACAAACCAACAGCCAAAATCATATTAAATGGCCAAAAACTGAAAGCTGTTACTCTAAAATCAGGAACAAGACAAGGATATCCATGGTCACTACTCCAATTCAATATATTGCTGGAAATACTGGCCAGAGAAATTAGGCAAGAGAGAAATAAAAGAAGTAAGAATAGGAAAAGAAGTTAAATTATCATTTTTGCACATAAAATGATACTCTACATATAAGACTTCCAAAACTCCACTGAAAGACTTCTACATATAATAACTAAATTCAGTAATATAGCTGGATACCAAGTTAACACTCAAAAATCAATAGCATTCCTGTATACAAAAAACAAATGCACTGAGAGACAAATAAGAAAAGTCACATCCTTCACAATAACATCCAAAACGAAATATATAGGAATCAATTTAACAAATGAAATAAAAGATCTATCAATTCAGGGGAAATTATAGTGCCCTCAAAAAAGTAATTGAAGTGGATCTCAGAAAATGGAAAGACATTCCTTGTTCATGACTAGGAAGAATAAACATTGTGAAAATGGACATTCTCCCAAAAGTGTTATATAGATTTAATTCAATCCCAATCAAAATACTATTAGCATACTTCACAAATTTAGGAAATCATTCCTAAAATTCATTTGGGACCAGAATAGACCTAGGTAGCAAAGGCAATTCTCAGCAACAAAGGGAAGGCAGGAGGCATCACAATTCTTGAAGTAATACTATAAAACTACTGTGATAAAATCAGCATGGTACTGGAGTAAAAACAGACTTGAACATCAATGAATTAGATTAGAAGATACAACTACAACTACAAACACACTCAGCCACCTTATATTTAATAAAGGGGCCAAACACATTCACTGGAAGAAAGATAGTCTCTTTAATAAGTGGTGCTGGAAAAACAACCATGCCATATGCTGAAAATTAAAACTAGACCCATGCCTATTATCACACACTAAACTAAATTCAAAATGGATCAAAGATCTAAATATTAAAACAGAAACACTAAATGTGCTGGAAGACAAAGTATGTAAAAATCTTGAAGACATAGGAGTATGTAGAGAATTCATGAACAAAAATCAAGCCACATGGGAAATACTTCCCAGAATCAATAACTGGAATTTTGTCTTACTAAAAACCTTTTACATATGGAAAAAATCTCCCACAGAGTAAAAGGAAACCCATGAATTTTGAAATAATGTTAGTCAACTGTCCCTCAGACAACAGACTTCTACTCTAGAACATAAAAAGAATTGAAAAAAATCAGGCCACTGAAATTCAAAGACCCAATCCAAAAATGGGCATCTGAGATGAATACACAGTTCTCAGATAAAGAAATATAAATGGCAAATAAGTACATGAAAAAATGTTCAGGATCATTGGTCATTAGATAAATGCACATTAAAAACACACTGAGATTCCATCTCACTCCAAAAAGAATGGCTAGGATCAAGAAAACTACCAATCAAAAATTCTGGAGAGAATGTGGAGAAAAAGGAATACTTCTGCACTGTTGGTAGGAGTGTAGACTGGTGCAACCACTGTGGAGTTCAGTCTGGAGAATCCTCAAAAAGCTGGGATTGGAAGTCTCATTTGACCCACTATTCCACTTTTGCATATATTCCCAGAAGAACTGAAAACATCATGTGTACCTTTGTATATAGCAGCACAATTGTAATAGACAGATTTTGCAAACAACTGAAATGCCCATCAACTGAAGAATGGGTAAAAAAAATGTGGCACTTTTATACAATAGAGTAATACTCAGCTATAAGGAATGATCACATAGAAATATTCATAAGTAAATGAATGCAACTTGGGCCCACACTCATGTGAAATAAATCAAACTCACATATGTAAATACTGTATTGTCTCCCTAGCATAAGAAATGGTGAGAGTACATAAGATATAAAATCCTCAGTAAATACAGTGAAAGGGTAAGAATCTGCTCAAAGGAGAAAAGAATAGTATCTCAGAGAAAAGGAGGAAAAAGCAAACAGAAGGGAAAAGAAAAAATATCTAAATTTCTATAAGCACAGTTGTAGCTAAGATGATTGTGTTAAAAATTCTATAAGTTCTTGGAACAAAACAGTTAACATTCATAAGATTAGAACAATTTGGCATATGTCTTAGTTACTTTTTACTCATTGCTGAGACAAAATACTTGAAGCCCAAGTTGGGAAAGGAAAGATTTATTTCTTACAGTTTTTGGAGATTTCACTCCACACTCAGTTGGCTCCAAGGCAGGCAGGCATGGCTGGGCCATAGTTCATAGTGGCTGCAAACAGCAAGCAGGAACCAGCAAAAAGCAAGACACACTTCTTCCTGCCATTACATTACATCCTGGCTCCACCCCTAGGTGGGTGTAGCACTGACAACCATCAATCCAAGCACTAGACAATGCAAACTCATGAGGCCTGGGGGCCACAGACATAAACCATGACATTCCACCCCTGGCCCCCAGGACTCATGTAAATCTTTTATACAAAAGACATTTAGTCTACCTCCAAAAGTTGCCAAAGTCCTAACATTTTCAGCATTGCTAAAAAGTCCAAGTCCCATGTCTCCTCCATGATCTATGGCAAACTGTTAACTGTAACCCCTGTACAAATGAAACAAGGTTAAACATTTCTCAAATGCAAAGGTACAAAATAAACATTACTATTCCAAAAGATACAAGCATGGGAATATAAAGAATTGGAACAAAGCAAATCCAACATCCAACAGGACAAACATTAAGTCCTAGAGTTCCATGCTCAGTATCTGAAGCAATCTGGTTACAAGCTCCAAAAGGCTTGGGTGATTCCACCCCCATAGCACTTCCAGGGATTTCAGCTCCTGAAGCATTTCTCTTAAATCCTCTCTGCTTGCTTTTTGTGGCTTTCCTTGTGTCATCCACGTTCTTGGCTTTTCCAAACTTTTGGGGTCTCCACTGCACCTTTGTAAAGGTACACCTTTACATCTTCATAAATTGCCCTCTCAGGGGCACACTGCTTGGCCTCCCAGCCCCTTTGCAATCGAGATGGAAGCATCTTACCCTCAGAATTCGTGCATTTTCCTTGCACCTAAAATCAGCACCTTGTGGATGCCGCCAAGGTCTGCTGCCAGCTGAAGCAGTAGCCAGGCTTTTCTCTCTCTTGGCTGTAGGGGTCAGTTGCCTGGATTGCAGGGCTGTGTTTACCTGATTGTGAGGAAAAGCTTCTCTATGTTGCCGCCATTCTGGAACCTCATGTGCCCTCTGTCACCATTCTGGATCCTCATGTGGCCTCTGTCGTCATTTTGGAGCATGGTGCTCTGAAACCTTCTCCTCTGAGCAAATTCTCTCACCTTTGTAGTGAGGCTGCAAAGGGTGGGGACCCACTTCCTGGGATGCCCCAGGGCCATCTCTCTTATCTCTCTGTTTCCTCTCAACAATCAAAATCTCAACTCTGTCCTTACAATCCACAGCCTTCCTGGAATTTTCCTTCTGGCCAAACTCACAGCATTGTAAATTATCCTGCTGGGCTCTTTTGCTCTTGATTTGCAATGTAAAGCTGGCTAAAAGCCCCCAACAATAGCCATACCACAGCCTCAAGGTTCAATTATTTTAAATTTCTTTTTCAAGATTAATCAATCCATTGCCCTGTTAACAAAACAGTTAACATTCATAGGATTGGAACAATTTAGCTTATGTCTTAGTTACTTTTTACTCATTGCTGAGACAAAATACCTGAAGCCCAAGTTGAGAAAGGAAAGGTTTATTTCTTATAGTTTTTGGAGATTTCAGTCCACACTTAGTTGGCTCCAAGGCAGGCAGGCATGGCTGGGCCACAGTTCATGGTGGCTGCAAACAGCAAGCAGAAACCAGCAAAAAGCAAGACACACCTTCTTCCTGCCATTACATTACATCCTGGCTCCACCCCTAGGTGGGTATAGCACTGACACTATCAATCCAAGCACTAGACAATGCAAATGCACAATGCAAACTCATGAGGCCTGGGGGCCACAGACATAAACCATGACAGCATGTTTGTGTCTGGTAATCTGAGGAATTCTTTTGAATATCATTATGTAAAATGATAACCTTGTTATGCTACTGCCACCTTGTTTTGAAGGCCTATATCTCATTGTTTTGGGCTCTATGCTATTTGGGGGGGGGCAGTTGATTTTTTTTGTTTGTTTGTTTCTTTGTTTGTTTTTGATACCAGGGATCAAACCCACAACCTGGTGCTTGCCAGGTAGGTACTTAAGCTGCTGAGCTAAATCACCAGCCCCATGCTATAGTTATTTATTTGTCTTTTTTATATCTTGTTTTTCTAGTAATCTGCTTTGTTTTGTTTTATTCCCCCTAATACAGTAGGATAGGTATACATGTAAAGGCTTATACATGTATAAGCCTTAATAGGCTTCTCTTAAATAGTTTCTGAGAATTAATTATATTATGCATGATGAAATGAACAGCTATTTTGAAGAAAAACAGACATTATAGTATCCATTGCTGATTCCATATTGTCATTCTGTGAAATCCAGTAATGCTTTTATTTTTTGTGCAGAGTGGTTTTAGTCTGTTTTGTGTTATTTAATTTCAACATACATGGACAGCTACTTTGTAGAGAACAAGGAACATTATGGTAGTCATTGTTGGTTTTCCTATTGCCTTATTTTGAAGGCTTGTTTTGAAGGCTCATTATTCTCTTTTGATCAGTTTTATACTATTTTGTTTTGTATGAATTCATTGCCTATACACTATTTAGAAGAAACAAGAGACACTATGGTAGCCACTGTAGATCTCCTTTGAAATATATGCCACTTACATTGTTTTATTCTGATGTTTTGCTATGTTTTCTTTTACTCTCTTCAAAATAAAGTAATAATAATAATAATAATAATAATAATAATAAATAATAACAAATTGTGGTGTATGTAGAATAGAATACTATTAGGCCATAAAAAGAATGAAATCACATTTTTATAGAACAAAAGGATGGAACTGAAGGTGATCATGTTAAGTGAAAATATATGTTTCAGAAAGATAAATATTTTATGCTTTCTGTAATGTGCACAGAGAGGAAATAATGAGAAGCAAGAGAAAGTTGTAATGAAGGCACTATTATGAAAGGGAAAGATTATCAAGTATGTCATTAAGTTATTATGATGCTGACATGAATTTACTGAGGTAACAATGTGTCCAGTACACTCTATTATGTGAAAAGGCTATAAAATTCTATATAGGAACATGATATTTTTTTATTTTCAAAAATGCATTATTGTAGAAATATGAAATCCTTGAGAATGGCCTTCACTAACTGTTTAATGACTCTGAGAATCAGATGCTGAGCACATTTTCTTTTTGATTAAAAGTATTCCTGACTTGTGCTATTATAAAACGCTTTAGTAGGAGTCAAAATTTGCTGTGTATGAGGTGATTGGTATATTACTTAGCTTGATTGTAGCAATCATTCACAGTGGATAGCTATCTCGAAATGTGATGCTGTGCAACTTAAGTATATTTGATTTTGTCAATTATATACAATAAAAACATTTAAAATTACTATGTCTTCCCAAGAAATTAAACTGATAGTCTTAATGGAAGTACATACATGTCCTTCACAATGCTATTGTTTTAAAAAGTAATTTCTATTACTTTTCTACTATACTGGTTTTCCATTGATTACTGTCTATATACTCCTACTATGATTCTCTTTTTAACTTTTTCAATGTACTACACATAACATATATTTACATTTTGCTTTTAGCCTCATTCTGATTGGCTTGAACTTTTACTAGGGCATTTTGTATAATGCTTTATATAACAGTTTTATGTCTACTCTTACTTTATGTTCTTATTTTGCTTATACCAATTCTTCTGTAAAGCTTGACTAGCTTGCTTGTTTGTTCATTTGTTCATCTGTTTGTTATAAAGAGCATTTTTAGGCTTACAGCAAACTCTTCAGTTTTTAAACAGGAATTTTAGGTTTACAGCAAATGGGAGAGGTAAATATAGAGATTTCCCCCAAAGGCTTGACCCCACATATGTCCAATCTCCCTCATTGCCAGCATTTTCCCCTGGTGGTACATTTGTGAAGACTGACAATAATACAGTAGAGTAATTCTACTATTGGGAGAAGATCCTGCAAACAGAAATGAAACTTCATGCACAGGCGCCGCACACACACACATAGCTACACACTGAACTCTCAGTATAAACATCCTACTTTCAATATTACTCAAAATTATCACAAATTAGAGACAGCTTGAATAGTCACAGATTAGGAAGACTGAGCCATGGTATAGTCACATAATTTAGTACTATATAAACTATATAAGGCAGGAGTTTTAGTACTATATAAACTACTATATAAGGCAGGAGTTTTAGAAGCCATAAGGAAAATGAGACTAAAAACACTAAGCAGTTATTTGCATTCCCCAACTATCCCCCCCCCAAATCACTAAATGTAAAGAAAACAATTTACCTTAATAGGCTGGCAATGATTTACAGAAAAATAGTACTTTGTACAGCCTGCATATGAATAAATGTCTATCCAACCTTATCAGACACCAATGGGAAATAAATATGGTAAGTCCAAATTGAAAGAATACCATAAGCTAGCAAATCTATTTCATTTGCATATCCTCAGAAGACTGAGGCAAGTATAAAATGGAATTCTTGAGAGCATTGTATGCACTAGTGGGAATATGAGTAACCTGCCAGGAAGCAAAAGGGAAATCACTCAAGTAAATGTGTTCAAAAGCTACCTGTAAGGGACAAAAGAAAAGCAGCCACCTGCAATGATGATCAAAGTTAATACAACCTCATAGCCATATATGATTAAGCAACAAAACAACTTACAAACTATTCTGTGAAGCAGTTCACATTTTCATTTTTCTGTCTCCTCTGCAATGAGAAGAAATAGAAGCCCAGGCAAAGTGCACATGATTTCACATGGTCGGCACATCCAGGAATGCTGGAAATCTAGGAAGATGACACACTGCCTATTTTTCCCATGCCTAAACTGTCTCTCAAGTTCATGGTCTTTTCTAACCATGTCTGACAATTTGGACCATTTAGACCACATGTGTGCAAACTTTTTGTTAATTTTTGGTTTACAGTGAGTAAAGAGAAATTGTCTTAGGTTTCATTTTAAATCTATAATATAGGTAATGTATATAAATATCAAACCTTATTTAAATTTTTCTTTTAACCTTTTAAAGTGGTAAAAAAACACAAAACTAAAAGCATATGTGGCCTGGATTTGTGAAACTAAAGCATCCATATCTGGTTGAGTGAAAGTGGTTACAATTTTTAGTGAGTTCTCAAGATGTTCATCAGGAAATTTTGATATAATTTTATGCTTCCTGTGCTTCATCCTTGTATAAAGTTGCTCACAAAGGCACTGACTGTGGTGGGCACAGAGGGTAGACTTATCACTGCACTGGCTCCTCACCTACAGAGATCCAGTATTACTTACACAAATCTGTGCTAAAGTTCTGTGCAATCAAGTCATGAAAACTAGTGCCTAAAAACACATAAAAATGCTAAAGGTGTATTGTCTTGTGGGGCTGCTTTTGGGAGCTATTTATAGGCTCCAGATCATGGGTTGAACACATCTGGTTTACAGGATCTCCCAGCCTAGCACTTCACCTTCCAAATGATCTTAACCTGAGCCAGTGCCTCTATTTTTTTCTTCTCACAGTGCTCCCTCAGTACATATTTATCTAGTGGGACTTTTCCAATAGACTAACAGGGACTTTTATTCAGGTAGGTTTTCTTCCTATCTCTTAACTTGTCTGAGAGGGCTTCTAAGAAGCCAGCATTTGCTGTCCCCAGAACAGTCTTAGAGAAAAATCTGGCAAGAACTTTCCCCAGAGCTCTCAGTTCCACTTTATGGCTATGCAAGCAAAATTCTCATACCTGACACAACAACCCTCATGAGCTCAGGATACACTGAGCAAGCCACTCACTCTACAACTTCAGCCCTTCTTCACCAATACCAACATAGCCTCTGCTCCATGACCATTGCTGCTTCTGCAGGTTACAGCTATCTTTAGAATAGCTACAAGAGCTCTCACAACTCCTACCATCCTAGCAGACCACCTCACAGGACATAGGAACTCCAGCAGTGGCATGCATGGGGCCGTGCTAGATGTGGGCCCCTTCCATGACTCCATCTGTCATACTAGATCACCTTGCAGGAACCAGGAATTCCAGCCAGTGTTGTACATGGGGCCAGATTAGATCTGGGCCCCTCCTGCCAATCCCACCATCCCAACAGACTACCTCATGGTATGCGGAAACTCCAGTCAGCAGTGTGCATGGAGCTGGGCTTGTTCCAGGCCTGTCGCATGACTCCCACTATCATAGCAGACAACCTTTAATGATCCAAGAACTCCAGCCATGGTTCAGGAAGACCAGGCCAGAACTGGGCCCTTCCCATGTACCTATAGTCCTGGCCACCCACCTCAGGACGTAGGAACTCCAGCCCATGATGTGCACCCCCACAGTCCCACCACTGCCATTGAGGAACCCCCAACTCCTGGACCTAGTATTGCTTTTGATTTTCAGCTCCCACACTGCCCACCAGAATCTTGGACTTCAGTGGATTAACCATGGAGTATTGAGTGGAGACTCAGTAACCCCACATCCAAATAGAAGAACTCAGAAGGATTCTATCAGTGAGGTTAGATTACCCCTAAGAGGGGAATAGTGTGCCACTTTCAGCTAGTAAATCAGAGCAATAGCAAAGCCCCCTCTAGAAGTAGGCCATAGGTGAGCTTGGCAAGTGGGTGAATGAGTCCTTCCTTCACACAGAGAATATCAGGTAGGTTGACGAGGTGGCCCAACCTGGAGAAAATTAAAGGGACCTGTGGACACCCAGAAACACAGTAGGGTCCCAGCTGAGACAAACACTATAAACAGGGAGATCTGGTGATCTGAACAACCAGAAGGCATAATAACTGCAGGAACTAGTGGTTGATTTCCATCAGTACTCCTATGCTTGTCAGCCTAGGAAGAACATAGGACTCAGCCAACAGGCCCTTCAGGGTGAATTCAGGTGACTACATCACCTATTTATTGTGGGACCCAGCAATTGGACAAACATCAACCTTACAGTAGGACCCCAAGATACACACTACCAACAGTTGACAATAGTGGGATTGAAGGGCCAATATTAACCCAAAAGGAAAAAATGTCAAAACAAAAAGGCAAAATGCAATGTCAAACATCCTGTACAGGACCAAGTACAGGAGACACTGAAATAGAGGACTTCAAAAGTAACACACCTGAAATCTCTGAAAAGATATCAAGTGAAATTAAAAAGAACTCCCTGAGGGTACAGAAGAAGTCAAATTAGAAGTAAAGATAAAAATGACCATAATCCCAAGAACAACAACAGAAAGACACCACCAGATAAGACAAGCAATTAAACAAAGGGGAAAAGCAGAAAGCAAACAACTGGAACATAGCATGGCAAAGTTAAGCCACTACATATTGGTTATATTCATAAATGTAAATGGCCTCAATTAACCTGTCAAAAGAAATAAATGCACAAAATGGATCAAGAAACATGATCCTACAATATGCTGCATACAAGAAACACATCTGACCTAAAAGGAAACTCATACATTAAAAGTCAAAGGATGGAAAACAGTGCTCCATGCAGTAGGAACCCAGAAAAAAGCAGGCATAACTATTCTATTTCCAGACAATGTGAACTTCAAACCTAAAATGATTAAAAGAGATAAAGAAGGTGACTATATACTCATTAGTGAAAAAATTCAAGAGGAAGAACTAATCATTATAAATATATGTGCACCAAATACATGAGTACCCAACTATATAAGACAAATATTATGATGAAAAACCAAATACACAAGAATACAATTATAACAGGGGACCTTAATTCCCCATTGTCACAATGAGATAGATCAACTAGACAAAAAGTCAGCAAAGAAATAATAGAACTGAATCATACCTGTGAGCAACTGGACTTAGTAGATGCTACAGAGTGTTCCACCCAACCACATCAGAATGCACATTCTTCTCAGCTGAACATGGCACATTCTCCAAAATGCACCATATATTACCCCATGACACATTCTTAAGTAAAAGCAAAGATATTTGAAATTATCCCATGCAGAATATCTGACCGCCGCACACTGAAATTGGAAATTAATGGCAAACAAAATTGAAAAACTACATGGAAGTTAAATAACAACTTTCTGAACAACCATTGGACTACAGATGAAAGTAAAGAAGAAATAAAGCCATACCTTCAATTCAATGAAAATGCAGAAACAACATTCTGTAATTTGTGGGATGCAATGAAAGTGGTCTTAAGAGGGAAATATATAGCAATAAATTGGCATATCAAGAAAACTGAATGCATACAAATAAACAACCTAATGCTTCATCTCAAACTTCTAGAAAAACAAGAGAAAATAAACCCAAAGCCCATACAAGAGAGGAAATTATAAACATTAGAGCAGAAATCAATGCAATTGCAACTAAAAAAATACAAAGAAGTAATGAATCAAAGAGCTGGGTTTTTGAGAGAATAAACAAAATTGACAAACTTCTATCTAAACTTTTCAAGAAAAAGAAAGAAAAAACTCAAATTCACACAATAAAAACTGAAAAGAGGGAAATTATGACAGATCCCATGGAAATTCAAAAGATCATGAATAACCTACTTTGAAAATCTTTACTCACATAGAATGGAAAACACAAAGAAAATGGACAGATTTCTAGAAACACATGAACTACCAAAGCTCAACCAAGAAGATATAACTATTTTGAATAACCCACTATCAGCTATTGAAATTGAAAGTGTAATTAAAAACTTACCAACAAAGAAAAGCCCAGGTCCTGATGGATTCATGGCTGAACTCTACAAGAAACTTAAAGAAGATTTGATGCCAATCCTGCTTAAACTCCTCAATGAAATTGAAAAGGAAGCAAGCCTCCCTACCTCATTCTGGGAGTCAAGTATTACTCTGATACCACAAGCAGAGAAAGACTCAACCAAAAAGGAGAACTATAAGCCAGTCTCACTAATGAACATGAATTTCAAAGATTCTCAATAAAACACTAGCTAACAATGTAGTAAATCAAGATTATATGTCATGACCAAGTGGGGTTCATTTCAAGAATGCAGGGATGGTTTAACATACGCAAATCAATAAATATAATATACCACATCAACAGAGCCAAAAACAAAAACCACATGGTCATCTCAATAGATGTGGAAAAAGCTTGCAATAAAGTCCAAGACATGTTCATGATAAAAACTCTTCAGAAACTCAGAATACACGGTATCTACCTCAATCTCATAGAGGCCATCTATGACAAACCAACAGCCAACATTATACTAACAAAAACTGAAACCATTCTCTCGAAAATAAGAAATAAGAAAAGGATGCCCAATATCACCACTCCTATTCAATACAGTTCTGGAAATACTACTCAGGGAAATCAGACAAGAGAGAGAAGTAAAAGGAAAAAAGATAGGAAAGGAAGAAGTTAAATTGTCACTATTTGCAGATGACATGATACTCTACATAGAATCAAAAAAATCCATTAAAAGACTGCTACAAGTAATAAACAAATTAACCAGTGTAACTGGATACAAAATCAATGCTCAAAAGTCAATAGAATTTGTGCACACAAACAAAAAATTCACTGAGAGAGAAATAATGGAAATATCGCCTTTCAAAATAGATCTAAAAAAATGAAACACAGGAATCAACATATTTAAGAATGTAAAAGACCTATATACTGAAAGTTATACTTCTCCAAAAATGAGATTGTAGAGGATATTAGAAAGTGGAAGGATATTCTTGATCTTTGCTAGGAAGAACCAACAGTGTGAAAATGGCGATACTCCCAAAACTCTTACACAGATTTAATGCAATCTCAATCGAAATACTATCACAATGCCTCACAGATCTATAGAACACACTCCTAAAATTCATTTGGAAACAGAAGAAACATACAATAGCATAGGCAATTCTGGGCAACAAATGCAAGGCAGAAGGAATCTCAATTCCTAGCTTTAAACTTTACTACAAAATCACAGTGATAAAATCAGCATGGTACTGGCAAAGAAATAGACCTGAGGATCAATGGAAGAGATTAGACATTGCAAACACAACTACAAAGACACTCAGACACCTGACACTTGACAAAAGAGCTAAACATGTTCACTTGAAGAAGGATAGCCTGTTTAATAAATGGTGTTGGAAAAATTGGCTCTCCACAAGCCAAAGACTGAAACTAGACCCATGCCTATCACCATACACAAAACTAAAGTCAAAATGAATCAGTGATCTCAATATTAAAACAGAAACACTAAATCTATTGGAAAACAAGTTAGGTAGAAATGTTGGAGACACAGGGGTGGGCAGAGGATTTATGAAACAAACACAAACTGCACGGGAAACACTACAAAGAATCAACAACTGGGATCTCATCTTATTGAAAAGTTTCTGCACTGCAAAAGAAATCACCAACAGAGTGAAAGGAAAACCCACAGAATGGAAAAGAATTTTAGCCAGCAATCCCTCAGACAAAGGACTTATATTCAGAACATAGAAAGAATTGAAAAACATCAAGCCCCTCCCAATTCAAAGATCCTCCCCAAAAATGAACACCTGAGATTAACACACATTTCTCAGATGAAACTATACAAATGGCAAATAAATGCATGAAGAAATGTTCACCAACACTGATCATTTGAGAAATGTAAATTAAAACAGCATTAAGATTTCATCTCACTCCAGAATGAATAGCTGACATCAAGAAATTGATTGATAACAAACGTAAGTGAGGCTGTGGGGGAAAAGAAACACTGTTCCACTGTTGGTGGGAGTGTAGACTGATGAAGCCACTATGGAAATCAGTATGGAGATTTCTCAGAAGACTAGGATTGGAAGTTCCATTCCATCCAGGTATTTCCCTCCTGGGTATTTTCCCAGAAAAACCAAAAATGTCATGTCACAGTGACATACGTGTACCCGTGTTCACAGCAGCACAGTTTGTAATAGCTAAATCTGGGAAACAACCAAAATGCCCAACAACAGCAGAGTGCATGAAAAAGTTGTGATATTTTCATACAATGAAATATCACTCAGCTATTAAAAAGGATGATCTTGAAGCCTTCATAAGTAAATGGAGGCAACTTTAGACTATCCTAACAAGTGAAATAAATAAGAATCATATTTATAAATATCACATTGTGTCTCTAGTGTAAAAAGTAATAAGAACTGTAGGAGCAATAAACCCAAAAATGTGCAATTGCTATTGTAAAAAAGAGGAAAAGAAAGTGCTCTAAAGAATATAACTGCATGTACATTTAAGTGTGTAAGATAGATAAGGATAGAACTAAGTTTTGTTGGATCATTGAACTAAGTTTTTGTTGGATCGCAACCTCACTGTTTGAATGTCCACTTTGTATGCTTTAAATCTGTAAATTGAACAACTATTTCTAAGATGACAGTATGTAATTTATCAACTAGTGATTTCTTACTGTTTATCTTTTTTTGAAATTCTGTATGATCGCTACCTTTTTTGTTTTGCTTCTTTTCTCTTTAAATAATTTTAAAAAGAATAGCTACAAGATTTGTCTGCAATAGGACTGAAAGCACCATTTGTTATTCGTCAGCAAACAGTTATACAGCAAGCACCAGGTGCTGGAGGTTCAAAGCAAGCATGGTGGGCATCCTCCACGCCTTCATGCACTTATGGCTATATGACATTGTTCCTATGCCTTGTTTCCTCACCAAGGTTAATCAGGTTAGCCTGAATCTGTCTAAGAAATACACATAAATGAAAATTATTAAAGGATAATAGTATTCATGTTTCTTATACTTAAAATTTTCATGAGCATTGTTGCATTTTAACTTAGTACAGCAAGTATGGAATTGTAAACACTGTGTAGATCTTCTGGTCCAAATGTGTACTCAGTGGAGCCCACTGTGAGATGCAGTGATGCTGGGAGAAAAAACACAACCAGAGCAGTCACATTTTATGGTTTACCCCAAGGCGTAGTGCAAACTCAAACACGGAAAACATACCACATACTATTACATTTTTAAAATAACACTGGGTTCACAGAAGCTTATGTATCACCAGAAAATTGAACAATAGCCCTAACCTACAAACCATAATGGTTAATGCTACACGTTTCCTTTCCAAGCCCACAGTGACCTCTCTAAGTCAGACACCTCTTACCATACAGGCCACACTTGTGCTATGAGACAAACTGTTGACATGATGTCCATGTTTTTACGCCAGTGTTGGCTCAATCATAGCCAGAACACATTCCCTGTCAATTCTGATGCCAACTGGAGTGTTGTCTAGTTATCTTGTACACAAGGACCCCTCATCCAAAATGCTCACACACCACCAATACAAAACTCATTTTCACATTGGGACAATATCTTCTTCTAGGTACCTGCCACTTGGCTTCTTGCTGTTTACAAAGAACCTCATAGTAGAATATCCTAATGACTCTAGTCATCTTCATAATGAGGGAAAATCCACTGACTTCAGAAATTCTACTTGAGTGGCAAAATGACTCCTGAGACAAACATGTTCCAGGCTATACTTGAAAAGCAAAAAATGAAGGCATACAAACAAGCAAAATCATATAAAATGATGCACATGAACATACACAAATATAAATGAACATTATGTTCTGCATATGTAATCGTGTGTAAACACACATATTTAATATGCATACAAGTGTGGCAAAATATATGAAAAAGTACAGACACACAGTTAGAGAGGGGTATTGCACATATAAATTTAGAGATATACAGAGATCCAAAAAGCTACCTTAAGACACACATTACCCATTCTAAATGAATTTATATTTTAAAATATTTTAAAAGCCTTTAATATAGCCTATTAAATATAGCCCCTGTGTCTCTGATAAATGAGATCATAAAGGCCAGAAATATGCAACTGAGCCATGTAACTGAAACAAAGCTCAGAATTCCACATCTTCTGACAGATAAACTCAGAGCTGCATTGAGATCTTACTAGTGATCTTTCCCCAAAACTCACTGCAACCTGCCAGCATACTAGGATATAATCCTGCCTGTACTGCAAGAATTCCCTGGAAAAAAGTACCTAGGTTTTGTAGAGTGACCACTCAAAAGACAGCTCTAATTATGAGATCACTTTCACTTGCTGACCTGAAATCTGTCCCGTGGTGTTCTCACTACTTCCAAGCGTGGTAGAGAATAAAGTTTTCAGTATGGCAAGCATGCATCTAGTATGTGTATGTGTGTGTGTGTGTGTGCATCTAGACTTTCAGAAATCATGTGATTTCAAGTATATCACTTAATTTCACTGTTTCAGTAAAAATAAGTACAGCATGTAGAAATTAGAGTGTGATAAACTAGATAAATCCCTCAATATATGCCTTAAATCATGGTAATGTGTGGATTAATAATGATACCCTCTATCTTCCATTTTACTGTATTTGTTTTAGAGACTCTGCTCCTAACTAATAGTTTCAAATTATTTCATGATAGTTATAATGTGCCTTTATCCTATGTCTTCATTATTTTACAACACAGCTAGCAGTTTTTTGCACTATGAAGATCCTTCCTTCTGACACACTCCACAGCACTCAGGCTGGGAATCCTCTCACAACTAATTCTTCTCCATCTAACCCACTGTAACACATAAAACCCTGGTCTCACTGATTCTGTGATGACTACAGCAGCAGTGAGATTTCTGGAGAGAAAGGACCTAAACCAAATAATGTGAGCTGATACCAATCCCACTAATTCCAGTCCCCATTATGTCCTCGTGAGTTATTAAGTACCACTTATGATCAGTGCATAGGTAATTAAGAACTCCTGCAAAGCCAGAGTCCTAACATGTAAGGCCAGAGGGAGGTGGAGATCAGACACTTTGGGGCCTCAAGGAGAAAGCCAATGCTTTGGAGACTTTAGTGTAGTCCAGAACTACATCTGAGTGTTCCAGGCTACAGTGTAAAGTCACATGTTGGAAGTTTGGGCAAATGATTCAGCATATAGAATTTAATGGGAATAAGGTGGCAATTGGTTTCTCAGTAAGTCATCCTAGCACTGTGCCACCAATACAATTGTCATATTACATTTCTCTCATGGATAAAACAAAATACTCAACATAAACTGCAAGGGAAACAGGTTTATTTAACTCACCATTTGCACAGGTTTCAGTCCATAATTGGCTGACTCGAAGGCTGGGTGAAATGACAGACAGGCATTGCAGAGGGAAAATAGTTCGTGACAGGCAGGAGACAGCAAAACCAAGCCAGGGACAACCATGGCTCTTTCTAGCTCTTATATTTTACCTAGATTACTCATGACAGGAGTCACTCACATCCATAATCCTAAAGCCCTTGATCTTAGCATTGCACCATGAATCAATCCCAGTGTCACACATTCTAGAACCAGCCACCTCTGAAAAAGCCACATTTATGTCTGTGTGAGGCTTTGGGGAAACATTTAGACACATACCATGACAACAAAGTTCTCAGAGACCCAGTAGTTTTCTGCAACACCTTATTTCACATGGGGTATATTTTTACAGTCATCTTGGAATTATCTGATCTTTTTACATACATGTCTTACATTGTTCTTCAGTTATTAATTGGAAACAGAATCCCAGTGGCAGAGGGGTAACTATACCTAGTCTGTCACACCAATGCAAGATGATAGAAGATACACTACAATAATTAGCAAGCAGAAGTTAGACATAAAGAAATTTTTAACAGCAATTTTACAATGATATACTGGACGTTTTGGTACATAATTCAGCACCATCCCTCTTACCTACCACAAAATAAACATTGGCCACATCCTCCATAGATGTGGGAAGAAAGTACATAGCATGAAACCCTGAGAAAATTGAGAAGCTAGACTTTCGGGAGAACATGGCAGACAGATAGCAGCAGCTATGGAGGCTCTCTGAAACACCCAGCTTAGAATTCAGGAATGGTGTTGAGTAAGGAATCATAAGCAAGAGGAGATATACCCTGGTGACCCAAGAACGAACTGGGCTGAGAGAAACCAACTGGGAATGCAATCCTGGTGCTATAACAGGAACAGATAAAGCCTCAGCATGGAAGCTGGAGCCCGCGCCATTGGAAGACGCAATTTGGGTTTCCTGCCGCCGCCTTGCATCTGCATCAGCTCGGCAGGGAGAGAGATGAGCGGAAGCTCTGTGAACAGGAATCGATGAATGGAGTTGAGAGCGGGACAGGCGGGGAGCTGTGTATCCATCTCCGGTGAGTGAGGGAAAACTGGGTCTCTTCCATGGTCTAGGAGACTCCAACAGAGGACATTCTGGGATTGGGCAGACTTGCAGGAACAGGGCGCTGCAGTGACTTCAGTCACCAATCTGCCTCTCAAGCGGGATTGGTGAGCAGTGCCTAGTCCACATGATGCTGCTGGCTGAGACCCAGTAGGCTAGCACAGCCCAGGTTCCAGCTCCTGAAGATGACCTGGAGGGGCAGGCCCCGCATAGGCTACCTGGTCTGCAACTTCCTGGTGCGCTGCAGTGGGTGGGAACACCTAGCCGTCGCAATTCAATCAGACTGTGGCTGACAGGGAAGGAAGCTGGGCCTCCTATATATGCTTGCATATATAAGGAACAAAGAATATGGGAAGAGGCAGCAACAAGAAAGGGTCCCCAGCCCCCAATCCTGAGAAAGAGGCAACAGCAGACACAGCACCAATAGATATAAAGCACTATCTCGAGAGCCTCATAGACAAGTTCAGGAATGAAGTTACTAATGACCTGAAGCTAGACATAAGCAGAATAGTTACAGAAATGCTAAGCACCACCCAAGAAAAAACAGATGGTGGAATGGAAGAACAGAAAAAGAGGGGAGAATTGTTTGATGGAGAAAATAGAGAAAGCATAGAATACGTGAAGCAGGTTCAAAGAGAATACCAGGAAACTAAAAAGTCTATCGAAAACTGGCATAACAGCTTGAAAGAAACTAAGGACAGATTATCTGAACTGGAGGGCAGATTTGTAATATGAGAGCATGAAATGAAAAACTTCTTAAAAATAACAAAGAAATAAACAGCAATAATACAAAAACTAGAAGATGGTAAGAGGGTCTATAACTTAAGAATTAAGAACATAAAAGAAGAAGTAGGGACACAAACAAATGAACTACAAAAGATACTCACAGAAATAATCCAGGAGAATTTTCCTAATTTAGCAAAAGGTAAAGATACTCAGTTGTATGAAGCATACAGGACCCCAGCCACCTACAACCCAAACAGAGCAACACCCAGGCATATAATAATTAAAATTCCAGAAATCCAATACAAGAACAGAATACTAAAAGCCGTCAGAGACAAGAAACAGATCACTTACAAGGGAACACCCATCAGAATTACAGCAGACTTCTCGGCACAAACCATCAAATCACAAAGAGCATGGGGGAAAATAATTCAAGCTTTGAAAGATAATAATCTCCAGCCAAGATTGATATATCCTGCACAACTATCCCTGGAAATTGATGGAAAAACAAGGTGCTTCCAGGATAAAGAGGAACTAGGGGAATATGCAACCACCAATTCAACTCTACAGAGAATACTGCAAGATATTTTAAAAAAGAAAAATAAGAAGAATCCAGAAGTAGCAGCAGAGAGGCCACGATGAATGGAGCAGAAAACAAAATGAAGAAGACAAACTGACAACTAATGACAGAAAAAGAGCTCAACAGAAATGAGGCAGATAAGATTGGATGATAGGAACAGCTATTTTGGAGAAAATGATATCTTAAGAGGTGGTACTGATTTAGTATCATCTTGTTTTGAAGTCTCATTAAGCTTTTGTTCTTCTGTCTCCATTGGTCTAAACAGGTGGTATCTTATTGGATTTTATTATATATGATAGTATAAGCAAAACCTTTTATAGACAAGGAGATTATACAGAAACATTGTTTATCATCTGTTAGTTGATTCTAAATACCCTGTAATACTGTCATTCTCTTGAATGGTTTTACATTGTTTTGATATATTTGATGCTACAGTATACGAAGTTATGCTCAAAGATTTCAAGGAAAGAGACAATATGGTAACTACATTTATGTCGGGATAATCTTGTGGTGAAACACTATTTTGCTTAAATGGTTATGTTTTGATCTGCACTGATTTGCTGTTAGGCCCTCTTTTATCTCAATCTCCATTTTATTATTTACTTTTTTTATCCTTTTAGTTAAGGGAAAAATAAATTTAAAAATAGCAGTATATATTATAGTAACCCACTTTGACTTTCCATTATCTTGATTTAAAGCCCTGTATTGCTCTCACCATCTTGTTCTGACTGATGTTCCTCTATTCTGCTTTGCTTGATAGTACCAGGTTCGAAAGTTTAGGCAACAGCTGTGAAGATAGTGGGATTCATTATGATGCCCATTCTGGTTGACTATTATCTACTTTTGAAGACCTATAATGTCTCCAATGTTTTGGTTTTGTTGGTTTTGTTCTTTACTGTTTTGTTCAATTTTATTATACCTAATGATATAGGCAATTCTATTAGAGATAGCGGGAGGCATTATGGTAACCATTGTTGATCACCTAGTATTATGCTTTTACATTATCTATTAAGTCCACCCTTTTGATTTGACTGACTGTTCTGTTATGTCACATTTGGTTCTACTCTCTTCCAAAAAAGTAATAAGAACTGTGGGAGCAAAAAAACCCAAAATGTGTAACTGTCATTGTACAAAAGAGAGGAAAAGAAAGTGTTCTAAATGATATAACTGCATGTATATTTAAGTGTATAAGATAGATAATGATATTACTGAGCTTTGTTAGATCAATGAGCAGAACTGTTTGCAGTCTCATTTTTGGAATGTCCACTTTATAAGCTTTAATTTTGTAACTTGAACAATTGTTTCTGAGATGCCAAAATGTAATCCATTAATTAGTGATTTCCTACTGTTTACTTTTTTCTGTAAATCTGTAAAACTTGTACCCTTTCTCTGTTTTTTTTTCTTTTTCTCATTAAATAAAATTAAAGAAAGAAAGAAAGAATATTGAGAAGCTAAAGTATAAACTTTGGCCTGTGTCAACAAAATGCTATGGAAAAGAAAATAGCCTTTACAATATGAGGAAAGTTTCACATTTACAATACACTCAGTGCCCTGTTTTCAGCAAAAAATTATGGAGAATAAAAAGAAATACTAAGGTATTACCCACTCACAAAAAAAATGAAATTTACATAAAACATTTTTGAACATCCTAGACATTGGCTAGACTAACCAAAGATTTTAAATCCACCATATTTAAAATGCTCAAAACACTGAAGTGAACGGACAAACAACTAAATGAAACCAGACATGATGTACAACAAAGTAAAGAATATTCATAAAAACAAAAAGTTTTACTTCTGGAGCTTACTTATAATAGTTGAAATGAAAAATTCACTAACAAAGTTCAACCACAGATTTGAGCAAACAGAAGAAAAGAACTAGTGAAATTTTCAGAAAAATGCAATAACCCCGTCTGAGAAATGAAAGGAATAAAGAAAAATGAACAAAGCCTGAGGGTCCTATAAACACTATCAAGAATATACAGAAGGGAAGTTTGAGATACAGAAGAAAGAACCAGAAACATTTCCAATAAACTATGGCCCCAAACTTCCCAAGTCTGATGAACCATAAGAATATACAATCCCAGTAAGTTCAAGTTTCTAGGCAGGTTAAATTCAAAACTCAGAAGAATACTTACTACAAGAAACTGTTAAAACACAAAAAGAAAATCTTTCAAACAGCAAAGAGAAGTGACTCATCCCAGAAAATGATTCTCAGTTAACCTCACATCAGAAACCTTAAAGGCCAACAGCAGTGGGATAATGTCTATACAATACAGAAAGACAAACCTGTTGGGCAACGGATATAGCTCAGTGGCACAATGCCTGCAGGCAAGCCAAGGCTGTAAATTCAATTCTTGGTACCAAGAAAAAAGAAAAAGAAAGCTGTCAATCAAGGATTCTTCATCTAGAAAATCTGTCCTTCAACACCAATGATAAGCCAGGGGTGGTGGTAGATGCCTGCAACCCCAGGACTCTAGAAGGCTGCGGCAGGAGAAACCTAAGATCTTTGCATCTGCTGTATGTTTTCTGTTTGTTTCTTACATTGTTCATCCAGGGATTCTGTTTTTGTTTAGTTCCTCCAATTTTTTAGCTGTGTCTTCTTTAGCTATCAGCATCTCTTCCATTACTTTTATTATTTCTTCTTTTACCTGGGAGACTATTTCTAGTTTGAATTCCTTTAAAGCTTCCTGGAGTCACTTCCTTATTTCAGTTGCTATTATTTCAGATATTTCAGATGTGTGGCATAGATTTTCTTCTATGTACATAGCTCCTAAGATTTTTTGGGACAGGCTGGAGGTTTCAGATTGCATTTTGGTCTTTTGTTTGTTATTTTCCTATATTTCCATGCTTCAAGTGTTGTTCCAAGGCTTCCCCTGGATGTGTTGGAAATCGTCTCCCATGCCCTAGACTCCTGGGACTGAATGAAAGTTGCTGAGCCTGGTCCAGTTAGGCCCTCAGGCCCTCCCGTTCCACCTTCTGTGTTTCCAGTAGCTGGGCAGCACTGTGGATGATAGGGAGAAGCTCTCCCCGGGTGAAGACCAGTGCCCTGGAACTCACTTCACGTGCTCTCAAATCCTGTATTTGAAGGTCACTGGGCATAATATAGTTGGTCTACAAAACCTCCCATAGGTAGTCTAGTGTGCCTGGGCTCTGAGCAGGTCCTTAAGCTCAGAATGAAATGATCTTAATGTCTCCCCAGGGTTAGGGATGGCGTGGATTCACTCCAGATGCCAGCTGAGCTTCCCGGTTTGGAGAAGGTCACTGGTCGTGTCCTGGGCAGGCCTCAATTTACTGAAATCTTGTAACAATGTAAAAAATAAAGAGAAAGACAGGATGTAGCTCAGTTCAAAGACCCTGGGTTCAACCTCTAGTACCACCAGAAACAATCAAACAAAAGGACAAATATAGCTATGCCAATGTTTTTATATGTGCCATCCTATAAGAAATGCCTAGGCAGTATGGAGAGAACTAATTAGTGAAAAACACATGACATAAAAAACAAGTAGCACAATGTCAGAAATAAGCCCTTCATTATCAGTAATCATTTTAAATGTAAATAGTTTAAACTTGACAAAGATTTAAAGAATGATTTCAGAAATATGATCCAACCATGCAGTATTCAAAATACGCAAGTGCATAGAGAAAAAAGATTAGCAGTACAGTGCGCAGGAGGCTTATAAAAGAGGAAAGGGGGAGAAATTATTGAATATTTACATGATTTTCTAAGGTGCTAGAAAAATTTGGAAATTTTAATGCACATTTTGAATAGTATGCTTTAAAATAGTTAAACATGCAATACATTATCTTCACCTCAGTTTTTTAAAATGAGTCATAAATGTGTTTAACATCATCCCTTATTAAATTTAACAATGCAAATATTACATGAAAAATGTGTTAGATCATACATCCAGACATTAAAGCTAAGTATCAATGAGTGAAGAAAATCAGGTAATTTTAATTGTCCACCCTTTCCTTATGTTGCTTTTTTAAAAATTTACAACTTTAGAAATTAATTGCATATTAAAATTTATAATAAAAATTTGAAACAAGTACTATGATAATAATGACTAATTCTATTTCTTTAGATGTGGTTAAAATGCTTAAATTGATAGGATTAACTAAGAATGAGTAGAATATGAAGTAAATGGAACTGTATATACAGCACTGTCCTAAGAGTAAATACACTCACTTCATGAGATAAATTTTCTGTGCATAAGACTATGGAAATCAGTACAGTGATTGCTCAGAATGCTAAAATTCTAATTCCATTCAACCCAGTGGTTTCCCTTCTAAGTTTCTTCCGGAAAAAGTTACAACCATGTTATTACAGTGATACACTCATATTCGTGTTCAGAGTAGCACAATTCATAACAGATATGACTTAGATGCAAATTGTATGTCTCTCCATTACTACATGCATTTTTTAAAAGGTGTCATTTGTACACAATGGAGTACTACTGTTCTATAAAGAAGGACAAACATGAGTCATTTGTAGAAAATGGTTTTACTTAGAGACCACAATGTTAAGTAAAATAAACTATCAACACAACCTTAAATATCACATGGTTTCTCATTTATAAGAAGCCTAAGTATAAATAAATAAATAAATAAATAAATAAATAAATAAATGAGAAAAATAAAAGACAAATAATAAGAAACAGAGTGATAGGGTTTTTTTTTTCAAATAAAAGAGTACTAAGAGATGTAAGGAGGGGAAAGAGAGAAGACAAAAAGAGGGCAAGAAGAAATAAGATGTATTACACATCAAGTCCCCACAACAAATGTCTCATTAGACAACACAAGTATTATAATAAATTTTTCAATTGTCTGGGGGAGATAGACAAGTGAATGCTATTTTTCCTTCCTGCTCTCTGAATTTGATTAATGAATAGATAACATATTTACAGTTAGAAACAAAATTTGCTTTTAAATTATTTACTACTGGGAAAGTTAAGTTAAAAACAAGCTCAGCTTTGATGAATGTTAATGGTCTTCTATTGAAAAGGAAGACACACCGGAATTTTTTCTTCTCAAATGTAATACTCCTCATAGAAGAACATGTAAAACATAGACACATGGACAGGAAATCACCAAATCACCAAATCAAATTATTTAGATGTACATTTGGTCCTTGAGCAACATGGTTGCAGTCCAGGTCAGGCTGGCTCCAAGACAGGAACACTATGGCAGGATTTCATGGAGCAAGACAACTCTCAATTCCTATAGAATGGAAGAAGAGAAAAGAAAAAGAGCGCTAAAGGCAAGGGATCGATACCCAGATACATACCCCAAAACACCTCTATATGTAGTTCAATTTGCTAACTTAGACCAAAAATGCCAAGTGCAGACATTTTGTTTAAAAATATTGAGAAGAGAGGTGGACTCCATCACATTAAATGTTTTTGAGAATGTAAATGAGAAGTGTTAAGGATTCCCTCGGAAGGAGGCTAAGGTGATGTTAGAGTCACCAGGTAGATTTAGTGGATGCTGCCCATGCTTTGTTATTGCTAAGTACGTCGCTCCACTATGGTCTTCCTGAGATTGGGTTACTGGGGTTCTGTCTCTCACCAGATTGTCAGCTCACTCTCCAGTATGCTTGCTCCTAGCACAAGAGATGGTGCTCTGATGCTCAGACGCTGCTGAAACTATCCTGATGGACTTAGAAACCTGGCATTGATAATTCTGTCACTGGGAACCCAGGTTTCTGAGAATGTACTGTCCAATACCACATCCTACAGTTCCACCTTACACCTTTGGGTTTCTGGTGAGGACTGGAACACATAATTTTCACTGACTCATCAACTGTGGTCACTGTACGATTCTCACACACTTAGAAGATGTCATGATAAGGGGAGGCAGTGGCAGTAGTATGTTTTTTTAGAAAGCCGCCCAGAGTAAAGCACCACAAAACCAGTGGGAAACATAAAGTGACTAAGCCAACTCCTCCCCCTTCCTCTGCTGGAGGTTAAAAGACAACATGGACAAAGTTTCAGAACCTCTGACCTGGGGATCTTTCTTGGGAAGATACAGCTGCTCCTGCTCCTGTTGGCTTTCTTTCTGTACCCCAGAGCAGAGGTAGGTGAGTGACCATCTCCACCCTTCAGAGGCCCAAGCCTATTCCACAGTGCTCATGGATATCCTGGCCCTATGCACACACCCGATCCTTCTCTCTGCCATCACTACTCTAAACATGAACTCCAATCCCACCAAACTGGAGAACCCTAGAGAGGACACTGCATAAGCTAACAAAAGCATTCGCAAGAAGACCCAGTGGATACGGCACCCTCAGGAAGCCCCATCTTGGACATCTGGAAAGGGGGTCATTCCTCAAAGTGTTTGCAATTGGTGAGAAGTAAAAAGGCGAAAATACCAAATGCTCCTGGACAAGTAGAATAGGCCAGCCATCCATGTCAGAGGTGGGAGAAGGCTTTGCCTTCATCAACTGCCTAGCAGGAATGCTCAGAGTCAGTGACTCCAGAATGGATGGAATCCCTGTCCTCAGAACACTATTTTTGCCTTTCTCAGTCCTAGTCTCTTTCTCCAGCTCTGCTTTCCTCCTCAAGACTTTAGTGGCTCCTTTGATTTCCTGTAGAAGCCACAGAGCTGTTGTGGCCCAGGGCATTATCTCTGTTTTCCAGAATCCCATCTGCACTGCCCCACCAGTGTCATCCAGACACTAACTGTAGCTCTTCCTTCATGCAGCCAGTGAACAGTTCTGATGCACCCACCACATTTCAGGCCCTAGGAAAGAGGATAAAACCACATCCATAGTACACCTGAAACCATTCCAGGAGGAACCATCACTATCCTTGACATCACAGAACTCACAAGGGTTTAGATACTCAAGGGAAGTAAAAAGTCAGTAGAGGAATGAAGAAAAGCCACACAGGGTTTATTTTCTCCAGATAGGTTCTCCAGATTTGATTCATCTCTAGTCAAATGGAGGAAAAAGATTTGTAGACCAAGATGTGACGTGTAGACCCTTGCTATCGAAAAGTAGTTGAGGCTCCTTTTTCTAGGTTCCTTCCCACTTCAGGCCATCCCAAGCCCCCAAATACCCAACAGTTCAGAGCCACCAGTAGATGCTTGTTCACTGACTCAGTGGCTAAACCCAGTCTTCTTGATTTTTCAAGAGAGACCATCATATCCGGACACAAAGCCAAACCCCACACCTGCCCCTACATGGCCTACTTTAAGATCAGGCCTAAAAATCTTGGAAACATGTGTGGTAACTTTCTGATACAAGAAGACTTTGTGCTGATAGCCACTCACTATTCAGGGAAGTGAGGGACAAAAAACAGCCCACAGTCTCTGGGAAACACTTCTCAGAGCCTTTCTTCCCAAGGAGCTTCCTGAGCTCATAGAGACACACATTCAGGAGGCTCACTGAGGGTGAGAAAAGGCCATCATGTCCCAAGGGGAAATAAGCAAGTTGGAACCAAAGAATTCCTGACATAAGGCAAATCAGGACAATCAAGCCTGATACGTTTAGACCCAGGATCATAGCCATGCAAAGTAAAGCGGTTTCATGTGTTTTCCAAGAGGCAACTGACCCCTGAAACCTCTAGTGCCCAAGATCCAATATTTCAGCCTTAGTACTAAGAGGAAGGAGGCACAGTCATCCAGTCAGGTTGCCCTCTGTCATCTGCATCTGTACCCTTTACCAGCTGTAGCCAGCTCTTCACACCTCCTGGGCTGTGTCCTCTGTTTCTCCACATCCACCACTGCCTTCTCTGTACAGCCCAACAAAGGTCACCCTCAGGGCCTACAACATCAAGGAACAGGACACCCAGCAGGTCATCCGTGTACTAAAAGTGCTTCCCCACGAGGCCTACTATAATCCTAAAATCTTCATCAATGACCTCATGCCCTGAAGGTAAGCCACACATCCTTGTGACTCTTGCTTTCCTCATGCAGTGTTGCAACTTCGACTGGGACCCTACCCCTGCCCTCTTTGCCATCATGTCCATCACACTGTCCATGCCCAGGAGCCATACACTGATCCAGACATTCTTACTTCTTTCCCACCAGCTGAAGAAAAAGGCCAACCTGACTAAGCTGTTCAGCCCTTCTGGCTGCCCAAGGCCAAGTCCCAGGTGAAGCTAGGTGCCCAGTGCCAAATGGTTGGATAGGAAGATTCACCCCATGGAAAAGATTTCCAAACACACAGAAGGAGGTAGAGATGGTAGTGCAGAAGGATGAGAAGTGTGAGGCCCTCTTTCCAAAGTATTATAACCGTGCTACTGAGATTTGCATGGGAGACACAAAGATTAAAAATGCTTCCTTTATGATAAGACTAGGTTACTCTCCACTCAGCTTTGGAGGAAGAAGTCTTTGGGACAGATCTAAGACCAGGAGACCCAAGCAGTAGGGATTCCTTCACCTAGCAGGCTGTGATGTTTCTCCTTGAAAAGAGAAAAGGGGAGCAGACTCAGCTTGGAGGTAACTAAAGCCTCTACCACTTTACCAAGGGGCCTCTGGTGAAAGAAACTCCATTGGAAGCTTCAGTTTACAACACGCTGCCTGAGCTCATGTCACAGGCATGATAAAACTGTTTCCTAGGTGTGCAGTAATTATAGCCAGTTGGCTCCTCTGAGGTGGCAGCCCTCTTAATCAATGAGTTCATCCTCTGTGCCTAGTGTCAGACCTGCTCATCAGCCTCCGTGGCCTGAAATCAATGGTCCTCACAACTCTACAGGGGTGAGGTCCAGACCTGGAAGTAAAGACAAAGGCTGGCCCCAAAAGTGACAATGTCCATAGTCAGAGGTCACCAGCTAACATCCCCAGGGCCTGTACTTACCTCTGATCCCTCAGAAGCAGACTTACAATCAGTACTGCATGAGGAGGTTTGGGATATTGAAAGTAAGAAGGTAGGCAGTGCCCTGGCTCACAGACTCTACTTACAGCGTGATTCTGGAGGTTCCATGGTGTGTAATAATGTGGCCCAGGGCATTATCTCCTATGAACCAAAGAATAGGATTACTCCACATATCAACAGCAAAGTCTCACAGTTTCTATGCTGGATAAAGAAAAACCAAGAAACAAAGCTGACTACAGGGAGCAAACTAAACCCCCTCTATGAACAACCATCTTTCCTGGAGCTGAATCTAGAATCACTCTAGAGCAGATGCCAGCAACTAAATAAATGTTTCATCTCAGTAAGAAGGCTGGTTTCTTGTTTGCTCACTTACTTTGGTTCATGAGGACCAACTCCATGCTAAGCAGGCCAGTGACACAGTTCGGATGATTTCTACCTCCTCCCCTCCTTCTCCACTCAATATCTTTCCAAATCCCCTCTTCAAAACTGTTAACCAGCTCCTCCTTGTATACTTTAGTTTCTCCACAGCCTCTCTTTTTGCAAGGGTTAAAGTTAAGCACTGAGGAAAATGTGGACAGATCTCATTCTGGGGCCCAGAGGGACATGTGACCTCTTTATGTGTCACATGCAGAGGGAAAGGAAGATAATTTTACAGGTCCAGAAGATCAGTCAGGCACCATTGAGGTCACCACTTGGCCCCATCAGGCTAGGTAGGGGAAGGGTATTCCTTAGCAGGACATTTCTCTCCCACAGGTTTGGGGATACACATGAAGTGCAGAGTAACCTGAGTGGCTCTTCACCCTCACCCGAAATTTGTTTCCTTCTCCATTTTCCTCTAAGATCAAGGCTAACCTTGGCTTATAGCCACCTGGTTGCCCATTTTTATCCCTTGAAAGTTGTCACAATCTACCAACTCGTGTCCTTACTAGACCACTGTGATCTGGTGTTGTAACCTCCTGAAATCCCCCAGTCCAGGACATCAAATTCAGCCCCCTCCTCACAAGTTAATGACATCCTGGTTCTGCCCTGGGTTGTGGCCTTTATTCCTGTTAGCCACTGTTCCCGCTGGACTAAGGACTCCCATAACTACAGATACTCGTTTAACTCTTTATTCATGCCATGAATTGCACTGGACTTGTCGATTGAAATTTACTTACTAGAATTCCAATAATTTTTCCTGGGATTACAAACATAAGCTCTTCCTGACTTTGACTACACTGGAACAATTTCTTTATAAGTGCTTACAAAGAGCTGGGCCGGGGGCTAGGGATTTAGCTCAGCGGCACATGTACCTGCCTGGTAAGCACAAGGTCCTCATTTCAATCCCAGGAACCAAGAAAAAAAAGTGCTGAGCATTTGAGTCTCTGGTGAACATAATCAGAGAGCCCAGTGAAAGTGACAGTGTCACAGGCTTTACCAATTAACTCCCTCTCCATCCTCCAGATTGCCCTACGAGGCCTATGTGGAAAATCTCTGAAATAAAATATCTTATTTATATTTCTGTTTACAATTTCTACCAATAGTATCACAAGATACTTCAGAACTGCATGAGATTTAGAAATTACCTTAGTGACACACTTTTCAGATGTGAAGCTGCTAAACGATTCAAAAGAGAAGATTTTCACATGGGGAGCTGGCAGCCAGTAGGTGAGAAGATAATGAGGCAGCCTTATTTTCATTTGTTTGAAAACGAGCAGATATAAATGTCTTCATACAAAATTAAATTGTAGGAACCGTACATATCCAGTCAGCCTTCTGAGAACCATAATCCCTGTCAATACTACAGTGCCTGCCTCTGCAGAATCAAACTTGAGTCAGGGAGGTTGCCACAGAAGAAAAATAGGGAAATACCTGTAATATTTAGGTCATCATGGTTACTGATACACCCATTATATCTAATATTACCCAGGCTACTCCTTGTTGAGAAGTTCTTAGCTTACAAAACACAAAGTGAATCATATTTTGTTAAATAAGTGTCTCTGTGGGAGCTGGGTTTACCTTGATGAACTTTCCTACCACCTCTGGTCCCAGGAACTGGTCACTAATACTCCACACTGCCTGGCAGAATTTGGCTTGAACTTAATGCCTCTATGTCTCAAATATATACAATGCTACATTCTTTTGTGACTCAGAGTTAAATCTCACTCTAAGATCATGTAATTCTCAAATGCATTCCCTTTCCCATCTTGTTTACAAAACCACACTACATCACAATCTCATAATTGTCTTGTTTAGCTTGAGGAGGTAAAAATCAGCTTCTGATTTGGGGCTGAAAACCAAAATTCCTGCACCCAACACCTACTGAAGATCTGGCTCCTTCCTCAGAAAAAAAATTGAAAATACACAAAGCAAATCCCAAACAATAATAGTTTAGAAAGTTTCCCAGTCATATACATGAATACTCAAGTATTCTATTTACTCTGGAGAAGTCAATCTGTAGTTTAAAACTCCTTTGAAAAATTATTACTCGAGGGTGGTCCTCATCTTACTCTAAAAGAGAAAGAAACAGATTCCCAGGAAAAGACCAAGATGAACAAAGATAATGCAGAAGTTAGGAGAGAGCCTGGACGGAGCCAGGTCCCCTAAACACCAGGCCTGCTAGCAGCCTTGGTCTTCTAACTCTCACTCCATGGTGACCACCCTCAAAAGTTTTGGCTCCATATCCACAGTCTTGGACTTTGCTGGTCTATTGGTCTTCCTGAAAAACAAGTCAGCTGTCATCTGCTTAAGTGGGCTACTACAATAGGTAGGTGATTGATCCTGATGTCCAAGGGAAGGTAGGATTCATTGAATTGACCCTTAGTGACAGTAAATGAAAGTCAATGGAAGGCCGTCACAGTGGTATCCTGACTGCACCAGGTTACCGTGCTATGACAGCTGAGTTGAGATCTACCAATTTGTGGCTTCTACTATACAAGGGAAGATAGTGGAAGTTTGCATTTTGACATAGATGTGCACTGTTACCTCCACTCTCCTTGACATACTATCTAAAGTTTCTCAGCCTCTTTCTTATCTACACATGTAGTTAGTAACAGGCATTTCCCACACTGGAGTTCTATATGACATATCTACAGTAGCTGGTGTATTCTCTGAAGCAGGGTAAAAATGAATAAATATAAACTCCCATTGCTTTCACTGAGTGTTATTTTTCCTACGTTGGGAATTACCCTATCAAATAACATTTGTAAATTATTTCAGAAATTCTTTTTTTGGAGATTCTGGCAAGATGGCAGAATAATAAGCAGCAAAGTAAAAAGCCTCCCTGAGAGAAACAGCCCAGATGCTGGAATACAGCATTCTGAAGAAAATCAGAAGGAAACAAATAGATCCCCTGGATCCAGGAAGAAACTAAAGTGAAAAAAAAGAAAGAAAGGAAAGGAAAGGAAAGGAAAGGAAAGGAAAGGAAAGGAAAGGAAAGGAGGGAAGGGAAGGGAAGGGGAGGTGAGGGGAGCAGAGGGGAGGGGAGGGGAGTGAAAGGGAGAAGAGGGGAGGGGAAGGGGAGGGGAGGGGAAAGGAGGAAAGGGGAAGGGAAAGGGAGGGGAGGGGAGGAAAGGGGAGGGGAAGAGGAGGGGAGGGGAGGGGAGGGAAGGAAAAGAAAGGAAAGGAAAGCTTCAATGGAAGGGAGAAGCCAGATGCGCTTTTACTAGAGCCAGTCCCATTTTGTGCAAAGCGCCCCTGGAATCCAGAGACACAGGGTCACAGTGAAGTTGATGGTAGGCAAGCCTGAAGGCCTCAGCAGGAAGACATAGTCACAAAGGGGATCAACAGACAAAAGAACTCCACTGGCTCATAGTGAGTGTGGGGGACTTAGTCCTCCTGCGGGAGTGGGCAATTGGCCAGGTGCATTTTCGAGTCAGGATGGAGAAGCCTGGAACCAGAACTGCAGCTGGCTTCATATAGCCACTCCTAGAGCAGAGCAGATTGGTGAAAATTGCTTGGTCTGAGTCCTGCCCCTGTGCACAATAGTCAAGACCGAGCTTTCCCTAAAGCTATCCCTAACCAACTCCACCCACACAACACACAGTAATATAGTGAGGACTCCCAGTGTTTAACCAGCTCAGAAGGGAGTGGCCAGCCTGCCTCACCCCTGCTGATACTCCAGAATTCACCAGCAGATTGGGCAAAGCAGCAATCTCTAGACAGTATGCTTCAGAGTAATTATAACCAACACAGGATGTGCGAAGGACAGCATTATCCATGTGTCTGGAAGAATCAAGGAACGTGAAGAAGGAACAAAAGGCAGTCTCCAGCCTCTAACCCAGCCTCTAAGCATTACTGGCCCAGGAGAGGTAAACACAGAAGACATCTGGGGTTGCACACCTGCAGTTTCCGAATCAACAGCATCTGACATAAAGAAACAACTTCAAGAAACTATAAAAGAATTTAAAACAGAAATATTAAAATAAGTAAAGGAAGATATAAGAAAAAGAATAAAAGAAATGCTAAACACCACTCAAGAAGACAAAGATGGAAGAATAGAGGAGCATGTTTAAAGGAGGGAAACCTTTAATGAAGAATATAAAAAAACTTTAAAATACATGAAACAGATTCAAAGAGATTACCAGGAAATTAAAAACTCCATTGAAAGCTGGCAAAATTGCTTGAAAGAAACTAAAGATAGACTGTCAGACCTTAAAGACAGGTTTGCAAATTGCAATCAGAACAGGAAAGATGTCTTAAAAATAACAGGAAACCAGGAAATAACAATACAAAGCTTAGAACATGACAAGAGGATCTATAACTTAAAAATAAAAAATATGAGTGAAGAAGCATGGGTAAACATAAATGAAATACAAAGGCTATTTACATAAATAATCAAAGAAAACTTTCCAAGCATAGCAAAAGGAAATGATATTCATCTAGATATATGAGGCATTACAGAACCCCAGCTAGCTATAACTTAAATACATCTACACCCAGACATATAATAATTAAGATCCCAGAAATTCAACACAAGAATAGAATATTAAAAGCAATCAGAGAAAAGAAACAGACCACCTTCAAAGGAAAACCCATCTGAATCACAATAGACTTCTCAGCACAAACCATCTAATCAAGAGCTTGGAGTAAAGTACTCAAAGCCCTCAAAGAAAATAACTTCCAACCAAGATTGATGTACCCTGAAAAACTATCTCTCAAATAATGAAGAAACAAGATGCTTCCATGACAAAGAGGAACTGGGGAAGTTCATGACCACTAAACTAACCCTACAAAAAATACTGAAGGCCATTATATATATAGAGAGAAAAGACCATGATTTCTTGAACAGAGGCAGAAGGAGCTCACTGTATTCAGCAGACAGTAGAATAAAGGGGAACAGTAGGCAAACAATGAGAGAAAAATAGCATGGCAGAGATGACACAGAGAAGGTTGGCCATAATCACTACCATGGATGGACTCAATACACTAATAAAAAGAAACACAGTCAGAGTGGATCAGGAGATAGGATCCATCACAATGCTCTATATAAGAAATATAGTTAACCTGAAAGAAGGTTAATAGACCAAAAGTCCAAGATGAGAAAGTAATACTCTATGTGACAGGGAACCAGAAAAAAATAGGGGTAGCACATCCATTAGCTGCAGATTGGTTGGGAAGGCATAACACTTTTATGCAACGGAGAACTATTCAACTATAAGGAAGGAAAACCTTGAGGCTCTTGTAGGTAAATGGATACAACTTGAGATCATGCTCAGGGGTAAAAAAAAAAATTCAGAACCACTTAGGCAAATGGTGGGCTGCCTCTCTAATCTAAAAACTAAAAGAGTTAATGGGATACAAACAAGACTGACTTGAATGAAGAGGTTCCTCAAAGAAAATACTTTGAGTAGAGAAATATTTGCCTTTCCTCTTTGGCTCTAGCCTGCTAAGTAATTGCTCACAATCGTTGCAGAATGAGAAAAGACACCAGAGCTGTGAAAAGGAGCCATGCTTGGTTCAGTTCAGACCCTGGACAGTTTCTGAGGTCTCTGCCCTTTTACTAGCTGCATGCAGCACAACCTCAACTACCTCCACATCTTGAGCTTTCTTCTTGCTGTGCCTTGTGACTCAGCCACAGAGCTGTTAGTGGTGACCCTGCCATTTTCACCTAAACCAATCCGGAAAAGGTTCATAAACCTCCCTAGAAAGATGCCACCCATCAAAACCAGAGGAACACACATCTAAGATATCAGCAAGGACACAGGACTTGTGCCCCATTCATCGCACTGCAGAGGCTCTGTTTGCTCTGACCTGGGCAGCCTTCCTGGGAAAATGACACCACTCCTACTCCTGCTGAGCTTGCTGCTGCCCCTTGAGGCTGGAACAGGTGAGTGGCCATCCCTTCTCCAGAGATCTGAGCTCATCCCACAAAATCCTCTTTGACTTTTCTGCCAGCCTTGGTTTCGAATTTTCGTAGGTCTCAGCTAGGAGTTTTCTGAGCCCCAGATCCAATTCCAAACCCAGACTCACAAATCCAAAGCTGGCTGGAAAGGGCAGCAAAAGGAGGGTGTTCTCAGATAATTTTTTAGGTGTTAGGCTCTCCACAGGGTTTTCTGCCTTACCTGGAAAGTGAGTTGTCCTCAGAAAAACATTCAAAAACAAAATCAAGAAAATGTAAAGCAACAAAAGTAAGTTATTCAAACCTGGTACTTAAAACCAGAACAGGCAGCTCAGACCAACAGCCTGTGGGGGAGAGGTGTCACAGGAGCCAGTTGCACTATCCAGTGCCCACCATCCCATACCCACCCAGAAGAGACGATCAGGGTGCAGCTAGAGTCAGAGGTGGCATGATGACTGCATCCAATTTCCATTACCTTGGCTCCACCTTAGGTCTTTGCAGCTGCACTTTGAGGATCTTCTCTACCTCTGTCTTTTGAAATTTTTATGGTCCTCAACCCCACCACACTACACTGCCCCATTACGCACTGATGAAAGGTTGATTAGAGATCAGATATACAGCCTAGAACAATTCCTGAGAACACAGATTGTGTTAGATCTAGACCATCAGGATGTTGGAGAATACAAATTCATAATCTCATAGGTAGACTGTTAGAAAATTCCACCAATCTGAAAACCATCAGAAGCTCAAAGAGATTGGAAAGACTCACTGAAAAAGCAGGAATGAAGGCAGCTTCCCAGTATCTTATGGAACTCTTCTATCACTCAGCAGACCTTATCTCCTCCACATATGTGTCCAAGGTAGGAAGTAGAAGACCAGCATTATCCTGACTTTCTCAGAACAGGAACAGAGGACTTAAGGTTTAGAAAAAGTCATTCTGGCTCCAAGGCATGCAGCCCTTGGAACCTAAAATGAGTTCCTCCTGCTGGGTACAGAGCACTCCAGATCCCATCTACATCCCTCACTTTCCCCAGTCTTCTCTCTAGACCACACTGCTCTCAGCCACCCCATCTTCAGATTTTCTTTCAGAGATCATTGGGGGTCGTGAGGCCAAGCCCCACTCCTATCCCTATATGGCCTTTGTCCAGCGTCTGGTTGGAGACGACAAGTACAGATGTGGTGGTGCCCTGGTACGAAAGAAATTTGTCCTGACAGCTGCACACTGTAAGGGAAGGTAAGGAGGAGCAACCAGCCCACATTTGAAAGAACCAACAGGAACCTCTATCTTCCACGGGGACTATAGCCTTAGGAGCTCCTGGGATACTGTTCACAAACCCATAAGAGCTCATCAGAAAGTAAGAAAAGCAAAAGGATCAAAAGTTCAGCTCAGTATCTGAATGTATGATAATTAACTTTATCAAGTATTCTGAGCCAAATGAATCTGAGGCTGGAAAAGTAAAAGGGAGATGAAGGAAGGGGAGAAAAGAAGGAAACTGAATGTCTTAGGCACATGTACTAATCTCTTACAGTGAATGCAGTCCTTGTGTACTGCAAACATGTAGGAATAAAAGTCCAAAAAAATGTTTCTTCCCAGTCATGGTAAGTTAGCTACTTAGTGAGATCCTGTCTCAAAAATAAAAATAAATTAAAAAGCACTTGGGAGCTGTAGCTCAGAGAAAGGAACAGGGTTCCAAATGCGTTAAAGAAGGAAAGAAGACTTTTAAAATGAAAGGTGGAGAAAGACAAGAGGTAAACTTTAGAGTCAGACAGTGACAGTACAGAACAATGACACAGGTGACAAGACATAGCAACCACACTGCCAAGCACAGCAGGTGCAGCCTGCCCTGCACAGCTCTTCTGTTATTTCACAACCTAAACCCATGCTCCTCTCTGTGCAGCTCAATAAATGTCATCCTTGGGGCCCACAACATCAAGAAACAAGAGAAGACCCAGCAGGTCATCCGTGTGAAAAGAGCCATCCCACACCCAGACTATGTTCCTGGAAGGTTCTCCAATGACATCATGCTGCTGGAGGTGAGGCAAACCTTCCTGCTGATCTTTCTCTTCTCATACAGGCTTGTCGCTCCCAGTGGAAATCTGCTCTTTTCCTCCTTGCCCTCTCATGGACATCCCAATGTGTAGGTCCAGGGTCTATGGGGTCTATACCACAGGCTTATCTGGACTCTCTTGCTTATTCCCCATTAGCTGGAGAGAAAGGCCAAACAGACTAAAGCTGTGCAGCCCCTCAGACTGCATGAGGCAATGAGCCAGGTGAACCCAGGTGACACATGCCTTGTGGCAGGCTGGGGGAAAACCAACCTTTCGGATGATTCATCGCCAAATACACTGCAAGAGGTGGAGCTGACAGTACAAGATGAACAAGAATGCAAATCTGCCATCCATGCCTACTCTGCTCTCACTGAGATTTGTGTGGGAGACCCAAAGGAAATGAAGATCTGTTCTAAGGTGAGGTTTCCACTGCCTATAGAGACAGAACCAGGGAAAGAGAAACTTCGTGGGAAGATAACAGTGGCCATATCCCATGCTCTGGTCCAGAGCTTGACAGCCTAGGTTCCCCAGCAATTCAGTGTTTAATCCATTCCCTTGGTGGATAGGAGTAGAAGTGGGGGAAACAGCAGTTAACCAAATTCTGTGTAATCACCTAGTATCTCTAGGGTTGCACAGAAAGATTCAGATAGGTTAAAACTGGAAAGTCAGAGTTAGGTTAAAGCCACTGGTCTGAAGGAGGCAACCAGGCCTGCCCTGCCCTCATCTCATAATCACAGCCCCCTGACAGAGGTTCAAAGACCATCACCAGGAAGAGGCCTATTCCATATTTTCCTTCTTGTCCACAGGGTGATTCTGGGACTCCCCTTGTGTGTAACAACATGATCCAAGGCATTTTCTCCTATGGAGCAAAGGACGAGACACCCCCAGTAGTCTTCATGAAGGTGTCCCACTTCCTGCCCTGGATAAAGAAGACCATGGGGCAGTTCTAACAGCAGACATAAAATTGGCCTCCTCTGTGCTTCATCATCTTTACTGAGGCAGAGGAAGCCTCCTGTGAGCACGAGCCACTGCGCAGTGACAATAAATGGATTTAAAGAATGACTGTGACTGAAGTCCTATTTATCCCCTGAACCCTGTTGAGCATGAAGCTGCACTGCTGGCCATTCTGGCTGTGGCTTCTTCTTTTCTCCCCACTCTCCCTATTCCCTTAAGTCCATCCCATACATTTTCTTATTGATTACTCCAGCACATTTTGCTTAATCCTCAGCTCTCTAGTATCTTTAGCATTAGGAGGTGTCATCTCACATACAGTCCCATGTCCTTATACTTCAACTTCCAAATATAAATCTCTGCGCTGTAGGAATGCCTTACTATCTCTGCGCCAGCAACAATTTGGCAGAGAATACAGTTGGGATGTGAAGAGGGGTAACTGTAGAGACCCAGGAGGCCCAGGGTACTCAATTTCCTGTTTTGAGAACTGCTCTTCCCAGTGGGTCAGGTTTTTCCTGTTTAGGAGGTTGAGATGGCCCTCAGGACAACTCAGGCCCATTTCCTGCCCTGCCCTGGGCCAGCATGAAATTCAGTCCACCTCGAGGCTCGCTGCCTGTCCTTTGCACACCAGTCCCTGTCTCCACCTGAGTTCCTCTGACCACCAGCTCCTTTCCTTTCCAGCTCCTGCAAGTTCCCAACTCTGTGTGATTCCCCTGTATCAGACAGTTCCAGAAAATCTGGAACTCTCCACTTCTACCTGGGCAGGGCTGGCTGTGCCCTGTTCCAATCCAGCATTCTCCAAGGGCTCAGGCATCACCTCCAATGAAGTCAGAGCAGCCTCAGCCCTTTCATCATGGCCTGGCCTTGGAATCCAGTCTCTCCCTGCTTACACGCATGTAAATAATCCTGTGAGTCAGTCCAGGGAAGCTGGACAGGAAGGATCACTTATCCCTCTATCAGCAAACACTCTTCTGATCTCTGTCTCTTTGTAGCAGATATATAATAGGCTCTGGTCTCACCTTTGGAAAACTCTGAGAAATGAGACATTTCCTCTAAACATCCCTAAGTTCTCTCCTTCAACCAGTGCAGGTCAGCTTAACCCAAATAGATTTATATAGGGAATCCACTAGAAATCTTACTTTGAAAAACATTAAATTCTGTGTATTCTGTCTTGGTTGTGCACAACACTGTCAAATATATGATATTTTTGGTTCCAGAAGAGCAATGTGTGATATTGGAAGAGCCATGCAGGTGCTCATAGCCAGAGATGACCTGATTGTGGCCACTGGAGTCTGGGTTTAAAGGTGTGGGAGGGGACACAAGGCAGCCCAACCAGGATGAATTTCAACCTACAAACTTCCAAGCTGCTGCACTTCAGATGTGAGACAGTTGTGACCTACATGAGCTTATTTAGGATCCCATATCACTCAAGCAGCTCTACTCCTGAGTGTATGTGACAAAAAAATCTCATAATAGTTATGCTTAATCAAGTGATCCCAACTTCAAAAAGACTTCCTGTTACAGGAGTGGAATATCTTAGAGAATAATAGCAACAATTGCCAAGGAAGATTGCATTGATTTCAAAACATTTGCACAACAAAGGAATCTACAGAGTGAAGAGTAACACCCATCAAAACTTGGGAGAAAATCTTGGTGAGCAACTCTTCCAGCGGAAGGTTAATATTCAAATGCATAAAGATTCAAAATTTTAACACCAAAAAAGTAACAACCTGATCCTGGTGGTGCATGCCTGTAATCCAAGCACTCAGAAAGCTGAGGCCAGAGAATTGCTGTGAGTCTGAGGCCAGTCTGGGTTACATAGTGAGTTCAAAGCTAGCCTGAACTGCATAGCAAGATCCAATCAATCAATCAATCAATAAATAAATAAAACCCAGTTGTTATATGGGCAGGTGAACTTTATGGATATGTCCCAAAACGTACAAACAAATGATGAAGAAGTACATAAAAGTGTATTCAACATCTTTAGACTTGAGTGAACTACATTAAGATTCCATTTAGCTCCAGTCATAATCATTATCAAACAATAAATGCTTCTAAGCACTGGGTAAGAATGTAGATTAGGACTGTCACCATGGAAATACATATTATAGTTCCTCAAAAAATTGGAAACTATACAATACTGTAGAAATAATATAGATCCAGCATACTCTAGTGGTACCTGTGTACCTATACTTTTTACAGTGCAATTCACAATAACTAAGCCATAGAAATAACCTTGGCCCTCATCTACTGATTAATGGATAAACACAATGTGACATATATACACACTGGAGTATCACTGAGGCACAGTGCCATAAGAAATCATTTCCGGAAACTGGAAATCATCGTGTTAAGGAAAATAAGTAGGAATCAGAATGACACATATAACATGTCTTCTCTTAAATGTGGAAAATAAATAAAATGACATGAAAGTAGAGGAGAGACTATTAAAGAAGAATAAAGACAAATGGAAAGGGGAATTAGTGGAAGTGGGAAATGATCAAGTATTCTACATGCTGATACCCATTCAGGATAATGCATGCAATAATAAAAAGATAGATGAATCTCTGTTCACAGTGGTAAGTTGCATGGTGGGATTAAGGCTGACAATGTCTCTTCTTTATCTTTGAATTTATCCTATATTCCTAATTTTATAATTATTAAAGTTCTTAAAAATATTTTGTCAAAAAGATGCATTAAGTAAGTTTATACATGTATACTGTAGTCCTGCTTTCTGTCAGAGATAAATTTTTACAGACAAAATTTAACCCAGTAGTCTATTTTTCACCCATAATCTAAAATGAGTGTTTCTGATGAGGAGATTTCCCCTTTTACTCTCAGTTCTCCTGCTTTGCACAATAAATTACATAGTCATCTATAATTAAGGGACCCAGACCCAGTCCCCAAAAGATGGCTTCCAAGTTTCTCAAATTTATCTGCTACAAAGCTAGTTGGGGTGAGATGAGTCTATGAGATCAGGAATAGGAGAATGCCATGGTTCAGGGCTGGAAGGTGCCTGCATCATTTCTACTCATATCCATTTCCTACAAGAGTCACACAACACACCTAAACTCAAAGGAGGCCAGACAGGACTCGGAATATAGCATCACTGCACCTGCCTGACAGAGGCTGGACAGTGTAGACATGTAGTTCACCCATGTCCCTTGGAAGAATAGGAAATGATTGTCACTAAGCTTCTAGCTTTTCTCTGTCACTATGGTCCATAGTATTTGCCACTTATAAAGATGATGAGCCATCCATTGTTTTCTTATGAAATGAATGCATTTCCATTATAGAAAATATTAGATAATGAAAAGGTAAAAATGAGGCACATAAAGGTCTTGTACATGTTGTCCTTTCCCCCTACACACACACACACACACACACACACACACACACACACAATTACCATGAAATTATATACATCATTTTGCAGTGTACATTTCCTAACATTAGAGGATACAAATATTAGAGGATACAAATTTCTCCATGCCTTTAAGCAGCCTTCTTAAACACTACTTTTACTGACCTGAGAGTACATTATCCCATGCATGTATCATCATCGGTACTTCTCTTCTACTATTCTTGAATATTTTGATTATCTAATCATTTTGATGAGAGTCTCAGGGAATATGTTCACCTCATCTTCCTTTTTATGACACAGCAAGGCCCTATCTGGGGTGCAAATTATGGGCAAGCAGGACTAGTGGTGTGCAAAAATCCAAAGCAGAAGTGACCGGAGCCGTGAGTGATAGAGGCGAGACGATAATGGGGTCGGTTCTCAAAGTTTTATTGCATACAGCTCAGCTGGACCTAACAAGGTCCGCCGCCCTCAAGCCTTCTTCTTCCTCTCCCTCTGGGAGGAGATACATGAGTTTATATAGCGAGAAGCAGCCAATCACAGCATAGTAGGAACTCGGATAGCAATTGGTCACAACCGACTGTTGCTAGGCAGATGATCACTCTTGGCGGGTTAATTACGCGCAACACGGGCCAACAAGAACCAGGAAGCAGGAAGCGGGCGCCATCTTTGGGGAGCAGCTCATGGCCCCTAACACAGAAGTGAGAATAAAAGCCAGTGGTTGGTCTCTCAGACCATAGACCTCCACTTCAGAGGGGGGCCACTTCAACCCCAGCCCTCCCACCTTAGGACCCCACACCTCCACTTTTGACCCCGACTTTCACCTCAGACCTAGCTAGAGAAGACATAGATTTAAAAAGTGCAGAGGCATGGGAAACTCATTGAAACCTTGAATGAACAATATGGGAAACAAGTAGAAAACATGAAATAAATTAAAACAGATATCCAAGAATAAAGAAATTCTATTGAATGCTGTTAAACCTTTTATATGTAACTGATGATAGAATTTAGGAACTTCAGGACGGGATCACAGCTAATGATCATGAAAGGATAGAACTTTTAAAAATAGCAAGGCAGGCAGTGTGGATATAGCTCAGTGTCTCAGGCACTTTCCTGGTAAAGGTGAGGTCCTACGGTCAAACTCCAGTGCAAAAACAGCAATCAACAAGGCAGCAAGAAATGACAATTCAACAGCTTCAAGATGATGCCAAGAGAAACAATATAGACTCTCAGGCATCAATGATGCAGGTGTCAATGTGAATAACATCAAAAAATGTTTCACAGAAGCAATAGTAGAAAATTTCCCAAACACAGGGAAAGAATGTGAAATGCAGATAACTGAGGCATATAGAATGCCAAACCACCACAACCAGCATAAATCTACATCCACACATTTTTAAGATCCCAAACATTCAGCATAAAAACAGAATACTAAAAGGTGATAGAGAAAACATTAGAATCATAACACTTTTCAACACAAAATTTCAAGTTAAGGCAAGCCTGGAGAGAATTGCCAGCCCTGAATGAAAACAACTTTCACCCTACACTGCTATACCCTGAAAAACTTCCTTTGAAATTTAATGGAGAAATAAGATACTTCCATGACAAAGAATAACTGAAGAAATTCCTGTCTACCAAACCAACTCTTGAAAGAGTATTGAAAGATGTACCACATAGAGATGAAAAGGACTACAATTTCCGCAACAACAGAAATAAACCACCAGAGAGGGCAAGCAATTAAACAAGGAGGAAAGGAAGAAAAACAACAGCAGGAAAATAACATTACAGAAGTAGGGCCAGTACATATCAGTTGTATCCACCAATGTTATCTCAATTCACCTATAAAAAGAAATAGATTGATAGACATGAAACAGGATCCAACAACGTGCTATATACGAGAAACACATTTCACTCAAAGGAAAACTCATAGATTAAAAGTCAGACAATGGAAAATAATATTCCATGCAACAGGAACCCAGAAAAAAGCATGGGTAGCTATTCTAATTTTAGACAATGGGACCTTCAACCCCAAAATGAAGAAAAGAGATAAAGGAGGTCACTACATACTTGGTAAGGAAATAATTGAAGAAGAAGAGTGACAATCATAAACATATATGCACTAAAAGGAGTACCTAACTATATAAGACAAAACTAATAAATATGAAAAACCAATTAATCAACAACACAATCATAGTAGAGGACCTTAATACCCTGTTGCAATAAAGACATAGATCAACTAGACAAAAAGTCAGCAAAGAAGCAACCGAACTGAATCAAACCTGTGAGCAAATGAACTTAGTAAATGTTTCCAGAGTGTTCCACTGAACCACATCAGAATACACATTCTTCTTAGCTGTGCATGGGACATTTTCCAAAATAGACCACATATTAGCCCATAAAACATTCTTAAGTAAATCTAAAGGGATTGAAATTATCCCATGTGTATTATCAGACCATAGTGCACTTAAATTGGAAATTAATGGCAAAAAATTGCAAAACCCACTTAAACACATGGATTAAATTAAATAGTAACCTCCTGAACAATCAAAGGGTTGCACATGAAATTAACAAATACCTACAATCAGATTTTTTGAAAATGGCGGCTTGCTAGGGGATCGGGTGGAGAGTCTCTCCGGAGAAATCATATTAGAAGCTAGAATATGACAACATGGAGAGGGCCAGACAAATGGATAACGATTCTTATTAACCAAGACAGTGCAGCTGGAGGATTTAAAGTCGTGCTGAGACAGTGAAGGCTGATAACAGGAGGCTGCAAATCCCGCACCTTTAAATCAACAGACTGACCCGTGGACCCAACAGGAAAAGCTGTGTTGGCTTTTGGTGACTGCTGGAAACTGAGACCTGGGACCCCAAGAACCAGCCAGGACTCCCCTGCTGCACCAGAGGAGATCGTAAAAGGCTCTTGGATTTGGGCAGATTTGCTATTCTATGCTCCTGACAGGATCTGGTGCTCCTGTCACAGAGAGGTCTGGAAGAGAACAGCTGGGATTTGGGCAGAACCCTGTGCCATAGTGACATTAGTCAGCTGCTTCTGGTACAAAGAGAACCGGCAGGAGCTACTGGGGCTAAACCAAGCCTCTGCTTGGGGCCCAATAAGCAGATACAAAATACTCACAACTCAGTGACATCCAGAAAGTACAGCCTAATTTTTGGATTGACTGGCGCAGAGGCTGGAGACTAGCCTGTAGCTCCCCTGCATCCCAGCCTACCCCAGATAACAGCAAATTGGGGAGGACAGCAAAAACTCAAGTCAGCACGCTTCTGAAAGGCCCTAAGCAATTTGGAGAGGGCCAGAGAACCCCAGGACAGTCTGAAAGAAACCAGAAACATGACAAGAGATAAAAATTTAAAAAAATCTCCAGCTGCCCAACAGGAGAAAATAAGCCCAGGAGAAGTAAACACTGAAGAGAACAAGCACAGTAACCATCCATTGCTCAACACAGCATCAGCCGAAATTAAAAAGTACCTACATGATCTCATAGAGGAATTTAAAGCTGTACTCCTGATCCAAGTGAGGCAAGATATAAAGAGATTAATTAAAGAAATAACAAGCCCCGCCCAAGAGAACACAGATGGAAGACCTGAGGTAATCAGAAAAGAAAGAGAAACTTCTACACAATTTAAAAATAACTTAGAATACATGAAACAGATCCAAAGAGAATACCAGGAAACTAAAAACTCCATTGAACACTGGCAAAATGCCTTGACAGAAACTAAAGACAGCCTTCTGAAACTTGAAGAGAGATTTATGGCATATGATCGTGAAAGAAAAAGCCTCGTAAAAATAACAAGGAACCAGAAAGAAGCAATTCAAAAATTAGAAGATGACAAAAAGATACATAACTTAAGAATAAAGAATGTGAGTGAGGAAGCAGGAGCAACCAAAAATGAAATACAAATAATATTCACAGATATAGTAAAGCAAAATTTCCCATGTATAGCAAAAAGAAATGATATCCAGATAAAAGAGGCATACAGAACACCAGCTACCTACAACCAAAACAGATATATGCCTAGACGTATAATAATCAAGATTCCAGAAATCCACCAAAAGAACAGAATATTAAAAGCAGCCAGAGAAAAGATGCAGGTTACCTACAACGGGAAAACTATCAAAATAACAGCAGACTTATCAACACAAACTCTTAAGTCAAGAAGGGAGTGGGGAGAAATATTCCAAGTCCTGAAAGAAAATAATATGCAACCGAAGCTCATATACCCGTCAAAACTCTCTCTCAAAATTAATGGAGAAATAAGATACTTTCAAGACAAGGAGGAACTGTGGGAGTTCATGGCCACCAACCCAACCCTACAGAGAGTGCTGAAGGACATTACAGAGAAAGAGAGGAAGAGATACCAGGATTCCAGCAACAGTGGCAGAGAGGCCTCAGTGAATGGGGCAGACAGTGGAATGAGGGAATAAGGTGGACAAATTATAGCAGAAAAGTGGAGTAGCAGACATGAGGCAGAGATGGTAAGCTATAGTCTTTAGTATAGACAGCTCTGAAACTCTATTATAAAAAAAGGCAGAGGTCATTGTTAATGGTGTATAAGGATTTAAAAGACACAGTAGTCCTATTGCCATATTTAGTTTGAATTTAATTTGTACTGGTCTGTCCACTCATGTCAGATTTGAGGGCACAGACATCTTGACCCAAAAATAGCAGGTTATACCATGGTAACTTACTTTCCTATTAACTTAAACTAAAATCCTGCAATACTTACATTGTCTTACTATGACTGATCTTAATTGAATCTGAATCATAAGACTATGGGTTGGCCTTGGCTGATTTTATTTGAAATTGGTATGCTTGTTAGTATTAACCCCAAAAGTAGAGGCAACTACTCTGAGGATGACAAGATGTAAAGGATATCCATACTGGTATTAATTAGTAACAGCTCCCAAATCCTACAATGCTGTCAAAGTTAAGTTTTTATAAAAATAGGTGATACTATATTTAACTATAATAAGCCAGTGTTGTGGTCAAATCTATTGAAAATAACAAGAGAAAACATAGTAACTACGGAAGATCCGCTATATTGTGGTCTCATATGTCTTATCCATTGCATGTTTTTCTAGGAAATTGTTTTGCTGTCTTGCTATGACTTGTTATTCCCTATAATACAGAGAGGTTAGATATATATATAGAAATTCACACATGGGATTTTTTAAAATTTATTTATGGGAACAGATTATATAATGCAAGATGTAATGAACAGATACTATGAGGAAGACACGCTAAGAAACCCGAGGCTAATTTTGTAGCATTATGATATAAATTCTAGCAATACTATTGTTCGCTGATTAGAATGACATTGGACTGGTTTCTTGAGTTCAATTTCAGCATATGTAGAGAGGGGGACAGCTATCACAAAGAGAATGAGAGATGCGATGGTAGTTACTATTGTCTTCCCTAATTTGGAACTTGAGGACCTAAAAAGCCTCCAATGATTTGATTAGTTCTATAATATGCAATAAGTATATAAAGTGGGTGAAGATGGGACAACTATTTGTAAGAAACTAGAGACAGATAGACAATGAAGATCTCCAGCAGACTTGCTTCGAAATCTGTATTTCTTTAAATTGTTTTTTTAACTGTTTTGTTCTGTTTTGATATGTTTAATCTTACCCTCTTTGAGATGTAAAACAAATGTGTAGGACTGATAACCATATTACTGAGCTTTTGTTCGATCATAGAGCAAAACGGTTTGTAGTGTCACTTTTTGAATGTCATTCTAAATACTTTAATTCTATAGCATGAACAGCTATTTCTAAGATGACAATGTGTAACTTATCAACCAGCAATTTCTTACCGTTTGTTTTTCTGTAAGTTTGTATTATTTCTACCCTTTTTTATCTCCATGTATTTTTCGTTTCCTTTTCTTTAAATAAAAAAAAACCCACAATCAAGAAAATGCATTTACAACATACAGAAATCTGTGGGATGCATTGAATGCATTACTAAGAGAAATATGTAGCATTAAATTGTCATATGAAAAAAAATGAGTGCAAATAAACAACCTGATGCTACAGCTCAAGCTTCTAGGAAAAGAAGAACAAGTAAAACCCAAAGCTCATCAAAGAAAGGAAATTATAAATTTCAGAGCAGAAATTAATGCAATCGAGACTAAGAAAACAAGAGAAACAACTACTGAATCAAAGAACTGGTTCTTTGAGAGAATAAACAAAATTGGTAAATCTCTAGCCAACTTTATGAAGAAAAACAAAGAAAAATTCAAACCCACAATAAGTACTAAAGGGAGAGAAACTAATAGAGATCCCATGGAAAGTCAAAAGATCATGAATATTTTGAAAATCTTTACTCACATAGGGTGGAAAACAAAGAGGAAATGGCTGATTTCTAGAAACATATGAACTACCAAATATCAATCAAGAAGATATAACAATTTTTAAAAATCCAATATCGTCTATGGAAATGGAAAATGTAATTAGCAACTGAACAACAAAAAAGCCTATGCCCTGATGGATTCATGGCTGAGTTCTACAAGATATTTAGAGAAGATTTAAGGCCAATACTTTCAAACTCTATAATGAAATTGAAAGGGAAGCAATCCTCCCTATCTCATTCTGGGAGGCAAGTATTACTCTGATACCAAAACCAGAGAAAGACCCAACCAAAGAGGAGAACTATAAGCCCATCTCACTAATGAACATTGATGCAAAGATTCTCAAGAAAATATTGGCAAATAGAATGCATCAAATCATCAAGAAGATTATACATCATGACCAAGTGGTGTTTATCCTAGGAGTGAAGGGATGGTTTAACATAGGCAAATCAATAAATATCAACAGAGTAAAAACAAATATCACACAATCATCTCAATAGATGCAGAAAAAGCTTTTGATAAAGTCCAACACTTGCTCATGATAGAAACAAGCCTACACAAACTCAGAATAGATGGTATCTACCTCAATCTTATAAAAACCATCTATGACAAACCAACAGGCAACATTATACAAAAGGCACAAACACTGAAAGCTTTCACTCTAAAATCAAGAACAAGACAAGGATGTCCACTATCACCAGTCCTATTCAATATAGTTCTGGAAATATGAGCCAGAGCAATTAGACAATAGAGAAAAATAAAAAGAATAAAGATAGGAAAGGAAGAAATTAAATTATCACCATTTGCAGATGACATGATATTCTACATAGAAGACTCCAAAAACTCCACTAAAAGACTCCTAGAGGAAATAAACAAATTCAGCAGTGTAGCTGGATACAAAGTCAACACTCAAAAATCAATAGCTTTCCTGTACACACACAAAAAAATTCATGGAGAGAACTTATGTAAATATCATCTTACAAAATAGCATCTAAAAAATGAAATACCTATAATCAACCTAACAAATAATGTAAAAGACCTATATACTGAAATTTATAATATTCAAAAAAGGAGATTGAAGAGTGTATTAGAAAATAGAACGAAATTCTTTGCTCTTGTTAGGAAGAGCCAACATTGTGAAAATGGTCATACTCCCAAAACTGTTATACAGATTTAACCCAATTCCAATCAAAATATCATTAACCTACCTTAGGGATCCAGAGAAAACATTCCTAAAAATCATTTGGACAGGATAAACCTAGAATAGTAAAGGCAATTCTAAGCAACAAAGGCAATGTAAGAGGCATCTCAATTCCTGACTTGAAATTATACTACAAAGCTAGAGTGATAAAGATCATCATGGTACTGGCAAAGAAACAAACCTGAGGATTAATGGAACATATTAGAAGATGCAAGCACAACTACAAAGACACTCAGCCACCTTTTATTTGACAAAGGGGCTAAGCATTTTCACTGGGGAAAGGATAGCTTCTTTAATAAATGGTGTTGGAAGTATTGGCTTTCCACAAGCCCAAGACTGAAACTAGACCCAAGTCTATCATCATGCACTAACCTAAAGTCAAAATGGGTCAAAGAGCTAAATATTAAAACAGAAACACTAACTCTACTGAAAAAAGTAGGTAGAAATCTTTGAGACATAGGAGTAGGCAAAGAATTCATGAACACAACGGAAATCACATAGGATGTACTTCAAAGAATCAACAACTGGGATCTCATCTTATTAAAAAGTTTTTGCACTTCAAAAGAAATGACCAACAAAGTGAAAAGAAAACCCACAGAATGGGAAAGAATTTTAGCCTGTAGTTCCTTAGACAAAGGACTTATATCTAGAACAACGTATTAAAAAACACGAAGCCCACCAAATTCAAAGACACTTTCCAAAAATGGGCATCTGAGATGAACAGACATTTCTAGATGAAAATATACAAATGGCAAATAAAAACATACAGAAATGTTCACCATCACTTGTCATTTGAGAAATACAAGTTAAAACAGCATTGAGATTTCATCTCACTCTGGAAAGAGTGGCTACCATCAAGCAACCTATAACAAATGTTGGTGAAGCTGTGAGAAAAATGAACACTTCTCCACTATTGGTAGGAGTGTAAATTGGTTCAGCCACTGTGGAAATCACTATAGAGATTCCTCAAAAAACTAAAATTAGAAGTCAAATTTAATCCAGCTGTCCCTCTCCTGGGTATTTTCCCAGAGAAATTGAAAATGTCATGTCACAGTGATATATGTGCACTCAGGTATATAGCAACACAATTTGTACAATCTAAATCAGAGAAACAATCAAAATACCCATCGACTGCAGAATGGATGAAAAAGATGAGGTATTTTTATACAATGGAATATTACTCAGCAATAAGAAATTATTATCTTGAGGCTTTTCTAGGTAAATGTAGGCAACTTGAGACTATCCTCATGAGGGAAATAAATCAGACTCACATTTGTAAATATCATATTGTGTAGTATAGTATAAAAACAATAATAATAAACTGAAAGAGTATTAAGATCCAAAATGTATCATAGCTATTGTAATAATGAAAAGGAAAGAAAGTGATCTAAAGGATATAACTGTTGTTTAAGTGTACAGGATAGATAACCATACTACCATGTTTTTGTTAGTTCATCAAACAGAATGATTTGTATTCTCACTGTTTGATTGTCCATTTTTATGCTTTGATTTTGTAACTTGACAAACTACTTCTAACATAACAATATATAATTTGTCAACTCATGATTTCTTATTTTGTTTCTTGGAATTCTGTATTATTTCTATTCTCTTCTCTGTTTTGCTTTTTTTTTTCTTTAAATACTTTTATTAAAAGCCAGTGGTTGCTAAGTTATGTGTTCCAGCATTGTGCCTTAGAACACTGACACAAAGAATAGAAGTGAACAAGTAGGGCTTCTTTTTTTAAAGGGCTCTGAGAAAACCCCAGAACAGAATTCTAGTTCTATCTTTCACATCCAGAGGCCAAGACCGACCCCAAGCATGGCACAAATGTACCTCTAAACTTTTTTTGAGTACACATTTCTGAAATCTGACTTGGATTTACCACACAATTGTAGACAACAGATGAATTTTACTACTTTTATTTTTCTCTGTTTGTCTGACTGGTTTTCCCTTTTCTGTCCAGTTGAATTTGTTTCACTGTTTTGTTTTCTCTTGTTTAGTTTTTTAAATATTTTGCCATTTTCCATCTTTTTTCCATCCTGTTTTCTTTTCTTTTTATGACTTAGATCTCTGAATTTTTTTTTCATTTTCTTCTACTCATCCACTTCCTCTCTTACATCAATTATCTGGCTTTGTTATATGGTACTTTCATGTGAGTACATACTGTCTCTTCTTCTCCTGGTTCACATCAATCCTTCTTGGCTTTCTCTTGCATTCTTTCCCTCTTGAGTCCTACAGTTTTCCAAAACCTGGGTAATCATCCTAGCCTTCTAGCATTGCTCCCCTATATTTGATCACATTCATCTCTATCCTGCCCACATACCCCTTTAAATCCTCCACACAATAGGGCAAAATCACTCTACTAAGTGGAAAATCATTCCATACCAATTCTTTGTATAAGCTGGATTTTATTATATACCTAGAATTTGCTCCTATGGTTAAAGGTATCAGGCTAATTGTTACCACAGTGTGGCTGTAGCTAGACTATGTTTAAGACTACTGTTATTGCTAACTGTGTTACATTAGGCAGGATGTCATACCTGTTCTATTTTTCCCCACTATATACCATTACCATTGTCCAGTAACAGGGAACTGAGTCCTCAGTCAAATACATAACAGCTTCTCATTCTTCATATATTGGGAAGGTAGGTTCTTGGGATAGAAATAAAGACCAAGAACCACCTACACCTGGAAGACATCCTGAGGAAAAGACCTTTCCTAAGGAAGCCTCAATATCAGGAATAAATTAATTTCCCTTCTAAAAAAATATACATGCATCAACACAGAAAACAAAAGAAAACAAAATAAAAAATGACAAGACAAAGAAGCAAAATGCAATCTCACTTACCCATCCCACACAGAACAAGTCCAGAGCACAGTGAGATACAGAGATTTGGAACAAAACCACAGGAACTTTCTGAAATGATAGCAACAAAAGTCAAAAACCAAATGAGACACAGAGTAGAAAAAAATAACCTCTAAAGTGAAGAAAGAAATGATGATTAAAATGCAGTACATTTAAGCTGACACATATTTTTTAAAAAGTGCTCAGGGAGATCCACCTCCCCGTTCCAGCTGTGCTCTGAGAACTGTGGAGTTCCAAGCAAGCAGGTGGGCACACACTGTCCCTGGAGCCCAGTCTGTTTGAGACCCTCTCACCATCTGGGTGCAGTGGAGCAGCTGGGTGGGTCTGAGGCACCTGCATCTGCCTCACCATGTGTCTGGAGGACTGTGGATTTCTAAGCAAGCAGGCGAGCATCACCAGTTCCAGAGGCCCTGCTTCCTGGGGTAAGTGCCCCATACACTCTCCCCCAAGCCCAGCTTGTTCAGGACCCTCAAGCCTTCCAGGTGCAGTGAAACACCTAGGCAGGTTGGGGGCACCTACATACATCTACCCATTCCCACTGAGCTTGGGGAACTGTGGAGTTCCAAGCAAGCAGGTGGGCACCCACTGTCCTCAGAGCCCAGCTCATTTGGAACTGCGGAGTTCTAAGCAAGCAGGCGAGCGCCACAGGTACCAGAGGACCTGCAGCCTGGGGGAACTGGGTGCCAGAGTCCCAGGAGCTTTGAACATAAAAGTGGATTTCCAACAGACCCTGAGGAAACCTTCAAATAACACTTGAAGCACAGAAATATAGGAAAATGACAAAAAGAAAGACCAAATTACAACCTCAAAACTCCAGCCACTCCCAAGAAACCCTAGGAGCGATGTAAATAGAAGAAAATATATGCCATACACCTCAAATACCAGACACAATAGCTACTGAAATAAACAAGAAATTCATGGACGATTTAAAGGAATTCAAACTTGAAATAATCTCTCAGGTAAAAGAAGAAATGATAAAAGAAATGAAAGAGATTCTGAGTATATCTAAAGAAAACACAGTTTAAAAATTGGAGGAACTAAACAAAAAGATAGAACCCCTAGATGAGCAATATAAGAAACAAACAGAATACATAAAGCAGATGCACAGAGATATACAGGAAATAAAAAACTCCACTGAAAGCTGTAAAAACCAGCTAATGAAAGTGAAAATAGAATTTCAGACCTTGAAGACAGGATTGCAGCTAGTGAAGAGGAAAGCAAAGATCTTTTAAAAATAACAAAGAATCAGGAAATAACAATTCAACAACTGCAAGATGATGCAAAAAAAAACAACATAAGATTGATAGGGATTAATGAAAAAAAATGGAACAACATAAAGGATGTCAAGAGGATATTTAGAGAAGTAATAGCTGAAATTTTATCAAGCATGAGATCAGAAACTGATGTCAGGTTCAGTGAAGCATGTAGAACTCCAAATAGTCATAACAAAAATAAAACTACACCTAGACATATGATACTCACTATCCCACAAATCCAACAACAAGAAAGGATTATTAAAAGCTGTCAGAGAAAAATGATGGATCACATATAAATGAAAACCTATCAGAATCACAGCAGACTTCTCAGCACAAACAATAAAGTCAAGAAGAGCATGCAGTGAAGTATTTCAGATTCTAAAGGAAAATGATTTCCAACCTAGACTGATGTAACCTGCAAAACTATCATTCAAAATCAATGGTGAAATAAGATACTTCCATGACAAAGAACAGCTGAAGAACTTCATGATCACCAAGCCAACCCTGCAAAAAAATATTGAAAGACAGTTTAGATACACAAGGAAAAAAAGCACTAAGCAAAGCAGATAATTAAACAGAACAGAAAGATAAAAATGCAACAGCAGAAAGATATAACAACAATAAACCAACACATAACACTTATAACCATTAGTGTAAATGGTCTCAATACACCAATTAAAAGAAACAGACTGGCAGAATGCATCAAGAAACAAAAACCAACCATATGAAGTTTACACGAAACCCATTTGACCCAGAAGGATACACACAGACTGAAAGTAAAAGGTTGGAATACATTACTTCACACAACAGGAATGAAAAAAAAAAGCAGGAGGAGCCATTCTCTTTGCACACAATGTAAACTTTAAACCAACAATGATCAGAAAAGACAAAAAAGGTCAATACATACTGGTTAGGGGAAAACTGCAAGAAGAAGAAATAACTATCTTAAATATATATGCACCAAATTCCAGAGCACCCAGGTATATAAAACAAGTATTAACAGAAATGAAAAATCACATCATCAGTAAAACAATTGTAACAGGAGACCTTAACACACCATTGACACCAAGGGACAGATCAACCAGACAGAAAAGCAGCAAAGAAATAACAGAACTAAATCACTCCTGTGAACAAATGGATTTGATAGACATATACAGAATGTTTCACCCAACAACATCAGAATAGACATTCTTCTCAGCAGTACATGGGTCATTCTCTAAAATAGATATATATTATCTCACAGAACATATTTAAATAAATGCAAGAGTTTAAATCATCCCTTGCATGTTATCAGATCACAGTGCTTTGAAATTAGAAATTAATAATAAAAAATACTGCAAAAATCATACAAACACATGGAAACTGAATAACACACTCTTGAGTAATCAGTGGGTCACAGAGGAAATTAAAGCAGAAATTAAACAATACCTACAAGAAAATGAAAATACAGATACAACTTACTGGAATCTGGGGGATGCAATGAAAGCCGTCCTCAGAGGAAAATTTATTACACTGAGTCCCCACATCAGGAAAACAGAATGAATACAAATAAATAACCTGATGCTACACCTCAAACAGCTAGAAAAAGAAGAGAAGTCAAGAAAAAAGCCTAAAGAAGAGAGGAAATTATAAAACTCAGAGCAGAAATCAACGCAACCGAGACTAAGAAAACAATTCAAAAAATCAATGAATCAAAGAGTTGGTTCCTTGAAAGAATATATAAAATTGATAAGCCCTTAGCCAACCTTATTAAAAGACAGGGAAGAAAAGCTCAAATTCATGAAATAAGAAATGGAAAAGGTGAAATCACTACAGACTCTAGAAATACAGATTATCAACACCTATTTGGAAAACCTCTACTCTCAAAGGTTTGATAACACAGAGGAAATAGACAGATTCCTAGAAACATGTGAAGTACCAAAGCTAGATCAAGAGGCTGTAAAACTGCTGAATAACCCAATCTCTAGTAATGAAGTTGAAAACGTAATCAAGTCCTTACCTACAAAGAAGAGCCCAGGCACAGACGGATTCACTGCAGAATTCTACAAGAAGTACAAAGAAGACCTAATGCGGACACTCCTCAAACTATTCAATGAAATTGAAAGGGAAGCAATCCTTCCTAAGTCATTTCTGGAAGCAAATATTACTCTAATACCAAAACCTGAGAAAGACCCAACTAAAAAAGAGAACTACAGACCAATCTCCCTAATGAACACAGATGCAAAAATCCTCAATAAATTATTGGCAAATAGGATACAGCAAATCATCCAGAAGATTATACACCATCACCAAGTGGGATTCATCCCAGGCATGCGGATTGGTTCAACATACATAAATCAATAAATGTAATCCACCATATCAATAAAGCCAAAAGTAGGAATCACATGATCATTTCTATAGATGCAGAAAATGCCTTTGATAAAGTCCAACATTCATTCATGATAAGAACTTTACAGAAAATTGGAAAATTGGTCTTTACCTCAATATAATAAGGCCATCTATGACAACCCAACATCTAGTTTGCAATGTGTGATTGTGAAAGGAAAGATCTCTTAAAAATAACAAGGAACCAGGAGGAAACAATACAAAGGTTAGAAGATGACAAGAGGATCTATAACTTAAGAATAAAAAATTGAGTGAAGAATCAGTGGTATATAAAAATGAATTACAAATATTATTCACAGATATAATTAAGGAAAACTTCCCGAGCATAGGAAAAGGAAATGATATTCAGATATATGAGGCATACAACCCCAGCCAGCTATAAACAAAACAGGTCTACACCAAAATATATAATCATCAAGATCCCAGAAATTCAACACAAGAACAGAATATTAAAAGCTGTCAGAGAAAAGAAACAGATCATCTATAAAGGAAAGCCCATCAAAAGCACAACAGACTTCTCCACACAAACCATCAAATCAATAAGAGCTCGAAGTGAAGTAGTCCAAGACCTCAAAGAAAATAATCTCCAACCCAGACTTATGTACCCTGAAAAACTACCTCTCAAATTAATGGACAAACAAGATGCTTCCATGACAAAGTGGAACTGGGCGAGTTTGTGACCACCAATCCAACCCTACAAAAAATATTGAAGGACATTCTAGAGAGATAGAAAAAAGGCATCAAGGTTTCAGAAACAGTGGCCTCAATGAACAGGGCAGACAGTTGAGTGAAGGGAAAAAGTAGATAACAAACAGCAGAAAAATAGCATAGCAGAGATGAGACAGAGAAGGTTGGCTATAATCCTAAAATAGATGGCCTTGATACACTAACAAAAAACAACACAGGCAGAGTGGATCAGGAGATAGGGTTCATCGAGATGCTCTGTATGGGAAATATAATCCACCTGAAAGAGGGTTTATGGACTGAAAGTCAAAGATGAGAAAATAATGTTCTATATGATAGGGAACCAGAGAGAAATAGAGGTAACTTGCCCAGTAGCTGCACATAGGCTGGAAAGACATAACACTTTTGTGCAGTGGAAAAATACTCAACTATAAGGAAGAAAAACCTTGAGGCTTTTACAAGTAAAAGAATACAACTTAAGATCATGCTGAGGGGTAAAAAGATATAGAACCACTTAGGTAAATAGCTGGCTGCTTCCCTAATCTAAAAACTAAAGGAGTTAATGGATACAAAATGTACAATGCACCCTGTGAAAGTAAAATTGTCTAAAAAGGGAAGGCAGAGGACATTGTTAATATTGTATCATGATTTAAAACCCACATTGTTCTCATTGCTCTGTTTAGTTTGGTTATATTCCATTCTAGTCTTTCTACTTGTATTAGATTTGAGGGCACAGACAGCTATTCCAAAAATAGCAGGATATACTGCAGTAACCATCTTTAATTACCTATTAACTTACTCTGAAGCCCTGTAATACTTACACTGTCTTAGTATGACTGACCTTATTTGAATCTAGTTTGTTAGATTGCTGTCTTGTCCTGACTGATTTTATTCACATCTCTTATGTTTGATAGTATCAATTCTGAGAGTATATGCAACTACTCTGAAGATGATAAGATTCACTAGGATACCCATTCTGGTTTGACTATTACCTGCTTGGTTTTTATGTTCAATTTTACTATGCCTGATGATATAAACTATTCTATTGAAGATAACAAGAGACATCATGGTAACCATTATAGATCAACCTTGTATTGTGGTTTTAATCATGTACTATGTTCATCCTTTTGTTTTGAATGACCCCATTTTGTTTTCCTTCTCACTTGTTTTTATTGTTTTCAAAATAAAAAATAAAGTAAGATTGGGCACTTTTATACAATGGAGTACTACTCAGCTATAAAGAATGATCACACTGAAATATTTATAAATAAATGAATGCAACTTGAGACCATACTCATATGTGAAATAAATCAAACTCATGTGTGTAAATACTGTAATTGTCTCCCTAGTGTAAGAAATGGTAAGAGTACATAAGATACAAAATCATCAATAAATACAGTGAAAGAGTAAAAATATGCTCAGAGGAGAAAAAATAATATCACAGAGAAAAGGAGGAAAAAGAAACATGAATGAAAAGAAAAAATATCTGAATTTGTATAAGCACATAGTATAGCTAAGATGATTCTACTACAAATTCTATAAGTTCTTGGAACAAAACAATTAACATTCATAGGATTGGAACAGTTTGGCATGTTTGTGTCTGGTATTCTGAGGAACTCTTTTGAAGATCATGATGTGAAGTAACAATGTTAGTTATGTCCCCACCACTTGTTTTGCAGGCCTATATTTTCATTCTGTTGGGCTCTTTGTTATTGTTATTTACTTGTCTTTTTTGTTTTTAGTTTTTCTAGTAATTTGTTTTGTTTTGTTTTGTTTTGTTTTGTTTTGATTTGATTTGTTTTTCCCCTAATACAGAAAGGTTAGGTATACATGTAGAGGCTTGTACATGCATAGAACTTCTCCTAAACAGTTTATGAGAATTGAGTATATTATGCATGATAGAATGAACAGCTACTTTGAAGAAAAAGAAACATTAAGGTATCCATTGTGATTCCATATGGTCATGCTGTGAAATCCAGTAATGCTTTTATTCTCTGTTTAAAGTGGTTTTAGTCTGTTTTGTATTATTTAATTTCATCATACATGAAGGTGTAAACAGCTATTTTGAAGAGAACAAGAGACATTACAATAGCCATTAGTGATTTACTTATTCTCTGGTTTTGAAGGCCTGTAATGCCTTCATTACTCTGTTTTGAACAGTTTTATACTACTTTATTTTGTAGGAATTCACTGTGCGTGAAGATATAGAAAACTATTTAGAAGAAAACAAGAGACATTATGGTAGCCACTGTAGATCTCCTGCTGTCTTGCTTTGAAATCTATGTCACTTACATTGTTTTCTTCTAACCTGCTTTGTTCTGTTTTACTGTTTTCTTTTACCTTCTTCAAAATAAAATAAAATAATAATAAATTTTGAGGTATATGTACAATGGAATATTATTTGGCCATCAAGAGAATGAAATCGTGTTTTTTGCAGAAAAAAAGATGGAACTGAAGGTGATCGTGTTAAGTGAAAATATATCTTTCAGAAAGACAAATATTGTATGTTTTCCATAATGTGCAGAATCTAAAACATTACATGAAAGTAGAAGGAAGACTATTATTTGATCACAGAGAAGAAATAAAGAGGAAAAAATAAAAGTTGTAATGAAGGCACTATTGTGAATGGGAAAAGTTATTAAGTATGTCATTAAGTTATTATGATGCTGACATGAATTTATTGAGTAACAATGTATGCAGTACACTACATTACTTGAAAAAAATCAAGCTAAAAAATTCTATACAGGAAAATCATAATTTTTTATTTTCAAGAATGCATTAATGTAGAAATATGAAATCTTTGAGAATAGTATTCACTAACTGTTTAATCGCTCTGAGAATGAGAGGCTGAGCACATTTTCTCTTAAGAGTATTTTTGACTTGACTCTACTATGAAACATTGTAAGCAGAAGAAAATAAACTCTCTGTGCATGAGGTGATTGGTACATTACTTATCTTGATTGTAGCAATCATTCACAGTGTATAGCTATCCTAAAACGTGATGATGTGCAGCTTAAATATATTTGATTTTCTCAACTATATTCAATAAAAACATTTAAAATTATTATATCTTCCAAAAGAATTAAACGGATTGTCCTCATGGAAGGACTGTACATGTCCTTCACAATGCTATTGTCTTAAAATTGTATTTTCTGTAACTTTTCCGTCTATACTGGTCTTCTGTTGATTACTATGCATACTTCTACTTTCACTGTCCTTTTAACTTTTGCAATTCATCACACATAACACATGTTTGTATTTTGCTTTTATTCCCACTCTGAGTATCTTGGACTTTTACTAGGGCATTTTGAATACTAATCTTTTATATAGTTATTGACATAATTATTTTATGTCTACTCTTATTATATGTTCCTACTTTACTTATACCAACTGTTCTATAAAGCTTGATTGGCTTGCTTGTTTGTTCATTTGTTCATTTCTTTATTTTAAAGAGCATTTTTAGGCCTAGAGCAAACTTTTCAATTTTTAAACAGAAATTTTAGGTTTATAGCAAACTGGAGAGGTAAATACAGAGATTTCCCTCAAATCCCAGACTCCACCCATGTGCAGTCTACCTCATTACAAACATTTTACCCTGGTGCTGCATTTGTGACAACTGACAATAATACAGTACAGTAATTCTACTATTGGGAGAACATCCTGCAAACAGAAATGAAAGTACATTCACAGGCACACACACACACACACACACACACACACACACACACACACACACAGAGCTACACACTGAACTCTCAACATAAGGATCCTAGTTTCAATATTACTCAAAATTCTCAGAAATTAGAAATAGCTTGAATGCTAACAGATTAGGAAATCTGGTGTATTCACATAATATAGTATTATGAACGTGAGACAGGATTTTTAGGAGCCCTATGGAAAATGAGGCAAAAAACACTGAACAGTTGTTTATATCCCCTCACTTTCCCAAAAGAAAACCACTAAATATAAAAAAAACAACTTACCTTGATAGGCTGGCAATGATTTTCCAGGAAAACAAGTACTTTGTATAGCCTGCATGTGAATAAACATCTATCCAACCTTATCAGACACCAATGAGAAATACATATGGTAAATCCAAATTGAAAGGACACAATAAGCAAGCAAATCTATTTCACTTGCATATCCTCAGAAGACTGAGACAAGTATATAAATGATATTCCTGAGAGCATTGTATGCACTAGGGGGAAAGTGAGTAACCTGCCAGGAGGCAAAAGGGAAATCACTCAAGTAAATGTGTTCAAAAGCTACCTGTAACGGACCAAAGAAAAGTAGCCAGCTGAAATGATGATAGAAACTAATACAACCTGATAGTCATGTATGATTAAGAAAACAACTTAGACACTGTTGTGTGAAGCAGGACCACGTTTTTATTTTTCTGTCTCCTCTGCATTGAGGAGAAAGAGAAGCCCAGGCAAAGTGCACATGATTTCGCCTGGTCGGGACAGCCAGAAATTCTGGAGAGCTAGGAAGCTGACACACTGCTTACTTCCCCCATGCCCAAACTGTTTCTCAAGTCCATGGTCTTTTCTGTCTGTCAATTTGGACCATGCAGACCACATGTGTCCAAACGTTTTCTTTATCTTTTGGTTTACAGTGAGTAAAGAGAAATGTTCTCAGGTTTCATTTTAAGTCTATAATATAGCTAATGTATATAAATACAAAAACTGATTTATATTTTCCTTTTAACTTTTTTTAAAGGGACAACATAAACATAAAACTAATAATATAGCCTGGTTTTGTGAAACTAACTCATCTATACCTGATCCAGTGAAAGTGGTTACAATTTTCAGTGAGTTTTCAAGATGCCTCTCAGGAAATTTTGATGTACTTTTATGCTTTCTGTGTTCCATCTCTGTAAATAGTTCACAAAGGCCCTGCCTGTGGTGAGCACAGGGTGTAGAGTTATCACTGCGCTGTGTCCTCGCCTACAGAGCTCCTCTGTCACTTATACAATCTGTGCCAGAGCACTGTGCAGTCAAGTCATGAAAAACAGTGCCAAAAATCACATAAAAATGCTACAAGTATATTTTCTTGTGGGGCTGCTTTGCAGAGCCATTTATAGCCTTCAGGCCATGAATTAAACACACTTGCTTTTCAAAAGCTCCCAGCCTAGCACTTCACTTTCAAAATGATCTTGACCTGAGCCAGTCCCTCTAATTCTTTTCTTCACACAATACTCCCTAAGCACGTGTAGTGGGACTTGTATTTGTCTAGTGGAATAACAGGGACTTTTATTCAGGTAGGTCTTCTTCCTGTCTCTTAACTTGTCTGAGAGGGATTCTAAGAAGTCAGTATCTGTTGGCCCCAGAACAATCTTAGAGAAAAATCATGCAAGAACTTTTCCCAGAGGTCTCAGTTCCACCACATAGCTATGCAAGCAAAACTCTCATACTCAGCCCAACAACCCTCATGAACTCAGGATATGCTGAGCAAGCCGCTCACTATGCAGCTTCAGCCCTGCTTCATCAATAACAACATAGCCTCTGCTGCGAGATTAATGTTGCCTACCCAGGTTATAGCTACCTTTAGAATAGCTACAAGATTTGTGTGCAGCGGGACTGAGAGCACCCATTTGTTATTCATCAGCAAAGAGTTATACAACTAGTGCCAAGTGCTGGAGATTGAAAAGCAAGCATGGTGGGCATCTTAAACACCTTCACAAACTTACAGCCATATGATATTGTGCCTATGCCTTGTTTCATCCAGGTTGATCACATTAGCCTGAATCTGTCTGAGAAATACACATAAAGGAAAATCATTTAAGGACAACAGCATTCATGTTTCTTATACTTAAAATGTCCATGAGCATTCTCACATTTTAACTCAGTAGAGCAAGTATAGAATTGGAAACACTGTGTAGATCTTTTTGTCTGAAGGTTTCCAAATGTGTACTCATTGGAGCCCACTGTGAGATACAAAGATGCAGGGAGGAAAAAACAACCAGAGCAGTCACATTTTATGGTTTACCTCAAAGTGTAGTGCAAACCCAAACATGGAAGACATACCACACAATATTACGGTTTTTTTGATGTTGTTGTTGGTTTGTTTGTTTTGTTTTTGTCGTTTTCCTTTTTTATCGGTACCGGGGATCGAACACGACTGCCTGCTTGCAAGGCAGGCGCTTATGCCGCTGAGCTAAATCCCCAGCACAATATTACGTTTTTTAAAGAACACTAGATTCAAAGAAGCTCACATGGCACCATAAAATTGAACAACAGCCCTAACCCACAAACCATAATGGTTAATGCTACACGTTTCCTTTCCAAGTCCACAGTGACCCCTCAAAGTCAGACACCTCTTACCATACAGGCCACACTTGTGCTATGAGACAAACCATTGACATGGTGTCCACGTTTTTAGGCCAGTCTTGGCTCAAGCATAGCCAGCAGTCATTCCCTGTCAGTTCTGATGCCAACTGGAGTGTTGTTTAGTTACACTTGTACACAAGGACCCCTCATCCAAAATGCTCACACACCACCAATACAAAACTCATTTTCACATTGGGACAATATCTTCTTCTAGGTACCTGCCACCTAGCTTCTGGCTGTTCATGAAGAACCTCGTAGTAGAATATCCTAATGACCCTAGTCATCTTCATAATGAGGGCAAATCCACTGACATCAGAAATTCTACTTGAGTGGCAAAATGACTCCTGAGACAAAGATCTTCCAGGCTATGCTTGAAAAGGAAAAAATGAAGGCATACAAACAAACAAAATCATATAAAAATGATACACATGAGCATACACAAATATAAATGTATATGTATATTATGCATATGTAATAATACCCAAAAACACATTTAATATGCATACAGGTGTGGCAATATATATGAAAAAGTACAGATACACAGTTAGAGAGAACTATTGCATATAGAAATTTAGAGATAGACAGTTTCAAAAAGCTATCTTGACAAATATTACCGATTCTAACTGAATTTACATTTAAAAATATTTTAAAAGCCTTTAATATAGCCTATAGTGTCTCTGACAAATGAGACCATAAATTCCAGAAATAGACAACTGAGCCATGTAACTGATACAAAGCCCAGAACTCCAAACTTCAGACTCTTGTAACTGACAGAAAAACTCAGAGCTGCATTGAGATCTTATTATTGATCTTTCCCCAAAACCCACTGTAACCTGCCACCATACTAAGATATTGTTCTGCCTCTATTGCAAGAATTCCCTGGAAAGAAAGTACCTGAGCTTACAAGAGTGAGCATTCAAAAGACAACTCTAATTATGAGATCACTTTCTTTTACTGACCTGAAATCTGTCCAGTGTTGTTTTCACGACTTCTAAGAGAGATAGAAAGTTTTCAGTATAGCAAGCATACATTTTGTGTGTGTGTGTGTGTGTGTGTGTGTGTGTATCCAAACTTTCAGAAACCATGTGACTTTGGGTACATCACTTAATATCTCTGAGTGTTTCATTTTAGAATGTGTAAATATAAGTCCCACGCAGGATGTACAATTTGCAGTGTGATAAGCCAAATAAATCCCTCTATGCATGCCTTGTAATATGGTAAGGTATGGATTAATAATGTTGCCTTTTATTTTCTCTTTCAATGTATTGGTACGAGACATTCTGCTACCAAGTAATAGTCTCAAATAATTTCAGGGTAGCTATGGTGTGTCTTTACCCTACCTCTTCATTATTTTACAACTCAGCTAGCAGTTCATTGCACTATAAAGATTCTTCTTTCTGACACACTCCACAGCACCAAAGCTGGAGATGCTCTCAAAACTAATTCCTCTCCATCTAACCCATTATAACACACAGGGACATATAAAACTCTGATCTCACGGATTCTGGGATGAGTGGAGCAGCAGTGAGATTTCTGGAGAGAAAGGACCAAAACCAAATAATGTGAGCTGATACCAATCCCACTAATTCCAGTCCCCATTATGTCCTCGTGAGTTCTTAAGCACCACTTATGATCAGTGCATAGGTAATTAAGAGCTCATACCTGCAAAGCCAGAGTCCTAACATGTAAGGCCAGAGGGAGGTGGAGATCAGACACTTTGGGGCCTCAAGGAGAACGCCAATGCTTTGGAGACTTTAGTGTAGTCCAGAAATACATCTGAGTGTTCCAGGCTACAGTGTAAAGTCACATGTTGGAAGTTTGGGCAAATGATTCAGCATATAGAATTTAAGGGGAATAAGGTGGCAATTGGTTTCTCAGTAAGTCATCCTAGCACTGTGCCACTAATACAATTGTCATATTACATTTCTCTCATGGATAAGACAAAATACTCAACATAAACTGCAAGGGGAACAGGTTTATTTAACTCACCATTTGCACAGGTTTCAGTCCATAATTGGCTGACTCGAAGGCTGGGTGAAATGACAGACAGGCATTGCAGAGGGAAAATAGTTCGTGACAGGCAGGAGACAGCAAAACCAAGCCAGGGACAACCATGGCTCTTTCTAGCTCTTATATTTTACGTAGGTTACTCACGACAGGAGTCACTCACATCCACAATCCTAAAGCCCTTGATCTTAGCATTGCACCATGAATCAATCCCAGTGTCACACATTCTAGGTCCAGCCACCTCTGAAAAAGCCACATTTATGTCTGCGTGAAGCTTTGGGGAAACATTTAGACACATACCATGACAACAAAGTTCTCAGAGACCCAGTAGTTTTCTGCAACACCTTATTTCACATAGGGTGTATGAGCGTGGGGGGAAATAATTCAAGCTTTGAAAGATAATAATCTCCAGCCAAGATTGATATATCCTGCACAACTATCCCTGGAAATTGATGGAAAAACAAGGTGCTTCCAGGATAAAGAGGAACTAGGGGAATATGCAACCACCAATTCAACTCTACAGAGAATACTACAAGATATTCTAAAAAAGAAAAGTACGAAGAATCCAGAAGCAGCAGCAGAGAGGCCACAATGAATGGAGCAGAAAACACAATGAAGAAGAAAAACTGACCACTAATGACAGAAAAAGAGCTCAACAGAAATGAGGCAGAGAAGATTGGATGATAGGAACAGCTATTTTGGAGAAAATGACATCTTAAGAGGTAATACTGATTTAGTATCATCTTGTTTTGAAGTCTCATCAAGCTTTTGTTCTTCTGTCTCCATTGGTCTAAACAGGTGGTATCTTATTGGATTTTATTATATATGATAGTATAAGCAAAACCTTTTATAGACAAGGAGATTATACAGAAACATTGTTTATCATCTGTTAGTTGATTCTAAATACCCTGTAATACTGTCATTCTCTTGAATGGTTTTACATTGTTTTGATATATTTGATGCTACAGTATACGAAGTTATGCTCAAAGATTTCAAGGAAAGAGACAATATGGTAACTACTTTTATGTCGGGATAATCTTGTGGTGAAACACTATTTTCCTTAAATGGTTATGTTTTGATTTGTGCTGATTTGCTGTTATACCCTCTTATATCTCAATCTCCATTTTATTATTTACTTTTTTTATCCTTTTAATTAAGGGAAAAATAAATTTTAAAATAGCAGGATATATTATAGTAACCCACTTTGGTTTTCCATTATCTTCATTTAAAGCCCTGTATTGCTCTCACCATGTTATTCTGACTGATGTTCCTCTATTCTGCTTTGCTTGATAGTACCAGGTTCGAAAGTTTAGGCAACAGCTGTGAAGATAGTGGGATTCATTATGATGCCCATTCTGGTTGACTATTATCTACTTTTGAAGACCTATAATGTCTCCAATGTTTTGGTTTTGTTGGTTTTGTTCTTTACTGTTTTGTTCAATTTTATTATACCTAATGATATAGGCAATTCTATTAGAGATAGCGGGAGGCATTATGGTAACCATTGTTGATCACCTAGTATTATGCTTTTACATTATCTATTACGTCCACCCTTTTGATTTGACTGACTGTTCTGTTATGTCACATTTGGTTCTACTCTCTTCCAAAAAATAATAAGAACTGTGGGAGCAACAAAACCCAAAATGTGTAATTGTCATTGTACAAAAGAGAGGAAAAGAAAGTGCTCTAAATGATAAAACTGCATGTATATTTAAGTGTATAAGATAGATAATGATATTACTGAGTTTTGTTGGATCACTGAACAGAACTGTTTGCAGTCTCACTGTTGGAATGTCCACTTTATAAGCTTTAATTTTGTAACTTGAACAATTGTTTCTGAGATGACAAAATGTAATCCATTAACTAGTGATTTCCTACTGTTTATTTTTTTCTGTAAATCTGTAAAACTTGTACCCTTTCTCTGTTTTTTTTTTCTTTTTCTCATTAAATAAAATTAAAGAAAGAAAGAAAGAATATTGAGAAGCTAAAGTATAAACTTTGGCCTGTGTCAACAAAATGCTATGGAAAAGAAAATAGCCTTTACAATATGAGGAAAGTTTCACATTTACAATACACTCAGTGCCCTGTTTTCAGCAAAAAATTATGGAGAATAAAAAGAAATACTAAGGTATTACCCACTCACAAAAAAAATGAAATTTACATAAAACATTTTTGAACATCCTAGACATTGGCTAGACTAACCAAAGATTTTAAATCCACCATATTTAAAATGCTCAAAACACTGAAGTGAACGGACAAACAACTAAATGAAACCAGACATGATGTACAACAAAGTAAAGAATATTCATAAAAACAAAAAGTTTTACTTCTGGCGCTTACTTATAATAGTTGAAATGAAAAATTCACTAACAAAGTTCAACCACAGATTTGAGCAAACAGAAGAAAAGAACTAGTGAAATTTTCAGAAAAATGCAATAACCCCACCTGAGAAATGAAAGGAAGAAAGAAAAATGAACAAAGCCTAAGGGTCCTATAGAACATTATCAAGAATATACAGAAGGGAAGTTTGAGATACAGAAGAAAGAACCAAAAACATTTCCAATAAACTATGGCCCCACACTTCCCAAGTCTGATGAACTATAAGAATACACAATCCCAATAAACTCAAAGTTTCTAGGCAGGTTAAATTCAAAACTCAGAAGAATACTTACTACAAGAAACTGTTAAAACACAAAAAGAAAATCTTTCAAACAGCAAAGAGAAGTGACTCATCCCAGAAAATGATTCTCAGTTAACCTCACATCAGAAACCTTAAAGGCCAACAGCAGTGGGATGATGTCCTTACAATATAGAAAGACAAACCTGTTGGGCAATGGATATAGCTCAGTGGCACAATGCCTGCAGGCAAGCCAAGGCTGTAAATTCAATTCTTGGTACCAAGAAAAAAGAAAAAGAAAGCTGTCAATCAAGGATTCTTCATCTAGAAAATCTGTCCTTCAACACCAATGATAAGCCAGTGGTGGTGGTAGATGCCTGCAACCCCAGGACTCTAGAAGGCTGCGGCAGGAGAAACCTAAGATCTTTGCATCTGCTGTATGTTTTCTGTTTGTTTCTTACATTGTTCATCCAGGGATTCTATGTTTTTGTTTAGTTCCTCCAATTTTTTAGCTGTGTCTTCTTTAGCTATCAGCATTTCTTCCATTCCTTTTATTATTTCTTCTTTTACCTGGGAGACTATTTCTAGTTTGAATTCCTTTAAAGCTTCCTGGAGTCACTTCCTTATTTCAGTTGCTATTATTTCAGATATTTCAGATGTGTGGCATATATTTTCTTCTATGTACATAGCTCCTAAGATTTCTTGGGACGGGCTGGACGTTTCAGATTGCATTTTGGTCTTTTGCTTTGTTATTTTCCTATATTTCCATGCTTCAAGTGTTGTTCCAAGGCTTCCCCTGGATGTGTTGGAAATCGTCTCCCATGCCCTAGATTCCTGGGACTGAATGAAAGTTGCTGAGCCTGGTCCAGTTAGGCCTTCAGGCCCTGCCGTTCCACCTCCTGTGTTTCCAGTAGCTGGGCAGCACTGTGGATGATAGGGAGAAGCTCTCCCCAGGTCAAGACCAGTGTCCTGGAACTCACTTCACCTGCTCTCAAATCCTGTATTTAAAGGTCACTGGGCATAATATAGTTGGTCTACAAAACCTCCCATAGGTAGTCTAGTGTGCCTGGGCTCTGAGCAGGTCCTTGAGCTCTGGATGAAATGATCTTAATGTCTCCCTAGGGTTAGGGATGGCGTGGATTCACTCCAGATGCCAGCTGAGCTTCCCGGTTTGGAGAAGGTAACTGGTCGTGTCCTGGGCAGGCCTCAATTTACTGAAATCTTGTAACAATGTAAAAAATAAAGAGAAAGACAGGATGTAGCTCAGTTCAAAGACCCTGGGTTCAACCTCTAGTACCACCAGAAACAATCAAACAAAAGGACAAATACAGCTATGCCAATGTTTTTATATGTGCCATCCTATAAGAAATGCCAAGGCAGTATGGAGAGAACTAATTAGTGAAAAACACATGACATAAAAGACAAGTAGCACAATGTCGGAAATAAGCCCTTCATTATCAGCAATCATTTTAAATGTAAATAGTTTAAACTTGACAAAGATTTAAAGAATGATTTCAGAAATATGATCCAACCATGCAGTAGTCAAAATACACAAGTGCATAGAGAAAAAAGATTAGCAGTACAGTGTACGGGAGGCTTATAAAAGAGGAAATGGGGAGAAATTATTGAATATTTACATGATTTTCTAAGGTGCTATAAAAATTTGGAAATTTTAATGCACATTTTGAATAGTATGCTTTAAAATAATTAAACATGCAATACATTATCTTCACCCCAAGTTTTTTAAAATGAGTCATAAATGTGTTTAACATCATCCCTTATTAAATTTAACAATGCAAATATTACATGAAAAATGTGTTAGATCATACATCCAGACATTAAAGCTAAGTATCAATGAGTGAAGAAAATCAGGTAATTTTAATTGTTTACCCTTTCCTTATGTTGCTTTTTTAAAAATTTACAACTTTAGAAATTAATTGCATATTAAAATTTATAATAAAACTTTGAAACAAGTACTATGATAATAATGACTAATTCCATTTCTTTAGATGTGGTTAAAATGCTTAAATTGATAGGTTTAACTAAGAATGAGTAGAATATGAAGTAAATGGAACTGTATATACAGCACTGTCCTAAGAGTAAATACACTCACTTCATGAGATAAATTTTCTGTGCATAAGACTATGGAAATCAGTACAGTGATTCCTCAGAATGCTAAAATTCAAATTCCATTCAACCCAGTGGTTTCCCTTTTAAATTTCTTCCTGAAAAAGTTACAACCATGTTATTACAGTATTACACTCATATTCATGTTCAGAGTAGCACAATTCATAACAGATATGACTTAGATGCAAACTGTATGTCTCTCCATCACTACATGCATTTTTTAAAAGGTGTCATTTGTACACAATGGAGTACTACTCTTCCATAAAGAAGGACAAACATGAGTCATTTGTAGAAAATGGTTTTAGTTGGAGACCACAATGTTAAGTAAAATAAACTATCAACACAACCTTAAATATCACATGGTTTCTCATTTATAAGAAGCCTAAGTACAAATAAATAAATAAAAGAGAAAAATAAAAGACAAATAATAAGAAACAGAGTGATAGGTTTTTTTTCAAATAAAAGAGTACTAAGAGATGTAAGAAGGGGAAAGAGAGAAGACAAAAAGAGGGCAAGAAGAAATAAGATGCATTACACATCAAGTCCCCACAACAAATGTCTCATTAGACAACACAAGTATTATAACAAATTTTTCAATTGTCTGGGGGAGATAGACAAGTGAATGCTATTTTTCCTTCCTGCCCTCTGAATTTGATTAATGAATAGATAACATATTTACAGTTAGAAACAAAATTTTGCTTTTAAATTATTTACTACTGGGAAAGTTAAGTTAAAAACAAGCTCAGTTTTGATGAATGTTAATGGTCTTCTATTGAAAAGGAAGACACACCAGAATTTTTTCTTCTCAAATGTAATACTCCTCATAGAAAAACATGTAAAACATACACACATGGCCAGGAAGCTTAAATCACCAGATCAAATTATTTAGACATACATTTGGTCCTTGAGCAACATGGTTGCAGTCCAGGTCAGGCTGGCTCCAAGACAGAAACACTATGGCAGGATTTCATGGAGCAAGGCAACTCTCAATTCCTATAGAATGGAAGAAGAGAAAAGAAAAAGAGCCCTAAAAACAAGGGATCAATACCCAGATACATACCCCAAAACACCTCCATATGTAGTTCAGGTTGTTCTACTGGGATCCACAACAGCACAATCAAAGTAATGGGAGTAATCTATGTCAAGGCATAGATTGAACTCCAAAGGCCCACAGCAATTTGCTAACTTAGACCAAAAATGCCATGTGCAGACATTTTGTTTAAAATTATTGAGAAGAGAGGTGGACTCCATCACATTAAATGTTTCTGTTAATGTAAAAGAGAAGTGTTTAGGATTCCCTTGGAAGGAGGCTAAGGTGATGTTAGAGTCACCAGGTAGCTTTAGTGGATGCTGCCCATGCTTTGTTATTGCTAAGTACGTCGCTCCACTATGGCCTTCCTGAGATTGGGTTACTGGGGTTCTGTCTCTCACCAGATTGTCAGCTCACTCTCCAGTATGCTTGCTCCTAGCACAAGAGATGGTGCTCTGATGCTCAGACGCTGCTGAAACTATCCTGATGGACTTAGAAACCTGGCATTGATAATTCTGTCACTGGGAACCCAGGTTTCAGAGAATGTACTGTCCAATACCACATCCTACAGTTCCACCTTACACCTTTGGGTTTCTGGTGAGGACTGGAACACATAATTTTCACTGACTCATCAACTGTGGTCACTGTACGATTCTCACACACTTAGAAGATGTCATGATAAGGGGAGGCAGTGGCAGTAGTATGTTTTTTTAGAAAGCCGCCCAGAGTAAAGCACCACAAAACCAGTGGGAAACATAAAGTGACTAAGCCAACTCCTCCCCCTTCCTCTGCTGGAGGTTAAAAGACAACATGGACAAAGTTTCAGAACCTCTGACCTGGGGATCTTTCTTGGGAAGATACAGCTGCTCCTGCTCCTGTTGGCTTTCTTTCTGTACCCCAGAGCAGAGGTAGGTGAGTGACCATCTCCACCCTTCAGAGGCCCAAGCCTATTCCACAGTGCTCATGGATATCCTGGCCCTATGCACACACCCGATCCTTCTCTCTGCCATCACTACTCTAAACATGAACTCCAATCCCACCAAACTGGAGAACCCTAGAGAGGACACTGCATAAGCTAACAAAAGCATTCGCAAGAAGACCCAGTGGATACGGCACCCTCAGGAAGCCCCATCTTGGACATCTGGAAAGGGGGTCATTCCTCAAAGTGTTTGCAATTGGTGAGAAGTAAAAAGGCGAAAATACCAAATGCTCCTGGACAAGTAGAATAGGCCAGTCATCCATATCAGAGGTGGGAGAAGGCTTTGCCTTCATCAACTGCCTAGCAGGAATGCTCAGAGTCAGTGACTCCAGAATGGATGGAATCCCTGTCCTCAGAACACTATTTTTGCCTTTCTCAGTCCTAGTCTCTTTCTCCAGCTCTGCTTTCCTCCTCAAGACTTTAGTGGCTCCTTTGATTTCCTGTAGAAGCCACAGAGCTGTTGTGGCCCAGGGCATTATCTCTGTTTTCCAGAATCCCATCTGCACTGCCCCACCAGTGTCATCCAGACACTAACTGTAGCTCTTCCTTCATGCAGCCAGTGAACAGTTCTGATGCACCCACCACATTTCAGGCCCTAGGAAAGAGGATAAAACCACATCCATAGTACACCTGAAACCATTCCAGGAGGAACCATCACTATCCTTGACATCACAGAACTCACAAGGGTTTAGATACTCAAGGGAAGTAAAAAGTCAGTAGAGGAATGAAGAAAAGCCACACAGGGTTTATTTTCTCCAGATAGGTTCTCCAGATTTGATTCATCTCCAGTCAAATGGAGGAAAAAGATTTGTAGACCAAGATGTGATTTCCCTTGCTATCGAAAAGTAGTTGAGGCTCCTTTTTCTAGGTTCCTTCCCACTTCAGGCCATCCCAAGCCCCCAAATACCCAACAGTTCAGAGCCACCAGTAGATGCTTGTTCACTGACTCAGTGGCTAAACCCAGTCTTCTTGATTTTTCAAGAGAGACCATCATATCCGGACACAAAGCCAAACCCCACACCTGCCCCTACATGGCCTACTTTAAGATCAGGCCTAAAAATCTTGGAAACATGTGTGGTAACTTTCTGATACAAGAAGACTTTGTGCTGATAGCCACTCACTATTCAGGGAAGTGAGGGACAAAAAACAGCCCACAGTCTCTGGGAAACACTTCTCAGAGCCTTTCTTCCCAAGGAGCTTCCTGAGCTCATAGAGACACACATTCAGGAGGCTCACTGAGGGTGAGAAAAGGCCATCATGTCCCAAGGGGAAATAAGCAAGTTGGAACCAAAGAATTCCTGACATAAGGCAAATCAGGACAATCAAGCCTGATACGTTTAGACCCAGGATCATAGCCATGCAAAGTAAAGCGGTTTCATGTGTTTTCCAAGAGGCAACTGACCCCTGAAACCTCTAGTGCCCAAGATCCAATATTTCAGCCTTAGTACTAAGAGGAAGGAGGCACAGTCATCCAGTCAGGTTGCCCTCTGTCATCTGCATCTGTACCCTTTACCAGCTGTAGCCAGCTCTTCACACCTCCTGGGCTGTGTCCTCTGTTTCTCCACATCCACCACTGCCTTCTCTGTACAGCCCAACAAAGGTCACCCTCAGGGCCTACAACATCAAGGAACAGGACACCCAGCAGGTCATCCGTGTACTAAAAGTGCTTCCCCACGAGGCCTACTATAATCCTAAAATCTTCATCAATGACCTCATGCCCTGAAGGTAAGCCACATATCCTTGTGACTCTTGCTTTCCTCATGCAGTGTTGCAACTTCGACTGGGACCCTACCCCTGCCCTCTTTGCCATCATGTCCATCACACTGTCCATGCCCAGGAGCCATACACTGATCCAGACATTCTTACTTCTTTCCCACCAGCTGAAGAAAAAGGCCAACCTGACTAAGCTGTTCAGCCCTTCTGGCTGCCCAAGGCCAAGTCCCAGGTGAAGCTAGGTGCCCATTGCCAAATGGTTGGATAGGAAGATTCACCCCATGGAAAAGATTTCCAAACACACAGAAGGAGGTAGAGATGGTAGTGCAGAAGGATGAGAAGTGTGAGGCCCTCTTTCCAAAGTATTATAACCGTGCTACTGAGATTTGCATGGGAGACACAAAGATTAAAAATGCTTCCTTTATGATAAGACTAGGTTACTATCCACTCAGCTTTGGAGGAAGAAGTCTTTGGGACAGATCTAAGACCAGGAGACCCAAGCAGTAGGGATTCCTTCACCTAGCAGGCTGTGATGTTTCTCCTTGAAAAGAGAAAAGGGGAGCAGACTCAGCTTGGAGGTAACTAAAGCCTCTACCACTTTACCAAGGGGCCTCTGGTGAAAGAAACTCCATTGGAAGCTTCAGTTTACAACACGCTGCCTGAGCTCATGTCACAGGCATGATAAAACTGTTTCCTAGGTGTGCAGTAATTATAGCCAGTTGGCTCCTCTGAGGTGGCAGCCCTCTTAATCAATGAGTTCATCCTCTGTGCCTAGTGTCAGACCTGCTCATCAGCCTCCGTGGCCTGAAATCAATGGTCCTCACAACTCTACAGGGGTGAGGTCCAGACCTGGAAGTAAAGACAAAGGCTGGCCCCAAAAGTGACAATGTCCATAGTCAGAGGTCACCAGCTAACATCCCCAGGGCCTGTACTTACCTCTGATCCCTCAGAAGCAGACTTACAATCAGTACTGCATGAGGAGGTTTGGGATACTGAAAGTAAGAAGGTAGGCAGTGCCCTGGCTCACAGACTCTACTTACAGCGTGATTCTGGAGGTTCCATGGTGTGTAATAATGTGGCCCAGGGCATTATCTCCTATGAACCAAAGAATAGGATTACTCCACATATCAACAGCAAAGTCTCACAGTTTCTATGCTGGATAAAGAAAAACCAAGAAACAGAGCTGACTACAGGGAGCAAACTAAATCCCCTCTATGAACAACCATCTTTCCTGGAGCTGAATCTAGAATCACTCTAGAGCAGATGCCAGCAACTAAATAAATGTTTCATCTCAGTAAGAAGCCTGGTTTCTTGTTTGTCACTTACTTTGGTTCATGAGGACCAACTCCATGCTAAGCAGGCCAGTGACACAGTTCGGATGATTTCTACCTCCTCCCCTCCTTCTCCACTCAATATCTTTCCAAATCCCCTCTTCAAAACTGTTAACCAGCTCCTCCTTGTATACTTTAGTTTCTCCACAGCCTCTCTTTTTGCAAGGGTTAAAGTTAAGCACTGAGGAAAATGTGGACAGATCTCATTCTGGGGCCCAGAGGGACATGTGACCTCTTTATGTGTCACATGCAGAGGGAAAGGAAGATAATTTTACAGGTCCAGAAGATCAGTCAGGCACCATTGAGGTCACCACTTGGCCCCATCAGGCTAGGTAGGGGAAGGGTATTCCTTAGCAGGACATTTCTCTCCCACAGGTTTGGGGATACACATGAAGTGCAGAGTAACCTGAGTGGCTCTTCACCCTCACCCGAAATTTGTTTCCTTCTACATTTTCCTCTAAGATCAAGGCTAACCTTGGCTTATAGCCACCTGGTTGCCCATTTTTATCCCTTGAAAGTTGTCACAATCTACCAACTCGTGTCCTTACTAGACCACTGTGATCTGGTGTTGTAACCTCCTGAAATCCTCCAGTCCAGGACATCAGATTCAGCCCCCTCCTCACAAGTTAATGACATCCTGGTTCTGCCCTGGGTTGTGGCCTTTATTCCTGTTAGCCACTGTTCCCGCTGGACTAAGGACTCCCATAACTACAGATACTCGTTTAACTCTTTATTCATGCCATGAATTGCACTGGACTTGTCAATTGAAATTTACTTACTAGAATTCCAATAATTTTTCCTGGGATTACAAACATAAGCTCTTCCTGACTTTGACTACACTGGAACAATTTCTTTATAAGTGCTTACAAAGAGCTGGGCCGGGGGCTAGGGATTTAGCTCAGCGGCACATGTACCTGCCTGGTAAGCACAAGGTTCTCATTTCAATCCCAGGAACCAAGAAAAAAAAGTGCTGAGCATTTGAGTCTCTGGTGAACATAATCAGAGAGCCCAGTGAAAGTGACAGTGTCACAGGCTTTACCAATTAACTCCCTCTCCATCCTCCAGATTGCCCTACGAGGCCTATGTGGAAAATCTCTGAAATAAAATATCTTATTTATATTTCTGTTTACAATTTCTACCAATAGTATCACAAGATACTTCAGAACTGCATGAGATTTAGAAATTACCTTAGTGACACACTTTTCAGATGTGAAGCTGCTAAACGATTCAAAAGAGAAGATTTTCACATGGGGAGCTGGCAGCCAGTAGGTGAGAAGATAATGAGGCAGCCTTATTTTCATTTGTTTGAAAACTAGCAGATATAAATGTCTTCATAAAAAATTAAATTGTAGGAACCATAGATATCCAGTCAGCCTTCTGAGAACCATAATCCCTGTCAATACTACAGTGCCTGCCTCTGCAGAATCAAACTTGAGTCAGGGAGGTGCCACAAAAGAAAAATAGGGAAATACCTGTAATATTTAGGTCATCATGGTTATTGATACACCCATTATATCTAATATTACCCAGGCTACTCCTTCTTGAGAAGTTCTTAGCTTACAGAACACAAAGTGAATGGTATTTTGTTAAATAAGTGTCTCTGTGGGAGCTGGGTTTACCTTGCTGAACACTCCTACCACCTCTGGCCGCAGGATCTGGTCACTAATACTCCACACTGCCTGGCAGAATTTGGCTTGAACTTAATGCCTCTATGTCTCAAATATATACAATGCTACATTCTTTTGTGACTCAGAGTTAAATCTCACTCTAAGATCATGTAATTCTCAAATGCATTCCCTTTCCCATCTTGTTTACAAAACCATGCTACATCACAATCTCATAATGGTCTTGTTTAGCTTTATGAGGTAAAAATCAGCTTCTGATTTGGGGCTGAAAACCAAAATTCCTGCACCCAACACCTACTGAAGATCTGGCTCCTTCCTCAGAAAAAAAAATTGAAAATACACAAAGCAAATCCCAAACAATAATAGTTTAGAAAGTTTCCCAGTCATATACATGAATACTCAAGTGTTCTATTTACTTTGGGGAAGTCAATTTGTAGTTTAAAACTCCTTTGAAAAATTATTACTCGAGGTTGGTCCTCATCTTACTCTAAAAGAGGAAGAAACAGATTCCCAGGAAAAGACCAAGATGAACAAAGATAATGCAGAAGTTAAGGGAGAGCCTGGACGGAGCCAGGTCCCCTAAACACCAGGCCTGCTAGCGGCCTTGGTCTTCTAACTCTAACTCCATGGTGACCACCCTCAAAAGTTTTGGCTCCATATCCACAGTCTTGGACTTTGCTGCTCTATTGGTCTTCCTGAAAAACAAGTCAGCTGTCATCTGCTTAAGTGGGCTACTACAATAGTTAGGTGATTGATCCTGATGTCCAAGGGAAGGTAGGATTCATTGAATTGACCCTTGGTGACAGTGAATGAAAGTCAATGGAAGGCCGTCACAATGGTATCCTGACTGCACCAGGTTACCGTGCTAGGACAGCTGAGTTGAGATCTACCAATTTGTGGCTTCTACTATACAAGGGAAGATAGTGGAAGTTTGCATTTTGACATAGATGTGCACTGTTACCTCCACTCTCCTTGACATACTATCTAAAGTTTCTCAGCCTCTTTCTTATCTACACATGTAGTTAGTAACAGGCATTTCCCACACTGGAGTTCTATATGACATATCTACAGTAGCTGGTGTATTCTCTGAAGCAGGGTAAAAATGAGTAAATATAAACTCCCATTGCTTTCACTGAGTGTTATTTTTCCTATGTTGGGAATTACCCTATCAAATAACATTTTTAAATTATTTCAGAAATTCTTTTCTTGGAGATTCTGGCAAGATGGCAGAATAATAAGCAGCAAAGTAAAAAGCCTCCCTGAGAGAAACAGCCCAGATGCTGGAATACAGCATTCTGAAGAAAACCAGAAGGAAAGAAATAGATCCCCTCGATCCAGGAAGAAACTAAAGTGAAAAAAAAACAAAGGAAAGGAAAGGAAAGCAAAGGGAAGGGAAGGGAAGGGAAGGGAAGGGAAGGGAAGGGAAGGGAAGGGAAGGAAAGCTTAAATGGAAGGCAGGAGCCATATGCGCTTTTACTAGAGCCAGCCCCACTTTGTGCAAAGCGCCCCTGGAATCCAGAGACACAGGGTCACAGTGAAGTTGATGGTAGGCAAGCCTGAAGGCCTCAGCAGGAAGACACAGTCACAAAGGGGATCAACGGACAAGAGAACTCCACTGGCTCATAGTGAGTGTGGGGGACTTAGTCCTCCTGCGGGAGTGGGCAATTGGCCAGGTGCCATTTTGGAGTCAGGATGGAGAAGCCTGGAACCAGAATGGCAGCTGGCTTCATTCAGCCACTCCTAGAGCAGAGCAGATTGGTGAAAATTGCTTGGACTGAGTCCTGCCCCTGTGCACAATAGTCAAGACTGAGTTTTCGCTAAAGCTAACCAACTCCACCCACACAACACACAGTAATATAGTGAGGACTCCCAGTGTTTAACCAGCTCAGAAGGGAGTGGCCAGCCTGCCTCACCCCTGCTGATACTCCAGAATTCACCAGCAGATTGGGCAAAGCAGCAATCCCTAGACAGTATGCTTCAGAGTAATTATAACCAACACAGGATGTGCGAGGGACACCATTATCCATGTGTCTGGAAAAATCAAGGAATGTGAAGAAGGAACAAAAGGCAGTCTCCAGCCTCTAACCCAGCATTAGGGGTTGCACACCTGCAGTTTCCGAATCAACAGCATCTGACATAAAGAAACAACTTCAAGAAACTATAAAAGAATTTAAAACAGAAATATTAAAATAAGTAAAGGAAGATATAAGAAAAAGAATAAAAGAAATGCTAAACACCTCTCAAAAAGACAAAGATGGAAGAATAGAGGAGCATGTGAAAAGGAGGGAAACCTTTAATGAAGAATATAAAAAAAACTTTAAAATACATGAAACAGATTCAAAGAGATTACCAGGAAATTAAAAACTAAATTGAAAGCTGGCAAAATTGCTTGAAAGAAACTAAAGATAGACTGTCAGACCTTAAAGACAGGTTTGCAAATTGCAATCAGAACAGGAAAGATGTCTTCAAAATAACAAGAAACCAGGAAATAACAATACAAAGCTTAGAACATGACAAGAGGATCTATAACTTAAAAATAAAATTATGAGTGAAGAAGCATGGGTAAACATAAATGAAATACAAAGGCTATTTACATAAATAATCAAAGAAAACTTTCCAAGCATAGCAAAAGGAAATGATATTCATCTAGATATATGGGGCATACAGAACTCCACCTAGCTATAACTAAAAGACATCTACACCCAGACATATAATAATTAAGATCCCAGAAATTCAACACAAGAACAAAATATTAAAAGCAATCAGAGAAAAGAAACAGACCACCTACAAAGAAAAACCCATCTGAATCACAATAGACTTCTCAGCACAAACCATCTAATCAAGAGCTTGGAGTAAAGTATTCAAAGCCCTCAAACAAAATAACTTCCAACCCAGATTGATGTACCCTGAAAAACTATCTCTCAAATAATGAAGAAACAAGATGTTTCCATGACAAAGAGGAACTGGGAAAGTTCATGACCACCAAACTAGCCCTACAAAAAATACAGAAGCTCAAGGAGATTGGAAAGACTCACTGAAAAAGCAGGAATGAAGGCAGCTTCCCAGTATCTTATGGAACTCTTCTATCACTCAGCAGACCTTATCTCCTCCACATATGTGTCCAAGGTAGGAAATAGAAGAACAGCACTATCCTGACTTTCTCAGAACAGGAACAGAGGACTTAAGGTTTAGAAAAAGTCATTCTGGCTCCAAGGCATGCAGCCCTTGGAACCTAAAATGAGTTCCTCCTGCTGGGTACAGAGCACTCCAGATCCCATCTACATCCCTCACTTTCCCCAGTCTTCTCTCTAGACCACACTGCTCTCAGCCACCCCATCTTCAGATTTTCTTTCAGAGATCATTGGGGGTCGTGAGGCCAAGCCCCACTCCTATCCCTATATGGCCTTTGTCCAGCGTCTGGTTGGAGACGACAAGTACAGATGTGGTGGTGTCCTGGTACGAAAGAAATTTGTCCTGACAGATGCACACTGTAAGGGAAGGTGAGGAGGAGCAACTAGCCCACATTTGAAAGAACCAACAGGAACCTCTATCTTCCACGGGGACTGTAGCCTTAGGAGCTCCTGGGATACTGTTCACAAACCCATAAGAGCTCATCAGAAAGTAAGAAAAGCAAAAGGATCAAAAGTTCAGCTCAGTATCTGAATGTATGATAATTAACTTTATCAAGTATTCTGAGCCAAATGAATCTGAGGCTGGAAAAGTAAAAGGGAGATGAAGGAAGGGGAGAAAAGAAGGAAACTGAATATCTTAGGCACACGTACTAATCTCTTACAGTGAATGCAGTCCTTGTGTACTGCAAACATGTAGGAATAAAAGTCCAAAAAAATGTTTCTTCCCAGTCATGGTAAGTTAGCTACTTAGTGAGATCCTGTCTCAAAAATAAAAATAAATTAAAAAGCACTTGGTAGCTGTAGCTCAGAGAAAGGAACAGGGTTCCAAATGCCTTAAAGAAGGAAAGAAGACTTTTAAAATGAAAGGTGGAGAAATAGAAGAGGTAAGTTTTAGAGTCAGAGAGTGACAGTACAGAACAATGACACAGGTGACAAGACATAGCAACCACACTGCCAAGCACAGCAGGTGCAGCCTGCCCTGCACAGCTCTTCTGTTATTTCACAACCTAAACCCATGCTCCTCTCTGTGCAGCTCAATAAATGTCATCCTTGGGGCCCACAACATCAAGAAACAAGAGAAGACCCAGCAGGTCATCCGTGTGAAAAGAGCCATCCCACACCCAGACCATGTTCCTGGAAGCTTCTCCAATGACATCATGCTGCTGGAGGTGAGGCAAACCTTCCTGCTGATCTTTCTCTTCTCATACAGGGTTGTCGCTCCCAGTGGAAATCTGCTCTTTTCCTCCTTGCCCTCTCATGGCCGTCCCAATGTGTAGGTCCAGGGTCTATGGGGTCTATACCACAGGCTTATCTGGACTCTCTTGCTTATTCCCCATTAGCTGGAGAGAAAGGCCAAACAGACTAAAGCTGTGCAGCCCCTCAGACTGCATGAGGCAATGAGCCAGGTGAACCCAGGTGACACGTGCCTTGTGGCAGGTTGGGGGAAAACCACCCTTTCGAATGATTCATTGCCAACTACACTGAAAGAGGTGGATCTGACAGTACAAGATGAACAAGAATGCAAATCTGCCATCCATGCCTACTCTGCTCTCACTGAGATTTGTGTGGGACACCCAAAGGAAATGAAGATCTCTTCTGAGGTGAGGTTTCCACTGCCTATAGAGACAGAACCAGGGAAAGAGAAACTTCATGGGAAGATAACAGTGGCCATATCCCATGCTCTGGTCCAGAGCTTGACAGCCTAGGTTCCCCAGCAGTTCAGTGTTTAATCCATTCCCTTGGTGGATAGGAGTAGAAGTGGGGGAAACAGCAGTTAACCAAATTCTGTGTAATCACCTAGTATCTCTAGGGTTGCACAGAAAGATTCAGATAGGTTAAAACTGGAAAGTCAGAGTTAGGTTAAAGCCACTGGTCTGAAGGAGGCAACCAGGCCTGCCCTGCCCTCATCTCATAATCACAGCCCCCTGACAGAGGTTCAAAGACCATCACCAGGAAGAGGCCTATTCCATATTTTCCTTCTTGTCCACAGGGTGATTCTGGGACTCCCCTTGTGTGTAACAACATGATCCAAGGCATTTTCTCCTATGGAGCAAAGGACGAGACACCCCCAGTAGTCTTCATGAAGGTGTCCCACTTCCTGCCCTGGATAAAGAAGACCATGGGGCAGTTCTAACAGCAGACATAAAATTGGCCTCCTCTGTGCTTCATCATCTTTACTGAGGCAGAGGAAGCCTCCTGTGAGCACAAGCCACTGCGCAGTGACAATAAATGGATTTAAAGAATGACTGTGACTGAAGTCCTATTTATCCCCTGAACCCTGTTGAGCATGAAGCTGCACTGCTGGCCATTCTGGCTGTGGCTTCTTCTTTTCTCCCCACTCTTCCTATTCCCTTAAGTCCATCCCATACATTTTCTTATTGATTACTCCAGCACATTTTGCTTAATCCTCAGCTCTCTAGTATCTTTAGCATTAGGAGGTGTCATCTCACATACAGTCCCATGTCCTTACACTTCAACTTCCAAATATAAATCTCTGTGCTTTAGGAATGCCTTACCATCTCTGCGCCAGCAACAATTTGGCAGAGAATACAGTTGGGCAGTGAAGAGGGGTAACTCTGGAGACCCAGGAGGCCCAGGGTACTCAATTTCCTGTTTTGAGAACTGCTCTTCCCAGTGGGTCAGGTTTTTCCTGTTTAGGAGGTTGAGATGGCCCTCAGGACAGCTCAGGCCCATTTCCTTCCCTGCCCTGGGCAAGCATGAAGTTCAGTCCACCTCAAGGCTCGCTGCCTGTCCTTTGCACACCAGCCCCTGTCTCCACCTGAGTTCCTCTGATCACCAGCTCCTTTCCTTTCCAGCTCCTGCAAGTTCCCAACTCTGTGTGATTCCCCTCTATCAGACAGTTCCAGAAAACCTGGAACTCTCCACTTCTACCTGGGCAGGGCTGGCTGTGCCCTGTTCCAATCCAGCATTCTCCAAGGGCTCAGGCATCACCTCCAATGAAGTCAGAGCAGCCTCAGCCCTTTCATCATGGCCTGGCCTTGGAATCCAGTCTCTCCCTGCTTACAGGCATGTAAATCATCCTGTGAGTCAGTCCAGGGAAGCTGGACAGGAAGGATCACTTATCCCTCTATCAGCAAACACTCTTCTGATCTCTGTCTCTTTGTGGCAGATATATAATAGGCTCTGGTCTCACCTTTGGAAAACTCTCAGAAATGAGAAATTTCCTTTAAACATCCCTAAGTTCTCTCCTTCAACCAGTGCAGGTCAGCTTAACCCAAATAGATTTATATAGGGAATCCACTAGAAATCTTACTTTGAAAAACATTAAATTCTGTGTATTCTGTCTTGGTTGTGCACAACACTGTCAAATATATGATATTTTTGGTTCCAGAAGAGCAATGTGTGATATTGGAAGAGCCATGCAGGTGCTCATAGCCAGAGATGACCTGATTGTGGCCACTGGAGTCTGGGCTTAAAGGTGTGGGAGGGGACACAAGGCAGCCCAACCAGGATGAATTTCAACCTACAAACTTCCAAGCTGCTGCACTTCAGATGTGAGACAGTTGTGACCTACATGATCTTATTTAGGATCCCATATCACTCAAGCAGGTCTACTCCTGAGTGTATGGGACAAAAAAAACTCATAATAGTTATGCTTAATCAAGTGATCCCAACTTCAAAAAGACTTCCTGTTACAGGAGTGGAATATCTTAGAGAATAATAGCAACAATTGCCAAGGAAGATTGCATTGATTTCAAAACATTTGCACAACAAAGGAATCTACAGAGTGAAGAGTAACACCCATCAAAACTTGGGAGAAAATCTTGGTGAGCAACTCTTCTAGCAGAAGGTTAATATTCAAATGCATAAAGATTCAAAATTTTAACACCAAAAAAGTAACAACCTGGTCCTGGTGGTGCATGCCTGTAATCCAAGCACTCAGAAAGCTGAGGCCAGAGAATTGCTGTGAGTCTGAGGCCAGTCTGGGTTACATAGTGAGTTCAAAGCTAGCCTGAACTGCATACCAAGATCCAATCAATAAATAAATAAAACCCAGTTGTTACATGGGCAGATGAACTTTGTGGATATGTCCCAAAACGTACAAACAAATGATGAAGAAGTACATAAAAGTGTATTCAACATCTTTAGACTTGAGTGAACTACATTAAGATTCCATTTAGCTCCAGTCATAATCATTATCAAACAATAAATGCTTCTAAGCAATGGGTAAGAATGTAGATTAGGACTGTCACCATGGAAATACATATTACAGTTCCTCAAAAAATTGAAAACTATGCAATATTGTAGAAATAATATAGATCCAGCATACTCTAGTGGTACCTGTGTACCTATACTTTTTACAGTGCAATTCACAATAACTAAGCCATAGAAATTTCCTTGGCCCTTGTCTACTGATTAATGGATAAACACAATGTGACATATATACACACTAGAGTATCATTGAGGCACAGTGCCATAAGAAATCATTTCCGGAAACTGGAAATCATCATGTTAAGGAAAATAAGTAGGAATCAGAATGACACATATAACATGTCTTCTCTTAAATGTGGAAACTAAATAAAATGACATGAAAGTAGAGGAGAGACTATTAAAGAAGAATAAAGACAAACAGAAAGGGGAATTAGTGGAAGTGGGAAATGATCAAGTATTCTACATGCTGATACCCATTCAGGATAATGCATGCAATAATAAAAAGATAGATGAATCTCTGTTCACAGTGGTAAGTTGCATGGTGGGATTAAGGCTGACAACGTCTCTTCTTTATCTTTGAATTTATCCTATATTCCTAATTTTATAATTATTAAAGTTCTTAAAAAGATTTTGTCAAAAAGATGCATTAAGTAAGTTTATACATGTATACTGTAGTCCTGCTTTCTGTCAGAGATAAATTTTTACAGACAAAATTTAACCCAGTAGTCTATTTTTCACCCATAATCTAAAATGAGTGTTTCTGATGAGGAGATTTCCCCTTTTACTCTCAGTTCTCCTGCTTTGCACAATAAATTACATTGTCATCTATAATTAAGGGACCCAGACTCAGTTCCCCAAAAGATGGCTTCCAAGTTTCTCAAATTTATCTGCTACAAAGCTAGTTGGGGTGAGATGAGTCTATGAGATCAGGCATAGGAGAATGCGATGGTTCAGGGCTGGAAGGTGCCTGCATCATTTCTACTCATATCCATTTCCTACAAGAGTCACACAACACACCTAACCTCAAAGGAGGCCAGACAGGACTCGGAATATAGCATCACTGCACCTGCCTGACAGAGGCTGGACAGTGTAGACATGTAGTTCACCCATGTCCCTTGGAAGAATAGGAAATGACTTTCACTAAGCTTCTAGCTTTTCTCTGTCACTATGGTCCATAGTATTTGCCACTTATAAAGATGATGAGCCCTCCATTGTTTTCTTATGAAATGAATGCATTTCCATTATAGAAAATATTAGATAATGAAAAGGTAAAAATGAGGCACATAAAGTTCTTGTACATGTTGTCCTTTCCCCCTACACACACACACACACACACACACACACACACACACACACAATTACCATGAAATTATATACATCATTTTGCAGTGTACATTTCCTAACATTAGAGGATACAAACATTAGAGGATACAAATTTCTCCATGCCTTTAAGCAGCCTTCTAAAACACTACTTTTACTGACCTGAGAGTACATTATCCCATGCATGTATCATCATCGGTACTTCTCTTCTACTATTCTTGAATATTTTGATTATCTAATCATTTTGATGAGAGTCTCAGGGAATATGTTCACCTCATCTTCCTTTTTATGACACAGCAAGGCCCTATCTGGGGTGCAAATTATGGGCAAGCAGGACTAGTGGTGTGCAAAAATCCAAAGCAGAAGTGACCGGAGCCGTGAGTGATAGAGGCGAGACGATAATGGGGTCGGTTCTCAAAGTTTTATTGCGTACAGCTCAGCCAGACCTAACAAGGTCCGCCGCCCTCAAGCCTTCTTCTTCCTCTCCCTCTGGGAGGAGATACATGAGTTTATATAGCGAGAAGCAGCCAATCACAGCATAGCAGGAACTCGGATAGCAATTGGTCACAACCGACTGTTACTAGGCAGATGATCACTCTTGGCGGGTTAATTACGTGCAACACGGGCCAACAAGAACCAGGAAGCAGGAAGCGGGCGCGATCTTTGGGGAGCAAATCATGGCCCCTAACACAGAAGTGAGAATAAAAGCCAGTAGTTGGGCTCTCAGACCATAGACCTCCACTTCAGAGGGGGGCCACTTCAACCCCAGCCCTCCCACCTTAGGACCCCACACCTCTACTTTTGACCCCGACTTTCACCTCAGACCTAGCTAGAGAAGACATAGATTTAAAAAGTGCAGAGGCATGGGAAACTCATTGAAACCTTGAATGAACAATATGGGAAACAAGTAGAAAACATGAAATAAATTAAAACAGATATCCAAGAATAAAGAAATTCTATTGAATGCTGTTAAACCTTTTATATGTAACTGATGATAGAATTTAGGAACTTCAGGACAGGATCACAGCTAATGATCATGAAAGGATAGAACTTTTAAAAATAGCAAGGCAGGGAGTGTGGATATAGCTCAGTGTCTCAGGCACTTTCCTGGTAAAGGTAAGGTCCTATGGTCAAACTCCAGTGCAAAAACAGCAATCAACAAGGCAGCAAGAAATGACAATTCAACAGCTTCAAGATGATGCCAAGAGAAACAATATAGACTCTCAGGCATCAATGATGCAGGTGTCAATGTGAATAACATCAAAAAATGTTTCACAGAAGCAATAGTAGAAAATTTCCCAAACACAGGGAAAGAATGTGAAATGCAGATAACTGAGGCATATAGAATGCCAAACCACCACAACCAACATAAATCTACATCCAGACATTTTTAAGATCCCAAACATTCAGCATAAAAACAGAATACTAAAAGGTGATAGGGAAAACATTACAATCATAACACTTTTCAACACAAAATTTCAAGCTAAGACAAGCCTGGAGAGAATTGCCAGCCCTGAAAGAAAACAACTTTCACCCTAGACTGCTGTACCCTGAAAAACTTCCTTTGAAATTTAATGGAGAAATAAGATACTTCCATGACAAAGAATAACTGAAGAAATTCCTGTCTACCAAACCAACCCTTGAAAGAGTATTGAAAGATGTACCACATAGAGATAAAAATGACTACAATTTCTGCAACAACAGAAACAAACCACCAGACAGGGCAAGCAATTAAACAAGGAGGAAAGGAAGAAAATCAACTGCAGGAAAATAACATTACAACGTTGAGCCAGTACATATCAGTTGTATCCACCAATGTTGTCTCAATTCACCTATAAAAAGAAATAGATTGATAGACAAGAAACAGGATCCAACAACATGCCATATACAAGAAACACATTTCACTCAAAGTAAAATTCATAGATTAAAAGTCAGACAATGGAAAATAATATTCCATGCAACAGGAACCCAGAAAAAAGCATGGGTAGCTATTCTAGTTTTAGACAATGGAACCTTCAACCCCAAAATGAAGAAAAGAGATAAAGGAGGTCACTACATACTTGGTGAGGAAATAATTGAAGAAGAAGAGTGACAATCATAAACATATATGCACTAAATATAGGAGTACCTAACTATATAAGACAAAACTAATAAATATTCATAAATATATATGCACTAAATATAGGAGTAACAAACTAGATAAGACAAAACTAATATGAAAAACCAATTAATCAACAACACAATTATAGTAGAGGACCTTAATACCCTGTTGAAACAAAGACATAGATGAACTAGACAAAAAATCAGCAAAGAAATAACAGAACTGAATCAAACCTGTGAGCAAATGAACTTAGTAAATGTTTACAGAGTGTTCCACTGAACCACATCAGAATACACATTCTTCTTAGCTGTGCATGGGACATTCTCCAAAGTAGACCACATATTAGACCATAAAACATTTTTAAGTAACTCTAAAGGGATTGAAATTATGCCATGTGTATTATCAGACCATAGTGCACTTAAATTGGAAATTAATGGAAAAAATTGCAAAACCCACTTAAACACATGGATTAAATTAAATAGTAACCTCCTGAACAATCAAAGGGTTGCAGATGAAATTAAAAAATACCTACAATCAGATTTTTTAAAAATGGCAGCTTGCTAGGGGGTCGGGTGGAGAGTCTCTCTGGAGAAATCATATTAGAAGCTAGAATATGACAACATGGAGAGAACCAGACAAATGGATAACCATTCTTATTAAACAAGACAGTGCAGCTGGAGTATTTAAAGTCGTGCTGAGACAGTGAAGGCTGATAACAGGAGGCTGCAAATCCCGCACCTTTAAATCAACAGACTGACCCGTGGACCCAACAGGAAAAGCTGTGTTGGCTTTTGGTGACTGCTGGAAACTGAGACCTGGGACCCCAAGAAGCAGCCAGGACTGCCCTGCTGCACCAGAGGAGATCATGAAAGGCTCTGGAGCTCCAAAGCCGAATGCTGAGCAGATTTCTGACCCTTCCGCGCTGTGACTGGAGTGCATGCTGCGCAGATTTCTGACTGTTCCGCGCCATGCCGGGAGTGTGGGAAAGGTGGGCGGCGTGGTGTGTGGTGGACCCGGAAAAGGACCAGTGCTGGACCTTGGTGAGTACTGGGGACCCTGTGGCTGCTGGGGTTGGCCAGAGAACATCTTGGAACTGGGCAGTGCCCGCCACCATGGGGACATCAACAACACAGAGTCTGGTGGCAGCCATCTTAGAGTTAGCAGAACCTACAGCTCAGTGGTATCACTGAGTCCCCCTGGAGGGAGGGCTGGTGGAAGACATCTTGAAATTGGGCAGACCATGAGTACGTGCTGGCTTCAGCGTCATTCAGAGAACTAGTGGGAAACATCTTGGATTTGGGCAGATGTGCTGTTCTGGGCTCCTGTCACAGAGAGGTCTGGAAGAGAACAGCTGGGATTTGGGCAGAACCCTGTGCCATAGTGACATTAGTCAGCTGCTTCTAGTACAAAGAGAACCGGCAGGAGCTACTTGGGCTAAACCAAGCCTCTGCTTGGGGCCCAATAAGCAGATACAAAATAGTCACAACTCAGTGACATCCAGAAAGTACAGCCTAATTTTTGGATTGACTGGCACAGAGGCTGGAGACTAGCCTGTACCTCCCCTGCATCCCAGCCTACCCCAGATAACAGCAAATTGGGGAGGGCAGCAAAAATTCAAGTCAGCACGCTTCTGAAAGGCCCTAAGCAATTTGGAGAGGGCCAGAGAACCCCAGGACAATCTGAAAGAAACCAGAAACATGACAAGAGATAAAAATAAAAAAATTCTCCAGCTGCCCAACATGAGAAAATAAGCCCAGGAGAAGTAAACACTGAAGAGAACAAGCACAGTAACCATCCATTGCTCAACACAGCATCAGCCGAAATTTAAAAGTACCTTCATGATCTCATAGATGAATTTAAAGCTGTACTCATGATCCAAGTGAGGCAAGATATAAAGAGATTAATTAAAGAAATAACAAGTCCCGCCCAAGAGAACACAGATGGAAGAACTGAGGAAATCAGAAAAGAAAGAGAAACTTCTGAAGAATAATTTAAACATAACTTAGAATACATGAAACAGATCCAAAGAGAATACCAGGAAACTAAAAACTCCTTTGAACACTGGCAAAATGCCTTGACAGAAACTAAAGACAGCCTTCTGAAACTTGAAGAGAGATTTATGGCATATGATCGAGAAAGAAAAAGCCTCTTAAAAATAACAAGGAACCAGAAAGAAACAATTCAAAAACTAGAAGATGACAAAAAGATACATAACTTAAGAATAAAGAATGTGAGTGAGGAAGCAGGAGCAACCAAAAGTGAAATACAAAGAATATTCACAGATATATTAAAGCAAAATTTCCCATGTATAGCAAAAAGAAATGATATAAGGATAAAAAAAAGCATACAGAACACCAGCTACCTACAACCAAAACAGATCTACACCTAGACATATAATAATCAAGATTCCAACACTATCCCTGGAGCCCAGCCTGTCTCACTGCCGCGCCTAGCCATCGGTGTGCAGAGAAGGAGCTGGGCGGATCTGGGGTGCCTGCTTTGGCCTCTCCATGTGTCTGGAGGACTGTGGATATCTCTGCAAGAAGGGAGGGACCACAGGTTCCTGAGGCCCCGCGGCCTGTGGTGAGTGCTCAGCACACTCTGCCCAAAACTCAGACTGTTCCAGAACCTCCAGGCTTCTGGGTGCAGTGAAGTGGAGTAGTGGGTTTGAGGCCTCTACATCCACCTCCCAATCTCAGCTGCACTTGGAGAACTACTGAGCTTCCGACGGGTGGGCGGGCCCACACTATCCACGGAGCCTAGCCTGTTTCGCTGCCACGCCTAGCCATCAGTGTGCAGAGGAGGAGCTGGGCAGATTTGGGGCACCTGCATCAGCCTCTCCGTGTGTCTGGAGGACTGTGGATATCTCGGTCCAGACTGTTTGGGTCCCTCCAGGCTTCCAGGTGCAGTGAAGGGGAGAAGTGTGTTTGAGGCCTCTACATCCGCCTCCCCATCCCGGTTGCACATGGAGAACTGCTGAGCTTCTGACGGGTGGGCGGGCCCACACTACCCCTGAGCCCAGCCTGTTTCACTGCCGTGCCTAGCCATCAGTGTGCAGAGGAGGGGCTGGGCGGATCTGGGGCACCTACATCGGCCTCTCCGTGTGTCAGGAGGACTGTGGATATCTCTGCAAGCAGGGAGGTAAAACAGGTTCCTGAGGCACCGCGGCCTGTCGTGAGTACCCTAACCTGGCTGCGATTCAAGAGCTGTGGAGCTTCCAAGGAGCAGGTGGGCGCGCAGTGTCGCTGAGGCCCAGCTTGTCTGGAACTGCAGAGTTCTGAGCAGGCAGAGGAGGGCCATTGGTTCTGCAGGCCCAGTGGCTTGGGGTAGCATGGTGCCAGAGTCTCAGTAGCTGCAAACATAGAAGAGGATTTTCAACAGATCCTGAGGAAGCTTTCAAATAACACTTGAAACACAGAAATATAGGAAAATGACAAAACGAAAGACCAAATTACAACCTCAAACCTCCAGCCCATCTCAAGAAACCCTAGGAACGATGTATATAGAAGAAAATATATTCCATCCACCTAAAATATCAGGCACAATACCTACTGAAATTGACAAGCAACTCCAGGAAGCTTTAAAGAAATTCAAACTCGAAATAATCTCCCAGATAAAAGAAGAAATGATAAAAGAAATGAAAGAGATGCTGAATATATCTAAAGAAAACACAGATAAAAAATTGGAGGAACTAAACAAAAAGATAGAATCCCTAGATGAGCAATATAAGAAACAAACAGAATACATAATGCAGATGTACAGAGATACACAGGAAATTAAAAACTCCACTGAAAGTTGTAAAAACCGCCTTAATGAAAGTGAAGATAGAATTTCAGACCTTGAAGACAGGATTGCAGCTAGTGAACAGGAAAGGAAAGATCTTTTAAAAATAACAAGGAATCAGGAAACAACAATTCAACAACTCTAAGACGATGCAAATAAGAATAACATAAGAATGATAGGGATTAATGAAAAAGAATAAGACAACATAAAGGATGTCAAGAGGATATTTAGAGAAGTAATAGCTGAAAATCTCCCAAGCATGAGATCAGAAACTGACATCAGGATCAGTGAAGCATATAGAACTCCAAATAGTCATAACCAAAATAAAACTACACCCAGACATATACTAATCACCATCTCAGAAATCCAACACAAGAATAGATTATTAAAAGCTGTCAGAGAGAAAAGACAGATCACTTATAAAGGAAAACCTATCAGAATCACAGCACACTTCACAGCACAAACAATAAAGTCAAGAAGAGCATGGAGTGAAGTATTCCAGATCCTAAAGCAAAATGAATTCCAACCTAGACTGATATATCCTGCAAAACTATCATTCAAAATAGATGGTGAAAAACGATACTTCCATGACAAAGAACAGCTGAAGAACTTCATGAACACCAAACCAACCCTGCAAAAAATATTGAAAGACAGTTTAGATACACAAAGGAAAAAACCATTAAGCAAAGCAAATAATTAAACAGAACAGAAAGATAAAGATGCAACAGCAGAGAGATAAGATTCCTACAATTAACCAACATTTAACAGTAATAACCATTTATGTAAATGGTCTCAATGCACCAACCAAAAGAAACAGACTAGCAGAATGGATCAAGAAACAAAATCCAACCATATGCTGTTTACAGGAAACCCATCTAACCCAGAAGGATACTCACAGACTGAAAGTCAAAGGATGGAAAACAATTCTTCATGCAACAGGAATCCAAAAAAAGGCAGGAGTAGCCATTCTGTTTGCAGACAACGTGAACTTTAAACCAACAATGACCATAAAGGACAAAGAAGGTCACTACATACTCGTAAGGGGAAAACTCCAAGAGGAAGAGATAACTGTCTTAAATATATACGCACCAAACTCCAGAGTACCCAGTTATGTAAAACAATTATTAACAGACATGAAAACTCAAATTATCAGTAACACAATTGTAACAGGAGACCTTAATACGCCATTGACACCAAGGGAAAGATCAACCGGACAGAAAATGAGCAAAGAAATAACAGAACTGAATCATTCCTGTGAATAAATGGGCTTGATAGACATATACAGAATGTTCCACCCAACAACATCAAAATACACATTCTTCTCAGCAGTACATGGATCATTTTCTAAAATAGACCATATATTAGCTCACAGAACATATTTAAACAAGTGCAAAAGAGCTGAAATCACCCCTTGCATGTTATTGGATCATAGCGCTCTGAAATTAGAAATTAATGATAAAAGATACTGCAAAAATCCCACAAACACATGGAAACTGAATAACACACTCTTGAGTAATCAGTGGGTCACAGAAGAAATTAAAGAAGAAATCAAACAATACCTAAAAGAAAATGAAAATGCAGATACAACTTACCGGAATCTGTGGGATGCAATGAAAGCCGTCCTGAGAGGAAAATTTATTGCACTGAGTTCCCACATCAGGAAAACAGAATGAATACAAATAAATAACTTGATGCTACGCCTCAAACAGCTAGAAAAAGAAGAGCAAGTCAAGCCCAAAGCCAAAAGAAGAGAGGAAATTAGAAAAATCAGAGCAGAAATCAATGCAATAGAGCCTAAGAAAACAATCCAAAGAATCAACAAATCAAAGAGTTGGTTCTTTGAAAGAATAAATAAAATCAATAAGCCCCTAGCCAACCTTATTTTAAAAAGGGAAGAAAAAGCTCAAATTCATGCAATAAGAAATGAAAAAGGAAAATTACTACAGACCCAATAGAAATACAGATCATCAACACCTATTTCGAAAACCTCTACTCTCAAAAGTTTGATAACACAGAAGAAATAGACAGATTCTTAGAAGCATATGAAGTGCCAAACCTAGATCAAGAGGATGTAAAACTGTTGAATAACCCAATCTCTGTTAATGAAATTGAAAATGTAATTAAGTCCTTACCCACCAAGAAGAGCCCAGGCCCAGATGGATTCACTGCAGAATTCTACAAGAAATACAAAGAAGACCTAATGCCGACACTCCTCAAACTATTCAATGAAATTGAAAGGGAAGCAATCCTTCCTAAGGCATTCCTGGAAGCAAATATTACTCTAGTACCAAAACCTGAAAAAGACCCAACTAAAAAAGAGAACTATAGACCGATCTCCCTAATGAACACAGATGCAAAAATCCTCAATAAAATATTGGCAAATACAATCCAGCAACTCATCAAGAAGATTATACACCATGACCAAGTGGGATTCATCCCAGGAATGCAAGGATGGTTCAACATACACAAATCAATAAATGTAATCCACCATATCAATAAAGCCAAAAATAAGAATCACATGATCATTTCTATAGATGCAGAAAAAGCCTTCGATAAGGTCCAACATTTATTCATGATAAAAACTCTACAGAAAATTGGAATAGATGGTCTTTATCTCAATATAATAAAGGCCATTTATGACAAACCAACAGCCAGCATCATACTAAATGGCCAAAAATTGAAAGCCTTTACTTTAAAATCAGGCACAAGACAAGGATGTCCTTTATCACCACTCCTATTTAATATACTACTGGAAGTACTAGCCGGAGCAATTAGGCAAGAAAGAGAAATAAAAGGGGTAAAGATAGCAAAAGAAGAAGTTAAGTTGTCATTGTTTGCAGATGACATGATACTCTACATAGAAGACCCCCTAAGCTCCATTGAAAGACTCTTAGATACAATAAATAAATTCAGTAATGTGGCTGGATACAAAATCAATACTCAGAAATCAATAGCATTCCTATACAAAAACAACAAAATCACAGAGAGGGAAATAAGAGAAACTGGACTATTCACATTAGCAAGCAAAAAAATAAAATATTTAGGAATTACTCTTACGAAAGAAGTGAAAGACTCATACAGTGAAAACTATAATACACTGAAAAAGGAAATTGAAGATGATCTCAGAAAATGGAAAGACATCCCTTGCTCATGGATAGGAAGAACAAACATTGTGAAGATGGCCATTCTCCCAAAACTCTTATACAGATTCAATGCAATCCCAATAGAAATACCATCAACATACCTTATAGATCTAGAGAAATCACTCTTAAATTTCATCTGGAACCAGAAGAGACCTAGAATCGCAAAGGCAATTCTAAGCAGCAAAGACAAAGCGGGAGGCATCACAATCCCTGACTTGAAATTATACTACAAAGCAACAGTAGTAAAATCAACATGGTATTGGAATCAAAACAGAGCTGAAGATCAATGGAATAGATTAGAAGATACAACCACAACTACAAACACACTCAACCACCTTATCTTTGATAAAGGAGCCAAGCATGGTCACTGGAAGAACGACAGTCTCTTTAATAAATGGTGCTGGAAAAACTGGCTCTCCATTTGCCGAAAACTAAAGCTAGACCCATATCTATCACCATGTACTAAATTAAAATCTAAATGGGTCAAAGATCTGAATATTTAAACAGAAACACTAAATCTATTGGAAGACAAATTGGGTAGAAACCTTGGAGACATAGGAGTAGGTAGAGAATTCATGAACAGGACTCAAACCGCACGGGAAATACTTCCCAGAATCAATAACTGGGACCACTTCTTATTAAAAAGTTTCTGCATGTCAAAAGAAATCTCCAGCATAGTGAAAAGAAAACCCACAAACTGGGAAAAGATTTTAGTGAACTCTCTCTCAGACAAGAGACTCTTGTCTAAAACATATAAAGAATTAAAAAAACTCAGACCTCCAAAATTCAAAGATCTAATCCAAAGATGGGCGCCTGAGATGAATACGCAATTCTCAGATGAAGAAATGCAAATGGCAAATAAATACATGAAAAAATGCTCATCATCATTGGTCATTAGAGAAATGCAAATTAAAACCACACTGAGATACCATCTCACTCCTGAAAGAATGGCCAGGATCAAGAAAACCAACAACAACGAATGCTGGAGAGGCTGTGGGGAAAAAGGAACGCTCCTGCACTGTTGGTGGGTGTGTAGACTGGTATAGCCTTTGTGGAGGTCTGTCTGGAGGTTTCTCAAAAAGTTGGGATTGGAAATCCCATTTATTCCACCTATTCCACTTCTAGGCATATTCCCAGCAGAACTGAAAGCATCATACCACAGGGATATATGTGCACCTATGTTTATAGCAGCACAATTTGTAATCGCCAGATCTTGGAAACAACCCAAGTGTCCATCAACCGAGGAATGGATAAAAAAGTTGTGGTATTTCTATACAATGGAGTATTATTCAGCTATAAAGAAGGAGCACATTGAGATATTTATCAATAAATGGGCGCAGCTTGAGACCATACTCATAAGTGAAATAAATCAATCTCGCATGTATGAATACCGAATAGTTTCCCTAATGTAAGTAATGATACAAATATATAAAAATATGTGGTAATCATGATTCCCCATTGTGTTGCCTTGAAGCCTTATAAAATTTTCACTTATTAATTAGAAAGGCTTTATTCTGGGCTTCTTGATATGGAAATATTTGAAGCTGTAGTATATGAAGTTTTATCCAAATATTTCAAGGAAAAAGACAGACACTATGGTAACTACTATTCTTTAAAAAAATTATTTAGTTATTTCTTACGTTTGTTTTAACTAAGGGAAAAATTTTAAAAATTAGGATATATAATAGTAACTCTTTTCGATTTCCTATTAACTTGTTTTGAAGTCCTGTAATACTCCCACGATCTTGTTTTGACTGATTAGACTCTGTTCCATTCTGTGCCATAGTAGCAAGTCTGAGGGTATAGGCAACTAGTTTGAAGGCAATAAGATTCGCAAAGATGCCCATTCTGGTTTGACTATTGTCTCCTTTGGAAGTCCTGTAATGTTTACAATGCCTAAGTTTTATTCGTCTTGTTCTCTACGGTTTTGTCCAACTTTATAATATCTAATGAGATAGACAATTCTTTTTAAGGAAACAAGAGACAACGTTGATAACCATTGTTAATAACCTTGTACTCTGCTCTACATCATGTGCTATGTCTATCCTTGGTTTTGACTGACAGCTTTGTTTTGCCATATTTGACTTTATTCTCTCCCCCCCAAAAAAGTAATAAGAACTAAAGAGTAATAAAATCCAAAATGTGTAAATTTTGTTGTAAAAAACACAGGGAGGAAAAAAACGGATATAACAGCAAGTGTGTTTAGGGGTGTTAAATAGATGACTATATTAATGTTTTTGGATCATTGAACACAGCTGTTTGCAGTCTCTCTGTTTGAATGTCTACTTTGTATTCTTTGATACTGTGATTTGAGCAACTATTTCCAAGATGATAATATGTAATCTATTAACAGGTGATTTCTTACTGTTATCTGTTTTTTTGTAGTTCTGTATTATGTGTAACCTTACACTGCTTTGTTTTGTTTTGTGATTTTCTCTTTTTCCTCTTAAATTAAAAAAAAAACTGTTTCCTAGGTGTGCAGTAATTATAGCCAGTTGGCTCCTCTGAGCTGGCAGCCCTCTTAATCAATGAGTTCATCCTCTGTGCCTAGTGTCAGACCTGCTCATCAGCCTCCATGGCCTGAAATCAATGGTCCTCACAACTCTACAGGGGTGAGGTCCAGACCTGGAGATAAAGACAAAGGCTGGCCCCAAAAGTGACAATGTCCATAGTCAGAGCTCACCAGCTAATAGCCCCAGGGGCTGTACTTACCTCTGATCCCTCAGAAGCAGACTTACAATCAGTACTGCATGAGGAGGTTTGGGATATTGAAAGTAAGAAGGTAGGCAGTGCCCTGGCTCACAGACTCTACTCACAGGGTGATTCTGGAGGCTCCATGGTGTGTAATAATGTGGCCCAGGGCATTATCTCCTATGAACCAAAGAATAGGATTACTCCACATATCAACAGCAAAGTCTCACAGTTTCTATGCTGGATAAAGAAAAACCAAGAAACAGAGCTGACTACAGGGAGCAAACTAAATCCCCTCAATGAACAACCATCTTTCCTGGAGCTGAATCTAGAATCACTCTAGAGCAGATGCCAGCAACTAAATAAATGTTTCATCTCAGTAAGAAGCCTGGTTTCTTGTTTGCTCACTTACTTTGGTTCATGAGGACCAACTCCATGCTAAGCAGGCCAGTGACACAGTTCGGATGATTTCTACCTCTCCCCTCCTTCTCCGCTCAATATCTTTCCAAATCCCCTCTTCAAAACTGTTAACCAGCTCCTCCTTGTATACTTTAGTTTCTCCACAGCCTCTCTTTTTGCAAGGGCTAAAGTTAAGCACTGAGGAAAATGTGGACAGATCTCATTCTGGGGCCCAAGGGGACATGTGACCTCTTTATGTGTCACATGCAGAGGGAAAGGAAGATAATTTCACAGGTCCAGAAGATCAGTCAGGCACCATTGTGAGGTTACCACTTGGCCCCATCAGGCTAGGTAGGGGAAGGGTATTCCTTAGAAGGACATTTCTCTCCCACAGGTTTGGGGATACACATGAAGTGCAGAGTAACCAGAGGCTCTTCACCCTCACCTGAAATTTGTTTCCTTCTCCATTCTCCTCTAAGATCAAGGCTAACCTTGGCTTATAGCCACCTGGTTGCCCATTTTTATCCCTTGAAAGTTGTCACAATCTACCAACTCGTGTCCTTACTAGATCACTGTGATCTGATGTTGTAACCTCCTGAAATCCCCCAGTCCAGGACATCAAAGCCAGTCCCCTCCTCACAAGTTAATGACATCCTGGTTCTGCCCTGGGTTGTGGCCTTTATTCCAGTTAGCCACTGTTCCCGCTGGACTTAGGACTCCCTTGCTTCCCCATAACTACACATACTCCTTTAACTCTTTATTCATGCCATGATTTGCACTGGACTTGTCGATTGAAATTTACTTACTAGAATTCCAGTAATTTTTCCTGGGATTACAAACATAAACTCTTCCTGACTTTGACTACACTGGAACATTTCTTTATAAGTGCTTACAAAGAGCTGGGCCGGGGGCTAGGGATTTAGCTCAGCGGCACATGTACCTGCCTGGTAAGCACAAGGTCCTCATTTCAATCCCAGGAACCAAGAAAAAAAAGTGCTGAGCATTTGAGTCTCTGGTGAACATAATCAGAGAGCCCAGTGAAAGTGACAGTGTCACAGGCTTTACCAATTAACTCCCTCTCCATCCTCCAGATTGCCCTACGAGGCCTATGTGGAAAATCTCTGAAATAAAATATCTTATTTATATTTCTGTTTACAATTTCTACCAGTAGTATCACAAGATACTTCAGAATTGCATGAGATTTAGAAATTACCTTAGTCACACACTTTTCAGATGTGAAGCTGCTAAACGATTCAAAAGAGAAGATTTTCACATGGGGAGCTGGCAGCCAGTAGGTGAGAAGATAATGAGGCAGCCTTATTTTCATTTGTTTGAAAACTAGCCGATATAAATGTCTTCATACAAAATTAAATTGTAGGAACCATACATATCCAGTCAGCCTTCTGAGAACCATAATCCCTGTCAATACTACAGTGCCTGCCTCTGCAGAATCAAACTTGAGTCAGGGAGGTTGCCACAGAAGAAAAATGGGGAAATACCTGTAATATTTGGGTCATCATGGTTACTGATACACCCATTATATCTAATATTACCCAGGCTACTCCTTGTTGAGAAGTTCTTAGCTTACAGAGCACAAAGTGCATGGCATTTTGTTAAATAAGTGTCTCTGTGGGTGCTGGGTTTACCTTGCTGAACACTCCTACCACCTCTGGCCGCAGGATAGGGTCACTAATACTCCACACTGCCTGGCAGAATTTGGCTTGAACTTAATGCCTCTATGTCTCAAATATATACAATGCTACATTCTTTTGTGACTCAGAGTTAAATCTCACTCTAAGATCAAGTAATTCTCAAATGCATTCCCTTTCCCATCTTGTTTACAAAACCATGCTACATCACAATCTCATAAGGGTCTTGTTTAGCTTTACGAGGTAAAAATCAGCTTCTGATTTGGGGCTGAAAACCAAACTTCCTGCACCCAACACCTACTGAAGATCTGGCTCCTTCCTCAGAAAAAAAAATTGAAAATATACAAAGCAAATCCCAAACAATAATAGTTTAGAAAGTTTCCCAGTCATATACATGAATACTCAAGTGTTCTATTTACTTTGGGGAAGTCAATTTGTAGTTTAAAACTCCTTTGAAAAATTATTACTCGAGGTTGGTCCCCATCTTACTCTAAAAGAGGAAGAAACAGATTCCCAGGAAAAGACCAAGATGAACAAAGATAATGCAGAACTTAGGAGAGAGCCTGGACGGAGCCAGGTCCCCTAAACACCAGGCCTGCTAGCAGCCTTGGTCTTCTAACTCTCACTCCATGGTGACCACCCTCAAAAGTTTTGGCTCCATATCCACAGTCTTGGACTTTGCTGCTCTATTGGTCTTCCTGAAAAACAAGTCAGCTGTCATCTGCTTAAGTGGGCTACTACAATAGTTAGGTGATTGATCCTGATGTCCAAGGGAAGGTAGGATTCATTGAATTGACCCTTAGTGACAGTGAATGAAAGTCAATGGAAGGCCATCACAGTGGTATCCTGACTGCACCAGGTTACCGTGCTAGGACAGCTGAGTTGAGATCTACCAATTTGTGGCTTCTACTATACAAGGGAAGATAGTGGAAGTTTGCATTTTGACATAGATGTGCACTGTTACCTCCACTCTCCTTGACATACTATCTAAAGTTTCTCAGCCTCTTTCTTATCTACACATGTAGTTAGTAACAGGCATTTCCCACACTGGAGTTCTATATGACATATCTACAGTAGCTGGTGTATTCTCTGAAGCAGGGTAAAAATGAATAAATATAAACTCCCATTGCTTTCACTGAGTGTTATTTTTCCTATGTTGGGAATTACCCTATCAAATAATATTTGTAAATTATTTCAGAAATTCTTTTCTTGGAGATTCTGGCAAGATGGCAGAATAATAAGCAGCAAAGTAAAAAGCCTCCCTGAGAGAAACAGCCCAGATGCTGGAATACAGCATTCTGAAGAAAATCAGAAGGAAAGAAATAGATCCCCTCGCTCCAGGAAGAAACTAAAGTGAAAAAAAAGAAAGGAAAGGAAAGGGAAGGGAAGGGAAGGGAAGGGAAGGGAAGGGAAGGGAAGGGAAGGGAAGGGAAGGGAAGGGAAGGGAGGAGAAGGGAAGGAAAGCTTAAATGGAAGGCAGGAGCCAGATGCACTTTTACTAGAGCCAGCCCCACTTTGTGCAAAGCGCCCCTGGAATCCAGAGACACAGGGTCACAGTGAAGTTGATGGTAGGGAAGCCTCAAAGGCCTCAGCAGGAAGACACAGTCACAAAGGGAATCAACGGACAAGAGAACTCCACTGACTCATAGTGAGTGTGGGGACTTAATCCTCTTGCGGGAGTGGGCAATTGGCCAGGTGCCATTTTCGAGTCAGGATGGAGAAGCCTGGAACCAAAACTGCACCTGGCTTCATTCAGCCACTCCTAGAGCAGAGCAGATTGGTGAAAATTGTTTGGACTGAGTCCTGCCCTGTGCACAATAGTCAAGACCGAGCTTTCCCTAAAGCTAACCAACTCCACCCACACAACACACAGTAATATAGTGAGGACTCCCAGTGTTTAACCAGCTCAGAAGGGAGTGGCCAGCCTGCCTCACCCCTGCTGATACTCCAGAATTCACCAGCAGATTGGGCAAAGCAGCAATCTCTAGACAGTATGCTTCAGAGTAATTATAACCAACACAGGATGTGCGAAGGACACCATTATCCATGTGTCTGGAATAATCAAGGAACGTGAAGAAGGAACAAAAGGCAGTCTCCAGCCTCTAACCCAAGCATTACTGGCCCAGGAGAGGTAAACACAGAAGACATCTGGGGTTGGACACCTGCAGTTTCCGAATCAACAGCATCTGACATAAAGAAACAACTTCAAGAAACTATAAAAGAATTTAAAACAGAAATATTAAAATAAGTAAAGGAAGATATAAGAAAAAGAATAAAAGAAATGCTAAACACCTCTCAAGAAGACAAAGATGGAAGAATAGAGGAGCATGTGAAAAGGAGGGAAACCTTTAATGAAGAATATAAAAAAACTTTAAAATACATGAAACAGATTCAAAGAGATTACCCGGAAATTAAAAACTCCATTGAAAGCTGGCAAAATTGCTTGAAAGAAACTAAAGATAGACTGTCAGACCTGAAAGACAGGTTTGCAAATTGCAATCAGAACAGGAAAGATGTCTTAAAAATAACAGGAAACCAGGAAATAACAATACAAAGCTTAGAACATGACAAGAGGATCTATAACTTAAAAAATATGAGTGAAGAAGCATGGGTAAACATAAATGAAATACAAAGGCTATTTACATAAATAATCAAAGAAAACTTTCCAAGCATAGCAAAAGGAAATGATATTCATCTAGATATATGGGGCATACAGAACTCCAGCTAGCTATAACTAAAATACATCTACACCCAGACATATAATAATTAAGATCCCAGAAATTCAACACAAGAACAGAATATTAAAAGCAATCAGAGAAAAGAAACAGACCACCTACACGGGAAAACACATCTGAATCACAATAGACTTCTCAGCATAAACCATCTAATCAAGAGCTTGGAGTAAAGTACTCAAAGCCCTCAAAGAAAATAACTTCCAACCCAGATTGATGTACCCTGAAAAACTATCTCTCAAATAATGAAGAAACAAGATGTTTCCATGACAAAGAGGAACTGGGGATGTTCATGACCACTAAACTAACCCTACAAAAAATACTGAAGGCCATTATATATAGAGAGAGAGAAAAGACCATGATTTCTTGAACAGAGGCAGAAGGAGCAGTCACTGTATGGAGCAGATAGTAGAATAAAGGGGAAAAGTAGGCAAACAATGGGAGAAAAATAGCATGGCAGAGATGACACAGAGAAGGTTGGCCATAATCACTACCATGGATGGACTCAATACACTAATAAAAAGAAACACAGTCAGAGTGGATCAGGAGATAGGATCCATCACAATGCTCTATATAAGAAATATAATTAACCTGAAAGAAGGTTAATAGACCAAAAGTCCAAGATGAGAAAGTAATACTCTATGTGACAGGGAACCAGAAAAAAATAGGGGTAGCACATCCATTAGCTGCAGATTGGTTGGGAAGGCATAACACTTTTATGCAATGGAGAACTATTCAACTATAAGGAAGGAAAACCTTGAGGCTCTTGCAGGTAAATGGATACAACTTGAGATCACGCTCAGGGGTAAAAAAAAAAAAGTGCAGAACCACTTAGGCAAATGGTGGGCTGCCTCTCGAATCTAAAAACTAAAAGAGTTAATGGGATACAAACAAGACTGACTTGAATGAAGAGGTTCCTAAAAGAAAATACTTAATAGAGAAATATTTGCCTTTCCTCTTTGGCTCTAGCCTGCTAAGTAATTGCTCACAATCGTTGCAGAATGAGAAAAGACACCAGAGCTGTGAAAAGGAGCCATGCTTGGTTCAGTTCAGACCCTGGACAGTTTCTGAGGTCTCTGCCCTTTTACTAGCTGCATGCAGCACAACCTCAACTACCTCCACATCTTGAGCTTTCTTCTTGCTGTGCCTTGTGACTCAGCCACAGAGCTGTTAGTGGTGACCCTGCCATTTTCACTTAAACCAATCCGGAAAATGTTCATAAACCTCCCTAGAAAGATGCCACCCATCAAAACCAGAGGAACACACATCTAAGATATCAGCAAGGACACAGGACTTGTCCCCATTCATCGCACTGCAGGGGCTCTGTTTGCTCTGACCTGGGCAGCCTTCCTGGGAAAATGACACCACTCCTACTCCTGCTGAGCTTGCTGCTGCCCCTTGAGGCTGGAACAGGTGAGTGGCCATCCCTTCTCCAGAGATCTGAGCTCATCCCACAAAATCCTCTTTGACTTTTCTGCCAGCCTTGGTTTCGAATTTTCCTAGGTCTCAGCTAGGAGTTTTCTGAGCCCCAGATCCAATTCCAAACCCAGACTCACAAATCCAAAGCTGGCTGGAAAGGGCAGCAAAAGGGGGGTGTTCTCAGATAATTTTTTAGGTGTTAGGCTCTCCACAGGGTTTTCTGCCTTACCTGGAAAGTGAGTTGTCCTCAGAAAAACATTCAAAAACAAAATCAAGAAAATGTAAAGCAACAAAAGTAAGTTATTCAAACCTGGTACTTAAAACCAGAACAGGCAGCTCAGACCAACAGCCTGTGGAGGAGAGGTGTCACAGGAGCCAGTTGCACTATCCAGTGCCCACCATCCCAAACCCAACCCAGAAGAGACGATCAGGGTGCAGCTAGAGTCAGAGGTGGCATGATGACTGCATCCAATTTTCCATTACCTTGGCTCCACCTTAGGTCTTTGCAGCTGCACTTTGAGGATCTTCTCTACCTCTGTCTTTTGAAATTTTTATGGTCCTCAACCCCACCACACTACACTGCCCCATTACGCACTGATGAAAGGTTGATTAGAGATCAGATATACAGGCTAGAACAATTCCTGAGAACACAGATTGTGTTAGATCTAGACCATCAGGATGTTGGAGAATACAAATTCATAATCTCATAGGTAGACTGTTAGAAAATTCCACCAATCTGGAAATCATCAGAAGCTCAAAGAGATTGGAAAGACTCACTGAAAAAGCAGGAATGAAGGCAGCTTCCCAGTATCATATGGAACTCTTGTATCACTCAGCAGACCTTATCTCCTCCACATATGTGTCCAAGGCAGGAAGTAGAAGACCAGCACTATCCTGACTTTCTCAGAACAGGAACAGAGGACTTAAGGTTTAGAAAAAGTCATTCTGGCTCCAAGGCATGCAGCCCTTGGAACCTAAAATGAGTTCCTCCTGCTGGGTCCAGAGCACTCCAGATCCCATCTACATCCCTCACTTTCCCCAGTCTTCTCTCTAGACCACACTGCTCTCAGCCACCCCATCTTCAGATTTTCTTTCAGAGATCATTGGGGGTCGTGAGGCCAAGCCCCACTCCTATCCCTATATGGCCTTTGTCCAGCATCTGGTTGGAGACAAGCACAGATGTGGTGGTGTCCTGGTACGAAAGAAATTTGTCCTGACAGCTGCACACTGTAAGGGAAGGTAAGGAGGAGCAACCAGCCCACATTTAAAAGAACCAAAAGGAACCTCTATCTTCCACGGGGACTGTAGCCTTAGGAGCTCCTGGGATACTGTTCACAAACCCATAAGAGCTCATCAGAAAGTAAGAAAAGCAAAAGGATCAAAAGTTCAGCTCAGTATCTGAATGTATGATAATTAACTTTATCAAGTATTCTGAGCCAAATGAATCTGAGGCTGGAAAAGTAAAAGGGAGATGAAGGAAGGGGAGAAAAGAAGGAAACTGAATATCTTAGGCACACGTACTAATCTCTTACAGTGAATGCAGTCCTTGTGTACTGCAAACATGTAGGAATAAAAGTCCAAAAAAATGTTTCTTCCCAGTCATGGTAAGTTAGCTACTTAGTGAGATCCTGTCTCAAAAATAAAAATAAATTAAAAAGCACTTGGGAGCTGTAGCTCAGAGAAAGTAACAGGGCTCCAAATGCCTTAAAGAAGGAAAGAAGACTTTTAAAATGAAAGGTGGAGAAACACAAGAGGTAAGTTTTAGAGTCAGACCGTGACAGTACAGAACAATGACACAGGGGACAACACATAGCAACCACACTGGCAAGCACAGCAGGTGCCTCCTGCCCTGCACAGCTCTTCTGTTATTTCACAACCTAAACCCATGCTCCTCTCTGTGCAGCTCAATAAATGTCATCCTTGGGGCCCACAACATCAAGAAACAAGAGAAGACCCAGCAGGTCATCCGTGTGAAAAGAGCCATCCCACACCCAGACAATATTCCTGGAAGCTTCTCCAATGACATCATGCTGCTGGAGGTGAGGCAAACCTTCCTGCTGAACTTTCTCTTCTCATACAGGGTTGTCGCTCCCAGTGGAAATCTGCTCTTTTCCTCCTTGCCCTCTCATGGTCGTCCCAATGTGTAGGTCCAGGGTCTATGGGGTCTATACCACAGGCTTATCTGGACTCTCTTGCTTATTCCCCATTAGCTGGAGAGAAAGGCCAAACAGACTAAAGCTGTGCAGCCCCTCAGACTGCATGAGGCAATGAGCCAGGTGAACCCAGGTGACACATGCCTTGTGGCAGGCTGGGGGAAAACCACCCTTTCGAATGATTCATTGCCAACTACACTGCAAGAGGTGGAGCTGACAGTACAAGATGAACAAGTATGCAAATCTGCCATCCATGCCTACTCTGCTCTCACTGAGATTTGTGTGGGAGACCCAAAGGAAATGAAGATCTGTTCTAAGGTGAGGTTTCCACTGCCTATAGAGACAGAATCAGGGAAAGAGAAACTTTGTGGGAAGATAACAGTGGCCATATCCCATGCTCTGGTCCAGAGCTTGACAGCCTAGGTTCCCCAGCAATTCAGTGTTTAATCCATTCCCTTGGTGGATAGGAGTAGAAGTGGGGGAAACAGCAGTTAAGCAAATTCTGTGTAATCACCTAGTATCTCTAGGATTGCACAGAAAGATTCAGATAGGTTAAAACTGCAAAGTCAGAGTTAGGTTAAAGCCACTGGTCTGAAGGAGGCAACCAGGCCTGCCCTGCCCTCATCTCATAATCACAGCCCCCTGACAGAGGTTCAAAGACCATCACCAGGAAGAGGCCTATTCCATATTTTCCTTCTTGTCCACAGGGTGATTCTGGGACTCCCCTTGTGTGTAACAACATGATCCAAGGCATTTTGTCCTATGCAGAAAAGGACGATACACCCCTAGTAGTCTTCATGAAGGTGTCCCACTTCCTGCCCTGGATAAAGAAGACCATGGGGCAGTTCTAACAGCAGACATAAAATTGGCCTCCTCTGTGCTTCATCATCTTTACTGAGGCAGAGGAAGCCTCCTGTGAGCACGAGCCACTGCGCAGTGATAATAAATGGATTTAAAGAATGACTGTGACTGAAGTCCTATTTATCCCCTGAACCCTGTTGAGCATGAAGCTGCACTGCTGGCCATTCTGGCTGTGGCTTCTTCTTTTCTCCCCACTCTCCCTATTCCCTTAAGTCCATCCCATACATTTTCTTATTGATTACTCCAGCACATTTTGCTTAATCCTCAGCTCTCTAGTATCTTTAGCATTAGGAGGTGTCATCTCACATACAGTCCCATGTCCTTACACTTCAACTTCCAAATATAAATCTCTGTGCTTTAGGAATGCCTTACCATCTCTGCGCCAGCAACAATTTGGCAGAGAATACAGTTGGGCAGTGAAGAGGGGTAACTCTAGAGACCCAGGAGGCCCAGGGTACTCAATTTCCTGTTTTGAGAACTGCTCTTCCCAGTGGGTCAGGTTTTTCCTGTTTAGGAGGTTGAGATGGCCCTCAGGACAACTCAGGCCCATTTCCTGTCCTGCCCTGGGCCAGCATGAAGTTCAGTCCACCTCGAGGCTCGCTGCCTGTCCTTTGCACACCAGCCCCTGTCTCCACCTGAGTTCCTCTGACCACCAGCTCCTTTCCTTTCCAGCTCCTGCAAGTTCCCAACTCTGTGTGATTCCCCTCTATCAGACAGTTCCAGAAAACCTGGAACTCTCCACTTCTACCTGGGCAGGGCTGGCTGTGCCCTGTTCCAATCCAGCATTCTCCAAGGGCTCAGGCATCACCTCCAATGAAGTCAGAGCAGCCTCAGCCCTTTCATCATGGCCTGGCCTTGGAATCCAGTCTCTCCCTGCTTACAGGCATGTAAATCATCCTGTGAGTCAGTCCAGGGAAGCTGGACAGGAAGGATCACTTATCCCTCTATCAGCAAACATTCTTCTGATCTCTGTCTCTTTGTAGCAGATATATAATAGGCTCTGGTCTCACCTTTGGAAAACTCTGAGAAATGAGAAATTTCCTCTAAACATCCCTAAGTTCTCTCCTTCAACCAGTGCAGGTCAGCTTAACCCAAATAGATTTATATAGGGAATCCACTAGAAATCTTACTTTGAAAAACATTAAATTCTGTGTATTCTGTCTTGGTTGTGCACAACACTGTCAAATATATGATATTTTTGGTTCCAGAAGAGCAATGTGTGATATTGGAAGAGCCATGCAGGTGCTCATAGCCAGAGATGACCTGATTGTGGCCACTGGAGTCTGGGTTTAAAGGTGTGTGAGGGGACACAAGGCAGCCCAACCAGGATGAATTTCAACCTACAAACTTCCAAGCTGCTGCACTTCAGATGTGAGACAGTTGTGACCTACATGATCTTATTTAGGATCCCATATCACTCAAGCAGGTCTACTCCTGAGTGTATGTGACAAAAAAAACTCATAATAGTTATGCTTAATCAAGTGATCCCAAGGTCAAAAAGACTTCCTGTTACAGGAGTGGAATATCTTAGAGAATAATAGCAACAATTGCCAAGGAAGATTGCATTGATTTCAAAACATTTGCACAACAAAGGAATCTACAGAGTGAAGAGTAACACCCATCAAAACTTGGGAGAAAATCTTGGTGAGCAACTCTTCCAGCGGAAGGTTAATATTCAAATGCATAAAGATTCAAAATTTTAACACCAAAAAAGTAACAACCTGATCCTGGTGGTGCATGCCTGTAATCCAAGCACTCAGAAAGCTGAGGCCAGAGAATTGCTGTGAGTCTGAGGCCAGTCTGGGTTACATAGTGAGTTCAAAGCTAGCCTGAACTGCATAGCAAGATCCAATCAATCAATCAATCAATAAATAAATAAAACCCAGTTGTTATATAGGCAGGTGAACTTTATGGATATGTCCCAAAACGTACAAACAAATGATGAAAAAGTACATAAAAGTGTATTCAACATCTTTAGACTTGAGTGAACTACATTAAGATTCCATTTAGCTCCAGTCATAATCATTATCAAACAATAAATGCTTCTAAGCACTGGGTAAGAATGTAGATTAGGACTGTCACCATGGAAATACATATTATAGTTCCTCAAAAAATTGGAAACTATACAATACTGTAGAAATAATATAGATCCAGCATACTCTAGTGGTACCTGTGTACCTATACTTTTTACAGTGCAATTCACAATAACTAAGCCATAGAAATAACCTTGGCCCTCGTCTACTGATTAATGGATAAACACAATGTGACATATATACACACTGGAGTATCACTGAGGCACAGTGCCATAAGAAATCATTTCCAGAAACTGGAACTCATCGTGTTAAGGAAAATAAGTAGGAATCAGAATGACACATATAACATGTCTTCTCTTAAATGTGGAAAATAAATAAAATGACATGAAAGTAGAGGAGAGACTATTAAAGAATAAAGACAAACAGAAAGGGGAATTAGTGGAAGTCGGAAATGATCAAGTATTCTACATGCTGATACCCATTCAGGATAATGCATGCAATAATAAAAAGATAGATGAATCTCTGTTCACAGTGGTAAGTTGCATGGTGGGATTAAGGCTGATAATGTCTCTTCTTTATCTTTGTATTTATCCTATATTCCTAATTTTATAATTATTAAAGTTCTTTTAAAAATTTTGTCAAAAAGATGCATTAAGTAAGTTTATACATGTATACTGTAGTCCTGCTTTCTGTCAGAGATAAATTTTTACAGACAAAATTTAACCCAGTAGTCTATTTTTCACCCATAATCTAAAATGAGTGTTTCTGATGAGGAGATTTCTTCTTTTACTCTCAGTTCTCCTGCTTTGCACAATAAATTACATAGTCATCTATAATTAAGGGACCCAGACTCAGTTCCCCAAAAGATGGCTTCCAAGTTTCTCAAATTTATCTGCTACAAAGCTAGTTGGGGTGAGATGAGTCTATGAGATCAGGAATAGGAGAATGCGATGGTTCAGGGCTGGAAGGTGCCCGCATCATTTCTACTCATATCCATTTCCTACAAGAGTCACACAACACACCTAACCTCAAAGGAGGCCAGACAGGACTCGGAATATAGCATCACTGCACCTGCCTGACAGAGGCTGGACAGTGTAGACATGTAGTTTACCCATGTCCCTTGGAAGAATAGGAAATGATTGTCACTAAGCTTCTAGCTTTTCTCTGTCACTATGGTCCATAGTATTTGCCACTTATAAAGATGATGAGCCCTCCATTGTTTTCTTATGAAATGAATGCATTTCCATTATAGAAAATATTAGATAATGAAAAGGTAAAAATGAGGCACATAAAGTTCTTGTACATGTTGTCCTTTCCCCCTACACACACACACACACACACACACACACACACACACACACACACAATTATCATGAAATTATATACAACATTTTGCAGTGTACATTTCCTAACATTAGAGGATACAAACATTAGAGGATACAAATTTCTCCATGTCTTTAAGCAGCCTTCTAAAACACTACTTTTACTGACCTGAGAGTACATTATCCCAAGCATGTATCATCATCGGTACTTCTCTTCTCCTATTCTTGAATATTTTGATTATCTAATCATTTTGATGAGAGTCTCAGGGAATATGTTCACCTCATCTTCCTTTTTATGACACAGCAAGGCTCTATCTGGGGTGCAAATTATGGGCAAGCAGGACTAGTGGTGTGCAAAAATCCAAAGCAGAAGTGAGAATAAAAGCCAGCAGTTGGTCTCTCAGATCATAGACCTCCACTTCAGAGGGGGCCACTTCAACCCCAGCCCTCCCACCTTAGGACCCCACACCTCTACTTTTGACCCTGACTTTCACCTCAGACCTAGCTAGAGAAGACATAGATTTAAAAAGTGCAGAGGCATGGGAAACTCATTGAAACCTTGAATGAACAATATGGGAAACAAGCAGAAAACATGAAATACATTAAAACAGATATCCAAGAATAAATAAATTCTATTGAAAGCTGTTAAGCCTTTTATATGTAACCGATGATAGAATTTAGGAACTTGAGGACAGGATCACACCTAATGATCATGAAAGGATAGAACTTTTAAAAATAGCAAGGCAGGGAGTGTGGATATAGCTCAGTGTCTCAGGCACTTTCCTGGTAAAGGTGAGGTCCTACGGTCAAACTCCAGTGCAAAAACAGCAATCAACAAGGCAGCAAGAAATGACAATTCAACAGCTTCAAGATGATGCCAAGAGAAACAATATAGACTCTCAGGCATCAATGATGCAGGTGTCAATGTGAATAACATCAAAAAATGTTTCACAGAAGCAATAGTAGAAAATTTCGCAAACACAGGGAAAGAATGTGAAATGCAGATAACTGAGGCATATAGAATGCCAAACCACCACAACCAACATAAATCTACATCCACACATTTTTAAGATCCCAAACATTCAGCATAAAAACAGAATACTAAAAGGTGATAGAGAAAACATTACAATCATAACACTTTTCAACACAAAATTTCAAGTTAAGACAAGCCTGGAGAGAATTGCCAGCCCTGAAAGAAAACAACTTTCACCCTACACTGCTATACCCTGAAAAACTTCCTTTGAAATTTAATGGAGAAATAAGATACTTCCATGACAAAGAATAACTGAAGAAATTCCTGTCTACCAAACCAACCGTTGAAAGAGTATTGAATGATGTACCACATAGAGATAAAAATGACTACAATTTCTGCAAGAACAGAAACAAACCACCAGACAGGGCAAGCAATTAAACAAGGAGGAAAGGAAGAAAATCAACAGCAGGAAAATAACATTACAACATTGAGCCAGTACATATCAGTTGTATCCACCAATGTTGTCTCAATTCACCTATAAAAAGAAATAGATTGATAGACAAGAAACAGGATCCAACAGCATGCTATATACAAAAAACACATTTCACTCAAAGGAAAACTCATAGATTAAAAGTCAGACAATGGAAAATAATATTCCATGCAACAGGAACCCAGATAAAAGCATGGGTAGCTATTCTAATTTTAGACAATGGAACCTTCAACCCCAAAATGAAGAAAAGAGATAAAGGAGGTCACTACATACTTGGTAAGGAAATAATTGAAGAAGAAGAGTGACAATCATAAACATATATGCACTAAATATAGGAGTACCTAACTATATAAGACAAAACTAATAAGTATGAAAAACCAATTAATCAACAACACAATCATAGTAGAGGACCTTAGTACCCTGTTGCAACAAAGACATAGATCAACTAGACAAAAAGTCAGCAAAGAAATAACAGAACTGAAACAAACCTGTGAGCAAATGAACTTAGTAAATGTTTACAGAGTGTTCCACTGAACCACATCAGAATACATATTCCTCTTAGCTGTGCATAGGACAGTCTCCAAAATAGACCACATATTTGCCCATAAAACATTCTTAAGTAAATCTAAAGAGATTGAAATTATCCCATGTGTATTATCAGACCATAGTGCACTTAAATTGGAAATTAATGGCAAATAATTGCAAACCCCGCTTAAACACATGGATTAAATTAAATAGTAACCTCCTGAACAATCAAAGGGTTGCAGATGAAATTAAAAAATACCTACAATAAGATTTTTTGAAAATGGCGGCTTGCTAGGGGATCGGGCAGGGAGTCTCTCTGGAGAAATCATATTAGAAGCTAGACTATGACAACATGGAGAGGGCCAGACAAATGGATAATGATTCTTATTAACCAAGACAGTGCAGCTGGAGGATTTAAAGTCGTGCTGAGACTGTGAAGGCTGATAACGGGAAGCTGCAAATCCCACACCTTTAAATCAACAGACTGACCCGTGGACCCAACAGGAAAAGCTGTGTTGGCTTTTGGTGACTGCTGGAAACTGAGACCTGGGGCCCCAAGAAGCAGCCAGGACTGCCCTGCTGCAACAGAGGAGATCATGAAAGGCTCTGGAGCTCTAAAGCCAAACGCTGAGCAGATTTCTCAACGTTCTGCGCTTTTCCAGGAGCGTGGGAAAGTTGGGCAGCATGGTGTGTGGTGGACCCAGGAAAAGGACCAGCGCTGGACCTTGGTGAGTACTGGGGACCCCGTGGCTGCTGGGGTTGGCCAGAGAACATCTTGGAACTGGGCAGTGCCCGCCACCATGGGGACATCAATAACACAGAGTCTGGTGGCAGCCATCTTAGAGTTAGGCAGAACCTACAGCTCGGTGGCATCACTGAGTCCTCCTGTACGGATGGCTGGTGGAAGACATCTTGAAATTGGGCAGACCCTGAGTACGTGCTGGCTTCAGCGTCATACAGAGAACTAGTGGGAGACATCTTGGATTTGGGCAGAGCTGCTGTTCTGGTGCTCCTGTCACAGAGAGGTCTGGAAGAGAACAGCTGGGATTTGGGCAGAGCCCTGTGCCATAGTGACATTAGTCAGCTGCTTCTGGTACAAAGAGAACCTGCAGGAGCTACTGGGGCTAAACCAAGCCTCTGCTTGGGGCCCAATAAGCAGATACAAAATAGTCACAACTCAGTGACATCCAGAAAGTACAGCCTAATTTACGGATTGACTGGCGCAGAGGCTGGAGACTAGCCTGTACCGCCCCTGCATCCCAGCCTACCCCAGATAACAGCAATTTGGGGAGGACAGCAAAAACTCAAGTCAGCACGCTTCTGAAAGGGCCTAAGCAATTTGGAGAGGGCCAGAGAATCCCAGGACAGTCTGAAAGAAACCAGAAACATGACAAGAGATAAAAATTTTTAAAAATCTCCAGCTGCCCATCATGAGAAAATAAGCGCAGGAGAAGTAAATACTGAAGAGAACAAGCACAGTAACCATCCATTGCTCGACACAGCATCAGCCGAAATTAAAAAGTACCTTCATGATCTCATAGAGGAATTTAAATCTGTACTCCTGATCCAAGTGAGGCAAGATATAAAGAGATTAATTAACGAAATGACGAGTCCCGCCCAAGAGAACACAGATGGAAGAACTGAGGAAATCAGAAAAGAAAGAGAAACTTCTGAAGAAGAATTTAAACATAACTTAGAATACATGAAACAAATCCAAAGAGAATACCAGGAAACTAAAAACTCCATTGAACACTGGCAAAATGCCTTGACAGAAACTAAAGACAGCCTTCTGAAACTTGAAGAGAGATTTATGGCATATGATCGTGAAAGAAAAAGCCTCGTAAAAATAACAAGGAACCAGAAAGAAGCAATTCAAAAACTAGAAGATGACAAAAAGATACATAACTTAAGAATAAAGAATGTGAGTGAGGAAGCAGGAGCAACCAAAAATGAAATACAAAGAATATTCACAGATATAGTAAAGCAAAATTTCCCATGTATAGCAAAAAGAAATAATATCCAGATAAAAGAGGCGTACAGAACACCAGCCTACCTACAACCAAAACAGATCTACTCCTAGACATATAATAATCAAGATTCCAGAAATCCACCAAAAGAACAGAATATTAAAAGCAGCCAGAGAAAAGATGCAGATTACCTACAACGGGAAAACTATCAAAATAACAGCAGACTTATCAACACAAACTCTTAAGTCAAGAAGGGAGTGGGGAGAAATATTCCAAGTCCTGAAAGAAAATAATATGCAACTGAAGCTCATATACCCATCAAAACTCTCTCTCAAAATTAATGGAGAAATAATATATTTTCAAGACAAGGAGGAACTGTGGGAGTTCGTGGCCACCAATCCAACCCTACAGAGAGTGCTGAAGGACATTCCAGAGAAAGAGAGGAAGAGATACCAGGATTCCAGCAACAGTGGCAGAGAGGCCTCAGTGAACGGGGCAGACAGTGGAATGAGGGAATAAGGTGGACAAATTATAGCAGAAAAGTGGAATAACAGACATGAGGCAGAGATGGTAAGCTATAGTCTTTAGTATAGACAGCTCTGAAACTCTATTTTAAAAAGGCAGAGGTTATTGTTAATGGTGTATAAGGATTTAAAAGACACAGTAGTCTTATTGCATATTTAGTTTGAATTTAATTTGTACTGGTCTGTCCACTCATGTCAGATTTGAGGGCACAGACATCTTGACCCAAAAATAGCAGGTTATACCATGGTAACTATCCTTACTTTCCTATTAACTTAAACTGAAATCCTGCAATACTTACATTGTCTTACTATTACTGATCTTAATTGAATCTGAATCATAAGACTATGGGTTGGCCTTGGCTGATTTTATTTGAAATTGGTATGCCTGTTAGTATCAACCCCAAAAGTAGAGGCAACTACTCTGAGGATGACAAGATGTAAAGGATATCCATACTGGTATTAATTAGTAACAGCTCCCAAATCCTACAATGCTCTCAAAGTTAAGTTTTTATAAAAATAGGTGATACTATATTTAACTATAATAAGCCAGTGTTGTGGTCAAATCTATTGAAAATAACAAGAGAAAACATAGTAACTACGGAAGATCCGCTATATTGTGGTCTCATATGTCTTATCCATTGCATGTTTTTCTAGGAAATTGTTTTGCTGTCTTGCTATGACTTGTTATTCCCTATAATACAGAGAGGATAGATATATATATAGAAATTCACACATGGGTTTTTTTTTAATTATTTATGGGAACAGATTATATAATGCAAGATGTAATGAACAGATACTCTGAGGAAGACACGCTAAGAAACCCGAGGCTAATTTTGTAGCATTATGATATAAATTCTAGCAATACTATTGTTCGCTGATTAGAATGACATTGGACTGGTTTCTTGAGTTCAATTTCAGCATATGTAGAGAGGGGGACAGCTATCACAAAGAGAATGAGAGATGCGATGGTAGTTACTATTGTCTTCCCTAATTTGGAACTTGAGGACCTAAAAAGCCTCCAATGATTTGATTAGTTCTATAATATGCAATAAGTATATAAAGTGGGTGAAGATGGGGACAACTATTTGTAAGAAACTAGAGACAGATAGACAATGAAGATCTCCAGCAGACTTGCTTCGAAATCTGTATTTCTTTAAATTGTTTTTTTAACTGTTTTGTTCTGTTTTGATATGTTTAATCTTACCCTCTTTGAGATGTAAAACAAATGTGTAGGACTGATAACCATATTACTGAGCTTTTGTTCGATCATAGAGCAGAATGGTTTGTAGTGTCACTTTTTGAATGTCATTCTAAATACTTTAATTCTATAGCATAAACAGCTATTTCTAAGATGACAATGTGTAACTTATCAACCAGCAATTTCTTACTGCTTGTTTTTCTGTAAGTTTGTATTATTTCTACCTTTTTAATCACCATGTATTTTTTGTTTCCTTTTCTTTAAATAAAAAAAAAACCTACAGTCAAGAAAATGCATATACAACATACAGAAATCTGTGGGATGCACTGAATGCATTACTAAGAGAAATATGTAGCATTAAATTATCATATCAAAAAAAACAGAATGAGCGCAAATAAACAACCTGATGCTACAGCTCAAGCTTCTAGAAAAAGAAGACCAAGTAAAACCCAAAGCTCATCAAAGAGAGGAAATTATAAAATTCAGAGCAGAAATTAATGCATTCGAGACTAAGAAAATAATAGAAAGAACTAATGAATGAAAGAACTGGTTCTTTGAGAGAATAAACAAAATTGGTAAATCTCTAGCCAACTTTATGAAGAAAAACAAAGAAAAATTCAAACCCACACAATAAGGACAAAGGGAAAGAAACTAATACAGATCCCATGGAAATTCAAAAGATCATGAATATTTGGATAATCTTTACTCACATAGGGTGGAAAACAAAGAGGAAATGGATGATTTCTAGAAACATATGAATTACCAAATATCAATCAAGAAGATATAACAATTTTTAAAAATCCAATATCGGCTATGGAAATGGAAAATGTAATTAGCAACTGAAGAACAAAAAAGCCTATGCCCTGATGGATTCACGGCTGAGTTCTACAAGATATTTAGAGAAGATTTAAGGCCATTATTTTCAAACTCTTTAATGAAATTGAAAGAGAAGCAATCCTCCCTACTTCATTCTGGGAGGCAAGTTTTACTCTGATACCAAAACCAGAGAAAGACCCAACCAAAAAGGAGAACTATAGGCCCATCTCACTAATGAACATTGATGCAAAGATTCTCCACAAAATATTGGCAAATAGAATGCATCAAATCATCAAGAAGATTATACATCATGACCAAGTGGGGTTTACCCTAGGAGTGAAGGAATGGTTTAACATAGGCAAATCAATAAATATCAACAGAGTAAAAAACAAAAATCACACGATCATCTCAATAGATGCACTAAAAGCTTTTGATAAAGTCCAACACTTGCTCATGATAGAAACAAGCCTACACAAACTCAGAATAGATGGCATCTACCTCAATCTTATAAAAACCATATATGACAAACCAACAGGCAACATTATACTAAAGGCACAAACACTAAAAGCTTTCACTCTAAAATCAAGAACAAGACAAGGATGTCCACTATCACCACTCCTATTCAATATAGTTCTGGAAATATGAGCCAGAGCAATTAGATAAGAGAGAAAAATAAAAAGAATAAAGATAGGAAAGGAAGAAATTAAATTATCACCATTTGCAGATGATATGATATTCTACATAGAAGACCCCAAAGACTCCACTAAAAGACTCCTAGAGGAAATAAACAAATTCATCAGTGTAGCTGGATACAAAGTCAACACTCAAAAATCAATAGCTTTCCTGTACACACAAAAAAAATTCATGAAGAGAACTTATGCAAATATCATCTTGCAAAATAGCATCTAAAAAATGAAATACCTAGAATCAACCTAACAAATAATGTAAAAGACCTATATACTGAAATTTATAATACTCAAAAAAGGAGATTGAAGAGTATATTAGAAAATAGAACGAAATTCTTTGCTCTTGTTAGGAAGAGCCAACATTGTGAAAATGGTCATACTCCCAAAACTGTTATACAGATTTAATCCAATTCCAATCAAAATATCATTAACCTACCTCAGGGATCCAGAGAAAACATTCCTAAAAATCATTTGGACAGAATAAACCTAGAATAGTAAAGGCAATTCTAAGCAACAAAGGCAATGTAAGAGGCATCTCAATTCCTGACTTAAAATTATACTACAAAGCTAGAGTGCTAAAGATCATCATGGTACTGGCAAAAAAACAAACCTGAGGATTAATGGAACATATTAGAAGATGCAAGCACAACTACAAAGACACTTGGCCACCTTTTATTTGACAAAGGGGCTAAGCATTTTCACTGGGGAAAGGATAGCTTCTTTAATAAATGGTTTTGGAAGTATTGGCTTTCCACAAGTCCAAGACTGAAACTAGACCCAAGTCTATCATCATGCACTAACCTAAAGTCAAAATGGGTCAAAGAGCTAAATATTAAAACAGAAACACTAACTCTACTGAAAAAGGTAGGTAGAAATCTTTGAGACATAGGAGTAGGCAAAGAATTCATGAACACAACGCAAATCACATAGGATGTACTTCAAAGAATCAACAACTGGGATCTCATCTTATTAAAAAGATTTTGCACTTCAAAAGAAATGACCAACAAAGTGAAAAGAAAACCCACAGAATGGGAAAGAATTTTAGCCTGTAGTTCCTTAGACAAAGGACTTATATCTAGAACAATGTAATAAAAAACACGAAGCCCACCAAATTCAAAGACACTCTCCAAAAATGGGCATCTGAGATGAACAGACATTTCTAGATGAAAATATACAAATGGCAAATAAACACATACAGAAATGTTCACCATCACTTGTCATTTGAGAAATACAAGTTAAAACAGCATTGAGATTTCATCTCACTCTGGAAAGAGTGGCTACCATCAAGCAATCAACCTATAACAAATGTTGGTGAAGCTGTGAGAAAAATGAACACTTCTCCACTATTGGTAGGAGTGTAAATTGGTTCAGCCACTGTGGAAATCACTATAGAGATTCCTCAAAAAACTAAAATTAGAAGTCAAATTTAATCCAGCTGTCCCTCTCCTGGGTATTTTCCCAGAGAAATTGAAACTGTCATGTCACAGTGATATATGTGCACTCAGGTTTATAGCAACACAATTTGTACAATCTAAATCATAGAAACAATCAAAATACCCATCGACTGCAGAATGGATGAAAAAGATGAGGTATTTTTATACAATGGAATATTACTCAGCAATAAGAAATTATTATCTTGAGGCTTTTCTAGGTAAATGTAGGCAACTTGAGACTATCCTCATGAGGGAAATAAATCAGACTCACATTTGTAAATATCATATTGTGTAGTATAGTATAAAAACAATAATAATAAACTGAAAGAGTATTAAGATCCAAAATGTATGATAGCTATTGTAATAATGAAAAGGAAAGAAAGTGATCTAAAGGATATAACTGTTGTTTAAGTGTACAGGATAGATAACCATACTACCATGTTTTTGTTAGTTCATCAAACACAATGATTTGTATTCTCACTGTTTGATTATCCATTTTTATGCTTTGATTTTGTAACTTGACAAATTACTTCTAACATAACAATATATAATTTGTCAACTAATGATTTCTTATTTTTTTTCTTGGAATTCTGTATTATTTCTATTCTCTTCTCTGTTTTGCTTTTTTTTCTTTAAATACTTTTTTTAAAAGCCAGTGGTCGCTAAGTTATGTGTTCCAGCATTGTGCCTTAGAACACTGACACAAAGAATAGAAGTGAACAAGTAGGGCTTCTTTTTTTAAAGGGCTCTGAGAAAACCCCAGAACAGAATTCTAGTTCTATCTTTCACATCCAGAGGCCAAGACCGACCCCAAGCATGGCACAAATGTACCTCTAAACTTTTTTTGAGTACACGTTTCTGAAATCTGACTTGGATTTACCACACAACTGTAGACAACAGATGAATTTTACTACTTTTGTTTTTCTCTGTTTGTCTGACTGGTTTTCCATTTTCTGTCCAGTTGGATTTGTTTCACTGTTTTGTTTTCTCTTGTTTAGTTTTTATTTTTTGTTTTTTAAATATTTTGGCATTTTCTATCTTTTTTCCATCTTGTTTTCTTTTCTTTTTATGAGTTAGATCTCTGAATTTTTTTTTTCATTTTCTTCTACTCATCCACTTCCTCTCTTACATCAATTATCTGGCTTTGTTATATGGTACTTTCATGTGAGTACATACTGTCTCTTCTTCTCCTGGTTCACATCAATCCTTCTTGGCTTTCTCTTGCATTCTTTCCCTCTTGAGTCTACAGTTTTCCAAAACCTGGGTAATCATCCTAGCCTTCTAGCATTGCTCCCCTATATTTGATCACATTCATCTCTATCCTGCCCACATACCCCTTTAAATCCTCCACACAATAGGGCAAAATCACTCTACTAAGTGGAAAATCATTCCATACCAATGCTTTGTATAAGCTGGATTTTGTTATATACCTAGAATTTGCTCCCATGGTTAAAGGCATCAGGCTAATTGTTACCACAGTGTGTCTGTAGCTAGACGATGTTTAAGACTATTGTTATTGCTAACTGTGTTACATTAGGCAGGATGTCATACCTGTTCTATTTTTCCCAACTATATGCCATTACCATTGTCCAGTAACAGGGAACTGAGTCCTCAGTCAAATACATAACAGCTTCTCATTCTTCATATATTGGGAAGGTAGCTTCTTGGGATAGAAATAAAGACCAAGAACCACTTATATCTAGAAGACATCCTGAGGAAAAGACCTTTCCTAAGGAAGCCTCAATATCAGGAATAAATCAATTTCCCTTCTAAAAAAAATATACATGCATCAACACAGAAAACAAAACAAAATAAAAAATGACAAGACAAAGAAGCAAAATGCAATCTCACTTACACATCCCACACAGAACAAGTCCAGAGCACAGTGAGATACAGGAATTTGGAACACAACTGCAGGAACTTTCTGAAATGATAGCAACAAAAGTCAAAAACCAAATGAGACACAGAGTAGAAAAAAAATAACCTCTAAAGTGAAGAAAGAAATGATGATTAAAATGCAGTACATTTAAGCTGACACATATTATTTAAAAAGTGCTCAGGGAGATCCACCTCCCCGTTTCAGCTGTGCTCTGAGAACTGTGGAGTTCCAAGCAAGCAGGTGGGCACACACTGTCCCCGGAGCCCAGTCTGTTTGAGACCCTCTCACCATCTGGGTGCAATGGAGCAGCTGGGTGGGTCTGAGGCACCTGCATCTGCCTCACCATGTGTCTGGAGCACTGTGGATTTCTAAGCAAGCAGGGGAGCATCAACAGTTCCAGAGGCCCTGCTTCCTGGGGTAAGTGCCCCATACACTCTTCCCCAAGCCCAGCTTGTTCAGGACCCTCAAGCCTTCCAGGTACAGTGAAACACCTAGGCAGGTTGGAGGCACCTACGTACACCTGCCCATGCCCACTAAGCTTAGGGAACTGTGGAGTTCCAAGCAAGCAGGTGGGCACCCACTGTCCTCGGACCCCAGCTCATTTGGAACTGCGGAGTTCTAAGTAAGCAGGCGAGCGCCACAGGTACCAGAGGACGTGCAGCCTGGGGGAACTGGGTGCCAGAGTCCCAGGAGCTGAGAACATAGAAGTGGATTTCCAACAGACCCTGAGGAAGCCTTCAAATAACACTTGAAGCACAGAAATATAGGAAAATGACAAAAAGAAAGACTAAATTACAACCTCAAAACTCCAGCCACTCCCAAGAAACCCTAAGAGCGATGTAAATAGAAGAAAATATATGCCATACACCTCAAATATCAGACATAATAGCTACTGAAATAAACAAGAAATTCATGGACGATTTAAAGGAATTCAAACTTGAAATAATCTCCCAGGTAAAAGAAGAAATGATAAAAGAAATGAAAGCGATTCTGAGCATATCTAAAGAAAACACAGATAAAAAATTGGAGGAACTAAACAAAAAGATAGAACCCCTAGATGAGCAATACAAGACACAAACAGAATACATAAAGCAGATGCACAGAGATAAACAGGAAATAAAAAACTCCACTGAAAGCTGTAAAAACCAGCTAATAAAAGCGAAGATAGAATTTCAGACCTTGAAGACAGGATTGCAGCTAGTGAAGAGGAAAGCAAAGATCTTTTAAAAATAACAAAGAATCAGGAAATAACAATTCAACAACTGCAAGATGATGCAAAAAAAACAACATAAGATTGATAGGGATTAATGAAAAAAATGGGACAACATAAAGGATGTCAAGAGGATATTTAGAGAAGTAATAGCTGAAAATTTACCAAGCATGAGATCAGAAACTGACATCAGGTTCAGTGAAGCATGTAGAACTCCAAATAGTCATAACAAAAATAAGACTACACCTAGACATATGATACTCACTATCCCAGAAATCCAACACAAGAAAGGATTATTAAAAGCTGTCAAAGAAAAATGATAGATCACATATAAATGAAAACCTATCAGAATCACAGCAGACTTCTCAGCACAAACAATAAAGTCAAGAAGAGCATGCAGTGAAGTATTTCAGATCCTAAAGGAAAATGATTTCCAACCTAGACTGATGTACCCTGAAAAACTATCATTCAAAATCAATGGTGAAATAAGATACTTCCATGACAAAGAACAGCTGAAGAACTTCATGATCACCAAGCCAACCCTGCAAAAAAATATTGAAAAATAGTTTAGATACACAAGGAAAAAAAGCACTAAGTAAAGTGATAATTAAGCAGAAGAGAAAGATAAAAATGCAACAGCAGAAAGATATAACAACAATAAACCAACACATAACAGTTATATCCATTAATGTAAATGGGTTCAATGCACCAATTAAAAGAAACAGACTGGCAGAATGGATCAAGAAACAAAAACCAACCATATGAAGTTTACACGAAACCCATCTGACCCACAAGGATACACAGAGTGAAAGTAAAAGGTTGGAATACACACAAAAGGGATCCAAAAAAAAAAGCAGGAGGAGCCATTCTCTTTGGACACAATGTAAACTTTACACCAACAATGATCAGAGAAGACAAAAAAGGTCAATACATACTGCTTAGGGGAAAACTGCAAGAAGAAATAACTATCTTAAATATATATGCACCAAATTCCAGAGCACCCAAGTATATAAAACAAGTATTAACAGAAATGAAAAATCACATCATCAGTAACACAATTGTAACAGGAGACCTTAACACACCATTGACACCAAGGGACAGATCAACCAGACAGAAAAGCAGCAAAGAAATAACAGAACTAAATCACTCCTGTGAACAAATGGGCTTCATAGACATATACAGAGTGTTCTACCCAACAACATCAGAATAGACATTCTTCTCAGCAGTACATGGGTCATTCTCTAAAATAGACATATATTATCTCACAGAACATATTTAAGTAAATGCAAGAGTTTAAATCATCCCTTGCATGTTATCAGATCACAGTGCTTTGAAATTAGAAATTAATGATAAAAGATACTGCAAAAATCCCACAAACACATGGAAACTGATAACAAACTCTTGAGTAATCAGTGGGTCACAGAAGAAATTAAAGCAGAAATTAAACAATACCTACAAGAAAATGAAAATACAGATACAACTTACTGGAATCTGTGGGATGCAATGAAAGCCGTCCTCAGAGGAAAATTTATTACATGGAGTTCACACATCAGGAAAACAGAACGAATACAAATAAATAATCTGATGCTACACCTCAAACAGCTAGAAAAAGAAGAGAAGTCAAGCCAAAAGCCTAAAGAAGAAAGGAAATTATAAAAATCAGAGCAGAAATCAATGCAATAGAGACTAAGAAAACAATTCAAAAAATCAATGAATCAAAGAGTTGGTTCCTTGAAAGAATGTATAAAATTGATAAGCCCCTAGCCAACCTTATTAAAAGACAGGGAAGAAAAACTCAAATTCATGAAATAAGAAATGGAAAAGGTGAAATCACTACATACTCTAGAAATACAGATTATCAATACCTATTTGGAAAACATCTACTCTCAAAGGTTTGGTAACACAGAAGAAATAGACAGATTCCTAGAAACGTATGAAGTACCAAAGCTAGATCAAGAGGATGTAAAACTGCTGAATAACCCAATCTCTAGTAATGAAATTGAAAACGTAATCAAGTCCTTACCTACAAAGAAGAGCCCAGGCACAGACGGATTCACTGCAGAATTCTACAAGAAGTACAAAGAAGACCTAATGCGGACACTCCTCAAACTATTCAATGAAATTGAAAGGGAAGCAATCCTTCCTAAGTCATTTCTGGAAGCAAATATTACTCTAGTACCAAAACCTGAGAGAGACCCAACTAAAAAAGAGAACTACAGACCAATCTCCCTAATGAACACAGATGCAAAAATCCTCAATAAATTATTGGCAAATAGGATACAGCAAATCATCAAGAAGATTATACACCATCACCAAGTGGGATTCATCCCAGGCATGCAGGATTGGTTCAACATACATAAATCAATAAATGTAATACACCATATCAATAAAGCCAAAAGTAGGAATCACATGATCATTTCTATAGATGCAGAAAATGCCTTTGATAAGGTCCAACATTCATTCATGATAAGAACTTTACAGAAAATTGGAAAATTGGTGTTTACCTCAATATAATAAGGCCATCTATGACAACCCAACATCGAGTTTGCAATGTGTGATTGTGAAAGGAAAGATTTCTTAAAAATAACAAGGAACCAGGAAGAAACAATACAAAGGTTCGAAGATGACAAGAGGATCTATAACTTAAGAATAAAAAATTGAGTGAAGAATCAGTGGTATATAAAAATGAATTACAAATATTATTCACAGATATAATTAAGGAAAACTTCCCAAGCATAGGAAAAGGAAATGATATTCAGATATATGAGGCATACAACCCCAGCCAGCTATAAACAAAACAGGTCTACACCCAGATATATAATCATCAAGATCCCAGAAATTCAACACAAGAACAGAATATTAAAAGCTGTCAGAAAAAAGAAACAGATCATCTATAAAGGAAAGCCCATCAAAATCACAACAGACTTCTCCACAAAAACCATCAAATCAATAAGAGCTCGAAGTGAAGTAGTCCAAGACCTCAAAGAAAATAATCTCCAACCCAGACTTATGTACCCTGAAAAACTACCTCTCAAATTAATGGACAAACAAGATGATTCCATGACAAAGTGGAACTGGGCGAGTTTGTGACCACCAATCCAACCCTACAAAAAATATTGAAGGACATTCTAGAGAGACAGAAAAAAAGCATCAAGGTTTCAGAAACAGAGGCCTTTAATGAACAAGGCAGACAGTTGAGTGAAGGGAAAAAGTAAATAACAAACAGCAGAAAAATAGCATAGCAGAGATGAGACAGAGAAGGTTGGCTATAATCACTAAAATAGATGGCCTTGATACACTAACAAAAAACAACACAGGCAGAGTGGATCAGGAGATAGGGTTCATCGAGATGCTCTGTATCAGAAATATAATCAACCTGAAAGAGGGTTTATGGACTGAAAGTCAAAGATGAGAAAATAATGTTCTATGTGATAGGGAACCAGAGAGAAATAGAGGTAACTTGCCCAGTAGCTGCACATAGGCTGGAAAGACATAACACTTTTGTGCAGTGGAAAAATACTCAACTATAAGGAAGAAAAACCTTGAGGCTTTTACAAGTAAAAGAATACAAATTAAGATCATGCTGAGGGGTAAAAAGATGTAGAACCACTTAGGTTAATAGCTGGCTGCTTCCCTAATCTAAAAACTAAAGGAGTTAATGGATACAAAATGTACAATGTGAAAGTAAAATTGTCTAAAAAGGGAAGGCAGAGGACATTGTTAATATTGTATCATGATTTAAAACCCACATTGTTCTCATTGCTCTGTGTAGTTTGGTTATATTCCGTTCTAGTCTTTCTACTTGTATTAGATTTGAGGGCACAGACAGCTATTCCAAAAATAGCAGGATATACTACAGTAACCATCTTTAATTACCTATTAACTTACTCTGAAGCCCTGTAATACTTACACTGTCTTATTATGACTGACCTTATTTGAATCTAGTTTGTTAGATTGCTGTCTTGTCCTGACTGATTTTATTCACATCTCTTATGTTTGATAGTATCAATTCTGAGAGTATATGCAACTACTCTGAAGATGATAAGATTCACTAGGATACCCATTCTGGTTTGACTATTACCTGCATTTGGAGTCCTATAACGTTTCCAATGCTTGGTTTTTATTGGTATTGTTCTGTACTGCTATGTTCAATTTTACTATACCTGATGATATAAACTATTCTATTGAAGATAACAAGAGACATCATAGTAACCATTATAGATCAACCTTGTATTGTGGTTTTAATCATGCACTATGTTCATCCTTTTGTTTTGAATGACCCCATTTTGTTTTCCTTCTCACTTGGTTTTATTGTTTTCAAAATAAAAAATAAAGTAAGATTGGGCACTTTTATACAATGGAGTACTACTCAGTTATAAAGAATGATCACACTGAAATATTTATAAATAAATGAATGCAACTTGAGACCATACTCATATGTGAAATAAATCAAACTCATGTGTGTAAATACTGTAATTGTCTCCCTAGTGTAAGAAATGGTAAGAGTACATAAGATACAAAATCATCAATAAATACAGTGAAAGAGTAAAAATATGCTCAGAGGAGAAAAAATAATATCACAGAGAAAAGGAGGAAAAAGAAACATGAATGAAAAGAAAAAATATCTGAATTTGTATAAGCACATAGTATAGCTAAGATGATTCTACTACAAATTCTATAAGTTCTTGGAACAAAACAATTAACATTCATAGGATTGGAACAGTTTGGCATGTTTGTGTCTGGTATTCTGAGGAACTCTTTTGAAGATCATGATGTGCAGTAACAACGTTAGTTATGTCCCCACCACTTGTTTTGCAGGCCTATATTTTCATTCTGTGGGGCTCCTTGTTACTGTTATTTACTTGTCTTTTTTGTTTTTAGTTTTTCTAGTAATTTGTTTTGTTTTGTTTTGTTTTGATTTGATTTGTTTTTTCCCCTAATACAGAAAGGTTAGGTATACATGTAGAGGCTTGTACATGCATAGAACTTCTCCTAAACAGTTTATGAGAATTGAGTATATTATGCATGATAGAATGAACAGCTACTTTGAAGAAAAAGAAACGTTAAGGTATCCATTGTGATTCCATATGGTCATGCTGTTAAATCCAGTAATGCTTTTATTCTCTGTTTAAAGTGGTTTTAGTCTGTTTTGTATTATTTAATTTCATCATACATGAAGGTGTAAACAGCTATTTTGAAGAGAACTAGAGACATTACAATAGCCATTAGTGATTTACTTATTCTCTGGTTTTGAAGGCCTGTAATGCCTTCATTACTCTGTTTTGAACAGTTTTATACTACTTTATTTTGTAGGAATTCACTGTGTGTGAAGATATAGAAAACTATTTAGAAGAAAACAAGAGACATTATGGTAGCCACTGTAGATCTCCTGCTGTCTTGCTTTGAAATCTATGTCACTTACATTGTTTTCTTCTAACCTGCTTTGTTCTGTTTTACTGTTTTCTTTTACCTTCTTCAAAATAAAATAAAATAATAATAAATTTTGAGGTATATGTACAATGGAATATTATTTGGCCATCAAGAGAATGAAATCATGTTTTTTGCAGAAAAAAAAGATGGAACTGAAGGTGATCGTGTTAAGTGAAAATATATCTTTCAGAAAGATATTGTATGTTTTCCATAATGTGCAGAATCTAAAACATTACATGAAAGTAGAAGGAAGACTATTATTTGATCACAGAGAAGAAATAAAGAGGAAAAAATAAAAGTTGTAATGAAGGCACTATTGTGAATGGGAAAAGTTATTAAGTATGTCATTAAGTTATTATGATGCTGACATGAATTTATTGAGTAACAATGTATGCAGTACACTACATTACTTGAAAAAATCAAGCTACAAAATTCTATACAGGAAAATCATAATTTTTTATTTTCAAGAATGCATTAATGTAGAAATATGAAATCTTTGAGAATAGTATTCACTAACTGTTTAATCGCTCTGAGAATGAGAGGCTGAGCACATTTTCTCTTAAGAGTATTTTTGACTTGACTCTATTATGAAACATTGTAAGCAGAAGAAAATAAACTCTCTGTGCATGAGGTGATTGGTACATTACTTATCTTGATTGTAGCAATCATTCACATTGTATAGCTATCCTAAAACGTGATGATGTGCAGCTTAAATATATTTGATTTTCTCAATTATATTCAATAAAAACATTTAAAATTATTATATCTTCCAAAAGAATTAAACGGATTGTCCTCATGGAAGGACTGTACATGTCCTTCACAATGCTATTGTCTTAAAATTGTATTTTCTGTAACTTTTCCGTCTATACTGGTCTTCTGTTGATTACTATGCATACTTCTACTTTCACTGTCCTTTTAACTTTTGCAATTCATCACACATAACACATGTTTGTATTTTGCTTTTATTCCCACTCTGAGTATCTTGGACTTTTACTAGAGGATTTTGAATACTAATCTTCTATATAGTTATTGACATAATTATTTTATGTCTACTCTTATTATATGTTCCTACTTATACCAACTGTTCTATAAAGCTTGATTGGCTTGCTTGTTTGTTCATTTGTTCATTTCTTTATTTTAAAGAGCATTTTTAGGCCTAGAACAAACTCTTCAATTTTTAAACAGAAATTTTAGGTTTATAGCAAACTGGAGAGGTAAATACAGAGATTTCCCTCAAATCCCAGACTCCACCCATGTGCAGTCTACCTCATTACCAACATTTTACCCTGGTGCTGCATTTGTGACAACTGACAATAATACAGTACAGTAATTCTACTATTGGGAGAACATCCTGCAAACAGAAATGAAAGTACATGCACAGGCACACACACCCACACAGAGCTACACACTGAACTCTCAACATAAGGATCCTAGTTTCAATATTACTCAAAATTCTCAGAAATTAGAAATAGTTTGAATGCTAATAGATTAGGAAATCTGGTGTATTCACATAATATAGTATTATGAACGTGAGACAGGATTTTTAGGAGCCCTAGGGAAAATGAGGCAAAAATCACTGAACAGTTGTTTATATCCCCTCACTTTCCCAAAAGAAAACCACTAAATATAAAAAAAACAGCTTACCTTGATAGGCTGGCAATGATTTTCCAGGAAAACAAGTACTTTGTATAGCCTGCATGTGAATAAACCTCTATCCAACCTTATCAGACACCAATGAGAAATACATATGGTAAATCCAAATTGAAAGGACACAATAAGCAAGCAAATCTATTTCACTTGCATATCCTCAGATGACTGAGACAAGTATATAAATGATATTCCTGAGAGCATTATTTGCACTAGGGGGAAAGTGAGTAACCTGCCAGGAGGCAAAAGGGAAATCACTCAAGTAAATGTGTTCAAAAGCTACCTGTAACGGACAAAAGAAAAGTAGCCAGCTGAAATGATGATAGAAACTAACACAGCCTGATAGTCATGTATGATTAAGAACACTTAGAAACTCTTGTGTGAAGCACGACCACATTTTTATTTTTCTGTCTCCTCTGCATTGAGGAGAAAGAGAAGCCCAGGAAAAGTGCACATGATTTCGCCTGGTCGGGACAGCCAGAAATTCTGGAGAGCTAGGAAGCTGACACACTGCTTGCTTCCCCCATGCCCAAACTGTCTCTCAAGTCCATGGTCTTTTCTGTCTGTCAATTTGGACCATTCAGACCACGTGTGTCCAAACGTTTTCTTTATCTTTTGGTTTACAGTGAGTAAAGAGAAATGTTCTCAGGTTTCATTTTAAGTCTATAATATAGCTAATGTATATAAATGTCAAAACTGATTTATATTTTCCTTTTAACTTTTTTTAAAGGGACAACATAAACATAAAACTAATAAGATAGCCTGGTTTTGTGAAACTAACTCATCTATACCTGATTCAGTGAAAGTGGTTACAATTTTCAGTGAGTTTTCAAGATGCTTCTCAGGAAATTTTGATATACTTTTATGCTTTCTGTGTTCCATCCCTGTAAATAGTTCACAAAGGCCCTGCCTGTGGTGAGCACAGGGTGTAGAGTTATCACTGCGCTGTGTCCTCACCTACAGAGATCCTCTGTCATTTATACAATGTGTGCCAGAGCACTGTGCAGTCAAGTCATGAAAAACAGTGCCAAAAATCACATAAAAATGCTACAAGTATATTTTCTTGTGGGGCTGCTTTGCAGAGCCATTCATAGCCTTCAGGCCATGAATTAAACACACTTGCTTTTCAAAAGCTCCCAGCCTAGCACTTCACTTTCAAAATGATCTTGACCTGAGCCAGTGCCTCTAATTCTTTTCTTCACACAATACTCCCTAAGCACGTCTAGTGGGACTTGTATTTGTCTAGTGGAATAACAGGGACTTTTATTCAGGTCGGTCTTCTTCCTGTCTCTTAACTTGTCTGAGAGGGATTCTAAGAAGTCAGTATTTGTTGGCCCCAGAACAATCTTAGAGAAAAATCATGCAAGAACTTTTCCCAGAGGTCTCAGTTCCACCACATAGCTATGCAAACAAAACTGTCATACTCAGCCCAACAACCCTCATGAGCTCAGGATACGATGAGCAAGCCACTCACTATGCAGCTTCAGCCCTGCTTCATCAATAACAACATAGCCTCTGCTGCAAGATTAATGTTGCCTACCCAGGTTATAGCTACCTTTACAATAACTACAAGATTTGTGTACAGTGGGACTGAAAGCACCCATTTGTTATTCATCAGCAAACGGTTATACAACTAGTGCCACGTGCTGGAGATTGAAAAGCAAGCATGGTGGGCATCCTAAACACCTTCACAAACTTAAAGCCATATGATATTGTGCCTATGCCTTGTTTCATCCAGGTTGATCACATTAGCCTGAATCTGTCTGAGAAATCCACATAAAGGAAAATCATTTAAGGACAACAGCATTCATGTTTCTTATACTTAAAATGTCCATGAGCATTCTCACATTTTAACTCAGTAGAGCAAGTATAGAATTGGAAACACTGTGTAGATCTTTTTGTCTGCAGGTTTCCAAATGTGTACTCAGTGGAGCCCACTGTGAGATACAAAGATGCAGGGAGGAAAAAACAACCAGAGCAGTCACATTTTATGGTTTACCTCAAAGTGTAGTGCAAACCCAAACATGGAAGACATACCACACAATGTTACGGTTTTTTTGATGTTGTTGTTGGTTTTTTTGTTTTGTTTTTGTCGTTTTCCTTTTTTATTGGTACCGGGGATTGAACACGACTGCCTGCTTGCAAGGCAGGCGCTTATGCCGCTGAGCTAAATCCCCAGCACAATATTACGTTTTTAAAAGAACACTAGATTCAAAGAAGCTCACATGGCACCATAAAATTGAACAACAGCCCTAACCCACAAACCATAATGGTTAATGCTACCCGTTTCCTTTCCAAGTCCACAGTGACCCCTCATAGTCAGACACCTCTTACCATACAGGCCACACTTGTGCTATGAGACAAACCATTGACATGGTGTCCACGTTTTTAGGCCAGTCTTGGCTCAAGCATAGCCAGCAGTCATTCCATGTCAGTTCTGATGCCAACTGGAGTGTTGTTTAGTTACACTTGTACACAAGGACCCCTCATCCAAAATGCTCACACACCACAAATACAAAACTCATTTTCACATTGGGACAATATCTTCTTCTAGGTACCTGCCACCTAGCTTCTGGCTGTTCATGAAGAACCTCGTAGTAGAATATCCTAATGACCCTAGTCATCTTCATAATGAGGGCAAATCCACTGACTTCAGAAATTCTACTTGAGTGGCAAAATGACTCCTGAGACAAAGATCTTCCAGGCTATGCTTGAAAAGGAAAAAATGAAGGCATACAAACAAGCAAAATCATATAAAAATGATACACATGAGCATACACAAATATAAATGTATATGTATGTTATGCATATGTAATCATACCCAAAAACACATTTAATATGCATACAGGTGTGGCAATATATATGAAAAAGTACAGATACACAGTTAGAGAGAACTATTGCATATAGAAATTTAGAGATAGACAGTTTCAAAAAGCTATCTTGACAAATATTACCGATTCTAACTGAATTTACATTTAAAAATATTTTAAAAGCCTTTAATATAGCCTATAGTGTCTCTGACAAATGAGACCATAAATTCCAGAAATAGACAACTGAGCCATGTAACTGATACAAAGCCCAGAACTCCAAACTTCAGACTCTTGTAACTGACAGATAAACTCAGAGCTGCATTGAGATCTTATTATTGATCTTTCCCCAAAACCCACTGTAACCTGCCACCATACTAAGATATTGTCCTGCCTCTATTGCAAGAATTCCCTGGAAAGAAAGTACCTAAGCTTACAAGAGTGAGCATTCAAAAGACAACTCTAATTATGAGATCACTTTCTTTTACTGACCTGAAATCTGTCCAGTGTTGTTTTCACGACTTCTAAGAGAGATAGAAAGTTTTCAGTATAGCAAGCATACATTTTCTGTGTGTGTGTGTGTGTGTGTGTGTGTGTGTGTGTGTGTGTGTGTTGTGTGTGTGTGTGTGTGTATCCAAACTTTCAGAAACCATGTGACTTTGGGTACATCACTTAATATCTCTGAGTGTTTCATTTTACAATATGTAAATATAAGTCCCACGCAGGATGTACAATTTGCAGTGTGATAAGCCAAATAAATCCCTCTATGCATGCCTTGTAATATGATAAGGTATGGATTAATAATGTTGCCTTTTATTTTCTCTTTCAATGTATTGGTACCAGACATTCTGCTACCAAGTAATAGTCTCAAATAATTTCAGGGTAGCTATGGTGTGTCTTTACCCTACCTCTTCATTATTTTACAACTCAGCTAGCAGTTCGTTGCACTATAAAGATTCTTCTTTCTGACACACTCCACAGCACCCAAGCTGGAGATCCTCTCAAAACTAATTCCTCTCCATCTAACCCATTATAACACACAGGGACATATAAAACTCTGATCTCACGGATTCTGGGATGAGTGGAGCAGCAGTGAGATTTCTGGAGAGAAAGGACCAAAACCAAATAATGTGAGCTGATACCAATCCCACTAATTCCAGTCCCCATTATGTCCTCATGAGTTATTAAGTACCACTTATGATCAGTGCATAGGTAATAAAGAACTCATACCTGCAAAGCCAGAGTCCTAACATGTAAGGCCAGAGGGAGGTGGAGATCAGACACTTTGGGGCCTCAAGGAGAACGCCAATGCTTTGGAGACTTTAGTGTAGTCCAGAAATACATCTGAGTGTTCCAGGCTACAGTGTAAAGTCACATGTTGGAAGTTTGGGCAAATAATTCAGCATATAGAATTTAATGGGAATAAGGTGGCAATTGGTTTCTCAGTAAGTCATCCTAGCACTGTGCCACCAATACAATTGTCATATTACATTTCTCTCATGGATAAGACAAAATACTCAACATAAACTGCAAGGGGAACAGGTTTATTTAACTCACCATTTGCACAGGTTTCAGTCCATAACTGGCTGACTCGAAGGCTGGGTGAAATGACAGACAGGCATTGCAGAGGGAAAATAGTTCATAACAGGCAGGAGACAGCAAAACCAAGCCAGGGACAACCATGGCTCTTTCTAGCTCTTATATTTTACGTAGGTTACTCACGACAGGAGTCACTCACATCCACAATCCTAAAGCCCTTGATCTTAGCATTGCACCATGAATCAATCCCAGTGTCACACATTCTAGATCCAGCCACCTCTGAAAAAGCCACATTTATGTCTGCGTGAGGCTTTGGGGAAACATTTAGACACATACCATGACAACAAAGTTCTCAGAGACCCAGTAGTTTTCTGCAACACCTTATTTCACATAGGGTGTATGAGCGTGGGGGGAAATAATTCAAGCTTTGAAAGATAATAATCTCCAGCCAAGATTGATATATCCTGCACAACTATCCCTGGAAATTGATGGAAAAACAAGGTGCTTCCAGGATAAAGAGGAACTAGGGGAATATGCAACCACCAATTCAACTCTACAGAGAATACTACAAGATATTCTAAAAAAGAAAAATACGAAGAATCCAGAAGCAGCAGCAGAGAGGCCACAATGAATGGAGCAGAAAACAAAATGAAGAAGACAAACTGACCACTAATGACAGAAAAAGAGCTCAACAGAAATGAGGCAGAGAAGATTGGATGATAGGAACAGCTATTTTGGAGAAAATGACATCTTAAGAGGTAATACTGATTTAGTATCATCTTGTTTTGAAGTCTCATCAAGCTCTTGTTCTTCTGTCTCCATTGGTCTAAACAGGTGGTATCTTACTGGATTTTATTATATATGATAGTATAAGCAAAACCTTTTATAGACAAGGAGATTATACAGAAACATTGTTTATTATCTGTTAGTTGATTCTAAATACCCTGTAATACAGTCATTCTCTTGAATGGTTTTACATTGTTTTGATGTATTTGATGCTACAGTATACGAAGTTATGCTCAAAGATTTCAAGGAAAGAGACAATATGGTAACTACTTTTATGTCGGGATAATCTTGTGGTGAAACACTATTTTCCTTAAATGGTTATGTTTTGATTTGTGCTGATTTGCTGTTATACCCTCTTTTATCTCAATCTCCATTTTATTATTTACTTTTTTTATCCTTTTAATTAAGGGAAAAATAAATTTTAAAATAGCAGGATATATTATAATAACCCACTTTGATTTTCCATTATCTTGATTTAAAGCCCTGTATTGCTCTCACCATTTTGTTCTGACTGATATTCCTCTATTTGCTTTGCTTGATAGTACCAGGTTCGAAAGTTTAGGCAACAGCTGTGAAGACAGTGGGATTCATTATGATGCCCATTCTGGTTGACTCTTATCTACTTTTGAAGACCTATAATGTCTCCAATGTTTTGGTTTTGTTGGTTTTGTTCTTTACTGTTTTGTTCAATTTTATTATACCTAATGATAGAGATAGCGGGAGGCATTATGGTAACCATATTTGATCACCTAGTATTATGCTTTTACATTATCTATTACGTCCACCCTTTTGATTTGATTGTTCTGTTATGTCACATTTGGTTCTACTCCCTTCCAAAAAAATAATAAAACTGTGGGAGCAACAAAACCCAAAATGGGTAATTGTCATTGTACAAAAGAGAGGAAAAGAAAGTGCTCTAAATGATATAACTGCATGTATATTTAAGTGTATAAGATAGATAATGATATTACTGAGTTTTGTTGGATCACTGAACCGAACTGTTTGCAGTCTCACTGTTGGAATGTCCACTTTATAAGCTTTAATTTTGTAACTTGAACAATTGTTTCTGAGATGACAAAATGTAATCCATTAACTAGTGATTTCCTACTGTTTATTTTTTTCTGTAAATCTGAAAACTTGTACCCTTTCTCTGATTTTTTTTCTTTTTCTCATTAAATAAAATTAAAGAAAGAAAGTAAGAAAGAAAATTGAGAAGCTAAAGTATAAACTTTGGCCTGTGTCAACAAAATGCAATGGAAAAGAAAATAGCCTTTACAATATGAGGAAAGTTTCACATTTACGATACACTCAGTGCCCTGTTTTCAGCAAAAAATTATGGAGAATAAAAAGAAATACTAAGGTATTACCCTCTCACAAAAAAAATGAAATTTACATAAAACATTTTTGAACATCCTAGACATTGGCTAGACTAACCAAAGAGTTTAAATCCACCATATTTAAAATGCTCAAAATACTGAAGTGAACTGACAAACAACTAAATGAAACCAGACATGATGTACAACAAAGTAAAGAATATTCATAAAAACAAAAAGTTTTACTTCTGGAGCTTACTTATAATAGTTGAAATGAAAAATTCACTAACAAAGTTCAACCACAGATTTGAGCAAACAGAAGAAAAGAACTAGTGAAATTTTCAGAAAAATGCAATAACCCCACCTGAGAAATGAAAGGAATAAAGAAAAATGAACAAAGCCTAAGGGTCCTATAGAACACTATCAAGAATATACAGAAGGGAAGTTTGAGATACAGAAGAAAGAACCAAAAACATTTCCAATAAACTATGGCCCCAAACTTCTCAAGTCTGATGAACTATAAGAATATACAATCCCAATAAGCTCCAAGTTTCTAGGCAGGTTAAATTCAAAACTCAGAAGAATACTTACTACAAGAAACTGTTAAAACACAAAGAGAAAATCTTTTAAACAGCAAACAGAAGTGACTCATCCCAGAAAATGATTCTCAGTTAACCTCACATCAGAAACCTTAAAGGCCAACAGCAGTGGGATGATGTCCTTACAATATAGAAAGACAAACCTGTTGGGCAACGGATATAGCTCAGTGGCACAATGCCTGCAGGCAAGCCAAGGCTGTAAATTCAATTCTCGGTACCAAGAAAAAAGAAAAAGAAAGCTGTCAATCAAGGATTCTTCATCTAGAAAATCTGTCCTTCAACACCAATGATAAGCCAGTGGTGGTGGTAGATGCCTGCAATCCCAGGACTCTAGAAGGCTGCGGCAGGAGAAACCTAAGATCTTTGCATCTGCTGTATGTTTTCTGTTTGTTTCTTACATTGTTCATCCAGGGATTCTATGTTTTTGTTTAGTTCCTCCAATTTTTTAGCTGTGTCTTCTTTAGCTATCAGCATCTCTTCCATTCCTTTTATTATTTCTTCTTTTACCTGGGAGACTATTTCTAGTTTGAATTCCTTTAAAGCTTCCTGGAGTCACTTCCTTATTTCAGTTGCTATTATTTCAGATATTTCAGATGTGTGGCATATATTTTCTTCTATGTACATAGCTCCTAAGATTTCTTGGGACGGGCTGGAGGTTTCAGATTGCATTTTGGTCTTTTGCTTTGTTATTTTCCTATATTTCCATGCTTCAAGTGTTGTTCCAAGGCTTCCCCTGGATGTGTTGGAAATCGTCTCCCATGCCCTAGGCTCCAGGGACTGAATGAAAGTTTCTGAGCCTGGTCCAGTTAGGCCCTCAGGCCCTCCCGTTCCACCTTCTGTGTTTCCAGTAGCTGGGCAGCACTGTGGATGATAGGGAGAAGCTCTCCCTGGGTGAGGACCAGTGCCCTGGAACTCACTTCACCTGCTCTCAAATCCTGTATTTGAAGGTCACTGGGCATAATATAGTTGGTCTACAAAACCTCCCATAGGTAGCCTAGTGTGCCTGGGCTCTGAGCAGGTCCTTGAGCTCTGGATGAAATGATCTTAATGTCTCCCCAGGGTTAGGGATGGCGCGGATTCATCCAGATGCCAGCTGAGCTTCCCGGTTTGGAGAAGGTCACTGGTCGTGTCCTGGGCAGGCCTCAATTTACTGAAATCTTGTAACAATGTAAAAAATAAAGAGAAAGACAGGATGTAGCTCAGTTCAAAGACCCTGGGTTCAAACTCTAGTACCACCAGAAACAATCAAACAAAAGGACAAATATAGCTATGCCAATGTTTTTATATGTGCCATCCTATAAGAAATGCCTAGGCAGTATGGAGAGAACTAATTAGTGAAAAACACATGACATAAAAAACAAGTAGCACAATGTCAGAAATAAGCCCTTCATTATCAGTAATCATTTTAAATGTAAATAGTTTAAACTTGACAAAGATTTAAAGAATGATTTCAGAAATATGATCCAACCATGCAGTAGTCAAAATACGCAAGTGCATAGAGAAAAAAGATTAGCAGTACAGTGTGCAGGAGGCTTATAAAAGAGGAAATGGGGATAAATTATTTAATATTTACATGATTTTCTAAGGTGCTAGAAAAATTTGGAAATTTTAATGCACCTTTTGAATAGTATGCTTTAAAATAGTTAAACATGCAATACATTATCTTCACCTCAGTTTTTTAAAATGAGTCATAAATGTGTTTAACATCATCCCTTATTAAATTTAACAATGCAAATATTACATGAAAAATGTGTTAGATCATACATCCAGACATTAAAGCTAAGTATCAATGAGTGAAGAAAATCAGGTAATTTTAATTGTTTACCCTTTCCTTATGTTGCTTTTTTAAAAATTTATAACTTTAGAAATTAATTGCATATTAAAATTTATAATAAAACTTTGAAACAAGTACTATGATAATAATGACTAATTCTATTTCTTTAGATGTGGTTAAAATGCTTAAATTGATAGGATTAACTAAGAATGAGTAGAATATGAAGTAAATGGAACTGTATATACAGCACTGTCCTAAGAGTAAATACACTCACTTCATGAGATAAATTTTCTGTGCATAAGACTATGGAAATCAGTACAGTGATTGCTCAGAATGCTAAAATTCAAATTCCATTCAACCCAGTGGTTTCCCTTCTAAGTTTCTTCCGGAAAAAGTTACAACCATGTTATTACAGTGATACACTCATATTCGTGTTCAGAGTAGCACAATTCATAACAGATATGACTTAGATGCAAACTGTATGTCTCTCCATCACTACATGCATTTTTTAAAAGGTGTCATTTGTACACAATGGAGTACTACTGTTCTATAAAGAAGGACAAACATGAGTCATTTGTAGAAAATGGTTTTACTTAGAGACCACAATGTTAAGTAAAATAAACTATCAACACAACCTTAAATATCACATGGTTTCTCATTTATAAGAAGCCTAAGTATAAATAAACAAATAAATAAATAAATAAATAAATAAATAAATAAGAAAAGAATAAAAGAGAAATAATAACAAACAGAGTGATAGGTTTTTTTTCAAATAAAAGAGTACTAAGAGATGTAAGAAGGGGAAAGAGAGAAGACAAAAAGAGGGCAAGAAGAAATAAGATGCATTACACATCAAGTCCCCACAACAAATGTCTCATTAGACAACACAAGTATTATAACAAATTTTTCAATTGTCTGGGGGAGATAGACAAATGAATGCTATTTTTCCTTCCTGCTCTCTGAATTTGATTAATGAATAGATAACATATTTACAGTTAGAAACAAAATTTTGCTTTTAAATTATTTACTACTGGGAAAGTTAAGTTAAAAACAAGCTCAGTTTTGATGAATGTTAATGGTCTTCTATTGAAAAGGAAGACACACCAGAATTTTTTCTTCTCAAATGTAATACTCCTCATAGAAAAACATGTAAAACATACACACATGGCCAGGAAGCTTAAATCACCAGATCAAATTATTTAGACATACATTTGGTCCTTGAGCAACATGGTTGCAGTCCAGGTCAGGCTGGCTCCAAGACAGGAACACTATGGCAGGATTTCATGGAGCAAGACAACTCTCAATTCCTATAGAATGGAAGAAGAGAAAAGGAAAAGAGCCCTAAAAACAAGGGATCAATACCCAGATACATACCCCAAAACACCTCCATATGTAGTTCAGGTTGTTCTACTGGGATCCACAACAGCACAATCAAAGTAATGGGAGTAATCTATGTCAAGGCATAGATTGAACTCCAAAGGCCCACAGCAATTTGCTAACTTAGACCAAAAATGCCATGTGCAGACATTTTGTTTAAAATTATTGAGAAGAGAGGTGGACTCCATCACATTAAATGTTTCTGTTAATGTAAAAGAGAAGTTTTAGGATTCCCTTGGAAGGAGGCTAAGGTGATGTTAGAGTCACCAGGTAGCTTTAGTGGATGCTGCCCATGCTTTGTTATTGCTAAGTACGTCGCTCCACTATGGCCTTCCTGAGATTGGGTTACTGGGGTTCTGTCTCTCACCAGATTGTCAGCTCACTCTCCAGTATGCTTGCTCCTAGCACAAGAGATGGTGCTCTGATGCTCAGACGCTGCTGAAACTATCCCGATGGACTTAGAAACCTGGCATTGATAATTCTGTCACTGGGAACCCAGGTTTCTGAGAATGTACTGTCCAATACCACATCCTACAGTTCCACCTTACACCTTTGGGTTTCTGGTGAGGACTGGAACACATAATTTTCACTGACTCATCAACTGTGGTCACTGTACGATTCTCACACACTTAGAAGATGTCATGATAAGGGGAGGCAGTGGCAGTAGTATGTTTTTTTAGAAAGCCGCCCAGAGTAAAGCACCACAAAACCAGTGGGAAACATAAAGTGACTAAGCCAACTCCTCCCCCTTCCTCTGCTGGAGGTTAAAAGACAACATGGACAAAGTTTCAGAACCTCTGACCTGGGGATCTTTCTTGGGAAGATACAGCTGCTCCTGCTCCTGTTGGCTTTCTTTCTGTACCCCAGAGCAGAGGTAGGTGAGTGACCATCTCCACCCTTCAGAGGCCCAAGCCTATTCCACAGTGCTCATGGATATCCTGGCCCTATGCACACACCCGATCCTTCTCTCTGCCATCACTACTCTAAACATGAACTCCAATCCCACCAAACTGGAGAACCCTAGAGAGGACACTGCATAAGCTAACAAAAGCATTCGCAAGAAGACCCAGTGGATACGGCACCCTCAGGAAGCCCCATCTTGGACATCTGGAAAGGGGGTCATTCCTCAAAGTGTTTTCAAATGGTGAGAAGTAAAAAGGAGAAAATACCAAATGCTCCTGGACAAGTAGAATAGGCCAGTCATCCATGTCAGAGGTGGGAGAAGGCTTTGCCTTCATCAACTGCCTAGCAGGGATGCCCAGAGTCAGTGACCCCAGAATGGATGGAATCCCTGTCCTCAGAACACTATTTTTGCCTTTCTCAGTCCTAGTCTCTTTCTCCAGCTCTGCTTTCCTCCTCAAGACTTTAATGGCTCCTTTGATTTCCTGTAGAAGCCACAGAGCTGTTGTGGCCCAGGGCATTATCTCTGCTTTCCAGAATCCCATCTGCACTGTCCCACCAGTGTCATCCAGACACTAACTGTAGCTCTTCCTTCATGAAGCCAGTGAACAGTTCTGATGCACCCACCACATTTCAGGCCCTAGGAAAGAGGATAAAACCACATCCATAATACACCTGAAACCATTCCAAGAGGAACCATCACTATCCTAGACATCACAGAACTCAGAAGGGTTTTAGATACTCAAGGGAAATAAAAAGTCAGTAGAGGAATAAAGAAAAGCCCCACAGGGTTTATTTTCTCCAGATAGGTTCTCCAGATTTGATTCATCTCCAGTAAAATGGAGGAAAAAGATTTGTAGACCAAGATGTGATTTCCCTTGCTATCAAAAAGTAGTTGAGGCTCCTTTTTCTAGGTTCCTTCCCACTTCAGGCCATCCCAAGCCCCCAAATACCCAACAGTTCAGAGCCACCAGTAGATGCTTGTTCACTGACTCAGTGGCTAAACCCAGTCTTCTTGATTTTTCAGGAGAGACCATCATATCCTGACACAAAGCCAAACCCCACACCTGCCCCTACATGGCCTACTTTAAGATCAGGCCTAAAAATCTTGGAAATATGTGTGGTGACTTTCTGATACAAGAAGACTTTGTGCTGATAGCCGCTCACTGTTCAGGGAAGTGAGGAACAAAAAACAGCCCACAGTCTCTGGGAAACACTTCTCAGAGCCTTTCTTCCCAAGGAGCTTCCTGAGCTCATAGAGACACACATTCAGGAGGCTCATTGAGGGTGAGAAAAGGCCATCATGTCCCAAGGGAAAATAAGCAAGTTGGCACCAAAGAATTCCTGACATAAGGAAAATCAGGACAATCAAGCCTGATATGTTTAGCCCAGGATCATAACCATGCAAAGTAAAGCAGTTTCATGTGTTTTCCAAGAGGCAACTGACCCCTGAAACCTCTAGTGCCCAAGATCCAATATTTCAGCCTTAGTACTAAGAGGAAGGAGGCACAGTCATCCAGTCAGGTTGCCCTCTGTCATCTGCATCTGTAACCTTTACCAGCTGTAGCCAGCTCTTCACACCTCCTGGGCTATGTCCTCTGTTTCTCCACACCACCACTGCCTCCTCTGTACAGCCCAACAAAGGTCGCCCTCGGGGCCTACAACATCAAGGAACAGGACACCCAGCAGGTCATCCGTGTACTAAAAGTGCTTCCCCACGAGGCCTACTATAATCCTAAAATCTTCATCAATGACCTCTTGCTGCTGAAGGTAAGCCACACATCCTTGTGACTCTTGCTTTCCTCATGCAGTGTTGCAACTTCGACTGGGACTCTATCCCTGCCCTCTTTGCCATCATGTCCATCACACTGTCCATGCCCAGGAGCCATACACTGATCCAGACATTCTTACTTCTTTCCCACCAGCTGAAGAAAAAGGCCAACCTGACTAAGCTGTTCAGCCCTTCAGGCTGCCCAAGGCCAAGTCCCAGGTGAAGCTAGGTGCCCAGTGCCAAATGATTGGATAGGAAGATTCACCCCATGGAAAAGATTTCCAAGCACACAGAAGGAGGTAGAGATGGTAGTGCAGAAGGATGAGAAGTGCGAGGCCCTCTTTCCAAAGTATTATAACCGTGCTACTGAGATTTGCATGGGAGACACATAGATTAAAAATGCTTCCTTTATGGTAAGACTAGGTTACTGTCCACTCAGCTTTGGAGGAAGAAGTCTTTGGGACAGATCTAAGACCAGGAGACCCAAGCAGTAGGGATTCCTTCACCTAGCAGGCTGTGATGTTTCTCCTTGAAAAGAGAAAAGGGGAGCAGACTCAGCTTGGAGGTAACTAAAGCCTCTACCACCTTACCAAGGGGCCTCTGGTGAAGGAAACTCCACTGGAAGCTTCAGTTTGCAACACGCTGCCTGAGCTCATGTCACAGGCATGATAAAACTGTTTCCTAGGTGTGCAGTAATTAGAGCCTGTTGGCTCCTCTGAGCTGGCAGCCCTCTTAATCAATGAGTTCATCCTCTGTGCCTAGTGTCAGACCTGCTCATCAGCCTCCGTGGCCTGAAATCAATGGTCCTCACAACTCTACAGGGGTGAGGTCCAGACCTGGAGATAAAGACAAAGGCTGGCCCCAAAAGTGACAATGTCCATAGTCAGAGCTCACCAGCTAACAGCCCCAGGGGCTGTACTTACCTCTGATCCCTCAGAAGCAGACTTACAATCAGTACTGCATGAGGAGGTTTGGGATATTGAAAGTAAGAAGGTAGGCAGTGCCCTGGCTCACAGACTCTACTCACAGGGTGATTCTGGAGGCTCCATGGTGTGTAATAATGTGGCCCAGGGCATTATCTCCTATGAACCAAAGAATAGGATTACTCCACATATCAACAGCAAAGTCTCACAGTTTCTATGCTGGATAAAGAAAAACCAAGAAACAGAGCTGACTACAGGGAGCAAACTAAATCCCCTCAATGAACAACCATCTTTCCTGGAGCTGAATCTAGAATCACTCTAGAGCAGATGCCAGCAACTAAATAAATGTTTCATCTCAGTAAGAAGCCTGGTTTCTTGTTTGCTCACTTACTTTGGTTCATGAGGACCAACTCCATGCTAAGCAGGCCAGTGACACAGTTCGGATGATTTCTACCTCTCCCCTCCTTCTCCGCTCAATATCTTTCCAAATCCCCTCTTCAAAACTGTTAACCAGCTCCTCCTTGTATACTTTAGTTTCTCCACAGCCTCTCTTTTTGCAAGGGCTAAAGTTAAGCACTGAGGAAAATGTGGACAGATCTCATTCTGGGGCCCAAGGGGACATGTGACCTCTTTATGTGTCACATGCAGAGGGAAAGGAAGATAATTTCACAGGTCCAGAAGATCAGTCAGGCACCATTGTGAGGTTACCACTTGGCCCCATCAGGCTAGGTAGGGGAAGGGTATTCCTTAGAAGGACATTTCTCTCCCACAGGTTTGGGGATACACATGAAGTGCAGAGTAACCAGAGGCTCTTCACCCTCACCTGAAATTTGTTTCCTTCTCCATTCTCCTCTAAGATCAAGGCTAACCTTGGCTTATAGCCACCTGGTTGCCCATTTTTATCCCTTGAAAGTTGTCACAATCTACCAACTCGTGTCCTTACTAGATCACTGTGATCTGATGTTGTAACCTCCTGAAATCCCCCAGTCCAGGACATCAAAGCCAGTCCCCTCCTCACAAGTTAATGACATCCTGGTTCTGCCCTGGGTTGTGGCCTTTATTCCAGTTAGCCACTGTTCCCGCTGGACTTAGGACTCCCTTGCTTCCCCATAACTACACATACTCCTTTAACTCTTTATTCATGCCATGAATTGCACTGGACTTGTCGATTGAAATTTACTTACTAGAATTCCAATAATTTTTCCTGGGATTACAAACATAAACTCTTCCTGACTTTGACTACACTGGAACAATTTCTTTATAAGTGCTTACAAAGAGCTGGGCCGGGGGCTAGGGATTTAGCTCAGTGGCACATGTACCTGCCTGGTAAGCACAAGGACCTCATTTCAATCCCAGGAACCAAGAAAAAAAAGTGCTGGGCATTTGAGTCTCTGGTGAACATAATCAGAGAGCCCAGTGAAAGTGACAGTGTCACAGGCTTTACAAATTAACTCCCTCTCCATTCTCCAGATTGCCCTACGAGGCCTATGTGGAAAATCTCTGAAATAAAATATCTTATTTATATTTCTGTTTACAATTTCTACCAGTAGTATCACAAGATACTTCAGAATTGCATGAGATTTAGAAATTACCTTAGTCACATACTTTTCAGATGTGAAGCTGCTAAACGATTCAAAAGAGAAGATTTTCACATGGGGAGCTGGCAGCCAGTAGGTGAGAAGATAATGAGGCAGCCTTATTTTCATTTGTTTGAAAACTAGCAGATATAAATGGCTTCATACAAAATTAAATTGTAGGAACCATACATATCCAGTCAGCCTTCTGAGAACCATAGTCCCTGTCAATACTACAGTGCCTGCCTCTGCAGAATCAAACGAGTCAGGGAGGTTGCCACAGAAGAAAAATGGGGAAATACCTGTAATATTTAGGTCATCATGGTTACTGATACACCCATTATAACTAATATTACCCAGGCTACTCCTTGTTGAGATGTTCTTAGCTTACACAACACAAAGTGTATGGCATTTTGTTAAATAAGTGTCTCTGTGGGTGCTGGGTTTACCTTGCTGAACACTCCTACCACCTCCGGCCAAAGGATCTGGTCACTAATACTCCACACTGCCTGGCAGAATTTGGCTTGAACTTAATGCCTCTATGTCTCAAATATATACAATGCTACATTCTTTTGTGACTCAGAGTTAAATCTCACTCTAAGATCATGTAATTCTCAAATGCATTCCCTTTCCCATCTTGTTTACAAAACCATGCTACATCACAATCTCATAATGGTCTTGTTTAGCTTTATGAGGTAAAAATCAGCTTCTGATTTGGGGCTGAAAACCAAAATTCCTGCACCCAACACCTACTGAAGATCTGGCTCCTTCCTCAGAAAAAAAAAATTGAAAATACACAAAGCAAATCCCAAACAATAATAGTTTAGAAAGTTTCCCAGTCATATACATGAATACTCAAGTGTTCTATTTACTTTGGGGAAGTCAATTTGTAGTTTAAAACTCCTTTGAAAAATTATTACTCGAGGTTGGTCCTCATCTTACTCTAAAAGAGGAAGAAACAGATTCCCAGGAAAAGACCAAGATGAACAAAGATAATGCAGAAGTTAAGGGAGAGCCTGGACGGAGCCAGGTCCCCTAAACACCAGGCCTGCTAGCGGCCTTGGTCTTCTAACTCTAACTCCATGGTGACCACCCTCAAAAGTTTTGGCTCCATATCCACAGTCTTGGACTTTGCTGCTCTATTGGTCTTCCTGAAAAACAAGTCAGCTGTCATCTGCTTAAGTGGGCTACTACAATAGTTAGGTGATTGATCCTGATGTCCAAGGGAAGGTAGGATTCATTGAATTGACCCTTAGTGACAGTGAATGAAAGTCAATGGAAGGCCATCACAGTGGTATCCTGACTGCACCAGGTTACCGTGCTAGGACAGCTGAGTTGAGATCTACCAATTTGTGGCTTCTACTATACAAGGGAAGATAGTGGAAGTTTGCATTTTGACATAGATGTGCACTGTTACCTCCACTCTCCTTGACATACTATCTAAAGTTTCTCAGCCTCTTTCTTATCTACACATGTAGTTAGTAACAGGCATTTCCCACACTGGAGTTCTATATGACATATCTACAGTAGCTGGTGTATTCTCTGAAGCAGGGTAAAAATGAGTAAATATAAACTCCCATTGCTTTCACTGAGTGTTATTTTTCCTATGTTGGGAATTACCCTATCAAATAACATTTGTAAATTATTTCAGAAATTCTTTTCTTGGAGATTCTGGCAAGATGGCAGAATAATAAGCAGCAAAGTAAAAAGCCTCCCTGAGAGAAACAGCCCAGATGCTGGAATACAGCATTCTGAAGAAAACCAGAAGGAAAGAAATAGATCACCTTGATCCAGGAAGAAACTAAAGTGAAAAAAAAACAAAGGAAAGGAAAGGAAAGGAAAGGGAAGGGAAGGGAAGGGAAGGGAAGGGAAGGGAAGGGAAGGGAAGGAAAGCTTAAATGGAAGGCAGGAGCCATATGCGCTTTTACTAGAGCCAGCCCCACTTTGTGCAAAGCGCCCCTGGAATCCAGAGACACAGGGTCACAGTGAAGTTGATGGTAGGCAAGCCTGAAGGCCTCAGCAGGAAGACACAGTCACAAAGGGGATCAATGGACAAGAGAACTCCACTGGCTCATAGTGAGTGTGGGGGACTTAGTCCTCCTGCGGGAGTGGGCAATTGGCCAGGTGCCATTTTCGAGTCAGGATGGAGAAGCCTGGAACCAGAATGGCAGCTGGCTTCATTCAGCCACTCCTAGAGCAGAGCAGATTGGTGAAAATTGCTTGGACTGAGTCCTGCCCCTGTGCACAATAGTCAAGACTGAGTTTTCGCTAAAGCTAACCAACTCCACCCGCACAACACACAGTAATATAGTGAGGACTCCCAGTGTTTAACCAGCTCAGAAGGGAGTGGCCAGCCTGCCTCACCCCTGCTGATACTCCAGAATTCACCAGCAGATTGGGCAAAGCAGCAATCCCTAGACAGTATGCTTCAGAGTAATTATAACCAACACAGGATGTGCGAGGGACACCATTATCCATGTGTCTGGAAAAATCAAGGAATGTGAAGAAGGAACAAAAGGCAGTCTCCAGCCTCTAACCCAGCATTACTGGCCCAGGAGAGGTAAACACAGAAGACATCTGGGGTTGCACACCTGCAGTTTCCGAATCAACAGCATCTGACATAAAGAAACAACTTCAAGAAACTATAAAAGAATTTAAAACAGAAATATTAAAATAAGTAAAGGAAGATATAAGAAAAAGAATAAAGGAAATGCTAAACACCTCTCAAGAAGACAAAGATGGAAGAATAGAGGAGCATGTGAAAAGGAGGGAAACCTTTAATGAAGAATATAAAAAAACTTTAAAATACATGAAACAGATTCAAAGAGATTACCAGGAAATTAAAAACTCCATTGAAAGCTGGCAAAATTGCTTGAAAGAAACTAAAGATAGACTGTCAGACCTTAAAGACAGGTTTGCAAATTGCAATCAGAACAGGAAAGATGTCTTCAAAATAACAAGAAACCAGGAAATAACAATACAAAGCTTAGAACATGACCAGAGGATCTATAACTTAAAAATAAAAAATATGAGTGAAGAAGCATGGGTAAACATAAATGAAATACAAAGGCTATTTACATAAATAATCAAAGAAAACTTTCCAAGCATAGCAAAAGGAAATGATATTCATCTAGATATATGGGGCATACAGAACTCCACCTAGCTATAACTAAAAGACATCTACACCCAGACATATAATAATTAAGATCCCAGAAATTCAACACAAGAACAGAATATTAAAAGCAATCGGAGAAAAGAAACAGACCACCTACAAAGAAAAACCCATCTGAATCACAATAGACTTCTCAGCACAAACCATCTAATCAAGAGCTTGGAGTAAAGTATTCAAAGCCCTCAAAGAAAATAACTTCCAACCCAGATTGATGTACCCTGAAAAATTATCTCTCAAATAATGAAGAAACAAGATGTTTCCATGACAAAGAGGAACTGGGGAAGTTCATGACCACCAAACTAGCCCTACAAAAAATACAGAAGCTCAAGGAGATTGGAAAGACTCACTGAAAAAGCAGGAATGAAGGCAGCTTCCCAGTATCCTTAGGTCTTTGCAGCTTCACTTCAAGGATCTTCTCTACCTCTGTCTTTTGAAATTTTTATGGTCCTCAACCCCACCACACTACACTGCCCCATTAAGCACTGATGAAAGGTTGATAAGAGATCAGATATACAGCCTAGAACAATTCCTGAGAACAAAGATTTTGTTAGATCTAGACCATCAGGATGTTGGAGAATCCAAATTCATAATCTCATAGGTGGACTGTTAGAAAATTCCACCAATCTGAAAATCATCAGAAGCTCAAAGAGATTGGAAAGACTCACTGAAAAAGCAGGAATGAAGGCAGCTTCCCAGTATCTTATGGAACTCTTCTATCACTCAGCAGACCTTATCTCCTCCACATATGTGTCCAAGGTAGGAATTAGAAGACCAGCACTATCCTGACTTTCTCAGAACAGGAACAGAGGACTTAAGGTTTAGAAAAAGTCATTCTGGTTCCAAGGCATGCAGCCCTTGGAACCTAAAATGAGTTCCTCCTGCTGGGTACAGAGCACTCCAGATCCCATCTACATCCCTCACTTTCCCCAGTCTTCTCTCTAGACCACACTGCTCTCAGCCACCCCATCTTCAGATTTTCTTTCAGAGATCATCGGGGGTCATGAGGCCAAGCCCCACTCCTATCCCTATATGGCCTTTGTCCAGCATCTGATTGGAGATAAGAAGCACAGATGTGGTGGTGTCCTGGTACGAAAGAAATTTGTCCTGACAGCTGCACACTGAAACGGAAGGTGAGGAGGAGCAACCAGCCCACATTTGAAAGAACCAACAGGAACCTCTATCTTCCACGGGGACTGTAGCCTTAGGAGCTCCTGGGATACTGTTCACAAACCCATAAGAGCTCATCAGAAAGTAAGAAAAGCAAAAGGATCAAAAGTTCAGCTCAGTATCTGAATGTATGATAATAAACTTTATCAAGTATTCTGAGCCAAATGAATCTGAGACTGGAAAAGTAAAAGGGAGATGAAGGAAGGGGAGAAAAGAAGGAAACTGAATGTGTAAGGCACATGTACTAATCTCTTACAGTGAATGCAGTCCTTGTGTACTGCAAACATGTAGGAATAAAAGTCCAAAAAAATGTTTCTTCCCAGTCATGGTAAGTTAGCTACTTAGTGAGATCCTGTCTCAAAAATAAAAATAAATTAAAAAGCACTTGGGAGCTGTAGCTCAGAGAAAGGAACAGGGTTCCAAATGCCTTAAAGAAGGAAAGAAGACTTTTAAAATGAAAGGTGGAGAAATAGAAGAGGTAAGCTTTAGAGTCAGACAGTGACAGTACAGAACAATGACACAGGTGACAAGACATAGCAACCACACTGCCAAGCACAGCAGGTGCAGCCTGCCCTGCACAGCTCTTCTGTTATTTCACAACCTAAACCCATGCTCCTCTCTGTGCAGCTCAATAAATGTCATCCTTGGGGTCCACAACATCAAGAAACAAGAGAAGACCCAGCAGGTCATCCGTGTGAAAAGAGCCATCCCACACCCAGACCATGTTCCTGGAAGCTTCTCCAATGACATCATGCTGCTGGAGGTGAGGCAAACCTTCCTGCTGAACTTTCTGTTCTCATACAGGGTTGTCGCTCCCAGTGGAAATCTGCTCTTTTCCTCCTTGCCCTCTCATGGCCATCCCAATGTGTAGGTCCAGGGTCTATGGGGTCTATAACACAGGCTTATCTGGACTCTCTTGCTTATTCCCCATTAGCTGGAGAGAAAGGCCAAACAGACTAAAGCTGTGCAGCCCCTCAGACTGCATGAGGCCATGAGCCAGGTGAACCCAGGTGACACATGCCTTGTGGCAGGCTGGGGGAAAACCACCCTTTCGAATGATTCATTGCCAGCTACACTGCAAGAGGTGGAGCTGACAGTACAAGATGAACAAGAATGCAAATCTGCCATCCATGCCTACTCTGCTCTCACTGAGATTTGTGTGGGAGACCCAAAGGAAATGAAGATCTGTTCTGAGGGGAGGTTTCCACTGCCTATAGAGACAGAACCAGGGAAAGAGAAACTTCGTGGGAAGATAACAGTGGCCATATCCCATGCTCTGGTCCAGAGCTTGACAGCCTAGGTTCCCCAGCAATTCAGTGTTTAATCCATTCCCTTGGTGGATAGGAGTAGAAGTGGGGGAAACAGCAGTTAACCAAATTCTGTGTAATCACCTAGTATCTCTAGGATTGCACAGAAAGATTCAGATAGGTTAAAACTGGAAAGTCAGAGTTAGGTTAAAGCCACTGGTCTGAAGGAGGCAACCAGGCCTGCCCTGCCCTCATCTCATAATCACAGCCCCCTGACAGAGGTTCAAAGACCATCACCAGGAAGAGGCCTATTCCATATTTTCCTTCTTGTCCACAGGGTGATTCTGGGACTCCCCTTGTGTGTAACAACATGATCCAAGGCATTTTGTCCTATGCAGAAAAGGACGATACACCCCCAGTAGTCTTCATGAAGGTGTCCCACTTCCTGCCCTGGATAAAGAAGACCATGGGGCACTTTTAACAGCAGACATAAAATTGGCCTCCTCTGTGCTTCATCATCTTTACTGAGGCAGAGGAAGCCTCCTGTGAGCACTAGCCACTGCGCAGTGACAATAAATGGATTTGAAGAATGACTGTGACTGAAGTCCTATTTATCCCCGAACCCTGTTGAGCATGAAGCTACACTGCTGGCCATTCTGGCTGTGGCTTCTTCTTTTCTCCCCACTCTTCCTATTCCCTTAAGTCCATCCCATACATTTTCTTATTGATTACTCCAGCACATTTTGCTTAATCCTCAGCTATCTAGTATCTTTAGCATTAGGAAGTGTCATCTCACATACAGTCCCATGTCCTTATACTTCAACTTCCAAATATAAATCTCTGTGCTTTAGGAATGCCTTACCATCTCTGCGCCAGCAACAATTTGGCAGAGAATACAGTTGGGCCGTGAAGAGAGGTAACTCTAGAGACCCAGGAGGCCCAGGGTACTCAATTTCCTGTTTTGAGAACTGCTCTTCCCAGTGGGTCAGGTTTTTCCTGTTTAGGAGGTTGAGATGGCCCTCAGGACAACTCAGGCCCATTTCCTGTCCTGCCCTGGGCCAGCATGAAGTTCAGTCCACCTCGAGGCTTGCTGCCTGTCCTTTGCACACCAGCCCCTGTCTCCACCTGAGTTCCTCTGACCACCAGCTCCTTTCCTTTCCAGCTCCTGCAAGTTCCCAACTCTGTGTGATTCCCCTGTATCAGACAGTTCCAGAAAACCTGGAACTCTCCACTTCTACCTGGGCAGGGCTGGCTGTGCCCTGTTCCAATCCAGCATTCTCCAAGGCCTCAGGCATCACCTCCAATGAAGTCAGAGCAGCCTCAACCCTTTCATCACGGCCTGGCCTTGGAATCCAGTCTCTCCCTGCTTACAGGCATGTAAATCATCCTGTGAGTCAGTCCAGGGAAGCTGGACAGGAAGGATCACTTATCCCTCTATCAGCAAACATTCTTCTGATCTCTGTCTCTTTGTAGCAGATATATAATAGGCTCTGGTCTCACCTTTGGAAAACTCTCAGAAATGAGAAATTTCCTCTAAACATCCCTAAGTTCTCTCCTTCAACCAGTGCAGGTCAGCTTAACCCAAATAGATTTATATAGGGAATCCACTAGAAATCTTACTTTGAAAAACATTAAATTCTGTGTATTCTGTCTTGGTTGTGCACAACACTGTCAAATATATGATACTTTTGGTTCCAGAAGAGCAATGTGTGATGTTGGAAGAGCCATGCAGGTGCTCATAGCCATAGATGACCTGATTGTGGCCACTTGAGTCTGGGTTTAAAGGTGTGGGAGTGGACACAAGGCAGCCCAACCAGGATGAATTTCAACCTACAAACTTCCAAGCTGCTGCACTTCAGATGTGAGACAGTTGTGACCTACATGATCTTATTTAGGATCCCATATCACTCAAGCAGCTCTACTCCTGAGTGTATGTGACAAAAAAAAACTCATAATAGTTATGCTTAATCAAGTGATCCCAACTTCAAAAAGACTTCCTGTTACAGGAGTGGAATATCTTAGAGAATAATAGCAACAATTGCCAAGGAAGATTGCATTGATTTCAAAACATTTGCACAACAAAGGAATCTACAGAGTGAAGAGTAACACCCATCAAAACTTGGGAGAAAATCTTGGTGAGCAACTCTTCCAGCGGAAGGTTAATATTCAAATGCATAAAGATTCAAAATTTTAACCCCAAAAAAGTAACAACCTGGTCCTGGTGGTACATGCCTGTAATCCAAGCACTCAGAAAGCTGAGGCCAGAGAACTGCTGTGAGTCTGAGGCCAGTCTGGGTTACATAGTGAGTTCAAAGCTAGCCTGAACTGCATAGCATGATCCAATCAAAGAATAAATAAAACCCAGTTGTTACATGGGCAGATGAACTTTGTGGATATGTCCCAAAACGTACAAACAAATGATGAAGAAGTCCATAAAAGTGTATTCAACATCTTTAGACTTGAGTGAACTACATTAAGATTCCATTTAGCTCCAGTCATAATCATTATCAAACAATAAATGCTTCTAAGCACTGGGTAAGAATGTAGATTAGGACTGTTACCATGGAAATACATATTATAGTTCCTCAAAAAATTGAAAACTATACAATATTGTAGAAATAATATAGATCCAGCATACTCTAGTGGTACCTGTGTACCTATACTTTTTACAGTGCAATTCACAATAACTAAGCCATAGAAATAACCTTGGCCCTTGTCTACTGATTAATGGATAAACACAATGTGACATATATACACACTGGAGTATCACTGAGGCACAGTGCCATAAGAAATCATTTCCGGAAACTGGAAATCATCGTGTTAAGGAAAATAAGTAGGAATCAGAATGACACATATAACATGTCTTCTTTTAAATGTGGAAAATAAATAAAATGACATGAAAGTAGAGGAGAGGCTATTAAAGAAGAATAAAGACAAATGGAAAGGGGAATTAGTGGAAGTGGGAAATGATCAAGTATTCTACATGCTGATACCCATTCAGGATAATGCATGCAATAATAAAAAGATAGATGAATCTCTGTTCACAGTGGTAAGTTGCATGGTGGGATTAAGGCTGATAATGTCTCTTCTTTATCTTTGAATTTATCCTATATTCCTAATTTTATAATTATTAAAGTTCTTTAAAAAATTTTGTCAAAAAGATGCATTAAGTAAGTTTATACATGTATACTGTAGTCCTGCTTTCTGTCAGAGATAAATTTTTGCAGACAAAATTTAACCCAGTAGTCTATTTTTCACCCATAATCTAAAATGAGTGTTTCTGATGAGGAGATTTCCCCTTTTACTCTGAGTTCTCCTGTTTTGCACAATAAATTACATAGTCATCTATAATTAAGGGACCCAGACTCAGTTCCCCAAAAGATGGCTTCCAAGTTTCTCAAATTTATCTGCTACAAAGCTAGTTGGGGTGAGATGAGTCTATGAGATCAGGCATAGGAGAATGCGATGGTTCAGGGCTGGAAGGTGCCCGCATCATTTCTACTCATATCCATTTCCTACAAGAGTCACACAACACACCTAACCTCAAAGGAGGCCAGACAGGACTGGGAATATAGCATCACTGCACCTGCCTGACAGAGGCTGGACAGTGCAGACATGTAGTTCACCCATGTCCCTTGGAAGAATAGGAAATGACTTTCACTAAGCTTCTAGCTTTTCTCTGTAACTATGGTCCATAGTATTTGCCACTTATAAAGATGATGAGCCCTCCATTGTTTTCTTATGAAATGAATGCATTTCCATTATAGAAAATATTAGATAATGAAAAGGTAAAAATGAGGCACATAAAGTTCTTGTACACGTTGTCCTTTCCCCCTACACACACACACACACACACACACACACACACACACACACACAAACACACACACACAATTATCATGAAATTATATACATCATTTTGCAGTGTACATTTCCTAACATTAGAGGATACAAACATTAGAGGATACAAATTTCTCCATGTCTTTAAGCAGCCTTCTAAAACACTACTTTTACTGACCTGAGAGTATATTATCCCATGCATGTATCATCATCGGTACTTCTCTTCTCCTATTCTTGAATATTTTGATTATCTAATCATTTTGATGAGAGTCTCAGGGAATATGTTCACCTCATCTTCCTTTTTATGACACAGCAAGGCCCTATCTGGGGTGCAAATTATGGGTAAGCAGGACTAGTGGTATGCAAAAATCCAAAGCAGAAGTGAGGATAAAAGCCAGCAGTTGGTCTCTCAGACCATAGACCTCCACTTCAGAGGGGGGCCACTTCAACCCCAGCCCTCCCACCTTAGGACCCCACACCTCTACTTTTGACCCTGGACTTTCACCTCAGACCTAGCTAGAGAAGACATAGATTTAAAAAGTGCAGAGGCATGGGAAACTCATTGAAACCTTGAATGAACAATATGGGAAAGAAGCAGAAAACATGAAATAAATTAAAACAGATATCCAAGAATCAATAAATTCTATTGAAAGCTGTTAAACCTTTTATATGTAACCGATGATAGAATTTAGGAACTTGAGGACAGGATCACAGCTAATGATCATGAAAGGATAGAACTTTTAAAAATAGCAAGGCAGGGAGTGTGGATATAGCTCAGTGTCTCAGGCACTTTCCTGGTAAAGGTGAGGTCCTACGGTCAAACTCCAGTGCAAAAAAAGCAATCAACAAGGCAGCAAGAAATGACAATTCAACAGCTTCAAGATGATGCCAAGAGAAACAATATAGACTCTCAGGTATCAATGATGCAGGTGTCAATGTGAATAACATCAAAAAATGTTTCACAGAAGCAATAGTAGAAAATTTCCCAAACACAGGGAAAGAATCTGAAATGCAGATAACTGAGGCATATACAATGCCAAACCACCACAACCAACATAAGTCTACATCCAGACATTTTTAAGATCCCAAACATTCAGCATAAAAACAGAATACTAAAAGGTGATAGAGAAAACATTAGAATCATAACGCTTTTCAACACAAAATTTCAAGTTAAGACAAGCCTGGAGAGAATTGCCAGCCCTGAAAGAAAACAACTTTCACCCTACACTGCTATACCCTGAAAAACTTCCTTTGAAATTTAATGGAGAAATAAGATACTTCCATGACAAAGAATAACTGAAGAAATTCCTATCTACCAAACCAACCCTTGAAAGAGTATTGAAAGATGTACCACATAGAGATAAAAATGACTACAATTTCTGCAAGAACAGAAACAAACCACCAGACAGGGCAAGCAATTAAACAAGGAGGAAAGGAAGAAAATCAACAGCAGGAAAATAACATTACATCGTTGAGCCAGTACACATCACTTGTATCCACCAATGTTGTCTCAATTCACCTATAAAAAGAAATAGATTGATAGACAAGAAAAAGGATCCAACAACATGCTATATACAAAAAACACATTTCACTCAAAGGAAAACTTATAGATTAAAAGTCAGACAATGGAAAATAATATTCCATGCAACAGGAACCCAGAAAAAAGCATGGGTACCTATTCTAATTTTAGACAATGGAACCTTCAAACCCAAAATGAAGAAAAGAGATAAAAGAGGTCACTACATACTTGGTAAGGAAATAATTGAAGAAGAAGAGTGACAATCATAAACATATATGCACTAAATATAGGAGTACCTAACTATATAAGACAAAACTAATAAATATTCATAAATATATATGCACTAAATATAGGAGTACCTAACTATATAAGACAAAACTAATAAGTATGAAAAACCAATTAATCAACAACGCAATCATAGTAGAGGACTTTAATACCCTGTTGCAACAAAGACATAGATCAACTAGACAAAAATTCAGCAAACAAATAACAGAACTGAAACAAACCTGTGAGCAAATGAACTTAGTAAATGTTTACAGAGTGTTCCACTGAACCACATCAGAATACACATTCTTCTTAGCTGTGCATGGGACATTCTCCAAAATAGACCACATATTAGCACATAAAACATTCTTAAGTAAATCTAAAGGGATTGAAATTATCCCATGTGTATTATCAGACCATAGTGCACTTAAATTGGAAATTAATGCCAAATAATTGCAAACCCCGCTTAAACACATGGATTAAATTAAATAGTAACCTCCTGAACAATCAAAGGGTTGCAGATGAAATTTAAAAATACCTACAATAAGATTTTTTGAAAATGGCGGCTTGCTAGGGGATGGGGCAGGGAGTCTCTCTGGAGAAATCATATTAGAAGCTAGACTATGACAACATGGAGAGGGCCAGACAAATGGATAATTATTCTTATTAATCAAGACAGTGCAGCTGGAGGATTTAAAGTCGTGCTGAGACTGTGAAGGCTGATAACGGGAAGCTGCAAATCCCACACCTTTAAATCAACAGACTGACCCGTGGACCCAACAGGAAAAGCTGTGTTGGCTTTTGGTGACTGCTGGAAACTGAGACCTGGGGCCCCAAGAAGCAGCCAGGACTGCCCTGCTGCAACAGAGGAGATCATGAAAGGCTCTGGAGCTCTAAAGCCAAACGCTAAGCAGATTTCTCACCGTTCCACGCTTTGCCAGGAGGGTGGGAAAGTTGGGCAGCATGGTGTGTGGTGGACCCAGGAAAAGGACCAGCGCTGGACCTTGGTGAGTACTGGGGTCCCCGTGGCTGCTGGGGTTGGCCAGAGAACATCTTGGAACTGGGCAGTGCCCGCCACCACGGGGACATCAATAACACAGAGTCTGGTGGCAGCCATCTTAGAGTTAGGCAGAACCTACAGCTCGGTGGCATCACTGAGTCCCCCTGTAGGGAAGGCTGGTGGAAGACATCTTGAAATTGGGCAGACCCTGAGTACATGCTGGCTTCAGCGTCATACAGAGAACTAGTGGGAGACATCTTGGATTTGGGCAGATCTGCTGTTCTGGTGCTCCTGTCACAGAGAGGTCTGGAAGAGAACAGCTGGGATTTGGGCAGAACCCTGTGCCATAGTGACATTAGTCAGCTGCTTCTGGTACAAAGAGAACCTGCAGGAGCTACTGGGGCTAAACCAAGCCTCTGCTTGGGGCCCAATAAGCAGATACAAAATAGTCACAACTCAGTGACATCCAGAAAGTACAGCCTAATTTACGGATTGACTGGCGCAGAGGCTGGAGACTAGCCTGTACCGCCCCTGCATCCCAACCTACCCCAGATAACCGCAAATTGGGGAGGACAGCAAAAACTCAAGTCAGCACGCTTCTGAAAGGGCCTAAGCAATTTGGAGAGGGCCAGAGAATCCCAGGACAGTCTGAAAGAAACCAGAAACATGACAAGAGATAAAAATTTTTAAAAATCTCCAGCTGCCCATCATGAGAAAATAAGCGCAGGAGAAGTAAATACTGAAGAGAACAAGCACAGTAACCATCCATTGCTCGACACAGCATCAGCCGAAATTAAAAAGTACCTTCATGATCTCATAGAGGAATTTAAATCTGTACTCCTGATCCAAGTGAGGCAAGATATAAAGAGATTAATTAAAGAAATAACAAGCCCCGCCCAAGAGAACACAGATGGAAGAACTGAGGAAATCAGCAAAGAAAGAGAAACTTCTAATGAATTTAAAAATAACTTAGAATACATGAAACAAATACAAAGAGAATACCAGGAAACTAAAAACTCCATTGAACACTGGCAAAATGCCTTGACAGAAACTAAAGACAGCCTTCTGAAACTTGAAGAGAGATTTATGGCATATGATCGTGAAAGAAAAAGCCTCATAGAAATAACAAGGAACCAGAAAGAAGCAATTCAAAAACTAGAAGATGACAAAAAGATACATAACTTAAGAATAAAGAATGTGAGTGAGGAAGCAGGAGCAACCAAAAATGAAATACAAAGAATATTCACAGATATATTAAAGCAAAATTTCCCATGTATAGCAAAAAGAAATGATATCCAGATAAAAGAGGCATACAGAACACCAGCCTACCTACAACCAAAACAGATCTACTCCTAGACATATAATAATCAAGATTTCAGAAATCCACCAAAATAACAGAATATTAAAAGCAGCCAGAGAAAAGATGCAGATTACCTACAATGGGAAAACTATCAAAATAACAGCAGACTTATCAACACAAACTCTTAAGTCAAGAAGGGAGTGGGGAGAAATATTCCAAGTCTTGAAAGAAAATAATATGCAACCGAAGCTCATATACCAGTCAAAACTCTCAAAATTAATGGAGAAATAAGATACTTTCAAGACAAGGAGGAACTGTGGGAGTTCGTGGCCACCAATCCAACCCTACAGAGAGTGCTGAAGGACATTCCAGAGAAAGAGAGGAAGGGATACCAGGATTCCAGGAACAGTGGCAGAGAGGCCTCAGTGAACGGGCAGACAGTGGAATGAGGGACTAAGGTGGACAAATTATAGCAGAAAAGTGGAGTAGCAGACATGAGGCAGAGATGGTAAGCTATAGTCTTTAGTATAGACAGCTCTGAAACTCTATTTTAAAAAGGCAGAGGTTATTGTTAATGGTGTATAAGGATTTAAAAGACACAATAGTCTTACTGCCATATTTAGTTTGAATTTAATTTGTACTGATCTGTCCACTCATGTCAGATTTGAGGGCACAGACATCTTGACCCAAAAATAGCAGGTTATACCATGGTAACTATCCTTACTTTCCTATTAACTTAAACTGAAATCCTGCAATACTTACATTGTCTTACTATGACTGATCTTAATTGAATCTGAATCATAAGACTATGGGTTGGCCTTGGCTGATTTTATTTGAAATTGGTATGCCTGTTAGTATCAACCCCAAAAGTAGAGGTAACTACTCTGAGGATGACAAGATGTAAAGGATATCCATACTGGTACTAATTAGTAACAGCTCCCAAATCCTAATATGCTGTCAAAGTTAAGTTTTTATAAAAATAGGTGATACTATATTTAACTATAATAAGCCAGTGTTGTGGTCAAATCTATTGAAAATAACAAGAGAAAACATAGTAACTACGGAAGATCCGCTATATTGTGGTCTCATATGTCTTATCCATTGCATGTTTTTCTAGGAAATTGTTTTGCTGTCTTGCTATGACTTGTTATTCCCTATAATACAGAGAGGATAGATATATATATATAAATTCACACATGGGTTTTTTTTAATTATTTATGGGAACAGATTATATAATGCAAGATGTAATGAACAGATACTCTGAGGAATACACGCTAAGAAACCCGAGGCTAATTTTGTAGCATTATGATATAAATTCTAGCAATACTATTGTTCACTGATTAGAATGACATTGGACTGGTTTCTTGAGTTCAATTTCAGCATATGTAGAGAGGGGGACAGCTATCACAAAGAGAATGAGAGATGCAATGGTAGTTACTATTGTCTTCCCTAATTTGGAACTTGAGGACCTAAAAAGCCTCCAATGATTTGATTAGTTCTATAATATGCAATAAGTATATAAAGTGGGTGAAGATGGGGACAACTATTTGTAAGAAACTAGAGACAGATAGACAATGAAGATCTCCAGCAGATTTGCTTCGAAATCTGTATTTCTTTAAATTGTTTTTTTAACTGTTTTGTTCTGTTTTGATATGTTTAATCTTACCCTCTTTGAGATGTAAAACAAATGTGTAGGACTGATAACCATATTACTGAGCTTTTGTTTGATCATAGAGCAGAACGGTTTGTAGTGTCACTTTTTGAATGTCATTCTAAATACTTTAATTCTATAGCATAAACAGCTATTTCTAAGATGACAATGTGTAACTTATCAACCAGCAATTTCTTACTGCTTGTTTTTCTGTAAGTTTGTATTATTTCTACCTTTTTAATCACCATGTATTTTTTGTTTCCTTTTCTTTAAATAAAAAAAAAAACCTACAGTCAAGAAAATGCATATACAACATACAGAAATCTGTGGGATGCACTGAATGCATTACTAAGAGAAATATGTAGCATTAAATTATCATATCAAAAAAAACAGAATGAGCGCAAATAAACAACCTGATGCTACAGCTCAAGCTTCTAGAAAAAGAAGACCAAGTAAAACCCAAAGCTCATCAAAGAGAGGAAATTATAAAATTCAGAGCAGAAATTAATGCAATCGGGACTAAGAAAATAATAGAAAGAACTACTGAATCAAAGAACTGGTTCTTTGAGAGAATAAACAAAATTGGTAAATCTCTAGCCAACTTTATGAAGAAAAACAAAGAAAAATTCAAACCCACACAATAAAGACAAAGGGAAAGAAACTAATACACATCCCATGGAAATTCAAAAGATCATGAATATTTGGAAAATCTTTACTCACATAGGGTGGAAAACAAAGAGGAAATGGATGATTTCTAGAAACATATGAATTACCAAATATCAATCAAGAAGATATAACAATTTTTAAAAATCCAATATCGGCTATGGAAATGGAAAATGTAATTAGCAACTGAAGAACAAAAAAGCCTATGCCCTGATGGATTCACGGCTGAGTTCTACAAGATATTTAGAGAAGATTTAAGGCCATTATTTTCAAACTCTTTAATGAAATTGAAAGAGAAGCAATCCTCCCTACTTCATTCTGGGAGGCAAGTTTTACTCTGATACCAAAACCAGAGAAAGACCCAACCAAAAAGGAGAACTATAGGCCCATCTCACTAATGAACATTGATGCAAAGATTCTCCACAAAATATTGGCAAATAGAATGCATCAAATCATCAAGAAGATTATACATCATGACCAAGTGGGGTTTACCCTAGGAGTGAAGGGATGGTTTAAAATAGGCAAATCAATAAATATCAACAGAGCAAAAAACAAAAATCACATGATCATCTAAATAGATGCACAAAAAGCTTTTGGTAAAGTCCAACACTTGCTCATGATAGAAACAAGCCTACACAAACTCAGAATAGATGGTATCTACCTCAATCTTATAAAAACCATCTATGACAAACCAACAGGCAACATTATACAAAAGGCACAAACACTGAAAGCTTTCACTCTAAAATCAAGAACAAGACAAGGATGTCCACTATCACCACTCCTATTCAATATAGTTCTGGAAATATGAGCCAGAGCAATTTGACAAGAGAGAAAAATAAAAAGAATAAAGATAGGAAAGGAAGAAATTAAATTATCACCATTTGCAGATGATATGATATTCTACATAGAAGACCCCAAAGACTCCACTAAAAGACTCCTAGAGGAAATAAACAAATTCATCAGTGTAGCTGGATACAAAGTCAACACTCAAAAATCAATAGCTTTCCTGTACACACACAAAAAAATTCATGGAGAGAACTTATGCAAATATCATCTTGCAAAATAGCATCTAAAAAATGAAATACCTAGAATCAACCTAACAAATAATGTAAAAGACCTATATACTGAAATTTATAATACTCAAAAAAGGAGATTGAAGAGTGTATTAGAAAATAGAACGAAATTCTTTGCTCTTGTTAGGAAGAGCCAACATTGTGAAAATGGTCATACTCCCAAAACTGTTATACAGATTTAATCCAATTCCAATCAAAATATCATTAACCTACCTCAGGGATCCAGAGAAAATATTCCTAAAAATCATTTGGACAGAAGAAACCTAGAATAGTAAAGGCAATTCTAAGCAACAAAGGCAATGTAAGAGGCATCTCAATTCCTGACTTAAAATTATACTACAAAGCTAGAGTGCTAAAGATCATCATGGTACTGGCAAAGAAACAAACCTGAGGATTAATGGAACATATTAGAAGATGCAAGCACAACTACAAAGACACTCAGCCACCTTTTATTTGACAAAGGGGCTAAGCATTTTCACTGGGGAAAGGATAGCTTCTTTCATAAATGGTGTTGGAAGTATTGGCTTTCCACAAGCCCAAGACTGAAACTAGACCCAAGTCTATCATCATGCACTAACCTAAAGTCAAAATGGGTCAAAGAGCTAAATATTAAAACAGAAACACTAACTCTACTGAAAAAGGTAGGTAGAAATCTTTGAGACATAGGAGTAGGCAAAGAATTCATGAACACAACGCAAATCACATAGGATGTACTTCAAAGAATCAACAACTGGGATCTCATCTTATTAAAAAGATTTTGCACTTCAAAAGAAATGACCAACAAAGTGAAAAGAAAACCCACAGAATGGGAAAGAACTTTAGCCTGTAGTTCCTTAGACAAAGGACTTATATCTAGAACAATGTATTAAAAAACACGAAGCCCACCAAATTCAAAGACACTCTCCAAAAATGGGCATCTGAGATGAACAGACATTTCTAGATGAAAATATACAAATGGCAAATAAAAATATACAGAAATGTTCACCATCACTGGTCATTTGAGAAATACAAATTAAAACAGCATTGAGATTTCATCTCACTCTGGAAAGAGTGGCTACCATCAAGCAATCAACCTATAACAAATGTTGGTGAAGCTGTGAGAAAAATGAACACTTCTCCACTATTGGTAGAAGTGTAAATTGGTTCAGCCACTGTGGAAATCACTATAGAGATTCCTCAAAAAACTAAAATTAGAAGTCAAATTTAATCCAGCTGTCCCTCTCCTGGGTATTTTCCCAGAGAAATTGAAACTGTCATGTCACAGTGATATATGTGCACTCAGGTTTATAGCAACACAATTTGTACAATCTAAATCATAGAAACAATCAAAATACCCATCGACTGCAGAATGGATGAAAAAGATGAGGTATTTTTATACAATGGAATATTACTCAGCAATAAGAAATTATTATCTTGAGGCTTTTCTAGGTAAATGTAGGCAACTTGAGACTATCCTCATGAGGGAAATAAATCAGACTCACATTTGTAAATATCATATTGTGTAGTATAGTATAAAAACAATAATAATAAACTGAAAGAGTATTAAGATCCTAAATGTATCATAGCTATTGTAATAATGAAAAGGAAAGAAAGTGATCTAAAGGATATAACTGTTGTTTAAGTGTACAGGATAGATAACCATACTACCATGTTTTTGTTAGTTCATCAAACAGAATGATTTGTATTCTCACTGTTTGATTGTCCATTTTTATGCTTTGATTTTGTAACTTGACAAACTACTTCTAACATAACAATATATAATTATTTGTCAACTCATGATTTCTTATTTTTTTTCTTGGAATTCTGTATTATTTCTATTCTCTTCTCTGTTTTGCTTTTTTTTCTTTACTTTTTTTAAAAGCCAGTGGTTGCTCAGTTATGTGTTCCAGCATTGTGCCTTACAACACTGACACAAAGAATAGAAGTAAACAAGTAGGGCTTCTTTTTTTAAAGGGCTCTGAGAAAACCCCAGAACAGAATTCTAGTTCTATCTTTCACATCCAGAGGCCAAGACCGACCCCAAGCATGGCACAAATGTACCTCTAAACTTTTATTGAGTACACATTTCTGAAATCTGACTTGGATTTACCACACAACTGTAGACAACAGATGAATTTTACTACTTTTATTTTTCTCTGTTTGTCTGACTGGTTTTCCCTTTTCTGTCCAGTTGGACTTGTTTCACTGTTTTGTTTTCTCTTGCTTAGTTTTTATTTTTTGTTTTTTAAATATTTTGGCATTTTCTATCTTTTTTCCATCCTGTTTTCTTTTCTTTTTATGACTTAGATCTCTCAATTTTTTTTTCATTTTCTTCTACTCATCCACTTCCTCACTTACATCAATTATCTGGCTTTGTTATATGGTACTTTCATGTTAGTAAATACTGTCTCTTCTTCTCCTGGTTCACATCAATCCTTCTTGGCTTTCTCTTGCATTCTTTCCCTCTTGAGTCCTACAGTTTTCCAAAACCTGGGTAATCATCCTAGCCTTCTAGCATTGCTCTCCTATATTTGATCACATTCATCTCTATCCTGCCCACATACCCCTTTAAATCCTCCACACAATAGGGCAAAATCACTCTACTAAGTGGAAAATCATTCTTTGTATGAGCTGGATTTTGTTATATACCTAGAATTTGCTCCTATGGTTAAAGGTATCAGGCTAATTGTTACCACAGTGTATCTGTAGCTAGACTATGTTTAAGACTACTGTTATTGCTAACTGTGTTACATTAGGCAGGATGTCATACCTGTTCTATTTTTCCCCACTATATACCATTACCATTGTCCAGTAACAGGGAACTGAGTCCTCAGTCAAATACATAACAGCTTCTCATTCTTCATATATTGGGAAGGTAGGTTCTTGGGTTTGAAATAAAGACCAAGAAACACCTCTATCTAGAAGACATTCTGAGGAAAAGACCTTTCCTAAGGAAGGCTCAATATCAGGAATAAATCAATTTCCCTTCTAAAAACATATACATGCATCAACACAGAAAACAAAACAAAACAAAATAAAAAATGACAAGACAAAGAAGCAAAATGCAATCTCACTTACCCATCCCACACAGAACAAGGCCAGAGCACAGTGAGATACAGAGATTTGGAACAAAACCAAGGAACTTTCTGAAATGATAGCAACAAAAGTCAAAAACCAAATGAGACACAGAGTAGAAAAAAATAACCTCTAAAGTGAAGAAAGAAATGATGATTAAAATGCAGTACATTTAAGCTGACAAAAATTATTTAAAAAGTGCACAGGGAGATCCACCTCCCCGTTCCAGCTGTGCTCTGAAAACTGTGGAGTTCCAAGCAAGCAGGTGGGCACACACTGTCCCTGGAGCCCAGTCTGTTTGAGACCCTCTCACCATCTGGGTGCAGTGGAGCAGCTGGGTGGGTCTGAGGCACCTGCATCTGCCTCACCATGTGTCTGGAGGACTGTGGATTTCTAAGCAAGCAGGCGAGCATCACCAGTTCCAGAGGCCCTGCTTCCTGGGGTAAGTGCCCCATACACTCTCCCCCAAGCCCAGCTTGTTCAGGACCCTCAAGCCTTCAAGGTACAGTGAAACACCTAGGCAGGTTGGAGGCACCTACATACATCTGCCCATTCCCACTGAGCTTGGGGAACTGTGGAGTTCCAAGCAAGCAGGTGGGCACCCACTGTCCTCAGAGTCCAGCTCGTTTGGAACTGTGGAGTTCTAAGCAAGCAGGCGAGCGCCACAGGTACCAGAGGACCTGCAGCCTGGGGGAACTGGGTGCCAGAGTCCCAGGAGCTTTGAACATAGAAGTGGATTTCCAACAGACCCTGAGGAAACCTTCAAATAACACTTGAAGCACAGAAATATAGGAAAATGACAAAAAGAAAGACCAAAGTACAACCTCAAAATTCCAGCCACTCCCAAGAAACCCTAGGAGCGATGTAAATAGAAGAAAATATATGCCATACACCTCAAATATCAGACACAATATCTACTGAACTAAACAATAAATTCATGGATGATTTAAAGGAATTCAAACTTGAAATAATCTCCCAGGTAAAAGAAGAAATGATAAAAGAAATGAAAGAGATTCTGAGCATATCTAAAGAAAACACAGTTTAAAAATTGGAGGAACTAAACAAAAAGATAGAACCCCTAGATGAGCAATATAAGAAACAAACAGAATACATAAAGCAGATGCACAGAGATATACAGGAAATAAAAAACTCCACTGAAAGCTGTAAAAACCAGCTAATGAAAGTGAAGATAGAATTTCAGACCTTGAAGACAGGATTGCAGCTAGTGAAGAGGAAAGCAAAGATCTTTTAAAAATAACAAAGAATCAGGAAATAACAATTCAACAACTGCAAGATGATGCAAAAAAACAACATAAGATTGATAGGGATTAATGAAAAAATGGAACAACATAAAGGATGTCAAGAGGATATTTAGAGAAGTAATAGCTGAAAATTTACCAAGCATGAGATCAGAAACTGATGTCAGGTTCAGTGAAGCATGTAGAACTCAAATAGTCATAACAAAAATAAAACTACACCTAGACATATGATACTCACTATCCCAGAAATCCAACAACAAGAAAGGATTATTAAAAGCTGTCAGAGAAAAATGATAGATCACATATAAATGAAAACCTATCAGAATCACAGCAGACTTCTCAGCACAAACAATAAAGTCAAGAAGAGCATGCAGTGAAGTATTTCAGATTCTAAGGGAAAATGATTTCCAACCTAGACTGATGTACCCTGCAAAACTATCATTCAAAATCAATGGTGAAATAAGATACTTCCATGACAAAGAACAGCTGAAGAACTTCATGATCACCAAGCCAACCCTGCAAAAAAATATTGAAAGACAGTTTAGATACACAAGGAAAAAAAGCACTAAGCAAAGCAGATAATTAAACAGAACAGAAAGATAAAAATGCAACAGCAGAAAGATATAACAACAATAAACCAACACATAACAGTTATAACCATTAATGTAAATGGTCTCAATGCACCAATTAAAAGAAACAGACTGGCAGAATGCATCAAGAAACAAAAACCAACCATATGAAGTTTACACGAAACCCATCTGACCCAGAAGGATACACACAGAATGAAAGTAAAAGGTTGGAATACATTAATTCACACAACAGGAATCAAAAAAAAAAAAAAAAAGCAGGAGGAGCCATTCTCTTTGCACATAATGTAAACTTTAAACCAACAATGATCAGAAAAGACAAAAAAGGTCAATACATACTGGTTAGGGGAAAACTGCAAGAAGAAGAAATAACTATCTTAAATATATATGCATCAAATTCCAGAGCACACAGGTATATAAAACAAGTATTAACAGAAATGAAAAATCACATCATCAGTAACACAATTGTAACAGGAGACCTTAACACACCATTGACACCAAGGGACAGATTAACAGACAGAAAAGCAGCAAAGAAATAACAGAACTAAATCACTCCTGTGAACAAATGGGCTTGATAGACATATACAGAATGTTCCACCCAACAACATCAGAATACACATTCTTCTCAGCAGTACATGGGTCATTCTCTAAAATAGACATATATTATCTCACAGAACATATTTAAATAAATGCAAGAGTTTAAATCATCCCTTGCATGTTATCAGATCACAGTGCTTTGAAATTAGAAATTAATGATAAAAGATACTGCAAAAATCCCACAAACACATGGAAACTGAATAACACACTCTTGAGTACTCAGTGCATCACAGAGGAAATTAAAGCAGAAATTAAACAATACCTACAAGAAAATGAAAATACAGATACAACTTACTGGAATCTGGGGGATGCAGTGAAAGCCGTCCTCAGAGGAAAATTTATTACACTGAGTTCCCACATCAGGCAAACAGAACGAATACAAATAAATAACCTGATGCTACACCTCAAAAAGCTAGAAAAAGAAGAGAAGTCAAGCCAAAAGCCTAAAGAAGAGAGGAAATTATAAAAATCAGAGCAGAAATCAACGCAATAGAGACTAAGAAAACAACTCAAAAAATCAATGAATCAAAGAGTTGGTTCCTTGAAAGAATATATAAAATTGATAAGCCCCTAGCCAACCTTATTAAAAGACAGGGAAGAAAAGCTCAAATTCATGAAATAAGAAATGGAAAAGCTGAAATCACTACAGACTCTAGAAATACAGAATATCAAAACCTATTTGGAAAACCTCTACTCTCAAAGGTTTGATAACACAGAAGAAATAGACAGATTCCTAGAAACATATGAAGTACCAAAGCTAGATCAAGAGGATGTAAAACTGCTGAATAACCCAATCTCTAGTAATGAAGTTGAAAACGTAATCAAGTCCTTACCTACAAAGAAGAGCCCAGGCACAGACGGATTCACTGCAGAACTCTACAAGAAGTACAAAGAAGACCTAATGCGGACACTCCTCAAACTATTCAATGAAATTGAAAGGGAAGCAATCCTTCCTAAGTCATTTCTGGAAGCAAATATTACTCTAGTACCAAAACATGAGAGAGACCCAACTAAAAAAGAGAACTACAGACCAATCTCCCTAATGAACACAGATGCAAAAATCCTCAATAAATTATTGGCAAATAGGATACAGCAAATCATCAAGAAGATTATACACCATCACCAAGTGGGATTCATTCCAGGCATGCAGGATTGGTTCAACATACATAAATCAATAAATGTAATCCACCATATCAATAAAGCCAAAAGTAGGAATCACATGATCATTTCTATAGATGCAGAAAATGCCTTTGATAAGGTCCAACATTCATTCATGATAAGAACTTTACAGAAAATTGGAAAATTGGTCTTTACCTCAATATAATAAGGCCATCTATGACAACCCAACATCCAGTTTGCAATGTGTGATTGTGAAGGGAAGATTTCTTAAAAATAACAAGGAACCAGGAAGAAACAATACAAAGGTTAGAAAATGACAAGAGGATCTATAACTTAAGAATAAAAAATTGAGTGAAGAATCAGTGGTATATAAAAATGAATTACAAATATTATTCACAGATATAATTAAGGAAAACTTCCCAAGCATAGGAAAAGGAAATGATATTCAGATATATGAGGCATACAACGCCAGCCAGCTATAAACAAAACATGTCTACACCCAGATATATAATCATCAAGATCCCAGAAATTGAACACAAGAACAGAATATTAAAAGCTGTCAGAGAAAAGAAACGGATCATCTATAAAGGAAAGCCCATCAAAATCACAACAGACTTCTCGACACAAACCATCAAATCAATAAGAGCTTGAAGTGAAGTAGTCCAAGACCTCAAAGAAAATAATCTCCAACCCAGATTTATGTACCCTGAAAAACTACCTCTCAAATTAATGTACAAACAAGGTGCTTCCATGACAAAGTGGAACTGGGCGAGTTTGTGACCACCAATCCAACCCTACTCTAACGGATATAACAGCAAGTGTGTTTAGGTGTGTTAAATAGCTGACTATATTAATGTTTTTGGATCATTGAACACAGCTGTTTGCAGTCTCTCTGTTTGAATGTCTACTTTGTATTCTTTGATACTGTGATTTAAGCAACTATTTCCAAGATGATAATATGTAATCTATTAACAGGTGATTTCTTACTGTTATGTTTTTTTTTGTAGTTCTGTATTATGTGTAACCTTACACTGCTTTGTTTTGTTTTGTGTTTTTCTCTTTTTCCTCTTAAATAAAAAAAAATATTGAAGGACATTCTAGAGAGGTAGAAAAAAAGCATCAAGGTTTCAGAAACAGTGGCCTCAATGAACAGGGCAGACAGTTGAGTGAAGGGAAAAAGTAGAAAACAAACAGCAGAAAAATAGCACAGCAGAGATGAGACAGAAAAGGTTGGCTATAATCACTAAAATAGATGGCCTTGATACACTAACAAAAAACAACACAGGCAGAGTGGATCAGGAGATAGGGTTCATCGAGATGCTCTGTATGGGAAATATAATCAACCTGAAAGAGGGTTTATGGACTGAAAGTCAAAGATGAGAAAATAATGTTCTGGTTCTATAGGGAACCAGAGAGAAATAGAGGTAACTTGCCCAGTAGCTGCACATAGGCTGGAAAGACATGACACTTTTGTGCAGTGGAAAAATACTCAACTATAAGGAAGAAAAACCTTGAGGCTTTTATAAGTAAAGGAATACAACTTAAGATCATGCTGAGGGGTAAAAAGATGTAGAACCACTTAGGTTAATAGCTGGCTGCTTCCCTAATCTAAAAACTAAAGGAGTTAATGGATACAAAATGTACAGTGCACCCTGTGAAAGTAAAATTGTCTAAAAAGGGAAGGCAGAGGACATTGTTAATATTGTATCATGATTTAAAGCCCACATTGTTCTCATTGCTCTGTTTAGTTTGGTTATATTCCATTCTAGTCTTTCTACTTGTATTAGATTTGAGGGCACAGACAGCTATTCCAAAAATAGCAGGATATACTACAGTAACCATCTTTAATTACCTATTAACTTACTCTGAAGCCCTGTAATACTTACACTGTCTTATTATGACTGACCTTATTTGAATCTAGTTTGTTAGATTGCTGTCTTGTCTTGACTGATTTTATTCACATCTCTTATGTTTGATAGTATCAATTCTGAGAGTATATACAACTACTCTGAAGATGATAAGATTCACTAGGATACCCATTCTGGTTTGACTATTACCTGCATTTGGAGTCCTGTAATGTTTCCAATGCTTAGTTTTTATTGGTATTGTTCTGTACTGCTATGTTCAATTTTACTATGCCTGATGATCTAAACTATTCTATTGAGGATAACAAGAGACATCATAGTAACCATTATAGATCAACCTTGTATTGTGGTTTTAATCATGTACTATGTTCATCCTTTTGTTTTGAATGACCCCATTTTGTTTTCCTTCTCATTTGGTTTTATTGTTTTCAAAATAAAAAATAAAGTAAGGTTGGGCACTTTTATACAATGGAGTACTACTCAGCTATAAAGAATGACCACATTGAAATATTTATAAATAAATGAATGCAACTTGAGACCATACTCATTTGTGAAATAAATCAAACTCATGTGTGTAAATACTGTAATTGTCTCCCTAGTGTAAGAAATGGTAAGAGTACATAAGATACAAAATCATCAATAAATAAAGTAAAAGAGTAAGAATATGCTCAAAGGAGAAAAAATAATGCCACAGCGAAAAGGAGGAAAAAGAAACATGAATGAAAAAAAAAATATCTGAATTTGTATAAGCACATAGTATAGCTAAGATGATTCTACTACAAATTCTATAAGTTCTTGGAACAAAACAATTAACATTCATAGGATTGGAACAGTTTGGCATGTTTGTGTCTGGTATTCTGAGGAACTCTTTTGAAGATCATGATGTGAAGTAACAATGTTAGTTATGTCCACACCACTTGTTTTGCAGGCCTATATTTTCATTCTGTTGGGCTCTTTGTTATTGTTATTTACTTGTCTTGTTTCTTTTTAGTTTTTCTAGTAATTTGTTTTGTTTTGTTTTTTCCCCTAGTACAAAAAGCTTAGGTATACATGTAGAGGCTTGTACATGCACAGCACTTCTCCTAAACAGTTTATGAGAATTGAGTATATTATGCATGATAGAATGAACAGCTACTTTGAAGAAAAAGAAACATTAAGGTATCCATTGTGATTCCATATCGTCATGCTGTGAAATCCAGTAATGCTTTTATTCTCTGTTTAAAATGGTTTTAGTCTGTTTTGTATTATTTAATTTCATCATACATGAAGGTGTAAACAGCTATTTTGAAGAGAACAAGAGACATTACAATAGCCATTAGTGATTTACTTATTCTCTGGTTTTGAAGGCCTGTAATGCCTTCATTACTCTCTTTTGAAAAGTTTTACACTACTTTGTTTTGTAGGAATTCACTGTGTGTGAAGATGTAGAAAACTATTTAGAGGAAAACAAGAGACATTATGGTAGCCACTGTAGATCTCCTGCTGTCTTGCTTTGAAATCTATGTCACTTACATTGTTTTCTTCTAACCTGCTTTGTTCTGTTTTACTGTTTTCTTTTACCTTCTTCAAAATAAAATAAAATAATAATAAATTTTGAGGTATATGTACAATGGAATGTTATTTGGCCATGAAGAGAATGAAATCATGTTTTTTGCAGAAAAAAAGATGGAACTGAAGGTGATCGTGTTAAGTGAAAATATATCTTTCAGAAAGACAAATATTGTATGTTTTCCATAATGTGCAGAATCTAAAACATTACATGAAAGTAGAAGGAAGACTATTATTTGATCACAGAGAAGAAATAAAGAGGAAAAAATAAAAGTTGTAATGAAGGCACTATTGTGAATGGGAAAAGTTATTAAGTATGTCATTAAGTTATTATGATGCTGACGAATTTATTGAGTAACAATGTGTGCAGTACACTACATTACTTGAAAAAATCAAGCTAAAAAATTCTATACAGGAAAATCATAATTTATTATTTTCAAGAATGCATTAATGTAGAAATATGAAATCTTTAAGAATAGTTTTCACTAACTGTTTAATGGCTCTGAGAATGAGAGGCTGAGCACATTTTCTCTTAAGAGTATTTTTGACTTGACTCTACTATGAAACATTGTAAGCAGAACAAAATAAACTCTCTGTGCATGAGGTGATTGGTACATTACTTATCTTGATTGTAGCAATCATTCACAGTGTACAGCTATCCGAAAACGTGATGATGTGCAGCTTAAATATATTTGATTTTCTCAATTATATTCAATAAAAACATTTAAAATTATTATATCTTCCAAAAGAATTAAATGGATTGTCCTCATGGAAGGACTGTACATGTCCTTCACAATGCTATTGCCTTAAAATTGTATTTTCTGTAACTTTTCGGTCTATACTGATCTTCTGTTGATTACTATGCATACTTCTACTTTCACTCTCCTTTTAACTTTTGCAATTCATCACACATAACACATGTTTGTATTTTTTTTTATTCCCACTGTGAGTATCTTGGGCTTTTACTAGGGCATTTTGAATACTAATCTTTTATATAGTTATTGACATAATTATTTTATGTCTACTCTTATTATATGTTCCTACTTTACTTATACAAACTGTTCTATAAAGCTTGATTGGCTTGCTTGTTTGTTCATTTGCTCATTTCTTTATTTTAAAGAGCATTTTTAGGCCTAGAACAAACTCTTCAATTTTTAAACAGAAATTTTAGGTTTATAGCAAACTGGAGAGGTAAATACAGAGATTTCCCTCAAATCCCAGACTCCACCCATGTGCAGTCTACCTCATTACCAACATTTTACCCTGGTGCTGCATTTGTGACAACTGACAATAATACAGTACAGTAATTCTACTATTGGGAGAACATCCTGCAAACAGAAAGGAAAGTACATGCACAGGCACACACACACACACACACACACACACACACACACACACACACACACAGAGCTATACACTGAACTCTCAACATAAGGATCCTAGTTTCAATATTACTCAAAATTCTCAGAAATTAGAAATAGCTTGAATGCTAACAGATTAGGAAATCTGGTGTATTCACATAATATAGTATTATGAACGTGAGACAGGATTTTTAGGAGCCCTATGGAAAATGAGGCAAAAAACACTGAACAGTTGTTTATATCCCCTCACTTTCCCAAAAGAAAACCACTAAATATAAAAAAAAACAACTTACCTTGATAGGCTGGCAATGATTTTCCAGGAAAACAAGTACTTTGTATAGCCTGCATGTGAATAAACATCTATCCAACCTTATCAGACACCAATGAGAAATACATATGGTAAATCCAAATTGAAAGGACACAATAAGCAAGCAAATCTATTCCACTTGCATATCCTCAGAAGACTGAGACAAGTATATAAATGATATTCCTGAGAGCATTGTATGCACTAGGGGGAAAGTGAGTAACCTGCCAGGAGGCAAAAGGGAAATCACTCAAATAAATCTGTTCAAAAGCTACCTGTAACGGACCAAAGAAAAGTAGCCAGCTGAAATGATGATAGAAACTAATACAACCTGATAGTCATGTATGATTAAGAAAACAACTTAGACACTGTTGTGTGAAGCAGGACCACATTTTTATTTTTCTGTCTCCTCTGCATTGAGGAGAAAGAGAAGCCCAGGCAAAGTGCACATGATTTCGCCTTGTCGGGACAGCCAAAAATTCTGGAGAGCTAGGAAGCTGACACACTGCTTACTTCCCCCATGCCCAAACTGTTTCTCAAGTCCATGGTCTTTTCTGTCTGTCAATTTGGACCATGCAGACCACATGTGTCCAAACGTTTTCTTTATCTTTTGGTTTACAGTGAGTAAAGAGAAATGTTCTCGGGTTTCATTTTAAGTCTATAATATAGCTAATGTATATAAATATCAAAACTGATTTATATTTTCCTTTTAACTTTTTTTAAAGGGACAACATAAACATAAAACTAATAAGATAGCCTGGTTTTGTGAAACTAACTCATCTATACCTGATTCAGTGAAAGTGGTTACAATATTCAGTGAGTTTTCAAGATGCTTCTCAGGAAATTTTGATATACTTTTATGTTTTCTGTGTTCCATCCCTGTAAATAGTTCACAAAGACCCTGCCTGTGGTGAGCACAGGGTGTAGAGTTATCACTGCGCTGTGTCCTCGCCTACAGAGCTCCTCTGTCACTTATACAATCTGTGCCAGAGCACTGTGCAGTCAAGGCATGAAAAGCAGTGCCAAAAATCACATAAAAATGCTACAAGTATATTTTCTTGTGGGGCTGCTTTGCAGAGCCATTTATAGCCTTCGGGCCATGAATTAAACACACTTGCTTTTCAAAAGCTCCCAGCCTAGCACCTCACTTTCAAAATGATCTTGACCTGAGCCAGTCCCTCTAATTCTTTTCTTCACACAATACTCCCTAAGCACGTCTAGTGGGACTTGTATTTGTCTAGTGGAATAACAGGGACTTTTATTCAGGTAGGTCTTCTTCCTGTCTCTTAACTTGTCTGAGAGGGATTCTAAGAAGTCAGTATTTGTTGGCCCCAGAACAATCTTAGAGAAAAATCATGCAAGAACTTTTCCCAGAGGTCTCAGTTCCACCACATAGCTCTGCAAGCAAAACTCTCATACTCAGCTCAACAACCCTCATGAGCTCAGGATACGATGAGCAAGCCACTCGCTATGCAGCTTCAGCCCTGCTTCATCAATAACAACATAGCCTCTGCTGCGAGATTAATGTTGCCTACCCAGGTTATAGCTACCTTTAGAATAACTACAAGATTTGTGTGCAGCGGGACTGAAAGCACCCATTTGTTATTCATCAGCAAACAGTTATACAACTAGTGCCAAGTGCTGGAGATTGAAAAGCAAGCATGGTGGGCATCCTAAACACCTTCACAAACTTACAGCCATATGATATTGTGCCTATGCCTTGTTTCATCCAGGTTGATCACATTAGCCTGAATCTGTCTGAGAAATACACATAAAGGAAAATCATTTAAGGACAACAGCATTCATGTTTCTTACACTTAAAATGTCCATGAGCATTCTCACATTTTAACTCAGTAGAGCAAGTATAGAATTGGAAACACTGTGTAGATCTTTTTGTCTGAATGTATCCAAATGTGTACTCAGTGGAGCCCACTGTGAGATACAAAGATGCAGGGAGGAAAAAACAACCAGAGCAGTCACATTTTATGGTTTACCTCAAAGTGTAGTGCAAACCCAAACATGGAAGACATACCACAGAATATTACAGTTTTTTTGTTGTTGTTGTTGGTTTGTTTGTTTTGTTTTTGTCGTTTTCCTTTTTATCGGTACCGGGGATCGAACACGACTGCCTGCTTGCAAGGCAGGCGCTTATGCCTCTGAGCTAAATCCCCAGCACAATATTATGCTTTTAAAGAACACTAGATTCAAAGAAGCTCACATAGCACCATAAAATTGAACAACAGCCCTAACCCACAAACCATAATGGTTAATGCTACATGTTTCCTTTCCAAGCCCACAGTGACCTCTCTAAGTCAGACAACTCTTACCATACAGGTCACACTTGTGCTATGAGACAAACCATTGACATGGTGTCCACGTTTTTAGGCCAGTTTTGGCTCAAGCATAGCCAGCAGTCATTCCCTGTCAGTTCTGATGCCAACTCGAGTGTTGTTTAGTTACACTTGTACACAAGGACCCCTCATCCAAAATGCTCACACACCACCAATACAAAACTCATTTTCACATTGGGACAATATCTTTTTCTAGGTACCTGCCACCTAGCTTCCGACTGTTTATGAAGAACCTCGTAGTGGAATATCCTAATGACCCTAGTCATCTTCATAATGAGGGCAAATCCACTGACTTCAGAAATTCTACTTGAGTGGCAAAATGACTCCTGAGACAAAGATCTTCCAGGCTATGCTTGAAAAGGAAAAAATGAAGGCATACAAACAAGCAAAATCATATAAAAATGATACACATGAGCATACACAAATATAAATGTACATGTATGTTATGCATATGTAATCATACCCAAAAACACATTTAATATGCATACAGGTGTGGCAATATATATGAAAAAGTACAGATACACAGTTAGAGAGAACTATTGCATTTAGAAATTTTTTTTTTTAATTTAAGAGGAAAAAGTGAAAAACACAAAACAAACCAAAGCGGCATAAGGGTACACGCAATACAGAACTACAAAACAAAACAAAACAAAACAAAAAAACATAACAGTAAGAAATTACCTGCTAGTAGATTACACACTATCTTCTTGAAAATAGTTCCTCAAATCAAAGTATCAAAGAACACAAGGTGGACATTCAAACAGGGAGACTGCAAACAGCTGTGTTCAGTGTTCCAAAAACATTGATAAAGTCAGCTATTTAACACCCCCAAACACACTTGCTGTTATATCCGTTAGAGCTCTTTTTCTTTTTTTTTCCCCTCTCTTTTTTACAACAAAATTTACACATCTTGGATTTTATTACTCCTTAGTGCTTATTACTTTCTTTGGGGGCGGGGGGAAGAATACAGTCAAATATAGCAAAACAAAGCTGTCAGTCAATACCAAGGATAGACATAGCACATGGTGTAGAACAGAGTACAAGTTTATCAACAATGGTTATCAACGTTGTCCCTTGTTTCCTTAATAAGAATTGTTTATCTTATTAGATATTATAAAGTTGGACAAAACAGTAGAGAACAAGACCAATAAAACTTAGGCATTGTAAACATTACAGGACTTCCAAAGGAGACAATAGTCAAACCAGAATGGGCATCTTTGCGAATCTTATTGCCTTCAAACTAGTTGCCTATGTCTTCAAACTTGATACTATCATATAGAATGGAACAGAGTCTAATCAGTCAAAACAAGATTGTGGGAGTACTACAGGACTTCAAAACAAGTTAATAGGAAATCGAAAAGAGTTACTATTTATATATCCTAATTTTTTGAATTTTTTCTTTAATTAAGACAAACATAAGAAATGACTAAATAATTTTTTTGAAACAATAAGGGGGAGATTGAGATAAAACAGGACATAACAATATAACAATAGAGCTCACAGCATGACTGTTTCAACAACCTAGTACTTCACCACCTTATAACCTGACTTAATAGTAGTTACCATAGTGTCTTTTTCCTTGAAATATTTGGATAAAACTTCATATACTCTAGTTTCAAATATTTTCATATCAAGAAGCCCAGAAAAAAGCCTTTCTAATTAATGAGTGAAAACTTTATAAGGCTTTAAGGCCACCTAATGGGGAATCATGATTACCACATATTTTTATATATTTGAATCATTATTTACATTAGGGAAACTATTCGGTATTCACACATGCGAGATTGATTTATTTCACTAATGAGTATGGTCTCAAGCTGCGCCCATTTATTGATAAATATCTCAATGTGATCCTTCTTTATAGCTGACTAATACTCCATTGTATAGAAATACCACAACTTTTTTATCCATTCCTCAGTTGATGGGCACTTGGGTTGTTTCCAAGATCTGGCGATTACAAATTGTGCTGCTATAAACATAGGTGCACATATATCACTGTGGTATGATGCTTTCAGTTCTTCTGGGAATATGCCTAGAAGTGGAATAGCTGGAATAAATGGGATTTCCAGTCCCAACTTTTTGAGAAATCTCCAGACAGATCTCCACAAAGGCTGTAGCAGTCTACACTCCCACCAGCAGTGCAGGAGAGTTCCTTTTTCCCCACAGCCTCTCCAGCATTTGTTGCCGGTTTTCTTGATCCTGGCCATTCTTTCAGGAGTGAGATGATATCTCAGTGTGGTTTTAATTTGCATTTCTCTAATGAGCAATGATGATGAGCATTTTTTCATGTATTTATTTGCCATTTGCATTTCTTCATCTGAGAATTGCATATTCATCTCAGATGCCCATTTTTGGATTGGATCTTTGAATTTCGGAGGTCTGAGTTTCTTTAATTCTTTATATGTTTTAGACAAGAGGCCCTTGTCTGAGAGAGAGTTCACTAAAATCTTTTCCCAGTTTGTGGGTTTTCTTTTCACTATGCTGGAGATTTCTTTTGACATGCAGAAACTTTTTAATAAGAAGTGGTCCCAGTTATTGATTCTGGGAAGTATTTCCCATGTGGTTTGAGTCCTGTTCATGAATTCTTTACCTACTCCTATGTCTCCAAGGTTTCTACCTATTTTGTCTTCCAATAGATTTAGTGTTTCTGTTTTAATATTCAGATCTTTGACCCATTTAGATTTTAATTTAGTACATGGTGATAGATATGGGTCTAGCTTTAGTTTTCGGCAAATGGAGAGCCAGTTTTTCCAGCACCATTTATTAAAGAGACTGTCGTTCTTCCAGTGAACCTGCTTGGCTCCTTTATCAAAAATAAGGTGGTTGAGTGTGTTCGTAGTTGTGGTTGTATCTTCAAATCTATTCCACTGATCTTCAGCTCTGTTTTGATTCCAATACCATGTTGATTTTACTACTGTTGCTTTGTAGTATAACTTCAAGTCAGGGATTGTGATGCCTCCTGCTTTGTCTTTGCTGCTTAGAATTGCCTTTGTGATTCTAGGTCTCTTCTGGTTCCAGATGAAATTTAGGAGTGATTTCTCTAGATCTAAAAGGTATGTTGATGGTATTTCTATTGGGATTGCATTGAATCTGTATAACAGTTTTGGGAGAATGGCCATTTTCACAATGTTTGTTCTTCCTATCCATGAGCAAGGGATGTCTTTCCATTTTCTGAGATCATCTTCAATTTCCTTTTTCAGTGTATTATAATTTTCACTGTATAAGTCTTTCACTTCTTTCATAAGAGTAATTCCTAAATATTTCATTTTTTTTGCTTGCTAATGTGAATAGTCTAGTTTCTCTTCTTTCCCTCTCTGTAATGTTGTTGTTCATGTATAGGAATGCTATTGATTTCTGAGTATTGATTTTGTATCCAGCCACATTACTGAATTTATTTATTGTATCTAAGAGTCTTTCAATGGAGTTTAGGGGGTCTTCTACGTAGAGTATCATGTCATCTGCAAACAATGATAATTTAACTTCTTCTTTTGCTATCTTTACCCCTTTTATTTCTCTTTCTTGCCTAATTGCTCTGGCTAGTACTTCCAGTACTATATTAAATAGGAGTGGTGATAAAGGACATCCTAGTCTTGTACCCGATTTTAAAGTAAAGGCTTTCAATTTTTGGCCATTTAGTATGATGCTGGCTGTTGGTTTGTCATAAATGGCCTTTATTATATTGAGGTAAAGACCATTTATTCCAATTTTCTGTAAAGTTCTTATCATGAATAAGTGTTGGACCTTATCAAAGGCTTTTTCTGCATCTATAGAGATGATCATGTGATTTTTATTTTTGGCTTTATTGATATGGTGGATTACATTTATTGATTTGCGTATGTTGAACCATCCTTGCATTCCTGGGATGAATCCCACTTGGTCATGGTGTATAATCTTCTTGATGATTTGCTGGATCCTATTTGCCAATATTTTATTGAGGATTTTTGCATCTGTGTTCATTAGGGAGATCGGTCTATAGTTCTCTTTTTTAGTTGGGTCTTTCTCAGGTTTTGGTACTAGAGTAATATTTGCTTCCAGGAATGACTTAGGAAGGATTGCTTCCCTTTCAATTTCATTGAATAGTTTGAGGAGTGTCGGCATTAGGTCTTCTTTATATTTCTTGTAGAATTCTGCAGTGAATCCATCTGGGCCTGGGCTCTTCTTGGTGGGCAAGGACCCAATTACATTCTCAATTTCATTAGCAGAGATTGGGTTATTCAACAGTTTTATATCCTCTTGATCTAGCTTTGGTACTTCATATGCTTCTAAGAATCTGTCTATTTCTTCTGTGTTATCAAACTTTTGAGAGTAGAGGTTTTACGAAATAGGTGTTGATGATCCTCTGTATTTCTATTGGGTCTGTAGTGATTTCTCCTTTGTCATTTCTTATTGCATGTATTTGAGCTTTTTCTTTCCTTTTTTTAATAAGGTTGGCTAGGGGCTTATCGATTTTATTTATTCTTTCAAAGAACCAACTCTTTGATTCGTTGAATCTTTGGATTGTTTTCTTAGTCTCTATTGCATTGATTTCTGCTCTGATTTTTATAATTTCCTCTCTTCTTTTGGCTTTGGGCTTGACTTGCTCTTCTTTTTATAGCTGTTTGAGGTGTAGCATCAAGTTATTTATTTGTATTCGTTCTGTTTTCCTGATGTGGGAACTCAGTGCAATAAATTTTCCTCTCAGAACGGCTTTCATTGCATCCCACAGATTCCGGTAAGTTGTATCTGCATTTTCATTTTCTTTTAGGTATTGTTTAATTTCTTGTTTAATTTCTTCTGTGACCCACTGATTACTCAAGAGTGTGTTATTTAGTTTCCATGTGTTTGCGGAATTTTTGCAGTATCCTTTGTCATTAATTTCTAATTTCAGAGCGCTATGATCCGATAATATGCAAGGGATGATTTCAACTCTTTTGCATTTGCTTAAATATGTTCTGTGAGCTAATATATGGTCTATTTTAGAAAATGATCCATGTACTGCTGAGAAGAATGTGTATTTTGATGTTGTTGGGTGGAACATTCTGTATATGTCTATCAAACCCATTTTTTCACAGGTGTGATTCAGTTCTGTTATTTCTTTGCTCATTTTCTGTCTGGTTGATCTGTCCCTTGGTGTCAGTGGTGTATTAAGGTCTCCTGTTACAATTGTGTTACTGATAATTTGAGTTTTCATTTCTGTTAATAATTGTTTTATATAACTGGGTGCTCTGGAGTTTGGTGCATATATATTTAAGATAGTTATCTCTTCCTCTTGGAGTTTTCCCCTTACGAGTATGTAGTGACCTTCTTTGTCCTTTATGGTCATTGTTGGTTTAAAGTTCACGTTGTCTGCAAACAGAATGGCTACTCCTGCCTTTTTTTGGATTCCTGCTGCATGAAGAATTGTTTTCCATCCTTTGACTTTCAGTCTGTGAGTATCTTTCTGGGTTAGATGGGTTTCCTGTAAACAGCATATGGTTGGATTTTGTTTCTTGATCCATTCTGCTAGTCTGTTTCTTTTGATTGGTGCATTGAGACCATTTACATTAATGGTTATTACTGTTAAATGCTGGTTAATTGTAGAAATGTTATCTCTCTGCTGCTGCATCTTTATCTTTCAGTTCTGTTTAATTATTTGCTTTGCTTAGTGGTTTTTTCCTTTGTGTATCTAAACTGTCTTTCAATGTTTTTTGCAGGGTTGGTTTGGTGTTCATGAAGTTCTTCAGCTGTTCTTTGTCATGGAAGTATCGTATTGCACCATCTATTTTGAATGATAGTTTTGCAGGATATATCAGTCTTGGTTGGAAATCATTTTGCTTTAGGATCTGGAATACTTCACTCCATGCTCTTCTTGACTTTATCGTTTGTGCTGAGAAGTCTGCTGTGATTCTGATAGGTTTTCCTTTATAAGTGATTTGTCTTTTCTCTCTGACAGCTTTTAATAATCTATTCTTGTGTTGGATTTCTGGGATGGTGATTATTATATGTCTGGGTGTAGTTTTATTTTGGTTATGACTGTTTGGAGTTCTATATGCTTCACTGATCCTGATGTCAGTTTCTGTTCTCATGCTTGGGAAATTTTCAGCTATTACTTCTCTAAATATCCTCCTGACATCCTTCATGTTGTCTCCCTCTCTTTCATTAATCCCTATCATTCTTATGTTATTCTTCTTTGCATCGTCTTGCAGTTGTTGAATTGTTATTTCCTGGTTCCTTGTTATTTTCAAAAGATCTTTCCTTTCCTGTTCACTAGCTGCAATCCTGTCTTCAAGGTCTGAAGTTCTATCTTCACTTTCATTAAGGCGGTTTTTACAACTTTCAGTGGAGTTTTTTATTTCCTGTATATCTCTGTGCATCTGCTTTATGTATTCTGTTTGTTTCTTATATTGCTCATCTAGGGATTCTATCTTTTTGTTTAGTTCCTCCAATTTTTTATCTGTGTTTTCTTTAGATATATTTAGAATCTCTTTCGTTTCTTTTATCATTTCTTCTTTTATCTGGGAGATTATTTCGAGTTTGAATTTCTTTAAAGCTTCCTGGAGTTGCTTGTCAATTTCAGTGGCTATTGTGTCCGATATATGAGGTAGATGGGATATATTTTCTTCTATATACATCGCTCCTAGGGTTTCGTGAGATGGGCTGGAGGTTTGAGGTTGTAATTTGGTCTTTCGTTTTGTCATTTTCCTATATTTCTGTGTTTCAAGTGTTATTTGAAAGCTTCCTCAGGATCTGTTGAAAATCCCCTTCTATGTTTGGAGCTACTGAGACTCTGGCGCCGCGCTACCCCAAGCCATTAGGCCTACAGAACCAGTGGCCCTCCTCTGCCTGCTCAGAACTCCGCAGTTCCAGAAAAGCTGGGCCTCAGGGACATTGTGCTCCCACCTGCCCCTTGGAAGCTCCATAGTTCTTCAATCGCAGCCGGGTTAGGGTACTCACCACAGGCCGCAGTGCTTCAGGAACCTGTGGACCCTCCCTGGTTGCAGAGATATCCACAGTCCTCCAGACACATGGAGAGGCCTATGCAGGCACCCCAGATCTGCCCAGCTCCTCCTCTGCAGACCAATGGCCAGGTGTGGCAGCTAAACAGGCTGGGCTAGGCTGGTAGTGTGGGCCAGCCCACCTATCGGGAGCTCAGCAGGTCTCCAAATGAAGCCGGAATGGGGAGGCTGATGTGGAAGCCTCAAACCCACCTCTCCCCTTCACTGCACCTGGAAGCCTGAGGGAACTCCAGCATTCTGGGTGCAGATATCCAGAGTCCTCCAGACACGCAGAGAGGCCGGTGAGGGCACCCCAGATCTGCCCAGCTCCTCTTCTGCAGACCTATGGCCAGGCGCGGCAGCTAAACAGGCTGGGCTAGGCTGGTAGTGTGGGCCAGCCCACCTATGGGGAGCTCAGCAGGTCTCCAAATGAAGCCGGGAATGGGGAGGCTGATGTGGAAGCCTCAAACCCACCTCTCTCCTTCACTGCACCTGGAAGCCTGAGGGAACTCCAGCAGTCTGGGCGCAGATATCCAGAGTCCTCCAGACACACAGAGAGGCCAGTGAGGGCACCCCAGATCTGCCCAGCTCCTCCTCTGCAGACCTATGGCCAGGCGCGGCAGCTAAACAGGCTGGGCTAGGCTGGTATGTGGGCCAGCCCACCTATCGGGAGCTCAGCAGGTCTCCAAGTGAAGCCGGGAATGGGGAGGCTGATGTGGAAGCCTCAAACCCACCTCTCTCCTTCACTGCACCTGGAAGCCTGAGGGAACGCCAGCAGTCTGGGCGCAGATATCCAGAGTCCTCCAGACACGCAGAGAGGCCAGTGAGGGCACCCCAGATCTGCCCAGCTCCTCCTCTGCAGACCTATCGCATTTAGAAATTTAGAGATAGACACTTTCAAAAAGCTACCTTGACAAATATTACCGATTCTAACTGAATTTACATTTAAAAGTATTTTAAAAGCCTTTAATATAGCCTATAGTGTCTCTGACAAATGAGACCATAAATTCCAGAAATAGACAACTGAGCCATGTAACTGAAACAAAGCCCAGAACTCCAAACTTCAGACTCTTGTAACTGACAGATAAACTCAGAGCTGCATTGAGATCTTATTATTGATCTTTCCCCAAAACCCACTGTAACCTGCCACCATACTAAGATATTGTCCTGCCTCTATTGCAAGAATTCCCTGGAAAGAAAGTACCTAAGCTTACAAGAGTGAGCATTCAAAAGACAACTCTAATTATGAGATCACTTTCTTTTACTGACCTGAAATCTGTCCAGTGTTGTTTTCACGACTTATAAGAGAGATAGAAAGTTTTCAGTATAGCAAGCATACATTTTCTGTGTGTGTGTGTGTGTGTGTGTGTGTGTGTGTGTGTGGGTGTGGGTATGGGTGTGTGTGTGTGTATCCAAACTTTCAGAAACCATGTGACTTTGGGTACATCACTTAATATCTCTAAGTGTTTCATTTTAGAATGTGTAAATATAAGTCCCACGCAGGATGTACAATTTGCAGTGTGATAAGCCAAATAAATCCCTCTATGCATGCCTTGAAATATGGTAAGGTATGGATTAATAATGTTGCCTTTTATTTTCTCTTTCAATGTATTGGTATCAGACATTCTGCTACCAAGTAATAGTCTCAAATAATTTCAGGGTAGCTATGGTGTGTCTTTACCCTACCTCTTCATTATTTTACAACTCAGCTAGCAGTTCATTGCACTATAAAGATTCTTCTTTCTGACACACTCCACAGCACCCAAGCTGGAGATCCTCTCAAAACTAATTCCTCTCCATCTAACCCATTATAACACACAGGGACATATAAAACTCTGATCTCACGGATTCTGCGATGAGTGGAGCAGCAGTGAGATTTCTGGAGAGAAAGGACCAAAACCAAATAATGTGAGCTGATACCAATCCCACTAATTCCAGTCCCGATTATGTCCTCGTGAGTTATTAAGCACCACTTATGATCAGTGTTTAGGTAATTAAGAATTCATACCTGCAAAGCCAGAGTCCTAACATATAAGGCCAGAGGGAGGTGGAGATCAGACACTTTGGGGCCTCAAGGAGAACGCCAATGCTTTGGAGACTTTAGTGTAGTCCAGAAATACATCTGAGTGTTCCAGGCTACAGTGTAAAGTCCCATGTTGGAAGTTTGGGCAAATAATTCAGCATATAGAATTTAATGGGAATAAGGTGGCAATTGGTTTCTCAGTAAGTCATCCTAGCACTGTGCCACCAATACAATTGTCATATTACATTTCTCTCATGGATAAGACAAAATACTCAACATAAACTGCAAGGGGAACAGGTTTATTTAACTCACCATTTGCACAGGTTTCAGTCCATAACTGGCTGACTCGAAGGCTGGGTGAAATGACAGACAGGCATTGCAGAGGGAAAATAGTTCGTAACAGGCAGGAGACAGCAAAACCAAGCCAGGGACAACCATGGCTCTTTCTAGCTCTTATATTTTACCTAGGTTACTCACGACAGGAGTCATTCACATCCACAATCCTAAAGCCCTTGATCTTAGCATTGCACCATGAATCAATCCCAGTGTCACACATTCTAGATCCAGCCACCTCTGAAAAAGCCACATTTATGTCTGCGTGAGGCTTTGGGGAAACATTTAGACACATACCATGACAACAAAGTTCTCAGAGACCCAGTAGTTTTCTGCAACACCTTATTTCACATAGGGTGTATGAGCGTGGGGGGAAATAATTCAAGCTTTGAAAGATAATAATCTGCAGCCAAGATTGATATATCCTGCACAACTATCCCTGGAAATTGATGGAAAAACAAGGTGCTTCCAGGATAAAGAGGAACTAGGGGAATATGCAACCACCAATTCAACTCTACAGAGAATACTACAAGATATTCTAAAAAAGAAAAATACGAAGAATCCAGAAGCAGCAGCAGAGAGGCCACAATGAATGGAGCAGAAAACAAAATGAAGAAGACAAACTGACCACTAATGACAGAAAAAGAGCTCAACAGAAATGAGGCAGAGAAGATTGGATGATAGGAACAGCTATTTTGGAGAAAATGACATCTTAAGAGGTAATACTGATTTAGTATCATCTTGTTTTGAAGTCTCATCAAGCTTTTGTTTTTCTGTCTCCATTGGTCTAAACAGGTGGTATCTTACTGGATTTTATTATATATGATAGTATAAGCAAAACCTTTTGTAGACAAGGAGATTATACAGAAACATTGTTTATTATCTGTTAGTTGATTCTAAATACCCTGTAATACTGTCATTCTCTTGAACGGTTTTACATTGTTTTGATGTATTTGATGCTACAGTATACGAAGTTATGCTCAAAGATTTCAAGGAAAGAGACAATATGGTAACTACTTTTATGTCGGGATAATCTTGTGGTGAAACACTATTTTCCTTAAATGGTTATGTTTTGATTTGTACTGATTTGCTGTTATACCCTCTTTATCTCAATCTGCATTTTATTATTTACTTTTTTTATCCTTTTAATTAAGGGAAAAATAAATTTTAAAATACCAGGATATATTATAGTAACCCACTTTGATTTTCCATTATCTTGATTTAAAGCCCTGTATTGCTCTCACCATGTTGTTCTGACTGATGTTCCTCTATTTGCTTTGCTTGATAGTACCAGGTTCGAAAGTTTAGGCAACAGCTGTGAAGACAGTGGGATTCATTATGATGCCCATTCTGGTTGACTCTTATCTACTTTTGAAGACCTATAATGTCTCCAATGTTTTGGTTTTGTTGGTTTTGTTCTTTACTGTTTTGTTCAATTTTATTATACCTAATGATATAGGCAATTTTATTAGAGATAGCGGGAGGCATTATGATAACCATTTTTGATCACCTAGTATTATGATTTTACATTATCTATTACGTCCACCCTTTTGATTTGATTGTTCTGTTATGTCACATTTGGTTCTACTCCCTTCCAAAAAAATAATAAAACTGTGGGAGCAACAAAACCCAAAATGTGTAATTGTCATTGAACAAAAGAGAGGAAAAGAAAGTCCTCTAAATGATATAACTGCATGTATATTTAAGTGTATAAGATAGATAATGATATTACTGAGTTTTGTTGGATCACTGAACAGAACTGTTTGCAGTCTCACTGTTGGAATGTCCACTTTATAAGCTTTAATTTTGTAACTTGAACAATTGTTTCTGAGATGACAAAATGTAATCCATTAACTAGTGATTTCCTACTGTTTATTTTTTTCTGTAAATCTGAAAACTTGTACCCTTTCTCTGCTTTTGTTTCTTTTTCTCATTAAATAAAATTAAAGAAAGAAAGTAAGAAAGAAAATTGAGAAGCTAAAGTATAAACTTTGGCCTGTGTCAACAAAATGCAATGGAAAAGAAAATAGCCTTTACAATATGAGGAAAGTTTCACATTTACGATACACTCAGTGCCCTGTTTTCAGCAAAAAATTATGGAGAATAAAAAGAAATACTAAGGTATTACCCTCTCACAAAAAAAATGAAATTTACATAAAACCTTTTTGAACATCCTAGACATTGGCTAGACTAACCAAAGATTTTAAATCCACCATATTTAAAATGCTCAAAACACTGAAGTGAACTGACAAACAACTAAATGAAACCAGACATGATGTACAACAAAGTAAAGAATATTCATAAAAACAAAAAGTTTTACTTCTGGCGCTTACTTATAATAGTTGAAATGAAAAATTCACTAACAAAGTTCAACCACAGATTTGAGCAAACAGAAGAAAAGAACTAGTGAAATTTTCAGAAAAATGCAATAACCCCACCTGAGAAATGAAAGGAATAAAGAAAAATGAACAAAGCCTAAGGGTCCTATAGAACACTATCAAGAATATACAGAAGGGAAGTTTGAGATACAGAAGAAAGAACCAAAAACATTTCCAATAAACTATGGCCCCAAACTTCCCAAGTCTGATGAACTATAAGAATATACAATCCCAATAAGCTCAAAGTTTCTAGGCAGGTTAAATTCAAAACTCAGAAGAATACTTACTACAAGAAAGTGTTAAAACACAAAGAGAAAATCTTTTAAACAGCAAACAGAAGTGACTCATCCCAGAAAATGATTCTCAGTTAACCTCACATCAGAAACCTTAAAGGCCAACAGCAGTGGGATGATGTCCTTACAATATAGAAAGACAAACCTGTTGGGCAATGGATATAGCTCAGTGGCACAATGCCTGCAGGCAAGCCAAGGCTGTAAATTCAATTCTCGGTACCAAGAAAAAAGAAAAAGAAAGCTGTCACTCAAGGATTCTTCATCTAGAAAATCTGTCCTTCAACACCAATGATAAGCCAGGGGTGGTGGTAGATGCCTGCAATCCCAGGACTCTAGAAGGCTGCGGCAGGAGAAACCTAAGATCTTTGCATCTGCTGTATGTTTTCTGTTTGTTTCTTACATTGTTCATCCAGGGATTCTATGTTTTTGTTTAGTTCCTCCAATTTTTTAGCTGTGTCTTCTTTAGCTATCAGCATCTCTTCCATTCCTTTTATTATTTCTTCTTTTACCTGGGAGACTATTTCTAGTTTGAATTCCTTTAAAGCTTCCTGGAGTCACTTCCTTATTTCAGTTGCTATTATTTCAGATATTTCAGATGTGTGGCATATATTTTCATCTATGTACATAGCTCCTAAGATTTCTTGGGACGGGCTGGAGGTTTCAGATTGCATTTTGGTCTTTTGCTTTGTTATTTTCCTATATTTCCATGCTTCAAGTGTTGTTCCAAGGCTTCCCCTGGATGTGTTGGAAATCGTCTCCAATGCCCTAGGCTCCTAGGACTGAATGAAAGTTGCTGAGCCTGGTCCAGTTAGGCCCTCAGGCCCTCCCGTTCCACCTTCTGTGTTTCCAGTAGCTGGGCAGCACTGTGGATGATAGGGAGAAGCTCTCCCTGGGTGAGGACCAGTGCCCTGGAACTCACTTCACCTGCTCTCAAATCCTGTATTTGAAGGTCACTGGGCATAATATAGTTGGTCTACAAAACCTCCCATAGGTAGTCTAGTGTGCCTGGGCTCTGAGCAGGTCCTTGAGCTCTGGATGAAATGATCCTAATGTCTCCCCAGGGTTAGGGATGGCACGGATTCATCCAGATGCCAGCTGAGCTTCCTGGTTTGGAGAAGGTCACTGGTCGTGTCCTGGGCAGGCCTCAATTTACTGAAATCTTGTAACAATGTAAAAAATAAAGAGAAAGACAGGATGTAGCTCAGTTCAAAGACCCTGGGTTCAACCTCTAGTACCACCAGAAACAATCAAACAAAAGGACAAATACAGCTATGCCAATGTTTTTATATGTGCCATCCTATAAGAAATGCCTAGGCAGTATGGAGAGAACTAATTACTGAAAAACACATGACATAAAAAACAAGTAGCACAATGTCAGAAATAAGCCATTCATTATCAGTAATCATTTTAAATGTAAATAGTTTAAACTTGACAAAGATTTAAAGAATGATTTCAGAAATATGATCCAACCATGCAGTATTCAAAATACGCAAGTGCATAGAGAAAAAAGATTAGCAGTACAGTGTGCAGGAGGCTTATAAAAGAGGAAATGGGGAGAAATTATTGAATATTTACATGATTTTCTAAGGTGCTAGAAAAATTTGGAAATTTTAATGCACCTTTTGAATAGTATGCTTTAAAATAGTTAAACATGCAATACATTATCTTCACCTCAGTTTTTTAAAATGAGTCATAAATGTGTTTAACATCATCCCTTATTAAATTTAACAATGCAAATATTACATGAAAAATGTGTTAGATCATACATCCAGACATTAAAGCTAAGTATCAATGAGTGAAGAAAATCAGGTAATTTTAATTGTTTACCCTTTCCTTATGTTGCTTTTTTAAAAATTTATAACTTTAGAAATTAATTGCATATTAAAATTTATAATAGAACTTTGAAACAAGTACTATGATAATAATGACTAATTCTATTTCTTTAGATGTGGTTAAAATGCTTAAATTGATAGGATTAACTAAGAATGAGTAGAATATGAAGTAAATGGAACTGTATATACAGCACTGTCCTAAGAGTAAATACACTCACTTCATGAGATAAATTTTCTGTGCATAAGAGTATGGAAATCAGTACAGTGATTCCTCAGAATGCTAAAATTCAAATTCCATTCAACCCAGTGGTTTCCCTTCTAAGTTTCTTCCGGAAAAATTTACAACCATGTTATTACAGTGATACACTCATATTCGTGTTCAGAGTAGCACAATTCATAACAGATATGACTTAGATGCAAACTGTATGTCTCTCCATCACTACATGCATTTTTTAAAAGGTGTCATTTGTACACAATGGAGTACTACTCTTCCATAAAGAAGGACAAACATGAGTCATTTGTAGAAAATGGTTTTACTTAGAGACCACAATGTTAAGTAAAATAAACTATCAACACAACCTTAAATATCACATGGTTTCTCATTTATAAGAAGCCTAAGTATAAATAAATAAATAAAAGAGAAAAATAAAAGACAAATAATAAGAAACAGAGTGATAGGGTTTTTTTTTTCAAATAAAAGAGTACTAAGAGATATAAAGAGGGGAAAGAGAGAAGACAAAAAGAGGGCAAGAAGAAATAAGATGCATTACACGTCAAGTCCCCACAACAAATGTCTCATTAGACAACACAAGTATTATAACAAATTTTTCAATTGTCTGGGGGAGATAGACAAGTGAATGCTATTTTTCCTTCCTGCTCTCTGAATTTTATTAATGAATAGATAACATATTTACAGTTAGAAACAAAATTTTGCTTTTAAATTATTTACTACTGGGAAAGTTAAGTTAAAAACAAGCTCAGCTTTGATGAATGTTAATGGTCTTCTACTGAAAAGGAAGACACACCGGAATTTTTTCTTCTCAAATGTAATACTCCTCATAGAAGAACATGTAAAACATAGACACATGGACAGGAAATCACCAAATCACCAAATCAAATTATTTAGATGTACATTTGGTTCTTGAGCAACATGGTTGCAGTCCAGGTCAGGCTGGCTCCAAGACAGGAACACTATGGCAGGATTTCATGGAGCAAGGCAACTCTCAATTCCTATAGAATGGAAGAAGAGAAAAGAAAAAGAGCCCTAAAAACAAGGGATCAGTACCCAGATACATACCCCAAAACACCTCCATATGTAGTTCAGGTTGTTCTACTGGGATCCACAACAGCACAATCAAAGTAATGGGAGTAATCTATGTCAAGGCATAGATTGAACTCCAAAGGCCCACAGCAATTTGCTAACTTAGACCAAAAATGCCATGTGCAGACATTTTGTTTAAAATTATTGAGAAGAGAGGTGGACTCCATCACATTAAATGTTTCTGTTAATGTAAAAGAGAAGTGTTTAGGATTCCCTCGGAAGGAGGCTGAGGTGACGTTAGAGTCACCAGGTAGCTTTAGTGGATGCTGCCCATGCTTTGTTATTGCTAAGTACGTCGCTCCACTATGGCCTTCCTGAGATTGGGTTACTGGGGTTCTGTCTCTCACCAGATTGTCAGCTCACTCTCCAGTGTGCTTGCTCCTAGCACAAGAGATGGTGCTCTGATGCTCAGATGCTGCTGAAACTATCCTGATGGACTTAGAAACCTGGCATTGATAATTCTGTCACTGGGAACCCAGGTTTCTGAGGATGTACTGTCCAATACCACATCCTACAGTTCCACCTTACACCTTTGGGTTTCTGGTGAGGACTGGAACACATAATTTTCACTGACTCATCAACTGTGGTCACTGTACGATTCTCACACACTTAGAAGATGTCATGATAAGGGGAAACAGTGGCAGTAGTATGTTTGTTTAGAAAGCCGCCCAGAGTAAAGCACCACAAAACCTGTGGGAAACATAAAGTGACTAAGCCAACTCCTCCCTCTTCCTCTGCTGGAGGTTAAAAGACTGATCCCTGACCCCTGAAACCTCTAGTGCCCAAGATCCAATATTTCAGCCTTAGTACTAAGAGGAAGGAGGCACAGTCATCCAGTCAGGTTGCCCTCTGTCATCTGCATCTGTAACCTTTACCAGCTGTAGCCAGCTCTTCACACCTCCTGGGCTATGTCCTCTGTTTCTCCACACCACCACTGCCTCCTCTGTACAGCCCAACAAAGGTCGCCCTCGGGGCCTACAACATCAAGGAACAGGACACCCAGCAGGTCATCCGTGTACTAAAAGTGCTTCCCCACGAGGCCTACTATAATCCTAAAATCTTCATCAATGACCTCTTGCTGCTGAAGGTAAGCCACACATCCTTGTGACTCTTGCTTTCCTCATGCAGTGTTGCAACTTCGACTGGGACTCTATCCCTGCCCTCTTTTCCATCATGTCCATCACACTGTCCATGCCCAGGAGCCATACACTGATCCAGACATTCTTACTTCTTTCCCACCAGCTGAAGAAAAAGGCCAACCTGACTAAGCTGTTCAGCCCTTCAGGCTGCCCAAGGCCAAGTCCCAGGTGAAGCTAGGTGCCCAGTGCCAAATGGTTGGATAGGAAGATTCACCCCATGGAAAAGATTTCCAAGCACACAGAAGGAGGTAGAGATGGTACTGCAGAAGGATGAGAAGTGCGAGGCCCTCTTTCCAAAGTATTATAACCGTGCTACTGAGATTTGCATGGGAGACACATAGATTAAAAATGCTTCCTTTATGGTAAGACTAGGTTACTGTCCACTCAGCTTTGGAGGAAGAAGTCTTTGGGACAGATCTAAGACCAGGAGACCCAAGCAGTAGGGATTCCTTCACCTAGCAGGCTGTGATGTTTCTCCTTGAAAAGAGAAAAGGGGAGCAGACTCAGCTTGGAGGTAACTAAAGCCTCTACCACCTTACCAAGGGGCCTCTGGTGAAGGAAACTCCACTGGAAGCTTCAGTTTGCAACACGCTGCCTGAGCTCATGTCACAGGCATGATAAAACTGTTTCCTAGGTGTGCAGTAATTAGAGCCTGTTGGCTCCTCTGAGCTGGCAGCCCTCTTAATCAATGAGTTCATCCTCTGTGCCTAGTGTCAGACCTGCTCATCAGCCTCCGTGGCCTGAAATCAATGGTCCTCACAACTCTACAGGGGTGAGGTCCAGACCTGGAGATAAAGACAAAGGCTGGCCCCAAAAGTGACAATGTCCATAGTCAGAGCTCACCAGCTAACAGCCCCAGGGGCTGTACTTACCTCTGATCCCTGAGAAGCAGACTTACAATCAGTACTGCATGAGGAGGTTTGGGATATTGAAAGTAAGAAGGTAGGCAGTGCCCTGGCTCACAGACTCTACTCACAGGGTGATTCTGGAGGCTCCATGGTGTGTAATAATGTGGCCCAGGGCATTATCTCCTATGAACCAAAGAATAGGATTACTCCACATATCAACAGCAAAGTCTCACAGTTTCTATGCTGGATAAAGAAAAACCAAGAAACAGAGCTGACTACAGGGAGCAAACTAAATCCCCTCAATGAACAACCATCTTTCCTGGAGCTGAATCTAGAATCACTCTAGAGCAGATGCCAGCAACTAAATAAATGTTTCATCTCAGTAAGAAGCCTGGTTTCTTGTTTGCTCACTTACTTTGGTTCATGAGGACCAACTCCATGCTAAGCAGGCCAGTGACACAGTTCGGATGATTTCTACCTCTCCCCTCCTTCTCCGCTCAATATCTTTCCAAATCCCCTCTTCAAAACTGTTAACCAGCTCCTCCTTGTATACTTTAGTTTCTCCACAGCCTCTCTTTTTGCAAGGGCTAAAGTTAAGCACTGAGGAAAATGTGGACAGATCTCATTCTGGGGCCCAAGGGGACATGTGACCTCTTTATGTGTCACATGCAGAGGGAAAGGAAGATAATTTCACAGGTCCAGAAGATCAGTCAGGCACCATTGTGAGGTTACCACTTGGCCCCATCAGGCTAGGTAGGGGAAGGGTATTCCTTAGAAGGACATTTCTCTCCCACAGGTTTGGGGATACACATGAAGTGCAGAGTAACCAGAGGCTCTTCACCCTCACCTGAAATTTGTTTCCTTCTCCATTCTCCTCTAAGATCAAGGCTAACCTTGGCTTATAGCCACCTGGTTGCCCATTTTTATCCCTTGAAAGTTGTCACAATCTACCAACTCGTGTCCTTACTAGATCACTGTGATCTGATGTTGTAACCTCCTGAAATCCCCCAGTCCAGGACATCAAAGCCAGTCCCCTCCTCACAAGTTAATGACATCCTGGTTCTGCCCTGGGTTGTGGCCTTTATTCCAGTTAGCCACTGTTCCCGCTGGACTTAGGACTCCCTTGCTTCCCCATAACTACACATACTCCTTTAACTCTTTATTCATGCCATGAATTGCACTGGACTTGTCGATTGAAATTTACTTACTAGAATTCCAATAATTTTTCCTGGGATTACAAACATAAACTCTTCCTGACTTTGACTACACTGGAACAATTTCTTTATAAGTGCTTACAAAGAGCTGGGCCGGGGGCTAGGGATTTAGCTCAGTGGCACATGTACCTGCCTGGTAAGCACAAGGACCTCATTTCAATCCCAGGAACCAAGAAAAAAAAGTGCTGGGCATTTGAGTCTCTGGTGAACATAATCAGAGAGCCCAGTGAAAGTGACAGTGTCACAGGCTTTACAAATTAACTCCCTCTCCATTCTCCAGATTGCCCTACGAGGCCTATGTGGAAAATCTCTGAAATAAAATATCTTATTTATATTTCTGTTTACAATTTCTACCAGTAGTATCACAAGATACTTCAGAATTGCATGAGATTTAGAAATTACCTTAGTCACATACTTTTCAGATGTGAAGCTGCTAAATGATTCAAAAGAGAAGATTTTCACATGGGGAGCTGGCAGCCAGTAGGTGAGAAGATAATGAGGCAGCCTTATTTTCATTTGTTTGAAAACTAGCAGATATAAATGGCTTCATACAAAATTAAATTGTAGGAACCATACATATCCAGTCAGCCTTCTGAGAACCATAGTCCCTGTCAATACTACAGTGCCTGCCTCTGCAGAATCAAACGAGTCAGGGAGGTTGCCACAGAAGAAAAATGGGGAAATACCTGTAATATTTAGGTCATCATGGTTACTGATACACCCATTATATCTAATATTACCCAGGCTACTCCTTGTTGAGATGTTCTTAGCTTACACAACACAAAGTGTATGGCATTTTGTTAAATAAGTGTCTCTGTGGGTGCTGGGTTTACCTTGCTGAACACTCCTACCACCTCCGGCCAAAGGATCTGGTCACTAATACTCCACACTGCCTGGCAGAATTTGGCTTGAACTTAATGCCTCTATGTCTCAAATATATACAATGCTACATTCTTTTGTGACTCAGAGTTAAATCTCACTCTAAGATCATGTAATTCTCAAATGCATTCCCTTTCCCATCTTGTTTACAAAACCATGCTACATCACAATCTCATAATGGTCTTGTTTAGCTTTATGAGGTAAAAATCAGCTTCTGATTTGGGGCTGAAAACCAAAATTCCTGCACCCAACACCTACTGAAGATCTGGCTCCTTCCTCAGAAAAAAAAATTGAAAATACACAAAGCAAATCCCAAACAATAATAGTTTAGAAAGTTTCCCAGTCATATACATGAATACTCAAGTGTTCTATTTACTTTGGGGAAGTCAATTTGTAGTTTAAAACTCCTTTGAAAAATTATTACTCGAGGTTGGTCCTCATCTTACTCTAAAAGAGGAAGAAACAGATTCCCAGGAAAAGACCAAGATGAACAAAGATAATGCAGAAGTTAAGGGAGAGCCTGGATGGAGCCAGGTCCCCTAAACACCAGGCCTGCTAGCGGCCTTGGTCTTCTAACTCTCACTCCATGGTGACCACCCTCAAAAGTTTTGGCTCCATATCCACAGTCTTGGACTTTGCTGCTCTATTGGTCTTCCTGAAAAACAAGTCAGCTGTCATCTGCTTAAGTGGGCTACTACAATAGTTAGGTGATTGATCCTGATGTCCAAGGGAAGGTAGGATTCATTGAATTGACCCTTAGTGACAGTGAATGAAAGTCAATGGAAGGCCGTCACAGTGGTATCCTGACTGCACCAGGTTACCGTGCTAGGACAGCTGAGTTGAGATCTACCAATTTGTGGCTTCTACTATACAAGGGAAGATAGTGGAAGTTTGCATTTTGACATAGATGTGCACTATTACCTCCACTCTCCTTGACATACTATCTAAAGTTTCTCAGCCTCTTTCTTATCTACACATGTAGTTAGTAACAGGCATTTCCCACACTGGAGTTCTATATGACATATCTACAGTAGCTGGTGTATTCTCTGAAGCAGGGTAAAAATGAGTAAATATAAACTCCCATTGCTTTCACTGAGTGTTATTTTTCCTATGTTGGGAATTACCCTATCAAATAACATTTGTAAATTATTTCAGAAATTCTTTTCTTGGAGATTCTGGCAAGATGGCAGAATAATAAGCAGCAAAGTAAAAAGCCTCCCTGAGAGAAACAGCCCAGATGCTGGAATACAGCATTCTGAAGAAAACCAGAAGGAAAGAAATAGATCCCCTCGATCCAGGAAGAAACTAAAGTGAAAAAAAAACAAAGGAAAGGAAAGGAAAGGAAAGGGAAGGGAAGGGAAGGGAAGGGAAGGGAAGGGACGGGAAGGGAAGGGAAGGGAAGGGAAAGGAAGGAAAGCTTAAATGGAAGGCAGAAGCCATATGCGCTTTTACTAGAGCCAGCCCCACTTTGTGCAAAGCGCCCCTGGAATCCAGAGACACAGGGTCACAGTGAAGTTGATGGTAGGCAAGCCTGAAGGTCTCAGCAGGAAGACACAGTCACAAAGGGGATCAACGGACAAGAGAACTCCACTGGCTCATAGTGAGTGTGGGGGACTTAGTCCTCCTGCGGGAGTGGGCAATTGGCCAGGTGTAGGGAGCCGAGTGACAGGCATTGCTGCCTAGATGTCTCTCTCTCTCTCTCCTATGGGCACTGCGTCTGCCTACATTAACCATAATCCTCTTCTGCTTACGTCACTTATCCGGATGTGATGGTAACCCTGTTGTATTCATCTGTTTAACCTCTTCCTGTCCCAGCTCCCGCCCTTAGCCTATAAAAGGTGTGATTATTTTCTCAATAAACGGGAGGCTTGATTGGGTTAACATCAACTTGCCTTCGTCTCTTTTTGTCTCCCCTATGTCTTTTATTTAATCCCCGTTTCTCCTCCAGGAGTTCCAAACTTGTTGATCTGCAGGCCAGATCAAGTGGCGCCCAACGTGGGGCCCCTGGCACGGAGAAGTTAACGAGGGAGCCGTTCGAGAGACAGCCGGCTTAAACCGAAAGTGAAAGCAAATTGAACCAGAGACCTCGGCCGAGGAATGAGTAAACTAAATCAAGGATTAAAGTTTAAAACAACAGGACATTAAATCAAGTGCCGAGACCTGCGCAGACGACTACCCGACGTCCTGCCCGAGTCACGGTGAGTAAACGGCAACCCCATTTCCCTTTCCCGACATGGGTCAAGTATTGAGCGAACATGAACTGTTCGTTGGAGGCCTTATAAAGGCATTAAAGACAAGAGAGATAAGGGTTAAAAAACAAGAATTATTACAGTATTTTCAGTTTATTCATAAGGTTTGCCCTTGGTTCCCCCTAGAGGGTTCTATAGATACCAAGAGGTGGAATACAATAAGAGATGTTTTAAAAGATTATTATAGAGTTTTCGGTCCAGAAAAGGTTCCTGTGACCACCTTTACATATTGAAATTTAATTTCTGAGCTGCTTGCCCAGAGACATACAGACCCTCAGGTTGAGGAGACAGCTACACTGGGTGAGGCTGCCTTGCGCAACTCCATTAAATCTACCTCAAAACCATCCTCAAAAAAATCTAAAGCCTCTGATTTCTCAGATGCAGAGAATGATGGCCTGTTAGAGGTCCTTGTACATGGTGATCTGCCACCACTTCCACCTGTTGATGTGATCAGCAGGTCCCAAGATGGCAGCCCGCCACTCCCTGTGCCTCCATGGCCAATTGGGGATTCATATAAGCCTTTAGAAACAACCTTAACTCTAAAAAGCTTGCAGCCACAAGGCAGCTGGTGCAAAACCAGTTAGATGCAGGACACATTGTTCCTAGTAATTCCCCTTAAAACACACCTATCTTTGTTATCTGGAAAAGGTCAGGAAAGTGGAGGCTGCTACAAGACCTTAGGGCAATAAATAAGACAATGGTCTTGAAGGGGCCTCTACAGCCTGGCCTCCCCTCAGTGCCATTCCTTTAGGATTTTTTAAAATTGTCATAGATCTTAAAGATTGCTTTTTCTCTATTCCTTTACACTTCATGACTTCCAAAAACTATTGGGAGACATTAATTGGCTCATAACATTTTTAAAACTAACTAAACATGATTTACAGCCCCTTTATGCGCTGCTTTGGGGAGACATAGATCCAACTTCCCCCCGAGAGCTTACACCTGATGCTAGGAGAGCGCTCAGTAAAGTAGAAGAGGCTATTGCTCAACAAACTGTTTCCTTTATGGACTACAATGAGCCTTTACAGTTTCTCATTTTTAATACAAAGCTTTGCCCTACAGCAGTGTTCTGGCAACAAGCTCCCCTCATGTGGGTCCATTTACCAGTCTCTCCAAAAAAAACACTTTTGCCTTATTTCCAAGCTGTCTCAGACCTAATAATCCAGGGTAGAAAACAGAGAAAATGTTACTTTGACAAAGAACCAGATATTATCATTCAACCTTTTACAAAAGACCAAATAGATTGGCTACTTCAGAGTACTGAAGTGTGGCCTATTGCCTTAGCTTCCTATTCAGGGACTATTAACAATCATTACCCTCCAAATAAGCTAGTTGACTTTGCTAATCGTCACTCATTTATATTCCCTAAAGTCACAGCTTCACAACCCCTTCCGGGTGCCCTGGTTTTATTCACTGATGGCTCATCCTCTGGAAGAGCTGCTTATATATCTCAAGACAATGTTTCTACCCTCCAGGCAGATACTTCCTCTACACAATTAACAGAGTTAGAAGCTATTCTTGCAGCTTTTGCTGCTTACTCTGACCAACCATTTAATTTGTATACTGACAGTGCTTATCTTGCCCAGTCTGTTCCATTATTAGAGACTGTTGCTACTATATGTCATGCTTCCCCAGCTGCAAATCTGTTCAAACAATTACAATGCTTCATACGGCTTCGCCGTCATAAGTTCTTTATCGGTCATCTGCGAGCTCATTCCAACCTCCCAGGGCCTCTTGCCCAAGGAAATCATTTGGCTGATGTTGCTATACGAGCACAGGTTTTTATGGCTCAGGACTCCAAGGTGTCTGAGGCCCAACAAGCCCACCAGCTACATCACCTCAATGCTCACACCCTCCGCCTTCTCTACAAAATTACCCATAAACAAGCCAGACAAATTATAAAAAATTGTCCATCTTGTGCTATCCACTCACCTGTTCAACACCTAGGAGTCAACCCTAGAGGTTTAATTCCTAACGCCTTATGGCAAATAGATGTTACCCATTTCAATGAGTTTGGCAATCTAAAATATGTACATGTCATCATTGACACTTATAGTGGCTTCATTTTTGCCACTCTCCAGACTAGAGAAGCTGCTAAACACATTATAGCCCATATGCTGTCAGCCTTCTCAGTTCTGGGATGTCCTCAACAGCTCAAGACCGATAATGGCCCTGGCTATACCAGTACCTCCTTTGCTCAATTTTATAAAAGCCTTAATATCCTCCACACTACAGGTATACCTTACAATCCTCAGGGACAAGACATTGTTAAACGTGCACATCGTTCTCTTAAATTCACCATAGATAAAATAAAAAGGGAGACATGATACCCCACCAAGGGGTCCCCTAAAAATGTCCTTTCACATGCTCTTTTTATTTTAAATTTTCTGACCCTGGATGCTTCAGGCTGCTCCGCAGCATCTCGGTTTTGGCATACTCAGACTCAAACACGGTTTGCATCTGTTTTATAGAGAGACCCACTAATCAATGTGTGAAATGGCCCTGATCCAGTCCTTATCTGGGGACGAGGTTCAATATATGTTTACTCTCAACAAGATAAAAAAGCTAGATGGCTACCTAAACGCCTCATAAAACAAGTAGACAGTTCTTCAAAGACCCCATATAACGCCCAAAAATAATGTTATTTCCTGAGACACAATCCCCTGTGTTCTCTTACAGGTGACACATCTCCTTAGAGCCTTATGCTGCTTAGCCAGCCTTCTTGAGCCACACCACACCCATGATAGATTTTAACCCCTGCCAAACAGACTACAACTGCTGACAGCCATACACAAAACCCCATAACTGTAAAAGAGGCTCTTCTCGGTCTAAAAAAACATACGCCAGCCAAATAGACTACATCCAGTGTTATACAAGACATGCTCCAAGACACAAAAAAATGACTTCATACAGAGACACCAACAAATGACTGTCAACCCCTTCTCCTTAATTTTGGAGGGGGGGGGAGTTTTTCCCTTACCTAGTCCCCCTTTTGGGTCCCCTAGCTGACCTATTGTTTCTCATTTCTGTGAGTCTTATATTTTTCAGAGGATTATAATATTCATTAATAACCAGATAGACACATTTATGGCAAAGCCCATTCAGATACACTATCATCAGCTAGAGTTGACAGATCAACAAACCTACAGGAAAAAAATTCCCACGAGTGGCCCATATGATGATGCGGCCTAACTGCCCTGGGGCAATAGACAGACAGTCAGAGACAGACAACTAAGACATACATGTTAATTCCAACGGCCGCCTAAGACAGGCACAAGACCAACTGATGTTCTACAAGCCCATGACAGATAAGGCCTGGTTGGGTTCATACAATGAGGTCCTTGACCTAAGACAGACGCTGTCCTCACAGGGCCTGCTATACTCTTAATTAAATAATATAAAAAGGGAGGAGATGTAGGGAGCCGAGTGACAGGCATTGCTGCCTAGATGTCTCTCTCTCTCTCTCCTATGGGCACTGCGTCTGCCTACATTAACCATAATCCTCTTCTGCTTACGTCACTTATCCGGATGTGATGGTAACCCTGTTATATTCATCTGTTTAACCTCTTCCTGTCCCAGCTCCCGCCCTTAGCCCATAAAAGGTGTGATTATTTTCTCAATAAACGGGAGGCTTGATTGGGTTAACATCAACTTGCCTTCGTCTCTTTTTGTCTCCCCTATGTCTTTTATTTAATCCCCGTTTCTCCTCCAAGAGTTCCAAACTTGTTGATATGCAGGCCAGATCAGCCAGGTGCCATTTTGGAGTCAGGATGGAGAAGCCTGGAACCAGAACAGCAGCTGGCTTCATTCAGCCACTCCTAGAGCAGAGCAGATTGGTGAAAATTGCTTGGACTGAGTCCTGCCCCTGTGCACAATAGTCAAGACCGAGCTTTCCCTAAAGCTAACCAACTCCACCCACACAACACACAGGAATATAGTGAGGACTCCCAGTGTTTAACCAGCTCAGAAGGGAGTGGCCAGCCTGCCTCACCCCTGCTGATACTCCAGAATTCACCAGCAGATTGGGCAAAGCAGCAATCCCTAGACAGTATGCTTCAGAGTAATTATAACCAACACAGGATGTGCGAGGGACACCATTATCCATGTGTCTAACCCCATTCATTGCACTGCAGGGGCTCTGTTTGCTCTGACCTGGGCGGCCTTCCTGGGAAAATGACACCACTCCTACTCCTGCTGAGCTTGCTGCTGCCCCTTGAGGCTGGAACAGGTGAGTGGCCATCCCTTCTCCAGAGATCTGAGCTCATCCCACAAAATCCTCTCTGACTTTTCTGCCAGCCTTGGTTTCGAATTTTCCTAGGTCTCAGCTAGGAGTTTTCTGAGCCCCAGATCCAATTCCAAACCCAGACTCACAAATCCAAAGCTGGCTGGAAAGGGCAGCAAAAGGAGGGTGTTCTCAGATAATTTTTTAGGTGTTAGGCTCTCCACAGGGTTTTCTGCCTTACCTGGAAAGTGAGTTGTCCTCAGAAAAACATTCAAAAACAAAATCAAGAAAATGTAAAGCAACAAAAGTAAGTTATTCAAATCTGGTACTTAAAACCAGAACAGGCAGCTCAGACCAACAGCCTGTGGGGGAGAGGTGTCACAGGAGCCAGTTGCACTATCCAGTGCCCACCATCCCATTCCCAACCCAGAAGACAAGGTCAGGGTGCAGCTAGAGTCAGAGGTGGCATGATGACTGCATCCCATTTTCCATTACCTTGGCTTCACCTTAGGTCTTTGCAGCTGCACTTTGAGGATCTTCTCTACCTCTGTCTTTTGAAATTTTTATGGTCCTCAACCCCACCACACTACACTGCCCCATTACGCACTGATGAAAGGTTGATTAGAGATCAGATATACAGCCTAGAACAATTCCTGAGAACACAGATTGTGTTAGATCTAGACCATCAGGATGTTGGAGAATACAAATTCATAATCTCATAGGTAGACTGTTAGAAAATTCCACCAATCTGAAAATCATCAGAAGCTCAAAGAGATTGGAAAGACTCAGTGAAAAAGCAGGAATGAAGGCAGCTTCCCAGTATCTTATGGAACTCTTCTATCACTCAGCAGACCTTATCTCCTCCACATATGTGTCCAAAGTAGGAAGTAGAAGACCAGCACTATCCTGACTTTCTCAGAACAGGAACAGAGGACTTAAGGTTTAGAAAAAGTCATGCTGGCTCCAAGGCATGCAGCCCTTGGAACCTAAAATGAGTTCCTCCTGCTGGGTCCAGAGCATTCCAGATCCCATCTACATCCCTCACTTTCCCCAGTCTTCTCTCTAGACCACACTGCTCTCAGACACCCCATCTTCAGATTTTCTTTCAGAGATCATCGGGGGTCGTGAGGCCAAGCCCCACTCCTATCCCTATATGGCCTTTGTCCAGCGTCTGGTTGGAGAGGAGAAGCGCAGATGTGGTGGAGTCCTGGTACGAAAGAAATTTGTCCTGACAGCTGCACACTGTAACGGAAGGTAAGGAGGAGCAACCAGCCCACATTTGAAAGAACCAACAGGAACCTCTATCTTCCACGGGGACTGTAGCCTTAGAAGCTCCTGGGATACTGTTCACAAACCCATAAGAGCTCATCAGAAAGTAAGAAAAGCAAAAGGATCAAAAGTTCAGCTCAGTATCTGAATGTATGATAATTAACTTTATCAAGTATTCTGAGCCAAATGAATCTGAGGCTGGAAAAGTAAAAGGGAGATGAAGGAAGGGGAGAAAAGAAGGAAACTGAATGTGTTAGGCACACGTACTAATCTCTTACAGTGAATGCAGTCCTTGTGTACTGCAAACATGTAGGAATAAAAGTCCAAAAAAATGTTTCTTCCCAGTCATGGTAAGTTAGCTACTTAGTGAGATCCTGTCTCAAAAATAAAAATAAATTAAAAAGCACTTGGGAGCTGTAGCTCAGAGAAAGGAACAGGGTTCCAAATGCCTTAAAGAAGGAAAGAAGACTTTTAAAATAAAAGGTGGAGAAACAGAAGAGGTAAGTTTTAGAGTCAGAGAGTGACAGTACAGAACAATGACACAGGTGACAAGACACAGCAACCACACTGCCAAGCACAGCAGGTGCAGCCTGCCCTGCACAGCTCTTCTGTTATTTCACAACCTAAACCCATGCTCCTCTCTGTGCAGCTCAATAAATGTCATCCTTGGGGCCCACAACATCAAGAAACAAGAGAAGACCCAGCAGGTCATCCGTGTGAAAAGAGCCATCCCACACCCAGACCATGTTCCTGGAAGCTTCTCCAGTGACATCATGCTGCTGGAGGTGAGGCAAACCTTCCTGCTGACCTATCTCTTCTCATACAGGGTTGTCGCTCCCAGTGGAAATCTGCTCTTTTCCTCCTTGCCCTCTCATGGCCATCCCAATGTGTAGGTCCAGGGTCTATGGGGTCTATACCACAGGCTTATCTGGACTCTCTTGCTTATTCCCCATTAGCTGGAGAGAAAGGCCAAACAGACTAAAGCTGTGCAGCCCCTCAGACTGCATGAGCCAATGAGCCAGGTGAACCCAGGTGACCCGTGCCTTGTGGCAGGCTGGGGGATAACCACCCCATCGAATGATTCATTGCCAACTACACTGCAAGAGGTGGATCTGACAGTACAAGATGAACAAGAATGCAAATCTGCCATCCATGCCTACTCTGCTCTCACTGAGATTTGTGTGGGAGACCCAAAGGAAATGAAGATCTGTTCTGAGGGGAGGTTTCCACTGCCTATAGAGACAGAACCAGGGAAAGAGAAACTTCATGGGAAGATAACAGTGGCCATATCCCATGCTCTGGTCCAGAGCTTGACAGCCTAGGTTCCCCAGCAATTCAGTGTTTAATCCATTCCCTTGGTGGATAGGAGTAGAAGTGGGGGAAACAGCAGTTAACCAAATTCTGTGTAATCACCTAGTATCTCTAGGGTTGCACAGAAAGATTCAGATATGTTAAAACTGGAAAGTCAGAGTTAGGTTAAAGCCACTGGTCTGAAGGAGGCAACCAGGCCTGCCCTGCCCTCATCTCATAATCACAGCCCCCTGACAGAGGTTCAAAGACCATCACCAGGAAGAGGCCTATTCCATATTTTCCTTCTTGTCCACAGGGTGATTCTGGGACTCCCCTTGTGTGTAACAACATGATCCAAGGCATTTTGTCCAATGGAGCAAAGGACGATACACCCCCAGTAGTCTTCATGAAGGTGTCCCACTTCCTGCCCTGGATAAAGAAGACCATGGGGCACTTCTAACAGCAGACATAAAATTGGCCTCCTCTGTGCTTCATCATCTTTACTGAGGCAGAGGAAGCCTCCTGTGAGCACGAGCCACTGTGCAGTGACAATAAATGGATTTAAAGAATGACTCTGACTGAAGTCCTATTTATCCCCTGAACCCTGTTGAGCATGAAGCTGCACTGCTGGCCATTCTGGCTGTGGCTTCTTCTTTTCTCCCCACTCTCCCTATTCCATTAAGTCCATCCCATACATTTTCTTATTGATTACTCCAGCACATTTTGCTTAATCCTCAGCTCTCTAGTATCTTTAGCATTAGGAGGTGTCATCTCACATACAGTCCCATGTCCTTATACTTCAACTTCCAAATATAAATCTCTGTGCTTTAGGAATGCCTTACCATCTCTGCACCAGCAACAATTTGGCAGAGAATACAGTTGGGCAGTGAAGAGGGGTAACCGTAGAGACCCAGGAGGCCCAGGGTACTCAATTTCCTGTTTTGAGAACTGCTCTTCCCAGTGGGTCAGGTTTTTCCTGTTTAGGAGGTTGAGATGGCCCTCAGGACAACTCAGGCCCATTTCCTGTCCTGCCCTGGGCCAGCATGAAGTTCAGTCCACCTCGAGGCTTGCTGCCTGTCCTTTGCACACCAGCCCCTGTCTCCACCTGAGTTCCTCTGACCACCAGCTCCTTTCCTTTCCAGCTCCTGCAAGTTCCCCACTCTGTGTGATTCCCCTGTATCAGACAGTTCCAGAAAACCTGGAACTCTCCACTTCTACCTGGGCAGGGCTGGCTGTGCCCTGTTCCAATCCAGCATTCTCCAAGGCCTCAGGCATCACCTCCAATGAAGTCAGAGCAGCCTCAGCCCTTTCATCATGACCTGGCCTTGGAATCCAGTCTCTCCCTGCTTACAGGCATGTAAATCATCCTGTGAGTCAGTCCAGGGAAGCTGGACAAGAAGGATCACTTATCCCTCTATCAGCAAACACTCTTCTGATCTCTGTCTCTTTGTAGCAGATATATAATAGGCTCTGGTCTCACCTTTGGAAAACTCTGAGAAATGAGAAATTTCCTCTCAACATCCCTAAGTTCTCTCCTTCAACCAGTGCAGGTCAGCTTAACCCAAATAGATTTATATAGGGAATCCACTAGAAATCTTACTTTGAAAAACATTAAATTCTGTGTATTCTGTCTTGGTTGTGCACAACACTGTCAAATATATGATATTTTTGATTCCAAAAGAGCAATGTGTGATATTGGAAGAGCCATGCAGGTGCTCATAGCCAGGGATGACCCGATTGTGCCCACTGGAGTCTGGGTTTAAAGGTGTGGGAGGGGACACAAGGCAGCCCAACCAGGATGAATTTCAACCTACAAACTTCCAAGCTGCTGCACTTCAGATGTGAGACAGTTGTGACCTACATGAGCTTATTTAGGATCCCATATCACTCAAGCAGGTCTACTCCTGAGTGTATGTGACAAAAAAAAACTCATAGTAGTTATGCTTAATCAAGTGATCCCAAGGTCAAAAAGACTTCCTGTTACAGGAGTGAAATATCTTAGAGAATAATAGCAACAATTGCCAAGGAAGATTGCATTGATTTCAAAACATTTGCACAACAAAGGAATCTACAGAGTGAAGAGTAACACCCATCAAAACTTGGGAGAAAATCTTGGTGAGCAACTCTTCTAGCAGAAGGTTAATATTCAAATGCATAAAGATTCAAAATTTTAACACCAAAAAAGTAACAACCTGGTCCTGGTGGTGCATGCCTGTAATCCAAGCACTCAGAAAGCTGAGGCTAGAGAATTGCTGTGAGTCTGAGGCCAGTCTGGGTTACATAGTGAGTTCAAAGCTAGCCTGAACTGCACAGCAAGATCCAATCAATCAATCAATAAATAAATAAATAAAACCCAGTTGTTATATGGGCAGGTGAACTTTATGGATATGTCCCAAAACGTACAAACAAATGATGAAGAAGTACATAAAAGTGTATTCAACATCTTTAGACTTGAGTGAACTACATTAAGTTTCCATTTAGCTCCAGTCATAATCATTATCAAACAATAAATGCTTCTAAGCACTGGGTAAGAATGTAGATTAGGACTGTCACCATGGAAATACATATTATAGTTCCTCAAAAAATTGAAAACTATACAATATTGTAGAAATAATATAGATCCAGCATACTCTAGTGGTACCTGTGTACCTATACTTTTTACAGTGCAATTCACAATAACTAAGCCATAGAAATAACCTTGGCCCTTGTCTACTGATTAATGGATAAACACAATGTGACATATATACACACTGGAGTATCACTGAGGCACAGTGCCATAAGAAATCATTTCCGGAAACTGGAAATCATCGTGTTAAGGAAAATAAGTAGGAATCAGAATGACACATATAACACATATAACATATAAGTAGGAATCAGAATGACACATATAAGTTTCTTCCGGAAAAAGTTACAACCATGTTATTACAGTGATACACTCATATTCGTGTTCAGAGAAGCACAATTCATAACAGATATGACTTAGATGCAAACTGTATGTCTCTCCATCACTACATGCATTTTTTAAAAGGTGTCATTTGTACACAATGGAGTACTACTGTTCTATAAAGAAGGACAAACATGAGTCATTTGTAGAAAATGGTTTTACTTAGAGACCACAATGTTAAGTAAAATAAACTATCAACACAACCTTAAATATCACATGGTTTCTCATTTATAAGAAGCCTAAGTATAAATAAATAAATAAAAGAGAAAAATAAAAGACAAATAATAAGAAACAGAGTGATAGGGTTTTTTTTTTTTTTCAAATAAAAGAGTACTAAGAGATGTAAGGAGGGGAAAGAGAGAAGACAAAAAGAGGGCAAGAAGAAATAAGATGCATTACACGTCAAGTCCCCACAACAAATGTCTCATTAGACAACACAAGTATTATAACAAATTTTTCAATTGTCTGGGGGAGATAGACAAGTGAATGCTATTTTTCCTTCCTGCTCTCTGAATTTTATTAATGAATAGATAACATATTTACAGTTAGAAACAAAATTTTGCTTTTAAATTATTTACTACTGGGAAAGTTAAGTTAAAAACAAGCTCAGCTTTGATGAATGTTAATGGTCTTCTATTGAAAAGGAAGACACACCAGAATTTTTTCTTCTCAAATGTAATACTCCTCATAGAAGAACATGTAAAACATAGACACATGGACAGGAAATCACCAAATCACCAAATCAAATTATTTAGATGTACATTTGGTTCTTGAGCAACATGGTTGCAGTCCAGGTCAGGCTGGCTCCAAGACAGGAACACTATGGCAGGATTTCATGGAGCAAGGCAACTCTCAATTCCTATAGAATGGAAGAAGAGAAAAGAAAAAGAGCCCTAAAAACAAGGGATCAGTACCCAGATACATACCCCAAAACACCTCCATATGTAGTTCAGGTTGTTCTACTGGGATCCACAACAGCACAATCAAAGTAATGGGAGTAATCTATGTCAAGGCATAGATTGAACTCCAAAGGCCCACAGCAACTTGCTAACTTAGACCAAAAATGCCATGTGCAGACATTTTGTTTAAAATTATTGAGAAGAGAGGTGGACTCCCTCACACTAAATGTTTTTGAAAATGTAAATGAGAAGTGTTTAGGATTCCCTCGGAAGGAGGCTGAGGTGACGTTAGAGTCACCAGGTAGATTTACTGGATGCTGCCCATGCTTTGTTATTGCTAAGTACGTCGCTCCACTATGGCCTTCCTGAGATTGGGTTACTGGGGTTCTGTCTCTCACCAGATTGTCAGCTCACTCTCCAGTGTGCTTGCTCCTAGCACAAGAGATGGTGCTCTGATGCTCAGATGCTGCCGAAACTATCCTGATGGACTTAGAAACCTGGCATTGATAATTCTGTCACTGGGAACCCGGGTTTCTGAGGATGTACTGTCCAATACCACATCCTACAGTTCCACCTTACACCTTTGGGTTTCTGGTGAGGACTGGAACACATAATTTTCACTGGCTCATCAACTGTGATCACTGTACGATTCTCACACACTTAGAAGATGTCATGATAAGGGGAAGCAGTGGCAGTAGTATGTTTTTTTAGAAAGCCGCCCAGAGTAAAGCACCACAAAACCAGTGGGAAACATAAAGTCACTAAGCCAACTCCTCCCTCTTCCTCTGCTGGAGGTTAAAAGACAACATGGACAAAGTTTCAGAACCTCTGACCTGGGGATCTTTCTTGGGAAGATACAGCTGCTCCTGCTCCTGTTGGCTTTCTTTCTGTACCCCAGAGCAGAGGTAGGTGAGTGACCATCTCCACCCTTCAGAGGCGCACAGTGCTCATGGATATCCTGTCCCTGTGCACACACCCAATCCTTCTCTCTGCCATCACTACTCTGAACCTGAACTCCAATCCCACCAAACTGGAAAACCCTAGAGTGGACACTGCATAAGCTAACAAAAGCATTCTCAAGAAGATCCAGTGAGTACTGTCCCCTCAGGAAGCCCCATCTTGGACATCTGGAAAGGGGGTCATTCCTCAAAGTGTTTTCAAATGGTGAGAAGTAAAAAGGAGAAAATACCAAATGCTCCTGGACAAGTAGAATAGGCCAGTCATCCATGTCAGAGGTGGGAGAAGGCTTTGCCTTCATCAACTGCCTAGCAGGGATGCCCAGAGTCAGTGACCCCAGAATGGATGGAATCCCTGTCCTCAGAACACTATTTTTGCCTTTCTCAGTCCTAGTCTCTTTCTCCAGCTCTGCTTTCCTCCTCAAGACTTTAGTGGCTCCTTTGATTTCCTGTAGAAGCCACAGAGCTGTTGTGGCCCAGGGCATTATCTCTGTTTTCCAGAATCCCATCTGCACTGCCCCACCAGTGTCATCCAGACACTAACTGTAGCTCTTCCTTCATGAAGCCAGTGAACAGTTCTGATGCACCCACCACATTTCAGGCCCTAGGAAAGAGGATAAAACCACATCCATAATACACCTGAAACCATTCCAAGAGGAACCATCACTATCCTAGACATCACAGAACTCAGAAGGGTTTTAGATACTCAAGGGAAATAAAAAGTCAGTAGAGGAATAAAGAAAAGCCCCACAGGGTTTATTTTCTCCAGATAGGTTCTCCAGATTTGATTCATCTCCAGTCAAATGGAGGAAAAAGATTTGTAGACCAAGATGTGATTTCCCTTGCTATCGAAAAGTAGTTGAGGCTCCTTTTTCTAGGTTCCTTCCCACTTCAGGCCATCCCAAGCCCCCAAATACCCAACAGTTCAGAGCCACCAGTAGATGCTTGTTCACTGACTCAGTGGCTAAACCCAGTCTTCTTGATTTTTCAGGAGAGACCATCATATCCTGACACAAAGCCAAACCCCACACCCGCCCCTACATGGCCTACTTTAAGATCAGGCCTAAAAATCTTGGAAATATGTGTGGTGACTTTCTGATACAAGAAGACTTTGTGCTGATAGCCGCTCACTGTTCAGGGAAGTGAGGAACAAAAAACAGCCCACAGTCTCTGGGAAACACTTCTCAGAGCCTTTCTTCCCAAGGAGCTTCCTGAGCTCATAGAGACACACATTCAGGAGGCTCATTGAGGGTGAGAAAAGGCCATCATGTCCCAAGGGAAAATAAGCAAGTTGGCACCAAAGAATTCCTGACATAAGGAAAATCAGGACAATCAAGCCTGATATGTTTAGCCCAGGATCATAACCATGCAAAGTAAAGCAGTTTCATGTGTTTTCCAAGAGGCAACTGACCCCTGAAACCTCTAGTGCCCCAGATCCAATATTTCAGCCTTAGTACTAAGAGGAAGGAGGCACAGTCATCCAGTCAGGTTGCCCTCTGTCATCTGCATCTGTACCCTTTACCAGCTGTAGCCAGCTCTTCACACCTCCTGGGCTGTGTCCTCTGTTTCTCCACATCCACCACTGCCTTCTCTGTACAGCCCAACAAAGGTCACCCTCAGGGCCTACAACATCAAGGAACAGGACACCCAGCAGGTCATCCGTGTACTTAAAGTCCTTCCCCACGAGGCCTACTATAATCCTAAAATCTTCATCAATGACCTCATGCCCTGAAGGTAAGCCACATATCCTTGTGACTCTTGCTTTCCTCATGCAGTGTTGCAACTTCGACTGGGACTCTATCCCTGCCCTCTTTGCCATCATGTCCATCACACTGTCCATGCCCAGGAGCCATACACTGATCCAGACATTCTTACTTCTTTCCCACCAGCTGAAGAAAAAGGCCAACCTGACTAAGCTGTTCAGCCCTTCAGGCTGCCCAAGGCCAAGTCCCAGGTGAAGCTAGGTGCCCAGTGCCAAATGGTTGGATAGGAAGATTCACCCCATAGAAAAGATTTGCAAGCACATAGAAGGAGGTAGAGATGGTAGTGCAGAAGGATGAGAAGTGCGAGGCCCTCTTTCCAAAGTATTATAACCGTGCTACTGAGATTTGCATGGGAGACACATAGATTAAAAATGCTTCCTTTATGGTAAGACTAGGTTACTCTCCACTCAGCTTTGGAGGAAGAAGTCTTTGGGACAGATCTAAGACCAGGAGACCCAAGCAGTAGGGATTCCTTCACCTAGCAGGCTGTGATGTTTCTCCTTGAAAAGAGAAAAGGGGAGCAGACTCAGCTTGGAGGTAACTAAAGCCTCTACAACTTTACCAAGGGGCCTCTGGTGATGGAAAGTCCACTGGAAGCTTCAGTTTGCAACACGCTGCCTGAGCTCATGTCACAGGCATGATAAAACTGTTTCCTAGGTGTACAGTAATTATAGCCAGTTGGCTCCTGAGCTGGCAGCCCTCTTAATCAATGAGTTCATCCTCTGTGCCTAGTGTCAGACCTGCTCATCAGTCTCCATGGCCTGAAATCAATGGTCCTCACAACTCTACAGGGGTGAGTTTCAGACCTGGAGATAAAGACAAGGGCTGGCCCCAAAAGTGACAATGTCCATAGTCAGAGCTCACCAGCTAACAGCTCCAGGGCCTGTACTTACCTCTGATCCCTCAGAAGCAGACTTACAATCAGTACTGCATGAGGAGGTTTGGGATATTGAAAGTAAGAAGGTAGGCAGTGCACTGGCTCACAGACTCTACTTACAGGGTGATTCTGGAGGCTCCATGGTGTGTAATAATGTGGCCCAGGGCATTATCTCCTATGAACCAAAGAATAGGATTACTCCACATATCAACAGCAAAGTCTCACAGTTTCTATGCTGGATAAAGAAAAACCAAGAAACAGAGCTGACTACAGGGAGCAAACTAAATCCCCTCTATGAACAACCATCTTTCCTGGAGCTGAATCTAGAATCACTCTAGAGCAGATGCCAGCAACTAAATAAATGTTTCATCTCAGTAAGAAGGCTGGTTTCTTGTTTGCTCACTTACTTTGGTTCATGAGGACCAACTCCATGCTAAGCAGGCCAGTGCCACAGTTCGGATGATTTCTACCTCCTCCCCTCCTTCTCCACTCAATATCTTTCCAAATCCCCTCTTCAAAACTGTTAACCAGCTCCTCCTTGTATACTTTAGTTTCTCCACAGCCTCTCTTTTTGCAAGGGCTAAAGTTAAGCACTGAGGAAAATGTGGACAGATCTCATTCTGGGGCCCAGAGGGACATGTGACCTCTTTATGTGTCACATGCAGAAGGAAAGGAAGATAATTTCACAGGTCCAGAAGATCAGTCAGGCACCATTGAGATCACCCACTGAAAAGCCCCACTCCTATACCTATATGGCCTTTGTCCAGCGTCTGGTTGGAGAGGAGAAGCACAGATGTGGTGGTGTCCTGGTACGAAAGAAATTTGTCCTGACAGCTGCACACTGAAACGGAAGGTGAGGAGGAGCAACCAGCCCACATTTGAAAGAACCAACAGGAATCTCTATCTTCCATGGGGACTGTAGCCTTAGGAGCTCCTGGGATACTGTTCACAAACCCATAAGAGCTCATCAGAAAGTAAGAAAAGCAAAAGGATCAAAAGTTCAGCTCAGTATCTGAATGTATGATAATAAACTTTATCAAGTATTCTGAGCCAAATGAATCTGAGGCTGGAAAAGTAAAAGGGAGATGAAGGAAGGGGAGAAAAGAAGGAAACTGAATGTGTAAGGCACATGTACTAATCTCTTACAGTGAATGCAGTCCTTGTGTACTGCAAACATGTAGGAATAAAAGTCCAAAAAAATGTTTCTTCCCAGTCATGGTAAGTTAGCTGCTTAGTGAGATCCTGTCTCAAAAATAAAAATAAATTAAAAAGCACTTGGGAGCTGTAGCTCAGAGAAAGGAACAGGGTTCCAAATGCCTTAAAGAAGGAAAGAAGACTTTTAAAATGAAAGGTGGAGAAATAGAAGAGGTAAGTTTTAGAGTCAGACAGTGACAGTACAGAACAATGACACAGGTGACAAGACATAGCAACCACACTGCCAAGCACAGCAGGTGCAGCCTGCCCTGCACAGCTCTTCTGTTATTTCACAACCTAAACCCATGCTCCTCTCTGTGCAGCTCAATAAATGTCATCCTTGGGGTCCACAACATCAAGAAACAAGAGAAGACCCAGCAGGTCATCCGTGTGAAAAGAGCGATCCCACACCCAGACCATGTTCCTGGAAGGTTCTCCAATGACATCATGCTGCTGGAGGTGAGGCAAACCTTCCTGCTGAACTTTCTGTTCTCATACAGGGTTGTCGCTCCCAGTGGAAATCTGCTCTTTTCCTCCTTGCCCTCTCATAGCCATCCCAATGTGTAGGTCCAGGGTCTATGGGGTCTATACCACAGGCTTATCTGGACTCTCTTGCTTATTCCCCATTAGCTGGAGAGAAAGGCCAAACAGACTAAAGCTGTGCAGCCCCTCAGACTGCATGAGGCCATGAGCCAGGTAAACCCAGGTGACACATGCCTTGTGGCAGGCTGGGGGAAAACCACCCTTTCGAATGATTCATTGCCAACTACACTGCAAGAGGTGGAGCTGACAGTACAAGATGAACAAGAATGCAAATCTGCCATCCATGCCTACTCTGCTCTCACTGAGATTTGTGTGGGAGACCCAATGGAAATGAAGATCTGTTCTAAGGTGAGGTTTCCACTGCCTATAGAGACAGAACCAGGGAAAGAGAAACTTCGTGGGAAGATAACAGTGGCCATATCCCATGCTCTGGTCCAGAGCTTGACAGCCTAGGTTCCCCAGCAATTCAGTGTTTAATCCATTCCCTTGGTGGATAGGAGTAGAAGTGGGGGAAACAGCAGTTAACCAAATTCTGTGTAATCACCTAGTATCTCTAGGATTGCACAGAAAGATTCAGATAGGTTAAAACTGGAAAGTCAGAGTTAGGTTAAAGCCACTGGTCTGAAGGAGGCAACCAGGCCTGCCCTGCCCTCATCTCATAATCACAGCCCCCTGACAGAGGTTCAAAGACCATCACCAGGAAGAGGCCTATTCCATATTTTCCTTCTTGTCCACAGGGTGATTCTGGGACTCCCCTTGTGTGTAACAACATGATCCAAGGCATTTTGTCCAATGGAGCAAAGGACGATACACCCCCAGTAGTCTTCATGAAGGTGTCCCACTTCCTGCCCTGGATAAAGAAGACCATGGGGCACTTCTAACAGCAGACATAAAATTGGCCTCCTCTGTGCTTCATCATCTTTACTGAGGCAGAGGAAGCCTCCTGTGAGCACGAGCCACTGTGCAGTGACAATAAATGGATTTGAAGAATGACTGTGACTGAAGTCCTATTTATCCCCGAACCCTGTTGAGCATGAAGCTACACTGCTGGCCATTCTGGCTGTGGCTTCTTCTTTTCTCCCCACTCTTCCTATTCCCTTAAGTCCATCCCATACATTTTCTTATTGATTACTCCAGCACATTTTGCTTAATCCTCAGCTCTCTAGTATCTTTAGCATTAGGAGGTGTCATCTCACATACAGTCCCATGTCCTTACACTTCAACTTCCAAATATAAATCTCTGTGCTTTAGGAATGCCTTACCATCTCTGCGCCAGCAACAATTTGGCAGAGAATACAGTTGGGCCGTGAAGAGAGGTAACTCTAGAGACCCAGGAGGCCCAGGGTACTCAATTTCCTGTTTTGAGAACTGCTCTTCCCAGTGGGTCAGGTTTTTCCTGTTTAGGAGGTTGAGATGGCCCTCAGGACAACTCAGGCCCATTTCCTGTCCTGCCCTGGGCCAGCATGAAGTTCAGTCCACCTCGAGGCTTGCTGCCTGTCCTTTGCACACCAGCCCCTGTCTCCACCTGAGTTCCTCTGACCACCAGCTCCTTTCCTTTCCAGCTCCTGCAAGTTCCCAACTCTGTGTGATTCCCCTGTATCAGACAGTTCCAGAAAACCTGGAACTCTCCACTTCTACCTGGGCAGGGCTGGCTGTGCCCTGTTCCAATCCAGCATTCTCCAAGGGCTCAGGCATCACCTCCAATGAAGTCAGAGCAGCCTCAACCCTTTCATCACGGCCTGGCCTTGGAATCCAGTCTCTCCCTGCTTACAGGCATGTAAATCATCCTGTGAGTCAGTCCAGGGAAGCTGGACAGGAAGGATCACTTATCCCTCTATCAGCAAACATTCTTCTGATCTCTGTCTCTTTGTAGCAGATATATAATAGGCTCTGGTCTCACCTTTGGAAAACTCTCAGAAATGAGAAATTTCCTCTAAACATCCCTAAGTTCTCTCCTTCAACCAGTGCAGGTCAGCTTAACCCAAATAGATTTATATAGGGAATCCACTAGAAATCTTACTTTGAAAAACATTAAATTCTGTGTATTCTGTCTTGGTTGTGCACAACACTGTCAAATATATGATACTTTTGGTTCCAGAAGAGCAATGTGTGATATTGGAAGAGCCATGCAGGTGCTCATAGCCATAGATGACCTGATTGTGGCCACTTGAGTCTGGGTTTAAAGGTGTGGGAGTGGACACAAGGCAGCCCAACCAGGATGAATTTCAACCTACAAACTTCCAAGCTGCTGCACTTCAGATGTGAGACAGTTGTGACCTACATGATCTTATTTAGGATCCCATATCACTCAAGCAGCTCTACTCCTGAGTGTATGTGACAAAAAAAAAAAAACTCATAATAGTTATGCTTAATCAAGTGATCCCAACTTCAAAAAGACTTCCTGTTACAGGAGTGGAATATCTTAGAGAATAATAGCAACAATTGCCAAGGAAGATTGCATTGATTTCAAAACATTTGCACAACAAAGGAATCTACAGAGTGAAGAGTAACACCCATCAAAACTTGGGAGAAAATCTTGGTGAGCAACTCTTCCAGCGGAAGGTTAATATTCAAATGCATAAAGATTCAAAATTTTAACCCCAAAAAAGTAACAACCTGGTCCTGGTGGTACATGCCTGTAATCCAAGCACTCAGAAAGCTGAGGCCAGAGAACTGCTGTGAGTCTGAGGCCAGTCTGGGTTACATAGTGAGTTCAAAGCTAGCCTGAACTGCATAGCATGATCCAATCAAAGAATAAATAAAACCCAGTTGTTACATGGGCAGATGAACTTTGTGGATATGTCCCAAAACGTACAAACAAATGATGAAGAAGTCCATAAAAGTGTATTCAACATCTTTAGACTTGAGTGAACTACATTAAGATTCCATTTAGCTCCAGTCATAATCATTATCAAACAATAAATGCTTCTAAGCACTGGGTAAGAATGTAGATTAGGACTGTTACCATGGAAATACATATTATAGTTCCTCAAAAAATTGAAAACTATACAATATTGTAGAAATAATATAGATCCAGCATACTCTAGTGGTACCTGTGTACCTATACTTTTTACAGTGCAATTCACAATAACTAAGCCATAGAAATAACCTTGGCCCTTGTCTACTGATTAATGGATAAACACAATGTGACATATATACACACTGGAGTATCACTGAGGCACAGTGCCATAAGAAATCATTTCCGGAAACTGGAAATCATCGTGTTAAGGAAAATAAGTAGGAATCAGAATGACACATATAACATGTCTTCTTTTAAATGTGGAAAATAAATAAAATGACATGAAAGTAGAGGAGAGGCTATTAAAGAAGAATAAAGACAAATGGAAAGGGGAATTAGTGGAAGTGGGAAATGATCAAGTATTCTACATGCTGATACCCATTCAGGATAATGCATGCAATAATAAAAAGATAGATGAATCTCTGTTCACAGTGGTAAGTTGCATGGTGGGATTAAGGCTGATAATGTCTCTTCTTTATCTTTGAATTTATCCTATATTCCTAATTTTATAATTATTAAAGTTCTTTAAAAAATTTTGTCAAAAAGATGCATTAAGTAAGTTTATACATGTATACTGTAGTCCTGCTTTCTGTCAGAGATAAATTTTTGCAGACAAAATTTAACCCAGTAGTCTATTTTTCACCCATAATCTAAAATGAGTGTTTCTGATGAGGAGATTTCCCCTTTTACTCTGAGTTCTCCTGTTTTGCACAATAAATTACATAGTCATCTATAATTAAGGGACCCAGACTCAGTTCCCCAAAAGATGGCTTCCAAGTTTCTCAAATTTATCTGCTACAAAGCTAGTTGGGGTGAGATGAGTCTATGAGATCAGGCATAGGAGAATGCGATGGTTCAGGGCTGGAAGGTGCCTGCATCATTTCTACTCATATCCATTTCCTACAAGAGTCACACAACACACCTAACCTCAAAGGAGGCCAGACAGGACTGGGAATATAGCATCACTGCACCTGCCTGACAGAGGCTGGACAGTGCAGACATGTAGTTCACCCATGTCCCTTGGAAGAATAGGAAATGACTTTCACTAAGCTTCTAGCTTTTCTCTGTCACTATGGTCCATAGTATTTGCCACTTATAAAGATGATGAGCCCTCCATTGTTTTCTTATGAAATGAATGCATTTCCATTATAGAAAATATTAGATAATGAAAAGGTAAAAATGAGGCACATAAAGTTCTTGTACACGTTGTCCTTTCCCCCTACACACACACACACACACACACACACACACACACACACACACACACAACACACACACACAATTATCATGAAATTATATACATCATTTTGCAGTGTACATTTCCTAACATTAGAGGATACAAACATTAGAGGATACAAATTTCTCCATGTCTTTAAGCAGCCTTCTAAAACACTACTTTTACTGACCTGAGAGTATATTATCCCATGCATGTATCATCATCGGTACTTCTCTTCTCCTATTCTTGAATATTTTGATTATCTAATCATTTTGATGAGAGTCTCAGGGAATATGTTCACCTCATCTTCCTTTTTATGACACAGCAAGGCCCTATCTGGGGTGCAAATTATGGGTAAGCAGGACTAGTGGTATGCAAAAATCCAAAGCAGAAGTGAGGATAAAAGCCAGCAGTTGGTCTCTCAGACCATAGACCTCCACTTCAGAGGGGGGCCACTTCAACCCCAGCCCTCCCACCTTAGGACCCCACACCTCTACTTTTGACCCTGGACTTTCACCTCAGACCTAGCTAGAGAAGACATAGATTTAAAAAGTGCAGAGGCATGGGAAACTCATTGAAACCTTGAATGAACAATATGGGAAAGAAGCAGAAAACATGAAATAAATTAAAACAGATATCCAAGAATCAATAAATTCTATTGAAAGCTGTTAAACCTTTTATATGTAACCGATGATAGAATTTAGGAACTTGAGGACAGGATCACAGCTAATGATCATGAAAGGATAGAACTTTTAAAAATAGCAAGGCAGGGAGTGTGGATATAGCTCAGTGTCTCAGGCACTTTCCTGGTAAAGGTGAGGTCCTACGGACAAACTCCAGTGCAAAAAAAGCAATCAACAAGGCAGCAAGAAATGACAATTCAACAGCTTCAAGATGATGCCAAGAGAAACAATATAGACTCTCAGGTATCAATGATGCAGGTGTCAATGTGAATAACATCAAAAAATGTTTCACAAAAGCAATAGTAGAAAATATCCCAAACACAGGGAAAGAATCTGAAATGCAGATAACTGAGGCATATAGAATGCCAAACCACCACAACCAACATAAATCTACATCCAGACATTTTTAAGATCCCAAACATTCAGCATAAAAACAGAATACTAAAAGGTGATAGAGAAAACATTAGAATCATAACGCTTTTCAACACAAAATTTCAAGTTAAGACGAGCCTGGAGAGAATTGCCAGCCCTGAAAGAAAACAACTTTCACCCTACACTGCTATACCCTGAAAAACTTCCTTTGAAATTTAATGGAGAAATAAGATACTTCCATGACAAAGAATAACTGAAGAAATTCCTATCTACCAAACCAACCCTTGAAAGAGTATTGAAAGATGTACCACATAGAGATAAAAATGACTACAATTTCCGCAAGAACAGAAACAAACCACCAGACAGGGCAAGCAATTAAACAAGGAGGAAAGGAAGAAAATCAACTGCAGGAAAATAACATTACATCGTTGAGCCAGTACACATCACTTGTATCCACCAATGTTGTCTCAATTCACCTATAAAAAGAAATAGATTGATAGACAAGAAAAAGGATCCAACAACATGCTATATACAAAAAACACATTTCACTCAAAGGAAAACTTATAGATTAAAAGTCAGACAATGGAAAATAATATTCCATGCAACAGGAACCCAGAAAAAAGCACGGGTACCTATTCTAATTTTAGACAATGGAACCTTCAACCCCAAAATGAAGAAAAGAGATAAAAGAGGTCACTACATACTTGGTAAGGAAATAATTGAAGAAGAAGAGTGACAATCATAAACATATATGCACTAAATATAGGAGTACCTAACTATATAAGACAAAACTAATAAATATTCATAAATATATATGCACTAAATATAGGAGTACCTAACTATATAAGACAAAACTAATAAGTATGAAAAACCAATTAATCAACAACACAATCATAGTAGAGGACCTTAATACCCTGTTGCAATAAAGACATAGATCAACTAGACAAAAAGTCAGCAAAGAAGCAACAGAACTGAATCAAACCTGTGAGCAAATGAACTTAGTAAATGTTTCCAGAGTGTTCCACTGAACCACATCAGAATACACATTCTTCTTAGCTGTGCATGGGACATTTTCCAAAATAGACCACATATTAGCGCATAAAACATTCTTAAGTAAATCTAAAGGGATTGAAATTATCCCATGTGTATTATCAGATCATAGTGCACTTAAATTGGAAATTAATGGCAAAAAAATGCAAAACCCACTTAAACACATGGATTAAATTAAATAGTAACCTCCTGAACAATCAAAGGGTTGCAGATGAAATTAACAAATACCTACAATCGGATTTTTTGAAAATGGCGGCTTGCTAGGGGATCGGGTGGAGAGTCTCTCCGGAGAAATCATATTGGAAGCTAGAATATGACAACATGGAGAGCGCCAGAAAAATGGATAATGATTCTTATTAACCAAGACAGTGCAGCTGGAGGATTTAAAGTCATGATGAGACTGTGAAGGCTGATAACAGGAGGCTGCAAATCCCGCGCCTTTAAATCAACAGACTGACCCATGGACCCAACAGGAAAAGCTGTGTTGGCTTTTGGTGACTGCTGGAAACTGAGGCCTTGGACCCCAAGAAGCAGCCAGGACTGCCCTGCTGCACCAGAGGAGATCGTGAAAGGCTCTGGAGCTCCAAAGCCGAATGCTGAGCAGATTTCTGACTGTTCAGTGCTGTGCCGGGAGTGCATGCTGCACAGATTTCTGACCATTCCGTGCTGTGCCAGGCGCGCGGTAAAGGTGGGCGGCGTGGTGTGAGGTGGACCCAGGAAAAGGACCAGCACTGGACCCTGGTGAGTACGGGGGACCCCGCGGCTGCTGGGGTTGGCCAAAGAACATCTTGGAACTGGGCAGTGCCCACCACCACGGGGACATCAATAACACAGAGTCTGGTGGCAGCCATCTTAGAGTTAGGCAGAACCTACAGCTCGGTGGCATCACTGAGTCCCCCTGTAGGGAGGGCTGGTGGAAGACATCTTGAAATTGGGCAGACCCTGAGTACATGCTGGCTTCAGTGTCATACAGAGAACTAGTGGGAGACATCTTGGATTTGGGCAGATCTGCTGTTCTGGTGCTCCTGTCACAGAGAGGTCTGCAAGAGAACAGCTGGGATTTGGGCAGAACCCTGTGCCATAGTGACATTAGTCAGCTGCTTCTGGTACAAAGAGAACCGGCAGGAGCTACTGGGGCTAAACCAAGCCTCTGCTTGGGGCCCAATAAGCAGATACAAAATAGTCACAACTCAGTGACATCCAGAAAGTACAGCCTAATTTACGGATTGACTGGCGCAGAGGCTGGAGACTAGCCTGTACCTCCCCTGCATCCCAGCCTACTCCAGATAACAGCAAATTGGGGAGGACAGCAAAAACTCAAGTCAGCACGCTTCTGAAAGGCCCTAAGCAATTTGGAGAGGGCCAGAGAACCCCAGGACAGTCTGAAAGAAACCAGAAACATGACAAGAGATAAAAATTTTAAAAAATCTCCAGCTGCCCAACATGAGAAAATAAGCCCAGGAGAAGTAAACACTGAAGAGAACAAGCACAGTAACCATCCATTGCTCAACACAGCATCAGCCGAAATTAAAAAGCACCTACATGATCTCATAGAGGAATTTAAAGCTGTACTCATGATCCAAGTGAGGCAAGATATAAAGAGATTAATTAAAGAAATAACAAGCCCCGCCCAAGAGAACACAGATGGAAGAACTGAGGAAATCAGAAAAGAAAGAGAAACTTCTAAAGAATTTAAAAATAACTTAGAATACATGAAACAGATCCAAAGAGAATACCAGGAAACTAAAAACTCCATTGAACACTGGCAAAATGCCTTGACAGAAACTAAAGACAGCCTTCTGAAACTTGAAGAGAGATTTATGGCATATGATCGTGAAAGAAAAAGCCTCGTAAAAATAACAAGGAACCAGAAAGAAGCAATTCAAAAATTAGAAGATGACAAAAAGATACATAACTTAAGAATAAAGAATGTGAGTGAGGAAGCAGGAGCAACCAAAAATGAAATACAAATAATATTCACAGATATAGTAAAGCAAAATTTCCCATGTATAGCAAAAAGAAATGATATCCAGATAAAAGAGGCATACAGAACACCAGCTACCTACAACCAAAACAGATATATGCCTAGACGTATAATAATCAAGATTCCAGAAATCCACCAAAAGAACAGAATATTAAAAGCACCCAGAGAAAAGATGCAGATTACTACAACGGGAAAACTATCAAAATAACAGCAGACTTATCAACACAAACTCTTAAGTCAAGAAGGGAGTGGGGAGAAATATTCCAAGTCCTGAAAGAAAATAATATGCAACCGAAGCTCATATACCCATCAAAACTCTCTCTCAAAATTAATGGAGAAATAAGATACTTTCAAGACAAGGAGGAACTGTGGGAGTTCGTGGCCACCAATCCAACCCTACAGAGAGTGCTGAAGGACATTACAGAGAAAGAGAGGAAGAGATATCAGGATTCCACCAACAGTGGCAGAGAGGCCTCAGTGAATGGGGCAGACAGTGGAATGAGGGAATAAGGTGGACAAATTATAGCAGAAAAGTGGAGTAGCAGACATGAGGCAGAGATGGTAAGCTATAGTCTTTAGTATAGACAGCTCTGAAACTCTATTTTAAAAAAAGGCAGAGGTCATTGTTAATGGTGTATAAGGATTTAAAAGACACAGTAGTCTTATTGCCATATTTAGTTTGAATTTAATTTGTACTGGTCTGTCCACTCATGTCAGATTTGAGGGCACAGACATCTTGACCCAAAAATAGCAGGTTATACCATGGTAACTTACTTTCCTATTAACTTAAACTAAAATCCTGCAATACTTATATTGTCTTACTATGACTGATCTTAACTGAATCTGAATCATAAGACTATGGGCTGGCCTTGGCTGATTTTATTTGAAATTGGTATGCTTGTTAGTATTAACCCCAAATGTAGAGGCAACTACTCTGAGGATGACAAGATGTAAAGGATATCCATACTGGTATTAATTAGTAACAGCTCCCAAATCCTACAATGCTGTCAAAGTTAAGTTTTTATAAAAATAGGTGATACTATATTTAACTATAATAAGCCAGTGTTGTGGTCAAATCTATTGAAAATAACAAGAGAAAACATAGTAACTACGGAAGATCCGCTATATTGTGGTCTCATATGTCTTATCCATTGCATGTTTTTCTAGGAAATTGTTTTGCTGTCTTGCTATGACTTGTTATTCCCTATAATACAGAGAGGATAGATATATATATAGAAATTCACACATGGGATTTTTTTTAAATTATTTATGGGAACAGATTATATAATGCAAGATGTAATGAACAGATACTCTGAGGAAGACACGCTAAGAAACCCGAGGCTAATTTTGTAGCATTATGATATAAATTCTAGCAATACTATTGTTCGCTGATTAGAATGACATTGGACTGGTTTCTTGAGTTCAACTTCAGCATATGTAGAGAGGGGGACAGCTATCACAAAGAGAATGAGAGATGCGATGGTAGTTACTATTGTCTTCCCTAATTTGGAACTTGAGGACCTAAAAAGCCTCCAATGATTTGATTAGTTCTATAATATGCAATAAGTATATAAAGTGGGTGAAGATGGGGACAACTATTTGTAAGAAACTAGAGACAGATAGACAATGAAGATCTCCAGCAGACTTGCTTCGAAATCTGTATTTCTTTAAATTGTTTTTTTAACTGTTTTGTTCTGTTTTGATATGTTTAATCTTACCCTCTTTGAGATGTAAAACAAATGTGTAGGACTGATAACCATATTACTGAGCTTTTGTTCGATCATAGAGCAAAACGGTTTGTAGTGTCACTTTTTGAATGTCATTCTAAATACTTTAATTCTATAGCATGAACAGCTATTTCTAAGATGACAATGTGTAACTTATCAACCAGCAATTTCTTACCGTTTGTTTTTCTGTAAGTTTGTATTATTTCTACCCTTTTTTATCTCCATGTATTTTTTGTTTCCTTTTCTTTAAATAAAAAAAAACCCACAATCAAGAAAATGCATTTACAACATACAGAAATCTGTGGGATGCATTGAATGCATTACTAAGAGAAATATGTAGCATTAAATTGTCATATGAAAAAAAAATGAGTGCAAATAAACAACCTGATGCTACAGATCAAGCTTCTAGAAAAAGAAGACCAAGTAAAACCCAAAGCTCATCAAAGAAAGGAAATTACAAATTTAGAGCAGAAATTAATGCAATCAAGACTAAGAAAACAAGAGAAACAACTACTGAATCAAAGAACTGGTTCTTTGAGAGAATAAACAAAATTGGTAAATCTCTAGCCAACTTTATGAAGAAAAACAAAGAAAAATTCAAACCCACAATAAGGACTAAAGGGAGAGAAACTAATACAGATCCCATGGAAAGTCAAAAGATCATGAATATTTTGAAAATCTTTACTCACATAGGGTGGAAAACAAAGAGGAAATGGATGATTTCTAGAAACATATGAACTACCAAATATCAATCAAGAAGATATAACAATTTTTAAAAATCCAATATCGTCTATGGAAATGGAAAATGTAATTAGCAACTGAACAACAAAAAAGCTTATGCCCTGATGGATTCATGGCTGAGTTCTACAAGATATTTAGAGAAGATTTAAGGCCAATACTTTCAAACTCTATAATGAAATTGAAAGGGAAGCAATCCTCCCTATCTCATTCTGGGAGGCAAGTATTACTCTGATACCAAAACCAGAGAAAGACCCAACCAAAAAGGAGAACTATAAGCCCATCTCACTAATGAACATTGATGCAAAGATTCTCAATAAAATATTGGCAAATAGAATGCATCAAATCATCAAGAAGATTATACATCATGACCAAGTGGTGTTTATCCTAGGAGTGAAGGGATGGTTTAACATAGGCAAATCAAGAAATATCAACAGAGTAAAAACAAAAATCACACAATCATCTCAATAGATGCAGAAAAAGCTTTTGATAAAGTCCAACACTTGCTCATGATAGAAACAAGCCTACACAAACTCAGAATAGATGGTATCTACCTCAATCTTATAAAAACCATCTATGACAAACCAACAGGCAACATTATACAAAAGGCACAAACACTGAAAGCTTTCACTCTAAAATCAAGAACAAGACAAGGATGTCCACTATCACCAGTCGTATTCAATATAGTTCTGGAAATATGAGCCAGAGCAATTAGACAATAGAGAAAAATAAAAAGAATAAAGATAGGAAAGGAAGAAATTAAATTATCACCATTTGCAGATGACATGATATTCTACATAGAAGACTCCAAAAACTCCACTAAAAGACTCCTAGAGGAAATAAACAAATTCAGCAGTGTAGCTGGATACAAAGTCAACACTCAAAAATCAATAGCTTTCCTGTACACACACAAAAAAAAAAATTCATGGAGAGAACTTATGCAAATATCATCTTACAAAATAGCATCTAAAAAATGAAATACCTAGAATCAACCTAACAAGTAATGTAAAAGACCTATATACTGAAATTTATAATACTCAAAAAAGGAGATTGAAGAGTGTATTAGAAAATAGAACGAAATTCTTTGCTCTTGTTAGGAAGAGCCAACATTGTGAAAATGGTCATACTCCCAAAACTGTTATACAGATTTAACCCAATTCCAATCAAAATATCATTAACCTACCTTAGGGATCCAGAGAAAACATTCCTAAAAATCATTTGGACAGAATAAAACTAGAATAGTAAAGGCAATTCTAAGCAACAAAGGCAATGTAAGAGGCATCTCAATTCCTGACTTGAAATTATACTACAAAGCTAGAGTGATAAATATCATCATGGTACTGGCAAAGAAACAGACCTGAAGAATAATGGAACATATTAGAAGATGCAAGCACAACTACAAAGACACTCAGCCACCTTTTATTTGACAAAGGGGCTAAGCATTTTCACTGGGGAAAGGATAGCTTCTTTAATAAATGGTGTTGGAAGTATTGGCTTTCCACAAGCCCAAGACTGAAACTAGACCCAAGTCTATCATCATGCACTAACCTAAAGTCAAAATGGGTCAAAGAGCTAAATATTAAAACAGAAACACTAACTCTACTGAAAAAGGTAGGTAGAAATCTTTGAGACATAGGAGTAGGCAAAGAATTCATGAACACAATGCAAATCACATAGGATGTACTTCAAAGAATCAACAACTGGGATCTCATCTTGTTAAAAAGATTTTGCACTTCAAAAGAAATGACCAACATAGTGAAAAGAAAACCCACAGAATGGGAAAGAATTTTAGCCTGTAGTTCCTTAGACAAAGGACTTATATCTAGAACAACGTATTAAAAAACACGAAGCCCACCAAATTCAAAGACACTCTCCAAAAATGGGCATCTGAGATGAACAGACATTTCTAGATGAAAATATACAAATGGCAAATAAAAACATACAGAAATGTTCACCATCACTTGTCATTTGAGAAATACAAGTTAAAACAGCATTGAGATTTCATCTCACTCTGGAAAGAGTGGCTACCATCAAGCAACCTATAACAAATGTTGGTGAAGCTGTGAGAAAAATGAACACTTCTCCACTATTGGTAGGAGTGTAAATTGGTTCAACCACTGTGGAAATCACTATAGAGATTCCTCAAAAAACTAAAATTAGAAGTCAAATTTAATCCAGCTGTCCCTCTCCTGGGTATTTTCCCAGAGAAATTGAAAATGTCATGTCACAGTGATATATGTGCACTCAGGTTTATAGCAACACAATTTGTACAATCTAAATCATAGAAACAATCAAAATACCCATCGACTGCAGAATGGATGAAAAAGATGAGGTATTTTTATACAATGGAATATTACTCAGCAATAAGAAATTATTATCTTGAGGCTTTTCTAGGTAAATGTAGGCAACTTGAGACTATCCTCATGAGGGAAATAAATCAGACTCACATTTCTAAATATCATATTGTGTAGTATAGTATAAAAACAATAATAATAAACTGAAAGAGTATTAAGATCCAAAATGTATCATAGCTATTGTAATAATGAAAAGGAAAGAAAGTGATCTAAAGGATATAACTGTTGTTTAAGTGTACAGGATAGATAACCATACTACCATGTTTTTGTTAGTTCATCAAACACAATGATTTGTATTCTCACTGTTTGATTGTCCATTTTTATGCTTTGATTTTGTAACTTGACAAACTACTTCTAACATAACAATATATAATTTGTCAGCTCATGATTTCTTATTTTGTTTCTTGGAATTCTGTATTATTTCTATTCTCTTCTCTGTTTTGCTTTTTTTTTCTTTAAATACTTTTATTAAAAGCCAGTGGTTGCTCAGTTATGTGTTCCAGCATTGTGCCTTAGAACACTGACACAAAGAATAGAAGTGAACAAGTAGGGCTTCTTTTTTTAAAGGGCTCTGAGAAAACCCCAGAACAGAATTCTAGTTCTATCTTTCACATCCAGAGGCCAAGACCGACCCCAAGCATGGCACAAATGTACCTCTAAACTTTTTTTGAGTACATATTTCTGAAATCTGACTTGGATTTACCACACAACTGTAGACAACAGATGAATTTTACTACTTTTATTTTTCTCTGTTTGTCTGACTGGTTTTCCCTTTTCTGTCCAGTTGAATTTGTTTCACTGTTTTGTTTTCTCTTGTTTAGTTTTTGTTTTCATTTTTTGTTTTTTAAATATTTTGCCATTTTCCATCTTTTTTCCATCCTGTTTTCTTTTCTTTTTATGACTTAGATCTCTCAATTTTTTTTTCATTTTCTTCTACTCATCCACTTCCTCTCTTACATCAATTATCTGGCTTTGTTATATGGTACTTTCATGTGAGTAAATACTGTCTCTTCTTCTCCTGGTTCACATCAATCCTTCTTGGCTTTCTCTTGCATTCTTTCCCTCTTGAGTCCTACAGTTTTCCAAAACCTGGGTAATCATCCTAGCCTTCTAGCATTGCTCCCCTATATTTGATCACATTCATCTCTATCCTGCCCACATACCCCTTTAAATCCTCCACACAATAGGGCAAAATCACTCTACTAAGTGGAAAATCATTCCATACCAATTCTTTGTATAAGCTGGATTTTGTTATATACCTAGAATTCACTCCTATGGTTAAAGGTATCAGGCTAATTGTTACCACAGTGTGTCTGTAGCTAGACTATGTTTAAGACTATTGTTATTGCTAACTGTATTACATTAAGCAGGATGTCATACCTGTTCTATTTTTCCCCACTATATACCATTACCATTGTCCAGTAACAGGGAACTGAGTCCTCAGCCAAATACATAACAGCTTCTCATTCTTCATATATTGGGAAGGTAGGTTCTTGGGATAGAAATAAAGACCAAGAACCACCTATATCTAGAAGACATCCTGAGGAAAAGACCTTTCCTAAGGAAGCCTCAATATCAGGAATAAATCAATTTCCCTTCTAAAAAAATATACATGCATCAACACAGAAAACAAAACAAAACAAAATAAAAAATGACAAGACAAAGAAGCAAAATGCAATCTCACTTACCCATCCCACACAGAACAAGTCCAGAGCACAGTGAGATACAGAGATTTGGAACAAAACCACAGGAACTTTCTAAAATGATAGCAACAAAAGTCAAAAACCAAATGAGACACAGAGTAGAAAAAAATAACCTCTAAAGTGAAGAAAGAAATGATGATTAAAATGCAGTACATTTAAGCTGACACATATTTTTTAAAAAGTGCTCAGGGAGATCCACCTCCCCGTTCCAGCTGTGCTCTGAGAACTGTGGAGTTCCAAGCAAGCAGGTGGGCACACACTGTCCCTGGAGCCCAGTCTGTTTGAGACCCTCTCACCATCTGGGTGCAGTGGAGCAGCTGGGTGGGTCTGAGGCACCTGCATCTGCCTCACCATGTGTCTGGAGGACTGTGGATTTCTAAGCAAGCAGGCGAGCATCACCAGTTCCAGAGGCCCTGCTTCCTGGGGTAAGTGCCCCATACACTCTCCCCCAAGCCCAGCTTGTTCAGGACCCTCAAGCCTTCCAGGTGCAGTGAAACACCTAGGCAGGTTGGGGGAACCTACATACATCTACCCATTCCCACTGAGCTTGGGGAACTGTGGAGTTCCAAGCAAGCAGGTGGGCACCCACTGTCCTCAGAGCCCAGCTCGTTTGGAAATGCGGAGTTCTAAGCAAGCAGGCGAGAGCCACAGGTACCAGAGGACCTGCAGCCTGGGGGAACTGGGTGCCAGAGTCCCAGGAGCTTTGAACATAGAAGTGAATTTCCAACAGACCCTGAGGAAACCTTCAAATAAGACTTGAAGCACAGAAATATAGGAAAATGACAAAAAGAAAGACCAAATTACAACCTCAAAACTCCAGCCACTCCCAAGAAGCCCTAGGAGCGATGTAAATAGAAGAAAATATATGCCATACACCTCAAAAACCAGACACAATAGCTACTGAAATAAACAAGAAATTCATGGACGATTTAAAGGAATTCAAACTTGAAATAATCTCCCAGGTAAAAGAAGAAATGATAAAAGAAATGAAAGAGATTCTGAGCATATCTAAAGAAAACACAGTTTAAAAATTGGAGGAACTAAACAAAAAGATAGAACCCCTAGATGAGCAATATAAGAAACAAACAGAATACATAAAGCAGATGCACAGAGATATACAGGAAATAAAAAACTCCACTGAAAGCTGTAAAAACCAGCTAATGAAAGTGAAGATAGAATTTCAGACCTTGAAGACAGGATTGCAGCTAGTGAAGAGGAAAGCAAAGATCTTTTAAAAATAACAAAGAATCAGGAAATAACAATTCAACAACTGCAAGATGATGCAAAAAAACAACATAAGATTGATAGGGATTAATGAAAAAATGGAACAACATAAAGGATGTCAAGAGGATATTTAGAGAAGTAATAGCTGAAAATTTATCAAGCATGAGATCAGAAACTGACGTCAGGTTCAGTGAAGCATGTAGAACTCCAAATAGTCATAACAAAAATAAAACTACACCTAGACATATGATACTCACTATCCCAGAAATCCAACAACAAGAAAGGATTATTAAAAGCTGTCAGAGAAAAATGATGGATCACATATAAATGAAAACCTATCAGAATCACAGCAGACTTCTCAGCACAAACAATAAAGTCAAGAAGAGCATGCAGTGAAGTATTTCAGATTCTAAAGGAAAATGATTTCCAACCTAGACTGATGTAACCTGCAAAACTATCATTCAAAATCAATGGTGAAATAAGATACTTCCATGACAAAGAACAGCTGAAGAACTTCATGATCACCAAGCCAACCCTGCAAAAAAATATTGAAAGACAGTTTAGATACACAAGGAAAAAAAGCACTAAGCAAAGCAGATAATTAAACAGAACAGAAAGATAAAAATGCAACAGCAGAAAGATATAACAACAATAAACCAACACATAACAGTTATAACCATTAATGTAAATGGTCTCAATACACCAATTAAAAGAAACAGACTGGCAGAATGGATCAAGAAACAAAAACCAACCATATGAAGTTAACACGAAACCCATCTGACCCAGAAGTATACACACAGACTGAAAGTAAAAGGTTGGAATACATTACTTCACACAACAGGAATGAAAAAAAAAAGCAGGAGGAGCCATTCTCTTTGCACACAATGTAAACTTTAAACCAAAAATGATCAGAAAAGACAAAAAAGGTCAATACATACTGGTTAGGGGAAAACTGCAAGAAGAAGAAATAACTATCTTAAATATATATGCACCAAATTCCAGAGCACCCAGGTATATATAACAAGTATTAACAGAAATGAAAAATCACATCATCAGTAAAACAATTGTGAGAGGAGACCTTAACACACCATTGACACCAAGGGACAGATCAACCAGACAGAAAAGCAGCAAAGAAATAACAGAACTAAATCACTCCTGTGAACAAATGGATTTGATAGACATATACAGAATGTTCCAACCAACAACATCAGAATAGACATTCTTCTCAGCAGTACATGGGTCATTCTCTAAAATAGACATATATTATCTCACAGAACATATTTAAATAAATGCAAGAGTTTAAATCATCCCTTGCATGTTATCAGATCACAGTGCTTTGAAATTAGAAATTAATGATAAAAGATACTGCAAAAATCCCACAAACACATGGAAACTGAATAACACACTCTTGAGTACTCAGTGGGTCTCAGAGGAAATTAAAGCAGAAATTAAACAATACCTACAAGAAAATGAAAATACAGATACAACTTACTGGAATCTGGGGGATGCAATGAAAGCCGTCCTCAGAGGAAAATTTATTACACTGAGTCCCCACATCAGGAAAACAGAATGAATACAAATAAATAACCTGATGCTACACCTCAAACAGCTAGAAAAAGAAGAGAAGTCAAGCCAAAAGCCTAAAGAAGAGAGGAAATTATAAAACTCAGAGCAGAAATCAACGCAACCGAGACTAAGAAAACAATTCAAAAAATCAATGAATCAAAGAGTTGGTTCCTTGAAAGAATATATAAAATTGATAAGCCCCTAGCCAACCTTATTAAAAGACAGGGAAGAAAAGCTCAAATTCATGAAATAAGAAATGGAAAAGGTGAAATCACTACAGACTCTAGAAATACAGATTATCAACACCTATTTGGAAAACCTCTACTCTCAAAGGTTTGATAACACAGAGGAAATAGACAGATTCCTAGAAACATGTGAAGTACCAAAGCTAGATCAAGAGGCTGTAAAACTGCTGAATAACCCAATCTCTAGTAATGAAGTTGAAAACGTAATCAAGTCCTTACCTACAAAGAAGAGCCCAGGCACAGACGGATTCACTGCAGAATTCTACAAGAAGTACAAAGAAGACCTAATGCGGACACTCCTCAAACTATTCAATGAAATTGAAAGGGAAGCAATCCTTCCTAAGTCATTTCTGGAAGCAAATATTACTCTAATACCAAAACCTGAGAAAGACCCAACTAAAAAAGAGAACTACAGACCAATCTCCCTAATGAACACAGATGCAAAAATCCTCAATAAATTATTGGCAAATAGGATACAGCAAATCATCAAGAAGATTATACACCATCACCAAGTGGGATTCATCCCAGGCATGCAGGATTGGTTCAACATACATAAATCAATAAATGTAATCCACCATATCAATAAAGCCAAAAGTAGGAATCACATGATCATTTCTATAGATGCAGAAAATGCCTTTGATAAAGTCCAACATTCATTCATGATAAGAACTTTACAGAAAATTGGAAAATTGGTCTTTACCTCAATATAATAAGGCCATCTATGACAACCCAACATCTAGTTTGCAATGTGTGATTGTGAAAGGAAAGATCTCTTAAAAATAACAAGGAACCAGGCGGAAACAATACAAAGGTTAGAAGATGACAAGAGGATCTATAACTTAAGAATAAAAAATTGAGTGAAGAATCAGTGGTATATAAAAATGAATTACAAATATTATTCACAGATATAATTAAGGAAAACTTCCCGAGCATAGGAAAAGGAAATGATATTCAGATATATGAGGCATACAACCCCAGCCAGCTATAAACAAAACAGGTCTACACCAAAATATATAATCATCAAGATCCCAGAAATTCAACACAAGAACAGAATATTAAAAGCTGTCAGAGAAAAGAAACAGATCATCTATAAAGGAAAGCCCATCAAAATCACAACAGACTTCTCGACACAAACCATCAAATCAATAAGAGCTCAAAGTGAAGTAGTCCAAGACCTCAAAGAAAATAATCTCCAACCCAGATTTATGTACCCTGAAAAACTACCTCTCAAATTAATGGACAAACAAGATGCTTCCATGACAAAGTGGAACTGGGCAAGTTTGTGACCACCAATCCAACCCTACAAAAAATATTGAAGGACATTCTAGAGAGACAGAAAAAAGGCATCAAGGTTTCAGAAACAGTGGCCTCAATGAACAGGGCAGACAGTTGAGTGAAGGGAAAAAGTAGATAACAAACAGCAGAAAAATAGCATAGCAGAGATGAGACAGAGAAGGTTGGCTATAATCCTAAAATAGATGGCCTTGATACACTAACAAAAAACAACACAGGCAGAGTGGATCAGGAGATAGGGTTCATCGAGATGCTCTGTATGGGAAATATAATCCACCTGATTAGGGTTTATGGACTGAAAGTCAAAGATGAGAAAATAATGTTCTATATGATAGGGAACCAGAGAGAAATAGAGGTAACTTGCCCAGTAGCTGCACATAGGCTGGAAAGACATAACACTTTTGTGCAGTGGAAAAATACTCAACTATAAGGAAGAAAAACCTTGAGGCTTTTACAAGTAAAAGAATACAACTTAAGATCATGCTGAGGGGTAAAAAGATATAGAACCACTTAGGTAAATAGCTGGCTGCTTCCCTAATCTAAAAACTAAAGGAGTTAATGGATACAAAATGTACAATGCACCCTGTGAAAGTAAAATTGTCTAAAAAGGAAAGGCAGAGGACATTGTTAATATTGTATCATGATTTAAAACCCACGTTGTTCTCATTGCTCTGTTTAGTTTGGTTATATTCCGTTCTAGTCTTTCTACTTGTATTAGATTTGAGGGCACAGACAGCTATTCCAAAAATAGCAGGATATACTACAGTAACCATCTTTAATTACCTATTAACTTACTCTGAAGCCCTGTAATACTTACACTGTCTTATTATGACTGACCTTATTTGAATCTAGTTTGTTAGATTGCTGTCTTGTCCTGACTGATTTTATTCACATCTCTTATGTTTGATAGTATCAATTCTGAGAGTATATGCAACTACTCTGAAGATGATAAGATTCACTAGGATACCCATTCTGGTTTGACTATTACCTGCATTTGGAGTCCTATAACGTTTCCAATGCTTGGTTTTTATTGGTATTGTTCTGTACTGCTATGTTCAATTTTACTATGCCTGATGATATAAACTATTCTATTGAAGATAACAAGAGACATCATAGTAACCATTATAGATCAACCTTGTATTGTGGTTTTAATCATGTACTATGTTCATCCTTTTGTTTTGAATGACCCCATTTTGTTTTCCTTCTCACTTGGTTTTATTGTTTTCAAAATAAAAAATAAAGTAAGATTGGGCACTTTTATACAATGGAGTACTACTCAGCTATAAAGAATGATCACACTGAAATATTTATAAATAAATGAATGCAACTTGAGACCATACTCATATGTGAAATAAATCAAACTCATGTGTGTAAATACTGTAATTGTCTCCCTAGTGTAAGAAATGGTAAGAGCACATAAGATACAAAATCATCAATAAATACAGTGAAAGAGTAAAAATATGCTCAGAGGAGAAAAAATAATATCACAGAGAAAAGGAGGAAAAAGAAACATGAATGAAAAGAAAAAATATCTGAATTTGTATAAGCACATAGTATAGCTAAGATGATTCTACTACAAATTCTATAAGTTCTTGGAACAAAACAATTAACATTCATAGGATTGGAACAGTTTGGCATGTTTGTGTCTGGTATTCTGAGGAACTCTTTTGAAGATCATGATGTGAAGTAACAATGTTAGTTGTGTCCCCACCACTTGTTTTGCAGGCCTATATTTTCATTCTGTTGGGCTCTTTGTTATTGTTATTTACTTGTCTTTTTTGTTTTTAGTTTTTCTAGTAATTTGTTTTGTTTTGTTTTGTTTTGATTTGATTTGTTTTTTCCCCTAATACAGAAAGGTTAGGTATACATGTAGAGGCTTGTACATGCATAGAACTTCTCCTAAACAGTTTATGAGAATTGAGTATATTATGCATGATAGAATGAACAGCTACTTTGAAGAAAAAGAAACATTAAGGTATCCATTGTGATTCCATATGGTCATGCTGTGAAATCCAGTAATGCTTTTATCCTCTGTTTAAAGTGGTTTTAGTCTGTTTTGTATTATTTAATTTCATCATACATGAAGGTGTAAAGAGCTATTTTGAAGAGAACAAGAGACATTACAATAGCCATTAGTGATTTACTTATTCTCTGGTTTTGAAGGCCTGTAATGCCTTCATTACTCTGTTTTGAACAGTTTTATACTACTTTATTTTGTAGGAATTCACTGTGTGTGAAGATATAGAAAACTATTTAGAAGAAAACAAGAGACATTATGGTAGCCACTGTAGATCTCCTGCTGTCTTGCTTTGAAATCTATGTCACTTACATTGTTTTCTTCTAACCTGCTTTGTTCTGTTTTACTGTTTTCTTTTACCTTCTTCAAAATAAAATAAAATAATAATAAATTTTGAGGTATATGTACAATGGAATATTATTTGGCCATCAAGAGAATGAAATCGTGTTTTTTGCAGAAAAAAAGATGGAACTGAAAGTGATCGTGTTAAGTGAAAATATATCTTTCAGAAAGACAAATATTGTATGTTTTCCATAATGTGCAGAATCTAAAACATTACATGAAAGTAGAAGGAAGACTATTATTTGATCACAGAGAAGAAATAAAGAGGAAAAAATAAAAGTTGTAATGAAGGCACTATTGTGAATGGGAAAAGTTATTAAGTATGTCATTAAGTTATTATGATGCTAACATGAATTTATTGAGTAACAATGTATGCAGTACACTACATTACTTGAAAAAATCAAGCTACAAAATTCTATACAGGAAAATCATAATTTTTTATTTTCAAGAATGCATTAATGTAGAAATATGAAATCTTTGAGAATAGTATTCACTAACTGTTTAATCGCTCTGAGAATGAGAGGCTGAGCACATTTTCTCTTAAGAGTATTTTTGACTTGACTCTACTATGAAACATTGTAAGCAGAAGAAAATAAACTCTCTGTGCATGAGGTGATTGGTACATTACTTATCTTGATTGTAGCAATCATTCACATTGTATAGCTATCCTAAAACGTGATGATATGCAGCTTAAATATATTTGATTTTCTCAACTATATTCAATAAAAACATTTAAAATTATTATATCTTCCAAAAGAATTAAACGGATTGTCCTCATGGAAGGACTGTACATGTCCTTCACAATGCTATTGTCTTAAAATTGTATTTTCTGTAACTTTTCCGTCTATACTGGTCTTCTGTTGATTACTATGCATACTTCTACTTTCATTCTCCTTTTAACTTTTGCAATTCATCACACATAACACATGTTTGTATTTTGCTTTTATTCCCACTCTGAGTATCTTGGACTTTTACTAGGGCATTTTGAATACTAATCTTTTATATAGTTATTGACATAATTATTTTATGTCTACTCTTATTATATGTTCCTACTTTACTTATACCAACTGTTCTATAAAGCTTGATTGGCTTGCTTATTTGTTCATTTGTTCATTTCTTTATTTTAAAGAGCATTTTTAGGCCTAGAACAAACTCTTCATTTTTTAAACAGAAATTTTAGGTTTATAGCAAACTGGAGAGGTAAATACAGAGATTTCCCTCAAATCCCAGACTCCACCCATGTGCAATCTACCTCATTACCAACATTTTACCCTGGTGCTGCATTTGTGACAACTGACAATAATACAGTACAGTAATTCTACTATTGGGAGAACATCCTGCAAACAGAAAGGAAAGTACATGCACAGGCACACACACACACACAGAGCTACACACTGAACTCTCAGCATAAAGATCCTAGTTTCAATATTACTCAAAATTATCAGAAAATAGAAATAGTTTGAATGCTAACAGATTAGGAAATCTGGTGTATTCACATAATATAGTATTATGAACGTGAGACAGGATTTTTAGGAGCCCTAGGGAAAATGAGGCAAAAAACGCTGAACAGTTGTTTATATACCCTCACTTTCCCAAAAGAAAACCACTAAATATAAAAAAAACAACTTACCTTGATAGGCTGGCAATGATTTTCCAGGAAAACAAGTACTTTGTATAGCCTGCATGTGAATAAACATCTATCCAACCTTATCAGACACCAATGAGAAATACATATGGTAAATCCAAATTGAAAGGACACAATAAGCAAGCAAATCTATTCCACTTGCATATCCTCAGAAGATTGAGACAAGTATATAAATGATATTCCTGAGAGCATTGTATGCACTAGGGGGAAAGTGAGTAACCTGCCAGGAGGCAAAAGGGAAATCACTCAAGTAAATGTGTTCAAAAGCTACCTGTAACGGACAAAAGAAAAGTAGCCAGCTGAAATGATGATAGAAACTAACACAGCCTGATAGTCATGTATGATTAAGAAAACAACTTAGAAACTCTTGTGTGAAGCAGGACCACATTTTTATTATTCTGTCTCCTCTGCATTGAGGAGAAAGAGAAGCCCAGGCAAAGGGCACATGATTTCGCCTGGTCGGGACAGCCAGAAATTCTGGAGAGCTAGGAAGCTGACACACTGCTTGCTTCCCCCATGCACAAAGTGTCTATCGAGTCCATGGTCTTTTCTGTCTGTCAATTTGGACCATGCAGACCACGTGTGTCCAAACGTTTTCTTTATGTTTTGGTTTACAGTGAGTAAAGAGAAATGTTCTCAGGTTTCATTTTAAGTCTATAATATAGCTAATGTATATAAATATCAAAACTGATTTATATTTTCCTTCTAACTTTTTTTAAAGGGACAACATAAACATAAAACTAATAAGATAGCCTGGTTTTGTGAAACTAACTCATCTATACCTGATTCAGTGAAAGTGGTTACAATTTTCAGTGAGTTTTCAAGATGCTTCTCAGGAAATTTTGATATACTTTTATGCTTTCTGTGTTCCATCCCTGTAAATAGTTCACAAAGGCCCTGCCTGTGGTGAGCACAGGGTGTAGAGTTATCACTGCGCTGTGTCCTCACCTACAGAGATCCTCTGTCATTTATACAATGTGTGCCAGAGCACTGTGCAGTCAAGTCATGAAAAACAGTGCCAAAAATCACATAAAAATGCTACAAGTATATTTTCTTGTAGGGCTGCTTTGCAGAGCCATTTATAGCCTTCAGGCCATGAATTAAACACACTTGCTTTTCAAAAGCTCCCAGCCTAGCACTTCACTTGCAAAATGATCTTGACCTGAGCCAGTGCCTCTAATTCTTTTCTTCACAAAATACTCCCTAAGCACGTCTAGTGGGACTTGTATTTGTCTAGTGGAATAACAGGGACTTTTATTCAGGTCGGTCTTCTTCCTGTCTCTTAACTTGTCTGAGAGGGATTCTAAGAAGTCAGTATTTGTTGGCCCCAGAACAATCTTAGAGAAAAATCATGCAAGAACTTTTCCCAGAGGTCTCAGTTCCACCACATAGCTCTGCAAGCAAAACTCTCATACTCAGCCCAACAACCCTCATGAGCTCAGGATACAATGAGCAAGCCACTCACTATGCAGCTTCAGCCCTGCTTCATCAATAACAACATAGCCTCTGCTGCAAGATTAATGTTGCCTACCTAGGTTATAGCTACCTTTAGAATAGCTACAAGATTTGTGTGCAGCGGGACTGAAAGCACCCATTTGTTATTCATCAGCAAACAGTTATACAACTAGTGCCAAGTGCTGGAGATTGAAAAGCAAGCATGGTGGGCATCCTAAACACCTTCACAAACTTACAGCCATATGATATTGTGCCTATGCCTTGTTTCATCCAGGTTGATCACATTAGCCTGAATCTGTCTGAGAAATACACATAAAGGAAAATCATTTAAGGACAACAGCATTCATGTTTCTTATACTTAAAATGTCCATGAGCATTCTCACATTTTAACTCAGTAGAGCAAGTATAGAATTGGAAACACTGTGTAGATCTTTTTGTCTGCAGGTTTCCAAATGTGTACTCAGTGGAGCCCACTGTGAGATACAAAGATGCAGGGAGGAAAAAACAACCAGAGCAGTCACATTTTATGGTTTACCTCAAAGTGTAGTGCAAACCCAAACATGGAAGACATACCACACAATGTTACGTTTTTTTTTGATGTTGTTGTTGGTTTGTTTGTTTTGTTTTTGTCATTTTCCTTTTTATCTGTACCGGGGATTGAACACGACTGCCTGCTTGCAAGGCAGGTGCTTATGCCGCTGAGCTAAATCCCCAGCACAATATTACGTTTTTTAAAGAACACTAGATTCAAAGAAGCTCACATGGCACCATAAAATTGAACAACAGCCCTAACCCACAAACCATAATGGTTAATGCTACCTGTTTCCTTTCCAAGTCCACAGTGACCCCTCAAAGTCAGACACCTCTTACCATACAGGCCACACTTGTGCTATGAGACAAACCATTGACATGGTGTCCACGTTTTTAGGCCAGTCTTGGCTGAAGCATAGCCAGCAGTCATTCCCTGTCAGTTCTGATGCCAACTGGAGTGTTGTTTAGTTACACTTGTACACAAGGACCCCTCATCCAAAATGCTCACACACCACCAATACAAAACTCATTTTCACATTGGGACAATATCTTCTTCTAGGTACCTGCCACCTAGCTTCTGGCTGTTCATGAAGAACCTCGTAGTAGAATATCCTAATGACCCTAGTCATCTTCATAATGAGGGCAAATCCACTGACTTCAAAAATTCTACTTGAGTGGCAAAATGACTCCTGAGACAAAGATCTTCCAGGCTATGCTTGAAAAGGAAAAAATGAAGGCATACAAACAAGCAAAATCATATAAAAATGATACACATGAGCATACACAAATATAAATCTTTATGTATGTTATGCATATGTAATCATACCCAAAAACACATTTAATATGCATACAGGTGTGGCAATATATATGAAAAAGTACAGATACACAGTTAGAGAGAACTATTGCATATAGAAATTTAGAGATAGACAGTTTCAAAAAGCTACCTTGACAAATATTACCGATTCTAACTGAATTTACATTTAAAAATAATTTAAAAGCCTTTAATATAGCCTATAGTGTCTCTGACAAATGAGACCATAAATTCCAGAAATAGACAACTGAGCCATGTAACTGAAACAAAGCCCAGAACTCCAAACTTCAGACTCTTGTAACTGACAGATAAACTCAGAGCTGCATTGAGATCTTATTATTGATCTTTCCCCAAAACCCACTGTAACCTGCCACCATACTAAGATATTGTCCTGCCTCTATTGCAAGAATTCCCTGGAAAGAAAGTACCTAAGCTTACAAGAGTGAGCATTCAAAAGACAACTCTAATTATGAGATCACTTTCTTTTACTGACCTGAAATCTGTCCAGTGTTGTTTTCACGACTTCTAAGAGAGATAGAAAGTTTTCAGTATAGCAAGCATACATTTTCTGTGTGTGTGTGTGTGTGTCTGTGTGTGTGTGTGTGTGTTGTGTGTGTGTGTGTGTGTGTGTGTGTGTGTGTGTATCCAAACTTTCAGAAACCATGTGACTTTGGGTACATCACTTAATATCTCTGAGTGTTTCATTTTAGAATGTGTAAATATAAGTCCCACGCAGGATGTACAATTTGCAGTGTGATAAGCCAAATAAATCCCTCTATGCATGCCTTGTAATATGGTAAGGTATGGATTAATAATGTTGCCTTTTATTTTCTCTTTCAATGTATAGGTACCAGACATTCTGCTACCAAGTAATAGTCTCAAATAATTTCAGGGTAGCTATGGTGTGTCTTTACCCTACCTCTTCATTATTTTACAACTCAGCTAGCAGTTCATTGCACTATAAAGATTCTTCTTTCTGACACACTCCACAGCACCAAAGCTGGAGATGCTCTCAAAACTAATTCCTCTACATCTAACCCATTATAACACACAGGGACATATAAAACTCTGATCTCACGGATTCTGGGATGAGTGGAGCAGCAGTGAGATTTCTGGAGAGAAAGGACCAAAACCAAATAATGTGAGCTGATACCAATCCCACTAATTCCAGTCCCCATTATGTCCTCATGAGTTATTAAGTACCACTTATGATCAGTGCATAGGTAATTAAGAACTCATAACTGCAAAGCCAGAGTCCTAACATGTAAGGCCAGAGGGAGGTGGAGATCAGACACTTTGAGGCCTCAAGGAGAAAGCCAATGCTTTGGAGACTTTAGTGTGATCCAGAAATACATCTGAGTGTTCCAGGCTACAGTGTAAAGTCACATGTTGGAAGTTTGAGCAAATGATTCAGCATATAGAATTTAAGGGGAATAAGGTGGCAATTGGTTTCTCAGTAAGTCATCCTAGCACTGTGCCACCAATACAATTGTCATATTACATTTCTCTCATGGATAAGACAAAATACTCAACATAAATGCAAGGGGAACAGGTTTATTTAACTCACCATTTGTACAGGTTTCAGTCCATAACTGGCTGACTCGAAGGCTGGGTGAAATGACAGACAGGCATTGCAGAGGGAAAATAGTTCGTGGCAGGCAGGAGACAGCACAACCAAGCCAGGGACAACCATGGCTCTTTCTAGCTCTTATATTTTACCTAGGTTACTCACGACAGGAGTCACTCACATCCACAATCCTAAAGCCCTTGATCTTAGCATTGCACCATGAATCAATCCCAGTGTCACACGTTCTAGATCCAGCCACCTCTGAAAAAGCCACATTTATGTCTGCGTGAGGCTTTGGGGAAACATTTAGACACATACCATGACAACATAGTTCTCAGAGACCCAGTAGTTTTCTGCAACACCTTATTTCACATAGGGTGTATGAGCGTGGGGGGAAATAATTCAAGCTTTGAAAGATAATAATCTGCAGCCAAGATTGATATATCCTGCACAACTATCCCTGGAAATTGATGGAAAAACAAGGTGCTTCCAGGATAAAGAGGAACTAGGGGAATATGCAACCACCAATTCAATTCTACAGAGAATACTACAAGATATTCTAAAAAAGAAAAATACGAAGAATCCAGAAGCAGCAGCAGAGAGGCCATAATGAATGGAGCAGAAAACAAAATGAAGAAGAAAAACTGACCACTAATGACAGAAAAAGAGCTCAACAGAAATGAGGCAGAGAAGATTGGATGATAGGAACAGCTATTTTGGAGAAAATGACATCTTAAGAGGTAATACTGATTTAGTATCATCTTGTTTTGAAGTCTCATCAAGCTTTTGTTCTTCTGTCTCCATTTGTCTAAACAGGTGGTATCTTATTGGATTTTATTATATATGATAGTATAAGCAAAACCTTTTATAGACAAGGAGATTATACAGAAACATTGTTTATTATCTGTTAGTTGATTCTAAATACCCTGTAATACTGTCATTCTCTTGAATGGTTTTACATTGTTTTGATATATTTGATGCTACAGTATATGAAGTTATGCTCAAAGATTTCAAGGAAAGAGACAATATGGTAACTACTTTTATGTCGGGATAATCTTGTGGTGAAACACTATTTTCCTTAAATGGTTATGTTTTGATTTGTGCTGATTTGCTGTTATACCCTCTTTTATCTCAATCTCCATTTTATTATTTACTTTTTTTATCCTTTTAATTAAGGGAAAAATAAATTTTAAAATAGCCAGATATATTATAGTAACCCACTTTGGTTTTACATTATCTTGATTTAAAGCCCTGTATTGCTCTCACCATGTTGTTCTGACTGATGTTCCTCTATTCTGCTTTGCTTGACAGTACCAGGTTCGAAAGTTTAGGCAACAGCTGTGAAGATAGTGGGATTCATTATGATGCCCACTCTGGTTGACTATTATCTACTTTTGAAGACCTATAATGTCTCCAATGTTTTGGTTTTGTTGGTTTTGTTCTTTACTGTTTTGTTCAATTTTATTATACCTAATGATATAGGCAATTCTATTAGAGATAGCGGGAGGCATTATGGTAACCATTGTTGATCACCTAGTATTATGCTTTTACATTATCTATTACGTCCACCCTTTTGATTTGACTGACTGTTCTGTTATGTCACATTTGGTTCTAGTCTCTTGCAAAAAAATAATAAGAACTGTGGGAGCAACAAAACCCAAAATGTGTAATTGTCATTGTACAAAAGGGAGGAAAAGAAAGTGCTCTAAATGATAAAACTGCATGTATATTTAAGTGTATAAGATAGATAATGATATTACTGAGTTTTGTTGGATCACTGAACAGAACTGTTTGCAGTCTCACTGTTGGAATGTCCACTTTATAAGCTTTAATTTTGTAACTTGAACAATTGTTTCTGAGATGACAAAATGTAATCCATTAACTAGTGAATTCCTACTGTTTATTTTTTTCTGTAAATCTGTAAAACTTGTACCCTTTCTCTGCTTTTTTTTTCTTTTTCTCATTAAATAAAATTAAAGAAAGAAAGTAAGAAAGAAAATTGAGAAGCTAAAGTATAAACTTTGGCCTGTGTCAACAAAATGCTATGGAAAAGAAAATAGCCTTTACAATATGAGGAAAGTTTCACATTTACGATACACTCAGTGCCCTGTTTTCAGCAAAAAATTATGGAGAATAAAAAGAAATACTAAGATATTACCCACTCACAAAAAAATGAAATTTACATAAAATATTTTTGAGCATCCTAGAGATTGGCTAGACTAACCAAAGATTTTAAATCCACCATATTTAAAATGCTCAAAACACTGAAGTGAACTGACAAACAACTAAATGAAACCAGACATGATGTACAACAAAGTAAAGAATATTCATAAAAACAAAAAGTTTTACTTCTGGCACTTACTTATAATAGTTGAAATGAAAAATTCACTAACAAAGTTCAACCACCGATTTGAGCAAACAGAAGAAAGAACTAGTGAAATTTTCAGAAAAATGCAATAACCCCACCTGAGAAATGAAAGGAATAAAGAAAAATGAACAAAGCCTAAGGGTCCTATAGAACATTATCAAGAATATACAGAAGGGAAGTTTGAGATACAGAAGAAAGAACCAAAAACATTTCCAATAAACTATGGCCCCACACTTCCCAAGTCTGATGAACTATAAGAATATACAATCCCAATAAGCTCAAAGTTTCTAGGCAGGTTAAATTCAAAACTCAGAAGAATACTTACTACAAGAAACTGTTAAAACACAAAAAGAAAATCTTTCAAACAGCAAACAGAAGTGACTCATCCCAGAAAATGATTCTCAGTTAACCTCACATCAGAAACCTTAAAGGCCAACAGCAGTGGGATGATGTCCTTACAATATAGAAAGACAAACCTGTTGGGCAATGGATATAGCTCAGTGGCACAATGCCTGCAGGCAAGCCAAGGCTGTAAATTCAATTCTTGGTACCAAGAAAAAAGAAAAAGAAAGCTGTCAATCAAGGATTCTTCATCTAAAAAATCTGTCCTTCAACACCAATGATAAGCCAGGGGTGGTGGTAGATGCCTGCAATCCCAGGACTCTAGAAGGCTGCGGCAGGAGAAACCTAAGATCTTTGCATCTGCTGTATGTTTTCTGTTTGTTTCTTACATTGTTCATCCAGGGATTCTATGTTTTTGTTTAGTTCCTCCAATTTTTTAGCTGTGTCTTCTTTAGCTATCAGCATCTCTTCCATTCCTTTTATTATTTCTTCTTTTACCTGGGAGACTATTTCTAGTTTGAATTCCTTTAAAGCTTCCTGGAGTCACTTCCTTATTTCAGTTGCTATTATTTCAGATATTTCAGATGTGTGGCATATATTTTCTGCTATGTACATAGCTCCTAAGATTTCTTGAGACGGGCTGGAGGTTTCAGATTGCATTTTGGTCTTTTCCTTTGTTATTTTCCTATATTTCCATGCTTCAAGTGTTGTTCCAAGGCTTCCCCTGGATGTGTTGGAAATCGTCTCCCATGCCCTAGACTCCTGGGACTGAATGAAAGTTGCTGAGCCTGGTCCAGTTAGGCCCTCAGGCCCTGCCGTTCCACCTTCTGTGTCTCCAGTAGCTGGGCAGCACTGTGGATGATAGGGAGAAGCTCTCCCCGGGTCAAGACCAGTGCCCAGGAACTCACTTCACCTGCTCTCAAATCCTGTATTTGAAGGTCACTGGGCATAATATAGTTGGTCTACAAAATCTCCCATAGGCAGTCTAGTGTGCCTGGGCTCTGAACAGGTCCTTGAGCTCTGGATGAAATGATCTTATGTCTTAATGTTAGGGATGGCACGGATTCATCCAGATGCCAGCTGAGCTTCCCGGTTTGGAGAAGGTCACTGGTCATGTCCTGGGCAGGCCTCAATTTACTGAAATCTTGTAACAATGTAAAAAATAAAGAGAAAGACAGGATGTAGCTCAGTTCAAAGACCCTGGGTTCAACCTCTAGTACCACCAGAAACAATCAAACAAAAGGACAAATACAGCTATGCCAATGTTTTTATATGTGCCATCCTATAAGAAATGCTTAGGCATTATGTAACAAGTACTATGATAAAAATGACTAATTCTATTTCTTTAGATGTGATTAAAATGCTTAAATTGATAGGATTAACTAAGAATGAGTAGAATATGAAGTAAATGGAACTGTATATACAGCACTGTCCTAAGAGTAAATACACTCACTTCATGAGATAAATTTTCTGTGCATAAGACTATGGAAATCAGTACAGTGATTCCTCAGAATGCTAAAATTCAAATTCCATTCAACCCAGTGGTTTCCCTTCTAAGTTTCTTCCGGAAAAAGTTACAACCATGTTATTACAGTGATACACTCATATTCGTGTTCAGAGTAGCACAATTCATAACAGATATGACTTAGATGCAAACTGTATGTCTCTCCATCACTACATGCATTTTTTAAAAGGTGTCATTTGTACACAATGGAGTACTACTGTTCTATAAAGAAGGACAAACATGAGTCATTTGTACAAAATGGTTTTACTTAGAGACCACAATGTTAAGTAAAATAAACTATCAACACAACCTTAAATATCACATGGTTTCTCATTTATAAGAAGCCTAAGTATAAATAAACAAATAAATAAATAAATAAATAAATAAATAAATAAATAAAAGAGAAATAATAACAAACAGAGTGATAGGTTTTTTTTCAAATAAAAGAGTACTAAGAGATGTAAGAAGGCGAAAGAGAGAAGACAAAAAGAGGGCAAGAAGAAATAAGATGCATTACACATCAAGTCCCCACAACAAATGTCTCATTAGACAACACAAGTATTATAACAAATTTTTCAATTGTCTCGGGGAGATAGACAAGTGAATGCTATTTTTCCTTCCTGCTCTCTGAATTTGATTAATGAATAGATAACATATTTACAGTTAGAAACAAAATTTTGCTTTTAAATTATTTACTATTGGGAAAGTTAAGTTAAAAACAAGCTCAGTTTTGATGAATGTTAATGGTCTTCTATTGAACAGGAAGACACATTGGAATTTTTTCTTCTCAAATGTAATACTCCTCATAGAAAAACATGTAAAACATAGACACATGGACAGGAAGCTTAAATCACCAAATCAAATTATTTAGATGTACATTTGGTCCTTGAGGAACACGGTTGCAGTCCAGGTCAGGCTGGCTCACTATGGCAGGATTTCATGGAGCAAGGCAACTCTCAATTCCTATAGAATGGAAGAAGAGAAAAGAAAAAGAGCCCTAAAAACAAGGGTTCAGTACCCAGATACATACCCCAAAACACCTCCATATGTAGTTCAGGTTGTTCTACTGGGATCCACAACAGCACAATCAAAGTAATGGGAGTAATCTATGTCTAGGCATAGATTGAACTCCAAAGGCCCACAGCAACTTGCTAACTTAGACCAAAAATGCCATGTGCAGACATTTTGTTTAAAATTATCGAGAAGAGAGGTGGACTCCCTCACACTAAATGTTTTTGAAAATGTAAATGAGAAGTGTTTAGGATTCCCTCGGAAGGAGGCTGAGGTGACGTTAGAGTCACCAGGTAGATTTAGTGGATGCTGCCCATGCTTTGTTATTGCTAAGTACGTCGCTCCACTATGGCCTTCCTGAGATTGGGTTACTGGGGTTCTGTCTCTCACCAGATTGTCAGCTCACTCTCCAGTGTGCTTGCTCCTAGCACAAGAGATGGTGCTCTGATGCTCAGATGCTGCCGAAACTATCCTGATGGACTTAGAAACCTGGCATTGATAATTCTGTCACTGGGAACCCGGGTTTCTGAGGATGTACTGTCCAATACCACATCCTACAGTTCCACCTTACACCTTTGGGTTTCTGGTGAGGACTGGAACACATAATTTTCACTGGCTCATCAACTGTGGTCACTGTACGATTCTCACACACTTAGAAGATGTCATGATAAGGGGAAGCAGTGGCAGTAGTATGTTTTTTTAGAAAGCCGCCCAGAGTAAAGCACCACAAAACCAGTGGGAAACATAAAGTCACTAAGCCAACTCCTCCCTCTTCCTCTGCTGGAGGTTAAAAGACAACATGGACAAAGTTTCAGAACCTCTGACCTGGGGATCTTTCTTGGGAAGATACAGCTGCTCCTGCTCCTGTTGGCTTTCTTTCTGTACCCCAGAGCAGAGGTAGGTGAGTGACCATCTCCACCCTTCAGAGGCGCACAGTGCTCATGGATATCCTGTCCCTGTGCACACACCCAATCCTTCTCTCTGCCATCACTACTCTGAACCTGAACTCCAATCCCACCAAACTGGAAAACCCTAGAGCGGACACTGCATAAGCTAACAAAAGCATTCTCAAGAAGATCCAGTGAGTACTGTCCCCTCAGGAAGCCCCATCTTGGACATCTGGAAAGGGGGTCATTCCTCAAAGTGTTTTCAAATGGTGAGAAGTAAAAAGGAGAAAATACCAAATGCTCCTGGACAAGTAGAATAGGCCAGTCATCCATGTCAGAGGTGGGAGAAGGCTTTGCCTTCATCAACTGCCTAGCAGGGATGCCCAGAGTCAGTGACCCCAGAATGGATGGAATCCCTGTCCTCAGAACACTATTTTTGCCTTTCTCAGTCCTAGTCTCTTTCTCCAGCTCTGCTTTCCTCCTCAAGACTTTAGTGGCTCCTTTGATTTCCTGTAGAAGCCACAGAGCTGTTGTGGCCCAGGGCATTATCTCTGTTTTCCAGAATCCCATCTGCACTGCCCCACCAGTGTCATCCAGACACTAACTGTAGCTCTTCCTTCATGAAGCCAGTGAACAGTTCTGATGCACCCACCACATTTCAGGCCCTAGGAAAGAGGATAAAACCACATCCATAATACACCTGAAACCATTCCAAGAGGAACCATCACTATCCTAGACATCACAGAACTCAGAAGGGTTTTAGATACTCAAGGGAAATAAAAAGTCAGTAGAGGAATAAAGAAAAGCCCCACAGGGTTTATTTTCTCCAGATAGGTTCTCCAGATTTGATTCATCTCCAGTCAAATGGAGGAAAAAGATTTGTAGACCAAGATGTGATTTCCCTTGCTATCGAAAAGTAGTTGAGGCTCCTTTTTCTAGGTTCCTTCCCACTTCAGGCCATCCCAAGCCCCCAAATACCCAACAGTTCAGAGCCACCAGTAGATGCTTGTTCACTGACTCAGTGGCTAAACCCAGTCTTCTTGATTTTTCAGGAGAGACCATCATATCCTGACACAAAGCCAAACCCCACACCCGCCCCTACATGGCCTACTTTAAGATCAGGCCTAAAAATCTTGGAAATATGTGTGGTGACTTTCTGATACAAGAAGACTTTGTGCTGATAGCCGCTCACTGTTCAGGGAAGTGAGGAACAAAAAACAGCCCACAGTCTCTGGGAAACACTTCTCAGAGCCTTTCTTCCCAAGGAGCTTCCTGAGCTCATAGAGACACACATTCAGGAGGCTCATTGAGGGTGAGAAAAGGCCATCATGTCCCAAGGGAAAATAAGCAAGTTGGCACCAAAGAATTCCTGACATAAGGAAAATCAGGACAATCAAGCCTGATATGTTTAGCCCAGGATCATAACCATGCAAAGTAAAGCAGTTTCATGTGTTTTCCAAGAGGCAACTGACCCCTGAAACCTCTAGTGCCCCAGATCCAATATTTCAGCCTTAGTACTAAGAGGAAGGAGGCACAGTCATCCAGTCAGGTTGCCCTCTGTCATCTGCATCTGTACCCTTTACCAGCTGTAGCCAGCTCTTCACACCTCCTGGGCTGTGTCCTCTGTTTCTCCACATCCACCACTGCCTTCTCTGTACAGCCCAACAAAGGTCACCCTCAGGGCCTACAACATCAAGGAACAGGACACCCAGCAGGTCATCCGTGTACTTAAAGTCCTTCCCCACGAGGCCTACTATAATCCTAAAATCTTCATCAATGACCTCATGCCCTGAAGGTAAGCCACATATCCTTGTGACTCTTGCTTTCCTCATGCAGTGTTGCAACTTCGACTGGGACTCTATCCCTGCCCTCTTTGCCATCATGTCCATCACACTGTCCATGCCCAGGAGCCATACACTGATCCAGACATTCTTACTTCTTTCCCACCAGCTGAAGAAAAAGGCCAACATGACTAAGCTGTTCAGCCCTTCAGGCTGCCCAAGGCCAAGTCCCAGGTGAAGCTAGGTGCCCAGTGCCAAATGGTTGGATAGGAAGATTCACCCCATGGAAAAGATTTGCAAGCACATAGAAGGAGGTAGAGATGGTAGTGCAGAAGGATGAGAAGTGCGAGGCCCTCTTTCCAAAGTATTATAACCGTGCTACTGAGATTTGCATGGGAGACACATAGATTAAAAATGCTTCCTTTATGATAAGACTAGGTTACTATCCACTCAGCTTTGGAGGAAGAAGTCTTTGGGACAGATCTAAGACCAGGAGACCCAAGCAGTAGGGATTCCTTCACCTAGCAGGCTGTGATGTTTCTCCTTGAAAAGAGAAAAGGGGAGCAGACTCAGCTTGGAGGTAACTAAAGCCTCTACCACTTTACCAAGGGGCCTCTGGTGAAGGAAACTCCACTGGAAGCTTCAGTTTGCAACACGCTGCCTGAGCTCATGTCAACAGGCATGATAAAACTGTTTCCTAGGTGTGCAGTAATTAGAGCCTGTTGGCTCCTCTGAGCTGGCAGCCCTCTTAATCAATGAGTTCATCCTCTGTGCCTAGAGTCAGACCTGCTTATCAGCCTCCATGGCCTGAAATCAATGGTCCTCACAACTCTACAGGGGTGAGGTCCAGACCTGGAGATAAAGACAAAGGCTGGCCCCAAAAGTGACAATGTCCATAGTCAGAGCTCACCAGCTAATAGCCCCAGGGCCTGTACTTACCTCTGATCCCTCAGAAGCAGACTTACAATCAGTACTGCATGAGGAGGTTTGGGATATTGAAAGTAAGAAGGTAGGCAGTGCCCTGGCTCACAGACTCTACTCACAGGGTGATTCTGGAGGCTCCATGGTGTGTAATAATGTGGCCCAGGGCATTATCTCCTATGAACCAAAGAATAGGATTACTCCACATATCAACAGCAAAGTCTCACAGTTTCTATGCTGGATAAAGAAAAACCAAGAAACAGAGCTGACTACAGGGAGCAAACTAAATCCCCTCAATGAACAACCATCTTTCCTGGAGCTGAATCTAGAATCACTCTAGAGCAGATGCCAGCAACTAAATAAATGTTTCATCTCAGTAAGAAGGCTGGTTTCTTGTTTGCTCACTTACTTTGGTTCATGAGGACCAACTCCATGCTAAGCAGGCCAGTGCCACAGTTCGGATGATTTCTACCTCCTCCCCTCCTTCTCCACTCAATATCTTTCCAAATCCCCTCTTCAAAACTGTAAACCAGCTCCTCCTTGTATACTTTAGTTTCTCCACAGCTTCTCTTTTTGCAAGGGCTAAAGTTAAGCACTGAGGAAAATGTGGACAGATCTCATTCTGGGGCCCAGGGGAACATGTGACCTCTTTATGTGTCACATGCAGAGGGAAAGGAAGATAATTTCACAGGTCCAGATCAGTCAGGCACCATTGAGGTCACCACTTGGCCCCATCAGGCTAGGTAGGGGAAGGGTATTCCTTAGCAGGACATTTCTCTCCCACAGGTTTGGGGATACACATGAAGTGCAGAGTAACCTGAATGGCTCTTCACCCTCACCTGAAATTTGTTTCCTTCTCCATTCTCCTCTAAGATCAAGGCTAACCTTGGCTTATAGCCACCTGGTTGCCCATTTTTATCCCTTGAAAGTTGTCACAATCTACCAACTCGTGTCCTTACTAGATCACTGTGATCTGATGTTGTAACCTCCTGAAATCCCCCAGTCCAGGACATCAAAGCCAGTCCCCTCCTCACAAGTTAATGACATCCTGGTTCTGCCCTGGGTTGTGGCCTTTATTCCAGTTAGCCACTGTTCCTGCTGGACTTAGGACTCCCTTGCTTCCCCATGACTACACATACTCCTTTAACTCTTTATTCATGCCATGAATTGCACTGGACTTGTCGATTGAAATTTACTTACTAGAATTCCAATAATTTTTCCTGGGATTACAAACATAAGCTCTTTCTGACTTTGACTACACTGGAACAATTTCTTTATAAGTGCTTACAAAGAGCTGGGTTGGGGGCTAGGGATTTAGCTCAGCGGCACATGTACCTGCCTGGTAAGCACAAGGTCCTCATTTCAATCCCAGGAACCAAGAAAAAAAAGTGCTGGGCATTTGAGTCTCTGGTGAACATAATCAGAGAGCCCAGTGAAAGTGACAGTGTCACAGGCTTTACAAATTAACTCCCTCTCCATTCTCCAGATTGCCCTACGAGGCCTATGTGGAAAATCTCTGAAATAAAATATCTTATTTATATTTCTGCTTACAATTTCTACCAGTAGTATCACAAGATACTTCAGAACTGCATGAGATTTAGAAATTACCTTAGTCACACACTTTTCAGATGTGAAGCTGCTAAACGATTCAAAAGAGAAGATTTTCACATGGGGAGCTGGCAGCCAGTAGGTGAGAAGATAATGAGGCAGCCTTATTTTCATTTGTTTGAAAACTAGCAGATATAAATGCCTTCATACAAAATTAAATTGTAGGAACCATACATATCCAGTCAGCCTTCTGAGAACCATAATCCCTGTCGATACTACAGTGCCTGCCTCTGCAGAATCAAACTTGAGTCAGGGAGGTTGCCACAGAAGAAAAATAGGGAAATACCTGTAATATTTAGGTCATAATGGTTACTGATACACCCATTATATCTAATATTACCCAGGCTACCCCTTGTTGAGAAGTTCTTAGCTTACAAAACACAAAGTGCATGGCATTTTGTTAAATAAATGTCTCTGTGGGTGCTGGGTTTACCTTGCTGAACACTCCTACCACCTCTGGCCGAAGAATCTGGTCACTAATACTCCACACTGCCTGGCAGAATTTGGCTTGAACTTAATGCCTCTATGTCTCAAATATATACAATGCTACATTCTTTTGTGACTCAGAGTTAAATCTCACTCTAAGATCATGTAATTCTCAAATGCATTCCCTTTCCCATCTTGTTTACAAAACCATGCTACATCACAATCTCATAATTGTCTTGTTTAGCTTGAGGAGGTAAAAATCAGCTTCTGATTTGGGGCTGAAAACCAAAATTCCAGCACCTGACACCTACTGAAGATCTGGCTCCTTCCTCAGAAAACAAATTGAAGATACACAAAGCAAATCCCAAACAATAGTAGTTTAGAAAGTTTCCCAGTCATATACATGAATACTCAAATGTTCTATTTACTTTGGGGAAGTTGATTTGTAGTTTAAAACTCTTTTGAAAAATTATTACTCTAGGTTGGTCCTCATCTTACTCTAAAAGAGGAAGAAACAGATTCCCAGGAAAAGACCAAGATGAACAAAGATAATGCAGAGGTTAGGAGAGAACCTGGACAGAGCCAGATCCCCTAAAAACCAGGCCTGCTAGCGGCCTTGGTCTTCTAACTCTCACTCCATGGTGACCACCCTCAAAAGTTTTGGCTCCATATCCACAGTCTTGGACTTTGCTGCTCTATTGGTCTTCCTGAAAAACAAGTCAGCTGTCATCTGCTTAAGTGGGCTACTACAATGGGATAGGTGATTGATCCTGATGTCCAAGGGAAGGTAGGATTCATTGAATTGACCCTTAATGACAGTGAATGAAAGTCAATGGAAGGCCGTCACAGTGGTATCCTGACTGCACCAGGTTACCGTGCTAGGACAGCTGAGTTGAGATCTACCAATTTGTGGCTTCTGCTATACAAGGGAAGATAGTGGGAGTTTGCATTTTGACATAGATGTGCACTGTTACCTCCACTCTCCTTGACATACTATCTAAAGTTTCTCAGCCTCTTTCTTATCTTCACATGTAATTAGTAACAGGCATTTCCCACACTGGAGTTCTATATGACATATCTACAGTAGCTGGTGTATTCTCTGAAGCAGGGTAAAAATGAATAAATGTAAATTCCCATTGCTTTCACTGAGTGTTATTTTTCCTATGTTGGGAATTACCCTATCAATTAATATTTGTAAATTATTTCAGAAATTCTTTTCTTGGAGATTCTAGCAAGATGGCAGAATAATAAGCAGCAAAGTAAAAAGCCTCTCTGAGAGAAACAGCCCAGATTCTGGAATACAGCATTCTGAAGAAAATCAGAAGGAAAGAAATAGATCCCCTCGATCCAGGAAGAAACTAAAGTGAAAAAAAAGAAAGGAAAGGAAAGGAAAGGAAAGGGAAGGGAAGGGAAGGGGAGGGGAGGGAAGGGAAGGGAAGGGAAGGGAACGGAAGAGAATGGAAGGGAAGGGAAGGGAAGGAAGGGAAGGGAAGGGAAGGGAAGAGAAGGGAAGAGACGGGAAGGAAAGCTTAAATGGAAGGCAGGAGCCATATGCGCTTTTACTAGAGCCAGCCCCACTTTGTGCAAAGCACCCCTGGAATCCAAAGACACAGGGTCACAGTGAAGTTGATGGGAGGCAAGCCTGAAGGCCTCAGCAGGAAGACACAGTCACAAAGGGGATCAACGGACAAGAGAACTCCACTGGCTCATAGTGAGTGTGGGGGACTTAATCCTCCTGCGGGAGTGGGCAATTGGCCAGGTGCCATTTTGGAGTCAGGAAGGAAAAGCCTGGAACCAGAACTGCAGCTGGCTTCATTCAGCCACTCCTAGAGCAGAGCAGATTGGTGAAAATTGCTTGGACTGAGTCCTGCCCCTGTGCACAATAGTCAAGACCGAGCTTTCCCTAAAGCTAACCAACTCCACCCACACAACACACAGGAATATAGTGAGGACTCCCAGTGTTTAACCAGCTCAGAAGGGAGTGGCCAGCCTGCCTCACCCCTGCTGATACTCCAGAATTCACCAGCAGATTGGGCAAAGCAGCAATCTCTAGACAGTATGCTTCAGAGTAATTATAACCAACACAGGATGTGCGAAGGACACCATTATCCATGTGTCTGGAATAATCAAGGAACGTGAAGAAGGAACAAAAGGCAGTCTCCAGCCTCTAACCCAAGCATTACTGGCCCAGGAGAGGTAAACACAGAAGACATCTGGGTTTGCACACCTGCAGTTTCCGAATCAACAGCATCTGACATAAAGAAACAACTTCAAGGGGGCTGGAGATTTAGCTCAGCGGCATAAGCACCTGCCTTGCAAGCAGGCAGTCGTGAGTTCGATCCCTGGTACGGATAAAAAAGAAAAAGACCCCAAAAAAAAAAAAAAGAAAGAAACAACTTCAAGAAACTATAAAAGAATTTAAAACAGAAATATTAAAATAAGTAAAGGAAGATATAAGAAAAAGAATAAAAGAAATGCTAAACACCTCTCAAGAAGACAAAGATGGAAGAATAGAGGAGCATGTGAAAAGGAGGGAAACCTTTAATGAAGAATATAAAAAAACTTTAAAATACATGAAACAGATTCAAAGAGATTACCAGGAAATTAAAAACTCCATTGAAAGCTGGCAAAATTGCTTGAAAGAAACTAAAGATAGACTGTCAGACCTTAAAGACAGGTTTGCAAATTGCAATCAGAACAGGAAAGATGTCTTAAAAATAACAGGAAACCAGGAAATAACAATACAAAGCTTAGAACATGACAAGAGGATCTATAACTTAAAAAATATGAGTGAAGAAGCATGGGTAAACATAAATGAAATACAAAGGCTATTTACATAAATAATCAAAGAAAACTTTCCACGCATAGCAAAAGGAAATGATATTCATCTAGATATATGAGGCATACAGAACTCCAGCTAGCTATAACTAAAATACATCTACACCCAGACATATAATAATTAAGATCCCAGAAATTCAACACAAGAACAGAATATTAAAAGCAATCAGAGAAAAGAAACAGACCACCTACAAAGGAAAACCCATCTGAATCACAATAGACTTCTCAGCACAAACCATCTAATCAAGAGCTTGGAGTAAAGTACTCAAAGCCCTCAAAGAAAATAACTTCCAACCCAGATTGATGTACCCTGAAAAACTATCTCTCAAATAATGAAGAAACAAGATGTTTCCATGACAAAGAGGAACTGGGGAAGTTCATGACCACCAAACTAACCCTACAAAAAATACTGAAGGACATTATATATATAGAGAGAGAAAAGACCATGATTTCTTGAACAGAGGCAGAAGGAGCAGTCACTGTATGGAGCAGATAGTAGAATAAAGGGGAACAGTAGGCAAACAATGGGAGAAAAATAGCATGGCAGAGATGACACAGAGAAGGTTGGCCATAATCACTACCATGGATGGACTCAATACACTAATAAAAAGAAACACAGTCAGAGTGGATCAGGAGATAGGATCCATCACAATGCTCTATATAAGAAATATAATTAACCTGAAAGAAGGTTAATAGACCAAAAGTCCAAGATGAGAAAGTAATACTCTATGTGACAGGGAACCAGAAAAAAATAGGGGTAGCACATCCAATAGCTGCAGATTGGTTGGGAAGGCATAACACTTTTATGCAATGGAGAACTATTCAACTATAAGGAAGGAAAACCTTGAGGCTCTTGCAGGTAAATGCATACAACTTAGGATCAGGCTCAGGGGTAAAAAAAAAAAAGTGCAGAACCACTTAGGCAAATGGTGGGCTGCCTCTCTAATCTAAAAACTAAAAGAGTTAATGGGATACAAACAAGACTGACTTGAATGAAGAGGTTCCTCAAAGAAAATACTTTGAGTAGAGAAATATTTGCCTTTCCTCTTTGGCTCTAGCCTGCTAAGTAATTGCTCACAATCGTTGCAGAATGAGAAAAGACACCAGAGCTGTGAAAAGGAGCCATGCTTGGTTCAGTTCAGACCCTGGACAGTTTCTGAGGTCTCTGCCCTTTTACTAGCTGCATGCAGCACAACCTCAACTACCTCCACATCTTGAGCTTTCTTCTTGCTGTGCCTTGTGACTCAGCCACAGAGCTGTTAGTGGTGACCCTGACATTTTCACCTAAACCAATCCGGAAAATGTTTATAAACCTCCCTACAAAGATGCCACCCATCAAAACCAGAGGAACACACATCTAAGATATCAGCAAGGACACAGGACTTGTCCCCATTCATCACACTGCACGGGCTCTGTTTGCTCTGACCTGGGCAGCCTTCCTGGAAAAATGACGCCACTCCTACTCCTGCTGAGCTTTCTGCTGCCCCTTGAGGCTGGAACAGGTGAGTGGCCATCCCTTCTCCAGAGATCTGAGCTCATCCCACAAAATCCTCTTTGACTTTTCTGCCAGCCTTGGTTTCGAATTTTCCTAGGTCTCAGCTAGGAGTTTTCTGAGCCCCAGATCCAATTCCAAACCCAGACTCACAAATCCAAAGCTGGCTGGAAAGGGCAGCAAAAGGAGGGTGTTCTCAGATAATTTTTTAGGTGTTAGGCTCTCCACAGGGTTTTCTGCCTTACCTGGAAAGTGAGTTGTCCTCAGAAAACATTCAAAAACAAAATCAAGAAAATGTAAAGCAACAAAAGTAAGTTATTCAAATCTGGTACTTAAAACCAGAACAGGCAGCTCAGACCAACAGCCTGTGGGGGAGAGGTGTCACAGGAGCCAATTGCACTATCCAGTGCCCACCATCCCATTCCCAACCCAGAAGAGAAGGTCAGGGTGCAGCTAGAGTCAGAGGTGGCATGATGACTGCATCCCATTTTCCATTACCTTGGCTTCACCTTAGGTCTTTGCAGCTTCACTTTAAGGATCTTCTCTACCTCTGTCTTTTGAAATTTTTATGGTCCTCAACCCCACCACACTACACTGCCCCTTAAGCACTGATGAAAGGTTGATATGAGATCAGATGTACAGCCTAGAACAATTCCTGAGAACACAGATTGTGTTAGATCTAGACCATCAGGATGTTGGAGAATCCAAATTCATAATCTCATAGGTAGACTGTTAGAAAATTCCACCAATCTGAAAATCATCAGAAGCTCAAAGAGATTGGAAAGACTCACTGAAAAAGCAGGAATGAAGGCAGCTTCCCAGTATCTTATGGAACTCTTCTATCACTCAGCAGACCTTATCTCCTCCACATATGTGTCCAAGGTAGGAAGTAGAAGACCAGCACTATCCTGACTTTCTCAGAACAGGAACAGAGGACTTAAGGTTTAGAAAAAGTCATTCTGGCTCCAAGGCATGCAGCCCTTGGAACCTAAAATGAGTTCCTCCTGCTGGGTACAGAGCACTCCAGATCCCATCTACATCCCTCACTTTCCCCAGTCTTCTCTGTAGACCACACTGCTCTCAGCCACCCCATCTTCAGATTTTCTTTCAGAGATCATCGGGGGTCGTGAGGCCAAGCCCCACTCCTATCCCTATATGGCCTTTGTCCAGCGTCTGGTTGGAGAGGAGATTCGCAGATGTGGTGGTGTCCTGGTACGAAAGAAATTTGTACTGACAGCTGCACACTGTAACGGAAGGTAAGGAGGAGCAACCAGCCCACATTTGAAAGAACCAACAGGAACCTCTATCTTCCACGGGGACTGTAGCCTTAGAAGCTCCTGGGATACTGTTCACAAACCCATAAGAGCTCATCAGAAAGTAAGAAAAGCAAAAGGATCAAAAGTTCAGCTCAGTATCTGAATGTATGATAATTAACTTTATCAAGTATTCTGAGCCAAATGAATCTGAGGCTGGAAAAGTAAAAGGGAGATGAAGGAAGGGGAGAAAAGAAGGAAACTGAATGTGTTAGGCACACGTACTAATCTCTTACAGTGAATGCAGTCCTTGTGTACTGCAAACATGTAGGAATAAAATTACAAAAAATGTTTCTTCCCAGTCATGGTAAGTTAGCTACTTAGTGAGATCCTGTCTCAAAAATAAAAATAAATTAAAAAGCACTTGGGAGCTGTAGCTCAGAGAAAGTAACAGGGCTCCAAATGCCTTAAAGAAGGAAAGAAGACTTTTAAAATGAAAGGTGGAGAAACAGAAGAGGTAAGTTTTAGAGTCAGACCGTGACAGTACAGAACAATGACACAGGTGACAACACATAGCAACCACACTGGCAAGCACAGCAGGTGCAGCCTGCCCTGCACAGCTCTTCTGTTATTTCACAACCTAAACCCATGCTCCTCTCTGTGCAGCTCAATAAATGTCATCCTTGGGGTCCACAACATCAAGAAACAAGAGAAGACCCAGCAGGTCATCCGTGTGAAAAGAGCCATCCCACACCCAGACCATGTTCCTGGAAGCTTCTCCAATGACATCATGCTGCTGGAGGTGAGGCAAACCTTCCTGCTGATCTTTCTCTTCTCATACAGGGTTGTCGCTCCCAGTGGAAATCTGCTCTTTTCCTCCTTGCCCTCTCATGGCCGTCCCAATGTGTAGGTCCAGGGTCAATGGGGTCTATACCACAGGCTTATCTGGACTCTCTTGCTTATTCCCCATTAGCTGAAGAGAAAGGCCAAACAGACTAAAGCTGTGCAGCCCCTCAGACTGCATGAGGCAATGAGCCAGGTGAACCCAGGTGACACATGCCTTGTGGCAGGCTGGGGGAAAACCAACCTTTCGAATGATTCAGTGCCAACTAAACTGCAAGAGGTGGAGCTGACAGTACAAGATGAACAAGTATGCAAATCTGCCATCCATGCCTACTCTGCTCTCACTGAGATTTGTGTGGGAGACCCAAAGGAAATGAAGATCTGTTCTAAGGTGAGGTTTCCACTGCCTATAGAGACAGAATCAGGGAAAGAGAAACTTCATGGGAAGATAACAGTGGCCATATCCCTTGCTCTGGTCCAGAGCTTGACAGCCTAGGTTCCCCAGCAATTCAGTGTTTAATCCATTCCCTTGGTGGATAGGAGTAGAAGTGGGGGAAACAGCAGTTGACCAAATTCTGTGTAATCACCTAGTATCTCTAGGATTGCACAGAAAGATTCAGATAGGTTAAAACTGGAAAGTCAGAGTTAGGTTAAAGCCACTGGTCTGAAGGAGGCAACCAGGCCTGCCCTGCCCTCATCTCATAATCACAGCCCCCTGACAGAGGTTCAAAGACCATCACCAGGAAGAGGCCTATTCCATATTTTCCTTCTTGTCCACAGGGTGATTCTGGGACTCCCCTTGTGTGTAACAACATGATCCAAGGCATTTTGTCCAATGGAGCAAAGGACGATACACCCCCAGTAGTCTTCATGAAGGTTTCCCACTTCCTGCCCTGGATAAAGAAGACCATGGGGCACTTCTAACAGCAGACATAAAATTGGCCTCCTCTGTGCTTCATCATCTTTACTGAGGCAGAGGAAGCCTCCTGTGAGCACGAGCCACTGCGCAGTGACAATAAATGGATTTAAAGAATGACTCTGACTGAAGTCCTATTTATCCCCTGAACCCTGTTGAGCATGAAGCTGCACTGCTGGCCATTCTGGCTGTGGCTTCTTCTTTTCTCCCCACTCTCCCTATTCCCTTAAGTCCATCCCATACATTTTCTTATTGATTACTCCAGCACATTTTGCTTAATCCTCAGCTCTCTAGTATCTTTAGCATTAGGAGGTGTCATCTCACATACAGTCCCATGTCCTTATACTTCAACTTCCAAATATAAATCTCTGTGCTTTAGGAATGCCTTACCATCTCTGCACCAGCAACAATTTGGCAGAGAATACAGTTGGGCAGTGAAGAGGGGTAACCGTAGAGACCCAGGAGGCCCAGGGTACTCAATTTCCTGTTTTGAGAACTGCTCTTCCCAGTGGGTCAGGTTTTTCCTGTTTAGGAGGTTGAGATGGCCCTCAGGACAACTCAGGCCCATTTCCTGTCCTGCCCTGGGCCAGCATGAAGTTCAGTCCACCTCAAGGCTCGCTGCCTGTCCTTTGCACACCAGCCCCTGTCTCCACCTGAGTTCCTCTGACCACCAGCTCCTTTCCTTTCCAGCTCCTGCAAGTTTACAACTCTGTGTGATTCCCCTCTATCAGACAGTTCCAGAAAATCTGGAACTCTCCACTTCTACCTGGGCAGGGCTGGCTGTGCCCTGTTCCAATCCAGCATTCTCCAAGGCCTCAGGCATCACCTCCAATGAAGTCAGAGCAGCCTCAGCCCTTTCATCATGGCCTGGCCTTGGAATCCAGTCTCTCCCTGCTTACACGCATGTAAATCATCCTGTGAGTCAGTCCAGGGAAGCTGGACAGGAAGGATCACTTATCCCTCTATCAGCAAACACTCTTCTGATCTCTGTCTCTTTGTAGCAGATATATAATAGGCTCTGGTCTCACCTTTGGAAAACTCTGAGAAATGAGAAATTTCCTCTCAATATCCCTAAGTTCTCTCCTTCATCCAGTGCAGGTCAGCTTAACCCAAATAGATTTATATAGGGAATCCACTAGAAATCTTACTTTGAAAAACATTAAATTCTTTGTATTCTGTCTTGGTTGTGCACAACACTGTCAAATATATGATATTTTTGATTCCAAAAGAGCAATGTGTGATATTGGAAGAGCCATGCAGGTGCTCATAGCCAGGGATGACGCGATTGTGGCCACTGGAGTCTGGGTTTAAAGGTGTGGGAGGGGACACAAGGCAGCCCAACCAGGATGAATTTCAACCTACAAACTTCCAAGCTGCTGCACTTCAGATGTGAGACAGTTGTGACCTACATGAGCTTATTTAGGATCCCATATCACTCAAGCAGGTCTACTCCTGAGTGTATGTGACAAAAAAAACTCATAATAGTTATGCTTAATCAAGTGATCCCAAGGTCAAAAAGACTTCCTGTTACAGGAGTGGAATATCTTAGAGAATAATAGCAACAATTGCCAAGGAAGATTGCATTGATTTCAAAACATTTGCACAACAAAGGAATCTACAGAGTGAAGAGTAACACCCATCAAAACTTGGGAGAAAATCTTGGTGAGCAACTCTTCTAGCAGAAGGTTAATATTCAAATGCATAAAGATTCAAAATTTTAACACCAAAAAAGTAACAACCTGGTCCTGGTGGTGCATGCCTGTAATCCAAGCACTCAGAAAGCTGAGGCCAGAGAATTGCTGTGAGTCTGAGGCCAGTCTGGGTTACATAGTGAGTTCAAAGCTAGCCTGAACTGCATACCAAGATCCAATCAATCAATCAATAAATAAATAAATAAAACCCAGTTGTTATATGGGCAGGTGAACTTTATGGATATGTCCCAAAACGTACAAACATATGATGAAGAAGTACATAAAAGTGTATTCAACATCTTTAGACTTGAGTGAACTACATTAAGTTTCCATTTAGCTCCAGTCATAATCATTATCAAACAATAAATGCTTCTAAGCACTGGGTAAGAATGTAGATTAGGACTGTCACCATGGAAATACATATTATAGTTCCTCAAAAAATTAAAAACTATACAATATTGTATAAATAATATAGATCCAGCATACTCTAGTGGTACCTGTGTACCTATACTTTTTACAGTGCAATTCACAATAACTAAGCCATAGAAATAACCTTGGCCCTTGTCTACTGATTAATGGATAAACACAATGTGACATATATACACACTGGAGTATCACTGAGGCACAGTGCCATAAGAAATCATTTCCAGAAACTGGAAATCATCGTGTTAAGGAAAATAAGTAGGAATCAGAATGACACATATAACATGTCTTCTTTTAAATGTGGAAACTAAATAAAATGACATGAAAGTAGAGGAGAGGCTATTAAAGAAGAATAAAGACAAATGGAAAGGGGAATTAGTGGAAGTGGGAAATGATCAAGTATTCTACATGCTGATACCCATTCAGGATAATGCATGCAATAATAAAAAGATAGATGAATCTCTGTTCACAGTGGTAAGTTGCATGGTGGGATTAAGGCTGATAATGTCTCTTCTTTATCTTTGAATTTATCCTATATTCCTAATTTTATAATTATTAAAGTTCTTAAAAAGATTTTGTCAAAAAGATGCATTAAGTAAGTTTATACATGTATACTGTAGTCCTGCTTTCTGTCAGAGATAAATTTTTACAGACAAAATTTAACCCAGTAGTCTATTTTTCACCCATAATCTAAAATGAGTGTTTCTGATGAGGAGATTTCCCCTTTTACTCTCAGTTCTCCTGCTTTGCACAATAAATTACATAGTCATCTATAATTAAGGGACCCAGACTCAGTTCCCCAAAAGATGGCTTCCAAGTTTCTCAAATTTATCTGCTACAAAGCTAGTTGGGGTGAGATGAGTCTATGAGATCAGGCATAGGAGAATGCGATGGTTCAGGGCTAGAAGATGCCCGCATCATTTCTACTCATATCCATTTCCTACAAGAGTCACACAACACACCTAAACTCAAAGGAGGCCAGACAGGACTCGGAATATAGCATCACTGCACCTGCCTGACAGAGGCTGGACAGTGTAAACATGTAGTTCACCCATGTCCCTTGGAAGAATAGGAAATGACTTTCACTAAGCTTCTAGCTTTTCTCTGTCACTATGGTCCATAGTATTTGCCACTTATAAAGATGATGAGCCCTCCATTGTTTTCTTATGAAATGAATGCATTTCCATTATAGAAAATATTAGATAATGAAAAGGTAAAAATGAGGCACATAAAGTTCTTGTACATGTTGTCCTTTCCCCCAGCACACACACACACACACACACACACACACACACACACACACACACACACACACAAACACACACACACACAATTATCATGAAATTATATACATCATTTTGCAGTGTACATTTCCTAACATTAGAGGATACAAACATTAGAGGATACAAATTTCTCCATGCCTTTAAGCAGCCTTCTAAAACACTACTTTTACTGACCTGAGAGTACATTATCCCATGCATGTATCATCATTTGTACATCTCTTCTCCTATTCTTGAATATTTTGATTATCTAATCATTTTGATGAGAGTCTCAGGGAATATGTTCACCTCATCTTCCTTTTTATGACACAGCAAGGCCCTATCTGGGGTGCAAATTATGGGCAAGCAGGACTAGTGGTGTGCAAAAATCCAAAGCAGAAGTGACCGGAGCCGTGAGTGATAGAGGCGAGACGATAATGGGGTCGGTTCTCAAAGTTTTATTGCATACAGCTCAGCTGGACCTAACAAGGTCCGCCGCCCTCAAGCCTTCTTCTTCCTCTCCCTCTGGGAGGAGATACATGAGTTTATATAGCGAGAAGCAGCCAATCACAGCATAGTAGGAACTCGGATAGCAATTGGTCACAACCGACTGTTGCTAGGCAGATGATCACTCTTGGCGGGTTAATTACGCGCAACACGGGCCAACAAGAACCAGGAAGCAGGAAGCGGGCGCCATCTTTGGGGAGCAGCTCATGGCCCCTAACACAGAAGTGAGAATAAAAGCCAGTGGTTGGTCTCTCAGACCATAGACCTCCACTTCAGAGGGGGGCCACTTCAACCCCAGCCCTCCCACCTTAGGACCCCACACCTCCACTTTTGACCCCGACTTTCACCTCAGACCTAGCTAGAGAAGACATAGATTTAAAAAGTGCAGAGGCATGGGAAACTCATTGAAACCTTGAATGAACAATATGGGAAACAAGTAGAAAACATGAAATAAATTAAAACAGATATCCAAGAATAAAGAAATTCTATTGAATGCTGTTAAACCTTTTATATGTAACTGATGATAGAATTTAGGAACTTCAGGACGGGATCACAGCTAATGATCATGAAAGGATAGAACTTTTAAAAATAGCAAGGCAGGCAGTGTGGATATAGCTCAGTGTCTCAGGCACTTTCCTGGTAAAGGTAAGGTCCTATGGTCAAACTCCAGTGCAAAAACAGCAATCAACAAGGCAGCAAGAAATGACAATTCAACAGCTTCAAGATGATGCCAAGAGAAACAATATAGATTCTCAGGCATCAATGATGCAGGTGTCAATGTGAATCACATCAAAAAATGTTTCACAGAAGCAATAGTAGAAAATTTCCCAAACACAGGGAAAGAATGTGAAATGCAGATAACTGAGGCATATAGAATGCCAAACCACCACAACCAACATAAATCTACATCCAGACATTTTTAAGATCCCAAACATTCAGCATAAAAACAGAATACTAAAAGGTGATAGAGAAAACATTAGAATCATAACACTTTTCAACACAAAATTTCAAGCTAAGACAAGCCTGGAGAGAATTGCCAGCCCTGAAAGAAAACAACTTTCACCCTAGACTGCTATACCCTGAAAAACTTCCTTTGAAATTTAATGGAGAAATAAGATACTTCCATGACAAAGAATAACTGAAGAAATTCCTGTCTACCAAATCAACCCTTGAAAGAGTATTGAAAGATGTACCACATAGAGATAAAAATGACTACAATTTCTGCAACAACAGAAACAAACCACCAGACAGGGCAAGCAATTAAACAAGGAGGAAAGGAAGAAAATCAACAGCAGGAAAATAACATTACAAAGTTGAGCCAATACATATCAGTTGTATCCACCAATGTTGTCTCAATTCACCTATAAAAAGAAATAGATTGATAGACATGAAACAGGATCCAACAACGTGCTATATACGAGAAACACATTTCACTCAAAGGAAAACTCATAGATTAAAAGTCAGAAAATGGAAAATAATATTCCATGCAACAGGAACCCAGAAAAAAGCATGGGTAGCTATTCTAGTTTTAGACAATGGAATCTTCAACCCCAAAATGAAGAAAAGAGATAAAGGAGGTCACTACATACTTGGTAAGGAAATAATTGAAGAAGAAGAGTGACAATCATAAACATATATGCACTAAATATAGGAGTACCTAACTATATAAGAAAAACTAATAAATATTCATAAATATATGTGCACTAAATATAGGAGTAACAAACTTAATAAGACAAAACTAATAAATATGAAAAACCAATTAATCAACAACACAATTATAGTAGAGGACCTTAATACCCTGTTGCAACAAAGACATAGATCAACTAGACAAAAAGTCAGCAAAGAAATAACAGAACTGAATCAAACCTGTGAGCAAATGAACTTAGTAAATGTTTACAGAGTGTTCCACTGAACCACATCAGAATACACATTCTTCTTAGCTGTGCATGGGACATTCTCCAAAGTAGACCACATATTAGACCATAAAACATTTTTAAGTAAATCTAAAGGGATTGAAATTATCCCATGTGTATTATCAGACCATAGTGCACTTAAATTGGAAATTAATGGCAAAAAATTGCAAAACCCACTTAAACACATGGATTAAATTAAATAGTAACCTCCTGAACAATCAAAGGGTTGCAGATGAAATTAAAAAATACCTACAATCAGATTTTTTGAAAATGGCGGCTTGATAGGGGGTCGGGTGGAGAGTCTCTCTGGAGAAATCATATTAGAAGCTAGAATATGACAACATGGAGAGAACCAGACAAATGGATAACGATTCTTATTAAACAAGACAGGGCAGCTGGAGGATTTAAAGTCGTGCTGAGACAGTGAAGGCTGATAACAGGAGGCTGCAAATCCCGCACCTTTAAATCAACAGACTGAACCGTGGACCCAACAGGAAAAGCTGTGTTGGCTTTTGGTGACTGCTGGAAACTGAGACCTGGGACCCCAAGAAGCAGCCAGGACTGCCCTGCTGCACCAGAGGAGATCATGAAAGGCTCTGGAGCTCCAAAGCCGAATGCTGAGCAGATTTCTGACCCTTCTGCGCTGTACCTGGAGTGCATGCTGCGCAGATTTCTGACTGTTCCGCGCCATGCCGGGAGCGTGGGAAAGGTGGGCGGCGTGGTGTGTGGTGGACCCGGGAAAAGGACCAGCGCTGGACCTTGGTGAGTACTGGGGACCCCGTGGCTGCTGGGGTTGGCCAGAGAACATCTTGGAACTGGGCAGTGCCCACCACCATGGGGACATCAACAACACAGAGTCTGGTGGCAGCCATCTTAGAGTTAGCAGAACCTACAGCTCAGTGGTATCACTGAGTCCCCCTGTAGGGAGGGCTGGTGGAAGACATCTTGAAATTGGGCAGACCGTGAGTACGTGCTGGCTTCAGCGTCATTCAGAGAACTAGTGGGAAACATCTTGGATTTGGGCAGATCTGCTGTTCTGGGCTCCTGTCACAGAGAGGTCTGGAAGAGAACAGCTGGGATTTTGGGCAGAACCCTGTGCCATAGTGACATGAGTCAGGTGCTTCTGGTACAAAGTGAACCGGCAGGAGCTATTTGGGCTAAACCAAGCCTCTGCTTGGGGCCCAATAAGCAGATACAAAATAGTCACAACTCAGTGACATCCAGAAAGTACAGCCTAATTTTTGGATTGACTGGCGCAGAGGCTGGAGACTAGCCTGTACCTCCCCTGCATCCCAGCCTACCCCAGATAACAGCAAATTGGGGAGGGCAGCAAAAATTCAAGTCAGCACGCTTCTGAAAGGCCCTAAGCAATTTGGAGAGGGCCAGAGAACCCCAGGACAATCTGAAAGAAACCAGAAACATGACAAGAGATAAAAATAAAAAAATTCTCCAGCTGCCCAACATGAGAAAATAAGCCCAGGAGAAGTAAACACTGAAGAGAACAAGCACAGTAACCATCCATTGCTCAACACAGCATCAGCCGAAATTAAAAATACCTTCATGATCTCATAGATGAATTTAAAGCTGTACTCATGATCCAAGTGAGGCAAGATATAAAGAGATTAATTAAAGAAATAACAAGCCCCGCCCAAGAGAACACAGATGGAAGAACTGAGGAAATCAGAAAAGAAAGAGAAACTTCTGAAGAAGAATTTAAACATAACTTAGAATACATGAAACAGATCCAAAGAGAATACCAGGAAACTAAAAACTCCTTTGAACACTGGCAAAATGCCTTGACAGAAACTAAAGACAGCCTTCTGAAACTTGAAGAGAGATATATGGCATATGATCGAGAAAGAAAAAGCCTCTTAAAAATAACAAGGAACCAGAAAGAAACAATTCAAAAACTAGAAGATGACAAAAAGATACATAACTTAAGAATAAAGAATGTGAGTGAGGAAGCAGGAGCAACCAAAAGTGAAATACAAAGAATATTCACAGATATATTAAAGAAAAATTTACCATGTATAGCAAAAAGAAATGATATAAGGATAAAAGAAGCATACAGAACACCAGCTACCTACAACCAAAACAGATCTACGCCTAGACATATAATAATCAAGATTCCAACACTATCTCTGGTGTCCAGCCTGTTTCAATGCCGAGCCTAGCCATCGGTGTGCAGAGAAGGAGCTGGGCGGATCTGGGGTGCCTGCATTGGCCTCTCCATGTGTCTGGAGGACTGTGGATATCTCTGCAAGACGGGAGGGATCACAGGTTCCTGAGGCACAGCGGCCTGTGGTGAGTGCTCAGCACACTCTGCCCAAACCTCAGACTGTTCCGGAACCTCCAGGCTTCTGGGTGCAGTGAAGTGGAGTAGTGGGTTTGAGGCCTCTACATCCACCTCCCAATCTCAGCTGCACTTGGAGAACTACTGAGCTTCCGACGGGTGGGCGGGCCCACACTATCCACGGAGCCTAGCCTGTTTCGCTGCCGCGCCTAGCCATCAGTGTGCAGAGGAGGAGCTGGGCGGATTTGGGGCGCCTGCATCGGCCTCTCCGTGTGTCTGGTGGACTGTGGATATCTTGGCCCAGACTGTTTGGGTCCCTCCAGGCTTCCAGGTGCAGTGAAGGGGAGAAGTGGGTTTGAGGCCTCTACATCCGCCTCCCCATCCCGGTTGCACATGGAGAACTGCTGAGCTTCTGACGGGTGGGCGGGCCCACACTACCCCTGAGCCCAGCCTGTTTCACTGCCGCACCTAGCCATCAGTGTGCAGAGGAGGGGCTGGGCGGATCTGGGGCACCTACATCGGCCTCTCCATGTGTCAGGAGGACTGTGGATATCTCTGCAAGCAAGGAGGTAAAACAGGTTCCTGAGGCACCGCGGCCTGTCGTGAGTACCCTAACCTGGCTGCGATTCAAGAGCTGTGGAGCTTCCAAAGAGCAGGTGGGCGCGCAGTGTCGCTGAGGCCCAGCTTGTCTGGAACTGCAGAGTTCTGAGCAGGCAGAGGAGGGCCATTGGTTCTGCAGGCCCAGTGGCTTGGGGTAGCATGGTGCCAGAGTCTCAGTAGCTGCAAACATAGAAGAGGATTTTCAACAGATCCTGAGGCAGCTTTCAAATAACACTTGAAACACAGAAATATAGGAAAATGACAAAACGAAAGACCAAATTACAACCTCAAACCTCCAGCCCATCTCAAGAAACCCTAGGAACAATGTATATAGAAGAAAATATATTCCATCCACCTAAAATATCAGACACAATACCTACTGAAATTGACAAGCAACTCCAGGAAGCTTTAAAGAAATTCAAACTCGAAATAATCTCCCAGATAAAAGAAGAAATGATAAAAGAAATGAAAGAGATGCTGAATATATCTAAAGAAAACACAGATAAAAAATTGGAGGAACTAAACAAAAAGATAGAATCCCTAGATGAGCAATATAAGAAACAAACAGAATACATAATGCAGATGTACAGAGATACACAGGAAATTAAAAACTCCACTGAAAGTTGTAAAAACTGCCTTAATCAAAGTGAAGATAGAATTTTAGACCTTGAAGACAGGATTGCAGCTAGTGAACAGGAAAGGACAGATCTTTTAAAAATAACAAGGAATCAGAAAACAACAATTCAACAACTCTAAGACGATGCAAGTAAGAATAACGTAAGAATGATAGGGATTAATGAAAAAGAAGGAGACAACATAAAGGATGTCAAGAGGATATTTAGAGAAGTAATAGCTGAAAATTTCCCAAGCATGAGATCAGAAACTGACATCAGGATCAGTGAAGCATATAGAACTCCAAATAGTCATAACCAAAATAAAACTACACCCAGACATATAATAATCACCATCTCAGAAATCCAACACAAGAATAGATTATTAAAAGCTGTCAGAGAGAAAAGACAGATCACTTATAAAGGAAAACCTATCAGAATCACAGCACACTTCACAGCACAAACAATAAAGTCAAGAAGAGCATGGAGTGAAGTATTCCAGATCCTAAAGCAAAATGACTTCCAACCTAGACTGATATATCCTGCAAAACTATCATTCAAAATAGATGGTGAAATACGATACTTCCATGACAAAGAACAGCTGAAGAACTTCATGAACACCAAACCAACCCTGCAAAAAATATTGAAAGACAATTTAGATACACAAAGGAAAAAACCATTAAGCAAAGCAAATAATTAAACAGAACAGAAAGATAAAGATGAAACAGCAGAGAGATAAGATGCCTACAATTAACCAACATTTAACAGTAATAACCATTTATGTAAATGGTCTCAATGCACCAACCAAAAGAAACAGACTAGCAGAATGGATCAAGAAACAAAATCCAACCATATGCTGTTTACAGGAAACCCATCTAACCCAGAAGGATACTCACAGACTGAAAGTCAAAGGATGGAAAACAATTCTTCATGCAGCAGGAATCCAAAAAAAGGCAGGAGTAGCCATTCTGTTTGCAGACAATGTGAACTTTAAACCAACAATGACCATAAAGGACAAAGAAGGTCATTACATACTCGTAAGGGGAAAACTCCAAGAGGAAGAGATAACTATCTTAAATATATATGCACCAAACTCCAGTGCACCCAGTTATGTAAAACAATTATTAACAGAAATAAAAACTCAAATTATCAGTAACACAATTGTAACAGGAGACCTTAATACGCCATTGACACCAAGGGAAAGATCAACCAGACAGAAAATGAGCAAAGAAATAACAGAACTGAATCATACCTGTGAATAAATGGGTTTGATAGACATATACAGAATGTTCCACCCAACAACATCAGAATACACATTCTTCTCAGCAGTACATGGATCATTTTCTAAAATAGACCATATATTAGCTCACAGAACATATTTAAACAAGTTCAAAAGAGCTGAAATCACCCCTTGCATGTTATTGGACCATAGCGCTCTGAAATTAGAAATTAATGATAAAAGATACTGCAAAAATCCCACAAACACATGGAAACTGAATAACACACTCTTGAGTAATCAGTGGGTCACAGAAGAAATTAACAAAGAAATCAAACAATACCTAAAAGAAAATGAAAATGCAGATACAACTTACCGGAATCTGTGGGATGCAATGAAAGCCGTCCTGAGAGGAAAATTTATTGCACTGAGTTCCCACATCAGGAAAACAGAATGAATACAAATAAATAACTTGATGCTAAACCTCAAACAGCTAGAAAAAGAAGAGCAAGTCAAGCCCAAAGCCAAAAGAAGAGAGGAAATTATAAAAATCAGAGCAGAAATCAATGCAATAGAGACTAAGAAAACAATCCAAAGAATCAACAAATCAAAGAGTTGGTTCTTTGAAAGAATAAATAAAATCAATAAGCCCCTAGCCAACCTTATTTTAAAAAGGGAAGAAAAAGCTCAAATTCATGCAATAAGAAATGAAAAAGGAAAATTACTACAGACCCAATAGAAATACAGAAGATCATCAACACCTATTTCGAAAACCTCTACTCTCAAAAGTTTGATAACACAGAAGAAATAGACAGATTCTTAGAAGCATATGAAGTGCCAAACCTAGATCAAGAGGATGTAAAACTGTTGAATAACCCAATCTCTGTTACTGAAATTGAAAATGTAATTAAGTCCTTACCCACCAAGAAGAGCCCAGGCCCAGATGGATTCACTGCAGAATTCTACAAGAAATACAAAGAAGACCTAATGCCGACACTCCTCAAACTATTCGATGAAATTGAAAGGGAAGCAATCCTTCCTAAGTCATTCCTGGAAGCAAATATTACTCTAGTACCAAAACCTGAAAAAGACCCAACTAAAAAAGAGAACTATAGACCGATCTCCCTAATGAACACAGATGCAAAAATCCTCAATAAAATATTGGCAAATAGAATCCAGCAACTCATCAAGAAGATTATACACCACGACCAAGTGGGATTCATCCCAGGAATGCAAGGATGGTTCAACATACGTAAATCAATAAATGTAATCCACCATATCAATAAAGCCAAAAATAAGAATCATATGATCATTTCTATAGATGCAGAAAAAGCCTTCGATAAGGTCCAACATTTACTCATGATAAAAACTCTACAGAAAATTGGAATAGATGGTCTTTATCTCAATATAATAAAGGCCATTTATGACAAACCAACAGCCAGTATCATACTAAATGGCCAAAAATTGAAAGCCTTTACTTTAAAATCAGGCACAAGACAAGGATGTCCTTTATCACCACTCCTATTTAATATAGTACAGGAAGTACTAGCCAGAGCAATTAGGCAAGAAAGAGAAATAAAAGGGGTAAAGATAGCAAAAGAAGAAGTTAAGTTGTCATTGTGTGCAGATGACATGATACTCTACATAGAAGACCCCCTAAGCTCCATTGAAAGACCCTTAGATACAATAAATAAATTCAGTAATGTGGCTGGATACAAAATCAATACTCAGAAATCAATAGCATTCCTATACACAAACAACAAAATCACAGAGAGGGAAATAAGAGAAACTGGACTATTCACATTAGCAAGCAAAAAAATGAAATATTTAGCAATTACTCTTACGAAAGAAGTGAAAGACTTATACAGTGAAAACTATAATACACTGAAAAAGGAAATTGAAGATGATCTCAGAAAATGGAAAGACATCCCTTGCTCATGGATAGGAAGAACAAACATTGTGAAGATGGCCATTCTCCCAAAACTCTTATACAGATTCAATGCAATCCCAATAGAAATACCATCAACATACCTTATAGATCTAGAGAAATCACTCCTAAATTTCATCTGGAACCAGAAGAGACCTAGAATCGCAAAGGCAATTCTAAGCAGCAAAGACAAAGCGGCAGGCATCACAATCCCTGACTTGAAATTATACTACAAAGCAACAGTAGTAAAATCAACATGGTATTGGAATCAAAACAGAACTGAAGATCAATGGAATAGATTAGAAGATACAACCACAACTACAAACACACTCAACCACCTTATCTTTGATAAAGGAGCCAAGCATGGTCACTGGAAGAACGACAGTCTCTTTAATAAATGGTGCTGGAAAAACTGGCTCTCCATTTGCCGAAAACTAAAGCTAGACCCATATCTATCACCATGTACTAAATTAAAATCTAAATGGGTCAAAGATCTGAATATTTAAACAGAAACACTAAATCTATTGGAAGACAAATTGGGTAGAAACCTTGGAGACATAGGAGTAGGTAGAGAATTCATGAACAGGACTCAAACCGCACGGGAAATACTTCCCAGAATCAATAACTGGGACCACTTCTTATTAAAAAGTTTCTGCATGTCAAAAGAAATCTCCAGCATAGTGAAAAGAAAACCCACAAACTGGGAAAAGATTTTAGTGAACTCTCTCTCAGACAAGGGACTCTTGTCTAAAACATATAAAGAATTAAAGAAACTCAGACCTCCAAAATTCAAAGATCCAATCCAAAGATGGGCGCCTGAGATGAATACGCAATTCTCAGACAAAGAAATGCAAATGGCAAATAAATACATGAAAAAATGCTCATCATCATTGGTCATTAGAGAAATGCAAATTAAAACCACACTGAGATACCATCTCACTCCTGAAAGAATGGCCAGGATCAAGAAAACCAACAACAACAAATGCTGGAGAGGCTGTGGGGAAAAAGGAACTCTCCTGCACTGTTGGTGGGAGTGTAGACTGGTATAGCCTTTGTGGAGGTCTGTCTGGAGGTTTCTCAAAAAGTTGGGATTCGAAATCCCATTTATTCCACCTATTCCACTTCTAGGCATATTCCCCGAAGAACTGAAAGCATCATACCACAGGGATATATGTGCACCTATGTTTATAGCAGCACAATTTGTAATCGCCAGATCTTGGAAACAACCCAAGTGTCCATCAACCGAGGAATGGATAAAAAAGTTGTGGTATTTCTATACAATGGAGTATTATTCAGCTATAAAGAAGGATCACATTGAGATATTTATCAATAAATGGGCACAGCTTGAGACCATACTCATAAGTGAAATAAATCAATCTCGCATGTATGAATACCGAATAGTTTCCCTAATGTAAGTAATGATTCAAATATATAAAAATATGTGGTAATCATGATTCCCCATTGTGTTGCCTTGAAGCCTTATAAAATTTTCACTTATTAATTAGAAAGGCTTTATTCTGGGCTTCTTGATATGGAAATATTTGTAGCTGTAGTATATGAAGTTTTATCCAAATATTTCAAGGAAAAAGACAGACACTATGGTAACTACTATTCTTTAAAAAAATTATTTAGTTATTTCTTATGTTTGTTTTAACTAAGGGAAAAATTTAAAAAATTAGCATATATCATAGTAACTCTTTTCGATTTCCTATTAACTTGTTTTGAAGTCCTGTAATACTCCCACGATCTTGTTTTGACTGATTAGACTCTGTTCCATTCTGTGCGATAGTAGCAAGTCTGAGGGTATAGGCAACTAGTTTGAAGGCAATAAGATTCGCAAAGATGCCCATTCTGGTTTGACTGTTGTCTCCTTTGGAAGTCCTGTAATGTTTACAATGCCTAAGTTTTATTCATCTTTTTCTCTACGGTTTTGTCCAACTTTATAATATCTAATGAGATAGACAGTTCTTTTTAAGGAAACAAGAGACAACGTTGATAACCATTGTTAATAACCTTGTACTCTGTTCTACATCATGTGCTATGTCTATCATTGGTTTTGACTGACAGCTTTGTTTTGCCATATTTGACTTTATTCTCTCCCCCCCCAAAAAAATTAATAAGAACTAAAGAGTAATATAATCCAAAATGTGGAAATTTTGTTGTAAAAAACAGAGGGAGGAAAAAAAACAGAGCTCTAACAGATATAACAGCAAGTGTGTTTAGGGGTGTTAAATAGATGACTATATTAACGTTTTTGGATCATTGAACACAGCTGTTTGCAGTCTCTCTGTTTGAATGTCTACTTTGTATTCTTTGATACTGTGATTTGAGCAACTATTTCCAAGATGATAATATGTAATCTATTAACAGGTGATTTCTTACTGTTATGTTTTTTTTGTAGTTCTGTATTATGTGTAACCATACACTGCTTTGTTTTGTTTTGTGATTTTCTCTTTTTCCTCTTAAATTAAAAAAAAACTGTTTCCTAGGTGTGCAGTAATTAGAGCCTGTTGGCTCCTCTGAGCTGGCAGCCCTCTTAATGAGTTCATCCTCTGTGCCTAGTGTCAGACCTGCTCATCAGCCTCCATGGCCTGAAATCAATGGTCCTCACAACTCTACAGGGGTGAGGTCCAGACCTGGAGATAAAGACAAAGGCTGGCCCCAAAAGTGACAATGTCCATAGTCAGAGCTCACCAGCTAACAGCCCCAGGGGCTGTACTTACCTCTGATCCCTCAGAAGCAGACTTACAATCAGTACTGCATGAGGAGGTTTGGGATATTGAAAGTAAGAAGGTAGGCAGTGCCCTGGCTCACAGACTCTACTCACAGGGTGATTCTGGAGGCTCCATGGTGTGTAATAATGTGGCCCAGGGCATTATCTCCTATGAACCAAAGAATAGGATTACTCCACATATCAACAGCAAAGTCTCACAGTTTCTATGCTGGATAAAGAAAAACCAAGAAACAGAGCTGACTACAGGGAGCAAACTAAATCCCCTCAATGAACAACCATCTTTCCTGGAGCTGAATCTAGAATCACTCTAGAGCAGATGCCAGCAACTAAATAAATGTTTCATCTCAGTAAGAAGGCTGGTTTCTTGTTTGCTCACTTACTTTGGTTCATGAGGACCAACTCCATGCTAAGCAGGCCAGTGCCACAGTTCGGATGATTTCTACCTCCTCCCCTCCTTCTCCACTCAATATATTTCCAAATCCCCTCTTCAAAACTGTAAACCAGCTCCTCCTTGTATACTTTAGTTTCTCCACAGCTTCTCTTTTTGCAAGGGCTAAAGTTAAGCACTGAGGAAAATGTGGACAGATCTCATTCTGGGGCCCAGGGGAACATGTGACCTCTGTATGTGTCACATGCAGAGGGAAAGGAAGATAATTTCACAGGTCCAGATCAGTCAGGCACCATTGAGGTCACCACTTGGCCCCATCAGGCTAGGTAGGGGAAGGGTATTCCTTAGCAGGACATTTCTCTCCCACAGGTTTGGGGATACACATGAAGTGCAGAGTAACCTGAATGGCTCTTCACCCTCACCTGAAATTTGTTTCCTTCTCCATTCTCCTCTAAGATCAAGGCTAACCTTGGCTTATAGCCACCTGGTTGCCCATTTTTATCCCTTGAAAGTTGTCACAATCTACCAACTCGTGTCCTTACTAGATCACTGTGATCTGATGTTGTAACCTCCTGAAATCCCACAGTCCAGGACATCAAAGCCAGTCCCCTCCTCACAAGTTAATGACATCCTGGTTCTGCCCTGGGTTGTGGCCTTTATTCCAGTTAGCCACTGTTCCCGCTGGACTTAGGACTCCCTTGCTTCCCCATAACTACACATACTCCTTTAACTCTTTATTCATGCCATGAATTGCACTGGACTTGTCGATTGAAATTTACTTACTAGAATTCCAATAATTTTTCCTGGGATTACAAACACAAGCTCTTTCTGACTTTGACTACACTGGAACAATTTCTTTATAAGTGCTTACAAAGAGCTGGGTCGGGGGCTAGGGATTTAGCTCAGCGGCACATGTACCTGCCTGGTAAGCACAAGGTCCTCATTTCAATCCCAGGAACCAAGAAAAAAAAGTGCTGGGCATTTGAGTCTCTGGTGAACATAATCAGAGAGCCCAGTGAAAGTGACAGTGTCACAGGCTTTACAAATTAACTCCCTCTCCATCCTCCAGATTGCCCTACGAGGCCTATGTGGAAAATCTCTGAAATAAAATATCTTATTTATATTTCTGTTTACAATTTCTACCAGTAGTATCACAAGATACTTCAGAACTGCATGAGATTTAGAAATTACCTTAGTCACACACTTTTCAGATGTGAAGCTGCTAAACGATTCAAAAGAGAAGATTTTCACATGGGGAGCTGGCAGCCAGTAGGTGAGAAGATAATGAGGCAGCCTTATTTTCATTTGTTTGAAAACTAGCAGATATAAATGCCTTCATACAAAATTAAATTGTAGGAACCATACATATCCAGTCAGCCTTCTGAGAACCATAATCCCTGTCGATACTACAGTGCCTGCCTCTGCAGAATCAAACTTGAGTCAGGGAGGTTGCCACAGAAGAAAAATAGGGAAATACCTGTAATATTTAGGTCATAATGGTTACTGATACACCCATTATATCTAATATTACCCAGGCTACCCCTTGTTGAGAAGTTCTTAGCTTACAAAACACAAAGTGCATGGCATTTTGTTAAATAAATGTCTCTGTGGGTGCTGGGTTTACCTTGCTGAACACTCCTACCACCTCTGGCCGAAGAATCTGGTCACTAATACTCCACACTGCCTGGCAGAATTTGGCTTGAACTTAATGCCTCTATGTCTCAAATATATACAATGCTACATTCTTTTGTGACTCAGAGTTAAATCTCACTCTAAGATCATGTAATTCTCAAATGCATTCCCTTTCCCATCTTGTTTACAAAACCATGCTACATCACAATCTCATAATTGTCTTGTTTAGCTTGAGGAGGTAAAAATCAGCTTCTGATTTGGGGCTGAAAACCAAAATTCCAGCACCTGACACCTACTGAAGATCTGGCTCCTTCCTCAGAAAACAAATTGAAGATACACAAAGCAAATCCCAAACAATAGTAGTTTAGAAAGTTTCCCAGTCATATACATGAATACTCAAATGTTCTATTTACTTTGGGGAAGTTGATTTGTAGTTTAAAACTCTTTTGAAAAATTATTACTCTAGGTTGGTCCTCATCTTACTCTAAAAGAGGAAGAAACAGATTCCCAGGAAAAGACCAAGATGAACAAAGATAATGCAGAGGTTAGGAGAGAACCTGGACAGAGCCAGATCCCCTAAAAACCAGGCCTGCTAGCGGCCTTGGTCTTCTAACTCTCACTCCATGGTGACCACCCTCAAAAGTTTTGGCTCCATATCCACAGTCTTGGACTTTGCTGCTCTATTGGTCTTCCTGAAAAACAAGTCAGCTGTCATCTGCTTAAGTGGGCTACTACAATGGGATAGGTGATTGATCCTGATGTCCAAGGGAAGGTAGGATTCATTGAATTGACCCTTAATGACAGTGAATGAAAGTCAATGGAAGGCCGTCACAGTGGTATCCTGACTGCACCAGGTTACCGTGCTAGGACAGCTGAGTTGAGATCTACCAATTTGTGGCTTCTGCTATACAAGGGAAGATAGTGGGAGTTTGCATTTTGACATAGATGTGCACTGTTACCTCCACTCTCCTTGACATACTATCTAAAGTTTCTCAGCCTCTTTCTTATCTTCACATGTAATTAGTAACAGGCATTTCCCACACTGGAGTTCTATATGACATATCTACAGTAGCTGGTGTATTCTCTGAAGCAGGGTAAAAATGAATAAATGTAAATTCCCATTGCTTTCACTGAGTGTTATTTTTCCTATGTTGGGAATTACCCTATCAATTAATATTTGTAAATTATTTCAGAAATTCTTTTCTTGGAGATTCTAGCAAGATGGCAGAATAATAAGCAGCAAAGTAAAAAGCCTCTCTGAGAGAAACAGCCCAGATTCTGGAATACAGCATTCTGAAGAAAATCAGAAGGAAAGAAATAGATCCCCTCGATCCAGGAAGAAACTAAAGTGAAAAAAAAGAAAGGAAAGGAAAGGAAAGGGAAAGGAAGGGAAGGGGAGGGGAGGGAAGGGAAGGGAAGGGAAGGGAATGGAAGAGAAGGGAAGGGAAGGGAAGGGAAGGGAAGGAAGGGAAGGGAAGGGAAGGGAAGAGAAGGGAAGAGACGGGAAGGAAAGCTTAAATGGAAGGCAGGAGCCATATGCGCTTTTACTAGAGCCAGCCCCACTTTGTGCAAAGCACCCCTGGAATCCAAAGACACAGGGTCACAGTGAAGTTGATGGTAGGCAAGCCTGAAGGCCTCAGCAGGAAGACACAGACACAAAGGGGATCAACGGACAAGAGAACTCCACTGGCTCATAGTGAGTGTGGGGGACTTAGTCCTCCTGCGGGAGTGGGCAATTGGCCAGGTGCCATTTTGGAGTCAGGAAGGAAAAGCCTGGAACCAGAACTGCAGCTGGCTTCATTCAGCCACTCCTAGAGCAGAGCAGATTGGTGAAAATTGCTTGGACTGAGTCCTGCCCCTGTGCACAATAGTCAAGACCGAGCTTTCCCTAAAGCTAACCAACTCCACCCACACAACACACAGGAATATAGTGAGGACTCCCAGTGTTTAACCAGCTCAGAAGGGAGTGGCCAGCCTGCCTCACCCCTGCTGATACTCCAGAATTCACCAGCAGATTGGGCAAAGCAGCAATCTCTAGACAGTATGCTTCAGAGTAATTATAACCAACACAGGATGTGTGAAGGACACCATTATCCATGTGTCTGGAATAATCAAGGAACGTGAAGAAGGAACAAAAGGCAGTCTCCAGCCTCTAACCCAAGCATTACTGGCCCAGGAGAGGAAAACACAGAAGACATCTGGGGTTGCACACCTGCAGTTTCCGAATCAACAGCATCTGACATAAAGAAACAACTTCAAGGGGGCTGGAGATTTAGCTCAGCGACATAAGCACCTGCCTTGCAAGCAGGCAGTTGTGAGTTCGATCCCTGGTACGGATAAAAAAGAAAAAGACCAAAAAAAAAAAAAAAAGAAACAACTTCAAGAAACTATAAAAGAATTTAAAACAGAAATATTAAAATAAGTAAAGGAAGATATAAGAAAAAGAATAAAAGAAATGCTAAACACCTCTCAAGAAGACAAAGATGGAAGAATAGAGGAGCATGTGAAAAGGAGGGAAACCTTTAATGAAGAATATAAAAAAACTTTAAAATACATGAAACAGATTCAAAGAGATTACCAGGAAATTAAAAACTCCATTGAAAGCTGGCAAAATTGCTTGAAAGAAACTAAAGATAGACTGTCAGACCTTAAAGACAGGTTTGCAAATTGCAATCAGAACAGGAAAGATGTCTTAAAAATAACAGGAAACCAGGAAATAACAATACAAAGCTTAGAACATGACAAGAGGATCTATAACTTAAAAAATATGAGTGAAGAAGCATGGGTAAACATAAATGAAATACAAAGGCTATTTACATAAATAATCAAAGAAAACTTTCCAAGCATAGCAAAAGGAAATGATATTCATCTAGATATATGGGGCATACAGAACTCCAGCTAGCTATAACTAAAATACATCTACACCCAGACATATAATAATTAAGATCCCAGAAATTCAACACAAGAACAGAATATTAAAAGCAATCAGAGAAAAGAAACAGACCACCTACAAAGGAAAACCCATCTGAATCACAATAGACTTCTCAGCACAAACCATCTAATCAAGAGCTTGGAGTAAAGTACTCAAAGCCCTCAAAGAAAATAACTTCCAACCCAGATTGATGTACCCTGAAAAACTATCTCTCAAATAATGAAGAAACAAGATGTTGCCATGACAAAGAGGAACTGGGGAAGTTCATGACCACCAAACTAACCCTACACAAAATACTGAAGGACATTATATATAGAGAGAGAGAAAAGACCATGATTTCTTGAACAGAGGCAGAAGGAGCAGTCACTGTATGGAGCAGATAGTAGAATAAAGGGGAACAGTAGGCAAACAATGGGAGAAAAATAGCATGGCAGAGATGACACAGAGAAGGTTGGCCATAATCACTACCATGGATGGACTCAATACACTAATAAAAAGAAACACAGTCAGAGTGGATCAGGAGATAGGATCCATCACAATGCTCTATATAAGAAATATAGTTAACCTGAAAGAAGGTTAATAGACCAAAAGTCCAAGATGAGAAAGTAATACTCTATGTGACAGGGAACCAGAAAAAAATAGGGGTAGCACATCCATTAGCTGCAGATTGGTTGGGAAGGCATAACACTTTTATGCAATGGAGAACTATTCAACTATAAGGAAGGAATACCTTGAGGCTCTTGCAGGTAAATGGATACAACTTGAGATCACGCTCAGGGGTAAAAAAAAAAAAAAGTGCAGAACCACTTAGGCAAATGGTGGGCTGCCTCTCTAATCTAAAAACTAAAAGAGTTAATGGGATACAAACAAGACTGACTTGAATGAAGAGGTTCCTCAAAGAAAATACTTTGAGTAGAGAAATATTTGCCTTTCCTCTTTGGCTCTAGCCTGCTAAGTAATTGCTCACAATCCTTGCAGAATGAGAAAAGACACCAGAGCTGTGAAAAGGAGCCATGCTTGGTTCAGTTCAGACCCTGGACAGTTTCTGAGGTCTCTGCCCTTTTACTAGCTGCATGCAGCACAACCTCAACTACCTCCACATCTTGAGCTTTCTTCTTGCTGTGCCTTGTGACTCAGCCACAGAGCTGTTAGTGGTGACCCTGACATTTTCACCTAAACCAATCCGGAAAAGGTTCATAAACCTCCCTAGAAAGATGCCACCCATCAAAACCAGAGGAACACACATCTAAGATATCAGCAAGGACACAGGACTTGTCCCCATTCATCGCACTGCAGGGGCTCTGTTTGCTCTGACCTGGGCAGCCTTCCTGGAAAAATGACGCCACTCCTACTCCTGCTGAGCTTTCTGCTGCCCCTTGAGGCTGGATCAGGTGAGTGGCCATCCCTTCTCCAGAGATCTGAGCTCATCCCACAAAATCCTCTTTGACTTTTCTGCCAGCCTTGGTTTCGAATTTTCCTAGGGCTCGGCTAGGAGTTTTCTGAGCCCCAGATCCAATTCCAAACCCAGACTCACAAATCCAAAGCTGGCTGGAAAGGGGAGCAAAAGGAGGGTGTTCTCAGATAATTTTTTAGGTGTTAGGCTCTCCACAGGGTTTTCTGCCTTACCTGGAAAGTGAGTTGTCCTCAGAAAAACATTCAAAAACAAAATCAAGAAAATGTAAAGCAACAAAAGTAAGTTATTCAAATCTGGTACTTAAAACCAGAACAGGCAGCTCAGACCAACAGCCTGTGGGGGAGAGGTGTCACAGGAGCCAGTTGCACTATCCAGTGCCCACCATCCCATTCCCAACCCAAAAGAGAAGGTCAGGGTGCAGCTAGAGTCAGAGGTGGCATGATGACTGCATCCAATTTTCCATTACCTTGGCTTCACCTTAGGTCTTTGCAGCTTCACTTTAAGGATCTTCTCTACCTCTGTCTTTTGAAATTTTTATGGTCCTCAACCCCACCACACTACACTGCCCCATTACGCACTGATGAAAGGTTGATTAGAGATCAGATATACAGCCTAGAACAATTCTTGAGAACACAGATTGTGTTAGATCTAGACCATCAGGATGTTGGAGAATCCAAATTCATAATCTCATAGGTAGACTGTTAGAAAATTCCACCAATCTGAAAATCATCAGAAGCTCAAAGAGATTGGAAAGACTCACTGAAAAAGCAGGAATGAAGGCAGCTTCCCAGTATCATATGGAACTCTTGTATCACTCAGCAGACCTTATCTCCTCCACATATGTGTCCAAGGCAGGAAGTAGAAGACCAGCACTATCCTGACTTTCTCAGAACAGGAACAGAGGACTTAAGGTTTAGAAAAAGTCATTCTGGCTCCAAGGCATGCAGCCCTTGGAACCTAAAATGAGTTCCTCCTGCTGGGTACAGAGCACTCCAGATCCCATCTACATCCCTCACTTTCCCCAGTCTTCTCTCTAGACCACACTGCTCTCAGCCACCCCATCTTCAGATTTTCTTTCAGAGATCATCGGGGGTCGTGAGGCCAAGCCCCACTCCTATCCCTATATGGCCTTTGTCCAGCGTCTGGTTGGAGAGGAGATGCGCAGATGTGGTGGTGTCCTGGTACGAAAGAAATTTGTCCTGACAGCTGCACACTGTAACGGAAGGTAAGGAGGAGCAACCAGCCCACATTTGAAAGAACCAACAGGAACCTCTATCTTCCACGGGGACTGTAGCCTTAGAAGCTCCTGGGATACTGTTCACAAACCCATAAGAGCTCATCAGAAAGTAAGAAAAGCAAAAGGATCAAAAGTTCAGCTCAGTATCTGAATGTATGATAATTAACTTTATCAAGTATTCTGAGCCAAATGAATCTGAGGCTGGAAAAGTAAAAGGGAGATGAAGGAAGGGGAGAAAAGAAGGAAACTGAATGTGTTAGGCACATGTACTAATCTCTTACAGTGAATGAAGTCCTTGTGTACTGCAAACCTGTAGGAATAAAAGTCCAAAAAAATGTTTCTTCCCAGTCATGGTAAGTTAGCTACTTAGTGAGATCCTGTCTCAAAAATAAAAATAAATTAAAAAGCACTTGGTAGCTGTAGCTCAGAGAAAGGAACAGGGTTTCAAATGCCTTAAAGAAGGAAAGAAGACTTTTAAAATGAAAGGTGGAGAAATAGAAGAGGTAAGTTTTAGAGTCAGACAGTGACAGTACAGAACAATGACACAGGTGACAAGACATAGCAACCACACTGGCAAGCACAGCAGGTGCAGCCTGCCCTGCACAGCTCTTCTGTTATTTCACAACCTAAACCCATGCTCCTCTCTGTGCAGCTCAATAAATGTCATCCTTGGGGTCCACAACATCAAGAAACAAGAGAAGACCCAGCAGGTCATCCGTGTGAAAAGAGCCATCCCACACCCAGACCATGTTCCTGGAAGCTTCTCCAATGACATCATGCTGCTGGAGGTGAGGCAAACCTTCCTGCTGATCTTTCTCTTCTCATACAGGGTTGTCGCTCCCAGTGGAAATCTGCTCTTTTCCTCCTTGCCCTCTCATGGCCGTCCCAATGTGTAGGTCCAGGGTCAATGGGGTCTATACCACAGGCTTATCTGGACTCTCTTGCTTATTCCCCATTAGCTGGAGAGAAAGGCCAAACAGACTAAAGCTGTGCAGCCCCTCAGACTGCATGAGTCAATGAGCCAGGCGAACCCAGGTGACACATGCCTTGTGGCAGGCTGGGGGAAAACCACCCTTTCGAATGATTCATTGCCAACTACACTGCAAGAGGTGGAGCTGACAGTACAAGATGAACAAGAATGCAAATCTGCCATCCATGCCTACTCTGCTCTCACTGAGATTTGTGTGGGAGACCCAAAGGAAATGAAGATCTCTTCTGAGGTGAGGTTTCCACTGCCTATAGAGACAGAACCAGGGAAAGAGAAACTTCATGGGAAGATAACAGTGGCCATATCCCATGCTCTGGTCCAGAGCTTGACAGCCTAGGTTCCCCAGCAATTCAGTGTTTAATCCATTCCCTTGGTGGATAGGAGTAGAAGTGGGGGAAACAACAGTTAACCAAATTCTGTGTAATCACCTAGTATCTCTAGGATTGCACAGAAAGATTCAGATAGGTTAAAACTGGAAAGTCAGAGTTAGGTTAAAGCCACTGGTCTGAAGGAGGCAACCAGGCCTGCCCTGCCCTCATCTCATAATCACAGCCCCCTGACAGAGGTTCAAAGACCATCACCAGGAAGAGGCCTATTCCATATTGTCCTTCTTGTCCACAGGGTGATTCTGGGACTCCCCTTGTGTGTAACAACATGATCCAAGGCATTTTGTCCTATGGAGCAAAGGACGATACACCCCCAGTAGTCTTCATGAAGGTGTCCCACTTCCTGCCCTGGATAAAGAAGACCATGGGGCACTTCTAACAGCAGACATAAAATTGGCCTCCTCTGTGCTTCATCATCTTTACTGAGGCAGAGGAAGCCTCCTGTGAGCACGAGCCACTGCGCAGTGACAATAAATGGATTTAAAGAATGACTGTGACTGAAGTCCTATTTATCCCCTGAACCCTGTTGAGCATGAAGCTGCACTGCTGGCCATTCTGGCTGTGGCTTCTTCTTTTCTCCCCACTCTCCCTATTCCCTTAAGTCCATCCCATACATTTTCTTATTGATTACTCCAGCACATTTTGCTTAATCCTCAGCTCTCTAGTATCTTTAGCATTAGGAGGTGTCATCTCACATACAGTCCCATGTCCTTATACTTCAACTTCCAAATATAAATCTCTGTGCTGTAGGAATGCCTTACCATCTCTGCGCCAGCAACAATTTGGCAGAGAATACAGTTGGGCAGTGAAGAGGGGTAACTGTAGAGACCCAGGAGGCCCAGGGTACTCAATTTCCTGTTTTGAGAACTGCTCTTCCCAGTGGGTCAGGTTTTTCCTGTTTAGGAGGTTGAGATGGCCCTCAGGACAACTCAGGCCCATTTCCTGTCCTGCCCTGGGCCAGCATGAAGTTCAGTCCACTTCGAGGCTTGCTGCCTGTCCTTTGCACACCAGCCCCTGTCTCCACCTGAGTTCCTCTGACCACCAGCTCCTTTCCTTTCCAGCTCCTGCAAGTTCCCAACTCTGTGTGATTCCCCTGTATCAGACAGTTCCAGAAAACCTGGAACTCTCCACTTCTACCTGGGCAGGGCTGGCTGTGCCCTGTTCCAATCCAGCATTCTCCAAGGGCTCAGGCATCACCTCCAATGAAGTCAGAGCAGCCTCAGCCCTTTCATCACGGCCTGGCCTTGGAATCCAGTCTCTCCCTGCTTACAGGCATGTAAATCATCCTGTGAGTCAGTCCAGGGAAGCTGGAAAGGAAGGATCACTTATCCCTCTATCAGCAAACATTCTTCTGATCTCTGTCTCTTTGTAGCAGATATATAATAGGCTCTGGTCTCACCTTTGGAAAACTCTCAGAAATGAGAAATTTCCTCTAAACATCCCTAAGTTCTCTCCTTCAACCAGTGCAGGTCAGCTTAACCCAAATAGATTTATATAGGGAATCCACTAGAAATCTTACTTTGAAAAACATTAAATTCTGTGTATTCTGTCTTGGTTGTGCACAACACTGTCAAATATATGATATTTTTGGTTCCAGAAGAGCAATGTGTGATATTGGAAGAGCCATGCAGGTGCTCATAGCCAGGGATAACCTGATTGTGGCCACTGGAGTCTGGGTTTAAAGGTGTGGGAGGGGACACAAGGCAGCCCAACCAGGATGAATTTCAACCTACAAACTTCCAAGCTGCTGCACTTCAGATGTGAGACAGTTGTGACCTACATGATCTTATTTAGGATCCCATATCACTCAAGCAGCTCTACTCCTGAGTGTATGTGACAAAAAAAACTCATAGTAGTTATGCTTAATCAAGTGATCCCAACTTCAAAAAGACTTCCTGTTACAGGAGTGGAATATCTTAGAGAATAATAGCAACAATTGCCAAGGAAGATTGCATTGATTTCAAAACATTTGCACAACAAAGGAATCTACAGAGTGAAGAGTAACACCCATCAAAACTTGGGAGAAAATCTTGGTGAGCAACTCTTCTAGCAGAAGGTTAATATTCAAATGCATAAAGATTCAAAATTTTAACACCAAAAAAGTAACAACCTGATCCTGGTGGTGCATGCCTGTAATCCAAGCACTCAGAAAGCTGAGGCCAGAGAATTGCTGTGAGTCTGAGGCCAGTCTGGGTTACATAGTGAGTTCAAAGCTAGCCTGAACTGCATAGCAAGATCCAATTAATCAATCAATCAATCAATAAATAAAAAAACCCAGTTGTTATATGGGCAGGTGAACTTTATGGATATGTCCCAAAACGTACAAACAAATGATGAAGAAGTACATAAAAGTGTATTCAACATCTTTAGACTTGAGTGAACTACATTAAGATTCCATTTAGCTCCAGTCATAATCATTATCAAACAATAAATGCTTCTAAGCACTGGGTAAGAATGTAGATTAGGACTGTCACCATGGAAATACATATTATAGTTCCTCAAAAAATTGAAAACTATACAATGTTGTATAAATAATATAGATCCAGCATACTCTAGTGGTACCTGTGTACCTATACTTTTTACAGTGCAATTCACAATAACTAAGCCATAGAAATAACCTTGGCCCTTGTCTACTGATTAATGGATAAACACAATGTGACATATATACACACTGGAGTATCACTGAGGCACAGTGCCATAAGAAATCATTTCCGGAAACTGGAAATCATCGTGTTAAGGAAAATAAGTAGGAATCAGAATGACACATATAACATGTCTTCTTTTAAATGTGGAAAATAAATAAAATGACATGAAAGTAGAGGAGAGGCTATTAAAGAAGAATAAATACAAATGGAAAGGGGAATTAGTGTAGGTGGGAAATGATCAAGTATTCTACATGCTGATACCCATTCAGGATAATGCATGCAATAATAAAAAGATAGATGAATCTCTGTTCACAGTGGTAAGTTGCATGGTGGGATTAAGGCTGATAATGTCTCTTCTTTATCTTTGAATTTATCCTATATTCCTAATTTTATAATTATTAAAGTTCTTTAAAAAATTTTGTCAAAAAGATGCATTAAGTAAGTTTATACTTGTATACTGTAGTCCTGCTTTCTGTCAGAGATAAATTTTCACAGACAAAATTTAACCCAGTAGTCTATTTTTCACCCATAGTCTAAAATGAGTGTTTCTGATGAGATTTCCCCTTTTACTCTGAGTTCTCCTGCTTTGCACAATAAATTACATAGTCATCTATAATTAAGGGACCCAGACTCAGTTCCCCAAAAGATGGCTTCCAAGTTTCTCAAATTTATCTGCTACAAAGCTAGTTGGGGTGAGATGAGTCTATGAGATCAGGCATAGGAGAATGCAATGGTTCAGGGCTGGAAGGTGCCCGCATCATTTCTACTCATATCCATTTCCTACAAGAGTCACACAACACACCTAACCTCAAAGGAGGCCAGACAGGACTCGGAATATAGCATCACTGCACCCGCCTGACAGAGGCTGGACAGTGTAGACATGTAGTTCACCCATGTAGCATGGAAGAATAGGAAATGATTTTCACTAAGCTTCTAGCTTTTCTCTGTCACTATGGTCCATAGTATTTGCCACTTATAAAGATGATAGGCCCTCCATTGTTTTCTTATGAAATGAATGCATTTCCATTATAGAAAATATTAGATAATGAAAAGGTAAAAATGAGGCACATAAAGTTCTTGTACATGTTGTCCTTTCCCCCAGCACACACACACACACACACACACACACACACACACACACACACACACAATTATCATGAAATTATATACATCATTTTGCAGTGTACATTTCCTAACATTAGAGGATACAAACATTAGAGGATACAAATTTCTCCATGCCTTTAAGCAGCCTTCTAAAACACTACTTTTACTGACCTGAGAGTACATTATCCCATGCATGTATCATCATCGGTACTTCTCCTATTCTTGAATATTTTGATTATCTAATCATTTTGATGAGAGTCTCAGGGAATATGTTCACCTCATCTTCCTTTTTATGACACAGCAAGGCCCTATCTGGGGTGCAAATTATGGGCAAGCAGGACTAGTGGTGTGCAAAAATCCAAAGCAGAAGTGAGAATAAAAGCCAGCAGTTGGTCTCTCAGACCATAGACCTCCACTTCAGAGGGGGGCCACTTCAACCCCAGCCCTCCCACCTTAGAACCCCACACCTCTACTTTTGACCCCGACTTTCACCTCAGACCTAGCTAGAGAAGACATAGATTTAAAAAGTGCAGAGGCATGGGAAACTCATTGAAACCTTGAATGAACAATATGGGAAACAAGCAGAAAACATGAAATAAATTAAAACAGATATCCAAGAATAAATAAATTCTATTGAAAGCTGTTAAACCTTTTATATGTAACCGATGATAGAATTTAGGAACTTGAGGACAGGATCACAGCTAATGATCATGAAAGGATAGAACTTTTAAAAATAGCAAGGCAGGGAGTGTGGATATAGCTCAGTGTCTCAGGCACTTTCCTGGTAAAGGTGAGGTCCTACGGTCAAACTCCAGTGCAAAAACAGCAATCAACAAGGCAGCAAGAAATGACAATTCAACAGCTTCAAGATGATGCCAAGAGAAACAATATAGACTCTCAGGCACCAATGATGCAGGTGTCAATGTGAATAACATCAAAAAATGTTTCACAGAAGCAATAGTAGAAAATTTCCCAAACACAGGGAAAGAATGTGAAATGCAGATAACTGAGGCATATAGAATGCCAAACCACCACAACCAACATAAATCTACATCCAGACATTTTTAAGATCCCAAACATTCAGCATAAAAACAGAATACTAAAAGGTGATAGAGAAAACATTACAATCATAACACTTTTCAACACAAAATTTCAAGTTAAGACAAGCCTGGAGAGAATTGCCAGCCCTGAAAGAAAACAACTTTCACCCTAGACTGCTATACCCTGAAAAACTTCCTTTGAAATTTAATGCAGAAATAAGATACTTCCATGACAAAGAATAACTGAAGAAATTCCTATCTACCAAACCAACCCTTGAAAGAGTATTGAAAGATGTACCACATAGAGATAAAAAGGACTACAATTTCTGCAAGAACAGAAACAAACCACCAGACAGGGCAAGAAATTAAACAAGGAGGAAAGGAAGAAAAACAACAGCAGGAAAATAACATTACAAAGTTGGGCCAGTACATTTCAGTTGTATCCACCAATGTTGTCTCAATTCACCTATAAAAAGAAATAGATTGATAGACATGAAACAGGATCCAACAACGTGCTATATACGAAAAACAGATTTCACTCAAAGGAAAACTCATAGATTAAAAGTCAGACAATGGAAAATAATATTCCATGCAACAGGAACCCAGAAAAAAGCATGGGTAGCTATTCTAATTTTAGACAATGGGACCTTCAACCCCAAAATGAAGAAAAGAGATAAAGGAGGTCACTACATACTTGGTAAGGAAATAATTGAAGAAGAAGAGTGACAATCATAAACATTTATGCACTAAAAGGAGTACCTAACTATATAAGACAAAACTAATAAATATGAAAAACCAATTAATCAACAACACAATCATAGTAGAGGACCTTAATACCCTGTTGCAATAAAGACATAGATCAACTAGACAAAAAGTCAGCAAAGAAGCAACCGAACTGAATCAAACCTGTGAGCAAATGAACTTAGTAAATGTTTCCAGAGTGTTCCACTGAACCACATCAGAATACACATTCTTCTTAGCTGTGCATGGGACATTTTCCAAAATAGACCACATATTAGCGCATAAAACATTCTTAAGTAAATCTAAAGGGATTGAAATTATCCCATGTGTATTATCAGACCATAGTGCACTTAAATTGGAAATTAATGGCAAAAAATTGCAAAACCCACTTAAACACATGGATTAAATTAAATAGTAACCTCCTGAACAATCAAAGGGTTGCACATGAAATTAACAAATACCTACAATCAGATTTTTTGAAAATGGCGGCTTGCTAGGGGATCGGGTGGAGAGTCTCTCCAGAGAAATCATATTAGAAGCTAGAATATCACAACATGGAGAGGGCCAGACAAATGGATAACGATTCTTATTAACCAAGACAGTGCAGCTGGAGGATTTAAAGTCGTGCCGAGACAGTGAAGGCTGATAACAGGAGGCTGCAAATCCCGCACCTTTAAATCAACAGACTGACCCGTGGACCCAACAGGAAAAGCTGTGTTGGCTTTTGGTGACTGCTGGAAACTGAGACCTGGGACCCCAAGAACCAGCCAGGACTCCCCTGATGCAACAGAGGAGATCGTGAAAGGCTCTTGGATTTGGGCAGATTTGCTGTTCTATGCTCCTGACAGGATCTGGTGCTCCTGTCACAGAGAGGTCTGGAAGAGAACAGCTGGGATTTGGGCAGAACCCTGTGCCATAGTGACATTAGTCAGCTGCTTCTGGTACAAAGAGAACCGGCAGGAGCTACTGGGGCTAAACCAAGCCTCTGCTTGGGGCCCAATAAGCAGATACAAAATACTCACAACTCAGTGACATCCAGAAAGTACAGCCTAATTTACGGATTGACTGGCGCAGAGGCTGGAGACTAGCCTGTAGCTCCCCTGCATCCCAGCCTACCACAGATAACAGCAAATTGGGGAGGACAGCAAAAACTCAAGTCAGCACACTTCTGAAAGGCCCTAAGCAATTTGGAGAGGGCCAGAGAACCCCAGGACAGTCTGAAAGAAACCAGAAACATGACAAGAGATAAAAATTTAAAAAAATCTCCAGCTGCCCAACAGGAGAAAATAAGCCCAGGAGAAGTAAACACTGAAGAGAACAAGCACAGTAACCATCCATTGCTCAACACAGCATCAGCCGAAATTAAAAACTACCTACATGATCTCATAGAGGAATTTAAAGCTGTACTCCTGATTCAAGTGAGCCAAGATATAAAGAGATTAATTAAAGAAATAACAAGCCCCGCCCAAGAGAACACAGATGGAAGACCTGAGGAAATCAGAAAAGAAAGAGAAACTTCTACACAATTTAAAAATAACTTAGAATACATGAAACAGATCCAAAGAGAATACCAGGAAACTAAAAACTCCATTGACCACTGGCAAAATGCCTTGACAGAAACTAAAGACAGCCTTCTGAAACTTGAAGAGAGATTTATGGCATATGATCTTGAAAGAAAAAGCCTCGTAAAAATAACAAGGAACCAGAAAGAAGCAATTCAAAAATTAGAAGATGACAAAAAGATACATAACTTAAGAATAAAGAATGTGAGTGAGGAAGCAGGAGCAACCAAAAATGAAATACAAATAATATTCACAGATATAGTAAAGCAAAATTTCCCATGTATACCAAAAAGAAATGATATCCAGATAAAAGAGGCATACAGGACACCAGCTACCTACAACCAAAACAGATATATGCCTAGACGTATAATAATCAAGATTCCAGAAATCCACCAAAAGAACAGAATATTAAAAGCAGCCAGAGAAAAGATGCAGATTACCTACAATGGGAAAACTATCAAAATAACAGCAGACTTATCAACACAAACTCTTAAGTCAAGAAGGGAGTGGGGAGAAATATTCCAAGTCCTGAAAGAAAATAATATGCAACCGAAGCTCATATACCCATCAAAACTCTCTCTCAAAATTAATGGAGAAATAAGATACTTTCAAGACAAGGAGGAACTGTGGGAGTTCGTGGCCACCAACCCAACCCTACAGAGAGTGCTGAAGGACATTACAGAGAAAGAGAGGAAGAGATACCAGGATTCCAGCAACAGTGGCAGAGAGGCCTCAGTGAATGGGGCAGACAGTGGAATGAGGGAATAAGGTGGACAAATTATAGCAGAAAAGTGGAGTAGCAGACATGAGGCAGAGATGGTAAGCTATAGTCTTTAGTATAGACAGCTCTGAAACTCTATTTTAAAAAAAGGCAGAGGTCATTGTTAATGGTGTATAAGGATTTAAAAGACACAGTAGTCCTATTGCCATATTTAGTTTTAATTTAATTTGTACTGGTCTGTCCACTCATGTCAGATTTGAGGGCACAGACATCTTGACCCAAAAATAGCAGGTTATACCATGGTAACTTACTTTCCTATTAACTTAAACTAAAATCCTGCAATACTTACATTGTCTTACTATGACTGATCTTAATTGAATCTGAATCATAAGACTATGGGTTGGCCTTGGCTGATTTTATTTGAAATTGGTATGCTTGTTAGTATTAACCCCAAATGTAGAGGCAACTACTCTGAGGATGACAAGATGTAAAGGATATCCATACTGGTATTAATTAGTAACAGCTCCCAAATCCTACAATGCTGTCAAAGTTAAGTTTTTATAAAAATAGGTGATACTATATTTAACTATAATAAGCCAGTGTTGTGGTCAAATCTATTGAAAATAACAAGAGAAAACATAGTAACTACAGAAGATCCGCTATATTGTGGTCTCATATGTCTTATCCATTGCATGTTTTTCTAGGAAATTGTTTTGCTGTCTTGTATGACTTGTTATTCCCTATAATACAGAGAGGATAGATATATATATAGAAATTCACACATGGGATTTTTTTTAAATTATTTATGGGAACAGATTATATAATGCAAGATGTAATGAACAGATACTCTGAGGAAGACACGCTAAGAAACCCGAGGCTAATTTTGTAGCATTATGATATAAATTCTAGCAATACTATTGTTCGCTGATTAGAATGACATTGGACTGGTTTCTTGAGTTCAACTTCAGCATATGTAGAGAGGGGGACAGCTATCACAAAGAGAATGAGAGATGCGATGGTAGTTACTATTGTCTTCCCTAATTTGGAACTTGAGGACCTAAAAAGCCTCCAATGATTTGATTAGTTCTATAATATGCAATAAGTATATAAAGTGGGTGAAGATGGGACAACTATTTGTAAGAAAATAGAGACAGATAGACAATGAAGATCTCCAGCAGACTTGCTTCGAAATCTGTATTTCTTTAAATTGTTTTTTTAATTGTTTTGTTCTGTTTTGATATGTTTAATCTTACCCTCTTTGAGATGTAAAACAAATGTGTAGGACTGATAACCATATTACTGAGCTTTTGTTCGATCATAGAGCAAAACGGTTTGTAGTGTCACTTTTTGAATGTCATTCTAAATACTTTAATTCTATAGCATGAACAGCTATTTCTAAGATGACAATGTGTAACTTATCAACCAGCAATTTCTTACCATTTGTTTTTCTGTAAGTTTGTATTATTTCTACCCTTTTTTATCTCCATGTATTTTTTTTTCCTTTTCTTTAAATAAAAAAAACCCCACAATCAAGAAAATGCATTTACAACATACAGAAATCTGTGGGATGCATTGAATGCATTACTAAGAGAAATATGTAGCATTAAATTGTCATATGAAAAAAAATGAGTGCAAATAAACAACCTGATGCTACAGCTCAAGCTTCTAGAAAAAGAAGACCAAGTAAAACCCAAAGCTCTTCAAAGAAAGGAAATTACAAATTTCAGAGCAGAAATTAATGCAATCGAGACTAAGAAAACAAGAGAAACAACTACTGAATCAAAGAACTGGTTCTTTGAGAGAATAAACAAAATTGGTAAATCTCTAGCCAACTTTATGAAGAAAAACAAAGAAAAATTCAAACCCACAATAAGGACTAAAGGGAGAGAAACTAATACAGATCCCATGGAAAGTCAAAAGATCATGAATATTTTGAAAATCTTTACTCACATAGGGTGGAAAACAAAGAGGAAATGGATGATTTCTAGAAACATATGAACTACCAAATATCAATCAAGAAGATATAACAATTTTTAAAAATCCAATATCGTCTATGGAAATGGAAACTGTAATTAGCAACTGAACAACAAAAAAGCTTATGCCCTGATGGATTCATGGCTGAGTTCTACAAGATATTTAGAGAAGATTTAAGGCCAATACTTTCAAACTCTATAATGAAATTGAAAGGGAAGCAATCCTCCCTATCTCATTCTGGGAGGCAAGTATTACTCTGATACCAAAACCAGAGAAAGACCCAATCAAAAAGGAGAACTATAAGCCCATCTCACTAATGAACATTGATGCAAAGATTCTCAATAAAATATTGGCAAATAGAATGCATCAAATCATCAAGAAGATTATACATCATGACCTGTTGGGAGCCGCAGCCCCGAGCCCAGTCGCCTCACTTGGCGGACGTGAGGCCTGTAGTAAAGAGTGAAGCCTGAGGTAGATTACCCCTCCCATCGAATATATTAGTTTCCTGCTTACCGCGTAAACAACCCGCTCAACAATATAGTCTGCCTGGCAACTGATGATGTTAGCCAATCAGCTTGCCTTGCTTACTTTAACATGATTGGACACTGTACCCGTATATATACTGGTGCCACCCCTGGGCGGAAGTAGAAGCCAGGTAGAAGCCCGGAAGTAGAAGCCCAAAAGGAGCCGCGGAGAGCGGACCGGTAGAGGCTTTGGGGCAGGCTGAAGCACAAAAGGAGCCGCGGGGAGCGGACCAAAGGAGGCTTCAGCTGGGAGAACCCAGGGCAGGCTGTACGGAGAAGGAAAATAAAAAGAAAAGGTTGTCCACTCCCAGACTTTGTCGTGTGTCCTTCCTGCCGGCCGGGAGCGGAGATCGACATTTGGAGGCCCGCCCGGGGACTGATCACCCCCGCGACGTGGAAGTGGACAACGCTCCAGTACAGAGCTGCGAGACAGGTGAGTTGGGGATAAGCCTGGGCTCTGGGTGGCGCGCACCTACAGGGCTTTTAGACTCCCCTCAGGCTCACGCGTAAGTGGCGGATTCCTTGGGCCTCACGCGGTGAGTTAACATATTAAAAAATGGGAAACATGCTAGGTAGCGGCACTAAGAGCGAGGGTGGTTGTGGAGAAAGCTCTCAAGAGCTTACAAAAGTACGCAGGGTATCTGAGCAGGCCCAGTCAGGGAGCTCCCGAGAGGTGTCCGTCAAGGGGAACAAGGATGCTAAGGAGGAGGACGGGGCTCTAGCCTCGGAGTCGTCTGACTCCGAGGACGAGGGAAAGTTGAATGGCAGGGAGGCCAAAGAGACCAGCTGTCAGGAGCCTAAGTCGCTCAATAAGGAGTCGCAGTGTTCTTTTCCAGCGTCGCGCCGCGAATTGCGCTCTGCTCAACCCGGTCTGCGGAGGAGTAGAGAGCTCCTGAGTGCGCCCCGGCGCGAGAGGGAGGCGAAGCCTTCCGCCCCACCTTGGGGGCTGTTTCCGGAGGCGGTCCCTCGCCACGAGGCGGCCGCCTGGGAGCTCCCTCCCCTTTCGCCAGAACAGGAAGTGATGCACGGGCCCCCATTTTCCGCCCAATCACGGCCGCCGTCTTATGCTCCGCCGCCGGCGGGTCGGTATTTTCACAGGCGGCTTTGGCAGGAGGGACGCTTGTCTCATGAGGTACATCCACCTGGGATAGATAGTGACCCCTACGAGATATTTCCTGTACAAGTAGCTATGGGCCAGGGACGCAATGTATGGGAGCCTTTTGAGATAAAGCAGATTAGAGAACTTAAAAATGCAGTTACAACCTTTGGGCCGACTGCGCCTTACACCATTGCCATGCTGGAGAATCTGTCTTCTGGGCCCCTCACCCCCGCGGACTGGATTCAGCTGGCAAAGGCCTGTCTGCCCTCGGGTAGTTACCTGGATTGGCGAGCCTGGTACGCAGAGTTCTCTGCAGAGCAGGCTGAGAGAAACGCCAATCGAGGAAACCGGGGGTGGAACAAAGAAATGCTTATGGGAGAAGGTCGACACTCTGATGACCAGACCCAGTTCCCCGGCGCTGTCTATGAGCAAATCAATGCCATAGGACTCCGCGCCTGGAAGCAAGTAAGTGGTGCCAGAACAGCCTCTTTGTGTCTTTCAAAAATAATTCAGGGTACCACAGAGCCATTTGTTGACTTTGTGGCCCGAATGCAAGATGCTGCCGATAAGATATTTTCTGATCCGGGAGTGGCTCGACCGCTGGTAAGGCAGCTGATTTTCGAACAGTGTATAAAGGAGTGCAAGGCAGCGATAGCTCCTCATAAGAACAAGGACCTCAATGCCTGGATTAGGATATGCAGAGAGATAGGGGGGCCGCTCTCCAACTCGGGAGTGGCTGCTCTCCTGGCCGCGGCTGTACAGCAGAGGGGACCTCGCGGGTTAGAAGGGGAATGTAAGGCTAAAGGGTGTTTTGCCTGCGGGGAGCCAGGACACATTAAACGTCACTGCCCAAACAATGCAGATGCTAGGCATCGTCCTAGGAATGAAGAGCCATATGTTTGTGGGCGATGCAAGAAGGGATCACACAAAGCTGAGGAGTGTAGGTCGGTCTTTGATGCTCAGGGCAACCGTATTTGTGGACAAGATGCTAGAGAGCCAAAAAACGGCCAGAGGGGGCCCCCTTCACAGGCGGGCCCCCGCCCCAGAGACAGGACAGCTCAGGATGGCAGCCTTCAACAAGGGCCACCCCTGGGTCAGCAGGTGTGGACCTCAGTGTCGCCTCCAGACTTATATGGGTGTTCATCTTGTCATTTGTCACTCAGCACCCTATAATTTTTCCAAAGGTTACTGCCTCTGAGCCATTAGTCCCAGCAACTACAATATACACAGATGGCTCTAAGACGGGGATAGGCGCCTATGTGATCCTAGGCAAGCCCCCGGTTACCATACAATTTGAACCAGATCAGCCTCAGGTGGTGGAACTGCAGATCGTTAAAATGATTCTTGAACGGTTCTCAGAGGCCATTAACATTGTCTCCGATTCTAGGTATGTGGTCAATGCTATGCAAGTGCTTGAGACTGCCGGTTTAATTAGATCCACTTCCACAGTGGCTGGGCTGTTCCTGTCTATCCAGACATTGCTTCAGAACAGACACCATAAGGTCTTCACCACCCACATAAGAGCACATACATCCCTGCCAGGGCCTATGGCACAGGGGAATGCGGCTGCTGACACTGCCACTCGCCCGTTATGGATTTTTACCTTACTAACACCAATCGAGCGAGCCCGTGCCTTCCATGATAAGTTTCATGTCAACGCCAGGACACTAGCAAACCATTTCCATGTTTCTAGAGCAGATGCACGAGATATCGTGCGACTATGTGACTCCTGTGCCACATACAAACCTGCCATACCGATGGGAGTAAACCCTCGAGGTTTGATCCCTGGTGATGTTTGGCAGATGGACATCACACATATACAGGAGTTTGGGACTCTTAAATATGTTCATGTTTCCACAGACACCTGTTCTCGCGTCATATTTGCAACAGCAGAAACAGGTGAAAAAGTGTCTAATGTGATCAATCATTGCCTGGCAGCTTGGGCCGCATGGGGCAAACCAAAAATATTAAAAACTGATAATGGACCAGCCTATATAGGCAAAGCTTTCAATGAGTTCTGCAAAATGATGGAGGTTCAATTAAAACATGGTATCCCATACAATCCCCAAGGTCAAGGAATCATTGAGAGGGCTCATAGAAGCCTCAAAGAAATTTTACAAAAACAAAAAGGGGGAGTAGGCCAAGGCCTGGCCCCAAAGGCACGATTATCCATGGCACTATTCACACACAATTTTTTAAATTTAAATAATGATAATCGCTCCCCAGCTGTGGAGCACTGCAACCCTTCCCCCAACCATAAAGGGTGGGTGAAGTGGAAAGATGTCCTGACAGGACAATGGATGGGCCCGGATCCAGTGGTCAGCTGGAACCGAGGCGCGGTTTGTGTTTTCCCACAGGAACTGGGACGAGAACCACTGTGGATACCGGAGAGACTGACACGGGCAACAAAGCCCTCGATTGAAGATCAGACCTGCCCTACCGGAGATCCATCACAGACCAACCAACAAGATGAATAGAAATAGCGGTAGCCCGAAATGGACAAGAAGATCCTCAGGCATATGCATGGCTTGCTCAATTGGCCCACGACCGAGTCTAGATATGGCGGGCATCCCTCATTCTCCTCCATAAGGTGACAATACACAGCAGGGTAGGTGAGTCAATGACGGGTAAGAGCGTGCCTCCCCAGCACGACTCGACCTAAGCCAGGCCCTACCCCATCCTGCACGTAAGCCGCTGGACTGTTAGATGCTGCCCAGGTCTAAATTTCTCTCCGAGGGGATTTCTTTACGGAGAGAAAATGAGTGCAAGCTTGTGTGCATCCAGGTTCCGTCCAGTTTGTGCCTGGCCCTAGAAAAAGGACGAGGGCCTCAGGGCCTTGGCAGACCATGGGACGGCCGACCAGGGTCTAAGCCAAGGACCTACGGTGGGCCTACACATAGGGCATAAGCCTCTGCACCCAGTCCAGGAAGGGCTACGATGCGCACATTCATAAAAAATAAAAAAGGGGGAGATGTTGGGAGCCGCAGCCCCGAGCCCAGTCGCCTCACTTGGCGGACGTGAGGCCTGTAGTAAAGAGTGAAACCTGAGGTAGATTACCCCTCCCATCGAATATGTTAGTTTCCTGCTTACCGCGTAAACAACCCGCTCAACAATATAGTCTGCCTGGCAACTGATGATGTTAGCCAATCAGCTTGCCTTGCTTACTTTAACATGATTGGACACTGTACCCGTATATATACCGGTGCCACCCCTGGGCGGAAGTAGAAGCCAGGTAGAAGCCCGGAAGTAGAAGCCCAAAAGGAGCCGCGGAGAGCGGACCGGTAGAGGCTTTGGGGCAGGCTGAAGCACAAAAGGAGCCGCGGGGAGCGGACCAAAGGAGGCTTCAGCTGGGAGAACCCAGGGCAGGCTGTACGGAGAAGAAAAATAAAAAGAAAAGGTTGTCCACTCCCAGACTTTGTCGTGTGTCCTTCCTGCCGGCCGGGAGCGGACATCGACAATGACCAAGTGGTGTTTATCCTAGGAGTGAAGGGATGGTTTAACATAGGCAAATCAATAAATATCAACAGAGTGTTGGGAGCCGCGGCCGAGCCCGGTCGCCTTACTTGGCGGACGTGAGGCCTGTAAGGAAGGAGCAAAGCCTGAGCTAAATTACCCCTCCCATCGAGTGAGGCAAGTTGGCACCTGCTTTCTGCCCCCTGATTGCCCTGGCGACTTAAACAACCCGCTCTGTAAGATAGTCTTCCTAGCAACAACTGATGTTAGCCAATCAGCCCGCATCGCGCGCTTTGAACTGATTGGCCACTCTTACCCTATAAAAGTAAATGCCTCTCCCGCCACGAGAGAGAAGCACGAGAGAGATAGAGAAAGTCCACCGGCGAGAAAGGACTGGTGGCAGAGAGGAGGCCTCGCGGGGCCCACGCGGAGACAAATAAAGGCAAGGTTGCACACCGCCAGACTTTGTCGTGTGTCTTTCCTGCCGGCCGGGAGCGACCCCGACATTTGGTGGCCCGTACGGGGACTGATCAACCCCGAGACACGGCGGTGGTGTGCAACGCTCCAGCGTGGTGCTGCCGGACAGGTGAGTTGGAGATAAGCCTGGGCTCTGGGTGGCGCGCACCTACAGGGCTTTTAGACTCCCCTCAGGCTCACGCGTAGGTGACGGGTTCTTTAAGTCACACGCGGTGAGTTACAGCCCTTAGAGGTTGAGGATGGGTAATTTACCGAGCGCAGAGGCGCGGCCCTTGGTAAAGGCCCTTAAAAAGCTTTTAAAAGCTAGAGACCTCAGGGTAGGTCAAAAAACACTAAAACTATTCATAGCAGAGGTAGATAGGGTGGCTCCCTGGTTTTTACCCACGGGGCATTTAAACCTGCCGTCATGGGAGAAGTTAGGCGGGGACCTCGCCTCGGCGGAATTGGGAGGCGATATTTCGCCGGCTATTCGCCCCCTGTGGGAAATGATACATGCGTGCCTTGACTCCTATGCCGAGTTGCGCCGCGAATTGTGTGCGTGCGCCGCTCAAAAAAAGCAGAGAGAGGAAAAAGGACCCCCGAGAGCCCTCTGGCGGGGAGGAGATAGAGAGCCATCCGCTCCGCCCTGGAGCTCTTCTCCAGAAGCGGCTACCCGCCGAGAGGCCGCTACAGGGAACCCTCCCTTCTCTCAGCCGGCACAAAAAGTGACGCCCCGTTCCACTCTGTCCCGACCGCCGTCCTATGACGTTGCGCCGCGGGGCGGACGGTATTTTCATGGGCGGCTACTCTGCCGAGCAGGCTAAAAAAAACGCCGGTCGTGGAAACGGGGGCTGGGGATTTAGCTTAGCGGCATAAGCTCCTGCCTTGTAAGCAGACAATCGCGAGTTCGATCCCTGGTACCGATAAAAAAAAAAAAAAAAAAAAAAAAAAAAAAAAAAACGAAAAAGACCAAAATAAATAAATAAATAAATAAATAAATAAATAAATAAAAAATAAAAAATAAAAACAAAAAGGGGGAGTAAGCCAAGGCCTGCCTCCAAAGGCGCGGTTATCTATGGCATGACAATGGATGGGCCCGGATCCGGTGGTTAGCTGGAACCGAGGCGCGGTTTGTGTCTTTCCGCAGGGACCGGGACGAGAACCACTGTGGGTCCCAGAGAGGTGCGACAAGTCCCTCGACTGAAGATCAGGCCTGTTCCACCAGAGACCAACCGCAGACCCAACAACAAGATGAGCCCTAAAAGAACTACAAGATAATCCCTTTTGGGGAGCCTGGGATGGCTTGCTCCCCTATATTTTACCATTGTTAGGTCCCCTGTGCTTCTTGCTCCTGCTTATAGGACCATGCTTGCTCCGATGGGTCACATCATTTATTAATGGGCGCCTTGCGGCGGCCCGGCGTCAAGTACGCCTGGTTGCCCATGCGGCCCTGGCAGCAGCCCGTGATGGGCACAATGACCCCCAGGCCTACGCATGGCTCGCTCGACTGGCCTACGACCGGGTCTAGATGTGGCGGGTCTTCCGCATTCCTTCCCTATTGACACCACACAGCAGGGTAGGTGAGTCAATGACGGGTAAGAGCGTGCCTCCCCAGCACGACTCAACCTAAGCCAGGCCCTACCCCATACTGCACGAAAGCCGCTAGATTACTAGAATTTGCCCAAATCTAGATGTCTCTCCGAGGGGATCACACGGAGGGGCATGAGTGCATGCCTATGTGCATCCAGGTTCCGTCCAGTCCACTCCTGGCCCTGGAAAAAGGACGAGGGTCTCAAGGCCTTGGCGGACCCAGGGACGGCCGACCAGGGTCCAAGCCAAGGGCCTACGGTGGGCCTCAACACAGGGCATAAGCCTCTACACTCGATCCAGGGCGGGCTGTGATGCGTATATTCATTCAAAATAAATAAAATACGGGGAGATGTTGGGAGCCGCGGCCGAGCCCGGTCGCCTTACTTGGCGGACGTGAGGCCTGTAAGGAAGGAGCAAAGCCTGAGCTAAATTACCCCTCCCATCGAGTGAGCCAAGTTGGCGCCTGCTTCCTGCCCCCTGATTGCCCTGGCGACTTAAACAACCCGCTCTGTAAGATAGTCTGCCTAGCAACAACTGATGTTAGCCAATCAGCCCGCATCGCGCGCTTTGAACTGATTGGCCACTCTTACCCTATAAAAGTAAATGCCTCTCCCGCCACGAGAGAGAAGCACGAGAGAGATAGAGAAAGTCCACCGGCGAGAAAGGACTGGTGGCAGAGAGGAGGCCTCGCGGGGCCCACGCGGAGACAAATAAAAGCAAGGTTGCACACCGCCAGACTTTGTCGTGTGTCTTTCCTGCCGGCCGGGAGCGACCCCAACAACAGAGTAAAAACAAAAATCACACAATCATCTCAATAGATGCAGAAAAAGCTTTTGATAAAGTCCAACACTTGCTCATGATAGAAACAAGCCTACACAAACTCAGAATAGATGGTATCTACCTCAATCTTATAAAAACCATCTATGACAAACCAACAGGCAACATTATACAAAAGGCACAAACACTGAAAGCTTTCACTCTAAAATCAAGAACAAGACAAGGATGTCCACTATCACCAGTCCTATTCAATATAGTTCTGGAAATATGAGCCAGAGCAATTAGACAATAGAGAAAAATAAAAAGAATAAAGATAGGAAAGGAAGAAATTAAATTATCACCATTTGCAGATGACATGATATTCTACATAGAAGACTCCAAAAACTCCACTAAAAGATTCCTAGAGGAAATAAACAAATTCAGCAGTGTAGCTGGATACAAAGTCAACACTCAAAAATCAATAGCTTTCCTGTACACACACAAAAAAATTCATGGAGAGAACTTATGCAAATATCATCTTACAAAATAGCATCTAAAAAATGAAATACCTAGAATCAACCTAACAAGTAATGTAAAAGACCTATATACTGAAATTTATAATACTCAAAAAAGGAGATTGAAGAGTGTATTAGAAAATAGAACGAAATTCTTTGCTCTTGTTAGGAAGAGCCAACATTGTGAAAATGGTCATACTCCCAAAACTCTTATACAGATTTAACCCAATTCCAATCAAAATATCATTAACCTACCTTAGGGATCCAGAGAAAACATTCCTAAAAATCATTTGGACAGAATAAACCTAGAATAGTAAAGGCAATTCTAAGCAACAAAGGCAATGTAAGAGGCATCTCAATTCCTGACTTGAAATTATACTACAAGGCTAGAGTGATAAAGATCATCATGGTACTGGCAAAGAAACAGACCTGAGGATTAATGGAACATATTAGAAGATGCAAGCACAACTACAAAGACACTCAGCCACCTTTTATTTGACAAAGGGGCTAAGCATTTTCACTGGGGAAAGGATAGCTTCTTTAATAAATGGTGTTGGAAGTATTGGCTTTCCACAAGCCCAAGACTGAAACTAGACGCAAGTCTATCATCATGCACTAACCTAAAGTCAAAATGGGTCAAAGAGCTAAATATTAAAACAGAAACACTAACTCTACTGAAAAAAAGTAGGTAGAAATCTTTGAGACATAGGAGTAGGCAAAGAATTCATGAACACAACGCAAATCACATAGGATGTACTTCAAAGAATCAACAACTGGGATCTCATCTTATTAAAAAGTTTTTGCACTTCAAAAGAAATGACCAACAAAGTGAAAAGAAAACCCACAGAATGGGAAAGAATTTGAGCCTGTAGTTCCTTAGACAAAGGACTTATATCTAGAACAACGTATTAAAAAACACGAAGCCCACCAAATTCAAAGACACTCTCCAAAAATGGGCATCTGAGATGAACAGACATTTCTAGATGAAAATATACAAATGGCAAATAAAAACATACAGAAATGTTCACCATCACTTGTCATTTGAGAAATACAAGTTAAAACAGCATTGAGATTTCATCTCACTCTGGAAAGAGTGGCTACCATCAAGCAACCTATAACAAATGTTGGTGAAGCTGTGAGAAAAATGAACACTTCTCCACTATTGGTAGGAGTGTAAATTGGTTCAGCCACTGTGGAAATCACTATAGAGATTCCTCAAAAAACTAAAATTAGAAGTCAAATTTAATCCAGCTGTCCCTCTCCTGGGTATTTTCCCAGAGAAATTGAAAATGTCATGTCACAGTGATATATGTGCACTCAGGTATATAGCAACACAATTTGTACAATCTAAATCATAGAAACAATCAAAATACCCATCGACTGCAGAATGGATGAAAAAGATGAGGTATTTTTATACAATGGAATATTACTCAGCAATAAGAAATTATTATCTTGAGGCTTTTCTAGGTAAATGTAGGTAACTTGAGACTATCCTCATGAGGGAAATAAATCAGACTCACATTTGTAAATATCATATTGTGTAGTATAGTATAAAAACAATAATAATAAACTGAAAGAGTATTAAGATCCAAAATGTATCATAGCTATTGTAATAATGAAAAGGAAAGAAAGTGATCTAAAGGATATAACTGTTGTTTAAGTGTACAGGATAGATAACCATACTACCATGTTTTTGTTAGTTCATCAAACACAATGATTTGTATTCTCACTGTTTGATTGTCCATTTTTATGCTTTGATTTTGTAACTTGACAAACTACTTCTAACATAACAATATATAATTTGTCAACTCATGATTTCTTATTTTGTTTCTTGGAATTCTGTATTATTTCTATTCTCTTCTGTGTGTTGCTTTTCTTTTCTTTAAATGCTTTTATTAAAAGCCAGTGGTTGCTCAGTTATGTGTTCCAGCATTGTGCCTTAGAACACTGACACAAAGAATAGAAGTGAACAAGTAGGGCTTCTTTTTTTAAAGGGCTCTGAGAAAACCCCAGAACAGAATTCTAGTTCTATCTTTCACATCCAGAGGCCAAGACCGACCCCAAGCATGGCACAAATGTACCTCTAAACTTTTTTTGAGTACACATTTCTGAAATCTGACTTGGATTTACTACACAACTGTAGACAACAGATGAATTTTACTACTTTTATTTTTCTCTGTTTGTCTGACTGGTTTTCCCTTTTCTGTCCAGTTGAATTTGTTTCACTGTTTTGTTTTCTCTTGTTTAGTTTTTGTTTTCATTTTTTGTTTTTTAAATATTTTGCCATTTTCCATCTTTTTTCCATCCTGTTTTCTTTTCTTTTTATGACTTAGATCTCTGAATTTTTTTTTTCATTTTCTTCTACTCATCCACTTCCTCTCTTACATCAATTATCTGGCTTTGTTATATGGTACTTTCATGTGAGTAAATACTGTCTCTTCTTCTCCTGGTTCACATCAATCCTTCTTGGCTTTCTCTTGCATTCTTTCCCTCTTGAGTCCTACAGTTTTCCAAAACCTGGGTAATCATCCTAGCCTTCTAGCATTGCTCCCCTATATTTGATCACATTCATCTCTATCCTGCCCACATACCCCTTTAAATCCTCCACACAATAGGGCAAAATCACTCTACTAAGTGGAAAATCATTCCATACCAATTCGTTGTATAAGCTGGATTTTGTTATATACCTAGAATTTGCTCCTATGGTTAAAGGTATCAGGCTAATTGTTACCACAGTGTGTCTGTAGCTAGACTATGTTTAAGACTATTGTTATTGCTAACTGTATTACATTAAGCAGCATGTCATACCTGTTCTATTTTTCCCCACTATATACCATTACCATTGTCCAGTAACAGGGAACTGAGTCCTCAGTCAAATACATAACAGCTTCTCATTCTTCATATATTGGGAAGGTAGGTTCTTGGGATAGAAATAAAGACCAAGAACCACCTATACCTAGAAGACATCCTGAGGAAAAGACCTTTCCTAAGGAAGCCTCAATATCAGGAATAAATCAATTTCCCTTCTAAAAAAAATATACATGCATCAACACAGAAAACAAAACAAAACAAAATAAAAAATGACAAGACAAAGAAGCAAAATGCAATCTCACTTACCCATCCCACACAGAACAAGTCCAGAGCACAGTGAGATACAGAGATTTGGAACAAAACCACAGGAACTTTCTGAAATGATAGCAACAAAAGTCAAAAACCAAATGAGACACAGAGTAGAAAAAAATAACCTCTAAAGTGAAGAAAGAAATGATGATTAAAATGTAGTACATTTAAGCTGACACATATTATTTAAAAAGTGCTCAGGGAGATCCACCTCCCCGTTCCAGCTGTGCTCTGAGAACTGTGGAGTTCCAAGCAAGCAGGTGGGCACACACTGTCCCTGGAGCCCAGTCTGTTTGAGACCCTCTCACCATCTGGGTGCAGTGGAGCAGCTGGGTGGGTCTGAGGCACCTGCATCTGCCTCACCATGTGTCTGGAGGACTGTGGATTTCTAAGCAAGCAGGCGAGCATCACCAGTTCCAGAGGCCCTGCTTCCTGGGGTAAGTGCCCCATACACTCTCCCCCAAGCCCAGCTTGTTCAGGACCCTCAAGCCTTCCAGGTTCAGTGAATCACCTAGGCAGGTTGGGGGAACCTACATACATCTACCCATTCCCACTGAGCTTGGGGAACTGTGGAGTTCCAAGCAAGCAGGTGGGCACCCACTGTCATCAGTGCCCAGCTCGTTTGGAACTGCGGAGTTCTAAGCAAGCAGGCGAGCGCCACAGGTACCAGAGGACCTGCAGCCTGGGGGAACTGGGTGCCAGAGTCCCAGGAGCTTTGAACATAAAAGTGGATTTCCAACAGACCCTGAGGAAACCTTCAAATAACACTTGAAGCACAGAAATATAGGAAAATGACAAAAAGAAAGACCAAATTACAACCTCAAAACTCCAGCCACTCCCAAGAAACCCTAGGAGCGATGTAAATAGAAGAAAATATATGCCATACACCTCAAATACCAGACACAATAGCTACTGAAATAAACAAGAAATTCATGGATGATTTAAAGGAATTCAAACTTGAAATAATCTCCCAGGTAAAAGAAGAAATGATAAAAGAAATGAAAGAGATTCTGAGTATATCTAAAGAAAACACAGTTTAAAAATTGGAGGAACTAAACAAAAAGATAGAACCCCTAGATGAGCAATATAAGAAACAAACAGAATACATAAAGCAGATGCACAGAGATATACAGGAAATAAAAAACTCCACTGAAAGCTGTAAAAACCAGCTAATGAAAGTGAAGATAGAATTTCAGACCTTGAAGACAGGATTGCAGCTAGCGAAGAGGAAAGCAAAGATCTTTTAAAAATAACAAAGAATCAGGAAATAACAATTCAACAACTGCAAGATGATGCAAAAAAAAACAACATAAGATTGATAGGGATTAATGAAAAAAAATGGAACAACATAAAGGATGTCAAGAGGATATTTAGAGAAGTAATAGCTGAAATTTTATCAAGCATGAGATCAGAAACTGATGTCAGGTTCAGTGAAGCATGTAGAACTCCAAATAGTCATAACAAAAATAAAACTACACCTAGACATATGATACTCACTATCCCAGAAATCCAACAACAAGAAAGGATTATTAAAAGCTGTCAGAGAAAAATGATGGATCACATATAAATGAAAACCTATCAGAATCACAGCAGACTTCTCAGCACAAACAATAAAGTCAAGAAGAGCATGCAGTGAAGTATTTCAGATTCTAAAGGAAAATGATTTCCAACCTAGACTGATGTAACCTGCAAAACTATCATTCAAAATCAATGGTGAAATAAGATACTTCCATGACAAAGAACAGCTGAAGAACTTCATGATCACCAAGCCAACCCTGCAAAAAAATATTGAAAGACAGTTTAGATACACAAGGAAAAAAAGCACTAAGCAAAGCAGATAATTAAGCAGAAGAGAAAGATAAAAATGCAACAGCAGAAAGATCTAACAACAATAAACCAACACATAACAGTTATAACCATTAATGTAAATGGGTTCAATACACCAATTAAAAGAAACAGACTGGCAGAATGCATCAAGAAACAAAAACCAACCATATGAAGTTTACACGAAACCCATCTGACCCAGAAGGATACACACAGACTGAAAGTAAAAGGTTGGAATACATTACTTCACACAACAGGAATGAAAAAAAAAAAGCAGGAGGAGCCATTCTCTTTGCACACAATGTAAACTTTAAACCAACAATGATCAGAAAAGACAAAAAAGGTCAATACATACTGGTTAGGGGAAAACTGCAAGAAGAAGAAATAACTATCTTAAATATATATGCACCAAATTCCAGAGCACCCAGGTATATAAAACAAGTATTAACAGAAATGAAAAATCACATCATCAGTAAAACAATTGTCACAGGAGACCTTAACACACCATTGACACCAAGGGACAGATCAACCAGACAGAAAAGCAGCAAAGAAATAACAGAACTAAATCACTCCTGTGAACAAATGGATTTGATAGACATATACAGAATGTTTCACCCAACAACATCAGAATAGACATTCTTCTCAGCAGTACATGGGTCATTCTCTAAAATAGACATATATTATCTCACAGAATATATTTAAATAAATGCAAGAGTTTAAATCATCCCTTGCATGTTATCAGATCACAGTGCTTTGAAATTAGAAATTAATGATAAAAAATACTGCAAAAATCATACAAACACATGGAAACTGAATAACACACTCTTGAGTAATCAGTGGGTCACAGAGGAAATTAAAGCAGAAATTAAACAATACCTACAAGAAAATGAAAATACAGATACAACTTACTGGAATCTGGGGGATGCAATGAAAGCCGTCCTCAGAGGAAAATTTATTACACTGAGTCCCCACATCAGGAAAACAGAATGAATACAAATAAATAACCTGATGCTACACCTCAAACAGCTAGAAAAAGAAGAGAAGTCAAGCCAAAAGCCTAAAGAAGAGAGGAAATTATAAAACTCAGAGCAGAAATCAACGCAACCGAGACTAAGAAAACAATTCAAAAAATCAATGAATCAAAGAGTTGGTTCCTTGAAAGAATATATAAAATTGATAAGCCCTTAGCCAACCTTATTAAAAGACAGGGAAGAAAAGCTCAAATTCATGAAATAAGAAATGGAAAAGGTGAAATCACTACAGACTCTAGAAATACAGATTATCAACACCTATTTGGAAAACCTCTACTCTCAAAGGTTTGATAACACAGAGGAAATAGACAAATTCCTAGAAACATGTGAAGTACCAAAGCTAGATCAAGAGGCTGTAAAACTGCTGAATAACCCAATCTCTAGTAATGAAGTTGAAAACGTAATCAAGTCCTTACCTAGAAAGAAGAGCCCAGGCACAGACGGATTCACTGCAGAATTCTACAAGAAGTACAAAGAAGACCTAATGCGGACACTCCTCAAACTATTCAATGAAATTGAAAGGGAAGCAATCCTTCCTCAGTCATTTCTGGAAGCAAATATTACTCTAGTACCAAAACCTGAGAAAGACCCAACTAAAAAAGAGAACTACAGACCAATCTCCCTAATGAACACAGATGCAAAAATCCTCAATAAATTATTGGCAAATAGGATACAGCAAATCATCAAGAAGATTATACACCATCACCAAGTGGGATTCATCCCAGGCATGCAGGATTGGTTCAACATACATAAATCAATAAATGTAATCCACCATATCAATAAAGCCAAAAGTAGGAATCACATGATCATTTCTATAGATGCAGAAAATGCCTTTGATAAAGTCCAACATTCATTCATGATAAGAACTTTACAGAAAATTGGAAAATTGGTCTTTACCTCAATATAATAAGGCCATCTATGACAACACAACATCCAGTTTGCAATGTGTGATTGTGAAAGGAAAGATCTCTTAAAAATAACAAGGAACCAGGAGGAAACAATACAAAGGTTAGAAGATGACAAGAGGATCTATAACTTAAGAATAAAAAATTGAGTGAAGAATCAGTGGTATATAAAAATGAATTACAAATATTATTCACAGATATAATTAAGGAAAACTTCCCGAGCATAGGAAAAGGAAATGATATTCAGATATATGAGGCATACAACCCCAGCCAGCTATAAACAAAACAGGTCTACACCCAGATATATAATCATCAAGATCCCAGAAATTCAACACAAGAACAGAATATTAAAAGCTGTCAGAGAAAAGAAACAGATCATCTATAAAGGAAAGCCCATCAAAATCACAACAGACTTCTCCACACAAACCATCAAATCAATAAGAGCTCGAAGTGAAGTAGTCCAAGACCTCAAAGAAAATAATCTCCAACCCAGACTTATGTACCCTGAAAAACTACCTCTCAAATTAATGGACAAACAAGATGCTTCCATGACAAAGTGGAACTGGGCGAGTTTGTGACCACCAATCCAACCCTACAAAAAATATTGAAGGACATTCTAGAGAGATAGAAAAAAGGCATCAAGGTTTCAGAAACAGTGGCCTCAATGAACAGGGCAGACAGTTGAGTGAAGGGAAAAAGTAGATAACAAACAGCAGAAAAATAGCATAGCAGAGATGAGACAGAGAAGGTTGGCTATAATCCTAAAATAGATGGCCTTGTTACACTAACAAAAAACAACACAGGCAGAGTGGATCAGGAGATAGGGTTCATCGAGATGCTCTGTATGGTAAATATAATCCACCTGAAAGAGGGTTTATGGACTGAAAGTCAAAGATGAGAAAATAATGTTCTATATGATAGGGAACCAGAGAGAAATAGAGGTAACTTGCCCAGTAGCTGCACATAGGCTGGAAAGACATAACACTTTTGTGCAGTGGAAAAATACTCAACTATAAGGAAGAAAAACCTTGAGGCTTTTACAAGTAAAACAATACAACTTAAGATCATGCTGAGGGGTAAAAAGATATAGAACCACTTAGGTAAATAGCTGGCTGCTTCCCTAATCTAAAAACTAAAGGAGTTAATGGATACAAAATGTACAATGCACCCTGTGAAAGTAAAATTGTCTAAAAAGGGAAGGCAGAGGACATTGTTAATATTGTATCATGATTTAAAACCCACATTGTTCTCATTGCTCTGTTTAGTTTGGTTATATTCTGTTCTAGTCTTTCTACTTGTATTAGATTTGAGGGCACAGACAGCTATTCCAAAAATAGCAGGATATACTACAGTAACCATCTTTAATTACCTATTAACTTACTCTGAAGCCCTGTAATACTTACACTGTCTAATTATGACTGACCTTATTTGAATCTAGTTTGTTAGACTGCTGTCTTGTCCTGACTGATTTTATTCACATCTCTTATGTTTGATAGTATCAATTCTGAGAGTATATGCAACTACTCTGAAGATGATAAGATTCACTAGGATACCCATTCTGGTTTGACTATTACCTGCATTTGGAGTCCTGTAACGTTTCCAATGCTTGGTTTTTATTGGTATTGTTCTGTACTGCTATGTTCAATTTTACTATGCCTGATGATATAAACTATTCTATTGAAGATAACAAGAGACATCATAGTAACCATTATAGATCAACCTTGTATTGTGGTTTTAATCATGCACTATGTTCATCCTTTTGTTTTGAATGACCCCATTTTGTTTTCCTTCTCACTTGGTTTTATTGTTTTCAAAATAAAAAATAAAGTAAGATTGGGCACTTTTATACAATGGAGTACTACTCAGCTATAAAGAATGATCACATTGAAATATTTATAAATAAATGAATGCAACTTGAGACCATACTCATATGTGAAATAAATCAAACTCATGTGTGTAAATACTGTAATTGTCTCCCTAGTGTAAGAAATGGTAAGAGTACATAAGATACAAAATCATCAATAAATACAGTGAAAGAGTAAAAATATGCTCAGAGGAGAAAAAATAATATCACAGAGAAAAGGAGGAAAAAGAAACATGAATGAAAAGAAAAAATATCTGAATTTGTATAAGCACATAGTATAGCTAAGATGATTCTACTACAAATTCTATAAGTTCTTGGAACAAAACAATTAACATTCATAGGATTGGAACAGTTTGGCATGTTTGTGTCTGGTATTCTGAGGAACTCTTTTGAAGATCATGATGTGAAGTAACAATGTTAGTTGTGTCCCCACCACTTGTTTTGCAGGCCTATATTTTCATTCTGTTGGGCTCTTTGTTATTGTTATTTACTTGTCTTTTTTGTTTTTAGGTTTCCTAGTAATTTGTTTTGTTTTGTTTTGTTTTGATTTGATTTGTTCTTTCCCCTAATACAGAAAGGTTAGGTATACATGTAGAGGCTTGTACATGCATAGAACTTCTCCTAAACAGTTTATGAGAATTGAGTATATTATGCATGATAGAATGAACAGCTACTTTGAAGAAAAAGAAACATTAAGGTATCCATTGTGATTCCATATGGTCATGCTGTGAAATCCAGTAATGCTTTTATTCTCTGTTTAAAGTGGTTTTAGTCTGTTTTGTATTATTTAATTTCATCAGACATGAAGGTGTAAACAGCTATTTTGAAGAGAACAAGAGACATTACAATAGCCATTAGTGATTTACTTATTCTCTGGTTTTGAAGGCCTGTAATGCCTTCATTACTCTGTTTTGAACAGTTTTATACTACTTTATTTTGTAGGAATTCACTGTGTGTGAAGATATAGAAAACTATTTAGAAGAAAACAAGAGACATTATGGTAGCCACTGTAGATCTCCTGCTGTCTTGCTTTGAAATCTATGTCACTTACATTGTTTTCTTCTAACCTGCTTTGTTCTGTTTTACTGTTTTCTTTTACCTTCTTCAAAATAAAATAAAATAATAATAAATTTTGAGGTATATGTACAATGGAATATTATTTGGCCATCAAGAGAATGAAATCGTGTTTTTTGCAGAAAAAAAGATGGAACTGAAGGTGATCATGTTAAGTGAAAATATATCTTTCAGAAAGACAAATATTGTATGTTTTCCATAATGTGCAGAATCTAAAACATTACATGAAAGTAGAAGGAAGACTATTATTTGATCACAGAGAAGAAATAAAGAGGAAAAAATAAAAGTTGTAATGAAGGCACTATTGTGAATGGGAAAAGTTATTAAGTATGTCATTAAGTTATTATGATGCTGACATGAATTTATTGAGTAACAATGTATGCAGTACACTACATTACTTGAAAAAAATCAAGCTACAAAATTCTATACAGGAAAATCATAATTTTTTATTTTCAAGAATGCATTAATGTAGAAATATGAAATCTTTGAGAATAGTATTCACTAACTGTTTAATCGCTCTGAGAATGAGAGGCTGAGCACATTTTCTCTTAAGAGTATTTTTGACTTGACTCTACTATGAAACATTGTAAGCAGAAGAAAATAAACTCTCTGTGCATGAGGTGATTGGTACATTACTTATCTTGATTGTAGCAATCATTCACATTGTATAGCTATCCTAAAACGTGATGATATGCAGCTTAAATATATTTGATTTTCTCAACTATATTCAATAAAAACATTTAAAATTATTATATCTTCCAAAAGAATTAAACGGATTGTCCTCATGGAAGGACTGTACATGTCCTTCACAATGCTATTGTCTTAAAATTGTATTTTCTGTAACTTTTCCGTCTATACTGGTCTTCTGTTGATTACTATGCATACTTCTACTTTCACTGTCCTTTTAACTTTTGCAATTCATCACACATAACACATGTTTGTATTTTGCTTTTATTCCCACTCTGAGTATCTTGGACTTTTACTAGGGCATTTTGAATACTAATCTTTTATATAGTTATTGACATAATTATTTTATGTCTACTCTTATTATATGTTCCTAATTTACTTATACCAACTGTTCTATAAAGCTTGATTGGCTTGCTTGTTTGTTCATTTGTTCATTTCTTTATTTTAAAGAGCATTTTTAGGCCTAGAGCAAACTTTTCAATTTTTAAACAGAAATTTTAGGTTTATAGCAAACTGGAGAGGTAAATACAGAGATTTCCCTCAAATCCCAGACTCCACCCATGTGCAGTCTACCTCATTACCAACATTTTACCCTGGTGCTGCATTTGTGACAACTGACAATAATACAGTACAGTAATTCTACTATTGGGAGAACATCCTGCAAACAGAAATGAAAGTACATTCACAGGCACACACACACACACACACAAACACACACACAGAGCTACACACTGAACTCTCAACATAAGGATCCTAGTTTCAATATTACTCAAAATTCTCAGAAATTAGAAATAGCTTGAATGCTAACAGATTAGGAAATCTGGTGTATTCACATAATATAGTATTATGAACGTGAGACAGGATTTTTAGGAGCCCTATGGAAAATGAGGCAAAAAACACTGAACAGTTGTTTATATCCCCTCACTTTCCCAAAAGAGAACCACTAAATATAAAAAAACAACTTACCTTGATAGGCTGGCAATGATTTTCCAGGAAAACAAGTACTTGGTATAGCCTGCATGTGAATAAACATCTATCCAACCTTATCAGACACCAATGAGAAATACATATGGTAAATGCAAATTGAAAGGACACAATAAGCAAGCAAATCTATTTCACTTGCATATCCTCAGAAGACTGAGACAAGTATATAAATGATATTCCTGAGAGCATTGTATGCACTAGGGGGAAAGTGAGTAACCTGCCAGGAGGCAAAAGGGAAATCACTCAAGTAAATGTGTTCAAAAGCTACCTGTAACGGACAAAAGAAAAGTAGCCAGCTGAAATGATGATAGAAACTAATACAACCTGATAGTCATGTATGATTAAGAAAACAACTTAGACACTGTTGTGTGAAGCAGGACCACATTTTTATTTTTCTGTCTCCTCTGCATTGAGGAGAAAGAGAAGCCCAGGCAAAGTGCACATGATTTCGCCTGGTCGGGACAGCCAGAAATTCTGGAGAGCTAGGAAGCTGACACACTGCTTACTTCCCCCATGCCCAAACTGTTTCTCAACTCCATGGTCTTTTCTGTCTGTCAATTTGGACCATGCAGACCACATGTGTCCAAACGTTTTCTTTATCTTTTGGTTTACAGTGAGTAAAGAGAAATGTTCTCGGGTTTCATTTTAAGTCTATAATATAGCTAATGTATATAAATACAAAAACTGATTTATATTTTCCTTTTAACTTTTTTTAAAGGGACAACATAAACATAAAACTAATAAGATAGCCTGGTTTTGTGAAACTAACTCATCTATACCTGATCCAGTGAAAGTGGTTACAATTTTCAGTGAGTTTTCAAGATGCCTCTCAGGAAATTTTGATGTACTTTTATGCTTTCTGTGTTCCATCCCTGTAAATAGTTCACAAAGGCCCTGCCTGTGGTGAGCACAGGGTGTAGAGTTATCACTGCGCTGTGTCCTCGCCTACAGAGCTCCTCTGTCACTTATACAATCTGTGCCAGAGCACTGTGCAGTCAAGTCATGAAAAACAGTGCCAAAAATCACATAAAAATGCTAAAAGTATATTTTCTTGTGGGGCTGCTTTGCAGAGCCATTTATAGCCTTCAGGCCATGAATTAAACACACTTGCTTTTCAAAAGTTCCCAGCCTAGCACTTCACTTGCAAAATGATCTTGACCTGAGCCAGTGCCTCTAATTCTTTTCTTCACACAATACTCCCTAAGCACGTCTAGTGGGACTTGTATTTGTCTAGTGGAATAACAGGGACTTTTATTCAGGTAGGTCTTCTTCCTGTCTCTTAACTTGTCTGAGAGGGATTTTAAGAAGTCAGTATCTGTTGGCCCCAGAACAATCTTAGAGAAAAATCATGCAAGAACTTTTCCCAGAGGTCTCAGTTCCACCACATAGCTATGCAAGCAAAACTCTCATACTCAGCCCAACAACCCTCATGAGCTCAGGATATGATGAGCAAGCCACTCGCTATGCAGCTTCAGCCCTGCTTCATCAATAACAACATAGCCTCTGCTGCGAGATTAATGTTGCCTACCCAGGTTATAGCTACCTTTAGAATAACTACAAGATTTGTGTGCAGCGGGACTGAAAGCACCCATTTGTTATTCATCAGCAAACAGTTATACAACTAGTGCCAAGTGCTGGAGATTGAAAAGCAAGCGTGGTGGGCATCCTAAACACCTTCACAAACTTACAGCCATATGATATTGTGCCTATGCCTTGTTTCATCCAGGTTGATCACATTAGCCTGAATCTGTCTGAGAAATCCACATAAAGGAAAATCATTTAAGGACAACAGCATTCATGTTTCTTATACTTAAAATGTCCATGAGCATTCTCACATTTTAACTCAGTAGATCAAGTATAGAATTGGAAACACTGTGTAGATCTTTTTGTCTGAATGTATCCAAATGCGTACTCAGTTGAGCCCACTGTGAGATACAAAGATGCAGGGAGGAAAAAACAACCAGAGCAGTCACATTTTATGGTTTACTTCAAAGTGTAGTGCAAACCCAAACATGGAAGACATACCACAGAATATTACAGTTTTGTTGTTGTTGTTGGTTTGTTTGTTTTGTTTTTGTCGTTTTCCTTTTTTATCGGTACCGGGGATCGAACACGACTGCCTGCTTGCAAGGCAGGCGCTTATGCCTCTGAGCTAAATCCCCAGCATAATATTATGCTTTTAAAGAACACTAGATTCAAAGAAGCTCACATAGCACCATAAAATTGAACAACAGCCCTAACCCACAAACCATAATGGTTAATGCTACATGTTTCCTTTCCAAGCCCACAGTGACCTCTCTAAGTCAGACAACTCTTACCATACAGGCCACACTTGTGCTATGAGACAAACCATTGACATGGTGTCCACGTTTTTAGGCCAGTTTTGGCTCAAGCATACCCAGCAGTCATTCCCTGTCAGTTCTGATGCCAACTGGAGTGTTGTTTAGTTACACTTGTACACAAGGACCCCTCATCCAAAATGCTCACACACCACCAATACAAAACTCATTTTCACATTGGGACAATATCTTCTTCTAGGTACCTGCCACCTAGCTTCTGGCTGTTCATGAAGAACCTCGTAGTAGAATATCCTAATGACCCTAGTCATCTTCATAATGAGGGCAAATCCACTGACTTCAGAAATTCTACTTGAGTGGCAAAATGACTCCTGAGACAAAGATCTTCCAGGCTATGCTTGAAAAGGAAAAAATGAAGGCATACAAACAAGCAAAATCATATAAAAATGATACACATGAGCATACACAAATATAAATCTTTATGTATGTTATGCATATGTAATCATACCCAAAAACACATTTAATATGCATACAGGTGTGGCAATATATATGAAAAAGGACAGATACACAGTTAGAGAGAACTATTGCATTTAGAAATTTAGAGATAGACAGTTTCAAAAAGCTACCTTGACAAATATTACCGATTCTAACTGAATTTACATTTAAAAATATTTTAAAAGCCTTTAATATAGCCTATAGTGTCTCTGACAAATGAGACCATAAATTCCAGAAATAGACAACTGAGCCATGTAACTGAAACAAAGCCCAGAACTCCAAACTTCAGACTCTTGTAACTGACAGATAAACTCAGAGCTGCATTGAGATCTTATTATTGATCTTTCCCCAAAACCCACTGTAACCTGCCACCATACTAAGATATTGTCCTGCCTCTATTGCAAGAATTCCCTGGAAAGAAAGTACCTAAGCTTACAAGAGTGAGCATTCAAAAGACAACTCTAATTATGAGATCACTTTCTTTTACTGACCTGAAATCTGTCCAGTGTTGTTTTCACGACTTCTAAGAGAGATAGAAAGTTTTCAGTATAGCAAGCATACATTTTCTCTCTCTCTCTGTGTGTGTGTGTGGGGGGGGGTGTGGGTGTGTGTGTGTGTATCCAAACTTTCAGAAACCATGTGACTTTGGGTACATCACTTAATATCTCTAAGTGTTTCATTTTAGAATGTGTAAATATAAGTCCCACGCAGGATGTACAATTTGCAGTGTGATAAGCCAAATAAATCCCTCTATGCATGCCTTGTAATATGGTAAGGTATGGATTAATAATGTTGCCTTTTATTTTCTGTTTCAATGTATTGGTATCAGACATTCTGCTACCAAGTAATAGTCTCAAATAATTTCAGGGTAGCTATGGTGTGTCTTTACCCTACCTCTTCATTATTTTACAACTCAGCTAGCATCATTGCACTATAAAGATTCTTCTTTCTGACACACTCCACAGCACCCAAGCTGGAGATCCTCTCAAAACTAATTCCTCTCCATCTAACCCATTATAACACACAGGGACATATAAAACTCTGATCTCACGGATTCTGCGATGAGTGGAGCAGCAGTGAGATTTCTGGAGAGAAAGGACCAAAACCAAATAATGTGAGCTGATACCAATCCCACTAATTCCAGTCCCCATTATGTCCTCGTGAGTTCTTAAGCACCACTTATGATCAGTGCATAGGTAATTAAGAACTCATACCTGCAAAGCCAGAGTCCTAACATGTAAGGCCAGAGGGAGGTGGAGATCAGACACTTTGGGGCCTCAAGGAGAACGCCAATGCTTTGGAGACTTTAGTGTAGTCCAGAAATACATCTGAGTGTTCCAGGCTACAGTGTAAAGTCCCATGTTGGAAGTTTGGGCAAATAATTCAGCATATAGAATTTAATGGGAATAAGGTGGCAATAGGTTTCTCAGTAAGTCATCCTAGCACTGTGCCACCAATACAATTGTCATATTACATTTCTCTCATGGATAAGACAAAATACTCAACATAAACTGCAAGGGGAACAGGTTTATTTAACTCACCATTTGCACAGGTTTCAGTCCATAATTGGCTGACTCGAAGGCTGGGTGAAATGACAGACAGGCATTGCAGAGGGAAAATAGTTCGTGGCAGGCAGGAGACAGCAAAACCAAGCCAGGGACAACCATGGCTCTTTCTAGCTCTTATATTTTACCTAGGTTACTCACGACAGGAGTCACTCACATCCGTAATCCTAAAGCCCTTGATCTTAGCATTGCACCATGAATCAATCCCAGTGTCACACATTCTAGATCCAGCCACCTCTGAAAAAGCCACATTTATGTCTGCGTGAGGCTTTGGGGAAACATTTAGACACATACCATGACAACAAAGTTCTCAGAGACCCAGTAGTTTTCTGCAACACCTTATTTCACATAGGGTGTATGAGCGTGGGGGGATAAAATTCAAGCTTTGAAAGATAATAATCTCCAGCCAAGATTGATATATCCTGCACAACTATCCCTGGAAATTGATGGAAAAACAAGGTGCTTCCAGGATAAAGAGGAACTAGGGGAATATGCAACCACCAATTCAACTCTACAGAGAATACTACAAGATATTCTAAAAAAGAAAAATACGAAGAATCCAGAAGCAGCAGCAGAGAGGCCACAATGAATGGAGCAGAAAACAAAATGAAGAAGACAAACTGACCACTAATGACAGAAAAAGAGCTCAACAGAAATGAGGCAGAGAAGATTGGATGATAGGAACAGCTATTTTGGAGAAAATGACATCTTAAGAGGTAATACTGATTTAGTATCATCTTGTTTTGAAGTCTCATCAAGCTTTTGTTCTTCTGTCTCCATTGGTCTAAACAGGTGGTATCTTATTGGATTTTATTATATATGATAGTATAAGCAAAACCTTTTATAGACAAGGAGATTATACAGAAACATTGTTTATTATCTGTTAGTTGATTCTAAATACCCTGTAATACTGTCATTCTCTTGAATGGTTTTACATTGTTTTGATATATTTGATGCTACAGTATACGAAGTTATGCTCAAAGATTTCAAGGAAAGAGACAATATGGTAACTACTTTTATGTCGGGATAATCTTGTGGTGAAACACTATTTTCCTTAAATGGTTATGTTTTGATTTGTGCTGATTTGCTGTTATACCCTCTTTTATCTCAATCTCCATTTTATTATTCACTTTTTTTATCCTTTTAATTAAGGGAAAAATAAATTTTAAAATAGCAGGATATATTATAGTAACCCACTTTGGTTTTCCATTATCTTCATTTAAAGCCCTGTATTGCTCTCACCATGTTATTCTGACTGATGTTCCTCTATTCTGCTTTGCTTGATAGTACCAGGTTTGAAAGTTTAGGCAACAGCTGTGAAGATAGTGGGATTCATAATGATGCCCATTCTGGTTGACTATTATCTACTTTTGAAGACCTATAATGTCTCCAATGTTTTGGTTTTGTTGGTTTTGTTCTTTACTGTTTTGTTCAATATTTTATACCTAATGATATAGACAATTCTATTAGAGATAGCGGGAGGCATTATGGTAACCATTGTTGATCACCTAGTATTATGCTTTTACATTATCTATTACGTCCACCCTTTTGATTTGACTGAATGTTCTGTTATGTCACATTTGGTTCTACTCTCTTCCAAAAAAATAATAAGAACTGTGGGAGCAACAAAACCCAAAATGTGTAATTGTCATTGTACAAAAGAGAGGAAAAGAAAGTCCTCTAAATGATATAACTGCATGTATATTTAAGTGTATAAGATAGATAATGATATTACTGAGTTTTGTTGGATCACTGAACAGAACTGTTTGCAGTCTCACTGTTGGAATGTCCACTTTATAAGCTTTAATTTTGTAACTTGAACAATTGTTTCTGAGATGACAAAATGTAATCCATTAACTAGTGATTTCCTACTGTTTATTTTTTTCTGTAAATCTGTAAAACTTGTACCCTTTCTCTGCTTTTTTTTTCTTTTTCTCATTAAATAAAATTAAAGAAAGAAAGTAAGAAAGAAAATTGAGAAGCTAAAGTATACACTTTGGCCTGTGTCAACAAAATGCAATGGAAAAGAAAATAGCCTTTACAATATGAGGAAAGTTTCACATTTACGATACACTCAGTGCCCTGTTTTCAGCAAAAAATTATGGAGAATAAAAAGAAATACTAAGGTATTACCCACTCACAAAAAAAAATGAAATTTACATAAAACATTTTTGAACATCCTAGAGATTGGCTAGACTAACCAAAGATTTTAAATCCACCATATTTAAAATGCTCAAAACACTGAAGTGAACTGACAAACAACTAAATGAAACCAGACATGATGTACAACAAAGTAAAGAATATTCATAAAAACAAAAAGTTTTACTTCTGGCGCTTACTTATAATAGTTGAAATGAAAAATTCACTAACAAAGTTCAACCACAGATTTGAGCAAACAGAAGAAAAGAACTAGTGAAATTTTCAGAAAAATGCAATAACCCCAACTGAGAAATGAAAGGAAGAAAGAAAAATGAACAAAGCCTAAGGGTCCTATAGAACATTATCAAGAATATACAGAAGGGAAGTTTGAGATACAGAAGAAAGAACCAAAAACATTTCCAATAAACTATGGCCCCACACTTCCCAAGTCTGATGAACTATAAGAATATACAATCCCAATAAGCTCAAAGTTTCTAGGCAGGTTAAATTCAAAACTCAGAAGAATACTTACTACAAGAAACTGTTAAAACACAAAAAGAAAATCTTTCAAACAGCAAAGAGAAGTGACTCATCCCAGAAAATGATTCTCAGTTAACCTCACATCAGAAACCTTAAAGGCCAACAGCAGTGGGATGATGTCCTTACAATATAGAAAGACAAACCTGTTGGGCAACGGATATAGCTCAGTGGCATAATGCCTGCAGGCAAGCCAAGGCTGTAAATTCAATTCTTGGTACCAAGAAAAAAGAAAAAGAAAACTGTCAATCAAGGATTCTTCATCTAGAAAATCTGTCCTTCAACACCAATGATAAGCCAGGGGTGGTGGTAGATGCCTGCAATCCCAGGACTCTAGAAGGCTGCGGCAGGAGAAACCTAAGATCTTTGCATCTGCTGTATGTTTTCTGTTTGTTTCTTACATTGTTCATCCAGGGATTCTATGTTTTTGTTTAGTTCCTCCAATTTTTTAGCTGTGTCTTCTTTAGCTATCAGCATTTCTTCCATTCCTTTTATTATTTCTTCTTTTACCTGGGAGACTATTTCTAGTTTGAATTCCTTTAAAGCTTCCTGGAGTCACTTCCTTATTTCAGTTGCTATTATTTCAGATATTTCAGATGTGTGGCATATATTTTCTTCTATGTACATAGCTCCTAAGATTTCTTGGGACGGGCTGGACGTTTCAGATTGCATTTTGGTCTTTTGCTTTGTTATTTTCCTATATTTCCATGCTTCAAGTGTTGTTCCAAGGCTTCCCCTGGATGTGTTGGAAATCGTCTCCCATGCCCTAGATTCCTGGGACTGAATGAAAGTTGCTGAGCCTGGTCCAGTTAGGCCTTCAGGCCCTGCCGTTCCACCTCCTGTGTTTCCAGTAGCTGGGCAGCACTGTGGATGATAGGGAGAAGCTCTCCCCGGGTCAAGACCAGTGCCCTGGAACTCACTTCACCTGCTCTCAAATCCTGTATTTAAAGGTCACTGGGCATAATATAGTTGGTCTACAAAACCTCCCATAGGTAGCCTAGTGTGCCTGGGCTCTGAGCAGGTCCTTGAGCTCTGGATGAAATGATCTTAGTGTCTCCCTAGGTTTAGGGATGGCGTGGATTCACTCCAGATGCCAGCTGAGCTTCCCAGTTTGGAGAAGGTCACTGGTCGTGTCCTTGGCAGGCCTCAATTTACTGAAATCTTGTAACAATGTAAAAAATAAAGAGAAAGACAGGATGTAGCTCAGTTCAAAGACCCTGGGTTCAACCTCTAGTACCACCAGAAACAATCAAACAAAAGGACAAATACAGCTATGCCAATGTTTTTATATGTGCCATCCTATAAGAAATGCCAAGGCAGTATGGAGAGAACTAATTAGTGAAAAACACATGACATAAAAAACAAGTAGCACAATGTCGGAAATAAGCCCTTCATTATCAGCAATCATTTTAAATGTAAATAGTTTAAACTTGACAAAGATTTAAAGAATGATTTCAGAAATATGATCCAACCATGCAGTAGTCAAAATACACAAGTGCATAGAGAAAAAAGATTAGCAGTACAGTGTGCGGGAGGCTTATAAAAGAGGAAATGGGGAGAAATTATTTAATATTTACATGATTTTCTAAGGTGCTAGAAAAATTTGGAAATTTTAATGCACCTTTTGAATAGTATGCTTAAAAATAATTAAACATGCAATACATTATCTTCACCCCAAGTTTTTTAAAATGAGTCATAAATGTGTTTAACATCATCCCTTATTAAATTTAACAATGCAAATATTACATGAAAAATGTGTTAGATCATACATCCAGACATTAAAGCTAAGTATCAATGAGTGAAGAAAATCAGGTAATTTTAATTGTTTACCCTTTCCTTATGTTGCTTTTTTAAAAATTTACAACTTTAGAAATTAATTGCATATTAAAATTTATAATAAAACTTTGAAACAAGTACTATGATAATAATGACTAATTCCATTTCTTTAGATGTGGTTAAAATGCTTAAATTGATAGGATTAACTAAGAATGAGTAGAATATGAAGTAAATGGAACTGTATATACAGCACTGTCCTAAGAGTAAATACACTCACTTCATGAGATAAATTTTCTGTGTATAAGACTATGGAAATCAGTACAGTGATTCCTCAGAATGCTAAAATTCAAATTCCATTCAACCCAGTGGTTTCCCTTTTAAATTTCTTCCTGAAAAAGTTACAACCATGTTATTACAGTATTACACTCATATTCGTGTTCAGAGTAGCACAATTCATAACAGATATGACTTAGATGCAAACTGTATGTCTCTCCATCACTACATGCATTTTTTAAAAGGTGTCATTTGTACACAATGGAGTACTACTCTTCCATAAAGAAGGACAAACATGAGTCATTTGTAGAAAATGGTTTTACTTAGAGACCACAATGTTAAGTAAAATAAACTATCAACACAACCTTAAATATCACATGGTTTCTCATTTATAAGAAGCCTAAGTACAAATAAATAAATAAAAGAGAAAAATAAAAGACAAATAATAAGAAACAGAGTGATAGGTTTTTTTTCAAATAAAAGAGTACTAAGAGATGTAAGAAGGGGAAAGAGAGAAGACAAAAAGAGGGCAAGAAGAAATAAGATGCATTACACATCAAGTCCCCACAACAAATGTCTCATTAGACAACACAAGTATTATAACAAATTTTTCAATTGTCTGGGGGAGATAGACAAGTGAATGCTATTTTTCCTTCCTGCTCTCTGAATCTGATTAATGAATAGATAACATATTTACAGTTAGAAACAAAATTTTGCTTTTAAATTATTTACTACTGGGAAAGTTAAGTTAAAAACAAGCTCAGTTTTGGTGAATGTTAATGGTCTTCTATTGAAAAGGAAGACACACTGGAATTTTTTCTTCTCAAATGTAATACTCCTCATAGAAAAACATGTAAAACATACACACATGGCCAGGAAGCTTAAATCACCAGATCAAATTATTTAGACATACATTTGGTCCTTGAGCAACATGGTTGCAGTCCAGGTCAGGCTGGCTCCAAGACAGAAACACTATGGCAGGATTTCATGGAGCAAGGCAACTCTCAATTCCTATAGAATGGAAGAAGAGAAAAGAAAAAGAGCCCTAAAAACAAGGGATCAATACCGAGATACATACCCCAAAATACCTCCATATGTAGTTCAGGTTGTTCTACTGGGATGCACAACAGCACAATCAAAGTAATGGGAGTAATCTATGTCAAGGCATAGATTGAACTCCAAAGGCCCACAGCAATTTGCTAACTTAGACCAAAAATGCCATGTGCAGACATTTTGTTTAAAATTATTGAGAAGAGAGGTGGACTCCATCACATTAAATGTTTCTGTTAATGTAAAAGAGAAGTGTTTAGGATTCCCTTGGAAGGAGGCTAAGGTGATGTTAGAGTCACCAGGTAGCTTTAGTGGATGCTGCCCATGCTTTGTTATTGCTAAGTACGTCGCTCTACTATGGCCTTCCTGAGATTGGGTTACTAGGGTTCTGTCTCTCACCAGATTGTCAGCTCACTCTCCAGTATGCTTGCTCCTAGCACAAGAGATGGTGCTCTGATGCTCAGATGCTGCTGAAACTATCCTGATGGACTTAGAAACCTGGCATTGATAATTCTGTCACTGGGAACCCAGGTTTCTGAGAATGTACTGTCCAATACCACATCCTACAGTTCCACCTTACACCTTTGGGTTTCTGGTGAGGACTGAAACACATAATTTTCACTGACTCATCAACTGTGGTCACTGTACGATTCTCACACACTTAGAAGATGTCATGATAAGGGGAGGCAGTGGCAGTAGTATGTTTTTTTAGAAAGCCGCCCAGAGTAAAGCACCACAAAACCAGTGGGAAACATAAAGTCACTAAGCCAACTCCTCCCCCTTCCTCTGCTGGAGGTTAAAAGACAACATGGACAAAGCTTCAGAACCTCTGACCTGGGGATCTTTCTTGGGAAGATACAGCTGCTCCTGCTCCTGTTGGCTTTCTTTCTGTACCCCAGAGCAGAGGTAGGTGAGTGACCATCTCCACCCTTCAGAGGCCCAAGCCTATTCCACAGTGCTCATGGATATCCTGGCCCTATGCACACACCCGATCCTTCTCTCTGCCATCACTACTCTAAACATGAACTCCAATCCCACCAAACTGGAGAACCCTAGAGAGGACACTGCATTAGCTAACAAAAGCATTCTCAAGAAGATCCAGTGGATACGGTCCCCTCAGGAAGCCCCATCTTGGACATCTGGAAAGGGGTCATTCCTCAAAGTGTTTTCAAATGGTGAGAAGTAAAAAGGAGAAAATACCAAATGCTCCTGGACAAGTAGAATAGGCCAGCCATCCATGTCAGAGGTGGGAGAAGGCTTTGCCTTCATCAACTGCCTAGCAGGGATGCTCAGAGTCAGTGACTCCAGAATGGATGGAATCCCTGTCCTCAGAACACTATTTTTGCCTTTCTCAGTCCTAGTCTCTTTCTCCAGCTCTGCTTTCCTCCTCAAGACTTTTGTGGCTCCTTTGATTTCCTGTAGAAGCCACAGAACTGTTGTGGCCCAGGGCATTATCTCTGTTTTCCAGAATCCCATCTGCACTGCCCCACCAGTGTCATCCAGACACTAACTGTAGCTCTTCCTCCATGCAGCCAGTGAACAGTTCTGATGCACCCACAACATTTCAGGCCCTAGGAAAGAGGATAAAACCACATCCATAGTACACCTGAAACCATTCCAGGAGGAACCATCACTATCCTAGACATCACAGAACTCAGAAGGGTTTTAGATACTCAAGGGAAGTAAAAAGTCAGTAGAGGAATGAAGAAAAGCCCCACAGGGTTTATTTTCTCTGGATAGGTTCTCCAGATTTGATTCATCTCCAGTCAAATGGAGGAAAAAGATTTGTAGACCAAGATGTGATTTCCCTTGCTATCGAAAAGTAGTTGAGGCTCCTTTTTCTAGGTTCCTTCCCACTTCAGGCCATCCCAAGCCCCCAAATACCCAACAGTTCAGAGCCACTAGTAGATGCTTGTTCAGTGACTCAGTGGCTAAACCCAGTCTTCTTGATTTTTCAGGAGAGACCATCATATCCTGACACAAAGCCAAACCCCACACCCGCCCCTACATGGCTTACTTTAAGGTCAGGCCTAAAAATCTTGGAAACATGTGTGGTGACTTTCTGATACAAGAAGACTTTGTGCTGATAGCTGCTCACTGTTCAGGGAAGTGAGGAACAAAAAACAGCCTACAGTCTCTGGGAAACACTTCTCAGAGCCTTTCTTCCCAAGGAGCTTCCTGAGCTCATAGAGACACACATTCAGGAGGCTCATTGAGGGAGAGAAAAGGCCATCATGTCCCAAGGGGAAATAAGCAAGTTGGCACCAAAGAATTCCTGACATAAGGAAAATCAGGATAATCAAGCCTGATGTGTTTAGACCCAGGATCATAACCATGCAAAGTAAAGCAGTTTCATGTGTTTTCCAAGAGGCAACTGACCCCTGAAACCTCTAGTGCCCAAGATCCAATATTTCAGCCTTAGTACTAAGAGGAAGGAGGCACAGTCATCCAGTCAGGTTGCCCTCTGTCATCTGCATCTGTAACCTTTACCAGCTGTAGCCAGCTCTTCACACCTCCTGGGCTATGTCCTCTGTTTCTCCACATCCACCACTGCCTTCTCTGTACAGCCCAACAAAGGTCGCCCTCGGGGCCTACAACATCTAGGAACAGGACACCCAGCAGGTCATCCGTGTACTAAAAGCGCTTCGCCACGAGGCCTACTATAATCCTAAAATCTTCATCAATGACCTCATGCTGCTGAAGGTAAGCCACACATCCTTGTGACTCTTGCTTTCCTCATTCAGTGTTGCAACTTCGAGTGGGACCCTACCCGCTGCCCTCTTTGCCATCATGTCCATCACACTGTCCATGCCCAGGAGCCATACACTGATCCAGACATTCTTACTTCTTTCCCACCAGCTGAAGAAAAAGGCCAACCTGACTAAGCTGTTCAGCCCTTCAGGCTGCCCAAGGCCAAGTCCCAGGTGAAGCTAGGTGCCCAGTGCCAAATGATTCGATAGGAAGATTCACCCCGTTGAAAAGATTTCCAAGCACACAGAAGGAGGTAGAGATGGTAGTGCAGAAGGATGAGAAGTGCGAGGCCCTCTTTCCAAAGTATTATAACCCTGTTACTGAGATTTGCATGGGAGACACAAAGATTAAAAATGCTTCCTTTATGATAAGACTAGGTTACTATCCACCCAGCTTTGGAGGAAGAAGTCTTTGGGACAGATCTAAGACCAGGAGACCCAAGCAGTAGGGATTCCTTCACCTAGCAGGCTGTGATGTTTCTCCTTGAAAAGAGAAAAGGGGAGCAGACTCAGCTTGGAGGTAACTAAAGCCTCTACCACTTTACCAAGGGGCCTCTGGTGAAAGAAACTCCATTTGAAGCTTCAGTTTGCAACACGCTGCCTGAGCTCATGTCACAGGCATGATAAAACTGTTTCCTAGGTGTGCAGTAATTAGAGCCTGTTGGCTCCTCTGAGGTGGCAGCCCTCTTAATCAATGAGTTCATCCTCTGTGCCTAGTGTCAGACCTGCTCATCAGCCTCCATGGCCTGAAATCAATGGTCCTCACAACTCTACAGGGGTGAGGTCCAGACCTGGAGATAAAGAAAAAGGCTGGCCCCAAAAGTGACAATGTCCATAGTCAGAGCTCACCAGCTAATAGCCCCAGGGCCTGTACTTACCTCTGATCCCTCAGAAGCAGACTTACAATCAGTACTGCATGAGGAGGTTTGGGATACTGAAAGTAAGAAGGTAGGCAGTGCACTGGCTCACAGACTCTACTTACAGGGTGATTCTGGAGGCTCCATGGTGTGTAATAATGTGGCCCAAGGCATTATCTCCTATGAACCAAAGAATAGGATTACTCCACATATCAACAGCAAAGTCTCACAGTTTCTATGCTGGATAAAGAAAAACCAAGAAACAGAGCTGACTACAGGGAGCAAACTAAATCCCCTCTATGAACAACCATCATTCCTGGAGCTGAATCTATAATCACTCTAGAGCAGATGCCAGCAACTAAATAAATGTTTCATCTCAGTAAGAAGGCTGGTTTCTTGTTTACTCACTTACTTTGGTTCATGAGGACCAACTCCATGCTAAGCAGGCCAGTGACACAGTTCGGATGATTACTACCTCCTCCCCTCCTTCTCCACTCAATATCTTTCCACATCCCCTCTTCAAAACTGTTAACTAGCTCCTCCTTGTATACTTTAGTTTCTCCACAGCCTCTCTTTTTGCAAGGGCTAAAGTTAAGCACTGAGGAAAATGTGGACAGATCTCATTCTGGGGCCCAGAGGGACATGTGACCTCTTTATGTGTCACATGCAGAGGGAAAGGAAGATAATTTCACAGGTCCAGAAGATCAGTCAGGCACCATTGAGGTCACCACTTGGCCCCATCAGGCTAGGTAGGGGAAGGGTATTCCTTAGCAGGACATTTCTCTCCCACAGGTTTGGGGATACACATGAAGTGCAGAGTAATCTGAGTGGCTCTTCACCCTCACCTGAAATTTGTTTCCTTCTCTATTTTCCTCTAAGATCAAGGCTAACCTTGGCTTATAGCCACCTGGTTGCCCATTTTTATCCCTTGAAAGTTGTCACAATCTACCAACTCGTGTCCTTACTAGACCACTGTGATCTGGTGTTGTAACCTCCTGAAATCCCCCAGTCCAGGACATCAGATTCAGCCCCCTCCTCACAAGTTAATGACATCCTGGTTCTGCCCTGGGTTGTGGCCTTTATTCCTGTTAGCCACTGTTCCCGCTGGACTAAGGACTCCCATAACTACAGATACTCGTTTAACTCTTTATTCATGCCATGAATTGCACTGGACTTGTCGATTGAAATTTACTTACTAGAATTCCAATAATTTTTCCTGGGATTACAAACATAAGCTCTTCCTGACTTTGACTACACTGGAACAATTTCTTTATAAGTGCTTACAAAGAGCTGGGTCGGGGGCTAGGGATTTAGCTCAGCGGCACATGTACCTGCCTGGTAAGCACAAGGTCCTCATTTCAATCCCAGGAACCAAGAAAAAAAAGTGCTGAGCATTTGAGTCTCTGGTGAACATAATCAGAGAGCCCAGTGAAAGTGACAGTGTCACAGGCTTTACAAATTAACTCCCTCTCCATCCTCCAGATTGCCCTATGATGCCTATGTGGAAAATCTCTGAAATAAAATACCTTATTTATATTTCTGTTTACAATTTCTACCAGTAGTATCACAAGATACTTCAGAACTGCATGAGATTTAGAAATTACCTTAGTCACACACTTTGCAGATGTGAAGCTGCTAAACGATTCAAAAGAGAAGATTTTCACATGGGGAGCTGGCAGCCAGTAGGTGAGAAGATAATGAGGCAGCCTTATTTTCATTTGTTTGAAAACTAGCAGATATAAATGCCTTCATACAAAATTAAATTGTAGGAACCATACATATCCTGTCAGCCTTCTGAGAATCATAATCCCTGTCAATACTACAGTGCCTGCCTCTGCAGAATCAAACTTGAGTCAGGGAGGTTGCCACAGAAGAAAAATGGGGAAATACCTGTAATATTTAGGTCATCATGGTCATTGATACATCCGTTATATCTAATATTACCAAGGCTACTCCTTGTTGAGAAGTTGTTAGCTTACAGAACACAAAGTGAATGGTATTTTGTTAAATAAGTGTCTCTGTGGGAGCTGGGTTTACCTTGCTGAACACTGCTACCACCTCTGGTCCCAGGATCTGGTCACTAGTACTCCACACTGCCTGGCAGAATTTGGCTTGAACTGTCGATGTCCGCTCCCGGCTGGCAGGAAGGACACACGACAAAGTCTGGTAGTGGACAACCTTTTCTTTTTATTTTCCTTCTCCGTACAGCCTGCCCTGGGTTCTCCCAGCTGAAGCCTCCTCTGGTCCGCTCCCCGCGGCTCCTTTTGTGCTTCAGTCTGCCCCAAAGCCTCTACCGGTCCGCTCTCCGCGGCTCCTCTACTTCCGGGCTTCTACCTGGCTTCTACTTCCGCCCAGGGGTGGCACCGGTATATATACGGGTACAGTGTCCAATCATGTTAAAGTAAGCAAGGCAAGCTGATTGGCTAACATCATCAGTTGCCAGGCAGACTATATTGTTGAGCGGGTTGTTTACGCGGTAAGCAGGAAACTAACATATTCGATGGGAGGGGTAATCTACCTCAGGCTTTGCTCTTTACCACAGGCCGCACGTCCGCCGCGCAAGGCGAGCTATCACAGACGCGGCTCCCAACATCTCCCCCTATTTTATTTTTTATGAATGTGCGCATCGTAGCCCTTCCTGGACTGGGTGCAGAGGCTTATGCCCTATGTGTAGGCCCACCGTAGGTCCTTGGCTTAGACCCTGGTTGGCCATGCCATGGTCTGCCAAGGCCCTGAGGCCCTCGTCCTTTTTCTAGGGCCAGGCACAAACTGGACGGAACCTGGATGCACACAAGCTTGCACTCATTTTCTCTCCGTAAAGAAATCCCCTCGGAGAGAAATTTAGACCTGGGCAGCATCTAACAGTCCAGCGGCTTACGTGCAGGATGGGGTAGGGCCTGGCTTAGGTCGAGTCGTGCTGGGGAGGCACGCTCTTACCCGTCATTGACTCACCTACCCTGCTGTGTATTGTCACCTTATGGAGGAGAATGAGGGATGCCCGCCATATCTAGTCTCGGTCGTGGGCCAATTGAGCAAGCCATGCATATGCCTGAGGATCTTCTTGTCCATTTCGGGCTACCGCTATTTCTATTCATCTTGTTGGTTGGTCTGTGATGGATCTCCAGTAGGGCAGGTCTGATCTTCAGTCGAGGGCTTTGTTGCCCGTGTCAGTCTCTCCGGTATCCACAGTGGTTCTCGTCCCGGTTCCTGTGGGAAAACACAAACCGCGCCTCGGTTCCAGCTGACCACTGGATCCGGGTCCATCCATTGTCCTGTCAGGACATCTTTCCACTTCACCCACCCTTTATGGTTGGGGGAAGGGTTGCAGTGCTCCACAGCTGGGGAGCGATTATCATTATTTAAATTTAAAAAATTGTGTGTGAATAGTGCCATGGATAATCGTGCCTTTGGGGCCAGGCCTTGGCCTACTCCCCCTTTTTGTTTTTGTAAAATTTCTTTGAGGCTTCTATGAGCCCTCTCAATGATTCCTTGACCTTGGGGATTGTATGCGATACCATGTTTTAATTGAACCTCTATCATTTTGTAGAACTCATTGAAGGCTTTGCCTATATAGGCTGGTCCATTATCAGTTTTTAATATTTTTGGTTTGCCCCATGTGGCCCAAGCTGCCAGGCAATGATTGATCACATTAGACACTTTTTTACCTGTTTCTGCTGTTGTAAATATGACGCGAGAACAGGTGTCTGTGGAAACATGAACATATTTAAGAGTCCCAAACTCCTGTATATGTGTGATGTCCATCTGCCAAACATCACCAGGGATCAAACCTCGAGGGTTTACTCCCATCGGTATGGCAGGTTTGTATGTGGCACAGGAGTCACATAGTCGCACGATATCTCGTGCATCTGCTCTAGAAACATGGAAATGGTTTGCTAGTGTCCTGGCATTGACATGAAACTTATCATGGAAGGCACGGGCTCGCTCGATTGGTGTTAGTAAGGTAAAAATCCATAACGGGCGAGTGGCAGTGTCAGCAGCCGCATTCCCCTGTGCCATAGGCCCTGGCAGGGATGTATGTGCTCTTATGTGGGTGGTGAAGACCTTATGGTGTCTGTTCTGAAGCAATGTCTGGATAGACAGGAACAGCCCAGCCACTGTGGAAGTGGATCTAATTAAACTGGCAGTCTCAAGCACTTGCATAGCATTGACCACATACCTAGAATCGGAGACAATGTTAATGGCTTCTGAGAACCGTTCAAGAATCATTTTAACGATCTGCAGTTCCACCAACTGAGGCTGATCTGGTTTAAATTGTATGGTAACCGGGGGCTTGCCTAGGATCACATAGGCGCCTATCCCCGTCTTGGAGCCATCTGTGTATATTGTAGTTGCTGGGACTAATGGCTCAGAGGCAGTAACCTTTGGAAAAATTATAGGGTGCTGAGTGACAAATGACAAGATGAACACCCATATAAGTCTGGAGGCGACACTGAGGTCCACACCTGCTGACCCAGGGGTGGCCCTTGTTGAAGGCTGCCACCCTGAGCTGTCCTGTCTCTGGGGCGGGGGCCCGCCTGTGAAGGGGGCCCCCTCTGGCCGTTTTTTGGCTCTGTAGCATCTCGTCCACAAATACGGTTGCCCTGAGCATCAAAGACCGACCTATACTCCTCAGCTTTGTGTGATCCCTTCTTGCATCGCCCACAAACATATGGTTCTTCATTCCTAGGGCGAGGCCTAGCATCTGCATTGTTTGGGCAATGACGTTTAATGTGTCCTGGCTCCCCGCAGGCAAAACACCCTTTAGCCTTACATTCCCCTTCTAACCCGCGAGGTCCCCTCTGCTGTATAGCCGCGGCCAGGAGAGCAGCCACTCCCGAGTTGGAGAGCAGCCCCCCTATCTCTCTGCATATCCTAATCCAGGCATTGAGGTCCTTGTTCTTATGAGGAGCTATCGCTGCCTTGCACTCCTTTGTACACTGTTCGAAAATCAGCTGCCTTACCAGCGGTCGAGCCACTCCCGGATCAGAAAATATCTTATCGGCAGCATCTTGCATTCGGGCCACAAAGTCAACAAATGGCTCTGTGGTACCCTGAATTATTTTTGAAAGACACAAGGAGGCTGTTCCGGCACCACTTACTTGCTTCCAGGCGCGGAGCCCTATGGCATTGATTTGTTCATAGACAGCGCCGGGGAACTGGGTCTGATCATCAGCGTGCCGACCTTCTCCCATAAGCATTTCCTTGTTCCACCCCCGGTTTCCTCGATTGGCGTTTTTCTCAGCCTGCTCTGCAGAGAACTCTGCATACCAGGCTCGCCAATCCAGGTAACTACCCGAGGGCAGACAGGCCTTTGCCAGCTGAATCCAGTCCGCGGGGGTGAGGGGCCCAGAAGACAGATTCTCCAGCATGGCAATGGTGTAAGGCGCAGTCGGCCCAAAAGTTGTAACTGCATTTTTAAGTTCTCTAATCTGCTTTATCTCAAAAGGCTCCCATACATTGCGTCCCTGGCCCATAGCTACTTGTACAGGAAATATCTCGTAGGGGCCACTATCTATCCCAGGTGGTGGGTGTACCTCATGAAACAAGCGTCCCTCCTGCCAAAGCCGCCTGTGAAAATACCGACCCGCCGGCGGCGGAGCATAAGACGGCGGCCGTGATTGGGCGGAAAATGGGGGCCCGTGCATCACTTCCTGTTCTGGCGAAAGGGGAGAGAGCTCCCAGGCGGCCGCCTCGTGGCGAGGGATAGCCTCCCTCTCGCGCCAGGGAGCGCTCAGGAGCTCTCTACTCCTCCGCATACCAGGTTGAGCAGAGCGCAATTCGCGGGGCAACGCTGGAAAAGAACCCTGCGACTCCTTATTGAGCGACTTAGGCTCCTGACAGCTGGTCTCTTTGGCCTCCTTGCCATTCAACTTTCCCTCGTCCTCGGAGTCAGACGACTCCGAGGCTAGAGCCCCGTCCTTCTCCTTAGCATCCTTGTTCCCCTTGACGGACCCCTCTCGGGAGCTCCCTGACTGGGCCTGCTCAGATACCCTGCGTACTTTTGTAAGCTCTTGAGAGCTTTCTCCACAACCACCCTCGCTCTTAGTGCCGCTACCTAGCATGTTTCCCATTTTTTAATATGTTACTCACCGCGTGAGGCCCAAGAAATCCGCCACTTACGCGTGAGCCTGAAGGGAGTCTAAAAGCCCTGTAGGTGCGCGCCACCCAGAGCCCAGGCTTATCCCCAACTCACCTGTCTCGCAGCTCTGTACTGGAGTGTTGTCCACTTCCACGTCTCGGGGGTGATCAGTCCCCGGGCGGGCCTCCAAATGTCGATGTCCGCTCCCGGCCGGCAGGAAGGACACACGACAAAGTCTGGTAGTGGACAACCTTTTCTTTTTATTTTCCTTCTCCGTACAGCCTGCCCTGGGTTCTCCCAGCTGAAGCCTCCTCTGGTCCGCTCCCCGCGGCTCCTTTTGTGCTTCAGTCTGCCCCAAAGCCTCTACCGGTCCGCTCTCCGCGGCTCCTCTACTTCCGGGCTTCTACCTGGCTTCTACTTCCGCCCAGGGGTGGCACCGGTATATATACGGGTACAGTGTCCAATCATGTTAAAGTAAGCAAGGCAAGCTGATTGGCTAACATCATCAGTTGCCAGGCAGACTATATTGTTGAGCGGGTTGTTTACGCGGTAAGCAGGAAACTAACATACTCGATGGGAGGGGTAATCTACCTCAGGCTTTGCTCTTTACCACAGGCCGCACGTCCGCCGCGCAAGGCGAGCTATCACAGATGCGGCTCCCAACATTGAACTTAATGCCTCTATGTCTCAAAGATATACAATGCTACATTCTTTTGTGACTCAGAGTTAAATCTCACTCTAAGATCATGTAATTCTCAAATGCATTCCCTTTCCCATCTTGTTTACAAAACCACGCTACATCACAATCTCATAATTGTCTTGTTTAGCTATACGAGGTAAAAATCAGCTTCTGATTTGGGGCTGAAAACCAAAATTCCTGCACCCAACACCTACTGAAGATCTGGCTCCTTCCTCAGAAAAAAAAATTGAAAATACACAAAGCAAATCCCAAACAATAATAGTTTAGAAAGTTTCCCAGTCATATACATGAATACTCAAGTATTCTATTTACTCTGGAGAAGTCAATTTGTAGTTTAAAACTCCTTTGAAAAATTATTACTCGAGGTTGGTCCTCATCTTACTCTAAAAGAGAAAGAAACAGATTCCCAGGAAAAGACCAAGATGAACAAAGATAATGCAGAACTTAGGAGAGAGCCTGGACGGAGCCAGGTCCCCTAAACACCAGGCCTACTAGCAGCCTTGGTCTTCTAACTCTCACTCCATGGTGACCACCCTCAAAAGTTTTGGCTCCATATCCACAGTCTTGGACTTTGCTGCTCTATTGGTCTTCCTGAAAAACAAGTCAGCTGTCATCTGCTTAAGTGGGCTACTACAATAGGTAGGTGATTGATCCTGATGTCCAAGGGAAGGTAGGATTCATTGAATTGACCCTTGGTGTCAGTAAATGAAAGTCAATGGAAGGCCATCACAGTGGTATCCTGACTGCACCAGGTTACCGTGCTATGACAGCTGAGTTGAGATCTACCAATTTGTGGCTTCTACTATACAAGGGAAGATAGTGGAAGTTTGCATTTTGACATAGATGTGCACTGTTACCTCCACTCTCCTTGACATACTATCTAAAGTTTCTCAGCCTCTTTCTTATCTACACATGTAGTTAGTAACAGGCATTTCCCACACTGGAGTTATGTATGACATATCTACAGTAGCTGGTGTATTCTCTGAAGCAGGGTAAAAATGAATAAATATAAACTCCCATTGCTTTCACTGAGTGTTATTTTTCCTATGTTGGGAATTACCCTATCAAATAACATTTGTAAATTATTTCAGAAATTCTTTTCTTGGAGATTCTGGCAAGATGGCAGAATAATAAGCAGCAAAGTAAAAAGCCTCCCTGAGAGAAACAGCCCAGATGCTGGAATACAGCACTCTGAAGAAAACCAGAAGGAAACAAATAGATCCCCTGGATCCAGGAAGAAACTAAAGTGAAAAAAAAAGAAAGAAAAGGAAAGGAAAGGAAAGGAAAGGAAAGGAAAGGAAAGGAAAGGAAAGGAAAGGAAAGGAAAGGAGGGAAGGGAAGGGAAGGGAAGGGGAGGGGAGGGGAGCAGAGGGGAGGGGAGGGGGGAGAGGAGGGGACGGAAAGGGAGGAGAGGGGAGGGGAAGGGGAGGGGAGGGGAAAGAAGGGAAGGGGAAGGGAAGGGGAGGGGAGGGGAGGAAAGGGGAGAGGAAGGGGAAGGGAGGGGAGGGGAGGGAAGGAAAAGAAAGGAAAGGAAAGCTTCAATGGAAGGCAGAAGCCAGATGCGCTTTTACTAGAGCCAGTCATTTTGTGCAAAGCGCCCCTGGAATCCAGAGACACAGGGTCACAGTGAAGTTGATGGTAGGCAAGCCTGAAGGCCTCAGCAGGAAGACATAGTCACAAAGGGGATCAACAGACAAAAGAACTCCACTGGCTCATAGTGAGTGTGGGGGACTTAGTCCTCCTGCGGGAGTGGGCAATTGGCCAGGTGCATTTTCGAGTCAGGATGGAGAAGCCTGGAACCAGAACTGCAGCTGGCTTCAAATAGCCACTCCTAGAGCAGAGCAGATTGGTGAAAATTGCTTGGACTGAGTCCTGCCCCTGTGCACAATAGTCAAGACCGAGCTTTCCCTAAAACTATCCCTAACCAACTCCACCCACACAACACACAGTAATATAGTGAGGACTCCCAGTGTTTAACCAGCTCAGAAGGGAGTGGCCAGCCTGCCTCACCCCTGCTGATACTCCAGAATTCACCAGCAGATTGGGCAAAGCAGCAATCTCTAGACAGTATGCTTCAGATTATAACCAACACAGGATGTGCGAAGGACACCATTATCCATGTGTCTGGAATAATCAAGGAACGTGAAGAAGGAACAAAAGGCAGTCTCCAGCCTCTAACCCAGCCTCTAAGCATTACTGGCCCAGGAGAGGTAAACACAGAAGACATCTGGGGTTGCACACCTGCAGTTTCCGAATCAACAGCATCTGACATAAAGAAACAACTTCAAGAAACTATAAAAGAATTTAAAACAGAAATATTAAAATAAGTAAAGGAAGATATAAGAAAAAGAATAAAAGAAATGCTAAACACCACTCAAGAAGACAAAGATGGAAGAATAGAGGAGCATGTGAAAAGGAGGGAAACCTTTAATGAAGAATATAAAAAAACTTTAAAATACATGAAACAGATTCAAAGAGATTACCAGGAAATTAAAAACTCCATTGAAAGCTGGCAAAATTGCTTGAAAGAAACTAAAGATAGACTGTCAGACCTTAAAGACAGGTTTGCAAATTGCAATCAGAACAGGAAAGATGTCTTAAAAATAACAGGAAACCAGGAAATAACAATACAAAGCTTAGAACATGACAAGAGGATCTATAACTTAAAAATAAAAAATGAGTGAAGAAGCATGGGTAAACATAAATGAAATACAAAGGCTATTTACATAAATAATCAAAGAAAACTTTCCAAGCATAGCAAAAGGAAATGATATTCATCTAGATATATGAGGCATTACAGAACCCCAGCTAGCTATAACTTAAATACATCTACACCCAGACATATAATAATTAAGATCCCAGAAATTCAACACAAGAATAGAATATTAAAAGCAATCAGAGAAAAGAAACAGACCACCTTCAAAGGAAAACCCATCTGAATCACAATAGACTTCTCAGCACAAACCATCTAATCAAGAGCTTGGAGTAAAGTACTCAAAGCCCTCAAAGAAAATAACTTCCAACCCAGATGGATGTACCCTGAAAAACTATCTCTCAAATAATGAAGAAACAAGATGCTTCCATGACAAAGAGGAACTGGGGAAGTTCATGACCACTAAACTAACCCTACAAAAAACACTGAAGGCCATTATATATAGAGAGAGAAAAGACCATGATTTCTTGAACAAAGGCAGAAGGAGCTCACTGTATGCAGCAGACAGTAGAATAAAGGGGAACACTAGGCAAACAATGAGAGAAAAATAGCATGGCAGAGATGACACAGAGAAGGTTGGCCATAATCACTAACATGGATGGACTCAATACACTAATAAAAAGAAACACAGTCAGAGTGGATCAGGAGATAGGATCCATCACAATGCTCTATATAAGAAATATAGTTAACCTGAAAGAAGGTTAATAGACCAAAAGTCCAAGATGAGAAAGTAATACTCTATGTGACAGGGAACCAGAAAAAAATAGGGGTAGCACATCCATTAGCTGCAGATTGGTTGGGAAGGCATACACTTTTATGCAACGGAGAACTATTCAACTATAAGGAAGGAAAACCTTGAGGCTCTTGTAGGTAAATGGATACAACTTGAGATCATGCTCAGGGGTAAAAAAAAAAAATTCAGAACCACTTAGGCAAATGGTGGGCTGCCTCTCTAATCTAAAAACTAAAAGAGTTAATGGGATACAAACAAGACTGACTTGAATGAAGAGGTTCCTCAAAGAAAATACTTTGAGTAGAGAAATATTTGCCTTTCCTCTTTGGCTCTAGCCTGCTAAGTAATTGCTCACAATCGTTGCAGAATGAGAAAAGACACCAGAGCTGTTAAAAGGAGCCATGCTTGGTTCAGTTCAGACCCTGGACAGTTTCTGAGGTCTCTGCCCTTTTACTAGCTGCATGCAGCACAACCTCAACTACCTCCACATCTTGAGCTTTCTTCTTGCTGTGCCTTGTGACTCAGCCACAGAGCTGTTAGTGGTGACCCTGACATTTTCACCTAAACCAATCCGGAAAATGTTCATAAACCTCCCTAGAAAGATGCCACCCATCAAAACCAGAGGAACACACATCTAAGATATCAGCAAGGACACAGGACTTGTCCCCATTCATCGCACTGCAGGGGCTCTGTTTGCTCTGACCTGGGCAGCCTTCCTGGGAAAATGACACCACTCCTACTCCTGCTGAGCTTTCTGCTGCCCCTTGAGGCTGGAACAGGTGAGTGGCCATCCCTTCTCCAGAGATCTGAGCTCATCCCACAAAATCCTCTCTGACTTTTCTGCCAGCCTTGGTTTCGAATTTTCCTAGGTCTCAGCTAGGAGTTTTCTGAGCCCCAGATCCAATTCCAAACCCAGACTCACAAATCCAAAGCTGGCTGGAAAGGGCAGCAAAAGGAGGGTGTTCTCAGATAATTTTTTAGGTGTTAGGCTCTCCACAGGGTTTTCTGCCTTACCTGGAAAGTGAGTTGTCCTCAGAAAAACATTCAAAAACAAACTCAAGAAAATGTAAAGCAACAAAAGTAAGTTATTCAAACCTGGTACTTAAAGCCAGAACAGGCAGCTCAGACCAACAGCCTGTGGGGGAGAGGTGTCACAGGAGCCAGTTGCACTATCCAGTGCCCACCATCCCATACCCAACCCAGAAGAGACGATCAGGGTGCAGCTAGAGTCAGAGGTGGCATGATGACTGCATCCAATTTTCCATTACCTTGGCTTCACCTTAGGTCTTTGCAGCATCACTTCAAGGATCTTCTCTACCTCTGTCTTTTGAAATTTTTATGGTCCTCAACCCCACCACACTACACTGCCCCATTAAGCACTGATGAAAGGTTGATAACAGATCAGATATACAGCCTAGAACAATTCCTGAGAACACAGATTGTGTTAGATCCAGACCATCAGGATGTTGGAGAATCCAAATTCATAATCTCATAGGTAGACTGTTAGAAAATTCCACCAATCTGGAAATCATCAGAAGCTCAAAGAGATTGGAAAGACTCACTGAAAAAGCAGGAATGAAGGCAGCTTCCCAGTATCTTATGGAACTCTTCTATCACTCAGCAGACCTTATCACCTCCACATATGTGTCCAAGGTAGGAAGTAGAAGACCAGCACTATCCTGACTTTCTCAGAACAGGAACAGAGGACTTAAGGTTTAGAAAAAGTCATTCTGGCTCCAAGGCATGCAGCCCTTGGAACCTAAAATGAGTTCCTCCTGCTGGGTACAAAGCACTCCAGATCCCATCTACATCCCTCACTTTCCCCAGTCTTCTCTCTAGACCACACTGCTCTCAACCACCCCATCTTCAGATTTTCTTTCAGAGATCATCGGGGGTCGTGAGGCCAAGCCCCACTCCTATCCCTATATGGCCTTTGTCCAGCATCTGATTGAAAAGAAGAAGCACAGATGTGGTGGTGTCCTGGTATGAAAGAAATTTGTCCTGAGAGCTGCACACTGTAATGGAAGGTGAGGAGGAGCAACCAGCCCACATTTGAAAGAACCAACAGGAAACTCTATCTTCCACGGGGACTGTAGCCTTAGGAGCTCCTGGGATACTGTTCACAAACCCATAAGAGCTCATCAGAAAGTAAGAAAAGCAAAAGGATCAAAAATTCAGCTCAGTATCTGAATGTATGATAATTAACTTTATCAAGTATTCTGAGCCAAATGAATCTGAGGCTGGAAAAGTAAAAGGGAGATGAAGGAAGGGGAGAAAAGAAGGAAACTGAATGTCTTAGGCACACGTACTAATCTCTTACAGTGAATGCAGTCCTTGTGTACTGCAAACATGTAGGAATAAAAGTCCAAAAAAATGTTTCTTCCCAGTCATGGTAAGTTAGCTACTTAGTGAGATCCTGTCTCAAAAATAAAAATAAATTAAAAAGCACTTGGGAGCTGTAGCTCAGAGAAAGGAACAGGGTTCCAAATGCCTTAAAGAAGGAAAGAAGACTTTTAAAATCAAAGGTGGAGAAATAGAAGAGGTAAGTTTTAGAGTCAGACAGTGACAGTACAGAACAATGACACAGGTGACAAGACATAGCAACCACACTGCCAAGCACAGCAGGTGCAGCCTGCCCTGCACAGCTCTTCTGTTATTTCACAACCTAAACCCATGCTCCTCTCTGTGCAGCTCAATAAATGTCATCCTTGGGGCCCACAACATCAAGAAACAAGAGAAGACCCAGCAGGTCATCCGTGTGAAAAGAGCCATCCCACACCCAGACTATGTTCCTGGAAGGTTCTCCAATGACATCATGCTGCTGGAGGTGAGGCAAACCTTCCTGCTGATCTTTCTGTTCTCATACAGGGTTGTCGCTCCCAGTGGAAATCTGCTCTTTTCCTCCTTGCCCTCTCATGGCCATCCCAATGTGTAGGTCCAGGGTCTATGGGGTCTATACCACAGGCTTATCTGGACTCTCTTGCTTATTCCCCATTAGCTGGAGAGAAAGGCCAAACAGACTAAAGCTGTGCAGCCCCTCAGACTGCATGAGGCAATGAGCCAGGTGAACCCAGGTGACACATGCCTTGTGGCAGGCTGGGGGAAAACCACCCCATCGAATGATTCATTGCCAACTACACTGCAAGAGGTGGATCTGACAGTACAAGATGAACAAGAATGCAAATCTGCCATCCATGCCTACTCTGCTCTCACTGAGATTTGTGTGGGAGACCCAAAGGAAATGAAGATCTGTTCTGAGGGGAGGTTTCCACTGCCTATAGAGACAGAACCAGGGAAAGAGAAACTTCATGGGAAGATAACAGTGGCCATATCCCATGCTCTGGTCCAGAGCTTGACAGCCTAGGTTCCCCAGCAATTCAGTGTTTAATCCATTCCCTTGGTGGATAGGAGTAGAAGTGGGGGAAACAGCAGTTAACCAAATTCTGTGTAATCACCTAGTATCTCTAGGGTTGCACAGAAAGATTCAGATAGGTTAAAACTGGAAAGTCAGAGTTAGGTTAAAGCCACTGGTCTGAAGGAGGCAACCAGGCCTGCCCTGCCCTCATCTCATAATCACAGCCCCCTGACAGAGGTTCAAAGACCATCACCAGGAAGAGGCCTATTCCATATTTTCCTTCTTGTCCACAGGGTGATTCTGGGACTCCCCTTGTGTGTAACAACATGATCCAAGGCATTTTGTCCAATGGAGCAAAGGACGAGACACCCCCAGTATTCTTCATGAAGGTGTCCCACTACCTGCCCTGGATAAAGAAGACCATGGGGCACTTCTAACAGCAGACATAAAATTGGCCTCCTCTGTGCTTCATCATCTTTACTGAGGCAGAGGAAGCCTCCTGTGAGCACGAGCCACTGTGCAGTGACAATAAATGGATTTAAAGAATGACTGTGACTGAAGTCCTATTTATCCCCTGAACCCTGTTGAGCATGAAGCTGCACTGCTGGCCATTCTGGCTGTGGCTTCTTCTTTTCTCCCCACTCTCCCTATTCCCTTAAGTCCATCCCATACATTTTCTTATTGATTACTCCAGCACATTTTGCTTAATCCTCAGCTCTCTAGTATCTTTAGCATTAGGAGGTGTCATCTCACATACAGTCCCATGTCCTTATACTTCAACTTCCAAATATAAATCTCTGTGCTTTAGGAATGCCTTACCATCTCTGCGCCAGCAACAATTTGGCAGAGAATACAGTTGGGATGTGAAGAGGGGTAACTGTAGAGACCCAGGAGGCCCAGGGTACTCAATTTCCTGTTTTGAGAACTGCTCTTCCCAGTGGGTCAGGTTTTTCCTGTTTAGGAGGTTGAGATGGCCCTCAGGACAACTCAGGCCCATTTCCTGTCCTGCCCTGGGCCAGCATGAAATTCAGTCCACCTCGAGGCTCGCTGCCTGTCCTTTGCACACCAGCCCCTGTCTCCACCTGAGTTCCTCTGACCACCAGCTCCTTTCCTTTCCAGCTCCTGCAAGTTCCCAACTCTGTGTGATTCCCCTGTATCAGACAGTTCCAGAAAACCTGGAACTCTCCACTTCTACCTGGGCAGGGCTGGCTGTGCCCTGTTCCAATCCAGCATTCTCCAAGGCCTCAGGCATCACCTCCAATGAAGTCAGAGCAGCCTCAGCCCTTTCATCATGGCCTGGCCTTGGAATCCAGTCTCTCCCTGCTTACAGGCATGTAAATCATCCTGTGAGTCAGTCCAGGGAAGCTGGACAGGAAGGATCACTTATCCCTCTATCAGCAAACATTCTTCTGATCTCTGTCTCTTTGTAGCAGATATATAATAGGCTCTGGTCTCACCTTTGGAAAACTCTGAGAAATGAGAAATTTCCTCTAAACATCCCTAAGTTCTCTCCTTCAACCAGTGCAGGTCAGCTTAACCCAAATAGATTTATATAGGGAATCCACTAGAAATCTTACTTTGAAAAACATTAAATTCTGTGTATTCTGTCTTGGTTGTGCACAACACTGTCAAATATATGATATTTTTGATTCCAAAAGAGCAATGTGTGATATTGGAAGAGCCATGCAGGTGCTCATAGCCAGGGATGACGCGATTGTGGCCACTGGAGTCTGGGTTTAAAGGTGTGGGAGGGGACACAAGGCAGCCCAACCAGGATGAATTTCAACCTACAAACTTCCAAGCTGCTGCACTTCAGATGTGAGACAGTTGTGACCTACATGAGCTTATTTAGGATCCCATATCACTCAAGCAGGTCTACTCCTGAGTGTATGTGACAAAAAAAACTCATAATAGTTATGCTTAATCAAGTGATCCCAACGTCAAAAAGACTTCCTGTTACAGGAGTGGAATATCTTAGAGAATAATAGCAACAATTGCCAAGGAAGATTGCATTGATTTCAAAACATTTGCACAACAAAGGAATCTACAGAGTGAAGAGTAACACCCATCAAAACTTGGGAGAAAATCTTGGTGAGCAACTCTTCTAGCAGAAGGTTAATATTCAAATGCATAAAGATTCAAAATTTTAACACCAAAAAAGTAACAACCTGGTCCTGGTGGTGCATGCCTGTAATCCAAGCACTCAGAAAGCTGAGGCCAGAGAATTGCTGTGAGTCTGAGGCCAGTCTGGGTTACATAGTGAGTTCAAAGCTAGCCTGAACTGCATACCAAGATCCAATCAATAAATAAATAAAACCCAGTTGTTACATGGGCAGATGAACTTTGTGGATATGTCCCAAAACGTACAAACAAATGATGAAGAAGTCCATAAAAGTGTATTCAACATCTTTAGACTTGAGTGAACTACATTAAGTTTCCATTTAGCTCCAGTCATAATCATTATCAAACAATAAATGCTTCTAAGCACTGGGTAAGAATGTAGATTAGGACTGTCACCATGGAAATACATATTATAGTTCCTCAAAAAATTAAAAACTATACAATATTGTAGAAATAATATAGATCCAGCATACTCTAGTGGTACCTGTGTACCTATACTTTTTACAGTGCAATTCACAATAACTAAGCCATAGAAATAACCTTGGCCCTTGTCTACTGATTAATGGATAAACACAATGTGACATATATACACACTGGAGTATCACTGAGGCACAGTGCCATAAGAAATCATTTCCGGAAACTGGAAATCATCGTGTTAAGGAAAATAAGTAGGAATCAGAATGACACATATAACATGTCTTCTTTTAAATGTGGAAAATAAATAAAATGACATGAAAGTAGAGGAGAGGTTATTAAAGAAGAATAAAGACAAATGGAAAGGGGAATTAGTGTAGGTGGGAAATGATCAAGTATTCTACATGCTGATACCCATTCAGGATAATGCATGCAATAATAAAAAGATAGATGAATCTCTGTTCACAGTGGTAAGTTGCATGGTGGGATTAAGGCTGATAATGTCTCTTCTTTATCTTTGAATTTATCCTATATTCCTAATTTTATAATTATTAAAGTTCTTAAAAAGATTTTGTCAAAAAGATGCATTAAGTAAGTTTATACATGTATACTGTAGTCCTGCTTTCTGTCAGAGATAAATTTTTACAGACAAAATTTAACCCAGTAGTCTATTTTTCACCCATCATCTAAAATGAGTGTTTCTGATGAGGAGATTTCCCCTTTTACTCTCAGTTCTCCTGCTTTGCACAATAAATTACATAGTCATCTATAATTAAGGGACCCAGACTCAGTTCCCCAAAAGATGGCTTCCAAGTTTCTCAAATTTATCTGCTACAAAGCTAGTTGGGGTGAGATGAGTCTATGAGATCAGGCATAGGAGAATGCGATGGTTCAGGGCTGGAAGGTGCCCGCATCATTTCTACTCATATCCATTTCCTACAAGAGTCACACAACACACCTAACCTCAAAGGAGGCCAGACAGGACTGGGAATATAGCATCACTGCACCTGCCTGACAGAGGCTGGACAGTGCAGACATGTAGTTCACCCATGTCCCTTGGAAGAATAGGAAATGACTTTCACTAAGCTTCTAGCTTTTCTCTGTAACTATGGTCCATAGTATTTGCCACTTATAAAGATGATGAGCCCTCCATTGTTTTCTTATGAAATGAATGCATTTCCATTATAGAAAATATTAGATAATGAAAAGGTAAAAATGAGGCACATAAAGTTCTTGTACACGTTGTCCTTTCCCCCTACACACACACACACACACACACACACACACACACACACAAACACACACACACAATTATCATGAAATTATATACATCATTTTGCAGTGTACATTTCCTAACATTAGAGGATACAAACATTAGAGGATACAAATTTCTCCATGTCTTTAAGCAGCCTTCTAAAACACTACTTTTACTGACCTGAGAGTATATTATCCCATGCATGTATCATCATCGGTACTTCTCTTCTCCTATTCTTGAATATTTTGATTATCTAATCATTTTGATGAGAGTCTCAGGGAATATGTTCACCTCATCTTCCTTTTTATGACACAGCAAGGCCCTATCTGGGGTGCAAATTATGGGTAAGCAGGACTAGTGGTATGCAAAAATCCAAAGCAGAAGTGAGGATAAAAGCCAGCAGTTGGTCTCTCAGACCATAGACCTCCACTTCAGAGGGGGGCCACTTCAACCCCAGCCCTCCCACCTTAGGACCCCACACCTCTACTTTTGACCCTGGACTTTCACCTCAGACCTAGCTAGAGAAGACATAGATTTAAAAAGTGCAGAGGCATGGGAAACTCATTGAAACCTTGAATGAACAATATGGGAAAGAAGCAGAAAACATGAAATAAATTAAAACAGATATCCAAGAATCAATAAATTCTATTGAAAGCTGTTAAACCTTTTATATGTAACCGATGATAGAATTTAGGAACTTGAGGACAGGATCACAGCTAATGATCATGAAAGGATAGAACTTTTAAAAATAGCAAGGCAGGGAGTGTGGATATAGCTCAGTGTCTCAGGCACTTTCCTGGTAAAGGTGAGGTCCTACGGTCAAACTCCAGTGCAAAAAAAGCAATCAACAAGGCAGCAAGAAATGACAATTCAACAGCTTCAAGATGATGCCAAGAGAAACAATATAGACTCTCAGGTATCAATGATGCAGGTGTCAATGTGAATAACATCAAAAAATGTTTCACAGAAGCAATAGTAGAAAATTTCCCAAACACAGGGAAAGAATCTGAAATGCAGATAACTGAGGCATATACAATGCCAAACCACCACAACCAACATAAGTCTACATCCAGACATTTTTAAGATCCCAAACATTCAGCATAAAAACAGAATACTAAAAGGTGATAGAGAAAACATTAGAATCATAACGCTTTTCAACACAAAATTTCAAGTTAAGACAAGCCTGGAGAGAATTGCCAGCCCTGAAAGAAAACAACTTTCACCCTACACTGCTATACCCTGAAAAACTTCCTTTGAAATTTAATGGAGAAATAAGATACTTCCATGACAAAGAATAACTGAAGAAATTCCTATCTACCAAACCAACCCTTGAAAGAGTATTGAAAGATGTACCACATAGAGATAAAAATGACTACAATTTCTGCAAGAACAGAAACAAACCACCAGACAGGGCAAGCAATTAAACAAGGAGGAAAGGAAGAAAATCAACAGCAGGAAAATAACATTACATCGTTGAGCCAGTACACATCACTTGTATCCACCAATGTTGTCTCAATTCACCTATAAAAAGAAATAGATTGATAGACAAGAAAAAGGATCCAACAACATGCTATATACAAAAAACACATTTCACTCAAAGGAAAACTTATAGATTAAAAGTCAGACAATGGAAAATAATATTCCATGCAACAGGAACCCAGAAAAAAGCATGGGTACCTATTCTAATTTTAGACAATGGAACCTTCAAACCCAAAATGAAGAAAAGAGATAAAAGAGGTCACTACATACTTGGTAAGGAAATAATTGAAGAAGAAGAGTGACAATCATAAACATATATGCACTAAATATAGGAGTACCTAACTATATAAGACAAAACTAATAAATATTCATAAATATATATGCACTAAATATAGGAGTACCTAACTATATAAGACAAAACTAATAAGTATGAAAAACCAATTAATCAACAACGCAATCATAGTAGAGGACTTTAATACCCTGTTGCAACAAAGACATAGATCAACTAGACAAAAATTCAGCAAACAAATAACAGAACTGAAACAAACCTGTGAGCAAATGAACTTAGTAAATGTTTACAGAGTGTTCCACTGAACCACATCAGAATACACATTCTTCTTAGCTGTGCATGGGACATTCTCCAAAATAGACCACATATTAGCACATAAAACATTCTTAAGTAAATCTAAAGGGATTGAAATTATCCCATGTGTATTATCAGACCATAGTGCACTTAAATTGGAAATTAATGCCAAATAATTGCAAACCCCGCTTAAACACATGGATTAAATTAAATAGTAACCTCCTGAACAATCAAAGGGTTGCAGATGAAATTTAAAAATACCTACAATAAGATTTTTTGAAAATGGCGGCTTGCTAGGGGATGGGGCAGGGAGTCTCTCTGGAGAAATCATATTAGAAGCTAGACTATGACAACATGGAGAGGGCCAGACAAATGGATAATTATTCTTATTAATCAAGACAGTGCAGCTGGAGGATTTAAAGTCGTGCTGAGACTGTGAAGGCTGATAACGGGAAGCTGCAAATCCCACACCTTTAAATCAACAGACTGACCCGTGGACCCAACAGGAAAAGCTGTGTTGGCTTTTGGTGACTGCTGGAAACTGAGACCTGGGGCCCCAAGAAGCAGCCAGGACTGCCCTGCTGCAACAGAGGAGATCATGAAAGGCTCTGGAGCTCTAAAGCCAAACGCTAAGCAGATTTCTCACCGTTCCACGCTTTGCCAGGAGGGTGGGAAAGTTGGGCAGCATGGTGTGTGGTGGACCCAGGAAAAGGACCAGCGCTGGACCTTGGTGAGTACTGGGGTCCCCGTGGCTGCTGGGGTTGGCCAGAGAACATCTTGGAACTGGGCAGTGCCCGCCACCACGGGGACATCAATAACACAGAGTCTGGTGGCAGCCATCTTAGAGTTAGGCAGAACCTACAGCTCGGTGGCATCACTGAGTCCCCCTGTAGGGAAGGCTGGTGGAAGACATCTTGAAATTGGGCAGACCCTGAGTACATGCTGGCTTCAGCGTCATACAGAGAACTAGTGGGAGACATCTTGGATTTGGGCAGATCTGCTGTTCTGGTGCTCCTGTCACAGAGAGGTCTGGAAGAGAACAGCTGGGATTTGGGCAGAACCCTGTGCCATAGTGACATTAGTCAGCTGCTTCTGGTACAAAGAGAACCTGCAGGAGCTACTGGGGCTAAACCAAGCCTCTGCTTGGGGCCCAATAAGCAGATACAAAATAGTCACAACTCAGTGACATCCAGAAAGTACAGCCTAATTTACGGATTGACTGGCGCAGAGGCTGGAGACTAGCCTGTACCGCCCCTGCATCCCAACCTACCCCAGATAACCGCAAATTGGGGAGGACAGCAAAAACTCAAGTCAGCACGCTTCTGAAAGGGCCTAAGCAATTTGGAGAGGGCCAGAGAATCCCAGGACAGTCTGAAAGAAACCAGAAACATGACAAGAGATAAAAATTTTTAAAAATCTCCAGCTGCCCATCATGAGAAAATAAGCGCAGGAGAAGTAAATACTGAAGAGAACAAGCACAGTAACCATCCATTGCTCGACACAGCATCAGCCGAAATTAAAAAGTACCTTCATGATCTCATAGAGGAATTTAAATCTGTACTCCTGATCCAAGTGAGGCAAGATATAAAGAGATTAATTAAAGAAATAACAAGCCCCGCCCAAGAGAACACAGATGGAAGAACTGAGGAAATCAGAAAAGAAAGAGAAACTTCTAAAGAATTTAAAAATAACTTAGAATACATGAAACAGATCCAAAGAGAATACCAGGAAACTAAAAACTCCATTGAACACTGGCAAAATGCCTTGACAGAAACTAAAGACAGCCTTCTGAAACTTGAAGAGAGATTTATGGCATATGATCGTGAAAGAAAAAGCCTCTTAAAAATAACAAGGAACCAGAAAGAAGCAATTCAAAAACTAGAAGATGACAAAAAGATACATAACTTAAGAATAAAGAATGTGAGTGAGGAAGCAGGAGCAACCAAAAATGAAATACAAAGAATATTCACAGATATATTAAAGCCAAATTTCCCATGTATAGCAAAAAGAAATGATATCCAGATAAAAGAGGCATACAGAACACCAGCTACCTACAACCAAAACAGATATATGCCTAGACGTATAATAATCAACATTCCAGAAATCCACCAAAAGAACAGAATATTAAAAGCACCCAGAGAAAAGATGCAGATTACTACAATGGGAAAACTATCAAAATAACAGCAGACTTATCAACAGAAACTCTTAAGTCAAGAAGGGAGTGGGGAGAAATATTCCAAGTCCTGAAAGAAAATAATATGCAACCGAAACTCATATACCCATCAAAACTCTCTCTCAAAATTAATGGAGAAATAAGATACTTTCAAGACAAGGAGGAACTGTGGGAGTTCGTGGCCACCAATCCAACCCTACAGAGAGTGCTGAAGGACATTACAGAGAAAGAGAGGAAGAGATATCAGGATTCCACCAACAGTGGCAGAGAGGCCTCAGTGAATGGGGCAGACAGTGGAATGAGGGAATAAGGTGGACAAATTATAGAAGAAAAGTGGAGTAGCAGACATGAGGCAGAGATGGTAAGCTATAGTCTTTAGTATAGACAGCTCTGAAACTCTATTTAAAAAAAAGGCAGAGGTCATTGTTAATGCTGTATAAGGATTTAAAAGACACAGTAGTCTTATTGCCATATTTAGTTTGAATTTAATTTGTACTGGTCTGTCCACTCATTTCAGATTTGAGGGCACAGACATCTTGACCCAAAAATAGCAGGTTATACCATGGTAACTTACTTTCCTATTAACTTAAAATAAAATCCTGCAATACTTACATTGTCTTATTATGACTGATCTTAATTGAATCTGAATCATAAGACTATGGGTTGGCCTTGGCTGATTTTATTTGAAATTGGTATGCCTGTTAGTATTAACCCCAAAAGTAGAGGCAACTACTCTGAGGATGACAAGATGTAAAGGATATCCATACTGGTATTAATTAGTAACAGCTCCCAAATCCTACAATGCTCTCAAAGTTAAGTTTTTATAAAAATAGGTGATACTATATTTAACTATAATAAGCCAGTGTTGTGGTCAAATCTATTGAAAATAACAAGAGAAAACATAGTAACTACGGAAGATCCGCTATATTGTGGTCTCATATGTCTTATCCATTGCATGTTTTTCTAGGAAATTGTTTTGCTGTCTTGCTATGACTTGTTATTCCCTATAATACAGAGAGGATAGATATATATATAGAAATTCACACATGGGATTTTTTTAAAATTTTTTATGGGAACAGATTATATAATGCAAGATGTAATGAACAGATACTCTGAGGAAGACACACTAAGAAACCTGAGGGTAATTTTGTAGCATTATGATATAAATTCTAGCAATACTATTGTTCGCTGATTAGAATGACATTGGACTGGTTTCTTGAGTTCAATTTCAGCATATGTAGAGAGGGGGACAGCTATCACAAAGAGAATGAGAGATGCGATGGTACTTACTATTGTCTTCCCTAATTTGGAACTTGAGGACCTAAAAAGCCTCCAATGATTTGATTAGTTCTATAATATGCAATAAGTATATAAAGTGGGTGAAGATGGGGACAACTGTTTGTAAGAAACTAGAGACAGATAGACAATGAAGATCTCCAGCAGACTTGCTTCGAAATCTGTATTTCTTTAAATTATTTTTTTAACTGTTTTGTTCTGTTTTGATATGTTTAATCTTACCCTCTTTGAGATGTAAAACAAATGTGTAGGACTGATAACCATATTACTGAGCTTTTGTTCGATCATAGAGCAAAACGGTTTGTAGTGTCACTTTTTGAATGTCATTCTAAATACTTTAATTCTATAGCATGAACAGCTATTTCTAAGATGACAATGTGTAACTTATCAACCAGCAATTTCTTACCGTTTGTTTTTCTGTAAGTTTGTATTATTTCTACCCTTTTTTATCTCCATGTATTTTTTGTTTCCTTTTCTTTAAATAAAAAAAAACCCACAATCAAGAAAATGCATTTACAACACACAGAAATCTGTGGGATGCATTGAATGCATTACTAAGAGAAATATGTAGCATTAAATTGTCATATGAAAAAAAATGAGTGCAAATAAACAACCTGATGCTACAGCTCAAGCTTCTAGAAAAAGAAGACCAAGTAAAACCCAAAGCTCATCAAAGAAAGGAAATTATAAATTTCAGAGCAGAAATTAATGCAATCGAGACTAAGAAAACAAGAGAAACAACTACTGAATCAAAGAACTGGTTCTTTGAGGGAATAAACAAAATTAGTAAATCTCTAGCCAACTTTATGAAGAAAAACAAAGAAAAATTCAAACCCACAATAAGGACTAAAGGGAGAGAAACTAATACAGATCCCATCGAAAGTCAAAAGATCATGAATATTTTGAAAATCTTTACTCACATAGGGTGGAAAACAAAGAGGAAATGGCTGATTTCTAGAAACATATGAACTACCAAATATCAATCAAGAAGATATAACAATTTTTAAAAATCCAATATCGTCTATGGAAATGGAAAATGTAATTAGCAACTGAACAACAAAAAAGCCTATGCCCTGATGGATTCATGGCTGAGTTCTACAAGATATTTAGAGAAGATTTAAGGCCAATACTTTCAAACTCTATAATGAAATTGAAAGGGAAGCAATCCTCCCTATCTCATTCTGGGAGGCAAGTATTACTCTGATACCAAAACCAGAGAAAGACCCAACCAAAAAGGAGAACTATAAGCCCATCTCACTAATGAAAATTGATGCAAAGATTGTCAATAAAATATTGGCAAATAGAATGCATCAAATCATCAAGAAGATTATACATCATGACCAAGTGGTGTTTATCCTAGGAGTGAAGGGATGGTTTAACATAGGCAAATCAATAAATATCAACAGAGTAAAAACAAAAATCACACAATCATCTCAATAGATGCAGAAAAAGCTTTTGATAAAGTCCAACACTTGCTCATGATAGAAACAAGCCTACACAAACTCAGAATAGATGGTATCTACCTCAATCTTATAAAAACCATCTATGACAAACCAACAGGCAACATTATACAAAAGGCACAAACACTGAAAGCTTTCACTCTAAAATCAAGAACAAGACAAGGATGTCCACTATCACCACTCCTATTCAATATAGTTCTGGAAATATGAGCCAGAGCAATTAGACAATAGAGAAAAATAAAAAGAATAAAGATAGGAAAGGAAGAAATTAAATTATCACCATTTGCAGATGACATGATATTCTACATAGAAGACTCCAAAAACTCCACTAAAAGACTCCTAGAGGAAATAAACAAATTCATCAGTGTAGCTGGATACAAAGTCAACACTCAAAAATCAATAGCTTTCCTGTACACACAAAAAAAAATTCATGGAGAGAACTTATGCAAATATCATCTTACAAAATAGCATCTAAAAAATGAAATACCTATAATCAACCTAACAAATAATGTAAAAGACCTATATACTGAAATTTATAATATTCAAAAAAGGAGATTGAAGAGTGTATTAGAAAATAGAACGAAATCCTTTGCTCTTGTTAGGAAGAGCCAACATTGTGAAAATGGTCATACTCCCAAAATTGTTATACAGATTTAACCCAATTCCAATCAAAATATCATTAACCTACCTTAGGGATCCAGAGAAAACATTCCTAAAAATCATTTGGACAGAATAAACCTAGAATAGTAAAGGCAATTCTAAGCAACAAAGGCAATGTAAGAGGCATCTCAATTCCTGACTTGAAATTATACTACAAAGCTAGAGTGATAAAGATCATCATGGTACTGGCAAAGAAACAGACCTGAGGATTAATGGAACATATTAGAAGATGCAAGCACAACTACAAAGACACCCAGCCACCTTTTATTTGACAAAGGGGCTAAGCATTTTCACTGGGGAAAGGATAGCTTCTTTAATAAATGGTGTTGGAAGTATTGGCTTTCCACAAGCCCAAGACTGAAACTAGACCCAAGTCTATCATCATGCACTAACCTAAAGTCAAAATGGGTCAAAGAGCTAAATATTAAAACAGAAACACTAACTCTACTGAAAAAGGTAGGTAGAAATCTTTGAGACATAGCAGTAGGCAAAGAATTCATGAACACAATGCAAATCACATAGGATGAACTTCAAAGAATCAACAACTGGGATCTCATCTTATTAAAAAGTTTTTGCACTTCAAAAGAAATGACCAACAAAGTGAAAAGAAAACCCACAGAATGGGAAAGAATTTTAGCCTGTAGTTCCTTAGACAAAGGACTTATATCTAGAACAACGTATTAAAAAACACGAAGCCCACCAAATTCAAAGACACTTTCCAAAAATGGGCATCTGAGATGAACAGACATTTCTAGATGAAAATATACAAATGGCAAATAAAAACATACAGAAATGTTCACCATCACTTGTCATTTGAGAAATACAAGTTAAAACAGCATTGAGATTTCATCTCACTCTGGAAAGAGTGGCTACCATCAAGCAACCTATAACAAATGTTGGTGAAGCTGTGAGAAAAATGAACACTTCTCCACTATTGGTAGGAGTGTAAATTGGTTCAGCCACTGTGGAAATCACTATAGAGATTCCTCAAAAAACTAAAATTAGAAGTCAAATTTAATCCAGCTGTCCCTCTCCTGGGTATTTTCCCAGAGAAATTGAAAATGTCATGTCACAGTGATATATGTGCACTCAGGTTTATAGCAACACAATTTGTACAATCTAAATCATAGAAACAATCAAAATACCCATCGACTGCAGAATGGATGAAAAAGATGAGGTATTTTTATACAATGGAATATTACTCAGCAATAAGAAATTATTATCTTGAGGCTTTTCTAGGTAAATGTAGGCAACTTGAGACTATCCTCATGAGGGAAATAAATCAGACTCACATTTCTAAATATCATATTGTGTAGTATAGTATAAAAACAATAATAATAAACTGAAAGAGTATTAAGATCCAAAATGTATCATAGCTATTGTAATAATGAAAAGGAAAGAAAGTGATCTAAAGGATATAACTGTTGTTTAAGTGTACAGGATAGATAACCATACTACCATGTTTTTGTTAGTTCATCAAACACAATGATTTGTATTCTCACTGTTTGATTGTCCATTTTTATGCTTTGATTTTGTAACTTGACAAACTACTTCTAACATAACAATATATAATTTGTCAACTCATGATTTCTTATTTTTTTTCTTGGAATTCTGTATTATTTCTATTCTCTTCTCTGTTTTGCTTTTTTTTTTTCTTTAAATACTTTTATTAAAAGCCAGTGGTTGCTAAGTTATGTGTTCCAGCATTGTGCCTTAGAACACTGACACAAAGAATAGAAGTGAACAAGTAGGGCTTCTTTTTTTAAAGGGCTCTGAGAAAACCCCAGAACAGAATTCTAGTTCTATCTTTCACATCCAGAGGCCAAGACCGACCCCAAGCATGGCACAAATGTACCTCTAAACTTTTTTTGAGTACACGTTTCTGAAATCTGACTTGGATTTACCACACAACTGTAGACAACAGATGAATTTTACGACTTTTATTTTTCTCTGTTTGTCTGACTGGTTTTCCCTTTTCTGTCCAGTTGAATTTGTTTCACTGTTTTGTTTTCTCTTGTTTAGTTTTTGTTTTCATTTTTTGTTTTTTAAATATTTTGCCATTTTCCATCTTTTTTTCCATCCTGTTTTCTTTTCTTTTTATGACTTAGATCTCTCAATTTTTTTTTCATTTTCTTCTACTCATCCACTTCCTCTCTTACATCAATTATCTGGCTTTGTTATATGGTATTTTCATGTCAGTACATACTGTCTCTTCTTCTCCTGGTTCACATCAATCCTTCTTGGCTTTCTCTTGCATTCTTTCCCTCTTGAGTCCTACAGTTTTCCAAAACCTGGGTAATCATCCTAGCCTTCTAGCATTGCTCCCCTATATTTGATCACATTCATCTCTATCCTGCCCACATACCCCTTTAAATCCTCCACACAATAGGGCAAAATCACTCTACTAAGTGGAAAATCATTCCATACCAATTCTTTGTATAAGCTGGATTTTGTTATCTACCTAGAATTCGCTCCTATGGTTAAAGGTATCAGGCTAATTGTTACCACAGTGTGTCTGTAGCTAGACTATGTTTAAGACTATTGTTATTGCTAACTGTATTACATTAAGCAGGATGTCATACCTGTTCTATTTTTCCCCACTATATACCATTACCATTGTCCAGTAACAGGGAACTGAGTCCTCAGTCAAATACATAACAGCTTCTCATTCTTCATATATTGGGAAGGTAGGTTCTTGGGATAGAAATAAAGACCAAGAACCACCTATATCTAGAAGACATCCTGAGGAAAAGACCTTTCCTAAGGAAGCCTCAATATCAGGAATAAATCAATTTCTCTTCTAAAAAAATATACATGCATCAACACAGAAAACAAAACAAAACAAAATAAAAAATGACAAGACAAAGAAGCAAAATGCAATCTCACTTACCCATCCCACACAGAACAAGTCCAGAGCACAGTGAGATACAGAGATTTGGAACAAAACCACAGGAACTTTCTGAAATGATAGCAACAAAAGTCAAAAACCAAATGAGACACAGAGTAGAAAAAAATAACCTCTAAAGTGAAGAAAGAAATGATGATTAAAATGCAGTACATTTAAGCTGACACATATTATTTAAAAAGTGCTCAGAGAGATCCACCTCCCCGTTCCAGCTGTGCTCTGAGAACTGTGGAGTTCCAAGCAAGCAGGTGGGCACACACTGTTCCTGGAGCCCAGTCTGTTTGAGACCCTCTCACCATCTGGGTGCAGTGGAGCAGCTGGGTGGGTCTGAGGCACCTGCATCTGCCTCACCATGTGTCTGGAGGACTGTGGATTTCTAAGCAAGCAGGCGAGCATCACCAGTTCCAGAGGCCCTGCTTCCTGGGGTAAGTGCCCCATACACTCTCCCCCAAGCCCAGCTTGTTCAGGACCCTCAAGCCTTCCAGGTGCAGTGAAACACCTAGGCAGGTTGGGGGCACCTACATACGTCTATCCATTCCCACTGAGCTTGGGGAACTGTGGAGTTCCAAGCAAGCAGGTGGGCACCCACTGTCCTCAGAGCCCAGCTCATTTGGAACTGCGGAGTTCTAAGCAAGCAGGCGAGCGCCACAGGTACCAGAGGACCTGCAGCCTGGGGGAACTGGGTGCCAGAGTCCCAGGAGCTTTGAACATAAAAGTGGATTTCCAACAGACCCTGAGGAAACCTTCAAATAACACTTGAAGCACAGAAATATAGGAAAATGACAAAAAGAAAGACCAAATTACAACCTCAAAACTCCAGCCACTCCCAAGAAACCCTAGGAGCGATGTAAATAGAAGAAAATATATGCCATACACCTCAAATATCAGACACAATAGCTACTGAAATAAACAAGAAATTCATGGACGATTTAAAGGAATTCAAACTTCAAATAATCTCCCAGGTAAAAGAAGAAATGATAAAAGAAATGAAAGAGATTCTGAGCATATTTAAGAAAACACAGTTTAAAAATTGGAGGAACTAAACAAAAAGATAGAACCCCTAGATGAGCAATATAAGAAACAAACAGAATACATAAAGCAGATGCACAGAGATATACAGGAAATAAAAAACTCCACTGAAAGCTGTAAAAACCAGCTAATGAAAGTGAAGATAGAATTTCAGACCTTGAAGACAGGATTGCAGCTAGTGAAGAGGAAAGCAAAGATCTTTTAAAAATAACAAAGAATCAGGAAATAACAATTCAACAACTGCAAGATGATGCAAAAAAAAACAACATAAGATTGATAGGGATTAATGAAAAAAATGGAACAACATAAAGGATGTCAAGAGGATATTTAGAAAAGTAATAGCTGAAAATTTATCAAGCATGAGATCAGAAACTGACGTCAGGTTCAGTGAAGCATGTAGAACTCCAAATAGTCATAACAAAAATAAAACTACACCTAGACATATGATACTCACTATCCCAGAAATCCAACAACAAGAAAGGATTATTAAAAGCTGTCAGAGAAAAATGATGGATCACATATAAATGAAAATCTATCAGAATCACAGCAGACTTCTCAGCACAAACAATAAAGTCAAGAAGAGCATGCAGTGAAGTATTTCAGATTCTAAAGGAAAATGATTTCCAACCTAAACTGATGTACCCTGCAAAACTATCATTCAAAATAAATGGTGAAATAAGATACTTCCATGACAAAGAACAGCTGAAGAACTTCATGATCACCAAGCCAACCTGCAAAAAAATATTGAAAGACAGTTTAGATACACAAGGAAAAAAAGCACTAAGCAAAGCAGATAATTAAACAGAACAGAAAGATAAAAATGCAACAGCAGAAAAATATAACAACAATAAACCAACACATAACAGTTATAACCATTAATGTAAATGGTCTCAATATACCAATTAAAAGAAACAGACTGGCAGAATGCATCAAGAAACAAAAACCAACCGTATGAAGTTTACACGAAACCCATCTGACCCAGAAGGATACACACAGACTGAAAGTAAAAGGTTGGAATACATTACTTCACACAACAGGAATGAAAAAAAAAAAAAGCAGGAGGAGCCATTCTCTTTGCACACAATGTAAACTTTAAACCAAAAATGATCAGAAAAGACAAAAAAGGTCAATACATACTGGTTAGGGGAAAACTGCAAGAAGAAGAAATAACTATCTTAAATATATATGCACCAAATTCCAGAGCACCCAGGTATATAAAACAAGTATTAACAGAAATGAAAAATCACATCATCAGTAAAACAATTGTGACAGGAGACCTTAACACACCATTGACACCAAGGGACAGATCAACCAGACAGAAAAGCAGCAAAGAAATAACAGAACTAAATCACTCCTGTGAACAAATGGATTTGATAGACATATACAGAATGTTCCACCCAACAACATCAGAATAGACATTCTTCTCAGCAGTACATGGGTCATTCTCTAAAATAGACATATATTATCTCACAGAACATATTTAAATAAATGCAAGAGTTTAAATCATCCCTTGCATGTTATCAGATCACAGTGCTTTGAAATTAGAAATTAATGATAAAAAATACTGCAAAAATCCCACAAACACATGGAAACTGAATAACACACTCTTGAGTACTCAGTGGGTCACAGAGGAAATTAAAGCAGAAATTAAACAATACCTACAAGAAAATGAAAATACAGATACAACTTACTGGAATCTGGGGGATGCAATGAAAGCCGTCCTCAGATGAAAATTTATTACACTGAGTCCCCACATCAGGAAAACAGAATGAATACAAATAAATAACCTGATGCTACACCTCAAACAGCTAGAAAAAGAAGAGAAGTCAAGCCAAAAGCCTAAAGAAGAGAGGAAATTATAAAACTCAGAGCAGAAATCAACGCAACCGAGACTAAGAAAACAATTCAAAAAATCAATGAATCAAAGAGTTGGTTCCTTGAAAGAATATATAAAATTGATAAGCCCCTAGCCAACCTTATTAAAAGACAGGGAAGAAAAGCTCAAATTCATGAAATAAGAAATGGAAAAGGTGAAATCACTACAGACTCTAGAAATACAGATTATCAACACCTATTTGGAAAACCTCTACTCTCAAAGGTTTGATAACACAGAGGAAATAGACAGATTCCTAGAAACATGTGAAGTACCAAAGCTAGATCAAGAGGCTGTAAAACTGCTGAATAACCCAATCTCTAGTAATGAAGTTGAAAACGTAATCAAGTCCTTACCTACAAAGAAGAGCCCAGGCACAGACGGATTCACTGCAGAATTCTACAAGAAGTACAAAGAAGACCTAATGCGGACACTCCTCAAACTATTCAATGAAATTGAAAGGGAAGCAATCCTTCCTAAGTCATTTCTGGAAGCAAATGTTACTCTAATACCAAAACCTGAGAAAGACCCAACTAAAAAAGAGAACTACAGACCAATCTCCCTAATGAACACAGATGCAAAAATCCTCAATAAATTATTGGCAAATAGGATACAGCAAATCATCAAGAAGATTATACACCATCACCAAGTGGGATTCATCCCAGGCATGCAGGATTGGTTCAACATACATAAATCAATAAATGTAATCCACCATATCAATAAAGCCAAAAGTAGGAATCACATGATCATTTCTATAGATGCAGAAAATGCCTTTGATAAAGTCCAACATTCATTCATGATAAGAACTTTACAGAAAATTGGAAAATTGGTCTTTACCTCAATATAATAAGGCCATCTATGACAACCCAACATCTAGTTTGCAATGTGTGATTGTGAAAGGAAAGATCTCTTAAAAATAACAAGGAACCAGGAGGAAACAATACAAAGGTTAGAAGATGACAAGAGGATCTATAACTTAAGAATAAAAAATTGAGTGAAGCATCAGTGGTATATAAAAATGAATTACAAATATTATTCACAGATATAATTAAGGAAAACTTCCCGAGCATAGGAAAAGGAAATGATATTCAGATATATGAGGCATACAACCCCAGCCAGCTATAAACAAAACAGGTCTACACCAAAATATATAATCATCAAGATCCCAGAAATTCAACACAAGAACAGAATATTAAAAGCTGTCAGAGAAAAGAAACAGATCATCTATAAAGGAAAGCCCATCAAAATCACAACAGACTTCTCGACACAAACCATCAAATCAATAAGAGCTCAAAGTGGAGTAGTCCAAGATCTCAAAGAAAACAATCTCCAACCCAGATTTATGTACCCTGAAAAACTACCTCTCAAATTAATGGACAAACAAGATGCTTCCATGACAAAGTGGAACTGGGCGAGTTTGTGACCACCAATCCAACCCTACAAAAAATATTGAAGGACATTCTAGAGAGACAGAAAAAAGGCATCAAGGTTTCAGAAACAGTGGCCTCAATGAACAGGGCAGACAGTTGAGTGAAGGGAAAAAGTAGATAACAAACAGCAGAAAAATAGCATAGCAGAGATGAGACAGAGAAGGTTGGCTATAATCCTAAAATAGATGGCCTTGATACACTAACAAAAAACAACACAGGCAGAGTGGATCAGGAGATAGGGTTCATCGAGATGCTCTGTATGGGAAATATAATCCACCTGAAAGAGGGTTTATGGACTGAAAGTCAAAGATGAGAAAATAATGTTCTATATGATAGGGAACCAGAGAGAAATAGAGGTAACTTGCCCAGTAGCTGCACATAGGCTGCAAAGACATAAAAATTTGTGCAGTGGAAAAATACTCAACTATAAGGAAGAAAAACCTTGAGGCTTTTACAAGTAAAACAATACAACTTAAGATCATGCTGAGGGGTAAAAAGATATAGAACCACTTAGGTAAATAGCTGGCTGCTTCCCTAATCTAAAAACTAAAGGAGTTAATGGATACAAAATGTACAATGCACCCTGTGAAAGTAAAATTGTCTAAAAAGGGAAGGCAGAGGACATTGTTAATATTGTATCATGATTTAAAACCCACATTGTTCTCATTGCTCTGTTTAGTTTGGTTATATTCCGTTCTAGTCTTTCTACTTGTATTAGATTTGAGGGCACAGACAGCTATTCCAAAAATAGCAGGATATACTACAGTAACCATCTTTAATTACCTATTAACTTACTCTGAAGCCCTGTAATACTTACACTGTCTTATTATGACTGACCTTATTTGAATCTAGTTTGTTAGATTGCTGTCTTGTCCTGACTGATTTTATTCACATCTCTTATGTTTGATAGTATCAATTCTGAGAGTATATGCAACTACTCTGAAGATGATAAGATTCACTAGGATACCCATTCTGGTTTGACTATTACCTGCTTGGTTTTTATGTTCAATTTTACTATGCCTGATGATATAAACTATTCTATTGAAGATAACAAGAGACATCATAGTAACCATTATAGATCAACCTTGTATTGTGGTTTTAATCATGTACTATGTTCATCCTTTTGTTTTGAATGACCCCATTTTGTTTTCCTTCTCACTTGGTTTTATTGTTTTCAAAATAAAAAATAAAGTAAGATTGGGCACTTTTATACAATGGAGTACTACTCAGCTATAAAGAATGATCACACTGAAATATTTATAAATAAATGAATGCAACTTGAGACCATACTCATATGTGAAATAAATCAAACTCATGTGTGTAAATACTGTAATTGTCTCCCTAGTGTAAGAAATGGTAAGAGTACATAAGATACAAAATCATCAATAAATACAGTGAAAGAGTAAAAATATGCTCAGAGGAGAAAAAATAATATCACAGAGAAAAGGAGGAAAAAGAAACATGAATGAAAAGAAAAAATATCTGAATTTGTATAAGCACATAGTATAGCTAAGATGATTCTACTACAAATTCTATAAGTTCTTGGAACAAAACAATTAACATTCATAGGATTGGAACAGTTTGGCATGTTTGTGTCTGGTATTCTGGAACTCTTTTGAAGATCATGATGTGAAGTAACAATGTTAGTTATGTCCCCACCACTTGTTTTGCAGGCCTATATTTTCATTCTGTTGGGCTCTTTGTTATTGTTATTTACTTGTCTTTTTTGTTTTTAGTTTTTCTAGTAATTTGTTTTGTTTTGTTTTGTTTTGTTTTGTTTTGATTTGTTTTTTCCCCTAATACAGAAAGGTTAGGTATACATGTAGAGGCTTGTACATGCATAGAACTTCTCCTAAACAGTTTATGAGAATTGAGTATATTATGCATGATAGAATGAACAGCTACTTTGAAGAAAAAGAAACATTAAGGTATCCATTGTGATTCCATATCGTCATGCTGTGAAATCCAGTAATGCTTTTATTCTCTGTTTAAAGTGGTTTTAGTCTGTTTTGTATTATTTAATTTCATCATACATGAAGGTGTAAAGAGCTATTTTGAAGAGAACAAGAGACATTACAATAGCCATTAGTGATTTACTTATTCTCTGGTTTTGAAGGCCTGTAATGCCTTCATTACTCTGTTTTGAACAGTTTTATACTACTTTATTTTGTAGGAATTCACTGTGTGTGAAGATATAGAAAACTATTTAGAAGAAAACAAGAGACATTATGGTAGCCACTGTAGATCTCCTGCTGTCTTGCTTTGAAATCTATGTCACTTACATTGTTTTCTTCTAACCTGCTTTGTTCTGTTTTACTGTTTTCTTTTACATTCTTCAAAATAAAATAAAATAATAATAAATTTTGAGGTATATGTACAATGGAATGTTATTTGGCCATCAAGAGAATGAAATCGTGTTTTTTGCAGAAAAAAAGATGGAACTGAAGGTGATCGTGTTAAGTGAAAATATATCTTTCAGAAAGACAAATATTGTATGTTTTCCATAATGTGCAGAATCTAAAACATTACATGAAAGTAGAAGGAAGACTATTATTTGATCACAGAGAAGAAATAAAGAGGAAAAAATAAAAGTTGTAATGAAGGCACTATTGTGAATGGGAAAAGTTATTAAGTATGTCATTAAGTTATTATGATACTGAGATGAATTTATTGAGTAACAATGTGTGCAGTACACTACATTACTCGAAAAAAATCAAGCTACAAAATTCTATACAGGAAAATCATAATCTTTTATTTTCAAGAATGCATTAATGTAGAAATATGAAATCTTTGAGAATAGTATTCACTAACTGTTTAATGGCTCTGAGAATGAGAGGCTGAGCATATTTTCTCTTAAGAGTATTTTTGACTTGACTCTATTATGAAACATTGTAAGCAGAAGAAAATAAACTCTCTGTGCATGAGGTGATTGGTACATTACTTATCTTGATTGTAGCAATCATTCACAGTGTATAGCTATCCTAAAACATGATGATGTGCAGCTTAAATATATTTGATTTTCTCAATTATATTCAATAAAAACATTTAAAATTATTATATCTTCCAAAAGAATTAAATGGATTGTCCTCATGGAAGGACTGTATATGTCCTTCACAATGCTATTGTCTTAAAATTGTATTTTCTGTAACTTTTCCGTCTATACTAGTCTTCTGTTGATTACTATGCATACTTCTACTTTCACTCTCCTTTTAACTTTTGCAATTCATCACACATAACACATGTTTGTATTTTGCTTTTATTCCCACTCTGAGTATCTTGGACTTTTACTAGGGCATTTTGAATACTAATCTTTTATATAGTTATTGACATAATTATTTTATGTCTACTCTTATTATATGTTCCTACTTTACTTATACCAACTGTTCTATAAAGCTTGATTGGCTTGCTTATTTGTTCATTTGTTCATTTCTTTATTTTAAAGAGCATTTTTAGGCCTAGAACAAACTCTTCATTTTTTAAACAGAAATTTTAGGTTTATAGCAAACTGGAGAGGTAAATACAGAGATTTCCCTCAAATCCCAGACTCCACCCATGTGCAATCTACCTCATTACCAACATTTTACCCTGGTGCTGCATTTGTGACAACTGACAATAATACAGTACAGTAATTCTACTATTGGGAGAACATCCTGCAAACAGAAAGGAAAGTACATGCACAGGCACACACACACACACAGAGCTACACACTGAACTCTCAACATAAAGATCCTAGTTTCAATATTACTCAAAATTATCAGAAAATAGAAATAGTTTGAATGCTAACAGATTAGGAAATCTGGTGTATTCACATAATATAGTATTATGAACGTGAGACAGGATTTTTAGGAGCCCTAGGGAAAATGAGGCAAAAAACGCTGAACAGTTGTTTATATACCCTCACTTTCCCAAAAGAAAACCACTAAATATAAAAAAAACAACTTACCTTGATAGGCTGGCAATGATTTTCCAGGAAAACAAGTACTTTGTATAGCCTGCATGTGAATAAACATCTATCCAACCTTATCAGACACCAATGAGAAATACATATGGTAAATCCAAATTGAAAGGACACAATAAGCAAGCAAATCTATTCCACTTGCATATCCTCAGAAGATTGAGACAAGTATATAAATGATATTCCTGAGAGCATTGTATGCACTAGGGGGAAAGTGAGTAACCTGCCAGGAGGCAAAAGGGAAATCACTCAAGTAAATGTGTTCAAAAGCTACCTGTAACGGACAAAAGAAAAGTAGCCAGCTGAAATGATGATAGAAACTAACACAGCCTGATAGTCATGTATGATTAAGAAAACAACTTAGAAACTCTTGTGTGAAGCAGGACCACATTTTTATTATTCTGTCTCCTCTGCATTGAGGAGAAAGAGAAGCCCAGGCAAAGGGCACATGATTTCCCCTGGTCGGGACAGCCAGAAATTCTGGAGAGCTAGGAAGCTGACACACTGCTTGCTTCCCCCATGCACAAACTGTCTCTCAAGTCCATGGTCTTTTCTGTCTGTCAATTTGGACCATGCAGACCACGTGTGTCCAAACGTTTTCTTTATCTTTTGGTTTACAGTGAGTAAAGAGAAATGTTCTCAGGTTTCATTTTAAGTCTATAATATAGCTAATGTATATAAATATCAAAACTGATTTATATTTTCCTTCTAACTTTTTTTAAAGGGACAACATAAACATAAAACTAATAAGATAGCCTGGTTTTGTGAAACTAACTCATCTATACCTGATTCAGTGAAAGTGGTTACAATTTTCAGTGAGTTTTCAAGATGCTTCTCAGGAAATTTTGATATACTTTTATGCTTTCTGTGTTCCATCCCTGTAAATAGTTCACAAAGGCCCTGCCTCTGGTGAGCACAGGGTGTAGAGTTATCACTGCGCTGTGTCCTCACCTACAGAGATCCTCTGTCATTTATACAATGTGTGCCAGAGCACTGTGCAGTCAAGTCATGAAAAACAGTGCCAAAAATCACATAAAAATGCTACAAGTATATTTTCTTGTAGGGCTGCTTTGCAGAGCCATTTATAGCCTTCAGGCCATGAATTAAACACACTTGCTTTTCAAAAGCTCCCAGCCTAGCACTTCACTTGCAAAATGATCTTGACCTGAGCCAGTGCCTCTAATTCTTTTCTTCACAAAATACTCCCTAAGCACGTCTAGTGGGACTTGTATTTGTCTAGTGGAATAACAGGGACTTTTATTCAGGTCGGTCTTCTTCCTGTCTCTTAACTTGTCTGAGAGGGATTCTAAGAAGTCAGTATTTGTTGGCCCCAGAACAATCTTAGAGAAAAATCATGCAAGAACTTTTCCCAGAGGTCTCAGTTCCACCACATAGCTCTGCAAGCAAAACTCTCATACTCAGCCCAACAACCCTCATGAGCTCAGGATACAATGAGCAAGCCACTCACTATGCAGCTTCAGCCCTGCTTCATCAATAACAACATAGCCTCTGCTGCAAGATTAATGTTGCCTACCTAGGTTATAGCTACCTTTAGAATAGCTACAAGATTTGTGTGCAGCGGGACTGAAAGCACCCATTTGTTATTCATCAGCAAACAGTTATACAACTAGTGCCAAGTGCTGGAGATTGAAAAGCAAGCATGGTGGGCATCCTAAACACCTTCACAAACTTACAGCCATATGATATTGTGCCTATGCCTTGTTTCATCCAGGTTGATCACATTAGCCTGAATCTGTCTGAGAAATACACATAAAGGAAAATCATTTAAGGACAACAGCATTCATGTTTCTTATACTTAAAATGTCCATGAGCATTCTCACATTTTAACTCAGTAGAGCAAGTATAGAATTGGAAACACTGTGTAGATCTTTTTGTCTGCAGGTTTCCAAATGTGTACTCAGTGGAGCCCACTGTGAGATACAAAGATGCAGGGAGGAAAAAACAACCAGAGCAGTCACATTTTATGGTTTACCTCAAAGTGTAGTGCAAACCCAAACATGGAAGACATACCACACAATGTTACGTTTTTTTTGATGTTGTTGTTGGTTTGTTTGTTTTGTTTTTGTCATTTTCCTTTTTTATCTGTACCGGGGATTGAACACGACTGCCTGCTTGCAAGGCAGGTGCTTATGCCGCTGAGCTAAATCCCCAGCACAATATTACGTTTTTTAAAGAACACTAGATTCAAAGAAGCTCACATGGCACCATAAAATTGAACAACAGCCCTAACCCACAAACCATAATGGTTAATGCTACACGTTTCCTTTCCAAGTCCACAGTGACCCCTCAAAGTCAGACACCTCTTACCATACAGGCCACACTTGTGCTATGAGACAAACCATTGACATGGTGTCCACGTTTTTAGGCCAGTCTTGGCTGAAGCATAGCCAGCAGTCATTCCCTGTCAGTTCTGATGCCAACTGGAGTGTTGTTTAGTTACACTTGTACACAAGGACCCCTCATCCAAAATGCTCACACACCACCAATACAAAACTCATTTTCACATTGGGACAATATCTTGTTCTAGGTACCTGCCACCTAGCTTCTGGCTGTTCATGAAGAACCTCGTAGTAGAATATCCTAATGACCCTAGTCATCTTCATAATGAGGGCAAATCCACTGACTTCAGAAATTCTACTTGAGTGGCAAAATGACTCCTGAGACAAAGATCTTCCAGGCTATGCTTGAAAAGGAAAAAATGAAGGCATACAAACAAGCAAAATCATATAAAAATGATACACATGAGCATACACAAATATAAATGTATATGTATGTTATGCATATGTAATCATACCCAAAAACACATTTAATATGCATACAGGTGTGGCAATATATATGAAAAAGTACAGATACACAGTTAGAGAGAACTATTGCATATAGAAATTTAGAGATAGACAGTTTCAAAAAGCTATCTTGACAAATATTACCGATTCTAACTGAATTTACATTTAAAAATATTTTAAAAGCCTTTAATATAGCCTATAGTGTCTCTGACAAATGAGACCATAAATTCCAGAAATAGACAACTGAGCCATGTAACTGAAACAAAGCCCAGAACTCCAAACTTCAGACTCTTGTAACTGACAGATAAACTCAGAGCTGCATTGAGATCTTATTATTGATCTTTCCCCAAAACCCACTGTAACCTGCCACCATACTAAGATATTGTCCTGCCTCTATTGCAAGAATTCCCTGGAAAGAAAGTAACTAAGCTTACAAGAGTGAGCATTCAAAAGACAACTCTAATTATGAGATCACTTTCTTTTACTGACCTGAAATCTGTCCAGTGTTGTTTTCACGACTTCTAAGAGAGATAGAAAGTTTTCAGTATAGCAAGCATACATTTTCTGTGTGTGTGTGTGTGTGTGTGTGTGTGTGTTGTGTGTGTGTGTGTGTGTGTGTGTGTGTGTATCCAAACTTTCAGAAACCATGTGACTTTGGGTACATCACTTAATATCTCTGAGTGTTTCATTTTAGAATGTGTAAATATAAGTCCCACGCAGGATGTACAATTTGCAGTGTGATAAGCCAAATAAATCCCTCTATGCATGCCTTGTAATATGGTAAGGTATGGATTAATAATGTTGCCTTTTATTTTCTCTTTCAATGTATAGGTACCAGACATTCTGCTACCAAGTAATAGTCTCAAATAATTTCAGGGTAGCTATGGTGTGTCTTTACCCTACCTCTTCATTATTTTACAACTCAGCTAGCATCATTGCACTATAAAGATTCTTCTTTCTGACACACTCCACAGCACCCAAGCTGGAGATCCTCTCAAAACTAATTCCTCTCTATCTAACCCATTATAACACACAGGGACATATAAAACTCTGATCTCACGGATTCTGCGATGAGTGGAGCAGCAGTGAGATTTCTGGAGAGAAAGGACCAAAACCAAATAATGTGAGCTGATACCAATCCCACTAATTCCAGTCCCCATTATGTCCTCATGAGTTATTAAGTACCACTTATGATCAGTGCATAGGTAATTAAGAACTCATAACTGCAAAGCCAGAGTCCTAACATGTAAGGCCAGAGGGAGGTGGAGATCAGACACTTTGAGGCCTCAAGGAGAAAGCCAATGCTTTGGAGACTTTAGTGTGATCCAGAAATACATCTGAGTGTTCCAGGCTACAGTGTAAAGTCACATGTTGGAAGTTTGAGCATATGATTCAGCATATAGAATTTAAGGGGAATAAGGTGGCAATTGGTTTCTCAGTAAGTCATCCTAGCACTGTGCCACCAATACAATTGTCATATTACATTTCTTTCATGGATAAGACAAAATACTCAACATAAACTGCAAGGGGAACAGGTTTATTTAACTCACCATTTGCACAGGTTTCAGTCCATAACTGGCTGACTCGAAGGCTGGGTGAAATGACAGACAGGCATTGCAGAGGGAAAATAGTTCGTGGCAGGCAGGAGACAGCAAACCCAAGCCAGGGACAACCATGGCTCTTTCTAGCTCTTATATTTTACGTAGGTTACTCACGACAGGAGTCACTCACATCCACAATCCTAAAGCCCTTGATCTTAGCATTGCACCATGAATCAATCCCAGTGTCACACGTTCTAGATCCAGCCACCTCTGAAAAAGCCACATTTATGTCTGCGTGAGGCTTTGGGGAAACATTTAGACACATACCATGACAACAAAGTTCTCAGAGACCCAGTAGTTTTCTGCAACACCTTATTTCACATAGGGTGTATGAGCGTGGGGGGATAAAATTCAAGCTTTGAAAGATAATAATCTCCAGCCAAGATTGATATATCCTGCACAACTATCCCTGGAAATTGATGGAAAAACAAGGTGCTTCCAGGATAAAGAGGAACTAGGGGAATATGCAACCACCAATTCAACTCTACAGAGAATACTACAAGATATTCTAAAAAAGAAAAATACGAAGAATCCAGAAGCAGCAGCAGAGAGGCCACAATGAATGGAGCAGAAAACACAATGAAGAAGAAAAACTGACCACTAATGACAGAAAAAGAGCTCAACAGAAATGAGGCAGAGAAGATTGGATGATAGGAACAGCTATTTTGGAGAAAATGACATCTTAAGAGGTAATACTGATTTTGTATCATCTTGTTTTGAAGTCTCATCAAGCTTTTGTTCTTCTGTCTCCATTGGTCTAAACAGGTGGTATCTTATTGGATTTTATTATATATGATAGTATAAGCAAAACCTTTTATAGACAAGGAGATTATACAGAAACATTGTTTATTATCTGTTAGTTGATTCTAAATACCCTGTAATACTGTCATTCTCTTGAATGGTTTTACATTGTTTTGATATATTTGATGCTACAGTATACAAAGTTATGCTCAAAGATTTCAAGGAAAGAGACAATATGGTAACTACTTTTATGTCGGGATAATCTTGTGGTGAAACACTATTTTCCTTAAATGGTTATGTTTTGATTTGTGCTGATTTGCTGTTATACCCTCTTATATCTCAATCTCCATTTTATTATTTACTTTTTTTATCCTTTTAATTAAGGGAAAAATAAATTTTAAAATAGCAAGATATATTATAGTAACCCACTTTGGTTTTCCATTATCTTGATTTAAAGCCCTGTATTGCTCTCACCATGTTATTCTGACTGATGTTCCTCTATTCTGCTTTGCTTCATAGTACCAGGTTCGAAAGTTTAGGCAACAGCTGTGAAGATAGTGGGATTCATTATGATGCCCATTCTGGTTGACTATTATCTACTTTTGAAGACCTATAATGTCTCCAATGTTTTGGTTTTGTTGGTTTTGTTCTTTACTGTTTTGTTCAATTTTATTATACCTAATGATATAGGCAATTCTATTAGAGATAGCGGGAGGCATTATGGTAACCATTGTTGATCACCTAGTATTATGCTTTTACATTATCTATTACGTCCACCCTTTTGATTTGACTGAATGTTCTGTTATGTCACATTTGGTTCTACTCTCTTCCAAAAAATAATAAGAACTGTGGGAGCAACAAAACCCAAAATGTGCAATTGTCATTGTACAAAAGAGAGGAAAAGAAAGTGCTCTAAATGATAAAACTGCATGTATATTTAAGTGTATAAGATAGATAATGATATTACTGAGTTTTGTTGGATCACTGAACAGAACTGTTTGCAGTCTCACTGTTGGAATGTCCACTTTATAAGCTTTAATTTTGTAACTTGAACAATTGTTTCTGAGATGACAAAATGTAATCCATTAACTAGTGATTTCCTACTGTTTATTTTTTTCTGTAAATCTGTAAAACTTGTACCCTTTATCTGCTTTTTTTTTCTTTTTCTCATTAAATAAAATTAAAGAAAGAAAGTAAGAAAGAAAATTGAGAAGCTAAAGTATAAACTTTGGCCTGTGTCAACAAAATGCAATGGAAAACAAAATAGCCTTTACAATATGAGGAAAGTTTCACATTTACGATACACTCAGTGCCCTGTTTTCAGCAAAAAATTATGGAGAATAAAAAGAAATACTAAGGTATTACCCACTCACAAAAAAAATGAAATTTACATAAAACATTTTTGAACATCCTAGAGATTGGCTAGACTAACCAAAGATTTTAAATCCACCATATTTAAAATGCTCAAAACACTGAAGTGAACTGACAAACAACTAAATGAAACCAGACATGATGTACAACAAAGTAAAGAATATTCATAAAAACAAAAAGTTTTACTTCTGGCGCTTACTTATAATAGTTGAAATGAAAAATTCACTAACAAAGTTCAACCACAGATTTGAGCAAACAGAAGAAAAGAACTAGTGAAATTTTCAGAAAAATGCAATAACCCCACCTGAGAAATGAAAGGAAGAAAGAAAAATGAACAAAGCCTAAGGGTCCTATAGAACATTATCAAGAATATACAGAAGGGAAGTTTGAGATACAGAAGAAAGAACCAAAAACATTTCCAATAAACTATGGCCCCACACTTCCCAAGTCTGATGAACTATAAGAATATACAATCCCAATAAACTCAAAGTTTTTAGGCAGGTTAAATTCAAAACTCAGAAGAATACTTACTACAAGAAACTGTTAAAACACAAAAAGAAAATCTTTCAAACAGCAAAGAGAAGTGACTCATCCCAGAAAATGATTCTCAGTTAACCTCACATCAGAAACCTTAAAGGCCAACAGCAGTGGGATGATGTCCTTACAATATAGAAAGACAAACCTGTTGGGCAATGGATATAGCTCAGTGGCACAATGCCTGCAGGCAAGCCAAGGCTGTAAATTCAATTCTTGGTACCAAGAAAAAAGAAAAAGAAAACTGTCAATCAAGGATTCTTCATCTAGAAAATCTGTCCTTCAACACCAATGATAAGCCAGTGGTGGTGGTAGATGCCTGCAATCCCAGGACTCTAGAAGGCTGCGGCAGGAGAAACCTAAGATCTTTGCATCTGCTGTATGTTTTCTGTTTGTTTCTTACATTGTTCATCCAGGGATTCTATGTTTTTGTTTAGTTCCTCCAATTTTTTAGCTGTGTCTTCTTTAGCTATCAGCATTTCTTCCATTCCTTTTATTATTTCTTCTTTTACCTGGGAGACTATTTCTAGTTTGAATTCCTTTAAAGCTTCCTGGAGTCACTTCCTTATTTCAGTTGCTATTATTTCAGATATTTCAGATGTGTGGCATATATTTTCTTCTATGTACATAGCTCCTAAGATTTCTTGGGACGGGCTGGCCGTTTCAGATTGCATTTTGGTCTTTTCTTTGTTATTTTCCTATATTTCCATGCTTCAAGTGTTGTTCCAAGGCTTCCCCTGGATGTGTTGGAAATCGTCTCCCATGCCCTAGATTCCTGGGACTGAATGAAAGTTGCTGAGCCTGGTCCAGTTAGGCCTTCAGGCCCTGCCGTTCCACCTCCTGTGTTTCCAGTAGCTGGGCAGCACTGTGGATGATAGGGAGAAGCTCTCCCCGGGTCAAGACCAGTGTCCTGGAACTCACTTCACCTGCTCTCAAATCCTGTATTTAAAGGTCACTGGGCATAATATAGTTGGTCTACAAAACCTCCCATAGGTAGTCTAGTGTGCCTGGGCTCTGAGCAGGTCCTTGAGCTCTGGATGAAATGATCTTAATGTCTCCCTAGGGTTAGGGATGGCGTGGATTCACTCCAGATGCCAGCTGAGCTTCCCGGTTTGGAGAAGGTCACTGGTCGTGTCCTGGGCAGGCCTCAATTTACTGAAATCTTGTAACAATGTAAAAAATAAAGAGAAAGACAGGATGTAGCTCAGTTCAAAGACCCTGGGTTCAACCTCTAGTACCACCAGAAACAATCAAACAAAAGGACAAATACAGCTATGCCAATGTTTTTATATGTGCCATCCTATAAGAAATGCCAAGGCAGTATGGAGAGAACTAATTAGTGAAAAACACATGACATAAAAAACAAGTAGCACAATGTCGGAAATAAGCCCTTCATTATCAGCAATCATTTTAAATGTAAATAGTTTAAACTTGACAAAGATTTAAAGAATGATTTCAGAAATATGATCCAACCATGCAGTAGTCAAAATACACAAGTGCATAGAGAAAAAAGATTAGCAGTACAGTGTGCGGGAGGCTTATAAAAGAGGAAATGGGGAGAAATTATTTAATATTTGCATGATTTTCTAAGGTGCTATAAAAATTTGGAAATTTTAATGCACATTTTGAATAGTATGCTTTAAAATAATTAAACATGCAATACATTATCTTCACCCCAAGTTTTTTAAAATGAGTCATAAATGTGTTTAACATCATCCCTTATTAAATTTAACAATGCAAATATTACATGAAAAATGTGTTAGATCATACATCCAGACATTAAAGCTAAGTATCAATGAGTGAAGAAAATCAGGTAATTTTAATTGTTTACCCTTTCCTTATGTTGCTTTTTTAAAAATTTACAACTTTAGAAATTAATTGCATATTAAAATTTATAATAAAACTTTGAAACAAGTACTATGATAATAATGACTAATTCCATTTCTTTAGATGTGGTTAAAATGCTTAAATTGATAGGATTAACTAAGAATGAGTAGAATATGAAGTAAATGGAACTGTATATACAGCACTGTCCTAAGAGTAAATACACTCACTTCATGAGATAAATTTTCTGTGCATAAGACTATGGAAATCAGTACAGTGATTCCTCAGAATGCTAAAATTCAAATTCCATTCAACCCAGTGGTTTCCCTTCTAAGTTTCTTCCGGAAAAAGTTACAACCATGTTATTACAGTGATACACTCATATTCGTGTTCAGAGTAGCACAATTCATAACAGATATGACTTAGATGCAAACTGTATGTCTCTCCATCACTACATGCATTTTTTAAAAGGTGTCATTTGTACACAATGGAGTACTACTGTTCTATAAAGAAGGACAAACATGAGTCATTTGTAGAAAATGGTTTTACTTAGAGACCACAATGTTAAGTAAAATAAACTATCAACACAACCTTAAATATCACATGGTTTCTCATTTATAAGAAGCCTAAGTATAAATAAACAAATAAATAAATAAATAAATAAATAAGAAAAAAATAAAAGAGAAATAATAACAAACAGAGTGATAGGTTTTTTTTCAAATAAAAGAGTACTAAGAGATGTAAGAAGGCGAAAGAGAGAAGACAAAAAGAGGGCAAGAAGAAATAAGATGCATTACACATCAAGTCTCCACAACAAATGTCTCATTAGACAACACAAGTGTTATAACAAATTTTTCAATTGTCTGGGGGAGATAGACAAATGAATGCTATTTTTCCTTCCTGCTCTCTGAATTTGATTAATGAATAGATAACATATTTACAGTTAGAAACAAAATTTTGCTTTTAAATTATTTACTACTGGGAAAGTTAAGTTAAAAACAAGCTCAGTTTTGATGAATGTTAATGGTCTTCTATTGAAAAGGAAGACACACCAGAATTTTTTCTTCTCAAATGTAATACTCCTCATAGAAAAACATGTAAAACATACACACATGGCCAGGAAGCTTAAATCACCAGATCAAATTATTTAGACATACATTTGGTCCTTGAGCAACATGGTTGCAGTCCAGGTCAGGCTGGCTCCAAGACAGGAACACTATGGCAGGATTTCATGGAGCAAGACAACTCTCAATTCCTATAGAATGGAAGAAGAGAAAAGGAAAAGAGCCCTAAAAACAAGGGATCAATACCCAGATACATACCCCAAAACACCTCCATATGTAGTTCAGGTTGTTCTACTGGGATCCACAACAGCACAATCAAAGTAATGGGAGTAATCTATGTCAAGGCATAGATTGAACTCCAAAGGCCCACAGCAATTTGCTAACTTAGACCAAAAATGCCATGTGCAGACATTTTGTTTAAAATTATTGAGAAGAGAGGTGGACTCCATCACATTAAATGTTTCTGTTAATGTAAAAGAGAAGTGTTTAGGATTCCCTTGGAAGGAGGCTAAGGTGATGTTAGAGTCACCAGGTAGCTTTAGTGGATGCTGCCCATGCTTTGTTATTGCTAAGTACGTCGCTCCACTATGGCCTTCCTGAGATTGGGTTACTGGGGTTCTGTCTCTCACCAGATTGTCAGCTCACTCTCCAGTATGCTTGCTCCTAGCACAAGAGATGGTGCTCTGATGCTCAGACGCTGCTGAAACTATCCCGATGGACTTAGAAACCTGGCATTGATAATTCTGTCACTGGGAACCCAGGTTTCTGAGAATGTACTGTCCAATACCACATCCTACAGTTCCACCTTACACCTTTGGGTTTCTGGTGAGGACTGGAACACATAATTTTCACTGACTCATCAACTGTGGTCACTGTACGATTCTCACACACTTAGAAGATGTCATGATAAGGGGAGGCAGTGGCAGTAGTATGTTTTTTTAGAAAGCCGCCCAGAGTAAAGCACCACAAAACCAGTGGGAAACATAAAGTGACTAAGCCAACTCCTCCCCCTTCCTCTGCTGGAGGTTAAAAGACAACATGGACAAAGTTTCAGAACCTCTGACCTGGGGATCTTTCTTGGGAAGATACAGCTGCTCCTGCTCCTGTTGGCTTTCTTTCTGTACCCCAGAGCAGAGGTAGGTGAGTGACCATCTCCACCCTTCAGAGGCCCAAGCCTATTCCACAGTGCTCATGGATATCCTGGCCCTATGCACACACCCGATCCTTCTCTCTGCCATCACTACTCTAAACATGAACTCCAATCCCACCAAACTGGAGAACCCTAGAGAGGACACTGCATAAGCTAACAAAAGCATTCGCAAGAAGACCCAGTGGATACGGCACCCTCAGGAAGCCCCATCTTGGACATCTGGAAAGGGGGTCATTCCTCAAAGTGTTTGCAATTGGTGAGAAGTAAAAAGGCGAAAATACCAAATGCTCCTGGACAAGTAGAATAGGCCAGTCATCCATATCAGAGGTGGGAGAAGGCTTTGCCTTCATCAACTGCCTAGCAGGAATGCTCAGAGTCAGTGACTCCAGAATGGATGGAATCCCTGTCCTCAGAACACTATTATTGCCTTTCTCAGTCCTAGTCTCTTTCTCCAGCTCTGCTTTCCTCCTCAAGACTTTAGTGGCTCCTTTGATTTCCTGTAGAAGCCACAGAGCTGTTGTGGCCCAGGGCATTATCTCTGTTTTCCAGAATCCCATCTGCACTGCCCCACCAGTGTCATCCAGACACTAACTGTAGCTCTTCCTTCATGCAGCCAGTAAACAGTTCTGATGCACCCACCACATTTCAGGCCCTAGGAAAGAGGATAAAACCACATCCATAGTACACCTGAAACCATTCCAGGAGGAACCATCACTATCCTTGACATCACAGAACTCACAAGGGTTTAGATACTCAAGGGAAGTATAAGTCAGTAGAGGAATGAAGAAAAGCCACACAGGGTTTATTTTCTCCAGATAGGTTCTCCAGATTTGATTCATCTCCAGTCAAATGGAGGAAAAAGATTTGTAGACCAAGATGTGATTTCCCTTGCTATCGAAAAGTAGTTGAGGCTCCTTTTTCTAGGTTCCTTCCCACTTCAGGCCATCCCAAGCCCCCAAATACCCAACAGTTCAGAGCCACCAGTAGATGCTTGTTCACTGACTCAGTGGCTAAACCCAGTCTTCTTGATTTTTCAAGAGAGACCATCATATCCTGACACAAAGCCAAACCCCACACCTGCCCCTACATGGCCTACTTTAAGATCAGGCCTAAAAATCTTGGAAACATGTGTGGTAACTTTCTGATACAAGAAGACTTTGTGCTGATAGCCACTCACTATTCAGGGAAGTGAGGAACAAAAAACAGCCCACAGTCTCTGGGAAACACTTCTCAGAGCCTTTCTTCCCAAGGAGCTTCCTGAGCTCATAGAGACACACATTCAGGAGGCTCACTGAGGGTGAGAAAAGGCCATCATGTCCCAAGGGGAAATAAGCAAGTTGGAACCAAAGAATTCCTGACATAAGGCAAATCAGGACAATCAAGCCTGATACGTTTAGACCCACGATCATAGCCATGCAAAGTAAAGCGGTTTCATGTGTTTTCCAAGAGGCAACTGACCCCTGAAACCTCTAGTGCCCAAGATCCAATATTTCAGCCTTAGTACTAAGAGGAAGGAGGCACAGTCATCCAGTCAGGTTGCCCTCTGTCATCTGCATCTGTACTCTTTACCAGCTGTAGCCAGCTCTTCACACCTCCTGGGCTGTGTCCTCTGTTTCTCCACATCCACCACTGCCTTCTCTGTACAGCCCAACAAAGGTCGCCCTCGGGGCCTACAACATCAAGGAACAGGACACCCAGCAGGTCATCCGTGTACTAAAAGCGCTTCGCCACGAGGCCTACTATAATCCTAAAATCTTCATCAATGACCTCATGCCCTGAAGGTAAGCCACACATCCTTGTGACTCTTGCTTTCCTCATGCAGTGTTGCAACTTCGACTGGGACCCTACCCCTGCCCTCTTTGCCATCATGTCCATCACACTGTCCATGCCCAGGAGCCATACACTGATCCAGACATTCTTACTTCTTTCCCACCAGCTGAAGAAAAAGGCCAACCTGACTAAGCTGTTCAGCCCTTCAGGCTGCCCAAGGCCAAGTCCCAGGTGAAGCTAGGTGCCCAGTGCCAAATGGTTGGATAGGAAGATTCACCCCATGGAAAAGATTTCCAAGCACACAGAAGGAGGTAGAGATGGTAGTGCAGAAGGATGAGAAGTGCGAGGCCCTCTTTCCAAAGTATTATAACCGTGCTACTGAGATTTGCATGGGAGACACAAAGATTAAAAATGCTTCCTTTATGGTAAGACTAGGTTACTCTCCACTCAGCTTTGGAGGAAGAAGTCTTTGGGACAGATCTAAGACCAGGAGACCCAAGCAGTAGGGATTCCTTCACCTAGCAGGCTGTGATGTTTCTCCTTGAAAAGAGAAAAGGGGAGCAGACTCAGCTTGGAGGTAACTAAAGCCTCTACCACCTTACCAAGGGGCCTCTGGTGATGGAAAGTCCACTGGAAGCTTCAGTTTGCAACACGCTGCCTGAGCTCATGTCACAGGCATGATAAAACTGTTTCCTAGGTGTACAGTAATTATAGCCAGTTGGCTCCTGAGCTGGCAGCCCTCTTAATCAATGAGTTCATCCTCTGTGCCTAGTGTCAGACCTGCTCATCAGTCTCCATGGCCTGAAATCAATGGTCCTCACAACTCTACAGGGGTGAGTTTCAGACCTGGAGATAAAGACAAGGGCTGGCCCCAAAAGTGACAATGTCCATAGTCAGAGCTCACCAGCTAACAGCTCCAGGGCCTGTACTTACCTCTGATCCCTCAGAAGCAGACTTACAATCAGTACTGCATGAGGAGGTTTGGGATATTGAAAGTAAGAAGGTAGGCAGTGCACTGGCTCACAGACTCTACTTACAGGGTGATTCTGGAGGCTCCATGGTGTGTAATAATGTGGCCCAGGGCATTATCTCCTATGAACCAAAGAATAGGATTACTCCACATATCAACAGCAAAGTCTCACAGTTTCTATGCTGGATAAAGAAAAACCAAGAAACAGAGCTGACTACAGGGAGCAAACTAAATCCCCTCTATGAACAACCATCTTTCCTGGAGCTGAATCTAGAATCACTCTAGAGCAGATGCCAGCAACTAAATAAATGTTTCATCTCAGTAAGAAGGCTGGTTTCTTGTTTGCTCACTTACTTTGGTTCATGAGGACCAACTCCATGCTAAGCAGGCCAGTGCCACAGTTCGGATGATTTCTACCTCCTCCCCTCCTTCTCCACTCAATATCTTTCCAAATCCCCTCTTCAAAACTGTTAACCAGCTCCTCCTTGTATACTTTAGTTTCTCCACAGCCTCTCTTTTTGCAAGGGCTAAAGTTAAGCACTGAGGAAAATGTGGACAGATCTCATTCTGGGGCCCAGAGGGACATGTGACCTCTTTATGTGTCACATGCAGAAGGAAAGGAAGATAATTTCACAGGTCCAGAAGATCAGTCAGGCACCATTGAGATCACCACTTGGCCCCATCAGGCTAGGTAGGGGAAGGGTATTCCTTAGCAGGACATTTCTCTCCCACAGGTTTGGGGATACACATGAAGTGCAGAGTAACCTGAGTGGCTCTTCACCCTCACCCGAAATTTGTTTCCTTCTCCATTTTCCTCTAAGATCAAGGCTAACCTTGGCTTATAGCCACCTGGTTGCCCATTTTTATCCCTTGAAAGTTGTCACAATCTACCAACTCGTGTCCTTACTAGACCACTGTGATCTGGTGTTATAACCTCCTGAAATCCCCCAGTCCAGGACATCAGATTCAGCCCCCTCCTCACAAGTTAATGACATCCTGGTTCTGCCCTGGGTTGTGGCCTTTATTCCTGTTAGCCACTGTTCCCACTGGACTAAGGACTCCCATAACTACAGATACTCGTTTAACTCTTTATTCATGCCATGAATTGCACTGGACTTGTCGATTGAAATTTACTTACTAGAATTCCAATAATTTTTCCTGGGATTACAAACATAAGCTCTTCATGACTTTGACTACACTGGAACAATTTCTTTATAAGTGCTTACAAAGAGCTGGGCCGGGGGCTAGGGATTTAGCTCAGCGGCACATGTACCTGCCTGGTAAGCACAAGGTCCTCATTTCAATCCCAGGAACCAAGAAAAAAAGTGCTGAGCATTTGAGTCTCTGGTGAACATAATCAGAGAGCCCAGTGAAAGTGACAGTGTCACAGGCTTTACCAATTAACTCCCTCTCCATCCTCCAGATTGCCCTACGAGGCCTATGTGGAAAATCTCTGAAATAAAATATCTTATTTATATTTCTGTTTACAATTTCTACCAATAGTATCACAAGATACTTCAGAACTGCATGAGATTTAGAAATTACCTTAGTCACACACTTTTCAGATGTGAAGCTGCTAAACGATTCAAAAGAGAAGATTTTCACATAGGGAGCTGGCAGCCAGTAGGTGAGAAGATAATGAGGCAGCCTTATTTTCATTTGTTTGAAAACTAGCAGATATAAATGTCTTCATACAAAATTAAATTGTAGGAACCATAGATATCCAGTCAGCCTTCTGAGAACCATAATCCCTGTCAATACTACAGTGGCTGCCTCTGCAGAATCAAACTTGAGTCAGGGAGGTGCCACAAAAGAAAAATGGGGAAATACCTGTAATATTTAGGTCATCATGGTTATTGATACACCCATTATATCTAATATTACCCAGGCTACTCCTTCTTGAGAAGTTCTTAGCTTACAGAACACAAAGTGAATGGTATTTTGTTAAATAAGTGTCTCTGTGGGAGCTGGGTTTACCTTGCTGAACACTCCTACCACCTCTGGTCCCAGGATCTGGTCACTAATACTCCACACTGCCTGGCAGAATTTGGCTTGAACTTAATGCCTCTATGTCTCAAAGATTTACAATGCTACATTCTTTTGTGACTCAGAGTTAAATCTCACTCTAAGATCATGTAATTCTCAAATGCATTCCCTTTCCCATCTTGTTTACAAAACAACGCTACATCACAATCTCATAATTGTCTTGTTTAGCTTGAGGAGGTAAAAATCAGCTCCTGATTTGGGGCTGAAAACCAAAATTCCTGCACCCAACACCTACTGAAGATCTGGCTCCTTCCTCAGAAAAAAAAATTGAAAATACACAAAGCAAATCCCAAACAATAATAGTTTAGAAAGTTTCCCAGTCATATACATGAATACTCAAGTATTCTATTTACTCTGGAGAAGTCAATTTGTAGTTTAAAACTCCTTTGAAAAATTATTACTCGAGGTTGGTCCTCATCTTACTCTAAAAGAGAAAGAAACAGATTCCCAGGAAAAGACCAAGATGAACAAAGATAATGCAGAACTTAGGAGAGAGCCTGGACGGAGCCAGGTCCCCTAAACACCAGGCCTACTAGCACCCTTGGACTTTTAACTCTCACTCCATGGTGACCACCCTCAAAAGTTTTGGCTCCATATCCACAGTCTTGGACTTTGCTGCTCTATTGGTCTTCCTGAAAAACAAGTCAGCTGTCATCTGCTTAAGTGGGCTACTACAATAGGTAGGTGATTGATCCTGATGTCCAAGGGAAGGTAGGATTCATTGAATGGACCCTTAGTGACAGTAAATGAAAGTCAATGGAAGGCCATCACAGTGGTATCCTGACTGCACCAGGTTACCGTGCTAGGACAGCTGAGTTGAGATCTACCAATTTGTGGCTTCTACTATACAAGGGAAGATAGTGGAAGTTTGCATTTTGACATAGATGTGCACTGTTACCTCCACTCTCCTTGACATACTATCTAAAGTTTCTCAGCCTCTTTCTTATCTACACATGTAGTTAGTAACAGGCATTTCCCACACTGGAGTTCTATATGACATATCTACAGTAGCTGGTGTATTCCCTGAAGCAGGGTAAAAATGAATAAATATAAACTCCCATTGCTTTCACTGAGTGTTATTTTTCCTATGTTGGGAATTACCCTATCAAATAACATTTTTAAATTATTTCAGAAATTCTTTTCTTGGAGATTCTGGCAAGATGGCAGAATAATAAGCAGCAAAGTAAAAAGCCTCCCTGAGAGAAACAGCCCAGATGCTGGAATACAGCACTCTGAAGAAAACCAGAAGGAAACAAATAGATCCCCTGGATCCAGGAAGAAACTAAAGTGAGAAAAAAGAAAGAAAGGAAAGGAAAGGAAAGGAAAGGAAATTAAAGGAAAGGAAAGGAGGGAAGGGAAGGGGTGGGGAGAGGAGGGGAGCAGAGGGGAGGGGAGGGAAGGGAAAGGGAGGAGAGGGGAGGGGAAGGGAAGGGGAGGGGAGGGAAAGGGAGGAGAGGGGAGGGGAAGAGGAGGGGAGGCTAGGAAAGGGGAGGGGAAGGGGAGGAAAGGGGAGGGGAAGGGGAGGGGAGGGGAGGGAAGGAAAAGAAAGGAAAGGAAAGCTTCAATGGAAGGCAGGAGCCAGATGCGCTTTTACTAGTGCCAGTCCCATTTTGTGCAAAGCGCCCCTGGAATCCAGAGACACAGGGTCACAGTGAAGTTGATGGTAGGCAAGCCTGAAGGCCTCAGAAGGAAGACATAGTCACAAAGGGGATCAACAGACAAGAGAACTCCACTGGCTCATAGTGAGTGTGGGGGACTTAGTCCTCCTGCGGGAGTGGGCAATTGGCCAAGTGCCATTTTCGAGTCAGGATGGAGAAGCCTGGAACCAGAACTGCAGCTGGCTTCATTCAGCCACTCCTAGAGCAGAGCAGATTGGTGAAAATTGCTTGGACTGAGTCCTGCCCCTGTGCACAATAGTCAAGACTGAGCTTTCCCTAAAGCTATCCCTAACCAACTCCACCCACACAACACACAGTAATATAGTGAGGACTCCCAGTGTTTAACCAGCTCAGAAGGGAGTGGCCAGCCTGCCTCACCCCTGCTGATACTCCAGAATTCACCAGCAGATTGGGCAAAGCAGCAATCTCTAGACAGTATGCTTCAGAGTAATTATAACCAACACAGGATGTGCGAAGGACAGCATTATCCATGTGTCTGGAAGAATCAAGGAACGTGAAGAAGGAACAAAAGGCAGTCTCCAGCCTCTAACCCAGCCTCTAAGCATTACTGGCCCAGGAGAGGTAAACACAGAAGACATCTGGGGTTGCACACCTGCAGTTTCCGAATCAACAGCATCTGACATAAAGAAACAACTTCAAGAAACTATAAAAGAATTTAAAACAGAAATATTAAAATAAGTAAAGGAAGATATAAGAAAAAGAATAAAGGAAATGCTAAACACCACTCAAGAAGACAAAGATGGAAGAATAGAGGAGCATGTTTAAAGGAGGGAAACCTTTAATGAAGAATATAAAAAAACTTTAAAATACATGAAACAGATTCAAACAGATTACCAGGAAATTAAAAACTCCATTGAAAGCTGGCAAAATTGCTTGAAAGAAACTAAAGATAGACTGTCAGACCTTAAAGACAGGTTTGCAAATTGCAATCAGAACAGGAAAGATGTCTTAAAAATAACAGGAAACCAGGAAATAACAATACAAAGCTTAGAACATGACAAGAGGATCTATAACTTAAAAATAAAAAATGAGTGAAGAAGCATGGGTAAACATAAATGAAATACAAAGGCTATTTACATAAATAATCAAAGAAAACTTTCCAAGCATAGCAAAAGGAAATGATATTCATCTAGATATATGAGGCATTACAGAACCCCAGCTAGCTATAACTTAAATACATCTACACCCAGACATATAATAATTAAGATCCCAGAAATTCAACACAAGAATAGAATATTAAAAGCAATCAGAGAAAAGAAACAGACCACCTTCAAAGGAAAACCCATCTGAATCACAATAGACTTCTCAGCACAAACCATCTAATCAAGAGCTTGGAGTAAAGTACTCAAAGCCCTCAAAGAAAATAACTTCCAACCCAGATTGATGTACCCTGAAAAACTATCTCTCAAATAATGAAGAAACAAGATGCTTCCATGACAAAGAGGAACTGGGGATGTTCATGACCACTAAACTAACCCTACAAAAAATACCGAAGGCCATTATATATAGAGAGAGAAAAGACCATGATTTCTTGAACAGAGGCAGAAGGAGCTCACTGTATGCAGCAGACAGTAGAATAAAGGGGAACAGTAGGCAAACAATGAGAGAAAAATAGCATGGCAGAGATGACACAGAGAAGGTTGGCCATAATCACTACCATGGATGGACTCAATACACTAATAAAAAGAAACACAGTCAGAGTGGATCAGGAGATAGGATCCATCACAATGCTCTATATAAGAAATATAGTTAACCTGAAAGAAGGTTAATAGACCAAAAGTCCAAGATGAGAAAGTAATACTCTATGTGACAGGGAACCAGAAAAAAATAGGGGTAGCACATCCATTAGCTGCAGATTGGTTGGGAAGGCATAACACTTTTATGCAATGGAGAACTATTCAACTATAAGGAAGGAAAACCTTGAGGCTCTTGCAGGTAAATGGATACAACTTGAGATCACGCTCAGGGGTAAAAAAAAAAAAAGTGCAGAACCACTTAGGCAAATGGTGGGCTGCCTCTCTAATCTAAAAACTAAAAGAGTTAATGGGATACAAACAAGACTGACTTGAATGAAGAGGTTCCTCAAAGAAAATACTTTGAGTAGAGAAATATTTGCCTTTCCTCTTTGGCTCTAGCCTGCTAAGTAATTGCTCACAATCTTTGCAGAATGAGAAAAGACACCAGAGCTGTGAAAAGGAGCCATGCTTGGTTCAGTTCAGACCCTGGACAGTTTCTGAGGTCTCTGCCCTTTTACTAGCTGCATGCAGCACAACCTCAACTACCTCCACATCTTGAGCTTTCTTCTTGCTGTGCCTTGTGACTCAGCCACAGAGCTGTTAGTGGTGACCCTGCCATTTTCACCTAAACCAATCCGGAAAATGTTTATAAACCTTCCTAGAAAGAAGCCACCCATCAAAACCAGAGGAACACACATCTAAGATATCAGCAAGGACACAGGACTTGTGCCCCATTCATCGCACTGCAGGGGCTCTGTTTGCTCTGACCTGGGCAGCCTTCCTGGGAAAATGACACCACTCCTACTCCTGCTGAGCTTGCTGCTGCCCCTTGAGGCTGGAACAGGTCAGTGGCCATCCCTTCTCCAGAGATCTGAGCTCATCCCACAAAATCCTCTTTGACTTTTCTGCCAGCCTTGGTTTCGAATTTTCCTAGGTCTCAGCTAGGAGTTTTCTGAGCCCCAGATCCAATTCCAAACCCAGACTCACAAATACAAAGCTGGCTGGAAAGGGCAGCAAAAGGAGGGTGTTCTCAGATAATTTTTTAGGTGTTAGGCTCTCCACAGGGTTTTCTGCCTTACCTGGAAAGTGAGTTGTCCTCAGAAAAACATTCAAAAACAAAATCAAGAAAATGTAAAGCAACAAAAGTAAGTTATTCAAACCTGGTACTTAAAAACCAGAACAGGCAGCTCAGACCAACAGCCTGTGGGGGAGAGGTGTCACAGGAGCCAGTTGCACTATCCAGTGCCCACCATCCCATACCCAACCCAGAAGAGACAATCAGGGTGCAGCTAGAGTCAGAGGTGGCATGATGACTGCATCCAATTTTCCATTACCTTGGCTCCACCTTAGGTCTTTGCAGCTGCACTTTGAGGATCTTCTCTACCTCTGTCTTTTGAAATTTTTATGGTCCTCAACCCCACCACACTACACTGCCCCATTAAGCACTGATGAAAGGTTGATTAGAGATCAGATATACAGCCTAGAACAATTCCTGAGAACACAGATTGTGTTAGATCTAGACCATCAGGATGTTGGAGAATCCAAATTCATAATCTCATAGGTAGACTGTTAGAAAATTCCACCAATCTGAAAATCATCAGAAGCTCAAAGAGATTGGAAAGACTCACTGAAAAAGCAGGAATGAAGGCAGCTTCCCAGTATCTTATGGAACTCTTCTATCACTCAGCAGACCTTATCTCCTCCACATATGTGTCCAAGGTAGGAAGTAGAAGACCAGCATTATCCTGACTTTCTCAGAACAGGAACAGAGGACTTAAGGTTTAGAAAAAGTCATTCTGGCTCCAAGGCATGCAGCCCTTGGAACCTAAAATGAGTTCCTCCTGCTGGGTACAGAGCACTCCAGATCCCATCTACATCCCTCACTTTCCCCAGTCTTCTCTCTAGACCACACTGCTCTCAGCCACCCCATCTTCAGATTTTCTTTCAGAGATCATCGGGGGTCATGAGGCCAAGCCCCACTCCTATCCCTATATGGCCTTTGTCCAGCAACTGATTGGAGACGACAAGTACAGATGTGGTGGTGTCCTGGTACGAAAGAAATTTGTCCTGACAGCTGCACACTGTAACGGAAGGTAAGGAGGAGCAACCAGCCCACATTTGAAAGAACCAACAGGAACCTCTATCTTCCACGGGGACTATAGCCTTAGGAGCTCCTGGGATACTGTTCACAAACCCATAAGAGCTCATCAGAAAGTAAGAAAAGCAAAAGGATCAAAAGTTCAGCTCAGTATCTGAATGTATGATAATTAACTTTATCAAGTATTCTGAGCCAAATGAATCTGAGACTGGAAAAGTAAAAGGGAGATGAAGGAAGGGGAGAAAAGAAGGAAACTGAATGTGTTAGGCACATGTACTAATCTCTTACAGTGAATGCAGTCCTTGTGTACTGCAAACATGTAGGAATAAAAGTACAAAAAAATGTTTCTTCCCAGTCATGGTAAGTTAGCTACTTAGAGAGATCCTGTCTCAAAAATAAAAATAAATTAAAAATCACTTGGGAGCTGTAGCTCAGAGAAAGGAACAGGGTTCCAAATGCCTTAAAGAAGGAAAGAAGACTTTTAAAATGAAAGGTGGAGAAACAGAAGAGGTAAGTTTTAGAGTCAGACAGTGACAGTACAGAACAATGACACAGGTGACAACACATAGCAACCACACTGCCAAGCACAGCAGGTGCAGCCTGCCCTGCACAGCTCTTCTGTTATTTCACAACCTAAACCCATGCTCCTCTCTGTGCAGCTCAATAAATGTCATCCTTGGGGCCCACAACATCAAGAAACAAGAGAAGACCCAGCAGGTCATCCGTGTGAAAAGAGCCATCCCACACCCAGACCATGTTCCTGGAAGCTTCTCCAATGACATCATGCTGCTGGAGGTGAGGCAAACCTTCCTGCTGATCTTTCTCTTCTCATACAGGGTTGTCGCTCCCAGTGGAAATCTGCTCTTTTCCTCCTTGCCCTCTCATGGCCATCCCAATGTGTAGGTCCAGGGTCTATGGGGTCTATACCACAGGCTTATCTGGACTCTCTTGCTTATTCCCCATTAGCTGGAGAGAAAGGCCAAACAGACTAAAGCTGTGCAGCCCCTCAGACTGCATGAGGCAATGAGCCAGGTGAACCCAGGTGACACATGCCTTGTGGCAGGCTGGGGGAAAAGAACCCCATCGGATGATTTAATGTCAACTACACTTCAAGAGGTGGAGCTGACAGTACAAGATGAACAAGAATGCAAATCTGCCTTCCATGCCTACTCTGCTCTCACTGAGATTTGTGTGGGAGACCCAAAGGAAATGAAGATCTCTTCTGAGGTGAGGTTTCCACTGCCTATAGAGACAGAACCAGGGAAAGAGAAACTTCGTGGGAAGCTAACAGTGGCCATATCCCATGCTCTGGTCCAGAGCTTGACAGCCTAGGTTCCCCAGCAATTCAGTGTTTAATCCATTCCCTTGGTGGATAGGAGTAGAAGTGGGGGAAACAGCAGTTAACCAAATTCTGTGTAATCACCTAGTATCTCTAGGGTTGCACAGAAAGATTCAGATAGGTTAAAACTAGAAAGTCAGAGTTAGGTTAAAGCCACTGGTCTGAAGGAGGCAACCAGGCCTGCCCTGCCCTCATCTCATAATCACAGCCCCCTGACAGAGGTTCAAAGACCATCACCAGGAAGAGGCCTATTCCATATTTTCCTTCTTGTCCACAGGGTGATTCTGGGACTCCCCTTGTGTGTAACAACATGATCCAAGGCATTTTGTCCAATGGAGCAAAGGACGATACACCCCCAGTAGTCTTCATGAAGGTGTCCCACTTCCTGCCCTGGATAAAGAAGACCATGGGGCACTTCTAACAGCAGACATAAAATTGGCCTCCTCTGTGCTTCATCATCTTTACTGAGGCAGAGGAAGCCTCCTGTGAGCACGAGCCACTGCGCAGTGACAATAAATGGATTTGAAGAATGACTGTGACTGAAGTCCTATTTATCCCCGAACCCTGTTGAGCATGAAGCTACACTGCTGGCCATTCTGGCTGTGGCTTCTTCTTTTCTCCCCACTCTTCCTATTCCCTTAAGTCCATCCCATACATTTTCTTATTGATTACTCCAGCACATTTTGCTTAATCCTCAGCTCTCTAGTATCTTTAGCATTAGGAGGTGTCATCTCACATACCATCCCATGTCCTTACACTTCAACTTCCAAATATAAATCTCTGTGCTTTAGGAATGCCTTACCATCTCTGCGCCAGCAACAATTTGGCAGAGAATACAGTTGGGCCGTGAAGAGAGGTAACTCTAGAGACCCAGGAGGCCCAGGGTACTCAATTTCCTGTTTTGAGAACTGCTCTTCCCAGTGGGTCAGGTTTTTCCTGTTTAGGAGGTTGAGATGGCCCTCAGGACAACTCAGGCCCATTTCCTGTCCTGCCCTGGGCCAGCATGAAGTTCAGTCCACCTCGAGGCTTGCTGCCTGTCCTTTGCACACCAGCCCCTGTCTCCACCTGAGTTCCTCTGACCACCAGCTCCTTTCCTTTCCAGCTCCTGCAAGTTCCCAACTCTGTGTGATTCCCCGGTATCAGACAGTTCCAGAAAACCTGGAACTCTCCACTTCTACCTGGGCAGGGCTGGCTGTGCCCTGTTCCAATCCAGCATTCTCCAAGGGCTCAGGCATCACCTCCAATGAAGTCAGAGCAGCCTCAGCCCTTTCATCACGGCCTGGCCTTGGAATCCAGTCTCTCCCTGCTTACAGGCATGTAAATCATCCTGTGAGTCAGTCCAGGGAAGCTGGACAGGAAGGATCACTTATCCCTCTATCAGCAAACATTCTTCTGATCTCTGTCTCTTTGTAGCAGATATATAATAGGCTCTGGTCTCACCTTTGGAAAACTCTCAGAAATGAGAAATTTCCTCTAAACATCCCTAAGTTCTCTCCTTCAACCAGTGCAGGTCAGCTTAACCCAAATAGATTTATATAGGGAATCCACTAGAAATCTTACTTTGAAAAACATTAAATTCTGTGTATTCTGTCTTGGTTGTGCACAACACTGTCAAATATATGATATTTTTGGTTCCAGAAGAGCAATGTGTGATATTGGAAGAGCCATGCAGGTGCTCATAGCCATAGATGACCTGATTGTGGCCACTTGAGTCTGGGTTTAAAGGTGTGGGAGTGGACACAAGGCAGCCCAACCAGGATGAATTTCAACCTACAAACTTCCAAGCTGCTGCACTTCAGATGTGAGACAGTTGTGACCTACATGATCTTATTTAGGATCCCATATCACTCAAGCAGCTCTACTCCTGAGTGTATGTGACAAAAAAAACTCATAGTAGTTATGCTTAATCAAGTGATCCCAACGTCAAAAAGACTTCCTGTTACAGGAGTGGAATATCTTAGAGAATAATAGCAACAATTGCCAAGGAAGATTGCATTGATTTCAAAACATTTGCACAACAAAGGAATCTACAGAGTGAAGAGTAACACCCATCAAAACTTGGGAGAAAATCTTGGTGAGCAACTCTTCTAGCAGAAGGTTAATATTCAAATGCATAAAGATTCAAAATTTTAACACCAAAAAAGTAACAACCTGGTCCTGGTGGTGCATGCCTGTAATCCAAGCACTCAGAAAGCTGAGGCCAGAGAATTGCTGTGAGTCTGAGGCCAGTCTGGGTTACATAGTGAGTTCAAAGCTAGCCTGAACTGCATAGCATGATCCAATCAAAGAATAAATAAAACCCAGTTGTTACATGGGCAGATGAACTTTGTGGATATGTCCCAAAACGTACAAACAAATGATGAAGAAGTACATAAAAGTGTATTCAACATCTTTAGACTTGAGTGAACTACATTAAGATTCCATTTAGCTCCAGTCATAATCATTATCAAACAATAAATGCTTCTAAGCACTGGGTAAGAATGTAGATTAGGACTGTTACCATGGAAATACATATTATAGTTCCTCAAAAAATTGAAAACTATACAATATTGTAGAAATAATATAGATCCAGCATACTCTAGTGGTACCTGTGTACCTATACTTTTTACAGTGCAATTCACAATAACTAAGCCATAGAAATAACCTTGGCCCTTGTCTACTGATTAATGGATAAACACAATGTGACATATATACACACTGGAGTATCACTGAGGCACAGTGCCATAAGAAATCATTTCCGGAAACTGGAAATCATCGTGTTAAGGAAAATAAGTAGGAATCAGAATGACACATATAACATGTCTTCTTTTAAATGTGGAAAATAAATAAAATGACATGAAAGTAGAGGAGAGGCTATTAAAGAAGAATAAAGACAAATGGAAAGGGGAATTAGTGGAAGTGGGAAATGATCAAGTATTCTACATGCTGATACCCATTCAGGATAATGCATGCAATAATAAAAAGATAGATGAATCTCTGTTCACAGTGGTAAGTTGCATGGTGGGATTAAGGCTGATAATGTCTCTTCTTTATCTTTGAATTTATCCTATATTCCTAATTTTATAATTATTAAAGTTCTTTAAAAAATTTTGTCAAAAAGATGCATTAAGTAAGTTTATACATGTATACTGTAGTCCTGCTTTCTGTCAGAGATAAATTTTTACAGACAAAATTTAACCCAGTAGTCTATTTTTCACCCATAATCTAAAATGAGTGTTTCTGATGAGGAGATTTCCCCTTTTACTCTGAGTTCTCCTGTTTTGCACAATAAATTACATAGTCATCTATAATTAAGGGACCCAGACTCAGTTCCCCAAAAGATGGCTTCCAAGTTTCTCAAATTTATCTGCTACAAAGCTAGTTGGGGTGAGATGAGTCTATGAGATCAGGCATAGGAGAATGCGATGGTTCAGGGCTGGAAGGTGCCCGCATCATTTCTACTCATATCCATTTCCTACAAGAGTCACACAACACACCTAAACTCAAAGGAGGCCAGACAGGACTCGGAATATAGCATCACTGCACCTGCCTGACAGAGGCTGGACAGTGCAGACATGTAGTTCACCCATGTCCCTTGGAAGAATAGGAAATGACTTTCACTAAGCTTCTAGCTTTTCTCTGTAACTATGGTCCATAGTATTTGCCACTTATAAAGATGATGAGCCCTCCATTGTTTTCTTATGAAATGAATGCATTTCCATTATAGAAAATATTAGATAATGAAAAGGTAAAAATGAGGCACATAAAGTTCTTGTACATGTTGTCCTTTCCCCCTATACACACACCCAACCACACACACACACACACACACACACACAAACACACACACACAATTATCATGAAATTATATACATCATTTTGCAGTGTACATTTCCTAACATAAGAGGATACAAACATTAGAGGATACAAATTTCTCCATGTCTTTAAGCAGCCTTCTAAAACACTACTTTTACTGACCTGAGAGTACATTATCCCAAGCATGTATCATCATCGGTACTTCTCTTCTCCTATTCTTGAGTATTTTAATTATCTAATCATTTTGATGAGAGTCTCAGGGAATATGTTCACCTCATCTTCCTTTTTATGACACAGCAAGGCCCTATCTGGGGTGCAAATTATGGGCAAGCAGGACTAGTGGTGTGCAAAAATCCAAAGCAGAAGTGAGAATAAAAGCCAGCAGTTGGTCTCTCAGACCATAGACCTCCACTTCAGAGGGGGGCCACTTCAACCCCAGCCCTCCCACCCTAGGACCCCAACCTCTACTTTTGAGCCCAGACTTTCACCTCAGACCAAGCTAGAGAAGACATAGATTTAAAAAGTGCAGAGGCATGGGAAACTCATTGAAACCTTGAATGAACAATATGGGAAACAAGCAGAAAACATGAAATAAATTAAAACAGATATCCAAGAATCAATAAATTCTATTGAAAGCTGTTAAACCTTTTATATGTAACCGATGATAGAATTTAGGAACTTGAGGACAGGATCACAGCTAATGATCATGAAAGGATAGAACTTTTAAAAATAGCAAGGCAGGGAGTGTGGATATAGCTCAGTGTCTCAGGCACTTTCCTGGTAAAGGTGAGGTCCTACGTTCAAACTCCAGTGCAAAAAAAAAAATCAACAAGGCAGCAAGAAATGACAATTCAACAGCTTCAAGATGATGCCAAGAGAAACAATATAGACTCTCAGGTATCAATGATGCAGGTGTCAATGTGAATAACATCAAAAAATGTTTCACAGAAGCAATAGTAGAAAATTTCCCAAACACAGGGAAAGAATCTGAAATGCAGATAACTGAGGCATATAGAATGCCAAACCACCACAACCAACATAAATCTACATCCAGACATTTTTAAGATCCCAAACATTCAGCATAAAAACAGAATACTTAAAGGTGATGGAGAAAACATTAGAATCATAACGCTTTTCAACACAAAATTTCAAGTTAAGACAAGCCTGGAGAGAATTGATAGCCCTGAAAGAAAACAACTTTCACCCTAGACTGCTTTACCCTGAAAAACTTCCTTTGAAATTTAATGGAGAAATAAAATACTTCCATGACAAAGAATAACGGAAGAAATTCCTGTCTACCAAACCAACTCTTGAAAGAGTATTGAAAGATGTACCACATAGAGATAAAAATGACTACAATTTCTGCAAGAACAGAAACAAACCACCAGACAGGGCAAGAAATTAAACAAGGAGGAAAGGAAGAAAATCAACAGCAGGAAAATAACATTACAACGTTGAGCCAGTACATATCAGTTGTATCCACCAATGTTGTCTCAATTCACCTATAAAAAGAAATAGATTGATAGACAGAAACAGGATCCAACAATATGCTATATACAAAAAACACATTTCACTCAAAGGAAAACTTATAGATTAAAAGTCAGACAATGGAAAATAATATTCCATGCAACAGGAACCCAGAAAAAAGCATGGGTAGCTATTCTAATTTTAGACAATGGAACCTTCAACCCCAAAATGAAGAAAAGAGATAAAATAGGTCACTACATACTTGGTAAGGAAATAATTGAAGAAGAAGAGTGACAATCATAAACATATATGCACTAAATATAGGAGTACCTAACTATATAAGACAAAACTAATAAATACTCATAAATATATATGCACTAAATATAGGAGTACCTAACTATATAAGACAAAACTAATAAGTATGAAAAACCAATTAATCAACAACACAATTATAGTAGAGGACCTTAATACACTGTTGCAACAAAGACATAAATCAACTAGACAAAAAGTCAGCAAAGAAATAACAGAACTGAAACAAACCTGTGAGCAAATGAACTTAGTAAATGTTTACAGAGTGTTCCACTGAACCACATCAGAATACACATTCTTCTTAGCTGTGCATGGGACATTCTCCAAAATAGACCACATATTAGCACATAAAACATTCTTAAGTAAATCTAAAGGGATTGAAATTATCCCATGTGTATTATCAGACCATAGTGCACTTAAATTGGAAATTAATGGCAAATAATTGCAAACCCCGCTTAAACACATGGATTAAATTAAATAGTAACCTCCTGAACAATCAAAGGGTTGCAGATGAAATTAAAAAATACCTACAATAAGATTTTTTGAAAATGGCGGCTTGCTAGGGGATCGGGCGGGGAGTCTCTCTGGAGAAATCATATTAGAAGCTAGACTATGACAACATGGAGAGGGCCAGACAAATGGATAATTATTCTTATTAATCAAGACAGTGCAGCTGGAGGATTTAAAGTCGTGCTGAGACTGTGAAGGCTGATAACGGGAAGCTGCAAATCCCACACCTTTAAATCAATAAATTGACCCGTGGACCCAACAGGAAAAGCTGTGTTGGCTTTTGGTGACTGCTGGAAACTGAGACCTGGGACCCCAAGAAGCAGCCAGGACTGCCCTGCTGCAACAGAGGAGATCATGAAAGGCTCTGGAGCTCTAAAGCCAAACGCTGAGCAGATTTCTGACCGTTCCGCGCTTTGCCGGGAGCGTGGGAAAGGTGGGCAGCATGGTGTGTGGTGGACCCGGGAAAAGGACCAGCACTGGACCTTGGTGAGTACTCGGGACCCCACGGCTGCTGGGGTTGGCCAGAGAACATCTTGGAACCGGGCAGTGCCCGCCACCACGGGGACATCAATAACACACAGTATGGTGGCAGCCATCTTAGAGTTAGACAGAACCTACAGCTTGGTGCTATCACTGAGTTTCCCTGTAGGGAGGGCTGGTGGAAGACATCTTGAAATCGGGCAGACCGTGAGTACGTGCTGGCTTCAGCGTCATACAGAGAACTAGTGGGAGACATCTTGGATTTGGGCAGATCTGCTGTTCTGGTGCTCCTGTCACAGAGAGGTCTGGAAGAGAACAGCTGGGATTTGGGCAGAACCCTGTGCCATAGTGACATTAGTCAGCTGCTTCTGGTACAAAGAGAACCTGCAGGAGCTACTGGGGCTAAACCAAGCCTCTGCTTGGGGCCCAATAAGCAGATACAAAATAGTCACAACTCAGTGACAACCAGAAAGTACAGCCTAATTTACGGATTGACTGGCGCAGAGGCTGGAGACTAGCCTGTACCTCCCCTGCATCCCAGCCTACCCCAGATAACAGCAAATTGGGGAGGACAGCAAAAACTCAAGTCAGCATGCCTCTGAAAGGGCCTAAGCAATTTGGAGAGGGCCAGAGAATCCCGGGACAGTCTGAAAGAAACCACAAACATGACAAGAAATAAAAATTTTAAAAAATCTCTAGCTGCCCATCATGAGAAAATAAGCACAGGAGAAGTAAATACTGAAGAGAACAAGCACAGTAACCATCCATTGCTCAACACAGCATCAGCCGAAATTAAAAAGTACCTACATGATCTCATAGAGGAATTTAAAGCTGTACTCCTGATGCAAGTGAGGCAAGATATAAAGAGATTAATTAAAGAAATGACAAGTCCCGCCCAAGAGAACACAGATGGAAGAACTGAGGAAATCAGAAAAGAAAGAGAAACTTCTGAAGAAGAATTTAAACATAACTTAGAATACATGAAACTGATTCAAAGAGAATACCAGGAAACTAAAAACTCCATTGAACACTGGCAAAATGCCTTGACAGAAACTAAAGACAGCCTTCTGAAACTTGAAGAGAGATTTATGGCATATGATCGTGAAAGAAAAAGCCTGTTAAAAATAACAAGGAACCAGAAAGAAGCAATTCAAAAACTAGAAGATGACAAAAAGATACATAACTTAAGAATAAAGAATGTGAGTGAGGAAGCAGGAGCAACCAAAAATGAAATACAAAGAATATTCACAGATATATTAAAGCAAAATTTCCCATGTATAGCAAAAAGAAATGATAATCAGATAAAAGAGGCATACAGAACACCAGCTACCTACAACCAAAACAGATCTACTCCTAGACATATAATAATCAAGATTCCAGAAATCCACCAAAAGAACAGAATATTAAAAGCAGCCAGAGAAAAGATGCAGATTACCTACAACGGTGTATAAGGATTTAATGGTGTATAAGGATTTAAAAGACACAGTAGTCTTATTTCCATATTTAGTTTGAATTTAATTTGTACTGATCTGTCCACTCATGTCAGATTTGAGGGCACAGACATCTTGACCCAAAAATAGCAGATTATACCATGGTAACTGTCCTTACTTTCCTATTAACTTAAACTGAAATCCTGCAATACTTACATTGTCTTACTATGACTGATCTTAATTGAATCTGAATCATAAGACTATGGGTTGGCCTTGGCTGATTTTATTTGAAATTGGTATGCCTGTTAGTATCAACCCCAAAAGTAGAGGTAACTACTCTGAGGATGACAAGATGTAAAGGATATCCATACTGGTATTAATTAGTAACAGCTCCCAAATCCTACAGTGCTCTCAAAGTTAAGTTCTTATAAAAATAGGTGATACTATATTTAACTATAATAAGCCAGTGTTGTGGTCAAATCTATTGAAAATAACAAGAGAAAACATAGTAACTACGGAAGATCCGCTATATTGTGTCTCATATGTCTTATCCATTGCATGTTTTTCTAGGAAATTGTTTTGCTGTCTTGCTATGACTTGTTATTCCCTATAATACAGAGAGGATAAATATATATATATATAGAAATTCACACATGGGTTTTTTTTAATTATTTATGGGAACAGATTATATAATGCAAGATGTAATGAACAGATACTCTGAGGAAGACACGCTAAAAAAACCAGAGGCTAATTTTGTAGCATTATGATATAAATTCTAGCAATACTATTGTTCGCTGATTAGAATGACATTGGACTGGTTTCTTGAGTTCAATTTCAGCATATGTAGAGAGGGGGACAGCTATCACAAAGAGAATGAGAGATGCGATGGTAGTTACTATTGTCTTCCCTAATTTGGAACTTGAGGACCTAAAAAGCCTCCAATGATTTGATTAGTTCTATAATATGCAATAAGTATATAAAGTGGGTGAAGATGGGGACAACTATTTGTAAGAAACTAGAGACAGATAGACAATGAAGATCTCCAGCAGACTTGCTTCGAAATCTGTATTTCTTTAAATTGTTTTTTTAACTGTTTTGTTCTGTTTTGATATGTTTAATCTTACCCTCTTTGAGATGTAAAACAAATGTGTAGGACTGATAACCATATTACTGAGCTTTTGTTTGATCATAGAGCAGAACGGTTTATAGTGTCACATTTGAATGTCATTCTAAATACTTTAATTCTATAGCATGAACAGCTATTTCTAAGATGACAATGTGTAACTTATCAACCAGCAATTTCTTACTGCTTGTTTTTCTGTAAGTTTGTATTATTTCTACCATTTTTTTAATCTCCATGTATTTTTTGTTTCCTTTTCTTTAAATAAAAAAAATACCTACAGTCAAGAAAATGCATATACAACATACAGAAATCGGTGGGATGCATTGAATGCATTACTAAGAGAAATATGTAGCATGAAATTATCATATCAAAAAAACAGAATGAGCGCAAATAAACAACCTGATGCTACAGCTCAAGCTTCTAGAAAAAGAAGACCAAGTAAAACCCAAAGCTCATCAAAGAAAGGAAATTATAAATTTCAGAACAAAAATTAATGCAGTCGAGACTAAGAAAATAATAGAAAGAACTAATGAATGAAAGAACTGGTTCTTTGAGAGAATAAACAAAATTGGTAAATCTCTAGCCAACTTTATGAAGAAAAACAAAGAAAAATTCAAACCCACACAATAAGGACAAAGGGAAAGAAACTAATACAGATCCCATGGAAATTCAAAAGATCATGAATATTTGGAAAATCTTTACTCACATAGGGTGGAAAACAAAGAGGAAATGGATGATTTCTAGAAACATATGAACTACCAAATATCAATCAAGAAGATATAACAATTTTTAAAAATCCAATATCGGCTATGGAAATGGAAAATGTAATTAGCAACTGAAGAACAAAAAAGCCTATGCCCTGATGGATTCACTGCTGAGTTCTACAAGATATTTAGAGAAGATTTAAGGCCATTACTTTCAAACTCTTTAATGGAATTGAAAGAGAAGCAATCCTCCCTACTTCATTCTGGGAGGCAAGTATTACTCTGATACCAAAACCAGAGAAAGACCCAACCAAAAAGGAGAACTATAGGCCCATCTCACTAATGAACATTGATGCAAAGATTCTCAAGAAAATATTGGCAAATAGAATGCATCAAATCATCAAGAAGATTTTACATCATGACCAAGTGGGGTTTATCCTAGGAGTGAAGGGATGGTTTAACATAGGCAAATCATTAAACATCAACAGAGTAAAAAACAAAAATCACACGATCATCTCAATAGATGCACAAAAAGCTTTTGATAAAGTCCAACACTTGCTCATGATAGAAACAAGCCTACACAAACTCAGAATAGATGGTATCTACCTCAATCTTATAAAAACCATCTATGACAAACCAACAGGCAACATTATACTAAAGGCACAAACACTGAAAGCTTTCACTCTAAAATCAAGAACAAGACAAGGATGTCCACTATCACCACTCCTATTCAATATAGTTCTGGAAATATGAGCCAAAGCAATTTGACAAGAGAGAAAAATAAAAAGAATAAAGATAGGAAAGGAAGAAATTAAATTATCACCATTTGCAGATGATATGATATTCTACATAGAAGACCCCAAAGACTCCACTAAAAGACTCCTAGAGGAAATAAACAAATTCATCAGTGTAGCTGGATACAAAGTCAACACTCAAAAATCAATAGCTTTCCTGTACACACGAAAAAAATTCATGGAGAGAACTTATGCAAATATCATCTTGCAAAATAGCATCTAAAAAATGAAATACCTAGAATCAACCTAACAAATAATGTAAAAGACCTATATTCTGAAATTTATAATACTCAAAAAAGGAGATTGAAGAGTATATTAGAAAATAGAACGAAATTCTTTGCTCTTGTTAGGAAGAGCCAACATTGTGAAAATGGGCATACTCCCAAAACTGTTATACAGATTTAATCCAATTCCAATCAAAATATCATTAACCTACCTCAGGGATCCAGAGAAAACTTTCCTAAAAATCATTTGGACAGAAGAAACCTAGAATAGTAAAGGCAATTCTAAGCAACAAAGGCAATGTAAGAGGCATCTCAATTCCTGACTTGAAATTATACTACAAAGCTAGAGTGCTATAGATCATCATGGTACTGGCAAAAAAACAAACCTGAGGATTAATGGAACATATTAGAAGATGCAAGCACAACTACAAAGACACTCAGCCACCTTTTATTTGACAAAGGGGCTAAGCATTTTCACTGGGGAAAGGATAGCTTCTTTAATAAATGGTGTTGGAAGTATTGGCTTTCCACAAGCCCAAGACTCAAACTAGACCCAAGTCTATCATCATGCACTAACCTAAAGTCAAAATGGGTCAAAGAGCTAAATATTAAAACAGAAACACTAACTCTACTGAAAAAGGTAGGTAGAAATTTTTGAGACATAGGAGTAGACAAAAGAATTCATGAACACAATGCAAATCACATAGGATGTACTTCAAAGAATCAACAACTGGGATCTCATCTTATTAAAAAGGTTTGCACTTCAAAAGAAATGACCAACAAAGTGAAAAGAAAACCCACAGAATGGGAAAGAATTTTAGCCTGTAGTTCCTTAGACAAAGGACTTATATCTAGAACAACATATTAAAAAACACGAAGCCCACCAAATTCAAAGACACTCTCCAAAAATGGGCATCTGAGATGAACAGACATTTCTAGATGAAAATATACAAATGGCAAATAAAAACATACAGAAATGTTCACCATCACTTGTCATTTGAGAAATACAAGTTAAAACAGCATTGAGATTTCATCTCACTCTGGAAAGAGTGGCTACCATCAAGCAATCAACCTATAACAAATGTTGGTGAAGCTGTGAGAAAAATGAACACTTCTCCACTATTGGTAGGAGTGTAAATTGGTTCAGCCACTGTGGAAATCACTATAGAGATTCCTCAAAAAACTAAAATTAGAAGTCAAATTTAATCCAGCTGTCCCTCTCCTGGGTATTTTCCCAGAGAAATTGAAAATGTCATGTCACAGTGATATATGTGCACTCAGGTTTATAGCAACACAATTTGTACAATCTAAATCATAGAAACAATCAAAATACCCATCGACTGCAGAATGGATGAAAAAGATGAGGTATTTTTATACAATGGAATATTACTCAGCAATAAGAAATTATTATCTTGAGGCTTTTCTAGGTAAATGTAGGCAACTTGAGACTATCCTCATGAGGGAAATAAATCAGACTCACATTTGTAAATATCATATTGTGTAGTATAGTATAAAAACAATAATAATAAACTGAAAGAGTATTAAGATCCAAAATGTATCATAGCTATTGTAATAATGAAAAAGAAAGAAAGTGATCTAAAGGATATAACTGTTGTTTAAGTGTACAGGATAGATAACCATACTACCATGTTTTTGTTAGTTCATCAAACAGAATGATTTGTATTCTCACTGTTTGATTGTCCATTTTTATGCTTTGATTTTGTAACTTGACAAACTACTTCTAACATAACAATATATAATTTGTCAACTCATGATTTCTTATTTTGTTTCTTGGAATTCTGTATTATTTCTATTCTCTTCTGTGTGTTGCTTTTCTTTTCTTTAAATGCTTTTATTAAAAGCCAGTGGTTGCTCAGTTATGTGTTCCAGCATTGTGCCTTAGAACACTGACACAAAGAATAGAAGTGAACAAGTAGGGCTTCTTTTTTTAAAGGGCTCTGAGAAAACCCCAGAACAGAATTCTAGTTCTATCTTTCACATCCAGAGGCCAAGACCGACCCCAAGCATGGCACAAATGTACCTCTAAACTTTTTTTGAGTACACATTTCTGAAATCTGACTTGGATTTACTACACAACTGTAGACAACAGATGAATTTTACTACTTTTATTTTTCTCTGTTTGTCTGACTGGTTTTCCCTTTTCTGTCCAGTTGGATTTGTTTCACTGTTTTGTTTTCTCTTGTTTAGTTTTTGTTTTCATTTTTTGTTTTTTAAATATTTTGGCATTTTCTATCTTTTTTCCATCCTGTTTTCTTTTCTTTTTATGACTTAGATCTCTGAATTTTTTTTTTCATTTTCTTCTACTCATCCACTTCCTCTCTTATATCAATTATCTGGCTTTGTTATATGGTACTTTCATGTGAGTAAATACTGTCTCTTCTTCTCCTGGTTCACATCAATCCTTCTTGGCTTTCTCTTGCATTCTTTCCCTCTTGAGTCCTACAGTTTTCCAAAACCTGGGTAATCATCCTAGCCTTCTAGCATTGCTCTCCTATATTTGATCACATTCATCTCTATCCTGCCCACATACCCCTTTAAATCCTCCACACAATAGAGCAAAATCACTCTACTAAGTGGAAAATCATTCTTTGTATAAGCTGGATTTTGTTATATACCTAGAATTTGCTCCTATGGTTAAAGGTATCAGGCTAATTGTTACCACAGTGTGTCTGTAGCTAGACTATGTTTAAGACTACTGTTATTGCTAACTGTGTTACATTAGGCAGGATGTCATACCTGTTCTATTTTTCCCCACTATATACCATTACCATTGTCCAGTAACAGGGAACTGAGTCCTCAGTCAAATACATAACAGCTTCTCATTCTTCATATATTGGGAAGGTAGGTTCTTGGGATAGAAATAAAGACCAAGAACCACCTATATCTAGAAGACATCCTGAAGAAAAGACCTTTCCTAAGGAAGCCTCAATATCAGGAATAAATCAATTTCCCTTCTAAAAAAAATATACATGCATCAACATAGAAAACAAAACAAAACAAAATAAAAAATGACAAGACAAAGAAGCAAAATGCAATCTCACTTACCCATCCCACACAGAACAAGTCCAGAGCACAGTGAGATACAGAGATTTGGAACAAAACCACAGGAAATTTCTGAAATGATAGCAACAAAAGTCAAAAACCAAATGAGACACAGAGTAGAAAAAAAATAACCTCTAAAGTGAAGAAAGAAATGATGATTAAAATGCAGTACATTTAAGCTGACACATATTTTTTAAAAAGTGCTCAGGGAGATCCACCTCCCTGTTCCAGCTGTGCTCTGAGAACTGTGGAGTTCCAAGCAAGCAGGTGGGCACACACTGTCCCTGGAGCCCAGTCTGTTTGAGGCCTTCTCACCATCTGGGTGCAGTGGAGCAGCTGGGTGGGTCTGAGGCACCTGCATCTGCCTCACCATGTGTCTGGAGGACTGTGGATTTCTAAGCAAGCAGGCGAGCTTCACCAGTTCCAGAGGCCCTGCTTCCTGGAGTAAGTGCCCCATACACTCTCCCCCAAGCCCAGCTTGTTCAGGACTCTCAAGCCTTCCAGGTGCAGTGAAACACCTAGGCAGGTTGGAGGCACCTACATACATCTACCCATTCCCACTGAGCTTGGGGAACTGTGGAGTTCCAAGCAAGCAGGTGGGCACCCACTGTCCTCAGGCCCAGCTCATTTGGAACTGCGGAGTTCCAAGCAAGCAGGCGAGCGCCACAGGTACCAGAGGACCTGCAGCCTGGGGGAACTGGGTGCCAGAGTCCCAGGAGCTTTGAACATAAAAGTGGATTTCCAACAGACCCTGAGGAAACTTTCAAATAACACTTGAAGCACAGAAATATAGGAAAATGACAAAAAGAAAGACCAAATTACAACCTCAAAACTCCAGCCACTCCCAAGAAACCCTAGGAGCGATGTAAATAGAAGAAAACATATGCCATACACCTCAAATATCAAACACAATAGCTACTGAAATAAACAAGAAATTCATGGACAATTTAAAGGAATTCAAACTTGAAATAATCTCACAGGTAAAAGAAGAAATGATAAAAGAAATGAAAGAGATTCTGAGCATATCTAAAGAAAACACCGTTTAAAAATTGGAGGAACTAAACAAAAAGATAGAACCCCTAGATGAGCAATATAAGAAACAAACAGAATACATAAAGCAGATGCACAGAGATATACAGGAAATAAAAAACTCCACTGAAAGCTGTAAAAACCACCTCAATGAAAATGAAGATAGAATTTCAGACCTTGAAAACAGGATTGCAGCTAGTGAAGAGGAAAGCAAAGATCTTTTAAAAATAACAAAGAATCAGGAAATAACAATTCAACAACTGCAAGATGATGCAAAAAAAAACAACATAAGATTGATAGGGATTAATGAAAAAAATGGAACAACATAAAGGATGTCAAGAGGATATTTAGAGAAGTAATAGCTGAAAATTTATCAAGCATGAGATCAGAAACTGACATCACGTTCAGTGAACCATGTAGAACTCCAAATAGTCATAACAAAAATAAAACTACACCTAGACATATGATACTCACTATCCCAGAAATCCAACAACAAGAAAGGATTATTAAAAGCTGTCAGAGAAAAATGATAGATCACATATAAATGAAAACCTATCAGAATCACAGCAGACTTCTCAGCACAAACAATAAAGTCAAGAAGAGCATGCAGTGAAGTATTTCAGATTCTAAAGGAAAATGATTTCCAACCTAGACTGATGTACCCTGCAAAACTATCATTCAAAATCAATGGTGAAATAAGATACTTCCATGACAAAGAACAGCTGAAGAGCTTCATGATCACCAAGCCAACCCTGCAAAAAAATACTGAAAGACAGTTTAGATACACAAGGAAAAAAAGCACTAAGCAAAGCAGATAATTAAACAGAAGAGAAAGATAAAAATGCAACAGCAGAAAGATATAACAACAATAAACCAACACATAACAGTTATAACCATTAATGTAAATGGGTTCAAAGCACCAATTAAAAGAAACAGACTGGCAGAATGGATCAAGAAACAAAAACCAACCATATGAAGTTTACACGAAACCCAGAAGGGGTTTCTGACCCAGAAGGATACACACAGACTGAAAGTAAAAGGTTGGAATACATTACTTCACACAACAGGGATCCAAAAAAAAAAAAAAAAAAACCAGGAGGAGCCATTCTCTTTGCACACAATGTAAACTTTAAACCAACAATGATCAGAAAAGACAAAAAAGGTCAATACATACTGGTTAGGGGAAAACTGCAAGAAGAAATAACTATCTTAAATATATATGCACCAAATTCCAGAGCATCCAGGTATATAAAACAAGTATTAACAGAAATGAAAAATCACATCATCAGTAACACAATTGTAACAGGAGACCTTAACACACCATTGACACCAAGGGACAGATCAACCAGACAGAAAAGCAGCAAAGAAATAACAGAACTAAATCACTCCTGTGAACAAATGGGCTTCATAGACATATACAGAATGTTCCACTCAACAACATCAGAATACACATTCTTCTTGGCAGTACATGGGTCATTCTCTAAAATAGACATATATTATCTCACAGAACATATTTAAATAAATGCAAGAGTTTAAATTATCCCTTGCATGTTTTCAGATCACAGTGCTTTGAAATTAGAAATTAATGATAAAAGATACTGCAAAAATCCCACAAACACATGGAAACTGAATAACACACTCTTGAGTAATCAGTGGGTCACAGAGGAAATTAAAGCAGAAATTAAACAATACCTACAAGAAAATGAAAATACAGATACAACTTACTGGAATCTGGGGGATGCAATGAAAGCCGTCCTCAGAGGAAAATTTATTACACGGAGTTCCCACATCAGGAAAACAGAATGAATACAAATAAATAACCTGATGCTACACCTCAAACAGCTAGAAAAAGAAGAGAAGTCAAGCCAAAAGCCTAAAGAAGAGAGGAAATTATAAAAATCAGAGCAGAAATCAACACAATAGAGACTAAGAAAACAATTCAAAAAATCAATGAATCAAAGAGTTGGTTCCGTGAAAGAATATATAAAATTGATAAGCCCCTAGCCAACCTTATTAAAAGACAGGAAAGAAAAGCTCAAATTCATGAAATAAGAAATGGAAAAGGTGAAATCACTACAGACTCTAGAAATACAGATTATCAACACCTATTTGGAAAACCTCTACTCTCAAAGGTTTGATAACACAGAAGAAATAGACAGATTCCTAGAAACATATGAAGTAACAAAGCTAGATCAAGAGGATGTAAAACTGCTGAATAACCCAATCTCTAGTAATGAAATTGAAAACGTAATCAAGTCCTTACCTACAAAGAAGAGCCCATGCACAGTCGGATTCACTGCAGAATTCTACAAGAAGTACAAAGAAGACCTAATGCGGACACTCCTCAAACTATTCAATGAAATTGAAAGGGAAGCAATCCTTCCTAAGTCATTTCTGGAAGCAAATATTACTCTAGTACCAAAACCTGAGAAAGACCCAACTAAAAAAGAGAACTACAGACCAATCTCCCTAATGAACACAGATGCAAAAATCCTCAATAAATTATTGGCAAATAGGATACAGCAAGTCATCAAGAAGCTTATACACCATCACCAAGTGGGATTCATCCCAGGCATGCAGGATTGGTTCAACATACATAAATCAATAAATGTAATCCACCATATCAATAAAGCCAAAAGTAGGAATCACATGACCATTTCTATAGATGCATAAAATGCCTTTGATAAAGTCCAACATTCATTCATGATAAGAACTTTACAGAAAATTGGAAAATTGGTCTTTACCTCAATATAATAAGGCCATCTATGACAACCCAACATCCAGTTTGCAATGTGTGATTGTGAAAGGAAAGATTTCTTAAAAATAACAAGGAACCAGGAAGAAACAATACAAAGGTTAGAAGATGACAAGAGGATCTATAACTTAAGAATAAAAAATTGAGTGAAGAAACAGTGGTATATAAAAATGAATTACAAATATTATTCACAGATATAATTAAGGAAAACTTCCCAAGCATAGGAAAAGGAAATGATATTCAGATATATGAGGCATACAACCCCAACCAGCTATAAACAAAACAGGTCTACACCAAAATATATAATCATCAAGATCCCAGAAATTCAACACAAGAACAGAATATTAAAAGCTGTCAGAGAAAAGAAACAGATCATCTATAAAGGAAAGCCCATCAAAATCACAACAGACTTCTCGACATAAACCATCAAATCAATAAGAGCTCAAAGTGAAGTAGTCCAGGACCTCAAAGAAAATAATCTCCAACCCAGATTTATGTACCCTGAAAAACTACCTCTCAAATTAATGGACAAACAAGATGCTTCCATGACAAAGTGGAACTGGGCGAGTTTGTGACCACCAATCCAACCCTACAAAAAATATTGAAGGACATTCTAGAGAGACAGAAAAAAAGCATCAAGGTTTCAGAAACAGTGGCCTCAATGAACAGGGCAGACAGTTGAGTGAAGGGAAAAAGTAGATAACAAATAGCAGAAAAAATAGCATAGCAGAGATGAGACAGAGAAGGTTGGCTATAATCACTAAAATAGATGGCCTTGATACACTAACAAAAAACAACACAGGCAGAGTGGATCAGGAGATAGGGTTCATCGAGATGCTCTGTATGAGAAATATAATCCACCTGAAAGAGGCTTTATGGACTGAAAGTCAAAGATGAGAAAATAATGTTCTATGTGATAGGGAACCAGAGAGAAATAGAGGTAACTTGCCCAGTAGCTGCACATAGGCTGGAAAGACATGACACTTTTGTGCAGTGGAAAAATACTCAACTATAAGGAAGAAGAACCTTGAGGCTTTTATAAGTAAAGGAATACAACTTAAGATCATGCTGAGGGGTAAAAAGATGTAGAACCACTTAGGTAAATAGCTGGCTGCTTCCCTAATCTAAAAACTAAAGGAGTTAATGGATACAAAATGTACAGTGCACCCTGTGAAAGTAAAATTGTCTAAAAAGGGAAGGCAGAGGACATTGTTAATATTGTATCATGATTGAAAACCCACATTGTTCTCATTGCTCTGTGTAGTTTGGTTATATTCCGTTCTAGTCTTTCTACTTGTATTAGATTTGAGGGCACAGACAGCTATTCCAAAAATAGCAGGATATACTACAGTAACCATCTTTAATTACCTATTAACTTACTCTGAAGCCCTGTAATACTCACACTGTCTTATTATGACTGACCTTGTTTGAATCTAGTTTGTTAGATTGCTGTCTTGTCTTGACTGATTTTATTCACATCTGTTATGTTTGATAGTATCAATTCTGAGAGTACATGTGGCTACTCTGAAGATGATAAGATTCACTAGGATACCCATTCTGGTTTGACTATTACCTGCATTTGGAGTCCTATAACGTTTCCAATGCTTGGTTTTTATTGGTATTGTTCTGTACTGCTATGTTCAATTTTACTATGCCTGATGATATAAACTATTCTATTGAGGATAACAAGAGACATCATAGTAACCATTATAGATCAACCTTGTATTGTGGTTTTAATCATGTACTATGTTCATCCTTTTGTTTTGAATGACCCCATTTTGTTTTCCTTCTCATTTGGTTTTATTGTTTTCAAAATAAAAAATAAAGTAAGGTTGGGCACTTTTATACAATGGAGTACTACTCAGCTATAAAGAATGATCACACTGAAATATTTATAAATAAATGAATGCAACTTGAGACCATACTCATATGTGAAATAAATCAAACTCGTGTGTAAATACTGTAATTGTCTCCCTAGTGTAAGAAATGGTAAGAGTACATAAGATACAAAATCATCAATAAATACAGTGAAACAGTAAGAATATGCTCAAAGGAGAAAAAAATAACATCACAGAGAAAAGGAGGAAAAAGAAACATGAATGAAAAGAAAAAATATCTGAATTTGTATAAGCACATAGTATAGCTAAGATGATTCTACTACAAATTCTATAAGTTCTTGGAACAAAACAATTAACATTCATAGGATTGGAACAGTTTGGCATGTTTGTGTCTGGTATTCTGAGGAACTCTTTTGAAGATCATGATGTGCAGTAACAACGTTAGTTATGTCCCCACCACTTGTTTTGCAGGCCTATATTTTCATTCTGTTGGGCTCTTTGTTATTGTTATTTACTTGTCTTTTTTGTTTTTAGGTTTCCTAGTAATTTGTTTTGTTTTGATTTGATTTGTTTTTTCCCCTAATACAGAAAGGTTAGGTATATATGTAGAGGCTTGTACATGCATAGAACTTCTCCTAAACAGTTTACGAGAATTGAGTATATTATGCATGATAGAATGAACACCTACTTTGAAGAAAAAGAAACATTAAGGTATCCATTGTGATTCCATATTGTCATACTGTGAAATCCAGTAATGCTTTTATTCTCTGTTTAAAGTGGTTTTAGTCTGTTTTGTATTATTTAATTTCATCATACATGAAGGTGTAAACAGCTATTTTGAAGAGAACAAGAGACATTACAATAGCCATTAGTGATTTACTTATTCTCTGGTTTTGAAGGCCTGTAATGCCTTCATTACTCTGTTTTGAACAGTTTTATGCTACTTTGTTTTGTAGGAATTCACTGTGTGTGAAGATATAGAAAACTATTTAGAAGAAAACAAGAGACATTATGGTAGCCACTGTAGATCTCCTGCTGTCTTGCTTTGAAATCTATGTCACTTACATTGTTTTCTTCTAACCTGCTTTGTTCTGTTTTACTGTTTTCTTTTACCTTCTTCAAAATAAAATAAAATAATAATAAATTTTGAGGTATATGTACAATGGAATATTATTTGGCCATCAAGAGAATGAAATCGTGTTTTTTGCAGAAAAAAAGATGGAACTGAAGGTGATCGTGTTAAGTGAAAATATATCTTTCAGAAAGACAAATATGGTATGTTTTCCATAATGTGCAGAATCTAAAACATTACATGAAAGTAGAAGAAAGACTATTATTTGATCACAGAGAAGAAATAAAGAGGAAAAAATAAAAGTTGTAATGAAGGCACTGTTGTGAATGGGAAAAGTTATTAAGTATGTCATTAAGTTATTATGATGCTGACATGAATTTATTGAGTAACAATGTGTGCAGTACACTACATTACTGGAAAAAATCAAGCTACAAAATTCTATACAGGAAAATCATAATTTTTTATTTTCAAGAATGAGTTAATGTAGAAATATGAAATCTTTGAGAATAGTATTCACTAACTTTTTAATGGCTCTGAGAATGAGAGGCTGAGCATATTTTCTCTTAACAGTATTTTTGACTTGACTCTACTATGAAACATTGTAAGCAGAAGAAAATAAACTCTCTGTGCATGAGGTGATTGGTACATTACTTATCTTGATTGTAGCAATCATTCACAGCGTATAGCTATCCTAAAACGTGATGATGTGCAGCTTAAATATATTTGATTTTCTCAACTATATTCCATAAAAACATTTAAAATTATTATATCTTCCAAAAGAATTAAACGGATTGTCCTCATAGAAGGACTGTACATGTCCTTCACAATGCTATTGTCTTAAAATTGTATTTTCTGTAACTTTCCCATCCATACTGGTCTTCTGTTGATTACTATGCATACTTCTACTTTCACTCTCCTTTTAACTTTTGCAATTCATCACACATAACACATGTTTGTATTTTGCTTTTATTCCCACTCTGAGTATCTTGGACTTTTACCAAGGCATTTTGAATACTAATCTTTTATATAGTTATTGACATAATTATTTTATGTATACTCTTATTATATGTTCCTACTTATACCAACTGTTCTATAAAGCTTGATTGGCTTGCTTGTTTGTTCATTTCTTTATTTTAAAAAGCATTTTTAGGTCTAGAGCAAACTCTTCAATTTTTAAACAGAAATTTTAGGTTTATAGCAAACTGGAGAGGTAAATACAGAGATTTCCCTCAAATCCCAGACTCCACCCATGTGCAGTCTACCTCATTACCAACATTTTACCCTGGTGCTGCATTTGTGACAACTGACTATTGGGAGAACATCCTGCAAACAGAAATGAAAGTACATGCACAGGCACACACACACACACGTAGCTACACACTGAACTCTCAACATAAAGATCCTAGTTTCAATATTACTCAAAATTCTCAGAAATTAGAAATAGCTTGAATGCTAACAGATTAGGAAATCTGGTGTATTCACATAATATAGTATTATGAACGTGAGACAGGATTTTTAGGAGCCCTAGGGAAAATGAGGCAAAAAACACTGAACAGTTGTTTACATCCCCTCACTTTCCCAAAAGAAAACCACTAAATATAAAAAAAAACAACTTACCTTGATAGGCTGGCAATGATTTTCCAGGAAAACAAGTACTTTGTATAGCCTGCATGTGAATAAACATCTATCCAACCTTATCAGACACCAATGAGAAATACATATGGTAAATCCAAATTGAAAGGACACAATAAGCAAGCAAATCTATTTCACTTGCATATCCTCAGAAGACTGAGACAAGTATATAAATGATATTCCTGAGAGCATTGTATGCACTAGGGGGAAAGTGAGTAACCTGCCAGGAGGCAAAAGGGAAATCACTCAAGTAAATGTGTTCAACAGCTACCTGTAACGGACCAAAGAAAAGTAGCCAGCTGAAATGATGATAGAAATTAATACAACCTGATAGTCATGTATGATTAAGAAAACAACTTAGAAACTCTTGTGTGAAGCAGGACCACATTTTTATTTTTCTGTCTCCTCTGCATTGAGGAGAAAGAGAAGCCCAGGCAAAGTGTGCATGATTTCGCCTGGTCGGGACAGCCAGAAATTCTGGAGAGCTAGGAAGCTGACACACTGCTTACTTCCCCCATGCCCAAACTGTTTCTCAAGTCCATGGTCATTTCTGTCTGTCAATTTGGACCATGCAGACCACATGTGTCCAAACGTTTTCTTTATCTTTTGGTTTACAGTGAGTAAAGAGAAATGGTCTTGGGTTTCATTTTAAGTCTATAATATAGCTAATGTATATAAATATCAAAACTGATTTACATTTTCCTTTTAACTTTTTTTAAAGGGACAACATAAACATAAAACTAATAAGATAGCCTGGTTTGTGAAACTAACTCATCTATACCTGATCCAGTGAAAGTGGTTACAATTTTCAGTGAGTTTTCAAGATGCTTCTCAGGAAATTTTGATGTACTTTTATGCTTTCTGTGTTCCATCCCTGTAAATAGTTCACAAAGGCCCTGCCTGTGGTGAGCACAGGGTGTAGAGTTATCACTGCGCTGTGTCCTCGCCTACAGAGCTCCTCTGTCACTTATACAATCTGTGCCAGAGCACTGTGCAGTCAAGTCATGAAAAACAGTGCCAAAAATCACATAAAAATGCTAAAAGTATATTTTCTTGTGGGGCTGTTTGCAGAGCCATTTATAGCCTTCAGGCCATGAATTAAACACACTTGCTTTTCAAAAGCTCCCAGCCTAGCACTTTACTTTCAAAATGATCTTGACCTGAGCCAGTGCCTCGAATTCTTTTCTTCACACAATACTCCCTAAGCATGTCTAGTGGGACTTGTATTTGTCTAGTGGAATAACAGGGACTTTTATTCAGGTAGGTCTTCTTCCTGTCTCTTAACTTGTCTGAGAGGGATTCTAAGAAGTCAGTATTTGTTGGCCCCAGAACAATCTTAGAGAAAAATCATGCAAGAACTTTTCCCAGAGGTCTCAGTTCCACCACATAGCTATGCAAGCAAAACTCTCATACTCAGCCCAACAACCCTCATGAGCTCAGGATTCGATGAGCAAGCCACTCGATATGCAGCTTCAGCCCTGCTTCATCAATAACAACATAGCCTCTGCTGCAAGATTAATGTTGCCTACCCAGGTTATAGCTACCTTTACAATAGTTACAAGATTTATGTGCAGCGGGACTGAAAGCACCCATTTGTTACTCATCAGCAAACAGTTATACAACTAGTGCCAAGTGCTGGATATTGAAAAGCAAGCGTGGTGGGCATCCTAAACACCTTCACAAACTTACAGCCATATGATATTGTGCCTATGCCTTGTTTCAACCAGGTTGATCACATTAGCCTGAATCTGTCTGAGAAATACACATAAAGGAAAATCATTTAAGGACAACAGCATTCATGTTTCTTATACTTAAAATGTCCATGAGCATTCTCACATTTTAACTCAGTAGAGCAAATATAGAATTGGAAACACTGTGTAGAACTTTTTGTCTGAAGGTTTCCAAATGTGTACTCAGTGGAGCCCACTGTGAGATACAAAGATGCAGGGAGGAATAAACAACCAGAGCAGTCACATTTTATGGTTTACCTCAAAGTGTAGTGCAAACCCAAACATGGAAGACATACCACACAATATTACGGTTTTTTTGATGTTGTTGTTGGTTTGTTTGTTTTGTTTTTGTCGTTTTCCTTTTTTATCGGTACCGGGGATCGAACACGACTGCCTGCTTGCAAGGCAGGCGCTTATGCCGCTGAGCTAAATACCCAGCACAATATTACGTTTTTTAAAGAACACTAGATTCAAAGAAGCTCACATGGCACCATAAAATTGAACAACAGCCCTAACCCACAAACCATAATGGTTAATGCTACACGTTTCCTTTCCAAGTCCACAGTGACCCCTCAAAGTCAGACACCTCTTACCATACAGGCCACACTTGTGCTATGAGACAAACCATTGACATGGTGTCCACGTTTTTAGGCCAGTCTTGGCTGAAGCATAGCCAGCAGTCATTCCCTGTCAGTTCTGATGATAACTGGAGTGTTGTTTAGTTACACTTGTACACAAGGACCCCTCATCCAAAGTGCTCACACACCACCAATACAAAACTCATTTTCACATTGGGACAATATCTTCTTCTAGGTACCTGCCACCTAGCTTCTGGCTGTTCATGAAGAACCTCGTAGTAGAATATCCTAATGACCCTAGTCATCTTCATAATGAGGGCAAATCCACTGACTTCAGAAATTCTACTTGAGTGGCAAAATGACTCCTGAGACAAAGATCTTCCAGGCTATGCTTGAAAAGGAAAAAATGAAGGCCTACAAACAAGCAAAATCATATAAAAATGATACACATGAGCATACACAAATATAAATGTATATGTATGTTATGCATATGTAATCATACCCAAAAACACATTTAATATGCATACAGGTGTGGCAATATATATGAAAAAGTAGATACACAGTTAGAGAGAACTATTGCATATAGAAATTTAGAGATAGACAGTTTCAAAAAGCTATCTTGACAAATATTACCGATTCTAACTGAATTTACATTTAAAAATATTTTAAAAGCCTTTAATATAGCCTATAGTGTCTCTGACAAATGAGACCATAAATTCCAGAAATAGACAACTGAGCCATGTAACTGAAACAAAGCCCAGAACTCCAAACTTCAGACTCTTGTCACTGACAGATAAACTCAGAGCTGCATTGAGATCTTATTATTGATCTTTCCCCAAAACCCACTGTAACCTGCCACCATACTAAGATATTGTCCTGCCTCTATTGCAAGAATTCCCTGGAAAGAAAGTACCTAAGCTTACAAGAGTGAGCATTCAAAAGACAACTCTAATTATGAGATCACTTTCTTTTACTGACCTGAAATTTGTCCAGTGTTGTTTTCACGACTTCTAAGAGAGATAGAAAGTTTTCAGTATAGCAAGCATACATTTTCTGTGTGTGTGTGTGTGTGTGTGTGTGTGTTGTGTGTGTGTGTGTGTGTGTGTGTGTATCCAAACTTTCAGAAACCATGTGACTTTGGGTACATCACTTAATATCTCTGAGTGTTTCATTTTAGAATGTGTAAATATAAGTCCCACGCAGGATGTACAATTTGCAGTGTGATAAGCTAAATAAATCCCTCTATGCATGCCTTGTAATATGGTAAGGTATGGATTAATAATGTTGCCTTTTATTTTCTCTTTCAATGTATAGGTACCAGACATTCTGCTACCAAGTAATAGTCTCAAATAATTTCAGGGTAGCTATGGTGTGTCTTTACCCTACCTCTTCATTATTTTACAACTCAGCTAGCAGTTCATTGCACTATAAAGATTCTTCTTTCTGACACACTCCACAGTACCAAAGCTGGAGATCCTCTCAAAACTAATTCCTCTCCATCTAACCCATTATAACACACAGGGACATATAAAACTCTGATCTCACGGATTCTGGGATGAGTGGAGCAGCAGTGAGATTTCTGGAGAGAAAGGACCAAAACCAAATAATGTGAGCTGATACCAATCCCACTAATTCCAGTCCCCATTATGTCCTCGTGAGTTCTTAAGCACCACTTATGATCAGTGCATAGGTAATTAAGAACTCATACCTGCAAAGCCAGAGTCCTAACATGTAAGGCCAGAGGGAGGTGGAGATCAGACACTTTGGGGCCTCAAGGAGAACGCCAATGCTTTGGAGACTTTAGTGTAGTCCAGAAATACATCTGAGTGTTCCAGGCTACAGTGTAAAGTCACATGTTGGAAGTTTGGGCAAATGATTCAGCATATAGAATTTAATGGGAATAAGGTGGCAATTGGTTTCTCAGTAAGTCATCCTAGCACTGTGCCACCAATACAATTGTCATATTACATTTCTCTCATGGATAAGACAAAATACTCAACATAAACTGCAAGGGGAACAGGTTTATTTAACTCACCATTTGCACAGGTTTCAGTCCATAACTGGCTGACTCGAAGGCTGGGTGAAATGACAGACAGGCATTGCAGAGGGAAAATAGTTCATAACAGGCAGGAGACAGCAAAACCAAGCCAGGGACAACCATGGCTCTTTCTAGCTCTTATATTTTACCTAGGTTACTCACGACAGGAGTCACTCACATCCATAATCCTAAAGCCCTTGATCTTAGCATTGCACCATGAATCAATCCCAGTGTCACACATTCTAGATCCAGCCACCTCTGAAAAAGCCACATTTATGTCTGCGTGAGGCTTTGGGGAAACATTTAGACACATACCATGACAACAAAGTTCTCAGAGACCCAGTAGTTTTCTGCAACACCTTATTTCACATGGGGTATATTTTTACAGTATCTTGGAATTATCTGATCTTTTTACATACATGTCTTACATTGTTCTTCAGTTATTAATTGGAAGCAGAAGCCCAGTGTCAGAGGGGTAACTATACCTAGTCTGTCACACCAACGCAAGATAATAGAAGATACACTACAATAATTAGCAAGCAGAAGTTAGACATAAAGAAATTTTTAACAGCAATTTTACAATCATATACTGGACGTTTTGGTACATAATTCAGCACCATCCCTCTTACCTACCACAAAATAAACATTGTCCACATCCTCCATAGATGTGGGAAGAAAGTACATAGCATGAAACCCTGAGAAAATTGAGAAGCTAGACTTCCGGGAGAACATGGCAGACAGATAGCAGCAGCTACAGAGGCTCTCTGAAACACCCAGCTTAGAATTCAGGAATGGTGCTGAGTAAGGAATCATAAGCAAGAGGAGATATGCACCAGTGACCCAAGAACGAACTGGGCTGAGAGAAACCAACTGGGAATGCAATCCTGGTGCTATAACAGGAACAGATAAAGCCTCGGCGTGGAAGCTGGAGCCCGCACCACTGGAAACCATGATTTGGGTTTCCCGCCGCCGCCGCTGCATCTGCATCGGATCAGCAGGGAGAGAGATGAGCAGAAGCTCTGAGAACGGGAATTGGTGAATGGAGTTGAGAATGGGTCAGGCGGGGAGCCGTGCATCCAGCTCCAGTGAGTGAGGGAAAACTGGGTCTCTTCCAGGGTCTAGGAGACTCCAACAGAGGACATTCTGGGACCGGGCAGACTTGCGGGAACAGGGCACTGCAGTGACTTCAGTCACCAATCTGCCTCTCAAGCGGGATTGGTGAGCAGTGCCTAGTCCACGTGACGCTGCTGGCTGAGACCAAGTAGGCTAGCACAGCCCAGGTTCCAGCTCCTGAAGGTGACCTGGAGGGGCGGGCCCCGCATAGACTACCTGGTCGGCAACTTCCTGGTGCACTGCGGTGGGTGGGAACACCTAGCTGGTGCAATTCAATCAGACTGTGGCTGACAGGGAAGGAAGCTGGGCCTCCTATATACGCTTGCATATATAAGGAACAAAGAATATGGGAAGAGGCAGCAACAAGAAAGGGTCCTCGGCCCCCAATCCTGAGAAAGAGGCAACAGCAGACACAGCACCAATAGATATAAAGTGCTATCACAAGAGCCTCATAGACAGGTTCAGGAATAAAGTTATTAATGGCCTGAAGCTAGACATAAGCAGAATAGTTAGAGAAATGCTAAGCACCACCCAAGAAAAAACAGATGGTGGAATGGAAGAACAGAAAAAGAGGGGAGAATTGTTTAATGGAGAAAATAGAGAAAGCATAGAATACATGAAGCAGGTTCAAAGAGAATACAGGAAACTAAAAAATCTATCGAAAACTGGCATAACAGCTTGAAACTAAGGACAGATTATCTGAACTGGAGGGCAGATTTGTAATATGGGAGCATGAAATGAAAAACTTCTTAAAAGTATCAAAGAAACAAACAGCAATAATACAAAGACTAGAAGATGATAAGAGGATCCATAACTTAAGAATTAAGAACATAAAAGAAGAAGTAGGGACACAAACAAATGAACTACAAAAGCTACTCACAGAAATAATCCAGGAGAATTTTCCTAATTTAGCAAAAGGTAAAGATACTCAGTTGTATGAAGCATGCAGGAACCCAGCCACCTACAACGCAAACAGAACAACACCCAGGCATATAATAATTAAAATTCCAGAAATCCAATACAAGAACAGAATATTAAAAGCCACCAGAGACAAGAAACAGATCACTTACAAGGGAACACCCATCAGAATTACAGCAGACTTCTCAGCACAAACCATCAAATCATGAAGAGCGTGGGGGGAAATAATTCAAGCTTTGAAAGATAATAATCTCCAGCCATGATTGATATATCCTGCACAACTATCCCTGGAAATTGATGGAAAAACAAGGTGCTTCCAGGATAAAGAGGAACTAGGGGAATATGCAACCACCAATTCAACTCTACAGAGAATACCGCAAGATATTCTAAAAAAGAAAAATATGAAGAATCCAGAAGTAGCGGCAGAGAGGCCACAATGAATGGAGCAGAAAACAAAATGAAGAAGACAAACTGACAACTAATGACAGAAAAAGAGCTCAACAGAAATGAGGCAGAGAAGATTGGATGATAGGAACATCTATTTTGGAGAAAATGGCATCTTAAGAGGTAATACTGATTTAGTATCATCTTGTGTTGAAGTCTCATCAAGCTTTTGTTCTTCTGTCTCCATTGGTCTAAACAGGTGGTATCTTATTGGATTTTATTATATATGACAGTATAAGCAAAACCTTTTATAGACAAGGAGATTATACAGAAACCATTGTTTATTATCTGTTAGTTGATTCTAAATACCCTGTAATACTGTCATTCTCTTGAATGGTTTTACATTGTTTTGATATATTTGATGCTACAGTATACGAAGTTATGCTCAAAGATTTCAAGGAAAGAGACAATATGGTAACTACTTTTATGTCGGGATAATCTTGTGGTGAAACACTATTTTGCTTAAATGGTTATGTTTTGATCTGCACGGATTTGCTGTTATGCCCTCTTTTATCTCAATCTCCATTTTATTATTTACTTTTTTATCCTTTTAATTAAGGGAAAAATAAATTTTAAAATAGCAGGATATATTATAGTAACCCACTTTGACTTTCCATTATCTTGATTTAAAGCCCTGTATTGCTCTCACCATCTTGTTTTGACTGATGTTCCTCTATTCTGCTTTTCTTAATAGTACCAGGTTCGAAAGTTTAGGCAACAGCTGTAAAGATAGTGGGATTCATTATGACGCTCATTCTGGTTGACTATTATCTACTTTTGAAGACCTATAATGTCTCCAATGTTTTGGTTTTGTTGCTTTGGTTCTTTACTGTTTTGTTCAATTTTATTATAACTAATGATATAGGCAATTCTATTAGAGATAGCGGGAGGCATTATGGTAACCATTGTTGATCACCTAGGATTATGCTTTTACATTATCTATTACGTCCACCCTTTTGATTTGACTGACTGTTCTGTTATGTCACATTTGGTTCTACTCTGTTCCAAAAAAGTAGTAAGAACTGTGGGAGCAACAAAACCCAAAATGTGTAATTGTCATTGAACAAAAGAGAGGAAAAGAAAGTGCTCTAAATGATATAACTGCATGTATATTTAAGTGTATAAGATAGATAATGATATTACTGAGTTTTGTTGGATCACTGAACAGAACTGTTTGCAGTCTCACTGTTGGAATGTCCACTTTATAAGCTTTAATTTTGTAACTTGAACAATTGTTTCTAAGATGACAAAATGTAATCCATTAACTAGTGATTTCCTACTGTTTATTTTTTTCTGTAAAGCTGTAAAACTTGTACCCTTTCTCTGCTTTTTTTTCTTTTTCTCATTAAATAAAATTAAAGAAAGAAAGTAAGAAAGAAAATTGAGAAGCTAAAGTATAAACTTTGGCCTGTGTCAACAAAATGCAATGGAAAAGAAAATAGCCTTTACAATATGAGGAAAGTTTCACATTTACAATACACTCAGTGCCCTGTTTTCAGCAAAAAATTATGGAGAATAAAAAGAAATACTAAGGTATTACCCACTCACAAACAAATGAAATTTACATAAAACATTTTTGAACATCCTAGACATTGGCTAGACTAACCAAAGATTTTAAATCCACCATATTTAAAATGCTCAAAACACTGAAGTGAACTGACAAATAACTAAATGAAACCAGACGTGATGTACAACAAAGTAAAGAATATTCATAAAAACAAAAAGTTTTACTTCTGGAGCTTAAAGGCTTATAATAGTTGAAATGAAAAATTCACTAACAAAGTTCAACCACAGATTTGAGCAAACAGAGGAAAAGAACTAGTGAAATTTTCAGAAAAATGCAATAACCCAGTCTGAGAAATGAAAGGAATAAAGAAAAATGAACAAAGCCTAAGGGTCCTATAGAACACTATCAAGAATATACAGAATGGGAATATTTCTGCAAGCAGGGAGGGATCCCAGGTTCCTGAGGCACCTTGGCCTGTGCCCAGCCGCGCCTAGCCATCGGTGTGCAGAGGAGGAGCTGGGCGGATCCGGAGTGCCTGCAGAAGCCCCTTCCTTTGTCTGGAGGAGTGAATATTTCTGCAAGCAGGGAGGGATCCCAGGTTCCTGAGGCACCTCGGCTTGTGGTGAGTGGCCAGCACAGTCTGCCTAAATCTCAGACTGTTCCGGACCCCTCAGGCTTCTGGGTGCAGTGAAGTGGAGCAGTGGGTTAGACGCCACTATAGCCGCCTCCCCATCCCGGCTACACCTGGAGGTCTGTGGAGCTCACTGGGTGGGCGGGCCTACACTATCCCCCGAGCCCAGCCGCGCCTAGCCACCTGGGTGCAGAGGAGGAGCTGGGCAGATCCGGAGTGCCTGCAGAAGCCCTTTCCTTTGTCTGGAGGAGTGAATATTTCTGCAAGCAGGGAGGGATCCCAGGTTCCTGAGGCACCTCGGCCTGTGGTGAGTGGCCAGCACATTCTGCCCAAATCTCAGACTGTTCCAGTCCCCCCAGGCTTCTGGGTGCAGTGAAGTGGAGCAGTGGGTTAGAGGCCACTACAGCCACCTCCCCATCCCAGCTACACCTGGAGGTCTGCGGAGCTCACTGGGTGGGGGGGCCTACACTATCCCCCACCCCCAGCCCATCCGCGTCTAGCCATCTGCGTGCAAAGGAGGAGCTGGGCGGATCCGGAGTGCCCGCAGAAGGCCCTTCCTTTGTCTGCAGGACTGTGGATATCTCTGCAAGCAGGGAGGGATCACAGGCTCCTGAGGCACTGAGGCCTGTGGTGAGTACCCTAACCCGGCTGCGATTCAAGAGCTGTGGATCTACCGAGGGGCAGGTGGGCGCACAGTGTCCCTGAGGCCCAGCTTGTCTGGAACCCTGGAGTTCTGAACAAGCAGAGGACGGCCATTGGTTCTGCAGGCCCAATGGCCTGGGGTAGAGTGGTGCCAGAGTCTCAGTAGCTGCAAACATAGAAGGGGATTTTCAACAGATCCTGAGGAGGCTTTCAAATAACACTTGAAACACAGAAATATAGGAAAATGACAAAATGAAAGACCAAATTACAATCTCAAACCTCCAGCCCATCTCAGGAAACCCTAGGAGGAATGTATTTAGAAGAAAATATATCCCATCCTCCTCATATATCAGACACAATAGCTACTGAAGTTGACAAGCAACTCCAGGAAGCTTTAAAGAAATTCAAACTCGAAATAATATCCCAGATAAAAGAAGAAATGATAAAAGAAATGAAAGAGATTCTAAATATATCTAAAGAAAGCACAGATAAAAAATTGTAGGAACTAAACAAAAAGATAGAATCCCTAGATGAGCAATATAAGAAACAAACAGAATACATAATGCAGATGCACAGAGATATACAGGAAATAAAAAACTCCACTGAAAGTTGTAAAAACCGCCTTAATGAAAGTGAAGATAGAATTTCAGACCTTGAAGACAGGATTGCAGCTAGTGAACAGGAAAGGAAAGATCTTTTAAAAATAACAAGGAATCAGGAAACAACAATTCAACAACTGCAAGATGATGCAAAGAAGAATAACATAAGAATGATAGGGATTAATGAAAAAGAAGGAGACAACATAAAGGATATCAAGAGGATATTTAGAGAAGCAATAGCTGAAAACTTCCCAAGCATGAGATCAGAAACTGACATCAGGATCAGTGAAGCATATAGAACTCCAAATAGTCATAACCAAAATAAAACTACACCCAGACATATACTAATCACCATCCCAGAAATCCAACACAAGAATAGATTATTAAAAGCTGTCAGATAGAAAAGACAGATCACTTATAAAGGGAAACCTATCAGAATCACAGCAGACTGCTCATCACAAATGATAAAGTCAAGAAGAGCATGGAGTGAAGTATTCCAGATCCTAAAGCAAAATGACTTCCAACCTAGACTGATATATCCTGCAAAACTATCATTTAAAATAGATGGTGAAATACGATACTTCCATGACAAAGAACAGCTGAAGAACTTCATGAACACCAAACCAAACCTGCAAAAAATATTGAAAGACAGTTTAGATACACAAAGGAAAAAACCACTAAGCAAAGCAAATAATTAAACAGAACAGAAAGATAAAGATGCAACAGCAGAGAGATAAGATGCCTACAATTAACCAACATTTCACAGTAATAACCATTAATGTAAATGGTCTCAATGCACCAACCAAAAGAAACAGACTAGCAGAATGGATCAAGAAACAAAATCCAACCATATGCTGTTTACAGGAAACCCATCTAACCCAGAAGGATACTCACAGACTGAAAGTCAAAGGATGGAAAACAATTCTTCATGCAGCAGGAATCCAAAAAAAGGCAGGAGTAGCCATTCTGTTTGCAGACAACGTGAACTTTAAACCAACAATAACCATAAAGGATAAAGAAGGTCACTACATACTCGTAAGGGGAAAACTCCAAGAGGAAGAGATAACTATCTTAAATATATACGCACCAAACTCCAGAGCGCCCAGTTATATAAAACAATTATTAACAGAAATGAAAACTCAAATAATCAGTAACACAATTGTAACAGGAGACCTTAATACGCCATTGACACAAAGGGACAGATCGACCAGACAGAAAATGAGTAAAGAAATAACAGAACTGAATCATACCTGTGAACAAATGGGTTTGATAGACATATACAGAATGTTCCACCCAACAACATCAGAATACACATTCTTCTCAGCAGTACATGGATCATTTTCTAAAATAGACCATATATTAGCTCACAGAACATATTTAAACAAGTGCAAAAGAGCTGAAATCATCTCTTGCGTGTTATCGGATCACAGCGCTCTGAAATTAGAAATTAACGATAAAAGATATTGCAAAAATCCCAAAAACACATGGAAACTGAATAACACACTCTTGAGTAATCAGTAGTCACAGAAGAAATTAAAGAAGAAATCAAACAATACCTAAAAGAAAATGAAAATGCAGATACAACTTACTGGAATCTGTGGGATGCAATGAAAGCCGTCCTGAGATGAAAATTTATTGCACTGAGTTCCCACATCAGGAAAACACAATGAATACAAATAAATAACTTGATGCTACACCTCAAACAGCTAGAAAAAGAAGAGCAAGTCAAGCCCAAAGCCAAAAGAAGAGAGGAAATTATAAAAATCAGAGCAGAAATCAATGCAATACAGACTAAGAAAACAATCCAAAGGATCAACAAATCAAAGAGTTGGTTCTTTGAAAGAATAAATAAAATCGATAAGCCCCTAGCCAACCTTATTTAAAAAAGGGAAGAAAAAGCTCAAATTCATGCAATAAGAAATGAAAAAGGAGAAGTCACTACAGACCCAATAGAAATACAGAAGATCATCAACACCTATTTCGAAAACCTCTACTCTCAAAAGTTTGATAAAACAGAAGAAATAGACAGATTCTTAGAAGCTTATGAAGTGCCAAAGCTAGATCAAGAGGATGTAAAATTGTTGAATAACCCAATCTCGGTTACTGAAATTGAAAATGTAATTAAGTCCTTACCCACCAAGAAGAGCCCAGGCCCAGATGGATTCACTGCAGAATTCTATAAGAAATACAAAGAAGACCTAATGCCGACACTCCTCAAACTATTCAATGAAATTGAAAGGGAAGCAATCCTTCCTAAGTCATTCCTGGAAGCAAATATTACTCAAGTACCAAAACCTGAGAAAGACCCAACTAAAAAAGAGAACTATAGACCGATCTCCCTAATCAACACAGATGCAAAAATCCTCAATAAAATATTGGCAAATAGAATCCAGCAAATCATCAAGAAGATTATACACCATGACCAAGTGGGATTCATCCCAGGAATGCAAGGATGGTTCAACATACGCAAATCAATAAATGTAATCCACCATATCAATAAAGCCAAAAATAAGAATCACATGATCATTTCTATAGATGCAGAAAAAGCCTTCAATAAGGTCCAACATTTATTCATGATAAAAACTTCACAGAAAATTGGAATAGATGGTCTTTACCTCAATATAATAAAGGCCATTTATGACAAACCAACAGCCAGCATCATACTAAATGGCCAAAAATTGAAAGCCTTTAACTTAAAATCAGGCACAAGACAAGGATGTCCTTTATAACCACTCCTATTTAATATAGTACTGGAAGTACTAGCCAGAGCAATTAGGCAAGAAAGAGAAATAAAAGGGGCAAAGATAGGAAAAGAAGAAGTTAAGTTGTCATTGTTTGCAGATGACATGATACTCTACATAGAAGACCCGCTAAGCTCCATTGAAAGACTCTTAGATTCAATAAATAAATTCAGTAATGTGGCTGGATACAAAATCAATACTCAGAAATCAATAGCATTCCTATAAACAAACAACAAAATCACAGAGAGGGAAATAAGAGAAACTGGACTATTCACATTAGCAAGCAAAAAATGAAATATTTAGCAATTACTCTTACGAAAGAAGTGAAAGACTTATACAGTGAAAACTATAATACACTGAAAAAGGAAATTGAAGATGATCTCAGAAAATGGAAAGACATCCCTTGCTCATGGATAGGAAGAACAAACATAGTGAAGATGGCCATTCTCCCAAAACTCTTATACAGATTCAATGCAATCCCAATAGAAATACCATCAACATACCTTATAGATCTAGAGAAATCACTCCTAAATTTCATCTGGAACCAGAAGAGACCTAGAATCGCAAAAGAAATTCTAAGCAGCAAAGACAAAGCAGGAGGCATCACAATCCCTGACTTGAAATTATACTACAAAGCAACAGTAGTAAAATCACCATGGTATTGAATCAACAGAGGCGAAGATCAATGGAATATATTACAAGATACAACCACAACTACAAACACACTCAACCACCTTATCTTTGATAAAGGATCCAAGCAGGTTCACTGGAAGAACGACAGTCTCTTTAATAAATGGTGCTGGAAAAACTGGCTCTCCATTTGCCGAAAACTAAAGCTAGACCCATGTCTATCACCATGTACTAAATTAAAATCTAAATGGGTCAAAGATCTGAATATTAAAAGAGAAATGCTAAATCTATTGGAAGACAAATTGGGTAGAAACCTTGGAGACATAGGAATAGGTAGGGAATTCATGAACAGGACTCAAACTGCACGGGAAATACTTCCCAGAATCAATAACTGGTACCACTTCTTATTAAAAAGTTTCTGCATGTCAAAAGAAATCTCCAGCATAGTGAAAAGAAAACCCACAAACTGGGAAAAGATTTTAGCGAACTCTCTCTCAGACAAGGGACTCTTGTCTAAAACATATAAAGAATTAAAGAAACTCAGACCTCCAAAATTCAAAGATCCAATCCAAAGATGCGCATCTGAGATGAATACGCAATTCTCAGATGAAGAAATGCAAATGGCAAATAAATACATGAAAAATGCTCATCATCATTGGTCATTAGAGAAATGCAAATTAAAACCACACTGAGATACCATCTCACTCCTGAAGGAATGGCCAGAATCAAGAAAACCAACAACAACGAATGCTGGAGAGGCTGTGGGGAAAAAGGAACTCTCCTGCACTGTTGATGGGAGTGTAGACTGGTACAGCCTTTGTGGAGGTCTGCCTGGAGGTTTCTCAAAAAGTTGGGATTGGAAATCCCATTTATTCCAGCTATTCCACTTCTAGGCATATTCCTAGAAGAACTGAAAGCATCATACCACAGGGATATATGTGCACCTATGTTTATAGCAGCACAATTTGTAATCGCCAGATCTTGGAAACAACCCAAGTGTCCATCAACTGAGGAATGGATAAAAAAGTTGTGGTATTTCTATACAATGGAGTATTATTCAGCTATAAAGAAGGATCACATTGAGATATTTATCAATAAATGGGCGCAGCTTGAGACCATACTCATAAGTGAAATAAATCAATCTCGCATGTATGAATACCGAATAGTTTCCCTAATGTAAGTAATGATTCAAATATATAAAAATATGGGATAAACATGATTCCCCATTATGTGGCCTTGAAGCCTTATAAAATTTTCACTTATTAATTAGAAAGGCTTTATTCTGGGCTTCTTGATATGGAAATATTTGAAGCTACAGTATATGAAGTTTTATCCAAATATTTTAAGGAAAAAGACAGACACTATGGTAACTACTATTCTTTAAAAAAATTATTTAGCTATTTCTTATGTTTATTTTAATTAAGGGAAAAATTTTAAAAATTAGGATATATAATAGTAACTCTTTTCGATTTCCTATTAACTTGTTTTGAAGTCCTGTAATACTCCCACGATCTTATTTTGACTGATTAGACTCTGTTCCATTCTGTGTGATAGTAGCAAGTCTGAGGGTATAGGAAACTAATTTGAAGGCAATAAGATTCACAACGATGCCCATTCTGGTTTGACTATTGTCTCCTTTGGAAGTCCTATAATGTTCACAATGCCTAAGTTTTATTGGTCTTGTTCTCTACTGTTTTGTCAAACTTTATAATATCTCATGAGATAGACAATTCCTTTTAAGGTAACAAGAGACAACGTTGATAACCATTGTTAATAACCTTGTACTCTGTTCTACATCATGTGCTATGTCTATCATTGGTTTTGACTTACAGCTTTGTTTTGCCATATTTGACTTTATCCTCTCTCCCCCCAAAAAAGTATTAAGAACTAAGGAGTAATAAAATCCAAAATGTGTAAATTTTGTTGTAAAAAAGAGAGGGAGGAAAAAAAAAGAGCTCTAACGGATATAACAGCAAGTGTGTTTAGGGGTGTTAAATAGCTGACTATATTAATGTTTTTGGATCATCGAACACAGCTGTTTGCAGTCTCTCTGTTTGAATGTCTACTTTGTATTCTTTGATACTGTGATTTGAGCAACTATTTCCAAGATGATAATATGTAATCTATCAACAGGTGATTTCTTACTGTTATGTTTTTTTTTTTTGGTAGTTCTGTATTATGTGTAACCTTACACTGCTTTGTTTTGTTTTGTGTTTTTCTCTTTTTCCTCTTAAAAAAAAGAATATACAGAATGGAAGTTTGAGATACAGAAGAAAGAACCAAAAGCATTTCCAATAAACTATGGCGCCAAACTTCCCAAGTCTGATGAACTATAAGAATATACAATCCCAATAAGCTCAAAGTTTCTAGGCAGGTTAAATTCAAAACTCAGAAGAATACTTACTACAAGAAACTGTTAAAACACAAAGAGAAAATCTTTTAAACAGCAAACAGAAGAGACTCATCCCAGAAAACGATTCTCAGTTAACCTCACATCAGAAACCTTAAAGGCCAACAGCAGTGGGATGATGTCCTTACAATATAGAAAGACAAACCTGTTGGGCAACGGATATAGCTCAGTGGCACAATGCCTGCAGGCAAGCCAAGGCTGTAAATTCAATTCTTGGTACCAAGAAAAAAGAAAAAGAAAGCTGTCAATCAAGGATTCTTCATCTAAAAAATCTGTCCTTCAACACCAATGATAAGCCAGGGGTGGGGGTAGATGCCTGTAATCCCAGGACTCTAGAAGGCTGCGGCAGGAGAAACCTAAGATCTTTGCATTTGCTGTATGTTTTCTGTTTGTTTCTTACATTGTTCATCCAGGAATTCTATGTTTTTGTTTAGTTCCTCCAATTTTTTAGCTGTGTCTTCTTTAGCTATAAGCATCTCTTCCATTACTTTTATTATTTCTTCTTTTACCTGGGAGACTATTTCTAGTTTGAATTCCTTTAAAGCTTCCTGGAGTCACTTCCTTATTTCAGTTGCTATTATTTCAGATATTTCAGATGTGTGGCATATATTTTCTTCTATGTTCATAGCTCCTAAGATTTCTTGGGACGGGCTGGAGGTTTCAGATTGCATTTTGGTCTTTTGCTTTGTTATTTTCCTATATTTCCATGCTTCAAGTGTTGTTCCAAGGCTTCCCCTGGATGTGTTGGAAATCGTCTCCCATGCCCTAGACTCCTGGGACTGAATGAAAGTTGCTGAGCCTGGTCCAGTTAGGCCCTCAGGCCCTCCCGTTCCACCTTCTGTGTTTCCAGTAGCTGGGCAGCACTGTGGATGATAGGGAGAAGCTCTCCCCGGGTGAAGACCAGTGTCCTGGAACTCACTTCACCTGCTCTCAAATCCTGTATTTAAAGGTCACTGGGCATAATATAGTTGGTCTACAAAACCTCCCATAGGTAGTCTAGTGTGCCTGGGCTCTGAGCAGGTCCTTGAGCTCTGGATGAAATGATCTTAATGTCTCCCTAGGGTTAGGGATGGCGTGGATTCACTCCAGATGCCAGCTGAGCTTCCCGGTTTGGAGAAGGTCACTGGTCGTGTCCTGGGCAGGCCCCAATTTACTGAAATCTTGTAACAATGTAAAAAATAAAGAGAAAGACAGGATGTAGCTCAGTTCAAAGACCCTGGGTTCAACCTCTAGTACCACCAGAAACAATCAAACAAAAGGACAAATACAGCTATGCCAATGTTTTTATATATGCCATCCTATAAGAAATGCCTAGGCAGTATGGAGAGAACTAATTAGTGAAAAACACATGACATAAAAAACAAGTAGCACAATGTCAGAAATAAGCCCTTCATTATCAGTAATCATTTTAAATGTAAATAGTTTAAACTTGACAAAGATTTAAAGAATGATTTCAGAAATATGATCCAACCATTCAGTATTCAAAATACGCAAGTGCATAGAGAAAAAAGATTAGCAGTACAGTGTGCAGGAGGCTTATAAAAGAGGAAATGGGGAGAAATTATTGAATATTTACATGATTTTCTAAGGTGCTAGAAAAATTTGGAAATTTTAATGCACATTTTGAATAGTATGCTTTAAAATAGTTAAACATGCAATACATTATCTTCACCTCAGTTTTTTAAAATGAGTCATAAATGTGTTTAACATCATCCCTTATTAAATTTAACAATGCAAATATTACATGAAAAATGTGTTAGATCATACATCCAGATATTAAAGCTAAGTATCAATGAGTGAAGAAAATCAGGTAATTTTAATTGTTTACCCTTTCCTTATGTTGCTTTTTAAATAATTTACAACTTTAGAAATTAATTGCATATTAAAATTTATAATAAAACTTTGAAACAAGTACTATGATAATAATGACTAATTCCATTTCTTTAGATGTGGTTAAAATGCTTAAATTGATAGGATTAACTAAGAATGAGTAGAATATGAAGCAAATTGAACTGTATATACAGCACTGTCCTAAGAGTAAATACGCTCACTTCATGAGATAAATTTCCTGTGTATAAGACTATGGAAATCAGTACAGTGATTTCTCAGAATGCTAAAATTCAAATTCCATTCAACCCAGTGGTTTCCCCTTTAAATTTCTTCCTGAAAGAGTTACAACCATGTTATTACAGTGATACACACATATTCATGTTCAGAGTAGCACAATTCAGAACAGATACAACTTGGATGCAAACTGTATGTCTGTCCATCACTACATGCATTTTTTAAAGGTGTCATTTGTACACAATGGAGTACACTCTTCTATAAAGAAGGACAAACATGAGTCATTTGTAGAAAATGGTTTTACTTAGAGACCACAATGTTAAGTAAAATAAACTATCAACACAATTTTAAATATCACATGGTTTCTCATTTATAAGAAGCCTAAGTATAAATAAATAAATAAGAGAAAAATAAAAGACAAATAATAAGAAACAGAGTGATAGGTTTTTTTTTCAAATAAAAGAGTACTAAGAGATGTAAGGAGGGGAAAGAGAGAAGACAAAAAGAGGGCAAGAACAAATAAGATGCATTACACATCAAGTCCCCACAACAAATGTCTCATTAGACAACACAAGTATTATAACAAATTTTTCAATTGTCTGGGGGAGATAGACAAGTGAATGCTACTTTTCCTTCCTGCTCTCTGAATTTTATTAATGAATAGATAACATATTTACAGTTAGAAACAAAATTTTGCTTTTAAATTATTTACTACTGGGAAAGTTAAGTTAAAAACAAGCTCGGCTTTGATGAATGTTAATGGTCTTCTATTGAAAAGGAAGATACACCGGAATTTTTTCTTGTCAAATGTAATACTCCTCATAGAAAAACATGAAAAACATACACATGGACAGGAAGCTTAAATCACCAAATCAAATTATTTAGTCGTACATTTGGTCCTTGGGCAATATGGTTGCAGTCCAGGTCAGGCTGGCTCATTATGGCAGGATTTCATGGAGCAAGGCAACTCTCAATTCCTATAGAATGGAAGAAGAGAGAAGAAAAAGAGCCCTAAAAACAAGGGATCAATACCCAGATACATACCCCAAAACACCTCCATATGTAGTTCAGGTTGTTCTACTGGGATCCACAACAGCACAATCAAAGTAATGGGAGTAATCTATGTCAAGGCATAGATTGAACTCCAAAGGCCCACAGCAACTTGCTAACTTAGACCAAAAATGCCATGTGCAGACATTTTGTTTAAAATTATTGAGAAGAGAGGTGGACTCCATCACACTAAATGTTTTTGAAAATGTAAATGAGAAGTGTTTAGGATTCCCTCGGAAGGAGGCTGAGGTGACGTTAGAGTCACCAGGTAGATTTAGTGGATGCTGCCCATGCTTTGTTATTGCTAAGTACGTTGCTCCACTATGGCCTTCCTGAGATTGGGTTACTGGGGTTCTGTCTCTCACCAGATTGTCAGCTCACTCTCCAGTGTGCTTGCTCCTAGCACAAGAGATGGTGCTCTGATGCTCAGATGCTGCCGAAACTATCCTGATGGACTTAGAAACCTGGCATTGATAATTCTGTCACTGGGAACCCGGGTTTCTGAGGATGTACTGTCCAATACCACATCCTACAGTTCCACCTTACACCTTTGGGTTTCTGGTGAGGACTGGAACACATAATTTTCACTGACTCATCAACTGTGGTCACTGTACGATTCTCACACACTTAGAAGATGTCATGATAAGGGGAAGCAGTGGCAGTAGTATGTTTTTTTAGAAAGCCGCCCAGAGTAAAGCACCACAAAACCAGTGGGAAACATAAAGTGACTAAGCCAACTCCTCCCTCTTCCTCTGCTGGAGGTTAAAAGACAACATGGACAAAGTTTCAGAACCTCTGACCTGGGGATCTTTCTTGGGAAGATACAGCTGCTCCTGCTCCTGTTGGCTTTCTTTCTGTACCCCAGAGCAGAGGTAGGTGAGTGACCATCTCCACCCTTCAGAGGTGCACAGTGCTCATGGATATCCTGTCCCTGTACACACACCCAATCCTTCTCTCTGCCATCACTACTCTGAACCTGAACTCCAATCCCACCAAACTGGAAAACCCTAGAGCGGACACTGCATAAGCTAACAAAAGCATTCTCAAGAAGATCCAGTGAGTACTGTCCCCTCAGGAAGCCCCATCTTGGACATCTGGAAAGGGGGTCATTCCTCAAAGTGTTTTCAAATGGTGAGAAGTAAAAAGGAGAAAATACCAAATGCTCCTGGACAAGTAGAATAGGCCAGTCATCCATGTCAGAGGTGGGAGAAGGCTTTGCCTTCATCAACTGCCTAGCAGGGATGCCCAGAGTCAGTGACGCCAGAATGGATGGAATCCCTGTCCTCAGAACACTATTTTTGCCTTTCTCAGTCCTAGTCTCTTTCTCCAGCTCTGCTTTCCTCCTCAAGACTTTAATGGCTCCTTTGATTTCCTGTAGAAGCCACAGAGCTGTTGTGGCCCAGGGCATTATCTCTGTTTTCCAGAATCCCATCTGCACTGCCCCACCAGTGTCATCCAGACACTAACTGTAGCTCTTCTTTCATGAAGCCAGTGAACAGTTCTGATGCACCCACGACATTTCAGGCCCTAGGAAAGAGGATAAAACCACATCCATAATACACCTGAAACCATTCCAAGAGGAACCATCACTATCCTAGACATCACAGAACTCAGAAGGGTTTTAGATACTCAAGGGAAATAAAAAGTCAGTAGAGGAATAAAGAAAAGCCCCACAGGGTTTATTTTCTCCAGATAGGTTCTCCAGATTTGATTCATCTCCAGTCAAATGGAGGAAAAAGATTTGTAGACCAAGATGTGATTTCCCTTGCTATCGAAAAGTAGTTGAGGCTCCTTTTTCTAGGTTCCTTCCCACTTCAGGCCATCCCAAGCCCCCAAATACCCAACAGTTCAGAGCCACCAGTAGATGCTTGTTCACTGACTCAGTGGCTAAACCCAGTCTTCTTGATTTTTCAGGAGAGACCATCATATCCTGACACAAAGCCAAACCCCACACCCGCCCCTACATGGCCTACTTTAAGATCAGGCCTAAAAATCTTGGAAATATGTGTGGTGACTTTCTGATACAAGAAGACTTTGTGCTGATAGCCGCTCACTGTTCAGGGAAGTGAGGAACAAAAAACAGCCCACAGTCTCTGGGAAACACTTCTCAGAGCCTTTCTTCCCAAGGAGCTTCCTGAGCTCATAGAGACACACATTCAGGAGGCTCATTGAGGGTGAGAAAAGGCCATCATGTCCCAAGGGAAAATAAGCAAGTTGGCACCAAAGAATTCCTGACATAAGGAAAATCAGGACAATCAAGCCTGATATGTTTAGCCCAGGATCATAACCATGCAAAGTAAAGCAGTTTCATGTGTTTTCCAAGAGGCAACTGACCCCTGAAACCTCTAGTGCCCAAGATCCAATATTTCAGCCTTAGTACTAAGAGGAAGGAGGCACAGTCATCCAGTCAGGTTGCCCTCTGTCATCTGCATCTGTACCCTTTACCAGCTGTAGCCAGCTCTTCACACCTCCTGGGCTGTGTCCTCTGTTTCTCCACATCCACCACTGCCTTCTCTGTACAGCCCAACAAAGGTCGCCCTCGGGGCCTACAACATCAAGGAACAGGACACCCAGCAGGTCATCCGTGTACTAAAAGCGCTTCCCCACGAGGCCTACTATAATCCTAAAATCTTCATCAATGACCTCTTGCTGCTGAAGGTAAGCCACACATCCTTGTGACTCTTGCTTTCCTCATTCAGTGTTGCAACTTCGACTGGGACTCTATCCCTGCCCTCTTTGCCATCATGTCCATCACACTGTCCATGCCCAGGAGCCATACACTGATCCAGACATTCTTACTTCTTTCCCACCAGCTGAAGAAAAAGGCCAACCTGACTAAGCTGTTCAGCCCTTCTGGCTGCCCAAGGCCAACCCCAGGTGAAGCTAGGTGCCCAGTGCCAAATGGTTGGATAGGAAGATTCACCCCATGGAAAAGATTTTCAAGCACATAGAAGGAGGTAGAGATGGTAGTGCAGAAGGATGAGAAGTGTGAGGCCCTCTTTCCAAAGTATTATAACCGTGCTACTGAGATTTGCATGGGAGACACATAGATTAAAAATGCTTCCTTTATGATAAGACTAGGTTACTATCCACTCAGCTTTGGAGGAAGAAGTCTTTGGGACAGATCTAAGACCAGGAGACCCAAGCAGTAGGGATTCCTTCACCTAGCAGGCTGTGATGTTTCTCCTTAAAAAGAGAAAAGGGGAGCAGACTCAGCTTGGAGGTAACTAAAGCCTCTACCACTTTACCAAGGGGCCTCTGGTGAAGGAAACTCCACTGGAAGCTTCAGTTTGCAACACGCTGCCTGAGCTCATGTCACAGGCATGATAAAACTGTTTCCTAGGTGTGCAGTAATTAGAGCCTGTTGGCTCCTCTGAGCTGGCAGCCCTCTTAATCAATGAGTTCATCCTCTGTGCCTAGAGTCAGACCTGCTCATCAGCCTCCGTGGCCTGAAATCAATGGTCCTCGCAACTCTACAGGGATGAGGTCCAAACCTGGAGATAAAGACAAAGGCTGGCCCCAAAAGTGACAATGTCCATAGTCAGAGCTCACCAGCTAATAGCCCCAGGGCCTGTACTTACCTCTGATCCCTCAGAAGCAGACTTACAATCAGTACTGCATGAGGAGGTTTGCCTCTGCAGAATCAAACTTGAGTCAGGGAGGTTGCCACAGAAGAAAAATGGGGAAATACCTGTAATATTTGGGTCATCATGGTTACTGATACACCCATTATATCTAATATTACCCAGGCTACTCCTTGTTTAGAAGTTCTTAGCTTACAGAGCACAAAGTGCATGGCATTTTGTTAAATAAGTGTCTCTGTGGGTGCTGGGTTTACCTTGCTGAACACTCCTACCACCTCTGGCCGCAGGATCTGGTCACTAATACTCCACACTGCCTGGCAGAATTTGGCTTGAACTTAATGCCTCTATGTCTCAAATATATACAATGCTACATTCTTTTGTGACTCAGAGTTAAATCTCACTCTAAGATCAAATAATTCTCAAATGCATTCCCTTTCCCATCTTGTTTACAAAACCACGCTACACCACAATCTCATAATTGTCTTGTTTAGCTTTACAAGGTAAAAATCAGCTTCTGATTTGGGGCTGAAAATCAAAATTCCTAACAGTAACACCTACTGAAGATCTGGCTCCTTCCTCAGAAAAAAAATTGAAAATATACAAAGCAAATCCCAAACAATAATACTTTAGAAAGTTTCCCAGTCATATACACGAATACTCAAGTGTTCTATTTACTTTGGGGAAGTTGATTTGTAGTTTAAAACTCCTTTGAAAAATTATTACTCGAGGTTGGTCCTCATCTTACTCTAAAAGAGGAAGAAACAGATTCCCAGGAAAAGACCAAGATGAACAAAGATAATGCAGAAGTTAGGAGAGAGCCTGGATGGAGTCAGGTCCCCTAAACACCAGGCCTGCTAGCGGCCTTGGTCTTCTAACTCTCACTCCATGGTGACCACCCTCAAAAGTTTTGGCTCCATATCCACAGTCTTGGACTTTGCTGCTCTATTGGTCTTCCTGAAAAACAAGTCAGCTGTCATTTGCTTAAGTGGGCTACTACAATGGGGTAGGTGATTGATCCTGATGTCCAAGGGAAGGTAGGATTCATTGAATTGACCCTTAATGACAGTGAATGAAAGTCAATGGAAGGCCGTCACAGTGGTATCCTGACTGCACCAGGTTACCGTGCTAGGACAGCTGAGTTGAGATCTACCAATTTGTGGCTTCTGCTATACAAGGGAAGATAGTGGGAGTTTGCATTTTGACATAGATGTGCACTGTTACCTCCACTCTCCTTGACATACTATCTAAAGTTTCTCAGCCTCTTTCTTATCTACACATGTAGTTAGCAACAGGCATTTCCCACACTGGAGTTCTATATGACATATCTACAGTAGCTGGTGTATTCTCTGAAGCAGGGTAAAAATGAATAAATATAAACTCCCATTGCTTTCACTGAGTGTTATTTTTCCTATGTTAGGAATTACCCTATCAAATAACATTTGTAAATTATTTCAGAAATTCTTTTCTTGGAGATTCTGGCAAGATGGCAGAATAATAAGCAGCAAAGTAAAAAGCCTCCCTGAGAGAAACAGCCCAGATGCTGGAATACAGCATTCTGAAGAAAACCAGAAGGAAAGAAATAGATCCCCTCGATCCACGAAGAAACTAAAGTGAAAAAAAGGAAAAGAAAGAAAGGAAAGGAAAGCAAAGGAAAAGAAAGGAAAGGGAAGGAAAGCTTAAATGGAAGGCAGGAGCCATATGCGCTTTTACTAGAGCCAGCCCCACTTTGTGCAAAGCGCCCCTGGAATCCAGAGACACAGGGTCACAGTGAAGTTGATGGTAGGCAAGCCTGAAGGCCTCAGCAGGAAGACACAGTCACAAAGGGGATCAATGGACAAGAGAACTCCACTGGCTCATAGTGAGTGTGGGGAACTTAGACCTCCTGCGGGAGTGGGCAATTGGCCAGGTGCCATTTTGGACTCAGGATGGAGAAGCCTGGAAGCAGAACTGCAGCTGGCTTCATTCAGCCACAGAGCAGATTGGTGAAAATTGCTTGGACTTAGTCCTGCACCTGTGCACAATATTCAAGACTGAGCTTTCCCTAAAGCTAACCAACTCCACTCGCATAACACACAGTAATATAGTGAGGACTCCCAGTGTTTAACCAGCTCAGAAGGGAGTGGCCAGCCTGCCTCACCCCTGCTGATACTCCAGAATTCACCAGCAGATTGGGCAAAGCAGCAATCTCTAGACAGTATGCTTCAGAGTAATTATAACCAACACAGGATGTGCGAGGGACACCATTATCCATGGTTCTGAAAGAATCAAGGAATGTGAAGAAGGAACAAAAGGCAGTCTCCAGCCTCTAACCCAAGCATTACTGGCCCAGGAGAGGTAAACACAGAAGACATCGGGGGTTGCACACCTGCAGTTTCTGAATCAACAGCATCTGACATAAAGAAACAACTTCAAGAAACTATAAAAGAATTTAAAACAGAAATATTAAAATAAGTAAAGGAAGATATAAGAAAAAGAATAAAAGAAATGCTAAACACCTCTCAAGAAGACAAAGATGGAAGAATAGAGGAGCATGTGAAAAGGAGGGAAACCTTTAATGAAGAATATAAAAAAACTTTAAAATACATGAAACAGATTCAAAGAGATTACCAGGAAATTAAAAACTCCATTGAAAGCTGGCAAAATTGCTTGAAAGAAACTAAAGATAGACTGTCAGACCTTAAAGACAGGTTTGCAAATTGCAATCAGAACAAGAAAGATGTCTTAAAAATAACAGGAAACCAGGAAATAACAATACAAAGCTTAGAACATGACAAGAGGATCTATAACTTAAAAGTAAAAAATATGAGTGAAGAAGCATGGGTAAACATAAATGAAATACAAAGGCTATTTACATAAATAATCAAAGAAAACTTTCCAAGCATAGCAAAAGGAAATGATATTCATCTAGATATATGGGGCATACAGAACTCCAGCTAGCTATAACTAAAATACATCTACACCCAGACATATAATAATTAAGATCCCAGAAATTCAACACAAGAACAGAATATTAAAAGCAATCAGAGAAAAGAAACAGACCACCTACAAAGGAAAACCCATCTGAATCACAATAGACTTCTCAGCACAAACCATCTAATCAAGAGCTTGGAGTAAAGTACTCAAAGCCCTCAAAGAAAATAACTTCCAACCCAGATTGATGTACCCTGAAAAACTATCTCTCAAATAATGAAGAAACAAGATGTTGCCATGACAAAGAGGAACTGGGGAAGTTCATGCCCACCAAACTAACCCTACACAAAATACTGAAGGACATTATATATATAGAGAGAGAAAAGACCATGATTTCTTGAACAGAGGCAGAAGGAGCAGTCACTGTATGGAGCAGATAGTAGAATAAAGGGGAACAGTAGGCAAACAATGGGAGAAAAATAGCATGGCAGAGATGACACAGAGAAGTTTGGCCATAATCACTACCATGGATGGACTCAATACACTAATAAAAAGAAACACAGTCAGAGTGGATCAGGAGATAGGATCCATCACAATGCTCTATATAAGAAATATAATTAACCTGAAAGAAGGTTAATAGACCAAAAGTCCAAGATGAGAAAGTAATACTCTATGTGACAGGGAACCAGAAAAAAATAGGGGTAGCACATCCATTAGCTGCAGATTGGTTGGGAAGGCATAACACTTTTATGCAATGGAGAACTATTCAACTATAAGGAAGGAAAACCTTGAGGCTCTTGCAGGTAAATGGATACAACTTGAGATCACGCTCAGGGGTAAAAAAAAAAAGTGCAGAACCACTTAGGCAAATGGTGGGCTGCCTCTCTAATCTAAAAACTAAAAGAGTTAATGGGATACAAACAAGACTGACTTGAATGAAGAGGTTCCTCAAAGAAAATACTTTGAGTAGAGAAATATTTGCCTTTCCTCTTTGGCTCTAGCCTGCTAAGTAATTGCTCACAATCTTTGCAGAATGAGAAAAGACACCAGAGCTGTGAAAAGGAGCCATGCTTGGTTCAGTTCAGACCCTGGACAGTTTCTGAGGTCTCTGCCCTTTTACTAGCTGCATGCAGCACAACCTCAACTACCTCCACATCTTGAGCTTTCTTCTTGCTGTGCCTTGTGACTCAGCCACAGAGCTGTTAGTGGTGACCCTGCCATTTTCACCTAAACCAATCCGGAAAATGTTTATAAACCTCCCTAGAAAGATGCCACCCATCAAACCAGAGGAACACACATCTAAGATATCAGCAAGGACACAGGACTTGTCCCCATTCATCGCACAGCAGGGGCTCTGTTTGCTCTGACCTGGGCAGCCTTCCTGGGAAAATGACACCACTCCTACTCCTGCTGAGCTTGCTGCTGCCCCTTGAGGCTGGAACAGGTGAGTGGCCATCCCTTCTCCAGAGATCTGAGCTCATCCCACAAAATCCTCTCTGACTTTTCTGCCAGCCTTGGTTTCGAATTTTCCTAGGGCTCGGCTAGGAGTTTTCTGAGCCCCAGATCCAATTCCAAACCCAGACTCACAAATCCAAAGCTGGCTGGAAAGGGCAGCAAAAGGAGGGTGTTCTCAGATAATTTTTTAGGTGTTAGGCTCTCCACAGGGTTTTCTGCCTTACCTGGAAAGTGAGTTGTCCTCAGAAAAACATTCAAAAACAAAATCAAGAAAATGTAAAGCAACAAAAGTAAGTTATTCAAATCTGGTACTTAAAACCAGAACAGGCAGCTCAGACCAACAGCCTGTGGGGGAGAGGTGTCACAGGGGCCAGTTGCACTATCCAGTGCCCACCATCCCATTCCCAACCCAGAAGAGAAGGTCAGGGTGCAGCTAGAGTCAGAGGTGGCATGATGACTGCATCCCATTTTCCATTACCTTGGCTTCACCTTAGGTCTTTGCAGCTTCACTTTAAGGATCTTCTCTACCTCTGTCTTTTGAAATTTTTATGGTCCTCAACCCCACCACACTACACTGCCCCATTAAGCACTGATGAAAGGTTGATAAGAGATCAGATATACAGCCTAGAACAATTCCTGAGAACACAGATTGTGTTAGATCTAGACCATCAGGATGTTGGAGAATCCAAATTCATAATCTCATAGGTAGACTGTTAGAAAATTCCACCAATCTGAAAATCATCAGAAGCTCAAAGAGATTGGAAAGACTCACTGAAAAAGCAGGAATGAAGGCAGCTTCCCAGTATCTTATGGAACTCTTCTATCACTCAGAAGACCTTATCTCCTCCACATATGTGTCCAAGGTAGGAAGTAGAAGACCAGCACTATCCTGACTTTCTCAGAACAGGAACAGAGGACTTAAGGTTTAGAAAAAGTCATTCTGGCTCCAAGGCATGCAGCCCTTGGAACCTAAAATGAGTTCCTCCTGCTGGGTACAGAGCACTCCAGATCCCATCTACATCCCTCACTTTCCCCAGTCTTCTCTCTAGACCACACTGCTCTCAGCCACCCCATCTTCAGATTTTCTTTCAGAGATCATCGGGGGTCGTGAGGCCAAGCCCCACTCCTATCCCTATATGGCCTTTGTCCAGCGTCTGGTTGGAGAGGAGATGCGCAGATGTGGTGGTGTCCTGGTACGAAAGAAATTTGTCCTGACAGCTGCACACTGTAACGGAAGGTAAGGAGGAGCAACCAGCCCACATTTGAAAGAACCAACAGGAACCTCTATCTTCCACGGGGACTGTAGCCTTAGAAGCTCCTGGGATACTGTTCACAAACCCATAAGAGCTCATCAGAAAGTAAGAAAAGCAAAAGGATCAAAAGTTCAGCTCAGTATCTGAATGTATGATAATTAACTTTATCAAGTATTCTGAGCCAAATGAATCTGAGGCTGGAAAAGTAAAAGGGAGATGAAGGAAGGGGAGAAAAGAAGGAAACTGAATGTGTTAGGCACACGTATTAATCTCTTACAGTGAATGCAGTCCTTGTGTACTGCAAACATGTAGGAATAAAAGTACAAAAAAATGTTTCTTCCCAGTCATGGTAAGTTAGCTACTTAGTGAGATCCTGTCTCAAAAATAAAAATAAATTAAAAAGCACTTGGTAGCTGTAGCTCAGAGAAAGGAACAGGGCTCCAAATGCCTTAAAGAAGGAAAGAAGACTTTTAAAATGAAAGGTGGAGAAACACAAGAGGTAAGTTTTAGAGTCAGACAGTGACAGTACAGAACAATGACACAGGTGACAAGACATAGCAACCACACTGGCAAGCACAGCAGGTGCAGCCTGCCCTGCACAGCTCTTCTGTTATTTCACAACCTAAACCCATGCTCCTCTCTGTGCAGCTCAATAAATGTCATCCTTGGGGCCCACAACATCAAGAAACAAGAGAAGACCCAGCAGGTCATCCGTGTGAAAAGAGCCATCCCACACCCAGACCATGTTCCTGGAAGCTTCTCCAATGACATCATGCTGCTGGAGGTGAGGCAAACCTTCCTGCTGATCTTTCTCTTCTCATACAGGGTTGTCGCTCCCAGTGGAAATCTGCTCTTTTCCTCCTTGCCCTCTCATGGACATCCCAATGTGTAGGTCCAGGGTCTATGGGGTCTATACCACAGGCTTATCTGGACTCTCTTGCTTATTCCCCATTAGCTGGAGAGAAAGGCCAAACAGACTAAAGCTGTGCAGCCCCTCAGACTGCATGAGGCAATGAGCCAGGTGAACCCAGGTGACACATGCCTTGTGGCAGGCTGGGGGAAAACCACCCTTTCGAATGATTCATTGCCAACTACACTGCAAGAGGTGGAGCTGACAGTACAAGATGAACAAGAATGCAAATCTGCCATCCATGCCTACTCTGCTCTCACTGAGATTTGTGTGGGAGACCCAAAGGAAATGAAGATCTGTTCTGAGGTGAGGTTTCCACTGCCTATAGAGACAGAACCAGGGAAAGAGAAACTTCATGGGAAGATAACAGTGGCCATATCCCATGCTCTGGTCCAGAGCTTGACAGCCTAGGTTCCCCAGCAATTCAGTGTTTAATCCTTTCCCTTGGTGGATAGGAGTAGAAGTGGGGGAAACAGCAGTTAACCAAATTCTGTGTAATCACCTAGTATCTCTAGGATTGCACAGAAAGATTCAGATAGGTTAAAACTGGAAAGTCAGAGTTAGGTTAAAGCCACTGGTCTGAAGGAGGCAACCAGGCCTGCCCTGCCCTCATCTCATAATCACAGCCCCCTGACAGAGGTTCAAAGACCATCACCAGGAAGAGGCCTATTCCATATTTTCCTTCTTGTCCACAGGGTGATTCTGGGACTCCCCTTGTGTGTAACAACATGATCCAAGGCATTTTGTCCAATGGAGCAAAGGACGATACACCCCCAGTAGTCTTCATGAAGGTGTCCCACTTCCTGCCCTGGATAAAGAAGACCATGGGGCACTTCTAACAGCAGACATAAAATTGGCCTCCTCTGTGCTTCATCATCTTTACTGAGGCAGAGGAAGCCTCCTGTGAGCACGAGCCACTGCGCAGTGACAATAAATGGATTTAAAGAATGACTGTGACTGAAGTCCTATTTATCCCCTGAACCCTGTTGAGCATGAAGCTGCACTGCTGGCCATTCTGGCTGTGGCTTCTTCTTTTCTCCCCACTCTCCCTATTCCCTTAAGTCCATCCCATACATTTTCTTATTGATTACTCCAGCACATTTTGCTTAATCCTCAGCTCTCTAGTATCTTTAGCATTAGGAGGTGTCATCTCACATACAGTCCCATGTCCTTATACTTCAACTTCCAAATATAAATCTCTGTGCTTTAGGAATGCCTTACCATCTCTGCACCAGCAACAATTTGGCAGAGAATACAGTTGGGCAGTGAAGAGGGGTAACTGTAGAGACCCAGGAGGCCCAGGGTACTCAATTTCCTGTTTTGAGAAATGCTCTTCCCAGTGGGTCAGGTTTTTCCTGTTTAGGAGGTTGAGATGGCCCTCAGGACAACTCAGGCCCATTTCCTGTCCTGCCCTGGGCCAGCATGAAATTCAGTCCACCTCGAGGCTCGCTGCCTGTCCTTTGCACACCAGCCCCTGTCTCCACCTGAGTTCCTCTGACCACCAGCTCCTTTCCTTTCCAGCTCCTGCAAGTTCCCAACTCTGTGTGATTCCCCTGTATCAGACAGTTCCAGAAAACCTGGAACTCTCCACTTCTACCTGGGCAGGGCTGGCTGTGCCCTGTTCCAATCCAGCATTCTCCAAGGGCTCAGGCATCACCTCCAATGAAGTCAGAGCAGCCTCAGCCCTTTCATCATGGCCTGGCCTTGGAATCCAGTCTCTCCCTGCTTACAGGCATGTAAATCATCCTGTGAGTCAGTCCAGGGAAGCTCGACAGGAAGGATCACTTATCCCTCTATCAGCAAACACTCTTCTGATCTCTGTCTCTTTGTAGCAGATATATAATAGGCTCTGGTCTCACCTTTGGAAAACTCTGAGAAATGAGAAATTTCCTCTAAACATCCCTAAGTTCTCTCCTTCAACCAGTTCAGGTCAGCTTAACCCAAATAGATTTATATAGGGAATCTACTAGAAATCTTACTTTGAAAAACATTAAATTCTGTGTATTCTGTCTTGGTTGTGCACAACACTGTCAAATATATGATATTTTTGGTTCCAGAAGAGCAATGTGTGATATTGGAAGAGCCATGCAGGTGCTCATAGCCAGGGATAACCCGATTGTGGCCACTGGAGTCTGGGTTTAAAGGTGTGGGAGGGGACACAAGGCAGCCCAACCAGGATGAATTTCAACCTACAAACTTCCAAGCTGCTGCACTTCAGATGTGAGACAGTTGTGACCTACATGATCTTATTTAGGATCCCATATCACTCAAGCAGCTCTACTCCTGAGTGTATGTGACAAAAAAAACTCATAGTAGTTATGCTTAATCAAGTGATCCCAACGTCAAAAAGACTTCCTGTTACAGGAGTGGAATATCTTAGAGAATAATAGCAACAATTGCCAAGGAAGATTGCATTGATTTCAAAACATTTGCACAACAAAGGAATCTACAGAGTGAAGAGTAACACCCATCAAAACTTGGGAGAAAATCTTGGTGAGCAACTCTTCTAGCAGAAGGTTAATATTCAAATGCATAAAGATTCAAAATTTTAACACCAAAAAAGTAACAACCTGATCCTGGTGGTGCATGCCCGTAATCCAAGCACTCAGAAAGCTGAGGCCAGAGAATTGCTGTGAGTCTGAGGCCAGTCTGGGTTACATAGTGAGCTCAAAGCTAGCCTGAACTGCATAGCAAGATCCAATCAATCAATCAATAAATAAATAAATAAAAAAACCCAGTTGTTATATGGGCAGGTGAACTTTATGGATATGTCCCAAAACGTACAAACAAATGATGAAGAAGTACATAAAAGTGTATTCAACATCTTTAGACTTGAGTGAACTACATTAAGATTCCATTTAGCTCCAGTCATAATCATTATCAAACAATAAATGCTTCTAAGCACTGGGTAAGAATGTAGATTAGGACTGTCACCATGGAAATACATATTATAGTTCCTCAAAAAATTGAAAACTATACAATATTGTAGAAATAATATAGATCCAGCATACTCTAGTGGTACCTGTGTACCTATACTTTTTACAGTGCAATTCACAATAACTAAGCCATAGAAATAACCTTGGCCCTTGTCTACTGATTAATGGATAAACACAATGTGACATATATACACACTGGAGTATCACTGAGGCACAGTGCCATAAGAAATCATTTCCGGAAACTGGAAATCATCGTGTTAAGGAAAATAAGTAGGAATCAGAATGACACATATAACATGTCTTCTTTTAAATGTGGAAAATAAATAAAATGACATGAAAGTAGAGGAGAGGCTATTAAAGAAGAATAAATACAAATGGAAAGGGGAATTAGTGTAGGTGGGAAATGATCAAGTATTCTACATGCTGATACCCATTCAGGATAATGCATGCAATAATAAAAAGATAGATGAATCTCTGTTCACAGTGGTAAGTTGCATGGTGGGATTAAGGCTGATAATGTCTCTTCTTTATCTTTGAATTTATCCTATATTCCTAATTTTATAATTATTAAAGTTCTTAAAAAAATTTTTGTCAAAAAGATGCATTAAGTAAGTTTATACTTGTATACTGTAGTCCTGCTTTCTGTCAGAGATAAATTTTTACAGACAAAATTTAACCCAGTAGTCTATTTTTCACCCATAATCTAAAATGAGTGTTTCTGATGAGGAGATTTCCCCTTTTACTCTCAGTTCTCCTGCTTTGCACAATAAATTACATAGTCATCTTTAATTAAGGGACCCAGACTCAGTTCCCCAAAAGATGGCTTCCAAGTTTCTCAAATTTATCTGCTACAAAGCTAGTTGGGGTGAGATGAGTCTATGAGATCAGGCATAGGAGAATGCCATGGTTCAGGGCTGGAAGATGCCCGCATCATTTCTACTCATATCCATTTCCTACAAGACTCACACAACACACCTAAACTCAAAGGAGGCCAGACAGGACTCGGAATATAGCATCACTGCACCTGCCTGACAGAGGCTGGACAGTGCCGACACGTGGTTCACCCATGTCCCTTGGAAGAATAGGAAATGACTTTCACTAAGCTTCTAGCTTTTCTCTGTCACTATGGTCCATAGTATTTGCCACTTATAAAGATGATGAGCCCTCCATTGTTTTCTTATGAAATGAATGCATTTCCATTATAGAAAATATTAGATAATGAAAAGGTAAAAATGAGGCACATAAAGTTCTTGTACATGTTGTCCTTTCCCCCTACACACACACACACACACACACACACACACACACACACAAACACACACACACACAATTATCATGAAATTATATACATCATTTTGCAGTGTACATTTCCTAACATTAGAGGATACAAATATAGGAGGATACAAATTTCTCCATGCCTTTAAGCAGCCTTCTAAAACACTACTTTTACTGACCTGAGAGTACATTATCCCAAGCATGTATCATCATCAGCCGAAATTAAAAAGTACCTACATGATCTCATAGAGGAATTTAAAGCTTTACTCCGGATCCAAGTGAGGCAAGATATAAAGAGATTAATTACAGAAATAACAAGCCCCGCCCAAGAGAACACAGATGGAAGAACTGAGGAAATCAGAAAAGAAAGAGAAACTTCTAAAGAATTTAAAAATAACTTAGAATACATGAAACAGATCCAAAGAGAATACCAGGAAACTAAAAACTCCATTGAACACTGGCAAAATGCCTTGACAGAAACTAAAGACAGCCTTCTGAAATTTGAAGAGAGATTTATGGCATATGATCGTGAAAGAAAAAGCCTCATAAAAATAACAAGGAACCAGAAAGAAGCAATTCAAAAATTAGAAGATGACAAAAAGATACATAACTTAAGAATAAAGAATGTGAGTGAGGAAGCAGGAGCAACCAAAAATGAAATACAAAGAATATTCACAGATATATTAAAGCAAAATTTCCCATGTATAGCAAAAAGAAATGATATCCAGATAAAAGAGGCATACAGAACACCAGCTACCTACAACCAAAACAGATATATGCCTAGACGTATAATAATCAAGATTCCAGAAATCCACCAAAAGAAGAGAATATTAAAAGCAGCCAGAGAAAAGATGCAGATTACTACAACGGGAAAACTATCAAAATAACAGCAGACTTATCAACACAAACTCTTAAGTCAAGAAGGGAGTGGGGAGAAATATTCCAAGTCCTGAAGGAAAATAATATGCAACCGAAGCTCATATACCCGTCAAAACTCTCTCTCAAAATTAATGGAGAAATAAGATACTTTCAAGACAAGGAGGAACTGTGGGAGTTTGTGGCCACCAATCCAACCCTACAGAGAGTGCTGAAGGACATTACAGAGAAAGAGAGGAAGAGATATCAGGATTCCACCAACAGTGGCAGAGAGGCCTCAGTGAATGGGGCAGACAGTGGAATGAGGGAATGATGTGGACAAATTATAGCAGAAAAGTGGAGTAGCAGACATGAGGCAGAGATGGTAAGCTATAGTCTTTAGTATAGACAGCTCTGAAACTCTATTTTAAAAAAAGGCAGAGGTCATTGTTAATGGTGTATAAGGATTTAAAAGACACAGTAGTCTTATTGCCATATTTAGTTTGAATTTAATTTGTACTGGTCTGTCCACTCATGTCAGATTTGAGGGCACAGACATCTTGACCCCAAAATAGCAGGTTATACCATGGTAACTTACTTTCCTATTAACTTAAACTAAAATCCTGCAATACTTACATTGTCTTACTATGACTGATCTTAATTGAATCTGAATCATAAGACTATGGGTTGGCCTTGGCTGATTTTATTTGAAATTGGTATGCTTGTTAGTATTAACCCCAAAAGTAGAGGCAACTACTCTGAGGATGACAAGATGTAAAGGATATCCATACTGGTATTAATTAGTAACAGCTCCCAAATCCTACAATGCTGTCAAAGTTAAGTTTTCATAAAAATAGGTGATACTATATTTAACTATAATAAGCCAGTGTTGTGGTCAAATCTATTGAAAATAACAAGAGAAAACATAGTAACTACGGAAGATCCGCTATATTGTGGTCTCATATGTCTTATCCATTGCATGTTTTTCTAGGAAATTGTTTTGCTGTCTTGCTATGACTTGTTATTCCCTATAATACAGAGAGGATAGATATATATATAGAAATTCACACATGGGATTTTTTTAAAATTATTTATGGGAACAGATTATATAATTCAAGATGTAATGAACAGATACTCTGAGGAAGACACGCTAAGAAACCCGAGGCTAATTTTGTAGCATTATGATATAAATTCTAGCAATACTATTGTTCGCTGATTAGAATGACATTGGACTGGTTTCTTGAGTTCAATTTCAGCATATGTAGAGAGGGGGACAGCTATCACAAAGAGAATGAGAGATGCGATGGTAGTTACTATTGTCTTCCCTAATTTGGAACTTGAGGACCTAAAAAGCCTCCAATGATTTGATTAGTTCTATAATATGCAATAAGTATATAAAGTGGGTGAAGATGGGGACAACTATTTGTAAGAAACTAGAGACAGATAGACAATGAAGATCTCCAGCAGACTTGCTTCGAAATCTGTATTTCTTTAAATTGTTTTTTTAACTGTTTTGTTCTGTTTTGATATGTTTAATCTTACCCTCTTTGAGATGTAAAACAAATGTGTAGGACTGATAACCATACTACTGAGCTTTTGTTCGATCATAGAGCAAAACGGTTTGTAGTGTCACTTTTTGAATGTCATTCTAAATACTTTGATTCTATAGCATGAACAGCTATTTCTAAGATGACAATGTGTAACTTATCAACCAGCAATTTCTTACCGTTTGTTTTTCTGTAAGTTTGTATTATTTCTACCCTTTTTTATCTCCATGTATTTTTTGTTTCCTTTTCTTTAAATAAAAAAAACCCCACAATCAAGAAAATGCATTTACAACATACAGAAATCTGTGGGATGCATTGAATGCATTACTAAGAGAAATATGTAGCATTAAATTGTCATATGAAAAAAAATGAGTGCAAATAAACAACCTGATGCTACAGCTCAAGCTTCTAGAAAAAGAAGACCAAGTAAAACCCAAAGCTCATCAAAGAAAGGAAATTATAAATTTCAGAGCAGAAATTAATGCAATCGAGACTAAGAAAACAAGAGAAAGAACTACTGAATCAAAGAACTGGTTCTTTGAGAGAATAAACAAAATTGGTAAATCTCTAGCCAACTTTATGAAGAAAAACAAAGAAAAATTCAAACCCACACAATAAGGACTAAAGGGAGAGAAACTAATACAGATCCCATGGAAATTCAAAAGATCATGAATATTTTGAAAATCTTTACTCACATAGGGTGGAAAACAAAGAGGAAATGGATGATTTCTAGAAACATATGAACTACCAAATATCAATCAAGAAGATATAACAATTTTTAAAAATCCAATATCGTCTATGGAAATGGAAAATGTAATTAGCAACTGAACAACAACAAAAGCCTATGCCCTGATGGATTCATGGCTGAGTTCTACAAGATATTTAGAGAAGATTTAAGGCCAATACTTTCAAACTCTATAATGAAATTGAAAGGGAAGCAATCCTCCCTATCTCATTCTGGGAGGCAAGTATTACTCTGATACCAAAACCAGAGAAAGACCCAACCAAAAAGGAGAACTATAAGCCCATCTCACTAATGAAAATTGATGCAAAGAGTCTCAATAAAATATTGGCAAATAGAATGCATCAAATCATCAAGACGATTATACATCATGACCAAGTGGTGTTTATCCTAGGAGTGAAGGGATGGTTTAACATAGGCAAATCAATAAATATCAACAGAGTAAAAACAAAAATCACACAATCATCTCAATAGATGCAGAAAAAGATTTTGATAAAGTCCAACACTTGCTCATGATAGAAACAAGCCTACACAAACTCAGAATAGATGGTATCTACCTCAATCTTATAAAAACCATCTATGACAAACCAACAGGCAACATTATACAAAAGGCACAAACACTGAAAGCTTTCACTCTAAAATCAAGAACAAGACAAGGATGTCCACTATCACCAGTCGTATTCAATATAGTTCTGGAAATATGAGCCAGAGCAATTAGACAATAGAGAAAAATAAAAAGAATAAAGATAGGAAAGGAAGAAATTAAATTATCACCATTTGCAGATGACATGATATTCTACATAGAAGACTCCAAAAACTCCACTAAAAGACTCCTAGAGGAAATAAACAAATTCAGCAGTGTAGCTGGATACAAAGTCAACACTCAAAAATCAATAGCTTTCCTGTACACACAAAAAAAAATTCATGGAGAGAACTTATGCAAATATCATCTTACAAAATAGCATCTAAAAAATGAAATACCTATAATCAACCTAACAAATAATGTAAAAGACCTATATACTGAAATTTATAATACTCAAAAAAGGAGATTGAAGAGTGTATTAGAAAATAGAACGAAATTCTTTGCTCTTGTTAGGAAGAGTCAACATTGTGAAAATGGTCATACTCCCAAAACTGTTATACAGATTTAACCCAATTCCAATCAAAATATCATTAACCTACCTAAGGGATCCAGAGAAAACATTCCTAAAAATCATTTGGACAGAATAAACCTAGAATAGTAAAGGCAATTCTAAGCAACAAAGGCAATGTAAGAGGCATCTCAATTCCTGACTTGAAATTATACTACAAAGCTAGAGTGATAAATATCATCATGGTACTGGCAAAGAAACAAACCTGAGGATTAATGGAACATATTAGAAGATGCAAGCACAACTACAAAGACACTCAGCCACCTTTTATTTGACAAAGGGGCTAAGCATTTTCACTGGGGAAAGGATAGCTTCTTTAATAAATGGTGTTGGAAGTATTGGCTTTCCACAAGCCCAAGACTGAAACTAGACCCAAGTCTATCATCATGCACTAACCTAAAGTCAAAATGGGTCAAAGAGCTAAATATTAAAACAGAAACACTAACTCTACTGAAAAAGGTAGGTAGAAATCTTTGAGACATAGGAGTAGGCAAAGAATTCATGAACACAATGTAAATCACATAGGATGTACTTCAAAGAATCAACAACTGGGATCTCATCTTATTAAAAAGTTTTTGCACTTCAAAAGAAATGACCAACAAAGTGAAAAGAAAACCCACAGAATGGGAAAGAATTTTAGCCTGTAGTTCCTTAGACAAAGGACTTATATCTAGAACAACATATTAAAAAACACGAAGCCCACCAAATTCAAAGACACTCTCCAAAAATGGGCATCTGAGATGAACAGACATTTCTAGATGAAAATATACAAATGGCAAATAAAAACATACAGAAATGTTCACCATCACTGGTCATTTGAGAAATACAAGTTAAAACAGCATTGAGATTTCATCTCACTCTGGAAAGAGTGGCTACCATCAAGCAACCTATAACAAATGTTGGTGAAGCTGTGAGAAAAATGAACACTTCTCCACTATTGGTAGGAGTGTAAATTGGTTCAGCCACTGTGGAAATCACTATAGAGATTCCTCAAAAAACTAAAATTAGAAGTCAAATTTAATCCAGCTGTCCCTCTCCTGGGTATTTTCCCAGAGAAATTGAAAATGTCATGTCACAGTGATATATGTGCACTCAGGTTTATAGCAACACAATTTGTACAATCTAAATCATAGAAACAATCAAAATACCCATCGACTGCAGAATGGATGAAAAAGATGAGGTATTTTTATACAATGGAATATTACTCAGCAATAAGAAATTATTATCTTGAGGCTTTTCTAGGTAAATGTAGGCAACTTGAGACTATCCTCATGAGGGAAATAAATCAGACTCACATTTGTAAATATCATATTGTGTAGTATAGTATAAAAACAATAATAATAAACTGAAAGAGTATTAAGATCCAAAATGTATGATAGCTATTGTAATAATGAAAAGGAAAGAAAGTGATCTAAAGGATATAACTGTTGTTTAAGTGTACAGGATAGATAACCATACTAACATGTTTTTGTTAGTTCATCAAACAGAATGATTTGTATTCTCACTGTTTGATTGTCCATTTTTATGCTTTGATTTTGTAACTTGACAAACTACTTCTAACATAACAATATATAATTTGTCAACTCATGATTTCTTATTTTGTTTCTTGGAATTCTGTATTATTTCTATTCTCTTCTCTGTTTTGCTTTTTTTTTTTTCTTTAAATACTTTTATTAAAAGCCAGTGGTTGCTCAGTTATGTGTTCCAGCATTGTGCCTTAGAACACTGACACAAAGAATAGAAGTGAACAAGTAGGGCTTCTTTTTTTAAAGGGCTCTGAGAAAACCCCAGAACAGAATTCTAGTTCTATCTTTCACATCCAGAGGCCAAGACCGACCCCAAGCATGGCACAAATGTACCTCTAAACTTTTTTAGAGTACACATTTCTGAAATCTGACTTGGATTTACTACACAACTGTAGACAACAGATGAATTTTACGACTTTTATTTTTCTCTGTTTGTCTGACTGGTTTTCCCTTTTCTGTCCAGTTGAATTTGTTTCACTGTTTTGTTTTCTCTTGTTTAGTTTTTGTTTTCATTTTTTGTTTTTTAAATATTTTGCCATTTTCCATCTTTTTTCCATCCTGTTTTCTTTTCTTTTTATGACTTAGATCTCTCAATTTTTTTTTCATTTTCTTCTACTCATCCACTTCCTCTCTTACATCAATTATCTGGCTTTGTTATATGGTATTTTCATGTGAGTAAATACTGTCTCTTCTTCTCCTGGTTCACATCAATCCTTCTTGGCTTTCTCTTGCATTCTTTCCCTCTTGAGTCCTACAGTTTTCCAAAACCTGGGTAATCATCCTAGCCTTCTAGCATTGCTCCCCTATATTTGATCACATTCATCTCTATCCTGCCCACATACCCCTTTAAATCCTCCACACAATAGGGCAAAATCACTCTACTAAGTGGAAAATCATTCCATACCAATTCTTTGTATAAGCTGGATTTTGTTATATACCTAGAATTCGCTCCTATGGTTAAAGGTATCAGGCTAATTGTTACCACAGTGTGTCTGTAGCTAGACTATGTTTAAGACTATTGTTATTGCTAACTGTATTACATTAAGCAGGATGTCATACCTGTTCTATTTTTCCCCACTATATACCATTACCATTGTCCAGTAACAGGGAACTGAGTCCTCAGTCAAATACATAACAGCTTCTCATTCTTCATATATTGGGAAGGTAGGTTCTTGGGATAGAAATAAAGACCAAGAACCACCTATATCTAGAAGACATCCTGAGGAAAAGAACTTTCCTAAGGAAGCCTCAATATCAGGAATAAATCAATTTCTCTTCTAAAAAAAATATACATGCATCAACACAGAAAACAAAACAAAACAAAATAAAAAATGACAAGACAAAGAAGCAAAATGCAATCTCACTTACACATCCCACACAGAACAAGTCCAGAGCACAGTGAGATACAGAGATTTGGAACAAAACCACAGGAACTTTCTGAAATGATAGCAACAAAAGTCAAAAACCAAATGAGACACAGAGTAGAAAAAAATAACCTCTTAAGTGAAGAAAGAAATGATGATTAAAATGCAGTACATTTAAGCTGACACATATTATTTAAAAAGTGCTCAGGGAGATCCACCTCCCCGTTCCAGCTGTGCTCTGAGAACTGTGGAGTTCCAAGCAAGCAGGTGGGCACACACTGTTCCTGGAGCGCAGTCTGTTTGAGACCCTCTCACCATCTGGGTGCAGTGGAGCAGCTGGGGGGATCTGAGGCACCTGCATCTGCCTCACCATGTGTCTGGAGGACTGTGGATTTCTAAGCAAGCAGGCGAGCATCACCAGTTCCAGAGGCCCTGCTTCCTGGGGTAAGTGCCCCATACACTCTCCCCCAAGCCCAGCTTGTTCAGGACCCTCAAGCCTTCCAGGTGCAGTGAAACACCTAGGCAGGTTGGGGGCACCTACATACATCTACCCATTCCCACTGAGCTTGGGGAACTGTGGAGTTCCAAGCAAGCAGGTGGGCACCCACTGTCCTCAGAGCCCAGCTCATTTGGAACTGCGGAGTTCTAAGCAAGCAGGCGAGCGCCACAGGTACCAGAGGACCTGCAGCCTGGGGGAACTGGGTGCCAGAGTCCCAGGAGCTTTGAACATAGAAGTGGATTTCCAACAGACCCTGAGGAAACCTTCAAATAACACTTGAAGCACAGAAATATAGGAAAATGACAAAAAGAAAGACCAAATTACAACCTCAAAACTCCAGCCACTCCCAAGAAACCCTAGGAGCAATGTAAATAGAAGAAAATATATGCCATACACCTAAAATATCAGACACAATAGCTACTGAAATAAACAAGAAATTCATGGACGATTTAAAGGAATTCAAACTTGAAATAATCTCCCAGGTAAAAGAAGAAATGATAAAAGAAATGAAAGAGATTCTGAGCATATTTAAGAAAACACAGTTTAAAAATTGGAGGAACTAAACAAAAAGATAGAACCCCTAGATGAGCAATATAAGAAACAAACAGAATACATAAAGCAGATGCACAGAGATATACAGGAAATAAAAAACTCCACTGAAAGCTGTAAAAACCAGCTAATGAAAGTGAAGATAGAATTTCAGACCTTGAAGACAGGATTGCAGTTAGTGAAGAGGAAAGCAAAGATCTTTTAAAAATAACAAAGAATCAGGAAATAACAATTCAACAACTGCAAGATGATGCAAAAAAAAACAACATAAGATTGATAGGGATTAATGAAAAAAATGGAACAACATAAAGGATGTCAAGAGGATATTTAGAGAAGTAATAGCTGAAAATTTATCAAGCATGAGATCAGAAACTGACGTCAGGTTCAGTGAAGCATGTAGAACTCCAAATAGTCATAACAAAAATAAAACTACACCTAGACATATGATACTCACTATCCCAGAAATCCAACAACAAGAAAGGATTATTAAAAGCTGTCAGAGAAAAATGATGGATCACATATAAATGAAAATCTATCAGAATCACAGCAGACTTCTCAGCACAAACAATAAAGTCAAGAAGAGCATGCAGTGAAGTATTTCAGATTCTAAAGGAAAATGATTTCCAACCTAAACTGATGTACCCTGCAAAACTATCATTCAAAATAAATGGTGAAATAAGATACTTCCATGACAAAGAACAGCTGAAGAACTTCATGATCACCAAGCCAACCTGCAAAAAAATATTGAAAGACAGTTTAGATACACAAGGAAAAAAAGCACTAAGCAAAGCAGATAATTAAACAGAAGAGAAAGATAAAAATGCAACAGCAGAAAGATATAACAACAATAAACCAACACATAACAGTTATAACCATTAATGTAAATGGTCTCAATATACCAATTAAAAAAAACAGACTGGCAGAATGCATCAAGAAACAAAAACCAACCGTATGAAGTTTACACGAAACCCATCTGACCCAGAAGGATACACACAGACTGAAAGTAAAAGGTTGGAATACATTACTTCACACAAGAGGAATGAAAAAAAAAGCAGGAGGAGCCATTCTCTTTGCACACAATGTAAACTTTAAACCAAAAATGATCAGAAAAGACAAAAAAGGTCAATACATACTGGTTAGGGGAAAACTGCAAGAAGAAGAAATAACTATCTTAAATATATATGCACCAAATTCCAGAGCACCCAGGTATATAAAACAAGTATTAACAGAAATGAAAAATCACATCATCAGTAAAACAATTGTAACAGGAGACCTTAACACACCATTGACACCAAGGGACAGATCAACCAGACAGAAAAGCAGCAAAGAAATAACAGAACTAAATCACTCCTGTGAACAAATGGATTTGATAGACATATACAGAATGTTCCACCCAACAACATCAGAATAGACATTCTTCTCAGCAGTACATGGGTCATTCTCTAAAATAGACATATATTATCTCACAGAACATATTTAAATAAATGCAAGAGTTTAAATCATCCCTTGCATGTTATCAGATCACAGTGCTTTGAAATTAGAAATTAATGATAAAAAATACTGCAAAAATCCCACAAACACATGGAAACTGAATAACACACTCTTGAGTACTCAGTGGGTCACAGAGGAAATTAAAGCAGAAATTAAACAATACCTACAAGAAAATGAAAATACAGATACAACTTACTGGAATCTGGGGGATGCAATGAAAGCCGTCCTCAGAGGAAAATTTATTACACTGAGTCCCCACATCAGGAAAACAGAATGAATACAAATAAATAACCTGATGCTACACCTCAAACAGCTAGAAAAAGAAGAGAAGTCAAGCCAAAAGCCTAAAGAAGAGAGGAAATTATAAAACTCAGAGCAGAAATCAACGCAACCGAGACTAAGAAAACAATTCAAAAAATCAATGAATCAAAGAGTTGGTTCCTTGAAAGAATATATAAAATTGATAAGCCCTTAGCCAACCTTATTAAAAGACAGGGAAGAAAAGCTCAAATTCATGAAATAAGAAATGGAAAAGGTGAAATCCCTACAGACTCTAGAAATACAGATTATCAACACCTATTTGGAAAACCTCTACTCTCAAAGGTTTGATAACACAGAAGAAATAGACAGATTCCTAGAAACATGTGAAGTACCAAAGCTAGATCAAGAGGCTGTAAAACTGCTGAATAACCCAATCTCTAGTAATGAAGTTGAAAACGTAATCAAGTCCTTACCTACAAAGAAGAGCCCAGGCACAGACGGATTCACTGCAGAATTCTACAAGAAGTACAAAGAAGACCTAATGCGGACACTCCTCAAACTATTCAATGAAATTGAAAGGGAAGCAATCCTTCCTAAGTCATTTCAGGAAGCAAATATTACTCTAATACCAAAACCTGAGAAAGACCCAACTAAAAAAGAGAACTACAGACCAATCTCCCTAATGAACACAGATGCAAAAATCCTCAATAAATTATTGGCAAATAGGATACAGCAAATCATCAAGAAGATTATACACCATCACCAAGTGGGATTCATCCCAGGCATGCAGGATTGGTTCAACATACATAAATCAATAAATGTAATCCACCATATCAATAAAGCCAAAAGTAGGAATCACATGATCATTTCTATAGATGCAGAAAATGCCTTTGATAAAGTCCAACATTCATTCATGATAAGAACTTTACAGAAAATTGGAAAATTGGTCTTTACCTCAATATAATAAGGCCATCTATGACAACCCAACATCTAGTTTGCAATGTGTGATTGTGAAAGGAAAGATCTCTTAAAAATAACAAGGAACCAGGAGGAAACAATACAAAGGTTAGAAGATGACAAGAGGATCTATAACTTAAGAATAAAAAATTGAGTGAAGAATCAGTGGTATATAAAAATGAATTACAAATATTATTCACAGATATAATTAAGGAAAACTTCCCGAGCATAGGAAAAGGAAATGATATTCAGATATATGAGGCATACAACCCCAGCCAGCTATAAACAAAACAGGTCTACACCAAAATATATAATCATCAAGATCCCAGAAATTCAACACAAGAACAGAATATTAAAAGCTGTCAGAGAAAAGAAACAGATCATCTATAAAGGAAAGCCCATCAAAATCACAACAGACTTCTCGACACAAACCATCAAATCAATAAGAGCTCAAAGTGAAGTAGTCCAGGACCTCAAAGAAAATAATCTCCAACCCAGATTTATGTACCCTGAAAAACTACCTCTCAAATTAATGGACAAACAAGATGCTTCCATGACAAAGTGGAACTGGGCGAGTTTGTGACCACCAATCCAACCCTACAAAAAATATTGAAGGACATTCTAGAGAGACAGAAAAAAGGCATCAAGCTTTCAGAAACAGTGGCCTCAATGAACAGGGCAGACAGTTGAGTGAAGGGAAAAAGTAGATAACAAACAGCAGAAAAATAGCATAGCAGAGATGAGACAGAGAAGGTTGGCTATAATCCTAAAATAGATGGCCTTGATACACTAACAAAAAACAACACAGGCAGAGTGGATCAGGAGATAGGGTTCATCGAGATGCTCTGTATGGGAAATATAATCCACCTGATTAGGGTTTATGGACTGAAAGTCAAAGATGAGAAAATAATGTTCTATATGATAGGGAACCAGAGAGAAATAGAGGTAACTTGCCCAGTAGCTGCACATAGGCTGGAAAGACATAACACTTTTGTGCAGTGGAAAAATACTCAACTATAAGGAAGAAAAACCTTGAGGCTTTTACAAGTAAAAGAATACAACTTAAGATCATGCTGAGGGGTAAAAAGATGTAGAACCACTTAGGTAAATAGCTGGCTGCTTCCCTAATCTAAAAACTAAAGGAGTTAATGGATACAAAATGTACAATGCACCCTGTGAAAGTAAAATTGTCTAAAAAGGGAAGGCAGAGGACATTGTTAATATTGTATCATGATTGAAAACCCACATTGTTCTCATTGCTCTGTTTAGTTTGGTTATATTCCGTTCTAGTCTTTCTACTTGTATTAGATTTGAGGGCACAGACAGCTATTCCAAAAATAGCAGGATATACTACAGTAACCATCTTTAATTACCTATTAACTTACTCTGAAGCCCTGTAATACTTACACTGTCTTATTATGACTGACCTTATTTGAATCTAGTTTGTTAGATTGCTGTCTTGTCCTGACTGATTTTATTCACATCTCTTATGTTTGATAGTATCAATTCTGAGAGTATATGCAACTACTCTGAAGATGATAAGATTCACTAGGATACCCATTCTGGTTTGACTATTACCTGCATTTGGAGTCCTATAACGTTTCCAATGCTTGAGTTTTATTGGTATTGTTCTGTACTGCTATGTTCAATTTTACTATGCCTGATGATATAAACTATTCTATTGAAGATAACAAGAGACATCATAGTAACCATTATAGATCAACCTTGTATTGTGGTTTTAATCATGTACTATGTTCATCCTTTTGTTTTGAATGACCCCATTTTGTTTTCCTTCTCATTTGGTTTTATTGTTGTCAAAATAAAAAATAAAGTAAGATTGGGCACTTTTATACAATGGAGTACTACTGAGCTATAAAGAATGATCACATTGAAATATTTATAAATAAATGAATGCAACTTGAGACCATACTCATATGTGAAATAAATCAAACTCATGTGTGTAAATACTGTAATTGTCTCCCTAGTGTAAGAAATGGTAAGAGTACATAAGATACAAAATCATCAATAAATACAGTGAAAGAGTAAGAATATGCTCAGAGGAGAAAAAATAATATCACAGAGAAAAGGAGGAAAAAGAAACATGAATGAAAAGAAAAAATATCTGAATTTGTATAAGCACATAGTATAGCTAAGATGATTCTACTACAAATTCTATAAGTTCTTGGAACAAAACAATTAACATTCATAGGATTGGAACAGTTTGGCATGTTTGTGTCTGGTATTCTGAGGAACTCTTTTGAAGATCATGATGTGAAGTAACAATGTTAGTTATGTCCCCACCACTTGTTTTGCAGGCCTATATTTTCATTCTGTTGGGCTCTTTGTTACTGTTATTTACTTGTCTTTTTTTTTAGTTTTTCTAGTAATTTGTTTTGTTTCGTTTTGTTTTGTTTTGGTTTTTTTTGTTTTGTTTTGTTTTTTCCCCTAATACAGAAAGGTTAGGTATACATGTAGAGGCTTGTACATGCATAGAACTTCTCCTAAACAGTTTATGAGAATTGAGTATATTATGCATGATAGAATGAACAGCTACTTTGAAGAAAAAGAAACATTAAGGTATCCATTGTGATTCCATATGGTCATGCTGTGAAATCCAGTAATGCTTTTATTCTCTGTTTAAAGTGGTTTTAGTCTGTTTTGTATTATTTAATTTCATCATACATGAAGGTGTAAACAGCTATTTTGAAGAGAACAAGAGACATTACAATAGCCATTAGTGATTTACTTATTCTCTGGTTTTGAAGGCCTGTAATGCCTTCATTACTCTGTTTTGAACAGTTTTATACTACTTTATTTTGTAGGAATTCACTGTGTGTGAAGATATAGAAAACTATTTAGAAGAAAACAAGAGACATTATGGTAGCCACTGTAGATCTCCTGCTGTCTTGCTTTGAAATCTATGTCACTTACATTGTTTTCTTCTAACCTGCTTTGTTCTGTTTTACTGTTTTCTTTTACCTTCTTCAAAATAAAATAAAATAATAATAAATTTTGAGGTATATGTACAATGGAATGTTATTTGGCCATCAAGAGAATGAAATCGTGTTTTTTGCACAAAAAAAGATGGAACTGAAGGTGATCGTGTTAAGTGAAAATATATCTTTCAGAAAGACAAATATTGTATGTTTTCCATAATGTGCAGAATCTAAAACATTACATGAAAGTAGAAGGAAGACTATTATTTGATCACAGAGAAGAAATAAAGAGGAAAAAATAAAAGTTGTAATGAAGGCACTATTGTGAATGGGAAAAGTTATTAAGTATGTCATTAAGTTATTATGATACTGAGATGAATTTATTGAGTAACAATGTATGCAGTACACTACATTACTCGAAAAAAATCAAGCTACAAAATTCTATACAGGAAAATCATAATCTTTTATTTTCAAGAATGCATTAATGTAGAAATATGAAATCTTTGAGAATAGTATTCACTAACTGTTTAATGGCTCTGAGAATGAGAGGCTGAGCATATTTTCTCTTAAGAGTATTTTTGACTTGGCTCTATTATGAAACATTGTAAGCAGAAGAAAATAAACTCTCTGTGCATGAGGTGATTGGTACATTACTTATCTTGATTGTAGCAATCATTCACAGTGTATAGCTATCCTAAAACATGATGATGTGCAGCTTAAATATATTTGATTTTCTCAATTATATTCAATAAAAACATTTAAAATTATTATATCTTCCAAAAGAATTAAATGGATTGTCCTCATGGAAGGACTGTATATGTCCTTCACAATGCTATTGTCTTAAAATTGTATTTTCTGTAACTTTTCCGTCTATACTGGTCTTCTGTTGATTACTATGCATACTTCTACTTTCACTCTCCTTTTAACTTTTGCAATTCATCACACATAACACATGTTTGTATTTTGCTTTTATTCCCACTCTGAGTATCTTGGACTTTTACTAGGGCATTTTGAATACTAATCTTTTATATAGTCATTGACATAATTATTTTATGTCTACTCTTATTATATGTTCCTACTTTACTTATACCAACTGTTCTATAAAGCTTGATTGGCTTGCTTATTTGTTCATTTGTTCATTTCTTTATTTTAAAGAGCATTTTTAGGCCTAGAACAAACTCTTCATTTTTTAAACAGAAATTTTAGGTTTATAGCAAACTGGAGAGGTAAATACAGAGATTTCCCTCAAATCCCAGACTCCACCCATGTGCAATCTACCTCATTACCAACATTTTACCCTGGTGCTGCATTTGTGACAACTGACAATAATACAGTACAGTAATTCTACTATTGGGAGAACATCCTGCAAACAGAAAGGAAAGTACATGCACAGGCACACACACACACACACAGAGCTACACACTGAACTCTCAACATAAAGATCCTAGTTTCAATATTACTCAAAATTATCAGAAAATAGAAATAGTTTGAATGCTAACAGATTAGGAAATCTGGTGTATTCACATAATATAGTATTATGAACGTGAGACAGGATTTTTAGGAGCCCTAGGGAAAATGAGGCAAAAAACGCTGAACAGTTGTTTATATACCCTCACTTTCCCAAAAGAAAACCACTAAATATAAAAAAAACAACTTACCTTGATAGGCTGGCAATGATTTTCCAGGAAAACAAGTACTTTGTATAGCCTGCATGTGAATAAACATCTATCCAACCTTATCAGACACCAATGAGAAATACATATGGTAAATCCAAATTGAAAGGACACAATAAGCAAGCAAATCTATTCCACTTGCATATCCTCAGAAGATTGAGACAAGTATATAAATGATATTCCTGAGAGCATTGTATGCACTAGGGGGAAAGTGAGTAACCTGCCAGGAGGCAAAAGGGAAATCACTCAAATAAATGTGTTAAAAGCTACCTGTAACGGACAAAAGAAAAGTAGCCAGCTGAAATGATGATAGAAACTAATACAACCTGATAGTCATGTATGATTAAGAAAACAACTTAGAAACTCTTGTGTGAAGCAGGACCACATTTTTATTTTTCTGTCTCCTCTGCATTGAGGAGAAAGAGAAGCCCAGGCAAAGTGCACATGATTTCGCCTGGTCGGGACAGCCAGAAATTCTGGAGAGCTAGGAAGCTGACACACTGCTTACTTCCCCCATGCACAAACTGTTTCTCAAGTCCATGGTCTTTTCTGTCTGTCAATTTGGACCATGCAGACCACATGTGTCCAAACGTTTTCTTTATCTTTTGGTTTACAGTGAGTAAAGAGAAATGTTCCCGGGTTTCACTTTAAGTCTATAATATAGCTAATGTATATAAATACCAAAACTGATTTATATTTTCCTTTTAACTTTTTTTAAAGGGACAACATAAACATAAAACTAATAATATAGCCTGGTTTTGTGAAACTAACTCATCTATACCTGATCCAGTGAAAGGGGTTACAATTTTCAGTGAGTTTTCAAGATGCTTCTCAGGAAATTTTGATGTACTTTTATGCTTTCTGTGTTCCATCCCTGTAAATAGTTCACAAAGGCCCTGCGTGTGGTGAGCACAGGGTGTAGACTTATCACTGCGCTGTGTCCTCGCCTACAGAGCTCCTCTGTCACTTATACAATCTGTGCCAGAGCACTGTGCAGTCAAGTCATGAAAAACAGTGCCAAAAATCACATAAAAATGCTAAAAGTATATTTTCTTGTGGGGCTGCTTTGCAGAGCCATTTATAGCCTTCAGGCCATGAATTAAACACACTTGCTTTTCAAAAGCTCCCAGCCTAGCACTTCACTTTCAAAATGATCTTGACTTGAGCCAGTGCCTCGAATTCTTTTCTTCACACAATACTCTCTAAGCATGTCTAGTGGGACTTGTATTTGTCTAGTGGAATAACAGGGACTTTTATTCAGGTAGGTCTTCTTCCTGTCTCTTAACTTGTCTGAGAGGGATTCTAAGAAGTCAGTATTTGTTGGCCCCAGAACAATCTTAGAGAAAAATCATGCAAGAACTTTTCCCAGAGGTCTCAGTTCCACCACATAGCTCTGCAAGCAAAACTCTCATACTCAGCCCAACAACCCTCATGAGCTCAGGATACGATGAGCAAGCCACTCACTATGCAGCTTCAGCCCTGCTTCATCAATAACAACATAGCCTCTGCTGCAAGATTAATGTTGCCTACCCAGGTTAGAGCTACCTTTAGAATAGCTACAAGATTTGTGTGCAGCGGGACTGAAAGCACCCATTTGTTATTCATCAGCAAAGAGTTATACAACTAGTGCCAAGTGCTGGAGATTGAAAAGCAAGCATGGTGGGCATCCTAAACACCTTCACAAACTTACAGCCATATGATATTGTGCCTATGCCTTGTTTCATCCAGGTTGATCAGATTAGCCTGAATCTGTCTGAGAAATCCATATAAAGGAAAATCATTTAAAGACAACAGCATTCATGTTTCTTATACTTAAAATGTCCATGAGCATTCTCACATTTTAACTCAGTAGAGCAAGTATAGAATTGGAAACACTGTGTAGATCTTTTTGTCTGAAGGTTTCCAAATGTGTACTCAGTGGAGCCCACTGTGAGATACAAAGATGCAGGGAGGAAAAAACAACCAGAGCAGTCACATTTTATGGTTTACCTCAAAGTGTAGTGCAAACCCAAACATGGAAGACATACCACACCATATTATGGTTTTTTGTTGTTGTTGTTCTTGGTTTGTTTTGTTTTTGTCGTTTTCCTTTTTTATCGGTACCAGGGATTGAACATGACTGCCTGCTTGCAAGGCAGGCGCTTATGCCGCTGAGCTAAATCCCCAGCACAATATTATGTTTTTTAAAGAACACTAGATTCGACTTCCGGGAGAACGTGGCAGACAGATAGCAGCAGCTATGGAGGCTCTCTGAAAGACTCAGCTCAGAATTCAGGAATGGTGCGGACTAAGGAGTCATAAGCAGGTGGAGATATGCTCTGCTGACCCAGTTACGAACTGGGCTGAGAGAAACCAACTTGGAATGCAGTCCTGGTGCTAGAACAGGAACAGAAAAGCCTCGGTGTGGAGGCTTGAGCCCACGCCATTGGAAGCCGCGATTTGGGTTTCCCGCCTCGCGGCGGCTGCGTCTACAACGGCTCGGCAGGGAGAGAGACCTGAGAACCGGAATTGGCGAATGGAGTTGAAAACAGGACGGGCGGGGAGCCGTGTATTGACTTGTGGTGAGGTGAATGAGAGAAACTGACACTCTCCCACAGTTTAATGAGACTCCAGCAGAAGACATTCTGGGACTAGGCAGACTTGCAGGAGTGGAGCGCTGCAGCAACTTGAACCATGTATCCCTCTCTCAAGTGGGATTGGTGAAAAGTGCCTAGCCTACGTGACGCTGCTGGCGGAGACCCAATAGGCTAGCACAACTCAGATCCCAGAGCCTGAGGGTGGCCTGGAGGGGCAGGCCCCACATAGGCTGCCTGGTCTACAATTTCCTGGTGTGCTGCGGTGGGCAGGAACACCTAGCCGGCGCAATTCGATCAGGCTGTGGCTGACAGGGAGGGAAGCTGGGCCTCCTATATAAGCTTGCATATATAAGGAACAAAGAATATGGGAAGAGGCAGCAACAAGAAAGGCTCCTCGGCCCCCAATCCTAAGAAACAGGCAATAGCGGACACCGCACCAATAGACATAAAGCGCCATCTAGAGAGCCTCATAGATCAGTTCAGGAATGAAGTTATTAATGACCTGAAGCTAGAAATAAGCAGAATAGTTAGAGAAATGCTAAGCACCACCCAAGAAAAAAAGATGGTGGAATAGAAGAACAGAAAAAGAGGGGAGAATTGTTTGATGGAGAAAATAGAGAAAGCATACAATACGTGAAGCAGGTTCAAAGAGAATACCAGGAAACTAAAAACTCTATTGAAAACTGGCATAACAGCTTTAAAGAAACTCAGGACAGACTATCTGAACTGGAGGGCAGATTTGTAATATGGGAGAATGAAATGAAAAACTTCTTAAAAGTAACAAAGAAACAATCAGCAATAATACAAAGACTAGAAGATGATAAGAGAATCCATAACTTAAGAATTAGAACATAAAAGAAGAAGTAGGGACACAAACAAATGAGCTACAAAAGCTACTCACAGAAATAATCCAGGAGAATTTGCCTAATTTAGCAAAAGGTAAAGATACTCAGATGTATGAGGCATACAGGACCCCAGCCACTTACAACCCAAACAGAGCAACACCCAGGCATATAATAATAAAAATTCCAGAAATTCAATACAAGAACAGAATATTAAAAGCTGTCAGAGACAAGAAACAGATCATTTACAAGGGAACAGATTTCTCTGCACAAACCATCAAATCACAAAGAGTGGGGGGGGAATAATTCAAGCTTTGAAAGATAATAATCTCCAGCCAAGATTGATATACCCTGCACAACTATCCCTGGAAATTGATGAAAAAACAAGGTGCTTCCATGATAAAGAGGAACTAGGGGAATTTGCAACCACCAATTCAACTCTACAGAGAATACTGCAGGATATTCTAAAAAAGAAAAATACAAAGAATCCAGAAATAGTGGCAGCGAGGCCACTATGAATGGAGCAGAAAACAAAATGAAGAAGACAAACTGACAACTAATGACAGAAAAAGAGCTCAACAGAAATAAGGCAGAGAAGGTTGGATGATAGGAACAGCTATTTTGGAGAAAATGACGTCTTAATAGGTAATACTGGTTTAGTATCATCTTGTTTTGAAGTCTCATCAAGCTTTTGTTCTTCTGTCTCCATTGGTCTAAACAGGTTGTATCTTACTGGATTTTATTATGTACAATAGTATAAGCAAAAACTTTTAAAGACAAGGAGATTATACAAAAACCATTGTTCATTTTCTGTTAGTTGATTCTAAATACCTTGTAATGCTGTCATTCTCTTAAATGGTTTTACATTGTTTTGATATACTTGATGCTACAGTATACAAAGTTATACTCAAAGATTTTAAGGAAAGAGACAATATGGTAACTACTTTTATGTCAGGATTATCTTGTGGTGAAACACTATTCTGCTTAAATGGTTATGTTTTGATCTGCGCTGTTTTGCTGTTATACCCTCTTTTATCTCAATCTCCACTTCATTATTTACTTTTTTATTTTTATCCTTTTAATTAAGGGAAAAATAAATAAAAAATAGCAGGATATATTATAGTAACCCACTTTGACTTTCCATTATCTTGATTTAAAGCCCTGTATTACTCTCACCATCTTGTTTTTGACTGATGTCCCCCTATTCTGTTTTGCTTGATAGTACCAGGTTTGAAAGTTTAGGCAACAGCTGTGAAGATAGTGGGATTCATTATGACACCCATTCTCATTGACTTTTATCTACTTTTGAAGACCTATAATGTCTCCATTGTTTTGGTTTTGTCAGTTTTGTTCTTTACTGTTTTGTTCAATTTTATTATAACTGATGATATAGGCAATTCTATTAGAGATAATGGGAGGCATTATGGTAACCATTATTGATCACCTTGTATTATGCTTTTACATTATCTATTATGTCCACCCTTTTGATTTGATTGACTGTTCTTTTAGGTCACATTTGGTTGTACTCCCTTCCAAAAAAGTAATAAGAACTGTGGGAGCAACAAAACCCAAAATGTGTAATTGTAATTGTACAAAAGAGAGGAAAAGAAAGTGCTCTAAATGATATAACTGCATGTATATTTAAGGGTATAAGATAGATAATGATATCACTGAGTTTTGTTGGATCATTGAACAGAACTGTTTGCAGTCTTACTGTTGGAATGTCCACTTTACAAGCTTTAATTTTGTGACTTGAACAATTATTTCTAAGATGACAGTATGTAATCCATTAACTAGTGATTTCCTACTGTTTATTTTTTTCTGTAAATCTGTAAAACTTGTACCCTTTCTCTGCTTTTTTTTCTCCTTAAATAAAATTTTAAAAAAAAGAACACTAGATTCAAAGAAGCTCACATAGCACCATAAAACTGAGCAAAAGCCCTAAGCCACAAACCATAATGGTTAATGCTACATGTTTCCTTTCCAAGCCCACAGTGACCCCTCAAAGTCAGACACCTCTTACAATACAGGCCACACTTGTGCTATGAGACAAACCATTGACATGGTGTCCGCGTTTTTAGGCCAGTCTTGGCTGAAGCATAGCCAGCAGTCATTCCCTGTCAGTTCTGATGCCAACTGGAGTGTTGTTTAGTTACACTTGTACACAAGGACCCCTCATCCAAATGCTCACACACCACCAATACAAAACTCATTTTCACATTGGGACAATATCTTCTTCTAGGTACCTGCCACCTAGCTTCTGGCTGTTCATGAAGAACCTCGTAGTAGAATATCCTAATGACCCTAGTCATCTTCATAATGAGGGCAAATCCACTGACTTCAGAAATTCTACTTGAGTGGCAAAATGACTCCTGAGACAGAGATCTTCCAGGCTATGCTTGAAAAGGAAAAAATGAAGGCCTACAAACAAGCAAAATCATATAAAAATGATACACATGAGCATACACAAATATAAGTGTACATGTATGTTATGCATATGTAATCATACCCAAAAACACATTTAATATGCATACAGGTGTGGCAATATATATGAAAAAGTACAGATACACAGTTAGAGAGAACTATTGCATATAGAAATTTAGAGATAGAAAGTTTCAAAAAGCTACCTTGACAAATATTACCGATTCTAACTGAATTTACGTTTAAAAATATTTTAAAAGCCTTTAATATAGCCTATAGTGTCTCTGACAAATGAGATCATAAATGCCAGAAATAGACAACTGAGCCATGTAACTGAAACAAAGCCCAGAACTCCAAACCTCAGACTCTTGTAACTGACAGATAAACTCAGAGCTGCATTGAGATCTTATTATTGATCTTTCCCCAAAACCCACTGTAACCTGCCACCATACTAAGATATTGTCCTGCCTCTATTGCAAGAATTCCCTGTAAGAAAGTACCTAAGCTTACAAGAGTGACCATTCAAAAGACAACTCTAATTATGAGATCACTTTCTTTTACTGACCTGAAATCTGTCCAGTGTTGTTTTCACGACTTCTAAGAGAGATAAAAAGTTTTCAGTATATCAAGCATACATCTGTGTGTGTGTATGTGTGTGTGTTGTGTGTGTGTGTGTGGGTGTGTATCCAAACTTTCAGAAACCATGTGACTTTGGGTACATCACTTAATATCTCTAAGTGTTTCATTTTAGAATGTGTAAATATAAGTCCCACGTAGGATGTACAATTTGCAGTGTGATAAGCCAAATAAATCCCTCTATGCATGCCTTGTAATATGGTAAGGTATGGGTTAATAATGATGCCTTTTATTTTCTCTTTCAATGTATTGGTATCAGACATTCTGCTACCAAGTAATAGTCTCAAATAATTTCAGGATAGCTATGGTGTGTCTTTACCCTACCTCTTCATTATTTTACAACTCAGCTAGCAGTTTATTGCACTATAAAGATCCTTCTTTCTGACACACTCCACAGCACCCAAGCTGGAGATCCTCTCAAAACTAACTAATTCCTCTCCATCTAACCCATTATAACACACAGGGACACAAAAAACTCTGATCTCACGGATTCTGTGATGAGTGGAGCAGCAGTGAGATTTCTGGAGAGAAAGGACCTAAACCAAATAATGTGAGCTGATACCAGTCCCACTAATTCCAGTACCCATTATGTCCTCGGGAGTTATTAAGTACCACTTATGATCCACATGTAGTTAAGAGTTCATACCTGCAAAGCCAGTGTCTTAACAGTAAGGCCATGGGGAGCTAGAGATCAGACACCTTGGAGCCTCAAGGAGAGAGCCAATGCTTTGAAGAATTTCGGGTACTCTGTAAATACATCTGAGTGTTCCAGGCTACATTGTGAAGTCACATATTGGAAGTCTGGGCAAATGATTCAGCATACAAAATTTAATGGGAATAAGGTAGCAATTGGTTTCTCAGTAAGTCACCCTAGCACTGCGCCACCAATATAATTGTCATGATTACATTTCTCTCATGGATAAGATAAAACACTCAACACAAACTGCAAGGTAAACAGGTTTATTTAACTCACCATTTGCACAGGTTTCAGTCCATAATTGGCTGACTCCCAGGCAGGGTAGAATGACAAACAGACATTGCAGAAGGAAAATAGACCATGGCAGGCAGAAGACAACAAAACGAAGCAAGGGACAACCATGGCTCTTTCTAGCTCTTATATTTTAACCAGGTTACTTACAACAGGAATCACTCACACCCGTAATCCTATAGCCCTTGATCTTAGCATTGCACCATGAATCAATCCCAGTGTCACACTTTCTAGATCCAGCTACCTCTGAAAAAGCCATATTTATGACTGCATGAGATTTTGGGAAACATTCAGACACATACTATGACAACAAAGTTCTTAGAGGCCCAGTAGTTTTCTATAATACCTAATTTCACATAGGGCACACTTTTACAGTCATCTGGGAATAGCCTAGATTGCCTGCTCTTTTTACATATGTATAATGTTGTTCTTCAGTTATTAATTGAAAACAGAATCCCAATGGCAGAGGGGTAATTATACCTGGTCTGTCACATCAGTGCAAGATAATAGAAGATACACCACAATAATTAGCAAGCAGAAGCTAGAGAAAAAAGGCTTTTTTAACATCAGTTTTACAACCATATACTGGACATTTTGGTAAATGATTCACCACCATCCCTCTTACCTACCACAAAATAAACATCAGCCACATTCTCCATGCATGTGGGAAGAAAGTACACAGCATGAGTCCCTGAGAAAAATGAGAAGAAAAAGAAACCATCAGTCTAGAAAGATAAGGCATAACGTTTGTGCACTGGGTCAACAAAACATATGGAAAGAAAAATAGCTTTTGCAATGTGAGGAAACTTTCACATCTACAATACACCCAATGCCCAGTTTTCAGCAAAATATTACAGAGAATAAAAAGAAATAATAAAGTACCCACTCACAAAAAAATGAAATTTACATAAAACATTTTGGACATCCTTGACATTGGCTAGACTAACCACAGATTTTAAATCCACCATCTTTAAAATGCTCAAAACACTGAAGTGAACTGAGAAATAACTAAATGAAACCAGACATGATGTACAAAAAAGTGAAGAATACTCATAAAAGCAAAAAGTTTTATTTCTTGAGCTTAAAAACATAACAGTTGAAATGAAAAATTCACTAACAAATTTCAATCACAGATTTGAGCAAACAGAAGGAAAGAACTAATGAAATTTTCAGAAAAATGCAATAACCCAGTCTGAGAAACAAAAGGAATAAAGAAAAATGAACAAAGCCTAAGGGTCCTATAGGACACTATCAAGTATATATGTATATATATATATATATATATATATATATATATATATATATATATGAAGTTCAAGATACAGAAGAAAGAACCAAAAACATTTCCAATAAACAATGGATCAAACTTTTCAAATGTGATGAACTATAAAAATATACAAACCCAATAAGCTCAAAATTTCTAGGCAAGTTAAACTCAAAACTAAAAGGACACTTACTACAAGGAAACTGTTAAAACACAAAGAGAAAAATCTTCAAAACAGCAAAACAGAAGTGACTAATCCCAGAAAATGATTCTCAGTGAGATTAACAGTTCACCTCCCATCAGAAATCTTAAGGGTCAAAGGCAGTGGGACGATGTCCCTACAGTGTAGAAAGTCCTGTTGGGCAGAGGATATAGCTCAGTGGCACAATGCCTGCCTGGCAAATGCAAGACAGTAAATACAATCCTCAGTACCAAGAAAAAAGAAGAAAGCTGTCAACCAAGGATTCTACATCTAGAAAATCTGTCCTTCAACACTTAACGATAAGCCAACGGTGGTGGTAGATGCCTGCAATCCCAGAACTCTGGAAGACTGCAGCAGGAGAAACCTAAGATCTAGCCAAAGCAATTTAATGAAATTTTGTCTCAAAGTAAAGAATAAAGATGAAGGCAGGATGTAACTCAGTCCAAAGGCCCCGGGTTCATCCTCTAGTACCACCGAAAACAAACAAACAAAAAGGATAAATACAGTTATGCCGATTTTTTTAAATGTGCCAGCCTATACGAAATGCCAAGAGAGAAGTGATTAGTGAAAAACACATGACATAAAAAGCAAATAGCACAATGTCAGAAATAAGCCCTTCATTATCAGTAATCATTTCAAATGTAAGTAGTTTAAACTTGCCAAAGATTTAAAGAATGAATTCAGAAATATGATCCAATCATGCAATATTCAAAATACACAAGTTAATAGAGATGAAAGATTAGCAGTACACTGGGCAGGAGGATGAGGTAACAGGGAAATGGGAAGTGACTATTTAATATTTACACAATGTTCTGAGTTCCTAGAAAAATTCTGAAATTCCAAATGCACATTTTGAGTGCCATAAATGCTACTGAATTGTATACTTTAAAATACTTACACGTATAAGATGTTAATTTCACCGCAGTTTTTAAAAATGGGTCATAAATGTGTTTAGCATAATCTCTTATTAAATTTAACAATGCAAATATTACATGAAAAATGTATTACATCATACTTTAAGACATTAAAAGTGATGAAAATCAGGTAATTTTAATTGTTTATCCTTTGTTTATATTGTTTTTTTGAATTTACTACTTTAAAAATTAATTGCATACTAAATTTTTAATAAATCTAGAAAATAAGTATTAAGGTAATACTAATTGGATTTTTTAGATGTGGTTAAAATGCTTAAATTATGGGATTAAGTGAGAATGAGTAGAATAAGAAGCAAATTGCATTGTATATACAGCATTGTCCTAGGAGTTAATATGCTCACCTCATGAGTTTAAGTCTGTGTGTAAGACTGTGGAAATCAGCAGAGATTTCTCAAAAAATCAAGTCTAAAATTCCATTCAACCCACTGGTTTCCCATCTAGGTCTCTTCCTGAAAAATTTACAAACATTTTATTACAGTGATATGTTCATTTCCATGTTCAGAGTAGTATAATTCATAAGAGCTATGTCTTAGAGGCAACCTGTACAACTGTTCATCAATAGATGCATTTCTAAAATGTGGCATTTGTACACAATGGAGTATTATTCTTCTATAAAGAACAAAAATGAGTCATTTGTAGAAAATTGTTTACTTAGAGACCACTATGTTAAGTAAAATAAACTATTCACACAAGCTTAAATATCGCATGCTTTCTCTCTTATAAGAAACCTAAAATATAAATAAATTAAAGACCAAATTAAAGATAAATAATAAGAAATAGAGTGATAAATTTTGTTCAAATAAAAAGAGGACTAAGAGATGTAAGGAGAGGATAGAGAAGAGACAAGAAAAGGACAAGAAGTAACATGCACTACACACCAAATCCCTACAATAAATGTAATCATTATGTAACACAAAAATGGATAATAAATTTTTCAATTGTCTGGGGGAGATAGACAAATGAATGGTGTTTTTCCTTCCTGCTTTCTGAATTTTCACAATGAATAAATAACACATTTACAATCAGAAAGAAAATTTTGCTACTAAATTATTTACTACTGGGAAAGTTAGGTTGACGGTCCTTTATTGACAAGAAAGATACACCAGAAGTTTTTCATCTCAAATTTTTCTTCCTCATACAAAAACATGTAAAATACAGACACATAAAGAGGCAGCTTAACTGTAGTAAAATCAACATGGTACTGGAATCAAAACAGAGCCAAAGATCAAAGGAATAGATTAGAAGATACAACCACAACTACAAACACACTCAACCACCTTAACTTTGATAAAAGAGCCATGTGAACAACATGTGAACAACATGTTTGAGTGAAAAACAAACTTGTTCACCAAAAGAAGGACAGTCTCTTTAATAAATGGTATTGGAAAACTGGCTCTCCATATGCTGGAAACTAAAACTAGACCCATGCCTGTCACCATATACTAAATTAAAATCTAAATGGATCAAAGATCTGAATATTAAAACAGAAACACTAAATCCATTGGAACACAAATTGGGTAAAAACCTTGAACATATAGGATAGGTAGAGAATTCATGAACAGGAATCAAGCCACATGGGAAATACTTCCCAGAATCAATAACTGGGATCACATCTTATTAAAAAGTTTCTGCATATCAAAAGAAATCTCCAATATAGTGAAAAGAAAACCCATCTTAGTGAACTGTCCCTCAGGAAAAGGACTTCTGTCTAAAACACATAAAGAATTTTTTAAAACTCAGACCCCCAAAATTCAAACATCCAATCTAAAAATGAGCATCTGAGATGAATACACAATTCTCAAATGAAGAAATACAAATGGCAAATAAGTACATTTAACAGTGTTCTTCATCATTACTCATTAGAGAAATGCAAATTAAAACCACACTGAGATTCCATCCCACTCCTGAAAGAATGGCCATGATCAACAAAAACACCAATAACAAATGCTGGAGAGGCTGTGGGGAAAAAGGAACTCTCTGCACTGTTGGTGGGAGTGTAGACTGCTGCAACCATTGTGGAGTTCAGTCTGGAGATTTCTCAAAAAGCTGGGTTTAGAAATCCCATTTGCTTCAGCTACTCTATTTCTAGGCATATTCCCAGAGAACTGAAATCATCATACCACAGTAATATATGTATACCCATGTTTATAGCAGCACAATTTGTAATGGCCAGATCTTGGAAACAACCTAAGTGTCCACCAACTGAGGAATGGATAAAAAAGGTGTGGTATTTTTATACAGTGGAGTACTACTCAGCTATAAAGAATGATCACATTGAGATATTTATAAATAGAGGAGGAGCTGGGCGGATCTGGGGTGCCTACATCAGCATCTCCGTGTATCTGGAGGACTGTGGATATCTCGGCCCAGACCAATTGGGTCCCTCCAGGCTTCCAGGTGCAGTGAAGGGGAGAGGTGGGTTTGAGGCCTCTACATCCACCTCCCCATCCCGGTTGCACTTGGAGAACTGCTGAGCTCCCGATGGGTGGGCAGGCCCACACTATCCCTGGAGCCCAGCCTGTTTTGCTACCACGCCTAGCCATCAGTGTGCAGAGGAGGAGCTGGGCGGATCTGGGGTGCCTGCATCAGCCCCTCCATGTGTCTGGAGGACTGTGGATATCTCTGCAAGCAGGGAGGTAAAACAGGTTCCTGAGGCACCGCGGCCTGTGGTTGAGTGCTCAGCACACTCTACCCAAATCTCAGACTGTTCTGGACCCTCCAACAAGCAGGTGGGCACACAGTGTCCCTGAGGCCCAGTTTGTCTGGAACTGCGGAGTTCTGATCAGGCAGAGGAGGGCCATTGGTTCTGCAGGCCCAGTGGCTTGGGGTAGCATGGTGCCAGAATCTCAGTAGCTGCAAAAATAGAAGGGGATTTTCAACAGATCCTGAGGAAGCTTTCAAATAACACTTGAAACACAGAAATATAGGAAAATGACAAAACGAAAGACCAAATTACAACCTCAAACCTCCAGCCCATCTCAAGAAACACTAGGAGCAATGTATATAGAAGAAAATATATCCCATCCACCTCAAATATCGGACACAATAGCTACTGAAATTGACAAGCAACTCCAGGAAGCTTTAAAGAAATTCAAACTCGAAATAATCTCCCAGATAAAAGAAGAAATGATAAAAGAAATGAAAGAGATTCTAAATATATCTAAAGAAAACACAGATAAAAAATTGGAGGAACTAAACAAAAAGATAGAATCCCTAGATGAGCAATATAAGAAACAAACAGAATACATAATGCAGATGCACAGGGATATACAGGAAATAAAAAACTCCACTGAAAGTTGTAAAAACAGCCTTAATGAAAGTGAAGATAGAATTTCAGACCTTGAAGACAGGATTGCAGCTAGTGAACAGGAAAGGAAAGATCTTTTAAAAATAACAAGGAATCAGGAAACAACAATTCAACAACTGCAAGATGATGCAAAAAAAATAATATAAGAATGATAGAGATTAATGAAAAAGAAGGAGACAACATAAAGGATGTCAAGAGGATATTTAGAGAAGTAATAGCTGAAAATTTCCCAAGCATGAGATCAGAAACTGACATCAGGATCAGTGAAGCATATAGAACTCCAAATACTCATAACCAAAATAAAACTACACCCAGACATATAATAATCACCATCCCAGAAATCCAACACAAGAATAGATTATTAAAAGCTGTCAGAGAGAAAAGACAGATAACTTATAAAGGAAAACCTATCAGAATCACAGCAGACTTCTCATCACAAACAATAAAGTCAAGAAGAGCATGGAGTGAAGTATTCCAGATCCAAAAGCAGAATGATTTCCAACCTAGACTGATATATACTGCAAAACTATCATTCAAAATAGATGGTGAAATACGATACTTCCATGACAAAGAACAGCTGAAGAACTTCATGAACACCAAACCAACCCTGCAAAAAATATTGAAAGACAGTTTAGATACACAAAGGAAAAAACCACTAAGCAAAGCAAATAATTAAACAGAACAGAAAGATAAAGATGCAACAGCAGAGAGATAACATTCCTACAATTAACCAGCATTTAACAGTAATTACCATTAGTGTAAATGGTCTCAATGCACCAATCAAAAGAAACAGACTAGCAGAATGGATCAGGAACCAAAATCCAACCATATGCTGTTTACAGGAAACCCATCTAACCCAGAAGGATACTCACAGACTGAGAGTCAAAGGATGGAAAACAATTCTTCATGCAGCAGGAATCCAAAAAAAGGCAGGACTAGACATTCTGTTTGCAGACAACGTGAACTTTAAACCAACAATGACCATAAAGGACAAAGAAGGTCACTACATATTCATAAGGGGAAAACTCCAAGAGGAAGAGATAACTATCTTAAATATATACGCACCAAACTCCAGAGCACCCAGTTATATAAAACAATTATTAACAGAAATGAAAACTCAAATTATCAGTAACACAATTGTAACAGGAGACCTTAATACACCATTGACACCAATGGACAGATCAACCAGACAGAAAATGAGCAAAGAAATAACAGAACTGAATCACACCTGTGATCAAATGGGTTTGATAGACATATACAGAATGTTCCACCCAACAACATCAGAATACACATTCCTCTCAGCAGTACATGGATCACTCTCTAAAATAGACCATATATTAGCTCACAGAACATATTTAAACAAATGCAAAAGAGTTGAAATCATCCCTTGCATGTTATCGGATCATAGCGCTCTGAATTTAGAAATTAATGATAAAAGATACTGCAAAAATCCCGCAAACACATGGAAACTCAATAACACACTCTTGAGTAATAAGTGGGTAACAGAAGAAATTAAACAATACCTAAAAGAAAATGAAAATGCAGATACAACTTACCGGAATCTGTGGGATGCAATGAAAGCCGTCCTGAGAGGAAAATTTATTGCACTGAGTTCCCACATCAGGAAAACAGAACGAATACAAATAAATAACTTGATGCTACACCTCAAACAGCTAGAAAAAGAAGAGCAGGTCAAGCCCAAAGCCAAAAGAAGAGAGGAAATTATAAAAAATCAGAGCAGAAATCAATGCAATAGAGACTAAGAATACAATCCAAAGAATCAATGAATCAAAGAGTTGGTTCTTTGAAAGAATAAATAAAATCGATAAGCCCCTAGCCAACCTTATTTTAAAAAGGGAAGAAAAAGCTCAAATTCATGCAATAAGAAATGATAAAGGTGAAATCACTACAGACCCAATAGAAATACAGAAGATCATCAACACCTATTTCGAAAACCTCTACTCTCAAAAGTTTGATAACACAGAAGAAATAGACAGATTCTTAGAAACATATGAAGTACCAAAGCTAGATCAAGAGGATGTAAAACTGTTGAATAACTCAATCTCTGTTAATGAAATTGAAAATGTAATTAAGTCCTTACCCACCAAGAAGAGCCCAGGCCCAGATGGATTCACTGCAAATTCTACAAGAAATACAAAGAAGACCTAATGCCAACACTCCTCAAACTATTCAATGAAATTGAAAGGGAAGCAATCCTTCCTAAGTCATTCCTGGAAGCAAATATTACTCTAGTACCAAAACCTGAGAAAGACCCAACTAAAAAAGAGAACTATAGACCGATCTCCCTAATCAACACAGATGCAAAAATCCTCAATAAAATATTGGCAAATAGGATGCAGCAAATCATCAAGAAGATTATACACCATGACCAAGTGGGATTCATCCCAGGAATGCAAGGATGGTTCAACATACGCAAATCAATAAATGTAATCCACCATATCAATAAAGCCAAAACTATGAATCTCATGATCATTTCTATAGATGCCGAAAAAGCCTTTGATAAGGTCCAACATTTATTCATGATAAGAACTTTACAGAAAATTGGAATAGATGGTCTTTACCTCAATATAATAAAGGCCATTTATGACAAACCAACAGCCAGCATCATACTAAATGGCCAAAAATTGAAAGCCTTTACTTTAAATCAGGCACAAGACAAGGATGTCCTTTATCACCACTCCTATTTAATATAGTACTGGAAGTACTAGCCAGAGCAATTAGGCAAGAAAGAGAAATAAAAGGGGTAAAGATAGGAAAAGAAGAAGTTAAGTTATTGTTTGCAGATGACATGATACTCTACATAGAAGACCCCCTAAACTCCATTGAAAGACTCTTAGATACAATAAATAAATTCAGTAATGTGGCTGGATACAAAATCAATACTCAGAAATCAATAGCATTCCTATACACAAACAACAAAATCACAGAGAGGAAAATAAGAGAAACTGGACTATTCACATTAGCAAGCAAAAAAATGAAATATTTAGGAATTACTCATACAAAAGAAGTGAAAGACTTATACAGTGAAAACTATAATACACTGAAAAAGGAAATTGAAGATGATCTCAGAAAATGGAAAGACATCCCTTGCTCATGGATAGGAAGAACAAACATTGTGAAGATGGCCATTCTCCCAAAACTCTTATACAGATTCAATGCAATCCCAATAGAAATACCATCAACATACCTTATAGATCTAGAGAAATCACTCCTAAATTTCATCTGGAACCAGAAGAGACCCAGAATCACAATGGCAATTCTAAGCAGCAAAGACAAAGTAGGAGGCATCACAATCCCTGACGTGAAGTTATACTACAAAGCAACAGTAGTAAAATCAACGTGGTATGGGAATCAAAACAGAGATGAAGATAATGGAATAGATTAGAAGATACAACCACAACTACAAACACACTCAACCACCTTAAATAAAGGAGCCAAGCAGGTTCATTGGAAGAACGACAGTCTCTTTAACAAATGGTGCTGGAAAAACTGGCTCTCCATTTGCCGAAAACTAAAGCTAGACCCATGTCTATCACCATGTACTAAATTAAAACCTAAATGGGTCAAAGATCTGAATATTAAAACAGAAACACTAAATCTATTGGAAGACAAATTGGGTAGAAACCTTGGAGACATAGGAGTAGGTAGAGAATTCATGAACAGGACTCAAACCGCACAGGAAATACTTCCCAGAATCAATAACTGGGACCACTTCTTATTAAAAAGTTTCTGCATGTCAAAAGAAATCTCCAGCATAGTGAAAAGAAAACCCACAAACTGGGAAAAGATTTTAGTGAACTCTCTCTCTCTCAGACAAGGGCCTCTTGTCTAAAACATATAAAGAATTAAAAAAACTCAGACCTCCAAAATTCAAAGATCCAATCCAAAAATGGGCATCTGAGATGAATACGCAATTCTCAGATGAAGAAATGCAAATGGCAAATAAATACATGAAAAAATGCTCATCATCATTGGTCATTAGAGAAATGCAAATTAAAACCACACTGAGATACCATCTCACTCCTGAAAGAATGGCCAGGATCAAGAAAACCAACAACAACAAATGCTGGAGAGGCTGTGGGGAAAAAGGAACTCTCCTGCACTGTTGGTGGGAGTGTAGACTGGTACAGCCTTTGTGGAGATCTGTCTGGAGATTTCTCAAAAAGTTGGGATTGGAAATCCCATTTATTCCAGCTATTCCACTTCTAGGCATATTCCCAGAAGAACTGAAAGCATCATACCACAGTGATATATGTGCACCTATGTTTATAGCAGCACAATTTGTAATCGCCAGATCTTGGAAACAACCCAAGTGTCCATCAACTGAGGAATGGATAAAAAAGGTGTGGTATTTCTATACAATGGAGTATTATTCAGCTATAAAGAAGGATCACATGGAGATATTTATCAATAAATGGCGCAGCTTGAGACCATACTCATTAGTGAAATAAATCAATCTCGCATGTGTGAATACCGAATAGTTTCCCTAATGTAAGTAATGATTCAAATATATAAAAATATGTGGTAATCATGATTCCCCATTATGTGGCCTTGAAGCCTTATAAAGTTTTCACTCATTAATTAGAAAGGCTTTATTCTGGGCTTCTTGATATGGAAATATTTGAAGCTAGAGTATATGAAGTTTTATCCAAATATTTCAAGGAAAAAGACAGACACTATGGTAACTACTATTAAGTTGGGTTATATGGTGGTGAAGTACTAGGTTGCTGAAACAGTCATGCTGTGACCTCTATTGTTATATTGTTATGTCCTGTTTTATCTCAATCTTCCCCTTATTCTTTTAAAAAAAAATTAGTCATTTCTTATGTTTGTCTTAATTAAGGGAAAAAATTTAAAAAATTAGGATATATAAATAGTAACTCTTTTTGATTTCCTATTAACTTGTTTTGAAGTCCTGTAGTACTCCCACGATCTTGTTTTGACTGATTAGACTCTGTTCCATTCTGTATGATAGTATCAAGTTTGAGGATATAAGCATCTACTTTGAAGGCAATAAGATTCACTAAGATGCCCATTCTGGTTTGATTATTGTCTCCTTTGGAAGTCCTGTAATGTTTACAATGCCTAAGATTTATTGGTCTTGTTCTCTACTGTTTTGTCCAACTTTATAATATCTAATGAGATAGACAATTCTTTTTAAGGAAACAAGAGACAACGTTGATAACCATTGTTGATAACCTTGTACTCTGTTCTACATCATGTGCTATGTCTATCCTTGGTTTTGACTGACAGCTTTGTTTTGCCATATTTGACTGTATTCTCTCCCCCCTAAAAAAAAGTAATAAGAACTAAGGAGTAATAAAATCCAAAATGTGTAAATTTTGTTGTAAAAAAGAGAGGGGATAAAAAGAGCTCTAACGGATATAACAGCAAGTGTGTTTAGGGGTGTTAAATAGCTGACTATATTAATGTTTTTGGATCATTGAACACAGCTGTTTGCAGTCTCTCTGTTTGAATGTCCACTTTGTATTCTTTGATACTGTGATTTGAGCAACTATTTCCAAGATAATAATATGTAATCTATTAACAGGTGATTTCTTACTTTTATGGTTTTTTTTGTAGTTCTGTATTATGTGTACCCTTACACTGCTTTGTTTTGTTTTGTGTTTTTCTCTTTTTCCTCTTAAATAAAATTAATTTAAAAAATCAAAAAAGATATATTTATAAATAAATGGGCGCAGCATGAGACCATACTTATAAGTGAAATAAATCAAACTCACATGTGTAAATGCCAAATAGTTTCCCTAGTGTAAGAAATGGTAAGAATACATAAAAGTATGTGGTAATCATGATTCCCCATTATGTTGTTTTGAAGCCTTATAATGTTTTCATTCACTAATTGGAAGGGTTTTATTCTGGGTTGTTTGATTTTGTTGTCTGTGATGGTATTAACAGTTATTTTGAAGAAAACATGACATCAAAATAGCTAGTGCTGATTTAATATCATCTTGTTTTGAAGTTCCATAAAGCTTTTTTTCTTCTGTCTCCATCAGTTTTATCATGTTGTATCTTATTGGATTTTATTATATGTGATAGTATAAACAAAAAATTTTATAGACAAGGAGATAATATAAAAACCATTGTTCATTTTCTGTTAGTTGGTTCTAAATACCCTGTAATGCTTTCATTCTCTTGAATGGTTTTACACTGTCTTGATATGTTTGATGCTATAGTATATGAAGTTATACTCAAATATTTTAAGGAAAAAGACACTATGTTAACTACTGTTATGTCGGTTTACCTTGTGGTGAAACACTATGTTACTTAAATTGTTATGTTCTGACCTGTGTTGTTATGTTGTTATGTGCTCTTTTATCTCAATCTCACTTTTTTATTTTCATTTTTTTATTTTTTTATTTAAGGGAAAAATTTTTTAGAAGCAGGATATATTATAGTAACCATTTTTTTTTATTTAAGAGGAAAAAGAGAAAAACACAAAACAAACCAAAGCGGCGTAAGGGTACACGCAATACAGAACTACAAAACAAAACAAAACAAAAAAACATAACAGTAAGAAATTACCTGCTAGTAGATTACACACTATTTTCTTGAAAATAATTCCTCAAATCACAGTATCAAAGAACACAAGGTGGACATTCAAACAGGGAGACTGCAAACAGCTGTGTTCAATGTTCCAAAAGCATTGATAAAGTCAGCTATTTAACACCCCCAAACACACTTGCTGTTATATCCGTTAGAGCTCTTTTTCTTTTTTTTTTCCCTCTCTTTTTTACAACAAAATTTACACATCTTGGATTTTACTACTCCTTAGTGCTTATTACTTTCTTTGGGGGGGGGGAAGAATACAGTCAAATATGGCAAAACAAAGCTGTCAGTCAATACCAAGGATAGACATAGCACATGGTGTAGAACAGAGTACAAGTTTATCAACAATGGTTATCAACGTTGTCCCTTGTTTCCTTAAAAAGAATTGTCTATCTTATTAGATATTATAAAGTTGGACAAAACAGTAGAGAACAAGACCAATAAAACTTAGGCATTGTAAACATTACAGGACTTCCAAAGGAGACAATAGTCAAACCAGAATGGGTATCTTAGTGAATCTTATTGTCTTCAAAGTAGTTGCCTATGTCTTCAAACTTGATACTATCATATAGAATGGAACAGAGTCTAATCAGTCAAAACAAGATTGTGGGAGTACTACAGGACTTCAAAACAAGTTAATAGGAAATCGAAAAGAGTTACTATTTATATATCCTAATTTTTTTGAATTTTTTCTTTAATTAAGACAAACATAAGAAATGACTAAATAATTTTTTTTGAAACAATAAGGGGGAGATTAAGATAAAACAGGACATAACAATATAACAATAGAGGTCACAGCATGACTGTTTCAACAACCTAGTACTTCACCACCTTATAACCTGACTTAATAGTAGTTACCATAGTGTCTTTTTCCTTGAAATATTTGGGTAAAACTTCATATACTCTAGCTTCAAATATTTTCATATCAAGAAGCCCAGAATAAAGCCTTTCTAATTAATGAGTGAAAACTTTATAAGGCTTCAAGGCCACCTAATGGGGAATCATGATTACCACATATTTTTATATATTTGAATCATTATTTACATTAGGGGAACTATTCGGTATTCACACATGCGAGATTGATTTATTTCACTAATGAGTATGGTCTCAAGCTGCGCCCATTTATTGATAAATATCTCCATGTGATCCTTCTTTATAGCTGAATAATACTCCATTGTATAGAAATACCACACCTTTTTTATCCATTCCTCAGTTGATGGGCACTTGGGTTGTTTCCAAGATCTGGCGATTACAAATTGTGCTGCTATAAACATAGGTGCACATATATCACTGTGGTATGATGCCATTTTGATTTCCTATTAACTTGATTTGAAGCTCTGTATTGCTCTCACCATCTTGTTTTGACTGATTTTACTCTATTCTGTTTTATTTGATAGTATCAAGTTTGAGGGCATAGGCAACTATATGTGCATAGGTGCACATATATTATTTGAAGATAATAAGATTCACTAGGATGCCTATTCTGGTTTGACTATTATCTTCTTTTGAAGTCCTGTAATGTCTCCAATGTTTTGGTTTTATTGGTTTTTGTTCTGCATTGTGTTCAATTTTATTATACCTGATGATATAGGCAATTCTTTTTAAGATAGCAGGATGCATTATGGTAACCACTGTTGATCACCTTGTATTTCTGGAACAGCCTTCCCTTTACTGGTATTCTGCTTTTACATCATGTACCTTGTCCATCCTTGTTTTGACTGACTCTGTTCTGTTATGTCACATTTGGTTTTATTTTCTTCAAAAAAAATAGTGAGAACTGTGGGAGTGATAAAACCCAAAATGTGTAATTGTTATTGTAAAAAAGAGAGGAAAACAAAGTGCACTAAAGAATATTACTGCACATATATTTAAGTATGTAAGATAGATAACCATATTACTAAGTTTTTGTTGGATCACTGAACAGAACTGTTTGCAGTCTCACTGTTTAAATGTCCACTTTGTATGCTTTAATTTTTAACTTGAACAACGATTTCTAAGATGATAATATGTAATCTATTAACTAGTGATTTCTTACTGGGTTTTTTTTTTTTTTTTTGAAATTTTGTATTACTTGTACCCTTTTTCTGGTTTTTTTCTTCTCTCTTTAAATAAAATTTTTAAAAAAGAGGAAGCTTCAATCACCAAATCAAATTGTTTAGACCTACACTTGGCCCTTCAGCAATATGGTTTCATTGGATTCAGTACAGGTCAGGCTAGCTCCAAGGTAAGAACATTATGGCATAAGGGTTTCCTGGAACAAAGAAGCTCTCAATTCCTGTAGAATTGGAAGAAAAGTAAAGAAAAAGAGACCTAAAAACAAGGGATCAGTATCCTGATATACACCCCCAAACACCTCCATATTTAGTTTAGGTGGTTCTACTGGGATCTACTACAGCATAACCAAAGCAATGGGAGTAACCTACGTCAAGATGTAGATTGAATCCAAGGGCCCACAGCAATTTGCTTATTTAAACCAAAAATGGCATGTGCAGGCATTTTGTTTAAAAATATTGAGAAGAGAGGTGGACTCCATCACATTAAATGTTTTTGAGAATGTAAATGAAAAGTGTTTAAGATTCCCTTGAAAGGAGGCTAAGGTGATGTTAGAGTCACCAGGTAGATTTAGTGGATGCTAGCCACGCTTTGTTATTCCTAAGTACATTGCTCCACTATGGTCTTCCTGAAATTGGGTTAGTGGGTTTCCGTCTCTCACCAGATTGTCAGCTCACTCTCCAGCATGCTTGCTCCTAGCACAAAAGATGGTCCTAATGTTCAGAAGCTGCTGAAACTATCCTGATGGACTTAGGGAACCTGGCATTGATAATTCTGTTCTTGGGAACCCAGTTTTCTGAGAATGTCCTGGCCAATACCACATCCTACTGTCCCACCTTGCATACTTGGGTTTCTGCGGAGGACTGGAACACATGATTTGCTCTGACTCATTAGCTGTGGTCACCGTATGATTCTCATACACTTAGAAGATGTCATGATGAGGGAAGGCAGTGGCAGTAGTGTGTTTTCTTAGAAAACCTCCCAGTGTGAAGCACCACAAAACCAGTGGGAAACATGAAGCCACTGAGCGAACTCCTCCCTCTTCCTCTGCTGGGGGCTAAAGTTAAGCAACAACTGAAGCAAAGGTGGATAGCTCTCATCCTGGGGTTCATGGGGAACACGAGACCTCTGTATGTATCACATGCCAGAGGGGAAGCAGAATAATTTCATGGGTCCTGGAGATCAATCAGGCACCTCTGAGGTCACCACTCAGCCCCATCAGGCTAGGTAGGGGAAGGGTCTTCCTGAGCAGGACATTTCTCTCACAGGTTTAAGGGATAAAGGTGGTGTGGGGGGTAACCTAAGTGATGCTTCACTCTCACCTGTAATTAACAGCCTTCCCTTTTCTCTTCTAAGACCAAGGCTAACCTTGGCTTACAGCCACCTGGCTGCCCGTTTTTCTTTACCTCTCCTAGAGTTGTTACAGTTTACCAACTCCGGTCCTCAATCAGCCACAATTATTTGATGTTATTCCTTCCTCAAATCCCCCCATAAGACATTCAGAGCCATGTGCAGTTCCATGTAAGGCCCATGGAGAACAAGGCTGGTGGGATCTCACTTGGGTTGGGGTCCTCACCCAGCAGTGTCCTCCTGTATGCTCAAGGGCATTTGTTACTGAGCAATCTGAGGCCCTTTCACCTTATCCCTGTTGATCACTGCTGGCCTCAAAGCTACAACTCACTGGAGACACATGGGCTTTACCAGTCTTTTAACTTAAAAGACTTACCTATCTGCAGAAAAATGGAAAGCATGTCAGTTCCAGCAGTCAGCAAACAAATACTCCCTGGGTGCTAAGTGCCCAGCCTTAAGGGTTTACAGTGAACATAAAATCAAAGCCCAGTGAAACTGACAGTGTAAAATACTTTCCAAATTACCTCCCTGTCTATCCTCTAAATTGATTCATAAAGCCTAGTTCTATACAAGATATCTATGGAAATAAAATACCTTGTTTTTATTCCTGGTTACAGTTTGTATCAATATTATCACAAGACACTGTAGAAGTGCATGAGGTTTAGAAATGATTTCATGCTGCTGCAAGTAACACACATCTCCCTGCTGCTCTTGCTCCCCTCATGCAGAGATGCTTCTTCCATTGGGATCCTACTCTTCTCCTTGCTATCATTGCCATCATGATGTCCAGGCCCAGAAAGCAGAGGGCCTATGGCATAGACTGATCTGGACTTTCTTGCTTATTCCTCATCAGCTAGAGAGGGAGACCAAGCTGAAAAAAGTTGTGCAGCTCCTCAAACCACATGGGAACGTGAGCTAGATGAACCCAGGTGACACATGCCCTGTGGCAGGCTGGGGAAGAATGACACCATGGGGTCCTGTTTGAGTTTGGGGTTTGCAAATAAAACAAGACAATACAAGACATGTAGTTTATATTATTTATTTTATGATCATCACCCAAAGAGTCAAATACAAAAGAAAGAGTGCAGGCCTTCTGACCATACACTAAGACCCAAAGAATCCAGCTGAGGCCAGGCATGGTGGCACACTCCTGTAAGACCAGCAGTTGGGAGACTGAGGCAGGCAGATTGTGGCAAGTTCAAGACCTGCCTGGGCTAGAAAGTGAGCCCAAGGCCAGCCTGAACTGCATAGCGAGACCCTGTCTCAAAAAGACAAAAAAAAAAAAAAAAAAAAAAAAAGAATCCAGCTGAGAATCTGGATCCCATGCGAATGTTCTACACCAGTCCAGCCAAACACCTAGAGACCATGACAATACCTCCATGAGTCCAACTGGAAGCCTAGAGTCCACAATGACTCATGCAAGTCTGTTTCATGGATCTGCACTGGGAAGGCCCAAAGTTCAGTGGTGGAAGCTGGAAAGTCTATGCCAAATCAGTAACCTTCCAGGCTGGGAGAAGCAGCAGCCAGCCCCACCCTGACACACAAATTGGGACACTGCCATAAGGGACACTTTCGGCTGGTGGTCAGCATGGGCTCGAGGAAGCAACAGGCAGCCCTAGGAGCAGCAGTAGCAGCCAGCCCTATCCCCACTTACAATAGCCACCACTGGGGGTGCTTCCTGCTGGTAGGCAGCCCAGGCTGGGAGAAACAGAAGCAAGTCCCACACCCACACACCTGCCGGCCACCTTCAGATACCTTTAGCCAGCGCAGGCCAGGAGAACCAGTCAGCCATGATTTGAAGAAAGCATAACCAATACAAGAAGTGTCTGGGACCCCTCAACCCACTTGTCCAGAAGAACCAAGAAAAATGCTGACTAACAAGCAAAAGGCAATCTCTGGCCTCCAAACAACACAGAGCAAGACCAGGAGATATAAACATGGAAGATATTGAAAGTCACACACCTGAAGTTTTTGAAGTGATGGCAACTGAAATAAAGAAACAACTTTGTGAGGCCATGAAAGAAATAAGATCAGAAATACTATCTCAGGTAAAAAAAAGAAATAAAAAACATAATAAAAGAATTGCTGAGCTATCTAAAGAAGACATAGAATAAAAAAATAGAGGAGCATAGGAAAATGAGAGAAACCTTGAATGAACAATATAAGAAAGATTTAGAATGCATGAAACAGATTCAAAGAGATAGCCAAGAAATTAAAACTCCATTGAAAGCTGGCAAAACCACTTAAAAGAAACTGAAGATAGATTTTCAGACTTTGAAGACAGGTCTTAACAAGGAACCAGGAAATAACAATTCAATGGCTACCAGACAACACAAAGAAAAATAATTTCAGACTGATAAGCATCAATGAAAAAGCAAAGGCCCACATAAACACATAAAAGGATTATTTACAGACATAATAGCAGTAAACTTTGCAAGCATGGGAAAAGGATGTACAGATAAGTGAGGCATAAAGGACTCTAACTAGCCATAAGCAAAATAAATCAACACCCAGACATAACAATCAAGATTCCAGAAATTCAGTACAAGAACAGAACATTAGAAGCTGTTAGAGAAAAGAAACAGATCACCTATAAAGGAAAACCCATCATCATAACAGACTCCTCAACACAAATCAAGCCAAGAAGAGCTTGGAGTGAAGTATTTCAAGTTTTGAAAGAGACCAACTTCTAACTCAGATTCATGTGCCCTGCAAAACTACCCTTCAAAATTAAAGAGAAACAAGTGTTACAGGCAACTGAGTTAGTTAGAAATATTATAGGCAGTCAGACAGGTCTAGTCCCTCAAAGGAGCCAGTACAGAAGACCAGATACCTTGCAGCCTTGGAGACAGATATGTCCTGCTGTGGGCCAGATCTCAAGACAAAGACAAAATGAATGCAACCACACCCCAAGGATTGATATTCTAAATAAGTTTGCATCCCATGAAGGAAGCCAGGAGTCACCATTGCAACACCCTACAGAAAGAGGCACTGCTCTTAAGCATGCCCTAAGTGACTGGCTTCCCCATTTGTCCCTGATTTAATCAAATTTACTTGAATAACTAATCTTATTGATTGACCATAGTTCTGTCCCACCTTATGCCCACCTTGTGAGTTTCCCTTCAGCCCCCCTACCTTAGACCCACCTCACCTCGTGGTTTTGTTCTATAAAATGGTTTTGTTCTAGAAAAGACAGGGTCCTTGGAAATTCACTTGGGACCTCTTCGGTCTCTCAGACAGAAGCTTTCTTTCTCTCAATAAATCTATTCTGTTCTTAACCCCATTGTTCCTAAAATTCATTTAGATGAGAACATGAACTCATACCAGACATACAGTAGGTTGGGAATTCTGTTCCCCTATATCACAAGATATTTCCATGACAAATCACACTGAAGGAATTCATCACCACCAAACCAACCCTACAAAGAATGCTGAGGGACATTCTAGAAAGAGCTAAGAATGATCACAGTTCCAGGAACAGCGGCAGAAGAGGATAACCACGCAAGGAAAGCAACTGAACAGAAGGAAAAATTAGGGAGCCAATGGCGAGAAAATAGCAAGACATAGATGAGACAGTGCATGTTGGCCAAAATCATTAAATGTAGGCCTCAATTCACTAATAAAAAGAAACATAAGCAGAGTAGAACAAGAAACAAGATCCATCAATATGTTGTATACAAGAAACATAACTCAAAAAGAAATTGATAGACTGGAATTCAAAAGAGATAAAACAATGCTCCATGTGACAGGGAACCAGAAAAAAAACAAGGGTAGCTTGCCCATCAGCTGCAAAACAGATAATAAAGACATTGCATTTTTAAACAATGAAAAGCTACCCAGCTATAAAAAAGAATAATCTCAAGGCTCTTGTAAGTAAATGGATGCAAATCGAGATCAACTCATGGGTGAAATGGTTCAGAGTCACATGGATAAACACTGTGTTGTCTCCCTAGCATAAAAGCTGAAGGAGTTAGTGGGATCCAAAATGTGCAATACACATTGTAAAAGTGAAAGGGAAGGAAACATCTAAAAAGAGAAAATGGTAGCCATTGTTAGTTTCCTATTATCTTGTTTTGAAGCCCTGTATTGCTTTCATTGTTCTATTTTGTTTGGTTTTATTAGGTTTGTTTGATTTTATTATATGTGATGGTATGGGCAGCTATTTCAGAGATAACAAGATATATTATGGTAGCCATTGTTGATTTCCTGTTATCTTATTTTGAAGTCCTGTATCACATTCACTGTTTTGATTGGCTCTATTCTGTTTTATTTTGTTTGGTTTGTTTGGTTTTATTCTCTTCAAAATTAAAAAAAAAAAAAAAGCTATTCCAGTGAGATGAAGGATCTGTGTAGGCTGAGGGTTCTGCACTGGAGCCAGGAAGCAACACTCAAAGGAAGGACCAGAGCTCCTCCAAAAAGTACTGCAGCCATTTTCAGTAAGAATGAGGTCCCCAAAGTCCTCCAACAATGAGAACAACTGAGTTTATATCAGGAAGCCAGAGCAACAAGCTTCTCCTGGGTATTGAACAGTATACCATCTTCCCCTCTGGAACCAGGAAGTGGTAAAGACCAGAGCTCCCCCAAAGTGAACCACAACCATTCTCAACAATGACAAGGTCCTGAGCTCCTGAGCTGTCACTGAGAACAGCCAAGTTCGTATAAGAAAAAGCCCAATGAGCTCCTCCAGGAGAACCATAGCAACAGGAGAACCAACAGCACCAGGATAACCAACAATATACTTCTTCCTCTCCACTTATCCCTTTTACTGTGGCAACAATCCTCAAGTGAACTATTCATACTCAGCACCATGCTAATTCACATCAGCTGGTTGTTACAAGTTGACCACCAGTTATCAAACTACCACAGTTCCCTTTGAAAGTACACTGCAGGAGGTGGAGCTGACTGACAGAACAAGATGAACTAAAATGTAAATCTGCCATCCCCATCTACTCCACTCTCATTGAGATTTGTATGGGAGACCCAAGGAAAACAAAGACTGGTTTCAAGGTGAAGTTTCCACTGCCTATAGAGACAGAACTCAGGGAAAGAGGAGTTTGGTGGGGAGACAATAGTGGCCATATTCCATGCTCTGAGTCCAGAGTTTGACAGCCTGGGTTCCTCAGCAATGCAGTGTTTAATCCATTCTCTGGGTGGATCATAATCGAAGGTGGGGAATCACCAGAGTATGTCTAGGATTGCACAGAAAGTTTCAGGTAATAAAGTCAGGGTCAGGATAGAGCCCCTGGTCTGAAGGAGGCAGCTCAGCTCCCCAGTGTGGACTTACTGCATAGTAGAGAGTCTTCAGCATTAGGAGGTGTCATCATACGCACAGTCCCACATCCTTATACTTCACCTTCCAAATATAAATCTCTGTGCTTTAGAAATGTCTTACCATCTCTAAGCCAGCAACCTTCATGAGGTCCCAAAAATTTGGCAGAGAATAGAGCAGGGCAGTGGAGAAGGGTAACTCTTGAGACCCAGGAGGCCCAGAGCACTCACTTTCCTATTTCCAGTGCTTCTCTCCCCAGTGGGGCAGGTTTCTCCCCATTTCAGTGCTGTCTGTTGCATAGGAGGCTGAGATGACCCTAAGGACGACCAGGTCCCATTTCCTGCCCTGACCTGGACCAGCACAACTTTCAGTCCACCTCCTCCTTCACTACCTGGCTTTTCCACACCAGCCCCTGTCTCCACCTGAGTGCCTCTGGTCACCAGTTCCTTTCCTTTCCAGCTCCCTGCAGAATTCCCAACTCTGTGTGGATTCACCGCTATCAGCCAGTTCTAAAAAACTTGGAACTCTCCACTTCGATCTAGGTAGGGCTGGCTGCACCCTGTTCCAATCCAGCATTCTCCAAAGGCTCAGCCCTTTCAGCCTGGCCTAGCCGTGGAGTCCAGTCTTCCCCTGCTGGCAGGATGAGGTTCTAGCACCCTGTGAGCCAAACAGCCCAGGGAAGCTGGCAGGCAGGATCACTTAGCCATCAGCAAATACCCTTTTGGTCTATTTCTTTGTAGCAGATACATAATAGGCTCTGGTCTCACCTTTGAAAAACTCTTAGTAATGAGAAATTTCCTCCAAATATCCTTTTCTCCTTCTACCACAGCAGGTTGGTTCAATTCAGATAGATTTATATTAGGAATCCACTAGAAATCTTATTTTGAAAAATATTAAATTCTTTGTATTTTGTCTTGGTTGAGGATAACAGTGTCTCATGCATGCTATTTTTGGCTCCAGAAGAACAGTGTTTGATACTGAGAGAGATATGGAAATGTTTATGTCCAGACACGTCCTGTGTATGGCCACTGGAGTCTGGGTTCAGAGGTGTGAGAGGGGACAGGAGGCAACCCAGCTAGGCTGAATTTCAACCCACAAACCTCTAAACTGCTACAGTTCAGATGTGAGGCAGTTGTGACTTAAATGACCTTATTTAGGATCCCACACCTCTCAAACAGTGCTACTGGCGAGTTGTAGGTGACAGAACATGATAAACTGACGAGTGATTCTAATATCACAAAGACTTCCTGAATAGAATTCTAATATCTCAGAGAATAATAGCAAGAATTGACACAGAGATTGCATTCATTTAAAAGGTTTCTGCACAACACAGGAAACAGCAGAGTAAAGAGTAACAGCCCATGGGATCTTGGGAGAAAATCCTAACCAGCTACTCCTCTGACAAAGGGTTAATATTCAAATATATAAAGACTCAAAAAACTTAGTACTAAAAAAGGAAACAGGCCAGGTGTGATTACAAGTGTGCCTGTACTAAAAAAGGAAACAGGCCAGGTGTGATTACAAGCATGCTTGTAATCCTAGCACTGCAGAGGCTTGGCAGGAGGATCACTCTGAGTGCAAAGCTAGTCTGGACTACACAAAAAGACCCCATCTCAAAAAAATGGTAAGAGGGTAAGTAAATGGGACAGATATTTCTCCAAAAGTACAAATTATCAATAAGTACATTAAAAAATGTTCAATGTCTTTACCCGCCAGAGAAATAAAACTCAAAATTACATTAAGATTCCATCTGGCTCCAGTCATAATGGTTAGCAGTAAGAATAACAAAGCAATAAATGCTTGTAAGGACTTGGTAAAGATGAAAATTAGTACTGCCACTATGGAAATATGTATATATCTTAGTTCCTCAAAAACCTAAAAACCTTACCATAATATAGAGACACTATAAATCGAGCATTCTCTAAAGATATTTGCATACCTATTTTTATTGCAGTGCAATTCACATTAGCTAAGCCACAAAAACATGTTGGTACTAATCAACTGATTAATGGATAAATAAAATGTGATATATATATATATGTGGTAGAATATTAGGCATAATACAAGAAGAAGTCATTTCTTGGACTCCCAAGATCTGGCCATGGTGGGGTTCAGGGAGCTTATTCACTCTCTCTCTCTCTTGGTAAGCACCTGTGGTGAGGGCCAGGAGAAGAACCAGCACTCCCAAGATTCAGCCATGGTAGGACTCAGGCAGCTTATTCACCCGCCCTCCTGGTAAGCAGCGTGGTGAGGGCCAGGAAGAGAAACAGAACTCCCAAGATCCTGCCATGGTGGGACTCAGGCAGCTTATTCACTTGCCCTCTTGGTAAGCACGGTGGCAAAGGCCAGGAGGAGACCCAGAACTCTGCAGATCCAACCATGGTGGGACTCTGGCAGCTTATTTACTTGCCCTCTTGGTAAGTGCCTATGGCAAGGGCCAGGAGGAGACCCAGAACTCCCAAGATCTGGTCATGGTGGGACTCAGGCAGCTTATTCACCCATCCTCCTGGTAAGCGCCGTGGTGAGAGCCAGGAGGAGACCCAGAACCCCGGAGATCCGACCATGGTGGGATTCGGGCAGCTTATCCACCTGCCTTTTTGATAAGTGGCTGCAGTGTGGACCTGGAGGAAAACCATTACCTGTGAGCCTACTGCCATGCGGGCTGAAAATCAAGCACCCTTCCCCTGCCCGCCCTCTCCTCCTATAAATACTGGGCATAGATGTCTCAGCATCTCTTGGGAGGATGAGCATATACAGTATAGCAATTATGGGAGATTTCCTTATATCTTCTGTTTGAAGGCATAGGTTGTTTTCACTGTTTTGTAATTTTTCTTTTGCTTTAATCAATATTCTCAATTGGTTTTATAATGTTCTATTTTTGGTTTGATTTTGCTATACTTAATTGACTGGACAATTATTGCGAAGTTAAAGAGATATACCATAGTACTTATTACTATCCCAATATCCTACTGTGAAATTCTGTACCAATTTCACTGCATTGTCTCAATTGGTTTTGGTTTGTCTTGTGCTGTTGCATTTTTACTACTTTCAAAACAAAATTTTAAAAAAGAAATCATTTCTTGGAAGTGGAAATCATTGTGTTAAGCAAAATAAGTCAGAATCAAAGGACGAATATAACATGTCTTCTCTCAAATGTGAAATCTAAATAAACCCTAAATAACCCCTGGAAGTCTGCTACTGAAATCATATACTTCTTGACTGCTCAAGGACAAGGTATTTCCTTCTTCAACTGTTCTTTTCTACAAGTGTGACAACACAAGCCAGTTCTTGGTTAGAAAGTATCTGGCTCCCTACAGACTGGGATGGGGAGAGATAATGGCTCTGATGCAGCCTCCTCACAGCACTGACACTAAATCATACAACCACAAATGTAACCACAGAGACTTCCCCAAGGGCTTCCCAAATGTCCAAATATCCTTCAAAGAGTCACACTAAGGATCCATGAGGATCTGGAGTGCCTCTGCAGGACTCTTCTCTCTACAAACCAGAAGAAGTAACTGAGAACTGATGTGGGGGACCCAGCAAGAGCTGGCACTACCTACCCAGAGGATTCATATTGTTGGTAGCTTCTGTTGCTCAGTGAGGAGATGGGAAACACCCCACACTAATGTCCTAACATCCCAGAGGAGAAAACATTTGTCACTGATAGAAATGTAATAAAAAGTTCAAAGCAGAGCTGTAACCAGCTATGGATACTATGAAACATGTGTCTTACTTGTTCAGATATCACAAGTTTTTATTAAAATAGAAAATGAAAACATTTAATAAGTGCTCTCCCTTGGTGTGGTAGTTCACACCTGTAAACTCAAAACTTGGGAGGCTGAGGCAGAAGGATTGCTATGAATTCAAAGCCAACCTGGGCTACATAGTTAGACTCTGTCTCAAAAAAAAAAAAGTCTCTCATACATTCCCTTCTCTACCAAAATTATTTTCTGACCCTTATCCTCTGACAAACAGACTTGTTAAAAAATGTATTACAAGTGAGTGAGACCAAGGCACAGAATCCCATCCCAATCTGGGGGAACTCTCTTCCTCACCTAGAGGCCAGGCCATGCATCCCTGCTGGGAACAGTGAGTGGGGCCAAGACACGGAATCCCATCCCAGGCTGGCGGAACTCTCTTCATCGCCTGGGGGCCAGACCACAGTTTCCTGCTTGGACTAATGAGTGGGGCCGAGGTTCAGAACCCTGTCCCAGCCTAGTGGACCTCTCTCCCTCACTTGAAACAACACTTAAAGCTCAAAAATATAGGAAAATGACAAAACAAAAGACCAAAATGCAATCTCAAACATCCAGCCCATCCCAAGAAAGCCTAGGAGCCATGTGCATAGAAGAAAACACATGCCACATACCTGAAATAATAGTAACTGAAATAAAGAAGCAACTCTGTGAAGCCTTAAAGGAATTCAAGCTAGAAATAATCCCTCAGGTAATGATAACAGAAATGAAGGAGATGCTGAACATATCTAAAGAAGACACAGTTTAAAAATTGGAGGAACTAAACAAAAAGATAGAATCCCTGGATGAACAATTTAAAAAACAAACAGAATACATAAAGCAGATGCAAAGAGATATACAGGAAATCAAAAACTCCATTGAAAGTTTTGAAACTACTTCAATGAATGTGAAGATAGAATCTCAGACCTCAAAGACAAGATTGCAGCCAGTGAACAGGAAAGGAAAGATCTTTTAAAAATAACAAGAAATCAGGAAATAACAGTTCAACACTTGCAAGATGATGCAAAGAGGAACAACATAAGGTTGATAGGGATAAACGAAAAAGAAGGGGACAGCATAAAGGATGTCAAGAGGATATTTAGAGAATAGCTAAAAATTTCCCAAACATGAGATTGGAAACTTATATCAGGATCAATGAAGCATATAAAACTCCAAATAGCCATAAACAAAATAAAAGTATACTCAGGCATATAATAATGACCATCCCAGAAATCAAACAAAATAATAGAATATTAAAAGCTGTCAGAGAGAAAAGACAGATCACCTATAAAGGACAACCTATCAAAATCACAGCAGACTTCTCAGCACAAACAATAAAGTCAAGAGCATGGAGTGAAGTATTTCAGATTCTAAAGGAAAATGATTTCCAACCTAGGCTGATGTACCCTGCAAAACTGTCCTTCAAATTTGATGAAGAAATAAGATACTTCCATGACAAAGAACAGTGGAAAAACTTCATTATCATCAAGCCAACCCTGCAAAGAATACTGAAAGACAGCCTAGATACATTTAGGAAAAACCCACTAAACAAAGCAGACAATTAAACAGAACAGAAAGATAAAGATGCAATAGCAGAAAGATAACATGTCAACAATAAATCAATATACAACGGTCCTAACCATTAATGTAAAAGGTCTCACTGCAACAATTAAAAGAAACAGACTGGCAGAATGGATCAAGAAACAAAATCCAACCATATGCTGTCTACAAGAAACTCGTCTAACCCAAAAGGATACTCACAGACTAAAAGTCAAAGGATGGAAAACAATACTTCATGCAACAGAAACCCAAAAAAAAGTAGGGGTAGCTATTCTGTTGGCAGACAATTTGAACTTCAAGCCAATAATGATCAGGAGGGATAAAGAAGGGCACTACATACAAGTTAGGGGAAAACTCCAAGAGGAAGAGATAACTATCTTAAATATATATGCACCAAACTCTAGAGCACCCAGTTATATAAAACAAGTACTAACAAAAATGAAAAGCCAAATTAGCAGTAGCACAATTCTAACAGGAGATCTTAACACACCATTGACAACAATGGACAGATCAACCAGACAGAAAATCAGCAAAGAAATAAAAGAACTGAATCACACCTGTGAACAAATGGACTTAGTACACATATACAGAGTATTCCGCCCAACAACAACAGAATACACATTCTTCTCAGCAGTACATGGGGTATTCTCTAAAATAGAACATATATTAATTCACAGAACATATTTAAATGAATGCAAAAGGGTTGAAATTATCCCTTGCATTCCATCAGACCATAGCACTATGAAAGTACAAATTAATGAAAAAGATTTTTTAAAAATCCCACACACACATGGAAATTGAATAACACACTCTTGAATAATCAGTGTGTCACAGGGGAAATTAGAGAAGAAATTAAAAAATAACTACAAACAAGTGAAAACAAAAATACAACTTACCAGAATCTGTGGGATGCAATGAAAGCTGTCCTCAGAGGAAAATTTATTGCACTGAGTTCCCACATTAGGAAAACATACCGAATACAAATAAATAACCTGATGTTACACCTCAAAAAGCTGGAAAAAGAAGAGCAAGTCAAGCCAAAAGCCAAAAGAAGAGAAGAAATTATAAAAATCAGAGGAGAAATCAATGCAATAGAGATTTTTAAAAATCCAACAAATCAACGAATCAAAGAGTTGGTTCCTACAAAGAATAAATAAAATCGACAAGCGCCTAACCAACCTTATTTTAAAAAGGGAAAAAAAGCTCAAATTCATGTGATAAGGAATGAAAGAGGTGAAATTGCTACAGACCCTATAGAAATACAGAAGATCATCAACACCTATTTCAAAAACCTCTACTCTCAAAGGTTTGGTAACACAGAGGAAATAGACAGATTCCTAGCAGCATACAAAGGACCAAAGCAAGGTCATAAAGATGTAAAACTACTGAATAATCCAGTTTCTATTAATGAAATTGAAAACATAATTAAATCTTTACCTACAAAGAAGAGCCCAGGCACAGACAGATTCACTGCAGAATTCTACAAGAAATACAAAGAAGACCTAATGCCAACACTCCTCAAACTCTTCAGTGAAATTGAAAGGGAAGCAATCCTTCCTAAATTGTTCCTAGAAGCAAATATTACTCTAATACCAAAACCAGAGAAGGACTCAACAAAAAAGAGAACTACAGACCAATCTCCCTAATGAACACAGATGCAAAAATCCTCAATAAAATATTGGCAAATAGGATGCAGCAAATCATCAAGAAGATCATATACCATGACCAAGTGGGATTCATCCCAGGCATGCAGGGATGGTTCAATGTATATAAATCAATAAATGTAATATACCATATCAGCAGAGCCAAAAGTAAGAATCACATGATCATTTCTATAGATGCAGAAAAAGCTTTTGATAAGCTACAACATTCATTTATGATAAGAACCTTGCAGAAAATTGGAATAGATGGAACTTACCTCAATATAATTAAGGCCATCTATGACAAACCAACAGCCAATATCATACTAAATGGCCAAAAATTGAAGGCCTTTACTTTAAAATCAGGCACACGACAAGGATGTCCCTTATCACCGCTCCTATTTAATATAGTACTGGAAATACTGGCCAGAGCAATTAGACAAGAGAGAGAAATAAAAGGCATAAAGATAGGAAAAGAAGAAATTAAATTATCATTGTTTGCAGATGACATGATACTCTTTATAGAACATTCCCAAAACTCCATTGAAAGACTCCTAGATATAATAAATAAATTCAATAATGTAGGTGGATGCAGAATCAATACTCAAAAATTAATAGCATTCCTTTACACTAACAACAAAATCACAGAGAGAGAAATAAGAGAAGTCACACCCTTCACACTAGCAACCAAAAAATGAGATATTTAGGAATTACTCTTATGGAAGAAGTGAAAGACCTATACAGGGAAAATTACAATACACTGAAAAATGAAATTGAAGAAGATCTCAGAAAATGGAAAGACATCCCTTGCTCATGGATAAGAAAAATAAATATTGTGAAAATGGCCATTCTCCCAAAACTTTTATACAGATTCAATGCAATCCTGATAAAAAATAGCATCAACATATGTCATAGAACTCAAGAAATCACTCCTAAAATTCATCTGGAGTAAAAAGAGACCTAGAATAGCAAAGACAGTTCTAAGCAGCAAAGGCAAGACAGGAGACATCACAATCCTTTACTGGAAATTATACTACAAAGCAACTGTAGTAAAATCAACATGGTACTGAAACCAAAATAGAGCCGAAGATCAGTGGAATAGATTAGAAGATACAACCACAACTACAAACACACTCAACCACCTTATCTTTGATAAAGGGCCCAATATGTTCACTGGAAGAACGACAGTCTCTTTAATAAATGGTGTTGGAAAAACTGGCTCTCCATATGCCGAAAACTAAAACTAGACCCATGCCTATCACCATGTACTAAAATAAAATCTAAATGGATCAAAGATCTAAATATTAAAACAGAAACACTAAATCTATTGGAAGACAAATTGGGTAAAAACCTTGAAGACATAGGAGTAGGTAGATAATTCACAAAGAGGACTCAAACTGCACAGGAAATACTTCCCAGAGTCAATAATTGGGATCGCCTCTTATTAAAAGTTTCTGCACGTCAAAAGAAATCTCCAGCCTAGTGAAAACAAAACCCACATACTGGGAAAAAATCTTAGTGAACTGCCCCTCAGACAAAGGACTTCTGTATAAAACATATAAAGAATTTTTAAAAATCAGTCCCCCAAAATTCAAAGACCCAATCCAAAAATGGGCATCTGAGATGAATAAAAAATTTTCAAACAAAGAAATACAAATGGCAAATAAATACATGAAAAAATGTTCACCATCACTGGTCATTAGAGAAATGCAAATTAAAACCACACTGAGATTTCATCTCACTCCTGAAAGAATGGCCAAGGTCAACAAAACCAACAACAACAAATGCTGGAGAGGCTATGGGGAAAAAGGAACTCTCCTGTACTGTTGGTGGGAGTGTAGACTAGTGCAACCATTGTGGAGATCAGTCTGGAGATTTCTCAAAAATCTGGGATGGGAAGCTCCATTTGACCCAGCTATTCCACTTCTAGGCATATTCCCAGAAGAACTGAAAGCATCATACCACAGTATACGTGCACCCATGTTTACAGCAGCACAATTTGTAATAGCCAGATCTTGGAAACAACCTAAGTGTCCATCAACTGAGGAATGGATAAAAAAAGTTGTGGTATTTTTATACAATGCAGTGCTACTCAGCTATAAAGAATGATCACATTGAGATATTTATAAATAAGTGGATGCAGCTTGAGACCACACTCATAAGTGAAATAAATCAAACTCACATGTATAAATACCGAATATTTTCCCTCATGTAAGAAATGATAAGAATACATAAAAGTATGTGGTAAACGTGATTCCCAACCATATTGGTTTGAAACCATATAATGTTTTCACTCATTAATTGCAATGGGTTTAAACTGGGTTGTTCAATTTTAGTATCAATGATAGTACAAGTAGCTATTTTGAAGAAAACAACGCATCATCAAAGCTAGTGCTGATTTAATATCATTTTGTTTTGAAGTCCCATCAAGCTGTTGTACATCTGTTTCCACTGGTTTTAACATGTTGTTTCTTACTATACTTTACTATATGTGATAGTATAAACAAAATTTTTTATAGGCAAAGAGATAATATAGAAACTGTTGTTCATTTTCTGTTAACTAGATCTAAATACCCTGTAATTCTTTCATTCTCTTGAATGGCTTCACACTGTCTTGATATGCTTGATGCTATAGTATATTAAGTTATACTCGAATAATTCAAGGAAAGAGGCACTATGGTGACTACTATTATGTTAGATTATCTGGGGGTGAAACACAATGATGCTTAAATTGTTTGGTTCTGACCTGTGTTGTTCTGTTACAATGTCCTCTTTTATCTCAATCTCCACCCTTAATTTAAAAAAAATTAATCTGTTTTCTCTTATTTTTTTCAATAAGGGAAAACTAAATTTAAAATAGCGGGATATATTATAGTAACTTTTTTGATTTCCTATTAACCTGATTTGAACCCCAGTATTGCTCCCCCCATCTTTTTCTGTCTGATTTTACTACATCCTATTTTGTTTGATAGTATCAAGTTTGAGGGTATAGGCAACCACTTTGAAGGCAATAAGATCTACTATGATGCCCATTATGGTTTGACCATTATCTTCTTTTGAAGTCCTGTAAGGTCTCCAGTGTAGGTTTTATTGGTCTTGTTCTGAACTGTTTTGATCAATTCTATTATACCTGATGATATATGCAACTCTTTTTAAAAATATCAAGAGGCACAATGGTAACCATTTTTGATCACCTGATATTCTATTTTTTTTTTATTTAAGAGGAAAAAGAGAAAAACACAAAACAGAACAAAGCAGTGTAAGGTTACACATAATACATAACTACAAAAAAAAAACATAACAGTAAGAAATCACCTGTTAATAGATTACATAATATCATCTTGGAAATAGTTGCTCAAATCACAGTATCAAAGAATACAAAGTAGACATTCAAGCGGAGAGACTGCAAACAGCTGTGTTCAATGATCCAAAAACATTAATATAGTCAACTATTTAACATCCCTAAACACACTTGTTGTTATATCCGTTAGAGCTCTTTTTTTCCCCTCCCTCTCTTTTTTATAACAAAATTTATACATTTTGGATTTTATTACTCCTCAGTTCTCATTACTCTCTTGGGGGGGAGAGAATAAAGTCAAATATGGCAAAACAAAGCTGTAAGTCCAAACCAAGGATAGACATAGCACATGATGTAGAACAGAGTACAAGGTCATCAACAATGGTTATCAACATTGTCTCTTGTTTCCTTAAAAGGAATTGTCCATCTCATTAGATATTATAAAGCCGGACAAAACAGTGGAGAACAAGACCAATAAAACTTAGGCATTGTGAACATTACAGGACTTCCAAAGGAGACAATAGTCAAACCAGAATGGGCATCTTTGTGAATCTTATTGCCTTCAAATTAGTTGCCTATACCTTCAAACTTGCTACTATCGCACAGAATGGAACAGAGTCTAATCAGTCAAAACAAGATCTTGGGAGTATTACAGGACTTCAAAACAAGTTAATAGGAGATCAAAAAGAGTTACTACTATATATCCTAATTTTTTAAGTTTTTCCCTTAATTAAAATAAACATAAGAAATAGCTAAATAATTTTTTTTAAAGAATAGTAGTTACCATAGTGTCTGTCTTTTTCCTTAAAATATTTGGATAAAACTTCATATACTATAGCTTCAAATATTTCCATATCAAAAAGCCCAGAGTAAAGCCTTTCTAATTAATAAGTGAAAATTTTATAAGGCTTCAAGGCCACATAATGGGGAATCATGATTATCACATATTTTTATATATTTGAATCATTACTTACATTAGGGAAACTATTCAGTATTCATACATGCGAGATTGATTTATTTCACTTATGAGTATGGTCTCAAGCTGCGCCCATTTATTGATAAATATCTCAATGCGATCCTTCTTTATAACTGAATAATACTCCATTGTATAGAAATACCACAACTTTTTTATCCATTCCTCAGTTGATGGACACTTGGGTTGTTTCCAAGATCTGGCGATTACAAATTGTGCTGCTATAAACATAGGTGCACATATATCCCTGTGGTATGATGCTTTCAGTTCTTCTGGGAATATGCCTAGAAGTGGAATAGCTGGAATAAATGGGATTTCCAATCCCAACTTTTTGAGAAACCTCCAGACAGATCTCCACAAAGGCTGTACCAGTCTACACTCCCACCAACAGTGCAGGAGAGTTCCTTTTTCCCCACAGCCTCTCCAGCATTTGTTGTTGTTGGTTTTCTTGATCCTGGCCATTCTTTCAGGAGTGAGATGGTATCTCAGTGTGGTTTTAATTTGCATTTCTCTAATGACCAATGATGATGAGCATTTTTTCATGTATTTATTTGCCATTTGCATTTCTTCATCTGAGAATTGCGTATTCATCTCAGATGCCCATTTTTGGATTGGATCTTTGAATTTTGAAGGTCTGAGTTTTTTTAATTCTTTATATGTTTTAGACAAGAGTCCCTTGTCTGAGAGAGAGTTCACTAAAATCTTTTCCCAGTTTGTGGGTTTTCTTTTCACTATGCTGGAGATTTCTTTTGACATGCAAAAACTTTTTAATAAGAAGTGGTCCCAGTTATTGATTCTGGGAAGTATTTCCCGTGCAGTTTGAGTCCTATTCATGAATTCTCTACCTACTCCTATGTCTCCAAGGTTTCTACCCAATTTGTCTTCCAATAGATTTAGCGTTTCTGTTTTAATATTCAGATCTTTGACCCATTTAGATTTTAATTTAGTACATGGTGATAGACATGGGTCTAGCTTTAGTTTTTGGCAAATGGAGAGCCAGTTTTTCCAGCACCATTTATTAAAGAGACTGTCGTTCTTCCAGTGAACCTGCTTGGCTCCTTTATGGAAGATAAGGTGGTTGAGTGTGTTTGTAGTTGTGGTTGTATCTTCTAATTTATTCCATTGATCTTCAGCTCTGTTTTGATTCCAATACCATGTTGATTTTACTACTGTTGCTTTGTAGTATAATTTCAAGTCAGGGATTGTGATGCCTCCTGCTTTGTCTTTGCTGCTTAGAATTGCTTTTGCGATTCTAGGTCTCTTCTGGTTCCAGATGAAATTTAGGAGTGATTTCTCTAGAGCTATAAGGTATGTTGATGGTATTTCTATTGGGATTGCATTGAATCTGTATAAGAGTTTTGGGAGAATGGCCATCTTCACAATGTTTGTTCTTCCTATCCATGAGCAAGGGATGTCTTTCCATTTTCTGAGATCATCTTCAATTTCCTTTTTCAGTGTAATATAGTTTTCACTGTATAAGTCTTTCACTTCTTTCGTAAGAGTAATTCCTAAATATTTCATTTTTTTGCTTGCTAATGTGAATAGTCCAGTTTCCCTTATTTCCCTCTCTGTGGTTTTGTTGTTTGTGTATAGGAATGCTATTGATTTCTGAGTATTGATTTTGTATCCAGCCACATTACTGAATTTATTTATTGTATCTAAGAGTCTTTCAATGGAGTTTAGGGGGTCTTCTATGTAGAGTATCATGTCATCTGCAAACAATGACAACTTAACTTCTTCTTTTCCTATCTTTACCCCTTTTATTTCTCTTTCTTGCCTAATTGCTCTGGCTAGTACTTCCAGTACTATATTAAATAGGAGTGGTGATAAAGGACATCCTTGTCTTGTGCCTGATTTTAAAGTAAAGGCTTTCAATTTTTGGCCATTTAGTATGATGCTGGCTGTTGGTTTGTCATAAATGGCCTTTATTATATTGAGGTAAAGACCATCTATTCCAATTTTCTGTAGAGTTTTTATCATGAATAAATGTTGGACCTTATCGAAGGCTTTTTCTGCATCTATAGAAATGATCATGTGATTCTTATTTTTGGCTTTATTGATATGGTGAATTACATTTATTGATTTGCGTATATTGAACCATCCTTGCATTCCTGGGATGAATCCCACTTGGTCATGGTGTATAATCTTCTTGATGATTTGCTGGATCCTATTTGCCAATATTTTATTGAGGATTTTTGCATCTGTGTTCATTAGGGAGATCGGTCTATAGTTCTCTTTTTTAGTTGGGTCTTTCTCAGGTTTTGGTACTAGAGTGATATTTGCTTCCAGGAATGACTTAGGCAGGATTGCTTCCCTTTCAATTTCATTGAATAGTTTGAGGAGTGTCGGCATTAGGTCTTCTTTGTATTTCTTGTAGAATTCTGCAGTGAATCCATCTGGGCCTGGGCTCTTCTTGGTGGGTAAGGACTTAATTACATTTTCAATTTCAGTAACCGAGATTGGGTTATTCAACAGTTTTACATCCTCTTGATCTAGCTTTGGCACTTCATATGCTTCTAAGAAACTGTCTATTTCTTCTGTGTTATCAAACTTTTGAGAGTAGAGGTTTTCAAAATAGGTGTTGATGATCTTCTGTATTTCTATTGGGTCTGTAGTGACTTCTCCTTTTTCATTTCTTATTGCATGAATTTGAGCTTTTTCTTCCCTTTTTTTAATAAGGTTGGCTAGGGGCTTATCGATTTTATTTATTCTTTCAAAGAACCAACTCTTTGATTTGTTGATCCTTTGGATTGTTTTCTTAGTCTCTATTGCATTGATTTCTGCTCTGATTTTTATAATTTCCTCTCTTCTTTTGGCTTTGGGCTTGACTTGCTCTTCCTTTTCTAGCTGTTTGAGGTGTAGCATCAAGTTATTTATTTGTATTCGTTCTGTTTTCCTGATGTGGGAACTCAGTGCAATAAATTTTCCTCTCAGAACGGCTTTCATTGTATCCCACAGATTCCGGTAAGTTGTATCTGCATTTTCATTTTCTTTTAGGTATTGTTTGATTTCTTCTTTAATTTCTTCTGTGACCCACTGATTACTCAAGAGTGTGTTATTCAGTTTCCATGTGTTTGTGGGATTTTTGCAGTATCTTTTATCATTAATTTCTAATTTCAGAGCGCTGTGATCCGATAACATGCAAGGGATGATTTCAGCTCTTTTGCACTTGTTTAAATATGTTCTATGAGCTAATATATGGTCTATTTTAGAAAATGATCCATGTACTGCTGAGAAGAATGTGTATTCTGATGTTGTTGGGTGGAACATTCTGTATATGTCTATCAAACCCATTTGTTCACAGGTATGATTCAGTTCTGTTATTTCTTTACTCATTTTCTGTCTGGTCGATCTGTCCCTTGGTGTCAATGGCGTATTAAGGTCTCCCGTTACAATTGTGTTACTGATAATTTGAGTTTTCATTTCTGTTAATAATTGTTTTATATAACTGGGCGCTCTGGAGTTTGGTGCGTATATATTTAAGATAGTTATCTCTTCCTCTTGGAGTTTTCCCCTTACGAGTATGTAGTGACCTTCTTTGTCCTTTATGGTCATTGTTGGTTTAAAGTTCACGTTGTCTGCAAACAGAATGGCTACTCCTGCCTTTTTTTGGATTCCTGCTGCATGAAGAATTGTTTTCCATCCTTTGACTTTCATTCTGTGAGTATCCTTCTGGGTTAGATGGGTTTCCTGTAAACAGCATATGGTTGGATTTTGTTTCTTGATCCATTCTGCTAGTCTGTTTCTTTTGATTGGTGCATTGAGACCATTTACATTAATGGTTATTACTGTTAAATGTTGTTTAATTGTAGGATTCTTATCTCTCTGCTGTTGCATCTTTATCTTTCTGTTCTGTTTAATTATTTGCTTTGCTTAGTGGTTTTTTCCTTTGTGTATCTAAACTGTCTTTCAATATTTTTTGCAGGGTTGGTTTGGTGTTCATGAAGTTTTTCAGCTGTTCTTTGTCATGGAAGTATCGTATTTCACCATCTATTTTAAATGATAGTTTTGCAGGATATATCAGTCTAGGTTGGAAATCATTTTGCTTTAGGATCTGGAATACTTCACTCCATGCTCTTCTTGACTTTATTGTTTGTGATGAGAAGTCTGCTGTGATTCTGATAGGTTTTCCTTTATAAGTGATCTGTCTTTTCTCTCTGACAGCTTTTAATAATCTATTCTTGTGTTGGATTTCTGGGATGGTGATTATTATATGTCTGGGTGTAGTTTTATTTTGGTTATGACTATTTGGAGTTCTATATGCTTCACTGATCCTGATGTCAGTTTCTGATCTCATGGTTGGGAAGTTTTCAGCTATTGCTTCTCTAAATATCCTCTTGATATCCTTTATGTTGTCTCCTTCTTTTTCATTAATCCCTATCATTCTTATGTTATTCTTCTTTGCATCATCTTGCAGTTGTTGAATTGTTGTTTCCTGATTCCTTGTTATTTTTAAAAGATCTTTCCTTTCCTGTTCACTTGCTGCAATCCTGTCTTCAAGGTCTGAAATTCTATCTTCACTTTCATTAAGGCGGTTTTTACAACTTTCAGTGGAGTTTTTTATTTCCTGTATATCTCTGTGCATCTGCATTATGTATTCTGTTTGTTTCTTATATTGCTCGTCTAGGGATTCTATCTTTTTGTTTAATTCCTCCAATTTTTTATCTGTGTTTTCTTTAGATATATTTAGAATCTCTTTCATTTCTTTTATCATTTCTTCTTTTATCTGGGAAATTATTTCGAGTTTGAATTTCTTTAAAGCTTCCTGGAGTTGCTTGTCAACTTCAGTAGCTATTGTGTCTAATATATGAGGAGGATGGGATATAGTTTCTTCTAAATACACTTCTCCTAGGGTTTCCTGAGATGGGCTGGAGGTTTGAGGTTGTAATTTGGTCTTTCGTTTTGTCATTTTCCTATATTTCTGTGTTTCAAGTGTTATTTGAAAGCCTCCTCAGGATCTGTTGAAAATCCCCTTCTATGTTTGCAGCTACTGAGACTCTGGCACCACTCTACCCCAGGCCATTGGGCCTGCAGAACCAATGGCCCTTCTCTGCTTGTTCAGAACTCCGCGGTTCCAGACCAGCTGGGCCTCAGGGACACTGTGCGCCCACCTGCCCCTTGGTAGATCCACAGCTCTTGGATCGCAGCCGGGTTAGGGTACTCACCACAGACCGCAGTGCCTCAGGAGCCTGTGATCCCTCCCTGCTTGCAGAGATATCCACAAACCTCCAGACAAAGGAAGGGCCTCCTGCGGGCACTCCGGATCTACCCCGCTCCTCCTCTGCACGCAGATGGCTATGCGTGGCTGGGCTCAGGCCGAGGTGCCTCAGGAACCCGGGACCCCTCCTCCTCCAGACAAAGGAAGGGGCCTCTGCAGGCGGCTCCGGATCCGCGCAGCTCCTCCTCCGCACACCAATGGCCAGGCGCGGCTGGGCACAGGCCGAGGTTCCTCAGGAACCCGGGACCCCTCCTCCTCCAGACAAAGGAAGGGGCCTCTGCAGGCGGCTCCGGATCCACGCAGCTCCTCCTCCGCACACCGACGGCCAGGCGCGGCTGGGTACGGGCCGAGGTGCCCCAGGAACCCGGGACCCCTCCTCCTCCAGACAAAGGAAGGGGCCTCTGCAGGCTCTCCGGATCCGCGCAGCTCGTCCTCCGCACACCGACGGCCAGGCGCGGCTGGGTACGGGCCGAGGTGCCCCAGGAACCCGGGACCCCTCCTCCTCCAGACAAAGGAAGGGGCCTCTGCAGGCGGCTCCGGATCCGCGCAGCTCCTCCTCCGCACACCGACGGCCAGGCGCGGCTGGGTACGGGCCGAGGTGCCCCAGGAACCCGGGACCCCTCTTCCTCCAGACAAAGGAAGGGGCCTCTGCAGGCGGCTCCGGATCCGCGCAGCTCCTCCTCCGTACACCGACGGCCAGGTGCGGCTGGGTACGGGCCGAGGTGCCCCAGGAACCCGGGACCCCTCCTCCTCCAGACAAAGGAAGGGGCCTCTGCCGATATTCTATTTTTGCATCATGTACTATGCCCATCCTTCTGTTCTAACCGACTCTGTTTTGCTTAGTCATGTTAGGTTTTATTCTCTTCAAAAAAAAGTAATAAGAACTGTGGGAGTTAAAAAAAAAGTGTAATTGTTATTGTAAAAAGAGAGGGAAAGAAGGTGGTCTAAGGGATATAATGCATGTATGTTTGAGTGTGTAGGATGGAAAACCATATTACTGAGCTTTTGTTGGATCATTGAATGGAACTGTCTGCAATCTCACTGTATGAATGTCCACTTTATATGGTTTAATTTTTAATTTGGACAACTGTTTCTAAGAGGACAATATGTAACCTATTAACTAGTGATTTTTTAATGTATATTTTTTCTTGAAATTCTGTATTATTTGTACCCTTTTACTGCTTTGTTTTTTATTTCCTTTCCTTTTTTCTCTTTAAATAAAAATGTATTACAAAAATATACACATGAAATATGACATAACATGAATTTACATGTTACAGAATAATTTTTAGGCAAGTAACTATATTTTGTCAAGAAATAGAGCATTCACAATACTGAGGATAGCCCCATAAATATTCTACTGGTCAAAATACCCTCATTCCCCTCCAATTCCAGGCTTTAGTATATAATGACTTGTGATAAGAGCTTTCTTGCTGTATCTTATACTTTTCTCATATATGCATGCATTTCTATCAAATATAACTACATTTTGCCTAGTTTTGAGTTTGAGCATAATCTTCATTCTTTCTATATATGTTTGTGAGATTAATTGATATATCTCTATGATGTAGGCAACTTATTTTCATAGCTGTGTGTATTCTGTTCTTTTAATATACTGCAATTTGACCACTCCTGTTGCTGTCAGTGGGCCTTTCAAATGTTACCAGGATAAGGCTATCACAAATAAAGTTGCTATGATTTTTTTCATGTGTATCTGGTGGAAAAGTACATGTTTCTCCAACGCATGCACATAGGAGGAGTGAATGATGGAACTGGTACATTATATGCTTTAAACTGATCATTTTGTCACCTCCCTGGTAAGCAGCTGTGGTGTGGCAGGCTGCAGCCCCTCTAAGGGGAGAACCACCAGTGACTCTTGAGATGTGCACCATGTTGGAACTTAGGATTCTGGGAAACCAAGCAACCATCTCACCTCCCTGGTAAGAAGCTGTGATGTGGCAGGCCATGGCCACCACAAACTGGGAAAAACCACCACAAACTGGGAGAACCACCAGTGGCTCTTGAGATCCATACCATGTTGGAACTTAGGGCCCTGGGAAACCAAGCAACCAACCTGCCTCCATGCTAAGCAATAGTGAACCTACTGGTGCATGGGCTAAGAGTCAAACATCCCACTTCCCTGGCCATCCATTGGCAAATGGAGGTCTGAGCATCACTTGGGAGGTTGACCAGAGGTCTGAGCATCACTTGGGAGGTTGACCATATACAATATACAAATAAGGGGTATTTCCTTCTATCATCTCTTTGAAGGAAAATACTTTTACTACTGTTTTGCTTTATTTTGATTAATGGTACTGCTCTATTTGATATTCTGTTTTGATAAGTTCTATAAGGTTCTGTATTTCATTTTATTTTGCTATACCTGATTGAAAGAATAACAAAGATTTGTGAAGATAATGAGATATTCTGTGGGATCTATTACTGTTAACCCAGTAATCTACTGTGAAGTTCTGCACCAATATTACCACACTGTCTCAATTGGCTTTGTTCTGTCTTGTTCTATTGTATTTCACTACCTTCAAAGTAAAAAATAAATAAATAAATTGATCATTTTTGGTATTATGATAAGATTAACAACTTTTCCTAAATTCTTCTTTGAAATAAGACAATTAAAGCTGTTTTTTTTTCTTTTTTTAAATTTTATTTAAAGAGAAAAAGAAAAAAACAGAAAAAGGGTACAAGTCTTACAAAATTTCAAAAAAATAAACAAGAAGAAATCACTAGTTAATAGATTATATATTATCTATCTTAGAAATAGTTGTTCAAGTTACAAAATTAAAGCATGCAAAGTGTACATTCAAACAGTGATACTGCAAAAAGTTCTGTTCAATGGTCCAACCAAAACTCAGCAATAGGGGTATCTATCTTATACACCTAAATATACATGCAGTTATATCCTTTGGGGCACTTTCTTTTCCTCTCTTTTTTATAATGACAATTACACATTTTGGATTTTATTACTCCCATAGTTCTTATTACTTTTTTTGAAGAGAATAAAACCTAATGTGACACAATAAAACAGTTTCAGTCAAATCAAAAGGATGGACATAGTACATGATATAAAAACAGAATACAAGGTGATCAACAATGGTTACCATAATGCCTCTTGCTATCTTAAAAAGAATTGCTTATATCATCAGTTATAATAAAATTGAACAAAACTACATAACAAAATGAATAAAAGCAAAACATTGGAGATATTACGTGACTTCAAAAGAAGATAATAGTCAAGCCAGAATGGGCATCATAGTGAATCTTATTGTCTTCAAAGTGGTTCTCTATACCCTCAAACTTGATACTATAAAGCAAAACAGAATAGAATAAAATCAGTCAAAAGAAGATGATGAGAGCAATACAGTGTTTCAAATAAAGTTAATAGGAAATTAAAGTGGGTTACTATAATATAGCCTGCTATTTTTTATAAATTTTCCCTTAATTAAAAAAAGATAAATAAATAATAAAAAAGGAGATTGAAATAAAAGAGGACATAACATAACAACACAGGTCAGAACATAACAATTTCAGCAACATAGTGTTTCACCACAAGATATCCCAACATAACAGTAGTTACCACAGTGTCTTTTTCCTTAAAATATTTGAGTATAACTTCGTATACTGTAGCATCAAACATATCAAGACAATGTAAAACTATTCAAGAGAATGACAGTATTACAGGGTATTTAGAGCCAACTAACAGAAAATAAACAATGTTTTCTATATTATCTCCTTGTCTATAAAATTTTTTGTTTATACTATCACATATAATAAAATCCAATAAGATACAACATGTTAAGACCGATGGAGACAGAAGAACAAAATCTTGATGGGACTTAAAAACAAGCTGATATTAAATCAGCACTAGCTATTATGATGTACTGTTTTCTCCAAAATAGCTGTTCATACCTTCACAGACAATAAAATCAAACAGCTCAAAATAAAACCATTCCAATTAATGAATGAAAATATCATAAGACTTCAAAGCAATATAATGGGGAATCATGATTACTACATGCTTTTATGTATTGTTATCATTTCTTACAGTAGGGAAACTATTCAGTATTTATACATTTGGGTTTGATTTATTTCACTTATGAGTATGGTCTCAAGCTGTGCCCATTTATTTATAAATATCTCAATGTGATCATTCTTTATAGCTGAGTAGTACTCCATTGTATAAAAATACCACAACTTTTTTATCCGTTCCTCAGTTGATGGACACTTAGGTTGTTTCCAAGATCTGCTTATTACAAATTGTGCTGCTATAAACATAGGTGTACATCTATCACTATGGTACGATGCGTTCAGTTCTGGGAATATGCCTAGAAGTGGAATAGCTGGAACAAATGGGACTTCCAATCCCAGCTTTTTGAGAAATCTCCAGACTGATTTCCACAATGGTAGCACCACTCTAAACTTCCACAATGGTGCAGGAGAGTTCCTTTTTCCCCACAGCCTCTCCAGCATTTGTTGTTGGTGGTTTTCTTGATCCTAGCCATTCTTTCAGGAGTAAAATGGAATCTCAGTGTGGTTTTCATTTGCATTTCTCTAATGAGTAATGATGAAGAACATTGTTAAATGTACTTATTTGCCATTTGTATTTCTTCATTTGAGAATTGTGTATTCCTCTCACGTGCCCATTTTTGGATTAAATCTTTGAATTTTGGGGGTCTGAATTTTTTTAATTCTTTATATGTTTTAGATAGAAGTCCTTTGCCTGAGGGACAGTTCACTAACATTTTTTCAAGTTTGTGAGTTTTCTATTCACTATGCTGGAGATTTCTTTTGACATGCAGAAACTTTTTAATAAGACATGATCCCAGCTATTGATTCTAGTAAGTATTTCCCATGCAGTTTGATTCCGATTCATGAATTCTCTACCTACCACTATGTCTTTAAGGTTTTTACTCAATTTGTATTCTAATAGATTTAGTGTTTCTATTTTAATGTTCAGATCTTTGATCCACTTGGATTTTAATTTAGTACATGGTGATAGGCATGGGTCGAGTTTTAATTTTTGGCACATAGAGAGACAGTTTTTCCAACACCATTTATTAAAGAGACTATGCTTCTTCCAGTGAACATATTTGGCCCCTTTATCAAAGATAAGGTGGTTGAGTGTGTTTGTAGTTGTGGTTGTATCTTCTAATCTATTTCATTGATCTTTAGCTCTGCTTTTTTCCAGTACCATGTTGATTTTACTACCGTTGCTTTGTAGTATAACTTCAAGTCAGGGATTGTGATGCCTCCTGCCTTGCTTTCGCTTCTTAGAACTATCTTTGCTATTCTAGGTCTCTTCTTGCTCGAGATGAATCTTAGGGCTGATTTCTCTACAACCATGAGGTATGTTGATGTTATTTTTCTTGGGATTGCATGGAATCTGTATAAGAGTTTTGGGAGAATGGCCATTTTCACAATGATTATTCTTTCTATCCATGAGCAAGGGATGTCTTTCCACATTCTGAGATCCTCTTCAGTTTCTTCTTTCAGTGTATTATAATTTTCCTTGTATAGGTCTTTCACTTCTTTCATGAGAATAATTCCTAAATATTTCACTTTTTGGTTGCTAGTATGAAGGCTGTCGTTTCTCTTATTTCTCTCTGTGTGATCATGTTGTTAGTGTATAGGAATGCTATTGATTTTTGAGTATTGATTTTGTATCCAGCTACATTGATGAATTTATTTATTATGCCTGAGAGTCTTTCAGTGGATTCTGGGGGTCTTCTATGTAGAGTATCATGTCATCTGCAAATAATGATAATTTAACTTCTTCTTTTCCTAGCTTTTATTTCTCTTTCTTGTCTAATTGCTCTGGCTAGTATTCCCAGTACTAAATTAAGTAGTAGCAGTGATAAGGGACATCCTTTTCTTGTGCCTGATTTTAAAGTAAAGGCCTTAAATTTTTGGCCACTTAGTATGATACTGGCTTTTGCTTTGTTATAGATGGCCTTAATTATATTGAGATAAAGACCATCTATTCCAATTGTCTGTAAAGTTCTTCATAAATGAATGTTGGAACCTATCAAAAGTTTTTTCTGCATCTATAGAAATGATCATGTGATTCTTACTTTTGGCTTTATTGATATGGTGAATTACATTTATTGATTTATGTAGGCCTGGAATGAATCCCAGTTGGTCATGATGTATGATCTTCTGAATGATTTGCTGCATCATATTTGCCAATATTTTATTGAGGATTTTTGCATCTGTGTTCATTAGGGAGATTGGTCTGTAGTTCTCTTTTTTAGTTGGGTCTTTCTCGGGTTTTGTTATTAGAGTAATATTTACTTCCAGGAATGACTTAGGAAGGATTGCTTCCCTTTCAATTTCATTGAAGAGTTTGAGGAGTGTCGGCATTAGGTCTTCTTTGTACTTCTTGTAGAATTCTGCAGTGAATCTGTCTGGGCCTAGCTCTTATTTGTAGGTAAAGTATATTTTTTCTGTGTTATCAAACCTATGAAAATAGAGGTTTTCAAAATAGGTGTTGATGATATTCTGTATTTCTACAGAGTCTGTAGTGATTTTGCCTTTTTCATTCCTTATTGCATAAAGTTGAGCTTTTTCTTTCCTTTTTTAACAAGGTTGGCTAGGGGCTTATCAATTTTATTTATTCTTTCAAAGAACCAACTCTTTGATTCAATGATTCTTTGGATTGTTTTCTTAGTCTCTATTGCATTAATTTCTGCTCTGATTTTTATAATTTCCTCTCTTCTTTTGACTTTGGGCTTGACTTGCTCTTCTTTTTTTAGATGTTTGAGGTGTAGCGTCAGTTGTTTATTTGTATTTATTGTGTTTTCCTGATATGGAAGCTCAGTGCAATAAATTTTTCTCTGAGGACCGCTTTCATTGCATCCCACAGATTCTGGTAAGTTGTATTTCTATTTTCGTTTGCTTGTTGGTATTGTTTAATTTCTTGTTTAATTTTCCCTATGACTCACTCACTGATTACTCAAGAGTGTGTTTTCCATCTTTTGACTTTCAGTTTTTGAGTATCCTTTTGGGTTACATGGGTTTCTTGTAGCCAGAGTATGGTTGGATGTTGTTTCTTGATCCATGCTACCAGTCTGTTTCTTTTAATTGGTGCATTGAGTCCATTTACAATAATGGTTGTAACTGTTATGCATTGGTGTATTGTTAACATGTTATCTTTCTGCTGTTGCATCTTTATCTTTCCATTCTGTTTAATTGTTTCCTTTGCTTAGTGGTTTTTTCTAAGTATATCTAAACTGTCTTTCAATATTCTTTGCAGGGTTTGCTTGGTGATCATGAAGTTCTTCAGCTGTTCATTGTCATGGAAGTATCTTATTTCTCCATCCATTTTGAAAGACAATTTTTCAGGGTACATCAGTCTAGGTTGAAAATCATTTTCCTTTAGGGTCCGAAATACTTCACTCCATGCTCTTCTTGACTTCATTTTTTGTGTTGAGAAGTCTGCTGTGATTCTGATAGGCTTTCCTTTATAGATGATCTGTCTTTTCTCTCTGACAGCTTTTAGTATTCTATTCTTATGATGGATTTCTGAGATGGTGATTATTATATGCCTGGATGTAGTTTTACTTTTGTTATGGGTATTTGGAGTTCTATGTGCTTCACTAATCCTAATGTCAGTTTCCATTCTCATGCTTGGGAAATTTACAGCTATGACTTCTGTGAATAGCCTTTTGATATCATTTGTGCTGTTCCCTTCTTTTTCATTTATCTCTATTAATCTTATGTTGTTTTTCTTTGCATCATCTTGCAGCTGTTGAATTGTTATTTCCTGATTCCTTGGTTTTTTAAAAAAGATCTTTCCTTTTCTGTTCATTAGCTGCAATCTTGTCTTTGAGGTCTGAAATTCTATCTTCACCTTCATTGTTGGTTTTGACAACTTTTGATGAAATTTTTTTATTTCCTATATATCTCTTTGAGTCTGCTTCATGCATTCTGTTTGTTTCTTAAATTGTTCATCCAAGGATTCTATCTTTTTGTTTCATTCCTCTGATTTTTTAACTGTGTCTTGTTTAGATGTGTTCAGCATGCCTTTCATTACTTTTATCATTTCTTCTTTTACATGGAAGATTATTTCTAGTTTTAATTCCTTTAAAGCTTCTTGGAGTTGCTTCTTTATTTCAGTTGCTATTATTACAGGTATTTCAGGTGTGTGGCATATATTTTCTTCTATGTACATGGCTTCTAGGGTTTCTTGGGATAGGCTGGAGGTTTGAGATTGCATTTTGGTCTTTCATTTTATCATTTTCTTATGTTTCTGTGTTTCAAGTGTTTTTCTAGGGCTTTCCCTGGATGTGTTGGAAATCATCTCCTATGCCCTCAGCTCCTGGGACTGAATGGAGGTTGCTGAACATGGTCCAGTCAGGCCCTCAGTCCCTCCCATCCTACCTTCAGTGTTCCAAGTAGCTGGGCAGGCACCTACCCACTGTGGATGATGGGCTAAAGCTCTCCCCTGGCAAAGACCCATGCCCTGGAACTCACTTCACCTGCTCTCAACTCCCATAATTGAAGAAGGTCACTGGGTGTAATCTAATCAGGCTGGAAAACCTCCCAAGGCAAGTCTAGTGTGGCTGGGCTCTAGTTGGGTCCTCTAAGAGAAATGATCTTAACACAATATCCCAGGCTCGGGATGGCATGCAGACTCACCCCAGCTGCCAGCTGAATTTCCTGGTTCCCAGTTCCAGAGAAGGTCTCTGGGCATGTCCTGGGCAGACCTGAAACCTGACAGGCAAGTGCAGCCTAGTATAGCTGGGCTCTGAGCAGGCCCTTGAGCTCTGGGAGCTATGATCCTAATGCAATTTCCCGGACTCTGGATTGGGAGCAGACTCACCCCAGCTGCCAGGTGAGTTTCTGGGTTCCGGATTCCAGAGAAGTTGCTGGACATGTCCTGGGCCTGAGCTATGATATTAATGCAGTCTCCTGAGCTCTGGATCTATTAAAGCCTTTTGACCATTATTATATTGCATCTGTTACCCTCTGATGGTTATTTACAGAAGTTCTTTATATTATTTTGCTGCTGCAAACAGAAACACTGAAACAATATCCAGGATTTGGAGACTGATTTATTTTGCATCGATGGGCACTGATTGGGATGATCCCCCAAATATCAGGTCCTGGTGCTTCAGGGCTTTTATATGATGCAGAGGTAGGAGGTACAAAGCTGAGACAGAACTGCTTGGTAGTTCTTCTGATTAGTTAGCAGGGTGAGATCATCAGTTACAAAGCTAGATTAATGGTCATAAAGTTTAGTACAAATCAGGCATCCTGTATTCTCAGTTACACTCTTGTGATTACAGTGGTCAAGAAAGTAACTAAAGAGCCATAAAGTGGTTACAGAGGTATGCAATTTCAAAAGAACAACTGTTTTTTAAAATAACAACTTTCCTGGTACCGTTTTTTCCCTTTCAGTTTGAATACCACCCACATCTTGGTGGATCTTCCTCACTCAGTTTGCTGGTCAATATGTCAACCACCCACACAGACTCATTACTGTGCTTTTCTAATCTGCCAGTAAGTTCTTACACAAGTCAACATATCACAATTAGCAGTCACAATTCAACCTTTTTCAACTTGCAACCCGGAAACATTTCCTTAAGCCATGTCTAATTCCTAATACAGTACCAAGTTTATAATTATGACGAACATAATACAACTATCCTTTATATACATGGAAACATAGTAATTCCCTCCCCAGAACAGGAGGCAACATCTTTCTTTGGGTGTTGCTTACTCTTTTCCTGACATCCCATAACAAATATTATAAACTAGATTTGACAATATTTGAATATTGATATTAAGTCAACCAACATTATGTTGCAAAGAAAGCAAAGCTATCTTCTTAATATTTACATATATATGAACAAACATATTAATAAAATAGGAAATATTCATGACAATTATAATCTGTGTTTCTGTAACTGGTCAAACAGTTGTAACTGATATTTATATTTACCTTCTTCTATTACCTATTCTGTATTTTCTTGGCCTTCAGCAGATCTCAGTAGGCCTTGCTCTTTATCTAGCAGTTGGGTCTGAACCTTCCCTCTAAAAAGTTCTGAGCCATTTTCCATCCTGCCTAGATTGGGTTGTAGCTTACTATTGCCCTAAATAAGAGTAGATGCCCTAAGGCAATGATGGCAAACCTTTTAGAGTCCAAGTACCCGAACTGCAACCCAAAGCCCACTTACTTATTGCAAAGTGCCAACACTGCAATTAAAACTAAAACTGAGATTTTAGTTTAGAAAAAACTACTCACAATTTATGATATCATTGCAGAGAGGGCTCTGCATGCCCACTGCAGCACACTTAAGTTTGTGATCTCCTGCATTCTGAACTTATTCTTCCCCACCTCCTTGTGGAGTAGTAGTTTAATTTCCTCTTGGTAGTCTGAATCACTCACCACTTCCAACACTGTAACTCCCATTTTAGATTGTTGACTCAGGAGCAAAAGGAACCCCACATGACCAGAGGAAAATCTCAGGTTCTAGTTCAATGGAATCATTGTTGTATCTCCTAGTATAAGCTTTCACCCTTCTGGAAATTAGATTTTGAGGTCAGCAGAAGATATAGCCCTGGGAACCATAGGTAAAAATTTTGCTAATGGTTCACTAGGGATAATGGTGAATAGTGAATTCCAATTTCTACCCCTTGAATCCTGAATCCATGAATCCTGGCTATGGGAAAAACAGTGTCATGCAGCTTATTCACCCGCCCTCTTGGTAAGCGACCCCAGTGCGGACCAGGAGGAGAACCATTGGCTCCTGTGAGCCTACTGGCACTCGGACTGAAAATCAAACACCCTTCCCTCACCTGCCCCCCCCCATAGCTACTGGGGATAGATGTCTCAACATCTTTTGGGAGAATGACCATATGCAGTATAGCAAATATGGGGGATTTCTTTCTTGAAGGCAAAGGTTGTTTTCTTCACTGTTTCGTTTTCTTATATTTGTTTTGCTCTATTCAATACTCTCAATTGGTTTTATAATGTTCTGTTTTTGATTTGATTTTGCTATGTGTAATTGACTGGACCACTGTTGTGAAGATAACAAGATATACCATAGTACCTATTACTACCATTCCAGTATCCTACTGTGACATTCTGTACCAATTTCACTGCATTGTCTCGATTGGCTTTGCTCTATCTCATGCTGTTGCATTTTTACTACTTTCTAAATAAAATTTAAAAAAAAAGAAAAACAGTGCCATGTTTTGGATGCTGATTCAGAATGTATATAGCCTTCTGGAGAACTTTTATCCAGTCCTACAAGGTGTTGCCACCTAACTGGCATTATAATTGCATCTTCAAAAGGCCATTCCACTGTTCTACCAATTTAACTACTTCTAAATGATGGAGGAGGGGGGTCAGACTGATGAATTCCATAAGCATGAATCCATTGTTGGACTTCTTTGCCCATGAAGTGTATTTCTTAATCAGAATCAATGCTACAAGAAATAGTGCCATGATAGTGGATGAAGCATCTCTAAATCCACAGATGGCAGATTTGGCAAAGGTATTACATGCAGGAAAGACAAGTCCATATCCATAATAAATGTCTATTCCTGTAAAGAAAAACCACTTCCCTTACCATGGTAGAACTGGCCAAATATACTCAACTTGACACCTGGTCACAAACTGATCACCTTGGGAAATAGTGCCATATCAGGGACTCCCACTGGTCTCTGCCGCTGTCAGACCAGGTATTCAGTGGTAGCTGGAGCCAAATCAGCCTTGGTGAGTGTAAGTTCACGTTGCTGAGCCCATGCATAACCTCTGTGCCTGCCACCATGACCATCTTGTTCATGAGACTACTGAACAATGACAAGAGTGGCTGAGAAAAGAGGTTAGCCACTATTTACAGAAAAGTTCATCATATCTACTTGATTTTTAAACTCCTCTGCTGCTGAGGTCATTTTGGGGGGAGAATATATATGGAAACCAATATTTTTCCACCCTTTGCCCATATGGAGAGGTCTACCTCTTGTCCAACTGTCTTTGCTCCCAGTTTTCCAGTCATCTTTCTTCCACGTCCTTGTCCATTCAGCCAGACCATGGTCTACAGCCCATAAAGTTACATAGTCATATATCTGGCTATTTTTTATTCCAAGAAAAATGTATGATCATGTACACTGCAAAAATTCTGCCCACTGTGAGGGTTTCCATTTACCATTTTCCTTCAAGGTTCTCCTGGAAAAGGGGCTGTACTGCTACAACTCACCACTTGGTGATGCCTGCATAACTTGCCAACCATCTGTAAACCAAGCCCTAGACTTTTCTTTCTCTGTCATCTGGTCACAGAACACACTTCATAAGGGTAAGGAGCATACTAGAGGACAAGAAGGTAGTATAGAATGAGTAGGAACAATGGGCCTATAGGATACTTCTGCATGTAACTTACTTATACCTTCTGGACCTGCTTGGGTCCAATCACATACATACCACTTCCACTTGCCAATTTACTGTTACTGTGCATATCCAACTTTATGACTCAGTGGATCAGACAGCACTAAATTCATTTTAAGTAGTTTAGGTCACATGGTAACTTGGTATTCCATAATTAAGCATTCCATTTCCACCAAGGCCAGTAACAAGACAGGAGCTGTTTTTCAAAGGGAGAGTAATTGTCTGAAGATGATCCCAGAGCCTTGATCCAAACTCCTAAGGTTGTTTGCTGTGATTCACCTGTGGGAATCCTCCAGAGACTCCAAACAGCATTCCTGTCTGTCAATGACACGTCTGCTGGATCATATGGCTCAAGTGACAGGGCAGTCTGTGCAGCAGCCCAGACCTGTCACAGAGCTTTCTCCCACTCCAGGCCCCACTCAAAACTAGCAGCTTTCCAAGTCACCTGGTAAATGGAAGTAACACATCCAAATGAGGAATCCATTGCTTCCAAAATCTAAATAGGCCCACTGTGCCTAGTGCTTTATTTTCTATTGTAGAAACAACTGCATATGACAGCTTATCCTAAACCTTAGAATTCTCTGCATGCCCACACAACTAAATTCCTGGAAGTTTTATTGAAGTTTGGGGTCCTTGAATATTATTTGAATTTATTTACACACTCCAACATGCAAACGCTTTACCAAGAACCTGAGTGGTTGCTATCTTTTGCTTGCTTGATCCAATCAGCATAATATCATAAATGTAATGCACCAGTGTGATGCTTGTGGAAGTGAAAGAAAAAATCCCTATACTAAGTTGTGAGCTAGAGCTAGGAAATTGATATATGCCTGAGGCAGGGCAGTAAAAATGTATTGCTGGCCGAGACTTCCGGGAGAACATGGTGGATAGATAACAGCAGCTACAGAGACTTTCTGAGATAGCCAGCTTAGATTCCAGGAATGGTGTGGTGTGGGGAGAACTAAGCAGGGGGATATATACCCTGCTGACCCAGGAAGGAACTAAGCTGAGAGAAACTAATTGGAAATGAAATCCCAGTACTATGATTGGAACAGCTAAAGTCTCAGTGCCGAAGCTGGAACCCGTGCCTCTGGAAACCACTGCTTGAATTTCCTACCACCACTGCTACATCTGAATTGGCACAGCAGGGATAGAGACACAAAAGTTCTGAGAGTGGGAATCGGTGAGCCGAATTGAGAGCAGAGCTGGTGGGGAGCCCTGTATCAACCTATGGTGAGTGAGAGGAACAGGGACCCTTCCATAGACTAGGAGGCTCCAAAAGAGGACATTCTGGGACTGGGCAGACTAGCCGGAACAAGATGCTACAGTGACTTCGGTCACATATTCCCCTCTCAAGCAGGATTGGGAGGAGTGCTTGACCTGGGTGATGCCACAGACTAAGACACGGTAGGCTAGCCCAAACCAGGTCCCTGCACCTGGCAGTGCACCCTAATGCAGTGAGGCCTTCAGCAGGTTGACTGACCTGGAGGGGCGGACCCAGCATAGGCTGCACAGATCTGTGTCTCCCTAGTATGCTGAAGTGGGCAGGAACACCTAGTCAGCATGATTTAAACAAACTATAACCGACAAAGAAAGAAACTGGGCCTCCTATATACACCTGAATGGAAGGAACAAAAAGTATTGGAAGAGGGAGCAACAAGAAAGGGTCCTCAGTCCCCAATCCTGAGAACACTGATCCAGGAAAGGTAAATACAAAGGAGAACGAGGGTAGAAAACATGTAATATCAGGCACGGCACCAATAGACATAAAGCAGTATCTCCGGGACCCCATAGATGAGATCAAAGTGAAGTATTTAACCAAGTAATGCAAGATATAAGTAGAATAGTTAGAGAAATGCTAAGCACCTCCCAAGAAAAAACAGATGGTGGAATGGAAGAACAGAAAAAAAGGGGAGAATTGTTTGGTGGAGAAAATAGAAAAAACATAGAATAGATGAAGCAGGTTCAAAGACATTACCAGGAAACTAAAAACTCTATTGAAAGCTGGCATAACAGCTTGAAAGAAACTAAGGATAGATTATCTGAACTGGAGGACAGATTTGTAATGCGGGAGCATGAAAGGAAAATCTCCTTAAAAATAACAAGAAAACAGCAGTAACAATACAAAGGCTAGAAGATCTATAACTTAAGAATTAAGAACATAAATGAAGAAGCAGGGGTACAAACAAATGAACTGCAAAGGCTATTCACAGAAATAATCAAGGAGAACTTCCCTAATATGGAAAAAGGTAAAGATACTCAGATGTATGAGGCATACAGGACCCCAGCCACCTACAACCCAAACAGAACTACACCGAGGCATATAATAATCAAAATTCCAGAAATCCAATATAAGGACAGAATATTAAAAGCTGTCAGAGACAAGAAACAGATCACCTACAAGGGAACACCCATCAGAATTACAGCAGACTTCTCGGCACAAACCATCAAATCATGAAGAGAGTGGGGTGAAATAATTCAAGCTTTGAAAGACAATAACCTCCAGCCAAGATTGATATATCCTGCACAACTGTCACTAGAAATTAGTGGAGAAACAAGGTGCTTCCAGGATAAAGAGGAACCAAGGGAATTTGCAATCACCAATTCAACTCTACAGAGAATACTGCAGGACATGCTAAAAGAGAAAAATACCAACATTCCAGAAACAGTGGCAAAAAGGCCACAATGAATGGAGTAGAAAGCAAAATGAAGAAGACAAATTGACAACTAAGGGCATAAAAAGAGCTCAACAGAAATAAGCAGAGAAGGTTGGATGGAATGAACAGCTATTTTGGAGAAAATATGACATCATAATAGCTAGCACTGATTTAATATCAGCTTGTCTTGAAGTCCCATCAAGCTTTTGTTCTTCTGTCTCCAGTGGTCTTAACATGTTGTATCTTATTGATTTTATTATATGTGATAATATAAACAAAAACTTTTATAGACAAGGAGATAATACAGAAACCATTGTTCATTTTCTGTTAGTTGGTTCTAAATACCCTGTAATACTATCATTCTCTTGAATGGTTTTACATTGTCTTGATATGTTTGATGCTACAGTATACAAAGTTATACTCAAAGATTTCAAGGAAAGAGACACTACGGTAACTACTTTTATGTTGGGATATCTGTGGTGAAACACTATTTTGCTTAAATGGTTATGTTCTGACCTGTGCTGTTTAGTTGTTATGTTCTCTTTTATCTTAATCTACCATTTTATTATATTTTTATATTTATCTTTTTAATTAAGGAAAAAATAAATAAAAATAGCATGATATATTATAATAACCCACTTTGATTTCATATTGTCTGGATTTGAAATCCTGTATTGCTCTCACCATCTTGTTTTGACTGATTTTACTCTATTCTGTTTTGCTTGATAGTACCAAGTTTGAGAGTACAGGCAACAACTGTGAAGACAATAAATTCACTATGATGCCCATTCTGATTGACTATTATCTACTTTTGAAGATCTGTAATGTCTCCAATGTTTTGTTTTATTGGTTTTGTTCTGTACTGTTTTGTTCAATTTTATTATAACTGATAATATAGGCAATTCTTTTTAAGATAGCAAGAAGCATTATGGTAACCATTGTTGATCACCTTGTATTCTGTTTTTACATCATGTACTATGTCCAACCTTTTGATTTGACTGACTCTGTTCTGTTATGTCACATTTGATTTTACTGTCTTCTAAAAAAAAGTAATAAGAACTATGGGAATAATAAAACCCAAAATGTGTAATTGTCATTATAAAAAAGAGAGGAAAAGAAAGTGCTCTAAAGGATATAACAGCATGTATATTTAAGAGTATAAGATAGATAACCATATTACTGACATTAAACAGAACTGTTTGTGGTCTCACTGTTTGAATGTCTACTTTATATGCCTTAATTTCATAACTTGAACAACTATTTCTAATATGACAATATGTAATCTATTAACTAGTGATTTCCTACTGTTTATTTTTTTAATTCTGTATAACTTGTACCTTTTTTCTGTCTTTTTTTCTTTTTCTCCTTAAATAAATTTTTTTAAATACATTGCTGGCCTTTCTAGATGAAAGCAAATTGCTTCCAATGGGCCTTATGGACAAGTACGGAAAATGGCATTTGCCAAATTAATAGGTGCAAACCAGGTACCAGGAGATGTGTTGATCTGTTCAAGCAAGGAAACCACATGTAGTACAGCATCTACAACTGGAACTGCCACTTCATTAACCTTATAGTGTTTCACTATCAATCTCCAAGAGCCACCATCACCTGCAGAGGCCAAATAGGAAAGTTAAAAGGCGAGTTATGGGAACCACCATTCCTTCATCTTTCAAACCTCAAGTGCTAGCAATAATCTCTGGAATCCTTCCAGGGATGAGATACTGATTTTATTTCCTACATTTCCAGGTAGATGTTCCATTTGACCTTTCCCACTACACCTGTCCTTGATCCAATAAGAGGATTCTGTCAAGTACAAAGATAACTATTCCAATTATGTATTCTGGAATTATGGAGATGATCAGGTGGTGGATTCAGGGACCCACTGGACCTTGGCTAAAACTCATTGATGACCTGATCGATATAGGCTTCTACTCTTACTGGAGAGCCACAGTGATATTTTAGATATCCAGGAATCAGCAATAGTTCAGAACCAACATTCTACAATCTCCAAAATTTCTAATGGTTTTCTTTTCCCTACTGTAAAAAAAAAATCAGTCCCTGTGCAGAGAGGTGGGGGAAAGACTTTTGACAGTGTACCAGGCCCTCCCTTAGGTGGACCCATCCTCATTCAATAAGAAAAAGATGTCTTAAGAGAAACATCATATTAAACAGAGTGAATAATAGCATCCAATTATTCTTTTATTATTTTTCTCTGAAAAAAAATAAGTTATCAATGTTTTGATATTAACTATAATAATTTCTATGGATAAATTTCACAGGTTGAAGACGTTTTTTATTCCCAGTTTGCTTTAAAAAAACATTTAAATGAATGAGGATGAATTGTAGCAAATCCTTGCTTTGTTTTCATTTTTAGTTCAGCTAAATAATAATGTGTTGGTTACTCTTCTCTTGTTTTTGAGACAAAATACCTGATGCCCAAAATTAGGGAAGGAAAGGTTTATTTAGCTTACAATTTTTGGAGATTTCAGTCCATAATCAGCTGACTCCAACGCAGGGTAGCATGGCTGAGGCACAACATGGCAGCTATGGCAGACACCAGAATCCACAAAAGCAAAATGGCAAAAGGGCAAATCATGCTTCCTTTCCTCCTTTATACTCTATGCTGACCATTTGCCCTGGGTGGGTGCAGCACTCACAGCCAATCCCAGCGCTAGACAATGAACCAACCACAAATGCTAGACTTAGTCATCTCCATGACTGCACAAGGTCCCAGAGGGACAATCAGACACAAACCACAACATATAATAAGGCATTTTTTCTTTATTCAATAATATGATGTGCTACAGCAATTGTTTTTCAATTGAAAGGCCAAATATGTGTTGCTAGATAAGCCAAATTTCTCACGATATATGTTTTTCTTATTGATTGATTTGATTTGTATTGATACACAAAAGTAATGTTGGTATTTCATTTCCCTTTCCTATGTTGTCTTTATGACATCAAAGCTAAGCTAGTTCTATAAAAGATAGTGGTAGCATCCTTTCCTTTCTCCAGATGAAATTACATAGCAATCTTTGAGTATTTTCTGGAGAAATCTGTCCTGTATAGTTATCCAAAAAAAGGTTCCAATGTCATGGGTTTAATATATTTCCTCAGAAAAACAGTAGTCTTCTACCTGAACTCTTATTATTTCTTCAAATTTGGCCTGATAATTACTCTTGCACTGGTAATTCTTCAAAGCTGTTAGAGTTTTTCTTTTTTTGGTACTTAGAATCAAACTCAGCCATGTGCTTGCCAAGTAGGCACTGTGTGGTTGAGCTGTATCCCCAGCCCAGTTTTTCAACATTTCATACAGCTTTGGTTTAGGTTGCTTTTAGGGGGAGGGTTGACATGAAATCCTAGGTCATTGTTAATGAAATTCTCTATGCACAGGGACCTAGATTTGGTCTCTTCTGCCATCAATGAAATACAATTTTAGGTGTTTTCTGATTAGTTTGACAGCTCTCAACAAAATCCTGCCACTAAACCTTCAACATAAAGGGAACCACAGAGAACACTAAGGTATTCACATTAAGTAGGAATCTGTCTCCCACTGTGCCACTGTGTCATAATTTTCACTGAGGGTTTGTTGGTGTGGGAGACCACCAGGCCGCATTCACCTAACAAATGAAGCCTTTGATCCATCTTTACTTGACCACTACTTCGACCTTAACTACTGTGATATGCAGAGCTGGCTATACAGAAACAAATGTTCCCTTAATTGACCAGAAGAATGCAATTGAGTCCAGCTGAGGCACCAATGTGACTCAGCATAACAAAGCAGCTGCATTCAAGTGAGAATTGCTCTTGTGCTGATGGCTGGAATGCAAGTTCAAGCAATTCCAGGGCTAAGACATGAGATAACATCTCAGCTGAAGCCATAAGACTCAAAAAGAATTATATCTTCTTGACAGTAAAGGTGCCATCCTTTTATATATCAAGCCATCTGTTGCACCACTAATTGGGAGGCTTCTGTGTCTGGTGTCAGAATGCTCTGTTTCTCCTTTTTTTTTTTTTAATTTTATTTTGAAAGTATACAACAGAACAAGACAGAATAAAACCAACTAAGATCATAAAGTGAAATTGATACAGAACTTCACAGCAGGTTATCGGGAAAACAGTAATAGGTATCACAGTATATTTTGTTATCTTTATAATAGTTGTTCTTTCAATCACATATATCAAATTGAGATAAAATATAGAACACACTGAATAGAGCAGTACCATTAATCAGAAAAGAGCAAAACAGTAATAAAACTATTTGCCTTCAAAGAGATGGTAGAAGGAAGTCCCCATTATTTGCTATGGTCAACCTCCCAGGAGAGGCTCAGATTTCTGGTTCCCATTTGCTAATGGGTGGTGGGGGGAGGGGAGGGGAAGTGGGATATTTGACTCTAGGCCGTGCATCAATAGGTTCACTATTGCTTAGCAGGGAGGTAGGCTGGTTGTTTGGTTTCACAGAGTCCTAAGTTCCAACATGGTGTGGATCTCAGGAGCTGCTGCTGGTTCACCCCCTGGAAGGGCTGCTGTCTGCCACACTCCCACTGATTATCAGGGAGGGGAGGTGCTTGCTTGGCTTCCCAGTGTCCTAAGTTCCAACATGGCATGGATCTCAGGAGCTGCTGCTGGTTCTCCCCCTGAAAGGGATGCAGTCTGCCACACTGTCACCGATTACCAGAGAGGGGAGGTGCTTGCTTGGCTTCCCAGCATCCTAAGTTCCAACATGGCACAGATCTTAGGAGCTGCTGCTGCACAGAGCACCAGCTGCTGCTGGAAGGGCCGCAATCTGCCACACTGCCACCGATTACAGAGAAGGGAGGTGCTTGCTTGGCTTCCCAGTGTCCTAAGTTCCAACATGGCGTGGATCTCAGGAGATGCTGCTGGTTCTCCCCCTGGAAGGGCTGCAGTCTGCCACACTGCCACCGATTACCAGAGAGGGAGGTGCTTGCTTGGCTTCCCAGTGTCCTAAGTTCCAACATGGCGCTATCTCAGGAGCTGCTGCTGGTTCTCCCCCTGGAAGGGCTGCAGTCTGCCACACTGCCACCGATTACCAGAGAGGGGAGGTGCTTGCTTGGCTTCCCAGTGTCCTAAGTTCCAACATGGCGCTATCTCAGGAGCTGCTGCTGGTTCTCCCCCTGGAAGGGCTGCAGTCTGCTCTGTTTCTCCTTACACACCATGTCTCCAAGTTCCATGATCCCCACCACCTCCTTGACTGACACCAATAAAAGCCTTGGACACTCTCACTCTTGGCCTTTTATTCCACTGAGAGCAATTAGTCATCCCAGAACCCCTTCAACTATAGATCTCTTTTTTTTTCATCCATGAGCCTGAACCTTTGTGAGGGTTTCAACATGTTAAATCTGGCAAACATGAGAAATGTCAGAGACAAAGCCTTCTCTTATGTTGTTTCTCTTGTAGAACATTGCACCAGCAACAAAAGTACCTGTGCAATATGTGTGGACAAATTCTAGAAAGAAGTAACACAGACCTCAGCAGGGTAGCCTTGAGCCAGAGGTTAGAGACAAGCAGATTTGACCTCTCTCCTTCTGACATCTTTGATTTTTTCCTAGTGTTCTCACTCACACTCCACCACAGCAGGTTTTATTCAGCCTTGTGGAAGATCTATCTAAGTTTGTATAGGTAATACAGGGAATTTGCATTCATATACAGTTGACATTCCAAGGGACACACTCTAAACTCACAGGGATAGGATATGGTGAGGGCAGGCAGTTGCCAACTGTCTTGTCTTCTTGAAAAAGTTGGGGGCTTGGGTAGGTTGAGGTTTCTGGCACACAGCTCCAAAGCCCCTTCTTGTTACCCTGAGTTCCTCTTTCTGCTGTCAGCACTGACTCAGCAACTCAGTGGGAGATCAGCACATTGGCTTGGATGATTCCCCATTGCCCAGAGCACTGGCAGTTGGTGGCCAAACCTCCTAGGCAGCCCTGGAAGTTGCACCACCACATAACAGGACAACTAGACTGTGAATTCTCAAGCCCCCCTCCTAACCCTTCCTTCCTCTGTCAAAGGCTAAAAGCCTGACAGGAGGAGAAGCATGCAGCAACCGACTGAGCAGACTTTCAAGCAAGATGCAGCCACTCCTGCTCTTGTTGGCCTTTAGCCTACTCCCTGGGGCCAAGGCAGGTAAGTGACCAACCTCAGTCTCAGAGGTCTGATCCTCTCCCACAGACTCTGGGGCCACGCTTCCTTGGCATATCCATACGTTCGAGCACGGGTCTAATTCCTATTTCTTGATTCCCCAACTATTAAATGAGAATAATATTGATAATAGCCTTATAATGTTGCTGGGAATGTTAAATTATTAACATATTAACATACCTTGTGCAAGGTAAGTGCTATATGAGTATACTTTATATAAATTCATTCTGTATCCCACATATCAAAGCACAAGAGATAGAGATACAGAACTGACAGCTCCATTAACTGACGTCTAGCTGCTAAAACACCAATCCTATACTGTCCATGAACTGGACTCAGAGAGGAAAAGGAAAGAAATGAGATGAAACCTGTAATAGCAGTGATTTCTGAGAGTTTGGGGGCCATCTGCCATCACCTGACACCCTCACTGATACCTCCTCTCTCTCCCACATCATCTCTCCTGCCCTCTTACTTTCTAGACTTTATTAAGCCATGAATCTGGTGCCCACCTTGCTGGTTCTTAGGCAAAGAAGTAAATGCTGAATTCTTCCTTCCAGGAAAGATCATTGGAGGACGAGAAGCCAGGCCCCACTCCTACCCCTACATGGCATATCTTCAGATTCAGACACCAAAAAGTCCGACCTTTTGCGGGGGTTTCCTGGTGCGAGAAGACTTTGTGATGTCAGCAGCTCACTGCTGGGGAAGGTAAGAAATTCAGGCAATCTTCTGGGAGATAGTAACACAAACCCAGAAGAACTCATAGAAGAGTCATCTGAAAGAGACACTTTGGCAATAAAAGGATGAAAAAGAGACCAAATAAAATTGAGGAAATGGGAGGTGAGAGGCCAGTGTAAGTGAGGAGCTTAGGAAAACTTGATCTAAAAGAACAACAAATGGAAAGCATGCACTGAAGTTCACAATATGAACCCTGTCTTGCAATTTAATTTGGAAGAATAAACATTAAGAGGTCACCATCCCTCACCATCCCCAGCTCAGAGATTTGGGCCCAGGTTCCTGTCCCTCCCTCTGCTCTCTTCAGCTGCAGTTTACCCCTACTCTGAACTCTCTGTGGCACTGCACAGCTGTTTGACCATAGCTCCTGCTGCTCACACCTAACCTCTAGACCAATCTTTCATTTGCAGTGTTATAAATGTCACACTGGGGGCCCACGATGTCCACAGGCTGGAAAGGACCCAGCAGAAGGTCTCTGTGCTCAGAGCCATCCCCCACCCTGAATATGATCACCAAACTGCCCTGAATGACATCATGTTACTGCAGGTACTGCATGCCTATCTGGTTCTTCAGCCTAGCCAGCTTCTTCCTAGTGTGAGTGTTTCACTGTACTGGGACCATGGAGGAGAAAGAAAGGCAAGATTATCAGGGAATGGGTTGAGGGGAACATAAACTGCACACTGTACCAGCAGTCTCTGAGCATTGTTTAGGGGTCCCATCTGAGCATAACTGCCTGCACTCTTCCTGACAGCTGAGGAATAGAATCAGGCGGAATCGATTTGTAAGGCCAGTGGCCCTGCCTAATGCTGGGAATAGACTGTTTCCTGGAGCCTTGTGTACAGTGGCTGGCTGGGGACAGGTCAGCCTGAACAGGACAACAGACAGACTGCAGGAAGTGCAATTGAGAGTGCAGAGTGATCGGAAGTGCATTCGTCGCTTCAGCATCTACAGCAGCAAGACTGAGATTTGTGTTGGGGACCCTAGACAAAGAAAAATTGCCTTTAAGGTAAGCACATGACTATCTACTGATATTTTCTGAGACAGGGTAGTCTGTGCCGAGACAGGGCAATGGAAACAGACTCTATCCCCTATAGTCTTAGCCTTGGGGCCACACCAGACCAAACCAGAGTGTGGTGGGAATCTTTTTCCTATCCATCCAGGATCTGGAGGAACGGAAAGAAGCTCCACATAAAACACATACATATACATATGCAGCATCTTTCCTAGAGAAGGTGAAGACACACTGAATCTCATTATTGTGAAGACAGTAACACAGTCAAGGCTGAAGCCAGAGACTATGCTCCTTCACCCACACCAATCTGCCATCTCACACACACCAGCCCTTAAAGAAGCCCATCCATCACTGCCTTCTCTGAGAGAGGCAGTTTCAGGATAGGAGGAGCAGAAAGGTCTCATTTAGTATCCTGTCTCCTCTTTGTCTGCAGGGAGACTCTGGTGGCCCTCTGGTATGTAACAATGTGGCTCAAGGCATTGTCTCCTATGGAGACAGCGAAGGAACTCCTCCAGAAGTCTTTACCAGGATTGCAAGCTATCAGTCCTGGATACGGAGAACAATGAGACGCTTTGAACAGCAGGATCAGACTACAGATTGATTCCCCAATTCCATGACTGACAGTAAAATTCCCTGGGGCACAGGTCAGCTGCAGGGGATTGCCAGAACATTAATAAACTTTCAATTCAAAGTGAAAATATTTGTTCATTAAACATCAGTCAATACTGTCTCCTTTGGTGTGAACTGCTATAATAAAATGTTGGCTTATAAACAATAGAAATTTATTATCGCATCTCCTGGGAAAGGGAGAATTTTTATAAGGGTACTTTGAGCCTAAAAATATAGCTAAGACATGTGGGCATGTGAAAAGAATGTTAGAGAGGATAGGTCTGTATGTTTTTTATCTCCTTTGAACCAGTGATGTATGTCAAACTTGCAACAGGGCCAATGATATACATCAACCTTATGATAAGAGATGGGCAGGTATATGGGATAATTCAAAGGTCATACTCACTATAGAAAGGAATGTTGTACCTGTTTTGATTTTTTTAAACAGCTCACTTTGAAGCAGAGTAAGTGATTCTGATGTGAAGCCAACTGGAGTAGCTACTGGAAGCTGAAACAGCCTCTCCCTGGTTGGTTAGCACTCCAAATTTTCCCCCTGACAGATCACAAAGACGATTCTTTGACATCTGGATAGTGGTTTCTTTTTCTATATCTCCTCTGGCAGAGAGTGGAAGATGAAAGATAAGGGCCTCAAATGAATCTATGGTTGTTTCAGAGATTGTGGGGCTCATATAAAGTTTGAGTGTGAAACTACCAGGTGGCATTCTCACTGACCAAAAAAGGTCAGTGCATTCCTTATAAAGAGGCTGGGGTCCTTGTCTGCTCATTTTTTGGAGATGAATATTTTGGAGGCTGGATACAAACTTTACCAAGAATTTAAAAAGTCAGGACCAAAAGAAAGAAGAAGTAGGACAGCCACAAGTCACCACAAAAAGAGGAGAAACAAGGTAAGGACAGTGTCTTAGTTACTTTTCTGGTTGCTGAGGTAAAATACTCAACACCCAAAATTAAAGGAGGAAAGACTTATCAAGAGCACAGTGTGTAGATGTTTCAGTCCATAATTAGCTGGCTCCAAGGCAAGGTGACATGGCAGTCAGGCATCACAAAGGAGAAACAATTTATAGTGAGCAGAAGGTAGCATGACAAGCAAAGGAAAACACAAGCCTCTTTCTGTCCCTTATACTGTATCCAGGCTACCAGGATTATGGCAGTGGTAAACCAATCAGTGGACTGATTGATTATTCACCTACACTTAATCCTAGCATTAGGATCTGCCTCTGAGAAGACCCCACTGATGACTGCATACTGTCTTTGCAGAGATGTCTAGACACAAGCTATAACAGACAAGAAGATGAGATTCAGAGGAATTTTCTAGTGATAGGGGGGTCTGATTCTTGATTAAACTTTTATATCCAGGTGTCATAATCTCTTTAACATTTACTTCCACTTGTCCTGAATTGTTAATATAGATGCAGGAGGTCTTATGGATTACATATATCTCTTTGATTTGTGAGGAGGAAATCAAGGGCCAAATGATTATCTGTGACTTTATTAGCCAGAGAGCTGAGGGGCTCCTAGAGGCCTTATAGGGCTAAGATCATGGAAATTTGTCAAGTTTTCCAGGATTCAAGTGGTTTTAGTGTTACTTAAAGGTAGGTGAGGCCCTCCCAAGGGGTCACCAATCCAATAGCCAAATCTACCCCAGCCAGGATCCAATCCAGTTACCTGTGATACCTAAGGAGAGTGATAGTACAGATTGTTACTAGCATATCTTGTGGGCCAGGTCACTACTGATACATTGCCCCATGGGCCATGAGTTAAAGAGTAAGTAATAGCTTTTCCTAGGATGCAGAAAGGAAAAGTTAGGGCAAGATATGAAAGGGCCAATTATCAGTACTAGACCACATAAAAATAGCAATCTGCGTGGTGTCTTACACAATAATTGTTAACAAGGTGTGTTAGGTTAAGTCCTCAAGTGGCTGACCCAATGAAAGAAGAGTAGAAGAGAGGTCTCCTTCCACCACCACTAGCACCAGTTTAGGACTGGATTGCCCTGTCAAAGCTTGAGCCAAAGTGTAAATTGTTGTCTTAAAATCTAGGCAATAAGTTGCTATCTCATCCACAGGCCACATTTTGCCCTTCAGTTTTCCTCCGTGAGATGCCAGTTATTAAGCTTGTAGGTACTGCCAGATACAGTGGTGGAATTAGCATAAACAATGAAATTATCCTTGTTAAGGATAATTAGGGTTGAAGCTTGTTGGGATATGGAGTCCAAGAGCTTTGTAGTGATACATAGTTGAGGGGAAATCCTCCCCTGGTATGCATGACATGAAGGACTTTGTTTAGATTGTAACAAGAATAAGATACTGGAAAGAGGTGAACACAAATAGGGGTCAGCTTTGGAATCCAGAGGGAGGCTTCTTTGTACCTCAAGTTGGAAGGAGATATCTATAATGTGGAATTTCCAGTGTTGTGCCTGCTGAGGAGGAGAATGACAAACTCAAAAATTGAACATGTTTTGGTCTCAACCACTTATTTGGGGAGAATTAGAGAAGAAGTTTGAGCCTCTGTCATCATCAAGGAGAGGAGAACTATAATGCCTTTTATCTTGATGTCTCCCCGGATGCCTCATGTGCTCCTAGATAGGGTTTTGGGGAAGTGACTGGATCAGGGCTGTGTGGTACTGGCTTAGTATGCTACTGGATTTATAGTTGGGTGTGATGTTGGGAGGTGAAACCTGGTATGAAGTGGTGGGCCACTGCGGGCATGATGTCGAGTGCCATATATCACTTTACCTTCCTTGATCTTGGCCCTGCTTCTTGCTTGCCTTGCCATGAACTCTTTCTTATCTGCCATGTCTGCCTTGGAACCAGCTAAACATGGACTAAAGCCTCTACAAACTGTAAGCCAAAATAAACCTCTCTTTCTTTAACTTCTAGGTGTTGGAATAAGTAATAAGAAAGTAATAAGACAGGCATTCAAGGTAGGAAGCAGAGCTAGAAATATTAAGTGATAGGAATAAGGACAAGGATTGTATATAATGTAAGAGTCACTGACAAATTGAGAGCCTCACTTTTGAGAGGTTATGTTGGAGATGAACACAGGGCCATTGTTTGATTGTAAGGACTGAAGCAGATCAAAGCAGAGATTAATATGGTTCAAAAAGCCAGTGAGTATTCACTTTAGAAACTGTTTCTATTTGCATAGGAAATGCCTCTATCCACCAGTAAAAGTGTCTATAAAGACCAATAGATACCTGACACTTTTGGATCATACCATGTGGATAGTCTTTTGCTAATCTCCGCTGGCATAGTTCTCTTTTGTTGGGTAAACCTACCCAACAAATAGGGGTCCTTTTGGATTAATTTGGGTATAAGCAGAACATGTCTTTGAAATGTCTTAATGAGTCTGTGAGATTCTGGGTTCCTATTAAAAGAAGATCTGTTAAAATCGGGAGAGCCTTTGCTCATAAAATGTATGGCCTAATGAAGACTACTGAGCTTTCCATGGGAAAAAGTTAGCTGTTATAGCCTGTATCTAAATGTTCCCCTGAGTCTCACACAGTCATAGGGGGTGCTTTTCTGAGGTGGCCTGATCTAGGCTTGTGCTGCTGGGGTTGAGGAAGTGATGCTGGAACTGACTCATGATGCAATGCTGGGATTAAGGCTGCCTCATCCTCGGTGTGAGTGCTGCCTGCCCTTAAGGTGGGTAGCATGGTTGAGATATAAGGGACAGAAGGTGGCTGCTTACTGTCTGCAGCTTTCTACTTGCTGATTGCTGCCTTCTGCCTTTTATCAGCCAGGAACTGTTCCTCTCCTGCAATACCTCTCTGCTGTGCTACCCTGCCATGGAGCCAACAGACTACTAACTGAAACCTTTCCAAACTGTGAGCAAAATTAAACTTTCCTACTTTAACTTTGGGTGTGAGATATTTTTGCCTCAACAATAAGAGATGTAAGAAGTAGACATCCATCTGGAGTGGCTGTAAAACCTTGCTCTAATGCCTTTAGAATTTAGAGTAAACACTAGAATAGAGGATTAGAGCTGTCTTTTTTTTTTTTTTTTTTTTTTTTTTTTTGTCTTTTTCCTTTTTATCGGTACCGGGGATTGAACTCACGACTGCCTGGGACTGGCTTCATGTTTAGCTTATTTGCCCAAATGTTATCTCAGGAAACATGGTTGATTCTTTTGGTGGACTGTACAATGCACAATAACTACCTTAGCAAGAAGCCTTATTGCATGCAGGGGAGCCATGCTCCATGATGGTGCTCTGGGCTGTTAGCAACCCTTTCATTTCAAGATGGCCACATGAGCAATAGGAACATGAAAAGCATATGCTGAGCCTGTATAAATATTACATCTCATACCTGCCTCTAGTTGAAGATCCCAAATAAGGGCAAACAATTTGGCCTTGCAGGCAGAAGTAGAGTTGCATGGAAGGGGTTCTGACTCTATGGCTTTTGTAAGGCTAATACCCAGACATTCTGCATCATGCCATCACAAAGCTACTTCCATCTGTGGACTATGTAGAATTAGGAGGGGTGTACTGCATAACTGAGTCTGGCTGCTGCAGGTAAGGTCTGCTGTCCCTATACAAGAACACTGGAAGAGCACGTCAGGATTAGGGTCCTGTAACAAGGTGACCAGCCTAGGAGTATAACAGAATTTTATAGTAAGTTGTGGGATTTTAGTATAAGAGTCTGATACTTTATTGTCTGTGTTCCTATCTGCATTCTGGCTTTCTGAACTCTGACTACTATCACACATCAAGCACTGCTCATAGGGCTTCTCTAGCCCATGTCTCCAATCTTTCTAAACTGTTTTGGTGAACCAGCTCCAAAGGCTTCTGAACCACATGATCAAGTACAGTCACAGCAACAACTACATTCTCAGTACCAAAATCTGTATTAGTCAGTTTCCCATTGCTGAAACATAACTCTCAACACCCACAATTTAAAGAAGTTTACCTTGGATCACAGTTTCAGGAGATTGAGTCCGTGGTTGACCATCTCCAAGCAGAAAAACTATGGTAGAACACATGGTGATCAGGAAGAAGAGAGAGTGAGAACAAGTTGGGGACAAGAATACACCTTTCAGGTCACCCCTAGTGACTTGACTCTTCCAACAAGGCCTCACCTTCTAATGTAAGGCTTTTCAAGGGACATTTCAGATCTAAACTGTTACACTATCCCTATCACATCTAGGGTTCCTCAAGGATTCTTTTTAGAGATAGGAAACACGGAAGCTTGTAGCCTCCCAGGGCACTATCAATCCAGAATAGGTAGAATCTCTGCTTTTAATGCTGAGTTATTCTACTCATTAGGCTTCTCATTATCCAGGAGCAAAGCCATAGGCATGGGTCCTTTCTTAGGCCTTGGTGAGAATGAGCTTTAGGATGAGATCCCCCCACCATGAGGGAAGGAGGGACCATTTCATTTTCAATTACCCTCAAGTTTGCAGTAGAGACACTACCCCAGAGAAGATCTATAGTAGGTTTAAGCAGCAGCAGCATAGGATGTTCTTGGCATATGTATCCCAGTTGTTCACAGTGGTAATAGGCCACAATAGCTTGGCCTAAACATCCCACAGAAGACTTGGAATTTCCAGGGATAGGTAGAGACTAGACAATGACTGTTCCCATAAGTTAAGCCTATATTTCTGTCATCATCCAGTTTAATCTTTTGGACCTCTAAAGTCTCCCAGTTTTTGAAGCCCGTAAAGGCTGTATCCAGCTAGACAGAGAAAAAGATCTCAGGTCCCTATTTTAATGTGCGAACTTTTGTCTTATATACAAACTTTTGTCTTATATACTTTGATAATAAATTGGACAACCAAAACACATCTATAAATTTGTATATAGTCTCAACTAATCTGGACTGAAAAAGATATAGAAGGGTCCCTGTCTAACTTTTCAGTTTTTTGTAATTCACATGTTCAATGATTGTTTTTCTTGTGTCCTATAAGACAGGTAATTATGCAGTTTTGGTATCAATGGCCTGAAAACTCTAATTGGGTTTAACATCTAGGGCTGCCTTCTCCCTAGATCTGTTATTGTCAGGATTATGGACATAAGCCCAATGTCCAGGCATGTGGCATTTCCTTCACATATACAACAGGTGGTCAACACTATACAAATAGCCTCCCACGTGAGATCACAAAAATAGTCAGGTACTGAAATTTCCAAATCAAAAGGGATCTTAGTTAAAGGAACCCAATTTAGGTTGTATTTGTGACAAATTTAACATTGGAGAAGGAATATGAACTTAGATGGTGTCCTGATCACCACCAGCCACTTTGTAGAGAAGAAGTATTCCTGAGAAGAAAGAAATGTTTTATTTGCTTCCAAAGTTATTAACATGAAGTTGCACAGCAGATGTGAATGAAAGATTGCATCTGGGCAGGGAGAGAAACTTGCTGAAAGTGACAAGTAGAGAGAAGGGAGAAGAAATAAAGAGAAGTCGTCAAGAAGATTGTGAAGGAGAAGGTTGAAGTAGGATTACCAGGAGAAGAAAAAGATGGTGGTGCTAAAACTGGGGCCTTGTCTAGGTTACTTTATCATTTCGGGGACAAAGTACCCAATATCCACACACTAACGGAGGAAAGGTTTATTTTAGCTGACAGTTTGTAGAAGTTTCAATCTATAGTCAGCTAGTTCCAAGGCAGAGGGGCATGGCAGAGGACAAATAGTCCATGGCAGGTGGGTGGCAGCAAATCAGGAAGCCTCCCTTTCCCTTCTATCCCACTTACAAGCCTATTTGGTTAGTGTCATCCCACCCAAGGTGGGCCTTCTCATTATCCTAACCAGATTGTGATAAACCCATCAGTAGACTTAATTTAGTTATCACACACCCTAATAATACATATTTGCACACCCTAAATCCAACCATGTCTGAAAGCTCCACCTATGAGTGCATGAGAGTTGCAGGGGACATCTAAATACAAACCATAAAGGGCTGAATAAAGGGTTCCAGAGTACCTGAAGAAAAGACCATCAAGAACAGCATCTGAATATGGGTTTAAGACAGAGGAACTATGAAAAGAAGATTTAGAAACACATTTAATATTCTTCTCATAACTGAGGGTCCTGTGGCACACAAAAAGTCCTGAAAATAGGGAGCTTCAAAAATCTTTGCTCTGATGTGGACAAAAAGATGACATTATAATTTAGGGTACAATTAAGAGAACACTGTTCCTAATCCAAGAGTTTGTATTGAGACCAGGTATTGCATAAGAAAATAATGTGTCTGATTTGGAAAGTTTGGGGACCAAATATTTTTTTAAATTTTTTATTGAAGAGAAAAAATAAAACAAAATTTCAAAGCAAGATAATTAAAGGATAACAATTGTTAACATATTCCACATTGTTATCTTTAAATTACTGATTCAGAATACAACATATCTACATTTAATTGCCCAAACAGTATTAGCACAGATCTTTCTTTTCAGTGAACTAAGATAAATTAGTAGTATAACAATCTCACTATCTTAACCAGCTTTCATATATGTATATGCATATAAATGCACACACATATATATTATTTCTTTCAGCTTCTCACCCTAGGAAGACAATACAATGTTTACCCGTGTAAGTCTAATTTATCTCACTTGTGAATATGGCCTTGAGTTGCATCCATTTACCTGCAAAAGTCTCAAGTTTATGCTTCTTTTTGGCTGAGTATTACTCCATTGTATAAAAATACCACCTTTTTGGGGCTGGGGATTTAGCTCAGCGGCATAAGTGCCTGCCTGGCAAGCAGGCAGTAGTGAGTTCAATCCCCGGTACCGATAAAAATGAAAAAGACAAAAAAAAAAAAAAATACCACCTTTTTAACATATTTTTTATTTTATTTTAAAGAGGAAAAAACACAGAAAAATCAAGAAGCAAACAAACAAAAACTATAACAAAAGCAAAATGCCAACAACAAAAAAATAGCAATATAGGGTTTCAAACCAAGATGATAAGAATTTAACAGTGGCTGTTACATTGCATACTGTTATCTTCAAAATAGTTGCTCAGGTTACCAGATACAGATATGTAAAATTGATCAAACAATATAATTTCCCTTTGATAATTTCTTTTCCTTTTACTACATCTATTGTAACATTTGGATTTTATTTACTCTTTCAGTTTCATACACTAAGGAAACAGTATGGTGTTTACGCATGCAAGTCTAATTTATTTCACTTATGAGTATTGTTTCTAGTTGCATCCATTTACCTAAAAAGCCTCAAATTTACCCTTCTTTATAGCTGAGAAGTATTGCATTGTATAAAAATACATCTTTCTTATCCATTCCTCAGTTGATGGACATTTGGGTTGTTTCCAAGATCTGGCTATTACAAATTGTGCAGCTATAAACATGAATACATATATATCATTGTGGTATGATTTTTTTCAATTATTCAGTAGAAATACCCAGAAGGGAAGTACCTGCATCAAACAGGTTCTTCTAATCCTAGTTTTTTGAGGAATCACCACACTGTTTTCCACAGTACTTGTGTATACTTCCACTAACAGTGGAGAAGGTTTCCTTTTTCCCCACAGACCCTCCAGCATTTGTTATTGGTAGATTTCTTGATCTTGGCCATTCTTAATAGAGTGAGCTAGTATCGCAGTGATGTTTTAACTTGCATTTCTCTTTTTAAAAAAAAAGATAAAAGAGGACATAACAAAACAGATAACAGAAAAATTTAAGCAACATAGTGTTTTACCACAAGACAACCAGACATAACACTAGCTAAAATAGTGTCTCTATCCTTGAAATATTTGAGTATACCTTCATATACTATAGTATCAAACAGAATAGTATAAAACCATTCAAGAAAATGAAAGTATTACAGGGTATTGAGAACCAACTATCAAAAAATGAAAAATGGTTGCTATATTATCTCCTTATCCATAAAACACTTGTGTATACCATCATACATAATAAAATCCAATGAATCCAATAAAATCCATGATAAAACCGATAGAGACAGAAGAATAAAAGCATGGTAGGACTTCAAAACAAGATGATATTAAACAAGCACTAGCTATAATAATGTCTTATTTTCTTCAAAATAGCTGTTCATACCATCACAGATAATAAAATCAAACAATCCAGGATAAAACCATTCCAACTAATGAATGTAAACATTATAAGGCTTCAAAGCAATGTAGTAGGGAGTCATGATTACCATAAACTTCTATGTACTTTTACCATTTCTTACACTAGGGAGACTATACAGTATTTATACATGTGAGTTTGATTTATTTCACTTATGAGTATGGTCTCAAGCTGTATCCATTTATAAATATCTCATTTATAAATATCTCAACATGATCATTCTTTATAGCTGAGTAATATTCCATTGTATAAAAATACCACAACTTTTTTAATCCTTCCTCAGTTGATGGACACTTAGGTTGTTTCCAAGATCTGGCTATTACAAATTGTGCTGCTATAAACATAGGTGCACATATATCACTGTGGTATGATGCTTTCAGTTCTTCTGGGAATATGCCTAGAAAAGGAATAGTAGGAACAAATGGGACTTCCAATCCCAGCTTTTTGAGAAATCTCCAGACTGACCTCCACAATGGTTGCACCAGTCTGCACTCCCACTAACAGTGCAGGAGAATTCCTTTTTCTCCACAGCCTCTAAGGCATTTGTTGTTGGTGGTTTTCTTGATCCTGGCCATTCTTTCAGGAGTGAGATGAAATCTCAGTGTGGTTTTAATTAGCATTTCTGTAATGACTAATGATGGTGAAGGTTCTTTCATGTATTTATTTGCCATTTGTATTTGTTCATGTGAGAAATGTGTATTCATCTCAGATGCCCACTTTTGGATTGGATCTTTGAATTTGGGGGGGGTCTGATTTTTTTAATCCTTTATGTGTATTAAACAGAAGTCCTTTGTCTAAAGGACAGTTCACTAAGATATTTTCTTTCACTGTCGTGGAGATGTCTTTTGACGTGCAGAAACTTTTTAATAAGATGTGACTCCAGCAACTGATTCTGGGAAGTATTTCCTGTGTGGTTTGATTCCTGTTCATGAATTCTCTACCTACTCCTGTGTCTTTAAGGTTTTTACCCAATTTGTCTTCCAGTAGATTTATTGTTTCTGTTTTAATATTCAGATCTTTGATTCATTTAGATTTTAGTTTAGTACATGGTGATAGGCATAGGCCTAGTTTTAGTTTTCAGCATATGGAGAGCCAGTTTTTCCAGCATCATTTATTAAAGAGACTGCTGTTCTTCCAGTGAACATATTGAGCCCTTTATCAAAGATAAGGTGGTTGAGTGTGTTTGTAGCTGTGGTTGTATCTTCTAATCTATTCCATTGATCTTCAGCTCTGTTTTTATTCTAGTACCATGTTGATTTTACTACAGTTGCTTTGTAGTATAACTTCAAGTCACAGATTATGATACCTCCTGCCATGCCTTTGCTGCTTAGAATTGTCTTTTCTATTCTAGGTCTTTTTTGGTTCCACATGAATTTTAGGAGTGATTTCTCTAAATCTATGAGGGATGTTAATGGCATTTTTATTTGGATTGCATTGAATCTCTATCACAGTTTTGGGAGAATGGCTATTTTCATAATATTTATTCTTCCTATCCATGAGCAAGGGATGTCTTTCCATTTTCTGAGATCCTCTTTGATTTCTCTTTTCAGGGTATTATAATTTTCCCTGTATAGATCTTTTACTTCTGTCATGAGATTAATTCCTAAGTATTTCATTTTTTTGGATGCTAGAGTGAAGGGTGTTGCTTCTCTTATTTCTCTCTAAGTGACTTTGTTTTTAGTGTATAGGAATTCTATTGATTTCTGAGTACTGATTTTGTATCCAGCTATATTGATGAATTTATTTATTATATCTATGAGACTTTCAATGGAGTTTTGGGGGTCTTCTATGTAAAGTATCATGCCATCTGCAAATAATGATAATTTAACTTCCTCTTTTCCTATCTTTACCCCTTTTATTTCCCTCTCTTATCTAATTGCTCTGGGTAGTTTTCCGGTACTATATTGAATAAGAGTAGTGATAAGGGACATCCTTCTCTTGTCCCTGATTTTAAGGTAAAGGCCTTCAGTTTTTGGTCATTTAATATGATACTGGCTGTTGGTTTGTCATAGATGGTCTTTATCATATTGAGGTAAAGACCATCTATTCCAATTTTCTGTAAGGTTCTCATCATGAATGAATGGACCTCATCAAAATCTTTTTCTGCATCTATAGAAATGATCATGGTATTCATATTTTTGGCTTTACTGATATGGTGGATAACATTTATAGATTTACGTATGTTGAACCATCTCTGCCTACTTGGTCATGGAGTATAACCTTCTTGATGATTTGTTGCATCCTATTTACCAATATTTTATTTAGGATTTTTGCATCTGTGTTCATTAGGGAGATTGGCCTGTAGTTCCCTTTTTTAGTTGGGTCTTTCTCAGGTTTTGGTACTAGATTAATATTTGTTTCCAGGAATGACTTAGGAAGGATTGCTTCCCTTTTGATTTCACTGAACAGTCTGAGGAGTGTTGGCATTAAATCTCTTTTGTGTTTCTTAGAGAGGAAAAGAAAGTGCTCCAAACTATATAACTGCATGTATATTTAAGTGTATAAGATAGAAAATGATATCACAGAGTTTTATTGGATCAATGAACAGAACTGTTTGCAGTATCATTGATGGAATGTCCACTTTACAAGCTTTAATTTTGTGACTTGAACAATTATTTCTAAGATGACAATATGTAATCCATTAACTAGTGATTTCCTACTGTTCATTTTTTTTTCTGTAAATCTGTATAACTTGTACCCTTTCCCTGCTTTTTTTTTCTTTTCTCCTTAAATAAAATTTAAAAAAAAAAAAAAAAGAGAAATCTCTTTTGTGTTTCTTGTAAAATTCTGCAGTGAATCTGTCTGGGCCTGGGCTCTTCATCATAGGTAAGGACTTAATTACATTTTCAATTTCATTAATAGAAATGGGATTATTCAGCAGTTTTACATCTTCTTGACCTAACTTTGGTACTTCATATATTTCTAGGAATCTGTCTATTTCTTCCATGTTATCAAACCTATGAGAATAGAGGTTTTCAAAATAGGTGTTGATGATCTTCCGTATTTCTAGAGTCTGCAGTGATTTTACCTTTTTCATTCCTTATTGCATGAATTTGAGCTTTTTCTTCCCTTTTTTAATAAGGTTGGCTAGGGGCTTATCAATTTTATTTATTCTTTCAAAGAATCAACTCTTTGATTCAATGATTCTTTGGATTGTTTTCTTAGTCTTTAATGCATTAATTTCTGCTCTGATTTTTATAATTTCTTCCCTTATTTTGGCTTTGGGATTGACTTGCTCTTCTTTTTCAAGATGTTTGAGGTGTACCATCAGGTTGTTTATTTGTATTCATTCTGTTTTCCTGATGTGGGAACTCAGTGCAATACATTTTCCTCTGAGGACAGCTTTTATTGCATCCACAGATTCTGGTAAGTTGTATTTGTATTTTTGTTTGCTTGTAGGTATTGTTTAATTTCTTCTTTAATTTCCCCTGGGACCCACTGATTGCTCAAGAGGGTGTTATTCAATTTCCAGGTGTTTGAAGGATTTTTGCAGTTTCTTTTAGTTTCATGGTGCTGTGATCTGATAACATGCATGAGATAATTTCAATTCTTTTGCATTTATTTAAACATGTTCTGTGGGCTAGTATATGGTCTATTTTAGAGAATGTCCCATATACTGCTGAGAAGAATGTGTATTCTGATGTTGTTGGATGGAACACTCTGTATATGTCTATCAAGTCCATTTGTTCACAGGCGTGATTCAGTCTGTTATTTCTTTGCTGATTTTCTGTTTGGTTGATCTGTCCCTTGGTATCAGTGGTGTGTTAAGGTCTCCTGCTATAATTGTGTTATTGCTTATTTGATTTTTCATTTCTATTAATACCTGCTTTGTATAACTGGGTGCTCTAGAATTTGGTGCATATATATTTAAGATTATCTCTTCCTCTTGAAGTTTTCCCCTACCCAGTATGTAATGACCTTCTTTATCTCTTCTGATTATTATTGGTTTGAAGTTCACATTGTGTGCAAATAGAATAGCTACCCCCACTTTTTTTGGTTTCTGATGCATGAAGTATTGTTTTCCATCCTTTGACTTTCAGTCTGTGAGTAACCTTTTGGGTTAGATGGGTTTCTTGTAGACAGCATATGGTTGGATTTTGTTTCTTAATCCATTCTGGAGTCTGTTTCTTTTGATTGGTGCATTGAGACCATTTACATTAATGGTTATAACTGTTATTTATTAGTTTATTGTTGACATTATCTTTCTGCTGTTGCATGTTTATCCTTCCATTCTGTTTAATTGTCTGCTTTGCTTAGTGTTTTTTTTTCTAAGTGTATCTAAACTGTCTTTCAGTATTCTTTGCAGGGTTGGCTTGGTGATCATGAAGTTCTTCAGCCATTCTTTGTCATGTAAGTATCTTATTTCTCCATTCACTTTCAAGGACAGTTTTTCAGGATACATCAGTCTAGGTTGGAAATCATTTTCCTTTAGGATCTGAGATACTTCACTCCATGCTCTTCTTCACTTCATTGTTTGTGCTGAGAAGTCTGCTCTGATTTTGGTAGGTTTTCCTTTATAGGTGATCTGTCTTTTTTCTCTAACAGCTTTTAATATTCTATTCTTATATTGGATTTCTGTGATAGTGATTATTTTATGTCTGGGTGTAGTTTTATTTTGGTTATGGCTATTTGGAGTTCTATATACTTCACTGATCCTGATGTCAGTTTCCATTCTCATGTTTGGGAAATTTTCAGCTATTATTTCTCTAAATATTCTCTTGACATCCTTTGTGTTGTCCCCCCTTTTTCATTTATCCCTACCAATGTTATGTTGTGTTTTTTGCATCATCTTGCAGCTGTTGCACTATTTCCTGATTCCTTGTTATTTTTAAAAGATCTTTCCTTCCTGTTCACTAGCTGCAATCTTGTCTTCAAGGCCTGAAATTCTATCTTTACTTTTGTTGAGGCAATTTTGATAACTTTCAATGGAATTTTTGAATTCCTGTATATCCCTTTGAATCTGCTTCATATATTCTCTTTGTTTCTTATATTGTTCATCCAGGGATTCTTTTTGTTTTGTTCCTCTAATTTTTTAATTGTGTCTTCTTTAGATGTGTTTGCATCTCTTTCATTACTATTATCATTTCTTCTTTTACCTGGGAGATTATTTCTAGCTTGAATTCCTTTAAAGCTTTCTGGAGTTGCCTCTTTATTTCATTTGCTATTATTTCAGGTATTTCACGTGTATAGTATATATTTTCTTCTATGTACATAGCTCCTAACTCTCTTGGGATGGGCTGGAGGTTTGAGATTGCATTTCGGTCTTTTGTTTTGTCATTTCTTTATATTCCCCTGTTTCAAGTGTTGTTCCAAGGCTTCTCCTGGGCCTCTGGCTGCCCAGTTCCCTGGATTGAGAGACGGTCACTGGGAGTGGTGCTGGCAGCCTGAAAATCTAAGGCATTGGAGCCGATTGAGTGTGACTGGAAGTTGGGAGGTTCCTTGACCACTGGGAGCGATGATCTTAAACTCCCAGGCTCGGGATGGTGCACAGACACTCACCTCTGGCCACCCAGTTCCCCAGATTGAGAGAGGGTCACTGGGGATGGCGCAGAGGCCCAAGACCTGTGGAGCCAGCTGAGTGTGGTGGGAAGCTGGAAGGTTTCTTGACCACTGGGAGTGATGATCTTAAACTCCTGGGGCTTGGGATGGTGTGCAGACATTCTTTAATTTGTATTTCTTGAATGGCCAATGACATTGAACATTTTTTCATTTATTTATTTGTTATTTGTATTTCTTCATCTGAGAAGTGTGTATTCATCTCAGATGCCCATTTTTTGGATTGGATCTTTGAATTGGGGGGGGGCCTGATTTTTTTTTAATTTTTTATACATTCTAGATAGAAATCCTTTGTCTCAGGGAGAGTTGGCAAAATCTTTTTCCAATCCATGGGTTTTCTTTTCACTCTGTTGGTGATTTTTTTCAATGTGCAAAATTTTTCTAATAAACTGAGATCCCAGTTGTTGATTCTTTGAGGTATTTCTTTTTTTTTTTTTTTTTTTTTTTTTTCGTTTTTATCAGTACCAGGGATCGAACTCATGACCGCCTGCTTGCAAGGCAGGTACTTATGCCGCTGAGCTAAATCCCCAGCCCCTTTGAGTATTTCTTGTGCAGTTTAGTTTTTGTTCATGAACTCTTTGCCTAACCCTAGGTCCTTGAGATTTCTACCTACTTTGTCTTTCAGTAGATTTAATGTTTTTGTCTTAATACTTATATCTTTGATCCATTTTGACTGTAGTTTAGTGCATTGCAATAGGCATGGGTCTAGTTTAAGTCTTCAGCATGTAGAAAGCCACTTATTAAAGAGGCTTTCTTCCAGTGAACAAGTTTGGCCCCTTTGTCAAAAATAAATTGGCTAGTATGTTTGAGGTGGTGTCTGTATCTTCTATTCTATTCCACTGATCCTCAGTTTTATTTTTGCCAGTACCATGCTGATTTTATTATAGCAGCTTTTAGTGTAATTTCAGGTCTGGGCTTGTGATACTTCCTACCTTGCCTTTGTTACCTGGATTGCCTTTGCTATTCTAGGTCTCTTATGGGTCCATATGAGTTTTAGGAATATTTTCTCTAGATCTGTGAGATAGGCTAATGGCAAAAAATACCACATCTTTTCATCAATTGATGGGCTTTTAGGTTGTTTCCAAGATCTAGTTATTATGAATTGTGCTATTATAAACATGGGTGCAACTATATCACCCATGGTATGATGGGTATGATGTTTTTAATTCTTCTGGGAAGATATCCAGAAATGGGAATAGCTAAGTCAAATGAGATCTCCAACCCTAGTTTCTGAGGACTATCCACATTGATTTCCACAGTAGTTGCACTAGTCTACACTCTCATTAACAGTGGAGAAGTGTTCCTTTTCCCCATTACCCATTCAGCATTTGTCATTGGTTGATTTCTTCATAATAGCCATTCTTTGTGGGAACAGCCTTGCTCCTTTTGTATGATGAAGTTGGCAGTGATACTGTGTCTTCTCCACGGTGAACCCAGACATATTGTGAGGTCTCCTCTTTTCCCTTTTTCCTGGTCACTCCTTGCCACTCAGTGGGATCTCAGTGTTGTTTTAATTTCCATCTCTCAAGTGACCAGTGATGTTGAACATTTTTCATATATTTACTTGTTGTTTGTGTTTCTTCATCTAAGAAATGCATATTCATCTCAGATGCCCATTTTTGGATTGGGGCTTTAAATTTGGGATGTCTGATTTGTATGAGTTCTTCGTATATTCTTAATAGTAATCCTTTGTCTAGGGAACAACTGGAAAACATTTCGTTCCATATTGTGGGATATCTCTTCACTCTTTTGGTGGTTTCTCTTATTTAACAAAAGCATTTTAATAAGATAATAACCCAGTTGTTGATTCTTTATGATAGTTTCTGTGCAATATGGGTTTTATTCATAAAGTGTTTGCTTACACCAATGTCTTCAAAAGTTTTACTTACCCTATCTTCCAGCAGATTTAATGTTTCTGATTTAATATTTAGGTCTTTGATCCATTCTGAATTTAGTTTAATGCATGGTGAAAGACACTGATCCAATTTTAATCTTCAGCATGTGCAGAGTCAGTTTTTCCAGCACTATTTCTTGATGTGGCTATATTCCTTCCAGTGAATGTATTTGGCACCTTTGTCAAAGATAAGGTGACTTAGTATGTATGGAGTTGTTTATGGGTTTTCTAATCTGCCCCATTGATCATTGGGCCTGTTTTTTTTTCCCCAATACCATACTCTTTTTAATCCCAATAGCTTTACAATATAATTTTAAATCAGGGATTGTGATGCCTTCTGTCTTGCCTTTGCTGCCCAGGATTGCCTTTGCTATTCTAGATCTCTTCTGATTCCAGATGAATTTCAGAATTTTTTTCTGAAATTCTTTGAGATGTGCTATTGAAATTTTAGGGAGTCAAATCTTTACCATTTCTTAAGAATACAATGCAGAGATGAGGCAGAAAAAATAGAAATCAGTTGGATCCTACACTATTATGGCATCTATGAAAAATATGTCCATACGTAAGTGTCTTCCTGGTAAGCACAAGGGCCCCAATACCAAAAAAAAAAAAAAATGTGTCGATAAAGGATGATAAATCCCCCCTTTCCTCCATAGAAGCCCTGTAACTAGGGCATCCTCCAAGAGAAAAGAAACTCCAGTTTATACAAGTGAAACCCAGTTTTACTTTGGAACCACCCACAGAACTTAAGCCAAAGTGTCAGGTTGGTTATGCAGTACCAACCTGAGAAAAGAGCTCATAAACTGAACTTGTACACCAGAGAGTTAAGAAGGGAAGAGTAAACTCTCCATACTGGAGAAGTGAAAACTTGGTTACCTAATGAGTCTATCAGATCAGGAAGCTTATCCAGAAGGGAAGCAGAAGTAGCAGACATCAGAGTGGCAAGGAGTGACCAGGAAAAAGGGAAAAGAGGAGACCTCACAATATGTCTGGGTTCACCGTGGAGAAGACACAGTATCACTGCCAACTTCATCACACAAAAGGAGCAAGACTGTTCCCACAAAGAAGTTAAGTGGGCCTTTACCCTTATCAATTATAGTAAGCTGTCCTCCTTTTTCCACTGTCTTCAGGCTCCTCTGCAGAGGATCCCAGCCAGGGTTTGCAGTTACAAATAGGAAGCAAGGCTTGCTACAGTGGGCCGAAAGGAGTTCCTTAGTTCCTCACCAAGGAGTAACTATGGTCAGAGTCACAGTCGGAAGGCCTTATGGTCCCATGGGGGAATCACCTCAATCAGAGATAGGAAGGTGCTCATGAGCCAACCAGGTACAAACCCAGGAGAGAAGAGAGGGCAAGGGAGACAAGGAGAGTGGCTCCCCACATGGGCCACCAAAATACAGAATGAGACAGCATGATGAGGATGGTGACACAGGCAGTAAATGAATTTACTAAGAACAAAATAAAGAAAAATGAGTTTATTGTGAACAAGTGTACAGCACTGCAAGGAAACCATAGCCAAGTTCCAAGAGAAGATTGTGCTTCTTGGGTAAGGTAGAGAGCCTTAACATGGGTTCCTTGAGCTTAAAAATATAGCTGAAATGTTCATATATGGAAAGAAAATGTTAAAGGAAATATGATCACATGTTATTTGTCTGCTTTAGACCAATGATGTACTTTATCATGCCTTAAGGGCAATGAAGTACAACATTCTTATTGTGGGATATGGGTCAGAGGTTTGAGGTAGTGTAATGGTTACCCTCATTTAAAAAGGAATGTTAAAGGCTATTCTGCTGTATGTTTTTGGAACAGCTCATTTTGAACCAGAGGTCATATAGTGTAAAAACGAAATGGCCTCTCCCTTATTGCTCAGAGCTCCATACTAAGGGCTCTGCCAGCAACATCATCCTCTCTCAAGTAAGACGCAGCTCCCTGCTGCTCTTGCTTTCCTTGGTTCATCCTTGCCCCATCCCTCTTTTCCTCCTGGCCATTGTGGTATCCAAGAGCAGAAGCAATTAACTGAATTCAACTTTTGCTTCTTCCCTATAAACTAGGAAAAGAAGCCAAACCAACTGCAGCCATGCAGCTCCACAGATTTCACAAGGGAAAATCCCAAGCAAAACCAGGTGATAAATGCCACGAGGCAGGTTGGGGTCAGATGAGCCCATCAAGCAGTTCAGCAACTACTTTGCAAGAGATGGAGCTGACAGTGCAGGATAAACCAAAATGCAACCACGCTTTCATGTCAGTTACAACAGTGCCACTGAGATTTGTGTGGGGGACCCAAGGAAAACAAAAACTAGTTTCAAGGTGAGGTTTCCACTGTCTTCAAGACAGAATACAGAGAAAGAGAAAACTGGGGCATTGTGGAGTATGATAGTGGCCATATCCCATACCCTGAGTCCAGAGCTTGGGCAGTCTGGGTTCCCCAGCAACACAGTTTTTAATCCACTCCCTGAGTGGATAGGAGTATATGGTGGGGGAATATTAGTTAACTGAATGCAGCATAAACACCAGAGTATCTCTAAAGACTGTACAGAATGTCCTGGACTGTTTAAAAACATGATGGTGAAGTCAAGGTCGGGCTAGAGTCCCTGGCTGGAGAGAGGCAGCAGACCTGCATTGCCCTGATCTCATATGGTTCCCAGACAGAGGTCACCACTGTGGGGAGGCTTAAAAAGCACCGCCAGGAGGAGGCAGCTCCATGCTTTCCTTCGGTGTCTTCGGGGGGACTCCATAGGTCCCCTCGTGTGTAACAACATTCTGCTATGGAAAAAATATTGGAAAACCCCCAGAAGTCTTCACGAAGGTCTCCCACTTCTCACCTTGGATAAAGGGCACCATGGAGCACTTCCAACAACAGGCATAAGATTGGCCTTCTCTGTGCCTCATCATCTTTTCTGAAGCAGGAGAAAGACTCCTGTGGGCATGGGCCAGGAGGGTTGCACGATAATAATAAATGGATCTCAAGAGTGATCTGTGAGCCAGGCGTGGTGGCTCATGCCTGTAATCCCAGCACTCGGGAGACTGAGGTGGGAGGGTCGTTGCGAGTTCGAGACCAGCCTGGGCTACAAAGTGAGCTCAAGGCCAGCCTGAACGGCATAGCAAGACCCCCTCTCCAAGCCCTCCCCCCAAAAAAAGAATGACCTGTGGCTGAAGTCCTATTTATTTGTTGAACCTTTTCAGTATGCGGCTGCCCTAGCCCAGGCAGCCCTCTGCTGGTCATTCTGGGTTTTGCTTCCTTTTTTCTCTACTAGCTCTCTCCCCTTAACTGCATTCTGTACAATTCCTCATTGATTTCTCAAGCACAGTGCCTGTTTGTTTGTTTGTTTGTTTGGAGCCAGGGACTGGATACAGTTCCAGATGGCCTTGACTATGTAGTACAGGCTGGGTTCACAGCAATGCTCCTTCCTCAACTTCCCGATTCTTGATATTACAGGTGTGGGCTACCACATTTAGTAAGCACATTGTTTTTCATGCTCAGCTCTCCTGTGTGGGTTTGCTTGCTGAATAGTGAAGAGCTTTCAGCATTAGAAGGTGTTATGCTACACACAGTCACATTTTTGATACCCAGCCCTCTAGGGTTTAGGCAATTTTTTTTTTATTTAAAAGGAAAAAGAGAAAAAAAAAGCAGAACAAAACAAAACAGTGTAAGGGTACAAGTAATACAGAACTACAAAAAAACAGTAAGCTATCACCAGTTAATAGATTACACCCTATCATCTTAGAAATGGTGTTTCAGGTCACAGGATCAAAGCATACAAAGTGAACATTCAAACAGTGAGACTGCAAATAGTTGTGTTCAGTAATCTAATCCAAAATATTAATATGGTCTTCTATGTAACACACCTAAACACCCTTGCTGTTGTATCCTTCAGGGCACTTTTCTTTCCCTCTCTTTACTACAACAAAATTTACACATTTTGGGTTTTATTGCTCCCCTAAGGGACTAAGATCTTATTACTTTTTTTTTGTAAGAGAATAAAATCAAGCATGATACAACAAAGCTGTCAGTCAAAACCAAGGATAGACATAGCACATGATGTAAAAACAGAGTACAAGGTTATCAACAATGGTTACCATAATGCCTCTTGCTTCCTTAAGAAGAATTGTCTATCTCATTAGGTATTATAAAGTTGAACAAAACAGTAGAGAACAAGACCAATAAAACCTAAACACTGTAAATCTTATAGAACCTCAAAAGAGGATAATAGTCAAACCAGAATGGGCATCATAGTGAATCTTATTGTCTTCAAAGTAGTTGCCTATACTCTGATACTTGATACTTTCATACAGAGCAGAATAGAGTTTAACCAGTCAAAACAAGATAACGGGGGTATCACAGGACTTCAAGTTAATAGGAAATCAAAAAGTTACTATAATATATCCTGCTAGATTTTTGATTTTTTTTCCCCTTAGTTTAAAAAAGGAATTTAAAAAATTAAATAATTTTTTAATGAATAAGGGAGAGGATGAGATAAAAGGAGGCATAACAACATAACAATACAGGTTAAAGCATGACACTTTCAGCAACCTAGTGCTTCACCACCAAATAACCCGACTTAATAGTAGTTACCATAGTGTCTTTTTCCTTGAAATATTTGAATATAACTTCATATGCTATAGCATCAACATATCAAAGCAGTGTAATACCATTCAAGTAGATGAAAGCATTGTAGAGTATTTAGAACCAGCTAACAGAAAAACGAACAATGGTTTCTATATTGTCTCTTTGCCTATAGCAATTTTTGTTTATACTACCACATACGATAAAATCCAGCAAGATACAACATGATAAAATCAATGGAGACAGAAGAGCCACAGTTTGGTGTGGCTTCAAAACAAGATGGTATTAAATCAGCACTAGCTATTATGATGTCTTGTTTTCTTCAAAATAGCTGTTCATTGCATCACAGGCCATACTATCAAATAGCCCAAAATAAAGCCATTCCAATTAATGAGTGAAAACTTTATAAGGCTTCAAGGCCACATAATGGGGAATCATGGTCACCAGATACTTTTATATATTTAAATCATTTCTTACACTAGGGAAACTATTCAGTGTTCACAGATGCGAGTTTGATTTATTTCACTTATGAGTACAGTTTCAACCTGCGCCCATTTATTGATAAATACCTCAATGTGATCCTTCTTTATAGCTGAGTAGTACTCCATTGTATAGAAATAAAACTTTTTTATCCATTCCTCAGTTGATGGACACTTGGGTTGTTTCCAAGATCTGGCGATTACAAATTGTGCTGCTATAAACATAGGTGCAAATATATCACTGTGGTATGATGCTTTCAGTTCTTCTGGAATATGCCTAGAAGTGGAATAGCTGGGTCAAATGGGACTTCCAATCCCAGCTTTTTGAGAAATCTCCAGACTGACCTCCACAAATGTTGTACCAGTCTACACTCCCACCAACAGTGTAGGAGAGTTCGGTTTAGGCAATTTTTACCATCTCTAGGCCAACAACCTTCATGAGATTCCCAACATTTTGGCAGCAAATACAGAAGGCAGTGAAAAAAGGTAACTCGAGAGACCCAGGAGGCCCAGGGCGCTCAGTTTCCTGTTTCCAGTGTTTCTCTCCCCAGTGGGGCAGGTTTCTCCCACTTTCAGTGCTGTCTGCTGCTTTTTAGGAGGCTGAGATGACCCTCAGGCCAACCCAGGTCCCATTTCCTGCCCTGCCCTGGACCAGCACGAAGTTCAGTTCTCCAGGGTGTCTCTTTCCCTCTCACCGGCCTGATCAGAATGTTTTATGATCTACCAATGTAAGTCATGTACTTTATGACTCTCCAGGGGTTTAGCCTTTGTTATCCGTCCTTTCCTACAACACAGGTCAGTTCTTAGTAGGAAGTATCTGGCTCTCTAAGACACAGTGGTGGAAATACAATGGCTCTGCCACAGTCTTCTCCCAGCACTGACACTTAAACAACAACAGCTCATCAGAGGAGATTTCCCCAGGAGTATCTCCAATGTCCTCTGAATAGTGACATTAAGGTAGTCAAGACTTGGACTGTCTCAGTAGAACTCTAGTCTCCTAAAAATCCAAGAAAGAGCAGGGAGAGCATAACCCAGAAACTGCTGTCAGCTACCCGCACAGAAGGTTTGCATGAGTGGCAGCTTATGGGGCCCAAGGAGGAGATGGGAAACACCCAACCCTAATTTCCCAACACCCCAGAGGACAAAAAACATTATAACTGATGGATATGCAATAAAACTGTCAAAAGTAGATGTAATAAGCTATGAATATTGTGAAACATATCACAAGCTACTTGTTCAAATATTATAATTTTTATTTAAATAAGAAGTAAAAATATTATAAAGTATATGCTCCAATATCTCTCATATACCCTCCTCTCCACCAACGTCTCTTCTCTGACCCCTACCTTGGGACAGACGCATCTCTAGTCTAGGAGGGCTCCTTCTTATGCTATAGCATAGGCCCTGTTAAAATAAAGGCTGGCTTTAGTGTTCCTGTTTTTAAAATTGTATTACAAAATACACATACCTAAAAACTTCACAAAACATAAACAAATGCACAGTTTAAGGAATCATTATAAAGCAAGACTATATTTTACGTCAAAAATAGAGCATATCATACATTTCAGAAATGTCCCATGAGTCTCCTGCTAGTCAAGGTATCCTCTCTTCCCTGCAGTTCCAGGGTTAACTACTATTCTGACATGTGGTGACCATTTTCTTGCTTTTTATGACATTTTTCTTGTCTATATATGAATCTATCCACTGTAGTTTCACTTTGCTTAGTTTGAACTTTATACAAAGTCATACTGAATGTAGTATTCTTGTTTCTGTCTATATGTTTGTAAGACTCGTTCATGTAGCTCATAAGCAAATATTTCATTTTTTTTCATAACTGTGCTTATTCCATTCTGGTAATGTCTTCAGTGTGATGATGCATACTGCCATCAATGAGCCTTCCGAAGGTTTCCAGGGCAGGGCTATCGTGAATAACGCTGCAGTGAGCTCCTGAACATGTTTCTCCAGGGTATAAACACAGGAGGAAGTGAACTGGAATTGGTATTTGTCTTTCTCTGGGAGCTGGTGAGATCAACATCTTATCCAAGGTTTATTGATTACTTGAACCTTCTGGTTTTTTTAAAAAGAAAAAAACAAAATAAAAGAAGACAAAACAGTGTAAGGGTACAAGTAATACAGGACTACAAAAAAAACTGTAAGAAATCACCAGTTATAGATTACACATTGTCATCTTAGAAATATTTGCTCAAGTCACAGGATCAAAGCATAAAAAGTGGACATTCTGTTTTGAACCAAGGTTATTAAAGTCCTTTGTCCATATTCCATTGATTTATTTACCTCCTTCACATGATTTACAGAAGTTCTTTACACAATATCGATATAAGTCTCTTGTTAGTCATATGCATTATAAGTGTCTGTGCTCATTCTATGAATTATCTTTATTCTCTTAAATTTATCAAATTCATCAATCCTTTCAGTATAAGCACTTTCATACATAGTGTCTTCAACCTTCCCTTGTCATGAAGATATGGTTACATTATGTTTTTTTAATCTTCATTCACACTTGGATCCCATAATCTATCCAGAATGGATTTTTGGACGTGGTATGAGATAAAGTCAAGCTTTATGCTTTTTCACCTAGAAAATATGTGACTTCTATTTTCTTAATACTATTTACTGGGGAGAAGAGAATAGTCTTCTTTACTGTGATAGTAAATATATACTCCCTCACAAATTAAGCTTTCATACATACGTATGTCAGTGTCTATACATATAGGAGTCTGGCCAAAGAGTCTATGCCTCTGTGTGTCATCAACATGACACCATCTTCATTACTATGGCTTTATTTTATAAGCAAGTTCTCTCATTTTTAGTATGATCCTGGCTATTTTTCATCATTTGTTTTTCCCAAATATATTTAGAACAATATAATTTTTATAAACTGTTTTTCAGGTTCAAGGAACATATGGGTCTCCAGATACCATAGGACATGCCTGTAATCCCAGCACTCAGAAGGCTGAAGCAAGAGAATCACTATGATTTTGGGGCTAGCCTGGGCTGTATAGTGAGTTTGAGACCAATCTGAATTACACAGTGAGACCGTGTCTCCAAAAAAAAGAAAAATTAAAAAATGAGCCAGGGAATTAACTCAGTAGCATAAGCACCTGCCTGGCAAGCAAGAGGTCATGAATTTGATCTCCAGTACAAGAAGAGAAGAAAGAAAGAAAGAAAGAAAGAAAGAAAGAAAGAAAGAAAGAAAGAAAGAAAGAAAGAAGGAAAGAAAGAAAAAGGAATGAGAAAGCATGTAAGTCAATTTGGGGAACAAGTGACATTTTTCTATTTCATCTCTAATTCATAAATATAGAACTTATGTTTGGGCTTTGTTATATGTCTCTTCATCTAATTTTTTATGTTAAAGAGAATAAAACAAAACAAAATGGAACAAAGAAAATCAGAATAGAACAATGCAAGCAACAAAAACTTCAAAACAAGACCAACAGGATATCAGCAGTGGCTTTCATAATGTCTCATTCTCTTCATTGGTTTAATACTATCTTGTTATGTTTGATATTATTGTGTACAAAGGTATGGTCTTCATCTAATTTTATCATTTTTATCAAAGGTATGTTATTCATAGTCTTTTAGATTTATGCTTACTTTGATCATTACATGCCATGTAAATATTAATACTTTCAATTTTCATTAATAGTTACTGAACATGTAGCAATATGTCTGGTTTTTAAATTGCTTTACTACCAAATTTGTTAAGCTTTTTAAATAATGTTGGTAATTAAACTGTAGATCTTGCTGGGGATTTAGCTCAGCGGCATAAGCACCTGCCTTGCAAGCACACAGTTGTGAGTTCAACCCCGGTACCGATTTTTAAAAAAAAACACTGTAGATCTTTCTGCAATTGGATCTCTGTGTAGATGGTCATCTCTCAGATCATTACAATTTTGCTTGTATTTCCTGCTTAACTGCACTGGCTAAAACAGTGTAATAATGAACATGACAGATGATAGTTTGTGTCCTGGTATTCTTGTACTGTTTTCCTTCAAAAGAAAAAACTGCTGATGCTTTGCCATTAAGTACAGTACACCTGGGGCTTCTGTGGATAATTTTGATCAGATTAAAGACATTTTTTTTCTAGGATATATTTGCAATACATAATAATTGTAATAATGTTGGTGAACTATATATACATATATGGCCCCTTGATCATTATTATTCGTCTTCCTGTCACAGTTACCATCTCCCCTTTTCCTCAGATTCTTTCCCCATCTCCATAGTAGACCTCCCTCCTTGATTCCTAGATCTCTCTTTTATTTGCTCTTTGAGTCGTTTATGTTTTAGGTTTCTCATATAAGAGAAACATATTTAGCCTCTGTGTCTGATTTAACTTAAAATCATAATCTCAAGATCCACCCATTTCCCACAAAAAACTTAAACTTATCCTTCTTTATGACGTACAATATTCCTTTGTATATATTTATCACCTTTTTATGTATTTCTTTATTAACAGGCATAATTTTTACTGAGAATTTTTCAGACTCCGGTGATTTGAAAAAGCAAGGATCAGTAACATATCTTCGCTCTTTCCTTGTTCCTTGTTCTCCAGCAGAACAATGCACAGCTCAGGAGAGTGGCTACTCAACATCCTTGACAACTTATGTAAAGAAATGGGAATAAGGGGAGCTCAGCAGGGTGGCCTCAGACTAGAGAGTAGAGATAGCTAAGCTTCACACTTCCTTTTCTGCTTCCTTTGATTTTTCTTGGTGTTCTCACACACATTCCCTACCACACCAGGTGTCATTCACCTTCATTCAAAACTTACTAAGTATATATGCATACATAATCCAAAGGACTTGCATTCATTTACAGAACACTTGAAATTCCAAAGGACAGACATTCTGAACTCACAGGGATAGGATATGGTGAGGCAGGCAGTTGCCAACTGTCTTGTCTCAACTGTCTTGTCTTCTTGGAAAAGTTGGGGGCTTGGGTAGGTTGAGGTTTCTGGCACACAGCTCCAAAGCCCCTTCTTGTTGCCCTGAGTTCCTCTTTCTGCTGTCAGCACTGACTCAGCAACTCAGTGGGAGATCAGCACATTGGCTTGGATGATTCCCCATTGCCCAGAGCACTGGCAGTTGGTGGCCAAACCTCCTAGGCAGCCCTGGAAGTTGCACCACCACACATCAGGACAATGGGACTGTAATACACAAACTCCCCTCCTAACCCTTCCTTCCTCTGTCAAAGGCTAAAAGCCTGACAGGAGGAGAAGCATGCAGCAACCGACTGAGCAGACTTTCAGGCAAGATGCAGCCACTCCTGCTCTTGTTGGCCTTTAGCCTACTCCCTGAAGCCACGGCAGGTGAGTGACCAACCTCAGCCTCAGAGGTCTGATCCCCTCCCACAGACTGTGGGGCCACACTTCCTTGGCGCATCTTTTTATCTTTTTTTTTTAATCGATATCGGGGATCGAACTCATGACTGCCTGCTTGCAAGGCAGGTGCTTATGCCACTGAGCTAAATCCCCAGCCCCTTCCTTGGCACATCTTAATTCGATATGTTTGAGCATATGTTTCATTCATATTTCCTTATTCCCCAACCATTAAATGGGAAAAATATAGATAACAATCTTATAGAGTGGCTATGATAGTTAAATCATTAGTATACACAAGTTTTGGGAAATTGCCCCATATATAAGTGCTATATAAAGTATGATTTATGCAAATGCATTCTGTAACCTATGTGTCAAAGCCTGGAGACAAAGATACAGCAGTAGCAGTTCCACTTATTCAGGTCCAACTTCTTAAACACCAGTCCTAAGCTGCCTATGAGCTATTCTCAGAGAGAGGGAAGCTCCCTGAGGAGGAAAGTGCCAGTGGATTTCAAGGAGAGCTCATGATTACAGCAGTCTTTCTCCTCCACTCCTGAAGCCAGCAATTGTCTTTCATGTAGCAACCACTGTGGAGAAGAGTGAGGTGAGCTGTGGGACACGTCAGCGGAGGAATCTGGAAGCCATCTCCCAGCATCTGGGACCCTCCCTGTCAGCTTCCCTCTCTCTCACCATGGTCTCTTCTGCCCTCCCACCTTTCAGTCTTTCTGAAGCTACCAATCTGTGCCTGTACTGCATGCAGGTTCTCAAGCACAGAGTAAGTGCTGAATTCTTTCTTCCAGGGCAGGTCATTGGAGGCCAGGAGGCCAGGCCCCATTCCCTCCCTTACATGGCATTCCTTCAAGTTGAGAATCCAGAAGATCTGAGCAGTTGCGAGGGATTTCTTGTGAGAGAAGGCTTTGTGATGACAGCAGGTCACTGCTGGGGAAGGTGAGGATTCAGGAGCCCCTGGGGATACAGCAGTACAGATTCAGAAAATCTCCTGGGGATACAGCAGTTCACACACAAAAGAACCCCTTAGAAGAGCCATCAGAAAGCAACATTACTGTAGAAGTGAAAGGGTAAAAAGAGATGAAGAAGGATGGGGGAACAGGAGATCAGAGTTTGGTACAAAGGAGGAGAAAAGAACAGAAGATGAAGGCATGTACTGAGGCTCAAAATATGAACTCAAGCTTACAATTTAGTCTAGAGAGCAAAGTTAAGGTCACCATGCTCTGGCATCCCCAGCTAGGGATGCTGTGGTGGCAACAAGGGTCTGGACTCAGCTCTGGAACGTTTCCATTCCCTCTTCTTCTAGCTGCAGTCTCGCCCTACTTGGAGATGTCCATGGCACTACAGAGTTACTGGGCCATAACTTCTGCTTCTTATACTTAGCCATAAACTTTTTAGGGCCAAAAATGTCACACTGGGGGCCCACAACATCCAGAAGTAGAAAAGGACCCAGCAACAGACCAGTGTGTTCAGAGCCATCCACCACCCCAGATATAATGGCAAGAATGCCCTGAATGACATCATGTTACTTCAGGTACTGCATGCTTGACCCTCTGGTGTTTGGGGCTAGTCTGGTCTCTTCCAGTGTGGTGGCTTTAGTGTGTCCTGGGATACTAGTGGAGAAAACAAAGACAGGACTCCAGGGGAGTGGGTCACGGGGAACATGAGGAGAATACTATATAACCAGTCCCCACCTCCTGCACTCTTCCTGACAGCTGAGGAATAGCATCAGGTGCAATCGATTCATGAGGCCAGTGGCCCTGTCTAACACTGGGCAGAAGCCTAGACCTGGAGCCTTGTGCACAGTGGCTGGCTGGGGCTGGATCAACCTGCATGAGTGGTTAGACACACTCCAGGAAGCGCAGCATGATCAAAAGTGCCACCGTCGCTTTCCTTCCTACCACAGCTGGACTCAGATTTGTGTGGGGGATCCAAGGCAAAAGAAGGCTGCCTTCAAGGTAAGCACATGGACATCTGCCACTCCTTCCTGGAACAGAGGGATCTGGGCAGAGATGGGACAGTGGGAACAGACTCCTTTCCTCCACAACCTCAGTCTAGCGGCCAGATGGGATCAGGGTGGAGTGGGGATATTTTTTCCATCAATATTATATCTAAAGGAACAGAAGAAAGACTCACAATGCATATATAAGCTGCATTTTCCTGGAGAAGATGAAAGCACCTTGAATCTGATTGATCTGGGGACAGTAACCACAGCCAGGCCTGAGGCCCCGCCACTGATAAACCTGAGACTACACTGCTGCATCCCCACCAACTTGCCAATTCACATACATAAAGAGTTGAAGAAACCCACTCACCTCTGCCTTTTCTGACAAATAGGGTTTTAGGACAGCAGGAGCAGGGAAGCCTGGCTTAGTGGGAGACTCTGGTGGCCCCCTCATATATAACAATGTGGCCCGGAGTATTATCTCCTATGGAGACAATGAAAATAGGACTGTTCCACAAGTCTTCACCAGGATCACAAGCTATCTGTCCTGGATAAAGAGAATAATGAGAGGCTTCAAACAGCAGGATCATCACCCTCTGCCCACCGTGACTGACATTTTTACACTGGGACACAAGTCAGTTCCAAGGGAGCCTTAAAAGTTGCTCATCTAAAGTACAAATGTTTGTTCATTAAATCACATTTTGTACTGTCTCAGTCTGTTTGAACTACTGTAACAAAATGTTCCTTATGAACAACAGAAATTGTTTTTTCTCTAGAACTGCTTATCCTAGTTCTAAAGATTGAGAAGTCCAAGAGAAACTCTGTGATTGGTGAGGACCCACTTCTAGTTCATAGACAGGCATTCTCTAGCTGTATCTTCATACATCAGAAAGGGTGAAGTTCTCTGGGGTTCCTTACGGTTTAGGCACCAATCCCATTCACATAGACTGTGCCCTTATGATGTAATAGGTCCCCAAGGGCTCCCCCTCTAAATTCATCAAACTGAGTATTGGGTTTCAACATAAGGATTTTGGAAGTCTCAATTCTTGGTTTAAAAAATTTTTTTTGGAGGAACACAAACAAAAAGACAAAAGCAAACATGCAACAAATGCATGTTATGACTGAATTAAGCTCTTGCAGAAAAATGAAGTCAAATGAAATTCTTCTCCTTCCCACAATCTTGAGAATCAGAATGAGCTCATTTTTCCCTTTAATAATATGGTCCTATATTTTTATGTCACTGGGACAAAACATTCAGTTGCCGAAACTTAAAGAAGGAAGAATTTATTTTGGTTCAGGACTTTAGAGGATCTGGTTCTCTATACTCAGTTGGCTCCAAGGTAGAAACAGCATGGGAGAAAAGGATGGCAGAAGAAAGCTCCTCACCTTGTAGTAGCCAAGAGCAGAGAGTAAAAGAGGGGAGCTAGGTACAAGAATATCCCCTCCCATGTCAGGACCCAGTGACCAACTCACCGGCCCCACCTCCTGACAGCACATTCAGCTATGAGCTCATTGATGGCTTAATCTGCTGATGAGTATAACACCCAATAACAAATAACTGGAAAATCTCCACTTCTGAACACATATGACTTACCGAGGGACAGTTTGGATCAAAACTGTAACAGCTCATCTGTCTCTCAGTGCTCTTTCCCACCATCTCGGGGCACACTGGAAGGACATATCTCTCTCCAAGGCAATTTCTCTCCACCTTGGGACAATCCTCCTTACTAGATATTGAAACATATTCTAACTAAAACTGTGTCCCACTGATATCCATAAAGACAGGTGGACACCAGCAGACTTACAGTTCTGTTAAAGGCCTAATTTCATACAGGTCAGACTCTAAAAGAAACACCAAATGAATTAGTGATCTGCATACAAAAAAATAAACTATGTAACAACTAAGAGAAGAAAAAAAATATTTTGAAGGTTAAGCAAATGCCTATGTTCACAGGAGCACAATACACAATAGATGCAAGCAAACAGAGTGTCCATGGACAGTCACAGTTTTGGTCATAAGACTTTACACAACACCAACTACACAGTGCTATAAATGAACATGTTTGCTGTCAAAGTGACAAAGTCTGCATCCCAATTTTAATACTCTGCAGTTACACAAGATTCCACATAAAATGTTGACCAAAATAACAGCATGTTTGCCTTAACGATTAGCCCATGAATATATATATATATATATATATATATATATATATATATATATATATAAAATATTATATTAAAATAAAAGATTACTGAAATCATATAATTACAAACCAGGCTTCAAACATTTTAAAGTAACCATACAGAATCAACTGGTAGGTTTTTCTAGGTACATCAAAATGTGAATTACTCCTTGCTGTGTGACATTTACCATCTGAACTTTTGCAGTATCTATAATCTTAAATGGAAAAATCACCAATCAGATATCTTATCAAGTTCAACTGATTATATGCATAAATATTTTAGTGCCCAGAAGGCATTTGTCTAGTATTCCATGAAATCCATTTACCAACAAAATTTTAACCAACAAAACACTTTGAAACTCCTCAGTCATTCTCTGTGTTTGCTAACTGACCACAGGCATTCTCTCTTACTTGCACATTCTGAGGGATGACAGCCTCATTGTTAATTATTTGCATTGGCAAATGGGAACACTTCCCAACATGAGAGGAGCAGGCAATGGAAGAGCTCCCCCTTAGCCTTTCTTTCTGTGATGTTTACTTACAGCCCCCAAAGTGCTATCCAGTCTCAGACTCAATCTTTTCAAAACCCAAGGGAAGACATATCTCATTTTATATCTTGCTGACCCCATCAGCACCCATTGTTTTTGGCTTCCCTGCAAGAAAGTTTTCTAAAACTTCCAAGAGTACATCATACTTAAGTCCCATGAGCAGTGTCTAACTACAGCTTCATTCTCCTTTCTTTTTCATATCTTCTGGCAGCTCATCCCATACATGTATCCACACTCACACTCATGCTCAGAACTTAACACTTTCCTCTCACTGTCTCATGGGGTCATGTTCCTCTGACATGGGCAAGTTTTGAGGGGAAGTGCATTAAGAAGGCTGTCATGATCAGTATTCTCTTCATGACTAAACTCATGTGAATGGGTGCAACAATATAGGCTGCAGGACACATGAGGAACCAAGAAATCACTCGCCACACCAAGACTCATTCTTAGGGAGACACTCACACCTCCCCAGCCAGGTTCCCATAAACTTGTTAACCATCAGTTGCAACCTTGTGGAGATGGCCAAGGCCTCCTATGGTGCCAATATACCTTATTTCTGGCAAAGATGACTCTGGGATGGACTCCGGATGAGTGCTGGCCATTCCGTCCCAAGTTCAAAATATGCTTATTCAGTCACTCACTGGTCTTCACATATTTGGGCTTACCCCTTTTGCTCACAGCGAGCAGCTTGGCTTGTAGACCACACCTACCACTGCTGACAGCAGCACAGGGCCACTCTTAGGGAGTAAAGAAATGGAAGATTCTGCTTCTCCCTTTATCAAGACATAAATGGCTGCAAGGGGTTTGGGATTTGCAATGTGATTGGATTAAGGGTGTTATACTCATCAGTAGATTAATCTGCCTATGAGTTCATAGCTGAATGTGTTGCTTGGAGATGGGACCTTCTTAGAGGTGGGTCACTAAAATTGCTGGAGAAGTGCTGAGTTCTGGAGATACAATGACTAGGGCAAAATGCTTAATAACCTGATGTTCCAGTAGCCTTAGTCTGTACCCCATATATCCCTGGTCTTTGTTCTTGGAGTCCCCTGTGGTCAATACTGAGGTAAAAAATCAATAGAATTACCTAGTTCTAACTTAAATACAAATTCTACTATTTAATCCCATTACTCTCTGTTGCTGTCATTTCACATGATATAGAACATGTGCATGACTGCAATTCATAGAAGCTTGTTGATCATCATGTCACATGTGTCAAATAATAGAGCAACCCACAGGCCCCTCCCCGCTGAAGCAATCAGCTTATCCAGAGAAATACAGTCTGTGATGATAGCCATGGGGGTGAAATGCAATTGGATGCCTGTGGTGCTTTGGTATTTCACTGACATTGCAGGTCTAGGGCCAGTGGTCTGATCATAAGTTCAGAGGATAGTGGTACACAGTGTGGCATCTAGGGAGGGAATCTCTTTCTGAGGGTTGCAGCCATTGTTGATTCACTATGGTCTTGTTTTGAGGTCCTATATCATTTCATTGTTTTGCTGGGTTCGATTTTATTCTCTTATCTTTGGTTTGATTACATCAAACCTGATGGCAGGAGCAGCTATTTCAAAGGTAGCAAAATATATTATGGTAGCAATTTTGGATTTACTATTGGCTTTTTTTAAGTCCTTTATTGCATTGTCTTGTTTTTATTGTTTCTCTTCTATTCTGTTCTGTTTGACTTTTACTATGTTCCAAGTTATCTGCAGCTATTTTGAAGACATTAAAAGGCATTATGGTAACTATTGTTGATTTTGTAATATTTTTAGGCCTGTATCTCTTACTCTGATTTGTTTTGATTGGTTTTATTCTGTTTTATGTTCTTTAAAATAAATATTTTAAAAATTAAAAAAAAAAAAACTTTACTCCATACTTGGAATCCCAAAAGACCGGGTTTTAAATATGTCATATTGGGTTAGGGCTGGGGTTAGAGTTACCACCAGTAGCCCTACTACTACTAGTAGTCCAATTGGAGTTTCTTTCATTCTGGAGACTGTGTTCCTCCCATTCTTTTTTCTCTAAAATCTATAGCCATGTGACGTTCCAGGGCTCTGTGACGCATGCTGAAGAGGATATACCATATGGGACCATCATGGACCACACAGGTCCATCTCATCCTGCCTCTGAACTGGTATCTGCCTCACTGGGGCTTCCCACCATCTGCATGTCAGAATTGTCTGGGTATATTCAAGAATCCCTTTATTGGTATAGTTCAAATTTCAAACATTGAGTCCTGAAGCCTCAAGAAGAAATGGTATCAGGTCTACTGACCACTGTCACACTCAGTGGCCTCTGGCCCTTCTAGCCCACCTCTCCTCATTCTTTGTGGAAATCTGAAATCAAATCAAAAGGAAGACTCTTTGCACCAACAAATTGGAGGCAACAATTTATTATGCTAGCAGGCTGCTTCTGCATGTCCAAATTATCAGCAATGAGTCAGCTTTGGGTTTAGTTTAAACACAGTTTACAAGTAGGGAATACAAGGTTATTACATGACTGATTCTATAAACTGAATTAAGTCATCTGTCATCAGATAAGCTAATTCTAAATAGATTTATTTACAAGGAATTGTTTACCATAATGTAGGAAAATCCAGGGGATGAAAGGAGAGGGTTCAAATAGAGGACACAAAGTCAAAGGTATGCTAGACTGAGTCACTTTGTCCCAGAGTCCCTGAAGCAAGTTGGAAGCAATATATAGCCTTTTAACTAAGGAAAACATGAGCTGGACATAGTCAAATTGACCCAGCACATTATCAGAAGAAAGACAATTGAACTCAGTCAAGGCTGACTGAATTTAGCAGAATGCTTACGTGACAAACAGCAGAAACAGAGGCAGAGGCCACTATTTGATTTTTAACTTGTTATAATACATCTGTAACTCTGCTATTCTATATGTGTGCCTTTACTATTTGTATAATTGTGCCCTTACATTAGTCCACAGACTAGCATGGAGGATAAGATTTTGTTAATAGCCACTGGATGCTGCTCCCTTCTTAGTTAGGAAAAAAATGATCTTCATAGGATGACAGGAATGCTCTGCTCCAATCATAGGTCATTAAATAAATGTTAAGCAACTAGCACATTCCAGACACTGTTTTGGTTACCTGGTGGTACACAAAGTAACTTAAGTCCTGCTCTTACTGTTTACAGTTGGGATGTCCTTGAGCTGACAGGACACAGGTCCATTCCCAACTGCAGATAGTCCTGCATAACCTAGACCTGAGTAAGATGTCAAGCAGAATTTACAATAGGACCATAGCCATGCGTTTCACTTGCTAAACACACTACTATAACTTCAAGATTTAAATTAGGTTCTTAATCCTAGAAGTATATCTTGTTGGTGCCAGAAGGGGGTGGGGGGATCATTTGTTTCCTTATCAACTTTTTCCATGGCTGTACTTGTAGAAGCCTCAGAAGTGAAAAGAAGAAAGAAACAAGACATAAGTGTTCTCCAGCATCTCAATGCCCCAATTTTTACTTCACTCAGGAAAGCACCTGTTTCAGGTAGATACATAATATAACTTTTCCCTCTAAAAAGGCAATCGTTGGCCGGGAACCTGGTGGGGAACAATTTCCTCCTTGAGAATATGAAGAAACTTAAGGCCCAGAAAAAAAAAATAACCTCACCAACCCATTCAGAAAATTATTCCAAGTTGCTATGGAAGCTTCATCCCCCCATTCCCAGATCAGCGCTCTTCCAACAAGTAGATGTAACTCCTCAGAGCAACAAGAAGCTTTAAAGATTCACGTAACACCCCCTTCCCCACTAACATGTGTCACAGCCTCTCCTTAGCCAAGAAATAATCTGACTACTCAGATACCAGCTTGGCCACAGAATTCAACCTAGTCCCTCTGACAACCTGCATCAAACCTTGTGTACAAACAATGCATTTGTCATCTGAGAGCCTGACTAATGCTTAAGGATGGTTGTCATACACACCCACTCCAGAGCAATTCTATAACTTAAATATTCCCAGCCCGCAATCATGCCAGGTCTTCATTTGTCCTTCATATGAAATAGCTGGGAAGTCCATCTCCTCAAGTCTTGGGCTAAAGTCCTATGAACAGGTTCTCCTGAATCCTGTCCAGATGATGCATAGGTAAACTGACAGTAAATCACCAAAGATAGCAATAAAGGCTCCTCCTGTGCCCTGTGGGAGCTCAGGTGAGAAATATTAAACTTATGACTAAAGTAAGTAGCCAGTCTTCCCGCGGCAACCACCATTGCCCGCAGACAGATGGCTTTGGAGAAAAGGTATAGAGAGTCTCAAGCTTGTGTCATTACCCTTATCTTGTGACAGTTTTATACTTCCTTTAGGGGTAAATGTGACTTTCTTAATCAACTCTCTGAAACAGCTAATTGAGAAGATAAAAGAGCACACCATCTGAATCAGAATGTCGCCAAAATTTGCTGAGTCTCTTGAAATAAATAAGTAACATGAAACAACTTACATCCCTACTGCTTTTATCTCATTCCAACTTACTCCCAAGACTCCTCTCAATTCAAGAAGGAGCTTGCAAAGAACTGTCAGTCTGACCCTGCAATTTGTTAAATGCACACCTGTAGATCAGTCACAATTTTTCCTTACACTGTACCCTAGAAAATATCCAGACTGCAGCTGTTCAGTCCCACTGACTACTCTGCTTAGAGGCACATGAGGACTGGGTACAAGACAACAAAGAAAGGAAGAGAGAAAGTACGGGCATCACCCACCACCATTTCCACTCATTTCTGCTTATATCTTCACGGAGCTCTCTTTGTCCTGGGCCCGTGCCTGCTGAAAGCTAGCTAGGTAGCACTCCTTTATCTTGTTTATGTCATCAGTTCTTTTTCCCCCAACCTCTCACCCCAAGAGATTCTGGCCACTCTTTTGACGAATTGGGGCTTAACATATTCCTACTATCTTACTCTGATTAGAGCACACAATGCTGCATCAATTTCTTCCCATAGCTTGAATTTGGCAAAAAGTAGATAACATATCTCATCTGCCACATTAATCTCCTAAAGACTTCAAGGAAGTTGCACTTACTTATCACCTTTTAATCTTATAAAATCTATTCCAGCAGTGTCACAAGGGCATTACTGAATATCTTGCATAATCAGAGGCAGTTTTTATAGGTAGACTCTCAGCAGTATAATTCAATCCATGATCCATGAGTATTCTCCGAGTTAAAATATTCTGCTAGGACCAGGTATTCAAAGGTATGCAATGTACAATCTCTGTTTGAGGCAATCCAAATTACCATACTAGATAGACAGACAAATGGACAGATCAAGGATTTCCTATAATATAGTAAGAGATATAACAGATGTGGACTAAATTGCTATAAGAACATAAATAAGAAAACAACTTACTCTCTTTCAGTGATGGGAGATTATAGAAAGATGAATGTCAAGGAGAAAAAGTTATCATATTACAGAGATACATGAATATATATATATATATATATATATATACATATATATCAGCAAAATTCAATAGCTAAACCTTGGAAGCAGCCTATATGTCCAGAAGATGAATGAATAAAGAAAATGTGACATTTATACACGATGGAGTACTACTCTACCATAAAGAAATTGAGTCATTTGTAGAAAATTGGGTGCACCTTCAGAATATGAACTGAACTCAATCAGACATACAAGTTTAAATATCACATGAAATCTCTTACACAAGAAGCCCAAAATATAAAAAAAGACAAAAATAAAAGATAAGAGGTATTAGGGAAATATGTCTCTTGAAAAAGGAAAAAGGTGCAAGAGATAGAGTTAGGGGCAGGGAGAAGAGGAAAAGGAGATGAAAAAACCACAAGGAATTCAGATGTATCATGTACGTATACCAGCTCCTCATAAGGCAAGTAATTGTTATGCACTGAAAATGTACCAATATAAATATAGAACTAAAAAGAAGTAACTAAGAAGAATCATCTGGGAAATCATTGATTTCAGCTTCTGAAGCACTAATGAGAAAGGCCAGAGTAGACCCCTAAATTAAGGTATATGTATGATAATTGAAATCACCGAAAGGGAGAACATGCGAGATGTCCTGAGCTTTGACCCCTGCCACCCAGCTCAGGAGCTGGCTGATTCCATCCTGGCAACACCCATAAATCAAGTGGTCTTTCCAGTGACACATGAGAAAGACAGTTGGTGCCATTAAAGGCCTCCTCTGACAGCCCACTGAATATGAGAAGATCATAGTTGATAGATTGGATTCTAAGATGCAGAGAATTGTCCGTTGCTGGTATGACTGATACTGAGAACTGGCAAAGGAGCAGACAGTATCACAAGATTTATAGAGAGGCATCCTAAATCTAAGGGACTTCCCCAAACCCGTGGGTGAGGAATGATTTGGAGCTACCTCCTGTGAATACTCCACAAAATAAGAGACTGGTGAAAACAGGTGACACAGAGCAAAGATCAGCACAGAGCTCATTGTTGTCAAGACTGCAAGGAGCCTATAACAGAAATGAGGAAGCAAAACAAGACATCCTCCCTATCATCTCACCCCAAAGGGAAGTCTCCCCCTAAGAATTGGGGTTGAGGGGAATCAAGGTAGAAGCAACATGGTTTTTGCAACCTAATATTGAAATGGCATTCTATAATTTTCTCAATACTCTATCAATTAAATTAGAAGTCAGTCACTAAGATTAGCCCATACTCAGAAAAGGAAATTATACAAGGGCATAAGTACCAACAGGCAGGGACTGGAAAGAATCATCTGAAAGGCTGCCTACCATAATACATGCAAAAATTCTTAACAAAACCTGAGAAAAATCAAACATAACCACACAAAAATGAATTATACATCATGATTACATGAGGCTTAGGCTAGAATTTCCAAATTAAACATACAGAAATCAATGTAATTCACCATGTTAAGAAACTGAAAATTAGAAATTATCCAATCATTTCAATTAATACACAAAAAGTCTTAAACAAAATCCAACATCCTGATTTTAAAAACTCAACTAGCATAAAATAGAAGGAAACTTCTTCAGCCTGATAAAGGAAATCTACAAATTCCTATACCTAACATATCTTAATATTAAAAGACTAAATGATTTCAACATAAGTACGGGACTGAAGTCAATTATACTCATCACTCCTCTTCCACATTATATCACAAAACCTAGCAAGTTCCATAGGTAAGAAGAAATGGAAAGCACAGAATTTGGAAAGGAAAAAATAAAACAATGTTTAGTCATAGGTAATATGATCATCTATATACAAAATTCTAAGAAACTTCCTAAAAAGCCACTAAAATCAACTAGGAAATTTAGCATGCCTATACATTACAAGGTGAATACTTTAAGGTCAACTTTAGTTCTATATATAAATAAAACCAGAAATTATATTTTATGTATCCACATAAATGGACACATATTTTGTATATAACTTTCATGATATGTTTTCCAAAAGTTATATACAAAATATGTGTCCATTTATGTACAGAAGAGATCACTGATTATGATTATTGATTAGTTAATACTAATGGTCAGTTTGTAACACCCAGCTGAACCGAATCAGCATGATGCTGGGTGTGGAAGGCCCACTTGAGAGTTGTCACCAGCAGTATAAAAGGAAAACTGGAAGGTAAGGTAGTATGCTATTGATTCTCCTGGGCAAGCTTGTTGTGCTGTCTTTCCAGAGATGAATTTGGCTATTATCAAAGGAGCTCACATCCAGCTGTTGCTGAAGATAGCCACAGTTCTCTTCAGGGAAGTTCTGGTCCTTACTTTGAGTGTCACTTTTTGGCTCCAGGACAGATCTCTCAGCCTACTGGCACAGATCCTTCATCTCACTAGCACAGACTTTCTATCTTCCACCACTGACCTTTGGGCCATTCCAGTGCAGATCCTTGATGCAGATTTGCATGTGACATTAATTGTGGATTTTATGCCTCCAGCTAGACTCTTGGAGGATACTGCCATGGGTTATAGGTCTTCAGCTGAACTCGTGCAGGACATTGCCATGGGATCCAGACCCTCAACTGGATTCTTTGGGTCTCTAGTATGTGAACAGATCTTTAGCACTCTTCGACTCTTTGGATGAATATTATAAAATGATTTCATAAATCATGTGTCTTGTATTAAATCTATTCTATTGCAAACTCTTACTACAATAGTAATTTTAAGGAATTAAGGATGGGAAAGAGGTGGATGTGGTTATCAGGGTAGCACATGTGATTTTTGTGGTGATGGAACTGTTCTAAACCTTAGCTGCTATGTACATATATGAGCCAATACATGTTGAAAATTGCATAAAACTAAATATGCTACACACACACACACACACACACACACACACACACACACTAGTGCAGGTAAAATTGGTGCAAGATAAATAAGATTGATGACTTGCATCAAAGTCACTTTTATGGTTGACATATTATACTACAGTTTTGGAAGACATCATCCCTGGAGAAAATAGGGTTAAGTGTACTCAAAATCTCTCTGTGTCATTTATTACAGCTTCGTGTGACTCTGCAATGGTTTTAAATGTTTCAAGTTTCATTAAAAATTATTTTGTTTGCTATGTTATCATGGCTATAGAAAAAAATCAGTCTTTTATTAAGAATGGAGGGACATTATTATTATTTTCAATTAGAATTTCTATGACCACTGTCCTCTAGGAAAACCTTGAATTTGGGTTGTATTAATACAACCACCAACTTTCAAATAATACTAGCATATCTTGGGGAGCCATCTATAAACCAGGTGTGGATATTCCTTCTCAGTCAACTGGCCATCCAAAAAACTGGATGAGTGTTTTACCTCTTCCGTAGGGGTGAAGAAACAAAATGCAATAACCTGACCATTACTTAAGAAGAGATATCTCGGTATGCCCAAGGTCACTGGGCCCTTAAATATTAAATATCATGAATTCTGTGGAATTTATTTCCCACTTTGATATGCATGTGCTTTAACAAAGTATCTAGAGTAATTGCTACCTCTTGCACTCCAAATTCACCTAGCAAAATATAGTCAATGTAATGGGCCAACATCATGTTTTGTGAAGTGGCTAAGTGACCAAGTTTCCCAAGGGGAAGCACACTGCTTCCTTTTTATTGGCACACTCAGGGGGCCCCAGAGAAATATTTGAGGTCCCGAGGTTAAAGAACACATGTTTGTGGGACATCAGCAATAACAGCAGGCAGCACAGAGCAGAGCAGAGCACAACAGTGCAAGAACACAAAAGTCAGAGCAGAGCTGCCTGCATCTTTATTATAGAATTCTTATACAGGATGTTATCTCGTGTTTACACTCCTGCATAGTGCTGTAACCAGCACCTGCACATTTACCTGTGCTAAGGCATGGTTACATAACTGTATCCCACTGTGCACCTGCACAGACAAATAGGGTCATGTCCTCAGGTGTCCTTAGATGCCCCTGAGCTTTGAAGCAGTCTGAGTGGTTCCCCACACTTTCCTAGATCAGTGGCTGAAAATGATGTGTTTATGTGCTCCAGAAATAAAACTACACCAAGAACAGATACAATTGGAGTCACCACATAAGTAAGTTTATAATATCCCACTGTAATTCTCCAAGATCCAGCTCCTTCTACACAAACCAAATACATGAGCTATCACTCTTGCATTATTTATTAATTTTTTGGCTGCATTTAATACTGTCTTCCATTAATATTATATTGCTCTAAGTTTACTATTTTTGTAGTTAGATACAGCACTGATGGCTTTCATTGGCCATTTTATACCATAATAGCCTTTACTGAATGAGTCACTATGGGGAATGTGTTTACTGTAATCTGAAACAGAGCAATCAAAAACTGATTTGGGACCCATTAGGCACAGTATGAGATGAACCAAAACTGTGTTTACCATCTCTATATCACAATGCTCTGATAGTGGAAGTATAAAAGCACTTTTGCCAGTACCCCACTAATAAAGAAAAAAGTTGTCTTATTTTTTCTCTAGTTTATTGTCTATATGACTGTGAATCAGATAGTTGCATGGAGTTTGGGGGAAGACAAAAAGAAAGATACATAGACAAATTTGAGACCATGTTGTAAGCACTTCTACCAAAGACCATGAGTCCCTGTCATTCAAAGAGGTCTAAACCAATGATCTGCCTCAAGTCTAGTAACTCACTGAGGTGCCTTGTGATAATCAAGACCTCTCATCACCAGATCTACAACATATCTCCTTCTACAAACCAACACATGAACAGACTGCCCATCTGTATTAGTTCTAGAGAACATAATCAATTGATCAATGTCAAAGTCCTCTATATGTAGAATTATTTTCATTTCTGCCTCAACTCTGATATTCATTCCAATATCCTTGTCCCTTGGATCCTCATCTCAGAGCTCACCATAATATTGAAACTCAGAGAGCCCTATTCAGTAGTAGCAGTTCCTAGTTGTCTTAGACCTTCAGCAAATAACCATTGTAAAATGCTTCATAGGTGTTTGTGCTCCTGCCCCAGTGCAATTCTCCCAGCTCTGGGGAAGGGAACGTCCTTGCAACCGTCTAGCACATAGTTGGAAGTGAGTAAGCCAGTCTTACACAATAAGCACACCTTAAATCTGGCCTCAATAAGCCTTTAAGTAGCTTTCTCTACAGTATACCAAAAAAAGTCTGGAACTGTAATCCATGGGCCACTTGGGATCTATAATTCTAACCAAACGGGTATACTATTAGAACCATTTCAACATGATTCAGGTGTCACACTGACCAGAGAATCCCCACTTAGTATATGACATCTCATCAGCAATGTAGGCCTTGTCTCTCACTTGGTTCCCTCCAACCTACTCCAAACCCTTAGATCCATTCGATTTGTGTTTCCTTTGATAAAAAGTAACAAAATCTTGTAAATTTTTTTGGTTCACCTTAAAATTCCTCACAGGTCATGCATGTCTGGGTATTTGCTGGCAATTAAGTCTATACATCCAGAAGTAAATAGATAGTTGGGATAAATATAATACAAGGAGAACCAACAGTTCCCTAAAAAGACACTATCTTAGAGGATTCTTCTATAGATTCTTCAATTATGACTAGGCTCTTCAGACCTGAGAAAATGAGCTTCCTTTACTGGAAAAGGTATATTGGAGGAGTTAAGGGCTCAAGGTACCATTCTCATCTGAATCTACCCAAATATATTCCCATCCCAATTTTCACAATTTAGCTTTTCTCAATAATTCCTTCATTCTAAGAGACTCTTCCAGGTTAGGAATACAAAAAGTGTTGCAAATCACCTAAAGGACAAAACTGTGGCTTGATTTTCAGCAATATCACATGTGAGGCTCTGTAAACAAATATTTCTTTTCTGATAGTCACAGATTCCTGAACTCTTACTTATACCATAAATTTGCAATTAAATGCCCAAAGTTCATCATTTTCTTCTTTGCCTAAGTTCCTGAGTGCATTTAGAAAAAATCGCCCAGATGCCTTATACTACTTATCTACATTAATGTGGTGTGTAGCAGCAAATATTTAGTCACCAAAACCTTGTCCTGAACTACAGCTGTCTACAATTTAAGTGACAGATTTGCTTCTAAATGCCATAAATGATCCTTTATAATCTAAAACTAACACTCTTTCTCCTGCAACATGGCTATTAGTAATTTTAGTATATCCAAATTCATATCCAATATCAGAAAACACATAATCCAATACCAGAAAACACAGTTCGATTCACAAAACCTAAGGCTATATTCCACTTGTCTCACATCCGGTGCCAAGATGTCTAGTACTCAAAGTTAAGAATGGTGTGAAATACAGGCTTTATTCTATAGACTGTGCTTCATAAAGTCATGATAACCGGCAAAGAAATCTTCTCTAGATCCTTTTTATTACTCTTGATTTCTTTTGTTTCAGCAGTCAAGGAAAATGAGATGGTATAAGGAAAGATCATGAGATTGGAGTCAACCAGAAATGGGACCAGTGACTACTTCAGCTATTTAAAAGTTTATGCAGTTTTGTAAAATGATTCAAATTCTCTGAACACCATTTCTCTCATGTTTAAATTTGAAATAATAATACACATCAGAGTTGATGTAAAGTTGAATAAGAGAAAATACACACATGAAAATTATCATACATCATTGACTACCAAATGCACATGTCACATTTTAACAACTTTACAAGAATGAATATCATAATCAATGACTTTTTTGTTTCTCTGTGAACATTGCTTTTGTCTCTCACTGACACATAATATAGTGAAAACCCAGAGTAAAACCAAATAATGACAGGAGATATCTTATTATCAGATCAAGTATGACTCTCCATGGGTAGATTCTCTAGTGAATACATGGAATGATTTCTATATTCCACTTTCGCCATTCATTGGACAAACTTCATCCCACTTCCTTTACTACTCAGATAAAAAGAAGGGGAAAAAATAAGACTTTGAAACACTAACAAACTAAATTTTGGATTTTGCTTTTATGTAATATTCTGAGCTTCAACTGAGTATATACACTAACATCCAAAAGAATTGTTACTGATGATAAATGAAATATGCATGAGAGGTCCTATGGGAGAAAAAATATTGTGGGTATTCAATAAATTCACCTTCTTTGTTTCTTCTCTTGCTGCCACTTTCTATTATTCTACTCATTATTTAGATGCAAGGAGGGACAGTTTTTCACTTTTTGCCAACACAAACTATGGCTACAGGCCAATAAGCCCATAATCTCTTTTTGTAAATAAAGTTTTATTGAAACACAGTCGAATCCATTTGTTCACATAATGTCTATGGCTGCTTTTGTTCTATAACGGCAGGGGAATAGTTCTCACAAAGACAGTATGGTCCTCAGAGAAAATAATACTTAATCACTTACAGAAAGAAGTGTGCTGATCCTTGTTCTAGAATTCCCTGATTTGTGTTACTACCTTGCTTCTGGAGAGCAGTTTCAATGAGAAAAGTGAGTGCCATTCCCAGGAACTAGCACTGTTTCAGAGTCTAACCATAGCTCCACCAGCAGAGCAGAGCGTACAAGTGAGAATTGCTGATAAGGATGATAAACTTGCCAGAGGAAAAGCTTAACTAGGTGGGCTCTAGGGTTTCCTGTTCTGCTGTTTCTTCTATATGTGGGACTATAAAGGCAGACATCAGAAAGAGGATGCCGTAAGAAGCTCGCCATGGGTAGTATCACCGGGGAAGTGCAGGCCCTGCTCCTCCTGGTAATCCTTCTCTTGCCTCCTGATGTTGGAGCTGGTGAGTTTTGTTTATATGTCCTGACTTCTGGGTTTCCAGATATAATCCAAATGTTGGCCTGGATAAAGGAAAACCCTAAAATAAGGTTACAGGATCCCTTTCTGAGTGTCCCAAGATACATCTCTAACAGGAAGGATCACAGCCTCTCCTGCAGTTGAAGACAGTTTCCCAGGGCAAGACTTCTTGGGTAGACAAAGAACAAGAAAATCAATTGCCTTCACCTGCTTTCCTCAAAATACCTGCAGTTCTGATTCATTACCCATCTCTGGCCTTGCCCTTGTGTTGAGGAGATTCAGATGAGGACATGAAGAAATCCCTAAATGAAATGACAACTCAGAAGACTGACCTTTGATTTCTGAGGGTTCATAGAGTGGAATGGAGAGAAAGAAAAAAAGGAAGAGGCACAAAGGGGCTGCACTACATAAGGCTGAGGATGAGGTTCAGGTGCTGCCCCCAGCTTCACTGCATGTTCCTATGTTGGTGCTTTGCTGGAAAGTTCTACCAGCCTGTGACTGGGAGTCTGGGATTCTCTATTCCAGAAAAGATTATCGGTGGTGTTAAGGTGAAGCCTCACTCCCAACCCCACATGGCCCATCTGGGAATCACTAGCAGAGATGTTTACAGCTGTAGTGGGTTTATCATAAGTGAACAATTTGTGATGAGTAAGGCTCACTGCAAAAGATGGTAGAAACTTTTGACTTACTCTCATTTCGTGTGAGGATTCGTAGAAATCAGAGTTATAGGAAATACTGCAGTGGCCTGAAAAAAGGTTCCCCTGCCCTGCTCATCTCTAGGAGGTCAGAAGTATATACTGGGAGGATGTGGCCACTTCACTTCTCACCCCCACCTCCAGAGAGAGGACTTTATACAGAGCAGCCCAAATCAAGACAGTCAAAACTACCCTTCTCCTGCTTGTGCCACCAGAGCAATCCTTGTCTCATGTCTGCCAGCTCCTGCCCTTTTCAGTTCCATTGCCTGTAGTAATTCTGTCTTTAGAAGATCTGAGCCCCTCACTTGTGAACTAGGATTGTGGTCACTCTGTTCAGAAGAGGCCCCTCTTCTGAAATGAAAACTTTTCCTGCCTGTCTTTTGTGTCTTAACAGGAAAATGACTATCACTCTTGGAGCCTGTAACTTAACACAGAAAGAACCCACATGGCAGAAGCTGAAAGTCATAAAGCAAATTGTTCACCCAAACTACAATCCTTATACTGGTCTCAATGACATCATATTACTGAAGATGCCATTATCTTTTCTGTGCTTCTCAGTCGCCCTTTCCTTAAACTTTCTCCTGACCCAGGTCTTTCTCATTCTCTCTTTCAACACATTTCCTTGTATCCCACTTTCCCACTCTATGTCATCACCACCCCATTGGGAGAAACTCTTGATCTTGCTTCAGAACACCTCTACTTCACCGCATTACCTGATACCACCCAGATTTCTTGGGCAATGATCTATCTCCTCTGCGCCTCAAACAGCCACAAAGCAGAGTCACACTGACTCACACTGTGAATATAATTGCCTGGCCTACCACATCTGCTTTTATTAAACCTGGGAGAATGTGCCAGGCAGCTGGCTAGGAGAGAACAGGAATCTTGGAGCCAAATACTCTGGAGAGGTGAAGCTGAGAATCATAGATAAAAAATACATATGACCACTTTCAAGATTATAATAATGACCTCCAGCTCTGTGTGGGCAATCTCAAGAAGTTAAGATCAGCATGCAAGGTGACTACGTGCCTACTCTTACAAGAAAATAACATCTTTGGAGAGGAGGGAGTGAAAAGTTGCCTGACAGAGTGACTGGTGTCTGTTCATGAGTTCTGAGCACTACAGGAACTAGAATTCACTCTCCTGGTCCCATCTTCCTACACTCAAGTCCTGCCTCCATCCTATCCACCCAATCTTCCATATGAGGCTCCAAAAGAGAAAGAGAAAGGGGCAGGCACAGGATTTGAGTAGTGAGTCCAGATCAGGGACAAAATGCTTGCAGTAAATCCTTCCTCGATGACCATGGTATGTGGGATCTGGAACCCAGACCTAGCCCTGGATACCTTGAGGCCAGCTAAAGTCTGATTCAACCAGAGTGAAGAGAGAGTAGTGGAGCGAAGACAATCTCTCCTCATGATCTGCTGCCTCTAACCCACAGGGTGACTCTGGGGGACCCTTCTGTGTGCTGGGGTGGCCCAAGGAATTTTGTCTTATGGATGTACCAGCATGTAGTCACCTGCCATCTTCACTCACATCTCTCTCTGTGCCCTGGATTAATGAAGTCTTAAAATTGCAAATAACTGAGAGGCCCTGCCAGCCTGAGGGAGAGTCCCCAAACAAGAGCTTTCTCTGGATAGTTCCTGGTTTCCATAGGAGCCCAGAGAAGCTCCAGTAGGCATGCAAGCTTCTGATGATTGCCCCCAATGAACCTCACTAAAGATGCAGCCTTCTGCATATGTGATTCCACTGTTTTCACTGCGGAGAAGTGCCTCCTCTGCTACCCACATCCCGCTGTATCTTGAACGAAAAATTGCTCTGGGGTCCTTTCTTGCCATGTTAATTATCTGACAACCAACTCCTCTGAGTTTGATGTGGTGTTATGGATTATTAAAGATTATCTAAAATATGTAGATCTGAACTGCAGGATTTCACAACTATATTAATGTTGTCACTAATTATTTTCTTCCTTGCTTGCCTTCTCTTCTTCTTTCTCCTTTCCTGTCTCTTCCTCCTTTCACAAAAGTCCATGTTTCAGCCATTAGAATTCATCTACGCAAGACAGCAAACTTCTATGATTGCCCCAGAGATGGACCCAAGTCTGTGGCCTAGATTTCTTGTCTATTGATTCCTTGTGTTCTTGACACCTGCCCAGTCACCCTCCTCCTCCTCAATACTGAGTCTGCATTTAGAGAAGAAATACCCAGTAATCCTCAGGATGGGTCTGTGACTATAGCAGTCAGAACAGAAGGAGGGGGCAAACTCTTTCTGCAGATGTACAGAAGATAGAACCATTCTAGCTCAGGAGAGAGATCTTCAAGATCATTAGTGTGAGGCTGACCCCAGAAATATATCAGAACCACCTAAATTCCACTACCATGTTCCTCAAAGATGACATAGTATCTCCATACCTGAGTTGGGTCAAGTTCACCAAAGTGTCCTCCTGTGAGTAACCTGCAGTCCCATTAATCCCATGGCTACGAGTACCTGAGCTGGCTCAGGTTAGTACACTAACAACACACTCCCTAATTCAAGGGAAATCTCGTGAATTCTATGAGACCTCCAATTAAAGGAACTACACACAGGTCTCATTACTATCCCTAGGATGCATGGTCCCTGACAACTGCACCCTGAGAAATTGCTTCCACTTCTGGCCCCAGACAAGGATCCAGCACCTTCATATTTCCCACTGTTTCCCAGGCCTACAGACCTGGGCTTCCAGCTTCACCATTAATTAATGTAGATGTAAAGTACATGAGGCATAAAACACAAGACTGCTCACACACACTCCTGTCTCTGAAAAACAAGCACATGTTGGGGAAAAGTAAAGCCTGAATGCAAGACCTTAAACTCTAAAGAATTTATATGTGGCCATTATTTAAAATTATTTCCCCTTTTTTCCCTAATTCTTATTAATGTTTTTATAATTAACAATAGTTTTTAAATGTGAAATACATAAAGCAGAGACATGGCACATGTCTGCTTAGGCAACTCAAACACACACTGTTTCGACAGAGATCCCATTGCCTCTCTACCTCCAGATGCTGCAGACAGCATATTCTCCAGGCAGCCCTTCTTCCCAGGAACTGCAACGCAGGGAAATCAGGCTCAGCCTGCCCTGCCAGCCTGGCCTACAAGAAACAGTGGGACAGATAGAGACTGCTGAGAGCTGGGCTGAGCACACAGACTGAATTAGAATCCAACAGTTTCCTGAAAGGCCATCACTGTAGATCGAACAGCATCACATGAACATCTAGTAGATAAGCACATCATTATCACTGGAGCACTAATTCTGAAAAGTGGAAGATAAGGCCCAAGTAGTGAGCCTGTCTGACAGACATGGAGAGTGATAAAAGTCACAGCACCACAAACCCAGTAAGCCAAAGTATCCAGATAAGACAGCTTTGACCAGGACAGGAGGAACTGCAGTGACCAGACAGCCCAGCTTCATCAAGGCTATCAGCACACCACAGCCAGCAAGCACTGTGCACTGCCAAAATGCCTAAGACAAAGGTTAACTCAGCTGAAGGCATAGTGAAGAAAGGACCCAACAAGAGGTCAGCTAGGTTAGCTGCTAATCTTCTTCCTGAAAAAGTGGAAACAAAGCCCAAAATAGCAGTGGGAAAACATAAATCCTCCAATAGAAAAGTACAAATAAAATTGAATGTCATTATTCTATTACTAATATGCACCAATAAAAGAAACTTGGTGCCCTGTCCCATGGCCTCAGAAGGCCAATGTTATACTCAGAAATGTGCTGGAATTCACAAAATCTTGACCTAGATAGGTGATCTTAGGAACACATAAGCAAATGAAATAAATGTTTGCACATGTCATGCCAAAGCATTTTCCTTTTCCAAAAGATAATGGAAATGTTAGCTTTAATGATTTTATTTATTTTTCATTCTTTTCATTTTGATCTTTTCAAGATTTAAAAACATGCTGGGAATGGCGACACACACCTAAAATCCCAGTACTCAGGAAACAGATAGGAGGATCACTGTGAGATCAAGGCCAGCCTTTGCTACAGAACAAAAAAAAAAGACCTTTAAAAAATGCCTTTCTTTATCTAGGGTCTCGTTTCTAAAATGCTTCTTACAAGAACAAATATCAGGGTCAAGAATGTAGCTCAGTGGCATAAGCACCTGCTTGGCAAGTGCAAGGTCATGAGTTCGATCCCTGGTACCAAAAAAAAAAAAAAAAAAGCAGAAGAAAAAGAAGAAGAAGAAATATCAGGGGCTAGGACAGTGACCATGGAAAATGGGGAGCAGAAGTGGAAAGGGATAAGAGAAGGGAAGTAGATATAATCAAAGCAGGACATATGTACAGGAATTCTACATTAACTTTTACAGTTAATATATTAATTATAATGAATTGTTAAAAAGGCATACTCATCTAACTAGTTCACCACTAGAGTTGCTTACTGTTGTTTAAATAAATAAATAATGTTCTTAAAAGGGATAAAACAAATTGCTATTAATCATACAACATATTTGCACAGTTGAGTCTTCACATTTGTAAGCAACAAAAAAGCAGGAAGACTTCTGGAAGAACATGGCGGATAGATAGCAGCAGCTACGGAGGCTCTCTGAGATACCCGGCTTAAAATTCAGGAATGGTGTGGTATGAGGAGTCCTAAGCGTGGGGAGATACACCCTGTCGACCCAGGAATGAACTGAGCTAAGAGAAACCAACTGGAAATCCAATCCTGGTGCTATAATAGGAACAGATAAAATCTCAGCGTGGAAGCTAGAACCCGTGCCACTGGAAGCCGTGATTTGAATTTCCTGCTGCCGCTGCTGCGTCCAGATCTGCAGGGCAGGCAGAGAAATGCACGAAAGCTCTGGGAGTGGGAATCTGCAAACGGAGTTGAGAACGGGACTAGCAGGGAGCCCTACATCGGCTTGTGGTGAGTGAGTGGGACAGGGACCCTTTCATAGAGTAGGAGGCTCCAGCAAAGGACATAGCAGGACCAGGCAGACTTGCCAGAACAATTCCCTCTCAAGTGGGATTGGTGGGGAGTGGCTGGTCTGTGTGACGCTGCTGACTAAGAACAAGTAGGCTAGCCCAAACCAGGTCCCAGCACCTAGAGGTGCACCCTAGTGGTGAAACCTTCAGTAGGTGGACCTGGAGGGGTGGGCCCAGCAGAGGCTGCCCAGCTCTGTGTCTCCCTAGTACACTGCAGTGGGCGGGAACACCTAGCCAGCACAATTCAAACAAACCTTAACCGAAAAAGAGAAAAAAATTGGGCCTCCTACATCCGCTTCTATGGAAGGAACAAAAAGTATGGGAAGAGGAAGCAACAAGAAAGAGTCCTCAGTCCCCAATCCTGAAAACACTAATCCAGGAAAGGGAAATGCACAGGAAGACAGAAAACATGCAATATCAAACACGGCACCAATAGACATAAAGCGATATCTCCAGAGCCTCATAGACGAGTTTAGGTATGACATTATTAACAACCTAATGCAAGATATAAGTAGAATAGTTAGAGAAATGCTAAGCACTGCCCAAGAAAAAACAGATGGTGGAATGGAAGAACAGAAAAAACGGGGAGAATTGTTTGATGGAGAAGATAGAGAAAACACAGAATACATGAAGCAGGTTCAAAGAGATTACCAGGAAACTAAAAACTCTATCGAAAGCTGGCATAACAGCTTGAAAGAAACTAAGGATAGATTATCTGAACTGGAGGGCAGATTCATAATATGGGAGCACGAAATGAAAAACTTCTTAAAAATAACAAAAAAACAAACAGCAACAATACAAAAACTAGAAGATGATAAGAGGATCTATAGCTTAAGAATTAAGAACATAAGAGAAGAAGTAGGGACACAAACAAATGGACTACAAAAGCTATTCACAGAAATAATCCAAGAGAATTTCCCTAATTTAGCAAAAGGTAATGATACTCAGATGTATGAGGCATACAGGACCCCAGCCACCTACAACCCAAACAGAGCTACACCCAGGCATATAATAATCAAAATTCCAGAAATCCAATATAAGAACAGAATACTAAAAGCTGTCAGAGACAAGAAACAGATCACTTACAAGGGAACACCCATCAGAATTACAGCAGACTTCTCGGCACAAACCATGAAATCACGAAGAGCGTGGGGAAAAATAATTCAAGCTTTGAAAGATAACAACCTCCAGCCAAGATTGATATATCCTGCACAACTGTCCCTAGAAATTGATGGAAAAACAAGGTGTTTCCAAGATAAAGAGGAACTAGGGGAATTTACAACCACTAATTCAACCCTACAGAGAATACTGCAGGATATTCTAAAAAAGGAAAATACCAAGACTTCAGAAACAGTGACAGAGAGGCCACAATGAATGGAGCAGAAAGCGAAACGAAGAAGACAAACTGACAACAAATGACAGAAAAATAGTTCAACAGAAATGAGGCAGAGAAGATTGGATGATAGGAACAGCTATTTTGGAGAAAGCAAAACATCATAATAGCTAGTGCCGATTTAGTATCAGCTTGCTTTGAAGTCCCATCAAGCTTTTATTCTTCTGTCTCCATTGGTCTTAACAGGTTGTATCTTATTGGATTTTATTATATGTGATGATATAAGCAAAACTTTTATAGACGAGATTATACAGAAACCATTGTTCATTTTCTGATGGTTGGTTCTAAATACCCTGTAATACTGTCATTCTCTTGAATCGTTCTACATTGTCTTGATATGTTATATGCTACAGTATACGAAGTTATACTCAAATATTTCAAGGAGAGAGACACTATGGTAACTACTTGTATGTTAGGATATCTTGTGGTGAAACACTATTTTTCTTAAATGGTTATGCTTTGACCTGTGCTGTATTGTTGTTATGCCCTCTTTTATCTCAATCTTCTTTTTTTTTTTTTTGATTATTTACCTTTTTTTTTTATCTTTTTAATTAAGGGAAAAATTTTAAAAAGTGACAGATACATTATAATAACCCACTTTGATTTCCTATTAACTTATCTGAAACCCTGTATAGCCCTCACCATCTTGCTTTGACTGATTTTCCTCTATTCTGCTTTGCTTGATAGTACCAAGTTCAAAAGTATAGGCAAAACTGTGAAGACAATAAGATTCATTATGACGCCCATTCCAGTTGACTATTATCTTCTTTTAAAGTCCTGTAATGTCTCCAGTGTTTTGGTTTTATCCTTTACTGCTTTGTTCAATTTTATTATAACTGATTATATAGGCAATTCTTTTTAAGATAGCAAGAGGCAATATGGTAACCATTGTTGATCACCTAGTATTGTGTTTTTACATTATCTATTATGTCCATCCTTTTGATTTGACTGACTCTGTTCTGTTATGTCACATTTGGTTTTACTCTCTTCAAAAAAAAGTAATAAGAACTGTGAGATTAATAAAACCCAAAATGTGTAATTGTCATTGTACAAAAGAAAGGAAAAGTGCTCTAAAGGATATAACTGCATATATATTTAAGTGTATAAGATAGATAACCATATTGCTGAGTTTTGTTGGATCATTGAACTAAACTGTTTCCAGTCTCACTGTTTGAAAGTCCACTTTATATGCTTTAATTTTGTAACTTGAACAACTATTTCTAAGATGACAATATGTAATCTATTAACTAGTGATTTCCTACTGTTTTTTTTTTCTGAAATTCTGTATAATTTGTACCCTTTTCCTGTTTTTTTCTTTTTCTCCTTAAATAAAATTTAAAAAAAAAAAGCAGGAAGAAGAAAAAGGAGGAGGAGAAGAAGAAAAGAAAATCATCCCTGGAATGCAGTTCACATCCCTCTCAGGATGGTGTGTACTTTGTGATACAAAGTGATATCTTTGGTCACAGAGGGCCAGTTTCCCCAATAATTTTGTTAACGGTCTCTAAACAATGGAACATTTTAGTAAGTACTATGTGTGATATTAATTTGTGGATTTATGGGACTTATATAACAGTTTATCTACATTAGAAGTTATTTGTTAAGGAACATTGACCTCCATTTATTAGGCTGTATAGACTCTGGAATAACAACTTTAAAAACAATCACAGGACATGGCATTTTTAGGTATTTACTATATACTTTTTATTTTATTGATACATGTAATACACAATACTTACATCCCTTTTGGGAGACTGTCATATGTTTATATCATATCTTGATCATTTTATTCCCCTTCCCCCTCGTTGGCCAAGCCCCTCTCTTCTCTCTCTGATCTCCTTCCTCACTAACTAAAAATCTGCCTTTATTTATTCTGCTTTATTTATAGTTCGTGTTTCTCATATAAAAGAAATGTGATATTTAATTTTCTGTGCCTTTTTTCACTTAACGTTATGGTCTCAGTGTTCATCCATTTTCCTGCAAATGGCATGAATTCATTCTTCTTTATAGCTGAGAAAATTTCATGATATATAGATGGTATATAATTTCATGGTATATAAATCACGTTTTCTTGATCCATTTGTCTGATGATAAGCACTTTAGTCAGAGTTTACAAGGGAAAGGATTAAACATTGGACATGAAATTTATAGAATTATTTTATAATATCTATCCAAAAAGTCAAATGGAAAAGAGTATGGGAGACCTATCCACACACTAGGAACCCAAAGAATCCAGCTGAGGGCTGGATCCCACAGAAATTTCCTGCACAAGTCTGGCCAAAGACCTAGAGCCCTAGAGTCCTCCATGAGTCCAGCTGGAGTTCTAGAGCCCGCAACAATGTCTCAAGCAAATCTGTATCAAGGATTCCTACTGAGAAGGCACAAAGAATAGTAGTGGAAGGTCGAAAGTCTGTGCCAGTAGGATGAAGGATCTGTGCCAGCAGGCTGAGGGATTTACACTGCACCAGGAAGAGATAGTCAGGGTGAGGACCAGAGCTCCCCTGAAGAAACCACAGCCATTCTCAGTGACAGCCAGAGCCAGTGCTCCTCCAACCATGGGAACAGCTGAGTTCATACCAAGAAAGCCAGTGTGACAAGCTCCGCCAGGAGGATCATCAGCACATCATCTTCCCCTGCAATTCTCCTTTTATACTGTTGGTAACAATCCTGGTGGGCCTTCCACACCCAGAATCATGCTAATTCAGTTCAGCTGGGTGTTACAAACTGAACATTAGTGAATCCACCACAATAGGTGTGTAGATTATTTCCACAATTTAGCTATTATGAATCACACTACTAAAACATGGGTATACGTATATCATATAATACGATGCCTTTAACTCTTTGGGGAAGATACTCAGGAGAAGTACAGCTGAGCCAAATGGAATTTCTACTTTTACTATTTTAAAGAATCACTGTACTGACTTCTTCAGCGATTGTATTAATTTACAATTCCACTGACAATGTAGAACTGTTTCTTTTCCCCACATCTTCACCAGCATTTGCTGATGTGTGTGTGTGTGTGTGTGTGTGTGTGTGCACGTGCATGTGCATGTGTGTTCTTAATGATAGCCATTCTGACTGGAATAAGATAGAATCTCTAAGTTGTTTTGATTTGCATTGCCCTAAGGATTAAAAATGATAAATATGGTTTTATGTACTCAGTGGCTACTTGTACTTCTTTTAAGAAACATCTATTCTGCATGGGAAATACTATAAAGAATCAATAACTGGGGTCTAATCTTATTAAAAAGCTTTTGCATAGCAAAATAAATTACCAAAACAGTTTTTAAAAACACATAGAGTGAGAAAAATTAGCTAATTATTCCTAGGATAAAGAATTTATATCTAGAATATTCAAAGAATGGGGGGGAAAATCAGGTCTCACAAATTTAAAGACAACCCTAAAGTGGATATCTGAGATGAATACATACTTCTCAGATGTAGAAGTACAAACAGCAAACAAATATATTTTTTTAAATTTCAACATTACTGGTCATTCAAGAGATACAAATTAAAACAATACTAAGATTCCTTCTCACTCCAGAAAGAACGGCTGTCATCAAGAAATCAACCAATAACGAATGCTGGTGGGGCTGTGGAGAAAAAAGAAGCTATCTCCACTGTTGGTGGGAAAACAGTGCAACAATTACGGAAGTCAGTATACAGATTCCTCAAAAATAAGGATTAGAGTTCCACTTGACCCAATTATTCCCCTTCTTGTTATTTTTCCAAAAGAATTAAAAGCATCATACTACAGCAATATATGTGTACCCATGTTTATAGCAGCTCAATTTGTAATAGGTAATCTTGAAAACAACCAAATTCCCATCAACCAAAGGATGAATAAAAGAGATGTGGTAATTTTATACAATGGTGTACTGCTCAGCCACAAAGAAGGATGAACTTGAGACTTTTATAGGTAAGTGGATAAAACTTGAGATTAAACCCATAACTGAAATAAATCAAACTCACATGTGTAAACATTATATTGTCTACCTGTGTGAGAAACTGAAAGAGTGAATAAGGTCCAAAATGTACAATAGATGTGAAATGGAAAGAAATTATTCAAAAGAAAAAAGGAGCTATGATGGGAGAAACGGTAAAGGAAATAAGAGAAAAGGAGAATAATATAAGATAGTTATACTACTAGTTTCTGTTAGTTCACTGAAAGTTTGTGCTAATATCATTTGGAGAATTTTTTATTCCCATATCTTATACTCTGAGTAACTACTTTAAATACAATACACAGGTATTAACTATTGTTATTCTCCTGTTGTTATAAAATTTAATTTATTAAATTTTATAAAATTTAATGTATTAAATTTATTAAATTTTATTAAATTTATTAAATTTTATTAAATTTAATTTATTAAATTTAATTTAATAAAATTTAATTTATTAAATTTAATTTAATAAAATTTAATTTATTAAATTTAATTTAATAAATATCGTTTTACTTTCTTTTGCTAAAAAAACCTACTCTTCAATACTATTTAACAATGTTTCCCAAGGTTTCTAGAATACCTGCAATCTTTGGGGGAAAGACTGATTAAGGATTTGACAACATTAGAACTAAACCACGACCTTTGCTACAGAATACAGATGACTTGTCCATGGCCAGTCTGACTTACAATCTGCAGAGAAAATACCATTTGGATTCTCACCTATCTCCCTAAATGCAGCGATAAAATGTCTTCCTCTGAGGCAAAAGTTTTCTACCTGAGGTTCAGATTATAGCAAGGTCAGTGAAGGCTAGTGGCTGAGTAGGAAAAGGCTTTTAACAACATTCAGGCCCCCAGGACCCACAAACAGCTATGGCAGGCTACTGCAGTATGTGGATACCTTCGAGTTTCTAGTTGGAAATGGAACTTGAAGCCCTTATTTGACAGTGGAATGTCAGATTGCCTTTAAAACTCAAAATCAAAGGATATCTGTGCCTGCCATAGGACTGCCCAACTTAAGAAAATCATTTAAATTGTATGTGCCTAAGGTGCAAAGAATTGCACTGGAAGTTCTTATTCAACTACTTGTAACTCATTATTAAAGCAATTAGATCATGCAGCTAAGGATGGCTTCTTGTCTCTGGGTAGAGCAGCAATGTGCAATGTGCTAAAAGAAGCTAAAATATTTACACTTGGACAGGCAATTTTTGTGGTTATCTCCTATCAGGTCTTAACCAGTGAAATCTCAGAGGACAAGATAAAGCCAATAGCTGAGAATATCTGGCTGCAACCCCAATTAACTAGAGACAGCGGGTGCAGGCATCTCACTCCTGCTATCTCAGTCCTGCCATAAAAGTCAACCAGGAGAGAAGACAGTTCCCCTAAATTAGCATGATTTATTACTTGGAGAAGTCTTCAAACTGACTCCCAAAGTCCTGCTGAGTTCTTGCACTTTCCTTAGTATCTCCTCTCTTTATTTGAAAACTACATAAATAAGGCCACCTGGAGAAGTTCTTTGTCTCAGCCTCTAGAATCTCGAATTCTGCTAGATGGTTTTGTTCCTCCTGGAGCCCTAAAATCATACCATTTGTCTCATTTATTTAAACCTTTGCCATCCACTCATTTGGGAGATTGCTGGCCTGATCAGTCCATGATAATTATCTGATAGATAGATAATAGACAGATAGACAGACTTATAATCTTTTCCCTTCTTTCTGTCCTCCTTTCCCTTATCCCAGTTGTTCTTTTCTTTTGAGTAGTTTCTTTCTCTTTCACTTTCACATTATCTATTGTACATTTTGGATCTTAATTACTCTTTCAGTTTTTATAGTAGGAAGACAATACAGTATTTACACATGTGAGTCTGATTTATTTCACTTATGAGTATGGTCTCAAGTTGCATACATTGACATAAAAAGCTTCAAGTTTCTTCTTCTTTATAGCTGAGTAATATTCCATTGTATAAAAATACCACATCTTTTTTATCCATTCCATGGTTGATGAGCATTTGGGTGGTTAAAACATCATGCCACAGCAATATATGTGCACCCATGTGTATAGTATCACAATTTGTAACAGCTAAATCTTGGAAACAACTTCCTATCTTTTATACAAAGGTAAATGAATCTTAATTTTCCTGAAGTAATTGAAACAACAGGTCTCTTGGGTAGTAATATAGGATCTCTTGTGATATTCACTCCACTCCCATCTTGGTATTGTGTCAACTATAAACTAAACCATAAATTGCACTGTTGACATTCAACATGTAACATATACAAGGAAGAGAAGAAGAGAGAAAATGGAACTCTATTAACAGACTCACTACTATAAAATTACAGGCAGATAGTGCAATGGACACTGCTAAGTTTGGTTCCCTGTGGGGAGCTGAACCTACTCCATTACCTCAGCCTCAGCTTCAGTCTTACTAGACATGAACCTTGATTTAGTAGAGCTGTCATATCAAGGTAACTTACCTCTAATTTTCTATTACAGAAGTGAAACATAGAAATTCTTCATTTGCTTAAGCCTCCTCTGTTTGGTCTTGCTATCTCTAGGCCACAGGACAAGACTTCTGCAGTGGCACATTCTCTTCTATTCTACTAGAGGTAGAATGCCCAATCAGCATGGCCAGTTTAGAAAGAAAAGTACAGGACTCATAGTTAAATTTAAATTTTTAGACAAATAGCAATTTTAGTGTAAGTATGCTTCATTCAATATCAGAGGCATATTTACATTTTTAAATGATGTTTTGCTTTTTTGAAATACAAACTTAACTGGACATTCTGCATTTTATTAGCAAAAACCTGAAGAAAACAGAGGTGGGAATCCTAAGATGTCCAAATGTTAAAAGACATTAGAATGTGTGTAAATATCTTAGTCTAAAAAAGATCAGAAACAAAGCAGACATCTGTAAATATCTCATTGTTTCTCTGGTGTGAGAAACTGAAAGTATAAGTGAGGACCAAATTGTCTAGTAGGTCTTATGAGATGGGAGAAAAATGTTCAGATGGGAGTGGGAACTACAGAGGGGGAGAGAAAAAGGAAGAAAGGGAAAAGGAAAAATGGAAACAAAGCTTTGGTAAATAAGGAGGGAAAGAGGGGAGAGAAATGGGGAAAAAAGAAGAATCAAGCTGTATCATGTCCAGCTACAAATTCCCCATGATGAATGTGATCATTTCATGTACTGAAAGTGTACCAATAAACTCAATTAATTAAAACAAAAAAACCAGAGCTATGGATGAAATTAAATGGGTAGCAATTTAGAAGTTAAACTGAAGTCCAGTCAATACCTGTATATACTAAGAAATACATCACGCCAGTCACAAACCCAAGATCACATCAAGGACATAGGAAACCTGTCAGGTTCCCATCTATGAACTTACACACATAACTCTCCAAGACAAGTGGCCCTGTGCCATGTTGCCCTGAGCTCCCACGGACTCCATCCTCCAAGATCAGGGAAGGCAGCAGACAGTTTGCTGGAAACTCAGTTCTGATTATTACAAGTTGTATGATCTTGGTTAGTGTGTTTGAGTACTGATTGTATATTTGTAAAGACAGTAATAGTATTTTCCATTGTGGCTGTAACAACAGTAAAAAGGAAATAAATTTCAAATACTGACACTGTGTATTTCAGCAAATATAGGAAACCTCAGCTACACAGAGCAAAGCTCTCATCTCCTACTGCTATACTTCCCTTGCACATTGACAAGATTCTGCTTCTCTATTTCCTATGGGTAGTAGAGGAGAAAGGACCCTTTGATTTGAAAACAGAAAAATCAGGTCAGTAGTGGTGCCGCATACCTGTAATCTCAGCACTAAGGAGGCTGAGGCGGGAGGATTGCTCCAAGTTCCAGGGCCACGTGGGCTATAAAGTAAGTTCAAGTCCAGCCTGAACTGCATAGTGAAACCCTGTGTTTAAAAAAATAAAAAAAAAACAGAGAAATCTAATTCTGAACTATTAGCCTTGATAGCCAGATCAACAAAAACACCTATTTATGGGACCACAAAAATAACAATATTTTCAAGAGGTTTGATAATAAATGATAAGCATGAGCCCTGAGAAAAGGCTAATTCCATCCCATTGGTCTACTGACGGTATCCATAAAGTCCTAACCTAGGGTCTGTCTCCTTCCTCTATCCACTCACCTTGGGCTTTCTCTTCCTCTGCCAACAAGCATCAACTCAGAGGAAGTGAGGTGCAGGTCAATGTTTTTCAATTTGCAGATGATTATGTCTTAAGAGGGATGCTGTTCCAGTCAGAGAGCAGAATGAAAAGACATAGAATTAAATGGAATGGAATGGAATGGAATGGAATGGAATGGAATGGAATGGAATGGAATGGAATGGAATGGAATGGAACAGAAGCCAACAGAGAACACTGCACATCATTACAATAAATATCGTCTTCTGAAACTTGAGCTTCACTGATGTGTGCATGTGTGTGTTTGTGATCATATAATTGAAGATATGCATGTCTTTTCATTGTGTCTTTTTGCAAAATTTGTTTTCTACTGTGGACCCACATTATTGTTCATGCATCTGAATGCTCAGTGTGAAGACTGTCCCCAACCAGAGATTCTGATGGACTTTAAACCCACTGCCCTAATTGGAAAAGACAAGATTCCTCCATAACCTGTTCCTACACTCTCACCAGATAAGAGGCAGGTTAAGGACTCATCTCAGGAGCCAGAACACAGGAGCTGAGACCTAAACTTCACTTCTGGCAAGAGTGTGATTCTGGGTAAATGTCTGGTCATGAGAAGAGCCAATTTAGACAGAGAGCAGAAAACATGACCACACAGTTCCTGTGGTTACCAGCCCTGCCCCTCCCTTGCCTGCTGTAATAAACCCCAAAATTAGAAGACAAAATCAGCACCTGCTGTGGGCAGCCTCCCTGAGAAGATGTGTCTTCTTTCTCTCCCTCTACTACTCTTTCTCCTGTACACCAGAGCCAAAGCTGGTAAGTATAAAATCTTTCTTGTCTGTAATCTGCACGATGAGCTCCTAAAACAAAGATGTGTATTCTGAACATATCTGGCTCTCAAACAGGGTACCAGGATCTCCACTAAGAGTCCCAGAATGAAGTCTCCACTTGGGATATGCACTCCCATTCTCTTCTGGCTTCTAGTTCCCAAGAACGAGGAGTCCTACACTGATTTGGGGAAAATCCAGAGCACGTGGGAGGAAGAGGGAGATCCCAAGGAAAATAGGCACTTTCTCTTCATTTTCTGAACTTCAGAGCTACAGAATGCTTTGTGACCTTTCCATTCTGTAGCATCTGTGGCATTGCTTATGGGCTCAGAGAAGATAGGGCAGGAATCTGGGCAGTGTGTCCTGCACAGAGACAGAGAAAGCATTGGGCTGGGGCAGGGTGGGAGCAGGGGAAACCAAAGTAGAAGATATCTAAACAGCATCCAAGCAGAGTTGACTGCTTGCTGGGAGGAAGAAATGATAATTTATGGGGGAAGCCGTACCTGGGAAATGCAAGTACAACAGACCTGACAGCATGATGGGCAGTATTAGGGCCATGATGAGATTCAAGGGAAGCCTCCATCAACTGCAACCAGACTATGCATTCTCTGGAGACCACATCAATGCCTGTGCTCTCTGAAGGTCCTGGAATTGTCTGTTACAGGGGAAGTCATCGGTGGCACAGAGTGCAAGCCACACTCCCGCCCCTACATGGCTTACCTAGAAATTGTCTCTTCTGAGGGATATGAGAAAGACTGTGGTGGTTTCTTGATACGACGGAACTTTGTGCTAACAGCAGCTCACTGTGCAGGAAGGTAAGACAAGGGCCTGTTGTGTATCTCTCCACATGGGAGATAAACAACCCGGCTGGCACCCTGGGCTATACCCACAGAGGGCCCTGAAGAATAGATCCTGGTACTGAGTCAACTTTCAAGAGAAGGATTGAGATTTAGATAAATTGGCCTCATTAAATAGATACTTTCAGCCTCAGTCACTGTGGTCTCAATTTCCCTACGGACGAAAACAAAGACCATCCCAAGTTCTCCTCTGAAAGCTTCTCTCACCTTCACCCCAACACAAAAGATACTTTCAAAGGCCATCCAGTTATCCAAGCCACTTCTTCCAAGCCCTTTCACTAGCACTAGCCTTTAGTTCCCACAGTTTAGGACCCATCCTTTTTATTTTCAAGGGAGACGGAGAACAGGGTCCACAGGGAACCAGCAGTTCCCTGCTTTCTTCTCCTATCTCTTGCTCCAGTGGCCAGCCCTCACATAGGCTTCCTGGAATTAGGAAGCACCTAACCTGGGTCCTCCATGGCCTGCCCATTCTCCAGCAACCCCCAGGGGTCTTGTCCTGGAAATTACGTCTGTTCCTCAGAAAGATCTTCCCTGACTAAATCCTAAGCCCCCTGAACCCCCTCCTCCTCCCAAAGTAATACAAGCAGCTCAGGAAAGGATGATAGGTAAAGTCTAGTGCTCTAGGGAGGGAGTCCAGCCTCTTTTCTCAGAAGGGACCTCATTCAGGAAAAATCTCCAGCCATCACTGTTTCTGCTTGTCCTTTCTTTTTCCTTACAATAGGTCTCTAACAGTCAACCTAGGGGTCCATAACAAAAAAATGAAAGAAGACACATGGCAGAGGCTTAAGGTTATAAAGCAATTCCTGCATCCAAACTACAATAGCTCTGTACTTCTCCACGACATCATGTTACTCAAGGTGACAACATCTTTCTTCTTCTGGTCAGTTTCCTTAGACTTCTCTTTCAGGACATCATTGTCCTGGACCTTCCCTGGTCTGCCTCTGGTCGCTGCTTCCTCCCCACTTAGACTTGGCTCTATTAGGAAAAAATTTGTCCTTCCCTCCCAGATTGCCTCCAACTGCCTCCCAGCCCATGTACTGCACTAATATCCCCTGATTCCCTTCACAGTTGGAGAAGAAAGCCAACCTGACCCTAGCCGTGGGCACACTCCCCCTCCCACCTGAATGCAACTTCCTCACATCTGGAAGAATGTGCCGAGCAGCAGGCTGGGGGCGCACAAATGTGGAGGAGCCTGCCTCCGACACTCTTCAGGAGGTGAAGCTGAGACTCATGGATCCCCAAGCCTGCAAACACTTCCCAAACTTTAACCACAATCTCCAGCTGTGTGTGGGTAATCCTAGGAAGAGAAAATCTGTATTCAAGGTGATCTTCTAACCAGTTCTCCACAAATCACTGTTCAGGGACCAACATTCTTCTGGAAAAAGATGGAATCAGATGATTGTCAGCTAGTGACAGGTTTGGGATCAAAAGTGTAAGAACCTGAAAGTGCGAGCATCTTCTCAGTGCTCAGGATGGTCTCTGACCACCCAACCCAGTCAAAAACACAGGGCACATGGGGGTGGTGTGAATAAGGTGGGGTGACTGCCCCAAGAAAGGAAGGAGGAGTATCAGACCTAGATACATAACCCCATGAGGATCCAGGGCTCTGGGGTCCTCTAGACCTGGCTGATGACTCCAAACTGGGACCTATGGGCAGGGTTGGAGGACTTCTTAGCTCACTTTTGTCCTTGTTCTTGTTTCTCCCTCTCCTTCTCTCTCAGGGAGACTCTGGAGGTCCCCTCCTGTGTGCAGGGATAGCCCAGGGCATTGTATCCTATGCACATCGGAATGCAAAACCTCCTGTTGTCTTCACCCGAATCTCCCATTACCGGCCGTGGATCAACAAGATCTTGAAAGCAAATTAACCATGGAGCCTCGGCCAGCCTGAAAGGAAATCTGGAACTGGATCTGAGCAGGTTTTCTGTACCACTTACTCTGGCCTGTCTCTGGTTCCTGTTGAAGTCCAGCCATGTCCTTGAGACTCCAGAAAGTCCCTACAACTCATAGAACTCTCAATAAAGCTCAGTAAAAATCCAGATTCCACATCTGAGTATGTCTCCTCTCTCTGTTGCTCTCTTCCTACACACAACAAGCTTGATTCCACGCCCAAGTAACTGAGATTTGGAAACTTTATGCATCTGTGTGCATGTATGTGTGTGCATACATGTGTGTACATATGCGCATGTGGGACAAAGATGGAGAGACAGAAATGGAGAGATATGGACACAAAAACTAATATAAAGAAGAAACACTGAAAACGTAGAGAAAGAAGGCAAAAATTTCCATTGAAAGGCTGGAACCAGTTTAAAAAAGACATTTTGCCAGCTCTTTCCTTCCCTCTGTCAACTCTAATTTGAATCTTCAGTAAAAAGAATCACTAAGAACATTTTGCTTCCGAGATCTTTAGAATGTCCCTATCGGCTGGGGATTTAGCTCAGCGACATAAGCATCTGCCTTGCGAGCAGGGGGTCGTGAGTTCGATCCCTGGTACTAATTAGAAAAAAAAAAAAAAAAAGAAAAGAAAAGAATGTCCCTATCCTCTAGAAGCCAATAGCAACACCCTTCTTTCCACACCACCGAGTTGTGACAACCAAAATGTCAATGAGAATGACCCCAGAGGTTGAGGGGAGACTTACCCTCTGTTTAGGAGAGAAGCATCACAAGGTCCGCTTGAGCAACACAAAGGTCTCTGCCCACACCAGCAGGAAGTCCAAAGCCTAGAGCCTGTTCAGTACAAACACTGGCCAGCAAAAGGACTAACCAGAGGGGACAAAGGCAGGACAGGAACACATGTACCACAGCCTTAGTTCAATAATTCCCATGGCTTTTGAGCGCATGATGATTTCTTCCCCTGAATAAATTACTTCTAAGAATTCAACTTTGAGAAATAACAGAGACATGCATAAAGATTCATATATAAAATTTTTATCTAGAGGCTGGGGATTTAGCTTAGTGGCATAAGTGCCTGGCTGGCAAGCATGAGGTAATGAGTTCAAACCCCAGTACCAAAAAAAAAAATTATCTAACTATTTTTAGTTACCAAAAAGAAAAAAGCTGGAATACTAGCCATGAAATAGAATTTAAGTGGTAAATTATTATAATTCAATATTTTTAACTCATTAAACTTTTATTTCAAAAGCATTTGATGATGTGAAAAGTTCAACATAATATAATGCTTTTAAAAACAATATAAAAATTTCCCTATACTAGAATATCAATTTTTAATTTTTATGAATACATAAGGAAGATTAGAAGTAACTATACCAAAATAATTATGGCAGTTATGTTGAGGGGATAAAATTAACAGTTATCTTAATTTTGTTTATATGCTAGCTTCCAAGCCTTATATGTTTTAACTATGGGAACTCAACACCATATATTGATCTACCAATGGATAAACCTATATCTGTATCTTCAGTCTCCCATTGGTCAAGGTTTGCTGCATGTCGAGTAAGCATTCTTACACTTAGGAATCACGTCACTGAGCCCATCCAGAAAGTTACTAAAGGAGCTGAGCCTCCACAAGTTTTCTTTGGACCATCACAAAGTCATGGTGGTCTTTCCTTGTCAAGTGACACCATGCATGGAGATTCTTTGATCTTCAGCAAGATGATGATGGCCAGAGTTTTATAATCATGGGAAATAAAACTGTTTGAATTGATTTAATGTCATGGATAAACTGTGCTTATTTAGACCTCCCTGTGCCACCCAAATCTATTTGCACCTTCTCAGTCTCTGAATCTTGCCTCAAAACATGTGCATCCTAGTTTCCTAATGGGAAAGTTGAAAATCCAAACCTTCAAAGCAGTAGTTCCCTGTAAAGACTTAGAAGAATAGCAAACCAAACTACGTCTCCACTGCCAAAACTGGTCTAAGACCCAACTGACATTTCTCATCCCATTTCCATGACTCAGCACAAGTGTACCTCCCCTCATCCAACACCTCAGTTATTCTGTGCTATATAACAGATGGAGCCTCTAGATCTCCTGCCTTAGGACCCCGAGCCTTTACGGGCCTTGCAGTCATTGTAAGTGTACATTTACCATACAGTTATCAGTGAACACAAAAGTACAAAGGATACCCGGAGAATCTCCTGAGTTCCAGTCATACTCATCTCCCATTACAGAAACTCTAGCTTCTTGTGGCAAAGGCAATGATTCCAGCTCATATTTTAACGCTCTGTTTGCTGCATGCACACATGAGGAGCTAAAAATGGCTGATAAGAACTGTAACTTCCAGTTTATCAGATATTTTACCACCTTTCCTGGGGAAAGCATTTCATTTCTGGGAACTTGGACTTCTAATTTGACAGAATTTGAGTCTTGAGAGACAGAAATTTACAAATTCCACAAGTAAGAAGTCCCTCTGAGTGATAATTTAAAAGGTCAATTCTATGTCTACTCCTTGGTTCCTGGACACATATTCTAGCTATGTGGGAACATTGAATTATAAATTAGTTATTGATTCAGTGTATTGATCAGATCCTTGAGAATAACACTCCAATCTCTAGAGTGTTGTTTCTAAGGTGACACTTTTACTGATCTTTCAACAGGACAATACAACATTCTGTCAGCCTGATTGTTTCTAGGTGACATGGTATGTGATAAGGCTGATGACACATTACTATACCTCCTTCTTCATAAAATTGGTCTCTGTTTTGAGGTACTACTGTGTGTGAAGAAGGTTAATGTGCTGGGCAATCGCGAGGCCTCAGAGGGTGGCACTGGCTGAATAACTTCAGATAAAAAAAGGATAACTCACATCTAGAGTAGCTATCAGTTCTAATGATCAATGCCTATTTCCTCCAAAATACAAGTAGCTAATAAAATCATAATATAATCCCTCAAATAATAATCATGATGTAATATAATATAATCTCTCACCCCTAAGAGGGGTGCCACTTCAAGGATATAATGCTGCTAAGTCTCTGGTACTGTCAGGTTGGACAAGCAGCACCATTAGGACCTGAGTCAGTGTTGGTAAGAAAGAGAATCATGTTCTCGAACCTGTTAATAGTCCTCTCCTGTCTCCATGATCACACTATTCTGAGTGTGGTTCATGGTCCCAGCACTGGCAAAGTCAAGAAGAAACTCTGCCAGGCACCTACAGGCTGCATTACCCATCTACCTGATTGAGAGTCTCTGTGTGCCCATTCAGAACAGTGCTCAGACACAGAAATCTCTCTTTATCAAACATGAGGGGTCCTTGGTTTATAATGGCAGTGTCAGCAGAGACTATAAGAATGGTGAGTTGTCACTAAAGCAGTCCTAGCCTAAAAGCAAAGCAAAAAGTCAGCAAAAGGTAGGACCCAGTGAGAAATACATCTAGATAATGAAGATGCAAACTATAACATATAGTAACCATCATTACACTTTCATGAACTATATAGACATACTTGGGAACATGCTTTACTAATATATTAGGTAATCCAGTGAAGTTAAAAAATCAGGATTAACAGCCACACTGGCCATCTCCTTTTTTTCTTACAAAGTAAAAACTAAGTGTATCATTAAGGTTTTGGAATCGTCTTTCAGGACTACTTTGACAGGAGCGGTCATGCTACATTAGTTCACACCATCTTATGGAGGAAATCAAGAGGAACCATCTATAAATCAGATCCAATTTTATTTCCTTTGAGCATAGATGCCATGGATAGGGGCTGAAAGAGAACTCAGTGTCACAGAAGTGGAGCTGCTTGCTCATCAGTCAAGTTCAGTTTCACAGATGCTGAACCCCTGATTTCACACTCTACCTCATGGTTTGTGGATCACAGCACCACAGTTCACAAGGGATAGCTCAGGTTACAAGGTCACTTAGCAACCAATAATTCTGACATTTAGTCTCAAAGAACACTCAGGGCCAAACAAGTAATGTTTCTCAAAAGGAGAATAGATATTTGTGAATGAATATTCCAATTCTTTTCTGTAATCCTGCGTCAGTATTCAACAGAATTCACACAACATTTCTCTCCCACAGTTCAAGCTCTATTGGATCGGTTAATCAAGAGGCCAAATTAACAATGCTGCTTGCCCTTCAACTGGGACCAGCAATGAGCTTTTACTCACTGCGGGTTCCATTCTGAACTGACAATTATATGGAATTTTGTCTGAGACTGGGTTCATCCAGGAAATTAGTAACACTGTATTATGGACATCAGGGATTTAGGAATTAGGTTTTATGCAAATGTGAATGGAGCTAAGGAAGTTTGCTAGGGAAGACAGATCACAGAATCAAAGGACCGGTCAGTGATCAATACATCAGAATCACTGGTGAAAGCAGACAAGGCGGAGCTTTGCAAAGAAATCTTAAGGACAAAAACATCTGGCCACTGATGTGTTCCTACAGTAGGTGAGCTCATCGAGCTGTCTGTGGAGAATCCTACTTCTAAAATATCTGTGGCCTCTGCAGCTGTTGCTTCTGTAAACCCACAGCCACATGCTTGGTAGCGGCAACCCTGAGACCGCTTCAGTCTCCAGCAGTGGAGAAGATAAGCTGGATATAGAATAGAGGGGAGGGACAATGAGTTGCATGACCGGTGTCTTGAGAAATTCCCAAGCAACCTGCACCTTTCTACTCTCCTAAAAGAGCTTCTAAAAGTATTGTCTTCTGCTCCACTTCCTCCTTCTAAATCTCATTTAAGCTGTTTCATTGCTCACCTCTAGCCCAGTACAGTGTAGACAAAGGGATTCAGGGAAAGAGCTTCCAACACAAGCGAAGTTGATATAACACAATTTAGCTCACTGTTTATTCTCTTAGTCATAGTCTGTCTTTAGGAATAAACAAGTTAGAACTGAGTCTGAGGATTCATATATAAAAATTTTAACCATGCATTCATGTAAGAAAGCAGCAGAAAATTTACCCATCTGAAAATGGCATGCTAGCATGGGAAGAGAACAAGAAGCACGCCCTCCCTGCAAACCAGCACCATGCACGGGCCACTGGCACCACTGGGGTACGGGGGACAGCCAGACCCCAGCCCCTTCCAGTTCATGGGCTGGGAAACAAGAAGGTCCAAAACCCTACCCTCCACCCACATAAGCAACCAGCTAATTCAGAGAAACACAGGCTGCAGCGATAGGTGGTGACATGAGATGCAATTTGATGCTTGTGTGTTTGATGTTTCAATGACTTTGCAGATCTAGGGCCAGTGATCTAGGACCATGCTATTCAGAGGATCATGGTACACAATGTGGCATCTATGGGGGATAGTAATTGTTAATTTCCTATTATCTTGTTTTGAAGTCCTATATCATTTTCATAGTTTTGTTGGGATGGGTTTTATTCTGTTTTGTTTCATTTGATTTTGTTATACCTGATGGCATGGGAGCTCTTTCAAAGATAGCAAGATATATTATGGTAACTGTCATGGTTTATGTCTGTGACCCCCAGGCCTCATGAGTTTGCATTGTGCATGTGTGATTGGTTCATTGTCTAGTGCTTGGATTGATGGTGTCAGTGGTACACCCACCTAGGGGTGGAGCCAGGATGTAACATAATGGCAGGAAGAAGGTATGTCTGGCTCTCTTTGCTGGTTCCTGCTTGCTGTTTGCAGCCTCCATGAACTGCGGCCCAGCCATGCCCGCCTGCCTTGGAGCCAACTGAGTGTGGACTGAAACCTCCAAGAACTGTAAGAAATAAACCTTTCCTTTCCCAACTTGGGCTTCAGGTATTTTGTCTCAGCGACTAGTAAAAAGTAACTAAGACAGTAACTATTTTGGATTTACTATTGTCTTGTTTTGAAGTCCTTTATTGCATTAATTATTTTGTTTTTATTGGTTGTATTCTGTTTTGTTTTGTTTCATTTTTACTATTTCTGAAGGTATCTACAGCTATTTTAACGATAACAAGAGGCATTATGGTAATCATTGTTGATTTTGTATTGTTTTGAAGTCCTGAATTACTTAGTTTGTTTTGGTTGGCTTTGTTCTGTTTTATGTTGCTTGGTTTTATTCTCTTTAAAATGAAAATGGCATGCTAGTTATTTATAATAAGTCCACTAAGTGGAATATTCTACAGATGAAAAACTTTTTTAAAAAATATAATTAGTAAGCCAGATATTGTGGTGCACACCTGTAATCACAGCATTCTGGAAAACTAAGGCAAAAGAAACACAAGTTTGAGCCCAACCTGGCAAACTTAGTGAGATCCTGTTTCAAATTTTTAAAAAAAAAACCATAGGATGGGGACGTAGCTCAGGGATAAGGCCTTGGGTTCAGTCTCCCCACAACACACATGCAAACCACACATACATACACACACACTAGCAAGATGGTAACTTCAAAAGTTAATTGTATGTCAACTTAGCTACATTACTGTGTCTATTTGTTTGATCAAACTCTAGTCTAGATGTTGTGATGATATTTTATAGATTTTATTATCATTTGATTTTAAGTGAAGGGGAACACATTATACTCTTGAAGAAATTGTTTAAATTTCCATTACATGTAGTATCATGTACATTAGGTCTCTAGACCAAATAAAACAAACATATAGGAGAATAACCAATATATACTCTTCCCCACAAAACATATATTTAAAATTAAAAAGTACATTTGCAAAACTTCAGAGGACAAAGAAAAACTTATAAAAAATATTAAATGTCTTTAATTCAATAAAAGTACTATGTGTTTATGGTAATCATTATAGTTCTGAAAGTGTGAACTTGATACAGTAAATGCTAAAATTGAAAAGTTAGAAAAAACAACAAGGGCCAAGATGTGGTGGTACATACCTTAACTCCAGCACTCGAGAGGCTGAGGCAAGAGTATTGCCATGAGTTCAAGGCCCATTTGGACTACACAGGGAGTTCAAGTCTAGACTGAACTGCACAGTGAGACCCTGTCTGAAAAAAAGATGTTAAGTTTATTCATGAAAGAGAAAAGGAAAAATCTGGGTATGGTGGTGAACACTCAGGAGGCTAGGGGAGGAAGAGATCACCATGAGATCAAGACCAGCCTGAACTACAGAAAAAGACCCTGTCTCAAAAAAACCTAAGAAAAGATAAAATAGCAGAAATCATTGAATTAAAATCAAAGAAATGGTAGAGACATCAGAGTATTAAAATATTTCTTAATTTTGTTTGTTTTTAGGCAGAGTCTCACTATGTTAGTGCAGACTGATCTTGAACTCACTTATAGGGTGCCCTCAGACTCACAATGATCCTCCTACCTTAGCATCTCAAGAAAATATTTCCTAAAGATACACCAAAATAAAGAGGCTTTATTCAATTTCATTAAAACAGTTAACTGGGATAAAGAAAGTACATTGAACACAGATATATACTTTTTCCCCCTCTAGAAGCCTTTCTGAAATGGCAGCAAAAAGACCTTTTTAATGAATTTTATCTCTCATCAAGTAAAGAGAGAATATACAGAAGATAATATCAATAAAAATTTAGAAGAATAAAATAGACCTAACAGTGCTTATGTTACCTAGAAGAAATTTTGAGAACTACATTGATTTATATTATAGAGTCCCCAAAAGGAACTGGTAACAATTCTAAAAATACCACACTTCCTCTCCTTCAAATTCCTCAGAGTTAGACTGCTTCTCTATTACTCTACCAAAAGATTGAAGGTTTTTTGACTAGAGAATATAAAACAAAGAGTATCTGAGATGGGATTGAAAAGGTAAAGTAAGTGTACTATACTGAAAACAGGAGTGGCAAGCCAACTCTGAATGCCAGCTTCTGAGCACACCATTTGTCTTCTTTCCCAATCCTTCCCCCCACCATCCTCCTAGAACACCAGCATCTGTCTTCACCCACCAGGAAAAGACATACATCTTCTTTGGAGACTTCCACTAACCTAAGAGGAAAGAAATAAAGATACTGATATCGCAGGCTCCCCAACTATCTAGCTAGAGGACCCCACCTACAAGGAAGTTTAAAATCAATGAGCTCTGTTTAATTTTTGACTCTTTTTGTTTGTTTGTTTTTGTTGTTTGTTTGTTTGTTTGTTTGGTACCAAGGATCGAACTCAGGACCTTGCTCTTGCCAACAAAGCAATCAAGAATTCCAATTAAGGATATCTGCTAAAATAAAAAACAGAAAAAACAATACCAAAAAAATGAGGAAATGGGAAATGAGGGAGAATTTTTGCAAATTTCTAATATTCCCAGAGAAACAAAAGACAACATTGCACTCTTGAAAAAAAGAATAGGGTAGTATAAAAAAGAACCATTTTAAGAATGCAAATAAGCTATTAGACATGTAAAATGATAGCAGACATTAATGACTCAGTGGAAGAAGACAAATGTAAGGTGCTCTCAGATATCAGAACAAAAAAATGAAAAGAGAAACAAAAAGATAATAGGAACATCAGTCCAGGAAATTTATCACCTGAATGAAAGATGTTCGTATGAACATAAAATGAAAACATTTAGCTTCCAGCACATTTTCTTAGGACTGGTGATTATTTCACCAAAATAGAGTAAGTCAAGGAAAAGGGAAGCATGAAACAAGGAAACAAGACAGCAGAGGAGAAATGAAGGTCATATCCTAGACAATGGTGAAGCAAGATCCAAGAATGGCAGTTTTATCCCAGACTCCTGGTCTAGGTGGGAGCAAGTCAGAAAGTGCTGAGACAGACAACGTCTTTTTTTTTTAATTTTTTATTTTAAAGAGATTAAGACAAAAGACAGAACAAAGCAGATCAAAACAGAACAATGTAAGCAACACAGTACTTCACCACAAGACAAACCAATACTAACAGTAGCTACCATGTCTCTTCCTTTGAAATAGTTGAGCATACCTTCACATACAATAGTATCAAACACAACAAAATAGTATAAAACCATTCAAGAGAATGAAAGTATTACAGAGCATTCAGAGTCAAATAACCAAAAATGAACAATGGCTACTACATGATCTCATTTTCCACAGAAAATTTGTTTATACTATCACACATAATAAAATCCAATAAGATACAACATGATAGAACCAATGTAAACAGAAGAACAAAAGCATGGTAGGACTTCAAAGCAAGATGATATTAAATCAGCACTGGCTATTATAATGTCTTGTTTTCTTCAAAATAGCTGTTCATACCATCCCAGATAATAAAATCAAACAAGCCAGAATAAAACCATTCCAACTAATGAATGAAAATATTATAAGGCTTCAAAGCAATGTAATGGGGAATCATGATTACCATAAAATCTTACATACTCTTACCATTACCATTACTTATACTAGGGAGACTATACAGTATTTATGCATGTGAGTTTGATTTATTTCACTTATAAGTATGGTCTCAAGTTGTGTCCATTTATTTATAAATATCTCAATGTGATCATTCTTTATAGCTGAGTAGTACTCCATTGTATAAAAATACCACATCTTTTTTATCCATTCCTCAGTTGATGGACACTTAGGTTGTTTCCAAGATCTGGCTATTACAAATTGTGCTGCTATAAACACGGGTGCACATATATCACTCTGGTATGATGTTTTCAGTTCTTCTGGGAATATACCTAGAAGTGAAATAGCTGGGTCAAATGGGACTTCCCATCCCAGCTTTTTGAGGAATCTGCAGACTGAACTCCACAGTGGTTGCAGCAGTGTACATTCCCATTAACAGTACATGAGAGTTCATTTATCCCCACAGCCTTTCCAGCATTTGTTGTTAGTGGTTTTCTTGATCCTGGCCATTCTTTCTGGAGTGAGATGGAATTTCAGTGTGGTTTTAATTTGCATTTCTCTAATGAGTAATGACGATGAACATTTTTTCATGTATTTATTTGCCATTTGTATTTCTTCATCTGAGAACTGTGTATTCATCTCAGATGCTCATTTTTGGATTGGATCTTTGAATTTTGGAGGTCTGTTTTTTTTTAATTCTTTATATATTTTAGACAGGAGTCGTTTATCTGAGGGACAGTTCACTAAGATTTTTTTCCCAGTTTGTGGGTTTTCTTTTCACTATGCTGGAGATTTCTTTTGACAAAGAGAAACTTTTTAATGGGACGTGATCCCAGCTATTGATTCTGGGAAGTATTTTCCATGTGCTTTGATTCCTATTCATGAATTCTCTACCTATCCCTATGTCTTCAAGATTTTTACCTAATTTGTTTTCCAACAGATTTAGTGTTTCTGTTTTAATATTCAGATCTTTGATCCATTTAGATTTTAGTTTAGTACATAGTGATACACATGGGTCTAGTTTTATTTTTCGGCATATGGAGAGCCAGTTTTTCCAGCACCATTTATTAAAGAGACAAGACAGACAACTTCTAAGGAAGAAATTAGTAAAACTCCACCTGCTCTATATGTGCAAAGGGGATATTTCGACAACTGGAAAATTCAGCTTGAGGTCAAATTGTGAGCAATATATAGAAAACTAAGTCCCCCAAAAAGGCATAAATTCCAGAAAAAAAAATAAAAGTTAAATAGAAAAAAATCTAATTTGCTAAATGGCTAAGCTATAAAAAGTTATTTATATACTCAAGATGATATGAATAATAAATATTGACCTCACCAAAATACACCACAGCTATTGGAAGGATAGGAGAAATGAAAATACTAGTCATGGTGGTAGAAGGAAAAGAAAAAAATTAAAACTTCATATTCTTTAGAGAAATTAATATAGTGTCTAAAATTGAAAATTGACAAATAACAATGCCTATGTGTTATTTATCACACATAGCTATCAAGTTTTCTTTAAAGCCGCTTTTAAAAAAAAAAAGTGAAACATTACCTCCAGGAAAAGTCAAGAAAAGTAAGAGGATTGTCCCCTTTTCATAGATAATCTTGTAGAATCACTAACTTTTTAAACTACCTGCACGTATGATTCTAGCAGTAACAAAGGAAGGCAACAACCTGAGGCACTAGGTGGTTGGTTTGTTGTGGAATGGGACAGGGGTAGGCAAGGAACTCAGCTGTGGGATGGGAGACCTGAGCAGCACAGAGACAAGGGACAGGTGAAGGGCTCACGGGTGAGGAGGCTTCAAGGATGGGCAGGCTGTCGAGGCACATTGAGGTATATGGCCTTGAAGTTCTCATCTGAAATCTAGTGTCCTAACTGAGATGACTGAAAGGCTGGTTGAAAAAAATCTTCCCTAGGGAGGTTGACAGAGGGGATCCTTGGTTTTGGAGCACAACCTCTCTTCCAGGAGCCCACCCCTCCAGCCACCAGCCAGATGTTTAAGTTCAGGGAAAATGATGGGCCCTGGGGGCTGGAAAAGTGACTGTGCAAGCTTTGAGCCAGGCACCTCTTTCCTCCCCAGAGGCCTGACTCCTTGGTGTCCTTTCAAGAGCTCCTGCTAGCAGTCAAGCCCAATTTACAGTGGCTTTCTCTTTTCTCCTGCTGTTTGGCCTTCACCTTCATGGAACCATTTGCAACGTGAAAAACTGTGATTCTGACACCACCCTACCCCATGAGTCCCAGTAAGAGTACTTGAGCCTTCACCCCTAGACTCTTCTACTCTCTACTGTCCCACCTCCCAGGATTTGAATTACTGTTGCTATCACTATTGTTTCCACCATATTGAGCACCGCCATTCTCGTTGTTGGTTATCATTTCTGCAGTTATTACTATCATTATTTATCACTGTTATCAATGATGGTGGTTAGAACATTGAATAAAGGTTCTGTATCCATGAAAAAAAAAAGTCAGCTCTGAAGGAGGAAAAAGACAGGTTCAGTGTGAGTCTGGAGCCAAGCACCTCTCAGTCTCCAGGTACAACACCATCCAATTCAGGAACCAGAGAAGTAACCAACCCCCTCTCTCTGCAAAACATAATTATTAGGACAGTGCTTAAACCCAAGTCAGTCACCCTTGAGAGGCACAGTGGAAAGAGGGACCAGCCAAGGATTCTCTCTGCCAAAAGGTACAGGACACATGATTAGAGCTAGAGCTGCGTTCCCACCAGCAAAAGCAAGAAGTTGATCTCTGCCCGGCCTCTGACTCCCACAGCAAGGAAAGAGACAAGATAAGGATCTACTGAGGCCCTAGAAGAGTAGAGCACACCAAGGACACAAACTAGAACTCAAGTTAGCAGCGGAGGGGGATGTACAGGGCAGCTGATGAAAATATTTGTGAATGTCTGAGATTTGATTGGTGGGAAAGGGACTGGCATAAGAAGAGCAATAGGAGGTATAAATAAAGCTGGCTTGGCCTGTATTGATTATGACTGAGGCTGAGAAATGTGTTCAGTATACAGTACTCCTTACTTTTGTATAATTTCAAAAATCTTTATAATAAAATATTTTTTAAAATGTTTCTGACATAGGAGTCAGTGCCTTTCTTGGACTGCGGCAGGTCAGAACCAGGCCTCACAAAGAGCTGATCCCATCTGGAAACCAGCGCCATGAGCAGGCCTCTGCTAGAGTGGGGACAGCCACACCCAAGCCTTTCTCCATGAATCAGCGATAGTCACAGACTGCAGAGGGGAAGAAATAAACCTCACCAGGAAGTGATCCCTGCCTGGAAACCATATCATCTTCATGATTTTCTTGGGTAGGGTTTTTGTTCCCTTTTGTTTTGTTTGATTATGTTAAATCTGATGGCATGAGCAGCAATTTAAAAGATAGAAAGACATCTTATGATAGCCATTTTGGATTTACTATTAGTTTATTTTGAAGTTCTTTATTGCATTCATTGTTTTGTTTTTATTATTTCTATTCTATTTTGTTCTGTTTAATTTTTACTATGTCTGAAGGTATCTGCAGCTATTTTGAAGACAACAAAAGACATTATGGTAACTACTGCTGATTTTATAAGGTTTTGAAGTCTTATATCACTTATACTAGTTGATATTGATTGGTTTTATCCTGTCTTATTTTCCTTGGTTTTATCTTCTTTAAAATAATTTAAAAAATAAAATGTTTCTAACATAGCACCTAATAAGAAATTACCCTCCTCCTTAAAACAGAGTTCTCCCTTTGTACAGGACAGGAGGGGGACCAGGCTTCTGCTACTCCTCTCTCTCCCACATGGAGCCATTGTCCTGTATCTGGTCCTCTTAAAGCATAACTTTCAGACAAAAAAATGGAAATGTACCATATCTCTAACAAAATGATAATTGGTACATTTGTTTGTGTAAGCATGGGCATTGTTAACATTAATTTCAAAGTTATTACATTGCTTTTTACATGATTAAACATAGAATAAAAAGCAGCAAGAAGCTTGGCCAAAACATCTTTGGAGGGGGGCAGAACATAGCAAAATGAAACACAGTTATCCAGAAGACTTTGCACATGTCTGCAGAACCAGGTCTCCAAGGCGTGAAGTACAGGAGAGTCTAGTGACCCTCCAGACACAGCGCTAGGGGACCAGTCAGGAGACGTCCAAGGTGGCCTGGAAGCTGCTCACTGCTCAGCCATCCAGGGCCCAGTGCCCTGACTCTGCCCAAGCTCCCCTTACCATCACCTTCCTCTACCCCCTGGTGCACAGTCAGGAAAGACCAGAGCACTCAGCATTAGAGATTTGATTCTGACATACAAGGCATCATTCCTGTTGCTTGCTCCTGCCCAGGTGATCTCAGAAGCTGAAAGTGGGGAATTATGTGAACACAAGAAGTTCCACTCTTTTTCTGGGTAGGGTACATCCAGCATAGGCACCAACCAAGGAGAGTACTCTGTGCTAAGGAAAGGAGGAGGAAACCAACCCAACTCAAATCAAGATGTAACACATTGTGTGTAACTAAAGAGGGGGAATGCATGAGGATTCTAGGGCAAGCTGTTTTTCCTGGAAAACCCCTAAACTTTTTCTCTTCTCCTTGTGAAATATCCTGTGACCGAACACTCTTCAAACAAACTATCTGTGGTTCCCTTTCTGGGCTCCCAATCTCTGTCTGCCCATCTAGAGAGGGACGAGGGAAGGAAGGGGGCCTTACAGCTCTCCATCCAGATTATGTGATTTGTGGCTAGAGACGTTATTTACTGAGTTGAGTGAATCTAGGACTTTGATTAAGTGATAAGAAACTTCCGTCCTTACTCAACCATTCAGTATTTTTCAACTTACTTGGGTAGTTAAGTGTTTGAGTTTTTTTTTTTTTAATTTTTATTTAAGGAGAAAAGAAAAGAAAGAAAAAAAAACAGTGAAGGGGTACAAGTTATACAGATTTACAGAATAAAAAAATGCGCAGTAGGAAATCACTAGTTAATGGATTACATATTGCCATCTTAGAAATAATTGTTCAAGCCACAAAATTAAAGCTTGTAGAGTGGACATTCCACCAATGATACTGCAAACAGTTCTGTTCAATGATCCAATAAAACTCTGTGATATCATTTTCTATCTTATACTTTTAAATATACATGCAGTTATATAGTTTAGAGCACTTTCTTTTCCTCTCTTTTGTACAGTGACTATTACACATTTTGGGTTTCATTGCTCCCACGGTTCTTGTTGCTTTTTTGGAAGAGAGTAAAACCAAATGTGACATAACAGAACAGAATCGGTCAAGTCAAAAGGGTGGACATAATAGATAATATAAAAACATAATACAAGGTGATCAACAATGGTTACCCTAATGCCTCCCGCTATTTCTAATAGAATTGCCTATATCATTAGTTGTAATACAATTGAACAAAACCGTAAAGAATAAAACCGACAAAACCAAAACATTGGAGACATTGTAGGTCTTCAAAAGTAGATAAAAGTCAACGAGAATGGGCGTTATAATGAATCTCATTATCTTCTCAGCTGATGCCTAAACTTTCGAACCTGATACTATCCAGCAAAACAGAATATAGGAACCTCAGTCAAAAACAAGATGGTGAGAGTAATACAGGGCTTCAAATCGAGATAATAGAAAGTCAAAGTGGGTTACTATATTATATCCTGCTATATTTTTCCCTGTAATTAAATGGGTAAAAATAAAAAAGTAAATAATGAAGTGGAGATTGAGAAAAAAAGAGGGCATAACAGCGAAACAGGGCAGATCAAAACATAACCATTTAAGCAGAATAGTGTTTCACCACCAGCTAATCCTGACCCAAAAATAGTTACCATATTGACTCCCTCCCTGAAGTCCTTGAGTACAACTTCATATACTGTAGCATTAAGTATATCAAAACAATGTAAATCCATTTAAGAGAATAACAGCATTATAGAGTATTTAGAATCGACTAACAGAAAATGAACAATGGTCTCTGTATAATCTCCTTGTCTTTAAAAGGTTTTTTCTTATACTATCGTACATAGTAAAATCCAATAAGATACAACCTGTTTAGACCATTGGAGACAGAAGAACAAAAGCTAGATGAGACTTCAAAACAAGATGGTACTAAATCAGCATTACCTATTAAGATGTCATTTTCTCCAAAAAAAGCTGTTCCTATCATCCAATCTTCTCTGTCTCATTTCTGTTGAGCTCTTTTTCTGTCAGTAGCTGTCAGTTTGTCTTCTTCGTTTTGGTCTCTGCTCTATTCGTTGTGGCCTCCCCACCCCTATTTCTGGGTTCTTTGTATTTTTCTTTTTTTAGAATATCCTGCAATACTTTCTGTAGGGTTGGATTGGTGGTTGCAAATTCCCCCAGTTCCTCTTTATCTTGGAAGCACCTCGTTTTTCCATCAATTTCCAGGGACAGTTGTGCAGGATATCTCAATCTTGGCTGTAGATTATTATCTTTCAAAGCTTGAATTATTTCTCCCCATGCTCTTCGTGATTTGATGGTTTGTGAAGAGAAATCTGCTGTAATTTTGATGGGTCTTCCCTTGTAAGTGATCTGTTTCTTGTCTCTTACAGCTTTTAATATTCTGTTCTTGTATTGAATTTCTGGAATTTTTATTATTATATGCCTGGGTGTTTCTCTGTTAGGGTTGTAGGTAGCTGGGGTCCTGTATGCCTCATACATTTGAGTATCTTTACCTTTTGCTAAATTAGGAAAATTCTCCTGGATTATTTCTGTAAGTAGCTTTTGTAGTTCACTTGTTTGTGTCCCTACTTCTTCTTTTATGTTCTTAATCCTTAAGTTATGGCTCCTCTTATCATCTTCTTGTCTTTGTATTATTGCTGTGTGTTTCTTTGTTATTTTTAAGAAGTTTTTCATTTCATTCTCCCATGTTTCAAGTCTGCCCTCCAATTCAGATAGTCTGTCCTTAGTTTCTTTCAAGCTGTTATGCCAGTCTTGGGTATACTTCTTGATTTCTTGATAGTCCCTTTGCACCTGCTTCACATACTCAATGCTTTCTCTGTTTTCTCCATCAAGCAATTCTCCCCTCTTTTTCTGTTCTTCCACTCCACCATCTGCTTTTTCCTGGGTGGTGCTTAGCATTTCTCTAACTATTCTGCATACTTCTAGCTTCAGGTCATTGATAACTTCATTCCTGAATTGGTCTATGAGGCTCTCTAAATGGCGCTTAATGTATATTGGTACAGTGTCCACTATTGCCTGATTCTCAGGATTGGGGGTCGAGGAGCCTTTTTTGTTGCTTCCCTTCCCCATATTTTCTGTTCCTTATAAAATGTAATCTTACACAGGAGGCCCGGCTTCCCTGCCTGTCAGCTACAGCTTGATCGAATTGCGCTGGCTAGTTGTTCCAGCTCACCGCTGCGCCCCAGGGAGTTGCGGAGGAGGCAGCCTACGCAGAAGTCGGTCGCTCCTCCGGGCCACCGTCAGGCTCTGGGATCTGGGCTAGGCCAGCCTAGGGAGTCCGCGAGCAGCGTCCCTCCGGCCAGGCACCTTTCACCAATCCCGTCCGAGAGGGAAATGCGCGGCTGCAGTTGCCACCGCGCCCTGCTCTTACAGGACTGCCCGCGCCCAGAAAATCCTCCGCTGGAGTCAGACTGCGGTAGGGAGTCAGTTCCTCGCTCACCTCGCCACCAGTCAGCCTTCCTTCCTGCCCGTCGCATTTCCGAGACCGTTCCCAGACGCCCGTTCCCAGAGCTCGGGGGTCGCGTCTCTCCTTGCTGAGCCGCTGTGGAGGTAGCCGGCCGCTGCGCGGCGGGAAATCCAAGCCGCGGTTTCCAATGGCGCGGAGTCGAGCCTCCACACCGAGATTTTTCTGTTCCTATTTTAGCGCCAGGACTGTATTCCAAGATGGATTCTCTCAGCCCAGTTCGTTCCTGAGTCAGCAGAGCATATCTCTACTGGTTCGTATCTCCTTAGTCCGCATCATTCCTGGCCTCTGAGCCGAGCCTTTAGAGAGCGTTCAGTAGTTGCTGTTGTCTGTCCGCCATGTTCTCCAGAGTCCTCTCGTGTTTGAGTTTTTTATTTTTGTTTTTGTTATACGGCTTTAGGGCTAGCAAATGTCACAGCTGCCCAGAAAAGAAATTTGCTGCTTTATTTTGGGTTCAGTCTCTCATCAGTAATTGCATCTTTAGGCATAGATAGCCAGAAAGCTTAGATCTTTGCAAGTTTTCATGATTATTTTTCTGATTAAAATCTACTATGGTTTTCATCTAGTACATGACTGAATCTTTGCTGGGCCCACTGGTTCTGAAAAGCACACCATGACCAACAGCATGTTTTCACTTCAAACTCAGCTTTGAGCTGGGAAATAACTATATTGCTGGGTTATAGGGCTTTTGTCCTCCAAAGGCCTCCTGTCAGGTTTTAGCCGTGACAGATGGCACAATCACACATGATATTTTGGGGAAAGCTCAATGTAGAGAGCAAAGGGAGCAGCTACAGAAACTAATGGGAGATGGCAACACACTGAGGGAGTCAGAGATATTGCATGATCCAGAGAGACATCTTCTCGCCCCTCAGTAGCCATTACCTCTAATAGTGACTCCTAAAAGAGTGATGCAACTTGTATTGTTCCTCCTCATCACAGAGGGAACACTCACCCATGCCAGAAAGCTCGAGATGACACTCAGTGAAGCTCAGCTAACATATTTAGGAGTGCTAGGATTATTTCCAAAAGATGAAAAATATTTCCAAAAGATGAGAAGTATAAAATAAAAGCAGCCTTTATTCTGAGAACACGGAGAGAGATGACCCGCACCCCCCACCGCTGGCGACCCGGAGATCTCTCCAGTGGACACGTGGTGTGGGGGCATGTAAATAGCCTCGGTTTGGGGTGGAACCTAAGGCGGGCATTAGGGATGTACAGGTAGCCCATTGGTCCTAGGTTTGGCACCATATGTAAATTTCCAGGGGTGGGAAGATGGCGCCACATGTAACTTCCTAGGGGCGGGGGAGATAGGGGCTTTCCTGGCTACAGTGTCCTGTCTGGGCCAAAACCCTTTCAAGGAGAACAAGGAACTTGACATCTCTTCTGCACTGCGTTTTGCTCTCTCTGCTCAGCATTGCGTACTTTCTCCAGTCTCTCACTACTCCAGCTGCATCTGAGGGAACTGATGACCTAGGCCCCCTCCCATTGTTCTTGGGATCTTATGGGTCATACAGTCAAGTGCCAAGACCTTCTCTTGTTTCTCTCCCACATCCAGGAGGTAGTCTTCCAACCCTTTGCCAAAGAGACCTACAAAATACCCTGCACTTCATAGGATTATTTTGCAAAGGATACAAACTGATTCTAATACTAGGGAACCTAAAATGTAATCATGGCCCACCTATTAGATTTAAACCTAAAATATGCCAAGTAATAAATGGAGCCCAGCCTAAATCCACAGTGGGTCAGATGGGACCCTGAGCCCACTGTGTGATCAGTCTTTGGCCCCTAGGTGTATATTTGGGGTGTGTATACAATACTTAGAAACTACAGAACTCTTATAATTCCCTGATTTATAAAATAAAAAACATTATGGTAAGAAAGACTAACCTCTATAGCTGCTCCCAACTTTGGCCAAGATGACAAATCAGAAATAGCACAATAGTCATTGTTCGATTGTTTGATCATTTTTCATGCCTAGATCTTGTAACCTGAACAACTGCTTCTAAGATAACAATATGCAATGTATCAACTAGTGTTGATTTATTTTTATTTCAAAATTTTGTATTATTTGTTTCCTTTTTTCTGTTTGCTTTTTTAAAATAAAAAAAAAAAAGAAAAAATAGCACAATAGTCCAGGTAAATTGTCAGAGTTTGGTGGCACTCTCAAAGATTAAGGCAAGAGGGGCTGGGGATTTAGCTCAGCAGCACAAGCGTCTGCCTTGCAAGCAGGCAGTCGTGAGTTCGATCCCTGGTACCGATAAAAACGAAAAAGACCAAAAAAAAAAAAAAAAAAGATTAAGGCAGGAAACTGTCCCCCAGAAAGCTAAATATACTCTGGAAGATAAGCATCTCCTTCACCAATGAATCATTTAAATTACTGCTGTTATTCTACATGTCATATCTTTAACAGATCAATAAATCTCCAACATTTGACATGTGACTTTTGATCATGAAAATGTACTTTTAGTCCCAATCAGGGAAAATGCGCCAAGAAGTTTTCATTTGCTTGGGATGAGAAGTAGTCTTGGCACTATGATAACCTTTTTGTCCTTTCCCAACATAGTTCAAAGATATCTTTATGTCTGAACATTCCACGGAATATCAGATTGCCCCACTGTATTGATGATATGAACCACAAAGAGAAGCAGTGCTGGGTAGAACTCTATGTATTTTACAGACAGCTCATAAGAGACTTAGGAATACTCTGACAATAAATGCTCTGACACATTTATTGAGTCTCAGAGGCTGAAGTCAATTTTTAAAAGATCTCCAAAAACAAGAGAAGATCCTGCAGCAGGTTCACCCACTTGACTACATGGCCCATAAGATCCCATGTGTGCAAAAGATATTCATGATAGATAAGGGTGGGCACCATCTATCCTGATAGATGAATTACAGCACATATCTCTAGGGATCTTTACAAAGGCCATGCCATGCATAGCAGATAACTACTTCCCATATGAAAAGCAGCTCCCAATATGCAACTGGGCCCTAGTCTACACTGAGTGTCTGACCACAGGACATACAGGACTGTGTGATCAGAGCTTCCCATTACAAACTAGATAGTGTCAGAGTCATTAAGTCATAGGGTAAGGCAGGCATCCCTAAAGTAATCTACATAGAGAGTTTGGCTTGTCTGTACTCACAATTTTAGGTCCCACTCAATTAAAGATCTTGCTTTCCTGTATTGCTCCCACAATCTTGTTTTGACTGATTTTACTCTGTTCTGTTCTGTTTGATAGTATCAAGTTAGGAGGTATAGGCAACTACTTTGAAGGCAATAAGATTCACTATGACGCCCATTCTATTACCTTCTTTTGAAGTCCTGTAATGTTTCCAATGTTTAGGTTTTATTGGTCTTGTTCTGTACTGTTTTATTCAATTTTATTATACCTAATGATAAGGCAATTCTTTTTAAGGTAGCAATAGGCATTATGGTAACCATTGTTGATTATCTTGTATTCTGTTTTTATATCATGTGGTATGTCCATCCTTTGTTTTGACTGACTGCTTTGTTTTGTCATATTTAATTTTATTCTCTTCCAAAAAAAAAGTAATAAGAACTATGGGAGTAATAAAACCCAAAATGTGTACATGTTGTTGTAAAAAAGGGAGGGAAAAAAGTGTTCTAAAGGATACAACTGCAAGAGTGTTTAGGTATGTTAAGATAGATGACCATATTACTAAGTTTTTGTTGGATCATTGAACACAACTGGTGGCAGTCTCACTGTTTGAATGTCCACTTTGTATGTTTTAATCCTGTAACTTGAACAACTATTTCTAAGATGATAATATGTAATCTATTAACTAGTGATTTCTTACTGAGTTTTTTTTTTGAAATTCTGTATTACTTGTACCCTTATACTGTTTTGTTATTTTTCCTTTAAATTAAAAAAAAATGAAGATCTTGCTTCTCTTCCACCAGGACTAGGGATATAGCAAGAGTTCCACAAAACCTAAAGTGTGGCTACCAGTTGTCATATTGAAATTTTCTTGACATATCAGTAGGCAGTGGTGAATTTATCATGTGACCCTGATTACCACAAGAGATGGTTGTTACCATGTAATAACACGATCGTACCACAAGGAGGATTATGAATTGCTTCTTAGTGTTCTGTGCTCAGAGATATCTATAACATGCAATTGCAGGAATTCCACCCAGAAACTGGAGATAAAAGTTTGAGTTACACATCCTTCAATATTTGAAGTGAGATTTTTGATCACAAAAAAAAAAAATGTACTTTCAGTCTCCATCAGCAAAAAGGCTCCAAGCCAAGAAGGTTTATTGGATAAATAACCTAAACCAACAAAAGTGCTTGCCAAAGAATTTAGGAGGAAAGGAGAGATGGCAGGTAGAATGGCCCTAGGGGAAGAAAATAATGACTATTACTAATGATTGCAGGACCCATTGCAACAGTCTAGACTGTGGCTTGTTGCCACAAATGTGTGTTTTAGATATTATGAACATTTCAACCAGTAGGCTTTTAGTAAAACAAATTAATCTCCATAATATGAGTGGACCTTACCCCCAAACAGTTGAAAACATTAAAAGCAAGGACTGAGTTTCACAAAGGAGAAAGAATTCTAAAAGAATGTAATAAGACAGTGTTCATTACCTGCAAGTTTAGAAATATTTCTTCGGGGGCTGGGGATTTAGCTCAGCGGCATAAACGCCTGCCTTGCAAGCAGGCAGTCGTGAGTTCGATCCCCGGGACCGATAAAAAGGAAAAACAAAACAAAACAAAACAAAACAAAAAGTAAAAAAAAAGAAATATTTCTTCAAGGCACACAAACAGTACTAACATTAGTTTCTCAACTTCATACTATTGACATTTCAAAGTGAAAAAATTCTTGTGGGGGACTCCCCTGCGTATTGTATGACAATACGCAGCAGTGCATCCCTGTACATTGTAGCAGCATTCCTGACTTCCATCCACTAAATGCCAATTGGGCCTTCAGGTAGTTTACAAAACTACAGCCCACCTGTGATCACCAGGATTGTCTTAAAAACAAGAAAAAATACATATACTGTACATAACATATATGCATATACAAATATATGTGTATATAAATATTTAAGGTATAGGTAGATAGAGACTAATAAGGTATATTTTTCATTGTTTACTTGGCTATTTTATAGTTTATCTGACAACTTACTTGAAGCAGAGGCAAACATTACCTCATCAGTGAGAGTCACAAGAAACTTTGTGTTAGCTTCCAGCACTGGGACAAAATACCTGAGAAAATCTACTTTAAGGAGGAAAGATTTATTTTGGCTCCTGGTTTCACAGATTTCAGTCCATGCTCAGTACTAATGCATTATCTTATGACTGCTTATTATGTGTGGGACGATTGCTTTAATAAGGTAATTTCCCTACTGGAGGTTTTAACTCATATGTTCCCAATGGATAATCACTGCTTTTCCTCTCTGAAAAATCAATAAAGTTAAATCATTGATAAGGGACAAAGTGGACACTTTCCTCACAGCTTTGAGCTGAGTAGGAACATCATGAGGGGCCTCTTGATTTCGCTAATCAGGGACTGTGTGCCTCATATGAAGTCTGAGGGTAAAACCATTAAGCATCTTGCTCAAGGAGTAAAAGACCAATGAATTTTGGGGGGCCTGGAAACACCAACAGACTGATTGGGTGGGAAACACAAGAAGGGGAATACTTCATGCTTGGTAGAGCCCTGGAGCAGGGTATGAGATCTAAACAAGAAAAGAAAAGATTCGATGGGAGACCCCTTAGTTACGGAAAAGGTTAAACTGTTTCCTAGTAGGAAATCGGGGTACATCACTACGTCCAATTCATCATGGGAAAGAACAAACATTTCATTCTGTATACACGAATCAATGGTAACAATCTTGTAGCTTGACTGTCATCAGAAAAGTAAGCAGTACTTGGTAAGTTCTGGTCCAGATGGTCCAAGAGGCTGTCTGTTCCATGGAAGGATTTTAAGATATACCCATCCCCAGGGTTAACAAAAGGAAAGAGAGAGGTTGGTCCCAAAAAAGGAGGTGTTAGATTTGGGGCTACCCTTACACTGCTCAGGACAAATTCTGGCAGACTCCTCTGTCATTGATGCAGGTTTTTACTCTTTTGCAGTCAGTGAATAACTATCACATAAATTAAAAATAAGCTAAACAAATAACATATAAAAGGTTTTTAAAAGTACAACAGTAATCAAGAAAATATAAGTTTTATACCATAAAACAGCGGTACACCTACTAGAATGAATAAAATTAGAAAGACTGATAATATCAAGTATTGTAAAGGATAGCAACAAGAACTTTCATGCACTGCTCTAGGAAGTATGAATGACTCAATCACAAGTGAGAAAGTGAAAGTGCACACACTCCATGACATCAATGCCACACGTAGCAATACACTCAAAGAAAACTGCATCAAAAAGCATGAACAAGGCTGGGATTTAGCTCAGTGGTATAAGCACCAGCCTGGCAAGTGCAAGGTCATGAGTTCGATCCTCGGTACAAAAAAAAGCATGAACAAGAAAAAATGTTCATGCATGACATGTGGAAACCCAAAAGTCCATCAACAGTATAGTACATAAGTAAATAAAAATGGCATATAGTAAACACAGAGGGATACTATCCAGAAATTAAAATTAACCACTTTTACAATAACATAATGTAACTCCTAAATACAATGTTAAGAGGAGAAAAAGTCATACGAAAAAGAAGACTTATTGTATCCGTCTACTTATACAAAGTTCAAAAACAAACAAAATTAATCTATAATGTTAAAAATCCCAAAGGATGGGGGCTGGGGATTTAGCTCAGCGGCATAAGCGCCTGCCTTGCAAGCAGGCAGTTGTGAGTTCGATCCCCGGTACCGATAAAAAGGAAAAAGACAAAAAAAAAATCCCAAAGGATTCCTATATATAGGAATATAGGATATATTTCCTATATCCTCCATCCACGTTTGGTGTGGATGGAAAATATAGGAAATAGGAAAGTAACACAAGATTGCTTCTGATGTGCTGTCTGAAGTAGTGATTCTGGGATAGACACAATGAGGTCACATCCTGGTGGGAGAAAAACTGAAAAGCACAACCAGGAGCTACAGGAGCAGAGAGACATTTATTATATCAAGTAAAGAGAGCACTGAAATTAATTTCCAAAGCAACATTCTCCCTAAACAAAGAAAGCAAGGGGCCTTTATTGGGGAAACTCATACATTCTCACTTAGGGGAGACTCATTGTCACATATAGAGGCAGGCGTTCAAGAAATGGCTAGACACATTTCTGGGTAGAGAATTTAGTATTATAATGAGCAAAGTTTAACTCTAGGTCACCTAAAAAAATGAGTTAGAGTGACTGGACGATTTTTGCTGGTTCCTTATAAGTTTCTCCAAAGAGCCTTAGCTGAAACCAAAAGACAAACAACATTGAAGGTGAGTTGGTAGTCTTTTAAGGGGGCAGCAACTTGGTTCTGTAAGTATATGAGCTTGCCCTAATATGGCTTGCTTTGCCCACTGTCTTAGTTACTTTTCTCTTGTTGCTGAAACAAAATACCCAACACCCAAAGTAAAAAGGGAAAGGTTTATTTAGTTTATTAGTTTTGTAAAGGTTTCAGTCCATATCAGCTGACTTTAAGGCAAGGTGGCACATGGCAGAGGGGCAATTACCCATGGTGGTGGAAGACACCCAAAGCAACAAGAAAAGAAGGGAAACAAAGCCTCTTGTCCCTTTTATAATATACAGGCTACCCATCGTAGAGCAGATGTAGTACTCACACCCTTAACCCTACCATTAGACCAAGACTCAAACATAAATTCTAGATTCAGTTCCTTCAAAAAGCCCATCCCACTCCCATGATCACATAGGGTTCTGGGGGACTATCCAAACATAATCCATAACATCTACCCACTAATAATTATGTGGATATATTCATTTTTTGATATTTTGCTGAGTTACACCATTACTATACTGTGTTTAAATGTTTGGATTTTTGTGGGTTTTTTAAAGTTGATTTTTACTTAGTGCTAAGTATACTGAGTTATCTAATTGCTACTTAATACTTAACTCTTATTTTTAATGGCTCCTCTTTTTCAATCATTCAACTTTGTCATATTTTTATAAGATATATTTTAGATATAGTCTTTTTGACTATTCCAGTTAATCACAAAGGAAGGTTTTTACCTGCCTAGGAATGTTGACCCAGTAACTTTTCTTCGTGAATTACCACTATGCCTGCCATTTATGGAGTTCTCATAGGCTATTACCTTTTAGTAGCCTATCTTTCCATTTTTCATTAGCTAATTTTACCATTTTTATCTCAGTTATCTCCTTTCTCCCACAAGGATGTTGAATTTAATTGGGCATAAACACTACTGCTAAAAGAAATATAGCTAACACCTGGCCTGGTTTATATTCCAGTCTGTCTTATCATAAGATCTTAAAAAACATCATCTTCAATTTCCATTATAACGAGACAATTATTTTTCCACCATTTTTCCCCTTAAAGAGTACTGTTTATATTAAATTAACAGTTTCTCTAATTTCATATTTTACTCAATTTTTTCAGACAGGTTAGAAGTTCTACAATAGAGTACCTTCATTTTTTTATGCTCATATTTCACTATTTTATCCACAAAACCTTAAATGATAAAAGTATTCTTTGCTTTGCACCACATTACACACTCACAAAACGCAATACCAAAATAGGCCAGTGAATACATAAGTTTTATTCAAACAGTGTTATGTCTTTTAAAGCAACCTTCAAGAGTGCATTATGTCAAATTTTAAAAAAAAATTTTTAAAAAGAGTACATTATGTCATAAAATCAGCAAATGTTTTATTACAGGTGATAATGTGACTGAGACTCACAGGAGAAAATGATTTCCTCTCACAGACATTTTATAAGTTTTTGCTGTAAGATTACTTTTGTCTTCTCCATCTTCTTGTCCATATTCTTCTTTCACTCTGGAATTAGGACTATATTTCCAGTAAGCCCCTGCTGATCAGATATGCTGCTAAGCATTTAATATCCTGCTTAATAATCTGTGACTCAGGAATGAAACAGGAGAATCATTTCTCTCACTGGCATAGCTTGGCTTTTCTTGCCTGTATCTATTTGCTATACTGTTGATTGGCCTTGTGACACCCTGAGTGATCAGTTATTATTACTGTACTACAAACTACTCCAAAAGTCATTGGCATAAAACAACAATAGTGTTATTCTCATGGACTCTGTGGTTCAGGAATTCACATAAGGCATAGCAGGAGTGGTTGGCCTTAGCATATAAAGTCTGACACCTCACCTGTGAAGACTCAAAAGCTGAGTCCTGCCATAGAGGCAGGAATCACCTCTCAGCATCTTTATTCATACATCTGACAGCTGTTTCTGGCTGTCTTTGACCTCACCTCTATCAGTAGGAAACCTATACATGGTTTTTCCATTTTACTGCCTGGGTGAGCTTTGACTTCCTCATAGCTCAGGGAACAGATTCTAATTATGAGCATTTCAAAATAATAAGGTAGAGAATGTAACATTTTTATGACCCAAAAATGGAAATCATATTGTTTGAAGCAGTCTTTAACCACCCATTTGTGTTCAAGGGAAGGGACACACATTCGACCTATTGATGGGGCACGAGAAGTCTCTAGAAGGTTATGTGAACCTGAGGTGATGTTGCAGCCAACTTTGTGAAATGCAGTCTGCCTAAAACAAAATCCTACCAATCCTGACTTCATAGCCTACATCTTGCAGTTTCTCTCAAATTTGTGGAATTTTACCTATATTATTTCTAACAACCCAGCTAGTAATCCTGATGATGATGGCAATACTGACAGTTACCAAATCTATGAAATCTCTGTGCTGTGAACTTCTTTAAGAGATTTAAACTTATTAGTCTTCATAATAATCCTATCAACAGATACTATTGTTATCCACATTTTACAGGAAACTGAGACAGATGAGAATTGCCTGACTCTCTTCCCATGCAGGCTGGAGGAGGACATGGCCCAATCCGTGGTTACTGCATCCCCACCACTTTTGCTTTACTTCATCACCTCTCAACTGACCTGAACAACTTGCCTCAGGATCTGTTATTTAGTGGCACTGTCCCAGTTGCTCCAATGACAAGAGTACTGCTTGGCTGTTGATCGCAGTGCCCTTCCCTGACTCTTCAGAAGCTACTGCCTCCCCTTTGAAGAAGGAGTTGGAGTGATGCTGGCTAAGATCAGGGAGAGGAGAACCAGGCCCATTGTTAACATCCCCAATCTTTCCAAGCCCCAGTTAGTTGTGGAGAATGTAGAAAGACTTCCAGAAGATTCCCTAATTTCAGCCCTGCCATTTTTTTTCTGAGACTTGACAGCTGTCAAACAGCTTATATGGTCCCACTCTCTTATTGAATGGCTACCATGATAGCTGCCACTATCCTAAAAGCCCCCACTGCCAACCTCCCCGCCCCTCACCCTCACCCTCACTCTGCCCATGTGATTGATTCATGCAGTTGAATCAGTCAAAGGCCCTCAGCCCCATCAGCAGACCTGGATTTGAACAAATCAAAGGCCTGCATTTGGACCAGTTACAGATCTTCAGCATCTATGTAAGCAGCACTTTCCCCACACAATTGTGGTTCAACAAGGAGGGCTTCCTCCAATGAACTGACCCACACATGCTGCAGTATAGGCAGTGTTAAAATACAGGCTCACTTTGGTGGTCCTATAAACCTAACTGTTTATTTCTCAGGTAGTGTTGGCTCCAAAGGTCCCATGTACTCAGAACTGTAATCCTTAGAAGTGTGGATAGAGCAGTCATTTCAAAAGAAAGAGCAAAGGGGGGCTGGAGATTTAGCTCAGTGGCATAAGCGCCTCCCTTGCAAGTGTGTGGTTGTGAGTTTAATCCCTGGTATCAATAAAAAACAAAAAGACAAAAAAAATTTTAAAAAGAAAGAGCAACAAACACTAGCCCAAGTGTTCCAGAGATCAGCAGCCAATGAAGCTGGGCAGCAGACACCAGCACCCAGCAGAGTCAACCTATTGTGTCTGGCATAAGCCAGAATCATGTAGCAGTGACTGGCAGAAGCAGGAACCAGCACCTGACTGTGTCAACCGCTGGCATCCAGCATTGTCTAGTGTCAATCTGTTGATAACAGGGCTGCTAACACAGCTGCACTTTACCAATTCATGATTTCCATCTTAATAAAGCAAAAGAACCCTCAACTGATTGGCAATAAAACTTAAGACAGAAGAAGTTAAGAACATTTCTCAAAGGCATACAACTATATGAATAAAGATCTGTAATTTGAGCCCAGGAAATCTCTTTCCAAGTTCTACACTCTTAATCACTCACTATTCTTGCATTTACTCAGTAAATAGTCATTAAACATCTACAGAATGAAAGCATTCTTCAATACTCAAGGGCAAAGCAATGAAAAAAGCAGATAAAATTCCTGCTGCTGGAGAATTTGCATTCTAGAAAGAGGAGGCAAATGACATATATATATACATCACATCATAAAAATGTACATATATAACATTGGGCAAGAAATGACAGGAAACATAAAGATGATAGAAAGGTCCAGAAGAGAGGGAGAGAACTAACTACAAGTATGCTGGTCAAATGCCCTCTCATAACATATTGGATTAGAGAACTAAAGTGTGAGAGAGCCATATGAGCATTTGAAAAAATAGCATTTAAGTAGAGGAACAGAAACCAGGATGAGCCAGAAGCAGGCTTATCCAACTCAGCAAAAGGCTTAGTAAGACTAGCCAGAAGGAGAGTGATAATGTCACCAGGAAGCTTGATCCTAACACTGCAAAGAATCAGCAACACTTACTCCTAGGTTCTTTTTGTCTGAGATGAAAGAGTTCAGACAAGCCATATAGGTAGTCACATGGAATATAGGTAGAGATTATTACAAAATGATAGATTTCAGAGCAAGAGAGAGAACACACCTTGAGGCATGAAGATGGGCAAGTATCAAGATGGCAAGTACCTTGAATAAGGTCTTAGGCTACATTTATATAATTAAATGTATCTCAAAATAAATATTATTTCTTTCCTCCAAAGTCATTGCTTTTTTACTAAGAACATGGGCTCTGTTGACCAACTTCATAGGAAAGAAGGGAGGCTGGGAATTTAGCTCAGTGGCACAAGCGCCTGCTTGGCAAGTGTGAGATTATGAGTTCAATCCCCGGTACCAAAAAAAAAAAAAGAAAAAAGAAAAAAAGGTGGGGGGGAGACGGTTCCTGGTCACTCTACAGGCAGAATGTTTCCATTTAGTTCGTTTTAATCCCCTACCCACGATTTGCATTCATTTTCATGGGCCTTGGACATTACCAGCATGCTCAGATGAGGTTGCATTCTCTTGGGCTAAAGTTTCAAACCACAGTTTGTCAGGTTTTCTCTACAGCTAATTTTAAAAATGAAGAGAAAAAAACTATGCCTTGTTGGTTTTCATGCAGCCTTGAGTTACCTGTCTCCAAGCCTACTAATGTCTAAATTTCTCCCTCACAATATGTGCTGAGGTCATAGAAAAATGGAAGAGTGGATTACTGTGGATCCTGAAGGTCACTGTAAAGATTTTAGGCTTGGACTCTGGAGTTCTGGGACTGACAGCACCATCTGTTCCAGAGGCTGGGCGGCCTGGGGTGAGTGTTCCCACACCATCCCCCAAACCCAGCTAGTTTGGGATCTTCCCTAGGCCGCAGACAGGGAACTTCACAGCTTCCTGTTGCACTGGACCAGCTCAGCAGGTCTTGAGACAGCTTTCCCCACCCCATGATCCTCTCTCAATCCAGGAAACTGGGTGGCCAGAGTCCCAGGAGCTGAGAGCATAGAAGAGGATTTCCAACAGGCCCTGGGGAAGCCTTAGAATAACACTTAAACACAGAAATATAGGGAAATGACAAAACGAAAGGCCAAATTACAATCTCAAACCTCCAGCCCATCCCAAGAAACTTTAGGAACTATGTACAAAGAAGAAAATATATGCCATACACCTGAAATATTGGACATAATAGCAACTGAAATAAACAAGCAACTCCAGGAAGCTTTAAAGGAATTCAAACTAGAAATAATCTCCCAGGTAAAAGAATAAATGATAAAAGAAATGAAAGAGATGCTGAACATATCTAAAGAAGACACAGTTAAAAAATTGGAGGAACTAAACAAAAACGTAAAATCCCTAAATGAACAATATAGAAACAAACAGAATACATACAGCAGATGCAAAGAGATATACAGGAAATAAAAAATTCCATTGAAAGTTGTAAAAACCGCCTCAATGAAAATGAAGATAGAATTTCAGACCTTGAAGACAAGATTGCAGCTAGTGAACAGGAAAGGAAAGATCTTTTAAAAATAACAAGAAATCAGAAAATAACAATTCAATAGCTGCAAGATGATGCAAAGAAAAACAACATAAGATTGATAGGGATAAAAGAAAAAGAAGGGAACAACATAAAGGATGTCAAGAGGATATTTAGAGAAGTAATAGCTGAAATTTTCTCAAACATGAGATTAGGAACTGATATCAGGATCAGAGAAGTATATAGAACTCCAAATAGCCATAACCAAAATAAAACTACACCCAGACATATAATAATCACCATCCCAGAAATCCAACAAAAGAATAGAATATTAAAAGCTGTCAGAGAGAAAAGACAGATCATCTATAAAGTAAAATCTCTCAGAATCAGAGCAGACAAACAATAAAGTCAAGAAGAGCATGGAATGAAGTATGTCAGAGCCTAAAGAAAAATGATTTCCAACCTAGACTGATGTACCCTGAAAAACTGTCCTTCAAAATGGATGGAGAAATAAAATACTTCCATGACAAAGAACAGCTGAAGAACTTCATGTTCACCAAGCCAACCCTGCAAATACTGAAAGGCATTTTAGATACACTTAGAAAAAAAACCACTGACCGGAGCCGCGGGAGACAGGAGACCAAACTCGAGCAGGATCAGCTCTCAAACTTTATTGCGTACAGCGAACCGGATCTGACAAGGTCCGCCACCCTCAGTGTTGATTCCTCTTCCGCCGTTGGGGGCAGGAACAACCTCTTATAAGGGGAAGCAGTATCCAATCACAGAGAAGCGCGCCTAACAAGCTGATAGGCTAGCGTCACGGGTAACTGGGCAGATATGACAATTTGGCGGGCTTGTTCAGGCCGGGAAGAACCCGGAAGCAGGAAATGGGCGCCATCATAGGCGGCTTCCCACATCTCCCCCTTTTTTATTTATTAAAATAGGATGGTCTGTGGGTCCCTCCAAGGTGTCTATGACCTTGTTGCTGTTAGACACCTAGGAGTGGGCCTACCTTGTAGGCCGAGGCATGAGAGAATGTAGAGGTCTATACCCTGCTGTGCATCACCCTATTTTGTGCATATCCTTGCGCCAGGACCATGCTCAAGGTGAGTGGTTCATTTTTTCGCAGGGCCAGGCTTTTGTGAACCGAACCTGGATGCATATAGACATTCATTCCTGGCTTCCCCCCAACCTTTGGGGCGGACGGCACTGCAGTACCCTTGGTCTCGCATCTCAATGCCAATAATTTGACTCCAGAAGGGACCCCTGGCCTTATAGGCCATGTATATCTGAGTGGAGCCTGTCTTAGGTTGACCGGGAGGGCTTTTCCCGTCTTACCTGTCATTGGCTTGCCCACTCAGCTCTTATAGCTGATGTTCTGCAATGTGAAGGAGATATGCGGCGGCCTGCTGGCCTGATGGGCCACCTGCTGCCATTTGCATGGCTGCCATGGCTGTGATCTTAACCTGCTGCTGAGTTTGTATGAGGCGATCTAACAAGCATTTGATAACCACAAGCCCTACTAGGATAGCCATGGCAATTAGGATCCAAAAAGAGGTAATTGTGGGACAGAAGGAAGAGAAATGGAGGGTCGACCGGAGTTAAGCGGGTGGGTCATAATCAAGGACTGTTTGATTGATGGTGTAAACCCTGGGTGAGGTGGGCGAGGCCGCCGAAAAAGGTGCCAATGTAGGCGGGTGGTGCCAAGGACCCCAAAGATATTATGGTGGTTCTGTGGAATCTGAGCATATCACAGGGGTGATTAATAGGAACCCACAGAATAGAAAAAACTCCAAACCAGACATTTTAGTTTGTAGATGGTCTCGGGCGCTGAGCGTCGGTCCCAGAAGGGTCGAGTTGACTTGTGTCCGCGGGCTTATCCTCCTGTGCTTTATCAGGAACTGGTGGGGAGTTTACTGCTCGCGTCAATCTTTCCGGGACCCACAGCGGTTCGCGACCTGGTTCCTGTGGGAAAACACAAACCGCACCTCGGGTCCAGCTAACCACTGGATCCGGGCCCATCCATTGTCCTGTAAGGACATCTTTCCATCTAACCAGCCCTTTGTCGGTTGGGGACGGATTGCTATGTTCCATGGCAGGGGAATGATTATTGTGGTTTAAATTGAGAAAATTTATGGTAAAGAGTGCCAATGATATTCTTCCTTTGGGCGTTAGGCCGTGGCCTATCCCCTCTTTTTGCTTTTGTAAGACACCCTTGAGTGTCCGATGTGCCCGTTCAATGATGCCTTGTCCTTGAGGGTTATATGGAATGCCATGCTTAAGGACAACATCCATTTGTTGACAGAATGTTACAAAAGTTTTGCTGGTGTAAGCAGGACCATTGTCTGTTTTTAATATATTGGGCTTTCCCCAAGCAGCCCAGGCTGCAAGACAATGATTAATAGCATAGGTGGCCCTTTCTCCAGGTTCTGCCGAAGCAAACATAACCTGAGAAGCGGTGTCAACCGAAACATGTACATATTTTTCCGAATTCTGGGATGTGTGTTTGCCAAATATGATTGGGGCGCAGTCCTCTCGGGTTAACACCAATAGATTGTTGAGGTGAAGAGATCACACAGACCTGCCAATGCCTCTAAAAGCGCCATGGTAAATGGCGCATTGGGCCCATAAGCTGAAACTGCGTCCTTGATAGCTTTAAGTTGTTTAATTTCTAAGGGCTACCGGGAATGCATGGAGACCGGAACACTCAAAGGGAAGCCGCGACCATACCCTCTGGTGGAAGGAACGTCCTCCTCCCTCCCCAGATGGGGGCGCAGAAGGCAACCCAGGAAGTAGCTCTCCCTCTAACCAGGGCGGTGCCATAGGTTGTGGGCGCCCTCTGGCGGCCACGGGTGGAGGTGGCAGCCCAGGGAGCAACTCCTCTTCCGGCCACGGCGGTGCAGTGGGGCCTGGCGCCCTGAAAGGGGCGATCGTGGGTCGCGAACTTGCCAAAGGGCGGAAGGGCTTAAGCTCCTCCCGTAAGGCGGAGTAGCTCGGGCAGGGTGGTGTTTGGTTCCCCTTTTTATCTTCCCGAGCCCTGAATTCCTCTTTAAGCTGTGCAGGAGGGTCCTGTTTAGCGAAGACAACCTCCTCTTCTGAACCTTCCGAATCAGAATCAGAATTAGAGCCCTGAGGGTCCTCCGGAGACCCACAATCGGCAGTGGCTCCGGGCTCCTCTGAGCATTCCGATCGAGCTCTATCAAAAGCCTGTCGGGCTGTATTAGGGAAGCGAAAGCAAAACAGATGCAAAGGGAAAAGAAAAGAAAAAAAAACCGACGTCCACTCGTGTGGCGCTCAAAATCTGTTAGGTGCGTCCACCCAACCCAGGTGACCCAGTACTCACCTGTCCCGGGAACCGCTGTATCTCACGTAGCTGATCAGGGTGAAGAGAAGAGGTGCTCGCGGCCTTCCGTTGTTATTGGGCCAGGTCCTCCGTCGTACCGCAGGCGACAGCAATCGCACCTCCCGGCCGAAGAGGCACGTCGCTGAGTCTTTTACCTTTTTCCCCGTACGGGCCACCAGATGACCGGAGCCGCGGGAGACAGGAGACCAAACTCGAGCAGGATCAGCTCTCAAACTTTATTGCGTACAGCGAACCGGATCTGACAAGGTCCGCCACCCTCAGTGTTGATTCCTCTTCCGCCGTTGGGGGCAGGAACAACCTCTTATAAGGGGAAGCAGTATCCAATCACAGAGAAGCACGCCTAACAAGCTGATAGGCTAGCGTCACGGGTAACTGGGCAGATATGACAATTTGGCGGGCTTGTTCAGGCCGGGAAGAACCTGGAAGCAGGAAATGGGCGCCATCATAGGCGGCTTCCCACAAACCACTAAACAAAGCAGACAATTAAACAGAACAGAAAGATAAAGATGCAACAGCAGAAAGGTAACATGTCAACAATAAACCAACATATAACAGTTATAACCATTAATGTAAATGGTCTCAATGCACCAATTAAAAAAAACAGACTGGCAGAATGGATCAAGAAGGATACTCACAGACTGAAAGTCAAAGGATGGAAAATAATTTTTCATATAACAGGAACCCAAAAAAAAGCAAGCGTAGTTATTCTGTTTGCAGACAATGTGAACTTCAAACCAATAAAATCAGAAAGATAAAGAAGGTCATTACATGCTGGTTAGGGGAAAACTTCAATAGGAAGAGATAACAATCTTAAAAATATATGCACCAAATTCCAGAGCACCCGGTTATATAAAACAAGTATTAACAGAAATGAAAAGCCAAATTAGTAGTAACACAATTATAACAGTGGACCTTAACACACCATTGACACCAAGGGACAGATCAACCAAACAGAAAATCAGCAAAGAAATAACAGAACTGAATCACACCTGTGAACAAATGGACTTGATAGATACACACAGAGTGTTCCATCCAACAACATCAGAATACACATTTTTCTCAGCTGTACATGGGTCATTCTCTAAAATATATCATATATTAACTCACAGAACATATTTAAGTAAGTGCAAAAGAGTTGAAATTATCCCTTGCATGTTATCGGATCATAGCGCCATGAAATTAGAAATTAATGATAAAAGATACTGCAAAAACCCCACAAGCACATGGAAACTGAATAACACACTCTTGAGTAATCAGTGGGTCACAGGGGAAATTAAAGAAGAAATTAAACAATACTTACAAGCCAACAAAAACACAAATACAACTTACCAGAATCTGTGGGATGCAATGAAAGCAGTCCTCAGAGGAAAATTTGTTGCACTGAGTTCCCGTATCAGGAAAATAGAACGAACACAAATAAATAACCTGATGTTACACCTCAAACATCTAGAAAAAGAAGAGCAAGTCAAGCTCAAAGCCAAAAGAATGGAAGAAATTATAAAAGTCAGAGCAGAAATTAATGCAATAGAGACTAAGAAAACAATTCAAAGAATCAATGAATCAAAGATTTGGTTCTTTGCAAGAATAAATAAAATTGGTAAGCCCTAGCCAACCTTATTTTTAAAAGGGAAGAAAAAGTGCAAATTCATGCAATAAGGAATGAAAAAGGTGAAATCACTACAGATTCTAGAAATACAGATGCCCATTTTTGGATTGGACCTTCGAATTTTGAGGGTCTGATTTTTTAAAATTCTTTGTATGTTTTAGACAGAAGTACTTCGTGTGAGGGACAGTTCACTGAGATTTTTTCCCAGTTTGTGGGTTTTCTTTTTACTATACTGGAGATTTCTTTTGACTTTAAAAAGCAGAAACTTTTTAATAAGACATGATCCCAGTTATTGATTCTGGGAAGTATTTCCCATGTGGTTTGATTCCTGTTCATGAATTCTCTACCTACTCCTATGTCTTCAAGGTTTTTACCCAATTTGTCTTCCAATAGATTTAGTGTTTCTGTTTTAATATTCAGATCTTTGATCCATTTAGATTTTAATTTAGTACATGGTGATAGGCATGGGTCTAGTTTTAGTTTTTGGCATATAGAGAGCCAGTTTTTCCTACACCATTTGTTAAAGAGACTGTCCTTCCAGTGAACATGTGTGGCCCTTTTATCAAAGATAAGATGGTTGAGTGTGTTTGTAGTGGTGGTTCTATCTTCTGATCTATTCCATTGATCTTCAGCTCTGTTTATATTCTAGTACCATGTTGATTTTACTACAGTTGCGTTGTAGTAAAACTTCAAATCATAGATTGTGATGCCTTCTGCCTTGCCTTTGCTGCTTAGAACTGTCTTTGCTATTCTAGGTCTCTTCTCACTCCAGATGAATTTTAGGAGTGATTTCTCTAGATCTATGAAGTATGTTGATGGTATTTTTATTGGGATTGCATTGAATCTCTATAAGAGTTTTGGGAGAATAGCCATTTTCACAATATTTATTCTTCCTATCCATGAGCAAAGGATGTCTTTCCACCTTCTGAGATCCTCTTCAGTTTCTTTTTTCAGTGTATTATAATTTTCCTTGTATAGTGATTTCTTACTGTTATTTTTTTTGAAATTCTGTATTACTTGTACCCTTTTTCTGTTTTGTTTTGTTTTGTTTTTCCCTTTAAATAAAAAAAAAGATTTTAGTCTTTGCTCTGAAACCAGAGTCCACTAAAGGACTGTGAGTAGAGGAGTACAATGATATAAGTTTTCATAAGGATTACTCTACCTACAGTATGGAGGGTAAGAAAGCAAGAACTGGAAAGAGAAAACCAATATGTAAATCTTATAATAATGGGGCTTCCTTGAACCATGTGGTAACTGTTATAGAGTGGACAAGAAGCCTAATTATGGATTTACTGTACTTATGGATTTATTTTAGAGATGGATCCAGCAGTAACTATGGGAGAAGAAAAGAAAGGAGACATCAGTGCTGACTTCAAATTTTTTATCTGAATAACTGTGATATAGGAGATAGGGCATGGCAAAGCTGGCTGGAAAAGTGGGTGGGACCCAACTGCAAGCCCCCAGGACAATGCGAGGACACCGTACGTAGAACATCTTTCAGGCTATCACTAGATGTAGATGGTATAAAAAAGACCAGACATTGTGAAAACCTTAATCATGACTCGTCACAATAGCTCACTCTGAATCTCCTAGACACAGGGTGCACTTTTATTTTTGCTTTTACCCTTTCTTTTGTTCTTCCCTTACCCTTCACTTCTCACCTTTAAAATGAACTTTTGGTACTGTTTTTGGCTTGTCGCATCCAATTCTTCATTTGAGACAAGAAGGACCTGGAATACTTTAGTTTGGTGACCCATTTTTAAACGAACCACCTGACAACTGGAAAATTTGCACTGCTGTTTCTGGAATTTTAGAGCAAAAGTTGCAGCTCCAGGAATCCCAACAGACCAGACTCTTCAACTCATGTTAAATTTAGATACCTTTCTATCAATCCACTAGAAAATATTGGCTAGGTTGTTTATGGTTAAGCTCGGAATTCAGGTAAAAGTTTCAGGCTAAAGTCAGAAATTCAGAATTCACTGGATATGATTTTAAAACATGAGATTCATACTAAAGAGTGTATATGGAGAAGCAAAGATAATGGCTGGAGCATTTTGATGTTTAGAGATGAAGGGCAGGAAACCAGGAAAGGAGACTAAGGAATGACTGAAGAGTAACTAAGTAGGAAGAGAAAGCATGCCCTGAGAACAAAGCAAAGAAAGTGCTTCAGCAAACCCTGCTGAGAGGCACAGTATGTGGAAGTCTAAGAAAAAGTCAATGAACTTTGCAAAATGGGGATCACTGACAAAAGCTGTTTCCACTGATGAAAAGAACCACTAAGCCGTAACTCTGTAGATGGAAGCAAACTTTCCTTCAAAACATTTATTTCCTTTTTAAAAGTTCTTCAAACCTGCACAAGCCTATAATCTTAGCACTCTATGAGGCTGAGGCAGCAGGACCATAAGTTCATGTGCAGCCCAGGCAACTTAGTTAAATGCTGTCTCAAAGAATTCTTTTTTTGAAGAGCTAGGAATGTATCTCAGTTGGAGCCTGTGATTCAATGCCTAGAACTGGGGGAAGAGTCTCAACTTTGAAGTCACTGTTCTAAGTAACAGCATATCACCCAAGCAATAATACTCTGACATCAGCATGGATATGAAGTCCTATGAATGGTCCATAAAGTGTCTTAGTTTATCATCTTCTTCCTCACAGTCTACACCAGGTATCCTGAACTCCTCAATTCTGCCTCCATGCTACTGGATACAACCTCATCCTAGTGTTCCAGGGAGCCTATCCAGATCCAAACCAGATACTGGGACCATGGCTGCCTCTTACTTATAGAGAATCTAAGTTTTGTAAGGACTCACGGGTTTTCTCTCCTCCTGTCTTGCTTTGGTCATCCCCTTTTACTGTCATTTTGTTCTACCCCATCATCTCCTTCTGTAGCAAAGACCTCAGTGAGATATCTCAGTGGTGTAATGACTTTCTAGATTCAACAAAAATGTCATTCTGGTTCTGATTAGGTCTCCAGTGGATGAAACTGGTCAGTGTTGACCTACAGAGGATAAAATGGATCAACTATGTCTTTCTTTCTAGGAAATAACTCAGCTTGCACAATTGCTAAACAATGTAAGAAAATGTGAGATTTTCAATATAAGAAAAAGTGGGAAAAGGCCAAGGAAGAGCCATCTTTGATCACTGCCTCAACTGTCTGTCATGCACAGGCATGCACATACATGTGCATGCATCCATATAAATATCAGGGGATTTCCAGGCTGCCTAATCTCCACATTTACTACCATTAGTGCCTCCTTTAATATGATCTCATGACAATACACCATCACTCTACTAGAGTGAAGGAAGATAAGCAGACCCAGACCTCAAAATCCCTGTACAGAGAATATGAGAAGCAGCATCCTCCCTGCACAGGGATATCCAGCCTGACATTCCTTATAAGCCCTCTGGTCAGGTCTCTAGGGCTTTCTTTCTCAGGATTCAGCATTCCTCTACCTACACTGTCTCCTCTATTACAAACTCATGTGCAACTGAGAAGTCTAGGGGTGGGGGCACTCTGGCAAATGGAGACAGCTTTCCCCATAATTTCAGAGAGTTGTGCTAGGATGAGAAAAAACAAACCCAGGAAAAGTCTTCTGGTGGCCATTTTGCAGACCAAGACTAGAAGAATCTAGAAAGAACCTGAGGTGCTTCCTTTGAGTGGTTGGGAAATGGAATGTGTAAGACTAGTGCAGCCTCTCAAGGTAGAAGAAGAGCTTCTATGTTGAACAGATTCCTTCTGGTCTAGTTTTGCCAAAGATATCTCCATCTCTGTCTCTGTCTGTCTATCTATCTGTCTGTCTCTCTCTCTTTCTCTCTCTGTCTCTGTCTCTGTCTGTCTCTCTTTCTCTCTCTCTCTCTCTCTCTACCTCTCCAGCACTACTGATACAGCATACACAAGAGCAATCTTCTGAGCCCCTTTCTCAGTCACTGCCCTAGAAACTAAAAATAGAACAATCTCATGAGCAACCATCTCCAAAGCAGGTCTCGGCTAAGTGCAGGAGAGGGTCTAATGCTGGAGCTGAGAAAATATCAGCTTCTTAGTCAAGCTCCACACAGAACAGATGCCTGAAAAGAGCTAACTGGTGAGGATGTATGTGGAAATCTATACAGCACTTGGAGAGGTGCTGGTATCTCCATAGAGAACAAGAATTAGAGGATGCAGCTTTTAGCCTGATACCCTGGGCTGAGAGCAGACTTCCAATAGCATTCCTCACAGAACTGGAGAAAACAATCTTAAAATTTATATGGAACAAGTAGAGGGCCAGAATACTAAAAGCAATCCTGGTCAACAAGATTAAAGCAGGAAGCATCACAATCCTAGATTTCAAGTCATATAGCAAATCTATAGAAACTGAGGATAGCATGGAATTGACAGAAAAGCAGACATGTGGATCAATGGAACAGAACAGAGGGTGCAAAAACAACATCACATAGATTCAGCCATCTGATCTTTGCAAAGGGTCCAAAACACTGGAGGAAAAATAGTCTCTTTAACAAGTAGTGTTCAGAAAATTGGAAGACAATCGAGGCCCACATGTTGTCCCATGTACTAAACTAAAATCAAAGTGGATCAGAGACCTTAATATTAAAATATTTTGCTGTCTTCCATCACCATGAGTGGTTGCCCCTCTGCCAAGGCATCACCCTGCCTTGAAGATAGCTGATTATGGACTGAAATCTCTACAAACTGTGAGCTAAATAAACCTTTCCCCCTTTATCTTTGGGCATTGGGTATTTTGTCACAGCAACAACAAAAAAAAGTAAGATAAATGGATAAAGAAAATGTGGGCAAATCAGCACCACGTGTGGGCTGCTGCAAGGAAAGCCAAATGCAAACATTTCCCCATGAGTCAGCATCATTCCTAGACTTCAGGCGGAAAAAAACAAGAAATAACCAAGAAGCAAGCCCTCCCTGGAAATCAGCATGTGCGGGCCACTGGGTGCCAGACACCAGCCTTTTCCTGTGAGTCAGTGTCATTTGTGGACTGCAGAGGAAGAGAACAAGAAGTCACCAAGCAAGCCTCCCTTGAATCAGTGCCACGTGCGGGCAACTGAGAGGAGAGCCAGATGCCAGCCTTTTCCCATGAGTCAGCACCATTTGTGCACTGTGGGGAGAGAGAACAAGAAATCAACAAGAAGCAAGCCCTCCCTATGAACCAGCACCATGTGCAGGCTGCTGTGGGGACAGCCAGATACCAGCCCCTTCCAGCACACAGGCTAGGAAACAAGAAGAGCCAACTCTCCCCACCCCACCCCCCATTAAAAGAGACTGGCTGATCCGAAGAAACACAGGCTGCAATGATGGCTATTGAGGTAGAGTACAATTTAATGCTTGTAGTGCTTAGTGTTCCACTGACATTTCAATTCTAAACCTAGTGGTGTATCATCTATTCAGAGGATGGCAATATGCAGTGTAGCATCTATGGGGGAATCTCCTTCTGAGGATGGTGGCCATTGTTGATACCCTATTGTCTTGTTTTGAAGGCCTGTATCATTCTCATTATTATGTTGGATTGGGTTTTGTTCTGTTTTGTTTTGTTTGATTTTATTGTATCCGATGGCATAGGCAGCTATTTCAAAGATAACAAGACATATTATGGTAGCCATTTTGTATTTACTATTAGCTTGTTTTGAAGTCCTTTATTGCATTCATTGTTTTGTTTTTGTGGGTTCTATTCTGTTCTGTTTTGTTTGATTTTTACTGTGTCTGAAGCTATCTGCAGCTATTTTAAAGGCAGCAGGAGACATTATGATAATCATTGTTGATTTCCTATTGCTTTGAATCTGTGTCACTTGCACTGGTTTGTTTTGGTTGGCTTTGTTGTTTTATTTGCTTGGTTTTATTCACTTTAAAGTAAATTTTTTTTTAATTTTTTAAAAAAGAAAATGTGGTATTTATACATAGTGGAATATTACACTCTGCTGTAAAGAAGGACATACTTGAGTCATTTGTAGGAAACAAAGGCACCTTGAGATCATAACGTTAAGTGAAATAAATCCAACCCACAAGTTTAAGTATTACATATTTTCTTTTATATTAGAAGTCTACAGTATAAATTAAAGACCAAAGAAAAGATAGATCATAGGAAATAGGGAGATAGGATTTTGTAAAAAAGAAAGGGACTGAAAAATAAAAATGGGAAAGGGGGCCAAGAGATGCAGAAAGGAGTAGGAAAAGGAAGGGAAGGGGATGAAAAAGAATTAAGATATGAGGGCAGGGATTTAGCCCAGTGGCATAAATGCCTGCCTGGCAAGCATGAGGTTGAGTTTGATCCCTGTACCACAAAAAAAAAAAAAAAAAAAAGAATTAAGATACATTATATACATGCACTAACTCCCCACAATGAATGTAATCATTATGTACTGCAAACACATACTAATAAATAAAATAAAAATATAAAAAGGCGGAGAGAAAGATATTGAGGTATTCCAGTATCTTGCATTCTCATTTTTCTTCAGGATTTGGCTGGTTGGTGCTATCATATTCTCATCAGAAACTACGTGAGATGATGATCATGTAAACATCATCCAGCAAGAAATATCATAGTCTGAGAGAAGTCCCAGAAACCTGTCCAAATAAAAATGAAGCAGGAGGCATTTGCACAAAGGAGGCACTGGCAAGGGGTAGCAGCAAACCTCATTCTGTCATGCCCTGGCCAAGCTGAAAGGAGCAGCCTGGGTGCCTCCCTGAGTCTGACTTCCACCTGCTCCACAGAGATGTCTGACCACCCCCACCCCCAGGGACTGTGTTCTGTTCCTCTGCTGTTTCAGGAAGCAGCTGTGGCAGAAATAGTCTCAGGTCAGTGAGATCTGTGATTGCTGCACACTAAGAAGGAATTTTTCACCTTCCCACAGAGCAAAGAAGCTATGCTTGCTCCTACACCCAGATACACAGAAAGCTTATCTTGCTTCCTGTCTCAAATTTGAAAGTTTAAACTACCAAAATGTCAGAAAAACAGTGAAAGCTGCAGTTTAACCAAAATACTTGTTGTTAGAGAGACTAAAGAAAAAGAGAAAAATTGACCCACCTATCCCCAGAATCCAGAAAATGAAGCAGTTTGAACAGTTTGGTGAAAAGCTAACATACTCAGGCACAGCCTATTCCCATCAGCCTCCTTGAAGAGGTGGCAGGGGTTTCTGTGATCATAGCCTTGTCCCTAAAGGTAATGGGCCTGAAGCTCTTGAGAGGATTCCCTTCCCACCTCATAACGATACTTATGGAGCTTCATCTCCATGAATTTATGGTTTAAAGGGTGTCTGATTTAGTGGAACCCTCTCTACTTAGTTTGTACCACCACAGTTCATTGAAAGGAGGACAGGGGAGAAAGGAAAGGGTTGTCAGTTACTAGGGGTGTGCTTAAATTGATTAGGAGTTCCTTCATCCCTTGGACATCCAACTAGGTTTCCACAATGGAGAAAACTGAGTAGAGACCATTTGGCCTAGGAGTAGACACGTGAGCTAAGCCTGGGAATTCAAAACTCTCACTTTGCCACAATGATTGGTTCACAGATGGTATGTAACCCAAACCAGTCCAACAACAGTCAATTGTGAGATTTTTTGCTAGGATTAAGAGACATAAGAAATAAAAGCAAAGAATCTGACTCCCTCTAGAGGGGGTAAATCTTTCTGAAAATGAAGTCAACTACTTTTAAAAAAAGCTGAGAGTAAGAAAGATGTGGATTCCTCACATTATATGAGCACCTTCACATAATGATGAATCAAGTCAGTAAGTTTTTGCTGTACCACCTGGTACATCTTCCCTTCTCAATACGTCTTTTTCTCCCTGCAGTGTAAATGTCAGCTTTTATCCATAAAATCAACTTTGTTCTTTTGTATCTAAATAATGGCCTAGAAAGTAGGGATTCACATGCAACAGCAAGGTTTTGTTGAGAAAATACTGAGAAAAAATTGAGCACAAAATTGATCGCATAAATCAGCAAATAAAAAAGAAAAACAGTTTGATATTTCAGCAGTTTCCCATTGTACAGGTTGCTATTGACGCTATAGGTTAATATTAAAGGGAACTGGGGAGGACAAAACTAGATTAAAAATGCTGCCTGGATTAAAACTAGATTAAAAATGCTCCTCTCTGAGAAGGAGCTCAGCTGTAAGCAAAAACATACAGAAGGGGCATACAAAAAGAACAAGGATTTTTAATAGAGAAACAAGATACTGCCATGACAAAGAACAACTAAAGAAATTCACGTACACCAAACCAACTCTGGAAAGAGTGTTGAAAGACATACTAGATACAGATAAAAATGACCACAATCCCCAGAACAACAGAAATAAGCCAACAGGTAGGACAAGCAATTAAACAAAGAGGAAAAGCAGAAAGCAAACAACTGGAACATAACATGGCAAAGTTGAGCCAGTACATATCAATTATATCCATAAATGTAAATGGCCTCAATTCACCTATCAAAAGAAATAGGTTGACAGAATGGATCAATAAACATGATCCCATCATATACTGCCTGACCCAAAAGGAAACTCATAGATTAAAAATCAAAGGGTGGAAAACAGTACTCCATGCAACAAAAACCCAGAAAAAAGCAGAGGTAACTATTCTATTTGCAGACAATGTGAACTTCAAACCTAAAATGATTAAAAGAGATAAAGAAGGCCACTGCATACTCATTAGTGGAAAAATCAAGAGAAAGAACTAACAATTATAAATATATATGCACCAAATACAGGAGCATCCAACTATATAAGACAAATACTAATGGCCTGAAAAGCCAAATACACAAGAACACAATTATAACAGGGGACCTTAATATCCCATTGTCACAAAGAGATAGATCAACTAGACAAAAGGTCAGCAAAGAAATAATAGAACTGAATCATACCTGTGAGCAATTGGACATAGTAGATGTCTACAGAGTCATCCACCCAGTCACATCAAAATACACATTCTTCTCAGCCGCACATGGAACATTCTCCAAAATACACCATATATTATCCCATAAAACATTCTTAAGTAAATCCAAAGGTATTGAAATTATCCCATGTGTAATATCTGACCATAGCAACACTGAAATTGGAAATTAATGGCAAAGGAAATGGCAAAACCTTCATAAATACATGGAAATTAAATAACAACCTTCTGAACAACCAGTGGGCTACAGATAAAATTAAAGAAGAAATAAAGCAATACCTACAATTCAATGAAAATGCAGAAACAACATACTGCAATCTATGGGATGCAATGAAAGCAGTCTTAAGAGCAAAATATACAGCAATAAGTTGTCATATCAAGAAAACAGAGCATGCACAAATAAACCACCTAATACTTTATCTCAAGCTCCTAAAAAAAGAGCAAGTTAAACCCAAAGCTCATAGAAGAGAGTAAATTGTAAAGATTAGGGCAGAAATTAATACAACTGAAACTAAAAAAAATACAAATAATTAATGAATCAAAAAGCTAGTTTTTTGAGAGAATAAACAAAATTGACAAACCTCTAGCTAATCAAGAAAAAAAAAAAAACCCAAATTCATGCCATAAGGGCTAAAAGGGGGGAAATCACTACAAATCCCACGGAAATTCAAAAGATCATAAATACCTACTTTAAAAATCTCTGCTTACATAGAGTAGAAAACAGAGGAAATGGACAAATTTCTAGAAACATATGAACTACCAAAGCTTAACCAAGAAGATATAGCAATTTTGAATAATCCAACATCAGCTATTGAAATTGAAAATGTAATTAAAAACTTATCAACAGGTGCTGATGGATTCACAGCTGAATTCTAAAAGAAATTTAAAGATTTGATGCCAATACTCCTTAAACTCAGCAATGAAATTGAAAAGGAAGCAATCCTCCCTAAATCATTCCTGGAGGCAAGTTATTACTCTCATACCAAAACCAGAGAAAGATCCAACCAAAAAGGAGAACTATAGGCCATTTTCACTAATGAACATTGATGCAAAGATCCTCAATAAAATATTGGCAAATAGTATGCAGTAAATCATCAAGAAGAGATTATACATCATGACCACTAGTGGGATTCATTCCAGGAATGTAGGGATGGTTTAACATACACAAAACAATAAATATAATACGCCACATTAAGCGAGCCAAAAACAAACCACATGATCATCTCAACAGAAGCAGAAAAAGATGACAAGGTCCAACACATGTTCATGATTTAAAAAAAAAAAAAAAAAACCTTCAGAAACTCAAAATACATGGTGTCTACCTCAATCTCATACAGGCCATCTATGACAAACCAACAGCCAACCTTATACTAAATGGACCAAAGCTGAAAGCTTTCACACTAAAACCAGGAAGAAGACAAGGATGTCCACTATCACCACTCCTATTCAATATAGTCTTGGAAATACTAGCCAGGGCAATCAGACAAGAGAGAGAAATAAAAGGAATAAAGATAGGAAAGGAAGAAAAACTATCACTATTTGCAGATGACATGATACTCTATATAGAAGACCCAAAAAACTCTATTAAAAGACTACTAAAGGTAATACACAAATTCAGCAATGTAGCTGGATACAAAGTCAGTGCTCAAAAATCAACAGCCTTCCTGTACCAAACAAAATTGTGTTTCACAATAGCATCTAAAAAAATAAAATACTGGGGCTGGGGATTTAGCTCAGCGGCATAAGCGCCTGCCTTGTAAGCAGGCAGTCGTGAGTTCGATCCCTGGTACCAATAAAAACAAAAAAGACAAAAAATAAATAAATAAATAAAATACTTAGGAATCAACCTATCCAAGAATGTAAAAGACCTATAATCTGAGAATTATGCTATGCTAATTAAGGAGATTGAAGAGGATATTAGAAAATAAAAGGATATTCCTTGCTCTTGGCTAGGAAGAACCAACATTGTGAAAATGGCCATATTCCCAAAACTGTTACACAGATTTAATGCAATCCAAATCAAAATACCATTGACATACCTCACAGATCTAGAGAAAACATTCCTACAATTCATTTGGAAACAAAAGAGACCTAGAATATCAAAGGCAATTATAAGCAACAAAGGCAAGGCAGGAGGCATCTCAATTCCTCACTTGAAACTACACTACAAAGCCACAGTGATAAAATCCGCGTGGTACTGGCAAAGAAATAGACCTGAGGATCAGTGGAACAGATTAGAAAATGCAAACACAATTACAAAAACACTGGAAGCCTGTTTAAAAAATGGTATTGGAAAAATTGACTTTCCACATGCCTAAGACTGAAACTAGACCCATGCATATCACCATGCACAAAACTAAAGTCTAAATGGATCAAAGACCTAAATATTAGAACATAAACACTAAATCTACTGGAAGACAAGGGAGGTAGAAGTCTTGGAGACATAGGGGTAGGCAGAGAATTCATGAACAAAACACAAACTGCACAGGAATCAACAACTGGGATCTCATATTATTGAAAAGTTTCTGCACTTCAAAAGAAATTACCAACAGAGTGAAAAGAAACCCATAGAATGGGAAAGAATTTTAGCCAGCAATCCCTCAGACAAAGGACTTATATCCAGAACATATAAAGAATTGAAAAACATCCAGCCCCCCAAATTCAAAGACACTCTCCAAAAATGGGCATCTGAGATGAACACACAGTTCTCAGATGAAGATACACAAATGGTAAATAAATACATGAAGAAATGTTCACCATCACTGGTCATTCGAGAAATGCAAATTAAAACAGCTTCAAGATTTCATCTCACTCCGGAAAGAATAGCTGCCATCAAGAAAACAACTGATAACAAATGTTGGTGAGGCTGCAGGGAGAAAAGGAACACTGCTCCATTGTTGGTGGAGTGTAGACTGGTGCAGCCACTATGGAAATCAGTATGGAGATTTCTCAGAAGACTAGGATTGGAAGTTCCATTCAACCCAGCTATTCCCCTCCTGGGTATTTTCCTAGAAAACCTGAAAAAGTCATGTCACAGTGATATGTGTGCATCTATGTTCATAGCAGCACAGTTTGTAATAGCTAAATCTTGGAAACAACCAAAATGTTCATCAACTGCAGAGTGGATGAAAAAGATGTAGTATTTTTATACAATGGAATATTACTCAGCTATTAAAAAAGATGATCTTGAGGCCTTCATAGGTAAATGGAGACAACTTGAGACTATCTTCATAAGTGAAATAAGAATCATATTTATAAATGTCACATTGTGTCACTAGTGTAAAGTAATAAGAACTGTAGGAATAATAAAACCCAAAATGTATAATTGCTATTGTAAAGAGAAAGGAATAGAAAGTGCTCTAGAAGATATAACTGCATGTACATTTAATTGTGAAAGATAGATTACCACATTATTAAGTTTTTACTGGATCATTGAACAGAACTGTTTGCAGTCTCACTGTTTAAATGTCCACTTTGTATGTTTTAATTTTGTAACTTGAACAACTATATCTAAGATAACAGTATGTAATTTATCAACTAGTGATTCGGTTTTTTTAATTCTATATTGTTGCTACCCTTTTTTCTGTTTTGCTTTTTTTTCCTCTAAATAATTTTTTTTAAAAAAGGATTGTGCCACAATTCCAAGGCATAACTGAGAGACTGCAAGCCTCTCAGAGAAGCCTTAATTGCTGCACAGATATTGTGATGGTTTTTTAAAATGCCCACAAATTATGTGACATTTCTGGCTTCAAAAGTCACAGCCAAGCTCCCCTACCCTCAGACTTACTGACTCACTTCTAAGAAATGGACTGTGGTAAAAAATACTGTACATAGCTGTAGAGACTAGCTCAGTTGTTCAAAGCTTTGAGGCTTCCCTCTCATTTTCACTCTCTTGGGTCACTCTCTGCCGGCAGTGAGAAGTCATGAAGTAATCATATTCAGAAATCTATAAGGTAAGAAAAAACCATCAAAGAAGGAAAGTTTTTGCCAATAGCCTATAAGTGAACCTTCCTGAAAAGGGTCCTCTGGCTGGCCCAAAACAAGTCTTCAGGTGACGGCAGCACTACCTGGCATTTTGACCGTGACCTCTTAAGAGACCCTGAACCATAACCACCTAGCTAAACTAATCCCATATTCCCAACCCACAGAAACTGTGTGGGAAAATAAATAGCATTATTGTTTCAAACTACTATGTTCTTTAGATAATCTGTTAACAGTAACATATAACCTAGTGCTAGACCATAGCAAATTGCATGGCAATGATGACAATGAGCAGCAACCCACAGTCAAGAGGCGAGCGTGAGGGGAGACTCATCAAGGTCCTCATATTATCTATGCTGTTGGCCAAAAAGCAAGACAAGCATTTCTTTTCACCCAGAGAACAACAAAGTAAGTGAAAGAGTTGCCGGCCCAGATGAAACACTGTAACCAGAAAAGGCTGCAGCTAAACTCCTCCCCCCGCTGCCCCCTATGCACTTGATTGTAATCCTATATCCCCATCCTTAAGGACCTGTGCGCCAATGAGATACCTGTACATCTCTAATGGCCTTTGGGGCACTGCCCTAAGCTTAGGCTATTTAGATTCCCCCACGCCACGTGTCCGGGGGAGTTCGCCAGAGAGAGTTCGCCAGAGAGAGAGAGCTCGCCAGACTCCAGCGCGCCAGTCTCCACTCCCCGTGTTCCCGGAGAGACCACAGCCCGGCCCCGGGCTCGGTGCAGAGATGCTGCGCCCCGGGGCCGGCGGCGGCGGGGGGCCCCCTCCCCGCATTCCCGGAATAAAGCCACTGCTGACCACTACTTTCACGGCCGTCCGCTCCATTTCTCCCACAGACTTCTCCTCTCCCTTCTCCCAAACCTAACAGATGGTGCCGTGACATCTCTGCCTTATGACTCACAGGTTGTCATGTTTTGTTGTCGAGTTTGATTCTTAATTTCTCACATTCTATTAATGATCATTTCTATAGCAGGAGTCCCTAACACGATTGCCTACAGACTCCAACATCATATATACCAGAGTCAAGCCTTACCTACCTACCTTTTAACTTTTATGCTTTCATAGGGGGGAGTAAACACCTCTCATAACTTCACTCCTCCTAATCCCACGTTTATTTTTCAGAATTCTGCCTTGCCACCTCAACGTCACCCTGATAAAATACCATCTCAAAACCAAAGTCACCTTCCTATCTACCTCACCTGGGTCCTTAAATATAATAGTGCCATGTCTCCTAATAACATTATGTCTCTTTGTTTTTCCAGTCTGACATACATACATTCACCAGTGAAGTTGTCCTGGCTAAAACACCTGGCATCAGTGTCTACCTGGGCATCAACCTTCATCCCGTCAAACTCCCCTAGACCCCAATACAGCGCCCTCAGCCAGCAGGAAGTAGTTACAGAGAGAGATCTTCGCCCCTTTTCCTAATAACCAGAAGACGGGATATGAAAGAGTTGCCGGCCCAGATGAAACACTGTAACCAGAAAAGGCTGCAGCTAAACTCCTCCCCCCGCTGCCCCCTATGCACTTGATTGTAATCCTATATCCCCATCCTTAAGGACCTGTGCACCAATGAGATACCTGTACATCTCTAATGGCCTTTGGGGCACTGCCCCTAAGCTTAGGCTATTTAGATTCCCCCACGCCACGTGTCCGGGGGAGTTCGCCAGAGAGAGTTCGCCAGAGAGAGAGAGAGCTCGCCAGACTCCAGCGTGCCAGTCTCCACTCCCCGTGTTCCCGGAGAGACCACAGCCCGGCCCCGGGCTCAGTGCAGAGATGCTGCGTCCCGGGGCCGGCGGCGGCGGGGGGCCCCCTCCCCGCATTCCCGGAATAAAGCCACCGCTGACCACTACTTTCACGGCCGTCCGCTCCATTTCTCCCACGGACTTCTCCTCTCCCTTCTCCCAAACCTAACAGTAAGAACTGTGGGAACCAAAATAAGAGGCCAAAACTCTATGCCCATAGACCTGGCTTGATCATATGTTATGGCTGATTCATTGTGTTAACTTGAGAAGTTTAGAAATTTAACTAAGAGACTTAGCAGGGAGCCAGGATCCTTACTTTGTAAATATCCTCAGCCTGTGAAAGAGGAAGGCACAGAGGTGGTATGAATGTTAACACCCACCCTGGGAGAGAGGGTAGCCTGCTTACAATATAAGGTAGAAGAGGTTTGTTCTCCCCTTTTTGCTCTCACTTTTTCTGTCTGCTGCCTTAAACTGTTGCCCCTATGCCATGCCATTCTGCCTTGGTGCCAGCAGGTTATGGACTGAAACCTCCACAAACTGTAAGCTAACTAAACATTCCTTCCTTCATTTCGGGTGTTGGGTATTTTGTCCCAGCAGTGAAAGAAAAGTAACTAAGACACCATCTGTGCCTTGGCTGATCTCAGTAGACACTATCCCATGGCCAAGAAATGAGAGCCTTCTGAGGAGGCACTGGTGACCAGATGACAATCACTGACCAAAGAACATACCACACCCAGGTATCTAGGTGTCAAAAGGAAAGAATAAGAACAAGTCTAAGAATTTACTCAAGAGAAAACTGAGAATAGGAGATGTTTTAAACTAGAAATGATAGTTAACTTTGTTGGGTTTAAGTGTATTCCACTACCAAGAAGAGACGTTTATGAACAACTTGTGTTTAAGTAAAGTTATATTTCAAAATAAAGTTGTATTTCAGAGTCATATTACGTAACCCAAACTTGAATTCACTATATAGCCCACAGTGGCTTCAAAATCATGGTGATCTCCTGCCTTAGCCTCTTGAGTACTGAAATTGCGGACATGTGCCACTATGTCCAGCTCAAAGTTATATGTTGCATATCTGAATATGACTATAAATTTTAAACTCACTACACATTTTTATTTACTATGAAGTATTTCAGACATACAAAAATATAAAGAAAAATAAAATGAACATCCATGTGCTCATCACCTAAAAAACAGGAAGTTCAAGTCTGTGAGGTACTCCTCCCTGATTGTATTAACTCTACAGGTAAACTTTATTCTGCTTTCTCATTAACATTTCCATACATTTCTTTTTACTTTCACTACAACCCTGTTTATCCCTGCAATTTAAAAAATCACTGTTTTTCTTCTTTTTAATCTCTAAATGAAAGCATTATATTGCAAGTACTTATCTAACAACTTCCTTTTTGCTTAACATACTTTTGGGAAAGTATCAGAATGCAAAAGGGTTTATGGTTAAGCCAGTCTCACGGTTGTTGCTGAAGATAAGCTAGGATGATGAGACATTAACTGGAGGTATTGGGGGATAGGGGATCTGATCAGATATTGAAGGTGACCAGATGTCAAAGGCACTGAGTACTTAATAAACTAAGATTGGATTTTACAAGGAATTAAAACAAATGGGTCAAATTTAACCAAGCAAAGAATTCCACTGAACTGTGAACAACTGGACACAGAGAAAGAAAAAAAAAAAAAAAACAGTAACTGAATTTACAACAGAGAAACCTGAAGAGAAGTAGAGCAGGAAGTCCCAGGACCTAGCTCTGAGAAATAGCAACATTTTAAGAATTTAAACACATCAAAGCAAGCGATTTAGATCCCAAGCAGTTAAGATAAAGGCCTAGAAGACAGTATCTTTCATGAGGCAAGAGACGCTTATTTCCAAAGGGCGTAAGAAACTGGTAAATCCCAGTGATTCTAAGAAAAAAACTTAAGTTTTAGATTTGGTACCACCTGGAAAATCCGTTTTCTTTTAGAGATGGAAATTGAGGAAGAGAGGACGAATCCAGACAGAGTGAACTGGGAAGCAGAAAACTGAAGCCACATTTAAAAATCTGGCTATTGTTGTAACCTATATATATTTTTTTTTTTTTTTAAACCCTCGTAAGTCTCGAGGCAAGAGAAAGATCAAAGGTAACTCTAAGCAGAATAGGATGTCTTCCTAATCTAAACTTGCTTGTTTGCAGGATACCTTACTTGTTTGCAGGACGTGCCTTCTGCAGAGGATGTTTGCCTAATCTAAACTTGCTTGTTAGCCCAACCCTTACCTGAACCTTGCTCTTCCGAAGAAATGTAACCGCCGTGTTCCTGTTCTGTAGTGCACTGCAAACCCACCCCCCCATCCACCGCATTGTGAGCCAGCAGACATTTGCGGTTTTACAAGATAAAAACCCTGCCCTTTAGCCGTTAGGGCGCAGTCTTCCATTATGGCTACTGGAGGCTGCGCTGCCAGGCCTGTGCTTTAATAAATGTTTTTCTTTCCAAATTATTTTCTCTGGCTCCTTTATACCTCGAGAAATGGACCACCCACAGCTGTGAAAGTGAAGTGCAAAAGATCATTTGCTGGAGTTATTTTAAAATGAGGGAAATTTCAGAACGTTTAAATGCCCACAGGAAGAAGCCAGAGCAGTGAGAAAATAAAATAGAACGAACAGAAAGACATCCAGAATACTGCTGACACACCAAACTAAATGCACATCCGGAATTCTGAGGCTTCAATAACTACAAATTTTAGGCACAGGATTTTGTGGCTTTGTTTCTTTGGAAGGATTTCTTGCCCCGTTACACCTACTCAGGGCCTTGCCCTATCTGCGGCCTCCCCCTCCTTCCGGGAAATGCACGACCAATCTCTAGAAACACTTCCGGGTCGCCAGGAAAGGCCACGCCCAGTCTCGAGACCACAGTTCCTGTTTGCAAAAGAAGCACCGCCCCAAAAGACTCATGCGCAGAAGGTCGTAAAGGGAGGCGAAAGAAAAGTTTTTTTGTATTTTGCGCAGGCGCATTGGGTTCCGTTCGCTATGCGGGTGCTAGTGGGTGAGGGCAGGCGGGAAAGAGTTGGGGGCGGACATAAGAGTTGGGATTGAAGGCCGGAAGTGCTTGCCCAAAGGGCACTGATGTTGACCGCCTCGCTTAAGAAGCTGACTCCCCCTATTTCCAGGGACTTGTGTCACCTCTGTGCTCAGGGAGGGGGAGAAGTGGGAGTCTGGAGGGATGGATAGCACCAGAGGAGGGGCGCACAAGCCGGGACGCAAAGCGCCTTCCTGCATACCGGAGTGTAAAGTGTTTGTATTTCCCGATCAGGTGGTGGGACGGGCTTCATTGGGACAGCCCTAACCCGGCTGCTAAAAGCCAAGGGCCACGAGGTGACGCTGATCTCCCGACAGCCGGGGACCGCTCAGATCACTTGGGTACGCCGTCTAGTGGGGAGTCAGAAGGGGGCGGGGACTGGGAGGGCGGCCTGGGCAGGGAGGCGGACAGTGCTATCTTTGGCAGGAGGAGCTCTCCAGGTCGGGGCTGCCGAGCTGCGATGCCGTGATCAACTTGGCTGGAGAGAACATCCTCAACCCTCTCCGAAGGTCAGATGGCGCCCAAAACGGGTATCCCTCAGAGCAGAGGGAGGTGAGGGTCCGACTCTGTTGAGGACCTGCGAGCTGTGGCTAATGGAGCTTCCAGATTGAGAACTAAAGCTATATCGCAGACTACTCGTCCCACCCACGCGCCCACCTTCTCTCCTACCCAGTCGACTTAATTCAGTCGAATTAAATTCTCAGGAATGGCCAAGAAAGATACCTCTTTTTTCTTCTGCAATAGACACTTTTTTTTTTTTTTTTTTGTCTTGAGACAGAGTCTCGCTATGCAGTTCAGGGTGGCCTTGTAGCCCAGCCTAGTCTCGAACTCACACAGTTCCTCCCACCTCAGCCTTCCCAGTGCTGGGATTACAGGTGTGAGCCACCACGCCCAGCAATAGACATGCTCTTTTGCAATGCCCAAGTTCTACTAGAAATTGGTGTAGAATAGGCCCTAGGGATAAAGGTACGTGTGCAAGTATGTAGTTAGTGATTTTTACCTCCTGTTTTTCTTGTAGGTGGAATGAAGCCTTCCAAAAAGAGGTTCTCAGCAGCCGCCTGGAGACCACCCAAATGCTGGCAAACGCCATCACAAAAGCCCCACAACCACCCCAGGCCTGGATTGTTGTCACAGGTGTAGGTATGCCCACAAACTACCAACCTCTCACATTAGCAGGGGGGAAAGAAGGTGCCACGGTGAGAGATAGCTCAGGGCTTTTAGCTATATACACCTGAGTGCTGATCTCTTCCAGACACAGTAACTCCTAGGTGCTCAATCCATGCACGTTTCTCCTGTCCTGTTTTCACTGAGAAGTAGAGACTCTCAGAGAAAGAGGCCTGAGTCCTAAGGAAAAGTCCACCTGTTCCCAAGTCCTGTGCTTACCACACCATAGTTCTTTAGTAACAGAGTCCCTAATTGTTGTTTGTCCCCTTTGGAACCAAACAGTTACACAGTAGACATACAAGAAAGTACTCAAAGTGTTTTAGACTTATTATATCATTTAATCCTTGCAACAACCCTATGAGGTAGGTACTATTGTCCCATTTTAAAGATGCACAAATTCCACACAGAAAAGTAATTTACCAAAAGTCACAAAGCTAAGAAATAGCAGAGCTGAAATTAAAACCCAAGCAGCCTGGCACCCAGGTTTCTGTTTCTAACCACTACAGTTTAGCAGCCTCTGGGTGTAGCCTGCAGACAAAGGAAAGGAGTTTACAAAAGAAGCCCGTCAGGTCATAGAGAAGCTCAAGGGGGAAATGTGCATAAAAATACCCAAGGACCACAAAGGGTGAGGCTAAATGGAACCCTGACCACAAAGGCCCAGGCAGGACCCAGCATAAATGAGCATTCTTCCACTGACAGCTTACTACCAGCCCAGCCTGACTGCAGAGTATGATGAAGACAGCCCAGGAGGAGATTTTGACTTCTTTTCCAACCTTGTGACCAAATGGGAAGCTGCAGCCAGGCTTCCAGGAGATTCTACACGACAGGTAGTGGTGCGCTCAGGTGAGAACCAAGTAACCTGGTAGCAGATGGTGGCGTGGCTTCACTGGGCTAGGGAGGGTGGAGTAGAACCAGGGGAGTTGTGCTTACAGAGAGTGAGAGGATGCTATCACTTCTGGAAAACCTGCAGAGGGGAGGATGGGAAGTCCCAAGGAGAGCCACATTCCTCAACTCTAGTACAAAGCAGAGTCCATGTGGGAAAAGAATAAAAAAGGGGAAACTATGAGGAATAGTCAGACTGCTTCCAAGCTGAGAGCCCTCCCTGTACAATACACCTCCCTATTCTAGGGATTGTGCTGGGCCATGGAGGTGGTGCCATTGGCCATATGCTCCTACCCTTCCGGCTGGGCCTGGGGGGCCCCATCGGCTCAGGCCGCCAATTCTTTCCCTGGATTCACATCAGGGACATGGCAGGAATCCTGATCCATGCCCTTGAAGCAAACCATGTGCAGGGAGTCCTCAATGGCGTGGCTCCAGCCTCCACCACTACCAATGCTGAGTTTGCTCAAGCCTTGGGCACTGCCCTGGGCCGCCCAGCCTTCATCCCTGTCCCCAGCACTGTGGTACAAGCTGTCTTTGGGCGGGAACGTGCCGTCATGCTGCTGGAGGGCCAGAAAGTGGTCCCCCGGCGAACACTGGCCACTGGGTACCAGTATTCCTTCCCAGAGCTGGGGGCTGCCTTAAAGGAAGTCGTAGCCTAAAGAAGCTCATGGCAGGGGCCTAGGCCTGTCCCCTGCCAGAGGCTCCCTGGTTAGGTACTGTGAACAGCCTCAGGTCAGATCTATCAGAAACTATCTGGTTCTTCAGGGTTCCTCTCCCATTCCTCTTTTCCCCATTGTTGTGTCAGATCCCGCACCCCTTATTTAACTAAGAAATTCTCCAGTCTCACAGCTGTATCTCATCAAGTTGGGAACTTAACCTCTTTGAGTCCCTGTAGGAAAATTTCTAAGTTTAGTTTCTCTGTATCACATTGTTGCCCCAAATCTTTGTGCTGTGTAGAGTACTCTGCAGCTTTGGCAATAAAGATAAATTATCTAACTGGTTCCAGCTCATGTTTTCTAGATTCTCCTAGAATTTATGCAAGGACTGTTGCTCTGTATTTTTCCCGGCATGGGTTTTTTGTTGCTGTTTTTGGGGGGTGGGGTGGAGTATACAGAATAAACTCAGAACCTCACACTTAGCAGGCAGGTGCCATGCCACTGAGCTACATCCCCAGTTCCCAGCACGAGGTTTTTTAATTACAGTAGCAACAGCTCTCCTCTTCCTTTCCCTTTTTGGTTCCTCTTTATCAAAAGGACTGATCACAAGTATAAAGCATGAAGTTATGATAAGGGTAAAGATTAGAAGATAGAACAAACAATGACCCATTTCCAGTGAGTTATGTGATGACCCTGCACATCTGTACACAAAGTACATGCCATCAGGAATGCTACCCCAAGAAGAAATGAGGCCCTACTATATATAGGTCAGCCTTCAGTCTGTGTCACCAAATACCAGTGAATTAAAAAGCAATCACAGGGCTAGGGATTTAGCTCAGTGGCCTAAGTGCTTGCCTGGCAAGTGCAAGATCGCAAGTTCAATTCCTGGTACCCCCCCCAAAAGCAATCACATTAGTCCCAGTTTATCAAACTGCAGCAGGACAAATCCAGCCCCTAGGATCTGCTCATCTAACTGGAGCCACTTCCATCCACAAGGCTCCTTAGTACAAAAGGGCAGAAGATCCCTCTGACCAAGTGTAGGTCCACCATCATGGAGACTGAAAAGGGCAGGGAGTCAGACATGGGCTACAAGTTCAACCCTATCAGGAAAAAATAAGTGCCAAGTATTCATCTGGGACCCTTTTCATCTACCTAAAGTGTGATGTCTGCCACAATTTAACCAAAAGTAGTTCATTAGCCAGTACTTTAGACCATCTTATCCAGTCCTATTTCTTCCCAGGGCACTATGGATTGCTTGAGTCACTGTCAACTCACTGACCAGCCTGTATCAACCATGCATACCTCCAGCCTGAGTCAATACCAACTAGCAATATAAAGCACCAGCAAGTAAAAGGGTAAAGACACTGGGTCCTGGGGACCCTCCCTCACTGTTCAGCTCTGCATGCTTGATTCCCTGCCATTCAGGGGAGAAGTCAGAGCCTAAAAAGGATCTTAATCTGGAATGTGCTATAGGACCCAAACAGAACAAAGCCAGGGGCACCTGTCCTGACCTCTCATCTGGCCTAAGACACTAGGAAGTTTACTGTCTCCAAGAATGATAGGTCTCCACAAAGATAGGATGATGTGGGCCTGAGGGAATGACCAGCTTCAAAGGTAACAGAAAAGCAACTACACTAGAGAAAGGACAACCAATGAATACTGTCCATGTAAGAAATGTGCTATCTTGCAGGTAATAGATTCTCAGCACTGAGAAAATTCAAGCAGATACAAGGCAATGACCTATAAGAATCAGCTCTGAGACAGGATGTCATGTGTGTTAGTGGAATTAGTGTGGTGCCCTGTCAGGTACATATACAAGCACACCTGTGCACACATGCACCATTTTCAAAGCGAAGTGCCTCAACTTATACCACTTAGGTCTTTGTAAAGAAAATGTTAGCTCAGATCACATTAAAATGTTAGCTCAGATCACATTAACATCATTGCAGAGCATGGCTTCATGGATTTGGTGAATATTCCCAGTGCTTCAACAAAAGGACCAAACCAGTGACATCCTGACATATCTGTTAATCTGTAAACAAACACTTGATGCAACAGGAGAGCTGCCAGTTATAGGAACCCTGAGAGTATTTTTGATAATGCAGTCACCCCTAACTTAACTATTTTATAAATGTGGGTTCTGAGAGCTTACCAAAAGGGATGCAGCCATTATTTGGCATGGCATTCTGAGGACACAGTGTGAAAATCTAAGGCGTGGAACCTGAACGTGAGTGACCCACGTCACTCTGAGAGCAAAGTTTTGGTCAGGAGCCTGTGCAGTCACAGGCAGACACACCTGAGACTTGGTCCAAGCACTTTTCCTCCAAGCTCTCCTCTGCATTCCCATGCCTTCCCCTGACAGGCACTCTTACTCTTGATTATAGGCTGGAGGACAAGCTGAGCAGCTCCATGAAAGCCACAGACAGCCACAGTGAGACTGGAAGCCAGTCACCCTCTGCCTAACATGACAGCCCCTCAAGAGGCCAGCATTCCTTCTGACATGCCCAGCCTGCAATTTCAATCTGTCCTCCCACAGAACAGCAGCCAGGGGGAGGAAAGTCCCAGTTTTTCTGCCAACCTTGGGTTACCCTAGCCTCTACCCCGACTCAGCCAGTGGTCCCAATCTCCATGATTTATCTTTTCTAGGAGCCCCCTATTTACAGAAAGCAAGATTGTTAAAGCAAGATTGGGAAGTTACAGGTGAGTGGAACCTGTTGAGAGCTGTTTGGAGTTCTGACTTGAGATTAGGTCACTTTCTGAACCTGTCCCCAAAATGACCGGACAAAAACTTTTCCTTCACTGGAATGCTCTTCCCGGTCCTTCCTTGACCCAAAGAACCATCTCAGAGTGACTCTAGGCCAGAGTCTGAGCAGCACAGGGACTCTCACGGAAGGTGCTGAGCTGGGGGAACCTGGAGCTAACAGGGCAGCAGTCACACAGGCGGGTAAGGCTCAAAAGTTGAGACTCAGCAGGGCCTCAGACAGTTGGTTAATGTCCCTGCAGTATGGTTCCCGCTGCAGGATGAAATCCACCTTGTGATCCTGGCCCCAGAACACCTCCAACAGCTGGCGCCGGAGCCGCTCTGTCTCGCGAGTCTTCCGAATGCCACCACTGCCTTTTTCCTCTTCCTTCCCCTGCTGCTGATTGCTGTGTCCTGAAAAGCCCTTGGAAGTAGGCTGAGCCTTAGAAGACACCTGTTTCCTGGAACAAAGAACAGGAAGAGCTCAAGAACATGCTGGAGGGAAATCAGACCTCAGTGGGCCTCTCCTCTCATAATTGCCCCCACCATCCTGATTCAGGGGCACAATCCTGAAGTTCCCAAATCTGGCCACAGAGTGGCAGTGTCGACCCACTTCTGAAGAAGAGACTGGCACTTCTGAAACCCAAAGAACCCTGCCACAATTAAAATGTAGGGTCCTAAATTAATCTTTTAGTGGTCCAGCAAAGGGCGTGCTGAGCACAATAAGCCATCATTACAAGCAACCATCTTCCCAACAACTCCATCAAACATACTGACTGAGAGAGACAAGAAACAGGAATTTCCCTTCCAATCAGGAAGTTTGTATCAGAATTCCCTGGGAAAATTTTAAAGACCAAGTCCAATGCATCCCAAAACTACAGCAGAATCAAGTTGGCCCAAACTGAGGTCACATGCCGACCTAGGTCTCCAGGCCTGCAAAGAACAGGGGACTAGGAATTCCCTGCAGAGTGAGCATTACCTGGCTGGCTTCTTCAGGAACTCATCCAGGGTGGGCCCGTTTCGACCCAGTGGGTCATCAGGAACCATGAAGAGGTTTCCCACAAAAGTGAAGGGCAACAGGCTAGATAAGGAAAGAAAAAGTGTCACAGAAGGGCACTTGCTCACCTAGACAGCTGAGACCAATGCCACCAGAAACTACTGGCTACCATCCCTTGAAGCAACTTCAAGCCCCTTTCCAGAGTTCTCACCCAGTGGCCAGAGAAGAGCTGGTTTTAGAGAAAGGTCTGAATCCGTGCCCTATTCTCAAGGGAGAGCTCCCTCACCGCTCTCTGATGATTGCCATCCACTTGTCAGACTCCTCCGCCAGGTCCCGGAACTGGTCATTGGAGACAATGATTCCACTGGTCTCTTCAGCCAACTTCAGCATGAACCTGTCTCAAAAGCCACAGCAACCATAAACCCCCACCCCCAAAGGATGCTACTAAATCCTTCAACCTGTTTGTAGTGATGGAGATCTGGCTCTCCATGTCACCTTAACCCAGCTACAGGTGACTAACTGAATACACGTGCCACTGAGTAGAAAAGAAAGATGAATCCAAAGTGGCCTCCCAATAGCATCCCACCAGCTCACAGCATTCCTCCACCCAACACTTGTGCCTCATCCCTGAGAGGCAACAAGGCTAGCTCTGACTCCATCTTCTACCCTAGCCCACCAGCACTCAGATCCAGTATCGGAGTGAAAAGTCTTCCACTCTGCCCCTTCTTTTCTAATCTCGTAATTGCCACAGTGATTCAAATATTACAATTGCTTATTGCATTGCCGTCTAATTCATCCCTGCTCTAATCATTCACCACTCTGCAGTCCCTCTAACAAGAAAGCATGTTCTTCCTCTACACTGAGCTCCTCCACAGTTGCCCTTCACCTACCAAGTAAAGTCCTCATGCACGGCCTGGCAGCTGCAGCCTCTGAAATCTGGCTCCAAGCTACCCTTACAGCTTTCTCTCCCTGTATTCCCTAATGTGCCCTCAATTCCAGCCATAATCAATGATCAGATTACATCCTGCTCTCTAAACATGCCCTGTGCTGTCTGTCTTCCAAGTTTCTCAAACTACTCCCTCCATCTAGAAAGTGGTTCCCAAAACTTGCTGATGAACAGAATCACCAGGGGTGCTTTTTTAAAAATAGATGCCTGCCCCCAACTTTAGTAATTCTGATTCCCCAGGGAAAGATACATGCACGAAAGGATCCAGCTCCCACATCTTCCACTAACTATTCACAAACCCCTCCCGTCCGATAATACCCAAGTCCCAGGAGGGCTCCTGTCCCTCTGAGCTCCTATAGTATTGGATTTATAGGTTCTTTTGCCTCTTTGAAGTCAAGAATCAGACCTTGTTCTGTTTTTGTTCTGAAGACCAAGCACCTAGTAGTAAATGTACAGTTGGTGTTTAAGAGACACTGTGGTATCAAGGGAGCTAGGGATCAGGCTTAGGTGTGAGAAATGTCTAGTTCTGTGTTCCCAGTGGGAAACAAATTAAGGGGCTAATATATAAATGTATAAGGTATACATGTGGGATACAAGAAACATTCTCCAGTTAAGCATATCTTACTGCTACTGTATTATGTTGTATGTTCCACAGTATTCGCACAGCAAGGCCGCACTGTGCATATACTTAATCACTGTTAGGAGGCAAAATTTCCAATTTATATTGTGTTATCTGTACAATTTGCATTGTGTCCTACACAACTGCATAGGCACATTCTTTAAAATTCATTAAAACTGTCTCAGTCTTTAGTTTCCTCTATTTCAATGCTAGTAAGGAAAGTGTCCATACCTTGGAGGGAAATGTGAGAGCTAGACATAAAACAAAGTAGCACTGGGAGAAAGTGAACTGTCTTTTTGTAGAAAACCATTTACTTAGAAGAGGTATGAGTTAAGTATTTGAAAAGACAAGATCTGTCATCACTGTGGTTTGAAAAGAATAAAGAACTTGGGGCTGGGGATTTAGCTCAGCAGCGTAAATGCCTGCCTTGCAAGCAGGCAGTCGTGAGTTTGATCCCTGGTACCGATAAAAAGCAAAAGACAAAAAAAAAGAATAAAGAACTTGTGGTTATAAAATTTTTAATTGGTTCATTAGCTTTAAAATCTGCACATTTGCCACACCTTGTTTGCACACTGTGGCCAAAGTATGCCCTGCTTTTTTTTTTTTTTAAACCATCCTGCAGCAGTGAGGTCTGTGCTTTCTTTGTCAAGGTAGCTAACTGTTCTTACCCTCTATCTTCACATACCTGAAATAGAGGTAAGATTTGATGCAACACTTACGTAGGTCCATGTAAAGTGAAGAGGTAACACCATTGGACTCTTGCCTACTAACTTGTGTGAAGAAAGCACACATCTTAACTTCTTTTGTTAGTCACAAAGAGGGTGAATGAACAGAGGAGGGCATAGGGGTTAATTCACTAGGAGATGGACCCACATATGGTCTCAATAGTAATGCAATTGAAGACTCACATTCAGATCTTCCAGTTCTAAATCCAGTTCAAATAAACCATGTTCTACCCAGTCCTATTACTCAAAGATTGTGTTTCTTGGTTTTAATTTTTTTTTTTTTTTTTTTTTTTGTACTGGGGATTGAACTCAGGACCACACACCTGCCAGACAGGCGCTTAAGCCACTGAGCTAAATCCCCAGCTCTTACTTATTTGAATTGTTTACTATGGTTTTTCCATAATGTTGGGTGAATTTCTTTACATATTTGAAAATTTAAGATTGTAAGAAGGTACCTGTCAGCTGCTCATGTCACCAGCTTTCCCACTTTTCCGTTAAGCCAGTATTTTCTAAATAATAAGGTACTATATATACACTGTAGTGATGAAGGAAAAACTCTTTCCACCACCAAAGCTTACAGAGAGAGCAAACGACAAGAAGCTTCTACTGGGCTCTTTTAATATCAACCTAAAGCCAGTATTTTCTAAATAATAAGGTACTATATATACACTGTAGTTGATGAAGGAAAAACTCTTTCCACCACCAAAGCTTACAGAGAGAGCAAACAATGAGAAGCTTCTACTGGGCTCTTTTTAATATCAAGCCAGGGAGAAGCAAGTACCTGTCATCATAGGAGGAAATCCTCTTGCCATCCATGACTCTCGAGGGCGTGAGGGAAAGCAGGCTGAGTGAGTGTAGCTTTTGCAGGAAATGAATTTCTATTTTAAAAAAAGAAAAGAAACATAAACAGGGCTGCCCTCAAGATGGAATCAGAGACTACTCAGGACAAAGATGACCAGACCCAACTCACCTCTAACCTTGCCATCCTTACTGAAGCGCCACTGAGGTACAAAGACAGTTATGTCACGATGTCCACGGTCCCAGAAGTACTGAACAGCAATGGCAATGCCACGGCTAGAGAAGTAGTGCTGGAGGCCATGGCTGCAGTGGGAAAGGTCAGTGTGTGAGACCCAGAAAAGGGGTCTGGCAGGCTGGCTGCAGTGCCAGTCCTGCAGCACACATCCCCGAGGCAAACAAAGATGCCTGTCTCAACCCTCACCCCCAGGACTCTGAGTCCCAACAGTTACTCACACCATGGCCACATTGCTGCCATCGATGACAATATGACGGAGGTCTGGCTGGCCAGGCACATTGGCAAGGCACAGGGTAAAAGGATCCTGCAGGGCCTCTTGAAAACGCTGAGTGCCAGTCACCAAGTTGCCTCCACGGGTGCCCCGTTTCCCCGAAGATCCTCGACCTCGACCCTGCTGCTTATCTCCCCTGTCTCCTAGATCTCCGAGATCTCCACAGGGCCACGGGGGTTCAGGCGCAGGTGGGGGACTAGGCACTCTTGGAGGTGAGGCCTCCCCATTATGGAGCCGCTGGAGGAGAGAGGCTCCCCGGGACTGAGCTGACCTCTGACAAGGCCCCTGAGGACCAGGAGGCTCACCCTGGACACTAAATCCTCCTCTTTCCTGAGTCACCCCTTCCCCCGCCAAGGCCATTCCTTTCAGGCACCCCATGCCCCCTACCCCTCCACCTGCTGGCTGTGACCTGAAAGTTGCTTCTTTCTCCCAAGCCTCTTCCCCAAGTAGCTCCTTAAACCACAGATCCATCTCCCTGGGACCGCCCTGTTTCCCTATATTCTTCTCCATGGTATGACTGACTCCACTGGCCCCCTTTGACTCTCCCTGCCCTACACAGCCAGCATCCAGAGATTCCCTGCCTTCACTCAGGGGAGCTCTGACTCCCTGGTGCAGAACACCCAACGGCCCCTGCCCCATGAACGCCTCCTGCGCCAAACTCAGCAGCTCCTCCTGGACAGCCAAGGGCAGCTGCAGCAGGGCTTCTGTGTGGGCATCCTCCCTGGGCTGCAGCAGGGCAGAGAATTCCCTCAGCACTCCAGCATTCTGAGAAGTGGTGGGATACAAGCCTGTCTGTAAATCCCAGCTCAACCGCTCCACAAGCTCCTCTACGCGACTCTGAGCCATGACAAAGGCCTCAGTTAGTCCACTGATCATCAGTGAGCCGGGTACCCCAGGAACCAGGTGGGCTGATGTGCTCCAAACCAGGCAGTCAAGGAAGAAGCCCTGGGCTCCCACGAAGATGCAATGCAGTCTGGGTGGGTAGTGGATTGCATTCTGCAGTTCTGGGCTGCAGAGACCTTTCAGGTACTCCTGGAGGAAAGTCAGAAAAGGAAACTGCTGGAAGCTATTCCCTTCTGGTTCATTATTCTCCCATGAGCTCCAGAATGCCTGGAGTATTTAAGTGGTTAATGCTACTACTATCCCCACTTTACAGATAAGGAAACCGAAACTCTGGAACTCAAGACTGGCAGGTGGCAGTCAAACCAGAACCCTTGCTTAACACTGCGTCTCCCACCTCCCACTCCTACGCCTTCACACACACACACACACACACACACACACACACACACACACACATCCCCACAAGACTCTAGGCAAAATGAAACCAAAACGCCAGACACAGTGGGAAGTCCCTTAACAGGAGGAGCGCTGAGACTGCCAGTGCCCGCTTGATAGCCAAGGAGTGGAGATCCTCCCCAGGCACCTCCTCCGAGGCTGCCTCTGTGCGGGAGGACTTCCTGGCTCCCTGGAAGGACTGGGGAAAAGAGTTACCTTGGCTCTGCCGATGTTTTCCTTGGAGCCTTCCAGCTGCAGCCAGATGTGCGGGTTCTCTGGGCAGTCCTTGGGGAGGATGCACACCCCCACGCGGAAGATGCGCTCCAAATGGGCCTGCTCGGCCCGGACCTTGGCCTCTGCCTCTGCAGACACCGTAAAGCGGTCGGGAGGCGGGGAGCCAGCCCCCCAAGTAGGCATGGCTTCCTCCCCCAGTCCTGGAAGGGGAGAAGGCAATTCAGAGCCTCACAATCCCAGAAACCCAAATCCTTGCCTCGCAGTTCATACCAACAATCAACAGGTCACTCTGCTACAATTCTGGTAAACAACTTCAGGAGGTAACAAGCATCTGAATCCATCTCAGTGGTCAGAAAGGTGTCAGATCATCGGGATGCAGGCCCCTTCTCCCAAAGAAGTGACGGTAGGGGAAATGACCACAGCCCGGAGCAAGATGGGTAGGGGGCTCAGCTCGGTGTAGAAACCACAAGGAGTGGACCGGACAAAACAGCGCCTCGCCTCAAAAAACTGCAACCTTAGGGTCCAAGACGGCCCCTCCAAGACCAATCCTCAAAAGGGTGTGACTTGTCCCATTCCTAGGTCTGCCCATTTCTAGGCTCTGGCCACGCCCACCCCTGCCTCCCCTCCTCCAGCCCACCCCTGGCGCCCCACTAGGGCTCGGGTAGGGGCCGTCCCGCCCACAGCCGATCACGGCCTCAGCCCGGGCCGGGCCGCACTGCCCACCGCAGTCTCCCGCTCCTGGGCGCCGGGGACAGACGCGCCTACCCGCCTGGGCCGCCGGCTCGTCAGGAGGCCCCGGCTTTGCTTCGCCAGCGCCCCCGGCCCGGGGGACACTCGCGAGGGGCCCGAATCTGGGCGGGCCTTTCCGGGATCCTCGCCCAACGGGGACCTCTCTTTACATCTCAAACTGTGTTTTGAGTCACTTCCTGGCCTGGGGCGGAGTCAGCGCCGCTCCTCCCCAGCGAGGCCTGCGCTGCGCCGGCCTGGGTGTCGCCCCTGCCTGGCGCCGGCCCTGGCTCCGCCCGCGCTTGCCCGGGGGTCCTCGGCCTCGGAGTTCTGGGCCCGCCGCGCAGTTGTTTGTCAGGAAGCAAGGGCAACTTTCGTGAGGGTGTGGAAGAGCAAAGAGAAAAAAAGGACTGGTCCATGGTCACAGGGTAATGACCCTCGTGGCCCAAGCACTTTCTACCAAAAGAATTGTGGGGAGGACAAGGGTACCCCTTTCTTCTAACAAATGGAGAGATAGATCAGAGGAGAGCTGTTGACATATGAGGAAGCTTAAAGGAGAGCAGTGAGAAGGAGGAAGGAAGGGGCTGCGGGGTGAATTCCCACACATTGCACAACACACAGTTCCCTGTGGTGCCAGGACCGGTCTCTAGTACTGTGCCCTGCAGAAGTCCCTAGTACTGTGCCCTGCAGAAGTGCACCATGGAGCTCTGGAAGAGCCTTGCGGCCCGTCTTCATCCCTCTTCTCCCTCCCAGAGCCCAACTGCTGTCACTTCATGCTCTGCCAAGGAGGAGGGAACTGCCATGACAGCGGGAGTAACTGAGTGGGAGGCAAGGCTAGGACAGAGGTGTGGAGAGGAGAGGGAGGTGCAGTGGCCAGGTAGCAGGGAGACCCAGAAGGAGCGGTGGAGCAGGGTGAAGTTTGGGAAAACCGGAGGCAGAGTGGAAACCAAAGGTAGCAGAAAAGGGGCGGAAGGCAGGGGTATTTGTGGGTGGTGGGACATACAGTCATGCTGGGAGCGAAACGACCCTGGCTACCGCGTCCCCTACACAGCCTGTGGCTGCCCTTGGCCCTGGTGCTTCTGGCAGTGAGGGTGGGGTGGGCCCAGGAGGGATCAGAGCCTGTCCTGCTGGAAGGCGAATGCCTGGTGGTCTGTGAGCCTGGCCGAGCTGCTGCAGGAGGTCCCGGGGGCGCAGCTCTGGGAGAAGCACCCCCAGGAAGAGTGGCATTTGCTGCAGTCCGGAGCCACCATCATGAGCCAGCAGGGGAGATGGGCAATGGCACTGGTGGGGCCATCTACTTCGATCAGGTAATCCCCCTGCCTCATTCCAGAGAACCTATTAGAGATCTGAAATTGACATCCAAGCCCACTTTGCTGTCCCTCCCATGTTTTCCCATAAGACAGACACTGATCATTTCCCTTCCCTAAGGCTTCTTCTCTCTCTCTCTCTCTCTCTCTCTCTCTCTCTCTCACACACACACACACACACACACACACACACACACCTTACCCTTTCCTACTGTGTCACCTCTGTTCCCTTATTGTTCCCCTTACCCAAGCTTATCCTGATAAGCCACAGGAATCCCTCAGCCCCTCAAACAGAATCTGCTTCCCCTAGGTCCTGGTGAATGAGGGTGGTGGCTTTGACCGGGCCTCAGGTTCCTTTGTGGCTCCTGTCCGGGGAGTCTACAGCTTCCGATTCCATGTGGTGAAGGTGTACAACCGCCAGACCGTCCAGGTGATGAGAATGCTGGACCCCAGCTACCCAGGGGAGGGTGGGAGTACCAGCAGAGCCCAGCACTTCCCCAGACTGAGCATTCAATGAACCTGTGTGCTGGGGGCCAGGAGCAAGGAAGGAAAGACCCTACCTAGCAAAGTGGAGACCTACCTGGGAGAGTCCCTTACACCCCAGATTCCCTAGAGGAAGCCCTGGAGAAAGTGAGGGTCCTAAGCTAAGGGTTGGTGAATGGGTGCTAATTGGGCTCCCCTCCCCAGGTAAGCCTGATGCTGAACACATGGCCTGTCGTCTCAGCCTTTGCCAATGACCCTGATGTGACCCGGGAGGCAGCTACCAGCTCTGTGCTACTTCCCCTAGACCCTGGGGACCGCGTGTCCCTGCGCCTCCGTCGGGGGAATCTTCTGGGTGGCTGGAAATACTCAAGCTTCTCTGGCTTCCTCATCTTCCCACTCTGAAGGCCCAGGCCTTTCAAAGACAGAAATCACCCCACTACTGCTTTACCCTCCCTGCCCCCAAGACAGCATCCTTGGGGCAAGGGAAATCTGCAGGTTTGCTTGTATCCCACCTTCTTGCATGAAATCCTGTGTCAAACACGAAGATTAGAAGAGAAAGAAGAGAAAGAAGAGAGGAGAGGAAAGGAGAGGAGAGGAGAGGAGAGGAGAGGAGAGGAGAAAGAAGAGAAGGAGAAAGAGAAGAGGAGGCATCCGTTGACTGCCCCTTCTCATCCCACTGCTATGCACAGGTCCCCTCCCACCGCATTTCTTTGCTGCTGCGCTAGGCCCAGGACAAGGTTAGACAGGGAGGTCTACAGCACTACATTTCGTTCTCTTCTTCTCCTGCTCCTCCATCCCAGCTTCCTAATCAGTGCTATTTGGGGACAGGTGGACAGGCTCCCACAGGGGCCCAGATGGATTAGCATCAGAGTACCCTGCAGGTCCTTCCTGTGAGCAGTGCCAGCACTGTGGATCTCAGCCCACATTACCGTATGGTTGGTGCAGGAGGCTCAGCCTCAAGAGGAAGTATAGGTAGGAGCCTGTGACTGGTGAGGCAGCAAGGGCGCATGTGCTTAGACTGAACCTGCTGCATATTCTACATGACATAAAATATGGCAAATGTTTAAATTTTTTTAAAAATTTATTATAGTAAAAGACACGTTATTAATGTCTCTCAAAAAACCACCCCACACATACACAGAGACTACAAACACAGTCCATCATTCTTGCCTCTTTCTGAAGCAATTCTGGGCATCCTCTTTAGTGAACATCCTTAGTTGCACTGTCATAGCTCGTGTGATGTCCTGAATAATTGATTCAAGACATTTACTTTTCCCAGTTATTTTTTTTTTAACTCTGAGGAGAGCCAGAAGTTGCCTAGAGCCAGATTCAATGAGTATGGTAGATGAGAACATACTATGTGTTTTCAAGCCTGCCTTTCCATTGATTGAACTCAACAAGCTCACACTTGCCAGACTGGTGCTTGTGTCACTGAGCTAAATCCCCAGCCCAAAAGTGGACTTTTAGAACTGCTTCAGAAAGCAGGGAGGACAAGAGAAGAGAAGACATCTGATTTACTGCAATAATATTTTTTAATTTAAACATTTGCTGCATATTTTGATAAACCCTTGTGTACACTAGCCGTGACGATGCTGGCTGTCCATGTGTGCCAGATCCCAAATGGACTCTGCCCTCACCTTCCACCAGAGACTTGGGGGTGTGCGTTTACTCTGGCCACAAGTAGAACTGAGAGCTGGTGTACAAAGTTGGAGGTGGGGGTAGAAGGTCACACAGGGACCATGGAATACATGTGTCCTCTTGCTTAACCATCTCCTGGAACTGCTCCATCTTGAAAGTCTGAACTTCAATCACTTTATACTCTGCTGCCACTTCACCAGGCTTTCTCACTGAGTCACCTTCCCTGTACCTGTCCTAGCCTATCCCCAACACCTCACTCTTTCCCCTGATCTATGCTGTCATATTTTCCTCCTTAAGCTTCCTAGTACCTGAAATTCCATGATTCATCTCTTGAATTGCTTACCCGGCAATATCACAAATTCTGTCTCTCCTAGTCCCATTAGTCCAGCATGGATGCATCAATAGTAGTGGGTGAGACAGCAGAGGCTGACTAGAGGGAGAAGCAATTTGAACCAAGGGCTATAGATACAAGCAGGTATGGTATGCTGTAAAGAAAATATATGTGAAGCTATATAGTACAGTCAAATAAAAACAATAATATTGAAGTTAAATTGGAAATACCAGTGTAAATTTATGGCTCTAAAAATAGAGCAGGGTGTGCAGCTCAACAGTAGAGCACTTGCCTAGCATTGCTTAGCATGCATGAGGCTCTTAGTTCAAGTACCAGCAACACTCACACACCAGCACCAGCACCAACACCAACACCATTATGTATGTAGCTTTTTTTGTGACCAGGAACAATATCTTAAACAAAGTAGATTATTTCTGTCTCATATGAAAGGATCTGCAAATAAAGAGTTCAGGGATGAGAGGCAGTTTTACAGTTATCAAAGCCAAGTCTCCTTGCTATTCATCTTTGAGATGCCACTCCATGACCCAAAATGGTTTCTTGATCTCCAGCTATTACATCAGCCTAACATCTTCCAGGAAAGAGAAAAGAATAAAGGGCACACCCCTTCCCTGTAATGGAAGATTTCAGAAAGGTACACTGAGCATTTCTGATTATATCTCATTGACTAGAATTAATCACTAGAATTAATCTCCTGGGTTGGCCACACCAACCCAGGAGATAGGATAAGAAATACAGTCTTACTCCTGCAGCCATGTCCTGTTGAGCATAAGCTAAAATTAAGGAAAAAAGAACACTGAGGAAGATGACTAACACTTTTTCAAAATATAATTAGGTCAATTTGTTAATAAAAGTTTCTGTCTTAGTTTTCTATTGCTGTGTAACAAATTACAGCAAATTCAGTGGCTTAAAACACCACCTTTTTGTTATATCAGTTCAGTAGGTCAGAGGTCTTGCAGAGCATGACTGGATTCTCAAGGTTTTACAAAGTCAAAAGCAAGGTGTAGTTTAGGGTGCCTTCCCCCTAGGGTGGAAGAATCCACTTCCAAATTCATTTGGAATTCAGCTTCTTACGGCTGTAGAACCGAGAGTCCTAGATTCCTTTATTTTCCAAGCAACAACTGTTGCCCATCTCTCAAAATTTGAGTCCCTTGCCAGAGATATAGCTTAGCAGCCCAAGTGCCTGCCATCCTTGATATAAAAGAAAGAAAGGAAGGAAGGAAGGAAGGAAGGAAGGAAGGAAGGAAGGAAGGAAAGAAAGAAAGAAAGAAAGAAAGAAAGAAAGAAAGAAAGAAAGAAAGAAAGAAAGAAGGAAAGACCTTTGAGTTCTTCAGGCCTATCCTTCTGCCACATTCCCCTGACTTAACCGGAGAAAGTTCTCTAAGTTTAAGAATTCACATGGTTCAGTTAACCCCACCTCAATGTCCAGAATAGTCTCCCCATTTTAAGGTCCATAACCTAGGTTGCATGTACAAAGTCCATTTTGCCATGTAATATAGGTTCTATAGGAGGTTCTAGGGATTAGGACAGGAATATTTTTGATAAATCTGTGTATCAAACCTTTATGACAACCTGTAGAGAAAAGGCATGCAGTGCAGTGCACTTAATGCAGGAAAAATGTGCAGTTTGAAAATTTGTATAATATACAAATTCAGATATAAAGTGACTCATTTTAATCATTTGAAAAAGCAAATCATTTCTCAGGTCCAAAACAAGAATTCATTGATTAATCTAAATTTTCCTTAGCATTGATTTGATTTAAGATACTGTTCTTCTCTTTGATAGCCAAATTCAAGAATTGTTCTGGAGTGAGATAATATGTATCTCTTGGGTTTACACATCACTTTTGTTTTTTGATGCTAGGAATTGAACCCAGAACCTGTGTATACAATGCAAGGATTCTACCACTGAGCCACATCTTCAGCCCCTACATCTACTTTTACAGTGAGCTTACGTATAGTTTAAGATGTGGATGATCTTTGTGATGATGTCTTCAGCTTACTGAAATATGAACCTTTTAGAGGAGTTAATATATTTTAATTAATATATATTTAGAGGAATTAATACATTAGATTGGTGAGTTGATGAAAATGTTTAGGAGAATCTGATTAAATTTGTAATCAATGTTAAGATAATTTGACTTGTGAAATGTATAGATTTTAGTTTGTTGCTTAAATAGTGTTTACGTGCTCAGACAGTTTTTGCTTAAGAAGATTTATGAAATACATAAATTAAACAATAATAAATAAAGCACAAGTAGTGACGAGTGTTCCTCTCCAGGTGCCAAAAGCTGCTCAGACTTTAAGGATCCTAAAAATAGAACCCATCTGTCCACCTTCCCTGTGCCCATTCCCTGGCAACTGATTATGACAGAGAAAAGTCCCACTGATGATGGATTCACTATGGGTCCAAATTCACTATGGGTCCATAGCCTCCAGCCACAACTGATCCTCAGTATTTTTTTTAACTTTTTATCAGTACTGGGGATTGAACTCACGACCACCTACTTGCAAGGCAGGTTCTTATGCCACTGAGCTAAATCCCCAGCCCTTTGATCCTCAGTATTTCAAGCAATTCTCTGGTTTCCTACGCCAGTTTCTTTCCTAATCTTCTCCAGGATCCAAATGCAGCCTTCTGTTCTCTACTTCAAGCTTTTGTAGCACTGGCCCCACCATCAGCAGTAGGCATCTCACTTTCTGCTTCACTAAAAAGAAAAAACACTGACAGGAACCCTTCCCTCCCTCACCCACAAACTCACCTTGGTTCTCATCTCTGCTTCTTCCTATCTGGTGCAGCAGATGAAATCGCTCTCCTGTCTTGGTGACTATCTTCAACCATAAGTCACGGAGCCCGTTGCCTTCAAACAAGCTCTCCATTTTTACTTTTCTCTCTACTCCTTCCCTTCAGCACTTAAAAGTTAATATTCAAGTCTCTTAAATCCAAAAGCAAAAAGAAGTGTGGCAAGCTGTAGACATGGATACCTTTGTCCTCAGTTCAGTATGCCCTTGCAACTAGTTAGCATTACCTCACCTGCTTCTTAGACCATGTATCTTAATAAAAACGTCACCTGTTAGTCACTGGTAAACTCTGGCCTCCATTGCTCCACCTAAGCTGCCCTCAGCCAGTCACTCACAATTTATGGTCACTGAAGTCCACAGACACCGCCTACTCCTCCTGCTGCCCAGGACCTCCCTAACATTTGACCCTCTTATCCATACCTTCCTAGGAAAAGTCCCTGCCCCCAGTTCCCTGATTGTACCTGAATACCCTGCCCACGCTCAGATTTTTTTTTCAGAATTCCCCATACTGACCTTCTCTTAAGTACACATTTCCCTTATTTCCTCACACACTGGGTTCTAAATCTTAGTTACTTTTTTCATTGCTGAGACAAAATACTTGACACCCAAAGTTAAAGGATGGAAAGATTTATTTGAGCTCACAGTTTGTAGAGGTGTCTGTCCGTAGTCTGCTGGCTCCAAGGCAGGGTAGCACAGCAAAAGGGCACTGCAGAGGAGAAACGGTTCATGGGATGGCAGGCAGAAGGCAGAGGGCGGCAACAGAAGCCGCAGCAAGCACCCAGCCAGCTTTCCCTTGTATCACATCCAGGCTGCTAAACTTTCGGGTGATAGCATGCAGAATTATGCTTATTCAATCAGTGGAGTAATTTAGTACCACACACCCTTCAATCTAGTATCATATGCCCTAGATTCAACCTGCTCTGAAAAGCCCCACCTATGAGCACGTGAGGCTTTGGAGGGGAGGGACATCTAGTTACAAGACATAACATTATCTGAAACTCAACGTGCTGCAATCTGAACTTAAAGGCTTTTCTCCCTCCTTTCTGTATACAAGTAGAACTGTCCTGTTGCCCAAACCAGAAAACAGCCAAGCCACAGCTACCTCTCTCTCTCTCTCTCTCTCTCTCTCTCTCTCTCTCTCTCTTTTTTGTGTAAAACAGATATGAGGGACAATGTGGTGTGGGTATTGAACCACCAACCTGATGCTCACCGGCCAGAAGGGCTACACCTACAGACAGCCAACCCAGTGAGCCACGGCTTAGTCAGCCACGGCTGCCACTCTCTCATGACCCCCAGATCTAGTCACTCACACCCATTGGTTCTGCTTATTGCTTTCTCATCCACCCTGGCTCAAACCACCAATATCTAAGCTAAACTTCTATAAAAGCTTTCTAACTGGTCCCTTGACTTCTAGTTTTCTCCCTTTCAATCCTTTCTCCAGTATGGAAGTTGTCATAGTGATCTATCTGAATGAACTTCACTGTGTAAAGCCCTTTACCATCTCCCAGTGGGCTTCAGAATGAAATCTACATTTCTTAACATGGTTTGTGAGATCCCTCACAACAGAGTGACTGCAATCTCTGCTGTTTCATCTTTTACCATCTACAAAATTGTGACAATCTAAAATCAGCACCCTTGGGAGTATGTCATTTGAGTTAAAACTTAACAGGACCAGGAAAATCATTCTTAGATCCAACAGGTAAATCGAGACCATTCTAAGAAACTGATTTTAATCCAGACTATGCTTAAATGAAGAAATCTTAAATGATGCTATGTAATGCATTAATCAAAGATGAAGAGACCATACTTTAAAGGGTAGGTGGAGTAACTCGAACAAGGTGAATACACTTGTGTGAGAGGCATCTTAATAGCAATTAAGGGGGTGGGTGTAGGAGGTCCTGTTCAGATGCAACCACTCAGGAGCTGCACCAAACCCTCAATGTACATAATCTTTACCTATCTGTGCCTCAGTTCCTTCATCTTTAAAATGGAGATGAATTTTACCCTGCCTCATAGAAATCGAAAGCACCTACACCAGTATCTGGCACAGAGCAACAATTTAATATATATAAATTTCTGTTAGAGTGTGAATTAAAAATTAAAACTTGTATCCCAGGGATTCTTAGGCCATTTTAAATAGGTATAATACTTATTCTCTAGTGGTATTTTGTTTTTTACAATATTTATGTCTTCTAAGGGTGTTCACTTCTATCTACAAACACAAGAATGTTTACCTACCTTGTAACATGGGAACTGGCATAGAGCTCAGGATTTCTTTATCTTTTATTTGCCCTAAGTCATGAGACTGTCTGCATATTGGCTACTTTATAAGTCTTCTGTTGGAGACATAGGAAGCCCACATGCCTTGCCAATGCCCCAAGAAGGAAAGGATTGTGATGGTTGTAAATGAGGAACACTGGCCACCAGTCTCATGTCCACAGTGTCAGACTGTAGATGAACCTCATTTATTCACCACTAGCCTCCCAAAACAGAAGGAATCTTAAAATATCTTGTCAGCTCTTATAAACTGTCCAACAGTGAAGAGAAAAATCTCAGGGTTAAAAGGCTCAGAAAACAGTGGGTAAAAAATCTGATTACTTCTTGAAGTTGTCTAGAATTTAAAATAAACAGATAGCCAGATATGATGGCACATGCTGTAATTCCAGCACTTCGGAGGCTGAGGCTGGAGAATCATTGCACAAAGACTATCCAGGGCTACAAAATGAGCTCAAGGCCAGTCTGGACTGCATAGTGAGACCCTTTTCTCAAAAAATAAATAAATAAATAGTAAAAAAGGGGGGGATGGGAATTATTGCCTAACCACCTTTCACATCATTTGAACTATGAATCTTTATTCTCTGACCTGTATTAAGAGAGGATATATTACTTTGGGTGAGGGTATTCCAGGAAGAGTCCTCTGAATGACGTGTGAGCTGAGACCCCAGGCCTCTCTTCATGGACTCCTATACCTAGTTGCTTCCCTCACCATCCTGTACTGTGAGTGTTTGTTCCGTTGTCTTTCTCAGGCACAGATTGTGGGCACCAATGAGGCAGAGCCCATGTCAATCACATTACCTAGTATTCCATACTAGACCAACCCTGGCAGAAAGGAAGTACACTCTAAGTCCTGGATGAGCGATGGTGTGCACAGCTGTGAGCTCTCAGGAAAGGAAGCTCCCTCTTGCTACTGCACATCTGTGCCACTGCTGAGCAGAAATCTGAGCAGGAGACAAAAGCTCCAAGCATCAGGAAACTTGCTCAAGGCGAGGTAAGAAGCTGAGTTTAAAGGAAGAGAACAACAGGAGTTCCTGAGCAGGAAGAGTAATGTTATGAAAGCTTACTCAAGCTACAGGCTACCTTGTTCACTCAAACTTCATGTAATCCACACATTGCCCCATAACTTAGAGTTGTTGCCCTACATTTTACTGAGGAAACTGAGGCTTTGAAACAGGACACATATGTGCGGGTTCAGAGTAGTCATATCCAACTCTGGGTCTATTACGTTTCCAGTGCAAACCAGCTGCCTCCATGCGTGCCGTTCTGCTTTCTCCAGTCAGGCACCATTCCTTCATTCTCACCCCACCCACTCCAGGACGTGAACTCTAAGACCACCAACTAGGGAATCTGGGTTTCTTCTAAGCACTGCCATGAACCAGCTGTGAGGTCCTGAAGGATATCACTCCCTGTACCTGGTTTCATCTGTGCACCAACAGCTCAAGCCAAGGGATCTTGAAAAGGTGCTGCCGACGCCTTAAGAGGAGCTGTACCCCACCAACACCCCAACCCTCACCCTAATTAAGTCTGAAGCTTAAAAAAGTACCAAGCGTTAGTTCCAGTTTAACTCATTTATTGAAAAAATGAAGACAAAAATTCACTTAAGAAAAAGGTAGAGGATCAAAGTTGTAATAAGGGAGAATGCACCCAGCACAAAAGTGGGAGAATGAGGTCGGAAGTGCCACTAGGGAATTGGAGGAAGAGAAGGGGCAATGGTGAGTGAGAATATAGAGTATGTGCTTAAAATTCTGCTGCTAGTCTTCTCGGTTTCTCTGCTGTCACCCAGTCATTCCTGGATAGGATTAACAACTAGAATGGATTTAAAGACAACATCCAAGGTAGTTTGTCTATAAGAGCAGAAATTGATACAATGGATAATGGAGAGAGGATAGGTATAGAATTCTAAAGGAGTCTCTTGCTTGAACCTGTTACCGAAACCCTTTACACAGTGAACTGGGCCCAGGTCAGCCACCAACCAGCTGTGTGACCATGGCCAAGTTACTTCCTCTTTTCCTCCGCTCTATAACAAGCAAGTTGGGTTTGATGCCAAGTTCTCTCTTGGCTTAGCTTCTCAAGAAACAAAACTATTCAGAGGCTAAGCCAGGGAGACACGGTGCTGGCCTTCACCTGGAGACTGGCTGTTCAGCAGCAGCTCCAAATTCAGAGGACTGAGTGTAGGCACACATACCTGTGAGCACTTACTCACTAGAAACAATCTCTGCAGAGAACAGGTCTGAGGGAGCGAGGGGTTCAGAGGACTAGAAGGTGGGAGAGGGCTCCAGACAAAGCAATCACACTACATGAGGTCTAATGATACAAGGGACTGTGGGGGTGAAAAGAGGAGGGCTGTGGGTTTGGGGATAGGCTTGGGCAGGCCTGGGAAGTAAAGAACTGGACCTGACTGTGTGCCAGAATGCTCATTTCTGAAGCCCTCCCCCTTAAAACAGAGGCCGAGGCCCCTCGGTCTAGCAGAAGAAGCAGCTCTTAGGCAGAGATGCCACATTTGGCATCAAGATCCTTAACCCCTATGCAGCCAACACCATCCAAATGGGGGTCAGGAGTTGTCTCCATCAGCTGGAGTCAAATGAGGTAGACCAACTTATCCCACCCTGTCTTTCCCATGCTGACAAGTGAGTAACTTGAGGCTGGCCATCCTCCCATCCTGAGCTACTGCCCTTATGGCCCAGGCAGACTACCAGCCCCTTCCTGGACAGCAGCAGAGCCCATGCTGGGCCTAAGAAAGCTGGTTGTGAGACTAAGGAGCTGGCTGCCTCCCCTCTGCCCATGTGAGTTTGTGTGCGCAGTTTGGAGGGACCACATTCAAGGTTCCTGTTTGGGAGAGGACTATGGCTCCAATTGTGAGCCCAGAGCCTCACTATTTCATGGTTAAGACAACCAGGAATAAGATGGGGGGAGGTGTACACAACATCACATACCTACATATGTGTGGAGGAGGAAGATACTTGGGGAAAGACTCTGAGCCTGGTCTACTTTAGTAAGGAGACCTTCTATTCCCCAATGTAAAATCACCAGAGGCACCCATTTGACAGCCTTTGGCAAATTCTGCAAATACCCCAAACTGGGGCTATTTCCATGGAAACACTGGTCCCTAGTTCAAGGCAACTCAGCAAAGCTTTAGGAAGCAGCTTTTCTACAGAAGGCACGACAGAGGGCCCCCAAAGGGCCAAGAGCACTGCGGGAGGAGGTGGAGGCCTAGCAGCAGAAACCCAGGACTCCCTGGATGGGGTCTCCCCCACCTCTCCAGCTCACTGCTCCAAGGCCTTAAAGGACAGGGGTGTGCCACTCTTGGCAAAGGCTTTCATCAAACTGCTGGGATAGATACATCCCAGCTTCTCTGGAGTTGGGAAGCCCCACACCCTATAGAGAGACAGACTCAGCCGGTCCCCAATATAGAAGGGACCCACCCATTTGGCACTACTGCCGTTCCTGGGGAGGGACAGTAAGAGGACCTGGTCACCCACATTCCATTCCTTCTCCTGGGTCTCCTGCTTAAAGCGCCTGTTGTCAGCCTTCTCAGTGCCTTTCTCAGCCGCCCTCCAGTGGAGCTCCAGCAGCTCCCCAATCAGCTGCAGCAGGAAAACATCCATTTTGAGCCCTTCAATGTTCGCACTGCTCATCTCCCACCACAGGGGCTCAGCCAGCCTCCACTCACTTCCCGTCAGGACCTGGAATGGCGTGGCCACCGTGGAGGAGGCCCTGAAGGCCAGGTGCAACAGGGGCAGGGAGGCTGCCCACTTCTTGCCATGCAGGAAAATGAACTCCTTTAGGGCCCTCTTGAATTCCCAGTAGGCCTCTGAGCTCACCAGGCAAGGAAACTGCAAGTCTCTACTCAGGGAGGTCACCTGTGCTCCCAGGGCCAACCCACAGCTCACCAGAACATGCCGGGCAAACTGGGGGCCCTGGGCTGCCTCCAGCCTCACTGGGACACCCCACCGTGCAAACACATGCTGAAGCAGCACCTGGGCCACAGCCATGTGTGTGTAGGGCTTCAGCGGGAACGCCTCCACCCAGCGGGTGTTGGGGTCAGCCACAATGAGCACGTGCCTATGGCCCTCCTCACTTATGGTGATGGGACCCACCACCTCAATCTGCAGGTTCGACCAGGGGGCAGTAGATCTGAGGGGCCATGGGGACTCAATGACCTTTAACTCGTTGCCTGTGAGATTCCGGGGGATGCAGAACAGGCAGCTCCTGCAGTAATCCTTCACATGCTCCTGCATCCCAGGCCACCACCCCAGGAACCGCAATTTCTTGTAGGTCTCCTCTGGCCGCTGGTGGGCCCCCATAGGGATGTCATGCACAGAGAAAATCAGGTCCCTCCGGAGTTGCCTCGGGACTACCCAGACCTTGGGCTTTTTGTCTCCCTTGAACATAAGGAGCCCACTCTCCTTATCAAGGCTGAGTGAGTTAAAGGCAGAACTGAAAGGGGAGGAACCACACAATTTTTGCCCCGCACGAAGCTTGGCAATGATATCAGCCAGGGTACTGTCACTCAGCTGTAATGCCAGCAAATTGGGTCTCTTGCCCATGGTACGGGGAGTCATGACAGGGACTGGCACATCTTTTGGCAAATTCCACCACTGTCCACCCCCTTGGGCACCCTGCTTGGCCAGGTTATCCACTGTCACAGCAAACAGAGAGCCCCGGTAGGAGGTTCTGTAGATGAACGGAAGGGATGAAAGGCCAGAGGTGAGGGATATAATGTAGGACAGCAGGCTTGGGTGAGGTAGTGGAGCCCCATCAGAGGACAGGAAGCCCCGGGCCTTCCAGAGGGGCAAAAGCTCCCAGAGGAGGCTGAAGATCCAGTTGCAGTGGGTGAGGAAAACCACAGGGAGGTTAGACTGGCCAAATCGCTCCAGGCCACAGGCCATGGCTGCCAGGTGGGCATAGGTTGGGGTGTGAGGGGAACAGGAGAAGGAAAGGGAGACAGGGGGACTGGTGGGAGACAGGACGTAGAGGCCAAAACCAGCACACCACTCGTCCTCACGGTAAAAGCAGTAGCCTGACATGTGGATGCAGACAAAAGTGGACAGGTCAGAAAAAGGAGGCAGAACCTGGAAGAAACGAGGCATTGACGAAACCGGCGTCAGCAGGTGGTTCTCCCCCAACAGACCCTGCAGAAGGGCCAATTCCAGAGCCCTCTTGCCTCTGTCCTGTACCAAAAGGGACCATCGAATCAACCATGCTTTGGAAACCCGGCGGCCCGCTGCTGCCTCAGGAGCCACGGTGGTCCGGGAGGCATAGGAAAGGTCGAGGACCACGGGGGCATCTCCAATGCAGCGGGAAAAATGCTTGAGGGCCCAGGCCACAGCGTAGGGGCTGTCCCCGCCTGACTGGGGGCCCTCACTGTCCTCATCCGGGAGAAGGGGCTTCGAGGTATAGGCAATGGGATGCTTCCTCCCTGAATGCTCCTGGAAGAGGATGGCAGTCAGGGCCACTTGGCTCACTGTCACCTGCAGGCGGAAGGGCAGCTGGGAATTGGGAGCCGTCAGACAGAGAGCGGATACCAGGGCTCGCTTCAGGGATAAGAAGGCTTTCTCATGCTCCTGGCCCCACTGCCAGTCTGGCTTCTGCTTGAGGAGGTTGTGCAGAGGGCCCATGAGGGCTTCATAGTCAGGGATGACATCTCGATGGGAGTCCATGAACCCCACAAAGAAGGACAGCACAGTGAAGTTATTGGGGGTGGTGAGCTGAGCCAGCTGCGCAAGAACCTGCTGGCAGGGAGCCTTCCCATCCCAGGGGATGCCCAGGGAGGGAGAGGCCGCCCCTGGCAGGAGGTCAATGTCCAGGGCCCCATCAGGGGGGTCATGGAGGCTGAGGCACTGGAGGATTTCCTCAGAGAGGGAGGGGCACTCAACTCTGAACACTGATGCCAGAGAAGAGTCCAGGTCATCCTCCTCAGCCTGCTCTGGCATTCCCCGTCCCTCTCTCCACTCTTCATTTGGCCTTTCTTCCTTCTCCCTGACTTCTTCCACATTCTGTGGACTCTCCAAAGGCCTAGGGTCAGGGTCATCATTCAGTTCAGAGATACTGGCTGAGCTGGGTGGAAGGGTCTTCCATACCTTCAGGAAGTTGCCGACATCTGTGTCCAACCTATAAAACAGATGGAAGAGGCAGAGGGAACAACCCCACCCCTCAAGGTCACCCAAGGGTAAAAGGTACACCTGTGGAGACTCCACAGAGCCTTGCCCCATTCCAAAGTGTCCCCAAGGCTGGACTGATGCCAGTCCCCAATTTGGATAGCAAGAGCTCCATCAGGCCCTTAGCTGCAAATTCTTGCTCCAGCTCTGCACTTGCCAGAACTTCAACATAAAAGTGAAGCTGCACGGAGCAGGATGCCTCTAACCTAGTATTAAGCCAGTGGTTCGATAAGAGATGACTGGTGGCTTAACCTAACCCCAGGATAAGAGGCATGGGGGAGAGCAACATGAGAGGAGAACTCAACACACAGCCTCAGCCTCGCTTCCGAACCCGAGCAGTGAGACTGAGGGTCAGGCCGGGGGAGCACACCCTGCTCAGAGCACACCAACCAACGCCTGCTCCTGGGCCCAGGGTGCTGAAAGGTGGGCAGCAAAGTAGTTTGGAGGGGATGGAGGCCAGAGGATTAGCAAGACTGCAAACCTGTTCTGCTAACACCAGAAAAGTGACCTTGGAAGTTTTTTTGAGTTTCAGGTTCCTCATCCATACATGACAGTAGTCATTTACATCTAACTGAAGTTCAGTGCTGCACTGGTACCAATAGCATAAAATAGAAATAGCCAGCCAGACATGGTGGCACATGCCTGAAACTTCAGCATTGGGGAGCAAGAGTTCAAGGGGCAAGAGTTCAAGGCCAGCTTGGGCTACATAGCAAAACCTTGTCTCAAAACGCAAAAACAATGACAAACAAAACAAAAAGTCCTCAATTAGAAAACAGATACATCTGTTAAATGGGTATTCATGTAACAGAGTACCGCATGGCCACTAAGGTGTACTACGTGTATTAGTATGCTATATATCTGAAAAAAATAGTAAAATACGGAATACAGTTGCCAGTTATGGAGGATACATACAGCATTAAAGCACGTGTGAAATGTTAAAACCATATGACCAGTGGTTTAGGGATGCATCAATAGGTGACAGAAGTATACAAGCATGAAAAAGTCAAGTCACTCTGTTCCATTCATGATTAAACAGCAGGCAATATTGGCTAAAACAAGAGGGAAGTTTCCAGTAACTCTCAGGACGGCCTCATAAATTACCTGTTTGGCTTCTTCAGAAACTCATCCAACGTGGGGCCATCACGGCCCAGGGGGTCATCTGGTACCATGAAGAGATTCCCCGCAAACGTGAAGGGCAGGAGGCTGGGCCCAGAAGAGAAAGGGGCTTGGTCTTAGATGAGCCATGACTCTCCCATGCCCTGCTACTGCCTAGCTGATGCCCCACCTTCCGGAAAGTGCTACTGAGCCCTACTCCAGCACCCCTCTCGCTGCCCCATTATCTGCTCTGCCAGGGGCTTCCTGACCTCAAAAGGACAAAAAAGCTCCCACCACTAGGCAGCTGTCTCACCGATCTTTGACCATGAGTTTCTTAGAATTATTCATCAGGGTGTGAATTTGCTCATTGGTAACAATGATGCCATCTGTCTCCTCGGCCAGCTTTACCATGAACCTAAAGGAAGAAGAGGAGTTACTAATGACCCAGGAACCAGGCCCATCCCTTTCTGGGTCCCCCAAGAAAATGAATTTGCAGCTTTGCGAGGTGTGCCCTGCACAGTGAGGGATCCAGGGCTCTGCAGCCCACTCCCTCCTCTGCAGCCATCTGGCATCCCCAGCAGCTTCCTGGGAAGACGCACATACCTCAACTGTACATGTGAACACACACCTATTATATACACAAACACAGAGAAACCCACACATTTCACATATGCATATTTACTGCTTGTGTTTTTGCATTTGTAAAACAGAGATGAAATCCTAGCTGATACTGCTGTAAGAATTAAGGTAAATGAGATAATGCATTTACACATCTAGCTCAAAGCCTGCTACATGGCATATGCACAAATACTCATTCCCATATTCTTCCCCAATGCACAACATTCACATGCACGCCAAGAAATGATACATACATATTGACACACATAAAAATGCAAACCTGAATTTTAAAAATCTACTCTTTCAATGATCACCTCTCCACTAAGGAGTGCTGTGAACAAGAAAGCAAGCAAAAGCTACCAACTGCTTAGCATTGCTGAAGACTGACATTCTGACTACCCCAAGCATGTTATCCCATAAGTGTCCAGCAGAGGGACCTTGTGTAGAAAAAACATTCTTCCTCAAACTGAGTCCTGAATTGAGAGGCTCTTAAAAATCATACACAGGGCCTGGCTGGTCCTACCCAGCCTTGGGCCAGAGAGATGGATGGATGTCACATCTTGGGAAAAGTGGGGGAGACTTGGAACTTTTCCCTGCCCAGCCCAGGAGGTACCTAGTGAAGCCAAGACCTCTGCTGCCCCACATCACCTCCATTTCAGAACCAGTGACTCTGGCAGGGCCTTTTCACTCCAACAGAAACAGACACAGGGGCAAGCCTTGGGCAAGCCTCACTGAAGAGTGTCACTGTTAGGCACAGAAGCATTCTAGATTCGGGCAGACGCAGCCAGTCTAACTCCGTTTTAGAGCCTTGCCCAAAGCATTTTCTACACACACACACCTCCTCCATTACCAGGACTTGGAGAAGAAACATCAACACAAACTGGTACCCAAAAGCCTAATGTACTTCTGATGCTCACTGGAAGCATGAAGAGTTAGTTGCCTGGGCTTGTCTCATTCACTGTGATGGATGCTGGACTACAGAGTCCATGGTGAAGAAAGCCAGTTAACTCAGTTAACACAGCATCAGGACCCAAAATCAGGAGCAACTCGTGAGCTTGAGTTGAGCCCTCTCCTCGCTTGTGCCTCACTCCATTTTTTCAGACATGATCCCCCTGACACATCTGCCTCCATTTCCACAAGGAAGATGTGGCAGGACTATGCCTGATACCTCACCCAAGCCCAACCTGAGCCCCCCAGACAGCCCTGGGGTGCAGCGCACCTATAATCATAGGTGGCGATCTTCTTGCCGTTCTCCAGCTGGGAGGGAGTGATCGAAAGCATCTTGAGCGAGTGGAGCTTCGTCAGAAAGTGACTCTCTGAGGGGGAAAGGCAGAAGACAAAAACAGTCAGAGGAAGGACCTCGTGGGAGGGGCCATGGTAGAGTAGTGGAAGGTGGAGCAGAAAGGCGGAGGGGCAGAGTGGACACTGCACATCTCACCTCTCACCCTTCGGTTTTTCTTCAGCTGCCAGGTGGGTACAAACACAGTGACCTCCCGGTGTCCCCGGTTCCAGAAGTATTGCACTGCCATGGCAATGCCTCGGCAGGAGAAGAAATGCTGGAGGCCATGCCTATGCAGTGGTGGGAAGAGAGAGGGCAGCATCAGCACCAAGGACACCACAATGCCTTTGTCCTGTCCTCCATCCTGAAACATTCTGTGAGCAACTACTGAGTGCACAGCAATTTCAGGTACTGCTTGTGTGCATGTGTGTGCACACATATTTATACACACACTGAAGACGAGAGGAAGTGAGCAGCCCCACACTCAAAGAACTCCGTTTTAGGGCTTAAAGCAAAAAAAAAAAAAAAAAAACTGCCTGCCTACTGTGTACTGAGAATGTGCTCAGTATTAATAATTACACCGCCACATGGCAAATTAAGCAGGCTAACGTGTTCATGCTAAGACCTCCACATCAGTAAGCACTGCACAGGCAGGGCAATATCTAAGTGTTGATATCAGGGAAGCTTCAGAGGAAATCTGTGCTGGCTCTGATGTATGCACTATATACTGCCTGGGAAGAGCAGTGGACAGACCTGAACCCAGACATCAGCCCCGCCCCTGGCTGACTCAGAGACCTTGGGGGAGATTCCTCAACTCCTTGCTCATCTGCAAGAGGAAGAACAGAAACCTTCCCTCCCAGGGCTGCTGGAACAATTTATTGCACACTGCTTAGCACATAGTGGCCATTCAATGTGCCATTTCCCTTTCTCCTTGGGCCCCATTTCACCCTATGCCTTTTATATGGGTCAAGATGGGCTGCCCATACTCCATTGGCCATGAATTTCTTGCTTCAGCTCCTAGCATCCCCAGTCCAGCCCATGCCCACAGCTACTCACACCATGGCCACGCTGCTGCCATCAATGACCACTCTGCGCAATTCCTGGTTCCCGGGTTCTCCTGACAAGTTCAGCTCAAAGGGTGTGTTCAAGGCTTCGTGGTACCTCTGGAAGCTGGTCACTGTGCTGTTTGCCTGTGGGTGGCGAGGGGACTGCCTCGGGCTTCCCTCCCCAGCCCCCAGGAGTCCCTCCACCTGGAACTGGTGCTTATTGCTGAGGGCCAAGGTGCTGCTGGACTGGGCACCCTGCCTTCTAGGCTCCTCCTGGCCCTTTGATAAGGAGGCATCACCTCTTGACAAAGGCTGGACCTCACTCAAAAGTCTGGCTACATCCAAGGTCGTCCCTTCACCTGTGGGCCCCTTCTGGACTGCAGGAGTTTTGGCAACTCTGGAGGCTTTAGAAGCTCCAGGTGCTTTGGAGCTTGCAGATGTTTTAGGAGCTGCAGGTGCTTTAGGGGCTGCAGATGTTTTAGGAGGTGCAGATCCTGTTTTAGTCCCAGGCCCAGGGTGAGCTTTGAGTGTTTTGGGATTTGCAGGTGATATTTTGGCTGCAGGCATCTTCGAAGACATGGCAGTTTTTAGAGCTGTAGACGTCACTTGAGCTGCTGATGCTGATGCTGGCTGATGCACAGCAGCTTTTTGAGCTGTGGACACCACTTGAGCCGCAGGCTTTGCTGGAGCCAAAGGCACTTTGGGAGCTGCAGTCTCTGTGCTCACTTCCAGCATCGTTTGGGATGTAGGCACTTGGGGAGCTGCAGTCTCCGTACTCACTGCCAGCATCGTTTGGGATGGAGGCACTTGGGGAGCTGCAGTCTCCGTACTCACTGCCTGCATCGTTTGGGATGGAGGCACCTGGGGAGCTGCAGGTTGCTTTTGAGTTATGGGTGAGTTTTCAGCTTTGGGTACTGCTGCAGCCATGGGCACTTTGAGTGTTTCAGGCACTGTTCGGGCTTCAGATTCTGACTGGACTGTTAGAACCCCTTGAGCCATGGGCTTTCCTTGAGCTGTAGGTTCTCCCAATTCTGTGGGTGGCACTGGAGAGGGCCCCTTTTCCAGCCACTTACAATCCAGTTGCACACTTCCTTGGTTCTCTTGTTTATCTCCAGTTTGGGTTGTAGAGGCCAAAGGTAGGCCTTTACGTGGAAGTCCTGGGCTAACCTTGTCCTTTTCATCACAGCCACCTGGGGCAACCAATAAACTCACGACTTTTGGGGGTGTCTCTGGCCTTGGGCAATTCTGTAGAGCTGCCTCTCCTCCCAGTTCCCCATCTGGTCTACAAGCTGGGCTTTCTGCACTAGGCAAAGGGGCCAGCTCCTTCTGCTTCCACTCTAGATTTAAGGGCAAAGCACTGTGCCCTGGCAGCTTCAGCTGAATGGGGCCCAGCGGCCTCTGCCAGAATGGAAGACTGAAACATGCCTGAGACAGAAGCCAGGCCAGGTGCAGAGAATGCAGTTCATTGATCCTCCAAAAGGCTGCAGCAATAGTCCCAGGCCACAAGGGCCCAAAGGCTGGCCCTGGGGCCCAGGCCTTCCAAGATGGACACATACTCAGAGCTGACACCGGAGGCTGGAAGAGGAATTTCTCTTCTACTTTGTGGATCTGCTTTTGCTGCAACAAAGCTGGTGTGCGGTTCACAGAGTTCTGGCTGCTGGTGGCCTGTACCAGCCCTTCCTCTTGAGCACTGTCCGTACCACTCTGGTTGATGGAACCGACCCTAGAGGAAGCCCAAGTTTGTTGATAAGGTGGGAAAGCCAGTTTTTCCCAAACTACTATCATTTCCTTGGGGCAGAGGGGTAGAGGTAGGGGTCAGAGAAGCCAGACTCACTGTCCAGAACTTACCATACCATCTGGTTTGCTGTCTCCTGTTGGGTATTCTGGACTGCGATCAGGGACCTGCTGGCTCCCAGGCTGCTTACTCTCTTTGGATTTTCTGGGCCCCCATTCTGGAGAGTCCCCATCTCAAGGAAGGACCCAGGATTCTCTCCCACAGACACCACGGTGGAGTCTTCCTTTTGCTGCTGGGGAGGGCTGATCAGGACCTCTGGGCTGGAGCAGGTGCTGGAGATGCCGACGTGGCTGAGCCACTCAATGATGTCTTCCTTGCCTGCAGCATCCCGCACCAAGCTCAGCAGTAGCTCTTGAACGGCTGGGGGCAGCTGCAGCAGGTCCCTTGCATACTGGTCACCACGGATCCATACCAGGGCCCCAAAGGCCCGGCTCACCTCAGCCTCCCAGATCCCCCGGGGGGTCAGCAGAGGGGCAGGGCCCCAGCGCAGCCGTGCCACCAACTCCTCCAGCCAGTTCTGGGTCATGGTGAAAGACTCAGTGAGCCCACCTACCATCAGAGAGCCAGGAGGACCAGGCACCAAATAGGCCAGGGTGCTCCAGCACAGGCAATCCAGAAAGAGGCCCTGGGCGCCGAGAAAGGCACAATGCAGCATTGGCGGGTAGCGGACCTCCTTCCACAGCTCTGGGCTGCACAGGCCCTTCAGATACTCCTGGGCACATGGAGAGAATCAAAGGAAACCAGAGTGTCCCAAGCTGCCACTGGCTCTGTCCCACACCCCACCCACCAGCCCTTACTAGGCATGTGCCTCCCCTGTTCATTCTGCCACAGCAGCCACCCTCTCCTGATCCTGTCCTTTCATGCACTCATGTCTTTCCAGGGAATGATGATGGAAATCCGAAGAGGACGAGTGAAAAGAACCAGGCTGGAAGTCAAGGAAACCCAATTCTAGCTCCAACTAGTTCCACTATTAGCATTGTGGGAAATCTCAAGGCCTCTGTCTCTTCACATATAAAATGAAAAGTTAAACTAGACACTTATATGTCCAGTCCTGCTTTGGGATTCCAAAACTACGTGACTGAGGGAAAGGGGCCACGCACTACTGGGTACTCTCCAAGACAAAGAACTTGGAGCAAATTAGCTATCTCCTGCCCCTGTGGGGGCTTCCCTATCTGTAAAATGGGGATATAACAGCTCCTAGCTCATTAGGCTACTGAAAACTTTAGCAAGCTAATATCTAAGACGTGTTTAGGGTGGTCCCTGGCATAGCCTGTTATTTTGCAGCTCAGAAGGGTTGTGCAGCTTGCTCAAGGGCACACACAGGCTTGTGAGTGAGTGAGCCAGAATCACAGTCCATATCTGCCTGAATCTAAAACCAGAGACCTTTCTCATTGCCTCTGGTTGACTGCACAGTGACTACCTTGTAAACCTGTGTGATTCTGCATTAATCTCCAGAAGTTCTCTAGCACAATCTGTAGCTACGGTAACTCTGTTACCCAGAACAGAGGAGATAAGATGCTAGGCTCATGTCCATGGAAACACCTCACAGAAACACACAATATCTAACCATAAGAAAGGCTTCCAGCTCTCTGAATGATTCAACTTTGCTGGGGGAGGTTGGGCTCCTCCACTCTCTGGCTCAGTCCCACCAGCATAGCCTCATAGGCTCCAAGGTAGCATGAGCACTCCCTCTTAATATACCAGTCCATGTAGACTGCATCTGCCTTTGTGTCCCTCCACCTCCTAGTGCCTGTGACAATCATTCCTCTCCTCACAGTTCCAGTAGGGAGCCAATGCTCCATTTTAGATCTCCAAGAGCCATCCTGAAAACTTCACCACACCACTCCTCAATATCCAGGCATTCTCACTATTCAGGATTATGCAGACCTCTTCCACTCAACCTAAGCCATTACCTACAACCCCTTCCTGAAGGATCTGAACTATACCCAAGCATAACCTCTTTTCAACCAGTGAAAAACAGCACACTATCTGATGGACTTCCTAATCCAGCTCCTGCCACCCAAACCTCAGCTTTGCCAAAGGCCTTGCAAAGGTGAATCTGACCAAGTGCAGAAAACACTCACCTTAACTAATGTCCCCAACCCCATGTACCCCACATTGCAAGAGTATAAAAACGGTATATAAAAATGAAGAAGTGAACTTCCGAGAGAACATGGCAGATAGATAACAGCAGCTATGGAGGCTCTCTGAGATGGCCAGCTTAGATTCCAGGAATGGTGCGGTGTGGGGAATCCTAAGCAGGGGGAGATATACCCTGCTGACCCAGGAACGAACTAAGCTGAGGGAAACCAATTGTAAATGCAATCCTGGCGCTACGACTGGAACAGCTAAAATCTCAGTGCTGAAACTGGAACCCGCTCCTCTGGAAACCGTGGCTTGAATTTCCTGCCGCCACTGCTGTAGCTGAATCGGCACAGCAGGGATAGAGATGCAAAAGCTCTGAGAGTGGGAACTGGCTAACCGAATTCAGAGCAGAGCTGGCGGGGAGCCCTGCATCAACCTGTGGTGAGTGAGAAGAACAGGGACCCTTCTATAAACTAGGAGGCTCCAACAGAGGACATTCTAAGACCAGGCAGACTAGCCGGAACAGGACACTACAGTGACTTCAGTCACATATTCCCTCTCAAGCAGGATTGGTGGGGAGCACTTGACCTGGGTGATGCCACGACTAAGACCCAGTAGGGTAGCCCAAATCAGGTCCCTGTACCTGGCAGTGCACCCTAATGTAGAGAAGCCTTCAGCAGGATGACTGACCTGGAGGGGTGGGCCCAGCATAGGCTGCCCAGGTCTGCGTCTCCCTAGTACACTGCAGTGGGCAGGAACACCTAGCTTGCGCAATTCAAACAAACTGTAACTGACAAAGAAAGAAACTGGGCCTCCTATATATGCTTGTATGGAAGGAACAAAAAGTATGGGAAGAGGGAACAACAAGAAAGGGTCCTCAGCCCCCAACCCTGAGAACACTGATCCAGGAAAGATAAATGCAAAGGAGAATGAGGACAGAAAACATGCAATATCAGGCACGGCACCAACAGACATAAAGCGATATCTCCGGGACCTTATAGACAAGTTCAAAAGTGAAGTATTTAACCAAGTAAAGCAAGATATAAGTAGAATAGTTAAAGAAATGCTAAGCACCTCCAAGAAAAAATAGATGGTGGAATGGAAGAACAGAAAAAAAGGGGAGAATTGTTTGATGGAGAAAATAGAGAAAACGTAGAATACATGAAGCAGGTTCAAAGAGATTACCAGGAAACTAAAAACTCTATTGAAAGCTGGCATAACAGCTTGAAAAAAACTAAGGATAGATTATCTGAACTGAAGGACAGATTTGTAATGTGGGAGCATGAAAGGAAAGACTTCTTAAAAATAATAAGGAAACAAGCATAACAATTCAAAGGCTAGAAGATGATAAGAGGATCTATAACTTAAGAATTAAGAATGTAAAGGAAGAAGAAGGGATACAAACAAATGAACTGCAAAGGCTATTCACAGAAATAATCAAGGAGAATTTTCCTAATATAGGAAAAGGTAAAGATACTCAGATCTATGAAGCATACAGGATGCCAGCCACCTACAACCCAAACAGAACTGCATCAAGGCATATAAAAATCAAAATTCCAGAAATCCAATATAAGGACAGAATATTATAAGCTGTCAGAGACAAGAAACAGATCACTTACAAGGGAACACCCATCAGAATTACAGCAGACTTCTCAGCACAAACCATCAAATCATGAAGAGCATGGGGTAAAATAATTCAAGCTTTGAAAGATAATAACCTCCAGCCAAGATTAATATATCCTACACAACTGTTGCTAGAAAGTAATGGAGAAACAAGGTGCTTCCAGGATAAAGAGGAACCAGGGGAATTTGCAACCACCAATTCAACTCTATAGAGAATACTGCAGGACATTCTAAGAGAGAAAAATACCAACAGTCCAGAAACAGTGGCAGAGAGGCCACAATGAATGGAGCAGAAAGCGAAATGAAGAAGACAAACTGACAACTAAGGACAGAAAAAGAGCTCAACAGAAATGAAGCAGAGAAGGTTGGATGGAATGAACAGCTATTTTGGAGAAAACAAGACATCATAATAGCTAGTGCTGATTTAATATCATCTTGTTTTGAAGTCCCATCAAGCTTTTGTTCTTCTGTCTCCAGTGGTCTTAACATGTTGTATCTTATTGGATTTTATCATTTGTGATAATATAAACAAAACTTTTATAGACAAGAAGAAACCATTTCTGTTAGTTGGTTCTAAATACCCTGTAGTACTGTCATTCTCTTGAATGGTTTTACATTGTCTTGATATGTTTGATGCTACAGTATACAAAGTTATACTCAAAGATTTCAAGGAAAGAGACATGATGGTAACTATTTTTATGTCGGGATATCTTGTGGTGAAACACTATTTTGCTTAAGTGGTTATGTTCTGACCTGTGCTGTTTTGTTGTTATATCCTCTTTTATCTCAATCTCCTTTTTTATTATTTATTTTTTTTATTTCTATCTTTTTAATTAAGGGAAAAATAAAAAATAGCAGGATATATTATAGTAACCCACTTTGATTTCCTATTAATTGGATGTGAACCCCTGTATTGCTCTCACCATCTTGTTTTGACTGATTTTACTCTATTCTGTTTTGCTTGATAGTATCACATTTGAAAGTATAGGCAACAACTGCAATGAGCATCACTATGATGCTCATTCTGGTTTGACTATTATCTTCTTTTGGAGCCCTGTAATATCTCCAATGTTTTGGTTTTATTGGTTTTGTTCTTTATTGTTTTGTTCAGTTTTATTATAACTGATGATATAGACAATTCTTTTTAACATAGCAAGAGGCAGTCTAGTAACCATTATTGATCACCTTGTATTCTGTTTTTACATTATGTACTATGTCCATCCTTTTGATTTGACTGACTGTTTTGTCATGTCACATTTGGTTTTATTCTCTTCAAAAAAAAAAAAAAGGTAATAAATGTGGGAGTAATAAAACCCAAAATGTGTGATTGTCATTGTAAAAAAAAAGAGGAAAAGAAAGTGCTCTAAAGGATATAACTGCATGTATATTTAAGTGTATAAGATAGATAACCATATTACTGAGTTTTTGTTGAATCATTGAACAGAACTGTTTACAGTCTCATTGTTTGAATGTCCACTTTATATGCTTTAATTTTGTACCTTGAACAACTATTTCTAAAATGACAATATGTAATCTATTAACTAGTGATTTTCTACTGTTTATTTTTTTTAAATTCTGTATAACTTGTAACTTTTTGGTTTTTTTTTTTCTTTTTTTCCTTAAATAAAATTTTTAAAATTTAAAAACAATTAAAATAAAAACGAAGAAGTATATTGGGGAAGAAAATCGATGGTTTCTCTTTGTTGTTTTGGATTTTGGTTTTTGAGACAGGATCCAGCTATGTAGTTTGGGCTGGCTCTAAACTCACTATACAGGGGCTGGAGGTTTAGCTCAGCGGCATAAGCACCCGCCTTGCAGGCAGGCAGTCGTGAGTTCGATCCCTGGTACCGATAAAAAGGAAAAAGACAAAAAAAATAAAAATAAAAATAAAAAAATAATAAAAAAAAATAAACTCACTATACAGCCAGACTAGCCTTACACTTCCCACAGCCTCCTGCCTCAACCTCCCAGGCACTGGGACTACAGGGATGGTAAAAGGTGAAAGGCCAAATAATGTTGTCACAGTGGAAGCTGAATGTAGAAAAACCCATTCTTGCCATTCAGAGATATGACAGTCACACCCTGAACCCTCCAGGCTGGAGAATAGAGGGGTGAATTCTGGAGAATCTGGCCAGCCCAAGAACAAAGACACAATGATCACGAAAGAGGTTCCTCAACAGATGATATATCCCAACCTCTATACAACCAAGCTCAAAATCAATAAGCCTCACCCACAGCTCTAACTCCCAATCCAATTTCTGCCCTTCACCATTAATTATGCAGGGATTACCAGGTAAATGAGGGAAACTTCTAATGTAAAACACAGAGGCTGAAACTTATAGGGAAAAGAAAACTGGAAGAAGTGAAACAGGGTGGGGAGGAGAAAATTCAAGAAGCTTATTATCATTACTCCTGTCAGAGAAACACATGGTACATAGTACACGACAGGATGCTACTTTTAAAAATAGAGAACACAAATGACTTGTAAGACACTAAGAAAATGGTGGCAGAAATGAAAGAGCCAAGAAAAGGTTGGACAATAAGACTGTAAAAGCCAGGCATGGCGGCACACACCTGTAATTCCAGCACTCAGGAGGCTGAGGCAGGAGGATCATTGTGAGTTCAAAACCAGCCTGGGTTAGAAAGAGAGTGTAAGACCAGCCTGAACTGCATAGCGAGACCCTGTCTCAAAAAAGACAAAAAGAAAGAAAGAAAGAAAGAAAGAAAGAAAGAAAGAAGGAAGGAAGGAAGGAAGGAAGGAAGGAAAGAAAGAAAGAAAGAAAGAAAGAAAGAAAGAAAGAAAGAAAGAAAGAAAGAGCAGGCTGTAAAAATCCTAGAAAACAGAGTTAAAGTTGGGAAACAGGAGAAAAAAAATAAGAAAAGAACCTATAGAAAACTCTGTGTCTTAACAGGAGGTCAGGAAGGCACAGGGGAAGAATCATTAACAAAGTAGCTCCCCCAAAATTTCCCAGTTCTGAAGACCAATGAAGTCCAGATAAAAGGACTCACTGAGTACAACAGCAAGTGACAAAGGAAAAAAACAGATTCACCCATACAGAAGTCTGGCTGGGAGACCTCAGAACATTGGAAGAAACTAAAGACTTCCAAGAACAAAAACATCTCAAATAAAGGCCCAGAAACCAGAATATATTCACACTTTTCAAGATGTCAGTGTGTTGGGACCAGGCTGAATGTCTAGGGTCACAAAGCTTCAGGCCAGTGGGACCTGCTTTAGGAACAGAGAAGTTTACAGAAAACCACATGCTTCCCAGCTGCACAGAGAAGGCTCATAACCACAGCATTTCTAAGGCAACGTAACATCTGCCAATAACAATCTGAAGAATGCAGGCATATTGATACAGAGGAGGACTTGTTCTCCATTAAATTGCTCCCCATTTATTCTAGTTGCTGTTCTATGAAGGTACACCATCCCACCCCCCTGGGCTTCTTGCTTGCTAAATAAAAGTGGGTCAACTATAGAGATTGTCCTGCCTGTCCACTAGAGGCAGGTTCCTCTTGTTCCCCTTGTACCTTGACATTGTGTTTTGTCTTTATTCCCTGTCATTCCCCCCACAGGTATCTGGGGTTCTGATCAGCCCCTGGCACTTAGCACCTAAAAAGCATTTGAAACTTAGAAGGGAAGGCCACCAGAGTAGGAAAGAGCAATGCATACATTGGGGGATTCCGTGGAATGATGCTGGAGTCAGCCACATAGAAGTGAAAGTAAGCAATAACACCTCAAAAGAGTTTTTTCTTTTGGCCCAAAATTTGTTAGTAGGAAAACAGATTTATGTTCAGTTACTGCATATGTTACTCAGACAGGCAGGGACCCTGGTCAGTACTTTCTCTCTCTAAAATGTTACAAGATATTGTCAATTACAACACATATGAAAGGTAAATGAGACTATAACCCACGCAAGACCAATGGAGACACTCTGCCTTGAAGAAGAAGGTTATTTGGCACAAGGAAGGAGTCATCTTGCAGACAGTGACCCTGAGGGGAGGAAATCAGGGGTTTATACACATGAAAAACCATGGTAGGGGGTGCCCTGGCCAGAACAGCCACTCAGGAAGGCATAACAGGTACATTTACAGGTGGAGTTGTGAAAACCAGGATCATTGTTGGGCTCTGTGGTGCTACAGTTCTTGGGTCAGTACTCAGGTATCTTTGTGGTTGGTGCTGCTCTTGCGAAAACCTGCAGGAGTGGCTGGGCTGCACCCTCTAACTCCCTGCTTCCTGCACCCAGAAGCCCAGTGCCCCTTCAACATGGTGCCTGCAGACAGGAACTTTGGATGTAAAGAATTGGAATAGAGTGGGCAGAAATTTAAAAAGGGGCATGCTAGGGGAAAACAGATTGCCCTGTTACCTTTTCAACATGGAATCTGGTGAAACCTATACTGGGACCTTTGTGTGCTACAATGATTACCACAACTGCTACTGCTCCCCTTGATGAGGAAAAAGAAGAGATCAAGAAAAAAGTAGACTCTTACTTAGCCCATACCTCCTAAATTTTCAGAGGCTAGTGTAAGCCACCCTTGTTTATCTAAGCACCAACAACTAAATCGGCAAGCTGAGATAGATGATGAGATAGATGTTGCTTCCCTATTATGGTTAGTCAGGACCCCCAAAATCCCCAAAGAATGGTACATGAACATCACAGAATAGAATTAAAACAGAATTCATAGAGTTAAAACAGAGTGTAATGAATAAAGGAACATAGGATCCCTTCACACTGGGACTCCTGGGGTCCATTTTGGGAGCCCATGTATGGTCCCCAAAGATCTTAGACCATTCTCATCTACTGACAGGTCAGTATCTCATCGAATGTGCAGCTACAAGAGCTGGCAGTAGAACGGGCAGACAGAAATAGGACAGCAAGGAGACCAGTAATGACAGAGGATATGTTCTGGGAACAGGACCTTATGTAGATCATGGGCAACAATGATCCTACACTAATAAAACACAGTGAGCAGATACATCTGATGATAAAACAAGCATAAACTATGGTTCTCAAAGAGAGTACTCCCCTTCAATTCTTTTACATATTTTACAGGGGTTCAGGGAGCCATATGCTCAATTCCTCACTAGATTACAGGAGACAGTCCACAGACAAATTCCTCACTCACAAGCAGCTAAAGTTACAGTGTAACTGGCCTTCAAAAATACAAATAAAGACTATAAGACTTGGGGCATTTAGGACCACAAAAAAATCTTAAAAATTATCAAAAAGCTTGTCAAGAAGTGAGAACCGAATCTTATAAAAAGCTCAATGTTAGCCCAAGCTGTGCTAAGTCTTACAAAGGAGAACAAAAATGCTGCTGTTCAGTGTTTCAATCATGGAAAAGCAGGGTATATTCATAAACAATGTACTGGTCCAGCCAAGATGGTGTACTCCTCCAGTCATTCCACCCCCTGCCAAAGGGAATACCGATCCAACTCCAGGTCTTTGTCTTCATTGCCATAAAATAAATCATTGGGCAAAGAATTCCCATTCCAAATCCTTTGGGCAGTTACAATATGTACATGTCTCTGTAAACCCTTATTCTCATATGATTCACACCACTTGCCAAGGGTATTTCTTCCAAGGTCTCACGTGAGAAGGCTCATACTGATAGGCTGCGTGGCTGCAGAATCCACCACGGGTTTGATGATTTCCTGGGACCCTGGAGGAAATACCTCAGCCACTGATGACTATAGAAGTGGCAAGGCCGATGACGTTGGAGCAAGTGAAAAAAACAACCTAGGAGGCTAAAAAAGTTGGTGACAAGACAGGGTCTACCACATACCCTCCAAAATATGTTCATTGCCATAATGCCACTAGTGTAGTAAGGAACATCAAATCAGATGATGCAGTGTAACCTCAAGTTATGGAGTTTCAACTTTTACAATTACAGAAACAAAAAGCAAGTACCATGACTGGGGTTCCATGGCTCCAAGGCCAGTGTGAGCTTCTTTAGGAACAGAGAAGTTTGCAAAAGGTCACATGCTTCCTGGCTGCACAGAGAAAGCTCATAACAACAGCATAAGGCAACATAACATTTGCTGAGGACAATCTAAAGAACACAGGCATATTGATTCAGAGAAGGACTTGTTCTCCATTAAATTGCTCCCCATTTACCGTAGCTGCTGTTCCATGAAAAGTACACTACCCCTCCCCCATGCTTCTCGCCTGCTAATAAAAGTGAGTCAACCACAGAGATTGCTGCCTCTGCCCATCAGAGGCAGGTTCCTCTTGTCCTTTTGTACTTGACTATTATTCTTTGTCTTTATTCCCTGCCATTTCCCCTACAAGTATCCAGGGGTCTGATCAGCTCTTGCCTTTATATTTCTGAATTTATAATTCAGTACAGCCAACTATCAATCGAATGGCCCTCGGATATGCAATTCAAACATGCAGATATGCGAATGTTTTTCCTACTATATAAAACTTTTCGCCGGGCATGGTGGCAGATGCCTATAATCCCAGCAATTGGGAGGCTGAGGCAGGTGGATTGCTGCAAGTTTGCAGCCATCCTGGACTACAGAGTGCATTCAAGACCAGCCCAAACTAAAACAAAACCCTGACTCAAAAAAATAAAATAAAATAAACCTTTCTTAGAAAGCCATTTTTCTTCATTCATTTTCTGCTGCTCTAACAGAATATTACACACTGGGCAATTTATGGTGAGCAGAACTCTGTTTGGCTCCCACTTCTGGAGGCTGGGAAGTCCAAGAGCACAGCACTGGCATTTGGCCAGGGCCTCTGGTTGTGTTCTAATATAGCAGAAAGGCACAGGAATGAGCCTGACATACAAACTTACACCCATCTCATGGTCACTAACCCTCTCCTCTCCAGATAGTAGGAACCTATTTACAGCACAGAGTCTTTATGACCTAACACATCTCAAAGGTCCCACTTCTTAATACTGTCACAAAAGCGATTCCATTTTAACATGAGTTTTGGAAAGGACCTTTAAATAGTAGCACCATTACGGAGCAATTTTCTAGCAAATCAAGGAAGGAAATTGAGAGAAGAGAGTTAACATAATAAAGAAGCAAAGACAATTCCCAGAATGACAGTGAAGACAGACATCAAAATTTATTCATTCATTCAGCAAATCATTATTGACCACTGACTATATGCCAGCACTGCTTTAGAACAACTGTCATCAGAGAAGGCAACTAGACTCAAGGATGTTGAACCAAGTGTGGTGACACAGGCCTATAATCCCAGAACTCCTGAGGCTGATGCAGGTGTATCACAAGTTTGAAGCCAGCCTCGGGAAGCTAAGGACTTGGTGAAACTCTGTTTTGAAATAAAAAATAAGAGTTGGGAATACAGCTCAGTAGAAAGGTCCTAGGTTTAATCACCAATGCTACAAAACAAAGAGTGTGGTCAGCGGCAAAAGGCATGCTGATGACCACCTTCAACACACTTGAATTTTCTTTTTTTTTTTTTCTTTTCTTTTCTTTTTTTTTTTTTTTTTTTGAGACAGAGCCCACTAAGTTGCCCAGGCTGAGTTTGAATTTGGGATCCTCCTGCCTCAGTCTCAAGAGTGCTGGCATTATGGCATTATAGGAATGCACTACCATACCTGGCTATGTATTATATTTTTAACTTGATGAAACTACTGATGGATATACCCCATCAACCCAAGAAAGAAAAAGACAAGAAATCCAAGAAACAAATAATTTAACCAAGAAGATAGGCAAAGGCATGCCAAGGAAGCCAGCACACCAAAGCCTCAGAATGACAGGCTGCATGCCTAGAAAGTAACTGACCACACAAAAGGAAGGTGTCTACAAGAAAATAGTTTAGAACACCTTGAAGGGACCGACTAACTGCTACAGTTAGATCCAGAAGGCTTCCAAAGGCACAAATGTTAAAGGGCTGGTTCTCAGATTGGTGCTGTAGGAGGAGGTAGAACCTTTGGGAGGTGAGGCCTATTGGGAGAAAGTGAGGTCACATGGCCTTGAAAGGATATTTGGGCTCTGGTCCCTTCCTTTCTCTCTCTTTGCTTCCCAGATCTTATGAAATGAAGAATCCTCCTCCATCATACACTCCCACCAGGATATACTGACTATGACAGGCCCAAAGTAAGAAGGCCAAGCAATGATCTCTGAAACCACAACCAAAGTAAACATTCCCTCTTTATAAATTGTTTACCTCATGTATTTTGTCACAGTGATAGAAAGCTAACTAGCATATGAACCTATAGAAAACTATATTGAGAAGCTACTAGGAAGTGTAAGAATTATTAATGGATGCAAAGAAAAACAAGCTAACTGAATAAAAAGGAGTTCTTAACCTCAGTGAAATAAAAAAAGGAAAAAGAAAATAAAATTGTGGGGTCAGGATATAGCTCAGTGGCATAGCACCTGCCTGGAAAGCACAAGGTCTTCAGTTCCATTCCCAGTACCAAAAAAAAGAAAAGAAAATCATACTTCGTGAACATCGATGTGTGATATGCACAAGCATAACTAGACAACAACTAGTAAATAAAGATTTACTATCACTAAATCAAGATTTAATGTAAAACCAAAACAGAACTATATTGGGAAGAAAAAAGGAATGGCAGTGTAAGGGAACTAACGCCTCACATACAATAAGAATGAAAAAAGATAACATCCAAACTTGATCAAAGCTGGTGAGTTCAATCCCTGGTACCATAAAAGAGAAAGGAAAAAAAAAAAAAACAGGAGTTGAAAAGGATAAGGCAGGGAGCTATTTCATTTGCAAATTTTCAAAAAAAGTATTGGACTTTTTAAATGTACATTACTGAAAAAAGAAAAATTTTAAGGAAAAGAGGGACTAGCTGCTTACAGCACAAGCAGGTATGCTGGTATAGGTTTTGCAATCAGCACAGGACTGGGAAAGATCCCTGATTTGCAGTATCTGCAAATTTCTCTGGTGTAAATAATCCCACTATGGCTGTAAATAGCATTTCACTGGCTTAATAGTCTCTGAAATCTTAACAATGGGTGGCCAGGAGCCAAGTCCAGAGCTCCCCTGACCACAACCAACCCCCACAGTTTCACTCCTAGTTACTGGAGAGCAGGGACAGTTCAACTTCCACCTGACAGCCAAGCCAAGGCCAGCAAGCCTCAGCCTGCCCCACAGCTCCATAACCCAGTAACCAGAGGTCATTTCTTCTATTGCTTCTGTCTTCAGGGTCCCCCTTAAATCCTTCCATTCCCTCCAAAAAGAAAAGAAGGGAACACGTCCATCCTCTTTCCTTTCTGCCACTCAATGCATCCTTAGATCATTATCAGCAAAGGCAGGTATGATGAGCGGGGTTGATCCCTGGGCTCCTCCAGTCATTAAAACTCTCTTCCCAACCTGCTAGTTTCACCTCCTAAGAGCCGCACTTCCCCAGTGTTTGTTTTGGTCCCTGGAAATGTGATGTACAGTAGTGTCCCTCATCTTTTATAAATTCCACCACTCAAAGCAATATAAAGGTGCAGGGATATAGCTCAGTGGCACAGTGCGCACCTGGCATGCGTGAGGTCATCAGTTTGATCCCCAGTTATCAAAAATCAATAAATAAAGGCATTTGAGTTTTACAGAGATTTTCTGGAAAGCCAAGTGTGTATGATAGAAATAAACACCACCCAGGTGCTTATCCAGATGAGCCTGCATCCTTCTTTACTCCTCCACCTAAACAAGCCACCCCACCCTCCCCTCTCCCCAGCCTGCAATCTCTACCAGTTAGCCTATGTACCAAATGTAAGATTCTATCCCCCTACAGCTAGAAATAGGTCAGCCACATCACCTCTGTTTAGAAACCATAAGACAGCTTTATGTTTGGGGAAAATGTTTACATAGCTTTTAATCCAAGCCTGTCTGTCACTTTACAAACAAAGACAGTAAGACTCAGAGAGAAAAAAAGAACTTGTTCAGTTATAGTTAGTTAATAAGGATATCTGACATTTATTTCCCACAGTTCTTCACATTTTGCAAAAATACTTAAGTACGTACTACTTCAGCTGACTTGCACAACCTCCCCCCCCCCATGAAATGAGTATTATTACACTGTTTTATAAATAAGGGAAGTGGCTCAAAGGGAGAGCAAATTACTTGGCCCAAGTCACTGAACATGGCAGCGCATACCTATAATCCAAGCTCCTCAGAAGGCTGAGGAAAGAGGATCAAAAGTTCAAAGCCAGCCTGGACAATTTAGGGAAATCTTGCTTCAAAATAAAATAAAGAAGGGTGGGGATGTGTCTCAGAATTCCCTGGGTTCAATCCCCTGGAATGAAGGTATTATAATGCAGAAAACCCTAATTTTACTCCACCACCACACACTTCTATCTGGGCCATATTTTGGTTGTAGCACATCAAACCTAGATCTGGAACAAAACTTTATTCTTCCCACCTTCCTTGTTCTCTTGCCTCTGAAATTTGTTTCTTTCTGTTCATCTGTGTGATAAGGGAAGGAGTTACCCGGAATCCTTTCACTCTTTAGTAATACATGTGCCTTTGCCCAGGGGAATGGGGGCTGGGAAAGGGAGTGAGGGAGCCCCCGTGTTCCTTTTGCAGTACTCCAAGGGGGGACCTATAGCAAGCGAGGATCCATGGCCCCAGGGACCCTAAGGGAGGCAGCCGGGGGAGCTGGAGCTGGCAGGTCTGGAGAAGGCCACCCAGGATTTCAGCAGGCAGTAGCAGAGCAGGGCATGTCAGAAAATGTTGCTCCTTATCCGAGTGAATGTGATTTTTCACAGTAACTAAAAGATTAAGAACTCAAAAGACTCCTTTTGCTAACTTACCCTCCCCCAGATCTGAAGATTATTACTGTTATAGCACCTCCACCCCACCCCCACCCCCACCCAGTCAGAATTAGAAAAATTGCTGATGCAGCTCAGAAAGGCTGAGGGAGACACTTCCCCAGTTCTGGGGTTCCCCTCCAGTGGCTGTGACCAGTTAGGATGGCAGTGGGGGCAGCTGTGAGCAGAAGGTATGTGTGTGTATGTGTATGTGTGTGTGTGTGTGTGTCTGTCTGTCTGTCTGTCTGTCTGGGGAAACCAGTATGGGGCAGACAAGAATATGTACATGCCTCCGCCAAGAGATAAGATAGCGGAATCTGAGCAAAGAGGGCAACCTTGGCCGAGATTGGGGGCGGAACTGAGAGGCCCAAGTGCAAGATAAGCTTGTGAGAGAGGAGAGAGAGAAGCTGTGACCTGGCCGTTCAATGCCCCACACAGCAGCAGGCCATTTCATCAGAAAGCCGACCACCTTCTTCCTGGATTATCTCTCATCACCAAGGGCTAAGGTCTTCCAGAGCAGCTCCACCTCACCCGGAGCCCTTTATGAGGCCACCTACAACATCAAGAGTGTGAGGCGGGGAGCCCAGAACCCTACCTACCTGGGTTCAGATCTAACTCCACCACCCCATATTTATTTGACCCTGAATTCTCCAGCAGACCCCTCAATATTTCATCTGTAAAATGTCATCGTTACCATAGGAGTATCTCCAGTTCTAGCACTCAGTAAGGCAGCCCAGGGCGTAAGCAAACAGAAGGATGGTGAACAAAGAGATGTATCTCAGAGGCCACAGAAATGCAGGACCTTTAATCTGCTCCCTAGATGGAACAGGAGGGCAGTGAATACTAGGGCCTGGCCAGGAAAAGCCTGCAGGGAGATAGACCGTTCAGGCTATCCCAGCTCACTGGAGGACAGAAGTGACATGCCAGAGAGGGGTGGGGCAGAGAGCGAGAAAAGCCACCAGAGAAAAGAAGCGGGTAGAGAAGGAGCCCGGGCTGCAGATCTGGAGGAGAGAGAGGACGTCCCCAGTACCTGCAGGCCAAATTGCCGAACCCAGGTCAGGCACATCTGGGAACCTCTGCCTCTCAAGGAGCGTGAAGAAGAGAGACCAAGATGGAAGGGGCTGGGGACTGTTTACCTTGGCTTTGCTAGTGTTCTCCCGGGGCCCCTGGAGCTGCAGCCAGAAGTAGGGGGTGTCGGGACGGCTCTGGAAGGCGTTCAGCTTGACCCTGAAGATGCGTTGCACTTGGAGCCGCTGCCGCTGCACCCGAGGCTTCGATTTTGTCTGCACCATGAACCATTCCAGCGCCGGGGGTTCACCCCCAGCCAGGAGCATGGCTGCCCCTCCCGCGGCTGGAGAGGGAGACCGCGGCGTCACCGAGGTCCAGAGCGCTAGGAGCCCCCCTCGGGAGCTAAGCCCTGCCCCCTCACCTACAGCGCCCCCCGCCCCGGGCGCCTCCCCAGGCCTGGAACCCACCCCGAGGCCCCGGCGCCCGCCCTCCGTCCCTTTCCGCAGCGGCTCCAGCGACCGAGCTCTTCCTGCCCGGGTTGAGCTGGGGGTGGGACCGGTCGGGCTCCAAGAGGCCCTTCCACCGCCCCCCTCCGCCTCTCCAGCGCCCAGCCTGTCCCTCCCGGGTGAACTCCGTCTGCCTGACCACGTAAAGGGGCGCGGGAGGAAGAGGGAGGGGAGACAGGGTGAGGAGGAGGGGCGGAGAGGGTCCTAGAACCCTCTGCCTTCCACCCAATTTTGGGCGCCGAGCCAGAATCCCGGGGTGAAAGTTAGTTTCCTTCCACAGTCCCCTATCCTTAGTGGAGGAAAGGACAAGAAGGAGAAAGTTGGTTTCAGTGACTCCCTTGTGTGATTTGGAACGCGACTCCCTCTCCCCCCAGGCCTGCTAGCCTTTCCCGGAGAAGTGGGACCTCACCCACCGTTCCCTTGGAGGAAAGGGTTAAGGGAGGGTAGGGAGGGAGGCTGGGGCTTGAGGAAACCCTGGGCTGGAGACCAAGCAGGAAGGAAAGGGTAACAGCCCTGACTCTCCGCTCCCCGCAGCAGTCTGGGGACCGTCTGGGGCTGGCCGACAGCCCAGACCCTCCTGAAGCCCCCAGGGGTGGAGGGGCAGAGGGGAAGCTGCCAGAATTTCAGACTTCAGTTGTTTATGAAAGCCGTTTTTAGCAAATGTGAGTTATGCTGGGAGGGGAGGGGCTGGAGTGAGGATCTGGTTGGTAAGGTAGCCCCAGAGGTCTCCTTCCAGCCTTGACCCACAAACTCAGGACTGGTTTCCATGGTCTGGGACTACCCTAGGCTGGGGGGCCACCTTCAAAACCTAGGCCCTGAGACATTCTCAGCACAAAGAAAGCTTTCTACAGCCTGTGGTCTGCACAGAACTTGGCACTGTGCCCTGGGAGGCAGGGTCTACATTTGAGGCTTGGAAGACCTCCCTTTCCAGACTAAAACTGAGACTGACAAGTGTGCTTATGGGGACAAAGGGAAGTGAACCTTAAGTCAGGCTGGAATATCTGGGCTGCAGGCCCACCTGTGTGAGGGTATAGGCAAGGGACCAGGAGAGCACTATTGCACAGAAGGTGTCAACTGGGAGGAGGACAGGGGCTCAGAAACACCCTGCCTGGACTAGACTGAGTCTGTTAGCCCCCTCTTATGCCCCAGGCCTGATTTTTTTTTTTTTTTTTTTTTTTTTGTCTTTTTTGGTTTTTTTTTTATCAGTACCAGGGATCAAACTCAGACCGCACACTTGCAAAGCAGGCGCTTATGCCACTGAGCTAAATCCCCAGCCCCCAGGCCTGATTCTTATGAGCAGTTTGAAATTCAGAACAGGAAAATGTGATTCCCGCATTAGCTCTGGCTACCTGGATTCTTGGTCCTTAGTCCTTTCCCTTCTAGAGAACCTTGAAACAAAAAGACCCTCACAGTGAGTCTCCACTTCTCTCCACCCTTCCCATTTCTAACTATGCCCTCATTACCAAAGGAGCTTCTGCCATATTTTAATTCAATTTCTCCTCCTGAGCAGGATGAGAGCCATACCTCACACTTACCATTCCATCTCAGAGTGAATGCTCAACTCATGCTGCCCTCTTCCAACTGACAGACTACAAACAGGGTGTCATGGTCAAGGAAAACCCTTGGACTTTAATCTTATGTTTGAAGGGGCTGTGTGGAAGGCAGGACCCTAATTCTTTCAAGTTTAGGAATTAGGTCCTTCATAAACAGGTAAATTTATTTAAACTCTTGTGCCTCTGTTTCCTTCGCTCATAAACATAGGGATAACAATACCAACAACCCAGGTTGTAAATCAGATCACACAAATAAAGCACAAGGCCAAGCACCATGTCTTAGTTACTTTTCTCATTGCTGAACAAAATATCCAACTCCCAAAGTTAAAAGGAGGAAAAGGTTACTTGGCCCATAGTTTGTAGAGGTTTCAATTCATAATTGGCAGGCACCAAGGCAAGGTGTCATATGGCAGAGGGGTAATAGTTCATGGTGGCCGAAGACACAAAAGCAACAGAAGAAAAGCAAGATAAGCCCTTTTATGTCCTTTGTATCATATAGAGTCTATGCAGATTAGGCTGCAAAGGGTGGAGTTCTGCTGCTTCTTGTGATGCCCTTAGGCCATCTTTTCTTGTCTCCTGTTCCTTCTCAGCAGTCAAGAACTCCTTTGCTATGTCTTTTGAGTCCATAGCTTTACTGGAGCTTCTTTACTGGCCAACTCACAATATTTTAGATCATTCTGCTGAGAGCTTTACTCTTGATTCTTAACATAAACCTGGCTAAAAGCCCACAACAGTAGCCATGCCACACTTCAACATTAGACTCCCCTGAAATTTCTTCTGCCGGATTAACTAGTCCACCACCCTTAATCTTAGTCTCAGGCAAAGTCGGTGGACATGAGCAAGATCCAGACAAACTTTCTGCCAAGCCATGACACCCATCATTTGGAGTCCAGAGGCCAATGTAGTCCTTTATCCCAGTGGAAACCTCTGGAACCTATTGGCAAGATTTCTATCGGCCTTCTGGTCTTTTGAACACTGAAAGAATCTCTCTATAGCATTCCAGCTTTACTTTTTAAACTAGTATCTCCAGATCATTTCAGACTCTGCCCACAAGCCATTCCTAAAGGCTCCTGAACCACACAGTCATGTATGGTCACAGCAATGACTCCACTTCTGGTACCAAATTCTGTTTTAGTTAATTTTCTTATTTGCTGAGGCAAAATACCAGGAGCCCAAAGTTAAAGGAGGAAAGGTTTATTTGGCTCACAGTCAGTAGCATTTCAGTCCATAATTAGCTGTCTTTAAGGCAGGGTATCATATGGCAGAGGGGCAACAGTTTATTATGGTGGAAGCTAGCAGGAGTAAAAAAGAAGAGCCACTTCTGTCCCTTATATGGAGTCTACCATGACTGGGGCAGTGCCATTCCCATCAGTGTACTGATCCAACTGCCACCCATCCTTAATCCCAACACCCCTAATCCTGGCATTGCATTATGAATCAATCACATGGTCCAGGTTCAGGCATCTCCAGAAAGTCCCTTCCCATAACTGCATGAGACTTTGGGTTACATTTAGACAAACCATAACACACCAGTAAGTATTTGATTTCCTTTCACAGATCTTGTCTCTTCTTCCCTATCTTATTTTCGGCACATGTCACCACACCATCCCAGAAATCACTCTTCTTCACTCTTTCTGATAACTCACCTCCTGCCTCCTACCTGTTCACATGGATATAATGGATTTGGCCATGTAGACTGATTTTTACCCAGGTTTTCCAGTAATGTGTTATGAACCCTTAAGCAGATCATTTTTAAAAAGTCTTCTTCAGCTAAGTTCACATATTGGATCAAGTTCATTCAACAATTTTAACACCTATTTATTGACTTTAACACCTACTATAGGCCAAGCTCTAGGAATATAGCACTGACTAATATGGATATCTGCCTCTTCTGTGGAATGGAAAAAGAAAGAAAAAGAAAACAGTAGCATTTCAAGTATTATTTTATTTAAAATAAAACAAGGAGTGTCTTGATGGGGACTCTTTGGCCAGGTGATGTTTCAACTGAGGGTAAAAAAGTTTGTGATGGGCTGGGGATTTAGCTCAGCGGCGTAAGTGCCTGCCATGCAAGCAGGCGGTCATGAGTTCAATCCCCGGTACCGATAAAAAGGAAAAAGACAAAAAAAAAAGTTTATGAACAATGAGATGGCAGCAAGAGAAACAGCAATTTTTGATCCAAGTCTTTCTATGGCACAAATGCATTAAATGATATATTTATTTGATTTCTTACTACAATATGAGGCTAAGACTTGTTTGGGTATATTAGAGGCCTTCTGCAATCTAGGCCAAATCTGTTTCTTCAACATTGTCCAAGAGGGTCCTAGTTCAGGTGTTAATAGAAATAGATATGTCTCAGCGTATCTGACATTGGGGAGTATACCTTGCCAGGAGTTTGTTCGCATGAGGAGTGAGAGGTCTCCAAAGAGAAAGCTCACCTTGGTTGAAGGAGGGGCCTACACTCTGAGGCGGATGAAATCATAGAGCCTGTCCCCTCAAAGATCCAGAAAGAGAGGCAGCTCTGTCAGTCAGAAACCTAGACCAGACCAAAATCAAAGCATATCACAGAGCTACTGTGAGCAGCTGGCGGGTGAATAAGCACACTACTCAATAGAACAGACTAAAAATCTACAAAATAAGGTCAACTATATATTTAAATTTATATATGGCAAAGATACTCTTTCAATTAGTGGAAACAAAATGTATTTTCAAAAAAATTACCTTGTGGTAATGGGAAGCCTTCTAGATAAAGTAAGATAGATTCTCATAGCAAAACAAATCCCTGGAGAATCAAATGCTTCAAATTAAAAATGAGCTTCATGTGGTGGTGTATGCCTATAATGCTAGCCACTCAGGAGGCTAAGGGAAGAGAATCACCAGTTCAAGCCTAGCCCGAGCAACTTACTGAGGTCTTGTCCCCCCAAAAATACAAAAATAGAAAGGACTAGGTATGTAATTCAGCACTCACTAGATTCAAATACCAGTACTTCAAAAAAAGAAAAGAAGGGGCTGGGGATTTAGCTCAGCGGCATAAGCACCTGCCTTGCAAGCAGGCCGTCGTGAGTTCAATCCCTGGTACCGATAAAAACGAAAAAGACAAAAAAAAAAAAAAAATAAAAAAGAAAGAAAAGAAAAAAGAAGGAAACAAAGGAAAAATAACAAAGAAATAATAAAAGCACAAAATAACCATGAATTTTTGTAAAGATGTTCCTCAGTTTACAAGTACCTCATTGAATAAGCCCATCGTAAATTGAAAACATCTCCTCAAAAAACTAAAATTAGAAGTGCCATCTGACCCACCTATTCTCCTTGGTAGCTTCCTGAAAGAATTAAATTATGCCACAGTGATAAATGCACACCCATGTTTTAGCAGCACAATTTTTAATAGCTAAATCTTGGAAACACACCAATGAATCAACCAATGAATGAATAAAGATGTGGGTTTTTTTTTAAACACAGTGAAGTACTGTAATCTGCCATAAAGAAGGATAAACCTAAGACCATACTCTTAACTGAAATAAATTGGACATGTATTTAAACATCACATTGTTTCTCTGATGTGAAAAACTGAAAAGGTAAATAAGTCCCAAAATGTATAATAGATCTTGTGAAATAGGGAGAAATGCTCAACTGGGAAAAGGAACAAGGAAGCGGGGAGGAGAAATGAAGGAAGAAGAAAGAAAAAAGAATAAAAGGAAAAATGGAAACAAAATTTTTGTAAATAAAGATGGGGAAGAGGGGTTGAAAAGGGGGGAAAAGAATTAAGATACATTATGTTCAGGTACAAATTCCCTATGATGAATATGATCATTCTGTATATCTAAAATGTGCCAATAAAATTAATTTTAAAAATCATAAATCAAAGGTGTTCAGTGTACCCAACCTACCAAATGTCCCAGCTCAAGAACACAGCACACAATAGAAGATTCGCTGCTTAACCTCATGACCTTGACAGCATCATATTGCACATATTGCTAGCCAGAGAAAAGAAAAAAAAAAGATTGAAGTATGATTTCTACTGAGTATATATTATTTTTGCACAATAATAAAGTTGAAAAACTGCACTGAGTTAATGTGGCTCCACTTGATTGTTGCCGGTGGTACAAAAAGAAAGTGGAAGGGAGGATGGTGTGTGACTGATATTTTCTGGAGAGGCTTGCCATGGCTGGTTTTTCTGATACAAACTAGAACTTGGCTGTTGTCCTTGGAGTAGGAATTTGTGTCCTTGCTGTCACCAGGGATGGCTTCCGGGGAGCCCTGGTCTCCACCTTGAGCATTGCTTTCTGGCTCTAGTACAGATCTCTCAGCCTTGAGGCACAGATCATTTACTTTGCTGCCAGTGCAGACTTTTCTAGCTTTTCTGGTATTGGGCTTTCCCAGTGTAGATCCTTGATACAGATTTGCATGAGACATTGCTGTGGACTATACTCATGCAGGATACTGTCATGGGATCCAGGCCCTTGGCTGGATTTTTCAGGTCTATATCTCACAGAGAGAGCTCCTGCTGTCTTCTGCATTTGAATTTTTGGGTTAATATTATAGAATAATCCCATAAATTATATGTCCTTTGTAAATACTGACTACAACCAAGAATATCAGTTGTCCTCAAAGAAGATACATGATTCTTAAAATATGGAAAGGTTCTCCACTCCATCCTTAACAACAGAAATGAAACTTTAAACTGCAGCAAGATACCATTTTTAACTACAAAATGACAAGAATCAACAATGTTTTCTAACTCACACTCTTGTTTACTCTTGTACCTGCCCATATGTTCACCCAGCCCACAAAGACACCTGATGACAACGTCCATCAGAATGTTAACTACCCTTCCTCTGTGACCCAGCAGTCACACTTCTGAGAGTTTATTTTACAAACTCATTCTCACAAATGCTTAAAATATATCCAAGCAGGTATATTCTTTGCAGTGTTGTTTTTTGGATTAGAAATTACAGCGTCTAAAGATGGGTGTTTGTATGACTGCCATGACTCAGAAAAAGCAAAGATAGAGGTAGGCAGCTGTCTTCGTCCCAGTGTAAAACTAGCTCTAAAATACAGAAAGGTGAGCTTGATGAAGCCAACGGCAAGGAAGGACTGGAGGGAACTGTCGAGCTGCTTGCAGCTCCATCAGCTACCTTAGAAGCCACACCCATAGGTACAGATAGTCACAGTGTCACTAAAGAACCTGAAGCTTCAGGGCTTCCACAAAAAGACTCTGGGTGTGCTCCAGCAGTGTGTTCACATGGTCCCATGTTTTTGTAAAATTTGCAAAAAGTTTTTCATAAAACCACCATGGACTACCCTTTTGACTTCCTCCCTGCCCCACTTTTCTTTGTGTCTGGTAGCATTAGGGCCACCATGTATATCTGGGGGCTTTTGGGAAGGAGAAATCCTATAGAGACACATTAATTGTAGGTTTAGTGAGATGTACTCATATGGTTCGCAGTAACTTCCATGCACAGTTACATTACTGCCTGCTGTCTGTGTGTTGAAATTCCATTCAGCAATATATTGATGGCCACTGGACCACCTCGACTGGGATGGCCACACAAAGGCAAAAGGCAAGCAAACACATGTCAAGGAGTTAATTCCTTTTTTAAAAAAAATTGCTATTTTTGTGGATTTCAGGGTTTTGTTGTACTTTTTAGTTTTTAGGAACATGTCATTTAATTTGATTTTTATGTTTTTGTACCATAAATTACAAGCAAAATGAAAAATACTGCTCTGACTTCTACTTTTAATATAAAGAAGAAGGAAAGAAGGGAGGGAAGGAAATGAGAAGAGGAAATGCAAGGCAAGTTAGAGAGAAAGAAAAGAGCAAGCTACTGTCAGGAGTGTCCTCCCTGTTTGCTTAGACCTAGCAGTCCAGTTCACAGACTGAGCAACCCAATATTACTTTATCTGTGGCCCCAAAAGGCAAAAACAGAAACGCATGTACACTACATAATAATGGCACCCTGTACAGAGTCATCAGAGTTCCTCATATCTAAGTGGTTGGTTTCATCACTCAGTTACATTACAAATCAACAGATCTGTTTCATGACTCACTATTGACAAACAATCCTGTGATACACACTCATGTATATAGAGAATCACACTAGCACAAGTGTTTCTGGAAGACGCAAAATTGCTGCATTAAAGGCTATGCATACTAGGATTGTTCTCAAGAATTATGGTGCAGCTGTACTGTGGGAAATCATGAAGCCAATAAAAATAATGAGATAGATGATGGATTGATCCCTAACGGGGAGTGGGGAGCACAGCAAAGAGACACAAGCTCCAAAACAAGAAATACGCCTTGATTTTACAGTGGAGTGAGAAAGGAGTGCAAAGGGAGGCAGAAACATCGAAGCAACCCCCAGGATCTGGAGGCAGACTTATTTACGTCCGTCAGCAGACACCCATCAGGATCATTCCCAGAACAGCAGGCCCTGAGCTCTTGTGTTCGAAGGCTAACATGGGATAAGCAAGCAGGAAGTACAGAGGCAAAATAGATTTAGTCAATTGTGGATTGGTTTATACAATGTGCATGATACTGACCAGCTATGCCTCACATTGGCGAGCCATTTCCAAGAGACAGAAGCAACCAGAACTAGAACAGAAGCTATTTATTACCTGGGCAACTAACAAGCTGAAGTATTCTGGTGTGTGTTAGAGGGAATCTTCTGCTGCAGGACTACAAGAAGAGTTTTCCACTTCCTGCTTCAGAGGCCTTTCCTTTGCATGTGTGTGCGTGTGTATGAATGTGTGTGAGTGTGTATATATTAGTCCCAGCCTCTCTCCTATTTTTATAGCTTTTGTTTGTTTGGTTGGTTGGTTTAATGAGCAGGTACTGCCTTTATAATTTTTAAATACTATATAGGAGGAAAGTAAAGTAGACCTGTTATTACACAAATATGCCAGTACCTAGGGAGGACACTCTATCTTCTTTTATTTAAAATGTTCCAATTGTGATGAAAGTACTGATCCCACCTCCCTCCAGGACTCATTTCTGAAACAGACACCCTCCCTGTGGCCTTAGGATTATTACTTATCTTGGCCCAAACTGACAAACAGAGCATCTCTGTCCCTCACATCACACCAGATTGGGAGATTTCTGCCTTGCCTTAGACCTGGGGTATTTTTGCCCTTTCTAGAAGAAGTCTAAGGTTGGTTTCACAAAAATTTACGCTCTGGTCACCCAAGAACACCAAAGGACCCTGGTGACTTCCATGTTTGACCCATATTTACTACTTTGAGTAACTGATACAAAAATCTAGGGCTGGGGATTTAGCTCAGTAGTATAAATGCCTGCCTAGCAAGCATGATGTCATGAGTTCGAGTCTCTGGTACCAAAAAAAAAAAAAAAAAGAGGCACAATTTGTCCAAGATTTATAGGTGCTGGGCCAGAGCTCTGAGGTTGGACAGAAGTGTGTTAGAGGACTAGAGGTCTGAAGGGGAAAGACAGAGCATATCGGATGCTGGATATGTGTACCCACTGGCCTAGAAATTACCTAGGGTGAATAAGGAGCTAAGCTGTCAAACAGGGGCTCCAGAAGGCAGAGCCAGCACAGGTCATGCAGAGTAGGACAGACAGTGGGGAGCTCTGAGAGGTCTCTAGCAAGAATATGACTAACTAAAGCCACCCTGAAGCATAGAGCTTTCCTCCCCTCACCTCTCTCATTAAATCAATCAGTAATTTCTATAGACTGATTTCTCCTTCCTTCAACCAATATATGTTGAATGCTCCTGTGTGCCAAGTTCCGTTCTGAGCACTGGAGATGTAGCAGTGATCATGGTTCCTGCTCTCTTGGAGCCTAAATCTAACGTTGAAAACATAGCAATTGCATAATTGTTTCACAGTAACTGCATTAAGCATTATGAAGGAAAGGTAATACCTTGAGTCCTGCAGTTTTTGAAAAGTCAACCCTATCTGTTTCCTAAACTTGCCAGAGCAAGTGTCCTAGAATTGCCACAGCAAGGTTGGATGGAAAAAACAGTTTCAAATTTGCCTCCTGCAGCTTTCCCTACTATCAAGATCATGAGCTAGTGATACTTTTGTTACAAGAGATTATAATACAGCTTCAACACATAATGACAATGATTATCAACTATAATTTGCAGTCTACCTTACAGTCCTATTGGTTGCTTTTTTTTTTTTTCAGTAAATGGTGTTTTAACATCTAGACTCAAGAGTATGAACAATAGACAGACTACAAAGTTTCTAGGAGGAAAGTGGCATAGTTAGATTAGTGTTTTGTATAAAGGTTCACTGGCTCACGTGCCACTTACATTAACTGCTCCATGAATGGGCCCTTATCTTCTGAGATTTAAGATTCAGATGCCACAGATCACTCTTGCCTGAGCTGGTGAAACAACTAAATCAGTCGGGCAGCCATCAGATAACCATCCTCCTCTATCCATTTGTCCCAGAATCCAGACCCTGGTTAATTGAAGAGCATTACTTTCTCCATGGGACCATCTTACCCAGACACACTGAGTGGCCCTACAGTCGTGATTTTCCAACATCATTTTCTTTGGAGTCCACTGAGTGATGGTAGTGAATATAATGATTAAAAGCACCAGCTCTGGCATCTACAGATGAGACAAACTTCCAGCTCTAAAAAACCCACTTCCTCTCCTTTAAAGAGTAGTGGATTCTATTCTGAGCTAGAGTACAAAGTCCAGCCCAAATAGTCCAGGATTTACTCAGCTCTAATGTCATGTTGCTAAATCTCCCCATTTTTAAGAAAAGCTTACTAAACCTGATGTTACATGAAACTTACTTTTGATTTTATACTGACAACCATGATATACTGCAAAATATAATCTTGAATTCCTCCCATTCCTATGGGCAAATCCTTTGCCAAGTGATGTTACTGACACTTCCCCCTCCATACACACACACACACACACACACACACACACACACACACACCTCTGGCCTAAACTTGTGACTTGTATTGACCAATAGGACGCAGTTGGAGTTAAAATTTCCAACACTAAATCAAGACCTTGACTTTGTCTTTGACCTTCTTAGAATATTCTACCTTCACAAAGGGAACCCAGGATAGTCTAAAGGAGGGTGACATCCTGTGTGGAAAGAGGCTACACAGTCACATAAAAGTAAAGTTGTCCCAGCCAGCCTGACCAACCGACCCAACAGAGACCTCAGATATAGGAGCCACAACCAACTGGCTGACCCCCCACCACCAATGCAGTTGCCGGGTGAGTCCCACAGAATTGTGAGGGTAAGCCACAGAACTGCAAGGAAGAAAAATGAATCGCTGTTCTAAACCACAATTAGGATGGTTTGCTATGCAGCAATAGATAACAGACAGAAACCATTAAATCACTTTGCCAACCAAATAAATACCTCAGGCCACCAGCTAGTGAGCCCTTCTGTGTGAACTCCTTGTGGACAGGAATCATATCTTATTGATCTGGGTATCCCCAGTACTTCTCATTGCCTAGTACTTCATACTATCTAAGTCCTTTGTGAACAAACTAATGTGACTATATGACAAATTCCTGCCAGAGCCACAGCATTCTTGAGGATAGGACTTATATATCTTTTTAATTCTAAGAGAGATTGATGTGCTTTCCCTGGAAGTTCTAGAATCTTGCAGTAAGCGAAGTTTGCCAAAGAAACAGAACCCATAGAAAATAGAGATAGGAGGAAGGGAGAAGAAGAGGAGAGAGGAGAGAGTAGGGAAAGGGTCAGAGAGAAGGCAAAGGGGGGAGAGGGAGAAAGACTGACCTATGGAAATTGGCCTTCACGATTACGGAGGCCAAGAAGTCCCATAATCTGCCATCGGCAAGCTAAGAAACAGAGAAACCAGTCAGGCTAAGTCAAAGACTAAAGAACTAGGAGTTCTAATGGCTGAAACCAGATGGATATCCTAGCCCTAACACAGGTGGGGGGATTTCTGTTTGGGCCCCCAATGGATTAGATGCTACCCACTCACACTGATGAGAGACTTTCTTCACTCACCCTACTGTTTCAAATGCTAGTCTCTTCCAGAAATGCACTCATAGATGCACCCAGAAATAATGTTTTACCAGCTATTTTGGCATCCTTTGGTTCAATCAAGTTGACACATAAAATTAAACATCACAAATCCTCATAAAAAGGAAGTCTATTCAATAAAGAATTAGTAGTCCAAAATGAACAACAAAATGAAGTTTGGGGTGACTGAGCTACAGAGACTTTTGGTGATGGTGTGCTACAATTCAGAAGAAAAAGAGATCATCTTGAACAAACACACCTTTAACAATAAAGAGGGGACTTTAATGCAGACAGGAAATAAAGAGAATTCAGGTCCACCCTACATTGAGGAGCTCCAAAGCTAGATAAAACGATTAGCAGTAAATAACAGCACGCTAAGTTAAGTATTAAAATTTTTAGGATGGAGAAAATATTTTTTAAAATGTCCCAAAGTGAATATGAAGCTTATCATCTCAGTTTGGAAAACCTTTGAGCTCCAACTAGTCATTCACATTAGAAGTCATAAAGTGGTACCTAGCTGAATCAAGGTACTCTGGCTTCATCACCATAGCTGAGGGTGACGGTGGCCTTCTCTATTTCTAAGCCCTTTACCACCATTGGAGACAAGGAACAAAAGAGGCTTCGTTCTGAGGCTAAGCAACAACCTAAAGAAAGAAAGGGAAAATACACGGTATCCAAATAGAAGCAGAATCCCAGGACATTTGATTAAAAGTCTAAAGTTTATTTTCTTAACTTTCTGTCTACCTTATGTGAAGACTGGATGTTTCACTTTTAATCTGAAATTGCTCATATAATAAAGAACTGGCCACCATGTCTTGGGAAAGATCACTGAACCTGGATTTAGGATATAGACCTTCAAATCCTAGCTATGAGTAGACTATAGTGATGAATACTTGTTATCCCAGCACCTGAAAAAAAAATCCCAGATGCATCGTTGGTGAGTTGAATGTGACTCTAGTATTATCTAACCTCAATCCCTGGCTTTCCTCATCGGAAGACCAAACTTCCCAGGATGGTTGAGAGAGGATTAAATGAGATTAGGTATACACATAAAGAGTTTGTTGAGGCCCCTGGAACAGAGTGAGCACCCCTTACATGTTGTTTCCTTGCGCTCTGTTCTTAATACATCACGCTGAGACTCAGTTTCAGTTTGCAGCAAATGAAAGCCATTAAAACATACAAGGCACTTGATATTACACATCACAGCAATGGAAACTTTGTTTATTTGGGTTTTTTTAGTTGCTTGCTTGTTTGCTTAGCAGTGTCTGGAATCAAATTCAGGACCTTGCACATGCTAGGCAAGCCCTCTACCACTGAGCTACATCTCAGCCCGCAGCTACAACTCCAGCCCGCAGTGGCTGCTTCTATGATTCAGTGCACAAGGAGGTATAAAAAGTCATTAACTCTCTCTCTGCTCCTTAGGACCATTCCTTAAAAAACACAATTAATGATGTAAACTTACAATTATGAAGGGGCGAATGACCAATGATTCTGAAAAGGAGGAAATGGTCAGAAAATGCAGAAGAGGACATGGTATATAAAGTTCACACTGAAACAGAATAATTCCTTTTCTGTTCTTTTTTCAGGTGCTCCTCTCACTGCCCCTGCCTGACCACTCTTCACTCACTCTGTTACAATTATCACCTGTCAGTCACCTTCTTAGCATTTGTGGGTGATAACCTCTAGGACGGTCCAAGAAAAGGGGAACACCCACCCCACAGCACCAGCAACCAGGATAGGAGGCTGAGCCAGGTCCCAGTGAGAGGAGAGGAGTCTCCAGCCTGGAATAGAGGAGTCTCTAGATTCTCCAGCCTGGAACAGCACCCGCCTGTCTGGAAGGAAGGAAAGAAACCAAGGAGAATTGCTCTCTGCTGCAAACCCTCCATCTAAAGCAAATGCCTGTGATACACCCAAATGGATACAGAACCACAGGTCTTCCAGATTAGGTCTTTATACTGCAGACAAAAGAATGTGTCTCCAAAAGATGAAAGGCTTTAAAATGAATTCCTCCTCCTGCTATTGGAGCCCCAGGTTTTCTCCTTTGCTAACTACTTCCTAAAATATAGAAGTATACTGATATTTTTCCACATTAAAAAAAAAACTAAGATCTCAACTTTTTTTTTTTAATGTAAGATCAGGTTTTGGGTTTTTTGTTTTGTTTTTTACTTCTGATGTTTGCATGTTTCATTTTGTCTGCTTTATTTTTGCAGTATTTTGGATTGAATGCAGAACCTTCACACTGAGCTTACCCTCAGCCCTTTTTTGTATTTTTTTATTTTGAGAAAGGATTTTGATCAGTCACTAAATTACCCAGATTGGGCTTGAACTTGTGATCCTCCTGCCTCAGCCTCCCAGAGTGCTGGGTTTATAGGCATGCAGTACCACACCTGGCTTGGTTAGGGATTTTGTACAATATCCCCCAACTTGAATTTTCCCATGAACAGACTAAGTTTATGGATGGATTTTTGAAGTGTGTAACATGCGGGTGATGTGCTCTTCTCATTGCAGTATATGAAGAGGTATATGATGTCAGTGTGACAGACTGCTGGTGATGTTTGGTTAAGGTGGTGTCTATGAAGTTTCTGTACTGTGAAGTACACACTTCCATACTCTACTTATTGGAGGCAAATCTCCATGTTTAGAGCACATTCGAGATGAGGGACATTTAGCTCCATCTCTTGGAGGAAGGAATATCAGATAATTTTGACCATGTGATAAAATCACCACTGTAATTAGTATATTTAGAGATAGATGCTTGAAGGCATTGTGAGTATTGTTTTCCCTTTAAATTTTAGCTACTGATTTTAGCATTTATTAATGGGCCCAACAGGATGTGGTGGAGGTGGCTATGTAATTTCCAGGTCTAGGTTATAAAGTTTCCACTGTGGCTCTTTGGAGTGCTCATGTAGGGGAAGCCAACTGCTTTGTCAGGAAGACACTCCAGCAGCCCTGTGGAAAGTCCAGGAGACGAAGAACTGAGTCCTCCTGCCAAAGCCAGCACCAACTTGCCGGCCATGTGAATAAACCACTGGAAAATGGACCTCTAGATGACTGAAAACTCATGAAAGACTCCAAACTAAAGCTGCTCAGCCAAGCCACACCCAAATTTCTGACCACAGAAACTAGTGATAACTTCTTATTGTTTTAAGCTACTAAGTTTTGGGGCAATATGTTATTGTATTATGTTAATTATTAGTAAACTATTGTCATACAAAGAGGAGCTGCACAATTAAGTAAACTTGGGGAACACTGGCTTAAGCAGTAATTTAGCAATAATTAAACAGAGATTTATTAACTGGCGGACTCTTCAAGGTTTCTATTATATGAGTGCTCTCTGAAAATTCCCATCTTCTTTAATGGCTCGCTCTTTTTGTTAATTCCAGTTTGGAAATGTAGTTTGGAAAAGTAAATCTACAGTCAACCAACATCTCAAAGAAAATAACACCAAGATTATCCAAAGACAGCAGGAGAGGCAGGATCTCCTAAGGAGTTGGTCTCAAATTTCTTACTCTTACCTCCTCCCAAGTCACCTTTCCCTTGGAATTCCTGTAAGTCAAGGCTGCATCCACCATGCTGGGGTCATAGGACAATATCTCTTTTACCAGGGACCCAAGCATTGGCATCTTTACCTAACTGACATTGGAATGATTGATAACACTTTGTAAGACATTCACTACAATGGATTTTGTTGGGTCCCAAGAGTCATGTTCAAGTCTTAATGCTCAATACCTGTAAATATGACCTTATTTGGAAATGGAAGTCTTGGAGATGCATTCATGTTAGGATGAGGTCATGCTAGATTACAGCCGCCAGTCCAGTCAGTAAAGAGAAGAGATGTAGTTGCAGAGACATGAAGAAGACACAGGAAGAGTGCCATGTGATACCAGTGGTAGAGATTTGGTTGATGCTTTTACAAGCCAAGTAAAACAAAGGTTTGCCAACAGTCATTAGAAGCTAGGAGAGAGGCATGGAACAGATTCTCCCTCAGAATCTCCAGGAGAAACCCACTCTACCAACAGCTTGGTTTCATACTTCTCATGTCCAACGGAGACAATAATTTGTTTGTTTAATCCACCCGTGTGTGGTGCTTTGACAGAGTAGCAGGAAGTGAAGACATTCAGAAAGCATTGAAGGTAATAACCCCACGCAACATAAAAGTGAATTGCTTCCCAGCCACAGAACTGTCACCTTGTCCAACTTGGATCCCTTGCAGTGGTACAGGCTGTTTGGATGCACTCAGGACTAACTAGATTCCTCAGATGCAGGCCTGAGAGAGAACACAGAGAGACACTCCTTCAACTCTGCCCAAAGACTGAGTAACAAACCTACATTTCTGGCCATGGATATTCTTTATCTCAGAATACTGACTTCGGGAGATATCTGGTTATTTCAAAGCACATCTTGTTCTTCACTATCAAACAAGTTAACTTAAAACACAATAGTCTCCCATCACCGTACAGAAGTGGCAGGAGAGGGCATATTAAGTGACTCTTCTCTAAGATCTCAAAGTTCCCAGTACAACTTGGTTTTGTACTTTTCATGACATTCCATGTCATTTTAGAAGTGTCTGCTAAACTTTAATCTCATCTACTAGTCTGTCCCCAGAACTTATCACAAAAATTGATACATAAATAAGAGCTCATTAAACATTGACAAAGGAGACATCTAGGGCCCAGGAAGATCTGGTGACATATTGAGGATCGCACATATGGTTGATGATCAAGCTCCCCACCATCTTAGATGCCCAGAGTTGCAGCCAGAGGAGATTCTTCTAAGTCCCACAATAGCTGTAGGCTAATTGAGCACTCAGACTCCAGGCTATGGCTGAAACCATCCTTAGACTATATTCAGGTGAGGAATATATGTGCTCTTCCAATCCCTCAATTTCACTTTTCCAGGTGACCCTCCACAGATGGAAGCCCAGATAAGATTTAGAGAAGGGAGTAGAGAACTTATTTTAGAATCTGACATTTAACTGACAGATTACTTTAGTTTTTAAACTTTCCTGTGCTTTAAAACAAAGATACCTGAGCTCCACCTATCTGGAATCTTGACTGCTGGGTATATAGCTCAGTGGCACACAGTGCCTGCCTAGCAAGCACAAACCCTGAGTTTGATTCTCAGCACAAAAAAAAAAAAAAAATCTGAGATCAGAAGTCACCCAAGAGTCTGCATGAAAAGTGAAAAACAAATCCCCCCAAGTCTCCACAGTAATTCAAGTGCAAATAATCTTCAGACCACACTTTTGAGCAACCCTGGCCAAGTGATCTCTGGTTTCAGTGAAGGCCAAGCCTCCTCTCTCTTCAACTAAAGCATCAGGAAGAGGATCCTGGGAAGAGACAGTGAATCTAGAGTTGCCAGAATGACAACTTGCAAAAGCCCTAGAGGCCAGCCCTCATCTGATGAACTGAGGCAACAGGTCTGTACAGTGTGGGCCCAGAGGACAGATTAAGCCCCTGGCAGAGGAGTCACAAGGAAGTGGATGTGGGCACAATGTGAGGAAACATTTTTTGGCAGATCTACTGCAGTATTCCCAGCTTAAGACCTAAGGTCTAATAGAAGAACTCGCAACAACACCCCTGGGTACCTACATTCCCTAACAAGCTAATGCACTTTCAGAATGGAACCCTGCTTCCCTCTCCAGGCATTCCTTATCACACATACACACACATACACACACACACACACACACACACACACACACACACACAGAGTCACTCTTAGATTTTGACCCACCTCCCCTACCCCAGACTGAGCTTCTCTTCATTCTCAGAGCCTGCCAGGCCCTTGGATCTTTCAGCCTTCCTCACATGCCTCATCCCCAGGACTTTACCTGTTCTGGTCACTCTGCCTGGCTTGCCTTCTCTCTAGTCTTAGCCTAGTCAATTTCTACTCATTCTTCAGGTCACAATCTAGAAGTCACTTAAACCTCCTCTACAACCAGATGAATTGTCTCTGTATTCCCTGTATGAAAATGGTTCACTAACACTTTCAAGACTGGATGGTGTTCTCTGTACAGGAAATATTACTGAATTGAATTGTTGAACTATAATGAGCTTACTGTAGCCCCAAGAAGCTAAGAAGGATCTGGGGATTAGTAGCTTCTCAGTAAGTGTTTGACAGTGGATGAATGGCAGTGGCCTACGCAAAGGGCTAAATGGTTCCCCATTGTGACAATTTTTCATTCTCAAGGAGACTGATCCACCTTCTCAGAAATCTTGAGGGTATAAATGAAGAATGCTAGATGTGACACACAGGCCCTCTGACATAAGATGATGTGATAAAGACTCCAGTCAAAAGCAAGGCTCTTTGAAAAGGTACTAGGACCTAGTGAACTAATCACTTGATGTCATTTTGCTTTGCAGCAGTTTGTCAGTGAATTAAAGGAATTTTATTACAAGGCAGCCACAGAGCAGGGGATCACTCTTGTCCTCCAGTCCCCAGCCAGCTTCTGTCACACTCACCTGTGTGCTCTCAGGAACTTACCGGGACTGTCTGGATCACTGGGCATAGAGAAGCTCCAGCTGCCCTGCAGTGAGGTGAGTCTCCCTAGTACTAACTCCCTGAAAGTCTTCTGGTCACCAATCCCTGCAGTGGAACTAGGCAGTCTGACTGATAGTGCCCAATGCCCATGCACTGACTTTCCCAAGCTCACTGGAACTGGGGTCACCAGCCATCAAGACACAAGACAGAGCAGCTTTCCAGCCTGGTGCAGTCAATAGTTAAATGTATACCAGCTACCTAGACTTCAGAAGGGGTATAGCAGGACAAGTCAGGAACCCATAAGATGTCCTGAGTCTCAGAGCTGCTGGGGAGGATCTTCCTAAGAGTGCTTCCTAAAGGCACTCTTGAAGCACAGATCTTTCCAGGATGTCTTCACAGTCTCTAAAGACAGGAGACAAGAGTGTGCACAGATCCTCACCAGCTCTTTCCTCACTTTTTTCTCCTCCCCTCCCCTCCCTCACTTCAGGAATGAGCCTCAGGGCCTGCACCTCCTGTGCAGGGTATGCAAATGTGAGTGTGCAGTTGGGGGCAGGAGGCCAGGAGTCCACCATTCATCTGCTGCTGATTATCTGTGTGATCCTGAACAAGACCTTGGCCCTCTCTCAACCCAGATTCCTTCTCTGTAAATGACAGTAACTAGACTAGTATTTCCTCACCTTAATTATGAATCAGATTCATTGGAGGTAGAAGCAAGACAAAGAAACAAAAAAATAAAGATTCCCGGGCTCCATCCCAAATCTGCTAAAGGAACCTTAACCCCCAAAGAGAGACTGGACTCTTCAAGTCCTGGCTCGCACCCATGCCCCCCTCTCCTCCCCTCTCCCCCCCCCCCCGTCAAGCACCCGCCTTCATGCTCCCCAGTCCTCCTCAACCAAGAAGTTCTTTGGGCTACAGTGTTCCCAGACATACTTTATCTCTTTCAAACTTCCCAGCCGCCTTGGTCCCGGAGTAAGCTGTACCACCTCTCTCTTCAAAGAGCTCTGGAGCCAGAAATACTAGTCAGTGACCAGTTTATTACCCATCAAATCATCCCCAGCCTCGCAGCACCATACCCAGAACACAGTCTGGACACTGTTTTCACCCTGGTCAGTTCTGGCACTTGGCCTCAGTCTCCATCCCCATCCCCCCTCCTCCATGCTCTCCCTCCTCTGGCCCTTCAAAGCAGCACCAGGCCTAGGGCCCACAACTCAGCTCAGGGAGAAAGGGGAGTCAGGGAGACAGCCAGAAGCTGAGAAAAGAGAAATCAGAGTGGCCCCAAGCTTCTGGAGCTTGCACCCCAAGAAGGAGCCAAGTGTGCAGGGTTGAGGCCAGGGCTGTTTGCCAGGCAGCAGTTCAGACAGGAGGCTCTTCTCCAGGAGGTGCAGGGAAGCCACTCAGGTCTCGGACAATGATCTCACTCACTGTAAAGGAGGAGCAGTTGAAAGACTGGGCTAGGAGCAGGTCCCCTCCTTTCCCAGAAACCCCCAATTTATCCCAGGCAGGACTTGGTCTAGGACATCTCTAGGCTTCTCTTCTACTAGGCCTCAGTTTCCTCAAAGTGCCTTGACACCTGCTCCTAACCAAACCTTGCCCAGCTCCATCAATGTGGGCTCCCAGGCCCCCATCCCAGCCTGTTCCTCCTGGCTTGGCCTGCAATGTCAGGACCATCAAGATTAGATGGGTCAAATGTGGGTGTAGCCACTGAAGAAAGAGGAGGTAAAACAGGAAGGCTTCTCATCATCACTGCTGACCACAGTCACATGCTGAGAGTACACTGAAGCAACAGAAATTGTGCCAGATTGTGACCTCCACAAGCCACTGGTCCTCTCTAAAACTTAGTGCCCAGATCTGTAAATTCAGAGAGAGCTGGGTGCAGTGAACTTGAAAGTACGTCTAGCTCTGAGAATTTGTGATCTGAGCAAAGGGCAGAGCAAGAGAAAGGCTGGGGCAGGTATCCCATGCAGCCGTCCAAATTCAGTTAACTAAACTCAGGTGGACACATGCATCAGGACCCTCCAAAAGGCCCTGAGAGACCAAGGATGTGCAATCTCTGAGAAGCTAAGCTCTAGCTCTTAGCAAACATGCAGACCTTTCTCTCACACTCATTGACACACACAACTCCAGTTCACACCCACCTTCTTCCAGCGTGATACCCTGGATAGGGACACTGTCTCGGAAGCTGCTGCTGTAGCCACCCCTGGATTTCTCCTGCTCCGGGGTCCCCTCCCCAGGGCCATAGCCAGGCCCTACCTCATTGTATCCCTCAGCAGGTAAGGGGGGAACACTACTCTGGGAAGGGAAGGGGCCTTCGGGTGGTGGGGATGATGGTAATGGAGACCGAAATGGGGCTGGAGGCGGGAATGGAAGCCCTAGTGGAAAAGAGGAGCCCCGTCCTCCATACAGGTCACTAGGGAACGGGCGGGGAAGGAAAGAGACTGAAGGTGGGTGGGCACAACCTGTGGTATCCCCAGTTTCAGGGAACATATGCAGGCCTGGTCTGTAGGATGTTGGGGCCCCCGTCTGGGGATACAGAGGGGGTGTGCCATAGCCAAAGCCTTCTGACAGGTAAGGAGTTTCATAAGCAGGGTCTTCATGGGGATAGGTGGGGTAGGGGGGCCTGGGTGGTGAGAAGTCCATGTCAGCGCCAAAGGGGGGGCCTGACGCTGGAGGGAAGCCCCGGAGAGATGAGTCAGGCAGGGGCTCCTCCTTGAAGATCACTGGAAAGATGGAGGAAGCAGAAAGACATGCTGGTGAGAGTCTGGCAATGTTCCCACTGCACATTTTCCAACCACCTTTCCCTTCCCAGGTGCCCCTCACAATGGTGCAGTGCCTCCCTCTGCCCTCGGCCCTGCCTTCGCTCCCCATTCTCTACCCCCACCACAGGCTGTCCCAGACGCACCAGGCAGGAACTTGAAGCTCTGCGTTGGACTGCGCTTCCGTCGCCCATTGGAAACGTAAAAGTAGACCTGAACTGGCCGGGACACTCGCTTGTTACTGTATTCAGGGACAGTAAGGGTCAGTGTCACCTAGAGAAAAGCAAAAGAAGAGGCAGGGAGCCTTCAGGGAGTGGAGGTCAGCCCAAACCTTCCCAAGACCCATACTCGATCTAGCTTTTTCCATGCACTAAAGAGTATAGTTCCTCAGTGAAACGAACGTGTTTCCGGAGTAGCCAGACTCCTCCAGAAAGGAACAGACAGCTCTGGAATTCACTACATGGGCAAGGTGCTGCTAGAGAATTTCCTGACTTCTCTCACCCTCTGCCTCCCGGACTAGACACCCCAGTGTCACTGGTACCTCATTGCTCTGCAATCGGTTCACTGTGGCCTCCTCTTCCCATTGCAGTTTTCCATCTGTACAGGGGACAGAGTGCTCCAGCTTAACTCCAGGGTCCCTGTCCCCTCTCCTAGTCCCTGTGATTTCCCTTCCTGCTGGAGTAATGATGCTTCAAAATATCTGTAGGAAGTCTGGCACACAAAGTATGCTGGGTGTAACTCGATCCAGTAGAAGAGACAAGGCTTTGAACTGTCCCTGAAGTATAGGGAAGCAATCTAAGACTAAAGCAAATGGCAAGGCCAACCAAGGGACTAGAGGGGATTAGTGACAGAGGGAACTCTGAACACCTCCCACCCTCCTTTGAATATCCCCTCCATGGTGATGCTGAGAGGGAAACTCTGGGTAGGAAAATATTCTAGCTTGAAAAGCAAATGCAATGAAGCCCCCAGGTCCCATGATCTAGAACTCTCTGACATGGTCCCGCATCCAAATGTGGGTTTAGGGGCTGGGCTTCCAGTGAGCAAAGCTGAGGGAAAGGAAAGGCCTCAGGGTGGTGGCCGCAGAGGAAACCCTCAGTCTTGCCTTCCTCCACCCCCGTAGCTTCATCGAGGGACCTTACAGACCCTCATAATCATATGCACTATAGCTCAGAGAGGCCCCAGAGAAGCTGTGAGGGTGTGAGTCACCCCTTCCTTCATATACCTTTCCTACATGGGGCAAAGTTATCTTAAGGCTGACTCCTCTTTAATAAACAAGATACAAGCTTCTTACATTTGTTCAGCGTTCTCACCATTCTAGATTGTTGTCACACCCATCTCCCCGTGGGAAGCAGACAGTACCAGGGGCGCACAGCCTGTCTGCTCCATTTACAGATAAGGAAACTGTGGCTCATCTCACTGGTTTAGTCACAGCACCAGAGACCTTCCACCTGCCAATCCCATGATCTTCCTGCCCACACTCTCAGGCCCAGGTAGGTACTCACCAGGGCCCCTTTCAATGAACACCACTTTGGAGTCTGGCAGGAAGTTGGAGCCAGTCAGTACTAATTCTTCACCTCCCCTCACAGAGCAGGCACTGGGACTGTAGGCCTCCACCTGTGGCAGCTCCTGGGCTGAGCGCTGGGCTGCAGAGCAGGGCAAAAAAGAGGCTGGGCTGGGCTGAGCATGGAGGAAGCGGCCTCCTCTGTCCAGCCCCTTTGGAATAACTGTCACTGGCCCTGGGAGAGCCCACTTGAGCAACACACATACAAGTAAACCAGTAATATCTACAAGTTCACACAGACCATGTAAGGGACCACTCCTAACCCAAAAAGAGTGAACAAGACAGGCCAGGGAGTTATCCAAACAGGTGCACAGGCCACCCCAGGCAGACAGGGCACAGAGAGACTGGAGCAGACACACACAAGATTCCCACCCTCACTACTCCCACATCGGTGGTAGGAAGGAGTGCTGAGTACTCTGTAATGCTATCCAGGGCAGACAGGGCACAAGACACTGTGCAGAGGAAACGGGTTACAAATACACAGACAAGAGAATTGTAAGAGACAGAGAGATGTTCAAGGCCTCTTTGCTCACAGCACTCGATGGGTACTGACGCTGCCTGCACAGAGACGACCTTCCCACCGCCCTGCGGTACATGCACCCGGAACACCAGCCGAACACGTGTGTTTTTTCGCCCAATGTCTGTCTCGCCCTTCCGCAGTTCAATGTCCGAATTCCGAAGCTTCAGGATTCCAGCACAGTCAATGCTGAGGACAAAGAACAGATGGAAGATCTCCTAGCTGAATCTGGAATAGTGATACATCCCCCAAAAAAGGAAGCCCCCACCCTCTACCCAAAGTCCTGAGACCTTCTAAGGGTACCTGGGAGGACTATTTTCTAATCCAGAGATGGCCTTACAAGGTATTCCCCAGGCCCCCACAACCTTTTCTAGATGGTGGAGGAGTGGGAATGACACCTACTTGGCAGCCATGTTGTTCTCAGGGAGTAGGGTCATCTCCAACACTTTGGTACCACTAACAACAGCTTCATAGCTGGCCGTAGCCACCATCTTGCCTGTGATACGGTGCACTTGATAGAAGGCGTGAGGCCGCAGGTTTCTTTCATCTGCAGTGCCAATGAACATCTGCAGGGTCAGTGGCTTCTCACTGTAGCCTAGGAGCTGGCAGAGAAAGACAGAGGCCACCTAATTGAAAGCCCCAGTGTCTCTTCCTTCTCCCACTCCTGGATTTTCAGTCCACCAGGAGGTGGGGGGGGGGGATGGTGAAAGATAAAGAATATCCTGAAAGGAATTCCCTGGGGGAACTGGGTACCAGTTGTGGAGAAAACATGGCCTGGAGTTCATAGTGTTATTCTTGGAATAAAGCCCAAACTTGCCTGGGCAAAGAAGAGCTTCCAAGAGAGACAGCCCAACTCTATATAGAGAAAACCTAACTCCCAGTGACCTTTGGCCTCAGTTGAACCCCTCCCCCACATCTGGCAGGCTACCATTTTCCAGAGGAGAGGAGAGGCTCTTGTCCCATGGGAAGAGTCCAGTGGGGGTGGGAGGGTAGAAAAGCAGAAGTATATCCGGGTCCTTGATGTTCACCCCTCCTCCCCAACTCTAGTCCTTCCCCAGGCTGCCTGCAGGGTCAGAGCTGAGAGGGAGTGTGGGAAAGGGCATTGCCATGGGGCCCTATACAGCTAGTGCCTGTCTGCAAGGATCCGGGATGGGAAGAGAGACAGGATATGAGTTGCCCTTACCTTGACTACTGGGTGGCCACCAGGAGCTGCTTTGACAGCTCCTCTGCTACCCTCTGTCTCATAGTGAGCCCGGTGGTGGGCTCTAGGCTGCACCTCAATCCTCAGCTCCAGCTGCTCATACTGGCTAGGCAGAGGCCAATCCAGAGGGGGTAGGGCAGAGGTCCTGGGTAGGAGAGAAGAACTCAGATCATCTACAGCCTCATCCCAGTCAGGACCATGCTGAGTCTGTGAGGGAAGAGGGGTACAGAGAAGAGTATGGGGGGAAAGAGAAAATCACAGCAGCAGTCAAGTCCAAAAACTCTGAAGCAGGGGAGATAAAGGGACATTGAGATGAGGATGTGAAGATGAAACACCCTGAGAGTCCCTTTGTTCCCAGGTCTGAGTACAGGGTTTGGGGATGGGAAGGAAGGCCAAGCCCATGCCAATCCCCAGATCTGGATGAATAACACAGTGCCACTTCACACCAGAAAAGCCAATAGACATAAACCCTGTTGTTTTACAAATAAAGAGGCTGGGACCAGCAGCCACTGGCAGAACCTAGATCTGATTACTTTCTATCCCAGGCCAGCTCTCTTTCCATCAGTTGAGGTGGGTAGATAATGTTCCAGGGAGCTAACATGTCTCAGATAGGGTAACTTTTCCTATATTTTGCTCTCAGATACCCTAGGCCAACAGATATCAACTGATAATTAACCTTCCCCAGGTGCTATTTGGCAATAATCTGTAGATATTTTTTAATGTCATAACTGGTGGAGAGGGTGTTACTAGCATCTAATGAGTAGAGGACAAGGGGGTTGTTAAACCATGCTACAATGCCCAGCTCAGCCCCATAAAACAAATTACCCAGCTGAAGATATCAGTAATGTTGCGACTGTGAAACCCTGTCCTATGAGAATCCTAGAGTATCCTGTGTTCCCTCCACTTACATGAAGTCAGCTCAGACTAGATTTAAGGGGATTTTTTGGTTCGGTTTTGGAGCCAGAGTCTCACAATGTAATTCAGGCTGGCCTTGACCTCACTCAGTCCAGGATGGCCTCAATTTGTGGGAATACTTCTGCCTCAGCCTCCCAAATCCTGGGACTACAGGTGTGTAACACCAAGCCAGGCAGGGTTTAAGAGTATTGAAATAGGCAGCATTCTTTGAGAGTTGAGGGGGTAGAACTACAAGTTTGCAAATACACACTTTTTTTTTCTTTTCCAAATTAGCAGTTAGACTTTCAAATCAGTAGGTCAGGTTCTAGAAATTAAGACTTAGACAAGGGAGCCTTCCTGTAAGATAGGCTTGCACTTTTCTAAAGGGCCAGAGAGGAAGACTGAAATCCAGTCCAAATTCTGCCCGGGGCTGTTCTGGGGCTCTGGGAAACCTTAGAGCGATTTTGCCTTTACCTAACTGGTCCTTTTAGAACAGTGTGGAGGAGAAAGTTTTTCTAATTGGCCCACAGGGAGCTATTGCCCTTCTGTAAATTGTCATTCTGAAAGGTGCATTTTTACTAATTCTTTCAAAAATGGGGTAAGCAGTGGGAGGTCCTTCCCCAAGGTCTCTTTTGAAATGTGGAAGGCACCAGGATTTAGGATTTCTCTTAAACTGATTCTTAACCCTCTTGCTGCCCCAGAGGATAGAAAGAGCTGCGCTGCTCAATGCAACCCTCACCTGAAGATGGGGCTGTGTCCCCCAATCCGAGCCTTGGACCAAGCAAGGGGAGACGGTACTGCCAGGTAGTCCATGCTGGCCACCTCCTTCCGGGGACCCCCAGGAGGAGCCACAGCCTCCTCTGCTCCCAAAGGCAGCTTCCCATTGCACGGGACAGTCTCCTCAGATCGAGGCAGGGCCACTGCCTGCTCGCTTGAAGTTCGCCGGGTCTTCTGGGGAATGCTCTCAGCTGGTGGGGCCCCCACATAGTCAAAGGGGCCTGGGGAGCCAGGGTCACGGGCCAGAGGTAATGGGGGTGGTGGAGGTGGCTCAGGCCCCTCTTCCCCCAGGCTGCCTCGGCGGGACAGGGCAGGAGAAGCTGAAGACGGGGTTCCAGAACTGGAATAGCGCCGCTTGCCACAAGGAGACGCAGGCCGGGGAGAGGCTGGGGTGGGCCCAGGAGCGCTGAGGAGTAGCCAGCTATCCTCTGGCCCCCGGCCTCCAGGGCTTGGACCATATAGGCTCCAGGGATCCTCCGGAGTCCATGGCCTAGGGGAAGCCCGGGGCGAGGGAAGTGGGGAGCCCAGGCCAAAGCGGGAGGCTGCTTCGTTCAGCTCAGACTCCACCTCATCACACGCAGCATACAGGGCTGCCTCATCTGAGGCATCGGAGAAGAAACTCCAGGAGGACAGGCTGCTGCTGCCAGGGCTGGGGCTGAAGAAGGCCCCCCCACCCTGGGCCCCAGCCTCTCGGTAGCCCCCAAAGCCTTCTGTTGGGGGGTAATCTCTGGGAGAGCCATCGCCCCAGGCATCAGGGTTGTCCTCTAACGGGGCCGGCGGATCAGGTGTGGGAGAGATGGAGGTGATGCGGATGCTGGGACATTCGAGAACACGGCCACCACAAGCACCCCCAATACCCCCTCCTGGTCCCCCCAGCCTCACCGACCGGGCAGGCTGACTCTCCCAGGTGCCAGGTGAGGGGGCTGGGCGGGGTGGTGGTGAGTGCATGCCAGGTCGAGGGGATGGAGGCCTGGGAATGCCAATAGGGGCAGCTCCATAGGGAGGGGGCTCCCCCAGAGCCAAGCGGCAACATTGCGGGGCATCCTCTGAGTCCAGTTCTGTCAATGGAAGGGAGGAGAGGGAGATGGAGAGAGAAGCAGGTGAGACATCTAGGTTCCTGCAGTGACCGGCCCCCAACCCTGCTATGCTTCCCCTCCTCAGCTAAGAAGGGTCTCTGAAGAGCCACAAAACAAAGTTGGAAGTCAAGATGGAAAAGATAGATGCAGGCGTGCCAGGTTTTCCCCACTGGAGAACCTCACATTCTGATCCTCACATTCTGAACCTCACATTCTGAGCCAGGGTACCAGAGGGGGCGGGTCTTTAGGTGAGGGAGGTGGGCTGAGAGAAGCCGAAGCCGGGCCTGGGGGTGTGTTTAGCAAGCTCTGGGCTGGGCTGGGGGCGACTCACACATGAACCCAATTAGCAGCGGTTCCCAAACCCCTAAACGGAGCTGGCAGAAGCCCCAGTTGCCATCGCAACGGTGCACTAAGTGGGGGGGGGGGTACTACGTTAGTGGTGACGGGAGGAGGTGGCTCCTCCCTCGCTCCCCCCAATCTGGGACAGGGCTGAAGCCGAAGGGGTGAAGCATGCCGGGGCGGGGTGGGGGGGGGAAGCAGCGGGCAACACGGATTTCGTGCGAGCTGCGGCCGCCGCCCCCGGCTCGGTCCCCGCCATCTGCCTCTCATTGCGGCCAGACGGGGGAGGGGGAGGGGCGCCCTGGCGCGGCCTGAGAGCGCCCCCAGCCCCGTGCGTCCCGTCTGCTGGACCAGAGCTCGGTGCGTTACCCGCAAGCCCCGAAGTCAAGCCCCCCGGCCCCTGGCTGCGCCCCCGACTCTTGGGGCCGCCTCCCCCCATCCCAGTGACAGTCGGCCCTGCCGAGAGGCGGCGCACAGCCAACGGCACCCCCACCCCCGCCCCAGTCCAGACCTAAAAAGGAGAAAGTGGTGCTCCGGCCCCCGGCCTCACTTCCGCAAACCAGCTAGCCCCTCACTCCTCTCAACTTCTGACTCCCTAACCCCCCACCCCGGGCTGGCTGCCCTACGTTCTTCAGGCTCTGGATCCGCGGACCCTCCACTCACTACCCCAAGATCCTTCCCAGCCCCGCACTAACCTTCCCCCGACCCCCCCGCGCCCAGCGGGGGGGCCTCCTTTTCCTCCCCGAACACCAGCTTAAATTCCAGCTCCTCATCCTCGCAGCTTGCTGCCCCCATGGATCCGGCCAGAGCCCCCAGGTCACAGGCCGGGCGGGAGGGGGTGCTCTGGAGGCTGCTGTATCTTCTCGAGTGACTCCCTCCCTCCCTGTCTTCGAGACGCCCCCTCCTCCGTGGCTGTCGCCTCCCTCCGGACGCCCCCTCGTAATTATAGAAACTTTTCCAAACTTTTTTCCCCCAAACTTCTTCAAAGTAGCCCCCCCGCCTCTCCCTGATTGGCTGCCTGGGATGCTCCAGCCCCTCCTTCAAGGATGAGATGGGAAAACCACGCGCCCCTTGTCCTCCCCCACCCTCCCTCCTCCTCTCTCCAGTCCCTCCCCCTCCAAAAAAAAAAAAAACACTGAACTGGGAACCGGTCCCTTCCACCGTGATATGTCTCTAATGATGCCTATTGGCCTGAAGTTGTGACAATCATTTCCCGCAGAGAGTCCGTCCCCCCATCCTACCTAGTCTCAATTTGGGGCTCCGAATCGGAAGGCCTTAAAGAGGCCACATTCAGGGTCCCCGTGTAAAAGGCCCACAGAAGACCTTTTCTTAAATTCTGAAGTCTTGTATAGCCAGCATCAGGCTCGTAGGTACCACCTCTCTTCTCCATTCCCTCCAAGCCTTAGGTTAACCAGGCTTTGGGTAACAGGAGTTTCCAGGGTGCTCTGAGAAAGAAAAGGCCATTCCTTTCCAGTCACTTGGCTGAGGCTGCTCTACCTGAGCCTTCTGGAATCTTTAGCCTTTCCACATCCCCGCGACGTGTCCTTTGAAGGAGAAGTTTGAAACAGTCTGCGCCCCTCTCAGAGCTGCCTGAGCAAGAGGCCTTAAGAACCGTTTCAAGACCCGTAGCCCTTGATGGGCGGAGATCCAGGCCGGGCTTTGCTGCCACTCTCGTCCCAGCCACCCAGAAGGGCTATTAATTAGCCTCCGAGGGAAGTCGGCGCCCTCCTCCCTAGAACTTTAGTCTGGAATGAATATCTGATCTGAGTGCATATCACTCCAGCTCTCCAGAGAATCCTGGCCAGGTTTACTAAGGGGCCCTGAGCCTGGAAGCTAGTTGGGCCCCTGTACTAGACACCTGTCACCTGGGCAGCAGAAAAAGGAAGACCTGGACTGGAGAGTCCAGGAAGGACAGACGTGAAGCAACCCGAGAAGTGTGAGAGGGAGTTGCAGGGGACATTCACGACTCGGACGAAGAGATTGAGAGGCGGGGGGAGCGCGGTCGCCGCTCCCCACCCCATGTTCTCCAAAGGCTTCCAGACTTCTCCAAGAGGCCTCAGAGCCCTGCAGTCTCTAAATCACTTTGACTGCAGGCCGATCCCCCAACAGCACCCCTAGCCCAGCACCCCAACAGTTAAGCAAGAGCCCTCGGGTCAGACGTTTACAAACACTCGGGAGCCAGGCGGGGACCGCGCCCGTTACTCTAATGAGAAACAGGCTCTGCCGGGCAGGGGAAGGGGGGTTGGCCCAGGGGAGGGGGACGGAGGCGGCTCCCCTCCTTCCCCTCAGTCCTCCCTCAGGCCCGCCCAGGGGACCCCCCCAACCCCTGGGGACCCCAATGACGTGCAGAGCTGCCCCGGCTGCAAGCCCTGGACCGCGACGTAGCAGGGGCGGGGAGAAGAGGCCGGGCCGTTGGAGAGAGAAGAATGTCCCGAGGCCGAGCGGGCCTGGTTTGATTTTCCTACCCCTACCCCCGACTTTAGTCGGTCTCAGGTTACATTTCCCTTTCAGCTTCATCGCGGAAATAAAGGAGAGACCTATAGGGAGGCCGCCCGGAAAACACCCCGAGACTTTCTACCAGCAGGCACCTGGGGAGTGTGGGGCAGAGGGGGAGGGAAGGGATGAGAAGGGCAATGGGGAGGAACCCGGGGACCCAGATATAGACCCTGCTTTCCACCCCCTACCTACCCCCGTTTCTTCGCCACCACCCCCCGCAGCACTGCAGACGTGCACATTCTTTTCAAATGTCATATTTCCTTTGATCCTGGGCAGCGTTTCTCCATGTGTCTGGCTCAGCTCCTGCCCAGCCAGCCGCCTCCCCTCCCCTTTTTTGTTTTCCTGGAGAGCCCTCCCTCTGCCGGCATCTGGAAGGCCCTGAGGGCTGGCGTCCGCCCTCCTTCCCCTGGCGACTCTGGCCTCTCCTCCCGGTGACTCAATTTCCCCTCTGCGGTGTTGGGGGCTGGTGCGGAGGGAGGGGGTGGGCGGAGGGGTGAGCTGTTTAGCTCAAATCTGGTACAAGGTTTTGTTTAGCCCGAGTGTGGTACGGAAGAAACCCAGAGACTTCAGAGCGTCCCTCCTCTCTCGGAGTGGGAGTGGGGTGTGGGGGACCCCTGGAGGGTGAAAACCCACCGATCAGCCTGGGCCTCGCTGAGGGATGGAACAAATGACTTCTGAAAAGTCCTGCCAAGCTCTGGAGCCGGGGGCAGAGTGTAGGTTCAGGTTGTCTTACACTTCTGCCCCCTGGCGACCACACGGACGCCGCCGACCTGGCTTCTGAGGCCTGTGTCTGGGTCTTCGCTCCGCTGCCCCCTAGCGCGCGCACCTGAGCATAGTTTTCTGTGGCTTGAGCTGTCTGCTTTGCCTTCTGCTTTGTTGCCTGGGTAACTAGCAAATTCAGTGGCTTTGGGAGTGGGCATTATCTTTTCTTAATTATGCAAGATGCATCCATCTTGTAAACAATTTAAGTCGTTCAAAATTACGTCACAAACTAACATAGTTCACGGTTTTGTGTGTTTACTAACATCATACATACACACACTAATGTTCTTTCTGATACAGAAAGATTCCATGATGTTCCAAGATACAGATTCCATGATATCGTGCTACAAGAATTTTTCTTGGCTTCGTTTTGTTCCTTCGGTTAATAAATGGCTTGTAGATTTTCTGTAAGTACAAGCACATCTGAAAATGGTGATCAAACTGCCCACCTTTTTGGTTAATAAGATACAGTGACTCATAAATCTGATCAAGAACAGATCTACAACCAAGCTTCCTAATCCTTTTCAAGTGCTAATTCACTATACCACATTTTTCATAGCACTCTATCCTGGACTTGGTTTACCCAAATGCAGAACCTGAAACAAGACCCAGATGCAAGTAGTTTATGGTAGAAAGCAATCATGAGGAACAGAACAGGAGGAAGGTAAGGAGTGTGACTGGAAAGCCAGAAACACACCCAAATGCATGCTATTGAACTGGTTACCACTCTGAACAACTGGAACATTATCCCACTTGAGACCTTCTGTGAAGCCACTGGAATGTGAAGAGACCAAGAAGGGGTGTATTCATCCTTTGGTTCCCATCCCCACCGCAAGTCAAAAGCTGCCCTGTGTCTGTGAATTCCCTCCCACTCCAGATTTACACAAGTGTCAGTGTGATAGATGTCCCACGAAGCCCTTGGGCAAAAGACTTAAAAGCAAGAAGCTGTAGCTGGGATCCAGCAGTCAAGTGACAGATTTGAACAGATGCTTGCTGGGGCAATAGTTAGAGCAAAATGATGCTGATAAGTGTATGAGACAAGTATCCTATATAAGTTCATTTATTCAAATGAATTATATATATTAAAGAATCTGTATTTCCAGAGGCAGTTCTCGGAATTGGGTCCAAGCCCCAAAACTTGCCAGTTTTTGCCAGGTTGGAAATATATTTCACACCATCTTCTTATTCTTTACCCCTATGACCATAAAGATCCATCAGTTTTATTCTGTGAGTACATATACCCTTCCTTTCCATTTCCATCATTGCCAACCCAGCTCAGACTCTTGGTTTTCTGACTTAGATGCTCAGTAGCCTGTCTAACATCAGTGGTATACCTTGCTGATTTGACAGCTGGAATGTATTATTTTCAAAGCCCTCTTCCCTATAGGAAAAAATACTTCCTGTTTTAGTTATAATATGAAACATAAGAACAATGGCCATAAAAGAAATGTAGAGTATAAAATCTTTCTCTTATTGACCTCGTATGTAAAATATCAGATAAATAAATATGGAAAAGTAAAGGGTTGATCATTGTAGGTTTTTTTTCTTTTTCTTTTTCTTTCTTTCTTTCTTTTTTTTTTTTTTGTCTTTTCCTTTTTATCGGTGCCAGAGATCGAACTCACGACTGCCTGCTTGCAAGGCAGGCACTTATGCCGCTGAGCTAAATCCCCAGCCTCCAATCATTGTAATTTTTATTGAAAGAAAAGAAAATTTTTTTTAAAAGTAGGAAAAATGAGAAAAAAGTAGATTACAGAATTTTAAAAAATTTACATCATAAAATCGCTAGTTGATACATTACATATTGTCATCTTAATAGTTGTTAATTTACAAAATCAAAGGATAAAAAGTGGCTATACCTTCAAACACTGACAGTGCAATCTCTTCTGTTCAATGTAGCTTGATCACTGTAATTTTATTACTATAGTTTTTCGTTTTGGTTTGGTTTTGGGTTTTTTGGTACTGGGGATCAAACTCACGACTTTGCGCATGCCAGGCAGGCACTTATACCACTGAGCTAAATCCCCTGCCTTATTAATATAGTTTTTGTTTTTTTAAAAAAAGAAAATATACAGCTTCATTCTAGTCTACCACAGGGTTGAATAATGGCATTACAATTCCTGTCCTGAGTCTTAATTTTTAAGAAATTCATCAATGACTATCAAAACTGATCTTCATATGTGTATCTTCAATAGATAGTATAGACATGTTTATTGTCCTGTCTCACTCCTAGTAGACAGAAGAAAACTTTTAAATCACTTTAATTTTATAGAGATATCATTTATATAACACCTACACAAGACACTGCCTGTGTCCTAAGGCCTGTCCTTACCCACTACGCTGAGTCCTCACTCTCCCCCTTGGGCCTGTAGTACTTGTTTTTCTACTACCTTTCTCTCTTCTTCACAACCTCAAGGTACCCCTAAAAAAAGGAAAAGGCAAAACATCCTTGATCCTTCTTTGTGCTTAATATACCATCCACTCCTCTTTACTTCCCTGCATTGCCAATCTTCTCAACAGTAGTCTATGCTGTCCACTTCTGCCTCTTCAAGCCTATTAATTCATTAACTCAAAACATAAAACTCCTCTCTCAGCAGTCATCCAAATCCTCCTCACTATAAAATTCCTTAGGCTGGGTGAGCGCTTGCCCCACCTTTCATCCCCAGCAGATGCCGATCCGCGCATCCATCTCTGAGTTCAGCTACAGCAATGATGAACAGTTCTTCATCTTTTCCTTCCTTCTCTAGCTCTCTGTCTGTTCCCTTACTCCTACTTCCTGGGGTCCCCTTCATAAAATACCATCTTCATTTCAATCCATATTCGGGCTTTTCTTTTGGAGAAATCTACATTTAGATACCTTCTCTGTAGTTGCCAACCCTGATGATTCCTCTAGTGGTTCTCTGTCCTCAGTTTATCTCTGTTGGCCTGACCATGAAGACACAAGGTTCTCTATCCTGTTACTTTATACTAATACTGTTAGCTTAGCTCTCACTACTCTCGCGGACCAGGTCCCGTGTCTCCTCCTTGCCTGTTGGGGATCCCTTGGGGGTGTAGCATGTGACTTCCATGCAGTATGTTCATGTCCATACAGAGTTATTTCCCATGTGAGTTGTGTCACTTCTGTGCACTGAGATATGGATCTCAGTTCATGATACCACCCATTCTCTCAACCCCCCAAAATAGCAGCTGCATAGATTCTCTCCCCATCCCCTCCCTTCTAGATTTTTCTATTAATATTTTAGAAAGATTTCTAGACTGGGTTTCCTCCCTCCAGTCCTACGGGTATTAATTCACGTCAAATTGTCACCACCTCTCACTCGAGTGGCTCTATACAGTCTCTGGTTTTCCCTACCTTCAGTTTCCCCATCCCAGTCACTTTCCAAGCACCCTGGATTGGCCTTCCAGACTCACTTTCCATTGGCAGCATGACTCAAACCCTTTCCTGAGTTTCCAATATTATCACAAAGCAAAACCCTGCCAGTGTTTGGCAGAAAGGAGCTCCAAAAGGCCTATCCTCAGGTGGGAACAGCGGTCACTTAGGTACCTTTGAGGCTTACTTGGATTTTACCCTGAGCCTGTGGGAGTAGAGGGCACCCTCTTCCACTCCAGGCTACATAAATTCCCTCTTGGTATTACTCTTATCAAAAGTGAGTCAATCTAACATTTTCAAAATGAACTTCCTTAAAAACTAAGGAAAAGGTTTAAAGAAAATCCATGAATATACATACATAACATGCATGTGCATATATACATCCACATGCACACACACCATAAACAGAAATATCTGAACTTTGAAAGTGAATAGATCTATTTTTAAATAACCCAATAAATATAAATGTGAAAATCTAGGCTCTAAAGCTTCAAGTAAAATATCAGAATAAAGCACTGTGATCTCGAATTTTGTAAAATGTTCTTACAAACATCATTAAAAGTACAAATTATAAAAGAATATATATATATATTATATACAAATTATAAAAGGGTTGGGGATATAGCTCGCTGGCATAAGCACCCGCCTGGCAATTGCAAGATCCTGAGCTTGATTATTAGTACTAAAAAAAAAGAAAAGAAAAGAAAAGAAAAGAAAAATCCACAAGTTGGATTTTATTACAACTGAAATTTTTACTCTCCAAAAGATTTTTTTTTTTGGTACCAGGGATTGAACTCATGACCACCTGTTTGCCAGCCGTATGCTTATGCTGTGCACTAATTCCCCAGCCCCTAGAAGAAGGTATTTTTAAATGAGATATCACAAAGAGGGTTTGTATTTAGAAAATGTAAAGAATTCTCAAAGATTGATAAGGCAACTAACAATCTAATAAAATGTGGGTAAATGTTGGGAACATTACTTCACCTAGGAAGATAGAGAGATAGAAAGCAAGCACATGAAAAGATGCCACCAGTTAGAAGAGTTCACATTAAGAAGACTGGAATATAGCAAATGGTGGCAAGAATATGGAAAACTGGGATTCGCATATATTTCTAGTGATAGTGTGAAGTAGTACAACAATCTGGAAACACTACTGGACAATTTCTTTTTTTATTTAAAGAGAAGAAAGAAAGGAAATTAAAAAATCAAAGCAGTAAAAGGGTACAAGTAATACAGAATTTCAAGAAAAAATATACAGTAAGAAATTACTAGTTAATAGGTTACATAATATCATCTTAGAAACAGTTGTCCAAATTATAAAATTAAAGCATATAAAGTGGACATTCATTCAGTGAGATTGCAGACAGTTCCGTTCAATGATCCAACAAAAGCTCAGTAATATGGTTTTCCGTCCTACACACTTAAACATACCTGCTGTTATATCCCTTAGACCACCTTCCTTTCCTCTCTTTTTTAAAATAACAATTACACTTTTTGGGTTTTATTACTCCCACAGTTCTTACTACTTTTTCTTGAAGAGAATAAAACCAAATGTGACTAAACAAAACAGAGTCGGTTAGAACAGAAGGATGGGCATAGTACATGATGCAAAAATAGAATACCAGGTGATCAACAGTGGTTACCATTGTGCCTCTTGCTACTTTTAAAATGAGCTGCCTATATCATCAGGTATAATAGAATTGATCAAAACAGTTCAGAACAAGACCAATAAAACCTACACTGGAGACCTTACAGGACTTCAAAAGAAGATAATAGTCAAACCATAACAGGCATCATAGTAAATCTTATTGCCTTCAAAGTGGTTGCCTATACCCTCAAACTTGATACTATCAAACAAAATAGAATATAGTAAAACCAGACAGAATAGGATGGGGAGAGCAATACTGTGGTTCAAATCAGATTAATAGGAAAACAAAAAAGTTACTATAATATATCCCACTATTTTTTAATTTATTTTCCCTTAATTGAAAAAATAGATTAATTTTAAAAAGGGGGGAGATTGAGATAAAAGAGGACCTTGTAACAGAACAACACAGGTCAGAACAGAAAAATTTAAGCATCATTGTGTTTCACCACCAGATAATCTAACATAATAGTAGTCACCATAGTGCTTCTTTCCGTGAATTATTTGAGTATAACTTCGTATACTATAGCATCAAGCATATCAAGACAGTGTGAAGCCACTCAAGAGAATAAAAGAATTACAGGTTATTTAAAACCAGCGTTAGCTGTTAAGCTGTTATCTGTTAAGAAAACGAACAACGATTTCTATATTATCTCTTTGTCTATAAAAAATTTTGTTTATACTATCGCATACAGTAAAATATAGTAAGATACAACATGTTAAAACCAGTGGAAACAGATATACAACAGCTTGATGGGACTTCAAAACAAGATGATATTAAGTCAGCACTAGCTTTTATGTTGTGTTGTTTTCTTCAAAATAGCTATTCGTACTATCACAGATACTAAAATTGAACAACCCAGGCTAAAACTATTGCAATTAATGAGTGAAAACATTATATGCTTCAAACCAATATGATTGGGAATCATGATTACCACATACTTTTATGTATTCTTATCCTTTCTTACACTAGGGAAACTATTCAGTATTTATACATGTGAGTTTGATTTATTTCACTTATGAGTATGGTCTCAAGCTGCATCCGCTTATTTATAAATATCTCACTGTGATCATTCTTTATAGCTGAGTAGTGCTCCATTGTATAAAAATACCACAACTTTTTTATCCATTCCTCAGTTGATGGACACTTAGATTGTTTCCAAGATCTGGCTATTACAAATTGTGCTGCTATAAACATAGGTGCACATATATCACTGTGGTATGATGTTTTCAGTTCTTCTGGGAATATGCCTAGAAGTTGAATAGCTGGGTCAAATGGAGCGTCCAGTCCCAGCTTTCTGAGAAATCTCCAGACCGACCTCCACAATGGTTGCACTGGTCTACACTCCCACCACCAGTGCAGGAGAGTTCCTTTTTCCCCACAGCCTCTCCAGCATTTGTTGTTGTTGGTTTTCTTGATCTTGGCCATTCTTTCAGGAGTGAGATGAAATCTCAGTGTGGTTTTAATTTGCATTTCTCTAATGACTAATGATGATGAACATTTTTTCATATATTTATTTACCGTTTGTATTTCTTCATCTGAAAATTCTTTATTCATCTCAGATGCCCATTTCTGGATTGGGTCTTTGAATTTTGGGGATCTGATTTTTTTTTAAATTCTTTATATGTTTTAGACAGAAGTCCTTTGTCTGAGGGGCAGTTCACTAAGATATTTTCCCAGTTTGTAGGTTTTCTTTTCACTAGGCTGGAGATTTCTTTTGACATGCAGAAACTTTTTAATAAGAGGTGATCCCAATTATTGATTCTGGGAAATATTTCCTGTGCGGTTTGAGTCCTGTTCATGAATTCTCTACCTACTCCTATGTCTTCAAGGTTTTTACTCAACCTCTCTTCCAATAGATTTAGTGTTTTTGTTTTAATATTTAGATCTTTGATCCATTTAGATTTTATTTTAGTGCATGGTGATAGGCATGGGTCTAGTTTTAGTTTTCGGCATATGGAGAGCCAGTTTTTCCAACACCATTTATTAAAGAGACTGTCGTTCTTCCAGTGAACATGTTTGGCTCTTTTATTGAAGATAAGGTGGTTGAGTGTGTTTGTAGTTGTGGTTGTATCTTCTAATCTATTGCACTGATCTTCAGCCCTGTTTTGATTCCAGTACCATGTTGATTTTACTACAGTTGCTTTGTAGTATAACTTCAAGTCAGGGATTGTGATACCTCCTGCCTTGCCTTTGCTGCTTAGAACTGTCCTTGCTATTCTAGGTCTCTTCTTGCTCCAGATGAATTTTAGGAGTGATTTCTTGAGTTCCATAAGGTATGTTGATGGTATTTTTATCGGGATTGCATTGAATCTGTATAAAAGTTTTGGGAGAATGCCATTTTCACAATATTTATTCTTCCTATCCATGAGCAAGGGGTGTCTTTCCATTTTCTGAGATTATCTTCAATTTCATTTTTCAGTGTATTATAATTTTCCCTGTATAGGTCTTTCACTTCTTTTTTTTTTTTTTTTTATTGGTACCGGGGATCGAACTCACGACCGCCTGCTTGCAAGGCAGGTACTTATGCCACTGAGCTAAATCCCCAGCCCCAGTCTTTCACTTCTTTTGTGAGAATAGTTCCTAAATTTTTTTTTTGGTTGCTCGTGTGAAGGGTGTGGCTTCTCTTATTTGTCTCTCTGTGACTTTGTTGTTAGTGTATAGGAATGCTATTGATTTTTGAGTATTGATTTTATATCCAGCTACATTACTGAATTTATTTATTATATCTAGGAGTCTTTCAACGGGGTTTTGGGGATCTTCTATATAGTGTATCATGTCATCTGCAAATAGTGATAATTTAACTTCTTTTCCTATCTTTACGCCTTTTATTTCTCTCTCTTGTCTAATTGCTCTGCCTAGTATTAAATAGGAGTGGTGATAAGGGATATCCTTGTCTTGTGCCTGATTTTAAAGTAAAGGCCTTCAATTTTTGGCCATTTAGTATGATATTGGCTGTTGGTTTGTCAAAGATGGTCTTTATTATATTGAGGTAAAGACCATCTATTCCAATTTTCTGTAAAGTTCTTATCATGAATGAATGTTGGGCCTTATCAAAAGCTTTTTCTGCATCTATAGAAATGATCATGTGGTTCTTACTTTTGGCTCTATTGATATGGTGTATTACATTTATTGATTTACGTATATTGAACCATCCCTGCATGCCTGGGATGAATCCCATTTGGTCATGGTGTATGATCTTCTTGTGATTTGCTGCATCCTATTTGCCAATATTTTACTGAGGATTTTTGCATCTGTGTTCATTAGGGAGATTGGTCTGTAGTTCTCTTTTTTGTTGGGTCCTTCTCAGGTTTTGGTACTAGAGTAATATTTGTTTCTAGGAACGATTTAGGAAGGATTGCTTCCCTTTCAATTTCATTGAAGAGTTTGAGGAGTGTTGGCATTAGGTCTTCTTTGTATTTCTTGTAGAATTCTGCAGTGAATCCGTCTGGGCCTGGGCTCTTCTTTGTAGGTAAAGATTTAATTATGTTTTCAATTTCATTAATAGAAATTGGGTTATTCACCAGTTTTACATCTTCATGACCTAGCTTTGGTACTTCGTATGCTTCTAGGAATCTGTCTATTTCCTCTGTGTTATCAAACCTTTGAGAGTAGAGGTTTTCGAAATAGTTGTTGATGTTCATCTGTATTTCTATGGGGTCTGTAGTGATTTCGCCTCTTTCATTCCTTATTGCATGAATTTGAGCTTTTTCTTCCCTTTTTTTAAAATAAGGTTGGCTAGGGGCTTGTTGATTTTATTTATTCTTTCAAAGAACCAACTCTTTGATTCATTGATTTTTTGGATTTTTTTTTTTAGTCTTTATTGCATTGATTTCTGCTCTGACTTTTATAATTTCTTCTCTTCTTTTGGCTTTGGGCTTGACTTGCTCTTCTTTTTCTAGATGTTTGAGGTGTAACATCAGGTTATTTATTTGTATTTGTTCTGTTTTCCTGATGTGGGAACTCAGTGCAATAAATTTTCCTCTGAGGACAGCTTTCATTGCATCCCACAGATTCTGGTAAGTTGTATTTGTGTTTTCATTTGTTTGTAGGTATTGTTTAATTTCTTGTTTCATTTTCTCTGTGACCGACTGATTACTCAAGAGTGTGTTATTCAGTTTCCATGTGTTTGTGGGAATTTTGAAGTATCTTTTATCATTAATTTCTGATTTCATAGCACTATGGTCTGATAGCACGCAAGGGGTAATTTCAACCCTTTTGCATTTATTTAAATATGTTCTGTGAATTAATATATGGTCTATTGGGGCTGGGGATTTAGCTCAGTGGCATAAACGCCTGCCTTGCAAGCAGGCAGTCATGAGTTCAATCCCTGGTACCGATAAAAAGGAAAAAGACAAATATATATATATATATATATATATATATATATATATATATATGGTCTATTTTAGAGAATGACCCATGTACTGCTGAGAAGAATGTATATTCTGTTGTTGTTGGGTGGAATACTCTGTATCTGTCTATTAAGTCCATTTGTTCACAGGTGTGATTCAGTTCTTTTATTTCTTTGCTGATTTTCTGTCTGGTTGATCTGTCCATTGGTGTCAATGGTGTGTTAAGATCTCCTGTTAGAATTGTGTTACTGTTAATTTGGTTTTTCATTTCTGTTAGTACTTGTTTTATAAAACTGGGTGCTCTGGAATTTGATGCATATATATTTAAGATAGTTATCTCTTCCTCTTGGAGTTTTCCCCTAACCAGTATGTAGTGACCTTCTTTATCCCTTCTGATCATTATTGGCTTGAAGTTCACATTGTTTGCAAATAGAATAGCTATCCCCCCTTTTTTTGGCTCCTGTTGCATGAAGTATTGTTTTCCATCCTTTGACTTTTAGTCTGTGAGTATCCTTTTGGGTTAGATTGGTTTCTTGTAGACAGCATATGGTTTTGTTTCTTGATCCATTTTGTTTTTTGTTTCTTGATCCATTCTGCCAGTCTGTTTTGTTTAATTGGTGCATTGAGACCATTTAATGGTTATAACTGCTATATACTGGTTTATTGTTGACTTGTTGCTGTTGCATCTTTATCTTTCTGTTCTGTTTAATTGTCTGCTTTGTTTAGTGGTTTTTCCTAAATGTATGTAGGCTGTCTTTCAGTATTCTTTGCAGGGTTGGCTTGGTGATCATGAGGTTTTTCAGCTGTTCTTTGTTATGGAAGTATCTTATTTCCCCATTGATTCTGAAGGACAGTTTTGCAGGGTACATCAGTCTAGGCTGGAAATGATTTTCCTTTAGGATCTGAAATACTTCACTCCATGCTCTTCTTGACTTTATTGTTTGTGCTGAAAAATCTGCTGTGATTCTAATAGATTTTCCTTTATAAGTGATCTGTCTTTTCTCTCTGACAGCTTTTAATATTCTATTCTTTTGTTCAATTTCTGGGATGGCCATTATTAGATGTCTGGGTGGTTTTATTTTGGTTATGGCTATTTGGAGTTCTGTGTGCTTCATTGATCTTGATATCAGTTTCCAATCTCATGTTTGGGAAATTTTCTGCTATTACTTCTCTAAATATCCTCTTGACATCCTTTATGTTGTCCCCTTCCTTTTCATTTATTCCTATAAACCTTACGTTGTTCCTCTCTGCATCATCTTGCAGGTGTTAAATTGTTATTTCCTAATTTCTTGTTATTTTTAAAAGATCTTTCCTTTCCTGTTCACTGGCTGCAATCTTGTCTTCAAGGTCTGAAATTCTATCTTCACATTCATTGAGGTGGTTTTTACAACTTTCAATGGAGTTTTTCATTTCCTGTATATCTCTTTGCATCTGCTTTATATATTCTGTTTGTTTCTTATATTGTTCATCCAGGGATTCTATCTTTTTGTTTAGTTCCTCCAATTTTTAACTGTGTCTTCTTTAGATATGTTCGGCATCTCCTTCATTTCTTTTATCATTTCTTCTTTTACCTGAGAGATTATTTCTAGTTTGAATTCCTTTAAGGCTTCCCAGAGTTGCTATTATTTCAGGTATGTGGCATGTATTTTCTTCTATGCACATAGCTCCTAGCCTTTCTTGGGACGGGCTGGATGTTTGAGATTGCATTTTGGTCTTTTTTTTTTCTCATTTTCCTATATTTTCAAGCTTCAAGTGTTGTTCAAAGTGAGGGAGAGAGGTCTGCCAGGCTGGGATGGGGTTCTGTGGCTCGGCACGACTCACTGGTCCTGGCAGGAAGCCATGGCCTGGCCCCCAGGCAAGGAAGACAGTTCCAACAAGCTGAGACAGTGTTCTGTGCCTCCGCCTGACTCACTGGTCCAGGCAGGAAGATTAGGCCTGGCCTCCAGTCGAGGGAGAGAGTTCTGCCAGGCTTGGGCAGGGTTCCGCACCTCCGCCCGACTCACTGGTCCTGGTAGGAAGCCTAGGCCTGTCCCCCAGGTGAGGGAGAGAGTTCTGCCAGGCTGGGATGGGTCCGTGCCTCCGCCCAACTAGAGGACAATTTCTTTAAAGGTTAAATATATGCCTCCCATATGATTATGTTATTTCACTCCAAGATATTCACCCAACATTGGAAAACTTGGGTAAATATCCATAGAAAGACTTTATATGAATATTTATAAGGATGATACTAGTAATACTCAAAACCTATTATCCATGAACAAGTGAATGGGAGAAGAAATTGTGGTATATTGTGTCTGTGCCATGGAATACTACTCAGCAACCAAAAAGAATTACCTGTTGGCAGACACATAAATTTCAAGATAGTCACAGTGCATGAAAGAGGTCAAGACAAAAAAAAAGAATACAACATATGCAATTCAACTTATATGAAACAGGAAATGCAAACCAACCCAAAGTGACAGAAAGAAAATTTTATTTGCCAAGAAAGAAGAAATGCCACAGAAGGACAGAAAGGAAGGGTTATAAAGGGACCCAAGGAAACCATTGGAGTGGTAAATACATTTAATTGTGGTCATTTTATGGGCATATACAAATGTCAAAATTAGTCAGATCCTGTATCTTAAGTATGTACAGCTTATTGAGTGTCAACTCTACTTCAACAAAGCTGTTAAACTACTCCATTTTTTAAAATTAACAGTCTTGCTGAGTGCAGTATCCTGTGCCTGTAATCCCAACACAAAGGGGGCGGAAGCAGGGAGGTTGTCATGTGTTCAAGACAAGGCTGGACTATATACTGAGTCCAAGGACAGCCTGAACTAACAGCCAGATTCCATCCAAAACAAAGCAAAATTTATAGTTTTACTTGATTGTAAGTCCCTCTTCAGGTTGTACCAAAGGACCTTATCCAGAACGGAGTGTAGCTGATAAAGCATGGGTCTGGGTTTAAAACCCTCATCTACCACAAAGTCTTTATGTGAATTTGAGCTGGTTCCTTAACCTCATAACCTCCTTAGTTTCTTTATCCATCAAGTGTCTCTAGTAATATTTTGCCTTACAGGTTTCTTGCTAAAACTGAAACGACATGACAGATGAGAGTTTCTACCACATTCTAGATCCCATTTGTGAAGTAGTTAGATTTGTTTTTGTTCCTGTTCTTTCCCCTCCTTTCCTCTTTCCCTGCAAATAGAGACCCTAGTCACAAAAACATTCAGAAGAGAAACAATGAGGAGGAAATGGAGCAGAGGGTGTGTCTTGGATTGTATTCCTCTATAAACAGTGCCTGGGAGCTGAATGTTGTTAAGACTTCCTGGTGAGTGGTCCCAGGGATCCAGAGGCAGGGAACAGAAGCTGTGTGTCCGGAAAGGATAAGATGCCAATGAGAAGAATCACCTCCAGTCCGTTACTGATGTGGAGCTCAGCCCAGCTAGCAGTGCTCTGGAGAACTGTAGAGCACACCTAAAAAGCGATAGGAAACTATGCACTGGCCCATGCCCTGCACTGGCCGCAAGCTGCTTTTGGGAACTACCTCTCCTCTCTTCTCCCCACGTATCTGTTGGCTGAGGGAGACACTGGCAAGGTTAGGGGATTTCACAGCAGCTATAGCTCAAATCAGAGGCCACCTATGTGGCACAGAACCCTAGAAGCTGCTACCTCAGACCCAGAGCCTGTCTGTGGGTCAGCAGTATGTTAATCACCCTGTTTTTAAACTTTGTGCCAGGCAGGCAAATGTCAAATGCTTTTCAGCAGCAATTGTGATTGCTCCTAAAACTACAGGCAGAGGCACACTGACTTCTGCAGGAGCTCTCTCAGGACAGGTGTGCAGGAGAAGCAAGAGAGAATATCTAAGGAGTGAGTCATTAAAGGAGCCTTCCAGGAAAGGGTGGGACTGGGAGCTGATCAGAAGAGCTAGTCATTTCATCGAGCCGTAGTTAAATTCTCTGCTCTACAAATAAATTGTGACTTAGAAACATTCTTCAGATTGGAAACACACATAACATGTCTCTGAAAATGTACCATTTTATTTTATGCCTTATTTCATTTCAGCTTAACAAAAATCCAATTCAGGTAAGCACTATAATTAATCAAAACTCGGAGATGGCAAAACTTGCTAATGGTCAGTCAAACATGGACAGAGCTGAATTCAGCTCTGGGCAGACCTTGCACTCTTGACCATCGGCAACACTCAACCCTGTTTTGGTTTTCATTTTTGTTTTTGAAAAGTGCACCCAGCTGGGAATCCAAGCGAAGGAGTAGCCTGCCCCACTGGGATGAGAGAAGCCAAGGAGAGTGCAGAAGTTAGACCTTCAGCATTAACTAGACACAGTTAAACAAAGAGAGGAGGATTCTTTAGTGGTAGAAGGGGCATTAGGGGCATGGGAGTGCAGGTGTATGCATGTACTTTTGGACACTTAGCTGTTATGACTGATTAAAATCCTTTTAGTCCCTCCATGCAATTACAGAATCAGAAGTTTCCCTTCCCAGCTGCCTTGACTTGAGGGTACAAACAGGTGACTTAAGTCCTGAATGGGACACTCTGGAATACAACTCCATCGTGTTCTCTTGGAGGAAACATGAGCTGTGGAGTGTCATTTTCTAGCACAGGAGTACAGAGGTAAACTGAAGTTGGCATGGTTCTTTGCAAAGGCATCAGTCTCAGCTTTGCCTTAGAAAATTTAGCAAGAAGAGGCCTTTGTTCTTGGTTGGAATTCTGCATGAAAAGAGCATGACCTGCCTACTGCAGAGGTCTCCCTAAAAGAAAGGATCCCAAATGGAAGAAGCAGCAGGGAAGTGGTGGGCACAGAGTCCTTTCCCAAATGGAAAGTTTTCCCAGAACTTTTCCTGCTTAATCCTGGGGTTTGTTTTATGACTTTTCAAAGTTCAGTAAATCCAGTCCCCAAAAGTGACAATTTGAGCCTAGTGGTGCCCTTACCTTTTGCTTATGTTTTTTGGCTTTTTTTTTTTTTCCTGCATCAGGTGGCAGAGACAAGGGGGTTTCTTTCATGAGCCGGAGAATCTTGTGCCAGTGGGAGCAAATCACAGTGCCATGGTGAAAAATGTGCCTTACCCTTACACTCGTTAACATTCAGCCCCCATCCCACCCACAGTGGGACCGTCTTATTTCTTCATCTGTAAGAAGTCAAACCTCACAGATTTGTAGTGGTTTATCTCAAAAGTGCTTTGTGATAAACAAATATGAAAAAAGATCAGCATTTATCATGGTTGATAATAATGGTGTAAAGTTGCTTGGGAGAAAACTAAAACAAATTGAAAACACCACAAAGGATTCAATCCATCTGAATTCCCACAAGGGCCACACTTTGCTCTCTGCCCTTGGCTCACAACGTCTGATCTGACTGGAAGCACCACTCCCAAGTTTATACCCGTCAAGGTTGATTCATCGCCCAGGAACAGCAAGGACCAGAGGTGAGCTGAGTGGATTTCTTGGTTAGAGTGAGGCAGGAAGAAGAAGGAAGTGGTAACATCTCTGTTCAGTGTCGTAGTATCAAAAGGCTGAAATGTAGTATCATTGTATAGAGTGCACAGATTCATTCTAGAAAAATTAGAAAATTCAGAAAAAAATAAGAATATAAAATACAAAAATATATGTGGGAGGCTGAGGCAGGAGATTTATAAGTTCAATCCTATTCCAGGAAATTTAGTGAATTATGCAGGTTCTGTCTCAAAATAAAAAAGTTAAAAATAGGTGGGGGTGTAGTTTAGTGCAAAAGCTGTGGCTTGATACCCAAGACAAGAAAGAAAGAAAGAAAGAAAGAAAGAAAAGGAGAGAAAAATGTTTATCTCTGGCTGGCAGTTATCTTTTTTTTTTTTTTTTTTTTTTTGGTCTTTTTTGTTTTTATCGGTACCAGGGATCGAACTCACGACTGGCTGCTTGCAAGGCAGGCGCTTATGCCGCTGAGCTAAATCCCCAGCCCCCCCCTCATTTTTTTTTTTTTTTTTGGTCTTTTTAACTGGCAGCTATCTTTGAAATTCTGTCTTCATTGTTCTGCAGTTTCATGAGATGGCACCTAGACACATAATTCTTTATATTTATCCTTCTTAGCATTCATTCTTCTTGCTATTTTGAGGACTTTTATCTCTCATCAATTCTTTTTTTTTATTTATTTAAGGAGAAAAGAAAAGAAAGAAAAAAACAGTGAAGGGGTACAAGTTATACAGATTTACAGGAGAAAAAAATGCGCAGTAGGAAATCACTAGTTAATGGATTACATATTGCCATCTTAGAAATAATTGTTCAAGTCACAAAATTAAAGCTTGTAGAGTGGACATTCCAACAATGATACTGCAAACAGTTCTGTTCAATGATCCAATAAAACTCTGTGATATCATTTTCTATCTTATACATTTAAATATACATGCAGTTATATAGTTTAGAGCACTTTCTTTTCCTCTCTTTTGTACAATGACTATTACACATTTTGGGTTTCATTGCTCCCACGGTTCTTATTGCTTTTTTGGAAGAGAGTAAAACCAAATGTGACATAACAGAACAGAATCGGTCAAGTCAAAAGGGTGGACATAATAGATAATATAAAAACATAATACCAGGTGATCAACAATGGTTACCATAATGCCTCCCACTATTTCTAATAGAATTGCCTATATCATTAGTTGTTATACAATTGAACAAAACCGTAAAGAATAAAACCGACAATACCAAAACATTGGAGATATTGTAGGTCTTCAAAAGTAGATAAAAGTCAACGAGAATGGGCGTTATAATGAATCTCATTATCTTCTCAGCTGATGCCTAAACTTTCGAACCTGATACTATCCAGTAAAACAGAATAGAGGAACCTCAGTCAAAAACAAGATGGTGAGAGTAATACAGGGCTTCAAATCGAGATAATAGAAAGTCAAAGTGGGTTACTATATTATATCCTGCTATATTTTTCCCTTTAATTAAATGGATAAAAATAAAAAAGTAAATAATGGAGTGGAGATTGAGAAAAAAGAGGGCATAACAGCGAAACAGGGCAGATCAAAACATAACCATTTAAGCAGAATAGTGTTTCACCACCAGATAATCCTGACCCAAAAATAGTTACCATATTGACTCCCTCCCTGAAGTCCTTGAGTACAACTTCATATACTGTAGCATTAAGTATATCAAAACAATGTAAAACCATTTAAGAGAATGACAGCATTATAGAGTATTTAGAATCGACTAACAGGAAATGAACAATGGTCTCTGTATAATCTCCTTGTCCTTAAAAGGTTTTTGCTTATACTATCGTACATAACAAAATCCAATAAGATACAACCTGTTTAGACCATTGGAGACAGAAGAACAAAAGCTAGATGAGACTTCAAAACAAGATGGTACTAAATCAGCATTACCTATTAAGATGTCATTTTCTCCAAAAAAAGCTGTTCCTATCATCCAATCTTCTCTGTCTCATTTCTGTTGAGCTCTTTTTCTGTCAGTAGCTGTCAGTTTGTCTTCTTCATTTTGTTCTCTGCTCCATTCATTGTGGCCTCCCCACCACTATTTCTGGGTTCTTTGTATTTTTCTTTTTTTTAGAATATCCTGCAATACTTTCTGTAGGGTTGAATTGGTGGTTGCAAATTCCCCCAGTTCCTCTTTATCCTGGAAGCACCTCGTTTTTCCATCAATTTCCAGGGGCAGTTGTGCAGGATATCTCAATCTTGGCTGGAGATTATTATCTTTCAAAGCTTGAATTATTTCTCCCCATGCTCTTCGTGATTTGATGGTTTGTGAAGAGAAATCTGCTGTAATTCTGATGGGTATTCCCTTGTAAGTGATCTGTTTCTTGTCTCTTACAGCTTTTAATATTCTGTTCTTGTATTGAATTTCTGGAATTTTTATTATTATATGCCTGGGTGTTTCTCTGTTAGGGTTGTAGGTAGCTGGGGTCCTGTATGTCTCATACATCTGAGTATCTTTACCTTTTGCTAAATTAGGAAAATTCTCCTGGATTATTTCTGTGAGTAGCTTTTGTAGTTCACTTGTTTGTGTCCCTACTTCTTCTTTTATGTTCTTAATCCTTAAGTTATGGCTCCTCTTATCATCTTCTTGTCTTTGTATTATTGCTGTGTGTTTCTTTGTTATTTTTAAGAAGTTTTTCATTTCATTCTCCCATGTTTCAAGTCTGCCCTCCAATTCAGATAGTCTGTCCTTAGTTTCTTTCAAGCTGTTATGCCAGTCTTGGATAGACTTCTTAATTTCTTGATAGTCTCTTTGAACCTGCTTCACATACTCAATGCTTTCTCTGTTTTCTCCATCAAGCAATTCTCCCCTCTTTTTCTGTTCTTCCATTCCACCATCTGCTTTTTCCTGGGTGGTGCTTAGCATTTCTCTAACTATTCTGCATACTTCTAGCTTCAGGTCATTGATAACTTCATTCCTGAATTGGTCTATGAGGTTCTCTAGATGGCGCTTAATGTATATTGGTGCGGTGTCCACTATTGCCTGTTTCTCAGGATTGGGGGCCGAGGAGCCTTTTTTGTTGCTTCCCTTCCCCATATTTTCTGTTCCTTATAAAATGCAAGCTTACATAGGAGGCCCGGCTTCCCTGCCTGTCAGCCACAGCCTGATCAAATTGCGCTGGCTAGTTGTTCCCGCCCACCGCTGCGCCCCAGGGAGTTGCGGAGGAGGCAGCCTACGCGGGAGTCGGTCGCTCCTCCGGGCCACCGTCAGGCTCTGGGATCTGGGTTAGGCCAGCCTAGGGAGTCCGCCAGCAGCGTCACTCAGGCCAGGCACCTTTCACCAATCCCGTCCGAGAGGGGAATGTGCGGCTGGAGTTGTCACCGCACCCTGCTCTTACAGGACTGCCTGAGCCCAGAAAAACCTCCGCTGGAGTCAAACTGTGGTAGGGGATCAGTTTCTTGCTCACCTCGCCACCAGTCAGTTTTCCTCCTTGTCCGTCCTGTTTCCGACTCCGTTCGCAGACTCCCGTTCCCAGAGCTCGGCGCGTCTCTCCTTGCCGAGCCGCTGTGGAAGCAGCCAGCTGCTGGGCGGCGGGAAATCCAAACCGCGGTTTCCAATGGCGCGGGGACTCCGTTCGCAGACTCCCATTCCCAGAGCTCGGCGGGCGCGTCTCTCCTTGCCGAGCCGCTGTGGAGGCAGCCAGCCGCTGGGCGGCGGGAAATCCAAACTGCGTTTTCCAATGGCCTGGGGACTCCATTCGCAGACTCCCATTCCCAGAGCTCGGCGGGCGCGTCTCTCCTTGCCGAGCTGCTGTGGAGGCAGCCAGCCGCTGGGCGGCGGGAAATCCAAACCGCGGTTTCCAATGGCGCGGGGTCGAGCCTCCACACAGAGATTTTTCTGTTCCTATTTTAGCGCCAGGACTGTATTCTAAGTTAGATTCTCTCAGCCCAGTTCGTTCCTGAGTCAGCAGAGCATATCTCTACTGGTTCGTATCTCCTTAGTCCGCATCATTCCTGGCCTCTGAGCCGAGCCTTTAGAGAGCCTTCAGTAGCTGCTGCTGTCTGTCCGCCATGTTCTCTACTCTCTCCTCTCATCAATTCTTGAAATTTGTCAACCACTTTCTCTTTCAATGTTACAGTTGTACTCATGTTTTATCTTCTTTTCTTGTGGGATTCCAATTTTATATACATTAGCGCTCCTTGTTCTTTGACTCTTAACTTTTCTATGTGCTAGCCTCTTTCATACACCATGGAGAGCTTTTTCAGGCCCAATTTTCAGTACATCAATTATCTTTTTAGCTGTATTTTTTGATTAACCAATTCTTAAAAATTTATTTTTAGTGGTTATAAACTTTTTTATTTCCAGACATTCTATTTTTCCCTACATTTCTCTGAGCATCATTATCTTGTTCCTTGCTTATTTTTTATTATATCTTTTATCTTATTCATTTATTTATTTACTTAGTGTTTTTGAGACAGGGTCTCACTGTGCAGTTCAGGCTGGCCTTGAGCTCACTTTGTAGCCCAGGCTGGTCTCAAACTTGCAGCGATCCTCCTGCTGCAGCCTCCTAAGTGCTGAGATTACAGGGACGGGCCACCATGCCCAGCTTCCATCTTTTATGTATTTAAACATTTTATTCTTTAATTTCTTTATCTAATGCTTGCAAATTCTGAAATCTTAAAGATTTAGATGTGTTCCTGTTCCTGCTGTCTCTCTTATGATGGGTTGAATCCTTGTCTATTTAGTACTGTTTTGTTGAGTTTAAATTTGACTGAATTTAATTCAGTAGGCTACCCTGAAGATGTTTCCCTCCAAGAAGAATTTGGTTTTGCTTCTGTTGAGGTCACTTCTAAAGGGAATATTAACGTAGGGCATTGAAATTTTTCAGTTTTTGTTCACTTGATCAGAGAGAAAGTATAAAATCTCAACCACAGACCCACATGAGAGCAAGTCTCACATGGAAACTGATGCTTTTACTAATTTTGACATCTGGTGCTAACAGCTGCACAGGTTTCTTATATATTTACTCTTATATATTTCCCAGAAATGTATAAGAACTGTTTCATTCCAAATAAGAATGCAGCCAAATTAAGGGTCCCAGCTTTATGGGGATGATGTGGTTTGAATATGTTTCGTCCCTACCAAAGCTCATTAAAGAATGAATACCCATGTAGTGGTATTGCTAGGTGGTAGCCTTTAAAAGATACTTTGGTCATTAAGATAAATTAATCCGTTCTTATGGGCCTAGATTTGTTACTGAGACAGCAGAAGTGATCCAGTGACCCTGTGTTCGCCTCATCTGTGTGTGCCTACTTGCCCTTCTGCTTCCTCCATGAGTTGAAGCAACACAAGGCACTCAGCAGAAACCAACAGGATTCAGTACCTGAGCCTGGACTTTCCAGTCTCCAGAACTGTGAGCCAAAATGAACCCATTTTCACAGTAAATAAACCAGCCTGGGCTATTCTGTTATAGCAAAAACAACAGATGAGGTATAGAAAACAAGGGATGAAAAAGTCCCATATTCATCTCTGCCATCCTCTCATCCCCAAGACACAAACCCTTGACACCCTTGACACAAACCCCAAAATTCTGGATTCTAGTTCGGTAACTTGTCAGTTTACTTTCTGGTTGGTATTATTTTGTCTCACTAGTTTCAAGGGGATATCCTTATGTAATTAATCTTTATTTTCTTAGAACCTTACTAATGAACTTAAACATACTTTTTAAAATGTTTTATACAGCATTCAGGTATTCTGCCATGGAAGACTTTTGAGAATATCAGGTCTACCATGTTACTAAGAGATTTTTAAATAAACAAAAAATGTCATTATATGGTGCATATTATTTTATGATCTGCTTTTTTCCCTTGGTAAACACCCCTCAATATTAATGAGTATAGGTATACAACATCACTTAACAGCTGTATTTCATTTTATTATGTAATGTATTCATTCTTTCTGGGGTTCATTGAGGGAGGTATGTGTGCACACACATGCACACGTGTAGTACTAGGGCATGAATCAGGGCCTTTGTATTGAGTTATACCCCCCAGGCCCATTTAAATTTTTTTAAATTTTTAGACAAAAATCTTGTTAACTGGAGGACATGATAAATTGCCATAAATATATGACTTTAAAAAACATGAAGCAGTATGGGAGACAACTCCAGTGACTCCCTTTGAATCCAAAACAATTGCTGTGACTTTGAATACTTGGAGACTCATTTCCTTATACTGATATGTGAAAGACTGGCTAGGGTATTTCCTTCTCTCTTCAATTGGCTCTGAGCACTGCAAATAAGGCTTGCCAAGGTGCTATTATGCAAAGTCTGTAGCCATCAGGCAGTCCTGTTTCCTTGCATGGTTCTCTCCACAGCAGGATTGAGCTGGTGAGATATTAGAGCAAACAGCTCCGGAAATGTCAACTGGTTATGAGCCTCAAGATAAGAGGCTATGACTCCCCAGGGCACAAGAGTTTGCAAATCAGAAACTGAAGTCATAGCCCCCCAAAACAATTCCACTGTTACCATAATTGGGTTATGTAAATTGATCCTTCTGCATATCTTTATCTCTTCAGTCTAATGCTCTCTCAACTGAGCTATTTCAGCTGCCTCTTGCATATCTTTATCTCTGCAAATTACAGAGATGCCATTCTTGCACCTAGCCAGCCAGCTCAAGTTACTCAGTAATCCCTGACATCCTCACTATCACTCATCCTTGAGTCACCCCTCTTTCTTCACAAGATAATAAATACTGGGAGAGGCCTAGGATTGAGGCCTTTGTCTGCATGTGCTCACAAGGACTGGACTTGGGACCCTTTGGCTGCCCTTAACTTGGAACATGTGTTGGTGTCTTTACTCTCACTATGGGTTGGATTGGTGGTGGTAGATTGGAATTAACTTGCTAGGATTCCAATAAAATCTCAATGGGATTACAAATATAACTGTTTGGATTGTGAGGAAAACTAGAAAGAGTATTACAATACTTGGATGACTGAACTCGATATTTGGCTTTACAATAAAGCAGGACCTAAGGAAATCAGTGATTGTATTTGGGGCATTAAAAAATCTGATGTAATAAAAGTAAATAGATTCTTCCAGCTGGTGATAAAACTGTTCACCCTTAGGAACATGCTACCTTGATAGAAGTGAAATCTAAATTTTAATACAGCCCTTAAGAATATGGAATACACTTCTGAGGGAGAAGTTCTGATTATTACTATAATCTATTGCTTTTTTAAATTACCTTTTTTTTGTACCAGGGATTAAACTCACAACCTTGTGCTCGTCAGGCAGGTGCTTATGCCACTGAGCTAAATCCCTGGCTCTAATGCATTTCACAGTGCAGTAAGTTTGGGCCCAATGAAACCCTCTGAAGCACTTGCAGCCATCAATTCTGCATCTCCTCATACTATAAAGAATTTTTCACTGTAGGAGGTGAAATTTTAAAATTTGTAATTGAAAGAGTTTTGGCCCAGACAGGACACTGTAGCCCGTAAAGCCCGTAAAGGGGCTCTATCTCCCCCACTCCTAGGAATCTACCTCTGGTGCCAAACTAGTGCCAATGGGCTACCTGTGCAGCCCTAATGCCCCCTCAGGCACCACCCCTAACCTAAGCTACATATAGGCCCCCACTCCACATGTTCCACAGAAGATCACCAATCCCAGAGTGGAGATGCCGCACCCCAGGGGATCGCGGGTGTCTCTCCCTGCATTCTCAAAATAAAGGTCATTTATATTTCATACTTCTTATCTTTTCAGCTGCTGCCGGTCCCCCATAGTTCTATCAGTAATAATAATGATTGTAATAGTGGAGAATTAGCTGGTCATAGTGGTGCATGCCTATAATCCCAGCACTTGGGAGGCTGAGGCAGGAGGATCATTGCAAGTTCAAGACCAGCCTGGGCTACAAAGTGAGCTCAGGAACAGCCTGAACTGCATAGCAAGACCCTGTCTCAAAAAAGAAAGAAGGGGAAAAAAGAAAAATAATAATAATAGTGGAGAATTAGAATCCTACGAGGAACACTTTGGTCCCATTCACTGTGTGAGATTTGGTCCTGAGGAGAACTATACCAGTGATTCTGAAGGTGGAATTCTGACTGTGGAAAACTGTGGTAGGAAAAACCTATAGCCTCTGGAAATGTGTGACTCCTGAAGAAGTTACTGGTAAATTGTCAAAACAAAGATCAACTTTCCAGAGAGAACAGAACAGTAACTAGAGGAAATTGTTTCAGGAAATTCAGACTCCATCTATTCAACTCCTGAAGTGAAAGTCTGAGCATCAAGCTTGTACCACAGATAGTGTAGAATTTACGAATTCATGGAGCAAGAAAAAAGAAAAAAAACAACTAAGTTACTTTCTGCTTAATGCCAAACACAGACATGAACAATATGGAATTTGCCTTAATCTTGGGCTGGAACAACTAACTTGGTGTTCGTCACATGTGAGTGAAAACTCACAGCACCAAGAAGAACAGGGGAAGCTGGGTTCTTCTTACTGTGACAGCCTATTGTCTTTTTAATGAATACATGTAAGCCAACATCTATTTCCTGTCATTAAGATTAAATTTCTTACAGTTTTTTTTTATTATGGAGAGGAAAAATATACTTGCTTATTTTTTTAACATTTGTCTTCAAACAGAATGTCTGTCTCTCTCTCTCTCTCTCTCTCTCTCTCTCTCTCTCTCTCCCTTTGTTGTTGTTGTAGAGAAGAGGAAATAGGCCACCTGTGGGCCGGGCCATAGGGAGGACAACCAGACACCAGCCTGTTCCCACATCTGGGCCAGGAGAGGAGAAAAGACAAGGTCCTCTCTCCCCACCCTATAAGCAACTGGCTGATCTGGAAAAACACAGGCTAAGATGATAGTTGTTGAAGTAAAATACAACTTAGTTCTTGTAGCTGTAGAAGAACCTGTGGGGGAAAGAAATGGGTCAGTCACTCTTTGTAGAAGACATTGACTTTGCAGACTACTGTCTGATTACCTATTTAGAAGACAACAATATGTAATGTAGCATCTATGGCAGATCTCCTTCTGCAGGTGACAGCTGTTGTTAACTCCTTATTATCTTGTTTTAAAGTCCTGTATCATTTTCATTGTTTTGTTTGGTTTGGTTTTATTCTGTTTTGTCTTGTTTGGTTTTATTATATCTGATGGCATGGGATGATATTTCAAAGATAACAAGATATATTATGGTAGCCATTTTGGATTTACTATTATCTTGTTTTGAAGTCCTGTATTGAATTCATTGTTTTGTTTTTATTGAATCTGGTCTGTTCTGTTTTATTCAATTTTACTATATTTGATGGTAGGGGCTATTTTGAAGACAACAAAAGGCATTATGGTAGCCACTGTTGATTTCCTATTATGTTGTTTTAAAATCCTGTGTCACACTGGCTTGTTTTGATTGGCTTTATTGTTTTATTTTGCTTGATTTTATTCTCTTCAAAATTAAAAAAAGAAATATATGACAAAGTAACTGGTTTTATTTCTTTCATTGTTGTAGTAGTTTGGGGTTTACAAGACAAACAATTACATACAGGATGCAATTTATAGTATTGTTTTATAGTAATCACCCAAAGAGTTAAGTACAAGAAGTACTTAAATATGTCCACACACTAAGATCCAAGGAATCCAGCTGAGGGCCTGAATCCACAGAAACATCCTGCATGAGTACAGATGAAGACTTAAAAGTCCATAAAAGACTTAAAAGTCATGAGTGACAGTGTCACTCATGAGTCCAGCTGAAGGCCTAGAGCCCATGACAATGACTCATGCCAGTCTGTTTCATGGATCTGCTCTGGAAAGGCCCAAAGATCAACAATGGAACCTAGAAAGTCTATGCCAGCAGAGTGAAGGATCTGTGCCAGTAGGCTGAGGGTTCTGCACTAAAACCAGGAAACAATTTTTAAAGTAAGAACCAAGGCTCCCCAACAGAGTACCGCAGCCATCCTCAGTGGCAACAAGGTCTCCAGCCCCTCCAACAATGGTAACAGCTGAGTTTATGTTAGGAAGCCAGTGTGACAAGCTTCTCCAAGAGACTGACAGCACATCATCTTTCCCTCTGGAGCCAGGAAGCAATACTCAAAGTAAGGAACAGAGATCCCTGAAAATGAACCGCAGCCATTCTCAGCAACAAGATCCCAAGCTCCTTTGATGATGAGAACAGCTGAGTTCCTATCAAGAAAGCTGGTGTGACAAACTTCTCCAGGGGATCAACAGCACACTATCTTCCCCTCCAGTTCTCCTTTTTATGCTGGCAACAATCCCCAGGTGGGCCCTCCACACCCCGAAGCATGCTGATACAGTTCAGCTGGGTGTTACAAGTTGACCACTTGTTATCAGTCCACCACAACTGTAAACTGCTTCTGTATACTGCTTCTAAATATTTACCAATCACTTAACATGCAGTGGGTTTTTAGGACACAATATAAAGATTCCTAAGCAGCTTCAGAACAGCATTGCCTGACCTTAACAGAATCCATGGTGAGGCTACTGCAGTTTGCAGTTACTCTAGAAAACACAGTTAACTGCTGGCCACTTCTCCCACCAGAAGACCCCTCAGACCACTGGACAAAGTAAAAAGCATGAAACAAAGGGAGCACTTTCACAGTGAGATACCCACACATCCACAGGGTTGGATCTACTTCTGAAGGAGTAAGTGCTTAGGGCTGACTTTATCTAGCTCTCAGCCTCCAACCATGGTCATGCCTTGGGGAGATAAATAGGGGGCTTTTCATCTACTCTAAATCCTTAAGGTTCCTCATGCTCCTGAGTTCTCAAAAGCCCTCATCCAAAGTATATGCTTGACAGCAACATGAATTAATCAGGGTATTTGAATGGAGAAGCTGTCATATGGGGGAGTCGGTCAGAAGCGCTGAGCTATGACATTCTGGCTGGCCCAATACACCTGGCTTGAGCACAGTGCCCTAGAAGAGGGTCTTGGGTTTTTCAGCTCCATGAGCTCCATTTGTAGAGTACACAAAACCCTACCAATGCTAGGCACTTGCCTCAACAAGAGCAGGCCTCAGGCCCTGGGCAGGAAAAGAGACAGGGACCCTTCATCGCATTGATGAATGTTTTTCTCTCCCACCACCTGCACTGCCAGTGGAATGGTACAGGCCTGAAGCCTATGTACAAAGAGAATGACTTGATGATTTGAGCCAGGCTATATGTCATTTCCATGTGCACTTGGGTAAGGTAATTAAGTTGTCGGTGCCTCAGTTTTCTCAATTATAAAAACATAATAAAAGCAGTACCTGTATCCTTAGGATTGATGTAAAATTAAATAAGCCCACCGGGCACTTGCACATGGTAAGCTTACAGGCGTGTTAGCTGTGATCTTAGGGCAGCTGTAGGAGAGCTGAATCCTAGGACAAAAAAATCCTCCTAACCATAGGATCATAAAACCTCCCTATCCCAGCCCTGGCATCAGTTGAAGAAGGAAGAGACACTGGGCTGTAGGAAGAGTAGATTGTGGTTTCCTGGAAGGCGAGGACTCCTTCCGGAGCACTAGCAGTGTCCAGCTACAGTTAGACTGGCTGTGCCCCACAGAGCGTGCGCAGGAAACATTTCTCAGAGGAGACAAATCTCAGACTTCCTTCTTCCCCACCCAAGGGCGAGGTGGGTAGGACTGTAGAAGAGCCCGTGGGGGGAAGAAACGGGTCAGTCACTCTTTGTAGAAGAAATAACCTGGTAAGGGAAATTTGTACCTTGACCTAGAGTGATCCTTCTACAGATCCTGTCCCCTCCCCCAGGCAAGAAAAGCCCAGCTCCAGAAGTCACTGCATCCCGTGTGGCTCACAACTCCCAGAAGTCTCTTGCAGCTGCCAGCCTGATGTCTCGAAAGTTGGGGTGAGTAGGAAGTAGCATGAAGGAACCCCACAGACAGAAGCCTTCCTTTGCAACTCCTGCCACAGCCAGGGCCCCAGTGACAGTGCCAGAAGTGAGACTGACAGAGGGTGGGAGTTACCTGCCCTGAGGGATCGGGCACAGTGTGGGGTACAGCTGGCTGGCTAGTGGACCAGACCCCTCCTTCAGGTTCAGCGGCGCCTCTGCCTCCCTGGTCCCCCCAGACGACTTGAAGAACCGCGAGTTGGTAGGTGAAGGCGGGTTCGGCACAGTGTTCCTGGCATGGCATAGGAAGTGGCACTGTGATGTGGCTGTCAAGATCGTGAATTCGTGAGTGTCCCTGCGGTCGCTGGCGGCTCTGGCCGAGGGGGTGGAGCCGCTGTGCTAACTCCCCGAACGAGGAAGGGAGAGATCTTTCGAAGAAGCTGCGCCCCCATGCACCTCTCTCTTTAGGGACCAGCTGTCCAGCGAGGCGAGAACTATGGCAAGTCTGGATAACTCGTACGTGTTGAGACTTCTAGGAGTGACGGAGAACCTACAGTGGGACGGCGTGTCCGGGCCAGCTCTGGTGACACAATTCATGGAGAACGGCTCCCTGTCAGGGCTGCTGCAGCAGAACTGCCCTCGGCCCTGGCCGCTCCTCTGCCGCCTACTGTGGGAAGTGGTGCTTGGGATGAGTTACCTGCACAGTCTGGAGCTAGTGCACAGGGACCTCAAGCCCTCCAATGTCTTGCTGGACTCAAACCTTCACGCCAAGGTCAGCCCATCCACACCTAGCCCACACCTCTAGCTCCACGCCCCACCCCCATCCCCACCCTGCACCCCCACCTCCTACTCCCACCCCCGACCCGTACCCCCCTTTGCTGCCACAGCGCCACCCACTGGCCACAGCTCCTGGGGCAGTGTTCCTCTGCCAAGGCCAATTTAGCCCAAGGACTCACACTCAGACCTATCCGGAAGGAAATGTTGAGTCACTCCATGACCCAGACCCACCCAAGGAGACCTACATCTCTGAGCCAGGCCCCTACTGATTCTACCTTTCCTCACTCCCATTATAAAACAAGCCTTGCACCTTCTGCAGGAAGGTAAGGGAGGATTCTAGATCTGGCCCATTTCATTCAATAGCTGCTCCTGTTCTTCCTTTGCAGTTGGCAGATTTTGGCCTCTCCGCGTTTACGGGACAGTCACAGTCAAGAACAGGGTATAAGTTCCAGAAGCCAGGGGGCACCCTGGCTTACTTGGCCCCAGAATTGTTAGCTGATATAAACAAGAAAGCCTCCAAGGCCAGTGATATCTACAGGTAAGGTGCCTGCCCCAAACACACATCCTAGATTTCTACACCTCTCTGGAGGCCCTTTTAGGAAATAGTATATGGGAAAGGAATCTTGCCAGTGGTTGGCCAAGTATCCACTTGTATCTCCTGCAGCTTCGGGATCCTCATGTGGGCATTGTTAGCAGGAAGAGAACCTGAGGGTAAGACTAAGCAGACTGTGGGGTCCTTAACCCCAAGTGGTCGCTACCTGAAAGCCGGTCAAGCCCTCCCTTTCCAGCTGAGCTATGCAGACTGCCTTCTGCACCTCCTCCTTGGTCAGGGGGACGGATACCCCTCATACTCTTGAGTGCCTTTTCTGTTACCCTCCCACCCAATCCCAGTGGCAGCACAGATATCACTGGTCCATGAAAGAATAGTTGAGAAGCAGATGCGACCCCCAGTGAGTGAGCTGCCCTTGTCCAGCCCTGAGACTCCAGGCTTGGAAGAACTGAAGAAGCTGATGCAGCGCAGTTGGAGCCATGAGCCCAGTGACAGGCCCCCCTTCTTCCCAGGTGAGCTGGTGGTTTCACTGGCAGCTAGAGGAGGCCTGGGTCTGAGAGCGGGGGCTATTCCCAAGAAAAGACTTTCTGCTCATCTGCAACCCAATCGGCTATCTCTCAGAATGCCAGGAAACAACTGAAAAAGCCTGTTTGGGGGTACTTGGCAACATGGATGCTGCTGTCTTGGAAGTGAGTGCCTAACTGCACCTCCCACCCAGGATCTGATGAGGAATGGCACACATGGCTACACTGGCCATCCAGTGACTCCCTGCTGAGCACTGCTGTGTGTGCCTTTACCTTTACCCTGGCCCTCCTCACCCCACCCCACCCCTGAGTTACCAGGTACATTGACTCTTCCAATTCATGCCCCATAAGCTCCTCCTGTCTCTGCAGGTGACAAAATTTCTGTCTGAGCACAGGAACAGCAATAGGAAGTTGTCTGCCCCAAATCTAAGCCAAGGAGGAAAGGAAATGGACAGGGAAACCACCGGAAACCAATCCTCGTGGACTGATTCCACATTGTCTGAGAGTCTGAACTACCTGACACTGAAGCAGCCCCCCACCCCAGTTCCTAAAAAATACACAGGTCTTACTGAGGAGAGTAGGGCACCGGGAGAGCAGGTTGAGAATGCCAGAAGAGCAATGGGCCAAACTCTCCAGGCTCCAGAGACCTCACCTTTCAGAAACCAGACAGCCAATCCCTTTTCCACTGCAACTCCAAGTCCTGGAGCCCAAGGCAATCAGGTGAGACACTGGCATCCTAAGCAATGATCTAGGACTCCTGTGAACTCTGTCCTGTTTCCAGAAAAAACTTGGGGCTGATGGAGTATTCACTAGGGGGACTAGGCTCCAGCACAGGAAGCCTGACAACTGTGTCACTTGTAGGGAACTATGGGACATGACACCAACTCGTTCTCCAGGGCTCCAGAGTCAATTTCACCAACAGGTACCCATTCCTCACTCCATTCCTTTCCCCTGCTGAATTTTCTACCACCTCCTTCTTTAATAACTATATATTGGCCCAGGGTATTTGGGAGTGGGGAGAAACACAATTTTCTCACTTCATAAATGAAGAGACTGACATCGACCGGGAGAGGATCTTATAGCAAAGCTTGGATTTGCCCTTGGGTGTTCTGACTATCCCCAGCACCAGATCTGTAAGCCCCCCCGGTTCTGTTGTTACTATGGCAATCTAAAGCATCTCCCAGCACAAAACCCCAAATATCAGTTGCTACTTTTCCTGAATTGTAAAACCAGCTGTGGAGAGGCAGCGTAAAGGGTGAGACACAGGACAAAGCACTGTCAGGCAAGTTCCCTTCTTGTATTTCCTCTTGATGAACACAAGGGGCCGCTGCCCCCTTCCCCAGTGGGCCTGCTAACCTCAACCCTCTCACCACCACCATTTTTTTTCTTAAAGGGCCGTTTATATACCATAGCAGCTACTTGCAAGTGGGAAGCTACAACCACATGACAGTACACTCAACAGCTACCTTTCCTGAGCAGCACTTGACAGCCTTTAGCCTGGGTAGGAGGGACCAGTATCCCCAGAAGTAGATTTGAAAAAAGGCCTGCCAGAATCTGAAGCCTGGAGTGGGCTGCACAGCCAGTATGAGGTGGACACTGAAGCACCTCCTAAGCTTCCCGCGGGGTTTGGAGAGCCAGCATCACCCCTGAAACCTTCAGCTTTCTTCAAGTTCAATCCTGCCTATGTCCCAGCTGACTTTGTGACCTGCCCCCCACCCCAGTCAATAAACATGTTTGAATGTTAGCAAAAGGCGAATGAGAGAGAGAGAGCCTGTGGCATGGGAGGGGCATAGGGTTAGGGGCTTCGGCTTAAGAATAGAGGCCAGGACCTAATGACCAAGGAGGAGGAGGCACTGCAGTTTGGCCAAGGCAGGAAAGGAAAGGGAGTGGGGAGGGCTGGGAATAGCTACGCTGATAGGGGCGGGAGATTTAGCTCGGCAGTGTAAATGTTCACCTGGCAAGCATGAAGTCATGAGTTCAATCCCTGGCACACACACACAAACACACACACACACACACACACACACACAAAACCACAAGGGAGAGCCCAGCAGGTGGCCGGAAGGAATCCCAGAGGCCTGGCTTCCTGGGTCCCGTTCCTCTGGAGCTCACTGCCAACTCCACCTTAGGCCTAGACTCAGGGGATAGAAATCAGGTCTCACAGCATCCTTTCCTTCTGAACCTAGGCCTCTGAAGCAGGTCCCTGGGAATGGGAGGGGTAGCTCTGTGGTAATTTACAGATGTCAGCCCTTCTCCTGTCCCACAGGAAGCCCCAGCTCTCCAGGGTCACCCTTATTGTCACATGCCTCCACCGCACAGGGTCACATACTCTCACCCTGCTTCTAGGGACTGGAGCCCTCTTCTCTTTTTCTGGTACTGGAGATTGAATCCAAGGCCTTAGTGAGCTACATCTCCAGCTCTTTGTTTTTATTTTGAGACCTTACTAAACTAAGATACCCAGGCTGGGCTCAATCCTGAGATCCTCCTGCCTCATCCTCCCAGAATTCTGGGATTACAATGGTGGGGCCTACGCTGCTACCTGCGTTCTGGCTGGGCATACGCCAGTCCTCCCTCAGTCTCCCCATACCTTAGCATTCTGCCCACATTTTGGTCTATTCCCTTAGGACCACCCTCAGTCTCTCCCACGGTCCACCACTCCCTCCCTTTGCTGGGACCAGGAGGAAAGGCAATGATGTGAAGATAAGGTGGGCGGTGAGGGGAGGCCAGGGGAGTTCTCCAGCACGGGAAGGGGCCGGGCTGTCTTGCTGGGGAAGTGGGAGGGGGCCTTGGCGCCGGGAGGGAAGCGCTGTCGCCCTGGGATCTGAGCCACTGGCATTACGGCGGGGAGCGCGACAGGGCACCCGCACTTCAGGCTGCGTCCTGAGCAGTGAGTTGGGGGAAAGGACGACCCGGGCCCCTTCGCGCTGGCCGTGAGTCCTGGCATCTTCACGGTGTGTCTGGGCTCGCGGGAGGCGGCAGGAAGGCTCAGGCGGCCATCGGGAGCGGCCGGCGAGGGTGCGGCCTTGGAGCAGGTGAGCTGGGAGGCGCGGTGGAGCCCCGGGCACTCGCCCCGCGCTCGGCCCGCCCGAGACCTGCGGCCCGGGCCGCGGAGACCATGGCCCGCCTCTTCAGCCCCCGGCCGCCCCCCAGCGAGGACCTCTTCTACGAGACCTACTACAGCCTGAGCCAGCAGTACCCGCTGCTGCTGCTGCTGCTCGCCGTCGTTCTCTGCGGGCTCCTGGCGCTGCTCGCTGTCGCCTGGGCCAGCGGCAGGGTGAGCGGGGGGGGGGGGGGGGGGTCTGGGTCGTTTTCGGGATTGGAGTTTGAGGGTTCTTCTTTCCCGTGTTTTCTTTTCTGGGAACCAGAGAAGCAGCCTACAACCCCGCTCTGAACTGTCGGGACCTGGACAGTCTCTGCCCTGCGGCCCTGCTCTCCGGGTCTGCACGGAGAGGTAGCTGGGTCCCCGGTACTTCCCATTGCCCTCCCGGCTCTAAGCGACCCCAGAAGTTTCTGTGGTCCACCGGTTCTAGAATACCAAATCCAACACCGGATTTTCCAATTTTCCAGAGAGGAAATTCTACTCAAGCCCCAGTAGGGATCCATTTCCTGCTTTTTTCTCCCTCTTTGGCAATGTGGGGCAGTTGTGCCCACTGACTTCCAGAAGGCCCCTTCATTTAAGCCCTCGGGGAGACCTCACATCAACCCATTTTCTGGCTATGAGGAGGAAGGTCTTCCATTCCATAACGGGAAATATTCTGCTCCTAGCTTTTTTTTTCACTGTTTGGAGGCAAGGTGTGAAAATCAAATGGGAGTGGCCATTCCTTGCTGCTCCACCCAAACTCCGGAAAGAGGTGGGGACAAAGGGCGGGAACAGTCTAGGGATTTGCCGGAGCCCTGGCAGGTGGCGGAAGCCCTGCTTTGGCCGCTCTGAAAGCGCGGGAGAGAAGCGCCCCCTGCCGTTCCAGAAGCCTCGCGCTAGACCTCCTTCCGCGGCTCCAAGTTTATCCTGAGCAATTGATCTTGATTTGATGACATTCGTTTCTTAGTGTCATCTTATGAGCTAAAGTCGTTCTCTTGCGTCCGAACGCCAGGCGAGTGCCACAATTCCAGTTCAACAGTTAAAAACTGAGACGCAGAGAGACCCTGGCTTTGCAGATAACCAATATGGGGTGGAAACTGTTCTCCTCAACTGTCCCAGGTTCCCCCGCAGCTGCAAACAAGATACTAGATTGAACCGTACGACACTGCCAACATTTTTGTTGGCAGCCTTTTTTCTCCCGGTGCTAAGAACTGAACCCAAGGTCTTGTCATTGAAGGTACATCCCTAGCCTCTGGAGGATCAAACTCAGGGTTGCTGGGATTACAGGTGTGCACCATTGTGCCCAGCTGGCAGTTTCTTCCTGTGCAGCTTAATATGAATGGAAAATAGAGGTGCTGTGCGTCCTTTTCGTATTTGGGTTCGAGACTCTTCAGAAATGTCCAGGGTGCTGTTACTCTTCCTCCAGTTGGTCTCTCCTCATTTTAAGTGAACTAAGCTTCCATTCAATTCACTCCAAGCATCCTTGCCCCACAGGAGCTGACGTCAGACCCAGGCTTCCTTACCACAGTGTTATGCGCCTTGGGTGGCTTCTCGCTGCTGCTGGGCCTAGCTTCCCGGGAGCAGCGACTGCAGCGCTGGACACGGTCACTGTCTGGCCTTGTGTGGGCTGCACTGCTGGCTCTAGGCCAGGGCTTCGTGTTTACTGGGGGCATCGTGAGTGCCTGGGACCAGGTAAAAAGGATGACAGGCAGACAGTGGGGGAGCCAGCACCCAGACCATGTGCTGTTGTGACATTGGCCTTCAGCTTCCTGTGCCCTGCTCCAGGTGTCCTTCTTCCTCTTCATCATCTTCACTGTGTATGCCATGCTGCCCTTGGGCATGTGGGAAGCTGCCGCTGCAGGCCTCACCTCCTCACTCTCACACTTACTGGTCCTCGGACTCTACCTTGGGCCACAGCCGGACTCCCAACCTGCGCTGCTGCCACAGGTAAGCATGCAAGTAGTACAGGCAGTGCCCTGGGCCAGCTCTGCTGCTGGTCCTCTGAGTGTTTACTGAGCTATGACTCTAAGGTTCAGTGCAACAGTAGCTGTGCTAGCTAGAGGCAGCCGCGCATTCGTGTGATCCCAACCCTCAGAAGGCTGAGGCAGGAGGATCACTGAGAGGTTGAGGCCAGCCTGGGCTACATAGTAACTATAAGGCCAGCCTGAACTATATAGTGAAACCCTGCCTCAAAAAAAAAAAAAAAAAAAAAAAAAAAAAAAAAGACAAAAAAACCGGTGGGTGTAGGATCCAAACACATGGAACCTGGATAATGCCCTCTTGCTGCTGGTACACCAGGGCAACGTCATGCCCACTGATACCAGAAGAGGTCTCGGGGCCCACAGGGAAAGAAATCACAGTTCACCAAGGGCAGAAGAATGCAGAGGCAGAAGCAGATAATGGAAACTTCAGAGAATGAAAATCAGGACTTCAGTAGTTTTGTACACCTACAACCGAGGCAGGGGATGAGGGTGGTAAAGTGGTATTCGAGGCAGAGGAAAGGTACATGCAAATTGTAAAGATTTCTAGACGGAAGATGCCATGTTGGCCCAACAGCCAAGAGTCTAGAGCAGAGAGCACTGGGAGGGGAGACACTCCAGGAGCCTCACAATGTGGCACCACTTGCCCTGAGATATTTGCCCTGAGATATCCCTACCTGTAGAACCAGCGCCAGCCCATTCTGGAAAAACAACTTTAACTACAGCCCTACGCACCTGACCTTCCCTGGTCCTGCTCCCCCTGAAGCTGGTTCTCACCCACAGTTGGCAGCCAATGCAGTGCTGTTCTTGTGTGGGAATGTGGTGGGGGCGTACCACAAGGCACTGATGGAGCGCGCACTGCGTGCCACCTTCCGGGAGGCACTCAGCTCCCTGCACTCTCGCCGGAGACTGGACACAGAGAAAAAGCACCAGGTCAGTTGCGCTTAGTAGGCATACTGGACCCATGCTCAGAGAGAATTGTTTACATTATGCATGGGCTCTTTCATAAGACCAGTAATTCTGAACAAGTTATTTTCCTTCTATGATGTTTCCTCCTTTGTATAAAATGTAGTTATTGCCCAACTTGGAAGATTGTTGCTAGGCACTTCAAGACATGTGTTGAATGAAGAATTCTAATTCAGGTGTTGGCCCTGAGTATTAAGTTCCTAAAGGTGATCAGGGTGGGACAGGGTGCTGGAAGAAGCAGGCTTGAGGGGAATGCACTGGGAAAAAGTAGTATGTGGGTTCCTGGGTGGTCTGGAGGGCTGAGTATGGGAGGGTTGGTGCTCATAGTTACTTTCTCCAGGAACACTTGCTCCTGTCCATCCTTCCTGCCTACCTGGCCCGAGAGATGAAAGCAGAGATCATGGCACGGCTACAAACTGGACAGGAGTCCCAGCCAGAGAACACCAATAACTTCCACAGCCTCTATGTGAAGAGGCACCAAGGAGTCAGGTATGAGGAAGGGTGACCAGGGAGGAGGGCTGGGGACTGAGACTCTGGCTGCATTAACAAGATCTGCCTTCTGCAGTGTGCTGTATGCTGACATCGTGGGCTTCACACGGCTGGCCAGCGAGTGCTCTCCAAAGGAGCTGGTGCTCATGCTCAATGAGCTCTTCGGAAAGTTTGACCAGATCGCCAAGGTCAGAGGGGGCCCTCCAGGGACCCTCAAACACCCCATCCTGGGGAGCCCATTCCGAGGGAAGCTCTTGTCTACCAAGACCCTAGTGGAAGTAGAAAATCCTCTCAAACATTCCCAGTCATGTCTGCTCACATGCTCTTCAAATGTGGAGAGACCTCTCAATATCTCCACCAATGTCCCCCAAATATCAGTGGATGTCTCCACTGATGTGCCCCTAAATATGCCCCACACAGGTGTCCAAGGACATTGTAACTAAAGTCTAGAAGTGCTCCATTCTGAGGGGGCTTTTCCAAGAGAAATTTCTGCCTTCTGCAAAAACAGCTCAGCACCTACTCAAACCCTAAGGGTCTAACCCATATTGGGATCCCTCTCCAAACCCCTCAGTCCTGAGACTACTTCCAGGTCTGTGTAACACACACACATGGCACAAATAGGAAGAGCCACAGACACCCCAGCCCCTGGGAATGCCTTATGAGAAAAATATCCACAGGGGACACCTCAGTCAGCCCCATGCAGAGTTCAGGGAATCCCTAGATCTGACCTAGATGCATCCAACCTTGGAAGTTCTTCAGGATTACCACTCTCGCTCCCCACTTTTCCCAACTCCCTCCTACCCCTCTGGCTTCTAACCAGGTTCCTCTACACACCCACACACACACTCCCAGGAGCACGAATGCATGCGGATCAAAATCCTGGGAGACTGCTACTACTGCGTCTCCGGGCTGCCACTATCATTGCCTGACCATGCCGTCAACTGCGTGCGCATGGGGCTGGACATGTGCCGTGCCATCAGGTCAGCCTCTGTGGGAACAGATAGATGGATGTGGGGGAAGACACCTTGAGAGGAGGAGGCGTGTCCTACGGACAAGGCTTAAAGCAAGACTCAAATTGTCCCCCACACACTGTGCTCAGGAAATTGCGTGCAGCCACTGGTGTGGATATCAACATGCGTGTGGGCGTGCACTCTGGCAGTGTGCTTTGTGGAGTCATCGGGCTGCAGAAGTGGCAGTATGACGTCTGGTCCCATGATGTCACACTGGCCAATCACATGGAGGCGAGCGGTGTACCAGGGTGAGATCTGGAGCCTCAGGCAGCCACCACAAGAACCAATAAGTCTTCCCATCTGCTATCATCCTTTTCATAGTTACTTAAAATTGTGTGGGGCCCAGGGAGGTTCTAGGGTACAGGGAGGGGATCTAGGAGGCATACCCTTAACACAGATCCTTTTTTAAATCACACCTCCAGAAGTGAGGGGTCTGGAGGATCTCAATGCTGACTCCTACTCGTCCTTCCAGGCGGGTGCACATCACAGGGGCTACCCTGACCCTGTTGGCAGGGGCCTATGCTGTGGAGGACGCAGCCATGGAACACCGAGACCCATACCTTCGGGAGCTAGGGGAGCCTACGTACCTGGTCATCGATCCTCGGGTAAAAGCCCAGCCTGGACCAGACAGACTGACCCTACAAACCACCCATATCTACAGGCCTAACCATTTCTGCTATGCTAGAGATTGGCAGGCGGAAGGCCTGGGTCCTAGTGGGCAGGGGGAAGGCCAAGCCTCTAAGGGATGGTGGGGGCGGGGGGAATGAAAGGTCTGCGATCTTTACTCTCAGACTTCATATGCCCCAGGCTGAGGAAGAGGATGAGAAGGGCACCGCAGGAGGGTTACTGTTCTCTCTGGAAGGCCACAAGATGCGCCCATCACTGCTGATGACCCGCTATCTGCAGTCTTGGGGTGCAGCTAAGCCTTTTGCCCACCTGAGCCACATAGACAATCCTGTGTCCACCTCCACTCCTCTCCCGGTATGTGTTCCTCTATTATGAGCCCTAACACTTAGACTAAGCCAGCTCTCACCATCCTTGTGCTCCACTCTCAGCTTCCTTCTCACCAGTGAGTCACATTTTTGTGACATCCCAAGGTCCTGAACTGTCTGGTCACCCCAGTCATTGGGTCAGCCTCCTCCTTGCCCTTCCTTCCGGGGAAAGAGCAAAGTTCACTGCTCTCTGCACTCACCTCAGAGAAGATACAGGATTCCCATAAACACCATTGTCCATTGCTCCTCAATCTCTCCTTTCCTGACACCCCAAAAGTAGTAGATTCCACTTCTTCATGGTTTTGATCCCAGCACCACATAGTTATCCCACCAGGAAATGTCTCTATTTAACTCAGTTCCTGCAACTGCACGCTTTCCCTCGACCTCTATTAGAATTAGGGAAGAGGGGCCTGGGGATTTAGCTCAGCGGCATAAGTGCCTGCCTTGAAAGCAGGCAGTCGTGAGTTCGATCCCCAGTACCGATAAAAAGGAAAAAGACCGGAAAAAAAAAAATTAGGGAAGAGGGAGAGAGGTGATTGTTCCCCCTACTCCTGAGTATTTATACATGGACTCAGTGTGGTGTGAGTGAAAATCAAACATGGCCTTGAAAACGGAAGTCACCACTAGCAGACCAGACAGAGGGGAGGCTATCCCTTGCCTGTGTGAATCTAGGGGCACTGATGACTGTCAGATCCTGTGCAAAGTGCCTTGACATTCACAGTGACCCACTAGCTAGTGGAGGACCCTAGATCTCTGCCACAAGCAGACTCTTTAAGTTGATGAGCAGCCAGAACTCCCTCCTGCAGGGACCCAGGTCATGTTCCTAAAGATGTGCACAGGATTAATGAGGTTCTGTCCCCTCCAATGGCCATCCCTCATCTTACCCAGCCTTCCTGAAATCTGTTCAGCAGTCCCAACCACCTTTCCACAAGTCTCCCAAAGTCTTTGTTAACTGGATAAACCACTGGGACTCTTGGGATGTCTCAGAGTACCCTTTCTGTGTTCAATCCTCCTCTGTTCCTATCTGGCAGGAAAGAAGGCCAGAGAGATCAGGGAACAGTGAGGTGACACTGGCAATAGCAGTGCAGGGGAAGATCCAACAGAGGTCAGGGGTTTAACCAGCAGGAGGGAGAGGAAGGAAGAATCCAAGGCCAGGCTGACAGTTGCAGGATGAGCCCTCCAGGGTGGGGTGGCAGTTGTTACAAGCCCAGGGACTTCATGAACTGTGAGGTGACCTTGGGAGCAATTCCTATGGTAGGATTGCCTACCAAAGCCCATGTCAGACTCCTGCTACTCTCCACTGGTGGGCAGACCACTGGCATATCAGGCAGTCAACCCTGATCAAAGGTATCTCCTGAAATAGGCCCTCAGTAGCCCAGGATTCTACTTTTAAGCCCCTGAAGTTCTAGAGGGTCAATCAAACTGGATCCTGAGACTCACCGTCAACCTACTGTTAAACGGTGTGGAATTTTGGAGTAGAGGAGCAATGTTTATATTGGCATGTACCATTCACCCATCCATTCCCTCCATTTAGGGGGGCTGCTAGGAATCAAACCAGAGTCTTCTGCGTGCTAGATAAGTGCTCTACTATTGAACTATATTCCCAGCACCCCGTCCCATTTTTTGAGCATCTATATTATGGCAAACACTAGACAACTTCTTGAGAAGGCAGAAATGAATAAAATGTTTTTTCCCTGCCTTCAGCTTAGGCATGGAGTAGGTGGTTTGAAAAAGACCTGGGTGTGGATGCATAGATGGGTCCATACTCAGAGCCCACCATTCCCCCTCAATATTTCCTCCTCCCATGCTCTAGGTTCTGGTTTGGGGATGATGTGACCTTGTGACCTACTTCCTGCACATGAACCAAAGGGAGCAGGGAGAAATGGCCAGCACACTTCTGGCCTATGGTCCACTGGACTTCACTGTTCCGCAGCAGTTGGTTTGCTGCTCATTTCTGCCTGGGCTCTGCATTCCTGCTGACTGAAGAAGAGAATCACTAATGAGATCGGTTTCCCTCCTTTGCCCTTCTCTATGTCTTATCTATTCCAATACCTCTCAGCTTAGCTTGGCTGACCTCAATAAAGGTCAGAGGGGAGTCAGAATAATCTGCATTGTCACTTCAATTTGTTTGTTTTGAGTACCGGAATCAAACTCAGGACCTCATGCTTGCCAGGCAGGCACTGTACTGCAGAGCTATATCCCCAGCCACCATTTCAATTTAAATCAAACTTTTGAGCAGTCAAGGGTGATGAGAAAGTCCTTGTCTTTGGAATTTGTGCAATCTTGAGAGTTTGGAGATTCTAGCAGGGGAGTATAGCTAATCCCATACCCTTGATGGAGGAAATGGTCTTCCATCAGTGAAGGTCACCCTCTTCAGCTAAGAGTACAGCTCCAGGAGGGGTTAACATGGAGCAATGAGGGAAGGAGACACCTGCCTAGGCAGCCATGTTAGCTAAATCAATGCTGGCAACCAGTAGGGTGACAGATGTCACAGGCAGGTCGTCCTCACATCCAGCTGTGCAACCTTTAGGGAAGATGAGACGCAGCATACAGAAGATAAAGGGATCCCAATGAAATGATGGAAGCAATGAGGAAATGAAAAGTCGAAAGACCCTGGGGATCTACTGTGATAAGAGGAAACCTCAAGAAGGAAATAGGGTTTGAATTTCCACTTGAAGAGCAGATGGGATTTGGTGGGGAAGAGAGAGAAGTCATCAGACAAAAGAAGTAGCCAGAGCAAATGCCCAAGGCCAAGGACATGTGCAGAGCATGTTGTAAGTGCAAGATTACCTCACTGTGAGGCCCCACTCACTGTCGCTTCTCCATGTGTTCTCCTGACAGGAGAAGGCCCTGGCTTCCTTCAGCCCCCAGTGGAGCCTGGACCGGTAAGAAGACAGAGAGCCACTCTTGACAGTGAGACCGATTGGGTCACCTGTCGCCGTCTTTCCTGGTGGAAGGTGGCTGCTCTGCTTGCCCAGATGCTTTTGAGGGTCCCCTTGATGACAGGCTTGGTTGTCACTGTGCAGGAGCTGGACCCCCCGGGGACTGGATGATGAGCTGGACACTGGGGATGCCAAGTTCTTCCAGGTCATCGAACAGCTCAACTCTCAGAAGTATGGAAAGCAAAGAGGTCTAGGAGGCCAGGAAGCCCTGAGGAGTCATGTTATGGGGGAGGGTTGGTGATCCCCCAAGGCCTGGGAGGGAAGTAAAGGGCTGTTCAGGAGGGAAGACCCACCTGGTCCCTCCTCCTGTCCTTTCCCTGGCCTCCTCCTGTGCTGGCCTGTCCCACCGCATCCTCTGTGGTGTTACCACCACCCACCTCTCACCAGACAGTGGAAGCAGTCGAAGGACTTCAACTTACTGACACTGTACTTCAGAGAGAAAGAAATGGAAAAACAGGTAGGCTGGACACAAAAGGACTTCCCAGCTTTAGTTCCTAAACCTTGGAAAGGGATCAGGCCTGCAATGTCCTTCTCCCCTGGTTTGCTCAATTTTTGACCTTAGGGCAAGAGCGTTGAGTCTCAGACAGGAAAGTCATCCATAGATTGAGTTAGTGGTGGCGAGAAGGACAAACTCCTTGGAGAACTGGTAGTGGCTACATGGAACTGTGAAGGGTCAGGTGGTGAGGAACCCAGCACTCCCCTCAGCTTGACACTTTTAGAACAATGGGCGGAGCACATGGCCCTTCTCTGCCTACCCCTTTGTTCCCTTCTAGTATCGGTTCTCGGCTCTCCCTGCCTTCAAATACTACACAGCCTGCGCCTTCTTAGTTTTTGTGTCCAACTTCATCATCCAAATGCTGGTAACGAACAGGTAAGGACACACCAGACAAAGAGGCCCTGGCTCTCCTCCACAGATCTCCCTTTGCCCTTCCTGACCCCTGACCACTCTGTCTTCCTTTGCCCACCCCCTTAGCTTCATGCACTTTCCCACAGAGGGAGCATGCTCTACTGAACCAAGCCTCAGCACAGCCTTAGTCTAGTATTATTGTGCATTGTCACATGCTTGTCTCTTTTGGTGTGATAACATCCCCATGAAGGAGCTTGTGTGCCCACTGAGAAGCCCAAACAGGCTAGAATAGGTCCTTATTCCCATCTCTCCTTTTAAGGTCTTTTTTCAAAACAGCTGAGTGAAAGAGCTTTTAGCCCAGAGAATGGTCTGATACAGATTTAGCCACTCTTGGGAGCTTCAATGCTGTGATTCCTGATCTACCCAAACACTTCTTGGAACCCTTCAACTTTCCAAAAACATCTTTGATCAGCTTGACCCCACTAGCAGCTACTCTGGATCCCCGGGACCACCTCCACCTGGCAGCTCACCCCAAGATGGCATTGTATCCTGTCAGCACACCCTGTACCAGCTTATTAAAACCTCCTTCTGTCACTCCACAGGCCCCCAGCTCTGGCCTTTACTTACAGCATCACCTTCCTCCTCTTCCTTCTCCTTCTCTTCATCTGCTTCTCAGAGCACCTGACGGTAAGGTGGGATGGAAGGTAGAAGTGGTGAGCTGGGGCTGACTATGACCTGGGCTGAAGAAGGCCTCTCAGTCCATGGCTAAGACACCCATGCTTTCTCCACAGTGGTGTATCCAGAAAGGTCCCAAGATGCTGCACTGGCTGCCTGCACTGTCTGGCTTAGTAGCCACACAGCCTGGACTGCGAGTAGCTCTGGGTACTGCCACCATCCTTCTCATCTTTACCATGGCCATTGCCAGCCTGGTAAGGGCAAAGGGGATCCTCTCCACCCTATCAGGGCACGCTGGACCTGTGAGGGACCAAGGGGATTCCTGAATCTGAGAGAACAGCTAGATTGAGGCTAAGGGAGGCTAAGATTGTCCTACAAAAAGAAAGAAAAAAATTACTCTCCCACAACTATCATCTGCGCAGACTCATTGTTAATAACGTGATCAATGTCCTTCCTGTCTCTTTCCTATGTAGGGAGACATTCCATACTTAGCTTCCTTGGCTGATTTTAACAGAATGTATAATCATTCCTAGACTTTTGTCCCTGAGGGGCCCCTGGAATCATCCCCAGCCAGAAGAGGAATCTAAGGTCCAGACAGTTTGAGTGACTGACAAGATCCAATATACTGATCCAGGGCAGACCGGTGCTCACTGCACCATCTCACAGTCCCTCTTCCCAGTGAGCACACAGGCTTAGGTTGCCTCACCAACCAGAAGTAGCACAATCCACCGCTTTGTAGGAGCCTGGCCCTGAATCATCCCTAGGTCAGTGGAAACCCAGCCGAAGCACCGGGGCATCAAGGAGCTGCCTGCTCCCTCAGCGTCTCATCTCCTTCTATAGTTCTTCTTACCAGCATCCGCAGACTGCCCTTTCCAGACCCCCAGTGTGTCCTCCGTGGGTTTCAACCTGTCCTGGGAGCTGCCTGGGTCACTGCCTCTCATCAGTGTCCCGGTAAGTACCCTTCGCAGCCGTGGATCTCCTTCCCCAGACCTGTCCTCAGTGCCCTCCCTCGAGTTGAAAAGCATTCCATCCTGTGCTGTGGGACAGACACTAACCACATCCAGCATGTGTTTGTGTGGACGATGTCCCCTGTCTCCAGACAAGTCCAGGGCTCCGGGAGGGACACGGTGGGAGCTCACAGGTGTCCTCCCACCTATGCCTGTGGGACAGGCTCCCTGCTGACCCCTCACTCCACCCCACAGTACTCCATGCACTGCTGTGTGCTGGGTTTCCTCTCCTGTTCCCTCTTTCTGCACATGAGCTTTGAACTGAAGCTGGCGCTGCTCCTGCTGTGGCTGACGGCTTCCTGCTCCATCTTCCTGTACTCCCATGCCTGGCTGTCAGACTGCCTCATCGCCCACCTCTACCTAAGTCCCTTGGACTCCAGGTATGTATGGCCACTGGCCAGAAGGGCAGAAGAGGAGAGGTGGGGAAGGCTACATGGGCACTATGGGCAGGGAAGAGGCCAGTGGGAGGGACAGAGCAAGGGACAACCCTGATCTGTGGCCTCTTCAGGCCAGGAGTCCTGAAAGAACCAAAGCTGATGGGAGCCATCTCCTTCTTCATCTTCTTCTTCACCCTCCTGGTCCTGGCTCGGCAGGTAGGACACGCAGCTCAGCCTTGCAGGGCCTCCCTGTGAATGGTGGAGCTGGAGCCCCTATTGGTGACTGGTCTCATGGCTCACCAGCATTGGATTCAAATGGCATGCCTACTAGAAGCTTCTTTTTTTTTTTTTTTTTTTTTTTTTTTTTTTTTTTTTGTACCAGGGATAGAATTCACGACCTCACGTTTGCCATGCAGACACTTACGTCACTGAGCTAAACCCCTGGCTCCCACTGAAAGCTTCTAAGCAAGCTTTCCCGCGCCCTTTCTTGTTCCTTCACTCCTCACTCCAGATATCTACTTCCTACTTCCAAGTCTGAGAAAACTGTGTTTAAATAAGACTCTGCTGCCAGATCTGTACACCAGACTTTGAGTCTAGTTTGCCACTTTCCAGCCCGTGAAGCCTTTTCTCCAAGCTGGGTGTGAAGGTGTTCAGACATTTGTGCAGTTGAGGTGCAAACACTCAAGAGCTGGGGCTTCCCAGCAGTCTCTCTCCATGGCCCTTCCAGAATGAATATTACTGCCGCCTGGACTTCCTGTGGAAGAAGAAACTGAGGCAGGAGCAGGAAGAGACAGAGACAATGGAGAACCTGACCCGGCTGCTCTTGGAGAATGTGCTTCCTGCACATGTGGCCCCACAGTTCATTGGCCAGAACCGGCGCAATGAGGTGACTCCTGATCCCTGAACCCTGAGCCCCAGGTGCCACCGGGACCACATTTGTATGAAAGTCTTGGCCCCTTAGCCCATCCTCTCTGAACTCCACAGTAGTGGGTCAGGCAGCCATCAAAATCCATGCTCCTGTCAGACGCTTCTATTTTCACAAGATTTGGGGCTTTGTCTTAGTGAGTATAGAATCTCTGCATTTCAAATTCTTACTTGGAAGGAGAGTTTTTTTCTCTAACTCATGATTATTCCATATCTTTCAGAAGCTTGGCACGTGTTGATAGTTTTTGGCAAGAGCATTCTGCCAACCAGGCATAATGGCACATGCCTGAAATCCCAGCACTTAGAAGGCTGATGCAGGGGAATTGTCTTGAGCTTGAGGCCAGCCTGGGGTACAGGGAGCATTCAAGGCCAGCCTGAAGTACATAGCATGACCCTGTCTCAAAAAAAACCAAAAACAAACAAAAAAGATACTGTCTACCTTTTTCTCTAGACATGCACTATCCAGTATGCTAACCATAATCATGTTTGGCCATTCAAAATTAAGTTTAAATTCATTAAAGTTTTAAAATTCACCTGGATGTGGTGGTGCATGTCTGTAATTTCAACATTCCAGAAGACTGAGGCCAAAGGGTTGTCTAAGAGACCAACCTAGACAACTTAGCAAATTTGTGAAACCCTCTCTCAAAATAAAATACGAAGAGGGCTGGGGATGTAGCTCAGTGTAAAGGCCGTGGGTCCAATCCCCAGTACTAGCTATATCTCAAGTGCACAGTCAAATGTGACTAGTGGCCACAATATCCAGCAGTACCTTTATATAAAATGCTTCCACCACTGCAGAAGTTTCTAGTGGATGCTGCTACTCTAGAGCCTCAAAAATCTGGCTATAGTGAGTCACCCATAAAATGTCACCCAGATACTTACACCATCATTTTTGTATCACCACTACCTAGCACTATTTGCCATGGAAATCCTTTTGTCTTATACTAGGAGATGTTAAAAGAAAGAGTTTAGGAACTTTTCACAGTCTTATGACCCTCTTTCCTATTCTCAGCTCTCAACTACTTCTTAGAAGTAGTTCTATTTCTAGTCTCAATTCCTATGGACACAGAGAATCTTATAGCTGATCCTATTTCTTTTTTTACATTGGCTGTTAGAAAAAGTTCATCCAGAATCCAGGACTAACACGGACTTTGTGGCACTCATCACGTGAATATGCTCAGATCTGACTCCATCTTTATCTTGTTATTCTTATTTTCTCTTTGACTCCCTATTGTTGCTTTATTTTATACTCCTCTCTTGACAAACTCACCCAATATGACACATTTCGGCAATGAGATAGAATTTTTAAAAATTCCCACTGGTATGGTCCCAACTTCAGGGATGAGTACCTTCATTTAGCCATTAGGTGATCCTGACCCAGATCTCTGTCCTTCTTAGAGTCACAAGGACACCAAATTTTAGACTTATGAATCACATCCCTGGGATGACCAGGCCCTCCCACTCTCCCTTCTTCCCAATCCTTGTTGAACAAAGAAACTAGGAAGGTGGACATAGGAAGAAGGCCTCTGAAACCTGGCACACATGACATATGCCCCCTCCCCTCTCTTCCTCCCCCAGGACCTCTACCACCAGTCCTATGAGTGTGTTTGCGTGCTCTTCGCCTCAGTCCCAGACTTTAAGGAGTTTTATTCTGAATCCAACATCAACCATGAAGGGCTAGAGTGTCTGCGGCTGCTTAATGAGATAATTGCTGATTTTGATGAGGTGACAGCTCCAAGGGTATCCAAGACCCTATATCTTGGACTGTAGAACTTCACACTGGTCCCTCTCTACATTGCCCTCCTGTCCATGAAGCCATTCCTATCCATCACCACCATCCCCAGCATTCCCTTTCCTCTGATGCCCAGCTCTATACTCTCCAACTCTCTCCTTCCTCCTGCCAACTTCAACCCTGAAGCTTTGTCCTTTAGCCTCCTAAGGCCTTGGGCTGAGCTTCTGGGTGAGGGAAAGGGAAGAAGTGAGAGAGATTAGAGACAAAGCCTCCTCTCTATACAGCTGCTTTCCAAGCCCAAGTTCAGTGGAGTAGAGAAGATCAAAACTATTGGCAGTACCTACATGGCAGCCACAGGTTTAAATGCCACCTCTGGACAAGATGCACAACAGGTACAACACCCTTACCATCCCTCCCCACAGTCTCATTAATGGGCACACAAGTAGGACATTCTTGTGCCCTCATTGGCCCATCCTGATGGGCACACCCATTACCAGGATGCTGAGCGAAGCTGCAGCCACCTTGGCACCATGGTGGAATTTGCAGTTGCCCTGGGGTCCAAGCTGGATGTTATCAGCAAGCACTCATTCAACAACTTCCGACTGCGTGTGGGTGAGTCCCCCGCTCCTCAAGGCAATGTGGTATCTCGTTTTCTCAGTTTCCCTACAAGTCCCTTGTAAGTTGCTCCCCAGCTTTTCTCTGCACCCCTTACAGACTTACTTATTTGGATGAGGCATGAAACTGCTGGGCCAAGAGCTAAGAGGCTCACTCCTTCCATTCCCTAAGCCACATTCCCCCACTCCAGGAACCCTTCTCCTTTAAGAACCCCTTAACTCTTTACCCCAGTTCACTTAACTTCCTCTCCTCCACTTCCTTTTCAAAGTTCCTCTTTTAAGGGCTTCTCCTCATCACATCATTTGTCAGGGTTGAACCATGGACCAGTGGTGGCTGGAGTGATTGGGGCTCAGAAGCCACAGTATGATATCTGGGGCAACACAGTGAACGTGGCCAGTCGCATGGAGAGCACAGGAGTCCTTGGCAAGATCCAGGTGAGGGAGTGACACTGGAGGAATGGAGAAGGTGAGAAGGATGGGGTCACCCCCATACATCCTTACAGACTTCCAATTGCAGGTAACTGAGGAAACAGCCCAGGCCCTGCAGTCCCTGGGCTATACATGCTACAGTCGAGGTGTCATCAAGGTCAAAGGCAAAGGACAGCTCTGCACCTACTTTCTGAATACAGACTTGGCACGAACTGGACCTCCCTCAGCCACTCTAGGCTGAGATCTCCACTCCTTCTAAGAACTTCTAGGATGTTTGTAGCTAACTGATATCAAAAGCGGGTGATGTAGCTGGGAATCACCACCTCCTTGGCTCTCAAAAGGATGGTTTCTTCTCAGGTTAAACTCTGTGTGTGTGTGTGTGTGTGTGTGTGTGTGTGTGTGTGTGTGTGTTGTGCAAACCAGAGTGTGTTGGAAGTGATTCTTTTCACTGGCTTAGAAGAAGACTGCCTGTGCCTCCTTGTCTACCTCCTAAGTTGATTCCAGTATGGTGCATACCATAGAATCATACAGAATTTTAGCCACATAACTCCAAACAACAATTTTTCCTTTCCTGTCACCTAGCCACAAATATGGGAAGAAATCTCCAGAAATGTCATTTGGCTTTTATTCATTCAAACACTAAATAACCACCTATTATGTGCTTGCTATGAATAATGAGTGAGTGGTCTGGGAAATAAACTATGATTCTACTGTTGTTCTCAGATTGGCGCAGTAGGCTTTCTAGTAAAGACTGGTAGACAGCTTGGGGGCTTTCTTGTCCTCAGGTCCATCAGATAGCCTTGTTCCTGCTCCTCTTGTGCGGATGGTGATATGGTTTATGGGTCTTAAAGCGCTGATCTTCATTCTCAGCTGCTCTTTGGGTCCATGGCAATATCTTATATGCTAGATTTGTTATAAATATTACAGAAGGACTTTTGGTTTTTGCTGTCCTAGTTTGTTTCTTTTTCTTTTTTATGGAAAAGATCTAAACAGTACTTCACTGCTGCTGCCATCTTCCTAAAATGTCAAAACAAAACTAGACCAAGGTTCTCTGAGACAAAACACGCCTAGGAATGAAGAGCTCATCCCTCCCATTTTTAGGAATCTTTGTTTCTGGGCATTACCCTGGCCACAAAGGACCCTCACTACCACCTGTGATAGAGTGTGTGGTAAGGGCTGACAGATGCTGATGTGCACAGTTCTGGAAGATAAGATCTGATGACTTGAGTCTTCTGTGAGACCTCTGTGGGAGATGGAGTGAAGGAAGGAAATCCCCGAGAGCAGTGGTGGCCAACCTACAGCACTTGTGCCGCAGAGGGCTGTTTGTATCACTGAAAGCTCTAAAAGTCATCATCACTGACCTAGGACATCTGCTGCTGAGACCATGAAAATTACAAGCAGAAAGCTGGAGTCATCTAACGGGAGGACAATTTACCAGTAGAGCTGTCTTCACAAAAGGTCTCCTGGATATGAGTCTGAAGTTAGAAGACCACATGCATGATCTGGGGATTAAACTCATAACCTCATGCTTGCTAGGCAGGCCCTTAAGCCACTGAACTAAATCCCTGGCCCAAGCCCACAGACTTTTTCTAAGTGTAATCTACAGTAATCACCTACCTATGAGTCACCTGGGTTGGGGGTGGGGATCTATGTCAACTTTTTTTTTTTTTCATCGGTACCGGGGATTGAACTCACGACTGCCTGCTTGCAAGGCAGGTGCTTATGCCGCTGAGCTAAATGCACAGCCCCATGTGTCAACTTTTATGAACCTTTAAAAATTGTACATCAGGGGCTGGGGATTTAGCTCAGCGGCATAAGTGCCTGCCTTGTAAGCAGGCAGTCGCAAGTTCAATCCCTGGTACCGATAAAAAGGAAAAAGACAAAAAAAAAAAAATTGTACATCATGACAAACTAAAGACCCATTCCTCTCAACTCCACCAGGGCAATGCCCCGTAAGACATACGCCCCACTCCGAATGGACTGATTTTACGCGTTGGTTTTAATTGAAAAGCTGCCTGAAATAACCAGGCCAAAAAACATATTTTCCCTCTCTCATTTTCTGTTTCTCTCTCTCCCTCTCCTTCTCTCCCCTCTCTGCTCTAATTTGCCCCACTTCTCCTCCTCCTCCTTCTTCATCCCATTCCTTCCCCATGCCCATCCCTCGGGTACAGAATTGAGTCAGGTCAAAAAGCGCTGGGCGTTCTGCGAGGAGGAAATTGACCTTGCACCAGGCCTAGTCTGATTCGCTTTGCTTGAGGCCGTCGAGGCTTCCACTGGCGCCAGGTTCCGGAGCCATGGGGATGCCCTTCACAGTCTGAGCCAGGGTGCCCCCGCGGCGAGTGCTGAATGCTTCGGAGCCCGTGGCCTCCAGCAGCTTGGCCACGAAGCCCACACCGGCCGAGCGCAGCAGGCCGCCGCCAGCGCACGCGTACAGCAGCGGGTTCACGCTGCTGCTCAGGAAAGCCAAAGCGATGCACACTTTGCGGGCGTTCCGCAGCTGCTGCTTCGACTGGTCTAGCGTCCCGGCCAGCACGCGGCTCCCCTCGACCAGGTCGACCACGTGGTAGGGCAGCCAGAAAGCCGCGAAGGCCAGGATGATGATCACCACCAGGCGGCCAGTGCGGCGCCTGCGGTGGAAACGCCGCACCCGCAGCCGCCGGCTGATGTCTGCGTAGCTGGCCACCACAATCAGGAAGGGCACCACAAATCCCGTAAAGGCCTCAAACAACAAATGAAAGGCCTTGTGCCTGTCGCTGGGGTACACTGCGAGGCACAGGTCCGTCTCGTTGGTCAACTTCACCACCTTTCGAAATGCGAGGACTGGCGTGGCCAGCAGGAAGGATGCCCCCCAGATGCCCACCAGCAGCCACCGGGCAGCCGTTTTGGTGCGCACCTTCTGGGACAGAAAGGGACTGGCCACCGCCAGTGAACGGTCCAGGCTCATGGCTGTGATGAGCAGGACGCTGGCATACATGCTGACCCCACAAATATAGTGGCACAGTCGGCAGCCAGCCAGCTTAAAACTCCAGGTGTGCCAGGTCAGGAAGTGTAGGAAAAAGGGAGCAGTGAGCAACACGGCCAAGTCGGCCAGGGCCAGGTTCAGCACCATCAAGGCAGTTACTGACCGCTTCCGCATCCTTTTCAGGATGCTCCACACCACAAAGGTGTTGCCAGGAAGCCCCACAACCATCGACACGGACAGTAGGATCATAGCCAACAGAGGTATGAAGGTGTTACTTCCAGAGGGGGAGGCTGCACGAGTTGTAGTGTTCCTGTCCATCACAAGGACCTGAAGGGTGAGGGTGGACACATGTATGAGGGTAGAAACCGAAGCCCAGGGCACAGCTAGTCTGATTACTTTGGTCTCTCTCCAAGATCAGAAGCATCAGAGGTCTCTCCAAAATGATCTTACCCCCCACTATGGCCAACTGACCTGTGTTAAGGCAGGCTGAGCCTGGCATGGTGGCACTGTCTGTAATGCCAGCACATGGTTGCCCCTGGGTGCTGTCGGTTAAGTTGGTTGGGGAGGTAGAGATACAGAGAGGATCACAGGTTAATGCCCAGCCCAGGTAACTAACTTAGTGAGGCCCTGCCTCAAAATAAGAAATAAAAAAGGGTTGGGGATGTTATTTAATGTGAAAACCCTGGTTCAATCCCCAGTAGGAGAGCCCGGGCAAAGGAGGATCTAATGGAGTGGAAAGACAGTTTCCTAACTGAGCCGTGGGGCTTCTTCCTACTCACAGACCTACTTGCAAAATACCCAGCAGCAACAAGCAGCATCAACGTTTCCGGCCCTTTCCAGCCTCCTCCCTTAGGTAAGGGCCCTCAAATCCAGAATTGAACTGGGAGACTTCCCTCACCAAAGTTACACCCTGTGAAAGGTTCGCTCCTCTGTCCCTGGCCTAGTCTTTAGTTAGCCCCTCAGGCCCACTGACTTCTTCCAACCACCTACCACTCTCCCCAAAGATACCAGAGTAGATCAGGAATAAAAGTGTTAGAAGAAATTACTGGGCAGGCAAATCCTCCCAACATCTTTTATAGTGGTCATGTTTTCTTTGGAGATTCCTTGGCATCTTCTTTCTTAGCTGCACCTGGTCCCTCCCCACCCCCATCACCCCTACTCCTGGGGTACTTACATACAAATTTTGCCCGACACCGTTTAGAAGCTGATGCCAATCCCAGGGTGAGGCCTAGGTTGTATAGCCGATCACTTGATCTGTCTCAGTGTCAGGGGGTTGACCTTGGATCTGGTTGCTATCAGCTATGTTGGGCAGAGAGGAAGTTCCACGGAGCAGGGGAGGGGGAAGTCTCATCTTCCTGAGGGTGGGGCTGAAATAAACCCCCACTCCTCCCTTCAGTAGGAGGTGGATAGTTTTTCTGTTCCAGGCAGCCAGGCCAAATGAGAAGAGCCCTGGAAGGGGCAATGAGAGGAAATCGGCGTGTGGAGAATGAGTTGGCGGGGGCGTGGTCTCAAGATACAGGTCTAGACTAGATAAATGAACAAAGTAATGAATTCTATCATAGGAGAAGCAGGGAAAGAAACTAGAGGGCATAAAATGAGAAGCTAGAATACTGGCATCCAAACTATTTTTTTCTTTGTATTTCACATAAAAATAGGTCTTTAGATTAAAAGGAAGTGTAAGTCGAAGCTGAAACTAGGTTCTGGACTTGGGTATACTGTAGATAACATCATGATTTAAAGAAAGCATGTCAGTAAACCAAAGGGGACAGCACCTTATTCTTGGCTTGAGTTCAAACCACGATCAGAGTTGTGGGGGAGGAGGGCATCTCCTTGTACCTCCCCTCCTCCCTTCTCTTAAAAGGACTGATTCTACTCTACAGCAACCAGTTCCCCATTCTCTTTGGTAGAAGCTAGCGTCTAAGTGGCTGTAGTATCACACAGAATACCAATGTCTTCCCTTTCTTCCATCCACTCACCCTGTACTGGCCCAAATGGTTACCCTGCTGAGTTTAGATTTAGGCACTGAGTGCTGGGCAAGGAAATCCCACAACAGCATTCCCACAACGTTAGGTGGTCCAGTTCTATCTTAAACAGGTGCAGAAAGTAGAGGCTGAGCCGAGCTAAAGGAAAAGTGAGGACACAGGGACAGTGATGCCTTGGCCAAGAACCAAGGAGCGTGGAAAGGAAAACAGCTGCCAGAGTGTCACTCCTCTCCCTGCTTGCATGGAAGGAGGTCTTCTTACAGTCTCCTGTGGAACCTAAGAAGTAAGAATCCCTTGCTTTAGTCTACCATAAGCCTTCCCGCTTCTCTTTCAACCTGGCCTCTTCACAGGGAAGATGCAGGGTGTCACGGTCCCTTATGCTCTCCAGCTTCCCCCACTTGCTGTGCATTGAGAAAAGCCAGAGCAGAGTTGACCCAGTAACCGTCAGGCAGAGGATATGATGAAAAGAAATGGGCTGAAACCACAGCAAGATCTGAAGGCTAGTGAGGAAGGACTTTCTGACCATACAGCGTGTGTAAGCTGTGTAATATGTGACAGAGGAAGCTAGTGAACCTTGGCCCAAACACCCTGGAAGAAACCTGTGTTTTCAGCTTGGAGCTCCAGGGTCAACCTGAAGCCCCTTCAAAACCTGGAAGGTTTCACTTCCTTTCTCAAGCTGCTCCCTACCTCAAGTCTCTAAAGGGCCTTTCCTTCCCGTCAAGGAAGAGCTATTCTAAGGAAATTCCTTGATGCCCTGGTTTAGAGCCCCTGAAACATTAGTTTCAGTGGCATCGGCATGTCCCTGAGCTCTAGATTTCCTTTGCTCTCACCTCTGCCTGGAGGTTATGAACAGTCAGTTAAACCGTCCCTAAAATAGAGCCTGGGGTGATGATCAGAGTAACCATCCAGGTGACCAACTAACTTAGATTAGTGGAGTACTGACAGGGATTTTCAGAGAAAGTTCTGAACTAACTGGGATGGGTTGGTTATTTGTGTGCCTGTGAACGCCCCTTGAAAAGATTCTCACAGTATACTCCCAAAATTTAAAATGTCAAGATCCAGAAGGTTTTAGAACTAGCAATGGAGAGATTCCAAAAGGTGGAGACTAAGAAGCATTGGAGAGGGGTTAGGAATAGTGAGCAATCTTGGGAGCTAGCAAGACTTAGCAGAGAGAAAAGAGAAAGGAGAATTACACCTCCCTGAGGAATTTTTCCTATTTTCCAAATATTGTGGCCATTCATTAGGCTCCCCTGATTCCCAGTCCCCAAACTTCCCCTGGCTAAGCAAGAGCTGGCTCCTAAGTACCTTTTTAAGTCTGCCTAGAGGTGGGGTAGGCAGGCAGTCAGGTAAGTCTCTATCAGGCCCCTGCACCACTGTGTACTCTTTGTGTGCCTCGCTCTACCTGTACCAACTACAAGACAGGCAGGAACATTTCCTTTCAAACCCCATTGATTCACTTTCCCTTTTCAGATCAGTTTTTTTTTTTTTTTCCCCATGCAGCTCTAACAAACCCCAAAGAATGGATCTCATCTTTATCTCTATCCAAATTGCCATACCTTTCCTTCCTTCCTCCCTTTATTTCCAGAGTGGTTCTATGGATAAGCCTAAGGGACCAGGTCATCCAGGCTGGAGAGGACAGGCCAGGATGCCACTGAAGTCTGGCTGCAGTGTCACTCCTTGGACTGGCCCAGCTGGGAAGCAGGTGACATCAGTACAACTCAAGCATGACGAACCACAAAAGGGAGATTACTTAAACTATCATCTAATGGCTTCCCAGTGTATTTCACAAGAGCTGCCAGAGACAGGTGAGCAATGCCAGCACATGGCCACATGCCAACCTTCAAGAAACCAATATTTTTAACATGGGTCATCCACTCTTGCAATCCCGCAGTTTGGAAGAACCTGGGTCTGTCTCAAGTGTGTAATAATCCTGCTCAGCCAACTACAAACTGTACTCAGAGAAGGGTCCCCAAATACTCCAGAGTGGTGAATTCCAGGGGCAGTAGAAATTTTTAGGGAAAAGCAGGCCCCGTGTAGGGTTTAGGGTCAAGGATCCCACTCTTGACTCCCCCTCTTCAGCCCGCCTCCGGGGTCTCCATTGCTTCCAACCTGCCCCACTACTTTCAACCGAGGGGTAATTCGGAGCTCCATGGTACCCTCCCTAGAGCGGCTGCCCCCTCGGGTTTCCCAGGAGCCCTCAAAAAGCCGCTTGAGGAAACCAGGACCAGCTCGAGGCAGCAGATCCCCAGCAGTGAACACGTAGAGCACAGGGTTGACGCTGGAGCTGAAGAAGGCCAACGCTGTGGTTCCAGCCCGCGCTGCCTGTCCAGCCCCACCCAGCCTCGCCAAGGCCCCTTCGGGCGGAGCGAGCGCCGCCATCGCTTGCAGAAGGTTTACTGCGTGGTACGGGGCCCAGAGCAAGCCAAAGGCCAGCACGATGGCGCTCACCAGCCGGCCCACTCGCCCGCACCGGCCGTGCCCTCCGGAGCCCCAACGGGCGCCCCACAGCCGCGCCAGAGTCACGCTGTAGCAGACCAGCGTCAGCCCAAAAGGAAGCACGAAGGCAGTCAGAGTCTCCAGGCTCAGGTGGGCGGCAGCATGGGCCGGTGACGGGTGGCACAGCTGGCACACGCGGTCACTCCAGAGGTGGCGGTAGACAGCGGCAGGGACAGCGAGCAGCAGGGCGGCGAGCCACACTGCCAACAACAGGTGGCGGGCCAGGGCCGGGCTGCGCAGCCGGGGCGCAAGGAAGGGGCGGGTGACAGCGAGGCAGCGCTGCAGGCTGAGCAGGCTGGTGAGCAGCACGCTGGCGTACATACTGAGCGCGCACACATAGTACACCGCCTTGCAGCCTGCCTGGCCCAGCGGCCAGGTCTGCCCGACCAGGAAGACCACGAAGATCGGCGTGAGCAGTAGCACCGCGCCGTCAGCCAGCGCCAGGTGCAGCACGAGCGTGGCCGCAAGCGGTCGTCCCCGTGCGGGCCGCCAGCCTGCCAGGCTCCACACTACGAAGCCGTTTCCGGGCAGTCCTAGCAACGCGGCCAGAAGCAGGAAGGCAGTGCCTGTGGCCCGTGAAGCCTTCCAGCTCAGCAGCGTCTCGTTCCCAGGGGGCCTGTAGCAGACCGTCATTCTTCATCTCCAACAGGGGGCTAGAAAGAGCCACAGAGGGTACTGAAGGGTGGGGCCAAGGCCATACACCAGCGATGCTGGATGAAAAGGGACTGGGCTTCTCCCCACATCTCCCTCCACCTCCCTGTAACCTGCCACCCTCTCTCTAGGAGCCTTGACTTATTTCAGGACTCTGAACCCCAATTCAAACATGACTCCTTAAAACCAGATCACCTGCTCCCGGTCAACTGACCTCCTACCCTCCTGGCACCTTCCCGGAGCCCAGTGGTAACCAGGCCCACAGCCTTCACACCAGGACCTTATGATGTCCACCTCCACCCGTCTAGCCTGGCCCCTTCTTCCTGAGCCAGCCCCAATCCTTATACCTCAGGACAAAAGTGGGCAGTGGGCTGTGAAGGGGTACAGGCAGATCTACTTACTCAGCTGGGTGCAGGCAGGGTTCTGTGTCTGCCAGAGACCTGGGAACACTGCAGGGTGGAGCAGCAGCCAATGAGGCCCGAGCTTCTGTGACTATTGTGGAGAGTGAGGAGAGAACGGGGAGGGGCAAGATGGGGCTCATCCTGGCCCTTTCCCAGAGCCCCTCCCTCACACAATTCCTTCCCATCACTGGCAGGCCCAGGCCTGTGGAAACTTGCTTCCTAGAAAACAGGATAAAGCTGAAGGGGTGCAGATAAAGTACCCTGGAGGCGCTGGTAGGAGCAACCTACTGAAGCCTGACCCTAGGCCCCACTTCAGCTCCTGTCACTCCTCCCTCTTGAACCCAGTCCTTCTGGTCCTCCTCCTGCAGCACTTGTGTTTTCTGGCCTCTCTGCTCAGTACTTGGCACGGAAGCTGACCCAAATTGTGCCTGCCTTGAGTCTCCTGGCCCTGCTGAGCCCTTTGCTTACTGAGTTCCGAGCCCACCTTTTCCCATGTTTTGATTTGGGCCCTACCCTCCACTCCTCCACTCTCCAGGCTCTCACTAGGTTGTCAGTCAGCTTGTAAAGCATGGTGTTTGGCCGTGGGGAAAACAGGGAGTGCAGAGTTACAAGAAGCTCTTGACCTTGTTGGGGAGTCATAACTCAACCAGGAGAAGGCCACATGATGAGGCTACATCAGGGTACAAGAAACAGGAAAAGGTACAATGGTAGAAACAGACTGAAAAGAAGCCTCTTTGCTTGGAGATATCAAAGCTTGGACATGAAGATACTTAAAAGAGACCCGGCAGGTAGAATGGCCTCTGTCAGCCAGGACTGAGACTTTATGAGAACACTAACACCAGCGCCACTGTCTTAGTTTGGATTCCTCTAAAGCAGATCCTGAAATAAAGGTATAAGTACTCCTGTGCTGGGGGAGGGGTCAGCTCAGGAAGAGGAGTGGGAGGACAGGGTATGATAGGGAAGAGGAAATCCAAGAAGAATGTCAGTATGTTCTGTGTGTAGATGTTGGAAACCTCTGAGAAGTACATAGAATACCCATTGTTCAAGGACTATCCCTGAGCACTGCTTCACCCTTTCAGTTTACAGAGTTTGAGTAAGCTGCCACAGCTTCCATCAAAGCAGCTTCCATATGGCTCCAACTCCTAACTGTTGTGATTCTAAGAGTGGAGGCAGAAAAACTCCCACAAGGGAGTGTCCCAAACATCCCAAGATGGAATCAGTTGGGATTCTGAAGAAAAAAGCTCTTTCCACAGAATTTCCATGCTTACAGCATGGGCAGCACTGTATCCTTGTCACACACAGGGAAAGGAAGATATGTTCTGTCTACTCCTTGCCAGAGTTTTTGCGAGGGTTTAAGAAATCTGGCTCAGAGCTGGGGCTAGTTTCTTTCATTGTTTTGGGCAACAACATAAACACCTTTATTAATGCCAGGTGTGTTCAAGGCGCCAACTGGGCTCAAGCCTGCATGTGAAATGTAGCTACCTGCACCACAGGGTAGACCAGGTATTCTGTGTTTCTTTTTCAGTAGAGCAAGCTAGAGAGGTGGAGGGGGTCTCTAATCCTCCTGGACAGAGATGCAGAGATGGTGCTCATCTGAGGCATGATTCTGGCTTCACCATTCCAACTGAAGTCAGAGATGGGATGCAGGCTACCAGAAACTAAAGTTCTGAGGCCATGAAAGGACACCTCCTGTCCCACTCATATCTCTTTCATGTTCATTTATTGGCAAAAGGGAAAAGGGTTACAGAAAAGGTGGCTACTCTGGCATCAATGAGCAGAAAGTTATAGTGAATGAAACCAGAGATGTTAGGGCTGGGGATTTAGCTCAGCGGCATAAGTGCCTGCTTTGCAAACAGGCAGTCGTGAGTTCGATCCCCGGTACCGATAAAAAGGAAAAATACACACACACACACAACCAGAGATGTTAAGCCAGACCCTCTCCAAATGAGGAGGAAACCGCAGGTAAGTGGGAGGCTGCAGTCCCAGGCAAACCCACACATCGGGATCTTCACTCCACTCCCAAACACATGGCCTCACGTCTCACCTTCTGGCCTTGCCCAGCCTGCCTCCTTGTTTCCCATACTAAGGCACTTTCCGCATGCTGGGCACAACCGGTCCTGAAAGCTGCAGTTCATAGTTTTTCCAATAGGTAGCAACAAGAACAGTGCGGATCCCACACAATGCAGCTTCTAGGAGATTGAAAGCCACAAACAGATCCTAAAAACTCCCTGGGAAAATGAAAACCAAAAGTTCCCTGCACAGAAATAAAAACACCAGAGGCCACATTCTAATCCTTTCACACCGCTCCTGTTTACTCTCATAATGGATGAACACCTCCACCCCCAGCTCTACCCGCAATCCCACGTTTATGTGGCCTTTGCTGGGAACCCTACCACCACTATCCAGGCAAGGCCCCTCCTCTTCCCCTCCCCTTGGACTTTGTCCTCCTTACTGACCAGGAAGGGGGGAACAGAGTCCGAGTTTGACTCATCTCCCACCTCACCAAGGCTGAGAGTCCAGCTTTGCAACAGAAAACACTTCAGGCCCAGCACAGAAGCCACGGAGAGGCAACTCTCCTATTGCTTCCCCCTACCATGGATTACCTCCCGGCCTTGAACCCCAAAGACCTACTCAGGTAACCTCGGGCCCTACCCTCTACCCTCCAACTCTGGGGATAGGGGAAGGCAGGGTGACAAACCTTTCCACCCCAAGGAGACTCATCTCCTGTCCTGCGCCTATATAAGTTAATCCAGCCCCAACCCCACTGCATGCTCTTCACCCAGTTGGCTAAGTCACAAACCTAGAATGCTGTCCCCTAAACCTTCCAGCCACTCCACCCACCATCCCCACTAAATTCCTTCTTTCCTTCCCAACTACCAGGTCAGTATCCAGCGTGAGCTCCGAGTTTGGCCGTAGGGTCTGGAGCTCAGCTCCACCTCAGCGACCTTTCCGCGTCTGTGATCACAAGCGAACAATCCGCAAAGGCCTGACAGCTGCCACCAGGCAAGAACTGCTAGATAAGGTAAATGAGCCAGGTTCCTGGGGTCCCACAGCAGGAACACCCAAGAGAGTCGAGAAGCAACACCTCAGAATGATGAACAGAAAGGATGCAGGTCACATAACTGCAGCTCCCTCTAAGGGCTAAGAGCAAGCGAGTTAACCCAATGATCTCTTCTGTTGGGGTCAATTCATTTATTTTCCAAGTATTGTTACACTTTGGTATCAATGCTTTGTAACTTATCAGACTTGCTATTCAGTGCACTTTCACATAAAAATTCTGTCCCAGTACTCATTGTGTGGTACGCAATGCACATGCTTTCATGTTGATTGCCTCATGCCTGGGTACCTTTACCAGCCAAAATACTTGCTTGGTACATGTCATTTTTGGTACCTCATTGTATATCCCAGAACCAATTAAGAAGCACCCATACACACCATGGGCTTTTCTTGGTTTTGGGGGTCTTTTTCTTTTTAATGTAGGTTCCACCATGAAGTTCAGGCTGGCCTTGAACTCAGGGCGATCCTCCTGCCTCAGCCTCCTGAGTGCTAAAATTACAGGTGTATACTACCACAGCCAGCTCTCATGGACTTTTCTTTGGGAGTAGAAGGAAAGAGAGGTCTACCTCTAGGAATAGAATATGAAAAACCAAATTCAAATCCTGATTTTGCTACATCTGAAATGAGTAAAAGACAGGTACGTAAAATCCTCATAGACAGCACTTAGTGAGTGTACGAGACATTAAATGGCACCAAATGGAGAACACTGTGGGTGGAGGAAGTGAAGTAGAACATCGTAGACAAGACAAAAGTAAGGATTTCAAAATAACTTGGTCAGACTTTTTTTTTTAAAACTTGAATCTTGGTCATGTCATATAGTCTGGTCTCAAACTCCTGAATTCAAGTGACCTTCTTGCCTCAGCTTTTTAAGGACTACAGACAAGCACCATCACGCCCAACTCCTGGCTAAATTTTTAAAATTCCACACCAGGAGAAGTGGCTTATAGGACAGCAGAGAAAGGTGACAATGACATGGTAGGAGAGGTTGGAGGTGTAGACCAATGGCAGTGGCTACCTACCACATACAAGGCTCTGAAATCAATCCTCAGCACTCTCTCACACACACACAAATGGTCACACCTAGTAACCGCTCCCCAACGACTAGACATTGAGAGATGACACCTTAAGGGATGGCAAAGCACTAGGATGTGGAGCTGGTGTACCAACCAGGACTAGAGCTGACCAATGGATGTCGGGCAGCTAAGGAGGGGAGGGCAATGGTATGAGATCTGTCTCTCCCCTATGCTTCTTGCCACGGGGCAGGCACTAGAGACCCTGATGCTGGGTGGAGTGCTAACACTGGTACTAGAAGAGGATGGGACTGCTGTGGAGAGTGAGGACTTCTTCCAACTGCTAGAGGACGACACATGCCTGATGGTGCTGGAGACTGGGCAGAGCTGGACCAGTAGGGTAAGAGACCCACACTGGAGCTGTTTAGGCCATCAATGCTCCACAGCTCACCCTAGTTTCTACCTGGCCCAACCCTGATCTTGGGGCAGAGGCACTGGGAGGGCTATGGAGCTGTCAAGGACATCACACAGTGGACCCAGTCTAGAAAAGTGGGCCTGACCCAGTGCTGATGGGGGACAGTGGTGGGTGGCAGGGTATGATGGGTCCACTGCACTGATGTGGGTGCCTTACAGAGTGGGATGCTGTCATATGGCCTGGGCCGAGAGAAACCAAAGCACAGTAAGGACATTGCCCGCATAACCTTTGATGTATATAAGCAAAATCCTCGAGACCTCTTCGGCAGCCTAAACATCAAAGCAACATTCTACGGGCTCTACTCTATGAGCTGTGACTTCCAAGGAGTGGGTCCAAAAAAAGTACTCAGGTCAGAGATCAATGTTTCATATAATCCCTTCCTTATAAATGTGTAGTTCCTATAATTTTATTTCCTACTCCCGTTAATCCCCACTGAGCTCCCCTTGTGAAAAACACCAGCTCTCAGGGGCCTCTTGGTTTCCTCTCATCATCTGATTTCCTGTCTCTGGATTTCAGGGAGCTCCTCCATTGGCTCTCCAAGTTGCTGCAAGGCCTTGGGCATATTCTGCTGGGAATTTCCTCTACCCTTCGCCATGTAGTCGAGGGGGGCGAGCACTGGCAGCATCAGGGTCGCCTCCATCCCTACTGAAAAGAGAGTCTGAGCTTTTGTCCGACTTGTTCTATGAGACACGCTGTGAGGACTGTGACAGCATCCCGTTTCAGGACCTGCAGGCAGTGCAGACTAACCAACACCTGATTTCCCCCACAACCTCTGACCTCACTGCAATGGAATCCATCAGCATAAGGCATTACTCCCCCAACCGAACTCTCTACTAAACATCCTATCCTGCCCTCATCTGCAGCCCCCCACCTACCCTGAAAGGCCACAACCTGTTCCCAAGCATCAAGAAGCCACCCTGCATCCTTACCAACTCCCTATCCCTAAGCTCCCCATCACATTGATGACAGCCCTGTCTGACTTTATCTTGAGACCTCAATTTCCTCATATGTTTTACCTAAAAATAAAATCCCAATAAAAATATAAGAATGTTTTATCAAGACTTTTTTTTTTTTTTTTTTTTTTTGGTCTTTTTCGTTTTCATTGGTACCAGGGATCGAACTCACGACTGCCTGCTTGCAAGGCAGGCACTTATGCCGCTGAGCTAAATCCCCAGCCCCTTATCAAGACTTTTAAACCAGGAAAGGGACAGGGCAGATGGTCGCATTTCCCTCCCTATCAGCATCTAGTCTAAGATCCCAAGGCCTTAGTCTTCAAGTATTGAATTCAATGCCCGCCTCCGCTTGGCCACGGCATTCTGCTGCTGTTCCCAAGCTTCTCGTCGCTTCAGGAAGGTAGTGAGGGCCACATTTCGAGCCACATGGTGGCCAAAAGGGTCTCTAATCAGCTCCTGGTTCTGCTCCCCTGCAAAGGAAACCATTCATGATTAGTGCCACTTTCACTTGGAGACAGACTGTACTTAGAATGAAGATCCCTCCATTCTTCTCAACACTGGGCCTATCCCTATGATAAACACCTTACTCTCCAAAGAAGAAAAGCCAGGAGGAAGGGTAGGAACTGAGACCATAAGATCAGTCAGCAGAGGTCAAGGCAAGAGCAGACTGCTGAGGACCAGTAACCAAGACCACCACTGGGAACTGAAGCCTCTGTTGAACTTAAGTCCACTGCCCAGGAGGCCAGCTATCTGGCTAAGAGAAGGGCATTTTGAAGTTTGGAAACATCAGAGACACAATGGTACTCACCTAGCTCTGCAGCGATTTCCTTCCGAGCCCCCAGTGCTGCTCCATTCCAGATGGCATCTAGAACACGGCTACCATGGCGACTACAGGCCAAAGCCACATACTGTCCCTGCATTGAGACAAACAAGCTAAGTCCTTCTAGGAAAGCATATGAAAGTGTTTTGACAGGAAGGGGAAACAAAGTTTCAAAAGAGTTTAGAGACTGAGTCAAACCATCTGGGAAGTGCATTTCCCATCTCAACTCTAAGGTATAGTCCTGAGGAAGCTCATTTTCTCTAAAGGGATAACCGAGGAAAATCAAGGACTCTAGAAGCCAGAACTCTAACCTTTAGGGTCTGCAGCACGCGGCGGCGTGGTTTCCGTGTCACAGAGGGACTGGTCAGGATGGCATCCACTACATGAGAACCAGCAGGACTTTGGGCCAGAGACAGAAGTTGTGGTCCTGTCAAGGAACCCAGACTTCGAAGTACAAGACCAGGGGTAGAGAAGTGCAGCAGATGCTGAAGCAATAGGGAACCAAGTACTGTCACTTCACCTAGGGCCCGGGTCATGGCTATTTCTACCTGGAAGCAAGGAGACAGGAAATTATGGGGCAGTGACCAAGCCAGGTGGGTGAGCTCATCCTCACGGCAATGCCACCTTCACTTGGATAACGTCAGAAATCTTGTCACCTCACTTAAGGGATTCCCTAAGCCCAGGGAGGCCTGGCCCCAGTGAGACACCAGCTCAGCCTCTCCTTTAACTCACCTGGTGCTCTGTAGGCACTGCCCCTTCCTCCTCGGTAAGTCCATAGTATACCTCATAAGCCATCAAAGTGGCAAAGAGAGGCACACAAGCCACCTGCCGGGAAGAGGGCTTTGCACAGTGGAATGCCTAGAAGACAAAAAAAACATAATGATTCGGAGAACTACCTATTCCTAATCTCCACTTTATAAACAGAAAAAAATATTCAGGAAAGGTAAGAAAGCTTGATTCCACAAGAAAGTAAGCTTTAAGAGAGCTGGTTCTTATCTGCTATATCCCAGCCTGTATACATGTAACAGGGATCAAGCTTATCCCTTAAATAAACTTCTCTCAGCTATGGGAAACAATTTTCACTCTATAGCTGAGATGGCTCTTGCATAAAATTTTTCCCTGATCTGTGAATTCCCTTGGCATTAGACCTCTTGCATCCAGTGGTACAATGACTAAAATTAGATACATTCTAAAGCAGAATTTAGACTGCAGGACAAGCCAATTGTAAGTAACAATTACTCACCTCCAACAACAGCTGTAAGATCTGGGTTTGGTGAGCCCCAACTCTGCGGCAGGCGCCCACGAGGGCAACAACTACTCCTGTGTGGCCCTGGGCTAGGATAGCTTCCAGGGCAGGACTCAGCTCCTCAAACACAGGGGACAGCTAAGGAGAAACATTGGATGCAGAATCTTTGGAATTATGGTAATAATGAACTAAATATTTCAGAGAAATCTTCCTGCTGAAGACAACTAAAAGTACTAGCTAAAATATAATAAAAAGGTCTGCCAATGTCAAGACTTTGGATTGACTAAATAAGCTCAAGACACAGGGGCAGAGAGGTGCCACCTCACATATACAGGGAGCGTTAAGCAACCCCTTCCTAAGTGTAAGGGAGAGCTAGAAATAACTTGCCCTTCCATTCCAGCTCCCAACCCATAAGCCCAATGGGAAGCCCATCCTGGTGCTAAGCAGCAAAGGAAAGGAGAAGCAATACCAATAGCCTAGTGTCATGCAGATTTGTAACTAAGAATCCAGAGTATTGGGTAGTCATGAAACTTAAGTTGCCAACGTGATTTAAGACAGTCTCCTGCTGGTACCTGTACCTCAGAAGCTAAAACAAACTCCCTCTGGGAGGAGGGGATCTCCATCCTAAACTCACGAAAACCCTGAATAATAACTTTACAAAAGCAATGGGTACTGGGCACTGTCAGAGATATACACAGGCAGACACACAATAAAATAACACCCAAAAAATGGCAGCAGGAAAAAACTAACCTAGGATTCCAACTCACCAGCTCAGGAGTAGTAATTGCATCCAATAAGCGCTGCAAAGGGAAGTTAGCAATGGGATGTGCAGCCAAGATCTGCAGCTGACCCTGCAAATGATCCTCAAAGAGGCTCTGGAGCTTTGGGGGCTCCAACACCAGCAGCACCTGCTCCAGGAGTCTGGAGCTTGTCTGATCCCTCAGAAATAGCAGCAAGGGGCTGAGGACAAGGAAAAGAGGATCAGGCAACTGTAACTCTACTTCTTCCAAAATGCAACTGTACCACATCATCTTGCTCATTTCACACAGCCCCACCAACTCTGGCTGATTCCAAGGCCCTGACCATACCTGCCATCTGCTGAGGCATTACGAGTACTCAGGTAGCCAATTGTAGTATTGCAGAGATGGGCACAAACGTGGGGCAGTTTGCGGTGTAAGATCTGTAAAGCCACTTGAAAGCAGAAGCTAGAAATCTTGTCAGTGATAAACACTGTGAGAAGAGAGCAGAAATAATTATTTTGTCTAAAACTCTAAACCCAAACAACCTTTAAAAACTTTGAGCAACAAGATACAAGGGACTACAGACACAAAGCATCCATGCAAAATACTTTGCAGTATCAAGCCAGACCAGATTCTAACACAGGAGGAATGATCTGACCTAAGGACTTTGATGGGTAGTAATCAGCTCTAAAAAGGTGGATACCAGAGCCTCTTCCAAATTCCCTCCTTACCAGCAATGTCCTTCAGAAAGCAGGAACTCAGGTCCTGAAGGCAATTCAGGAAGGTTTCGGGGACCTCAAAATCAGTTTGCTTATGTTCCCAAATTGGGGCCCTTAGTGCTTCTAAAGAAAAATCAAAAACAAATGCAATGGTGAGACCCAAACTGCCATCCAGAAGGAAGAATTCCGTAGATGAAGAAGGATTCAGTTTGGAGATGAAGAACAGATATGAAACAAATGAAATGTTTCTTCTGGATGACTAAGACATTTTTGTTTTAATTTTTTGAGAAGTTTCAACCAGGTCCCTTATAGTCCCTAGGTGATAGTTTAAACTCCTTAGCTAGGTATGGGCGGTATTCCAAAATCAGGCTTTAAACTCTTTGACCATATTTCCGTTTTTCAAAATTTAAATCACGGCCTATGACTGTACCATGAAATAAAGTTAGTAATCTTGCCCACCATTTTGTTGATAGAACAGAACAGAATAAAATCATAAATAAAATACCAGTGTATTGCATATAGTTATGTGTATTATTTCTTAAGCTTTTGTTTCAGCCCAATATGTATACTTGTACATAGATATATGAATATATATATTTATATATGAGTCGTATTTCTAAAAAATTTCCTGTGAGTTATGGTTTAAAAAAAAATAGTTTAAAGTCTATGGCTCTATTTCAGTCACTTCCTCTTCCTGCCCCATACTAATAGCTGACTCTCTAAACACATCTGTACATCTTCACATCTAGGCCTCTGCACGCACTGATCTTTGGTCTTCAGAGCTTTGAGCTAATTTCTCTGCTAATTCTCCAAGGTCAAACCAACTAATGAAGACTTGCTCTTCTGCTTGCTTACTTTTTTTTTTTTTTTTTTCCTAAATTTCCTAAACTCTCCTTCCCACCAGTCCAGTTACCTTTCTGTCATACTTACCAGATGACTGGGAACCACGGGGTTTCACTCTCTCAGATTGCAGAAGACAACCTCCTAACACCTGCAGCAGAGTTCTGACCACGAAGCTGCCGTGTGTATCTCCACAGTAGAAAAGAAAATCATCACACACCTCAGAGGCCAGACCCAGAACCAGCTTTTCCAGGGCCTCCAAAGTACCATTCTTTCCATCTTCCTCTTCTTCCTCCTCCACCTCCTCCTTCTTTCTCTCCTCTTCTGCAGGATTCACGAGCAATCGAGGCAACTGCAGCAAAGCACTTTGCAATACATGGACCCCGCACCGATGACACGCCACAAAACGAAAGTTGGAGCACAGAGCAGCCCATATTTGACATAGCGGCTTTAAAGGACTGAACCCCAAGAGTTCCTGCAGCATCTCACTGCCCGTCCTGTTTGTGGCTAAGGCTAGGGCCTGAGTTTCCACTTCCTTCAAAATGTTATGCACCATCAGTTCTGGGAGGCGGGGTGGGGAGGAAAGAAATACATTAAAGACTGAAAAAAGAATACGCTTATTTTCTATCACCTAACCAAGGGGTGGAGGGCAGGGGCCGAAAAAGAGGACTGAGGGATAAACTAATACCCCGCACTCTGGAGATCCTAGATAGTTTGTCTCTCTAGGGTTTTAAGCTCTGGATCCCACCTCTTAGTTTCTCCCTACCTCGTTCTTCCCCAGCATCGGGGGCCTCTTTCAGCGCTGTCAGCGCACGTCGGAAATACCCCAGAGCTTCGGGGCTCAGGTATGGATGCTCATCTACAGCCGACTTTGAGCGCCGGTCCTCAGGCGGCCGAGGTTGCTGTTCGCGGCCTCGTGAGGGTCGCCTAGACCCCTTGGGCCCGCGCCCCCTCTTGCCGCTAGCTGGAAACTGGCGTCGCGCCTTCTGGGGGGAGGGTGGGCTCAGCCCCATAAACGCTTCGTGACCTCTCAGTCTGTGAGAATGCAAACTGCAGGACTCTCACACTGCTAGGCGTGGACTCAGAGCTGACAAGAGTTTAGAAACGCCGGCGCGCTCCTGGCGCAGCGTATTGCGTCATAGCGGCGCGACGACCCAAGCGCGCTGCGGCGGGTGAGTCTTCCGGACCGTCAGCCAATCGCTTGCACATTTTAACCCCAGCCCAGAACTCACTCCGCCCATCGTACTTTGCCCAGAATCTTCTCTCACTCTACCTTGTGATCTTAAAGAGCCTTGTCTTCCAAGTGGGCTGCACCTTCCCGACCAACACGATGACTTTCTCCCCAGCCTGGCACTCTGACAGATAAGAGTCTGTCCCGCCTGTTGTCCAGAGTCAAAGTCCTCCCACTACTGTATAAAAAGACCTGGAGAACTAAACGTACCAGGGATTCCAGAGGCATTGCAGTCTGCAGCTGCAGGTAAGGTGCACCTGACCTGAAAGCCACGCCCTGGCTCTATCCCTGAGAAGCTCCCTCGCCAGAGTCCCCAAACTAGTTAGCTTCACTCACAAGGTCGCAGCAGGCGTGTCCCATCTAGCTTTCTTTCCCTGGGCCTCCCAAAAGGTACAGTCAGTCCTGCCTGGAGCCTGAACTCGGTTGTTCTCCAGGGAAACGTGGCTCCCCTCAAAGAATTCCAGCCTTGGCTGCCCTCCTTCACTAACTATATCCCTCCTCCAGCCACAATCTGCAGGCTTCCTTCAAAGCTACTCTTTGCTTCACAGATAACTCCCTTTACTTGAGTCATGGCACCTCTCATGAAGGGCCAAGTGTGTGTGGTAACTGGTGCCTCCAGAGGTATTGGTCGAGGCATTGCCTTGCAGCTCTGCCAAGCAGGTGCCACAGTTTACATAACTGGCCGCAATGAAGATACTCTTCAGGTCGCTGCTGAGGAGGTAAGTGACCACTTGAGTGACCTCTTCTAATTAACCAGTTTTTGGAGTCCAGTCCCTTAGCAGATATTTTAGTTTTCTTCAACAAAACATAACTATTTACCCAGAGTACAATAAATAAACAATAAGTAACTAATTTCACTACTAAGGGTGTTTTAAGGCAAAAAAAAAAAAAAAAAAACTTGCATCCAAGAGTTTCAAGGGTTTTGGAAATTTTAACTAAAGGCTTTTAGACCTCAGCTTTTCTGTATTTTAGGTAAGACATTACTGAACTCTGTACTTTCACTGGATTTCAGTAAAATAAATATTTGAGTACCTCTGGTTTACTAATAAAATTAGTAAAATATAATTTCTGCTCTTAAGAGTTCAGCAGGAAGTCAGATACAGAAACCAGTCATTTCAATGTAATATGATAAGGGGGAGATCCATACAGCAGCCTCCAGGTGTGGAGGTGCACAGAGATATAATAAAGGGAATAGTTAGGGAAAACATTCTGGAGGACTTGAAAGGTAAGAATTAGATAAAGAAGACCTGAGAATATTTCTCAATGCTAGAGCTCCTTCTGAGCATTCATGAGTTCAATCTGTAGTATGCGTGGTAGAGCGGGGAGAATGGCGAAAGTCTATGAAATTTTTATATGATGCAGGGGAGTAATGAGTGAAATGCTATCAAGCAAATGATGGCTCTTAAAAGTCGCTGGCTAAGAGCTGTAGTTGTAGTTCATGGTACAGTGCTTGCCTAACATGTTCACAGCAAGCACTCTACTAACTGAGGTACATTCCCAGCCCTTTTCCATAGTTTTTAAACCTGAGATCCCAGTCCACCTTACTCTGGTTGGGAGGACCCAACCACTTCTTGAAATTCCTCAAACAGACACCAGAGGGTGGTATTGCCTGCCATGTTGACTACTGATTTTGATTTCTCTGGTCACCTTCAGTTCCCAAGCCCATTTGACATTGCATTATATTTCACACTGGTATGCAACTACAAGCTCATGTCTTCTGTTTTTCCCCAGGCACAATCCCTTGGGGGCAAGTGTGTGCCTGTGGTGTGTGATTCAAGCCAAGAGAATGAAGTGCGAAGCCTATTTGAAAGAGTAGCTCGAGAACAGAATGGGCGTCTGGATGTGCTGGTCAATAATGCCTTTAGTGGGGTTCAGGTACCCTTTGACTTGATCCAACTCCGTATTTCTTACCTTCCTCTCTGGCCCCATTCATTGTCCCCTCCAATACCCAGCCCTTTACACCTTTCTGTCTTCAGATCATCCAGTCATTTCCCCTCCTTGTATCTTCTAGTCAATCCTGAAAGCCACCAGTAAGACATTCTGGGAACTCCCTGCCTCCATTTGGGATGATATCAACAACACCGGACTCAGGTGTGTGTTCCCTTTTTCCCATTGCAATAGCCTGGACTCCCTTTACTTAGCCAGCCTAAGGACCTGGATCTTTCCCCATGTGCATTCTCCTTTTCCCTCTGACCTCCCCAGTCTCGTTCTTCTCCCTTCTACCCTACTTATTTTTGAAGTAATTCCATCCAGCTGAGTCTCTGTACCTGAGAATGCCAACTTTATTTCTATCAGTCATTTTCATTGGAACAAAGCATTGGCCCTATTCCTGCCTCACTCTCTGCCCATCTAAATACAAGACCCAAAATGAGCCTCACAATCTCAGTAATGCACACAGCCTGTGATCTGCATTTTCAAAAACTCTTAGAGGGAAAATTTTTTAGATCAAGAGGATGCTGAGATAATAGTAGGTTACAGAGGCTCCCTGAGATAGTCAACTTAAACTTCAAAAATAATATAGTGTGAGGAGTCTTGAACAGAGGAGATGGATCCACCCGACCCAGGAACAAACTAAGCTGAGAGAAACCAATTAAACATGCAGTCCCGGTGCTACTATTGGAACAGCTAAAGGCTCAGTGCTCCTGCTGCAGCACTTGAACTCACACAGCCGAAACTTACCGAGGTACCCAAAGCCCGCCACTCCAACTCACGAGAGACACACTCACACTGAGGTTGAGGATCAGTGCGCCAAATAGAGAGCTGAGCTGGTGGTGAACCTGCATCAGCCTGTGGTGAGTGATGGTAATAAAACCAATCCACAGAAAAGGGGGCTCTAACAGATGACATTCTGAGGCCGGGAAGACTGGCGAGAACAAGGAGCAGCAGTGACTTCAGTTAGCTGCTCCCTTCTTAAGCAGGATTGGTGGGGTGTGCTTGGCCTAGGTCATGCGCTGGGCTGAGATCCAATAGGTTAGCCCAAACCAAGTCTCTACGCCTGGCAGCACATCTTAATGCAGTGAAGACTCCAGCAGGTTGACTGACCCAGATGGGAGGGCCCAGCATACACTGCCCCTCCTTGTACTCCATAGTACACTGCAGTGGGCAGGAGCACCTAGTCAGCACACTTCAGATGAACTATAACCAACAAAGAAAGAAACTGGGGCCTCCTATATACACCTGTATGAAAGGAACAAAAAATATGAGAAGAGGAGGCAACAAGAAAGGGTCCCCAACCCCTAACTCTGAGAACATTGATCCAGGAAAGGTAAATGCAAAGGAGATTGAGGACAGCAAACATGCAATATCAGACATGGCACCAGTGGACATAAAGCGATATCTTCAGGACCTCATAGATAAGTTCAAAAGTGAGATATTTAACCAAGTAAAGCAAGATATAAATAGAATAATAAAAGAAATACTAAGCACCTCTCAAGAAGACACAGATGGAAGAATGGAGAAACAAAAAAAAGGGGAGAACTGTTTGATGGAGAATATAGAGAAAACAGAATACATGAAGTAGGTTCAAAGAGATTACCAGGAAATTAAAAACTCCATTGAAAGCTGGCAAAACTGCTTGAAAGAAACTAAGGATAGATTATCCAAACTGGAGGACAGGTTTGCAATGTGAGATCATGAAAGGAAAAATCTCTTAAAAATAACAAGGAAACAAGAAGTAACAATACAAAGGCTAGAAGATGACAAGAGGATCTATAACTTAAGAATAAAGAATGTAAATGAAGAAGCAGGGGCACAAACAAAGGAACTACAAAGGCTATTCACAGAAATAATTAAGGAAAACTTCCCAAACATAGGAAAAGGAAATGATATTCAGATGTATGAGGCATACAGAACTCCAGCCACCTATAACCAAAACAGAACTATACCCAGTCATATAATAATCAAGATCCCAGAAATCCAATATAAGAACAGAATATTAAAAGCTGTCAGAGACAAGAAACAGATTACTTACAAGGGAAAGCCTATCAGAATTATGGCAGACTCTTCAGCACAAACCATCAAATCTAGAAGAGCATGGAGTGAAGTATTCCAAGCCCTGAAAGAAAATAACCTCCAGCCGAGATTGAGGTATCCTGAAAAATTGTCTCTAGAAATTAACGGAGAAACAAGATGTTTCCGAGATAAAGAGGAACTGGGGGAATTTGCAATCACCAATCCAACTCTACAGAGAATACTCCAGGACATTCTAAAGAGAGAGAAAAGTACCAGGATTTCAGGAACGGTGACAGAGGCCTCAATGAGTGGAGCAGAAAGCAAAAAGAAGACAGACAACTGAAAAAAGAGCACAACAGAAATGAGGCAGAGAAGGTTGGATATAATTTCTAATATAGATAGCCTAGGCACACTAAATTAAGGGAAAAAAGAATTGCAGGCAGAGTGGATCAAGAGGTAGGGTCCACAGAGATGCTTTTATAGGATCTATATTTATAAGAAATATAATTAACCTGAAGAAGGGTATATGGACCAAAAATCAAATACGAGAAAACTACTCTATGTGATTGGGAACCAGAGAGTAATAGGGGCAGCTGGACCAGTATTTATAGATAGGTTGGAAAGACAGGCTTTAATAGGTAAAGAAATACAACTAGAGATCAAGTCCAGGAGTAAGAAGGTTCGGAACCACTTAGGTAAATAGCAGGTTTGTTGGGGAGACCAAAAGTGCACAGTACACCTTGGGGGAGTGAAAGGGGAAGAATAGTCTTCAAAAAGACAGCAGAAGATATTGCTAATAGTGTATCAGGAATTAAAACCCATATTACTAGGACTAGGGATTTAGCTCAGTGGCATAACCACCTGCCTTGCATACAGTCGTGAGTTCGATCCCCAGTACCAAAAAAAAAAAAAAAAAAAAGAATAAAAAAACCTATATTACACCACTCTGCTTAGATAGAACTTATTCTGTCCCAGTTTGTATACAAGCACTAGATCTGAGAGCACAGACAGCTATCCCAAAAATACCAGGATATAACACAGTAATCATCTTTAATTTCCTATTGACTTAATCTGGATCCCTGTATAACTTATACTGCTATATCATGACTGATCTTAGTTTAACCTGATTTGTTTGATTGCTGTTTGTTATTGACAGGTTTTATTCAAAACTATTGGTTGATAGTATCAAGTTTGAGAATATAGCCAACTATACTGAAAATGACAGTGATTTACTACGATACCCATTCTGGTTTGATTACTACCTGTTTTTGTAGTTCTACACTATCTACAAAGTTGTGTTTCTATTAATGCTGTTATGTACTGATATATTCAGTAATACTATATCTGATGATATAGCCAATTCTATTGATGAAAACAAGAGACAACACAGTAACCATGATAGAACTCCTTGAACAGCAGTGTTATATGTCTTTTTAGTTTTACGTGTCTATAGGAATATGTTTTGTTCTGTCCTGCTTTGTTCTGTTTCTCCCTCTAATATAGAAAGGATAGAAATACATGTTAAGACTCATGCTTGCGTAAAACCTGTAAACAGTTTACGAGAACTGATCTTACGACACATGATGAAATGAACAAATACTTTGAAGGAAAAAAAGGCATAGCAGTACCCAGTGCTGACTCCGGGGTGTCATGATGTGAAACCCAGCAATCTATTATTCTTTGTTCAGAGTGATTAATGAAGATATGGATAAATGCGTGTATGTTTAAGAGTATAGGATTGATAACCATATTACTAAGTTTTTATTAGTTGAACAGAATTATTTGCAGTCTCACTGTTTGAATTCCCATTTATATGTTCCACTTTTGTATCTTGAGCGACTGTTTGTAAGAGGATAATATGTAAACATCAACAAGTGACTTATTACTGTTTTTTTTTTCTTTGAAAGTATGTATTATTTCTACATGTTTTCTGTTTTGTCTTTCTTTAAATAAAAATTTTTTTAAAAAGAAGATGCTAATAAGAAAGACTGGGCACCTGCCCTTCTCATCCTCCATAGGTTCACTGTAGACCCACAGATAAATGTACTTACCCCCATGTCAAGTTGGGACTGCAGGAGTATCACAGAGTCATAGGTACATTTGGCATGGGAGTGGAGTGAAGTACATCATTAGAACTCACTCAGCATAATATATGCAGCTATGTCCTGTGATCCTCTCAGATAACTAAACTACACTTGATAGAAGTGACCAGTCATTGGTAAAAGTAACTAAGAACGCCAATCTGTCAATCTTGCTTCATATTTTCTATCTTAGTACAGTGTTAAGGAAAGCCTTCCTAATGGGCATTATGAAACACATTTGGGAGGCTGCTATGGTTGATACATTGTGTCAACTTGAGCAGTTTACAAATTTAACTAAGAGATTCACAGGGGAGCCAGGATTCTTTGTTGTAAGTATCTGAGTATCTGTATCCTGTGGAAGAGAAGGGCACAGAGATTTTGTGAGTGCTACATCTCCTTTGGGGGTTTGGGGAGGTATCCTGCTTACAATATAAGTGAGGAAAAGAGCGGGCTACTGCCTTGAAGTATTGCCATGCCACCCTGCCTTGGGGCCAGCTGATAATGAACTGAAACTTCCACAAACTAAGCTAAATTTCCTTCTTTCATTTGGGGTGCAGGGTATATTGTCCCAGCAATGAGAGAAAAGTAACCAAGACAGAGGCTGAGGTAGGTGGATCACCGTGAGTTCAAGGCCAGCCTGGGCTAGAGTGAGTTCAACTACATATCAACTACATAGTGAGACCTTGTTATGTTTGTTTGTTTTAAAAAAAAAAAAAAAAAAGCCTTCCCTACCTTCAGTTTATAAATACATTCAACTTTTTTTTTTTTTTTTTTTTAGTCCATCTGTGCACTTTTCTTTCTTTGGTTGGTTGGTTTTTTGAGACAGAGTCTTACAGTATGCTATGAGCTGGCCTTAAACTAGCCGTGTAGCCCAGACTGGCCTCGAATTCGTGATCCTCCTTCCTCAGTCTCCCAAGTGCTGAAATGGTAGATGTATGCCACCATGCCTGGCTAGGTTTTCCTATTTTACATTTAAATATTGTGTCCTTTTGGAATTGGTTTTTGAAATAATAAATGAGGTAGAAGGTCAGTCCTCCCCATCCCAAAGAACTGGGCAGATGTCCCAAATCCATTTACTGAATAACTCATCTTCCTCCATTGATTTGAAGTGTTTCCTTTATATTATGCTGCATGGGTACTTACACTTGGGTGATTATTGGCTATTTTGTTTCACTGACTCACTTGTCTGCTGTTATACCAGTCCTAAGTCCTTTTAACTATTATGTCATTGTACGTTTTAGTACGAGTGATGATAGGGTAAAATCCCTCTTGGCCACAAGTCAGAATTGGCCTGGCTACCCTCACATGTTTATTCTTTTCATTGTTTGGTGTTTGTTTGTTTGTTTTACCGGGAATCAAACTCAAGACTTGCCAGGCAGGCACTGTGCCACTGAGCTGTATCCCCAGCTTTTCATTGTTCTTTAGAGTATTTTGTCAATTCCTTCAAAAATCCTTACTAAGATATAACTCAAATTGACTAGATATATGGATTGATTTATACAGAACCAATGTTTTGTGTACTATTCTTAGTAATTTAAGTTGTGCATGCTTTGCAATTTGAGTTTTTCCATGCAGACCCTAAACATTTCTTCTTTCTCCCCCAAACCATTTTGTGTGTCATCGGTATTGCTACAGAGCTCTTTTCTTTTTTTACATCTAAAGATTGTAGTTGCTCATTTTTTGGTGGTTAATTTTACCTGTTTTTTTCTTAGAATGTGTCCCCTGCTGCCTCTCTACAGCCTCCATGCCCACCCCCTCTCCCACACTGACTGCAGCCACTCCTGGGAGCAAGAAGCACCCATGGGCAGCAGCGCAGGCCAACTAACCATTTTCATGCTTTTAGAGGTCACTACCTGTGCTCAGTGTATGGGGCACGGCTGATGGTACCAGCTGGCCGGGGGCTTATCGTGGTCATCTCCTCCCCAGGGGGTCTGCAGTACCTATTCAACACCGCCTATGGTGTGGGCAAAGCTGCGGTAAGGACCCAGTCATGTAGGGGTTAGGAAGTATAGCATACTAGTGGTACTTATAGCTCGGGAGGTCCAGTCCCCAGTGGACAGGTTGGGAAGGCTGGCTGGCCCACATCTCTCCCTCGGCCCTGTCCATGGACAGTTCCTTTCTTGGGCTACCCTTGTTCTGCCAGAGTAGGTATCAAATGGAAAGGAGGGCAACAGAGACCCCAGAGATCCTGGGAAGGGCAGGCCCTGAGGCATCCCCACTGGCAGCAGGGAGGGTAGAGGACGAAGGTGATATGGCCAGGTATCCTGGCTCTCATTCTGCATTCTGTGCCTCCACAGTGCGACAGACTGGCTGCTGACTGTGCCCACGAGCTGCGGTGCCATGGAGTCAGCTATGTGTCTCTGTGGCCAGGAATGGTGCAGACAGAACTGCTGCAGGATTATATGGCAAAAGAGGAGCAAACTAAGGATCCCAGGTTCAGTCAGGTTAGCAAGGGGAGGGCAAGGAAAATAAGGAGAATGCAGAGGAATTAGCCTCTCCACCTTCAGTATCAAGAGTGACTATTCCCACTTCTCATGCGCTGACTAGAGCAGCATGCACAGGGCTAAGCACTGTGCACACATAATTTTAATTTTGTAAGGCAGATAATATCTCCATTTTATAGACAGTGAAACTGAATCCCAAATAGAATAAGAAACTCGTTCCAGGGCTGAAGACAGAGCCCAGTAGTAGAGCATTTAGCATGTGCAGGCCTTTGATTTAGTCCCCAGCACTGAAGAAAAGAAAGGAGGATAGACATGGATAGACAAACTCGTTCCAAATCGTACATGGTAAGGCTGTCTGCCGCTGGAGCCCGTGTACTCAACCCTGGCACTGAAATAGCCCTGAAGGTCCAGATGCTAGTTAGCACTATCAAATCTCCACATAGGAGAGGCAGCAGGTTCTGGGGTATAGTACAGGACTGAAATGTGGGGAGGAGTGGCTGTGGTATCTTCTGAGACACTGGGTCCTATAGGTCCCGCATGAGGTCTTTGGCCTCTCTTTCTCCTGGAACAGAATCAGTAGAGGGGAGAAGTTTAGGCAGTGCTCTTGGAATTAACCTTTTATTTCTCATCCTGTTTTTCAGTTCAAAAAACTTTTCTCAGCATCAGAAACCACAGAAATGAGTGGCAAATGTGTGGTGGCACTGGCAACAGGTGAAGATATTGGGACCACCTGGTAACAAGAAAGGGCATGGAGGATCCATAGGATAGTGGCACCCAGTATCCAGTTTTGGTTTGGGAGGTGGTTCAGAAATTCTCCCAAGTTCTCTCTGGCTTTTGGAAGCTCAGAGGGTCAAGATTCCCTGTGTGAAGTTTGCACATTTGGCTTCTGGGAATGAGGTGAAGAAAACAGTTTTCCAGGGTTCCTTGCCTGTCTCAGTCTCAGCCCACTGAGCCCAAACCTTGTCACTCTGCACCATTTCCACACTCACCCTCTCTAACTGTATGTGTGTTGCAGACCCCAACATCCTGAAGCTGAGCGGGAAGGTGCTGCCATCTTGTGACCTTGCTCGACGCTATGGCCTAAAAGATGTGGACGGTAAGAGCTCTGACCCAGCAGCCAGCCTTGACTGCTGTTCCTTCAATCCCCTGCCCATGCCTTCCCCTCGGTATCTTCAACCAAGGTTGGGATGAGGAGTGAAAAAGGATCTGATCTTCCTGTTTCTCCTCCTGTTGTCCCCAGGCCGCCCTGTCTATGACTACTTGTCTGTGCGCTCTGCCCTCCAGCATGTCTCCCACCTGAGCTGGTTGGCCTCCTGGTTGCCTGGCTTCCTTCGCGTGCCCAAGTGGCTTATCACACTCTATACCAGCAAGTTCTGACAACCTGGCCCAGTGTCAGTGCTGTTTCTCTGCCCACTTGGGCTTGGTCATTGGACCTATATCTGTGGAACAAAGCAGCCTTGTTCACCTACTAATGCCTTTGGTTTCTGCTGGGCCTGTGTGGTGAGTTCTGAGGTCCTTCAGAGAACCCTCTGTGTGCCTGAGTTTTCTTTGTCCTTACTCTCCACTTTTTGTTTCAGTATCCAAAAATGCACTGGAGGCTAATAAAGGTTCTTCTTTCCCCTTCAATGTGTTTGCGAGTGCTGACTCTGCTTGGAAACATACAGTAAATACTTGTGGAAAAGACACAAAGATTCATGCGTAGGTTCTCAAAGGCTGTGTTCATAGGACAAGGCCCCTTTCCTTAACCCTGTTCCTGCTCTTCCCTACAACTCTATTTCTTGTGCCCTCACAGGAAGCACAGTCCTTCCATGACTAGGAATACCCAGGCTCGCTATGATTTCACACATCACTCCACCATCTCTTCAGGAATGCCTGCTGCTCTAGCTGGGCCCAAGGGTAGATTCCTTGCTATGTATGATTTCCTGGAACTGAGGTAGAAGGTACTATGTGAATCCAAATGAAAGAGAACTGGCTGATGGCACTGACATACTCCCGTGCTTCCTCATGCCGTGGTGTCACCTCAATTGCTTTCCTCCCAGCTAATTGCATGATCCTTCTGGGCTACCTTGCCTGCTCAGCAACTGGCTACACTGCCACCCAGTGCACAGTGGCTTCGGGAGGCCAAGGGAAGTTCTCCAAGAGCCACAGGTGTCAGTCACGAAAGCACACTAAAGCAGGCATCAGGCTCAGAAATGGGAAAAAGAGTGTGAGGATCTGGGCAGACACTGGCACAGTCAGCTATAGAAACTTAAACAGAGGGCTGGCGTGATTTAGAGATTTATATTGAAGCAAGCTCGCTGGACTCAGGTGTGGGCCGTTGGAGACCACCCAGTACCAGTATTGCCAGGGACCTGATGGCAGTAGTGGTGAGAGCTCAGGAGATACTGTGGGAGGTAACATGTACAGACTGGGAGCTGGGCTGGTGCAGAACTGCTGGGTTATCTTGGCGTGGGGACCATGAGACCAGCAGCAGGCATGGAAAGAATGTGAATAGTAAAGGAGAAGCCAACTTGCCCTGAATTAGTACTAATAAGACACTGGGCCTGGCTGAGATGCAACCCACCCTCACTGGAACAAACCAAAATGCTTGTTTGGTCCCTGGAAGGTGACTAATCCTCCAGAAGGAAGTGATGGAGATGAACTTCTTGACATTTTTTTTAAGGGAATAAAACAAAGCAAAATAGAACAAAACAGATCAGAGCAAAACAATGCAAATAACACAGGATTGGATTACATTTTTAATCTGCTTTTCGGAAGTAGCACATTTACATGGTCCAAAATCTAACAGGCTTGGAGGGTTACAGTGAAAATTCTCCCATCCCTGCCCGTTAGTGCCCAGTTCCCAACCCAAAGGCAGTCAGCACTACCACACAGAGCCCACACCAGTACAGCAAATATTGAAAGAACAGAGCTGACTGTGAAAGCTGGCCTTTGTCCACCTGCAGCATTATTTTCCAGTTTCTAAGGCCTGTTCTAGCTTTGTGTTCCACCTCTAGGCAAGGCAGTGGTCCTGGGCCCAGAGACCTGGCCTCGCACAGGTCCTTATGCAGCTGTTCCTAGCAGGAGGGTAAAAGTCTGTGATGGCTTGAGGGGAGAATAAGAGCCTTGAAAGGCTGCTGTGAAGGCCTAAAAGAAAACAGCCCAAGGGCCCAGCCCAGGCCCAGTTTCCACAGCAGCAGACCTCACACCAGGACTGTGAGATGCACATATTGAAGAGGTTGTTCTAGAACAATCACCTAAGGGTCAGGAGAGGCAAATCGAGGCAGACGTAGAGCCTCTGCCCCAGTAAAGAGCTACATTTTCTCTTTCCCCATTCCTACTTCTTCCCACCCGCAGCCTCCAAAGACTAACAGTGTCTAAAGTGTCACGCATGAAGCTGGTCCCTTTGTTGTTTGGCCATTCCTTTATAGTGCCCCGCAGTGACCTCAGAAGTCACTGTGCTGTAGCCCCTCTCCATCACCTGAGTCCCTGATCCTCACCCATCCCATCCACAAAGCTGCTCCTCCCGTCTGCCTCCTTCTGCCTCCATCCTCTCAGCCCTCCCATCTCCCCCTGCTCACTGTGATCCACAGTCTCCTCATCGGCCCTCCTCCACTGGCCCCTCTACTGGAATCTTGTCTCCAACCTCCCATCTTACAGTGCCCAGCCCTGGGCTGGGAGGGTCAGACGTGTACAGGCAAGCCTGTGAGACCTAGGTCCAACTTTCAAGAATGTTCTCAGAGCACCACAGTAAGACCCAGGGTAGGGTCACCACAGCCAAGCTTCTCTCCAAGGAACCTTGTTCCTTTCACATCTCACCTTCCTACAGGGTATCAACTTTCTGACCAGTGCCCTTCTCCATCTAATCCCACCTCCCACCTGTAGGGAGCCAAGAGGCCTGGTCCATCTCAGTCCATCCTGATTCCCTGCCTGAAACCCTTCATAGCCAGATGCCCAACACACACACACACACACACACACAACACACACACACACACACACACACACACACACACACAAACTGTGGGTGCCTTCTCACAGCAGTCATACCCAGGGCTTCATACTGAACTGCAGAGGAGGCAGGATTCGCCCCAGGAGTGATCAGTGGCTAAGGAGCATCACAGGCTGGATCTTCTTGCCAGGTGGTATCAAACACAGCAGATCAGTTTTAAAGCAGTGAAAACATGTTCATTAACAATAAGGGAAGAGAGCCCTATTCCTGTGGGTACAGAGGTGACTTGGACGTTTTAAAGAGAGAATGGTGGTCCTCAGGGGAGTCAGAGTGTCTGTTAGCGCCTATCAAGTGAGGAGGTGTTGATGCACTCCTGCTTGTTAGGGAGAGATTCCAAAAGAAACCAGCAAAGCCTTAGTGTCCTGAGCATCCCCAGAGGGGCCTGTGCAAGGAGAGGCACAGTTGAGCAGCCAAACATTCTCAAGATTGTAGGTACTGAGAGAATTTATGTTTATTGAGCACCAGCAATGACCAAAACCCTCTACCTAGATCTTAATTCCATCTTTTCATCTGCCTATGAAATAAGTACCTTCTTACAACTGAGGAAACTGAGGCTCAGAAAAGTTGAGTCGCTGGCCCATGGTTGGGGAGTGAGGCAGGAAGTTTGCACGTTTGAGCCCAATGTGGCAAACCTAGCAAGATTCTGTCTCCAAAAGCGTGGGGCAGCTGTGAATGTAATACAGTGTTAGTTTCCCTGTTGACTCCCCAGTAACACAACAAAATAAAGTTGGTAACTTGACCAGGATTCAGGTCTTTCAACTACTGTAAAAGAGCCTGGATTCAATCAAATGTATATAACTCCAAGTGTAAGCTCTTTCTCTGCTTCAAGCTGCCTCTGCTGCTGTGTGCTTGTTTGGTTTTGGCTTTGGATGGCCTTTTTGTTTTCAGCAAAGGGAGTGTTGGGGATGGGCAGAGTGGTGAAAACATTCCAGAGTTTACTCACCACAAGGACTTCCTGGGCAAATTCAGTCTTGCCTTTCTCTGCATTCAAACACACTTCTCCACACCTTTGGTAGCTCTGTTCTATTCTCTCCAATACCACTCATTCCTCTTCCTCATCTCTGACCCCCTTCCAAGGCATCCACGGTCCCAATCTCAACCTTCTAGAAGCTTCTCCTGATTCCTTCTGCCCTTGTTCTTTCTCCCTGCTGAGGAGCCTCTTCTTTTGACATTCACTTAGGGCTCAGACTAGCACTAGAACCCTTAATGTCATTATCCATTTGCTAGTAAAATGAGAATCCCCACCCTGGGCCAGCTCTGGGTTTTGGGTCCTTGTCCACCTCCTCCCCCTGCCCTGTTGCTGCCTCCCACACACGCAGAGCCTTGACCCCTGCAGCACAGAACAGATAGTGCTGAGTCACCCAAGGAACCCACTAGTGAGGACTTTCACCTTCCCTCCCTGGAGGCAGGCGGGTTGGATAGCCTGTGGCTGTCTCTGTGTCACAGGACTGACCCTATGAGAACTCACTGCTTCCTTAGTGTCCATCAGCATTTGGTATGAGTCCCGCACACCATTCTCAGCCTTAAGCCACTTTCCCAGTGACCTGGCATTTATAGAGGACTTTCCAGCAGGGCCGTCAACTGTGGGAGCCATGGGAGCCTCTTAGGGTGATGCCAGGCCCTTCCTATCCTCCCCCACCACACACACACACACCCAGTGTTGTACGCAGGAGCCAAGCTCAAGCCTGAGTCATGACTGGGTACACAGGGGACACGGGCACAGCTTGGCTTCTGTCAGCAATTCCAGACATTCTCCTGTTTACACTGAATTCCAAGCTTGCACACCACTCCCTGTCCACTCCCTTCCTCTGCCACCAGGCCAGACTGTGAGGACTAGAATGTGTCCACCCCTGACTGACTCACCTGACTTATGTTCCCTGCCCTACCTGAGTTCCCCAAATCCTCTTAACCCTTCTCCCTCTCAGCAGGGTACACCCTATCTGCTCTGATACCCACGGCTCATCATTCATTCACTCGTTCCCTGGGCTCCCTCCAGCACCAGCTGTTTGAATGCACAGTTTAATTTTCCTCGGGCATCTAGGATTCCCTGAAATCAACCATGATATTTACTTCTATAGCATCTTTCTCCCCAGACAGACTCTCAGCTCCATGTGAGGAAGGCCCTTGTCTGTCTTCACTATCACTTCGGGATCCTGAGCTGTGCTGAGGCCCAGTGGATACCAGTTGATGAGTGACATAAATGCTTACTGAGCAAACATGGTGTGGGCGCCTTGCTACATGAAGGGAAATGCAGCCAAATTAGTCCCCTTGGCTAGGTCATGGCAAGAGCAGAAGTGGGGAGCTGCATCCCATGCGACAATGAGCTACAGTGCAAGTCTGCAGGACCCAGTGCTGAGAGGTACAGAGGAGGCACAAGCCCAGCTGCGCCTCCTGGCCCACTCTGGGCTGCCTTGCTCCAGGAACACTGCCCCACCCTCAGATAGGGCAGCTCCCATTTACATGCACAACCCTTCTCTCTGATGACCTTTATCCATTTCCTAATAAACGTGATTTTTTCTTATGTGATTATTTCTGTCATCCAGACATACTAGACAGCCCTACTCTAGGCTGTATACTCCAGGAGGGCAGGAGCCATGACTGTCTCATTCACTGCTGTAGCCCCTGTGCCTAGAATAGGCAAGCACTGGGAAACTCAGTCACTGAAGAATGAATGAAAGAAGGACTGAGTCCTCCCCCAAGAGGTAGGTCCCTGCTCCTGTGGCAGATCCCTGTCTCCTATGTTTACCTGTCAGCCAGAGCACCCATCCTTGCCAAGACCCCATACCACAGTCTCACCTTGTTCTATGGCTTCTTTCTCATTTGACACAGATCTTTAGAGCTTCTGCTTCTGGGTACTAACATTGTATATTCTCTAAACTGAGTGCAGAGCCAGGTATGGTGATGCACATCTGTAATCCTAACACTCTGTCAGGCTGAGGCAGAAAGATTGCAAATTCAAACCCAGTCTGGGCAATTTAAGAACTTAACCAAACTGTCCAAAAAATTCTTTTAAACTAAAATATTAAACAGGGCTGGAGATGTAGCTTATAGGGAAGTCTCTGGTTCAATCCCCAGTACGAAAGAGACACAAAATCCTGAATATGATGGAGCCGCCTGGAGTTGTACAGGGTTCCCTTCCAGCCCACTGCCAGGCAGTACATTTCTTGACCATATTCCCAGCTCCACCAGTGCTCTGAGCAATTTTAAGGCAACAGATTGTATTTACAACCACCATACAGTGTCTCGCTCCTGTAATAGAGACTCTAGTTCTGGCTCAAGAAGTTTTTCCAGCTTTTCAGTCCTATTTCCTGGTTTCTTTTCCTTCATCTCTTTCCCCAGAATCATCAACCTGACTCAGTACTCACCACACCCTAGGTAGAATAAGTGTTCGTGGGGACTTTCCCTCTGGGGCCCTCCTGTCTTTTAGCCCAACCCTGTTCTCTACCCTTTGGCAGCCGGGACGTGTGCTATGGGCACAAAATGGTACCATTGGTCATTAACTAATTTCCTCATTCCACTTCATAAGGAATTGGGATGCAGGGAAGAGAGAAAGAGTCTAAGCACCCCATCACGTACCCAAGAAATGCCTGGACTCTGAGGGAACGGACAGTATACAGGATGTCTTGGGCACTGGGTCACTTTGTTGGCCCATCCCAAGAATCAGAATCTTGCAGAATTTCAAGGTAGGAAGATTCTGGTCCTCAAAGACCAGTACTAGAGGATTCTAATTTCTTACAAAGTGGTTAACTAAGAAATTCTTGATTGCCTTTCATGATGTTGAGCTCATCACCACTAACTGAGATCCATTTCAACTTTGGGCAGTTTAATTATTTAGAAAATTTCATAGTATGTCTACATCCACTCACTTGTTCTTTTCTCTCAAGGGATGCAGAATCAGTCTGTTTCTGTTCCAGAGCTTTGGAGACTTTTATTATCTGCCCCTTGAGTCTTTTCTTCCCGTTTAGCACCCCCATATCCTTCTTCTGGTAATGGGTTCTTCTCACCATTCTGTTTTTTCCCTCTAGACTCTGCAGTTTGTTCCTGTCCCTCTTTAAATGGACTAAACAGTCTCACCAGGATCTGGCTATCACTGAGAGGGGAGCCCATGAACCCAGTCACATTAGTGCTTTCAGGAAATCACAGGGTCACCACCCTATACCAACTAGAAGCCCCAATCTCCACGTACTGACACTAGCCTACTTCCCACATATTTGCTTTTGAGCAAATGATTGAGGACCAAAAATAGGACTGGCTCTCTCCCTGTTTAATATCTTCTGGTCAAATCTTTCCCAAGACCCCAGCCAGATCCCATCATTCAGTATTTCTCCCAACTATAAACTGACATTCTTCTGTTATGAGAACGGCACCTATGTGCTGATCCAGCATGTCATGGAGAAAGATGCTGCCACCAGGGACTTTCTTTTCAGGTTGATAAAGACACATTAGTCAATATTGGTTGAAGACAAGTATACTACCAGTTGTATCTACTATCCATCATTCCACCCACGACTCGCCCTCTTGTTGATAAGTACATCCTGACAGAGCTGATGAGCACCAAAATTAATCATTCAGAAACCTGATTCTGAGTCTAACTCCACAGCCAGTGTGTGAGACTTTACGTCACAGGCTTTTTTGGCTTCTGAGAATTCAATTCCTCCCTCCTGATGTCCTGTTCTGTGGTACGGAAGTTTACCGAAAAAGAATCAGGAAGCTGGGGGCAAAGGAAGATCCCTGTTGCAAGAGATAAGCATTGGGCACTTCCCCTGTGCTTTCACTCTGCCCTCATTGCTGCGGGAATCTGTACTCCTCAGCTCTTATACTTTCTTTTCCTTTGCAAAGATGTGAGTGTGGAGCCTCCAGCTTCCCAACATTTGATTTCCTCTAAGTCCTCAGGAAGCCCCTCTCATCCAAACTGTCTTTAAACATCCATCTAGCTGGGAGTGGCGGCAAACACTTGTCAGTTACTATATTTTAGAATCTATAGCAGAAAGATTGCAGGTTTGAGGCCAGCTTGAGCAACTTAGTGCTGTCTCAAAATAAAAAAAATAGAAGATAATTTTTCATCTTCGGTAGGATGTAGCTCAGTGTTAGAGCGCCCCTAGGTTTGATTCTCAGTATTGCAAATAATTAATGTTAATAATTAATTAAATAAATTTTGAAAACCAAACACCCATCACTTGAAAACTGCTGAAATCTGTGAGGCCTGTGTTCTTTCTGCTTACTCCCTGCTTCTGGAAGAAAGGTAGCCCTCCCTCCAACACATCCATTCCCATCTTCCCAGAACTTTCCAGTTCTTCCTTCCTCACTTCCTTTCTTGGCTGGTTCAAGGAGTGGTATGTAAGGCCAAGCTGGAGGGAATGTGAGTGGGACTTTGTCTTCTGGGTCAGACAGCTTGGGCACTGTCACCTATGAGCATGCAACCTTGGGCAGATGTTGGTTTCCTGCCATAAAGACTGTATTTAGTCACTCCTATTTCTCATTAATAAAGGTTTCAAGAACACAGAAACTCTCTTCTTGTCTTGTCAATTTCTCCCTTTGTTCCTCACTAAGATGATACCACCCTGTGCTCCCCAGCCTTGCCCTCAGTGTGACTCTAACCAAGCTTGCTGCGGGTTCCCTCGTCCTCCTCCCCCTTAAGCACCCATTCACCACTGGTGTGTAATTACTACCTGCACACGCTGACACCCACACTGACCTCCTCTGCCCTGACCTCCAGGCATCTCTCCAGGCAAATAGTTCTTATTGCCTTGGGACATCTCCACATCAAACTGAAGTGCTGTGTTAGAAGTGGCCCTTTCTATTCACACAGCCTTCCTTCACTACCACATTCCAAGACCTCTGTGGAAACCACAAATTCTTAAATCTCTCCTCTTTATAATCTGCTAGGCTAACTAAAAGTGGCCATTGTCCCTGCAGCTCACTCCCACCTGCTACCCAGTCCTGCCTATTATTTTCAGAAATAGCCCTTTTCCCTTCCCATCCTCAGTGTACAACCTTTCCTTTAGAGCCACAGGGACGAGGATCTGGGTACCACATTCTACTTAAAGATCCCTTTAGCAATTTTAAGGAGGCTTTTAAGCCCTTTGCTATTTGCCTTCACACTGTATTTCCAGTTCCCCTACTAACCCCCTTCAGCCACTCTCCAGCTAGGGAATTTTATACCAGGAGAATCAGAGCTATATTGCTTATGATTTGCACATTTTTAGTATATACAGATGTTACTCTCCATTGACAAGTTTTACAAGAACAATAAAGGAAGCATCAGAACTTTAAGGAGAACATTATAAATCATAATTCTCACCAGGTATAAAATAAGTGCCTTATGAATCACCTGAGTCCAGGTGAGTTGCCCCTTTATGGGCCCCCACAGCCCTGGTCTAACTCTAGTTTACATATTTCATCTTACCCATGAGAATTGCCCTGCCCAATTCTTCTTTTAAGAGAATAAAATAAAACAGAACAAAACAGTTAGAACAATAATAGATTTCAAAAATGAGACAGAAATTCCCCACAGTTATTATATTCTCTAAATAGATACCCAGACTACTAGCATTATACCTGCAGAGTCAGTTAAACAATACAAGCAGTAAGGTGGTTTTTTTTTTTAACTTAAGTTGCTAGCATTGCGGCCTGTGTTCCTCCGAATCAGCCCATTGCTGGAGGAAGGGGGTGGCTCTTCTTGTCTTCTGATCTGCACACTGGCTGGCTTGCAAGAGGGCACAGGTTGGCTTCTTGATTTTCCTCCTGCCAAATTCTTGCATAAACCATGGAACTATTAAATTTGAACTAACTAAAATTAAACAAAATTGAAAATTCATAAACCAGCTTGGTGGTGCATGTCTATAATCCCAGAACTCAAGAGGCTGAGGCAGGAGGATTGCCATGAGTTTGAGACCAGCCTAAGATACATAGTTATTCCAAGGACAGCCTAAACTACATAGTGACACCCTGTCTAAAAAAAGAACAAAAAAACACAACTCCTCAATCACACAATCCACATTCAAATGTCTAATGGCTGTAGAGAGATAGCAACCACTGTATTGTATGGCACAGATGTTGAACATTTTTCCATTGTAGTGGCAAGTTTTATTGGAAAGTGATCCACTAAATAATAAGCTCCAAGAAGGCAGAGAAAATGGGTTTTGTCCAGAAGTGGGTCTCTGGCATCTAGCAAGCTGTGATGTCCAGTTCTGTTGCTAAATATCAAGTGACTGAATGAATATACTCAGTGCCACATCCTTCACATGAGGCAGCAATATCTCTAGTGTCTACCCCCTGCTTCCTCCTCCAGACCAGGGCTGCTAGTTCAGCCTTGATGGGGTGCTGACCCAAGGCTCGTGGTCTCTGCCTACTCAGTCCTCCAGGATGTGTGTGTGTGTGTGTGTGTGTGTGTGTGTGTGTGTGTGTGTGTAGCAAGTATTAATAAAAGTTTCAGAGGAAGAGGCAGACAATGTGAAAAACACCAGGGCTTCAGGGATCAAGAAGCTCAAATTGGGCCTCTGGCATTGGCCACCTTCAGCCATGAAACAGTTACTTAGGTTTTGGTTTGAATTGTGGTGGTTCCTTCCCAGCTCTGTGACTTTGGGCTAGCTACTCAATTTTTGTAAACTCACTGTATGCACTATTTTCATATTTTAAGACATAGGTAATGTCACCTACCTCACTGGATAGTGAGCATCTTAAATAAGCTATCCGGAGCTCAGCTGATAATCCTTGCTTGTACCTTTCTCCAGGCAGGAGACATTTCTCAAACATCATCTAGACCAGGACTTCTGACACCTGCACAGTTTGCCCTTATCTCACAGAGGAGGCTAAATATGACTTCTGACAGCCCTTTTTGGCTTTAAGCAAGATGCTTGTTATTCAATCCATTGCTCTTATCTCCAAAAACACCTAGCTCAGCTTCTGTCTCTGCCAGCCAGTTAAATCTGTTTGGCTTTCTCCTCCTCCACGTCATGCTGCGTGCTGGAAATGCCCTGCTGGCTACCTCTTCTTTCCAGAGCCCAGCCCCTTCCTTATCAAATGCAGATATTTTTCATGAGACTCACTTCCTCCCTTAAGCCTTCCTGACTCAACCTTCCCAGTTTCAAGATTGCTAATCACTAGAAAACACGCCATGCTTACCTCAGCCTTCATTTACCCCACCCCTTTCTTTCTCCCTCAGTGGCATGATGTAACAGTGTACCTGGAAAACTGCACTTGTGTGCATCTGTGTTCCAAGTATCTGGTTGCATGTGTAAGGGTGTATCAAGGAGGAAGTGAGAATAGATGATAGCTAAAAAGAAAAAGCAGGTGGTGAGGTTAGAAGACTGGGTCATCTTTGGCCACTGTGTAGGTGGCCCTCAACAAATTGCTTAATCTTTCTTTCTCCTTTTTTGGGACCAGGGATTAAACTCTCAACCTTGCACTTGCCAGGCAAGTGCTTGTGCCACTGAGCTAAATTCCTGGCTGGCTGGCTGGCTGGCTTGCTTGCAAGCTTCTTTCTATCTTTTTTCTTTTTTGTGGTACTGGGTATTAAGCTCAGAGCCTTTAGAATAAACTATACTTCAAGTCTTTTTTTATTTTTTATTTTGAGGCAGTATCTTACTAAGTTGCTAAAATGCCCAGGCTGTATTCAAACTTACAATACTCCTGCATCAGCCTCCAAGATATTACAGGCTTATAACACCATTGCCAGCAATTTAATTTTTGTAAACCTCAGTTTTCTTGAATGTTCATCATAAAGGTTAGAAACAATGATGATGTTTATTATTGTTGTTACCATTACTGTTTACTAAGCCCCCTTACTAGATGTAGTGATCATTTTAAACAACTTATAGAAATTATTTATGTAATCATAACTTCAACTCAAGCTGCTAGGCAATGTTTTCCCCATGTTACTACTGAAGAAACACACACAGAGACATCTCAGCACAGGGTGAGCAATTCGCCCCCCAGTCTCAGAGCAAGTAAGAGGCCACACCAGGATTCACACCAAGCATTCATCTCCAAAGTTCTTAATCCTGCTGCTGCCACCTGCCAGCATAGTCCCCTATCTATGCAATGCTTTCATCACAATGTCTGGCACAAAGACAGCAATAAGTGAGTAACTCTTCCCTCCGCGGGAATGCAAGTACAAATGACCAGGAAAAGTGATTCTTTTCCTTCTTGTAGAACCTAGAAAAGAGTGGGGTATATAGGGAATATATTTTCAGAGCCTGAGACATGGAAGAAATATAAAGACTTAAATCCATATTTCTTACTCATATGTGAGTTTTAAATATACACACACTTCACAGCCACTTAACATCATACAGCCAAGTGTAATGATATATGCCTGTATATATACCTATAGTCCCAGCTACCTAGGAATCTGACGCAGAAGCATCACTTGAGCTTAGGAATTTGTGGCCAGCCTGGGCTATATAGCAAGCTAAAGGCCAGCCTAGACTATATATCAAGACTCTATTTCAAAATCAATTTCTTGTAAAACCTCCTCTCTCTCTCTCTGTCTCTCTGTTTCTCTCTCTCCCCTCTGTCTCTCTGGGTCTCTGTCTCTCTCTCCCCTCTCTCTGTCTCTGTCTCCATCTCTGTCTCTGATTCTCTATTTCTGAACTACATGAAGGCTCCAGCAGCAGACAATGATTCTAAAACTGGTCCAGGCCACATGATTATCCATTCAATTCCTAGATACTGACCACACTCAACATTAAGCAAGCCAAGCCAGCCCTTACTATGTGATACTTTGTTCATTCATTCAAAAAACTACTAAGAATTGAGGTCTTGAACTCACTACATAGCCCAGGTTGTCCTGAACTCATAGCATCCTCCTGCCTCAGCCTTCTAAGTGCTGGGATTACAGGCATGTGCCACCACACACAGCTGGAGATACAAATTGGGTGTCATCAGCTTATAGGTGTAATTAAAAAGCATGAGTATGGATGAAGTCACCCAAAGAAAGTATAAGGCCAGAAGGTTTGTGGGACAGGATAGAGCTCTGAGGAGCTCTAGTTCCTCCAACAAAGGTCCTTAACCCCCAGGGTCTGTTAGGAACCAAGCCACACAGCATGAAGTAAGCAGTGAGTGACAAAGTGAAGCTTCATCTGTGTTTACAGTTGCTCCCGGTGGCTCACATCACTGCCTGAGCTCCACCTCCCATCACATCGGTGGCAGCATTAGATTCTCATAGGAGCAAAAATCCTGCAGTGAACTGCCCATGTGAGGGATCCAGGTTATACTTTCTTTATGAGAATCTAATGCCTGGTGGTCTGAGGTAAAGCTGAGTCTGCAATGCTTTAGCAGAGATATCCGACTGCACAGAGACCATAATAAATTAATTATATCTAGACTCATATCAAAATCCTATCAGTGACAATTTAGCTGCATCTGGTGCAAGATTTATAGTGGCCAATGAGTTAGTATACTTCAACTGTATGGCTGAATCTGGTCACAGGCTTTAAGTCAGAATCTGACACTTATTTTAGTCCACACATGACCTACTTATTATTTTATTTACCACTTCCATCTGTACCTTTTTCCTGTACTACGTACTTGTCTCTGTCACAGTTTTGGTAATTTCAAAACTATTGTTAGCCAAAATGAGTAAAAACCAGACATCACTGGAGAGCTTCTTAGAAAAAGGGAAAAGACAAAGATGAGACAGCAGAAGACACTTGTTGTCAATAACAAAAATCTGTACTTAAGAGAAAATACCAAGAATCCTATTTAAATTATGAGTTCATTGCAATAGATAATTCAGTCTCTAAGCCCTCATTGTATAATATGTGGTGACTGACTGCTGTGGTTTATGTTTGGATGGCTGCTCAAGCCTCATGCAGTCATGGAGGCAGCTGACTCTAGTGTTTGTGATTGGTTTGTTGTCTAGTGCTGGGATTGGTGCTGTGAGTGCTGAACCTGCCCAGGGACAGGTAGCCGGCATACTTTTTGAGGAGGAAGGAGATCTGCTTGGCCCCTTTTTGCTCATCACTTGTAGTTACCATAAATAGCTGCCCCTTAGCCATGCCACCCTGCCTTGGAGTCAGCTGAGTATGGACTGAAACCTCCAAAATCTCTAAGCTTAATAAGCCTTTCCTTCCTTCATTTTGAGTGTCAAGTGTTTTGTCCTACTAATAAGAGAAAAGGAACCAAAACACTGACTATGCAATGAAGCATGAAACCTTTAAAACTGCTTTGCCACATGGCGATCAGGTATCCTGCATTAAAAGACAAGCCTTTGTCTTTTTCAAAAGAAAATAAACGTGAACAGAAGCAATTTTTTAGACAGGCTCTTGCTATGTAGTTCGGATTGGCCTTCTACTCACTATGTAGTCAAGGCTGGCCTTGAGCTCCCAGTGCTCCTCCGGCCTTAGCCTCCCAAGTTCTGGGATCACGCACATATGCCACCACATCTGGCTAGAAACACAAGTAATTATTGAATGCTACCACTTCATCAAATGTGTCTGCAATAAGGGCATAATTTTTAGTGGCTAACTGCATTGCTAAAGCTAGGAGCCTTTTACTATTGTTAGAGTTGATCCTACCTGTTGCTAAGGACATTTGTAGCACATGTTCCTCTTTTGGTTAGCACTGCAACTAAACAAACTGATGAAATAGCAGAGGATATTGAGACACACTTGTTGGAGGATTAATGAATCATTGTGGCATGCAATCCAGGTTGACAAGTTCACTGATATTGATAACAACGATGCTTGCTTTTATAATATATTTTTCAGGAGGATGTGCAATAAGCTATATTATATGCATTTTTGTTGCCAACCAATGCCGGAGAGCATCTATTCAAGTACTTGACTGATTATCTATAAAATTGTAAAATTGAATTGGCCAATTTGTGTCAATATACAAATGGACAAAAAGGCTGCCATGACTGGACAGTTTTCTGGTTTTACTGCTAAAGCCAAAAAAGGACTTCTGAATGTGAGTCTACAAACTATGTCATCTCGGGAGAAATTCTGGTTAGCCAAAACAATGTCATCTGGATTTAACGATATTTTGCTCAGTGAGATTCAAATTATCAACCTGTTTGTGCAATAAGCCAGGTAAATCAATTTTGTCTATGCTAGAAGATCAGCTACTTGAAAGTGCAAATGACAGTGGTCTTAAAAGTATGTTTGAGACAACTTCAAATCTCTGTACACTCTGGATTAAAACCATGGCAGAATATGCTGAGATTTGCCACAAAACACTAAAAAACCTGTTTCCATTCCCAGTAGCCTACCTTCCTGAAGCAGGTTTGTCTGGAGTGACAAATTGAGATTATGGCCTAGACTGGCTATAAACAACACTCATCCGGTATCACTGTCTCCCACCACCATCCCCAGATGGGTCCTTAAGAAGGTTTCAAGAAAAAGGTGCTTAAGAAGCTTCCACTGAGTCTGCATTAGGGAGACTTGCAGAATTATTATGTATTACAATGTAATAATAGTAGAAATAAAGTTTACAATCAATGTAATGAGCTTGAAGCATCCTGAAATTATCCCCTCATCCTGGTTTGTGAAAAAATTGTTTTCCACAAAACCGATCCCTGGTGCCAAAAAAAGTTGGGAATTTCTGCCTCCAACTTCAACCCAAACTGAATTAAGAGTCAGAAATGTTCATGATCTCCCAGAAATAGTGTACAGTGAAAAGCAGTGAGCAATAAGACCTAGATGTCGGCAACATTTAGGGACAAGGAAGTAAGTCACTAGTCTCAAAGCTGCAGAGGACAGAGTACCAGAACAGGAAATGCATCCGTTAGATGCGACAGCTCGGAAGTGGCGGTTGTGGTCGGAGTAAGGTCAAGGGAGTAGTGAGGATTTGGGCTCTGGGTGTTGCAGAAATCTCTTCAACTAGATTGCAGTTTGAGAGGACCGGGTCGGTTCACTGCTCGGCAACAGTTGCACGTGCGCAGTAGCACACACGCAGCGCTAAAAGGGACTAGGCTTTTTCAGGCGCACGCGCCTTCTCCACAGCTGTCACCTCTCCAAGTCTGCAGAGGGCGCTGCATCTCAGTGAGCCAGGGAGTGAAACCGCTCTAGCCAGCGGCCAGGCTTGGTGGTGGGTGCCGCTGCTCGGCTTCCCCTTTACCTCCTCCCAGCGCAGGTGGGTCCGCCCGAAGGGCGGGGGAGCTAGGATTCCCGGCAGCCGTGGGGCAGACTAGCAGCTGCAGTCTTTTGATCGTAGAGCGGTCTCTGTGGCTCAGGCGCCCCGGCTCGGAATGTGGCCCTGGCAGACCGGGCTATGGGGAGGACTGTGCGGGTGGAGATCCAAATCTTGGGGAGCGCCTCCTTAGGGACGCGCGATGCCTTTGTCCCGGGACCCCCTCATATCCCAGGGGTCTCAGTCTAGGGCCGCGTATGGCTTCCGGGGAAACACCCTGGGGCGGAGCTAGTGGGGCAGGGCCACGTGATTGACACCTCTTTTCCCAGACTTGAAGGAATATCACTGGACCCCTCTCTTGTCCTGAACGCTGAGCCAGCACCATGGTGAGAACCCTGAGCCCAACCTCACTTCGTTTTGCCCACGCCCATGTCCCATATCAGGACTGTGCCTCCCCCGCCCAACATGAACCTGGGACTCTCGGTGTGTGTGTGTGTGTGTGTGTGTGTGTGTGTGTGTGTGTGTGGAAGCAACCTGCCTGCATTCTTCCAATTTACCCATCCCTGTAGCATGGGCGCCTGAAAGTGAAGACATCAGAAGAGCAGGCAGAGGCCAAAAGGTTAGAGCGGGAGCAGAAGCTGAAGCTCTACCAGTCAGCTACCCAAGCTGTCTTTCAGAAGGTGGGGACCCTCGGATTTGTAGCCCCACCTCAGTGGTTCCCTCAGTATAGCCCCATCCCAAGTGATTCCCTCAGTATAGCCCCATCCCAAATGGTTCCCTCAGTATAGCTCAGAGGCAAGAGTTGGAGCCTACAGTCAAATTGCCTAGATCCATATCTAGGTTCTATCATTTCTATCTGTGTGACCTTGATCAAGTTGCTGAATCACTTTGGGCCTCAGTTTATCTGTAAAGAGGAGTTAATAATTATACCTACTACAAGAGAGTATCATGGAGCTTAAATGAGAGAATACCTGTAAAGTCATAGTGCTTTGCATAGTGTCTGTTGTACATAGTGGAATTCACAGTGGAGAATGTTACTCTGCAACCTATCTTCTCAGCGCCAAGCTGGTGAGCTGGATGAGTCAGTACTGGAACTAACAAGCCAGATTTTGGGAGCCAATCCTGATTTTGCTACCCTCTGGAACTGCCGGCGAGAGGTGCTCCAGCAACTGGAGGCCCAGAAGTACGTAGGGACTCAGGATCTCAGGGAGACCACCCTTGCCTTGCCCCTGCTGTGCTTGGGTCCAGGGTTGAAGGAGGAATGGACAGCCAAGGGCAGAGGGTGCTGGGAAGTTGGTACAGAAAGTGGTAGGTGAGCTGAGGTGGGTGTTGGAGACCTAGAACCCCCTGTCCTTCTGGGTACAGGTCTCCTGAGGAGTTAGCTTCTCTGGTGAAAGCAGAACTGGTCTTCCTCGAGAGCTGCCTGCGTGTGAACCCTAAGTCCTATGGAACCTGGCACCACCGATGTTGGCTGCTGGGCCGCCTGCCTGAGCCCAACTGGGCCAGAGAACTGGAGTTGTGTGCTCGCTTCCTTGAGGTGGATGAACGAAACTGTATGTGCCCAAGTTTCTGTCTCCATAGCCCTCAGGTGCCCTATAGCCTGGTACTGGGGACTCAGGAAGGTCTGGTGTGGGGAGAGATGTCCCAGATGGACCAGCTTGTGCTGGTGCTGAAAGAGGTGATAGAATAAAATGCAGTAAGATGATTATAGAGATTCTCAGGGCTTGTGAGTACCAGTAAGGTAGCTCAGTTTTACCCTGTTTCTGAGATATGCTGTCACCTCTCCCTCCAGTTCATTGCTGGGACTATCGGCGGTTTGTGGCCACACAGGCAGCTGTGCCTCCTGCAGAGGAGTTAGCCTTCACTGATAGTCTCATCACTCGAAACTTTTCCAACTATTCTTCCTGGCATTATCGCTCCTGCCTTTTGCCCCAGCTGCACCCTCAGCCAGACTCTGGCCCACAGGGACGCCTCCCTGAAAGTGTGCTGCTCAAAGGTAAGCAAGGCCAGAGGGTCCAGGAGAGGATTCTGCTGTGGTGCCTTTCTAGCCCCATGATGCCTACCTGTCCCTTTTCCTGAACCTATCTTTTGTGTTCATTGAACACTTCATGCCTGATTTGGGGGTGAATATGACTCAGTTCCTGTTTGCAGGCACCTCAGGTGTCTGATGGGGAACATAAAACTGACATGTGCAGCCCCTGTGCAAGGCCAGGAATAGATGAGGTTAAGGGCTAAAGGTACTTGAGAATGGGCTGGGTCGTTTGGGTGACCAGAAACCATCAGCATGTTGACCAAAGCCCTTTCCTCCTCGACCACTGCAGAGCTGGAGTTGGTACAGAATGCCTTCTTCACTGACCCCAATGATCAGAGTGCCTGGTTCTATCACCGCTGGCTCCTGGGTCGAGGTAAAGCAATAGGAGAAGAGGCTGGTGTTTGGGAATTGGAATGAAAGATTTAAGGACATCTGTGTCTCCCTATAGCTGACCCCCAAGATGCTCTGCGCTGCCTACATGTGAGCCGGGATGAGGCCTGTCTGACCATCTCCTTCTCTCGGCCTCTTCTAGTGAGTCTCGTGGCTTTTGCTGAAGAGCATCATGGAGTTGTGGACGTGAGACTGAAATATCTGATGGATTTGTCTTTTTTTCTTTTGCCAGGTGGGCTCTGGGACAGAGACCTTGTTGCTCATGGCTGATGAGTCACCCCTGGTTGTGGAATGGAGGACCCCAGATGGCAGGAACCGGCCCAGCCATGTCTGGGTATCCCAGGAGTCATGGGGCAGAAATGAGGGCCTGGGGCAGACACATGGTGGAATAGTTAGGAAAGTGGTGAGGCCAGGGCATTTCCTTGACCCAGTGCTCCCAGCTTTGTGACCTGCCTGCTGGCTCTCTCAGTGACCAGTTGCCCCAGCATACATTTCGTGTTATTTGGACAGCAGGCGATGCCCAGAAGGAATGTGTGCTTTTTAAAGGTGAGGCATCCTGCAGTCCCCACCCCTGCAGCAGCCCCCACACCCATCTCCTCCCACTACGTGCCCTCTCCCTTAGGCCGCCAGGAGGCCTGGTGCCGGGACTCGGCCACTGATGAGCAACTATTCAGGTAATGACAAGGAAACATAGACAAGGATAAAGGCTCTGAACTTGGCATCAGGCAATCGGGACAGGAGGCTTGGGCCTAGGGAACATGGTCTCAGATTAAATGTTGGGGATGACCGATATCCCAGGGCTATAGGCATCACCTTCTCTGTGCCTCCCACCCTCAGGTGTGAGCTGTCAGTGGAAAAGTCCACAGTACTGCAGTCTGAGCTCAAATCCTGTAAGGAGCTACAGGAGCTGGAGCCTGAGAATAAATGTAAGGTCCATTTCCCAAACAGTCCCTCTAAGGTAGCCCCTTGAGAGCAGTAAGGGTCTCACAAGGATGGAAATAGAAGATGATCCCAGAGATAGCCCCATTTCCTGCCCTTCCTCAGGGTGTCTGCTCACCATCATCCTCCTGATGCGGGCGCTGGACCCACTCCTATATGAGAAGGAGACTTTGCAGTACTTCCAGACCCTCAAGGCAAGTAGGGCCTGTGGGAGCAGCCCAGGGGAGGCCACGGAGACAAGCAGGCAGCTGATGTACATAACTGCCCGGCCCGGCCCACCCCACCAGGCTGTGGATCCTATGCGAGCTGCCTACCTGGATGACCTGCGCAGCAAGTTCTTGCTGGAGAACAGCGTGCTCAAGATGGAGTACGCAGAGGTGCGAGTGCTTCACTTGGCTCACAAGGTATGGACTACTGTGTGTGTCTTCTCTTAGACCTCGCTCCCAGCCTCATCTCAGATCCCCTATCCAGAATGATCACCTTCCCTCCAGCCTGCTGTCTTCCAGGCCCTACTTTCGGGCACTTGACCCATCATTCTTCTTGTCCCCCAGCTTCTAATCCTAAATCACCAGGGCCTCCTCGTGCTGCCCCTTCCCCTGGGCTGGTGACATCTTCTTTTTCAGAGTATCCCTTCACCCACCCCTGCCACATTCCCATGGTTCTCATATGGAGCATACGTCCCAAAATCTAAAGTGCAAATCTTTTCTGGAAATTTGTGATAAGCTTTCCAGGCTCCACTTTTTCTGTTTCCAGTCCTTCCCACCACACCAGTTTTATCACATCACTGCAGCCCACCTCTCCTCCTGGAAAGTCACTCCCTGACTCCTAACTCTGGTTCACTTGAGCACCTGTCACTGTCCTCTGTCCCGTCCCACCTCCAGGCTGCCTCCTCCCCACTCCTACTGGTCCCACCTCTATCCCTGCATTCCCTGTCTGTCCCATGTCCCTGGCTTGTGGAATATACTGCTGACAGCTGTAAGCATCCTACCTGCCACCATCCTCTCTCCAGGGGCCCGTGTGCAAAACAGAGGGCAGTGGCTAAAGACCCACTTCCAGATCTTTCTGGGTATCTCATTCTTCTCCCACTCCTAGGATCTGACAATGCTCTGCCATCTGGAACAGCTGCTCTTGGTCACCCATCTTGACCTGTCACACAATCGTCTCCGAGCCCTACCCCCTGCCCTGGCTGCTCTGCGCTGCCTGATGGTAAAACATTCATTCCTCCATTGCTGGCCTTTTCTCCTTCCTCCACCTCAGAAGTCCACCTAATCTACATCGATATCCAGGACTTCTTAGCCCCTACCTTCCCTAATACAGAGACTGACCCTTCAAGCCCTGCCATGCACTATAAGCTGATTGCACTGGGCCCCTCCATTGCTTATATCAAGCACAGAATGACAGCTACCTGCTTGGCCTTGTGCCACCCTAACTCTTGTCCCCAGGTGCTTCAGGCCAACGATAATTCCATCAAGTCCCTGGATGGCGTGGCTAATCTGCCCCAGCTTCGGGAACTGTCACTCTACAACAACTGTATCCTTCCTTCTGGCTGCCCTGCGGACGGCACATAGAGTAAAGTGCCGGCCACAAAGGGACAAACCGCAGACACAGACAGAGTTCCACCCTGAGGTGGGAGGGACCCTGGGGCTCTGTCACTGTGAGCCAGGGGAGATGATAGCCTGAGACTCTGAAGGTGTCATTAACTTGAACTGTAGAGTATATAACTTCCTTAAGCTAGAGTTCACAAACTGGAAAACTGTAGCTGTTTCTGGGAACCACATAGTATTATGAAAAATCAGAAAGTTTCATATTTGAAAAAAAAACTTGGAACTGTGATTTCTCTTTTTAAAATTAGAAGTCAGCAAAACCTTTGACTTGTATGTCAGCCCCTGGTCATTGCTGAATTGTGAGGCCCTCCTTGCACCAGGCTAGATTTCTACTTTGCTGCAGTGTCCACTACTCTTTCTGGCTTCCACCAGCACACCTGGCCTGCCTCATGTGCTTCCCCTAGCCCCCATGGGCAGGTGTTTGTATTTGTAGGTGAAGTGTAGGATATGTTCATCAAGCAGTCATCCAAGCAGCAGTGCCCAGTGCCCAGCTGTTGAGGGTCCCCAGGAGCAAATGGGTGATGGGAATAGGGACCTGTGGAACTTTCCTTAACTCTCAGCCCAAGGCCTTCAGCAGGCTGCAGTGCTCCAATCTCTTGCCTCCTGCCCCAGGCTGGTCTTCCTCGACTTGCAGGGCAATCCACTGTGCCAAGAAGCAGGCATCTCAGAGCACCTGGCCAAACTGTTGCCTTCAGTTAATAGCATCCTAACCTAAGAGGCCCTGCCCTCTACCCTTGCCCTTTTAACTTATTGGGACTGAATAAAGAATGGAGAAGCCACCTCAGGCTGCCAAGCTGCTGTCACCAGCTTCACTAAGTCACTATCCCCGTTACTACCTACACGTTTTAAGAAAAGGAAGGGAAGATACTTGGAGTATGACTCTGCTTTCATTTGCACCTCTGTGGCCTGCTGCTCCCTATTATGGAGAGCTAAAGTCTTCATGTTTGGGGCAGAATTCAGGGCTAAAGCTCCATATGAGTAACAATGTCTGGTTTAGGGTTGGGACTAGCCCCAGGTTTCAGGGGATAAGGATTGGAATCAGGTTCAGGTTTGGGCTGAGCTATTATTTGTAAGTCTCACCAAGGGTCATAAAAGTTTCTCCTGTGATGCCTGCCCTTTTTAGATGCCCTCTCTACTCCTGGCTCCCGGTCATCACAACTGAGAGGGCTCAGGCACTGTGTTCCAGGAAGAGCAGGGGAGGGGACCCTTGCTCCACCCTGTTGTAACAACAGTATCAGTCCAGGTGAACAGCAGTTGAAAAGCCCTGGGAATACTTAATCCTGTTTGATCCTCACATGCTCTTGGGAGTGAGACAATTTAGCAAAAAGCCGCTGTTGAGACTCGCCCAAGGTGCTGAGCTCTTAGGGGGGCCGAAGTCATCTACACCTTGTTAATACTTTAGTATCATTTTCTTGCTTATTAATATGAAAGAGAGGCAGAGGCCTGTGCCCAGCTCCCTGATGTATTGAGCTAAATGTCTGTTCCTACTGCCAACTCATGCACCTTGTCCTAACTTTCAAAGATCATGAGTTGTCAGGCCTTCAGGAGAGGAAAAAGGGAGTGGCTCAGGGGTTAAGGCACTGAGTCAAATTTGGCTGGGTGGGGAAAGAGAAAGATTGAAATGAGAGAGTGCGTGTGTGTGACAAATGCATTTTCCTGGTTCTGTGGATTCTGCCCGGGCCCATGTGTGTTCACAGACATCCGGCCACTCAGGGCCGTGCCCCTTCCTGTATCCCAGGTATTGCCCAACAGCTCCACAACAAAGACTTTTATCTAAACTGCCTCATACTGGGCTGGAATTTTGTGTGTGCTGAGGGTATTGGAGGTAGAACAGCTCCTCCAGTTCTGGGGATGACAGAAGAAAAAGTGTGGGTATAAACTCCCCACCAGGTCCTGAAACCTTTTTGCCCCCACTCCCAAGGCACATGCCTGCCTGATACAACTCCGAACAGCCTCTCCTCAAGTCTGCCTCCTCCAATTTTCACTGTCTTCTGCTCAGGAGCCTGGGCAGAGCTGGGACACCAGAAGGTTGGAAAAAGAAGCACCTGGCTATTGGGCCAAATAACGAGGCCCTTGGGAGACCTCCCAGAAAATGCTTGGCTCCCCCTCTGCTTTGAGGTTATCTCAGTGTCATCTCTGTCTCCCAGAGCCAGGGGTGGAGTTAGCAAGCACTTAGGGTAGGTTCCTGGAGCTAGTTGGTCCGGATTCCCAAGAAGAATTTCAGGTTGGAGAAGAAGAAGCCTCAGCTCTCGCTGACCAGGCACTACTCTCAGAGAAGGAGATATGCCGATAGCCTGAGTGGAGAGCCTGTTCCCATCCAAGCCTGAGTTCAAGTTTCCTATCCAGTTCCCATCCAAGCCTGAGTTCAAGGACCCCCACAGGTTGGGAGGAGATAAGATACTGCTTTTACTCTGACTCCCTAATCCCAAGAATGAGAGATGCAAGAAACTGAGGAGTAGCTCACTCATGCAGGGATGCTGGGGCTGTGGACCAGCTGTAGGAAGGAGAAATGTGGGGAGAGGGGTGTCAGAAGATCAGGTAGAGCCAGCTTGTCAGGGACTGGCTGGTGGAGCCAGTCTGAGGTCCTGGCTGCTGATGTCACCAGTCTGCAGCCTGAGATACTGGGACCTCCCTGGTAGAATAAGTTCCAGGACCAGGTCTGTGCACAGAGTTTCACAGGACCAGGCTAAGCCTGGGTCGCAGGAGAGCTTGGCAGCAGGGGCCAAGGGATTTGTTGCCCCACTGCTCTGTACATGCTCTGCACATGCTGGCAAGAATCAGCCTGCTATAAAATTCATCACACCTGTGACCCACCAAAGCCTCCTTTTCACCCTAACCTCAAACCTGTCAGGTCTGGGCCCCACCCCCTTTCCCTAGCATCATCTTGGTTCCTAGAAAGGGGTAAAGAGGTGGGGCCAGTCCCCCAGAGTTCAGGCCTCTTCCTGAAGGGGATGGAGCAACCAGCTTCTCCTTCTGCCTAGCAGCTCAGCCCCGCCCTCCCTCCCTCCCCTCATAAACTACTTGCCTGGCCCAGCCCACACCTTCCACTTGAGCGACGGTGTCCAGCCCGTCCCTTCTGTCGCATCAGTTCCTACCTGTTCTGCTCCGGCCCCAGGACTCAGCGCTACCATTGCCAACACCACTGCCAGGTGAGAGGCGCTGCAGTGATAAGCCTCAATAGATGGGCATCACTGTCAGACTGCACGCCAGGATCCCGCCCCAGAAAGAAGCACGGGGCAGCAGGCACCAACCAGTCGGCTGGGTGGGGATGCAGGTCTACCAGGGCTCAATGTGGGCTCCCAGCACCAGTGGAGCCCCAGCTCCTGCCAGCCTCTGTGAGGTTCTCCAAAGACACCAGGCCACCCTGCTCCCCACCTATCTTATGTGAAACCTGGAGTGGGATGACTACCAGATGGGTTTTAGAAGCTGTCTTTGTGGTGGCCTACACTAAGGAGCTGCAGGTGGAAGGACCAGGATGCGGCACCCAGTGCTCTGGTCTGTGGACTGGAACTTCAGGCTAAGAGGAGTCACTCGGGTTCTTGAGTCGCCTTCTCCACTGGGCATGTATTTTTTGGATTTGGTTGGGTGAGTGGGGAAGCAAGGCTTTTCTAAGGTGAGAGAATCTCTAGGTGCATGGATATCTGTGGCTTGAGGTTGTACTGTCTCAGTATCTGGCTGGGACCAATTCTGCTGTTTGGATGGATGGTTTTGTGGTGGTCTGACAGGGTGATCAGGCTCCCCTGCCTCTTCTAACAGGCATGATGGACGGTCCTCGATCAGACATGGGCCGCTGGGGTGGGAACCCCTTGCAGCCCCCCACCACACCTTCTCCAGAGCCCCAGCCAGACAGAGACCGAGACCGCTATCGAGACCTAGACCCAGACCGAGACCGCCGCTCCCGCCGAGGAGGGGCCCGTTCCTTCTGGGCTCGCTGCTGCGGCTGCTGCTCTTGCCGGAATAGGGAAGATGATGACTGGGGACCTGAGCCTTCTGGCTCCAGGGGTTCCAGAAATCGAGGGTCCAGGAATCGAAGACCTGAATCCCGGGGCAGTGGTGTGAATGCAGCAGGTGATGGCACCATCCGAGGTAAGGCCAGCGGTCCACTTCAGCTGAGAGGTAGAAGCCTGAATGAGACCTGAGGCCTATCCTGGTATCCAGGAGGCTGGGAAGCTAACGGGGGAGGTCTAAGCTCTTTGAGGGGACTTTGCTGACCCTGGGATGTGGCCTTGCAGAGGGCATGCTGGTGGTGACCGGTGTGGATTTGCTGAGCTCACGTTCAGATCAGAACCGTCGTGAACACCACACTGATGAGTTTGAGTATGATGAGCTGATTGTGCGCCGTGGGCAGCCTTTCCAGTTGGTCCTCTTCCTGAACCGACCCTATGAGTCCTCCGACCGTATTGCCCTTGAGCTGCTCATTGGTGAGTGGCACCTGGAAAGGAAGGGTGGAGATCTCAGATTGATGGGGTGGGGGCTGGCATCAGAACTCAGAGAGATCTTTGGCTTCTCCTACCCACTGCTTACCTCTGCCAGATAAAGCAGGTGCAAGTGTCCCAAGGGGTGCGTCTCCGAGAAGGTCTTGGTGACACAGTCTCCCATGCTCATTCTCTTCCTCAATCCTCAGGGCAGCATCTGTGTGACGGTACTTCCTCAGTAGGGCCAACCTCAGTGTGCCTCAGCCTCAGTGTGCTCTTCTTCAGAGTGCAGTTGGTTCTCTTCCTCTCTCTCTGTTTCCTTTCTTCCCTCCCTCTCTCCCTCCTCCTCTTTCCGCTTCTCTCTCTCTCCCTCTCTCCGGCTCTGACTGTATCTCTGTCCCATGGCCTAAGGCAGGTGCCTCCCTGGCTGTGTTGCTTGGTGACCCTTGGCTGCCCAGGCTAGTGATTATGCAGCTGCCCGGGACAGGCAATTCCTCTTACCCTTTGATTAGAGCCTAACCTGACCCACCTCAACCTCTAATTTCCCAGATACCCCCACTATCTGCACCAAGGATGCTCTGGGCTATGGAAGCTGTAGGCTCAGAAAGCAGACAGGGTTGGCATTCAGTATCTGGACTGATTTTTTCTACAAGACAGGGGGATTTGTACCAACCAAGGTGGCTCTGCACTGGGATGGACAGGCAGGCAGGCAAAAGGTGACAATGGCCCTAGTGTCCCCTCCCAGCCTCTAACTTCAGTGTCAGGCAAACAGGTTTGGGATGTTGAACTGGGGAGCTGCCCTAACATGTGGGGCAACCATCAGGCAGACACGGTGCTGCTCTGAGGGAGATTATCAGAGATTGAAACGCTAACCCAATGCAGGAATACATACACACATTGGCTCATAGACATTTTGGGTGGAGCTGGGAAAAGTCTAAGCCTACGTCCTCCCTCTCAAGTGAGAACTCACTTGTTTATTTCTTCACTCTAGGAAACAACCCTGAGGTGGGCAAGGGCACCCACGTGATCATCCCAGTGGACAAAGGAGGAAGTGGGGGCTGGAAGGCCCATGTGACCAAGGCCAGTGGGCAGAATCTGAATCTGCGAGTCCACACCTCTCCCAGTGCCATCATTGGCAAGTTTCAATTCACAGTCCGAACACGCTGTGAGGCTGGGGAGTTCCAACTTCCTTTTGACCCTCAAAATGAGATCTATATTCTCTTCAACCCCTGGTGCCCAGGTAAGCCAGCTAGGGTCAGGAGCAGAGAGTGGGCAAGAGGGAAGGGCAGGTCTGGGATCTGACTGGGTGCCAGGCCATAGAAGAAGCCATTCTTCCATTGTCCAGCTGGGGGGGCTTGGACCCAGTATGGGAAGGTGGCCCACTTCATCTCCCCAGAGAAAGGATCCAGGCTATGGCCAGCCTCCTCTCACTATCTCTGCCATGCTCCCTACATCCTTCCTGAGAGCAGTCCCGTCAGGCTGAAGTTATCCCCATTTTCTTCTGTGAACTTCAATTCTACAGACCTCCCAAGTAGTAGCTAGGGCCCAGGATGAGTGTGGAGGGAACTACCTATGTGTTTTCTGGGGACACAGAGGACATCGTGTACGTGGATCATGAGGACTGGCGGCAGGAGTATGTCTTAAATGAGTCTGGGAGAATTTACTATGGAACTGAAGCACAGATTGGTGAACGGACCTGGAACTACGGCCAGGTATGGCTGGCCAGGGTCACATGACCGAGGGGACTCGGAGGGTGGAGCGGGCTGCTGGCTTGAGCTCTGTCGAACTGAGCTGTGGTCACCTCTGCCCTTTCTCCTCCCAGTTTGACCACGGGGTGCTGGATGCCTGTTTGTACATCCTAGATCGACGGGGGATGCCATATGGAGGTCGTGGGGATCCTGTCAGTGTCTCCAGGGTCATCTCTGCTATGGTGAGCACCCTGTGTCTTCAAGTCCTGCTCAGTGTCCTCCTGCTGCCTCCCCTCACCCCCTGACCACTTATTTTATCCTTTCTGGATTTCTTCAATACCCACAATGCTATCTCTGTCCTTTAAAGGGTACAGAAAAGGGGTTCACACCTCCTCTTTTTCTCTCCCTTACTTGCCCCCATTTTACTTGCCCTGGCTCTTGTCCCAGCTCTTGTGGAATGTAGGGCCAAACCCAAAACTTGGCACACCCAAGATTCACATTCCTATGTCAGATAGTGGGGGGGTGGGTAATGCAGTTCAGGAGACAGGTGGGTGGGGTCAGGCTAATCCTGCGGCATTTAGGATTGAGGGCTGGTTGGGGGGTCAGAGAATGTGAGGCTGGGGGTCCTGCCAGATCCTGAGTCCCTTTCCCACCTCACCCCACTGCATCTTGTCCCGGGCAGGTAAACTCCCTGGATGACAATGGAGTCCTCATTGGGAACTGGTCTGGCGATTACTCCCGAGGCACCAACCCTTCGGCGTGGGTTGGCAGCGTGGAGATCCTGCTTAGCTACCTACGCACGGGCTATTCTGTCCCCTATGGCCAGTGTTGGGTCTTTGCTGGTGTGACCACAACAGGTAGTAGGGGACTGTGAAGGGCATGGTCTAGGCCCCATGAGGAGGAGGGAGGGAAGCCAGGCTCCATTTTCACTTGGCCCAGCCCAGTTCTGGCTATAGCACAGGGTGCAAGCAAGGGTGGATGGTAAGCTGGCCTTAATTATCATTAATTATTGTTAGCAATAATTAAGAGAGATGCCTAAGGGAGAGGAGGAAGAAGCAACAGGCAGGCCTGAGCCAGACAGGTGGCCCGGCTTTCCCTAACCCCAAGTGCTTTCTGGTTGAAAACCCTCTTGGACACCATGGCCTCTGACTCTGTATACCATGTTGATTGGCAGCTTCAGATGCCCTTTTTCCATGGTATCCTTGATCTGACATCTCACTTGCCCCCCACCTCATCCCCTGACCCTCAACTCTGGTTTCTCCACAGTATTGCGATGCCTGGGCCTAGCCACACGTACTGTCACCAACTTCAACTCTGCACATGACACCGACACGTCCCTCACTATGGACATCTACTTTGATGAGAACATGAAGCCACTTGAACATCTGAACCACGATTCTGTGTGGTGAGGCTGAGGCTGTCCCGTACTGTCTATATCTGCTGGGGGATGATGCTCTGAGGCCTAGATGTGGAGGGGGTCAGGGAAGGGGCTTAGGGAGGCATGGATGGGTGTCTCTGACCCAGTCCTTTCTCCCTGTCCACTCAGGAATTTCCACGTGTGGAACGACTGCTGGATGAAGAGGCCGGATCTGCCCTCAGGCTTTGATGGGTGGCAGGTGGTAGATGCCACACCTCAGGAGACTAGCAGTGGTAAGGCAGGCCCTGTCTGGTCCTAGACCTGGTGGTCCCCCTCCAGATCTCCCCCACCTGAGTACCCAATTCTTATGGGTCAAGGTGGGCCTAGGCCTGACACCCAAGTCCTTTAGTCCTAAGGTATTTTAAGTGGGCTTATCAACTAAACTTCCATTGGGCCATTTTATTTTCACCTTTTTACGCAACTATTTGTCTTAATTTTATTCATAAGGGTCAATTTTATTTGTTTATCATAGCTAATACACTCAAAATTCAAGATTCTAGAGCAGGCAAAGCGAGATCTCCTTCCTCCAACAAATCCACTATTCTTGCTTTTTTTCCCTTCACATCCTGGAGATAACTAAAGGCACTTTTAATTTATATATGTATTCTTAAGTTAAAAAGTCATAATTATAAATAATGCAAAAATAGCATATAATTGTATAACATAAAGTGTGAACACTTTCTGTTTTTTCTTCTTTCATCATTTTTTTGTTTGTTGTTTGCATTTTACTTTTTTTGTTGTCTTGGATTTGTTTTGATGCAGGGTCTTGCTATTAATCCAGCCTTAAACTCTATGCAGCCAAAAATAGCCTTGAATTTGCAGTCCTCCTGCTCCTCTCAAGTGCTAGAATTGCAGGCCAGCATAACCACACTGGCAAGATGAATTTTCGTTTAAGGTTCTCCTTTCTTTTTGGGAGCCCACTCCAGACCCAATAGATCATGAACCCAGAAGCGTGGGCATGCTAGGCAAGCACTCTACCCCTGAGCTACCTCCCTAGCCCCAGACCTACACTCTATACTTTTGGAAGTTTCAGCTGATAGTTCTGGAAACCTCCCAAGTCTGAGATATACTCTGTGCCCTGTGAGACACATGGAAATGGTGGCCTGCAGAGGCAGAGAGACTTCATCTGGGACCCAGAGCACTAGAATCAGAGCAAATCCAGTTCCACCTATCTCCTTGGTTGAAACACCCTGTGATTTTCACCAAGTTCCTTTCTGTTTGTTCCATTATTTCTATGAGTTAGATGTGTAGTATAGAAAAACCAAGGCTCAAGATTCAAAGAAAAAGAGCATTCCTTAAAACATAGCCCTTAAATGTAACCTGGGACATCATAACCTCTTAGCCTCTTATCTGTCTCTCTCTTTCTCCCTCTCTTTTTTCCTTGTCTCTTTTCTGTATCCACACATTTCTGCCAAAATGAGGCTTGTACACTCTGTTCAGCCCTTTCCAACCTTCACATTCCAGCCCAAGCACCCTGGACTGCCCTTCCTGCTGCTTCCAACCAGTCCCTCCCCAGTTCTGGCTCAGCCTACATTCACTCTCTGGTCTCTTCCCAAATACCTTCCTGTCAACCATGTGTGAGTTGTACAACCTAGTGATGTCTGTGAAATGAGAATCACCTGGCCCTGGCACTGGGGACTCTGAGCTCTAGCCCCTCTCTGAAGAGAGTTGGAGTAGATGGCAGGCAGCAGGCCCTGGGACCAGCCAAGCCAGGCCTTGACTCTGTCTTGATCACTTCTTAGATGAGATACCTTGCACCTTTGAGCTTTGCTGTCCTTGTGTATAACATAGGAATAATATATACCACATAAAAAGTATTAAGTAGGAAATCCTGTACTAGCCAGCATAGAGGACTAGCAGCATACCTGGAACATTGTGGCCATTTAGTAAATATTTAGCTCTTTCCACCTGTCTCATAAGATCCTGGCATCTACTTCCCTTCACTGACCCGTTTCCTTGTATGTAAAAGAGGCCATCACATTAGGTGTCATTAGGTTATTTTGTCAGACAGCTCTCACTTCCTGTCCACCCTCTTCTACATAACCTCCTTCTACTAGCCCATCTCCTCCAGGAAGCGCTCCTAAGTTCAATAAAGACAGTCTTTCCCCCATCCCCACACCCTGCTTGCCAGTAGAGAGGACTGAGTGGGTTGCAGAGTTGAGATGTTATTGTGGATCCTTCTGCAATGGCAGAGGTGGTGTCACTGTTCTCCCAGCCAGCCAGCAGAACCTCTGTAGGCCTTGGGCTGGTCCAGAAGAAGGATGAGGGTTGGCTAGGGGAGTCACAGACACTGGACATCTAGCTTCAGCTGGTGCAGAGAGTTTTCTTATGACTTATCAGGCCTACCGTTGTCCACAGGTTTGCCCCAATCCTGTCCTCTGGCACAGGTGACTGGGCTTAGGGAAGCTGACTGCTCGCTATTTTCCCTCCTGTGGATGGACTGAGTATCAGCTGGCCCTAGGTGTCTGAATGAGGACTGCTGGCCTTGTCCAGAGGCTATGAGCCAGTGGTGCAGGGCCTAGTAGATGGACTCTGAGCTGACCCTTTCAACTTCCTCACCTCTGCCCTGTCTCACTCCCTAGGCATCTTCTGCTGTGGCCCCTGCTCTGTGGAGTCCATCAAGAATGGCTTAGTCTACATGAAGTATGACACACCCTTCATTTTTGCTGAGGTGAGGGCTGGGCTCCAGGTGCCCCCTCAGGCCACCTGGAATGATCAGCGTATTGACTTCAGTCCTGGGTTCTCTGGTTCCAACTTCACCGCTGACTGACTAGCTCTGTGACCTTGGGCAAGTCACTCATTCTAGAGGCTGAGTTTCCTCAGCCGTAAAAAGGGGATAATAATGGCTGCCTTGCATCCTGCACTCAGGATCAAAAGAGATAATGGATATAAAACTGCTTCATAAGTCATAAAACCAGTGAATGAGCATAAGGGATTACTGTTATTAATGCCAAAATGTGCAGCAAGGAGCCTCCCAGACCAGCTTTGCCTCCCCACTCTGGCTTCATCTGGCCATAGTCTCCCAGATGGAACTTTGCAGGAAGTTCTCCAGCAGTGAACCTGGTTCTGCCCTGCAGCTCCAGGAATTGTCACAGGGTGGGGTTGGGTGAGTGACACAGTACTAGGGGGCCAAGCCACCTTCACACCTGGCTAACTCAGTCCTGCTCTCCTCTTCTCTCCAACAGGTGAACAGCGACAAGGTATACTGGCAGCGGCAGGAAGATGGCAGCTTCAAGATTGTGTATGTCGAGGAAAAGGCCATTGGCACGCTCATCGTCACAAAAGCTATCAGCTCCAACATGCGGGAGGACATCACTCACATCTATAAGCACCCAGAAGGTAGCATACCCCTAATCCAGCCAACCCCATGGCAAGTGTTTCCGATGAGCACTTGCCCACCCCAGTCAGTGCAGGGACCTCACCCCTGACTCTCAACCCTCAGGCTCAGAAGCAGAGCGGAAGGCAGTGGAGACCGCAGCTGCCCATGGCAGCAAGCCCAATGTATATGCCACCCGGGACTCTGCTGAGGACGTGGCCATGCAGGTGGAAGCACAGGATGCAGTGACGGGGCAGGATTTGACAGTCTCCGTGGTGCTGACAAATCGTGGCAGCAGTCAACGCACTGTGAAGCTGCACCTCTACCTCTCTGTCACCTACTATACTGGTGTCACTGGGTCCATCTTCAAAGAGAGCAAGAAGGAAGTGGCACTGGCACCAGGAGCTTGTAAGTGCTTCTTACCCTACCCTGACCCCTAGATGGCCAAGCTTCCAGGGCTCTTCCTTGGGGTAGATGAGACCCCGGAGCAATAGGAAGCACCCTGGGAGGCTTCATCTGGGGGAGTAAGCCTCAGTGACCTCATGCCACTTTCCTCCAGCGGACCAAGTGACTATGCCCGTGGCCTACAAGGAATATCGGCCCCACCTTGTGGATCAGGGAGCCATGCTGCTCAATGTGTCAGGCCATGTCAAGGAGAGTGGGCAGGTGCTGGCTAAGCAACACACCTTCCGTGTGCGCACCCCGGACCTCTCCCTCACGGTAAGCACAGCTTTCTGGGCATGAGGGGTGGCCAGTGGGCAGTAACCAGGAGCTAAGGGAAACTGGAGGAGAAGGGAGAGGGTGTTAAGCCAGAAGCAGGCCAGCCTGATGAGCCTATCTAGGAGAAAAAGTTTAAGGACCAGTTCTGGGCCCTTGGGCCTCCATTCCCTCATCTATAAAATAGGATCAAATGTCCCTGATTCTGTGTTAATTGTGGATTGGGTTGCAATTTCCCCCGTGATTTTTGAGAAGCCTTCAATCAGGATCAGAATATAAGATTTGGGAAATTTTGGGGCTGGGGATTTAGTTCAGTGGCATAAGCACCTGCCTTGCAAGCAGGCAGTCGTGAGTTCGATCCCCGGTACCAATAAAAAGGAAAAAGACAAAAAATTAAAAAATTAAAAAAAGATTTGGGAAATTTTGATGCTAAGTGTTCCCCCCTCAAGAACAGCATGCAGCCCCATGTGTTTAGCCAGGGTCTCTGATGGAAGGCTTGCATCTCTTTCAGTTACTGGGAGCAGCCGTGGTTGGCCAGGAGTGTGAAGTACAGATTATCTTCAAGAACCCTCTGCCCATTACCCTGACCAGTGTTGTCTTCCGGCTCGAGGGCTCCGGGTTACAGAGACCCAAAGTCCTCAATGTTGGGTAAGTCTGGCCTCTCCTGCATTGCTTCCCTCCCTTCCTCCAGGCCTGCTTTGGGCCCCAGCTTTACTTTCTTTCTGGGCCAGGACCCCACACAGCAGCATGGGACCAGCTAAGCAGTCTCCCCAACTTGTTCAGTTCAGTGCAGCTAGTGTTAGGGAGGCCAGCTGGGGCCTCACGCCATGCCCCATATTCATGTCCCATCTCATTGTCTAATTAGGGAGTGAAACTCCACATAAGAATCATTAGCAGATGATACTTGCCCAGCAGTGAAGAGCAAATCAGGCACTTTCAGGAGTAATATCTCACTTGGAAATCACTAAAGCCCTTCAGAGATTGTCATATGATTAAAAGTGAAGCTTTTTAACCCTAACAACTTAGGTTCAATTCCCAGTTCCATCACTCCTGACTAGGTCCCCTTGTACAAGGGATGTGACCCTTCTAAGTCTCAGTGTTCTCACCTGTGGAGGGGGGATACAATAGTACCTGGCGAAGGGTTGGTTAGTCCAGGGCATGACTGACAGTTAGTGTTCTGCCACTAGATGTTATTTTCGTTATTGCCATCATCAGATTGACAGATAAGGAAGCTGTGGCCATGTCTCACAAGTTCTTACAGCATATAGGGAGCAGAATGCTCTCTCCACTGTGGCACATACCACGAGGCTCTCCAGTGCTCCCTGTACGCTGTGATATATCACAAGGCAGCTGTCCTCAGTGACACTACGAAGGCCTCTGGCAGCTCAGACATTGGAGCTTGAAATCCCATACAGCCTGCTGGTCCTGCCAGAGACATCTCTCACCAGCACTTCCACCATGCTGGTAGGGGGCTCTACTGTCCTGTAGGGTCCTGAGACCAAACACCCCTCAGCACTCCCACTGGGCCACTGACTACACAGTCACCTGGAAATGAGGGGAAAAAAACACTATGCTGAGTGTCAGGACACCTATCCCCTCTCCTTAATTGGGTCTTTGTGTTAGTTCTTCCCCCATTTGAGGGTCCAGGTCTGGCTACTATAAATGAGAGTCAGATCATGGTCTCTCAAGGAAGGCCTTCCTTAGACATTTTGTGGCTCCTTGCTGCTGCTAACTCAGACCAGGGCATCCAGGACATTCAGAAACCTCAAGGGGACATCCCTGAGCTGTTGGCTCACAAGCATTAGATTCCAAGCTGGGTGTTACTTTGTCTCCCATTTGCACATCAAAGGCAGTGGTATGGAGTGGAACACATTATACAAGGTGTGCCGCCCCAGCACAGTGACTGGCCACGTAATAAACATTCCAGGACTTACTCCTCCAGATGACAGCTGTCACCATCAAAACAGTCCCAGGGAGTCTGCATGTCTGTCCCAAGTCCTTCTTGGGAATTTCCTTCAGAGCATGAATCATATTCTCTACAAACCCTTGGAGTGGGCAATTTCCCTTCTTGGGCTGTGGATTTGACTTTGAGAAAAAGCCTGAAGTCATTCAGCGCTAAGACTAAGTAACAAGGTAAACAAACAAGGAGGCTATCAGGTCCTTTTCATTCAGAGAGAGGTGTATCATGCTCACTTAGGCAGTACATACACAGAGATGAGAGGTACTGTGAGGGAGGATAGGTTGTGTGTCCGTGTGTGTGTGTGTGTGTGTGTGTGTGTGTGTGTGTGTGTAGTTTAAATGGATCTGTTTAAAAGTACAGGAGTTCTGTTTTGTTGTGTTTGAGACAAGGTTTCCCTATGTAGTTCAGGCTGACCTTGAACTCATGACGTAGCCCAAGGTGGCTTTGAATTTATGCCGATCCCCTCACATCAACCTCCCAAGTGCTAGAATTGCAGATGTGTGCCACCAAATGAAGTGCAAGAGTTTCTAAAATGTTTCAAGCTCTGTCAGCATGGCTGAATAAGTACCCAATTGAAGAGCACACCCCTAGGATGTCTGTGTTCCAGTGTGCATATCAGGAAGTTAGTTTCATTACCCACACACAGCTGCAGGATATTCCAGCTTTAGCAACTGACTTGTATGTGACTTCTGCTCAAAGGCAGAGATGTGACAAAAGCCTCACCTGACACTAAGTCCAGGTCAAGGAAAGAGCTTGACATTGCCAGCCAGAAGCTCAAAAGCCATTTCTATGGGTACAAGGTTAATTATTACACTGTAATTTCTGAAATATTATAATTAAATGGTATTTAAATACACTTTTGAAGGCTGTTGTGAGTCTAAACAACTGTTAACCTCATGTCTATGGAGAAATGGCCAAAAAATTAATGTAGATTTGTAATGATCCCAAATATAACCTATTAAGCTATAGACTTCATGTTAGACCTTCTAGCATGATATATACTCCTGCTTCCCCCCTTCAGACACTCAAAGGCACCTTCAAGGCCATCTGACCTCACCCCTTCATTTTAATTCACTTCCATTTTATAGACCAGAAAGTGAGAATGTAGAAGTTAAGTAACTTGTCATAAACCACATGTCTAACAAGCAGTAGAAGGCACAGACCAGCCCACAGAAACTTCTCAGAAGCAGACTGCAGGTACAAGGCCTTGGCCCACAGGGAACTCATCTTCAGAGTTAGGGATGTTGGCTCATTCCCTCAGAGGACTGTGCTGAACATACCAGCCAAAAAGCATTCAAAGTGGGATCTCAGTGAAGGCTTGGGTTGAGTAGGTACCAGAGATGAGGGTTTAGGCAAAGGAGGAAGGACAAAGTCCAGCAGGCACTGGCAGATGCAGTCCTACTCAGTGTGTAAAGCACAACGTGCAGATTGCTGGAGGAGCTCAGACAGGGCAAGGTTCCTTTCTTTAGGACGCCTTCACTGAGGAGGTGAGATGAGCCTGGCCTTGGAGGAGGTATTAGAGTGGCAGGTGGAGCTAGGTGCTCAGGCCAGGAAAGGCAGAGATGCAGAGCTGAGGAAAGAGGGGAGTTTGGGGAAGGGAAAGGCCTACCTGGCTAGTCTGCAGGAGAAATGCTACAGCGGCCATGCTGCTGTGCAGGCAGCAGGAGCCAAGTTGGATGAGCCTGTGCGACTGAGTTGGGGAGTACAGAGTTTATCCTGTAAGTGAAGCCAAGAGCTTATCCTGTAAGTGAAGCCAAGCCCTTGTAGGATTTAGTTTACATCACAGTGGTAAGACAAAGGAGACCCAAGAAGAAAATATGTGAACTCATGATTTCCAGAGAGGCAGCCCAGGAATGGATTTTCAAGGTTCCTAAGAAGACACTGTGTGTGTGTGTGTGTGTGTGACTCACAGGAGTGCATATCCACTCAGGTGTGAGTTGTCTGTTCTTGGAAAGGATTTGCGTTTTACTAAGAAAACATTCTTCTAGTATTTTGATCTATTCAAATGCTCTTTCTTCCTTTGAGAATGTGATTGTGGCAAAAAAAAAAAAAAAAGAATGCATTTTGTTCAACTTATTCCTTTAGCAAAACAAAACATTTACAACACTGTGTTAGGCCCCAAACTCTCATTTTCAGAATTTCTCGGTCTTGGGAGCCCTAGTGAGACCGTGATAATGTGGTCTGGCCAGGAGCTGTGTTGACAGAGAGGAGGGAAGACTGTGAGCTGCCTCTGGGGCGGCATCAGCAGTCTTTGTCCAGGTGGCTGTGGGAGCAGACAAGGAGGAGGCCCAGATGCTGGGGAGATTTCTAGCACATCCAGCTGGGTGTGTGGTGCTGATCCAGCTGCTGATCTGGCTATGTGGAGGTGGCCCTGGCGTTCAGGCTTTTCCTGGTCATGGGTGTGGATTCCAACTGAGCCCAGAAATGCCCGAATGAAATTTCCTGTTTCTCCTTCCTGCCTGCCTGCTCTGAATCAGTCCTTATAGCTCAGTATATCCTGAGTTACTCTAGGTTATGATCCTGTTTTTCTCCACAGGGACATTGGCGGCAATGAGACAGTAACCCTGCGCCAAACATTTGTGCCTGTGAGACCAGGCCCCCGCCAGCTTATTGCCAGTTTGGACAGCCCACAGCTCTCCCAGGTGCACGGTGTTATCCAGGTGGATGTGGCCCCAGCCTCTGGGGGCAGGTTTTTCTCAGAAGCTGGAGGTGACAGTCGCTCTGGGGAGTCTATCCCTATGGCATCTCGCGGTGGAGCTTAGCCTTGGACCAGGAGCAATGGGACTGAAGTCACATGAGCAAGGACACTGCCCCAAGATGTGGGGCCCAACACAGAGCAGCTCCCCAGGAGCTCAGGAGGGAGCCTAGGGCACCTGTGAAGGGAGCCAGTCTTTACCTGAACTGGGTGCCACAGAAGGCAATAAACTATTTTTTAATGAAACTGCTAATATGTCTGTGTGTCAGCTTGCACAACCTACCCTGGTTCTCAGAATCCAGCTGGCAGCTGGTGATGCCAGCCTCGAAACCCTTGGACCAGGGCCTGGTTAGGGTCAAGGGAGCCTCCCAGGCTCCTCACCCCAGGCTGCTGTTGCCACCCAAATCTTTTTTGAAGCTTCCCATGGTGGGAAGCTTCCCCATTTCCATAGCACCCCCTGCATAAACAAGGGTCCAGTACACCTTTGATAGGCACATGCTAGAGGTAGACATAGATTGGAATACTCTCTGAGCAGTAAAATCCACCTTCCAGAATTTGTTTCCAAATACTTTAAGAATTTTTATAAAACTGGTACATGTTCATGTTGAAAATTAAGCAAACATAGAAAACTGTAAAGAAGAAAATTATCTTCAATCATCATAGAGAAAATACCTGCTAACATTGTGTTTCATTGGCTGCTTTCCCCCATGTATAACCTGTGCCAAGCATTTCCCCAGAGTATTAAGTACACTTTGAAAACATTATCTTAAAGGAGTTGATGGAGCTTTGCTCCCGGGCTGCTATCCTGTTCCTCCTGCATCCCAAAGGCTGCCTTCCCCTGTCTCTTGGCAGCAGCTTCCTCCTCTGCTCTCGGGGTTCCTGAGAACTTTGCCCAGGCACTCTCCCACCCAGCTACATCTGCCTATGTGATGGCTCTCAGTCTTAAGTTTCTAAGCATCACTGCCTCCAAAATTGTATCTCCAGACTTGCTGTTTAGCTCAACCTTCTTCAACGTAATATACCTACTGGATTCCAACCATCTCTGACATCCAGCAGCTGCTCCACATGACAAATGTGACTCCTGGTTTCCCTGCAACATGTGCTCCCACAGCCACCCCATCCCAGGAAGTGGCAGCCCCACTTTTCCAAATTCTTGGGCTCATGATCTTGGAGTCATCTTTGACCCCTTTCTTTCTCTCACATCCCACATCCAATCTGTCAGCAGGTGTTTTAGGCTCTGTTTTCCATTCATTTGTGTCCAGAATCTGACTGCTCCCATCACCTACCTGTGTGGTGACTGCTCCACCAGAGCTCTCTCATTCTGTCAGCTGGGTGACAGCACCAGTGTCCTAGTCCTTCTCCTGTCTCTGTGCTTTCCCTGTCATACCCAGCTCATCACACAGCAGGCAGAATAAGCAGGTGACTCCTTCTATGTCAGTTCTCTACTCCAAAACTACTGCTTCACCAAGACCTGAATCCTTACAGTTACCTGTTACTTTGACCTCAGCTCTCTTTCTCTCCCCTGATTTAGTCTATCCCAGCTCCCTACCCTGCTTTCCTGCACAGTGATAGGCCCATCATGCTTCAGGGCCTCCACATGCTGCATACTCTAAATTTCTTCATCAAATGTCTCTGTGGCTTGTTCTCTCATTCATCACCCTATTTAAAAAGTGTACTGAGCCAGGCATGGAAGCACATACTTACAGTGCCAGCACTCTGTAAGCCAGAGGCAAGAGGACTCACTGGAAGTTCAGACCAGCCTCAGGATTAGTGGCTTAGTGAAACACTGCCTCAATAAGGAGGGAAGGGGCTTGCCACTGAAGCAAGGCCGTGAGTACAAGTTCCAGTACCACTGGAAGGGGGATAAGGAAAAAAGAGAAAGAAAATTGTTGCAACATCTCGAATATTTCCCCTTCATACTTTTTCTCCATAGCTCATATATAAGCCTCTGAAAATCTATGTTTAATTTTTTGCATTCTTGACTCATTAAATTCTCTTTTCCTGATATTTCCATCATATTCTAAACCTCCTCTTCCTCCTCCCTCACTTGGACAGACCCACCAGTGCTCATACTGGCCCTCCTCACCCCATCTATTCTCAGCTTGGCACAGAGAGATCCTTTAAAATGTCAATGAGGTCAGGTTGCCCATCCACTTATCTCCCTCACTAGCTCCTCCTCTCCCACCACAGAGCACCAATAACCTCCCTGTAATCCTCTGCAGGGGTGGCCCCAGTCTTCCTCCAACCACACCCTGACCCTCATCACTATGCTCCTCCTCTCTTGATGTTTCTTGGACCCTCCAGACATACTCTCACCTCAGGACCTTTGTGGCTCTTCCTCTGCCAGGAACACTCCTTTCCCATACACCAGCATGGCCAGTGTTCTCCCCTCCTTTCAGATCTCTCTTTCAGCAGCAGTACCTTAGTAAGGCCTTTACTGGGCATCTCCTGGAGACCAGAAGATTAAACATTAAAATACATTCTCTTCCTCACCATGACTTTTCCCTGCTCATGTTTTTACACCCAAGTACTAACCATCCCCAGCCCTGCTTCCTTCTGAGATCAGACAAGATCAGGCACATCAGAATGGCATGGCCACAGAATCCTGCTTTTTTCCCCATCCAAAGTATCCCCATTCAACACACTAAATATCTTAGCTATGCATGTTTATTGTTTCTGCTCCTTAATTAAAACATAAGTTCCACAGAAGCAGTGATTTCTGTGTGATTATCCTTTTACATCCAAGGAAACTGCTGCAGAGATATCCCCATTTTAATATTTGCTGAATATATATTATGCCCACCTAACAGATGAAGAAACTAGGGCAAGGGAGTTAAATAATTTGTCTAGAATAGGACTGTAGCTACAGCCTGTGTCCCATCTGAAACTGAAAGTAGTTTATCAAGCTGTTAATTCTACCCCAAACTTTTCTTCCCGTATTTTTTCCCATTTCAATGTTACTATAATGACCTAGTTGGTCAAGTTCAAAACTTATGAGTCACTCTATTTCTCCTAGTCCGAGAAAGATTGAGTACTTCACAAATGACAGAGAGTACATGGCTCTGATGTTTGTAGTAAAGGCATGTGACTAGCCTGATGGCAGTGATGGCCACCAAGGTTTCACTTAAAAATGACTGTGGAGGACAAGAAGGCATTAGCTAGTAGAGGGAAGGGAAGTCACTTCAGGCAAATCGAAGAGCCGGTGCAAAGACTCTGACATGGAAGGAAGGCTAGAAGATTAACAAGACTGAAAGAACAATATAGCTAAAGCAAAGAGTAAAAGGGCAGAGTGAGGAAACGATCCTGAAGAACACAGGCCTAAGCCTTGTGGGGCTCAGTGGCCACATTAAAGATCTTGACCAGGCTAAGAGCCAATGGAAAGCCGGTGAGAGGCATAGTAGACTTTGTTTTGGATTAGGCAGCCTATGGTGTCAGGAATAGAGCAAAGCAGACATAGCATGGGAAGCAAGTATACAAGTTTGAGCTAGAGAGGACTAGAGGACTAGAGGGCTGGTGCTGAAGACAGGGAAAGTCACCCTGGAGAAATAGGAGGCAACACTGGCATGACTTGGGGAAGGATGGGACGTGGCTGGGGAGGATGGTGTGGAGCCATACATATAACTTCCCAGATTCCTGGCTCATGGCACAGGACAGCTTGGTGAGATAACCACTGATGCACAGACTGGTGAGCCTTGTCATGGACAAGAAACCACAAAGAAAGGTGAGGCTTATGGGCTCAGAGCCCATACTCTTTGTATAGCTCTCTCCCCTGCTAAAGTTTTCCTCTGGGTAGCTTTTAGGGGATTTTGGCTTTGATTTTAATGAAACTGTTCTCTTATTTCAGATTAGTCTCTAGACCCTCTATTCAAATTATCCAAAATGTTTATTAATGATCAGATGTTTATCAGAGCAGGGTGATACATATCTGCAATCCCAGCACCAAGGAAGCTGAAGCAAGAGGATCATGTGTTGGAGACCAGCCTGAGCTACATAGAAAGACCCCATCTCAAAATAAAAATAAGATTTTTTTTAGATCCCCATGTAGATTTCATATCAGCATCCTCATAGCAGAAGCTCAGAACAAGCTCCTAGGGGTTTGACTTCTGGGCTAAAGACTGAGAATAACAACCTTCTATTTTTCTTCTGGCCATGTGTTTTTCAGTGCTCCTGCTGTCTGCACTTTTTTGGGACAGCAATAGCTATAAGACCAGGTAACTAAAGTTCTGAGTTCTTACTGGATGGCTTCTTGAATCTTTCAGTTTAAAAAATCTTGCAGGATAAAGGGTTCCTAAGAGCAGGCAAAAGCAAAGCTATTCCTACTAGCTATGAACATACCAACAAGGTACTGTGTGAGGCACTCATAATACAATATGGATCACCATGGAGGAAGCCCTTTCCCCCAGTGTGGGAGGCAGCTGAGCTGGAGATTGACCATATGTTCAAGGCTAGAACAAGGCCAGCCCTGAGAACACAGCACCAGGGGTGAGCCATGTGAACAAGTTACTAGGATGAGAGCAAAGCCAGCCTCAGGGACCCGGACAGCCAGACACAGACCATGTGCACAAGATGACCTCTAGCTCAGTGGCACATCAGCAGGTGTCCAGCCTTGGTATTCCTCCCTCTGACTACAGCACAGAGAGATCTGGAAAATGTCTCACTTTCCATGTTCTCAACAAAACGCTGAGACCTTACACTTCTGACCCCATCACACACTTCTCTTTTTACTATGTATAAATAAAGACACAGACCATGCTGAGTTGTTGCTACCTCTCCATCGGAGAAGTCAGATCCCACTTGGTCCCAGTTTTCCTTTTAGAGTGTATCTTTTCTTAATCTCTCATCATCCCCTTCTTAGAACCCCACTGGCTGCGCAGGACGTAGCACCCCAGGATGCTTCTGCCAAGTGGGGTAACAGACATGCAAATACAGTCCACTCTCCATTTCTGCAGCTCTCACAACCATGGATTCAACCAACCAAAGGCTGAAAATACTGAAACAAAATTATCCGCATTGAACATATATAGACTTTTTTCTTGTTGTTACTGCCTAAATAAAAGGGTAGTAACTACTTATGTAGCATATACACTGTATCAGTATTAAAAGTAATCTAGAAGTGATTTAAAGTATTTAGAATGATTTTAAAGTTTTATGAAAATTCAATTTGATTTTATATAATGGACATGAGCATTCTCAGATTTTGTTATCCATGGAGGATCCTGGTACCAATTCCTCACAGATACTAAAGGGTAACTTAACAGTAAATGTGTATGTGACACTTAACTAGGAGCCAGGCTGTATTCAAAGCAATCTATATGGTCTCTGTTACTTTTCTTATTGCTGGGACAAAATATCCATCACTCACAAGTTAATGGAGAAAAGGTTCATTTAGCTCACAGTTTGTAGAAGTTTAAGTCCATAATAAACTGGCTCCAAGGCAGGATGGCATGGCAGACAGGCATTGCAGAGTAGAAACTGTTCATGATAAGAAGAAAGTAGCAAAGCAAGAAGGGACCACCACATCTCTTTCTATCTTTTATATGAATAGCCTTATTCAGGCTACTCAGGTCAGGTAGCTCTCACACCCTTAATCCTAGTATTCTTGATCCTATCACTGCACTATGAATCAATTTCAGCATCACAAACTCTAGATCCAGCCACCTCTGAAAAAGCCTCACCTATGACTGCATGAAGCTTTGGGGAGACATCTAAACACAAGCCAAAACATATACTTATTAGTTCAGTATCTTTGCAGTAATCCTATGAAATAAGTTCTGCAGTGGCAGAGGACACACAGGATGCTGAGTGGCTCAGAGAATTACGAATCTGCCCAGAGGGGCTTCCTGAAGGTGATTATCAGATGAACTACGAAAGAAGGAAATCAAGTTCAAGAGGCAGTGGACAAAGTAATTATGCTGCACATGTAAAGCACAGAAATGTGGGATGACACCTAACAGTAGGAAAATGTAATAGTGTGGTGAAGACTGGCATGTAGGTACCTGATGAGTGCAGAGTGGCCAAAAGTGAGATTGAAGAAGTAAGCTTGGGCTAAGTCATCAAAAATTCCTTTGCCAGGCAAGGGGATGTAGCTCCATGGTAGAAGACTTCTCCAGCATAGGCAAGGCCCTGGGTTTAATCTCTGGCACTGTAAAAATTAAAAAAGAAACTTTTTACCATTTTAGGGACTTGGACTTTGTTCTGAAAGTAGGGGATTGCTTTCAGATAGAGATGAGATGATCCATTTGTAGTTTACCAGATTTGTGACGAAAGCAACATAGAGAAGAAATAGGATTTAATTAAGGGAAAAATAAATAAAAATAGCAGGATATATTATAGTAACCCACTTTGACTTTCCATTATCTTGATTTGAAGCCCTGTATTACTCTCACTATCTTGTTTTTGACTGATGTCCCCCGATTCTGTTCTGCTGGATAGCACCAGGTTCGAAAGTTTAGGCAACAGCTGTGAAGATAGTGAGATTCATTATGACGCCCATTCTCGATGACTTTTATCTACTTTTGAAGACCTACAATGTCTCCAATGTTTTGGTTTTGTCGGTTTTGTTCTTTACTGTTTTGTTCAATTTTATTATAACTAATGATATAGGCAATTCTATTAGAAATAGCGGGAGGCATTATGGTAACCATTGTTGATCACCTTGTATTATGTTTTTACATTATCTATTATGTCCACCCTTTTGATTTGACCGACTCTGTTCTGTTATGTCACATTTGGTTTTACTCTCTTCCAAAAAAGTAATAAGAACCGTGGGAGCAATAAAACCCAAAATGTGTAATAGTCATTGTACAAAAGAGAGGAAAAGAAAGTGCTCTAAATGATATAAATGCATGTATATTTAAGTGTATAAGATAGAAAATGATATCACTGAGTTTTATTGGATCATTGAACAGAACTGTTTGCAGTATCAATGTTGGAATGTCCACTTTACAAGCTTTAATTTTGTGACTTGAACAATTATTTCTAAGATGACAATATGTAATCCATTAACTAGTGATTTCCTACTGTTTATTTTTTTCTGTAAATCTGTATAACTTGTACCCTTTCTCTGCTTTTTTTTTCCTCCTTAAATAAAATTTTAAAAAAAGAGAAGAAATAGGAAAAAAAAATATGGACCGACATTATGCTGGAAGTGAACACAGTAGGGTTTTCCTCAAGGTGAAAGAAGAACCTAAAATAGGATAGAGACTGTAAGATGAATAAAAGGGGTAGATTTGATGGTTTTATAGGAAATAGAACTAATTAGCCTTGGTGATGGACTAGATTGGAAGAGAAAAAAGGAGAGGATTAAATTGGTCACCTAGGTTTCTGACTCATGGTGCCAAAAAGAAAGGTGTGATAGTCAGGCATGGTGACAAATGACTACAATTCCAGCCTGAGAAGGTTGCAGCAAGATGATCAAGAGGTGGGAGGTAGTCTGAGCTACACAGAAAGTCCAAGACTAGCCTGGCCTCTACAGTGAGTCCCTGTCTCAAAAAAACAAAGCATCAAAACCAAAACAGAAAGAGAGGAAGGAAAGAGAAAGCAAGAGAAGATATAAAAGAAACAGAGAGAGGGACAGACCAAACTGCCCCTAGGTCTATCAGAGAACTGAGGGCACAGGGCAAATTGCTGTCTCCTGAATTGGAAAGACAAACAGGCGGATAGAAAATCACAACCTTTTAGCAGAAAGTCAAGAGCAGAAACTGAAAAGCTAAAATCAGGAAGGAAAACCAACTAACTGGAGGTTCAGAGTAAGCAAATTTGAGAGTTCAAAATTTCGGGAGATTCCACTCTTAAAGAAATCTCTAGGCTTTTACTTTTACTTTCACGAACTTTTTCATGTTCTCAAAATGAAACTACAGAAAATTCCCTTTGGGCTTCTGGCAGAGGGAGAGAAGTGGCCATTTTGAAATAAATCCATTTGTAACAAGGGCTCTCCAGAAGAGAAGCTACTCTTTTCTTTTGGCGGTGGGGGGGGGGGGAGGGAACCGGGTCTCACTATGCAGTTCAGGCTGGCCTTGAGCTCACTTTGTAGCCCAAGCTGGTCTCAAACTCCAAACGATCCTCCCACCTCAGCCTCCTAAGTGTTGGGATTACAGGCGTGAGCCACCACGCCCGGCTGAAATTCTCTTCTTAAGTCATTAGGACAGTCTAACAGGGACAGTGGAACATGCCTATAATCCCAGCACTGGGAAGGCTGAGGCAGGAAATTTGTAAGTTCATAACCAGTCTGGATGATATAGCAAGATCGTGGCGGGGGCGGGGGGAGAGAAAATTAATTTTAAGAGGCATAGCAAGCATCAGAGATTCGTTCAGAGAAATAGAAACTATCAGGCCAGGAATTTCAAACTCTGGAAAACTAAGGCAGAAGAATGGAAAATTATCAAATTAGTGAGATCCTATCACAAAATAAAAAATAAAAAGGATTAACCAAGAATGGTGCTATACATCTGTAATCCCAGGACTCAGGAGGCTAAGGCAGGAGGATTGATTCAAGGTCAGTCTGAATTACACAGTAAGTTCAAGGTCAGCCTAAAGTACATACATAGGAAGATCCTATCTCAAAAACCAAAAGCGAGTGAGTTGAGAAAAAGACAGCGAAGGGGGCTGGAAATTTAGGTCAGTCTAGGACTCAGGTGTAGGAGACAATTTGAGTGCTACAGAACATTTGCTGTGACTTTGATTATAAGGAGACATTTCCTTATACTCATAGGTACAGAGCTGTCTGTGATATTTCCTTCTCTCTTCAATTGTCTCTAAGCACTGCAAATAAGGCTAGCTGAGGTACTGGTATATAATCAGTCTGTCTCCTGTTTCTTCGCAAAGTGTTCTCTGGAAAATATATAAGCACAGTGGGATGGTAGAGCCATCAGCTCCAGAATGTCAACTGGGTATGAGCCTTAAAATGAAGAGGCTATGAGTCCCCAGGGCACAAAAGTTTACATATCAGAAACTGAAGCAACAGCCTCCAAAAACAATTAAGTTGCTACCTTAGTTAACTTAAGAAAGTTGATCCTTCTACATATTGTTAGCCCTGCATTTTGCAAAGATGCTTTTCTCCCTACCTGGCCAGCCAGCTCAAGTTACATAGTTCCCGCCATCCTCACTGTCACTCATCCTCGAGCCACCCCTTTCTTCACAAGATAATAAATTCTGGGAGAGACCTAGGATCGGGATGTTAGTGTATATATCCTCACAAGGATTAGACTCAAAATCCCTTGGATGCCTTTCACTTTGAATACGTCTTGGTGTTGTTACTCTTTTATTAGAGATAATAGATTAAAATTAACTTGCTGGGATTCCAATAATGTCTCAGTAGGGTTACAAATATAGCTTTTTGGATTGTGAGGAAAGCTAAAAAAGGGATTACAATACTTGGATTACAATACACAATATTTGGGATTACAGTACAGGGTTCAGTATCCAGTACAGCAATCAATCAATCAATCAATAAACCTATGATCATTCTGAGATGGGCTCTAAAGGAAAAAGTAGACAACACACGAGAACACATGAGTAGGCTCCATGGTTGCGATGGAGGAGCAACTCTGAAGGCAGGGTCCACTACTGCCATGGAGTGGGCTCTTTGCTGGCATTGACTCTGCCACCAACATATCTGAGGAGACCTACAATGGGAACAGCGCAGGCCTCCACACCGTGGAGCTAGGAGCACAGTATGGGTACAAAGGCTGAAGCAGGAGGGTTGCAAGCAAACTCCTCCTCTGAGTCCCAGGGTGATGTATACACTGAGCTCCTGTTTTCCAAAATTTGAAAAGTGAATTTTAAGGAACAGAAGTTAAGAGTAGGAAATGTTTATGAGAGAGAGACAGCTGCTGAGAGACAGGAAGAGACCCGAAAAATGGGTTGCTGTGGACCCCACTTTACAGAGGAAGTTCTATAGAGCAAAATCATGAGCTCCAGAGACTTCAAGAAAATTGAGGTAAATGAGGAAACTGAAGGAGAACATCTTGCTCTACAAGACAGAAACTGGACAGCATCAAGCTTTTTAGGCTCTGATAACAAAGAGGCTGAGGATTCTTGTCCTCAATTAAAAACACAAGTGTCTAATCCAGAAAAAGGGCTGATGTACAGTCCTGTGTCTTCCAAAAAACACAGAGAGCAAGCATTAGCTTTACCAGTATTTTTTCACCAGTGAGTTAGGGTGAAAGTACCTAAGCTTTCTTTCCAGTTTTTTATTTACTTTATTGATTTTTTCTTTTGTGGTGATACTAGGCATTGAACCTAGGGTCTTGTACTTGTGATCTTCCTGCCTCCGCCTTCTGAGTAGCCTGTCCCGCTGTGCCTGTCACTGTAACAGAAAACGCCACCCCCACCCCCAGCCAGTACACTTCAGTTTCTTGTAGTTAGCCAGGTAACAGTTCCTGTTGCAGTTCCAGTTGCCTCTGTCTCTCAGACACAGCTGGTCACTGTGATGCAAAGCTGGTTACTATGATGCCTATCATAAGAACTAATCAAAGACAGCCAAGTTTTCTTCCTTTTGTATACCCCCTTTTAAAACCCCATAAAAACCTTCCTTCCTGGGCCTTTGGGACTAACATTTTAAGGGACAACTGATTCCCTGTCAGTGCCCGTCTGACATTAAATAAATCGGCCTCCAAACCCTGGGTGCTGTTTTGGTGTTTCTGCTTGCCGTTGTACCATCACCTCAGTTTTTTGTTTTTGTTGTTGTTGTTTGTTTGTTTTTGTTTTGTTGCAATTCTGTGGATTGAACCCAAGGCCTTTACACTGAGCCATACCCAATCCTTTTTATTTTTTTAATTGAGATAGGGTCTCAGTAAGTTGCTAAATTGCCTTGAACTTGGGATCTTCCTGCCTTAGCACTGGAGGATTGTAGGTATGCACCAATACACCTGGCAGAACCTCACGCTTTACAGACACAAGAATCCCAAAAGTGCTCTTCCTGTCTGGGATTTGTTTGTCAAAGCAAGGTATGACAGGAGACAGCAGCAAAAAGCCCGGTACATAGGCCCAGAATGTACGATTTGGGATTCCACAGAGCCCATGATGGTAATCACCTCAATAGAAGCTGTTACCTCAGTACCTCTCTCTTTACAGCTGACCATGATGCCATGCTATTGATGACTTTTTCCAGAATTAAGCCCTGTGAGTCTCCTCTTTCCAGCCAGCATGGAATGATGGGCATCTCTCAGGACAACTGGCACAAGACCAGGAGCAAAAGAAAGCCCAAGAAGTGGAAGTATGAGTTGGGTTGCCCAGCTGCCAGCACTAAGATTGGCCCCCACCAAATACACACAGTTGAGTTCAAGGAGGCAACAAGAGGCAGTGAGCCCTCAGGCTGGATACTGGAAACTTCTCCTGGGACTCTTGAGTGTTATACTTGAAAAACAAGGATCACTGACATTGTTTACAATGTGTCCAATAATGAGCTGGTATGCACCAAGACCCTGGTGAAGAACGGCACTGTGCTCATTGATAGCGTGCTCTACAGTGGTACAAATACCCCCTGAGCTACAAGCAGGGGTTCCAGCAGGGCAAGCTTCTTGCCTGCATTGCATCAAGACCAGGCTAGTGTGGCCAAGCAGATGGCTATGTGCTAGAGGGTAAGGAACTGGAGTCTCATCTGAGGAAAACCAAGGCCCAGAAAGAGGCAAATAAACCTCCCTTCCTGGCTTAGTTCTTGTAATAAAGGTGTCTATTGTTCTATGGTTAAAAAAAAAAAACAGACCCGTGAGTCATATTTGCCAACAATCACCTGCAATCTTCTATTACACAAAGATTTTTCAGCTCTTGTCCTAATGCTGTTCTGATTCACCTCCCAAGAGTTCAGATCTTATGAATGCTAGATGCTCAGTAGAGGCCTCCGTAGCTTCCTACATCCCATTGGTAATCTTGTCACTCACAGATATTTATTAACCACCTGCTCCATACCTTCATCCTCCCATCCCTATTTAAGAATATGTGTTATTTATGGCATCATGAAGAATCAGGAGAATTTGCCTCATGTCACATTCCACTGCTAATTAAATCAATTTCTAAACTCAGTTACCTCATAAGATTCCTGCTCTTTTTGCCTGCTTCAGCATTTTGGGAAATGAGTGCAGTGGGTACAGAAGCACTTTGAAAATGCACCTGTCCTGTTTTATAAGATAAATAAAAAGATTAAGAAAGAACTAAACAAAACGCTGGAAATAAAAATACTGAAATAGGGGCTGGCGATTTAGCTCAGCGGCCTAAGTGCCTGCCTAGCAAGTGTGAGGTTGTCAGTTTGATCTTTAGTACAGAAAGAAAGAAAGAAAGAAAGAAAGAAAGAAAGAAAGAAAGAGAGAGAGAGAGAAAAGCCACTGAAACAAATGAGGATTGCCTAGTGGACTTCAGGCATTAACAGACTGTACGAGGCTGAGGAGAGAATCAATGAGTTTGTAGGAATGTCAATAGAAACAAAATGCAAATAGGGAAAAGAAAAGAGCTAAAAACTGCAGAGCCATTATAAAATGTGTAGTATACACATAATGAAACTAGCAGATAAAAAAGAAAAGAACAGAAGAAATGTGTGAAGCAACAATGACTAGAATTTCCTTAAACTGACTAGATTTGGTGGCACATGCCTGGGGAGGCTACAAAAAGAGGATTGACTTGAGTTCAAGGCCAGTCTGAATTACCCAATGAGATTCTGTCTTAAAAGAGAAAGGTGGCACAGAGCTATAATCCTAGCACTCAGAGGCTGAGGCAGGAGAATTGCCATGAGTTTGAGGCCAGCCTATACTACATAGTGAGTTTAAGGCTAGCCTGGACTACACAGCAGAACTGTCTCAAGAGGGGAAAAAAAAAAAAAAAGAATTTCCCCAAACTAATGATGAATATCAAACACAGATCCAGGAAATTCAAAGAACAGCAAACATGACAGATACCAAGAAAATTCAGAAAAAGAGCAGCACATTGGCATATCATATTCAAACTGCTGATAATCAAAGACAAATTTAAAAATTGAAAGAAGCGGGGCTGGGGATTTAGCTCAGCGGCATGAGCGCCTGCCTTGTAAGCAGGCAGTCGTGAGTTCGATCCCTGGTACCGATAAAAAACAAAAAAACAAAAAAAAAATTGAAAGAAGCAAGAAATAGGGCAGAAAAAGTGTTCAAGAGAGATGCAAAGAATTACATTACTATACATCTAGACAGCATTCAGACAAGAAGAAAGTGGTATGAAATTGTGAGTTGAAAAGGAAAAAAACCCCTTCAAACCTAATGTTCTATGTTCAGCAAAATTATCCTTCAGAGGAAAAGAAATAAACATGTTCTCAACAAAAACTGAGGAAATTTGTCACAAGTAGACATCCCTGAGAGGCATGTTAGAAGGAACTCCTTAAGAATAAAAATGATACAGATCAGAAACAGATTTACAAAGAAGGAAGATCACTGAGAATAAATGAAGGAACAATGTTAAATAACTAGAATTTCACACATGTCCAACTTATGGTACTTATGGACGACGGGGTTCTACCTGCAACTAAACCTGTGGAACATCTGTGAAGACTGATCTCGGGATTAGGGACAATATAAGCCAGTAGGTCTGCAAGTGGAAGAAATGGCCTTTCACACCGTGCGCCGGGCTCAGTACTTGGCGATGGAATGCGAGGGAGACACTAGGACGACAAGAAGATAGGAAAACAGAGTTTGCTTATAACTGTGTGCAAAGCAGATACTTGAAAAAAGAAAAATATTTTAAATTGTTATTATTTATTCATATTTACTTGCAGTACTGGGGATTGAGACCCAGGGTCTTCCCAATGAGTTACACTCCCAGCCCTTTTGATTTTTATTTTCAGACCAGGGTCCTTTTTATTTTATTTTCAGGGTATCTGCAAATGGCCCGGGTGAACTCTAACTTCCGATGGTCCTGCCTCAGTCACCTCAGTACTGGGGTCACAGATATGCACCAAGAGCCCTGGCAAAATGCAATTTTAAACTACACGAGACAGGAAAGCGATAACATAACAAAACTCAAAAAAACTACCTATACTACCACCATCCAGAGAAAAGGAGACTAACAATGTGGAGCCTTTTTCAAACTTTTTTATAGTACTAAGGATTTAATCCAAAAGTTCTATCAGTAAGTTACAACCTGCACTCCGTGTGTTTGCGTGTTTGTTTTGTTTTTTCTATTATCGGAAAAGGTCACTACTCGTTGCCAGGACCCCACCCCAGCCTTCAGGGTAGCTGGGATTACAGGCATGCACACCACGCCGGGCTCCAAACGTTGTTTTTGTTTTTGTTTTTTGTTTGTTTGTTTGTTTGTTTTGGTACCGGGGATCAAACACATGACCTTGTGCTCGCGAGGCAGGCGCTTATGCCGCTGAGCTAAATCCCTGGCACCTTTTTCTTTTTGATACCAGGGATCGAATTCACGTCCTCACTCTTGCCAAGGAGGCGCTTACGCCACTGAGCTAAATCCCCAGCCTTTAAAAAAAAAAAAAAAAATCTCCTTCACACACATTCCTTCATTCCTTCTCGATGCTGGGGATAACGTCCAGGGCTTCTCTCCTGCTAATCAAGCATTATGCCTCTTAGCAGCTGCCCACCTCGGTGCGTATTTTATATTTTAAAGGTGAGCGCCCCCTTCTGTTTCTCGAAAGCAAACGTCAAACTCTAATAGAAGAAGCGCTGACCTAAGGGAAAGGCTTCCGAGCTGATTCTATGGCTGGGATTTAAGGAACCCTGTTTCAAATGACGAAGATAACAGTAAAGGCAATCAGTGTGACCTCCAACATACAGATTATGAATTGGGTCTCCAGACTTAGTAACTTTTCTGCAATTCTCCAGAAGGCAGAGAACACAAACCGGAAAACACACAGCTGCAACTCCAACACTCCATCTACCAGCGAGTCTTCACCTGTGAAGAGTGGCGCCAGGCCAGCTGGCTCCACCTTATGACGTCACGAAGTCTGTTTCTCGCGCGCTCTCTCTGGCCGGCCATTGGCTCTCTCCTGCAGACCTCTTCCAGGGCAAGGAAAAAAGCTCTCAGAAGCGGAAGTAAAGTGTCTCGGATTCCAGACAGCTGTAGCATTTAAAGTTGAGCCATCTAGTGCCTCGGCGGAAGGCCGCTTCTACGCACAGTATCCAGGCCGAGTCAGGAGCAGACTCCATACCTCTACTAGTCTATGGAAAGGACTGAAAAGGATCGGAAAGTATCCTGCGCAGAACGAAAAGCCCGAGATCCCAAGAGGTGCCGGAAAACCCGTGCCAAGGGAAGGGTTTAGAAGCTTCCCCCGGGGAAGGGAACTCCCCGGGCCATACCCGCCAATCATGGCCGCCCCCAAGGGGGCCGGTCCAGCCACTTGGCGCATTGCGGCCGCAGCCAGCTGGCAAGTGGTGCGCGAACGCTACGTGGAGCATTTCCCTCGAGTCCTCCAGTTTCTGCGCTCCCTCCGCGCTGCCGCCCCCGGCTTGGTTCGCTACCGGCACCACGAGCGCTTGTGTATGGGCCTACAGGCCAAGGTATTGCAGCGAGAGGACCCGGAAGGGGGAGGGGTGCGAGGACCTGTGGAGGGGACCGTCAGGTTGGGGGTGACACTAGTCGGAAAGGATGGCTTGCCTGAAACGGGATTCTGAGCACAGTGTCATGCAGATGGTGGTGGAGATGATCGTACGAGGCCGGCCTTGGCCTCAGGTTCTGAGTGTCCTGAATCGCCATTTCCCAGAGTCTGGACTTATACCGCGGGACCCTAAAGCTGTGAGTAATCCCTGGAACAAGACCTGACCCCAGTTACGCTTAGTGTACCAAAGTTGCTCCTTCTCCCCACCACCGGATCCTGGTGTGTGCAACTTTTTTCTGCCTTTCATATCGTTCCTCAACAGAAAGAGCAGGATCTGAAGATTTTGGAGGCACGCGAAACCTTTTGCCAGCAGGTGAAGCAACTGTCAGAGGCCCCCGTGAATTTGGCCTCAACGCTACAGGTGAGAAACTAGCTGGATTGAAGGCTGTCAGGTGGCTCCTGTTTCCATCCTCCTCTTCTGATCTGCTGCTTTTTCGGCTCAGCAGGAGCTTGAAGAAGAATATGGGGAAGCCTTTATGACCGCCATGGAGAAGCTGTTTTTTGAATACTTGTGTCAGCTAGAGAGAGCACTGCCTACCATACAGGCACAGCAGGTTTCATTGGGGCAGAGCACAAGGGCAGGCTGTGGGGTGATTGTCTGAGAAACTATGGTCTTCATAGTTCTCCCTTCCCACAGCTTCAAGATGTGCTGAGTTGGATGCAGCCTGAAGTTCCTGTCCCCTCTTCTCTTGCCTTGAGCCAGTATGCTGTGGACATGGGGTGGCCACTTCCAGGTACCAGGACCACCTGGGAAACTAGCAAATTTAGGGGTGTAGTGTTGAGCATAACCTCATTTAATTCGGCCTATTGGAAGTTATGTGAGCCTGGGGTAGTTAATTCATTCTCCTAGTAAGAAACCTCATTTCTTTCAGAGCACTTTGTTTCTAATTCAGTGAACTTGACTGAGCCTGTGGGACAGAATCCTCCTACACAGTCTAGACCAGCTCTCCACAGTCCTCTGCCAAAAGCCAAGCTGAGCCCTGGGGGACCAGCTTCAAAGAAGCATCGCGAATCTTTTGCTGGCCATCACTTCAATCTGGCCCCACTAGGTCGGCGAAGATGCCAGTCTCGATGGACATCTGCGAGGGGCAGCTACAAAGAACGCCCCACAGTCATGTTGTTGCCCTTTAGGAATCTGGACCCACCAAGCCAAGTCATAGCTCAGCCTGAGGGCAGGGAAGAGCATGGGATGCACACAGCAGACACAGCAGGTGTGGGCACAAAAGCAGCCATCACCAGCAAGTCAAAGAGTCCATCTCAGATTCTGGGGGGAAAGGCTCTGAAGGAAAACCCACCTGCCTTGTCTGCCTCAGGGGAAATGGAGTGAGTACAAGTGTTGTTTGTCCCTGCTAGGAGCACACTGTTTGCCTTCTTTGTCTTTACCCTGCCCCTTGTTTGCTTCTGTCTTAGGAATTGCTTGGGTTGTTACTTGGAACCTCTGAGACTACCCTTATCACCTTCAGAGGCCAAGAAGCCAGGTAGGTGGGTCAGGACTGGATCAGACAGCCTCTTTCTGTGGGAAAAGAAATTTGATTCTGGTTTCCTTCCTGCAGCACATTGTCCATCTCTAACCACCTCGATCATTACCATAGGGGACTTGGTTTTGGATTCTGATGAGGAAGAAGATTGCCAGAGAGAAGGAGAGGTGAGTAGGCAGGAACAGAAAACTGGGGAGAAAGATGGGCAGAACAAGACTGAGAAGCCCACAGGCTCCAGAATAAGAAGAACTCCAGAAATCATTTCCAGTGTTAGGACCCCTCCTGCTCCCTTCTCTGCAGGAGTCTCTAGGAAAATATCAGAAGACAAAGTATGATACCCTGATCCCCACCTTCTATGAATACCTCCCCACCTATGGCCGCAGTGCCTTGCCTGCTGCGTCCCATGACTGCACAGATAGCTCTAGAGCCCTGTGATACACTGCAGTGCCCTGTGCCCTCTGCCTGTTTTCTCAGCTCTGCAGGCAGCTTAGTGGTAATGAAGTGGAAGCTCAGCTGTGGGTTGCCTGAATATATTGATAAAAGTGGTGTAATGCTTAATAATTAGATTTTTGGATTTGTCTCAGCACTGTCTTGATGTGAATAACAGTAATTAACCGCCACCAGTAACTTGCTGGTGACGGCTGCTTTTGTGCCCACACCTGCTGCTTCCATGGATCAGCAGAGGTCATTTATTAGAACTGGCCTTATTAGAGCTAAAGGAGCTCCTTGTTCTTTTTCCTTCCTTGGACAGTGTTACTCATAGGTGCCTAGAAAGGTTACCACAGTTACAAGGGGGTTGGTGCTAACCTAACTCTTCCCACCCTGGAGCATTACCTAGATGCCAGCACTGTGCAGAGATCCAGCATGTCTTCACAGTTGTGAGCTCTCTGTTGAGAGTATTTTAATTATGTCAGCATTTCTGAGCTTGAGATACCTGAGAATCTCATTTAATGAAGATATATTAACAAGATATAATTGTATAGATATGTGCCTCCACACCCAGCTAGTCAAAATTTTTAATTTTAAGGCGAACTTTAGAATTCTTTTCCAGGTCTTTTTTAGGTTAACACTCTTGAAAGAATCAAAAGATAGTTTTGTATCTCTTACAAACTTAGGAAACAGTGTTAATGATTACAAATAGGCTTATACTAAAGGTATAAGTGTGTCTTCTGTATACAACCAAATATTTAGTTAAATTCAGTAGATGTAGATACACATTTTAATTTGCATGATTGAATCACATTAATTGTAAGGAGCAGAGATGTCAGGAAGTTCTGATTATTTTGTATGTTTAACATACTGGTGTAATGTATAAAAGAGATCACTTACTGGTTACTGTGTATCAAACCTATGTATTAGCTTTATAAACTGTACATTCGCACAGTACAACTTAGCATGTTTGTTTTATATCAGGCAAAAGACATGGTATTTAGTGTATTAAAGGTGTTATAATTATAGCACTTAGGAGACTGAGGCAGAAGTGCACTCAAACTGCAAGTTTAAGGCCAGCCTAGGCTACATAGTGAATTCAAGACCAACCTGAGCTGTATACTGCGATCTTTCCTTTTGGTCTCAAAAAACCAAAAGGAAAAGAAAAAAGACTTCCATCCCCATAATTTTGTTTATAGGTTTTTTTTTAAACCATGAGAATGTTTATTTTGCAACTGACTTAATTCTTTTTTTAAAATATTTTTTTTCTTTTTATCGGTGGTGGGGATTGACTACTCAGACTACTAAATACGGGCATGCAGAGAAGGGACTTAGTTCTTTGGCCAGAATTTCTGTTTTTACACAGTCACATTTTTTTTTTTTCCTTCTTCAGGTTTTTAATCATTAGAATTTATCAGAAGTTAAAAGAAAAACACTCAGCTGAATAAATAACACATTTAACTTAAAGACTAGGAACTTTTCCAATATTAAGAATTGAAGTAGCAGGGCTGGGGATTTAGGTCAGTGGCATAAGTACCTGCCTGGCAAGCTCAAAGTCATGAGTTCAATCCCTGGTTCCACAAAAAAAAAAGAATTGAAGCAGCTGAGGTCACATTTATTTGTAGGTCTCTAGATACCTCTAGATTTAGTTAGAAAAATATTCCCTATAAACTACCAAACTGTCATCTCAAAACACCCTGAAAGAGCCAGGTGTGGTGGTGCACTCCTGTAATTCCAGCACTCAAGGAGGCTGAGGCAGGCAGATCATTGCAAGTTCAAGACCAGCCTGGGCTACCAAGTTGAGCCCAAGGCCAGCCTGAACTGCATAGCGAGACTGTCTCAAAAAGTCAAAGGAAAAAAACTTGAAATTTATTATAAATTATATCCATATTCAACACCTTTACAATATCCAGAAAAGTAATAGATTTTTACTAATAATCTGATTCAGCAAAGAGAGTTTATATCTCATGGTAATACCTGACACCTTGTTGCCTGTGCAGAAGCCTGCCCTATACTCCCCCTCATAAATTCAGCATTGTTAAAATGACCCTTAGCCAGTAAATCTCAGGCAGAGCTATCATTGAACAAAGAAATTCTACCAAGATTAGCTTTGACTATTCTTTAAATGGGGCGTGGAATTATGATTGCTTAGGCTGCTGCAAAAGCCCCTGGAGTTGGTGTTATCATGTCTGGGTGTGTCTTGTCCTATAGTTTTTATTGACTGCATCCCTAGGTCCAGTGCAGTTAGTTGTTAGCCAGCTTCCGGAATGTCTTAACTGGCAATAATGTCTCTCAATTGCTATCCCCTAGAACTTCATTAAGTATCAGGTCAGCCCAGGCCACCTGGAATGGCTGGCTTCATTTATTCCCTTCTACATTTTCTTTACAAGCATCCCATAGCCTGCTGCTGTTTTTTTTTACACAAATACACGATGAAAAGATTTCTCTCCAGAACTATGTGGTGTTAGCATTGATTAGTAAATTTCATGCTTAGACAGATTGAAAAACTCAGACTGTCCTCACAGCAAGATGTTCACATGTTAAACTAGTGCTAAATGGTGGACCCAGGCATCTCCCTGAGCTGTGTGCTGGAGACTGTGTGGACTCTTCTTGAGGGATCCTCTTGGGTCTGGGACTATCCACAAAGCTTACAGAATCGCAGAGGTGGAAATGACCAGCCCTAACCAAAAGGGTATTAGTCTTCTGTCCAAGGAATGGCATGTATCTCTTCACTCTGTTCTTTCCTTTACTGTGCAGAAGCTTTTTAATTTGATATCCCATATGTTTATTCTCAGTTTCTTGTGCAATTGAGTATCTATTCAGAAAGTCCTTATCTGTGTCTGTGTCTCAACAGTTTTACCCATTTTATCTTCCAGCAGATTGTTTCTGTGCTGATGTTTTGATCTTTGATCCATTTTGGTTTTATTTAAGTAATGATTAGAAATCTAACCAGTTTTCTGCATGTGGATTGCTGATTTTGCCAGTACCATTTGTTTAAGAGGCTAACTTTGTTGTTATAATTTTTACATTTTTATTAGTATGCATTTGTAATAGTGACTGCACTCTTAGAGGAAGTTGGTATATGTTATAACTTATCTTAATTCTTTTCTTTGTCCTCTTCCTTCCCCTCTTCTCCCATTCCCTCCATCTCTTGGTCCTTCTCCTATTTGCAAAAGATCTGTCTCTCTGTCTTCTATTTTGCTCTTTATTTTGGGTTTCTTATTTAAGAACATCATGCATTATTTAAGCTTATGTGTCTGATTTACTTCACTTTGTCTCAGGGTGCTCCATTTTCCTATAAATGATTCAGGTTTTTCCTTTATGGTACAGTATGTACTCAACTGTACATAAATACACATTTTCTTAATCCATTTGTCTATTAATGGCCATATCCAAGATTTGTGCTGCTGTAAATATGGGTATACATGTTTCAGTATAATATGATGTATTTAACTCTTCTTGGAAGTTATAAAGAGGGGGACTAAATGGGTTGAATGAAATTTTTAGTTTTAGTTTTTTGAAAAATTTCTATACTGATTTCCATCATGGTTCTAGTTTACATTCCCACCATTTGTTCGGTGGTTTCATTCAACCCTGATAGTTGTTTTTTTTTTTGGGGGGGGGGTCTAATGTATTTCGGACAGTACAGTATTGTGCCCCCCCCATAAATGTGTTGGTGTTTATCTGATTTTTTTATGTCCCAGTAATGTTTTGTGAGGTTGTACATGCTGATGTTTGGTGCATATATAATTGGCATCTTTTCCTATTGAATTGTTCTTTGGGGCTGAGGATTTAGCTCAGTGGTATAAGCACCTGCCTTGCAAGCAGGCAGTCATGAGTTCGATCTCCAGTACCGATAAAAAGGAAAAAAAAAAAAAAAGAATTGTTCTTTAATAAATATGTGGTGATTTTCTCTGCCTCTTCTGATTCATTCTAGCTTGAAATCTACTTTGTCTGAGAGTAGGCTAGCTACTTCTGCTTTTTTCCAGGTTCCTATTTTATAGAATATTGTTTTCCAATTTTTGATTTTTAATCTGTGAGTTTCTTTTTTGATTAAATGCTGTTTCTTATAAATAGCATATTGTTGGGTTTTGTTTCTTGATCCCTGCTGCCAGTCTGTGTCTTTTGCCTGAATAATTGAAACCATTTACTACTGCTATGGCAAATTAGCGAGAAATTACCCAGAGAAGGCTGAGAATTGACACAAATCTATGCCATGCCAGAAGTTCTTTTTTTCAAATGTATTTATTTCAAAGAAAAAAAAATTAAAAACACATCAGTCAGGATAACAAGGTACATATATTGCACATTGTCATCCCCAAACCCAGAGCACAATTGTCCAAACCATATGAGCACAAATCTTTCTCTTCAATGAACTCAGAGAAATCAAGTAATATAACTATCTTAACATTTTATATATCTATTTATACATATATTGCATATGTTATTTCTTTTAGCTTCTCATTCTAGTGAAACAATAAAAAGTTCACAGGTGTGTCTGATTTACTTCACTAATGAGTAGGCTCTCAAGTTGCATCCATTTTATCTATAAAAGTCTCTATCCTTCTTTATGCCTGAGCTGTACTCCATTGTGTAAAACTATCCTCAGTTGATGGGCATTTAGGTTGTTTCCAAGATCTAACTAATACAAGTTGTGTTGCTATAAACTTGGGTGCGCAATCTCCAGAAGTTTTTAATACCCTCTCAGTAACCATTGCAACCTTATCACTTTTCTTGGAATTTGCAAGTTCCTCACTTAACTATGGCAACCCTATCATTGTACTTTTAAAAAGTCTTATTTGAGTGTTACTGAGTATTACAGGATCTTCCTAAACATCTGGGTGGTTAACCTTTGATGCAAGCAAGGGTTATCTTGACCATCATTTGTCTCTTCTCTTATGGTTTATGACTACAAGGGATGGAGATTCTCAGGAATTAGAAATAGAATTCTCAGGGCTAGGGATTTAGCTCAGCGGCATAAGCAGGCAGTCTCGAGTTCAATCCATGATACCAATAAAAAAAAAAAAGAAAGAAAGAAAGAAATAGAATTCTCCTAAAGAGTAACTACAAACTAAGATGGAGTCTCCATTGCCTCCACATTTCCCCATTCGAGGACATACTTTTTAGGACATGTGTAGTCCTTCATATGGCAATGGTTCATAACTGGACTTGCATGCATCTGTTTTAGTACTGTCATTTGTTCCTGATTTATACTACTTTGGATGCTATCTTTTACCCAGTTGGTTAAAAATGGCCTAAAAGAGCTGGGCATGGTGGCCCACACCTATAATCCCAGGCTGAGGCAGGAGAATCTTTTCAAGTTCAAGACAGCTTGAGCTACAAAGTGAGCTGAAGGCCAGCCTGAATTGCATAGTGAGACCCTGTCTCAAAAAGACTACATAAAACAAAAAAATGGCCCAAAAGTAGGGAACAGGATTATAATTATTATTGGCCCTGCAAGTCCAGTACCTAATGAAGTCAGCCCCTGAGTCTAGTTGAATATCTGTTCATACCAGCTTTCCTACCTACCATTTTGGTAGGCCTTACCCTGATCCTGAGTGCTCTGGTCCAGTTTTTCTAGTGTTTTGTTTGTTTGTTTGTGACCCTGGAGCTGTTTGCCTAAAAACAGTTTTCCCCTCAGGCTGTACATAGTCCTTTTTATTCCATAAAAAGTAGATTGAGTCCTCGTCTGTTTTGCAGAACCAACTCAGCTAGTGAATTCACTTTATTATGTAGCTGTCCAAGCATATTGCAGACTCCTACTACATCCTGTGCTGTAGTTCATGATACCTCTGTAAGTCTTTGGAGACCCAGCTCTGAACTGACTTGTGCTCCTGTAATTAATCCAGTGGATCCGGCTGTGCTTGTCTTTACCGACACGCAAACCACAGAAGCTCATTAGGATCATGTCTCTTTGGGCAGTAACTGCAGGGACTCATTATCTCTGAACTTCCCTCTTGAATTATTCGGATTTGGGGGGACCAGCATTGTCAGGAGGTAGGGACCCATACCTGTAAAGGGTCCAGACATTTAAATCCATTAATACAGAAAAACACAAGTTCCCTTTGGTGCCCAGTATATCGAGTCTTGGGACACAGTGTGGTTACATGTAACATGGTTGTGTCCCTGGCCCACACAGGACCCCTGTCTGTACCCAGTTTCTATAATAAGTAGAGGTAGAGGCTCTCCCTCCTCTGGGGTGCAAGTTGGGTGAGGGCAACTACCTCCCAAAAGCGGGGGGGTCCAGTCCTAAACACATCCAGGGTGTTGTGGCTATTTCCAGGTCTAATAGATGAAGGACATGATGAGTTTCATTGAGCACTGTGTAAATACACGTTTGTGTACTTACCTCTGCAGTGTTAACACGGGTACTCTCAGGCTGAGACATTCTCCTTCAAGGGAACAATGGGCAAAACCTTTGACTTAGAATTGTCTGGGTGATACAATTCTCAGGAGAGTGCAGGAAGAAGGGTGGCTGCCTTTCTTGGAGTTATTCCTATTCTGGATATATAGATGAAGATTCCCGGATCTCTCTATTCTATTTTTCATGTGTACATGTGAACACCCCAAGGGAGTCCCGATGCCCATGTGAGATCATTAATGTCTTTGAGGATTATTCTAATCTGCATAAAAACAGTACTCAGTATGGTAACAAATCTGCTTTTCTCGGGTCAGAGATTTAGCTCAGCAAACATAAGTGCCTGCCTGGCAAGTGCAAGGTTGAGAGTTCAATCCCTGGTACACACACACACAGAAAGAAAATCTGCTTTTCTCTATACACCTGGATAGGTCATTCATTCTGAGCCCACCAGTGCAATTCTGGTTCTTAAGTTTGGTCCTGCCCATCATACCATCCTCCCTGAAATCCTACACTTGCTCATAACCCCAGCATGGGCAGTATGCTTCCCTTTCATTATTAAAATTTCTCCCTTTTTACCTTATGCATAAATGTAGCCCAGAGTTTACTAGGTCTGTATCATTGCTGTGTCTGTTGATTGCCTTTTTCTGAACCTCACACACACAGAAGGGGTGACTTTTATTCTTGTCTTGCCACCAGTGAGGGTTCCAAATTTTACATATAGGGATTACAAATCTGACAGGATAAATGGATTTAGGGAGAAAAATCAACAGATTGCTGGTCATAGGGGAAACACTGTGATGCCCGCTCAGCTTGTTTAATCCCAGTAGTCTTGTGGTCATTCAATCATGTAATTGCAAAAGTGTTCCCCAGACTTACCAGGGATAGCTGTCTTTAGCTGTGAGCTGGTTTCTTCCAAAAGCAGCAGCAGGAGAGCTGGAACCGGCAGCAGCCTGGGTCATGACTCAAGTCCAGCTGTAGTGAGCATCTGTCAGAGTCTTTGGGAGCATCATGGTGAGTAGGTCTCTGATGCAGCTGATAGAGGCCCACTTCTTGACTCAGGAGTGAGGAACCCATGGAGTACAACCTGAAAGGGTATTTTTGGATTTTTGAGGGGGAGAAGGGGTTTGTTTTGGTTTTTATGTCTTTTTTGAGACAGGGTCTCACTATGCAGTTCAGACTGGACTTGAGCTCCCTTTGTAGGTCAGGCTGGTGTCGGACTCCAAACAATACTCCAGCCTGAGCCTCCCAAGTGTCAGAATGCACCACCACGCCCAGCTAACCTGAAAATTTTAAAGCGATTGGGATCATTAACAGGACTTTATCCCCCATCCCCATTTTGGTTGGAGGGGCTCCCCTTTCTGTGCTTTAAGACTTTGTCTTGGTTCAAAACAATGGACCAGGCTGGGGATTTAATCAGCCCCATAAGCGCCTGCTTGGCAAGTGCAGGGTCGTGAGTTTGATCCCCAGTACAAAAAGACCAGATGGTGAATCAGAATTGGATGACATTACAGCAGTCTCCTGGAGGTCCTTTAACATTTACTGACAAGTCCGAAGTCCCAATCTCTTGAAGCCCTTCTAGTGCAGATACAAGCAGAGTCAGTCCATCCCAGTACTGGGTGCACCATGAATGGAGAAGCCACAGGAAGCATTATGACCCAGTTTGCCCCACTCTCTTGTCAAAGCTTTGCCAATTTGGTTTTGTTTTTCATACAACCTGAACTCTGAGATTGATAGGCTGTATGTAGCTTTCATGTAAATTCCAAGGCCTCTGAGAGACCTTTAATTACTCAACACTTTAAAAAGCAAGTCTGTTATCTGGACTCAGTTATGGGGAGCCTGTAAGGAGGTATCATTAACTCCATTAGGGCTTGTAACTACTTCCTTTGATGTCTCAGTCCTAGTAAGGGAGCACCTCCACCCAGCTCAGGACTGGCAAATACTTTTTGTTTCCTCTAGTGGACTTGATTTCAGTAAAGTCTACTGCAACATCTTCAAATGGCAAAGTTCCTTGTCTCTGGACACCCAATTGTAAAGGCTGTGCAACCAGGTTGTTATGGGTGCAGGCTTCACATTGTGAAGCCACCAAAGCTCATAAAGTCTACAGTCAGCACAAATGGTGGCCAAGCAGGCATCTCATAGCAATCTTCCCCATGTGCATGTGGCTGTGTAAGTGCTATATGACATAAAGTCCCAGAGTTTCCAAGAGGAAGACTCCTCCTTCTGGTAAAACTTGTCACCCAGTTTCTCTGTGGCCCTTTGCACTTCAGGCCATGACAGCTCCTTTTTTGAATACTTGAGTGGCTTGAGCAGTGGTACCACCAGGACACAAGCTGTAGGAAATTGTTTTCCAAGAGCAGCCTATTTAGTAGCTAAGTCCCCTGCATGATTTCCCTGGGCTTCTAATGACTCATTTTTCTGTTTTCCTGAGCGATGTATTACAACTACCTTGGAGAGAACCAGATAGCTTGTAACAACTTCAGTATTTCTTGGGAATTTTTAATGTCCCTCCTACTGTTAGTAAGCCTCTCTCCTGGTAGATGACACAGTGCAATTGTAGGATAGCAAATGCATAGTGAGAGGCACAAAGTGAGAGCAATCAGTTCACTGTGCTGAGGTCCCAGGAAGCAAAGCCTCTGACCAAACAGTCTGTTCAAGGGAAGTGACTGCTGTATTTGCCCTCTGAACCCATTGATAACCTTGGTGCTGCTGTCTGCAAATAGGCACAAGTCCAGGACCTGGAGGGATGTCCTGCAGGTTCAGCCAGGTGGAATACACCATCTTGATGGCAAGTGTGCAGTTATGTTTAGATGACTCCAGGTGTGTGGGCACAAGAGTGTGTGTGTACAATGACTTGTACAGTTTTGATAGTCTAAGGTCCTCTTATAGGGTTCCTTGATATTGAGCCAGTCTGGTTTCTGCTATTTACCATCAGGGCCTCCCAACAGGGTTTCCATTGCATGGGGTACAAACACGTTTAATTTCTTCCCCAAAGTGAATTTATCTGTTTCTTTTACTAAAATGGCCATGGTGGTAGTGGAACATAAGAAAGCCATCCAGCCACCACGGAGTCCAGTCTTAGATATGCCACTGCACATTTTCATGGCCTTTCTCATGGAGGAAAAGTTGGAAAAGCTTCGTGATATCAGGCAGTGCCAGAGCAGGGGCACTTATCAGTCTCTCTTTGAAATCCTTAAAAGCTGGCTGGCATTCAGGGCTCTACTCCAGCAAGGGACCGTTTCCCACTCTCAAAGCTTCATGTGGAAGTTTTGCTATTGCTGCAAAATTAAGGTGACAATATCTGGCAGCTTCTAGTTCTTTCAGTTGCTTCCTGGTTACTGATACTTTAAGGCCCTGGATGGCCTGCGTGCATGTAGCTGACAGAATATGTCCCATCATTTAACATAAACCCCCAAAATTCAAGTTTGTATACAAATTTGAGCCTTTTTCTTACTTACTCATACCCCTTATCTTGGAGCAGTCCCTGCAATTTTTTGTCCCCTCCTGACACAGTTTGCATGTTTCAGCAGCTAAAATCAAATCATCTACATAACTGTAACAGATTTCAGGATTTTCCTGGCTAAAAGGAACTAGATCTTTGGATAAAGTATCTGCAAAAATTGGCAGAGAATTCTGAAACCCTTATAACCTTGTCCTGGTTAGTTGACACCTTTATCTCCCCTCAGGTTCCTCCCACTCAAAAGTAAGTATGTCTTGCGACCCCACAGACAAGGAAATACAGAAGAAAGCATCCTTTAGATCTAACACAGTATACGAGGTTCGTGTGGGGGAGGTAAGCAGGATATAGGAGTTTGGAACTGTAGGGTGAAGTCATAAACACATTATTTACAGATCTTAAGTCCTGGACTGTCTTATGTCTTATGCTTAAGTCCATCTGTCCCATGCTTCTGGACAGGCAGAAAAGGTGCATTCCGTGGGGACTGCATTCTCTCAATATTCCCGCTTCCAGTATTCTTTTCACATAGGGTTTAAGTCCCTTTCTTCTTAACCTCCATGGTCATTGGGTACTGCTTCAGCTGGACCAGCTTCATATGTCCTGCTAATTCCATTATCACCAGTGGGCACATGAGCCACCAAACCAGGGGGGGTTGTCCTCTGGCCAAACCAAGGGGAAATGCTGAGTCCAAGAAAGAAGATCAGGGCCTTTGGCTGTCACCCTTTGCTTCTCCAATTCCCAGAGGTGATATTCTTCCTGCATAGGAGAGGTTACTATGAGAACATGATCCTCAGATGAAGGTTCCTCTCTGGTAGTCAAAATGGTTTCTGAAGGGGTAAGGGTGAGGGTACAGCTTGTGAAGATCTTGGCTCAGGAGGGGGGAAGGACAGTTAGACATAAGCACAAAGGAATGACTATTTGCTGTCCAAGCCAAATCTGCCATCACTCACAGAAAAAATAGGTAAAGGTTTGGCCAATCATCCCTTGCATCCCTTGTTTTCCTACTTATGAGTGGGGCTGCCAGCTGAGTAACTACAGCTACATCTGTACCCTTGTCCACCAGGAATTTAACAGGTTTCCCTCCAACATTTACAGTTAACATAAATTCCTTGGGGCTGAGAGACAGGGAACCGTGACTCGGTCAGTCTAAGACTGCCTCTGTATCCATCACTAACATTTCCTTCTTTTTCTTGTAGCAACTTTGGACATTCTCATTTGAGATGCCCTATCTCCTTACAATAGGTACACTGGCTTGGGTCTGAGGGGATGCATCTTGCTCCTTGTTGAGAGCATTTTTCTTCCTTTTTTAAAATCCCTGGTCTCTGCCTGAGCCTCCTTTCTATAAGTGGCTAATATTTTCTGTTCCTCCAGAAGTGTCTATCTTTTATCGTTTCTATTATTACATACTTTCTGAACCACTCTTCAACCAACTGTGCTATGGCCATTTCTGTAGACCCATCTAGTTCTGTAGCTTGCAGCAATTGTCAGCAGCCAACTGAATGACAGAAGGCATGTTTATCATCCTAATGTTCCCCGCTTGCTAGAGGTTGAACAGGGTATGTGTTCAGTAAGCCTCAGGAGGTGCTCAAGGAATGCAGATGGGCTCTCCTTGGTCATCTGACGTACCTCCACTCTGCAAGTTTGTGGAGAGACGGGCAGCTGCAAGAAGCCCTTTTATCATGGCTGCATGATACACATCCAGATTTTGAGCCCCTAGGGCTACATTCAAGTCCCAGTTAGGTGTCTCTCAGGGAATAACATGTTTTACCCTCTCAGCAATTTTCAGCTTAGTCCCTTGCCCTTCTGACCTTATGTAATCCTCAGCAGCTTTCCAGATTCTTTCAGGGACTGAGAGCTGAGGAGGACATCTCAGCTGTCCTGTTGTTGTACTGAGCGCCCCTTGCAGGGTGTAGGACTCAGCACCTAGTTCTGAGGGTTTCTTGTCCTCAAGAGAGAGTCTGCTACTGGCTTCAGGGAGGCTTAGTGGAGACAGCATCCACAGGGTGCAGCTGGCCCTGCGTGGGAAGAACTGGCTGCTCCTGCACTCTAGGGTGCTCAGTATGGAAGAGGTAGTACTGAAGAGGTAAGACAGAGGGGTTCATCCTCCTCAGAAGCTGGGGGAAATACAGGGGATTTTGTGCCAACAGTGTTTTTCTTGAATCATCAGAACCTATTGAGGAAATTCCCAGACATACAATTTGAGCCATAGGGTCAACACGTGAACCACACATAACCAGAAATCAATACACGGAAACTGATCTAGATGCCCTGGGTTCCTGGTGACAACGTTTCATACCCTACTTAGGGGTCAAGTGTCCCCTCTGAAAGCCATGCAACCTTAATAGTAGGCCACTCTGTCTCACAAAAAGCTTGGAGTTTTCCCTTTCTCATCTTAACCCATAATCACTGCCTTTAAACTTGACAAAATTCTTAAGCATACATTTCAGAACAGTCAGTGTTCTGCCAGTTGTGCCCACTGTGACCAGAGTTCAAACAAAACTCACAAAGCCACAGCCTTATCTTGGCAAGTCCTCCCTCCTCCACTCACCCAAGGAAACAAAGTCTGAGACTAGCAAAATGTGAAAAGATGGCAATCTTTGCAATGATCTGCTGCAGGCAAGCTGAGCTCTTCTGAGTTTCCTGGTATAGAACTGCAAGGGGTAGTCCGGGGAGGTAGACCATAGCAAATAAGGGGGATTTCATTCTACCATCTCTTTGAAGGCAAATATTTTTATTACTGTTTTGCTCTATTCTCTAACAGCTTTCTTTTAAACAGCTTTAACGGGTCTGTCCCTGTGCCAGACTTCTGGGGTTTTGACTATGATGTGTTTTGGAGGGGTTCTGTTTTGATCATGGCTGTTTGGGGTTCTATATGCATCACTTATCTATATTTCTTTCCTTATATTGAGAAGCTTTCTCACTGTTACTTCTGTAAATAGGTTTTTTTTATGCCATTTGTGCTGTTGTCTGATTTTTCACTTAACCCAGCCAATCTTAAATTAATCTTCTTTGCCTCATCTGGCAGCTGTTGGATCCGTTTTTCATATTCTCTTGTTGTTTTTAAGGTCTGAATAGCTGATTTCTGACACGAGCCCTGACTTCTAATTCTAATGCTCTGTCCTCACATTGGTCACTTCTGCTTGTACTTTCAAGATAATTTTTTTTTAAGTTCCTGAATTTCTATTTGAAACCTTTCCATGGATTCAAATTCTTTGCTAAACTGGTCATTCATGTTTGTATAATTTTGTTTAGCTCAGCTAGCTTTTTATTAGTGTCTTCTGTAATATCCCTGATTACCTTGTTTATTACATCCATTATCTTTTGAATTATATCTTTTGTGAGCCTACTGGGCACTTTGATTTTTTTTCATCTTACACAATTTTATTTTGAAAAATATCAGAAGTTATCTGGGCAAGGAGAAAGTGTTCTACTTAATCAACTTCTTTGTGTTTTTCTGTATTAAATTATATTTTAGATCACGTATGGAGTACATGCTTATAATAGCAGCACTTGAAAGGCTGAGGCAAGAGGATCATCATGAGTTTGTGGCCAACCTGGGCTATATAATGAATTCAAGTCCAGCCTGTACACAGTGAGACCCTGTCTCTAAAATAAAATAAAATAAATTTTAGAATAAAACATCTAGATGCTGATGTTGTACCAAATATGCAGGTAAGATGATGTAGAGTCACCTTTCACAGTGAATGCATGAGTCCCATAATGAACTGAACTTTCCCTTTCTAGAGCACTAAAACAAAAGCACATCAGGGTGAATGATTTGGGGATGACAGTGCACAATGTATACACCATTGTTGTCCCCAATTGATGTGTTTGGATTTTTTTATTTTTTTCTCTTCAAAATAAAATGAATTAAAAAAATAAGTTTGTAGCACAGTGATGCATATATATATATGTTTTACTCCTGCTGAACACCAAGGGGTCAGATATATTAGTGATGGTAACTAATGAAGATGATGACTATGATGATAATGACGATAAAATAATAAAGAATTCCAACAGAGTTAACTTCTTGGACAGTTAGTTGGTAAGAGGTGAGTTGTTTCTAGTTATAGAGCACCTGACTGTGGTACACTTAGTGATGTTGTCATGGAAACCTGCATGGATGAAGCACAGGTCATTATTGCACGCAGAGAATGTTTGCAGATGTTGGAGTGTTTGCATGATAATCAAGTTATCCACTGAGACATCAAAAGTGATGATGTGCTTTTGGGAATAGAAGGATGGGCTAAATTTACTGATTGGTTTTTGTGTCCAGATAACCCATAAGCAGATCAAATGCAATACCATTGTTGGAACCCCTTACTGGATGGCACCAAAGGTGGTTACCTTGAAAGCGCATGCTTTCTGGGTGCCATTACTATTGAGATGGTCAAAAGAGCCTCGGTGGGCAACCCCACTTTCTGGGCCCCTTCTGTCTCTGTTGGACAGAAACTATCTTTCTCTCAATAAATTCTTCCTATTCTTAATCTCCATTGTTCCTAGAATTCATTCTTCGATTTTAGACAACACAGACTCAGTGTTTCAGACATCTAGCAGTCAGGAGTCATATTTCCCTTGTATTATTTGGATTACTTGGAGAGTCTGTACCATCCTTATATCATATGCTCTATGTCATATGGAGGTCTTCCACAAAGATAACTGGATGGAAGTAAGAGTTTGCTTTTGTTTCATAGATTCTGGATTGTGACTCACTTAAGTAATCAAAAATTTTATGCTTTAAATTTTATTTTATGTCTTTGTCAATTGCTTAGTGTTTTGTTAAAATGATAAATTTAAGTTGAGAACACGGGGAGGCTATGATACTTGTTTAATGGGACAATTTGTTCTTATTTTGTATACACTGCATTTGGATTTAGTTGCTGAATTAACTAGTGTTAGCTGAATTATTAGCTACATGCCTATAATCCCAGCACTCAGGAGGCTGAGTCAGGAAGATGGCCTCAAGCTCATGGCCAGATTGGCCTACATAGTAATCCGTACCAGCCTAAATACATAATGAGACCTTGTCTCCAAAAAATAAATAAAGAAAGAAAAACAAAACAAAACATCTGAATTTACTAGCATTCCTAGCTTGACCTGATTATTATGGTTTGTTATCTCAGACAACAGTGCTAAGGAAAAGTTGTGTTACAGTGACCCCTAGTGGACTTTGACATGAAGTGCTATAAAATGGTCTTTATGAAATCTAGTTTATATTTAGAAACTTCATACCTAATTAATAAATCATGGAACCCCTTCCATCAGTTAAAGGTAGGTAGGTCAGTGGCCATTCTTAAGACTTGGAGGACAATTGGTGGTACACATCTGTAATTCCAGCACTGAGGAGGCTGAGGTAAGAGGATTGCTGTGAGTTCAAGAACAGCCTGGGCTTCAAAGTGAGCTCAAGACCAGCCTAAACTGCATGGTAAGACTTTGTCTCAAAAAGAAAAAAAGACTTGAGCAAGTTTCACTGAGACAAACTGGCTTGACCCTTCCCTACAAGCTGAAGAAAATGTTGAGTCTGTTTTGCCTGTTTCATGTCTGGTCTGATCTCTCGCTGGTGAGGATCTTTGTGATCTTTGTGATCTTTCCCTGCTACTTTGTCCTTTCCTTTTTTGGAGTCATGTAAGGTAGAGAACTCTAAACTTCCACACCTTTTCCTCTAGCCCAACTAAGAACCTTTAAGTTAAGTCATATAAAATGAGTGTTTGCTAACACCAAAGACAGGGAAGTCACCTGAGATGAGGAAGTCATATCCCTTCTCTGGGTCAGATGAGACATTAGAATTTTGCCCATCCAGGAGAACACACAGAGGCAATGCTGTTGGAGACTTTTCTTAAAGCCTTCATTGAGAGCTGTACTACAGATTTGGGCTTTTTCTCTCTCTGCTAGTAAGTTAGTTTTTCTCCAACTCCTCAGGACTTTAAAACCACCTTGTCCTCAGACTGCCCCTCCCTCCAGAAAGGCCGAGGCATCTTGCAACAACTGTTTGTCTTTCACCAAGGAAAGAAGCCATCAAGAGAATGATTTACAAAAAAAAAAAAAAAAAAAAAAAAAATGGGGCTGAGGATTTAGCTCAGCGGCATAAGTGCCTGCCTTGCAAGCAGGCAGTCGTGAGTTCGATTCCTGGTACCAATAAAAAGGAAAAAGACCAAAAAAAATGATTTACATTTATGCCTTGCGTGTACTAAGAGTAAAAAAGATTTTATCCATTCTACTCTTTCATTTGCATGTAGAAAACTGATACAGCTGGGTGTGATACACCTGTAATCCTATTACTTGGGAGGCAAAGGCAGGAGAATTGTGAGTTTGAGGTCATCCTGGGCTATGTAATGAGTTCGAAGCCAGTCTGACCAGCATCATGCAACCCTGTCTCAAAAAACAAAAAAACCAACCCCAATACATTTGGCTTTACTAACATATGAACTGTGGCTGCTAGATGATGATATAAGTGTAACTTGTGAGCTTCACAAACATATAAATTTTAAAATGGACTTGAAAAAGCATAACCTTGTCTTGCTGCTAAGAAAGGTTGCCTACGTGGTTAGAGAGATGACACAAATGCCTTAGAGGCTTCTTTACCCTAGAACTTAGGGCACAATTTCTCCAACCTATTTACCTTATCTCTAAAAGTGGTCTCTTTTGTGGGATATGAAAGTACTGACCTTTGATCTGTTCAACTGTCTGTCTTGCTCTCTCTCGAATCAGAAAGCAGTGCTAAGCAATGCTTCCTTCTTTAAACATGACTATTACAGCTGAACTCAATTACAACTTGTTTGTTTTGTTTTGTTTTTTTCTTTAGTTTTAAATTTTTTCTTCTTTTCTTTTTATCCTTGAAATAAAATGGATTTGGAAAAAATATGTAATTTGTTTTAAAAACACATACCAGAGTTAGCAATTTGAGTTCCCAGGGATGATGTGGTCATGCACTGCCTAAGGATATCTAATCCAGCAACTATATATCTTCTACGTATCTCCTGTCCTTTGTCTTTCAGACAGCAGACACTTACTCTGGAGTGAGTCACCTTGGGGACACCTTGGAGATATAGAAATCAAGTAGAAATTTAAAGGGCTACCAATTCTTTCTTTGTATTCTCAGATGTGAAAGCTGATGACAAAATCTCTAACTCCTTTGGAATATATTCTTAGTCACTAGGAAATGTTCAACCCTTATGTGTTAAGAGAAGAACTACAGTATTTTTCTGTACCTGCACACGGCCTACCTACTCCCTAGAACCAAAATAAAATACAGCGGGAAATTTTAATTATGATACTGTGTTACAACTCGAATTGTAAGAAAAAGTGGTCAGATTTACCTTATGTTTAGATTTTCTTTGCATTAAGAAAAAATATTTGTGTTCAAACCAAATGTACAACACAAGAAAACCAGATACTTAGTCCTTAAGGCATCCAGTATTACTGAATCTAAGGACAATGTTTCCAAGGTGTAGGAAACCACTCAGACTGTTTCAAAGCTCAGGAGCATCTAAGAACGTTTAAATATGTGACCCCACTTCAGTGAAAGAGCATAGCAGGATAGTTATGTAACCATGACTTAACAATGAACAATTACACATGTGCCAATGAGGATAGTATGTAAGAATCTAAATATGTGATAACAACATGTATAAGACTCGTACAATAAAGACACAGGCTGCTCTTGTGCAAAAGCACAAGAGTGCAAAAGCACTCTTAATCCACTAAGCAACTACTGCTGCTGTGTTGCTGATAGCTGACTGCTTTCTTTGGGGATCTCACACATGAATTTACTTCTTCATCCTTCTCAACCCCAATACAAGTCAACTTTAATACAAGCCTTGCCTACCATTACTGAGTCTGAGGCTTCCCCTATTCGTTCTTTGGGTCCTTGAGGGTGGAGTTTCTAGGCCAGCTACAACTAAAGTCTCCATGAGGCTGTATCCATCCTTAGCTGAATTTTTTCAAGCTCCTCAAGGGCAGTATCCTCTAAAGGAAGTAATGAGTAATTTGGAACTACCTACATTCATGAATCCTTTTCTCTCAGTAACCTAAAACAAATCAAGCAAGAGCTAGGAAAGTTCTCAGGTGACCCTTATAAGTACATTGTGCTCTTTAGAGAATTTACTCAGGCCTATAAACTAGATCAGGGAAATGTAATCAAACATTGATTTAAATCAAACATTGACTTCTAATGAAAGACAATTGGTACAGACTTTAATCTGTGAGTTTCTTAACTGTATTATGGATACCCAGGGATATAATTTTCAGAATGGGTTTAAGCAGAGCCTTTATAACACTGCTGCAGGGGGAAATTATCCGGTGATTGGATAGAGAACCCAAAATGTCCCAAAGACCTCCTAGTGCTGCGGCCAAAATTTTTTTTAACTATTACCTGTCTCTGTCTGTCCCTGGAGGTGATAGATATCTTTAGAACTTTTTGATTAAAAGTCATTTATTAGAAAGTAAACACTAAACAATATAACTAAAATGTTCTCATTTTCTCTCTCTCTTTTAAAAGGTTAAAAGCAGCCTTTCAGGTTCTTTGATTATTGGTTTAATTTTCTGCTTGGCAGTTCAGTTGCAGTTAATCATAGCTTTTGTCTCTGGAGGCATGTTTTGTTAAGGATTAGAGACACCCTGGGAAAGCTCTTGATCTTAATTGTGTTTCTGCAGTTGAGTTGGCTAGAATTTAGTTCTTGTGCCATACTCAGAGTCATTCTTCTCTCCCTTCTTCACTACCTTGCCTGAGAAATAACAGTTCACAACAGTGTTTGGTCCAGGGTAACTCTCTTCTTCATGTCTGCTGGATTTTAGGACCAAGCTTCCAGAATGGTGAGTTTAGTCCCTGGGACATTTGCAGAGTAAAACTGACTTTTAACTATCTCTGGGCTATATTCTAAAAAATTGGTCTATATTTAATCCAGAACCTTCAAAGAATAAATGTAACGTTTTGGTCTAAGTTTATCTGCCTTTCAGTCCTTACGCAGTGTTTGAGATTAACTCCTCTTGCCTCTTCCCTCAAGAATGATGCTGACTGTCTTTTATAGCACAGGGCAGACGGACCAACTTTTATGACCCAGATAAGTTCATTGATAGAACAAAATATTCCTAGGAAAACTTACGAGTCTAACTACAGTTTAACTTTTACTAGCCCCCCCCCAGCCATCTGACTATCAAACCAACAATGAGAAGCCTGTATAGCAGGATATTCCAATCAGATAAGCCATCAGCCTAGGGCCTGTGTTAAAAACTGTCTTTGCTTTCGTAGGTATAAAATGTTTCTGTTCTTTCTGATTCTTATTACAAGAGATCTTTGTAACTTGATGTACAAAAAAATTCTAGAAGTGTATTCATAGTAATTTAAAGCTGTAAAAGAGTTATTATAATTCAACTTGGCCAAATATATCCTAGTGCACTCTTGTTTTATAAACAAATTGTCTTATGCATGTTTGTCCATCTGTCTGTCCAATCTGTAACCAGTGCCTATACTTCCAGCTGTTTTGTTTGAGGTACGTGATTTTTTTTTTTGCCTTCCGGATTTTTAAAGTATTTGTCAGTAATTTAAATTGGCTTGAAAATAAATGCCATTAGAGTTAAAGACATGCTTCCACCCAATTTGCCAGCTAAGGAAAGTGATGTCAAGACTAGTTTTACAAATGCAATACATATTGTTGTCTGTGTACTATAACTCAGAAATCTTTCATTATTAAAGAATAATGTGTTAATCATTAAGATTTAGTTCTCACAGGTCATCAAAAATTTGTTAAGATAATTAATTTGGGACACTTTAGTCTTAAGAAGTTGCTGGATAGGATTGTCCTTAGTGAATAAAGGAGTGGCTACCTAGAAATATTTTCTTCCAGGCTTTTTTCACCAATGGAATCCCAATAGTTTCCATATTCTAAAGAGAGACACACCCCAATAAACATTGCCAAACATATTACTGTGATATGTTTACACTAGTCATCATCAAAAGGCTAAGTTTTCTGTGGTTAAAAACAAAGAAATTTCATTAAAAGATGTTCTTGATGTAAAACTAAATTGACAAAAAAAGGACTTCTCTCATTATTGCTAATTTCATAGTATACTAACTGTATTCATGCCTTCTGGGTGTACAAGTCTTCTAAGATATAAAACCAGGATTGTTTATAGTGATAACTGTTGGGAGCCGCAGCCCCGAGCCCGGTCGCCTCACTTGGCGGACGTGAGGCCTGTAGTAAAGAGTGAGGCCTGAGGTAGATTACCCCTCCCATCGAATATGTTAGTTTCCTGCTTACCGCGTAAACAACCCGCTCAACAATATAGTCTGCCTGGCAACTGATGATGTTAGCCAATCAGCTTGCCTTGCTTACTTTAACATGATTGGACACTGTACCCGTATATATACCGGTGCCACCCCTGGGCGGAAGTAGAAGCCAGGTAGAAGCCCGGAAGTAGAAGCCCAAAAGGAGCCGCGGAGAGCGGACCGGTAGAGGCTTTGGGGCAGACTGAAGCACAAAAGGAGCCGCGGGGAGCGGACCAAAGGAGGCTTCAGCTGGGAGAACCCAGGGCAGGCTGTACGGAGAAGGAAAATAAAAAGAAAAGGTTGTCCACTACCAGACTTTGTCGTGTGTCCTTCCTGCCGGCCGGGAGCGGACATCGACATTTGGTGGCCCGCCCGGGGACTGATCACCCCCGAGACGTGAAGTGGACAACGCTCCAGTACAGAGCTGCGAGACAGGTGAGTTGGGGATAAGCCTGGGCTCTGGGTGGCGCGCACCTACAGGGCTTTTAGACTCCCCTCAGGCTCACGCGTAAGTGGCGGATTCCTTGGGCCTCACGCGGTGAGTAACATATTAAAAAATGGGAAACATGCTAGGTAGCAACACTAAGAGCGAGGGTGGTTGTGGAGAAAGCTCTCAAGAGCTTACAAAAGTACGCAGGGTATCTGAGCAGGCCCAGTCAGGGAGCTCCCGAGAGGTGTCTGTCAAGGGGAACAAGGATGCTAAGGAGGAGGACGGGGCTCTAGCCTCGGAGTCGTCTGACTCCGAGGACGAGGGAAAGTTGAATGGCAGGGAGGCCAAAGAGACCAGCTGTCAGGAGCCTAAGTCGCTCAATAAGGAGTCGCAGGGTTCTTTTCCAGCGTTGCCCCGCGAATTGCGCTCTGCTCAACCTGGTCTGCGGAGGAGTAGAGAGCTCCTGAGTGCGCCCCGGCGCGAGAGGGAGGCGAAGCCTTCCGCCCCACCTTGGGGGCCGTTTCCGGAGGCGGTCCCTCGCCACGAGGCGGCCGCCTGGGAGCTCCCTCCCCTTTCGCCAGAACAGGAAGTGATGCACGGGCCCCCATTTTCCGCCCAATCACGGCCGCTGTCTTATGCTCCGCCGCCGGCGGGTCGGTATTTTTACAGGCGGCTTTGGCAGGGGGGACGCTTGTCTCATGAGGTACATCCACCTGGGATAGATAGTGGCCCCTACGAGATATTTCCTGTACAAGTAGCTATGGGCCAGGGACGCAATGTATGGGAGCCTTTTGAGATAAAGCAGATTAGAGAACTTAAAAATGCAGTTACAACCTTTGGGCCGACTGCGCCTTACACCATTGCCATGCTGGAGAATCTGTCTTCTGGGCCCCTCACCCCCGCGGACTGGATTCAGCTGGCAAAGGCGTGTCTGCCCTCGGGTAGTTACACAGAGTTCTCTGCCGAGCAGGCTGAGAAAAACGCCGGTCGAGGAAATGAGGGCTGGGGATTTAGCTTAGCGGCATAAGTGCCTGCCTTGTAAGCAGGCAATCGCCAGTTCGATCCCTGGTACCAATTAAAAAAAAAAAAAAAAAAAAAAGATAAAAATAAAAAATAAAAAATAAAAAACAAAAAGGGGGAGTAAGCCAAGGCCTGCCTCCAAAGGCGCGGTTATCTATGACAGGACAATGGATGGGCCCGGATCCAGTGGTCAGCTGGAACCGAGGCGCGGTTTGTGTTTTCCCACAGGAATCGGGACGAGAACCACTGTGGATACCGGAGAGACTGACACGGACAACAAAGCCCTCGACTAAAGATCAGACCTGCCCTACTGGAGATCCATCACAGACCAACCAACAAGATGAATAGAAATAGCGGTAGCCCGAAATGGACAAGAAGATCCTCAGGCATATGCATGGCTCGCTCGCCTAGCCTACGACCGAGTCTAGGGACGGTGAGCTTCCCACACTCCTCCTCTAAAAAATTATGATATAGCAGGGTAGATGAGTCAATGACGGGTAAGAGCGTGCCTCCCCAGCACGACTCGACCTAAGCCAGGCCCTACCCCATCCTGCACGTAAGCCGCTGGACTGTTAGATGCTGCCCAGGTCTAAATTTCTCTCCGAGGGGATTTCTTTACGGAGAGGAAATGAGTGCAAGCTTGTGTGCATCCAGGTTCCGTCCAGTTTGTGCCTGGCCCTAGAAAAAGGACGAGGGCCTCAGGGCCTTGGCAGACCATGGGACGGCCGACCAGGGTCTAAGCCAAGGACCTACGGTGGGCCTACACATAGGGCATAAGCCTCTGCACCCAGTCCAGGAAGGGCTACGATGCGCACATTCATAAAAAATAAAAAAGGGGGAGATGTTGGGAGCCGCAGCCCCGAGCCCGGTCGCCTCACTTGGCGGACGTGAGGCCTGTAGTAAAGAGTGAGGCCTGAGGTAGATTACCCCTCCCATCGAATATGTTAGTTTCCTGCTTACCGCGTAAACAACCCGCTCAACAATATAGTCTGCCTGGCAACTGATGATGTTAGCCAATCAGCTTGCCTTGCTTACTTTAACATGATTGGACACTGTACCCGTATATATACCGGTGCCACCCCTGGGCGGAAGTAGAAGCCAGGTAGAAGCCCGGAAGTAGAAGCCCAAAAGGAGCCGCGGAGAGCGGACCGGTAGAGGCTTTGGGGCAGACTGAAGCACAAAAGGAGCCGCGGGGAGCGGACCAAAGGAGGCTTCAGCTGGGAGAACCCAGGGCAGGCTGTACGGAGAAGGAAAATAAAAAGAAAAGGTTGTCCACTACCAGACTTTGTCGTGTGTCCTTCCTGCCGGCCGGGAGCGGACATCGACAGATAACCTCTTTTAGACTAAGACAACCGTCTTTCTCTTGCATTCCAGCTATATGTTATAAGATATACATGTTCAACCAGCATGAGATCACCAAATAATAGCTTTTTTAAAAAATAAACTTATGCAATGTGTACATTATATGTGTCAAGCTTAGAGATACTAGGGTACCTACCTGTCTGAACAATGTCATACACTAAGATTAAAGGCTAGACATTATACACTTCTAAGATACATCTATAGGCTATAGGCTAGAACATTCTCCTTAGATGATATCCTATTAAAGAATAAAAAATTAAGTGAAAGTTTTCTTTGTGTCACTTAATATTTTGTGCTCAGATGGAAAAGTTGACTAAATGATCTATTCTCTGTTAAGACAGACATTTAAATGGGTTACAAAATAACATCGTCATGCTTGTCATGCTAAAATATTGTTTGGCTTTTTTCTCTGTAAACTATATAACTGTTGTCTGTTTACATTCTTCAGGGATGTAGCTACAAAACAACTGTAGTTCATAGGAAATAACAGTTTTTTGGCTATACTTTATATTTTAAAGTGCTTGATATCCAGATAAAAATATGATAGAATCTATTACTCCCACTACAATACTAATGTCACTGATCTTTCTCTTCTGGATGTTCGACAACTAAAGTTTAGAGACTGGAACTAAAACAGGCTAAGAGGACAGCCAATATTTGGGTTCTTGCCCTCCAAAGACAATGACAAACACGAGGGAACCTTGTCCACAAGCTCCTACAATTTTGGTGAAGTCACCAAATCTCCTGAGCAGAGAGATTACTGAACCCCAGAGTACAAGAATCAGCAAGCAGGGATTTAGCTCATCAGCATAAGCGCCTGCCAGGCAAACCCAAGGTCATGAGTTAGATTTCTGGTACCAAAAAAAAAGAATCAACAAGCATACACTGTACCAAAGGAGAATCAGGAAGAGGAAAGTTTCCCATGCTTTCACAGAAAGAAATATGGACTAGCAAGACTATGACCCATTCTCACAGGTAACACTGACAGAGAAACTAAGAGGTTCTATACATAACTCTATAGAAATACCTGAGGATAGGAATTTAGCTCAGCAACACAAGTGCCTACCTAACAAGCATGAGGTGAGTTCGACCCCCAATACCAAAAAAATAAAAAGATAAAAGAAATGCCTGAAGAGACTTAACTGACCTTGAAAAACAGCAAGAGGTTAATTTTAACACAGGTTTCACTTGATCTTAAACAGCCAAAAGAAAAGTATAACCGAAAGATGTGTAAAAGTGATGCCATAGTAAGACTTGATATAGAAAGGGGCTCCAGTTGGATGTGGTGCAGAACCAACCTGTAATCCCAGCACTTGGGAGGCTAAGACAGGAGGATTGCTGTGAGTTCAAGGCCAGCCTGAACTGCATAGCAAAACTCTGTCTCCAAAAGACAAAAAAAGCAGGGGGGTGAGGGTGGAATGGGCTCCAATCGCTGACTTTTTCTGGCAGTTTCCAACTATACCAGTAACTGACTACTGTTATGAGTCATTAAGAAAAAAAACTGCAGTAGAATCTACAAAAGCTTAACAAGAACCTTCAAAATCACAAAACTGGGGCTAGGAATTTAGCTCAGTGGCACAAGCAAGCACCTGCCTGGCAAGCACGAGGTCATGAGTTCAATCCCCAGTACCCCCACACACACACACAAAAAAAAAAAAAAACCACCAAACTCTCCATCTTCTTACATCTAAAACTGGAGAGATTTATGAAAAGATACCAGACTCCATCAGTAGAGGGGCTTAAGAGCCAGTGGGTTACAACTGCTATTCTAGTCCCTTAAGAACAGTTTCTAGCTCTTTCCCAACCTGCCTTTCATCTTCATGCACATGCTTTGATTATACATGCACTAATTTCTCAGAAAATGTGTTCATTCTTGCCTAAAAGCCACCAAACTCCATGTGATCATGCAAATGGAACCAATGACAGATTTGCTAGACTCTTTTTACAAAAATCCACCCGATCAACCTTGTAAAAAAGAGTTCATAACTGCTGAAATACAACATGACTTCTAACTGAAGCCCATTATATTAGCTTTCTGGAGAAAGTCCCAGAACTGCAGTCTCCCCTACTCAGCTCAAAGCAGTTGGATAGAAACTATGCCCCTTTTTTAGGTCCTGACCTACAACCCCAATCTCCTAAATCAGTGTATGGCAAAGGCTTAAATAAATGAGATAAGTGGTATGGTTTTAGGGCTGCAGGAAGATCAAACCCCTTTTGCCAAATCTGAGACTTTGAGGGTTAAGACAAAGACTTCTCTGGACTGCCCAAATTTAATAGATTCAAACAAAGAGTGGGGATATTGAGGAAAGCACAGGATATGAGCAGGACCTTGGAAGTCACTTCAAAGACTTCTCCAAGTAGTAAATTATGCCAAGTAAGAACCGTCTTTATCCCCATGGTGACATTTATGGTAGGAGTAAGGCTGAAGAGTGAGATGCCTGCAGCTTCAGTCTATCTACTTAATTGGTGTTGGAGCCAGGCATCCTAACCTGTGGCCTTATCTTGCCCTCTGAGATACCACTGGCCTCACAGGCCACTACAGGCCTCAGCCAGGGCCTGTTATCCATAGAGGTTCACTTACTATGAATCAGCTTCCTTTACCAGGCAAGGGGCCAAAGACTAGGACAGACTCACAGATAAGCATAGAAAGCCAATTAGTTAATTTTAAATTCTGCTCAGAGCCATTTCATAGTGATCTCCAACACCCCTTCTTCCTTAACCATGGTTAGAGATAGCTCTTCAGAGGGGAGAATATAGACAGTTAAGTTATAAATATTACAGGCAGTTAGACAGGGCTAAAGATATTTTAATACCTAAATATATTTAGTTTCACAAAAATGTCACTGCTATTATTTTCTCATTTTACAAACAGACTATTTGTAACTTTTACACTGACTAGCATAGTTTGAAAGTCACTGCTGTAATTTTTACTTTTGCATTCAGGCCTGTAAATCCAAAGGAGTTATATTTGCCTTTTGGAAATGTCTTTGTATTGAAACATTCCTCTGCTCAAGAACTTTACTAAGTTCTTTTTTTATGCTGGTGTGTGTGTGGACATGCTGTCAAATCCTATGTTAAGGGGCTGGGGATTTAGCTCAGTGGCATAAGCACCTGCCTTGCAAAGTGTACAGTCATGAGTTTGATCCCTGGTACCGATTTAAAAAAAAAGAAAAAAGAAAAAAATTCTTTTAAATCCTATGTTACTTTGCAAGCTACCACAAGGGTGACATTCAGTCATAATACTAGCCCAGTCAGATCAAGGCACATAGAGTGCAGGGCTAATAACGTGGGCTGTGGGTCATTGTGTGTTTGGTCTCACTTTCTACTTTTGACTTCATAGTATGCTGTTTAACTCTCTCTCTGTGTGTGTGTGTGTGTGTGTGTGTGTGTGTGTGTGTGTGTGTGTGTTACCAGGAATCGAGCTCAGAAGCTTGCACTTGCCACGCAGGCATTGCACTACTGAGCCGTATCCCCACTCTGGTTTAACATTGTAGCCTTTCTACAAATATGTATTGACTGATTATGTCAGAAACTGCTTTAGTGGATTAAGAAGATAAACATCTCTGTCCTTTAGGAATTTGGAATATAAATTGGAAAATTTAACACTAAACAGCCTGCTGCGATTGGTATTAAAGTCTTTATAAAGTGTACTGGGGACAAATCTTGGCATCATATAGGAAGCTATCTTATATTATGGAGTCTTTGAAGTTTGGGGTTTTGAGGAATGGTACCAGGAAAGAAAACACTGAAAGCTAAAAAATGACCCCAAGCTAGATGTAGCTTAGTATGTATATGGTTTGGATCACTATAGACTGTTGAGAACAGACCTTTTCTTTTCCTTTGGTGCTGGCTGGATCAAACCCATGGCATCAGTGTCTCAGATAAACAATCTACTGCTGATCTACATGTCCATCTGTGCTGTGGACAGACTTTTAAGAGCATGGGCCGATGAAAGATTAGGTCCTTTAGAACACATTTTTTTTTTTTTTGGTACCAGGAATTGAACTCACAACCTCATACTTGGCTAGGCAGGCCCTTCTGCCACTGAGCTAAATCCCCTGCCCAGAACAAAACATTCTGATTTAAACAATCACTATATGATTGTGTTTGGATATCAGGATTCCTTAGCATATGAAAGAAGTCAGAAAGATGAGAGCTGCAATTTAAGGTATAAAAAGTTTATAACAGGGGCTGGGGGTTTAGCTCAGTGGCATAAGCGCCTGCCTTGAAAGCAGGCAGTCGTGAGTTCAATCCCCGGTACCGATAAAAAGGAAAAAGACAGAAAAAAAAAGTTTATAACAGATATGAAGTAATATAATGTTGAATTCCAGTGTTCTAAACTAGTCAAGATATTCTCTAGTATCCGGAATTCTTTAAATTTATTTAATGTTGATAATTTGAATAAAAATTTACCTAGATCTAATTTCTTCTGATTTCAAGGAGTAATTAGGACAGCTCTCATTACCATATCACCCAAAAAAGTAAAATTCTTTTCTGTTCTTGTCTGCACTCTGAAGAGCTATCTGTATGCTGTTCCAACATATCCTCCATGCAGAAGCCATGATGACCTTTATATACCAAACCCCGTATCATGCTACCCTATATCCTCTCCCCTCTGTTTAGAACCTGGGTTCTAAAACAAAAAAGAGCAATTATGGGGAATCACTGGCCTGACAAGTGATTGAAATGACTCGAAAGGCAAAGGGACCTCTGGAGCAAAAGCACAGGGCTCGTGGAATGCATAGTGAAAGATAAGAGCAGATCTGCAGGGCATCAGCCAAGCAGAGTTAAAAACAAAGGAACTCTGCTCTAGCCACTGTGCTCCTCATGTCCCCAAAAGCTTGTTTAGCAGACCATCCTGTTCTGCACATTCCTTTGACCCAAGCTCCTACACTGCTGTTATTCTGAACATTTGTTCTCACATCTTTGAATTACAAATAAAAGGCCAGGGATTTCTCAGATGTCTAATGTTTTCCTGAGACTTTTCCTAATGATGAGTCTCAGTGAAGCAGTCACTCCAGGCCTCTTGGATATGTTTATCCTCTCTCTCTCTCTCTCTCTCTCTCTCTCTCTCTCTCGCTCTCGCTCTCGCTCTCGCTCTGTGTGTGTGTGTGTGTGTGTGTGTGTGTGTGTGTGTGTGTGTGTGTTGCTGGGGATTAAATCCATGGCCTTCTGCATGTCAGGTAAAAACTTTACCACTGAGTCAGGGTAGCCTTAGGCCAGGGTTTAAACTAAACTATGACTCTAAGGAATTTTTCATCCTTTGCACCACCCAGTCACAGAATATGACATGCTGAAAATAAAAAATACACATTAGTAATTAGTTCCAGCAAAAATAAAGATTTAATTTTTTCTCATCCAAGATCACAGGCATCCCAAAGAGATCCATGAAAGGTTGGTACTCCTGTTCTAGATGATATTTTTAATGCCTTTTCTCTCCCTACAGGAATGATGAGAAGACAGCAGCTGACTACAAGATTTTAGGTATCTCTGTCCTTCACTTGGGGTTGGATCTGAGAAGAGAAGTTGGTCTTAGGCAATGAAGAGTTTTCTCTACACTGTACCTTTTTACCCTGTCACTCATAATAAAGCACATTCTTTCACTGGCTGGGACACCCAAGCCATTGCCCCCTGTTGTGGATGCCCAGTCTTGTGTGTCTACTGGTGAGAGACTGCGAGGATCCCAGGATGCAGTGTTCCTGGCCCAAAAGGCCTTTGCTGGCTATTGGGTTTTAATTTGCAGTCCTGTGTGCTTCCCTGTCTTACGGCTGTGTCCCGGTTGTCAATAAAATATTTCCCAGCCTGCTGGAATCTTCCTTCTGTTGCACAAAAGTAACTGAAAGCAAATTGGGCCCAGTGCTAACCAGTTACACCAGTTGGAAGAAGTAGGCCAGCAGAAGGCCTGGAGCTCAGAGACAGATTAGCTGAGACTCCAAAATGCTGGAGCCACCTCTCCCCAGCTTCCAAGAGCAAATTATTAGCAACTTTTCCTGACTCGATATGATATTAAGTGACTGTTGGTAGCTTGAAATCAGCCATGGTAGGTATCACAGGAAATGAGAAACACTAGGAATCAGACTCCCTCTTTCATCTGGTCATGATGCATCTAGCAACTTCACACTGATGTTAAGGACAAGAGAAACTAGAGATTCTCTTATGTGCCTTTGTTAGACAAGTGCACTCTGTTGAAGAAGGACTGCAAGGGTTTACAGATACTACATTTTGGAGGAAGGGGGTGGATTTTGTTTGTTGTTTGAGATAGAGTCTCTTGCCCAGAATGGTTGCCAATGAACTTCTAGATACAAGTGAATCTTGTATCTAGGGGAGTAGCTCAACCTACAGGCAGGGAATATTGCATGTGGATGCAGACACTACTCTTTAGGGATGGAACATTGCTGACAGCTCTGCATTTTACATTCTCAAGATGCTTACATGGAGAAAACTGGAAATAGTGAGCTAGGAAGGGATCATCTCTTAATTAGCAAGATAAAGTGATACACATATAAGAGGATGGCCTTAAACTGGAAGTGCTAGCCCACATCTGTAATCCCAGCACTACCCAGCTGAGGCAAGAGGATCCCAACTACAAGTTTAGCCTGGGCTGGACAGTTGACCACTTTAGCAAAACGTTCTTTAAAAAAAAAAAAGTATGGCCCTACCTCAGTGCAAGGGCCTAGGGCTCAAACCACAGTACAGGAATAAAAGATGAGGCAAAAGAAAGTGTCCAGTACTTGGCTTCTCTAGCAACACTGAAAGCGAAGTAGGCTAAAGAAGAGAAGACACATGAATCCTCTCCCAGGGAACCCTGGACCCTTAGGAAATCTGGTCCCCTGTGCAGTGGTCTTGGAACCTTCCCGCCCAGCGCCAGGAGGCGCTCTGGCACGGCTGCACAGCAGGCGCCTGAGCCTGGCGTGGCGACGCTCTAGCAGTCGTTACTCAGTGGTCGACCTGCGGGCCCCGCGGCCGGTCTGCAACTGTACTGTGCTTAGGCTAATGGGTGAGCGCCAGCTGGCTCGCGCCCTGGAGGCATGTGATGGCCAAGCTCCCAAAGCTCGCAGTTTTTGATCTGGGTAAGGGACGAGCCAGGGGTCTGATAGGGCGCTTTCCCGAATCTCTCCCCCGCGGCAGCACAGCCCCTGCGCCCCCAAGACCGAACCTTCCCTCCTTCCTCCGCAGATTACACGCTCTGGCCTTTCTGGGTGGACACACACGTAGACCCTCCGTTCCACCGGAGCAGGTGAGGCAGGGATAGGGAGGACCGGGGCCGGGTGGCGCCCGGCCGGCCGGGACTGAGACTTCCCTCGCCCTCTGCAGCGATGGAGCTATACGAGATAGTCGAGGTCAGAGTGTCAGGCTGTACCAGGAGGTGCCTGCTGTTCTGGACCGATTGCAAGGCCTTGGGGTGCCGGTCGCGGCCGCTTCACGGTAAGCAGAGCAGCTATCAACGATTGCTGCTAACACGGAAGATGAATGCACACAGAGACTTCATGTAACACCTGTGTGCAAAAATTTAGGAGATAGGGGCTGGGGATTTAGCTTGGTGGCATGAGCGCCTTCCTTGCAAGTGTGGGGTCGTGAGTTCGATCCCTGGTACCGATAAAAACGAAAAAGGCAAAAAAAAAAAAAAAAAAAAAGATTTGTTCTCTGCATACCAGGAATTGCGACTAAGTACTGAAGTGGGTTCATAAACAATATAGGAATCCAATCAGCCAAACTGATAAATTTGGAATTTTATTAGCTGAGCTCAGCAACTACCAGTGGACCCATTTCAGAGTCAAAACAAGTGGCCCTGAACTGAAGAGTCACAGGCCATTTAAAGTAAGACATCCTGTTGGAAACAGTTTAACCGGAATCTTACATTAATTTTAGTTGACACCTGTATCCTGCTTGTTTGTTGAGCAGATTAATTTTTCTATTGTGGGTGCAGCTCATTCTGCCTTTTTCATGGGACTTGTATCCAGAGTAATTTTTCACTCTTTGGATCAAACACAGGGCACGATTTAAATACAAGGTACAAGATGGGATCAGTTATGCAAACCTACAACATGTAATGATAAAAATTTAAAATGTAAAAGTGCAGGTATGCAAATATTTGTACGTGTGTCCTAATTCTACCATCTCCTGTACCTCTTAGTGTTGTCTTTTGTTTTTCCTTTTTGGTCTTTGAGACATGGTTTTGCTGTGCATTTCAGGCTGGCCTTGGACTCACTTTGTAGCCTAGGTTGGCCTAAAACTCTTAGTGATCCTCCTGGCTCTGCCTCTCAAGTGCTGGGATTACCACACCTGGCACTTTTTACTTGTTAAGCACTGGCTCAACACCCACCTTGGTCTCCCAAAAGACCATGGAGATCAGAAAGGCAATTGGAAATCTCTCCATCCTGGAAAAGGAGCAAACTGGCTTCCCCCTGCTTGTACATAGCTTTTATTGCAGCCTGGCCCTTCCCTCTCCTAAGTCCATCCATTACTCCCTTTTGCAGGACAGGTGAAGTAGAAGGGGCCAACCAGCTACTGGAGCTCTTCGGCCTGGTTAGATACTTTGTTCACCGGGAAATTTATCCAGGAAGCAAGGTTACACATTTCGAGAGGTAGGCAGGGGTCGAGGAGGAGCTGGGTGAGCCCAGACACCAGCTCCCTTATCACTGGCCATCTCACACAGGTTGCATCAGAAGACTGGAGTTCCTTTCTCGCAGATGATCTTCTTTGATGATGAGAAGCGGAATATTGTAGACGTCACCGCACTGGGTACTGGAGAGTGAAGCTAACCACTGGGGGATGAGGAAGGGATTAGTAACTGTCAAGGGAGGGTAATCTGCATGATGGGACACAATGAAAAGTTGAGAGTAATAATAGGAGCCATGACAGCTTGACACACAGATCTTTTCCTTCTAGGTGTTACTTGTGTGCACGTCAAGAATGGAATGAGTCTTCAGACCCTAACTCAAGGGTTAGAGATGTTTGCAAAGGCCCAAGTGAGGCCCTGAAGTCCAGCCCTGTGGATGAGCCTCAGCAGATGCCTAAAACTGAAAGGAAATCAAGAAGGCATTCGTAGGTGCATCTGTACTCTATTAAAGTGTACCAGTGTGTGACAGAAAAGAGCTTATCCACAGTGTGGATTGTTTCTATTGGCTGTTGGGAATAAGGTGGTTATCCTGAGATGCCCCCACCAGGGTGTAAGACTTTTAGAGTAAGAACATTTTATTGAGAGAGATACCTCCTGGGAGACAGGAGGGGTCCTAATCATAGGTCATCACAGAATGTGACATGGTAAGCCAGGTGTGGTGGCTCACACCTGTAATCCCAGCACGAGGGAGGCTGAGGTGGGAGGATCGTTTCCAGTTTGAGACCAGCCTGGCCTACAAAGCAAGCTCAAGGCCAGCCTGAACTGCATAGAGAGACCCCGTCTCAAAAAAAAAAAAAAAAAAATGAATGTGACATGGTAGACTCACAGGTACTACCTTCTACATCTGTGATGCAGGTTGAGATGCAGAGGACATGAAGAACTCTCTCACTACATGGTTAATGGTACATTCCCAAGGCACAATTCTTTTTAGGGAGTCAAGACAGTTTGGCTGTGGGGACAGTCTTTGAACTAGTAGAAATGAAGTGGCCTATTTAAGAGCAGTAGTTCTGGCCCGGCATGGGCTGCGGGCAGTACCAGCAGTAGTTTCTCTGCAGCTGACAATGATATCACCTTAAAAAGTGGCATGCAAAGGAGGGACAGGCCCAGACCCTGAGCTCTGAGAGCCACCTTCCTGGAGCAAGGAGGAGGTCCAGGAGAGCCCAGGTCCAGGTGACCCATGAGTGACTTCAGTCGACTTCAGGAGGGGTGAGCCCAGGTGACCCAGGCTGCCAGGAGGTACTGGCCAAGCAGAGGAGGGGAGACCTATGCAGCGGGAAAAGGAGGAGGTGAGGTTGGCCCTCAGCAGGACTGGGGTTCACTGCTCCTACCAGCATGCCTGATCTTGCTGCCTTGTAGGAGTGCCTTCAATGTGGAGACAAGGAAGAAGAACCCCCTGTCCAATTGCCCAGTGTACCTTCTATTCATCTGTGTGCAGGGCCCAGTACCCAGGGCTATGCATTGTCTTCAGCACTTGTGTGAACCTGAAGAGATTTGGTGTAGAATGATTCTTCATTGCACATTAGAGAAGGTCCCAGCAGAAGGCTACTGCTGTAGTCATGCAGATTGTTGACTGCATACTGGTTTGGACTAAAGGGAGGGTGGCAGAAATCAGACTCCAGCCTGCCCTGCACACAGCAAGCTGCACAGCCTGCTTTAGGGCCCCAGAAGCTATTAACTAGAGGGACCTAATTTGCATAAAGGTGCAGTGGAAATGAACAGCAACCAGCAAGCAGAAGACCACACCTTTAGGTCACTTGCTGGAGAGATAATCCAAGCATCCACCTCTAGGGGTCAGAGCAGGGCATACCTGGAAAGAGCTGAGGCACTAACATGTCTTTGTTCTCTGGCTGTCCTCTCCCCAAAGCTCCCAAAGCAGGTAAAGACCAAGAAGAACTAAAGCAGGTGGCTGAATGGCATCCTCAGGAGTCTGAGCTTCTGTTCCTCAGGCTGCCTGCACTGGTCTCTTTGCCTCCAGTGCTGGTGCTGGGCTACTGAAGCAGAGCTGTTTTGAGTGTTTCCTGAAGTGGTGCCTTGACGCTGTCTGAGCAAAGGGCATCTCACCCTCCTCTATCTGACAAAACTCTGAAGTTAAAGGATCATGCTGTAGAAGGCTCCCCTGAGTGCCTTCTTCCCAGTAAAACTGGGTAGATGCATCCCACATGTCTGTACTGTTTTTTCCACATCTAAGACTTACTTCATTTTTTAGTATTTTCTTCGACCTGTTCTTTGAGCCTTCTTTCAAGCCTTGAATAACAATGAGACTAATGGAATGGGGTTGGAACTTAGCAACAAATAGTTTTTACAGTATTTCAGCCTGCGCACCTTTCACCTTGCCTGTACTAAGCTCGAGGCAACAGCCATCCTTACTTCTCTGTGGAGCCATCTCTGAGTCTTCCTCATGGTGCTCCTTTAGTCCTGCCTCTCAAGACAGCCCTTGAAAAAAAAAAAAAAGGGGGGGGGGCTGGGGATTTAGCTCAACGGCATAAGCGCCTGCCTTGCAAGCAGGCAGTCGTGAGTTCGATCCCTGGTACCGATAAAAAAGAAAAAGACAAAAAAAAAAAAAAAAAAAAAAAGACAGCCCTTGGTTTACTATCTGTTTTCCTTCTTGCAAAACACACTTTCAGGGGTAGGGAGAAAACACTTTCAAGGGCAGGGCAGGTAGCTGGGCTTTATCCAGAAACCATTCTTGATTGCATTTACCACTAGAAGGCTTGGTTAGATCTCTGTCACTTCTGTGTAGGACACTAGTGGTGTAGGACCTGACTCCCACATTATTTCCAAAAAGATTAACTTGACACTAACATGAAGGAGTAAGAAGGAACCAAGGCACTAAATACACCCTGGCAGTCACTGTCAAGACCAGCTGATGCCATCACTTTGGACTCTGGAAAATAGAACCATAGTCAGAATGAAATCACCAGAGTGTCAGCCCACCCACTCACTGCACATTAGAGAACAAAGGCTTTAAAATGAGATTTATGTAAGTAGAGTTTGTAAAATCCAAAACCAGGTGTTGAATGCACTTGAACTACCAACTTGCCTGAACGGATGCCAAGATTACTGGTTTTAAGCTCACAGCAGAAATCCACCAGTGACCCTAGAATTTTCCACTGACTCCCTTTAAGAAACAATATCTTTGAACCTATCTGATAAAAGCATGTGAAAATTGGATTTATTTTGGTTGTCAAAGATTTGTCAGCCCAAACTCTTCTGCTTTGCTCCTCTCAGCCCCTTGCCTCAACCACTTTGCAGCTCATTCCAAGGGTTGTGGAGGATTCATGGTGTTGGGATCCTGTTGTATGGCCTCAAGCAGTTTCATCTCATAGCTGGGTGCCTCGGGCTGAAATTTGAGCACCCAGGGGTCCCTTATGATGTCCAGGATGGTGGCACGCTTGGCAGCTTGGCATAGCATCTGGAGGATCAGGTTCTAGGGCAGAGGAGAAAGAGGTCTTGACTGAGTTTGCCCTTGTTATGTCACACAGACACTGAGCCCTAGGCCTACAAATGAAGCAGGACACCCTCACACCACTCTGCTGAGAGGGAGTATAGGCCTGGTTTTATGCTTGAGGAAGAGCAAGGCATTCCCTGCAAGAGAAGAAGATTGCCCAGGAGGGCAATCCCTTGCATAAACCCCTTCTGGCCTAAAGGGACAGAAGCTGAAACATGTTGATCAATCATATGTAAGGCGTGAAGCCCAGGAATTGGCAGGAAGCCCTCCCCACTCCTGCAGGAAAAGGGCTAGAGTATGAGATGGCTTGGAGGAGCCTTCCCCTGGGGACCAGAAGCCTAGGTAGATCATCCCTAAGATTCTTCCCTCCTCAGAGAGCCAGCACCTTGCACTCTTGGGAGATGACATAGTTAGGCGGGAAAGTGACCTCCTTCTGAGTCCCTCTGAGCAGCTTCTTGAGATTGGTGTCATCAAAGGGCAGATGAGCCACCATTAGAGTGTAGAGGATGACACCCATGCTCCAGGTGTCAGATAGGAAAGGATTGTAGGGCAAGCCTCGTAAGATCTCCGGACAGGAATAAGCAAAGCTTCCACAGTAGGTCTGACTGATTTGGGAAACGATACTCGCTCGGTGGTAAGAGGCACTGCTCTGGCCAGTCTGCGTAGAAGACACCATCTTGGCAAAGCCAAAGTCTGAAATCTTCACATTCTCCTGCTTGTCCAGCAACAGGTTTTCCAACTTCAAGTTCCTACCAGTAGCAAAAATTTTGGTGGTCAGATTGGGAATAAGGTTTACTACACTGGGAGGAGATATGCTAGGATTCAAAGGCTAGATAGAGTTGGATGAAGACATATAAAGTGGGCAGGAAATGCCATCATAAAAGCAAAAGGTAGTGTAGTAGTAGTCGTGGAATTATGAGCAGAATGAAAAGAGAGGAAAATGGATGTTACGTCAAGGAGCATTAGTTGTTCACTGCACTCAGAGTGTATTTACAAGTGTCCTGAATGAGATGGTTTCAACTGGAGTAGATAAATGAGCCTCCATGTGGAACAGGGAAATCAAGAGAAGGAAGACAAGAGGACAGAAATTGCAGTGTGTATAACCCCCCTGTGAGGGCCCCAGGATCCCAGTCTGGGTGGTCACGCCCTCACCGGTGCACGATGCCCTTGCTGTGCAGGTAGGCCATGCCCAGGGTCATCTGGGAGAACCACTTGCCAGCAAGGGGCTCAGAGCAGGCCCCATAGCGCTGGATCCATTCAAGGACGTCACCACCCTGAGCCAGCTCCAAAATGATGTACACTCGAGATGTGGTCTCAATGGCCTGATAGAAGCTGATGACGTACTTGTGCCGCAAGATTTTCATTACCTGACCCCAGAAGAGGCAACCATCAAACCTGGGAAAGGAGAACCCTGGCTGTACTCCTAGCCCTCCAGTGTCCTCCCACTGTTATTTTCTTCAAACTTTGCAACAGAATCGGCCCCTCCTCTTCTAAGTGTGGGGGGCCAGTGGCCAAACCCTATTTATTCTTTTAGGGGGCTGGAGCTGCATGTCTGTGTGAGAAATGGGTTGAAAATATACTAAGGAAATATGTCTGCCTAGAGACATGTTCAGTTCTGGTGTAAGGCTTTTGGCTTCACAGTCCCAGCCATACCGTTCTGAGAATCCTCAAGTGTCCCAGTACTGAACTGCAATTCCCCTCCATCCTCACTACTGACCTGTAACTCTCGGGGCAGGAACTTGTTAAGGTAGTCGTCAGAGGCCTTCTTCTTAGAGATGATCTTGATAGCCACCATGACCTTCTGCTTTGTGTGGTAAGCCTCATAGACGGTCCCATAGGAGCCAGTGCCAATGACCTTGCCCACCTTATAATTGTACTCTTCCAGGACAGAGCGATTTGAGGTGGCATTTGGCACTGCCTCTAGGCTGTCTCCCTTCCCCATAGCGTCAGGCTTGTCAACAGAGGTGTGCTCTGCTGCTTAGGAGCCTGTGTCCTGAGAGGACAATGCCTTGGGCCACAGAAAGCTAGGGTACCACAGTGAAGTTAGTGTCCCGGTGCTTGACTGTACAGTCACACAAGGCTGGATGCTGGGCTGAGCCCCACTAAGAGTTTGAAGGAGCAAATAAGAGAAGCCTTTCTTTCTGTCTCCACTGGCTGTTGTTACTTCTTCCCCTTGGATATGGAACTCCACAAGGTCTCAAATTCCACACACATCACAATCCCCATCTCACCTACAAATCATCACCAAGTGTGAGCATGAAGTGCAGTTTGGAACAATCCTCCTTCCCAGAGAAATGTTCTGCAATGTGGTGAGATGTTACTGTGGATCTTCTCCCTTCATTCTTGTAGACTGAGCACCTTCCATATGCCAAAAATTTGGCTGAAAACTGGAATAAGTTAAACAGGTAAATAAAGACCTATCCTCCTAGATTTTATAACACAGTGTGAGAAACATATGAATTATTACAGAGAATGCAAATTAAATGACATTTCTGTCTTTGATCCCCCCCCCATGGGCTTCACTATGCCCTTTCAGGCTGACTTTGAGCTACTTTGTAGCCCAGTTTTGTCTCAAACTTCCAACAATCCTAACTCAGCCTCCCGAGTACTGGGATTACTGGCATGTGCCACCATACCCAGCTTGGACTTTCTACTTTTCTTTCGAAACATCTGGTTATTCCTCTATATCTTTCCTTTTATCTCCATGTCCTGTTCTAATCGTTGTTCTTTGCTGTTGCTGCTGCTATTTTTAATTGTTCTGGAGACTGAACTAAATCCTTGCATAGGCTCAGCAAGCAAGCTATCCCTAAGCCACATCCCATATCCCTACCTCCTCCATCTATACTTAAATCATATCCCAAAAGTTCTATCACTGGCTTGATTTTCTCAAATTTTGACATCCTTCTTTGACCAGAGCCGCGGGAGACAGGAGGCCAGACTCGAGCAGGATCAGCTCTCAAAGTTTATTGCGTACAGCGAACCGGACCTAACAAGGTCCGCCACCCTCAACGTTGGTTCCTCTTCTGTCCGTTGGGGGCAGGAACAACCTCTTATAAGGGGAAGCAGTATCCAATCACAGAGAAGCGCGTCTAACAAGCTGATAGGCTAGCGTCACGGGTAACTGGGCAGACATGACAATTTGGCGGGCTTGTTCAGGCCGGGAAGAACCCGGAAGCAGGAAATGGGCACCATCATAGGCGGCTTCCCACACTTCTTAAGGATTTCATCCACTCCCAAGGCTTCAGTTGCCACTTTTACGTCAAATGTTCCTAATCTCATCTCTCCCACAGAAATACCTCTGGAATTAACAGTTACAGTGTCCACTTGCTCACCAGACATTACACAGGCCTGTCTTTCCCAGCCAGCTCAAACTCACAAAGTCCAAAATTGAACTTCTTATTTTCACTCTTGGATTTCTTCCTTCTGGAAATTCCATTCTAGTTGTCTTCTTTTAGAAACAAGTACCAAGGGGCTGGGGATTTAGCTCAGCGGCATAAGCGCCTGCCTTGGAAACAGGGAGTCGTGAGTTTGATCCCTGGTACCGATAAAAAGGAAAAAGACAAAAAAAAAAAAAAAAAAAAAAAGATACAAGTACCAAAAAAAAAAAAGAAAGAAAGAAACCCAAGTACCATCCTAGATCAGTGATAGTGAATCTAATGTGTTAGTGTGCTTTTAAGACAAAAATTGTTAATGTAGAGGGTTTTTTTGTAACTAAAATCTCATTATTCAGGTTTAATTGCAGTGCTGGCACATTGCTATAAAGAAGTGGGTTTTAGTTTGGGCACTTGGTCTATGAACTATTTGCCATCACTGTCCTAGACCTGTCTGCATTGGTACCTACATCCAATCCATCACCAAATTCTGCCTTTTTTGCTTTTTAATAATCTCATAATGAGCTGTCCAAACCCACTGCCAATCCTTTAGTGCATCATTTAACTGACCTCCCTAAGAACTGTCTAATCCCATCAGTCTATTTACCCTGAAGCCCAAGCACAAAACTAATTTTGTTCTCACTGAAAACAATTCACTAGGCCCCCGATGTCCTCAAGGACCAAGTCACATTCTTTCACATTTGGCTTTAAGATGACCCTGCCTATCTCTCTACTTTTTTAAGTACACACAATGTTTCATTCAAACAAAACTGCTTTTTCATCTTTGTTCTCCTGGCAAACTACTACTGCTTTTTGAGAAGTTAGCTTTGGAGCTGTTTTAAAGAAGCTTTTATTTCCTGCCCAAGCCCAAGTGAAGTATTTCTCTTTTCTAGGTATTCCACAGCCCTGATGGTGCAGGCAGCTGAGTTAGTTAGAAATATTATAGGCAGTGAGACAGGGCTGGTTCCTCAAAGGAGCCAGTTCATAAGCCCAGATAGCTTGCAACTGTGAGGGAGACAGATATCTCCTGCTGTGGGCCAGGCCTCAAGACAAAAGATCGAACAAATGCATCCATATCCTAAGAACTGATATTCTAAATAGCTTCCTATCACTCTGAGAAAGTCAGGAGTCACCATTCCAACTCCCTAAGGGAAAGAGTCACAGCTGTCTTAAGAATGCCCGCTTTCTATGTGATACACTTCCCCATTTGTCCTCAATTTAATCAATTTTACCTGAACTATTAATCTTATTGGCTAACTATAGTTATGTCCCACCTTATACCCATCTGCCTTGTGAGTTCCCAGTTTTCCCTATCTGAAACCTATCTCACCCCATGAGTTTACTCTATAAAAGTCCCTAGAAAAGACAGAGTCCTTGGTAACCCACTCAGGACCCCTTCTATCTCGCTCTCAAACAGAAGCTTTCTTTCTCTCAGTAAATATATTCTACTCTTAACTTCTGTTGTTCCTAAAATTCATTCTTCAATTTTAGAGAACACAAACTTGTGGACATAGTAGGTTAAGAGTTTCATTCCCCTATATCACTGGTAACTTCTCTGTCATAGCATCTAACATAAGGTTCATTGGTTTTCTTGTTTGCACTCCTACTAGGCCAGGCAGGGAAGTCAATAATGAGAGGAGCCTGTTGAAGTCAGATGTCGATGTCGCTCCCGGCCGGCAGGAAGGACACACGACAAAGTCTGGCAGTGGACAACCTTTTCTTTTATTTTCTCTCCGTACAGCCTGCCCTGGGATCGCTCCCAGCCGAAGCCTCCTCTGGTCCGCTCCCCGCGGCTCCTTCCGTGCTTCGCTCCGAAGCCTCTACCGGTCCGCTCTCCGCGGCTCCTTCCGGGCTTCGCTCCGAAGCCTCTACCGGTCCGCTCTCCGCGGCTCCTTCCGGGCTTCGCTCCGAAGCCTCTACCGGTCCGCTCTCCGCGGCTCCTTCCGGGCTTCTACTTCCCCCCAGGGGTGGCACCAGTATATATACGGATACAGTGTCCAATCATATTAAAGTAAGCAAGGCAAGCTGATTGGCTTAACATATTATTGAGCGGGTTATTTACGCGGTAAGCAGGAAACTAACGTGCTCGATGGGAGGGGTAATCTAACTCAGGCTTTACTCTTTACCACAGGCCGCATGATCGCTATATGCGGCGGCTCGGCAATGTGGTGGCTCCCAACATCTCCCCCTTTTTTATTTTAAATAAGTCTACGCATCGCAGCCGGTCCTGAATTGAGTGTAGAGGCCTATGCCCTGATAGGAGGCCCACCAAGGGCTCTCGGCGTCGGTCCGGGTCGGCCGTCCCCGAGTCTGCCGAGGCCCCGAGGCCCTCGTCCTTTTTCCAGGGCCAGGAAGGAACCAGACGGAACCTGGATGCACACAGGCATACACTCATGTCGCTCCGCATGATCCCCCCGGGGCGACATTTGGTTTGGGCGGAACCTAGTAATTCAGCGGCTTTCGTGCGGTATGGGGTAGGGCCTGTCTTAGGTTGAGTCATGCTGGGGAGGCATGCTCTTACCCGTCATTGACTCATCTACCCTGCTATATCATAATTTTTTAGAGGAGGAGTGTGGGAAGCTCACCGTCCCTAGACTCGGTCGTAGGCTAGGCGAGCGAGCCATGCATATGCCTGAGGATCTTCTTGTCCATTTCGGGCTACCGCTATTTCTATTCATCTTGTTGGTTGGTCTGTGATGGATCTCCGGTAGGGCAGGTCTGATCTTCAGTCGAGGGCTTTGTCGCCCGTGTCAGTCTCTCCGGTACCCACAGTGGTTCTCGTCCCGATTCCTGCAGAAAAACACAAACCGCGCCTCGGTTCCAGCTGATTACCGGATCCGGGCCCATCCATTGTCATGCCATAGATAACCGCGCCTTTGGAGGCAGGCCTTGGCTTACTCCCCCTTTTTGTTTTTTATTTTTTATTTTTTATTTTTATCTTTTTTTTTTTTTTTTTTTTTTGGTACCAGGGATCGAACTGGCGATTGCCTGCTTACAAGGCAGGCGCTTATGCCGCTAAGCTAAATCCCCAGCTCCCATTTCCTCGACCGGCGTTTTTCTCAGCCTGCTCGGCAGAGAACTCTGTGTACCAGGCTCGCCAATCCAGGTAACTACCCGAGGGCAGACACGCCTTTGCCAGCTGAATCCAGTCCGCGGGGGTGAGGGGCCCAGAAGACAGGTTTTTCAGCATGGCAATGGTGTAAGGCGCAGTCGGCCCAAAGGTTGTAACTGCATTTTTAAGTTCTCTAATCTGCTTTATCTCAAAAGGCTCCCATGCATTACGTCCCTGGCCCATAGCTACTTATACAGGAAATATCCCGTAGGGGCCATTATCTATCCCAGGTGGTGGATGTACCTCATGAGACAAACGTCCCCCCTGCCAAAGCCGCCTGTAAAAATACCGACCCGCCGGCGGCGGAGCATAAGACGGCGGCCGTGATTGGGCGGAAAATGGGGGCCCGTGCATCACTTCCTGTTCTGGCGAAAGGGGAGGGAGCTCCCACGCGGCCGCCTCGTGGCGAGGGATCGCTTCCGGGAACAGCCCCCAAGGTGGGGCGGAAGGCTTCGCCTCCCTCTCGCGCCAGGGGGCGCTCAGGAGCTCTCTACTCCTCCGCAGACCAAGTTGAGCGGAGCGCAATTCGCAGCGCAACGCTGGGAAAGAACCCTGCGACTCCTTATCGAGCGGCCTATCCTCTTGGCATCTAGGCTCCTTGGTCTCATCGTTGTCTAAGCCTTCCTCGTTCTCGGAGTCAGACGACTCCGAGGCCTGAGCCCCGTCTTCCTCCTTTATATCTTTGTCTCCTTTGACGGACCCCTCCCGGGAGCTCCCTGACTGGGCCTGTTCGAATGCCCTACGCACTTTAATGAGCTCTTGAGAACCTTCCCTGCAACCACCCTCGCTCTTCAAGCATGCATATATCATTTCCCACAGTGGCCGAGCGAAGACCGAAGCCCCGCCCTCCCTTTCCGCTAGAGAAAGATCCCTGCCCAACTTCTCCCACGAGGGCAGGTTTAAGTGCCCTGTGGGCAAGAACCAGGGAGCGAAACTATCAATCTCCTCAAAAAAGCTCTCCAGCGTTTTGCGTCCCACCTTGAGGTCTCTGGACTTTAAGAGCTTCCGGAGGACCTGTACCAAGGGCTGGGTGTCGTTACTCGGTACGTTACCCATATTTAATATGTTACTCACCGCGTGAGGCCCAAAAATCCGCCACTTACGCGTGAGCCTGAGGGGAGTCTAAAAACCCTGTAGGTGCGCGCCACCCAGGGCCCAGGTTTATCCCCTACTCACCTGTCTCGCAGTGCTGTATCAAGGAACGTTGTCCACTACCACGTCTCGGGGGTGATCAGTTGTTCCCCGTGCGGGCCACCAAATGTCGATGTCGCTCCCGGCCGGCAGGAAGGACACACGACAAAGTCTGGCAGTGGACAACCTTTTCTTTTATTTTCTCTCCGTACAGCCTGCCCTGGGATCGCTCCCAGCCGAAGCCTCCTCTGGTCCGCTCCCCGCGGCTCCTTCCGTGCTTCGCTCTACAGTCTGTCCCGAAGCCTCTACCGGTCCGCTCTCCGCGGCTCCTTCCGGGCTTCTACTTCCCCCCAGGGGTGGCACCAGTATATATACGGATACAGTGTCCAATCATATTAAAGTAAGCAAGGCAAGCTGATTGGCTTAACATATTATTGAGCGGGTTGTTTACGCGGTAAGCAGGAAACTAACGTGCTCGATGGGAGGGGTAATCTAACTCAGGCTTTACTCTTTACCACAGGCCGCATGATCGCTATATGCGGCGGCTCGGCAATGTGGTGGCTCCCAACAGTCAGAGGTTTGAAAAGAATGGATTGTATACAATGTGGTAGCACACTCCTGTTGTCCCACCACTTGGGAGACTCAGATAGGAGGATCACCATGAGTCTTAGGCCAGCCTGGGCTACATAGTGAGCTCAAAACTAGCCTGGACTATGGGGATTGGGGGTTTAGCTCAGTGGCACAAGCACCTGCCTGGCAAGTGCCAGGTCATGAATTCGATCCCTGGTACAAAAAAAAAAAAAAAAAAAAAGCCTGGACTACATAGCAAGAACATGTCTCAACAAACTGAAAAAAAAATCTGTGCATGGTGACACATGTCTGTTATCCTAGCACTTGGCTGAAGCAGGAGGACTGCCACGAGTCTGAGGCTAGCTTGATGAAACAGTCTTTAAAAACACAAAAAAGGAAGAAGAAGAAAAGAAGAAAAAACAAGAATGCATTGTAGGGAATGGAAAAGAGCTGGTATAGAAAATGAATCACTAAAAAAAGAAAAGAAAATGAATCACTGGGCAGCATGGGGCAGGGGCAAGTGAAGTTGGAAAAGAAAGTACAATTTAGGGGCTGGGGATTTAGCCCAGCGGCATAAGCACCTGCCTTGCAAGCAGGCAGTCATGAGTTTGATCCCCGGTACCAATAAAAAGGAAAAAGACAAAAATAAATAAATAAATAAAGTACAATTTAACAGAGACATACAGTGTTGAGATTCTCTTAGCATCCTGGGGATAGGTGCTTCAGTATTCATTAATGATCTATCTAACTGAAGGTTAGAATTCCTTTTTTTTAAATTGATTTTTATGAGACAGGGTCTCCCCATGTAGTTCAGGGTAGCCCAGGGTTGTCTCGAACTTGTAATGATCTTCCTGCCTCAGCTGAATGCTGACATTATAGGAATGCATCACCACACCCAGAAAAAATACGGTTCTTTTTAGTGCTTGCCATGAAACTATGCAAGAGGCACCAAAACACAGTAAGTGTGATTGAAATGATGGAATATGGAAGCTACATAAAAAATTCAAGCTAAAAACAATCTAAGAGCACAGGACGATGGGTTGCAGGACTCTGGAAGAATAGCTTGATGAGAATGATGGAAGTGTCGGAAGTTGCGGTAACAGAGGATTCTTAGGATTTAAGATATTGGGGTATTGTCAGTCCCATGGCATATGCCTGTAATCCTAACATTCAAAGGTTACAGCAAAGGGATCCCTAGTTATAGTCAGGCATGGGTTACATAATGGGATTCTGTCTCAAAGAAAAATTCAGGAACAGATTACGCCACAGCTCACCAGTTGGTTCCCACTTGCCAGTCTGACTCTGCTGGCAGGATAGTTTCAAATTCTTTTGGAAGTCAGCAGTACATCCCCTATACATGATAAGCAACTGTGCACTACACACGTTGGTAAGGAAGTACAGCCACACCTGTCCATCTTTTTCTTCCACAGACTGGCCGTCAGAAAGGTAGATAGAAGATAATTCTAGTATCCCATCAGGTATGAGGGTAAACCAGTTCATTCAGGGCTTGTTTGTGAAAATATTGCTAGGTCCTAAAGATATGAGATGCATAAATTATGTACTCCTTTTGAAGAGTTAGCAATTAGCAAGGGATAAAGACAAACAAGAAGTAAAATAACAGGACAGTGGCATGAAGTGCCATGTACAAAACTGGAAGGAGAGGTATCATTTGCACTGCTCAAAACAATGAATTCCTTACACAGGTGTGGGGGAATGGTAGATCAAGCAGTGTAGGCAGAAAATCAATATGAGGCTTCCAGGCTTGATATCCAACATTTCAATTCGGATGCACAGTAGAATTCCAGAAAGAGAATATACTTAGAGAAACAAGAGCTGACAAATCTCATGTGTATAACTATTTTCACTTTCCTCCACATACTTACAGGGGAGTTTTATGCATAAAACTGTGTTTAAAAAAATAAAACACACAGGCAGGTTGAGGTGGTGCACGCCTATAATCCCAGCTCTTGGAAGGCTGAGGCAGGAGGACCACTGGGCTACAAATGATTTCAAGGCCAGCCTGAACTAGTCAAAATCTGCCTCAAAAATATAAAAAGAAAACAAAACAATAACAAGAAAATACAAACTGACAGCGATATATGCACATCTATGTTTATAGTAGCACAGTTTGTAATAGCCAAATCTTAGAAGCAACCTGAGTGCCCATCAACTGGTGAATGGGTAAAGAAGATGTAGTATTTATACAATAGTCATTAAGGATACAACTGAGACATTTCTAGGAAAATGGATGCACCCTGAGTCCCAAAATAAACTAGGACACACATGTGAATACCACACTGTTTCTCTGGTATGAGAAACCAAAAGTGTAAATAAGGACCAAAATGTATTTTGAAATAGGTGGCAAATGTTCAATTTGGGAGGGTAACAAGAAAGAGTGGAACAGGGAAAGGAAAGAAAGGAAAAGTAAAAAAAAAAAAAAAAAAGAAAAAAAGAAAGAAAGAAAGAAAGAAAGAAAAAAGAAAAAAAGAGGAAGAAAAACATGGAGACAAAGGTTTGTAAATGGGGAGGGGAAGAGGATTACAGGGTGGGTAGGGGAATGGGGAAAAAAACAGGTTATATCAGGTAGAGGTACAAACTCTATGATGAATGTGATTGTTATGTATATCTAAAATGTGTCCATAAAATCTAATGTACAAAGAAGTATTGCAAAGCCAAATTAACTTTTCTAACTACCAAAATCACTCATTGTCAGGCCTAATATGTGGCTTCCCCTGTAGTTCCACCTACTCAAGAGGCTGAGGAAAGATTGAACTGGAGAAGAGTGGGGTGGAAGGAAAGAGGAGGGAGGGGAAAAACTCAAGACCCAAACCTTACTCCCTGGATGTTCATCTATCTGTGGGGAAAATGGCTGAGTGAGAAAGGGCCACAACCCAAATGTAGATAAATGAAGGCTCTCTCAAATCAGAAGTCACTTGTGAGTTTCCACAATACTACTTTCCTCTGGGAAACAGAGCTTTGAATCAGCTTCCTTACATATTCCTCCTAGGCAGCCAACTAGATATCAGTGCTGGGAGGTCTCATTTCTGGAAGGATCTTCTCTGTGGGCAGATCCTGGTTTAAAAAACTGAGCAAGACAAGAGTAAACTTTCCAAAATAAGAGAACCAAACACAAGCGCAGAGATGGATGAAAACAAAACCACAGGAAAAGATGAAAGATAGCAAGATTCTTTATTTCCAATTAACAAGAGCACTGTCAACCTGACCACCTCACACTATCTCTTTGTGCCTCTGTAATTGACCACCACTCCCCCTTCTTTCCTTTTTTTTTTTGGGGGGGGGGGGTGGGGCAGAGATCAAACGCTTAGGCCGCTGAGCTAAACCTCCGGCCCCAAGGACACTCCCTCTTCTTTATTGCTGGCCCTGAAGTTTTGCTGAAGGACCAGAGAAACCTCTAGTACTGCCATGGGGACTTACTTCTCTCTAGTATCAGGGATAGAAGCAAGAGCCTCCCACACAATAGGCAAACACTCTAGCGCTAAGCTACATTCCTAGCCCTTTTTGACTCTTGCCTCATCCTGGAAATAAGAAAGGACAAATTTGCTGAGTATAAAGAGGCCTGACCCCAACCCCCTGTTAGGGGACTATTTTCCCAATTTAGGGGCCCCATCTGCCTACAGTAAATTAATTAGATCATGGTGTCTGAAGGGAGGCCTTCCTTGGATATTCTGTAGCTTAGGGAGGCCTTCCTTGGATATTCAGTAGCTTCCTGGCTGCTGTGAACTCAAACAAGGAACAGCCAGACATTTGAGAACTTTGAGAGGATATTTATAAGCTATTTCAGATACACTAGATTCCAAGGAGGGTGGGGACCTGCTCAGACTGAGTCAAATCTCTGGCATCTGAGAACAACTGAGGACATAAATCTGCTGTCTAGCAAAGCTGCAGAGTGGAATACATTATTGTAACCATGACTTAGCATAAAGGATCATGCATGCACTAGTTAGGGAAGCGCAGAAGAACGTAGTAAATATATGAAAATTACCATGTAAAAATAAAACAATATAAAGACACAGGTAACTCTTTCAGTGCTTTGCTCCCTGCAACCTACTCTTGATGCTAATGTCTTGCATGTGAACATAAATGAATTATATTTCTTTTTAAATCCATTTTATTTCAAGGAGAAAAAAACTAAAAAAATTTCAAAACACATTAATCAGAGGGCAACAATGATACATACATTGCATATTGGCATCCTCAAATCATTCACCCTGAGCACAAGGCATCTGCATTCAATTGTCTGACGATAACAGCACAAATTTTGTTCTTTAGTGAACTCAGAGAAATCAGTAGTATAACTATTTTATAGACGTATATATATACATATACATATCTCTTTATATGTTGTTTCAGCTTCTCACACTGAGATAATACAATGTTTACATGCATGTATCTTATTTATTTCACTAATGAGTATGGTCTCAAGTTGCATCCATCTACTTATAAAAGTCTCCTGTTTATTATTCCTTATGGCTGAGTAGTACTCTATTACTCTTTTTTTTTTTTTTTTTTTTTTTTTTGGTGCTGGGGATTGAACTCATGACCTCGCACTTGCTAGGCAGGCACTTAGCCACTGAGCTAAATCTTCAGCCCTCTTTTTTTTTTTCTGGGTACCAGGGACCGAACTCATGACCTTGTACTTGCCAGGCAGGTGCTTAAGCCACTGAGCTAAATCCCCAGCTCCAGTAGTACTTTATTATACAAAAATATCATTTTTTTTATCCATTCCTCAGTCAATAGGCATTTAGGTTGTTTCCAAGATCTGGCTGTTAAAATTTGTGCTGCTATAAACATGGGTGCACACCTCCCCTCCCTGGTAAGCGGCAGTAGGGTGGCAGACTGCAGCCCTTCCAGGGGGAGAACTAGCAATGTCTCCTGAGATCCATGCCATGTTGGAACTTAGGACTCTGGGAAGCCAAGCCAGCATCTCTCCTCCCTGCTAAGCGGCGGTAGTGTGGCCCACTGCAACCCTTCCAGGGGGAGAACTAGCAGTGTCTCCTGAGATCCAACGCCATGTTGGAACTTAGGACTCTGGGAAGCCAAGCCAGCACCTCCAAAAAAAAAAAAAAAATCAATGTATATTATATGCAAGTTGCAGTACACCAAAATGTAATCCACTATTCTGTGCAATTTACATGAACTTATAAAATCATTTTCAGATTCTATAAAATAAAAAAAAACCATGGGTGCACATATATTGCTGTGGTATAATGTTTTTAATTGTTTTGGGAAGATAACCAAAAGGGGAATAGTTGGCTTGAATGGGACCTCTAGTCCTACCTTTTTGAGGAATCTCTACATTGATTCCACAGTAGTTGCACCAGTCTGCATTCTCTTTTTTATTTTATTTTTTTTGCGGTACCAGAGATCAAATTCATGACCTTGTGCTTGCCAGGCAGGCGCTTATGCCACTGAGCTAAATCCCCAGCCCCAGTCTGCATCCTCACCAACAGTGAATAAGGATTCCTTTTTTTTTTTTCCCCACAGTCCCTAGAGCACTTGTTATTGCTTGATTTCTTGATAATAGCCATTCTTTCTTGGGTGAGGTGGAATCTCAGTGTTGTTTTAATTTGCATTTCTTGAATGACAAATGATATTGAACATTTTTCACATATTTATTTGCTGTTCATATTTCTTCATCTGAGAAGTATGCATTCATCTCAGAAGCCCATTTTTGGACTGGTCTTTAAATCTGGGAGGACTGATTATTTTTTTAGTTCTTTAGTTTTTGTTTTGTTTTGGTTTTAGTTCTTTAGTTTTTAGGTTTTTTTTTAAGTTCTTAATAGTAATCCTTTGTCTGAGGTACAGCTGGGCAACCATCTTCTCCCAAGTTGTGGGTGTCTCTTCACTCTATTTGTGATTTCTCTTACTGTGCAAAATCTTTTCAACAAGATGAGATTCCATTTGTTGATTTTTTTGTGATAGTTCCTGTGCAATCAAGGTTTTGCTCATAAATTCTTTGCCTACACCAATGTCTTCAAGAGTTTTACCTACTCTATATTCCAGCAGATTTAGTATTTCTGTTTTAATATTAAGATCTTTGATTCATTCTGATTTTAACTTAGTATATGGTGAAAGATATGGGTCCAGTTTTAATCTTGATGATTTGCTGTAGTCTCTGTCAGTATCTTATTGAGGATTTTTGCATCAATGCTCATTAGGGAAATTGGCCTGTAATTCTTTTGCTTAGTTGGATGCTTCTCTGGTTTTGGTATCAGGGTGATTCTTGCTTCCAAGAATAAATGTGTAGAGCCAGTTTTTCCAGCATCATCTATTGAAGAGGCTTTATTCCAGTGAATGTGTTTGGCATCTCTGGCAAAGATAAGATGACAAAGGGGCTAGGGATTCAGCTCAGCGGCATAAGCGCCTGTCTTGCAAGCAGGCAGTCGTGAGTTCGATCCTTGGTACCAATAAAAACGAAAAAGACAAAAAAAAAAAAAAGATTAAGATGACAAGGCTGGGGATTTGCCTTGCAAGTGCATACTCTTGAGTTCGATTCCTGGTACTGATAAAAAAAAGATAAGATGGTTTAGTGTATCTGGAGTTACATCGCATCTTCCAGTCTGTTCCATTGATCCTTGAGTCTGGTTGTTTTTTTTTTTTTTTTTTTTTTTTTTTTTTTTTGAAAGTACTACATTGTTTTTATAGCAGTAGCTTTATAGTATAATTTCAAGTCAGGGATTGTGATGCTCCCTGTCTTGTCTTTGTTGCCCAGGGCTACCTTTGCTATTCTAAGTCTCCTCTGGGTCCAGATGAATTTTAGGGTTATTTTCTCAATTCTAGGAGATATGCTATTGGAATTTTGATTTGGATTGCATTGAATCTGTATAACAGTTTTGGAAGCATGGCTATTGTCACTAAATTGGTTCTTCTTACCCAAGAGCATGAGATATTTCTCCATTTTCTAATATCCTCTTTAATCACCTTTTTCAGAGTACTGTAGTTATCAGTGTAGAGGTCTTTTACATCCTTTATTAGCTTGATTCCTAGGTATTTCATTTTTTGTATGCTATTTTAAAAAGTGTTGTTTCCCTGATTTCTCTCTCAGTGAGTTTATTTATATACAGGATTTTTTGAGTGTTGATCTTGAACCATCTGCATTACTGAATTTGCTTATTAAATCTAGTCTCTTGGTAGAATTTTTGAGGTCTTCTAAGTAGAGTATCATATAACCTGTAAATAACAATAATTTAACTTCTTCCTTTCATATCTTTATTATTTTTATTTCTTTCTCTTGTCTAGTTCCTCCAGCTGAAGTTTCCAGAACTACGCTGAACAACAGTGGAGTGGAGACAGTGGATATCTTTGTCTTATTCCTGATTTTAGAGAAAAAGCTTTCAGTTTTTGTCCATTTAGTACGATGATGGCTGCTGATTAGTCATAGGTGGCCTTTATTAGATTGAGATAAAGACCATCTATTCCAATTTTCTATAGGGTTTTTTTTCATCATGAACAGGTATTGGACTTTGTCAAAAGATTTTTCTGCATCTATTAAGATGAGCATATGAACTTTGTCCTTGGATTTGTTAATATGGTATATTACATTTATGGATTTATATAGTTGGACCATCCCTGCATCCGTGGGATGAATACTACTTGATCATGGTGTACAGTCTTCTTGATGACTTGCTGTGGTCCCTGCCAGTATCTTATTGAGGATTTTTGCATCAATATTGGTTAGGGAAATTGGCCTGTAATTCTTAGTTGGGTCCTTTTCTGGTTTTGGTATCAGAGTAATGTTGGCTTCTAAGAATAAATTTGGAAGTATTGTTTCCCTTTTAATTTCATTAAAGAGTTTAAGAAGTAGTGGTTAGCTCTTCTCTAAATTTCTTGTAGAATCCAGCTGTGAAACTGTCAGGTCCTGGTGGTTTTTTTGTTTGTTTATAGGTTTTTAATTACATCTTTGATTTCATTTATTGATACTAGCTTATTTAGGATTTTTATACTTTTTTTTTAAAACCGGGGATTGAACTCATGACCTCATACTTGCCAGACATGTGCTTATGCCACTGAGCTATATCCCCAGACCAGTGTCTTCTTGATTCATCTTTGGTAATTCAAATGTATCTTAGAATCATTACATTTCTTCTGTATTTTCCATCGTATTAGAATACAAGTTCAAAGTAGGTATAGATGATTTTCTGGCTTCCTGCAGAGTCCGTTGTGATTTCACCCTTTTCCATTCCTAACTGCATGGATTTGAGTCTTTTCTCTCCTTTTTTTTGATAAGGTTGGCTAAGGATTTGTCAATTCTATTTAATCTTTCAAAGAATGTCTTCAATTCATTATTTATATTTTTTTTACTCTCCAGTGTGTTAATTTCTGCTCTGATCTTTATAATTTCTTCCCTTGTATGAACGTTGGGCTTAGCCAAGCCTAAATGAATCCAGAAGAGTTTTTAAAATGTTTCTGGCATATGAAGAGGCATATACCTGCAATCCTGACATTCCAGAGGCTGAGGCATGAGGATCACAGTGAGTTTGAGAGCAGCATAGGTAACATAGTGAGTTCAAGCCTGAACTACATAGCAAGACTAAATCTCAAAAAAAAAAAAAAAAAAAAAAAAAAAAAAAAAAAAAAGCAAGCAAAAAAGAAAAGGACAAAAAAGGTTTCTGAAATTCTACAATTAAATGATAGTCAAATATACTTTTGAAGGCTGTTCTGAGCCTAAACAACTGTTAACCTCATGTCTATGAAGAAATGGACAAAAAAAATCAATGCAGATTTGTAAGGAGTCCAAATATAACCTATTAAGCTATAGACTTCATGTTAAACCTTCTAGCATGATATACACTCCTGCTTCCCCCCTTCAGGCACTCAAAGGCACCTTCAAGGCCATCTGATCTCACCCCTTCATTTTAATTCACTTCCATTTTATAGACCAGAAAGTGAGAATGTAGAAGTTAAGTAACTTGTCATAAACCACATGTCTAAGCAGTAGAAGGCACAGACCAGCCCACAGAAACTTCTCAGAAGCAGACTGCAGGTACAAGGCCTTGGCCCACAGGGAACTCATCTTCAGAGTTAGGGATGTTAGCTCATTCCCTCAGAGGACTGTGCTGAACATACCAGCCAAAGAGCCTTCAAAGTGGGACCTCAGTGAAGGCTTGGGTTGAGTAGGTACCAGAGATGAGGGTTTAGGCAAAGGAGGAAGGACAGAGCCCAGCAGGCACTGGCAGATGCAGTCCTACTCAGTGTGTAAAACACAACGTGCAGATTGCTGGAGGAGCTCAGACAGGGCAAGGTTCCTTTCTTTAGGATGCCCTCACTGAGGAGATGAGGTGAGCCTGGCTTTCCATATACACTGAGGTTTTTTAAGGACACTGCATATAAACTGCAACAGTGACTCATCACATAGTAGCTACAATGAAGAGGTGAATCTGTCAAACCTCTACTCAAAACCTCCTTCTGGTTTCACCCAAAGCCAGAATCCTATGATTGCCTGTTACTCTGACCTCAGCCCAGTTCTCTCTCTTGAATTAGTCTACCTCTGTCCCTAGCGTCTTTGTTTTCCCACATAGTGCCAGAACCACTCCGGCTTCAGGACCTCTATATGCTACATCTCTAAACATGAAGTTCTTCCTCAAATGTCTTCATCTCTTTGGTGAGCTCTTCTTATCATGATATTTTATTTTGTATATATCCAGGCATGAAGGTACATATCTATAACACTGTGTGTGTGAGAGGGGTGTGGTAGGAGGATAGGATGAATGTTGTAGGTGAATATTGTAGTTAGGGTTTACAAGGGAGTAGATCTAATGCAAGACACAATATATATGGGATTATCTTATAATATTCACCCAAAAAGTCAAATGTGGAAGAGTACAGATCTGTTGACAATCAGAGATCTAAAGAATCCAGCTGAGGGCCTGAATTCCATGGCAACATCCCAAGCAAGTTCAGCTAAATCCCTAGAGCCCATGGCAATGTCCTCCATGAGTCCAAATGGAGGCCTAGATCCCGCAACAATGTCTCATGCAAGTCTCTATCAAGGATCTGCACTAGCAAGGCCCAAATGCTAGTGGTGGAAACTCAAAAGTCTGTGCCAGTGGGATGAAGGATCTGTGCCAGCAAGCTGAGGGATCTGCACTTGAGCCAGAAAGTGACACAAAGGTAAGGGCCAGAGCTCCCACAAAGAGAATCACAGCCATCCTCAGCAGTAGCGAGGACCCAAACTTCTCTGATGATGAGAACTGCTGACTTTATATCAAGAAAACCAATGCAACAAGCTTCTCCAGGAGAATCAACAGCAGCCCAACTTACCCTCCAGTTCTCCATTGATGTTGCTGGCAATAATCCTCAAGTGGGCTTTTCATACTTAGAACCATGCTGATTTAGTTCAGCTGGTTGTTACAAGTTGACCATTAGTTAGTCCATCACAGTGGGCAATTTCACTACTTAGAAAGGTCCATTTTTCCTCAAGAAAAGGTAGTGTGTTTAGGGGTACAGCTCATTGCCAGGCCCTGCTTTAAATACCCAGTAATGCAAAAATTAAATTCCTATGATAAACATGCTATGAATTCTAAAGGAAAAATAGACATGAAATAACACGTGGACCATATAAATAGAGAGTGGAAATCTTAAGAAAAAACTCAAAGTAAATGGTAGAAACAACAACAACAACAAAAAACTAACAAAGGTGGTCTGATGGTTCCAGGAAGAATGAACAAAGTTGAAGAAAAAAAAATCAATGAACTTGAAGAAATGTCAATAGAAATTTCCAAAACTGAAAAGCAGAGAAAAACAAATAAAAAAGAATGTCCAAGAATTTTGGGATCCTTACAAAAGATTTACACACAAAATGAAAATAAATAGGGAATAAAAGAAATGTGTGAAGCAATAATGACTGAGAATTTCCCAAAACAAATTATACCAATTGCAGATGCAGGAACCTAGAGAATGGTAACCATGATAAATACCAACCAAGGAGAGCAAAAAATAAATACCAAAGAACCCCACAAAAACCAACAGCACCTTGGCACATCATACCAAACTGCAGATAATCAAGGACAGATAAACAAGTACTGAAAGAAGCAAGGAGTAGTTCAGGAAAACTTTTCTATAGAGGAACAAAGATAACAATTACATTAATGGACCAGAGATATAGCTCAGTTGCACAATGCATGCCTGCAAGCACAAGAACCTGAATTTGATTCCAAGTACCAAAAAGAAAAAGAAAAAGAATTACATTAATATCCATTCAGGAACCATTCAATCAAGAATGTAGTAGGATGATATATTTAGAGCATTGAATGAGGGGGAAAAAAGCCCTTCACATCTAGTACTCTGTACAAAACAACCTTTCAAAGAGGAGACAGAAATACTTAGATGAAAATTGATGGAATCTGTCACCAGTAGACTTGATTCTCTTTGGGGGAGCTCTGGTCCTTATCTTTGTGTTGCTTTCTGGCTCCAAGACATATCAGAAGAAACTCTTTGGAAAGAATGGAAGTTATACATGTCAGAAATTCAACCTACATAAAGGAAGAAAATCAGAGAATAAATGAATGAAAAAATGTAACATAGCTAAAATTTCACACATACCCAATCTGTGGTACTCTGGGAGTAGGTATCTCATGGTCAGTTGAATATGTGGAGGCTGTGCTCAATTCAGTAGCACATATACTAAATGTGTAGATCCTTTTAGAAAACTGATCTAGTGGTGATGAAAACAATGTGAGCCATTAGGTCTAGGAATGTAAGAAATGGCCCAAAAGACCACGCAGTTTCACTATGTTTTACAAGCAGGTCCATGCAGGTTAGTGAACTCAGTCAACAGAGTATGCAATGTGTGCCTTGTTTGGTTCTTGGTGATGGACTCAGGCAGACACTAGAAAAGATGACAACATAGTAAGAATAGTAAATTCATTAAGTTTGCTGACAGTTGTGTGCAAAACATTTAGAAAACTATTTTTTAAATTGTTCTTTACTTATTCATATTTACTTGCAGTACTGGGGATTGAAGCCCAGGGTCTTCTCATTGAGCTTCATCCACAGCTCTTCAAATTATTTTACTTCCAGACCAGACAGTATCAGAAAGTGGCCCAGCTGAACTCTTAAATTTGGACCTCAAGAATGACGTGACGTGTCTCAACCAGTCTCCAGAAGCGTGGCAGAAGCTATAAACATCAACAGAGAAGCCGCTGCCACACAACTGCCGGAACTACCTGCGTAGAAAACCGGTGTGAAGAGCCAAGCAGGAGCTGCTAGGCGCGATATTATGACGTCACGACGCACATCTTTCTGGCCGCCTATTGGTCCCCTTCTCCCGCACTTTCCAGGGGAAAACCTTGTCAGAACTGGAAGTCAGGTCTTTCACTTCCACACAGCAGCAGCATTTAAGTTGAGCAATAGGGTAGTCTGTCAGACAGCCCATTTCTGAATTAAGGTTCCACAGCGAGACAAAAGACTCCGTGACTTTGGGGACCTACCGAAATGGCTGAGAGAGATCACAAACTGACCGTCGTTGAACAAAGAACTCGACTGCCTGAGGGTTGCCAGGATCGCTGTCCTTAGGAACGAGTTTCCCCCAGGCATAGTACGCCAACCATGGCCGCCCCGAAGGGGGCCAGTCCCGCTGCTTGGCGCTTTGCCGCGGCAGCCAGCTGGCGAGTGGTGCGCGAACGCCGCGTGGAGCATTTCCCTCGAGTCCTCCAGTTTCTGCGCTCCCTGCGCGCTGCTGCTCCCGGCTTGTTTTGCTACAGGCACCACGAGCGCTTGAGTGTGGGCCTACAGGCCAAGGTATTGCAGTGAGAGGACCTGGAAAGGGCGGGGGATGCGAGGACCTGTGGAGGGGACAGTCAGGTTGGGGGTGAGACTAGTCGGAAAGGGTAGCTTGCCTGAAACAGGATTCTGAGCTCAGTATCGTGCAGATGGTGGTGGAGATGATCGTACGAGGCCGGCCTTGGCCTCAGGTTCTGAGTGTCTTGAACCACCACTTCCCAGAGTCTGGACCTGTACCGCGGTACCCTAAAGCTGTGAGTAATCCCTGGAACAAGACCTGACCCCAGTTACGCTTAGTACGCCTTCTCCCCACCACTGGATCCTGGTGTGTGCAACTTTTTTCTGCCTTTCATATCATTCCTCAACAGACAGAGCAGGATCTGAAGATGCTGGAAGCACGGAAAACCTTTTGCCAGCAGGTGAAGCAACTAATGTCAGAGGCCCCCGTGAATTTGGCCTCAAAGCTACAGGTGAGACTAGCTGTATTGAAGGCTGTCAGGTGGCTCCTGTTTCCGTCCTCCTCTTCTGCTTCTTTTTCAGCTTAGCAGGAGCTTGAAGAAGAATATGGGGAACCCTTTATGGCTGCCATGGAGAAGCTGTTTTTTGAATATTTGTGTCAGCTAGAGAGAGCACTGCCTACCATACAGGCACAGCAGGTTTCATTGGAGTGGAGTGCAAGGGCAGGCTGTGGGGTGGTTGTCTGAGAAGCTATGGTCTTCATAGTTCTCCCTCCCCACAGCTTCAAGATGTGCTGAGTCGGATGCAACCCAAAGTTCCTGTCCCCTCTTCTCTTGCCTTGAGCCAATATGCTATGGACATGGGGTGGCCACTTCCAGGTACCAGGACCACCTGGGAAACTAGCAAACTTAGGGGTTCAGTGTTTAGCATGACCTCATTTAAGTCAGCCTACTGGAAGTTATGTGGGCCTGAGGTAGTTATTCTAATGAAAAACCTCATTTCTTTAAAAAGAAAGAAAGAAAGAAACCTCATGTGTTTCACAGAACATTTTGTTTCTGGTTTTTGGTTTTTTGTTTTGTTTTGTTTTGTTTTGTTTTTGTTTTTTTTGGTACTGGGGATGGAACTCAAGCTTGCCAGGCAGGCACTTAAGCCACTAAGCTAAATCCCCTGCGCACTTTGTTTCTGATTCAGTGAACTTGACTGAGCCTGTGGGACAGAATCCTCCTATGCAGTCTAAACCAGCTCTCCACAGTCCTCTACCAAATGCCAAGCCCAGCCCTGGAGAACCAGCTTTAAGGAAGCATCGAGAATCTTTTGCTGGCCATCACTTCAATCTGACCCCCTTAGGCCGGCGAAGACTCCAGTCCCGATGGACATCTTCAGGGGGCAGCTATAAAGAACGCCCCACAGTCATGCTGTTACCCTTTAGGAATCTGGACCCATCAAGCCAAGTCATAGCTCAACCTGAGGGCAGGGAAGAGCATGGGATGCCCACAGCAGACACAGCAGGTGTGGGCACAAAAGCAGCCATCACCAGCAAGTCAAAGAGTCCATCTCAGATTCTGGGGGGAAAGGCTCTGAAAGAAAACCCACCTGCCTTGTCTGCCTCAGGGGAAATGGAGTGAGTACAAGTGTTGTTTGTCCCTGCTAGGAGCACACTGTTTGCTTCTTTGTCTTTACCCTGCCCTTTGCTTCTGTCTTAGGAATTGCTTGGATTGCTACTTGGAACCCGTGAGACTATCCTTATCACCTCCGGAGGCCAAGAAGCCAGGTAGGTGGGTCAGGACTGGATCAGACAGCCTCTTTCTATGAGAAAGAAATTTGATTCTGGTTTCTTTCTTGCAGCACATTTTCTGCCTCTGACCACCTCAGTCATTATCATAGGGGACTTGGTTTTGGACTCTGATGAAGATTGCCAGAGAGAAGGAAAGTAGGCAAGAGCAGAGAACTGGAGAGAACAATGGGCAGAACAAGAGTGAGAAGCCCACAGGCTCCAGAATTCATTTCCAGTGTTAGAACCCCTCATGCTCCCTTCTCTATAGTCTCTAGGAAACTATCAGAAGACAAAGTATAATACCCTGATCCCCATCTTCCATGAATACTTCCCCATCTATGGCCTCAGTGCCATGCCTGCTGCTTCCCATGACTGCACAGATAGCTCTAGAGCCCTGTGATGCTACTGCAGTGCCCTATGCCCTATGCCCACCTCTTTTCTCAGCTCTGCAGGCAGCTTAATGGGAATCAAGTGGAAACCCATCTGTGATGCCTAAATAAAAGTGGTATAATGCCTTTTTTTTTTTTTTTTTTTTTTTGGTGGTGGTACTGGAAATTGAATTCTGGGCCTTGTACATCCTAGGCAATCACAGTACCATTGAGCTACATTCTCCAGCCCAAAGCAGTATAATGTTTGATAATCAGATTTTTGATGTCTCAACCTTGACTTGTGAAGAAGGGTAATGAAGGCTTCCATGGGTCATCAGAGGTCATTTGTTAGAATTGCCTTCCCTAGAGCTGAAGGAACCCCTTTGCCTTTTTGCTTCTTTGGAAAGTGTTACTCAAAAGTGCCTAGAAGGGTTACTATGGTAATCCTGAGGGTCAGTGCTGATCCTAACTCTGCCTACCATGGAGCAGTACCCAGATGCCAGCACCGCAGAGACCCAGCATGGCTTTGCAGTCCAAGAGCTCTCTCTTTATGGAGAATATTTTAAATCCATCAACACTTCTGAGCTTGAGATACCCGAGGATGTCATTTAATGAAGCTAATTAACAAAACGTGATTATAAAAGCGTGCTGCTTTGAGATCAAGGCCATGTAAAACCCAATCAAATCAACATGTTTTCCTCTTAGGGATTCTGTGTCCCCAGATTCCCATTTGAATATCTTCATTTCCTCATTCTGTCTTCTTTCTAGCTTCTGCCCCAGTGAGTATCTTGGGCATTTTGTGTGTGCAAATAAAAGAACTAGAGAGTGCTGGAGCCCTCAGGAGTGGGATGATAGCAAGTCATAAAGTCATACACAGGCACACAGGCACACAAGCTGGGGTGGGTGAGAAAGCAGTTGGGTTCCCTGCAGTGGAATGCCAGTCCTGGGGTGGGCAGAATTGCTCACCAGGTCTAGTGTGCATCACCAAAGATTGGATTCACTTGCTGGGTGACTCGGATGAAGGTCGTTCTCCGGCTCAACTCTTTCAACTTAGCTGCTCCCACATAAGTACATGTAGATCGGATTCCCCCAAGGATATCACGAATGGTATGTTCTACATCTCCTTTAAAAGGGACTTCCACTATCTTTCCCTCCGAAGCCCTTGAAATAAGAAAAACATCATTACTTTCTTGTTCTGAATTCCTTAAACCTACGACTCTTGTATTGCTAGCATTTAGCCCCATTTCAACATTTCCTCCTAGAAGCCATGAGTCCTGACATCACACTACATAGATATGTTCTCCAAGAACCCTCAGCTGCTGGAACTCCATATATACCTATATTCAGCCACACCGCCGGCATACTTCTTCATGGCCATTTCAGAACTCATTCCATAGAAAAGCTTGTACTTCTCACCATTCCTTTCAATGAGCTCACCACCTGACTCACTGTGTCCAGCCAACATGCCACCCAGCATCACAAAGTCAGCTCCTGCCCCTGCCAAAAATGAAGAAAGTGGGTAAAACATGTAGCTGGCCAAGGGGCCCATATGCCCTCCTTCAAAAACAACTCACGCCAAATTCTCTGTCCTGAGTAGTGACTCTAGCATCTTCCCAGTTTTTTCCCCAGTTGCCTCACATCCCACACAGGCCTTAGGTGCACTGGCATTTACTCAAGCTGATTTCCTCAAGATTTTTTAAAGAACCTCTGGGAATTCCCTGACTGACTTCTACTTGTTCTGTTGCTTCTGCCATCTGCTGGTCATTTTGTTTTACTGCTTCCAAGTGACAAAGACTTCAAGCCTCCTGGGACTAGAGGTCTCATTAATATGAGTAAGGCTCACTTGGGAAGCTGTGAAGAATGCAGACTTAGAGCCCTATACTTCAGAGGCTGATTTGGGTAGGTGTTGAATGAAGCCCAGAATCTATATTGTGCAACAATTGAATGGACACTCAAAAAAAAAATTCAGTGGACAGGGGCAATGTTACTGCTTCACACATGAAGAATACAAATCAGTGTCTCAAATTTCTTCTGTTGGTTTGCAGTAGATGATAACTATAGTCAAGCGTTAGAGTAATCAGTTCATATTACAAAAGTTTCAATGGCTTCCCATACCCATCCTAGCCTGACCCTAGACCCTCAGAGGTGATTCTACAGGATTCTTCTGTGTCCTCCCAGCTTTCTCACCAAAAGCTTTGGCCACATCCCCAGGACAGCTACAGCCTCCATCCTGCAAAGTAAGGAACACTTTGTGGAGATAGCATGGATTTTCCAAGCCACCTTGGCAACATCCCAACAGCCCACCTTAAAACTGATGGAAATACAGGAACCCTACCAGAGCCTCCACACAGAAGAAAACTCAGCCTCATATTCGATCCACCCCTTGAGTCTTACTGAAATGATGTGGCCTTTGAGGCCATGAGCAGCATCAGCACACTCCATCACTGCACTGAGCTGTGGGTACCCCACTCCAGTTTTCTTCCGGGTTGTACACACAGAGCCTGGCAAAGAACATGACAAAGGTGAGAGTGAAGTGCTTCACAGATACTGGCCACCAAAGAGTTCACCAATGGCTTAACCAGCTTACCTGGTCCAATTCCCACCTTGATGATGTCAGCTCCAGAAAGAATCAGTTCTTCCACCATTTCTCCTGTTACCACATTTCCAGCCTGAGATACAGCAATCAAAATAGAAATGGGAGAGTTCAGATGTTTTTATAGATAGAACAGCATGCCTGGACACTGACTTTCCAATGTTGTTATTTTTTTATCAATACCGGGGATCGAACTCACGACCATGCACTTGCAAGACAGGCGCTTAATGCCACTGAGCTTAATCCCCAGCCCCCTGACTTTCCAATGTTATTACAAAGAAAAGGTATCAAGGTGCCTTCTGCTGGGCCCTCCAAGAGCTTTTATACTAGCTACTTCAAACAGCCATGTTTCCTAGCCATTTCTCCTTGGTCCACCTACCACCCTGCAGTGAGAATAGTGGGAAGCAGGGCATTTTGGACAAAGAATGGCCAGTGTCAAAGAGCTAAACTAGAGTAAATTCAGGATCCAGGATGCATTATACTGCTTCAGGCAATAAAATGGTGTATCAGTAATGAGACACATAGTGAGGCAAAAACTACTAGACCAAACTCAGATCTGAGCTGTAAGTAAACTTACCTCCCTTTCACCAAGTGAATCAGACATACCCTGTCCTGAAGCTGTTGTATCACAGAACCTTTCAGGCGTTGGGGAAAGGAGGAAAAAATAGCAATGTAGGCTACATACCCATATGCCCTGACTGTGTTTGCCTTTTTTACTTTGTAATACTGAGAATCAAAACCATGAGTGTTCTGCCACTAAGTTTTGTCCCCAGTCCCTTCTGTAAGTTCTCTGCCATTAAGTTTTGTCCCAGGTCCCTTCTGTATTTTAAGACAAGCTCTCCTAAAATGCCAAGGCGGGACTTGAAGTCCTCCTGCCTCAGGCATCCAAACTTTTGGGATTATAACGTGTACCACCATGCAGATTGTATTTGCTTTTTTTTTTTTTTTTTTTTTTGTACTGAGGAACTCAGGATCTTGTACTTGCCAGGCAGGTGCTTATGCTGCTAAGCTATATCCCCATCCCTTGTATTTGTTTTTGAAGGACAATACAAAGATGCCTCCTTCAACGTTAATTTTGAAGCTTCTAAGAAAATTGTTTGTCACATCTTGTATATCATTGCAGTACATATTCATTTCAGTGGATAGATGTATATGTACCATGAGTATGTACAGTTCCATTGTGATTTGGTGAGTAAAGTCAGGAACACTGGATTTACAAAGACTAAGAATCAAGGGTCAGAGATACTGCACTGATCAATACATATTTTAAACTTAGAAACACAAATAATCATCCAGCATTATATAGAGTAAATACAACATAATGCAGCAGAGAAGAAATGAACTGATGTAACAAAATGAAATATCAGGAAAGAGTGAAAGGATAGGAAAATAGCAACTACAGGATAATATAAACATACCATGATAGTTAGCTGTGGTGGTACATGGCTGTAATCCCAGCACTTGGGAAGCTGAGGCAGGAGGACTACTGTGAGTTTGAGTCTAGCCTGGGCTACAAGGTGAGTTCAAGGCCAACCTGAACTGCACAGTGTTACCCTGTCTCAAAAAAACAAAACAAAAACAAGAAAAGGGGCAGGGGGGAAGAAACATACCATGATAGTGTGTTGGGGGAAGCGCTTCCGGACATCCTTTACAAACTCAACAAAGTGTTCAGAGTAACCATTTGCCACATCCAGGCATATATATTTCACCTCAGGAATAGTTTCCAGGATCTGTTCCAGCTGCTCAAAGTCAGAAGAGCCTGTGCCTGAGCTGGCAGCCAGATACTGTGAGAAAAACAGGGCCTTTGGTATCATATCAGAGATGATCTGATGAGCAGCTGACCAGGGATAAGCATAAGAGTTGGTCCCCAAGAAACCAAAAACGGATTGGTGGAAAACGGGATAAGAAAGGGAGCAGGCTAGGCCCAGTGTTACCTCAAGACAGTCCGGATTCTGGCTAGCAAACTGTTGCCATTGATCAAGGCTGTAGTGTTTATGGACAGCAGTGAAGAGGGAGAACTGGGGAGAAGAAAGAACCATCAAAAAGGAGAAAACTATTAATGTCTCCCTACAAATAGACTTTTCTACTATTCTGAGAGAAAATACTAGTTTCAAAAAAAACCCACACTTTTAAAAGTTCATAGTTAAGCTAGGATTTAACTCAATCTTTATTCTCCCCACAAATGCCAGTAGGACTTTACCATATAAGCCAGTTTTTGTCAAATATTTCTGAGTTATCTATACTGCATTTGATCTGCTACCATGTATGTTGCTACTGACCAGAAAGTGACAAGCAGAAGCTGTTGGTGTAGTGGAACCAGTAGCAGACACTGAGAAACTATGAAGAGACCAGATGGAGCCAGTGTTTGTCCTCACTTAGCCTCTCCTCCTAAGGTAACCCACTTTCTACCAGTAATTTAGTAAGGAAAATGCCCAAAAAAGGTAAGGTCTTATGGTTAATGAAGCTCATAAGGTGCCATCCCATCTTTTCTCCTTTTCTATTAAAGGACATTTTCTTATTTTGGACATAAACACAGAAAGTCTGTTTCATCTATTTTAGTCAACCAAATTCAAAGATACAATGACCCCTCAGGTTCACACTCTACCTCAACAAACTGCAAAGAATATCCCAGTACTTTGAGAAAGGCATTTAGAAGGACCTGAATGTTGATGTTTGTGCTTTTAAAGTGGAAATAGACAAATAGATGACAGAAAACAACTGAAAAAAACCAATAAAGTGATGTATGAGCAGCTACAGGAAATGTTATACTTCCTCTGAGGTCATCAACACTAGCTAAAGCTGGTGCCAGGCGTGGTGGTGCATCCTTGAAGTTCCAGCAGTTGGAAAGCTGAGGCAGAGAGCATTGCTGAGAGTTTGAGGTTAGCATGGACTACATAGTAAGACCTTGTCTTAAAAAAACCAAAACATACAAAAGAACACACTAGCTGAAGCTAAAACTGAATTGTCTCTCAGTAAAACTCTACCACCAACATGCTGTTAAAAGAAGTTGTTGTAGGTCAGTGTTTTGTTATCACTGAAAGCTTTAAAAGGTTTGCCATCACTAACAGTCTGGGAGGTACACTGACATAATGTGCCATGATGACCACGTCCAGTAAATGCCGAGCTTAGAAAAAGATGTTTGGGGGGCTGGGGATTTAGCTCAGCGGCATAAGCGCCTGCCTTGGAAGCAGGCAGTCGTGAGTTCGATCCCCAGTACCGATAGAAAGGAAAAAAGACAAAAAAAAAAAGATGTTTGCTTGTAGCCAACCTTTTTATTATTATTGTGAGACTTGCTTGGCTCCATCTCTAAAATCTGATTTCTTTAGCAATACTCACAGCCAATCTCAAAAAATTAAGACAGGCTCCAACAAGGTTCATTTATTATAGCAAATTTGTTACCTCTATGGTCATATTTATTATGCCCCAATCTATTGGTCAGGGTGGGTAGATAATGGATAACAGTAGGGTTCCTTAACAGTCAGTGAATGGCAACATGAATAAAAGTGTGTAACTATCAAACTCAGACATCACAATGGCTTTCAACACACACACCAAAAAACTGGAGACAAGGAGGTAAAGTGCTCAAGGTTAACACAGCAACAACCAGCAACAGAACCCATCAACTAGGGCTACAAGAATCAACCAGCAGCGTGCATATGTTCTTAAGATGCCCAGGGAACTATCTACCTTCTCAGCTACAAGCACAGAGGACAGGTAATAACACAGCAGTGTCTTCCATTTCAATATGAACAACCTGTATATAAGAAAAAACATTCCATTTGGGGCACATCACAGAAACTCCCAGGAACCTAGGACTTAAAAGGAAGATATTTTTTAAAGGAATAGTGGGTATTAAAAATTAACTCTCATCAAAAAAATTAACTTTCTCTCTACAATATCCTAAGTTATGAAAATTTAAATACTCAAACTTATTTTCTGAACTAAAACAGTGAATGCTTAGTGATGCAAACAGTAGTGACACACATGATGGGAGGGGCTGATCTGTGCAGTGGAAAAAAGTGATAAGATATAAAGAGAAAGTTTGGTTTAAACAATGGGCAAACTTTGAATCTCAATGTTCTGACAGATTTTTTGTGTGTTTTGTTTTGTTTTGGTACTGGGAATCAAACTCAGGACCTTGCACTTGCCAGACAGGCACTTAGGCCATTGAGCTATATCCCTGGCCCTCAGACAGCCTTTTGATCTGATCAAATAGGTCTTTGTGTACTACAGAAAATAGTAAATACAGCATCCTAACTGCTCATAGTTAGAGAGAGGTGACTGGAGTGGAAATAGGGTGGCAAACACCTTGGCAGCCAGCTGGGCTAATTGGATACCATTAGGTAACAGGTATGAGGAAGTCCCACCTTGCAGAGAACCTTGGCCATCTCAAAGGTGCCCACAGTATCCATATTGGCAGCAATGATGGGGATGCCAGTGTACATCTGCTTTGAGTTCCGAAATGAAAAGGATCTTGTGAGATCTACCTACAGATATGAACGGGAAAAGTGCTTGTCACTCATCCGGAAAATAAGTATCACATTAGGATAAGAATCAGGCAATCTTCCTGGTCCTGCCTGGCCCACAAAGTGCACAGAGGCCAAAAAAAGAAAAGAAATGTAAGTAGACAAAGAAGCTGGCTCACCTCGCTTCGAGACTTGAGGGTGCTGCGTTTGGGCCTCAACAGGACATCCTTGAAATCCAGTTTCACATCGTTGTCAATATGAGGCATGGCTGGGGACCACAGGGAGTCAACTTGGGCTTTGGAAGGCTGGAAGTCAGAAAAAGGGATCTGAACCAATATCCCTTTGGGTTTTAATGTCCCACAGCTGCGGACAGGGGCCCCTCTCTCGGCTTAGTTGTGAAGGTCCAAATTGTAGTTCAAGGTGTCCTGCCTGAAGCCTGTGGCCAGGACCGTCCTGTGGCTTCGATTCCTTTTGATGGCTCCATCCCAAGTATTAACTGTTATAGAGAACTGCGATGGGGTTGAGTCTACCCGAATACACTTCCTCCTCCCGTCCCTGCAAAGCCCAGTTTGGAATAAAATCTAACTTGGGAAGTAGAAAGAATGGTAAGGTCAGCTTCCGGCATGGGGGTACTCACTTCCTATTGCCTTAGCAGAGATGGCAGTTGACCAAAAGATCCCGTAGCTTAGCAACTAGCCTCGAGCAACCCCGCTAAGTCTTGTGAGCCACACCAACTGGTTCCGCTAATGGCCTGCAGGAAGACTAACGGAGGAATTCTACCTTGGGTGGAGGACCTGCTCGGTATTCTGGGAAACAGAGTTCACACACCGGGGTCCTTGTTACATCCGAGCGGCGGTAAACTACAACTCCCAGGGTGCAACGAGAGGAGTTGCCTCCTGGTGTGATGGAAGAAGTGTTCCCTTAGGTCCCAGCTTCTTGCTCTCCCTAGCTCGGTAGAAACTCTGAGAATCGTGGGGCCTTTATCATTGCTGTAACTAACGTGGCTACTTTCTTTTTATTTACCGCGGCACTGAAACGTAACGAGACCTTATTCTCGAGTCGTGAACCCTGTTAGAAGAAGGGGGAGGTGGAACCACCGCGTGACCCGGAAGCAGAAGTGACTTTCCTAGGGTGCTGGGAAGCGGCTTCTGTGTCCGCAGCGGGAGACGCACCAATTTATCCGCTTGCAGCCTCAACCAGGAAAGAAGATGCTAATTAAAGTGAAGGTGGGAGAATTTTCAAAACAGTGGTACCGGGCTGGCCTCTGCGCCTCACGGGAAAGTGGGGACAGCAAAACACGTTTCGCCTGATCTGAAGGGCGCTGACAGCTTTGGGATGCCGCGCGGGGCGCAGTGGGAAATAGGGGACCCCCCCCCCCGAGAGCATTGAGAGCTGCGAATTAGCCCGGCTTGAAGAGCCTAGGGTCTCTGCAGTCTGCTTTCTTGCCCGAACTGCCAAGACTCGAAGGAAACTGCTTTTGTCCAGCTCTCCCTCTTTTTCGAACCCCTGCAGCCTTAGAGAAGGCCTAGGGCTTCCTCGTCTCTTGGATTCTTGGAAAAACCTCTGCCCTCCATTCTTCATTCCCAGGTTACCTGCTTATCTCAACCCCTAATATAGGTTGCTTCGAGCACAGCGCTAAAATATTTAGACTGGGAAACGGGGCCCTCCCAGGGACTAGGCCAGGAGACTTTGCTGGTGTAGTTGGCAGTGTATGGTATGAACCAGCCTTCTCGAGCCAATCGAGAACCAGCCTCTCACTTCTTTGACTAAATCTAGTTAGTTACCTATCTGCTTTTTGAAACTTTATAGACAGAGGGGAGGAAAAAACCGAGATAACTGATGCAGTTTAACAGTAGTTTACCCTTTTTATAACTATTTCGTCAGCTGTTTTCTATATATAATAGCAGTTGGGGGGGGGTCGTATTTTTTTCTGAGACAAGGTCTCACTGTAGCCCAGTTCAGCCTCCAGATTACTGGGATTGAGGGAGTGAACCACCACATCCTACTCTATAAAACAGTTCTTAAATTTCTCCTTGCGATCCTTCCAAAATACCTCTTAGTAAATGTTTGAGGCCCAAAAGCATGTAGAAGCTTATTATTTTGTAAATTTTGAGTGGTGTTCTCTAAAAGAATTTATGGATTCCAAGCACCATTTTAAAAATACAGAAAATAGAGTGTATGGCTAAGTAAGGGGATTGCTTGGTTCATTTTATATTGCACACGTGTTACTAGTCCTTATGTATTTGTTCATGTGATGCATTGTCAAAATTTTGAGAAACACTAACAAATGCTCATGCATTTTCCTGTCTCCTTACATGAAATCTTATTACTGTGCTTTTGCTGTGTTTGTTTGATTGTTGTGTTTTGTTTGTTTGAGACAGTGTCTCACGATGTAGCCCAGGTTTGGTTTTCAACTAACAGCAATCCTCCTGCCTCAACCTCCCAAGTGCTGAGATTAGGAGGATGCACCACCACATCCAACTTTCACTGTGTTTTAAACATTATTTATTATTACTGCTGGAAATTGAACCCAGGGTCTTGGTACTGAGTGACATCCCTCGTCTTACTTATTTTTTATTTTGAGACATAGTCTTGCTAAGTTGCCCGTGCTGGGCTTGAATTTGTGATCATCTTGCCTCACCTTTCCAGAATGTCCTCATTTCTCAGCCTCCCAGAGTGCTGGGTTTATAAGCCTGTGCCACCATTCCCAGCTAAAGATTTTAATTATTTGAACTCACAGTAGGAAAATTTAGCCGTGCCCTTTTTAAACAAAACAACTTACTATGCATGATGCACTCTTGATATTTTTTTATTTTAAGTAGGTTCATTAGTCATCAATGGGTTGAAATCTACAGTTTAAATAATACAGTGTTTCAAGCCAGGCGTGGCAGTGAATGCCTATAATCTCAGCACTCAGGAGGCTGAAGCAGAATTGCTATAAGTTGGAGGCCAGCCCTGGCTACATAGTGAGTTCAACGCCAGCCTGTACTCTAAAAATAAAATAAATAAATACAGTGTTCCAGATCAACTTCTCAAACTTCACAGTGCATAAGAATTGCCTGTGGATTCATTTTCAAAGAAGTAGAGGAAAAAAAAAAAAAGAATTGCCTGTGGGTCTTTCTGAAACACTGCTGCTTTTGTGCGTTGGATGAAGCACAAGAATGTGCATTGTAAAAGCTGCAGGAGATGCTGGTGCTGCTGAGCTGTGCTTCAAACAGCAAGGTTCTAGATTTTATCTCTTTGAATCTATTTTTATTTTCTCATTGTTTATAATTTCTGGTCTTCTTTCTTTGGTCTTTTTCCTTTTTATCGGTACCGGGGATCAAACTCACGACTGCCTGCTTGCAAGGCAGGTGCTTATGCCGCTGAGCTAAATCCCCAGCCCCATCTGGTCTTCTTTCTTGCACCTTCTATTTTCTAACAGATCTGGCTGTCCTTTATCCCTTTACTTTTTTGCTGCATGTCTTTCTTTTCCTTTTTTTTTTTTCTCCCTGCTTTTTTTGAGACTTGTTCTCACTACGTATTCAGGGTGCCCTTGAACTTACTATGTAGCTCATGCTGACATCAAACCTGCAGTAATCTTCCTGCCTCAGGCTTTTAAATGCTAGAATTAGAGCTGTGTTCCACTACTCCTGGCTCTGCATTTTTTTACATTAAATACATATGGAAACAGTTAGTTAGCTTTTAATTACAATTATAAATAAGTTAGTTTTTATTAGGGTTCTTTGTGTATTATTTATACATCAATTTTCATCTCTATAGTAGTTTACTCCTTTCCTTTCCTTTTTTAGTATTACTGGCCTTGAACCCAGGGTGCCCTGAGCTATGTCCTCACCCATTTCTATGTATTTTTTATCTTGAGATCAAATCTTGCTGTTGTCTAAGTTGAATCTAAACTTGTGATCTTTCTGTCTTGGCCTCCAGAGCATCAGGGATTACAGCTATGTACCATCACATCTAAATGTAGCTGACTTCTTGCATATGTTTCTGTAATCCTTTACAGTTAAATCTTTCCTGATTTAAATTTTGTCACTTCATCTGTATGATCCTGCCATAGTCATCTTACCAGTACCTGCCTCATGTTAACCCCATTCATCTTCCTGGTATCCGGACTATAATTCTTTACTTTTCACTTTTATAGGACCTCATTTTTTTTTTTTTAAACCACCGGCACCAGGGATCGAACTCACAACCATGTGCTTGCAAGACAGGCGCTTATGTAGGACCTCATATTTTTAATATGAGACCAATTTCTGCTTATTTTTCTTTCCATTCCCATTATTGTCATTCTGGTCTTTGGTTTCATCTATATCTTTGTTTCTCTGTGATATGCCAGGTTTTCCTACTGCCATATCTTCTCTGAAGTATATAGTCTAAACTGAAACACAGCATACAGAACCATAGTGTGCACAGCTTTCTTAAGCTCCTTTTTCATCCTGTTACGCCCTAACTCTAGACCCTGCATTGGTTTCCTGTTGCAGATTGATTACTTTGGCAAAGTTGTCTTTGCTGTGTGAGCCCATTTGTCTGTCTGTCTGTCTGTCTGTCTGTCTCTCTCTCTCTCTCTTTCTCTCTCTCTCTCTGTATGTATGTATATGTATATATTTCCTCCCCCAATACTGGATTGAACCCAGAGCCTTCACACTGACCCACATTCCAACCCTTTTTATTTTTTATTTTGGACAGGGTCTAGCTAAGTCACTAAATTGCCCAGGTTGGGCATATACTTGGAATCCTCTTACCTCAGCCTCCTAGAATGCCACCATGTCTGGGAATAGACACAGTTCTTAAGAGTTCAATTGAATGAGATTTCTGTTCTGTTTTTCTGAGTCAGATTTTCTCTATTATAGTGCAGGCTGGCCTCAAACTTACGGGCAATCCTCCTGCCTCAGCCTCCTGATTACAGGAATGTGCCATTACACCTGGCTTAGTAAAAAATTTTAAAATTTATAGTTACTCAGATTTATGCTGTTGTTAAAAACTCATTAAGAGCCAGAGGCCAGCCCAGGCTATATAAGCGAGTTCAAGGCCAACATGAATTTGGAAACCTGCCTCCAAAAATATATATTTACCACTATCCCTCATAAGTTCATAGGTTAGTTTTGCTTGTTCTAAAATTTTATGTAAATGAGATTAAACAATATAGGTTGTTGTATCTAGCTTCTCCCAGTATATCTTTGTTTCTATTGTTTGTCCCTTCTTATTACTGAATAGTGTTCTGTAAGATGATTGTATCACAGTTTGTCCATTTCATTGATCAGCATTTGAGTCATTTCTGGTTTCTGCTTATTATGAGTAAGATTTTTCAGAACATTGTTATACAAGGCTTTTTGTAACAACTGTTCTCATTTCCTTTGGATAAATACCTAAGAACAGGCCAGGCATGGTCATGCATGCCTGTAATTCCAGCATTTTGGAGGCAGAGGCAGGAGGATTGCTGTGAGTTTGAGACTAGCGGGAGCTACATAATAAGATCCTGTCTCAAAAAATAAAACAAAATAAAAAAAATCCTAGGAACAGAATTACTAGATCATGTCATGGATACATATAACTTTAAAAAGAAATTGCAAACTGTTCTCGAAGAGATTGGACCATTTTACCTTCTTTCCTATAATATCTGGCTTACCTAATTCTCCCACACCAACTTTTGCAGATCTCAGTCTTCCGTGTTTCTGGGTCTCATCCCAGTCAGTCTTAAACTGAGGAATATTAGTTTTCACTCCCCGTCACACTTTGTCATTGGCCCTTGTTTTTGGATAGTAATGCTCAGTGTGATACTTTCTTCTATATTAATTTCTTCTGTTTTATAACACATTATTTCTTGGTTGTAAATCTTCAATTGAAGAAGGTTGTTGAGAAGGCTGAATTGCTTCTTTTGCATCTCTCTAGTGCATAGGGCTTTGTTAGGTTTAGGTTCAGCATAGGTTGTTAAATAGCATCGAATATACTGCCAGGCCAGAATGATCATATTTTGAGCAAAGGAATTCAGATTGACATGAATCTGATGAAGAATGTTCTGTAAACTGAGTACAGTGGTATACAACTGTAATCCTAGCTATTTGGGAGGCTGAAAAACTTTTAAATTTTTTATTTTTCGGGGGGTGATTTGAGACAGGTTCTTGGTGTATGGTCCAGGCTGGCCTCATAGCAGTCCTTCTGCCTCAGCCTCCTGAGTGCTGGAATTACAGGAGTGTTCCACCACATCGGGCTAGGAGACTGATAGTTTCATCCATACAACAAAAAAGAGAGGGGCCTGTGTACCTTTCACCAAGCTTCAAAAGTTACCATCTCATGGACAGTCTTATTTTACTTATTCGTAAAACTCCCCTTACCTGGTTTTTTGAAGGGAAGAGATAGCACATGTCTGTAGTCCCAGCTCTCAGGAGGCTGAGGCAGGGCAATCACAAGTCTGTGCCTGCCTAAATGATGTAACACCCATCCTGTCTCAAAATAACAAAAATAAACTAATTCTTAGGAGGGTTAAATGTGATACATGTAAGACACTGGGCATGGTTTCTCTTATATAGTAAATGTTGACTATGATTACAAAATGATCATCAGTACATTTGGTCCTTCTACAAATATTTATTGACTGCTTATATGTCAGAAACTATGCTTTGTATTTGGATTAGGAAGATAAATTGAACAATCTTTGTCCTTTAGGAAATTGGAATGAAGTTGGAAACATTAACACTTAAATTGCTGCAATTGGTAATAATGTAAGTCTTAATAAAGTGCATTGAGGATAGGTCATGGCATCATACAGGAAGAGATCTTATCTAAAAGGTCCATGAAGTTTGGAAGATTGAGAGACAGTAACCTGAAGCTAAGAGGTGGCCCTGGTTGGGCCTGGTGGTAGACACGGGAGAGAGTGCTGTGGGTTCGAATCCATCCTGGGCTACAAGGCCAGCCTGAACTATGTAGTGAAATCCTATCTCAAAAAACCATAAAAGAAATGGCCCTGAACAAGATAAAACATGGTATATTGGTGGTCTGGATCATTAGACTAGGTAGTCTTTTTTTTTTTTTTTTTCAATGCTTAGATCAAACCTATGAGTTTGTACATGTCAGGCAGTCTACTACTGATCTACAGACCTTACTTTGTCGTGAACAGACCATTAAGAGCAAAGAAAGATGGCAGATTAGATTCATTACAATGTAATGTTTATAACTTATACAGTCACGACAGTTATTGCATTTAGATATCAGCTGTCCTTAGTATATGGAAGAAGTTGGAAGATTAGAGTTGTGTTTAGAGATTTAAGTATCTAGAATGGGGCTGGAGATTTAGCTCAGTGATGTAAGTGCCTGCCTGGCAAGCATGAGGATATGAGTTCGATCCCTGGTACAAAAACAAAAAATGTCTAGAACATATATGAACAAATGCAGTGTTAAATTCTGGAGTTAAAAGATTGGTCAGGGAGCTAGGTGTGGTAGCAAACGCTTGTAGTCCCATCACTCAGGAAGCTGAGGCAGGACGATCTTGCAAGTTTGAGACCAGCCTGAGCTACAAAGTGAGTTTAAGGCCAGCCCGAAATGGATAGTGAGACCCTGTCTCAAAAAAAAAAAAAAAAAAAAAAAATGGTGAGGGTTATTTCTGGTATCCTTTTATGAAGGCTGATTTTTAAAGTTGAATTTTTTTTTTTTTTTTTTTTTGATCCTGGGGATTGAACTAATGATCTCTCGTTTGCCAAGCAGGCACTAATGCCACTGAGCTAATCCCTGGCCCCTAGAGTTGATTTTTACACTGAAACAAAGTCTTTATGACTGTAAAGAATGTTTAACTTAGGACATCTTCATTGTTATATACCCTCCCCACCCCTCAAATACCAGTGTTTCACTGATAATGAGCATAGAAGCAGAAATAGACCCTTACTGTGAGATTAAAAGAAATGCTTTGAAATTCTTTTTTTCCTGGTGTCATGAATTGAACTCACGGCCTTGAAATTGCCAGGCTGGCACTGTGCTGCTGAGCTACATCTCCAGCCCCTAAGAGAAATGCTCTGAAATTATCCACAGCCAAACATCAAGAAGATTGAATCTAGAGCCATAGAGCTCATTATATACTAAATAAAATCAGCCAGGTATGGCAGCACACACCTGTAATTCTAACACTGGGTGGCGGGGAGGAGGTGGGGGACGAGGGAGGTAGGATCACTGGGAGTTTGAGGCCAGCCTGAACTGTGTAGTAAAACTCTGTCTCAAAGAAAAATTGGTAATTTTGTTTGTTTTTTGTTTTGCCAATCACTATTTAAGTCAGTATGGTGATTTCCCCAAAAAGCTAAAAGTAGAAATTCCATTTGACCTATCTATTCACCTTATAGTCATCTTCGGAAAGAGTTAAAGGTATATGGCAATGATACATGTATATCCATGTTTATAGCAACATAACTCACAATAGCTAAATCTTTGAAATGGCCTATATGTTTGTCAGTACATAAGTGGATTAGGAAACATGATATTTATACCCAGTGAAGCGCAACTCCTCTGCCAAAAAAAGATAAATTTGAGGCATTTGTAAGAAGCTGAAACTTTAGACCATAATGTTAAGTGAAATCACAAAAACAAGCTTAAATATCACATACTATCTTTTATATGAGAAAGTAAGTGACTTAAAGTAAAAGAAAAGAAAGTTAATAGGAAAATGGAGATTTATTTTTTGGAAATGGGAAAAGTACTGAGACATGGAGGGAGGGGAGAATGAGAAAAAGAATTCAGATGTGTTTTGAGCATGTGTAAACACTCTATAATCAATGAAATCACTGTGCAATGCAGACAAGATCATGTGCATTCAGGCTGGTGTGGGCCTAGTACAATGCAAATGTACTAATAAAATTGTTTTTAAAAGTTGTTGAATGTGGTGGCTCACACTTGCGATCTCAGCACTTAGGAGGATTACTGCAAGTTTAAAGTCACCTTGGGCTATATAGTGAGACCCTGTCCCAAAAACCAAAAACGAAAGAACTAAAAAATTATTTAATTGTCCACAGCTGTTGGTGGTTCTAACACATGCTTGTAATTCCAGTACAATGGGTAGCTGGGGGTGGGAGGATCTCAAATTGGAGCCTAGGTCGAGCAATTAGGAGCTTAAGAAGACCCTTTCTCAAAAGCTGCTGAGGATTTAGCTCAGTGGCTTAAGTGCCTGCCTGGCAAGCACGAGGTTATGAGTTCAATCCCCGGCACCAAAAAAAAAAATAATAATAATAAAAAATTTAAGAAGCCCTGAAACTAACTCAGTGTTAATCCCCATTAGTGAAAGGGAGAAAAAAGAAACCACAGCGTGAAATTGTTTGCTGAGCACAAGTAACCTGATTCTCCAAACCAGAGTTCCTGGAAGTCAGGTGTGTTGGTGCTCACCTGTAAGAACTCTGGAAGCCTTGAGTTGAGACCAGCCTGGACTACATAGTGAATTCAAGGCCAGCATAAACTGCATAACAAGACTCTGTCTCAGTTGCTGGAAACGTGCATCTCTCAGAAGAGAAGGACAGGAAGTTTTACCTAAATATTTTGTTTTTAAATGTAAGACTTACGAGACCTTCATCTGTTTCAGACGCTGACCGGAAAGGAGATTGAAATTGACATTGAACCCACAGACAAGGTGATGTATGCCCAACACTGCTCTCTGCCCTTCTTGCCACTACCCTTCCTCAGAACTGCTTAGGAGCCTAGTGGGTTCATTCCTATTCTGTCTGCTCAGCCCCTGTTATGTCCATTTCCATGGTTCTGTCCACCAACAGCCTTTAACACTTTGTGCCTCTTAAGGTGGAGCGAATCAAGGAGCGTGTGGAGGAGAAAGAGGGCATCCCGCCACAACAACAGAGGCTCATCTATAGTGGCAAACAGATGTGAGTTTGGAGGGAGCGTGAGGGCCCATCACTCTTGGTTTTGTTTTGTTTTGTTGTTTTGTTTCTTATGTCAGTGTTTTGCTGTAGTTCAGGCTGATCTTAAACTCACTGTGTAGCCCAGCCTGGCCTCACACTCAAGGCTAGAGACCAGCCAGAGCAAGCTTATATGAGCTGAGGAAGCATATGCTGGAGGTGTATGGGGTTTGCCTCTTTGTTCTTTTGTGTTGTCTTGTTTGCTTCCTTTTGCAATGCTAGGATCAAACCCAAAAGCCCTTATTAGTGAGCTACATCTCTGGCTCTATATGGTTTTTTTTCCCCCATTCCCTTACCCTGCTTTCAATACCTCCACTTGTGTTTCCTTGTTAATAAATGAAGATGTGCCAGTGCAGTGACACATACCTGTAATCTCAGCACTCAGGAGGCTGACACAGGAGGATTGCTGTGAGTTTGAGGCCACTTTGGGCTATATAGTGAGTTCAAGGCCAGCCTGCACTACATCCCAAGACACTCTTAAAACCAGCCCCTCAAAAGAAATAAACCAAGGCTGAATCATGGGTCTATTAACTGTCATATTTGTCAGGAAACAGTTGATATATGATATGTAAATACCTAATTTCTATTTACAGGTTATTCATTGCTAATACTATAGTAGTATTTTTTTCACCTATGTAGAAAATTAAAATGAATAGACAGGGGTTCGTAAAAATAAGACAGAATTCTTTTCTCATCCATATTCCCAGAACAATCCATGAAAGGTTAAACATCCCTACTCTTGGCCGGGCGTGGTAGCTCACGCCTGTAATCCCAGCACTTGGGAGGCTGCGGCAGGAGGATCCTTGCAAGTTCGAGACCAGCCTGGGCTACAAAGTGAGCTCAAGGCCAGCCTGAACTGCATAGTGAGACCTTATCTCAAAAAAGACAAAAAAAACAAAAAAAACCATCCCTACTCTAGACAATATTTCTAATGCCTTTTCCCTCACTGCAGGAATGATGAGAAGACAGCAGCTGATTACAAGATTCTGGGTGGTTCTGTCCTCCACCTGGTGTTGGCTCTGAGAGGAGGAGGTGGTCTCAGGCAATGAGAAGTCATCCCTCCACTTTACCTCCTTGCCCTTTGCTCATAGTGAAGCATATATTCTCACACTGGCTGGGACACCCAAGCCATTGCCCCCTGTCTTGGATGCCCAGTCTTGTGTGTCTACTGGTGAGAGACTGCGAGGATCTCAGGATGCAGTGTTCCTGGCCCAAAAGGCACTTTGCTGGCTATTGGGTTTTAATTTGCAGTCCTGTGTGCTTCCCTGTCTTACGGCTGTGTCCCGGTTGTCAATAAAATATTTCCCAGCCTGCTGAAATCTCCCTTCTGTTGCACAAAGATAACTGAAATAAAATTGGGCCCAGTGCTAACCAGTTACACCAGTTGGAAGAAGTAGGCCAGCAGAAGGCCTGGGGCTCAGAGACAGATTAGCAGACTCCAGCCAAGATGCTGGGGCCACCTCTCCCTGGATCCTGAGAGCAAATTATTAGCACCTCTTCCTGACTCCATGTTACTGTGTTGGTAGCTTGAAATCAGCCATGGTAGGTATTACAGGAAATGAGAAACACTAGGAATCAGACTCCCTCTTCCATCTGGTCATGATGCATCTAGCAACTTAGCACTGATAGGTTCTGCCAGCCTGGGTTTTAGCTACATCCTCCCAACTTGGAACCAGACACAGAGAAACAGTTTATCTCTCCAAGGGTAATTTGTAAATTCTTATTCCAGAGTTAAATCTCCCACTCCCTTTTTGCGGTTGAAGCCCTTTCCAATCCCAAGACTCCCAACCACCCAGCCCCTCTACCTCCAGCCCCTAGTAAATGTCTCCTGTTTTACACAGGCAGATGCTCCTTCAAATTAGTGGTTAATAAGTCATTTTGTCCACCTCCCAGCTCCCCCAGCCAGAACTGAAAAGTAGTCCTATTTCTTTGTTCTCCTTTAAGAGCCTCTATACCGCCAGCCCCAAGAAGCTCTTCCATGGCTGCGTGAAAGGCCCTCCCTTTTGTCTCCCTGTCTCTCATTTTCTCTATGCCACTTCAAATTGAGTGCCCAAAAATAATCATTAAGGACAAGAGAAACCATAATACATTCTCCTATGTACCTTTGTTAGACAAGTGTGCTTTGATGAAGAAGGCTTGAGGGGCTTGCCTACAGACATTTTTTAGGGAGGAGGGCAGATTTTATGCGTTGTTTGAGATAGGGTCTCAGTTGCCCAAAATGGTTACCAACGAACTTCTAGATACAAGGGACCCTTCTGCCTCAGACTTCGGAGTAGCTCAACCTACAGGCAGGGAATACTGCATGTGGATGCAGACACTACACTTTAGGGATGGAATATTGCTGAGAGCGCTGCATTTTACATTCTCAAGATGCTGATGTGGAAGAAAGTGGAAACAGTAGTAAGCTAGGAAGGGATCATCTCTTAATTAGCAAGATAAAGTGATACACATACAAGAGGTTGGCCTTAAACTGGAAGTGCTAGCCCACACCTGTAATCTCATCACTACCCAGCTGAGGCAAGAGGATCCCAATTTCAAGTTTAGCCTGGACAGTTGACCACTTTAGCAAAAGGTTCTTTAAAAAAAAAAAAAAAAGTATGACACGGCCTCAGTGCAAGGGCCCAGGGCTCAAACCACAGCACAAGAATAAGAGGCAAAAGAAAGTGTCCAGTACTTGGCTTCTCTAGCAACACTGAAAGCGAAGTAGGCTAAAGAAGAGAAGACACATGAATCCTCTCCCAGGGAACCCTGGACCCTTAGGAAATCTGGTCCCTTGTGCAGTGGTCTTGGAACCTTCTCGCCCAGCGCCAGGAGGCGCTCTGGCACTGCTGCACAGCAGGCTCCTGAGCCTGGCGTGGCGACGCTCTAGCAGTCGTTACTCAGTGGTCGACCTGCGGGCCCCGCGGCCGGTCTGCAACTGTACTGTGCTTAGGCTAATGGGTGAGCGCCAGCTGGCTCGCGCCCTGGAGGCATGTGATGGCCAAGCTCCCAAAGTTCGCAGTTTTTGATCTGGGTAAGGGACGAGCCAGGGGTCTGATAGGGCGCTTTCCCGAACCTCTCCCCCGCGGCAGCACAGCCCCTGCGCCCCCAAGACCGAACCTTCCCTCCTTCCTCCGCAGATTACACGCTCTGGCCTTTCTGGGTGGACACACACGTAGACCCTCCGTTCCACCGGAGCAGGTGAGGCAGGGATAGGGAGGACCGGGGCCGGGTGGCGCCCGGCCGGCCGGGACTGAGACTTCCCTCGCCCTCTGCAGCGATGGAGCTATACGAGATAGTCGAGGTCAGAGTGTCAGGCTGTACCTGGAGGTGCCTGCTGTTCTGGACCGATTGCAAGGCCTTGGGGTGCCCGTCGCGGCCGCTTCACGGTAAGCAGAGCAGCTATTAACGATTGCTGCTAACACTGAAGATGAATGCACGCAGAGACTTCATGTAACACCTGTATGCAGAAATTTAGGAGATACATCGTGCAACTGGTGCAGGCCTCCCAGCTACTTGGAAGACTGAGAAAGGAAGATCTCAGGTTTCAGGTCAGCTTTGGCAATTTAACAAGACCTACAATATAAAAAGGTCTAGGGATGTAGCTATGTTAGTCCCAAAATTGCCCCCGAAACAAACAAACAAAAAAAAAGGTGCAGGAACCAAGAGAGTGAGAACTAGAAAGGGGTGGAAGAGAAAATTAAGATGTCTTTTCTATATGTGCCAATTCCATACAGTGAATATAATGATTATAAACTACCACTATGTACTAATAAAAATTTTAAACACAGAAATGGAAGTTTGCAAATATTTGTACTGGCCATCCCCAGTACTTTTTAGTGTTCTGTATTGTTTTGTCTTTTTGGTCTTTGAGACATGGTTTCATTATGCAGTTCAGACTGGCCTTGGACTCATTTTGTAGCCCAGGTTCACTTCAATCTCCTGGTGGTCCTCCTGCCTCATCCTCTCCAGTGCTGTACCTGTGTGTGTCAGAAAAGAGCTTATCTACAGTGTGGATTGTTTCTGTGTCTGTTGTGAATGAGGTGGTTGTCCTGAGATGCCCCGACTAGGGTGTGAGACTTTTAGAGTAAGTACATTTTTATTGAGAGAGATAGCTCCTGGGAGACAGGAGGGGTCCTGATTGTGGGTCACCCTAGAGTGCTGCATTCTACACCGGTGATGCAGGCTGAGATGCAGAGGACATGAAGTCTCTCACTGCATGATTAGTGGTACATTCCCAAGGCACACTTCTTTTTAGGGAGTAAAGACAGTTTGGTTGTAGGGACGATCTTTGAGGTAGTAGGAATGAAGTGGCCCATTTAAGAGGAGCACTTCTGGCCCAGCCTGGGCTGCGGGCAGTAACAGCAGTGGTTTCTCTGCAGTTGACAATGATGTCACCTTAAAAGTGACATGCAAAGGAGGCACAGGCCCAGACCCTGAGCTCTGAGAGCCACCTTCCTGGAGCAAGGAGGAGGTGTGGGGTGCCAGCCCAGTGCAGACGCATAAGAGCCCAGGTCCAGGTCACCCATGAGTGACTTCAGTTGACTTCAGGAGGGGTAAGCCCAGGTGACCCAGGCTGCCAGGAGGTACTGGCCAAGCAGAGGAGGGGAGACCTATGCAGCGGGAAGAGGGAGAGGTGAAGTTGGCCCTCAGCAGGACTAAGGTTCACTGTTCCAGCCAGAATGCCTCCTCTTGCCACATTGTAAGGGTGCCTTGTCCCTATTGCCGTACTTTCCGACCTGACTGAGCTTGGGGCCCACAGCACACAGACTAGAGAGAATGAGAATTGCTGGTTCCACTGCACAGGCTGGAGAACTGGTTTCCAGCTGCCTCCACCAGCCCTTTCCCTAAACACCATGGATGCTTACTGTGTGCTAACCAAAGCATAGGGATGGCTCTTGAAGCTCAGGTCTAGAGTGGGAAGACATTTAGAGAGTAGCAAGGCAAATTGGACAGCCAGTGCTTCCAGAATTGAAGCAGGTGCTCTGACTCAAATGTTCAGATCAGGGTGTTGGTTGGGTCAGCCACCCTGGAGGCTTGCAAAGAAAGAAAAGACTGGAACAACAACTGGCATAGACCCATGAAACAGTATTCAACCTGGAGTTTCAGTGAGGCCATTCAAAATGTGAAGCACCAATATGGAAGTGCTTCATAACATGGAGGGAACTTGCAGCCTAACACATGAAGAAAGCCAGCCTACCAGGACATGTGCTTTGGTGGATGAGGAAGTGATAAAAAGGAACCAGGCACTGGGCAGGGTGGCTTAGGATTGATTATGCTTTGAAGCTTAAAGCCTCTGAATGTGAATTACATCATACTTAAGATGACCAGGCCTCTGCTTCCCTCCTGGCTCTGAAACCAAGCTCCTTTTGCTTACTGGGGCATTCTAAGAAGTAAAGGTGCTTTCTCTAGTTCTTGAACAGCCTTCAGCAGAAAGAATGCAGACTCTCTTGTCCAGTGTGACTTCTATTTCTCAGCCCAGACTTACCTCTTCCCCTTTTGCTGACCTGGGCTTCTCACTGGTAGGCCACAGTCAGGGCAAGCTTTACTCATGTAAGTGGCTGCTTAATTTCTTGGCTATATGTCTTATTTTCAGGACATTGACAAGGCAGATGAACTGATGGCTGACATCTCAGAACAACACAACATGGCCCAGCAAATCTCAGATGCTGTTTCTCAGCCTCTGGGCTTTGGAGATGATACTGAGGTGCCTACGGCAAGTGCTCACAGAACACTGGAGAAAGTGTGGGACTGGCCAGAAGGAATGTCCTGGAGAGGCTCTTGGCACAGGTTGGGGAAGAAACTGCAAAGGTGTTATGTTTGGAACTGGACATGTCCAGTCTTATCAGGTTTGTCATCCTATATCTAGGATGAATTTTTGGGAGAATTACAGAGGCTGTATCAGGAGGAATTGGCCTGGGAGTTGTTCAATGTGGAGACAAGGAAGAACCACCCCCTGTCCAATTGCCCAGTGTACCTTCTATTCATCTGTCTGCAGGGCCCAGTACCCAGGGCTATGCATTGTCTTCAGCACTTGTGTGAACCTGGAGAGATTTGGGGTAGAATGATTCTTCATTGCACATTAGAGAAGGTCCCAGTAGAAGGCTACTGCTGTAGTCGTGCAGATTGTTGACTGCATACTGGTTTGGACTAAAGGGAGGGTGGCAGAAATCAGATTCCAGCCTGCGCTGCACACAGCAAGCTGCACAGCCTGCTTTAGGGCCCCAGAAGCTATTAACTAGAGGGACCTAATTTGCATAAAGGTGCAGTGGGAATGAACAACCAGCAAGCAGAAGACCACACCTTTAGGTCATTTGCTGCAGAGATAATCCAAGCATCCTCTAGGGGTCAGAGCAGGGCATACCGGGAAAGTGCTGAGGCTCTAACATGTCTTTGTTCTCTGGCTGTCCTCTCCCCAAAGCTCCCAAAGCAGGTAAAGACCAAGAAAAACTAAAGCAGGTGGCTGAATGGCATCCTCAGGAGTCTGAGCTTCTGTTCCTAAGGCTGCCTGCACTGGTCTCTTTGCCTCCAGTGCTGGTGCTGGGCTACTGAAGCAGAGCTGTTTTGAGTGTTTCCTGAAGTGGTGCCTTGACGCTGTCTGAGCAAAGGGCATCTTACCCTCCTCTATCTGACAAAACTCTGAAGTTAAAGGATCATGCTGTAGAAGGCTCCCCTGAGTGCCTTCTTCCCAGTAAAACTGGGTAGATGCATCCCACATGTCTGTACTGTTTTTTCCACATCTAAGACTTACATCTTTTATTTTTTAGTATTTTCTTCGACCTGTTCTTTGAGCCTTCTTTCAAGCCTTGAATAACAATGAGACTAATGGAATGGGGTTGGAACATAGCAACAAATAGTTTTTACAGTATTTCAGCCTGCGCACCTTTCACCTTGCCTGTACTAAGCTCGAGGCAACAGCCATCCTTACTTCTCTGTGGAGCCATCTCTGAGTCTTCCTCATGGTGCTCCTTTAGTCCTGCCTCTCTCAAGACAGCCCTTGGTTTACTATCTGTTTTCCTTCTTGCAAAGTACACTTTCAGGGGTAGGGAGAAAACACTTTCAGGGGCAGGGCAGGTAGCTGGGCTTTATCCAGAAACCATTCTTGATTGCCTTTACCACTAAAAGCCTTGGTTAGATCTCTGTGACTTCTATGTAGGAAACTAGTGGTGTAGGACCTGACTCCCACATTATTTCCAAAAAGATTAACTTGACACTAACATGAAGGAGTGAGAAGGAACCAAGGCACTAAATACACCCTGGCAGTCATTGTGAAGACCAGCTGATGCCATCACTTTGGACTATGGAAAATAGAACCATAGTCAGAATGAAACCACCAGAGTGTCAGCCCACCCACTCACTGTACATTAGAGAACAAAGGCTTTAAAATGAGATTTATGTAAGTAGAGTTTGTAAAATCCAAAACCAGGTGTTGAATGCACTTGAACTACCAACTTGCCTGAACAGATGCTAAGATTACTGGGTACAAACTCAGAGCAGAAATCCACCTATGACCCTAGAATTTTCCACTGATTTCCTTTAGGAAACAATATCATTGACCCTATCTGATAAAAGCATGTGAAAATTGGATTTATTTTGGTTGTCAAAGATTTGTCAGCCCAAACTCTGCTTTGATCCTCTCAGCCCCTTGCCTCAACCACTTGTAGCTCATTCCACGGTTTGTGGAGGAATCAGAGGATTTGTGGTGTTGGGAGCCTGTTGCATGACCTCAAGGAGTTTCATCTCATAGCTGAGTGCCTCAGGCTGAAATTTGAGCACCCAGGGGTCCCTTATGATGTCCAGCATGGTGGCACGCTTGGCAGCTTGGCATAGCATCTGGAGGATCAGGTTCTAGGGCAGAGGAGAAAGAGGTCTTGACTGAGTTTGCCCTTGTTATGTCACATAGGCACTGAGCCCTAGGCCTACAAATCAAGCAGGACACCCTCACACCACTCTGCTGAGAGGGAGTATAGGCCTGGTTTTATGCTTGAGGAAGAGCAAGGCATTCCCTGCAAGAGAAGAAGATTGCCCAGGAGGGCAATCCCTTGCATAAACCCCTTCTGGCCTAAAGGGACAGAAGCTGAAACATGTTGATCAATCATATGTAAGGTGTAAAGACCAGGAATTGGCAGGAAGCCCTCCCCACTCCTGCAGGAAAAGGGCTACAGTATGAGATGGCTTGGACATTGTTGGAGGAGCCTTCCCCTGGGGACCAGAAGCCTAGGTAGATCATCCCTAAGATTCTGCCCTCCTCAGAGAGCCAGCACCTTGCACTCTTGGGAGATGGCATAGTTAGGCGGGAAAGTGACCTCCTTCTGAGTCCCTCTGAGCAGCTTCTTGAGATTGGTGTCATCAAAGGGCAGATGAGCCACCATTAGAGTGTAGAGGATGACACCCATGCTCCAGGTGTCAGACAGGAAAGGATTGTAGGGCAAGCCTCGTAAGATCTCCGGACAGGAATAAGCAAAGCTTCCACAGTAGGTCTGACTGAGGTGGGAAAAGATACTCCCTCGGTGGCCATCGCTCTGGCCAGTCTGCGTAGAAGACACCATCTTGGCGAAGCCAAAGTCTGAAATCTTCACATTCTCCTGCTTGTCCAGCAACAGGTTTTCCAGCTTTAAATCCCTGCCAGTAGCAGAAAAGGTGATGATCAGGTTGAGAATGCTTACTGTGAGACCAGGCAGTGTAGGGCCTGGAATCAGTGGCTAGAAGTGAGAAAAGGCAAAGTACAAGAGAGATCCTATTATGACAGCATAAGTGAAAGAGTCATGGAACTAAGTGCAGAGTCAAAGTGGAGATATGATGCTAGTGAACTACTTGTTCACTGCACTCAGAGTGTATTTACAAGTGTCCTGAATGAGATGGTTTCAACTGGAGTAGATAAATGAGCCTCCACCTGGAACAGGGAAATCAAGAGAAGGAAGACAAGAGGACAGAAATTGCAGTGTGTATAACCCCCTTTGAAGGCCCCAGGACCCCAGTCTGGGTAGTCACGCCCTCACCGGTGCACGATGCCCTTGCTGTGCAGGTAGGCCATGCCCAGGGTCATCTGGGAGAACCACTTGCCAGCAAGGGGCTCAGAGCAGGCCCCATAGCGCTGGATCCATTCAAGGACGTCACCACCCTGAGCCAGCTCCAAAATGATGTACACTCGAGATGTGGTCTCAATGGCCTGATAGAAGCTGATGAGGTACTTGTGCCGCAAGATTTTCATTACCTGACCCCAGAAGAGGCAACCATCAAACCTGGGAAAGGAGAACCCTGGCTGTACTCCTAGCCCTCCAGTGTCTTCCCACTGTTATTTTCTTCAAACTTTGCAACAGAATCGGCCCCTCCTCTTCTAAGTGTGGGGGGCCAGTGGCCAAACCCTATTTATTCTTTTAGGGGGCTGGAGCTGCATGTCTGTGTGAGAAATGGGTTGAAAATATACTAAGGAAATATGTCTGCCTAGAGAGATGTTCAGTTCTGGTGTAAGGCTTTTGGCTTCACAGACCCAACCATACCGTTCTGAGAATCCTCAAGTGTCCCAGTACTGAACTGCAATTCCCCTCCATCCTCACTACTGACCTGTAACTCTCGGGGCAGGAACTTGTTAAGGTAGTCGTCAGAGGCCTTCTTCTTAGAGATGATCTTGATAGCCACCATGACCTTCTGCTTTGTGTGGTAAGCCTCATAGACGGTCCCATAGGAGCCAGTGCCAATGACCTTGCCCACCTTATAATTGTACTCTTCCAGGACAGAGCGATTTGAAGTGGCATTTGGCACTGCCTCTAGGCTGTCTCCCTTCCCCATAGCATCAGGCTTGTCAACAGAGGTGTGCTCTGCTGCTTAGGAGCCTGTGTCCTGAGAGGACAATGCCTTGGGCCACAGAAAGCTAGGGTACCACAGTGAAGTTAGTGTCCAGGTGCTTGGCTGTACAGTCACACAAGGCTGGATGCTGGGCTGAGCCCCACTAAGAGTTTGAAGGAGCAAATAAGAGAAGCCTTTCTTTCTGTCTCCACTGGCTGTTGTTACTTCTTCCCCTTGGATATGGAACTCCACAAGGTCTCAAATTCCACACACATCACAATCCCCATCTCACCTACAAATCATCACCAAGTGTGAGCATGAAGTGCAGTTTGGAAAAATCCTCCTTCCCAGAGGAATGTTCTGCAATGTGGTGAGATGTTACTGTGGATCTTCTTTATTTACTGATTTGACTGAATGCTTTGCAGGTCTGTACAATGTATAAATACTAGGATACAGTAAAACTGTAAGGTCAAGAGACCTATGATCCTAGATTTTTTTTTGATCCTAGACTTTATAATCCAGTATGAAATCACAAGTGTGTTTTAGCTTGTGTCTAGATGTCCCTCCAAATCCCTCATAGGTTCATTGATGATATTGTCAGAGGTGTTTGCCTCTAGGGTGTGAGATTGAGAGTAAACTTGTGATATACTGGATTAGTGTTTAACTGGTTCTGAGTGTGGCTAATGGGAAGGCCCACTCTGTATGTGGGTGGTATCACCCAAAGCTTATAGCCTGGATGGGATTTAAAAAAAAAAAAAAAAAGAGGATGGGGCTGGAGATTTAGCTCAGCGGCATAAGCACCTGCCTTGCAAGCAGGCGGTCGTGAGTTCGATCCCCGGTACCAGAAAAAAAAAAAAAAGGATGATGCCTGCTTCCTGCCTGCCTTGCCAAGAACTGTGTTTCCTCTGCCATGCTCTTCTGCCATGCTGCCCTGTGTTGGAGTCAGCTATCAACTGAAACCTGTACATGCGGGTATATTTTTGCTGAGCAACAAAAAAGCAAAACTTTAAAAAGTATTAAAGAAAATGCAAGGTATTAGAGCATATTCTAGTAAGTTAACTTTCACATGCATTCTGGCTTTCTGTGTCACTGAATTTTTGTATTTTCTTCAGCACTCCAGTTAGTCCTCCACTGAAGTTGAATCTCTCTGTATATCCTATTTTTTAAAAATATTCTTTCGGTTTGAGCCAAGTCCTTGCATAGGAAATACTGTACCACTAAGCCACATCCCCACCCACCTCCATCTATACTTTAATTGTAAAGTGGGTTTTATCTGTGTCCAGATTTTCTTACTAACGCAAAACTCAGAGCTATTTACAGAGCTCCCAGTGAAAGTGAGCAACTCCTAGGGAAACACCTCCCTCAGCAATGTGGACTTGTACTTTCTCACTAGGTTTTAGGCTTTTCTCAGTGATAGGGAGAGATTTAGGCAATTCTCTCATGGGAATCTCCTCATATAGGAGCAATACTGGGTACCAACACTGATAAAACCAATGAGTGGCATTATAAACAAGCTTCACAGAATCCAAACATCCTGAGATGCACAGCATATGTTTTCTTTCAAGGCTAAGATAGGGTTAAAGACCCAGCCTAGTTCTAAGCATTTCTAATGGTTGGGACAGTGCACATTAAAGTCCTCCTGAAAAATACTTTCTGGTTCTCGAGTTTCTTGGAAATTCTGCAATATCACATTTTTCCTTAAGGATTTCATCCACTCACTAGGTTTCATTTACTACATTTGTGTTCCCTGCTCCTGGTCTCATCTCTACCACAGATGCCCATCTGGAGTTCCAGATTCAGTGTCCCCTGGCTTACATCACACAGACATATTGTCCCAGCCACCTCAAACTCACTGTGTTCAAAATCAAACTCCTCATTTTCACTCTCATGTTTCCCTTTTACAATTTCTACTCTAGTTGTCTTTTTGTGTTTTTAAGACATAGGTTCTCGGGGGCTGGAGATTTAGCTCAGCGGCGTAAGCACTTGCCTTGCAAGCAGGCAGTCGTGAGTTCAATCCCTGGTACCGATAAAAAGGAAAAAAACAAACAAACAAAAAAAGACATAGGTTCTCAATACGTTGTTCAGGATGGTCTTGTACGACCATTAGCTCAGGCTGCCTCAAACTCATGGTGATCCTCCTGCCTCAGCCTGCTGAGTGCCCATACTACCAGGCATGCGCCACCATGCTTACAAATGTTCTTGCCCTCCTCTTCCAGTTTTGTGGCAGTGCTATAAAAATTCTAACCTTGATAGTCAACTTAGAATTCAACATAATACAGAGTGGGGAGCCCCGAACAGAGGGAGATGAATTCTCTCGTCCCAAGAAGAAATTAAGGTGACTTTCCAACCATCTGAGGTCCCGCCACGATTGGCTGAGGTCCCACTGTGACTTGCTGGGGTCCGGCTGCGACTTGCCAAGCTGTCCCAGGTCCCGCCGCTTCTATCACTGGAGGCACAGTTACACTGAGTTCGGGAGTCAGCAAGCCCAATGGAGGGCTTAGTTGGCAGGGTGCCTATATCAACCTGTGGTGAGTGACAAGAGTGGAGCCATTTCACAGAAACGGGGGCTCCAGCAGAGGACATTCTGGGACTGGGCAGGACTGGCAAGTACAAGGGGCAGCAGTAACTTCAGTCAATTGTTTCCTTCCCAAATGGGATTGGTGGAGTGAGCTAGGCCTGGGTCACATGACCAGGCTGAGACCCAATAGGTATTTCTTTTTTTTCTTTTTTTCTTTTTTTTTTTGTCTTTTTCTTTTTTTATCGGTACCGGGGATCGAACTCACGACTGTCTGCTTGCAAGGCAGGCGCTTATGTCGCTGGGCTAAATCCCCAGCCCCGAGACCCAATAGGTTATCCAAAGTCAAGTCCCTGCAGTGGTGGCGCACACTAACTACACTGGCCCAGTGGGGCCTCGAAGCTTTGGCTGCTCTGGAAGGGAGGCAGCACAAAGCAATACAGTAGTGCAGGTCACAGCAATTTTACTGATCTGGAGGGGAGGGGCCAGCATATGCTGTCCCTGTCTGCAACTCACTAGCACACGGCAGTGTGAAGGGTCATCTAGCCAGTATGTTCAGAAGAATTGTAACCAACAAAGAAAGAAACTGGGGCCTCCCAGAAGCAAAAAAGATGAGAAGAGGAAGTAACAACAAAAAGTCCCCAAGCCCCAACCCTAAGAACATTGACCCAGGACAGGTAAATACAAAGGAGAATGAGAACAGCAAAAAGGCAATATCAGACACAGTGCCCGTGGACCTAAAGAGACATATTCGGAACCTCATAGATGAGTACAAAAGTGAAATATTTAGCCAAATAAAGCAAGATATAAGAAAATTAATAAAAGAGATACTAAGCACCCCTCAAGCAGACACAGATGTCAGAAGGGAGGAACTCAAACAAAGGAGAGAACCATTTGGTGATGAATATAAAAAATATATAGAATACATGAAGCAGATTCAAAGAGATCATCAGGAAATTAAAAGCTCTATGGAAAGATGGCAAATCAGCTTGAAAGAAACTAAGGATAGATTATCCAAACTGGAGGACAATTTTGCAATGTGGGAGTATGAAAGGGAACACTTTTTAAAAATAACAAGGAAATAAGCAGTAACAATACAAAGGCTGGAAGATAACGAAAGGATCTATAATTTGAGAATAAAGAATGTGAATGAAGATACAAACAATGGAACTACAAAGGTTATTCACAGAAAATAATTAAGGAAAAGTTCCCAAACATAGGAAAAGGAAATGATATACTGATATATGAGGCATACAGAACTTCAGCCATCTACAACCAAAACAGAGCTACACCCAGGCATATAAAGATCCCAGAAATTCAATATAAGAACCGAATTATCAAAAGCTGTTAGAGACAAGAAACAGATAACCTACAGAGGAAGGCCCATCTGAATAACAGCAGACTTCTCGACACAAACCATCAAGTCAAGAAGAGCCTGGAGCAAAATATTCCAAGCCCTGAAAGAAAATAACCTCCATCCCAGATTGATATACCCTGATAAAACTGTCTCTAAAAATTAATGGAGAGGGGGCTGGGGATTTAGCTCAGCGGCATAAGTGCCTGCCTTGCAAGCAGGCAGTTGTGAGTTCGATCCCTGGTACCGATAAAAACAAAAAAGACAAAAAAAAAAAAAAAAAGAAAGAAATTAATGGAGAAACAAGATGCTTCCAAGACAAAGAGGAACTTGGGAAATTTGCAACCACCAATCCAACTCTACAGAGAATACTGCAGGGCATTCTAGAGAGAGAGAAAAGTACCAGGATTCCAGGAACAGTGGCAGAGAGGCTTCAATGAATGGAGCAGAAAACAGAATGAAGAAGATAAGCAGACAACTGTTGGCAAAAAAAGAGCATAACAGAAATGAGGCAGAATATGTTATTCAAAACATATCATTCATAGTATCAAGTACGAGAGTATAGGCAACTACACTGAAGATGACAAGACTCTACAATACACGTTCTGGTTTGACAACTGCTGGTTTTTGAAGTTCTATACTATATACAAAGTTGTGTTTTTATTAATACTGTTATGTACTGATATATTCAATTATACTATGTTTGATGATAGAGCCAATTCTATTGGAGATAATAAGAGACAACACAGGAACCATGGTAGAACTCTTTATACAACTGTCTTATATGTTTGTTTCATGCGTTTATAGGAATGTTTTGTTTTGCCTTGCTTTGCTTTGTTTCTCCAATATAGAAAGAATAGAAATACATGTTAAGACTCATGCATGTGTAGAATCTATAAACAGTTCATGAGAACTGATCATGATGAAATGAACAGATACTTTGAAAAAGAGACACTAAAATACCCAGTGCTGATCCTGGAGTGTCATAATGTGAAACCCAACAATAGTATTATTCTTTGTTCAGAGTGATATTAGCCTGCTTGTGTTTATTCAGTCTCAACATAATTGAAGATATGGGTAACTGCATGCATGTTTAAGTGTATAGGATTGATAACCATATCTCTAAGTTTTTGTTGGATAGTTGAACAGAACTGGTTGCTATGTCACTGTTTGAATCCCTACTTTATATGCTTCACTTTAGTGTCTTGAATATATATATATATATATATATATATATATGGGGGGGGTACTGGGGATTGAACTCATGACCTCGCACTTGCCAGGCAGGTGCTTATAGCGCTGAGCTAAATCCCCAACCCCTTGAATAACTATTTGTAAGATGACAATCTGTAATCATCAACTAGTGATTTCTTACTGTTTATTTTTCTTTGAAACTATGTATTTTTTCTACCCGTTTTCTGTTTCATTTAGTCTTTCTTTAAATTAAAAAGACACTACAGTACCCAGTGCTGATCAGTGTCATGATGTGAAATCCAGCAATACTATTATTCTTTGTTCAGAATGATTTTAACCTACTTTAGTTTGTTTAATCTAAACATAAATGAAGCTATGGATAACTGCATGTATGTTTAAGTGTATAGGATTGACAACCATGTTACTAAGTTTTTGTTGGACAGTTGATTAGAACTTTTTTCAGTCTCTCTGTTTGAATTCCCACTTTACATGTTCCATTTTTGTACCTTAAACACTATTTGTAAAATGACAATATGTAAACATCAAGTAGTGATTTATTAGTTTATTTTTTTCTCTGAATGTATTATTTGTTTTGTTTTGTCTTTGTTTTGTTTAAATAAAAATTTAGTCTTTGTTTTGTTTAAATAAAAATTTTAAAAAAATTCTTACCTTGTGTTACATCATCCATGAGTGTTAAAGTACCTACAGCCAAGATGCTAAGAGAATCTCAATGCTATGTCGCTGTTAAGTTGTTCTTTCTTTTCCAACTTTACTTGGGCCCTGTATGCTGCCTAATGATTCTGTTCATTTTCCAAATCAGCACCTTTCAATTCTCTACAACTTGTTTTGGGGTTTGTTTTTTTTTTTTTCTTTTTGATACAGGATTTCACTATGCAGATCAGGCTGGCCTTCAATTCACTGTGTAGCCCAGCCTGGCCTGGAACTCATGGCAAAGTATTTCAGTGTTCCAAAAAAGTTTCCCAGGCAATTACATTGGCAGTGGTAGATCTGGCAGTCTAAGGAAGAATAACATGAGGCTTGCAAGCTTTAGCGAATACAACATCTAGATTTCAATTTGAATGCAGCATATGATTCTAAAGAGGACTGTGTGTGATGGGGCATACCTGTAATTCCGGCATTCAGGAGGCTGAGGCAGGAGGATTGTTGCAAGTTCAAGAACAGCATGGCCTACATAGTGACTTCAAGGCCAGCCTGAATTACCAACCAAGACCCTGCCTCAAAAAACCAAACCAAACCACACAAAAAACAAGTGGATAGTTACCAGGTATCTGCCCAGATAGCTATCATGGGTAGTCAAGATGACAGGATGGGCCCTTTGCCAAGGAAATGTTGTAGGGCAAAAAACCCTGGAAGACAGGAAATAATGGAGGGAGCTTGGTGATACCAATATTTGAAAATAAGGCATTAAGAAGTTGTGGTTTTGGAGCCCGCCACTGCGGCCAGGAGAAGAAAAAGCTATGTCCCAAGGCCCTGCCATCATTGGGGAAGCATTAGTGAGCCACTGGTCCACATCTCTCGGCCACCCCAGAAACCTTGGATCCGAGAAACCCAGGTGCATAGCCCAATTCCCTGCACCATGGAATAAGCAATCAGTGCAGGCTTCAGGCTCAGCAACCAGCTGATTTGGAGGAAAACAGGAAAATGTCAAGATAAACAAGAAAGGTGCAATCTCGGCCCTGCAGCCCACTCAGAACAAGTCCAGAAGACTTGTTCAGATAGCAACTAAAGTAAAGAAGCAACTTAGTGCTTATATTCTTTGATTAACTTTGCATACCTATATCTGGTAGTCTGAGCAACTCTTTTTTTTTTTTTTTTTTTTTTTGTCTTTTTATCAGTACCAGGAATTGAACTCACGACTGCCTGCTTGCAAGGCAGGCACTTATGCCGCTGAGCTAAATCTCCAGCCCTGGTAGTCTGAGCAACTATTTAAGGGACAATATAGAAACTATTGTTTTTATAATATAGTAACTATTGTCGATATCCTACTGTCTTGTTTTTGAAATCTAGTATCATTCTCATTGTGTTGGTTTCATTTTATATTATTTCGTTTTATTATAAAATTTAAAAAAATGGTCATCTAACTGCAGACATTTTGTTAAGTAAAGCTGCAGTCATTCTGTTCTCTTCACTGAACTCAAATCATGATTTGTCATCAGACTGAAACTTCCTGTGCATGTGCCACAAACAACTTAGCTACACACAACTATGCTCATTGCACAGGATACCCATTGTACCATAACCTTCAGTAAAAGCTTATCTCATTCCTGTAACTTGTTTATTACCCTATAAATACGACAAGCTCTCTGTTATCACCACCTGACTTTGGAGATTACTCCTCTGGGGACTGCTAGTGTCAATAAAATTTCCTTTCTTCTCCTGAGCTCCTGGTTACTGCTGTTTAAATTTTTCCCACAACAGTTTCTGGTTTTAGAAATCAGGAAGTTGTCAGTTACATATTGTGGGAAATCCAATGTTACTTTTTTTTTTTTGGTACCAGGATTGAACTCAGGACTGCATGCTTGCAAGGCAGGTGCTTATGCCACTGAGCTAAATCCCCAGCCCTAATGTTACTTTTCTAATTATAAAAATTACTGATCCCAGTACCGGGGAGACTGAGGCAGGAGGATCATTGCCAGTTCAAGACCAGCCTGGGCTACAAAGTAAGCTCAAGGCCAGCTGAACTGCCAGTGAGACCATCTCAAAAAGACAGAAACAAACAAAAAAAACTACTGATTGTTGGGCCTATTGCAGTGGCTCACACTGTACTCCTAGGTATTTAGGAGGCTGGGGCAAATGTATAGCCTGATCTCTACCACAAGAGAGAGAGGAAGAAAAAAAGAGGAGGTGAGATGGAGGGAGAGAAGGAGGAAGAGGAGGGAAAGGAAGAAGGAAAAAGGAGAGGGAAGGAGAGGAGAAGAAGGAAACCATTGTGTGAAAAACTCAACACTGTGCCCAGTGTGGTGGCACCCACTGGTAATCCTAGCATTTGGGAGGCTGAGACAGGAGGATCCTTGGGAGTTTGAGACTAGCCTCAACTTCACAGTGAAACCCTATCTAAAAAATACAAAAAAACCTCAAGCCCGTGCTGGGGGTTTAGCTCAGCAGCACAAGAGTCTGCTTGGCCAGTGTGAGGTCATGAGTTTGATCCCAGCTTACACCCCCCCACCCCCGCCTCCAAAAACAAACTCAACCCTTACTTCCTGTACGTTCCCTGTCTATGGTGAGAATGGCTGAGCAAGAAAGGGACATAATCATAGAAGTTAGTAAATAGAAGTATTTTCAAGCCAGAAATCACTTGTGATTTTCCACAAATCTTTTCTCTGGGAGAGAATCTTGAATCAGCTTCCTTACATGTCACTGTTGGCAGGTCTGAGGGAAGATCCAGTTTAAAATAACTAAGATCGCTATTATGACTTCCCATGGGAAGCCAATCTGTACTTCCCAGACGCAGCACATACTTTTATTTTTGCTTTTTATTTTGTTTTGCCCAGGTTCACTCTGCAGAGCTGGTTCCTCCCATTACCCCTTCGCCACTCACTTTTCAAATAATTTTTTTTTTCTTTAATCGGTACCAGGAATCAAACTCACGACTGCATACTTGCAAGGCAGGCGCTTTATGCTGCTGAGCTAAATCCCCAGCCCCTCAAAGAAACTTTTCACACCGTTAAAAAAAAAAATAAATCAGACAAGAGTAATCTTTTTCAAAATGCCACAGGCATCCGCAGACACATAAGAACAAAAGCGCAGAAAAAAAAAGGATGGTAAGATTCTTCACCTCCAATTAACAATAACTCTGTTAAGCCAATCAACTTGCGAAGTGAAAGGTCTACTATCCATCCCTTCTAGCCTCTATACTTAACCCCTTGCCAAGTGTTTTTTTTTTTTTTTTTTTTTTGCCAAGTGCTTATTGCCCGGCTCTGAATTTACCCTGAAAACCCTTGGAATCCTCAGGTGGAGCTTCCGGAAGAGACTCTAGCCACCCACACCCCAACTCCACCCGTTCTTGGGGGTTGAACCGATGGCCTCGCGCTAGTCAGGCAAATGTCCTAGTACTATATCTCTAGTTTTCATTTCGTGACAAAGTTTCACCAAACTGCCAGATGTGACATCAAACCTACTATTCTCCTGCCTCAGCCTCCCGCGAAGCTGGGGTTATAGACATGGACTACCACTTACAGTAAGTAAAGGCATTTTTATTTATGTACTTTTTTTTTTGTCTTTTTCATTTTTATCGGTACCGGGGATCGAACTCACGACCGCTTGCTTGCAAGGCAGGTGCTTATGCCGCTGAGCTAAATTCCCCAGCCCCTATGTACTTGTTCTTTCGATGCGAGTCTATTTGTGTCAGGTGGGAGTATGAAGATGAAATTGAGGCCATAAAATCTTTTACAGGAGCGTAAAGCCTCACCCCTGCCCGTCTTGGGGACATGATCCACCTTTTAGGGTTCGCCTCTGCAGCCGAAAGCAAGTCTTATTGGTTCCACGACACACGCTTCGGGGCGTTCACTGGGCGCGCGGCAGCCGCCAGCGCTGTCTCCCGAACGTGGCTGGGCAAGTGCGGCAGGCACCTCTCTCAGGCCTCTGCCCGCTTGAGCTTGAGGCGGGAGGTGCCGGCTTGAGATCGCCAGCCGCATACCTTCTTGCGGACATGCGTGCGGCCGGGGGGCGACTCCTATCCAGAACGGGTGTCTGCAGCCTCACAGTCAGACCTCGGGAGGGCCCCTCTCGGGCAAGGGGCCTGCGAAACCTCCCGGCGGCCCAAACATCAAGGGCCTTTCTAAATTCCAGGAAAAAATACTTCCGCCGTGTTGAGGTCCCCGCTGATGAGGGCGGAAGTGGTAAGACAGACGTGTCCTGGAGGCTGCTTTCCCAATCGCCAGAAGGCCCCCCAGTGGCGGACCGGCAAGCCGAGCCCCTTGGGGTTCCTGGAGTTTGGTGGGGCCCCTGGCTCTAGATAGCTCATTGGAAAATACTGACCTGAGCCATAGGCGATAGACATTGTGGTGTGGCCGTAGCCACCGCAGTCAGGCGCAGCCACGGACAGCCCCGTGGAGACTGGTCGTCAGGCCCTGTCCAGCTACACCGCGCCGCTCAGGGGGAGACCCCGGCAGGAGCCCCCGGGCAGCTAAGGGGCGTCGGAGGCTACTGGCGCCGCCTTGGCCAGCTCTTCCCTCGGGGTGAGGACCCCAGAGCTGTGGCAGAAAAAGACCCTAGCAACTAGTCCAGCGCGCGGCGTTTCCATGGAAACAAGCTAGTGCGCTCTCAGTGGAGACCTAGGGTGGGCGGGCTGCGGGAAGAGCCAGCGCAGGTTCGAGAGGAATGCATAGCAGTGGCCGAACTGGGCCTTTCTGGGTAGAAAGACGTGGCAGGTGTGGGGGATCGGGAGGCTAATGGAAGTGGAGTCAGTGGGCGTTCATCCGAGGGCCCTCACGAGTTGATCCCCAGTTTCTGTAACTGCAGGATTCCTCCAAACAGGTCCTTCTGCCTCAAGGATGACAGTCCTCAGGTACCCTCAAAGTTGGAGCTGCCAGTGGTTGCCAATCCTGATACTGCTGCTGGGCACAGATCGTGGGCCAGGGGTGCAAGGTGTGACACACTACAAGATCGGCGACCCTGTCATTCTATACGTCAACAAAGTGGGACCTTATCATAACCCTCAGGAAACTTACCACTACTACCAGCTTCCAGTGTGTTGCCCTGAGAAGATTCGTCACAAAAGCCTTACCCTGGGTGAAGTGTTGGATGGGGACCGAATGGCTGAGTCTTTGTATGTGATCCGCTTTCGGGAGAATGTGGAGAAGAGAGTTCTGTGCCATATGCAGCTCAATTCTGCACAGGTCAGCCTCTCCCTGGTGGTTGTCACTTTGCCCTTATTCCCAGGAACTAATAATGCCTTGCATTTATCCTTCAGGGTACCTTTATGAGAAATTATCTGACTTCATTCCAAATACAACCCAATGTGACAGACAAGGCAGATGATATTATCCTCATTCATAAGAAACATATTTGCTCAGAAGTGACATTTTTAAGATTACATAATGAATTGCACAAGCTGATTATCATTAGAGCTCAGGGTTCCTTGCTCCAAGCTTCCCTACTGGCAGTAAGGTCCCAACTATTACTCCTGCATAGTTCTCTTTCCTTCTACAGCTACCTCTTAGCACTATCTTAGTTGTCTCTACCTAACCTGGCCTGTCTTCATTTTTTTAAACAAATTCTGGCACTTAGTCTATTCCAGTCTATATTATACCTGCCCTTTCTCCTTTTTCTACTGTCAAAGCGATACTTGCTCTTTGATGGGATCTAGAGTCTTTTATTTGTACTAGGATCTATACCAGGGCTAATCAGGGGACAGTTTTGTACCCCAAAGGACACTTGCCAATATCTGGAGACATTTTTGATTGTCACATCTCAGGGATACTACTGGCATGTAGTGGGTAAAGGTCACAGATGGTGAATCCTACAGTGCATAGGACAGTCAGTGCCCCTGTACAACAAAGAATTATCCAGCCCCAAATATCATCAGTGCTAAGGTTGGGATACCATATTCTAACCCCAGACCCAAGGAGTTTTGTATGACTGACACTTGACTTGTTCTTGTAGGTGGAGCAGCTGCGCCAGGCAATTGAGGAATTGTATTACTTTGAATTTGTGGTGGATGACTTGCCAATCCGTGGTTTTGTGGGTTACATGGAGGAGAGTGGCTTCCTACCACACAGCCACAAGATAGGACTCTGGACTCATTTGGACTTCCACCTAGAATTCCATGGAGATCGAATTATATTTGCCAATGTTTCGGTACGGGATGTCAAGCCCCACAGCTTGGATGGGTTACGATCTGATGAATTCCTAGGCCTTACCCATACTTACAGTGTACGCTGGTCTGAGACTTCAGTAGAACATCGGAGTGACAGGCGCCGTGGTGATGACAGTGGTTTCTTTCCCAGAACACTGGAAATCCACTGGTTGTCCATTATCAACTCCATGGTGCTTGTGTTTTTACTGGTAGGTTTTGTGGCTGTCATTCTAATGCGTGTACTTCGGAATGACTTGGCTCGGTACAACCTGGATGAGGAGACTACCTCTGGAGGCTCTGGTGATGACTTTGACCAGGGTGACAATGGCTGGAAAATTATCCATACGGATGTCTTCCGCTTCCCTCCATACCGTGGTCTGCTCTGTGCGGTGCTTGGCGTGGGTGCCCAGTTCCTGGCTCTTGGCACTGGTGAGGTGATAAGAATTGGGGATTTCTTTCAAGGGGTAGGTAGCTCATTAGGCCTGTGCTGCCAAGTTTGGTGGTACATATCTGTAGTCCCACGCCCTCAGGCCCTGAGGAGAGATCACAGGTTTAGACTCTCTAAAAAAATTTTTTTAAAAAACTTTTTAAAAGGCTGGGAAAGCTGGGTGCAATGGCACACATCTGTAATCACAGCACTTGGGAGACTAAGGTAAAAGGATTACCATTTGTTTGAGGCCATCCTGAACAAATAGCATGACCCTGTCTCAAAAAAGTAAAATAAAATAAATAATACAGGCCTGAGGATACAGTACAGGCTAAGGCCTTGGGTTCCATCCCCAGTACTGTAAAAGGAAAAAGTAAGCGGGGCAGGGGGAGAGGTAAGATCTGTGGAACTCCTATCCAAGGTGAAGGGTAGACCTAGGGGTTATAGTGGCTTTAGTGAGGATGTATGTATTCTATTGTGTGTTTTCTGGACAACAGATTTGGGCTAGATTGTTTTGCTGGAGGCCCTGGGTCTGGAGGAAGGGGTGCTGATTCTTCTGATATTGCAAGGAGTGGAACAGGTGACACCTAACTCAAGCTTTCTACTACTCCCTTGTAGGGATCATTATAATGGCACTGCTGGGCATGTTCAATGTGCATCGCCATGGAGCCATTAATTCAGCAGCCATCTTGTCATATGCTCTGACTTGCTACATCTCTGGCTACGTGTCCAGCCACTTCTACCGGCAGATTGGAGGCGAGCGTTGGGTGTGGAACATCATTCTCACTACCAGTCTGTTCTCTGGTGAGGAGGGCCTCTTTTCTGTGAGTCTGCTTGGACTTAAGAACTCAGGACACCTGCTAGGAGTGGCAGTGCATGCCTGTTATCAGCACTCGAGTCTGAGGAAGGAGGATTGCAGTGAATTCAGGGTCAGCCTTGGCTACAAAGTGACCTTAAGGCTAGCCTGAAGTGCATAGAGAGACCTTGTCTCAAAAAAACAAAACAACACAAACACATCAGAGTGAGGCTTTAATGGAAGAAATATAGGCCAAAAAAGAGAGGAGGAGGAAGGAAGGAAAGGAAAAAAAGAAAGATTTCTTTTGAATAAAAGTTTTTAATACTTTAGGCAGTACGGTAAGCACCTGACATACCTTCATCTCATTAAATCCTCAAAATAACTATGTAGTTGGACATCTCCATTGGTCAGATGAGGAAACTAAAATTCAGCCTAAATAACTTGCTCAAGATTATACTTCTAAAAAGTAGTGAGCCATATTTCACACTCAGTCTGACTCTAAGGCCTAAACACACTTGAATTTATTTTTTTATACTACTTCTTTCATTTTAAAGATAGGCATGCCTGTAATTCTAGCGCTCCAGAGACTGAGACAAGAGGGTTGCTGTATGAGAGGCCAGCCTGAGCGACAGTGAATTAAAGGCCAACATTAACTACTTAGGAAGTCCTGTCTCAAAAAACAGTAAAAAAAATAAGCGTGCGCACACACACATACACATGCATGCACACACACATTCACAGAGTTTTAAAAAGACAATACTAATCAGCATTCTGAATCTCACTTGTTCTTAAGTGTTGGATTTATCTATCATTACATTTATATTTGAAGCAGGTCTTTCTGAAAACAGGGCATTAATCCAAAGGGATGTCTTTACCAGGAATCACCATTGCCACAGCAAGATAGGCCACTGGAGGATTTTTGTCACTTCCAGGTCATGATATAGCAACAACTACCTTGATGACACTGGGTTGGGAAGAGTGTACCAACAAGATTTAGGAACAATGGGATATCAAAGGATGGAGGTGAAAGCAATGGCTTTTATGGACATCCAGGAGCACGGGTGGCTATGAGAGTAGTAGGCTACTTCACTCCCCACCTTAGGTCCAGTCTGAGCGAGTACCTCAATCGATGTCGCTCCTAGCACTGACCCTCCTTCTGGGGGCCATCCCTGCAGTGCCTTTCTTCCTGACCTGGAGTGTGGTGAACTCGGTGCATTGGGCAAATGGTTCAACACAGGCTCTGCCAGCCACTACCATCCTGCTGCTTCTGACGGTTTGGCTGCTGGTAGGATTTCCTCTCACTGTCATTGGAGGCATCTTTGGGAAGAACAACGCCAACCCTTTTGATGCACCTTGTCGCACCAAGAACATTGCTCGGGAGATCCCACCCCAGCCTTGGTACAAATCCACTGTCATCCACATGACTGTTGGAGGCTTCCTGCCATTCAGGTATCCTCCCTTTATTCCATGACCATCATACTCAGGTTCCTGACTTTCCCCACTTACCCATTACCATAACCCAGTGATAAACCCTGGTTCAGCAGTACCATTAAGAGCTCATTAAATGGCTTCTACTATCCCCAGAAAGGACCCAGCTTCAGTTCAGTTCAGATATGGCAGTATCTTGTAAAGCTCAACTGCTTGATGAATAAGTAATCAGATGGGGTTAAAGGCCCACAGGGTGCCTGTACAGCAAACAGAAAGGAGGCTCTGGTTTATGTTTAGTATTACAGGCATCCTGTAGGGCTTAAAGCCCAATTGATTACTCATTCAACATGTTTACTACCACTTTTTACCAGGCATATAATGTCAGAAAATAAATAAGATGTTTATGAAATGAAAACAGCTTATCATAGACAAGAATATCCCTGAAGCCAGGAAATTTGGGGCAGAGGATGGCGTGAGTTTACATTCCTTAGTGACCAGCACCATGGGAGGCTGTGGGTTAGATTTCAGTTCATGGTGTGAACAGCACACAGCCTTTTAACCCTGTGTACCATCTCTTCTCTTCACAGTGCCATCTCCGTGGAGCTGTACTACATTTTTGCTACGGTCTGGGGTCGAGAACAGTACACTCTGTATGGCATCCTCTTCTTTGTTTTCGCCATTCTCCTAAGTGTGGGGGCTTGCATTTCCATTGCACTCACCTACTTCCAGTTGTCTGGAGAGGATTACCGCTGGTGGTGGCGATCTGTGCTGAGCGTCGGCTCCACTGGCCTCTTCATCTTCCTCTACTCAGTTTTCTACTATGCTAGGCGCTCCAACATGTCAGGGGCAGTACAGACAGTAGAGTTCTTTGGCTACTCCTTACTCACCGGTTATGTCTTCTTCCTCATGCTGGGCACCATTTCGTTTTTTTCTTCCTTAAAGTTCATCCGTTATATCTATGTTAACCTCAAGATGGACTGAGTTCTGCGTGGCAGAAGTATTGCTCTTCTCTCCCTTTCTTCAAGCCCCACTGACCTGTCTTGACAGCTTCTCTTCTGACTGGGTGACTGAATTGTGTGATAGCAGTGTTCCCTGTCCCTTTTCCCAACAAGCCTCCCTTTCCCTCAGAAGGCCTGGAAATTAAGAATCTCTATGATACAAGGAGTATATATTTGAACTTTTTAAGTTGCCTTTAGTTTTGGTCCTGATTTTTCTTTTTACAATTATCAAAATAAAATTTATTAAGAAAAAGGATCTTGTAGTTGGAAGTCTTGGTCTGCTATAGAAGCTCAAGGCCTGCGGTTAGGCGCACGATCCTTTGGAAAACTGAGTCCACCTCTGAATGCACTAAACTCGAGTTCTTCATCGGAGCCTGGGAACTTTCAGCAGGAGGAACGCACGTCTCTAGGGTCCTGTTTCTACTGCCCAGCCGGCGCTCAGCCTAACGCAAGCCGCCGAGCCCGGGGTCTTTGTAGGAAGTGAGTCTAATCACCAAGGCAACAGAGGCGTAACGCCCTTTCCGCCGGAAGTGGACTCAGCTCTTCCACGTGCCGTCCCTCCCCCTCCCGGCTTGGTGGCGGCCGCTCGGCCGCAGCCATGGAGCCCGCCGGCCTGGAGGCGATTCTGCGGGAACTGCTGTTGCCGGACACCGTGCGCATCCGCCGGGTACGGGCAGGCAGGACCGGGCCAAGGCGAGTGGGAGGCTGCGGGAAAAGCCCTATTCTGACTCCCACCCTCACCCTAGGCCACAGAACAGCTGCGGATCGCTCTTCGTGACCCCTCAGCGCTGCCAGCGCTTTGCGACCTGCTGGCCTCCGCGAGCGACCCTCAGGTGAGACCCTTGCGTGTCGAGCTTCCTACTGTGTACCACTGGCCAGCCCAGCTCCCGCCCTTTGCGATTCATTCAGCATCTTCCTGCCCCAGCATACCGTCACATGCCTGTCTGTGCGTCCTAGATCCGGCAATTCGCAGCTGTGCTGACCCGCAGAAGAGTGAGCACTCGCTGGCGACGCCTGGCACAGGAGCAGCGGGAGAGGTGGGCTGGGCGCGGGGTGGGAGTGTGATGGAGGCGCGTGTCAGGCAGGCGGAGCACCAAACATCTGCCACCCGTCTTGCAGCCTCAAGTCCCTGGTCCTGGCGGCCCTGCAGAGAGAGACTGAGTAAGTGCCTACCATCTTTTCTTAGTGTCCTTAGTGTCTCTCCAGACTGACCCTCTCTGGTTTCAGGTTTCTGTTTGAGCTTCAGACTGATACTTGGGGGCAGGAATTTCCATCCTGCAGTCAGGTTGAGTGAAGTTCTAAGTCTGTGTTGACGATTAAAGTTCTTGAGGGTGAATGATGATGATCTGCCAACTAGAGGGAGAAGAATGAGGCATAACTCACCAGATTCCCCCCCCCACCACCACCGCCCAGTGCCACTATGCCACTATTCATCTTCATCTTGGTGAAGACCCTGTGCTCACAACTTCTGAGGATTTCTCTTCTGGCCACCCCTTGGAGCCTTAGATGCCATGTCAGCGTGGGCTGTTGGAAGATGTCTTGTCTTTGCAGGCACTGTGTGAGCCTCGGTCTGGCCCAGCTGTCAGCCACCATTTTTCGAAAAGAAGGCCTGGCAGCCTGGCCTCAACTCATGCAGCTTCTGCAGCACAGTACTCACAGCCCCCAAATCCCTGAGAGAGAGGTACCATTGCACTGTTGGCAGGAGGGAGGGACCACGTGGCTCAATAGGCCTGCTAAACTTTTCTTTCCCATCCTCGTTCCTGGCCAGATGGGGCTTTTGTTGCTGAGTGTGGTAGTGGCTTCCCAACCTGAGGCCTTCCAACCTCACCACCGAGAGCTTCTTCGGCTTCTGAATGAAACTCTTGTTGAAGTAGGCTCTCCTGCACTACTGTTCTACTCCCTGCGCACTCTGACCAGCCTGGCTCCCTACCTCGGCACTAACGACACGGTGAGACATGGGCCCTCACTTCCCTGGCTTTGTATCCTCAGACTTCCATGTCCTCACCCTGGTTGGGTTCAGGGGTGCTTCCAATTGTTACTCTGGATTTTGTCTTTCCTATCAGTTAAAAGGAGATTCTAGGGTGCCTGGTCCTGCTGGTGTTCCTAGGCTGCTTCTCCTTAAAAGTCCAAGTATGAGGAAGCTGTCAGTTTCTGGGCCCTGAGATTAGACTGTTTATGCTGTCTGTGATTCAGCTTGTCTTGTGTTCCTCAGAACCTTGCACGGATGTTGGTGCCTAAACTCATCATGGCTGTGAAGACTCTGATCCCCATAGATGAGGTAAAGACAGGTGGGAGGGAGCCACCTCTGTTGGAAGGAAACTACAGGAGCATCCACCTTGGTCCCATGAAGACTGATGTGGTAACCCTGAAAACTGTCCAACAGGTAAAGGCCTGTGAGGCTCTGGAGGCCCTGGATGAACTGCTGGAATCAGGGATGCCCATTGTTACCCCACACCTCTCTGAGGTCCTCTCATTCTGTCTGGAGGTGAGCCAGGGGATGGGCATGGCATTTGTCACTTGCTCCAGCAATTTCCTTGTTTCTGATTCTCATCAGTCTCTGGCAGGTGGCTAGAAATGTGGCCCTGGGTGATGCAATCCGTGTGCGTATTCTCTGCTGCCTCACTTTCTTGGTTAAAGTCAGGAGCAAGGTGAGTACCCCCTAATGTGTATAGCCCCTCTTTCTCTCCACATGTGTTCACACTGCCAGGTCTTCACTTCATCTTAGGCATCTAAAATGAACCCAGATCTTGCCTGGGAGATTGGGAGTCTCCTGCTGTATTCTTTGTTGCTTATAAGATTAAGATTTTTAATTCAAGCCCATCCTGGGAGCAGATTCTCAGGAACACTGCTTCCTTTTTCCTGCTCAAGGCCCTGCTGAAAAATCGTCTTCTGTCTCCTTTGCTGCACACCCTTTTTCCCATTATGGCTGCTGAGCCACCCCTGGGCCAGTTGGATCCTGAGGACCAGGATTCTGAAGAGGAAGAATTGGAGACTTGGCTGGTTGGGGAGACCCCCAAGCACTTTGCTGTACAGGTGGGATGTGGGGTAAGGGCAGGGACAAGGTGATAAGTGGCTGTGAGAGGCTGGGGAAGCAGAAATAGAGTCACACGGGTCTCCCTGACTTTTCTCAGGTTGTGGACATGCTGGCGCTGCACCTCCCCCCTGAGAAACTCTGCTCCCAGCTTGTAAGTATGGCTGTATCCTAGTGTCCCTAGTGCCAATAGTGTCTGGTTTCCTGAGACCAGGGATGTTTGGGCCTTGGTCGGTGTGATGGGCTTCTTGCCATAGGAGTGGGCAGGCCTTTGCTGGGTTTCTGGAGAATGCCCCATGCTCCTTTAGATGCCGATGCTGGAGGAGGCCTTGCAGAGTGCGAGTCCTTATCAGCGCAAGGCTGGGCTGCTGGTATTGGCTGTGCTGTCGGATGGGGCTGGTGACCACATCAGGCAGAGGTATGCATTCTTTTGTGGTCCCAGCATGAGCTTGGGCCTTGGGGAAAAGGGTTGCACATCCCATGGTAGTCCTGGTTTACTTGTTGGAGCTCAGTTACTGATAGTATTAATTAGCATTAGCAGTTTCTGTTACTCCTATGTCCAGGTTTGGAAGATAAATAAAATGGCCCCCACCTGCAGGAACCAGGGGATGGTGCCCTTCATCTGATGATGGGGAAAACCTTGTTTTTTGTTTTTTTTTCCTTTTTTTATTGGTACCGGGGATCGAATTCACAACTGCCTGCTTGCAAGGCAGGTGCTTATGCTGCTGAGCTAAATCCGCAGCCCCAAACCTTGGTTTTTTTAGGGAAAGTGAAGAGGTTAGGTCAGGGCTATTACTTCCTGCCCCTTGGACTCTGTTGTTTTGTTCTACTCCTGTAGGTTGCTGCCACCACTGCTGAAGATTGTGTGTAGAGGCCTGGAGGACCCTTCACAAGTTGTTCGTAATGCTGCACTGTTTGCCCTGGGCCAGTTTTCAGAGAACCTGCAGGTCAGCAAGGCTGAATGTGGGCAGCTGTCTCTTGAAGAGTTCCTGACCTGTGCTAAGGACCAACTTCCTATCAGCTTTCATCTCGTTAAGCAACCTTGCTGCCATTGGCACTCGGGTACCTTGCAGCTGGATCTAACTTGGCCTCTACTTGCTCCTTCCCTAGCCACATATCAGCAGCTACTCAGGAGAGGTGATGCCCCTGCTCCTGGCCTACCTGAAGTCGGTGCCTCCAGGGCATACACATCACCTAGCCAAGGCCTGCTATGCCCTGGAGAACTTCGTGGAGAACCTAGGTATGGATAGCTGTGAAGACCACAGGGAAGGGAAACGAAGCTACAGCTTTGACTTCAGCATATTTCCCTGAGTCACTGCCCATGGTAGGAGAGGGGTGTAGAAGGGCTGCTAGGAAGTCAGCTTGGCAGGAGGCAGGAGGCTCGACTAGCAAAAGGTCGAGACTCAGGTTGATTGATGAAGAAGTGCGCTCTCCCACAGGGCCCAAAGTGCAGCCCTACCTTCCGGAGCTGATGGAGTGCATGCTTCAGCCTTTGAGGAACCCCAGCAGCCCCCGGGCCAAGGAACTGGCTGTGAGCGCCCTCGGTGCCATTGGTGAGGACCGGGAGGCAGGAGGCGGGGGCGTGGAATTTACCCAGAGAGCCTGTGGCAGGTGGTTGCTGCTCCCTTTCCCGCTCCAAATCTGCCTTTCCATCCTGCAGCCACAGCTGCCCAGGCCTCCCTGCTGCCCTACTTCCCCGCCATTGTGGAACATCTGCGAGAATTTCTGTTGGCAGGACATGAAGACCTTCAGCCTGTGCAGATCCAGAGCCTAGGTGACTGAGGGGCTACCAGGCAGGGCTCCTGATGCCAGGGAAGAGAGTGTTCAGCTAGTGCACAGCCATCTGTCCCAGGGCAGCAGATTGTCTTCGTTTGTAAGAAAGAAGGCATTCTCCATGCTGTACTTGGGAGTAGAGCAGAATGTCTGTAAATTCCTCCTAGTTGCCATTTTTTGCCTCTTAGTCCATCTGCACACCCAGGTGCTACCTGAATCCTTGTCCCTACAGAGACACTGGGGGTGCTGGCACGAGCATTGGGGGACCCCATGAGGCCCCTGGCTGAGGAATGCTGTCAGTTGGGGTTGGGCATATGCGACCAGGTAGATGACCCTGACTTGCGGCGCTGCACGTGAGTGACACCTTCATCTGTTCCTGCCCTTGCCCACCGTCCTCTGGTTTTGGGTCACTGCCAGGATTCCCTGAACTCTCCATCCTGTCTGGCTCCAGCAGGCAGCACCACACAGCTTCTGTCCATCTCTAACAGTTACAGTCTGTTTGCGGCCTTGTCGGGACTGATGGGTGAGAGCCTGGCACCGTACCTGCCACAGATTACCACGCTTATGCTGTTGTCGCTGCGTTCCAGTGAGGGCATTGTGGTGAGCAGAGGGTGGCCGTTGGCTGGGCCGTGTAGTGAGGGTATCCCTGTGCTGAGACTAATACCCTGGGCCCAGCTAAGTCAGGGGTCCTGCTGTGCATCCTTCATCCAGCCTCAGTATGATGGAAGCAGCTCCTTCCTTCTGTTTGACGATGAGAGTGATGGAGAGGAAGAGGAGGAACTCATGGATGAAGATGCAGAAGAGGAAGACGACTCTGAGATCTCAGGGTACGGAAGGATGCTTAGAGACTTTCAGGCTTTGACGGAGGCCAGTGCTGCCCTGCTGTAACTGGTCCCAGATTACTGACTGCTTCCCCGTCTTCTGCTAGGTACAGTGTGGAGAATGCTTTCTTTGATGAGAAGGAAGACACCTGTGCTGCCCTGGGGGAGATTGCCGTGAACACGAGGTGAGCACCAGTCCTTTCCTAGCACTGGGATTCTTGCCTAGGAGCCCTTCCCCAGGACTGTGTGTCTGTCCACAGTGCGGCCTTCCTTCCGTACATAGAGAGTGTTTTTGAAGAAGTATTCAAGCTGTTGGAGGTGAGTTGGCTAGTGGGAAAGATGGATGGCACCATGGCAGTGCTGACCCTGCACCATTAAGCACACCCCTGCGCTCTTTGTTACTCAGTGTCCTCACCTGAATGTGCGGAAGGCAGCGCATGAGGCTCTGGGTCAGTTCTGCTGTGCACTACATAAGGCTTATCAAAGCTGCTCATCGGAACCCAACAGTGCTGGTGAGAAAGGAGGCAAGGCCAGGCTGGGGACTCTGGAGGAAGGAGCAGGGCCTGACTGGGGCTTTAGCCAATAATGTCCCCAGCTCTGCAGGCTGTTCTGGCACGGGTGATACCATCTTACATGCAGGCAGTGAATGGGGAACGGGAGCGCCAGGTGGTGATGGCCGTGCTGGAGGCCCTGACAGGAGTGCTGCGCAGCTGTGGGTCCCTCGCACTGCAGCCCCCTGGGCGCCTTGCTGAGCTCTGTACCATGCTCAAGGCTGTGCTACAGAGAAAGGTGAGCAGGGCAGGGGGCTGTGGAAGGAGGTACTGGGCCGGAGGAGTACATAGTGTGAAGTATAAATTCAACTCCTTGGACCCTTCCACCTCTAAAGGGAAAAAGGCAGGTGATCCCAGGCTTAGCTGAGCTACATCTTCCTACATACAGGTAGCCTGTCAGGACACCACCGAGGAGGAAGAGGAGGAAGAACAGGTGAGAGCTACAGATAACGACAGGCAAGGGAGTCCAGCTAGTCCCTTGGAGCCAAAGGTAGACAGTACACTCAGCTTGGCCTGGGGGAGCCAGGGTTGCTGGGAGAGACTGGTAATGGCCACAGTGATTCAGACTTGACCCCACTAAGGCAGTGGACTAGGGTGGGCTTGAAGTGATAGGCAGGAGCAGGAGAACCAGGGCTGTAAAAAAGCCCAGTGTAGAAGCAGGGTACTCCATGAACTCTTGGGGCCACCTGTGGCCAGTGGCAGAACAGAATGGAGAGGTGCATAGTCATCGAGCTGGCCCAGGTGTTCCAACCTCTGACCTGGTTCTACAGGCTGAATATGATGCCATGTTGCTGGAATATGCTGGAGAGGCCATCCCTGCCCTGGCAGCTGCAGCTGGGGGAGACATCTTTGCTCCCTTTTTTGTTGGCTTCTTGCCATTTTTGCTATGTAAGACAGTAAGTGCCCCCACTCTGGCTTCATACTCCAGCCCACCCATACACGTAATGCCCACTACACTGTGTCCCAGTCCCAGGCTCATGTGCAACCCTGCCCATAGAAACAGAGCTGCACAGTGGCGGAGAAGTCCTTTGCTGTGGGAACACTCGCAGAGTGCATTCAGGGTCTGGGTGCTGCCTCAGCACAGTTTGTATCTCGGCTGCTCCCGGTGCTGTTGAGCTCTGCCCGAGAGGCAGATCCTGAGGTGCGGAGCAATGCCATCTTTGGGCTGGGTGTCCTGGCAGAGTTCGGGGGCCAGCCTGCTCAGGAGTATCCTTGGCTTACAGGAGAGAGGCGGGGGCTGGGAGAGTATTCCCTAGGCTTGAGGAGGGACGAGGTCTACCTGTATGTGTGCCTGTTCCTTGACCAACAACCAGCCACTTTCCCAAGCTGCTGAGCCTCCTTTTGCCCCTCCTGGCACGAGAGCGACATGATCGTGTCCGTGACAACATCTGTGGGGCCCTCGCCCGCCTACTGATGGCCAGTCCAACAAGGAAACCAGAACCTCAGGTGAAGGAGAGGGTATGAAGCAGAAGGGGAGTGAAGGGGACAGGCCTTGAGGCATGAAGTGTCTGTGTGTCCAGGTGCTGGCTGCCTTGCTGCATGCCCTGCCACTGAGGGAAGACTTGGAGGAGTGGGTCACCATAGGGCACCTCTTCAGCTTCCTGTACCACAACAGCCCTGATCAGGTAACCTTGCTGCTGGCAAGGTGTCGGGTCCAGCGACACACAAATGTGATGTCTGCAATAGTTGGTGCAGGGTTTTGGCCATCCTTACACATACCCAGTGCAGCTGTCCTGTGTGCTAGGATTGGCAGCCAGTTTTGTGTGGGAGAGGGGGGTGCTTCCTTTCCCTGTAATGTTTTTTGTCAGTGACCTGCATTTCTGGCTTAATTTCCTTATTTATTTATTTGTTTATTTATTGAGACAGGTCTCACTCTGCAGTTCAGGCTGGCCTTAAGCTCACTTTGTAGCTCAGGCTAGACTCAAAATTGCAGTGATCCTCCTGCCTCAGCCTCCCAGGTGCTGGGATTGTAGGCGTGTGTCACCATGCCTAGCTATGAATAAAGTTTTACATGTAGCAGATAACTGAGTTTGGACTTTTAAGTACCACTGTTTTTGTGTCACCTTTGTCTTACAGCTTCAGAGCTGTTTGGGGTGTTTTTTTGTTTTGAGTCTGTTATGTTGGAGAATACCTGGATTCCAATTTCTTTTGGTCTTGAGACTGATTATGTAGTCATCTGTAGTCACACACCTCCCTTCTCCAAAAAGTTACTACCATACATTCTTATTCCTCCTTGTGTCCACATTTGTCTTAAATGCCTGTGGATTAGTATTGGGCTCAAACATCTGTGGTAGGAGACTGCCTGTCCGTTGTCCTGACCACCTACCATAGTGGCCCGGGGCTGCCACTGTCCCTGAGTTGGCCACTCTTTGCTCTCAGGTTGTGGATGTGGCTCCTGAGCTCTTGCGCATCTGCAGCCTCATAGTGGCCGACAACAAGATTCCACCAGGTGAGGGTGCCAGTACTAGGTGGGGGCTGGGAATGGCTGAGAATAGCAGGGCCCAAAGCACATGGGGCATTAAGGGTTTGAGTCCAGTCTTCCTTGGTAAGCTTTCTTTGTGCTCTCTCCCAGACACCAAGACCGCACTGCTGCTGCTGCTGACATTCCTGGCTAAACAACACGCCGACAGCTTCCACACAGCACTGGGCCTACTTTCTGCTGAGAAGGCCCAGGAGCTGCAGGCCCTGCTGAGCTACACCTAAACCTCAGAGAAGCTGAGCCCGCCCAGGCCCTAAGACCATTTGTCAGCCCGGTTCCACCTCACACCTTACCAAAGATTCTGGGGCCTCATCTCCATCTGGAGTGAGCCCTGCTTGCTGCCTTACATTGCTGTCCTTGGGTCTATTACAAGTGGAGTCACGACACTGTATTAGAATAAAGGCAGTTTGTCTACTGCTTGGACAGAGCTCTGTGAGCAGCAAGCTAGAGATGCGCATCTAGGAATGAGGCAGGCAGTCTAGTGAAGCAGGATGTGGTTTAATGAAGCTTGTTTTTTAGCAGCCTTGTAAATGGTCTCTACCCTTGGTGGAATCTGGGCCCTGGCCGAATCAGGAGGCGCCCAAATGGCTTCTGTTGTTCCACATAAAAAATCTCCTGTGCCGAGAGCACTAGACAAGAAAAGAGAGGAAAAAAATACTTAAATGAATAAGCAGTTTCTTTAAAGAGAGCAGGCAGGTCACAGGGATTCTCTCTTGTGGCCTCTGTTCTGTGTGCCCGTCTCCTACTTTGCACACTCACACATGCACACACTCACCCAAGAGCAGGTAGAAGACCCTGGCAGCCATCCTGCGAGGGCTGAGAGGTGACACCAGGCTGCCAAAGTCAGGCTCCCTGTTGGCCTGGAGCTCCTGTGCCACCGCTCTGTAGGAATGAAGAACTGTTAGCCTAGGCACTGGCCTGTGTCCGCCCCCACTGAGCTGTCCTCTCCCCAGTACCTGTGCACAGACTCCAGTGAGAGCAGCTCAGGCTCTGGCGGCAGCTCCAAGGGTAGTTCCACAGGTACCTCAGGGAGCTCAGGCACCACTGGCAGTACAGGAGGCTCTGGCTGCTCTGCCTCAGCCCAGGTCCTAGGAAAATGAAATTACAGTGAGATGGCAGCTGTGGCAGTGGTGCAGGGCACAGGCATCTTGATCATTTCCCCCACCCTGGCCAGGCTGCAGGCCCAGGCTCACACCATAGCCTGCTGCTTACCACCGTTCTTCTGGGGGTACAAGGCTGACTCGGGACTTTTCCTCTTCAGCTGCTTCTAGGGAAAGCTCTGTTGGGAGATGGAAGGTGCTGAGAGGGGTTCTGCGTTTGCTCAGTGGTAGAATGGCTATCATGCAGGAGGCCCTGGTTCAGTTCCTAGCACCACAACAAAGCCACGTATGTGATCCCCAGTTTGACAAGACACCAGAGCTGTGTGTTGACTTGTCAGAAACATCTAGATAGGTGACCTGTGGAGAATCAGTGTGTGCTTCTTTACATTGTACACCCTTGATCTGGTCAGAGTCAGCTGTGCAACGGGAACAGAGACTAGGGTAGTGGGCTCCACTGTCCCCACTTGTACCAGTGCTTTACCTGAAGACAGCACAAGGGGACCGCTAGGCTCCTGGGCCTCTCTAAGGACCTGGAGATGAGAGAAGGGAAACTGAGGCCCAAGCATCTGGGGCTTGGACCTTTGATAAAAGGGTCAGGATCAGCAAGCTTGTGCCAGTGATGTATCCAAGAGCCTGCTGGAGCTCAGGCAAAAAGGCAGTGAGGTGCTGTTACCTCAATCTCGCTCAGAGTTTCAGCCTTCCTCCTTTCTTCTTCAGCTGCTGCTTCCCTCGCAGCAGCCTCCTGTTCAGCCTCCAGAGATGGTCTGTACCTGATCCCTTTTGGGGGAACCTGGGCACAGTGGCTCCAAAAGTCTAATAGTTCTGGGGGTAACCAACCAGCTGAGGATGAGAGGACAAGGTTTGAGTCAAGAAACATCAAAAGTACAGAACTTGGGGTTCTGAGGATCCCATGTGCCAATTCCTGACATCCTTACGGAGAGTTGGGGTCCGGAACAGCTCCGTAGGGCTTACGATTGTCTTCTCAGGGGGCTGCACCATTGGCTATATGGAGGAAAAGGTCAGGAGCCTTACTGGGGAGCCACTCCTCGGTGCCCTTTCACCTCTTTTCCAGGGTCTTGGGCCATCCCACTTTCAGGCTCATGACCCTGCCTAATCTATTCAATGATAAAAGGACTTTTTAACCTGGTATGCACAGAAAGTTGGGTGGTAATGCAAGCACAAATGGGCTTTCTAGGGAATGGGAGCTCTCATCACTTTGACAGTGCTTCCCTAGGAGATTGGAGGGCCTGCCTGACCTGTGTCTATTCCCCCAGCAGAATCCGGGCTGCACTCACACACTCCCAGCAGTGTGCTCTGGTTTGCAGTTGTTCCTGGAATTTCTCCCGGGAAATCTGAGTTTCCTTGTCCCGGAAGAGTAACTGGCGGCGGCGGCGGCGGCGAGCTGGTGGGCTCACAGGAGATGGGGGCTGCCTCTGTGAGTGAGAGGGGAGGTAGAGGCAAGACCACCCATCACTCCCTTCCCTGTCATCTTGGAGGCCTGCTATTGGCTGCACACTGCCCCTAGGGGTTCCTGGGGAAAGGGCTTGGACCAGGCTTCCTCAAGAGCATACCTACCTGTTTGGAAAGTGAGGCCACAATGAGGTATGGAAAAGGACATCCTTTACTGACGTGCTCAAAAATAACATGTACCAGTGACCCTGAACTTGGGGGAGCAGCTCTGTGAGGGAGGCCCACGAGGAGTGTAGGAGGCGCCTAAAGGATAATACTCACCTCTGGGCTGGGTGGGGCCGGCAAGCGCAGCTCCACTGGGGGAGTCACTTCTGTAATAACAGCAGAGGTCCTGGCTTTCCAATAAGTCCTTTTACTCTGGGCCACCAGGACAAGAAGCTATAGGCCCCCCTCCCCCTCCGGCAGTTTGGGAGATGGCTTTTGTCTGCAGCAGCCATGCAAGTATTTCTACTAGACAACAACTCAAGCTTTGTGGACACTCACCAGTGAGTAGGGCACTGGGCTCCCAGCCTACTGGCTTCAGCTCTTCAGGGGCCAGGACCTGACTAGGAAGTGGCTCTCCAATTCCTTCTATCCTGTAGGGAAACGAGAAATTAGAAGCACCTTTCCCAGCACTGACCCTCCTCCCTGGTCCAGGAACTCCTGCCCTTACAGTGTAGGAGCTGGAGGTGAGGCGGAGGGGACTACAATGTCAACCTCCAGGGCCCGGGGCTCTTCCCTAGACTCTGCAAAGAAAAGATCAGAGCTCAGAAGACAGAAAACAAGAGATAAGGGCACTGCTACTCCCAAGTCCCAGACTGCCTGAGCCAGGGGGATCTGACCATCCAGTGCAGCGGGGACTGGAGGCCGCAGGGGAGGCCTGCCTCTCCGATATTCCTCTAACAAGATGGTTTCATCTTCTTCTGCAATCAGCAGGTCCAAGTCTCGTCGGCTGATCTCTGGGAGATCTTGTTCACCCTATTGAGATAAGATCCAGGGGAAAGGTACTTAATTCCATTTATTTATTTATTGAGACAAGGTCCTATTATGTAATTCAGGAATGGCCTTGAATTCAGTATATAGCCTAGGCTGGTCTTGAACTTGCTGTGATCCTTCTGAGTGCTTCGATTGTAGGCATGCTCCATCACGCCTGGCTCATCAGTTCCATTTCTTTTGTTTTGAAATAGAGTCTCTATGTGTCCAGGCTGGACTCTTTAACTCGTGATCCTTCTATCTCAGCCTCCTCAGTGCTAAGATGCCTGGTTCAATTCCAGGGCTGTAAAAAGTGAGTGGAAAGCCAAGCATGGTAGCACATGCCTGTAAATACCACTACGTGGGAGGCCAAGACAGAAGAATCACTGCAAGTTTGAGGTTAGCTCAGGCCACATCGTGAGTTCAAGACCAGCCTGGACTACATAGCAATACCTTGTCCCCCCGCGTCCCCCCCCCCAAAAAAAAAGAGTGGATCTAGGAAAGTGAATTTGAGATGGATGCCACAGAGCCAGGCCTAAGGAAGCCCCATTGTCTGTACTCAAGTGCCAGGAACAGGGACAGGAAAGGGAACAATGGGGATAGAAGGCAGGACTGAAGTGGGCAGAGGAACACACGCAAGGAGCCAGGGTCTAAGGCCCTGTGTGCAGGGAAGTGACTCACCTCGATCTGCAGCATGCGTATGGGCTCCACTTCCTGGAGTGTGATGACCTCAGGAGACTTAACAGTGACCAAGGGCCTGTCTGGAGGGGTAGGGGAGTCATGCCAGTCCCTCTGCTTTTTTTCAAATTCCCAAACCCATTGTTTGTGAGGAAAAATCAACCTGAGTTCTAGTCAGACCCAAGCCAGTAACTGGCAACCTGGTCCTGAGTATCCTTGATTCACCACAGGGAGCCCTACTTTACTCATCCATAAACAGGTGAGAATTTTTATTTCAGAGGACTCTTGTAAGATGGTGATGAGGTTACACATAAGGAGCCTGACTCAAAGATGGTTATTTCTTTAGTTCTTGCACCTTCCTATGCCTCTCACCAGAAAGAAAGTTCTCTGCTGACCTGGCTTCTTGGGCTCTGTAGGAACTTCAGGAGGGATCTCCTCATGAACTCTCTCTGGGACTGCAGCCTCTAAGAGATGGCGAATCTTTGGGGATAAAAGATTCCATGTCAGCCCTCTTGTTTTCCCACTCTCGCACCATTCAGACAATGATAGGTAATGTGAATCTCCCTTTATAGCTAATTCTTTTTTGGAATAGGGAGGATACTAGAGATTGAACCAGGGTCTCCTACATGCAAAGCAAATGTTGTAGCACGCAGCTGTACCCCCAGCACTATACCTAATTCTTACGACATGAACTGCAGTATGCAGGCAACCCACTTATCACCTAGTCTCCTCTCCCCCTGTAACCGCTCTCATCACTAGCCCCAAATTGTCTCAGCCTTTGTCAAGTTAGGCAAGAAATGCTGCATCTTTATGTCAGTGTTATAAGGGCCAGGTAAATAGGAAAGATTTGTGTGCATGTGTGGGGGATACTGAAAATTGAACGCATGGCTTTCATACTGGTCTACATCTCCAGTTCTTTCTTTTTCTTTCTCTCTGTCTTCCTTTATTTCTAATTTATTTATTTGTTTTTGACACAGGGTCTTGTTAAGTTCTAAAATTGCCCAAACTGAACTTAATTTTGCAGTCCTCCTGCTTCAGCCTCATAGAGTACTAGGATTACAGGCACACACCACCACACCCATCTAGGTAAATAGAAAGATACCTGATATTGTGCTAAGAGGCTAGGATAAAAGACTTCTTGGGAAAGGGTATCATTTAAGCTAGGTTGTAAGGATATGTAGGACTTGACTAGTTGAAAAGGAGGAGGGACCATTATAGGCCAGGGAAACTTCTTTTGCATAAAGGAAGTGAATGTGGAAGGTGGGGGGCAGATGGTATATGTGAGCCATGGATGCCCAGGGTATGTGCTGAGATAGAAGGAACTGGAGCACAGAGCACACAAATGCCAGGAGCCAGTATTTGAATGTGGAACCAGGCGATAAGGTGATATTATCTAAGATGTGGGAGCTCTGGGAGTGGATGAGGAACGAGAGAAGGAAAGCTAGCACTCAGATGATGAGACCTGGATTAAGGCCTCAGCAGTGGATATCATGTGGAGATTAGAGGGACTAAGTGCTGCCTCAAGCAAGGAGAACATAATTGTCAGACGGGCCCTAAGTAGACAAGTCCATGGGGGTTTGCCTGCATGGACCCTTGATGTCAGGCCTTCTGCCCTGTCTCCTGTGGGATACAGCTTCGTTCCCTGAATCTTAGTGTCAGACTGACAGGGACTCCCCTTCTGCACTGTTAGCTCAGGACTTTGAGGTATTACAGCAGTTGAGCCCTACCTGAGGGATTTCCAAAGGGCTGGGAAGTCTGGGATCCACGGACATCATCCCAAAAAAGGGATCTGGAGCATCTTCCAGGGCCTCCATCATGTCCAGATGGCTGGGTAACAGCAGGCTGGGTCTAAGGAAGAGTGAACACTGTCAGGGATAGACTGAGATAGGCTGAGGCTAAGCAGGGAGGTACACCACCAAAGTCTGGGTGCCCCAGTCCGTGGGGGACACTCACAGGTCAGCTTCTACCATATCAATGCGAATCTGTAGCTGAGCCCGATGCAGGCGCTCCAGGATGTGCTGGATATCCTCTGAGCAGAAAGGCAAGGTGGAGAATCAGCCTCGCATAAAGTGGCTCAACACCGGCCTAGCTCCTGGGTTCCCAGCCTTCCTTACCCACAAGGTACTGGCATTGCTGAGAGTAGACCCGGATGACGCCAATTTGGAGCTGGGCAGAGAGATAGAGAGAGAAGCGAGGCCTGGGCAGGCCAGGCATCGGCGGTAGCACTCGTACCAGCACATAGTTGAGGATTTCCTCGCTGGGGAGAAAGGCACGCCCTGATCGTTGCTGCCACAGCACCAGCCCCTCAGCGTTTCCCTCCCATCCTTACCCCAACCAGGCCATCACCCTGGGCCTTCCTTCTTGCCTTTTCTGGGCCTTACCAGGTCTTAACCACATTCACCTTCAGGTATTCACGTTTCACCAACCGGCTGCCGCGCGTCGCCGCCAGCCTGGAGGAAGAAAGCAGGTGGGCAGGAGGGAAGCACCATCAGGCTAGGCTCTGTGGGCGCCCCCTACCTCCCAGGCGCACAGCAGCTGGGTGCTCACCAGATAGTGGCGAAGCAGCCTGTGTGGCGTTGAAGCACGTTGGGATAGTAGAACATGGTTTCTCAAATTTCAACCTGGACTCTCCCTCTCCTTAGTTCCGATCTCAATTGGAACTCTTTAGAGCTTAATGAAGCAATTAAACAATGACGTTCAAACAATGAAGGGGATTACGACAGAGACGCAAGAACTGGTACGCTGCTCTGCACGGGCCCAAAGTGACTTGCCAAACGACTGGGTGAGTCGAACTTACTGGAGACGCGGCTTCCAGACTGGAGATGCGGTGCTCCAAGGGGAGGTCTGGGGTTGGCCGCCAAGCAGCCACCAAGGAAGCTGGTGGTCTTTGCAGCCTTAGCCCTCGAACCCTGGGGCGACTACGCGTCTCGGTCTTGCGCTCAGTTTGGGTAGCCCTCCCGCAGGGTTGGGTCACACTACACACGGAGCATGTGCTGAAGGGCGCTTTGCACTTCGCCCCTCTTGGAGGCATCGCGAACAGCCAATAGAGAGCCGACGTCTGTGGGAAACGCTGGCGCCTGTTGCCATGCCACTGCCAGTGTTCCAGGCCACAGAGCCTTGGAGACTGACAGTGAACCAATCAGAAGAACCTCGGCGAGACAATGTGAGGTGTCCTGGCCAATAGTATTTCATTCTCACCTTTAGTAACAAGGAGTTCTTAGAGTCTGTGCTGACCAATGATTGGTCTCTAGCAGATAACAAAGTGCCTCAACTAGTAGCCAGAAGTGGAGTCATAACGGGGTCAACTGTCTGCTCAGGCTGCAGAGGGGTAGAGGAGGGGCAGGCGCCAGACTTGTGCTTAGATGCTGCCCTCTCCAGCAAATTCCACTAGGTCCAACTTTGCCGCCAAGGGGAGGGAGCATGGGACATCTCAGCAGGGACATTTATTTTTGTTTTTTGGTTTTTTCCTTTGAGATAGGATCTCCCTATGTCATTCAGGCTGGACTTGAACTCACTGTGTAGCCTAGGCTGCCTCAAACTCCTGGTGACCTCCTGCCTCAGCCTCCCAAGTGCTGGAATTACAGGTGTGTGCACCCACTCTGGGTCTCCAGGGCCAATTCTTAAAATTTGAACAATTTAGGTTGGGGGGCATGCTCCAACAAGGCTTTTGGACTTGTATTCCTGTGGCTCACATCTTTGTTGGATGGAGCCCATATTGTTCGGCTTACAAAGTCGATTTGTCTCAGCTGGGAGTGGTGGTGCACGCGTGAAGTCCCACTGCTTTGAAAGCCCAAGCTCAAGCTCAAGCCCACCTTGGGCAATTTGTACCTCCAGTCCAGAGCCAACACTAGCTCTGCTTTCTTTTTTTTTTTTTAAATCTTTTTCTTTTAGATAGGATCTTATTATATAGTTCAGGCTAGTCTTGAACTCATGACAATCCTGTCTCAGCCTCCTGAGTTCTGGTATGACAGGCATGCACCGATGTGGAAAACAGGATACCAAACTTTTTCAGAGGGCATGAAGAACCAAACGTGTACTCTGGAAAGATAAAGGTTCATCTGGCTGGCTTGGCTCAGAAAGGCTTGGGCCTCATAACTTCTGAGCACTAAACATACTGTCCCAGAGGTCTTTATTAAATTTGTGGTGGGGAAATGAGCCTCAGAACAAAGGCAGTTATTCAAAAGTGACAGATTTATAAACTTAACCATTGGGCTCACCTCACTCAGGTAGAAACTCTCACTTGAGACTTGTGAAAACCCACTATTAGGCTATCAAAGTGTGGCCCTGGCTGGAATGGGGGCAGAAATTACTGCACTTCTTAGAAACTGAGGATCAGGGGCTGGGGATTTAGCTCAGCGGCATAAGCGCCTGCCTTGCAAGCAGGCAGTCGTGAGTTCGATCCCTGGTACCGATTAAAAAAACGAAAAAACAAAACAAAACAAAACAAAACAAAAAAAAAAGAAACTGAGGATCAAAGATCGCCTTTATTAATTTATTTTTGTCTTTTTGAGACAGGGTCTCACTATGCAGTTTAGGTTGGTCTTAAGCTCACTTGGTAGCCCAGGCTGGTATAGAACTTGCAAGGATCCACCTCCCTCAGCCTCCCAAATGCTGGGATTACAGGAGTATACCACCACGCCCTGTTTAGGATCACCCTTTAAAGTACATCGATTTCTTCTCAAGTTCTTATTATATAGTTCAGGCTGGCCTTAAACTCATGATAATCCTGTTTCAGCCTCCTGGGTGCTGGGATTATAGGCATGCATCACCACACTCAGACCCTGGCCATGTTTAACATTCAAAACAGAGGCCTAGCAAAGAACTATAGAGACCAGATTTTCCCATGTGCAATGGCTATAACAGCAGTTCAGTTGCAGGCGCAGTGACCCTCTTGATGGCAGGCCCCAACCTTTTTGTTTGTTTGTTTGTTTTTCTTTTTGGTACCGGGGACTGAACTCACAACCTCATGCTTGCAAGGCAGGCACTTATGCTGCTGAGCTAAATCCCCAGCCCCAAGTTTTTGTTTGAGACAGGATTTCACTACACACAGTACTTCAGGTGGGCCATGAACTCACTATGGGACCCAGGCTGACTGAACTTTCAACAGTTCTCCTGCCTCAGCCTCCCAAGTGCTGGGATTATGGGTAAGGACCACTACTACTGGCCCCTACCTCTCCCTCGTCTTGGTTGCCTAGTGAGTATGCCCCTGAAGAGTACCAGGTCCAGAGCTCACAGAGCCCAGGCAGTGTTACACCTAGAACCTGTAGCAGAAGAGAGCAAAGGAGCTTAGAGATGTAAGAAGAGAACCCAAGTGCCCCATTCTAAATTTATGTGTCTTTCATCTTCTATATCCCTGCCGTCTTCTTCCAGTAAATCAGATAGTAATTCCTCTTTGAATAACATTTTATTTTAGATCCTTTAAGAAGACCCAGGAAGAAAATATAAAGTGCTTAGCTTTAGAGTTAAGGCTTGGGGAAGAAGGAAAGGGCTCCTGAGTTAATACTATTTGGAAGTTTCCCAGTTCCACAGATATAAAAGAGGGTATATCTCAAAAACTTTTTTCAAAGGATAAAGTGTTCACCAGCAGTCAGGGCATGTAGGACTTCAAGACTGATCACACCAGAGTCAACACAAAGGCAGATAAACAGTGGCAGATCAACAGTGTGGAGCCTGAGTCCTTACCAAAGGAAACAGGAGGAACAGAGAGGTGAAGTGGCAGGTATATCCCCCGGCTCTGCATCAGGAACTGAAAGGCTGCGTGCAACTCAGAGATCTTTTCAGTAAATGCCGTGCAAAGGCTTGCTCCATCTGTATCCAAAGAGATGGGGATAGTGCTCAGTTGACACAACAGGGATAGACAGGCTCCCCACCAGCAGCCTCCTCGTGAATCATCACCTCCCTCTCCCATCAGACAGTGAACTTGGCCCCTGCTCTGACTCACTTGCACTGTGATTGGGGTCTGCAGTGTATGGCTGGGGCCAGGGCTCTCTTCCCAGAAATGCAGTGTCACCTGGGACTTAGGTTGAGGGCCCAGGCCCTGGGAGTACCTGCCAAAGTCTGAAAGAGAAAGGGTAAGAGTGAGAAAAGTGGGCTACAGGCAAGGAAAAAATGGCAAGGAACCCATGATGATGAGAAGCATGAGTGGGGCTATGTGGAGATGAAGGCCAGAGCCCTGGGAACCCCACACTCTGCAAGCCCTGTGTTCCTGGCCCCCTCCGAAGGTCAAAAGTAGAGTTGAATGGCAGCTAGAGCTAGAATTCCAAGAGTGGATGGAGGGAAGATGTGACAGTCTCAGGGTACACCTGCAGTATGGTGGATGCAGTGCAGTAGGGCCAGGTGTGGGGGCATACTTGTTCTCCCACACAGGAAGAAGGGAAGTCAGTGCATGTGTAGAAGGGACCCACAAGGCTCAAAATCTCTGTGCTCACTTGTCCACATAATTCACATAACTACCGTGTGCTTCAATGTGACAGTGCTCCCCGGAATGTGGCAGACATTCTTATGCTAGGCTCCCTGAACCTCATCTTCTGTGACCTTGGCTGGGAAGGGATAGCCACCAAGGCTGAACCATGGCCATGGGGGATGTGCACATGCAAATGTAGCAGTGCCAGCAGAACAGTCTGCTGGAGGACAGGGTGATGGCAGGACCCACCAGGTCAGGCTCAGGTGATGCTAAGGTAGGAGGCTGGGCTTGGTGCCCAGCTCAGACCACCTCACCTCTGTAAAAGCAGGCGGTTTTGAACAGCTCCACGCACTTGTTGCTGGGCAGCAGATGTGGGCCTGGCCCAGGGGGGTCCTGAGGTGCGGTCCAGTAGATGGGGATGGGACAGAGGCACTGCACAAAGAGGCCTCGGGAGTTGCTGGCCACCAGGATGCCTTTTTCAAGCTGGCTGAGCAGACGCTGGCTGGGATCTCCTGGGTCAGGCTTGGGAAACATCACTTGCTTTATGCTGCTCTCAGACTCTGAGGCCTCAGCCACAAGGCGACAGTCCAGGCTGTGCACTTGGTGCTCGCTCACCACACGCCCACTATAGATGAAGGTGAGCAGCAGCGAGAAGTCTGGGGATCAAACAGCCCAGCTGAACCAGGTGTGAGAGCAGCAGGCTGGTGGCAGCCCTGCTCCCCCAGGGTACATCTGGTGACACAGGCTTCAGAAAAATGAAGTGGAGGGCATCGGAATTCAGTGTCCTCACTTTGCTAATGAGAAAACTGGGCCAAAGAGGGAAACCAAACAAGGACTGGATAGGACTGGGCAGTGGGGAAACAGCTAGAACTTCCCAGGTTGAAAAAGGTACCCTTGCACTGGGTGTGGTAGCTCATACCTGCAATCCCAGCATTGGGAGGCTGAGACAGAAGGATGGTTGCTAGTTCGAGACCAGTCTGGGCTACAAAGTGAGCTGAAGGCCAGCCTGAACTACATGGTGAGATCTTGTTTCAAAAAGAAAGAAAAAATACGCCTTTATCTGGGCATGGTGACACATGCTTGTGATTCCAGCACTTGGGAGACTGAGGCAGAGGACTGCTACAAGTTGACAGCCAGCCCTGGGCCACATAGTTTAAAGATGGCCTACATAGACAGCCCCTGTCTCCAAAAAAACCCAAAGGAGGGAAAAAAGGTATCCTCCTCTTCTTACCTTCACTCCCTCCCCCACCAGCCAGGGTCATCATGTCATCATCTTAGATTCATTCAAGCAAGTAGCTAATTTATAGTTCACCTACATCACAGCTTAAGGCCCAAAGCCTCACTGTTTATGTAAGAAGGGCCCCAACAAGTGGGCTTCTGATGAACACAAAGAAATCAGTGCCTCATCAGGTTTGGTGGTACATGCCTGTAATCCCAGCTATTCATGAGGCTGAGGCAGGAGGACTGGAAAGTTCAAGGATAGTTGGGGCAATTTATTTTTTATTTTTTTACATTTTGTCTTTTTGAGACAAGGTCTTGCTAGGCAGTTCAGGCTGACCTTGTGCTCACTCTGAAGCCCAAGCTGGTCTTGAACTTGCAATGATCCTCCTGCCTCAGCTTCCCCAGTCCTGGGATTACAAACTTGTTTAGCATATGTGAGGTTAAGGGTTCAATGCTTGGCATATCAAAAAAAAAGTCAATGTGGATGTCCAGGGAACAGTGCATGCTAGGTTGTATTTTTGAAAAAAAAAAAAAAAAAAAGGCTTTGAGGGGTACAGTAGGTACATGGAACTCTGTCCAGAAGCCAGTACCTCTGTTTAAGGTAAGGTGGGTCCAATTTGCTATAAGGCTGGCTGGACAAAGGATATTACCAGAGGAATCAGACTCGGAAGGGAAGGGAGCAGTAAAGGGTCACAGACAGGGCAGGGGATTTAGCTCAGTGGCATAAGTGCCTGCCTTGCAAGTGCATGGTCGTGAGTTCGATCCCCAATACCAATTAGAAAAAATTTTTTTTAAAAGGGTCATAAATGCCAAGTACCTAAGTCCAAATCTGCGGGGAACGGATCCTCAGGAGTGGTGACCTCAGTGCTGTCAGTGCTGTCTGTACCTAGAATCAAGACAGAGTGGGACTGGGGACTGGGGAATCCATGGGCCAGAGAGTACAGCACAAAGGACACAGAGGCAGAGGAAGTGGTACCTTCCTGAGGTTCGGGGCTGCTGCTCCCACTGCTCCCGCTGCTCCCACTGTCTGGATGGCCTGCTCCCCTAGCAGCTCTCACCACCTCCTGCACGCACAGTGTCTGGCATCAGCCCACCTCTTCCTCTAGTTACCATCTTGCCCTCAGGCACACTCAGTCCCCTCCCCAGCTCTCACATTACTGAAGGGGTCCTGAAGGCGGGAAGGACTGAGTGTGCAGCTCTTCAAAGTCTCCTTCTCCTCCCTCTCAGGGGATACAGAACTGTGGTGTCTCTTTGAGGCTTTCTGGGTCCCAGGCTGGGCTGTGCAGTCTTAAGAGGGGAGAGAAGCATTAGGGTCTTAGGAAAAAAGAGAGGCGAGGGGTATTAAGAGATGCACAGGACGGGGAAGGGGAACCTGGGCTGCAGCTCCTAAAAAATGCAGGGCCCAGGGCAGGAGTCCAAGGGACCTCAGGAGGCCTGTACTTCCATCCCACCTCTGCAGTCTGCTGGGTGGCTGGGCACGCAGACACTCACCAGGCAGGGTTTCCGGAGGCAACAGCCGGTATACCTTGTAGGGCTCAGCAATATCCATTCGGCCTCTCTCAGGAACCTCTTCAAATTCTGTACTCTTGTTGAGGGCACAGCGTAGACGAGTCTTCCAAACAGCAGGGCCTTCTGTGTTCCCATCCTTGTACTTTCCCTTAAATATTGCCCAGGCCTAGTAACCAAAGGATGTGAAGAGGCAACACATTACATACCCAGCTGGCCCTCCAAAAGGGCTAGGTCTGTGGCACGTGGTCTGCACAAGTGCAAGGCTGTAAGCTCAGATGAGCATGAGCTAGGTTTGTGTGCTGCTTCTTTTCTGAAATATTTGTTTGTCTGCAGTACTGGCGGTTGAACCCAAGGCCTTTCCACTGAGCTATATCCTGAACCCTTTTGAGACAAGGTCTACGCCAGGTTACCCAGGTGGGACTGAATCTTAGGATATCTCTGCCTCAGCCACCTAGAGTGCTGGGATTATAGGTGTGTGCCACCACAGCCATTACCATTTTGAAATCCTTAATAATCTTTTAATGTGGGGTTCTGCATTTTCATTTGGTACTGAACTGTAAAAATAACACAGATGATCCTACTATCTGATCTGCCCGGTATCAGAAAGCCACAGAGACCAAAGGGTTTGAAAGCAAGCACACCAGTGTATACTCCATCCCCCAAAGGGACAGTGGTTTCCAGGTCCTTTCACCTTGAAGAAGAGGGCATCCTGGTCCTCCCGGAAGTCCTGCTTGCCTGCGTGCTTCCAGGGAATCCGGAACATGGTCTTAGCTGGCTCATCATCCCAGCACACCCCTGGGAACTGCCCACTCTCCACTTGTTCCACTACCCAATTTCGGAGCTTTCGAGTGCGGCGAACCCTGCCTGATGCCATCCTGGGAGACAAGAGAAGAAGCAAGCATCACGACAGGTGCTTGGGGAGGGCATATCTAAGCCCAGACCACTGGGACTGGTGTCTGATAACAGCCGCATCTTTTGGCTCTGTGTGTACCACTTGCTTTGAGGCAGAGATACTATTCCTGTCATCACTCCTGCTTACTGTTTTTTCTTTTGTAGCTATTTTAAAAGTAATTCTGTTAACATTCTGAGCTAGCACCTGGAAAGAAAATTTTGATGTTGTTCTTGTCTTTTTTTAAACAGGATCTCTGTAATTCACGCTGGACTTAGTCACTAGACAGCCCAGGCGGGCCTGGAACTTGTGGCAATCCTGCCTCAGTCTCCTAAGTGCTGGGATAACAGGCACGCACCATTGCACGGGGCAGACATCAGTCTTAAGACTTTTTTTTTTTTTTTTTTTTTTGTCTTTTTCCTTTTTATCGGTACCAGGGATCGAACTCCCGACTGCCTGCTTGCAAGGCAGGTGCTTATGCCGCTGAGCTAAATCCCCAGCCCCAGTCTTAAGACTTTTCAGCAATGTATTGTTGGGCAGAAAAGAGAATCCCCTGTGTTCTTCTGGTGAAGGCTGCTTAGTCTCAATCCTTTGCTATAAGCAGAGAGGGTCTCTAAGATGCTTCACCGTCCCTCTTCACCTATCCCCAACCCATCCTTGCCCCTCTGGCTCTCTCATTTGCTCCAGGGGTAGGTGGGGCAAGCAGCTGAGGGCCCAGGCGGAGCTACAGCAGAAGTGGGCAGGGCCAGAAGGCAACGAGACAAACAGGGTTAACTGAAGCTGGGCTAAGAGGCAGTTCCTCCTTGCCTCTTTCAGCAGGGCCTTGAACACTGGCTCTTACGGCTTCTCACTCTTAGGCCAACCCTCCCTGCTTCCGGACTCACAGACACTCTGTCCTGCAGAGGGCCCCAGTGTGCCCCTAGGGGCACCTCCAATCTTTTGGTTTTTTAGGAGTTGGGAGGACCTCCAATCTTGCTGGGCCTCCAGCTCTAGATCCCTGGCCTACAGCCATCTCTTTTTGCTCTTACCTTAGCTGCTGTCCCGGCTGCTGGAAGGCTCAATCCACCTCAGCTCCGGGCTAGGCGGCTGCACGGTCTCTCCACCCCTTTCAACAGTCCCCGCCCTAAGTTTCAGTTCTCCTCCCGCGAGGTCCCTTTCCCAGAAATCACGTGGTTCGAGTTGCAGAGCCGCCAGACACCACTAGAGGGAAGCAATACTTGAGAATCTGTCGGTTCCAGTCAGCAACAGGGGGCGCCCCTCCGCTCCTGACTGGCTCCTCCCTTTCCTGGCTGATCCTCCGCGCTTGTATGACCTTCTTCGTGTAATACTGCAGTCTCCTCTCAGAGGCGGTTCCCGCGGCTTGGCTTGGAGCTTTAGGATCACATGTACACCTGTGTTTATGTCCCCCCACCGTGCCCACTTGGTACAGTTGGGTGACCTCCAACACTAACTGAATCCCACGAAAGGAAGAAGGGAAGCCTGGAGAAAAGCGCAGGCCCGGTGCCAATTGTTCCCTGGCCTGAGACCAGGGTGGGTCAGATGGTAGGCTGCAGGAGCCCGTTTCAGCAAAATCTGGTTCACCCCCCTTTCCCTGGTGCCCCTAGATGGTGGAGCCAGGAAGAAGGACCACCAAGCAGCTGGCAGTAAGATGCCTTTTTATTGGTGCTGGAGCTGTTTCTGAGGCCACTGGAGCCCCCTGAAGACCCTTGCCCACAGCTACTTCCTCCTGCGGGGGATACTCTGTCCCAAGGGCACCTCTTCCATCAGCTTCTGCAGAAGGAGAGAGAGGATAATGACACTGGATTCCTGGAGCTCAGAAATAGGCTGGGATGGGTGACTTCTGGAGGGTTGTGACAGGTAAGGCTGAGCAAAGTGTTACCTGTAACAAACGGGCTTGGTAGGCAGGGGGATCCTCTCCAGCCAAGGGCTGGGGGTGCACATGCAGGTAGCGCTCAGTGGCTGTCTCGAGCTCTTCCACTTCATACAGAGTTGCTGGGTCCAGTGAGTGGGCATTGATGAGACTCACAAGATACTCTTTGTAGTGTGCCCTGGGGAGATGACGGAGTAGGATATTTGTTCTTCTGTTGATTAATATTAACTTAGTGGGCCTAGCACTCTGCTGGGCACTGAATCCTCAAACAAGACAGCTCCTAGCTGAGCATGCTGGTGTCTGCCTGTAATCCCATCATTTTAGGAAGCTGAGGCAAGAGGATCACAATTTTGACTTTGGCCTGGGCAACTTAGTAACTTTAAGATAGTAATCTGTACAACTCAGTGACTCTGGAAGGCCCTATGTCAAAGACAGGGATGTAGCTCAGTGGGAAGACCCTATGTTCACTCCCCAGTATCCAAAATAAAACACATCTGGTGTGGTGGTACAGGCCTGTAATTCCAGCACTTAAGGAGGCTGAGGCAGGAGGACTGCTGTGAGTTCAAAGCCAGCTTAGGCAACATAGGGAATTCAAAGGCAGCTTGAACTACACAGTGAAAGCCTGTCTCAAAAAACCAAAAATCAAACCAAATGACAATTGCTATCTGTTGTACTTGTAGGACAGTGCAACCAGCATCTTCTTCTATTATCCATCCAGGCCCCTTCCAGAAGAGCCCCAACTCTCCCACTGTTTGCAGGATGTACTGCTCCCAGAAACCCTACTTTACTGCCTGGTCACACCCTCACCACTCCTTCTCTCCCACCCCCAACACCATGCTGTGTGTCCTGCCCAGCACTCACTGGCAGAGGCCGGCATAGCCAGGTGGAGTTTCCTTGCCACAAGCTTCATCCTTGAGCCCATTGGGAACCTCTTTCTGCTCCATCACTCGGCAGCCACCTAAGGGTGAGGGGAGGAAGGGACTTTTTGTTGGGCGGAGGCCACTGCCTACAAAGCCCCTGGAGAATGGGGATATCCACAGAGCCTGTGGAGGCAGCCTCCAGGGAGAGGACTGAGCATAGGAACTCCTGTTCCACTCATGGTGGTTGTGGCAGGCTATGCAGAGATGCCATCAGCAGCACACCAACTCTGACACAGAGGCAGGGACCTTGTTTGCCCTGCTTTTACCTAAGGTGGCTTTTGGCCCATAATCACACACACTCATATTTAGCTCTTGCATGGTAACTTACCTGTAGTCCTCATGGAATCTAAAATAGTGCCCTATAACTGCCAGGTCTCATGACATACAGAGCTGATGAATGAAGTGTTATTTGAGAAGAAACAAGGGCCATGTGCTTTCTTTTTCTTTCTTCTTATTTCTGAGACAAGATCTTGCTATGTGGTGTAGGCTGGCCTTGCACTCACTATGTAGCCCAGGCTGGCCTTCAACTCATGGCAATCCTGCTTCAATCTCCCAAGTGCTGCACCACCATGCCAGGCTAGGGCCATGTGCTTTAACGATTTTGTAAAACAACTTAGTAGCAAAGTGAGTATTATAATCTTCACTTTACAGAGGAGAAAAACAAGACCTGGAGAGGTTAATTACTGGCCAAACCGTTCCCACACTGGCATGCAGTGAGTCCAGCACACCATCTTCCCTTCTTGGAGGCTTCCCAGCACTCACCTCCAGGGGCTGCCCGGGCTCCAGCAGGAGGCTCTGTATTAAACATGATGTTATTGTCCTGAGGAGGGGCAGAGACAGATGGGTATTACGTTCCCCTTGAAGCCAACTACTATTGCATTTCTTAGGCTTCTGTGCCCACTTTGGAACCTGTGAGAATGTTTTCACTAATGCCCACCCTCTGCCCTTCCTCTTCTTCCTGTACAACCTGCAAACCCAACAGGCCGGCCACTTCTGACCTGTAGCAGCTTCTGGAGCCGGACTGCAGTCCAATCGCGTAGGTAGAAAAGGCAGTCTCGAGGGTGGTGAGCATGCAGGCACTTTTTCACCCTGCAGTTAGGCTCTGGACATTTCTGGTAGAAACCCAGATGGGAGAGGAAAACTTAAAGAGATTGCTGGGGTCTTGGTTTCTCAGGGACCCCTGCATGAGGGGCATGGGGTGAAGGGAGATGGAGACATTGGAAGGTCTGGAGCAAGCAAAAGGGGAAAGTGGGGAGACAGATGGACTTTACAGCCTACTGAGCTCTATTTTTCCCTTGGGCTGTTCCTTGAAGCCTCTGCCCCTCAAATCCATTGGCAGCTGCTTACCCATCTCTGCTTTCCCCACCCTTTGAGCTCACATTCTTGGCGTAAAAAGTATTGTAGCAGCCACTGCAGAACTGGTGGCGGCACTGGGTACAGTGAAAGTGCATGCAGCCTCCTCGAGCCAGCGCGTATGAGAACTTGCATTTAGGACAGTCTGTAAGGCACAGCAGATCAGGGTTGGGGCTGCTACTGCAACTCAAGACCCTCGAAGAGCGAACAGCTGCCAAGTGATACACCACTGAGCAGACAGGCCAGGCAGGGTGGCCTTACCAATGCCATTTTCCTGAAGGTACATTGCCAGGCCCTGGGCCTGGTATTCTGGGTCATTATTGCGTTTCCAGTTCTGGAACTCCTCACAGCTCTGTCCTCGGTGTTGTTCCTCCCACTGTCAAAAGGAAAGGAGCTCTGTTTCATGCCTCAGCTCCTCCTGCTGGTCCTTCCACACATACCTAGTGGGTCTTACTTTAGTGTATGTCACTGCCACCCAAGATGCGCTCACACCCTGGGCACATGGTTTTTTTTTTTTTTTTTTGGTCTTTTTCGTTTTTACTGGTACCAGGGATCAAACTCACGACTGCCTGCTTCCAAGGCAGGTGCTTATGCCGCTGAGCTAAATCCCCAGCCCCTGGCACATGGTTTTTCTATGTTCTTATCTCATGTTCATTAACAAATCTACTTTCTACCACTCCAAACCTGTATCAGCTGTCTCTTTTCTTCATTCCTTCTGCCACCAGTTTCTCCAGGCTGTCATCAGGGCTTGCCCTGCTTACCTACATGGGTTGCTAAGTCTCCTTTTCCCTTCTACTCCCTGTGGCCCATTCTCCACACTCCCGCAGAAAACTTTTTGAAGCTAAGTCGGGAGCTTAATAGTATTGGTAGGTGGCAGGGTCTCAGGTGTTTTATTATGTTTCATAATGTAGATGCAAGTCTGTTGGTATCAAATGTTATGTTTCTTAAGAGAGAAATGAGATGCATCAGATCTTGTCTGGTCCCAGAATGAAGGCACATGCTTGTCTTGCTTGGCCTCAGTGCCTGTGTGGATCTGGCACCAGCTCCTCACCTACAACCTACCAGCTGTGCCCTTGCCCTTGAGGATCCAGCCAACAACATTTTCTTCCTTTAGCCTTTTCATGGGTTGTTCTCTGTTCCAAACACACTCTGCATGGCTTCTCATCTTTTAGGCCTGAGCTTAAATTAAACCATTCTAGAGAAGACTTTGTGGACCTCTGTATCCTCAGCTCGTCTGTGCTGCTATTCCTTATCTCTCACATTCTGTATTTCTTTATAGAACTATGCCTATGCAAAATTATTTCCTCCTTCCCTTGATGTTCTTCCATCTTGCCTCTCTTCCCTTTTTCCACCTTCCCTTCTCTTGCTTTCTCTTTTCCCTCTTTCTTCCCTACTGTCTTCCTTTTTCCTCTCTAACCTCCTTCCCCTTCTTGGGCATGGCTCCCTACCTAGTAAGTTCTCTGGGCTCAGAGCTCATGCCTGTTTTGCCTTCCAATACACTCCCCGAGTCTAACACAGTACCTGGAAGTAACTTAGTAAATATTTCTCTAAGGATGAACATTGAGCCTCACCTGACGCTTACAGCGGACACAGAAGGTCTGGTGACACTGGGGACATGTTGCCTCCAACTGTTCACGCTCATATATGAAGCCAAAGGAGCACTGTGTATGCAAGAACACAAAGCTATTCAAGGTACTACCTGCATCATTCCTGTGCCTCCACAGTCAGCTCTTCTGGGCAGGCCACATACCTGGGCACACCACAAGAACTTGGGGTCCCGCATCAACACACCCTCTGTCAGCTTCTTATGGAACAATGCATAGGCATCTGGCTCCAGACTCTCCCGAAGCTGGGGACAGGATGCAGAGGTGGTGTAGGTGGGTACAGTTCCTGTCAAAAGCCTAAGGTACCAGAATGCTAAGGGTTGCAGTACCTGGATATCAAGGGTAGAGAAGTAGCTGAGTAACTGTGTGTCGTCGGTGAGGTCAGGGCGGCCACAAGCAGGGCACACCATATCTGTGATGTGCTTTTCCTTCAGTGCAATGGTAAAGTGTTGGCGGAAGCATTCGGGGCAGATGGTACACTCACAGGAGATCAGGGCCTGCATCTACAGGGGAAGAATGAGAAGGGATGGGAGGGGGTCAGAAACCAGAGCTGCCTGCTCTGGGAAGGGGCAGTGCTTTCAGCTGTCTCCTGAAAAACAAGGATTTAACTGGGCAGGGGTAGAATCTCAAATGACAACAAGATGCCAGGTGGCAGCCTCACAACCCAAATGTCTGAAGACAGTTAGGTGGAAGTCAACATAAAAATATTTCTCAAGGCATTCACATTCAATTTAAAGCAAACATATAAATAACATCTGGGAAATGACACTACAGAGATGCAGAAGAGATTACTCCTTGTCAGAGGACCACTGTGGGGGGAAGGCAGTTATAACTACAGGGGATTCCTTAGTGGTGATGGAACAACCTGTATGTTGATTTTGGTATTGCTTATGTGGCTATACATGGGATATAGTTGTAAAGAACCACACATACCTACATTCATGAAAAGAATGGATCTGCAGTATCATTATAGTATCAGTGCCTATTTCTTGGTCTTGATAATCATAAGATATCACCTGCTGCAGGGTGAAGAGCCCATAGGACTCTCTGTACTATTTTTGCAGCAGCTTGTGAATCTATAATTGTTTTGCCACATTTGGTTTGTGGTACTGAGGACTGAACTCAGGCCAGGAAGAAATTGGTGCCATGAATGGGAAAAGAGGCTCTACTCATCCCTGTCAGATCTCTGTTCCTTTCATGAAATTTGTCTAGTATCAGAGATGACCTAATTGTACTAAATGACCACCATGGGAAACACAGATATACAGGTGAACATGTGATCTTTTGCATCAAGCTCTGTGTGTGTGTGTGTGTGTGTGCATGCGCACGCACAGAATTTATCTCACTAGGTAACTCAGACTGGCCTCAGACTCCCTATGTAGCCAAGGCTGGTCTTAAACTCCCTATCTAACTCAGGGTGACCTTGAACTTGCAGCAATCCTCCTGCCTCAGCCTCCTAAATGCTGGGCTCACAGGTGTGTACCACCATGGCCAGCTTCTAGGCTTTTTAAAATTTTGAGCCAGGGTTTCATTAAATTGCTATGTTGTCCAGGCTAAGCTCAAACCTATGATATTCCTGCCTCAGCCCCCAGACTGTGATTACAGATATGCACAAGCATGCCCAGGTTACGATTATTCTTTAAAATGAAGAGTAATAAGAAAAAAAATGCAGGGCTGGGGATTTAGCTCAGTGGCATAAGCGCCTGCCCTGCAAGCAGGCAGTCATGAGTTCGATCCCTGGTACCGATGAAAAGGAAAAAGACAAAAAAAAAAATTAAAAAAAAAAAAAAAAAATGCAGAGCTGAATAACCTAAACGACTGCATTTGGCCAGTGAACTGCTAGTTCTGATCAAGATTAAACTGAAGCTCAGGACATAACAAGGGTTCGCCCCTACCAACTGGATTGCTTTTTTTCTTTTGTACCACTGGAAATTGAATATAGGGTATTCATGCTAGTCAAGTGCTCTACCACTGAGCTATGCCACCAGCCATTTTTTACTTTTTTTTTGAGACACAGTCTTATATGTAGTCCAGGTTGGACTTGAGCTAGCTAGGTAGCCCAGGCTGGCCTTGAATTCCACCTCAGCCTCCCAGGATTATAGGCATACACTCCCATATCTGGCTCCCAAGTTGTTTTTGTTTTTGTTTTCTGTCTTTTTCCTTTTTATCGGTACCAGGGATCGAACTCACGACTGCCTGCTTGCAAGGCAGGCGCTTATGCTGCTGAGCTAAACCTCCAGCCCCCTCCCAAGTTGTTTTTTAAGTTTATTTTAAAAAATGGTCTCTGTAAGTTGCCCAGGCCAGCCTTGAACTTTTGATCCTCCTTCCTTAGCCTCCTGCGCAGCTGTTTTACAGACATGCATAACACCACCCAGCCCAATTGGATATTTAAAGATATTAAAGAACTACTGTTTGGGAGACTCAGACAGAAAGATCTCAAGTTCAAGTACACTCTGGGCCTTGAACTTGAGTTTTTAAAAAACTCAAGTTCCTTGTTTTTTTAAAAAAAGTGTATGTGGAGGGGAAGGCTAGGGAGGTAACTCAGTGTGAAAGGTCTGTGTTCAATCCGCAGGATACAGGAAAAATTATTAAGTTTTTTGGTGTGACATGGTATCATGGCTTTGGTTTCAAAGTTTATCTTTTAGAGATACATGTGGAAGTATCTACAGGCAAAATTATACAGCACCTAAGATTTCAAAATAATCCTCTGGGGACTGGGAATATATAGCTCAGCGACATAAGTGGCTGCCTGAAAAGTGAAAGGTCATGAGTTCGGTCCCTGGTACAAAAAAAATCCTCTGAGGAGCTGAGGATTTAGCTCAGTAGCAAAGTGCCTGCCTGGCAAGTGTGAGGTCCTGAGTTCAATTCCAAACAACCAAAACCAAAAACAACAAAATGATCCTCTGAGTGAGCAGATGAAATACAGATTGGTCAGGGCTGGGGATTTAGCTCAGCAGCATAAGTGCCTGCCTTGCAAGTGTGTGGTCGTGAGTTCAACCCCTGGTACTGACAAAAAAGAAAAAGACAAAAAAAAAAAAAAAAAAAGAAATACAGATTGATCACAAATCACTAATTTCTGGAGCTTGGCGATGAGTGCACTGAGGGTTGAGGACTATAAGGGGATTTATCATCTAGTTTTATTTACTATTGCATGTTTGCCATCATTGGCTCTTAAGTGTCCCTCCAAGGGACAGTGGTAAAGGCTTGCTCACCAGGCTGCTGCTATTGGGAATGGTGGAGTCTTTAGAAGGCAGAGCCTAACAGGGGGTCTTCTGGTCACTGGGGTGCACCCTTGAAAGGGCTACAAAACTCTGTCTTACTCTTTTTTTAGCTTCCAGGTGATGAGGTGACTGCTTCCACCATAATGTACCACAAAAGGCCAAAGCAATGGTGCCAGCCAAATAGATTGAACCCTCTAAAACTCTGACCCAAAATCACCCTTTCTCTTTCTAAGCTGATTTTACCAGGTATTTGTTATAGCAGCAAAAAGTTGACTAAGGCAACATTTGAAAACTTTCATAATATTTTTACAGGGAGAGGGGAATCCTGTTCCTGCCCTTCCCTTCTCTGAAGGCTTCATAGGTACCTGGAGAACTGCTGAGAAAAGAGGGCCAGGTGGGGGTGAATTGGAGGTCCGAAGGGAATACATAATTCTCCGACTGGTATAGTAGGGAAGGGGCTCACCCGGTTGCGGGGTAGGGTCCAACTGCATACGGCACATTCCTGGGCAAGCAGGCGGCGCAGAAAGGCCCGGTCCTGGCTATGCCTCACAGCCTCTATCACATCCAACAACTCATAATTCCTGGGTGTCTCCTGCAGCAGTGACAAAGCCAACTCTGCGCGGCCCCAGCTGGGGAGGGCATAAACTGCCAAAAGCCGTCTGATCAGGCTCTGCAATGTAATTCAGGTGGAAGGGGAAGAAGTGGTGGTCAGACCCCAGGGATCCTCTCACTGTCTTCCCGCTTGCCTGTCTAGGTGGGCTCTTGGGCCCCTCGGTTCCTCTCAGCACCTGCTTGTCTGGCCCATCCCAGGAGGGCTCAGGACCACTGTCCCAGAGGCGCTGGTGAAAGGGCTCTAAGCGCTGGCGCTGTAGCTCAGTCAGGGCCCGTGCTACATCACCCCCATGTTGGAACAATGCTTGAAGAGATCCTTCCTCAGGGCCAAAGCCCAGGGACTGAAGCTCCTGCACCTGTAAATTAAGAACAGAGAAAGCCAATGGAGAAAGAAAAGCAAACAAGGGAGACTTGAGACCCTCAACCTCAATCCACCTCCAGAACAGCCATTACCTTCCTCCTCCGGGCCCTTACACACTCTTCCACAGCTTCATCAAGGTTGCCATGACGATCTAGCCAAGCTTTCCTGGCTTCCTGACATGAAAAGGCACCCAGCTCTGGGTCCTGCTGGCTGGCCAGCTCAGTTACCATCTCCAGCACATAAGGCAGTTCTGACCGCAACCACTGCAGGGGCACCTCGGTGCCTGAGTACTGGAGAGCTGAGAAAATCTCCTCTGGACAGGCACCTGTAAGCTCTCCTTCCTAAGGCACAATAACACACAAGGCCCATCAGGAGGGCACTCTCCCTCCATCCATCCTCAGCCTGACCTAGGATGCTGCCAGTGGCTAAGCTCAGATATATTATGTGACAGTATGTACAGTATGGTTCCTACCATGTGGAAAATGTTCAGTAAGAGGCAGTTGCTGATAAGAACTCCTATTAAAAAGCCATAGCATCTTCCTTACCCCTATCAATTCAGCCCCACCTCATCCCAGGCAGAATCCTCACCCGGATCATGGTAACTAGCTGAAGACCCTCCTCCCGCATCTTGTCTTGACGTTGTTTTTCAGCATCTTCACAGGAATTGGACAGGTAGGCACGGAGACGCTGTGAAGGCCCAGGCTTTGGCAGTTCCTTTTCCAAAGAGCTTGCATCCAGCTGGGGAGCAGGCTGTACTGGGATGGGGCTGCTGGTCCGATTGCACATAGCACACACCCAGCCAGGGCCCGAGTTGCAGAAGGTACAGTGAATACAGTACCAGACTTGAGTCTGGGGAGAGGAATGTGAAGTGTTCCCAGGATTCCCCTGCTGGGAAGGTAGAGAGAATCATCCCGTTAGTTAGATGGCTGAGGTTTATGATAGTATACAGGAAGCTGGAGAAAACTGAAGGAAAACTAGCAATGAGGAAGTAGACAGTAGCATGAGGTACCAGGTGCAAATAATGAGCTGAGAGGGCCATCAACATGTTACCTCAAAGGGCTGCAGGCAAATGCCAGCATCGTGGGAATCCACCACCAAGCTGGGAGGCTGAGCCAGTCGAGGTCGCTCACACATGGCACATAATACAGCTGCTGCCTCATTCTCAAAGGTACAGCTCTGGCAGGCCCACTGACCCCGTGCAAGTTCAGGTTCTAGGCCTCCATTTCCTTGGGGAGTCTCACTCCCTGGCCCCAACACCTTACAGCTTCTGGGCCGATTACAGGCCACACAGAGCACTGCCCAAGGCTCATTTAAAATACCACAGGCAGCACAGTGCCAGGGCAGACAGGCACTTGCAGGATCAGGGGAAGAGACAGAACAGTCTCCCAGGGCCAGCAGGGAGGTTAAGTCGGGCCGTGGTTGACCTGAGGCAGGTAAACTGTAACAGAAAAGCAGACAAGGCCTGCTGAGGTGGGACCTGGAGCCTGGGTCCCTCACCCTTGTGCATACCCCATTTCCTAGGTAATGATTCATGTCTCTAGCCTTTGCCCACTGACCTCTCCGGACTACTCCTGTTATCTGTTCAACATTTAAATGACATTTTATATTTTGTTTATTCCAGACAGAGCCTGAACCCCTATGAAATGTTTAAACTACTAATGGTTGAGATGATCCTTCAAGCTAGATTGCATCCACCTACTACCTATTTGTACACCATAAAACCTATTTTATTGCAACTGCCACTTGCTTTATATATGTCTGTCATTTCCTTAAGGCCTGTGACTGGCTGCTCACCCTCTACTAGACAGTCTTTAACACAGAATCTTGTATTTTTTTTTTTTTAAATCTTGTATCTTAAGTTCTCTTAATTTTATTCCTACCAAGAAGAGAAAGCCTCTCACCTGGGGCTCAAGTGAGTAGCCGGGGTGGCCCCCTGCAGGGTCTGGCGGAGGTGATGAGCACGGGATGGATGTCCATGGAACAGGCGGTCACAGGTTGGGCATGAGACCTGTTTACAGGTTGAGCAGTGCAATGTGCCTGGGGCAGAGCCACAGAGAAAACAGGGGCCAGCAGGGGGACCTAGAATGTGGAAACAAAAACAGAACATCTTTCTTTAAAAGACCAGTTACATACAAATCTGCTGTATGGACTAGGACAAATCACAAGACCAATTTTTAGCACATCTGGACCCAAAGAATTTAAATATCTTTGAAAAACATAATTAATCAAAAATCCTGTTTCCATCAGTATTGTCTACCAACCCTTCCCACACAGAATCAGTAATACCTAGGGCACAGGGTGTAGTGAGGGGGCTCGGTGCCATTTCTCTCAGTAGGGGGGCAAACGCTGAATGCTGCTGCATCTGAGAAAGAAAGGGCAGGAGAATGGGCAAGGGCTTAGGAACACAGATTCCCATAATTCCCGTTTCTTCTGTTCAACAGCCCCCTTCTCGCCTTCCTTACATCATCTTCAACTCTGTCTTTTAGCAACTGCTCCAGTGCTTCCTCTCTTGGGTGAGCATTCTACAAACAAAATGAAAAAGGTTCTCACCTGCAGGCTTAGAACAGGGCTCTTTCTCTAAGTCCCGGTCCCCTAACAGACACAGGGAGAAGAACAATACCAGCAGCTTCCAGATTGTTGTGAGGGACTGGACCAACGGTTCAGCAGCATAGGGCGTTTTAAAAGTGGCTGAGTTAGGCTGGACTTCTGCTTCATACTTAAGACCGCAGGACTAGAGGTACATCTTACCTGCAACAGCAGACTGAGCTCTGTCCGAAGCAGCACTACTTCCAGTGTGACTGTAGCAACCTGGTGCTCATCTGGCTCCTCCTGGTCTTCTGGGAAGCTCAGTCCATCTGGCCGCTCTTCAGTATAGCCATACAACCGTAGCACATCCCGGCCCCCCTGCCACACATTCACAATAAGTCACCACCCAGCAGGCCCAGTTCTCATTCACCAAGGCTGTGGGCCCTTTCTGGACAATCCCCAGCCCTGGTCTGGTTCTTTTTCCCATAAGGGCCAAGGGTTTTACCTGCACAGAATCCACGGTGCTGCGAAAGACAGGGTTATTAAACTTGACGGAACGCCAGTACCGAGGCCGCTGAGGGCTGAGAAGGTTGCGGCCGTATTTCTCCAGGATGTTCAGGGCCGTGGCCAAAGTGTTGAGGTAGTTTAGGGGCTGGGAGCAGTCAGAGAGCAGAGCTGTGAGCCCAACCCAGCCCTGGCCTCTGGACCTATGATCCCTTTCTGAGGCAGGCAGGGCTGGCCTGACCTCACCTTCCCATAAGCGTTGCAGCGAACCAGGCGTGCGGCGTCCAGCCGCAAGTAGCGGGAGGCTGGAGGCAAGGAGCTGGTCAGTAGTGGTCGGAGCTGCTCCAGGGAAAACGTCTGTGCAGAATCCTTTCTCAGGGCGCTCGCCAGCTTCTCGCGGGTGGCCAGGAAGGCTTGTTCCTCCTCCCCCGGCATCCCGAGACAGGAGTCAGCCCCAGTCTCGCCGTCCACCCAGACCCAGCACCGGCTGCGCGCGGTCCGAGAGCCACCCCGCCCGCTTTCTGTACGCTTTGCGGCCTGACTCGCTTTCCGCAGCCGCCGCGGGGGTCACTCAAGCCACGGTCACTACTCCCGAGTCCAGCGTCAAGATTAGCCGGGAACAGGAAGTCCAGGGAGACGAGGGCGGGACTGCGAGCCTGTCTCAAAGGAAGAGGAGGGGCTTAGTGGCAAGGAAAGGGGCGGTCAAGAACCAGGAGGCGTGATCGTGAAGGGCCGGGTACCAACCAATAAGGAAGTAAACAGGCCCTGGCTCCTCCCTCCGCACGGCCAGCGTATTTCTCCAATTCCAGAGCTCTACCCCGCCTGTCTCCCGGCCCCGCCCCTTCCGGGCAGCCCACCCCGGCTCGCGGGCGAGCGATTAGTCTGTTTTGCTTAATCCCTTCCGCTCTCTCTATCCCCACCAGGAAAGTCGCTCACTGCTGGGGGTTCGACACTGGCTGCACTTAACCCGGCTAAGAGAGGTCTTCGAAGCAAGGCGCCCTTTTAGGAAAGTCCCCGAGGCCTGTCCTCTTTCACATCCTACGCCTTGCCGGCTCCAGACCCTGCCCTAATGCCCCTCCTACTCGCTTGGATCTCTCAATTCCCTCCTTGCAGTTGAGCTTTTGGGGAGACCTGGGCGGCTGCATATTTCCTTTTCCATTCTCCCCGCCCCGCTCATCCCAACCCTGGATTTCCGCTAGACGGCGCTCGCTACAAGCCCTTCCGGTCTTAAAGGGACAGCCCCTGTCCAAGTCTCCGCGGCCTCACTCTCCCTCGTCCCTCCCTCGGACAGCCCCTGGGTTTGTAACCCAGCCCACCGCTCCTCCTAGTGGCAACTGTCTGGGAATGGGGCGACCTACGGTTTGCAACTGGCCAGGGGAAAGGGAAAAGGAGAAAGTGGGCGGGGCCGAAGGGGGTGGGCCTGGCCCTGGGGAGTGAAAGCGAAAGCCAGAGCCGCTAACCCGGCGATCTAGCAAGGGGAACAGCATGGCCAAGCCTTGTGGGGTGCGCCTGAGCGAGGAGGCCCGCAAACAGGTAAAGGGAGCCGGAGACAAGGGAGGGGAAAGGGAGCCCTCCTAATGGAAGCCAAGCTGGGTGCTCCATGGAGCCGAGGCTATTTCGGAGAACTCTCCCTAACCTCTCTTGAGTGCTTTCACTTCTCCCCGGTGTTCACAGATTTCTGCCCTGTGCCTAGTGTCCACACTGAGCAGAAGCTTTCAGGGAAAACTAGCTTGTGGGAAAAACCTGAGACATAGTTGGAGTGCATCCTGTTGGGGGCGGGTTATTACTCTTGGCAACTGAAACGCTTAACCAACATCCGGGTACTGGTCTCTGTGCAGGTAGATGTCTTCAGACAAAATCTTTTCCAGGAGGTAAGTCATTACAAATTCAAACAATTTATCTTAGAGCAGTACTTAAACATCACAAGCTCACAGAGTAACCCCCAAACTCATCCTAGACTTGGTCACTATTTGCTTTACCAAGCTTTTACCCAAGACAAGCTCTTACTGATTTCTTCTTTTAACCTGACTCCTCTTAAAACTTACCCCACTTCTGCCACTTCCTCTCCTGTCTTTTGATGGGGTAAAGCCAAGGCCCCCACAGCAGGAATACCATGTTCTAAACTTAGTTATGCCACCTACCTGCTTGGGCAAGTCCCTGCATTTCCAGGGCTTCAGTTTCCTGGTTTGTAAGTCTGGGTCTCAGTGATTTCTAAAGGCAGTTCAGTCTCACTTCTCACATATATAATGTAACCTACAGGCTGAAGAATTCCTCTACAGATTTTTGCCACAGAAAATCATATACCTGAGTCAGCTTTTGCACGTGAGTAGTACGGGCCCTTTCTGTCCCATCCTATGACCACCTTCCTTGCCCACACTCTGAAGCTTAACTGCAGGTTCAGCACTCCAGAACAGTTGTGAATTTGAATTGAGGATGTTAGCATGGTACAAGCTTGAGCCTAGGCTGGGAGGTGGAGGGCAGATGGAATGTGTGGAGAGAAGGCTGTGACTCAGGTGAGAAGAAAGAGCTGGGTAACACTGACAGTGAACTCTGTGCAGGAGGACTCCCTCAATGTGGCAGATCTGACCTGCCTTCGGGCTCCACTGGACATCCCTATCCCAGACCCTCCACCCAAGGATGATGAGGTGAGGCACTCAGGGTTCAGGGCTCTCAGCCCAGAAAATGATAGCCCTTTAACCTCAGTGACTTTTCTAAACTGCTTTCCCCCTTTTTGCCCTAGATGGAAACAGATAAGCAGGAAAAGAAAGAAGGTAGTGGAAGAGGGGATGGCTAGGGATGGGGAAAGGGCACATTAACAACTAAATGATAAAGGACTTGAATTCCCCCTTTCTCACAGTCCCTAAGTGTGGCTTTCTCCCTGGGAATGAGAAGCTCCTGGCTCTGCTTGCTCTGGTTAAGCCAGAAGTATGGACTCTCAAAGAGAAATGCATTCTGGTAAGCTGGGGATCTGTGGTAATGAGAAAAAAAAAGACAAGCAAGGTCCAGTCCTGATAGCCCATAGGGATCCAAATTCATCATTCGGTGACCTACTCCTCAGCAAGGATATTTCTTTTTGTGTCTTGGGTTTAGAGCCTATTTCCCTTACTCTGTTAGACCTTGTATTATATTTTTTCATAATTATTTTCTTTTTCATTTGGACCCCATATTATAGCGGTACTCTTGGAATCAGAGACTATGCTATATCTACTTCCATAACTCTAGAACCTACTGCTGTACCAGCTACACAGTCAAATGATATGATATAGTGAGTTGGTTTAAAACCTTGGTTTGGGCTGGGTATGTGGCTCAGTGATAGAGTTCTTGCCTTGCATGCACAAGGCCCTGGGTTTGATCTCCAGCACCACAAAAACAAAAAACACAAATAAAATCTTGGGTTCTAGAGGGAGGTTTTTTTTTTTTTTTATTTACCTAGCTGATATCCTTAAAGTCACTTAGACATTCTGTGACTCAATTGTTTTGTCTGTTAAATGGGTACAATAAGAATACCTTACATGTTTACTGTGATAATTAAATGACATACATAATTCATTGAACAATGCTAGGCACATAATAAATGCTCAATTTTTAGAAAGTGGCATTATAGGAAGAACCTAGTAGGTTGACTGACTGATTCCTTCTCTTTACCATAGGTGATTGCGTGGATCCAGCACCTGATCCCCAAGATTGAGGATGGAAATGATTTTGGGGTAGCAATCCAGGTAGGAAAAGGTTGAAGGGGGATGAGCATGGTGGTGGATCTGTGTAATTCCAGTTACTTGGGTGGCTGAGGTAGGAAGAATGCATGTTTGAGGTCAGTTTGGGCAATTTAATAGTCCTCTCAAAAAAAAAAAGAAAGAAAGAAAGAGAGAGAAGTAAAAGACTAGAGATATAGCTCAGTGGCAAAATGCTTGTCTAGCATGCATGAGGCCTTGAGGTCAGTCCCCAGTATTGGGGGTAGGAGACTTGGACCTAATAAGTAGCAGGTGTGATCTGTGAGGAAGGAGAGAGCAAGTGAAGGGATGAGATGAAGTGTTTTCTTTGCCCCTTATGTCACCACAGGAGAAAGTTCTGGAAAGGGTAAATGCAGTCAAGACCAAAGTAGAAGCCTTCCAGACAACCATTTCTGGGTGAGAGCGCTGGAGGATCTGCCTGGGGCCTACTGGGACACTTCTTTGGTACTCCTAAAGTTAGACCATCCCATCAAGATGATGGGAGACACTGGGAAGGTGTGTGCATTCTAATCCTCTCCCTAAACATGTTCCTGTACTCCTTGTTCCGGCAGGTACTTCTCAGAACGTGGGGATGCTGTGGCCAAGGCCTCCAAGGAGACCCATGTAGTAAGTGCCTAGTCCCCAGCCTTTTACCCAGGGCTGGTGAGCGATGGGACTGAGGACAGGGAGAGGAAAGAGGTTTTTTCTGTCTTTTTTGTTTTGTTTTGCTTTTTTCTGTCTTTTTCACAACTTTCTTAGTGTGTAGAATATTAAGCCATAAGCGTAGCCTGCTTAAAAAAAAAAAACTTAACCCCAAACAACAACAATCTTGGCACTTAGGAGGCTAAGGCAGGTGGATCGCTGAAGTTCTAGGCCAGCCTGGGCTATACAGAGCCCTGTCTCAAAAACTGAAAGAAAAACAAAACAAATCAATGATGAAAAAATATATGAAAAAGAAAATTGCCTAGAAAATTTAATCTAGTCTTCAACAATCCTGACACCTTTCCCTGTTGATTCTGTGGGATCCTTTTTATTGGCACTGAGAAGGGACTTAGCTTCCAGTTACCTATTCCTTACATGAAGAAACCAGACTAATGTGCCAGCCTACCATGGGGCTGACTCAGTTTTGCCTCCCACATCCCAGATGGATTACCGGGCTTTGGTGCATGAGAGAGATGAGGCAGCCTATGGGAATCTCAGGGCCATGGTGTTGGACCTGAGGGCTTTCTATGTGAGTGGGGATTAAGCCCCTAATGGAATGGGTAGAGCGGGGTTAGAAAGGTCAAGAACGTAACTCCTGCTCTTCTGCCCTCCTTCAGGCAGAGCTTTATCATATCATCAGCAGCAACCTGGAGAAAATTGTCAACCCAAAGGGTGAGGAGAAGCCATCTATGTATTGAACCCAAGACTAGGAGGAAAATAAATGACCTGTTCCTTGTGTGGATCACCTCTGGTGTATGTTGTATTGTGAATGTCATGGCCAGACACTGAGGCAAATGTGGTAATGGGAAAGCAGAGATACTGATTGCCTTTTAACAGCTATAGGCAGAGAACCTCCAGTTTGGAATTTAGGCTATAGCCACCTGGTGGTGTCATGTTAAAGGTGACATTTGGGTAGACTTTTGGGGAATAGTCAGACTGGAGAAACAAAAGGAAACTCTAGGTGAGGTCCACAGAAATGTATCAGTTCCACACAGCCTGAGGGAAAATGAGATTTCCCTGGGAAGACTGAGTGTGGAGGCAGGAGTCATTGTGAAGTTTGAACTCTGACTAGGCAACTTCAGGAGAACCTGTCTCAAAGCAAACCAAAACCAAAACCAAACAAAAAAGACTAGGGATGTACATTTAATTCCCAGCACTAAAATAAATAATAAATTAATAAAACAAGAGTGAATGAATGATTGGACTCTTCAAGGGCTGGCTGGGGAATAAAGTCCTTCAAAAGCATTATGATAAAGGAAATGTACTGTACGGCATTAAGGATGATTTGTGAGTTTTTCTTTTTGACTTTTTGCTCTCATTCAGCCATTTATCTATATATCTGCCTTTCCGTTTTCACTTGAGAGTGTGGAGAGGAAAAGATTCCTCTGCCATGATCTTTGCTATAACTATGAAATTGTTCTTTAACTCAGGGTCTTGACCTGGTTTAAAATATGGAATAATGGGCTGCAGTTATTACCTTAGGGAAATCAAGTGCCAGATAACCTATATAGTTAGTTGGTAAGGTAACACAGCTCTGGTGTGGATCCATTCATCCTAAATAATGCCCCAAGGCGGCTCACTTTGTCCCCACCTTCAAAGGTCCACTGGTACAGGCTGGTTTAGGGCCTGTGGCTTGCAAGCCGAGAAGGCATTCTGCAATCAGCAGCACAGCCAGCCAATCGAAAAGCGTGGGATTTTCTTTCCCTTACGATAGTGTATTCTCTAGTTTGCTTGAAGTAAAGGCGGGGTCAGACTTCAATATGATCACTGATTGAACGCAATGAAAACTTCTAGGCCTATCAAAAGAGTACGGCGACGTAGGAGGGACTGCGGCAGCGGGTACTGCCTGGAGCAGGCGCAGACCTGAGCTCGATTGCCGGCTGGAGACCACGGGTGCGGCGAGGGGGCGGAGCTGGGTGTCGCGGGATGCCCTGGAGTTCTCTGGGTGGGCTGTGCACGGGACAGGTTCGGGGCAGAGGTGGCGCGGAGCAGTCATCGTTGAACCTGAGCTAAGAGGCACGAGAAAAGCCGAGCTCGGTTACGTGGGGGTGGGGAACCGCGCTCTTCGGCTTGCCGCAACCCCCGCAGTCCCTGCTCGCCATGGGGGAGGTGGAGATCTCGGCCCGCGCCTACGTGAAGATGTGCCTGCACGCAGCCCGGTACCCGCACGCCGCGGTCAACGGGCTGCTGCTGGCTCCAGCGCCGGGGTCCGGACAATGCCTGTGCCTCACCGACTGTGTGCCTCTCTTCCACAGTCACCTGGGCTTGTCAGTCATGCTGGAAGTCGCCCTCAACCAGGTGCCGCCGCAGGACGCACACCCACATTGCGAGCCCCCTAACGCCCCTAGCCCAAGTTTGTGCCAAATCTTTGGCAGCAGTGTGCCCACAGAGCCGGCGGTGCGATTTAGTTACTGATGGCCCCTTTTCCACAACAGGTGGATGTGTGGGGTGCGCAGGCTGGTCTGGTGGTGGCTGGGTACTACCATGCCAATGCAGCTCTGGACGACCAGAGGTGAGTGGTATCCATAGCCAAAGGCAAAGGACTATGGTGGGGGTGGGCTGGATGCAAATGAACCAAGGTTATTCCTTTTTATCAGAAACTTAGGAGCAGGGTCTGTGTACCTCAGACCCTGGACACTGCTGAGCCCTGGAGTGATAAAATACAAGAATGAATAGACCAGACTCCTTAAAAGGAGGAGCTGTGATGGGGGTGAGAATGGCAGGTATGTCTCAACAAGGACAAGATGATCGTGTTTAATTGAGGTGCCCCCAACTAGCAATTAAAAACAACTTTATATATATTAATACATGATGTGCACAACACATATAGATACTAGTTTTGTAATTTGGTTATCCCCTTACTTAATAAATATTTAAAGCTAAGCCTGGTGGTGCAGGCTTGTCATCTCAGCACTCTGAAGGCTGAGACAGGAGGTTTGAAAATTTGAGCCCAGGGGCTGGGGATTTAGCTCAGCGGCATAAGTGCCTGCCTTGCAAGCAGGCAGTTGTGAGTTCGATCGCTGGTACTGATAAAAATGAAAAAGACCCCCCCTCCCAAAAAAAAGAAAGAAAGAAAATTTGAGCCAGGGGCTGGGGGTTTAGCTCAGCGGCGTAAGAGCCTTCCTTGCAAGCAGGCAGTCGTGAGTTTGTTCCCCGGTACCAGTAAAAAGGAAAAAGACCAAAAAAAAAAAAAAAAAGAAAAAGAAAATTTGAGCCCTACCTGGGCAATTAAGAGACCTAGTGAGACTCTATTTTAAAATAAAAATAACAAGTGGGCTAATGATGTTGCCCAATGCAAAGGCCCCAGATCAGTCCTTAGTATTGCAAAAATAAATAGATGAATATTTGACATTTTTCCAGCTCCACACCAAGACCTACCTTAACAGGCATACAGTATGAATTATTATAGCATTGTTATATAATTATTATAGTATGAATATGAATCAATTATAAGTTAATACCTTACACTAAACATTGAGGTTGTCTCCAGGCTTTTACTGTGACCATCCTGTTACAGTAAATTCTTTATAAATAGAATTTATTGTTTAGCATATGTATAGTATAGTTTCAATGTGGATGGTTATGTCAAATTACCCTCCAAAAAGACCACCTTTGATTTCCACTCTCACCAGCCATGTCTGAGCACTTGTTTTCCATAGCACACAAGCATCAAGCAATCATGCATCAAGGACAGAGGGGGCCCAACCCCCCAGACCAGCCACAGGGAAAATCCGTGACTGCGCCCAGATCCATGGGATCTGGGAGGCACAGCTCAGATGTCTGGGGTCTGTCCATGGTCAAATCCTCACTCCTCTAATCTTCCCTCTACACAGCCCTGGGCCACTGGCCTTGAAAATCGCTGGGCGAATTGCAGAATTCTTCCCTGATGCGGTACTTATTATGGTGAGGCTGAGGTTTTGGGGTGGGAGGTAGAGAAAAGTAAGGAGGATCCTTGAAGCTTTCAGCTGCTTTTCTTTGTTCACCTAGTTAGATAATAAGAAACTGGTGCCTCAGCCTCGTGTGCCTCCAGTTATTGTCCTGGAGAATCAAGGTCTCCATTGGGTCCCCAAAGACAAGAACTTGTGAGTGCTGCATTTCTTCTACCTGGTTTCGAAGCCCATGGCTCCTGGGCCTTCCCTGTTCGTGGTCCAGGTCCAGACCCAACCTCTGTAAAGTCTGTCTGACCCTACTGCCCACTGTTGAACCTCTATAGTCCTTCCTTTCTTGTCTTCTCTCCTTCTCTTCCTGTTTCCCCTCCTTCCCTCCCTTCCACCCTCCTTTTTTCTTTCTTCCGTACTGGGGACTGAATCTAGCAAACACTGAGCTACATCTCCACCTCTTTCTGATTTTGAGGCAGGATCTCATTTGGCTTGCCTCAAGCTTGTGATCCTCTTGCCTTTGCCTCCTAAGCAGCTGGGATTATGGGTGTGCACATAGAGTTTTCTGTTTCAGAGTGATGTGGAGGGACTGGGATGAGTCACGGCAGATGGTGGGAACACTACTGGAGAGCCGGGCCCACCAGCACCTTGTGGACTTTGACTGCCACCTTGATGACATCCGGCAGGACTGGACCAACCAGCAGCTCAACAGCCAAATCATCCAGTGGGTTGGTCGCACCAATGGAAATACCTGAGCTAGGGTCAGGGAGGCCAGGATCCAATAAAGAGACTTGGGCTGGTGGGCAACCATATGACTGTATTTATTGTGCTTAGGAGACCAAGTGAGGGAGAAACCTCAACAGGAGGAAGATAGGGGAAGGTCTGGAGTCCCCAGTAGAAAAGGTCAATCTCTGTTATACCCATCACAGTGACAGCAGAGGCCCTCAGTAGATCATTCCTTTTGTTTCTCCTCGGGGCTTCTTGAGCTTCTCAAAGTTCTTCAGGATGATGTCATATAACACAGCCTACAAAGCCAGGGTGCAGTGGGTGTCAGCCACAGGCCGCTGAGTTCTCTGCCCCATTTCTAGCCTTGTGGAGAGGCTAGGTTTTGCTATCCTTTGCCTGCAGCCTGCAGGATCAGTGAGTAGGGGCCCTGGGACAGGTGCCTCAGCCCAACCCTGCCATGCCCTCCCTTGCCCTTGCCTCCTCACATAAGCATTGCGGATCTCCATGACCATCAGCCGGATGTCCCGATACTCTGCCTCATCCAGCTCATGCACCAGCTGCCGATAATCACCCTGTGGAAACTTGGGAGTCAGGACTGACTTGAAATATGTCCCACCCCTGTGATCCCTGACTTTGGTGTTGCTTACCACGTGGGGCTGCTTGGCTGCTTTGGTTACTGCATCACCACGCTCAGAGAAATATCTGTGGAAAGTGGAAACAGCGTGTATGGAGCAGAAGGAGGAGGAATTCCAGAGCTCTTCCCAAGCAGGCCAGAGTGCAGGAGGGTGCAGGTGACTAGTTACTCACTTAGAGATTTGAGTGTGGAAGCCTTCTAGCTTTGTGTGAAGGCTGGTCATCAGTTCAAACACTTTCTCCTGGGAAAGGAAGTTTGGAGGAAAGCTTAAGGGGAGTAGAAGGAAGCATGGATTACACAGCAGGACATGGGAGTAGGGGGGCAGTGCTCCTACCTGAACAGCCACTCCAAAATTATTTCCATCCTCAATCCGAGGTATCTGTAGCTGCAACCAAGTAGTGACCTGGGGGGGGGGGTGTGTGGCATCAAAACTACATCAGCCAATGCCCAGGTTTCCATTGTCCCTTGCATCCCTGCCCATGTGGGATGGAAGAATGCCAGGTCATCTTGAACCCCAGGGCCTGGACTGTTAGCTTCACTTGAGGTGCCCTCTCCTGCCAAGACCTAGCAAGTACCATGCCCTAACTGGCAGTGATACGGGGACAAAGGATTCAACCTGAAGCCTGGGGGTGGAAGTAGGAGGGCTTACCAGGTTGAGCTGCTCAATAACATCCTTGATCTCAGGCTTCAGGCGCTGCAGGAGGACTACAATTTTCTCATTACAGTTTACTGGGCCACAGGGAGGACCTAGAGAGTAGGCAGTAGGTCAGTTCCACAAATGAGCCTGTGTGAAGGTGACGGAGAGTGGAAAGGAATCTTTAGGGCCAGGGTGGAGACCCCAGTCTCCCCACCACAGAAGTTTCAAGTACCTTTGTCTTCATCTTCCCCTTTCTTCTTTTCACTCTTGTCTTCCTTCTGCAGGGAGAGGGGCATATGAGAGACAGGGCTAGGGCTCTTTCCCATGGTTGGGCCCTTCCTCCCAGGTCCTGCCTTGCCTCCTGCTGTTTCTTTCGCTCCTCTTTCTCTTTCTCTTTGGCTGGATCAGGAATTGGAATGTCCAGGGGGGCCTTCAGATTGTTCAGGTTGATTTCATTGAGAGCTGGCTCCTAGCATAGGGTGGGAGCATAGGCTGAAAATGAGGCCCCTCTTACCTCCTCACTCTCATGGTCTCCCATACTTTCCTCTTGCCCTCTCACTTCCTGCCTCACCACTGATACCTTTAAAAATGCATCCAGCTCAGAAATCTTCTTGGGGAAATAGCTCCCGAGCAGGTTCTCTGCCTGAGTGGAGGTTGAAGACGTCAAGGGTCAGATCACACGCTTTTCCTAGACAGTGAGTGCAGGGTGACACTGCCTCAACAGGGAGGGAGGGAGTTGGGTAGGGGTAGTGATGGCAACTCTTACCTTGGTGCACAGATCTTCACGAAACACATCCACCTGTGGGGCACAGGCAATCCTTCAGAAACCTGGCTCTAGGCCAGTTCATTTGAGAACAGTTTTCTTAGGATTGTGTAGGGCCTGACCCGAGGAAGAGAGAAGTGGGTCCCTGTTAAGGCCACACCTAAAGAAGGTGAGATGGGTCCCTGTGAGGGTGGACTGCGGTGAGGGAAACCTGGATCTGGAGAGGGTAGAGTGGATCCTTGTCGGGCTGGATTTGTGGATAAGAACATTCCCCATGGTGAATGGTGAGTGGTCCATGTGAATACATTCTTGGGGTATAAGGGTTGTATGAGAGGTGTTAAGAGGGCCCTCTGTGGGTGCCCTGTGGAGTGGGCCCCGGGAACTCCACCTAAGAGAAACCACAAGGTGGCAGGGGCAGTCCCGTCAGCGCTCTGTGTGGGCCCTGAGGCCGGCGCCCGGTTCCACTTCACGCCAGCTCCCCGCTCCACCTCACTCCGCTGAACCAAGGCAGCCTCGCCTCTCCCCCGGAGAACAGGTGCCCAGGGCACACGGACTCAGCGGAGGCCCCCGGCCAGAGCCGGGGCTAGTCTGCGAAGCCCTCAGCCCCTCGGTGCCACGCCCCCGGCGAGCCCCTCCTGGAATGCGCTGCGCTCACCTTGGCTTGGGCTTCAGGCTGGACCCTGAGCGTGGCCATGGCCGGGATAGGGGCCCAGCGCCGCACGAGGAGCCAGGAGTGGGCACGGGGAAGGGAAAGCGAAAGCAGCGCTCGCAACCCGCACGCTCTTCCTGGGTAGTGGGGAGGGGAGAGCCGGAGGAGGCGGGGACAGCCCGGGGCGGTGTGGGGGAAGAGGAAGGCAGCCTAGGCTGGGGGCTCCCCCTAGAGCCACCGAGGAGCATTTCCGACCCGCTCCTCGGCCTCCTGGCCCACGCTCGCGCCCGCCTCCGGGCTCTGCCAGCCTGTGGCCTGCTGGCCTGCTGCCTCCGCCCCTCCCTGCCCCCGCCTTCCATCTCCGCTCTCCTCGCTGTCTTTCCCCAGCCGGGTCTGGGACAACGATATGCTTTACGTGGCGGTGCTGTCCCTTCTTTTCTGACCTGGCCTTTCTTTCCTAGCCTTGCCAATGTAGTCTGCTGGCTCCACAGGCATCCTCTGTCCCACGAAGTGACACACAGGCGGCGGCACCATCGCTGGTCAAGCCCAGTCGGCTCTTCCAGGACCGTTGCTGCAAACGCGGTTCCCTTATAGCCCACCCTCCCAGAGCAACGGCTTCACGCCTTTCTAGAATAAAATCCAAAGTCTTTCTTTCATAATCTGCCTGACACCTGCCTGCCCTTTCAAATTCACTTTCTACTGCCCTCCCTCTCATTCTTTACACTTGGACTTCCATTTGTTTCTCAAAGTCATTCTGTTCACTCCTGCCTCAGGGATTGTGCCCTTGAGAAACCCTTGGCTTGAACCACTCCCTATCCCCACCCCACCGCCCGCCCAGGGTCATCATCCCGTTCTCTGCTCAAATGTCACCTCTTCAGAGGTAACTTTCTCCATCACCCTTTATGAAGTATAGCCCTCCAAGTCTATTACAAATCAGCCTTTTTAAGTACCTTCGAAGCAGTTTCTTTCTAATATTAGCCATTTATTTTTTGAGACTGGGTAATGTAGTGGTTTTAAACAAGGATTGGGCAGTTTTCCTGTAGGTGGTCCGATGGTAAATATTTTTGGTGTTGTGGGCCTTAGAGTGTCTGTAGCAACTACCCAATTTTGCCACTGTAAAAAGAAACATCTCACGTGCAAGAATTAGTGCAACTGGGTTATAATAAACATTTATAGGTTGTAGAATTTGAGTTTCATGCAGTTTTCACATCATGAAATTTTTTTTTTTTTTTTTTTTTTTTTGTACCAGGGATCAAACTCAGAACCTTGATCTTACCAGGCAGGCGCTTTTGCCTGCTGAATTGTATCCCCAACCTGATTTGTGGGTGTTGGGGGGTTGTTTTGTTTGATCTGGGTTTTACTATGAAGTGCAGGCTGGCCTTGAACTCAAGTTGTAGCACAGGATGGCCTTGAATTTACATCAGTCCTCTTGCCTGAGTCTCTTGAGTGCTGGGAGTACAGGCATATGTCACCACGCTCAGCTTACTTCATGTTTTAAAACCATTTAAAACATTTAAAATATAAAAACTACCTTAGCTCACAAACCACACAAAACTGGCCATAGCAGGGCTGGGATATGCAATCCTAGATCCTCTGTTAGCTGTGCACAAGTTAATTAACCTCTGCCTGTTTTCATATTGTACAATAAGAATGCTACTAAATTCACCTTACTGATGAACATTAAAAGTTTTTTTTTTTTTTTTTTTTTTTTGTCTTTTTGAGACAAGGTCTCACTATGCAGTTCAGGCTGGCCTTGAGCTCATTTTGTAGCCCAGGCTGGTCTCGAACTTGCAATGATCCTCCTGCCTCAGCCTCCTGAGTGCTGGGATTACAGACATGAGCCACCATGCCCGGCTTAATGTGTTAATTTATATATAAATAAATTATAGACACTTAGAACGGGACCCGGTATAGAGTATGATCAGTGCAAGTGTTTATATTTTTGTGTATTTATCACCTGCCTCTTTCAGTTAGCTCATATATCTCCAAACAACAGGAACCTTGCCTTATAAGGTGTAGAACTATGCTTGGCTCCATAAACATTTGTTAAATAATTAAGCACACATAGACCCCCTCCCCCATTAAAGGAGACAGTGTCCCTGTCTAGGGTGGCCAGGCAAGCTGGTCCCTGAGGCAGAAGGGAGATTCAGAAGAGGTGGCAGGAAAAATTAATACCTGCTCCATGAAGAACACACACACACATCCCTAAGGGCACTGTTATCTACCTTAGCAGCATTTTGTGGTACTTGTGATTGAACCCAGGGCCTTCACTCTGAGCTATCTCCAGCTCTCAGCACTATTTATTTATTTATTTATTTATTTATTTATTGAGACAGGGTCTCATTATGCAGTTCAGGCTGGCCTTGTACTTGTTCTGTAGCCCAAACTGGCCTTGAACTTGCAGTAATCCTACCTCAGCTTCCGAAGTGCTGGGATTACAGGCGTGTACTACATTTGGCTTTTATTCTTGCAGACAGGGTCTTGCTAAGCTACAAACTGCCCAGGCTGGGGTCAAAACTGTGATCCTCTTGTCTCGGTTTCCCTAAGTGCTGGGATTATAGGCTTGTACCACCATTCCTTGCTATACCATTATTTGATACAATGATGCTTGCTGATAATCCTAGCACTTGGAAGGCTGACGTAGGAGGACCACTGCAAGTCCAAGGTCAGCCTGAGCTACATGGTAAATTCAAAGCTAGCCTGAGCTATGCAGTGAGACCCTGTCTCAAAAAGAAACAAACAAACAAAAAAAAAAAAAGCCTCAGATAGGTAGAAGTCTGTAGATCAAAAGACTGAAAAGATAATAGAAGGGATGAGTTCACAGGTCAGACCATTTAAGACTGATGAAAGCAAAGAATGACCGAAGAAGCCCAGAACTTTTTCTTACCCTCCCCACCCTTTTCAGGCCCCAAACTAAAGATGAAAGAAGACAGAGCCAGGCTGCTGTGCCTTTATTTCTTTTCAGTTATGCTTGCGGCTGGAGTGGGTGCGGGGGAAGATCCCATGGCCTGGGCTCCCTGGAGACCAGGGCTGATGATACCAGCTGCCATAGGTGAGGTACCAGGCAAAGGTGCCTACTGCAGCGCCCACCACCTTGTGAGTGTACTGGTGGAAATAGATGACGGTACAGAGCAGCAAGAAGTTCCAGAGGCCCAGCAGCAGCACGTTGAGTAGGAAGACAAGGCGCAGGGGGGCGCCAGCAGGCAGCCCATGGGCCAGGTACTTGGCAAATACTGCTGCTTCTTCGGCCATGAGCAGGCAGCAGAAGGTGAGCAGGAAGGTGTGCGAGGAAACTGTGTACCCCCGCCACTGGTGGCCAGCTGCCAGGCAGCTGCGGCGGTCTGGCAGCTCATGGAGCAGCAGGCCCTGGGGCAGAGGCTCAAAGCAGGAACCAGTCAGGTCCTCAATGAGCAGGAAAGCTCGGCCAGCACCCCGCCACACGGCAGCCCCCACCACTAGTCGGCTCAGGTGCCTGGCAGTCACTGCTACACGCCGAGTAGCCAGGAACACCACCAGCAGCACAAAGCCACCCAGGAAGGTGCATGTCCAGCCCCATGCTGAATTCACAAACTTTCTGTGGGCAGAGAAGAACGAAGGCTACTGAGATCCACTGGCCCCATCCCCCATCCTGGTCCGTGTTCCCATCACTGCTTAGTCCCTGGTTCTGCAGAGTCACTGGTTCTCTTTCCCGTGCCCCTTACCAACCCCAGCCATTTTTAAGTTGGCATCTTCTTAGAGGACCATTCCGCATTCTAGGGTCCACATTTCCTCTTCAGCCCTACTCTGCTCCCATTCCCCCGGGCTTGGTGTCCTTCCCCCTCCCCCTGACCTCAACCTCTATGCCTATTTTTAGTGTAAAGACTGGCAAGAGAACAGAATCCTGGAGAAGGGAACTTCGATCCCAGAGTGCAGAGAGCTAGCTCCCACACCTGAGTGGACTCACATGTTGAAAAAGTTGCCGTGGCTGGCGAAGATAGTCCGGGAGTTGACATGGAACTGCAAAAGCGGCCCAAAGATGACTACCGCGGCCAACCAGGCATGGTAGAGGCGCCGTAAGCAGGGGCTGCCTAGGAGGCGGGCAGCCTGTTCGCTTCCAAAGTACAACAAGGCAGAGGCCACCCAGAGCAGCACCTTGACCAGGCAGCCCAGTAGTGCCCGGATCCGGGCCCCGGTCCCCGGCCCTGCCCCCACCACAGGCCCCCGCTCCATGTTCCCTCCCCTCCCCACTAACTGCCTGCTCTGCTAGGCAGCTGAGGAGGGGCTGATGGGTCTCCCCCCCGGGACAAGGACAGGCAGTGACAGGTGTGGCAGACACAGGGCAGAGCCCTGTTGGCAGCTGGCAGGCGGGGGAGGGGGGCGGGGGGCAGTAAGGGGCCAGGGTGGAGGGCTGCTGCATCAGCAGGGTCCTGGCGTCGGGTGTGCAGCAGTGTCCTGACAGCAGCCTGAGTCCTTTCCTGTTGGCCCTGTGTCTTCAGCTCCAGCCATGTTCCAGTTCACATCTCAAGGCCAGGGCTGCTGTTCAGGGCTGCCCTTGGCCATGTCCTATTTAGTGTCTGCCTCAGTGTGGTCAGCCAAAGTTTCTATGTGTTTTTGTTCCACAGAGAAATCAGAGGTCATAAAGATAAAAATCAAAAATCATTAAAACAAATTTTAGAAGGTCTGTTCCTTCCTTGGGGACTCTGAGCAGCAAGGTGGGTACACAGAGCTGTGTGTCCACCTTGGGCCGTGGAGACTCATTGGCAAGGGTACCACTTCACTGTGCTGTGACTATAACGGCTTGGCCAAGTTCTGGCTCCTGTCTGGACTGAGGGGTTTTTGAGGACTGGGTGGCCCAGGGCTGCCATGCAAACTGATAGTTGTGCAATGAATGAAAAAGGCATCATATGTAATGGGCACTGTTTGTGCCTGAAGATCAACACATGAAATGTAGGTGTCCTGAGAAGGAATCCAGAATGAAATGATGGCAACCAGGTTGACACACTCATGGCCCTAAAGATCAGGTTTACTCTAAGGTGATGGGGAAGAAGAGATCCTAGGAAAAATGTGCCATCTGCAGTCCATCAAAACCTTAGGTTTTGTCCCCTACCAGACTCCCAGACTGATCAGGACTGAAGCAGCAGGGTGGAGAATAACCAACCCTCTAAGTCCTGGTTAACTTTTTTGAGCTGTTTCGAGATCACTTTTTGTTTTTCTTCCTCATTCCCAACACTGGGGGTGGGATTTCAGAGGACAGCGGAGGTACTGAAAGGCACGAGCAAACAAGGACACATGGGTTGTGAACCCAACTCTATGTGACTTGGGGAAAATCAACTAACTCTTCTCTGTCCTCAGTGTCTTATTTATAAACTGATCAAGATAGATTAGATAACCAGTCAGGCTCCTACCAAATCCTAAAGTCCACACTGTGACACAGTGGCCTTCAAATCTTATCACTCTAAGAGTTTTGAACCTGGGCATGGTGATACATGCCTCAAATTCCAGCACTCTGGGAGGCTGAGACAGGAGGACTTGCAAGTTCAAGCCCAGCCTAAGAAATTTAGAGACTTGATGAGACCCTCTGTCATACAGTGAACAATATATTAAAAAAAAAAAGTTTTAGAAGGTTGGAGAGTCGCTCAGTGCTTGCCTAGAATGGAAAGGCCCTGGTTTGAACTCAGCACTGAAAAGTCTTGAAGATCAACAGGCCTTCTCTCACATTTTTATGTGCTCATAAAATACTTTACTATAATTTTAAATAGTTGAAAAGGATCTATTTTCCAGTGAGTTATGTATGCTGACATTTCATATCATAGCACTTGTATTTTCTTGTAATGCTGGGGATCCAACCAAGGTCTCCTGTATGCTAGGCAAGTGCTTTACCACTGGGCTACATTCTTAGTCCTATATCAATCTTTTAAATATATCCAATGAAACCTAAATACTACAGTAATGAGATACTTCACTATTATCCTTTTTTTTTAGCAGTACCAGGGATCGAACTCATGACCACATACTTGCAAGGCAGGTGCTTATGCCACTGAGCTAAATCCCCAGCCCTACTATTATCCATTTAAATAACATGCTATAATGGTGTACACCTGTAATGCAGTGGTGTACACCTGTAATTCCAGCACTTGGGCGACTGAGGCAGGTGGATTGTTGAGAGTTGGAGACGAGCTTGGGCTACCAAATGAGATGAAGGCCAGCCTGAACTGCATAGTGAGACCCTGTCTCAAAAATGACAAAAGAAAAATTACAAAACAAAATAAATAAAAACATGTTACAAGAGTTTAAATTAGGGGGCCAGGGACATAACTCACCAGTATAGCTCCTGCCTGGCATGTGTGAGGTCATGAATTTGATCCCTGGTACCAGGATAAAAAAGTTTACATTAGAAATCATGTGTCCATTATACTTCTGAGAATTTATCCTAATGTGTTTATAATCAGTCTTTGATAAATCATTTATCATACTTAGTAAAAAAATAACACATAATATGCAGTTTAATTTTTAAAAAATTTCTTGTGACTATAATGTCCTAAGAGTTTTTTTTTTCTTCCGAATTGAAAACTATTTTTGGACTGAATTTTCAAAATTGTTACCAGTATGAAACATAATAGTGGGGCTGGGGATTTAGCTCAGTGGCATAAGCGCCTACCTTGGAAGCAGGCAGTCCTGAGTTCGATCCCGGTACCGATAAAAAGGAAAAAGACAAAAAAAACCATAATAGTGCAAAAAAAGTTTATGAGCCAAGCATGGTGGTACACACCTGTAATCCTGCACGCAGGAGGCTGAAGCAGAAGTATTACCTTGAGTTTGAGGCCAGCCTGAACCATACAGGGAGACCTTATCTCAAAAAAGAAAAAAAAGTTTATACATTTTGTTCACGACATAAAATTGTGCTGGAAATGCCTGTTATGGGGAATAGATGATGCACCTTGATGATACGAAGTTTTGAGCATACAATTTTAATTTGCCACTTAATTTGACACCCCGAATGTAATACAGGTAGGTCTAGGTGAGTGAGCTGGACAGCACTTAGTGGTGAAGTGGCAGAGAAGTGAAAGGGCATGTGGGAAAGGAGATCTGACATGACAGCTTCACGTTAGGCAGATTGAGGAAAGAAACACCAAGAGGCCAAGAATCTGGACATCAATTTGGAGCCAGGCATGGTGGTTCATGCCAGTGGTCCCACATACTTAGAAGGCTGAGGCAGGAGAACAGTTTGAATCATGAGTTTGAGACCAGCTTGGGCAGCACTGCAAAACCTCACCTTAAAACAAAAACAAAGGCCTAAAACAAATCCTGAACCCTATTTGGCTATGAAATAGGTATCTGCCTTAAGCCACTTTCCTCACTGTGAAGGCAGAACACTTGAAACTTAAGTTGGAGGGAGGTTTATTTGGGCTCATGGTATTAGAGGTTTCAGTCCAAAACTGGCTGGCTCCAAGGTAGGAAGGGCATGGTGGAGAGGCTGCGGAGGAAGACCCGCTCACAGGAAGCAGAGATGGGGGAGAAGCTGGGGAGGGATTTCCTTCCAGGTCATACCACAGTTAACTTGCTTCTTCTGACTACCTACACCCCTAGGACTAAGTCAGCTACAGTGCTCCCCTGATCCAGTCACCCTCCAAACACCCTATCTCTGAATGCAAGGCTTTTAGGGGTACTCTAGATCCAAATCATAACAGCACCCCGCCACCTCTTTCTGTGACAGTCTATGAGCATCCCAAAAGTGTGTATCCTGGTTTGAAAACTGCTTAGAGAGCATGACAATGCTGTGGGTAAGTTCTAGGCAGAGTGGCGTGTGAACCACATCCCCTCATGACCTTTGTTCAGTTTGCTCTGGGGCCAAAGGTTCTGAGGAGAGGCAGCTAGATGGAGCAGTGCAGGCCAGGTTTTCTGGCTGTGTTTATGAGCCACCTTCTCAGTCTTATGAGCACCTCTTACGATTGGAGCAGCTCCAGAGCACAGGAGGTGCAGGTATTCTTAGGCTCCAATATAACACCTCCACAGTCCTCCATGGGTATGTGCTGGAAGACTTTTGAGCTTAGTGAGGGAGTCTATTACAAAGCTCAATTAATAAATGATTTTAGTACTTCCATTCATCTGAAGATTTTGTGGCAACTATTTTCTTGAAGTAAGAGGACAAAAGCTCTCAGACAGGAAAAACAGTGAGACAGTGACACTAAGCCAGGTTCCCACAGAGAGTTTATTGAGGGAGCCAAAGCCAGCAAGAGGAGGAAGGAGTCCTACTTCACTTTCCACCCTTGAAGCTACTGGCCTCCAGCACAACAGGAGCCTCTAGGAAGTTAGGACCTGCTCTGTGTGGGAGCTTTCGAAACTCCCGCCTATCACACCACAGCCTGTCCAAACCCAGTGATCCAGACAGGCATGGTAATGAGACCTTATTCCCAACCCAGGAGGTGGTGAGGAGATACCTTCACTCACCCTGCCCTTCCCCGAAGACCTTAGGAAGCAAGTCCAGGACACTTGGGCCTCTGAGAGGCCAATCTAATCCTCAATGTGACAACCTGGGCAATGGGCCTGGATGACAGGTCTACTCAGACCCAACCTTAGGTGTCTACTTTAGGAGCCAACGCCTAACATCCAAACATGATTCAAAACACTCAGGATAGTTCTCTTGATGGCAGAGGCCACACCTCAGATAAAGGCTCCTACCAGACCCAGATCAGAGATAGAGACCCATACAGAATGGGTGTGAGTGCATGAGGAGACCAGTCAGCCCATGGAGTGGATCTTCAGGGCTGTCTGGGGCCCACAGCCTGGGCTAGTTATATGCCATCCAATGCCAGTGATTCCTCCACATATTCCCCAGGAAGCAAAGGGAGGAGGAGCCAGAGAATTTGGTGAAAGGTTCACCCTGTAATAGACTGAAGATCATCTACTGGGGTGAGGAGAAGGCTGTGCAGGGGTGGGACACCAGGGTGGGAGGACTGGAGCATTCCTCAGACTCTGGCATGTCATCCTGGAAGTACTCAGCCTGGCGGTACTGCCACAGACGCAGGTTCCCGTCCCACTGCAGAGCAGAAGGTGGCAAGCGTCAGGGGGTACTTCTTCCCAGGGCCAAGTCCCACCTACATACTGGAGCCTAACAATGTGAAGCTCACCGAACTGCTGACAATCTTCTCTTCAAAGGGGTGCCAACTGACATCACGCACACAGGCCTTGTGGTTGGTCAGCTTCTTCACAATGTGACCGCTCAGGAGGTTATAAACTGTGCAGGAAAGGCCAAGCTGGAGAAGAACTGCCATGGCACCTCCAAACCACCCCTCAGCTGCCCAAGGGGCACCACTGACCTACTTCTTGGGCAACTTCCCACTTTCCCAGGGGCAAACTCAACCCAGAGAATGGTATTATTTATGTTTTTTTCAATGTTCCTTTTCCTACCTTGGGTTGAGGATATGGTGTAGTGCAGTGTGGGTATTCCTGGCCCTTCATTAAAATTCAGAGGCCTACAGTTAAGAAAATTCAGTGGCTTTAAAGCTTTCAGCATGATATGGAAGGCAGCAAAAGTGAACCCCAGGCTGTCCTCAGGTGTGTGCACCTGTGGCTCCTCATCTGGATAGGATGCATCTTTCTTTCACAGCCTGGGTCTCTATCTGAGTAGCTGCCTGTTGCAGCATGCTGGCAGCTCCTATCCACAGCTCTGCTTGTGTTTCTGAATGTGCGCCCTTTTTTACTCAATGCTGTCTTTCTTTGTCATCTTCTTTGCCTCGGTTCCCTCCTACCTTTCAACTGTAAATCCTTTCCTGGACTGTCTAAAAAACAGAACCAACTATATTTTTGGTAGTCTACTATATTTACTGACTAGAATCCTATGTTTCTTTTCTTAAAGTGCTCATAAATAGAACAGTTTTTCTTTCTCTGCTTAAGCTTCCCTTGGTTCTAGCAAAATAAATTGCACATATAGTCCCCATTAGATTTTTTAAGGTGGTCACCATGGGTACAAGGGAAAAGCCAAAAAATATCCTGCCCTTTCGGAGGCCCATCTGACAAAACCCTTACCAATCACTTTGCCAGTGGAGCAGCCACTGTAGATGAACTGCTGGCCTGTACTGTGAGTAGGGGAGAAACGACATCGGATGAGGGTATGTAGCACCCCGTGGCCCCGGTAAGTCATCAAGGAACTGTCCCCAGGGAGCTTCAGCTTCCGCCAGGCTGGGTAACAATGAACAGAAAACTCAAGATTAGGGAGTCTGCTTCTGGACTGTCCTGAACCCACAGCCCTTAACAAAAGACTCAGGGTCAAATGCCTTTCTAAAATTAACTAATGATTGTTTCATTATGTAAGAGTTGGCAGTTACCAGTATGGCCCTGCGATCACAATATTAAAACACAATATTAAAACTGGTTCAGCAAAAAAAGGGTTAATGCTGGGACAAGCAGGTTGTGGGAGGGTTCTAGGACTCGCAGGCTACCTATAAATTCAAGGGGCCCATGCCAGGTCCTATTAGTGATAAAGTATTTTAACTACTACCCCTGACCCTCAATCTCCAGATCTCAGGTCTATTTCTACTCTCACCTTTTTTGGGCACCTGCTGCCAGCGATAGTCCCAGCTTTGCTGTGTGGCAGCCTGGCGTGAGGCTTCCATTCCTTCTCGGCTAGAAAAGCGTCGGATATCCCAGAGCTTGATAGTCTGGTCTTTGGAGTTTGAGATGAGATACCGAGCATCACCCTACGAATCCAAAGATGAACAATGGAGTACCAGAATGTTCCCATGTCAGTGCCAATCAGTCTAGTCCCCTTGCTCTACCTGTAAGCTAAGAATGCTAGTCCTGACTTTTCTTACCTCCTTGCTTTTGATGCTCTATTTCAGATTCCATCCCTTGGATAGACTTTCCTTTCTCTGCCAGAGCACTGGTTGGGCCTCCTATTTTGTCCGGATTAGACTGTCTTCTACATTTCTTATGAAGAAACCCTGCCCTGCTGCTTAAGGACTGGTGGGAAAAGAGAGCTCATGTTTCTTAGCTTGAGACACTTTCCTAAGCTCTTAACACTCTGGCTAACGAGAAGTTTGTCAAGTTCTCACAGTAGTCCATTGTCATGTGCTTCTAGGAAATCAGAACCTTTGCAGCCTGCCTGCACTGTTCGGCCTTCCTGCTTACCTTGCTGTCAATGAAGGTGATGCCATCCTGGTGTCCAGCTAGTGCACCCACAGGCTTAGGGTCATCCTCCCGCATGGTGCGTCGATCCCACACCTTGCAGATGGCATCATCTCCCCCAGAAAACAGGATTTGGGAGCTTATATCAGCAAAGGCCACTGCATTCACATCATCCTCATGAGACTCAATCTAAGAGGAGAAGGAAGTCAGTATACTTAAGATTTCTTTCTAGTCTTAAAACAGAACAAAGAGCAGGACACAGAAGCTCTCTTTGCAAGGGGAATACCTGAAGGGTGCGTCGGTTTTGTTCTCGGTCAAAAACATATAGGCAGCCATCATTGGCCCTGAAAGGGAAGGGATAAGGACTGAGTGGACCTGCTGTGTACTGTCTGGAGAGTCTGCTGAGGTGCCCTACTGAAGGGCAAGGAGAAGAGTTATTTAGCTTTGTTTTCAAAGAGACCTGAGACCTGATGCCTCATGCTGGGGAAATAATAAACAAGAGGTAAAGTGGTCCATAAACTTTGACCTTGTTCTCCACAGCTACTAGTGTAGTCTCTGCAACAACAAAACTTATCTCTGGAAGAATTTCTATCTCATTAACCAAGGGAGAAACTGCACTACACAGACGCACCCTCCTAGTACTTCTCGTCCATCTGAGGAGACAGCAATGGAGAATACAGCAAAGCGACGCTCATCTGGCCTAAAAGAGAACAAAGAGGCTGAGTTAAGTGGATTTCTCTTCTACATTTGTTGATCCACATAGAATGTAATAAGGTTATAAACAAGAGGACAAAAGGGGCCTGACAGCACATCAAAAAATGATAAGCACATCATTAAGAACTCAGAAATAGTCTATGGCCATACCACCCTGAACGCACCCAATCTCGTCTGATCTCAGAAGCTAAGCAGGGTTGGGCCTGGTTAGTACTTGGATGGGCAAACTCAGAAATAACCCTGCAACCATCTATTTTATTCTGGTCCTCCAGCTGAGAGGATGGATGTTCCCCTCCAAGAATCCACGTAAAGAAATTTGCAACCAATATACTTTTCCCTCTAAGTGGGAGTTGCAGTTCAAGAAGTTTTTCCTGTAGTGCTCTGCTTGAGAAGTTTCTGATGAGTATGACAGATGGGCCAATACCTCAGGTCTAGGGCAGTGTGTGTATCTCCTTCCCCGTAGATATTGCAGATATGAACTAGGAGAAACAAGAAAAACAAGAATCTTTCATGACTTGGGAAAAGAGAGTGGAAAGAGAGACAGAACAAAGGGCAAGGATGTCAAAGAACCTTGGGAGTAGTTTTTCAGGACAAGGCATGGAATCTTGGCTTAGAGAAGAGCACATGGAGACATCAGGTCCCAGGCTGGACAGACAATGAACACTGATCATTACTCACTGTAATCAGACCAGCTGGAATACAGGAAGTGGTTGCCATCAGGGGTGAAGGCCACATCCAGGACACTCCAGCCTACATCCCGGGCCTTGATGCTCTTGAATTTGCGGAAGCGGCCATACCGACAGTCATATAGTCGTATTGTCTGGTCTGTATAATTGGGGATCAGTAGAATTAATAAACACCCTCCTTTCATTCAGTGTATTTTCACAGTCTTATCTTCATCATGGATAACACGCTCTAGCTGCCCATCCCTAAGCCAGCCTCTGAGCTTACTGGGACTGGGGCTTTCTGGCCTCAGGCAAAGGGAGTTTTTCTTGTTTTATGGAAAAGCAGTTTCTAGACCAGGGTCTGGTACCTTGGCAAGCAGACATGAAGATTTGACCATCTTTGCTGTAGATGCCACAGAAAGCCTTCTGAGAGTAGGTATCAGTGAAGCCCAGATCATTGGGCAAGAAACTGGCAAAGCAGAAGGAAAGTGGAGGTAAGGGGAGCTCAGAATGAGGCAAATTCTAGTTAGCAGAATGGAATGCCAGTACTAGGACATTCTTCTCTTTTGGCTTGTGTATAATACTGTCTTTCATCTATTCTATCACCTTCTAAATTTCTACTTTCTGCTTTGTTTACTCTCAAAGCTTTAAACCGCTTTAACCTAACTTTAATATTGCCAAGGGTCCTTTAACAGTACCCCAAGTTTAGGAGATAAGACCTATCTGGCCCTCAGAGTCTCTCCACCGAGCCCCATACTCACTGAGACATCACTCGAGACTGTTCTCCAAGGGAGAAGCTTCCCCGGTGGCAGAGGCCCCGTTCTCTCTAAATGGAAGGGATCGGGGAATATTGCTAGCAGAAACAGAGGGCCAATCCGTCACAATAAACCCCCAACTCCACAGATACTGCTCTTGTTACAGAAATGGACGCCACACACAGCAGTTTGTCCCACGCACTTTGAGGCAGGTTGGCTAACTTTTCAGATCCAGTACTTGAGGCTTCCTTGAAAAGTGTTTCCTTTTTCCTTGGGGCTGTCAAAGCTGCTGGCTGCCTCAGCAGGCCAGCTGGAGGAGAAGCCTACCTGGTACAACATTTGAGGAAACGTGTGCTCCTGGGCTGCCCGCCTAATCCCTAGCCGTCCTGTGGCCAATTCCACCCGTGTCTTGATCTCATTGCATTCCAGCTCCTGGGTGTCAGGGGTTGCATCCACTGTGAGTACCAAACAGAAGTTTCATACTACATCTTTCAGCTCCACAAGACAGCTAATGCACTATGCCCAAGCCTACCCAACAAGGCTGAATATGAACACTTCCCTGATTCCCTCATTTATCTGATCTTCTTTCAATTTAACTTACTTAGAAAAATTTCTTTATTAGTGCATGTTGGCAGTACATAATGGTTACATTCACTGCGGTCAACGTAACCCATTATTCCTCATCGGAACAACAGAAAAAGGGTTTCTAGTCTAAGTCTCCCAACATTAATGTTTTGGTCTATCTTTTTTCTTACCAGGTGGGTTATATCGATCTCCAAGACGGCCATCCCAAGCATTGTCATGCTCTTCCTCTGAGTCAGAGAGGGCCTGGATGAGTTGTAAATTTGCTGTACCTCCTCCTTGCACCAACCTCACTTGGCCTCTGTGGAAAGACCCCCCGCCCCATTATAGAGGGACCCTTTCTCCCAACTAAGCAAATTCAGAGTCAATGGCTAACTGGCTTTTGAACCATCTGGTATTCATTTTCAAGTCTAACTAGATCATGGTTTTTAAGAGTCTCATGCTCTACCAACTGAGCTAGCCAGGCACTAGCTCATGGTTTTTAATTTCAATCTCTCATAAGATATGGGAGATTCTGTATTCTCAAGCAAGAGCAGAGAACCCCAACATGCCTAAGAGGTAAAATTGCTAAGTTGACTTTGAAGCAATCTAAAAATTCTGGGCATCTCCTTCTGAGCTTCTGTTGGAGGAACTCAGCATAGAAAAACAACTTGCAGGGCTTCTCAAGTTTATCTGCTCCCTAAGTAACTATAAAGAAACAAAACCAGCTGCACTCTTTTCAAATCAATTCCTGGTGGTTACTCCCCTTAAGGCATTGTTTCTTCAAGAACAAGATTACAGTCGGGTCAATTTCAACTTGTTTTACAAGGAAATAAGTTCACAAGGCCTCATACCCCACCCCCCACTCCTCATATCACTCCTTTTCCACAAGACCCCTTTTTCCTTTTACTTACTTGGAAAACGGATTATGTTTGTGTAGTTATAGCTAAAGAAGCTCCCCTGAGCAGCCCACTCTTACTGGGTACGGACCTGAATGCCAAGAGTGCCCAGCAGGGAAAGGCTGTTCTGTTTAGACAGACAGACATCCTGTGCTAATTCTATTCCTGTAATTTTCCTTCCTGGACTTGAGATCAAGGGATTGTGGTGACACCTTGTGGAGTCACACCAAAGGATAAGTTACCTGCGGAGGAGATAGGCCAGTACCTGGGCCAGATCCACATCTTCATCCTCCTCGTCTTCCTCACTCCGAAGCAGGCCAGCCCCTCTTCGGGACAAGCCCTCGGAGGGGTCCCCAGACCCGGATCCTGCACTACTGCTGTTCCTTGATCCCATCTTCTACTCACAGCATCCTTAGGTCCTGAGCAGGGGCTCCTCCTGTTACTTCCTTGGTTTTGGTGAAAGCAAAGCTCGCTCTAGAAATACCAGAGTCTCCTGAGAAAAGGTGGTAGCTATCTCTGGGAGGACAACCCTTCCTGGGGACTGAGATCCCTTCTCTTTAGCCTATGACAACTCCCAAGGCTTTGAGAACACAAATCTTCTCTAGTCTTGTGAAGCAAACAAAACTAAATGTCGCAAGCCTGGGACGCAACCCTAGTTCACCTATGAGAATCTTCTGAAAAAATCAGTTTCCTACCCCAAACTCACCTATCAAGCCCCCCCCCCCCCTTGGGAGTGAGGTTCCCGGTTACCTCTCAGGATGACCAATCAACACCTCTCGCGGAAGAAAGCGCTTTCAGAAGCTTATCTATCCAATCAGACAACTTAGGACTCAAAGACCCTCTCGACGCCTCCCCCTTACCGACCAATCACAGAGCTGTCTTGAGGGAGCAGGCAGCAGAGCAGCCAATGAGGCGAGAACTAGGCCTAACACCCCCTCCTTCGACTCACGCCCACGTGGTGTGCTGGGGGTGTGTACGCGAAAGACTGGAAGCGGCGAAACACCTCCCACTGAAACCGGCGGTTAACACCCCGTGCGAGACCACCCACCAGTCAGCAGCCGCCACAGGACCCGCAGTAGCGCAAGGCCTTGTTTACACCGAATGCCGCCGCGGCGTCCGTCAACCGCTTCTCCGTCACGCGCCTCCTTCGTCACGCATCTCCCGGCTTCCCCGCCGGCGGGCTGCCAACGTCAATAGACGCGCCCGACGGCTCCGCCCCCTTAGCTCTCTCACTGGATGGTTGAGCTCGCTGATAGATTGGTGGGCGGGAGAAAGTGCGAGAGGGACCCGAAGGGCGGGGAAAGTGCGTGACCGAGGAGGGGGCGTGCACTCTGGATTGGATGGCTGAAAGCCAATTGACAGCTTCCTGAATCTAGCAGCTAGAAATAATGGCTGAGAGGCGGGGCTTAAAAAGAAACGGTTAGTGCTTTACTACCGAGAGGCAGTCTAGCAAGCGATACAATTTGTTGTCCGTCCCTAAAGATCATTTATTTGGCTCGAACTTTTACGATAGTGCCTCAGAGCCTCTTTTAGTATGTGTAATCTTAAACCTAGGACCTTAGCACTGAGCTCTATCTCATCCCTTTTTACAATTTTGATACAGGGTCTCTCTACGTTGCCTAGGAGGAACTCGTACTTTTCATCCTCCTGCCTCAGCCTCTCGAAGTGCTGGAATTACACCCTTGCGCCACTGCGCCCTCCCAGAGCCTGCCCTTTATCTCTCCTTCCACTTCCAGTCATTTCCTTTCCGGGGCTAAAGCTTCAAGGGTCTGGTCCCAATGAGTGTTCGGTTGCCTTTGCATAATAGGGACCTAGCTCTCCACGCCCTCCTAGGTTTAGCTTCTGGAAGCCTTGTTTTCATGAGGGTCCGTTTTTTCTAGACCTCCCCTTACTCGTTCTGGGCTTTTTAGACGATCCCTGGCTTCCCTCAGCTGCCTTTGGCGAAGCTGCTAATGCCCCATGGCCCTCTGGGAGCCTTTCCGGTTCCGCTAGTGGGGCAGAAGCTGCCCGGACACTCGGGAATTTGTAGATGTTCCCTAGAGCCTGCGTCCTCGGGGCGCCCCCTCCCCCGGGCCGTGGGCCCAGTGTTCCCTGACCGCTGCCCGCTTCTCCTCTTGCGGGTTTATGAATAACAGGGCTGAGTCCAAGGCCGGGACCTGCCACGTCTAGGGATCTCTCCCAGGCTGGGGGTGGGGAGGCGTGACCTTGACCGGTTGGTGCACAACCCTTGGGTCTGAGGTTCATGCCACTGTGAGCCCCGGGAAAAGCTGGGAGTTCTGCTGGGCCCTGACTCCCCCCCCTCCCCCCCCCCGCGGCAGGGTGGGAACGGGAGGCCGAGGTTTTATGGGCCCTGCAGCTGCGGCTCACCCTTGGGGAGGACGAGGGTGTGGTCCTCCCCCAGGTACGAGATCTCCGAGGCCTGCTTTTTGGGCCTGTGACCCGTGGAGCAGGGCTCTGCTTCGTTTCTTGTTCTGCAGTCATCATCTTAAAATTTTTTTTTTTGTACCAGGGAGCGAACTCACGACCGCGCGATTGCAAGGCAGGCACTTATGCTGCTGAGCTAAATCCCAGCCCCATTTTAAGATTTTTAATAATCTTGCAACAACTTGCAAACTTGCAATAACTTGCAAACAAGCGCCTTTCATTTTTCATCTCCTGGACTCCACTAGTTATTTAGGGAGTTCTGATACTAATATTTATTGAGACTTTGGGATCCTGTTTCAAAACAAAAACAGCCAGGTGTGGTGGTGCATGCCTGTAATACTAACAGCAAATGGGAGGCTGAGACAGGAGGGCTGCCGTAAGTTTTAGGCTGGCCTGGGCTACATGTTGAGATCCTGTCTCAACAAACAAAACCAAAAACAAAAAAAACAAAAAAAACAAAATAACCCAAAACATAACCAGAACCAATAAAAAAAAAAAAAAAAAAAAAAAAAAAAAACTGAACTTCCTTTTTGCTCCTTAAATTAAATTACTCAAATTCTATAGATTTTTTAAAACATTATTTGAAATTATTTTCAGTCATCACAAATTTTCCTACTTTCTTATCTCTTTAGTTGATCTGCTGATGTATTTTACTGTAACAGCAATTAGTTCTTAAGAACTCATTAGTGGCCCACCATTGTTTATTTCAAATATATAGACTTCCCAACCTGTTTGCTTGCTTGCTTTTCTTTTTTTTCTTTTTCTGTCAAGCAAATAATGTCTATAAATGCCTCACTTATTTACACTTCTGCACCTTCACAGAATTTCTTTTTGTTTTTTGGTATCCGGGATCAAACTCAGGATCTTGCACTTGCCCAGCAGGGGCTTGTGCCTTGAGCTAAACCCTTGGCCCCTGCAGAATTTCTTATGTGAGAGAACTTTCAGTTTGACCCAGTGGTATCACTTCAGTATTCTATCATGAACCTGATAAAGACTTAACGTTTTACAAGGCCATTATTTTTGCTGTTGTTGTTCATATTTTTCTTGAGACAGGGAATGGCTGTGTAGTTCACTCTGGCCTTGAATTTAAACTTGAAGTGGTCCTCCTGCCCCAACCTTCTCAGGGCTGGTATTACAGGCTTGCGCCACCATGTCTGGCCTGCATGGCCATTATTGATAATAGTGGAACACAGGAAGCAAAATAAATCCAAACATACTATGATAAAGGATTGATTAAATAAATTGTGGTTCATATGGTACACACAGAAGTACCTGGTAGCAGTTAAAAGGGCAGAGTGGACTGAGACTGTCACTCAGTGATAGAGTGCTTGCTTAATATTTGAGAGGCCCTGGGTTTATCCCAGCACTAGAAAGAAAGGAGAAGAATTGAAGTCTATTTTTATTCCTTGGGAAATTGTACAAGCTACATTAAGTTTTTAAAAATGGTGTAGGTAGGCCATCATGGTAGCACATGCCTATAATCCCAGCTACTTGGGAGGCTGAGACAGGAAGATCAAAAATTCAAAGTCAGCCTGGGCAGCTTGGTGAGAATTTGTCTCAAGACAAAATATAAAGGGCTGGGGATATAGATCAGTGTGCCCCAACAAATGTAAACACACACAGGCCCATCATATAATTAAACAATAAAATGAAGAAAGTCTTCCATGAAACGACAAAGGTGTAACATAAACAAAGAACTATGATTAATATAATTGCATGGTTTTCTTTTTTGTTTTTATTGAGGCAGAGTCTCACTATGTGGTGCAGGCTGGCCTTGAACTTGCTTAGGTAGCCCAGGCTGGCTTTGAACTCAAGGCAATCCTCCTGCCTCAGTCTCCTGAGTCCTAGGATAACAGGTATGCACCATACCAGGTCAGGTTGATTTCAGCACCTGAGGCCCAGAAAAACAATAAAACTTGTGTTAAACTCACCTTTTTTTTGGGGGGGGGGGTGGTAACCAGGGATTGAAGTGATGATCTCAAGTTTGCCAGACAGACACTTAGGCACTAAGCTAAATCCCCTACCCTAAACTCTCCTTCTTAATCTAATTTTTTAAAAATCAGTACCAGGGATCGAACTCACAACCGCCTGCTTGCAAGGCAGGTGCTTATGCCGCTGAGCTAAATCCCCAGCCCCTTTGTTTTGTTTTTGAGACAGATCTCACTTAGTAGTCCAGGCTGGCCTTGATCTCAACCATGTAGCCATGGCTGGCCTTGAATTTACAGTGATCCTTATTCGTCAGCCTTCCCAGTGCCAGAATTACACCTAGCAGCATTACACCTAGCTTGATTAATTTTTGTACATAAAAGATTTTTAAACTTATGAATTTGATTATTTCACTTGTGTCTTGTAATATTTTTGAGCACTTATAAATGTTCTATTTTTAAAAAAAGTGTTCTATTTTGAAAATGACATTTTTAAAAATTGCAATAAGTAACATTTTTCTTGGCCTTCCCTTTCTTGATTTTGAACTGACATATTGTGAGTCTGTAAAGCGTTTTTTTAGTTTGAGCAGTCTCTATTCTCCCTGGCTACAGTTAAAGTTACTTATACCCACAGAGGTTTTCTACTTGCAGCACCTGTTTTAGAATCATTTGTGGTAATTACTAAGTAAATGTCAGCTAGCTGACTGTCTTGTTTGACTTGCTTTGGCTTACTTCCTGCTCTTGAGAATTCCACTAGAGGGCAGCCTGGACTGAAAGGGAGAAAGGGCAAGGGAAATTTTTATTTTTGGCTGACGCTTTCTAGCTTGGTGACAGTATAGAATTCCTGGGACACATGGATATCTCTTGCTGAGGGGGAAGTTAGGTCTTCTGAAGTGACTGATACTCACACACGTTTTTTTGTGGTTTGTTTTGTTTTTCAAGATAGGGACTTGCTATATAGTTCAGGCTGGCCTGGACTCACTGTGTAGTCTGGGCTGGCCTTAAATTTGCAGCAATCCTCCCATCTCAAGTCTCCCAAGTACTGGGATTACAGGCGTGTACCACCATGCTCCAGAAGTGGCTTTGTTGTTGTTCTTGGTTTGCTTTTGTAGCACTACTGATTAAACCCAGGGCCTGAGGCATTATAGGCTAGTGCTCACCACTAAGCTGGATCTTGTCACAAGATCTTCAATTTCCTGTCTCTGTTCACGGAAAGGATCTAGAAACCATGACCAGTCCAGGAAAGCGAACACTTCTCAATTTTGAACTGATTGTGGTCTTAATGTACCATTTCCCAAAGAAAGAGACCAGAGGTTCTTGGAGAAATGGTTGATTCCAGATGTGGGACAGGAAATTTGTAATATGAGTTTGGAACGATTTACTATACCAGATCAATGAGGCAAGCAGGACCTGTCAGGGTCATGTCAAAAGGACTTGAGAGCCAGTGGGACAATCTGAACATTAATAAATATAATTTAATAAACATTATGTTGAAGTCCATGAGTTCATAATTGTGTGTATATAACTAATTGGTTACCTTTTTGAAGGATAATAGAAATCTAATCATTATTTTGAAAACGATAAATGAAAAGAAAGTGTAATCTGTTCTAATAAACTATACCACAAGGTAATAAAATGAAGCATCCCTTTGTGAAAGTATTCCAACTATTTTGACAACTTGAATATGGCTACTTTTTCTTTCTTTCTTTTAAAGCAGGGATCTCACTATATAATTCAGATTAGCCTTGAACTCTCTATGTATCCCACACTGGCTTGCAATTTGCAGTGATCATCCTGCTTCAGTTTTCCAAGTGCTGGGATTACAGGCATGTGTCACTGTGCCTGGTAGGTTTATGGCTGCTTCAATCTAGTGAAATAAGAAAACTAGGCATTGAACATTTTGATCTGGATTCTTTAATGGCTAACTGAAAGAATAGAGGAAGAATCCTTGGATTGGTATACTAAAAAGTATGACGAAATTTCAAAAAGCAGGCCAGGCTAAACTATAGTATCTGGGGTCCCACTAATGGGTTATAAACCTACAAAAAATATGCAGGGAAGTGATTACTACTCACCATAGTATCCATAGGGCTGGAGATGGGGGGGTATGGAAGCAGGGAACGCTATAGGAAGGTGGCTTTTGGGTCAGGCAAAATTCTGTTTCTCTGGGTCATGGTTTTGAAGGGTGATTACTTTGTAGTAATTTTTTTTTTTTATTATTGGTACCAGGGATCGAATTCACGACCATGCGCTTGCAAGGTAGGCGCTTATGCTGCTGAGCTAAATCCCTAGCCCCTGTAGCTATACCTTTGTCTTATATGGTTTCTGTGTCTTTTTAATAATTAAAAATGTTAAAACATGTTAACCATGTTTTATGATTTATCTGGAGCTGCTGGGAATGTGGCCCAATTTTATTTTAATTGATGGAAATCATTTTTAAGGCAAACAGCTTCTTGTCCCTGGCATTCAGATGCCAGGAATTCCATTTCCTTGCCCCTTTCCTGGAAGGACTTATTTCCAAATTTTTTTTTCATATATATATATATATATATATATATATATATATATATATATGTATTTTTTTTTTTGTACTGGAAATTGAACTCATGACCTTGCATTTACCAGGCAGGTGCTGCGCTGGTGAGTTATATCCCTGGCCTCTCCCATATTTTCTTTACATTGCTTATTTCTTTGTTAAAATATAGTCAGCAACACATAAGAGCAGTTTACAGGGCTTACTATAATCATAGAATGGAGAAATGATGACACAAACGTCATTAGATGGTTTTTTGGTACAGGGCATAAGTGATTACTCCAAGTATTTTATTCTACTGACTCCATTCTTTGGAGTAGGCAAATTCCCTTTTTTACAGATGAAGGAAAGGGAGACATTCCTGGCTCCAGAGATTACTGTTTGCTTAATGCCTATGCTGGTATAATTTCAGTTACTACATATTCTTTTTGAAGCTGGAAATTTGATTGTATGTTTATTAATATTTTTAATTATTTCTTTACATAAAATTTGTACATTTTTTGTGTACTCTGTGATGTTTCAATACATGTAAACATTGTGTGATGTTCAAGTCAAGGTAAACATATATATCTATCTTGTTATACATTTATCATTTCTTTGTGGTAAAAATATGCAGAATTCTTTGATGTTCTTGAAATACACTGTATTGGTATCCATAGTCAGTCTACTGTGCAATAGTACCCCAGAACTGATTTCTGTTTAACCATAACTTACTACTTTTGCTCAACCTTTGCCTATCCCTTCTCCCCAGCTGTGTGTTTTTAAGTGCAGTAGACTCCAATGTTGTGACTAGCACCGATTCTTCCCTTGAACATTACAGCTAGTCATTGGTGTTTTCTGTATGTGGATATTTCTCCTCTAGTATGTTTTTAACATGATACTCAGGGATTCATATACTATTAAATTCAAGAAACGTAAGAGTAGGAGATTTCTAAGTCCTAGAAGTTTGTGCTGCTATGACAGACATATCTCTGCAGTTCTTAGTTACCCTTAGCACTGTTATTTATTGTGTGGCCTTGGACACATGATGTTTCTGTATCTGCTTACCTTTTTTTACCTTTCTTTCTTTCTTTGTGGTACTAGGGATTACACCCAGGGCCTTGTGCATACTAGGCAAACATTCTAATAGTGAGCCATATCCCTAGCCAACCTTTGTTTTTTCAATATAAAATGGCACTAGGAGCTGGATGTGGTGGTGTACGCCTGTAATCCCAGCACTCAGGAGGCTGAGACAGGAGGATCATCCATGAGTTCATAGTTGTGTATATAGTATATAACTAATTGGTTACCAGCTTGTTTGAGACCAGCTTGGGATATGAAGTGAGCTCAAGGCCAGCCTGAACTGCATAGTGAAACCCTGTTTAAAAAGACAAAGTAAAAAAAAATAAAATAAAATGGGACTAAGCAAAGTGTGGTGGTGCAAGCTGATAATCCTAGCACTCAGAAGGCTGAGTCAAGAGGATCACTGAGAGTTTGAGGCCAACCTGGACTACGTACTGAGTTCAAGGCCAGCCTGCACTACATAGTATGACTCTCTCTCTCTCTCTCTCTCTCTCTCTCTCTCTCTCTCTCTCTCAGAAATGGTGTTTCTCTCAAAGTATTATTTTATAATGTGCGTGTCTGGTACACAAAAGGTGCTATAGAAGTGTTAGCTGTCTTAATATTGCGTGATTTCATGAATACTTTGTAACTCACAGTTCCATGTCAGAAAGGTGGAGAATAGGTTTGAAAACCAATAATGGGAACGACTTTCACTGGAGATTGGGGTTGTAAGGCTTTCACATATTTAAGTGGGAGATCATGAATTTTAACCATGAATTTTAACTAGCAGCCTGCTGAGGCCCCCACCTTTCTAAGGCTTCACGATACAGAGAAGATCATGCCTTCTACCAGTAATTCTTACTTATGTAACCCAGTGGTGGGACAGGTTTATAGGGAAGTCTATGAAAAAAGGTGGGAAATGAAAACAGCACAAATGTTATATAAAATAAGTGAGCATCTCTTTTTAGTCAGTGTGTAGGAAGGATCTGTGGCCTGATCTTAGGGTACAGAGATGTTAATGTGAAATCACTCATGTTTTCTGCAAGGCTGGGGGCTCTCTATTCTAGTTGTAGATGTTGCCTTGCTAGACTGGAGCATAACAAGATCACATTCTGTGCACACGTCCCTCCAGGGCCTCCAGCTCAGCCAGCACCTCCTTGGGCAGATCCTGGTTGACCTGCTCTGTCAGGTAGCTCCGGATGTCACGAACCTCCTGTTCCCAGAAGTCCTTGGGGAGTGAGAACAGCTGTGTGGTATCTATGGCTCCAAGGCCACTGAGATCCAGGGCTCCTTCCTTTGGTACCAGCCCAATGGGTGTCTCTTGGGCACTGTCCTCCCCCTCTAACCGCCGACAGATCCAATCCAGCACCCGAGCGTTCTCCCCAAAGCCTGGCCACAGGAAGCGGCCTGCTTCATCACGTCGGAACCAGTTAACGTGGAAGATACGGGGTAACCGGACCCCCCTGCGTCCCTCCATGCCCAGCCAGTGTTCTAGGTAGTGTCCAAAGTTGTAGCCAAAAAAGGGCCGCATGGCAAATGGGTCATGCATGATGATCTTCCCTAGGGCAGAGAGGAAGATAGGTAAGGAATTTTCTTCCTTAGAAGGGAGGAGCACCCTGCATCCTGTTGAATAAAGTTATAAAGGGTTCCCAGTTCTGGAATAGCCTCAGGAAAAGTGAAGAGAATGGGGGGCGGGTACAAGTGGGAAGAAGAGAGGCCACTGGAGACAATAGGGGCAAAGGGTGGCAAGAAGGTCTGTCTCAGAAAGGGAGTGAGGAGGTGCCATGGGAAGCCATGTGCTCACCTTTGTGCTCAGCTGCAGCAGTAGACTCAGAGCGCATGGCACTCCCTACAAATACTCCGTGACGCCAGTTGAAGGCCTCATACACCAGAGGCACTCCTAGAACAACCAGTGAACAAGGTCACAGGCAGCCCTTTTCGCCAAACCCTCACCCCGTCCTTTCTGATGATCTTAACGCTTGGATCTCTTTTTCCTAACACGTTAGCTATCCCAGCAGACCCCGTACCTCTCCAAATTCTGCTCTCAACAGGCTAGAACTCTGGAGACAGACAGCTGCAACTGGAAATCCAGGCTGAGGCTCCCTGAGTTTTAAGTACAACAGACTGCTGGGCCCTAATATAGCACGAGGCCTTTTACCAACAGGGCGTGGAGCCCACGTGTTGTTTACCTTTGGGTCTGCGGCCTCCAAAGATGATAGCATCAATGGGAACACCTTCTGGGGCCTCCCAGGCCGGGTCCATGATGGGGCACTGGCGAGCCGGGGCACAAAAGCGAGAGTTGGGATGTGCACAGGGCTCCTTGTCACCTGGCAAAGGAAACACAAACACTGTCACTTCAAAGGTGATGTCTACTCCCAATGCTCACGCGCATTACATTCTTGCACAATTTCTTTTGTGCAATTGCCTCATCAGTTACCTATAACCTCATGTGATGAGGAATAGGGAGAGGGGATCCAGAACATTGCCACCAAAAGGTCAGGTTATTTATCCATAATGGTGCTGCCAGAGAAGAATGAGAGAATTGGGTTTGGCAAAGTACTAATATTTATGCCAAGCTACAGGCACTTGGCATAGGTAGGACCCATGGAAATGGTTTTAGACAATAGATGGTTACAATAAATTTTGCTAGAATTTATTTATTTACAGTTATTCCCCAAACTTAAAGCAAAAACTGAGACTGTCAGGTCAGTATTTCAGATAGTTGGCTTTCCATCAGCAAGTCAGAGAAGATAGAATCTCCTGAGCTACTAAAATGCAAACAACAATTGATTTGAAAACTAACAGAATCTCAGGGGCCGGGTATATAGCTTAGCAGTACAGAGCCTCCTTGGCAAACACAAGGTTGTAAATTCAATTTCCTGTACCACCCTTTGCCACAAAGAAGCCTAAAAGAATCTGCCAGCATGGTGCCACATGCCTTTAATCGCAGTACTCAGGAGGCTGAGGCAGGAGGGTCACCAAGGCCAGCTTGGGCTATAAGACTCTATCTCAAAAAACAAAACAAAATAAAAACAAAAAACCCCAAACAAACAAACTACCAAACTTTTTATGATTCCCCTGGTCAGGCCTAGACCCTTGAGTGGTGGAGCTTGAGGAACCCAGACTGAGCAGGTATGACCTGAGGAGCCCAGGTCATATGGCATCTTTGGGTGCTCTGAAGAGGGTAGAGATTAAGTCAGTGGAACCCATGTGAGGCACCACTGAGAGGAGCCTGAAAGATCATAATACCTTTTCTACTAGAGATTGCTAGTCAGACCTGGGGAGTGAGGAATCCATGGAACCAATACTCCTACCCCCTGCCCTTTCCTGTCCCTGCCTCTCTTGTCAGATAAGAGCTAGCCTTCATTAGCAACCAGTGTGGGACCCTAACACAGGGTCTTTATCATTCTGAGAACTAAAGCTGGGCATAAGACGCCCTAGTTATACCCCTGAATTCAGAGATAATGAAAGGGTTGGGGAACTACCCTGTGGGGGAAGATTAAGGTTTCTTGGACTTCTCAGTTGGGTGGGTAAGCTGGGGGGTGCTTAATGATGGTGTTACAGAAAATGAAATGTGATAAGATGAGGGTGACTGTTAGGGCCAGCCTGGCAAACTGAAATGAGGCTTCAGCAACCACAAGGCCACCCTTCCTGCTGTTCTGTTTTTCACTTCAGAGTCTCTTTGCTCTCTAACTGCGATTGTGGAAGACATGGAAAGCCAAAGGTCCAGAGTACAGGACTGGGGGAGGCGTGGGGCCCAAGGCACCCAGTTAATGACAGAATTGAGAAACTAGCTTCTGGGAAAGACTAAAGTGCTGGTCTGATTTAGCATGAAAGAAGCATTAGGGAGTATGTGTTGGAGGAACAGGGGAAGGGTGAAGGTAACTTACCGGCCTCTAGACAGTGGCTATTATGCCGGGGAGGTGGCAGCCAAGTAGCAGGAGGGAAGTTGAGCAGAGGAGCAGGTTTCCTCTTTTCCTAATGAGTCCAACTCTATGAACTGTCTTTGAGCCTAATTCCTTCTGGAACAATTTTCAAAACAATCCTTCTTCCTCTCACTCTTGGGGCACAAACTGAGATTTTGCCCGAAGTTGAAAACTACTTATAATTTCCTTTCAATATAATTTGCCTTTCAGGAGATGACCAGATCTAGCAGGCTTTTCCATCATTAAGGTGTTGAGCCCTGAAGTCCCAACCCACGTACCAGGTTTCCAAGGTTTTCCCAGCCAGGAGGTTACAGTGATGCCGGGTAGAAGAGGCTGGTCGATGCCCTCCCAATATACACCGCCATCACTGGTCTCAGCGACGTTGGTAAACAGTGTGTTACTCTGCACTGTGGCCATGGCATTGGGATTGGTGGTTGCAGAGGTGCCAGGAGCCACCCCAAAGAACCCATTCTCAGGGTTGATGGCCCGCAGTCGACCTGTCAGGAGGAGAAGCGAATGAAAAGAAAGGGCCAACCAGGAAAAGGCTTAATAGGGTCCTAGCCTACCCGTCCTTGCCCTGAGCTCTACCTCAGATCTGATGGGGAAAGGCTCTGTCTGGCAGGGCTGTTTAGAAAAAGGTTCCCAACTACAAAGCTCACTATAAATGTCATAAGGATTCGGTAAGAGCTAGAAGTGATAGTGTGACTGGAGGGTCCCTCACCGTCACTGTCAAACCTCATCCAGGCGATATCATCCCCCACACACTCCACTTTCCAGCCTGGCAGTGCGGGCCGCATCATGGCCAGATTTGTCTTGCCACAGGCACTGGGAAAGGCAGCTGCCACATAGTGCTTCTTCCCTGCAGGGTTGGTGACACCCAGGATCTGTATGTTGGGGACAAAGAGAACAGGAGGTCACTGAAGGTTAGGATGTGCTATGTGTAAAGAAGGACAGTTAGGGATTCACATGGGGTGCCACTGTTTATTCATGAAGCAGATGAACTGCTTTGCCACCAGGCCCAAGTTAGCAACATTTAGCAGCATGGGGCAAAAAGTCAGTTTCTGGGAGGGTCCCTGACCAGCAGTATGGCATCTGGCAGGAAGGAGGCAAAGGTGAGGCAATTGGCCACCCCTGACCCACCCTCCACAGCTGCCCAGTTCCTCCCCAGGCCCTCACCAGCATGTGCTCCGCCAGCCAGCCCTCATCTCTGGCCAGGCGAGAGGCGATGCGCAGGGCAAAGCACTTCTTGCCCAGCAAGGAGTTGCCACCATAGCCGCTGCCGAAGGAGACGATCTCCCGCTGGTCAGGCACATGGCCAATCAGGGTTTTCTCTGGGTTGCAAGGCCACTGGCTCACGGGTTCCCCTGGGGACAATGGGGTCATGCTGGCAGTGGCATCAGGAACTGGGGTGTCAGGGGCCAACGGGATCAAGGATTGGCAGAAGAGATACTTGGGAGCAGTGGCAGTTGGCAGAAGTGGCTAAAGCACTCCTCTGCCTTTTGATACCAGTTAGCTCCCATGCCTCTATTAGACACAAAGACTGACTTTTCTCAGTCTTGCGCAAACTGTTCTCCAAACATGCTCACTCTCAGCCCACAGTACTTCCTGGGATTTGGGCTTCAGCTTTCACAGGATACAGGCTCATAGCATCTGTACAATTTGCAGTTCCCTCTGAGTGCAAGAAGGCTTCTCAGTCCTCCCCTGGGCACTCACCTTGCCCAGTCAGAGGCTGGCCAACAGAGTGAAGGCACTTGACAAAGTCCCCATCTCCCAGGGCCTGAAGCACAGGCGTCCCCAGCCGAGTCATAATACGCATGCTTGCTACCACGTAGGCTGAGTCAGTGAGCTGTACTCCGATGCGGGACAGTGGTGAGCCCACAGGACCCATGCTGAATGGGAGCACGTACATGGTGCGGCCTGAGGAGCAAAGTGTCACCCAAATGAAGGGCTCCAAAAGGGTCATACCTTCAGTGCCCCTGCCCCTGCATCCCTGCCCTGGTTACCCCGCATGCAGCCTGGGAACCTCTCATCCATAGCTCGCTGGAACTCAGCTGGGGACATCCAGTTTCCCAGCTGTCCACGGGCCCCCCCAGCTGGCAGGGGCACCGTGTCCCGCTGAGAAGGAGTGACAATCACTGTCTTGCTCTCTACTCGTGCCACGTCCTGGGGGTCTGTGCGGGCCAGCCAGCTGGAGGAGAGGGGATTGTCAAAAAGATGGTAGCCAGCAGGTCTCTTTCATCCCCAGGCCCACTTTTTAAAGTTCATTTTTAATTCTAGTTATTCTGTTTATATCATATCAGCTTCATTTAACATGAAAATCTCAGTTCCTGAAAGCTTCCATTCTTACTCATTCCACTAGGATGGTCTAGTTAAATATGAGTCCATCTTGGTAACCCCAAAAACGTCCTCTTTCCAAACTGTGCACATCTGGTAGATGGCTGGGCTCAGGGCTTACCAGTTATCATACTTGGGGAGCTTTCGAATGAGACCTTGCTGTTCTAGCAGGGTCAGGGTGGCAGTGTTCTCAGCCTCAGTCCCGTCACAGATATGGATGGCCTCTGGCTGGCAGAGGTGGGCACTGCGCTCCACAAAGTCCCGAACTCCAGCAGGCAGCTGGCCCAGATCTCCACTGAGTACACGCAGGGTCTGGATGCTGCGGCATGATGACCAGCACCAGGGGTTCAAACCCTGCCAGCTAAGCCTGGAGAAAAGAAACAAACAGGGAGGCGATTAGGCAGTTGCTATCATGGAGCACAGACAAATGATGGTGGTAGTGTGAACAGGATGCCTGAGCTTCTTCGGAAAGTGCTAAAGCATGTCCAGGTACAGGTACTGTTAGAGCAGGGTGGAGTTGGTGCGTGGGATGGGATCAGGGTGCATGCATCCTGTGGTCTTTTGGGACTTAATGAGGGTGTCCTGGTCAGCAAGAGTCAAATGAGCATAATGGGGCCCATCTGGCTGTGGAAGTATACATATAGGCACATTGATATTTTTGCAAGTGAAATCCATGCCTATATTTCACTATGCCTGGTGTGTTTAGATGAACATATACTCTTGGGCTCAAGTGTCAAGAAACTGCTTGGTTTTAAAAGCTTCGTGCATTTGCTATTTAAAGCCTCATTTGTGTTTTTTCTATTCACAAGTACAGTTTTATACATTAAAAGGGCAGCTGTTTTTATTTTCTCTTCTGGTATGAATGCTGTAGGTCTGCGAAAGCCTCAATAGTGCTCATCCAGTGCCAACTTTCTAGATTAGGGCTCTTGCACAAAGATGGGGCTGGATGTTGGGGTTCCAGGCACTAGATCTGCTACTACTCGCATGGGTCAGGGCTTGCATAAAAATTTTTCTCTAGGTAGATGCTTTTGAACTCTGTGAAAGGGCAGTAGGGAATGAATATTACTGGCAGGATTCATGCCTTGATTCCTAGCAGGAAAGGGTCCCCATACTGTCTGTTTTGTCTCTTGGACAGAGTGGCAGGGTCTGCTCTGATTGGCCTGGACCCAGGGTAGAATGACCCAGAGAGGCCAAAGACCAAAAGAGATTAATTACCCTTCTCATATGCCACAGCATTACCCCTCCGAAGCCCAGATAGCAGGGCGGGGGAGCATATGTTTGCCATGGCTTGCTTTCTTTTTTAATGTATGTATTGCAGAAGTAAGCAGCCACAGTTTGCTTTCTTATACCCCACATGGCTAGAGAGCTTTGGGTGTCGTTGGTAGGGTGGAACATCAGACTAGAAAAAGCCCAGACTCAGAGGCCATAAATCTGGGGAAGGGAGACCATGGATGTGAGTGCTTGGGCCTCTCTGGGGTGAGACCCGAGGTAGTTTCCAAGATCAGAACAGGATAGATGCCCAGTGTGGCCCAGAGGCAGGGAAGAAGGGCTCCTGGGATTTGAGTCTGTTCTTATCGGGAGAGTTTTCCCTAGGTCTAGTTTCAAAGGCACAGTCTTGAGGGCTGTGTCCAGAGCTTGGATCACTGCTAAGTCCCCACACCCACCTTTAGTAGCCCAGGTAGAATTTTCTTTCTATCCTTTAGAGACCACTCACGTAGTCTGGCCAAATAGAACAGGCTGTGGGACAGAGATCAGGTCAAGACACTGGAATAAAAGCTGCGGGAGGGGGGCGACAGACCAGAGGAGGCTGTAGGCGAGGACTGACAGGTAGGCCAAGTCTGGAGATTCGGGAGGAAGCAGAGGAAGAAGTCAGCCACATATAAATGGAAAGCAACGGTTTCCTACTCCCATCTAACTCCCTCTCCCCTGGCCTCTGGGTCCCTCAGGCTGCGCTGGGCTCGTTGCCAGGTTCCAGTTGGGGTTAGGCCGAGAAAGGATGTTTACCTTTTACCTTGTGTAAGGATCTCTGAGCTTAGAGCCCCAGGGGAGCATGACCCATGGGTTCTGGGCCCAACGGCTTTTCATGGCAACCCAGGGGGGAGGCTAAGACCGCGTCAGGGGTCTGAAAGCCTCAGGTCCGGGAAGAAGAGACGGATGTGAGGAGACTCAGGCCGGCCGGCGGGCGAGCGCGAAGGTGGAGGAAGTCCTGAGAGCCGCACACAGCGCGGCGCGAGCAGACAGGCGAGGTAGGAGGGGGAGGAGCGGGCGGCAAAGAGGAGACCTTGTGCTACGTGCACGGTCCGTGAGGTCCGGATGGGCACGATCGCCCGTCTCTCTCCTCTTAGGATGGGAAACCAGGCAGAGCCAGCCCCGAGGGCGCACGCACGGCGGAAAGAGCGGGGGGCCCCGTGTTGGGGGTCACTCACCGCAGGCCGGGGCGGTACACAGCAGCCATGGCACCTGAGTGGGGGCTGCGGGGCGGCCACGGGAACCGAGCAGTGAGCAGAGTCGGGAGGTAAGGAAGGCGGGGGAGCCGAGCCTGGGCTGGAGGCGCTTAAAAAGCAGGCTGGCAGGCAGGCTCGGGGGCGGAACCCCGCGGAGTCGTCTCCGCCCGTCCCGGGCGCCACACCCCTGCTCTGCACCGCCCCGCCCCAGAGCTTCTGCCTAACCCCCAAACTCATTGGAGGCAAAGGGTACGCTCCCGGGCTCGCCCAGGCGGCGGCCGGCCCGCTGCGGGCCCGCCCTCAGCTCCGCCACGCTGCCATGCACATGATGTAACTTTGAGGACTCTTGCTCCGGGAGATAGCGACGGAGAGTCACAGAGCGGCAAAGCAGCTGAAAATGAAGGGTGAGGCCAGCGGCTGGAGCCCTAGTGGTTTTAAGCTTGGGGGATGAACACTGCCTTTTTAGTTCTCAGGAACTGGGCCCTCCCAACCTCAGGCCGTGCTGTTCTCCCACATCCCGACTCTGGGATCCTCTTAGTCTTCAATTCCGAAAAACCCTTGTCTCTCTCTCTCTCTCTCTCTTTTTTTTGGCTAGAATTACTTTCTGCCTTTCTATGAAATGATGCGGGTCTCTCCACCCCAGGGACTCTTTTGGTCTTCTAATCTGGACATTTTCTCTACACTCTCCAGAGGAACTCTGCCCCCACCCAGCCACTACCATAAAATCCTTGAATTTCTCAAGCTGCTTCTCCATTTTGACACTTGTCTCAACTTGAGGCCGCTGGTTATCTACCATTCCAAATATCTCAGGACCTCAAACTCTGCATATTCGTAGGGGTGGGCATCCGCTTAGCATTTTCTGTCCCTTCTGGTAGCATGACCCTGATTTCTTTCTTTTCTTTTTTTTTTTTTTTTTTTTTTTTTTTTTTTTTTTTTTTTTTGGTCTTTTTCTTTTTTTTATCGGTACCGGGGATCAAACTCACGATTGCTTGCTTGCAAGGCAGGTGCTTATGCCGCTGAGCTAAATCCCCAGCCCCATGACCCTGATTTCTTCCAGGGAGCTATTACCTCTGTCTGGGTAGTCAGGTCAGTCTGGCCTCTTCTTGGAGTAGGCTACAGCTTGACCAGGCTGTGTTCTTTGCTGTGGTCACAGCAATCAGGAATGTTCAGATATGGACATGAGGGCCCAGTTTGAGACTTTTCCATAAACTCTGGAAATGAGTCTTCTGAGGGTGTGGTTAAGCTGATAGACCATAATAAGCTTGGCTCTGCAAATCAGGAACCTGGCTGAGACAGCAGGAGGAAGCAGAGCAAAGGAATGGAGCATAATGGATTCCTGATTTAAGTTATGGGAATGAATAAATTTACTCTCTAACGCAAGCTAATTGTAAGTGGATTTCTGCCACTCACAACAGAAATAACCTAGGGGGCTGGGTTATTGCTCAGAGGCACAGCTCCTGCCTGGCAAGCATAAGGTTCTGAGTTCAAGTCTCCATATCAAAAATAAATAAATGCATAAGAAATCATCTTGGTTCGCAAATATGTCTGAGTCCTATCCTGGAACAAAGTGACTAAAAGAGAGCTGGCCACTGGCCATGGGCTTGCGTCTGGTCCCCAACTCTTCTCACTCAGAGTCTACTCTGCACTTTATTCTTTCATACATTTGTATCTCTCCTCACTAGTTCCTGTATCCAAACTTTGTTCCATTCTGCTGCCTCTTGGCCACTTTCTGGGCCTAAGGGTATATATGCTGTTGGCGGCATGGTGAACCTTCTATCATCTTGTTCATCATCCTGCACCTGCTTCTATGATTTGTGACTCCCTACCTCTGTGAATGATACCACCATCTAGTCATCTGCCCAGAAGGAATGGGAATATCTATTTATCTGTCATTTTGTTTTTTGAGACAGGCTCTCACTATGTAGTTCAGGCTGTTTTTGAACTCAATGTGCAGCCCAGGCTGGCCTCAGTCTCAGGGGGATCCTCATGTCTCAGCCTCCTGAGTGTTGTTGGGATTATAGGCATGTACTACACGCCCAGCTATAACTCTATTATTTTCTTATCAGAGGTCAGAACCTTTGGCTTTGTTGTTTACAATGATCTCTCAAATCTGGGTCTGACCCCAATGCTTATTGCCTTAGCCCAGAGTTTATCTCTCACCTGAATGCAATTAATGGCTTCTAAGACACTTCTTGTACCATGTATCTCCTGTCTGTCTACAAAGCTACCTCCCTTCTGTGCTATAAAAGTTCAATTTGGATAAAAGAGAGAGAGAGATAATATTTATGGCTTAAGCAGTAGGTATTAAGCTGTATAATAGCAGCTGAATGTACATGATCTCATTCTGTTTCACAATAACTCTTTTATAGGTATGGACACCGAAGCTTTGAGAAGTTCAATTATTTGCTCAAAGTTACAGATCTGGTGGTCAGGTCACATGGAATCTGAATGTAAGTCTTCCTGACCTTTTACTCTACCAGCACCCTTCCCCCACAAATCTATATTCTACCTTTATCATTTTAAAAATTTAGATCATACAACTGGAGTTAATATTTTATTTATTTATTTATTTTTTGAGGTAGGGTCTCACAATGTACTCTAATTCACAATGTAGCTCAGGCTGGTTTTGAAGTTGCAGTGATCCTCCTGCCTCAGCCTCTGAAGCCTTTCCTAACATGTGGAATTTGCTATTCTTTATAATCTGACTTCTGTTTATCCAGCATTACCATTTTTATCTCCTATCTGTCTTTTTTTCTTTTACATTGAGAGGACCCACATTTTAGTTGTTTTTATCCTACCTCTTAGCAGTTATGTGAACTAAAATAGTTACTTAGTAAATGTTAGTAGAATGAAAAACTAATGACCCCATGTTTCTGAATCCTTCTTCCCACCATTACTTTCTTCTTTGGCTTTAGAGAGACTGAGCAGGGTACCCCTGTGAGACTTTCCCTACACTGATGATTTCCCCTTATCTGCCACCCTGTTCAGTTGTTCAGTTCTTTCCCTACTCCCCAGTCAGATGCAGTAGCTGGACCAGCGTCTGGGGAGTGCCACCAGGGGGCGGGTGTGACCAGCCTTGCCTTGGTCTGTGGTTTCTCTTGTTTTTGGGTTCATTCCTTCGTGTTTCACAGACCTCTGCAATGGATATGCTGGTGCACTGGCCAGATCCCACTGTAGAATGTGGTCCTTACTGTCTCTGCAGCTGATTATTGGCTGAGCCCAGTAGCTGCTTATCTGGGAGGGGATACATTTCAAAACCCCCAGTGGATGCCTGAAACCATAGTTAATGCTTAACCATGTATACCTGGAGATAATCAATATATGAATATATATATTTTTCCTAAACATACATACCTATGATGAAGTTGAGTTTATAAATAGGCACAGAAGGAAAATAATAACAACAGAATAATTATAATAATATATCACAATAAAAGTTATGTGAATGTGGTCTCTGTTCCTCAAAATATCTCATTCCTCTCTCTCTGTCTCTCTCTTTCTTTCTCTCTTCCTTTCTTCTTCCTTCTCTTCTTTTTTTTTCCAGTAATGAAGATTGGTAGGCAAGTGCTTTGCCATGGAGCTCTATCTCCAATCCCTTAGCCTTCTTAAGATGATGTGAAATGATAGATGCTTACTTGATAAGGTGAAGTGAGGCACTGTGATGGATACATTATTAAGCTGCTGTTGGTCTGAGGACATGTTAGAAGTAGGATCATCTGACAGCATCATTACTCCTATTTTTTTTTTTTTGAGACAAGATCTTGCAATGCAGTTCAGGCTGGGCTTGAACCCACTATATAGTTCAGGTTGACCTTGAACTTTGGCAATCCTCCTGCCTCATCCTCTTAAGTGCTGTGATTATACGTGTGTGCCATCATACGTGGTTTAACATCACTACCCTTGTACTTGTGGCCAGTATTAAGTGAAATAGGGTTACATGAATGCAAGAAGTGTGATGCCACGATATTCATCTGATAATGGAGACAGGTGCTAAGTAACTAGTGGGCAGGTACATACATAGTCTGGATTCACTGGACTAGGGGATGATTCATGTCCTGGGTTGAACAAGGTGAGAAGGTGTGAAATTTCATCCTACTATTCAGAACAGCATGCAATTTAAAACACATGAATTATTTTTGGCATTCACCATTTAATATTTTTAGGTCATAGTTGGTCACAGATAACTGAAGCCACAAAAGGTGGAACTCCAGATAAGAGAGAACTGTCATTTCTCCTTGACCATTGCCTATGGCTCAAATGAATGGAATGTACTGTTCCGTTCCCATGGGCATGTGTGTCTAACTGGCTGGTATAGGAGTACAAAGGTACAAAGGTACTCCTATACCCTTTGCCTAAATTTGGCACAACTCTGAATGTCCATCCCAGTATTCCTATGAAATCAACTGATTGGGATTTTAATGCACTCCAAATCTCCCCTCTTTATCCAGTCCTGCTTCTCTCTTTGTTTAAAAGTCCTTTCCAATAAGCCAGTGTACACAAGTTGGCATGGGCAGATGATAGGGCCACATATTTGTGCACAGAGCTAACCAAGATGATGTCAGGGTTAGGAAAAGATGTCTCAGCTGAGGGTCAGTGGTCAGAAGCTGCCTCTCCTCACAGCATCATATTCTGGTGCATGTGTGAATTTTTTACATCCCCAAACTCAACCCCCAAACTGACTCTGATTCCACTCACCCTCCCAAGTGCAAAGTGCTGAAAATGATCATTTTAAATACAAATCTAAACACATCATATCTTTCCTGGCACACTGAAGTAGAACATTACTGATGTACTTTTTACCTTTTTTGGCACTGGGACTCAAACTCATGGCCTTGCGTTTGCCAGGCAGGTGCTGTACCACTGAGCTACATCCTCAGTCTTTTTTTCTTTTTCTTTGGAGGCAAGGCCTAACTATGTAGATCAGGTTGACCTTGAACTCACTATTTTATATGTAGCCTATACTATCCTCAAACTCATAGCAATCCTCCTACCTCAGCATCTGCGTGTTAGGACTACAGGTGTGTACCACCATACCCAGCCTCACTGATTTTGGGATAAAGCCCTAATCCTTGGCATGGTCCACTAGGTTTGACATGATCCACCAGGTTTGGCATGGTCTGACTCCTGCTGACTGCTCCAACCTCATCTGTCAGCATTTTCCCCACCTTACTTGCTTTCTACTTTCTGGCTTCCTTTTTTTGTTTGTTTGTTTTTAGGTTCCATGAACATGTATGCTTCTTTCCTGCCTCTGGTCCTGATTACTCTATTTCCCCGAAAATAAGATTGTGTCTTATATTAATTTTTACTCCAAAAGACTTAATAGATTTATATTTAAGAGATGTCTTATTTTCTCATGTACCACAATCTACATTTATTCACATACAGCAGTCTACATTTATTCATGCACAAAAATCTACATTTATTCAAATACATGCCATCTTCTTCTGGAACACTGTCATAACTCTCTAAACTCTGAGTTCTAGCCTAACTTTTTTGTGACTCCGTTTCCTGTAGAACCATTGGGTCAGTCTCATATGTCCAGCAATAGAACTTTCCTTAAATGAGCACTTCTTATCCATGGAGTCTGCTTATAGTGCATTAGTAACACAGCTGTAAATAATTTTTTTTTTTTTGTATTTTTACTGGTACCAGGGATCGAACTCATGACCATAGGCTTGCAAGGCAGGCGCTTATGCTGCTGAGCTAAATCCCCAGCCCCTAATAATTTATTTTTGTACCAGGGGTTAAACTTAGGACTTTGCACTTGCTAGGCAGGTGTTTATGCCCCTGAGCTATATCCCCAGCCAGTAAAAGATTTTTGTCCTATGAATTCTTCATCTAAGTCACAACCTCTTGCACATAGGCTTCACAAAGTTTCCATTAAATCAAGTGTTAACTGGAGACTTATGACACAGGAGTGTCTTAACTTATGACAGTTAAGAATCATGATCCAGGGGCTGGGGATTTAGCTCAGTGGCATAAGCACCTGCCTTGCAAGCAGGCAGTCATGAGTTTGATCCCTGGTACCGATAAAAAAGAAAAAGACAAAAAAAAAAAAAAAAAAAAAAGCATGATCCAAACTTGAAAAAAGAAATCAAAGAAGATATCAGAAAATGGAAAGGTAACCCTTGCTCATAGATAGGAAGAACCAACATAGTGAAAATGGTCATACTCCCAAAATTGTTGTACAGATTTAATGCAATTCCAATCAGAATACCATTAGCATACCTCACACAATTAGAGAAAATAGTACTAAAATTTATTTTGGAAATAGAAGAGACCTAAAATAGCAAAAGCAGTTCTGAGCAACAAAAGCAAGTCAGGGGGCATCACAGTTCCTGACTTGAAATTATACTACAAAGCTACTGTGATAAAATCAGCATGGTATTGACAAAAAAGCAGACTCGAGGATCAGTGGAACAGAAATGCAACTCCTAACAAACTCAGCACCTTATCTTTGACAAAGGAGCCAAACATGTACACTGGAAGAAAGATAGCCTTTTAAAATAAGTAATATTGGACAAATGGACTTTCCATACGCCAAAGACTAAAACCAGACCCATGTTTATCACCACACATTAAACTAAAGTCAAAATGGATTGAAGACCTAAATATTAAAACAGAGATACTAAATCTACTGGAAAAGAAAATAAGTAGAAAACTTGAAGACATATGTGTAGGCAGGTACTTCATGAACAAAACCTAGACTGCACAGGAAACACTACAAAGAGTAAACAAATGTGATGTAACCCTATTAAAAAGCTTTTTTTTTGGTCTCTTTCCTTTTTATCAGTACCAGGGAATGAACTCACGACTGCCTGCTTGCAAGGCAGGCGCTTATGCCGCTGAGCTAAATCCCCAGCCCTTATTAAAAAGCTTTTGCACAGCAAGAGAGATCACCAACCAAGTGAAGAGACAACCCATAGAGTGGAAAATAATTATAGCCAGCTATTCTTCAGGCAAAGAACTTTTATCTAAAATATAGAAAGGATTGGAAAGAACCATATTCCCCAAATTCAAAGACCCAGTCCAAAAATGGGCATCTGAAATGAATACACACTTCTCAGATGAAGAAATACAAACTGCAAATAACTGCCTGAAGAAATATTCAGCATCACTGGCCATTCAAGAGATGCAAATTAAAACAACACTGAGTTTCCATCTCCAGAAAAAATGGCTATCATCAAGAAATCAACCAATAACAGATGCTGGTGGGGCTATGGGAGGAAAAGGAACCCTTCTCCACTATTAGTGGGAGTGTAGACTGGTACAACCATTGTGGAAATTGGCCTGGATATTCCTCAAGAAACTAGGATTAGAGATCTCTTTTGAGCCAGCTATTCCCCTTCTGGGTATCTTCTCAGAAGAATTAAAAACATCACTCACGTTTATGGTAGCTACAACTTGGAAACAACCCAAATGCCCATTAACTGAGGAATGGATAAAAAAGATGTGGTATTTTTATACAATGGATAATTACTCAGCCATAAAGAAGGATAAACTTGACGCTTTTATAGCTAAATGGATGCAACTTGAGGCCAGATTCATAAGTGAAATAAATCAGACTTGCATGTGTAAACATCATATTGTCTTCCCAGTGTGAGAAACTGAAAGAGTAAATAAGATACAACAGGTACACTAGATATTGTGAAATGGGAGGAAACTGTTCAAAAGGAAAGAGAAACTGGGATGGGACAAAGGAGAAAAGAAAGAAGGCAACAGGAAAAAAAATATATATATACACAAGACAGTTAAGATAGTATACTGCTGATTTAGTTAATCAAAAAAAAAGTTTATGCTTATATTGTTTGATCAGGTTTTCATGCCTATATCTTGTAATCTGAGCAACTACTTTGAAGATAACAATATGCAATGTATTAACCATTGTTACTTTCCTATTACCTTGTTTTGAAATTTTGTATCATTGTTTTTTCCTCTTTAAAAAAAATAATAATGGTCCTTGCAAAAGCAACAAAAAATTTTGGCACCAAAATTCAGAAAATATTAGTTTATTTTATATGAGTGCATGAAATACATCTTTTACAACAAATGATGCATTGAATTCTGAAGATTCATATTATGAAGATTCAAGATACAACCACATCTGTTCATTGTTGTGTGCACAAGTTATTTGTGCATTGTCTCTGTACTCTGGTAATTTGTCTGTTTACATAGAGATTTTTTTTTGTTTGTTTACATAGAGATTTACCTCTCATCCAAAGGTACCTACTAGGATATTTATAAATATTTAATTATAATTTATGTTACAATTTAAGTATTAATATCAATAATATTGTTTATAGTTAACTATATGTAGCATTATTATTTTGTAATTTTTTTTATTGGTACCAGGGATCGAACTCACAAATGAGTACTTGCAAGGCAGAAGCTTACGCTGCTGAGCTAAATCCCCAGCCCCTATTTTATAATTTAATATGTCCATTGTGTATTGCAATGGACATATTAAATGCATCCATCTGACTGACAGTATTAACTGGGGCTTATTTTAGTGGTAGGGCTTATGTTGGAAGCATCCTGAAAAAATCATACTAGGACTTGTTTTCCAGTTAAGTCTTATTTTCAGGGAAATGTGGTATAATGGTCCTCCTCCATTCTAGAATCCCTACCTTGTGCATGGTCACTTTTTATTTACCTGACTTGTTTCAGTTTATTGTGACTTCCTTTGACAACCTGTCCCTGAAACACTACACTCTGTGGCCCAGCTCCTTGTATTAGAAGATGAAGTCTTCATGATGTAAAATCTCAGAGCACCTTGTCCTTCTGTTTCATAGCACTCATTTCAGTTAAAAGGATTTGTTTGTGCCTAGAGTTCCAGCTCCTTAGAAAGCTGAGGCAGGATGATTGCTTGAGCCCAGGAGTTTGTGGCCAGCCTGACAATCTGTCTGTTGCCTTTTCTTCTATCACTTTTGTTCCTCTAGGCTCTTGTTTCTATACACCTTTCCTGTTGGTCTTCACTCCCTTCTTGGACCTCTCCTGGAAGCCTATCTGTCTTTCAGTTCTCCATGGCCCTTTGCTTATCTCTTCTGTCTGCTGGTGTCCTCTGTCTCTTTCAGGGTGATCCCTGTGGGGCGCCTGACTTGTTCTGTCCTCTATCTGAGAACTGCACATATCTCTTCCTTGTCCAGTCTGCTCGGCTCTCTGTCCTGTCATTCTTGGTGTTCACTCTGGCTTCATCTTTTTCATCCCTATTTCTCTGTTCTCAGATTTCCTCCAGCCTTTCAGTCCCATGATCTGTTTTTCATCCTCCAAGCAACCGCCCCCACCCCAACCTTGGTGATGGGCTCTGCTTCCTCATCCCCACAGGCTGGCACAGCCTCTCCTCTTGTGCCTTTGGTCTCCTCCACTCTAGTCTGAGTCCAGCCCTCAGTCCCCCAGCTCCTTTCTCTGGTTACCAGTGCCTCGTCTGAATTCTAAACGGCTCAGCTCTCCTGAGCTTGTTTAGTCTGACTCTGTTAGCCCCTTAGCAGCTTAGCCCTTCCACCTCTCCTTGAGCCCTCCAGTAAACAAGAGGCTCAGGGCAGATCTGACAGCTGCTGGGTGGGGGCGAGTGTCTGGCCAGGCCAGAGCAGGCATGAAAAGGAGCTGCTTCTACATCTATTCCTTTGTTCAGGGGAATTTTAGGATTTCTTTCCTGGGTGTCCATCTTACAGCCATTGTCTATCGACATGTGTATGGGGTTCCCTGTCTCCATGATCCCTATTTTCCATTTTGTGGCTGGTTCCCAAGCCTTGATTTTTGGCCTTTTCTGAGAAAACAGCCCTAGATCCAGGCAGTCACACAGAGATGCCTTTCTATGTGAATGATGAAGGCGGACTCTGCTCCATCAAATGGAAGTGCAGGTGTGGAAAGAGAGGGATGTTGTCTGATGTAGATCTTCTCATATGTGTTAGAAAGTGTGTGCTTGGATCTTTAACATCCCTCAAAGGTTTGTGTGCTAAAGACTTAGTCCCTTTTTTTCAAATCCATTTTATTCATAGATTAAAAAAAAGAAGAAGAAAAAAATGTAAAGACTTAGTCCCTCACTCTGCATTGTTAGGAAGTGGTGGACACTTTAGGAGTTGGGAGATCTTGTCACTGGGGACATTCCCATGAAGGGGACAGTGGGATGCCAGCCTCCTCCTCTTCTTTTTTATCTCAGTCATGAGGTGATCAGCTTTACTCCAGCACATGCCCCCTGTCCATGGACCCACATAGATCATGTGATCATGGACTGGAGTGTTGAAAACTAGGAGCTGAACTGAAATTTTTCTGGGTTTATTATCTCAGGTATTTGTTATAGTAATGAAAAGCTGACTAATACAGTATGATAGGAGAGACTACACACAAACACACACAGTCATTCACACACATATGATATACCACAGGAAGTTAGGCATCTATGATTTAGTAGTTCTCAAATTTTAGTGTTTGTCAGAATTGCTGGCAGGACCTATTAAAATGCAGTTTCTATATCTCACCTCTAGAATTTCTGATACAATAGGTGTTAGGTAAAGCCAAAGAATTTCTGTCTCTACGCTAACAGGGAATGCTGGTGCTGTTGGTCTGAGGACAACATTATGAGAACCACTGTCTTAAATAATCTGCATCTACCAGCTTTTCCCTTAAATCTAAGGCTTGCAACAGGTGAAGTTTTATAACTGAGGATCACTGGGGCTGAGTGCCCAGTCTCTCTCTAAATTGGGAAGGGGGACCTGTTAGCCCAATGAGAGTGTCTGAGTGTCCTCAGAAGGTAGGGAGAAGCCTTTAACCCCTGGAGTTCTATTCTAGTACAGACTTTATTTAAACAGCTTCGGACAGGTTTAAATGTCTCCTTGGCTAATTCCTAGTATCCCTGTTCCAACTCCTGCTGGGGGATGATAGCTCTTAGAGGTGTTAGGAGATTAGGCTGGAAATATAGGTCACTCCCCAGCCATCTGGGAACTACAATGAGTGAGAGATGAAGAGAGAGGGCTAGAGATACAGGGAAAAGGTGAGACAAAGCAGAGGGCTTGTGAGGGCAACCATGAAAGTGTATCTGATGGGCTTGTGCTGATTAGATTTCAGTGTCCTTTGGTGGCCCAGAAGGAAGGAGAAGATTCCCATTTTTCTCCTAGTTCTTCTCCCAAGCTGGGCTGTCTTTCTAGGGCTGGGGTTTTAGAAGTGGGAGAGGTGAGGATTGGATGGGCAAGTCCTGGAGATTCCCCATGAGGAAAGTTGCCTATCTTTCTGTTGTGATGGTTGTAAGTGGTATAAGGCCAATCCGGGTGAAGATGGGGCAGAGGGCAAAAATGTGAAGAGGAAAGCTACTTGAAAAGAAGAAATAGAACCAAACAGGCTCGGTGAGAGTGGGTTAGGTAAGAGTGGGCTAGGAAGAGCTTGTATTTCTTGCAAACACCAAAGAGAAGTACAAAGCTTTGTGGGGTTGGGGGCCAAGAGCTTGTCTGGCTTTCATTCCCAGTCCCAGGGTTTTAGTGGTTGAGAGCTGAGGGTTGTGTCCACAGGGAGGAGTGGTGGTTGGAATCAGTGTGGCTGTGTATCGGAGAACCAAACACATATGATTTGAACCATCAGTGAGGAGCTTTGTTGGGGAAGATGCCCCCTTTTGAGGACAGAAATGCTTGTCCTCTTCTTCCTGTCCATCATTCCCAGCCCCCCTGGCTAATGAGATATGCAAATTATCTCCTGACCTCATTGGCTGAGGCCTGAGGAAAGAGATGAGCTCAGAAAGCTGGTGCCTTAAGAGTGCCCTTTGGGCTCTGTGCCCACAGCCCCCTGGTTATGAGCAGAGTAGTACCAGGCCCTGCTTGCTTCATGGGGCTTCCAGACTCTGGAGACGCTGTGCCTGTCTGGCTCTGACCCTGACCACATCATCTCTGCTGTCCCTAAAGTGAGTATGTCTGCATGCCAGGCTTCTCACCTATCACTCCTCTCACCACTGCTGTCTTCTAGCATCCTCACATTTCTGCACTCTCTGCTCTCACTCTGGCTGTTATCACACCAGAAAGATAAACAATCTTTCCCACTTACCTCTTCTTTGCAAGTCTGGTTCTCTCTGGATACCTCTGTCATCGTGGCATGGCTTCCTTCCTGCTGAGGAAGGATTCCTTCAATTGTTTTTGTTTCCAACCCATCTGTCCTCTAAAGGGTGAGGAGCTCCAGGAGGGGGGAGCTGAGACAGGAAGAGAGAGGAATGTGCTTCCTTCAACCTTTCTGGGAGAGCCTGGGCGAGTCTGAGATGTGGCTGAAAAGAGGACTACCTAGGCTAGGGCATCAAGAGGGAGCCAAAGGCTAAGCCCTGGGGATGGACACACCTTGTTCTGACCCTGCTAGCGGGTGGAGGTGTGGGAATGGGAAGCTGGATTGGATAGAGTTGGGACTTTTAGGTTGGAAAAAATCTCTGAGGCCACCTAGCCAGAAGAACATGTGCTCCACAGTTGGTAATGTAGTGGAGAGTGTTCCTTGGTGTCAGGTTTGAGACACCCCACGTTGAATGTGAACAGAAGGTTCAACTGAGTATAAATCTCTAGTTACTTTTTAGAAGTGATGTTTTGTAGAACACTGGGAGATGTTACATAGTCTAACTGCTTCACTGAATGGAAGGGGAAGTGGTTAGAAAGATGAAAGTGGTCTGCTTGAGTTTACACAATTCAGCATGTTCTAAACTGAAAGGGACAATTAATCTTGGTGAGTTCTTGTAGAAACAAGTCTTGAGGACAGATGGCAGCCACTAGTCCTGATCTTTCTAGAACTGGCTCCAGGACTCCTCCTCCCCGCTAGAAAGTCTCTTGCTCTTGTAAAAGAGACTCATTGATTGATTAATCCATAGAACAAATGTGCACTGAGGGTCTTTTATATTTAAGGCACTGTCCTGAGTGCTTGGAGACACGGTGCCATTATATCTTAAATCCACAGCATACATGCCTTCCCACCACCGTAAAATACATACAGATTCAGTCACAGTTAATTAAGCATAATTTTTTTAATTGCTTGGAAGTGGAATGGTGTCCCTTGGGATGGCAGAGCCTCTCAGCACGTCTCAGCACCGGGGGTTGGGAGCACTGCCACATTACTCTTGTTTTTCATAGATCCCAGGGGCACCCTTGGGGCAAGGGGTTGTGCTACCCTCTTCCTCCCTTAACCCTTCAGCTTCTTGTCTCCTGGCATCAGGACCCTTTGCCACCTGCAAGGCTGCCCCACTTGGAGGTGACTGGGTGGTGAACAGGGCTGCACCACTACTCTGCTTTCCCAGAGCTGTGACTCCAAGACATCTGGGCTTTGGGCTCTGAGATTGGTGAAGGGACGACAGGCCACCTCTGTGGCTACAGATTTGTTCTCTGTTTTGCAGGTACATCTCTCCCAGTACAGCCCCAAAATGGCGCTGCCCCCGAGCCCTCTGGCCATGGAATATGTTAATGACTTTGATTTGATGAAGTTTGAGGTAAAGCAGGAACCCTCCGAGGGGCGATCCGGCCCTCCCACAGCCTCACTGGGCTCCACACCTTACAGCTCAGTGCCTCCTTCACCCACCTTCAGTGAGCCGGGCATAGTGGGGGCCACCGAGGGTGCGAGGCCAGGCTTGGAGGAGCTGTACTGGTTGGCTACCCTGCAACAGCAGCTAGGGGCTGGGGAGTCACTGGGGCTGAGTCCCGATGAGGCGGTGGAGCTGCTGCAAGGTCAAGGCTCAGTCCCTATGGAGGGACCCCACAGCTACTACCCAGGGAACCCAGAGGAGACAGGAGCCCAGCATGCCCAGGTGAGTGACCAAGCAACTGGTCTGGGGGAGGCATGTTGGACAGAGAGAGAAAGGAGAGTTCCTGGAGAAGATTGTGGTCTGGGAAAAGAGGGCAAGAGCAGAGAAGGGCCTTTGAAAGAAATCAGAGATAACATTTTTTTCGCTCCAAAACGGAGATGACTAAGCTGAATCATAAAGAAGAGGAAGAAAAATAAGATTAGAAGAGGACTCAAAAGGAAAGGGTTGAGAATTACAGAGCGATTAGGAGGAAGTAAATAGGTACGTGGTGCGTGGAATGGAGCGGGGTGGAAGCTGTGGTTGAGGTTGGCCTTTTCCAAGCGCCCAACCTTCTCAGGAAGGATTGGGACTCATCCTATTAATTACAGACACAGACTGGGGCGTTGAGGACATTAGGATGTAATCCAAATCCTTTGAGGGTCACAGGGTTGCAGCCCCTGGGACTGGAGGGGCGGCGCGATGGGGCGGGTCTGTCTGGGTGCGGGTTCCGGGACTTGGAGGGCAAAGCGGTCCAGGTGTGCCATTGGCTCGCCTGCCAATGGAAGGAAGGTCTCACCGATGGGCGTGCCCAAGGGGGCGCGAGCGGTGTGGGGAGACCTGGAGTGGGGTCGCAAGGGCAACAGATTGAGTTACAGCACTGGGCGTTCGGGTAAAAGTGAGGGCCAGGTGCGGGGCGGAGCCTTCCCGAGAGCCGGCCTAGCCTGGCCTCGGGACCTCGGCGTTGACTGCTGGCTGATCCAGTGCCTGTACTGCACCTCCGCAGATGGCCGAGCGGTTTTCAGACGCGGCGCTGGTATCGATGTCTGTGCGGGAGCTCAACCGGCAGCTGCGGGGCTGCGGGCGAGACGAGGCGCTGCGGCTGAAGCAGAGGCGCCGCACGCTGAAGAACCGCGGTTACGCGCAGGCCTGTCGCTCCAAGCGGCTGCAGCAGCGGCGCGGGCTGGAGGCCGAGCGTGCCCGCCTGGCCGCACAGTTGGATGCGCTGCGGGCCGAGGTAGCTCGCCTGGCTCGTGAGCGCGATCTCTACAAGGCTCGCTGTGATCGGCTGACCTCGAGCGGTCCGGGGTCGGGGGATCACACCCATCTCTTTCTCTAAGTTTCTGGGGTAGGGGGCGTGGGGTGTGGAAGTGGTTGAGAGTAGGAGTCGGCTGCACGGCTCACTTCTGGCCCCATCTGCCCCTCAGTATGATCACACAAATATCCCTAAACTTCCGGAACCCTCAAGATGCTGACCATTTTCTGGAAGAGGGGTCCCTTCTCTTGCAGACCTTGCACAGATAACCACCTATGGAACCCTCCAGGGGCCAGGGCTCTGCAGGCACGAAGGGTGGCGATGTGGACGACAGCCTCATGGCACAGTGAATGGGAGGGAAGGGACTGGTGCTGCTCTTCTCTCAGTTTAGTTCTTAATTAAAGGTTTTCAATTCCAGTGCATTAAGGGTGTAATTAGCAATGAGCTGTATTTTTCCCTCCATGGTTTGTAACCTCCGTAGCAAGACAAAACACTTAGGAATGCTACCCACGATGCATTTTCCTACTCAATCCACTGGTCTTCAGGGCCAGCAGCAGCATAGGTCTGAGGAGTGAGCCCCAGGTGTGGGGTGATGTCAGCTAGGAGTCAAGCCTTGGCACTGTCCCGAATCTGCCACGGGATCCCACTGTCACCTTGAGCAAATCAATTGCTCTCTGGCCTCAGTTACTTCATCTAATCCTCATTTGGGTTGGATGACTTCTGACACCTTTTCAGTTCTGGCATCTCCCCAGTGTGTGAGTTCCAATGATCACCCAAGACAAACCTCATCAAAGGGACGTCCTGTCCTGCTCCAGTTTCTTGGCCACAGCCGCAGCTGTGAATAAACATCCCAGGGGACCAGCATTCCCCTGCAGTCACACACAATGGGTCTGTGCAGTTCCCCCTAGGCTACCTCAGGCTTCAGCCCTGCAAGCGGGTACCCCTGCTACCTCCTGTCTCCGAGGGCTTCAGTAAGACTTCGGAGGATGACAGGAGCTGAGTGCAGCTTTTGTCAATTAAATTTGAAATCCAGGCAGAACTCTAATGCTATTGGCTAAATGTTCTTGCAATTTTAAAAAAAAGTCCATTTTCTATCCCTGCTTCAGACTGCTGTTTTGTATTTCTGTGTGTAGGGGAGGGGATATTCACTTGGTATGGTCTCAGTTCTGGATGGCCAATGAAAATGGGGTGGAGGGGAGTGGGGATTGGTCCAGATAGAGCCTCTCCTCTCCATTACTAGCACAAAACCCAAGAGCAGGAGCAAGGCCTGCCTGTGGCTATCACGGTCTCACTGTTGCCATGGTAACCCAGCCCACCAGTTCAGCAGCAGAAGGGGAGGGCAGGTGGGGTCTCTGGGCAGAGCAGAGGCGTACCTCACCAGCCACTGCTGTCCATCCTTTAAGGGACATAATAAATGAGAGAAATGGTGGGGCATGGGGGAAGTGGCTCACATATGTCTCTCTTCCTTTCTGCCCCTTCTATCCGCCTCCTTCCCAGCTGTCTCTTCTCTTCCCATCACAGTTCTGTTCCCTTCTCCTCTCTCCTCTAGTCCAGCTCATCCCTCCTCCACTCAGGAGCCTGCAACAGGAATCCTCTCAAAGTGAAGGGTTGGGACAGAGAGGGTCCCTTCAGGAGTACAGCTCTTCCATTCCTCTGTATTTCACAGGTATCTTTGCCCACTCTTGAGAGCTTCAGTCCAGAACCTTTGCTTTTCTTGTAAGCCTACCTGCATGGCACACAAGGGCGGAGACATCTATCCACAGACGCCTGTGCACAGAACTAGGCCACATATACGTACAGCTGGCTCTCAAAATAATATACTTGAGTCACATGGATAGACATCAAACAAAGGTTGCACACTGTAGTGATGATAAGTGTGGATGCTTGGGCTCAAGTTCTGTGAGTTCTCTGATCATGAGTGAGTTAAAAATCAAGATTTGCTTTGTGGGAAAAATAGGGAAAATAAATGCTAATTGTCTGGTGAGTATGCGTGCATTTAAAGAAGCGAAGTTTGATAGATGCTAAAGAATAATCTTTGTGGTTGCCACAATGGGCAGCTCAGAGTGCACAGCTAGGTTTCCTGAACCACTGTGGTTCACAGACAGTCAGGGATGTGTGGTGCATGAACTCATACACATTGACACATTTAGGGAAATCAGGTTGAGCAGACCTAAATGTCCCTCTGTATTCCTAATTCATTAGCAGACCTGCTGTTCTCCTCCCCTCCCCAATACCCCTTTTTGGCCAGCCCCACAGCTGTGTGGGGGCAGTGGTTCAACCCTTGGGGAACTCAGTGGGGCTTTTCTGGAGACAGCTGTAAGAGAGCTTCATTCTGCCCTCTTGACAACCCCTCATTACTCCCCTAACTCCTGTTATTAATCCCCATGGTGCCTGGATCCCCCTTAGGCTTGGGAGGCAAGAGTGGAGACTCTTTAGATCCTACTGACACATAGTTGGAATAAGATTACAGAGACAGATGCCTTCCTGGAGGTCTGGGTCGGATTTCAAAAGGTACAGTCCCTCATCTCCTATGGTGCCCATGGGTGCTACAAACTGCCCCTTGGGCACCCAAAGCATGATGAGTAGAGGCTGAAGTGCTAGGAGTGGTTTGCTTTATTAATAACCAGAAAGTCAGATTACTGAAGGAAGTCACTGAGGGGCCACAGATTGGAGGGACGTGGGGCTAGGAGAGATGGAGGCAGGGCCCACATCTCACTTCCAGGACTCTGGGGATACAGCTGCAAGAGGCAGAGGCACTAGTCACTTGAGTCACAAAAGTCAGGACAGGCACCTGGCAGAGGTACAATAACCATGAACACACCCTCATCTACACTACACACAGCCCAGCTAGGATCCTCAGAAGTCCCACTTCGCACCAGCTCTCTGTCCACCCCTTTGAATGCAGAAGACTCACTGAGAGGTTGAAGGAGTGTCCTGGGTCCAGTGCAAGGTAGTCAAGGGCTAGGACTGGGAGTTGTGCCTGGTGTGCAGGGCCTGGGAGCTCCAGGGCTGATTCCCTGGCTAGCATAGTACTCCACCACCTGCCGGGGCACCTCAGCCAGGACACACTTAGCCAGGGCAGAGGGGGCAGCCTGTGGATCGGGGAAGAGATGAGATTAGGGGCAGAAGGGCAGGAGAAGAGGGAGGGGTGGGGCTTCAAGGTGACCCAATGGGCTTCAGAATGGTTTGGAGGATGCCATGAGAGAGAGAGAGGATTGGGAGCATGATATGACATTTCTTCCGGGAAGGATAGAGAGCACTTACATCCTTAAAGTCCCGGAAGGGCACAAATTGGACGATATCTCGGGCCGCGGGCACCCCTTGGGGGCAGCGCAAGGGGCCATCATCACCATCCAGCAGCCGCATGTCAGAGAAGTCAGCATTGCCCACACCCACGATGATGATGGACATGGGCAGGCGGGAGGCACGCACGATCGCCGTGCGGGTTTCGGCCATGTCGCTTACCACGCCGTCGGTGAGCACCAGCAGCACCGAGTATTTCTGAGGGCAGGCAGAAGGAGAAAGGGCTGCCTCTGTGTGCCAGCGCATAAAACTGAGCCCAGGTCCAAACCCGAGGGGACACAGCGCAGTGCCTGGTTGTGTTTTGTGTCCTCACCGTGGCTTGGCCCGTGCTCTGCTCACGCTGTGCTGGCCCAGCCACACGATTGATAATGGGGGCCACATTGGTAGGGCCATAGAGCTGGATCTGGGGCAAGCAACGGCGGTAGGAGGTGATGACCCCTGAGATCTCTGTGGGCAAAGAACAGAGATGTGGTTGTTAGAGACTGGACAATACTGTGCACCCTCAATGTTCAGTAAGCAGGAAGATCACATGGTCCCAAGGCTGTAAGAATTGGGTGAGCAGGCCACGAAGCTGAAAGTCAGACCAGATGCATAGGTGGGAGGGACTGGGAGCTGGACACATGGGAATAGAGTCTGGATGGGATGTCCAGGTCTGAGCAACAAGTAGCCAAGCAGGCTGGTGGGATTCCCACAGCCTACCTTCGCATTCAGGGTTTTCTGGGTCAAAGTTGATAGCGAAGTCGTGTGACACCTGTGTGGGAAGTTGAGCACAGTGAGGGCATGGCTCTCCTTCTTGCCTGACCTCTACTCTTCCTTTCTTCCCCACCCATCCTACCTCAAAGTTGGGTGGGATCCGAGCCCCAAAACCAAAAGCTGGGAACCGCTTATCACTGGAAAGAAGAGCAGGCTGTGGGTCTCATGGGGCAAGGACTCCCATCCTCGCCCTCCCCACCCTCTCCCACCTGTCATAGTCCTGGCAGATGCCTCCCACTGCTCGCAGGGCCTGCAGGTAGTGGTTTGGCTGTCGGGGGCTGAGGCAGTGTAGGGACTGGCTGCTCCTTGGGTCCCCATTGGAGGCAGTGAAGTCGATGGCCACCTGGTGGGGATGAGAGTGAGGAAATGGTCACACTGCTGCCATGAGAGTGAACAAAGAGGCTGTCCCAGAGCTAGAATCTTCTAAGGATGGAGCTTCATAAGGATGGAGCTGTGTCTGGGGAGCTCAATGTTAGCCTCTCCCGGGGTGGGGTGGGATTGTGTTCTAGCTGACTGTGTCCTACGCAGCAGTACTGACTCTGAGCTTTTCAGTTCAATATGGATTTAGCTTCTCCCTGTTTTGCCCCCATCTCCTGGGCCTTTACCGTGAAGCTGATCTGGCAGCCACCCATGATGTAATCCAGAAAGGTGTGCACCTTCTCCACCTGTCAAGAGGGAAGGGATAATGGAGGATGGGATGGTCTTCGGGACGAAACTTGGGTAGAGGCTTCTGTGGGAAAGGTAGGGGAGCTGGGTTTTTGAGGTTAAGTTGGGGTGGCAATGATTCTCAGAAACAGAGAAACTGGCCTTTGAAACAAGCAAAGGGTTGAATCTGAGAGTGTCATAGAGAGAGTAGAGGAGGTACGATTTGAGGCAAGAACTGGGATTTACCGTGCACTGGGCCAGCACTACCGACCCTGAGCTCTTGTAATTCTTCTTCTTGTCCCGATACTTGGGGTTGATACAGTCCCACTGCATCTAGACCCCAACAAACCACAGATGCAGGGTCACTGTCCTTCAGTGGCCTTTCTTGTCCCCTTTTAACAGAGCTTTCCAGAACAACCCCCCACCCCCACCCCACTCTATCGTTTGGCTGAGCCTGGGTGTGTTCCACCCTGTTCACTTCCTATTGCCTGCAGCAGTCTTTTCAATTTCACCCTCCAGATTTTCCCAGGGATCTGGTATTCTGGGGGAGGGATTTCTGTGGCACCTCCTGCCCAGGGTTTGCTGTCCCCTCTTGCATCTCTTGGAAGGTGCTGGTGAACTCGCCAATGAAGTCATGCTTGCCACTGGAGTCATAGTCGTACACCAGAAACTGAAAAAGGAGGGGAAAGTGAGATCAGCAGGGGGATACTCTTAAATGGTTCCTAAGTTGGGTGGGGGATTCAGGCCCATAGTCTTCAGGCCAAAATAGATGTCCTTACCCCACCCAGAGAGGCTACCTGCTGAATTTTGTTCTTAGGCATAGTCTGTTAGCAACTTTAGCCTTTGATAAAAAGCATACTTGTAGATAGCTTAACATTAAGCTTTGTTTGTTTGTTTGTGGGTTGTCCTGCAGTGAGAATTGCTTATGGGTGGGGGTTCCCACCCTCAGGGGAATGCTTCTGTAGGCTGTGCTTGACTGGGGCTTCACCTTGAGAGGCCGGTGGACATCACAGCTGCACAGAGAGTGCAGGGACAGGCGGAATGGCTCCCAGCTGGGGTTCAGGTTGTTTTTCACCACCTTGGAGAGGCACCATGGAGTTGGTCACCTTCTGTTTCCCTACTCTGCTGTCCCTCTTCCATCCCCTTATCTTTAGACACCAACCTCAGTCCTCCAGACCAGCTGGTCACTCTGGTCCCTGTTGGTTTTATAGATTTCCATAAAAGGGTCAGACTTGCTGAACAGATCCTGGAAACGCAAGGGAAATGGCCCATGAATCTGGCGAGGTCTACCAGGAAGGCTGGGGAGAGGAGTGGCTCTGAGGAGGATCCTTGGTCCCCAGGATATGCCTTCCATGGGAGGCCTAAGGCTCTCTAACAGGGGCCATGGGGCTGGGATTTAGAGCTTCTAACCTTGTTGTCCAGCTTTTGGGCTCTGAAGGTAAGTTGTACATAGTCGTTGGTACCAGATATTTCCTCAGCCACAATCTGCAAGGGGGACACAGTTACAGGACTCTCCTCCCCTTTCCATAGGTAGAATGGTTCTGGGCGTGATATCCCCACAGATGACCATGCAGAGGCATTGAATGCCTAGGCCAAGGGTGAGTACAGGTGACCCAGCTTACCGTGATTGTGGACTTGCCGGCAGTCTTCCCGTTCTTCAGCAGTAATGGCTTAGTGACCTTGGTTTGTGACACAATCTGTGGGTGGAGGTGGAGGGAGACCCAGCTGTAACATCCCTAACTGCCTTGGTCACGAGACATAGATGGGACAGAAGAATAAGTGCTCTCCAAGTGTCCCCATGTTGGCCCTTTGACTGGGTTAGGGTGGGACTTAATTTCTACAGCAGCCTTAAGAGAGGAGCACAGCCTTAAGAGGGAGGCTCAGAGGTAGAGTGCCAATTTAGCATGCATCAGGCCATGATTTCAACCCCCAGCACCACCAAACAAGAAAAATAAATAAAAAAAATAAAGAGAACAAAAGAAGGAGACACTGTAACATTCCCCCATCTCACCGTTTTTTAGATGCAGAAACCAACATGCAGAGAGTTAAATGTCTTGCCTAAGGCTCCACAACCAGGGAATAGCACAATGATATCCAGGCTTAGGCTGAATTCGCTTGGGAGCTCATGCTCGCTCTTATTTTAGGTTCCAGAAGTAAAAGGTGACAAAGATGGGGTGGGTGAGCTGGAATGCAGACCTGGCCCAAGGTGCACTCTGTAGAGCCAAGGAAGGTGTCGCTGCTAGGGCTGGTGGCTCCATCCTCAGCATCAAACACGTGAAATTGCAAGGGCTGCTTCTCTTCAAAAAAGTACTCGAGGGCTAGCGCCCGGGAGAAGACGGGGCTAGAACAGGACCGAAGCACCTCCGTGCGTTCCACCTGTGGCAGAAGCAGTGACGGCCTTCAGCAAGCAGAGGCCGCTTTACCCTGCCCAGGTCCTGCCAGCCTGCCTTCAGGCTCTGCACTCCCAACAACTAGCTCTTCTCTGCCTAGGCCGGTCCCTGAGCTCAGAGTGCTGCTGGGCCCCTAGATTCACAGCCCTCTGGGGCTCTAGGCCTTTGAAAGCTATCTCTCTGCCTCTGGGGCACTCTCAGGGCCCTCTGGGACCCTGTGTGCTTTCAACTGTAAAATGGGTTGGGTTTGTAACAATGACATGATTGTCTTATGGTTATCCATGTGGCCTAGCAAAGGTCTCTGGAGTTTGCACATTCTCCTACCACCTTCCTTTGTTCTCAGGCTTAACCCAGGAGTAAATTCAGAAAAAACTCATCTTCTCTCACCTCTACCCACTGCTCCTCAGAGTACAGCTTGAGCAGCACACAGGGGTGGGGCTTGGCGAGTGTGTCTCTGTCCAGGAGGCCATGGCAGGATACCCGTAGCTCTACCCTGGAGGCCCCCAACGTCATGGTTGGGGGCTCAGGCACCCATCCCATCTCAGGATCCGACATGTCACTGTAGGGGAGAGTAGAAGGCTTGGACACTGTTTTCTGGGGGCCGTGGGCCTTACCATCTTGCCCTTTTTTCTCTGAGGCCCTGGGGTCGCGTGGACCTCCTGCTTTCCCTACCTCTGTTTGGCTTCCCCAGAGTTCCAAGCAGGGGAGGGCAGAGGACCAAATTCTCACACTCTTGCACTGGAGTCCTGCATTTCTCTCAGCCCTACCCTCCTAAGTGTGTGCAGATGGGGCTTGAAAGGGCAGGCGGGTTGGGATGCAAGCTGGGTTCTTAGCTCCTAGGCCATCGATTGATCCACATTTTCTGCTGTCTCAGCATCTTCTGCTATTTCCCAACTGGTGTTTGAGCCAGCACTGCACTCAGTCTTGGCATGAGGGAGCTGAACTGGGACAAGAGGGTGGGGAGGCCCCTGGATGTCTGAAGAGGACACGCTTCCTTCGGGAACCGAGTCTGCAGTGGGTAGAGGAGCCAGGTTGGAAGATGCCCTGCTGGACTGTCTCCTTACCCCCACTCATCTCTGGCCGGCTCATGGGAAAGCAGGGTGGTGGACTTGGAAGTTAAGATTAGGTCTGTCTCTGCTGAAAGCTCCTCCAGGCTCCCACAGGGGATCCCACTATGACAAGCCTTACCTCCCTCCCTACCTCCCCTGTTTTCACACTTCTTGGCAGCACCAGCACTGTCTCTTAGCGACAGGATTTGGGGGAGCTGCAGCCCCCTCCATGCTGTCTGTGGGATGCATGTGCTCCACCCTCCCCCAGCGGTGGTATCAAGCCTTGGGCAGCAGCAGGCAAGGGCACGCTGGCCTGAGTTCACAGCTGGTCAGTCCATCCCGCTGTTTCTGCCCAGATGCCAGGGTGAGGCTGTCTGATCCCGTGCCGTGTTTCCCCAAGCGAGTGTGCATCAGTGTGTCTGTACGCCCCACCCTCTGTGTCTCTCTCCATCTGTCATGTGTCCATCTTCAGGAGGGTGTGACAGATCTCTACCTCCCTGAGAATGGGGACCCTTCCCTGGCTAGGTATCCACCACCTCCTCCACCACGTGTGTCTTTCTGGGTATGTGAGGGAGGGTCTAGGCTGGGGTTCTCTGCCTTCTAGCCGCTAGTCTCCCAGTTCTTGTGAGTCTTCTGAAGTGGGCAGGGACATGTGCTGAGGGGATTGGGCAGGGCTGGGGGCCTCTCTGGGGGTCAAAGGAGATGTTGTATGGAGACTGGGCCAGACTGGGCAGGGCTGAGACAGACACAGAGGGTGGGTGGGCTGGGGCTAGGGCTGGATTGGGTAGGACGGGTGGGCTCACCTGGGCTCACAGTCGGGGTTCCTCTCTCCGGCTCTGGCCCTGGCCCTGACTCCTTGCTGCTCCAGCCGCTGGCGCCGGCTCCGCTCTGGCTCTGCTGCTATTTATGGGGCTTGGATGGGAAAGGGTGGGGGGGCTGCAGCATCGGCTCTCCCCCCGCACAGACGGGCTGGGAGGGAGAAGAGAGGAGGAGCAGGGCCACTGCCTGGGAGGGAGCCACAGAACTGCAGGAGGAGGGCGGACTGGAGGAGGCTCAGAGGCAGGACCCCACAGACACAGTGACACAAATCTTCCCTTTCGCACAACACCCACACCCAGCATCACAGAGAGACACACACCTTGCAGTGGTTCATGCACACACACACATCCACACAGAGAAATGATGGCGACACAGGCACCCACGACTTATAGGCTCACACATATCTTGATACACACAAGCTCCAGGACGTAAACTCACTGTGTCACCATGAGAGCTACAGCCCTACAGACACACAGTGGCAAACACACCCAGCTTAACAACACTCTCCACAGTATGACACTTGTTAAGGATATTTTCAGTCACATATAAGAGAACACTGGGCTGTGTTTATCACACACATGCATACACTCACTCACGCAGACCCGGAGTACAACAGGATGTGGGTCCTCATTGCTCCTTAAAGACCATCACGTACTGCTCTGATCTCATGGCTTTGAAAGTGGTGTTCAGTTCCCTAGCCATCTTTTTATAAAGAGTTGCAGGAAATGGACATGACTGCATAGGACACACAGGCTCACATTCTGGTCACGCAGCCCCAGAGGACAGAGTTGCACATTTGGGGCATGTGCTAAAGGACTGACTTCCAGGGCATCGTTCCAGTGCCACAATGTACCCAATGTCCCCTCCTCCAAGATTCAACCCATATGGTCACATCCTTGTGGGAGGGGCAGTGCCTCAGGCAGATCTTAAGGAAACAAGACATGAGTCATTCCTAACAAGACCAGGGAAAGTGAACAATTACCTGGGGAAAAAGAAGCACAGCAAGAGGTTGGAGCACATGATGATGATCTGGGATGAGAACATAAGCGCATTCACCATGACACTTTCACTTTATCTTTTAAGTTGCTCATTTTTTAAGGTAGCAACCATTTATTAACCATATCCTGGGTGCCAGGCCCTGTACCAGGCATTGGGGCTAACCAGATGATTCAGACATAGCCCCCTGCCTCTAGGGGAGGCAGAGGTATATGGAGCAGAGACGGAGGTGTGCAGATGACAAGCCAATGTGAAGTGTGATTAAGTATGACAGATGCAAAATTATGGACCTCTACATAATTCAGTGGGAGCACAGAGAGAGAGAGAGAGAGAGAGAGAGAGAGAGAGAGAGAGAGAGAGAGAGCTGAATTTGGACGAGTAGGAAGGCATTAGGAATGACATCTCAGGAACTCAGAGGGGATCTTGAACACCAAGGTTACCATTACTGTTTGTTAGGAAATCAAAGAGAATGTTTAATTTTTGATCTTACTGCATAAAGACTTCTGTTCACCTATAAGCTATTTTCCTGTTGAGATTTTTGACTTTTTTTCTGGGACCAAGGCTTGCACCCAGGGCCTTTATACTAAGCCATATCCCACAGGCTGATACCACATAAAACAGCCGTATTAAGCCTGAATGTGGACTCACGTACCCACATTCTGATCTCCCTACTCCCCGTATGCTGGGGTTTTCCAATCTCATCACACTCTGAAGTTGGATGCACACAATTTGGTGATTTCTGTCATTTGTGTCCTTTCTGCAGTCCTGACCCTGCATATAAATAACTCCCACCTTAGCTGAGGGACATGTCAGCCTCAGTCTGTCAGCAGCTCTTTGTTTTCTCCTTTGGAGGCCCAATCCCATCCTGGTGGGGATTTTTACTTTCCCCACTGTGGCCAAGCCCTGGGGGCCTGTGGGAAAGGAGCAGATGGTGGGAGGTGGGAGCAGTGAATGGGGGAGACAGCAGAGATGCAAGGCAGACTGTTTTTTTTTTCATTTTCATTTTCTTTCTTTTTTTTTTTTTAATTCTATACAAGTGGGGAGAAGCCCCTGGGGATAGAGGGACAGAGATCTACCCTCCCAGGGGAGGAGACAGGTCCATCCATAGCTCTCTGCAGAGCAAGGTGTGGAGGCAGGCAATGAGAGCCTTCCTCTTTCCAGGTTGTTTCCTCCCTTCTGGTCCCCTTGCCTCCTGCTCCCCTATGCCCAGCCCTACATCCTGTCTCTGTAGGACAGGGGCTGGCCGGAGGTCTGGGGGAGCAGGAACGGGTGGGGGGCTGAGTCCTTGTGAGGCACATGTTGAGAGGAAGGCTGGGGAAGGTGTTGCAGCGGCTGTCAGTCTGTTCCTGGCTCACTGGTTCCTGCTGGGGACAAATCCAGGGAACCCTGTTTCCTGGGTAGGGAGAGAAAACTACCCCGTTTTGGAGCTTAAGGAGGTGCAGTAATGGACAAATGGACTAATTGGTGGTAAGGAGAACCCATCCTCTTACCACTAGCACCTGCGGGGTCAGGGGGCCATCTTCTGTCAGGCTCCAGTTTGTCACAGGACTGTGCCCTCCGTGTCCTCTTGGGCTTCAGAGGGGCAGTCCGGCGTCCTGGATCAGGAGGCCCTGAAATGACAGCCACAAGATGCTCACAAGCTGGGGTGCTCACCCATCCTGGGACTCCTGGTTGTCATTTATGCCATCCCTTGGAAAACAACTTGATATGGATAGTAAAATCACAGTGGCTGCCTGAACCTCCCACTCCGCTAGGATGGCAGACCTTGAGCTTCAGACTCCTCTTGGTCTTGCTGTGAGCCCAGCCTCAGCCGGGGCTTGTTGACTCCGGGGGCTGTACCCACAGTCTCAGCCTCCTCCCTGCCCCCTGGCACCTGAGGGGGTCGACGGCCCCTGGGCACTGCCACTGGCTTGGGGGGCCGTGGAGCTAGAGGAGGGTCCTGCAGCTGGCAGAGAAAGGAAGATGCTGGATTAGTCTCTGCCCCATCAAATCACCTTCCCGTCTGCCTTGCTGGCTCTCACCTTGGCATTCCTAGCTGGAATTGTCCTCTCTGGGAAGAAGACGCCCTCCTTCTCTTCCTCTCCATCTTGAGAGGCTGGGCTGGGGCTCTGGCAGCTGTGGCTGGGGGCACTCTCCTCAGCTAGGGGGTGGGGGGGCAGGCAGAAATTCAGGAAAGTGCAGAACCTACCCCTGTTTTTTTTTCCTACAATGCCCTCATTGGCCACGACCTTCCCCCTCCAGGCTCATTTGCTCCAACAACTGCCTTCAATATTCCCTTTTGTGTCCGTGTTTTATTAGCCTCAGTCCTCAGCATCTCCCTGAGAGTGTCACCTCTGGGTTGGGGGTGCTCCTGCCTGGCTAACTCTTTTGCAGATACAGCCCAGGCCCTTTCCTATGGGGCAGAGCCAGCATGGGGGCCTTCAGGGCAACACAGGCATGGCTGCTCTTCTGGGGCTGCAGGCCCAGGGTTCGGCCAAGGCTGTAGGCAGTATCCCTAGCCTGATTAGATGGGGAGAGCACGAGGAGAGATGCCCTGGTGCCTGGCCCCTATAGCCTTAGGTAATATGAGCTGGAGGTAGAATACCTAGGAAGGGTGTGTCCGTGTGACACGTGCGCTGCAGACCATCTGACAGTTGTGGATCCCTAAGTGAAGGGTGTGTCTCCACTTCGGATGTGTTGCTAGTTTGTGTGAGGGACAGGACGTAGCAAAGGTGAGTGACTAGGAGGACAGTACAGGTGCACAAGCACTGCTAAGCCTCAGGCTAGCCTAGTTCTGTACTGTGGAGCAGAGAGGGCAAGGGCAGAATGGGGTGGGACAGGGCAATGAGTGGGCAGCCCAATCCAGACCTGCTTGCTCATGTTGGAGTTTCTTCCAGTCCTACATCCTAGTCTAGGAATGTGAGGGGGTGTCTATGTGCATAGGGAGATTTTGTCCATGTCAGGATTTTCAGGGGTCTTATTCCAGGCCTTTGGAACTTAAGTTGATACTGAGCTGACCAGATTTTCTCTAGTGGCTCCATAAGCAGAAGATCCCTGAATTCAGCAGGAAGGAAACATCATCCCTGGAATAATCTTCCCTTCTATTCCTCCAGTCATGAAGTCAGAAAGTAAATGACTCATTGAAGGTTATGGGTGGCCAATGGAACGAAAATCTAGGGCTTCTGATCTCTAAGGTAGAGCACTTGCTTTTTCTTTGGGGCACCTTTTTGAGCACCTGAGGACAGGTTGCAAGCTGTTTTTGCAGGCTGGAGTGCCTGAAGTAAGCCAAGGAGCTGGTGGTGGCTGGTAGTTTGACTTTCCCACTTGCTCTCAGCTGAGATGTGAAATGAGGTCTTATCTATAGAAAGCACTACTGTGCTGTAGGTGAACAACGTGATGCCTGCCCTAGAATAGTCACTGAACCCACCCACAAGGGAGTGGTCCTGTTTGTTAAACCCCAAAGCCACTTTTGTTCTGCAGAATCTTTCTTGGGATTGGATTGTAGGTTCTTTTGGGTATAGCTCTGCAAACATCCTTAAATATTTTTACTGTGTTGACTTCTCTCTGCCTCACCTTGACCATGAATTGCCCAGAGTAGAGGCCAACTGTTTGGACACACCCTGGGCCTTCAGCACTTCAGCCAAGAAGGGTCTCTCCCTACCTATGTGCCACGTGGCCTCTGCTCGACGCATGGCGCTGAAGCTTGGTTTGCTGCTTTGGGGTGGTGGTGGGGGCTTCCAAGCTCCGGGACCTAAGAGTGGAGGGAGGGATATGAAGTGGAAGGAGGAAAGTGAAAAAAGAAAATTAGGAGGGGCCCCTGAGAGAAGCATAAAGGAAGGCAGCAAGGGTGTCAGGCTCACCTGCGTCAACTGAAGAGCGCCGTTTCTGCCATGCCTGGGTGCTGTCATCCAGGTCAGGATCTGTGCCCTAAAAGCAGAACTGAGTCAGCTGTGACAACAGTATCCGCAAGGAGGACTGCAGCTGCAAAAGGGATTCTGCTTTAGCATCTCAAGTCATTTTATGTTGTTAGCTCCTAGATATTAGAACCGTATTTCCTGAAGAGTGGTACCCATAACACCCTGGGGGCACAAGAGATGGTTTACACAAATGAACACACTACTATCATAATATGTGTTTATTTTATGTGTAGTAGGAAAAAAATGATGTGTACAAAAAGCCTGAGACTTTAAAGATGATAATGCTTAAGTTTAGACTAGGTTTAAAAGTGAGTTGATTTAAGTAAAAAATAACTAGGTAAATAATTCAGGTGGTGTATGGATAAGGTAAAAATCCATCATAAAGGTCGTCGTGAAGTCACCAAGGCTGAGGAGTAGAGCTCTAAAGCTGAGTATTTTTATGCAACCCCCCTGCCCACTCCCTGATAAATGTGTGGTAGGGGCAGAGCTGCAGTCAACACCTCCAGAGGCCAAAGAACCAGCCTCTCCACTGAGCCACCAGGAGTGAGGAAACAGGAAGAGGGGCGGAAAGGGACCCACAGGACCCTCAGTTTGCTGCCCCAGGGTCCCCTCACCTCTTGTTTCCCGTCGAAGCTCCAGCCCTTAGCTCTTCCTAACCCAGGCAGGGCAACACCATGTACCGCTGGCTGCTGTGCCATTCCAGGGGCTGTGCCCCCGTCCCCTGCCTCTGACCCCTCAGTGCCCTAGAATGAAGTCTTTCTTTACAAGCAGTCCCTGATGGACAAGGCCAAGCCCCTAGGCCTAGGGGAAGTCCTCCCCACACCTTGGGAGGACTCCTGCCAATGCTCTCTTCACACACAGCCCTCTCAGCATGCTCTGGGCCACCAAATCCTAGTCCCCTTTCATGGAGAGAGGAACCAGATGACCAATATTGTCCAGAACTCTGGGTCTGAGCATTTTCCCTTTAGGTCAGGGTGGGGTCAGGGAATGGGCTGCATCTAGGACAGGAGAAGGGAAAGACACCCCATACTCTGTCTCACTTACCGGCTTCCTGTGGAAGGAAGGCCCCCGGCCCGGCCCAAATCCAGGCAGGAGGCTGCTCTCCTCCTCGGGGCTCCAGCAAGGAGAAGAGTTATTGCCGAGGCTTGGGGGTTCTGGGCTAGGGGGGCTTTCCTGAGTTGGGGGTGGGGGCGGGGGTGGAGGGAGAAGGAGTCCAGTGGTGGGGGACCCTGGCCCCCTGTCCCCCTTGAAGCTCCGGGGGCGGCGAAAGTGGAACAGTCCTCGTCGCCTCTTCTTCTGGAGTGGAGGCAGTGGTGGCTCTGAGAGGCCTGGCCGCACAGTCCTCAGAGTTCTGGGGTAGCTGGCAGAGTTGGGGTAAGTTAGTGACAGGTGCCAGACACAGCCTAGAGTGATGCTGCTATCGGTCCATTCTGAATACCCCAATTGCCCCACTTTCCCCTCTCTTCTAGACTCTCCTGTGGCACTGCAGGCCCTATTCCTTTATCCTCAGAGGAGATGCTGTCCTCAACTTCCTGGTTACAACCTCCAGCAGCCTCATTTTCTAACATCAACTCTGTTCTCTCAGACACCCCTGTCTCCCAAGTCTTTCTTGTAATTTCTCCAAGTGACCCAGCTCCCTGATAGACTCTGGGTGGTCTGGTAATGCTTAGGTCTAGAGACAGTGAAAACAAGATGAGTAGATTTGAATAAAAATATTATGTGACAGACTATGTCTTCAGGGACACACACCCACCCCGTCCCAGTACTGTCACTCCTGCTTTGTCCCATCATTGCACTCTGCTGGTTTGCCCCTTTTCAGTCACCCTAAGCAGATTTAGAGGCTGTGAGAGCTAAGAGGTAGACAAGGAAGGGTTAGAATGTGGAGAGTGGCCCGGGGAGAGGCAGGCTTGGAGGCACTGTTGCTGGAGGAACCTGGATAGGAGCTGGGAGGACAGGAGTGCTTTTGTAGCCTTGGGTCTGGCTGAAATGTGAGTGTGTTTAGGCATCACACCTGGAACTCTCATCCATGACCCTCCGGCTGAAGAAATCCTCCAAACCCTCGTCCAGGCAGCTGGCCATCCCATTCTCCTGGCGTGTCCCAGGTACTGGTACCTGCTGGGAGGAAAGGCCTGTGAGATAGTCCATCTGGCTCAGAAAGGCCCACTTCCCATTCACTCAAGGGCCTTCCCCTTTAGAACAATTGGCTCCATGCAAATTTAGACTTCAGTTTGCCTGGGCATCTTCTAAGCTTGGTGGCTCTTGGCTTTATCCTTTACCAAAATGAGAATGTCACTGTCTTGCAAAGACTTTTTTCTCTTTCTGAGATGGGGTCTTGGTGTGTAGCCTATGTTGTTGGTCTCAAACTCATGGGCTCAAGTTATTCTCCTGCCTCAGCCTCTGGAGTAGCTGCGACTATAAGTATGTGCCACCAAGCTTGGCTAGACAGAGATTTTATACCTGTAATAAGGTATAGTTCTCCTCCAAAGTGGATAATCCCTCCATAGTTTTACTGCTTGCCTGGAGTCCTGTCCCAATTCCCAAAGACAGAACTCCTTGTTCTGGCATTGTTAAGGAAAGTTGGTCCTCTTGCAAGACCTTTGGCACTCACACTGGGCCTGCCAGGTCCTGGAGGGGTGGTCCTGGGGGGCCGGGGCCTCCCTTGTGTTTGATGTCTCAGTTTATAGCCATGAGTGGGCAGCTCAGAGAGACCTTCCCAGGAGCCACTAGCTGTGGGCTGGCTGCCCCCGAGTCCTGAGAACCAGCCAGGGGGGATCCCCAGATTCCCTAGTTGACTTTCCATGTCCTGAGGGCTCCCACCTGTGGACACAGCACTGTTAGAGGGACTAGCAACAAGGAGAGGGAGACACGAGGGTGGAGAAGTAGAGAACAAAGAAAGGGAAATGGCCTGAGAAAAGGCAGGAGCCTGGCAGACATTAGTGGGACTCACTGATGAAGGCGGACACTGGGCGGATCTTACGGCAGCGTTTCTGCTTTTTGATGGCCATAGTGTCCTGCAGGAACAAAGACAAAGGGGAGGTTGGGTCTCAAATCCTAGATCCTCACCTGAGGCCTCCCAATCCTCATATAGCCTTTTTAGAGCCCATCTTGGCTCTCTCTTCGGGCAGCTGAGACACTGGGATGAGGGAAGGGGCTCGTCAGGCACAGCAAGCTGGACAGTGGAGTCCAGACAAATGGAGGTTCAAGGGGCAGACCCAGGTTAAGGGAGAGGGAAAGATGCAGGGGCTCACAATGTTGGTTCCAAGTTCATCATCTGTGGTCTCCTCATGGTCGTGGTTCCGGCCTCGGCCTCGAGAGGACAGATCCTGTCCTTGGCTTGGCCCTCCTTGTGGATCTGACAGCGTCCTTAGCTGGGTCAGGTGCCGAGCCTGGGGAAGACAGGTGTGAACAGGATCTCAGGATGGTTGCCTGCCTGCAAGCGTCTGGAGGGGGAGGGAGCCTAGATGAGTTTGGTCTTACCAGGCTCTTGTGGGAATGGTACAGCTCCTGCAGGATCTCGTCCACTATGGAGTTGGTCAAATAGGTGACAACTGATAGCTTCACCTCACTGTGGGCATAGGTGAGACTGCTTAGCCAGCTCCTGCCTGGCCTCCGAGCCTCAGCACCTCCTTGCCTGGACGCCTGAGAGAATGGGCCAGCTGGCCTGGCTGCCCACACAGAACATGGTTGCTGTAGGAGGCACTCAGGGCTACCATGCTCAAGACTCACCCCACTCACTGACCTCCCCAGCCCAAGGAGTGTAAGGGCCAAGAGAAAGTGAAAGAGGAGGAGGCTCCAGGTCAGATGCTCCAGGGGAACACAGCTAGATAAGTTTGGGTGCTGAGTAAACCTTTGCATGCAGCAAGAGTAGAAACCAGCACTTTTTGAGTCTGGCTGTTTCCTAGGTATGCATACTCATTTCCCCTTGCTTTGGTACACGGTAGCACCCTCACCCAGAAGGAAAGAACTGAGTGCAGTGCAGACTGGCTGGAGGAGAGGGGTTCCCTACACACCTGTCTTGCATCATTTTTCTTCGCCCGGTCTCTGAGGAGGTTGTGTTTTCTTGGTGGCAGTTCTTGGTGTATGCGTGCGAGTTTGTGTGTGTACACTTGTTTGTGCACTACCTGGTTCCTAAACCCCAACTCAGCACTAAGATTTCTAGGGCAAAGACTAGGCAGACCCTAAATACAAAGGTTGCACTCAGTTAAAGATTTATCCCTTGTAATAGAGATTTTTCATTTATTATTCATTGCTGATAATAACAGTCCCTAAGTGCTCTGGGCCAAATCCAGCCCCTCCCCAGGACCAAGCCTCAGTCTCTCACTCCAGCTTGTTCTGAATGTCCTGTCCTGCTTGCTCCAGCAGTGCCCCTCGGATGAAGTTTCGGGGCACAGTGACGCGCTCTGCCACGTTGCTCAGCATTTTGTTGTGGCCCTCAGCCACCCGCATGGCCACAGGGCATAACTCCTGTGTTAGGCTGACCATGGACTCCAGGATCACCTAATGAAGGGAAAAGAGGCCACAGCCCCCAGGGGACAGGGTCAGAGCTTGTGCTGCAGGAGAAGAGGCTTTAGCCTATCTCTTGCAGTCCTTGCAGTGAGACTGAGAGACCTGCCAAAGAGCACATGGCTGTGTCAGAGCCTTGGACACTCAGGCTTCCCCATTTCTTGGTCAGTGCTCTTTATACCCTACCATACAGATAGGGGGAGAGACAGATCAGAATACAGAGAGGGAAGAGGCAAGAGTTCAGGGTTCAAAATAGGAGCTGTCAGAAAAGATATCCAGGACTCATATTATTTTGGCACAGGGGAACTGTGGGTAGTCTCAGCTCTGTGCGTTTCCGTCTTGCCCTCCAATAATTTTCCTGCTGTGACATCAGCTTTTAGCTTAGGGCCCTGGTGAAGGCTGAGCTCCCACATGGCTTCCTCCCTCCTGCAGAACTTGCCTGCAGCTCCTTGTCCACAGCTTTCGACACCTCACTGGCCACCGACTCCAGCCTCTGCCGCACAGGCCCATCATTGGCCAGCACATGGCCCAGCTCATAGAGACTGGGAAACAGCTGAGGAAGGAAGGAGTATGGTTCAGAGATCAGAATCAGGATTTAGGAGATCCTTGGGGGCCTTGGGTTGGGAGGACAGAGGCACAGAGCAATGCCTGGACTGCTTGGGTTAGCATATTGGAGGGCTCACCGCCCGGGAGTTCTTGGCATCCTTGATGAGGTCCCGAGCATAGAGAAGTTCATCCTGCACAGGCTCCAAGGGGCACAGCCTCAGGGCCCGCACCTCCTCCTGCACTCGTCCACACAGCCGCTGCAGCATCTGGATCACAGGGGCAGGAGTGTCAAGTGTCCCAAGTCGGGCCTCCGGGTGCTACTGGTACCTTCCTGATGGTGGTGGTGGTAATGACTCTGGGTGGCCTTGTCACTCCTGGTAAGCCCTTTTTGAATGCCCTGTGGAACTCCTCAAGTCCTTTGTATGCCTCATCTGGGGGCTACCTACTACTTGTCTACATATATAAGGGCCCATATTCTGAATTTCCTGTCTTCTTGCTCCCCTACTTGCTCAGCCCAGTTATAGCGGCCATGTGACACCTCTTCATGCCCCCACCCTGTGTGCTCCACATCACTCCTGTGCCCTGAGAGCCCCGTGCCTGCCCCATGTGTCCTGGAGGGAAATGTTTACTTGCTCGGCGCTGCTGGTCACCAGGCCCTGCTGTAGCCTGAATGCCTGCTCCTGGGGACAGGTTTGGGAGTGGTTGTTCCTCACCAGGCACCACTGGATCTGGAGACGATGCAGTGGACAGGGTCAGGGGTGGGATGTGGGTTGCCTTCTGCCCTATGTTAGCCCCCCCTCTCAGCACAGCACCCCGCACCTTCTGCCAGACGTCTTCAGTGCGCTCAGGAGCACTGCGGTAGGCTTGGGAGATGTCACTCACCGGGAAGGACATGAAGCGCAGTGTGTGGTTGCTGTGGGACATGACAGTACAGCTGGGTGGGGAAACACCTAAAAAAATGAGAGGCCTGGCTTCCCAAAACCTATCCTTTTCTCACCATTCCCTCTTTCATTGGCCCTTCCTCATTTTTTTTTAAATTTTGAGACAGGGTCTCACTATGTAGTTCAGGCTGGCCTTGAACTCACTATGTAGCCCAGGCTGGCTTTGAACTGGTGGTAATCCTCCTGCCTCAGCCTCCGTGCTGGGATTACAGGTGTGCGTCACCACACCCCAGTCCTTCCACAGTTTTCTGTGTGAATAAGCCAAGGAGATTGGGGCGCAGCTGGGGAAGCTCATACCTGGTCCTGGCACAGGGTGGCTGGGGTTTGAATCAGGGGAGGGCCTTGGTCAACTCACCTCTCCAGAGCCCTTGCGATGTCCAGGAAGCCCAAGGCAGATGTATTATTCCGATCCCATAGGATAGTTCTGGGGAGAGGATGAGTTCCAGTTTGTCATCCCTCTTTCTCTGTGTGCTCTTTGTGGGCCAGGGATGGACCCTCCCTTCTCTCCTGGCTACTGAAGTGGACTCAGAGCCAGTTCTGAGACTGTTTTCCACAGGGTGGGGAACAGGGCATGGAGCCCACCAAGGACAGTCTTGGGGCTCAGGGTCTGAGGGTCTAGGTGTTGGCATCACCTGAGGGAGGAGTTTATCTGCAAGGCCTTGGACAGCATCTTGGCCCCAATGTCCTCCATCCCATTGCCACTCAGATCCACCTTGGCCAGGCAGGTGTTGCTGCCCAGGGCATTGATGAGGATGCTGGTTCGGAGTTTCAGCCGGGAGTCTGCCACCGACAGTGACTGCAGGGACTGAGCAGCAAGTGGGGGTTGGGCCCAGTCCCTGCAGCCCCTGCCACTGCGGGTCCCCTCCCAGGGCCAGTCACTCACACAGTCCTCTTCCTGGATCAGCTGTACCAACTTGTGTAGAATCTCCTCCAGGGTCCTGTGGGGAGGCAGGACTCAGAGTAGGGGGCGGGGGCTGGAGTCATGCTACTAGAGGAGAGAGGTGGCCGGAGGTCATGCAAGAGTCTAGGATGGGTGGATGATAGGACAGCGAGCTGTGGGTGTGGTAGTGGGGGCTCACTTGGCCTTGACATTGAAGTTCTTGCCCAGGAACAGGTGCTTGAGGGACTTGTTCTTGCCAAGTGCAGGCACCAATGTCAGGAGGTCTGAGTCGAACCCTGGTCAGTGGATGGGAGAGGCCTCGCCTTGAAGCCTGAGGCTTTCCATAGTTTGCTCAGGGCTTCTTTTCCTGCTCAAGGAGGCAGCCTACTCACCATTGTCTGACAGATCAAGGCTGCCCACACAGGTGATGGATCCCAGCTGCTCCTGCAAGGCCTGGGCACCTGCTGAACGTAGCTGCAGTGATAGGATAAGGCACAGAAGATAGGGTTTGGAGTGGGTGACAGGGCACCTTTAACTTTTAGAGACCAGAGCAGTCATCTGCAGACTCACAGTCATAACCGGTTTTGGGTGTAAAATCAGGAGACCCCTTCAACCATGGTCCATGCTTCCCTAAGAGCTTCTCACTTCCCTCAGCCATACTGAGACAGCCTGCTTCTGCCCTCTGCTGGGAAAGCCTGGTATCTCCCACCCAAAGCTTTGGGGGCAGTTACTAATTCGGCACATGAAAATGAATGGCCCCTGGAAGGAAGGCCACAGACCTTGTCCGAGAGGCAAGTAGAGGTAGGGTCAGGGCAGGGAGCTGCAGCAGGTAAGTGCAGAGGTAAGATGGAGCCAGTTTTTGACTTGGGTTGGAAAAATGAATACTAAAGTGGAGGTAAGGGGCAGGTGGCTGGGTGGGGAGACAAGAGGACTCACCTCACAGCTGCTGAGGTCCAGGTGCAGGTCACTGAGGTGGCTGTTGAGGGAGAGGCCCTGAAGCAGCGCCCTGTGGGAGGAGGGTCATAGGCCCACATTCACTCCTCCCCACACCCCTGTGGCTCCTTTGGCTCCCCCAACCCCACACCCACCGGACCTGAGGGCCTCCAGGGGCAGCCTTGTGGCCGACAGGTTGACATGGCTCAGTGTGTAGGCGCTGCTGAAGAACTGCTTGAAGGCCGGCGGGGCCTCCCGGCCCTTCCTGTGGAGACTCCTGGGATCAGCAAAGGAGGGGGTGAGCCACAGCTTCCTCCATCCCTCCCTGGCTCTCCTGACCTTACCTGTGGGTGCAGCTGTTGCGAGCCAGGTTGAGGTAGGTGAGGTGGGAGCAGCAGCCATGGAGCAGGGCACCCAGAAGCTGTAAGGAGAGAGATGGTGGGTTTCAGAGGAGTTGGGGGAGGACAAAAGTGGGGTGCAGAGGACTCCCCCCACCTTCAAGGTCTCAGCCTCTATCTTTCTGTGTGCTCTTTCCTCTATGCTTTATAAGTCTTTTTTTTTTTTTTTTTTCCAGTAGTGAGGATTGAACCCAGGGCCTTTGCAGTGAGCTACATTCCCAGGTCCTTTTATTTTTTATTTTGAGACAGGGTCTCAATAAATTGCCTTATCCAGGCTTAAACTTGGGATCCTCCTGCCTCAGCCTCCATGCACTGCCATGCTTGGCCTCAAAGGCTCTGTTTTTCTTCTTAGTGGAAAATGGGTGTATTGCTTGCCTGGCTATGTGTGAAAAAACTCAGAGGCCGTGGGTGGATAAAGCAGGGCCACAGCTAGCTCCCAGGGTACCTTCGCAAGTTAGGGGACTCATCCTTTCCTACTAGTGGAACAACCCTGAGTCAAGGGTACACATCAGGGAATGGAGTGGGGGGATGGTTTTTGGCACAGTCTTCTGCTCTGTATAAATGCACACAGGTATGAGCGACAGCTGAAACTGAAGTCATCCTGGCTGCTCTGCCCCCCCCTGCACTCAGAGAAGCTGATGTGAGATAGACATCACCCTGGCCTCCTCAAATCTCTTCTGCCTGACTCCCTGCATCACCAGCCCCTCACCAGGTCGACCATGCAGTCAGTCCCTGACAGGTCCAGGTGCACCAGGGCATTGGGTTGGGCCAGGAAACTATAGAGGGCCTGAGGAAGAGAGGACAGAGAGACTTCAGGGGGAGGGATGGAAGAGGTTCTCCGACCCAGGGGCTGCACAGCAGAAGACTCTCAGGTCCCAAAGCCTGATTGCGCTTCTCTGCAAGGGCTTGAGGCAACACTCCATGCACTCACGTTGGCTTCATCTGTGGTGAGCAGCCCAGGATTCTTGCTTAGATCCAGGTACCGAAGGGAGCTGGCAAAGGCCGGGTTGGCCCCGAAGGTCTGGCCCAGCGCCTGGAGCCCTGAGCACAGCGGGCACTGGGCTGGGTTGGCCCCCATCCCCACCTTTCCCCTTCTGTATACAACTCTTGCCCGCTCCCATAATGTGATTCCTTTTCCTCCATCGATCCCTGAGGTGGTGTGTGAGTGTGTGGTTGCATGTTTGGGTCTCAACATTTCAGGGCACTTGGAGAAGACCGAGATCAGAGGTCAGGGGTCCTGGTGTGAATACCTCGAGGGGAAATGGCAGTCTTGGCCAGGCACAGCTTGGTGAGGCCAGTAGGGAAGCAGAGGAGCTGCTGGCTTAGACTGAGGAAACCTGGGCAGTGGAGAGAGAATTGGCCCTGTGAGAGGCTGGGAAAGGGGTGGAGAGTCTGATGGGGATTGAGTGGGGTCCAGGCCTGGGGTAAAGGGTAGAGGTGCAGGGACAGGGGCTGTCATCAGGTTGAAGAGCCCCTGTTCAGACCTGGGTTGGGCTCTGGGCTAGGATGGGCTCTGCATGTAGAAGGAATAAGATTCAGGGTTGGGCTCACCCTTGTCCTCGATGGGGTTGTGGGACAGAGTGAGGGCATGCAGCACACAGCTCCCGTTCTCCCCAAACACCCCGGCCAGCTTCTGGACAAAGTCCCTTCAGGGAAGGGGAGGAAGGATTTGTCCTGAGCTGAGCCCCAGTCTCAGCTCCTGAGTTCCCCTCCTTTTCTACCTGCCTGCCTGGCTGGGGCTGCAATGGTCAGAGCACAAAGGCTTCCCCACAGGGGTCTGCCAGGGACCTCATCACCTCTCTGGAGTATTTGGGGGCATTCTACACCGTAGGAGTTGTGCTCAGACAAAGCCCAGTTTTGTGTCTTCAAGACTGGAGCAGCCCACCCTGCTAGGTAGTTGACAGGAAGGGATGACAGGGCATGGAGTACATTGGAGAAAGCCTTGAATGCATCAGGAGGCTGAATTCTGAGTCCTAGCTTCACTGCTGGTTTGCTTTCTGGCCTGTCTGGGCCTCAGACTCCTTTCTAAAGATAGGAGCTGGATGAGATGGTTCAAGGACCAGTATCATACTCTGAGGTTTTGGGACCCTAAGACTACATGGCAGGGACATCCCTGGCCACAGAGGAAGCTGGCCTCACGTCTTAAGCCCGGCATTGTCCAGCACCAGCTCTTCGAGGCTCCCCGACTTGCTCAGAGTATGTAGCACCTGTTCGAGCACTTCTGAGCCCTGAGGATGCAAAGGTCCTGGGATTAGGGGTCAAGGAGGACACTACTCTCCCCTTCCTCAGCCCTTCCTAATTCCTACCAGCCGTAGGTCTTTGCAGTAGAGTTTGGTGAACCACTGATTGTAGGCCAGGGCTGCCACCATTAGGGCCAAGTCTCTGTGGGGACATTGAAGGGATGGGACTCAGTAAGCAGGTGGTTGTAAATAGGAAAGAAGAAGCCAGGGGTTGGGGGCTAGCTTGGGGAAATCTTGATGTCTAGATGGCAGTAGAAGTAGGGGAGGTTAAGGAGATAAAGCGGGAGGTGTGGGTAGGACTAGAAGGGAGATCCTGGTTAGGGTCAGGGTTGGGAATGTTTTGGGGTTCAGTCTCGGCCCCATCTGCTTACCGGCTCTCCAGGTGGCTGAAATCCAAAAGATTGAACTCGCGGTTATCTTCAGCATGGTAGATGGTGTCTACATCCTTGGAGAGGTGGAACCGGCTCATACTCACTCCCCACCCTTCCTCTGCCTCCTCCCTCTGGATCCCACCTGGGACTCCCTGCTGGGTTCCAGCCCCACATACCCACTGCACTTCTTCACGGCAGTGCAGCCCATTGTAGTCACACAGGGCAGCGTAGGTCTCAGAGAAGCCACCTGTGGGGTGACAGATGGACTGGCTTCATGAATGGTAAGAGGATGGGGAGGAGGCTTGGGGTTCAAGGAACAGTCAAGGTTACTGAAGGTACTAGTGTCCTAGGTTTCTGCTACCCTATGAGCCTCCTGAAATCTGTGAGCTGGGAAGTCATTAGGGTAGGCAAAAGCCTATCTAACAAAACCACATGCTCTGGGCATGGAACAAGGTGGTCTTGGCCTCACAGTGCTCATGTTGCCCCTGCTCACCACACACACTGTGTGTGGTAGATGTGGAAGTCTCAGAGTTGGGGGATGTGTCTCTGGGTCCCTCTGGGGTGTCTGCATTTCCACGCCGGATCAAACACCTGTAAGATGAACAAATAATCTCAGACAGTGGTGGAAAGAGGCTCTCAATTCTTCCCAAATTATAGCTTCTAAATGCAGGAAAAAGCAAGAGGGAGATAGTGCATTCTTCTTGTGTCTCAGAAGCCTAGAAGCAGGGGAAGAGGTTTCCTTGTTTAATCCCTCAAAGGGCCTTTGACTGCCACTCACCCAGGGCCAGGGCAGACCTTGGAGAGGGCAGAGCTCACATGTCGTGTCACCTGGTCCACGCTCTCAGCTGATGGTAGCCGCATGCTCACCATGCCTCGCTCAGTCTCCACCAGGATCTGGAGGATAGGGAGCAGACAGCCTCAGACACTGACTTCCTTCTCCAGCTGGCCCAACAGCAGGCTGAGTCCTGGTGCTCACCTGGTTCTGACTAAGGGTGTTAAAGGCTCGGATCTCCAGGACATTGAAGGAGCTCTCCACCTGGAGGGACAGGGATGCCCACCTCTTCGTAAAAGCCTGCTTGCCAGGCATAGGAAGAAACATGCCAGGTATCCTCCATTTCTCCACCTGACTCACCTTGGCAGGGACCTTAAGGGGGAAGAGGTGGAGGCGCCAGGAGGTCAGGGCCTGCATGAAAGAGCATGGGTGGTTCATGGTAGCTGCCTGGGCACTGGTGCCCTGCCCTCCTTTAGTCCACTCAGCTCTGCTGTGCCTCCTCTCCTGCCCTACCTTAGGCTCCTGGACTTAAGCCAGTCCACCCTCCCCAGCTTTGTCTCCTCAGCTCTTCCCCACTTCTGTCTCTCCTGCCCAATTTCTCCCTCCCTCCCAGACCAGTGCCCTCACCAGCACTCTGTCCTCAAACTTCTTGGGCTTCGTCTCTAGCTTCACACGATGTTGCTGGAGCACAGCCCCTTGGCTCAGGCACCTCCGGATACTGTCTGCAGGTGGATGGGGGCCTGCTCAGAGCTCCCTTTACCCTGGGCCATCCCCACCTCCCAGGGCTCCCCAGAGAGAAGCAGAGCCAGAGGCAGATGAGAGAGGGAAATAAGGGCAAAGTATAGGACAGAGACTCTTCCTTCTTGAGTAACTTCGCCTGTTAGAGGGAATCTCCTGTGCTGAAATCTCTGGCTCCTGGTGTCCCTGACTCAGGGGACAGTTGCTGAGTGACAGTGTCTGTGGGAGGGTGTGTCTTACACTTCTGAGGGTGTGAGGATGTTTCTAACCCATATACTACAGGAGCCATCAACACATACACAGTGAGTCAGTTTGTAGGGGTGTGGGGGCGTCCCTTGATGAAATCTAGGTGGTCTGGATGTGAGGCTGCCTTTACTCTGGGTGTGTGCATACTTCTGATGACTCCAAGAGCATGAGCATGGCATTGATGGGGATGGAGAAGTGTGAACCAGTATGCTGGCTTGTAGCTATGAAAGGGGAACAGTGCCAGACCGGGTGAGGGGAAGGATTTTAGTGTGTAAATGAGCCCCATACCCATCTGCTGGCAGAATTATCCAGATAGCCCAGAGTATGCATGTGTGGTGGTGGTGGGGTGCAGTTCCTGTAAAGACACACATCTCATGGTGGTATTCTCATGCATGTGTAGGTGTGGGGAATCTCCACAGTACAGCACGGCTCTGAGTATCCTTGAGCATCCTGCTCTCTGCGTAGGCTAGCCTGTGCTCCCGCCTCTGGGGGTCAGGGCTGTGGCAGTGCTGGGTGCCAGCCTTGGTTTGGACTGAGTCTGGAGCTCAGTAATTGGGTGAAGCCTGTAGATGTGGGTGGTGGGTGTTGAGAAGGGGACAGGTTGGGACTGCAGAGTGTGAGTCGAAGAGATCTTGCTCTCGGATTTTGCTCCAACCCAGGTGCTCTTCCCCTGACTCCCTCTGTCCTTCTGGCCTAGGCGCAGCCAATCTCCTAGAGCATCTCCAGGGCCAGTTCCGGGGCGGGGCGGGGCGGAGGGGAGGGAGGGTACCGAGACCAACAGCGGTCAGGACCTCGCGGCTCCCATCGCCTAGCTCCGCCCGGCGCGGGTGGGGGAAGCGGGGACTCTCCGGAGGGGAGACCCGACGCCTCGCCGAGGGGTGGGTCAGGAATACTGACAGCCGGCCTCGGGCAGCACAGGAGAACTGCACCTGTCACCAAAGAGCGGGACGGGCGGTGCCAGGACAGGAAGGTCCTCATGGGGTGAGGCGAGCAGAGGAGGATGCTCGGGGACAGCTATTCCCGCGTAGGGACGAAGGGGTAGGGGCTGCTTTGGAGCGAGGAAGCACGAGGGGTCGCCGGCGCCAGACTGGGGTGTACCGCGGGCAGTAAAATGCTGGGTCTGGGATGCTCCCGGATGGGGCGTCCTGGGGACCTAGGCGACCTCGTACCTTGCAGCTCGCGGGTGAGCTCCACGCTGGCCTTGGCCATGGTGGCCGCTGCTGCTTCTGCAGAGGAGCCGCCGCCGCCGCCGCCGCCGCCGCCGCCGCCGGGGAGCCGCGGCACATGCTAGTCCCGGCTCCGGCAGGGCCCAGCGCTGCGCGCTGCAGCCGCCGCCGAGCCCGCGCCTGTCAGGGGCGGCTGCGCGAGCGCTCCTCCCCCGCCCCGGAGCGCCGGGCCTCCCGCCCCGCCCGGAGTGTGCGAGACCGAGCATGCGCGCATCACTGCCGAGCCGCGTGAGACCCCCGCGCGCGCGCTCACGCAGACTCCTCCCGCGGGCTTCCTCGTGAGCGGCTTGGTGCGTGTCGCGTGGTGTCCCCTCTGTCTCTGGGGCGTAGGGCAGCATTCCCGCTCGCTGTGCTACCCACTCTTCTCGGTCACCCAAAGTGGAATCCCACCCCCCAATGTCTTTGTTGATGAGCCTGGGTACCCACCCACCGCGGGTCATCCTAATAGGGCTCCCTCCCTTTAACCCCCGCCTGCTCAAGACCAGTCCAGCTTGTCCTTGCTGACCCTGGAGGGAATTCCGAACCAGGGGCGATGCCAGGAGAGGACTTGGGTGCTTCTGGGGGAGTTCGTCCTTTCCTGCTTTCCCACCCAGCTTCGGGCATCCCATGGCTTCCTTGGCACTCATCCCTGGGTGTGTGAGGCTGAGAGTAGCACCTGGGAGTTCCGGAGCCATCTCCTCCCAGCTGGCAGCTCTGCAGACACCTCCACCCTTGAGCTGCAAGCTCAGGTCCTGGAGACAGGGAGGAGGGATGGGGGATCCAGAGCGGCAGCCTGCCCAGACTTCTGCTCTCTGCTCAGTTGCCATATCTAAGCACCCCACACTGAGAAATGAACACTGATTCAGAGCGAGGCGATCATTTGCATTTTATTTGCACCTCATTTCCAAGCTGTTGATTTTCAGCTCTGCTCCTTCCACTCCAGGCTCTCTCCCATCTCCCCTCAAATTCCCCAGAGATCTAGGTAAAAAATATTTGTTGGTCTTTGCCAAGGTAGATGCAGGCTTCTCAGCAGGCAAGCACTGTGTTCTCAAGGAAGCCTTTATCCAAGGCCACAGCAACAGTGAGAACCTTCATCAGAACTTCTTGACTGGAAGGGTTGGAACTTATCACAGTGCAGAACTGATTTTGTAGGGTGAGTAGAATGACAGGCAGAGGTGGGCCTCAGAGGCGTGATGGGGTTCCTCCCCCTACCACCACCGTCTCCCCTGTGATGTAGCTGGCGTCTTCAGAGCACATAAAAGACACGATGCCTGCACACTCCTCTGGCTTGCCGATCCTGGAGGACAGGGGAAATAAGGAAGGGAGTAAAACCCAAAAAGGCAAGGCCCCATCACCTGGCCCAGTGAAATTTGCTCAACCAAGAATTATTAGATGATTTTTCAGATACAGTCTAAGAGTTTTTTGCTTACTATAAGGATGTTGTTATAATTTATTATAAGAATAAACATTCTGCAGAAGCAATTACAATTATATGCAAATCATATAAGGACACTCTGCTTTTTAAAGTGCTCAAAACACCAAAATCTAAAGTTGTATTGGTAAAATGGTGAGTGATTATTTTTTACTTGAAAAGAATTGGTCTCACATGTATGCATACTATTCAAGGGTCAGGGAGTCTGTGACAGTAAATGATGTGTTTAAAATGATATCTTTTGTAGACTACTTCTTTAGGAATTTATTTTTGTCATTTCAGATCATTGTTTTTGTAAGAATGTGCTGACTGTCATTGTATTAGTGATTCCATAGTTAGGAACACTTAAACTGACTGCCATAGCATAGAGGTGGGTAAAGTGTGTGGCTCAAATCTACAAGGCTTAGATTAGTGGATCCCCAATCTAGCTGTATATTGCAGTTATTTGGAATTCAAGAGACTTAAAAAAAAAAAAAAAGATGTGCAGTTTCCATCTTGGACCAAGTAAAGAAGAATCTCTGCTCTGGTCTGAAAAACTGGTTTGGAAAGTTCCCCAGGTGATTCTAATGTGTGCCCAGCATTGAGATGCATGGGGCCAGGTCATTCATTGGTGCACTAGGTGACAATACCCAGATTTATGAGTTGTATATTAGGCCTGCAGCTCATGCCTGCCATCAGAATGGCTTTGGGAGGATTTATGTCTGAGATGTTTGGACCAGTAAAGAGGTATGCACTGCTGGCAGTTGTCCTTGAGGGGTCAAGATGGAGAAAACAGACAAGAGTGCCCAAGAGCCAGAGAGTGGGAAAAGGGTTAAACGAAAGAGAGTTCAGCAAAGGTGTCTGAATAGTTTAGCTAGTCCATTGGGGAAAACAATAATTTCCTTATGCAAAAGAATTTGGAGCTTAGTAAATCCCTTCAGTCCTTTTATTTGGATTGTAGGATCATCAACCCAAGCTTTGGAAACATGACTCTTTATTAACTAAGGGTGAATTAACTAAAATAGCATGGTTTTGGTTTTGGTGATTTCTAGTTTCCACAGAGGTGGAGGCAGACAGGAAAGGAAGTCAGGGCTCTTTTCTCAGTTTGGCTTTACTGAAACCTTGATGCCTATGCTTTTTGTAATGGAAGCAGCCTCCTTGGTAAGCCCTCTGCAATGAAGAGTTTATGAACTTTGAAGTCTGTGAGGCACGAAAGAGCATGGCCCTGTTATCTATGGAACCAAGACAGTGCGTGGTGGGCTACACTGGGGATCAGACTTTTCTACCTTTATCCCTCCTAATCATCCCTGTGACAGCTTACCTTTCAATTTGCATGAAATTTTTTGCATTTTCCTCTTTTGTCTTGTCCATCCAAAACTGCAGGAAAAAGGGGAATGTCTTTATGTGCAAATAGAGGAAACAGAGGAACAGCAAACTGAGGGAGGAAATTGTCCCTCCATCCAATGAGAAGGATGGAAAGACTTCTCCTTTTACTCGCTGTTGCTTCTTGGTTCCTAGCTCTCCCCATTGCCCTCTTCTGTTCCATTCTTTTAGCCCCAGTGAATGATCTAGACCTGTGTATCTTGCTGGGTCTCCTCAACTCTCATGCACTTTAGGAGATATGAAACAGTGGGTAGAATTTTAATTCCAGTCTCTCTACCCTGCATCTCAGGAAAGGAGTATGTGTGGATCTGGCCTGGGAAGGGCAGCTGGTATGTGGAGGGAATGGAAGTGAGTAAAAGCTCAAGGATGCAGGTAGTAGGCTTCCCTATCCAAAAAGATGGATGCTCTTCAAAGAGTCCCAGTGGACTGCAGGGTTTCCCTTGCTCACCATACTGCTGAAATTAGTCTTGATGAGTCCAGGCGCCAGGCAGTTCACTCTAATGTTTTTTGGAGCCAGCTCTAAGGCCAGGTTCTTGGTAAGGCCCAATAAGGCTGTTTTACTAACATTGTAAGGACCCAGGCCCTGGAGAAAGAAGAGAATGGGTTAATCTGTTAGTTTCCAGGTCATTCTTGATTCTTTTTTTTTTTTTTTTTTTTTTTTTGTCTTTTCCCTTTTTATCGGTACCGGGGATGGAACTCACGACTGCCTGCTTGCAAGGCAGGCGCTTATGCCACTGAGCTAAATCCCCAGTCCCTCATTCTTGGTTCTTATTTGTTATCAAGTGCTGTGGTCCGTAGGTGTCTCTTTAAAGGGATGGTTGCAGTTACAGTTCATGGAGGCAGGCATCTCTGGGAAAGCACTTGGTGATGTGATTGTAAAACAGGACACATATTTCTTTGGGCAACTGCAGGGGTGGAAAGATGTGAAATGAAGAGCTGGCTAGAAGTGACAAAGGGGTTCTTACATGAAATGGTGTGAAGGCTGCTACGGACGACACAATCACCACAGAGCCACCTCTGGAAATAAAAAAGAGAGCTGATTCTCTTTCCACTGGAGACCACTGCCCTCAGACCCCCTCTCACTCTCTGTACCCTCGTTTCTCCATCTCTGGCACCACTTCTTTTGTCATCAGAGCTGTGGCCTTCACATTAATGTCCAGAGTCTGAAACAGAGAAGGGGAAACAGCTTGAGAAGAGTACTGTGATGGGAAGTCACTATGTGCTCCCAGGATCTGTTTGTTGGAGCTGAAGACTTCAGGAATAATTTGCCCTGGCCTGATAAGGAAAGAAGCCAGGGTTTGGGGAGATGTACCTCTTACAAGCTCATTCAGCTGCATGGAGAACATTAGGTTGAGGTGAGAAAGAATGGAGCCTGGCTCATCTCTCCTAAGCGGCCAACTATGATGAGGCCTGGAATGAACCTAAATTCTCAGGGCAGCTTTGGACTTGAGCTAGGTTTTCATGTGTTTCTTCCATGTAGGGAGAACCTGAATTGGATCCAGAGTGGGCTGTGGGAAGACGTGTCCTGACCTGTGGTGGTTTAGGTACTTCTCTGGCTTCTGGGGTTAGAGAATGGATGATTTTGGGCCTCCAGGATGGATGATCTAGCTGGACATTTATTAGAAAGTGAGATCTTAAGGAGATTCTTTCTGGGAAGCTGGGGGCATAGGCCAAAATAAAAGCATCTACAGTCTCAGTTTGAAGCAATGGTAGGATCTTGTTGCATTTTCCTAACATAAATGATATTGGGACATTCCACTCCTATGCTCCAGGTCAATTATTCTGAAAGACTTCAATCTTGTGAAAAAAAAAGTTGTAATAAAAGCATAGTGACTGCACGGCTACCTTTCACCTAGATTCATTCATCGTTCACATTTTTGCTTCATTTGTTCTATGTACCCATCCAGTTTTTTTTTTTTTTTTAATGAACCATTGAAATGAGGTTGCGGACATGATCATGCTGAAAGTACATACATGTAACTCTATATACATGTCCAAGGACAAAAAGCATTCTCTCACACAACCACAATTCATTAGCACATACAAGAAATTTAACACTGGTAAGTTTTTTTCTATTGTCTGTCTTTTATTTTGCACTTTGTTTACAATTTGGATTTCTCATTTGAGAGAAACCATGTGATATTTAAGCTTATGTATCTGATTTACTTTACTTAACATTATGGACCCATTTTCCTACAAACAGCTAAGTTTATCCTTTGTGACACAGTAGCACTTTGTATATAAATATGACATTTTCTCTATCCATTCATCTGTTGATAGATATAGGCTATTTCCAAGAGTTAGCTATTATAAACGTGGGTATAGACATGGTTATGCATGTGTCTCTGTAATGTGATATGTTTAACTCTCTTAGGGAGATACCTAGAAGGGAAATAGCTTGGTCAAATGGAATTTCTATTTTTATTTTTATTTTTTAAGAGTTTCTATGCTGATATCCTTAGTCCTTGTACCAGTTTATACTTCCACTATCAATGAAAAAGGGTCACCCCTCACCCTGAAGCCTCTCCAGCCATTCATTTCTTGAAGATAGCCATTCCTTCTGAAATGATATAGAAGTTCAGTGTTGTTTTAATTTGCACTTCTTGAACGGCCAGTCATGTTGAAAATTTTTCATGTACTTATTAATCATTTGTACTTCATTTGAGAAGTGTCTACTCATTCTAGATGTGCAGTTTTTGACTGGGTCTTTACATTTGGAGGTCTGATTTTTTTTGAGTTCTTTATATATTCCAAGTATTAGTCCTTTGTCTGAAAAGTAGCTGGAAAAAGCTTTTCCTATCCTGTAGCTTGTCTCTTTACTGTGTTGGTGATTTCCTTTGCTGTACAGAAGTTTTTTAATTTGATGATTCTTGGTGTTGTTGCTTGAGCTATCAGCATTCTGTTCAGTCTTTGCCTGCTCCTTTATCTTTAAGAGCTGTACTTTGATAATAATAGTTTTATCTATTATGCCTTCTATAGCAAAATTTCCACAATTGTACCCAAAATTCACATCTTAAAAAAATTTCAAGCTGGGTGTGGTGGTGCACCTCTACAACCTCAGCACTCAGTCCGAGGCAGGAGGATCACTGTGAATTTGAGGCCAGTCTGCACTACAGAGTAAGACCTTGTCTCAAAAAACAAACAAAAAATTGCAGAGTACAGTCAAGGCTCAGCCATTGCACTTAGGTTTGATATACTATCATATTAAAAATGTAAACTAAAAATAAAAAGTACTTAGTTAAAAATTGATTTTCATGTACTGGCTAGACTATTCACAGAAGATGATTCTTCATTTCAAAGTATCAGAATAAAAACTGTTTTACCGAAGAACATTTTGGCACTTTGGTCCTTATGTGTGTGAAACACTGATAAATGAATTATAATATTTAGTTATCCTTAAACTTTAGTGTTCAGAAATTATTATTGCTATTATTATTATTATTATTTTTGGTACTGCCAATCAAACTTAGGAATTCAGGTTTTCCAGGCAGGTGCTGCACCACTGAGCTAAATCCCCGGCCCCAGTGTTCAGAAATTACTGACGTCAGTGTAAAAAGTAAAATGATGGGAGATCATAATAAATTTAGTATTTCTAAATTACATGGGAATATTAACCTTAGTAAATAAAGACAAATAGTTTAATTAAAGCTTTATAATTAGAGGATGTAGGTAAGTGAAGAAATATGAGTGTGATGTAAGCATACATAACCACATAAAATCCAATGTTTCAGCATTTGAAATTAGACATCTGGCTCTCAGGCTTTCACAGTAGGTGGTTTAGAAGAAAAGAGGACAGGTCTTTTTCAAAGGCCATATGTTATGAAGCAGCAACTTTGGTCATGTCACCAGAATTGGTATTTCACTAACTAGCAGCAATTAACATTTCCCAGCTAACGAAAAAGCATTTCATTTTGGCAGCTGAAAAGGGGATGGGTGGGTGTATAAGTTTAAGTGTATTAGTTGTTGGCCTATTAGCTGCCACATCTCTGCTGGAAATAAACCAGGAAGCAGAGCGTGGGTAAGCACCCTGGAAGGGAAGCAGAAGGTGGCTAGCAGAGAACAAACTGAAGGCAAAGCTGGGGAGAAAGTCAAAGCAGAGATGAACAAGAAGAGCAGGATAAAGGAAGCCACCCCCTCAGTTGCCCTTTACCAGGTGTGTGCCAGGTATGTGGCACATCCCATCAATGTGGCACTCAATGAAGACATTCTAAAAGCAGACTGGGTTTGTGCTGAGTATTTTCTGAGGCCTGCCCTTTTGCAGCTTTAATCCTTTCTCACCTTGTCCCATACATCCTCAGTGACATCCATCAGGTTTCCAAAGAAGGGGTTGACAGCAGCATTGGAGACCAGGATATCAATACCTCCATGAAGGTTGACAGCCTAGAGAAAGGAGGAGATCTGGGTTAGGGCCACAGATAAGTCAGGGACATTCACTTATCAATGTTGAGAAGAAATGTCTCCTTAAGAACAGTTGTCAAAATTACCTTTTCTTGAAACGTTCTCGCTAAAGCTACCCTAATCTTTGCTGCTAACCATTAAAGGTTGTCTGATTTCTTTGGCAGTCTTTCTAGCCTCCTTTTCTTCGAAGGGTGTCTCTGACTTTTTGCCTACATCTTCTTTTGGGGGAGCTCCTTTATTCTCATGCCTCCAACTCGGGCTACAAAATCTATTTCTACATTCCCCCTATCTATTCACATGGAATTACAATCCCAGTTCCCCAAGTGATGGCTGTCTGGTCTCCTTGAATAAGGTACCATGATCTCAAGAGTCAACCTGTCCACACTTACTTGAATAAAGAAATTGGTTTAAATAGACCCATGAAAGGTCACCAGTGGGAGGGGCCTTGATCATCTGGCTCCATGTTGTCTTAGTGGAGTGATGAAAATGTGGTCTGTTAAAGTTTTTTTTTTTTTTTTTTTTTTTTTGAGACATGTCTTGCTATTTATTTAGTTCAGGCTGGACACATTCTGTAGCCCAGCATAGCCTTGAACTTGTGGTGATCCTCCTGCCTCAGCCTCTCAAGTGTTGAGATTATAGGCGTGAGCCACCATGCCTGGTTTGAAATTAATTTTTTTTTGGTACCAGGGATCAAACTCATGACCTCATACTTGCCAGGTAGGAACTTGTGCCACTGAGCTAAATCCTTGGCCCTTGAAGTTAATTTTTTAAGGTCATATAACTTGGTAATGATGCATTAGGGTTGGCTAAAACAGGAAGCCTGCTCATTTGGAGACGTAAAGGGATTTGCTCAGGGCACAGTGCTAGTGTTGGTAGCCCCGACATTAAGTCTTCTCGTGTACTTTGTAAGTACAGAGCTAGTTCATAGGAGCCCTTTGAAAGCAAGTTGGATCACTATGAAACTGGCTCCAGGAGCGCTATGATGGTGAAGACTCTAGGCTGGGTTTAAAACACTTCTGCATTCAGCTTTGATGCCATTTTCTCTCTTTTTCTTTTTGGCCCCACGGCACAGAAGATTTGAAGCAGAAACTGAGGTTTAAATTGAGAAATCCAAGAAAGAAGATTCTCACCTCCTTAATAAGTTGAAAGCAGGTGGTGAAGGCGTGTGTGAGAGTAGAGACTGGCCAAGGAGAACCGGCCAACAAAGGATTCAGTGCTAAACCACCCTGAAGCCAGACTTTGCATTTGCCCCAAACTAGCAATTTTGATGCCTTGGGCAAGTAACACTAAATGGGCCCTTGATCAACTTTGTGCCTCACATTTGGCACAGGAGGGGTGTTATTAACAATGCACACCATCTGCTACCTTCTCCTTTTAACTAATTATTCCTGCTAACGAGGTGCTAAGCTCAGTTGTTTCTATACCAGCTAAAGGAATGCCTGGGCTGTCAACATATAAATTTAACAAAATTTAAAGTCACACAATCTTTTAAAACTAGTGCCAGTACCTTCTTGTGCCCTGTAAATGTTCACATTGTGCTGCAAAGCGCTAGGGTATTTACTGGTAGTTACTTGCCTTTGCTCTGTCAAACTGTCAGACTTGTAACTGAGAAGGTATAGATCAAGTTGGAGGTGATACATATGTGATGGGGTGGGGAAGAGGATCCTGGAAATCACCAGAATCACCTGACTGGGGGAGAAGGCTGTTTTTTCCCCACTTAAAAATTTATTTATATTAGTACCTGTTTCCAGTACATGATTAATGTTCATCATTGCAAGTTGGTACATGTACATAACATATCTATTTTTTATGTCTCCTCTTGGTTCCTGAGAAGGCTGTTTATTTTTTTCTTAGACCTGGTTTCACTATGTAATTTAGGCTGGCTTTGCACTGACGGTGATTCTGCTGTCTCAGCCTCCTAAGTGCTGAGATTACAGGTGTAAGACACCATGCCCAGTCAGAAGGCTGGTTTTGACTGAACAGAGACAGATGTGAAGGTTGCGAAGTACCTATGAGCCTTCTTTAAAGGTCTTGCTCTGAATTACATGATTACTGTACCCACATAGTTAGGAGTCGTCTGTGTCCTGACCTTTACTTACAGTTTTTTTGTTTGTTTGTTTTTTTAGAAACAGAATAATCAAGTGGAGAAGCTATCAATAATGGTTTTCATTCACTGCCTTGAGAATCATGATGTAAATCAGGATGCCAAGAATAATACTCATCCTCATGGTAGCAGCTTTTCTTGGTTGGTTCCTATTAAATATTTCTTGGGCAATTTATTGTGATTCCACTGCCAATGCTCTAGACCTGCAAGAAACAATGGCTTCTTCACTAATGTCCTTGGTCCAGGGTCCTACTGTATCCTTTGTACCACCGCTAGACTTCCTTCCTTAATAACTGTTTCAACCTGCATAAAGCCTCAGATTCCTCATTTCCTACGTAGAGACCTAGGGAGGCTGTTGTCTCTGTTCTTCTCAGGCAGCCCATTTCCCATACTGCTCCTGGGCCCATGCCTTCTGCTATGGACTTACAAGTTTACCTTCTCTTGTTCAGTCTCTCTTTGGCTGTCTCCTTATTTTGCAGGGCCATCTGGTTATTTACTATGTTTTTCCACTCCCATTCAGGTCTACTTATTCCTCAAGGTATAGCTCAAGCCCCACTTCTGAGCCAGAGCTGCAGGCCCCGATAGTTGGATCTGGTTCAGGGATGGGGAGAGGACCAGTAGGATTTTTTTCCTTCTAGTATTGGGAATTGAACCCAGAGCCTTTACACTGTGCTACATCCATAGTCTTATTTTATTTTATATTATTTTATTTTTTTGTCTTTTTGAGACAGGGTCTCACTAAGAAGTTTAGCTTGGCCTTGAACTCACTAAGTAGCCCAGGCTGGCCTCAAACTCACAGCGATCTTCCTGCCTCAGCCTCCCAAGTGCTGGGATTACATGTGTGCACCACAATGCCTGGTTTACAGTCCTTTCTTTACTTTTTAATTTTGAGACAGGGTCTCTTAAGTCATCAGATTGCTCAGGGTGAGCTTGAATTTGTGATCTTCCAGTTTTAGCCTCCCAGAGGCATGCACTATACCCAGCTAGGATTCTGACATTAAATTACATGAGGCCCTGGATTCAGTCCCCGGCACTGCAAAAAGTAACTGCTGCATTTCAAATGGCCAGTCACTAATTGGCAAAAGCTTCTAAATGTCTCCCTTCACTCTCAGGATTGAGTTCATAATCTCAGGCTCTCTCCAATGACCTTTTCCAGGCAAGGTGACTTTCTTGGATTCATGTCTGACCTTCTTCAATGCACATTTGGGCATCTGAAAGATTCCTTAAAAATAGAATTATGTTATTCTGCCCACCATACTACTATTGACAATAATTTAAGAGCCTCCTCTTCTAAGATTATCCAAGTTATTTCTGCCAACCTTCCAATCTGTTATCACAAGCCTATGTTTTCCCTTGGTGTAAGGTTCTCGGATTCACTCCAGGAAATAAAGTATACAACCTGACCCTTCAGGGAAGAGCAGCTTAGGTAGTTCATATTTTCTTGTGTAACTGGAAAGCTGCTGTCAAGTACCACTGTAACACTGGCTTAGATATGTTGAGACTAAAATCCATATGGGTGCCTGAGGGCTGGCCTTATGCTAATGGAAAAGTGCCCAGTAGTATGTAGGCTGCCAAAAAGGGAAAGGAGTTTGGTCTGGGTTGAATCACAATTATTTCCTTACTAGCTGCAGGACATTGGAAAGTGTCTCTAGGTATCTGAACTGGTCTGTGTAAACAGGAAGAATAATCTCTGCCTTGCTTGAGTTGTTGGCAGGTTTAGAGAAAACCTGTGTAGGGTTCTGAACAGAATAAAGAGCACATACAGTAAATGAGTGGCTAAAACATAGTGGGCTGCCTCCAGTAAAGGACTCTAAACTGAGGATCATGGGATCATTTACTAGCTCATGGGTGGGAACATCTATTTTGTTATTGTATTTACTCTTCTTATCTCCACAGTGACATAGGAAACTACTAGAGAACCAGGACCAGCTGTTTTGGGTGGCTGCCCAAGCAATAATGCTGGGCTGAAGCATAAGAGTGATTTTTGATTCTTTGGGAAAAATGGTTCTTAGGCTTTAAGATATGGACATAACAACAAGGGACAAACAATACTGGTAGGTTGGTGTGGGTACATGAATGCACTACTATGGTTTAGCAGCGTTTGGTTGGATTCAGTGCTATCTAGGAAAGCAGAGATGGAGGCTCAGGTTGACTCCCTTCTGCCACCTCCTGGCTCAGGGCCCATAGCCCTGCTGCTCACCATGGCCACCAGCTGCTTCCGGTCCTCCGCCTTCCCCACGTGGCATACGGTGCCTGTCACGCTAAGCCCTTCCCCCTTGAGTGTGGCCACTGCACGGTCCACATTTTTCTGTTTCCGACTGCTGATGACCACATGGGCCCCATCCTGGGCAAGACGCCGCGAGATGGCAAAGCCAATCCTGCAGGAAGAAAAATACCAAGATTGTATAGAACTGTTTAAGGGAAAAGACTGTGTTATGGTTTGTGTCTAGATGTCCTCCCAAACCCTTATGTAGTCATGGGGCTTTTTCAGAGGTATCTGAATCTATAGTATACAATGCTGGGGTTAGGGGTGTACGATTAATGAATCACTCTGCTGACTGGTTTAGCATTGCTCTGACTAGGATTAAGGGTGTGAATTCTACATGTGCCCTGGGTTGGATAACCTACATACAGTATAAGGGACAGACAGAGTTTAATCTCTCCCCTCTGTTGTTTGTTTTGCTATCTTCTGCCCACTATGAACTGGTCTGCCTTGGAGTCAGCTGGTTATGAACTGAAACCTCTACAGACTGTGAGCTAAATAAACTTTTCTCCCTTTACCTTTGGGTGTAGGGTATTTTGTCTCAGCAATGTGAGAAAAGAAACTAAGACAGGCTGTGAGCATGAGCTCCTGAATCAGAAGATATGAATTGGGATGTTAGCTTTCCCTCTGTATTATCTCCATGTGTTTCTACTAGTTGTAAAAATAGGCTTCATGGCACAGCTGTTACCATGTAGGTAGTCATACTGACCTCATTTTATTATGATCTTGTTCCTTAGCCTCTATTCCCAAGAATACACATCACTTTCTACAGGCCCCATACCAAATGGAGATTGAGGGGAAAGAAATATTCTGGGTGTCCAGTAGCAGCCATATTTGTCGTGTGAAGTTCTCACTGGACAGAGTCTTGCACTCAAACATCTCCCTTGCTAGAGTACATCATTTCCAAAGTTCTGTTCTTAGTTATGTTTTGGGGGTGCACAGGAAAGACTGGTTAAGAAAGTAAATATTACCCTGGGAATAAGGGTTACATATTTGACATTTGTCAGTCATTAGCATTTCTCATACATCTGTATTTCAGATTTGTGAGGAGCTAGAGTGTAGCAAAATCCTATAGAAATGAGAAACACTGAAGAGCTCTGGGGTGACACACAGGTTGGGCAGGGTAGGCCAAAGTGTACTGGTCTTGTGTTTCATCTAGGTTTGGGGAGATGCTGCTATAGGAGACTGGTTACAAGCCCAAAAGGGGTGTCTGGAACATTATAGTGGATGGGTGGAGATGGTGAAGTTGTACAGAAATCTCAAGTTTTGGATTTCTGGTCTTCCCAGACTCTAGGTGGCGCTGTTGATTGGGGCAGCCCAGAGCACAAGGAGCCTAGATCTGTGGGGGCAGCACCGTGCTGACAACTTTGGGCAAGGTAGTGGGCACAGAGTGTGGGTTCGGAGAACTTCAGGCCGACCGCGTGGTTCCTCTTTCCTCTAGTGTAGGGCTCTGATGGCCCGGGGGGCCTGAGGACTGGGCCCGGGGAGGTGAAAACGAAGAGGCCACTAGCTGTTTGCATACACCTCGGGCTTCAGAGACCCCAGGCCAGGCACTTACCCGTCCGTGGAGGCCGTAACGAGGGCCACCTTATTCGCGAGCGGTTTCTGGCGGGTCACCCCGGCACTCGCCATCCTCACCGAGCACCACGCCTGAGCACAGCCGCCTAGCCGCAGTCCCACCTTAAGCATGACGCAGGCGCCGGGGCCGGGTTTCTCTGGGCTCCGAGAGGTGAATGCTTAATAGGCCAGGGAGGCAGGACAAGGGGCGGGCTGTGGCCGCACGCGTCCCCTGCCGGCGCCCAAACCCTGTGCCCCATGATATTTACTTTGTGTACTACTGGTTCTCTCCTGGCTGGTAAGAGTGAGCTCCTGGTCCAAGTTTCCTTGGGCCCCTCTCCCTACAGGAACCTGCGCCCCCCAGCTCCCTCTTTCTGCATGTGTTTGTCCTTTTTTTTTTTTTTTTTTTTTTTTTTCTTTTTTGTGATGGGGCTGATGTGGGGCAGAGGCTGTTAGTTTCCTTTGCCTCTCAAAACCTAAAAATAGAATTCCTTTTTAAGAAAGTGTAGGTCTACATAGACGGCAGCTCCCGGCAGATATTTTGAGACTGCCTTTGAAGGTGAGGCCTGTGGTCTTTCATGAGTCTACCACGTGAAGGTAGAGGAAGGAGCCAGGAGAGGAAACTTGATGGCAAGTAGCTGGCCTAAGCTTGGTGCTGACCTTCCCGCTGACTCAAGGTCTCCTTCGTCTTTAGAGATGGAGGGCAGACTGTGATTACTGAGTAACCAGTGTTTGGGGACAGAGACCCTAACTCATCTAGGAGGACATCCCATTTTATAGCGACTAAATGGTAACAAGGATGCTAGAGGGTCCTCCGCCAGTGATGGAAGTACAGACTCGGGAGCCCTCATACTCTCCCCAGTCACTGTCTCCAGGTTTTAGCCTCTATCCTAGTTCAATAAATATTTGCTGAATATAAAAGTGCTTTAAGAACTGTAAACTACTAAACACATAGTAATTATTGCCACCACATAATAATAATTATTGCTGCCACAGACCAGACTCTTTATCTATGAACCCAGGATGTGGAATAGATGATGGATAAAGTTCTCACTGGCTATAAATTCTGTGTTCAAGACTTTAGCCTACATTTCTGCCAAGTGGGTTGAAATGATCTCCCTCCTGGGTTTCTGGGAGAACTAATAAATCTGGATGGCTTATGGTACACTCTAGAAAGGCCTCAGCAAGCCCAAGTGCAAACTTCTAAATTGATTTAACCCAGTCGGTTCCAAAGGCCAGGCTGAGAAGCAGTGCTGTCACAGCACTGTTTTCACTAGTTTGAGGCAAAATGAAAAAAAAAAAAAAAAAAAAAAAAAAAGGCAATATAATGAATTTCATAAAGCTCAGCATATTTAACTTAACAGTTCTTTACTCTGGATTGTGCTTTTTATACGCTCTTTGGTGTTCCACCTTTCAGAAAAGATAATGAAAGAGATGGAGGGAGAGGCGATAAAAAGAATTATGATGTGTTATATTCACGTACCTGCTCCACGTGATGAATGTCGTCATTATGTACCGCAAACATTCACTAATAAATAAAAATAAGAAAAGATGATAGAAGCAGATGAGTAGGTTTAGAAGTATTGTTAGTTGGTGTAATCATCAGTTTGTCAATCTGTGCCAGTCACTACAGTTAGAGGATAGAGAATCTTGGTCTGGGAAATCCAGAACTGAGGACCACTGCTTAATACAATTCATACTTGCTAAAGGTCCATTTAGTATATGTTTTGGTCAGTTGAGTGGCTGAAAAAGAATTTCAACATTCCACAGGGGGTATGAGTATCAAGTGAAATGACAGGCACACACTGGACTTATGGTATATAACAAAGAAGTTACAGTTGTGGTATTCAGCACATTCTGATGAGATAAGAGAACCTAAGTCTAATTTTCCCCATGTCAGAGGAAAACTGCCTCGACTGGTGCCCCTCAGTCTGAGCCTCATGAATTATTGACGGATGCTGGATAGTGCTACATTCCTCTTTCTTCTTCTCTGTTCAGAGGTAATGCACTGTGGGAACACTTCCCAGCTCTGGACCTGAGTGTGGGACTGGGGGAGGGAACGCAGGACTGCAGCAGGGGATCTCAGGGCTTGGCTCAAGAGAACAGATCCACAGGACTTACTCTGTCTTTACTGGTTCTCCAGAGGTGGACAGCCAGATGTAGGGGCTGAAAATTAGGGTGTGGGGTGGGTGAGGAAGGCCACACTTCAAAGAGCAATGGATTCTGGGCAGAGAGAATTCTGGCCTAGGAGATGGGTAAATATCACCCGGCTCCTCCTCATGTAGACAGGGTTGATATTTAGCCTCCAGCACCAGTTTTCTCTTCTTTTTTTTGAAGAACGCAGGAGACATTAGGGAGAGGGTCTGTGAACAGGAAAGGATAGAAGGAGGGGAAAAAGCGTGGGGATTTTTAGCTTCTGCTTCTGATCAAATTGGTTCATTGAAGGTCGTAGGGACTCTGGAGGGAAAGACATGCGTATGTGGGAGTATCTCTTTGAAACAGGAACTTCAATAGACAATGAGTCCTTCTTGTTTGGAGGTGGTGTCCTCTGCCCACCTAGAGGAAATGTGTTTGACTGAGGATGATTCTTCCATCTTCAAAGGCTGCTGGGTCCAGAGGGAATTTACCTTGGGTGAAATTTGTCTCTTGCACTTTGCAGTCATTGATTGGTCATTGAGGTGAAATTTGTCTTTTGCACTTTACAGTCCTAGATTGGTCATTGAGGGATATGCAATGGATACTGATAGATTGAGAAACCAGGTTAAGGACAGAAGACAAACAAGCTCCTGTTACTAAAACCATGATTTGCATTTTCTTCTGAAGAAGTCAAGGACTTGAAATTTTCTTTTGCCAACCAAACCAAACCAAACCAGACCAGACCAGACCAGACCAAACCAAACCAAACCAAATCAAACCAGTAACTTCTCAATTGCTTCCATAGATGCCCAACAGGTAACTAAAAGCAGAACTAAACTTTAATTTGTATTCTTCTCATTGTGGTGTGCAAGTGTGGTGGTGGGGAGTTGGTATATGGTCTATGTAGCCCAGACTGGCTTTGAACTCAATTTTCCTGCCTTAGCTTGCTTGGTGCTGGGATTCTGGGCATGAGACAGCATCCTTGTATACCTATCAGCTGATCTACTCAGCTCTGCATTTAAGTATATTAGTCATTTAGAAAGTGACTGTCTAGAAGCTAGAAGTGTAGTACAAGGTTTGTTAAACTCTAGCTTTATGTAACTTACCCTCCTTCAAGATTGAGGACACCAAAGTTAGAAATTCATAATGATATTCAACTACCAAGAGCATCCAGAAATATCCAATCTTTCTTCTAAACCTATAGTTACTTTGGATTCCAGAAAGACTTCTGTAAAAGACTGCTTCAGCGAGACCAAATCATCCATCCATGTGTTTATTTATTCATTCATTTATTTATTTTTTAGTCCAAGAAGGAACTTGCATCACTGCGCTAAACCCCCAGCACCCATGTAATAAAGACTCCTCCCTAGGCCATTTTGCAAAACCAGAACTGAGATAAAGGCTAACCAGAACTTAGTCTGCCTTGGCCCCTCTCTAGTGTACTTTCCTTTTTTTTTTTTCTTTTGAGACAGAGTTTCACCACATAGTCCAGCGCACCTTCAAACTTGCTTATGTAGTCCAGGCTGGCCTCCAATTTGTGACCCTTCTTCCTTAACCTCCAGAGGGCTGGGATTGCAGGTGTTCATCACCACATCTGGCTATTTTTGTGTTAATAGGTCAGTCTGATCCTGTTTATCAGAGCTGAGCCCCCTTTGGTTTCTTAAGCTGAAATCCCCTCCCATTTTCTCTTACTTTCTAACTCTGCCTAAGAAATCTGCTGAGGCTGCTCACTGATGCATCCTGAAGTGCTTTTCTGTAATGACAGCTGAGAACCTGCTGGGCCAAGTGAAAGCCACCATCTCCTCTTTGGGCAGATGGAGGCCTTTGGGTCCTGTTCGTGATACCACCAGTCAAGCATGGGCAGTGGAGGAGGACTGGTGTGTGCTTGGCACAGCTGCAAAGCAGGGATAGTAGTAAGACTGTTAATAGCACAATTTGTGAAGGTTGCGCTAGCAATTGTTGGGTGATTCTAATAAATTTTATTGAACATTTTAATCTAATTAAGTGGATTTTTCTTTTCTTCTTCCATTTATTTGCATGTTTACTTTCACATGTGAAATCAGAATGAGTTGTGACAAACTGACCTATTGTCAATGTCAGGTAGCTACATTTCACTTTTTTCTGGCATTGAAGTTTTGTAGCAATTGATTTTCTCTGAATTAGAATTTTACTTTTAGGACAGTTGTGTTTTTAATCATTAAATATCTGTTCTTTGACTTATAAATATGACACACACTCACAATTTTTAAAAAGGGGCAGAAAAAGCCAAGTGGGGTGGCACATGCCTGCAATCCTAGTGTTTGGGAGGCTGAGGCAGGAGGATTGCTGAGTTCAAGGCCAGCCTGCACTACATAGCAAGAACCTGTCTCAAAAAACAAAAAACCAAAAAAAACCAAGAAACAAAAAAGGAAATAAAAAGGACAGAAAGCTATGTGAACGTACAAAGCAACTTTAATTCCTTCCTATGTTGCTTTCACCTGTTCTCCATATAGCTTTTATCCTTACATGTCCTGAAAGTATCCGATACATGCACTTTCAGTTTTTTCTTTTAAAAATGTATCTCACTGGACATAGTGGTGCACATTGGTAATCCTAGCACTAGGCAGAGTGAGGCAGAGGATAACTAAGAGTTCAAAGCCAAGCTAAGCCGCATAATGAGTTCAAGGCCAGCCTGGACTATAACAAGACCCTGTCTTAAAAAAAGAATCTCTCATGAATGGGATGATACTGTACATGCTGTCTTCAATTGCTTTTTTCTTTCTTCTGACTCTCCCTCTTTTCTTTCACTTCTTAAAATATATTATTGGGCAGTGTTCTGAGGCACATAATAAATCTACTTTATTCCTTCTCTCCCTTGTAAAAATAGCTGTACAGTATTCTGTTGTAGGACTATTCCACACAGTGGGATACTTAGCTGGTTTCCTACTGATGAACATTTCAGTGGTTCTCAGTGTTTTGCTATTTCAAACAATGCTACAGTGAGCAACTTTGGATAAAAACACATTTCGTGTTTGGTGGAAAAAACATTTGTATGATCCTTGGATCAAATACAAATTTTAAATTAAATTTTAAATCAATGGCTATGGTCAAGTTACCTTCAAAGGGCAATTTGATAGGTTTATTTTCCTATGAATTTGCTGCTGCCCTACCCACCTACCATAGTACATATAACAGTTTAAACTTTAGCTGATGGCTAAAGTTCAGTGACAATGGAAATAAACTCTGGGGCTCATTGGCAGGGAGCCCAAAGGGATTGGTGACAGTGCAGACTTGAAGCATAATAAATTGTACCCATGTTTGTCATTGAGAATGCTCACCCAGCATTGCTAGATCATAAGATTTTAAGACAGAAGCCTGACATTTGGATTTTAGTAGGAAATCTTTGATTTTTAAATGTTGGCAAGCCATTTACTAAAAAAAAAAAATCCTAATAAACAAAACAGTAAGTGGATCTGTTGGTGCCAAAGACTCACACAATCTCTGCCTATTTAAATGTGATGGGTTATTAATTTTGTGAGCTATTGCTCTATCATAGCTCTATTGTGTAGCTTATTCAATTTCTGGTTTTTCAGTTTTTTTCCCTGATTGCCCTGTATTTAGGCAGTTGTTTATGAATGCAGTTTAGAAATCATCCATCCACTCTTTCCTTTTCAGGAACTCCATACAACCACAGGCAGAAGGTTCTTATAAAATGGGCATGGACTTCTCCTTTTCCTGGTGCCAAGGATTGCCTCCTTCTGTCGTATTTGAGAGGGGGTGGGGGTGTATGTAGTCTTTTGCACTTTTACAGTCTATTTTCAAATAGCAGTTTGCTCTATCTTGGGCCTTAGCATCCTCTGATGCTGGTCCTCTTCTGGAAACTGTAGGATTGTGGTCCTTACATGGTTATCAGTATGCTCAGATGCAGGCTTGGGGGCAAGTATGAAATGGCGACGGCCACATTTGCTAGCTACCTTCTTCTTTATTCCTTATAATTGCATTACACCAAGAAATTCACTAAAGATTAGGAGTAGAAAAAATCATAATCATATAGAAGGACAAATCACCCCCTCAGCACAACCACATCCTTAATGAGCACAACCATATTCCTAACCTTGTTTTCAAAATATTAGTTTCCTCTGTCCTCTTACCCAGTTAGAGCCTGCAGCAGATGCAGAGGTGCATATAACAGCTCAGGTCTTGGCCCTGGACAGGATTGGAGGCCTGGCTGGTGGGAACCTGTTTAGCCATGGGCATCCAGCCAGCTGTTAACTCCTTCAGGTCTGTTTCAGCTTTTGAAAGGAGGTCGTGCTTTTCTCAGAGGGGCCTCAAATGAGTCGCTGAACAGGACTGGTATAGGAACCTTGCTTGCCATGTCTGCATAACTTAGGCTGGTCTAAAGGCCACTTATGCTCTGGAGGCCCTAATTGGGCTGGCATTAGTCAGATGTGCATAGTGTACCTAATACTTCTCCTTCTCAATCCTGTCCCTCACTTTCCTTTGCATAAATGTTGCCCTAAATAAACCCTTTTGATTCCTACCAACAGCCTGGTGTCTGCTGTGCTGAGGGCTCACAGTCTCTGTCCACTTTGTTCAGAAGTTTTATAATGTAAAACTCCACTCCTAATGCATGGAGGGGCTTCTGTCCTTTCCCCTGAACTAGAGCTGCAGTGCACTGTAAAGCAAAAAAAACAAGTCACTACAGTCCTGTCAATGTGAGTTGTTCAGTGAGGGGCTTAGTGGATAATCACTGGGTGGGCTTTGGTGATCTAAGACTGGCACGGTAGTACAAATCCAGTTCTGTAGTACCCTATGGGTTTCATGGAGTTCTTTTTACTGGTATAAGATGAAGAAATGTCCCCTTGCTCCTCTTAAGGCATTCTGATTTCCTGCGAACTTTCTGGGCCAACTGAAACACACACACACACACACACACACGCGCACACACACACACACACACACACACACACACACACACCCCCCTACTACTTTGTAAGAGTCAACAATAATTCTCAGGCACAAAGGTATCTAAATCCACATTAAGAAAGAGAACTTTTTCCTGAGAGGTGGCCAGCTAACCCTGTCTGGAGATAATATTTGACATTATTATGCAAGGTAGTTTCATTTCCCGTCTCTTGCATTTAGAACTGTGCGAAAGGTCTGTGGTACAAATAAATCTATCACACCCTTGCCAAAGGACAAAACTCTCTTTTTCTTCTGTTGTGTCAGATAAATTCCAAGCAGAACTGTATACTCTTTTAAATCTCTGCAGAGGAGAGATCCCCGAGGGATGAGGAGGGTGCGTGGATTTGCCCTAGTCACATATACTCTGCTCCTTCCTTTTCAATTTAATGACAGGATTATTCTTGCCTTTTGATACTTTGTACAAACCACCACAGGCACTTTTGCACTTTGAGTCTTAACCCACACTTTCCATTTGAAGTAATCATAACAGGTAGTTGCAAAACTAGTACAAAATCTCCATATACTGTTCCTCTTAACCTCCTCCAGCAGTGGTGACTTACAATGGTGACATCTGTGGTATACTATCAAGACCAGGAAATAGGCTTAGGCACATAGTGGTGAAGTAGATTACAAACCTTACTCAAGTTTGTCATTTTCACATGTATTTGTATGTGTCAGTGTGTGTGTGCGTGTGTGTGTGTGTGTGTGTGTGTGTGTGAAAGTATTTACTTCTTAATTTGTTAGTGCATCTTAGAAATCTCTTGAGTCACTGGCCATACAGATCCACTTCATTCATTATCTTGATGAACTATTATTTATCAGTCTCCTGCTAAAGTCTACCTCAACCGTTGTTAGCTTTTCTCCCATATGTATAATTTTGCAATAACATCCTTGTACACATAGCTCTAAGAGCTTTTCCTAAGCCCAGTGAGTAAGTGAAGAGCAAGGGTGAAGAGCACATGTGTCTTCCACATTCTGACAGAAATTGCCAGTTGCTTCCCAGGAAGGCCACATACTTTCCTAGAGCCAGGAAACTTTCCTGAAGGGTAGTTCAGTGTGATGGTGGACATATCCTCACACCCTCATAGTGCCTAGTTTCACCAAATATTTTAATTTTTTTGTTTTTGTCTTTTTGAGAGAGTTTCACTATGCACTTTAGGCTGGCCTTGAACTCACTTTGTAGCCCAGGCTGGCCTCAGTTTCCATTGATCCTTTTGGTCAGCCTCCTGAGTACTGGGATTACAGACTTGCACCACCACACCTGGCCCAAACATGTTAATGTTTGACAGTCTGGGTGAAAACAACTTTTGAAGTTCTTTATTAAGATGAGTATCTTTTCATATATTGATAAATATTTGTATTTCTTTTTTTATAAACTTCTTGCTCGTATACATTGTTCACTTTTATACATTTAGTTGTTTACTTTTCTTCCTTTTTTTTTTGACACAGGGTCTCACTATGGATTCTAGACTGGACTTCAACTCACTATGTAGCCCAAGGTAGCCTTGAATTTCTGGCAATCTTCCTGTTTCAGCCTCGCAAGTGCTGCGATTACCGCCATGCACCACGACATCTGGCTCAGTTTGAATTTTTATTTAACTTTTTATTGGTTATGTTTGTGGTGCATAATGGGTGCATTCATTTGGGGAGTTGGGACATTTATAAAGCATATCTTGGTCATTTCCCATCCCTTTACCTTCCAATCCTCCTTCCTCCACCTTCCCCTGAACCCCTTACCTTTTCTTGTATGCCTTCTGGGTTTTATGTGGCATGTTTAGAAAGGCCTTTGTTAGTCCAAGATTTTCTTATAGTTATTTAATGTGTGTGTATTTTATTTAAATCTTGGGGCACATGATATTTGTTCTTGTGTGGGAAGTGAGATAGATATCCAGGTTAGTTTTTTCCAAAATAGTTAACCCATTATCTCAGCACTGTTTCAGTAGTTCCCCTATGCCCTGATTTCCTTATCATTCTTTGCTTGCTTGCTTGATTGATTGAGACAAGAGTCTCACTCTGTAGTTCAGGCTCTCCCTGAATTCATTATATAGCCCAGGCTGGCCTTGAACTTGTAGTGAGCCTCCTGCTTCTGCCTACTGAGTGCTGGGATTTCAGAGTGCGCCGCCATGCCCAGCTTCCTTATTCTTGCATGTATGTATTTGATTAGATTTTTGGATTCTATTTCATTCCATTGTCTATTTTAATAGAGGTTTCAAAAAGGAAAGAAAGAAGTGGTACATAAAGTGGAAGAACCCAGTATTCAGAGGTTGAGGAGAGTATTTTTAGTTGGGTTGGTCTGGAAAACTTCATGGAAGAGAGACGTTTAAGATGAAACTTGAACAGTTAGTAGCATTGTATTGAAGTGGCTGAGAACAAAGGCACAGAGGCAACAGGCGATGAGAACTTGTGTGGGTGTCTGGTGTTTCTGAGAAGGAACTCAGGCTGCATCACTTGCGTTTGTATACGTGCATATCTTTAAAATGGTCAAGAGAAACGTTCATTTTGGTTTTACTATTTTGTGGCATCTTGAGAGCATATTTATTAGTCATAATAACTTCAAGTTGAGCATCTACTTTTTTCTAGGCCGATGTCAGTTTTGATTTTCACCACGGTGAGCAAAGTTAATATTTAGAAATGAAGGAAAAGCCTCAAGTAGATTAAATAACAACTCTAGATGGCTGGATTGAGATTAAAACCTATAGCCAGCAATTTAAAAATATCAGAGTGGAAAAACATCACAGTCCATCCATGGCCAGGATGTCTGTAGCAGGAGCTGTCCTGTGCTGCCCCATTTGTATGCCATCAAGCTGAAACCCAGAGTGCCCTTCTTTTCCAAAAGCTAGCATGTTGTTGGAGGTGCAGCACAGCAAAAAATGCCTGGAATTTATGTCTCTTCCACACCCCCTGCAACCCTATCCTGTGGTCGATGGGAGTGGGGATACACATACTCTAGCTTTTTTCGCCTCTTGCTGGGTTGACTCTGAGGTATGACTTATGAAGATTCCTAATCTCTCTATGAGAATGAGTCTAAATTGTCTTCTATGGGACCTGGCCTGTAAGCTTAACTAGCCCCCTTCTGAGCCTACTTTTTTGTTCCTTTGTTTTCCTGGAAAGATTTCCTAATAAGTCAGTTTCAAATGCATTTTCTTTTCTTTTCCTTTTTTTGGTACTGGGGATTGAACTCATGACCTCCTGCTTGTGGGGTAGGTGCTTATACCACTGAGCTAACCCTCTTCCCCAGCCCTTAAGAAACTGTTTTCAAATGCATTTTCATCTAAGGCAGTATTGTTTTTAAGATACTTTTATTTCAGCTGTGCATGATATGTGCATGTATGTTCTGGGCTAGCATTTAACTTGCATTTCTTACTGTGGAGCCAAAATTCTGGAAAGCTACTTGCAAATGTTAGAATAGAATTGCAGTACCTATACCACATTAAACTGTCTCTCTATTTGTGTATAGTTCATTGAGCTGGAAAGTTTCCTGGATGATGCAGAAAAAGAACCACAGATCCGATTCCAGGTCTCATTGCCTATTGCAATACAGCGACTTAAGATATATTGAATAGAACTGTATTAGTTATAGGTCTGAGGAGAACCGTCACCCTTGACACAATTGGAAGAGCCAGTCTGTTCACTTCTTTGGGCAATCAACCCTGTCAAGTAACTTTCAGAGTCCAGGCTTCCTTTGCCAAAGTAAATGAATGTGGTACAAAGGTCATGATAGCTGACTGTTAAGTTTTTGCAAACTAGCAGAAACAGGAAGACTAAGTTTGCCCTGTAGCAGAGCCACAGACATGCCTGACTACAAGAGAGAACCCTGGCTCTGATTTGGCTTGGATGTAGAGAGACAGGGTACTCAGAATTGCTTATATTTACCCAGTTAAGGGAAGATAATACATACTCCGCTCAAAGCAATGAGACCTGGCAAAGAGGTCAGGCCAGTCTCTGTCAGGTTGGTGAGGATCCTGGAGCAGGCATGGCTCCCATAGCCTGCTAGCAGCCATGGGTAGAATCCAATAGCATGTTCTAAAAGTGCAGGGCAGATGAAATCTAGGAGGCAAAGGGCAGGATCCTTCCCTTCCCAGGGAAGCCTTGGAGTCTCTGCCATGATGGGCATCAATTGAAGACCCTTACTTGTCAGTATGTGATATAACATTGGTTCCATAGTTAGAAAAGAATGAAAATAGGTTAAAAGTCTGATGGATAATTAAGAAAAAAGTAAACAGACTTAAGCTTAAAATGAAGTTAAGATGAAGGTAGTTGTGGATTAAGAATATATAAAGTCTCTGACACTGAGCCATACTTTCCAATAGCAATGACATTCTGGATATTACTGCAATGTAAGGCCTAGGTGCTCGCTAGTACTATGTAGATCTCTAACAAGCAGAGTACTGTGCACAGCTTTCTATCCCTGACTGGGAATTCCATGTATTACCAATTCCAAAGGAGGACTCTGAACATCTCATCATTTTCTGTGATGGTCCCTAGATTTAGCATGTTTCTGGGAGGTTTGTACAAGCCAGCTGTCAGAGTAGGAGTTTGGTGAGCATTAGAGAAGCAAGACAGTGTATGCACAGATAGAAAGCTGGAATCAACAGAAGTGTAGGACACATGCTTGGCCAGTCCTTTGGGACTCAGGAAAACTTCCCCAACTGGGTGGAATAGTCTTCATGTGTGCCCTACTTTTCACTGCAGCACAAGGACCCCCAAAGCACTCTGTTCTGGGTTTTATACGTGGAGTGGCACTTAAGATTGCTGAGTTAAGCATTGTAGGGCATCCTGTTCTAGGAGGGAAAAAAGGCAAATATCAGGGTGTTCTGTATGGTTCCTTCTGTCTTAGGATGGTGCAAGAATTGTAAGTAAGAGAAGGTTGGCCTAGGCCATCTGGGGACTTATCTTCCTATCTAGTTGAGGCTCCTTCATCCTCTACTCCCTCATCCACTCTGTACATTCTGATTATACTTCAGGTAGGATTAAATCATGGACAACACCTTTTTTTCATCACTGGCATGGCATGTTCTCCACTGAAACTTAATTTATTTGTTTTCAAGACAAAGTCATTTGCATAGGAAATTGGGTTGTGGAAGCCAGCTTTCAGTACTCAACTCCCTAGAAAATACTGAAGATCTAAGCTCCTGATTGACTAGTTTGAAAGCCAATGCCCTGTGATGCGCAGCCTGAAACTCAGCAGTTGATCTAGGCTGGAAGTTAGACTACAAGATCTCAGATAAACAGAGGCGAAGAGAAAACTCTGGGGACAGAAATACAAATTGGTCCCTGAATGAGTAGCAAGTTTTGAATGTTGGTGGGACTCTAGAGTTCAGCAATGAAAGGAATATATAAAAGAGGGGTGAGATGAGAGAAACCTTTGGCTTTGGGGAGTGGACGTGGTGGACAAGAAATAGTCACTTTAACCACAGTTTCTGGCTTATGTGCTGTTCCTACAGACGTGAGGAAGAGACTGTGTCTGTCTCAGGAGATGCATTATTCAATTCCAGAAGTGCTGAAGTTGCCCCCTCAGGATTCTGTCAGGATTCTATTGCTGACTCTCAGGGTGGGTGGCTCCCATGCAGTGCTGTGGAGCAGAATGTGGGGAGCAGAATCTTGTACACAACATTAAATCTTTTTTTACAGCATTAAATCTTCTAAACTATATTATATTCATACTATATTTACCTATAGACCTTACTCTATAATTGTTACATGCATACATTTCCCTGTAAAGATTCTAATTAATCAACAACATGCTGATTATGCATGTTCAGGAAAAGCACTGTGCTAAACACTGGAGAAGATTAAAGATTTACAGCATCAACTTCTGTGCACCAAGGAATTTGTAATCTAGTGGTGGAAATAGGACATGTCAGTGAAACATCTAGAAAACAACTGGCAAAAAAAAGTGCTAAGCTAAGTGAGATTTATCCATACCTCTTTCCCACCCAGCCACTGCTTCTCTCTCACAGGGAGGCTCCGCTTGTCCTATTGGCAGAACATCTAGGTAGATGATACATCTTTCCTGGGACCTCATTTGTGCGTTAGCTATGGAATTTAGCCACCGCTGCACCCCTTAATGTTCTCTGCATCCCTTAATCTGCTCCATTTTCACATGACTCAGTGGACTAAGGCAGAAGTATGGGGATGGCATGGCTTTATGTGGAGTAATGTCGAGAAAATGGTCCCTGCAAAGGCTATATATGCAGATAAAACAGGGTTAATTTTTTGGTTCTTTGGTTAAAGAAGAGTGGGTGTGGTTAGTGGAATGGGTTTGATGCATTTTGTTAAGTCAATACACATATGCTGAATCTCACACATGAAGAAGAAAGGTAAAAGGTTGTCAGGAGACCTGAGTGTGGACTGCTCTGGGCTCATTTGGTTGCCTGGTAACTTTCCCGTGTTATCTCACTGTCTTTATGGTCACAGCCTCCAAGTGAACATTTCTTCCCTAACTTTGCTAATGCTTATGTGAATGTAATTATTTACATATGAACCTTTGAACCACGCAGGTCCTAGAGAGTAGCAAAAGTATTCCTGCAACCAACTTTTGTTGTTAGGACTGCTTTTCTAAACTGGGCTTCCTAGAAAGAAGTAAGTCCTACAGAATATTATTTATCTATTTTCTTAATTTGCTCAAGAATGTTACACAGCTAGTATCACCATATATGCAGAAGAGATGTAAATTAATTCATTGCATAAAATAGATGGCTTTGAGCTTTAGGGTTTAATTTTCTCATGGAACCCAGGTTCAGAAGGGCTGCTTCAGGGTCTTCAGCAACTTCTGATCTCCTTCTTTTTCTTGGCATAAGTTGCCATGAGTGACCCAAAATGACTTCTTGAATCATGAGTTTGATAGTATAGGTTAAATGTAATTGGAATTCAGAGGAGGGACCAGAGCTCTGTGTGTGGAGTAATATGCTCCTATAATGTTTTTAGATATTCTAAGGTTTTTATTAATCTAGAATGGGCAATCAACTTGGAGGGGATGGAAGACTCTCGGACTTCGTGCTCTTTCTCATTCCATATCAGGGAATGCTACAAGGAACCATAAGGGACTTGGATTGGCCAGATATTTGAGCAATAGCTTTCTTTTGTAGCATGGAGAGCTGCCAAAGACCCTTGGATGCAAGGGTCATGGGATGGGGAATTTGAAGGAATGCAGAAAATCGATGCTGGGGGGAGGGAGGAGGAGGAGAAGGAGAGGAGAAGAAGGAGGAGGAGGAAGAGAAGGGAAAGAAGAAGCAGAAGAAGGCAGAGGGGGAGGAGGAGGAGAAGAAGGAAGAGAAGGAGTAGGAGGAGGAGAAGGAGAAGGAGGAGAAAGAAAAAGCAAAAGAAGGAGGAGGGGGAGGAGAAATAGGGGGAGGAAGAGAAGGCTGAGGAAGAGAAGGGGGATAGAAGGAAGAGGGGAGGAGGAGAAGAAGGGGAAGAAGAAGGAGAAAGAAGGACAAAAGAGAAGAAGAAACAATCCCGTTTCTACGTTTAGACTTTCAAACTCTTACTAGTGCCCCCACTGACCATTCTTGTGAAAGACAGTTGGCAGGGATGAATGGGTAACAGTTTTCACAAGTGTGGGGAAGAGTTCTGAGCAAGGAGGCAAAGATTGGCGTGGTATGAACTAGTAAATATTTGTTGCTTGCAGGAACGAATAGGCATATAGATATGCATTAAAAATTGGCTGCTCAGTAATTTAAAGTAGCTGCAACCCTTTCATTCACAACCTGTCAAAACAATTCTATCCCTCACTTCCCTGCCACTAGTTATTGCTGATGTCTTTTTGAGATGTGTTTCGAGTGTAAATGAAGTATAATGAAATTCAAAGGAGAAACTGGAACCACGTGGGTGGCATATTTATTCTGATTAACTTCATTCTGAATTGTATGAAGTTTAAAAATTTTTCTTCTGCTGTGAGAGTCCAAAATACGAGTAAAAAGGGTGGATCCCACGAGACTCTGGGATCCAGCCTAACTGGAGGCACAAATTAAAATGTGCAGGAATAGCATTCCTCAAATGACAAAAGCACCACTTCTTTATTCATACCAGGGACAGAACTCAGGACTGAAATCATCACTTTGCATTTGCCAGGCAAGTGGTGTGCCACTGAACTCTATCCCTCACCCCCAAATCACCACTTTTAAGGTATAGTCTGTGAGAGGGCAGGCTAGTGCTCGGTTAGGGTTTCAGGTCACTCTCCTGAAGCTTCTGGGGGATACACCTCAGGTGGGCTTAGCACTCTTCTGGATGCAGAGAAGGCCAGAGGCCTCCTCTCTGGGCTGAGATCAGTGCCTCACCTTTACTATACCATATAGCTTGTGTCTAGATGTCCCCTCAAAGCCTCATGTGGTCATAGCTGGGGCTTTTTCAGAGGTAACTGGATCTAGAGTGTGTGACTGATTCATGGTACAATGCTGGGATTCAGGGTATGTGATTACTAAATCAGTCCACTGATAGGTTTGGCTGCCCCCTAATCCCAGTAGCCTGGATACCGTATAAGGGACGGAAAGAGACTTACACTTTGCTTACTTGCTTTTTCTGTTTTCTGCCCCCCATGAACTGTTTATCCTCTTTGATGCCTCTCTTGCCACCCTGCCTTGGAGCCAGCCAGTTATATACAGAAACATCTACAAACTGTGAGCTAAATAAAACTTTCTTTGAGTGTCGGTTATTTTGTTTCATCAATGAGAAAAGTAACTAAGACACTGTAGCAAGTTACGGTTAATGAGATCTTCCCTTAGGTGCCTCACATACTGGAGTAGATCTGGGGTCTGCCCTGATTCCAGAAGCAAGGAGCTGTCTGTTCAGTTACCTCATTTTATTTCTCACCGTCTTATTCCGTACACACATGTGGGTACACAGGAGCACATATATGCACAGTTTGCAGGTAGAATAGAAAAAAAGAAGGGGGGGGGGAATTAATGAATGAACCAGCAGGTTATATATTATTTAGTGTTGAAATTTAGAGCTGGAAAAATGACCCCCGCTCCCTTTTCTCCCTTCCCTCTCCTTTCCCCCCTCCCTTCCCTCTCCTTTCCCCTTCCCCTCTCCACTCCCTTCCTCCAGTGTCTCTTCCTTTTTCCTCTTGCCCCCTCTTTCCTTCCCCCACTCTACCTTTCCTTCCTCCCTACCTCTTCTCCTTCCCTTTCCTCTCCTTTTATTTCTCCTCCTTTTTCCCTCCCCCTCCCTTCCTTGCTGGGACTCTAACACAGAACCCGCAGCCTTGTTTGTGCTAGGCAAATACTCTATCACTGAACTATACCCAAAGATTCAGATTTTTGCTTTGTGAGAAAATGGCTCTCTGGTTGCTATTCCATCTATAGTTTGGATTCTTTCTAAATTCTGTTGAAAAAGAGGATGGTAGAATAATTATACAGGCTGAAGGTGGAATGAGTGCATATCCTATCAAGCCCCCAATTACAAATTCTATTATATTAATTTAAAAATTTACTAAAGGATTTTCAGCAGTATAACAGAGATCAGAATCTAAGGTAATTAAGGGGAAATGCATTAAACTGGAGCTATCAATATGGGTTCCCTAAAAAAGTTTTAGAAAAAGCAATGGGCCTACAGAAATATTTATTTTAATTAATCTTGAAGAAGAGCAATCCTAGGGAACAATACCCAATTCAGAAAATGGTTGAAACTTCTTTTCAAAGAAATGAAGAGGACAATATAGCCTCTTAATAATAATTCCTTATTATTTAGATACCAGGATAATTCCTTGTATTATTTTATTATGAGGAAGAATAAAAAAGGAGGTAATCATCATTATAAGACACACTAAATATGTTATTTAAGCTGCATCAAGCATAAATGGCACCTAATCAGTATGAAAAGATTTTGGAACTACTATATATCTAAACTTTTAAGAAATTTAAGAAATGAAACTTTCAACTAGGGTAGATCTGGGGAAGAGAGTTCAACATTCCATTTTCAAAATAGATATTCTGAATAAAGTGAACAAATGCTTAATTAACAATTAAAGATCAAATTAAACTTGAAATACAGATGAGTGAGTCCTATGGTCTAACAGAGTAACTATGAACATCTGAAGAGCGACTTATGATTTACAAAACAGTTCTAACACTCACATGTCTTTTCACTTTGATTTCCCCAATAATGTAAGGTGGACAGGTATTATTTTGCTTTATTTTATTGATAGAATTTTACCTCCTAGAGGTTAAATGATTTGCCCAAGGGATATCATTGGTGATTAGGGAGTCCCTGGTCAGGTCCAGATCTTGCCTTCCAAAGTGGGGAGAGGGGAGGTGTTTAGATGTTCCCCCAAAGACTGACACAGTCACGGAGGTGGGTTTCTAGAGTTTATGATTGATTCATGATTCAAAGCTGGGATTGTGGGCGTGACTGCTACACTCCCTGAGGCAGGTAATCTGCATACAGTATAAAGGAGGGAAATAGGTTTGCTTTCTCCTGCTTTCCCTTTTTGCTCTCATTGCTTTTGCTGTCTTTAGTCACAGTGAGCATCAGTGTTATCCTCTGCTGTGTGCCACTCTGCCTTGGAGCCAGCCAAGTATGAACTGTGAGCTCCACAAACTGTGAGCTAAATAAAATTTTCTTTTCTTAATTTTGGGCATTTTGTCTCAGCAACAAGAGAAAAGTAACCAAGACAGGAGCTCTATACACTTTTTAAAAAATAAGGAAAGTATATCTGCAACAGCATGCAGTAAAGAAGAAAGATAAATTGCAAAGCTTATTACCATTTCTAGTAACATAAAATGATCTGTATAACATAAAAATGTGAAGGTCAGGAAGTGAGAGGAAGACATCTACCCCATTACCTTGCCAAACTGCCTTGCAGGTGGGATGTGATAAAGACATGTAAGTACTTCAAAGTCCTATAAATTCAGCTGGTCACTCACTGAACTTATTGCATCTGACTCTGAGGACTTCCATTAGCAAGTGAGCTTTAAACACAAAAACTGAGAGAAGAGATGAACTTGAATCAGTTTACAGAAACACACAGATAGGAACATTATGATGAAGCACTTTTGTCAATAAGTACAATTATTATATTTTATGGAACAAAAATGAAGTGTGCCATTGCAAACTATTCTTGCCTAAGAGAGTCATCTATACAAATAAGACAAATTATTATTTGGACTTGATACTGCCCATTTTAGTCAGTTTTCCATTATTGTAATAAGTGTCTGAGATAAATAAGCTTGCATGGAGAAAGGTTTATTTTGGCTTACAATTTTGAAGCTTTCTTTTCATGATTGGTTGGCCTGTGGTGAGGTAGCAGTTTCAGAGTAATATTTAAAAACTTACACTTTACCCATATATTTTAGGTGAGATGCATTATTATAGGCCATGGCTGAAAATTTACAAATAAGTAAATTTGTTTAAAATATACAACTGTACACTTTGTGTATGCACACACAACTATGTAACTGCTGCATGTTGTTCAGATATACAGGAATGTCTGGTGCATTAACTGACTCTGTGGCCTCTTAAATGGCCTAGCAGTGAAACAGCTCTCAGATTCAATGGTTCATGTGATTGAGAGTTCCCAGGGTCTTTATGTTCTGGAAGCTGTGACATCTATGAGAGAATTCCCTTAAATGGGGAAATTGGGACTGCTTGCAACAATATCTAAAATATTGTTGCATTGTGAGAGGCCACTATAATACATATCTTGTTAAAATGGAAGAGTTCCAAGGGTATGTTCCTCTGTTGTATGTATTTTTCCCTTGGTACATCTCATCTCATTCATGTGTCCAAGCCTATGTTTTAATGAGAAGCTAGGAAGGCAGGAACCTGTTCTGTTGACCTTCCAGCACATCAAATGATGCATTTGGTATCCACCCTAAACCCTTTACCTGAAGAGTGTGCAATCTTATTCCAGATCCTAGAGAAATAATAGCTGATTTGTGTAGATGGGAAGGCAAACTCTGTCTTATGGGTTACAGCATTGAAGTTTTTATCATGCAGCAGAGGAAAATTTATTGTTTCATCTCATAATGCTTATGTTTTAATTATTTCTGCCATCAGATTAACAAAGCTCTAAAATTAAAGTAACAAAGATTTAATGAAGATCTTGTATAATAAATTCCATCCATATTGTACTATTCATAGACTTTCAAAGACTGTTATGCTATATACATTTCTTATTTTCAAGATAAAAAATTAGATCTCTTTTTATCCCCAGGTTGCCTAAGTAATGATGATGTATTTTCTGTATAATGGTGTAGAGAAAGGCTACTTTTTGCTGGCTTTATTGATCAGGGTCGAGTTAACGATAGCGGCTTGTTTGAAGTGGATTCTTTTACATGTGTTTGAGGTGGAGTTCATGCAAAGAGACAGGTAGAATGGTCTTCTGGATTCTCACTGTGACCAAAAGGTTTTCATCTTGCCTTATTTCAACTTTCTTATTTTTTGGGGGAACAAAAATAGCACTTAAAAGTCTCAGCTGGCTTTGTAGTGGGTCCAATTATTGAGGATCAAATAATAACAAGAAAACCTCATAACATTATCAGCAGCCATAGAGCTACATTTTTATAATTATAAGGATCAACTGCATTTACAACATTATTTTTGATGGACACTCTAAATGTTTATTAAATCAATCTGACTCCGTAATTAGTTAGTCTAGATATATTTGATGCTGGTAACGGCTACCTGGAAATATTCTGAATATTGTCCCTAAGGAAAAGTGGCTTAAAAAAAGGTGGATACTTATGTGAGAAAGAATAGTATCACAAATAACATAAAAGAATACAGACCTGGGATGAGTCAGAATGTATCTACATATACCTATATGATCTATATCTATCTATATCTATATATCCTACACGACATATACCTTGTTCCTTCTACTCTGTCATAGAGAATATTACCAATCTTTTCTTTATATTGAGGAACACAATTAGTAATGACATAACTTTAGTGATTCCCTAGAAAGAAATCTTTATAAAGCCGACCAGGAGGGGGAATCTACAGGTATGTGTAGTCTTGGTGGCATAAGATAAAGGGAAATAGGCTAGGAAATGGAGGCGGGTCCACTAACTATTTCTCTGCCTTATGGTTATAGCAAAATCAATCTTAAGTAATACCAGTGAGCAAATGGTAGATCCTGAAGATGAAGTGAAGCCTGCAGATTTGCAAATGAGCTCTGTAACCAAGAGAACAAGGAGCAAATGCTAGCCATTCTTTTTTCCCCCACCAACTTCTACCCATAATAATTTTTGTGTATTTTTTTCCTGGAGGAGTTATTAGAATATCTGAGGAGATGAGAAAGAGGAAAGTGGTAAAAAGGTATCTGCTGCAAGGAGTGGGAAAAAATTGAATTGCTGCATGATTGGTTGAGTTCCACCAGGTCTGTTAAAAAGAGACTGGACAATTGGGTAATTTCCTCTTGCAAAATTATTACATAGATGACTGCTGGAACAAGAAACATCTTTGCTGTGGAAATCATGAAAAAGAATTATTATTGAGACTCATTTATGATGAGATGTTACTTTAAGTTATGAAAAATTGAATAACAAAATTTACAACACAAATGATAAGGTCCGAAGACTTATATGACAGAATTTGTTAAATGATGCATGTATAGTAAATAATCAGTATCTTCCTAATTGATGTCTTGCTTGGGCATATTGAATATACAAATTGTAGTCTATTCAGTTTTATTAATTCAGCATTGTGTAAGAGACATTCCTCCCTTCTCCCCTGGTTTTGGTACTTCCTGCCCACTACTAACCTGAATTTTTCTTATAGTCATTCTTGCGAAGTATTCAACAAAATTTGTTAGATGTGTTGATCTCAGGCTCAAATTTGCTAGTAAGGCAAAGAATGAGTAGTCTGAAAATGGAGAAGTGTGAGTTGGCAAATGATGTTATACAGGAGACTAGTTTTTGAGAAGTATAATAATGGTGGTTAAATTTTAAATTTCACTAGAAGCATTGAAGATGTAGCTTGGTGGAAGAGTGCTTGGTTAGTATGAGCAATGCTTGGGGTTCAATCCCCAGTACTGCAAAAACAAAAACAAAAACCTCAAAAGCAACCTCCCCCACCACATCCCAAAGATGACAAAGATAACCAGAAGATTGAATCCACACCAGTTATTGAGAAAGAAATCCATGGCAGGATGGTCCCATATGACAAGCATGTTATCAGGGTGTCTCTGGTTGGAAGAAAGCATTCTCAAAAGCAAATGACAATAGGCAGAAGTGTGGCCAGTAGTGGGAAGAGCAAGGTTTTACCCTCAAGTTATATGATGGCTAATAACAAAAAAGTACAAACGATGCTCAGCTCCCTGGGTGCTGGGTGCTGGCTGCCAGAAAACGAAGATCTGGTTTTATTTTTTATTTATTTATTTTTTTACAGTGGAACTGTCTTTCCCCAAAATGTTGCAGATCAGTTACAGCAAACAGAACGGTGACCGTCAAGGAAAATTCTTACTCTAGGCTCCTTTTTGACTGCAGCAACTACATACAAGCAGCTGCAGCTTCGATAAGGGCCACTAAGATCTGGTTTTAAATTACTCAAAGTCAGTGGTTTTTCTCAAAAGCAAACAAATCTGCCATTTCTTAGCTTTGGGACACATGGGTTTTTGTTTGCTTTTTAAACTCTGTTAAACAAAAAGTTCTTGATATTCATTAAAAATGACTAAAATAAAACATAGTATTTTGTTTCAACTGGAATTGAAGCATGTGTGCCCAGCTGATCTTACATTACCTGGCATACTGAAGCTCAGACCCCCTGGAGTTAGTTAAGGGTACAGTCCTCTACAGGGCTTCCCTCAATTTATATGCTAGTCAAAAGTCCAAAGCCATCACATTTTTGATCAACTGTCCACAAATTTGGGAGTTCCCATAACTCCATCAGGTACAATAATTTGCCACAGAACTCAGGAAAGCAATTTTAAAAAAAATTCCTGCAAAGGATACAGATCAGGAAAAGCCAAAGGAAGAGACACGTGGTTCCAGAGAAGGACTAGGGGTCTGGAAGTGTAGCATCTGCCCTTCTCTTATGGAATCAGAGGGAAATCACCTTCCCCACACATCACTATGTTTACCAACCAGGAAGCTCTACAGAGCTTTGATGCCCAGAGTTTCTGTTGGCGTCTCATTTTCTAGGCAATGTTTAAAAAGTTGGTCAAGTAATTGAGCTGTCTTCAGCTCTGCTTTCCTCTCCAGTAGTCAGCTGAGCTGATGGAATGTTGCTCAAAACCCTAGCTGTCTCACATGGTGGACCTCTCTGGTGAACAGCTCCCACCCTGAAGCTCTCTAGGGGCCCACTATCAGTCTCTGCATTGGCATAATCTCAGGTGTGATTAGGGGCTCATGAATAACGAAGACATGTCTTTTAGTTGGGAAGTTACAAATGTTTTAGATGCTCTGTGCAGGAACCCAGGACAAATACCAGAGAAATTCTTTATTATACAGTAGCAGGAGAATACAGCTAATGTGGGTGTGCTCAGATATAATGAGCTTTAAGCAATGTACGGAGTGTTCTGATTTGTTTTCTGGATTGGAGACAGGGTGATTTTTTCAAAACACATGCCCAGTCATGTCAGCTTCTACTTAAAATTTTACAGAGGTCTCTCATTAACCTTAGGATGAGGAGTAAAAACCCTTGACCAGGCCTCCCAGGTCTTGTGAGGTCCAGCTCTTGTCTGTGTCTAGCCTCATCCGACATACTTCTCTCTCATTGGTCTCAGGAGCCGCCTTTCAATTTCTTTTTTTATTTTTGAGATGTGGTCTTTCTATGTCGCTTAGTCTGGTGTTAAACTCATAGGCTGAGGTGATCTGTTCACCTCAGTCTCCTGGGTAGCTAGAACTACAAGCATATCCCACCTTGCCTGGCCTGCTTTCAGTTTCTGGAATGTGCTTGTACTTGCTACTTTGGTTCCTTCCTTTCTTCTGTGCCTGGATCAGTTGCTGCCTGATCTCTTTCTTGGTCTATGTGCTTCTGTAGCACATCAGCTCCTTTCCTTCCCAGCACTTCATCTGTTTTCCTACCAGCGGTCAGTTCTAAGGTGAGCTGTTTGCATTCATAGTTGTATCCCTGTTTCTAACACCTAAGTTAAGTCCATTATATACAGAAGATATTCAATATATCTTTTGTTAAAAGTCTTAATAAATTGATTTGCAATTCTTCTCCAGGAAATTGGCAAAAACTTATCCAGAGAGTACTGTGTCCTCTGCTTGGGTTTCCCTTGTTGTTTTGTTTTTCATGTTTGGTTTATCCCTGTTCTTTGTACCTGTCATTATTCTTGTCCCTTCTCAGTCTGCACAGGACTACAACTGATATCAGTGCCTTTGCTTATGCACTTACTAAAATTTGCTTTTCCAAAGTCTTTGTCAGTAGGACTCCTGAGGAGATTCTACATTGTGTTCTCCAAAATGCCTGCTGCCACTTCATTAGTTCTGGCCTGAGTCTGGCTCTGCCCTGTGTTCTTCTTCTTCCTCCTCCTACTTCTCCTCCTCCTCCTCCCTTTTTTATTTTAAAGAGACAGAAACAAAAAAAAATACATGGAGAAACAAAAAAAAATACATGGAGAAATAATACAGAATTATAGAAAAATAAATGGTAAGAAATCAGTTGATAAGTTACATATTGACATCTTAGAAATAGTTGTTCAGGTTACAAAATTAAAGTATGGAAAGTGACATTCAAATAGTGACACTGCCAACAGTTCTGCTCAACTTAGTAATATGGTTATCAGTCCTACACACTTGTTTTTTATCTTAGAGAGGGTAAGATTGAACATATCAAAACAGTTCAAAAAGAAATAATTTAAAGAAATACAGATTTCAAAGCAAGTCCACTGGAGATCTTCACTGTTTATCTAATTGTCTCTAGTTTTCTTCCAAATAGTTGTCCCCATCTTCACACACACTAAATACATACTGCATATTATAGAACTAATCAAATCATTACAAGATGATGAAGGCTTTTTAGGTTTTCAAGATCTTACATTGGGGAAGACAGTAATGACTACCATAGTGTCTCTCATTCTCTTCTGTGTTGCTTCTTAAACAGCCTGTATCTTTGTGCTGTCTCCTGGCCTTCTCTGTGAAGTGCTGTGCAGCTCAGGGCTGTTTCTCACCATTGTAACGGATCCATATAACCTGTTAGGTCATTCTTGGCTGTAGCCACCTGAAGACTTTTTTTCTGTTGAATGTCACCCACCATTGGGTGAATTAGTCTTGGTGACTTTAATCTTTCCACTGGAAGAATACAGGAAACATACACAGAGGAATTGAGTGAATTTGCCATGAGAACGTACAGCTAGTACATAAAATCACTGGTATTAGAATGCCAACTTTCAGACTTCATATTTAAGTGTTCTTTCCGCTCTCCTGAGTTGGCTTAAATTTGTGAGCAAAGAAATAGAAAAATTTGTTGACTATCTTTCTGCCTATCAACTTCTGTAGAATCATAGCAAACTACTTGTCCAATTAGTATCACTTCATTTGGTTCTTGAATGCAGAAATGGGAAGAAGCAATGGCTAGCAATAAGCTTGACTTTTCTTCACTTTGCCCTTCAGAGGTTCTGAGCAAAATGTGCAAGGAATTCAGATCATCCAAAAGTTCCAATTAAAGGGAAATTGGCCTGCATATCCAGATGCGAGAATTGCTATCAGTCATCCAAAGCTTCCCCTTCAGTGCCTATTTTGTAAAAAGTGGTTGGAAAACTTATTCTTATTAGGCACTAACATATCCGTACCTTTGATTTTTTAAAATAGATGAGAAAAAAGCCCTCAGTATTCTCATTTGAAGTAAGGCATTAACATAGAATACAAAAATATTCTAAACTGTTTCATTATAGACACCACAAATTTTTCTTGAAAGATTTAATATAGATATCATTTAAGAGACACACATTTTAGGATTTTATAAGATTAAAGGAAAAAGAATTTAGGGAAAGTTTCTGGCTCTTCAATGGCTCTGATGGATGCTTGAGTTCTTTTGATCATCTTTGTTTCTTTTTCCTTTGGTCAGCCATTCTCACTGAGATGAAAAAATGTTAATGATCAACCCAAAATAGATCATCTGATGAAGAATGATCATTTGCCAAGACCTGTCCTCTTAAAACTACAGTTTAAAGACATTTTGTGCCTGCCTATCATGCTTCTGCATTGTGAGGCTCGGGCTTTCCTGCAGTAGATGCCTGTTTCCTCAGTCTATGCTTCACCCAAAGCCGCAGCACTGTGTTTCAGGAATTGCATGAGTGTCTCCCATTCTGGTGAGAACAAGTCAGGCTTTGTATTTAAAACCCCAAACAGAGTTCTTCAAAACAGACCTCAAAACTGATTGGAGCATGCAAACAACTATTTTTTTTTTCTGTACCGGGAGTCCAATCCAGGGCTTCATATGCAAGCTAGGCAAGCTACACCCCAAACCCACATTGACAACTGCAGTCAGAATTCTGTCGCAGAGTAAGCAGCCCTGTATATCATAAGGCACTGTTTTCTCTAGGTGCATTTCTAAGTCTTTATGTATTATTTTCTCAGTCTTTTCATGTCATCAATGGTGGTAGGTAATAAAGCAGTTTAGCTCCTTGTCCCTTTCCTCTGTTGGTTCCTATCCTGGAGGTCATTCTTTTGTCCCTACAGACTCATATTCTACCCCTCAATCCTAGGCTAGGTAGGGTGACTAAATGTATGTCAATAGACTCATGCTTTCCGACTTCTGTATGGGTTTGGACAAAGGAAATCATCTGTGGGAGATGGGGGCCACGTGTACATTGAAGTGGAGGTATTTATTAGTCTAGATCAGTCCCTTCTGAGTTCAAGACACGTGACAGTATCCCACTTCTAATGGCTGACCTTTTCTTTCTAGCTGCTTCCTCTGGGTGCCCCAAGTCTTCCTTCTCTGAGATCCTCCAGATTTATAGATGGCAATTGTGGTGTATTAACTAATAGGAAATTTGTAACACCCAGCTGAACTGAGTTAGCATGCTTCTGGGTGTGGATGGCCCATCTAAGGATTGTTACAGCATAAAAAGAGAACTGGAAGGGAAGCCACTGGGCTGTTGGTCCTCCTGGAGGAACTTGTCATGCTGGTTTTCCTGATAGGAACTCAGCTGTACTTATTATCAGGAGTTTGGATCCTAAAAGTCACTGAGAACAGCCACAGTTCTTTTTGGGAGAACTCTGGTCCTTCCTGTGAGTGTCACTTCCTGGCTTTTGTGCAGAACCCTCAGCCAGGTACTGACACAGATCCTTCATCTCACTGGTGAATACTTTTTAGTTTCTGCCACTGGCTTTTGGGCCTTCTCAGTGCAGATCCTTGATACAGACTTTCATGAGACATTGTTGTGGGCTCTAGGCCTCTAGCAGGGCTCGTGGAGGACATTCCTATGGGCTCTAGGTCTTTAGCTGGCTCCTGCAGGACACTGCCATGGGATCCAGGTGCTCAGCTATATTCTTGGGTCTCTGGTGTGTGGACAGATCTTCTGCACTTTTTTGTACTTTACTCTGGGTGAATATTATAAAAATAATCCTATAAATTATGTGTCCTGTATTAAACTTATTCCCCTGTGTACCCTGACTAGACAGAAATGAAAGGACTTACACTATCTGTTAATGGTTTCTGTTGTAGTGGTCAGGGGTTGTGTAGAGAACAGCTAGAATAAGGACATGGAGATTATAATATTATTTTTATAATGGTCACCAAGAGTTAACACAAGAAAATGCAGGAAATCTATCCGTAACACCAAAGACAGAATATTTAGTCAAGGACCTAAATCCCACAGCAATGTCCCACATGAGTCCAGATGAAAACACAGAGCTCATCACAGTGCCTCCCACGAGTCCAACTGGAGGTCCAGAGCCCACAAGAAGGACTCATGCCAGTTTCTTTTATAGATCCGTGCCGGCAAGGCCCAAAGGTCAGCGGTGGAAGCTAGAAAGTCCATGCCAGCGCGGTGAAGGAGCTGTGCTGGTGGGATGAGGGTTCTATGTTGGAGCTGAGAAGTCACACTCACAACAAAGACCAGGGCTTTCCTGAAAGGCACCACAGCCATCTTCAGCGACACAGAGGCCCCAAGCTCCTCTGATGACAAGCACAGTTGGATACATGCCAGGAAGCCAGCATGACAAGTTCATCCTGGAGCCCAAGCAACACACGTCTCCCCCTCTGGAGCCAGGAAGGAATGCTCGATATGAGGACCAAAGCTTGTCCAGCAGAATCTAACGGCTCAAACTGCAACTCGTAGGAGAACCCACAATGCTTCAATGCAACAACACCTTAATGCCTTCACGCCTTCCTTCTCTTTCTCCACCTATTTATGCTGGCAACTTTCCTCAGGTGGAGTATTTTCACCCAGTGCCATGCCTATGTAATCCAGTTGGCATTAAGTTGACCAAGTTCTTGATCCATAACAGTTTTCTAAGTCTTACCTACATTTTGCAGATATAACAGTCCTTCATTAAAGTCTTCTCAATTAGCCTCCTTTTCACAAGCCAATGTGCAATCAGATTTTTGCTGAGACTCTGATTGATATTTTTTGTGTGTTTCTCCTTCACCTTTTCCCCTTCTTTTTATGTATCTTATTTTTTTTTGTTCCTTTCCTCTCAATTTTCTCCCTCTTACTACCAGTTTTTCTTTCTATTCATATTTTTCTCTTTCTGATCTTCATTTTTCTCTGTCATTTATATCTATGCTTTTCATTAAAGCAACACTGCATTTATTTATCTTACTAAGGAATGGAGCTGAGCTTAAACTAATGAAAAGCTTAAATAATCTGAAAAATGCAACAGAAGGTATTATTATTGCTGGGAATGTACAATGGTACAAATACTTTGGAAAGGAGTTTGGTAATTTCTTAAGAATTAGAATGCATATGATCCAAACATTGTTTTTGCAAGTATTTATCAAAGAAAATTGAAAGCCTATAAGGACTTTCATGTTAATGTTGGCAGCAGCTTTTTTTAGGATAACCCCCAAATTAGAAACAACCCAAATGTCTACCAACAGACAATTGTATAAACAAATTATAGTATATCTATGCAATGCAATACTACTTAGTAGTAGTTGTAAAAGGTAATGAATTATTGATATATCCAAAAACTTGGATGAATCTCAAAATAACTAGGTTAAATGAGAGAAGCCAGACCATAGAGAACATATATTGGATAACTCCCTTTATGTAAAATTAACTACCTTATAGAGACAGGATTAACAGTTTCTTAAAAAGCTGGTGTTTTAGTTTGGGGTTTGCAAGGAGAACCAGACAATACAGGACACAAAATTTATAGTATTAGTTATAATGGTCATCCAAGGAGTCAAGTACAAAGAAAGTGCAGGAAATCTGTCCATACAATAAAGACCTAGAGAGTCCAGCTAAGGGCCTGGATCCTATGGCAATATCCTTCGTGAGTCCAGATGAAGACCTAGAGCCCATGACAGTGCTCTCCACAAGCCCATGACAATGACTTATACAAGTCTGTTTCATGGATCTGTGCTGGGAGGACCTAAGGTAAGTTGTGGAAGTTGCAAGGTCTGTGCCAGCAGGATATGAAGGATCTGTGCCACTAGGTTGAGAGTTCTGCACTGGATCCAGGAAGCAACACTCAAAGTAAGGACTGGGGGCTCCCTGGAAAGTACCACAGCCATCCTTAGGGACGATGAGGTTGAGGTCCTGAGCTCCTCTGACAAGGAGAACAGCCGAGTTTCTGCAGGATGTTACCTTCTTTTTGTAGTGAAATCACCTTCTTTTCCTCTCTCTCTTGTAAGAACATTTGTAATTACAGTTAGGGCCCACCTAGATAACCTAGAATAATTTTGTCTCAAGAGTTTTAACTTAATCACAACTGTTGAGTCCTTTTTGCCATGTAAGAATATATTCACAAGCTCAAGGGATTAACGTGGGTACTTTTAGGGCCATTATTCACCTTACCACAGATGGTATATTGTCAGTCTGTGAAAATGTATATTGGTTAGTATCTGAGAATGGCTTATCTCTTTCTGCTTTGCATGGAGATATTTATAAGTAGCCTTGGCTTTTGAGGAGAAGGGAAAAATTTCCAGGTTGGATGCTTTCTGAAAAAGCTCCTGTGCAGAAATTTAGCTCTGTTACTTCTTTTTTTTTTTTTTTTTGGTTTTGTCAAATGTTTTATTGAGTGTAGACATCTGGAGTACTGTAAAACATGCATTATCTGTAGATTCAAAAAGGAGCAAGCCACATTGTCCTCACTGTCAAATGTGTCAGGCTTGGCACACATGATGGAGATTAATGGAGTATCATGAGAGTAATATGGTTCTTGAAAAGCTTCTACAATTTGAAGTAGGGTCTTAATCACATGAAAAGCAAGGTTGCTCACATTTAGTAACTTACATTTCATCGGAAGTACACAGTATTTTATAATTTAAAAACAAATAAAAATAATTTCTTTATAGAAGATTTCCATTGCCCAACTTTGTTTGTCTCTTCCGTTTTCAGAAATTTTAATTTAAAAAAACATATGCCTTTTGGAAGTTGTGTGTTTATCCAAGCAATAACTAAAAATTTTTATTTCTTTTTTGGTTGCTGAGGTGTATTAAATTTGAAGAAGATAATATCTCCATCTTCAACAATATAATTTCTGCCTTGTTGTCTGTATTTTCCAGCTGCCTTGACTGCATTTTCAGAACCTTCCTCTTTAAAATCTTCATATTTCATTACTTCAGCCATAATAAATCCCTTTTCAAAATCTGTGTGAATCTTTCCTGCAGCCTGAGGAGCCTTCGTCCCTTTCCTGATGGTCCATGCACGTACTTCATCTGGGCCTGCAGTGAAAAAGTATTCTAGTTGGAGTGCTGCAAACCCAGCCTTAATGATCTTTGGCAAAGCACTTTGTGTCATGTTCGCTTCCAGATACTTCTGTCTCTCCTCAACACTCAATTCTTGCAACTTGAGTTCCAAGGCCCCACTAAAAGGAATGACCAAGGCACCTGGGTCATACTTGTCCACCCACTCTTTAATTTTTATCAACCACTTGTTTTTCTTTCTAATGTAGTCTTTTTCAGAAAGATTAACCAAGTAGACCATTGGTTTCGAAGTCAAAAATAAGTGTTTATTCAACACTTCAATCTCTTTGTCATTCCAATCATGATAGAAGCGAACAGGTTTCTTTTGATCTATAACCCAGGATTTGACTTTGCACATTATGTCATATTCAGGTTTTAGTTTTTTATCTCCTCCTCTCACGGCCACTTTTTCTAGTTTATCTATTATGGGCCCAATCATTTCCTCATCTTTAAGCTGAAGCTCTTCATGAATTATTTCTGTATCTCGAATGGGATCTACACTTCCTTCAACATGGGTGATATCATCATCTTCAAAAGCACGTGTTAGATGAAAGATCCCATCACAGGCACTAATATGAGATAAAAAGGCATTTCCCAAGCCCTGCCCATTGTGAGCTCCTTTCACAAGGCCAGCAATATCCACGACATTTAGAAAGGCAGGAATTTTGCTTGCAGGTTTGTGATACTGGCAAAGAAAGTCAAATCTTTCATCTGGCACAGGGACTCTGCTCTCATTAGGATCAATAGTGCAGAATGGAAAGTTTTCTGCTGAAGCCTGGCTATTCGTTAATACATTAAAGAAGGTAGATTTCCCAACATTTGGCAATCCAACAATACCAATTTTCAGTGACGTTCCAAATCTTCCAATGATTGGGGGTGGTTTAATTCCATCACCTCCCTTTTTGGGGGGCATCGTGGACTAGGAGGAGGCCGACACGGGGTCCGAGGGAGCGGGAGATGAGTCCTCAGCTCTGTTACTTCTTGTGTGGAATTATAAAGCATCCTCATTGTAGCGGACTAAATGTTTTAAGCCTGTTCTCACATGGGGCCATGCTTTTACCTAAACAAAAGGCATAAGTATCTAGGGGAAGGATGACCATTTCATGGGAAGCTAATCTTTATCTTATGGGATTCAGTCTGCCTTTTGTTAATTCACCTTTAGTCACAACCATGATCTGACAGGTGAGGCACTGGGAAGATCCTCATTACCTGACGTGGAAAGCAAACATCAGAACTTCTATGTAGAGCCACTTCTAGAGAAGATTTGAGGAAAAGTTCTGATTACCAAAGGAGGACATACCCTTGGGTTTTGTTACCCCAGACCCTGGTCTTGTTAATCCTTCTGAGGTACAGGGAGACTGTGTGCTGCGGAATTGGGGCAGATTTTGTCTCTTAAGAAGCCCTGTGGGGGCAGCAGATGGGGTTAGAATGATGCTGTCTTTGCCCACACCCTCTGGGGTGGTCACCTCATAACTAAACTGACCCATATGGGGCTGAGGATATAGCTCAGTGGCACAGTGCCTGCCTGGCAAATGTGAGGTCATGAGTTTGATTCCTGGTACAACAACAGCAAAAAACAAACAAACATATAAAAAACCAAAGTGAAATAAACAAACAGAATTAAGAAAACCCCAAACAAACAAACAAACAAACAAAAACTTGACCATCCCATAGAAGGTCCTTTTGTGGAAAGGTCCATTTTGTGGAAAGCTCCCTGTCCAATCCAAAAGTGTCTCCATAGTAGGTGTTATCCAGTGTGTGATCTGGTCTGAAAGAGGGAGTCACAAACAAATGAGAAACAAAGGACTTGATATAGACTATTGTAGCTGCTGGCTGGGTCTTTGGGACCCATAAGATGGTTCTAAGCCTGTAAATTGAGGGGAATAGCCCACATTTCAAAAACATTTTCCTAAAGGCAGGGACAGCTATATTATTTATTCCTGCTTGATGCTCCACCAGGCTTAATTTCCTCCACACACTGTAAGGTCTGGGAACTCTGCTATCTTTCCTGTGTAAAGGTCAGGTGAGGGACTGTTAGCTAGGGGAAATTAAGTGTGGACACAGCTGAAGTTCCTTCCCTTGCCTGAAGGGGTCAGTAAAGGCCCAGATAGCGGGGAGACATCTTGCTTGGGAGGAAAGAAAAACATTCCTAATGGTAGTAAGTCAGGCTCTAGGGACAAATCCTATCTTGCTACTTGTGGTTTTTCTGCCTTGCCACTGACAAATTCTACAGGAGTCTCTGCTTGGCTGAAGACATGAGGGCTACCTCTGGTTGTTAAAAATGGGAGTGTGCTGTGGAATGCAAGAAAGGGAGTGGATCCAAGGGCCTGGGTTGAAGTGGCTTCAAGGCATCCTTTTGGATATTGTTGGGATGCTTGTGTCCCAGCCAGAGCCTGCAATCAACCCATAAAAGCTAGTAAGATAAACTTCCACATTAAATGAAATTTCAGATGAAGGATGGAAATGCAGACTCATGGGTCTAATGTTTTTTTTTTTTTCTCAGTCTTTCAAGTCTCAATAAAGTATAGTCATCTGACTCTTGTTCATGCACTATGAAAATAATGATTCCTCTGAGAACTTGTGAGCAATGATCATTGTGCTCTTCATTGTTTTGCATGTAGCTGGATGGAATCAGGCAGAAAAAAATCATGGTGGAGAAGGGCAATTAAGTAACAATCTGCACCTTAGATAAGCATCTCACTTTCTATCTAGTTTTTTTTTTTTTTTAAGTTTTAAAAATTTTTTTTGGTAGAAGGAAATCCCCTTTATTTGCTATGGTCAACCTCCCAGAAGATGCTCAGATTTCTGGTTCCCATTTGCTAATGGGGGGACAGAAGAAGGGGAGTAGGGGAAATGAGATGTTTGACTCTAGGCGGTGCACCAGTAGGTTCACTATTGCTTAGCAGGGAGGCAGGCTGGTTGCTTGGTTTCCCAGCTTCGTAAGTTCCAACATGGTGTGGATCTCAGAAGACACTCCCCCTGGAAGGGCCGCAGTCTGCCACACTGGAGCTGCTTACCAGGGAGGTGAGCTTCTTGCTTGGTTTCCCAGGGTCCTAAGTTCCAACATGGCATGGATCTCAGGAGACACTGCTGGTTCTCCCCCTAGAAAGGCCACAGTCTGCCACACCACCACCACTCACCAGGGAGGGGAGCTGCTTGCTTGGTTTCCCAGAGTCCTAAGTTCCAACAAGGTGTGGATCTCAGGAGCTGCTGATGGTTCTCCCCCTGGGAGGGCTGCAGTCTGCCACACTGCAGCCACTTACCAGAGAGGGGAGGTCCTTGCTTGGCTTCCCAGCATCTTAAATTCCAACATGGCGTGGATCTCAGGAGACACTGGTGGTTCTCCCCCTGGAAGGGCCACAGTCTGCTACACCACCACTGCTTCCCAGGGAGGCAAGCTTCTTGCTTGGTTTCCCAGGGTCCTAAGTTCCAATATGGTGTGAGTCTCAGGAGCCGCTGGTGGTTCTCCCCCTGAAAGGGCCGCAGCTGGCCACACTGCAGCCACTTACCAGGGAAGGGAGGTGCTTGCTTGGCTTTCCAGTGTCCTCTACCCATTTTTTTTTTATTTTAAAAAGAATAAAGGCAATCAAAACAAAACAGAATAAAGCCAATCAAAAACAAACCAGTGTAAATGACAGAGGACATCAAAACAATAGGAAATCAACAGTGGTTACTGTAATGCCTCTTGCTGTCTTCAAAATAGCTGCCCATGCTTCTCGGAGAACATGGCGGACAGACAACAGCAACTACTGAAGCCTCTCTGAAAGGCTCGGCTCAGAGGCCAGGAATGATGCGGACTAAGGAGATACGAACCAGTAGAGATATGCTCTGCTGACTCAGGAACGAACTGGGCTGAGAGAATCCAACTTAGGATACAGTCCTGGCGCTAAAATAGGAACAGAAAAGTCTCGGTGTAGAGGCTCGACCGCGCGCCATTGGAAACCGCGATTTGGGTTTCCCGCCGCCCGGCGGCTGGCTGCCTCCACAGCGCCTCGGCAAGGAGAGACGCGCCGAGCTCTGGGAACGGGAGTCTGCGAACGGAGTCGGAAACAGGACGGACAAGGAGGAAAACTGACTGGTGGCGAGGTGAGAGAGAAACTGACTCCCTACCACAGTTTGACTCCAGCAGAGGTTTTTCTGGACTCGGGCAGTCCTGTAAGAGCAGGGCGCGGTGGCAACTCCAGCCACACATTCCCCTCTCGGACGGGATTGGTGAAAAGTGCCTGGCCTGAGTGACGCTGCTGGCGGACTCCCTAGGCTGGCCTAACCCAGATCCCAGAGCCTGACGGTGGCCCGGAGGAGCGACCGACTTCCGCGTAGGCAGCCTCCTCCTCAACTCCCTGGGGCGCAGCGGTGGGCGGGAACAACTAGCCAGCGCAATTTGATCAGGCTGTGGCTGACAGGCAGGGAAGCCGGGCCTCCTATGTAAGATTACATTTTATAAGGAACAGAAAATATGGGGAAGGGAAGCAACAAAAAAGGCTCCTCGGCCCCCAATCCTGAGAATCAGGAAATAGTGGACACCGCACCAATATACATTAAGCGCCATCTAGAGAGCCTCATAGACCAATTCAGGAATGAAGTTATCAATGACCTGAAGCTAGAAGTATGCAGAATAGTTAGAGAAATGCTAAGCACCACCCAGGAAAAAGCAGATGGTGGAATGGAAGAACAGAAAAAGAGGGGAGAATTGCTTGATGGAGAAAACAGAGAAAGCATTGAGTATGTGAAGCAGGTTCAAAGGGACTATCAAGAAATTAAGAAGTCTATCCAAGACTGGCATAACAGCTTGAAAGAAACTAAGGACAGACTATCTGAATTGGAGGGCAGACTTGAAACATGGGAGAATGAAATGAAAAACTTCTTAAAAATAACAAAGAAACACACAGCAATAATACAAAGACAAGAAGATGATAAGAGGAGCCATAACTTAAGGATTAAGAACATAAAAGAAGAAGTAGGGACACAAACAAGTGAACTACAAAAGCTACTCACAGAAATAATCCAGGAGAATTTTCCTAATTTAGCAAAAGGTAAAGATACTCAGATGTATGAGGCATACAGGACCCCAGCTACCTACAACCCTAACAGAGAAACACCCAGGCATATAATAATAAAAATTCCAGAAATTCAATACAAGAACAGAATATTAAAAGCTGTAAGAGACAAGAAACAGATCACTTACAAGGGAATACCCATCAGAATTACAGCAGATTTCTCTTCACAAACCATCAAATCACGAAGAGCATGGGGAGAAATAATTCAAGCTTTGAAAGATAATAATCTCCAGCCAAGATTGAGATATCCTGCACAACTGTCCCTGGAAATTGATGGAAAAACGAGGTGCTTCCAGGATAAAGAGGAACTGGGGGAATTTGCAACCACCAATTCAACCCTACAGAAAGTATTGCAGGATATTCTAAAAAAAGAAAAATACAAAGAACCCAGAAATAGTGGCGGGGAGGCCACAACGAATGGAGCAGAGAACAAAATGAAGAAGACAAACTGACAGCTACTGACAGAAAAAGAGCTCAACAGAAATGAGACAGAGAAGATTGGATGATAGGAACAGCTTTTTTTGGAGAAAATGACATCTTAATAGGTAATGCTGATTTAGTACCATCTTGTTTTGAAGTCTCATCTAGCTTTTTTTCTTCTGTCTCCAATGGTCTAAACAGGTTGTATCTTATTGGATTTTGTTATGTACGATAGTATAAGCAAAAACCTTTTAAAGACAAGGAGATTATACAGAGACCATTGTTCATTTTCTGTTAGTCGATTCTAAATACTCTATAATGCTGTCATTCTCTTAAATGGTTTTACATTGTTTTGATATACTTAATGCTACAGTATATGAAGTTGTACTCAAGGACTTCAGGGAGGGAGTCAATATGGTAACTATTTTTGGGTCAGGATTATCTGGTGGTGAAACACTATTCTGCTTAAATGGTTATGTTTTGATCTGCCCTGTTTCGCTGTTATGCCCTCTTTTTTCTCAATCTCCACTCCATTATTTACTTTTTTATTTTTATCCATTTAATTAAAGGGAAAAATATAGCAGGATATAATATAGTAACCCACTTTGACTTTCTATTATCTTGATTTGAAGCCCTGTATTACTCTCACCATCTTGTTTTTGACTGAGGTTCCTCTATTCTGTTTTGCTGGATAGTATCAGGTTCGAAAGTTTAGGCATCAGCTGAGAAGATAATGAGATTCATTATAACGCCCATTCTCGTTGACTTTTATCTACTTTTGAAGACCTACAATATCTCCAATGTTTTGGTTTTGTCGGTTTTATTCTTTACGGTTTTGTTCAATTGTATTACAACTAATGATATAGGCAATTCTATTAGAAATAGCGGGAGGCATTATGGTAACCATTGTTGATCACCTTGTATTATGTTTTTATATTATCTATTATGTCCACCCTTTTGACTTGACCGATTCTGTTCTGTTATGTCACATTTGGTTTTACTCTCTTCCAAAAAAGCAATAAGAACCGTGGGAGCAATGAAACCCAAAATGTGTAATAGTCACTGTACAAAAGAGAGGAAAAGAAAGTGCTCTAAACTATATAACTGCATGTATATTTAAATGTATAAGATAGAAAATGATATCACAGAGTTTTATTGGATCATTGAACAGAACTGTTTGCAGTATCATTGTTGGAATGTCCACTCTACAAGCTTTAATTTTGTGACTTGAACAATTATTTCTAAGATGGCAATATGTAATCCATTAACTAGTGATTTCCTACTGCGCATTTTTTTCTTCTGTAAATCTGTATAACTTGTACCCCTTCACTGTTTTTTTTTCTTTCTTTTCTTTTCTCCTTAAATAAAAATAAAAAAAAATAGCTGCCCATACCATCAAACATAGTGAAAATCAAATAAAACAAAACAGAATAGAACCAATAAAACAAAACAATGAAGGCAATAAAGGTCTTCAAAACAAGATGATAGTAAATCCAAATGGCTGCCATAATATGTCTTGTTATCTTTGAAATATCTGCCCATACTGTCAGATATAATAAAATCAAACAAACAAAAAACAGAATAAGACCCAACCCAACAAAACAATGAAAATGATACAGGACCTCAAAACAAGATAATAGGGAATTAACAATGGCTACCACCTTCAGAAGGAGATCCCTCATAGATGCCACACTGTGTACCATGCTCCTCTGAATAGATGATCAGATCATTGGCCCTAGACCTGTCTGTGAAACACTAAACACTGTAAGAATTAAATTGTATTTTACTTTGATAGCTATCATCACAGCCTATGTTTCTCCAGATCAGCAGGTTGCTTATAGGGTGTGTGTGTGGGGTGTGGGTTGGCTTTTTTTCCGAGCCCCCATGCTGGAAGGGGCTGGGGTCTGGCTGTTCCTTGGCAACAGTGGCCTGCCCATGATGCTGGTTTGCAGGGAGAGGTTGCTTCTTGTAACCTCGTTGTTGTCTTCCTCCACTGTTCATGCATGGTGCTGATTCATGGGAAAAGGCTAGTGTCTGGCTATCCCCTTTGGCAATGGCAGCCCATGCATGGTGCTGGTTCACAGGGAGGGTATGCTTCTTGATGAATCCTTGTTCTCTCACCCTGCAATCCATTGTTCTCTTCTTTTCAATCCAGCTTTTAAAAATGTCACTTTTCTTTTGGTCTTTTTTGTTTTATTTTTATTTAAAGAGATTAAGACAAAACAGGACATAACAAAGCAGATCAGAACATAACAATGTAAGCAACACAGTATTTCACCAGAAGACAACCTGTAATTAACAGTAACTACTGTAATGTCTCTTTCTTTGAAATAGTTGAGCATAACTTCATATACAATAGTATCAAACATAACAAAATAGTATAAAACCATTCAATAGAATGGAAGTATTACAGGGCATTCAGAACCAAATAACAGAAAATGAACAATGGCTACTATATTATCTCATTTTCCTTAGAAAATTTGTTTATACTATCACACAAAATGCAATCAAATAAGATATAACATCGAACCAATGGAAACAGAAGAACAAAAGCATGGTAGGACTTCAGAGTATGATATTAAATCAGCACTGGCTATTATAATGACTTGTTTTCTTCAAAATAGCTGTTCATATTATCACAGATAATAAAATCAAGGAAACCAGGATAAATCCATTCCAACTAATGAATGCAATCATTATAAGGCTTCAGAGCAATGTAATGGGGACTCATGATGACCATAAACTCTTATGTACTCTTACCATTTCTTATACTAGAGAGACTATATGGTACTTATATATGTGAATTTGATTTATTTTGCTTATGTATATGGTCTCAAGTTGCACCCATTTGTTTATAAATGTGATCATTCTTTATAGCTGAGTAGTACTCCACTGTATAAAAATACCACAACTTTTTTTATCCATTCCTCAGTTGATGGACACTGAGGTTGTTTCCAAGGTCTGGCTATTACAAATTGTGCTGCTATAAACATGGGTGCACATATATCACTATGATATGATGTTTTCAGTTCTTCTGGGAATATGCCTAGAAGTGGAATAGCTGGGTCAAGTGGGACTTCCAGTCCCAGCTTTTTAAGGAATCTCCAGAATGACCTCCACAGTGATTGCGCCAGTATATATTCCCACCAACAGTGCAGGAGAGTTCCTTTTTCCCCACAGCCTCTCCAGCATTTGTTGTTGGTAGTTTTCTTGATCCTGGCCATTCTTTCTGGAGTGAGATGGAATCTCCATGTGGTTTTAATTTGCATTTCTCTAATGACTAATGATGATGAACATTTTTCCACGTATTTATTTTCCATTTGTATTTCTTCATGTGAGAACTGATGCCCATTTTGGATTGGGTCCTTGAATTTCGGGGGTCTGATTTTTAAAAATTCTTTATATGTTTTAGACAGAAGTCCTTTGTCTGAGGGACAGTTCACTAAGATGTTTTCCCAGTTCATGGGTTTTCTTTTCACTATGCTGGATATTTCTTTTGACATGCAGAAACTTTTCAATAAGATGTGATTCTGGGAAGTATTTCCCATGTGGTTTGATTTCTGTTCATGAATTCCCTATCTACTCCTATGTCTTCAAGGTTTTTACCCAATTTGTCTTACAACAGATTTAGTGTTTCTGTTTTAATATTCAGATTTTGATCCATTTAGATTTTAGTTTAGTGCATGGTGATAGGAATGGTTCCAGTTTTAGTTTTTGGCATATGGAGAGCCAGTTTTTCTAGCACCATTTATTAAAGAGACTATTGTTCTTCCAGTGAACATGTTTGGCCCCTTTATCAAAGATAAGCTGGTTGAGTGTGTTTGTGGTTGTGGTTGTATCTTCTAATCTATTCAATTGATCTTAGGCTCTGTTTTGGTTCCAGTACCATGTTGATTTTACTACAGTTGCTTTGTAGTATAACGTCAAGTCAGGGATTGTGATGCCTCCTGCCTTGCTTTTGCTGCTTAGAATAGCTTTTGCTATTCTAGGTCTCTTCTGGTTCCAGATGAATTTTAGGAGTAATTTCTCTAAATCTATGAGGTATGTTGATGGCATTTTCATTGGGATTGTATTGAATCTGTATAACAGTTTTGGGAGAATGGCCATTTTCACAATATTTTTTCTTCCTATCCATGAACAAGGGATGTTCTGCAATTTCTTTTTGCAGGGTATTATAATTTTCCCTGTATAGATCTTTTACTGCTTTCATGAGATTAGTTCCTAAGTATTTCATTTTTTGGGTGCTAGTGTGAAGGGTGTGGCTTCTTTTATTTCTTTCTCTGTGATTTTGTTGTTAGTGTACAGGAATGCTATTGATTTTTGAGTATTGATTTTATATCCAGCTACATTGCTGAACTTATTTATTATAGCTAGAAGACTTTCAATGGAGTTTTGGGGGTCTTCTATGTAGAGTATCATGTCATCTGCAAACAATGATAATGATAATTTCCTATCTTTACCCCTTTTATTTCTTTCTCTTGCCTAATTGCTCTGGCTAGTACTTCCAGTACTATATTAAATAGGAGTGGTGATAAAGGATATCCTTGTCTTGTGCCTGATTTTAAAGTAAAGGCTTTCAATTTTTGGCCATTTAGTATGATGCTGGCTGTTGGTTTGTCATAGATGGCCTTTATTATATTGAGGTAAAGACCATCTATTCTAATTTTCTGCAAGGTTCTTATCATAAATGAATGTTGGACCTTATCAAAAGCTTTTTCTACATCTATAGAAACGATCATGTGATTCTTACTTTTGGCTTTATTGATATGGTGGATTACATTTATTGATTTATGTATGTTAAAATATCCTTGCATGCCTAGGATGAATCCCACTTGGTCATAGTGTATAATCTGCTTGATGATTTGCTGCATCCTATTTGCCAATATTTTATTATTTTTGCCTCTGTGTTCATTAGGGAGATTGGCATATAGTTTTCTTTTTTAGTTGGGTCTTTCTCAGGTTTTGGTACTAGAGTAATATTTGCTTTGAGGAATAACTTAGGAAGAATTGCTTCCCTTTTGATTTCATTGAATAGTTTGAGGAATGTTGGCATTAACTCTTCTTTATATTTCTTGTAGAATTCCGCAGTGAGTCCTTCTGGGCCTCGGCTCTTCTTTGTAGGTAAGGACTTAATTACGTTTTCAATTTCATTGATAGAAATTGGGTTATTCAGCAGTTTTACATCTTCTTGACCCAGTTGTGATACTTTATATGTTTCTAGGAATCTGCCCATTTTTTCTGTGTTATTGAACCTATGATAGTAGAGGTTTTTGAAACAGGTGTTGATGATCTTCTGCATTTCCACAAAGTCGGTAGTAATTTCACCTTTTCCATTCCTTATTGCATGAATTTGAGCTTTTTCTTCCCTTTTTAAAATTAAGTTGGCTATGAGCTTATCAATTTTATTTATTTTTTCAGAGAACCAACTCTTTGATTCATTGATTCTTTGGGTTGTTTTTTTAGTCTGTATTGTGTTAATTTCTGCTCTGATTTTTATAATTTCCTCCCTTCTTTTGTCTTCGGTCTTGACTTGCTTTTCTTTTTCTAGATGTTTGAGGTGTAGCATCAGGTTGTTTATTTGCATTCATTCTTTTTCCTGATGTGGGAACTCAGTGCAATAAATTTTCCTCTGAGGACTGCTTTCATTGCATCCCACAGATTCCAGTAATTTGTATTTGTATTTTCATTTGCTTATAGGTATTGTTTAATTTCTTTTCTAATTTCCCCTGTGATCCACTGATTGCTCAAGAGTGTATTATTCAATTTCTGTGTGTTTGTGGGTTTTTGCAGTTTCTTTTATCATTAGTTTCTAGTTTAATGGTGCTATGAGCTGATAACATACGTGGGATATTTCAACTCTTTTGCATTTACTTAAATATGTTCTGTGGGCTAGTATGTGGTCTGTTTTAGAGACTGTCCTATGTACTACTGAGAAGAATGTGTATTCTGTTGTTGTTGGATGGAACACTCTGTATATGTCTATCAAGTCCATTTGTTCACAGGTGTGATTCAGTTCTGTTATTTCTTTGCCGATTTTCTGTCTGGTTGGTCTGTCTCTTGGTTTCAATGGTGTGTTAAGGTCTCCTGTTATAAATGTGTTATTGCTAATTTGATTTTTCATTTCTATTAATACCTGCTTTGTATAACTGGGTACTCTTGAATTTGGTGCATATATATTTAAGATTGTTATCGCTTCCTCTTGAAGTTTTCTCCTAGCCAGTATGTAGTGGCCTTCTTTATCTCTTCTGATCATTCCTGGTTTGAAGTTCATATTGTATGCAATCAGAATAGCTACCCCCACTTTTTTATGGGTTCCTGTTGCATGAAGTATTGTTTTCCATCCTTTGACTTTCAGTCTGTGAGTGTCCTTTTGGGTTAGATGGGTTTCTTGTAGACAACATATGGTTGGATGTCATTTCTTTTTTTTTTTTTATTTAAGGAGAAAAAGAAAAAAACAGAAAAAGGGTACAAGTAATACAAAAGTTAAAAAATAAACAGCAAGAAATCATTAGTTAATAGATTACATATTCTCATCTTAGAAATAGTTGTTCAAGTTACAAAATTGAAGCATATGGAGTGAACTTTCAAATAGTGAGAGTGCAAACAGTTTTGTTCAATGATCCAAAAAAACTCAGTAATATGGTTATCTATCTTTTATACTTAAACATATATGGAGTTATAACCTTTAGAGCACTTTCTTTTCTTTTGTACAATGACATTTACACATTTTGGGTTTTATTACTGCCACAGTTCTTATTACTTTTTTTTGAAGAGAGTAAAACCAAATGTGACATAACAGAACAGAGTCAGTCAAATCAAAAGGATGGACATAATAGATAATGTAAAAACAAAATACAAGGTGATCAACAATGGTTACCGTACTGCCTCTTGCTATTTTATTAGGAATTGCCAGTTATAATAAAATTGAAGAAAACAGTGAAGAATAAAACCAACACATTGGAGACATTACAGGACTTTAAAAGAAGATAATAGTCAACTGGAATGGGCATCATAATGAATCTTATTGTCTTCACAGTTTTGTCTATACTTTCGAACTTGGTACTATCAAGCAAAGCAGAATAGGGGAAAATCAGTCAAAACAAGATGTGAGGCCAATACAGGATTTCAAATCAAGTTAATAGGAAATCAAAGTAGGTTACTATAGTGTATCCTGCTATTTTTTATTTATTTTTCCCTTAATTAAAAAGATAAAAAGAAAAAAGTAAATAATTTTAAAAAAGGGGATTGAGATAAAAGAGGGCATAACAACAGAATAGCGCAGGTCAAAACATAACCGTTTAAGCAAAATAGTGTTTCACCACAAGATATCCTGACATAAAAATAGTTACCATAATGTCTCTTTCCTTGAAATCTTTGAGTATAACTTCATATACTGTAGCACCAAACATATCAAGGCACTATAAAACCATTCAAGAGAATGACATTATTACGGGGTATTTAAAACCAATTAACAAAAAATGAACAATGGTTTCTGTATAATCTCCTTGTCTATAAAAGTTTTTACTTATATTATCATATATAATAAAATCCAATAAGATACAACCTTTTAAGACCGATGGAGACAGAAGAATACAAGTTTGATGGGACTTCAAAACAAAATGATACTAAATCAGCACTAGCTATTATGATGTCTTGTTTTCTTCAAAATAGCTGTTCCTACCATCCAATCTTCTCTGCCTCATTTCTGTTGAGCTCTTTTTCTGTCATTTGTTGTCAGTTTGTCTTCTTCATTTCGCTCTCTGCTCCATTCATTGTGGCCTTTCTGCCACTGTTTCTGGAATCTTGGTATTTTCCTTTTTTAGACTATCCTGCAGTATTCTCTGTAGAGTTGAATTGGTGGTTGCAAATTCCCCTAGTTCCTCTTTATTCTGGAAGCACCTTGTTTTTCCATCAATTTCTAGGGACAGTTGTGCAGGATATATCAGTCTTGGCTGGAGGTTACTATCTTTCAAAGCTTGAATTATTTCCCCCCACACTTTTCATGATTTGATGGTTTGTGCTGACAAGTCTGTTGTAATTCTGATGGGTGTTCCCTTGTAAGTGATCTGTTTCTTGTCTCTGATGGCTTTTAATATTCTGTTCTTATATTGGATTTCTGGAATTTTGATTATTACATGCCTGGATGTTGCTCTGTTTGGGTTGTAGGTGGCTGGGGCCCTGTATGCCTCATACATCTGAGTATCTTTACCATTTGCTAAATTAGGGAAATTCTCTTGGATTATTTCTGTAAATAGCTTTTGTAGTCCATTTGTTTGTGTCCCTACTTCTTCTTTTATGTTCTTAATTCTTAAGTTATAGATCCTCTTATCATCTTCTTGCCTTTGTATTGTTGCTGTTTGTTTTTTGGTTATTTTAAAGAAGTTTTTCATTTCATGCTCCCATATTACAAATCTGCCCTCCAGTTCAGATAATCTATCCTTAGTTTCTTTCAAGCTGTTATACCAGTTTTCGATAGAGTTTTTAGTTTCCTGGTAATCTCTTTGAACCTGCTTCATGTATTCTATGCTTTCTCTATTTTCTCCATCAAACAATTCTCCCTTTTTTTTTCTGTTCTTCCATTCCACCATCTGTTTTTTCTTGGGTGGTGTTTAGCAGTTCTCTAACTATTCTACTTGTATCTTGCTTCAGGTTGTTAATAACTTCATTCCTCAACTTGTCTATGAGGCTCTGGAGATAGCGCTTTATGTCTATTGGTGCCGTGTCTGATATTGCATGTTTCTCAGGATTGGTGGCCAAGGACCCTTTCTTGTTGCTCCCTTTTCCCATACTTTTTGTTCCTTCCATATAAGCCCAGTTTTTTTTTTCTCTTTGTGTGTTACAGTTTGTTTGAATTGCACTGGCTAGGTGTTCCCGCCCACTGCAGTGTACTAGTGAGACAGAGACCTGGGCAGCCTATGCTTGGCCTGCCCCTCCAGGTCAACCTACTGAAGGCTTCACTGCTAGGGTGCACCTCCAGGCGCTGGGATCTGGTTTGGGCTAGCCTACTAGGTCTTAGTCAGCAGCATCACACAGGCCAGGCACTGCCCACCAATTGCACTTGAGAGGGGAATATGTGACTGAAGTCGCTGCAACAACCTGTTCCGGCTAGTCTGCCCGGTCCCAATATGTCCTTTGCTGAAGCCTCCTACTCTAATGGAAATGTCCCCGATCCTTTCACTCACTGCAGTTCGATGCAGGGCTCCTGGCCAGTCCCGCTCTCAACTCCATTCACCGCTTCCCACACTCAGAGCTTTCACGTCTCTCTCCTTGCTGCACCAATTGGGATGCAGCATCAGCTGCAGGAAATTCAAATCACAGCTTCCAGTGGCTCGGGGTCCAGCTTCTGTACTGAGACCTTATCTGTTCTTGTTATATCACCGGGATTGCGTTTCCAGTTGGTTTCTCTTAGTTTAGTTTGTTCCTGGGTCGGCAAAGTACATCTCCCCGTGCTTAGGATTTCTCACCCGGCACCATTCCTGGATTTTAAGTGCAGTTTCTCAGAGAGCCTCCAAAGCTGCTGCTATCTATCCGCCATGTTCTCCTGGAAGTCTGGATGTCATTTCTTGATCCATTCTGCCAGTTTGTTTCTTTTAATTGGTGAATTGAGACCATTTACATGAATTGTTATAACTATTACATATTGGTTTATTGTTGACATGTTATCTTTCTGCTGTTGATTTCTTTATCTTTCCCCTCTGTTTAATTGTTTGCCCTGCTAATTGGTTTTTTCCTAAGTGTATATAAACTGTCTTTCAGTATTCTTTGCAGGGTTAGTTTGGTGATCATGAAGTTCTTCAGCTGTTCTTTGTCATGGAAGTATCTTATTTCTCCATTCATTTTGAAGGACAGTTTTTCAGGGTACATTAATCTAGGTTGGAAATAGTTTTCCTTTAGGATTTGAAATACTTCACCTCATGCTCTTCTTGACTTCATTGTTTGTGTTGAGAGGTCTGCTGTGATTCTGATAGGTTTTCCTTTATAGGTGATCTATCTTTTCTCTCTAACAGCTTTTAGTATTCTGTTCTTATGTTGGATTTCTGGGATGGTGATTATTATATTGCTGGGTGTAGTTTTATTTTGGTTATGGGTTTTTGAGGTTTTATATGCTTCACTAATCCATATGTCAATTTCCATTCTCATGTTTGGGAAATTTTTAGCTATTAGTTCTATAGATAGCCCCTTGATATCATTTGTGTTATCCTCTTCTTTTTCATTTATCCGTATCAATCTTATTTTGTTCTTTTTTGAGTCATCTTGCAGCTGTTGAATTGTTATTTCCTGATTCCTTGTTATTTTTTAAAAGATGTTTCTTTCCTGTTCACTAGCTGCAATCTTGCCTTTGAGGTCTGAAATTCTATCTTCACTTTTGCTAAGGTGGGTTTGACAACTTTCAATGGAATTTTTGATTTCCTGTATATCTCTTTGAATCTGCTTCATGTATTCTGTTTGTTTCTTATATTGTTCATCCAGGGATTCTATCTTTTTGTTTTGTTCCTCTAATTTTTTTACTGTGTCTTCTTTAGATGTGTTCAGCATCTTTTTCATTTCTTTTATCATTTTTTCTTTTACCTGGGAGATTATTTCTAGTTTGAATTCCCTTAAAGCTTCCTAGAGTTACTTCTCTTCATTTGCTGTTGTTTCAGGTATTTCAAGTGCATGGCATATATTTTCTTCCATGTAAATGGCTCCTAAGCTTTCTTGGGATGGGCTGGAGGTTTGAGATTGCATTTTGGTCTTTCATTTTGTCATTTTCCTATATTTCTGTGTTTCAAGTGCTGTTCCAAGTCTTCCCTTGGGCCTGTTGGAAATCATCTCCTATGCCCTCAGCTCCTGGGACTGAATGGAGGTTGCTGAGAGTGGTCCAGTCAGGCCCACATGACCTTCTGTGTCATCTTCAGTGTTCCAGGAAGCTGGCTGGGCACCTAACCACTGTGGATGATGGTCCAGAACTCTTCCCAGGCAAGGACCAGTGTGCGGGAACTCACTTCATGTACTCTCAACTCCCCTGATTGAAGAAAGTCACTGGGCGTAATCTATTCATGCCACAAAAGTTCCCAAAGCTTGTTTAGTGTGGCTGGAAGCTGGGCGCATCCTTGAACACTGGGAGCATTGATCTTAAACTCTCCCAGGACTCGGGATGGTGAGCAGGAACTCACTCCCGCTGGGAGCCCAGTTCCCACCTCAGGCAGCACAGTTCCCCAGATTGACGTAATTTTTCTAAACAGCTGTTCTCTCTGATATTCCATGACTGAGATTGACTAAGGATCACAGAAAATACTGTGGTACAGTGCCAAAGCACCAGGGACTGAGCTAAACAGGCAATAACTTTGAGTCTCCAAAAAACTGAAGAAGTAAGATCTTCCAACAGACTCAAGCCCAAAAACCACTACATCTGGAAGATACCTCAGAGAAGTAGTTATCATCTAGGGATCCTAAATACTAGCAATAAAGCAACTCACCATAGACAATTTGCAAGCATCACCCCAGGAATTAAACTAGAAAAAGAGGAAAAAAAATGAAAAGACACTTAAATAAAATGCAACCCAGACATCAAGTTCACCAAAGGCAAATACAGGGCACAATGAGTGAGACAACCTGAAACCCTCCCACCTGGCCTCCCTGAAGTGGTAACAACAAAGCAATTCAATGGGGCTCTGGAAAAAATGAAATCAGAAATAGTCTCTCAGATAAAGACCATGCAAGGTGATACCAGAGTAGATACAGAGAAAAAAAGAAAAAACCAAAACCAAAACCTAAACCAAAACCAAACCAAACAGCCCTCCAAAAAGTGAGCTTAAGAAATTTATGGAAGTTCAGCATAACAAAGAAATGGAAACTATAAAATAGATTCAAGTGGATATCCAGGAGAAAATTCTATTGAAAGTATTTGAAGCAGATTAGGCCAATGTGAGGACAAGATCTCAGATACTGAAGACAGTCTTTTTTTTTTACTTTTTAAAAAGATTATTTATTTAAATTTTTTTTATTATTTTGAAGGTATTAAAGTGCCACAGAACAAGACAGAAGAAAGTCAATTGAGACAATGCAGTGAAATTGGTACCGAATGTCACAGCAGGTTACCAGGATAACAGTAATAGGTACCATAGTATATCTTGTTATCTTCACAGTATTTGTCCTTTCAATCAGGTATAGCAAAATTAAACCAAATGCAGAACATTATAGAACTTATCAAAACAGAATATTGAATAGAGCAATACAATTAATCAGAGCAAAGCAAAACAGTGATAGCAATAATTGCCTTCAAAGAGATGATAGAAGGAAATACCCCTTTGCTATATTGCATACGGTCAACCTCCCAAGAGATGCTCAGACCTCTGGCTCCCATTTGCTAATGGGGTGGGCTTTGGGGAAGGATGAGATGTTTGATTCTCACCCTGTGTGTTGTTAGGCTCATGGCCACTTACCAGGGAGATGAGCAGGTTGTTTTCTACCGAGCGCACTAAGTTCCAACATGGTGCAGATCTCAGGAGATGCTGGATAGTTCTCTCCCTGGAGTGCCCACTGCTCCCTTGAGCCATGGCTACTTACCAGGGAGGTGAGCAGGTTGCGTGAAGACAGTCTTGCAGTTAGCAACCATGAAAAGTAAGATTTCTTAAAACTAGAAAGGGACCATGAAAAATCAGTCCAGCAACTGCTAGCTGGCACAGAGAAGAAGAACTTGAGTTTAATGAAAAAGCAGGAGATACAAATAAAATAAAAAATGCTCATAGACATCATGGCAGAAAACTTCCATGGTAGAGTAAAAGAATTTGACATGCATATAAGCAAGCCATATGGTACTCCAACTAGCCATAATTAAAATTCTACAGCCAAGTATATCATAACCAAGGTTCCAGAAAAAGAATAAAGTCTTAAAAGCTGTTAAGAAAAAGGAACAAATTATCTATAAGGGGAAACCCATCAGAATTATAGCTGACCTTGACTGATACACTGCTGAATCCTTTAAGAAGTTTAAAGAACACCTAACACCACTACTTCTCCAACTCTCTCATGAAATTCAAAGGATAGCAATGCTCCTAAATTCATTCCTGGAAGCAAGCAATACCCTGATACCAAAACTGGAGAAGGACCCAACTATACAGGCCTCTGGGGTCACCAATCATCACCGTGTGTCACAGGTTTGAACCAGTCCTCTCATGCTGTGAGACCCACCTCAGGGGGAAGGCACTGCCAAATGCCTCCTTCTTCCTCATTAAATTTTCTCTCTTCGCTCTCCATGTGGGCTTCAATTCACACTTCAGATTTCTCCTGGACCCACATTCCCCTGGACCCACTTCCCTCCTTCTTTTCTTCCTCACACTGTTATAGTCCAGCCTCTGAACAGTGACTCTCAGGGAGACCTTTTCTCTGTTATATACCACTACTCCATTTGTTGATTCTTGCTGGTATTTCTCATGTGATTGAGGTTCTGTTTAGAAAATCTTTTCCTACTCCTTCGTCTTCAAGGGTTTTATCTATTTTTCTTCTAGGAGATTTAATATTTCTCTTTTAATGTTTAGATCTTTGATCCATTTTGATTTTAATTTAGTATATAGTTAGAGATACATGTCCAGTTTCAATGTTCTAGAAGCAGATAACCAGTTTTCTCAGCATCACTTGTTGAATAGGCTATCTTTCCTCCACCATATGCTTTTGGTCCCTTTGTCAAGGATCAATCAGTCAAGTGTGTGTTTTTTAAAATATCATGCTGTTTTTATTACTATTATTTTGAGGTATAATTTGAAGTCTAGAATCTGTACCTTAATGGATTAGGTTTAGTGAAAAGGGTGTGTGTGTGTGTGTGTGTGTGTGTGTGTGTGTAATGAAATGGAATGAAGATACTAGTTGCATTCAGTTAGGGAGATACCACATAAAAATGGACAGACTCTAGTAGGGCATCAACTGTTTCTGGGATGACAGCATCAGGAGATTTTGGGCATCAGCTGACATCTCTGCCCTGAATGCAGCAATATCTTTTTGGTCCCTCTTTTTCCTCTCCCTATTTGTGGACTCTCCCTATTTGTGGATTCTCTCTCAGGGGTATCAGCTGTGTCCTGTCATCTAGCATCAATGATATTCCAGTTCCTTGGTGATGTGGCAACTTTACCAGTCAAAAGAACTTATTATTTCATTTCAGGAGTCCTTCTGTTTCTAAGTATATGGGAGAAAGATATGTTTATGTGTGTTTGGATGCTTTATAGCATCCAAGAATGATATGTTGAGGAATGGTGTGACTTTATTTGCCTGCAGAGTCTGCAGCCAGGCCCTGATTCAACTTAGTATCTTTCTATTTCTGTATAAGCAATTTGCAAAGGGATGAATTGTTCAGTTCTACATCAGTAGCCAGGGTTGGGTTCACCGTAGTGTTAGGCAGTTCAGTCTGTTCCCTTAGGTTTTGTCTCTCATTGATGCCCTAGAATGTCAGATCTTTCCTAGAAGTTTCAAATTGTCAGGGCACTGGGAGGGGAGGGGGAAGGTGGTTAATGATTCTGTGTCTCCAGCATTTTGGCTCAGGCACAGGGAAACATAACAAGGCACTATGTGAAGGTGGGGAAGAGAAGAGTTCTAAGCCAGAACTTAATGACTCTGAAGTTGATTGTGACAGTTTCCTTTCTTTTTTGGATAGTAGCACAGTCAGTAGATTGTCTTTGAATCTGACTTGAAGATGCTAAGAGTTCCATTTTTTAATCCGGATACTCTCAGTCATTTCTATTATTTTAATTGGGATGACATTTATAGAATGACCGAATTATCTCACACTGCCTTAGGCCTAGGAATTATATGCCATTAATAAACAACATGATTGCAGTGAAGAAAGCTAGGAAGGCGTCCAGGAGTTTGAGAGGGGGCATTTGAATGTTTATAGATATGAGACCTAGAAGGCATAAAGCCACAGGATAGCTAGAATGGAGCTGGGAAGGACTGGGGGCAGGGAGGGAGAAAGAGACAGAGAGAGAGAGAGAGAGAGAGAGAGAGAGAGAGAGAGAGAGAGAGAGAGAGAGAGAGAGAACCAAAACCAAAACCAAAACCAAAACAAATCAACTTCATTCATGTCCTGGGTGTCATGTGGAAGTAGACACCTGCTTACTGTGCTCAGGTGATAACATTATAAGGAATTTGAGTTTTTGCATTTGCCTCTCTGCAAAACTCTGTCTTTCTCCTGAAGCTGGTGAGACTAAAGAGATAAGGCCCTGTGAGTAGTTTGGAATTTTCCTGAAGGAGATGCCATTGTCATTCCAGGAAATATCCAACAGAAAAGACTTCTGCTTCTGCTTCGGCTGTGACCAGTCAAAGGAATTCATTCCTTTCTTTTTGTGGGTTTTAGGGGTCTATGTGTACATGAGCTTGCTACAAAGTGGTGGAGAACGATGACTGCCTGATCCTCGCAGCTCTGCTCTTATTCATGCTAACATAGGCTGTGCTGGATGATTGACAACCCCCAGTTCTCTGCGGTTTAACCCAAGAAGAACTTACTGCTCATATAAGAAGCCAATCCACCCCTAGGCAGAAACTGAGGGACATACTGGATGTTTCCATCTTGCAGTATGAAGCTGTATAGCATCAATGACCCATTAAAGATTAGAGCATATGGAACTGGATTATATGTCTCATGGTGTGACTTGCTAAAATATGCTTTCACTACTTTCTAATGACCTTGCATTGAATCTGGAGAAGTCAAGTGAAATTTTAATTCTGAGTCTTTATCCGATATATCTTAAAAAATTTGGCAGTGTTGGTAAACCACTGTCACCAAGCAATTCAGCGTCTGTTCAAAGAAATTCAGCATCTGACTCTTGCTCTGACTAATGACACAGCCTACAGATAAATGTTGGGAGGACCTGAAAAGAATCACATACATTTAAGTAGCTGGATAATGAGTTTCAGCATTTACATTTTGTGTCAAATTGTCAACATATCTACTGTCTCATATTGAAACATAACAGAATTCAGGAACACCTCAACATAGGTGAAAACTCTTAATTTTTTATTTGAAATAAGGTCTCATTATGTAGTTCAGGCTGGTCTTGAACTCACTATGTAGCCTAGGTTGGCCTCAAACTTGTAGCGATCTTCCTTACCTCAGTTTCTCAAGTGCTGGGATTACAGGCAAGCATTAGAATGCCTGGTGAAAACATTTAATTTCTAATATTAGGCTCTACTCTTAACCAAATTAAGTATAAAGCAGAGAAAGATAACAAATGCTCAAGCATCAATCATTTAAAGGAAGCATCTCAGTAATGATATTTAGAATAGCTTTTGTTGCCAACTGGATGCCTTACTCTGCAATAAGACACGAGCAAAACTAAGGACAGAAGATGACAGCTTTCTTCCCTTTTGAGCTTGGCTAACCCCAAGGGGAGCTGAGCAAGGGAATTTCACGGAACTTTGAACACAGGTACTTTATCAGGCAGATTAATTTTTGTAAAGACTATATGTAGACATTAGAGATCCAAATTTGATTTTTTAAAAGCAACTGTATCAAAGCCTGTTTTATATATCATAAAATTTATGTGCAAGGTTCAATGATTTTTTAAAAATAACTTTACAAGTGGTACAACCTGCTCATTATGTTGGTGCTATGATTTGGATATGGTTTGAATGTGTTCCACAAGACATCATGTATTGAAATTTAATTGTGAAATATTGAAAGCTGCGTCCATTTATTTATAAATATCTCAATGTGATCATTCTTTATAGCTGAGTAGTACCCCATTGTATAAAAATACCACAACTTTTTTATTCATTCCTCAGTTGATGGACACTTAGGTTGTTTCCAAGATCTGGCAATGACAAATTGTGCTGCTATAAACATGGGTGCACATATATCACTGTGCTATGATGTTTTCAGTTCTTCTGGGAATATGCCTAGAAGTGGAATAGCTGGGTCAAATGGTGCTTCCAATCCCAGCTTTCTGAGAAATCTCCAGACTGACCTCCACAATGGTTGCACCAGTCTACACTCCTACCAACAGTGCAGGAGAGTTCCTTTTTCCCCACAGCCTCTCCAGCATTTGTTGTTGGTGGTTTTCTTGATCTTGGCCATTCTTTTTTTTTTTTTTTTTGTCTTTTTCCTTTTTATCGGTACTGGGGATCGAACTCATGACTGCCTGCTTGCAAGGCAGGCGCTTATGCCGCTGAGCTAAATCCCCAGCCCCTCTGCAGAAACTTTTTAGTAAGAGGCGATCCCAGTTATCACTTCTGGGAAGTATTTTCTGTGTGGTTTGAGTCCTGTTCATGAATCCTCTACCTACTCCTATGTCTTCAAGGTTTTTACCTAATTTGTCTTCCAATAGATAGTGCTTCTGTTTTAATATTTAGATCTTTGATCCATTTAGATTTTATTTTAGTACATGGTGATAGGCATGGGTCTAGTTTTAGTTTTCGGCATATGGAGAGCCAGTTTTTCCAACACCATTTATTAAAGAGACTATTGTTCTTCCAGTGAACATGTTTGGCCCCTTTATCAAAGATAAGGTGGTTGAGTGTGTTTGCAGTTGTGGTTGTATCTTCTAATCTATTCCATTGATCTTCGGCTCTGTTTTGGTTCCAGTACCATGTTGATTTTACTACAGTTGCTTTGTAGTATAACTTCATGTCAGGGATTGTGATGCCTCCTGCCTTGCCTTTGCTGCTTAGAACTGTCCTTGCTATTCTAGGTCTCTTCTCGCTCCAGATGAATTTTAGGAATGATTTCTTGAGATCTATGAGGTATGTTGATGGTATTTTTATTGGGATTGCATTGAATCTGTATAATAGTTTTGGGAGAATCGCCATTTTCACAATATTTATTCTTCCTATCCATGAGCAAGGGATGTCTTTCCATTTTCTGAGATCATCTTCAATTTCATTTTTCAGTGTATTATAATTTGCCCTGTATAGGTCTTTCACTTCTTTCGTGAGAGTAATTCCTAAATATTTCATTTTTTTGGGTTGCTTCTCTTATTTCTTTCTCAGTGATTTTGTTGTTAGTGTATAGGAATGCTGTTGATTTTTGAGTATTGATTTTGTATCCAGCCACATTGATGAATGGAGTTTCCACATTTCAATGGAGTTTTGGGGGTCTTCTATGTAGAGTATCATGTCATCTGCAAATAATGATAATTTAACTTCTTCTTTTCCTATCTTTACACCTTTTATTTCTCTTCTTGTCTAATTGCTCTGACTAGTATTTCCAGTACTATATTAAATAGGAGCAGTGATAAGGGACATCCTTGTCTTGTGCCTCATTTTAAAGTAAAGGCCTTCAATTTTGGCCATTTAGTATGATACTGCCTGTTGGTTTGTCATAGAGGGCCTTTATTATATTGAAGTAAAGACCATCTATTCCAATTTTCTGCAAGGTTCTTATCATAAATGAATGTTGGACCTTATCAAAAGTTTTTCTGCATCTATAGAAATGATCATGTGATTCTTACTTTTGGCTGTATTGATATGGTGGATTATATTTATTGATTTACATATATTAAACTATCCTTGCATGCCTGGGAAGAATCGTCATGGTGTATGATCTTCTTGATGATTTGCTGTATCCTATTTGCCAATATGTTATTGAGGATTTTTGTATCTGTGTTCATTAGGGAGATTGGTCTGTAGTTGTCTTTTTCAATTGGGTCCTTCTCAGGTTTTTGTACTAGAGTAATATTTGCTTCTACGAATGATTTAGGAAGGATTGCTTCCCTTTCAATTTCATTGAAGAGTTTGAGGAGTATTGGCATTAGGTCTTCTTTGTATTTCTTGTAGAATTTTGCAGTGAATTTGTCTGGGCCTGAGCTCTTCTTTGTAGCTAAGGACTTAATTACATTTTCAATTTCATTAATAGAAATTGGATTATTCAGGAGTTTTACATCTTCTTGACCTAGCTTTAGTGCTTCATATGCTTCTAGTAATCTGTCTATTTTTCTGTGTTATCAAACCTTTGAGAGTAAAGTTTTTCGAAATAGGTATTGATGATCTTCTGTATTTCTACAGGGTCTGTATTGATTTAGCCTTTTTCATTCCTTATTGCATGAATTTGAGCTTTTTCTTCCCTTTTTAAAATAAGGTTGGCTAGGGGCTTATCGGTTTTATTTATTCTTTCAGAGAACCAACTCTTTGATTCATTGATTTTTTGGATTATTTTCTTAGTCTCTATTGCATTGATTTCTGCTCTGATTTTTATAATTTCCTCAGTTCTTTTGGCTTTGGGCTTGACTTGCTCTTGTTTTTCTAGCTGTTTGAGGTGTAGCATCAGGTTGTTTATTTGCATTCATTCTTTTTCCTGATGTGGGAACTCAGTGTAATAAATTTTCCTCTGAGCACAGCTTTCATTGCATCCCACAGATTCCAGTAAGTTGTATTTGTGTTTTCATTTGTTTGTAGGTATTGTTTAATTTCTTCTTTAATTTCCTCTGTGACCCACTGATTACTCAAGAGTGTGTTATTCAGTTTCCATGTGTTTGCGGGATTTTTGAAGTATCTTGTATCATTAATTTCTAATTTCATAGCGCTATGATCCGACAGCATGCAAGGGATAATTTCAACCCTTTTGCATTTATTTAAATATGTTCTGTGAGTTAATACATGGTCTATTTTAGAGAACAACCCATGTACTGCTGAGAAGAATGTGTATTCTGTTGGTGTTGGGTGGAATACTCTGTATATGTCTATCAAGTCCATTTATTCACAGGTGTGATTCAGTTCTTTTATTTCTTTGCTGATTTTCTGTCTGGTTGATCTGTCTATTGGTGTCAATGGTGTGTTAAGATGTCCTGTTGTAATTGTATTACTGCTAATTTGGTTTTTCATTTCTGTTAATATTGTTTTATGTAACTGGGTGGTCTGGAATTTGGTGCATATATATTTAAGATAGTTATGTCTTCCTCTTTAAGTTTTCCCCTAACCAGTATATAGTGACCTTCTTTATCCCTCCTGATCATTATTAGTTTGAAGTTCACATTGTCTGCAAACTGAATAGCTACCCTCGCTTTTTTTTGGGTTCCTGTTACATGAAGTATTGTTTTCCATCCTTTGACTTTCAGCCTGTGAGCATCCTTTTGGGTTAGATGGGTTTCTTGTAGACAACATATGGTTGGATTTTGTTTCTTGATCCATTCTGCCAGTCTGTTTCTTTTAATTGGTGCATTGAGACCATTTACATTAATGGTTATAAGTGTTATATATTGGTTTATTATTGACATGTTATCTTTCTGATGTTGCATCTTTATCTTTCTGTTCTGTTTAATTGTCCACTTTGTTTAGTGGTTTTTTTCCTAAATATATCTAGGCTGTCTTTCAGTATTCTTTGCAGTGTTGGCTTGATGATCATGAAGTTCTTCAGCTGTTCTTTGTCATGGAAGAAGTATCTATTTCTGCATCGATTTTGAAGGACAGTTTTCCAGGTACATCAGTCTAGGTTGGAAATCATTTTCCTTCAGGATTGAAATACTTCACTGCATGCTCTTCTTGACTTTATTGTTTGTGCTGAGAAGTCTGCTGTGATTCTGATAGGTTTTCCTTTATAGGTAATCTGTCTTTTCTCTCTGACAGCTTTTAATATTCTATTTTTTTGTTCGATTTCTGGGGTGGTAATTATTATATTTCTGGGTGTAGTTTTATTTTGGTTATGGCTATTTGGAGTTCTATATGCTTCATTGATCTTGATATCAGTTTCCAATCTCATGGTTCGGAAATTTTCAGCTATTACTTCTCTAAATATCCTCTTGACATCCTTTATGCTGTCCCCTTGTTTTTCATTTATCCCTGTCAACCTTATGTTGTTTTTCTTTGTGTCATCTTGCAGGTGGTTGAATTTTTATTTCCTGATTTCTTGTTATTTTTAAAAGATCTTTCCTTTGCTGTTCACTGGCTGCAATCTTGTCTTCAAGGTCCGAAATTCTATCTTCACATTCATTAAGGTGGTTTTTACAACTTTCAGTGGAGTTTTTGATTTCCTGTATATCTCTTTGCATCTGCTTTATATATTCTGTGTGTTTCTTATATTGTTCATCCAGGGATTCTATCTTTTTGTTCAGTTCCTCCAATTTTTTAACTGTGTCTTCTTTAGATATGTTCAGCATCTCCTTCATTTCTCTTATCATTTCTTATTTTACCTGAGACATTATTTCTAGTTTGAATTCCTTTAAAGCTTCCCTGAGTTGCTTCTTTATTTCGGTTACTATTATTTCATGTATTTCAGGCATATGGCATGTATTTTCTTTTGTGAACATGGCTCCTAGGCTTTCTTGGGATGGGCTGAATGTTTCAGATTGCATTTTGGTCATTAGTTTTGTCTTTTCCCTATATTTCCAAGCTTCAAGAGTTGTTCCAAGCTTCCCCTAGGTGTGTTGGAAATTGTCTCTTATGTCTCCTGGACTCCTGATTCTCCTCTGGTAGTGTAGGTCACTCCTTGGGCAGCAAAGCTCCAGGATTAAGAAAAGGTTGCCAGGCTCCTCTCAGGCAGACCTAAAGCCTCCTCAGACTACACAGCTCCCCACTGTGGCAGCAAAACTTCCCTGAGGGAATCCCAAATCCCGCTAAGCCCAATCTAGTGTGGCTGCAAGCCTGGCGGGCCCCCAACCCCCTAAAGCAAGGATGTCATACTCTCCTGGGGATTGGATGTTGTGTAACCATCCAGCTCCTTGGTTAGCAAAGCTCCCCAGGCTGATACAGGTTCCCTCTATGGCCTAGGTAGGCCTCAAACCTCCTCAGCAGGGCTGCTCCCTCCTCCAAGCAGTGGCAGTAGTGCTGGTGCTCTCCAGGCCGAAAGAAGGTCGCAGGCAAGGTTGGAGCAGTTTCCCACAGCTTGGCCCAGTTCCCTCCTTCAGGTGGGGCAGCTGCTGTGTGCCCTCCGGGTGAGAGAGGGTGGTTGGCAATGCTATTTTCTGTGCAACCTGGGTTTTGTTCATCAAGTTTGCCTACATCAATGTCTTCAAGAGTTTTATGTACTTTATCTCCCAGCAGATTTAATGTTCCTGTTTTAATATTAAGATATTTGATCCATTCTGATTTTAGGTTAGTATGTGATGAAAGATATGGGTCCAGTTTTAATCTTCAGCATGTGTAGAACCAGTTTTTCCAGCCCCATTTATTAAAAAGGCTTTTTTCCAGTGAGTGCCTTTGGCATCTTTGTCAAAGATAAGGTGCTTAGTGTGTCTAAAGTTGTTTCTGCATCTTCTAATTTGTTCCACTGATCTTTGGGTCTGGTGTTTTTTTTTTTTTGCCAGTACCACATTGTTGATTACAGTAATCTGGCCCTGTTCTTGATAGTTGTTAAACAAGGGAAAATCTGTTCACAAATGTAAGAAAAGAGAATGTCATCAGGAAGTTTGTTGTTTTCCTCAGTGGTATGATGTTCCTCTATCGCACAATCCAGAAATTTCTTTCTTTTTTTTTTTTCAACTTCTAAAAAATTAAAATTTTTTATTTTAAAGAGAATAAAACAAAACAAAACAAAACAAAACAGAACAAAGCAAATATGAACAAAATAATGTAAGCAACACAGGACTTCAAAACAAGATGACAGGATATCAACAGTGGCTACCATAATGTCTCTTGTTTTTTTCAAAATAGTTGAGCATTCATACACAATAATATCAACCATAGCAAAATAGTATAAACCCAATCAAAAGAATGAAAACATTACTGGACTTCAAAACCAGATAATAGGAAATGAACAATGGTTAATATAATATCTCATTTTCTTCAAAAAGGTTCATACTATCACACATAACAAAATCAAATAAAACATGACAGTATAGAACCAATCAAAAAAAGGAATAAAAGCATATTAGGACTTCAAAACAAGATGATGGGAAATCAGCAATGGCTATCATAATGTCTTTCTTCAAAATAGCTGTTAATACCATCACACATAATAAAATCAAAACAAAACAAAACCAATTAAACAAACAAATGAAGACAGTATAGAACTTCAAAACAAGATAATAGGAAACCAACCATGATTACCATAATACATCCCATTATGTTCAAAATAGCTGCGCTTACCATCAGACAAAGTAAAATCTAACAAAACAAGACTGAACAAGGGTAAACCTAACAAAACTGTAAAAATAATACAAGAGTTCAAGACAAGACAATAAGCAATTAACAGAAGTTAGCACGTTTTCAAGTGTCTCTTCTCCTATCATTTTTACAATAACTATTTTGCTTTTTGGATCCCATTAATTCCTTCTGTTTTTTATGCTATGATTCACCTGTATGAGTTCAAATGTTTTGCCCATGAACATGATCTCCAGTTGCATCCATTTACCTACAAGAGCCTTGAGATTATCCTACTTTATAGCTGAGTAGCTTTCCACTGAATAAAAATATTATACCTTTCTTGTCCATTCTGTGGTTGATGTGCAAGTTACCCTTGCTTTTTTTCTAGTCTCCTGTTGCATGGAACAATTGTTTTCTCTCCTTTGATTTCAGTCTATGAATTTCCTTTCCAGTTAAATGTGTTAAGTATATTGATGGATTTTGTTTCTTGATCCACTCTCCCTGTGTTTCTTTTTATTGCTAACCTGAGGCCATCTACATTAATGTTTACAACTAGCATACATTGGTTTGTCTCTGCCCTGCTATCCTCCTGCTGTTGGCCCTCCACTTTTCCACATCATTCAACTGCCTGTCTTGTTTGGCAATCCTACTCTGCTGCTGTTCCTGGAACTGTGGTCATCTTTATTTCTCTAGAATATTCTTTATCACTCTCTGTATGGTTGTTTTGGTAGTCATGAATTCCTTCAATTGTTCTTTATCATGAAAGTATCTTATTTTTCCATCAATTTTGAAAGGTAATTTTGCAGGGTAGATCAGTCTGGGTTGGAAGCTGTTCTCTTTCAGGGTTTGAAACACTTCACTACAAACTCTTCTTGACTTGATAGTTTGTGTTGACAAGTGTGCCATGATTCTGATTGGCCTGCCTTTATAGGTGATTTGCTTCTTTTCTCTAACAGCTTTTAATATTCTGTTCTTTTGCTGAATTTCTGGGATCTTGATTATTATATGTTTGGTTATAGATCTATTTTGGTTATAGCTGGCTGGAGTTCTTTATGCCTAACTTATCTGAATATCATTTCCTTTTCCTATGCTTGGGATGTTTTCTGCTATTACTAATGTAAATAGAATTTTAATGTCATTTGTGTTGACCCCCACTTCTTCACTAATATCTGTCACTTTTAAATTGTTACTTTTCATCATCTTGTAGCTATTGAATTATTTCCTGATTCTGTGTTATTTTTAAGAGATCTTTCCTTTCACGATCACTAGCTACAATCCTATCTTTGAGGTTGAAAATCTATCTTCAGTCTCTTTTAAGCTTTCAGTTGAATTTCTAATTTCCTGGATATCTCTTTGAATCTGTTTCATGCATTGTAATTCCTTTCTACACTCATTCAAAGTTTCCATAATTTTCCTATGCTCCTTTTAAAAAAATCTATGTCTTCTTTAGATATGCTGAACATTTCTTTCATTATGTTTGTGATTTCTTCTTTTACCTTCTTTTCTCATCTGATTTCTTTTACAGTCTCACAAAGTTGTTTCTTTGCTTCAGTTGTTATCATCTCCGAGATTTCAGGTGTATGACTTCCATTTTCTTCCCTGATGTTATCTCCCAGACTTGTTTTTTATGGGCTTGAGGTATGAGATTGCCTTTTGCTCCTTCCTCTTGACATTCTTCTGGGTTCCTCCCAAAAAGCCAGTTGTGGGGCCTCAGGCATTTCTCACATTGGCTGCCCTGCAATGGGTGAGGTGTACAGGGCTTATTTGGCTGCACGTCCCTGCTCCTGCTGGCTCCTGGCAGGAAGCAGCCTTCTGGTGGTGGCAGCAGGCAGGCAGAGGTTGATCTGCTGGCTCTCTCTGCCAGTTCCGGCTGCCTGCAGGAGGCAGTCTTCTAGTGGCAGCAGCCAGCCTTTTTTGGAACTTTTGAGACAGAGTTTTATTATGCATTTTAGGCTGTCCTTGAACTCATAGTGATCTGTCCTACCTCAGTCTCCCAAGTGCTGGGATTACAGGTGTGTGGTATCACACCCAGCTAATCTAGAATTTTGTAAGGACAGATGAATGAACCTCACATTATTTACTTAAACCCACAGAGTTGTTTCTCTTTTCTTAAGGTTAGGTTCTCAGGATAAGCAGAGTATCTAGATTCAAAGGCAAGCTACATGCTTATGTGGAAAGGAGGGAAAGTACTTTTAAATTTTGGACTTCAGCTTCTTTGGTGGTTTTCAGTAAGATTTGAGGTTTACTATATGATAAGGAAGTTAATCTATCCCAAGTGAGGTCTGATTTTGCCCTTAGTTCTGAGAACAAACCTCTAAGGCCTTGGAATAAGTATCCTGACTGATAGGAATGCCTTGGCCTTGGGACTTCCAGATGATAACAATGTGATTTAGAGGGAGCTTTGCCTCATATGGCATCAGCTCAGCCTTCTGTAGGGCTGAAAGCTGGGGTCATTCATGTGGACCATCCATTGTGCCAATAGGAAGGGGTCCAAACAAAAGCTTCATAGACACCAAAGACCAGGTGATCTTCCCTGTTTGAGATCCCCTGTGTGTACCTCATACATCTGTGTCGAGGAACTCATGCTGTCCAGATTCCATGCAGAAAGACAGAGAGAAGGTCCATGACTTGTTTCTTTCCTGATCTCTGCCCTACGTGTCTCTTCCCATGACTGATTTTAATCTGTATCCTTTGTCTGTAATAAGCTGTGACTATGAGCTTTTTACTGAGTTCTATGAGTCCTTCTAATCAATTGATGGAAAGTGAGGGTGGTATTTGCATCTTCAAACTTGTAATTTGTGTCAGAAGTGAGGATAGTGTTATGAATGATTCCACAACTCCATAGTTGAGTCACTTTTGCAGTTGAGATTGGGAGTAGGATTCACTAGATCAACCCTGACCTTCTGAAACATGTGGTTTGGAAAGAGAAAGGATGAGACAGCAGAGACTGATGAACCTTTAATTCCTAAGTGCTACCAGGTCATTCATACTATGGAATCTGCACTGTGATCAATTACTGGACATAATTTATCATAAAATTTAGAAATGGTGGACTCAACTCTGACAGAGTTGGCTTACTTAATACATAAGAAATATACAATAATAACAATAAGCCAAACATACAGTCCCTTTGTTATTATCTGTAACAGTGAAAATAAAAGAGAAATTCATTTCTGAGGTGGTCAAGCTTAGATTTTAGCAAGTTTGACTATGGCTGCTATGCTCAGGGCCACTACTGAAGTGAAAAATTATGCTAAGAAAATAGATAACACCCTTATTTAGGTACTGAGAAGTTTGTTTATGTTGGGGGAGAGATAAAAATAAAAACAAACAAACAAGAAAAAACCCCTATTAGAACCAGAGGTACAGTGTGAGAGTTTTCTCATTTTGTGGATCATTATCATTAGGTTTCAGTAAAACCTGTATAAATGCCTAAAGAACAGCATCTTTGATTTTGAGTACTACTGAAACATGTTTGACTTGACCGAGGATTCATATCTTAATATTGATCAATGGCACATAGTTATGCATGTCCAAGTACATAACAGTTGTCCTTGGGGACAACTAGCCTAGAATACTGTATAAAAGTCATGTTAAGTGTTTTTATATACAGAAGAGAGTTTGTGATCCCAAAACTTATTGGTGTTCTCCAACAAATCCTGAAATGTTTTGGACATTTTTACCCATAAAGGGTCATGTGCTAGAAAGCTGGTCCCTAATGTGACAGTGTTGATGTCATGGAATCTCCAAGAGGTGGGGTTTAGTGGAAGACATTAGGCTATAATAAATCAATGCTGTTTCTTTTGAGTCTTTCTGGTCTTCTGAAACTGTAGTAGTCTCCTTTATCTCAAGCTGTTGTGTCCTATAAGGGTAAAATTGTTGGAGTGGAGAGAGATGACAAGCTACTCAATCCATTAGGTTGTCAAAACCTGTTGCTGGAATCCTAATAGGGTCATATTTGATTGGGAGTGTATAGACATGCAATGATTTGTGCAATTAAGGTGCCTATTTGGGTGAGATTTGGAATGTCTAAAGGGACTTTATATGTACTTTACTTGAATGTACTATTGTGGCGGGTGTTAGCCTAATTGGAGAACAGAACACGTCCTTCCTAGTATGGTAAAAGAGAAAACATCTACATCTGCCCTCAAGCCAGTTTTGATTGGGTGTGCTAAGTGGAACCACTGAGCTGTTGAAGACCATACAGTTTGTTACTGGAAACAGTATAGGAAATTTGGGCATAAGAAGAAATCAATGACATGTTAGGAATTAAATTCTTTGAACAGTATCCTTGTATGGCATGTGAATAGAGAGGAGAGCTCATGTAGAGTAATAGTGGAGGACTGAGACTTGAATAATATAGTGATACCTAGAGTTTCAGTAGGCCCTGATATAATTCAAAAGTCTATATAGTACAGCAGTAATGAGTGGCCTTTAGCGATGGATCTTGCCAAAGCAAGATTTTTTTTTCCTGTATAGATTTTGGAAAATAGCCCATTGCAGCTTACTTTCATGTGTGAAGTATTGCAGTTTACATTCATTGTAAAGTGTTATTTAACTTCACCTGATACTGTCATAAATTGTTCTAGGAGATTGGAGATGATTCATGTTTTTAGAGTGACAGGACATGTCACAATAATGTCGAAAACTAAAGACTATCAAAGAGTGTACCTAAATGAATGGGTGACATATATGACTAATAGAAGCTGGTTGAAATATCTAGTATAGGTCCAAGAGCTGGCCCAAATGGTGAAATTCTTAGGAACAGCATTTACAGGAGTTATCTGTGCCATTACATATGTAATTAAAAACTGCTACCAATATCTATGCCTAGGGCTAAGTAAGAAATCCATTATTTTATTGATCTATTTGGATTTTAGAGGATGCATGCACCATATTAGCTTTTATTCATAAAACTATCCTCAAAAAAAAAAAAAACTATCCTCAGATTTGGCTGTACAACTTGAAAGGGGTCCTCAAATACCAGGTCATGTTAGAGTCACAAAATGTAGTTTCTTTCTTGGTGCTTTTGGGCCCATAACTATCTATACTCAGCCAGGTGTGGTGGTGCATCCTATAATCCCAGGATTTGAGAGACTGAAGTAAGAGGATCACCATGAATTTGAGGTCAGCATGGGCTCTATAGTGAGTTCAAGGCCAGCTTGAGCTACACTGTGAGATCCTGTCTCAAAAGAAAAAAAAATCACAGTCAAATGTGACTGTGGAGGTGCCTGTAACACATAGTTATATAGTTGGAGGTCACTGCAGAAGCTTGTGATTGCCACCCAGAGGTGACCAGTGAGATTTTATACTGGAATATTCATGTAAAGATATATACCCCTCAAGACACTGCATAGCTACTGGGCATTGATGCAGACAGCCCCTATGATTGGAGGACATAAAATATTCCTGATATCTGAAATAACTTTAATGAGAATTGGCAAAATGTCTTGGACCAAATCAGAGGAACACTCGAATGAGGCAGACATTGCCCACAAGAGTTGCATGATAGAAGGGAACCATTTATACAGGAACATGGGGGAATACTGGAGAATTCAAAGAGATACTCACTCATTGTATTCATAGTAGGGTATCTCTGGGATTGACTTTGAAACATAAAGTTGCTGCTGGATCCCTTTGCTATTGGCACATACCCTGATAACAGACTTATAATAACCAACAAAAGCTGCTTGGTTTATGGATAGACACTGCAAGGCAGATGAACTGCATTGTGTTTGGAATGCCACCATATTAATACTGGCAGATGGAAAGGCTGTTATTGTAGAATAAGAATAATAATCACCTTGGTGCAATGAGTTGAATGCTGTTTTCTTTGTAGTGCTGAGAATGTTGAACAATGACAGAAGCTCTTACCTAGAGTTGGGTTCTTACTGAATCATGGGCAGTGGCCAATGGCAGATGGGTAATGGACAGTGGTCTACACTGATGCCTATTCAGGTCACCACCTTAAGCGAATCACTATGCACATTTAGGGGATGCATTAAAGTGAGACATGTTGATGCCCATCAGAACAGCTGCTTTCTAAGGCCAGAAGGTAATTGGAGTTGGCAAGAGTATAAACTGTTGAGCTGACTTGAGGTTTCAATTTGGGCCCATGAAATCAGTGGACATAGGGGTAACTCCTCGAATGCAGAGTGTTGAATCCAGATACATTCTTCTGCACAAAATTGTTCTGTCTCCCAATAAAGGAGACAGAAACTTCAGACACTGATGGGGCAGATTCCTTGGTGCCAGGACCCTCATATAGTTGATTATAATTCTTCCCTATATCACCTCAGGTTTTTTTTGTAACATTACTTCAGCTTTAACTTTTCTGGCTTGGTTCAGTGATCACAGGACCAAGGCAAAAACTTTAGGTTCTAGGGAAAAGGATGAGCATGGGGGAAGAAACTGTTATTATATGTTTTAAACTTACCTACTTTCTTTATTTCATTTTTTTTTGGGGGTGCCAGGGATCAAACTCATGACCTCGTGTTTGCCAAGAAGGCACCTACACCACTGAGCTAAACCCCTGGTCCTATTTCACTCTTTTGAGAGAGGATCTTGCTGTGTAACTTAGGGTGGCCTTGAACTCACAAAGTAGCTTGGGCTGGGGATAGAGAGAACATGGCGGACAGACAACAGCAACTACTGAACGCTCTCTAAAGGCTCGGCTCAGAGGCCAGGAATGATGCGGACTAAGGAGATACGAACCAGTAGAGATATGCTCTGCTGACTCAGGAACGAACTGGGCTGAGAGAATCCAACTTGGAATACAGTCCTGGCGCTAAAATAGGAACAGAAAAATCTCGGTGTGGAGGCTTGACTCCGCGCCATTGGAAACCGCGGTTTGGATTTCCCGCCGCCCGGCGGCCGGCGCCTCCACAGCGGCTCGTCAAGGAGAGACGCGACCGCCGAGCTCTGGGAACGGGAGTCTGGGAACGGAGTTCCCGCGCCATCGGAAACCGTGGTTTGGATTTCCCGCCGCCCGGCGGCCGGCTACCTCCACAGCGGCTCGGCAAGGAGAGACGCAACCGCCGAGCTCTGGGAACGGGAGTCTGGGAACGGAGTTCCCGCACCATTGGAAACCGCGGTTTGGATTTCCCGCCACCCGGCGGCCGGCTACTCCATAGCGGCTCGGCAAGGAGAGACGCGCAGAGGCTTGGGAACGGGAGTCTGCGAACGGAGTCGGAAACGCGACGGACAGGGAGGAAGGCTGACTGGTGGCGAGGTGAGCGAGGAACTGACTCCCTACCGCAGTTTGACTCCAGCGGAGGTTTTTCTGGGCGCGGGCAGTCCTGTAAGAGCAGGGCGCGGTGGCAACTGCAGCCGCACGTTTCCCTCTCGGACGGGATTGGTGAAAGGTGCCTGGCCGGAGGGACGCTGCTGGCGGACTCCCTAGGCTGGCCTAACCCAGATCCCAGAGCCTGACGGTGGCCCGGAGGAGCGACCGACTCCCGCGTAGGCTGCCTCCTCCGCAACTCCCTGGGGCGCAGCGGTGGGCGGGAACAACTAACCAGCGCAATTTGATCAAGCTGTGGCTGACAGGCAGGGAAGCCAGGCCTCCTGTGTAAGATTACATTTTATAAGGAACAGAAAATATGGGGAAGGGAAGCAACAAAAAAGGCTCCTCGACCCCCAATCCTGAGAATCAGGCAATAGTGGACACTGCACCAATATACATTAAGCGCCATTTAGAGAGCCTCATAGACCAATTCAGGAATGAAGTTATCAATGATCTGAAGCTAGAAGTATGCAGAATAGTTAGAGAAATGCTAAGCACCACCCAGGAAAAAGCAGATGGTGGAATGGAAGAACAGAAAAAGAGGGGAGAATTGCTTGATGGAGAAAACAGAGAAAGCATTGAGTATGTGAAGCAGGTGCAAAGGAACTATCAAGAAATCAAGAAGTCTACCCAAGACTGGCATAACAGCTTGAAAGAAACTAAGGACAGACTATCTGAATTGGAGGGCAGACTTGAAACATGGGAGAATGAAATGAAAAACTTCTTAAAAATAACAAAGAAACACACAGCAATAATACAAAGACAAGAAGATGATAAGAGGAGCCATAACTTAAGGATTAAGAACATAAAAGAAGAAGTAGGGACACAAACAAGTGAACTACAAAAGCTACTCACAGAAATAATCCAGGAGAATTTTCCTAATTTAGCAAAAGGTAAAGATACTCAGATGTATGAGGCATACAGGACCCCAGCTACCTACAACCCTAACAGAGAAACACCCAGGCATATAATAATAAAAATTCCAGAAATTCAATACAAGAACAGAATATTAAAAGCTGTAAGAGACAAGAAACAGATCACTTACAAGGGAAGACCCATCAGAATTACAGCAGATTTCTCTTCACAAACCATCAAATCACGAAGAGCATGGGGAGAAATAATTCAAGCTTTGAAAGATAATAATCTACAGCCAAGATTGAGATATCCTGCACAACTGTCCCTGGAAATTGATGGAAAAACGAGGTGCTTCCAAGATAAAGAGGAACTGGAGGAATTTGCAACCACCAATTCAACCCTACAGAAAGTATTGCAGGATATTCTAAAAAAAGAAAAATACAAAGAACCCAGAAATAGTGGCGGGGAGGCCACAACGAATGGAGCAGAGAACAAAATGAAGAAGACAAACTGACAGCTACTGACAGAAAAAGAGCTCAACAGAAATGAGACAGAGAAGATTGGATGATAGGAACAGCTTTTTTTGGAGAAAATGACATCTTAATAGGTAATGCTGATTTAGTACCATCTTGTTTTGAAGTCTCATCTAGCTTTTGTTCTTCTGTCTCCAATGGTCTAAACAGGTTGTATCTTATTGGATTTTGCTATGTACGATAGTATAAGAAAAAACCTTTTAAAGACAAGGAGATTATACAGAGACCATTGTTCATTTTCTGTTAGTCGATTCTAAATACTCTATAATGCTGTCATTCTCTTAAATGGATTTACATTGTTTTGATATACTTAATGCTACAGTATATGAAGTTGTACTCAAGGACTTCAGGGAGGGAGTCAATATGGTAACTATTTTTGGGTCAGGATTATCTGGTGGTGAAACACTATTCTGCTTAAATGGTTATGTTTTGATCTGCCCTGTTTCGCTGTTATGCCCTCTTTTTTCTCAATCTCCACTCCATTATTTACTTTTTTATTTTTATCCACTTAATTAAAGGGAAAAATATAGCAGGATATAATATAGTAACCCACTTTGACTTTCTATTATCTCGATTTGAAGCCCTGTATTACTCTCACCATCTTGTTTTTGACTGAGGTCCCTATATTCTGTTTTGCTGGATAGTATCAGGTTCGAAAGTTTAGGCATCAGCTGAGAAGATAATGAGATTCATTATAACGCCCATTCTCATTGACTTTTATCTACTTTTGAAGACCTACAATATCTCCAATGTTTTGGTTTTGTCGGTTTTATTCTTTACGGTTTTGTTCAATTGTATTACAACTAATGATATAGGCAATTCTATTAGAAATAGCGGGAGGCATTATGGTAACCATTGTTGATCACCTTGTATTATGTTTTTATATTATCTATTATGTCCACCCTTTTGACTTGACCGATTCTGTTCTGTTATGTCACATTTGGTTTTACTCTCTTCCAAAAAAGCAACAAGAACCGTGGGAGCAATGAAACCCAAAATGTGTAATAGTCACTGTACAAAAGAGAGGAAAAGAAAGTGCTCTAAACTATATAACTGCATGTATATTTAAATGTATAAGATAGAAAATGATATCACAGAGTTTTATTGGATCATTGAACAGAACTGTTTGCAGTATCATTGTTGGAATGTCCACTCTACAAGCTTTAATTTTGTGACTTGAACAATTATTTCTAAGATGGCAATATGTAATCCATTAACTAGTGATTTCCTACTGCGCATTTTTTTCTTCTGTAAATCTGTATAACTTGTACCCCTTCACTGTATTTTTTTTCTTTCTTTTCTTTTCTCCTTAAATAAAAATTAAAAAAACAAAACAAAACAAAAAAAAAAAAAACCAAAGTAGCCTGGGCTGGGCTCCAATTTGAGATGTTCTTCCTGTCTCAGATCCCTGAATGCTGGGATTATGGTTGTGTGCTTTCTTTTTTTTTTTTAATTTTTTTTTATTTAAGAGGAAAAAGAGAAAAACACAAAACAAAACAAAGCAGTGTAAGGTTACACATAATACAGAACTACAAAAAAAAACATAACAGTAAGAAATCACCTGTTAATAGATTACATATTATCATCTTGGAAATAGTTGCTCAAATCACAGTATCAAAGAATACAAAGTAGACATTCAAACAGAGAGACTGCAAACAGCTGTGTTCAATGATCCAAAAACATTAATATAGTCAGCTATTTAACATCCCTAAACACACTTGCTGTTATATCCGTTAGAGCTCTTTTTTTCCCCCTCCCTCTCTTTTTTACAACAAAATTTACACATTTTGGATTTTATTACTCCTTAGTTCTTATTACTTTTTGGCGGGGGGGAGAGAATAAAGTCAAATATGGCAAAACAAAGCTGTAAGTCAAAACCAAGGATAGACATAGCACATGATGTAGAACAGAGTACAAGGTCATCAACAATGGTTATCAACATTGTCTCTTGTTTCCTTAAAAGGAATTGTCCATCTCATTAGATATTATAAAGCCGGACAAAACAGTGGAGAACAAGACCAATAAAACTTAGGCATTGTGAACATTACAGGACTTCCAAAGGAGACAATAGTCAAACCAGAATGGGCATCTTTGTGAATCTTATTGCCTTCAAATTAGTTGCCTATACCTTCAGACTTGCTACTATCGCACAGAATGGAACAGAGTCTAATCAGTCAAAACAAGATCTTGGGAGTATTACAGGACTTCAAAACAAGTTAATAGGAGATCAAAAAGAGTTACTACTATATATCCTAATTTTTTAAATTTTTCCCTTAATTAAAATAAACATAAGAAATAGCTAAATAATTTTTTTAAAGAATAGTAGTTACCATAGTGTCTGTCTTTTTCCTTAAAATATTTGGATAAAACTTCATATACTATAGCTTCAAATATTTCCATATCAAAAAGCCCAGAATAAAGCCTTCTTTCTAATTAATAAGTGAAAATTTTATAAGGCTTCAAGGCCACATAATGGGGAATCATGATTATCACATATTTTTATATATTTGAATCATTACTTACATTAGGGAAACTATTCGGTATTCATACATGCGAGATTGATTTATTTCACTTATGAGTATGGTCTCAAGCTGCGCCCATTTATTGATAAATATCTCAATGTGATCCTTCTTTATAGCTGAATAATACTCCATTGTATAGAAATACCACAACTTTTTTATCCATTCCTCAGTTGATGGACACTTGGGTTGTTTCCAAGATCTGGCGATTACAAATTGTGCTGCTATAAACATAGGTGCACATATATCCCTGTGGTATGATGCTTTCAGTTCTTCTGGGAATATGCCTAGAAGTGGAATAGCTGGAATAAATGGGATTTCCAATCCCAACTTTTTGAGAAACCTCCAGACAGACCTCCACAAAGGCTGTACCAGTCTACACTCCCACCAACAGTGCAGGAGAGTTCCTTTTTCCCCACAGCCTCTCAGCATTTGTTGTTGTTGGTTTTCTTGATCCTGGCCATTCTTTCAGGAGTGAGATGGTATCACAGTGTGGTTTTAATTTGCATTTCTCTAATGACCAATGATGATGAGCATTTTTTCATGTATTTATTTTCCATTTGCATTTCTTCATCTGAGAATTGCGTATTCATCTCAGATGCCCATTTTTGGATTGGATCTTTGAATTTCGGAGGTCTGAGTTTTTTTAATTCTTTATATGTTTTAGACAAGAGTCCCTTGTCTGAGAGAGAGTTCACTAAAATCTTTTCCCAGTTTGTGGGTTTTCTTTTCACTATGCTGGAGATTTCTTTTGACATGCAAAAACTTTTTAATAAGAGATGGTCCCAGTTATTGATTCTGGGAAGTATTTCCCGTGCAGTTTGAGTCCTATTCATGAATTCTCTACCTACTCCTATGTCTCCAAGGTTTCTACCCAATTTGTCTTCCAATAGATTTAGCGTTTCTGTTTTAATATTCAGATCTTTGACCCATTTAGATTTTAATTTAGTACATGGTGATAGACATGGGTCTAGCTTTAGTTTTCGGCAAATGGAGAGCCAGTTTTTCCAGCACCATTTATTAAAGAGACTGTCGTTCTTCCAGTGAACCTGCTTGGCTCCTTTATCAAAGATAAGGTGGTTGAGTGTGTTTGTAGTTGTGGTTGTATCTTCTAATCTATTCCATTGATCTTCAGCTCTGTTTTGATTCCAATACCATGTTAATTTTACTACTGTTGCTTTGTAGTATAATTTCAAGTCAGGGATTGTGATGCCTCCTGCTTTGTCTTTGCTGCTTAGAATTGCTTTTGCGATTCTAGGTCTCTTCTGGTTCCAGATGAAATTTAGGAGTGATTTCTCTAGATCTATAAGGTATGTTGATGGTATTTCTATTGGGATTGCATTGAATCTGTATAAGAGTTTTGGGAGAATGGCCATCTTCACAATGTTTGTTCTTCCTATCCATGAGCAAGGGATGTCTTTCCATTTTCTGAGATCATCTTCAATTTCCTTTTTCAGTGTAATATAGTTTTCACTGTATAAGTCTTTCACTTCTTTCATAAGAGTAATTCCTAAATATTTCATTTTTTTGCTTGCTAATGTGAATAGTCCAGTTTCTCTTATTTCCCTCTCTGTGGTTTTGTTGTTTGTGTATAGGAATGCTATTGATTTCTGAGTATTGATTTTGTATCCAGCCACATTACTGAATTTATTTATTGTATCTAAGAGTCTTTCAATGGAGCTTAGGGGGTCTTCTATGTAGAGTATCATGTCATCTGCAAACAATGACAACTTAACTTCTTCTTTTCCTATCTTTACCCCTTTTATTTCTCTTTCTTGCCTAATTGCTCTGGCTAGTACTTCCAGTACTATATTAAATAGGAGTGGTGATAAAGGACATCCTTGTCTTGTGCCTGATTTTAAAGTAAAGGCTTTCAATTTTTGGCCATTTAGTATGATGCTGGCTGTTGGTTTGTCATAAATGGCCTTTATTATATTGAGGTAAAGACCATCTATTCCAATTTTCTGTAGAGTTTTTATCATGAATAAATGTTGGACCTTATCAAAGGCTTTTTCTGCATCTATAGAAATGATCATGTGATTCTTATTTTTGGCTTTATTGATATGGTGGATTACATTTATTGATTTGTGTATGTTAAACCATCCTTGCATTCCTGGGATGAATCCCACTTGGTCATGGTGTATAATCTTCTTGATGATTTGCTGCATCCTATTTGCTAATATTTTATTGAGGATTTTTGCATCTGTGTTCATTAGGGAGATCGGTCTATAGTTCTCTTTTTTAGTTGGGTCTTTCTCAGGTTTTGGTACTAGAGTGATATTTGCTTCCAGGAATGACTTAGGAAGGATTGCTTTCCTTTCAATTTCATTGAATAGTTTGAGGAGTGTCGGCATTAGGTCTTCTTTGTATTTCTTGTAGAATTCTGCAGTGAATCCATCTGGGCCTGGGCTCTTCTTGGTGGGTAAGGACTTAATTACGTTTTCAATTTCAGTAACCGAGATTGGGTTATTCAACAATTTTACATCCTCTTGATCTAGCTTTGGCACTTCATATGCTTCTAAGAAACTGTCTATTTCTTCTGTGTTATCAAACTTTTGAGAGTAGAGGTTTTTGAAATAGGTGTTGATGATCTTCTGTATTTTTATTTCTATTTCTATAGTGACTTCTCCTTTTTCATTTCTTATTGCATGAATTTGAGCTTTTTCTTCCCTTTTTTTAATAAGGTTTGCTAGGGGCTTATCGATTTTATTTATTCTTTCAAAGAACCAACTCTTTGATTTGTTGATCCTTGGATTGTTTTCTTAGTCTCTATTGCATTGATTTCTGCTCTGATTTTTATAATTTCCTCTCTTGTTTTGGCTTTGGGCTTGACTTTCTCTTCTTTTTCTAGCTGTTTGAGGTGTAGCATCAAGTTATTTATTTGTATTCATTCTGTTTTCCTGATGTGGGAACTCAGTGCAATAAATTTTCCTCTCAGGACGGCTTTCATTGCATCCCACAGATTCCGGGAAGTTGTATCTGCATTTTCATTTTCTTTTAGGTATTGTTTGATTTCTTCTTTAATTTCTTCTGTGACCCACTGATTACTCAAGAGTGTGTTATTTAGTTTCCATGTGTTTGTGGGATTTTTGCATTATCTTTTATCGTTAATTTCTAATTTCAGAGCGCTGTGATCCGATAACATGCAAGGGATGATTTCAGCTCTTTTGCACTTGTTTAAATATGTTCTATGAGCTAATATATGGTCTATTTTAGAAAATGATCCATGTACTGCTGAGAAGAATGTGTATTCTGATGTTGTTGGGTGGAACATTCTGTATATGTCTATCAAACCCATTTGTTCACAGGTATGATTCAGTTCTGTTATTTCTTTACTCATTTTCTGTCTGGTCAATCTGTCCCTTGGTGTCAATGGCATATTAAGGTCTCCTGTTACAATTGTGTTACTGATAATTTGAGTTTTCATTTCTGTTAATAATTGTTTTATATAACTGGGCGCTCTGGAGTTTGGTGCGTATATATTTAAGATAGTTATCTCTTCCTCTTGGAGTTTTCCCCTTACGAGTATGTAGTGACCTTCTTTATCCTTTATTGTCATTGTTGGTTTAAAGTTCATGTTGTCTGCAAACAGAATGGCTACTCCTGCCTTTTTTTGGATTCCTGCTGCATGAAGAATTGTTTTCCATCCTTTGACTTTCAGTCTCTGAGTATCCTTCTGGGTTAGATGGGTTTCCTGTAAACAGCATATGGTTGGATTTTGTTTCTTGATCCATTCTGCTAGTCTGTTTCTTTTGATTGGTGCATTGAGACCATTTACATTAATGGTTATTACTGTTAAATGTTGGTTAATTGTAGGATTCTTATCTCTCTGCTGTTGCATCTTTATCTTTCTGTTCTGTTTAATTATTTGCTTTGCTTAGTGGTTTTTTCCTTTGTGTATCTAAACTGTCTTTCAATATTTTTTGCAGGGTTGGTTTGGTGTTCATGAAGTTCTTCAGCTGTTCTTTGTCATGGAAGTATCGTATTTCACCATCTATTTTAAATGATAGTTTTGCGGGATATATCAGTCTAGGTTGGAAATCATTTTGCTTTAGGATCTGGAATACTTCACTCCATGCTCTTCTTGACTATTGTTTGTGATGAGAAGTCTGCTGTGATTCTGATAGGTTTTCCTTTATAAGTGATTTGTCTTTTCTCTCTGACAGCTTTTAATAATCTATTCTTGTGTTGGATTTCTGGGATGGTGATTATTATATATCTGGGTGTAGTTTTGTTTTGGTTATGACTATTTGGAGTTCTATATGCTTCACTGATCCTGATGTCAGTTTCTGATCTCATGCTTGGGAAGTTTTCAGCTATTGCTTCTCTAAATATCCTCTTGATATCCTTTATGTTGTCTCCTTCTTTTTCATTAATCCCTATCATTCTTATGTTATTCTTCTTTGCATCATCTTGCAGTTGTTGAATTGTTGTTTCCTGATTCCTTGTTATTTTTAAAAGATCTTTCCTTTCCTGTTCACTAGCTGCAATCCTGTCTTCAAGGTCTGAAATTCTATCTTCACTTTCATTAAGGCGGTTTTTACAACTTTCAGTGGAGTTTTTTATTTCCTGTATATCTCTGTGCATCTGCATTATGTATTCTGTTTGTTTCTTATATTGCTCATCTAGGGATTCTATCTTTTTGTTTAGTTCCTCCAATTTTTTATCTGTGTTTTCTTTAGATATATTTAGAATCTCTTTCATTTCTTTTATCATTTCTTCTTTTATCTGGGATATTATTTCGAGTTTGATTTCTTTAAAGCTTCCTGGAGTTGCTTGTCAACTTCAGTAGCTATTGTGTCTGATATATGAGGAGGATGTGATATATTTTCTTCTAAATACACTTCTCCTAGGGTTTCCTGAGATGGGCTGGAGGTTTGAGGTTGTAATTTGGTCTTTCGTTTTGTCATTTTCCTATATTTCTGTGTTTCAAGTGTTATTTGAAAGCCTCCTCAGGATCTGTTGAAAATCCCCTTCTATGTTTGCAGCTACTGAGACTCTGGCACCACTCTACCCCAGGCCATTGGGCCTGCAGAACCAATGGCCCTTCTCTGCTTGTTCAGAACTCCGCGGTTCCAGACAAGCTGGGCCTCAGGGACACCGTGCGCCCACCTGCCCCTTGGTAGATCCACAGCTCTTGGATCGCAGCCGGGTTAGGGTACTCACCACAGACCGCAGTACCTCAGGAGCCTGTGATCCCTCCCTGCTTGCAGAGATATCCACCATCCTCCAGACAAAGGAAGGGCCTCCTGCGGGCACTCCGGATCTACCCAGCTCCTCCTCTGCACGCAGATGGCTATGCGCGGCTGGGCACAGGCCGAGGTGCCTCAGGAACCTGGGATCCCTCCTCCTCCAGACAAAGGAAGGGGCTTCTGCAGGCGCTCCGGATCCGCGCAGCTCCTCCTCTGCACACCGATGGCTAGGCGCGGCTGGGCACAGGCCGAGGTGCCTCAGGAACCTGGGATCCCTCCTCCTCCAGACAAAGGAAGGGGCCTCTGCAGGCGCTCCGGATCCGCCCAGCTCCTCCTCTGCACACCGATGGCTAGGCGGGGCTGGGCACAGGCCGAGGTGCCTCAGGAACCCGGGATCCCTCCTCCTCCAGACAAAGGAAGGGGCTTCTGCAGGCGCTCCGGATCCGCGCAGCTCCTCCTCCGCACACCGATGGCCAGGCGCAGCTGGGCACAGGCCAAGGTGCCTCAGGAACTCGGGATCCCTCCTCCTCCAGACAAAGGAAGGGGCCTCTGCAGGCGCTCCGGATCCGCGCAGCTCCTCCTCTGCACACTGATGGCTAGGCGGGGCTGGGCACAGGCCGAGGTGCCTCAGGAACCCGGGATCCCTCCTCCTCCAGACAAAGGAAGGGGCTTCTGCAGGCGCTCCGGATCCGCGCAGCTCCTCCTCCGCACACCGATGGCCAGGCGCGGCTGGGCACAGGCCGAGGTGCCTCAGGAACCGGTTGTGTGCTTTCATACCTGGCTTGTATTTTAAACTTTGAGGTCAGAATTTTTAAGGCCTCAATGGGTAGGTTGTGTTTTGCCTCATCTGGATAACGACCGTAGTTCTATCGCCTAGTGGCCATGATAAACTGCTACTTCTGTACCTTTGTAAACTCTCCTCATATGAATGAAAATAAGCTGATAGGGAAATATTTGATAGAACAGTCTTGCCATTGGGGGTCTGATTTGGATCAGTGACTGAACTTTATGTCTCTTCAAGAGGTGTAAAAGTTTGGGCAAAATGATATTGGAGAAATGGTGGATTAACAGCTGAGAGTGAATGAATAAGTGAGTTTTGAAATGAGGAAAATGCAACATTACATTTCTGTTTTAAGGAGGAGCTAAAGCAAGAAATGATGTTAGTGGCTGAAAGGACGAGTTCCAGTGTTGCCAAGGCCACTCCTGCTTGTGAAACCTGACGAGGTGGATGCAAGCCTGCAAACCTGAGTGGCATTGTTCTGGGAGACTGCGATTATAGACTGACAATGGCTGCTGACTGAGTGGAACTCTAGCAGTATGTCAGGATCTTTTATTCTTATTTCTGAGGTTGTATCTACCATTCTGCAGAAAGGTGTAAGAATGGAATTGCAGGTAAGATTATAATACTGGTATTGATGGTCAGTGTACAATGAAGTTGAGTTAAAGCTTCCTCAGGACTTAAGGGTGATGAAATATGACTGGTCTGAGGAAGAACTAGTTTAACTAGTTGCAAATTAATTTCTATGCCAAGTAATTCTGCCTAAGAATATTGAAAGGTGTAAATGATAAATCAAGAATAGGGGCCCAAGAAACCAAGTTAATACAAAAATATGAAAAGTATACAATGATTGTACAGGATAGATTGTTTGCTTCAATCTATTCTTGCCTTAGACTGGCTCCCTCAAAGGATTGGCATATAATTATTTTTCTATAAGAGAGCTTTCATCAAAAAGCAGGAGGTGGTCTGGATATTATAGAATTTCATCTTTCTAAAAAATATTCTTCACTTTGTTTTTAGCTTCTGTGATAAACTATAACCAGAGAGGGGCCTTCCTGTTTTCTTTTTCTAATTTTTATTTGTTATGAGTACATGTTTACAGTACATAATGATACGTTCCTTATGGGGAGTTTGTACATGTACATAATACATTTGAAGTCATTTTTCACTGCTTTTCCCTCCCTTTCCCCTTCCTCTATTTCTTAGTCCTCCTCCCATCTGTGAAAGATCTATCTTCCTATTTTCTATGTATCTTTATGGAACAGTTTTACTCTACTGTATGTAAGTACCACCCTTTCTTTGTCTATTCTTCCTTGATGTGACCTTCCTGGTTTTGAAGGGACACCTTCTTGCCATGTCTTCTTGCAGTAGAGAGAATGAGAGATCACTCTTCTGGAGTATCTATTTACAAGACCTAAAGTGCACTTATGAGGGCCCCAGCCTGATGACTGACACTCTGACCCTTCCAAATACCATCACACTGGCAATCAGTGTGCCAGTATATGAATTTTTTGGGGAACACAAACTTAGTTCATGGCATCATTTTTTTGTACTAGGAAATGTCTTTGTATTAGTAAAATGACTAAGAAGATTATAGTTTTCCAGCACCTATCTTATTGGGATTGGAATTGTTCTTTTTTTTTTTTTTTTTTTTTTTTTTGAGACTGGGTCTCTCTGTGTAGCCTAGACCCGTCTCAAACTCACAGCAATATTCCTGCCTCAGCCTTGCTCGTACTAGGATTACAGGCATGCACCACCATTCTGGCCAGAATTGTTTTTTGTTTGTTCAGGATAGAGGCTCACTATGTAGTTCAGGCTGGTTTTGAACTCACTATGTAGCTCAGGCTGGCCATGAACTCACAATAATCCTCTTACCTCAGCTTTCCCAGTGCTGGGATTACAGGAGTGCCACAATACCTGATTCACATTATAATCTTTATATTATGAAATGTTAGGAGAAATGTAAGCTCACCCAATGGAAAACTTTGCCTTCTATCCTGGGGAGGACATTAGTGTGTTTCCATTCATACACAGGATAGTTGCATCATGTTAGGCATAGCTGTGAACTTGCTATTCTATTTGGAAACTAATGGTTAAAGGAAATGTGTCTGGTTGTCAACTTGACAAGAGTGAACTATAATAGTTAATTGTGATATGCCAATTTGAACGGATAAAGAGACACCTACTGGATTGATTAGTGGAGCATGGTTCTGGACACAGCTGGATGACTGCCACGTAGGTCTCTAACTGACAAAGTAAGAGCCACCCCGGATGTGGGTGGCATCAGACAATTGACTTGTAGAAATGAAGAGAAAGAGAAGGAAGTCTTCCATTTTGCTCCTTCAGAGGTGCTGTCATCTTTGGTAGATATTCATTTCCAGTCCCTTCAGCCTTTCAACATAGACAGACACTGTCTTTCCAATGTGGACTTGCATCAGACTCTGCAGTGAGCTCTAGACTTTCAAACTTTGACTGGATCCTTTGAGTATCAAGCATGCAGATGGTTCTTTTGCATTCTTCCACCCCTGATTTCTCAGGCAGCCATTGTAAGCCTTAGTAAATCTTTCAAATATCACATCGTATCATATCTGTTCCTCTCATGGATCATAACTGTATAGATATTCTATTTCAAAATATCATCAAAAACCTAGTTAAACCTGGTCATAGCAGCATGTGCTTGTAATTCTATCTACTTCGGAGGCTGAGGCAGGAGGATCACAAATCTGAAACTCACTTGGGGACCTTAGTGAGGCCCTGTCTCACAAGCAAAGCAAAACAAAGCAAAATAAACAAAATCCCAACCCAATTAATCATGATGCCCGCTTAACTTTGAGAGTTCCTTCTGCTGTGTCCAGTAGGTATGAGCTGTCTTGTCTCATGTTTCAGGACCAGCTGAAACACAAAACTGGCATAGTGGAGAGCTCCCTCAAAGTAGAAAGACACAATAGACCTTTCCCTAAAGCTGCTGCCTGGAAATTAGCCTCAGCTGGGATGCCGCGGCCACACTCCTGACACTTCTTTATTAACTTCATTTTTTTTGTTTTATAATTTTTTTATTTATTAAAAGAAAGAAGGAGATTAAGATAAAAGAGGACATAACAACGTAATAACACAGGTCAGAACAGAACAATTTAAGCAACATAGTGTTTTACCATAAGATAACCTGACATAACAGTGTCTATCATAGTGTCTTTTTCCTTGAAATATTTGAGTATAACTTCATATACTATAGCATCAAACACAACATGACAGTGTAAAACCTTTCAAGAGAATGAAAGTATTACAGGGTATTTAGAACCACCTAACCGAAAACGAACAATGGTTTCTATATTATCTCCTTGTCTATAAAAATTTTGTTTATACTATCACATATAATAAAATCTAGTAAGATACATCATGATAAACCAATGGAGACAGAAGAACAAAAGCTTGATGGGACTTCAAAAAAAAAGGTGATATTAAATCAGCACCAACTTCCAGTTGTACCTGGAAGGTGCCATTGTCTCGGTTGCTTCCTCCTCTCTCTTCACTCAGACATTTACTGAATTTTCTTAGAAAAGTACTTAAACTGGATTTTTGAACATGGCGGACAGACAACAGCAGCTACTGAAGGCTCTCTAAAGGCTCGGCTCAGAGGCCAGGAATGATGCGGACTAAGGAGATACGAACCAGTAGAGATATGCTCTGCTGACTCAGGAACGAACTGGGCTGAGAGAATCCAACTTAGAATACAGTCCTGGCGCTAAAATAGGAACAGAAAAATCTCGGTGTGGAGGCTCGACCCCGCGCCATTGGAAACCGCGGTTTGGATTTCCCGCCGCCCGGCGGCTGGCTGCCTCCACAGCGGCTCGGCAAGGAGAGACGCGCCGAACTCTGGGAACGGGAGTCTGCGAACGGAGTCGGAAACAGGATGGACAAGGAGGAAAACTGACTGGTGGTGAGGTGAGCGAGAAACTGACTCCCTACCACAGTTTGACTCCAGCGGAGGTTTTTCTGGGCTCGGGCAGTCCTGTAAGAGCAGGGCGTGGTGGCAACTGCAGCCGCACATTCCCCTCTCGGACGTGATTGGTGAAAGGTGCCTGGCCTGAGTGACGCTGCTGGCGGACTCCCTAGGCTGGCCTAACCCAGATCCCAGAGCCTGACGGTGGCCTGGAGGAGTGACCGACTCCCGAGTAGGCTGCCTCCTCCGCAACTCCCTGGGGCGCAGCGGTGGGCGGGAACAACTAGCCAGCGCAATTTGATCAGGCTGTGGCTGACAGGCAGGGAAGCCGGGCCTCCTGTGTAAGATTGCATTTTATAAGGAACAGAAAATATGGGGAAGGGAAGCAACAAAAAAGGCTCCTCGGCCCCAATCCTGAGAATCAGGCAATAGTGGACACTGCACCAATATACATTAAGCGCCATTTAGAGAGCCTCATAGACCAATTCAGGAATGAAGTTATCAATGACCTGAAGCTAGAAGTATGCAGAATAGTTAGAGAAATGCTAAGCACCACCCAGGAAAAAGCAGATGGTGGAATGGAAGAACAGAAAAAGAGGGGAGAATTGCTTGATGGAGAAAACAGAGAAAGCATTGAGTATGTGAAGCAGGTGCAAAGGGACTATCAAGAAATTAAGAAGTCTACCCAAGACTGGCATAACAGCTTGAAAGAAACTAAGGACAGACTATCTGAATTGGAGGGCAGACTTGAAACATGGGAGAATGAAATGAAAAACTTCTTAAAAATAACAAAGAAACACACAGCAATAATACAAAGACAAGAAGATGATAAGAGGAGCCATAACTTAAGGATTAAGAACATAAAAGAAGAAGTAGGGACACAAACAAGTGAACTACAAAAGCTACTCACAGAAATAATCCAGGAGAATTTTCCTAATTTAGCAAAAGGTAAAGATACTCAAATGTATGAGGCATACAGGACCCCAGCTACCTACAACCCTAACAGAGAAACACCCAGGCATATAATAATAAAAATTCCAGAAATTCAATACAAGAACAGAATATTAAAAGCTGTAAGAGACAAGAAACAGATCACTTACAAGGGAAGACCCATCAGAATTACAGCAGATTTCTCTTCACAAACCATCAAATCACGAAGAGCATGGGGAGAAATAATTCAAGCTTTGAAAGATAATAATCTCCAGCCAAGATTGAGATATCCTGCACAACTGTCCCTGGAAATTGATGGAAAAACGAGGTGCTTCCAGGATAAAGAGGAACTGGGGGAATTTGCAACCACCAATTCAACCCTACAGAAAGTATTGCAGGATATTCTAAAAAAAGAAAAATACAAAGAACCCAGAAATAGTGGCGGGGAGGCCACAATGAATGGAGCAGAGAACAAAATGAAGAAGACAAACTGACAGCTACTGACAGAAAAAGAGCTCAACAGAAATGAGACAGAGAAGATTGGATGATAGGAACAGCTTTTTTTGGAGAAAATGACATCTTAATAGGTAATGCTGATTTAATACCATCTTGTTTTGAAGTCTCATCTAGCTTTTGTTCTTCTGTCTCCAATGGTCTAAACAGGTTGTATCTTATTGGATTTTGTTATGTACGATAGTATAAGCAAAAACTTTTTAAAGACAAGGAGATTATACAGAGACCATTGTTCATTTTCTGTTAGTCGATTCTAAATACTCTATAATGCTGTCATTCTCTTAAATGGATTTACATTGTTTTGATATACTTAATGCTACAGTATATGAAGTTGTACTCAAGGACTTCAGGGAGGGAGTCAATATGGTAACTATTTTTGGGTCAGGATTATCTGGTGGTGAAACACTATTCTGCTTAAATGGTTATGTTTTGATCTGCCCTGTTTCGCTGTTATGCCCTCTTTTTTCTCAATCTCCACTCCATTATTTACTTTTTTATTTTTATCCACTTAATTAAAGGGAAAAATATAGCAGGATATAATATAGTAACCCACTTTGACTTTCTATTATCTCGATTTGAAGCCCTGTATTACTCTCACCATCTTGTTTTTGACTGAGGTTCCTCTATTCTGTTTTGCTGGATAGTATCAGATTCGAAAGTTTAGGCATCAGCTGAGAAGATAATGAGATTCATTATAACGCCCATTCTCATTGACTTTTATCTACTTTTGAAGACCTACAATATCTCCAATGTTTTGGTTTTGTCGGTTTTATTCTTTACGGTTTTGTTCAATTGTATTACAACTAATGATATAGGCAATTCTATTAGAAATAGCGGGAGGCATTATGGTAACCATTGTTGATCACCTTGTATTATGTTTTTATATTATCTATTATGTCCACCCTTTTGACTTGACCGATTCTGTTCTGTTATGTCACATTTGGTTTTACTCTCTTCCAAAAAAGCAATAAGAACCGTGGGAGCAATGAAACCCAAAATGTGTAATAGTCACTGTACAAAAGAGAGGAAAAGAAAGTGCTCTAAACTATATAACTGCATGTATATTTAAATGTATAAGATAGAAAATGATATCACAGAGTTTTATTGGATCATTGAACAGAACTGTTTGCAGTATCATTGTTGGAATGTCCACTCTACAAGCTTTAATTTTGTGACTTGAACAATTATTTCTAAGATGGCAATATGTAATCCGTTAACTAGTGATTTCCTACTGCGCATTTTTTTATTCTGTAAATCTGTATAACTGGTACCCCTTCACTGTTTTTTTTCTTTCTTTTCTTTTCTCCTTAAATAAAAAAAAAAAAAAGAAAAGTACTTAAACTTTAAAACCACAAGGTAAAATTTAAAATATGTGTTCCCCAGAAACCACAAGGGAACAGATTGATAAATTTGACTGTGTAAAAATTTAAAACTTCTGTTTGGCAAAAGGCAAGACAGACTGTGAAAATATAATTGTGGAACATATGATAAAATAGCTAATTGCCCTAATTTGCAAAATAACTCTTATGCAAATGAGTGAAGAACTAATACAACTCAGAAAAAAATAGTCAAGTTACAAGACAGTTTACAAGAAGAATATAAATGATCTGTAAAATTATGGAAATATACTCATTGTTACTTCTTACTCATATTTAAAAACATGGAGATCAAAACATCAGCAAGATATAATCTTTCAACTTTAGACAGCTAAAATGTTTTATAAGCTCTATAATATATATAATTGTAACAGTGGAGAAATAGTAGTTTCAGATGTTTTTGATGAGATTTTATTTAATTTTTATTTTTCAGTGTGTGTGGGGGTTTGAGATGGGGTCTTGCTATTGTAGATCAGGCTGATCTTGAACTCATGGCAATCCTCTTGCTTCAACCTCCTGAGTGCTGGCTTTACAGGTGTCTGCTACCATGCTTGGTGAGATTTTACACGTTGCAACCTTTGGGAATGTAATCTAACAATAGCTATCACATATCTAAATTAAGCACATATTTTGACTTTTTGAGAAATTTTAAGTATTCAGTATAGTCAGAAATTGAATTGCACATGTAACCAGGGCATGTCTCAGCATGATCCTGATGAGTTCTGCTCATATGGAACTCTGCTAGACTTAACATAGCATCTGCCAAACATGATGCTGGGCCCTAGAAGGATAGTGTGTCCCTCAATACTAACTTCCGTGTTCTTCTTCCAAGTCCCAAGTAAACTTCCTGCTCTTCTTTCTTGTGTGTGCCAAAAATCCTCCAATCCTCTCCCAGCACCATGATCCAGTCTCCACTCCTAGCCCAACTTCATAAAAACCATTCCCTAGCTTCCTGTTTAAGGGTCTTTGCAGTCTACAGCAGCCCTCCTATGCTGGCAATAAAGGCTTTTCCTTATGTCCATCTTTGCCTCTTAACCACACCAAAAAACTAACATTTGGGTGCCATGACTTTAATAACTGTCTTTGCTTTCACAGCTGTGAAAGGTTTTATTACCTTTGATTATTATTTTTTTCTTGTCTTTTTCCTTTTTATTGGTACTGGGGATTGAACTCACGACTGCCTGCTTGCAAGGCAGGCGCTTATGCCGCTGAGCTAAATCCCCAGCCCCTATTGCCTTTGATTCTTACAAAAGATCTCTGCTAATTACCTACAGAAAGGTTCTAACTAGTCCACTTATACTTACAAATGTAAAAACTATAAAGGAGTTATAATAACTCAAATAATAATTCGAATTGGCCAAATATATTTGAGTGCACTCTGATTTTATAAGGTGTTTGTTAAGCTGTATGTGTTTTTATGTCTCATCTGTATAGGCTGTCTAATACATGTTTCTTTGTCATACTCACAAGCAGCTGTTTTTTATTTGAGCTCAACTCTTTCTTTTCCAGTTTTGCATCATTTTTTCAAAGTTTAATGTGAGTTACAGGTCTAGAAGTATGCTTCCACTTGGCCACAATGATGATATAATTGGTTGTGTAAATTTAATGTATACTGTTGTTTGTATATCATGACTTCAGAGTCTCTCATTGTTCAAAAATACTATGTTAAATATTGTAATTGGGTTTTACATTGGTCATCATCAAAACTTTCATTTTTATAAAAATAATACAATAAATTTTTTTTCACAAAAGATGATCTTGGTACAAAGCCAAACTAAAAAATCAAGGTGTTCATGTGGCTGTGATTAAATGTATTCATGTCTCCAGATATTTTTTTTGCAGGTCTCCCAAAACGTAAAACAGGGATTGTTTATGGTGATAGACTTTCTTTCAGATTCTGACTCTGCCTTTAACAAAAAAACGATGTGATTGATGTACATCCCACTAAAGTTCAACAAGTTAAATAAAAGCTTTTTATGTATTATATAGGGATGATTCACTAAAAAGGGCATTTCATGTCAAAATGAAAATTCAGGTTGTTACAAAGTATCAAATTATCATGATACAATATTATGTATGTTTTTTATTTAGAGAAAAAACAAAATGAAAAAAGGGTAGAAATAATACAGAATTTCAAAAAAACAGTAAGAAATCACTAATTGATAAATTACATATTGTTATCTTAGAAGTAGTTGCTCAAGTCATAAAATCAAATCATAAAAAATGGACAATCAATTACAATACAAACCATTCTTTTTGATAAACTAACAAAAAGTTAAATATATATGGTTTTGATTTCAAATTTTCTGTGAAAAATGTATTAACACTACAAGGACTTAAGTACTAGGATATCCATGATTGATAAAAAATAATGGTTCTATTTTATGTTTATGACACTTGATATCCAGATAAGGTAGCAATGTTAAGCTTACTACCTTATTACACTGCAATATTATCAATCTTTTTTTCTGGAGGTTCTACAACTGAGATTTGGAGACTAAAAACTAAAAAGATAATTAGCCTAGGAGGACCACCACTATTTTGACTCCAGCCATCTGAGGTCAACGAGGACACAGGGTATAAGAGAACCTCAGGGACTTCAAAACACGATAATATTAAATCCACACTGGCTATTATAATGTCTTGTTTTCTTCAAAATCTTATTGGATTTTATTATATGTGATAGTATAAACAAAATTTTTTATGAACAAGGATATAATATAGTAACCATTGTTAGTTTTCTGTTAGTTGGTTCTGAATACCCTGTAATACTTTCATTCTCTTGAAAGGTTTTACACTGTCTTGTTATGTTTGATACTATAGTGTATGAAGGTATACTCAAATATTTCAAGGAAAGAGACACTATCATAGCTACTGTTACTTTGGGTTGTTTTGTGGTGAAACACTCTGTTTGTTCTGTTGTGACCTGTGTTGTTATGTCCTCTTTTATCTTAATCTTTTTAAAAAAATAAATAAATAAAAAAGAGAGAACCTCTGCAGTGACATCTCATAATTCTGTGAGTCTCTAGTCTTCTGATCAAGATTATGGAAACACAAAAAAGTGTGATCTCTGATATGTAGTGTACCAGAGAAGAGTCACCAGGGAAAAAAGTCTCTCCCAAGCTTTCACAAAACACAGCTTGGTCAAGCAATGGCCGTGACTCATCCTGACCGCTGATATTGTCAAGAACTGAGAGGCTCTATGCATGGTTCTAAGACAAATCCTGACAAGACTTAACTACCTTGATAGGTTGCAAGTGGTTAATTTTAATTAGTACTGATCTCAATTTAACTTAGTCTTAAACATCCAACAGGATAGTATAATCAAAAGATACATAAAAAATGACTAAGTTAGACATAAAAGGGGGCACCTGTGCCACGCTATGAAAAAATGCTATTATTTTGTTTCCGAGGTATTATGATAGATAAGGTTAAAAAATCTATGAATATATTGCCTCTAAAGCCAAGGAGGTCTCTCAATAAGACTTTTCCATCTAGTCTTCCCTAGGAGGGCCCCCATCTTTTCCCTCTGGTGGGACCCTCAAATTATTGATATTTTTTATATCTCCTTGTCTATTTAAGCGTTTTTCAAGATTTCTTCAATGCAGGTTGTGGGCCTTCATTACCAGAGAACTCCTTGTCCTGACTGAGACCCCCGGCACCAGCTTCTACATGGGCCCAAACCTCATCCTGATGACTACTGTGGCTTCCACCACAATGCCCCTTGTCAGCAAAAAATAGTTTGCGAGAGTCATCACCTTATAACAACAAAAAGATGTAAATGGTGGGTTCTGCTCTGCATGACTTAACACAGTGCCTGCCCAACTTAAAGCTGGGCTCTAAAAGAACCGTGCCTCCCTCCAATACTAACTTGTGCGTTCTTCTTCCAAACTCTGCTCTTCTTTCATACATGTGCCAAAGATCCTCTAATCCTCTCCCTACCCCACGATCCAGTTTCCATCCCCAGCCCAACTCCATAAAAGCTGTTCCCTAGCTTCCTATTTGAGGGTCTTTGCTGTCTTTATAAACTCTTCTGTACCAGTAATAATGTCTTTTTCTTTTCTTTGTCTTTGTCTCTCAACTATACCAAAAACAGATCCAACTGGAAATATTACTGATTAGGTAAAAACATTATCTACCACAAATGTTACAGTTATTGGTTAGTAATAAGTAATAATGTCAGAAATTGGGAGAACATACTGGGAATAGATATTGAAAGGGTTATCTGTTGGAGTGTAAGGCTAAATAAAAGATTGTTTATTGATATGACTCAATTTAATGTCCATGGGAAGTCCCTTGGAGAAAATCTTACTGCTTAAAACTAAGAAACAACAATGTCTAACAATTAACGAAGGAGTAGTTGTAAAAGTCAACAAATATGTGGTCTAGAGGTTCAGAGAAATGGGTATGATACAATGTGCTTATCACATAAGACAATCTACTGAATGGTTGCATTCCACTGGAGAACCTAGATGACACTTGCTATTCAAAAGAAATAAGAAACATGCTAGTGGTGGATGCTGGCTGGCATCATTGAGAAATTGTTTGTGTACTTCAAGATAAAGATTATGTATTGAATTATTTGCCACTGTATGATGTTGTAACACTGGCATGTTCAATACACAGTTTTTTGCAGGCCAAGTTTGATGGCAGGAGTTTGTCTCTGAAACTTGACCTTTTAGTGTCATATGGGTGATAGAATTCCAGGGTAGCAGAACACAGTTTCTGACATTGAATTATAAGAGGCAAAAGTCGAAATAACTATCATAATATACAGTAAAACTAGACTGATAATTAGGGACTGGACTCAGAATTATCTGAGTTTGCAGAAGGTCTACTGTAACTCTCTTCTTGTCACAAACTGGTCTAAACAGATTTGATTTCCTGTGACATTTTGCAGGAAATTAAACTGGACTGCTATATCCATTTTATTATGCTATTTAGACCTAGTGGATCAGAAAGTGTAAAATATGACATTTGTATACAGGACAGAGAGTGGGCAGGAAATTCCACTAAGAATAGAAGAACTGTAAGATTTGAGCAGTTTTTAGATATTCAGAAGCCTGAGTTACACTCAGATATTACATTATTGTATCTTCTTCATATTTCTTATCGCTTAAAAAAAAAAGAAAAAAAAAAGAAAGACCATTTGGTAAGATTCCTAGAGTTTTGAATTAATATATACCATAGTAGGTGATTTTTGGTGAGAAAAAGCCTGTCTCAGTTAATTTTCTCTTTTTATAATAAAATAACTCTGCCTAGGTATCTTATAAAAAAAAGACATTTATTTTGGTAAGTGGTTCTGGGGACTAGACATTGAAGAGCATGGTGGCAACTAGAGTTTTGTGTTTCAGCTTGTGATGGGAAGCATGGATGCAAGCCGGTGTGTGTGGAATAGACAGATCACAAGGGCAACCTCACTTTATAGCAACCACCACCTCAAGATGAAGCCCAATCTCATAAGAAAAACATCTACATCTCTACATGACTTAATCACTTCTGAACCATCCTAACCACAATGGGAACAAAATTTCAACATGAGTTTCACAGAGGACAAACCATACTCAAATGATGCTGACATCCTGATGATTTAGTAGGTTAGATGGTACCCAATTTACTGGGGATCTCCAGTTTCATACTTCCTTTATGACCCACATTCTGGTGCTCAGGCTTAAACTGGGGCTAATTTAGGCTTGGTGTCTAAGGAATTGATTTTTTTGGTAATTGAGACTGATACAGACCTAAAAATGATACTGATTATGGTCAGGCATGGTGGCACATGCCTATAATCCCAGCACTTGGAGGCTGAAGCAGGAGGATTGTTGTGACTTTGAGAACAGCCTGGGCTACAAAGTGAGCTCAAGGCCAACCTGAACTGCATAGCGAGACCCTGTCTCAAAAAAAGAGATACTTATCAGGAAGTGGCAGGTTAATTATACTGAAATTCTTTCATTTTAGAAAGGGTAGCAATTCATATTTACAGGGATTAATAAACATTTTGGGTGTGGATTTGCCTTCTTGGCCTGTGGCACTTGACCAGTCTCACTAATACAGGGTGTCCTGTGTGTCTTTATGGGATTCACATAACATGTCCTTGAATTAAACATTGCACTTTAGAGTGTGACAAGAGTGTATGATCATGATCATCACTGGTTTTTAAACAAATTTCACTACCATAAGTTCTCTGCCTAATAGATTATTGGATTGAGGGACTAATTGAGAGTTGACACTCATTCTGGTTGTGGTATCATCCTTCAGGATAAGCATTATGATTTGAAGCAATGGTCATCACATAACGTTATAACCTTGGGAGGTACAGCACACAGAGTTGGGGATTAAGGTGTGAAATTTAGTGTAGTTTTTTAACTATCACTTCCAGTGACTGACATAGGGAATTTATGCTTTTCATTCTCACATCTTTGCTGGACTTTATTTTTGAGTCAGTTAGATGCCTTTACCAAGAACACTGAAGGATTTTATTAAAGATATGTTACCTTTCCTATTCCTCTAATCTTACTTCATAGAATCACACATAAACCATCTATACCCAGTATTTGTTTTGAGATCTGCTTCAAGAGAATTGAACTAAGATAAATGGTATCAGGAGTGTCCCTAGTCAGCAAAATTTGAGCATGGGATTCTGTAACTGACTGACATCAAAGACCTCATTTACAGTAAGTGAGAATGATGATTTAAGTTGATTCACCTATGTTGGTCTTGAGGATGTGTGTGAAAAGGACTTACTAGAAAGTGCTTCCCTGGAAGGGGAAGTGGTAATACAAAGTGGAACTAGGAAGAGAAAGAGGCCGCGCAAGAGTACCATATGAAGAAAAATATCAGAGTATAAATTTGCGTCACTGTTAGGGGGATTGACTAGCATTTGGAGGACAACTTTAGATGAAGACTGAGAGCAGATGATTATGATCCCTGGGCAGCGGGAAGGCATTTATCTTTCTCTTTTTTCCTCATGGTTTTCTTCCCGTCTTCTCCTTTGAAGGATCCAAAAGTTCTTTTGCTGGAGCACAACTCCAAAGTGCATATGAATGGGTATGTATCCAATGATACTAAGGGAATCAGAGTCTCATATATCTTCTCAGTCTTTTTCCATCCTACACCAAGGCTTGGTGATACTTTTGTGCCCTTTTAAAGAAATGGAGATTTAGGTAGCTCCACAAACAATTTAATCAGGAGAAATCTGTGAACCAAAGGAAGATTTTTTATTATGCTCATGCGTTTCAAGCTCTAGAAAAATCAATATCTTCCTGGTAAGAAGTGATACTAATAAATGTCATTTATCTCATGATCAAAGTTGCTTAGTGATAACTGGTGACTTTTTATTGGAGAATAGAGAACACCCAAGTTGGATAGGTGGGATAAAAGAACCATATTATCATTTTAAGGGCTGTCAGGGAGTAGATAGAATTGACTTGATTGATAATACACCTTCACAGCTAAAAGGCCAATGGGGAAAATCTTTGGGAAGGTTTTTTTCCTAAGTTTTAAATTTTTTTTCTTTTTGAGACAGATCTTGCTATGCAGTTCACAGTGGCCTTGAGCTCATTTTGTAGCCCAGGCTGGTTTTGAATCCACAATGATCCTTCTGCCTCAGTCTCTCAAGTATGGGGATTATAGGCATATGCCACCATGCCCAATTTAGTTTTAATTTTTATCACTGCATTTGCAGCACATAATGAGTACACTCACTGTGGGGAGTCTGTAAGTGTATTTAACATGTCAATTCTTTTTACATCCCTTTTACCTACCCACCTCCTCCTTTAAATCCCCTCAACCTCCCTTTTTCTCCATCTCTTGATCCCCCTCCCATATGCAAAAAATCTATCTATGTGTTCCCTATTATCTATCTTTTACTTGGCATTTCAATTTATGTATACTTTGGGTTTCTCATAGAAGAGAAACAATGCAATAGTTAAGCTTGTATGTCTGATTCATTTCACTTATTATGACCTCATGGATAAATTGCTCAAATGTATTCTTCATGCATATGTGCTGCTGAAGCCAACACTGTCCTTCCTTATGGTAGGATAGAATGCCATGTTATATGAATACTATATTTTCTTTATCCATTTACTGTTGGTGGGCATATAGTCCTCTTCCAAGATATTACTACCTGTGCTGCTCTAAAAATGGGGCCATCTGCAGCATGTTGCCAGAGTGGGGATAGCCACCCTCAAGCGTCTCTCTGTGAGTCAGTGCCGTTCACACACTGTGGAGGGAGAGAACTAGGCCTCATGGCGGGGGGGGGGGGTGATCCCTGCCTGGAAACCATATCATTTTCATTGTTTTGTTGGGCTGGGTTTTATTCTCTTTGTTTTGTTGATGTTAAATCTGATGGCGTGATCAGCTATTCAAAAGGTAGCAAGACATATTATGGCAGTTATTTTGGATTTACTATTGGATTGTTTTGAAGTCCTTTATTGCATTCATTATTTTGTTTTTATTATTTCTGTTCTATTCTATTGTGCTTGATTTTTACTGTGTCTGAAGGTATCTGCAGCTATTATGATGACAGCAAAAGGCATTATGGTAGCTATTGTCGTTTTCATGAAGTCCTTGTCACTTACACTGGTTTATTTTTATTTGTTTTATTCTACTTTATTTTCTTTAAAATAAAAAATAAAATAAAAATTTGTGTATGAAGGCATCACTATAGTACAATATCTTTAACTCATTTGCAATGATACCTAGGGTTGAGAGGAATTTCTATACTGATTTTTACAGTGGTTGTACTAGTTGATATTCTCACCAAAAACTTAGAAAAGTTTTCCTTACCCCTACACTTCACTAGAATTTGGTATTTTATTTCGTGATGGTAGCTCTTTTTTTCTGGAGTAATATGGCCCTCAGTGTTGTCTTAAATTGCTTTTTTTTAATAGCCAGAGCTGTTCAATGTTTTTTCATTTGCACTTTATTTCTATTCATTTTTATTGCCCATGTTTTGATTTTGTCTTTTATTTGGAGAGGTCTAAAAATTTTTGAGTTTTTTTTGAAGAGAATAATACCAAAAGAAATAAAACAGATTAGAGACAATTGAAATAAAACAATGATCGTGATACAAGGCTTCAAACCAAAATAAAAGGAAAATCAACAATGGCTACCATGATGCTTCTTGCTGTCTTCAAAATAACTTCCTATACCATCATGCACAATAAAATCAAACAAAACAGAACAGAATAAAGCAATCAAAACAAAACAATGAAAGCAATAAGAATTTCAAAACAACAGGAATACAATGGTAGCTATCACAGTGTATCTCATTATCTTCAAAGTAGCTGCTTATACCATCAGACATAATAAATCAAACAAAGCAAAATAGAATAGTCAACAAAAACGAAACAATGAACCTGATACAAGGCATCAAAACAATATAAAAGGCAATCAATAATAGCTACATAACGCCTTTTGCTATCTTTAAAATAACTGCCCATACCATCGGGCATATTAAAATCAAACAGAACAGATAAAGTCAATCAAAACAAAACAAAGAGCACTACAGGAATTTGAAACAAGATAATAGGAAATCAATATTGACTATTATAATACATTTTGTTATTTTTGAAATAGCTGTCCATGCCGTCAAATATGAAAGAATCAAATATCAAATATGAAAGAATAAAATCAAGCTAACAGAACAATGAAAACAATTCACGGTTTCAAAATAGGATACAGATTAACAATGGCCACCGTCTTCCTGCTCTAGATATCTCTTCTTCTTTCACCTTCACAACATCTATTGTGCATTTTGGGTCCCACTAACTCCTTTAGTTTTTTTATACTAGGGAGACAACACAGTGTTTGCCCACATGACTCTGAACTATCTCATCCATGAACATGATTTCAAGTTGTATCCACTTATGTACAAGAGTCTTGAGATTATCTTTCTTTATAGCTGAGTAGCTTTCCATTGTGTAGAAATGCCGTATCTTTCTTATCCATTCTGCAGTTGTTTCTGATACCATGTCACATAAAGCATTGTTTTTTCTCCTTTGATTTTTAGTCTAAGATTTTTCTTTTGAGTTAAATGTGTTTCTTGAATAAAGTACGTTGATAGACCTTGTCTCCTGATCCACTTTGCCTGTGTTTCTTTTTATTGGTGAACTGAGATCATCTACATTAATGATTATGGCCAACATGCCCTGGTTCATCTCTGCCATGCTATTTTTCTGCCCTTGGCTGCCTACTTTTCCCCTCCATTCAGTTGTCTGCCCTGCTTGGTGACCCCCTTGTGCCACTGTTCCTGGAGCCGTGGTCTTTTTTTAAATCTCTCTCTAACATATCTTTCAGTTTCTTTGTATGGTTGGTTTGGTGGTCATGAATTCCTTCAGTTTTTCTTTGTCATGGAAGTATCTTGTTTCTCCATTAATTCTGAAAGATAGTTTTTCAGGGTACATCAATCTGGGTTGGAAGTTTTCTTTCAGGACTTGAAATATTTTACTCCAAACTCTTCTTGACTTGATAGCTTGTGTTGAGAAGCCCTCTGTGATTTTGGTGAGTTTTGATCTGTTTTTTTTTTCTCTAACAGCTTTTAATATTCTGTTCTAGTGTTGAATTTCTGGAATCTTGATTATTGTATGTCTGGATGTAGATTTATTTTGGTTATGGCTAGCTGGAGTTCTATATGCCTCACTTATTTGTATATCACACCCTTTCCCCATGTTTGGGAAGTTTTCTGCTATTACTTCTATAAATAGTTTTAATGTCATTTGTGTTGGCCTCTGATTTTTCACTGATACCTATTATTTTGCTTTGCATCTTAAGTCACTAAATTATTTTGCTTTTCATCTTCTTAAGTCATTAAATTGTTCATTCTAGATTCCTTGTCATTTTAAAGAGTTCTTTCCTTTCACAATCACAACCTACATATCTATCTTCAAGGTCTGAAAATCTCACTTCAGTTTCTTTCCAGTGGTTTTGCCAGAAAGTCTATCTTCTGTTTCTTTCAATAGAGTTTTTAATTTACTCGATATATCTTTGAATCTGTTTTATACATTCTAAATCTCTCTTATATTGTTTATTCATGGTTTTCCTCATTGTCCTATGCTCCTCTATTTTTTATATATGTTTTCTTTAGACATGCTTAGCAATTACTTTATTATGTTTTTCACTTCTTTTACCTGAGATAGTATTTCTGTTCTAATTTCTTTTTTTAAATTTTATTTTGAAAGTATACAACAGAACAAGTCAGAATAAAGCCAACTAAGATTGTACAGTGAAACTGGTACAGAACTTAACAGCAGGTTACCAGGATAACAGTAATAGGTATCACAGTATATTTTGTTATCTTTATAATAGTTGTTATTTCAATCACATATATCAAAATGAGATGAAATATAGAACACTACAGAACTTATCAAAACAGAATATTGAATAGAGCAGTACCATTAATCAGGAAAGAGCAAAACAGTAATAAAAATATTTGCCTTCAAAGAAATGGTAGAAGGAAGTCCCCCTTATTTGCTATGGTCATCCTCCCAGGAGATACTCAGATTTCTGGTTCCCATTTGCTAATGGGTGGGGAGGAGGAGAAGAAGAAGGAGGATAGGGGAAGTGGGATATTTGACTCTAGGCCATGTAGCAGTAGGTTCACTATTGCTAAGCAGGGAGGCAGGCTGGTTATTTTTTTCACAGCGTCCTCAGTTCCAACATGGCGTGGATCTCAAGAGACACTGCTGGTTCTCCCCCTGGAAGGGCTGCAGTCGGCCACCCTGCCGCCGCTTACCAGGGAGGGGAGGTGCTTGCTTGGCTTCCCAGAGTCCTAAGTTCCAACATGGCGCAGATCTCAGGAGACACTGCTCTGTTCTAATTTCTTTTATAGCTTCATGAAGTTGTCTGTTTACTGCAGTTGACACCACTTCAGAAACTTCAGTTGTGTGACTCCCAATCTCTTCCATGTTTTCATCTCCTGGACTTGCTCTGCTTGGGTTGGAGTACAGGGTTTGCCTTTTGCTTCTTAATCTTGACATTTTCTTGAGTTCTTTCAAACAAGTGGGTAGCTGTGTCCCAAGCACTTCCCATGTTGGTTACAATTTCTTTTTTTATTTTAAAAAGATTAAGATAAAAGAGGACATAACAAAACAGATCAGAACAGAACAATTTAAGCAACATAGTATTTTACCACAAGACAACCCAACATAACAGTAGCTAAGATAGTGTCTCTTTCCTTGAAATATTTGAGTATACCTTCATACACTATAGTATCAAACATAACAAGATAGTATAAAACCATTCAAGAGAATGAAAGTATTACAGGGTATTCAGAAACAACAGAAAATGAACAGTGGTTCTATATTATCTCCTTGTCCATAAAAAATTTGTTTATAATAAGATACAACATGATATATGATATATAATAAGATACAACATGATAAAACCAATGAGACAAAAGAACAAAAGCATGGTAGGACTTTAAAACAAGATGATATTAAATCAGCACTAGCTATTATAGTATTGTTTTCTTCAAAATAGCTGTTCATACCATCACAGACAATAAAATCAAACAACCCAGAATAAAAGCATTCCAACTAATGAATGAAAACATTATAACGTTTCAAAGCAATGGGGATACATGATTACCCTATACTTTTATGTATTTTTACTGTTTCTTACACTAGGGAGACAATACGGTATTTATAGATGTGAGTTTGATTTATTTCACTTTGAATATGGTCTCAGGCTGCGTCCATTTATTTATAAATATCTCAAGGTGATCATTCTTTATAGCTGAGTAGTACTCCACTGTATAAAAATACAACTTTTTTATCCATTCCTTAGCTGATGGACACTTAGATCTGGCCTTTACAAATTGTGCTGCTATAAACATGAGTGCACATATATCACTGTGCTATGATGTTTTCAGTTCTTCTGGGAATATGCCTAGAAGTGGAATAGCTGGGTTGAATGGGACTTCCAATCCCAGCTTTTTGAGGAATCTCCAGACTGACCTCCAAAGTGGTTGCACCAGTCTACATTCCCAACAACCGTGCAGAATAATTCGTTTTTGCCGGAAGCCTCTCCAGCATTTGTTATTGGTAGTTTTCTTGATCGTGGCCATTTTTTCAGGAGTGAGATGGAATCTCAGTGTTGTTTTAATTTGCATTTCTGTAATGACCAATGATATTGAACATTTTTTTCAAATATTTACCTTCCATTTGTATTTCTTTGTCTGAGAACTGTGTATTCATCTCAGATAACCAATTTTGCAATGGGTCTTTTAATTTCAGGGTTCTGAGTTTTAAAATTTTTTATATGTATTAGACAGAAGTTCTTTGCTGAGGGACCATTCACTCAGATTTTTTCCCAGTTTGTGGGTTTTCATTTCACTATGCTGGAGATTTTTTTTAAAAATCGGTACCAGGGATCAAAATCATGACTGCTTGCTTGCAAGGCAGGCGCTTATGCTGCTGAGCTAAATCCCCAGCCCCTATGCTGGAGATTTCTTTCAACATGAAAAAACTCTTTAGTAAGACACGGTCCCAGTTATTGATCCTGTAAAGTATTTTACGTGTGGTTTGCTTCTTGTTCATGAATTCTCTACCTACTCCTAGGTTTTTAAGATTTCTACCTACTTGTCTTCCAACAAATTTAGTGTTTCTGTTTTAACATTCAGATCTTTGATCCATTTAGACTTTAGTTTAGTACATGGTGATAGGCATGGGTATAGTTTTAGTTTTTGGCATGTGGAGAGCCAGTTTTTCCATCACTGTTTATTAAAGAGACTGTCATTCTTGCAATGAACATGTCTGGCCCCTTTATCAAAGATAAAGTGGTTGAGTGTGTTTGTAGTTATGGTTGTATCTTCTAATCTATTCCATTGATCTTCAGGTCTGTTTTTATTCCAGTATCATATTGATTTTATTACAGATGCCTTGTAGTATAAATTCAAGTCAGGGATTTTGATACCTCCTGCCTTGCCTTTGCTGCTTAGAATGGTTTTTGCTATTCTAGGTCTCTTCTGGTTCAGGATGAATTTTAGGAGTGATTTCTCTATCTATGAGGTATGTTGATGGTATTTTTATTGGGATTGCACTGAATCTGTATAACAGTTTTGGGAGAATGGCCATTTTCACAATATTTATTCTTCCTATCCATGAGCAAGGGATTTCTTTCCACTTTCTGAGATCCTCTTTGATTTCTTTTTTCAGTGTATTGTAATTTTCCTTGTATAGGTCTTTAACTTCTTTCGTGAGAGTAATTGCTAAGTATTTCATGTTTTTGGATGCTAGTGTGAAGGGTGTGGCATCTCTTATTTCTCTCTCTTTGATTTTGTTGTTAGTGTATAGGAATGCTATTTTGAGTATTGATTTTTGATTCCAGCTACATTGCTGAATTTATTTACTGTAACTAGGAGACTTTCAATGGAGTTTTGGGGGTCTTCTATGTAGAGTATCATGTCATTCACAAATAATGATAATTTAACTCCTTTTCCTATCTTTACCCTTTTTATTTCTCTCTTGTCTGATTGCTCTGGCTAGTATTTCCAGTACTGTATTGAATAGGAGCAGTGATAAGGGACATCCTTGTCTTGTTCCTGACTTTAAGGTAAAGGCCTTCAGTTTTTGGCCATTTAGTATGATACTGGTTGTTGGTTTGTCATAGACGCCCTTTATCATATTGAGGTAAAGACCATCTATTTCAATTTTCTGTAAGGTTCCTATCATGAATGAATGTTGGGCCTTATCAAAAGCTTTTTCTGCATCTATAGAAATGATCATGTGATTCTTATTTTTGGCTTTATTGATATGGTGGATTATATTTATTGATCTATGTATGTTGAACCATCCCTGAATACCTGGGAAGATTCCCATTTGGTCATGGTGTATAATCTTCTTGATGATTTGCTGCATCATGTTTGCCAGTATTTTATTGAGAATTTTTGCATGTGTGTTCATTAGGGAGACTGGCCTGTAGTTCTCTTTTTTAGTTGGCTGTTTCTCAGGTTTTGGTACTAGAGTAGTATTTGCTTCTAGGAATGACTTAGGAAGAATTACTTCCCTTTCAATTTCATTGAGGAGTTTGAGAAGTATGGACATTAAGTCTTCTCTGTGTTTCTTTTAGAATTCCACAGTGAATCCATCTGGTCCTGGGCTCTTCTTTGTAGATAAGGACTTAATTACATTTTCAATTTCATTAATAGCAATTGGGTTACTCAGCAGTTTTACATCTTCTTGACCTAGCTTTGGTGCTTCATATGTTTCTAGGAATCTATTTCTTCTGTGTTATCAAACCTTTGAGAGTAGAGGTTTTTCAAAATAGGTGCTGATGATCTTCTATGTTTCTACAGAATTTGTAGTGATTTTGCCTTTTTAATCCCTTATTGCATGAATTTGAGCTTTTTCTTCCCTTTTCAAAATAAGGTTGGCTAGGGGATTATCAATTTTATTTATTCTTTCAAAGAACCAACTCTGATTATTGATCCTTTGGATTGTTTTCTTAGTCTCTATTGTGTTGATTTCTGCTCTGATTTTTATAATATCCTCCCTTCTTATGGCTTTGGGCTTGACTTGCTCTTCTTTTTCTAGATGTTTGAAATGTAGCACCAGGTTATTTATTTGTATTCGTTCTGTTTTCCTGATATGGGAATTCAGTGCAATAAAATTCCCTCTGAGGAGAGCTTTCCTTGCATCCCATAGATTCCGTTAAGTTGTATTTGTATTTTCGTTTGCTTGTAAGTATTGCTTAATTTCTTCTTTAATTTTCCCTGTGACCTACTGATTACTCAAGAGTGTGTTATTCAGTTTCTATGTGTTTGTGGGACTTTTGCAGTATCTTTTATCATTAATTTCTAATTTCTTGGTGCTATGATCCGATAACATGCATGGGATAATTTCAACTCTTTTGTATTTATTTAAATATGTTCTGTGGGCTAATATATGGTCTATTTTAGAGAATGTCCCATGTACTGCTGAGAAGAATGTGTATTCTGATGTTGTTGGATGGACCACTCTGTATAAATCTATCAAGTCCATTTGTTCACAGGTATGATTCAGTTCTTTTATTTCTTTGCTGATTGTCTGTCTGGTTGATCTGTCCTTTGGTGTCAATGGTGTGTTAAGGTCTCCTGTTATAATTGTGTTACTGCCAATTTGGTTTTTATTTCTGTTTATACTTGCTTTATATAACTGGGTGCTTTGGAATTTGGTGCATTTATATTTAAGATTGTTATCTCTTCCTCTTAAAGTTTTCCCCTAACCAGTATGTAATGACCTACTTTATCTCTTCTGATCATTATTGGTTTGAAATTTACATTGTCTGCAAACAGAATAGCTACACCCACTTTCTTTGGGGGGTTCCTGTTGCATGAAGTATTGTTTTCCATCCTTTGACTTTCAGTCTGTGAGTATCCTTTTGGGTTAAATGGGTTCCTTGAGACAGCATATGATTGGATGTTGTTTCTTGATCCATTCTGCCAGTCTGTTTCTTTTAATTGGTGTATTTACATTAATGATTATATGTTATATATTCATACGTTATCTTTCTGCTGTTGAATCTTTATCTTTCTGTTCTGTTTAATTGTCTGCTTTGCTTAGTAATTTTTTCCTATGTGTATCTAAACTGTCTTTCAGTATTGTTTGCAGGGCTGATGTGGTGATCACGAAGTTCTTCAGCTGTTCTTTGTCATGGAATTATCTTATTTCTCCATCCATTTTGAAGGACAGTTTTGCAGGGTACAACAGTTTATGTTGGAAATAATTTTCCTTTAGGATCTAAAATACTTCACTCCATGTTCTTCTTGACTTTATTGTTTGTGCTGAGAAGTCTGCTCTGATTCTGATAGATTTTCCTTTATAGGTGATCTGACTTCTCTCTGACAGCTTTTAATATTCTATTCTTATGATGGATTTCTGGGATGGTGATTATTATATGTCTGGGTGTAGTTTTATTTTGATTATGACTATCTGGAGTTCTATATGCTTCACTGATCCTGATGTCAGTTTCCATTCTCATATTTGGGAAATTTTCTGCTATTACTTCTCTAAATATCCTCTTGACATGCTTTATGTTGTCCCCTTCTTTTTCATTAGTCCCTATCAATCTTATGTTGTTTTTCTTTGCTTCATCTTGCAGCTGTTGAATTGTGATTTCCTGATTTCTTGTTATTTTTAAAAAGATCTTACCTTTCCTGTTCATTAGCTGCAATTTTGTCTTCGAGATCTGAAGTTCTATGTCCACTTTCATTGAGGTGGTTTTTACAACTTTCAATTGAACTTTTGGTTTCCTATATGTCTCTTTGCATTTACTTTATGTATTCTGTTTGTTTCTTATAGTGTTCATCCAGGGATTCTATCTTTTTGTTTAGTTCCTCTAATTTTTTAACTGTGTCTTCTTTAGATATGTTCAGCATCTCTTTCATTTCTTTTATCAGTTCTTTATTTTACCTGGGAGATTATTTCTAGTTTGAATTCCTTCAAACTTTCCTGGAGTTGCTTCTTTATTTCAGTTGTTATTATTTCAGATATTTCAGGTGTGTGGCATATATTTTCTTCTATGTACATAACTCTTAAGGTTTCTTGGGATGGGCTGGAGGTTTGAGATTGCATTTTGGTCTTTTGCTTTGTCATTTTCCTATTATTTCTGTGCTTCAAGTGTTGTTCCAAGACTTCCCCTGGATGTGCTGGAAGTAGTCTCCTGTGCCCTCGGCTCCTAGGATTGAATGAAAGTTGCTGATCCTGGTCCGGTTAGGCCCTCAGGCCCTCCTGTGCCACCTTCAGTGTTCTAGGTAGTTGGGCAGGCACCTTAACACTGTGGATGATGGGTTAAAACCCTCCCTGAGTGAAGACCAATGCCCTGGAACTCACTTCATCTACTCTCAAATCCCTGCCTGGGCTCTGGATGGATCCTTGAGCTCTGGAAGAGATGATCTTATCATCTACCTGGGCTCTGGAAGGCACGTGGACTCAATCCTGCTGCCAGCTGAGTTTCCCGGTTTGGGAAAATGTCACTGGGTATGTTCTGGGCAGGCCTGAAACCTGCCAAGCGCAGCCCAGTGTGACTGGGCTCTGGGTGGGTCCTTGAGCTCTGGAAGAGATGATCTTATAGTCTACCTGGGGCTCTGGATGTCGCGTGGACTTACCCCAGCCACCAGGTGAGACACAGATTTTAAAGCAAGACCACTGGAGATCTTCACTGTCTATCATATTGTCTCTTGTTTTCTTCCAAATAGTTGTCCATATCTTCATATACAATGAATTCATACTAAACAAAATAGTATAAAACTGATCAGAATAGGTTGATAAAGGCATTTTAGGTCTTCAAGACCAGACAATAGTGAAGTCAACAAGGGCTGCCATAATGTGTCTCATTCTCTTCGAAATAGCTGTCCATACCTTCATGTATGTTGAAATTAAACAAAACAAAACAGACTAAAATCACTCTAAACATAGAATAATAGTATTTCTGAATTACACAGCACGATGCTATGGAATCAGCACTGGGTAACTTAGTGTCTCTTTTTCTTCAAAGTAGCTGTTCATTTCATTGAGCATTATATAATTGATTCTCATAAACTGTTTAGAAGTTCTACACATGCATGAGTCTCTACATATACCTATCCTTTCTGTATTAGAAGGAAAAACAAGACAAAACAAATTCTTAAAAAAACACAAAACAAAAAAGACATATAAACAACAATAGCAAAGAGCCCAGAACACTGACAATATAGACCTTCAAAACACGATGGTATGAGTGTAACTAGAGTTGTTATTTTACATAATGATCTTCAACAGTTCCTCAGATCACCATACAATAATATACACATTGTTCCAACCCTATGAATGTTAACTATTTTGTTCTAAGGACTTACAGAATTTGTAGTGCAATCATCTTAGCTATCATAAGTGTGTTTATATAATTTTAGATATTTTTTCTTTTCCCTTCATTTTTCTTTTTCCTCCTCTTCCCTGATACATAATTTTTTCTCCTTTAAGCAGATTTTTATCTTTCACTGCATTTATTGAGTTTTTTGTGTCTTATGTATTCTTACCATTTCTTATACTAGGTAGACTATATGATATTTACACATGTGAGTTTGATTTATTTCACTTATGAGTATAGTCTCAAGTTGCATATCTATCTATCTATCTATCTATCTATCTATCTATCTATATATCTCAATGTGATCATTCTTTATGGCAGAGCAGTACTCAATGGTATAAAAATACCACGTCTTTTTTATCCATTCTTCAGTTGATGGGCATTTAGGTTGTTTCCAAGATCTGGAGCAAATTGTGCTGCTATAAACATGAGTGCACATATATCACTGTGCTATGATGTTTTCAGTTCTTCTGGGAATATCCCCAGAAATGAAATAGCTGGTTCAAATGGGACTTCCAGACTGACCTCCACAGTGGTTGCACCAGTCTACATTCCCAAAAACTGTGCAGAAGAATTCCTTTTCCCCTGAAGCCTCTCTAGCATTTATTATTGGTAGTTTTCTTGATCCTGGCCATTCTATCTGGAGTGAGATGGAGCCTCAGTGTTGTTTTAATTTGCATTTCTCTAATGACCAATGATAATGAACTTTTTTTCATGTATTTACCTTCCATTTGTATTTCTTTGTCTGAGAACTGTGTATTCATCTCAGATAACCAATTTTGGAATGGGTCTTTGAATTTCAGGGTTCTGAGTTTTTAAATTTTTTATATGTTTTAGGCAGAAGTCCTTTGTCTGAGGGACCGTTCACTCAGATTTTTTCCCAGTTTGTGGGTTTTCATTTCACTATGCTGGAGATTTCTTTTTTTTTTTTTTTAAATTGGTACCAGGGATCAAACTCATGACTGCCTGCTTGCAAGGCAGGCGCTTATGCTGCAGAGCTAAATCCCCAGCCCCTATGTTGGAGATTTTTTTCAACATGAAAAAACTCTTTAGTAAGACACGATCCCAGTTATTGATCCTGTAAAGTGTGTGGTTTGCCTCTTGTTCATGAATTCTCTACCTACTCCTAGGTTTTCAAGATTTCTACCTACTTGTCTTCCAACAAATTTAGTGTTTCTGTTTTAACATTCAGATCTTTGATCCATTTAGACTTTAGGTTAGTACATGGTGATAGGCATGGGTCTAGTTTAAGTTTTCAGTGTACGGAGAACCAATTTTTCCAGCACCATTTATTGAAGAGATTATCTTTCTTCCAGTGAATGTGTTTGGCTCCTTTATAAAAGATAAAGTGGCTGAGTATGTTTGTAGCTGTAGTTGTATCTTCTAATCTATTACACTGATCTTCAGCTCTGTTTTTATTCCAATACCATGCTGATTTTATTACAGTAGCTTTGTAGTATAACTTCAAGTCTGGGGTTGTGAGGCCTGCTGCCTTGCTTTTGTTACCCAGAACTGCTTTTGCTATTCTAGGTCTCCTCTGTTTCCAGATGAATTTTAGGAGTGATTTCTCTAGATCTGTGAGGTATGCTAGTGGCATTTTGCTTGGGATTGCATTAAATCTGTATAACAATTTTGGGAGAATGGCCATTTTCACAATGTTTGTTCTTCCTATCCATGAACAAGAGATGTATTTCCATGTCTGAGGTCCTTTGATTTCTTTTTCAGGGTATTATAATTTTCCCTCAATAGATCTTTTACTTCTTTTGTTATATTAATTCCTAAGTATTTCATTTTGTTGGATGATATTGTGAAGGGTGTGACTTCTCTTATTTCTCTCTCCGAGGTTTGATTGTTAGTGGACAGGCATGCTACTGATTTTTGAGTGTTGATTTTGTATCCAGCTATATTACTGAATTCAATTATTAGATGTAGGAGTCTTTAATAGAGTTTTGGGATCTTCTATGTAGAGTATCAGTTCATCTGTAAATAATGGTAATTTAACTTCTTTTCCTATCCTTTTATTTTTCTCTCTTGTCTAATTGCTCTGGCTAGTATTTCCAGCTCTGTATTGGATAGGAGTGGTGATAACGGACATCCTTGTCTTGTTCCTGATTTTAGGGTGAAGGCTATCAGTTTTTGGCCATTTAATATGATGCTGACTGTTGGTTTGTCATAGATAGTTTTATCATTGAGGTAAAGACCATCTATTCTAGTTTTTGTAAGGTTTTTTTTTTTATCGTGAATAAGTGTTGGAGCTTATCAAAAGCTTTTTCTGCATCTATAGAAATGATCATGTGATTCTTATTTTTGGCTCTATTGATATGATGGATTACATTTTTTGATTTGCATGTGTTGAACCATATCTCCATTCCTGGGATGAACCCTATTAGATTATGGTATATAATATTCTTGATGACTTGCTACATTCTGTTTGCCAATATTTTATTGACAAGTTTGCATCTATGTTCGTTAGGGAGATTGGCCTTTAGTTCTTTTTTTGGTTGGGTCTTTTTCAGGTTTTGGTGTTAGAGTAATGTTTGCTTCCAGGAATGTGTTAGGGAGAACTGTTTCCCTTTCAACTGCATTGAAGAGTTTGAGAAGTGTTCACATTAAATCTTCTTTGAATTTCTTGTAGAATTTCACAGTGAATCCATCTGGACCTGGACCTGGATTTAATTACATTTTCAATTTCATTAATAGAAATTGGGTTATTCAGCAGTTTTACATCTTCATAGCTTTGGTACTTCATATGTTTCTAGGAATCTGTCCATTTCTTTTGTGTTATCAAACCTATGAGAGTAGAGGTTTTTGAAATAGGTATTGATGATCTTCTGTATCTCCACAGGGTCTGTGATGATTTCACCCTTTTCATTCCTTATTGTATGAATTTGCATTTTTTCTTTCCTTTTTAAAAATAAGGTTGGCTAGAGGCTTGTCAATTTTATTTATTCTTTCAAAGAACCAGCTCTTTGATTCATTGATTCTTTGCATTGTTCTCTTAGTCTCTATTGCACTGACCTTTATAATTTCCTCCTCCATTCTATTGGCTTTGAGTTTGACTTTTCTTCTTCTAGATGTTTGATATGTAGCATCAGGTTGTTTATTTGTGTGCATTCTGTTTTCCTGATGTGGGAACTCAGTGCAATAAATTTTCCTCTGAGGACTGCTTTCATTGCATCCCACAGATTCCAGTAAGTTGTATTTGTATTTTCATTTGCTTGTAGGTATTGTTTAGTTTCTTCTTTAATTTCCTCTGTGACCCATTGATTGCTCAAGAGTGTATTTTTCACTTTCCATGTGTTTGTAGGGTTTTGCCTTTTCTTTTGTCATTAATTTCTAGTTTCATGATGCTATGATCTGGTAACATGTATGGGATAATTTCAATTCTTTTGCATTTATGTAAGCATGTTCTGTGTCTATTTTAGAGAACGTTCCATGTGCTGCTGAGAAGAATGTATATTCTGATAATGTTAGATGGAATACGTCTACCATGTCCATTTGTTCACAGATGTGATTCAGTTCTTTTGTTTCTTTGCCAATTTTCTTTGTTGATCTGTCCCTTTGTATCAATAGCATGTTAAGGTCTCCTGTTATAATTGCTTGTTTGATTTTTCATTTCTGTTAATATCTGTCTTGTATTGATGGGTGCTCCTAAATATTTAAGATTGTTATTTCTTCCTCTTGAAGTTTTCCCCTAACTAGTATGTAGTGGCCTTTTTTATCTCTTTGGATCATTCTTGGTTTGAAGTTCATATTGTCTGCAAACAGAATAGCTACCCCTGCTTTTTTGGGGGAATCCTGTTTCATGGAGTACGTTTTCAATCCTTTGACTTTCAGTCTATGAGTTTTCTTTTTGGTTAGATGGGTTTCCTGCAGATAGCATATATTTGGATGTTGTTTCTTGACCCATTATGCCAGTCTGTTTCTTTTAATTGGTGAATTGAGACCATTTACATTAATGGTTATAACTGATATATATTGGTTTACTTTTGACATGCTATTTTTCTGCTGTTGATTTTTTACCTTTCCACTCTGTTTTATTGTTTGCCTTGCTTAGTGGGAGCTTTTCCCCATGTTTATATAGAATAGCTTTCATTATTCTTTGCAGGGTTGGTGGTCATGAAGTTCTTCAGCTGGTCTTTGTCATGGAAATATGTTATTTCTTTTTTTAAATTTTATTTAAAAAGAGACTAAACAAACAGAAAATAGATAGAATAATACATACATTCAGAGGAAAAAAAACATTAAGAAATCACTAGTTGATGTTTACATATTATTGTCATTTTACAAATAGTTGTTCAAGGTACAAGAGTGGAACATGTAAAGTGGGAATTCAAACAGCAAGATGGAAAACAGTTCTGTTCAACAGTCCAACAAAAACTTAATAATATTGTTGTCAATCCTATACACTTAAACATACATGCAGTTATCCATATCTTCATTTATGTTTAGATTAAACAAATGAAAGCAGGTTAAAATCATTCTGAACAAAGAATAATAGTATCCCTGGATTTCACATCATGACACTCTGTGATCATCACTGGGTACTGTAGTGTCTTTTTAAAAATTTAATGTAAAGAAAGACTAAACAAAACAAAATGAGTAGAAATAATACATAATTTCTAAGAAAAAATAAACAGTAAGAAATCACTAGTTGATTATTACAGATTGTCTTCTTACAAATTCAAGATAATAAAGAACACCATACAAAGTGGGAATTCAAACAGTGAGATTGCACCCAGTTCTGTTCAACTATCCAACAAAAACTTAGAAATATGGTTATCAATCCTATACACTTAAACGTACATGCAGTTATCCATATCTTCAATTATGTTGAGATTGAATAAACCCAAGCAGGCTAATATCACTCTGAACAAAGAATAATACTATTTCTGGGTTTCACATTATGACACTTCAGGATCAGCACAGGGTACTTTAGTGTTACTTTTTCTTCAAAGTATCTGTTCATTTCATCATGTGTCATAAGATCAGTTCTCATGAACTGTTTATAGATTCTACACATGCATGAGCCTTAACATGTATTTCTATGCTTTCTATATTAGAGGGAGAAACAAAACAAAGCAAGGAAAAACAAAACATGTTCCTATAAACACATGAAATGAAATAAACATATAATACCATTGTGCAAAGAGTTCTACCATGGTTCTTGTGTTGTCTCTTGTTATCTCCAATAGAATTGGCGATATCATCAGACATAGTATAATTGAATATATCAATACATAACAGTATTAATAAAAACACAACTTTGTATATAGTAAAGAACTTCAAAAACTGGCATTTATCAAACTAGAATGTGTATCGTAGAGTCTTGTCATCTTCAGTGTAGTTGCCTATACTCTCAGACTTGATACTATCAATCATATCAGTTTTGAATAAAATCTTCTCTGCTTCATTTCTGTTATGATCTTTTTTGTCATCAGTTTTCTGCTTATCTTCTTCATTCTGTTTTCTGCTCCATTCATTGAGGCCTCTCTTCCACTGTTCCTGGAATCCTAGTATTTTTCTCTCTCTCTAGAATGCCCTGCAATATTCTCTGTACAGTTGGATTGTTGGTTGCGAATTTCCCAAGTTCCTCTTTGTCTTGGAAGCATCTTGTTTCTCCATTAATTTTTAGAGACAGTTTACAGGTTATATCAATCTGGGATGGAGGTTATTTTCTTTCAGGGCTTGGAATATTTCATTCCAGGCTCTTCTTTACTTGATGGTTTGTGTCAAGAAGTCTGCCATTATTCTGATGGGCATTCCTCTATAGGTTATGTTTCTTGCCTCTAACAGCTTTTAATATTCTGTTCTTACATTGAATTTCTGGGATCTTGATTATTATTTGCCTGGATGTAGCTCTGTTTTGGTTGTAGGTGGCTGGAGTTCTGTATGCCTCATATATCAGAATATCATTTCCTTTTCCTATGTTTGGGAAGTTTTCCTTAATTATTTCTGTGAATAACTTTTATAGTTCCTTTGTTTTTACACCAGCTTCTTCATTCACATTCTTTATTCTCAAGTTATAGATCCTTTTGTCATCTTCTAGCTTTTGTATTGTTACTGCTTGTTTCCTTGCTATTTTTAAAAAGTTTTCCCTTTCATACTCCCACATTGCAAAATTGTCCTCCAGTTTGGATAATCTATCCTTATTTTCTTTCAAGCTGACTTGCCATCTTTCCATAGAGTTTTAAATTTACTGGTGATCTCTTTGAATCTGCTTCATGTATTCTATATTTTTTTATATTCTTCATCAAATGTTTTGAGTTCCTCCCTTCTTTTGTTTGTGTCTGCTTGAGGGTTGCTTAGCATCTCTTTTATTAATTATCTTATATCTTGCTTTACTTGGCTAAATATTTCACTTTTGAACTCATCTATGAGGTCCCGAAGGTATCTCTTTATGTCCACTGGTGCTGTGTCTGATATTGCCTGTTTGCTGTTCTCATTCTCCTTTGTATTTACGTGTCTTGGGTCAATGTTCTCAGGGTTGGGACCTGGGAACTTTTTGTTGTTGCTTCCTCTTCCCATCTTTTTTGCTCCTTCAGGAGGCCCCAGTATCTTTCTTCATTGGTTACAATTCTTCTGAAGCATGTTGGCTAGATGACCCTTCACACTGCCATTTGCTAGTGAGTTGCAGAGAGGGAGAACATATGCTGGCCCCTCCCCTCTGGATCAGTGAAGCTCCTGTAGCCTGCATTGTATTACTTTGTGCCACCTCCCCTCCGGGTGGCAGCGGCTGGAGCACGGTGGCAGTGGTGGTGGTGGTGGTGGTGGAGTTTGCGCCACCTCCCCTCTGTGTAGGCAGTGGTGGTGGGGCCAGGGGCTGGGGCAGCCTGTGGGCACTGAGTCACTCCTGGGCCCATGGTGACAGGTCTCACTGGTGGCCCGGAGGTGTAGGAGGCAACAGCTGGAGTGGGGTGGTGTGGAGATCAGTCAAGTTGCTGTGGCATGTACTGTATTTCTTTGCACCATCTCCCCTCCAGGTCAGTCAAGATGGTGGGGCCTGCACTGTCAGTCAAACTTTTGAGATTTCACTGGTTTAGTGTGGTTAGTGTGTGCCACTACTCTAGGGACTTGATTTCAGATAACTTATTTGGGCTCAGCCAGGTCACGTGACCCAGGCCTAGCTTACTCCACCAATCCCATTCAGGAAGGGAGCAATTGACTGAAGTCAGTGCTGCCTGTTGTACTTGCCAGTCCTGCCTAGTCCCAGAAAGTCATCTGCTGAAGCCCCCCTATTTATGGAATGTCTCCACTCCTGTCACTCACCACAGGTCAATGTAGGCACCCTGCCAACTCAGCTCTCCTTTTGGGTCACTGACCCCTGAACTCAATGTTTTTTTTTGACAGGGAGATGGCTACTTTTATTTTTGTTTCCTCCTATGAAATAACAAGTCCTCAAAGCTCTGCTGCATACAGATGGAAATCAGTTGGTAGCTGTCCTTGAAAATGTGGGCTTGTGTCCAAAATTGTGGGTGTCAAGAGTCACTCTGCCCATCAGCGCCATGCTCACTGCTTCACTGCAGGCAGCCTGGGGGGAGATATATATCTAGACTGCTTGGATCATCTTCCCCAGGCAAATAATACAGTTCTACAAGTTTATCTGTGTCCAAATTGCCCAAATCCTCCACATACTGACCCTGAATGTTGTCACACTGAGTGTCAAATGATGAACCAAACACAGAGGTTCCATCTCTTCTGGTGATCTCACTCTCCAAGGGCTCCAGTGGGTCATGGATGTGGTCATTTGAAGTCAACAAAAATTGGTGAAGGACTTGTAACAGGATTTTGTGGAGCCTCCTGCTCTAAAGAGGGCTGTGTGGATGTTCCTGGTGATGAAGCTAGCTTCACTTTTAGCTGATTTTTCTTCCATTCCATACACTGGTCCTTAAACCAGTGCTTTATCACTGATTCATTGAAATTCAGTTTGGCAGCTAATTCTTTTGTAACATCGTGCCCTGGAAGATTGTTCTTCTCAAAGGCACTCAGCAGTACTAAGCATTGGGATGGGGTAAATTCAGTTCACATCTTGTGAGTATATTCTATGTTTTCTGGATTCCCCGACATGGCAGCTGCAAGACAGGGCAAAACACGACCGGCTGCACAAGCTATGGCTCCTCAGTTTACCTGCCTTGAACTCAATGTTGAAGTGGTGGGACCTCAGTCAGCTTGGCAAGTCACAGTGGGACCTTGGCAAGTTGCAGCAGAACCTTGGCAAGTCGCAGCGGGACCTTGGCAAGTCACAGCGAGACCTCAGATGGTCAGTGAGTTGCCTTAATTTTTCTTGGGATGAGAGAATTTATCTTCTGTTTGGGGCTCCCCACTCTGTATTATGTTGAATTCTAAGTTGAGTATCTCAGGAAGCTTCTGTAGCCAGTTGTTATCTATCCACCATCTTTGCTTCTCTGGAAGTATCTTATTTCTGCATCCATTTTCAAGGACAGTTTTGCAGCATATATCAGTCTGGGTTGAAAGTCATTTTCCTTTGGGATCTGAAACACTGCTCCATGCTTTTCTTGACTTCATTGTTCATGTTGAGAAGTCTGCTATGATTATGATAGGTTTTCTTTTATGGGTTATCTGTCTCTTCTAACAACTTTTAATATTCTATTCTTATGTTGGATTTCTGGGATGGTGATTATTATATGTCTGGATGTAGTTTTATTTTGGTTATGGCTATTTGAAGTTCTATATGCTTCACTAAATCCAAATATCAGTTTCCATTCTCATGTTTGGGAAATTTTCAACTATTACTTGTCATATAGTATTTAAGCTTGTGTGTCTGATTTATTTCAGTCAACATTATATTTTCCAGGTGCATCCATTTTACTACAAATGTCTTTTTATTCATAGCCAAGTAATATTCCATTACATAGAGATACTAAATTTTCTTTATCCAATCATCAGCTAATGGGTATGCAGGCTGCTACCAAGATTTAGTTATTATAAATTGTGCTACTATAAACATTGTTATGCATACATCACTATAGTATGATGGCTTAATCTTTTGGGGAAAGATACCTAGCAAGGAGACATCTGGGTTATATAGAATGTCTAACTTCTGTTATTTGAAAAATCTTCACACTGATTTCCACAATGGTTGTACTATATAATGTTGACTGTCACTCTGTGACATCAACAAGGAACAGCCTAGCTTGTGGATTGACTGGCTCAGAGGCTTGAGGCTAGCCTGCACCATCCCTGCATCCTTGCATGTACCTCAGATAACAGTAAATTGGGGAAGGCAGCGAAAACTCCAATCAGAAAGATGCTAAGCAATATGGAGAGGGTGAGAGACCTCCAGGACATGCCAGTCTGAAAGAAGCCAGAAACATGACAAGAGATAGAAATAAAAAAAATTCTCCAGCTGCCAAACCTGGGAAAATAAGCCCAGGAGAAGTAAATACAGAAGAGAACCAGTGCAGTAACCATCCAATACTAGACACAGCATCAGCGGACATAAAGAAATACCTTCATGACCTCATAGATGAATTTAACACTGTATTTCTGATCCAAATGAGGCAAGATGTAAAAAGATTAATTAAAGAAATGATAAGCCCCTCCCAAGAAAACACAGATGGAAGAACAGAGGAAATCAGAAAAAAAAGAGAAACCTCTGATGAAGAATTTAAATACAACCTAGAATACATGAAACAGATCCAAAGTGATTACCAGGAAACTAAAAATTCCATTGTAAACCAGCAAAATGCCTTGACAGAAACTAAAGTTAGTCTTTTGAAACTTAAAGAGAGATTTATGTTGTTTGATCGCGAAAGAAAAGATCTCTTGAAAATAACGAGGAACCAGAAAGAAACAATTCAAAGACTAGAAGACGACAAAAGGATACATAACTTAAGAATAAAGCACATGAGTGAAGAAGCAGGAGTAACCAAAAATGAACTACAAAGAATATTCACAGATATATTTAAGGAAAACTTCCAAAGCATAGAAAAAATAAATGGTATCCAGATAAATGAGGCATACAGAACTCCAGCCACCTACAACCAAAACAGATCTACACCCAGACATATAATCATCAAGATTCCAGAAATCCACCAAAAGAACAGAATACTAAAAGCATCCAGGGAAAAGAAGCAGATTGCCTACAACAGAAAAATTATCAAAATAACAACAGACTTATGAACACAAACTCTCAAATTGAGAAGAGCCTGGGGGAAATAGTCCAACCCCTAGAAAAAAATAATTTGCAACCAAGACTGATGTACCCAGAATATTGTGGTCTTATGTGTCTTTTTCATTGCATGTTTTTCTAAGAATTTGTTTTGTTGTCTTGTTATGATCTGTTTTTTCTCTATAGTACAGAGAAGATAGATATACATATAGAAATTCACATATGGGAAGAATTTTTAAAACTATTTATGGGAACAGACGATATAATGCAAGATGTAATGAACAGATACTCTGAAGAACATGAGACACTAAGAAACTCAATGCTAATTCTGTAATATTATGATATAAAATCTAGCAATATTATTATTCACTGTTCAGAGTGTTATTAGTCTAGTGTCTTAAGTTCAATTTCAGCATACATAAAGATAAGGACAGCTACTACAAAGAGAATGAGAGACTACCATAGTAGTCATTATTTAATTCCCCAATGTCAGATCTTGAGGACCTAAAAAGCCTTCATCATCCTGTAATGATTTGATTAGTTCTATAATACACAGTATGTATTCAATGTGGGTGAAGATGCGGACAACTATTTGGAAGAAAACTGGAGACAATAAGATAGACAGTGAAGATCTCCAGTGGACTTGCTTTGAAATCTGTATTTCTTTAAATCATTTCTTTATGAATTGTTTTGTTCTGTTTTGATATGTTTAATCTTACCCTCTTTAAGATAAAAAACAATTGTGTAGGACTGGTAACCATATTACTAAGTTTTTGTTGGATCATTGAGCAAAACTGTTGGCAGTGTTGCTATTTGAATGTCACTTTGTATGCTTTAATTTTGTAACCTGAACAACTATTTCTAAGATGACAATATGTAACTTATCAACTAGTGATTTCCTACTGTTTATTTTTCTGTAATTCTGTATTATTTCTGCCCCTTTTCTCCATGTTTGTTGTTTATTTCTCTTTAAATAATAATAAAAAATGGGTAAAAGAAAAAAAGAAACCCATCTAACCCAAAAGGAAGCTCACTAACTGAAAGTCAAAGGATGCAAAACAATACTTCATGCAACAGGAACCTACAAAAGAAGTGGGGGGTAGATATTATGTTTGTGGACAATGTGAAATTCAAACCAAGAGTGATCCAAAGAGATAAAGAAGGTCACTACATACTAGTTAGGGGAAAACGTCAAAAGAAGAGATTACAATCTTAAATATATATACACCAAATTCCAGAGCACCAAGTTATACAAAGCAAACTGACATCAGGTTCAGTGAAGCATATAGAAATCCAAATAGTCATAACCAAAATAAAATTATATCCAGACATATAATAATCACCATCCCAGAAATCCAACACAAGAATAGATTATTAAAAGCTGTCAGAGAGAAAAGACAGATCACTTATAAAAACCTATCAGAATCAGAGCAGACTTCTCAGCACAAACAATAAAGTCAAGAAGAGCATGGAGGAGAGGAGGAGCTGGGCGGATCCGGAGTCCCTGCAGAAGCCCGTTCCTTTGTCTGAAGGACTGAATACTTCTGCAAGCAGAGAGGCATCGCAGCTTCCTGAGGCACCTCAGCCTGTGGTGAGTGCCGAGCACAGTCTGCCCAAATCTCAGACTGTTCCGGACCCCCCAGGCTTCTGGGTGCAGAGAAGTGGAACAGTGGGTTAGAGGCCACTACAGCTGCCTCCCCATCCCCCCCCCGGCTACACTTGGAAGTCTGCTGAGCTCCTGACGGATGGGCGGGCCTACACTAACCCCCGAGCCCAGCCGCGCCTAGCCATCTGCCTGCAGAGGAGGAGCTGGGTGGATCTGGAGTGCCTGCAGAAGTCCCTTCCTTTGCCTAGAGGACTGTGGATATCTCTGCAAGCAGGGAGGGATCACAGGCTCCTGAGGCACTGTGGCCTGTGGAGAGCACCCTAACCCGGCTGCAATTGAAGAGCTGTGGATCTTCCAAGGGGCAGGTGGGCGCACAGTGTCCCTGAGGCCCAGCTTGTCTGGAACTGCGGAGTTCTGAGCAGGCAGAGGAGGGACACTGGTTCTGCAGGCCCAATGGCTTGGGGTAGTGCGGTGTCAGAGGCTCAGTAGCTCCAAGCATAGAAGGGGATTTTCAACAGATCCTGAGGAAGCTTTCAAATAACACTTGAAACACAGAAATATACAAAATGACAAAACGAAAGACCAAATTACAACCTCAAACCTCCAGCCCATCTCAGGAAACCCTAGGAGCAATGTATATAGAAGAAAATATATCCCATCCACCTCATATATCGGACATAATAGCTACTGAAGTTGACAAACAACTCCAGGAAGCTTTAAAGAAATTCAAACTCGAAATAATCTCCCAGATAAAAGAAGAAATGATAAAAGAAATGAAAGAGATTCTACATATATCTAAAGAAAACACAGATAAAAAATTGGAGGAACTAAACAAAAAGATAGAATCCCTAGACGAGCAATATAAGAAACAAACAGAATACATAATGCAGATGCACAGAGATATACAGGAAATAAAAAACTCCACTGAAAGTTGTAAAAACCGCCTTAATGAAAGTGAAGATAGAATTTCAGACCTTGAAGACATGATTGCAGCTAGTGAACAAGAAAGGAAAGATCTTTTGAAAATAACAAGGAATCAGGAAACAACAATTCAACAACTGCAAGACGATGCAAAGAAGAATAACATAAGAATGATAGGGATTAATGAAAGAGAGGGAGACAACATAAAGGATGTCAAGCGGATATTTAGAGAAGTAATAGCTGAAAATTTCCCAAGCATGAGATCAGAAACTGACATCAAGATCAGTGAAGCATATAGAACTCCAAACACTCATAACCAAAATAAAACTACACTCAGACATATAATAATCACCATCCCAGAAATCCAACACAAGAATAGATTACTAAAAGCTGTCAGAGAGAAAAGACAGATCACTTATAAAGGAAAACCTATCAGAATCACAGCAGACTTCTCAGCACAAACGATAAAGTCAAGAAGAGCATGGAGTGAAATATTCCAGATCCTAAAGCAAAATGATTTCCAACCAAGACTGATATATCCTGCAAAACTATCATTCAAAATAGATGGTGCAATACGATACTTCCATGACAAAGAACAGCTGAAGAACTTCATGAACACCAAACCGACCCTGCAAAAAATATTGAAAGACAGTTTAGATACACAAAGGAAAAAACCACTAAGCAAAGCAAATAATTAAACAGAACAGAAAGATAAAGATGCAACAGCAGAGAGATAACATTCCTACAATTAACCAGCATTTAACAGTAATAACCATTAATGTAAATGGTCTCAATGCACCAATCAAAAGAAACAGACTAGCAGAATGGATCAAGAAACAAAATCCAACCATATGCTGTTTACAGGAAACCCATCTAACCCAGAAGGATACTCAGAGACTGAAAGTCAAAGGATGGAAAACAATTCTTCATGCAGCAGGAATCCAGAAAAAGGCAGGAGTAGCCATTCTGTTTGCAGACAATGTGAACTTTAAACCAACAATGACCATAAAGGACAAAGAAGGTCACTACATACTTGTAAGGGGAAAACTCCAAGAGGAAGAGATAACTATCTTAAATATATACGCACCAAACTCCAGAGCACCAAGTTATATAAAACAATTATTAACAGAAATGAAAACTCAAATTATCAGTAACACAATTGTAACAGGAGACCTTAATACGCCATTGACACCAAGGGACAGATCAACCAGACAGAAAATGAGCAAAGAAATAACAGAACTGAATCATACCTGTGAACAAATGGGTTTGATAGACATATACAGGATGTTCCACCCAACAACATCAGAATACACATTCTTCTCAGCAGTACATGGATCATTTTCTAAAATAGACCATATATTAGCTCACAGAACATATTTAAACAAGTGCAAAAGAGCTGAAATCATCCCTTGCATGTTATCGGATCATAGCGCTCTGAAATTAGAAATTAATGATAAAAGATACTGCAAAAATCCCACAAACACATGGAAACTGAATAACACACTCTTGAGTAATCAGTGGGTCACAGAGGAAATTAAAGAAGAAATCAAACAATACCTAAAAGAAAATGAAAATACAGATACAACTTACCGGAACCTGTGGGATGCAATGAAAGCCGTCCTGAGAGGAAAATTTATTGCACTGAGTTCCCACATCAGGAAAACAGAACGAATACAAATAAATAACTTGATGCTACACCTCAAACAGCTAGAAAAAGAAGAGCAAGTCAAGCCCAAAGCCAAAAGAAGAGAGGAAATTATAAAAATCAGAGCAGAAATCAATGCAATAGAGACTAAGAAAACAATCCAAAGAATCAACAAATCAAAGAGTTGGTTCTTTGAAAGAATAAATAAAATCGATAAGCCCCTAGCCAACCTTATTAAAAAAAGGGAAGAAAAAGCTCAAATTCATGCAATAAGAAATGAAAAAGGAGAAATCACTACAGACCCAATAGAAATACAGAACATCATCAACACCTACTTCGAAAACCTCTACTCTCAAAAGTTTGATAACACAGAAGAAATAGACAGATTCTTAGAAGCATATGAAGTGCCAAAGCTAGATCAAGAGGATGTAAAACTGTTGAATAACCCAATCTCTGTTACTGAAATTGAAAATGTAATTAAGTCCTTACCCACCAAGAAGAGCCCAGGCCCAGATGGATTCACTGCAGAATTCTACAAGAAATACAAAGAAGACCTAATGCCGACACTCCTCAAACTGTTCAATGAAATTGAAAGGGAAGCAATCCTTCCTAAGTTGTTCCTGGAAGCAAATATTACTCTAGTACCAAAACCTGAGAAAGACCCAACTAAAAAAGAGAACTATAGACCGATCTCCCTAATGAACACAGATGCAAAAATCCTCAATAAAATATTGGCAAATAGGATCCAGCAAATCATCAAGAAGATTATACACCATGACCAAGTGGGATTCATCCCAGGAATGCAAGGATGGTTCAACATACGCAAATCAATAAATGTAATCCACCATATCAATAAAGCCAAAAATAAGAATCACATCATCATTTCTATAGATGCAGAAAAAGCCTTCGATAAGGTCCAACACTTATTCATGATAAGAACTTTACAGAAAATTGGAATAGATGGTCTTTACCTCAATATACTAAAGGCCATTTATGACAAACCAACAGCCAGCATCATACTAAATGGCCAAAAATTGAAAGCCTTTACTTTAAAATCGGGCACAAGACAAGGATGTCCTTTATCACCACTCCTATTTAATAGAGTACTGGAAGTACTAGCCAGAGCAATTAGGCAAGAAAGAGAAATAAAAGGGGTAAAGATAGGAAAAGAAGAAGTTAAATTATCATTGTTTGCAGATGACATGATACTCTACATAGAAGACCCCCTAAGCTCCATTGAAATACTCTTAGATACAATAAATAAATTCAGTAATGTGGCTGGATACAAAATCAATACTCAGAAATCAATAGCATTCCTATACACAAACAACAAAATCACAGAGAGGGAAATAAGAGAAACTGGACTATTCACATTAGCAAGCAAAAAAATGAAATATTTAGGAATTACTCTTACGAAAGAAGTGAAAGACTTATACAGTGAAAACTATAATACACTGAAAAAGGAAATTGAAGATGATCGCATTAAATGGAAAGACATCCCTTGCTCATGGATAGGAAGAACAAACATTGTGAAGATGGCCATTCTCCCAAAACTCTTATACAGATTCAATGCAATCCCAATAGAAATACCATCAACATACCTTATAGATCTAGAGAAATCACTCCTAAATTTCATCTGGAACCAGAAGAGACCTAGAATCACAAAGGCAATTCTAAGCAGCAAAGGCAAAGCAGGAGGCATCACAATCCCTGACTTGAAATTATACTACAAAGCAACAGTAGTAAAATCAACATGGTATTGGAATCAAAACAGAGGTGAAGATCAATGGAATAGATTAGAAGATACAACCACAACTACAAACACACTCAACCACCTTATCTTTGATAAAGGAGCCAAGCAGGTTCACTGGAAGAATGACAGTCTCTTTAATAAATGGTGCTGGAAAAACTGGCTCTCCATTTGCCGAAAACTAAAGCTAGACCCATGTCTATCACCATGTACTAAATTAAAATCTAAATGGGTCAAAGATCTGAATATTAAAACAGAAACACTAAATCTATTGGAAGACAAAGTGGGTAGAAACCTTGGAGACATAGGAGTAGGTAGAGAATTCATGAACAGGACTCAAACCGCACGGGAAACACTTCCCAGAATCAATAACTGGGACCACATCTTATTAAAAAGTTTCTGCATGTCAAAAGAAATCTCCAGCATAGTGAAAAGAAAACCCACAAACTGGGAAAAGATTTTAGTGAACTCTCTCTCAGACAAGGGACTCTTGTCTAAAACATATAAAGAATTAAAAAAACTCAGACCTCCAAAATTCAAAGATCCAATCCAAAAATGGGCATCTGAGATGAATACGCAATTCTCAGATGAAGAAATGCAAATGGCAAATAAATATATGAAAACATGCTCATCATCATTGGTCATCAGAGAAATGCAAATTAAAACCACACTGAGATTCCATCTCACTCCTGAAAGAATGGCCAGGATCAAGAAAACCAACAACAACAAATGCTGGAGAGGATGTGGGGAAAAAGGAACTCTCCTGCACTGTTGGTGGGAGTGTAGACTGGTACAGCCTTTGTGGAAGTCTGTCTGGAGGTTTCTCAAAAAGTTGGGATTGGAAATCCCATTTATTCCAGCTATTCCACTTCTAGGCATATTCCCAGAAGAACTGAAAGCATCATACCACAGTGATTTATGTGCACCTATGTTTATAGCAGCACAATTTGTAATCGCCAGATCTTGGAAACAACCCAAGTGTCCATCAACTGAGGAATGGATAAAAAAGTTGTGGTATTTCTATACAATGGAATATTATTCAGCTATAAAGAAGGATCACATTGAGATATTTATCAATAAATGGGCGCAGCTTGAGACCATACTCATAAGTGAAATAAATCAATCTCGCATGTATGAATACCGAATAGTTTCCCTAATGTAAGTAATGATTCAAATATATGAAAATATGTGGCAATCATGATTCCCCATTGTGTGGCCTTGAAGCCTTGTAAAGTTTTCACTTATTAATTAGAAAGGCTTTATTCCGGGCTTCTTGATATGGAAATATTTGAAGCTATAGTATATGAAGTTTTATCCAAATATCTCAAGGAAAAAGACAGACACTATGGTAACTATTATTCTTTAAAAAAATTATTTAGCTATTTCTTATGTTTATTTTAATTAAGGGAAAAATTTAAAAAATTAGGATATATAATAGTAACTCTTTTCGATTTCCTATTAACTTGTTTTGAAGTCCTGTAATGCTCCCACGATCTTGTTTTGACTGATTAGACTCTGTTCCATTCTGTGGGATAGTATCAGGTCCGAGGGTATAGGCAACTACTTTGAAGGCAGTAAGATTCACTAAGATGCCCATTCTGGTTTGACTATTTTCTCCTTTGGAAGTCCTGTAATGTTTACAATGTCTAAGTTTTATTGGTCTTGTTCTCTACTGTTTTGTCCAACTTTATAATATCTAATGAGATAGACAAATCTTTTTAAGGAAACAAGAGACAACGTTGATAACTATTGTTAATAACCGTATACTCTGTTCTACATCATGTGCTAAGTCTATCCTTGGTTTTCACTGACAGCTTTGTTCTGCCATATTTGACTTTATTCTCCCCCCCCAAAAAAGTAATAAGAACTAAGGAGTAATAAAATCTAAAATGTGTAAATTTTGTTGTAAAAAGAGAGGAAGGGGAAAAAAGAGCTCTAACGGATATAACAGCAAGTGTGTATAGGGATGTTGAATAGCTCACTATATTAATGTTTTTGGATCATTGAATACAGCTGTTTGTAGTCTCTCTGTTTGAATGTCTACTTTGTATTCTTTGATACTGTGATTTGAGCAACTATTTCCAAGATGATAATATGTAATCTATTAACAGGTGATTTCTTACTGTTATGCTTTTTTTTGTAGTTCTGTATTATATGTAACCTTACACTGCTTTGTTTTGTTTTGTGTTTTTCTCTTTTTCCTCTTAAATAAAAAAAAAAAAAAGAAGAGCATGGAGTGAAGTATTTCAATCCTAAAGGAAAATGATTTCCAACCTAGACTGATGTACTCTGCAAAACTATCATTCAAAATCGATGGTGAAATAAGTTACCTCCATGACAAAAAACAGCTGAAGAACTTCCATGACCACCAAGCCAACCCTGCAAAAAATATTGAAAGACAGTTTAAATACACAAAGGGAAAAAGCACTAAGCAAAGCAGATAAATAAACAGAACAGAAAGATAAAAATGCAGCAGCAGAAAGATAATATGTCAACAATAAACCAACATATAACAGTTATAACTATTAATGTAAATGGTCTCAATGCACCAATTAAAAGAAACAGACTGGCAGAATGGATCAAGAAACAAAATCCAACCATATGGTCTTTACAGGAAACCCATCTAACCCAAAAGGATGCTCACAGGCTGAAAGTCAAAGGATGGAAAACAATACTTCACGCAACAGGAATCCAAAAAAAATCAGTAGTAGCCATTCTGTTTGCAGACAATGTGAAATTTAAACAAAAAATGATCAGAAAAGACAAGGAAGGTCACTACATACTATTAGGGGAAAACTTCAAGAGGAAGAGATAACTATCTTAAATATATATGCACCAAATTCCAGAGCATCCAGTTATATAAGCAAGTATTAACAGAAATGAAAAATCAAATCATCAGTAACACAATTGTAACAGGAGACCTTAAAACACCATTGACACCAAGGGACAGATCAACCAGACAGAAAATGAGCAAAGAAATAACAGAACTGAATCACACCTGTGAACAAATGGACTTGATAGAAATTTACAGAGTATTCCACCCAACAACATCAGAATACACATTATTCTCACCAGTACATGGGTCATTCTCTAAAATAGACCATATATTAGCTCACAGAACGTATTTAAATAAATGCCAAAGAGTTGAAATCATCCTTTGCATGTTATCGGATCATAGTGCTTTGAAATTAGAAATTAATGATAAAAGATACTGCAGAAATCCCACAAACACATGGAAACTGAATAACACACTCTTGAGTAATCAGTGGGTCACAGGGGAACTTAAAGTAGAAATTAAACAATACCTACAAGAAAACGAAAATACAGATACAGCTTACTGGAATCTGTGGGATGCAATAAAAGCCATCCTCAGAGGAAAATTTGTTCCACTGAGTTCCCACATCAGGAAAACAGAATGAATACAAATAAATAATCTGATGTTACACCTCAAACAGCTAGAAAAAGAAGAGCAAGTCAAGCCCAAAGCCAAAAGATGAGAGGAAATTATAAAAATCAGAGTAGAAATCAATGCAATAGAGACTAAGAAAATAATCCAAAAAATCAATGAATCAAAGAGTTGGTTCTCTGAAAGAATAAATAAAATCAATAAGCCCCTAGCCAATCTTATTTAAAAAAGGGAAGAAAACGCTCAAATTCATGGAACAAGGAATGAAAAAGGCTAAATCAATACAGACCCTATAGAAATACAGAAGATCATCAATACCTATTTTGAAAACCTCTACTCTCAAAGGTTTGATAACACAGAGGAAATAGAAAGATTCCTAGAAGCTTATGAAGCACCAAAGCTAGGTCAAGAAGATGTAAAACTGCTGAATAATCCAATTTCTATTAATGAAATTGAAAATGTAATTAAGTCGTTACCTACAAAGAAGAGCCGAGGCCCAGACGGATTCACAGCAGAATTCTACAAGAATTCTACAAGAAAAGAAAACCTAATACCAACACTCCTCAAACTCTTCAATAAAATCAAAAGGGAAGCAATCCTTCCTAAATCATTCCTGGAAGCAAATATTACTCTAGTACCAAAACATGAGAAGGACCGAACTGAAAAAGACAACTACAGACCAATCTCCCTAATAAACACAGATGCAAAAATCCTCAATAACATATTGGCAAATAGGACACAGCAAATCATCAAGAAGATCATACAGCATGCCCAAGTGGGATTCATCCCAAGCATGCAGAGATGGTTCAACACACATAAATCAATAAATGTAATCCACCATATCAATAAAGCCAAAAATAAGAATCACATGACCATTTCTATAGATGCAGAAAAAAGCTTTCGATAAGGTCCAACATTCATTCATGATAAGAACTTTACAGAAAATTGGAATTGATGCTCTTTATCTCAATATAATAAAGGCCATCAACAACAAACCAACAGCCAGTATCATACTAAATGGACAACAATTGAAGGCCTTTACTTTAAAATCAAGCACAAGACAAGGATGTCCTTTATCATCACTCCTATTTAATATAGTACTGGAAATGCTAGCCAGAGCAATTAGACAAGAGAGAGAAATAAAAGGTGTAAAGATAGGAAAAGAAGAAGTCAAATTATCATTGTTTGCAGATGACATGATACTCTACATAGAACACCCCCTAAACTCCATTGAAAAACTCTTCGTATAATAAATAAATTCATTAATGTAGCTGGATACAAAATCAATGCTCAGAAATAAATAGCATTCCTATACACTAACAACAAAATCAAAGAGAGAGAAATAGGAGAAGCCACACCCTTCACACTAGCAACAAACAAAATGAAATATTTAGGAATTACATTTACAAAAGAAGTGAAAGACCTATACATGGAAAATTATAATTCACTGAAAGAAGAAACTGAATATGATCTCAGAAAATGGAAAGACATTCCTTGCTCATGCATAGGAAGAATAAACATTGTGAAAATGGCCATTCTCCCAAAACTGTTATACAGATTCAATGCAATCCCAATAAAAATACCATCAGCATACCTCACAGATCTAGAGAAAGCCCTCCTAAAATTCATTTGGATTGAGGAGAGACCTAGAATAGCAAAGACAGTTCTAAGCAACAATGGCAAGGCAGGAGGCATTACAATCCCTGACTTGAAGTTATACTACAAAGCAACCGTATTAAAATCAACATGGTACTCAAATCAAAACAGAGCCGAAGATCAATTGAATAGATTAGAAGATACAACCACAACTACAAACACACTCAAAAATCTTATCTTTGATAAAGGAGCCAAACAGGTTCACTGGAAGAACCACAGTCTCTTTAGGTAAATGGTGTTGGAAAAATTGGCTCTCCGTTTGACAAAAACTAAAACTAGACACACGCCTATCACCATGTGCTAAATTAAAATCTAAATGGATCAAAGATCTGAATCTTAAAACAGAAACACTAAATCTATTGGAAGACAAATTGGCTAGAAACCTTGAAGACATAGGGGTAGGTAGAGAATTCATGAATAGGACTCAAACTGCACTGGAAATACTTCCCAGAATCAATAACTGGGACCATCTCTTATTAAAAAGTTTCTGCATGTCAAAAAAAATCTCCAGCATAGTGAAACGAAAACCCACAAACTGGGAAAAGATCTTAGTGAACGCCCCCTCAGACAAGGGACTTTTGTCTAAAACATATAAAGAATCTAAAAAAATCAGACCCCCAAAATTTAAAGATCCAATTCAAAATTGGGCATCAGAGATGAATACACACTTCTCCGATGAAGAAATACAATGGCAAATAAATACATGAAAAATTGTTCATCATCATTAGTCATTAGGGAAATGCAAATTAAAACCACACTGAGATTCCATCTCACTCCTGAAAGAATGGCCAGGATCAAGCAAATCAACAACAACAAATGCTGGAGAGGCTGTGGGGAAAAGGGAACTCTCCTGCACTGTTGGTGGGAGTGTAGACTCTTGCAACCATTGTTGAGGTCAGTCTGGAGATTTCTCAAAAAGCTGGGATTGGTAGTCCCATTTGTTTCAGCTATTCCACTTCTAGGCATATTCCCAGAAGAACTGATAGCATCATACCACAGTGATATATGTGCACCTATGTTTATAGCAGCAAAATTTGTAATTGCCGGATCTTGGAAACAACCCAAGTTTCCCTCAACTAAGGAATGGATAAAAAAGTTGTGGTATTTTTATACAATGGAGTACTACTCAGCTATAAAGAATGATCACATTGAGATATTTATAGATAAATGGATGCAGCGTGAGTCCATACTCATAAGTGAAATAAATCAAACTCACATGTGTGAGTACCGAATAGTTTCCCTATGGTAAGAAAGCATTCAAATATATAAAAGCATGTGGTAATCATGATTCCCCATTATGTGGCCTTGAAGCCTTATAAAGCTTTCACTCATTAATTGGAATGGCTTTATTCTGAGTTGCTTGATATTATTGCCTGTGATGAAATGAGCAGCTATTCTGAAGAAAACGAGACATCATAATAGCTAGTGCTGATTTAATATCATCTTGTTTTGAAGGCTTATCAAACTGTTGCTCTTCAGTATCCATTGGTTTTATCATGTTGTATCTTACTGGATTTTATTTTATGTGATGTTATAAACAAAAATTTTTATAGGCAAAGAGATAATATAGAAACCATTGTTCATTTTCTGTTAGCTGGTTCTAAGTATTCTGTAATACTTTCATCCACTTGAGTGGTTTCACACTGTCTTGATATGTCTGATGCTATAGCATGTGAAGTTATATTCAAATACTTCAAGGAAAAAGACACTATGGGAACTACTATTAAGTTGGGTTATTTGGAGGTGAAGCACTATGTTGCTGAAATTGTCATGCTTTGACCTGTATTGTTATGTTGCTATGTCCTCTTTTATCTCAATCTCCCCAATATTAATTTAAAAATTATTTATTTATTTATTCATTTTATTATTTTTTTAATTAAGGAGGAAAAATAAAAAAATTAGCAGGATATATTATAGCACCTTTTTGATTTCCTATTAACTTGATTTGAAGTCCTGTATTACTCCCACTATCTTGTTTTTACTGATTAGACTCTGTTCCACTCTGTTTGATAGTATCAAGTTTGAGGGTATAGGCAACTACTTTGAGGCAATAAGATTCACTATGATGCCTATTCTGGTTTGACTATTATCTTCTTTTGAAGTCCTGTAATGTTTACAATGTTTAGGTTGTATTGGCCTTGTTCTGTACTGTTTTGTTCAACTTAAGTATACCTAATGATATAGGTAATTCTCTTTAAGGAAGCAAGTGGCATTATGGAAACCATTGCTGATAACCTTGTACTCTGTTTTTACATCATGTACTATGTCTATCCTTGGTTTTGACTGACAGCTTTGTTTTGTCATATTTGTTATTTTCTTCCACAAAAAAGTAATAAGAACTATGGGAGTAAAAAAACCCAAAATGTGTAAATTTTGTTGTAAAAAAAGAGAGGGAAAAAAGTGCTCTAAAGGATACAACTGCAAATGTGTTTAGGTGTGTTAGGATAGATGACCATATTACAGAGTTTTTGTTGGATCACTGAACACAACTGTTTGCAGTCTTACTGTTTGAATGTCCACTTTGTATGCTTTGATCCTGTGACTTGAGTAACTATTTCTAAGATGACAATGTGGTAATCTATTAACTGGTAATTTCTTACTGTTTTTTTTGTAGTCCTGTATTACTTGTACCCTTACACTGTTTTGTCTTGTTATTTTTTTTTTGTCTTTTTATCAGTGCCAGGGATCAAACTCATAACTGCCTGCTTGCAAGGCAGGCGCTTATGCCACTGAGCTAAATCCCCAGCCATACTGTTTTGTCTTGTTTTGTTTTTTTTTCCTTTTAAATAAAATTTAAAAAAAATAGAGAACCAGAATTTTCTGGTTTCCTGCCATGATCAACCAGCTTTGGGGAATTGGGCCTGCCTGCCTGTCCCCTGAACTCTGGACTGGGATGCCTGGGGTAAGTGTCCCCACACCATTCTGAGCCCCTGGGAGGAAGTTTAAGATAACTCAGATAACAGCAAATTGGGGAGGGTAGCAAAACCCCAGCCAGCATGCTTCAGAAAGACCCTAAGCAATACAGAAAGGGCCAGAGACCCCCTGGACACACCTGTCTGAAAGAAACCAGAAACATGACAAGAAATAGAAATTAAAAAGGGGGGCCTGGGGATTTAGCACAGCAGCATAAGCGCCTGCCTTGCAAGCACATGGTCATGAGTTTGATCCCTGGTACTGATAATAAATAAAAAAAAAAAAACAAAAAACGCTCCAGTCACTGACCCTGGAAAAATAAGCCCAGGAGAGATAAATATAGAAGAGAAACAATGCAGTAATCATGCAATATTAGATACAGCATCAACAGACATAAAGAAATACCTTCATGACCTCATAGATGAATTTAAAACTGTACTTCTGATCCAAGTGAGGCAACATATAAAAAGATTAACTAAAGAAATGATAAGCCCCTCCCAGGAAAACACAGATGGAAGAACAGAGGAACTCAGAAGAGAAAGAGAAACCTTTCATGAAGAATATAAACAATATCTAGAATACATGAAACAGATCCAAAGAGAATTACCAGGAAACTAAAAACTCCATTGTAAACTGGCAAAATGCCTTGACAGAAACTAAAGAGTCTTTTGAAACTTGAAGAGAGATTTATGTTGTGTGATTATGAAAGAAAAGATCTCTTAAAAATAACAAGAAATAATACAAAGGCTAGAAGATGACAAGATGATTTATAACTTAAGAATAAAAAATGTGAGCGAAGAGGCAGGAGTAACTACAAATGAACTACAAAGAATATTCACAGATATATTTAAAGAAAACTTCCCAAGCATAGGAAAAACAAATGATATCCAGATAAAAGAGGTATACATAACTCCAGCCACCTACAACCAAACAGATCTATACCCATACATATAATCATCAAGATTCCAGAAATCTACCACAAGAACAGAATATTGAAAGCACCCAGAGAGAAGTAGCAGATTACCTACAATGGAAAATTTATCAAAATAACATCAGACTTATCAACACAAACTGTAAAATCGAGAAGGGCCTAGGGGAAATAGTCCAAGCCCTGAAGAAAATAACCTCCACCTAACACTGATGTACCCTGAAAAACTCTCTCTCAAAATTAATGGGAAACAAGATATTTCCAAGACAAGGAGGAACTGTGGGAGTTTATGGCCACCAACCCAACCCTACAAAAAATACTGAAGGATACTCCAGAGAGAGAGGAAAAAATACCAGAATTCCAGCAACAATGACAGAGAGGCCTCAATGAATGGGGCAGACAGTGGAATGAAGGAGTAAAGTGGACAAATAATGACAGAAGAATAAAATAGCAGAAATGAGGCAGAGATGGTAAGCTATAATCTTTAATATAGATAACCCTGATACACTAACAAAAAAAGAAACACAGGCAGAGTATACTAGGAGGTAGGATGCATCGAGATGCTATGAATAGGAGATACACTCAACCTGAAAGAGTTTTAATAAACTGAGAGTCAAAGATGAGAAAACAATGCTATATGTGACAGGAAACCAGAGAGGAATAGGGACAACTCATCCAGCAGCTGCAGATAGACTGAAAAGCTATGACACTTTTGGGCAGTGTAGAACTACACAGCTGGAAGGAAGGACAACCTTGTGACTTCAGTAAGTAAAGGAGTACAGCTCAAGATCAAGTTCAGGGGTAAAAAGGTTTAGCAACACTCAGATAGATAACAGGTTGGCCCCCTAATCTAAAAACTAAAGGAGCTAGTGGCACCCAAAATATACAAAGTACCCTGAGAAAGGGAAAAGGGAGGAACTGTCTAAAAAAGGAAGGCAAAGAACATTGTTAATAGTGTATCAGGATTTAAAAGTCACAGTAGTCTTATCGCTGTGTTTAGTTTGATTATATTTTGTTCCAGTCTGTCTACTCATATTACATTTGAGAGCACAGACAACTAACCCAAAAATAGCGAGTTATACCATGGTAACTATCCTTAATTTTCTATTAACTTACACTGAAACCCTGTATTACTATGATTGATCTTATTTGAAGCCAGTTTGTTAGACCACTGTTTAGCCTTGACTGATTTCATTCAAATTTGGTATCCTTGATAGTATCAAGTCTGGGAGTGGAGACAACTACTCTGAAGATGACCAGATGTAAAAGATATCCATTCTGATTTTGATTATTAACTGCTTTCAAGTCCTACAATATCTTCAAAGTTGTGTTTTTATTAAAATAGCTATGTCATGTTATGTTCAATTATATTATGCCTTGATGATGTGGGCAATTCTATTGAAAATAATAAGAGAAAGCATAGTAACTACTGTAGATCACCTAATATTGTGGTCCTATATGTCTTTTTCATTTCATGTTTTTCTAGGAATTTATTTTGTCCTGTTTTGATCTGTTTTTCCCTATAATACAGAAAGGATAGATATACATGTAGAGATTCACACATGGGAAGAATTTCCAAATTATTTACAGGAACAGGTTATATAATACACAATGTAATGAATGGATGCTCTGAAGAAGAGACACTAAGAGACCCAATGCTAATTCTGTAGCATTATGATATGAAATCTAGCAATACTATCATTCACTGTTCAGAGTGATATTAGTCTAGTCTCTTATGTTCAATTTCAGCATACATTAAGATAAAGGCAGCTACTATGAAGAGACTGAGAAACATTATGGTAGACATTATTGACTTCCCCAAAATCAGCTCTTGAAGACATAAAAAGCCTTCATCATCCTGTAATGATCTGATTAGTTCTATTTATGTTTAGTATATATTCAATGTGTGTGAAAATGGGGACAACTATTTGGAAGAAACCTAGCGAAAATGAGATAGACAGTGAAGATCTACAGTGGGCTTTTTTTGAAATCTATGTTTCTTTAAATTGTTTCCTTATAAACTGTTTTGTTATGTTTAATCTTACCCTCTTTAAGATAAAAAACAATTGTGTAGGACTGATTACCATATTACCAAGTTCTTGTTGAATCATTGAACAGAACTGTTTGCAGTGTCATTGTCTGAATATCACTTTGTATGCTTTAATTTTGTAACTCAAGCAACTATTTCTAAGACGATTGGTATGTAACGTCGACTGGTGATTTCTTACTGTTTATTTCTCTGAAATTCTGTATAATTTTTTCCCTTTTTATCTGTTTTTCTTTAAGTAAGCAAGAAAAAGAAAAGAAAACCAGATCCCCAAAATAATGAAGAAAAAAAGAAACGAATCTATTTTTTTCCTTGTGCTTTTGAATGGACAATTTCTTTCCAGGGTCGGTAGTACTGCAGTGTATCACATGCTGGGGAGGAACAGTGAGTCACTGCTAAGACCTATTTTATTTCCACACTAATGTTTTTGTGTACATGACTACTGGCTCCTCTCCTGTCCTTTCTACTGAGTGAGATCTGTAAACAGTGTCTGCTCCTGGGCTATATTCATTCCCGCTTCTCAATGGGGAGACATTTTTCAGTTCAATTTAGAAAAGAATTGAAATATCCAGAGCTATCTATAGAAAAAGATACACTGCTAGAGTAGTAGTGACTTCCTTAACACTAGAGTTATTTGAAGAGTTTGGAAAATCATTTTTGCAAGGGTATTGTGGAACTAATTTGAATATTCAGTGGGAATTAAAGTATATGATAATTTCAACCATGAAAACAATGACTCTTGTGTTATTTTGAAATATATGATAAATTATTCCAGAACATAGTTACCCAGCTATTCTACAATGGGACAATAGAACTAATTCTTCAGGTCTATCTGTATTTTGGTACCTGCCATGGAACCTCTCTGTCCCCTATTTACTCTACTCTTCTTGGACTCTGTAATCACTGTTCTACTCTCTTTTTGTTTTTTCTTTTAAAGATGATAAAATCAAGCAAAACAAAACAAAATAAAGCTACTCAGAACAGAACAGTGAAAGTGATATAGGACTTCGAAACAAAATAGGAAATCAACCATGGGTGCCATATTGTGTATCTTCTTCAAAATAGCTGTCTATACCATCAGACATAATACAATCAACACAAAACAGAATAGAACCAATCAAAATGAAAGAATGAAAGCATTACAGGACTTCAAAACAAGAGAATAGGAAATCAATAATGGCTACCATAATACATTTCATTATCTCAAAATAGCTGTCCATACCATCAGACAGTAAAATTGAACTTCTGAATAAAGTCAAACCTAACAAAACTATGAAAACAATACAGAAACTCAAAATGAGATAATAGAAGATTTCTACCTTCCCTTTTTAGATGTTTCCTCCCCATCATTTTCTTAATATCTGTTGCATATTTTGGATCCGCCTAACTCCTTCAGTTTTTTGCACTAGTGAATAACACAATGTTCACCCTTATGAGTCTGAACCATTTCATTCATAGACATGATCTCAAGTTGTATCATTTAACTACAAGAGCCTCAAGATTATCCTTCTTTAAAGTTGAGTAGCTTTCCATTGTATGAAAATAGCATATCTTTCTTGTCCATTATGTGGTTGATGTGCAAGCTACCCCTGCTGTTTTCTGGTTTCCTGTTGCATATAACATTGTTTTCTCTCCTTTGACTTTCAGTCCATGAATTTCCTTTCCAGTTAAACATGTTTCTTGTACACAGTGTATTGATGGATTTTGTTTCTTGACCCACTCTCCCTGTGTTTCTTTTAATTGGTGAATTGAGACCATCTACACGGTAGTTACAACTGGTATGCATTGTCTTGTCTCTGCCTTGCTTTCCTCCTGCCGTTACCTCCCACCCCCACACTTTTCCCCTTCATTCAATTGCCTGCCCTGTTTGGCGATCTTCATCTGCTACTATCCCTGCAATCAGGGTCATCTTTACTTCTCCAGACTATCTTTCAGTGCTCTTTGTAGGATTGATTTGGTGGTCACAAATTCCTTCAGTTGTTCTTTATCATGGAAGTATCTTATTTCGCATCAATTTTGGAAGATAGTTTTGCAGGGTACATCAATCTGTGTTGGAAGCTGTTTCTTTCAGGATTTGAAATACTCCATTCCAAGCTCTTCTTGACTTGATGGTTTATGTTGAGAAGTCTGCTGTGATTCTCATGGGTTTTTCTTTATAGGTGATCTTGCTTTTCTCTAACAGCTTTTAATGTTCTGTTTTGTGTTGCATTTCTGGGATCTTGATTATTGTATGTCTGGGTGTAGATTTATTTTGGTTATGGTTAGTTGGATTTCTACATTCCTCATTTATCTGCATATCATGTCCTTTCCCCATGTTTGGAAAGTTTTCTGCTATTAATTCTGTAAATAGAATTTTAATGTCATTTGTGCTGACACATGCTTTTTAAAATTTATTTAAAGAAAGGAAAAAAAAACAAAATAGAAAAAAGGTAGAATAATACAGAATTCAAGAAAAATTAACATTAGGGAATTGCTAGTTGATACATTACATACTGTCATCTTAGCAATAGTTGTTCAAGTTACAAAATCAAAGCATAAAAAGTGGATAGACACTCAAACATTGATAGTGCAAACAATTATGTTCAATGATCCAATAATAATTTAGTAATATGATAATCTAGCTTACACACTTATACATACAGTTATATCCTTTAGAACACTTTCTTTCACTTTCATTTTTACAATATTTATTACACATTTTGGATTTTACTACTTTTTCAGTTTTTATTTTTTACACTAGAGAGACAATGTGACATTTACTAATGTAAGTCTTGTTTATTTCACTGATGAAGATAGTCTCAAGTTGCCTCCATTTACCTACAAAGGCCTCAAGATCATCCTTTTTATAGCTGAGTAATATTCCATTGTAAAACAATACCACATCTTTATCATCCGGTCTGCAGTTGATGGGCATTTTGGTTGTTTCCAAGATTTAGCTGTTACAAATTGTGCTGCTATGAACATGGGTGTGCATATATCACTGTGACACAACCTTTTCAATTTTTCTGGGAAAATACCCAGGACAGGAATAGCTGCATTGAATGAAACTTCCAATCCTAGTCTTCTGAGAAATCTCCAGACTGATTTCCATAGTGGCTGCACCAATCTACACTCCCACCAACAGTGGAGCAGTGTTCCTTTTTCCCCACAGCCTCACCAATATTTGTTATTTTTTGATTTCTTGATGGCAGTCATTCTTTCCAGGAAGAGATCAAATCTTAGTGTTGTTTTAGTTTGCATTTCTTGAACATTGGTTCAAGATGATGATGAGCATTTCTTCATGCATTTATTTGCCATTTGTATATCTTTACCTGAGAAATGTACATTCATCTCAGATGCCCATTTTTGGAGAGGGTCTTTGAATTTGGGGGGCTTGATATTTTTCAATTCTTTATATGTTTTGGATATAAGCTCTTTATCTGAGGGATTGTCAGCTAAAATTCTTCCCCATTCTGTGGGTTTACTTTTTTACTTTGTTGATTATTTCTTTTGAAGTGCAAAAACTTTTGAGTAACCTGAGGTTCTAGTCGTTGATTCTTTGAAGTATTTCCTGTGCATCTTGTGTTTGGTTCATGAATTCTCTGCCTACCCTTATGTCTCCAAGATTTCTACCTACCTTGTCTTCAAATAGATTTAGTGTTTTTGTTTTAATATTTAGATCTTTAACACATTTTGACATTAGTTTAGTGCATGGTGATAGGCATGGGTCTAGTTTTAGTCTTCAGCATATGGAAAGGCAATTTTTCCAACACCATTTATTAAACAGTCTACCTTTTTTCCAGTGAACATTGACTCATGCTCTTTTGGTGACACCTATCATTCTTAAATTATTTGTCTTTGTATCACCTTGCAGCAGTTGACTTGTTATTTCCTGGTTCCTTGTTATTTTTAAGAGAACTTTTCTTTTATGATTGCCAGCTGCAACCCTGTCTTCAGGATCTGAAAGTCTATCTTCATTCTTTTTCAAGTAGTTTTGCTAGCTTTTTTTTTTTTATCTTTTTCATTTTTATTGGTACCAGGGATCGAACTCATGACCGCCTGATTGCAAGGCAGGTGCTTATGCCACTGAGCTAAATTCCCAGCCCCTAGCTTTTTTTTTTTATAAATTTTTTTTGTCTTTTTCCTTTTTTTCAGTACCGGGGATCGAACTCACAACTGCCTGCTTTACAAGGCAGGCACTTATGCTGCTGAGCTAAATCCCCAGGCCCTGTTTTGCTAGCTTTTGATGGGGTTTTTAATTTCCTGGATAGCTAGTTGAATCTGTTTCATGCATTGTAATTCCTTCCTATATTGTTCATTCAAGAGTCCCATCATTTTCCTATGCTCTTCTTTTTAATCCATATCTTCTTTAGATATGCTCAGGAATTCTTTCAGTATGTTTGTGGTTTCTTCTTTTACCTGAAATATTATTTCTGATTTTTTATTTTGAAAAGAATAAAACCAAATGAGAAAAAACAAGATGAGGTCATTCAAAACAGAAATAGGGACACAGTACATGATTTAAAACCACAACACAAGGTGATCTATAATGGTTACCATGATGTCTCTTGTTATCTTCAATAGAATTGCCCATATCATCAGGCACAATAAAATTGAACATAGAAGTACAGCACAAAATCAATAAAAACAAACATTGGAGACACTATAGAACTTCAAAAGAGGGTAATAGTCAAAGCAGAATAGGTATCTGATCCAGCCCACAGATCAATCTGTGGGGTGTACCTGGAGGGGGAACGGGCATTAAATAAACACATGGGGGAGAGAGAGAGAGAGAGAGACTGAGGCAAGTCGAGAGAATCCAATCAAGCCCCGTTTATTCTGGAAGTGATCACATCTTTTATAGGCCAAGGGCGGGCTGGTGGGACAGGAAGAGTCTATGGGGACGAATACAACAGGGTCATCGTCATGTCCGGGTATGTGACATAAGCAGGAGAGGGTTATGGTTAATGTAGGCAGATGCATTGTTCCCATAGGAGAGAGAGAGAGAGGCAGGGAGGCAGCAATGGGGCTGTCGCGTGGCTCCCTACATCTCCTCCCTTTCTATATTATTTAATCAGGAGTATGGCAGGCCCTGTGAGGACAGCGTCTGTCTTAGCTCAAGGACCTCATTACATGAACCCAACCAGGCCTTACCCGTCATGGGCTTGCAGGACAGCAGTTGGTCCTGTGCCTGTCTTGGGCGGCCAATGAAGTTAACATGCATGTCCTTCTTGCCCGTCTCTGACTGCCTGTCCTTTGCCCCAGGGCAGTTAGGCTGCATCATCATATGGGCCATTCTGGGAATTCCTTCCTGGTAGGTTTGTTGATCTGCCATCTCCTGCTGATGATAGTGTACCTGAATGGGCTTTGCCATAAATATGTCTATCTGGTTATTAATGAGCATCATAATCCTCTGAAAAATTCAAGGACTCACAGAAAGGAGAAGCAATAGGGCAGCTAGGGGATCCAAAGGGGCGCTAGGTAAGGGAAAAGCTCCCCCCGCCACATCGAGGAGAAGGGGTTGGCAGCCATTTGTTGTTGTTGCTGTTGAAGTAGTTCTTCTATTTTTTGGAGCTTGCCTCGCATAACACCGGACTCAGTCTATTTGGCTGGTTTATATTTCTCCAGACCGAGAAGAGCCTCCTCTGCAGTCACAGGGGGTTGTGTGCATGGCTGTCGGCAGTTGTAGTCTGTTTGGCAGGGGTTTAATCCACCATGGGTGTGGTACGGCTCAAGGAGAAGGCTGAGTAGGCAGCATAGGGCTCTGGGGAGTTGTGCCACCTGTAAGAGAACACAAGGGATTGTGCCTCAGGAAATGACATTATTCCTGGGCATTGCATGGGATCTTTGAAGAACTGTCTACTTGTTTTACGAGGTGCTCAGGTAGCCATCCAGCCTCTCTGTCTTGTTGAGAGTAAACACATACTGAACTATGTCTCCATATGAGAACAGGGTCAGGGCCATGCCATGAATTAGTCAGGATCTCTCCATAGTACAGAAGCAAATTGCATTTGTGTTTCAGTATGCCAAAAATGCATGGCTGCTGCCTGTCCAGAAGCAGCCAAATTTAAAAAATTAAGGGTGAATAAGGCATGAGATAGAATATTTTTAGGTGTCCTCCTTGTGGTACCATTCCCCCTTTTTTATTTTATCAACAGTGAGTTTTAGGGAGAGATGTTCCCTTTTAACTATGCCTTGACCTTGAGAGTTATAAGGTATGCCTTTTATATGATCAATATTAAGATGTTGACAGAAACAAGCAAAGGCAGAACTAGCATAGCCTGGACCATTATCAGTCTTTAATTGTTGTGGGCATCTCAGAACTGATAAGGTAGTTAACATATCACTAATAACATTTGGTAGCTTTGCCAGTCTGGGGAGAGGTATAAATGAAACCACTAAAGATATCTATAGTTAAATGAACATATTTAAGATTGCCAAACTCAGGAATTTGGGTGACATCCATTTGCCATAATGCATTGGGGATAAGTCCTCTAGGATTAACCCCAAAGTGTGGAACTGGGAGGTGCATGGCACAAGAAAGGCATTTTTTTACTATCTGTCTGGCTTGTTTTCTAGTGATCTTAATACAGAATTACAGAAAAATAAATGGTAAGAAATCAACAGTTAACAAGTAACATACTGTCATCTCAGAAATAGTCACCCAGGCCACAAAATCAAAGCACGTAAAGTGACATCCAAACAGTGACACTGCCAATAGCTCCGCCCAACTATCCAACAAAAACCCAATAACATGTTTATCAGTCCCACACACTTGCCTTCCATCTCAAAGAGCGCAAGACCAAACATATCAAAACAGAACAAAACAGTTTAAAAAAAGATTTAAAGAAATACAGATTTCAAAGCAAGTCTACTGGAGATCTTTACTGTTTATCTAATTGTCTCTAGTTTCCTCCAAACAGATGTCTCCATCTTCATGCACATTAAATACATACTGCATATTATAGAACTACTCAAATAATTACAGGATGATGAAGGCTCCTCAGTCCCCAAGATGTGACATTGGGGAAGATAATAATAATGACCATAGTGTCTCTCATTTTTTTTCTCAGCAGCTGTCCCCATCCTTACATATGTTGAAATTAAACTTAAGAGACTAGACCAATATCATTCCAGCAGTTAAACGAGTCAAAGTAATTGACATTGGAATCTCTATCTCTGGAGTCTTTTTGTAAAATGACCAGTCTCTCTACAGGTAAAACACCGGAAATGCAATTTTGGGGAAGGTCCCACACTGATGTGGCGGAAGTGAGGCAAACGCCATTTTAAGAGTGTCACGAGGCCTGCCAGAAGCAGGCATGATCTTAGGAGCACTATCAGACTGTGTAGCTCAGAGGGCCTTGTGCGATCGTCTCCTCAATCTGAGGATCTGCATGCTGCTGGGCAAGCAGCTCAGAGATTAAATTCCAGTATGCAAAGGTGGTCACCGGAACCTTTTCCACACCAAAAACCCTATAATAATCTTTTAAAGCATCTCTTACTCTTTTCCAACTCTTGGTATCGATAGAACGCTCTCGGGGGAACCAAGGGCAAACTTTATTAATAAATTGAAAATACTGCAATAATTCTCTTGTTCTAACCCTTACCCCCCTTGTCTTTAATGCCTTTATAAGGCCTCCCACGAACAATTCGTGTTCCCACAACGCTTGACCCATGTCTGAGAAAGGGAATGGGGTCGCTGTTCACTCACCGTGACTTGGACCGGATGTCGGGTAGTCGTCCACGCAGGCCTCGGTCCTTGATTTAATGTGCTTTTGCTTTTAGCTTCGATCCTTGATTTAGTTTGCTCACTTTTCACCGTGGTCTTTGGTTCAATTTGCTTTCACTTTCAGCCGGCTTTCTCGAACGGCTCCCTTGTTGACTCCCCCGTGCCAGGAGCCCCCACGCTGGTCGCCACGTGATCTGGCCCACAGATCAATCTGTGGGGTGTACCTGGAGGGGAAATGGGGATTAAATAAACACATGGGGAAGACAGAGAGAGAGACTGAGGTGAGTCGAGAGAATCCGATCAAGCTCCGTTTATTCCAGAAGTGATCACATCTTTTATAGGCCGGGGGGGGGGCCGGTGGGACAGGAGAGGCTACGGGCATGAATACAACAGGGTCATCGTCACGTCAAGGTATGTGACGTAAGCAGGAGAGGATTATGGTTAATGTAGGCAGATGCATTGTGCCCATAGGAGAGAGAGGCAGGGAGGCAGCAATGGGGCTGTCGCGCGGCTCCCTACAGGTATCATAGTGAATCTTATTGTTTTCAGAGTAGTTGCCTATACTCGCAGACTTGATACTGTCAAACATAACAGATGCAAATAGAATCAGTCAAGATAAGACAGGAAAGCAATCCAGGGCTTCAGATTATGTTAACAGGAAATTTAAAATGGTTACCATAGTATATTCTGCTATCTTTGAAATAGCTGTCTATGCCATCAAATTTAGTACAAGTAGATAAACTGGAACAGAATATAACCAAACTAAAGAGCAATGAAGACAATATGGGTTTCAAATCATGATACAAAATTAACAATGTCCTCTGCCTTCCCTTTTCAGAAAATTCCTCCCTTGACTGCCCAACTTCCCACCACACTCGACTGGCTCCAGCTCCGTAGGTTTTCAGCCTACCTGTGCCACCCCCAGTAACCCTCTCTCAATCCGGGGAAGTCGGTGGCCAGAGGTGAGCGTCCGTGCACCATCCCGAGACCCAGGAGATTAAGATCATGGCTCCCAGGGGTCAAGGAACTGTCCAGCTTCCTGCCACACGAAACCAGCTCTGCAGGTCTTGGGCCTGCCTGCGCCAGCCCTTGACACTCTCTCAACCCGGGGACCTGGGCAACTGGAGGTGACTGTCTGTGCACCATCCCAAGCCAGACAAGTTTAAAATGATTGCTCCCAGTGGTGAGGGAACTGCCCAGCTTCCCTACACACTTGACTGGTTCCAGCTCCATAGGTTTTCAGCCTGCCTGCTCCACCCCCACTGACCCTCTCTCAATCCAGGGAACTGGGGGCTAGAGGCCCAGGGGAAGCCTTGGCATAACATTTGAAACACAGAAATATAGGAAAATGACAACACAAAAGCCCAAAATTCAATCTCAAACCTCCAGCCCATCCCAAGAAAGCTTAGGAGCTATGTACATAGAAGAAAATATATGCCATACAACTGAAATACCTGAAATAATAACAACTGAAGTAAAGAAGCAACTCCAGAAAGTTTTAAAGGCATTCAAACTAGAAATTATCTCCCAGGTAAAAGAAGAAATGATAGAAGTAATGAAAGAGAAACTGAACACATCTAAAGAAGACACAGTTAAAAAATTAGAGGAACAAAACAGAAAGATAGAATTGCTGGATCAACAATATAAGAAACAAACAGAATACATAAAGCAGACTCAAAGAGATATAAAGGAAATTAAAAATTCCATTTAAAATTGTAAAAACAGCCTCAATAAAAGTGAAGATAGAATTTCAGACCGCAAAGACAAGATTACAGCTAGTGAACAGGAAAGATATTTAAAAACTAACAAGGAATCAGGAAATAACAATTCAACACCTGCAAATGATGCAAAGAAAAACAACATAAGACTGATAGGGAAAAATGAAAAAAAAAAAAACAGGGAACAACATAAAGGATGTCAAGAGGACATTTAGAGAAGTAATAGATGAAAATTTCCCAAACATGAGAATGGAGACTGACATCAGGATCAGTGAAGCATATAGCACTCCAAGTAGCCATAACCAAAATAAAACTACACCCAGATATATAATAATCACCATGCAGAAATCCAGCATAAGATTAGAATATTAAAAGCTGTCAGAGAGAAAAGACAGATCACCTATAGCGAAAACCTATCAGAATCACAGCAGACTTTTCAGCACAAGCAATAAAGTCAAGAGTAGCATGGAGTGAGGTATTTTAGATCTTAAAGGAAAATGATTTCCAACCTAGACTTATGTAACCTGTGAAAATGTCCTTCAAAATTGAAAAAAGATACTTCCATGACAAAGAACAGCTGAAGAACTTCATGATCATCAAGCCAACCCTGCAAAGAATACTGAAAGACAGTTTAGATACACTTAGGAAAAAACCACTAACCAAAGCAGATGATTAAACAGAATGGAAAATAAAATTGCAACAGCAGAAAGATAACATGCCAACAGTAAACCAACATATAACAATTATAACCATTAATTTACATGGACTCAATTCAGCAAAAAAAAAAAAAAAAAAGAAGCAGACTGGCAGAATGGATCAAGAAAGAACATCCAACCATATGTAGTCTAGAGGAAACCCATCTAACACAAAAGTCACAGACTGAAAGTCAAAGGATGCAAAACAATACTTCACGCAACAGGAACCCCAAAACAAGTGAGGGTAGCTATTCTGTTTGCAGACAATATGAACTTGAAGCCAAGCATGATCATAAGACATAAAGAAGGATATTACATACTGGTTAGGGGAAAACTTGAGAGGAAGAGATAACAATCTTCAATATATAAGCACCAAATTGCAGAGCACCAAGTTATACAAAGCAAGTATTAATAGATATTTATAAGCAAGCAAATAAGAAATAACACAATTATACTAGGAGACCTTAACACACTATTCACACCAATGGACCCATCAACCAGACAGAAAATCCGCAAAGAAATAACAGAACTGAATCACACCTGTGAACAAATGGACTTGATAGAAATATACAGAGTGTTCCACCCAACAACATCAAAATACACATTCTTCTCAGCAGTACATGGGACATTCTCTAAAATAAACCATACACTAGCCAACAGAACATATTTAAGTAAATGCAAAATAGTTGAAATTATCCCATGCATGCTATCAGATCATAGCACCATGAAATTAGAAATTAATGAAAAAAGAAACTGAAAAAACCCACGAATACATAGAATTTGAACAACACACTCGAGCACTCAGTGGGTTACAGGGGAAATTGAAGAAGAAATTAAACAATACCTACAAGCAAATGAAAATACAAATACAACTTACTGGAATCTGTGGGATGTAATAGAAGTGGTAATCAGAGGAAAATTTATTGCACTGAGTTCCCACATCAGGAAAGCAGAATGAATACAAATAAATAACCTGATGCTACACCTCAAACATCTAGAAAAGAAGAGCAAGTCAAGTCCAAAGCCAAAAGAAGGTAGGAAATGATAAAAAATCGGAGCAGAAATTCATGCAATAGAGACTAAGAAAACAATCCAAAGAATCAATGAATCAAAGAGTTGGTTCTTTGAAAAAATAAATAATATTGATAAGCTCCTAGCCAATCTTATTTTAAAAAGGGAAGAAAAAGCTCAAATTCATGGAATAAGGATTGAAAAAGGTGAAATCACTACAGACTCTGCAGAAATACAGATGATCATCAACACCTATTTTGAAAACCTCTACTCTCAAAGGTTTGATAACACAGAAGAAACAGAGAGATTCCTAGAAACATATGAAGTACCAAAGGTAGGTCAAGAAGATGCAAAACTGCTGAGTAACCCAATTGCTATTAATGAAATTGAAAATGTAATTAAGTCCTTATCTACAAAGAAGAGCCCAGACCCAGACGGATTCACTGTGGAATTCTACAAGAACTACAAAGAAGACTTTAGGCTGATGATACTCCTCAAACTCTTCAATGAAATTGAAAGGGAAGCAGTTCTTCCTAAGTCATTCTTGGAAGCAAATACTACTCTAGTACCAAAGCCTGAGAAACAGCCAACTAAAAAAGAGAACTATAATCCAATCTCCCTAATGAACACACATGCAAAAATTCTCAATAAAATACTGGCAAATACGATGCAGCAAATCATCAAGAAGATTATATACCATGACCAAATGGGAATTTTCCTAGGTATGCAGGGATGGTGCAACATACGTAAATCAATAAATGTAATCCACCAAAGCAATAAGCCAAAAATAAGAATCACATGATCATTTCTATAGATGCAGAAAAAGCTTTTGATAAGGCCCAACATTCATTCATGATAAGAACCTTACAGAAAATTGGAATAGATGGTCTTTACCTCAATGTGATAAAGGGCATCTATGACAAACCAACAGGCAGTATCATACTAAATGGCCAAAAACTGAAGGCCTTTACCTTAAAATCAGGCACAAGACAAGGATGTCACTTATCACTGCTCCTATTCAATATAGTGCTGGAAATACTAGCCAGAGCAATCAGACAAGAGAGAAATAAAAGGGGTAAAGATAGGAAGGGAAGAAGTTAAATTATCATTATTTGCAGATGAATAATACTCTACATAGAAGACCCTCTAAACTCCATTGAAAGACTATTAGGTATAATAAATTCAGCAATGTAGCTGGATATAAAATCAATACTCAAAAATCAATAACATTCCTGTACACTAACAAGAAAATCACTGATAGAGAAATAAGAGTAACCACACCCTTCATATTAGCAACTACAAAAATGAAATATTTAGGAATTACTCTCACAAAAGAACTGAAAGACCTACACAAGGGAAAACTATAATACACTGAAAAAAAAGAAATCAAAGAGGATCTCAGAAAGTGGAAAGAAATCCCTTGCTCATGGATAGGAGGAATAAATATTGTGAAAATGGCCATTCTCCCAAAACTGTTATACACATTCAATACAATCCCAATAAAAATACCAACAATATACCTCATAGATCTAGAGAAATCACTCCTCAAATTCATCTGGAATCAGAAGAGACCTAGAATAGTAAAGACAGTTCTAAGTAGCAAAGGCAAAGCAGGCGACATCACAATCCCTGACTTGAAGTTATACTCCAAAGCAACCGCAGTAAAATCAACACGGTATTGGAATCAAAACAGAGCCGAAGATCAATTGAATAGATTAGAAAATACAACCACAACTACAAACACACTCGACCCCCTTATCTTTGACAAAGGTGCCAAACATGTTCACTGCAAGAATGACAGTGTCTTTAATAAACAGTGCTGGAAAAACTGGCTCTCCACATGCCGAAAACTTAAACTAGATCCATTCCTATCACAATATACTAAATTAAAATCTAAATGAATCAAAGATCTGAAAATTAAAACAGAAACACTAAATGTATTGGAAGACAAAATGGGTAAAAACCTTGGAGACATAGGGGTAGGTAGAGAATTCATGAACAGGACTCAAACTACACGGGAAATACTTCTGAGAAGCAATAACTGAGATCGCCTCTTATTAAAAAATTTCTGCATGTCAAAGGAAATCTCCAGCATAGTGAAAAGAAAACCCACAAACTGGGAAAAATCTTAGTGAACTGTCCCTCAAACAAAGCACTTCTGTCTAAATCATGTAAAGAATTTAAAATTCAGACCCCCATAATTCAAAGATCCAATCCAAAAATGGGCATCTGAGATGAATACACAATTCTCAGAGGAAGAAATACAAATGGCAAATAAATACATGAAAAAATGTTCATCATCATTAGTCATTAGTGAAGTGCAAATTAAAACCACATTGGGATTCCATATCACTCTGGAAAGAATGGCCAAGTTCAAGAAAACTACCAACAACAAATGCTGGAGGGGCTGTGGGGGAAAAGGGACTCTCCTGCACTGCTGGTGGGAGTGTAGGTGCAACCATTGTGGAGGTCACTCTAAAGATTTCTCAAAAAGCTGTGATTGGAAGTCCCATTTGTTCCAGCTATTCCATTTCTAGGCATATTTCCAGAAAAACTGAAAACATCATATCACAGTGATATATGTGCACCCATGTTTATAGCAGCACAATTTGTAACAGCCAGATCTTGGAAACAACCTAAGTGTCCATCAACTGAGGAATGGATAAAAAAGTTGTGGTATTTCTATACAATGGGGTTCTACTCAGCTATAAAGAATGATCACACTGAGATATTTATAAATAAATGGGCACAGCTTGAGACCATACTCATAAGTGAAATAAATCAAACTCACATGTATAAATACTGAATAGTTTCCCTAGTGTAATAAATGGTAAGAATACATAAAAGTATGTGGTAAATATGATTCCCCATTATATTGCTTTGAAGCCTTATAATGTTTTCACTGATTAATTGGAATGGTTTTATTCTGGGTTGTTTGATTTTATTGTCTGTGATGGTATGAACTGACCGGCGCAGCCCCCCAATGAGACAGAGGACGCTCTTGTGGGTAACAGGAACTGCCGCTTTATTTACGCGGGCTCTGGTTTATATATTCGGCCGTGACCAATCACAGGCCGCTACGAGGAAGCAGGGCGGGAATGGGACACAGGCTTTGGCTACTATACCCAGCTGTGGCCAATCAGGGGTTGCCACAGAGTCAGCACGGGGCGAATACGGAGTGAGCACGAGGTTCGCACGGGTTGGCTAGTTTAGAGAGGGACGAAACGCAGTGCGGAAGCTGACGTGGTCTTATCGTCCCTGGTGGGGTGTGTTGAGCGCCTGCGCCTGACAATGAACAGTTATTTTGAAGAAATCAAGACATCATAAAAGCTAGTGCTGATTTAATATCATCTTGTTTTGAAGTCCCATGAAGTTTTTGTTCTACTGCCTGCATTGGTTAATCATGTTGTATCTTACTGGATTTTATTATATGTGATAGTACAAATAAATTTTTTATAGACAAGGAGATAATATAGAAACCATTGTTCTTTTTCTGTTAGTTGGTTCTAAATACCCTGTAATACTTTTATTCTCTTGAATGGTTTTACACTGTTATGTTGTGTTTGATGCTATAATATATGAAGTTATACTCAAATATTTCAAGGAAAGAGACACCATGGTAGCTACCGTTATGTCAGGTTATCTTGATGTGAAACACTATGTTGATTAAATTGTTCTGTTCTGACCTGTGTTATTATTTTGTTAGGTCCTCTTTTATCTCAATCTCCTTCTTTCTTTTAATTTTTTTAATAAAAAATAAAAATGAAAAGATTCTGGACACTTAAAAAAAAGAAATGTGTCTCTTACATTGTTATCTTTGGTCTGTTTTTTTCTGTTTAATTTTACCCTGCTTAAAATAAAATTAAAAGAGAATATAGACTTTGGACTCTGGAACAAATGCAAATCTTCCTGTTGCTTGAGTGACTCTGGGAAGGTTAAAGTCTTCATTTTTCATTTTGTGTACAAGTAAAGTTTAAATACTATATAGTGTCTGGGAAATATGAAGCATTGAATAGTTAAGCATTTTATTGTAATAATCATATGAAGAACCTAGGAAAGTTCTTGATGATCTGTCCTTAGTAATGGCTGTACAATCTGAGTCAGGAATAGGTTGGGAGATATATATTGCTTTTGGTGTGTATGTACGGTTGTATTGTAAGGCTCTTTACATAAAATTTTAAAAATTGAATTTGGGAGATGTTACTTACCTGATGGCTAAAAGTGTTTGAGAAGTATATTTCAGCCACTGTGTTGGCTCATCTAGAGCTTTGTATTTTTAGTCATTTATTCGTAAATATGTAATGAAAAGTTTTGTTTTTATCTGAGTTTGGATTGCCACCAAAGAAGATCCTGAGACCAAAAATGACTTCCTGTGGAGATGAAACAAAGGACATGACACACACACACACACACACACACACACACACACACACACACACACACACGCTCTCACAGAGAGAGAGAGAGAGACAGACAGACAGACACAGAGACAGAGAGAGACACACAGAGAGAAACAGAGACAGAGACAGACAGAGAGGCAGCAGACAGGAGAGGGGAGAGAAGCCTGGGGAGAAGAGAAGAGCGAAGAGAGAAAAATGGGAGCAGGAAGAGAGGAAAACCAAGGAACGGTGTGTGTAAGAGCAGGTTGTCAGGTTATCCCTGTGGGTATGTGTGTGAGCACTCACTGCTGGGCCTCTTCTGAGAAGCTGTAGAGTGCAAACACCAGCATTGTCCCACCAAGAAGCAAGCAGTTGGGGTGCTGATCTCCCAGGTCCCACCCCTCATTGGTTGCAGACACTGGCAGGTACTAACTTCTCCCATACACAGAGCATGCTGCTGTAGGAAGCCTATGGTGTGCATCAGAATTGCCCACAAGCAATGTTTGTGAACTCAATGTGGTCCTGGGAGACACAGAAAGGACCCTCAGCAAGGTGCCATGTCCCTGCATTTCAGGCTCCAGTGGTCAGCATGCATTGTATGAGAGACATTAGTTACCGACTGAGCATATATTTGTGGAAGGTTGAACTGTGAATGCAAGCAGACCACATCTAGTCTTACAGGATAGGAATTCAAAGAGAAAATGAGAACCGGGTGGCTAGTCTTTCCCCTCAAATACAATGCCAAGCTCATCTTTCTCCCTTTTACAAGCAGATGGAGGTTCAGCTTGCTCTGACCTGCTATGTGTGTCCTCAGAATATGGTCCTTGACTTTCTCAGCTGCAGAATTAGAGATCAAAACATCAGGTTCATAGGAATGTTTAGGAGACATCGCATGTTGTCTTCTAGCCCAATTTTAGCTCTTTGCTTTTATCTGAGATTCTAGCACCCATTTTGTTTTCTAGCAAAGTTGACACTGTGTTAGCTGATTTTAATGACAGATTCACACCACCAGCTCTTTTCTGAACTTTATTATTTCTGCCAGTGAAGCATTTCAATTAAAGTGTGCACATTTGGAGCACAGGCACGTGGGGCTCCTGCATGGAGAGGTCCTTCACATACGGGGGGAGAAGCCAGCCACCACGATGTTCTCACCGGTGATGTAGCTGGCATCCGGGGAGCACAGAAAAGACACAAGTCCAGCACAGTCTTCAGGCTGTCCAAATCTGTACAGAGAGAGAAGGTGGGAGGAAGTCTGGTGACACTTTCCACATAGTTCCTGGACTCTGGCCTTGTGACACTGGCCTTGTGGGGATAAGCAAATAGGCACAACTGAAATCATGTGTGGTCTATCTACAGGGAATTGCAGAGGTCATCCCAAGTCTGGGGGAACTGTCATACCTGGGAGAAGAAGTCTGTGGAGGAATGCTCTTTGACTTTTCATCTTTCAAGAAAGTTTTGGGGTCATGTTAATTCAGATCCCCAAGGACCTCTGCCTAGCCACAACCTACCTACGTATTTCGTAGACTCTCTTCAGCCTTTCTGCATATTCTGTGTCTTCAGTCAGCTGGAGGAAAGGTCAAAAGGTTAGTGGTGCTTTTGCAGGTGGATCCCATGGGCTGTACATCGTGCACACTGTGTGTCTAAGGGCTGCTGAAAGACACTATGAGATGGCTCTTGACAGAGGACTGAGTCTTCATCTGCAGTGGATCTTAAAGACTTGGGCCAGAGGATCCGAGAAAGAGTCAACAAGGCTAAGTCTGGGATTCTAGGCCTGTGAGACAAAGCCTTCAGGCAGACATCATGTTGCTGTTCGGTAGGGTAGGAGTGGCTGCTCTTGGACCTTACCACTTTGCTGAACGGTGTTTCTATGATTCCTGGTACTAGGCCATTCACCCGGATGTTCTTCGGTGCCAGTTCCCCTGCCAGAGTCTTGGTAAGGGCCAGTAGGGCTGTTTTACTGACATTGTAGACTCCTAGCTTCTGTGGGCAGAAAGGAAAATGGATGAACAGGCTGGAATGAGGACCAAAAAGAGTCAGTTTAATTTCCTGAGTTCTCAGTAATATTTTCCAATTGTTCATTAAATCTAAGAGATAATGCTCCATAGAGAGGGCAAGATGCTCCCATTAAGTGAATTTGTATAAAAGACAAAGTCTGTGACCACAGGGATCACTCTTGCACATGAATAGGCCTGAGGGAGCAATTGTGAAACTGCATTTGCAGGTGACAAGGCGAGCCATGGAGAGGATTACTTACTATAGCCGGCAAATAAGCTGCGATGGAGGAGACCAGGACCACTGAACCTTGTCTGGGGAAGCAGAGAGGACAGAATGAAGGCCAGATTCACTTCTTGTGATGGAGATGAGAGTAGTTGGGGTTGTTAGAGATTTATTTCCATTTTCCTTTAAGTTTTCAATTATATCTCTCAAATTATATTGCTAGAGAAGCTGGACTTTTGAAATTCTTTTGGAAAAATTTGGCTGTGGATTACATTTATTGAATGGTAATAGCACCACCAATCACATCTACTATCTCTTCTTAAGTTAGTTTTGGTAAAGTTGCATACTTTTTCTTTTTCAGAAAATTGTTTATTTTACAATGAGTTCAGTTTATGTTTGGTCAGTTTCTGTTTATCGTTCTCTTTATTACCTTTGGGATCTCTAGTGGTGCTTTTTGCCTTTATTCCTGATGATGGTTATTGGTTTTTGTTTAAATAAATTTTTGGCTCTTTTGATCCTTATACTGTATTTTGTTTCCTTTTCTATTGCTTTCTGCTGTATAATATTTCTTTTCTTTTACTTCTGGGCATTTAGTGTTTTCCTAACACATTTCTGTTTTGGCTTTTTTCAATACAGGCAATATTGTCTCTGCTAACCACTACTGCTTATAATCTTGAAAGATACAGATTTACTTCATTGTCTTTAAAAGGGGTTTAAGATGTTTGTTTCAGAGGGAACAGCCTAGCAGAGGACCTGTGTGCAGTGTGCACTGGCTTATCCATCCTGTTGTAAACAGTATTTGGATTCCTAGCTCTTTCCAGAATTATAAGCATCATATTATTTTTCTCAGCACTATAAACTCAGTGAACAAGAGAGATAAATTAGGTGAAACATGTTCTTGTTGTCTAACCAGATTAAAAACCTTTTTGTGTGTGTGTGCAGGGGGATTAAGATAAACCTTGGTAATTTGCCAGGATAACCTTGAACTTGAAATCTTCTGCCCCAGTGCTGAGTGCTGGGATTACAGACATGTGCTACCATGCTCAGCCAAAGAACTTTAATTTGAGTAAGCATTGTAGCTTGGCTATCTTTATATTTTAACTGCAATTACTGATATACTGGGGTTAACATCTAATGTTCAATTTTGTGATTTTAAAAATTCCACTTTTTTTTCTTATGTATTCTTACTTATGCTAGATTAGTTTTTCTATTTTAACTTCTTCCTATATTATTATTATTATTATTATTATTATTATTATTATTACTTTTGGGGGTACTGGAAATCGAACTCTAGACCTGGTGCTTACCAGGCAGGTGCTTTTGCTGCAGAGCTATATCACTGGCCCATTCCTTTAATACTTTGAACATACACTACATACTGTATTGTCATTTATATTGTTGTTATTCTAGAAAACAAACAGGCTTGTTTAGCTAATCAAAAATTTTCTCTTCCTTGCTTCCCTCCTACCTTCCATCCTTCCTTTCTTTTATTTTTTAACATTTTATTTGAGACAGTGTCTCACACTATGGTGCAAGCTTGCCTTGAGCTCCCTACATAGCCCAGGCAATTCTCATGCCTCAGCCTCCTGAGTGTTGGGATTACTGGCATGCACCACCATGTCCAGCTATAATTAGTTTTCGAATCATATCTCAACAACATGAAAATCTTAAAACACTTCCATGTCTGCCTCCCTCATTTAAACATTATTCTTTGTGCATTTAAAAATTTTAACCTTACAAACATCACTCTTGCTTTTTTACATTAGGCATTGAAATCTGCTCACATGTTAAGTACTTTCTGTGTGTTTCATCTTACTTGTATTTCAGATTTTCCACACGGATCTTTTGATGTAATTCTGGCTGAAGTACATCACTTAGAATGTCCTTTAGTGAATGTCTTCTGCTTAGCAGAACTGTTGTGAACCATTAACTGACGTGATAAAATTTCTCAATTACTAAGAGAAGCCAGACCTTGCAGAGGTGCCATGGGTCAGAATGGGGGCCTAGGTAGAAAAAACATGGCCAAGCAGGAGGGGCCTGATCTACGTTTCAGGCTGGGCACTGAGCTCTGCCACAGTCCACAGGCCACAGGTACCTTAGGATCATCAGGCTGATACTTCTATAGCCCAAGAGTGGCCACTTGCATTGTTCTGACTCTAGGACAGTTGTGGGAACTCTAGGTTCTGTATCAGTGGGTTCCTCATTCTCCTTCCTTGCTGAGGTTCTGTAGGTATTTCCCAGTCTTTCTGAATGCCAGATCTATTTCCTAGGCACACTAATAAATGGAATTCTTTGGTATTTTAGGTGACTCAGAGTCTGCAAGTCAAACTGTCACCATTTATGTATCACTGCTCCATCTAAGCCTGCTTCCAGAGAGGAATGTCTAATTTAAAACTGGACCCTCTTCACCTTGCTTCCCAGCTTCTTGTTTGATAGGAAGCATCTCCCTCTCTCTTCTCCTTCCCCACCTTCATCCTCACCCTCTTTTTTCCATGTGGGGAAGCAGCTGGCTCAGAAGGAGGGCTGGGGCCTTCACATTGATGTTCATGATCTGAAATCAGAGCATAGAGTGGTGGGGGATAGAAGTTAGTCTTGTGTTGTCACTGAATCAGGAAACATGGTAGCTGGGCATGTAGGCAGGATGCCCTGCCAAGGGAAGCAGACAAGGAAGAGAATTGTCTCCTTTTCTGAGCTCCACTGGTTTTACGCATATTGGGGATGACCTGCAGACTAGGAACTCCTGGACAGGGCAGATGAGAGCCACACTTCAGATACCCTTCCCTGCACTTCACAGATGGAAGCTGAGGTTCATAAAGCATATGAACCTTCTCTGTGCTAATGAGCCGATGATGGACAGGTGGTGTCAATATGTGGGAGTTGAAGACCAGCTCTGGATATGTCAGCAGAACTGGAGAGTTCCTCAGAAGAAGAGGATGAAGTCTCACTACTTTCCTGCCATCATTCCCAGTTCTCACCTTGTCCCAGATCTGCTCACTGCTCCCCAGGGTACTTCCCACCAAGGGATTGACCCCTGCTGTGCACACCAGGAAGTCCACACCCCCACAGTGTTTCAGAGCCTGTAGGTGAGAAGAGGACATCAAGGACCAGAGTCAAGGAGAGAAAGGTTTGTGTTCCATATCTGTGGGTTACCTCTGAGTCAGATCTGGGGGAGGAACACCTTCAAGTGAGGATGGAGAACCATCTCTTTTCAGAACTAGGTCTTGAGCCTGTGAAGTTTCACCCGTGTTTCTTTTATTGTATATTCTTTTAATTTTAGGTACTCTGGGTTACCAGTTTCCTAACTTGTGTCTCCTCTGCTCTGTTTCTTGGAATGTCACATCATATCTCCATTTTCCTGAACACTCTAGCTCTTCAGAATTTCTTGTGACAGTATTGCTATCTTCTTCAGTCCTCCTCAGGATCTTCTAGGAGGGCCTGCCTGACTCATACTCAGCAGGAAGGAAGAGTTCTCACCACCCCGACATCTTGCTTCCTCCCTAGTTTTTCTCTGTCTTGGCCTGTTTAGAGAAGTCTGTGAGATGACTGATAGAAGTTTAGAGACAACCAGTTGATTTGATTAATATAATGGAGACTAAAGCCTGTTCTCCTAGTGTGGGTGATAGAAGCAGAATCCCTGAGTCCCTGGCTAGAACTCCATGATGTCCCTCACTGTGGTCACCAGCTGCTCCCGGTCCTCAGCCTTCCCCACATGGCACACAGTGCCCGTCACACTCAGTCCCTCCTCTTTGAGTGTGGCCACTGCGTGATCCACGTTTGTCTGCTTCCGGCTGCTGATGACCACATGGGCCCCATCCTGGGCCAGACGCCGGGAGATGGCAAAGCCGATCCTGTGGGTAGAGAAATGGAGAGTACGTGACATTTCAACTGTGGGCTGAGTCCTCTTTCTTTCTTTTTTTTTTTTTTATGTGTTTGCAGTACACAATGATTACATTTATTGTGGGGGATTGATATGTGTATATAATGCATCTTCTTTTAATTTCCTTGGACTCTTGGTCCACTTTCTTTTTTGCAGAAGCCCTATTTTTATCATTTCACTCCCCCCCCGTTCTTTTTTTTTTTACTCCTTTTCCTCCCCCCCTCTGTTCATTTCTTGTTCTCTAAGTTATTTGAAAAAGATTTCCCTATTTCCTATTTTCTATTTATCTATTTTTTGTTTTTCTGTTTATAAACTTGTGTGTCTGATTTATTTCAGTTAACAGTAAGCTGTTTCCAAAATTCAGCTATTACAATTTGCACTGTTATAAACATGGGTGTGCATGTATCTCTGCAATATGATGTCTTTAACTCTTTCAGGAAGATACCTACAAGGGGAATAGCTGGGTCAAATGGAACCTCTATTTTTATGTTCTTGAGGAATCTCCACAGTGATTTCCATGGAGCTTGAACTAACTTACATTTCCACCAGCAAATGACTTTTTTCTTGCTTGATATATTTTTCATCTTAAATTTCCAAATGAATTTTCTCTTCTAACCCAAAGGAGCTAACATCATGTTCTGGCCAAAACTGGTAAGATGAGCATAAGATGTGAAAAAGAGATACATTAATCCCAGGACTATTGGACCCTTTGTGTACTGCATCAGATCTTGACTTCACCCTTTACTGGAACTGGTATAGTGACATCTCATTCCCAGCTCCGCAAAACTTTGGTCATCTTGGTAGCTGCAAGCTTAGAGCTTCTTGTCTCAGGCTTGTGAATACACTGAGTGCTGTTAGGCATGCAGCTTAAAAGGATGCGGTTATGTAGTAACAGTTGGAGGGGGAAATAGGCAGGGATGTAGGGCATAAAGTGGCTGACTTGGCATGACTGACATAGCAGATGGTCAGAGAAATGGTTACTTGTTTACTGGAAATTGTTCTTTCTGAAACTTTTGCAGACGTGGAACAGTTATTTTTAGGGGTCAATTTAATGCATTTACTGTATGATCCTAGACCCCTCATGACCTTTAGCTCACCCCAGCAACAGCTCACTGCAGTAACCAAAGGGAAGACCGTGATTGGCTTAGAGTACACCAGTCAATGGTGAAGACCCCACAACCTTTAATGCTCCCCAATAACCAAGGATAAGACTCTGATTGGCTTAGAGTACACCTGTCAGTGATCAAGTTAATTTTTAGGGACCAGTTTACCCCTGTAAGTATGAGTTCAGTGGCTCCTGACTTTTGTGAAGCTCATTTCAGGCTCTCCTTGTTATGTAGCTTGCCATCCTGAAGTTTTGTTTGCAATATTATAAATAAACCTCTGTTTCACACTACTTCCATTATGACTTCTTCATTCTTCATGGACTTGATTGCCCTATTTCTAGCCAGAAGCTTTCAGCTTTGAGCTAACTTTGCCCTTCTTCTTCATTTTTATTGACATGAAGGCAAGAAGCAGAAAATGGAGAGCCTTTTCTGGGGAGACCCTCAGGTCCCCAGACTGGTGCTACAATGCCTGGTGCTACAATGTAGTGTAACTTATGTAACATACCTATTGACTAATGGAGGTATGGAGCAATGGCTGAATTCCTTTTTCCTTCCTCTGGTTGTTGCCTCTAAATGCAGTTCATGATTCCTACTGCAGCTGTAGACCCATCACCCAGGAGCCTATAGTGGGGCCATGTTGGTTACACATCCTGCATTGGCTATATCTGGTTTTCTGGTTTCTTCTCTTATTCCTTTATTCCCTTAGGATCTCATTCTTCCAAAACTACTGGTATTTTAGCGTTAGAGGCTTTGCTTTGTGAGAATCAGGCTAAGACAATGAGGTCAACATAATCAAAAGACTGTCACAGTTTTGGAATTCCCAAATAGTTGCTCTCACCCTGATGTGGATCCTGTGATCACAGCAACTTTGTTGGCCAGTTTGAGCCTATTATTGGTCCCACTGCTCTTGCTTCTCATGAGGAGTGGAGGTTTCAGAGGCAGGAAGGTTTTCAGGCTCAGAGGTCGAAACATAGAGGTTTCTTTTTGGTCTTCGCCTTGGTGAACTCTGTCCTGGAAATGAGGCCTTACAATGGCAGGCAGCACCAATAAGAGTTCCTGTAAGTAGAGAAGTGAAATAGGATCTCCTCTGTGTGAGCTGGAGTTGGAATGGTGCAGAAATCACTACCAGAAACTCAATACCTGCATCTCAAGCCCTTCTGATGGTTTTATGAACACAGATTTTCTTATATTAAATCTCTTCTTTTAAACTAGCTACAGTGGTTTTGGTTTCTTGAAGTCAAATCATAGCATGTACCCATCCATAGAGGTTCAATAACTGTTTACTCATTGAGACTCTTAAGATATATAGTTCACAGTTGTGAGATGTACAAATGAATTGAGTCAGATGTGAAAGGGCTTTTCATGTTACTTTGTGGCTGCTGAATGGTAACAAAGGATGGTTTTATGCTTTTATAGGGTGGATTTCTCTCCTAAACCCTTGGAACACACCCGATGCCCTGCTTTCAAGGCTCTGCTCTGGCTGCTTTTCACTTCTAGCCTCTTCTCCTGGGTTCATCTTTGTTTTCAACACATGAAAGAATATTTTGTAATTCCTCCAAAGCTCTTGGATTTACTGTCTCCTCCACATGACATATGGTCTTATTCTTAATTCCTAAGGGCCTTGTTGGACTTACACTTCTTGCGGGGTGTTTTTACTGCTTATTGAAGTTTATTGAATAAATGGATTAAATATATGAATATATTGTGACACTGATATAATGGTTTCTCTGGGTCCTCACTGGGTCCATGAGTCAAACTCATTAGTCTCAGCAGATCATACTCTTTCCCTAGTCCCTCAGTTGTGTCAATTAAGCTGTGGTTTCAAAACATTTATTGTAAAGTAACCATTCTTGCTTTCAAATGTATATTCACTGGGTGGTGTGTGACTTTGCATATAAGGTAAACTTATGATTTCTTGGTGTATAAGTTAAGACCTTCTTCTCAAATCTCCAAGAGTGAATAGCTATGTACTTACATAAAACCAATTATGCTATTATAGTACTTAGGTTGTAAGTAAATCTTAAGCAAATATCAAAGCAGATAATGATTTCAATGCAAACTTTAAATGCGGTCATCTATCACACAATTGGGTTTTAGGACTCCATTGGTCTGTACATGTTAAAACGTTCACTCAAAATTTAGTAGATCTCTTTAGGCTTGGGGGATGACATATACTATACAGTACATGGAAATTCTAGTCTAATCCATTTATTGGGTGGTTTGTGAAGGCTGTATTTATTGAGTAGAACCCAGAATAAACAATGGCTCTCCAGCAAGTGAAAATGTGATGTAAGCGGTCTGCCTCCTGGGCCATAGAACCTAGCAGATTGCATGTAGTCAAACATATGTGAGCTGATGAAGATCTATGTAGAGTCTTCGGTGAGTCCCTGAGGGAGTCTTAGTGCAAAATTTTAGATTTCTGGAACAAGTCTATGCTAAATATTTCAAAAATTACTCCAGATTTGCTAGTAGAGACTGAATAAGTCACAATGTAATATGAAAGGATAGTATACTAAAGAAGCGCATCATATTACACATAGGCTGTGTGCTTAGTGCAGTTCAATTCTGTGAATCATAGAGTTAGCAGGGGACAGGAGCAATCCATGATTATCAGGGATCAGGCCTAAGAAGCTCCAGAGTAATCACACAAGCAGGTACCGCAGACGCTCATGTCACTTTCCACCCTTATACTGATGCCTCTCCCTCAGCTTATGCTCACACCTTAGGGTAGGGTTCCCTATGGTCAAAAGATACACGAGGAAGGAAACTGATCTTAAGCTATGAGTAAATAAATACGATACATTGACACAGGAATTGAATAACTGCTGATGGTTACTACAGACTGTCTGAGAAATCTCCCTAAGAACTGCGGCAAGAACAATTCCTTTCGATAGGTAGAAACTTGAGAAGTAGAGCTTGTTAAGTGGTCTGTTCAGAGAAAAGTGGCCTGATGTGTTTAACATCAGAAGTCAGGGGAGAACATAGCGGACAGGTAGCAGCAGCTACGGAGGCTCTCTGAAAGACTCGGCTTAGAATTCAGGAATGGTGCGGACTAAGGAGTCATAAGCAGGTGGAGATATGCTCTGCTGACCCAGGAACGAACTGGGCCGAGAGAAACCAACTTGGAATGCAGTCCTGGTGCTAGAACAGGAACAGAGGGGCCTCAGTGTGGAGGCTGGAGCCCGCGCCATTGGACGCCGCGATTTGGGTTTCCCGCCGTGCTGCGGCTGGGTCTACATCGGCTCGGCAGGGAGACAGACGCACGGAAGCTCTGAGAACGGGAATCGGCGAACCAAGTTGAAAACAGGACAGGCAGGGAGCTGTACATTGACTTGTGGTGAGGTGAGTGAGAGAAACTGACACTCTCCCACAGTTTAATGAGACTCCAACGGAAGAGGGGCAGGGCAGACTTGCGGGAGCAGGGCGCTGCAGCGATTTCAGCCACGTATCCCCCTCTCAAGCGGGATTGGTGAGAAGTGCCTAGCCTACGTGATGCTGCTGGCGGAGACCCAGTAGGCTAGCACAACCCAGATCCCAGAACCTGAGGTTGGTCTGGAGGGGCGGGCCCCACATAGGCTGCCTGGTCTACAATTTCCTGGTGTGCTGCTGTGGGCAGGAACACCAAGCCGGTGCAATTCGATCAGGCTGTGGCTGACAGGGAGGGAAGCTGGGCCTCCTACATAAGCTTGCATATATAAGGAACAAAGAATATGGGAAGAGGCAGCAACAAGAAAGGCTCCTCGGCCCCCAATCCTGAGAAACAGGCAATAGCGGACACCGCACCAATAGATATGAAGTGCCATCTAGAGAGCCTCATAGATCAGTTCAGGAATGAAGTTATTAATGACCTCAAGGTAGAAATAAGCAGAATAGTTAGAGAAATGCAAAGCACCACCCAAGAAAAAACAGATGGTGGAATGGAAGAACAGAAAAATAGGGGAGAATTGTTTGATGGAGACAACAGAGAAACCATAGAATACGTGAAGCAGGTTCAAAGAGACTACCAGGAAACTAAAAACTGTCGAAAACTGGCATAACAGCTTGAAAGAAACTAAGGACAGACTATCTGAACTGGAGGGCAGATTTGTAATATGGGAGCATGAAATGAAAAACTTCTTAAAAGTAACAAAGAAACAAACAGCAATAATACAAAGACTAGAAGCTGATAAGAGGATCCATAACTTAAGAATTAAGAACATAAAAGAAGAGATAGGGGCACAAACAAATGCACTACAAAAGCTACTCACAGAAATAATCCAGGAGCATTTTCCTAATTTAGCAAAAGGTAAAGATACTCAGATGTACGAGGCATACAGGACCCCAGCCACCTACAACCCAAACAGAGCAACACCCAGGCATATAATAATAAAAATTCCAGAAATTCAATACAAGAACCGAATATTAAAAGCTGTCAGAGACAAGAAACAGACCACTTACAAGGGAACACCCATAAGAATTACAGCAGACTTCTCGGCACAAACCATCAAATCATGAAGAGCATGGGGCGAAATAATTCAAGCTTTGAAAGATAATAATCTCCAGCCAAGATTGATATATCCTGCACAACTATCCCTGGAAATTGATGGAAAAACAAGGTGCTTTCAGGATAAAGAGGAACTAGGGGAATTTGCAACCACCAATTCAACTCTACAGAGAATACTGCAGGATATTCTAAAAAAGAAAAATACAAAGAATCCAGAAATAGTGGCAGAGAGGCCACAATGAATGGAGCAGAAAACAAAATGAAAAAGACAAACTGATAACTAGAGACAGAAAAAGAGCTCAACAGAAATGAAGCAGAGAAGACTGGATGATAGGAACAGCTATTTTGGAGAAAATGACATCTTAATAGGTAATACTGATTTAGTATCATCCTGTTTTGAAGTCTCATCAAGCTTTTGTTCTTCTGTCTCCACTGGTTTAGACCAGTGGACTTATTGGATTTTATTATGTATGATAGTATAAGCAAAAACTTTTAAAGGCAAGGAGATTATACAGAAACCATTGTTCATTTTCTGTTAGTTGATTCTAAATACCCTGTAATGCTGTCATTCTCTTAAATGGTTTTACATTGTTTTGATATGTTTGGTGCTACAGTATACGAAGTTATATTCAAAGATTTCAAGGAAAGAGACAATATGGTAACTACTTTTATGTCAGGATTATCGTGTGGTTTAACGCTCTTTTGCTTAAATGTTTATGTTTTGATCTGTGCTGTTTTGCTGTTATGCCCTCTTTTATCTCAATCTCCAATTCATTATTTACTTTTTTTATTTTTATCCTTTTAATTAAGGGAAAAATAAATAAAAATAGCAGGATATATTATAGTAACCCACTTTGACTTTCCATTATCTTGATTTAAAGCCCTGTATTACTCTCACCATCTTGTTTTTGACTGATGTCCCCCTATTCTGTTTTGCTTGATAGTACCAGGTTCAAAATTTTAAGCAACAGCTGTGAAGATTGTGTGATTCATTATGACGCCCATTCTCATTGACTTTTATCTACTTTTGAAGACCTATAATGTCTCCAGTGTTTTGGTTTTGTCGGTTTTGTTCTTTACTGTTTTGTTCAATTTTATTATAACTGATGATATAAGCAATTCTATTAGAGATAGCGGGAGGCATTATGGTAACCATTATTGATCACCTTGTATTATGCTTTTACATTATCTATTATGTCCACCCTTTTGATTTGATTGACTCTGTTCTGTTATGTCACATTTGGTTCTACTCCCTTCCAAAAAAGTAGTAAGAACTGTGGGAGCAACAAAACCCAAAATGTGTAACTGTCAATGTACAAAAGAGAGGAAAAGAAAGTGCTCTAAATGATATAACTGTATGTATATTTAAGTGTATAAGATAGAAAATGATATCACTGAGTTTTATTGGATCATTGAACAGAACTTTTTGCAGTCTCACTGTTGGAATGTCCACTTTACAAGCTTTAATTTTGTGACTTGAACAATTATTTCTAAGATGACAATATGTAATCCATTAACTAGTGATTTCCTATTGTTTTTTTTTCTGTAAATCTGTATAACTTGTACCCTTTCTCTGCTTTTTTTTTTCTCCTTAAATGAAATTAAAAAAAAAACTTCAGAAGTCAGTTCCCCAATTCTCTAACAGCAGCTGGGTGTATCTATAATGCAATTCAATTATGAGATGAAATATCTGGAGTTTGTACATGGCCTATAAATTAGGAGACTAGTTCCACAAGATTGTCTGTACTTTGGACACCAATCACAAGTCCTGGGCCACCCATTCTTCTGACTGACTGGCTATAAAATGGGGGTCCCCTTGCTGGTCACTGAAAGTTTCATAATTTTCTAGAATGCCTCACAGAACTCAGTATATCATTTTAAATTATGAATACAATTTAGGAATGGCCAAATGAGAGGCATGTGTGGACAAAGTAGTGGGGATATAGGAGTATGGAGATTTTATGAGTTCTTTATTCATAATACCCTGTAGTGCTTTGAGATGTTCCCCAAACTGGTAATTCCCTAATTGATTTTTGTTTAGGGGTTTGTTTCATAGGCGTGTTTGATTACATTGTAGGTCACTGGTGCTTGGACTCAGTTTCAGCCCCTTTATTGTCCCATAAATTTCGATGTAAGGCTGCAAATTCGACCCTCTAATCTTGATTTTGTCTGAAAGTGAACATCCTATAACTTTCTAGGGACTTCAAAGTAACAATTAGTATATCATTCACATATGGGAGACATTCGTATCATTAAAGAGATATCATTACATTGTATGTTAATCACAAAGTAGCTACTGTAGAGAAGATACTAATCAAGTAAGTGGACAGGCTGCCTTGGCCCATAGGGATAGTTAGCCTCTGTTCTAATCCTCCTTGGAGCTAGGAATAGGTTGGAGGGACACGGGTAATGTAAAGACTTAAGAATTGGCTTCCTTTCACTAAGACTTATATCTGTGTACTGTTGCTTCTAAGTGTCTAGTGTTCGGTGTTGACTCATGCTGGACTGTTAATAAGGTACTATATTAGCTACATTGGCCCACTATAACAAAGAACCGTAGACTGGGGGTTCCATTCCCATGGTCCATAATCATCTCATTGATTTTCTCAGGTGAGATGGGGTCCTTAAATGAGAATTTCCAATTCTCAATACATCAAAAGTCAAAACATCTCAGCACAGGTGAATATACTTGATTTCTAATACCAGGCTCCACTATTAACCAAATCAAGGTAAAGATAAGAAGCCCAGAGACATCAATCATTATAGAGTCATACTGCAAAACAGAAGGTGAGGCCATGAGCTGAGAGTGAGGTGCTAGAGGTTGAGAAGAGGGAATTAGTGTCAAGAGAGTCAAGGAGTAATTGCCAACAGGGTATGAAGTTGGAAAGATTTAAGAGCCCATGTACGGTAGGTAGTAATGAGCTGAATTATAGATCCAATGATATGACTTGGTAAATGAACTTGTACCACCTTCCTATGCAACTCATATTGAATTGAAAGTCAAGTGAAATTACTATTTATAACTTTTATCCAATGTATCTTGAAAAATTTGGCAATGTCCTTACACCAGTGTCAATGAACAGCTTGACTTCATTTGTTCAAGGTGATTTTTCCTCTATAACAACCTATGGTTGAGAGCTGGAAAGAGTTGAAAAAAATGTGTACATTAAATTCCCAGGACAGCTACTTTCAACATTGCATATTTTGTGTTAGGGTTACTGTTGCTTTGCTCTTGTACAATTCAGAGTTGAGTTGTGGAAAGATGGAGCCCTTCAGTAAAAATTATCAATGCACTCACTGCCCCGTTATACAATATATTAGAATTTAGAACATCTTAAGACAGGTGAAAACAATTTCTAACACCAGGCTATACTCTTTATCAAATTATGGTAAAGATAAGAAACCCTTAAGACATCAGTCATTAACCCGTAACTAATATCACAAGTCTTTTTGTTGCAACTGGGATTTTGCTTCACTCTGTGTCAACACCCACAGTAAAAATAAGGATAGAAGAAAACCCTGACTTTCTTCTTGAACTCAACCAAAAGGGGAGGTGGGAATGGAAATTTTACATAGCTTTGAACATTGTTGTTTCTTAGGCTGAAACATCCTCAGGAAAGACCACATGTGCACACTGAATACTTGAGAGCTGATTGTTTTTGTTTAAGCATATTTATATCTATATCTATCTATCTACACATACACATATTTTATTTTCTTTCCTTTTTATCCTATTTTTTTTTAAGACAGGGCCTTGCTGTGTGGTTCAGGCTAACTTTGAACTTACTATGTGGCCCATGCTGGCCTCAAATTTATGGAAATCCTCCTGCTGTATCCTCCTGAAGCTATGATTTATAGGATTGTACTACTGTGCCTGGCATATGTTCAAGTTTTTAAATGATTACTTTTCAACTCCAATTCAATATGATTTATAATTTTGTGTTAAAAATTTTTACATATATATCTTTGCAGTACCTAGTGATTACATTCATTTGTGAAGAGTAGGTTTTTTAAAGAAAGTAACTTATTAAAGTCTATTTTACATGACATACAATTTAGATGTAAAAGCCAATGATTTTTTTAGAAGCTCTGCCAAGTGGTACAATCATCATATTGTCTTAGAACATTATCATTGCTGCTATAAGTCCCCTCATCCCTTTTATAGTTAATCTTTATTCTTGTTCCTTGCTCCACAAGACTTTGATCTATGTTTTTTCCCTATATATTTTATAAACTTGTGTTCTGAGTCTTTCTTTTGACTGAAGAGATTAATTTATTAAAAATATACACATGCTTACTTACCTCTTGGAAAACTTTTGCATATACATTGTCCTGTTGCATTCTCATACTGAAAGAATGGGGCATCTGTCTCAGGCAAATGGAATTTTGTAGAGACTATTATGTGTTTCAATGCTTCTTACCTTGATGGAGGGTCCCAGCTTTATCTGCTTTGTCTGAGGCCGAGTGGGAATCCCAGCGGAGGACTCACTCTCGTAACAGGGTGTGTCCGCAAGGTCTTTGGACAGCCGTTGCTCCTCTCTGCTGTTTAAATCAGACCGTTTGTGTTTTTCTCCTCCTCCAAGACACACCCATGAAGAAACTTTCCTTGTTTATCCTTTACATTGTTGGCTCATCAGGACTGAGGTTCATATTATAAAATGCCGTTTATATCTTCTAATTTTGATTTATATTGTTGGGCCCCCAAAATTAGCCCCGCAAAATGGTGTCCAAAAGTGGGGCAAGACATGTTTTTTGAAGAAAAAGGAGTGCTGTTTATTTAGCCTGGTATCAGGGACACAGTGCAGTTGGAGTTCGCAAAGCTGTGTTACTCACTCAAAACTTTTTACAGTTTTATAGAAAGTACAATTAAGAAGACCTTTGTTTCCCTTTGCTTGAGGCCAGAGAGGTTTCACAGGAATTTATAATCCATTGTCAGCTAATTTTAGCACTTAATTTTAGATAATGTCTGTCCTTTGCAGAGGGGAGCAATGGTTAACATATCAATCAGGTCAGATTCCCAGGAATTTACAGTCCCTTGCAGAGGGGAGCTATGGTTAACATATCAATCAGGTCACCCAGGAAGATGGCACATGCAGAACAGTATGATGCCACTACAGCTATTTTGTAACAATGTGGTCAGTGCCCCAGGGTGTCTGGTTGTAGAAAACAGTTGTGTTTGCGAAAGGAATTAACAAATAATTTGGTCACATAACTTGGGCATTGGCAAACATAGCAAAACTCTTTTTGTTAGTGTATAACAATATTTGCCCAGCAGCTAGTGATGTTAAGCAATCTTTTAAGACATATTTGTCACAATTTTGAGCCCAGCCTGTTCAGTTTAGAAAGACCATATCTGAAAAAAAATTTTTTTTTAAATGATAATAATAAAATAAAGAGAAGAGAGGCCAGGTATTTAGCTCAGTGCTGCAGTGCCTACCTGGCAGGTGTGAGGTCCAAGTTTGATTCCCAGTGCTCAAAAAAATAAAAAAATAGAGGAATGGTCATAGATGTAGCTCAGTGCCAAGGCACTGGGTTCAACCTCCAGTCACACACATACACACACACACACACACACACACACACACACACACACACACAGAGAGAGAGAGAGAGAGAGAGAGAGAGAGAGAGAAATATCTCTCATTGTTTCTATTTGTGTTGCAATACTTTTTAATGAAATAAAACACCTCCTCAAAGAAAAGTAACTGTTGCCATTTGTGTGTCTTCTGTTGAGAAATGAAATTTCAGATCTCTTGGCCATTTTCTTTTTAGTTTTTTCTTGCTAGTAAGAATAGGTCTTATTTACAAAAAAAAAAGATGTCAGTGATGGTGAGGAATGCCACCACCCGGTAAATATTCAGAGGAAGCAAAGTCAGTCTGGTGAATAGACATCTGTACTCTCAAGTTTACTGAAGCACTAGTTATAAAAGCCAAAACATGAATCAATAGAGATGTCCATTAGCAAATGAATGGACAAAGAATATGTGGCATATATAGTATATATGCAATGGAATATCATGTAGCAATTAAAAGGATGAAATCCTCTCATGTGGAACTCTTGTAATCCACAAACGAGCCCCCAAACTCAAGTTCAAAAAATGAGGCAAAAACATATTTTAAAAAGCAGCGCTGATTTATTTTATCCTGGCCTAGTGACACAATGTACTTGGAGATTGCAAAAGCTGTGTGTGTCCTTTCCTCCACACTTGCTGCCCCTCCAGTACCTATCACAGCTCACAAAGTAAAGGTCATGGGCGTGGATCAGTAAATGAGAAAGTCCTTAATCCGCTAAAGAATGAAGAAGACCTTTGTTTCCCTTATGACAGGACAGAGAAGGAATTTACAATTCTTTACAGAAGAGAGCATAGATTAACATATCAATTAGGTCACCCAGAGGGAGAAGGGAGAAGGGGTAAGGGAAACATATATACAGTATGGCCATGTTACAGGTATTTTGGTGTAATGCAAATAAAACGAAGCTCTTTTTTTTAGTGTACAACAGGAACCACATGGATGAATCTGGGGGATCCTATGTCAAGTGAAATATGCTAGATACAAAATGAAAAATATATTCTGCACGATCTCTCACTTGTGGAACATGGAAAAGTTGGTGTCATAGAGATGAGAGTAGAATAGTGGTTATAAGAAGCTGGAGAGGGTAAGGAAATGGTATGGGGGAAAAGTTTGTCAACAAGTACAATTTTACAGTGAGAGCTGTAGGATCAGATTAGCTGGATGTAGGCAGGGATAATAGAGGGCCCTTGTGCTCCCACTCAGATACTTTTAGCTAAGTCTAACAGAGGGATTAAAGCCACTGTGAGAGATATGGGTCCCTGGAGACGTAGTGGGAGAGGATCGAACATCAGGAGATAACTGCGACACAGAGGGATTAGAGCTGCTGGGAGAGTTATGGGTCCTGGAAGGTGGAGAGGAAGATGATTGCACAGCAGGAGGTATCTGTGATGGAGAGGGATTAGAACTGCTGAGAGAATCAGGCATAGGGGGAGGGGAGAGTGGTCCGGCTGGAGGTAACAGAAGGGAACGAGTTTGGTGGTAGGCAGGCAGTGGCCAGGAAAACACTGGAGGGCAGGATGGAAAAGTTTGCAGCGCAGTAGACTTAGCTAAAAGTATCTGAGTGGGAGCACAAGACTTAATGAGAGATGGGCATGTTCTCAGAATAAGAAAGGCTTGGACATAAGGGAGTTCTAATAACTTGTTGCCAGCTTGACAAAAATGATACAAGTTCCTGAGAATGCAGGGGTCAAATGTTCCTTGTTTGGGCCAAGGCTTGCCAATAAGCGGGTAGGTTGGCGAGACCTCCTGGCAATAAAAAGTTAGTTGTTTAGTTTTTATGGTACCTTTAATTTTTAGAGTACGTAAATTGGAAATTAGGCATTGTAAAGGCATCCTTTGGGAGTTAGAAAATACGTTCCCCATGACTGATTCAGGCAAGAAAAAAACCGGAGGTTGACTTCCGGAAGAACATGGCGGACACATAACAGCAGCTACAGAGGCTCTCTGAAAGACTCGGCTCAGAAGTCAGGAATGGTGCGGAGTAAGGTGACATAAGCCGGTGGAGATATGCTCTGCTGACCCAGGAACAAACTGGGCTGAGAGAAACCAACTTGGAATGCAGTCCTAGTGCTAGAACAGGAACAGAAAAGCCTCAGTGTGGAGGCTGGAGCCCACGCCATTGGAAGCCGTGATTTGGGTTTCCCGCCGCTCAGCAGGAAGCTCTGAGAACGGGAATCTGCAAACGGAGACGAAAACAGGACGGGCAGGGAGGCGTGCACTGACTTGTGGTGAGGTGCGTGAGAGAAACTGACACTCTACCACAGTTTGATTCCAGCGGAGGACATTCTGGGACTGGGCAGACTTGTGGGAGCAGGGCGCGGTGGTGACTTCAGCCACATATCCCCCTCTCAGGCGGGATTGGTGAGAAGTGCCTAGCCTACGTGATGCTGCTGGCAGACCCAGTAGGCTAGCCCAACCCAGATCCCAGAGCCTGAGGGTGGCCTGGAGGGGTGGGCCCCGCGTAGGCTGCCTGGTCTGGAACTTCCTGGTGTGCTGTGGTGGGCGGGAACACCTAACCGGCGCAATTCGATCAGGCTGTGGCTGACAGGGAGGAAACCTGGGCCTCCTATATAAGCTTGCATATATAAGGAACAAAGAATATGGGAAGAGGCAGCAACAAGAAAGGCTCCTCGGCCCCCAATCCTGAGAAACAGGTAATAGTAGACACCACACCAATAGACATGAAGCGACATCTAGAAAGCCTCATAGATCAGTTCAGGAATGAAGTTATCAATGACCTGAAGCTAGAAGTAAGCAGAATAGTTAGAGAAAAGCTAAGTACCACCCAAGAAACAACAGATGGAGGAATAGAAGAACAGAAAAAGAGGGGAGAATTGTTTGATGGAGAAAATAGAGAAAGCATAGAATATGTGAAGCAGGTTCAAAGGGAATACCAGGAAACTAAAAAGTATGTCGAAAACTGGCATACCAGCTTGAAAGAAACTAAGGACAGACTATCTGAACTGGAGGGCAGATTTGTAATATGGGAGAAAGAAATGAAAAACTTCTTAAAAATAACAAAGAAACAAACAGCAATAATACAAAGACAAGAAGATGATAAGAGGATCCATAACTTAAGAATTAAGAACATAAAAGAAGAAGTAGGGACACAAACAAATGCACTACAAAAGCTACTCACAGAAATAATCCAGGAGAATTTTCCTAATTTAGCAAAAGGTAAAGATACTCAGATGTATGAGGCATACAGGAGCCCAGCTACCTACAACCCAAACAGAGCTAAACCCAGGCATATAATAATCAAAATTCCAGAAATTCAGTACAAGAACAGAATATTAAAAGCTGTCAGAGACAAGAAACAGACCACTTACAAGGGAGCACCCATCAGAATTACAGCAGATTTCTCTGCACAAACCATCAAATCACGAAGAGCGTGGGGGGAAATAATTCAAGCTTTGAAAGATAATAATCTCCAGCCAAGATTGAGATATCCTGCACAACTGTCCCTGGAAATTGATGGAAAAACACGGTGCTTCCAGGATAAAGAGGAACTGGGGGGAGTTTGCAACCACCAGTCAACTCTACAGAGAGTATTGCAGGATATTCTAAAAAAAGAAAAATACAAAGAATCCAGAAATAGTGGTGGGGAGGCCATAACGAATGGAGCAGAGAACAAAATGAAGAAGACAAACTGACAGCTAATGACCGAAAAAGAGCTCAACAGAAATGAGACAGAGAAGATTGGATGATAGGAACAGCTATTTTGGAGAAAATGACATCTTAATAGGTAATACTGATTTAGTATCATCTTGTTTTGAAGTCTCATCAAGCTTTTGTTCTTCTGTCTCCATTGGTCTAAACAGGTTGTATCTTATTGGATTTTATTATGTCTGATAGTATAAGCAAAAACTTTTAAAGACAAAGAGATTATACAGAAACCATTGTTCATTTTCTGTTAGTGGATTCTAAACACCCTGTAATGCTGTCATTCTCTTAAATGGTTTTACATTGTTTTGATATATTTAAAGCTACAGTATACGAAGTTGTACTCAAGGATTTCAAGGAAAGAGACAATATGGTAACTACTTTTATGTCGGGATTATCTTGTGGTGAAGCACTATTCTGCTTAAATGGTTATGTTTTGATCTGCGCTGTTTTGCTGTTATTCCCTCTTTTTTCTCAATCTCCACTCCATTATATACTTTTTTATTTTTATCCTTTTTATTAAGGGAAAAATAAATAAAAATAGCAGGATATATTATAGTAACCCACTTTGACTTTCCATTATCTTGATTTAAAGCCCTGTATTACTCTCACCATCTTGTTTTTGACTGATGTCCCCCTATTCTCTTTTGCTGGATAGTACCAGGTTGGAAAGTTTAAGCAACAGTTGTGAAGATAGTGAGGTTCATTATGATGCCCATTCTTGATGACTTTTATCTACTTTTGTAGACCTACAATGCCTCCAAAGTTTTAGTTTTGTCAGTTTTGTTCTTTACTGTTTTGTTCAATTTTATTATATCTGATGATATGGGCAATTCTATTAGAAATAGCGGGAGGCATTATGGTAACCATTATTGATCACCTTGTATTATGCTTTTACATTATCTATTATGTCAACCCTTTTGATTTGACTGACTCTGTTCTATTATGTTACATTTGGTTTTACTCTCTTCCAAAAAAGTAATAAGAACCGTGGGAGCAATAAAACCCAAAATGTGTAATAGTCATTGTACAAAAGAGAGGAAAAGAAAGTGCTCTAAATGATATAACTGCATGTATATTTAAGTGTATAAGATAGAAAATGATATCACTGAGTTTTATTGGATCATTGAACAGAACTGTTCGCAGTATCATTGTTGGAATGTACACTTTACAAGCTTTAATTTTGTGACTTGAACAATTATTTCTAAGATGTCAGTATGTCATCCATTAACTAGTGATTTCCTACTGTTTATTTTTTTCTGTAAATCTGTATAACTTGTACCCTTTCTCTGGTTTTTTTTCTCCTTAAATAAAATTAAAAAAAAACAAAAAACAAAACTGGAGGTCCAGAACAAGTCGTCACTTATTTGTGGCATCACGCGGCGGCTACGGTTCCAAAAACTCGTATATTTCAGTTGTCACTGAGAGTGACGAAACGGAGACGTGTTCCAAAAACTCGTATATTTCAGTCGTCACTGAGAGTGATGAAACGGAGTGCGAACGGAGACGAAAACAGGACGGCAGGGAGGCGTGCACTGACTTGTGGTGAGGTGCGTGAGAGAAACTGACACTCTACCACAGTTTGATTCCAGCGGAGGACATTCTGGGACTGGGCAGACTTGCGGGAGCAGGGTGCGGTGGTGACTTCAGCCACATATCCCCCTCTCAGGCGCAAGGCTTTAAGGGAAGTGAGGCATTCTTTCAGTGTGGGCGGTCCCAAAAATCTCTGCTTTGGGCTATCCGAACCCAAAGAATGTGAGAGATTTTGTGGACACAGGTTTGCCCAGAAAGAACCCTGCCCTTGGCGGTCCTAAGCACGTGAGAATGCACAGACCCACGCAGACGGGGAGAACAGTTGACTGGGGCTGCCCAGTACCAAAAGTTCCCCGGGGAGTGCTCACCTGAAATCAATCTGGCCGATGCTGAGTGCAGGTGGCTGGTGACAGGGACGTCTCCAGAGGAGATGAAAGGAAAAAAGGGAGAGGAAAAAGCTCGGGAATAATCCAGGATGTTATCTGGTTATCGGCTAGGGGACTCAACTGGGTGTGTGTCCCAGGAGTCAATCGCCTGCCGATAGAGTCACGGCACCAAATGCTAGGGTTATTTCCAAAAGACAAAAAATATTTTCAAAAGATGAGAAGTATAAAATAAAAAGTGGCCTTTATTCTGAGAACACGGAGAGAGATGACCGGCACCCCCACCGCTGGCGTCCGGCGATCTCTCCGGTGGACACGTGGCGTGGGGGCCTGTAAATAGCCTCGGTTTGGGGTGGAACCTAAGGCGGGCATTAGGGATGTACTGGTAGCCCATTGGTCCTAGGTTTGGCGCCATATGTAAATTTTCAGGGGCGGGAAGATGGCCTCACAGGTAACTTCCTAGGGGCAGGGGAGATGGGGGCTTCCTGCTTCCGGTTGAGTCTTTCCTGGCTACAGAGTCCTGTCTGGGCCAAAACCCTTCAGGCATGACCCACCACCAGCTTCCAGGGAAGTCTTAATAGATACACTTCTTTGATTTTATGTTTTCCTCTCCTGAACAATTCTAAGTCTCATCCCTGCCTGTCTTCTACCCCAACCAGGCTGGTAGTGCTTTACTGGTAGAACCAATATTTTGTGCTAGTCCAGAGCCAGGTTTGCACATGATAGGTAGTCATTCCTTATTTGAAAAATTTCAGTCTCCCCTGCCTGGGCATGGTGGCTTATACCTATAATCCCAGCATTTGGAAGGCTGAAGCAGGAGGATTGTTGTGAGTTCTAGAGTAGTCTGGACTGCAAAGTGAGGTCAAGGGCAGCCTGAACTGCAAATGGGTTCCTGAGGGATGTGTGTTGAGACCTATGACATTAAACCCATGATTCACCTGGAGAAAGAGGATGTGTAGCACAAATGCTTCTTCTCTGCTAACACAAACCTCTTTCTTTTTGAAGAGAGTTCTAGTAAACTTGTTTCTATTATTTCTAGGTTTTGAAGTTATGAAGTGCTTATCATGTACCAGACTAAAGTTCATTAGTTGTTTTCATCATTATAAAAACCAATTGAGGGCTGGGGATTTAGCTCAGCGGCATAAGCGCCTGCCTTGCAAGCAGGCAGTCGTGAGTTTGATCCCTGGTACCGATAAAAATGAAAAAGACCAAAAAAAAAAAAAAACCAAAAAAAAAACAAAACAAAAACAAAAACAAAAAAAACCAATTGAGGTGACAGTGCTGTGTTCATAAAGAACAGAATAACAGAATAGTTAAATATCTGCCAATCAACATAATCACTATTTCTCAGGGCTGAGACTTAGCTGAAAGCTCCCTGTCCTAAAGTTCTAAGATATATTATTTTATGGGTTTAATAATGATATTGATAAGATATTATGAACTTTGAGTCAAGGATTTTGCACTCTGGTCCAACACACCTATAGAAATTAGATGGTGTCTAAATGCAGTCTGAAGATGGTATGCCAAGTTAACTCCACTGTATTTCCTGATCATGACACATGATTCTCCACACTCATTCTATGCTACTGTTGTAAAGGATTTGTTGGCTACCATTTCCCTGGTTTCCATTCCAAAAGTCTTGATACAGGATAAATTTTTTCTTTTTTAAGTATTACAAGTTTAATACTTGCAAGCAAGACAAATGTTTCACTTTAGTAAAATTTTATTTTGTATTTTAAAAAATATTGACACCTCTTATTGCTAAGCCACTAACTTTCCAGGCAGGGTTTGAACTTGCAACTTCTTGCCTCAGCCTACCAGCATGGTGGGATCACCAGTGTGCAGCATAATACCTGATTTCATCACCAGTTTTGGAGCCAGACTAAAATGTCTGAGAATATTCTAATGCACCAGCCAGTATCTTCCCAAATTATGTCTTCTAAGCTAAAATTCCCATATGCTTTTCAGAGAAAAAGTAGTTTGCATTTTTGGAAAGGTACTGGACACTGTAACCCAGTCCTATAAATATTTGTCTTTTTGAATACTGTTCAGAGCAAATAGTACTATGATTCAGTTCTTGAAGGTAAAACTTGTTTTCCTTGCCCTATGAAAGAACAAGTTGTCCCAGTTTTCAGCAAAAAGCTTATGTGACATGATCAGGAAATGTAATGAATATTTAACTTTTAAAAAATGTATTACAGTAAAAGACACATTGCACTTTACCCCAGAGACGTCAGGGGCTGTTGGGATCATCAGTTATCCCTCTTGCTTCACCCCAGAGACATTGCAGGGTGGTGGGAATGTTGGTCACCCCTCCTCTTTCACCTTGGAGACTTCTGCAGCCAGCAGGATCCTTGGTTGCCATTCCTCTTTCACCCTGGAAACCTCTAGGGCCAGCAAGATTGTCACTCACCACCCTCCCTCAACCCAGAGACTTCAACAACCCATCAGCAGCCCCTTCCAACACCTGAAAAGCCCTCGTGAGCTGGTGGAAGCCTCAGCCCCCCTTCACTCACACAGAGGACCTCAGTGGACCTGCAACAGTGTGGTGAATTTCCTCCTCCAATAGAGGATCTCAGTGGGTAAACAGAAGCAGCAGCAAACCTTCCCCTCCAGCTGTAGGACCTTCCCCTACAGCTGCAAGTTCAGAAAGCGTGTGGGTGAGTCCTTCTTTCATACAGGCAACACCAGGTGGGTTGAGAAGAATGCCAAGAGGCCCTCTTCAACCAAGAGGAACTTGAAAAGGGCCTAGGAGATGCCCAATGACAGAGTAGGGTCCCAGCTGAGGCACACATGACAGCCAGATAGATGACAGCCTAAAACAGCCTCAAGTCATAGTAAAAATAGGAGCTAAGGGTTGGTGGCATAAATACTCCTAGGCTAGTCAGCCTAGGAAGAATATAGGACTCATCCAACAGGCCTGCAGGAGGAATTCAGGTAACTGGTCCTTCCTCTTCATTGTGGGACCCAGCAGTTGGACAAACATCAGCCATACAGTAGGATCCTAAAACACACACGATGGACAGTTGAGATTAGTGGGATTGAAGAGACAAAAGTATTAACCCAAGAGGTGAAAATGACAAAGTGAAAAAACAATATTCAATTTCAAACATTCAGTCCATTAGGAACAAGTACAAGAGACGTTGAAACAGAGGACATTAGAAGTCAGGCACCGAAAATTTTTGAAAAGATAGCAAGTGAAATAAAGAAAGAAATCCAAGAGGCCATAAAGGAACTCAGGTAAGAAATAATCTCTCAGGTAAAGAAACAAGTGACAACCTTAATAAAGCAATTGCTCAGCATAGCTAGAGAAGGCATAGATTAAAAAGTACAGGAGCATGGGAAAATGATGCAACTCTTGAATGAACAATATAGGAAAAAAACAGAAGGCATGAAACAAATTCAAAGAGATATGCAGGAAATAAAAACTTCCACTGAAAGCTGGAAAAAACTGTTTGAATGAAGGTGAGGATAGATGTTTGGATCTTTTTTTTTTAATTTAAGAGGAAAAAGAGTAAAACACAAAACAAAACAAAGCGGTGTAAGGGTACACGTAATACAGAACTACAAAAAAAAAATAACAGTAAGAAATCACCTGTTAGTAGATTACATATTATCATCTTGAAAATAGTTGCTCAAATCACAGTATCAAAGAATACAAGGTGGACATTCAAACAGGGAGACTGCAAACAGCTGTGTTCAATGATCCCAAAACATTGATATAGTCAGCTATTTAACACCCCTAAACACACTTGCTGTTATATCCGTTAGAGCTCTTTTTCTTTTTTTTTTCTTTTTTCCCCTCTCTTTTTTACAACAAAATTTACACATTTTGGATTTTATTACTCCTTAGTGCTTATTACTTTGGGGGGGGGGGAGAATACAGTCAAATATGGCAAAACAAAGCTGTCAGTCAAAACCAAGGATAGACATAGCGCATGGTGTAGAACAGAGTACAAGGTTATCAACAATGTTATCAACGTTGTCTCTTGTTTCCTTAAAAAGAATTGTCTATCTCAGTAGATATTATAAAGTTGGACAAAACAGTAGAGAACAAGACCAATAAAACTTAGGCATTGTAAACATTACAGGACTTCCAAAGAAGACAATAGTCAAACCAGAATGGGTATCTTAGTGAATCTTATTGCCTTCAAAGTAGTTGCCTATGTCTCCAAACTTGATACTATCATATAGAATGGAACAGAGTCTAATCAGTCAAAACAAGATCATGGGAGTATTACAGGACTTCAAAACAAGTTAATAGGAAATCAAAAAGAGTTACTGTTTATATATCCTAATTTTTTAAATTTTTTCTTTAATTAAGACAAACATAAGAAATGACTAAATTTTTTTTAAAAGAATAAGGGGGAGATTGAGATAAAACAGGACATAACAATATAACAATAGAGGTCAAAGCATGACTGTTTCAGCAACCTAGTACTTCACCACCATATAACCCGACTTAATAGTAGTTACCATAGTGTCTGTCTTTTTCCTTGAAATATTTGGATAAAACTTCATATACTCTATCTTCAAATATTTCCATATCAAGAAGCCCAGAATAAAGCCTTTCTAATTAATGAGTGAAAACTTTATAAGGCTTCAAGGCCACCTAATGGGGAATCATGATTACCACATATTTTTATATATTTGAATCATTACTTACATTAGGGAAACTATTCGGTATTCATACATGCGAGATTGATTTATTTCACTTATGAGTATGGTCTCAAGCTTCGCCCATTTATTGATAAATATCTCAATGTGATCCTTCTTTATAGCTGAATAATACTCCATTGTATAGAAATACCACAACTTTTTTATCCATTCCTCAGTTGATGGACACTTGGGTTGTTTCCAAGATCTGGCGATTACAAATTGTGCTGCTATAAACATAGGTGCACATATATCACTGTGGTATGATGCTTTCAGTTCTTCTGGGAATATGCCTAGAAGTGGAATAGCTGGAATAAATGGGAATTCCAGTCCCAACTTTTTGAGAAATCTCCAGACAGATCTCCACAAAGGCTGTACCAGTCTACACTCCACCAGCAGTGCAGGAGAGTTCCCTTTTCCCCACAGCCTCTCCAGCATTTGTTGTTGGTTTTCTTGATCCTGGCCATTCTTTCAGGAGTGAGATGGTATCTCAGTGTGGTTTTAATTTGCATTTCTCTAATGACCAATGATGATGAGCATGTTTTCATGTATTTATTTGCCATTTGCATTTCTTCATCTGAGAGTTGCGTATTCATCTCAGATGCCCATTTTTGGATTGGATCTTTGAATTTTGGAGGTCTGAGTTTCTTTAATTCTTTATATGTTTTAGACAAAAGGCCCTTGTCTGAGAGAGAGTTCACTAAAATCTTTTCCCAGTTTGTGGGTTTTCTTTTCACTATGCTGGAGATTTCTTTTGACATGCAGAAACTTTTTAATAAGAAGTGGTCCCAGTTATTGATTCTGGGAAGTATTTCCAGTGCAGTTTGAGTCTTGTTCATGAATTCTTTACCTACTCTTATGTCTCCAAGATTTCTACCTACTTTGTCTTCCAATAGATTTAGTGTTTCTGTTTTAATATTCAGATCTTTGACCCATTTAGATTTTAATTTAGTACATGGTGATAGACATGGGTCTAGCTTTAGTTTTCGGCATATGGAGAGCCAGTTTTTCCAGCACCATTTATTAAAGAGACTGTCGTTCTTCCAGTGAACCTGCTTGGCTCCTTTATCAAAGATAAGGTGGTTGAGTGTGTTTGTAGTTGTGGTTGTATCTTCTAATCTATTCCACTGATCTTTGGCTCTGTTTTGATTCCCATACCATGTTGATTTTACTACTGTTGCTTTGTAGTATAACTTCAACTCAGGGATTGTGATGCCTCCTGCTTTGTCTTTGCTGCTTAGAATTGCCTTTGCGATTCTAGGTCTCTTCTGGTTCCAGATGAAATTTAGGAGTGATTTCTCTAGATCTATAAGGTATGTTGATGGTATTTCTATTGAGATTGCATTGAATCTGTATAAGAGTTTTGGGAGAATGGCCATTTTCACAATGTTTGTTCTTCCTATCCATGAGCAAGGCATGTCTTTCCATTTTCTGAGATCATCTTCAATTTCCTTTTTCAGTGTATTATAATTTTCACTGTATAGGTCTTTCACTTCTTTCGTAAGAGTAATTCCTAAATATTTCATTTTTTTGCTTGCTAATGTGAATAGTCCAGTTTCTCTTATTTCCCTCTCTGTGATTTTGTTGTTTGTGTATAGGAATGCTATTGATTTCTGAGTATTGATTTTGTATCCAGCCACATTACTGAATTTATTTATTGTATCTAAGAGTATTTCAATGGAGCTTAGGGGGTCTTCTATGTAGAGTATCATGTCATCTGCAAACAATGATAATTTAACTTCTTCTTTTCCTATCTTTACCCCTTTTATTTCTCTTTCTTGCCTAATTGCTCTGGCTAGTACTTCCAGTACTCTATTAAATAGGAGTGGTGATAAAGGACATCCTTGTCTTGTGCCCGATTTTAAAGTAAAGGCTTTCAATTTTTGGCCATTTAGTATGATGCTGGCTGTTGGTTTGTCATAAATGGCCTTTAGTATATTGAGGTAAAGACCATCTATTCCAATTTTCTGTAAAGTTCTTATCATGAATAAGTGTTGGACCTTATCGAAGGCTTTTTCTGCATCTATAAAATGATGATGTGATTCTTATTTTTGGCTTTATTGATATGGTGGATTACATTTATTGATTTGCGTATGTTGAACCATCCTTGCATTCCTGGGATGAATCCCACTTGGTCATGGTGTATAATCTTCTTGATGATTTGCTGGATCCTATTTGCCAATATTTTATTGAGGATTTTTGCATCTGTGTTCATTAGGGAGATCGGTCTATAGTTCTCTTTTATAGTTGGGTCTTTCTCAGGTTTTGGTACTAGAGTAATATTTGCTTCCAGGAATGACTTAGGAAGGATTGCTTCCCTTTCAATTTCATTGAATAGTTTGAGGAGTGTTGGCATTAGGTCTTCTTTATATTTCTTGTAGAATTCTGCAGTGAATCCATCTGGGCCTGGGCTCTTCTTGGTGGGTAAGGAATTAATTACATTTTCAATTTCATTAGCAGAGATTGGGTTATTCAACAGTTTTATATCCTCTTGATCTAGCTTTGGTACTTCATATGCTTCTAAGAATCTGTCTATTTCTTCTGTGTTATCAAACTTTTGAGAGTAGAGGTTTTCGAAATAGGTGTTGATGATCCTCTGTTTTTCTATTGAGTCTGTAGTGACTTCACCTTTTTCATTTCTTATTGCATGAATTTGAGCTTTTTCTTCCCTTTTTTAAATAAGGTTGTCTAGGGGCTTATCGATTTTATTTGTTCTTTCAAAGAACCAATTCTTTGATTCGTTGATTCTTTGGATTGTTTTCTTAGTCTCTATTGCATTGATTTCTGCTCTGATTTTTATAATTTCCTCTCTTCTTTTGGCTTTGGGCTTGACTTTCTCTTCTTTTTCTAGCTGTTTGAGGTGTAGCATCAAGTTATTTATTTGTATTCGTTCTGTTTTCCTGATGTGGGAACTCAGTGCAATAAATTTTCCTCTCAGAACGGCTTTCATTGCATCCCACAGATTCCAGTAAGTTGTATCTGCATTTTCATTTTCTTTTAGGTATTGTTTGATTTCTTCTTTAATTTCTTCTGTGACCCACTGATTACTCAAGAGTGTGTTATTCCGTTTCCATGTGTTTGTGGAATTTTTGCAGTATCTTTTATCATTAATTTCTAATTTCAGAGCGCTATGATCCGATAATATGCAAGGGATGATTTCAACTCTTTTGCATTTGCTTAAATATGTTCTATGAGCTAATATATGGTCTATTTTAGAAAATGATCCATGTACTGCTGAGAAGAATGTGTATTCTGATGTTGTTGGGTGGAACATTCTGTATATGTCTATCAAACCCATTTGTAAACTTTTGTTTTAATGGGTCTCAAAATTGTGACAGATTTTTGGTAAAGTTGTTTCCATTAAAAAGTGATTTTAAAAACTAATAACTTAAAAACTGCCACACACACACAAAAAATGGTCCACAAAACATTCTCCTTTCCTTCTGAAGGTTTTACGATGCATTGTTATCATTAACCAGTCTTTCACTATTAAACTTACAGGGGCATAGCCAGCACTGATCTGGCCAGGATGGTTCAGGATCATCACCTGAACAGTGAAACCAGCTGCTTCCATCGGTGGGTCGTTTTTGCTGTCTCCAGCAACATTGCCACGGCGAACATCTTTGACAGAAACGTTCTTGACGTTGAAGCCCACATTGTCTCCTGGAAGAGCTTCATTCAAAGCTTCATGGTGCATTTCAAGAGACTTTACTTCAGTTGTCACATTGACTGGAGCAAAGGTGACCACCATGCCAGGTTTGAGAACACCAGTCTCCTCTCGGCCCACAGAGACAGTACCAGTACCACCAATTTTGTAGACATCCTGGAAGGGCAGCCTCAAAGGCTTGTCAGTTGGGTGAGTGGGTGGAAGGATGCAATCCAAAGCTTCAAGCAGTGTAGTTCCACTAGCATTGCCATCTTTACGAGTGACCTTCCATCCTTTGAACCAAGGCATATTAGCACTTGGCTCCAACATGTTGTCACCATTCCAACCAGAAATTGGCACAAAAGCTACAGTGTCAGGGTTGTAGCCAATTTTCTTAATGTAGGTGCTGACTTCCTTAACAATTTCCTCGTATCTCTTCTGGCTGTAGGGTGGCTCAGTGGAATCCATTTTGTTAACACCGACAATTAGTTGTTTCACACCCAGGGTGTAAGCCAGAAGGGCATGCTCACGGGTCTGTCCATTCTTGGAGGTACCAGCTTCGAATTCACCAACACCAGCAGCAACAATCAGGACAGCACAGTCAGCCTGGGATGTGCCTGTAATCATGTTTTTGATAAAGTCTCTGTGTCCAGGTGCATCAATGATAGTCACGTAGTACTTGCTGGTCTCAAATTTCCACAAGGAGATGTCAATGGTGATACCACGCTCACGCTCGGCTTTCAGTTTATCCAAGACCCAGGCATATTTGAAGGAACCCTTTCCCATCTCAGCAGCCTCCTTCTCAAATTTCTCAATGGTTCTTTTGTCGATGCCACCACATTTGTAGATCAGATGGCCCGTAGTGGTGGACTTGCCGGAATCCACGTGTCCAGTGACGAAGATATTAATATGAGTCTTTTCCTTCCCCATGTTGCCTTTGATTTAGTGGTGGTTTTCACTACACCTGTGCTCTCGCGGCAAACCCGTTGCGAAAAAGCAGACTTTTGGATCTTGAAGACAGGATCACAGCTATCAATCATAAAGAGAAAGAACTTTTCCCTTTTAAAAAAATTTTTGTTTAAAGACTAAACAAAACAGAAAATGGGTAGAAATAATAATACTTTCAAAGAAAAAATAAACAGTAAGAAATCATTAGTTGATGATTACATATTGTCCTCCTACAAATAGTTGTTCAAGATACAAAAGTGAAACATACAAAGTGGGGATTCAAACAGTGAGACTGCAAACAGTTCTGTTCAACTACCCAACAACAACTTAGTAATATAGTTATCAGTCCTATACACTTAAACATACATAATGACTATCCATATCTTCATTTATGTTGAGATTAAACAAACCGTAGCAGGCTAAAATCACTCTGAACAAAGAATAATAGTATTGCTGGATTTCACATCATGACACTCCAGGATCAACACTGGGTAGTATAGTGTCTCTTTTTCTTCAAAGTATTTATTCATTTCAAATGAGATCCATTCTCATAAACTGTTTGTAGGTTCTATTCATGCATGAGTCTTAGCATGTATTTCCCAGAACAATAACAGAAAAAAAACACCAGACATGGCAAGCAATTAAACAAAGGGGTGATAGGAAACTAAAACAGGAAAGTAACATGACAAAGTTAACCCACTATGTATCAGTTAGATCAATCAATATAAATGGCCTCAATTCACCTATTGAAAGAAATAGGTGGAGAGAATGATAAAGAAACAGAATCCAACAATATGCTGTATAGAGGAAATACATCTGACTCAAAAGAAAACTCATAGACTAAAAGTCAAAGGATGGAAAACAATATTCCATGGAACAGGCACTCAGATAAAAACAGGGGTAGCTATTCTGTTTGCCGACAATTTAAACTTCAAACCAAAAATGATCAAAAGACATAAAAAAAAGGTCACTACATACTTGTTAGGGGAAAAATTGAAGAGGAAGAGCTAATAATCATAAACACATATGCACCAAATACAGGAGAACCCAACTATACAATACAAATATTAATAGACATGCAAACACCAAATATGCAATGCCACAAGTGTAACAGGGGACCTTAATATTCTATTGTCACAAAGAGATAAATCATATAGACACAAAATTTGCAAAGAAATAGCGGAACTGAATCAAACTTGTGACCAAATGGATTTAGTAGACATTTATAGGGTGTTCCACCCAACAACATCAGACTACACATTCTTCTCAGCTGCACACAGGACATTCTCCAAAATAGATCATATATTAACCCATTAAAAATTCTTAAGTAAATGTAAAAGGATTGAAATTATCCCATGCATATTATCTGACCATAGTGAGGGAAACTGAAATTAATGGCAAAAGAAATTATAAAACCTGCATAAATACATGGAAATTAAATAACAACCTCCTAAACAATCAGTGGGTTACAGGTGAAATTAAAGAAGAAATTAAGAAATATCTACAATTCAATGAAAATGCATATACAACATACCAAAACCTGTAGGAAGCAATGAAAGTGGTCCTAAGAGGAAAATATATAGTAATAAATTGTCATATCAAGAAAAGAGACTGAGTGAAAATAAACAATCTAATGCTTCTCTCACATTCTAGAAAAAGAAGAGCAAGTAAAACCCAAAGCTCACAGAAGACAGGAGATTATAAAGATCAGAACAGAAATTTATGCAACTGAGACTACAAATACAAAGAATTAATGCATCAAAAAGCTGGGTTTTTGAGAGAAGAAACAAAACTGATAAGCCTCTAGTGAACTTTATTAAGAAAAAGAAAGAAAAAACTCAAATTCACACAATAAGGCATGAAAAGAGAGAAATTAGTACAGATCCTATAGAAATTCACACGATCATGAATACCTACTTTGAAAATTTTTACTTAAATAACATGGAAAACAGAAAGGAAATGGACAGATTCCTAAAAACATATGAACTACAAAATCTGAATCAAGAAAATATAACAATTTTGAATAACCCAATGTCAGTTATTGAAATTGAAAATGTGATTAAAAACTTACAATAAAGAAACAACCAGGTCCTTTCATGGCTGAATTGTACAAGAAACTTAGAGAAGATTTAATGCCAATACTCCTCAAACTTTTTAAAAAATTTTATTTAAGGTGAAAAAGAAAAAAAAAGCAGAAAAAGGGTACAAGTTATACAGAATTTCAGAAAAAAAATACAGTAGGAAATCACTAGTTAATGGATTACATATTGTCATCTTAGAAATATTTGTTCAAGTTACAAAATTAAAACTTATATAGTGGACATTCAAACAGTGAGACCAAACAGTTCTGTTCAATGATCCAACAAAACTCAGTAATATCATTGTGTATCTTATACACTTAAATATACATGTAGTTATATCATTTAGAGCACTTTCTTTTCCTCTCTTTTGTACAATGACTACTACACATTTGGGTTTTATTGCTCCCACAGTTCTTATTACTTTTTTTGGAAGAGAGTAAAACCAAATGTGACATAACAGAACAGAGTTGGTCAAATCAAAAGGGTGGACATAACATAATGTAAAAACATAATACAAGGTGATTAACAATGGTTACCATAATGCCTCCCGCTATCTCAAATAGAATTGCCTATATCATCAGTTATAATAAAATTGAACAAAACAGTAAAGAACAAAACCAACAAAACCAAAACATTGGAGACATTACAGGTCTTCAAAAGTAGATAAGAGTCAACCAGAATGGGCGTCATAATGAATCCCACTATCTTCACAACTGTTGCCTATACTTTCGAACCTGGTACTATCAAGTAAAACAGAATAGAGGAACATCAGTCAAAACAAGATGGTCAGAGCAATACAGGGCTTCAAATCAAGTTAATAGTAAATCAAAGTGGGTTACTATAATATATCCTACTATTTTTTAAACTTATTTTTCCCTTAATTAAAAGGATAAAAATAAAAAGTAAGTAATAAAAAGGAGACTGAGATAAAAGAGGGCATAACAACAAAACAGCGCAGAAAAAAACATAACCATTTAAGCAAAATAGTGTTCTACCACAAGACATCCAGACATAAAAGTAGTTACCATATTGTCTCTTTCCTTGAAATCTTTGAGTATAACTTCGTATACTGTAGCATCAAATATATCAAAACAATGTAAAACTGTTCAAGAGAATGACAGTATTACAGGGTATTTAGAATCAACTAACAGAAAATGAACAGTGGTTTCTGTATAATCTCCTTGTCTATAAAAGTTTTTGTTTATACTATGACATATAATAAAATCCAATAAGATAAAACATGTTAAGACCTATGGAGACAGAAGAACAAAAGCTTGATGGGACTTCAAAACTAGATGATATTAAATCAGCATTGCCTATTATGACATTGTTTTCTCCAAAATAGCTGTTTTTATCATCGAATCTTCTCTGCCTCATTTCTGTTGAGCTCTTTTTCTGTCATTAGTGGTCAGTTTGTCTTCATTTTGTTTTCTGCTCCATTCATTGTGGCCTCTCTGCCACTATTTCTGGATTCTTTGTATTTTTCTTTTTTAGAGTATCCTGCAGTATTCTCTATAGGGTTGAATTGGTGGTTGCATATTCCCCTAGTTCCTCTTTATCCTGGAAGCACCTTGTTTTTCCATCAATTTCCAGTGATAGTTGTGCAAGATATATCAATCTTGGATGGAGGTTATTATCTTCTGAAGCTTGAATTATTTCCCCCCACGCTCTTCATGATTTGATGGTTTGTGCCGAGAAGTCTGCTGTAATTCTGATGGGTGTTCCCTTGTAAGTGATCTGTTTCTTGTCTCTGACAGCTTTTAATATTCTGTTTTTATATTGGATTTTTGGTATTTTGATTATTATATGCCTGGGTATAGCTCTGTTTGGGTTGTAGGTGGCTAGGGTCCTGTATGCTTCATACATCTGAGTATCTTTACCTTTTGCTAAATCAGGAAAATTCTCCCGGATTATTTCTGTGAGTAGTTTTTGTAGTTCATTTGCTTGTGTCCCTACCTCTTCTTTTATGTTCTTTATGTTCTTTTATGTTCTTTATTCTTCAGTTATAGATCCTCTTATCATCTTCTAGTCTTTGTATTATTGCTGTTTGTTTCTTTGTTATTTTTTTAAAGAAGTTTTTCATTTCATGCTCCCATATTACAAATCTGCCCTCCAGTTCAGATAATCTATCCTTAGTTTCTTTCAAGCTGTTATGCCAGTTTTCAATAGAGTTTTTAGTTTCCTGGTAATCTCTTTGAACCTGCTTCACGTATTCTATGCTTTCTCTATTTTCTCCATCAAACAATTCTCTTCTCTTTTTCTGTTTTTCCATTCCACCATCTGTTTTTTCTTGGGTGGTGCTTAGCATTTCTCTAACTATTCTGCTTATGTCTAGCTTCAGGTCATTAATAACTACATTCCTGAACTCATCTATGAGGCTCTGGAGATAGCACTTTATGTCTGTTGGTGCGGTGTCTGCTATTGCCTCTTTCTCAGGATTGGGGGCTGAGTGGCCTTTCTTGTTGCTCCCTCTTTCCATATTCTTTGTTCCTTATATATGCAAGTGTATATAGGAAGCCCAGCTGCCTTCCCTGTTGGCCACAATCTGATTGAATTGCGGCAGCTAGGTGTTCCCGCCCACCGCAGCACACCAGTGAGTTATCGGGCAGCCTATGCGGGGTCCGCCCCTCCAGGTCCCCTTCAGGCGCTGGGACCTGGTTTGTGGTAGCCTACTGGGTCTAAGCCAGCAGCATCACATAGGCTAGGCACTGCTCACCACTCCCACTTGAGAGGGGGATATTTCACTGAAGTCACTACAGCACCCTGTTCCAGCAAGTCTGCCCGGTCCCAGAATGTCCTCTGTTGGCACCTCCTAGACCGTGGGAGAGTCCCAGTTTCCCTCACTCTGGAGATCGATGCACAGCTCCCCGCCCGCCCAGCTCTTAACTCTGTTCACCGATTCCTGTTCTCAGGGCTTTTGTGCGTCTCTCCCACTCCTCAAACTTTTTAATGAAATTGAAAGGGAAGCAATCCTCCATAACTAATTCCTGGAGACAAGTATTACTCTGATACGAAAACCAGAGAAAGACTTAACCAAAGAGGAGAACTACAGGCCAGTCTCACTAATGAACATTGGTGCAAAGATCCTTAATAAAATACTGGCGAATAAGATGCTGGCAAATAATGCAATAAGTCATCAAAAAGATCATGTACCATAACTAAGTAGTCTTCATACCATGGTTGCCAGAATGATTCAACATACACATAATCAAGAACATGTACTAACTTCTCATGATGAACGTAATCATCATTTACTGAAAACATGTACTAACAAAAGAATACATCTCTGGGTCCTTAAACTGTTACGCATTAAAAGCATGATTTGTCTTTTGTTCTGAACGAGTCAAAAGAGATTCATGTTAAACACACACACACACGCATGCACACACAACACACACAGAGAAACAATTAAAAAAGCAGTTGCTTTTCACTTAGGTCTATAAGTGCCCAACATACAACCAGAAGTAGAAAAAAGCTTCATCTTGACTCTTTTCTTACTTTAAAACTTTAGATCAGATCTCTGCTCAGCTCTCTATACAGACATGTTAAGCAAACTGACAATACAAAGGTGATTAGCCCTAAATTTACATAACCTATTTTATCCCTCTTCAAGACTGAGGACAGCAAGAGATTTACAGGAACATTCTGTTGGAGACCACAATTCATAATGGCGAATTTTTCATGTTTTCCTATGGAATAAAAGGGAGGTTTGGGATTATTGGTACCATCCATCTGAGATTTCCCATTGATGCTTCTAAGGATAAGATCATCTGTGCCTTCTTGTGTCATCTGAGGATCATACTCTAGGATAAGATCCTTCTTAGCATAAAATCATCTATGCCTTCTTGAGTCATCCCAGGATTATACTCCAGGGCAAGATCCTTCTTAGCATATGATCATTTACACACTTCTGATGAACTGGAATCCTTTACTAGCCTTACCTATCACTAAATACACCTAATAAATAGTGGCTGCTTTGCGAGTAGAGAGGTCCAACCCAGCCATTGATGGGAATACTATACTTGCCTCTGGTTTTTATTTTTCTTGCCTTATTTTTAAGACAGATAATCAGGACTCTTTGCTGGGCTCCCAATAACATTCACAAGTCTGCATTTTCCTAAACCTATAATTACCCTAAATTCCAACAGAGGTTTCTCAAGACAGATTGCTCAGAGCATAACCATCATCTCATGGACACTGAACTGTCCTCTCAAGCAGTAAAAACTCTCCCAGAAACACCTTGCAAAACCAGAACTGAAAAAAGGATCAGCCAGACTCTAACCACCACATTAAATCCATAAAAGTTTGCCTCATTCTTTTTTCGAGTCTCCTCTTCATCAGAGCTGTGTTGCTTTCAGCTCTTCAAACCTCCTGTTTTCTGTTTCTTATTTTGTCTAATACAACTATCTTTATTTTACACTGTCCTAAAATGCTTTGTGATGAGAGTTAATAAACCCAATCTGAGGGATCAGTTTATTACAATTAAAAACAATGGAGCTGAGGAAGGCACTCCCTCCTACCCATTTAATTTGAAACAGCATCCTAGGGTCATTCCTCCTTTCATTGTCCTAAGAGAAGTAGAGAATCATAACAAAAACCCAGGCGGGGGGGGCCGGGATATAGCTCAATGGCATGGCACCTGCCTAGCAAGCCTGAGATCAGGAGTTTGATCCAAGGTACCAAAACCAAAACAAAAGCCAAATAATTTTTGAGCTCTGGGTGAGAGCACATGCATGTTGGATCTCCTAGCCTGAACTTTAGTTACCTTCATTCTACTCCAACCTTATTAAACATTCAGGAATAAGCTACATATCATGTATCTCATTAAGATCAGAGTGAATTCTGGGTTAGACCTTATTGTTGGAAGTCCCTGAGACAACATAGCACTCTGTCAGTCATTACTATCAATGATATCTAGAGATTCAGGGGAGGCACATGGGCTGAGGTATATATCCTTTAAATCCTGAAAGCCTAATTATTGAATATTGCTGCTGTATGCTGTGTCACCCAAGAACCACTTTTCTGTTCATTACAAATGTGGTTACCTTTACCATCAAGTGTACACTTGCAATTCATTGCTAGTAATACATAACAGCATGTATTATATCTGCTAAATTCATCATCCATTAACAAGTTGAGGTCTATCTCCTCTTCATGGGTTCTCTTGGAACCTCATCTCATGACAAAAAGCAACAGAAAATAGACAACAACTAACTCATATATTAGTTAGCATTTTGTTTTTGTTTTGCTTTGTTCTGAGACAGGATCTTGCTTATTGCCCAGTACTCCTTTAGCCTCAGTTTCTATTTTTTATTATAAAGATAGTAAAATCCAACAAAACAAGACAGAGCAAAGCCTATCAAGACAATCCAGCAAAATTGGTACAGAACCCCTGGAAATTGATGGAAAAACAAGGTGCTTCCAGGATAAAGAAGAACTAGGGGAATTTGCAACCACCAATTCCACTCTACAGAGAATACTGCAGGATAGTCTAAAAAAGGAAAATACCAAGATTCCAGAAACAGTGGCAGAAAGGCCACAATGAATGGAACAGAAAGGGAAATGAAGAAGACAAACTGACAACAAACGACAGAAAAAGAGCTCAACAGAAATGAGGCAGAGAAGATTGGATGGTAGGAACAGCTATTTTGAAGAAAACAAGACATCATAACAGCTAGTGATGATTTAGTATCATCTTGTTTTGAAGTCCCATCAAGCTTTTATTCTTCTGTCTCCATCAGTCTTAACAGGTTGTATCTTACTGGATTTTATTATATGTGATAATATAATCAAAAACTTTTATACAAAAGGAGATTATACAGAAACCATTGTTCATTTTCTGATAGTTGGTTCTAAATACCCTGTAATGCTGTCATTCTCTTGAATGGTTTTACATTGTCTCGATATGTTTGGTGCTGCAGTATACGAAGTTATATTCAAATATTTCAAGGAAAAAGACATTATGGTAACTACTTTTATGTCTGGATGTCTTGTGGTGAAACACTATTTTGCTTAAATAGTTATTCTTCGACCTGTGCTGTTTTGTTGTTATGCCCTCTTTTATCTTAGTCTCCTTTTTAAAAATTATTTACTTTTTTACTTTTTTCTTTTTAATTAAGGGAAAAGTAAAAAAATAGCAGGATACATTATAGTAACCCACTTTGATTTCCTATTAACTTGATTTAAAACCCTGCATAGCCCTCACCATCTTGCTTTGACTGATTTTCCTCTATTCTGCTTTGCTTGATAGTACCAAGTTCAAAAGTATAGGCAAAACTGTGAAGACAATAAGATTCATTATGATGCCCATTCCGGTTGACTATTATCTCCTTTTAAAGCTCTGTAATATCTCCAATGTTTTGTTTTTATTCTTTGCTGTTTTGTTCAATTTTATTATAACTTATGATATAGGCAATTCTTTTTAAAATAGCAAGAGGCAGTACGGTAACCATTGTTGATCACCTAGTAGTTTGTTTTTACATTATCTATTATGTCTATCCTTTTGATTTGACTGACTCTGTTCTGTTATGTCACATTTGGTTTTACTCTCTTCAAAAAAAAATAATAAGAACTGTGGAAGTAATAAAACCCAAAATGTGTAATTGTCATTGTACAAAAGAGAGGAAAAGAAAGTGCTCTAAACTATATAACTGCATGTATATTTAAGTGTATAAGATAGAAAATGATATCACAGAGTTTTATTGGATCATTGAACAGAACTGTTTGCAGTATCATTGTTGGAATGTCCACTCTACAAGCTTTAATTTTGTGACTTGAACAATTATTTCTAAGTTGGCAATATGTAATCCATTAACTAGTGATTTCCTACTGTTCATTTTTTTCTTCTGTAAATCTGTATAACTTGTACCCTTTCACTGTTTTTTTTTCTTTTCTCCTTAAATAAATAAAAAGCATGGGTAGCTATTCTGTTTGCAGAAAATGTGAACTTCAGATTCGAAGAGATAAAGAAGGTCACTACATACTAGTTAAGGGAAAACTTCAAGAGGAAGAGATAACAATCTTAAATATCTATGCGCCAATTACAGGAGCACCAAACTATGCAAAACAAGTATTAACAGAAATGAGAAATCAAATTAGCAATAACACAGTTATAATAGGAGACCTTAATACATCATTGACATAAAGAGACAGATCAAGTAGACAGAAAACCAGCAAAGAAACAACAGAACTGAATCACACCTGTGCACAAACAGACTTGATACATGTATACAGAGTACTCCACCCAACAACATCAGAATATACATTCTTCTCAGAAGCATATGAGACATTCTCTAAAATAGACCATGTAATCGCCCACAGAGCATGCTTAAGTAAATGCAAAAGAAGTGAAATTATCACATGCAAGTTATCAGATCATAGCACCATGAAACTAGACATTAATGATAAAAGAAACTGCAAAAACCCCACAAACACTTGGAAATTGAATAATACACTCTTGAGAAATCAGTGGGTCACAGAGGAAATTAAATAAGACATTAAACAATGCCTACAAGTAGACAAAAATACAAATACAACTTACTGGAATCTCTGGGATGCAATGAAAGCAGTCCTCAGAGGAAAATTTATTGCACTGAGTTCCCACATCAGGAAAACAGAACAAACACAAATAACCTAATGCTGAACCTGAAACATCTAGAAAAAGAAGAGCAAGTCAGGCCCAAAGCAAAAAGAAGGAAGGAAATTATAAAAATCAGAGCAGAAATTAATGCAATAGAGACTAAGAAAACAACCCAAAGAATCAATGAATCAAAGAGTTGGTTCTTTGAAAGAATAAACAAAATTGACAAGCCCCTAGCCAACCTTATTAAAAATAGGAAAGAAAAAACCCAAATTCATGCAATAAGGAATGAAAAGGGTAAAATCACTACATACCTCGTGGAAATACAGATCTTCAACATCTATTTTGAAAACTTCCACTCTCATAGGCTTGATAACACAGAAGAAAGGGACAGATTCATAGAAACATATGAAATACCAAAGCTGGGTCAAGAAGATGTAAAACTGCTGAATAACCCAATTTCTATTAATGAAATTGAAAATGTAATTAAATCCTTACCAACGAAGTAAGTGCAGGTCCAGACAGATTCACTGCAAAATTCTACAAGAAATTCAAACAAGGCTTAATGCTGACACTCCTCAAACTCTTCAATGAAATTGAAAGGGAAGCAATTCTTCCTAAGTCATTCCTGGAAGCAAATACTACTGTAGTACCAAAACCTGAAAAGACCCAACCAAAAAAGAGAACTATAATCCAATCTACCTAATGAACATAGATGCAAAAATTCTCCATAAAATACTGGCAAATAGAATGCAGCAAACAATCAAGAAGATTATACACCATGATCAAGTGGGTTCATCCCAGGAGCGCAGGGATGGTTCAACATATGTAAATCAATAAATGTAATTCACCATTTTCTATTTATAGATCTAAAAATAAGAATCACACAGTCATTTCTATAGATGCAGAAAAAGTTTTGATAAGGTCCAACACTTATTCATGATAAGAAACTTACAGAGAATTGGAATAGATGGTTTTTACCTCAATATGATAAGGACCAGGTGTGACAAACCAACAGTCAGCATTATATTAAATGGCCAAAAACTGAAAGCCTTTACCCTAAAATCAGGCACAAGACAAGGATGTCCATTATCACCACTCCTATTCAATATAGTGCTGGAAATACTAGCTAGGGTGATTAGACAAGAAAGAGAAATACAAGGAGTAAGGATAGGAAAAGAGGAAGTTAAATTATCATTATTTGCAGATGACATGACACTCTACATAGAAGACCCCCAAAACTCCTTTGAAAGACTACTAGATATAATAAATAAATTCAGTAATGTAGCTGGGTACATAGTCACCACTCAAGAATCAAGAGCATTCCTATACATTAACATCAAAATCACCGAGAGAGAAATAAGAGAAGCCACACCCTTCAGAATAGCATCCAAAACATTGAAATTCTTAGAATCAATTTAAGAAAAAAAAGTAAAAGATCTACTCAAGGAAAATTATAATACCCTGAAAAAGGAAATCAAAGAGGATCTCAGAAAATGGAAAGATATCCCTTGTTCACGGATAGGAAGAATAAATATTGTCAAAATGGCCATTCTCCAAAATTGTTATGCAAATTTAATGCAATCCCAATCAAAATACAACTAGCATCAAAATACCACTACCTCACAGATGTAGAGAAATCACTCCCAAAATTCATCTTGAACCAGAGGAAACCTAGAATAGCAAAGGCAATTCTGGGCCACAAAGGCAAGGCAGGAGCCATCACAATCCGTGATTTCAAGTTATACTACAAAGCTACTGTAATAAAATCAACATGGTACTGGAATAAAAACAGACCTGAAGATCAATGAAATAGATTAGAAAATACAACTATAATACCATACACACTCACCTACCTTATCTTTGATAAAGGGGCCAAACATGCTTACTGGAAGAAGGACAATCTCTTTAATAAATGGTGCTGGAAAAACTGGCTTTCCATATGCTGAAAACTAAAACTAGACCCATGCCTATGACCACGTACAAAAGTAAAGTCTACATGGATCAAATATCTGAATATTAAAACAGAAACACTAAAGCTGTTAGAAGACAAAGTAGGTAGAAATATTGAAAACATAGGGGTAGGTAGAGAATTCATGAACAAGAATCAAATCACATGGGAAATATTTCCCAGAATCAATAACTGGAATCACATCTTTTTAAAGAGTTTCTGCAGGGCAAAAGAAATCTCCAGTATAGTAAAAAGAAAACCTCCAAACTGGGAAAAAAATCTTAGTGAACTGTCCCTCAGACAAAGGACTTCTGTCTAAAACTGATAAAGAATTTTTAAAAAGTCAGACCCCCAAAACTCAAAGACCCAATCCAAAAATGGGCATCTGAGATGAATACACAGTTCTCAGAGGAGGAAATACAAATTCAAATAAATACATGAAAAAAATGTTCATCATCATTAGTCATTAGAGAAATGCAAATTAAAACCACATTGAGGTTCCATTTCACTCAAGAAAGAGTGGCCAGGATCAAGAAAACCACCAAAAACAAATGCTGGAGAGGCTGTGGGGAAAAAGGAACTCTTCTGCACTGTTAGTGGGAGTGAAGACTGGTTCAAGCTCTGTGGAGATTAGTCTGCAGGTTCCTCCAAAAGCTGGAATTGGACATCCCACTGGACCCAACTATTCCACTTCTGGACATATTCCCAGAAGAACTGAAAGCATCATACCACAGTGATATATGTGCACCCATGTTTATAGCAGCACAATTTGTAATAGCCAGATCCTGAAAACACTCTAAGTGCCCACCAACTGAGGAACGGATTAAAAAGTTGTGGTATTTTTATACAATGGAGTACTACTCAGCTATAAAGAATGATCAATTGAGATCTTTATAAATAAATGGATGCAACTTGAGATCATACTCATAAATGAAATAAATCAAATTCATATGTGTAAATGCCATAAAGTTTTCCTAGTGTAAGAAATGATAAGAGTATACAAGATTTTATGGTAGTCATGGTTTCCCATTATATTGCTTTGAAGTCTTATAATGTTTTCAATCATTGGTTGGAATACTTTTATTCTGTTTTGTTTTATTTTATTATGCATGATGACATGAACAGTTACTTTAAAGAAAAGAAGACATTATGGCAGCCATTACTGATTTACTATCATCTTGCTTTGAAGTCCTACCATAATTTTGTTCTCCTGTTTCCAATGGTTCTATCCTGTTGTTGTTTTATTGCATTTTAATATGTGTGATAGTGTAAACAAATTTTTTAAGGAAAATGAGATATTATAGTAGCCATTGTTCAATTTCTGTTGTTTGGTTTTGAATGTCCTATAATACTTTCATTCTTTTGAATGGTTTTATAGGATTTTGTTATATTTGATATTACTGTGTATGAAGGTATGCTCAACTATTTCAAAGAAAAGAGACATTATGGTAGCTATTGTTGATATATGGTTGTCTTATTGTGAAATGCTGTGTTGCTTGCATTGTTCAGTTGTTATTTGCTTTGTTCTATTCTCTGTTATTTTATTCTCTTTAAAATAAAAGAAATAAAGAAACTAAGGAAAGCATATACATATTATTCTTTCTCTAAAATTATATAACCATAAACATTCTGTAAGAAAATGTCATTCTACTAGACTTGTGGAGTCTCTGGTTTCCCCAGTAGCTGTAACAAACCCAAGAAATATAGAAGAGTTTACACCCTGTCGGTGGACTTACACTAGTAAGAGACAGGAGTTGAGAAAGAGATGACAAATTAAGTTCTGGTTCTTCGTGTCCCAGTAAATCCTTTGGGGCATAGTGATTGTTTTAAGCCTCTCCCACGCCTCATGAATGACTGAGCAATTGGTGGTGTTTTTGTGAGGCTGGTGACAACTATTTAATACATATTTTTGTACTTACTTGCTTTCTTTATCTTACTGATGTTTGTCCTTCAGGGGTTTTTTTTGCATTTTCCCTCAATGAAGTGTTAGCATGAAAGCTTTGCCTTGGGTTCTTACTTCTAAAGAAATTTATAAGCATAAGCTATATATGTATAATTTAAGCAATTTCAATGTTTCTTATCACTGTAATTCAGTTCAGTTTACCAAATGACTTTTTTTATTATGACTGTTGTACTCTAAGAAAATAGCTTCGTTATAAGTGTATTATAGCAAACCTGCAATGTGGCTTACTAAATGTGTTTTTTTATCCCTTTTCCCTAATTGATATGTTAAGTGACCTAACTGATATATTGAGCAATACTCTCCTCTGTAAAGAATTGCAAGAATCTCACTTAATTGATATGCTAACCGTTGTTGCCCTCTACAAACTACAGAAGTTGTGCTAAAACAAGCTAACAAGGGTTGTTAATCACTGTTAGGCGCCTCTATTCTCCGCTAAAGAGCTAAAGAAAACTAGAATGGCCCACTAATTTACACTTATTTGAAGTAACTTGCTTGTGTGCAGAGAGATTTGCGTATGAGTTTAACCCTTTACCTGACCTTGACACATAACCGCCGTTCTCTGTTCTGTATGGCGCCTTATTGCCTCCCTCTCCCCTCACCTATCTATCTAGGCCATAAAGAATTTGGGTTTCTGGTGACCTCTTCCCAACCTGGTGATGATCTGTCATAAAATGAGCCTGCCCCAGTTTTAAGAACTGTTTAGCTTCAAAGAAATTACCAGGAAATACTATGGCCCAAACCCCAATCGGTGCTTTCCTTTTGTTCTGTATGCATCAAATGAGTTAGATATCAGATCTTTGTAAAACTTAAGTTTCAGCTTCTTGTAACTTGACCCCTTCACACCCACTAGTGAAAACAAGCTGTCCTGGGATAATTAACTGTCTACTTTCTTCTCCAAATATTGCTGCAGATTTGCCACTCCGAGATAATATCAGTCTGTAGGATGGGAGTAATTTGAGAAATACCAGGAACTCCCAAGATTGTCAGAGCTAAGTGGATAGCAATACAGTTTCCAGACTCGGGTCAACAAGTTTGATGGCTCTGCAGGTTTCTTTGTTTCTCCCCCCACCCTTTTCCTCCAGCCTCTTTTTAAAGTCCTCCCTTCAGTCTCTGGGAGACAGTCTCCAAATTGGCTCCCGGAGACTTGTCACCAGGCCTGGAAATAAAGCCTTTGCTACCTAAATTTTTGGTCTCTTGTTTCCTTGGATTTTATACTGGGGCACGAGTTATAACAATGACCAAATTATCACACTTATTATTCTTGCTTAGAATACGTATAGTATATTTGTAAACAGTTATGGTGATATAGCAGAGAAAATAAGAGAAGAGAGAGGAACACAGACCTTCAGGAGTCCCTGGGGAGATACCTGTGATAGCAGCGGTCTCAGATCATAAAGCTCATGGAGGAACAAGAATGAACCTCAGATGGACTGGAAAGATAACATTTTGTTGATTTCATTGTGAATTATGGACAAAAGACATACACAGAATCCTGGCTCAAGGTTCTTCCTGACTACTTCTACCTAGCTCCTGCAAAGAGTATTATCTCCAGCTGAATTCCCCTTCCTTTTCCAAATCTCCTTTCCCTTTTGTGCTTGTTACACTACCATCTCCCCAGTCTTCAGTTAGAAACCTGAGAGTGTAACAGAATTGTTTCTTGCTACCATGTGAGTTTATGTCTTAGATAGTGAACTAGGTATTGTTTGTTTTGTCTCATCTTATTTGAACAGTAACATGGCTGTCTTGTGGGACCATAGACTCAGGTCATAGCCTTCTAGTGTTACCAAAAGCCATGGTCTGGCAGCCCACCGGGGCATCTCTGGGTCCTGCAAAGAGCTGTCCTAAGAGGCATAGATATATTGAGAAGAAAACTTCTGCCTCCTCCTGACCTTCCTTTTTAGGTCTGAACTTTGAAGAGTCTAGTTATGCTTGAGGAAACTGGTAGTATATAGGAAACTAGTAGGCTCTGTGACAGATTATACCACATGAGAATTACGAGTTTGTCAGATTTATCTTTCAGACGTGTGGGCAGTTTGACACTTGAGAAAGAAATAGAAACTGGTGGAATTATTGAACCATGACATCTGCTTGGACTTAATTTGTCCGAAGGATCCTGCTAATAGTATCCATAGCATTGTTTACTATTACAAAAAGAAGCCACAGGGCCTTGATGGCATTCTGCATAGCTTCTACACTTCATAAAATACTTGATTTCACTTGCCTTTGCCAGATTGTCTTTGACATCTAAGTGCCATCTCTGTCTATTTCTTTCCTCGGCATTGCAGGGAAGTCTGGAACTTCATTTCCCAGTGTCACTTTCTTATATGACTTTGGGTTGTAGTCTGCCAATTAAAGGCATTCATAGGACATTTAAAAGTCTCAAAAAGAGTCAGTATCCCTGTTGGCAGTTGTGAACAGATGCTTGGACATATGATATGCATATTATTTTCTCCAGTTTCTGGACAACCTCCTGAGAATCACCTGCTTTGGTATAGTATGCAGATGGGGTAATTGGCAGCAGCTTTCTTGGGGTTCAGCCCTTCCCAGTTTTATGAAGTAGAAATAATTTTCCTACTGCTTCCTCTACCATTTTAATCATTTGGTGAGCTTCTAAGTCCCTTATTAAAACTTTTCCTCTTTGAATATAGAAGTATATCTTTTACTGAGAGAACTCTGATCACACTGCTAGAACCTCCCTTCTCCTCTCTTGTGATGATGGCAATAGTGGGAAATCACTTGGAGTGAGAACATCTAGCAGATTTCCTACTACAGAGGACCATATAGGTTCCAGAAAAGTCCTCCATTCTGTGACCAAAAATTCTGCTATACAATGATATTCATTCTTAGTGGAGCAGGAAAAAAATATAATATTATATATAATATATATTTTTATAATTATAATATATATTAATATAAATATATAATTTTCTTCTTTCATGACCTCATATTTGCTGGACCTCATTGCAGTTAGGGCCTTTTACTTAATTTAGTGGGCTAATGAATGGTCTGGCTACACTTTAAAACTATTCCAGGTGATAAAGCCAAATGAAAGAGACAGATCACGTGTTAGTCTCTGGGCCATAAGGGGATTACTTCCTTAGTAAACACATGAGAATATATGTGTCACATGAGGAACTCTTATCCATTATCACATACTGCCATTTCCTGTGTTTCTACTGCAACAATGTATTAATAGAAAATAGGCTGTAAGAACCAAAGAAAACTGAGAACAGTGTAGACATAGGAAAACTTCAGTGTAAAGTTTTATTATGTGATGAGGACTATTGTGTAATAGAACAATTTTTCCTTTGCAGCCAAGATCCCCACAGACAGGCAAATAATTATCTGTGACTATGCCCCAAGGTTTCAGTTGGCCAGAGGATATTCATCTGGGGAGCAAAGGAAGGCACAAATGCCAATAGAGGATCTAACCCATGATGAACAGGAGCAAGTAGACAAATATCTTCATGTAGAGCACAGTATGGTGGTTCTAAAATTTAAAATAGAATCACCATATGATCCAATAATTACACTTTTTTGTGTACTCTAAATAATTAAAACAGAGTCTCAAAGGGATATTTACATACCCATGGTCATAGCAGCATTATTTGTAATAGCTAGAACATGAAGTAACCTAAGTATCCTAAGTCTGAAAATACCTGCTGGCATTAAATACTTGAATCCTTGCCCTGCTGCCTGTGTCCACACAGATCTGAAGTCTATGTTCTATGTGACAACATGAGTGAGGACATTGCCACGTTCTAGGATAAAGGGCCTTCTGAAACCGAGGGCACATCTTGCAGGCCATGAGGATAGGTGGAGAAAACTGTGACTTGCTGGATTTCAAAAGTGAAGATGCTAGAAGAAAATCAGTCATTAAGTATCCACTGATGAATGAATAACTAAAATACAGTGCATACATACAGTAGCATATTATTTAGGCTTAAAGTAGAAAGATTTTGTAATATATATAATACAGATGAAGTTGAGCATATTATGTTAAGTGAAATAAGCTGGTCACACAATGGCAAATATTGTACAACTCCATTTATAATCCTTAGCTAGAATAATCTTCCATCATTGGGGATAATAATAGGACATCTCCATTTCTAAGGCATAATCCAAGAGAGTATGTAGGGGCATAATAGTTAAAGTTACCAGATTTAGCAAACAAAAATATAGAAACCCAATAAAATTTGAATTATTTTCCTTTTTTTATTTAGAGAAAATAGCAAAACAGAAAAAGAGTAGAAATAATAGAGAATTTCAAAAAACAGTAAGAAATCACTAGTTGATAAATTACACATTGTTATCTTAGGAGTAGTTTCTCAAGTCATAAAATCAAAGCATTAAAAAGCAGACAAACAATGACAGTACAAATCATTCTGTTTGATGAACTAACAAAACTTAGTAGTATGGTTGTATATCTTGCACACTTAAACATACATACAGTTATATCATTTAGAGTACTTCCTTTTTAATTATCACAATATATATCATACATTTTTAATCTTATTACTCTCAGTTTTTTATTATTTTTTATACTAGAGAGACAATATGATATTTACAAATGTGAGTCTGATTTATTTCACTTATGAGGATAGTCTCAAGTTGCCCTCATTTACCTATAAAAGCCTCAAGATCATCCTTTTTATAGCTGAATAATATACCATTGTATAACAATAGCACATCTTTTTCATCCATTCTGCAGCTTGAGCATTATTTTATATTCTGTTCCATTTCTTTAAAAATAAATGTGATAGGCAGGAAAAATTAGAAGCTACAGAGAAGCTGGAAAGAGAAAAAAGCAAAACACAGAGAAAAGAAAACAATGTGGACAGACTTCCCACCTGTGGCTGGCAGCTCACAGAAAGGGGAACCTGGCTCCCCAGAAGCAAGGTAAGCACCCAGGGCTGGGACACCCACAGAGAAATAGTAGTGGAGCCTATGGCCATTGTAAACTGCAATGATAGTGTGGGGTTTTGCTCCAAGGTGGCCAATTTCATCCAGTAGGCAACTACCAGAGAAAGATTTAAGTGCTGGCATCTGCCACTTCATCAGAGAGTACATAATCAAGTGCCATCTCACAAGGAGTTGAGTATTTAAATCTGGGACTCAGAGCAACTATAAAACTACTGCTAGTGTTATCCTCCCATAGGGAGGAGTGGATGAGAGAGAGACGTGGAAGACCACCACCAACAGGAGGCGGGCTAGAAAAAGACTACCCTACAAGTTTAAACTCAGGCCCAGGAGGACATGCCCTGCCCCACGGTGAGAAGCTAGACTTCTCTGAGTTCTCAGAAACAGCTGAGTCTGAAAGTGCCTGCTGGCATTAAATACTTGAATCCTTGCCCTGCTGCCTGTGTCCACACAGATCTGAAGTCTATGTTCTATGTGACAACATGAGTGAGGACATTGCCACGTTCTAGGATAAAGGGCCTTCTGAAACCGAGGGCACATCTTGCAGGCCATGAGGATAGGTGGAGAAAACTGTGACTTGCTGGATTTCAAAAGTGAAGATGCTAGAAGGAAATCAGTCATTAAAATTATGAAGCAAAAATTTTTGACTCATTTTTTTCTATTTTTTCTTCTTACTCCTTTTTTCTACTTATATTTTCCATGTTATTTTTCTCCCACTTTTTATTTTACCTTCTACTTATTGTTGATTTTTCTGTTTACTTTCTTTCCCTTCCTTCCTTCCTTCCTTCCTTCCTTCCTTCCTTCCTTCCTTCCTTTCTTTCTTTCACTTATTTTTAAAAACTTTTTTTGTCTTTTTCAGACAGGGTCTCTCTATGCAGTTTGGGCAGGCCTTGAGCTCACTTTGTAGCCCAGGCTGGTCTTGAACTTGCAATGATCCTCCTGCCTCAGCCTCCCAAGTGCTGGGATTACAAGTGTGAGCCATCATGCCTAGCTTCTTTTTTTTATTTTAAAGAGGGTAAAATTAAACAGAACAAAACAGATCATAAGGAAACAATTTTAAGAAACATGGATTTCAAAGTAAGTCCATTGGAGATCTTCACTGTCTATCTTATTGTATCTAATTTTCTTCCAAGTAGTTGTCCCCATCTTCACACATAATGAATACATACTGAACTAATCTAATCATAACAGGATGAAGAAGGCTTTTTAGGTCTTCAAGACCTGACATTGGGGAAGTCAATAATGACTGCCATAATGTCTCTCATTCTCTTCATAGTAGCTGTCCTTATCTTTACGTATGCTGAAATTGAACATGAGGCTAGACTAATATCACTCTGAACAGTGAATAATAGTATTGATAGATTTTTATATCATAATGCTACATAATTAGCACTGAGTATCTTAGTGTCTCTTCCTCTTCAGAGTATCTTTTAATTACATCATGCATTATTTAATCTGTTCCCGTAAACTGTTTAGAAATTCTCCCCATGTGTGAATCTCTACATGTATATCTATCCTTTCTGTATTATAGGGGAAAACAGATCAAAACAAGACAACAAAAAAATTCCTAGAAAAACATGAAATGAAAATGAAATGAAATGAAATATAAAAACACAATATTAGGTGATGTACAGTAGTTACTATGCTTTCTTTTGTTATTTTCAATAGAATTGTCTGCATAATCAGACATAATATAGTTGAACGTAGCATAACATAGCAATTTTAATAAAAACACAACATTGGAGACATTGTAGAACTTCAAAAGCAGTTAATAATCAAACCAGAATTGTTATCTTATTACATTTTGTCATCTTCAGAGCAGTTGCCTCTACTCTTAGATTTGATGCTGGAAATTAAGGATAGTTACCATAGTATATCCTCCTATTTTGGGGATAGCTATTTGTGCCCTCAAATCTAATATGAGTAGATATACTGGAACAAAATAAAATCAAACAAAACAGAACAATAAGACTGCTGTGGCTGGGGCTGGGGATTTAGCTCAGTGGCATAAGCGCCTGCCTTGCAAGCAGGCAGTTGTGAGTTCAATCCCTGGTAATGATAAAAAGGAAAAAGACAAAAAAAAAAAAAAAAAGACTGCTGTGGCTTTTAAGTCCTGATACACTATTAACAATGTCCTCTGCCTTCCTTTTTTAGGCAGTTCCTCCCCTTTCCCTTTCTCAGGGTGCTTTGTATATTTTGGGTCCCACTAGCTCCTTTAGTTTTTAGATTAGGGGGCAACCTGTTATCTCTCTAAGTGGTGTTGAACCTTTTGACCACTGAGCTTGATCTTGAGCTGTTCTCCATTACTTACTAAAGCCACAAGGTTTTCCTTCCTTTTAGCTGTGTAGTTCTACACTGCATAAAAGTGGTATGATTTTCCAACCTATCTGCAGCTGCTGGATGAGTTGTCCCTATTTCTCTCTGGTTCTCTGTCACATAGAGCATTGTTTTCTCATCTTTGACTTTCAGTTTATTAACCCTCTTTCAGATTGAGTATATTTCCTATTCAGAGCATCTCGATGGATCCTGTCTCCTAATCTATTTTGCCTGTGTGTTTTTTGTTAGTGTATCAAGGATATCTATATTAGAGATTATACCCCACCTTCTCTGCCTCATCTCTGCTATTCTATTTTTCTGCTATTATTTGTCCACTTTTCTCCTTCATTGCACTGTCTACCCTGTTCATTGAGGCCTCTCTGCCACTGTTGCTAGAATCCTAGTATTTTTTCTATCTCTCTCTAGAATGTCCTTTAGTATTTTTTGTAGGGTTGGATTGGTGGCCATGAACTCCCGCAGTCCCTCCTTGTCTTGAAAATACCTTGTAATTAGAAAAACTTCCCAAGCATAGGAAAAAGAAATGATATCCAGATAAATGAGGTATACAGAACACCAGTCAACTACAACCAAAACAGATCTACACCCAGACAAATAATAATCAAGATCCCAGAAATTCACAAGAATAAAATATATTGCTTTATGACTGCTTAGTACTTGGGCAGTGTAAGTTCAATGGAAGAATTCTACTGCTAAGTGTTTTAACACGTTAGATAACCATGAGTAATCATCACATCTGTAAGCCATTGATTACTGGTGTCAGCTCAGGCACTGTAAGCCCAAAATGTAAACCTTACCCCCAGGAGACATGTCTGTCACCATCAGGATGGATTCTTGGTAGAAGGGTTCTTTTACAATCAGTTTGCTAGCAAGACTGGATAGTTTTCTCAATAGAAATAATAGAAGCCAAAAAAACAATGAAAATGTATTTGCAAAGAGCTGGAAGAGACCTTCCAACCTGGCAAAATATACTTCAAGAACAAAAGCTCTAGAGCAAGCATGGTGATGCACACCTATGATCCCACCATTCTTGGAGGTTGAGGCAGGAGGACCACAAAGTTGAGCTGAGCCTGGACAATTTGGTGACTTAGGGAGAACCTGTCTAAAAATAAAAGTGTGGAGGACGTATTTCAGCATTAAGACCCTGGTTTGGTCCTCAGGTTGGAAGAAAAAAAAAATGAAGAGCTTAGAAATAAGCCTAAAAATACTAAAATTATATAGTATAAGCTCTCTGGCTTCAGTGCAACTGTGCTCAAACTCAACAGCAGTAACAACTAGGAAATCCATGTGTTTAAAAAAAATGAGACAAACATTTCTATACAATTCATATTAATGAACAAACCATAATGGGAATTTTAAATATTTTTGAATATGATAATAATATGATAATAAAAGAATGCACATCGAAACGTGAAAGATGAAGCTTTTTAAAGGGACATTTATTAATCCTGAATGAATTATTTAAAGAAAAAGAGCTGAAAAAAATTAATGAGCTGGTATCCATTTTATGAAAGTAGGAAAAGAAAAATAAACTTAAAGAAAGTAGATGAAAAAACATGATCAATAAAAAGATTTAGGCAATAAGAAACAAGCATAATGAGAACAAAAAAATCAGAATTTGATTCTCTGAAAAGGCTACTGAGATAGATAAATGTCTTTCACAATTGATCAAGATAAAAGATGCAAATAACCCATATTTGGAGTGCAAATAATCATGTCTTCACATTCTGCAGACAATAAAAAATAATACAAGAATTAATTTACTATAATAAAATTAAAATTTTAGGTAAACTTCATGAGTGAACTACAACTCCCAAAATTCATATAGGAAACAAATTTTAAACATGAATAATTTCCTACATTTTTGTTTCTTTTTGCAGTACAGAGGATGGAATATAAGCCCTTGTGAATACTAGACAAGTGCTACCACTGAGTTCCATTCTCAGCTCACCACGGTATTTTTTACAAATGGAATACCACACACACACAAACACACACACCACCACCACCACCATGACAGGTGTGGTAGTACTCCCAGCTACTAGGGAGGCTGAGGCAGGGAGATCAAAAGTTCAAAGCTACTTTGGGCAATGTAACAAGAACCTATCTCAAAATTTAAAAAAAAATAAGTCAATAAAAAGGTATTAGGGTGTAGTTCAGTGGTAGAATGCTTGCCTATCATGTAAGATCCTGGGTATATTGCCTAGTGTGATAACAAATCCCAGAAAACTGGATCTAGAAATATATTTTAAAATATTAGAAGTAAATTCAGTTTTCCTGAAGAAGTCATCAGTATACTTCATTTTAAAAATGTAATAAAGGATATGTATAATCTTGATAGATACAGAAAAAGGACAAATGTCATATCTCAATAGATATGACAAAGGACACCTTGCAAAACACATTTATCCATGCAGCAAAACATATGAATATTTTCTTGGAGTAGGAGAGAGACTATAAATAGCCTTGCATCTGTTCAAGTGTTACTGCCAAATGAAAAAGCAAGAAACAATAATAAAAAAAACCCTTTTTGTATTTCATCACGGAGGATAAGGGATTATAGGTTTGTATCAAAGTACTTTTTAAAGATAGCCATTGAAAAGTCATAGAAATAGTGGGTTAAAAAGAAAACCACAATACTATATTCATTTATTATGAAAAGTGATGTTCCTTAATCAGCTTTTGATTTTACTGAAGACAAGTCAATATGAGAAGTTAGTTACAATCATAAGATAGTTTAGTGACCCTGGAATTGGATCTTAACAGCTAATCTTGTCAAAGTGCATCTTTTGTGACAACAAGAATAATATTGCTTCCCAAAGAAACTAGTGGATTTCACGGTCCTGGCTCAGGGCTTTCTCTGAGGTATGCTACCAATGCATATGTTAATTTTGATGTTGCTCATTGATAGAGCACCGCAACGCAATTTATGTCTACTTTTGACACTGCAAAATGCAAATCTAGTAGTTTCTTTTGTCTACTTAAAGAGATGCCGCCAAGTATTGGGAACCCGGCCAAAAGCCCCACTGTCTGTCTTAAGAGTATAGGCAGCAAAATAAGAGACAAATTTGGTAGTACATGAATGCTGGAAATCAGTGTCCCCCAATGAGTCTTCTTCTGACACTCCAGAACAGCCACTATTTATTAGGTGTGCACAGTGATAGAGGGGGCACAGTGAAAGATTACAATTCAGCAGAAGACTCAGACTCAAGGTGGCACAGATGATGATCTTCTAAGAAGGATCTTGTCTTTGGGTATAATCCTGTGATTACTCAAAAGAGCATAGATGATTTCGTGCTTAGAAGAGTCAGTGGGAAAACCCAGATGGGTGATATCAGTAATCCCAAACCTCCATTTTATCTCATAGGGAAGCACTCAGAATTAGCCATGCTGAATTTGTGATGCTCAACCACCGTGGTGATCATCACCTCACACCCTGAACTGAAAGGTAGGGCAATGATTTTCTTTTCCTTGAGTCTTTTAATGTATTTAAAGAAATAGTTCTTGTGATAATTCTGTTTAATACATTAAAGTACTTTATAGTTCTTAATCTTATAGCTACTTAACTAATAGTAATCTGTGGTAATTCCTAGAAGATGATAAACATGGCTCCTTTGGTCTGCTTATCATTTCTCTTAACTTTTCCCCTTTCTTAATTTAATTACTTGAGTATTTTCTCCTCTTTCTCTCTTTTCTTTCTTTTTAAGGTTATTTTATTTACTTTTAGGTTGCACTAATTTTAAAATTTAAAGCAAAATCAGTTACTTAGAAGTTATTATATTCTTCTTATATTCTTTTCAAGAAAAATGACTGCACTAAGGCATAACTTATAGCGCTTCTTTTAGCATCTTTGACATAAAAAAACTTTCTGTTACCTGCCCACAAAAATGAAAATGATAGTATGTAACTTTTCAGTCACGTTTTCATTCACTCTTTGAGGACGACACCACTTTACCATCTTCCGCATTGCTACTGAGAGATGAGAAATTCAGAGCTAGACTTCAAGATTTGATCCTTTGAACATGACCCATATTTTTCAGCTGGGAAATTTATCTTTCCCTGGAGTTCAAAATGCTGAAAGTCTTGTCTCAGAGTTTCTCTTGATGTTAACTTTTCCAGACACTTTATTGGTATGATTTTCAACCTGTGATTTTTTTTTCAAATCTCAAGTTTCTCTTTGTTATTCTCCTGCCACCACCCCTCTTCTCCCTTCCCCACCTTGTTCTCCCCCTCCATCCTTCTCTTTATCCTTGAAGTTCTGCTTCTTTTGCTTTTATGGCATTATTCTTATAAACTTCTGCTATGTATAGCAGAAGAGAGGGAAAGATAGAAGAATAGAGAGAGACAGAGAGGCAAAGACATTCATTTTAAGAAATGGGTTCATGTGACTATGGATTAGATGGGGAACACTGACAGGCTGGAAGGAAAAGTTGCAATCAGAGCTTAGAGGTAGTTAGCTGACAATTTCTTCTTGCTCAGGGAAGGTTATTCTTTGTCCTACTAAAACCTTCAGCTGATTGGATGAAACCCACTTATATTAAGGAGAATAATCTGCTGTACTCAAAGTCCATCAATTTAAATGCTAATTTCATAAAATATCCTACAGAGAAACACCCATTTGTTTGACTAAATATCAGTGAAATTGAGATATAAAATTAATCATCACAAGTTAACCCTTTGACACATTGGCACCCATACCCATCTCCTTAAATCACGCTACTGCCACATAAATAGAACAGGAAGGTCATACTTCTAATACAACTGTCCTGTGTACAACCCCAAATGCACTAACCCTTTCCCTAGAAGAACTATCAAAACAAGATGTTTAGTTTCTTTTCATTATCTTGTAACTTACATACTCTGCTATAGAGTTAACAGATCTCCAAACTATGATAAAAAATCACCCTGCTCTACTGTTTCCACACTCAGCATAAAGGAAGAGCATGAAGTGAAATGGGGTGTTTTTTCCAGTGCTGTATTATCTCTAGTCAAGTTTATTCGACAAAAGAAATTAGTAGAAATTTTCCCTCTTACATCCTCAGCACAGCTTTGAGTTTTGGACTGAAAACAAAAGAAGAAAAGCAAGCAACAGGAAAAATATCACGAAGAGAGGAAGAAAGTGCTAGGGTTGTTCAGGAACAATTTGCACCCTTCAAAAAGAGTCGTCGACACCATCCAAGAAACAGGCACTTTTGCCCTCTTTCATTCTTCAGCTCCTCCCACTTCGTGTCACCAAGTTTTCTTCTTCCTTCCTCAGCCAGTTATGGGCAAGCATGAGTTCTCTTTTCAGCTTCATGAACATCCAGTTTGTGGATATAATCAAGTGCCTGGTGAGCTCCCCTGGCACCGCCTTCCTCTGCGGGGAGGAAAGGATTCGACTGGTGGAAGTGGCATTTCCCTGTATTCCATCTCCTATGCATTCTTCTACCTGAACCTCAGCCGGTTGTGCCTGGGGAAAGGGCAGGTTCCTATTATAGAGCTATACATTGTGACAAATGTTTTTATTTGTCTTCTTTTTACATGAAACATCTGGCCAGGTTTTTTCTTTTTCCTCTCCAAATCCTGTTTGCTGATTCATCAAGCTTCAGAACGGATCCAAGTTTTCCATACAAACCATATGGTGTCCTTTCCTCTAGAAAGCAAAGGTAGGTTTAGGAGCAAAGCCTCTGCATTATTTTTTGTTTGGTTGTTTGTGGTTTTTTTGGTAGGGAGGATCAAACTCTAGACCTTGCTCTTGCTAGGCAGGTGCCACTGAGCTAAATCTCCAGCCCCTAAAGCCCCTGCATTGTAAGGCAGATGTTTCATCTTTTTTAAAAATATTTTTTATTTTAAAGAGAATAAAACCAAACCAAATGAAACAGAATAGTGAAAGCAACACAGGACTTCAAAACAAGATAATACAAAATCAGCCACCTCTCCCACTGGAGGAGCGCACCACAGCTGCCTGCCGGAAGGAGAGAGCACAGCCCAGCAGAGGGACTCCATTCCAGCCCCACCTGCCACCTCTCCCGCCAGAGCAGTGCACCACAGCTGCTGGCTGGAAGGAGGGAGGTTGGCCGAGCCGCTGGAACCTGCTCCAACCTCGCCTGCGACCTTCTTTTGACCTGGAGAGCAGCAGCACTACTGCCTGCCTGGAGGAGGGAGCAGCCCTGCTGAGGAGGTTTGAGGCCTACCTAAGCCATAGAGGGAATCTCTTTCAGCCTGGGGAGCTTTGCCATCCAAGGAGTTGGATGACTACACAACATCTAATCCCTGGGAGAGTATGAGACCTTTGCTTTAGGGGGTTGGGGGCCCGCTGGGCTTGCAGCCACACTAGATTGGGTTTAGCAGGATTTGGGATTGCCTGGACCACACCAGGTGGCCTTGTTCCCCTCAGGGGAGCTTTGCTACCAGAGGGGGAAACTGCAGCTTGAGGCGGCTTTAGGTCTACCTGAGAGGAGCCTGGCAACCCTCTTTTAGTCCAGGGGCTCTGCTGCCCAAGGAAGGAACTACACTACCAGAGGAGTCCCAAGAGCCCAGGACATAGGAGACAATTTCCAGCACGCTGAGGGGAAACTCTGGAACAACACTTGAAACACGGAAATATAGGAAAATGACAAAATGAAACACCAAAATGCAATCTCAAACATCCAGCCCAACCAAGAAAACCTAGGAGCCATGTACATTGAAGAAAATACATGCCATATACCTGAAATACCTGAAACAATAGTAACTGAAATAAAGAAGCAACTCCAGGAAGCTTTAACGGAATTCAAACTAGAAATAATCTATCAGGTAAAAGAAGAAATAATAAAAGAAATGAAGGAGATGCTGAACATATCTAAAGAAGACACAGTTAAAAAATTAGAGGAACTAAACAAAAGATAGAATCCCTGGGTGAACAATATAAGAAACAAACAGAATAAATAAAACAGATGCAAAGAGATATACAAGAAGTCAAAAATTCCATTGAAAGTTGTAAAAATCGCCTCAATGAATGTGAAGACAGAATTTTGGACCTCGAAGACAAGATTGCAGCCAGTGAACAGGAAAGGAAAGATCTTTTAAAAATAACAAGAAATCAAGAAATAATAATTGAACACCTGCAAGATGACGCAAAGAAAAACAAAATAAGGTTGGTAGGGATAAATGAAAAAGAAGGAGACAACATAAAGGATGTCAAGAGGATATTCAGAGAAGTAATAGCTGAAAATTTCCCAAACATGAAATTGGAAACTAATATCAGGATCAATGAAGCACATAGAACTCCAAATAGCCATAGCCAAAATAAAACTACACCCAGACATATAATAATGACCATCCCAGAAATCAAACAAAAGAAGAGAATATTAAAAGCTGTCAGAGAAAAAAGACAGATCACCTATAAAGGAAAACCTTGTGCTATACCTGATGGAATGGACAACTATTGTGATATACTATGGTACCTATGTTACCTATTATTGTTATCCCAGTATCTTTTTCTGAAATTCTGTACCAATTTTACTGCATTGTCTTGATTGGCTTTGTTCTGTCTTGTTTTGTTGTATTTTGCTATCTTTAAAAAAATTTTAAAATACCTAACTCTTGCAAAATAAAGCATGAATTGGGGCTGGGGATTTAGCTCAGTGGCATAAGCGCCTGCCTTGCAAGCAGGCAGTCGTGAGTTCGATCCCTGGTACCGATAAAAACGAAAAAGACAAAAAAAAAAAAAAAAAGCATGAGTAAAGAAAAGAACACAGAAGACACAGAGTGTCAAGACGACAGGCTTGAAACAAATCATATCTATAGTACATCAAATGGATTAAATTGTTTAAAAAGCAGAGGTTGTTCTTATTCAGTATACCTCTTGAAGCATTAGCCAGAGCAATTAGATAAGACAAAGAAATAATAATAAAGGAAGAAGTTAAATTATTATTTCTGAATGACATGATACTCTATACTGCAGACCCAAAAACTCCACCAAATACCTCTAGATTTAATAAACAAATTCAGTGGCATAATTGGATATAAAGTCAACACTCAAAAACCAACAGCCTTTCCTTTACACAAATAACAAACTCACTGACAGAAATTAGGGAAACAGCACTTTTCACAATAGTATTGAAAGAAAGAAAGAAAGCCCTAGGAATCAACCTAAAAGAGGGAGTAAAAGACCTCTAGGGTGAAAACTAGAGTACTCTGAAAAAGGAGTAAGCTATCCCCACATGCTACCATCTTAGAAATGGTGTTTCAGGTCACAGGATCAAAGCATACAAAGTGAACATTCAAACAGTGAGACTGCAAATAGTTGTGTTCAGTAATCCAATCAAAAATATTAATATGGTCTTCTATTTAACACACCTAAACACCCTTGTTGTTGTATCCTTTACGGCACTTTTTTCCCCTCTCTTTATTACAATAAAATTTACACATTTTGGGTTTTATTGCTCCCTTAGATCTTATTCCTTTTTTTGTAAGAGAATAAAATCAAGCATGATAAAACAAAGCTTCTCTGACAGCTTTTAATATTCTATTCTTTTTTTGATTTCTGGGATGGTGATTATTATATGTCTGGGTGTAGTTTTATTTTGGTTATGTCTATTTGGAGTTCTAAATGCTTCACTGATCCTTATATCAGTTTCTAATCTCATGTTTGGGGAATTTTAAGCTATTACTTCTCTAAATATCCTCTTGCCATCCTTTATGTTGTTCCCTCTTTTTCATTTATCCCTATCAATCTATTGTTGTTTTTGTTTGCATCATCTTGTAGCTGTTGAATTGTTATTTCCTGATTTCTTGTTATTTTTAAAAGATCTTGACTTTCCTGTTCACTAGCTGCAATCTTGTCTTCGAGGTCTGAAATTCTATCTTCGCTTTCATTGAGGCCGTTTTTACAGCTTTCAGTGGAATTTTTGATTTCCTGTATATCCCTTTGCATCTGCTTTATGTATTCTCTTTGTTTCTTATGTTGTTCACCCAGGGATTGTATCTTTTTGTTTTCTTCCTCTAATTTTTTAACTGTGTCTTCTTTAGATTTGTTTAGCATCTCTTTCATTACTTTTATTATTGCTTCTTTTACCTGGGAGATTACTTCTAGTTTGAATTCCTTTAATTCTTCCCAGAGTTTCTTCTTTATTTCAGATATTTTCAAGTGTATTATTTCAGATATTTCAGGTGTATGGCCTGTATTTTCTTCTATGTACATAACTCCTAAGCTTTCTTTGGATGGGCTGGATGTTTGAGATTGTATTTTGATCTTTTCTTTTGTCATTTTCCTGTATTTCCCTGTTTGAAGTGTTGTTCCAAGGCTTTCTCTGGGCATCCCTCTGCCCATTTCCCCAGATTGAGAGAGAGTCCCTGGAGGTTGCTCAAGCAGGCTGAAAACCTATGGAGCTGGAGCTGGTTGAGTATGGCGGGAAGCTGGGCAGTTCCTTGACCACTGGGAGTGATGGTGTTAAACTCCTGGTGCTCAAGATGGTGTGCAGACACTTACTTCTGGCTGCCCAGTTCCCTGAATTGAGAGAGGGTCACTCGGGGTGGTGCACACAGTCCCAAGACCTCCGGAGTCGGTCGAGTTTGGCAGGAAGCCTGGAGGTTCCTTGACCACTGGGAGCAATGATCTTAAACTCCCAGATCTCAGGATGGTGCGCCAACACTCACCTCCGACATCCCAGTTCCCCAGATTGAGAGAGGGTCACTGGGGCACAGGCAGGCTGAAAACCTGCAGAGCTGGAGCTGGTTGAGTGTGGCAGGAAGCAGAGCAGTTCCTTGACCACCGGGAGCAATGATCTTAAATTCCTGGGGCTGGGGATGGTTTGCAGACACACCAGGGCCACAAATTTAACTCAGTGGCATAAGGGCCTGCCTGGCAAATGCATGGTCATCAGTTCAATCCCAGGTACCAAAACAAAAACAAAAATAAACTAGGACAAGAGTTTCCATTTGGGTGGCTTCCGGGTGCAGTGAAGTGGAACAGCGGGTTAGAGACCACTGCATCAGCCTCCCCATCCCGGCTACATTTGGAGGTCTGCTGAGCTCCCGATGGGTGGGCGGGCCTACACTATCCCCCAGCCCAGCCGCGCCTAGCCATCGGTGTGCAGAGGAGGAGCTGGGCGGATCTGGAGTGCCAGCAGAAGCCCCTTCCTTTGTCTGGAGGACTGAATATCTCTGCAAGCAGGGAGGGATCGCAGGTTCCTGAGGCACCTTGGCCTGTGGTGAGTGCTCAGCACACTCTGCCCAAATCTCAGACTGTTCTGGACCCCCCAGGCTTCCGGGTGCAGTGAAGTGGAGCAGCGGGTTAGAGACCACTACATCCACCTCCCCATCCCGGCTGCACTTGGAGGTCTGCTGAGCTCCCGATGGGTGGGCGGGCCTACACTATCCCCCGAGCCCAGACACGCCTAGCCATCAGTGTGCAGAGGAGGAGCTGGGCGGAACTGGAGTGCCTGCAGAAGCCCCTTCCTTTGGAGGACTGTGGATATCTCTGCAAGCAGGGAGGGATCACAGGCTCCTGAGGCACTGCGGCCTGTGGTGAGAACCCTAACCCGGCTGCGACTGAAGGGCTGTGGAGCTTCTAAGGGGCAGGTGGGCGCACAGTGTCCCTGAGGCCCAGCTCGTCTGGAACTGCAGAGTTCTGAACAAGCAGAGGAGGGCCATTGGTTCTGCAGGCCCAATGGCTTGGGGTAGCGTGGTGCCAGAGTCTCAGTAGCTGCAAACATAGAAGGGTATTTTCAACAGATCCTGAGGAAGCTTTCAAATAACACTTGAAACACAGAAATATAGGAAAATGACAAAACGAAAGACCAAATTACAACCTCAAACCTCCAGCCCATCTCAGGAAACCCTAGGAGGAATGTATTTAGAAGAAAATATATCCCATCCACCTCATATATCAGACACAATAGCTACTGAAGTTGACAAGCAACTCCAGGAAGCTTTAAAGAAATTCAAACTCAAAATAATTTCCCAGATAAAAGAAGAAATGATAAAAGAAATGAAAGAGATTGTAAATATATCTAAAGAAAACACAGATAAAAAATTGGAGGAACTAAAAAAAAGACAGAATCCCTAGACGAGCAATATAAGAAACAAACAGAATACATAATGCAGATGCACAGAGATATACAGGAAATAAAAAACACCACTGAAAGTTGTAAAAACCGCCTTAATGAAAGTGAAGATAGAATTTCAGACCTTGAAGACAGGATTGCAGCTAGTGAACAGGAAAGGAAAGATCTTTTAAAAATAACAAGGAATCAGGAAACAACAATTCAACAACTGCAAAACGATGCAAAGAAGAATAACATAAGAATGATAGGGATTAATGAAAAAGAAGGAGACAACATAAAGGATATCAAGAGGATATTTAGAGAAGTAATAGCTGAAAATTTCCCAAGCATGAGATCAGAAACTGACATCAGGATCAGTGAAGCATATAGAACTCCAAATAGTCATAACCAAAATAAAACTACACCCAGACATATAATAATCACCATCCCAGAAATCCAACACAAGAATAGATTATTAAAAGCTGTCAGAGAGAAAAGACAGATCACTTATATAGGAAAACCTATCAGAATCACAGCAGACTTCTCAGCACAAACAGTAAAGTCAAGAAGAGCATGGAGTGAAGTATTCCAGATCCTAAAGCAAAATGATTTCGAACCTAGACTGATATATCCTGCTAAACTATCATTCAAAATAGATGGTGAAATACGATACTTCCATGACAAAGAACAGCTGAAGAACTTCATGAACACCAAACCAACCCTGCAAAAAATATTGAAAGTCAGTTTAGATACACAAAGGAAAAAACCACTAAGCAAAGCAAATAATTAAACAGAACAGAAAGATAAAGATGCAACAGCAGAGAGATAAGATTCCTACAATTAACCAGCATTTAACAGTAATAACCATTAATGTAAATGGTCTCAATGCACCAATCAAAAGAAACAGACTAGCAGAATGGATCAAGAAACAAAATCCAACCATATGCTGTTTACAGGAAACCCATCTAACCCAGAAGGATACTCACATACTGAAAGTCAAAGGATGGAAAACAATTCTTCATGCAGCAGGAATCCAAAAAAAGGCAGGAGTAGCCATTCTGTTTGCAGACAATGTGAACTTTAAACCAACAATGACCATAAAGGATAAAGAAGGTCACTACATACTCGTAAGGGGAAAACTCCAAGAGGAAGAGATAACTATCTTAAATATATACGCACCAAACTCCAGAGCACCCAGTTATATAAAACAATTATTAACAGAAATGAAAACTCAAATTATCAGTAACACAATTGTAACAGGAGACCTTAATACGCCATTGACACCAAGGGACAGATCAACCAGACAGAAAATGAGCAAAGAAATAACAAAACTGAATCATACCTGTGAACAAATGGGTTTGATAGACATATACAGAATGTTCCACCCAACAACATCAGAATACACATTCTTTTCAGCAGTACATGGATCATTTTCTAAAATAGACCATATATTAGCTCACAGAACATATTTAAACAAGTGCAAAAGAGCTGAAATCATCCCTTGCATGTTATCGGATCATAGCGCTCTGAAATTAGAAATTAATGATAAAAGGTACTGCAAAAATCCCACAAACACATGGAAACTGAATAACACACTCTTGAGCAATCAGTGGGTCACAGAAGAAATTAAAGATACCTAAAAGAAAATGAAAATGCAGATACAACTTCCCGGAATCTGTGGGATGCAATGAAAGCCGTCCTGAGAGGAAAATTTATTGCACTGAGTTCCCACATCAGGAAAACAGAACGAATACAAATAAGTAACTTGATGCTACACCTCAAACAGCTAGAAAAAGAAGAGCAAGTCAAGCCCAAAGCCAAAAGAAGAGAGGAAATTATAAAAATCAGAGCAGAAATCAATGCAATAGAGACTAAGAAAACAAAGAATCAACGAATCAAAGAGTTGGTTCTTTGAAAGAATAAATAAAATCGATAAGCCCCTAGCCAACCTTATTTAAAAAAAGGGAAGAAAAAGCTCAAATTCATGCAATAAAAATGAAAAAGGAGAAATCACTACAGACCCAATAGAAATACAGAAAAGTTTGATAACACAGAAGAAATAGACAGATTCTTAGAAGCATACGAAGTGCCAAAGCTAGATCAAGAGGATGTAAAAATGTTGAATAACCCAATCTCTGTTACTGAAATTGAAAATGTAATTAAGTCCTTACCCACCAAGAAGAGCTCAGGCCCAGATGGATTCACTGCAGAATTCTACAAGAAATACAAAGAAGACCTAATGCCGACACTCCTCAAACTATTCAATGAAATTGAAAGGGAAGCAATCCTTCCTAAGTCATTCCTGGAAGCAAATATTACTCTAGTACCAAAACCTGAGAAAGACCCAACTAAAAAAGAGAACTATAGACCGATCTCCCTAATGAACACAGATGCAAAAATCCTCAATAAAATATTGGCAAATAGGATGCAGCAAATCATCAAGAAGATTATACACCATGACCAAGTGGGATTCATCCCAGGAGTGCAAGGATGGTTCAACATACTTTATTTTAAAAAGGGAAGAAAAAGCTCAAATTCATGCAATAAGGAATGAAAAAGGCTAAATAACTACAGACCCTATAGAAATACAGAAGATCATCAACATCTATTTCAAAAACCTCTACTCTCAAAGATTTGATAACGCAGAAGAAATAAATTCCTAGAAGCATATGAAGTACCAAAGCTAGGTCAAGAAGATGTAAAACTGCTGAATAACCCAATTTCTATTAGTGAAATAAAAAATGTAATTAAGTCTTTACCTACAAAGAAGAACCCAGGCCCAGACGGATTCATTGCAGAATTCTATAAGAAATAAAAAGAAGACCTAATGCCGACACTGCTTTAATTTTGTTACCTGGACAACTGCTTCTGAGATGACAATATGTAATCTATTAACTAGTGATTTATTACTGTATTTTTCTCTTAAAATTCTGTATTACTTGTAGTCTTTTACTGTTTTGTTTTGTTGGTTTTTCTCTTTAAATAAAAAAAAGATAATACAAAATCAACAATAGCTGCCATTATGTCTCCTGTTTTCTTCAAAAGCTGTCCATATCATTGAACATAATAAAATCAAAGAAAACAAAACAGAATTAAACCAATTAAAACAAAAGAATGAAAGCATACTTTAAAGAGAATAAAACCAAACAAAATAAAACAGATGAAAGCCAATCAAAACAAAATAGTGAAAGTGATTCAGGATTTCAAAATAGGATAATAGGAAATCAACACTGTCTACCATAATGCCTGTTGCTATCTTCAGAATTGCTCCCCATCCCATCAAACATCATAAAAGCAAACAAAACAGAACAGAATAAAACAAATCAAAACACAACACTGAATTAACAAAACTATAAAATGGAACAAAACAAAAGAATGATAATGATATTCCATTTCAAAAACAAGACGGAAGAAAATCCCCCATATTTGCTATATTACATATTTCTATCCTCTAAATAGATTCTCAGACTACCAGCCTTAGGCCTGCAAAGTCAATCAAACAAACAGGAATTACGTTGTTTTTGTTTCTGAAATGCTATCAACTCAGCCTGTTCTCTGAATTAGCTGGTTGCCTAGTGGGATGGGTTCTTGCCTCCCCACCCCACCCAGCACATTGGCTAGCTCACAAGAAGGGTAAATTGGCTTCTTATTTCTTGTCCCAAGCCCTGAATAGTTAGCACCAGCTCATGGGAAGGGTGAATTGACTTCTTGTTACTCCTCCCAGGCCCAGCATGGCTTCAGATGTATCATCTTTTCTCAGGAGGAGCCATGGCATTGTGTGACAAGAGGGACTCAGTAAATTCTTTTAGGATAGGGACTGTGGCCTTGTTAATTAGTCGTACACACCCAGAGCCTAGCACTGACCCATAAGAGAAAAATTAATTTTTAGTGTTAATGTGTAACCTCCGAGTGCCATGAGAAAAAGAATTCTTCTGTAAAAGAACCAAGAGTGGGAGCTGATGACTCTAGTAATGGAGGTGAATTTCCTTGAAGAATGATTAGAATGAGACACATTCTGTGTAGTGAGCTGTCCAGATCATGGAAATTTAGAAGTGTCTTTACCCGAAGGATTTCAAAATATCTATAAAGTTATCAGTAAGTTATTTTTGAGAAGTTATAAATTTTATGTTTATAGTACTGTATTACTTGTTTGTAATGAAATTTAAATGATATCATAAAAAATTTAAAGGTACAATAAAAGTAAAGAAGTTATGATTTTTCCTGCATTCTGATGGATGATTTTAAGTCTGCTTTCAGTTTAGTTAGTATTTCCTATTCTAAAACAAAGTATACAAAGCTTCAGAAAGGAAGGGGAACAAGCCGAGCATGTCCTCTGAGGACAGCCTTCATTGCATCCCACAGATTCTGGTAAGTTGCATTTGTGTTTTCATTTGTTTGCAGGTATTGTTTAATTTCTTCTTTAATTTCCTCTGTGACCCACTGATTACTCAAGAGTGTGTTATTCACTTTCCATGTGTTTGTGGGATTTTTGCAGTGTCTTTTATCATTAATTTCTAATTTCATAGTGTATGATCTGACAGCATGCAAGGGACAATTTCAACTCTTTTGCATTTTATTTAAATATGTTCTGTGAGCTAATATATGGTCTATTTTAGAGAACAACCCATGTACTATTGATAAGAATGTGTATTCTGTTGTTGTTGGGTGGAATACTCTGTATATGTCTATCAAGTCCATTTGTTCACAGATGCGATTCAGTTCTTTTACTTCTTTGTTGTTTTTCTGTCTGGTTGATCTGTCCATTGATGTCAATGGTGTGTTAAAATCTCCTGTTATAATTGTATCATTGCTTGTGGAGGATGAGGAGTTACTTTGAGGCTCTGGCCCCCTCGGGACCTGCAGTAAACAATAGCCCCCAGTATGTGAGACAGAGGTGGGACAGGAATGCCTGTTCTCAGTGGGGATGTTCCCCCTCTCTGAACCCATACTGTGTGACTTGGCTTTGTTTACAGAGTCATGAGGAAGTGGCCGACCACCATTGTGACACTAAAACAAACATAATTAACAACATTCTTGGGCTAATGAAGTTCCTCCTGGGTTAGAGGGGCTAGAAGAACTGGCTTTGCTTGTTTGCTTAACTTAGATAGTTTAGATAAACATTGTAGTCTGTCACATTGTAGCTTGTCACAAAAAATGCTTTTTCACTAGTTAATCATCTGTGCTCTGTAAGTTGATCTGGTTTACTATATAAGAACCCTAGAATAAAGACTTAGCGTGCAGTGCAGTGCAGTGCAGTGCAGTGCGGTGTAGTTGCAATTGCCATGTTTCTCTGTTTCTTTTCCTCGCGATGCACCCCCCGTGTCCCGACTTGGTGTGTGTGTGCCTCTTCCCGGGGTTCAGAGTGCACTAGACACTCCCGACAAGTGGCACCCAAATCAGGGACCCCAACGGTTGCTTAGGAGAGGTGAGTGTATATATATTTACTACGGGGAAATGGGACAATCTTTCTCTTCTCCTTCCTTAAAAATTCTTAAGCATTTACTTTCTATGTATGGCATATCGCTCAGGTCAGCTGACTTGGATATGTGTGTTCATACAATTAAAGAATATAATCCTTGGTTCCCGGATGAAGGAACTTTGGATGTAGAATTATGGAGGAGGGCAAGAGCTAATATAGAGAAGGCTATGCGACAGGATGAAAAAATTCCTTTACGTTTTTGGGCTATTTGGTCGGTTGTGTACTATTTATTAAAAGCTATGGAAGATGAACATATTGTAGAAAATCTCCAACAAGAAATTAAACCGGTTATTCAGGAATTACCCCTCACAGAGGAGGAGCAAACTGTAGTCCAAAATGATGCTATCGCTTTAAGTAGTGAAAAGGCGTCCAAACCGAAAGTAAAACTTGCCGCAGCAATGTCAACTTCTGACGATCGCCCACTGTTACAGGCTGTACAACCCCTAACACAGGCGGTAGAACAGCTTTCCATTAAGCAGAGCCTTCCTATATATCCCTCCGCACCTCTCCCATCTAACCCTAACTGGAAGAAGGCTAAACTAGCTTTGGCCGATATGCCAAAAATAGGGGATTCTGACGAGGAAACGTCTGTCTTTGCTTTTCCTGTTATTAGGCCACAACCTGTGGATGGAGTGGCACTTCCCCCTAGATGGGAAGGATTTAATATGGATGATTTATTAAAATTAAAAAAGGCCGTGATACTTTATGGCCCTCAAGCTCATTATACTAGACAGATGTTATTAGCGGTGTCAGAGCATTATAGAAATTTTGCTTCTCATGAATGGAAAACATTGTACTCTAAGAAAATAGCTTCGTTATATGTGTATTATAACAAACCTGTGAAGTGGCTTACTAAATGTGTTTGTTTTTCCCTAACTGATATGTTAAGTGACCTAATTGATACGTTGAACAACACTCTCCTCTGTAAAGAATTACAAGAATCTCACCTAATTGATATGTTAACCATTGTTGCCCTCTACAAACTACAAAAGCTGTGCTAAAACAAGCTAACAAGGGCTGTTAATCACTGCTGGGTGCCTTTGTTCTCCGGGAAAGAGCTAAAAAAAAAAAAAAACAAACTAAAATGACAATTAATTTACATTTGTTTAAAGTAACCTGGTTGTGTACAGAGAGATTTGCGTGTGAGTTTGGCCCTTTACCCTGACCATTCAAAGAGATAAATTATCTAAATGATTTTCAACGTTTACTAGGGGACATTAATTGGCTCCATCCCACACTAGGTATTCCTACTCATGCATTACAGCATTTGTTTGCTACTTTACAGGGTTCTTCAGACCCATCTAGCCCTTGTACATTAACAGCAGAAGCAGAGCAGGAGTTACAGTTTGTAGAACAACGAATTAAGGATGCATTTTTAATTAGGATTGATCCTCAATTGCCTCTAACTTTATATATTACTAATACTTTTCAATATCCCTCTGCAGTTTTAGGTCAGAATGCTATGCCAGTAGAATGGGTATTCACTAAAACTAAGCAATCTAAAAATGTTATGCCTTATATTGATATGGTTGCCTCTTTAATCATGAATGGTAGGGCTCGTTCTATAACTTTGATAGAAAAGATATAAATAATATAATTATCCCCTTAACTAAGGAACAATGGGAATATTTGTTATCAATTACTGAAACCTTACAAATTGCCTTAGCAGATTTCATGGGAATCTTTTCATATCATTTTCCTAAAAGTAAATTATGGGACTTTTTAGACGTCAACAATTTGTGGTTAATACTTTATCAGCTGTACAACCAGTTCCACAAGCTTTGACTATATTTACAGATGGATCTAAAAATAAAGCTGCATATTGGACTCAAAAATCTTATTGGGTACGTCAGACAAATTTTAATTCTGTGCAACAAAATGAACTTTTTGCTATATTGCAAGTGTTTTTAGATTTTCCTGACCAACCTATTAATATTATAGCTGATTCAGCCTACTCTGTTGGAGTAGTGACAAATATCTATTCAGCTGTGTTATAGTCTGATAAACCTACCTTATTGTCTTTATTTCAGAAATTACAAATACATGTTCAAAAAAGAAACCATTCTTATTTTATTACTCATTTATGTTCTCATTCTCAGTTACCTGGACCATTAGTATCAGGTAATAGAGCAGTAGATTCTTTAGTTATGTTTACTACACCTGTTGAAGAACATCAATTTAATCATGCTAATGCTGGACATTTACATTTTAAATATAAGATACCCTTTGCAAAAGCTAAACAAATTGTAAAAGCCTGCCCTATTTGTAGGCCCTTACACTTAAGAATTACCCCCTCAGGTGTTAATCCTAGAGGAACTCAACCCAATGAGTTATGGCAAATGGATGTTACACATGTGCCCTCTTTTGGCCAGCTTTCTTATGTGCATGTAACTATCGATACTTATTCCTCATTCATATGGGCCACTGCCCAACAGGGTGAGTCCACTAAAAATGTTATTATACATTTATTGGAGACTTTTGCAGTTATGGGAATTCCCTCTAAAATCAAAACAGATAATGGACCCACTTATATTAGCAGAACATTTAAACAATTTTGTGATCTCCATAATATCATTCATGTCACAGGGATTGAATATAATCCCCAGGGTCAAGCTATTATTGAAAGAGCACATGGCACTCTTAAGTTACAAATTAAAAAATTAAAAAGGAGGAGTCAGGAGGATACTCAGATACCAATACTGTTTAAATTGCAAAACAGTCCAAAAACATTGCTGCATCAGGTACTGTTTATTTTAAATTTTCTCAATTTACTACAAGGTGAAATATTAACAAGGGCTGAAAGACATTTCGAACAGCAGCAACAACCATATGTGATTAATGAGCCTATTTGGACTAAAACAGCCCCAGAGGCAGAATGGGAGAAAGGTACATTGCTTTATAAGGGGAGAGGTTTTGGTTATATCTCCACAGAACATGGAATTCAACACAATCAAACCGAAAACAGAACACTATAAAACCAATCAAAACAAAATATTGAATAGAACAAAGCAGTTAATCACAACAAAGTAAAACAGTGAAAACAATATTTGCCTTCGAAAAGAAGATAGAAGGAAATACCTCACATTTACTATAATGCATACTGTCATCCTCCCAAGAGATGCTCAAACCTCTGGCTCCAGGTCAGTATAATCAACCCAACAATACAAGCATTCACTTACTTTGTTACCTTAGTTGCTATCAACTGCAGCTGACCTCACAACCATCCAGTTGCTAATGGGGGTCGTGGTGGGGGGAACCGAACAGTAGATTCTTGCACCAGTAGGCTCAAGGGAGACACTGATTTGTTCTTTCCTTGGTGTGCCAGTGGTTCACACTGCTTACCAAGAAGGATAGCTCATTGCTTTCTTGGTTGGTTCTCTGGAGTCAAGTATTTTTAATCAAAATATTGTTTTATTGTAAAAATCTATCACATTTTCTATGTAATTAAAATTTTCTTCCTTCTAAAACTCATTTATGATTAAATCTTAATGAGTAAAACTATATACTATTTTTATGAAGAACTGAACTATGGAGATGTGTCACCTTTATAATACTACATACTGAACAAAAACATAGCTATACACATCTTCAAATATTAACACACCTAATCTTTACAAAATCAAACAATTCTCTTATCAAAAATGATAAAAAAATACACTTTAAAAGGCAAAACTAACTTTATCATTACCACTTCATTTTTAGATAGGCAAATCCAACCAGTATCTCTAAAAGTAAAACAAAAAAAAAAAAGAAAAGAAAAAAGAATATTTCACCACTCTTAGCAGTAGTACAAGTTTCTGCTAGATAAATCATATTTTAGGCATTTGATTTTGATCTTTTGACAAAAAATATGACCTCAGGCCCTCATTAAAAGCGATAGACCTCATTTCATTAAAAGATTACTTTTAGTAAATTAAAATATTTCTTTGGTGGAATGTGATAAGAACTATCTTTTAATAGAAGTTATATTTATGTTCATTTCTTATATTATTAGTGCTTATTCAAGGGTATTAAGTAAAGTTACTGCAATCATTAATCCTGATGTTTGAACTTCATTTGATTAATGAATGTCTAGCAGGTTATTAAAACATGCTCCTTGGTATATCTAGTTGGACCTAAAGGTATAGTCTTGGGCACTGTACATGTCCCTCTCCATAATCTGTTCTCCTGATCTGCTTCCAAACCAATATGAATTAAGTAGTTTTGGTTACCTATGCTCTTCTGCCATGAGGTTTGTGCCTTGGAGCCTGTCCATCAATAATATATCTTCTGAAATTGTAAGTTAAATTAAACCTTTCCTCCTTTAAGTTATGGGCACTGGTCCATGTTTGTTTGTTTATTTATTTATTTATTTATTATTTTGAAGGTAATAAAATACAACAGACCAAGAAAGAACAAAGCCAATCCAAATAATGCAGTTAAATTAGTACAGAGCTTCACAGCAGGATACCAGGGTAACAGTAATAGGTACCATAGTATATCTCGTTATCTTCATAATAGTTGTCCATTCAATCATGTATAGCAGTATCAGACCAAAACCAGAACATTATAAAACTTATCAAAACAGAATGTTGAATAGATCAAAACAATTCATCTGAACAAAGCAAAATGGTGAAAACAATATTTGCCTTCAAAGAGATGATAGAAGGAAACCCCCCATATTTGCTGTATTGCATACAGTCATCCTCCCAAGAGATGCTCAGACTTCTGGCTCTCAGTTGCTAATGGGGTGGCATGGGGGATATAGGATGTTTGATTCTTAGCCTGGGCACTAGGTGGGTCATGGGAGAGGCTGACTGGTTCTCTTCCTGACTTGCCCATAGCTTGCTTGCACCATGGCTGCTTACCAGGAAGGCGGGTGGGTTGCTTTCTTGCTCAGCACCCTAAGTTGCAACATGGTTGGATCTCAGGAGATGCTGACTGGTTTTCTTCCTGGCTCACCCACTGTGCTGGTCCATGTTTATATTAGCACAATTTGTAATAGATAAACCCAGCAAACAACTCAAATACCCATCAACTGAGAAATGAATAAAACACATGGTATTTTTATGCAATGGAGTACTATTCTGCCATAAAGAAGGATAAATTTGAGACTTTTGCAGATAAATGGATGGAAATAGAGACCATACTTGTAAGTGAAATAAATCATATTCACATGTGTAAACATCATATCATTTTCCTGGTGTGAGAAAGTGAAAGAGTAAATAAGGTCTAAAATATAAAATTGATATTGTTGTATGGGAAGAAATTGTTCAAAAGGAAAAATGAATTAGGATGGGTGAAAGAAGAAAGGACGGAAGTAAAAAGTGAAAAAGGAAAAAATATGAGTCAGTTATACTATTAGTGTCTCATTGTTTATTGAAAAGGAAGGTTTGTGCTAATATTGATCAGAGAAATTTTTATGCCCATATCTTATACTCTGAGCAACTACTTTAAAGAATACAACATGTAATGTATTAATTATTATTTTTTTCTATTATATTGTTATGAAATTTTTTACCTTTATTCCAACAAATAAAATAAAAAGTTATGAGTCCTGGGTTTTGTGTCTCAGTAATAGGAAAGCTGGCTAATATAGAAACTTAGTACCACTGCTGTAATGTATGTCAACATATACATGAAAAGACTTTGGAACTGGTTTGCTAGAAGGGTTTGGAAAGATTTGGAGGTGCAGGCTAGAATGCAGTAAACAGAGTTTGAGTAGTGATTTTGATTAGAACTCAGAAGACAAAATGCTGATATGAATGTGGAAGATAAGTCAGGCTCAGGGAGTTTCAGTTGGAAATAAGGGCCCTATTACTATTTGAACTGGAAACTATGTGTGTTATACTTTGGAAGAAAATTGGTCTACATTTTGTTCATGTTCTGAAACTTCACAGAAGACTCAGATTAAGGGTCTGGACTAATGCATCTGATAGATGAAATTGTGAGAAGCCTAACATTTAGGCTGAGGCATGGGTACTACTGGCTGCTGATTTTACCCAGATTTATCATGAAAATCAGGGGCAAAAGCAGAGCAGGAAATGTGAAAAACTAAAATATTTACCCAGCAGGAAAAATCAGTTAGGGTGAAAGGAGGTGTGGCTGCTAAAGAGAGTTGTGTTCTCTCTACAAAGAAAGTACTTTATACAGGAATAAGAAAGATACCTTGGAGGTATTTTAGGACTGAGCAACACCCTATCTCAGACTGAAAAGTACAAGAGTGTCAGCATTTCATTTGAGATGAGAGTTCTTGGGACCCATGCTCATGAAGGGCCTCTTAAGGGGGTTGGTTCCCTGGAATTGATTTCATTATGCTCAGCTATCCAGGCACTAAAAGGGCTCAGGTATGTCCAAGGGGCCCAGTTACTGCTTTAGTTGACAGTTAACCTCAGCACTATCCATGTACTGCTGATTTTACTAGCATCCAGACTATAGGAATTGTGGGTCAAGAAGTCTTACTCTGAGACTTAAAAGGAAGGTCTGGGATGCCAAGCACAGAGCCCCTAAAAGGACAGTGCATGACTCTGTGACGATGAAACCAAAAGTACAATGGAGATCTCAAGAAGCTGGAAATCCAAGGAATGTAGAATGTCTTCCAAAGAAAGCTGCAGCCCAAGAGTGGCACCAACCAAAGGGAGAAGCCGTATGTATAACCAGCAAGGACATAACATTTGGGCTTCCCTAGCTCTCTCAACTCATGTCTCACTACCATGTGCCCTGGATACTAGATATGGAGCTATAAGACTTAAGGTTTCCTTGATGGATTTTGGTTTTCATTTACTCTGATTCCTTTTTTCCCCAATTCTTTTTTATGTATGTATTCCTCCCTTGTAGAATGGGAATGTTTATCTTGTGCCATTGTACTTTGGGGTTATGTAACTTGTATTCTGTTTTTGCAGAGCTTCACAACAACTAAGAGTTTGCCTTGAGTCTCAGAAGAGACTTAGACTTGAACCTTTGAAAAATTTAAATTTGCCAAGGAAGAGTATTATTGCATTTCTGCTTGTATGAGAGATTGTCATACTATGTTAAGCAGAATTATGAACTGCTATTGTCTTTATTTGGATATTTAATATGGTTTAAGAAGATGTGTTTGGGTACAAACTTGACAAGGAATGGATTGGTGACTCTTACTCCTGATATGTCAACCTCATTGGATTAAGAAACACCTAGCATATTAGTAAACATGCTTCTGGGTGTGTCTGGGTTGTCTCATAAAGGCATGGTTTTGGATACCAAGTAAGATATGGTTCCTCAAATACTTCTCTTTAGCACTGTTCCCCTGCTCTGCTTCGTGGCTGTGATAAACCAAGACACTTTGTTGCACAACACCCTTCCACCATGAGGTTTAAGTCTTTGAGCCTACCCATTATATGCTGAATCTCCTGAAACTGTAAGCTAAATTAAACCTTTCCTCATTTAAGTGGGTGTTAGGCATGGTGTCTCAGTGAAGGGAATATTGACTAATATAATTACTTTACATCAAGTATATTTTAACTTTTTGATTAAATTTCTTTGGATGACCCCTGCCTCCACCCAGAGGACCTCAGTGAGCCAACAGAAGTCTCAGAGACTCTTCCCCTCACCTGGAGAACCTCAGTAGGCCACTGGGAGCCTCAGTGACCGATTCCCACACCAACAAGAGGATCTCAGATGGACAGTGAGAGTTCAAATGAGACCTCTCTCCACCTGGAGGACCTTGTCAGGCCATCAGGAACACTGGTGATACCTTCTTTCACCCAGGGAACCTTGGCAAGCCACTAGAACACTTAGAGACCTATCCCGCCACCTGGAGGGCCTCTGTTGTCCAGTGATGGTCCAGGTGAGCCCTCCCTCCATGCAGAGGACCTCACTGGGCCAGCTAAAAGGAATTATGAAGGAATTACACAGCATAGCTAGAGTATGGGTGAATCCATTTCTTACTTGGAGGACCCCAGTCAGGCCACAGAGAGTATGAGTGAGGCCTCCCCCCACCCTTGGAGGAACCCATGTTGGCCTGAGAAAACTACAGTGACACAGTAAGGGCCCAGCTGGGGTATACATCATTGACAGGTAGATCTGGTGGCTGGAAAAAGTCTGAAACAGCAGTAACAGTATGAGCTAACAGTTGCTTCACATCAATACTCCAAGGCTATTCAGCCCTGGAAGAGTCCAAGACTCACACAACTGACCCCACAGGAAGAATCCATGTGACTGACCACTCCACTCCACTGTGGACCCAGCAACTGAGTGAATGCCAGACACACAGTAGACACTGACTAAAATCTACATGATGGACAGTCAAGACTAGCAAGATAGAAAAGACCAAAATATGAATCAAGAGGTGAAAATGACAAGATGAAAAAGCAAAATGCAATCTCCAACCTCCAGCCCATCCAGAATAAGTATAGGAGCCACTGACATAGAAGCCATTGGAAGATAACACCTAAAATTTCTGAAAACATAGCAAATGAAGTAAAAAAACCCACCAAATCTAGAGGCTACAGAGGAAATTATATCAGAAATAACATCTCAGATAAATAAAGAAATGACTACTTTAGTGAAGGAATTATGCAGCATAGCTAGAGAAGACATAGATTCAAAAATATAGGAGCATAGGAAATGATGGAAACCTTGAATGAACAATATAGGAAAGATGTATAAGAGAGATTTAGAGAGATATCCAGGAAATTTAAAATTCCATCTAAATTTGGCAAAACCACTTTACTGAAATTGAAGATAGATTTTCAGACCTTGAAGACAGGATCATGACTAGCAAACAAGAAAGGAAAGATCTCTTAAAAATTACAATGGACCATTAAATAATTTAACAGCTCCTAGATGATGCAACTAAAAGCAATATAAGACTGAAAAATGTCAGTAAAAAATCATGGACAAAAGGACATTAAAAATTCTACTTGCAGAAGTAATAGCAGAAAATTTCCCAAGCATGGGAATATAATCTGATATACAGATAAGTGAGGCATATAGAACCCCAAAGAGTCAAACCAAAACAAATCAAAATCCAGATAAATAATAATCAAGATTCCAGAAATCCAGCACAAACAGAATATTAAAGGCTGTTAGAGGAAAGAAATGTATTACCTATCAAGGAAAGCCCATTATATTATGGCCAACTTCACAACACAAACCTTTAAGTTAAGATAGTCTTGGAGTGAAGTATTTCAAGTCCTGAAGAAAAATGACTTCCAGTCCAGATGGATATACCCTGTGAACCTGTATTTCACAATTAATGGGGAAATAAGATACATCCATGAAAAAGAACAACTTAAGAAAGTCATGTTCACCAAACCAACCCTAGAAGGAGTACTGAAAGATATTCTAGATAGAGATTAAAGTGCCCATAACTCCAAGAACAACAACGGAAAGTAACTACCAGACGAGTCAAGCAATTAAACAGATGGGGAAAGCAGGAACCAAAAACAGAAAGTAATATGACAAAGATAGGCCAATACATATCAATTATCACCATCAGTATAAATGGTCTCAATTCACTAAATCAAAAGAAACATATTGGCAGACTTGATCAAGAAAAAGATGCAACAATATGTTATATATGAGAAACACATTTAACTCAAGAAGAAACATAGACTGAAAATTAAAAGAAAACAATATGCCATATCACAGAAACCCAGAAAAAGGGGTAGCTATTCTGTTTGCAGACAATGTGAACTTCAAAACAAGACTGATCAAAAGAGGGAAAGAAGGCTACTACATGCTTGTCAGGAGAAAAATCCAAGAGGAAGAGATAGCAATCATATATATATATTATAGGAGTATGCAACTATATTAGACAAATATTAATAAACATGAAAAATTATATAATCAATAACACAATTGTAACAGAGGATGTTAATACCTCATTATCAATTAGATAAAAAGTCACCAAAAAATAACAGAAGTAAATCAAACATGTGAGCAAATGGACCTAATAAGCATTTACATAGTGTTCCATCTAACATCAGAGTACACATTCTTCTGAACTGTACATGGGACATTCTCCAAACTAGACCATAGACTGGCACATTTAACATGCTTAAGTAAATGCAGAGAAAATGAA